>NC_140416.1:103751522-113751522 GCF_965140295.1 Lepidochelys olivacea
TCAAAACATGCCTTGCTGTGAATATTTACTGCTAACTCACATGGAAGTAAGCTGGACCAAATTTTGATTTTTGACACACTGTCAGTCTGGCAACCCTAAAGACACTGACAGTAACATTAACTGCCATGTACCTTGCCCCTTCCTGCTGGTGGAACGTAAAGGACCATCGCTTGGTATAAATGAAAAAAGCCTATGTATAAAGGTGGCTGTTACACTGGATCAATATGTGCAAAATAATACTTCAGACCTACAGCCACCAGAAATCTCTGGAATCATCGTCTCAGTTCACTTGATAAGCTAGCTCACATAAAGTAGAAGGGATAACTTGAGGACTAAACCTGATGTAAGTGAATGGAGAATCAGGCCCAATATATCTGTCAAGCTAAACAAATGCTCCATAATTTGAATCCAGAAAAAAAACCCAACATGTTAATCTAACTGGGAGTACCCAGAGGTCTAAACTCACTCTGGGAATCCTGCCTTTTTTTCCATTGTTGACTACAAATGCTTTAGCTAAGCATGTATATGTAAAGTATTATGGCCACTGGCCTATTCATCCAGAAACCAGCATCCCGTTCTGACTAGAAGCACTAGTTACCCAATCCATCATGCCTGCATTGACTGAGAGGCAAATCTCCCCCTGTTTAGCTGAAGGGTGCAACCCACAGGAGGTGGAAGTGGTGACCTCTATAGCTATGAGCAAGACATCCCAGTCCAATTAAGAAGTAACAGGGAACTTAATTTCTAGTGAACTCCTAAACTCACAGTTTGAACAAAAGCAAACAATCTGGCCAGAAGGCCACAATCACTCACTTATTTTTATCAATGTCCCAAGTAGATCTGTGAACCACACATGTAAATTAGATTCCGTTTCCCCATCCATGCCATTCTACATGGATGTCAATATTCTTCAATCATTTCTTCCCACACAAAGCACAAGGAGAAAAGTGAGCATAGTGAAATCTAGCTGCCAACCTGAGGCCAGGTTGCACCATTGGACTGCTGCTTCGCCCACACATGTGAGCACTATTGCAGCCTATGGGCCGGATTAACCTTTTGTGGGCCCGGCGCCAAACATATTTGTGGGCCTCCATGGCGGCAGTGGAGCATGGCGCGGGGAAGTCAGTCCCCAGAGTGAGGGGCCAGCCAGAGGCAATGGGGCATGACATGGCAGGGGAAGCCCCACTCCACCCAATGCGAGGGCACAATTTACAAAGCAGCAGTTGACAGACACACAGTGGCTTGCCTGGCCCTGTGCTGCCAGCATGCCCCTTCCCCTTGGGGGCAGGCCCATGCCAAGCCACACAGCGCCCCCCGCCCAACACCCCCTGACTCCCTCTGGCCAGAGCCCCGCAGGACCCACTATGCCCAGCGCCCCTCCAGGCCCACCCACAAATGCACAGTACCCTGCACAACACCATCCCTGCCCACAGCCCCACCACAACTGCCCAGCACCCCACACAAAACCCCCACTCCCTAGTACCCCAACACACACAGATCCTCCCCACCCCTTCACAGCCCAGCACCTCCCCATACTCCTCACAGACCCACTCCCCTACCCCCTGCCTCCCGGCCACACTAACCAGCCCTGCTGGGAGGCGACTGTGTCTGCCGGGCTGAGCCAGCAGCGCAGCCAGGGCTGGTCCCAGGGCCGGGAATCGCTCCGGTCCCTCGGGAGTGGCACGATCAGCCAGGCCAGGGCCTGCCCGGCTGGGTTTCCTCAAGATGCACTTGCCTGGAGGGGCCCAGCCAAGCCCTCCACACTGTTTCTCCCCCCACACCTAGCCAAGACTGGCCAGGCTTCTGCACCAGTCCCAAGCGGCTCAGCTCCAGGGAGACAGGTGGGGCCCCGCAGGTGGTGGGAAACAGAGATTGCCCACAGCCAGAGGTGCACTGGGGTCCAGCCAGGGGGCTGAGAGGAGCAGGGGTTGGGGCCATGGAGCGGAGAGGAGCCCTCGGCCAGCTGGTGGGCAGGCCAAGAAGAGCAAGTGATAGGCGGGGGGAGCCAGTGGGGTCTCGAGACACAGTGCAAGAGAAGCAGGCTGGGGGCCCTTCTGAGCATGGGCCCTCATGGAGCCACTGGAGCCATTGTAAACTTGGCACTGGGATAAGCACCTTCATGCCATGTTTACAGAGTGTTGGGGCCAGAATGTAAGCTCTCTGGGGAGGGGTTGTCTTTTTGTTCTGTGTTTGTACAACTCCTAGCATATGGGGGCTCTTGGTCCATGACTGGGCTCCTGGTGCTACCGCAATATAAATCAATCAATCTGTGTAAATGTAGATCCTGTTGCCTCTTCCACAGCCCACTCCAAACTTGCCGTTAGCTCTGTGTTTCATGCCAGCCCTTCTGAGGGGTGGTACTTGTGCCTGCAGAGCCTTCATATACCCAAGACACAGGGAGGTCAGAAGAGCTACAGAGAAATCTTTCACTCACACTGTACACCAGGTGAATTTTGCAAGACTTGAATACCTCGCTGAACCTAGTTCATCTGCTGATATGAAAAAAGAAACATCTGCTCTTGTGCCTTTCTGGTACCTATTCTTGGCAGAATATAAACACAGTGGCAATGACCTTGTCTGCATGTAAGCATCAGTGAGCTTGAAACCTGTATTACTATCTATACATTCAAATGATCTGTGCAGCTCTTCTTTCCAAGTCCAAGTTTCAAACTTTTCCTCTGGAAATGGGGGTGGTTCCAATTGCCCAATTACCCACTATAGCACCCAGCTTTTATAATGCATAGTTACAAAATGCTGTCAACTGCTGCTGCTTGGTCTACAATTATTGTACTCACGTGTATGTCTGATTTATAACTTTGGGTGTGTTCAAAACGCATACCAGGGTCTGGATCAAAGTTTGCAAATGGCCTCTAGCCAAGGTTTTCAAAAGTGACTAATGATTTTGGGTGCCCAGCTGGAGACACCTAGGAGGGGCCCTGATTTTCAGAAAATGCTGAGCACACGCCTTCAAACCAGAGACCCAAAAACTCAGTCATTTAAAAAATCTGGGCCACTGTTCTCAAAGAAACAAGAATCCCAGATCTAAACACCCAAAGGATAAGAGATTCAAAATCCGTATCTGCCCCCATCCGTGGAGCAGTCACTGATTTTATTTAGCTGGCTGAAAAAAATAGTGACTTTTTTCCCAGGAAACAAGAACATTTCTTATGGCCTTCACGTCCAATCAAAACATCCAGTTTGAATTTTGAATATCAAATATGCATCACCTCTTATCCACAATGGAGTGATTCCAATGTGTATAAGGGGGATGGCTCAGTTTGTTTACCTGGTTTTTGGTGTTTTCTGGTTAACTGCCAGTGGATCTCATGCAATCAATTTGTGGTGTCAAAGCAGTTCCTCAAGTCTTGGGAGGATGTATACATATTGGGTGTCACCATGACTCCAAGAACCAGTTCAGTACACAGTATACTCTGAACACAGTGCTCTAAGAAGCCAAGGAACCAGTATTAGTCCTGACTGCCACCCAATACTATTAACCCCCCCAAACTCCCATATAATTAGTTCAAGCTGCCCCCATACAATAATTTTAGCCTCTCATCTCTAGAGCTTTCTCTTCCCCTCCTCCTCTCCCAAACACTTAAGTCACGCCTCCCTGACCATTTTTATTCTTCTGGTGGCAATATAATTAATATAGCCACCCCTCTCCCAGCCCTCCAACCTTACACAATAAATTAAAGCCCTCCCTCCCAACACAACAAAACCACCTCCTCCCTATACCAGTATCAATACACAAGTCATTTAGCCCACCCTTCTACAGGTAATTTACACTGGACCCCGCCTTTCTGCAGAGCTCCGCATGAAGTTTCAGCTGCTCAGAAGCAGGCATTGTTTTCTGTGAGGGAGCCCAGAGGGAGCCGGCTGGCCCAGGACACTTTCCATGGGAAGAGGGTGTGGAGCCTCTCAGGACGGAGCCCAGCGATGCAAGCCCTGCTCCACTTCCTTCTCCTAACCCTGCCTGAAAAATATGGCAGCTCAACCTGCTCACAGCTCCCCCCCTCACCTGTCAGCTCCTGCGCTCCGTGCCTGAGACCCTCTCTCTGCTCCTTGTGGGGAGAGAGAGAAGCAGAGATCAGAACTGCGCTAGGCATGTCTCCTTCATACCCTTTAGCTGCTGCTTCTTTTCCGGTGGAGTCCCACCTTAGTTTGTAGTGCCGCAGGACAGGCAGGCAGAATCAACAGAGAGGAATTACGGTCCAGTAGTTAGGGCGCTAACCTAGGACTTAGGAGTCCCTGCACTGCTGCAGCCTTCCTGTGTCTGACTTAGGGTAAATCAATAGGCCTCTCTATGCCTTAGTTCTGCATCTGTCAAAATTGAGGCAATAACCCTTCCCTACCTCAAAGCGGTGTTATAAAGTCAAAAACGTTAAAGAATGTGAGGTGCTCGAATACTGTGGTAATGGGGGCTATATCAGTACCTAAGATAGATAGCTGTGTAGCATCAGCACAATGCAATACACTTCAGAAATCTGCATGTGGCTGTTTCCCATTTAAGTCAAGAGTATTACTCGCATGCTTAAGGATATTACTTAAGTACCTCATCTCACCCACAGAGTATGGTTTCTCTCCCCTACCCCTCCCCTGCCAAGGAAGAGAGGGCCACCAGGATATGAGCAAAGAAATGCATCTGTTTCCCTCCAAAAAAAAAAAATGTTTCTGCTGTGTTTGCTTTTACTAACTCACCCCAGCCCTTCTCTCTCTCACTCACCATTGCTTACAGGATCAGGGCAACAGGCTGCAGGAGCAAATCTTCTCCATAAATGTGTTGCACTGGTGCAGAGAGCTTTGCTCCATAGATAACAGAGCTGGTTGAAAAAATGGGAAATCCGTTCCACGAAAACATTTCAAAATTGCTTCCATTTTGCAGAGTTCAAAATGGAGCCAGTTTCTAGGAGTTTTTTGGTAAAAATGTTCACCAAAACTTCTATCTCACTATTGCCAACTACAAGAGATCAAAAATCATGAGTTGGAACCCCCAAAATCATGAGATTTGCCCCCAAAATCATGAGATTTGTTTAAAGATTATATTGTGTTTTTTAGGTCAGCCTCTTGACTTTTGGACTTCCCCTCCCTGTCCCAGGGTGTGTGCATGTGACAATTTGTTTTGCCCACTCTCCCACATGTACTGGATAAGGTGATATTTTTGGCCCATTCTGCAGGAGCTCTCACCCCCACATCTGCCCATCTCCTGCCCGGACATTAATCCTGTCCCCCATCAGTTCTCTCCCCACCTAACCACCCTCAATTTAGCCCCCCTCTCAATTCAGTCCCCCAGCCCCCATCATCACCCCATCAGTTCAACCCCCCAACCCCATTGATCCCCACCACCCTCAGTTCACCGTCCTAGTACTCACCTGCTCAGAACCCACAATTAATACAGCCCTCCCACTCCATAAGTCCTCCCCTCCTCACTTTCAGCCCCCCCACTCCAGGCCATAATTCAGCCCTACCAGCCTCATCTCTGCTCCTCTTAGGGTTCTTCACCCTCCCTAGGCTGGGGGTCTGCAGTGGAGTCCCCTCTCCTGCTTCCCAGGCTGGCAGGGGAGCAGCCACCAGGGCTGTCAGCCAGAGCCCCAACTCACCATGAGGAAGGGCTCCTGCTGTCAGCCCTGGGAGGAGGGACAGAGGAGGCTGACAGCAGGACCCCAGCTGCCCAGGACTGACAGTGATTTCTAAGTAAAATTAAGTCTCACTTGTGATCTTGGCATAGAACTCACAAATGCCAGAAATTTGTTTTCAGCCATAACTGAAATTTCAGAGTTCTATTGTGAGATCATGAGTGAGGCTTAATTTTACTTAGAAATCTCTTCTCTAGTGATAAATTTGTGAGAGTTGGCATGTCTGCTATCTACATTTTCTCCTAAATTGCTATAAAAATTGTTCTTGTATTAAAACCTAAAATGTGGATTATAATTTCAGTTAAAATGTTGTGGAAAATATAGCAAAAAATGAAAGATTTTGATAATGTTGACATTTTTTCTGGAAAAAAGGGGCACTTGAGAGAATCACTGTGCCCCAATGCTCTCTGCCCCCCGGAACAGCCTCTTGGGGCCGCTGGTAGCTGGTGTAATTTAGAGTAGCCCTTAAGCTGCTCTAATGTATGTTGCAAACTGGCCTGGCACAGAACATGCCCAAGGACGAGTGGGTGAGGGCTGTGTAAGTAGCTCCTTTATGCCCATATCTTTAACTGCCTCCAGCCCTCCTTGAGAGTCTGGCCCAATAAATCATCTCAATACATTCTCAGTTCTACTATCAGAATTCAGTGTATGGAGTCTTCAATGCACATCCCTTTCTGCAAGGTGTTGAGCACCTCTGCTGAAGCCCCTGGAGTGTAAAATTATTCAGTGCCTCACAGGAGGTTCTCTGCATCATCTACCGATAACCCTTATATCACACTTAGGTTAAATTATTAAGGATTATCGTACACAGTTTGAAAAGGTAGGGTGGGTTCCTTTTCTGTAAACAAATGTTCAGTGAAGGGAAGAGCACTGCTGGCCACTCTAACCAGCCTACAATGTTAGCAACAAGTTTCACTCTGAAGCAGAAAAGTTCTCAGGCCAGAATGAAATGGCAAAGCAAATACACCTGCAGATAAATTAAGACTGTGTACTTGAAGTTAACATGGAAATGCTGAGGTCAGTTTGCAAAGGGAAATAAGCCCTATATTGTTATGGTTCCCTTCAGATAGTGTTTGTAGCACCTCAAGAGAGAATGGTGCTTGGTTGTTGTTTATCTGTATTCTCTGATGCTGTGTCCTGCCAGGCATATTAAAGCCCATGAAATAATGATGAAGCAGAGGGGTAATTAAAAACCACAGTGACATTGATCTGTTGAAATTTCAGAGGGAGCTCAAGGCACACAGGGAGACTATCCATCTTACCTCACGCAGGGCCAGCTTGATTGGCCTACTGAGTATTGAAGATGGAAAGATTCCTCACCTGTGGCCAAGAGGGTTCCCAGTGCAGCAGCCCTACTGGCTTAAGATCTTTGCAAAACAGGAGGCTTGGGGTGAGGGTGGTCACAGCTGTTGCACTCTGCCCTTATTGAGCAGGAAAAATCATTTACAATACAGATCTCCTTCCTGGGTCTTTTAATCTGTCCCTGGTAAAAATATATACCTATTTTAAAAGGTACAATTCATCCTACTAAGAGCTATTAGGCTTTCCATTGGAGTTACCTGCTTTCTGAACTTCGCAATGGTTTGACATTAATTAATGATTAATTGACTTTGGTAAAATTCATTTTCATTGGTTTATTTTTTTCCTCCATTAAAATATTCCAGTGCACGTGCCAGGACTATTTTTACACCCTCTTTAGATGCATTATTTGAACTTCACCGCAGTTAAACAAAAAATCAATGCAGTGCTGGCAGTTATTGTTTCAAATGTCATTCCCCACCACATCCTCTCTTTCTCTCCCCAACTTTGGCTCTGGATATCTGGGGGCTTTTATGCAACCTGTAACCCACTGATTATGCATCAACTGCTTCAAAACTGCCTTCAGATCAGAAAAGTGAAAAGTATTGAGTGTGCTCAACTAACTGTGCTGCCATAGCCTGTTCTGTTCACTGGCATCTACTGTACATCATTACATAATCACAGATTTTTACATTCTTTTTATAAATCCCTGACTATTTTTTTTTTTGTTGTTCTTTGCTTCCTCCCACTTCATTTGCTGCTGACGGCTGCTGCTACAGCTCCCTTACCTCTCTTAGAGAGGAAGTAGGTTAAAAACAACAAGAGAAACCCTATCAGATTAAAGCAAACATGTGGGTCCTACTGAGAAATGATGCATTGTACAATAGAACAAGCAAAACAGCTCACTTTGAAGGCTAAGTTTCTAAATATACCCAGAGACATCTGAAAGTAGAAAGCAGCTGTCTTCTGCTTGTTGTGAGTTGTTAAATTCCTGATGCCCCAAATAATGAGAAATCTAATGAAGGACCAACATTGATGCAAATGGGGCAATAAAATCACTCTGACTAGGCTGCAGTTTATACTTAGTTTATAATTAAAATGAGTTTGGTGTCTAAGGCTAAGCTACTGTAAAGTTCCAGTGACTTGCTAAACAATGCACAATTCTGGAATATTACAAAGTAGGAAAAAATATAGTGGGCTGAAAAGATCTCCATATAAATGTTTCAGAAGTAGATGGATGGGAGAATCCAGAAAACCTTCTAGGTTATATCACAGAGACTGGAAAATTGTAAAGCTTTGTTCCTTTTGGGTTCGTGCTAGTGACAGAATTACTAGCTTTGAAAAAGAAGCCAGTGTTGAATGCTCTAGTTCCATTGGCTTCTACTGAGCTATGAAGATTCATACAAGTTGAGGATATGGCTCCATGTATCCAAGTAGATGCAACAATTCCCACAATGCTCTGAAACTTTTCTAAGTTATCTAGTGGATTTATCAAAAACCTATATTTCATTGGATTTCTAATTTGGAAGGTGAAATATATATATTGGATTTGGTTAATAGTCTCTCTCTCTTTATATAGACTATTAACCAAATTCAATTAAGACATATATATAACCACATGTGGACTAAAGCCCAAGTTCTACAACTTGATTTAGATGGGGCTGTCAAGGAGCACAAGGATCTGTCTGTGTGGCTCTGATTGCAGGATTGGGACGTATGTGTCTGCATTAGAGTGTGCCACACTGCATTTCTTCATGTCAGTCTTTTCTAATTTAGATGACTTTCTCCACCAGTTTTCTCCGGGCCTGCACATACTTTACAACTAACAATTAACATTTCACCTGAAATCGCTGCTGCACCTGGTATGGTGGAGCTAGGCTGTTCTCAGTGGTGGCAGATGACAGAACAAGGAGCAATGGTCTCAATTGCAGTGGGGGAGGTCTAGGTTGGATATTAGGAAAGACTATTTCACTAGGAGGGTGGTGAAGCACTGGAATGCGTTACCTAGGGAGATGGTATAATCTCCATCTTTAGAGGTTTTTAAGGCCCAGCTTGACTAAGCCCTGGCTGGGATGATTTAGTTGGGGTTGGTCCTGCTTTGAGCAGGGAATTGGGCTAGATGACCTCCTGAGGTCTCTTCCAACCCTAATCTTTTATGATTCTATGGGCTCATAAGGGTAAATAGCCCGATTCTGCAGGAGGAATGCAGGAGAATTTCCAAACTCCCTGTAGCAGAGGCAAGCAGCTGAAATGATGTCAAAACTGAAGAAAGCACTTGTTAAAAGTATTCTGAATTATTATTAATGCTCAACTCGCATAAAGCATGAGTATGAAAAGCTCCATATCAAAACCAAATTCTATGCCATTCTATCACACTCTGAGTATGTTTATAAAGAGGATATACAGATGTGACTTCTGGAAAGAGAATTTTTTTTCTTTCAAGAGTGCATGAGTTCTGCAAGATCCCTGGTTTGAAATAAAAAATCACTGATAGTCTACAGATTGAAGGTTTCTACTTTGCATGTGCAGATAAATGTACCCTCAAACTAAAATCCATTTTCGCTCATTGTACAGTGTTTTAATTTATTTATTTACATTAAGTTGTGGGAATCACATGCAGATCTCAGGCACCTAAGTATAGCTTCCACTTTTCCTACTAACCATTCAGCTAATGATGTGGACCACATTTGGATGCCATGTCCAGTATTGCCAACCCCAAATGTTCAAAAAATCATGAATCAGCCCCCTCAAAACATGTGCGATTGGCTTAAAATCATGCGATTTTTAAAATATCATATATGTTGTCTTGTCTTTATTTGCTTTCTTGCTTTGAGCATTTAGGGTTCACATTTTCAAGTTTTTCTTGGTAACCATGCTACAAACTTATACTTAAAAAGTAAATGGAAGCTGAGATTTTCATGTGATCCCATGACTCCAAGAGCTGAAGTATTAAGAATAAAACCAAATACAGCAAGACTCATGATAAAACTGCGAGCTTTGACAATCCTGCATATCTAGAAGCTGAAGGACCATGTTCTTAGTGGAAGGCCCTCAACTTTGAGTGATATGGTGGAGGTCTCATGCTGACAGTACTAAAACACCCCTGGAATTTCTAAACATTATGGATAACAATTTCATAACTCTGTTACAGCCAACATGGGGAAATGCTATATTAGACCTGGTCTTAACAGATGAAGAGAAACTGATCACAGAACTAAAAGTTAATGGTAGCTTAGGTACACATGATCATGATTTGATCACATTTAAAATGTGCAAATAGAGTCCACAGAAGTAATATATGCACTAGATGCTTTAATAGGGCCAATTTAAAAAAGCTGAAACAATTATGAGCAAAATCAGCTGGGAGGACGAATTTAATCAAAAATGTGAATGATAATTAGGAATCATTTTAAAATACCTTATTAGATGCCCAAAAAGCTGCAATCCCATGATCAAGGAAGAAGGTCATATTCATTAAAAAACCACCCCTTATTTAGAGAGTAAGCGAAGGCATCTGTTTATATATATGGAAGAGAAGGGAAGTTGATAGTAATGAATATAAGTCAGAAGTTAGGAACTGTAGAAAATTAATAAGGGAAGCAAAGGAACACAAGGATAACTCTATGGCCAGCAAAGTTAAGGACAATGAGCAGTTAATATATATATATATATAAGGAATAAACAGAATCCTGACAATGACATTGGTCAATTACTAGATGGAAGTGGAAGAATTGTCAATAATGTAGAAAAGGCAGAAGTATTCAATATATTTCTTCTCTGTATTTTGGAAAAAACAGATTATATAGTATCACCATTCTTTCCATTTCACTAATATAGCTTGAGAATGTTAAACATCAGCTACCAAAGTTAGACATTTTTAAATCAGCAGGTCCAGTTAACTTGCATCCAAGAGTTTTAAAAGAGCTGGCTGGGGAGCTCACTGGACCATTAATTGATTTTCAATAAGCACAGGGGAAGTTACAGAAGCCTGGGGGTGGGAGGAAAGCTAATGTTGTGTCAGTTTTTTTAAAAGGGTAAATGGGATGGTTGGGATAACTACAGGCCTATCAGCCTGACATCAATCATGGACAAGATCATGGAGCTGTTGATACAGGATTCAATTAATAAAGAATTAAAGCAGGATACTGTATTTAAGGCAAATCAACATTGGTTTATGGAAAACTGATCCGGCCAAACTAACATAATAGCTCTTTTTGATGAGCTCTGGGGAGAAGTGTCTTAACACATCCCCTGCAACACAGACTCTAGCTATAAAAACCAGAACAGACCTCTGATACTTTCATAACATGATTTTCTGATGTAGTGACCAGTAATCAAAGCAGAATTCATATCACTAGAGGCACACAGTACATTAAGCCTTATATTTCACTTGCCATACTGCTGTTATCATTAGTAAGGAATATCCTCAAACTTAAAATGTTGGCTATAAAGAAACAAATGCGCCACTGAGTTGCAGTCAGAAAAATGATGGGTCATTTAGTCAGCATAGGGCCCGGATTAAGAGAGGAAGCATTGGACGTCAAAAGACCAGGGTTCTGCTACCAGCTCTTCCTAAGACTTCCTGTGTGGCCTTGGGTAAGTCACGAAACCTCCCTGCGCCTCAATTTATTCCTCTGTAAAATGTTGTCAAGGTCGTCTGAGGATAAAATTCACTAATGTCTTTAAAGTGTTTTGGGATGCTTGGGTGTTTCAGAGATAGAAAGTCTTCTCATTGATATTATTTATTTGTATGATGTCAATTCCTAGATGTCACAGCTGAGATCAGAGCTCCATTGTGGTAGGCACTGGAAATTTCAGAGTAAGAGACAATCTCTGGCCCAAAGAGCTTGTAGTCAAAATAGACCGGAGAGACAAAAGGTGACCGGAAGTATTGAATTGCCTGAGAGCACACAATAAGTCTTATGGGAGAGCCAGGAATTGAATGCATACATTTGGCAACCCCCATGTTTTAACCGCAAGACCTCCTTCCCCTTTTAATTGTTATTATTAAAATTAGTTATTATTATCGTTTCACTGATTTGGGCTCTTGACTCCCTCTACTGGCACTGCACCATCATTTCACTGACAAAATCTCCAGTGCTTGACACCTTTGCTAATGCAGAGCCACAGACAGGTAGTATTTCCCAGAGGGAAAAGGATAAGATTGGTAGGGAAATATTTTTATTATCTTTCCCTACTACAGACCCGAGCCCTAAGGATTTCTCCAATAGTTATCCCACTTCAATTTTGCACTCTCCATCCCAACCATCACCCTGGGTCAAGAACTGGAGAGGAATCTTTTCTGGGGCTATCAACCCCACTTCCTAAGTAGCCAGAGGGGACATTTGTGCCCTGACCATGCAAATGACTCCTTGTGGACACAGAAATCCATCTATGTAGATGCCATTGCAGTATTAGGGTAGAGGCGGTCAAACACATAGGGTCCAATCTGCACGTCACAGCAGCCTAGTGATGAGTAACATCACTGAAGTGCATTTGGAGTTACTTCAATGTAAACAATATAAGAATCAAGGTCACTATTCTTTTTAATACTCCCAGCTTCTAGGGGGTGGGGGAAATAGAGAGAGACAGATGGGAATTGAACCTGGTAATTCACATGGGAGTATTTAGTTCCATCACTCAGCCAACAGCCGAGCCCAGGGAAAGAAATGGTACTTTCCAGCTCTTTAGCAAGAAATTCAAATAATGGACAAATATATATATGGAAAACATTTTATCACATCTTTTTAAACAAATTAGGTTTATTACATTCATTTTATTTATATGGAGTCAGTTTTATTACTTACACAGTCATACAAAAAAAAGTGTTTCCTGTAAAAATGAAACCATTATTATGTTAAACTCCTACATGGTTTGTTTTAAAAATATCTTTAAATACTATTAAAGAACAATCATTCTGTAGGTTTATATCATATGAGTGGGAAGTAGAAACCATCAATGAATCATATAATTCCTACAACTGTAACAACAATATGAGCAACTATGCTAATAACAAAAAGTTTATGCCTACTGTATATCTGCTCTGCAGACATTCTCCTGCCATGAAATCTACATAATATGTCGTGGTGGCAAGTGTAATATGCTTTTAATTTTCATCCATTATGGATAGCCTGCAAAGTAAACCTTTCATTTGGTTAATTTCTCTGCCACTCATCAGCTATGTGGTCATCTATAGCTCATGAAAAGAAAAAAAGTGCATTACATTTGCCACCATCACATATTGTATCTCCATAGGCTTGTCTTTTTCTCTGAAGGCCCTCACATACCACAAGAAGGCACAGGTATACCACTGTGTTGGGCAATCTTATAAAAAAAACTAGATAGATTACAGATAAGGATATTGGCAGTTCAAGCTCTCTGACACCAGCTCTCTACTGTGAACGAACATCTTCTAGACAAGAGTTAATTAATTCTACGTGCCATTCAGGTATAACAACAAGTTTGTCAGTTACTATTGGTAATTGCTGTGGTTGCTTCTGTCATACGGGGTAAAACTTTCAAAACCACCTGGGGAGCTTAAATTCATAACTTTATGAGACACTAAAAATCATGGTCTTCATAAAGATACTGGATTTATGGCTTATTACAACAATCTGTAACCCACTAAACCCACTTTTTGCCCTATGACTACAGGGGTGTTAATGGGCCACTTCTCCTTGAATTGTCTCTTAGAATATGCTCTAACTAATTATGCTAACATATCTGTTTGATCTTGTATGTAGCTGTCACACTTAGAATCTTTCCCAGACCTGAAGAAAAGCTCAGTGGAGCTTGAAAGCTTGTCTCTCTCACCAACAGAAGTTGGTCCAATAAAAATATTACTTCACTCAGCTTGACTCTCTAATATCCTTGGACCAATATGGCTACAACCCTGTGTAACAGCTTCAGGATTAGCTGCAAACTTGTCATCCCCACCACCTCTGTCTTCTTCGCGATCTCCCACTTAAGGTTTCAGGCTCTCAGGCGTCACCTCTTTTGGATGGAGACTCATGTCTCTCTCCCTCCAGACCTGGGGTTTAGGCTAGCAGTCACCCTGCACTTCACTATGATTTCCCAAGCAAGTCTGATAGGGGCCTAGTACCTGTGATTAAACTTTCTTCACAACAGTGTATACCGGTTACGAACCAGCCTTCACAAGGGAAAAAGTTTTTATTCTTAGGATAACGGCGTTAGAGAGAAAACATATAAAAACAATAAAAGTTCCTACACACTTACTAAAAGCTTACTAGAGGTCACCCAGCCATCTTATTTAGCCAAAGTCTTTCCAATCCTTTTGCAAGGGTTACCCTCCTTCTCCCCGCTTCCCTGGACAGAGGGTCCTGTCCATTTGCTGAATTGAAAGAAGGTCCTGTTTTAGTTTAAACTGAGCTTTCTTTTTGTACCAAAAGCCCTTTCTTTGGCTGTTGGTCTCTGGAAAACCCAGTTTGAATCAGTATATGCAAGCCACCCCTTCGTGGAGGTATTTACAATTTGTTCATTCCCTCTGAAGCACCTGGTATTGTCCACTGTTGGAAGACAGGATACTGGTCAAGATGGACCATTGGTCTGACCCAGTAAGGCAGTTCTTATGTTCTTATGAATGATTCACCTTAACCACCACTCCCCTCCTGTTTTTAATTCCTGGAGGATCTGAGGAAACATCCCTCCCCACAAGCTGCTGAGTACAACCCCTGTCCCACAGTGATACATAAAGTATTCATAGACTTAATACAGTATGGTCCCCAAAGACATTGCATGTTGTTGCAATAGCTGTCACATGCCTAAATCACTTAAGAGCCTAAAGGCCATAATATTAAAAATATTTAGGTGCAGATAGGGGCCGAATGGGATTTTGAAAAGTGCCTACTCACCTAACTTCCATTTCTGGCCCTAAGTGACTTAACGTGCTTTTGAAACTCCTACCGGTGAACATGCATATTAGAACTGGACTGAGAACACAATTTCTAGTCACATAGGTGACCAAGCAGACGTCTGATTGTTAATTACTATTCATTTACTTGTATGACATCACAGACAAATAAGAAGAAAAGGTCTCTAGGTCAAAGAACTCACAATGTTAGGGCCATATCCTGAAAATGCTGCCAAGTCCACAGCTAGCTACTCACTACAGTGGGAGCACTCTCAGTAGCAAACACTATATCTGACAGCACTAAGTGTTTGCAGGGTGACGGTCAGGGCATGGTTTGCAAGATCAGGCCAACATAAGAAGAAGTGATAATAGGCCACAATGGAGGGCAGACAAAGATTACAAGAGGAATGGGAAAAGAGCTCATGGAAAGTATTACTTACATATAATTAATTTGGTATGATTTTTCCAGTGTATGTTTTGAGGTTTTTTTAATTACTTTTATTTTCAATGTGAATAGGCAGAGAAGGAGTAGACAAGGCACAGCACTAGAGACTAGTAATGAGAATGTGAAAGACTCTATAAGTCCATTATCAGCGCCCTGAGATATCCAATCTCCTATTTAGAATTTTGTTTGCTAGAAAAAGAATTTCCAGACTTTACTTCCAATAGTACTAGAATATGTTCTATAAAAAAAGTGTGTGTTTGTGTGTCTGTAATGTTTTGGTGGAGAAAAATATGTGAGGCACATTTTAAGTGGAAATACTGACTGTATAAAGAGTTATACATATATATTAAGTCACACCTCCACGTGGGAAAACCCCATGCCCTTTCTCTTGGGTTAACCAGGCAGCATGGGGCTAGTCCTGGATCCAATCCTGTTGAAGCAGTGATAGAACAAGTTACAACACTCTTGACTAATTGTATTCAAAATGGAGTTTATATTTCTGAGACCTTTCTGAGACCTTTCCAACAAAGCAGTCCAAAAAGATGAGACACGGTGGGCAGGAAAATTATTTTAGGGATGTTAAAATTATATTATCAGGTATCATCTGCATGTTAATGAAACTTCAGAGTTATTTCCGGGGTAGAATTCTGCAGATTGCTCCAGAGAAAGAGTCCAATGGTCTATCAAAAGACCTCGCTTCTTCCTTAATGAGTACTTAACCTCAGCATATTTGAACTTGGGCAACATGACCAATAGTCAGTTTTCACTAGCAGTTCTTTTTTTTTTTTTTTTTTTTTAATCCTGGAAATCTGTAGCCGTGTCATCAGTGCCTTCTTAATTATACCATATTCTTTACATCTGTCCTGCTAAATAACTCTAATTGAAATAGCACCGGCGTGAATTTTTGTAATGTTCCCCCCAAGACATCCCGAAAGTGACTCACACGAGAAAACAGACTGAAGTCACAGCTGGAAGCACGTCAAGGATCATTTCCATTTTTACATGATTAATTTGAATTTAATATCTTAAATCAAAACCTGATTAATTTAAATAAAATTTTGATGGTGCCCTGCTTCTAATATACATTGCAGTAATTAGATTCGGCTTAATGTGATTTTTTTTACATAATTAAAAAAAAGAGTAAGTCAAGTGTAACAATGCAGTATTGGTATAAATCTGTCAATATATATATATATATATATATATATGGGATTATTGCTGAGGACATTACTCAGGTAGAGAAAGGATTGCAGCAGGGTGGATATATAAAGGTCAGCAGTATATTGCATAGAGTAAAGAATATCCTACTTCTTTATCGTAACAGACCAACTTGTGGTAGAGAGTGAGTAACTGTTATTTGGCAAATGTTTGGCCAAAAATACAACAGAAATTAGCACTTACAGTAATGAAATCACCACCTATGCAATAGTCAGGGTCAGATCAATAAACTTAATACCTTCTTTTTAAAATAGACTCTGTTTGGAAATCAAGTCTGGAAGGCTGTGGATACCATATCTGCAAAGAGCTTTTGTGTCACATTTACTACAGCTGTGTGGCTGCTAGGTTTTCATTATAGTTACAATTATATATATGTACACATTTTTATTCTATATAGGTCCTCCCTCCCATTATAGGTCCTCCCTCTGTCTCTTTCTGGTTTTCGAATGTGCTTGCAAGAGCTGTATGAGCAATACTAAATGCCAAATCCCGTACAAACAAGCGGTTCTTAGTACCATATTTTAATATCAGAGCACTGAAGTCCCATTTGCAGTAGTAATTTCACCCATTGCTGACAAGGGTTGTTACGAACAGGTGCTGCTGAAAGGTACTGAAAATGGTTTAAATGTTAGCATGGGCCAAACAGGCATTTTTTGCCACTACTGCATTCTGCACTTATAGCATTCACCCAAATATTTAAACTTTTTGCAACTCCAGGTCAGCAGGAGAAGCTGTTGACACATGTTCTGAGCAATGGATCTATTTGCTAGTGTACCAGCTTTAATGAAACTTTAATGAAGTATGTACCAGAAAGATGCAGGTTGGTCAGAATCTTAATGAACCCTAAATCTCAAGCACTGCAGTTCTAAAACAGGAAGCTGGTGCTTCCAAGAAAAAAAAAAGTTTTTTCTTCCTATTACTGAGATTTAAATACAAGCCATTTGGCTAATGCTAAAATTATCCTATTCATTCCTGTAAGATATGTGGCTTTAAGATAAAAATGTTTACTCTTAAACCTGGAAGATGAAGCTATGTACAACTCTGTTCAGATTAACTAGTTAAATTCTAACACATATCTGGGTATTTTTTAGATCCTTAGGCTGCAGGATACTTAAGCATAAGCCTAACTTTTTAACACCGAAGCAATCCTACTGACCTGAGTGGGACTCTTCACCACCTTAAAAATTAGGCATGTACATACGTACCTTGCTGAATCAGAACTTTAAACAGAAGAGGATGATCCACTTTACAAAAATCCTCATACACACAGATAACTGTTTGCCCACAGTTTGCCCACAACTAACCCATGTGCAAATGCAAATAAGGCCATTCATACAATTTTTCTACTTAGATTTCAGCCTCCTTTTCTTTTTTTCTTTTTTTAATGGCTCTGTATATAGTATAAAGATTCAGTGAATAATTTTTGTTTATTTTTTTTGCATTTGAATGTTAAAAAATTCTCCCCAACAGTGACACTGGAACAGTTTGTTGATTGTTTCATTACACAAGATGGTGAAGGTTTTCCCTAATTTCAAAAACAAAATTGGAACACAAGCATCAATGTATTCAGAAAATGGAGTTAGTTGAATTCTTTGTAATATAAATTAAATAAAACATACCTTGAATATGAGAAACTGGGGAGGAAGAAAGCAAACTCATGGGCTAGATTCTTAGCTGGTGTAAACCAACATAGCTCCATATGTTGGTTTACAGCAGCTGAGGATCTGGCCTAATTTTCAGATATTAAGTACTTTCTTAAAATACAAATATTATCTATCTATCTATCTATCTATCTATCTATCTATCTATCTATCTATCTATCTATCCCGATTTTTAAAGCCTGTTGCACTGAAATCAATGTGGGCAAGGAAGGCAGTATGTGTCTTAGTATTTGAGTTGCTGAAATTTACCAACATGGTACTATTTGCACGCAGGAAAGGCAAAAGCCGGTCTATAGATCACTGTTAAGTTATGAGTTGCGAGTGACCCCGTGCAAATTAATGAGTTCGATTTTGATTAACCAGTCTTTCATCTGATGGATCATGTTGACAGAAGACAGAAGTTGAATATAAATTCTGAGGAAGTCTCTTATTTATTATTCATCACACACAAATAAATAAAATAATAAAAATGCCACTTATTATCTGACAGCTGAGACTTTTGATGACAATCAAATATTTATTTTTTTCTCTCTAAATTTAGGCTTCTCTCTACTCAAAGTACAAAGGCAGTCTAAAAATAGCTGCATAGTTACTATCTGGGGGAAGGTGCTTTACTGCTTACATTCTTATTCCAGAGTTAAAGTCAAAACAAAATTAATCAGGAAGGGTTATCTATAATGAATCACCATTCATTTCAGAAAAAAATATCTTTGCCAGCAGCAGAAAGAAAGTACT
This sequence comes from Lepidochelys olivacea, assembly GCF_965140295.1. Lineage (NCBI taxonomy): Eukaryota > Metazoa > Chordata > Testudines > Cheloniidae > Lepidochelys > Lepidochelys olivacea. The sequence goes on from NC_140416.1 coordinate 103,770,387, forward strand.
TTCAAGCAGTTACATAGACTATAGACTCCAAGGAGAAGATTACAGATCTTCCATATTCAGCAACATGAATCAAAACTCTTAGGAACTAGTCTAACTTTCTTTTTTTTTTTATTACAAGGCAGCAGGGATTGCTTTTTGTATAGGCTATGATTTAGATGGCTAATTGAAAGTAAGCGGTGGTGAGCTGCTTTCTTGGTAAAATATTACCAAGACAATCTTATCTGAGTTTACAGAGTTATTTCCAATTTGTAAATGCTGTATTCATTTCTACCAGATAAAATACCTTTAAAAAGCCTAGACTTGGGCATGGTGGGATTGCTGTTATAACCACTCTGCCTTGCTCTCAGCCCCCTTCTTCCCTCCCACATACACATCAACTTTGGACTCCCTATTGAATCGTTTTACTTAAAAAAAACCCCATCCATCTTAGGCTAAATAAATGTAATGATTTACTGAATCCTGATAACTTTTGGCAGATGTTATACTTGCCAGTTATCTACCCTGCAGAGTCTCTCCCTCATTCAGATTTTAGAACATCACCTTTCGCAAATTCATCTCTTGCTTATAATATGAAGAAAAGCCCAGGCTTTGTTTCTCTATTATAATAGATGTAAATTAATGTTTTGCCTTTGTTTGTTGCTGTAATCATAGAGGCAAGTATATGTTCCTAACAGCTATCTTATTTTCAATTTGCAAAGCATACTGTGCTTAATCCCATGAGGCAGCCTGTGGTTCTAGATATGAATTTAAAAAGGTAATTAGACCAGCGCAGGGGTTTCTCCCTGAGATGGAAAGAGCAGGCTCCTGCCAGGTCCAGAGGGGTCTTTTAGAGGTCCCAGGCTGGTCACAGTTCTCGTCCTAGTTTATTACTCATTTCCATTGTGTGAAACAGCTTATTTGTTCATGAAAATTTAAATCATGTTGGTACTAGAAAGATTATTTTTATTTTAAATCTACAGAGGTCACAGTATTATTTTTTGGTGGCTGGCATAAAGATCTTTTTTTCTTTCTTCTTTTTTTTAATGATCTTTGCATTTTTTAGACTTAGATAGTAAAAGAGACATGTACTGATAAATGTTTTAATGCATCTTCAGTATGCTGAAGTAACTTTAAATATAATATAATCATCATTAAACCATATATGTAAATGCAAAGTACTTTGGCAACACTTTAAATGGCAAGAAATTGCATTGACTTCCCTGTATTTTGGCTCCCCTTTTGCTTGATGCTATATGTTACACATTGTTATACTAGACTCTGTTTCCTTTACGATTCTTATACAGGCTTACTTTTGAGTGAGGATCATACACCCAACTGATAGAAAGAGCACTGATTAAAGGTTATTTATTTAGAACAGGTTAAACTTGTCTATCATGAAAAATACAAAACACTTAAAGGTCATTTACGCTGGCTGAGAACAGCGTAGCATTTGTATGGGATTCATACAAATAGGAGGAAGACTTTGAATAACAGATGGCCCTGGACTCAAACCTCACTTTCAGCAACCCCAGTGTTTGAAATCTGGTTCTGGATCTCAGTTTTGAGGCTTCAGCCTGTGTCTAGTTTGCATCATGTGAATTTCACTTTGAGTGGATTACTGTTTCGAATGAGACCATAAATCCCTCCCCAGAATCCGTGGAAAGGAGGGAGAGATTCTGATCAGTCAGCCCAGGTTTATGTTAAATATGTGAGTACCTAGGCTGAGTACTTGGTTTGTAGCAAAAACTGAGACTTAAGTGAGCTGAACCATTTATATTTACCGAGCTGACAATATTTAAGGGCCCAATTCTTCCCTAAGATAGTTTCAGTAGACACTGTGAACATTCACTCACCATTGATTTCAACTGAGCTATTCTTGATTTTCAACTCTGTAACCAAGAGTTGTGCCAGGCCCTACATGTCTAATAAATATTAATGACAAGCAATAATCATATAGATTACCAGACTGGAGATTACTTGGAACAAACCTCTAGATCTGAACATCCCCAGGCTTTGAGGTAATTCAGATCCATGTACTAACTTTGCAGCTGACTTTGAGGTCTTTGATGGGTTGAACCAGTATCCCAGAATTTGCATCAGGATACAAGCTTGGGTTCACCCATCAACCAAATCAAAATGTTGTCTTTTTTTTTAGGGTAGGAAGTTCCAGTCTAATCTTAACCCAAAATTTATAAAACACAAACAACAAAATGCCCTGACTGACCTATCTCCTGAAAATTGCCAAAAGTGAGCTGTGCTGAACCAGCAAAGGGACTGAGCTCCACGTGCAAGGAGGAAAGTCTACTCACAGATGGTGTGAAACCGCAAAAATGACTTGGTGAATCTAAACTAGAGCACAGGGGTGCAGTCGGCTGTTTGATACCTGGATCCAGAAACGTTAGATCTTTTAAAGGGTATAACTTGAATCGCACCTGGAAATGAATAATCCAGCAGTGCAGGGCTCAAAGTGAAGCTGTCCCACCAGTCCCTCAAGACACACATAGCCTGCCGCCTTTCAGTCAGATACTGTGTACTCTTGACCCATTGCCGTAAATGAGCTCTGACTGAGTGCACATTCACATACCAAGTTTGCCTACTCACTTTCAGAAATGAACAGCCTCCCCTGCACTCCAATGCCGAGGCTGCATTTTGTACCAGCTGAAGCTTCCACTTACTCTTCCTGGGCAGTGAGAGCTAGACAAAAGCAAAAGCAAAATATAAAATGTCCCTTAAACTCTGCCTGTGGCTGTAGGACCTTTTCCCCAGTGGCTATAACAGGACCATAATACTTGTCATATCCAGTGAGATTGCCTGCTGGAATCTTTTCAAAAGCATTGTACGATGTAAAGAAGTTAAGTAGGAGAGGCAGGCTACCGGCTACAATATTATACACCAGATGGGTTGATCTTTAAAATATAAAAGTAAGAAATTGGCTACGGGCACTTCGATAATATATTGTCACTAGCAATGCAATATTCTCCCTCCCCTTCGCCCCCCCCTCCCCCCAACATGCTGTAGTAAGACTGGCTAAAATGTCTGAGCCTCAGCAGAAGTTAGGAAACCCTGAAACAGTGTAATCAATCCTTCGATGCCTGTGGTGAGCAATAAAAGTTTATAAGAAATCTACAGCACTTCACGCCGAATGGCTGAAAAATAGCACACATTTATCAGAATGCCTGAAAACACACCCCATTCTGGTAGAGCAAAGCAATCAATGAAGCCATTCTTCACCTAAAAGATTTCCATTCTGTTTTGCTAACACGCTATATTCAACATTGATGTGTCTCTGTTTACAGTAAAGAGCAGACTCTGCAGTACTGGGACAGCTCATTCACATGACAGTGATATCACAGTCACCCTGCATTGCTTCTGCTTTGCAGTGCTACTGGAGTTCTTTTATTAAAGCAGCACCCAACTGTGCTTGCAGAGTAAAAGAGCTGGTCAGTGTGTCCCGTTGAAAACTTCGTTTTTAAGGGACTTTTTTAAATTGACCATTTAGATGGAGCTGTATTGCAGTTTGGATCAGGACCTGGATCTATAGCTGAACTTCCCCAGAGTTTAGAGTGTTTGGATCTGGGTATTTGGTTTGACCCATTAGTGAGATCCTGGAAGTTCAGAGAAAGGTTTGAAGATTTCCTGTGTGATTGAGGGTGTTTGGATTGTGAGGTTAGTTTTGGATCCATCCCTGTTTTAAATATTTGTACTGGGATCAGTGCTTGTTGAACTTCAAAAGGGTAAGAGGTTGGGGTTTCTTGGGGCACCTAGATGAACCACTTGAACCTGAAAGATTGGGATAGCAATCTCATAAGATTCGTCTGCCTCATGAGTTTTTCCTCCCTGTCCAAGCCAGAAATACCATAGAAGACCTTTCTTCCTGGTATTTTGGCTCTTCTGGTTGTGGTTGGCAGCTAGAAGTGAAAAGGAAGGAGAAAATGGAAAATAATGCTTATAAAACAGTTAACTAAACACTTCAAAAACTTTAAAAAGGCTCTGTTCAAAACTAGCTTTAAAAATGGGTGAACACTCAGCAATTTCTTCTTCTAAAAAAATCCATGGCCACTTAGGAGCTTCACAGTTGTCACTGCCCTGTACACAACTCCCACTCAGTACTTCATGGCAACAGTGCAGACGGAATTGTGATCGTCCTGCTCCAAAAGCAAAGACCTGTAGCTAGAAGAATTTCTATTAGCAGTGCAGGGTCTGTATCATGCAGCTGAGCAATTCTGGGGGCAGTGGTGAAGCCCCGTCGGCCAGACAATCATGTTATTTGCCCTTTTCTAGTGCACTCATTTCTCATCAGGAAGAAACACTGCATACAAAACTGAGCTAGAGTTGTTTATTACTGAAGCTAAAGAGCAGCTGAGAAATAGGTAGCTTTGGAGGCTTTTTGTTTTGCACTCTTCTAATTAAAAATAAAAAATGCTAAACTTTCTAAAAGGGCATTTTAAAGCCTATTAATTGATAGTGAGAGAAAAGGGACTTAATTCACTGGAGTCCTATGATGATAGAAAGTCAGAATGGCAAGAGATGCAGCCATGTACAGCTCCTACAACCCCATGTTGCTTGTGGTTTTGGAGCCAGCTAGCAAGTTGAAGGTGCTGGTCAGGGAATGGGAGTGACCAGAGCATCACCAAGAGATGTGAGGGAAATACAATGTATCTATCAGTTGTACTTATAAGGCCCTATCACTGTAGTTTCTGAGCACCTCACAATCTTTAATGTATTTATCCTCACAAAACCATGTGAGGCAGGGAAGTACTATTATCATCATTTTATAGGCAAGGAACTGAGGTACAGAGTGACAAAGTAATTTGCTCAGGGTCACACAGGATGTGTGTGGTGGGGCAGAAATTGAGGCTGGAGCACTAACCATTGAACCATCCTTCCTCTCTTTAAAGTTGTTCTCCTCTACTCCCATGCACTAGAAACATCTTTGGCTCCAGCCCAAGGATAATTTTGGATTCTGACTAAAATTCTAATTAATATACTAGAATGCTGGAATTCTTAAGGGTAGAAAACACCCCTTGCAAATACTGTAACTATAACTTAGTCCCCAATCCAAGCATTAACACATTACACGGGCTACAACATTAAGAATGGCAATCAGAAAAAGTGGATGTTCTAGAAGGGGAAAGAGATTTTATCCAGCTCATCATTTTATTTCACTCCATTTCTAACCTAACCTTCCCTGACACACTTTTTTCCAGACATCATTAACATTGCAGTCCAACGGCCATTAGGAGGTGTGCTTAATATAGATGCATTCTGGGGGTAGAGGCATCACCACATGAATGCACGAGCAAAGGGGCTATGCCACACATGGGAGGGGTGTGTCCAAGTGTAGAGTCCTCAGGCCAATTCTCAGCCAGTAGAAAGCTCATTGGGAGTCAGCTGGTCTAGCCAGCACAAATTAGAGCAGTCCTCAAGCTACTCTGTTAGATGGGGTGGGATCTGAGTTACTACAGAGAATTCTTTCCTGGGTATCTGGCTGGTGAATCTTGCCCATATGCTCAGAGTTCATCTGATCGCCATATTTGGGGTAGGGAAGGAATTTTCCTCCAGGGCAGATTGGAAGAGGCCCTGAAGGTTTTTCACCTTCTTCTGTAGCATGGGGCACGAGTCACTTGCTGGAGGATTCTCCTCTCCTTGAAGTCTTTAAACCATGGTTTGGGGACTTCAATAGCTCAGACATAGGTGAGAGGTTTATCACAGGAGTGGGTGGGTGAGATTCTGTGGCCTGCGTTGTGCAGGAGGTCAGACTAGGTGATCATAATGGTCCCTTCTGACCTTAATATCCATGAATCTACCCTAATTTATGTTGGGGGTCACAGTAGCAACCAGCTACCTCCAGGACAGGGAGGCAAAAAGAAGTCATGGTATTGCCTTTGCCTTCTCATCCCTGAATACGTTCTCTGACCTCACCTTAGATGCACCTGAGGATTGAACCCCATTTATATGGATACATTATTTGAACTGAGTTTGGGAATAAGAATATTCTGCAAGGATCATGATTGCAGCAATACTAGTTGTCCTCTTTAGGCATATTGCTCTTTTATTTTAGCTACACAAGGCATATAAAATTATTTAAAAATGGACAGACTCGTATTGCAAAATTTTCAGAGGGTCTAGAATAAAGATTCCACTCACCTCAGCAGTTCACTCCATGTTCCAAAGACCTGGTTGTGCTTATATGGTCAAAATATAAATGGAACTTTTTCATTTTCCATGTTTGGAATTTGTGCTTAAGTACATAAGGATGGGGTCTAGCTTACTTGAAGACACAGGGAAAGATTGGGTTTTGTACTGTATCTCTCTCACTCCAAATATACTGAAGGTGGGGCAGGAATCTCCTTCTTGGGCGTGAGATGTCCTTGGTAGAAGTGACCACAGTACTCTGCATTTAGCTATGGGTTTTATTTCATATGTCTAAAACAGCAGTTGAGGAACATAGACCATCAGTTTCTCTCTAAGCCTACTTAGATAGCAGCGCGTGGATGTCTTTTTCAGGTATAGGTTTTTGATGAATACATTGAGAAATAGTTGCTAACAAATATATGTCTCACTTTTCTTTCTGTACAGACCTTTACTGTACTAAGAGTTAAACATGAAAAAGAAGAAAAATAAGCAGTGAGAGACAACATCCGTTCTCATTTCAATTTCCTGGAAGAAAAGTGCGGTTGGGCAGATGGTGCTTTTTTGTTTTACTAAACTACATGATCAGAGGTGAATAATATACATTATAGGTACTATAAAGATCCGTTGCAGGTGAGGTGCCTTGTGCAGTGAAAAATTGCCACATTTTTTTCTTGACTATTTTTTTCACTCTAATCCCAGCATGTTTACAGAACTCTCTACCTGCCTATTCAGATTTTTTCCCCACCACTGTGTATTTCAGGGGGGCTAACGTATCCTGGTTTCTTCCACAGGGATTCAAAATGTTGATCTTGGGTCCTTGGTTGAGCTGGGAGAAGAGAATGGCGGATAATTTGGCTTTAAGTGAGTCTCAATATTTCTGCATGTCATTTTTCTTCATGCCCTGCCTATGCAGCATAATCTGAAGAGTCATTTCCCTCTGTCATTGGCCCCATGTGATTTTTCCACCACTGATGTGCTTGAATTCCCTTTTGGTACTGAGACATGAGCATTTTGGGGAGGAATGTCATTTGTGTTGCTCATTGACTTTTCCGATAATTAGGGAAGGCCATTATAAAAAAAAATTGCCCATGTGTAAACATGGTTATGGCCCAAATGTGTTATAAAATGGTTTCTTCTTGCCTGAATGGATGGGAAAAAAGCAAAGTGTTAAGAAATAACGATATAGTCTTGGTATCTACAAGAGTTGACACATGGTTACTTCGTGAGGTTATAATAATTTATTTTCTGTCCACAAAGACAGCATTTACACTAACTTGGAGTGGGGCAGGGCACATTTCTATGGTTATACTACTAATAATGTAGCTCCTCCAGTGCTAACAGCATGGTAACACTAATGTATACATGTTAGTGTAGGGCCCGGTGGCCACATCCAGCCCTTCAGACATTTTAATCCTGCCTTCGAGCTCCCGCTGGGAAGTGGGGTCGGGAGCTTGCTCCGTGTGGCTCCCGGAAGCAACAGCACGTCCCTGCTCTGGCACCTATGTGTAGGGGCAGCCAGGGGAATCCGCACACTGTGCCTGCCCCAAGTGCTGCCCCCGCAGCTCCCATTGGCCAGTAAATGGGGCCAATAGGAGCTTCAGGGGCGGCATCTGCGGACAGGGCAGCACGCAGATCTGCCTGGCTGTGCCTCCATGTAGGAGCCAGAGGGGGAGGATGCCGCTGCTTCCAGGAACTGCTTGAGGTGAATGCCACCCAGAGCCTGCATCTCTGACCCCCTCCTGCGCCCCAACCCCTTGTCCCAGCCCTGATCCCCCTCCCGCCCTCTGAATCCCTCGGTTCCACCCTCCTGAACCCCAGAGCCTGCACCCTCAGCAGAGCCCTCATCCCCCACCCACACCCCAGCCCGGAGCCCCCTCCTGCACCCTGAACTCCTCATTTCTGGCCCCACCCCAGAGCCCGCACCCTCAGCTGGAGCCCTCACCCCCTCCTGCACCTCAACCCCCAATTTTATTAGCATTCATGGCCCACCATACAATTTCCATACCCAGATGTGGCCCTTAGGCCAAAAGGTTTGCCCACCCCGGTGTTTGTGGGCTCTAACCACATCTCATCTAACCCTGTTCAGAGCAGCTTAAGATGACACAGTGATTAAAATGCTGGCAGTCACCACACCCTGTTTACATTAGTGCTCTCTCCACTGTTATCACCAGTAGATGTGATGAGTTGTGAGCAGTGTAGAGGGCGGGAGACGGAAGGCAGGCAAATGTAAAGGACCAAAACCAGGACTCTGACAAGTATTTAACAGGGAGCCAAGAAAAATTTCTAGTAAAGTCTTTGCTTAGTTGCAAACTGGCCACTCCTCTTTAAATTCCTTTTATGTCCTCCTCTGTAGTTTCCACAAGATAAACTAGCATCACAATCCTCTCCAGGACTGAAGCAAAGAAAAGAGAAGAGATGGCACATCAAGTCAGAATGGCCAGGTGTGATGACATCAGAAGAGCCAGCTGGGGCACAGGCTTCCACATAAACTATGGAGCTGAGCTGCAGTGGGTCCTAGAGTAATTCCAACACTTTCTCTATGTACATGGGAGTTGCAGGAGCTGGGCTGCAAAGAAAGAATGTTTGGTTTCTAAAGGACAAGTACCCATGCTGAATGTATCCTATAAACTTAGAATCATAGAATCATAGGACTGGAAAGGACCTCAAGAGGTCATCTAGTCCAGTCCTCTGCACTCATGGCAAGACTACGTATTATCTAGGCCATTCCCGACAGGTGTTTGTCTAACCTGCTCTTAAAAATCTCCAATGATGGAGATTCCACAACTTCCCTAGGCAATTTATTCCAGTGCTTAACTTGCTTCCTTTTAATTTATTACTGAGTCTTGAGAGCATAATGAAAGGTTTATCCTGGTGTAGTGTCATTAGTGACAACATCTGTGATTTTATCATGAGTTGTTTGCTGTCTGTCCTAAAGTCCCAGCTCCTGGAGTCAAGTGGTTTACTTGAGAATCTCAGCTTTCATTTTGAAATAAAAAGTTTCTAGACCCCATTGTTGAGAATAAAAGCTTGTAAACATGATCTGATTGTGCTCTACAGGCGAAGAAACCAGAGGAAAACAAAATAATGAAATATTTTGAATGAAATATATTTGAATGAAATATATATATATATAAAAAAAATCTCATAATTTTGAGGGTCCTGGACTCATGATTTTTCAATGCATGGTGTTTTCAATAGTGGGGAAATGACATCAAGGACCAAAACTTGTTAGCTGCAATAGCTTCTCCTATATTGACTCAGTACATCCAAGAAACAGGGTAGAAATTATCAGCGAAAATTAAAATCTTCCACTCAGGTTGGAGCTGTTCTGAAAATACAAATCAGAATTTAAAACAAACCAAGAAGTCAGGCTGTTGTTTTTGTTATTGTTTTGTCTGGTTTTTGTTCTCAGTACAGCAGAGTCTTGACTTAAATATTAGAAATAAAGTAAAATAAAAAAATAGAGTACAAAGGAAAGACTTTGGACCAGAAGAAACCCCAGCCTTTCTCTCTATGCCATTTAGCTTGAAAACCTCAGAATGAGAGTCATCTTCTCCAGTCGCACAAAGAGAGAAGGCAAAATAAATAAAGCATAAAGTTTCAGAAGATGCATTTTAGCAGCTCAGAAATCAACTTTGCTGCAGTGCAGATGGTCTGTCTCAAACGCTTCCATAAAACTTCTGACGAGTGCTTTCTTTACAGTAAAGAAACAGTTCCTTCGGTGGTGGACGTATGCTGCTGACGTGTGCCGAAGGCAGGAAGCGAGGGAGAGGAAATGGCGAGAAGAGACATTAAAGAAAGGAACAGCTTGTCAAGAGAAGGCAGACACTCAGTTTCCAACAGTTGGAGCTGGCAAGCTTAAAACATGTGGGGCCAGATAAGGCAAACTGTAGGCATGAAAAAGAATGGACTTTTAAAACCTGGGCCACATCCTCAGCTGGTGTAAAATGTCATTACTTCATTGACTTCAACTGAGCTCTGATGATTTACGTGTTGGACCTTAAGGTTTGTTCTCACAAACATAAAAATAGATCTTAGGACATTTTTGGCCTCCCTAGGAGAACACTCCCATACGGCAGCATGTCTATTACCACCCTTAAGAGAAGACATCCTACCGTCATCTCTGTTTGCAATATTTAGCTCTAAGAACAGCTAGCTGCTTTCAACCCAGAGTGGTGTATTAAGAGGGTAGTACACTTTGCTTAACTTCCATTCTGAACTTTTCAATGAGGCTATTGAAATGCTCTTGAGTTCCACGGCTGCAGAAATTAGGTGGCATGGAGAACTTCTGCTACTGAGCCAAGTTTTCCACTGCTGTTATTAGAGCTGGTCCAAATTTCCCAAATGTTGATTTTTTTAAGAAAATACCCTCCTCCCCCAATTTTCATTCTGACATTCTGGGTATTTCACCATCCCTAAATATTTTTATTATTATTTTGAATGGAGCTCAAAACTTAATAAGAGCGAGAACGTTTGTAAACTAGGTAGGAAAATCAGCAGGCGAATTAAATAATCGATCAATTATCAAACCAAATGAAGGCAGAGTATAGGCTCTTACAGCACAGGACGTACAGGCAGCCCATGCAGCAAAGTTGTAAACAAAATTTGGCAAACTAGCAAAGCAACAGTGTCCTATGGTGCTGGAGAGTCAGAAATCTCATATCTGATTTTCCTTTCTCTTAAAAGACTCACTTCATCATACAAACCATCTTCTTTGTTTGGCAAGTGGGCCTAGACTGCCTACTAGTTCATTACGTCTGGAGATGATGTAGAAATCAACAGAATAATATATTTCATCTCTTGTATTATAAGAATTCAGATTCAATTTTTATTTTACCGCACAGCCACACACTAGTTCAAAGTATGATTCTTGGTTGCCTCCATAGATTAAGAGTAGCTTTAAAAGGAGATCAGAGAACAGGGGGGGAAAATCCTCATCTTTTTTCCACCCTAGTACTACTTATTTCATTTTACAACCATAGCAATTCACTTCCTAAAATATACAGTAATAGTAATGAGCTGCATATTTAACATTAGGCTATTTTCTCAGGATTTTTTCCTTTTGAGCAAGTTGGTAGGTCATGATTATCTAAAATCAAGGTATCCAATTTGTGGCCAGCTGGTGGCCTTCACCAATAACACCCTAGGACCTTGAGAGCTAGTCTTAATGTATATACAGTGGAGCATGTTGCTACAGCTGTCTCTTCTTTTGTACAGTAGTTCAGCCCATGGAGTGTACAAGCTGCAGCATGCAGTGCTTTATCTTGCTCTGAGTGGCCCCAGTCTCCATCTGGCCCCTGGGAATTCATTTTGGCCTTGATGTCTGTATCATGTTTTTCAAGCTTTTCAGTTTGAGGGTTTAGAGCTAGTCTGCTTAGTGGTTAATTTTAAAAACTGAACTCATAGAGATAACTCACCTGTCTACATGGGTGACTTTTAAAAGTGCACGGTCATCATTTCCTTCCCTCCCTCCCTCCCTTTTGCTGCTTCTGCACGTGTGTGTCTGACTGAGACTTTGTGTAACCGGTGGTTTGTTATGTGGTCACCAAACTGTTTCACAAGTCCCTTAAGGTGTTTCACACACCAGGTGGCCTAGCGGATGTTCAGTTTGGTTTAAGTGCAGCAGAACCCAGTCTGCTTCAGTGGTGGTCACAGAAACAGGGGAAATAGAGCAATGCCACTAAATAAAGTAGAGCGATGAAACCCTCTTCAGAAGCAACTGTATTAGCAATTAGAGTTTAACAAGAGTTTAAAGAAATACACTGGATTTCTAAGCCGTGATATCCAAGGCTGCAGCAGGCCGTTTTAGCTCAGACAAATGTATCCCAATTTTACTTGAACTAGCAAGATGTCTTGACTCTGAGAAACTGGACTGGAAATCTCATTAGAAGTGGCTTTCCACATGAGGTTTTCTGTACTTGCTGGGTAAATCAGGAGTAACTCTACTGAAATCAAAGGCAATAAACTGGGTAAGTCAGAGGAAATTCATGCAGTAAAAACAAAAGTCCAGCTAGGCTGTCCATGAAAGAGAGAAACTCTCAGTCTTCTGGAAAAAATACACACCTATGTACTCCTTATTATACTATCCTTCACCCTGACATAATTATACAATGACTACTAAGGAAAACTGAATAAGGAATACGGAATCCAAGCCTCGTGTATCAATACAATTAATAAACAATGTGCATTTTTGTTTGTGTTGTAGATAATCATGCAGGACAAAGGACAACAATCTGAGGTCAAATCATAGAATCGTGGGACTGGAAGGGATCTCGAGAGGTCATCTAGTCGAGTCCCTGCACTCATGGCAAGACTAAGTATTATCTAGACCATCTCTGACAGGTGATTGTCTAACCTGCTCTTAAAAATCTCCAGTGATGGAGATTCCACAACCTCTCTAGGCAATTTATTCCAGTGCTTAATCACCCTGACAGTTGGAAGTTTTTCCCGATGTCCAACCTAAACCTCCCTTGCTGCAATTTAAGCCCATTGCTTCTTGTCCTATCCTCAGCGATTAAGAAGAACAATTTCTCTCTCTCCTCCTAGTAACAACCTTTTATGTATTTGAAAACTCTTATCATGTCCCCTCTCGGTCTTCTCTTTTCCAGACTAAACAATCCCAATTTTTTCAATCTTCCCTCATACGTCATGTTTTCTAGACCTTTAATAATTTTTTGTTGTTCCTCTCTGAACTTTCTCCAATTTGTCCACATCTTTCCTGAAACATGGCACCCAGAACTGGACACAATACTCCAGTTGAGGCCTAATCAGCATGGAGTAGAGCGGAAGAATTACTTCTCGTGTCTTGCTTACAACACTTCTGCTAATACATCCCAGAATGATGTTCACTTTTTTTGCAACACTGTTACACTGTTGACTCATATTTAGCTTGTGGTCCACTATGACCCCCAGATCCCTTTCCGCAGTACTCCTTCCTAGGCAGTCATTTCCCATTTTGTATGTGTGCAACTGATCGTTCCTTCCTAAATGGAGTGCTTTGCATTTTTCCTTATGGAATTTCATCCTATTTACTTCAGACCATTTCTCCAGTTTATTTTGAATTATAATCCTATCCTCCAATGCATTTGCAACCCCTCCCAGCTTAATATCATCCGCAAACTTTATAAGTGTACTCTCTATGCCATTATCTAAATCATTGATAAAAATATTGAACAGAACTGGACCCAGAACTGATCCCTGCAGGACCCCAGTCGTTATGCCCTTCCAGCATGACTGTGGACCACTGATGATTACTCTCTGGGAATGGTTTTCCAACCAGTTATGCACCCACCTTATAGTAGCTCCATCTACATTGCATTTCCCTAGTTTGTTTATGAATAGTGAATCATTATTTTAATCCTGATAATATTGTCAGAGAAATAGAAGAGTAGGATAATGCACACAAAAACCTCTAGAGAGCACTTCAGATGCTTTGGTTATGGTTACTAAAGATCTAGGGTCAGATGGACTATACCATACATAAGTATGTGCCATCCAAACCTGTCATGGGCAGCTATAACATACCCACTAGCAACAAGTTCCAGTTGGTTTTATACAGATGGGGACAGAACCATGAATTGCATTGTTTTTTATTCCCTTGAGCCCAAGAGTAATCCTGTTCACCAATTACTTGAAATTAAAGTCAAGTAATTTGACACATCTGTTTGGTACCTGACCACAAACTACCTCTTAAGCAAACCAAAGAGTTGGATAGTTTACTTCCACAGTACTCTCTAGAGTTTCATTACTGCAGTCATGACAAGAAAGGAAAACTGAGAGGTTATTCAGGTTCTTGAATTGCTATTTTTTTTTTTTGTCATTACTGCCACTGTTATGTGATCCCAAAAGATTCAAAATAGAGGAAACTGGAAAGGCAGTTTGTTAACTTCCCAGCCAATCATAACAAACACAACAAAAATGGAGCAATGCAGGTCTGAAAGTGCGACATTGGATGTAAGAGAACATGCTGTTCTCTGCAGGTAGGCAGTTTAAACCTTGCTTCTTTTTATGTACTTAATATACTACCTAGAAAAAAAGTTACATATATGCAGATAATGCTAACCACCTAACATCTGATATCTAGGGCAGATAATTTTTTATATTTAGGGCAGGTAATTTAAATTACATTATTTAATCCTTGAATTAGATTATATCTAGGCTTGGGAGTTTTTACAACTCAGGCAAGCCTGTTAGACATTTTACTCATGATGAGATTTGTGATACATCATTTTCTTAACCCTTTGAGTTCATAGTCTTGGATTGCCAAATTTTAAGATTCAGAGTGCAACTCACTCTATGGATTAGTTTTATGTTTTGGCAAAAGCAGTAGCCGGTGACAACTATATTTTGTTACATGTTTTAATTCTACAGATGAACACATATGTGTTTTTTAAAAAAAAATACAAATGATTAAACAGATTTATTTTAAAAATCCAAAAGATGACTCAAAGTGCATTTACGTTATTATAGGGTACCAAACCAACCAGTTTAGTATCCACAGAGCAGGCCCAATTCTCACTTTCATCTTGTAAATGGGAGTTAACTCCACTGAAGTCAGTGCTCTTAGACCAGTGTAAGAGGAGATGCAGACCCAGGATCTTTTACTAGTAAAAGACGGGTTTTTTTAAATTTTGTAATCTCATTCTTGTTAGCATAGTTTCCTATCAGGCAACTTTGGTGCTAAATAACTAGTAAGTGCTTTATTTTTTCACACTGAATACGATTACCCTTTCAACCATATTCTGCATTTCATTTTTACTATAAAAGTTATTCGTTGTCCAATTTCAAGCTGAAAAAGTATAAAAGTCCATTGGACTTCGCTAAAGCAGAACTATAAGATTTTCTGAACTAAGATTAAATTGATATATCTAGAGCTTCTGTCATTGTAATTTGACATTAGGAGGATACTCAAACACTAGCTTTGACTATAAGTGTCCTACTAAAGTAGTAGTCTACTGCAGAGTGCTTTTTGATGTATCAAAGAAATGGTACTATCTTTCAAACTGTATTCATATTCTAACCGCCTATCATCAATGTAAAGTAATAGCTGGGCTAAAGCATGGTTTTTTTTTTTTTTACAGTTTTTAGAAGGCAGTGTTATGAGGGATTGCTGAGGCTTGCATAACATATTCAGGTTTAAATGAACCACCAGTTAGGTTCTCCTAACTGAAAAGTATGTTAATTAGATTTTTGCCATTATTTTATCTTAGCCTCCTTCCCCCTCCCTGCTTGCTGTCATTGCTGTATCTTCGCTAATGGCAGGCCAAGCAAATGACTTCCTAAAGTTGAGATACTCCCAATGGGTCCATCAGCAAATACTTCTGTATAACATTGATGGCCAGTACCTCTGCTGTTGTGCGGGGCCTTTGCAGCTCTGCTTCAGAACCCCAATCTGCGTCCTTGATGTTACCACTGCTACCATGTGGGGCACTGCTCTAAAAGCTTCTATCCTTATTCTGTGAAAATCCTTTGTGAGGACTGGCTACTTCTCTGAGGAGCTTTTAATCACTAGAGCTCTGACATGCTTGGGATACATAGCATGTCACACTGCACAGCAGCATCGGCACCCATACATGGTCCATCAAAAGATATAGGTGGATGTTGCAATGAGTCTCCAAATGAATAGGGGGTCTAGAGGCTGAGGAATTCACAGCACAGAGATAGCAGAGCTGGGCTCTTATATGTTTATTATATGTTCGCATTAGAAAATGTAGGTGTAGCCACACCTTATAATTAGAACAAGTTAGAAAATGGAATTTCCATCCTGCTTGAAATTCTGGCACTCTGAAAATTGTTTTTGTCCTGAATTAGGATAAAAAGTCAAAATTTTCACAGAACAGAGATTCAAAACACTATGGATTCAGAAATATGGAAATGGCCTTATTGAAAGGGTTTGTTTTAATATTGCCAAAACATCTTAAAATCAAAGAATCATAGGATGAGAAGGGACCACAAGGGTCATCTAGTCTAACCCCCTGCCAAGATACAGGATTTGTTGGGCTAAACCATCCAAGACAGAGGGCTATCCAGCTTCCTTCTGGAAATCTCCAGTGAAGAAGCTTCCATGACCTCCCAAGGCAGTCTGTTTCATTGTCCTACTGTTCTTACATCTCGTTTTGATAATAAATATAATATAATATATCAAAATGGGAAAGCCAAAATGAAATACTCCATTTTGTTTTTTAATTATTTTGAAAACTTTCCATTGACAATTTCATCAAAATTGACATGCTCCTGCAAACATTTCAGTTTTGATGAAGATGGTTTTTTTTCACTAGAAGGGTGGTGAAGCACTGGAATGCGTTACCTAGGGAGGTGGTGGAATCTCCTTCCTTTGAGGTTTTTAAGGTCAGGCTTGACAAAGCCCTGGCTGGGATGATTTAGTTGGGGATTGGTCCTGCTTTGAGCCGGGGGCTGGACTAGATGACCTCCTGAGGTCCCTTCCAACCCTGATATTCTATGATTCTATGATTCTGAGAGAACACTGTTCTACTGAAAAAAGAAAAGGAGGACTTGTGGCACCTTAGAGACGAACAAATTTATCTGAGCATAAGCTGTAGCTCATGAAGGCTTATGCTCAAATAAATTTGTTCGTCTCTAAGGTGCCACAAGTACTCCTTTTCTTTTTGCGAATACAGACTAACACGGCTGCTACTCTGAAACCTGTTCTACTGAAAATCTTTTGAGCAATACCACTCATGATAGCATCTTTTTATCACCATTAACACAACCATAAGCACATCCATCTTATTTAAGATAGATTTATTGCAAATGAAAGGAGCCAGACTGGCTGCCCTGGAGTCCAACATCCCCTCTCCACAAAACAACTAAACCATAGGTAGCCGTGGTGCAGTCTTTGAATGCTGTCCCTCTCCTCCCCATTGCACTGGTGACAGGTTCAAAGCTTGATGAGCAAGTAGTTTAATCTGCAACTCCAGTAGATGTGCGGCCACACTGTTAGTTCAAACTCCTGCTATAAATGTGCTTCCATAGTGACTATAATAATAGAGGGCATCCATTACAAACTGTGGTTATGTTGCTACTTTGGTATCCCCGGATCCTTCACAGACGTTAAAAAACAAACAAACAGATGTTAAAAACAAAAATAAAACTATTCTTTTTCTACTGCTAAGAAGTGTCAAAAGGACAATCCTAAAGACTGAAGTCCATTTTTCATCTACAGTTCAGGGGTGACATGCCACCGGCACAGGCGTAACATTGATTCAACTGCAAACAGAAAGGGCAACCGCGAGGCGTGAGAAAGTAGGTTCATTTTTAGGCCCACTGATTTTCTATTCAGGTTGCTGAGATGACAAACCATTCCCAGCTGCAATGGGGGAACACTTGAGAACTGGACCTGAGACCAGCACCTCATTTCACTAAGCAGCTATCAGATGGTAATGATTTTCAGACATTACTGAACGAGTCACAAACAAGGGAACAGCTCTGTATTCCATTACAAGTTTCCTGAGACATTAAGCCTTTTATGTCTTCCTCTAACCACACAGATAGAACCTTTTGAAAGGCTCCTTTCTTTACACAATGAATTGTGAACGTTGGAAGTACTATAGTATTAAGCTCAATGAGCAGCTGGTAATGTAACATACCGATGATGCTCCCAAATGTTTGATCTAATGCAATAGTGCTGGATGCTGATGGCTCAGTTGATATCATTCATTGCTGTAAATCTGTCAGACCGCAAACAGTATAAGACAATACAAGTAAAAGTGTGACAAAAACAGTCCCTATGGACAAATTCTAAACCGATTTTTAAAAATGGAAATTTGGCACAACTCCAATGAACTTATTGGAGTTATTGAGAACGAGAGCAGAATTTTCCATTCAAGTTTATGGAGTTCCTGAGGTTTAATTGACTTAAAGTGGCCTGAGATTTCTTCCTCCTCCCCCACCCCAACATAAGGTGGCCCCAACTTGAGCTCCCTCTTGTGGCAGGCTACAGCACAACTGGTGACCCGCTTCAATTTCCCCTGTCAGATAACCCAAGGAGTCCACTGCAGACCCTCTTGCCTCAATAGTAGCCCTCCTTGGGGCTGATTTATTACAAAGAATTGCACAAATAACCCAAAACATAAGTCCCGACACACAGTCCATTTATCACCCCAGTGCCAGTAGTCATTAAAATGCCAAACTTCTCATCCCTCGATGCCCCGCATTCTGCACATAATATGTGCCTCGCACCACATCTGAACTCTGTCAGTCTTCGTCTATCCCTGTGCCAAGACAGCCACCCCACCCCTTCCAGCTGGAGTGCAACCCCACTCTTCCCTGCAGGAACCTCCACAGTGTCTCTCCTGGGAGATCATCTTTACCGGGTGAGCACCTCTCACTCTCCCTTACCCTCTCACAGTTCCCCTGGCCCAGTTCTCCAGCATGGAGATGTCAGCAGGTAAGCCCCTCCAGTGATCCCCTGCCTTCAGTCCTCTTTGACCCTCAGCTCCAGCTCTCAGGCTTAAAGTCAGCAAAAAAGTTCCTTTGTTGCTGGTCCTCCTGCCTTCAACACCTGCCACCCCTGACTCTCTGGCTTAGAGAGGTCACCTGGCAAACCCTCTTGCTTTTCTCTTGACTTCAGTTTTCCCCCAGGAAACACTTTCTGGCTCTTTTAGGGATCTCCTCTAGTCCCGAGGCCTTTGGCAGCTCTCACCTGCCTTCCTGACTGAGCAGGCAGGAGTCAAATGTCTTTTTCCTGACTGATTCTAGCAGCCCAGATTCACTGGATCATTCTTTTATGGAGTTTCTTCTTTGCCTCTCCCCTCAGATTCTCCCTGACCATTAATAGCCCAGCTGCTGCTATGCCCTCTTAATTGGCCAAATTGGGAGCACTGGGGAGCTGGACATATTTCATTTACAAGGGCCAGCCACCCTGTGACAACCCAAATTTACCCCCTCCCCCCCATTACTATTTGTATTATTGGGGACCAAACCAAGATCAGGACCCTGTTGTGCTAGGCACTATAAATACATATAGCAAAAGATACCTGTCCCCAAAAACGTATGTTGTTAATGAACAAAACAATCCAAGGATAGGAGAAAGGCAGTATTCTTATCATCTCCATATTTCAGAGAAGGAAGAGATGCACAGGGAAGTGAAGAAACTTGCCCAGTGACAGACAGCAGATCAGGGACTAGAGCCTATGTCTATTGACTCCCAGTCCACTGGGAGACCTGTTAACTGGACCTCACCACCCTGAACAGTTTGTTCCAAATCATTATTTATTATGGTGCTCTGTGTTCAAAGATAATTCTTTTCAGAAGGTTCCAAACTCTTTTGAATACTCTTACCTAAGAGAAATAGAATTAATTATAAAGGAAACCAGTTTTTAGAAACCTGCTATTTTCTGGTAAATTTCCCCATTGATACTGAAACCATCAATGGCCAATATTTGTGTCTATTCCAAGAACCTCTTAAAATGCACCCAAAAAGAATGCAGCTCACTCTTCCATAGCTGTTTTGAATCTACATGTATTTTGTCATGAAATTAGGCAGCGATGACACACCGGGAGCAAGCCAGTTGAGTTATGATACCATTTTTAAAAAGTCGCTTTCCTGACGATATTTAACTTGTACTTTAAGGGTTCAACCAAATCCAGGAAAGAGAAGAAAATTCAAAAACGGAGGATCTTTGTTCTTCATTCAGTCCATTTTGAAGCTTCTGGCATTGCAGTGCATGGAGCACAGCATAAAGATCTTCCTCTGTTCTCAGACCACTGCAATAGGCACGCTAGGATGACTTAAGGAACCCTTAATTGCAAAAGGTAACATGTTGACCATTGGGGGAGCCCAAAGACTAAATGGAATGCTGACAAACTTTCAGTAGCCGACCACTTTCATTTACAATCAAGCCGAATTTAATGCTGGTGGAATTTTCCGGGTCAGCAACCATCTGGCCTGATTCTTTCCCCATTGCAGGATATGAGACATTCCTATTGAAGTCAATAGTAATTACTTCTATCTTTCATAGAGAGACTCTTCAGACTAAATCTCTCCATTATTCTACAGAATTGATACAGCATGGGGAGTAAACTCTTTTTTTTTTAAATTAAAAAATAAGGTTTGAAAATAATGTGTTTCTTACTCAAGCTACCAGAACATCCTTTGGTGACTGGTATATACTATTATTGATCAGAAATAAGTTCATTATCTCATGTACCACCTTATGGTACCTCTTGGTTAATGTTGACTTATTAAGGTTGACCTCTGCGTGTGGGGGGGGGGCACCAGTGGACCTGTTAAAATGTGAAACTTGCATTAATTAACCAGAAGGTCAAAAATGTATCTCAGATAAATATATATTTAAATAGCTTAAGAGTACATCTTTGTGCAGTTTTCATAATAGAACTTGAAGAACCAGCTGAAACTCATTTCATGTTTTGTTACAAATGTAAACTCTGTCCAGGTTTACTGAAGTCTGGATACTTGTCAAGAAAACCTCCTCCACGGGGTAAGAGTGAGGTACATAAAGCATTACTTCTTGTCAAAAATATATTCTTTAGCCCTCCTGCAAAATACACAAAGTAATTATAACAAAATAAAGTAAATCATTTGCTAGATTTTATTTTTTATTTACAGGCTAAATTCTACTCTCACACTGGTGCAAATCCATAATAGCACCATTGTGTCGTATGTCTACACTATGAAATTAGGTGGAGTTTATAGAAGTCATTTTTTTAGAAATCATTTTATATAGTCGATTGTGTGTGTCCCCACACAAAATGCTCTAAGTGCATTAAGTGCATTAACTCGGCGGAGTGCTTCCACAGTACCAAGGCTAGCATCCACTTCCGGAGTGTTGCACTATGGGTAGCTATCCCACAGTTCCCGCAGTCTCCACCGCCCATTGGAATTCTGGGTTGAGATCCCAATGCCTGATGGGACAAAAAACATTGTCACGGGTGGTTCTGGATACATATTGTCAGGCCCTCCCTCTCTTCCTCTGTGAAAGGAACAGCAGACAATCGTTTCGCACCTTTTTTCCTGAGTTACCTGTGCAGACGCCATACCATGGCAAGCATGGAGCCTACTCAGCTCACTGTCACTGTATGTCTCCTGGGTGCTGGCAGACGCGGTACTGCATTGCTACACAGCAGCAGCAACCCATTGCCTTGTGGTAGCAGACGGTGTAATAGGCCTGAAAACAATCCTCATCATGTCTGAGGTGCTCCTGGCCGCCTCGGTAAGGTTGGTCAGGAGAGCCTGGGCAGACATGGGCACAGGGACTAAATTAGGAGTGACTCGACCAGGTCATTCTCTTTAGTCCTGCAGGCAGTCCTATTGTACCATCTTATGGTGAACAGGCAGGAGATGAGGATGGCTAGCAGTCCTATTGCACCAACTTCTGCCAAGCAGCCAGGAGATGTGGATGGCTTGCAGTCCTACTGCACCGTCTGCTACCAGCCAAAGATGTAAAAGATAGATGGAGTGGATCAAAACAAGAAATAGACCAGATTTGTTTTGTATTCATTTGCTCCCCCCTCCCTTCCTCCGTGAAATCAACAGCAGACAATTGTTTTGGTGAGGTCTGTCAGGGGCACCTTGAAAACTTTAATGGAGATTAAGTCCTACCTGAAATACCAGAGGGAGGGATGGCTTAGTGGATTGTGCATTGGCCTGCTAAACCCAGGGTTTTGAGTTCAATCCTTGAGGGGGCCATTCTGTATGACAGTTGTTTTTGTTTCTCCTTGATGTAAAGCCACTCCCTTTGTTGATTTTAATTCCCTGTAAGCCAACCCTGTAAGCCATGTCATCAGTCACCCCTCCCTCCGTCAGGGCAACGGCAGATAATCGTTCTGTGCCTTTTTTCTGTGCAGACGCCATACCACAGCAAGCATGGAGCCCGCTCAGATCACTTTGGCAATTAGGGGCACATTAACACCACACGCATTATCCAGCAGTATATGCAGCACCAGAACCTGGCAAAGCGAAACCGGGCGAGGAGGCGATGTTAATGCAGTGACAAGAGTGATGAGAACATGGACACAGACTTCTCTCAAAGCATGGGCCCCGGCAATGTGGGCATCATGATGCTACTGGGGCAGGTGCATGCAGTGGAATGCCGATTCTGGGCTCGGGAAACAAACACAGACTGGTGGGACTGCATAGTGTTGCCGGTCTGGGACGATTCCCAGTGGCTGCGAAACTTTCGCATGCGTAAGGGCACTTTCATGGAACTTTGTGACTTGCTTTCCCCTGCCCTGAAGTGCATGAATACCAAGATGAGAGCAGCCCTCACCGTTGAGAAGCAAGTGGCAATAGCCTTGTGGAAGCTTGCAATGCCAGACAGCTACCAGTCAGTTGGGAATCAATTTGGAGTGGACAAATCTACTGTGGGGGCTGCTGTGATGCAAGTAGCCAATGCAATCAAAGATCTGCTGATATCAAGGGTAGTGACCCTGGGAAATGTGCAGGTCATAGTGGATGGCTTTGCTGCAATGGGATTCCTTAACTGTGGTGCTGCCATAGAGGGAATACATATCCCTATCTTGGCACCAGAGCACCAAGCTGGTGAGTACATAAACCACAAGGGGTACTTTTCAATAGTGCTGCAAGCACTGGTGGATCACAAGGGACGTTTCACCAACATCAACGTGGGATGGCAGGGAAAGGTACATGACGCTCGCATCGTCAGAAACTCTGGTCTGTTTCAAAAGCTGCAGGAGGGACTTTATTCCCAGACCAGAAAATAACCGTTGGGGATGTTGAAATGCCTATAGGTATCCTTGGGGACCCAGCCTACCCCTTAATGCCATGGCTCATGAAACTGTACACAGGCAGCCTGGACAGTAGTCAGGAGCTGTTCAACTACAGGCTGAGCAAGTGCAGAATGGTGGTAGAATGTGCATTTGGATGTTTAAAGGCGCGCTGGTGCAGTTTACTGATTTGGTTAGACCTCAGCAAAACCAGTATTCCCACTGTTATTACTGCTTGCTGTGCACTCCACAATATCTGTGAGAGTAAGGGTGAGACGTTTATGGCAGGGTGGGAGGTTGAGGCAAATCGCCCGGCTGCTGGTTACGAGCAGCCAGACACCAGGGCGGTTAGAAGAGCACAAGAGGGCACGGTGCGCATCAGTGAAGCTTTGAAAACCAGTTTCATGACTGGCCGGGCTAGGGTGTAAAAGTTCTATTTATTTCTCCTTGATGAAAGCACCCGCCCCTTGGTTCACTCTATTTTCCTGGAAGCTAACCACTCTCCCCTCCTCCCTTCTATCACCGCTTGCAGAGGCAATAAAGTCATTGTTGCTTCACATTCATGCATTCTTTATTAATTCATCACACAAATAGGGGGATAACTGCCAAGGTAGACTGGGAGGGGTGGTGGAGGAGAGAAGCACCGGGAGGGGTGATGGAGGAGGGAAGGACAAGGCCACACAGCACTTTAAAAGTTTAAAACTTTAAAACTTATTGAATGCCAGCCTTCTCTTGCTTGGGCAATCCTCTGGAGTGGAGTGGCTGGGTGGCCGGAGGCCCACCCACCGTGTTCTTGGGCGTCTGGGTGAGGAGGCTGTGGAACTTGGAGAGGAGGGCGGTTGGTTACACAGGGGCTGTAGCGGCGGTCTGTGCTCCAGCTGCCTTTCCTGCAGCTCAACCATATGCTGGAGCATATTAGTTTGATCCTCCAGCAGCCTCAGCATTGAATCTTGCCTCCTCTCATCATGCTGCCGCCACCTTTCAGCTTCAGCCCTCTCTTCAGCCCACCACTTACTCTCCTCAGCCCACCACCTCTCCTCCCGGTCATTTTGTGCTTTCCTGTACTCTGACATTGTCTGCCTCCAGGTATTCGTCTGTGCTCTGTCAGTGTGGGAGGACAGCATGAGCTCAGAGAACATTTCATCGCTAGTGCATTTTTTTCACCTTCTAATCTTCACTAGCCTCTGGGAAGGAGAAGATCCTGTGATCCTTGAAACACATGCAGCTGGTGGAGAAAAAAAAAGGGACAGTGGTATTTAAAAAGACACATTTTATAGAACAATGAGTACACTCTTTCACGGTAAACCTTGCTGTTAACATTACATACATAGCACATGTGCTTTCGTTCCAAGGTTGCATTTTGCCTCCCCACAACGAGTGGCTAGCCCCTCACCCCTCCCCATGGCTAACAGTGGGGAACATTTCTGTTCAGCCACAGGCAAACAGCCCAGCAGGAACAGGCACCTCTGAATGACAAATTGGAGGATTGGACCAAAAGAAATCTGATGAGGTTCAATAAGGATAAGTGCAGGGTCCTGCACTTAGGACAGAAGAATCCAATGCACCGCTACAGACTAGGGACCGAATGGCTAGGCAGCAGTTCTGCGGAAAAGGACCTAGGGGTGACAGTGGACGAGAAGCTGGATATGAGTCAGCAGTGTGCCCTTGTTGCCAAGAAGGCCAATGGCATTTTGGGATGTATAAGTAGGGGCATAGCGAGCAGATCGAGGGACGTGATCATTCCCCTCTATTCGACATTGGTGAGGCCTCATCTGGAGTACTGTGTCCAGTTTTGGGCCCCACACTTCAAGAAGGATGTGGATAAATTGGAGAGAGTCCAGCGAAGGGCAACAAAAATGATTAGGGGTCTAGAACACATGACTTATGAGGAGAGGCTGAGGGAGCTGGGATTGTTTAGCCTGCAGAAGAGAAGAATGAGGGGGGATTTGATAGCTGGTTTCAACTACCTGAAAGGGGGTTCCAAAGAGGATGGCTCTAGACTGTTCTCAATGGTAGCAGATGACAGAACGAGGAGTAATGGTCTCAAGTTGCAGTGGGGGAGGTTTAGATTGGATATTAGGAAAAACTTTTTCACTAAGAGGGTGGTGAAACACTGTAATGCGTTACCTAGGGAGGTGGTAGAATCTCCTTCCTTAGAGGTTTTTAAGGTCAGGCTTGACAAAGCCCTGGCTGGGATGATTTAACTGGGAATTGGTCCTGCTTCGAGCAGGGGGTTGGACTAGATGACCTTCTGGGGTCCCTTCCAACCCTGATATTCTATGATTCTATGAATGTCCCCTGAAGAAAAGCACCCTATTTCAACCAGGTGACCATGAATGATATCACTTTCTGAGGATAACTCAGGAAGATAAAGAACGGATGTTGTTTGAAGACCAGCAAACATACACTGCAATGCTTTGTTCTACAATGATTCCCGAGTACATGCTACTGGCTTGGAGTGGTAAAGTGTCCTACCATGGTGGACAGAATAAGGCTGCCCTCCCCAGAAACCTTTTGCAAAGGCTTTGGGAGTATATCCAGGAGAGCCACAAATGCCAGGGCAAATTTATCATTAAACATGCTTGCCTTTAAACCATGTATACTATTTTAAAAGGTACACTCACTAGAGGTCCCTTCTCCACCTGGCAGGTCCAGGAGGCAGCCTTGGGTGGGTTCAGGGGGTACTGGCTCCAGGTCCAGGGTGAGAAACTGTTCCTGGCTGTCAGGAAAACCGGTTTCTCTGCTTGCTTGCTGTGAGCTATCTACAACTTCATCATCATCATCTTTCTCATCCCCAAAACCTGCTTCCGTGTTGCCTCCATCTCCATTGAAGGAGTCAAACAACACAGCTGGGGTAGTGGTGGCTGAACCCCATAAAATGGCATGCAACTCATCATAGAAGCGGCATGTTTGGGGCTCTGCCCCAGAGCGGCCGTTTGCCTCTCTGGTTTTCTGGTAGGCTTGCCTCAGCTCCTTAAGTTTCACGCGGCACTGCTTCGGGTCCCTGTTTTGGCCTCTGTCCTTCATGCCCTGGGAGATTTTGACAAATGTTTTGGCATTTTGAAAACTGGAACGGAGTTCTGATAGCACGGATTCCTCTCCCCATACAGCGATCAGATCCCATACCTCCCGTTCGGTCCATGCTGGAGCTCTTTTGCCATTCTGGGACTCCATCATGGTCACCTCTGCTAATGAGCTCTGCACTTACCTGCAGCTTGCCATGCTGGCTGAAAAGGAAATTGAAATTCAAAAGTTAGCGGGCCTTTTCCTGTCTACCTGGCCAGTGCATCTGAGTTGAGAGTGCTGTCCAGAGCAGTCACAATGGAGCACTCTGGGATAGCTCCCAGAGGCCAACACCGTCTAATTGCATCCACAGTACCCCAAATTCGACCTGGCAAGGCCGATTTCAGCGCTAATCCCCTTGTCGGGGATGGAGTAAGGAAATCGATTTTAAGAGCCCTTTAAGTTGAAAAAAAGGGCTTCGTCATGTGGACGGGTGCAGGGTTAAATCGATTTAACGCTGCTAAATTCAACCTCAACTCCTAGTGTAGACCAGGGCTCAATGGGTGTAAATCCAAAGTGACATAGGGGGAGAATCTGGCCCCTTTATTTTTACAATAGCCAAACTGAGTTCTTTCAAATTTTATATGTATATAAAAATATTTCTTCTGCTGGAAGAACTGTATATCTCAGTTTTGTCTGGTAACAAAGTTCCTACTGCCTAAAAACTGTATAGTGTGGGTGAATGTGCCACTATCATGAATAACACCATCAAAATACTAGTCCCAAAGTAGATACTACAAACTGTATTTGTGGGGGAAGCAAACCCAGTGAATGGTGTACAGTGGGGGTAAATGTGCCACTGTCATGAATAACACCATTCACTAGGTTTGCTTCCCCCCACAAATCCCAGTACTCACTTTGTGGCCAGTATTTTGATGATCATTTTTTACCTCTCTAGTTTTCTCTTCCCACAGTGTTTTCCTAATTCATTACAAAATGGAGATCTGAGACCAAATCACAAAGACCTTAGACAATACTGTCCAGTTGGTTAGGGACTGAAAGGAATCTCTTTCCTTGCAAATTTAAATGCTCCCAGATGAGCCTATGCCTACAAGCTCAGTCCTGCTGTTTTTCAACTAATCATCTACAAAATTGGAAGAAAAAAAGACTTCTGGTAGGTGAGCCACAGCAGGGCAATTAAGATGATGCGGCAGAGGTAGACATCTGCTCCTAGACAGATACAGTTCCACTGATGCTATCTATAGTTACAATCCTTCCGAGAGATAAACAACATGCGAGAGCAATGTGCAGGAGGAAGTGCCACACTGAGAAAGTGGTGATCGGAGACCAGGCTTGCGGCCCCTGTGGTCTGAGAGAGAGAGAGAAAGAGAAAGAGGGAGGGAACGAGAGCAGGGCATGTACCAGGCACACACAGGTGACAGAAGTCATAGGACAGACACAACTAGATGTAAATTGGAAGAGATGTGTGAGAGCTGACACTTGAGGGAGGCAGAATTACAGTGAAGATGAAAGGCACAAGAGACCAAAAAGAAAGGGGAGGGGGACCCTCTCTGAACTGTTTGCAGATAGTTACAGTTAAATCAGTTTGAAATTAAGAACTTCATATGCAGATGATTTATTTATGTGCTAAACTCAGAGGTTTGAATGGCCTTTGGGAATTTCAAAGCCATTTTCAGACTCCTTGCCAATGCACCTATTGCTTGGGACCTGGGGTGTGGTCTAGATTAATACTCCACAGTTCAGATGGATGCTTACTCAGACCTTATTAAAAAGAAAAGGAGTACTTGTGGCACCTTAGAGACTAACAAATTTGTTAGTCTCTAAGGTGCCACAAGTACTCCTTTTCTTTTTGCAGATACAGACTAATACGGCTGCTACTCTGAAATCAGACCTTATTGTTACTATTTAGGACTTCTGTTACAGTAATGCTTAGAGGTCCCAGTTGAAATCTGTCCCCACATTGTGCCAGGTGCTGTACAAACACAGAAGAGGACATGGTGCCTGCCCTAAAGAGCTTACAACACTAAGGGGTAAATTGTGCTATTTAGGTTTGAAATAGGGGATAAAAGAAGCATTCTGATATAGAAAGGCAAAATGCCTCCCTGGGCTCCCCAGTTGTGCTGGGGTGCAAAAGTAATTTGCTAGAAGCTACTGGGGGTTGAGGAATGCTCCCTCCCTGTGTGGCTTGCCATGCAAGGCTCTGCAAGCAACTTGTCCAGTTGCTTCTGTGAGATGCATATGGGTGGCAAACCTGGCACTCCTCCAAGCACAGGGAATGTTTAGCTCTCACACAAGGTGGGTAAGAGTCCTTACTTCCTCCTACTTCCCTGCATGGCCATAAAGGGCTAGCAAGGGAACGATACAGCTCTAAGACATTATCTGGATTATCTCAGAATGTGAGGGCTCATCTCATCACAACCATATTTTCATACCTTCCTACACTTTCTTACACAGCACTTTTGCTGCTAACATGTGCCTACCTCACACTACCAGTTTTGTCTGCTCAGGGAAGGCCTGGTGGCCCCCTTCTGATGTGTTTCCTTCATCTTCAGCAGAGGCCATGGGACCTGATCAACCAACAAAAGCAAGAGAACTGAAAAAAAACAATGCTGTGTCAGGTTTCAGAGTAACAGCTGTGTTTGTCTGTATCCGCAAAAAGAACAGGAGTACTTGTGGCACCTTAGAGACTAACAAATTTATTAGAGCATAAGCTTTCGTGGGCTACAGCTCACTTCATCGGATGCATAGAACGGAACATATAGTGAGAAGATGTATATATAGATACATGCAGAGAAGGTGGAAGTAGCCATACAAACTGTAAGAGGCTAATTAATTAAGATGAGCTATTATCAGCAGGAGAAAAGGACTTTTGTAGTGATAATCAAGATGACCCATTTAGACAGTTGACAAGAAGGTGTGAGGATACTTAACATGGGGAAATAGATTCAATATGGGTAATGACCCAGCCACTCCCAGTCTCTATTCAAACCCAAGTTAATGGTATCTAGTTTGCATATTAATTCAAGCTCAGCAGTTTCTCATTGGAGTCTGTTTTTGAAGCTTTTCTGTTGCACAATTGCCACCCTTAAGTCTTTTACTGAGTGGCCAGAGAGGTTGAAGTGTTCTCCTACCGGTTGTTGAATGTTATGATTCCTGATGTCAGGATAATCAAATCATAACATTCAACAACCGGTAGGAGAACACTTCAACCTCTCTGGCCACTCAGTAAAAGATTTAAGGGTGGCAATTTTGCAACAGAAAAGCTTCAAAAACAGACTCCAGCGAGAAACTGCTGAGCTTGAATTAATATGCAAACTAGATACCATTAACTTGGGTTTGAATAGAGACTGGGAGTGGCTGGGTCATTACCCATATTGAATCTATTTCTCCATGTTAAGTATCCTCACACCTTCTTGTCAACTGTCTAAATGGGTCATCTTGATTATCACTACAAAAGTTTTTTTTCTCCTGCTGATAATAGCTCATCTTAATTAATTAGCCTCTTACAGTTTGTGTGGCAACTTCCATATTCTCTGTATGTATACATATATCTTCTTACTATATGTTCCATTCTACACATCCGATGAAGTGGGCTGTAGCCCATGAACGCTTATGCTCTAATATAGTTTTTAGTATCTAAGGTGCCACAAGTAATGCTGTATCAGCCCATCTTGAACTGGAATCACAGAACAATGAGTTTGAAGTTTCATAACATAAGTTATAACCTTCCAGCCCAACTAAACTGTTTTCACACTTTAGAAATAAATATTACTTTTGTCTCACTGGAAAAAATATGCCCCCGCACACACACAAACCTCAGAGATTAATGTAAAATTAAAGGCCTGAGTGGATATAAAGTCCTCGTACAATTTTGTGATGTTGGCTTTTTTAACTTTAAATATATCTATTGCTTGTGAAAAGTGCTTAACCAACAGCTCGGAGATTCTCTGTTTATACACAGAACAGGTAGAGTGGGGCTGAATGTTTTCAGCAAACAATTCACCAATTCTGCTAACCTGACCCACCTTACATCTCACAGAGGTAGATGAATTTAGTCTCTTTTTCTCCTCATTGAACTTCACAAGCAGATTGCAGACATCTTAGACATATTTGTTGTTCCATTATGTAATTATGCAAAGGAGGGGTTGCAAAGGAGGGGTTGCAAATTTTTGTTTTTGTTTGTTTTACTCTAAAGATAGATCACAGACTGTTCACTTGGGGAGTCGAGCTGTGTAGTGGTTGGTCACATGGTATAATGATTTCTGGTGTTTACCTTTCATGCTTCTTCCTTTAAAATCTACAATCACACATGGTAGCTTAAAAATTCCTTTCCAAAGAGTATTAACGCTGGTAAAACTCAATCACATGAATATTTGCAATAAGTGAACAAAAAGGGATCTAGAGTTCTTGTGGAAACAGAACCACAGGAATTTAATTTTTAAATATGTGTGAATATTCATAACACAATTTTAGTACCGTTCATCTAGCACTGACTTAAAGTATTGAAGCTGCAATGGAGCAAAGAGAAGAGATACCTGCTACTAATACAGTGTCCCATTAATGCAACTCAGTCCTTCTTGTCTTCTGCAGTTTCCACAGTATGCATCCGATGAAGTGAGCTGTAGCTCACGAAAGTTTATGCTCAAATAAATTGGTTAGTCTCTAAGGTGCCACAAGTACTCCTTTTCTTTTTGCGAATACAGACTAACATGGCTGTTACTCTGAAACCAGTCCTAACATGGAGAGTCCTACCAGCATAATTCATTCTCCATGCCCAGGGTGAAGGAACGGCTGAGGCTGGTGTCATCACCAGCTGTGATATCACCAGAGGGGACAGAGCCTAGGGGTAGGGGGAGGATTAAGGAGATGGTTGGAGATTGGATCTTGAGAGAAGATGATCTGGGAATTGTGACAGGGCAGTGATGGGGAATTGGAAGTCAGAGGGTCAGGCAGAAGGTCTAACTAGACTTGCCTAGAGAAGAAGGCTAACTGAGGCAGGGTTAGTAGAGCTCTGAGGAGGAAACTTGAAGAGGCTGAAGAGAGCTCAGCTTGGTGTTCCACACCCTGGAAGCTTCACACAGAAATAAATTTGTTATTTAAATAACAAATCCAGGCTTTGGAGGGGAGAGATTCCTCAGAAAAAATGAGGGACTCCCACAGCCATCCTGGTAAATCAGCATCAAGGGTTTGTGACATCAGACGCAGGTCATGACACGATAATAACATCGTAGTACCGGAAGGGACCTCATGAGGTCGTCTAGTCCAGTCCCCTGCACTCGTGGCAGGACTAAGTACTATCTGGACCATCCCTGGCAGGTGATAAGTATGTATATGTAATATATGTATCTGTAGAGTATGTTTTCATAAATAATTCAGAAGCTCAAGGCTGACTTATATAGGGTAAGAGGAACCGTTTGTGTGTGTATAAAACTTACTTAGGGGGAAGATCCAGGGCTCGGAACACCGAGCTGAGATCTCTTCAGCCTGTTCATGTTTTCTCCTCATAGTTCTACTAACTCTGCCTAAGTTAGCCCTCTTCTGCAGGCAAGTCTAGTCTGACCATCTGATTTCTGGTTCCATCACAATTCCCAGATCTTCCTCTCTCAAGATCCACTCTCCAACCCCTCCCAGAGGCTCCATCCCCTCTGGTGGTACCACAGCTGGTGATGTCATCACTCTCATGATTTCTTTAATGCTTCCAGTTCCACGTTAGATCATATACTATATGTTCTTTGCATCATAAATAAGATACTTTATTTGCACTGCCTCTAAGACTAAGCCTGATATGTGCTACTAAGTTATTTAGACATTTGATTGCTGCTTCCTGAAGTGATGCTACATAATATTACCACATCCTAGATTGTAGCTCCAGGCTTCCAGTTCCTGGGGACAAAAGACTAAAAGCTTTTAACTCTATATCTCAGAGAGACAAGGAGTGCATGTTGGATGGTGGCCACAAAGGTACCAGATAAGAGTCACCAAATATGTATGTGTATATATGTCAGCTGTTCACTGGAGAGAGCAGGCCATCACACCCAGGAAATCATTAACCTTTCTTCTGAGAATGCCAGAAAAGGTGTCACCAATAAAGTTGGTTGGAAAGCGAAGAAAAATGTTCACAAAAATGTTGTTGAATATTTTTGTGAAAATATTTTGATGAGCTTTTGTCACGATTATTATGATCTCCGGCGGGGATGTGTTCACAGAGATCGCTTCTCCAAAAAGACCACCAATTCATTTCAGATAAGATACAAAATGGCTATCAGACTATAACAACTTCTGGTCATTCCACCAGATTTCTAATGTAACATTAATTCAAAGACTCTGTTATTTCCCTGAACCAGCAGTCCTGAGCTTTTGATTGATAACTGTGTAATACATTGACTTTTATCCTACTCTTCTTCTAATGGAGTAGTCTAAAGTTTCTGAGTTTTCTGAAAGGTTTGGAAATTGCAGTAAAAAGCATTTCTCTTTCTCTCTCTCCTTTTGTGTTTCTGATTGAAGTGAATGCAGTAGATTTGATATGATTCTATAGCTTTATAGGAACAAATACATTTTAAAAATGGGAGTGGTTTGTATATTGGGAGCACTTTTCATTGCTTGATTCTAGTCCACTGTGCTGCTTTCAGGAAGTACCATTTTATTATGATTGTTCTTCGTCTTTTTCACTACAGTCTATGCTATCACTTGAAAGAGTGCACTTCCCCCCAATTCTGCTTTGCTTTGCAAGCTTTTTATCTTTTCTACCTTGCTGGAGGCATTATTAGGGCAGTTCACCTTTGACCAGATGGGCAGACAAACATCTATCCTCTGGAGCCAGTACTAGCGCTGTTCAGTAGATCAGCTCTCAAATGGTACTGAACTGTGACCTCTTCTTCTGTTCAAAAACTAAATATATAAACTCGCATTTCCACTGGTGCCAAGCCTGGGAACCTGAGTTACTCCCTAATCCCAGGTCTCCCAGTCAGCAACACAATGGGTAGCTCTCCATGCCAGCCGGCTAGCTACAAAGAATGTCTTTATTGTCTCTTCCTCAACAAATTGCTTATTGTTCGGCCCGTAGGCTGTTAGACCTTGTGAACTGTCCAAAATATTGCTTTGCTGCTAACTTCCTTTTTCTCCCTTGATTTTGTTTATAAATAAGCTGTATTTGGGTTATTTATAAATAATAAATTTTAAAGGGTAACCGTCTCTTTTGCTGTTCTTTTGCAATATGTCTGTCTACCAGAAGCCAATAGCAATTGGTGGATATATACATGTCATGCATGTTTGAATTCTTCAGAGTGAAGGTGCTATAGAAATGCAATGTATTATTCTAATACAGTGCAGAACACTGTGTTGGTTAAATTACTCTGGTTAAGAAAAATCAGGATGAATGGTTCTGAGTATTCCAGAGCAACAAAAAGCACATGCACTTGCTTTCCATCAATTTTGTGCCACATCTGATATGGCTGGGCTGTTCGTGGCATAGAAACAGAGAGAGTAAAGCAAAGGTGGTTTTACATCACCTTTGGGAGTGAGATTCTGCACTCTGAGGCTGTCCCTGGAGTAAATTAAAACAGGCTGCTCTAGCTTCATTGCCCACAACCACCAGGAGAATTTCTGGTAGCAGCCAATAGCCAGAACCCACAATGTCAGAATCTGACCGTGTGTCTTTAGCAGGAGCTTCTGAGGCATTGTTCCTGGAACAGACACAATAGGAGTGGGAGCACCAATGGAGTACAGCCACTTGTACATTCTTCAAACAGGTTTGTCATAGGCACCTCCACCCTGAGCCAGCTCTGCCGGTTGCTGTGGAAGTTTCTAGTGCTTCTGGTGGAACCTACCAGTTAGGGAGCAGAGTGAGCAGAATTGTTTCCTATCTTTGTGAAAGGGCACAGAAGCTTGATGGAAATACTCATGAAAGGTGGGGGCTTTGTGTCAGCTCAGCAGTGCTAATGAGTCACTTTAATGGCTTGTGTATTTCTACAACTGATCTTACTTTTTACACACTTTCATTATGATCTAAGAAAAAAAGTATCATGGTTTCTGGAGGAGCGTGTCATCTAAGAAGCACACAAACCTGTTAAACACCAAAATCTTTGTTAACACACTATTAAGTTTGAGAATGCAAGCACAAGAGTCAAGGCTTTCAAAAGCTCAAGTTTCCACATTAACTTGACACATTGCACATACAGCATGATATATGTATTACATTATTTTTCAGTTATTATTTAGGCTGCTACATGCATGATTTAATATATATGTGTAGTCCATGGGTCAAATGCTGTCAGTTACACTAGTGTAAATCAAGAGTGACTGCATCAAAGTGGGTGAAGTGATCGTACTGTGGATATACACCAGTGTAGCTCACAGCAGAATTTAATTCAACATGTGCAATGCCACTGAGGGAATTTCCTGACATTTGTGTGCTTAAATTCTTCACATTTTTTCTTGAAATACTATCGTATCTTTCATTTAGTTTCTTTGTTGTTGTTTTCAAAGGAAAAAAGTGCCCACACTAACACTCAAGTGAAAGGCCATCGCCACTCAGCTACCAAACCTTCCAGCCCTCAGTCCCAATGACATAAACAGCATTTCCTTATAGGTACAGAAAACTTCTTTCCCTCAACTACATTTAAGGCTGAGTGTTCTGAGATACAACAATGTGTAATACTGAAACTCCAGCTGCATGTTGGCAAGTTGGCACTCCAACTACATGTTGAAGTGCACAAAGGTTGGGTAGATTAGTAGTTGAAAGGGCATCTATGGCTTTGACAATGAGCGTGTGGGTTTCTAAAGTTGGGCTTGTCGTAAGTGAAATGCTTGGGGATTTGGGGCTGCAGTGGGATGGGCAAGGTTAGCTGATAGGAAGGGGTTTATGCACAGAGTTGACAAAAAACTTGAATATGTAGACACTGGGGACCACTACAGAGGCTGGTCAGATATAATGGGCTCCTTCAATTTTTGTGATAAATGGGAAAGAAGTAGTGCTTATCTAGACTGAGATAAAATCCCAAACGTCTTACATGTTAAGTTAATGATATCAGAATACCTTACTCAATATGGAAAATCATGTCCTTCACTTGCAGAGCTGGTATATTAATATGATGTTCTGTCACTTAAAATCATGTCATTATATCTTAACATACTTTTAAATTTAAAGTGACTTCTCTTCATGGATAACTTTGAAAAAAATAAACAAAACATTTTAAATATTTTAAAAACAAACACATATTTTCAGAAAGCTCATAAGAAGGATTTTGCCCCTCTCACTACACCTGCACCTTCCAAAATATTCTCCAATCAAAATGTCTTGTTGGATTTTGTTCAAACATTTAAAAAAAAATCAGTCTAAGATTGAGATGATCAGTCATGGGAAATTATAGCCTCAACGAAAATAAAGCAAATAATTACTGAAAAATGGGGAGTTGTATCAAATGCCCATCTCAGCCATGCTGGTAACTAATTCTGGAGGAAGAAACTATAATTATTTATAATTTGCTAAAGGGATCTTTGAAGATTATGAAAAATTTGAATATGATACATTATAGAGAGTTGTACACAGATAAATGGATAGAGATCTAGAGATAAATGTATTAAATATAGATGCTCACTAGCATGCACACCTAGCTAGCTAGATATACTTATAGATATAGATTTGCCAGGGTTGTTTGATCCAATAAGGACTTTTATACAAGAAACTTCTCTTTTATATTCTGAAATGATCTCTCTAGAGACTGGTAGTGGTGATACAATAGGCTGGAGTTGCTGTTATTAAAAAGAAATTACTACTTTTTTGACTATGTTGCTTTTTTTTCCCAGTGGGATTCTGATTCCAGACATTCTACAGCCTGACATCCACTGGGAAAGTGATGACACCATTAATTATTTAAAGGTTTGAAAACCACACAAACTACTGTATATAACTAGATTGAATTGACTTTTTAACTCTTTTGATTAATAATGGATAGAGCCTTGGATATGTGAATTGGTCGAGTGCTAACCTGTTAACAAAAAAAGTATAAGGGATGAATGCTAACACTTCTCATAAGTTATTCTACTTAAGGCATTGGCCAAAGAAAACAAACAAATGGAACACTCTACCTCAGTCTTATACTTTCAATGCACCATCAATAATTGATGACTACCTAATGTCTCTATATATCTAGATACAGATATATATTTTGCTCATATGTCTTCCCAATATTCCCCATTTTCTACCCTTCCTCAAAAAACAATGGGAACATAAATTCAATATCCTGTTTTGCTTTTTGACTTTCATTTTAATTTCACTAACTGTTTAGATGTGGAAGTGATATTTCAGACTTCAGCAACAACGTACAAAGGGTTAGAACTTCCCCACTTTATAACATTTGTACTTTTTAGCTGGACAGGAGTGGCTATTTGTGGAGATTTAAAAAGATATAGTGCTTCATCCTTCCACCATTTTTTCTGATTTAACCATCAGACCGAAAAATACCTCCCCCCCTTCTGAGCATTTTTCAAGACCAGGATAGGCATGGATTTTCTTAGCATAAGGATAGAGTGAACATCTGAATCAATGCCTCATTATTAAATAATGTTCTGCTGCACTCCAGCTACCTGATTGTGGTCAGTCATATTGGTGTAGATCCCGAGTAACTCCACTGACTTTGCTGGAACTCCTCTGGATTTACTGGTGACCGGGATGAGGATCAAGTCCTGGCTGTGCAAATGAAAGTGGGTTCATTTATTTGCAAAAATAAAATATTCAGTGAACTGTAATAATGAACACACACACCAAGCCTGATGCCAGTTTCATTAGTACCAGTGTAAGTCACTTCACTTACACTGGTGTAAAACAGGTGTACACAAATTCAGATCAGTCCCACTGTATGCCTTTCCTTCATACAAATGTTATATGAAATTCACAGACACATGGCCAGATTCTGTTCCCCTTACTCACCATGAGTAGCACTTTATTCCATTTGTGGTCCCAATGAAGAAAGCAGGACCAATCATGAAATAAATTGCTACTTAGGGTGAGTAAGAGGATCAGAATCTGGCCCATAATTGCAACACATATCCCTTTTTCAAAGCCAGATCCATAGTATAAATCAATGTAGCTCTATTGACTTCATTGCCACTATACTGATTTACACCAGATAAGCATCTGGCCCTGAGTGCTAAGTAAGATTTGAATCACAGCTTCACTTTTTTTGGACTTTTTTCGAATACACCCTAATATCTAACCAGGGGCTTGAGATCAGCATCTGATTTAGCTGGAATAGCAACTATCTCAAGAATTGGTCTTTTCTACACTATCAGCAAAAAAAAAAAAAATCAGCATTTGTTTTCTTTTCCATCTGGGATTATGTGACAAAATGATCTCCTGCCTCTAATCAATTATTTTCCTACTATATCTTTTGCATTTTCCTGCAGAACCATTTGCAAGTACAACAGAAAGATCCTTTAGAGATAATCTGGTGATTATTACAAATTCAACCTCAGACGCTGCAGGCATTAAAAGATGAAAATTGCCTAAAGTCCACTGTTGTACAACAAATCTGTACCTCTGGACT
This sequence comes from Lepidochelys olivacea, assembly GCF_965140295.1. NCBI lineage: Eukaryota > Metazoa > Chordata > Testudines > Cheloniidae > Lepidochelys > Lepidochelys olivacea. The sequence goes on from NC_140416.1 coordinate 103,807,772, forward strand.
CCTGTCCTGAGGTGAAAATGCAAACCGGAGAGATGTTTAGAATCATTTTGACAGTTCATAAAATTAAACAGGGATTAGGGATTCTCTTTAAAAAAAAAAATGCCATGGGGCCCACGCAATGTTAACCACATCTCCCTGCAACAGGTATTACTGTAACATGCTAGTTGGAAGACAAGGAAAAAGGAATGTCATATAATTAAACCTGCCATGTATGGAATAGCTATGAAGCCAATTTAAAACTCTAAGTAGTATTCAGTACTTATATATATATATATATATATGTAGGTTCTTATAGCCCTATCATCTTGGCCTTGTTGGACCTCTTGTATATTTTACTATGCTTCATATTATGCTCCCCGATCTTTTAAACACTTATGCGTATGCTTAGTTTTACATACTCTGTACTTCCCTTGACTTCAGCATGATTATTCGCACACATAACATGAGCATAATCATTTGCAGCATTGGGGCCATAATCAGTAATAACCGTATATTAAGGTATTCACTTAACAAGAAAAGCAAGAATAGGATATAATACAGTAGAAATGTACAAATGCTCATGGCAAGTAACAGTTATGGGCATGGCTGTAGTGAATTCATACTGAGATTCACGCAACTAATCATGGAAATATCTTGGTGGTGTGCAAACAACTGTAATAGTGTCATCAGCCTTCTGAAATTACCCACCCATCAAAGAGTCCTTTCAATACAATACAGTGTGTTTTCACTTCCTGTCATAAAATCATGTGTAATGGTTCTCTTGCATATTAAACAAGATCCCATTCCACCCCAGAAGTAGCTGCATTTTAATTACTGTGTGATCTGGTCTTAATATACTGCAGGTAGTTTAAAGAGTTAGGTTTCTACTATGCAAGATCATTAACACTGAGAAATTTCCATGTTTTATTAACATGTTTCCAAAAAAAAAGAAAGAGTTGAACTGGCTGAAAGTTTTCAAATAAAAAGTTTGGGGTTTTTTGGTTAAAAATGGCCTTTTTTAAGTGAAAACATTTTCATTTTTTTTTCATTTTGAGCACTTATTTGTGACTTTTGAATCAATGTTATCAACATTTTATCAGTTTATTACGTTTTTGTTTGTGTGCTGGACACTGAGTTTTGGTAATGGCATTGATGATGATTAAGAAATGTCCTGAACATTTAAAAAAAAATAAAATACGGCTTCAATTTTGAATCTTCTGATATGAAAACAACTTCAGTATTTCAAATTTTTTCACAACATTTATTTTCATTCCACTCTAACTCAGAGGATAGATGGAATGAAGCTGGGATGAAAGGGCAAAATCTTTCCTACCAAATGTTGATTTAAATAATTAAACAAATTTGCTTAGTTTTGGTTTGCACCCCGTTTGTTGCCTACTTTCCATGAATACTATGGTAAATCAGTTTGCTGGCAGGCGTGCCTGCAGAAAGGACAAATTATGAAACAATACTGATGAATACATGTGAGATATGAATTTTGAATTCCTAATTGCCATTTGTTGCCCTGGAAACTATACCTGACCAGAGGACAACAATTCCATTATACAGCAACTTCAGGTTTCAAAATCTGTTTTTGTTCCAGATTGGAACAAAATGATTTTGTTCTATTTCAAACATTTTAACAAAAAAACATGCTATTGTGTCATAAAGTCCATTTTTGGACCAAAACCTGAGGTTTTTGATTCAGGAAGGTCTGTGTCGGTCCTGATGGGTAGGGCATGGGCTTGGGATATGGGAGAACCAGTCCCTGCTCTGCCTGATTCAGAGAAGAGCTCTTCAAGCCAGATCACTCTGAATCAGCCAGAATAAGGACATGAACTTCTGGTATGTCTACACTGCAGTAAAAGACCATGGCATGGTAGTAGCTGGCCAGAGTCAGCGCACTCAGGCCCACAGGTTAAAAATTGCAGTGTAGACATTCGGGCTTGGGCTCTGAAACCCCATGAAAGGGGGTGGGTCTCAGTGCCTGGGCTCCAGCCCAAGCTCAAATATCTACACAGCAATTTTTAGCCCCACAAGTCAATTGACCCGGGTGCTGAGACTTGGTGCCACGTTTTTTTATTTCAGTGTAGACGTACTCTAAATCTCCCAAATTCCAGGCTGGTGCCTCAGCCACCAGGCTCTAGATCATAAGGGTGTCAGTCTCTCTCTCTCTCTCCCTTTCATTTCACCCAAAATGTTCTGTCCAGCTCTACTGGAAACCTGATTCTGAGAATTATATACATCCTATTAGGACACAGAAACACACCCTGTGACCTATGTGTCTGATCTAAATGGCAGGTATTTCAAATGTTGAAATAATTGCAATGAACTGCTCATGCACAGGCCAAGAAGAACTAAAAGAAATTATATTAAAAAGAATTGTGAATACATGGCAGATATGGCTGGAGACATGGATCTCACCATAAAGAAAGAAGGCTGGGAAGCTATGTATGAACTACATGGCTAACATTACAGGGAACACTCCCTTGCTCAGAATTTAATTTCTGTTCTGCAGCCACCTGTCCTAGGAGAGCCCAGTGGTTTCACATTAGAGTCTCAGGATGAAGTTGTTGTGGGTAGAAGAGGACAGGCTGTCTGGAGAGAGGAAGTAGGTGGACTTTTCCTTCCCCCCTTACCTTTTCCATCTTTGGGTTGGACTCCTGGAGCATAAAGCCCCTGATGTGTCATGCAATGTGTCATGTTGCAATGAGATAACAACACAATGCAAATAATATCACCTTCTGCCACAACCTGATGACATTGCATATTCAGCTCAGTGCAGATCAAACCCATGAAGTTCAGGTTTAATCCAGTTGATATGAACTTGCTCAGTTTGGAGGGGTTTGTGTCTTTTGCAGAACAATATACACATCACTAATTCATACAAGATCACATTCTGTATAGTAAGTTGGTTGTGTTATGCCAGGCTTTTTATAAAAAGCTATTGTGGGCTATTGTGTGTGTAATTTGTTATGGTCTCACTATGTATATAAAAAAGGTTTGAGCTATGTATTCTCCTGTTGGATTTTATTGTTGAGTTGGCAAATAAGGAGTAACAGCACCTTCTGTAAGTAGAACCATATTTCTGGCAAAGCAGTTGGCACGTCAAGGCATTTTTAGCCAGGAATTACACTGATATCAGGTTTATCTTCTAGTGCATGACTGAAAAGTTAACTATGAGGGTGACTGTGTGTGTGTATGTGAGTGTGTGGTCAGTAATGTATCAAACATTAATCCAGTTATCAAATCCTTCAGAGTGAGTATACTTGATTACATTTCCACAACCATGCCTGCTTTGGAGGAATGATACTCTGTCATTTATTTTTCAATTGACATCTCTATTGGTTGTCCAGGCATGTTAATTTGCAAATCAGCATTTTGTTTGAAGCTCTTAAGCCAGTCCAGCTAAGCAGTGACTGCTATTACTGTGAAATTAGTGTCTAAAACATTTAAAATTAAATTTAAAAAAATCCAAAATATATGAAGAGTTTGTTCAGTAACATGGCCAAAAAATATTCTGCTGACTGTGTAGAAGACCTGGATTTAGGAAATTGCAAGTAGACTTCAGTCTGACTTGAGAGGAACAAAGGAGGTGTATATTGTGGGATTTTCAAACTTGAGGGAGAAGTTCTAAGTTGCACTGCTCTTCAGAAAATCCCTGCCCATTAATTCACAAAGTATATTATTTAGATGCTACAATACAATAGCATGTGACAGTTAGAGATGGGGCAAGGAAGTAGTGTATGGATTCAGGATTTGCATTAATTTAAACCAAGGTTTATGAACAGGGATTTGAGGCTAAAATGGGGCTAGGTTTCAGGTTTGGAATCAATGGTGCCAAAGCCTTACAATCTTTTTTTGTGTGATTTCAGCCCAAAATTGAGGAAATGTCACAAGAAGTGAGGGATTTCAACTATTCCTGAAAGTGTCTTAAAACTTCAGTGTTCTTATGGTATTTCCTCCATCGTGGGCTACATTTGTATAAACAAGGAATGTTCTCATGGGATTTGATCCTCCTGTGCAACAGAAATTTTTTTTTCAGCTTTTAGATCTGCCTTGGAAACAAAACTGAAAAGGAAAAAACTTTCGGAACTTGAAACTAACTCCCCATACTCACCTAGCAATTCTTTGGGTTTGGCCTATTTTACAGAAGACGCCAATGAGAAAAGGTGGATTAGGGAAAGAAGACAAAAAGGGGAACAATCTGGAAGATTGATGTTAGATTGGAAATCCACTTAAAAGGGAAAGAACCAAATAAATACAAACACTGTTAAATTTTTAATAGGCTACTTACAATAGATCTCCTTACATTGGCTCTCTTATTTCAATCTTCTCACCCTGTCATATGTTCTGTTCTTTCAGTGGCACAGAAATGGTTTTATATTGATCTGCTGCTGTTGCTGAATGTCTGTCAAAGTCTGTCATTGGAGAGACAGTTTGGGGGAAGTAATAACTGTATTGTAAACCTGAGGGTGAATGTGAAGGCCATGACCCTTCTGCATTCTCAGGACTTACAAGGGACCTTACCTAGAAGCCAGAGTCCCAATCCCTCAGCCCTCCTCCATGCAGGAGGAAGAAGAAATTAGTTGATAGAAGCCACAAGCTGTGGCAGATGTATAGGTTTAGCCCCTCTCCATGCCACTGGGAATACACCAGACAAATGTCCAGGCAGCCTCAACTGGATCAGTCTAAGCCCACTAACCATACTGGAACCTGCCAAAGTTTCAACCATTACAATTTAACATACACCAACATGGGAAAAATCCTTTCCAGACTCCAAAATCATTATCATAGGAGATATACCATTCTAGTTTAAGGGAGGTTCTGAAACAGGGAGCCTATAATGGTCATCCTGACTGGGAAGCTAACTGTATCACCTCCACCCCAGATGGGAACCAATCATCTGATCCTGCATCACCTACACCACTCAATGGCAGACCAGTTGGCAGGACAAGCCCCAGAGTCCATACCTAGATGCAGCATGTGATCCCCTCAACACCCCTTCCTCTCCATGCCATGAAGCATGGGAAAGGGGTAGTGGAGGAGAAGAGTGAAACCACCAACCAGATGTAAAAGGGGTGGGGAAAAGAAAGGGTACATAGAACACTGCTGCTCTCAGCCAAGAATTATCCCTGCCTGCCCTCTACCTGAGGGTGTCTCTGACCCAGGTCCATGAAAGTCCCACTTGGCTACTGAGGTGAGCAATTACTCAAGTGGAACAGTAGCATTAGGAAAGTACTTAGGTGGTTTTTTTTTAAAGTGCTCAGACTTAGCCTAATTCTGCTTCCTCTGAAGTCAATGGTAAACCTCACATTGACGCAGCTAGGAGCTGAGTTAGTCTGAACACTGTTGAGAATCCCATCCTCAATGTATTTCCATCTGTGCATTTTGTGCAGTTTCATAGCTGGAAACAAGGAGAGGTAGCACTATGTGATCAACTAGCTCTGCACAGACCACCATCCGTAGTGCCAATGATAATCTGAGAACGGCTGCCCTATAGCTAGTGTAGGGAACACTGCAGGCAACATTGTGACCCCATCTATTGATCTAAGGCAAAACTAGTAAGTGATCACTGTATTATTATAAGCTCTTCATACTGAAATCCTGGATCCAAACCCATACCCTGTCCATCCCAGACATCTGCACTCTAGCTAATGCTCACTGAGTGCAATGTGATGCATTTTTAGCAAAACAACTATAAGTAGTGTACAATTAATTTCTTTAGGAGAGGGAAATAGTTCGTGCTGTGTCAGGGCTATAGTATACTGGTAATCACAGGCATGAAAGAAACCCATTGGACACCTGGCCTTTGTAGAAAAGAGGGCAATTATCAATCGTTATTACTCAAACATTTGTCTCTTTAAATGCTGGTCACTTCCTTCTTTCCTCCATCACTATGAGTGTATGTTTTTTAGTGTCTCATATTCCCATTCACCATGTCATCTTCTCCCAAGTTATTTTGTGTTTGTTTTTCCCACTGTTCCCAATTTCCCATGCTCTGCTGGCTTGGGTTTGAGTGGCAGCTAGAAGTCTGTAAGCAGGTGTTGTGGAAGTGAAGCGTGCCATTCAGCCAGTACATTAGGTAAAGTAACGTTCCCTTGGGGACTGTAATGTTTGGAACTGCATCAGTCCCAACTGTTCCTCAGAGAAGAGGAAGGGGCCAGTCATGACCCACTCTGACCAGATGTTTTGGAAACGTGCCCATTTTTAGCAGATATAATTGCTGTTAATTTATCAAAACTGTAATAGGTACTAATGAAGCGGACTCTTCGGTCACAACCTAGCAACAAAATATAAGAAAGGAAATTAGGGATATACTGTGTAGACTGTATTTAGATGCATTTAACTGTATGTTTAATACTAGTTTAAGACTATTTCCAGGATACCTTGCTCCATGTGAGTGATATGATCTGACTGATTTAGACATGAGCTTGGGAAAAAAATCATATTTCATGTACCCTATGCTAACAATGTTCAGTAATGTCTTTAGAGACAAGACTAAAGTAAAAGGGAGCGATACCTAAGGTGAAAGCTGAAGCTCCAGTGAAAACAACTCCAAGTCACAACTTCTGGGTCTTATTTAAAAACTCTGTAGTTTAACATTAAAGTCTAAGGCTACATCTACACTATGAGAGAGGGGTTCGATTCCCCTGTCCGTGTACAAATACTTGTGCTATCTCTCATCACGCTGGCGTGAGTATAAATAGCAGTGTAGCCACAGTAGCACCAGTAACAGCAGCAGAGACTGAGTCATGCCAAGTACAAACCTGCGTGAAATCAGTCAGTGTGTACTCGGCACGACTCACCCATGCCTCCACAGCTGCTACTTATGCTCCTGCGTCTGTACTGCTGTTTATACTGGTGTTAGCTCAATGTACGGGCACAGGAACAAGGGAATCAAACCCCTGGCTCACAGTGCAGACATAACCTACAAGGAGTGACTCCATGTTCAGAAAGCCAGAGGAAGCTGCATTCATATCCTTCTATTATTTTCTTTTCAAATTGCCTGAACCAGTAGTCAGGGGTGTCATTTTCAGGGCAAAATTGTATCAGGATCCCCACTTCTTCCTCTCTGGTGAGGCCACAGCTGCTCATGGGGGGTGAGCTGACCAGTTTCATACTGAAGGGGAGCAGGGACGTAATGGGCCAATCCTCTCCTGAGAAGTAGGGTGTGGCGGCAGGCTGGGTGTTTGTCTCTCACTAAAGGCTATCTCGGGGCAGGGATCAGGACCTGGCTTGTTCTGAGCTCAGCTCTGGCACAGACTGCTGGTACTGCTTCCAGTCCTGTCAGAGAGGAAAGGGGATGTGGCAATTTGGACTCCTGGCCCAGCCCACCCCACAGCGGACCCCAGAGGCCCAGGGAAGACACCCACAGCACTGGCTGGTGAGGAGCTATTAAAAGTCTGGGGTGGGTTTTGGGAGTACAACAGCCTTCCCTGTCCCATAACTCACTTAAAGTGATGGGGGAAGGCTGCTAATATTTTATATATACACATATACACCTGAGATGTGTTCATTCTGCAAGTGCTCATTTTCATTATTCTTTTAAAGCATTGGGACCGGATTCTGCTGCTTAACTCCCCAACACTGTAAACCCAGAGGATGTCTACTGAGATTAACAGTGTGCCTGTGGATTCACACCCCTGGAACTGAGAGCAGAAACTGGTGATTGGGATTTGTATAGGCTGGGCAATCTGTATTTCTGAAGCATCTACTCAAGCTTTTTATTCATGGTTTGAGAATCAGTTTGCCCATCACCAAGAAACAAACACGAGGAGGCTGCATTTAAAATCAAAATGCTTTCTTTGTACTAACTTCGCCTGGCTGCCCTCGTCACCCAACACGGATTTTTCTGCAGAACAAAGATGCATCAATAAATAATAATAATGTAATGCTGTCTTTTAACAGCAATCTTCATTCAGCTGTGTGGTTTTAAGTTTGCTCTTTTTGACCAAATTAGGAAGAGGGCAAAGTTTGTTATTCCTATTTTTAAAATCCATTATTTGAAAGGGATGTTTCTTCTCTAACCATTGATTTTGCTATATACAGTGCCTAGCTGTGCATACAAGGCATCCCATATGGTTGAAGTAGGCTGGAGGGGTTGCTACTAACCATATTTAAAAAAGCAGATGTTACTAATCTTCTAAATATTACACAAAAATGATGTCATTTATGATTGACAACAGTTGTGGCTCATCAATCCTTTTCAATATTTTTTTCTCACAAAAGACAATGCAACACAAATGTCGAAGCAAATTTCTTTTAAAGAGAGCTTGCCTCTAAGAGCAGACCAGTTTGTGTTAGCATTGAATTGTTTAGCCGAAAGTCAGTCCCTGCAGGGGGACACATACATATGTTATATGTGAGAAACTAGCGAAGCTTGTCTATGAATAGTACAGTCAGAGAGACTTTTCAGGCTACATTCTGAGAGCCAGTTTTCAATCTGGCAAGCTGAATTTTGTGCCCAAAATTGATTACTACCCCAACAATACTGCAACCTCACACCTATTTTCTTTGCATATGCATTCAGGATATTGTGACACCAAACTGCCTGATTTGTGTATGGAAATTGATTTTTATGTACACAAAACTGATGTGCACCCAATCATAAGCTTACAACCGATTATGCTTGCAAAAGTAAGCAAATAAAGTATCCCGGGGCTGAAAATTTGGCCCTAAGTGAGCTACATATGACACACAGTGAATTATCTGTCTTTAACAGATTCGTTTGACAACAATGTACTAGCTTGGTTTTATGTTTACAGCAATTGCACATTAGTAAGATTTTTTCATTGTCCTTACAGGGTGTATGCATCAGCTATAGTTCTCTGGTGTGTATGTACTGGGTTTCCTTGCTGGAGATCAATAAAATATACAGAAGAAACTGTGTGAAGTATGGGTGATGTATGCCAATGACATTTCCTTTGTTATATTAAGTCTCAAGTTAACTCATCTTCCTTTCCTGCCACCTCAGCCATATTGTGTCCTTCACCCTGTCCCTTTACAAGTTCCTTCCACATCAGCTTTAAACTCCTTATCTTGACTTTCAAGGCTCTTCACATCTCCGTCCCTCCCTACATCACAGCACTGGCATGCCCACTACTATCTTGTTCAGACACTGCGCTCTTCCAGTTCTGCCTCCACTTTACTAAGTTGTTTGAATTAATAACATTCTGCAGCACTTATCCCCATTGATTAATTTTCTTTAATCAGTTTTGAATATGTAGTCATTTCCATTATTTATGGCCCTGGTGTTTTTACATTTGGGGAAAAGGGTAAATAGGATCACAGAACACACCTTAGCTCTGTTCTTCATCATTCATCTTTCCACTCTACATTCCCCAATTATTTTTATGGAAGATCTTTCCCTCAACTCTCACTGGAGTTCTAACAATTTTTATTGGCCCCTCTAGATCTTTCTCTTCTGGAAGATACTAGGCCTGATCTAACTTCCATTAAAGTCAACGGGGGTTTGATCTTGAGGAGATCGAAATAAAATAGAAGACTTGTTTCTAATCTCACTTACACAAGAGTAACTTCATTAATTCCAGTGTAGTTATTCCTGATTTACACTATTTTGAGATCAGAATGAACCCACTCAGTATTCAAGGGGAGAGCGTAACATTACTTTATGTATGCCATTCTATTTTCTGCATTATTCCTTAATATCTTCTTAATAGCAGCTAACATCTCACACCAATGTACAAGATAAAATGCTACTCTGACCTGTGGTTGCATTGCTAATCAGCATTTCTATCTTGTACTTCACACACATTCTGTATTTATACACTGTTCACTACATGCCAAGTGCCAGTGTGGACTAAAGCCTTGAAAAGCAGGATAAGAATTGGAAGTGGGGGAAACTTGAATGATTGGCAGCAGGCACACATGGTTAAATGTCAACATTTTGGTATGTTGTTGAATGGTCAGACACGTCTATGAATTGCCATCCAACAAACCTATGAGACATACTATTGTGGAATATATGCCAACTCTGTTTCCGGCAAACTGCTTCTGTGCTTGATGCCAAGTACTGGTGGGTGTATACCTTTTTGTGCTGTCACTGCATTCAGCCTCCAGGGTGTTGCGTGAAAGGATCATTGGATGTTAATGAATAACAAAATGTGTCATTTCCCTTTAGAATTTGTCTATCTATCATATACAGTGAAAAAGACAAGTTTGTTTTTCTTTGCCCATATTTACATGTGTGTCAAAATGTGTACTGTTAAACCTGGCCACATGCTTATACAGTATGTTGTCTGATTAGTCTTTTTTAATTGTTATTGCACATGATCATACATCTAGCCTTATAAAGAAAAAATAAGATCCATAGAAAAATAATATAGCCCATGTAGGTATGTTTTTCATTAAGAACAATAATATTTAGCACTTAGAGCTTTCCATGGTCAATGGAGTCCTCAAACATGTTCCAATTAATTCATTTTCACAATATCCCTGTGAAGAAGGTAAATATTATTATTCCCATTTTACAGATGGGGAAACAGACTATTAGTTAAATGAGTTTCATGAGGCTGCCAAAGAAGTGAGAGCCAGCATTAGAACTCAAGACTGCACCTGAGAGAGGAGGGTGAAATTTTTTGAATATATTGGCTTCTTTAAATATAGTTTAATTTTTACCATGGTCTCACCATTTTTTGTACACATTCATGCAAACCCAGTTGCCAGACCACCTGAAGCACCTAGCCAGAGCTCGATCCAGATGGTGCTCAATCTGCAAGGAGGCCATACCTTTGGGATTTGCCATGATGATAATGATGATGCAAATCCAGTTTTGCCAGTTTTGTTCACAGAAAGAATTTGGGCCTGTAGCCGAGATTCACTGAATTCTGAAACAACATTCATTCTGGACAGAGTCAGAAGTAACTCAAAGTGTAGTTCATCAAATTAAAAAACAGAACCTATATCTTCGACAGAGATGACCAATTTCATAGTGCAACTATTCAGTACTCACAATTTCATGGGCTGAAATTTGGTTGCACAAAACTACTGCAGAACAGTTTCAAATAAACTAACAAATGGATGAAAAAGGCACCGTTCCTTGGACAATTTGTGAACAGAATGAAGGGATATGCAATCTAGCTCTACGCGGGACCTTCCTGACTCGCAGTTCTGTGCTTTAGCCACAGTCCACAGTTCTCTCTCATTTCTAAATCAAGTGGAACTAGTCAGTGTACAGTATAGCAGTCTAAGTAAGGTCCCTAATGCTAGTGACAATGAAGTTTTTCAGCTGCATATAAAAATCAGTTCAATTTCTATGTTTAGTAACAGCATTACAAATATAATACAGATGTACTGACTTGTAAAGAATCCCAAATACTGAATTAGCAGGTACAGCAGTTAGAAAATACACATTGAAAGTTACTAATTTTTCTTGCTAACAACTTCCAAATTCCGAAGTACCGTGTGTGATCTAAATCTTATTACAGGTAAAGTGGTGTATGTGTATATATACATATATATATACACACTCACTCACTCACTCACTCAATGAAAACCCAAGCCACTGCAGATTCTTTAATTGTGTTTTTCAGCAAACTGATTTAAAGTTCCCTGGGGCGCACTGCAGGATTGTGACATATCAGACCAGGTTAAGTCAAACTCAAAATGTTATGTGATATGACAAGATGTAAAGCACATGATTAACGCATCCAGTGGGAAACTTGGCTTTATGAAAAACTGCATAACAGGGAAACTCTGGACTTTCTGAAATAAACATTGCATTTAAAAGTTATGAGAGAGTAAAGGTTACTCGACTAAATAGTTCAGGTTCAGTTTGACACCCAAATATTTCTGCTTTGAGTTGAAATGTCACAGTTCAAAGTGGAATAAATATTTGTTGCCTGTGTAACTATTAAAAAATCTCACTTCTGTTGCAATGGAGCAGAAATGGCTTGTGGCCAATTCAGACAGTAGTAATTGGGACAGAGAACTCAACTGTGCAAACACAGATCCAATATAAGGGCTGTGTGTGCGCGCACACACCCATGTGTATGTGTGTGCATTTTCTCTTTTCCTGAGAAATACAGAAAAACAATGGATTTCAAACTGACTTGCTGAAACTAAGCATAATTGGCAGACATAGCTATGAGTTTTGTTCATGCAGCAACACTAAAAGAAAAGTGTACACTGTGTCCAAAACTTAACAATGAGAAGAAAGAAATTGTGATTACGATTTTAATTTGAGCATGGTAAATTATTTCCAGTCTTCACATATTTGGAAAGTTCATAAATTTTAATGCCAGAAGATTTTAAGTCTGTGATGCTCCAATCTGACTTGAACCTGGATTTGTGCAGGAAATGGCCCAACTTGATTATCATGCACATTGTGTAAAGAGTTGTCACTTTGGATGGGCTATCACCAGCAGGAGAGTGAATTTGTGTGGCGGGGTGGAGGGTGAGAAAACCTGGATTTGTGCTGGAAATGGCCCAACCTGATGATCACTTTAGATAAGCTATTACCAGCAGGACAGTGGGGTGGGAGGAGGTATTGTTTCATATTCTCTGTGTGTATATAAAGTCTGCTGCAGTTTCCACGGTATGCATCCGATGAAGTGAGCTGTAGCTCACGAAAGCTCATGCTCAAATAAATTGGTTAGTCTCTAAGGTGCCACAAGTACTCCTTTTCTTTCTATAAACACAGGCCATTAAACTTCACTCAGTAATTCCTTTAATAGTGGGAATGTTTTCTCTCTGCTAGATAGGGGTGCAATTGTGATCCACTTTACACACCTATAAATAACCCCTTTCCCCCCTGTGCAGGCTTCCCACGTTGCTGAGAGATGTGTGGTGGGGAGAACAGGTGGGGTGGGGAATGGAATGGTGAGAGGAATAGGCGGAGCCAAGGCATTGGCCAACACAGCGGAGCTGGTGTGGAGTAGGAACGTAAGATGTACCAGGTATAACGCTAGCACAGTTTACGTCCCTCTTGGAGCAGTGTGGGAGCAGTGAGTGAGTGCGGGAGCAGTGAGCGAGTGAGTCACATTTTTGCCCCTGGTCCACTTCTGGGGCAGCCTAAATACACTCTATTCTTTATTCAATGCTTGTAGTAACTCTACAATCTAGTCCAAAGTGAACAGTATTAAGTGCACGGTCTCTAATGCTTTCCTTTCTAAAAGTTGCACCTGCAGCTTTTATCCCAAGCTTCCAAAATCATGTTGATGTTTTGGGAGCTTTTTTAATTTTTGCAGAGTAGATGAGAATACTTGTTTGCTTAAGTACAATAGAAAACATGAATGCAGCAAGGAAGAAATATAAACAGAGATCATAAATCCAGGAGATGATGTTGGATGCCACACATCATTTACTTCTGCACATTATTGATGCCCTCATAAGTGGTAGAGCAAAGCCAAGCCACAAGTGAGTTATGAAAGGTCATCTATAATGAGTGGAAACAAATGACATGTTCAGAGATAGCCCATTGTATGCTCCGTTTATGCAACATCAGTTTTAGTTTTAATGCGTATTGATAGAAATATATTTTTAAGACAACACAAGTCTCCATCATGGCCCCAGGGATTCTGCCAGCTGGTGAAGGAGAGACAGAGATAGTGAAAAGAATATCTGTTTTGCTACAACACAACCTTCCAACAATGAAGTGCTGATAGCAGGGGAAGAGGTACACATACGGAGAACCGAGGTCGAGATACTAAAAATGTCTAGTGATTTTGAACACCCAAGCTGAGGCATCTTCCAGGGGCCTGATTTCCACAAGGGGGTGATCAACACTTTCTGAAATTGAGCTTCTTTTACTGTGTCTTTACTGGAGTGGGTGGGTAAGGTTTCATGGCCTGAGATCTGCAGGAGGTCAACTAGATAATCACGATTGTCCCTTCTGACTTTAAAGTCTATCAGTCTCCAGTTGAGGCACCCAAAATCCCTAGTCACTTTTTAATATCTTTACAGACATTTTAGAAGCAGAGTTGTTAAGACCTTTTAAAAAATCTGGTGTATTGAGTGCTAAGGATCAGTTGTGCCATCTAGATTTAAGCATAATCAATGTGATCCAAAGCCCACTAATAAGAGTGTTTCATTCACTTCAGTGGGATTTGGCTCAGTCCCATAAAGGCCAGAATCTGTGCAGGCTTCCCACAATTCTGCCAAAGCACTTAAATTCTGACCTGCAGCATCCTTACAATTTTTGGATAGAGACTGCCAATCACTGCATTATATAGCAGTGAAGTGTTTAGAAGTGAAAAAAGAAGATTTCTCCCCCCTCACCCCCATCCCATCGAAAATAAAATAAATCCAAATGTTGGTGCTACGGGGAACTTGGAGAAGAATCAAGAGCTTTTGAAGGTTCAGACTGAACTACACTGCTGATTTGGAAAGTGCTGATTTGACAAGTTCTTTATGTGGATAGCACCATATCAATGTTAACACATAGAAGATCAGAACTTATCACACGGAATATATCCACAGTGCTCTTGAATAAGAAATTTGTAAGCAATTAAAGATATATATATATAGAGAGAGAATTGAACTAATCTGCTTTAAGAGATTTGTATAGTTTGTTTTAAAGCACTGCAGAAAGGTATGTTGCATGACTGTGCTTTAGGACCACCTAGCCAAAACAAAATAAATGTGCTTAGGCCCTCTGCAGACATGTACCATATATAGCTTGACTGTCTTTCGATTCAAGAGGGGTAAGTTAAATATTTCCAGTGTTTCTCTTAGAGAGTGATCAGATGTAGAGGAAATAAAATCACTTTAAGAAAAACCCAGATAGAAGGAGACTTTGCTGCTCCCACTCAGGGACCTTGGTAGACTGCTGCCCAGTGGAGCAGCAGTCAGCAGCCAGAACGCATTGTGCTATGAGCTAAGAGACTGGGTTGGCAGTGGACTCAGGTTCCTAGCCCTGAGCTAGAGAAGCAGGGTGCATCACAGAGGTCACACATTCTGCCTTAGAAATGGAAAGCGGGGGGATGGGAGCTGGCTATTCCCCTGTGTGTGTCTGCCTTTTAGTGGCCTGCTAAGCAGGAGCGTTAAATCGAGTTTAGGAGGAAGGCATTTAGCAATAATCTGGAAGTGAGGCTATTCCCCTTTTGGCAAGGTCCTATAGAATTTAACACGGGTGAAACCAATAGGATTCTATTGAAATTTAATAAAATTTAATTTCGTAGATAGTACTCAGAAGAAATCACAGATAGTGATAGAGTATGATCAGCCTCCCATAACGTTTCTAAACCAATTTACTGAATTTTTAATAGAGCATTTTATCTTTGTTATAGATTGCTATGGGTTGGTTTAAAAATCCTGTAGAAAAGTTATCAGTCTCTGTCCAGTGCTGTTGGATTTTTCCACAAGAGGCAGTAGAAGCGAATGAGTGGTAAAAGAAACAGACTATCTCCATGGAAGACAAACTACTAATATAGCTGAGCTGCAATACGGAAGCTTTGCTTTCCACTGGTCTGATGCCCCGATCCCACAGTTTGCAGAGGAAATACTGACACTTTTAGTCAGTGTATTATATACCTGTCTCCCTTATTTTTCTTCATTTGTTATTTGCATTGCAATAGCACGCAAGATATGCTTAGCGCTGCATAGATTTATACAGGGGAAGACACAGACACAGACCCAAAGAGCTTGCTGCCTTAAAGGATAATTCTCCATAATTCTCCGTAACTTAAATAAACAATGAAATGCCTTTTATTAGCATACCTAAGTTGACTCTGGCAAGACTCACATTTGTTTCAGTTACAGATAGGCTACTGCTGGCGTGAGTACATCGCTGTGCTCTGCTCTGCACTAACATGCAGTGGGAAAGTTTCACCACAGGACTTTGACATCTGACTGTGTGACAAGAGCTTGCTTTTGCCCATTGATTCTTTTAAATGAATACGTAAAATTATTCCAACTAATGTGTGGGCCAAGGTTGTGCCAGCAAGTAACTGAGAGCAGAGAGCACTTCGAATGTATTCCAGTTGGGATTAAGGAATAAACTTGTTCTGGAAGCTGATGGTCTCATCTCGTCATTCCTCCAGTTTTCATGGTTTTCTCTTATCCGTGGTCAACTAACTACTGCACTGTTGGGTGCACAATATAATTTGCTATAGTTTTATTTTCTGCTAGCTTTTAAAATGTACATATGGGTTATAAGGTATGGATTCGTCTTATTTCATGAATTTGCTTTATTTATGGGGTGAAAATGAGAGACTACAGAGACTATTGGATACCTGGAAGGCAAGTTAAAAAAAGTTCCAATAACTCTGAGCAGTTTTATCAGAAGACCGATTTTTTAATAAAGAGCTCAGATTAGCTATTATTCTGTGTAATCCAAGATAGAGGACTCAGGAATCCAGGCCATGCAGGTGAGCTAAAATCTACTTTTATTATTACTCCTTAAAAACAAGAAAGCAAAAAAGCAAAAAGCAGGTGAATTACAATTTAAGAAAATATTGACTAATATAGTAAAACATTTTTTAACACAACTGATGGTATGAGAAAATCAAAGTAAGCAGGATTTAGCATTTAAACTACCAGGGGCTGAAAAAAATTAACTGATTTGTTAATGTGTAAATGATTTCAAACTAAAGCTCTAGAGTCTAGACCTAAACACTGCCAACATTAGCCTCTCAGATATGACAGTGATGGGAGCCATATAGATAAGAAATATAAGACAGATAGAATCCAAACTCAGATCTGGATTCAAAGGTTGCAAAATCTCCCTTCTTTATAGTTATTAAATCAAGACCAGACAGCCAAACCATCTCAAACTCCGAGTTTTTGAGTGTTTGAATTCCAAATCTGGATCTGAACTATTTAGCTTGAACCCATCATTGCTGAAGCTCAGACTTGCTCCCCTAAAGTCAATAGCCATATTTTACTTTCACATTTTGTGAGAGGTTCAAGATGCTTTAAGGTGTGCTGGTCTTCCCAGTGCAACCAGCATTCAGTGAGATCTACTGTACTTTATAACACTGTCTCAAAAAGGAAACAACGCTGAAATGTGTCTGGAAAAAAATAAATGAAACATACTACCTTTTAAACTATCTATATTTAAAACCAGACATCTCCTACAGAGGGTTTTGACTGCTTGATGTATCCTACTCTTTATAATATATTTTCAGCTGAAAGGAAGATGGAAAAAAAATACTGATTTGTAGGTCCAAGCGTCTTCACTTATGCAAAGTGTGCTCCCTCTTGCACCTGTAGGAGAGGCCCTTGGGAAAGGACAACTATGTTACAACTCAAGTCAAACATGAATGTCCATAGCAAGATTATAGTACTGACCTGAAACAATAGTGCCCTTGGCAAGTCAATTTTGAAATGATTTAGTTTTAAGTTTGGACTTAAACTTCTCTCAAGATATTAGCATGAATTAAACTCTGCCTATATTTAGAAAAACTTCTACGTGTTTGCAACTTTAATATATGATTCTTAAGGTCAACCATAACCTCTTCGGGACAGTAGCTAGCAAACTGTAGGTACTGACACAGGACAAATTGACTATATTAATCTTGACCTATAAGCGTAATCATTCTCAAGAGCTAACCAGTCCATTGTTAGGCCTGCTCATTACTGGGATGGGAGACCTCAAGGCAACAACAACAACAATAACAAAACGATGCTGCAGGAAGTGATATTGTGGAATAGATGCCATTCTACTACCTGAATCCGTTTTGTACCAGCGTGGTGCTCGAAAGCCATGCACAGCTGCAGATGCTTTCTTTTGGGTCGGATGTAAAATTGAGGTCCTATGCACTTATTGGAAGAGTAGAAGTGGTAGACTCAGTGTCCTGGCTAAATTATGAGTTCAACTAAACATAGGTCAAAACAAACAAAAGCAACCCCTCCAAGCCTGTAGTGCTGCACAAAATACTCTTTATTATTGTGTGTGGAACTGTGGTGCAATATTGCTGTTCACTGTTTAAATATGCCTCCATTTCACTGGCGGCTGAACTGGTCCCTTGGACCGATTCTACTTTATGCTACACCCTGCCATTCCAACTGAGCCAGCTTGCAGAAGGCTGAAGGCTTTCTTAGACTATGTATACACTATAGCATAATTTATGTCACTCAGGAAGGAGAATAAACCCACCACCCCCGAGCAACATAAGTGCCAGTATGGACAGAGCTATGTTGGCGGGAGAGCTTCTCCCACCGACATAGCTACTGCCTCTCAGTGGGGCTGGAGTAGTTAAGCTGCTTAGAGGAGCTTAGAGGAGCTATACTAGAGAGTTTACAGTGGTGCGGCTGCCATTGTAATCTCTCAAGTGTATGTATGCCCTTAGTTGAGCAGCTTGAGTATGGGACTAAAATTGAGGAAGACCTGCACTGTAACCCAGGGCTTGTTCATTGAATTAAACATCTAAGGCTAAGTTAGACCTATGTAGCGTAGAACCAGCCTACCTGAGAAACTATCGCTGTTTTCATGGTACACTGCCACAGCTACAAGGAATAGAGATGCTGATGCTAGAGCACCATATAACAAAGAGGGAGTGTCTGTCAGGGCATTCTCCATAAGGGCCTTAGTGCTCTGGAATTACTTCCTTCTCAATCCAAAATAGCTTGGATTTATTGACTCTGAGGACAAGCTTCAGGGTTCTTTGTTTCACCTGGCCTTTGAAGAACAATAAAAGGATTTACAGATATATTAGTATTTAATAATGAGCAGCCATTTGATAGGTGAGCTGATTAAACTGTATTTGGTTTGTAATTTTAAACAATTGGCAAGGTAATCAGAGCCTCTAAATGGGAAATTTGTATTGTTTATACATGGAAAATAAATACATATTTATTATAACTGTTATTTATTTGTATTGCAGTAGTGCCTAGGAGCCCTGGACATGGACCAGGACCCCATTGTGCTAGGTGCTGTACAAAAACAGAACAAAAAGATGGTCTCTGCCAATGTTCTGTCTAATTTTTGACAGGCCATGTGCGCAAAAAAAATTTTCTGTGCAAATTGTTGTGCTTCTGTGCAAATTTTTGTGCACATGGTGTTTCGCCATGTGCGCAGGGTTTAGGATCACATGCGCACAGTTTAGAGGGAACAGTGGTCTCTGCTCCAAAGAGCTTGCAATCTAACTTTAAAAGAAGAGATAACAAGTGGATACAAACAGACAGTGAGCGGAGCACAAGGAAACAATGAGATACTAGTCAACATTACAAGCAGTGGCCTCAGCCCATCAGCTGCCTAACTCAAATAGGTCAATCTGAGAATTATAGAAATATAAGGTTGCAAGGGACTTCAAGAAGCCATCAAGTCCAGCCCCCTGCACTGAAACAATTGGATATTAGGAAAAACTTTTTCACTAGGAGGGTGGTGAAGCACTGGAATGCGTTACCTAGGGAGGCAGTGGAATCTCCTTCCTTTGAAGTTTTTAAGGTCAGGCTTGACAAAGCCCTGGATGGAATGATTTAGTTGGGGATTGGTCCTGCTTTGAAGGGGGTTGGACTAGATGACCTCCTGAGGTCCCTTCCAATCCTGATATTCTATTCTATGATTCTATGAAACAAAACCAATTAAACCTAGACCATCCCTGACAGGTGTCTGTCTAACCTGCTCATAAAAACCTCCACAGATGGGGATTCCACAACATTCCTTGGAAGCCTATTCCAGAGTTTATCTACCCTAATCTGTAGAAAGGTTTTCCCAATATCTAACCTAAATCTCCCTTGTTGCAGATTAAGCCCATTACTTTTTATCTTACCTTCAGTGGACATTGAGAACAATTAATCACAGTCCTCTGTATAACAACCCTTAACTGTTATCAGGTCCCCCCTCAGTCTTCTTTTCTCAAGACTAAAGATGTCCAGCTTTTTCTAAATCTTTTGTCATTTTTGTTGCTCTCCTGTGGACTCTTTCCACATCTTGTCCACATCTTTCCTAAAGTGTGGTGCTCAGAATTGGACACAATAGTCAGCTGAGGCCTCACCAGTGCTGAGTAGACCGGCACAATTATCTCCCATGTCTTAAATATGACACTCATATTAATACACCACAGAATTAGCCTTTTTTTGCAACTGTATCACATTATTGACACATATTCAATATGTGATCCACCATAACAATCAGATCGCTTTCAGGAGTACTAACATGCAGCCAGTTTTTTCCCATTTTGTAGTTGTACATTTGATTTTTCCCTTCCAAAGTGAAGTACTTTGCACTTGTTTTGAATTTCATCTTGTTGCTTTCAGACCAATTTTCCAATTTGCCAAGGTCATTTTGAAATCTAACCCTGTTGGCCAAAGTGCTAGCAACCCCTCCTAGCTTGGTGTCATCTGCAATCTGCAATTTGCAATTTGCAATTGCACATCCGCAATTTTTTTGTAAGCACATTCTCCACTCCACTCCATTAGCCAAATCATTAAATGAAAGTATTGAATGATAGCAGACCTAGGACTGACCCCTGTAGGACCCCACTAGATACATCTTCCCATTTTGACAGCAAACCATTGATAACTACTTTGGAGTATGTTCTTTCAAACAGCTGTGCACCCACCTTATAGTAATTTCACCAAGATCACATTTCCCTAGTTTGTTTATGAGAATGTCATAAATGCTTGAGCCAAATCATTTAAAATTCAGCCACTAAGTTTGGGTGCCTCCACTTTTGAGTGACCAACTTGAGACTTGATACAAACTGGGCGTGATTTTCAGATGTGCTGAACACCCTCAATTTTACTTGCTGTTAATGGGAACCATATTGGCTCAAAACCTCTGCAAATCAGGTCCACTAGACTCCTTGTTAAGAAGACAGCTAACATCCCAGAATCCTTTTCTAATTGAGGGCATAGAAACATAGAAGAATCATAGAAGACTAGAGTTGGAAGAGACCTCAGGAGGTCATCTAGTCCAACCCCCTGCTCAAAGCAGGACCCACCCCAACTAAATCATCCCAGCCAAGGCTTTGTCAAGCCGGGCCTTAAAAACCTCTAAGGATGGAGATTCCATCACCTCTCTAGGTAACCCATTCCAGTGCTTCACCACCCTCCTAGTAAAATACTTTTACCTAATATCCAACATTGACCTCCCCCACTGCAACTTGAGACCATTGCTCCTTGTTCTGTCATCTGCCACCACTGAGAACAGCCTAGCTCCATCCTCTTTGGAACCCACCTTCAGGTAGTTGAAGGCTGCTATCAAAGTCCCCGCTCACTCTTCTCTTCTGCAGACTAAATAAACCCAGTTCCCTCAGCCTCTCTTCATAAGTCATGTGCCCCAGCCCCCTAATCATTTTCGTTGCCCTCCGTTGCAATCTCCAATTTGTCCACATCCTTTCTGTAGTGGGGGGCCCAAAACTGGATGCAATACTCCAGATGTGGCCTCGCCAGTGCCGAATAGAGGGGAATAATCACTTCCCTCAATCTGCTGGCAATGCTCCTACTAATGTAGTCCAGCTTCTTGTCCACTGTAATCCCCAGGTCCTTTTCTGAAAAACTGCTGCTTAGCCAATCGGTCCCCAGCCTGTAGCAGTGAATGGGATTCTTCTGTCCTAAGTACAGGACTCTGCGCTTGTCCTTGTTGAACTCATCAGATTTCTTTTGGCCCAATTCTCCAATTTGTCTAGGTCACTCGGGACCCTCTCCCTACCCTCCGGCATATCTACCTCTTCCCCTATTTTAGTGTCATCTGTGAAGTTGCTGAGGATGCAATCCATCTCATCATCCAGATCATTAATGAAGATGTTGAACAAAACCGGCCCGAGGACCGACCTCTGGGGAACTCTGCTTGATACTGACTGCCAACTAGATATGGAGCCGTTCATCACTACCCATTGAACCAGACTATCTAGCCAGTTTTCTATCCACCTTATAGTCCATTCATCCAATCCATACTTTTTTAACTTGCTGGCAAGAATACTGTGGGAGACCATAACAAAATCTTTGCTAAATTCAAGGTTTATCACATCCACCACTTTCCCCATATCCACAGAGCCAGTTATCTCATCACAGAAGGTAATCAGGTTGGTCAGGCATGACTTGTCCTTGGTGAATCCATGTTAACTGTTCCTGATCACCTTCCTCTCTTCCAAGTGCTCCTCCAAAATGGATTCCTTGAGGACCTGCTCCAAGATTTTTCCAGGGACTAAGGTGAGGCTGACTGTATTTCCCTGGATTCTCCTTCTTCCCTTTTTTAAAGATGGGCACTATATTTGTGTTTTTCTCTCCCGCAAGTGACACGAATTTTCAGAGATAATGGCTAATGTCTCTGCAATCACATCAGCCAACTCTCCCAACACCCTTGGATGCATTAGATCCAGACCCATGGACTTGTGCTCATCCAGCTTTTCTAAATAGTCCTTAACCTGTTCTTTCACCACTAAGGGCTTCTCACCTCCTCCCCATACTGTGCTGCTGCCCAGTGCAGCAGTCTGGGAACTGACCTTGTCTGTGAACCCAAGGGAAAAAAAGCATTGAGTACTTCAGCTTTTTCCACATCATCTGTCACTAGGTTGCCTCCACCATACAGTAAGGCTCACACACTTTCACTGACCTTCTTCTTGTTGCTAACATACCTGTAGAAACCCTTCTTGTAGCCCTTAACATCCCCTGCTAGCTGCAACTCCAATTGTACTTTGGCCTTCCTGGTTACATCCCTGCATGCTCAAGAAATATTTTTATACTCCTCCTTAGTCATCTGTCCAAGTTTCCATTTCTTGTAAGCTTCTTTTTGTGTTTAAGCTCACCGAAGATTTCCCTGTTAAGCCAAGCTGTTTGCCTGCCATATTTATTATTCTTTCTGCACATCGGGATGGTTTGTTCCTGTGCCCTCAATAAGGCTTCTTTCAAATACAGCCAGCTCTCCTGGACTCCTTTCGTACTCATGTTACCCTCCTAGGGGATCCTGCCCATCAGTTCCCTGAGGGAGTCAAAGTCTGCTTTTCTGAATTTCAGGGTCCATATTCTGCTGCTCTCCTTTCTTCCTTTTGTCAGGATCCTGAACTGGACCATCTCATGGTCACTGCTGCCCAGGTTGCCATCCACTTCTACTTCCCCTACCAATTCTTCCCTGTTTGTGAGCAGCAGGTAAAGAGAAGCATCAATATCTCTGACTCTCAGTTTCTCTGTATTTATAGTGGTGTTACTTAGTTTCTGAGACAACGTTTCTGAAAGAATTTTGTACATGTGAAGCACTCTGTAATTGTTAAATGGTACTTCACTTGAAAGTTTGGAAAATTACAGCATTAGAGCATTATTAAAGGGTACCATGAAATATTACAATCTACTATACTAGACTTATAGCTAATTTTCTTATATATTACAGCCACATCCGATCAGATTTGCAGCTTTCCAAAATATTTATTTATAGATTCTGAACCTTATTAGTGGGCTTGCATGTGTAGTTTTATTGAATTTGATGTTTGCTAATATAATGTAAGAACTTATTATGGTATCAAATTTTTAATGAAATTTTCAATTTTAAAAACTTAATCCTTGTTGCCATTTCACTAGAGTCAGTAATAAGATACAAGCATAATATTTTATTGTTGATTTTACAGTGCCATCAGATTTCCATTGTATTTATTAATTTTCATTGTCACTAAT
The DNA here is from genome assembly GCF_965140295.1 of Lepidochelys olivacea. NCBI lineage: Eukaryota > Metazoa > Chordata > Testudines > Cheloniidae > Lepidochelys > Lepidochelys olivacea. The sequence goes on from NC_140416.1 coordinate 103,831,265, forward strand.
ATCTCACTCAGTTATCATGGTGTTTATTCCGAAACACAGAAGGGAAAAAATCTTTTTATCAGTTTACAGGGAATTTACAAGTGTGGAAATTCTGGAGTCAGCACAGCATCTCAGGGCAAAATCCTTCTGTTATGCAATATGGTCACATAGGAGGTGGAGAATAGAGGGCAGCTGGACATTCTATGACAATAGAACTAGCCTTCTAGTGCATAGCATGATGGTTCCAGACAGCCAATGAGGGAAGATGTTGGGATGCACCTAAATGCATGCACCCTCATATGTATCACATGCTTCACATTTGTGTGTGTGTAGGTAGCAGAGGGGCTGAGTCTGGCCCATATCCTTAACCATATACCATGCTACCTTGTGTTTGCAGTGCTCTTGTGGGCATGGTGTCTCAGACCTTCTTCCTAGTGCTCTGTTGATTTCACATGATCTTTGATAGTTTCTGTATTTTATATTTGTTTCATTCTAATTCAATGTGTGGTTTCAGCAGATCATCCTGAATGAAGCTTTTAGAGCGAAGTTTAGAAACTATCTGTAAATTAAATAGGAATAATATTTATAATCAACCTTCAATGAGCATTTTGTAACAATTTTGTAACATTTACACATTTACATTTTTAACTACAATGTCCTAGTAAATATTTTTAATTATATTTTATTCATTTATTTTTATTTTATAAAGTGATAGTGAAGCTTTAATGTAACAATTGAAGCTTAACAAATATATATATTTGTTATATATATATTTGATATATATCTATATATAGCTATAGATATGAATATACAATACAATAAAGATCTGAGAGTGTGATTCAGTACAGAATCTGGATAGGAATCCTACAGCTTGAAAAGTAAGAGAATGAGTAACGTCTTCATGAGATGATAACACTCTACTCAGAAGTTTTTTTTTTAATTACCAAATCACTTCAAACAGTTTCAAAATGTAATGGAAACAATATGGTGTGACTCTTGATGTTAGCTTCTACAATTAGTGTGTTATTAATTAAACTCTTGAGTAATATAATAACTTGACTGTTGGAACCTCTCTTTGCATTTAAAATACATGCAGACTGTGGCTCCAATTATAAATAGACTATAACTCTAAAGGTTTAAAATGGCAAATTAAATTATTCAGAGACAAATTGTTAAATTTATGTTATATTCCTGAGAAATTATTTTAGTCTGTTTTTATTTTGTTTAATAAATTGTATGCAAAGTATTATCAAGCAATACATACATGTTCCAACACTATATCAATACTGCTTTATTGGTCACATTTCTATTACTACAGACCTGTTTTATACACACACACATATACATACACATTGTCAAGTGTCATTTCTCAAGCCTCTACCTAGGTTAGTCAGAACAAGGTGGACCAAGAGGAAGTGATAAATTACTGTCTTCCTGCTGTTCCTTAGGAATACCTTTAGGAAAGGAGTGCTGAAGAACTGTGATTAGTTATGGCACATTGCAAGGGAACTTAATCAAAAGGGGACCAATCCTGCTCCTATTGAAGTCAATAGCAAAATTCCTATAGACTTCAATGGGCTTTGGATCAGGGCCATGACTTGCAGAAGATGTCTGCAGCAATCCTAGCAGCCACTTTGTTCTCTAGTATGTGATAATGACCTATATATCTTCAGAGACACAGTGAGCCATCATGCACCTTCAATTAAATCAAATGACTTGGTTAAGCAAGTGCTGTTTTTCTTATTGTTCAGTAAGGGCCTGATCCAAACTCTACTGAACTCAATGGATTTCAATGGGCTTTGGATCAGTTACTGAATTCACAGACATTACAATGCTAAGTAGTTGGGCAGTGCCCTGGAATCTCTGAATCAAGGATCAGCCGCAGAAGAGGGGACTAGATTTAGCCCTTCATGAATAATGTATTGCTATATATGCAGCCTGAAGCACGGCTTGATTGTAATTCCTCAGTAGAGATGTTAAGGTTTATTTACAATCTTTTCTCTAAAAAGAAAAGGAGTACTTGTGGCACCTTAGAGACTAACCAATTTATTTGAGCATGAGCTTTCGTGAGCTACAGCTCACTTCATCGGATGCATACCGTGGAAACTGCAGCAGACTTTATATACACACAGAGAATATGAAACAATACCTCCTCCCACCCCACTGTCCTGCTGTTAAGGTAAGCTATTACCAGCAGGACAGTGGGGTGGGAGGAGGTATTGTTTCATATTCTCTGTGTGTATATAAAGTCTGCTGCAGTTTCCGCGGTATGCATCCGATGAAGTGAGCTGTAGCTCACGAAAGCTCATGCTCAAATAAATTGGTTAGTCTCTAAGGTGCCACAAGTACTCCTTTTCTTTTTGCGAATACAGACTAACACGGCTGTTACTCTGAAACCAATCTTTTCTCTGTGAATCACGAAGCCATGTTGATACATATTCACCCAGACATCAACTACAAGTCTTGTCCACCAGTGTTCTAGCTGTTGATAGCCTAAGCTGGTGGTTTTCAACCTGTGGTCTGCGAATCCTTGTGGGGCCGCTGAGTATGTCTAAGGGATCCGCAAAAGGTTGTTGTTACCATGGAACAGTGGTTTTCAACCTGTGGTCCATGGACCCCTGGGAGTCCACAGACTATGTCTAAGATTTCCAAAGGCTCCGCACCTCCATTCAAAATGTTGAGGGTTCCACAAACGAGAAAAGGTTGAAAACAACTGGCCTGAGTGAATCAGCAGTGACAGCACTGAATAAGCCCATCGCAGTCAGAGTCTGGCTCTTTCTCCTACCCTCTCAAAAGAAGTGAAAGATTTAACCCAAAAGCTGCTGCAGAACAAAAAATAAGTAATCAACACTTTTGTCAAAGCAACCTCTTCTCCCCCTTGAGGAGAAGAATAAACTAAGATAACTATTTATTAAGGTGTGTAGGGCCACAAGGGCACTGTCAGTAGCTCAAGCATTAAACCTGCTGAGGAGGAGGATATTAGTGTGTGTGAGATATTTCTTTTGTCTCTCTCTCAACAACAATTTGGTTAACAAACTGGCAAATACAAAATCAAGCAGCTATAAGTCCACTGTATACAGCTGTAGATATTCCTATTGCTGAGACATCTGCTGTGTTTGTTACATGTCCAGGGCTGGCTCTAGAGGTTTTGATGCCTGGGAAACATCTGGGAAATTTCTATCCCTCCAAGCCCATGGTTATTCAGTGACTAAACATTGTTCTGTCCCTAAAATACTGCTACCCCATGTGACTGCCTGTTCTAACTGCCCTATACCCGTCAATTCCTTTACTGCAGTGGGTTGGAGAGAAGTCTCACTGTAGAAAACGTCCACAGTGCAATTAAGGAGCATATTTGTTTTGGTCCTTTTTGCTCTTTTTTGTCATGGATATGCCCTGGTGCTATTGCTTAAGTTATAAGTGGACGAAAATGGGTCTTTCAGAATATGATTTCTGTGGCACTTGCTGCCCCACCCCTTACTACTTGCATGGGAAGGCAAGACCCTAAAAGCAGCAACCTCTTGTGGCTTGGATGTATAGAGAGGGAACAAGACATGAAGAGGGCAAGCAGGAGAGTTCTGCACACCGTACAGCACAGAGCTGTGCTTCATGGAAACCCTCTTCAGATAAAGAAAGTGTCTGAGGATAATCCATGGAGGGGAGGGGAAAGGACTAGTGGGTATATACAGTGGTTGTATCCACTGGCAAAAACCTTGTTATACCGGGGTGTAGCAAACCACAGCAGCTACTCCATCCCAGTTACCAGAGGTTGTGGTACTGGCTATGAAGGTGCTGTGCAACTATGCTTCACCCTGGATTTGGAGTAGAATCTTGGTAAGATTCTATCCCTCAGAACTCCATTTACTCAGACTTTATGCAGGAGATAAGAATTTGGCCCTTAGACCTTAACAGCTCCACCAGAAAGACTGAAGTATCTTCATCAAAGATGGGACTTTTCATGATAGAAACCATCCAATTATCTTGATCAAGACTGCATCTGATGTCTCGCAAATTTGGCAGCCCAGGCAAAGAATTTCCTCAACTACCCTTGCCATATTAACAATGAGAATACATTAAATCATGTGTCAAGAAGGGAAGAAATTTGTGATTTTTACTTTAGGAACTTTGACACCCTTTTGGTTTCAGTGGAGTCTATGGTTGGTACTGTTTCCTACCTACAAGATGATATGTAATTAATAGATAAGACTGATCTTTGAGTACTTGACACAGGAGGAAAGATGTTTAGCATGTTGTATTAAACTGTCAGCCTACTCACATGGTATTATTTTCTAGCCACTAATAGGGGATTAAGAATCATTATTATATACTTTGGGGGATGTTTATATTGCAGTAAGAATGTACATCCTTTGCTCTAAATAGAGAGATCACATGCAAATTATTCTTTTACTCAATAAAAATGTGTTTGAGCAATTTATTCCCTTTATAGTTGCAAAGACTTTGGGTATTTTTAGATAATAAAGAGAGAAATGTTAACTTTCTTTTTTTCTTCTGAAATCTGATACCCAGATTTTCCAAATTTTATGCACACACTGCATGCATGGATAGCTGGTTGGATGTCTAACTGGGGTCATTTCTGAAATTTCCACCATTACATGCAATAACACTGAGCATATGTATGTATGTGTGTAAATTATGCACATAAAATAATGTTAATTTCAATGGGCACTGGATCATCAGGCCCTAGAAGAACTGCCCAAATATTCATTAATTTTTTAGCATTTTTTGAGTTTCAACATTTTTGAATGCATAGGTTCCAAATGATTTTCTGAAGAACATTTAAAAATATTCAGAATGATTAGGCCATAACTAGATGGATCAACAATTCAGCAGGGAAAAGGGTTAGATTTAGTAAAGAAACATGAAAGCCGAGTCAAGAAGGTTACAGAAAAAATAACGTAATGAAGATCTAGGCTAGAAGAAGATGTTATAAGCATAAAAATCACCTAATTAAGGGATAATCTCTCTTACTTTGTAGTATTGGTGGAATAAATGATTGCTGAGGTTGAGTAATCAACTAAGCTAAAATGGGGTCTTTAGGCAATCTCCAAACTGGTTTATTATGTGACAAAGCAATGGAGATGACTACAGTTATATATAAAAAATATAATATTAAACAGTTAATGGACCAAATTCGCTGATGGTGTAAATTAACAAAACTCCATCGAGATCATTGCAATTATATCCACTGACTCCAGCAGATAATTTATCTCAGTAAATTTTCCTCCTTCATGAGGGAACTTATTGGGTTTTGCAAAGGTATAGTGCAGAATACTTTGAATGGGGGCAGCTTTTTTCATATGAATAGTTATTCGAGAGACTGGCCTATATGGGAATAGAGCGATGGGACAGGACATAGAAGGTGAAATCCTGGCTCCATGAAGTCAAGGGCAAAACTCCCATTGACTTCAGTGGGGCCAGGATTGGACCCATATAGGAGTCTTTGTTTAGGTCAAAATGTTGGAGCTTAGGTGCCTACAGTTTGGCTCCTAAATTCATATTTAGGCTTCTAAATAAAAGTAGCCTGCGTTCTCATGAGTGTCAAGTAGTCACAAAACCCATTGCAGTCAACAGTAGCTCCAGCATCTTTGAAAGTCAGGCCATTCTTATTTCGGAGCCTAACTTTAGGCAGCCAGGTTTAAAAATTGTGGCTGTAATCTACAGGACTGTGATTGGCTGATTATTTGTACACTGATATACAGAGTTGTGCTCTTACCAAGAACACATTTCTTTCTGTCAGTGAAAGATAGGCTTCTCTTTTTTTACTTTATAACAGCAGTTATTAATACAGTTTCGCCTGTACTGAGACACTTGATCCCCGAACCTGGATTCTGAATAGAAGCTTTGCAGCTTCAGCTCATTTCCAGTTATATTTCAAAATGGTACCTGCATTTTAAAAAAAATAATCTAGACTCTTAATTACTCATTGAGAACATGAGACCCCTTACTCACAGTGAGTAGTAGCTTGCTATCAGAGCAAGTAAGAGTGGCATTGGTCTCTGACCAATTAGAGAATAATCTATTGAGCTTAAGTGTCCCATTTAGACAAGGTGTTATTTTTTAAAATCACTGCGCTGTTTACTGAGTACCGTTTGAGTCAAGTGGCACAAAAATAACATTTTTTTTATAAAAGTGTTTTCATAAAGATAGAAGTTTGGAGACTAAAATTCTCGGTTCATGAACCAAACACAGAGAGGAAAGGCACGACTTGTTTTTTCCCTCTTACTTAGTGTATATTTACCTTAAACCTAACCCCAAGGTAGAAACAAAATTTTCTTGGAAAAAGTAAAGAAAATCTCTCTGTGAACTCCATTAACATTAGGCTTCCTTTAAGCAAGCACCACTTCATGTGCCAAACTGTGTGTGTAACTGATGCTGAATAAAGTCTATGTGAGCCTGAGCTGCGATCAGCAAATTCATTTAAGCACTCAGGCTAATACTAAACCCAGGCGTTAACAGAGGAAAATGTACTCCTAGAGACTCATTCCTTTGGAAAAACGAGTTATGCAAGTAAATGGTGTTTTGGTTATAGAACTTTTACATGGAAATTGGAGTACATAAGGGGGGTTTAATTAAACACTGACAATTCCCCTATCTACATATCTGCATGCTAGTGTATGCACATGAGTGGGGAGATGAAAAGTTTTGCACGATCTATCATTCAGAACTGTTGCACTCTAGTGGCAATAAGCACTATTTTTTATGTTCTGAAGTGATTACTGATGATTACTTTGTAGCATCAGGGCATTCTATGGAGACAATGGCCACTTCATGGACTGATGCAATATTATGAACATGGAATGACAATTGCAACTCCATGGTTAAAGTTGCAACTAGGTTCCATTATAAGACCTTATTTAGCCCCCCATGTTCATTCCACACACACCTTGTAACTTTGACCAGATTATTATTTTGGCCTAAAAATTTCCGGGTTCACTCAGAAATCATTGGAGAATTTTTCAGCAAATTTTGAAGAAAATTGATCATTACGTCATACTGTTTTTGAGTTACAGATCGAAACCCCCTAAACAAACAAACAAATACATAAACAAAATACCCAATGTGGAAAACAAAACACAATTGCATTCCCGTCACTCAAACTGGCTTCTTATAGCAACTTCAAACTTTCCCCAAAACTGCACAGGGTAGAAAAAGACATGGGACCTGTGAAGACACTTTATTACCCAGTGGAACTGCAGAATGCCTCAGTGCAAGGTCTGCTGGTGATACCATGAAACTCATAAGCTCTACATTGAAGAAACAGGCAAGGAAGAGTCAGGGAAACTACAGAATTCCTAAACTGATCTAAAATTGCAGGTTAGGGAGAGATAAGCAGTGGGTGTGTCAGGGATCTCAAAGCCCCTACATAAGTGCCAATTATAAAAAATTGAAATCTTTGTTACGCTTAAATTAAGGTTGCTAGTTAACATGTAAGTTGAAACGTGTAACAGACTGGCAATGTTTGCCTAGAACACCTCATTCTATTAGCAGTGAATCTAAAAAGTGCATTTGGCAGTGAATCTAAAAAGTATTTCCAGCAGCCATAAAAATGTGCCTTTTTTCATGCTATGTTACTTTAAATGATGTCACAAGCATAGGAGTTGAACACAGTGTACATGGTTATGGATATTGATCTGTGTGTGAGAATATGATTGAATCATTGAACTAAAGCCAATCCGTAGCCAACATGCTTTCACCATCTTGTATGAGTTCTTTCTGCTAAACTGTCCCGTGGGTTCCAGAGAAGTTAAGTTCCATATTTTCCAAAGTGGTCTTTCATTTTGGGTGCCAAATTTCAGACACCAACACAGGCACCCAAAATGAGAAGCCATTTTGGAAAATTTTAGACCTAAGTCAATGACATCATTCCCATTGATGGCAAAGGAAACAAGATTTCACCCCATATCTGTAAGACAGATTCTTTGGTGGCTTGTTGAAATTGAATTTACACCTTACGCCTGTATTAACAGTATAACTTTATTACTAGAGTCACTGACAAAACCCTGGGCATGGAACCTTCAGTGATTAAGAAACTCCAACTCGTAGAGAATGCTGCAGCATATATCCTCAGCAACACAGGCTAATGCAAGCACATCAGACCTGTCCTCCACTCCCTACAATGACTTCCCATAGAATATCAAGTCAAATTCAAGATGCTCCATGGTCTGGGCACAGGGTAGCTGAAAGATTGACTAAAGCACCGAGATGAAGACTGTGGGTGACAGCTTTTCTCCTCTAGCACAATGGAACATTCTATAATCCGAGTAAAGCTTGTTTGTGCAGGAGACAGAGTTTTCTTGGGGGCTGGTCTGAGACTCTGGAATGAACTCCCACAAGAGCTAAGGACCATCACAAACCTCATCACCTTCCACTTTGAGTGCAAAGGGCATTTAGCCTTGTCTTTTCCAATTATAAACATACAACAACGTGTGTATAGTATATATGAAAAGTTAATTCAAAACAAAACTCTCCAATGCACACACTTCTCAATGGGGAGAGGATGAGAGTAGAAACATGTGACAGGTGTTAGTTAGATAGCTTAATGCACTCCTGGAAGGTACTCGGATACTATGGTGATAGTGATGAGAGTGGTATAAGAACCTGCCATAGATTAGACCAGAGGAGAATATCCAAATGTGGATCCATGTATATTTGTGGAGTTAGGGCCCAATCTTGATCCCAGTGAGGTCAATTAAATTTTGAAATTTGATTAAACTGGCATCACAATTTGTCCCTTACCAAATAAATTTTTTTCAGGGAAAATTCCCCTCTACAGAGTCTTGCCCAAAAGAATCTGCAAGAGCTGGATACAGCAGTCACACCCAGATGATTATCCAGGTATTGAATAGAGTAAGCATTCTCCTTTGTCTTGATGGAGAATTGCCAGGAAGCCAACTCTATTGAACATCAGTTATAGTTGAATTTGTCTCGGTAGTTCCCTTTTTGTTGCAGAACAACTTGACAAATGAAGGGTTTAATACTCAAGGCCCTTTTGAACTAACCCATGCTCAGTGTTGAGAACAATGATTTCCATGCCATTGTGCTGTATGACTTTGGGGGTAGGGAGGACACAGGATCAAAGTGTGTGCTGAAAGCAAGAGACAAAGACCAAGATTCAGAAAGGGAGCTGTTTTTATGGCTACAGGACTGAAATCTCTTAGCTGAAGATTCTGTGTGTAGCCTTGCTGGTTTTGCCATAAATGTTCAAGATAGAAAGGATTTGTGTAGATACTGTGTATATAACACTACTTCCTTTCTCCCACACTTTGTCTGCTTTGCCTAGATAGATCGCAACTCTGCAGGATTGTGCAGGTGCTTAACCTGGCATACTGTAAATCACCCCATTGAATTCAATGGGATGACTGACTTACAATGTCTGTAGTTAACCAGGTACGTGTGTCTTTGCAGGATTGTGGCCTTAGACCAGTGGTTCTTAATTTTTACTGCAGCCTGCATCCCCGCTTTGGTTCTCAAAATATGTTTTCACACTCCTTATCAAAAATCGTTGAAGTAGGTCAGTTCTTTAAACCTAGATATATTTTTGTTTGTATATTACAGTAATCGTTAAAAAATGTGTAATGTTAATAAATACATAGGTATGATGAAACAAAGTAGTTGTACTTACATGCCTGTGCTTAATTTGTGTTTTCAATGATTTACCTTCTAAAAAAATCTGGCATGTCTCACACCCCCAGAAAGGGCATCTCGGATGCTCAGGGGGTGTGTGCACCCCAGATTAAGAACCACTGCCTTAGACTATAAGCTCTTCAAGCAGGGACTGTCTCTTCTTACTATATATTTGTACAGTGCCTAGCACAGTGGGGTCCCTCTCTTAAGTGGGGTTTTTAGTTACTATTATAATAAACTTTATAATAGTAAAAAGGATTCTGAATCCAAGATGGCTATCCCAGCACACATGGGATTTGAACCAATGACCCTTGCATTACTATTATAATAAACTTTATAATAATAAGTAATAATAAAGATTCCGAGTCCAAGATAGTTAATAAAATAATAATAATAATAATAATAATTATTATTATTATTATTAAGCAATTAGACAAGGAAATAGTCTGAGTTTGTATCACTAACTTCTCTTCCAGTAGCTGACTTAATTTAAAGTACCCAACACTATCATTCAGCAATGAAGTGACTTCAGTATTTCTTCTACCTTATTCATGCTTTTTTGGTAGTGCCTAAAAGCCTCCATCAGGATCAGGGGAGCCATGGTTCTAGGTGATGCAAGTTATACAGTTCTTAAAAGAACTAATTAACACTGTTGGTGGCAGAGGCACTAACCCCTGCAGTCAGCTGAAAAATTACTTTGTGAAAGAAAATATTACTTTTATTGGGAGTTTAAGAATAAATAAAAACAGCTGGAAGGAAAATATCTTTAAACATTGTGACAAGCTCCATGATGTTTCACTTAAAGTAAACATTGCTCTTGTTTCTTTTTAAGGACTCCAGTCTGTTGAGTTAAAGTCACCCTTTCTTTCATGTGGGACAAGTGAAGTTGAAAAGAGACTTTACTTAACACTGTGTATTGAAACTGCAGCTAACATGAGCTTAGATTCAGTATAGTTCCCAGAATCCTTCATGCTCTCTATGATAATTGGTCCCTTAACTTGTGCTTCCTTCCTCACTTTTATGTAGCCTTCTAATTAGCTCTCTTTTTGAACTATGAAAAGGCATTTGCTTTCTGTGGATGCAGAGTTTAGCAAATGCTCACAATATCTCATCGTTGAATGAGATGCGTCTTCTTTATGGGGACTGGGTTTAGATTATTAACAGAAGATATTATAAACTTATCTGTGAATAGGGCTAGACTGTGCCTAGACCTTGTGTGGGTGGACAAGAAAAGAGGTCACAAGAAGCTTATTCCCCCCCCCTCACCCACACCCTACCCCCACCCCTGACAACTCCTAACCAGGCAAGGACCAAGTTATAATTTAACTTCTTGGACTCTTCTGAGTGCAGGAACAGCTGTCTCCTAGCATCTAGGAACCACCTGAAAGAGGACAAAAGTGGAAGTAGCCATGTCTCTGGCTCGTCTCTACATTGGTCATCAGAAATGAACAGGCAGGAGGAAGGGAAGCATGCCACAGCATAGACCTTCAGCCTGTACTGACCAGAGCTTTGGGAGAGATTGCTCCAGAGAGGAAGAGTGGTTCAATGTAGCTCTGAATTACCCCCCACTCCTAACACTGTTAAGATTTCATTGGGCTAAAATGATAGATTCATGAGGTAGTTCAATGGGAATTTAGAATTATTGACTGTTTTTTCTGGTCTTCAGTGAACTACTTTCTTCAGCTTCCCCTTTTTGGACATACCAGGTTTGCTGAAGATCACCTGATGGTCTTAGAGCATGTTTATTGTTATGCCGTTATGGAACGATACTGCTGGATCTTTAGCAAAGAAATCCTTTATCCAAAATGTTAATTAGTCATTGAAGTTAAATTATTCTTAAAAATGAGAAACAAAATACAAAGCACTTTAAACAATCTGATTTAGAATCCCTCCTAACCTCAATTTCTCAAGTTTCACTTTTTAGGGAATTGTGATGCCATCATTTCAACAATTCTTCAGTCACCAAAGTTTTTAGTATAAGAAGCAAATAGAAAATAAACCTTTCAGGTCTTGGTCATACATGTGGAAAAAAGGCAAAAGTTCCTCCTCCCTCCCCCTCATTACAGTCATCCATTTTTACGTGAAATTCTTTCAGAACACATACACTTTTCTTATAAAGTAAATACTTCTATTTAAATTTGCTGTAAAATCTCTGTAGAAAATAAAACCTTTTGTTTCTTTTAATAATCTCCAATTACATGTTCAAAACCTTGCATTTCTATAGGTACTTTTATAGGATCTTGTAGTCATTTTTGAGGCCCGTAAAACTTGATCAGAGTGCCTTTCCTATTTTTAAATAGTATGGGTTTCTTACTGCTCAGAAGGTTTTTTTAAAGGGGTAACAACAACAATTTAAACACAGTTTTAGAGGGTCTAGCTTTCAAGTCCATTGAAGACAGGAAGAGATGTTAATAAATGTGATCTCCTCACTGTCAAGTTGCTAAGGATCTATGATGAAAGATCGAGACAGAAATTCTGGCCCCACTGAACTCAATGTGATTGACTTCCTTGGAACCAGGATCTCATCCCCAATTTTTACTACAGTATCTGGATGCCTCATCAAGTGCTAGATAAGAACCCAGTTTAATTCTATGGTTAGCTCACTAATTGATACATAAGCGTGTATTTAAGGCCTAATGTATACCCCGATTATTTGCACATGCAAATGAAAAGGGTGTGTCCAAGTTGTCCTCCCCTCCCTTTGCACAGCAGAGGGGAACAATTTCACTGCCCACAAGAAGCCCCAAAGAGGATTGGGAGGGATGGGGAAAAGGTAGTACCATGGCCCTGTTACCCACCCTCACTGGCCAGCTGAGCTGCAAGGGAGGTGAGGGGGAAGTAGGCTGCACCCCTGAAGGAGTAAAGTGGATGCACTCCCTCTGCACATTGGGAAGCTCAGGGTGAATCAGTCTCCCCAGTCTTCAGCAAGAGTTTAGCCTGAAATGGGAGCTAAAAATGGGGCCTTTGTCATTTAAAATAGGGATGCAGCATATTTTATGAACCCACTATAGAGAGGAGTTAGAGTTATATAACACTTAGCAGCATGCTTGCCTCCTCTCTCAGCTGTCTAATCGGAGAGGTCAGAGCTTCCCCTTCACTATGAACAATGCCTTGGAGCAGCAGTCAGGAATCTGTCACTCCACGGCCACATGCTGCTCTTTGGGAAAAAAAAATTCTTCCAGGCTCTGGCTTCAGACCACTTGGGAGAAACGAGCAGGGGAAAAGGTAACCCAACCACCATCATTTTTTATAGGAATTGACTCATCAAATTTGTTCATCTGCCTGAAATGCCCATGTTTTCACTTCATTTGGTAGCCCTGATGCTAACCAAAGATACATGTTCAGAACACTACCCCAAAAATAATTTGGCAGCAAAATGTAGTTTCATAATTGATTCTTCAGTGAGGATCAGGTAAATGGGTGTCTGTCTCTGCCACAATTCGTTTACAACTAGTGAGGCACTTTTAGAAGTTGGGTGAAGAAAAAGAAAAAGAAAAAAAGAAAAAGAAACAGGCCAAATCTAAATTAGTTTTAGGGCCACTGGATTCTTTTCAGAGAATTCCTTAAGACTGCAGTGGAGAAGTAAAATCTTGCTACGAAGTCCTGGATACAAAAGGCTTGGTTCTGCTCTTGGTTATAGTAAAAATGCTGCTCAGTGGAGTTATGCAAGTGTAAAAAAGATGGGAATTTGGGCCAGACAGGTCTGAACTGTGGACCGACCTGTCTAGTTATGTCAGTGACTGGCTGTAGAGAGGGGGACCAACTACAAAATTTGGATCCAGGTTGGGATTCCAACACTCATCCCATCCAAAACTTGGATCCTGAGTTTTGGTTCAGGCCTAAGTCTGATTTCAAAGAAATACTCAAAATGGTTGGACACACAATTTGCAGTAACAGTTAACATTAGAATCCCTTAGATTGCTACCTCTGGTTTGTTTGCCTGCCAAAAATAAAGTGCACCAGGAACCCTCCTTATGAATTAACTGAATACGAGTCAAAATAGTCTCACTGGATTTATCACCGTCATCCCTGCAAGACACCAAGAGAGAAGGGAAAACACTTTCTAATGGTCCAGTTGTGCCTTTAAGGTCCAGAGAATGGGGAACTGCCCAGTCACAGGAGAAGCTTCAGTAGGAATTCCCCCCTAGGTTTCCTAGAATGCAGGGAGAATGGGCACACTGCTATTCCCTCCATGGGCTGCCGTTATTTCTGCCTCTGCAGGTCTGGCCAGTTCTGACGGCTGGTTTGGGAGCCCTGGTCCCACCTCCTCCTTCTTGCCCCCTTGGGAGTGGCCAGTATTCCAGGGGCACATAGATGCAGTAGTTCCTGTGCTTCAGGGAGTGCTGGGACTTCAGCTGTGCCCTATTACTCAGGTTGCTTCTTATGATATCCTCTCCCCTCCACATCCCAGCAAGGCAGCTGGACACAATATGGCCCTAAATTAAGGGAAAGTGCCACTAGTACAACACATGTGAGGACAAGAAAGAGAAAATGTGATTCATAGTTACTGAACACTGTCAGGAAAGGGAGCATTGCAAGGCTCACAGTCTGAAGCGCAGCGGGATCTTTATACAACAAATAAGGCCAAATTTGTCTGAAGGTTGTCCTTAATTTGCCAACCCTTTCTGGAGCACTTGGTTCTAGTTAAGAAGACCATAACTCACTGTTAAAAATGATTTGCTATTGAAATATGATAAAATGGCTTGTTAATGCCAGGCGGAGCGGTCTGCTAATGTTAGTTAGTTATTTTATTTCAAGTCTGAAGTTTCTCACGGAAAAAAAGAGAGAGAGAGAGAGAAAAGGGGGGGGCTTTTTATGTGTTTGCCTTCACGGCTTTGGAGTGCTCACTAATTCCATCTGTCCACAACAGAGCCATCGGAACGGCGAGAAAAAGCATTTCCATATGTGCAAATTAGCATCCAGCCTCTCTTAATCTGTGCAGTGCTCCTCTGAAGTAGATGGCACGGATCGCTGCCAAACCTACTAATGGCATTCAAATAAAGGACTTTATTGGCTTTAACTGCCACTTTTTCTTTTCTTTTTTTAAATTTAGAATATGTCACCTTTTATTTTTTGTTCTGCTATTGTTAGTTTGTATTTCTGCCAGTAAACAAAAGGAATCCACAGTGCAGCTTTCTAATGTGAACAGGTTCTCCTTAAGATCCACTATTTTACTTTCTCCAAAAAGATCTCCTTTAGATAATACACTGTAATCAACACCTAAAATGTGTAATTTCTACTGCAGCCAGATTGTCTTTCCCTAGAAACTTCTTCCCAATTCCTTTACCACTTGGATGGCACAGACAGGGCTGAGATGTGAGATATCTTGTTTGGGATCCTGCCCGCAGAGTGAGTTCACCATAAAAGGAATCTGTGTGTGAGAGAGAGACAGAGAGAGAGAGTTTTGCTTCTTCATTTTTTCAAGCTCTGGCCATTAACAGCTGCAATTCTGAAGAGTTGGAATGCAATCCTCGTCACAGATCACTGTCCTACCTGAGCACTGTGCTTCTAGCAAAGGGCATTTGGCATACATTTTGAATATAGAGCAGTTTTATTATATTAAGAGGAAAATAAAAGAGGGAATTTAATACAGAGATATAGGGTGCACCATAATCAAGAGCCTTATAATGAAAGTATCCCTCATATTAGTACCAGATCAGGCTATATTTTCACTCTTCAGTGTTTCTTCTACTGCTGGCAAGGGTTAGGTAACCACACCTGGTGCCTTGTGAGTTCAGATCTTGCTGTGAATACCACAGTTGCTAATCCTGACTTGACTGGTGGTGCCAGCAATAAAACCACAGTCTCTTGTGTGTAGCAGACTCCATATGTTAGCCCCCTAGTCTGCTAAGTCACCACGCCAGCCTAAATTTGAAACATTTCTAAAGTGTTATACAATGTTGTAATAATGTTTTTACAAAACAAAGGCTGAGTTACTGGAAGCCATATTCAACCAGTCAACATCTTATTGAAAGAAGAATCCTGATGGTTGCACTGGTGACACAGACACTATATATATGTATATGTGGCCACATTTGTGCCCTTTTTGCCTTCTGGGAACATCTATTAGATTAACCAGAAAGATTGCTCATATACATGTTCTGATTTTCAAGAGGCATGCTCAAAGACTGTTGGCAATGGATTTTTAAAGCTGTTTTCTTTGGAATATTTGCACTGTCAACCCAATGATTATTATTTATTAATAATAGCACCTTGACATGCCCAGTAAGGATGAGGGCACCAGTGTGCTAGGCGCTGTACAAACATTGAATAGAAGAAACTAGAGAATAGAGGGCAGTCCCTGATACAAAGAGATTACAATACAGATTACAAAGATAGACAAAGAACTAATAGGCAAAGTGTAAATTATGCTCAGATAATCAGGGAAAAGAAACAATTAATCTAATTTAAGAGATCAAACACTATAGAGCAGTTCAGCCAAAATTGGACTATTGAGTGTCAGCTACAGTAAATGATACTCAGATGCAGAAAACAAAGTAAAATTTGTCAAATTAAGTTGCTTGTTATAAATTGTCCATTCATTTATCTTTGCATTTCTTATGGCAAAGACTCTTAACTACCTGATCTCCATGTGCAAATAATAATCATTATTAAATAATGCAAGCAGTGTAATTATTAAATAATTCACCAATATTAATCATTACCCCTATTGAGAATACATTATAAGAAGACTCTTAGAACTAGACCTGGTCTCGGATGGCAACATTCAAATACAGATCAGAAACATCTATTTGGAGTCAAGATTTTGGTTTTGGCCATTGTAGCCATAGGGATTCCAAACCTCCCTGTGATCCCCACCACACATACAGTTCAGGGATGCATGGATGAGGCTCCATGGTGCTTTAAAGTTATATAGATTTAAAAAAATCATAGATACGGTGACATTCCCCTCTGATGTTATCTGGACTGGTGATCTGCTAGGTCACTCAAATCCTTGACTCTGGGAGCCAGCCTTACTCTGCTCTGCCATGAGAACCCCCACTCCTGGGCTGTTCATGCACAGCCTCTAGCATGTAAACTGCTCCTTGGATTGTGCAACCAAATGACACTAGCCAATATCTCCAGTCCCAGACACAACCCTGGGAACCTCCATCTTGCAGTGCCTAGTTATGCCCACTGGCCTCTGCAAGCTTATATAAGTTGGTCAATTTAACAAAGAAATTGATATCTACCAGGCTTATTATCCCAACGGGAGTCTCTGACATGCTTCAAACCAAACACACTGCTTCAGGTAGAATAAACAAACAGATTTATTAACTACAAAGATAGATTTTAAGTGATTATAAGTCAAAGCACAACAAGTCAGATTTGGTCAAATGAAATAAAAGCAAAACACATTTTAAGCTGATCTTAACACTTTCAATGCCCTTATGAACTTAGATGCTTCTCACCACAGGCTGGCTGGTTGCTCTTCAGCCAGGCTTTCCCCTTTGAGCAGTGCTTCAGTCACTTGCTGTGGTATCTGTAGATGTAGGTGGAAGAGAGAGGAAGAGCATGGCAAATGTCTCTACCTTTTATCATGTTCTTTCTTCCCTCTTGGCTTCGTTCCCCCCCACCTTCAGAGTCAGGTGAGTATTACCTCTTCACAGTCCCAAACTGACCAAAGGAAGGGGGTGACTCACTCGAGAGTCCAACAGATCCTTTTGTTGCTTTGTTCCTGTGAGGCTGGGCTGGGTTTGTCCCATACTTGCTCTCATGAGCTGTGAACTGCCCCTCTGCTCTTGGAGAGTTTTTGCCTGGGCTTATTTTAAGCCATGAGGATACATTTTTAGCCTCATAACTATATACATGAAATTATAACCCATAACATTACTATAACATCACTATAACAACAATGCTCAGTGCATCATGAGCCTTTCAAAGACACTCAACATGACAAACTTTGCATTGGATACCACACAATCATAATACAAGGATGAACATGGGGGTATGCTGGGTGTTCCCCCCAGGTACAGAGCGTCACACATACATTAACTAAAGTATCCCCTGTGATGCAGGTGTTATGATTCCCATTTTACAGATGTTGAAAAGGTAGGCCAATATATAATAGTGTTTCTCACATTACATACATTAAAATGAATGGGTTTGGGTTAAAATGCACAGGTCCCTCCCCATGTCAATGGAATAACAAATTCAGATTTATTTTATCACTCATACTTAATTATTTATTTTCATTCATAAGGATCCCAAAGAGATATACAAGTTTAGTAGGTGAGTGTATTATACTAATGCGTCATATTATTGTACAATATATTTCTTTTAAAAATGTGAGTTAGAAATTATCTAAAGGCAGCAAACATTCTTTCTGAGAAATTTTCAAAAATTTTCATTACACAAATGTCAAATAAATTCAAAATATTTCAACCAGCTCTGATATGAAACCAATTTCCATGTTTATCATGTGCATTTGATGGTTAGGTGGCTGTGTTAACCTCACCAGGCAAGAGTCAGTGAAAGCGGACAGCATTGTAGTACCTGTATGACTGTCACATTTTCACATACAACTTTTTCTATAGGTTCTCTTCCCCAGCTTTATGAAAGCCTTCCCTCCTCTCACAAAGAACCCACAAAGCCTGATGGAAACAATTCCAAAGCCTCACTTTTGCTCTGATAGCAGAATTGCTTTGCACTGATAGAATCCTGCCCTAAATAAATCCTAATTACTGTGGTGTTGGTCTTTCTCCCAAATGAAGTTGATAGAAGTTTTCCAGAGCACAGACAGTTCTATAAAACACAACTGTGCATGCACTGGTAAAAGGAAAAGAAAGGACACTATGAACGGCATTTTAAATACACCTCTCTTTGATTTCAATGGAGTGTGGCTGATTTACACCAGCTGAGGATTTGCACTTGTTTTTAGTTTAGAAAAGATGCAATTTTATTCTAACAAGCAGTTTGTGAGGCCTACTTGATTGATCTAGGTAACTCCAGCTTTATCACAACTTAATGTGTTCACATCACTATTGTTAAAGTTGTTTTAGCACTTCTATTATTACCTTCTAGTTCTGGCGTTTAGTAGTTTATAATAATAATATTGTTTTGTACTTTTAAAGCATCTTTTTTTTTCTGAGGAACTCAATTATTTTGCTCACCTCAGAATAGAAGACAATATTATACTGAAAACGTTTTACCAATGGTCAGATTCTGATCTCAGTTTAACACCAGGGCACATGCAGAGCAACTCCACTGACTACAAATTGACTCCAGATTTAAACTGATGTAAACCAAAACCCAAATCTGGCTAATGGACCCATAGTAGCACAAAGGTCATTGGGGCTGTGCCATGTTTCGGTGTCCCTGGAACAAGGAGGCCCCGTCGAGGGACAGACCCTGGACCCCGTCAAGGGACAGAACCTCTGCCTCCCTGCGCATCTTGAATGGCTGCCCCACCAAGACTCCAGGTCCCAAAGGGGCCTTCGTCACCCATTAAAGAGGACTTGATTATCAGTTATCACTGTAGGCAGTCAGCACATATGCCGCAAGAGTGCCCTATGATGGAGTGTCACTTTGGCCAACAAGGTAAGACTTCAAACCTGCTAAAGAGGGAGGACAAAGAAACCTTCCTGGTTCCCACCAGAATAGGACCACACCAGGTAGGAAGGTTAATGGACTTTGGCTGTGGCCAAATAATCCTATGCCAAGACTTGCTCCCATCAAAAGCCCTCAATCCCAAACGGATGGTCCAAATCTCCTGCATATGTGGGGAAAGATGTACTTACCTGACTGCATCTATTATTTTCCAAGTAGCTGACCAGGTGGGGAATCTCAGGGTGGGATTAGTGGAGCCCCTTCCCTGCTCTGAAATCCTGGGACATGACTGGAGTACCTCCCCATGCTCTTGAATAGAAACTCTGTGCCCCATGCTCCTGATTCTCAAGGGCCAAGTCAGTCCTGGGCCTCTGCTATGGGTGCACCAACAGGGCTGGAAAGAGTCTGTCCAAAGAGAGGACCCCCTGGAAGGGACATCCTGGAAGGGTCCCTATCAACCTCCTTCCATGAGTGAGACAGAGACTTTACCCGCCCTGGACTTCTATCCTCTAAATGATACCTTTGATCTCATTACTGGGACTTCAAGCGGCCAGGATGAGATTGGACTTTTGACTTGGTTGGATCACAGGTTTTATATCAATACGGTGGATCACTAGGGAGGTTTGTCCTAGAAATGAGAAAAATACATCCTGGTACACCCACACTAGGGTCTCTAACTTCCCTCTTTGGCCAATGGACAATCCATTCCCAAGTGGGACCCCTTTAACTCTTACCTCAACTAGGTCTGGGAGCTGGGATCCTAAATCTTTGTCTCCTTCTAGATGGATGAAGAAATCTTCCAGGGCTTTAGCAGATTTATCTGGTAGATGTGTTTTGGTCATCGCCCGTCTGGGCAGTAAAACTTGTAATCGATCTGCCCTCCCCTCTGAAGGACCTCAGACGGTCCCTGACATTTGACTAGGAGTTTGCTCTCTGAATTAGGGAGTGATAGGAGGACTCTGTTGCCTGGGTGGAATAACCTCATCCTAGCTAGCTCCCTTATTATATCCACAGGCCTTGCCTGGAATAGGTTGATGCCTGGAATAAGTTGAACCTAGAATAGGGTGATCCAGGTGAAGCAAATGAAGAGCTCCAGCCTCTCCCTCCCTTTGCAGGACATGGTGGAGGACATTCGATGAGTGGGTAGGCAGTGCAGAGGCACTGCCAAGCTGCCCAGCTCAATTACAGGTGGCTTAAACATCCAGCTGAGGGTTCCCTTCCACAAGGGAATCTCAGGGTGTATCTTCATTGTAGTTCCTATCTTTCTGTCGTGATCTGTGTGTCAGGGGAAGAAAATAGTATGGCCAGAGGCACTGTTTCTAGCAATTGTAGGTTAGCAGTATAGCCTATAGGGGGCTCTTATTGTCAGGACCAATTAGAGAAGCCCTGAGGTCACTCTGTCTTACACAAGGGGCTGAGTTGGCCCTTAACTGCACACAGGATTGGGAGATGAACAGGTGGCAGATGGCCAAGCAAGTTCTTCTACTCAGGCATGCTGAAAATTCCAGGATCTGTAAGAATCTGGCCAATTGCTTCTACTTTATAATTTGGCAAAAGCTCTGATTTGAATTAAATCTTGGGTATTCTAATAGTTAATCTGGGAATATATTATTTCACCAAACTAATATGAAAAAAGAAAAGAACCCTGCATGTAAAGTTGTCTGAGTGCAAAAGAAGCTTACCAGCAATCCATTTTTTAGTACTTATCTATGTAAAAACAAATTAGAAAATAAAATTGTGAAAGTATATGTAAGCATCTATGATATGGGCTCATCCCTTTAATCGTTATATTAAAAATACATACAGAAGCCAAGATGAATGCCACATTTTTTTCATTTCCTTGTAATGAAAGGATTTACAGAAAAGAAAGAGGTGATGCATTTGATAACTGGCCTCTGAGTGCAGGTCTGACCTACTACACATTGGCTGTGTCGCATTATTCACCGTGAGCTCTTCTGCTATTAAAATTGAAATCAGAGCAGAACTGAACTTCAAGTGCATCATTGCTTTACAATGACAAGAAAGAAAAAGATGCAAATAATCTCATTTTCTTTTGTGGCAAGTTGATAGCAGGTGATAATTCAATTAACTCCTTTCTTTTTTTTTTTTTGGGCAAGTCTTTGTAGGCTTGGTAAAATAGCTCAGTTATGACAGTCTCATTTCAGGCACAAAATAAAGCTTCAATCCAACCCACTGAAGTCAGTGGGAGCTTTGCCATTGATCTCAAGAGACTCAGGATCAGGGTGAAATCCTATCACTATACAAGTCTATGGCAAAACCCCCGTTGACTTCCATGGGGCCAGAATTTCAGGGCCAGATCATGGAAACAGATAACCATGCAAATAATTCTACTAAATTCAGTAAGACTACTTATCTGAATAAAGTTATTCAAAATAAAATGTTTGCACGATTAGTAAACACTGTGTACCAAATCCTGGGTAGTATTGGGCCATACTGAAAGATTTAAATCGACTAAGGGCGGGGGGGGGGGGGTTGCTTAACAATTGATGGCATGAAGTGACCTAAATGCTGTTGCCTACCTGAAATCCTAATTGCTTTCAGTTTGGCCAAACTAAACCACTCAGGATTTGGCCCCAAGAAAATCTGAAATAAAAATTTAACTGTTCTGTAACCAAGGCATTGGTGGTCAATTGTTTTCAGAATTAAACACAATGATTAACTATCAGAGGGGTAGCCATGTTAGTCTGGATCTGTAAAAGTGGCAAAAGTCCTGTGGCACCTTATAGACTAACAGACGTATTGGAGCATAAAAAGCTTTCATGGGTGAATACCCACTTTGTCGGATGCATGTTGTGGAAATTCCCAGAGGCAGGTATAAATAGGTAAGCAAGAATCAGGCTAGGGATAACGAGGTTAGTTCAATCAGGGAGGATGAGGCCCTCTTCTAGCAGTTGAGGTGTGAACACCAAGGGAGGAGAAACTGCTTTTGTAGTTGGCTAGCCAGTCACAGTCTTTGTTTAATCCTGAGCAGATGGTGTCAAATTTGCAAATGAACTGAAGCTCAGTAGTTTCTTTTTGAAGTTTGGTCCTGCAGGTATTTTGCTGCAGGATGGCTACCTTTAAATCTGCTATTGTGTGTCCAGAGAGGTTGAAGTGTTCTCCTACAGGTTTTTGTATATTGCCATTCCTAATATCTGATTTGTGTCCATTTATCCTTTTACGTAGGGACTGTCCAGTTTGGCCGATGTATATAGCAGAGGGGCATTGCTGGCACATGATGGCGTATATTACATTGGTGGATGTGCAGGTGAATGAACCGGTCGTGGTGTGGCTGATCTGGTTAGGTCCTGTGATGGTGTCGCTGGTGTAGATATGTGGGCAGAGTTGGCATCGAGGTTTGTTGCATGGATTGGTTCCTGAGTTAGAGTTACTATGATCCGGTGTGTAGTTGCTGGTGAGAATATGCTTCAGGTTGGCGGGTTGTCTGTGGGCGAGGACTGGCCTGACTCTCAACGCCTGTGAAAGTGAGGGATCATTGTCCAGGATGGGTTGTAGATCACTGATGATGCGTTGGAGAGGTTTTAGCTGAGGACTGTATGTGATGGCCAGTGGAGTTCTGTTGGTTTCTTTCTTGGGCTTGTCTTGCAGGAGGAGGCTTCTGGGTACACGCCAATTACAAAAGCAGTTTCTCCTCCCTTGGTGTTCACACCTCAACTGCTAGAAGAGGGCCTCATCCTCCCTGATTGAACTAACCTCGTTACCCCTAGCCTGATTCTTGCTTGCATATTTATACCTGACTCTAGAAATTTCCACTACATGCATCCGATGAAGTGGGTATTCACCCACGTAAGTTTATGCTCCAATATGTCTGTTAGTCTATAAGGTGCCACTGGACTCTTTGCCAATGATTAACTAGCTATGTTCAAAAAAATCTTTTGGATTAAATCTTTTGGATTATTCTGTTTCCTAATCCACACTCTGATTTAAATGTTAATATTAACATAGTCTAGGACAAAATAACATAATTGAGGTCTCTAACTGTGTTTACATTTTTTAAGATGGACGCAGTTGATTCTACTGAGGAGAAAAAGCAGAGTAATCTTAACTCTATCACTTCTGACTAGAGTGTAAGAATAAAATCAATTACTCATAAACACTTGTGATAAGATTAATTTAATTTTTTTCCTTAAACAAAGAGGGTAAATTAAAAGAATCAGCTTATTCGTTCCTACTCTGTAGTGACAAGATTAAAAATTAAATTTATACATATTTCATTTCTACATAATAAAGCCTTTTTGCAAAAAGAAAAAAAATAACACAGTTCATCTAATTAAATCAAAGAAAATTGCCTGCGGCAATGCTACAGTATTACAATTAGATGTCTGCCAAAAACCAGCCATTTGAATTCTTAAACACCACTCCAATCTTAAATACAAAACATGGTTTTCATCATTTTGTGTGATATCATTGAAATGTCAATTTCTCTCTCTCACTATTACGTCGATCTGGGATGCCTTACAGATTCATTACTTAATCTGTTCCATTTTATGGGGAAAGTAAACGCAGGATAGTTTTGTTTTATTCCCTGCAAACGCATACATGAATGTGAGAGTCCAATGCCATGAAAATGCAAATCAATTTATTAGGGATATTATTCTTCCCATGTCAAGAAATCAGGTTTCCATGTAATGCTCAAATACTCCCTTAGAATTAGACATGGTAAAGTACAGAGAGTGAGGCACATGCAGTACTAATCATTGAAATCAGTGGAGCTACACTGATTTACAACAGCTGAGGATGTCAATATTTGCTAGTCATAGAAGACCTGACTACGAAAGATCACCTGATGGATAGGGCACTGCAGTAAGATCCAGAGGCCCTGGCTTCAGTACTCAACTCACCCACGCTCTGGGAGACTCTGGGCAAGTCAATGCACCTACCCTATGCCTCAGCTTCCCATCTGTTAAAGGAGAGAATAATCCTTCCCTGCCTCATAGGGGGATTGTGAGGCACGGAGGTATTAGTGTAGTGGAAGCTACATGAACAAATAGGCTGAAATACAGCTAAGACTGGTTAAATATGGTACTATATTGCAATACAGGTAATTCATTTAAGCAGCCTTAGCGGTAGCAGTGTTGAGTTACAAATCAGTACGGACTGGTAAATACAGAATGTACACTGAAAGAACTATGGTGGACTCAACCTATCGACTTTTAATTTCAAAAATACTAAAATTCCTAACACTTTGGGGAACAGAAATAGTGAAAAAATAGTTATATTTAAAGATAACACATAAGTGATGACAAATATTCTGTGCCAGGACATTCATAAATATGCATGATATTTTGGCTGTAGTTTTCACAACTGCACATATCTCCACATTAATCAACCTGTCTTTCCTCTCTTTCAAGTCATTATGCACTCCAGAACAAGTAGCTCCGCAGTTTTGATTGAGAAATCTCTGCTCAGCTTCCCCAGATCTCATGCATTTAAACCTTTAGAAGCTTTCAGTGACTCCTGGTCAGAGGGAAAAAATTATATCTAAATCTCCAGGGAAATTTTTCAACGACCATCTGATGATGTCACTTCAGCTGATCTGACTTAGAAGAAAATGCTCAAGTTCCAGTTTTATGCTTGCCCACACAAAAATCAGTGCCTTGCACAGGCTCAGCATCATGAGAGTTTTGCAATCCTCTTTGTACAAACACATATGTTTCCAAAGCTTTCACTAGATATGAGACAGATGTTCTGTGTTTTGTGCATTTATCTTCCACTCTCTTTCATACAATCAAAGTTGCTTTGCAGGAGGATGCTATGGAGAAATTAACATATAAGACCATCCAGCAAACTGATTTGGGTTGTTCTGGATTAGGAGCCATAGGCAGGTTGCCCACTACTCTGGTCAATTGAACAACTTGTTTGAAGGGCTCTGTCAGATACAATCCTCTTTGCTTCACTTTGTCCCCTGCTGCTTCTGTCTCACACGGGATTGCCTGCACAAAGAATGCCTGGGGGATCTATACTCATGTTTCAAAAGCAAACAGAACAGAATTGCTCTTTATGGGATACATACTCAACTATTGCAGTACAAAATATGTGTAGGAGCTGCTCTTAATGATATCCAAAGCCTGGCCTTTGTTCTCCAAAGTCAAATGTCTCTCCCACTGGAAAAGGGAGAGGAAACTCTCAAACAAAAAATAAATAGTTATTTCACAGCAAACTGGAACATTTCTGCACATTTCCCAATTGTATTATTGTGATCCCAAAGAGCAAATCAATTGAATTCAGTAAACTTAAATAACTGATGCCATTGAAAGAAAAGGTGGGTTGAAAATAGGGAATCTGTGCATATTCGTCATTTGCTACTGCATATAATATAACAGGGAAAAGAATTTAAATGATATGGAAGAGGGCGAACACCACAAAAGCCAAGACTATTAATGAATGTGAGCTAGGATCAAGCAAATTCATCAGAATAATTTCTTTGTAATAGCTCATCATCAGTGCCTCAGTGTGGGTATGAGGGATTGCCAGCATTTTGGCCCCCTTATTATCAGTATCATTAAGATTTCAGGTTTCAGTCTCTAATAAGTATGTGTTTTATTTGAGAAGATGTGATCATGTCATCTTATAGCATGCAAAATTTTGAACTGCATTTTGGGGGAGCAGTAGTTCATTCCCATTAGGACATGAATAGTTTGGTGGTAATAGAAATCAAAGGCTTTAATCCTGCAATGTGATGAGTTCTACTCTGGTACAGGATTCTGCTTGCATGGAGTTCACTGAAGAACTGGGGCCTAAAATTGTAAGTACACATGCAATAAATGGGGCTGTAAAGATGCCACAGTGAAATGTTACTTACAATGCATTGTGATGTCCTCAATAAAATATGTGTGAGGCAACTATATGGACCCACATTATCCTAGGAAGCTAGGACTCAGCTCTTCCTTTTGAACCTCTATCTTAAGCATTTATATGGGTCCTATTACCATAGTATCTGAGCACCTTACAATCTTTCATGTATTTATGTTCACATCAGCCCTGTGAAGTAGGGAGGTGATATTATCCCCATTTTCAAGATGGGGAATCGAAGCACAGAGAGACTACGTGACTTGCCCAAGGTCACACAGCAAGTCCATGACAAAGCAGGGAATTGAACATTAGTGTCCAAAGACTGCAGCTACTGACCCAACCACTGAATCATTTGTCTGCATGCAGGCATTGGAATAGAGACAAATGAGGATGGAAAGGAAGGACTGAGCACTATTAACTTAAACAAAGGAAGCTGAAGTTTAAACTTGGGTCCACAATAAGGTTAATGAACAAGGGGTAAAATCTTGGCTCGGCAATGGTAGTTTTGCTATTGACTTCAGTGGGGCCAGGATTTCATTCAAGGATTTGTATTGTTCGAGATACAAAATGTGTTTTATTTGGAGCAGGATGAAGTTAGATAAGACCCCCCACTGACATGTTAGATTTTGGCAAAATTCAAAAAACAAGAGTGGGCTGGAGTGAGTGAAAAAAAATGTTTTCTCCTGGTTACAATATAATAACACGGGCACATTTTGTGGATTCATGTCAACTCACCCCCATGGCACTGATTCTGCTTAGTGCAAGGTTTCCTTCCAGAATCCAATAGCCAGACAGATCAGGTGAGCATGTTAACACAGACAGAAGGAACATATCTGGTTTCACATGCTGTTATATTCCTTCTTCTTCAGGCTCAGTGGCTTGCTAATAAACTTCTCTCTTGATCCAGAAACAAGATGCCTATTCTGGCAGTCAATTCAGCAAATAACTAGCATAATACTCCACCAACATCTCTTTACCTTGTCATACCAAATTCTGTCATCCTTTTGGGGCTGCCAAGAGACATGAAAAATCTACAGCAGTAGCCTATGAATAGAGAACAGCTAGTTTCTCTTAAGAAACGTACAACAGATTCTGGAATGGCCCATGGTAATATTATACACTTTCCCTATTTTTTGTCGATGTAGGTTTACATTATTATTGCAGGAGTCACCGGATGGTGCTGATACACGTAAGCTTATCAGTACTTGTTTTTTCAGGTGTGCAATCAAACTTTTAGTCTTTGAAGAAATGCACTGTTCTTAGTCTTTCTGTGCTGTGGTCCTTTGAGAGAACCCGCTGCAGATTGCAGAGTTTGCTCTGTGCCTTATTCTCTATATTTGGAGGCAATTGTTGAGACAGATTAACATTGGTGTGCAAGCTGCTATTTTTCAAAGACGGGATTGCCTGGGTGCTCGTGTGTGTGTGTGTGTGTGTAAAGAAAGCAAGTTACATTTAAAATATACCCAGACTCTATGTCAGAGATTTCTCCTCCTCTGGGCAGCTGACCTCCAAGGCCCTAGAATTTTGCTACCACTCAGAAGAGGGGCAAAACTATTGTCAGAAGAAAAGGCAACAATGTAAAGCCAAAACTTTAAGTACAGATATAGTCACATACCTGCTATTATCTTGGCTGTACTTACTGGTACACCAAAGACCTGAAATGTACCGAAGATCTTGTGCAGAATTCAAAATTAGGATATTCTATATCAGCATGTTATTCAAGTAGAAGATCACCAATGACCCTCTTCTCTGCACTCTGGATGAAATAATAACATATGCTGTAATTACTCTCAGCAACTAGAATGGCATCAAGGATAATTTGCCTTAGTTCAAAATCTGATGTATTATATTGCACTCAAATTACTATATGTTCTAGTCTGAAAATTATCCTCTCTTTTGTTGGGGTTACATATCTTCATGCAGCAGTGTTTGTGGAGTGAGGAAGTCATATCTGGTCTGCTAGAGCCATTCAGGTAGAATTAACACGTCTCATTTGGCTTCCTTAATGCATACCCCAAACAAGTTAATGGAGACCTGTAACGTATGATACTGAAGACAGTGTCATGAAAAAGGTGTCTTTTTTTCTCCTCTCACATTCTGACTCCTCAAGTCAATTTTTATTTGGTATACAAGGGCACCTACCATCTGCTATGATCCACAGGGGGTTATCATTCGGCAACTGTCCGCTTTGCCAGCTGCTGAAAGCACTGCTGAAGGATTGTTTTGGATCAGGATCGAACACACCTACCGAATCTGGAAACACGTGGTTTGAGCTTTGGCCTGCTAAACCCAGGGTTGTGAGTTCAATCCTTGAGGGGGCCATTTACGGGTATGGGGCAAAAATTGGGGATCGGTCCTGCTTTGAGCAGGGGGTTGGACTAGATGACCTCCTGAGGTCCCTTCCAACCCTGATATTCTATGATTCTATGATTCTATGACAAAGGCCTCTAGAATATTTTGGAGTTAGAATGGCACTTGGAAAGACTGGAAAGCAATAAAGTAAAAGTGAACCATGCATAAAACTTAGCATGTAAATAGCACTTCTCATGTTCAGAACACCATGAATATTAACTAATTACTTCTCACATATGCCTTGTGAATGTGGGATTTTTATTTCCATTTTACAAATGGAGAAGACCACAGAGACTATGAAAGCTGTGATTAGATCTCAGAAGATCCTGATTCCCAGATCCATTCTCTAACCTCTAAACCACATCTTTCTTGTTTAGGCCCTGCTTGAAGTCATTGGAACTACTCATTGCTTCACTTTAAGTGTCTGTTTGAGTACTTTTACTGAATAAGGGCCTAGCTACTGTAGGCTAAATCCCACAGTCTTTACTCAGGCTTCACATCATTTGTAATCAAATAGTAAGACTGCTGGATTTGTCCTTAATAAAATATGTCTTTTTTCTGCTCCTGGAAAATATTGAGTCAAAGAGCCCTTTACAGTTTATGAGTCTGATGGGCTAGCATATTATTCCAACCTTATGCTAGAGTAACTCCCCTGAAGTCAGATGAAATACACTTGCTTAAAAGGGAAGTAATGTTGCAGTGAATCAGACCTGTTGTTTCTCAATCAAACCTCCAGGCACTCTTGCCTTTGAAAATATGCCCTCTCATGTTCTGATCAACTCTTCCACAGTCCTGAAAATGATGCTGATCTCCTTTTGCTAAGCAAACTATACACTGATAAGTTTAAGAATCGGAGACAGCCTGGTTGAGAAACATCAGAGGAAATCTTGATGTCTTCAGAACTCCTTGTTGGCTTTCCATCACTTCTTTTCCATTTGATCCTATTTGATTTGTAAGAAATAATATATTAACCTGTGTTAAATCATTATCCACAAGCTGAAATCTGGTCCTGAGACTCTGATATATAAGAATTTCTGGTGTATGCGTAGTTGCCCATAATTTTTCATCTAGAGAGTACCTCCGCTAGACATGATAGCATGCTAAATGAACAGGGTTATTATTAGTTAGGTCTCCTGTGACTATCAAGCACAGGCTTTGAAGAAAACATGTAATGGGGGGGAAAACCCAGAACAAAACAGTGTAGCCTCTGTCTTCCCACATCTCCGTTTTTACTCAACAGCCATCTGAAGTTTTCTTTGTCTCTGCACAGACAACTGGCCAGCTGGCTCTTATGCATAATGTATGCATTGCGGCAGGATCAGGGGTATTTGGTAAGCACATGTGTGATGACTTGTCTGTGATCAGGTCTCCTGCATGTTCATGCTACATTAGTTTGTGATCCCTCTGTATCTCAGTTGCCTCCTGGGCATTTCCCACAATACATAACACTTTGAGGAGGCCAGAGTTGTCAAAAAGACAATTTTGACATCTTCCATCTGGGTGGAAGTGTGATGACAAAAGTATATAAACTCTGTGTTATTTTGTGGCCTCTTAGAATGGACCTGAGACAAATTTGAGCTAATACAGAAGGTTTCAAAGACAGGGACTTTGCCATACTAGCACTAAATTTGTTTAGCATATTATTCTGTCACTCAGGGCCCTACAGTGGTTGCCAATTAAACCTCACATCACATATAAAATTGCAGTGTTGACCTATAAGGCAATGCGTCATATAAGACCTGTCTATATTAAAGATCTTCCAGTTAATTACCTTGCTAGTTGCACCCTGAGGTCCTGTTCAGCCTGATCTCTGTTAACCCATTTTGATTTGGAAATTGTGTGTTCCGTTGCAGTTCACTGATCATCTGGAACTTTATGCCTCCAAGTGCTTGCTAAGAGGACTATGCTCCTCTCTGCTGCAGGGTCCAATGAAAAGGGATGGAAAAGCCCTACATATAGCTGAAGTAGATGGGGAAAGGAGTAAAGGGAGCACGTTTCCTCAGTATCCTTCAAGCCTAGAGAAGCCCCTTCCAGGTTAACTCCATTCTATATGGAATGAGGGGAGGGTGTGCGTCAGGGACAAGAGGTAGGTAGATCTGATAGCAGTTACATGCTCTTCTCAGGCTGATCACAGATGCCATGGTTCTCTAGTGTGTGGAACCTAGGCCCTCTGCCTATTCCACACCAGAAATTCCATCGGGTAAACCACTTCTGCATGTACGATACGGCCCTAAATCTGTTCCCTCTCTTAATACTCATTTATTTTTTCTGACTTAACACCTACGGGTCTCATCATATCCAATTGCAGCAAAATCCATTGCAGGAGGGACAGAAGGCCCAGCAAAATCCATCAAGTTCACCTCACAGAGGCAGGACCTCTTCCCCAAGCATGCTTTTATGACTACCATGGCAACCAGGGGTGATACTCATCACCATGGCAGTCCTCCAGTCACATGACAGCAGCCATAAGCCTGCCCTTTCCTTGGGAAGATTTTGCTCCCCACATCAAAATTGGTGGGAGGCAGGGAATTCCATCTTTCCATCAGCCTCCCTCTAGCCCCAGGCAAATAATGTCCAGTTTAAAGTACCAGGCTGAATGACTGTTTATTATTTTTAAATCCCTCTTTATGTTATTAAACAATAATGTTAATAACAGAGAGCCCTCTTCCGAAAAGCTTACAATCTCAATGCTATTTTGTATTTATCAATATTTGTCTGGGACAACTGGCATCAGAGAACAAAAGATCAAAGTCTGTTAAAGTGAGCTGAGGAGGAACTCTCTGTCCCATTTTCCTGTGAATGCTCGAGACCCGGAGTTCACAAAAGCATTCTCATTAACTTCAGTGTGCCTACAGGACATACATACTGTGCATCCCTAGAGCCAAACAAGTGCTCTTCCACCTGTGTATATTTAGGCACTGAAGAAAAAAAACAATACAGGAGGCGCAGTGGACCTCTGAGTTGGTGATCTGTCTCACTAAATAAAAAAAGGCAGCAGATGAACTCTTGTCAGATTATAAACAGGGCACCATATCCTTTCCTAAATACACGGCAGAGTTCCCCCTCCCACCCCCCCCCAGCACATGGGCGCTCACACACACACACACACGATCTGAGAGCATTTTTGACAATTTGGCCAGTATAAATGTTTGTCACACCCACAAGCTATAACTGAAAGGGGTGAAATGGAGAAAAAAATATCCATTTTGGCGTCATGATAAATTATCAGTTTCTTGGCTTCATGCCAGTGCAGCCAGCTTATAATAATAACTGGCTTTGGGCCAAAGCTTTCTAAAATGAGGGTGAGAGGGAAAGAGAGAGAGTTGCTTTTTCTTTCTCCAAAAATATTTGTTAATCATTTTGATATTAATCATAATCTATAGAGCCTAATTACATAAAAGTGACTATTATAACTTTCCTCTTTACTGAAAACTAGAGATGGGACTACATGGCAGCGTGTGGATTCAGAAACTGGATTTCAAACATCCTGAATCCTAGGAGGTGTTTAGATGTAGACTTTTGGTTAGGACCCAACCCTACTGAAAACTGAACATAAAGAAAGCTTGATGGTGGATGGCATGAAAATAAAACAGTGTGTGTTGGGCTCATAACCTGCTGCTGTGCTGAAAGGTGGAATTTCTCAAACTCAGACAGAGTTGTGACCTAATACCGCTGAAATTGTTTAGCACAGAAAAATACACCACCTGTTCTGTAGACCCAATATTCTAAACTTTTAGAGGACTGGAATATTATAAAACAGGAACAACTAATATGAAGCTTGGTTATAGTTCATCTTGCTAATTTTATTACGGATGTAGCCAAACTAGATTCTTCATGTCAAAGGTTGAAAGAGAAGTAAATTCCAGTAAACATAATAGGCATATAATAAGTCCCCACTTTTGTTTCACTTCCCCTAACCTCTTCCTATTTGTCTGTCTTTTTCTAGAGTAAGTTCTTTGCAGCAAGGTGCATCTTTCTTGATTTTTTGGAAAGTCCATAGTGGGCACTACCATAAATGATAACAACGTTAACTGAAGTGGCATTCATATTCCATACCTTTGAATATTAGATGGAGCATAAATTAAAAAGAAGATTTATTGAATGGGCTACCATCATGTTGTGGGGAAATGCCAATTCTTCATCTTTCTCATAGCATGATGGATAATAATTGTTAGGAATGGGATGTGGGCAGTTGTGCCTCATGGTTGGATCTGGAGTCAGTAGCCAGGAATAGGAGCCTAGTGACAGAACCTGAGTTAGCGGCCAGATGCCAGAGCCAGAAACCATGAATCAGACCCGAGGGTCAGTTTAATCAGGGGATGATTTTGTCCCATTATGATTGCTAAGTAGCTAATTGTGACTTAAGGGACATATTGTGGAGACTTTACTCACCCCAGAGAATAACCCCTAGAGAGGTTCAGTTCAGTTTGAACAAGTATCCAATGGTTTGGATGTTTATGTACTTGTGCCTAATCAACTTCTACCTTCCTTATTCTTATTCCAAAACTATATGCAATGTACCTGAACTTCTTTGGCCTGCAAAGCTGGGATGAAAATCTCTGAAGAACAGGCTTTCTTTTGAAATTTCTGGCACCTCTTGCTTTCAGTAATAGCCTCTCTCACAGTATTTTTGGCAATTCTGCTTTTGAGGCCTTGGTCTGTGAAGTCCTAAGCTGAGGATGATCTCACAATGAAATGAAATGAAAAGAACAATTCCTTTTCTGAAATTAGGTCGGTATGTAGTCAGCTGCGGGCGTGTGTACAGTACAAACTTCTGATGATGCAAGTTACGTCAGCATAAAGCCGTTACAGTTAGTATATCTCTTTGCGTGTGCATACTTGGCCTCTTGTGTCAGCGCAGGATGTACTCACCAGGAGTGCTTGGGTTGATGCACCGTGCAGTGCACCAGGGGAAGGTATCCCACTGTGCAACACGCCACTACCCAGTGCATTGTCTTTTGGGATGTTTTGGTAAAGCATTGTGGGGAAAAAATGAGTCACGCAGGGGTGAATGGGAGCAAGGGGTCAAGTTCCCAGCATGCAATTTTCTCCACCCTATAATGCCATCCTTATCCCATATTTTTCACCCCTATTTTGAAAAATCCCACAAACCCGCACAAGAGTTTTCACTCTCAGAAGCATGGAGCCTGCACAGCTCTTCACTATTGTCATGAGAGTTGCAAGCACAGTATTTGAAGAGCTGCAAGAAGAGCCTATTGATTTCCTGGAGGACAGATTGCTGAGGGACATAGAGAGAGCCAATTCAAGATTGGTGGCATTCACAGAACAGCTGTAAATGGTGGAGCACCTCTCCGGGCCCAAGCAATGAGCATTGACTGATGGAATCCTATTGTAGTGCAGGTTTGGGATGATGAACAGTGGCTGCAGAATTTTCAGATGCTCAAGGCCACATCCCTGGATCTGCCTGCTGAACTCACCCCAGCCCTCCAGCGTAGGGACACCAGAATGAGAGCTGCACTGACAGCGGAAAAGCAAATGGCAATTGCACTGTGGAAACTTGCAATGCTGGATTGCTACCAGCCAGTGGGAAACCATTTTGAAGTTGGAAAATCCACTGTGGAGGCTATTGTCATGCAAGTGACGATTAGTCACCTCCTGCTACAGAACTGGGACTCTCAGCAATGTGCAGGACACGATGGATAGATTTGCAGCATTGGAACTTGCTGTACATTTATGATTATTACAACGTTTGTCAATGGTCATATGAGCTGTGTCAAAGTGTACAGTAACAAGTAAGTGGGTGATTTCAGTACTGCCAGGCACACTGCATGATATGCTGGGAATTAATAGAGACAAATTATTTTCCAAACAATAGAGTTTTACTGAGTAACAAAAACACTTAAAAATTCTATGCAAGTTAAAAGCAAACACATTAACCCTTAACAAATTTATGGAACAAAGCTGAAAGAAAGGGAAGGAACATTCATGTCTATTTTAGCTACACATACATCAACCACGGCTCTCACAGGTCAGTGTATGTGAAACTGTTGTTGTCCTTGATGTCTCCTGGTATGGAGACATAGGTGAAGGAATGCAGTCCCTGATGCCACATGCAATGTTGGGGAGGAGGGGTGTGGAGGGAGTTGCTATACTGGAGTTCTTCGTGAATGGCAAAGGGAGGTGAGCCTGGGACTGTGGAACCTGTAGGTCCACAAGAGTTTGCAACATCTCTATTTGCTTGCAGAGAAGCCCTATTATGTCCTAATGCAGTGGTTCTCAAACTTTTGTACTGGTGACCCCTTTCACATAGCAAGCCTCTGAGTGTGACCCCCCTTATAAATTAAAAACACTTTTTATATATTTAACACCATTATAAATGCTGGAGGCAATGTGGGATTTAGGTGGAGGCTGATAGCTCATGACCTCCCATGTAATAACCTCGTGACCCCTGAGGGGTTCTGACCCCCAGTTTGAGAACCCCTGTCCTAATGCATCTCCATCTCCGACTCCTGGGCCTCTTTCTTGTCTGCTTTTTCCTTCTCCATATTATAAGCAGTATTCATCCTCCAGGCCCTCTGTTCATAGTCTGATGCAGCAAAGCCTTGAAGTATTTCACAGAACATGTCATCCTGAGTCGTCTACTTTCTCCTCTTTATCTGGCTCAGGCATTCCATGGGGATAGAGGGGGAGACCCTACCATGGCAACAGAAACAACACACAGAGATACCATTGTCAGTATAATCACAATGGAAAGTGACTGTCAAGATTCAGAACTCCCTTCCCTTGCTTCCCTAAAGTTCTAAACAAGATCTGGTTATTGACACTTCTACTTGGGATTGCTTCTGCATCGTGACACTCACAGCATCAGCCATGGTGAGTATGGCCCGCCGGGGTGAAGGAAATGAGGAAGGAAATGGGGAAGGAAGGTTGCATGAAATTATAAGCAGAAGGCAATGGTACTGAATACTGGCACCATTTTCCACAGGTGGTGGTGATTTTAGCTGAAATCTCACTCCTGAAATTAACAAAGGCACAGAAAGTGCAGATGCGGCTGGCGTCCCAAAACTATCCAGGCCCATATGCTGCTAGTCTGTTTACTACAATGGTACCTGCTAAAGTTATTGTTGACTTGTGTGAAAGTGACCTACCACAGTGGAAGAAATAAGGCTGCCATCCCTAGAAACCTTCAGGAGAGAATTGCAGGGTACCTCCATGAACATTTCATCAAGCTCTCACAGAAGAACTCAAGGAACATCCCTGTGTACATAAAAAAATGGCTCTGCATGGGCCCCCTTGCCTGACTCCACATGGGAATGAAAAGCAGAGAACAATTCCACCTCTCTTTGTTGTACCGCTACCTCTTTTAGTATGACTCTGCTATAGACCACCAGACCAGGGGGATGAGGTGGATGAGGCTTTCTTCCAGCAACTAACAGAAGTTATTAGATCGCAGGCCCTGGTTCTCATGGGAGACTTTAATCACCCTGATACCTGCTGGGAGAGCAGTACAGCAGTGCACAGACAATCCAACAAGCTTTTGGAAAGTGTAGGGGACAATTTCCTGGTGCAAGTGCTGGAGGAACCAACTAGGGGCAGAGCTCTTCTTGACCTGCTGCTCACAAACCAGGAAAAATTAGTAGGGTAAGCAAAAGCGGATGGGAACCTGGGAGGCAGTGACCATGAGATGGTTGAGTTCAGGATCCTGACACAAGGAAGGAAGGAGAGCAGCAGAATACAGACCCTGGACTTCAGAAAAGCAGACTTTGAATGCCTCAAAGAACGGATGGGCAGGATCCCCTGGGAGAATAACATGAGGGGGAAAGGAGTCCAGGAAAGCTGGCTGTATTTTAAAGAATCCTTATTGATGTTACAGCAACAAACTATCCAGATCTGTAGAAAGAATAGTGAATATGGCAGGCGACCAGCTTCATTTAACAGTGAAACCCTTGCTGATCTTAAACACAAAAAGGAAGCTCACAAGAAGTGGAAGATTGGACAAATGGCCAGGGAGAAGTATAAAAATATTGCTCAGGCATGCAGGAGTGAAATCAGGAAGGCCAAATCACAGTTGGAGTTGCAGCTAGCAAGAGATGTTAAGAGTAAAATAAGGGTTTCTTCAGGTATGTTAGCAACAAGAGGAAAGTCAAGGAAAGTCTCCCACAGTATTCTTGCCAGCAAGTTAAAGAAGTATGGACTGGATGAATGGACTATAAGGTGGATAGAAAGGTGGCTAGATCGTCGGGCTCAATGGGTAGTCATCAATGGCTCCATCTCTAGTTGGCAGCTGGTATCAAGCGGAGTGCCAAAGAGGTTGGTCCTGGGGCTGGTTTTGTTCAATATCTTCATTAATGATCTGGAGGATGGTGTGGACTGCACCCTCAACAAGTACGCAGATGACACTAAACTGGGAGGAGTGGTAGATATGCTGGAGGGTAGGGATAGGATACAGAGGGACCTAGACATATTAGAGGATTGGAGCAAAAGAAATCTGATGAGGTTCAACAAGGACAAGTGCAGAGTCCTGCACTTAGGATGGAAGAATCCCATGCACCACTACAGACTAGGGACCGAATGGCCTGGCAGCAGTTCTGCAGAAAAGCCTAGAGACTACAGTGGACAAGAAGCTTGATATGAGTCAACAGTGTGCCCTTGTTGCCAAGAAGGCTATCGGCATTTTGTGCTGTATAAGTAGGGGCATTGGCAGCAGATCAAGGGACGTGATCATTCCCCTCTATTTGACATTGGTGAGGCCTCATCTGGAGTACTGTGTCCAGTTTTGGGCCCCACACTACAAGAAGGATGTGGAAAAATTGGAAAGAGTCCGGTGGAGGGCAAGGAAAATGATTAGGGGGCTGGAGCACATGACTTACGAGGAGAGGCTGAGGGAACTTGGATTGTTTAGTCTGTGAAAGAGAAGAATGAGGGGGGATTTGATAGCTGTTTTCAGCTACCTGAAAGGGGTTCCAAAGAGGATGGATCTAGACTGTTCTCAGTGTTAGCAGATGACAGAACAAGGAGTCATGGTCTCAAGTTGCAGTGGGGGAGGTTTAGGTTGGATATTAGGAAAAACTTTTTCACTAGGAGGGTGGTGAAGCACTGGAATGCGATACCTAGGGAGGTGGTGGGATCTCCTTCCTTTGAAGTTTTTAAGGAATGATTTAGTTGAGGATTGGTCCTGCTTTGAGCAGGGGATTGGCCTAGATGACCTCCTGAGGTCCCTTCCAACCCTGATATTCTATGATTCTATGAGTAAATTAATGAAAATTCAAAAGCTGTGTCCTGCTAAGTTGCGGGCATCATCACAGTAATGAGAAATAAATGTACACACTTACCGAGGTTCCTTCCCCTGCATCAGGCTCACCCATGCTTGACTGCTGGGACTGACTGGATTGTGTCTCAAACTGGTCCTGGTTCACAGCATAGCTGGATCGCCCCAATCACATGTCCCTCCTTCTCCTTCTTTTGCTTGCTCTTCATGCCAGGGCCTGTGACTCAGCGCCTTGGCAGTATCCACAGTGGTGTGCGGGGTGGGGATGGTGTTGCCACAACGTATAGCATGCAGATCTGTGTAAAAGGAGCAGGTCTATGGCTTGGCTTGGATCTACTGCTGCCTCCCTGTCCTTCTGATATGCCTGCCGTAGTTCCTTTGCTTTCATGTGACATTACTGTAGATCTCTGTCATACCCCTTCTCCTGCATCCCCATACAATCTACTCATATATATGCATGTTTCTATGGCTGGTCGGTAGCTGTGCACAACTTCTTCACCCCACAAGCCCAGGAGATCCAATATCTCCTGTCCAAGAGTGTGTCTGGAGCAGGTAGCCAACGTGGTCTGCTGGGCAGTTGAAGAGGGCAGTGGAAAGCTGCTAAGTGTGGTGTGCTTGCCAAACTGGACAATCAGGAAAAAGCATTTCAAAAATGTATGGGGCTTTAAGCAGGGAAAGGGACTTCCAGTCTCTGTGACCCCTGGGCAGTGGAGTTCATAACTGTGATCAGAGCAATCAGTGTTGGGCATTGTGGGACAGCAGCTATAGGACTGTTACAGTCAACACAGGCAAGGTAGTGTCTACATTTGGGCTGCATCAACCTGAATTCATCGACCATGGCTCAGCATCGCTCAGGGAGGTAGTGTTACTATGTCAGCATAATGGAAAGTTGACATCAGTGGGAGACAAATTTAAGTGTAGACACTTGCACAATTAGGTTGATGCAAAGCCGCTTACATTAACCTAACTTTGTAGTGTAGACCAGGCCTGAGACTTCTGCTTTAATACTAAACTCTGCTTATCGTATTGTTACTTCATTTACCCAATCCCATTCTCCCCATTTGTCTGTTTCTTTCACCTCTTGTGTCCTGTAAGCTCACTAAGGCAGACACTGTCTTCTTTATTTTTTGTTTGTTCAGTGCCTTGTTCAATGGAGCCCTGATTCTTTACTGGGTTCATAAAGCCACTGTTCCTAATCATCATCCTCTACATTTTTTCACACTTTCCAAAAACATTTAGTTCCATTTTTGGCCAAATTTTGTGTTCATCAAAGAAAGAAAGTTTGTATTCCTCAGGCGTAAAGACAAAGAACCATGCAGTATCTCCATCAGCTGATAAACGGTGATCTTCAAAATGTGACCAAGTGCAAGTTTCACGCCAGATAGAATCTGAAATAATTTCCCTTGACATCTCATTATTTCTGGAGAAGAATTTCTTTTATGTGAAAACTGTAAAAGGAAGTTAACATATTGGGGGTTTTTTGGTGGAGCCCACCCAGACAGTTTGGATTGATAGCTGAATTTCCATGCAATTTGGGATGTTCAGATCTGGATTTCCTGGACTTGACCGTTCTACATTGGAGTTAATGGTAGCTGTGTCATTTATTTAAAATGATCAGGATCAGGGCTTTAGTTTGGTCTATTATAAATATAAAAGCAAGCTGAAAAGTTTGGATCGTTATCCAAACTTCTCCAAAATTTGGAGGAGTTCAGAGGTGGTAGACTTGGTCATAGCTTGTCTCCTTTTTGAGTAACAAAGATTTTTCATCATGAAGTGGGACTCCAGCAGCATACAGAATACTAGTATTGTATATGGAATATCTGAAGTTAAATGCAAATATATTCATTTAAATATTAGATATGGGCATGGATCTGGTGAAAGTTCATTACAAAAATCCTCCCCATTATGTAGACCAATGGTTAGATTGTGGCACAGTTTGCAGAGAAGTACAAGAGAGTAGGAGACATAAGTTGCCCCTTACTCACTTCTGCTGGCTACTGGATCTGTACTGTGGGTAGCAGTTCAGGGAGGACAGATATCTCTCCTCCCAAACAAAAGTGGATGGGATTG
Source organism: Lepidochelys olivacea (assembly GCF_965140295.1). Lineage (NCBI taxonomy): Eukaryota > Metazoa > Chordata > Testudines > Cheloniidae > Lepidochelys > Lepidochelys olivacea. Next base: position 103,870,899 of record NC_140416.1, read on the forward strand.
TACCTTGGTTCCATCCCCTCCAAGGCATCACCAAGCGTAGCTTCTCTGGAGCACTGGACAAAGTACATTGACATAGGCCTCATGCAGTGTGCTTCTTCCACAGAGCAGGAGGAAACCTCGGGGTGTTTTGTGACTGACAGAGTCAGAGTATGCTTCCTGTATTGCTAGAGGAGCCAACTAGGGGGGGGCGCTTTTCTTGACCTGCTGCTCACAAACCGGGTAGAATTAGTGGGGGAAGCAAAAGTGGATGGGAATCTGGGAGGCAGTGACCATGAGTTGGTTGAGTTCAGGATCCTGACGCAGGGAAGAAAGGTAAGCAGCAGGATACGGACCCTGGACTTCAGGAAAGCAGACTTCGACTCCCTCAGGGAACAGATGGCCAGGATCCCCTGGGGGACTAATTTGAAGGGAAAAGGAGTCCAGGAGAGCTGGCTGTATTTCAAGGAATCCCTGTTGAGGTTACAGGGACAAACCATCCCAATGAGTCGAAAGAATAGTAAATATGGCAGGCGACCAGCTTGGCTTAATGGTGAAATCCTAGCGGATCTTACAACATAAAAAAGAAGCTTACAAGAAGTGGAAGGTTGGACATATGACCAGGGAAGAGTATAAAAATATTGCTCGGGCATGTAGGAATCATATCAGGAGGGCCAAATCGCACCTGGAGCTGCAGCTAGCCAGAGATGTTAAGAGTAACAAGAAGGGTTTCTTCAGGTATGTTGGCAACAAGAAGAAAGCCAAGGAAAGTGTGGGCCCCTTACTGAATGAGGGAGGCAACCTAGTGACAGAGGATGTGGAAAAAGCTAATGTACTCAATGCTTTTTTAACCTCTGTTTTCACTAACAAGGTCAGCTCCCAGACTGCTGCGCTGGGCATCACAAAATGGGGAAGAGATGGCCAGCCCTCTGTGGAGATAGAGGTGGTTAGGGACTATTTAGAAAAGCTGGACGTGCACAAGTCCATGGGGCCGGACGAGTTGCATCCGAGAGTGCTGAAGGAATTGGCGGCTGTGATTGCAGAGCCATTGGCCATTATCTTTGAAAACTCGTGGCGAACCGGGGAAGTCCCGGATGACTGGAAAAAGGCTAATGTAGTGCCAATCTTTAAAAAAGGGAAGAAGGAGGATCCTGGGAACTACAGGCCAGTCAGCCTCACCTCAGTCCCTGGAAAAATCATGGAGCAGGTCCTCAAAGAATCAATCCTGAAGCACTTGCATGAGAGGAAAGTGATCAGGAACAGCCAGCATGGATTCACCAAGGGAAGGTCATGCCTGACTAATCTAATCGCCTTTTATGATGAGATTACTGGTTCTGTGGATGAAGGGAAAGCAGTGGATGTATTGTTTCTTGACGTTAGCAAAGCTTTTGACACGGTCTCCCACAGTAATCTTGTCAGCAAGTTAAGGAAGTATGGGCTGGATGAATGCACTATAAGGTGGGTAGAAAGCTGGCTAGATTGTCGGGCTCAATGGGTAGTGATCAATGGCTCCATGTCTAGTTGGCAGCCGGTATCAAGTGGAGTGCCCCAAGGGTTGGTCCTGGGGCCGGTTTTGTTCAATATCTTCATAAATGATCTGGAGGATGGTGTGGATTGCACTCTCAGCAAATTTGCGGATGATACTAAACTGGGAGGAGTGGTAGATACGCTGGAGGGGAGGGATAGGATACAGAAGGACCTAGACAAATTGGAGGATTGGGCCAAAAGAAATCTGATGAGGTTCAATAAGGATAAGTGCAGGGTCCTGCACTTAGGACGGAAGAACCCAATGCACAGCTACAGACTAGGGACCGAATGGCTAGGCAGCAGTTCTGCAGAAAAGGACCTAGGGGTGACAGTGGACGAGAAGCTGGATACGAGTCAGAAGTGTGCCCTTGTTGCCAAGAAGGCCAATGGCATTTTGGGATGTATAAGTAGGGGCATAGCGAGCAGATCGAGGGACGTGATCGTTCCCCTCTATTCGACATTGGTGAGGCCTCATCTGGAGTACTGTGTCCAGTTTTGGGCCCCACACTACAAGAAGGATGTGGATAAATTGGAGAGAGTCCAGCGAAGGGCAACAAAAATGATTAGGGGTCTGGAACACATGATTTATGAGGAGAGGCTGAGGGAGCTGGGATTGTTTAGCCTGCAGAAGAGAAGAATGAGGGGGATTTGATAGCTGCTTTCAACTACCTGAAAGGGGGTTCCAAAGAGGATGGCTCTAGACTGTTCTCAATGGTAGCAGATGACAGAACGAGGAGTAATGGTCTCAAGTTGCAGTGGGGGAGGTTTAGATTGGATATTAGGAAAAACTTTTTCACTAAGAGGGTGGTGAAACACTGTAATGCGTTACCTAGGGAGGTGGTAGAATCTCCTTCCTTAGAGGTTTTTAAGGTCAGGCTTGACAAAGCCCTGGCTGGGATGATTTAACTGGGAATTGGTCCTGCTTCGAGCAGGGGGTTGGACTAGATGACCTTCTGGGGTCCCTTCCAACCCTGATATTCTATGATTCTATGATTCTATTGGTCTTGGGGCTGCACAAAAATGAGGTGTCCCTTCCTCCAGGCTTATGGCAAAGTCATGATTGAGCCCTAAGTTAAGAAAATAAATTTCTGAAGGAAAGCAACTGCTCAGCCTAGATGAACAAGCTCTCCATGTAAAAATTGTGATTCCAGTGGTGCCTTGTGCTCATTATATAGTGTGAGATCACAAATAGCAGTTTTCACACTTGCCCATCTGCTGCCAACTGAATCTAAAGAGCTGGTGAATCATACGCTTACAAGAAGGTGGGTCCCCCCCCACACACCATTGGAATGTGTTTTGAAATTAAATCTGCATAGTACAAATAACAAGGTGGTGCCAGACAATGTGTATAATGCTACAGACACGAGGGTCAAGGGTCCTGGTCAGGGAGCATGGGCCTTAGTCACTGCATCAATGAAAGCTGATTCCTCCCTCCTCTTTATGGTGTTGCTTTCAGTGCCTGGAGGGAACAATCAGAGAAGGATTTTTTAAGTTGGGGGCAGGGAGATAAGTAATACAAATATGGTGAAAAATATTATTTTAGTGCTTACATATGGTACATTTCTCGCTCTCCAGCTACATACAGATATTTTCCATTTGCTATTTGTAATTATGGCTTTGGCTTTACAATGTGTTCATCAGTGACATTGCGATCCTTTTGTTCTGCTGCATATTAAAATGGATCAGAAGAGAGATTCAAAAGGTCTTAGGTTCCCAAGAAGAAACATAATAGGGGTAACGCATGGCAAGAACAGTTTCTGCTTTCTTCAAAATAGGCATAAATAAGGGAGCCATGGCATTACATGTTGTATACAGTACGATACAAAGTATAAGACTTCCTTATCCACTGCACATACTAGCTCTCAGCTCAGTTTGTGTTTTGAAAAATTCCCTGGATTTCAGATGTAAAATAGTTAGTGTTTGCAGAATCCTTTTGTGTACATTCTTTTTGCTGGGGGCTGTCTTAGTACAATCCATTGTGGTCATTCAAAAATATTTTTGTTTGTTTTTCATTTCCACTTTAAAAGTACATTTTCTGTGTCCATGGAACTAATCTACATGAAGCATAACTAACCCTATTAGGCCTGTACAACGTATGATGGCTGTTTGACGCTGTCACTGTAGTGCCTCTTACTGTAGAAAAGAGACAGGACTATGCTGCAATGAATAGAAAGGGGATTCTTTATTTTGGCTGCTGGACACACACAGACCCTTCAGTTCTTCCTGGTTCTCTAGCTGTCAGGCTGATTAGAAGAGCCAATGCTCCCAAGTGTCACCATATAGGGTGTCCCTAATTCCTGGTCTGGACTATGCAGTTATGGAATTAACTTCTGCATACACTACAGTCAACTGACTTCAGCCATCCCATGGCTCAAACATCGCTTTGATGTACCACCTCGCTCCCATAACTAACTCCTTATGCTAATGGCAGGATGGCTCAGTGCTCACCTGGGATTTGGCTGAATTCTCTGCTCCTCCATGGATTTCTTGTGTGACCTTGGGCAAAGCATTCACTGTCTCTGTGCCTCATATCCACATCTGTAAAATGGTGATAAACAGCACTTCCATATGTGCCAGGGGTGTGGTGAGGACAAAATACATTACAGACGGTGAGGTGCTCAGATCCTATGGTGAGGGAAGCCATATAATTCCCTGTGATAGATAGATAGATAAAGGATCTTGCTGTGGGCTGTCTTCTTTTCAGAGGGTTTTTTTAATTGGCATGACATAGTGGCAGACAATTCTCCCTTCCCTCTCTCTATTTGCTAATTTTGATGTGAGATTGGGAGAGATTTTGAAATAGTTAAAAAGAAAAAAAAAAAAGGGAACCAAAGAGAGTAAGGGAAAGTTGGGATCAATTCATACTAGTTTGTCTACAGTCTGCTGCTCCTAAAAGTCCAGAACCAGCAAAGTACTTAAGCATGTGTCTATCATTGAGCATGTGAGGTATCCCATTAAAGTCAGTAGGTCTCCTCAAATGCTTAAAGGTATGTGTGTGCTTAAGTGCTTTGCTGGATCAGGGCCATAGTTATCAGGAATGTTAGCAGTCTGCCTGCCAGTCATCAAAAGAGCAAGCATTCAGATACTGGACAGTGAAAAGTAAGGGCAAAGACACAGTTATTTCATTCCTCGCATTTGTGTCTTTTTGAATTATACTTACTTTGGGTGTTTATGTTAAATTAATGTTGCTGGCTGTATACTGTGGACATTGTGGTTAAATAATTAGTGCTGTCTCAGTTGTTAGCTACTTGTTGCTATTCGCTCTCGTTTTGTTGTCTTTGTCATCTCCCCGGGAAATGTTGACATCTCTCTGCAGTGGGCATTATGGACCTTTGTATTTTAAAGGAGTCCCTCGCATGCAGTGTAGTCTGGTAGGCTAAAGGGAAAGAAAACACAGCAACAGTCACTAAGACCTGCTCAGCAGGAAACAAACTTTAGCAATGCAAATCAAAACAAGGGGACATAGGCAAAGACTCCCCTAGCCTGGGGACCAGCTCATCCCAAAGAGCTAGGCTGGTTTGAAGCCAGCCGGCCTGCCCACCCACCTACCTACCTACCTATCTTCTCCCTCACCTCTTTCCTTTGTCACTAGCATTCTCTCTTATAGCCCTTTCCAGAAACACCTGGGCAAGGGAAGGGAAAGAAAAGTTGGAGTTTAACAGGGTACTAGGAATGAAGTAGTGCCTTTGAAGCATGCATGCACTTAGACTTAAGTCATTGCATGTACACGAATGTGTAATTGATGTTTATACTTTTATACATATGTCTTCTGCTTTTATATAGAAAAAAATACCCATTGTGACTCTTTTGGTACAGGCACATTCACTCTCTTTCTTCTATAGAGACACTTTCTCTGCTGACTTATCTCTGAATCATTTGCCATTCTTGTGGTTCGGTTACGTCACTCTGAGTCACACAACCAACACCCCTTTGTGTCGGGAGCACTGGCTACAACTTCCTTGAATGCTTATCTTTCATCATTCTGTGTACAGTATGTTTTTCTGAGCTCTTTTACATACTTTTTAAAATAGAATTTCCCATTTGAGGAGCTGCAGAATTAGACTCATGGTTTGCAATCTTGGTAGATATGGTTGCTGTGCTGGTTGCAACCCCTTCAGTTTCAGGCAGCAATCTCCATTTTGGGCCTGATTTTCAGAAGAGTTCTGGGCCAGAAAATGTTAAGTGCTCAGCACTCAAAGCAGCAGCCAGCTCTTTAAAAGAGCACAATGCTCAAAATGCAAAGCAAGTCTGAACATCTGGCCACTTATTTTTGTGAGTAAATGGGTTCTGAGCTCTTCTAAACATATGACCCCTTTTATAAGAGCTGAGCACTTCCGATAACCTTTCCCCTCATGCCAACTCTTGCCATGTAGGTTGTTTTGGTTTAAAACTGAAATATGGACCAAAGCCATTCAAAACGGGCTACCTAGGGGGTCTCAACAGCCTTAGTGGCATGATACCAAGGAGGCATCTAAAGAAAGGTCACAGAAACAATGTAAGCTGAAAGAGACATTTCAGTGTTTGTTTAACCCTTTAACTAATGTGGATTTGCACAATACTCAGGATCTACTGTAGCAAAAAATTAATGTGGTTCAGTGGAGCTGAACTAAATGTGAAAGTGATTCACTGATTTTTAATGGGCAAAGTCAGAGTTCGAGAAGAGAAGGTAAAATCAGAAATGCAACATGCAGATTAACATATTAGCCTGGAATAAAAGAACTGACACTCTTACGGGACCTTTTTATTTACAGCTGGAAGCTGGTTATCTCTGTTTTGTTTTGTACAGTGCTTTGACAATGTACAGTGTTATAAAACTGTGAAGTATTCTTATTATAATCACACATGCTTCCCAGAGAAAATGTTGCGAGGAATTTCTCCATAATGACATTTTGGGAGATTAGTGACAGGGGATGAGTAGCGAGTGAAATCTTTACTAAGGGAAGGACTTGATTCAAACCAATATGGATTGCCCATTATAAGACCTGATTTTTCTCTAATTTACACTGGAACAAATCAGATGAAGTCTATAGAGTCACACCAGTATTAAACTAGCATAAGTGAAAGGAGAATCAGATCCATTATATTCATTTTGTAGATAGGCTATATTTCAGGGAGGAAATATGATCTTGCAGCTTAGCCCATGGCTTTGTGTTCAGTTCCCAACTTTGCCTCCAGTCACTGAATCTCTTTGTATCTTATACTCAGGGTTTGTTTGTATGTTCAACTGCGTTCTCTTACCCTTTGTCTGACTTGTCTATGCAGTCTGTAAGCTCTTCAGGGCAAGGACTGTCTCTTACTAAGTGTTTTGACCCTGATGTTAGATAAGTCCTCTAGATGCTACTGGAATAAATAATAATGGGAATGAATTAAAGTTGGTGAAGAAGGTGGTTAGGGGAAAGATGGGGTGGGAGGAAGAATTTTCACCAGGGGGGGAGCAGCACTTCTTGAACATAACCTTAGGGATCAGGTTTGCGTGGGTATCTTCATTCAGACCCAACCTCGTTTTATTTGCTTGTGCTTTTGCTATTTCACTTTGCAGAAAGAGATCTTTGTTTCCCTTGACTCTCTGACACTGCAGTGCCTTGCAACTGAAAGGATCGTGAAGGGATAAACAAGTATGTCATGTTAGCAGCCGCTATTGGAACAAGCTTAAATGGAAAAAAGATTGAAACCTTTAAAAAAAAAAAAAAGAAGAAGAGAACCATCAAAACTTTCATCACCACTTTAAACAGGCAATTTTAAAAGTGTTTGAATTTATCTTTATTTGGTTGAACATATGCTATTTGCTGCAGAAAAGAAAGTCCTTTTCATGTATCTTAAAAGCCTTTTCCCCCCTGAATATTATCTCTCACTTTTGTGAAACAATTACAATTTTTAAAGTGCAGTTTGCCTGTGTTTTTTTTTTTTTATGTCAGAAAACAATTATGCCTTGATGCTTCAGTCTGATGAATTCCCATGGTAAGGCTGTTTGAAAAGATTCCTTTCCCCCCTTCCTTCGAAAATATTGTAACAGAATTTTGAACAAATATCACCTTGAAACTGAGGGTAGCCCATTGTAACACACAGGGAGAAAGTGAAACGCAGAAGCAAGCTAATATTCTCTGTCTTAAAACATTGTTTTGTTTGATGGAAAAACCCAAACAAATGGGCTTTAATCTTTTATTATTGTTATATTTAAATAAGGCCTGTCAGAGTTCCCATAGACTTTTTTATATGACTGCTAATTATTATACTAAAAAGCCTTATTTCAGTGGCCATATAGACTCCATCAGGAATTACCTGAAGCACACAGTACCAGCTATGTCACTGCCAAAGCCGATATTAATTAATGGTGAAAATTTGGTGCTGACAGCTGAGACCTCAGGCCTAGGGCCTGCCCAAGCTCTGATCAATTCAGGACCCAAGAGATTGTGGCAAAGTTAGTTTTACACCACCATCATGTCCTTCTGATCCTGGGGCCAGCTGGAAGAGAGTTCAGCCTCTGATACAAATTAAAGCAGCTTTGGTATATTATTTACACAGTGAAATGAAATTGCAGTTATTTATACCATACAATGAAACAAATATCTGTCATGGTGCAGTGCTATTTCCTGCTCTTCGTTTACAATTTTCAGGGCTTGTCTATGCACAAGTTGGCACTATTTTAACTTAAATCGGTTAAGTTAAACCAATGCAACTTTTGTGTGAAACTATGCATAGATATAAAACTGTCTATATTGGTTTAGCTTGTACCTATAAATTTACCAACACTAGTTGGACTGATATATACCAGGTTTAAACTGGTATAAGAGTGTTTTCACACGAAGTTGCTCCAGTTTAACTAAATTGGTATAAAATCACACCATCAGTTAAGCCAGTATAGTTTTGTCTGTAGACGAGGTTTATCATCTCACCCCTCCATGGCTGCTCAGAAGGAAAGGAGCTGTATAAGATTGCTGCCTTTCCCGCCTGGCTGCTTAAAGGGAGGTCTGCATGTCCCCTCCTTACCCAAAACTTGGAAGGATGTGGAGGGATCACAGTGTCTCTTTCCACTGGGTTGCTGCTCCCTTATGTGTATGCTAGAATCATACCCATGAACTCCTCAAAGCTTCATATCGGACCAGTGCAGTTGCCTCTGGTTCTTAATGTACAGGCTACGCATCACTGACCCAACATAAAACTCTTCTACTGTAAACAGCACTTAGATTGTTGAGTGAAAGATGATACAGAAAACTCACGAGAGAAAGGTTTCAGAGTGGTTGCCGTGTTAATCTGTATCAGCAACAAAAAAACTGAGGAGTACTTGTGATACCTTAGAGACTAACAAATTCCGAGATTCACTTCAACCTCCCTGGTCACTCAATTTCAGACCTAAAAGTTGCAATTCTCCAACAAAAAAACTTCAAAAACAGACTCCGCGAGAAACTGCAGAATTTAAATTAATTTGCAAACTGGACACCGTTAAATTAGGCTTGACTAAAGACTGGGAGTAGATGGGTCATTACACAAAGTAAAAACTATTTCCCCATGCTAATTTTTTTCCTCCTACTGTTACTCACACCTTCTTGTCAACTGTTTGAAATGGGCCATCCTGATTATCACTATAAAAGGTTTTTTTTTCTTCTGCTGATAATAGCCCACCTTAATTAATTGGTCTGGTTACAGTTGGTATGGCAATACCCATTTTTTCATGTTCTCTGTGTATATCTATCTTCCTACTGCATGCATCTGATGAAGTGGGTTTTAGACCATGAAAGCTGATGCTCAAATAAATTTGTTAGTCTCTAAGGTGCCACAAGTACTCCTAATTTTTTCACAAGAGAAAGGTGATGCTGTAGAAGGTACATTTCTGCTACTACAGCATTCAGATTTTTAATGAAAGATATGACTCCAGATTCATAAGAAATTCAAAGAGAGTTTATGACAGGAAGCTTTTAGGAAGATAAAGGCCATTAATATAGATACACACTTAAAATATAGTTAAATAAATCACAAATGTCAGATGTCAAATAATGATTATTTGAGCTACAATAGCTGATCACATGTATTCATTCTCCAGAATTGAAATATCAAAATAAGGCAGTGTGACTTTAAAAAGAGAAAGACATTAACACATTGCAATTCCGATGAAACAGAGTAGAACAAATCTGATTGGATGCTGGTCAGTTTGTGCCTGATGCCTAATCGAGAGATTATTTTTTACCACAGTCCCCAGGGCACTGCTTTATCTTCAAAGCTTGAGCCAAGAAAATTCACATCTTTAACTTGTCTGCAGGCTGTTTTTTCTTTTTCTTTTTTCCTCTCCACTTCTCCATCCTGGCTCATTTGAACAATCCTATTTATCCCCAGTCAAGTGCATACATGCAAACCCCCGATGAAAGAAAGCAAATATGAAATAAAGAAATGGAGCTCTTTAGATCTACACTAACATACTATTCTCAGTCTGGCTTCTTCTGCATTTTTGTCAATGTTTAGTGCATCCACCAGGTTTTAATAAACGTAGTTTTGATAAAGTTGGTTCATAAACAGGCTTGAGCCAGCAGGAATTTACGTAAGTGGCCACTAAATTGCACATAAAACGGCTTCTAGAGTTTCTGGGGGGGCTTTTCAAAGGCACAAAGAAGAATGAGGCACCCAATTACTACTGAAGGGCTGTAGAAGTTGGGCACTTAAGTCCCATTTGTGTCTTTGAAAATCTCCCCTTTCATAGATGATCAAATTTTCAAAAATGGAAAGTGGAGGCATTGATACAAAACTGTGCTCCCAAACATGCGTCTTCAGAGTGCACATAAGCAGCTAATGGAATGTGTAAAATCAACAGTAAGGCAGCTACCTACCCACTGAATGCACAACTGCTGTCTGGTGGATGAAATTCATCCCTGTACAGAGGCATAGCACAAATCCTATGCACCACTTAAGTCCCATTTAAGCCATTTTCACAAGGTTGGCTTTCACCCTAATGTATGCAGACATAGATGCACTTTGGCATACATTGCATTTCTTGAAAATTTGGCACATTATGTGTTTGAAATTGTTTATGACCCTTTTTATCTCCCATAATTATTTTATTCCTCTGGAATGCGACTTGGCATGGAGTTTTGAATCTCATTTTAGGGCATGCAGTGTTGATTTACCTATAGCTTGTATGTGACTGTATCTTAATGGGAACAAGAAGAAGAGGTCAAAGTTGTTTAGTTTCCATGCTTCTTCATTTTTGAGAGGGTTTAAATAAAGACTGGCAGGTGTACTAATGTTGATAATTACCACCGTCAGCTTGGGGGAGAATCAATGATCACCTAATGCCTAAACTGGTTCTAAAAACAGATCCTGCGAATTAAAAAGTCAAAGTCATTAATCAACCTATAGTATGATCTACATAAGACAAACTACATCCTCTCAGGAAGGAAAGCATGTTGTCTCTTGTTCGTGTGTGTTATCTCTCAATTTATATCTCATGCAGATTTGTCTGGATCTCGGAAGCCCAGTCCGGTCTGTGGCTTGAAAATACATTTGAAGCTGTGAGCGTACACTTGCTCAGACATACTGGTTTGCAGCTATGCTAAAAATTGTTGCCAGTGGTGTTGCAACTATGGGCTTTAATATATTTGGGGGGGGAGGGAATCCCTATCTCTACGGTACAAGGGAACCATATGTTATCAACAATTGGATAGGAAGTTACTGTTAGCAAGAGTTGTCATAGCAGAACTGTGCTGGGTTACTGTGTTGGCCTGTAGTGTGTTGGCAGGTAACAAAAATAATAATAATAATCCTTTTAGTTATGCAGCATTTTCTATCCAAGGATGTCAATATAATTTGCAATCATTAATTACACCTCAGGCTCCAAACATACCTTAATTAGGGGCAATTTTTTACATTGAGTCAATCAGAAGACTTCTGGAGTAAAGTACTGTCCAGTATGAGTAATGGTGGCAGAATCTGGCCCTTAATAAATAACAGAAGAGGCTGAGAATCTCCCCATGGTTTAGTTTAATAGATTCTAAGGCCAAAAAGGACCACTATGATCATCTATCCTGACCTCCTGTATTACACAGTCAATATCAGTTTGATGAAAATGTATGGGAAGCAGACTTGTTCGAAATCCTGAAGTCTTCCTTTATGAAACTAAAGTGTTCCCTAAATGCGTTCCCTTGTAATTATTTTTTAATTTTACATTTATTGTTAATCATATTAGGCCAACATTTGCAAATATGTTTCTGATATTGTACTTAGCTTTGAGTTTTTCAAAGCTGGGCAAGGGATTTAAAATAGAAGAGAATTGAAAATCTGAAGCTTCTACCCATTCAACCATCAATCCAGGTGCTTATATGGCCCTCATCACCACAGGGCCTCCCCTCAACATTTTTTCCCTCCCCTGGCACCCATTTGACCTGGACTAGGTCATGGGGCAAGGCCATAGCAAAAATGCAGCACTTTATTTCCAGGATCCGGTACTCTTTCAAAGATGACGGCTGCTGATCATTTCCTATCTTCACTTTTTCAAAATACCACACAGTGTTTTTCATTGATCACAATAAAAGATGCTTCCTGGAAATAGACTTTGTTCTTTTGTCAGCATGTAGAATTTACAAGGTAATTAAAATTTGCAAATATTTCGAGTGGCTACAGAACTCATCCTTCAAAAACAGACTGGTAGCCCATCAGCCCTGAGCTGTCCTTTTGTTCTGTGTTTGTACAGTACCCAGTACAATGGAGGCCTGGTCCATGACTAGGGCTTTTTGGCATTACAGTATTACTGTACTACTACCATAATCAGAATCATTTTGCCAAATTAGCCTCTAAATTGGAGCTGGTCAAATAGGGGATGGACTTTTTTACAAAAACAAACAAATATTGACTGTTTTACATTTTTAAAAAAAAATTCAAAAACATTTAAGCCTCTCCCACTGCAATCTGACACTTAGTCTTCTATCTCACCAGTGCACATTATGATCTCTTGAAGATGCTAATTCTCTAACCATTATAAGTGAGCAAGGTCTGGCTGGGTCTCCCTGGTTGAGAGAATCTTCCTACACCTGATGCAAGTTCCCAGATTTACTTAAACATATAATAGACTAGGGTGGTGTTGTGACTTTTCCTAAGTTCCTCTTTGGTTTGGATGTAAAACTAATGGACCAAATGGCAGCAAAGCCAATTTGGTTCAACATTTCAATAAGCAACCTGGACAAAATGGCAAGGGACATCTTATTTGAGAGAGGTTAGCCTTACATGTTTTTCTCAGACCTAATCAAGTGCAGTGCAAGAAAGGCAAAGCATGAAACTCAGATGGATAGAAGTACTAGAGTTATACATGGATGGATGGAGAAAAAACAGACCCTGAAAAATAAATTCCTAAATTTGGGCTGACCCAGCTACCAACTTTTTGAGAGTTTCTTCAATGAGCTAAAGGAATCACGAGGAAGAAGTCTACATCCATAGTACGATATTTTCAGCCTCAAGATATGGTTCATCAAGCCACTACCCTTATTTGGCCCAGGACATTCAGCAACTTGTTTGCACTTCTATAAGCAAACTCCAACCGGGGGGGGCAGGGGAACAGAAAAAAACCCACGTCTTCAGAAATGCTCCTTCTCTCATCTCCATGATGTCAAGGTCCCTGAACAATGCAAAACGATGGGTCATGTTAGCTAACAAACATACTGTGTTATTGCCGGGTTTTTTCCAACACCATGAAGGACTAAGGAAGTCACAGCTGAATGGAGAAAAGTAATAACTAGACAGGGGATGAATCATTTGATGATTGCCTGTTCTGCTCATTCCCTCTGAAGCTCTTGGCATTGACCACTGTTGGAAGACAGGATTCTGGGCTAGATGGACCATTGGTCTGACCCAGTATGGCCGTACTTATGTTCTTATGCTCTTATATTTTCAAAAATAGAAAAACTGGCAATTATTGTTCCAAAAATCTAATCCCTTTCTCCAGTGAAATAATGGTATAAGCACTAAAATAAATAAAAATCTAACCATGTAGCCAATAACAAAGCCATGATTATAAAGCAGCACAGGTATACTAAGAATAATGGGTACAATTTCAGTGGCTTCCCTTTTGTAAACTCAATTTATGTCAACATTTTTACATTGCAGCTCAACTGTAAGCACAAAACCAAGTAGTCACAACTTTAGTTATCTCACTGACAATCCAAACCAAGTAGTTATAGGTATAAATTGGAGCTAGATGAAATTTTTCTAGCTAAACTTTTTGCAGAGAAAAATGCAGATTCAGTGATACTGAAACATTTTTCAAATACGTGTTGATTTTGCTGAATTGTTTCAGTCAATAGATAACCAAAAATATGGAAAAAAATAATTTCTTTATTTTTTTTTATTATTTTGACAACTCCTCCCCCCCCCAATTTTTTGGAATGGCTGGCTAGGTAAAAATCTGTTATTTGCACATCTCTAATATAAGTACACACATTTTGACCCACAATACATTATGGCTGTGTGCCTGCAACATTTTTGCACATGGAATTGACTTGCAGATAGTAATCTGGGCATTTGCCCTTTAACTACAGGAAGCTAGTTCAGATCAGGTGGCTAGAGAGGCAACTATTAGATTTTCCCTTGCAATTCATTTTGTGGGTGCAAAAATATTGATTCAGATTTTATACTTGCAAATTGCACATTCAAGCAGGGCACGAGTCCCTTTGAAAAAAACCTCCCCCTTAATTCTATTAGACAAGCTTGATTGCTTATTTGGACAAAGTAGCAAAATTACTGGATGAAGGGAAAGTGGCAGATGTAATATACTTGCATTTTAGTAAAGCATTTGATACTGAGTCTGACACAATCTTACTTGAAAACTTAATTGAAACTGGCCTGGATAGGAACAGTGTTATGTGGATAGAAAACAAACATTAATGGGTAAATGGGTAAACAAGACTGCAAGCAAAGGGCAATGATAAACCACAAAATGTACTGATTTGGGGGTGGTGCCTATTGGGGCCCAGAGCAAACATGTTGGGTCTTATTCAACATTTTCATTAGTGATCTGGAACAAGGAGTAAACAACATATTGACCAAATTAGTAGTTGATTCCAAATTGGGAGACAATGCAAATGACAGGACAGAGGAATCCAATGAGTAGATTATAAAGCATGAGAAGAAAGTAACAAAATAAATTTCCACTCACATTCCTTGTGCTCAACCATAGTAACTTGCATTTTTACAATACACAGATATTTTATAGGACTGGAAAACCGGGACCAGCAGTAATCCTGAGGAAGACCTTGGAGCAACAGTGGACAATTACAAATAGACATGAGCTTTATATCTAATATAGTGGTAGCAGCCAATATGAAGGGGCATCATGCCATGTCTCTGCAATCTTGACCAAAGTGGAACATTGTATTCAGTTTAGGATACATGATTTCCAGAAACAATGGAGAGAGTTTGGAACAACACACAAACAATAAAGGTCTGGGGCTATAGAGCAAGATTATGCTAAATATAGCTATTGGGAAACATAAAGAGCAAAGTAAGCCCTGGTCTACACTAGGACTTTAGGTCGAATTTAGCAGCATTAAATCGATTTAAACCTGCACCCGTCCACACAGTGAAGCCCTTTATTTCGACTTAAAGGGCTCTTAAAATCGATTTCCTTACTCCACCCCTGACAAGTGGATTAGCGCTTAAATCGACGTTCCCAGCTCAAATTTGGGGTACTGTGGACACAATTCGATGGTATTGGCCTCCGGGAGCTATCCCAGAGTGCTCCATTCTGACCGCTCTGGACAGCACTCTCAACTCAGATGCACTGGCCAGGTAGACAGGAAAAGAACCGCGAACTTTTGAATCTCATTTCCTGTTTGGCCAGCGTGGCAAGCTGCAGGTGACCATGCAGAGCTCATCAGCACAGGTGACCATGATGGAGTCCCAGAATCGCAAAAGAGCTCCAGCATGGACCGAACGGGAGGTACGGGATCTGATCGCTGTTTGGGGAGAGGAATCCGTGCTATCAGAACTCCGTTCCAGTTTTCGAAATGCCAAAACCTTTGTGAAAATCTCCCAGGGCATGAAGGACAGAGGCCATAACAGGGACCCGAAGCAGTGCCGTGTGAAACTGAAGGAGCTGAGGCAAGCCTACCAGAAAACCAGAGAGGCGAACAGCCGCTCTGGGTCAGAGCCCCAAACATGCCGCTTCTATGATGAGCTGCATGCCATTTTAGGGGGTTCAGCCACCACTACCCCAGCCGTGTTGTTTGACTCCTTCAATGGAGATGGAGGCAATACGGAAGCAGGTTTTGGGGATGAAGAAGATGAGGAGGAGGAGGAGGTTGTAGATAGCTCACAGCAAGCAAGCGGAGAAACCGGTTTTCCCGACAGCCAGGAACTGTTTCTCACCCTAGACCTGGAGCCAGTACCCCCCGAACCCACCCAAGGCTGCCTCCTGGACCCAGCAGGCGGAGAAGGGACCTCTGGTGAGTGTACCTTTTAAAATGCTATACATGGTTTAAAAGCAAGCATGTGAAAGGATTACTTTGCCCTGGCATTTGCGGTTCTCCTAGATGTAGTCCTAAAGCCTTTGCAAAAGGTTTCTGGGGAGGGCAGCCTTATTTCGTCCTTCATGGTAGGACACTTTTATCACTCCAGGCCAGTAACACATACTCGGGAATCACTGTAGAACAAAGCATTGCAGTGTATGTTTGCTGGCATTCAACCAAAATCCGTTCTTTCTCTCTGTGTGTTATCCTCAGGAGAGTGAGATATAATTCATGGTCACCTGGTTGAAATAGGGTGCTTTTCTTCAGGGACACTCAGTATAGCCCATTCCTGCTGTGCTGTTTGCCTGTGGCTGAACAGAAATGTTCCCCGCTATTAGCCACGGGGAGGGGGGAGGGTTGAGGGGGTAGTCACGCGGTGGGAGGAGGCAAAATGCGACCTTGTAACGAAAGCACATGTGCTATGTATGTAATGTTAACAGCAAGGTTTACCCTGAAAGAGTGTAGCGACTGTTTTATAAAATGTGTCTTTTTAAATACCGCTGTCCCTTTTTTTTTCTCCACCAGCTGGATGTGTTTCAATGATCACAGGATCTTCTCCTTCCCAGAGGCTAGTGAAGCTTAGAAAGAAAAAAAAACGCACTCGAGATGAAATGTTCTCCGAGCTAATGCTGTCCTCCCACACTGACAGAGCACAGACGAATGCGTGGAGGCAAATAATGGCAGAGTGCAGGAAAGCACAAAATGACCGGGAGGAGAGGTGGAGGGCTGAAGAGAGTAAGTGGTGGGCTGAAGACAGGGCTGAAGCTCAAATGTGGCGGCAGCGTGATGAGAGGAGGCAAGATTCAATGCTGAGGCTGCTGCAGGACCAAACTAGTATGCTCCAGTGTATGGTTGAGCTGCAGCAAAGGCAGCTGGAGCACAGACTGCCACTGCTGCCCCTCTGTAACCAACCGCCCTCCTCCCCAAGTTCCATAGCCTCCACACCCAGACGCCCAAGAACGCGGTGGGGGGGGCCTCCGGCCAACCAGCGACTCCACAACAGAGGATTGCCCAAAAAAAAGAAGGCTGTCATTCAATAAATTTTAAAGTTGTAAACTTTTAAAGTGCTGTACTTAAAGTGCTGTGTGGCATTTTCCTTCCCTCCTCCACCACCCCTCCTGGGATACCTTGGTAGTCATCCCCCTATTTGTGTGATGAATGAATAACGAATGCATGACTGTGAAGCAGCAATGACTTTATTGCCTCTGCAAGCGGTGATTAAAGGGAGGAGGGGAGGGTGGTTAGCTTACAGGGAAGTAGAGTGAACCAAGGGGCGGGGGGTTTCATCAAGGAGAAACAAACAGAACTTTCACACTGTAGCCTGGCCAGTCATGAAACTGGTTTTCAAAGCTTCTCTGATGCGTACCGCGCCCTCCTGAGCTCTTCTAACCGCCCTGGTGTCTGGCTGCGCGTAACCAGCAGCCAGGCGATTTGCCTCAATCTCCCACCCCGCCATAAACGTCTCCCCCTTACTCTCACAGATATTGTGGAGCACACAGCAAGCAGTAATAACAGTGGGAATATTGGTTTCGCTGAGGTCTAAGCGAGTCAGTAAACTGCGCCAGCGCGCCTTTAAACGTCCAAATGCACATTCTACCACCATTCTGCACTTGCTCAGCTTGTAGTTGAACAGCTCCTGACTACTGTCCAGGCTGCCTGTGTACGGCTTCATGAGCCATGGCATTAAGGGGTAGGCTGGGTCCCCAAGGATACATATAGGCATTTCAACATCCCCAACAGTTATTTTCTGGTCTGGGAAGAAAGTCCCTTCCTGCAGCTTTTGAAACAGACCAGAGTTCCTGAAGATGCGAGCGTCATGCACCTTTCCCGGCCATCCCACGTTGATGTTGGTGAAACGTCCCTTGTGATCCACCAGAGCTTGCAGCACTATCGAAAAGTACCCCTTGCGGTTTATGTACTCGCCGGCTTGGTGCTCTGGTGCCAAGATAGGGATATGGGTTCCGTCTATAGCCCCACCACAGTTAGGGAATCCCATTGCAGCAAAGCCATCCACTATGACCTGCACATTTCCCAGGGTCACTACCCTTGATATCAGCAGATCTTTGATTGCGTGAGCTACTTGCATCACAGCAGCCCCCACAGTAGATTTGCCCACTCCAAATTGATTCCCAACTGACCGGTAGCTGTCTGGCGTTGCAAGCTTCCACAGGGCTATCGCCACTCGCTTCTCAACTGTGAGGGCTGCTCTCATCCTGGTATTCATGCGCTTCAGGGCAGGGGAAAGCAAGTCACAAAGTTCCATGAAAGTGCCCTTACGCATGCGAAAGTTTCGCAGCCACTGGGAATCGTCCCAGACCTGCAACACTATGCGGTCCCACCAGTCTGTGCTTGTTTCCCGAGCCCAGAATCGGCGTTCCACAGCATGAACCTGCCCCATTAGCACCATGATGCATGCATTGGGAGGGCCCATGCTTTCAGAGAAATCTGTGTCCATGTCCTGATCACTCACGGGACCGTGCTGACGTCGCCTCCTCGCCCGGTATTGCGTTGCCATGTTCTGGTGCTGCATATACTGCTGGATAATGCGTGTGGTGGTTGATGTGCTCCTAATTGCCAAAATGAGCTCAGCGGCCTCCATGCTTGCCTTGGTATGGCATCCGCACAGAAAGAAGGCGCGGAACGATTGTCTGCCGTTGCTCTGACGGAGGGAGGGGCGACTGACGACACGGCTTACAGGGTTGGCTTCAGGGAGCTAAAATCAACAAAGGGTGTGCCTGTACATCAAGGAGTATTTCAGGCAGGACTGCACGGAGGGTTCCAATAAGAAATGGTGCACCAAAGTTATCGTTGTTATTGGAACAAGGAGGTTAGCCTGGCCTCTGATTGATACATGGCTAGATTAACCTCGCTGCGCCTTCTCTGTGACTGACTGCAGTGTGATCTAGACAGGGGAGGAGGAAAATGAGTCCAAAACAAATCTGGTCTATTTCTTGTTCTGACTCACTCCATCGATCCTTTACATCTTTGGCTGGCAGCAGACAAAAAAGGCACGAAATGATTGTCTGCCCTTGCTTTCACGGGGGGAGGGAGGGTGGGAACGGGGTCCTGACGATATGTACCCAGAACCACCCGCGACAATGTTTTAGCCCCATCAGGCATTGGGATATCAACCCAGAATTCCAATGGGCAGCGGAGACTGCGGGAACTGTGGGATAGCTACCCACAGTGCAACGCTCCAGAAGTCGACGCTTGCCTCGGTACTGTGGAAGCGCTCCGCCGAGTTAATGCACTTAATGCACTTAGAGCATTTTCTGTGGGGACACACACACTCGAATATATAAAACCGATTTCAAAAAAACCGACTTCTATAAATTCGACCTAATTTCGTAGTGTAGACATACCCTAAGTACAAATTTGGATAATTAAGAACTAAGGGGAGGGATGCGATAACTGCACAAATATTTTAAAGCTGAAAACAAAATTGAGAAAGAAAATATTTATGGTGGGAAAAGGGGGATATAACTGAAAGCAACAGGCAGGAACTGAATAAGGAGAAGTTTAGGGTGAATATGTAGGAAAATATTCCTTGCATTGAGGAATAGAATGCTGTGGAATAGTTGTCTTTAAAAAGCAGTAGAAGCTCTCTATATAGGGGCATTTAAATCTGGACTCAACCGAAACTAGGGCTCAGACCCTGAGCTGGTGTAAACTGGCATAGCTCCAGTGTCTACAGTGGCACTATGACAATTTAGGATCTGTGGAGACAGAAGACCTGGATGAACAAATATATTATCTTTTATACAGTGGACAAACTTGTATATCAGCAGGATAAACCTGAGATAGGTCAGAAGCGGCTGAAAAGCATGGCCATCCACTAGGGGCATTTTATTGCCGCAGAAGGGCCCAGGCTTTGTGGAGGTACCATTTACATCTCCTTGTACCAGCTTTCATGAATCTGGTGTAATATTACATTGCAAGGGGTGTCCAGGAAGTGTCCATACCATCTGGACTGTCAACAGATATGTTAGAAAAATTGTTATCCATAGGTGCTCTGTAAAGTCTAGTATTACTATGGCGATCAGGTATATCAAGCAACGAATTACTGAAAGTATTGGAACATGAGAGAGTTACACAACAAGAGGGGTGTGTGTGTGTGTGTTGTGTGTGGCAGGGGGGGAGGGGCTGTCCTAAGACATAGATAACCTCTCAGTGGAGTAAAATGCTGAGGAAATTATTTTTTTAAGTATGTGATGGCCTTTTAAATGAATAAGAAGACTTTTCCAGTATTTGTTTTAGAGTGAATTGTGGTATGAAGCCAGAACCAGCAAAATAGAGCTAATTTAGCCACAGAGCTTCTGCAGGAGGTCCAAAAGGCCTGGTGCATCGATAGCCACCGTGGCTCCTGGAACAGAGGAGTATAGCCACTGTAACACACACAGTGAATGGGTGCAGTGCACAATCCCACTTGCTTGCCAACGGTAGTGATAAATTTCAGTAACAAAGATTATTGTTATAGCAGGTGTTATGGAGCGGTACCACCACACGTGCTCTTCTATGTTCTTTTTCTTAGCATGTGACCAAATGTTCACTCTTGTGAGGACATACCGTATGTCGCTAGTTTTGTTATGCAAGGCTCTGCTCCGCGGTAGAAAGATCCATGTGAGCAGCAGGACAGTTTGTGTTATACTTTGGACACTGATTGGAGTCAGTTCCTGGGGCAAAGTTCCTCTTTGGGAACTGGGCACTGATGTTGGGTTTGAGATATCTAAAGGGGAATAGACTTGAATATTGTTTCTGACCTTTGGAAATTCATCAAGTTGGGTGGGCTCCTCATGCCACCTAAAGGGGTCGAACACAGTCAGGCCTTTAGTTTCAAAAGCATCCTTAACTGTATAGAACACTGTCAGTATAATTCCTAGAAATAATACATTGTGTTTATAGAGTTCTCCTTTCATCCTGAAGCGTCCTTGAGCGCTTTATGCACTCATCTGCCACTGAAATGGGGTGCCACCTCTGGGGTGGAAGCCAGCAGCCATTCGGCATCAGTGATACTACAGAATTTAAACAAGATAAATGCAGACAAGAGAGTCCATCTGTTAGTTTGCCAGTCAATTTGTAGATACAAGTAGATCAACAGCAAGTTATGATACTCATGTGTGCCAGATCCTCTCCAATGTTTCTAACAGAGCACAGGCAAGCATAAGGAAGTCATTTGTGTCAGCATTAGTTGTGTTGTCAGCCTGCCTCTGAGATCTCTTTGCATTTCTAGAGACCGGAATTCTCTCTGGGTATGATCAAATGAGTCGATCTGATGTTATCAATATATGCCTCCATCTATATAAGGACACGCAGGTAGGTGCTACAACCTTTTGCTCAGCTCCAGTCCGTGGCTTTTGCCAAAGACTTCAGCCAAAGCTCCTCACAGGAGGAGTGCCCAGAAACTTTTGGCACCAAAATAAAGATTAGGATCCATGACAGCCAAATTGTAGAAGCCTCCTGGAGTCTCTGTGGCCAAAACCATGGAAAATGAAATTTGCTCTGAATAGAGCCCTATAGATCAAACATTCGGAGTAGACTAAACATCTTTGACAATGAGTCTAAGATTTCATAGCAAAGCAATTTTGCTCAGTAATTTGTCCAGATCTAAATGCCCTTAGTGCTTCTAAGTTCATTTCTCATTAATTATTTTCTCTGGACAGTTCATTTGAACATAATAAGGCAACCAAGCTCCTGCTATAACAGGACCTTTGCAGTACAAGTGTATGTGTTATAATATCTTATTTTCCATCATGGAGATTTAATTAAATG
Organism: Lepidochelys olivacea; assembly: GCF_965140295.1. Taxonomy (NCBI): domain Eukaryota; kingdom Metazoa; phylum Chordata; order Testudines; family Cheloniidae; genus Lepidochelys; species Lepidochelys olivacea. The sequence goes on from NC_140416.1 coordinate 103,892,651, forward strand.
CACTAAAATGATAGACTGTAACAGAGATTTTTCAATAATGTACATTAAAAGGGTCCTTATGTAATGACTTAGAACTATGGAGTCAAAAGATGATAGTGTGTTTCAGCATACACTATTCTGTGAAGGATTAGCCAGCCTTCTGGGAAGCCTACATAGTTCTCTGCTACCCCAAGTGCTTGTGAGTCATTATGGCCTTGTTTGGTTGTCTGATAAATTCTGTAAACTGGAGTACTGTATATCATACAGCAACACTGTATATCATTCCATTCTCTAATAGAAACATAAAACAACCATTGATTGCAAACAGGCTCTTTTAAAGATTCACTATGCTGTTTGGCATTTCCAAATGTTTTTTATGTTGGCAGGCTATTATAATAACTCATACAGGATCAAAATACATGTAACTTATTCCGAAGTATTCCACATGCTAATTAAATAAACAGAAGTGCACTTGTCCCTACTTCCCCCATCAAAAAAGAATATACTTATCCTCCAGAACAGTATTTCTCCTCAGCTTCTCTTTTTTATGCATCATACCAAACCTTCCCTCCCAGCCCTCAACATTCATATTCCTGTTCACTGACTCTCATGTTACTGTCTCTGTCTCTTCATATATCTAAAATATTAAAGTGAAGCAAGGTAATGAGTCACTTTTTATCTCTCCAAGGAGGAGAGAGGAAGATGACACACACTCTACTGATCTTACGAAGAAAAGGAGATGGCTTTTTTTGGGTTTTATTTAATCTTTATCAAAACTGCATAGGCAGAGTCATTTCACAATGAAGAAAAAAGGCAGGTATAAGCCGCAATAGCAGTACTACCAATGACAACACCTTTGTGGTTCAGTTCAGGGCATTTTTGTGCAGCCAAAAGATATTCGTGTCTCCAATATGGTCAATGTGTATTAATTTCAAGCAAAATACACTTTCACTTGATGACCATGTGTGTAAGTCCCATTAGCACCGCTCATCCAGGAGAGAATAACCTGCTAAAGTTAATTGTGTCCTCACGTTTGAAGCCATAAGAACTATAGGCCACTAGAATGTTTATGACCAGACTTATGTCTTGCTGTGGGCAGCAGACATTACTAAAGAGTGGAATGCACAAATTGCAAATGAGGGTTGAGTCCTGATTGGACATTTAAGAAACGTGTTCTGTCTAGGTCTCTCTCTCGCTAGACCCCCACCACTGTAGTATCTGTATGCCTTTTCAGAAAGCTAAAAGAGGCAGCTCCCTCATTAGCAACAGGTGCCTGTGGTGTTTGCTCCCACGGTGCATTTACGAAGGAAAGTGCAAAGGGTGGAAGCGGAATGCAAGTGTAAGATGAGTTTGGCAGAAGAGACGGGGTAGGGCCATGGCCAAGAGAATGTTTCTGCTATGGAATTTTCAAAGAAGTTCAACTGGGTGCAAATGGTCTTTGAACTGCAAGCAGTTTGCGCCCAAAATTGTGTCCATAACTGCTTGTGCCAGAGGAACAGCCAAAACCAGCTGCTCTGCATTGTCTCATTAAATCTGCCATTTTACACACAGCAGCCAGAGACAAATAGGCAGTCGCTTGGCAGCAGCTTGTGGCTGCTTGGCACCGCCGTAGAATCATGCTCGTCTCTCAAACTGTGGCCAACCTGAGGCATACAGAAAAGGAGAAAGGGAGGAGGAGAAGTTTCCCAGGCAGTGCAGAGCCATATCATTGCAACAGAATTTACAAGTTGCAGGTTAGCTTTCTCAGTATGCCATAAGAACAACTCCCTGCAAAGACAGAAGAGAGGCACACAAATTATCCTGAATCTGTGAGGAGTTACAAGAGGAACCGGAGAGTTCCATGCAAGAGAACTACATAATAGTGTGGGTGATTTAAGTCACCGCTGCTTGGCAGTTTGGCAACAAGCACTTGTCACAGAACCATCCAGGGATGCTAGAGGGATTCCAGCCAGTCTGCCCCTGCTCTAGGATGTTGAGTGGCATTGTCAAAGGCATTATAATCAAGATCCCCAAACACAGGCAGAACCAAGTCCGGAGTAAGTTTTATAACAATTACACATTTCACATCTGTCCTGGGTCTGGGAAGCAGTGTGGCCTAGTGGATTAGGACTCAGGGGACATGAGTTCTATTTCCAGCTCTGACAACTGGCCTGCTGGGTGACCATGGGCAAGTCATTTCATCTCTCTGTGCCTCAGTTTACCCCCTTTAAAATGAGGATAATGATACTGACCTCTGTAAGGTGCTGGGCAACCTAAGGATGAAAAGTGCTATTTAAGAGCTAGGTGTTAGTATTATTTTTTACTGTACTTATGTTCCGCTTAGAGAGCCCTCCTGAGGGAATGAGGGAGCTTACTGGGAACAGGAAGAGGTTCCATTCTATCAGTGGACAGGTTGTCTCATCTTAAACTCTGCATCACAGAGGCAGTGGCAGAGAATGCAGGGGCATGTTTTGATTCCTATATTATAAGGTGATCTGGCTTTTCAGTGCAAAGGACGGAGCTAGAGGGTGGCTGGCTACTGGATAATTGTGGGGTGCTCTTATAGCATTATTATTGGAATCTTCTTCCCTAACAGAAATATTTTTCTATGTTTAAGAAGACTGTCCTAATCCATTAATACCTCAGCTCATGACTCCTCCTCCAAATCCCCATGGTCCCATAGAGGAAGTTATAATGAGGCAGACCATGTACTTCTCCTCCGAATAGATAGTGGGCTTTTTACTGCCCTGACATCTTCTCCCTTTTCCTGAGGACATTGTTAGTGATTGTAAGACTACTCAGCTTCTGTAAATCCTGGCCAGCATCCAGCTGCACAAGGTTGAGGATTGTGGGACATTTGCATGTGGACACCTCACACACATTTTCTTTCCCTGAGGCTTTCACCTGGTCACTAGGTGTCATTATGACAAATGTTGCAGCCTCCAACACAACCACAATTGCCTCCTGTTGTGCAATGATGCTGGTACAATAGGAATGGCAGTGCCTGGAAGTTAGCCAATGACACTGTGAGTGATACACTCTGTGCTCTCTCCCTCACTGCACAGAGAAGCCGTATAGAACTATGTTCCCAAATCCATCCATTGGTCCCAAATAGCCTGGTCGGTTGACTTTCTCAGGGGAACCATCCTCTTACTGTGGTGGGAAAGGTGCACTGAAACTTGCTGTATGCTCAACCCTCTTTAGATCCTTGTCAGGGTCCCTTCCCCACTCTGAACTCTGGGGTACAGATGTGGGGACCCGCATGCAAGACCCCCTAAGCTTATTTTTACCAACTTAGGTTAAAAACTTTCCCAAGGCACAAATTCCACCTTGTCCTTGAACAGTATGCTGCCACCACCAAGTGATTTAGACAAAGAATCAGAGAAAGGACCACTTGGAGTTCCTGTTGCCCCAAAATATCCCCCCAAGCCCTTATACTCCCTTTCTTGGGAGGCTTGAGAATAATATCCTAACCTATTGGTTACAAAGTGGACACAGACCCAAATCCCTGGATCTTTGGACACTGAAAAAAAAATCAATCAGTTCTTAAAAGAAGAATTTTATTAAAAAAAAGAGAAAAGGTAAAAATCCCCTCTGTAAAATCTGGTTGGAAGATAACTTTACAGGGTAACAAAAGATGCACAAAACACAGAGGAACCCCCTCTAGCCTTAGTTTCAAAGTTACAACAAAACAGAGATAAACCTCCCTCCAGCAAAGGAAAAATTCACAAGCTGAGAAAACAAAGATAAACTAATACGCCTTGCCTGGCTGTACTTACAATTTCTGTAATACGAGAGACTGGTTCAGAATGGTTTGGAGGACATGGACTGATGTCCGGTCCCTCTTAGTCCCAAGAGCGAACGAACACAGAAACAAAGAACCCAAAAAAAGGCCTCCCCCGGATTTGAAAGTATCTTTTGTCTCCTTTGGTCAGGTGCCAACCAGGTTATTTAAGCTTCTTAACCCCTTACAGGTAAGGAGGAATTTTAGGCTACCCTTATGGTTATGACAGTCCTCTAGAACAAATCTCAGCATTATTTACCATTTCAGCTAATTATGAGCACTGAAGAGCCAAAACCTGCTGCTGGCTTCAGGAGAACATAGTATTTTGTCTGAATTGAACAAAAAGAAAGGTAAAATGAGTCAGTTAACTCTCAGCTGTGCTTAAGGAAAACCCTTAAAAAATCTGCACCAGGATTAACAGGGCTTCACTGTGTAGAAGACCCATCTTGTATCCTAAAAACCATGAGAAGAAAATACTGTAGAAATCACTAGTGGCTCTCCTTATGTAGGACATGTTTATACAAGAAATTATGAAAAGTGCACAATACTGTCTGCATTCCAGAGCAGAGTAGCACATTGTACAATTAATGGGGAAAAAATAAACCCTCAAGGATGTAACTCTTGTTACTTGAGAGAAGCTAAAAAAGAATGGTTGGTTTAGTAAATGCCCTTAATTTTGTGCCATACCTTTGAATAAGATGAGGGTTTAGAACTTTTTCTTATTAGAAAGTATATTCAAAACATATTTTTCTTTAGATATTTATTTGTCTTTCCAGAGCTACACAAAGAGAAAGAACATGAAATACATTCAAGTCCAAACTGGAATCCACACTGTTAAGGAAAACTGGGGACACTCCAAGCTATTATGTGTTAAGAAGCAAAGTTTACTTTTTCCTATTGTTGTTATTTTTTAAAAGTTTATTGGATTTTTTTTTTAAAAAAATACAGAATAAATTTGTAGAACAAAACCCATGGAATTTCAAGCAGAAGCAATAAATACTGAGCCTACCTCACCGCACTGGTCTGAAAACCATAATACTTTTACAAGTACAAAAAGTAAAAATGGCCACTTTTCAAACAGATGCCTCTCAGACAGTGTGTACGCCATACAATTGGTGGCTAGATTCCGAGTCACTCATGGAAAGGTGTGTGTTTTCTACATTATACACAATGTGGTATAGGCAGAGAATTTGTGTTCAGGGTACTGTAACACAAACCTCTTCTCTGCTATTCCCTTCTCCTGGCATCAGGGTGGATGTAATTCTTCTCATGCATTATTGATAGGCCCCAAAGCCTGCCAAGCTAGCCTGCTTTTTTTTGTGACAGACAAAGGAGGGTACACGGATGGCACCTCTCACTGCTCGGGGCTCTGCTTTCATTAAGAACATTTGCTGCCTGTTCTCCAAGGGCACCCTCTGTCAGAGACTGCCAGGCAATAAAAAAAAATATGGCTTTGAAGTCCAGTGAATAGAAAGAAAATGAATTAGTGTTCAGGTGTTCGTGCAACCTGATTATGAAGGCCCAATTCAGTGGCGTCCTTCACACCTTTTCACTAGTCCCTGTATAATCTCGACACATCTTTTAGGCTCTCTGCCTTTCCAGCCCTCTCCTCCTTTCCCATCCCTTTATTTCCTAATGCTTGCAGGTCCTCCAGGAAGACACAAGCACTTACAGTTGTTGGAGTGATTAAATATTTATAATCAGGGCAATGAGTGAGGTGTTGAATAATAAATGCTAAGGTTGAGGCGGCCTTAGATAATTTCTGCAGATTTCTTCATCCACAGCCTCTTTGATTCTAAGGCAAAATCCTTTTAATTAACAAAAACTTTTTTTTGTATAGCTGTGACAGTTGATAGTCCTTTATCACTGTTTTGTTTGTGAACCTTAACCTTGCCACCGTGCTAGACCTTTCATTAAAATCTTAGATAGACATGCATACAATTTACATGGGTTGTTGCTTCCTAGCATGTTGTTCATTCGTTTTGTTTTTGCCCACGTTACCTCAGACTCCCATACATCAGTCGTGTATTTAGTTGAGAAATTGAAGTCTGTATAATAAATGGTCAGTCTAGTTATTCAGAGACAGAGCTGTAATATATTGTACTGGGAATTGAGAGTGATCATTATATAAAGTTTCTTTATTGGGCTGTAACTGTAGAGAGTACGGTACTTCACAAAACAGATGGAGGACAGGATTCTCTGCAGGAGTAAATCTATTGACTTCAACAGAGTTTCACCAGCAGAGAAATCAGCCTTAAGTGTCAATCCCTCAGCTGAAGAGCTCACACAGTTCTACACTGAGATTTTATTATGAATCTTGCAATATTTCTTGTTTTTTCTTAAAACCCAAGCTACTGGAGTCATATGATTACTTGAGACTCTCACCTTTCACATGTTTTAAAAAGCAAGTCTCTAGCCTTCACAGTGCTGGAGAAAATGTGACCCTCTAAAGGTTCAAAAGCTATAGGGCAAATAAAAGGATCCTCAAAGTTATTACTCTTTAAAAATCTCATGATTATTATTATTAATTATTATTATTATTATTATTATTTGGCTTGGGCCTGATTGATGATTGTTGAATGCTTAATGTTGGCCCTACTGCTTGCAGTTTAACACAGATAGGGTAGGCCAAGGCTTAGGGAGACCATTGCTGAAGAAAGGGAGTACTTGTGGCACCTTATAGACAAACAAATTTATTGGAGCATAAGCTTTCGTGGGCTACAGCCCACTTCATAATAAATCTGTTAGTCTCTAAAGTGCCACAAGTCCTCCTCTTCTTTTTGCGGATACAGACTGACACAGCTGCTACTCTGAAACCTGTCATTGGATGGGTTCAAGAAAGAAATATGTTGTATAGCAAGAGTTGCAAAAGGGAGAAGGAACATCTAGTGGCTAAGCCACGTGAAACATTCCAAGTACAGAGGGCAGCATAAAAGAGGCACAAAGCCCAGAGTGAGAGACAGCTCAGGATTCTTGAGTTCTATTCCAAGCTCTGCCACTCACTGGGCAAACCACTTAACCCCTCTGTAAAATTGGCACCCTAATATTTCCCCATAATTTAAGACTGTTTGGGGGCTTGATAAATTGTCGGTAATATATTTTGTGGTCCTCAGATGAAAAGGAATATGAAATTGAAATACATTATTATTTTAACTGGCACAGGAAAGCTCAGAAAGAAATGACATATTGGGACTATAGTGTTCTAACATAGTCTAGCTATGAGCTGATGAGAAATACCCTCACTGATGTATTTCATTATTTAACTTCTCAAATATAAATAAGGATCAAGGTAAATTAAGTTGTCCACTGCAGCTCAGCTCTTGAAATGCAAAAGGGAATAGGGGTTGACTTTATGTCAAAACAGCATCATGGTAGTGGAAAAATCAGTTTCTCTTTAATTCATCCTGCTGTTCTAGTCATATTATCATTTGGCTCAGGTAACTTGTAATATCATGATGTCCAAAAGAGAGAGCGGGAGTTGGAATTGGAATGTATGAAGAAGGAAAATGGTGGTGTCCCTGCAGACTGGAATGGTCAGTGAGCATCAGAATATTTACCCTGCATATCTGTGCAACTGTGAACACCAGGACAGTGTACCTATAGCACATGGCAAGCTGAGACTTCTGATTTCCTGCTAAATTTTGCTTTATAGGAACCTTATCCTCCCACTTTGCTTGTCTGTTTTGTCCACCTGTTGTGACCTGTCTGACTCCAAAGCCTAAATACTGCAAACACTCAGACTATAAACTCTCTGGGGCCTGCAATGTCTTGTTCGTTATCTCTACAGTGCCTATCCCAATAAGGCCCTGATCCTTCACTGCTATTCCTAACCACTACTGTATCTCTATTTATTATTGTTGTTGTTTGTTGTAGTACTATCTAAACTTCTCTGGTATTTGAGAAAATCACCTTAAAATCATTTATTTTAAAATCACTTAAACCCATAACTGTGTTTCCTTGTTATCTTCCACTCTCACCTCATAACTTTCTTCTCTGCCAAATCTGGTTACTTAACTCATGTCTGTGGGTTCAATTCTGGTTTGACAGTGGTGTAAATCCGTTGCTATGTGTTACTCCTGATATACACTGATTATGTGAGATCAAAATCAGGCACTGTATATGTAGACGAAGGACTTGATTCTCATTTACACTAAAGCCACTTTCTCCTACTTTAGCAATATGAAGGGATCTTATAGTGGGTATAATGTAATTATTCTACACTTTAATGCTCCTTTACATTGCTAGGATGATGTAAAAATCCCACGTGTAAATGAGAATAAGGCCCAAATGGTGAAAGACACTGTATTCATTCTCCCAGAATCACCTATTACTTCCACAAATCATTTCTGTTTCAGGGTAAATCAGATGCCTGTATTGAAAGTTCTCTCTGAAGCTTAGTTTACACTTAAAAGTTTTGCCAGCATAGTTATGTCTGACCCCGTAATTGGCAAAAACCCCAGTGTAAAAACATGCTTTTGCCGGTATGGAGTATTTGGTTCAGGAAACTGGTATACATTATATCAGCAAAAAAACTTTTGTTCCAACATAAACTGTGTCTCCACTTATAGGGTTTGTGGACACAGTGATGTCAGCAACCCTTTTCTATTGCGGACAAGCTTAAAACATGGTCAACTGAAGCAAAGACAATGCCATTGCTTGAGATTTCAAATCTCACTATAGGCACGTGGATTCTGTTATCTAGGCATATGAAGAAACTGAAAGTCTTAGAACAGAGGTAATGCACTGTTCCACCATATTGATAGACTAGCCTCCCTTGTGAGTTTCTTTACACATTTCCAGTGATGTTATACACTAGAAACCAGGACCTATGCCATATGCTGGGTAGCATCCTTGGTATTTTAAGAATGGAAAATATTTTAATGAGAAATGTAAGCTGGGAAGACAGTGTTGTGCAGCTGGCGTCGCAATCCACTGGGACGCCGAAGACCTCAGGTCTATTCCCACCTCAGCCACTGACTCACTGTATAACACCGGACAAGTAATGACACCTCTCCTTCCCTTTGTCTGTCTGTTTAAACTTGTCACAGTTTGGGGACAGGGACTGTCTCTTACTATGGGTTTGTACAGTGCCTAGCACAATGAAGTTCTGACATGAGATGGGGCTAATATAATACACAATTATAGATAACAATAATAATCATTGGGCAAACAGCCCAAAAAAGTCATTTGCCACCCTCCTGAAAGCATCTCTAATTCAATACTAATCGTTTGATTAATTAACAAATCATATTTTAAGAACAGAAAAATAACCCACTTGTATAAAAATCTTTGTTGGGGGAGTGCATGCAAAAACTACATAGCTTAACTATATACTTGCTTTTCGTACCTTTGCCCTAATAATATTAAATCACACTTTTTTTATCCTTGTTTTCCCTTTGTCCCACTTGTCTTTATATAAGCTTTCATGCACCCAGAAGACCATAGCAATAGTCTATCCACTACAACTATAGCAATGTATACAGCTCAGTGGTAAAAGGTTACTTAGAATTGCCTCCTAATTTTGTTTTCTCTCCCCACCAAGGGGGTAATTGCTAAACCACCAACAGCTAAACAGATTGATCACCAGTTGCCAAGCCTGCTGATAAGTTCCAGGCATGTCTTTCCCAGTAGGGGCCAGTACAGAGCATTGAATAGGGAATCTGGAAAGAGAAAATGAGTATAGTAAAACAGAAGAAACCAGGTAAATATGAAAAATGCTTCAGCGGAAGATTAATCCTTCCTGTAGTCCGCCGTTAAAGTAATAAAAGGTTTATGATTCATTTCTTACATTATAATGGAGGAGGCAATTAGTAATTACTGGATTTACAGTATTTGTTGTGTTAACTCAGCCAATAAAATATGCAGCAAAACTGATTTTTTTTTTAGCACATACACTGCAAACTAACGTTCGTGAAGCATTAAAAATGCAATCTAGTGCACTGCACTCCTTGTGTTATTACAGAAAGAAAGATGGTCCTCCAGTGTACACGGACATTCAGTATTAAGAACTCAAATATTTTCTTTGTTTTTTTTTTCCATGCCATTTTTTTCCTGAGGAAAGGTTAAACAATCTAACTCTAGTAATAAGATTTAGCACAAAACCCACAGCTGCCTAATGTCTATTGTTAGAAGACTAAGTACAATTTCCCAATCAAACTTATACCATCTAATCCCTGAATGCACAATCAAGTTTGGATATTTTCTCAGGGTGGGGGAATGGTTACATTCAAATAATCTTCACTGGCTAATGCCACTCACTTAGAATTATTTTTGTCTCTGAATTTTGTTCCACTAAAGTATTTAATTGAAGAATATTATTTACTTCATAACTGTTTTTTCTGCAGTGGATCAGAACCCCATTATGGCATATTGTTTGAAGGCTACTAAAGGTTTACATTCCGGCAATGTTTCAAATTAAGTTCTGTACTAAAATCTCTATTCACACAGAGTGAAAGTTTTGGCCTGAACTGGGTGCCACATTTCAGGAAAGATGAGGACAAATTGGAGAAAGTCCAGAGGAGAGCAACAAAAATGATTAAAGGTCTAGAAAACATGACCTACAAGGAAAGACTGGAAAAAAATGGATTTGCTTAGTCTGGAGAAGAGAAGGCCGAGGGGACATGATAACAGTTTTCAAGTACATAAAAGGTTGTTAGAAGGAGGAAAAAATGTTCTCATTAATCTCTAAGAATAGAACAAGAAGCAATGGGCTTAAATTGAAGCAAGGGATGGTTAGGTTGGACATTAGGTAAAACTTCCTAACTGTCAGGGTAGTTAAGCTGAATATAAAGTCTAAGGGGCAAAGATCGTCTCTTTATTGCTTTTTTTTTCACAGCACCTAGAGTAATGGGGCCAAGGCCCCTAGTTGCTGCCATAATACAAATAGGTTTCAGAGTAGCAGCCATGTTAGTCTGTATTCGCAAAAAGAAAAGGAGTACTTGTGGCACCTTAGAGACTAACAAATTTATTTGAGCATAAGCTTTCAGCTACAGCTCACTTCATCGGATGCATTCAGTGGAAAATACAGTGGGGAGATTCAGCAGTCTCTCATTGGAGACAGGCCCAACAAAGAAAATAACAGAACGCCACTAGCCATCACCTTCAGCCCCCAACTAAAACCTCCCCAACGCATCATCGAGGATCTACAACCTATCCTGAAGGATGACCCATCACTCTCACAGATCTTGGGAGACAGGCCAGTCCTTGCTTACAGACAGCCCCCCAACCTGAAGCAAATACTCACCAGCAACCACACACCACACAACAGAACCACTAACCCAGGAACTTATCCTTGCAACAAAGCCAGTTGCCAACTGTGCCCACATATCTATTCAGGGGACACTAACATAGGGCCTAATCACATCAGCCACACTATCAGAGGCTCGTTCACCTGCACATCTACCAATGTGATATATGCCATCATGTGCCAGCAATGCCCCTCTGCCATGTACATTGGCCAAACTGGACAATCTCTACGTAAAAGAATAAATGGATACAAATCAGATGTCAAGAATTATAACATTCAAAAACCAGTCGGAGAACACTTCAATCTCTCTGGTTACTCAATTAGAGACCTAAAAGTGACAATTCTTCAACAAAAAAACTTCAAAAACAGACTCCAACGAGAGACTGCAGAATTGGAATTAATTTGCAAACTGGATACAATTAACTGAGGCTTGAATAGAGATTGGGAGTGGATGGGTCATTACACAAAGTAAAACTATTTCCCCATATTTATTCCCCCCCCCATCCCCCACTGTTCCTCAGACATTCTTGTCAACTGCTGGAAGTGGCCCACCTTGATTATCACTACAAAAGGTTTTCTCCCCCCACCCCCCCACCCCTGCTCTCCTGCTGGTATTAGCTCATCTTAAGTGATCACTCTCCTTTCAATGTGTATGGTGACACCTATTGTTTCATGTTCTCTGTGTATATAAATCTCCCCACTGTATTTTCCACTGAATGCATCCGATGGAGTGAGCTGTAGCTCACAAAAGCTTATGCTCAAATAAATTTGTTAGTCTCTAAGGTGCCACAAGTACTCCTTTTCTTTTTGATAATACAAATAATAAATCATAAAAAACCCATACAGAAGTTAGTACCATAAAAGATCTGTGCTGTATTGTAATAAGTATAGCTCGTCAGGAATCATTCAATAAAATGGTTTTTTTAGGGCTGTCGATTAATCGCAGTTAATCACAGTTTTAATTGCACTGTTAAACAATAGAATGCCAATTGAAATGTATTAAATATTTTGGATGTTTTTCTACATTTTCAAATATATTGATTTCAATTATTATACAGAATGCAAAGTGTACAGTAATCACTTTATTATTTTTATTACAAATATTTGCACTGTAAAATGATAAATAAAAGAAATAATATTTTAAATTAACTTCATACAAGTACTGTAGTGCAATCTCTTTATGGTGAAAGTGCACTCAAAAATAAAACAATGTAAAACTTTAGAGCAGGGGTCGGCAACCCTCAGCACACGGCCATCAGGGTAATCCGCTGGCAGACCGCAAGACATTTTGTTTACATTGACCATCTGCAGACCCGGCTCCTCACAGCTCCCCGTGGCTGTGGTTCACCGTTCCCAACCAGTGGGAACGCCTGCGGACGGTCAACATAAACCAACTGTCTCTCAGCCTGCCAGCAGATTACCCTGGTGGGCCATATGTCGAAGGTTGCCAACCCCTGCTTGAGAGCCTACAAGTCCACTCAGTTCTACTTCTTGTTTAGCCAATCACTAAGACAAACACATGTGTTTACATTTACAGGAGATAATGCTGACCGGTTATTTACAATGTCACCTGACAGTGAGAACAGATGTTTGCATGGCACTTTTGTAGCCAACATTGCAAAGTATTTACGTGCCAGATATGCTAAACATTCATATGCCTGTTCATGCTTTGGCCACCATTCCAGAGGACATGCTTCTATACTGATGACACTTGTTGAAAAAATAATGCGTTAATTAAATTTGTGGCTGAACTCCTTTGGGGGAGAATTGTAGGTGTCCTGGTCTGTGCTTTACCCGCATTCTGCCATATATTTCATGTTATAGCAGTCTCGGATGGTGACCCAGTATGTTGTTCATTTTAAGAACCCTTTCACTGACAAAACTCAAAGAAGGTAGTAATGTGAGATTTCTAAAGATAGCTACAGCACTCGACCCAAAGTTTAAGAATCTGAAGTGCCTTCCAAAAATCTGATGGGGACGGGGTGTGGAGCATGCTTTCAGAAGTCTTAAAAGAGCAACACTCAGATGTGGAAACTACAGAACCCGAACCACCAAAAAAGATAATCAACCTTCTGCTGGTGGCATCTGACTCAGATGATGAAACTGAACATGCATCGGTCTGCACTGCTTTGGATCATTATCAAGCAGAACCCATCATTAGCATGGACACGTCCTCTGGAATGGTGATTTAAGCATGAAGGGATATATGAATCTTTAGTGCATCTGGCATGTAAATATCTTGCAACATTGGCTATAACAGTGTCATGTGAATGCCTGTTCTCACTTTCAGGTGACATTGTAAACAAGAAGTGGGCAGCATTATCTCCTGCAACTGTAAATAAACTTGTTTGTCTGAACGATTGGCTGAACAAGAAGTAGGATTGAGTGGACTTGTAGGTGCTAAAGTTTTACATTGTTTTATTTTTGAATGCAGTTATTTTTTATACATAATTCTACATTTGTACGTTCAACTTTTCACAATAAAGAGACTGCACTCCAGTGAAAAATACTATTTCCTTTATTTTTACAGTGCAAATTTTTATAATAAAAAGAAGTATAAAGTGAGCACTGTACACTTTGTATTCTGTGTTGTAATTGAAATCAATAATTTTGAAAATGTGGAAAACATCCAGAATATTTATATAAATAGTATTCTATTACTGTTTAACAGTGTGATTAATTGTGATTGATTTTTTAATTGCTTGACAGCCCTAGTTTTTTTCCATCAGAAAAAGCCAGTTTATTGAAACTGAAACTTTGCTTGCAGAAGAGTCAATTTCCACATTGTTTATTTGATTTTTTTTAAAAAATTTGTCCTGATTCAAGATGAGAAACTTTTTGCAGGATAGGAAAACTGTTTCCTTCCCAGCTCTAGTAAAAAGAATACTTACGAAAGGCTTTGTATTAGTCTTATTCCTAAATATGTCTAGTTCATGATAGTTTATAAAAATAGAAGTGAATAAATAATATTGTATTCTCAATATAACATCTTGCACCCACATGTTAATGGGAATGATAGCAATAGGAAGAAATAAATCACTCTCTCCACATTTGCAAAGTTTGATGGAAAAGACTGAGATGGTGTGGTCTGAAGTGTATAGTACACAAAATGTGTAATAAACAGTATTGGGAAAACTAGATGCTTGTGCAGCAGCTACTTTTCAAACTTCAATAACTTGGCCATTTAATTGCTTTTCTCGTTTTGTTTTGTTTACTGAATGTGGCAAAATGGTCCAATCAGTATTATGTACTTGCCATCTTCAGCATTTCATTTTGAAGAAGTAAGCTGTTTTTTCCCCCACATGTTGAGATAGGATCAGTTTAATATCTTGATTGTTGGCACTGTTCTTGAATGCTGGTGAGTCAGGTAGATGGGAATGTTCCCTCTGAGTCAGTACTGAGCCAGCACACTGTTTGAGGACACGCTTTTGCTTCAGATGGAATCTTTTAGATCAGACAACACCCAGCACCCTGAAAACTTGTGGTCACTAGAGATCTTATTGAAGGAGTGGAGATATTACGGTAGGTATCCTCAGCAAATTCCAATGACAATAATAATTGTCTTAGGTCAGATGTGCCTAAACCCTCCAAGTAATTCAATTAGAAAAATGTTCTTTATTTCCTGTTATTAAAATATCATTACTAATTGTTTATTGGTATAAGCTGTACAATAGCTGCTATAATGCACATCAGAGGTGACTGTATTTCAGTGGTGTGTGAAGTGATTCCTGATCCTGCCATGATCACTTAAATCAGGGATTTCACATGACAGTAATTATATAGTCATGACAGTGCCTTTCCATTGACTTCAACAGGCTTTGGACCAACCCATGATTGGTAAAACACTTGTGGATCTAACATATAAATATAAGTTTATTATTATTAAATGTAGTCTCCTGTCATTAGGCTAATGAATGAATGGTTTGTTGTTGTGGTGGTGGGCTTTTTTTGCTAATTGATAAACAATTCCTAAGAGTGTATGTACATTGAGGTAGGGACCAACTTATTATGTGTTTGTTCAGTGCGTAGCACAATGGGGTTCTCTCCTGGCCCATAACTCGGGCTATGAGGTATGAGTGCAATACAAATATAATAAATAATAATTATTCTCCACTATCACACATGAAAATAAGCTTTGTAGTTTTCAATAAAACAATTCTTATACTGGCTAAGAGTACTTGGTTGTTGCATTACATATGGTAGATTGATATATACGTATTCGGAATTACTTTAATACATTCCATGCTTGTGTGCTTTAACTCTAGGTATAACAACCCTCAATGTCTTTTCCCCCTGATTTGCATATTTAATTGATAGTTTACGATGAACTCATAGCTATTGGAAAGCAAATAACAGAAACAAAATCAGTGCAATGAAGGGGACAGTGTCACTATTTTGAATGATACAGAAATCTCAAACAGATTCAAGGCAGCATGTCAGAAAGCAATGATAATATTAGGTCAAGCAAACATTCATTTTAGTACTGAATCTAAAATCTAAATATGTGGTCCCTGTTACATGAAGTTTGAATGTAACTTTGCATGAAAAATACACTAGGCATCTGAACTGAGAACTTGTGTATCAGGATAGACCTCAATGCAAAACTGAGGGTTAGGGAGTTTTCTACCCACTAACTTTAGCAGTGTGGCCAGGTAATAATTAATTGAGCCTGGATATTTCATCAGTCTTTGATTACAGAGTGGTGCTGAGTGGAACATTTCACACAGAAAGTGAGCAAAACAATGTTGCAAGCTAGGGAGGGGAGGATGGAATCATTTTTCACCTAGTGTAATTTTTGTGAACTTTGCAATAAGAAAAAAAACAAGGTTTTTTGTTTGTTTGTTTTTGTTTCTTTTGTTTTGGTTTGTTTGCTTTTTACTAAACAATGAAACTTGCATTGCAGAAAAGAAGGGGCGTATAGTACATTGAAGTGGGGAGATTAGGGTCAGACAGCATATCTGACTTCTGAATGTTTCCTATATTAAGTATTTAATGTTTGAAGATGTGGGCCCAGTTGCACTGCTCCATGAAGTAGAGAGGTACAGGACAACAGGACAATGAGTCAGCAGTGTGCCCTTGTTGCCAAGAAGTCCAATGGCATTTTGGGATGTATAAGTAGGGGCATAGCGAGCAGATCGAGGGACGTGATCGTTCCCCTCTATTCGACATTGGTGAGGCCTCATCTGGAGTACTGTGTCCAGTTTTGGGCCCCACACTTCAAGAAGGATGTGGATAAATTGGAGAGAGTCCAGCGAAGGGCAACAAAAATGATTAGGGGACTGGAACACATGAGTTATGAGGAGAGGCTGAGGGAGCTGGGATTGTTTAGCCTGCAGAAGAGAAGAATGAGGGGGGATTTGATAGCTGCTTTCAACTACCTGAAAGGGGGTTCCAAAGAGGATGGCTCTAGACTGTTCTCAATGGTAGCAGATGACAGAACGAGGAGTAATGGTCTCAAGTTGCAGTGGGGGAGGTTTAGATTGGATATTAGGAAAAACTTTTTCACTAAGAGGGTGGTGAAACACTGGAATGCGTTACCTAGGGAGGTGGTAGAATCTCCTTCCTTAGAGGTTTTTAAGGTCAGGCTTGACAAAGCCCTGGCTGGGATGATTTAACTGGGAATTGGTCCTGCTTTGAGCAGGGGGTTGGACTAGATGACCTTCTGGGGTCCCTTCCAACCCTGATATTCTATGATTCTATGATTCTATGAACTCTCAGGGAACCAGTTTTCAGGGCAGATTGGTGGCATCCTGAGCCTTAGGTTAGAGAAGCCTGGAGACTGCTCCAAATTTTGCCAAATGACTATGGTCCCTAAAGACTGTAGGCCAGCTGAGCATATCTGGAGCACATTATAATATGGCCTCGTCCCCGCCCTGCCCTGTGCCAGGGCCAACTGTGTGGGGGAGCGTGTGTTGTGCAGGAGCCACCAATACCAGTTCTTCACCAGATGGAAATTTCCCTATGCTATAGAGATTCTTAGAAGGACAGATCCAGCTCATAAAATGGCCCAGCTGAGATCTGGTCAAGAAAGTGTGGTAGACAGTGAGTATTAGTGATATTTCTATGGCAATATTCAATCTGGGTGAAATTCACCTCAAAGAACCCCAACATCTTTTGATCTTCTAAGGACAATCTGTTGGAAGGGAGCCTGGAGAGCCTTAGATAGACACGCCATCCAGGGGTGCATTTCCTCATTGCTGAATAAGACAACCTTGGCAAGGGGAGTAAAGGTGTGGAAATATCAAGAAAAAATGGCAAATGTCATTTATCTGATATGTTAGATTGTACAAACTATGTGCGTATATACAAACTATGTGCGATGTACAAACTATGTGCGTATATAGCATACACATGTAGTGAAATGTGTGCATGCCCATATACATAAAGATTTCTATTTAACAGGATATAAACAGCTAAGTTTCTCCTTTTAATCAGGAGTGCCCTGAATGTGTGAAATGTGGGGAGGAAATATAAGATGAAAGGAACCTGAACATGACAAAGGATAAGGCTACAGAAAGAGCAGCAGATAAAAAAGATAAGTGTTAAAGAGGAAATTAAAAGACAACATGAGATCCACTTGGAATTCCAAGAAACAAGAAGCAAGAAACATGATCATATATGTCTGTAGTAACATCTTCATCTCCCATTGGCACTTTTTCTGAGAACCAGGGTGTTCCCTGTGTCCTGGCCAAAATCCAGCTTGGGTAATTATATTCTACCTATATAAAATTCCCACTGTGGTTTCAATGGGACAACATTCTCTACTTTAGTTTGCATCCTAACCTGCTCTGTAGTATTGCTATGCATGCTGCATTTCCACAGGGGGTCATGTATTGTTTGTATGTTATGTTATAAAGCACCTGGGACCCTTCTGCCCCAAATGTACAATCTACATTATGTTATTATCAGTATTATCAAGTTATCAAGGGTCGAGTTACAATAAGTTTTAAATAGGATCTCAGGCAAATCACAGTGCAATAGTAGTACTCAGATGGAACTGAATGCTTATACGAGCAATTGAGCAAGCTAGTGTGGCTACAGCTGGGAAAAGGAAAGCAAAGGGCCAGATCCTCAGCTGATGTAAATTGGTATAGCTCTCATGGCCACTTGCTTTGTTTTCCCCAACTGTACCCATACTTGCTGGCAGATAGTGTAGCATGTAAGATGGCACAGCTCAAGTGACTTCAATGGAGGCTTGCCAATTTACACAGCTGAAAATCTAGCTCAAAATGCAGAAATTATGGAGAGAGGCAAGCAGAGAATGCCACTCATCTCAATGCTCAAAGTTTTCCCCACCCAGACATGAATAACAACAACAACAACAAAGAGGAGCAGGTAGGAGGGGGCAGATGTGGTGTGTTTTGACAGCAGTTTCAGACTTGAAGGAGGCTGAGAGGCCAGAGACTAAGAGAAAACAAAGTCAAAGGGAAGAACAGTGTCAGCAAAAAAAAAAAGAAAATAAAGATTAAAAATGCAACCAGGCTTACAGAAAAGATCCACAGCAGTCAGTTGCTACTGGCGAGGGAGACAGGAAGTAGGGAACTGTACTATCACCAAGTAGTTTGAAAAGAAAAAACCTGCATTAATAGGGTGGGATTTTATTTTTAAAAAATGGTATAACTCAAAAGGGCACTGGATAATGCAATCCAAGTCTTAGAAGGATGTAGGCTGCACATACAGAAATGTCTCCTAAATGAAACCACACCAAAAAGAACCTTTCGGCACTGTCACAAAAGCATTTGTATAGAATGCAGTTGACCACCAGGTAATTCAGGAAAAGGGAGAGAAGAAGAGGATGCAACTGAACCCAACAGTGGATAAGAAAACCCCTTGGGTCTCTTCTTATCTCCACTACTGACTTGCTATATAGCCCTAGGCAATTCACTTAACCACTCTGTGCCTCACTTACCCCATATTCCCTAACTTAGAGCTCTGCTGTGAGGCTTAAATTATAAATTGTAAAGAGGTTTGAGTTCCTGAGAAAGACTTGACTTGAGTAGAAGGTGTTGGGATTATAGGAGTGATCAAGCTCTGACATATCTGAGGGTGGGTGGTCTGAGGTGTCATTATGCCACCCTTCCTGGTTAGCATGATACATGCCTTTTGGACAGATCTAAAAGCTAGTGTATTATTTCTATTGTTGGCAATACAATGGGCAGGTCACAGTGTCACTGGTATCAGATGGGGCATCACTCTGATCAGGCCCTGCTCTGCCAGATGTAGAGGGTCTCCTGAGAGGTGCTGAGATCTTTCAGACCAAACCAATATAAATAGAACTTAATCCCTGTCAGAATTAGGCTAGTTGTCTAGTAGAACAACGAGAACAAAAAGTTCTGCATTAGTGGGCTTTCTGGAAAATCACACTGGAATATATTGTAGGTTTGGGACTCAGTGTTTTCCCTTGATCCTGTGTTCAGTTTGCATATATAGCCCTGCAAAACTCAATTTTTTGTTTTATGTACAATTTTCTCATTTTTCGTTGTGTACACAGCATATGGTATTATTTCTTCCCACAGTCTACAATGCTACAGTTACCCAATATTACGGTTAATTAGAAATCTGACTCTGCTCCTATTGCAACCAATGACAAAACTCTGAGCAGAATGGGCACTAAAATCCATTAACAAACTATTGTATGTATTCCCTAGCAAGTCCACAAACTAAAGGCTCTAAACTACCATAGGGTTTTTAATGTGGGATACTCAGAAGTAGTCCACCATCTCAGTTGTAGTTATATGGCTCAGATTCCTAACAGGATCGATTGTTGAGACTATGGAGAGCCGGAGGTTGTAGACAACATTGTAAAAAGGGTCTGAAGAGGAAGAAAGGGTAATGGAAGGGGTGAAAAGCTAATTGCTGCTGTTTTTCATTGATTGACCATCCATTGCTGGTGCAACCTTCAGGAGATATCTAGGAAAGAAACGTGCTAGAATTTGAAAGACAGAATTTCTATTTGTAACTGAAACAGATTAAAGTAACTAATATCAGAGAAAGAGGAAGCCACTGGATCTCTTCAAAGGGTAACATATGTTTAAAATGGAAAATATGTCTGGAAAGCATAACATCTTTCAAAATGGAAGGAACCTTTTAAGTGTGACCACTGCAGACATTCCATAGTTGGAAAACCATCTTTCTCAGAAAGAATCAAAGATAACAAGGAATAAACCTTTCAAAGATTGGGCAGGCAGGAAAGTCTTATTTTACATACTATACAGTATTTGGTTGAATTACAAAATTACATTACCTGAAAAATCTTACAGAAGCACTAGAGACAAGGCTAAATTTTTTTTATTGTGGGTCTGCTAATTCTCTTTAGAGTTAAGCTAAATTACTCTGTCTTTGAAGACTCATATTTTTGACAAATGTATACGGCTTTTTGATCTTTTCCATGTATTTCATGCTGATCCACAAATGAACTTTGCAAAAACTTAGCTTTTGATTTTGTGCCTTGCATTTTGTCAAGTGGATTCTTGTAAGCTCAGGTTCAGCAATTTTAAGACTCTGCTTCACAAAGGCTAATTAAATTAAATCAACTGAATGAAAAGGCAGCCACTCAAGTCTTAAGTGGCACAAGAGCCAATTCCGGAGGGAAACCCCTTTCCCCTAACTTCTTTGTGTAACATGTCCTAAACTCTGTCCATGAAGCTGTTAGCTCCAGTTGGCATTTTCCTTCAAATAACACTGGGCGGAAGAAAATTAGCTGAAAAGGCAACAGAAGGAAAATGGAGGTGCCAACATCCTCAATAGTTTGGTGCTCACAGGAAATAAATTCTCCTTTATCTACCTTATGAAGTTATTTGATTAAGAGGTGCAGGTTTACTGATTCTGTTTTTCCCTATACACTTGTGATTGGTGAGAAAACTGCTGGAATATGACTTTGAAATCAGATATATTGCTTACCACAGCTTGCAGATTGCAGGCAGAAAGTACAGTGTGGAATCTGGCCATTATTTGCTGATCAGTAGAAGAGCCTCAGTATAGAAAGGTCTGTAAACCTGGTTACAGTTAGGGTAATTTCCAGGAATTTAGTGATAGGGCTTGCAATTAGTGAACATAATTTGAGGTAATGGCAATTATTACATCATGTGGAAACCTCCTTCTCTCAAATGTAGAGGGTGTTATTTTCTGTTAGAAAAGTCTTCCTATTGGTGTAGACAGCTGTAGTATCCAAGATAATATTTGTAATTAGTACTTGGTCTTCTATCCTTACATTACATACATAAAGCGGCAACCTCTTCTTTCCAACTTTGGTGTGGTATTGGACTAAACTGGGCAAAATCCTGTCCCCATGGAAGTTTTGCTATTGACCTCCGTGGAGCTAGGATTTCACCCTTTATATTTAAACTGTGAATAGGAAGGATACTGACCCCATTCACCCATAAGAAGGTGTAGTGTTCCAAGGTGACAAGTCACTTAACCTTTTTTGTGAATCAGTTTGCTCACTTGTTAAACAGGTCTAACAGTAAAGCACAGGAATACTGTGTGTATTAATTTATGTCTATAAAGTGATTTGAGATGTCTGATTAGAAATACATTGCAATATAAAGTATTATTATTATTTTTATCGTTTTGATGATCCATCATCCTCTGGCACCATAGAGACAGGAGCTGCTGTCTGGTTCAGTATACAAACAGCAGCAAAGGCCTCTGAGACTTCCTTTGTAGTCACCTGTCAAATATGTTTTTTACTGTGATTTGATTATTGGGCTTTATTGGGAGTGAGTTCTGATTCTGAGTGGTTTTATGGGCCTTCAGATGACTGTGTTTCACCCAGGGAAGTGATAAAAAGTAGGTCATATACCACAAATTTAACCAGACAAGTCACTTAGGGGAAGATCAGCTGTTCCAAACAATTCAGGTCAGAGACTACTGGCTACAAGGAAGTTATTAGGGCTTAGCTACAGTGTAATAGACCTTGATCACTCTCACAATTAGCTGAATTCATCTTAATATTGATCTCCAGGTATTATACTATATTGGAAACTTAGGCCCCCATTCAGCCTTCCTTACCCACACTGAGCTCTATGCCTTATTCTGAAAATAGTCCTATTTAGCTGTATTTGCATATTGCATTTGGACAAAGCAGCAGAATTTGGCCCCGATTAAATAAAGATCCATGAAATCCTTGATTAGTACTGTTGTATAAGCTCTGCTTAAGCATCGGAAAAAAATGAATGTTTATCCAAATTGAGACCAAATTTTGAGACTTTTGAGGTTCTTATGGGTATGGAGCTTAAAAACTTGCATTCTGCCTTCAGTAACTAATAAGCATTCACAGTTAGATATCCCCTGTATCTGTTATATTCAAGGTATTTCCTCTAGCAGATAAGGGGAAGGGGAAATCTGTAGTGATACTGAGGTATCAATTTATCTTTGCTAAAACTGGAAGGCTTTTAAGGGCCACCCCTCCACATTCCCCATTCACACCTCCTCTGTCTGATCTCACTCTTGACAGTAATAAGGCCTTCCCAATCTACGCTTTTCAGTGGCGTAATATTTTTCTTTTTGGAGCCATGCATTTCCTTAAGAGCTTTGCAGAAGTGTTTCGTATCATTCTGGTCTGAAGAGAACTGAATTTCATCAGCTTCCTTGCCCCACCACTGATCTCATGCCTGCTGTAAGCTTTAACACTAATGTTTTTATAATGAGTTTTCTTTGCACTGGAGTGAGGAATCCGAGAACAGGCTGACTCTCTCTCTTTCTTGAAGTAAGGTTTTGATTAAGTCATCAAACCAGTCCCGATGCTGGCATTTGACAAAGTCAGTTCTGCCAGCAGTGGACAGGTATACAGCAGAACCAGGCAACGCCTTCTGCTTGCCATCCTTTGTAGTTGTGTGTTTTGAGTGCAGACAAGGTTTGTACTAGTGATGTTACACAGCTCTTATTTAATGTTTAGCTTTTCAAAGTGTTTTGTGTCTAAGCGCCTTGTAGGCGCTGGGCCAGTTCTCCAACAATGTAGTTGAATCAGTAACTTGGAGCCTCTTCTATGATAGTGGGTCCTGCCGTCTGCTCTGAGTACGGATCTTGTGATTCCTGCAGACTGCAGCCCTCTTTGCCAGACAATGATATAATCAAGATGCTGCCAGCTCTTGGATCAAGGATTTATCCAGGCTATTTTAGGTTTATCCAATTACTGATAATTGTGTTCGCAACACCCAGCTCGTGTTCAGCACATTGGGTTATGAGAAAAAAGACCATTGTGTTGACACTCCCAATGCCATTATGGCCAGCAACATGCCACTATACCACAATGGTGCCACTGTACTTGCATTGAACATACCCATGATTATCAATGTCTCTATTAATGGTGCTGCTAGAATGACATCAGCCAACTAATGATATTGGCAGAACTTCTCCTCCAACCCTCTGCCTGGTAGTTGCCAGGCAGTTATCGAGCACTCACTAATAGCCCAGAGCTTATTGCCCACCTTTGAAGCAACTCTGCAATGTCACTGTTCAGGACTGGCAAAATCTCTGGGCACTCTTCATCTTTGGTGCTGCCTAGGAGATTTCTGCACCCCTGGAAAACCACATCCCTAGAAGTGCTGGAGCCTTCTACATGCAGGGATTTCTGATAGGAACTCAGTGTTTTTCAGTGTAATATACTATGAGGAGCAGTAAACATCCTGCAAGGAAGGTGAAATTTGAAGGGCCTAAAAACTGTGCCCTGGATCTACAAAGGGACTTAGGTGTTGCAATGCTGAGTCGTCCTCTTCCTCCTTTCCCCTCCCCCCGCCCCGGGGCCATTTTGTGTGGAGTTAGGCACCAGATCAGGCCCTGCAGGCAAGATAGGCAGAGGAACACCTATCTTCCCCTGGGTTTAAGTATCACACTTGTGCTTAGGCATGAGATAGGCATTGGGATGTCTGCCTGAGGCAGCAGTGCACATGTACAGAGGTAGAAACTTAGGCACTTTAGAGGTCTTTTGCAGTAGAAATTTAGGGCCAAGTGAATTTAGGCATCTACAGGGTTTGGGGCAGCCGAGTGGGAACTTTGTGGATCTCAGTGGTACCTAAATCTGGTCTTTAGGCACCTAAGTCCCTGTGTGGTTTTGGCCCTGTAGCTCTGTTTGAACTCTCCTGCTACAGGCATTTCTTCTGGTATAAGCAAAATCACAGTTCAAACCGTATATCCATTTTAATATTTGACACATTCATTCTATAATAAATGTTGCATGTAATAGCATTGTAATTGCAGCTCCTATATAGAGACTGGGCCCCACATGTGCTGGCGTTGTCAAAAGAGTCTAAGTTATGTAAACCCCCAAATGCAATAGGATTTGGGCGCTAACTCCTTCAGGCTCCTGCCAGCCTAAGTCTGCTTCAAGGAGTTTTGTTTAAAACTGTTTTAAATAGTTTGCATTCCACTTGTGCTTTTCTGTAAGTAACTATAATTTATTGGGCACAAAGGTGCCTGCTACAATCCATTTCTTAATGTTTTCAGGATCTTTGCTTCACAGAAAGGATTTTAATCTTACCACCTGAGGTAAAATATGAGGTGCTGAAGAAGAGCAAGTGGACCATAGAGCACTTGTATTTGTATATTGCAGAGTAATACTTGTTCTAGATGTAAGGGTGATGAGTGCATAGGCAGAAATCCCTGGATCACCAACAAACATATTTCACTCTATATCCAGAGTTATGTTAATAAGAAAAGGTTCTTTTCTATAGCACAGACTCAAGATACCAGGCTGCCAGAGGGTGAGCACTGAACATAGAACAGCTGTGATGCATTCCAGTGGCATTGGTTGTGGTTCAAAGAGGACCTATGTGCCTGGCAGTGAATTGCCAAAAGGAACTGTCTACCCCACTTTCCTGGAAGGAGATAAGGTGCTATGATGGTAGCAGTTTAGAGAAAAACAAATCAAGTGAGGGATAAAAACAGTCCAAAACAAGCGGTAACATTTTTTTTAACTGACAGCTTTAAAAATCACTTAGAATCCACATAAAAGTACAGTATGTGGGATTCAAATAAACAGAAATGGCCAACTAATGCACTAGCATGTGTGTAATTATTTTAAAATCTGGTTGCACAACAATGAACTCTGCTTTTCATCTTAATCTCAAGTAGGAGAAGAGATTTCTGTGGTCTTGGTAAAATGCAATCCGCACCAGGCTTGGACTAGTCTGGCCACCCAGGTTTCCCTTTTCATATATCTGATATATGTGTTTTGACAAGTTATATTAAGTACAAAGCAGGCCACCAGAGCAGCATGTGGAGTTGATATAGACAGAGACAGAAAGGCAAATAACAGTATGAGGCACACTTATGTAGGCAATATTTGCCATAACTAAATGAGCCCCGTCTCTCCCCCCCCCAACATCATATTACCACATTTCAGCAAAACGTACAATAAAATCAGTACTGACAGCTTTTGAAAGGGTATATTTTATCTAGGATTTACAGCTTCTGCATCCTAGTCCCCAAAATCAAGGTGGTTTAGACCTGTAATTGCTTATCTTGCTGTACCTTTTGTTTTAAAAGGCTCTGGTTAAAGTGAACTTTGGAGTCCCACGCCCCCATTAATATCAGCTCATATTTTGCTTATTCACTCTTTTGAAAGCTGAAACAGAAACTTCATAGCAGGGGGGAAAATCTGGCATGCACACCTGAGCTGATTGCCCTTTTCTTTCACAACCATCTTGAGTACATCATTGTCATCCTCCAGAGCACTCCTAAACAAGTTTTGGCAAAGGCAAAAACAAACAGTATTTTACAACATCTTTGGATGCACTTCCAAAATGCAAAACCAATTAATCAGTAGTCTCCAAGAGACTCAGCTAAATGTGGCTGCCTCTCTGACACTGATCTCTGCTTTGATGTGAGAAGAGAAAGCATGTGCGCAAGCCCCCTAAAAGAGGTAATGAGTTTCAATTATTTATTTGTATGGAAGATGGGGGAGTAGAAGGTTAGCAGTAAGTACATAGCTAATTCTTCTCAGGTTCTCCCAAAAGCAAGGGTGTTTAAGTCCCTGTTTTCCTGTGCTGTTTCTGTACAGGAGCCAATAGGCTGCTTTTTTAAGCTGTCATTGGGCCAAGTTCTTTACAAAATAGAATATACTTAAAGGACATGTATACTGTCAAACCTCAAATAAAGACTGTTATTTTTAATTATTCATTATCAACACTGGAGAGCTACTAGCTCAACATATAGGCTTTCCTCTCTTCTGCATTTAACTGTCATTGGTTTTCAAGTCAAGAGTGTATATTCTGAGAGTTTAGCTAGTCATTAGCATCATATTCTCCAGACACAATATAATCATCCTAATAATTGATTGTAGTGAAGGTACTCACTTGTAGCCCACACAATTCTCAGCCATGAACTTTGTCCTTTGTAGTTTATTATGCACGGGAAACATCTTGATGGTATAATCTATCTTCCTTGTAAATTTACATCAAAGGGCAACAGGCTACATATTGCTACTTCAAAATATACCACTTCCATGATGCTTTGTCTGAAAAGCATATTATTAAATGTGAAATTAGAATGCCACCCTTGTGTACATATATATATATATATATATATATATATATACTGTGACAAAGTTCCTCCTCTACCTTGGTGGGTCTTGCTCATATTGGCAGATTTGCTCGCCTTGGAGCTTCACGGCAGCCCTCAGCTTGGCCGTTTTTCTGAACCCACAGTCCAGGTCGACTCTTCCTGTGTCTGACCAGGAGTTGGGAGGATTTGGGGGGAACCCGGGCCTGCCCTCTACTCCGGGTTCCAGCCCAGGGCCCTGTGGAATGCAGCTGTCTAGAGTGCCTCCTGGAACAGCTGTGTGACAGCTACAACTCCCTGGGCTACTTCCCCATGGCCTCCTCCCAACACCTTCTTTATCCTCAGCAGAGGATCTTCCTCCTGGTGTCTGATAATGCTTGTACACCTCAGTCCTCCAACAGTCCACATTCTCACTCCCAGCTCCTCACACACACACCACAAACTGAAGTGAGCTCCTTTTTAAAACCCAGGTGCCCTGATTAGCCTGCCTTAATTGATTCTAGCAGCTTCTTGATTGGCTGCAGGTGTTCTAATCAGCCTGTCTGTCTTAATTGTCTCCAGAAGGTTCCTGATTGTTCTGGAGCCTTCCCTGTTGGGAAACGGAACGTCTTTTGCTTGCTCCTCAGCTATTTGCTTTCTATTCTTTCCTAAAGCC
Organism: Lepidochelys olivacea; assembly: GCF_965140295.1. NCBI lineage: Eukaryota > Metazoa > Chordata > Testudines > Cheloniidae > Lepidochelys > Lepidochelys olivacea. The sequence continues at coordinate 103,919,792 of NC_140416.1, forward strand.
CCCTGGCCCGGATTTTTCTTACTTTTTGCACCTGCCTTAGTCCCCCCCGCCCCGACCGGGCCAGACGCTTTTTGTTTTTTCTTTTCATTTTTTGTGGTTTTTTCCGTCTACGTCCTTCGCCAGCCATCCCCCCCCCACGCCTGCTTTCGGGCGCAGCTATTTGCCTCAGCTGAGCCCCCGAAGGAGGGGGGGGGGGGAGATTGCCGATTTTGCTGTCCGGAGGGGGGAGTGGAAACCCCCAGACCCAGTCGTTTTGCTAGCAGCTCGGATTTTACTTCTTATCTTTACAACATTCTCAGCATGCCGGAAGCTTTGGAACACAGCCAACACAGCTGGAGAAGAAGATTTCAGAAGACAGGAGAAATAACCCAGGGAAGCTACAAATCATCGTGAAGGGGGCCGTAAGACTGAGTAATTTTCTGAATTATACTCCTGTGGGGGGGAGTTTGACTGTGGTTTACTTGCGTTTGCGGCGGCACAGGGGGTGTGGCGTGGAGCCCCCCCACCCGATCCATCGGTGCCCCTAACCCTCCCACCATTACTACAACTGTTACCCCCCCCCGCCCCGCCGTCCGTCCCTGCTGGCAACCTGCCATCTGCCTTCGGATCCAGCTGTTCGCTTTCACTTTGCCTTTCGGACCGGACATAACAGCCGACCAACCGAGACTCTTTGGACTAACGTGTGTGGGTTTGCACCCCCCCCGGATTGCTTATCCCACAGCCTGCCCCTATTACCGGACCCCGATTGTTTTCCCCTCCCCTCCCAGTCCAACCCCTTCGGCTTCCCCCCCCCCGCCTGCAGCCCAGCAGGGAGGAGCGGTTACTCTGCTTTCCCCTCCCTCCTCCTCCTTCCGGTGTCTCCCCGTCTCTCCCTGCTCACAATGGCGGGGAATGAGAGGGGCGAGGCCCCCCCAACAAAATCAGTTGTCCCTCCCCCACTATTGTTAAGATACTTGCTGCCACCCTTCGCTGGGGCACCGGCAGCAGGAGGCACCGGGGTGATTACTGCTGCTGCTGCGCCCACCGCCCCCCCAGATTCTAGGAACCCCCGCCAGCTGGCCAGAAGGGCCAGGGCGGGAAGAAAGGAAAGGGCCCCACTAAAACCACTAAGCCCTCCATGGCAGGGGCTGCCCCCACCGCTGTGGCCTCGTCATCAACCGTGGCGCCCCTCCCTGTGTTTCCCTCCACCAGCTCTGCGATTGTCCCTCCCCCAGCCCCCAGGACGTATGCCTGGGCGGTGACGGGCTCCTCCTGCCTGCCGCCTCGTCATCTCGCCCCCCCCGCCTCCGCTACCATCACCAGCGGCCGAGGCCCTTTCCCCGCCTTGACCAGGAGGCACGGTGTCCGTTGCCTCCTGGTGCCCGCCTCGCCCCACGTGGAGACATACGTGCAGGCGTTGGTGAAGGTGGTAGGACCCACGGCTATTGTGGCGGCCTCCAAGATGTATGGGAAGGTCATTTTTTTTCTTAGCTTTGGAGGCTGCCGCCCAGGAGGTGGTAGAGAGGGGCCTAGTGGTGGGGGGGGGGTGTTTGTCCCCCTAGAGCCGCTGGAAGACCTGGGCGTTCGCCTCGTCCTCACCTCCGTTCCTCCCTTCTTACCCAATGTTGCCCTGTTACCCGCTCTCTCCACTCTGGGGAAACTTGTCTCTGTCATCAGCCCTTTCCAGTTGGGCTGCAAGGACCCCACCCTCCGTCACGTCCTTTCGTTCTGCCGGCAAGTGCAGCTTCTACCGCCGGCGGGGGCGCATGACGGAGAGGCGCTCGAGGGGTCTTTCCTAGTCCCCTACCAGGGAGCCCGCTATCGGGTCTTTTACTCCACCGGAGAGGCCCGGTGCTACCTCTGCCGCTCAGCAGGGCATGTCCGCAGAGACTGCCCTTTGGCCCGGGGGGGAAGGGCACCCGAAACCCCTGAGACCCGGCAGGACATCGGCCCCGTCGCTGCCGACGCCCCTGGCTGCCCGGCACCTGAAACCAAGCCTCCTCCTACTCGACCCATCGCTGCTCCTGTCCGGGCCCAAGAGATACCTTCCCTACAATGCCCTGGCGAGCAAGGGAGTTCCACCCTTGCTATTACCAATCCAGTAGAGCCTATGGAGGAGGGTGTGGCAAGGATATTACTGGGTACAGGAGAGGGCCCGCCCCAAGGAGAACCCCCCGCCCCCCATGCTGCCTCACCGCTACCCCCCCGAATCCCTGAACCATCGCCTCCAGCCCCCGACACGACCCCTGCGAACCAACCCCCAGGCGACGCTATGGAAGGCTGGACCCTAGTCCAGGGGAAGCGAGGCAAGCGGAAGGCTCGAGCTCTGCTGCATCCATCCAACACGGAAGCCCCCCGGAAGACCAGGAAAGGAGGCACTGATATTGAGCCTCCCGCTACGGCCACGAGTGAGATCCATCCGCTGGTGTCGGGAGGGGAAGGCAGACTGGCATTGGAAGGCAGAGTCCCCCCTCCACAGGAGACCCTCCCCTCCGAGACTCCTGAGGACGCCCCTTCTGCCTGGATACCACCCAAACCCTCCGCGGACCCCGAGGCGACTGTTGAGGCAGGCCCTAGAGGAGAGGCCCCCGGGGTAGCAGGAGCTGGCCTCTCCTCCGTGTATGCGGAGATTGAGGCCCTAGATTTGACCCCGGTCACCCAGGGAGAGGATGATCTACTGCCAGCTGGCCTCGAGCTGGGCAACCTTACCCCAGCCCCCCTTTCCCCATGCTCCCTCCCCCTAATTGCCTTCCCGGGCGAGCACCCTGCAGAAGGTGGTCCACCACCTGATGCCATGGCCGCCAAGACCACCACGGAGCCAGCGCCTAGCATTATTGGGAGCCCCCTCCCTTACCCCTTAACCCTTGACTCTGCTCAGGAGGCACTTTCCTTTAGCTGCTTGCCTCCTGAACCCCAGCCTTACCCCTGCCCCTGCCCCCACCCCTGTCCCTGCCCAGGTCCCCTCCTCCTGCAATGCTAATGCCGCCCCTGGGGTTATTTCCTTTCCGCCTTTCACAGATTCCCCCCAGGGAGCAGTCTTTGCACTTTCTAGTCACGACCCATTAGGAGTTGCAATTTTTTCCCTGCCATCCCCCTCCACCCCAAGGCGTGAAATGAATTTAATAACCCCAGCCTGTCAGACGCCCCATCGGTGGTCCGCACCCTGTCTACCCGCCTTAGCGGACCACGAGGCTGTATTAAGAGTCCCACCAAGGAACACCCCGGAAATTGTAACCCCACACCCCCCATGAGCTGCGGCATGCACTATGGAAGTTCCTAGAACACACCCGTGGGGCCAGCAATAGGGTACAGCTGGCTCTTCAGCTATGGGGGGACTTTGACCAAATCCTCCAGGCCACAAGGGCCCTTATACAGGAGGGCAGGGGGCAAGGAAGGTGTGGTGCTGCGGCCTACGAGCGAGCCTGCAGCTTCCGACACAATTTACTCATCCACGGGATGGGTCACGGGTTGCTGCGCAACCCGCCGGGGGCCCTGAACACCCCGCCAACAAGAAACCCCCACCCCCCCAGCCCTCGCATGACGCCTCTTATTATTGTGACCCTGAATGCCAGGGGCTGTAGGATGGCTCTCCACAGGTCCCAGGTGCTCTCTTACCTTCGGGAAGGGGGGTACTCTGTAGTTTTCCTGCAGGAGACCCATACGGACCAGACCGCCGAGGACAGGTGGCGGCTGGAGTGGGGGGACGGGGCACACTTTAGCCACTTCACAACTTGGCAAGCTGGAGTGGCGACCCTGTTCTCCCCCAACCTACGGCCCGAGGTGCTAGGGGTCACTGAAGCCATGCCGGCCCACCTGCTGCACCTTCGAGTCCATATGGAGGGGCTCGTGGTCAAGCTTGTTAACATTTATGCCCCGCAAATCAGCTCAAGGCGGCCACAATTCTATCAGCGGGTGTCCGACTTTCTCAGCACCCTAGATTCGCACGAGTGCCTGGTCCTGGGAGGGGACTTTAACACCACCCTCGAGGAACGGGACCACTCAGGGGCCGAGCCGAGCTCGGCCGCTGCGAATATTCTCCGAGGGATAGTTGAACATCACTCCCTAGTGGACGTCTGGCATGACCATCACCCAGATGACACTTCCACATTCACTTTTGTCCGGGTGGAGGCCCATCGGTCACACCACTCTCGGTTGGACCGTATTTACTTATCCCGTTTCCATCTTTCACAGGCCCACTCCTCCGCCATTCGGCCGGCCCCATTCTCCGACCATCATTTAGTCACCGTAATGGTCTCCCTCCGTGCAGAGAGACCGGGGCCAGCCTATTGGCACTTTAACAACAGCCTGTTGGAGGACGAGAGCTTCATGACGTCCTTCTGGGAGTTTTGGCTGGCCTGGCGAGAGCAGTGGCGTGCCTTTCCCTCAGTGCGGCGAAGGTGGGATCTCGGGACGGTGCGCGCCAAGCTCTTCTGCCGTGACTACACTCGGGGCACCAGCCGACGGCGAAATGCGGCAATAGAGCAGTTGGAACGGGAGGTCTTAGAAATGGAGAAGCACCTGGCCGCCAACCCCGAGTACCCGTCCCTCTGCGGAGCGTGCCGGGAGAAGCGGGAGGAGCTCCGGGCCCTCGAGGACCACCGGGCCCGAGGTACCTTCATTCGGTCCCTCATCCGCCTCCTTCGGGAGATGGACCGCGACTCCCGCTTCTTCTATGCCTTGGAGAAAATGAGGGGGGCCAAGAAACATGTCACCTGCCTTCTTGCGGAAGATGGCACCCCCCTCACGGATCCAGAGGAGATGTGTGGGAGGGCCAGTGACTTCTACACAAGCCTTTTCTCCCCGGATCCGACCAATCCTGGCGCTTGCAGAGTTCTCTGGGAGGAACTCCCCACGGTCAGCGTGGGCGACCGAGACTGACTAGAGCTGCCTCTCACCCTGGCCGAGTTCTCGGAAGCCCTCCGTCGCATGCCCACCAATAAATCTCCGGGCATGGACGGGCTGACCGTGGAGTTTTACCGCGCGTTCTGGGACATCCTCGGCCCAGACCTAGTCACCGTCTTGGCTGAGTCCTTGCAGAGCGGGGTCCTCCCTTTGTTGTGCAGGCGAGCGGTGCTCGCCTTGCTGCCGAAGAAGGGGGACCTCCGCGATTTACGAAACTGGCGTTCCGTCTCACTCCTTAGAACGGATTACAAAATCGTAGCGAAAGCAATCTCGCTGTGGCTAGGGTCCGTGATGGCGGACGTGATCCACCCAGACCAGACCTACACTGTCCCGGGTCGCAGCATTTTTGACAACCTCTTTCTAGTCCGAGACCTTTTGGAACTCGGGCGGAGAGATGGTCTGTCGTTCGCCCTCCTGTCTCTTGATCAGAAGGCGTTCGATAGAGTAGACCATGGGTACCTCCTGAGCACTCTGCAGGCGTTTGGATTCGGACCTCAGTTTGTGAGTTTTCTCCGGGTGCTGTATGCCTCCGCGGAGTGTTTGGTTAGGCTCAATTGGACCCTGACTGAACCGGTCAGCTTCGGGCGAGGAGTGCGGCAGGGGCGCCCCCTCTCGGGCCAGTTGTACGCTCTGGCGATCGAGCCTTTCTTCTGTCTCCTCCACAGGAGGATGACAGGGTTGGTGCTGCGGGAGCCGGAGCTGCGGCTGGTACTGTCGGCGTATGCCAATGACGTACTCCTCGTGGTCCAGGACCCGGGCGACTTGGCGCGAGTGGAGGCATGCCATGCCATCTATTCGGCAGCCTCCTCCACCCGAGTCAACTGGGTCAAGAGCTCTGGCTTGGCGGTGGGGGACTGGTGGCAGGTAAGCTCCCTCCCACCCGCGCTTCAGACCATCCGGTGGAGTGCGGGCCCACTGCTCTATCTCGGCATTTACCTTTCCACCACGCACCCTTCCCTGCCGGAGAACTGGCAAAATTTAGAGGGCGGGGTGATAGAGCGGATCCGGAGATGGATGAGGCTACTCCGATGTCTCTCCCTCCGAGGAAGAGCACTGGTGCTTAACCAACTAGTCCTGTCCACGCTCTGATACCGGCTCAACACCCTGGCCCTGGCCCCGGGTTTCCTGACCCACCTCCGGAGATTGATTCTAGAGTTCTCCTGGTCAGGAATGCACTGGGCCCCTGCTGGAGTTCTTCATCTACCCCTGAAGGAAGGAGGGCAGGGCCTGAAGTGTCTGTACACTCAGGTCTGCGTTTTCCGCCTCCAGGCCCTGCAGAGGCTCTTTTATAGTGCACGTAGTTCGGCGTGGAGCATACTGGCGCACGCCTTCCTGCACCGTTTCCAAGGGCTTCGATACGACCGGCAGCTCTTTTTTCTTTCTCCGAGGGGTTTTCCGCGAGACCTCTCCGGGCTGCCGGTCTTCTACCAGGACCTTCTCCGGACCTGGAAACTGTTTCTAACAACCAGGTCCGTGGCGGCCACCGTGGGAGCAGATCTCCTCACGGAGCCCCTGCTACACAACCCCCAGCTCCGTGTGTAGGTGGCGGAGTCCCGCTCGGCGCGCCAGAGGTTGGTCCTGGCGGAAGTCACGAGGGTCGGAGACCTCCTGGACTACGACCGGAGAGACTGGCTGGATCCCCTGACGCTCGCTCGGCGCCTGGGGCTCTCCAGCCTCCGTACCCCCCCGGCGCGTACTTCAGGAGGTGAAGGCCGCCTTGACCCCTGCTGCTCGGGCTTATGTTAGCCGAGCCTTGTGCGAGGGCGCACCCTGCCCATCCCTTACCCCAGGCCCGCCGGACCTTTCCATCGGGCCCCTACCCCGTAGATCCCAACAAACCCCTCACCCTTTCACTGCAAGCCGGCTGCACGAACTGCAGCCGGTTAGCTTTCAAATTTCACCACGGAAATACTTATATACACTTACGCTTCACACCCTTCACGCCCACACCCTGGTGTCCCGCCCCAATACAAAGTGGCGGGACCTCCTGTCACCTTTGGAGGGTGAGCAACCTCGGTGGGCCAGCCTGTATTCCACCTTGGTCCCAAGGCCCGTCGGGGACATTAGTTGGCGGCTCCTTCACGGAGCTGTGAGCACGGGCGTGTTTTTGACACGGTTTACCCCCATCCCGGACACTTGTCCTTTTTGTAATGTGAGGGAAACCCTGGCGCACGTATATTTAGAGTGTGCCAGATTGCAGCCCCTTTTCCGGCTCCTCACAATTATTTTATTACGCTTCTGGCTTCATTTCTCCCCTCACCTTTTTATCTATACACTTCCCATCCGTGGCCCCACAAAGTCGTGGGATCTTCTGGTCAACCTCCTCCTAGCCTTGGCTAAAACAGCCATTTATAAGACCAGAGAGAGGAGGTTGGCCCATGAAACGTCCTGCGATTGTGGGGCCTTTTTCCGATCCTCAGTACATTCACGTATCCGGACGGAGTTCCTCTGGGCGGCGTCCACCGACTCCCTTGACGCTTTCGAGGAGCGGTGGGCGCTGTCCGGGGTTCTCTGCTCAGTGACCCCATCCGGTTCCCTCCGTCTGACCCTTTGATTGAGGGGAAGAGCGAGAGATGCCAGCCCCAGCCGTTGCCGCTGTGGATACCATCATTCCTGTCATCTAGGAGGGGTCCTATAATACATGGGTGTCTACCCCCCCACCCCTAAACCGCCCACCCCGCAGCTGAGCCCATCTTACCGGGCACTCTCAGGAGAGGGAGGATTGGTGACACTGGGCGCGGCACTAGGTAACTCGAGGGGGTGGAAGACCACGAGTGTTGAGGAAGCCCCCCCGCTCTAGGCCACCAGATAACTCAGGAGGGTGGAAGACCACGAGTGTCGAGGAAGCCCCCCTGCTCTGGGCCCAGGCTAGCCTGAACACTTCTCCCTCCTGAAAGCTGCTGTGTTATACCTTCTGTTTGCGTTGTTTTGTTGCATAGCTGTTTTGTTTCCTTTGGTAATTCTTGTAAGTGTTACCAATAAATTTCTTTTCTGTTTCAAAAAACAAAAACCTTCCCTGTTACCTTACCCAGGGAAAAGGGACCTACTTAGCCTGCTCTCCTGCTGCTGCCCTCTGGCCTGGGCTTTCCTTGCTTTTTGCCCCTGCTTTCAGCTTCCCCCCCAGCCGGGCCAGATGCTCTCCCCCCTTTCTTTTCTTTTTGTTGTTTTTTTTTCTTTCTGTGCTGTTGCTAGAGTGCTGGCCAGCTGCCGGCCGGCTGTTAGCCCCCGCCCACCCTCGGACGCTGCTGCCTCTCCAGTTGAACACCCCCCCCCCACCCCCGAGAGAGAGAGGGGGCCTGCCAGCCCGCTTCCCCAGAAGGGGGGGAGTGGAAGGACCCAGCCCCCAGACCCAGCCGCTTGCTGTTTGTCTGCGGACCCGTCTCCGGGTGAGAGGACTCTTATCACTTGCTCCAGCATTTTTGGAATGCTGCTGCTGCAAAAAAAAAATCCCAGAACAGACAGAGAAAAAGCCATCCATTGGAGGAACACTGCCCGGGGAATCTACAAATCGCCATGCAGGGGGCCTAAGACTGAGTCATTTTTGAACTGTGCTCTCGTGTGGGGGGAGGCCTTGATTGTGTCTTAACTGTGTTTGTAGGGACACAGGGGGTGTGGCACGGAGCTACCCCCTATCCATCTGTGTCCTCCCAACCCCCACACCACAATCTTCACCCCCCCACTCCACCATCTTTGCTTGCTGTCTAACATCTGCCTCTGGACTCAGCTGCTCACCCTGATTCCACCGCGTGGGCCAGAAGCACCAGCCAACCAAACAGGACTCTCTGGACAAGCGTACGGTGGTTCATGTGCCCACCCCCAAATTATCCACCCCACAGCTTGTCCCTTTCTACCTGACCCCAACTCCTGTTAATCACCTGCCCCCGCTGGGGCATTGGCAATGGAGGGCACCGGGGTGACCTCTGCCGCTGCCATGCCAGGACATATGCCCGGGCGGCGGCAGCCCCCCCGCCTGCTGCCTCATCATCTCTCCCACCCACCGCCTCTGCCACCATCAATAGCGGCCAGGGCCCCTTTCCCACCATGACAAGGAAGCACAGTGTCCGATGCCACCTGGTGCCCGCCTCGCCCCACGTGGAGACCTACGTGCGGGCGTTGGCGAGGGTGGTGGGGCCCTCAGCCATTGTGGCGGCCTCCAAAATGTACGGGAAGGTCGTTTTCTTCTTAGCATCGGAGGCTGCCGCCCAGGAAGAGGTGGAGAGGGGCCTAGAGGGGTGGGGGGTGTTTGTCCCCCTAGAGCTGCTAAAGGACCTGAGCGTCCGCCTGGTCCTGACCTCTGTCCCTCCTTTTCTCCCCAGTGCTGCCCTGCTACCCGCCCTCTCCACCCTGGGGAAACCTGTTTCTGTTATCAGCCCTCTGCCATTGGGCTGCAAGGACCCCACCCTCCGTCACATTTTTTCCTTCCACCGGCAAGTGCAACTTTTACTGCCGTTGGCGGCGCGTGACGGAGTGGCACTCTAAGGGTACTTCCTAGTCCCCCATCAGGGGGCCCGTTACCAGGTGTACTTTTCATGGGGGAAGCCCGGTGCTACCTCTGCTGGGTGTCGGTGCATATCCGGAGGGACTGCCCCTTAGCCCGGCAAGGAGGGGCACCTGGGATCCCCGTGACCCGGCAGGACATCGGCCCCGTCATTGCTGACACCCCTGGCCACCCGGTACCCAAACCCGCCCCCTCCTCTTCGGACCACCGCTACTCCCGCTCAGGCCCAAGGGGCACCTCCCCTACAACGCCCAGACAAGCAGGAGAGCCCCGCCCTCGATGCTGACAATCTAGCGGGGCCTATGGAGGAAGGTGTGGTAGAGATACCACCAGGCATGGGAGAGAGCCTGCCCTAGGGAGAATCCTCCCTCCCTTATGCTGCCCCACCGTTCCCCCCTCGAGTCCCTGAGCCATCGCCTTTACCCCCTGACACGACCCCTGCTAACCAGACCCCAGATGATGCCATGGAGGGCTGGGCCCTAGTCCAGGGGAAGCGAGGCAAGCAGAAGGCTCGAGCTCCACCTCATCTACCCGAGGTGGAGGCCCCACGGAAGACCAGGAAGGGGGGCACCAATGCCGAACGTTCCGCTTTGCCCACAAGTGCGTCTCATCCACCGGTGTCAGCCGGGAAAGACGTGGCAGCACCGGAGGGTAGTGTCTCCCCTCCATGGGAAACCCTCCCCTCTGAGACCCTCAGGAAGCCCCTTCTGTCCTGACACTACCCGAAGCCCCTGTAAACCCCGAGGCAACCATTGTGGCGGGTGCCGGCGGGGAGAACCCCAGGGTGGCGGAAAGTGTCCTCTCCTCCATGTTCAAGGAGATCGAGGCCTTAGATCTGACCCCAGTCGCCCAGGGGGAGGATGACCTTTTGCCAGCAAATCTCAATCTGGGCGACCTCACTCCACCCCTCTTTTCCCCATGCTCCCTCCCCTTAACTGCTGCTTCCACTCCCACCTCCGAGGAGCCCCTGGACTCCTCCACCGACACAGCCGCTGATGGCACCCCGCTGATGACCACCGAGCCTCCTCAGGTGACATCCGGCACCACACGGTCGGGACACGAGTCGCCAGGGGCACCCCCGATTGGTGCGGAGCAATCGACTTTCTTTCCGGGCGGGGGCTCTACAGAAGAAAATCCACCTCCTGATGTGGTGGCCGCTAAATCCACAATAAAGCGTGTGCCCAGTATCACTGAGAGCTCCCTCCCCACCCCCTTAACCTTTGAGCCTGATCGGGAGGCGCCACCATCCAGCTGCTTGCCTGTCAAAACCCAGAACCTCGTCTCTGCCTCTGCCTCTGCCTCTGCCCCTGCCCCTGCCCCTGCCCCTGCCCCTGCCCCTGCCCCTATCCAATTTACTTCCTGCAATGTCATTGCCACTCCCGGGGCTGTCTCCTTCCCTTTCCCAACTGATGACCCCCAGGGAGCGGCTTTTGTGTTCTCCTACCCCGACCCATTAGGAGCTGCTATTTTCCCTCCACTGCCCCCTATCGCCCCAGAGCTTGAGGCGGGTCTAGAAGCTTCAGCCCATCAGGCACCCCGTCGGGGATCCACACCCTGCTTGTCTGATTTAGTGGACCACAGGGCTGCACCAAGGGCCCCGCCGGGGAACAACCGGGAAACCGTAACCCCACCCCCCCATGAGCCGTGAGGAGAGCTGCGGGAGTTTTTAGAGGATGTCCATGGCTCCCGCAACAAGGTACAACTTGCTCTCCAGCGATGGGCGGACTTTCAACAAATCCTCCGAGCCGCGAGGGCCCTCATGGAGGAGGGTAAAAGGACCGGGAAGCAGGCCGCCGCAGCCTACCAGCGGGTCCGCCTCTTCCATGACTCCTTACTTACCTACGGGGTAGGTCACGGACTGTTGCACAGACCGTCGGGAGCCGCGAGCGTCCCTGCCAGCGAGGATCCCCCCAGCCCTCCTCATGGTACCTCTTATCATCGCAACGTTGAACACCCGGGGCTGTAGGATGGGTCTCCGCAGGTCCCAGGTGCTCTCCTTCCTTCGGGAGGGGAGTACTCTGTGGTTTTCCTGCAGGAGACCCATACGGATCTGACCGCCGAAGACAGCTGGCAGATGGACTGGGGGGACAGGGTCTACTTTAGCCATCTCACAGTTCGTACGGCTGGAGTGGCGACCCTGTTCTCCCCCGACCTACGGCCCAAGGTCCTGGGGGTCGCTGAGGCTGTGCCTGGTCATCTGCTGCACCTCTGGGCCCGTATGGAGGGGCTCGTGGTCAACCTCGTTAATGTCTATGCCCCGACATCGAGCCAAGAGCGGCTGCCATTCTATCAGCAGGCATCCGCCTTCCTCGGCACCTTGGATCCTCATGAGTACCTGGTCCTGGGAGGGGACTTTAATATCACCCTCAAGAAGCGGGACTGCTCGGGGACCGAGCAGAGCCCAGCCACCGCAGATGTCCTCCAGGAGATAATTGAACACCACTCCCTGGTGGACGTCTGGCGCGACCACCACCCAGCTGACATTTCCACATTCACTTTTGTCCAGGTGGAGGTCCATCAGTTGTGCCATTCCCGGTTGGACTGTATTTATTTATAATGCTCCCATCTTTCACGAGCCCACTCCTCCAGCATCAGGGCAGCCCCTTTTTCTGACCATCATTTACACACCGTGACGGCTTCCCTCTGCGCGGAGAGGCTGGGGCCGGCCTATTGGCATTTCAACAACAGCTTGTTGGAGGATGTGGGCTTCATAACATCCTTCCGGAAGTTCTGGCTGGCCTGGCGAGGGCAGCGGCGTGCCTTTCCCTCGGCGCAGCGGTGGTGGGACCTGGGGAAGGTGCGCGCTCACCTCTTCTGCCGTGACTACACCCGGGGCACCAGCCGACGGAGGGATGCGGCGATAGAGCAGTTGGAATGGGAGGTCTTAGAGCTGGAGAGGCATCTGGCCACCAGCCCCGAGGATCCGCCCCTCTGCGGAGCGTGGTGGAAGAAGCGGAAGGAACTCCGGGCCCTCAAGGACCATTGGGCCCGGGGTGCCTTTGTTTGATCCTGCATCTGTCTCCTTTGGGAGATGGATCGCGGCTCCCGCTTCTTCTACACCCTGGAGAAAAGGAGGAGGGCCAAGAAACATGTCACCTGCCTTCTGGCAGAAGACCGCACCCCCCTCACGAATCCACTGGAGATGTGCAGGAGGGTGAGAGCCTTCTACGCAAGCCTCTTCTCCCCGGATCCGACTGATCCTAACGCTTGCAGAGTGCTCTGGGAGGAGCTCCCTACAGTCAGCGCAGGCGACCGAGACCGGCTAGAACTGCCTCACTCTGGCCGAGTTCTCAGAAGCCCTCCATCGCATGCCCACCAATAAATCTCTGGGCACAGATGGACTGACCATGGAGTTCTACCGTGTGTTCTGGGACGTCCTCGGCCCAGACCTAGTCACTGTCTGGGCTGAGTCCTTGCAGAGCGGGGTCCTCCCTCTGTCATGCAGGCAAGCCATGCTCGCCTTATTGCCGAAGAAGGAGGACCTCCACGATTTACGAAATTGGCATCCTGTCTCGGTCCTCAGCACGGACTACAAAGTCATGGCAAAAGCAATCTCGCTGCGGCTAGGATCTGTGCTAGCAGACGTGGTCCACCCAGACCAGACCTACATCATCCTGGGCCGTAGCATCTTTGGCAACCTATATCTGGTCCGGGACCTTTTGGAACTCGGGTGTAGGGATGGTCTGTCTTTCACCCTCCTGTCCTTGGATCAGGAGAAGGCGTTCGACAGGGTGGATCACGGGTACCTCCTTAACACTCTGCAAGCGTTTGGCTTCGGACCCCAGTTTGTGGGTTTTCTCCAGGTGCTGTATGCCTCCGCAGAGTGTCTGGTCAGGCTCAACTGGCCCCTGACCAAACCGGTCAGCTTCGGGCGAGGAATACGGCAGGAGTGCCCCCTCTCGGGCCAGCTGTATGCTCTGGTGATTGAGCCCTTCCTCCATCTCCTCTGAAGGAGGTTGACAGGGTTGGTGCTGCGGGAGCCGGAGCTGCGGCTGGTCCTGTCGGCGTACGCTGATGACGTGCTCCTCGTGGTCCAGGACCCGGGCGACTTGGCGCAGGTGGAGGCTTGCCAGGCCATCTATTCGGCAGCCTCCTCCGCCCTGGTCAACTGGGTCAAGAGCTCTGGCCGGGTGGTCGGGGACAGCTGGCAGGTGAGCTCCCTCCCACCCGCGCTTCATGCTATCCGGTGGAGCCCAGGCCTGGAGGATGTGGGCTTCATGACATCCTTCCGGGAGTTCTGGCTGGCCTGGCGAGGGCAGCGGCGTGTCTTTCCCTCGGCGCAGCGGTGGTGGGACCTGGGGAAGGTGCGCGCCCATCTCTTCTGCCGTGACTACACCCGGGGCGCCAGCCGACAGAGGGATGAGGCGATAGAGCAGATGGAATGGGAGGTCTTAGAGCTGGAGAGGTGTCTGGCCGCCAGCCCCAAGGATCAGCTCCTCTGCAGAGCGTGCTGGGAGAAGCGGAAGGAGCTCCGGGCCCTCAAGGACAATTGGGCCTGGGGTACCTTTGTTTGATCCCGCATCTGTCTCCGTTGGGAGATGGATCGCGGCTCCTGCTTCTTCTACACCCTGGAGAAAAGGAGGGGTCCAAGAAACACGTCACCTGCCTTCTGGCAGAAGACCGCACCCCCCTCATGGATCCAGTGGAGATGTGCAGGAGGGCGAGAGCCTTCTACACAAGCCTTTTCTCCCCGGATCCGACTGATCCTAATGCTTGCAGAGTGCTCTGGGAGGAACTTCCTACAGTCAGCGCAGGCGACTGAGACCGGCTAGAACTGCCTCTCACTCTGGCCGAGTTCTCAGAAGCTCTCCATCTCATGCCCACCAATAAATCTCTGGGCACGGATGGGCTGACCGTGGAGTTCTACCGTTGTTCTGGGACGTCCTCGGCCCAGACCTAGTCACCGTCTGGGCCGAGTCTTTGCAGAGCGGGGTCCTCCCTCTTTTGTGCAGGAAAGCCATGCTCGCCTTATTGCCGAAGAAGGGGGACCTCCGCGATTTATGAAATTGGCGTCCCGTCTCGGTCCTCAGCACGGACTACAAAGTCATGGCAAAAGCAATCTCGCTGCGGCTAGGGTCTATGCTAGCGGACGTGGTCCGCCCAGACCAGACCTACACCATCCTGGGCCGCAGCATCTTTGGCAACCTATATCTGGTCCGGGACCTTTTGGAACTCGGATGTAGGGATGATCTGTCTTTCGTGCTCCTGTCCTTGGATCAGGAGAAGGCGTTCGACAGGGTGGATCACGGGTACCTCCTGAACACTCTACAAGTGTTTGGCTTCGGATCCCAGTTTGTGGGTTTTCTCCAGGTGCTGTATGCCTCTGCAGAGTGTCTGGTCAGGCTCAACTGGCCCCTGACCGAACCGGTCAGCTTTGGACGAGGAGTACGGCAGGAGTGCCCCCTCTTGGGCCAGCTGTTTGCTCTGGCGATTGAGCCCTTCCTCCATCTCCTCTGACGGAGGTTGACAGGGTTAGTGCTGCGGGAGCCGGAGCTGCGGCTGGTACTGTCGGCGTACGCTGATGAAGTGCTCCTCGTGGTCCGGGACCCGGGCGACTTGGCGCAGGTGGAGGCTTGCCAGGCCATCTATTCGGCAGCCTCCTCCACCCTGGTCAACTGGGTCAAGAGCTCTGGCCTGGTGGTTGGGGACAGCTGGCAGGTGAGCTCCCTCCCACCCGCGCTTCAGGCCATCCGGTGGAGCCCGAGCCCACTGCTCTATCTCAGCATTTACCTTTCTGCCACTCATCCCTCTCCGCCGGAGAACTGGCAAAATTTAGAGGATGGGGTGATAGAGCGGCTCCAGAAATGGACAAGACTACTCCGGTGCCTCTCCCTTCGAGGGAGAGCATGGGTGCTTAAATAACTAGTCCTGTCCATGCTCTGGTACCGGCTCAACACCCTGGTCCCAGCCCCGGGTTTCCTGGCCAACCTCTGGACATCGATTCTGGAGTTCTTTTGGTCAGGACTGCACTGGGTCCCTGCAGGGGTTCTCCATCTACCCCTGGAGGAGGGAGGGCAGGGCCTGAAATGTCTGCACACTCAGGTCCATGTCTTCCGCCTCCAGGCCCTACAGAGACTCCTTTATGGTGCAGGTAGTCCGGCGTGGAGCATACTGGTGCACGCCTTCCTGCACCGCTTCCGAAGGCTCCGATACGACCGACAGCTCCTTTATCTCCATCTGAGAGGTCTTCCGCAAGACCCCTCCGGGCTGCCAGTCTTCTACCAGGACCTCCTCCGGACTTGGAAACTGTTTTCAACGACCAGGTCCGTGGCGGCCACCGAGGGGGCAGATCTCCTCGCGGAGCCCCTGCTACACAACCTCCAGCTCCGCATGTAGGTGGCGGAGTCCCGCTCGGTGCACCAGAGGTTGGTCCTGGCAGAAGTCACGAGAGTCGGAGACCTCCTGGACTACGACCGGGGAGACTGGCTGGATCCCCTGATGCTTGCTCAGCGCATGGGGCTCTTCAGACCTCATACTCCCCAGTGCATACTTCAGGAGGCGAAGGTCACTTTGCCGTCTGCTGCTCAGGTTTATCTCGACTGGGTCCTGCCCGAGGGTGCGCCCTGCCCACCCTCTACCTCAGGCCCACTGGACCTTTTAATTGGGCCCCTGCCCTGTGGACCCAACCGACCCTCTCACCTCTTCACTGTGAGCCGGCTGCACGAGATGCAGCCGGTCTGCTTCCAAACCGCACCAAGGAAACATCTATACATGTGTGACTTTAAAGTTTTCAAGATGTGTAGCTCTAAAAGTTTTAAAGCCTGTTTGTGCTATCACAATTTTCACTAGTCTTAAATGTAGACATCCAAAATCGCAAATACAAAGTACAAAAAAATCCAATGAAATATTTATAAATCAAGGAGAAGTTGTCAATGGCAACTGGCAGATAATTATAACCCTCTCCTTTCTCTCCAGCCCTAGACCACATTTGGAGGACTTAGATGTGGACACCTTCTGTGCCAGTCAAGTTTTTATTTAATAGTTTATTTAATTTATTCACCTACTTATTTATTTATATGTAGATCTATCACCACAGCAACTATTCACTTATTTGCATACATATATGTGTGCATGTGTGTAATAAACATATATATTACACAAACTCCACTCTACTCTCAATTAGGAGCATTTAAAACCACCGGGGCTTAATCCTTATTTACAGTAAGATCCATTTATATTGTTAAGGTACCTTTTGCATCCCAAGTGGTGTAAAGGGGGCTTAGTGTAACTGATAATCAGTCCCATTGCCTTTTTGTCCAGAAATAAGAACCAAGAAGCAGAAAAGCCAACCATCAATCAAAAGCTAAGGGAAATAATATATTACCTTAAGGTCTGACGATACCTGGACTCAGGATTTGGGAGAGCATCAAGAAGCAGAGGACTCAATAGTTCCATAGATTTTCAGATCAGAAGGGACCATTATGATCATCTACTATGATCACAGGCCATAGGACTTCCCTGAATTAATTCCTGCTTCAAGTCCAATAGCTGTGGTTGAATAAGCATATATTATAGAAAAACATCTAATCTTGCTTAAAATAATTTCCAGTGATGGGGAATTCACTACAACCCCTGATATATTGCCCCAATGATGAATTACTCTCACAGTTAAAATTTTGAACCTTATTTCCAGTCTGAATTTATCTAAGCTTCAGCTTCCAAATTGGATCTTGTTATACCTTTGTCTGTTAGATTAAAGAGCCCTCGATAATCAAATTTCTGTTCCCCATACATGTATTTATAGACTGATCAAATCACCCTTAACTTTCTCTTTGATAAGTTAAATAGATTGATCTCCATAAGTCTATCCCTATAAGGCATGTTTTCCACTCCTTTAATCCTTCTCATGGCTCTTTTCTGAACCCTGTCCAATTTTTCAATATCCTTCTTGAACTGTGGACACTGTATTCCAACAGCCAACCAGTGCCAAATACAGAGGTAATATAACCTCAGTACTCCTATTCCCCAGTTTATGCATTCAAAGATCACATCAATCCTTTTGACCACAATGTCACACTGGAAGCTCATGCTTAGCTGATTATCCACCATGGCTCCCCTTCCTTCCTAGAGTCTCTACTTCCCAAGATAAAGTCCCCCATCCTGTAAATATGGCCTACATTCTTTGTTCCTAGATGTATTCTTACATTTGGTTGTATTGAAACACATATTGTTTCCTGCACCCAGTTTCTCAAGTGATTCTGATTGCTCTATAGCAGTGACCATTCCTCTTTATTATTTACCTCTCCCCCAATCTTTGTTGCTCTTGCAACTTTTATCAGTAATGAGTAATTCTATGGTTTTTTCCATGTCATTAATAAAAATGTTAAACAGGGGGTCAAGAACTGAACCCTGTGGGACCCCATGAGAAAAAGTAGCCTCTCCACAATGACTCCCCACTTATTAAAAGTTACATTTTAAGACCTATCACTGAACACATTTTTAATCCACTGAGTGTGTACTATCTTGATTTTGTATTGTTCTAGTTTATTAATCAAGATGTTGTATGGTACCAAGTTAAATGTCTGATAGAGGACTAAGTATATTATACAAACAGTATTCCTTTTATCAACTGAACTTGTAATCTCATCAAAAAATGATATCATGTTAGCTTGACAAGACCTATTTTCCCTAAACCCATTTGATTGGCATTAATTACCCTCCTTTAATTCTTTATTAATTGAATCCCCATATCAGCCGTTCCATTATTTTCCCCAGGATCAATGTCAGGATGACGGGCTCATAGTTACCTGGACCAACCCATTTACCCTTTTAAAATATTGACACAACAACATTAACTTTTTTCAAATCCTATGCAACTTCCCCAGAGATCCAAAACTTTATGAAAATCAGCATTAATAGTCCAGAGAGCATTTTGGAAAATGGGATGATTGCAAAAAGGCAAATAGGGTGCCCATCTTTAAAAAAAGGGAAGAAGGGGAGTCCAGGGAACTACAGACTGGTCAGCCTCACCTCTGTCCCTGGAAAAATCATGGAGCAGGTCATCAAGGAATCCATTTTGGAGGAGCACTTGGAGGAGAGGAAGGTGATCAGGAACAGTCAACATGGGTTCACCAAGAGTAAGTCATGCCTGACCAACCTGATTGCCTTCTATGATGAGATAACTGGCTCTCTGGATAAGGGGAAAGTGGTGGACATGATATACCTTGACTTTAGCAAAGCTTTTGATACGGTCTCCCACAGTATTCTTGCCAGCAAGTTAAAAAAGTATGGATTGGATGAATAGACTATCAGGTGGATAGAAAGCTGGCTAGATCATCAGGCCTAATGGGCAGTGATCAACAGCTCGATGTCTAGTTGGCAGCCGGTATCAAGCGCAGTGCCCCAGGGGTCGGTCCTGGGTCTGGTTTTGTTCAACAGCTTCATTAATGATCTTGATGGGATGGGTTGCACCCTTAGCAAGTTCATGGATGACACTAAACTGGGGGGCAGGAAGTAGATATGCTGGATGGTAGGGATAGGGTCCAGAGTGACCTAGACAAATTGGAGAATTGGGCCAAAAGAAATCTGATGAGGTTCAACAAGGACAAATTCAGAGTCCTGCACTTAGGACGGAAGAACCCCATTCACTGCTACAGGCTGGGGACCGACTGACTAAGCAGCAGTTCTGCAGAAAAGGACCTGAGGAGTAAAGTGGACAAGAAGCTGGATATAAGTCAACAGTGCACCCTTGTTGCCAAGAAGGCCAATGGCATATCAGGCTGTGTTAGTAGGAGCATTGCCAGCAGATCAAGGGAAGTGATTATTCCCCTCTATTCGGCACTGGTTAGGCCACACCTGGAGAATTGCATCCAGTTTGGGGCCCTGTGGCAGGGCAGGGGTAAACCCATTTAAGGCCCTGCCGAAATGGTGGCTGCAGCCTGCTCTCTGGCCAGGAGGCCAGGGGTAGAGACACAGGTATTCAGCAGGGAGCCCAGCTGCAAGCCCTAATGAGGGCTGGCTCAGAGGAACATGCTGAGCTAAGCGCTGACCGCTGGGCTGAGGCAAGAGAGGGCCATAAAAGCCCTGGGCAAACCTCAGTGGAGAGGCTGGCCTGGGACGAGACAGGAGGGTTGTATTGCTGTCTCCTTACCAAAGAAGGAGGGCTCAAAAGCCTGGAGACCCTGGGGAGGGTCTGTGGGGCATTAGCTGTTAGGGGATCTGGGAACTGCATGAACACTGTAAATAAAGACACTTGGGTGATCCAGCAAAAGAAGGTGTGGAAGATTCTTTATTATACCAGCCTAAACACAGGGCATAGGCTCAAGAGGGAGAAAGCCTGTGGGGACCCTGTGACAGGCCCCCACTACAGAAAGGATGTGGACAAATTGAGAGAGTCCAGCGGAGAGCAACAAAAATTATTAGGGGGCTGGAGCACATGACTTATGAGGAGACGTTGAGGGAACTAGGCTTATTTAGTCTGCAGAAGAGAAGAGTGGGGGTGGGGGGCGGGTTTGATAGCAGCCTTCAACTACCTGAAGAGGGGTTCCAAAGAGGATGGAGCTAGGCTGTTCTCAGTGGTTGCAGATGACAGAACAAGGAGCAATGGTCTCAAGTTGCAGTGGGGAAGGTCTAGATTGGATATTAGGGAAAACTATTTCACTAGGAGGATGGTGAAGCAATGGAATGGGTTACCTAGGGAGGTTGTGGAATCTCCATCCTTAGAGGTTTTTAAGGCCCAGCTTGACAAAGCCCTGGCTAGGATGATTTAGTTGGTGTCGGACCTGGTTTGAGCAGGGGCTCCTGAGGTCTCGTCCTGACCCTAATCTTCTATGATTTTGGTTAGCTATTTAAAAACTCTTAGATGCGGATATATCTGACTTTAGTAGCTGCTGTTTAACATCATCCATAGTTACCGTTGGAGTGAAAATATTACATCATCATTACATAATATGAATATGTCTTTTTTCTGAAATACAGACCAGATTATATTTATAGAATTCTGCCCTATAAATACCATTGCTAGGATTGCTTTTATTTTTGATGCACTTAAATTTCTTTTCATTGTCTTTAATTCTTCTAGCCATAGATTTCTCCGTGTCAATTTGCTTCCCTTAAAATTTTTTTGACACTTCCTATCTTCTGATTTATAATCATTACTATCAACTTTCCTTTTTCCCCCAACATCCATCTATCTAGATATATGAGAAAAAAGTGATGTTGATAGTAATGAATATAAATCAGAAGCTTAGAAGTATAGAAAAATTTAGATAGATAGATAATCAGCTTTCAGTTCCATTCAAAGGCTGATTTTTTAACCCATGTAGCCTTCTTTCTTGACAGTAGGATTGTAGGTTTTGAGGTATCTAGTAAAATGTTCTTAAGCAGTTTACAATTATCATTCATATTTTTCTATTTAAATTCTTTCTCCCAGCTGATTCTGTTCATTGTTGTTTTCAACTTTGTGAAATTAATTTTTAAAATCACCATGTATCGATATTACTGAGAAATATTATTATTGAGAATATTATTGCTCTTCCTGGACTGTTTCCATCAGACACCAATAGCAAATTTATCCTAATGTGTTTTAACTGCCATGGTGGCACATTGCTTTATCAGATAGCTGCATCATAGAGCAGTCACAGCTTTAAAGATGATCACTAAGGCCTTGAATTGTACCAGTAATGATAGTAAACCACTGAAGGTGTTATGTGATCACAGCAGCTTTGCTTCACACAGGAGATGAGAAACTACCTTCTGCACTCATTGGAGACTCTGGAGGGATGTCAAGGCAGAACTATGAGAAGAGCACTTTGCAGTAACCAAGCCAGAAGATGACAAAGACCTCTATGACCATTACAAGTTTCCCTAGTGGAGAGGTTGCAAACTTCTGACTAGTCATAAAAGATGAAAGGCCACTAGTCCCACTCTTACTTCCTGACAATCCAAGACCAAAACTTGATCCATTAGGAACCTAAGGCTGCAAAACTGCTTGGGGTAAGGGGGCATGCATCTACCACTGATCTGAAGACAATGCTTTCATCCTTCCCTCTAAATAATTACTCTGCCAGTTAGCACAATTTTATGTTATTTAGGTGAAATCACAGCCACATCTCTTTTATCCAAATACCCATCTTGGTCAAGCAAATGGAGAACAATGAGACTAGAATTTAGGTTCAATGAAAAAATGAATGAAATCGGGTGCATGAAAATGATAGTCCCACATCCAAAATGCCTCCCAGTTCCCTTAGTGGCTTTACAGACACATTCAATAAGAGAGATGACTAAATGGGACTCTGCATGGAAAGGCCCTTGGAGAGTATGATGGGGCGTTTGCCCCGCACTGGCCCATAAGATGTTAAAAGAAGCACAGGAAGCTGTGCTGGAGGCAGCCAGTTGGAAAGGGGCTGAGAGAAGCAGCCAATCGTGGCCCAGTAGGCTCATATAAAAAGGGCTGACTGGAGCTTGAGGGGAGATGACCAGGCTCCAAGCAGTAGGAAGGAGCGCCAAGACCTGGGACAGAGCAGTGCTGCAAGCAGGGACCAGGGGAGCTAGAGAGAGCTCCAGGCTGGCTGCTAGGGCCTACAGGCTGACACCCTGAGGTAAGGGCAGAAGAGGGTGCTGAAGCCGCATGGGAAATGGCCCCAGGACAATGAACTGCAATCTCCACTGAGGGAGCACAGGCAGAGGGCAGTGTCACTGAAGAGGACGCTGCAGTCCTGGGAGTGGTGTGGGTCCTGAACAAAGGTGACGGTGGCGACGCACCACCAGAGGAGGGCGCCCTGGTGAGCAGAACTAATTTCCATGACAGCCAGCAGGAGGCGCCTCAGTGGTGAGTGCCACCTCATCACAGAGAGGAAGAAGAGCTACCTAGAAATAATGCCAATTTTAATCTGAGAACAAGGAACAAATGAGCTGAAAATCTACTTCATTCTCCTTAGCAGGATCCCACTGTGGATCCTGTCAGCAACACCTTGTGTTCTGTGTTATCAAACACTAATGACAGATGGAAGAGTGTCATTATGCACTCTTGGTTCAACCCTAGAAGGAGACAATCAAGCACTGAACCACTGATGGCAGTGGAGTCTAGGTTGCTATACTCGGGTCTGAACAAAGAAAACTGTGGAAGCCAACATAGCTTGGGTTGGCCCTTACCCACAACCTGCACACTTTTAATAAAAACCTCCCTCTCTATGAAGTGACTGTGGCAACTATCACACATTGCACTTACACATTAGGCACGTAACACACAGAGATATGGAGATAGTGTGTTCAGAATTATTAGCCTCCTATTAATAAATCTCACGTGATCTGTAAACCATGCAAATCAAACATGCCTGTATCTTCTGAGTACGTATAGCTTTGCTAAACTGATGGATGTATTACTTCTACCCCCAAAAGTAAGTATGAAAGATTCTGAAACTTGTGCTCTTTCTTGAGGATACACTGCCACATCAATTATTTTTGCATAGTATAATTCTTACAAGATGGTCAGAGGACCATTCATAGCTGTTTAAAATCTATTT
The DNA here is from genome assembly GCF_965140295.1 of Lepidochelys olivacea. NCBI lineage: Eukaryota > Metazoa > Chordata > Testudines > Cheloniidae > Lepidochelys > Lepidochelys olivacea. Next base: position 103,942,634 of record NC_140416.1, read on the forward strand.
TCCAGTAGCAGCTTCTGGGTTTCTTATTATTTCTTTCTTAATTATTATATTATTATTATTATTACTTTCTTATTCCAGGAGGAGAAACTCTGGTGAATCTTGGGCATTACACTGAATGGTGAGATTTTAAAAAAGAGAGTAGGAAGCCTGGAGGGCTAGAGGAGTTGCATTGTTCATCTTGTACTTGGAAAAAGATATGTCTGGAAATGACAGAACTCTGCATAAGGGAATTTTACAGGTAGGTTAGTAGTTTACGGATTCCATAACACTATTCCGGTGGGGACGAAGGATGTGGTATTATATATCTCTTACTTCATTACGGTTTAAAATTCTATCCAAGGCACCCTAAAGCATGTTGTATTTTGCCACTAGTGGTAAAGTTGGTTTGAGAAATATGGTCACCTAATGTTGTGCAAGATCCCTGTACCCATCTCTTTTTTATTAGCTCTTAACATGCTAGCTGGAATCTTTGACAGCTCTTTAGTCCTTGGTCACTGAAGACACCTGAAAGACAGAGTCAATTCTCTAGGACTGGCAGTGAAACTAACTTCTAAATGTTCCTCTAGACCTTTAGATTCTTGTTTCTCCTTTGGGAGTCTTCTATAAATTAAAGTACATTTTCAAATTCCATTTCATGGAGCTGTTTCAGTCTTTTTTCAGTGGATTCCTTGTCAATTTAATCAATTCACTCCTCCACCCTTCTCAAGCAAACGGATAGAATGTATGCTGTACATTAGATATTTCCCTGATGTGATACCAATAGTGTTTTGTTAACTGATAAACAAGTTAAAAGTTGGATCTGATCAACAATTAAGTACTGACAGAAATGACAGAAAGAAAACTGGTCTGTATACATTATTGGCTATCTGAATTCTTTTGCATTCACATTCATGAATGATACAGTTCAATAATTTATAGTTTTAAGCACAGAATTTACAAATATTCAGGAATTGTAAATATTTTCTTGTGTAAAGAATAAGGAAAAGGTCAGGTAGGACTAAGTTTGTCAATATCACCATTTTCTTCATTAAAAATTTATTAAAAACTCACTTTTTTATAGAAGTAGTATTCATTTATCCCCAATAAATATATTTAAGTGACTGTCTAGCACAATAATCCTCTAGCTTTTTACTTTTGTCACAGTGTATAGTGTTTCACAGTGTGAACAGTAGTAATGATCATGTGTTCGTATGAGTAGATTCATTTTGGCAAGCCTTGTTAGTTGACAGGTATGTAATACACTTGCCTTGCCTTGCGGCTTTGGGACCAGGTTTCAAATACAGACTTCACTGAAGTGACTGAAAATCATTCAGCTTTCATAACTGTATCAAGTGACAAGTAATGTGAATTCAGTCAGTATGTGTGTGGGACCTGATGTGCACTAGCCAGTCAAAAATACTTCCCTTATTCAGTTGCACTGCTATCTCTGACCATCAGAAAGAAGACACTTAGGGCAAGGGATTAAGGCCAGCAACACAAATCTATCGTTCTAAATATATTCATATCTTTCCAACAAGACATGTATGTGCCCAGCAGCTTTTTCCTTGGCTTTTGTAGTCTGTGTCCACTAAAGGAACTCAAGTTCCTCCAATATACAATACGGGCCCTGTACTAATTGTCAACATAACTGCCAAAAGCAGCATTTCTATCAAATTGATGTTGACTCAAACATGAACTTGTCCTGATCCAGTTACTCTGTAATGCTCCTGGACACCTCTAGCTGATAATGTTATTTTCATTGCTCTGCAAAGAGTGCCAAATGTTGGCATCTCATTCCTGCTTGTCATTATCATGATATCACACATTACAGTCAGAAAAGAAACAAGAAGATTTCACTATAATCCTTATTATATCACACACAAAGATCATGTCAGTCACTCGTGTTCTAGTGACTAGAGCAGGGGAATGGAAGTTAGGATTTGGGGCCGGGGGGAGGAGGTTGGGTGGGTGGGTATCTCCAAGTCTGTCAGTGACTCCCTGAATAACGCTGGGCAAGTTATTTAGCAGATCTTTGTGCACCAGTTAATCCAGGGGCAAATCATGATAATAATCCTTCTTACCAACCTCCTGGGGACCTTGTGAAGCACATCTGATTACAATTTGTGACAAAAGGTACACATTCAAAATATTAATTTCTAATTAATAAAATAATTCTAAGAAATTTGAGAGTGGTTGTCCTTTTCTCGAAGTATTGTCCTGCAGATAAAAGAGTCTCTTATGGAAGGAATATCTTCCAGCTTTGATATATTTAAAAAAAGAAAAATCACAGTTTATTCGCTAACACAATCAGAAAAAAACTCAGGCCAGATTGCTGCTAGCTCTAATATGGCCACACAGAGGCAATGACTACCGAAGACTGAAACACACAGAGAGGGGGAGCCCTGATCACACCGGCCAATGAGGAGAGGAGCTGTGGGCAAGGCTGCTTACCCAGTCCAAAGGGAGGTGGTGGACCTCCACTCTGGCTTAAGCAGAGAGTGAGCTGTGCTCCTCCTACCCCCTGACCCCTTACTTTTACAGTTACACGTGGTGGGGAGTAAAGACTCCCATTGATTACAGCTGTGACCCTTTAAGCTGCACTTGCCTCTCTGAGCCCTACTTCTTCCCCTGTTTTCCCCACCTCTCGTCACATATAGGTGCTTCAAGTTATTTTTCCCAGATGCATTTTTCTCCATTTGCATGTTCACAAGTTGAATCCTACATTGTTTGTGGGTTTTTTAATCCTGCCCATGACTCTAATTTCTCTAAATCAGATTGTATTATTTCATTGTCCTCTGTGTTTTTTGCAACTCCTGCCAATTTATCACTTGTGTATGGGGGGCTTAAACCAGACTAAGTTTAGTTAACCAGGTTTGAAAATATTTGCATTCACATGATGCAATTCATGATAGCACACTAACTCTGTATGTATTGCAAACTCTGGAATCCTCTTTCAAAGGGAACTAAGTTTAATGTGAACTGGGTTAGTTTGGTCTATTGTTCGTGTGCCCACAAAACTAATACATGGTACTTTGGTGCAGCTGCTATTCCATACTGCTTTGTAGGTGACAAGAAAAGGAGGACTTGTGGCACCTTAGAGACTAACACATTTATTTGAGCATAAGCTTTCGTGAGCTACAGCTCACTTCATTGTACTGACCTATCTGTTTACCTATCTGCCCTCCACTGCTCTGGTATCAAGTTGACCGGATGTCCCTTCCCTGTTTAAAAACTGGCACAGGGCCAGAATTTGCCCATTTGCTCCTGGGTTCAGATACATCAGCATTGCTGCAACATTACTCCAGAAGTCTCAAGCAGCTGCTCAGAGCTGTGCTAAGATCCCTGAATCTCATCACCATCTGGGGAAAAGAGTCAGTGCAGGAAGTTCTTGTGGCCAGCCACTGGAATAAAAAAGTTATTCAGAGATGCTGCTAAGTAGATGACTGTGAGGGACCACAAACAGGAGGCCAAACAGTGCAGGATAAAGAACAAACAGCTCAAGAGGACTTACATTCAAACCAGGGTGCCAGGAAAAAGTCTGGAGAGTGGAAATGTGACTTGTCCATTTTCTGAGGAGCTGGACAGGATTTTGATCAATGACACCGCCCAGCTCACGAAGGTTATGCACCCTACTACCTGCTGTGTTTCCCCTCCTCTCCCATTAGAGATGACCAGCAAGAACCATCAGAGGATGAGCACAAGGAGGCCAGTGAAAAGATGTCCCCAGAATGCTAGGATCTTCTTGGGACTCAGGACCCTGACATCAGCCTCGTAGAAGGTGAGCCCTGCTTTGCAGCAACCGAGCCTACTTCCCAGTCAGAAATCCCAACTGGGACTAAAGAGGCAGATCCTCTTGAGGGAACCTCAGCATATAAGAATCTATCTTAGCATTTTATTACTATTATTGTGCTATAGTGCCTTGCTAGCTTCTCTTCTGTGTGCCCCATGGCTGCAACCATTTTAGAAGGATGTGAGCTAGGAGCCCTTCTAAGTTTCCAGCCCTCATCTCCTTTCTCCCTCAGGCCACATTGTCCATCCTCTCCCTGCACATGTTTCCAAATGGCAAGATGCTCCAGCTAGGCAATCAATCAGTATCTCATGCTGAAGCTCTGAGTATCTATAGTTTTCAAGCCCCGCCATGAAGGGTACATGCCTATCTCCCATGTGTTAATGTGAACATTTTCAGGCCTGAGATTTAAAGTAAGAGGCATCCCTGACAGGATTGTTCTGAGAGACAGGGTGGGTGAAGTAATATATTTTATTGGACCAACTTCTGTCCGTAAGAGAGAGAGATACTTTGAGCTACACAGAGCTTTTCTTCAGGTCTGGGAAACATACTCAGAGTGTCACAGCCAAATACAAGATCAAATAGTTTAGTATAAGTAGTTACCACATACTCGAAGGGACCAGTCAAGGTGAAGTGGCCCGTTAATACCCTAATCATAGGACAAAAAGGGGGATTAGTGGCAGGACCCAGAATTCCTCCAGCCCCAGGGCCACAGTGGGAGGAGGAGGAGCTCTTTGCTCCTGCTATAGCCCCAGGGTCAGAGGAGCTGTCCCCCACTTCTTTGCCTATAACAAATCCTGACTATAATGGCCAAATGGCTTGGATACTAAGCGGTTCACTATAGCAAGGGTGTAATGTATTTCCTCATAACCTCATCAGTTAAATTTCAATTCCTACACACACCTCCAGTTTGTAGTTGTTCGATCATAACCATATGAGTTTCAGTGTGGGGTGGTAGGTGATAAGTTGGTGTGTGTGGCCGGCTCTGGTTTTATTTCTGTATTGAAACTGGTTCTCCCAACGTATTTGGGTGGCCCATTCCATGATTTGATCCATTTCTCTGGTGGAGTGTCCTTTTTTGGTGAAGGCAGTTTTGTGTGTTAATGTGTATATCTCAGACTTTCTCCTTGGAGCATAGTCTGTAGTATCTGAGTGCCTGGCTGGCTGTAGATAACAGATTACTTGGTGTGTTTGGGATGGTTATTGGCTCCATGAAGGTAGGTGTGGTGATCCATGAGTTTCTTGTATATGGTTGTTTCTAGGGTTCAATTGCTGGAACCGATTGTGGTGTCCAGAAAGTTGATGCTTGTGTGGGAGTGTTCCAGAGAGAGTTTAATTATCACCAACAGAAGCTGGCCCAATAAAAGATATTACCTCACTCACCTTGTCTCTCATAGACTCATAGACTTTAAGGTCAGAAGAGACCATCATGATCATCTAGTCTGACCTCCTGCACATTGCAGGCCATAGAACCTCACCCACCCACTCCTGTAATAGCTTCATAATCTCTGGCTGAGTTACTGAAGTCCTCAAACCATGATTTAGGTACACAAGAACAGCCATACTGGGTCAGATCAATGGTCCATCTAGCCCAGGACCCTGTCTTCCAACAAAAAGAACAAGGAGTACTTGTGGCACCTGAGAGACTAAAAAATTTATTTGGGCATAAGCATACTCCTCATTCTTTTTGCTCATACAGACTAACACGGCTACCACTCTGAAATCTGTCTTCCAACAGTGGCCAATGCCAGGTGCTTCAGAGGGAATGAATAGAATAGGCAGTCATCATATGATCCATTCCCTGTCATCATTCCCAGTTTCTGACAAACAGAGGCTAGGGACCCTCAGAGCATGGTGTTGCATCCCTGCCCATTCTGTCTAGTAGCCATTGATGGACCTATCCTCCATGAACTTATCTAGTTCTTTTTTTAACCCTATTATAGTCTTGGCCTTCACAAAGAGTTGCACAGATTGACTGTACGTTGTGTTAAATACTTCCTTTTGTTTGTCTTAAACCTGTTGCCTATTAATTTGATTGGGTGACCTCTAGTTCTTGTGTTATGTGAAGGAGTAAATAACATTTCCTCATTCCTTTCTCCACACCAGTCAAGATTTTATTCACCTCTATCATTATCTCCCCTAGTCATCTCTTTTCCGAACTAAAATGTCCCAGTCTTTTTAATCTCTCCTCAAATGGATACTGTTCCATACCCCTAATAATTTTTGTTGCCCTTCTCTGTACCTTTTTCAATTCCAATATATCTTTTTTTGAGATGAACAACCAGATCTCCATGCAGTATTCAGGATATGAGCCTACCATGGATTCATACAGAGACATTATGATATTTTCTGTCTTATTTCTATCCCTTTCCTAATGGTTCCTAACATTCTGTTTGCTGCTGCACATTGAGCAGCTGTTGAAAATGTTGGAAACCTTCACCTAATTTCAAGCCTAAACTTGTTGATGGCCAATTTTATATCTATTTGTTCTTCTGTGCACGTTAATGCTTAATGTAAAGACTTCAGTTGCAGAGAATCCACCTTTTACACTAGTTTAAACCTGCAAGTGACCAAGCCCCATGCTGCAGAGGAAGGTGAAAAAAAACCCCAGGATCTCTGCAAATCTAAGCCGGGGTAAATTCCTTCCTAAACTCAAATATTGGAATCAGTTAGACCCTGAGCATGTGGCAAGACCCTCCACCCACACACCTGGGAAATAATTTTCTGTATCAACTCAGATGCCTCCTGTGACAAAGCTCTGTCCTTGCCTCCGTGGGTCCTGCATTTCCTGGCAGATTTCACTAGCCTCAGAGGCTCACTGTGACCCTCCATGTAACCCTTCTCTCTCTAGAGACAAGGGTCACAGTCTACTGAGCCATTTTCATTATAAGCCAGCAAGGGAGGTGAGGAGAAGCTATCCTTCCTTGCACAGTCTCTGTTGTCTCCCAGTCTCAGTGATTAATCAGGGGGCAATGGAGGGAGAGCCCGGGCCCACCCTCTACTCTGGGCTCCAGCCCAGGGACCCTAATAGTATCAGCTATGGTAGCTGACCTTTTAGAATCATGACATGTACAATTCCCTGGGCTACTTCCTCCACAGCAGCCCTCACTTCCTCAAGCTCCACTTCACCCTTATCTCAGGGCCTCCTTCCTTGTGCCTGATATGGTATGTACTACTCAGTCTCTCCAACAGCACAACTTCCTCCCTCAGCTCCTGACATGCACACCCACCTGACTAACTGGGAGGCTTTTAACTAGTTTCAGCCAGCCCCTGATTGGCTTCAGGTGTCCCAATCAACCTAGCCTTCTCCCTGCCTTCTGGAAAGTTCTTAATTGGCTCCAGGTATCTTAATTGACCTGGAGCAGCTGCCATTTCACTTATCCTGGTACCAGGGATTTGTTTAGGCTGGAGCTAATATATCTATCTCCCACTACTTTTCTATAGCCATCTGGCCTTGCCCCATCACACTCCCTATCTAGTGTCCCATCACTGGCCATTGGAGATATTTGCTGCTAGCAGTCACAGATCAGTTACATGATGTTGTAGGCAGTCTCATTGTAGGCACACCACCCCCTCCACAATTTATCAAGCTCAGTCTTGAAGCCAGTTAGGTTTTTTCCCCCCACTGCTCCACTTGGAAGGTTATTAGGAACTTCACTCCTCTGTTGATTAGAAACCAGCATAACAGTACAGAGCCTTGTTGGGCCTGTGCTGGCCGGCTGGTCCAATTAGAAAATGATGCTAGCCTGCCAGGAAAGGAAGTATGGTGCGGAGACAGTGGAAACATGAGATTTTTAAAAATTTGAACCCACCTGGCTTCCACTATGCATCACATAATGCATTTCGAGAAAAATCCCAGAATGCGCATTGCTCAGCAGTGAAGCAAAGGACCCTGGGGTATCCTCTGAGAATGCCACATGCATAGCATGCAGCAAGCTCCTGCTGTGTGTACACAATGAAGTGAAGTGAAAGAGGCAAAGCTGTCCTGTGTACACGCTGCTACTACAGTTTATGTAGTGCAAATTGAATAATGCCAATAATGCCAATAATGTCAAATCTATCTGGTTTAACCTTTCCATCTAGACCACCCTGTGTCTTATATGTTGTTTAGTTTCATTAGTTTTCTGCTTATTCAATCTTCTAAGTCATTAACGATGATATTAAATAAGACGAGTACTGAACAGAACCTCTCTGATAGTTCATTAGATACCTGCCCGACTTATTACACTGCTGTTTGTTATCCATTGTCTTTTAGACAGTCTTCCATCCACATTACAATGTTATGGTCAAGTCATTTTGATACAATATCAAATGCTTTACTATAACATGAGAATAATCTGGATATAAAATAAGTTTCACGTAATAAACTTAATTTACATAGTCTTTGTGTTTTGTTTCTCCTGTACCTGTCTGCTAGGTGCTAAGAGCCAAATTTTATATGGAAAGTAAAGTAAAGTAAATGCGAGTTAAATGCCTAAGTCACTTAGGTGCCTAGTGGGATTTTCAAAAGCACCTATCTACAACTTTTGGTACTTAAATATCTTTGTGATCAGGGCCTATGTGTATTTATTGTTTTACATGCAGCACCATATAATACTAGAAAATCTAGAATGACTGTGGATCTTCGTTTTAATGACTTTTCTTATGGTGCTTTCTTGGCTTATTGATCATTAGATAAACAGAGTTAAATTGATGACATGTAAATTATTATTAGTGGCACTACTGGCAAAGCTTCTGAACTAATTCTAGATAATGCAGATTTGTTCAGAGACGTATTTTTGATCAAATTACAGTTGGAAAAATAAAAGAACACCATACCATATGAAAAAACACTTCAAGTGTCTGTAGGATAGTCAACAGCCAGTTGCATGACTTTGCAACAGCCATTTGCATGACTAGTCCAGGCCATGACTTTCGGAAACATTAGGCAACACAGGCCTTCTTTGGGTAGGATGGAAGCTAGAAAACTAGGAAGAGCAGCAGAGACCTATGTGTGTTCCTCAGCCTTAGTATATCATCCCTTTTTATGTTAATTACAATAGTCCTGACTCTTCTCCACTGTGAAATCGTTACAGAATGTTCTTGTGCTTCCATGAGAACCAGCAGTGCTACTGAACCCCTGCTTAAACATGACACTTCAGTCCAAAACCTCAGCTGGTATAAATCAGTGGAACTCCCTTAAACTCAGTGGAATAATGCTAATTAACACCAGCTGAAGATTTGGATCTTCATCCCAGTACAACTATTCTGTTCTTGTCAGCCAATAATCTTGTAATTCATATTGGGACTGACCAAATGTTAGGACCCTGAGAGTTTAGTAGCCCTATACTAGAGTAGGCTAACGTGAAATATTAAATAGTCATAGGCCTCAACTATGCCACCCCTCTGATATCTGGATCCAGAGTGTGTGGTTTGGGTCAATCCCCAAGTTTAAAAAAAGTTTAGAACTACAGCTCTATATTCATTCCACTAGAAGTGTGGTTTTCATCAAATGCTCTTTACAAGATGCACCAAATACAACAGCTCTTTGTTTGGGTTCATATATACATTTCATGTCTGTCAGCAGATTGCTTTCTGTCAGTGTAGAGGAGGAAATCTAAGAGAAAGAAAGGGACAATCCAGAATGAGACAGTATGGACAGAGGACCAAATTCATCCCTAGTGTAACTCTGCTGAAGGAAATACAAATATACAAGAGACATATCTGGCCCAGAATAAACACCTCTGTGTCTGAGTCCTCCAGACCATATAGTTTAAACTAGAGCCAAGGCCTAAATGATCTAATCTATTTAACCATTTCCTCTGTGACCATCACTATGACTATTAAGCACCAAATACAAAAATTAAGAGAATTGTTGCAATGGTCTCAAGTTGCAGTGGGGGGAGTCTAGGTTTGGAGAAGCACTGGAATGGGTTACCTACGGAGGTGGTGGAATCTCCATTCTTAGAGGTTTCTAAGGCCCGGCTTGACAAAGCCCTGGCTGGGATGATTTAGTTGGGTTGGTCCTGCTTTGAGCAGGGGGTTGGACTAGATGATCTCCTGAGGTCCCTTCCAACTCTGATATTCTATGATTCTCCGTCAGAATACTATATCCTCCATTTTTCTCCAGGCTAGGCTGTATATTTATGAATTACTCTGATGAAGTGAGCTGTAGCTCGCGAAAGCTTATGCTCAAATAAATTGGTTAGTCTCTAAGGTGCTACAAGTACTCCTTTTCTTCTTGTGGAAAGTATATTTAACAGTTGCAAGTGCTGATTTCGGGGGTGGGGCGAAAGCAATGTGCACTCAAGTTTTTGAGACAGTGGGTGGACAAGATATAACAAACTGTCAGAATTCATCTAAGCTTACATTAGCAGTTGCACATTAATACCAATGAAGGAAACTCACCTGTTTTTTGAAGTTTCCTTAAATATTTACTGACCCATAGTGTCCCTTTTTCATTCTGTTGTGATGCACCATGACACAAGCCAAAATAACTAACTTTTCCTGTCTTTTCATTATCTCACTATTAATATGTAATCACAAAGTCAGTAGGGAGGTTCATAACAGTAAGTCTTTGTAGGATCAGGGCCTTGATTTTTACTCAGAGTTCCAGAATTCCCTACTCAGTGCTCCTTGCCACTTATCCTTATGTCCCTGGACCAGTCAGAGAAGGCAAAAAGGGAAGCATTGATTCACAGGTATGCTCTCCTCTTTGTTGACAGCATGTACACCAGCATTGTAGGCTGCATGAGGCTGATATCCTCATCTGCTTCCAATCCCCTACTGATCTGAGCCTTATCTCTACTTCCTAATTCTAGACTTTTTTGTGCATCTCAGTTTAATTTCACTAAAACATTTTTAAGCACTTTTTCTTGTTTTAAAGATCATTCTAGGTACAGACCTGGCAACACATAAGGTAAGGTCAGTTCAGTTCCTCATGGTGTCCATGTCAATAAACGAGGTAATGGACTGGGGACCTTAAAGTCTGGTGGAGTGAGGAGTCTAGGCCACAGTGCAGATAATATGTAGTGGAAGGCATTTTCTTTGTTCTTTATATTTTGTAGGGTTTTGTTAAACAATACTGATCTGATTAAATCAATAATTTGAATAATTTTGCAGAACCAATGCAGATTTATACAGGAAAGTATCCCAAAGATTTAATATAGGCTCTTTATTACCAGCAGTCCATTTCAGAAACAGGACATTTAAAAAAATAGCTATCACTTAAATCAAGAATCAATTAGAAACATTAGTAAAAAGAACCCTGTCAACTTCCATTAGACCTAAAATGAGCAGTTTAATCTCCATTAAGCATGCAATTGTTAATCACTGTTTTTATCAAGATCATAAAAAACGGGGTCTTTAATTTCCTTCAAATATATTAAAAACTCTCATTGTTAACAAACTACAAGTGGCACTGCCCTTACCAAATGAAGAAAGGAAAAGGAATTAATTGCTCAGTCACCTCCGGTTCACAAACTGAGGAGAACCACTGGAGACTGGAGTAAGCTAATTGGTAATTATTGTAACTTTGTCCTGGGTAACAGAGCCTGGCCCCACTAAAGCTTGCATTGATCTAAATTCAGGATTGAGGCCTGTGTAATACTGTCAGGAACATTCTGAAATCATTCTTCATAACAGAGAGATATAAAGTAAAACTGGCACCAAAGCAATTACTGCTGAAGAATTAATAGGGGCAGCACAAACTTCCCACTCCCTAAAAAGATCCTCACTGAAATACTGGAGTGACCGACCAACCAACTAACCTAGCTAGGAGCAGGTAGCATGCTAGCAGAGGTGCTGGAACAATTTTTATAGCAGGGGTGCTGAGAACCATTGAACCAAACTGTAAACCCAAATGGAAACCATAGGAGGGGAGGAATCCCATAGCATTTTAAGTTTCCTGCATAATATTTTGTGTGTGTTTTCTCCTTGTTCTCAGTCTTTAGCACACACTGTATCTCATATTTTGCATTAATAGGCTGAGAAGTGTGTAGGGCAGGGGTTCTCAAACTGGGGGGTTGGGACCCCTCAGGGGCTCGTGAGGTTATTACCTGGGAGGTCATGAGCTGTCAGCCTCCACCCCAAACCCCGCTTTCCTGCCAGCATTTATAATGGTGTTAAATATACAAAAATGTGTTTTTAATTTATAGAGGGGGTGTCACACTCAGAGGCTTGCTTTGTGAAAGGGGTCACCAGTACAAAAGTTTGAGAACCACCGGGGTAGGGGGAGTCAAAGCTTTTGGGGAGAAATGTGGGTATGTGCAGAGGGAAGGACACAGTGCCTTTTTGGGTTAGGATGCTATATGTTGGGGCCTCTCCCACAGTTCAGATATTTTAGATTAATGGCTAGACTTTTTCACTTTTCACCTAGACCTAAACTTTTACAATTCACCCACCCCTAATTACTGCCTAGAGCAGATTCACAAAACCAACCAACCAAACAAACAAAAAAACCAACCAACAACCCAATAAACCACTATTTTGCCCAGAGGTGAAAGGTTCTATTATGAAATGCATAGACATAAAGCGTGAACCTCCTCCTGGATCAAACTTGCAAATGCTCATATGCTCATGAAAATATTAGTGACGTTGCGGGGTGGGTTTCTCCTCGTGGCATGGAAACACTCATAAAGCAAAGAAATGCTGGTTGTGCTTAACTCTACATTGGAAGGAGTGTGGGGGCAGCAGGACTATATTCAAAAATTACCTTTGGGCTTCAAGGTAGGTTATTGGAAGCTGAGTTGACACAATGAATCTTGAAAAAGGAGAATAGCACTGGTTGAATTGATTCTTATAAATCCCCTGTATTTTATAATACCCACAAATTGGCATTGACGTGAGTTCTAGAGACAGAGGATTGGGATGCCCTATGGTATTCATAATGAAAGGGGTATAAGTGAAATGGGAACAATACAATATTAGATAGGGTTAAAATGTTTTAGATGCCAAATTATTTGTAGAACTCTACTTTAAAGCCTGCCACTTCATGGGTTGGCCTGTTCCGGTAATGACTGGGCCTTTCATAAAGACAGTGCAGTCTAAGATGACCAGGCAGCAGAATAGATTACAGTTTGCACTGAGGGGAAGGGCTGATAAAAGGAGCAGGTTCTATGCAAGCTTCTGCTAATTGTACCAATTTCTGATCTGCAGCAGCCCTCCTCTACTAGTCCTGGACCTTTCTTGAGTAGAGACTTGTATTTGTTCCCAATTCTAGGGTGATTTGGGGTGTGCCCTCCTGGGGACTGTAGGATCAAGCGACCAAGTCAATTCATACTTTTATCTTTAGCCAGAATTTGAACCTAAGCCTCCAGAAGTGGAATTTTGTAGCAGAAACCCACTGGGGCACCTTGACTCCTGATACTAGAACGTACTCATTTTTCCTTCTTTTATGCCCACCATAAAACATTCAGTGAAAACCAGAGCCTAAACTTTTTGCTACAATGAAGGCTGTTGTATGCTGCACAGTAAGTCTGGTTTTACTTGCCACAAGGAAGGCAGGAAATATTGAATGTAGGCACAGGGTTCCACATCTTCTGCATGCTACAGAGCACAGATAGCTTTTAGAGGAGGAGAAAGTTTGTAGATTCGTCACTACACAAATCCACTAACTGAACCCCTCAATGCAACAAGGGAAGCATTAGCTGCAAGACCACTACAGCACTGTGGCAATGGGGTGACTTCCTCATACTCTCCAAAGCATAGCGCATTTACTTAGGCTGTATGCTACAGGAAGGATTTGCTTCTTGTTGTGGGAGCTCTCCCATTACATTGGCTTATTTAGAATAAATTTATTTTAATCTCAAAGACTTTCCTAACTCCTACCTTGTCTCTCAATAGAGCAGACCTTACTAATACAAATTATCTCAAGCCTGTTCAGGCTGATGCTCTCCCTCCCCAGCCTACCCCTGTTATAACCTTTCACTAAGAGTAAGTTGTCTCAGGTGTGTTCTGGGTGAAACAATACAGATAGCTCTCCCTCAGTCATTTCTTGTACAAATGGAGTTTTAAGCATCAGTTGCTCCTCAGGTACGGAGAAAGCTAATACCTATTCCCCCATGCCCCCCCCCCCACACACACACACATTGTCCTATCTTCTGCTAGATGCAGGCAGATCCATTAGCTTCCTTCTCTAAGGAAAATTAACGGAATTCTGTACTTCAGTAGCTCCTACCAGCTAGTACTGCTTGTTAATTCACTCCTTGGTCATGCATTCATCTATAGTTCAGATGGTCTAAGACCTGGGGCAAGAATTAACAAGGGACAACCCCGAGCAATCCAGAAGGAGGGGTGGGGAAAAGGATACCCAGCTTTTTTGTAATCATATGTTTCCATTTTGGTGTGATTTGTCATGCTCGCCTGATATTTGTACTCTGATCAGTTGGCTCAGGTCTACAAAGGCACTTGGGGTGGTGTGCATAAAGGGACTTAAGCACCTAACTCAGGCTTTGTGAATTACAGTGTTGTTCCTGTGATTTTTCTAAGTGCTAAAAGTTATGTTGCAATGTCTACTTTCCATATACAATGAATGGGGGAGAGAGAGGCTCCAGAGAGTGATATACACAAAAGCCAGCCTGCTAGGTAGGGAGCTGCTTAGGTTAGCCAATGGGAGGTGCCAACAACAGGGGTGTGTGCTGTGACTTCCCCTCTCTCAGAAATAGGTGCCTAAGTCTGTTCTGGATCATCGCTGCTTAGTGTTCCATGAACCGGAGCCCACTGCATGGAGTCAGATGTATTAGGTGGCTCTTTGAGGGGTTGAGTTTAGGGCCTGCCTTACTCCACACAAAATGGGCCAAGGAAGAAATGGTAGTGGTGCCTACCTTATAATTTTTAGCCCAGTTGTTAGTGCATTTCTGGGATGTGGGAGACGCAACTTCAATTCCCTCCTTTCTGCGAGAAGGTAAAGAAAGAGGGTGGGTGTTATAACCACTGAGCTCTGGGATATTCTGATGCTGGGAAGCCCTCAAGCTCTCCTGTTGAAGTTGTTCTATTGTGATTCAATGATGGACACATGGTTGGAACCGGGGGACTGGACTCAGGGTCTCCCACAGGCTGCCCTAACCATTGGGCTGCAGAGCCCCACCAGAGTCATGGGGTTCTCACACTCTCCAGCCCAATGACTGGTCCACTGTGGATAAATACTTTTTCAGTCAAAAATTTCAATCTTTTCCCTCCTTTGTGTCCCATTTTCTCTCTTCCCCTGCAAGCTATTTTCAGTGGCAAAATGGAAAAAGGCAAATGGGGGGAAGAAAGGGAGATAAGGAGGCATTTAAAAAATTGAATAAATCAGTTTTGAAACTGAAAAGTTTTCAGTTTGGGGAGGGTTTTATTTCTTTATTCTTTTTGTATTCAAATCAGAAAATTTCAAACTTTTTTAGTGGAAAATACTGAGAAAACAATTTCACTTTTTCATGAAACATACTTACCATTTTTCAATCAGCTTTAGATCCAAGGCAGGACTGGATCATAGAATCATAGAATCATAGAATCATAGAATATCAGGGTTGGAAGGGACCCCAGAAGGTCATCTAGTCCAACCCCCTGCTCAAAGCAGGACCAATTCCCAGTTAAATCATCCCAGCCAGGGCTTTGTCAAGCCTGACCTTAAAAACCTCTAAGGAAGGAGATTCTACCACCTCCCTAGGTAACGCATTCCAGTGTTTCACCACCCTCTTAGTGAAAAAGTTTTTCCTAATATCCAATCTAAACCTCCCCCACTGCAACTTGAGACCATTACTCCTCGTTCTGTCATCTGCTACCATTGAGAACAGTCTAGAGCCATCCTCTTTGGAATCCCCTTTCAGGTAGTTGAAAGCAGCTATCAAATCCCCCCTCATTCTTCTCTTCTGCAGGATAAACAATCCCAGCTCCCTCAGCCTCTCCTCATAACTCATGTGTTCCAGTCCCCTAATCATTTTTGTTGCCCTTCGCTGGACTCTCTCCAATTTATCCACATCCTTCTTGAAGTGTGGGGCCCAAAACTGGACACAGTACTCCAGATGAGCCCTCACCAATGTCGAATAGAGGGGAATGATCACGTCCCTCGATCTGCTCGCTATGCCCCTACTTATACATCCCAAAATGCCATTGGCCTTCTTGGCAACAAGGGCACACTGCTGACTCATATCCAGCTTCTCATCCACTGTCACCCCTAGGTCCTTTTCCGCAGAACTGCTGCCTAGCCATTCGGTCCCTAGTCTGTAGCTGTGCATTGGGTTCTTCCGTCCTAAGTGCAGGACCCTGCACTTATCCTTATTGAACCTCATCAGATTTCTTTTGGCCCAATCCTCCAATTTGTCTAGGTCTTTCTGTATCCTGTCCCTCCCCTCCAGCGTATCTACCACTCCTCCCAGTTTAGTATCATCCGCAAATTTGCTGAGAGTGCAATCCACACCATCCTCCAGATCATTTATGAAGATATTGAACAAAACTGGCCCCAGGACCGACCCTTGGGGTACTCCACTTGATACCGGCTGCCAACTAGATATGGAGCCATTGATCACTACCCGTTGAGCCCAACAATCTAGCCAGCTTTCTACCCACCTTGTAGTGCATTCATCCAGCCCATACTTCCTTAACTTGCTGACAAGAATACTGTGGGAGACCGTGTCAAAAGCTTTGCTAAAGTCAAGAAACAATACATCCACTGCTTTCCCTTCATCCACAGAACCAGTAATCTCATCATAAAAGGCGATTAGATTAGTCAGGCATGACCTTCCCTTGGTGAATCCATGCTGGCTGTTCCTGATCACTTTCCTCTCATACAAGTGCTTCAGGATTGATTCTTTGAGGACCTGCTCCATGATTTTTCCAGGGACTGAAGTGAGGCTGACTGGCCTGTAGTTCCCAGGATCCTCCTTCTTCGCTTTTTTAAAGATTGGCACTACATTAGCCTTTTTCCAGTCATCCGGGACTTCCCCGGTTCGCCACCAGTTTTCAAAGATAATGGCCAATGGCTCTGCAATCACAGCCGTGATCATAATAGCACAATATAGCCCTCAGTAAAATAATAGCCTCTGCAATTTAACATATCTTTTCTTTGCTCTGATGGATATTTTCTATCTCATTCATAAATTGTTTCTTATTTTTCTGTAGACAAAAGTAAAATCTAATACATTTAAAAAACACACACGCAGATATCTTGCGTAAGTTGATCTTGGCCAAGCAATAGGTTTGTGCTGGGTTTTTGTCAAGGCAAATTAAAGAGAAGTGGGCTTATGTATTTACCTGGTGAAGACAAACAGCAGCACAATGGTACTCTTCCATGTGCTGGGCCTCTTCTGTTCTGCAAAATAAAAAAACATACAATGAAAATCAGACTTACTCAATCTTAATATACAAGAATCTTTCCATGCTTGAGATTTAGTGGAATGATAAGAAAGACACCTACAGCACCTTCCCTACCTCCCCTTTCAAAACAGCATCAGCTGAAACAGTGGGTTCTATATCGCTTAAGGTGCAATCTGACTGGCAGAAGTACGTCTCACAAAATTATAATCAGACTAGATCTCACCAATCTGGGTCATAGCTCAACTGTGAAGGCTCTTTTGAGTAAAATTTCTTTATTAATGAGATTCAATCCAGTCTCACTGATAAAAATTGCTTTAAAGGATGTCCCTTTGCTGCTATTCAGATGAATGGGAGAAAGCAGTGCGTGTTTTAAGAGCTGTCTTCCTGTCATATCACGATGGATCTCATTAGTGAGGGGAATGATTTTACCGGGAAAAAGCTTCTACAATAAGAAAACATAACGTACTGTAGATGAGCAAAATCCAAGTCAATTAGGCTAAAAAAAAATGTTTAAAAATACAGCTCTTGTTCAGCTTAATAACAAAAAGGACTTTTCTTTCCTTTATTTAATAAAAATCATTCCCTTTTTAAGTTGAATTGGACTGGATCGCTACTGTAGTAATAGTTTTGCTTAAAAGAGCTTCCAACGTTAATCCACTGTTCAACCTAGATTAACCAAATCAAGCATGATTTGAGTGAAAAAAAAATAAAAAGCCTAAAAGTATGATATCTTTTTCTAAAGCATTAAAAAAGTACACATGAGGGTTTTATAATCCACTGCTTCTTTTAAAGTAGCTGGGATACATTTGCCTAGGTAAACCGATAAACCGGTGCTTGGAAATTCAATGAGATGTGGTCAACCACAAGTGACTGAAGTGAAGTCAATTCAAATAATTTATATGCATGCATTTAAAGAAAACCAACAACATGCAGAGCCAAATCCTACAATGAGCTCAGTCTGGGTGAACCCCTCTGCTGTTGGTAAGTTCAGTGGAGGAACAGGACCATAGACTGTAGAGATTTAAATATTTGTTTCAGACTGCGTATCAAAGGAAGGCTAGTTTAGCAGCTAGGGCTCCAATTCTGTTCTTGGCTCTGCCATCTGATCTGTGTATCTTTGGGCAAATCACTTCACTTCTCTGTGCTTGTGTTAAGCTTTTCACCCTTGTCCTGTCCATTTACTACATTAGATGGCATCTAGCTGTATTACAATATAAACAATAATAATAGTAACAGCAAAATCCAGATTATGGACTCTACAGCCATTCTGGTTTCATACTCTGCTTATTTTCTCATATTGAGACATCTTTGATCTTTTAAAAAAAAACAACAAAAAAACGGAGAACACCCATTAAGCGCTACAGCCAGCTGCAGCTACTTATCCACATTGCAAACGCAAACCTGGACTGAAATCAGATATTTATTTAAATGGCCCTAAATTAATTTAAATTTCAGTAAGACTACACACACCTGTGCCTACAGATTCCTCATGCTTAGCTCTAGCCCTGTAACTTTTGCAGTGATTTGTCCACTACTTCAGAACAGCGGCCGCTGCAAATGGTGATCTACTGAGCTTTGCATAAATGTGGGTTCACTGCAGTCAGTTTTGTGGAGATTTAAAGTTCATTAAGCACATTTTCACCTAATAGCAACTATTTAATGTAAACACTTGGGTCATTTTCAATATGCTTAAAATAACTGCTGATCAGCAAATTATTGAATGTAATTTAAATTTAGTGGGAGTTCATTGCATAGGAAGTTAAAAAAAAACCACAAGGTATTTTTTTCTCACTCTCATAAAAGCATGTTGTCAGATTCTCTGGCAAAGTCACAACCTGGCATTCCAGCTCTGTGAGTATGCATATACACTGCTAATGCACTTACAATTGAAAATCATTTCTGTAACATGCCTTGCAATATTTAAAATTCTATTTATTACATCTACCTCAGACACAAATATATACACATGTGCATGATAATTTTCTCTCTCTTACAATGGTTAGAAATAGGGCAGTTTCCTATTATTCACATTGGGGTTACACACTTGACATGTAGGAGGAAATTTGCCTATGTCAAACTTACAGTTCACACCAGTGGGGCTGTGTCTTTTTAGCAGGGGAAAGCTGCTCTAGGGACTGATTACAGCCTTTCCAGATGCAAATACTGTAGGTGTATCCCACTTTAAATATTCAGCTTGCAGCTAGCAGTTAAGCATGTCAGATTAGTCTATGTAGAACAATATGATGAGCTGAAATGACAAAATGCCAGTTTACCACCAAAATTCAAAGCAACAGACACTATTTTCATCTGGGGAGATAAGCTATCAGTTCATATAGCGTCTTTTCCAAATGAAATAATGTGGCAGACTGGCAAAATGGCACACAGCTAAAATATCTGGAATGTCTACTAGTTAGCGAATGGCACAGGTTTTCTATTATGCTGAACTGCTACCAAAGCAAATGGTCCATCTTGAATTGGAGGTCATAATTGAGGAACAGATTCTGCTACCCTTTTACCTGGGGAATAAGGTATTAATCAATGCAAGGATGGTAGGATTGATGATATAAACATATAGGGCTAGCTCTGTTCATTGACATTTTTGGAATGACACCCATGATGAATTTGGCTCTTCATCTTTACTGAAAGACCACTAGAGATGTTTGATGCTGAAGAAAATGACAATTTTTGAAATCTCAGCTTCCATCCTTCTACAAAGGAGAACTATTTTGGGTCGTTTTTGCACTTACGTGTAAGACCTCACACGGTTCATCAAGGCAGAAAAGATACTCTTTAATTAGGTTAATATTTTATTTATGTTACAATCTCCCCCTGGTCATGTCTAACAGAGGTTCTATTTACAATCTTGCCAAATACCAAAGAACCAATCAACAGAACATAAATTTACTTTTCAGAAAGATGTTACTTGGATGAAATTTACACTTGAAAGTCTAAATTTGCATTTCATTCTATCCCCCCAAAATATCTGCTTATTTAAAAAAATAGTTTCCAGGAGATTTTTGGAAGCAAAGCAAAACTTTTTTTTTCCTTTTCAGAATGCTTTCAATAATTTTCTTGTTCTACACCTTTTTAATAGTCTAACTACAGCATGTCCTAGTTTTAGTTTTCACAGTGTTGCAAAGGATTAGGTTTTCCTCCTTTGAGATATCAAGGGGTCATTCTGCTTAAATAAGAAATCCTTTAAATTGTCCCTCAACAAAAGCACACTTATTAAAAGCTGAAAACAGCCAGATTTTATACTGAAGATTAATCAGACAAGCAGGCTTTTACCTGCCATATGGAAATGATGAGAGGAAGGGGTGGGCAGATAATTTCAGCTCTTTTTTGGGCACCTCTTCACAACAACAGCACAGAATATTGTGATTCGGTCTGACCTGGCCATCAGAGTGACTGTCAGAGATAGTGTGTTCCATCATGTTGACCATTGTACCTTACCTTCTGGATGCTGGTGGTGGTGTTTCCAGAAAAAGAGCTGCTTCCCAGAGCAATATAGAGAGCTGCTTTCCAGAGCCTATTTTTAGATTCACAAGAGGGAGGAGGTCAAGATGTTCCAATATGTCTGTGAAACTATTTGTGACCAAACTCCTAGGACTCGGCTATACATAGTTATTCCAGAATAGCTATTTAACGATCAGAGAGTTCACATGTAGAATTATTCCAGAATAGGTATTCCATTTTAAATTCACACTGTAACTTAATCCAAATTAACTTTCAAGTGTAGACAAGCCTATAAAGGCGTCTCCCCATTGTCTGAGTGTGTTCATCACTAATTCTAGGGCAAGCAATCAGGTGCCTATTTATATAAAATAACTCAGATTATGGGGTGTGTTGCTTTTTGGAAGAGTGGAAATAGCAGGAAACAGAAATAAGAGAGTCCCTGTATTTATTTTATTAGTACTTTATTTTAGCTATAATCCATTCAGAAAAATAAGCAACCATCTAAAACAATCTGGGTGCATTTGCAATAATTTAAATACACAATAATACAGAATTCAGTTTTAAAAAAAAGGGGTCAAGTAGACTACCCACACACCAAAAGCATTCTATAACCTTCAGCAAGCTCCCCATAACTATGCTAAACTCCCACTCTCTCCTGAGACCGTCATCTCACTCACTCCTCAGACATCTGTGGAAAAAGATGGGATTTGCAGCATGTCTCCAAGGTTGATAAATTTGGGTTCTGTCAGACCAAAGAGAGGAGCAAGTTCCAATGTCAGGTGTCTTCTTGGAGAGTGCTTTGCCAGTTGCTCTTCTCTTTAACAGTGAGACAGCTACAATGCCAGAACTCTTGCTGATTTCAGCTGTGGCAACACAACACATGCAGAGAGGTGTTGTCTTATGCAGCAAGGTCCCAAACTATTCAGGATTTTACAAGTTAGAATGAGTGCCTTGAACTCCACCCAGAAGTCAACAAGCAGCTAGTGCTGATTACAGAGCAGGGGTGTTTCTTAGTCTCAGTTTGAAACTTTGTTCTACAACTGGGCAGCCACATGTTGCTCCAACTTTAAGCTTTCAGGAGGTCTCAAGAGAGAGCCTCACACCGAGCACTTGAGGTAGTCTAAACCCAACATGATTAGACTAAGGATAAGTATGACTAGGCTCACATCTAACAGAAATGGTCATACCTATTCTAGCCAAATGCAGATGAAAAGGTTTGCACTTTCCTATGACAACTATCAGAGACCTCCAGGAGCAGCCCATACTCAGGCAAGACTCCTAAATCGAGAACACTTTCTATGCCTTTAGCCCAGCTGTATCTCAAGACTTGAAATAGCCTGAATCATCTAGATACAGACTAAGTTTAAGACTTCTGCCAGTGCTGTTTCAGCCTTTTCCCTCCTACTTCATCTGATGCAGGTGTTCATTAAACCATAGTTACCTGGGAGAATAAAGCCAGGGATGACACATGGTAACCCCTTCTTTCTGTTTGACTTGCTGTAAATGAGCAGGGACCTATGTTTTATTCCTCCTATTCATGGGGCTGATACCTGGGACCTCCATTAAAGATCATATCACTTGCATGTGGACAAAGTTGTGTGGGCAGACTTGAATGTGGTACCATTCTGTCTAAAAGGAAAGCAAAGTTGTGAAAAAAGCAGAGCTCAGGGGCTATGAAATGGGGAGATCTCTGATCTCAAATATACTGATAAAAGGTATCTTCTTTTGTTTTTCACCCTGAAGATGAAAACACTATTTCCATTCAAGGACATGGCTCACAAGGCAAACCTATGTGTCTGGGCCCATAACAGGGGGTCTGAATGAACAGTCAATGCCAGGGTCAGAGTCAGGAGCCACTCCAAGGGTAAATGTCTGGGTTAAACACTGGAATTAGGGCAAGAAAGCAGGGACAAGGAGCAGTAATAGGAGCAAGAAATGGAAACCAGGCAAGGAGGCAGTAACTAGGAGGAAGGATCAAGGTGCGCTAAGAGGAGCAAGGAGTAGGAACAAGGGAAGAACTTGGCCTCAGGGGGTCTGGTCATCAACAGGCTAGCAACGAATTGCTCATAGAAGGGGTGGGACAGGAACAGGAAGCGTTATGCCCAGTGGTGTTCAGTCAGCAGTCTGTTGCTAGTCACCTGGCCCAGCTTAGTCAGTGGGTATGGCCTCTGGGAGAGGGGTGTTAGCTGCAGCAGCCTTGTCTGACCTTGCAACATAGTGG
Source organism: Lepidochelys olivacea (assembly GCF_965140295.1). NCBI lineage: Eukaryota > Metazoa > Chordata > Testudines > Cheloniidae > Lepidochelys > Lepidochelys olivacea. The sequence continues at coordinate 103,965,349 of NC_140416.1, forward strand.
TGCAGGGAGTAAGGCTCTTGCTCAGCAGCCCTGCGGGTCTTGGATTCAAGACCTGTAGCACTTGACACTGTGTGACAAATCAAATGCTGAAGATAATCAGGCAAATACTGTCTCTGGTGTAAATCTGGAGCAACTCTAAAAAATTCAAAGGAAAGGAATTACTATGGATTTATACTGGGGAAGCTGAGAATGAAATTCAAACCAATGTCATAGGACACAACAGGGAAGAGTATGGCACAGTACAAAAATTAAGAGCTCATTTATGGTCTTAATTGTGATGTACAACACCCTCGCTCAGCTGGAAGGTCACTGTCATTTCTGGTCTTGAAGACACATGTCACTCATTTCCAGCCTCTTCTGATGTTTGACAATATGGAGCTGGAGGAAGACTAACAAATAACACAGCTCACTGAGCAAATTTTCTTTAACAGTTTTCCTCCTACTCCAATAAGAGGTCACCCCTGGCCCTGAAATGTAGGTTCAGCTACAGAAGAGACACTTACAGGGACTCAAGTTAATGTAATCCACAAGACTCCTCACAGTCAGTTTTCTGTATTGGAAGAATGCTTGAATTGTTGACAATCTTTGATATGACACTGTATAATCCATAATAGGAAAGTGGACAGTGTATCTGAAAGTTTATGGATTGTAAGATTTAGCAGAAGAGAGAACGTTATTCATGCTGTAGTCTGGTTGGAATTTATCATACGAAGTGGAGCTAAGACATTAATATTTGGTGAAAACTCTTCTCCTTGCCTTTTATTTTGATCGGCTGTTATTTTTGTTCATATTTATGCTGTAATTAATAGAATCTAATTTAAAAATTTCAAGTAAGCTATCACTTTTTCTTTCCACGCAGTATGAAAACCCATGAACAGTTTAATTACTAGGTTGCTCTGGAGATTCTGTGCTGCAGTGAAACATGAATGGTGTACCTTTGAAGGCAACATTACCACTTCAAAGTAACATATTTGGTACCTGATGTGAATTTTGCCCCCCACACAGGAATGTTATTCTGGTCAAGTGTTTAATGGAGTCCCCAAGATATTTTCTGTTTTAAGAATAATTACAAAGCACTGTATATATAGCCTTATGCAGCGTGAGTTAGCATAATATATGAGATTATAATTGTATTCTTATTAAAGGCAGAATATGAGATTTCAAGCAGGTTATACTAGCCCTCTCACATATTAAGTAGAGATGAACATCAAACAAATCTCTTGATCTGAACATCCCTGAATTTAGGAAAAATTTGGATGTGAATTTTGTGGTTTGAGCCAAGCTCTGGCTAATTGCACCATTAATGTCTTCTACACAACCTGTGCAGACAGAGATTAAACTGAATTTTAAAGAATGATGTGGCAAAGAATGCTACCTCAGCAGACCCTGTTCTTCTGCGAAGTAAGGCATGGCCAAGAGAGAAAACCCAGTCATAATATTGTCAGCCTTTTCACTCTGTTTTGTATAAAATGGCTCCAGTTCAATTTTCCTCTAACAGGTCCTGAAGAAAACCCTGAGGAACATGAAATGTTCATACTCCTGTAGCCAAATTTGGGGAAAAGACTGGGGGAGTCTGCCCATTCTAAGACACTGTATACGTCATTCACGTTTACAATGCTCCTTGCTATGGGGATGAGAGAGTCACAACATTTCACTCCTGACCCATAACACCTCTGCAGTTCATGCTAGAGTCCTTTCTTCTACAGAGGATAGTGATTCTGTTTAATTGTGTGATAGCTTTGTAAGCTTCACATTGGTGCCCTAAAACCAGAATGATAAACCAGTGTCTATTTGCACCTCACCCTCTAGACCCCTTTCAGATTGTTTAGCTCTTGTATTCTAAGTTAGTGTTATAAGCATGACAAGCTGATGTAAAACTGGATGCTGCAACACAGTGTGAACTATAGGATTTGCACTAAATAAATAAGGTATCATATGTTTTGAGCTCTACAGAGACTGATTAACAATGGAAAGGAATGCACAATTTATACTGTTAAAACCAGGACTCTGAAGGATTAAAAAATTGCTACCTATAGAGTACCTCAGTAGCAGGAGCTACTGAGCTGCGAAGGTAGAGAAGGGACTTTCTAATGGTATTTTTCATTATCTAAATTAAGGGCCAAATCCTGGACACTGTTATTCAGACAAAACTTTCAACGACTTCTAAGAGATGCATAATGCGGCTCTGTGAGTACTCATTTACCTGGTTGGCTGTTCCTTTTCTTCTTGTCTGGTTATTATGTTAGTGATCAAGTTTTCAGAGAATGTCTCCATTTTCTAAAGAAGATGTTGGGCCACTCATATTAAAGAGCTTGTAAAAGATTTAGTCAGACCAGAATTAGGTCCAGTGTGCTCAATATTTCATGAGACTGATATTGATGCTTGAAGTGATACAAAAAACAACTCACACATTCCTGCTAGTCTAGAGACAATTGATTTGTCACACCCCATGGGCTTTTAAAAAAAATGCAAAGATTGTACCTTGAAACTAAAGAGTAGAAAATAATAGATCAAGTACCCTAGATAGAGATCAGCTGACATATCAAAGGCAAGGGCATTGTCTTGATTTTGGATCAGGGCATTATCTCGATCCAGTGAATGGCTATTCATCAGACTGGTGATTAAAAAAACACATATGTATCACAATGAATTTGGATCCAGATCAATCCTATAACTTGGGCTTGTCTACACTTACCGGACGATTGATGCTGTGGTGATCAATGCAGCAGCGGTCTATTTAGCGGGCCTAGTGAAGACCACCGATGCTCTCCCATCGACATCACATAGTGTGGACCCCACGGTAAGTAGATCTAAGCTACATCGATTTGAGTTACACTATTCACATAACTCAAATTGCGTAGCTTAGATTGACTTTTCCCTTTAGTGTAGACAAGGCCTTACTGGATATTGAGTCCTCTATACCAATTTTTCATAGAATCATAGGACTGGAAAGGACCTTCGAGACATCTTCTAGTCCAGTCCTCTGCACTCAAGGCAGGTCTAAATATTATTTAGACCATCCCTGACAGGTGTTTGTCTTACCTGCTTTTAGTAATCTCCAGTGACAGATTCCACAACCTCCCTAGACAATTTATTCCAGTGCTTAACTACCCTTACAGTTAGGATTTTTTTTCCTAATGTCCAACCTAAACCTTCCTTGCTGCAATTTAATTTTTAAAAATTCTCTGTCATGTGATGGGCTCCTTGGCAACCTTACCCATTACTCTGGGAGGAGCTTGCCAACCAGGCTCAAGCCATGTTTGCAGCGAAATCCAAATCACCAAGAATGAGGATCACCCCCCCAAAAAAGGGCTCCAAATAAGGTGTTGTCCACAGAATATCATTCACTGAATATTTGGAGAGTGCCCAGTCTGGCTGGGTATGTGTATTCCTTCTTTTCCACTGTCATTTATGTCACTCTTGAATTGATTCTGTTTCACGATACAATGGATTACACACTGAGCTTATGGATATGAAAATGGGTTGCTTGCTTTGCTCTCTGTGATCAAGCTCCAGTGGTATTAACCCTAAGGGTCAATCTGGATTATCCCATATTTAAAAGATGGTGATTAAACACTTCTATTCTTGGTCTGAAGAATTTTCCCTCCATTACAAGAGGAGCTGAAGCATTTATTCACATAGAATTGCATTGCTGACATTACTTTGCAGGTGGTCTGGGTGGCTGACAAAAAAACCCAAAAAACTTGAGTGCAGAGCGAGCACTGTTCTTTAATGAGGACACTGATACAGACAGGATGCAGGGAACTAGTAGGGGAAATTGTGGACTTTAATTGTCACAGAAGTTTTCTCTTTTTATTTTAAATAATTTTGCTAAGACCCAGTAACCAAGGCAAGTTAAGACCGACTCACAGGTCAAAGTCTGAGTTCTGTGTCTTTCCCAGTGTGTGTTCAGAGTAGAATTGGGGTTCACATAAGGGGCACCCATGACAGAAAGGAGGCTGTATTTTGGGGTACAATGGGAAGCCATTTGGGAAAGCCACAGACATAGCAGAAATTGGAGAAAAAAACACAGATGGGAGGAAAACCGCAGGTGAAACAGGAAGTTATTACATGTCAAGGAGCTTTTGGGAAAAGGGCTGGAATGTCCTGAAGATAAAAATGATGATCCTTTTTTAAAAATAGCATAATTTCTATGATCTTAAAGAAGCTTCTATAATAACATGCTTGTGTGCACACAGCCCACGCTTCTAGCTCTGGAGGTCTTCGGTTCAATCCCCAGTATGTAGGCCAAGAAGGTGGCTGTCACCTGTCAATGAAGTGAAAACATTCTGAGAAAGAAGTAAATTTCAAGTTAGTTTATGAACTGCTGTGAGAAAGAAATTGTTTAAAATACCTCAATAATGTCTTGTCCTCACAAATAGGCTTCAGCTCAGCCAGGAGAGCCAGCCAGGACTAGATTGGAAGTAGAGTTGCAAGTACACTGGTAGAGCTCTCCAAGGAAGTTTTCACGTCGCCTACTGTACCAGCACTAGGTACAGCTCAAGCCAGAGTTATATGTTAATCATATTCAGGAGCACTGCATTCACTTACAGCAATTCTGTGTTTGATAGTTTTGGTTTGTGCTATAGATTGCACGTTTGGCCCACAATTACCCTTCTACTTGTTTAAAGGTGGACAACACTCACTGTTCCTTGAGCTTTTAGAAAGGTTTTAAGATTATGCCTGTAGTGTGGGTGGGTGGATCATAACCCCCCCCCTCCATTTATAGTTGCATAAATCACTGAATTGTATGTTTTAAAATTGCATTATGGTTGCATATAGGGGTGAAAACTTGTGATCACATGACTAGAGAGCCACTAGACTTTAGTAGCAATGATAAATTTTGGTTGTGCCAAAAATCTCTCTCTCTATTGTTTTCCTATGGTATGCAGGAAACATACAGCTACTGAGGTTTAAAATAACCTCCCTAAGCATAAGATTCCAATAGCCCAGGGTTGTTGCACCTTCCTTAGCAGTGAAGGTGTTAATCAGTGTATACTGACTCATCTGCATCTAAGAAGCCCTGCAATTAAAATTAGCACTTTTATGCCTGGTCCCCAGCTTGCTGCTATTCAAAGCCCCTATCTGCCATACACAGGGGATGTAAAAGGCCTTTTGAAAGTAAATAATTGAAAAAATTAGAGGGATTTTTGAAGATTGCAGCTCTTCCCTTTAGGACCTGTGCAGGAGCCCTCTCCTTCTGTCCAAGTACAAATTACCCCCATATGGTGGTGTCCATTGTCTCAATGTAATTTATTCATCATGCAGGGCACCAAATCCCAAATGGTGAAAGTACAACCACAGAACAATGAAACAGGCTTCAGAAGCTAGTAAGTGTCCGATCCAGGAGAACCTAATGAACTATATCACATGTATTACTTTATAAGGCATTTGAATTAAAGGGGGAAAACCCCTCTAATATCAATTTACTTATTCTAATTCTAATAAAATGAAAACAGGCATTAGCCTCCTAAAATATAGCAATAGAAGACAGCTGGGGGGAGAAGACGGTCATGCCAAAATTCCTTTAAGAGTGTATTTGCACACTGACTACCTGTCCATATTTAAGACAGGCTTTCCTGTCTGTATGCTCTTTGCTGAGATATCAAAGGGTTCTTCCTTCCCATATCACTGCTTCTGGGGCAGAATCAAGCTTTAGAATATGTGAGAGCAAATGCAGTTGAGTGTGAGAGCAAACGTTCAGTTCTTTACAAGCAATTTGTAGATTAATCTGGCCAAATTCAACGTCCTGCCCTTTCAAGACCAAGGCAACCCCAACCTACTATCCACTCTCCCAGTTCCCGTTCCCCATGGGTCTTGTTTTACTCTGACTCCTTCCCATCTGCTTGTCAGAAACTCCTGGATCCAATTCTGCCACAATAAAGAAAACCGCACACAGGGTAATCTTGGGAAGTCCTACCCTTCCCCAGTCGCCAATATACAGATCATCTTCTGGATGGAGCTGATTTTAATGAAGAGTTGGCAAGGATATCATTACCCCCTCCTCAAAAATGAGGGCAGGGATCCAGGAATTTTGAAAACTGGGAGTCCTGTTTGACAGAACACTGTGTAGGTTTTCTTGTCTACTGGGATACAGAGTAAGGCATATTTCCTCTCCCCCTCCCTCATGGAGACATCCTTACTTAAAATGGCATAAATTTCACTCAATGCGTCTCTGAATTAATTGTTTATTTTTTTTAAAAAAAACAGCTTGTTTTACTATTTTTGTACTTTAAATCCTCTTAATCCATTTTATATTGGCTTGTATTGCCTTTCCTGACAGAAAAGATGCCAACAAGATGGCTCATTCTTGTCTCAGCCAGCCACACATATTAGCAATTCTCACAGCAGTTGCCAAGTCTAGCTCCATGTCCTCCTCTTCCTAGAGTGGTTATAGTTTTCTTTTTCTACAGTAGTTGACAAAAGTGTCTTCTGCATTTTCTACTGCTCCTGTTCTCTGGTGATAGCAGTTAATGTCAACTTTGCAATCTCCTCATTTCTTCTTCTACACTTGGCTCTGTCCCTTCAGAGCTTTCTGCATTAAAAAGCAGGAAAAAAAATTCCCCTATTTTTGTTTGCAATTCCATGCTGTTTTCTTCCTTTTCACCAATGGTTAGACCAGGAGAATGGGAGTCTGGACTCCTGGATTTTGTGACCAACTCTGCCACTTTGTGGCCTTGTGCAAAGTTCTTAATATCTTTGTGTCACAGGTCACCTATCTGTGAAAGGGGGATAGTAATACTTCGCTTACTCTGGGTTGAGTTATCTCAGGGTTGTGGCAAGTATGAATGAATGCTTGAAAAATACTTTGAGATTCTTGCATGAAAGGCCCACATATGTGCAAAGAATTACTATGGTGAACAATAATTTATTTATGAACACTTCATTCTGCTCTCCTACAGAACAGATTATCTGTTCTCTGATGGAGTCTCTGTAACTTCAAGTCTTTAAACTGTTATTTGAGGACTTCAGTAACTCAGCCAGAGGTTAGGGGTCTATTACAGGAGTGGGTGGGTGAGGTTCTGTGGTCTGTAATATGCAGAAGGTCAGACTAGATGATCATGATTGTCCCTTTTGGCCTTAATGTCAATGAGACTGAGTCTAAATGATGAAAGCGGAGAAGCGGCACACTGCAGTATGTTATTGTGCTCTCTTGCAGTTTATTCAATGTGCAGACACAAAAGCAAGGATGGTTTTGTGCTTAAGATGTAGAACTGGGAGTCAAGAGACCTGAATTCTATTCCTCCCTCTGCCACAAACACTCTCCTTTGTGACTTTGGGCATATCTTGCTTTTCCCACCTGTAAAATGGAGCTAATGCTTCCTTAGCTCACAGGAGAGCTGTGTGTATTCATTAATATTAGTATAAAGTGTTTTCCAGACCTCGGATGGGCACTCAACATTTTCTGGGTCCTCAACATTTTCTTAAAACAGGCCCCTGTAACATGGCCCCAAAAGCTATGGGTCAAGAACTTGGGCAAAACTCCCCCTTAAATCAAGGGGACTTCTGCCAGAGCAAGGACTGAGCGCAGGAGGACCAGACACCCTGATATTATTGGGACCATCCGGATTAGGGGCTTTGTCTTATATAGGCAACAATTAACGCCCCCCCCCCCCCGCCCGATCCTATTGCCCCCACCACATCCTGATTTTTCACACTTGCTTTCTGGTGACCCTGAGTAAAAACCTCCAAATTTGTTCCATGTTTGCATGATGAAAAAGGCAAAACTACATTGAATCATATCTCCCGGTCTGAACCTTAAGAAGTGATAATTGTAGATCCTTTTCCCATTCGATGTTATCCATTTCCTCATAGAGATTCTTTCTTATTTTGCATACCTATATTTTGCCATTATAACCTGAAAGCAAGCATAATCATGGCCACATTAATAAAAGTCACTGTTCCGGGCACGTATATTTTTTTTAAAAAGTGCCCAGAAACATATTTTGCTTTCCAAATCACGATCACACTGTTCAGATTTCTAAAGAAGCAGTGAAGAAGTATAAGAGTGTGGATAATTTAGAAAAGCTGTTTTCAGAGTTGATAGCTCATCCCCTGAGTATATGACTTTGTTTCTATCAATGAGAATTTATGCTAGTTACATCATTTTTCAGACTGTGTACTTCATTGGTGGACTTGGCTGGAGCCTTTTGGAGGTGGAGTCCTTTGCAAAAGGCCAGAAAAATCCAGTTCATACAGCTTAGAGAACCTGTTATTGTACCAAATTGTTATTTTTAACTTAACTTCAGGCTATGGTCCAATCCTGCTCCCACTAAAATCAATGGGAATTTTGCCATTGATGTTAAAGAGAGCAGAATCAGGCCTTTACTTTGTATTGCTTTATTCAACACATTATTTTAATACAGACCACAACACATAGGGTTGAAAATTTAAAATCTTACTTTGGTGCACTGATACAGATTGTGAAAAACTGTGCCCCATTACTTGAGGGAGTGGCAGCATTGGGATTTCCAGACACACACAATAAATAACTACGTTCTGGTCCTAGTCTACATAGCAAGAAATATAGACCACATGTGAAGCAATCCTCACATCCGTTATGTGAACTTGAGGATTTGCACTGAAACAAGGAACCTCCCTCTCGACCTCCTAAGCCCTCCAAACTCATAAGGTTCATAGAAATGCCCTTTTGTTAGTAGCCACATAGTTATCTTTAAAAACATTTAATTGTGGGAAAAAATATTCCTTGCAAAGAATATTCATGATTAAATCTATCTGGGGAAAAATAAAGAGCCCAATTCTGTAAGCATCACTCACAGTAAGTACAGGTTTCAGAGTAGCAGTCATGTTAGTCTGTATCCGCAAAAAGAAAAGGAGGACTTGTGGCACCTTAGAGACTAACAAATTTATTTGAGCATAAGCTTTCGTGAGCTACAGCTTACTTCATCGGATGCATGTTCACGAAAGCTTATGAGCAAATAAATTTGTTAGTCTCTAAGGTGCCACAAGTACTCCTTTTCTTTTCACAGTAAGTAGTATCTACTTATGCCAAGTAGTGCTTACAAGAAGATGTAACAAATGAGTGTAACAAACAATTAGAAAGAACGGGAGAAGAAGGATGAAGATAGAGAGTATATTTACATAGGCCAAAAAATTAAGAAATATTAGGGGTGAAATTCTATTGCCATTAAAATGAGTGGCCAGTTAACGTCATTTGGGTCAGGATTTCACCCCAGAAGACCCTACTGGCCAGATATCTACGTGGTATCAGCTGATATTTTCCCAAACATCCTGGTAGAGTGGGTCTTGAGGAGGGACTTGGAGAAAGACAGAATAGTATCTTTCTGGACCAGTTCACGGAGGATAGTCCATATATATATATGGACTAGCACTGAAGGAAGTGTGAAGATGTTTGCAAAAGAAACAGGCAATTGGGGTGTTTGGTGAATTGAGGTGAAGGGCACATAAGTATGTAAGATCCTGATATTGCAAGTATTTATGGATATGAGTAGCCCTATTGACTTTAAGCATGATTTCTTCCATGTATAAAGTTCAGCACATGCTCAGTTCTTTGTAGGATCAGGGACTGAGGTATGGCAGGTCATGAAGTTAAGGACAAGTACCTTGTATGTGATTCAATGGGGAAAAAATGTAATTGGAGGGATTCAAAGGAGGAGGTGTTCACAGTAGGAGCCTTTTGAATGTACCATGTAGAGAAGTCTTATAGAATGTAATAAGAATAAAAACAATAGGATTTACTACAGAAATATAATAAGGTTATAGAGCAGTTATTCTGTGTAAACCTACTGACTACAACAGAGGATGATCTCCTTCCTGATTTTTGAACCATCCTATGAAATGTTATAACAGGGATATAATTTATTAAATAAAAATATGATTAAAACCCTATAGGAAGATTAGCATCTTATATTAAATTCTGCAGGACTTTTCCATAAAGGTTCTGTTTGGAGATATATACTGAGGTTTTTAGAATGCTCTAGAGCTTAAGGCCTGATTCAGCAAGATCTGTAAGCATGTGTTACATCTCTTGATGAGCACCTCCTGGTGGACAGTCACAAGACTGCTGTACAGGACCACGTGCTCTTGGCTTGTTGGGACTGAGCAGTGCTTAGGCACTGCCTCGTTGGCTCTGGGTCTCTAGGTATGCACTCCAGCTGCAGATCCCATGTCTGATACCGTCTTGGCAGTGAAGACCCTATCATCCAATTGTTTCGGCCCTGAAACTCCTACCAACTCTCCTAAGACTCCCTAAGAGCTGTGGCACACTCTCAGAGTTCCACTCTGTGGACCCTCTGCTTTACTGTTTCCCTCTTTGAGGACTACATGACAGCGTAAGCAAGTAACACAGAGACTCTGCAAATAAATTTCTATACCAAACACACTTTCCTTTTAGACAGCACAAGAGATACACAGATCATGGGGAAAACAAAACACACACACAAATCCCTGCCTCAGTTTCCTCGCCAATCCAAGAGCCCTTTGGCATTTGTCAGAGTCTTTTCAGGATGTCTAGGATCCACTTCTCATTCTATTGTACAGCCTTGCCTGTTTCTGGTCCTAGACTGCCTCTCTCTCTGAAATGGCCACTGAGAAAACTCCCCTTTTATAAAGTTGTAGTCCCTTTTGTCAGTTGGCCATCCTCAGTGACTTCAAATCCCTCATCAATGATCTACTGCTTGTTTACGAGCTCACCTAGAAGAACTGGTTCCTCTGGAGATTAGCCATCTAACCAGAACAAGATTATTCAAATGTTGATGCAAAAAGAAAAGGAGGACTTGTGTCACCTTAAAGACTAACAAATTTATTTGAGCATAAGCTTTCGTGAGCTACAGCTCACTTCATCCTTAATGACTGTCCCATTCAGGGTGGAAAGGCAGGTGCCAGTCTCCCTCCCTTTAAGACAAGAGGTATGATGCAAGAATACAGTGAATGAGAGCCATAAGGGTATAAACATATTAAGGCCTGGTCTACACTACAGAGTTAGGTTGATATAAGGCAGTTTACATCGACCTAACTCTCTAAATCTCTACACTAAAATGTAGCTCCCAGCGATATCACTCACCCACTACACCAACTTAATAACGCCACCTCCATGAGAGGTGCACTGCTTAGGTCAATATAGTTAGGTCCACACAGTGTCAGTTTAGACACTGCATTGCTTATGTCGACTGATGCTGCCATTTAGAAGCCATCCCACAATGCCCCGAACTGACAGTTAAATTGGTGCAAGTGCTCCTGGTGAGGACATGCACCGCTGACACAAGGCGTGTAGTGTGGACATGCAAAACCAATTTAATTACTGCCTGTACATGGGTTCATGTAACTTAGGTCAACTTAATTTTGTAGTGTAGACTTGCCCTGAGTTCATAAAATTAAACTGTAATTCATAAGTTCACATAGGCAAATTTCCCATTGTCTAACTTGAAGCATGTAATTAGTCAAATGGAAATTAATGACTTAAAGTTACACATGTGCCTAAGGACTTTGCTGAATCAGGGCCTAATTGAGGTTTTCAAAATGTTTCATTTTTACTTAAAAAAAAATCAAGTTAAGGAGTGAAAGCTAAAATCAACCAATTTACAAAACCCCCAAACCTTCAAAACACTCTGAAATAGTCTTCTAAATAGTCTTTTTAATCAGTTTGTAGATTCAGATACCAGTAAAATATTTGCTTTGGAATAAACGTCTCTTACTAATGTCCTGCTCAATCTCATGCTGTTCCTGTGGACTCAGAACAAAAAGCCTAAGGGCTCTTATTCAGGGATACTGCAATAGCTGTGTTTGTAATTTATAACTCTAGACAGGGCAACAAATTCTATTATATAAATATTTGAAGCTAACACGAGGAGAGGAATACTTTAAAACAATCCTTTGCTCAGAAGCTGCACTTCCAGCACTTTTCACTTAGTTTTCATTATTTCACCACAGGGGAACAGTTTCAAGGAATTATTATGTTAAATAATATATTAAAAAATGAGCCTTGGAATCTTCCCCCACCCCAATAAATAACATTTAACATTTGTCTTTGTGGTGGAAATATGTAGCAGACAACTTAAGGATTTCTTTTCTTTTCTTTTCTTTCAAGAAAGTATGAAAATATTAGCAAAAGTTCAAATCTCCACCACTCAAAATATTATGGGTCAGGTCCTAGCACAGTAGATAGGTCATTGCTCCATCATGACTGCTTTGTATCATTGTGTGCTTTAGGACATAACAGCCAGTGAGCAATCAGGGAAGCCTGGTTAAAAGACAGGAGAGAAACCTGAAAAAGTATAATTATGGAACACACAACCTTTGACACTTTTCTTTCAATCTGATTCAACTTAGTTTTGAATGGCACCATGTCACCAACACAGCGATCCCACTCCCTTCTGTTGTATGTCCTGTCACATTGATGACCTCAGTGATATTCACCCACTAGAACACAACCAACTTGCACTCTGATTGCCAAAGGGTGCACCTGTTTCACTGTGGATCTGATGCTGGGAACTCACTGCTTGTAGCCTTAATACCCAAAAACTTGTTTTCACAGTTGGTTATGTTCTTTAGGGAGTCTGGAGACTTAATCTTTCTTGTGAGAAAAAAAAGAAAATGTAAGCCTATGACTAATTGGCTGAAAGTATGTGAGTAATTCAACTCCATTTAATTGAATATGGTCTCAAATTAAAAAAGAGTAAATAATTATCCCAGAACCTTTGTATTGAAGTTCACTGGCCTCATCTGTATATTAAAGGAAAGCCCTGGAACGCATATGTCATGAGTCTTGCTGTCATAAACCCAACTACTTTGTAACAGAAATTACATCTACATGCAGAGAACATTGACATTGAAGAGGTTAACTTACTATTATTATTTTATTTACAGATGGTCAGAGAACAGGATACATTGTTTGCAAAAACATCATGAAAAATGTGTCCCATTTTTGGGTGGAAATTTCAAAATTAGAATAATTTCCCAACCAGCTCTATTGTTTGTTTATTTACAGAAGTGTCCTCAAAGTGCTGTGTGCTTTCCAAATATTCCCTGTTCAAAGAAGCTTAAAAATTAAACTCATTTTTTGTTCCTTTATCTATGCAAAATAAATAATTTTCCATTAGGAGCCAATTCCTGAGTTCTTAATTAGACGTGCCACTGATTTCAATAGGAGTTTTACCTGAGTAAAACATGAGAAACAAATGATTAAGGATTACAGTAGCTGACCCAACAGAGCACTAATCAAGAACAATAATGGACAATATTTGTTAATAAAGTGACTAATTAAAATAATTTTATCTTTGTTGACATTATAATTTGTATTGCATTAGTGTCTATGCTCTCAGTATCATTGTGCTAGGCACTGTCCAAACTCCTAATAAACAGACATTCCCTGTCCCAAGGCATGTAGTAATAACCAAAGGCCGTATTTGTCATTTTCCTATGCCAGCTGTATGGATCTCATCCTCAAACACGGATTCAGAGATTCAACCATTGCCATCCACTCCAGCTCTCTCACACACACACACTCTCTTTTCATATTCGTATGTTATAGAAAAGGGAATCCCAGAGAAAACGCTGGAGCAGAAAAAAGTATTACATGATATTAATAACTAATGGGGCAAACAGTATATTGTACTCACAAAGGTTACACATTTATGGTGTCGGAAGCCAAGGACACTTCTAAAACGTAAAGATTCTTCAAATAAACATATTGGTTTAAATACAAGGAAATATTCCTTGCTCAGCAGGTAGTTGGTAAATAAATCACACTCAGGCTTCACATAAATACACATGTCAAAGCATTTATCTGGTAATAAAAAAAAACGATTCTTAAGGAATGCAGTTCAGATAGGGAAGTGTCAGTAACTTTGCACATTTCCCATTTTCAGCCTATTAATTTCAGCTTTTGACAGAGGTGGAGCTGGGGGGGTGGGGCAGAAACCCAGTGTAAGTTTTTTCTCTTCTCCCAATTTCACGTGAATAGACAAAGGAAGGGAGTCCCTGCCTGTCTGCCAGACATGTAGATGCTAGATACTAGTGGATATTAGATACGAAATGCCAGTTGGTATTTGATGCTTTGCCAGGTACTGGGAAATCCAGGAGTGGCGTGCTGGAGATCCTGGCCCACTCCAAAATTGACTTTGGGCTTAGGGCTAGGGTTGGAAAAGCTTGACAAATGCTTATGTAAAGCTTGCAGAATCATCTTCCTCTTATACTCCTACCAGCACTTCATTTTTCTCTCAATCCATCCATCCATCCTCTTTCAATCCTCCTCTTAACCAGGAGACCCACGTCCAGTCCCTCCTCTTTGTCTGCATCCCTAGGTTTCTCTAATTTCCACTGGCTAACGTGCTTCTTTGTAAAGTGGGTAATTGGATTTAGCCTAGTCTCTCTTTCGTTCTGATTAGATCTTCCCTGTGTCAGAAGCATTAAATGAAGTGCCATTGGGAAGCCTGTGGTGTTTAGATGTTGCTTGTAATTATTAGAATTGGGAGCACTGGCTATTGGGAGTCTGAAAGGACAGGAAACAGGAAGGAGGGGAGAGGAGTTGAAAGGCTGGGAGAAAGCTACAGAGGGTGCAGCTGCAGCTTGGTAAAGAGGTTTCCACTTTGAAAATAAAGTCCTGTTGAAGCTTGTTAGTACCTTGCCTGGTTGATACAACATTTTGGCGATGAGCATGGATCTTCTGCTTCTGAACCCATCTGCACCCTTTCTGCAAAGCCTAGGCGAGCCTTCATTTGCTTTTATTACCTGGATCCATATGTTTGAGACTTATCTGCTTGCAATCAGTGCTACAGAGATTTCTGAAGTAAGAAAGTGTGCTCTGCTAATCCACTGCCTTGGAGCAGAAGGGCAGCATATATTTTACACTTTTCCCCTTGCAGATGATAAATATGAGACTGCACTCACTGCATTAAAATTTTTTTTTGTGCCAAAAGTGACTGTAGTAGCTAATCGCCACAGATTTCACCAACGTGAGCAGAAACCAGGGAAAACTATAATGCAGTATATTGCTTCCCTTAGGAGTCTGATTGTAATTTGTGACTTTGGGAATATGGCAGATGAGATGATTAGAGACCAGCTCATTGAGAAAACAACCATGTTTCATGTAAGAGAACGCTTAATTCTAGAACCACAATTTACACTAGAAAAAGCAATAACCATTGCTACTCAGATTGAGTCAGCTACAGCTGAAGCCAAAATAATAAGCATGGATACAGAAGGCATAGTCCAGGCTGTGACTCCTTTGCAGAAGAGTTCAATACCACTGCAGACACACAATTGCAAGAGGAAAACTAATGGAAAACCATCGAATCAGCAAATTCTAAATACAGTAAAAGCATGTTTTCGCTGTGGATCCCCACAACACCTTGCAAGCTACACAGGATGTCCAGCAAAAGTAGCTCAGTGCAATCATTGCAAAAAGATTGGACATTTTGCTAAAGTATGTCGTAGCAGCCAGTTCAATCAACAGGTGCATGCAGTTACAATACCAGATGTTACTGTGCTGAGCATGGACAAAATCACTGCTGCACATATTCCAGAACAGATAAAGTGCACTGTAAACATTTCCGTCATACCCTCAGGTAAACCACACTCTACTCAGCTAATGTTGGACACTGGCTCAGCAGTATCTATACTACCTGATTCCATCTATCTGCATTACTTTAAAGATGTGCCTCTTACTCAACCCAGACTTCACTTGGTGTGCTATTTGCAAAACCATATTCCAGTACATGGCTGCCTGCCAGTAATAGTTCGTTTTGGTGATTGCTGTGTAACTGCAGAGTTCTACATTGTCCACAAAGGCACTCCTATCCTTGGCAAAGATTTATTGGCTGCTTTAAATCTCAGGGTAGTTAATGGACAAATTGATCTTCCTCAGCAAATCACTCTTGCGGTACACACACCAGTTTCAGCTGGGACCCAACACCAGGGTGAGGAGAAACTTGGCTGTGCTTATGGGTTTCTACATAAAGTTAAAACGCAGAATAATGTGATGCCTGTAAGACAGAAGTTACAGCGCTTACCATTTTCAGTCAGGGAAGCTGTTTCAGAAGAACTTAGAAAACTTGTTCAAAAGGACATTATTGAAGAGATCGACTCCTCAGAATGGGTTTCACCTGTAGTAGTGATGCAGAAGAAGGGTGGAGGCATTCTAAGGGAGCCAAATAAAGCTATTGTGATTGACAGCCATCCTCTTCCTCACATAGAAGAAGTATTTGCAGAACTCCGTGGAGCAAAGATGTTTTCTACTCTTGATTTGCAGAGCGCATACCACCAGGTTATGTTGCATGAAGATAGCAAAGACCTCACAGCATTTATTATACATGAGGGACTATTTCATTTTAAACATGTTCCATATGGTCTCGCATCTGACCCAAGTGCCTTTCAAAAATGATGTAATTTATTCTGAAGAATCAACATAGTTCAGTGCTATCTGGATGATATTATCGTGTTTGGAAATACTTCTGAGGAGCATGACAATAATCTGCAGTCTGTACTAAACTGCATCAGCACAGCAGGCCACCAGCTCAATAGGTCCAAATGCAAATTTAGACAAACTGAATTCTCCTTTCTGGGGCACACAATTTCACAGGCTGGACTAAAACCTGATCCAGATCATATCCTGGCAATTTCAAATGCTCCTCCTCCAGCAGATTTGCAAACCTTATGTTCCTTCTTGGGTCTTATCTCCTGGTATGCAAAATTCATTCCCAATTATGCTTCTGTCATTGAACCGTTATGAGAATTACTACAGAGAAGTTCAACCTTAGTGTGGACAATGGATGCACAAGCTAGTTTTGAAACAGTGAAAGATTTGATTGTACATAGTCCAGTACTTGCACTATTCAGTCCTGCATTGCCCACAATTGTAACTACTGGTGCTTCTGATTATGGACTTGGGGCTGTTCTCACACAACTTCATGAGGACAACACAGAGAGGACTGTTGCATTTGCTTCAAGGACACTAAGTAAAGCTGAGAGAAAATATTCTACAGTTGAACAAGAAGCACTTGCTTGTGTCTGGGCTACTGAAAAATGGAGAACTTACCTGTGGGGCCGCACGTTCAAGTTAAGCACAGACCACAGCCCTTTGACAACATTGCTCACCACAAAAGGACTGGGAAAAGCAGGATACTGTATTGCTCGATGGTCTGCAAGACTACTCTCTTTCAATTATGAACTGGAATATAAGCCTGGAAACCAAAATGTGGTCACTGATTGCCTTTCTCGCCTGCCTTTGCCTTCACCAGATGGTCCACCGGAGGATAAGGATGTAGTGGTTGCGCTTATTACAAGCACTCTCACTGCGGTTCAAGAGAACAATTTCAAGCTGCTTGTTCAGCGTGTCCAGTTCAACAAAAACTATGGGAATTTCTGACAAAGAGATGGCCCAGTCACCCTAAAAACCTCGACCCAGTTTTGCTGCCTTATTTTAGAGTTCAGGATGAACTTTCTTTGTTTGATGGCTGTGTGCTACGAGGTACACACCGGCTCCTTGTGCTGGAAGAATTGCAGTCAAAACTCATACACCTGGCACACGATATGCATCAAGGAATTGTCAGAACCAAACAATGACTACAGGATCTGTATTGGTGGCCAGGGATGGACTCTCAAACCGAAGCACTCATAAAATCCTGTCACCTGCCAAATGCATGATAAGACAGCAGTGACATGTACCCCTCCATTACAGCCTGTTCTTATTCCTGAATCTGCATGGGAAAAAGTGGCGATTGACATTGTGGGACCCTTTGATACCGCTCCAACTGACTGCCATTATGCCATCACTTTAATAGACTATTTCAGTAAATGGCCTGTCAGACCCAGATGACCACCTGTCCAGGCTAGAGACTATGTTATGTAGTATTACAGTGTTTTCAGTGTAATATTTCTGCCAACAGTATAGTGTCTTGTTTCCTATTTGTTCCTGTGGTTAGAACAATAATGCTTATATTAATTGGGAGAGTTTCTTAAGAGAGGAGGGAATGTGGTGTTTAGATGTTGCTTGTAATTATTAGAATTGAGAGCACTGGCTGTTGGGAGTCTGAAAGGACAGGAAACAGGAAGGAGGGAGGAGGAGTTGAGAGCCTGGGAGAAAGCTACAGAGGGTACAGCAATAGCTTGGTAAAGAGGTTTCCACTTTGAAAATAAAGTCCTGTTGAAGTTTGTTAATACCTTGCCTGGTTGATACAACAAAGCCCCAGAACTCATGAGATTTAAAAATAGAAGTTGACCCTGCAGAGATAACCAGACCTATTGATCCTCCAAGTCAGAAGGCATTGTGTAGGAGGTTATTGGAAGACAGAAGATTCTATTGTATTCTATTCAATCTATTCCTTATACCACCCTCATCACCATAGTGTCTGAGCACCTTACAGTAGTTAATTAAGTGACACAACTAACATCCGTTGCATGTGGTTTGTTCTTTCGCTCATCCTCTCCCCACGGGAGAAATTGTGTGTCTAAAGCAGTGTTTGTTTTGGTAGGGATTGTAGCCAATCAGTTAATTTTATCATCCATTTATTGTTATGTGCAATTCATATGCTGTTTCATATATAATCAATGTATGCTAAATAGATGTAAATTGTAGAATTATAGAAGTACAGGATTGGTAAGTATTTAGGAGTGATGAGTGTGTATTAAGTATGTAAGTAAAGCATGGCTGAAACACAAGGTCTATAGGCTGAGACCTGTGAGATTTTAGCTAAGCCAAACTTGGCCATATGATTAAGAACCCTCGACATGAATGGGTGACCTACGAATAACCCTATGCCAGCAAGGTCACAAGGTTAGTACATAAGATGTTCCAATAGGTGATGTTACAGAAAAATGGATTGCAATATATCACAATATATTGTCCAAGACCACAAGACACCTAACTGTAACATCTTTGAATGCCTGTCTTGACTGCAGGGTACGTGTTATGCGTACATCCTAATGAGAATAAGAAGATCTATGAACAATCTATGAAAAATAGGGCACCCCGATCTTCATGGGGTGTGGAAGAACAGATAAGGAAAAAAGGGCTGGCACCTTCATGCATATTCATAAGGTGTTAAGTGTAGTCAACATTATAATATAAAAAAGGGTTCCCTGGTTGGGTAAAAGTGGGAAGACCCAAGGGACGACCCCACAGGAAACTGCAGCAGGAACCATTCCTCTAGCAATGATTATCTACTGAGAGGTCCATTGGACCCTAAAATATCTTTGAGGATGTGAGTATGACTACAGTTATAATTATTGCATAGACTTTTGTAGGATTTCTATATGCCTGGGGAATCGTACCTTTATTTATTGCTTTAATAATACTTGTTGTACAGATAAGACTTTGTACTTGCGATTGTGTCTATGGGCATTATCCTTGGACTGTCTGTATTCCTACAGCCTCCAAACCTGAGAAAAGCACCAGAGGCAAATTCTCTCTGTTGAGCTTGAAACTGTAGCAACCAGAGCTGAACTCATGGTGATGTAATACAACATCACTAAATTCACTTTAAACAAAATAAAACATGACAGGATTTTTTTTATTAAATATATACATGCTGCTTTCATGTGGACATCATTGCAAAATGCGGACAGATACATGAAATTAAGTGGCAGGCTGCAACTTTTATTAAACTTTGACACTGGAGGGGGGCGCTGCCCACCCATCACCCACACTCTCCTATACCAGGCATGTAATTGGTTCCAGTGTGGGGGTTACAGGGCTCCTTATATATAACTCGTAACTAGCACCATTTTTACAGGACTCCTTCCCATATAACCCATAACTGGCGCTTGGGTTACAGGACTCCTTCCCATAAAACACATAATGCCGGGTGGCTCTTCTCAACCTATCTCCCAGGAATCAGTGTTCCCCTGAGAGGGGACAGAGGGTGCAGCAGGATGGGAACCTTGGCCTGTGTGGGTCACAACATCTGACCTCAGCCTGCGAAGGCCACAAGGTCTGACCCTATCACCAAAATCCCAGGTCTTTTACCTCTAGGAACCATTCATGTTATTTTCTTAACTGCACAGGAAACTGACTGCAAGTTGCAACAAATAAACACCACCACCCCAGTGCCTCAATTAGGTACTAAGCCTGTTCCTGCTTAAACCAGTGCAGCTTGAAGGTGCTGTGAGGAAGGCAAACTCACTCCCTGGTCCTCTGCCAATTAGCCCATTGGAGAAAAACATTCCTTCCTGACCCCCTAAACAGGCAATGCGCTAGGCCCGCAGCACCTGTGAGGCCAGGTTCCCATTCCTAGTTTGAGTGAATGGGTGGGCTGCTGGAACAGAGCAGAAGGAGACTCCACATGGCCCCTGTGCTGGGCTAAATCCTAGGAGCTGGGGAATGCTGGCCAATCAGCACTCCTGTTCCCCAGCTAGCCAATGGGTGCCAGAGACACCTACGGGGAGTAGCTACCTTTTGTCCCTTGACATATGTCTCCCTTCCTTGCTAATGGGACTTTCCGCCTTTCACCGTTGGCTCCATCAATCCCCCCCCACACACACACACACACAAACACACACTCACTGATGTGGGTGGGTGGTATTTGTGTTTGAATTAAAGAAGTCAAGGGCAAAGAGGATTGCATTTGGAGTGAAGGGTAGTGAGGTTTGTGATGGTCCTTAGCACCTGTGGGCGTTCCTTCTGAAGTTTGGGATCAACCCCGAAGAAAACTCTGTCTCCCCACAGATAAAGTACTCTTTGTCAAATAGGAATCCCATTGAAAAGAAAAATAATTGGCTTTGGTGTTCGAGTTGAGGATCAGTTTAGTTCTTATAGTTTCACAACTGACTCACATGTCCCTATAAACTCCATATGCGTGTCGTTTTTAGGATTTTTTATGAAAAGGAGTATTAAAATAAAAACAAGTGGCTGATGACATTTATTGATAATCAGGATGACAGGGTTTAGGGCAACATATAGATTAAGTTGTAAAATAGATTTAATCACAAAAGTCATAACTTGTATCATTTTTATTTTGGACTCAGATCCTAAGCTTGGTATCTGAGATATGATGCTGGAGAAATCATTATGGCGATGCTCAGTCTTCCAGGAGTATGAAGCAAATAGTCAGTACAATTTCTGCAGAAGCTAACTCTATCTTTTTAATGACATCATCAGCATACCTACCACCTATGCTACAGGACCTTATTAATTTCCAGGTCCATTATGTTGCCTGATTCTTCTGTCCACTTACATGGGTGTCAATCAAGAATCAATCCACTGTGTTCAATGGAGCTATACTGGTGAAGCTGAGAGAAGAATCCGACCCAAAGACGGATTAGGTTTTAGGAAGGAAAGACTTTAATGGAATAAGTTTCTTTTCCTCTGAAAGTAAATAATAGATACAGCCAGTTATTAGATGCATAAGCTCAGCACCAGAAGAAGTAGGCAAAAATAAATCCCTGATAGATTAAGAAATAAATAATAATCCAAAATCATATGCAAAAGAGATATGCTTCCTTGGTCTGAGCATACTTTGTCATTTTGTGCTCATATTATGAAACTATATTAAGAGGGTAAATGAGCCAACCATGAGTAATATTTAGTATAGAGCACATCAGATGTCAGAGAGGCATGTGACAGAGATGTTATAGAGACAGAGTTCAGCATTCAGTGGAGAAGATGTTGACCCAACACAGAAAGAACTACAGATCCGGTTGCTGTTGATCATTTTTCACAAATCCCCAGTTGTTCAATTTGATGTGCTGCTCTAAAATGTTAGTGGGTTTTGTTTGTTTGTCTGTTTGTTTTTCCAATCTTTTTCTTTGCTACCAAAGAATAAAATAAAACTATAATATCACAGTGTTGTTTGAAAACATATTTATATTTGTTTACCCTATAAAAAGAGATAATAATGTTATGTTCCAATAATATTAAGTTGCAATGTTATTTGCAAGATTGCAGAGCTTTTAATTTTCTGATTATTTCCACAGTGGGAGTTGCAGCTCAATTTCTACCAAGACACTTCTATCTGTTTCGGTTATTTTTTTATTACAGCTCGAAGCAACAATAATTGCCTTTAGTGTATGAAAACATGACTGAAGAGACAATTGTCATCCCTAAAGACTAAAATCATCAGCATGCATTTTTTATGTAAAATTTTTGTAAATTAATTGCAGGGTCCTATAAATATTATATTTACTAAAATAGTGTTGTCTGCCACCTTCAAAGAAACAATCTTTAAAAAAAAAACAGGCTTCAGACACAGTATATTTCCTGAGGCTCATGGTGAAAACAGGAAACAAAGTATTCTCATTCTACTTCTCTAATTTTGCATTCAACAACTTTTTTCTTCCAAACTTTTTACTTTTATATAAACAATACACAAAAAAGTCAATACAAAGCTCAGCAATCAGGATCCTTTTATTAAAGTGCTTTTCCAGTCCTTCACTAGTTAGGAAGGACCACGGCTGAACAAAAAATGGATTTTCAATCCCACATAAGATTTCAATATTTTGACATTTGTTTGCATTCCAAATCAAAATGAAAAAATCAAACTATCAAAACATTTTTGATTTGGAAGTGTCAGCATTAAATGTTTTGTTGTTCCCAAATTGAAATGTCTTGCTTTTTTTATCTGAAATGTTCCTGTTCTGCACCAAGGTGGCTCAGTCAGAGGGAGAGAATAGAATGGAAGATGTACTTCAGATGGGAAGCAGGGTCCCACAGAGAGCATGAGGGAAAAGGGCCCTGGAACTACAATTCCCATGAGGCACTGCAGCAGCTCAGGTGGACACAGAGATTACTGAACTCAATGCAAAATGGAACGTTTTGTTTCAATTTTCTGATGGAAAATTCTGACAAAAGCAATCTGCTTCTGCAGAAAATTTTGATTGTGACAAAACTCCATTTTCTGACTGGATAGTGTTTCATTCAAAAAAAAGATGTAGACCAGCCCTAATTAGGACCCAATCCTGTAAATGCTGGGTATTCTCAACTCACACTGACTTGCACAGGATTTGAGAGCACGCAGCAGCGCTGGGGAGAGGCATGAATCATGCCCTTAGTCCCCAAAGTTGGACTTGCCTATACTACTAAAACACTTTGGATAAACAAATTAACCATTCAGAGGCATGTTCGGTGGAGATGGATGTGCCAGAGTTCTGCATTGAGAGCAGGTACTTATTTCCAACACGTTTCTTTCCCTTTTAAGCTCTTTTGCTATCTTGCATCAGGTCTTTTCAACTGCATTGTAGGTGCTACAGTAAAAGAGCTACTCAGCAGGTGTCTGCAGTAAGTTGGATATGTCTGATAGTCACTGAGTGGAGTTCGTCTTGGCATCTAAATCACTCAACAAATAGAAGGAAAACTGAAAGTACTCCACACTTCCAGCTCCTCCTCCTCATGCATGTATTCTGTATTTGACATTCAGCCAGCTCTGCTTAGGGATCATGTCAGCCTGTCCAAACCCAGTGCTAATAATTTTCATTGGCTACTCCCTACCAGGACATGAAAGAAACAGGAAGAAGGAAAGGAGGGATAGGAGAATTGACAGGGGAAAACAGAGGAAGCAGGAAGAGGCCATGACAGCTCTGGGAGGAGGGAATATTCAGCTCTGAAACGGAATGCTCACCTATCAAAGAAGGAAGGGGGGGGAGAATAATGCACATTACCTATCCTTTGTTACTGATGTGTGGGGGGTGGGGAATCTAGCTGTACATTTCTTGCAATAAGGACAAGCCACAGTGTCCTAGTTTCAATTATATCGGCGTATGATGGCAAACGATGGTATCCATGGCAAATCAACATTTAAATAAACAAAGACTGCTGGGAATTTTGCCCCAGCACAAAGTGTTTGTTCCCTCACAGCAGCTTCTTGCTGCTTCTTTGAGGTACTGAAGTCATCTGACCAGGGGTGCCACCTGTGATCTCCCATCTTGCACATTCCCAGTATTGCTGTTCTCAAAGGTTCACCAATTATTAGACAAGCTCCCCAAACTCATGAGACTGACTTAAAAAGTCATGAGATTTTGTAGAAAAATCATAAATATTAGGTTCATTTGAATTACCTGCTGGTTTTCAAGCCTTTAAGGTGCACTCAGATCACACTTGCAAGCTTTTACTCTCTGGCCAGAAGGGCTAGAAAATTATTTTTTATTTTACATGAAAGCTGAGATTCTTCTCTCGTCCCAAGTATCCAAGGGGTGGCCATGTTAGTCTGTATCCACAAAAACAATGAGGAGTCTGTTGGCACCTTAAAGACTAACAGATTTATTTGGGCATAAGCTTTTGTGGGGGAAAAAACACTTCTTCAGATGCAACAGAACCAGAACTGGTTTTTTACTCATGAAAGCTTATGCCCAAATAAATCTGTTAGTTTTTAAGGTGCCACTGGACTCCTCGTTGTTGTTTTTTCTCTAGTCCCCTGACTCCAGGAGCTAGGGATTCAATTAAAGCAGCTATCACAAGGCTCATAATACATTTGTGAGTTAAGTAACCCTGCATTCCCTAGGAATGACTCTGGGCCTTTTGTAGATCCCATGCCCTCCAAGATGATGCAGGAAAAACATCAGTACAAGCACTGTTTTATCTCCAGATTGTGTGAACACCATCTGGGGTCCTGCTGGCCTTCTAGAACAGTGGGAATAAATTGAGCTCTTGAGGCTAGCTCTTCAGGTAGGGTAAATAGGCACAGTTCCACGGAAATCAATGGACCTATTCCAATTTATTCCAACTGAGGTTCTGGCCCTTAGTTTTATGAGGCAGCAAAGTGAATTGATACCAACTGGCTTCCAAACAAGATTTGTTGCCAAAAACAGATGTTTTGCCAAGAAAATCTGACTCCTTGTTTGAAAGGATTAAGGGTCTGATCCCGCAATCATCCATGCTTAGAACTGGAACTATGAAAACCCTACTCAGCAAATGATTGAATCAAGTGCTTAGCTTTTGTTATCAGCAAAGTTTTAAGCACATGTTTAAATCCTATTGACTTCAGTGGGACTGAAGCAGGTATTTCACTGCATTGCTGAATCGGGATGGATTTAAGCAGGTGAATTCAGGATAAAGTGCTAGTCTCTGCATTGTCATTGTTTCTATCCATGTTTCAGACTTTAACGAAAAGTTTTGGTATTTGGTTTTGTTTAGTTTTGAAAGAATCTGCAAGTTACACAGATGAATATATAATCCCTTGCACTCCTACCTACTTGCTAGATGAAGATCTCAAAGTGGTTTATAAATATTAATGGTTGAACCTTCACAACAATCCTTGGAGTTCTGAAGCATTACTTTGTAACAGGGGGATCAGGTGACGCAGCTCTGAAAAGCATCCGTCTTTGGAGTTGAACAAAGCAGCTGTGTACCAGTGCACAGAAACACAGCACAATAATTTAGGACAAATGGTAAAAAATAATAATAAACAGGAACATGATGAATCACTGAACTAAAGGTTATTGTGCATTTTTTTTCTGCACTCATGTTTCAGTATTTAAAATACCTGGAAATGAAGAAACAAGCAATGATGGGAAAATATCCTTTCATAAAGTAAATAAAAGAAAACATTTGTGTTTTATTTAGAACAACAGGAGCTGCTGTACAATTGGAATCTTTGTTGGTTGATCTTCACAAGAAAGTTATGGGAGAGACAGCCTTTGCCATAATTCTTCCTAATTATTCTAATGCATTTCATTTTATTTTAGTGTTTTCAGCTTACAGAAACAATTAGCATCAGTTTGTTCCCAGTTTTAATGGAGATAAACTCCCTGTTTCCCCCCGAAAAACTTCACAATATGGCTGGAAATGTCAGCAGTATTTAGACAAAATGCTTGTGAAAACATAAAATGGAAACAATACATCTTTCTATAATGGAAACAGTTTGTCTGATTATCTCAAACAATGTGCGTTTCCAACTGCCCAGGAGGATCATCAGAGCTTATGAAAATCAAACTCTGTTTTTTCTGCTTCACACAATCTTGGACAACAATATTGTCTCTAGATTCATTTTATATTATCTGGCTTTATAAATATATGTTAGAGTGTATTGTGCTACACTGAACTTGGAGTATGGAATGCATTTAAAAATAAAAACAACAAAAGAAAAAAACTATTATGCACTAATCATAGTTGGAAGGATAGCTTCTCTAGTGGATAGAGCACTGGACTGGGACTCTAGAGACCCTAGGATTAATTCCTGCTTTGGTCACAGATTTTCTGTGTGACCTTAGGAAAGTCACTTCTACCCTGCGTGTTACCAGGTCTATTTCATTCCTTAAATAGATGGTGGTCACATCACAATAGTCCAGGTGTGAGCTATAACTCAAAAGTTCTTTCTGCTCCTTCATGAAGCATCACTCCTACCTTCTTCCCCATCTGTAAAATGGGGATACTACTCCTTTAACTTCACAGGAGTGTTGTAAGGATAAAATCCATTAATGATTTTGAAGTGCTCAGATACTACAGTGAAGAGGGCTATACAGTGGAGAGATTTCTAGACAGAATAGTAGGAAATTAAATTACTGATATTTTACAGTAGTTAAAAAAATGTTTGTTGCAGAAAGGCAAACACAAAGGAAGATTAATAAGTATTGTGTGCTTGAATGTTATAGTGTTACTGTTCTGCTCATTATGAAGCTGGGAAGCCATTTCAGCTTTTTTTTTTAGTTTATTTGCATATAGGCACTACAAGAATGTTCACGCTCCACAATGGCTTAAACAGTTTGCTTTCATTCACTACTCACAGCTTGTTCAGTCTTTTCTCCTGTGTCTTTCAGATTCGGTGTTAGTGTCTCCTACGTAAAAGAATAAATGGACACAAATCAGATGTCAAGAATTATAACATTCATAAACCAGTCGGAGAACACTTCAATCTCTCTGGTCACGCGATCACAGACATGAAGGTCGCTATCTTAAAACAAAAAAACTTCAAATCCAGACTCTAGCGAGAAACTGCTGAATTGGAATTCATTTGCAAATTGGATACTATTAATTCAGGCTTAAATAGAGACTTGGAGTGGCTAAGTCATTATGCAAGGTAGCCTGTTTCCTCTTGTTTTTTCCTACCCCCCCCCCCAGATGTTCTGGTTTAACTTGGATTTTAACTTGAAGAGTGGTCAGTTTGGATGAGCTATTACCAGCAGGAGAGTGAGTTTGTGTGTGTATGGGGGTGGGGGGGATGTGAGAACCTGGATTTGTGCAGGAAATAGCCCAGCCTGATTGTCATGCACATTGTGTAAAGAGTTGTCACTTTGGATGGGCTATCACCAGCAGGAGAGTGAATTTGTGTGGGGGGGTGGAGGGTGAGAAAACCTGGATTTGTGCTGGAAATCACTTTAGATAAGCTATTACCAGCAGGACAGTGGGGTGGGAATAGGTATTGTTTCATATTCTTTGTGTATATATAAAGCCTGCTGCAGTTTCCACGATATGCATCTGAGGAAGTGAGCTGTAGCTCACGAAAGCTTATGCTCTAATAAATTGGTTAGTCTCTAAGGTGCCACAAGTCCTCCTTTTCTTTTTGCGAATACAGACTAACACGGCTGTTACTCTGAAACCTGTCCTAGAAGGATGTGAAGTTAGGGGAAACATTTCTGCTTTGTGGACAGAGTTCTGTCATATTGACCATCAACTGCTGAAGAAGTTAGTGCAAGTGTCAACTGTAGAACCCTAAGCTTCTAGGTAAAGGATGATAACATGCAATGATTTCAGTTTATTTAAACTAATGTCTAAAGCTTTTACGAATATAAAAAAAACTACTGAAGATACTAAATCACGAATTGAATATGGACTTAAAAAATTGCATATGTTAAAAATTTTTTTTTAAACTGTTGCTATGAGTGTGCAACCTATGTCTCCTTGGTCTACAATTTTCTGTTAGTACATGTGTCCCTCATTAATAAAAAACAAATGCTCTTCAGTAATGAACATTAACAATTGGAAAAGAGCTAAAAATAAAAATGATGACACATAGTGCTCCAGATCAAAGTGGGCCTAAAAATTGTAAAAACGGGGGATTTAAAAAGTTTGAAGAAATACATAAAAGAAATGAGTAAACAAAAATCCATGCTGTGTTACTCCAATTTCACAGTAATGCAACTGCACTGATTTCAGCTGAATCATGCCTGCATAAAACTGGAGAAATGCCGTGGTGATTTAAGCAGTACATTTTAGAGTGCACCAGGTCTTGTGTCCTGGTTGACACAAATGGGTGAAGGTACCAAGAAGTCCAGTATGACTCTCAGATAAGGACCAACTGTTAATTATCTGAAGCTATATCAAGAGACAACACAGCCAAAGTTTTCAACCTGTTTTGCACCCAAATGGTGGTGGAAATCTGGTGGATTTTCCCAGTTGAGGATTCCTCTTATTTGCATGTATTCCCAGGATTCACAGACCTGTTGTAGCTAGCACTACTTCACCCCTCCTTCCACTCCCGTGGTAGAGAGAATTCCCAGGAAGGAAGAGGATATGGTTAGTACTCCCTTTTACTCTGGAGATGCCTCATCTGTTGGAATAGGCCCTTGGGGGTCACAGGGAAAACTTTATTCTACCTACATACTTAAATTGTTGTCATCACCAGAGTATCCAGGTACCTCACAATCACAAATGGATTCTATCTTCACAACATCCCTATGAGGTACGGAAGTATTATCCCAATTTTACAAATAGGAAACTGACATAGGGCAGATGAAGTGACCCAACCAAGGTCATATAGGAAATCCATGGCTGAACCAGGAGTTGAATCCTGGTCTCCTGAGTCTCCATCTAGTGCCCTATCTGCTAAGCTATTGCTCCCACAGCAGCTTGCTGTAAGCTATAAAAATCTCTGCTATGTCTATATGCATGTTCTTTTTCTCCTTTAATGCTCTGTTTCTCAGACATCCAAGTTTAGAATTTTTCTGTTGGCCCCATTGTTTCCTGTCATGTACTTGGTAGTGATGTTTTCCTACTTGTATTATTTGCTTTCTGAAGCCACTCCATTCATGGAGTTCAATAAATGGTGTGTTTGCCATCAGAACAAATTTGAGTCTAGTTTTAATTATAGCAACAAGCTGCTTTCTTCAAGCATGTTATGGGTGTTTCATTATTTTAAATTGTTATCGTCCATATTAATTACAGAAACAGTTGATCTTTTCGGTGAAGCTAGCAGCTGCAAATCCCCCCATTTTTTAAACTTCTCCTTTTAATAGGTAAAACATCAGGTAAAAATTAAATCAAATTGTGATATCATTCAGCAGAAAAAATATGTAGATTACCAAAGCATTGCATCCAGATTTTATAGGGTTACACTGCTTAGATTTACTCAACCATATCCCATAGTATATGATCACAGGCAGCTGCACACTGCATAGCTCAATCACGAACAAAAAAAGCCCTACATAAATCATGCAGCAATGGCAATGTTACTAATGGGACCTTCAAAATAAAAGGATGCTGGAAAGTGCATTTGAACAGGACCTACCTCCTGCCCTGTAGGATCTATGCATAGTATTGTTGGTGAGACATTCATTTTCTTGCAAATCCTCTAGATTTAAAGTGAGGGGCAAAATCATACTGCATGCATTATGCATAAATTAACAATATATTCAGAGTCATAATAATGAGGACAGGTGATTTAGTATTTATTGCATGATATTTTAACACTCAAGCCAGCAAACACATAAACAATCACCTTTTCTCCTTGTCAAAGTCAACATCTGAAATTCATGCAGATTTAGACTGCTGAATATTAGTAGCCACTACTTTCTGCAACTTCTGCATGAAAATAAAAAGCATACATGAACAGTTAACGACACATTCCATTCTTCTCACACTTTTACCAAATTCCTATCCTTTTTCATTCAATGAGCTGTACCTTTAAGTGACAATAGGAATTCACTCCTGCTTATGAAATATAAGGTGGTAAGACGTCTCAACTAGAAGATGGACTTTACCTTCCTGTTGTGATTGGGACCCTGTGACTGATAAGATGTTAAAAACCAGACAGGACAAACTTAAACTAAATATTGGTTGAGTGTTAAGAAAAATGTTCTAAGAGGGAAGTCAACTCCAAAAGGAAGTGACATTGAATGACACATTTAAAGCTTGACTGGAGAAAATACTAGACATTTGACTCTAAGAAATAATCCAGTATTGGGTGGGAGATAAGTTGTATAGGTCTCTTCTGTCTGAATCATCTACGACCTTGTGCTTGGTACTGTTTTCAATCTTGGTCACATTACGGTCTATGGAAGTTTTGCCAATAGATCACAGTTACACTGGAAATCTGGAAATCAGAATCTGGCCTACAATGACAGTGCTCTAAGAACAAAAGTTCTCAACGTTTAGTACTGGCTGAAGATTAAATAATTTTTTCTCTTTACATGACAAGAATAAAGATTGGGAAATTTTACAGTGCTTCGACTAAAGGACTTTCAAATGTTTCTTCATTGATCTAGCTCATTCACATCAGGCATACAAGTAAAAAGAAAAAGAAAGGAAAAGAGAAATAAAAAACAAAAAACCTGGAGCTCAACTAATCAATGAAACATTTTCCCATAGGATCCAATGAATGTAGGCTAGTATAAATCAAGAGTTTATAATAAAAGATCAATGATCCTTTTCCCTAAAAGGATCAATAAACACTCCCAAACATGTTTTATCCAATCAAGAAAGACTTTTGCAATGACTAATACTCCAAAATTAATGCTCAGAGCAGTTAGTTAGATACTACTGCTAGTTCTCTACATTTCATGCTTTCTTATCCACGTGTCCCTCCCAGTTTGCATCAGACCAATTCATATCTTTCCTTCCCTAACAGGTCTCTAGATAATACACAGCAGCATTTGTCTGTGTGGCCTAGCATTAAACAGGGACCATTAAACAGTCAACTCCTATCTCTTCTATAGAATTAATGTCATTTTAACTCTTAAGTGCCTTTCTGCACTATACTGTGTAAGCAAGATATTTTTAAGAAGTCACCAGAGAGTCCTCTTTCTTGCCTGGCCTATTCTTCACATTTAAACCAGGGTATGGTAAATGTAATTTAGGTCCTATATCTGGGAACTATCCCTTTAATAGCTAATTTTATTTTTCCCTTTTCAGATAGAAACACACAAGGAGGATTGACTCCCCCTTTGTAACAGCAAATGCAACCAATTGAGTTTCTGTTGGTGTTCACAAGCTGTGCATTTTACTACTTATATGATAGTTAAAGATATAAACAAGGCATTTATCAAGATTTTTAAAGTAATTTTATTTATCCTCCTGATGTTTATAATAAGCTCTTTCGAAGCTTGAAACAGAAATTCTGATTTGCTTGCCAAAATTTGTTTTTGCCACCCTGTGTATTTATACTACACTTGGTTATTATTGTAGGGTTGCGAATGAGAGCTGAGTTGTTAGTATTGCTGGGAGCACAGGATTTTCTGGTTTGAGGATTTTTTCTAAATTATGATTTTAAAATTATTATTACATCATCATTAAATTATTATATATCATATTTTATATAGTATATGTATCATATATTATATTGTTGATATTAAATTATTAATAATTATTTATTGCATTATTATTTTTGAAATTATAATTTTAGACATTATTATTATCTGTTTATATATTTTTTAATGATGCCATTTCTTTTTTTAAAAGCACAAGAAAATGACATTAATTTCGCAGATAAATATGGTCAGGAGCATCTACTTGGGGGCATAGGTTGTACCCATTGCATTCTTCCCTTTCTGCTACCCAAAGCCTTTTGGTGAGGTAAAGGGGAGGTGTTGGCAGAACAATGAGTTATAGAGTTGACGCCACAGTGAGATAGTTCATATCCCTGAGCTATTGTTGCAGGCTATTTGCAGACTCAGACAGATACAGTTGCTTTGATTACATTCAGTTCATAATTTCAAGCTTTTCCTTTCAACCATGAGAGCTAGACTTTCTTATTTTTAAGAAAACTGAGATCTGATGTTACCCATCTGATTCCAGGAGCTGGGACCCAGATCCTCAAAGATCTTTAAGCACTTCCTAGGACCCTATGTACAGGCTTTTAGTGTGTATGCCTTAATCCAGCCCTGTATTCATAGTTTCTATTTTTTATCTTTTGAATGCTCCAGGATTTGCTCTTATCAATCTTCTTGCTTGCTGCAGACTCACTTACTAGCTTGCTGCACACATGAGAGAATGCAGCTCTCTTCATGTGACAGAGGTTTTGGTTGGGCCTGCAAAACCATTTCCCCCACCCCCTCTCTCAGATATAACCAACAGCTTTTCATCTTGATCACAGCTCTGCGGAATCTGAGGATGGTTAATGAGATGACACTTTGGGACTTACTAGGTTCATTTAAAAGGTGTGTGAAACAGGATCTTCAGGTCATTGCCAGCCTGCTGCTGCAGGAGAAGCTGAGTCTGTGATGTTTGTGCTGAGTCTATGAACAGTTCCCTACACCTCAAAGAAATGTTTCAAGGGACAATAGTCTGAATAAGCTGCTGATCCAGGGACCACAGGGCCTCTGGCAAGGGTTTGGTGAATGTTAGCACTTGACAAACATTAAATAGGTATTCATTACAACCTCCCTTGTGAAGCAGGCGACCATTGAGGTCCTTGTTGTACAGATGGTGAAACTAAGCCATAATGGTAAAACAACTTGACTGAGACCAAAAAAGATAGTCCGTATCAAAGCCAGAACTAGTATGCAGGAATCCCTTGCTTTTTCCTGAAGTTACCCCACTACTCCTTGCTGATATGTTCACTGTTAATGTGGCCCCTTTTTGTGACCAGAGATCACACTGGTCACTCAGCTGCAGGCAGTCAGCCTGGAGGAAGCTTGCAGAAGCAATAGCATGATCTGCAGCATTGCCTCCCACAGCCATGAATCAGGCTGAGATCCTCCCCACAGTCAAGGTGATGCAGAGATAAAATCTCTAGACACCATTAATAACTGCCTTCTGGAGCAGCTAGTCCTGGAACCCACAAAAGGAGAGGCAATTCTTGATTTAGTCCTAAGTGGAGCACAGGATCTAGTGCAAGAGGTGAATATAGCTGAATATAGCTTATGTGTGTATAACTCACATTCCCTCTGAAGCACGTGGCATTAGCTATCTAAAGACAGGATACTGAGCTAAATGGACCATTGGTCTGACTCAGTATGGCCATTCTTATGTTCTGAGGTTATCTATGGCTGTAGGTTTCAGTATCCCAAAGGCCAGCCCTGGATAGCAGTAGATGGAACCATGTATAATGCACTGGGCCAAACTCATCCTTGGTGTAAAAAAGTACAACTCCTTTGATACACACCAGGGCTACATTTGGCCTGTTTGCATTTGTTATAAATGAGCAAAAGCAGTAATACATAATGTATCTCTTTTAAATGATGGCTATAATAGTCTATAATGTATATATAAAATTATACTCAGCATGTGTGTTTATATTAGGAATTAAACAACTATATTGTTTTTATAACGGAAAAGATCTCTGGAAACAATAGCAGCAAAATGACTTTTATTTGCTAAGAACAACAATTCAAGACTGCTAATCCCAAAAATTTTTACTACAGGATCAGCTAACAAGAAACACATGACTCTTTAATGACACATTATCACACAATGACAAAGTAATAGGATGCATGTTGCTACTGTTTTGTTTTGTTTGTGAGTTAAGATGGAGAAAAGCAATTTGCCATTCACATTTTAACTCATTATTGTACATTTCCCATATGCTATCCATGTTTCTTTCCTTGCTCTTTTAGTAGGACAACTACAAAAAGCCACATCATTGATAAGTAGCTTCACGATCATAGCCAGCTAGGATAGCTACTGGTCACTAGTTCAATGAAATCACAACCGGAGAAGGGGGAAAGTTTTGTTTCTTTAGCCAGGGAGGGGAAAGGAGGAGAAATAGCCCTGTGACCAGAAACAGAAAGGCTGCCCAAAAAGTTTTGAGACACCGTAGCTAGAAGTAATCCAAGAGAGTAGGGCCCAAATAGCATTGTGAACAATCCTATTAAAACTATTTCAAATCAAGAATCTTGGTAGGGGATGCAACCAGGCTGCATATTCAAGACTTGCTTCTATAGTTATAGTGATGGTAGGTCCAATCAATGCACAGATATAGAATCTGGAATTGTGAAACAGAAAAGGAGTGAGGAGAATTGCCATTTCTAGACAGTTTAAAACAAACAATGCCTTAGAATCTTCACTGCAGCTGACAGGTTAGGGAAACTCCGTAGATGTGCAGAAAACAGTAACAGATTTTGCATATAGATTGTAATTTCTATCATTGGCACTGAAATGTTAAGCATGCAAAAAAATAAGCTTTTTATATACAAAAAAATTCTATTGTGCCTTGTTGTCCTTACCTTTGAACTGCAGGTGACTATGCAGCGATGTTACAGGACAGAGATACGCTTGTGAAATATTCACGAGCTGATGTCTTTGCAGCCCTGTGGGACCTGTGAAGAGCTCTTTTTCCCCCACATCTCTCTCTCTCAGACTTTAAATAATGAGCAGCAGAAAAGGTATGAGACAACATGTCTGTGTGTCTCCTTTGAAATCTTTTCTTATATTACCTTGTTATCTGTTCTCAAGAGCAGCAGGTATTCCAGGAGTTCAGAGTGTATCCATAGCAAAAACACCCAGCAAAACAGAGTGCCAGAAGATATAGCTTCTGGAACCAGATTCAGTAGGTAAAATACAATACTAGTATGCAGGGAGGGGGGCTTGGTTGTTGGGGTGCAGTGTGGTGATGAAGAGAGAATTTTTGCCTAGCAAAGTTTGGGGAGAATAAATGTTATTGTTTGATCTGGGAAACTGATCTCGTACCCTCAATCTTGTCTCTTCACATAAAATGTCTTTGAATGAAAGCTACAAAACTTTATTAATGTTAAAGATGGCCCAAGCTGAAAACTTCATATCCAGATTGGAATTTCAAGCTCTCCAGTGTTCAGGAACATTCAGATAAGTGGTTTCAGTTTAGCCCTTTGTCACAATCACAGGATGAAAATAGATTTGGAGCTACCCCTGAGTTATTGTCTATGCTTTGTGCTGCATGGGGCACATTGAAGGCAAAATTCCAATCTGCTATGAGGTCTGACTTCAGTAGAACTGCATCTGCTTGCACCAGGTCTGATTTGGCCTGAGTGTGCATAATAGCAAAGTGAAACATGGAAAAGATCTAAAGGGACAATCCATCCCCATGCCAGGACAGGATGTAGTCCCCTGACAGAGGGCACATCAGATATTATATTCCCAGAACTCTAACCCTGCTAACCTTTTTTTATTCCCCATACATTTGAAAGTTGCTTATATAACAGGTACTTTCCCACAGTGGCTTTGAAAGCCTTTATTTTCTTTCTTTTATTATTTCAACAGACTAACAGTCATTGCAACACAGATGGCTGTAAATCAAATCAAGTTGAAATGTAGGTCTGACTCATCTCTGTACAATATATGATTTGTTTGCATTACATTATCTTGGAAACCTATAACCAGTATGGACTAACTACATGTTCACACATGGCAAAAAAGATAAAAGTTCTCTGATAGTAACATAAAAGCTAAATAAAATTACAGATAAGTTTCAATGTGAGACTTGCTTTGTAATACCCTTGGAGAACTATTGGTGTCAGGTATTATTAATTACTATTATCATTATTACAGTAGCATTCTGACACTCCAATCAGGACCATTGTGCTAGGTGCTGTAAAACTTACAGTGAGACAGTCCGGGCCACAAAAGCTTACAATCTAAATAGATATTATAGACAAAGCATCAGCGAAATGAAGGATTATATCCCCATTTTACACACGGGGAACTGAGACACAGGGAGACCTAGTGACTTGCCCAAGGTTACATAGAAGGTCTGTGGCAGAGTTGGGAATTGAACCTGGATCGCCCAAGTCCAGTTCAGTGTTTTACCCACAAGATCATATTTTCTCTCTAAAATGTAACAATTTGCTATAAAAAACAGCATGGTCTTTAAAGCAGTAGAGGACAATCTTTGTCTCACTGAGGGCAGTATAAGTTTGCCAAAAAAGCAACATGGTCCAATGTACCTTCCATATAAATTTAGAACAAATGCACAAACAACCATTGTGATTATAGGGAGGAACAAGGTTTGTTGCAGAGTTTACCAACACTGAGAACAAAAAGCCAAGGTGATAAGTAAAGTCATAAGAGCTGGAGAGCAAACATGAGCACTTGTCTGTTAGATGAGTTAGTGGCCTATTTTGGCCACACTTCTGCATCTGAGACATAACAAACCAAATTGAAGAGTCCTTGGGGCTTGTATTTAGGGTTCTGCAGACCGTACTGTGAATAAACAGTAAAGGGGAGATTTTCAAAGACAAAAGTTTTGGCTTTCCATAGCAGTTGGGCACTTATATTTTGTGTCTTTGAAGGTCATCCTGGTAGCTATAAAAGATTCCATTTAATCTCTTATGATGTTGCTCCCCATGGGTAATCCCACTTACTCACACGAGTAATCCCATTTAGGTCAGCGGGACTATTTGCATAACCAAAGGTTTCATGATTGGGCCCAATATAAAAAATACACCATTCCATTATTACAGCCTGATTTCCTTTCTTTTAAGTTCCTTTTGTTAAAATGCAGATTTTTTTTTAGCATGATGGGAGCTTTAGTCATTACTTTTCAATGTTAATGTTATTGCTTTCCTATAGTTGCTGTTGTTTGGTAGTTCTAGGGGGCCTTGTCTAATCCCATATGTAACATGTTTATTAGATGTAGTATTTTATCTCTTGGATTCTGTACCTGACACTATCATTTCGTTCTTATTTCAATAAAAATGATCTCCCTCCTCCTGGCCCTGACAGAAGCAAATGGTTTTCTTTATCACAAGAGAAAGTTAGGAAGGTGGCCTTCAAAAAGACAAAATGAACTGTATCTATGTGTGCCTTAATTCAATTTGTAGCATAAACTCCAATCCTAATAAAGTAACTTCATAACATTAGTTAGAACCGGAATGGAGCTGGGGGGGGGGTTGGTTTGTTTTTTCGTTGTTTGTTTTTAATATGCAGGCAGCCAATCCTAGTGTGTTTGGTTTCATAACCTATATCCTTGTGAAACTAGACCAAATATCACAAATGCTCACATGGTTTCTGATTTTCATCAGGAATTCTCTATCTGTGTGCTTTAATCAAGTGATAATACGTAGGAACCATTCCAACTTTCAGCTGACAAAAGCACAATACAAGTTGTTTGATGAGAACTCCACCTTGGATACAAATTCCAGGTAGATTTTCCCAGGCTTTGTAAATCTATTAAAAAATAATATATTCTCTACATAATTAGATCCTGAAAGCAAAAGCAGTGAGTAGAGTAATTTATTTGGAATGCAAAACCATCTAAAAAATAAAGACATAATTTTAGCTATCAGGTGTAAGACTCATAAATGAGTTTCCAAAATCTTTAGCTGCTAAGAGCTTGAAATGATTCCCATAAGAAACGCATAACCTACTCTGGAAGAAAGGACCTCCGCATCCACTAAAGTATAGCTATGTAAATATACTACATATATGTTTGTCAGAGGCCATTCTTGCATACAAGTTCTCTTTTTGTATTAATTTTCAATAACTGGTCAACATCTGTGTATGCAGCCAGTGAAGTTGCATATAATGCAATGGACCCAAAGGTTGTTAGCGCCCAGTGATTGCAAAGTGCAAATTCCCATTGCATGCTTGCAAGTGAGATTACATACATCATTGAGGTGACAGGTATAGTATGCAATGATGAACCTTCTGTCAGTCAGGCAGAGGTCACATTAGAATTAGTTGCTCAAGAAGCCAATCAGCTTCTCTCACAGTCTTAAAAAAAATCTGTTTAATATCTTTCTCCCCTGGAAAATGGGGAACAGAGTTGATGTTGTTTGCTGGTGTCATAAATATAAAGGGAAGGGTAAACCCCTTTGAAATCCCTCCTGGCCAGGGGAAAGCTCCTCTCACCTGTAAAGGGTTAAGAAGCTAAAGGTAACCTCGCTGGCACCTGACCAAAATGACCAATGAGGAGACAAGATACTTTCAAAAGCTGGGAGGAGGGAGAGAAACAAAGGGTCTGTGTCTGTCTGTAGTCGTCTTGGCCGGGGACAGAACAGGAATGGAGTCTTAGAACTTTTAGTAAGTAATCTAGCTAGGTATGTGTTAGATTATGATTTCTTTAAATGGCTGAGAAAAGAATTGTGCTGAATAGAATAACTATTTCTGTCTGTGTATCTTTTTTGTAACTTAAGGTTTTGCCTAGAGGGGTTCTCTATGTTTTTGAATCTAATTACCCTGTAAGATATCTACCATCCTGATTTTACAGGGGGGATTTCTTTATTTCTATTTACTTCTATTTTTTATTAAAAGTCTTCTTGTAAAACACTGAATGCTTTTTCATTGTTCTCAGATCCAAGGGTTTGGGTCTGTGGTCACCTATGCAAATTGGTGAGGCTTTTTATCCAACATTTCCCAGGAAAGGGGGGGTGCAAGTGTTGGGAGGATTGTTCATTGTTCTTAAGATCCAAGGGTCTGGGTCTGTAGTCACCTACGCAAATTGGTGAGGCTTTTTACCAAACCTTGTCCAGGAAGTGGGGTGCAAGGTTTTGGGAAGTATTTTGGGGGGAAGGACGCGTCCAAACAGCTCTTCCCCAGTAACCAGTATTAGTTTGGTGGTGGTAGCGGCCAGTCCAAGGTGTAATATTTTGTACCTTGGGGAAGTTTTGACCTAAGCTGGTAAAGATAAGCTTAGGAGGTTTTTCATGCAGGTCCCCACATCTGTACCCTAGAGTTCAGAGTGGGGGAGGAACCGTGACAGCTGGTGTCTAGTGGTCAGAGATTTAGAGTGCTGAAGCTCAGGAGGTCTCCTTTAACTGTGCTAGCTGCATTCTTTGTGCCAACATAAATTGCTGCCTTAGCTGAGCCCCTCAGCTTTCCCAAAAGGGAATATGGCAAAAAGCAGTAACATGAACAGTACTGGGAAGCAATGAGTTTGATCCCAGTGTTGGCGAAGCCAAAATAAAATCACTTTGGTCGCCCATTACTAGGAACATCATTGATTTTTCCAGGCTTAGTGGCTTATACAAAACCTATAAAATAGGGTTAGTTTAAAATGGACACCTTAGCAGGCTGACCTGCTGCTTTTAGGAATATAAAGAGATGTCCAAATCTTACATGGAAGTATACATAGTAAAGTGAATAAAAGGGACAGCATAACTGTCTTTTGATTGATAGTCACTAGCAATTATCCAGTATCATGCACAGATAAGAGTATCAAACCTAGATAATACCCAGGACTCTGTTAATCACATTGCTAATGATAATAGCTTAGTCTTCTTTATATCATGTAGGTACAATGTTACTGATAGCTACAGCATGTAAGAGATAGTACAGGTAAAAGGGCAATG
Organism: Lepidochelys olivacea; assembly: GCF_965140295.1. Lineage (NCBI taxonomy): Eukaryota > Metazoa > Chordata > Testudines > Cheloniidae > Lepidochelys > Lepidochelys olivacea. Next base: position 104,004,610 of record NC_140416.1, read on the forward strand.
CTATTTTAAGTTAACACAAGCTATTCTGAGCAAATCCTCAGACTAAAAGTGTTGAACAAATGTAAGATCCTGATCCAGTCATTAGAAGTTAATGAAATTGGGCCCAACATGGGCCTTTATTTTCCTTTACATCCTTTAATCCGTCATTTGCACATGCTAAGCTGGTGGTTAAGCACCTGGCTAACTGGTCTATGAATGCGAACATTGGCCTTTAACATGCTATGTGGCTGACTCACATTTTTGTGTACTTAAAAATTAAAGGGGCCTTTTCAAAGAGTATCTCTCTGGACCAGGGATTTGCAAGGTTTGGCATGTGGCCCACCAGGGTAAGCCCCATGGCGGGCCGGGCCGGTTTGTTTACCTGCCGCGTCTGCAGGTTCAGCCGATCGCAGCTCCCACTGGCAACGGTTTGCTGCTCCAGGCCAATGGGGGCTGCGGGAAGCAGCGGCCAGCACATCCCTCGTCCCACGCCACTTCCCGCAGCCCCTATTGGCCTGGAGCGGCGAACCGCGGCCAGTGGGAGCTGTGATCAGCCGAACCTGTGGATGCAGCAGGTAAACAAACCGGCCTGGCCTGCCAGGGGGCTTACCCTGGCGGGCCACGTGTCAAACATTGCCGATCTCTGCTCTGGACAAAAGTCAGCCCTGGCATAGAGCAGTTCAATGCACATTGAAGTAACTGTTTTAGCCAAGGGTAAATTTGTTTTGTTGGGCCTACTCTTGAATTGGTCAGACAACTTTTTGCCCATTTTAGCAACTTTCTAATCTTGCCAACACTTACATAAGAGCTTAACTTTATTCATGTGAGTAGTCTGATTATGTAAGTATTTTCAGGATCAGGCCTTGAATTTGTTTCTACCATACTTAGTTTGTACACAGGAAGGGGGTGGTTTAACATAACACCTCTAAGGAGTCTGTAAGCAATCATTGCATTTTTCTAACCAGAGGAATCCGTTACGAGTGTAGTGTTGGTGTATATAGAGGAGCCTTTTGTAGAAGCCATCACATGCATCTGTGGTATGTAATGAAGGAACTTTTTTTGGCTGCAAAGTTTTTTAGGATCATTGTTTGTATGATAAGTTTATTTTGTCTTGAAAATTGTGCTTTTAGAAATTAGATATGCTTAAAGCTTGTGATAAATGCAATAAAAATTCCAGTAAGTGAATAAATCAGGTCAAGTGTTAAGCTGCAAAGGATACTGACTTAGTAGAGGGGCCTGCTTTTTCAGACCACTCTCCTGGAACATACTCAGTACCTCTCCCACCCAAGAACCCCCTATTGTCTCCACCCTTTGGAAGGCAAACTGTGGGGATCCAGAACTCTTCCTGGCTCATGAACCCTTTCTGTATGACCCTTCTCGTACATTAAAAATAAGCACCCAGATTACACACTCTGTTCCTATATCTCTCTGACATTTGCAGTGGTCACCATCTTGGCCAGCATACCAAGGGTTGAACTGGGAACTTCCAGAGCTGACAGCATGAATCCCTGTAATTTGGGTGATGTAACGTAGATTGGGCTCAAAGGGAGACATGTAACACACACTGAGACATGCATCTCTGATCCATTCAGCTGCCAAGCTCTCCTGTCCCAAGATACACTTCGTAGGTTATGGAATACTGTCTACAATTCAAGAAGGATTTTGAAAAATTGGACAGAAATGAAGAGCCATGAAAATGATTAAAAGATTAGAAAACCTTCCTTACGGTGATAGACATAAGGAGGACAATCTATTTAGCTTTAACAAAGAGAAGGTTAAGGAATGACTTGATTAAACTTTAAGTACCTACATGGGGAACAAATATTTAAGAACAGACTCTTCAATCTAGCAGAGAAAATTATAACACAATCCAATGACTGAAAGTTGATGCTAGACAAATTCAGACAGGAAATGAGGGGTACATTTTTAACAGTGAACGTGATTAATCATTGGAACAATTTACGAAGGATTGTGGTGGATTCTCCATCACTGGCAATTTTAAAATCACTCTAGAATATGCTCTACGAATTACTTTGGGGAAATTCTATGGCCTGTGTTATACTGGATGTCAGGTTAGATAATCACAATGGTCCCTTCCAGTCTTGGAATCTATAAAGTCTGCTTGAAACTTTACACTTCACTTTTAGTTTGCGATGGATCCTGCAAAATCTAGGAGTTGTCTTGAATATAAACAAACACCCACAGAGAGAGTTGAATCCAGGCCAAAATGCTTGGTTTTAAATTCAAGTGATCCCACCACATTGTCTTATCTTGCCCCAAAAGCACCTTCCGTGGCTTGAAGGGGCCCCTAGTGCCAGCCCAAGTCAGTGGAAGTTCCTCATAGAATGCCTGCATTGGAACTACACTGCCTGGGAGTGGGGGACTCCAGAAGTGAAATCATGGCCTCATTGAAATCAATGGGAGTGTTACCAGTGACTTCAGTGATGCCAAAATTTCACCTCCAGAGCTTCAAAGGAGATGAGGAGCCATCTTTGTGGATAGCCTCAGTCTCCCAAGATGCACACAGGCCTCACAGTTTTGCCTTTCTTTTAGCTTCTTCCCTTAATTTTGTGGAGAGGAAGGGGTGAAACATCCAGTGGTTAACAGAACTGGCACAGCAGTCTGATCCTGATCTCAATTACACCAGTGTAAAAAAGGAATTACAGTGGTGTAAAACCCATGGTAGTCAGGTTGGAATCGGGCCCACAGTAGTCGGGGTGAGTAGCAATAAACCAAACCAGCCAATAGCTTAGTTTCAGGTGGTCCAATTCAACTATCGTGTACTGTGTTCACACACAATCAAAAGTATGTTCTTAGAAATATTGTCTCTCTTTTCTCCATTCATGAGATATTTTGGCTATACTGAAACATATGCTTAGAGCTGAGTGTCCAATCCTATTCCATCGTGCAGATTTATCTCTAATAAAATGTAAAAATGATAGAGTTCATCATAACACTAGAATTTAGTTTTATTAAACTAACTTCTACCCCCCCCACACACACATCCATTACATTAAATCACTTTCTATCCCCTCCCCAAAGATGCTATTCATTAAAACATAGAAAAGAAAATATCTATATGTGCATTTCTGCTTATTAGCTGTGCTTGCTGCCTCATCATTTGCCAAATTCTTATTTGTTGAACAAGAAGGGCAGAAGCAATGTGAAATCAATCTTTTTTGCTTGGCCAGATAAACATAAGACACAATGAGAGAAAGAAATCTGGAGAGAGAGAGAGATAGGAAGAAAGAAAATAAAGCAGGAAAACAGAAAACACCATCCCAATGGTGATGGATAACTGAAGTGAATGTGTCAGGACGGTATTATGTAAATTACCAAGGCAGCCAAGCAGTGCACTGGTGATTACAGAGGATGTGAACAATGTTGTGGTCCCCAGATGCCATCGTGCCGTGTTATTTTTCTTCCCTCCAACTACCCTTGGGGTGGATTCTTCCTGACCCTGGTCTTTGAAAAAAATCCTCCGAGAATTTTTTTTTTTTTAAATAAAAGGTTAGAGGACATCTTGTGACATTTCTCCAAATCAATCCCTCCCTCCCTCTCTCTTGCCAGTCTAACATCCTAAAACCATCCTTTGTGTAGATCACTGAAGGATTTGACTTATCAAGCACTGCGATTACCGCATGGTCTCAAGGTCAACAACACTTGAAAGAAAAGAGGGAAACAGAAAGGGGCTTTGATATTGGTAGGCATTGAACTGTACAGATACTGGTCCTTGAGTTACTCTATACTTCACTTTTTTCCTTCCTTTGTTTTCTGTGGTTGTTTCCTTAATTGTTTATGATATTTGCAAACTGGTGCTTTTCTTATTTGTCCTTATATGAACTGGACATGGGCCCGAACCCAAATATATATAGTCAATAGAAATGCTTATAAATAAACAACAAAAATATCCAGCTCCTCCATAGGTCTCCCAGAAAATAATGAACCTCCAGTTGGCTTAGGTTATGCAAAACAGAACTCACAAGTCACAACTCACCCTGAGTTTTGCTAAGACTATTTGAAATGGAGATGGGCCAAGATCAGAACCATTTTTCTAAATTCCTTCCACCACCATATTTCAGTGTTGTATATCGTTAGAGCCCAGATCCAAACCACCTCTGACTGTGATTTTGCAGAGGGTTGCCTGCATGGAGCAGATTGTATGCGTAGAGTTCTAATTTAAATTTACTGTTGGTAAATACTGACACTTCGGTAGCAACCCCTGCAGTTAAACACTCCCAAAGAGCGAGAGGAACGAGTGTGTATATTAATGGGTGGGGAATAGGGTAAATGAGTACAACTGGGCCACATGAGGAAAACGGGAAATCCTGGCCCTTTTGAAGTCATTGGGAATTTTGCCAGGATCAGGATTTCACTCAACATCTACATTATTGCACAAGATGTCAGGCACAACACAAACGGTTGGAAGATGGGAGGGGAAGTGCTACAATATTTTCAACTAACATTCTTATGATTTTTTTAAACAAAATCACTTGGGCCCCATTCACACCCCATTTGTGTGGTCACATGTGGCTAGCAAGGATGCCCACAACTTTAAGCCACCTTTGCTCTCTACTGATCCTAGGCTGGCTGAGCACAATGTAAATCTCAGGGATTGATATAGCAGGCAAAGGTCAGGGAGACATAGGGAAGCCCTGGTCACACCTCCTATGCTGGCCACAGGGAGGAGTACAGTAGGGTCCTCTTAAGCAAGAGGTCAGATTATATAATCATAAGAGACCCGCCTGGCTTTAAAAATCTATCATCCAGGATTTGAGGACCAGGTCTTCCTGTATGTGCATACAGCGCCTATTGCAATGGGGCCCTGACCCAAGTCTACAGGGTGCTACCACAATGTAAATAATAAATAAAAATCGTTAACGGTTATTGATATTTTTATTTTAATAGCAGTTTCTTTGACTAAGTACTGTACACTGTGTACAGTAATACATTTCCCAGCTGTGCTATGGGACTATCCGGGAGAACTTGATAACTGACACTTGTGCAGGTTTAAATTTGAAATTGCATGTCATTATACAGTTGAGAACATGGACCTTTAAGGCAAATGTAGCAGGAAATGGGCAACTTGCTAAAAGTTACTTGAAATGCAATAATTTAGTTTAATGGAATTTGTATCTCTGGAGACTGTCATGGAGCTTCTCATAAGAGGAATTGTTTGTTTTGTTTATGTGTGTGCATGCACTAGTGAAAGATGTTAGATTCATAGCCTCGAAGACTGAAGTCCTCTCCCCACAGAGCATGTACAGTTACTCTATCCTGACTGTGCACTTCGACTTGATTTGTCAGGTTATTTATCTGTATGTTTTAAAAGATTATTAAGGGTGCCCAGAGCACTGGGTGGGCGATCTTTTACTGTAACTTATAAAAATCCAGACAAACACAGAAGTGGAAGGAAAATGTGGGTACATCCTTGACATCTTTAGTCATTAATCAGGCAAAATCTCGTTGTCAAACAGCGGACCCATTACTTAGTTACTGTTGTGCTAAAACGTATTTTTTAAAATTTATTATGCGATATTATATGTATCATAGTAGCAACTAGAGACCTTACACAAAATCAAGGCTCCATTGTATTAGCCACTGTACTTACAAATGGTAAGAGACAGTCCATGCTCCAAAGAGTTTATAGTCTATATACAGACAAAGGAAGGATTATTCCCATTTTAAAGATGGGGAACTGAACACAAAGATTCAGGTTCTGATCCTGTTAACGTGAATTTCTGAGCTTCAGTTTACACATATAAATAACCCTATTGGCGATAAGGCTTCCCAGGATCTAGCATTAAGTGACTTTCCAAAGGCCACGCAAACAAGCTGTAGCAGAGCTAGTAATTGAACTCACATCTTCTGATTTTCAGTTCAACACCTTAACCACAAGAACCTCCATCCTCATATAGGAGTATATTGAACAGATTAGCATATTCAGCACATTTAGCACATTAATTAGCAGCAAAAGTTATTCATTTTGTTCTGATAATTGTGGGATCAATCCTGTAGCTCTTGCATGTGTGTATTTTTCAGTAATATCACCGTGATTTTGTTTGCATATCGGGTACAGGATAGAGCCTTCTGAAATAAACAAAATCTGTATTATTTCATTAAAGGTCATGAAAACAGAATAGCCTTGAAAAACAATGTCAGAGACATTGTATTCAGAAAAAATATGCTATAAAATAATACACATTTCAGGGGAGGGGGAAATTAATTCTGTTAATTTTGTTAGTGCGAATTAAGACATATTGACATTAGGATAAAATGAATATTAATGTTTAATAATTGCTATTCCAAAGTAGTTGATGCTTATGCATCATTAAAAAGTCTATTTTTCAAGGACTGCACTGGCTATCAATATATCATGATGTGGTATGGTAGCATAAAAACTAAACAACAGAACAACAGGAATAACAGCAGTCGAATTGAGAAATGTATTGCTGAAATTCATTGCTGTTGTTGGCTTTATTCTCAGTATACAGTGGCTCAGTTTCTCAAGACATCAAAAAATGCCAGTGAGTCAGGAATACATTTTTAATGAAAGAAATTGCTTGTGTAACTTCTAATCAGTTTGGATTCTGTCAGATTGCCTGACCTGCTTACTGGATAGGCTTATTCTAAACTAAAGTCAGTGATCAAAAGCAACATGAAATATGACACAGCAATTGATCCTTACTTGGCTTTTCCAATATAGTTAGTTCTTAATTTTTCATATGGCTTTAAATATCTCAAGTATTGGGGGCAGTAAACCCAGTTCTAGAGCTGAGCGAATAATGGATTTGTCAATTTGTTGGCAATTTTGAAAAGTAAAGAAAAACAAACAAAAAGTTTGTTTCCAGTCAGACCAAAAACAAAGATTGCCAAAATTTTCAAAAAGAAAAGGAGTACTTGTGGCACCTTAGAGACTAACCAATTTATTTGAGCATGAGCTTTCGTGAGCTACAGCTCATGCTCAAATAAATTGGTTAGTCTCTAAGGTGCCACAAGTACTCCTTTTCTTTTTGCGAATACAGACTAACACGGCTGTTACTCTGAAACCAAAATTTTCAGTGAATCAAAAAAATTAATGTTGAGTCAAACAAAATCTTTTGTTTTGACAAAATCAAAACTTTACATTTCAATTTTGAACTTTTTTGGTTCTGATTTAAAAAAGTCAAATTAAAGAAAATTTTGAAATGAAAAGTCATTTCAAACTGAAAAATCAAAATATTTCCTTTAATAAATATGAAAACAAAATGTTGGATTTTTTTTATTTTTGGGGTGTGAGGAATGTCGGGGTCAAAATTCACAGTTTGGCAAAAACAAAGGGAATTTGTGAAAGATTTTGGTGTCTCTAAATCAGCAGTTTTCACCGAAAAAAAGTTTCAGCTGAAAAATCTCTACTTAGTAGTTCTTGTGGCTTTCTCATTCCTGCATTAGAGATTTTGTGTGAGACTTTCAAAAACACCTGAGTGACTTAGAAACACAAGTCCTATTGACTGTCAATCAGATTTTCAATGGGACTTGTGTTCTCACTTCACTTAGCTGCTTTGAACATCCAACACTTCGGTCCTTACTCCTCCAGAGGGTAGCTAATATTTGGGAGCTAAGTTTCATCTTGTATTCTGGGCTAAGTCTGGCAAGACGATGACTACTTCTTGTAAATTGCGGAAGGCCTCGATTGCTCAGCATCTTACAAGACTGATCTATCTATTTCTGGGCTCTTTTAGTTCCAGTTATGTGGTTGGCTTCTCTTTTTTAAATATGAGTTTTATAAAGAAGTGTAACATTCTGTTTCTTTTATTTTAAGGTATTTGTTTGAATGACATTTTTCACTGAAGAAAATTAGTACTTATGGCACTATAATAATTCTTGCTTTTGTAGTGTGACTTTCATTTCATGTGATCCCAAAGCACTTTATTAACTTAACAAACTGAAACACTCTATATTAAATATTAAACATAGCGATCCTTTCACCCACCACTGAAATGCAGCCACTTATGTGGTGAAATGAGGCAGCTGTTTAAGGACTCAGACTTTCAAGGTGCTGATCACTATGAGCCTGTTACAACATCCAGTCAATTTAAACATTCCTAGTGTTTTCAGTGGGCTCTGGAACTGGCTTCATGGGCCTGATACAGCAAAGTGCTTAAGAATGTGCTTAATTTTGCACACTTGAATAATCCCATTGACATCAGTAGAACTACTCAAGCTTAAAGTTAAGCATGTGCTTATATGTTTTTCTGAACCAAGGCCAGATTTTTTAGCACCTGGCAGGAGTGAGCTCTACAAATGCCCTGCAACAATACACAATATTGTAGGATAAGAAATGAAGAAGAGCACTGTGTCCAGCTGGAGCTGCTGGAGGAATTTAGGTAGCCAAAATGTAAATACCTTCACCTGGCATCTGGCCAAGACAACACCACAAAGAACAATACTAGTCCAGTACTTGAAATGTTTATGTATTCATTGCATGCCAGTAAGTTTATGTTACTACCTGTGTGCTTTCTTGCCGTGGCTTTATTATTTGCAGAATGTAAAATGATGAATCTTCTTGAGTTTGCAAATCTTAAACCCTCTTATTGTAATCCAGCAGTTCTTTAAATTTCCTCCTGCATTGGTAGTTGGTTTAATAGCTGGCATTCAAATTAATTTATCAGGTTTTTTGTTTGTTTATAAAGAAAACAAGTGATAGGAAAGAAACGACCGGCCAACTAAAGCAAAGCAACTGAAAAAAGTTCCTGCTTGTCTGTTTAACATTAGTCAGCTATAATGATACTACTTCTCAGTCCTCCAGACAGCAAGGTTTTGTGATACTAGAAAAGATAGTAAGTCCAGGTCAGAGCTGGGACAGTAATAACCCTTCTTCATAACCCAACTGCACCCTTCCATGTTAACATACTGTGAACCGAGCACAAGTGACAAAACCAATCCATCACTGCACCGCCAACACAAAGAAGAATAGAGAGGTTAACAGAAATTGATGACATCCCCGCTCGAATTTTACACTGATTCGGCCAGCTCTACGATTGAAACAGACAAAGATTTATAGTCCGAGCTAGGACGCTGGCTCTCCTTGATTGCCTTGAATTTTTTTTTTATGCGCTTCTGCATATTTATTTCCAAGCTCATCACGGGCTTGTAGCATTAGAATGCTGATTTGATTTTACATTCCAAGAGGAGTAGACATTATGCAGCCATTTGCATGATGTGAGAGAAATCACCATAACGGTTTGTGATATCGGCAACCAAAATGAGCGTTAATGTTCACCTGCATAAGCAGGATATAGCGTTTGTGTGTGCGTGTGTATATATATATATATATTCAATTTTTTTCCTTTTGCATCTCTCTATGTGAAAAAAATAAAAAAGAGGGAATTATTCCATATCCTGTGGATGAGAAATTGTGTTTTGTCATGCCTCCGAGGGCTACCATTGTATTGAGCTTTTATGAATTCGTTTGATATCAGGGCTGAACATTACGAGTTCCAACACAAATTTTTTTTCCCCCATGACATTATTACTGAAAGCTTTTATCAGTTCATTGTGACAAAAAATTGATTATTATCCTTGACGTTTGATGGATAGCTTTCATAAAAGTACATTTTTTTTAGCATAAGTCTATAAAGTTTTCTTAAGAAGGCTTTACTTTCTTGTGAAAAAAATGTACTAAGTTTAATGGAGCATTCTTGCTGCCTTTTACACTGTATAGCACCTTTAAAAAAGTTTATTGGAAGTGAAATTATGATCCTGTTTCTTTACTGCCTCCTCCACTTCAACTGTAGTAAGTTGCATATTCACACAGTTCACAAGTAAATTTGGATTAGCATTAGCACTAATTCAAAAAGGGTCTTTAAAGTAGTTATTATAGAGGCACTGATAGCAGCTCTATAGTTAAGGTTAATTCAGCCTTTTTGTCTTTGGCAGGACCTCCAAAACCTCTTTGGAATTACTCTATGTTAAACACGTGTACAGCAGGTGTCTGACAGATGAACAAAACTGCCTTTAAATAGTTTAACTGTTGTTTATAACAACAAAAGGCAATAGTTCTTGCATTCTAACAACAAAAGCCAATAGTTCTTTACTCATTATAAATAATGCCAGCATCTGAAGCTAATGGTGATTCAATTACAATCCCTCATAAAGGGGAATATTCATCTCTGTAGTATTGATGGGAACTATGTGCATGCCTCAAAAGGAAAGTATACTTTAACCATAGGTGGCAGAACAATTTATTTTTTAAAGAGCTGGAAATGACTGGCTTTCCCATGTTACATCTTGACTGATGGGTTCATAGGCGTCTACCCTGGGAACATTACTGAAACAAAAGGTAGTGGTGAATCAAAAGGAAGGGTAGTGAATTTTGGTAAACTTAAGAACAGGTAGAAAGTCAGCCAGACACCAGGCATGTAGTAGGTGCAAGAGCTCCAAGGAGAACAGATCATTTGTTGGAATCCCACAGATTTCCCAGTTCTGAAACAAAAATTGTTCAAGTATCAAATCGATTCAGGAATAAAAATAAATGAGTCTTCTGAACTGGGCATCAATTACATTAGACATTTGGGGGTTATCAAGACAAGAGAGATCCACTGTGGATGGAAGGGAAGGGAATTCAGCAGACATGCCAGCTCTCCTGAATTGATCACAAGAGTCATGATTTTTGAGTAAAATTAAGCCTCACTCATGATCTCGCGATAGAACTCTCAAATGTCAGGATTTTTATTTTCAGCCATGGCATATTCTTAAAATGTGTTTCCAGTCAAACAGGCATTACCTCACCCTAAACAAAGAAATGTGATTTCTCCAAGGGGGCAGTTACTTTCAAAGTTAATTTACATATCAGATAAACAAAGCTATATGATAACAAGTAGGGGGAAGAGACAGTGTGGCTACACCCCAGCAGGGAAGAGGAACTTCATCTGAGATATAAAGAAGAGTGGAGGGCCAAACTTCAAATAAGCAATTGAATCAATTGATTGAATATACTAATATTGCATCATGTAAGGTCTTTGGTGATTAATAACATAGGGCTGGTCTAAACTCAAGCTATAAATCGACCTAAGTTGCGCTATTTCAGTTACTTAACTTACGTAACTGAAGTCGACGTAACTTACATCGTACTGTGTCAAAGAGAGATGCTCTCCGGCCGGCTTACCTTCCGCCTCTCAGGGAGGTGGAGTACAGACATCAATGGGAGACCGCTCTGCCATTGACTTAGCTTGTCTTCACCAGACCTGCTAAATCGACACCACATCATCCATCGCTAGGGTGACCAGAAGACAAGTGTGAAAAATTGGGATGGGGGTGGGAGGTAATAGGTGCCTATAGAAAAAAATGCCCCAAATATTGGGACTGTCCCTGTAAAATAGGGACATCTGGTCACCCTATAGATCACAGCAGTGCCTATTTAGCCATAAGTATAGTATGAATAGTGTACAGTGAAAGGTCTATATTAAAGACTATAGGAGGCATTATGAATACTCACTGATACGTTTTAAAGTGTGTGGCCAAGCAAAAGAAGGCACAAGCAAGGCAAAAGAAGGCACGGTATGCTGAGCACACAGAAGGGCTTCCTGTCTCCTGAAGCAAGGTCATTAGACTTTGGGAGATACAAGCAAGGCCAGAAAACCATTTTAGGCATCCATCACTAGACAGACACAAGAGAACAGAGCTCTTGCAGACATGTCCACTCTCGCAAATTGATTGCGAGAGTCATGATTTCTGAGTAAAATTAAAGCCTGACTCATGATCTCGCGATAAAACTCTGAAATGTCAGGATTTTAGCCACAGCTGAAAAAAATTTCCTGACATTTGAGAATTCTAAAAGTGAGGCTTAATTTTACTTTGAAATCCTGTCAGCTGCCCCGGATTCAGCGGGGGCTTCTGCTGTCAGCTGCCCCCAGCACGGTGGGGGCTCCCGGGCAGCTGCTCCCCTGCCAGCTGGGAAGTGGGAGTGAGGACCCCACTGCAGTCCCCCTAGGCCTGGGGAGGGTGAAGAACCCTAAGAGAAGCAAGGGTGAGGCTGGGAAGGCTGAACTATGGCCTGCAGGCCTAAAGTGGGGAGGGAGGGCTGATGGGGTGGAGTGGATGTATTGATGGTGGGTTTTGAGCAGATGGGGTGAGTGCTGGGAGGGTGAACTCAGGGTAGTGAGGGTCAATGGGGTAGGAAGGGCTGAACTGATGGGGTGGTGATGATGGGGGCTGGGGGACTGAACTGAGGGGGGGCTCAATTGAAGATTTGGGTGGGGACAGATCTGATGGGAGACTGGGGGACAGGATTAATTGCTGGGCAGGAGACAGGCAGATGTAGGGGTGAGAGCTCCTGCAGCAGGGCCCAAAAATCACTTTATCCAGTACATGTGGGAGAGTGGGCAAAACAAATTGTCACATGCAGACACCCTGGGATGGGCAAGGGGAGTTCAAAAATTAAGACACTCTGACCTAAAAACACAATACAATCTTTTTTTAAAAAAAAGTCATGATTTTGGGGCCAATTTCATAATTTTTGAGGGTCTTGACATTGGCAATACTGATTCAGCCTTCCCGGTGCTATTGCTTAGATGCCTAAAGAAATACAACTAATGGCACAGCTCTGCTACTATATAGGGATGGTGCTATTGTCAGTAACGAAGCAGAAAAGGAAGAAGTGTTTAAAAAATATTTCCCTTCTGAGTTTGGAGAGAAGCTGGATGATACAGTCACTGTTTCCAGTGATGATAAAGTATGTTCTATTCCAACAGTAACTAGGGAAGATGTTAAATGGCAGCTGCAAAAGTTAAACATTTTTAAGTCTTCAGGACCGGACCACTTGTATCCAAAAGTTTTTAGAAGAACTGGCAGAGGAGCTGTCTGAGCCACTGCTATTGATATTTAACAAATCTTAATATACTGGGGAAGTACTGGAGGACTGGAAAAAAGCTCATGTTGGGTCCATCTTTGAAAAAGGTAAACAAGATGACCACGGTGTGATGCTGCTAAACCAAGTGCCAGCTCTGGCCAAGGCCAAAGAAGTTAGCTAAGAACCCACAAACTCATAGCTGGAAACCAACCCAGCTTACCTGTATGTTAGTTTTTTTCAAAATAGGTATTAGTCTGATAAGAATATATTTAGTGTTTAGACTCTCTGGAATGCAGGCATTGATCTCACTTGCAATGTCTGTATTCCATGCATCAGGTAGTGGTTCCCAAAATTGTTCTGCCGCTTGTGCAGGGAAAACCCCTGGGGGGCCGGGCCAGTTTGTTTACCTGCCGCGTCCACAGGTTTGGCCAAACGCGGCTCCCACTGGCTGCGGTTCGCCGCTCCAGGCCAATGGAGCTGCTGGAAGCGGTGGTCAGTACATTCTTTGGCGCATGCTGCCTCCAGCAGCTCCCATTGGCCTGGAGCGGCGAACCGCGGCCACTGGGAGCTGCGATCGGCCAAACCTGAGGACACAGCAGGTAAACAAACTGGCCCGGCCCGCCAGGGGCTTTCCCTGAACAAGCGGCGGAACAAGTTTGGGAACCACTGCTCTAAGGAAATACAAGTTTTGCTTCATAATTTCAAAATGTTTGCTCTGAACTTGTGGGCACAGGAATCAACCCCCCCTTCCCGCCCCTCCAGAAGCACTGTCAAAAATTAAGTGGGTTGTTATAAGACAAAAGCTTAGTTAATTGCCCCATCTGCCCATGGAGAAGTACATACAGAAGGCCTCATCCCATTGGTTTGAATGCTGGAAGAGGGAAATAAAAACAGTGGACATGAAGCGTTTTCATCTCTTTGCCTTAGTTTAACGTCTCCGGCCCTGTGAGAGTTCAAACAGCAGAGAGCCACAGGGGTTACTGCTTGGTCTGCCCTGAAAGACATTTTGAATGGACAGATTACCACAACTCTGTCACCTTTAGAAACCATAGATGGTAATTCATGTGTGTGTGTATGTTTGCTTGCTTCAACTTGTAAATAAGTTTCTTATTTCTTCTTCCTAGTTAATAAACATTTAGATCAGTGGTTCTCAAACTTTAGCAATCCGAGGACCCTCATTTTGATTTCAAATTTTTTGGGGACCCCCAAACCCCCCTGCTCAGCCCCAGGCCCTGGCCCCACTCCACCCCTTCCCCCAAGGCCCCACCCCACCCCACCTCTTCCTGCCCCTGCTGCACCCCTGCCCCTCCTCTTCCCCACCTCTTTCTGCCCCCTCCCCTGAGCACGCCTTGTCCCCGCTCCCTCTCCCTCCCAGCATCTCCTGTATGCCACTGAACAACTGTTCTCTTGCAAGCAGGAGGAGGAGTTGATCAGTGGGGATGGAAGCCCTGGACATGATTCTGCCCCCTCCCCTGAGCATGCTCATCCCCATTTCTCTTCCTCCCTCCCAGTGCCTCCTGCACCCTGCTGAACAGCTGTTACCTGGTGTGCAGGAGGCACTGGGAGGGTTGGGGAGGTTTGAGGTAGGGAGGAGGAGGAGTTGATCAGTAGGGCTAGCAGACCCCATGGAGTACCCTCGAGGACCCCCAGAGGTCACCAGGCCCCAATTTCAGAAATGCTGCTTTAGATAGTTTATCACAGGTTTGGCTACCGGTTTTGTCTTTAGTGTAACATCTAGGGTACCAATTGATCTGGGGTAGAGTGACTGGTTTCTTGGAACTGGAAGCAACCTGAATAATTTGGGATTGACTGGGTGGCAAGATAGACTGGAGAGCGTTTGTTACTCCGTTGTAAGACTGTTATAGTGATCCAGGAATTCACATTTGGTACTGGGTTGTTGAAGTCTAATTATAGAACACAGCAACAGTTTGGGATGTCTACCCTGTTTTTGACAGTCTGCTCTGAGGTAGGCACTAACAGCCATGAGCCACTCCAGACAGCATGACACCCAGTAACTATAGGCTGTTTAGCTTAACATAGATCTCATCTTGTACCTCGGAAAAAGTGATATGGGATAGAGTCAGGAAAGAATTAAAGGGTGGCAGTGTAATTAATGCGAATCTACATAGTTTTATAGAAAATAAGTCTTGTCAAACAAACTTGATAATGTTTCTGATGAGATTATGAATTTGGTTGACAAATAATGCTGACATTACATAACCGTCTCTAAGGCTTTTGACTTAGTTCCACATGACATTCTAATTAAAAAAATAGCACTAAGCAAAATCAATGCAACACATTGTAGATAGCTACAATTGGCTAACTGATCAGAAAGTAAGCACAAATGGGAAATCATCATCCAATGGAGGAGTTTCTAATGGGATCCCACAGGGATGTGTTCTTGACCCAACTATATTCATATATTTAACAATGATGTGGAAGAAAACATAAAATCACTACAATAAAGTTTGCAAATGACTGAAAAACTGGTGGAGTGCTAAAGGAGGAGGAAGATTATACAGAGCAAACTGGGTCTCATGGTACGCTGGGCTCATTTGAACATGTGTTTTAATACAGCTAAAGGCAAGATTATACATCTAGGAACCAAGACTGTACATCACATTTGTATGAGGAGGGACTGTACTTTGAAAAGGTTTCAGAGTAGCAGCTGTGTTACTCTGTATCCGCGAAAAGAAAAGGAGGACTTGTGGCACCTTAGAGACTAACACATTTATTTGAGCATAAGCTTTCGTGAGCTACAGCTCACTTCATTGGATGCATGAAGTGGAAAATGCAGTGGGGAGATTTTATATACACAGAGAACACAAAACAATGGGTGTTACCATACACACTGTAACAAGAGTGATCAGGTAAGGTGAGCTATTACCAGCAAGAGAACAAGGCAGGGGGCAGGGACCTTTTGTAGTGATAATCAAGGTGGACCATTTCCAGCAGTTGACAAGAATGTGTGAGAGGGGGGGGGAAATAAACACGGGGAAATAGTTTTACTTTGTGTAATGACACATCCACTCCCAGTCTTTATTCAAGCCTAAGTTAATTGTATCCAGTTTGCAAATTAATTCCAATTCAGCAGTCTGTCCTTGGAGTCTGTTTTTGAAGTTTTTTTGTAGAAGAATTGCCACTTTTAGGTCTGTAATCGAGTGACCAAAGAGATTGAAGTGTTCTCCGATTGGTTTTTGAATGTCATAATTCTTGGCATCTGATTTGTGTACATTTATTCTTTTACGTAGAGACTGTCCGGTTTGGCCAATGTACATGGCAGAGGGGCATTGCTGGCACATCATGGCATATATCACATTGGAAGATACGCAGGTGAATGAGCCTCTGATAGTGTGGCTAATGTGATTAGGCCCTATGATGGTGTCCCCTGAATAGATATGTGGACACAGTTGGCAACGGGCTTTGTTGCAAGGATAGGTTCCTGGGTTAGTATTTTTGTTGTGTGGTGTGTGGTTGCTGGTGTGTATTTGCTTCAGGTTGGGGGGGGGCTGTCTGTAAGTGTGTTATCTTTCTGATTTCTAAGAAATAAAGTAGTGTTACGTTGCAACCTCCCAGCAAAAGTATTTATGTTTTTAACTAACTTCTCTATGTGTATGCCATGAACAATGCACTCTACATTTTGTACAGGAGATGCTGGGAGGGAGAGGGAGCGGGGACAAGGCGTGCTCAGGGGAGGAGGCAGAAAGAGGTGGGAAAGAGGAGGGGCAGGGATGCAGCAGGGGCAGGAAGAGGTGGGTGGGGTGGGGCCTTGGGGGAAGGGGTGGAGTGGGGCCAGGGCCTGGGGCTGAGCAGGGGGCTTTGGGGGTTCCCAAAAATTTTGAAGTCAAAATGAGGGTTCTCAGATTGCTAAAGTTTGAGAACCACTGATCTAAATGTTTATTAACTAGGAAGAAGAAATAAGAAACTTATTTACAGGTTGAAGCAAGCAAACATACACACACACATGAATTACCATCTATGGTTTCTAAAGGCGACAGAGTTGTGGTAATCTGTCCATTCAAAATGTCTTTCAGAGCAGACCAAGCAGTAACCCCTGTGGCTCTCTGCTGTTTGAACTCTCACAGGGCCAAAGACGTTAAACTAAGGCAGAGAGATGAAAACGCTTCATGTCCACTGTTTTTATTTCCCTCTTCCAGCATTCAAACCAATGGGATGAGGCCTTCTGTATGTACTTCTCCATGGGCAGATGCTTTTGTCTAAAACTAAGCTTTTGTCTTATAACGACCCACTTAATTTTTGACAGTGCTCCTGGAGGGGCGGGAAGGGGGGGTTGATTCCTGTGCCTGGGCTCACAAGTTCAGAGCAAACATTTTGAAGTTATGAAGCAAAACTTGTATTTCCTTAGAGCAGTGGTTCCCAAACTTGTTCCGCCGCTTGTTCAGGGAAAGCCCCTGGCGGGCCGGGCCGGTTTGTTTACCTGCCGCGTCCGCAGTTCAGAAGGAAAGGACACAATCCTGCTGCTACTGAAATGAATAGCAAATTGGCTTCAGTTAAAGAAGGATTGGCCCCAGTGTGGCCAGTGCAGATGACTGAGCACGGCGCTAAGGAGGGAACCTCAAATGACACAACAGTGGAAACCATTAGCAGCAGTGTCCATTTCCAGTAACAGAAATGTGGTGAGTGACTAAGTAAGAATGAAACCAGGTGAGCAAATACAGAAAATGCAGATGGTACAAAGTCTAAACGTGGGCCCGGATTCTTCTTTCAATTATTCCATGGTAAACAGGATTAATTCCACTGAAATCAACTGAGATAAACCAGAATGCAAAAGATGTAATGTAAATGTTAGGATAATTAGACTCCTGGATTCTTGCTTGTAAATTTTTCACTGAAAGGCTTTCCCCCATCCTCCTCCAGTAGACAATGGGAAAAATGTTATTTTTCTCTGATACAGTGATTTAAAATTAAAGGCATTGTATGGACTTTCTTCAATGGACTCACTATATATATATATATATATATATATATATAATTATATCTGATAATCATTAATTAATTGTAAGGGAGGGCCCCAAGTCACGAAGCAATTGTTATCGGCACTACACAAACACATAACAAAAAAGGATGAGCCCTGCCTCAATCTAAATATTTGTAGGGAGTTGTTTGATCTTGAACATAGTTGCTGTGAACTCCAACAAACCTTAACCAATTATTCCCGTGTCATTCTATATGTTTTGCAAATAAAGCCACACAAAACTTCAATCAAGCTGCAAAAACAAAACCCAGAGTCCTTTGAATTCAGGTACCATTTTATCCAAACTTCCAAAGTTCATGAAGGTTCAGATAAATTATCCCACCTTTGGGATAAATTATCCCATCTTTTTGCCCTCCCAAAACTGATCAGTGCATGTATTTTATATCCCACATCTGTGGATTTTAAGTGCCAGAATCTTAGCTGGTATAAATCAGCTACACTGGCCCTAAGACTTGACTACTCTGTACATGGCACTGATGAATGAGGAACCTGCTTAACTGTATTTGCAGACTAAGATCTTAATTAGAGCTGTGCAGAAGTTCCATTTCACCAAAGATTTTGAGATTTCACTCCAATTCTGAATGAAGCCAATCTCAAAGTTTCAAAATTCTACACCAAGGAAAAATAATCATTTAAGGTCATTCTAAATACTTCATTTCAATTTTTACTTTTTCAAATTTAGTTTGATATTAAAAACACAATTTACATACAAGAATTATATTAAAAATTAAAAACAAAAAGTGGTTTTAAAATGAAAAAAATAAAAAAAATTCAGACAAAAATCACTGAAAAGGATGTTTTGACACTGTCAGAACTCTATTCCCATTTTTTCCTAATTGAAATTCCAGTGAAATCAACCTGGTTTTGTGAAGAACATGGTTCCATCAGGATTTCTCTGATCAGCGCGAGTCCTGGTGCTGCAAACTGCTCCACATGCATGGATTTACTAAGAAAACTAAGACTGCATTCATTATTCCCAAACTAAAGTGGCCTTTGTGGCTTGGATGGCATTAATAATAAATAGTAAATAATAATAATACACAGAACTTTTCATCAGTAGATCACAAAGTGCTTTACAAAGGATCTCAGGATAAATTAGGTAATTGCATGAATTTAAGGAAGGCACCCTAGGCAAAAATTTCATTTCCTTATAGGTAATTTGATACTTGTATAACCAAGTACAGATACAGGCAGGCAGATATGGACAAAAGATATTTTTAGTGCTTTACAGTTAGAGAAATAATGAATTTATTCTTACAAATAAAAATAAATCAGCTTTAAATCATGAAGTATTGGGCCATCTTGAGTGAGAGGATAATAATAAACTAAAATTAAAAAAGATTGCTCTCCATTGTTTGGAGTGAAGTTATTTTATTCACTTCACTCTGAACATATTTTGTCTAGGTAATTTATACTTAATCTACATGTTTTGTGTTTGAATGCCAAAATTTTATGTATCATATGTATAAGGATGGATAAAAGATTATTTCAGGGATATAAATATGCATATGCAAAATCAAATACAGTAAGACTGAATCATCTCTGTATATTCTGGAACAGGCATATAAAAAGATGACACTGAGCATCAAATTAACTTATTTTACTAGCTTCTCTCTCAAACACATTTTAAAATGTGCAAAACAATGTAACTTGTTGTGGCATGCTACTCCCTGTGTTGCTATTAAGCTATCCAGATGATGCTCTGTTGGGAATCCACTCTGAACAGAGGCCTAATTCAAGACTGGATCACAACATCTGCACCAGATAGAATTTGTCATCATCTGTCTTCAAACCCATTGGCTGTTGCTTAGCAACTGGTCAATCTCACAGAGTATTTGCAGTGACAAATTAGTAGCGTTGTTACCATGACAACCAGCTTTGTTACTTAATTAAATTGATTTGAATCAGAATTGGCTTTTGGAGAAACAAGTGTGCTGAGTGTAGTAGTAAACATGAGCTTGCAACTAGCCATTCATGCTTCAATGTAGTATTCTCTAAAATCAACGCATCAGGATGAAATCCACAACCAAGTTCACAGACAACATATTTCTGTGAAAAATGAACTGGTTTATCCAGTGGCTTGATTAATGGTTTGAGGCTGTAGATATGGTAGGCATTACTCTTTAGCAACTGATTGTGGAGCAGATTCACTGGAGATGCAAAGACCAAGTTCCAGAGAGCAAGGAAAGAGGTATAGGATTATGTGGGATAAAAATGTAGGGACAGAAATCCTTGCAATTCTTCCTAGTCTGGTTCAGTCAACACTTTATCTACTGCCTTGGCATTCTCAACATTGGCCACCTAATATAAGGCTTTACCTAAGTTAAGGAAGTCAGGGAAATCCCATGCTTTGATACTTAGGGCCCATCCATCACTATTACTATAAAGCAATCTGGATTTTACAGTATTGGTAAATTTCTCTTACAGAAACATCTACACACATTTTATTTGTTTTCTATACTTTTTATTCTTTTACTGCATGACAGAGAAAAGAGATTAACATACCTATACAGTACATATTTTTAATGAATGACATCTACATATTAAGTCTGAGTACAGCTGTTTGGAGCCTTTAGTTATGCAATCTCACAGTTTCCCAGTTTATCTCTATTTTATCTGCTGGTAATATATGGGCT
The DNA here is from genome assembly GCF_965140295.1 of Lepidochelys olivacea. NCBI lineage: Eukaryota > Metazoa > Chordata > Testudines > Cheloniidae > Lepidochelys > Lepidochelys olivacea. The sequence continues at coordinate 104,025,050 of NC_140416.1, forward strand.
GCTGCTGCTGTCCTTCCTGATCTTCTTGCAAATGTAGCTGTAAAACTCAAGTTGTATTTCCCTTATAAAATATTAAATGAATTGCTTGAACTAATTTGAGATTTCTCATCATGTGTGATTTATTTAAAGCCCAAATGTGGTGCTGTGTATGAATGTTTCTGAAACCTAAGTAAGCCTTTCTAAACAATAAATAGCAAGCATCAGCCACAAGATGACTAGGATGGGAAACTAGAAACATACTAAATGTTGATAAATTCTAAATTATAAGGTGTTGTGTGGTATAGCTACATTGTTTGTGTGCTACTCTGTAATTTACACTGGTATCACTAGAGTTCTCAAACTTCCCACTTAAATTCCATTAAACTATTGTATATCTGAAACAAATTTTGATTTGTGTAGACTTTATAAGCAGGCTTTCACTTTTTTCTTTTGCAAAAGTGTGTCTTTGATTAGAAGCTTCTAGAAAGAGAAATCATGTAAACGAAAGAAGAGAAGAAAAAATATATTGTAACAGAAAAGCCCAAGATGAGCCTGAACTCAACTGAGTAAATTAATACAAAGCAATTCACCCAGTTGAAAACACTTACAGGAAACTTGGAGAAAGTGAAACTTGATTTATAGTGATGCAAAATGGAATTCTAAAATAGTTTTGATGTGCTTTCTTTTGCATATATTATATACTTATAATAATACATAACCCTTATACAGTGATTTCCTCTTCCAAATACTTTACAAATATTAACCTTGGCCCTCACAGTGCCCCTGTAGTATTGGTAATTGAGACTTGTCAGCCCCAGTAACACAGATGGGATAAATGAGACAGAAAAGTTAAATCAGTGTTAAAGCTGGGATTGGAACCCAGGTGTTCCTGCCTTCCAGTTCTCTACTCAGGTGACTAGACCTCAGCTCAGTATTAGGCTTGCCATCTGTTCTATTAAAAATTATCTTTATAAGAAGACATTTATTAGAATGGGTCAAAAATCTTATGTCAAAACATCCTTTCACAAAAAAAGAAAATAAATAAATAAACGTAAATTTTCATTAAAAATTGGGTTTTAATCAAAAATGATTTTTGAAGGAAAAAATATTTCCTGGCTAGTTCTAGTATTTCCTTCTCATTTTATGTAACTTTTATTTTTCTAAGATGGATTGCACTGCTGAAATAATATATGATTGGACATAAATTGGTCTGGAGTTTAGAGATCAGACAAGGATCCTTAGACAAAATTAATAACAGACGCCTAAGAGAACAAAAACAAAGAAGTGTGGAGCAGAGAGAGATTCAAGGGATACATGTTAGACACACACAGAGGTCTGATGCAGTGAGAGGTGTGTGTAGATCTGGGGTACACAGAGCTCACAAACATCATGGGCAAGCAGAAGGAGTGTGAGAGGACAGGGACAGGAAGCCTGACGCTGACTCCCAATTTTTGCCATTCTGGAGAAAAGGAAAATCAGTCCACTTTCTTTCACACAGCAGTGCAGTAACGAAGGAGCTGCTGGCTCAGCTGGTGAATGGTTCACCACTTGTATTTCAGTCAAATAGTAATCAGAATTGTCCAGTGGAAAGTATATTGCATGAAAAGAGAATAGAAACTGCTCTCAAACGGAAAAGACTAGGCATTTCAGCAAACTATTAACCACTCAAGGAGGAAAAGATGGAAAAACTTTAATAATCTTTATTTAAAAGTATATTTGGCCTTCAGCTATCATCAAAAAGAGCTGAAGGGGGGTGATTATTAAACCCAATGACAAGTGTGATGGTGTCCACTCACCACAGTGGCACCTCCTGCCAGCCATCTTGGGGATTAGCTCTGTCAGCCAGTGCACCCTCTCCTAGTGGCACCTTTCCTATCTCCTTCTCTGCCTGCAGATCTGCCTCACTCCAGGAATCGCAGCATCCTCTTCATGACTTGGCCCTCCGACCATGTTAACATCTGCATTTCCCCCTTCTGGGGGTTGGGGGGCGAGAGGGGAAGGATCTCCCTGTTCTATAGTCCAGCCACTTCCCCAGTGGGGAGGGCCAAGACCGCCCAGTACTCTGGTTCCCAGCCCAGGGTCCCTGTAGATAGCAGCCTCCTGCTGCCTCTCCTTAACTTTTCTGCCATTTCTGCTTTAATTCCCTGGGCCACTTCCCAGCGACCCCTGAATCTTCTTTACCGTCTTCTCAGGGCCTCCAGTCAGCACATCCCAGCAGCCAACCAGGAGCTCCCTCTTGCCCGCCCCTCAGTCACTGCCAGCCACTGCTCTGTGCAAGGTGCTGTCTCCAAGGGGGAGGGATAGCTCAGTGGTTTGAGCATTGGCCTGCTAAACCCAGGGTTGTGAGTTCAATCCTTCAGGGGGGCCATTTAGGGATCTGGGGCAAAAACTGGGGATTGGTCCTGCTTTGAGCAGGGGGTTGGACTAGATGACCTCCTGAGATCCCTTCCAACTCTGATATTCTATGATTCCTGCAGCCTGCTAGGAACACAGTCCCCACTCCTTAGGCTCCCTACAGCAACTGACCCTACTCAGCCCTGCAGCTCCCTTTTATGTGAGCCTACTGGGCCCTGACTGGCTGCTCCATGCAGCATCTCTCTGATTGGCTACTCTCTATGCAGCCCTCCCAGGCTGCATTTACCCCCTTCCTTTTCGGGCTGGAGTGAACACCCCATTCCACTAGCATATAGATAAGTTCAACAAGCCAGCCCCCTCCCCACATGATAGAAGAAGCTGCATACATACACTGAGGAGGCCACTGAGCTAGAGTAAAGGTTTGGCATCAGGGATGAAATCAGGTCTAGTGGGTGACTGCATCTCTTCCTAGTGCATAAGCAGAGTAATATTAGCACCTAATCCAAAGCCCATTCAAGTCAGTGAGGGGTATTCCTTCTGTGGTCTTTGGATCAGGCTCTTTGAGTGCAGAAACTGCTTCTGTATAAGGTGGTGGCAGCCAGCTATGTGACTGAAGCAGAGTCAGATTGTATAAAGGCTAGTTTACAATGAAAATTACTCTTAGCCAGGGGTTAGGTCAAGTCAAGGGTGATTTATGTAGTCAAACCATCTGACCACTAGGATTGTTGAATTGTGTTACCTGCCCTTCGGCAATGGGGACAGACATTTAATGGGCATTGGCCATTGCTCGTTTAATGGGTTTGTTAAATAGCTAATAAAATTGCTTTGAAATTCATTTATTGTTGTAAAGTCGAGTTAAAGTTTTACATTCTTCTAGTTCAAATTTTGTAGGGCTGAATTAAGGCAGGAACTTATGACATGCTCTTTGCAGCAGTTTGTCATCACTTGTTAACCTTCCCAATTCCGCCAAAGGAGTAAATAGATGGGGGCATATTTTCTCTTCAAGGTTAATGAGCAGTATTCCACTGAAGATAAATGCTTTAAGTGCCTTCCATAATGATTAGTTTCATACCCGAGCCAGGAAACTTTTCTTTATTGAAAATATTTTAAACTTTGTATTCTTCTGCAACTGGCAGTTTACTGTTACAGCTGTATAAATAATGGCTTTTTTGGTTCACTGGTAATTCTGAAAAAAAATAAAAAAATCATTTTGGGTCAAATGAAAAATGTAATTCAACCTCAAAACAAAATATTGATTTTGAGCTATTTTTAATTTTTTAAATTTTTTTAAAATAAATTTGAAGATTTCAAAACAAAAAGTCATTCTGAACAGAAAAATAAAACATTTTATTTAAAAAATGTCAAATATTTCAGCTATTTCAGAATTTGTTTTTTCTTTTTTCTTTTTTTTTTTTTTTTGACATGAACAATTCAGTGAAACTGACATAAATTCACACAGCTTTCAGTGTAATTGAATCTGCATTCTTCTCTTTAAAAGGTTTTGGCTGAAAAATTTTGTCCAGCTCTCCTTACTATCTTCCTCTTTTTCATTTTTGGATATGATGGGGTGCTGAGATTTTCAGACTTTTACATGCTGTATGGATAACAGCACAATTCAGCAACCTTTAGTCAAGTTCAGAATACACTGAGAAGGTCCACAAGCAGCTGTGTGCATTAACATCTATCATAACCTTCTCCAGACCAGATGAATACACACACAAACAGCCTAATTCTGATGTCTCTTACATCAACATAAATCAGGAATAATTCCACAGAAGTCAATGGACTCACATCCATCTAAAATCAGAATGTAATAGGAAGGTTATTGCCCGATATGGACCTTTCTAGAAGACATTCAGTGGCTTTAGGTGTTTTTTCCTATAGAGATGGAGTTTGATGACCTCTTCACACACAAGAGAAGACACACACAATAAACTAGTATATAAATAGAAGGTGATTTCCATTTCATACACACCTGGAGGTCTAAGGCCCATGAGAAGCTTGCAAAGGATTTCTTTTTTTTACATACCTCACAGTAACAGAAGTGCAGAAGTGGTTAATTAAGGGGTCATTAGAACAGTGATATAAAGAAGAGTGGACAGTGTAAGAGAGTCCTCTTCCACTCCAGTCAGGCCTAGATGCAGAATAGGGAGGCAAAAAGGAACTGGGATAATGACCAGGCTCTTTATGAACAACTTTTTAAATTAAGGATTGTTTGTATTTTTCCACCTGATCTTCACTATTTCCTCTAAAATATGTCAAAGTCCCCTCTGAGCCAATAGCTCATTGGACTGATGTGGTTCAGGCCTATCAGTTTCATAGCCAACAATATGACAAGGGAGTGATGTGGCCAGCATCACATCTGACTGCCTTAACTCGATGGATCAAGTACCTATTTTGCAGCTATGTGAACTGGAGGTAGCCTTTCAGTGTGAGATCAAGCAAGACTCAAATCCATGACCTTCAGGATTGTAGTCAAGTGCCTGAACCACTTAGCCAGCACACCTTGTACAAATATGTGCAAAAGTCAAAATGCCACATTACCAGGAAATTCTAACATCCCATTTCCTATTCAAGGTTTCCACTAGCCGCACATTGTAACACTAACATACACTGCAACATTATTCACTCCAAAAAGCTACCTCTGTTATACTCACACCACTACATAGTCAACTTATTTAATAAAACCAAGCAGATCAGTTGTTCTATTTGTATTCATAACAAATATACTTCTGCTCCACTACACCATGAGGCCTATTAGAACTCTGCTGTTTTTCAGTGGATTCTGGGACTATATGTCTTTCAAAATCTTTACTAAGCATTTAATAAATATTACATTAAATCAACAGTATACATCCAATGGCATATTCCCTTTACAGAACAAAACAGAGGGCAAAGGTTTGGTGGAATGCATGGCACAAACTGAAAGGAAATGGTATGGAGTGATGAAGGATCATACAGTAGTGAGAACTGGGTGGTTCCCTTAATTGCTCATTTCCAGACTTTTTAGCCTATTGCTTTTTTCATAAGGAGTAACATTTTAGGAAAAGCAGTATAAACGAGAGGGGATTTTTAGAGGAGATATTGGGGCAGTTGGAGAGCAGGGTGTTGTTGATCCCATTGCCCATTAAAGCACACTTTACCTTAACAGTTTTTAATTACTTTCTGGGGTTGGGGAGAAGAGGTCGGGACTGGATTGTAATTTAGTTTAATAACACCCAGGAGTTTTCTCTTTGTTCATTAGCAAATAAACTTCTGATCAGTTGGGTGAGCTCAGTTAATGTAGAGGCAAAGTGGAATGAAGAGAATGAAATTTTTAATATGAAATGTAACATTTCAAGATGTCAGAGATGAGGTTTTTGTTTTATACTATGATCTGCATAACCATAATGATGATATCCTAATTACTCAGAAGATCAGCACGCAGAAAGAGCCAAAATTATGTATCTTTTTTTTTCTGAAGTCTAACAGAAATCATAGCTATGGAACATGAACAGATCTTCACATGGTTGTTGAGAAAGGTATAAGAATAGTTTGCCAAGGTGGAATCTCACAGATTACTCTATCAATTAGAGAAGATATAGTCTATAATACAGCTCTTTAATCTATTATCATCTGAAAATAATAATCCAAAAGGTATAAATATTTTGGTTTTGGCAACTAATAAGTAAACAAATTGGGGTTTCTCAAGTTTTTCAGAAAAAATCAAAATGAAATTTTTACAAAAACAAATATTAGGAAAAATCATTCCCCAATCAGCTCTAACTAAAATATTATCAGAGAGCCTATTGTTCTTACTACATCCAACCCATCTTGAACCAGGAAACACTGGAAAAATCCGTCCACATGTGATTTGAAAGCCAGTTTTCAGTGCCACAGAATTTTCAGCTAGGCATTGACAAAATGTTTGAATACTTATTATCACTAACCCTCCAAACCTGCAGAAGTTTGGCCATCCCTAGATGGAAATGGTTATACATTCAAAGTAGTTAATGGTTTGGCATCACTCACCAAGGAGGAGGTAGGGTGTTTTTTTCTCAGATGAACATTTTTCTTTTAGATTATTCACTTGAGTTTACTTTGTATGCTAAATTCTGCTGGTGTAGATGACAATACAGTATGTACAGTGAGACACTGTGAAAATCCTGTACAATTAATTTAAACCAAGTTACGCCCTTTTTTGATGAGCCAATAGTTACAGATTTAGAGGTCAGATTGTGACAGCTCTGAATAAATGGAGAACAGGTGCAAGGAACAACACCTATTTTCATCATGATGCAAGAGGGCATTGCAGTGTGTCTGGAAAATGCAGTATTTTGGCTAGGTCTTGTATCAGTAATAGCATTCCCAAAAGAAATATGGGGGTGTGGATTGAGCTGAGGCAGGGAATAGAGGAAAGTGCTCCCCAGAAGTTCCAGGAGGAATCCTGGCACCCCCTCTACGCAAGCTGTGGTTGTATCACAATCTAGCCCTTATGTAGCTTATAGGCCTCCCGCTGTGGATACATTTTAAATAATCATTTAGTAGCCTTTAAAGTAAATATTGTTTCTACCAACCAGTCTCTGTGTTCTGTTTTGTTTTCTGTATGTCCCATTTTCCCTTTCCCTTTAGTATGCTGACAACATCACTTTGTTAAGGCTGGTTGGTTCCATTTGCACTGGACACCTCTTCTGCATATAGATTGATGAGTTTAATCAACGAATCAGGAGAAAGACTTGGACATCAATCAGTGTCAGTTTTCTTTCTTTCTAATTTTTGATTTGCTGCTTCTCGTTGTCAGTGCAATAAAATGATGCCCATTTAATGTAAAGCTTAAGTATAATGCAAAGTTAGTTGGAAATTTATACTAGCCCAAGGAGTTGTGCCAAACTCTGGTTATCAGTACATTGAAAAAAAGGTCTTTCTTGTGGTGCATAATATTTAATTGGCATGACCAAGAACTCCCTTACTCGATGATCAATGAAGAAAAGCCAAATTAGCAATTTATTGATAATATTGTGTTTCCTTTTGTCATCTTGATAAAGCCAAATATTCAGCCATTTCCTGTAAATATCCATAGACACAAAAGAAACAGAGAAGACTAGGGCCCAGTCCCTTCTGCCTATGTGTCTAAGGTACTTATCTGCCCTCATTGCTGTAGTATCTGAACCGCTCACAATCTTTTCTAAGGTAGGTTTCATAGTAGCAGCCGTGTTAGTCTGTATCCGTAAAAAGAAAAGGAGTACTTGTGGCACCTTAGAGACTAATAAATTTGTTAGTCTCTAAGGTGCCACAAGTACTCCTTTTCTTTTTTCTAAGGTATTTATCCTCACAACATCCTGGGAGGATGAGAAGTACTGTAATCCCCATTTTACAAGTGAACTAATGCACAGATACACAAAGGCCCATATCCTCAAATGGAGTGAGATGACTAAATCAGTGGGAGTTAGGTACCTAAATACCTTTAAGGGTCTGGGTCTAAGTAACTTCCACATGTCACACAAAAAATCCATGGCAGAACAGAGAACTGAATCTGAGTCTTAGGCTAACACCTTAATCACTGCACCATCCTTTCTCTTCCTTGTAAGGTACCTTCAAGAGGTAGTAATCTGCTACTGGCTCTTCCATTAGCAGATTATGTTCCCAGCAGCACCCCACCGGGGTGGAGCTAAGGATCTGACAATTCTTCACCCTTCCCCTCTCCACCCACCTGCATCAAGAGGAACAGGGAGAACCTGGTGGTGCTTCTACTTCCCTTGGTCTCCTGAACCTGTAGCTTACATATGGGGAGGCTGCACAATGGAGTAGAGGGAGTTCTCACTCTTCTTTATGCCTTTCCGTGACCATCTAAGACTGGTCCACTGCATGAACCTAATTAAGAGATTATAGTAGTATCCTTTTATTTTAAAGGGCTATTGATTGAATAACAGTGCAGTTATACCAATTATCCTTATGCCTCAAAGTATGTTAAAAAGCATGAGCTCAAAGGCCAGCCACCCAAGAAGATAAAATGTCTGGTATAATTACACTTCTTGAAGTATATTGCTGCTTGTATAAATGCTATTTCATACTAATGGGGATTCTTTAGTTTACTTACTAGACTCCTGTGGGTCTGGAGCAGAAAGTCATAAGTTCCATCTCCAGTGCTGGCTAAATGTGATTTAGTTGATGACTGTGTCATTTTCACTGTAAACAGCAATTGTTAACATAGTTTTAAAATCTTATTTTGAATATTGATTTTGAATCAGAGTTTAATTTTATTTTGTTATTTGGTGGTCAGTCTGAGACACCAGAAATATCTCACCAAATAACTTGTTTATTTGTATAGGCAACTCTATGGTGAAATGGGTTTTAAATGGTCTTGGTTATTCTCTCAGTCTGAAACGTTATATAACAGTCCCTAGTGAAATGGACTTAAAATACAGCCCACCCGTTTGCATCATACTTTGGAGAATAACTTTTCATGATCAGAATATACAACTGCTGTATTCACTAAAGATTAGGAGTACTTGTGGCACCTTAGAGACTAACCAATTTATTTGAGCATGAGCTTTCTGTCACTAAAGATTGTATATCCACATGTAAAGGGAGAGATACAAGAAATACATAATACTAAAGTATATGATGTGATATAAATATTCACACAAAATCAGACTTACCATTATAGACAGATAGATTTGTTTGTGTCTTATTCATGAGTTACATAACCAGCCCCTAGTTTAGGAAACTCTGTCTTGACTATATAACCACATGAGACAATCACAGATTAACGAAGGGTGGCCTGTCTCAACTGATGGAAGCCCAGATGTTTACCCTCAGTTTTATTTGCTCATGATGTACTCTTGCCCAACCAAAACAACAGCAGCTCCACAAGAAAAGGTGTGGCTAGGCTTTGGATCAGAAGAGGTTCCCAATCCATATAGATCCTCTGAAAAAACAGCTGCCTTCCTATATCCCCAATAGTGGTCTGAATATTTCCTATAATATGTACAGAACCAAAGCCATTTTTCCCCAATAACAAGATCTATAACACTATCTACAATATTCCATACTGATTTATTTACCATCTCTGTATCAAGAAGGAAAAAACCCCATTTGTACAGATGTAATATGATTCTAACTGTAGTTTTAAAGTGCATTCAACAAGTTGACGTGACATGACATCACATTACTCACCCTTTAGACATTCGTCCCTTATGTTTCTCAACTCTCTCCATAGGAGAAAGAACTATAGTTCTCTAAATGCTCTAATTTTAACCTGTAGCAGGAACATATTTGGTGGCCTTCAGGCCACTAGGTGATATTTTGCTGCCCTTTATGTGTGCAGAGCTCTATTTTGAGAGCTGACGTTTGCCTGCCCATCATCTTTTTTTCCTGTACTCATAAGAACCAGGAATTAATAATTAATCACAGAAGCATATACCTACAGCTAGTGCAACGTCCATCTCCACATAGCTCCCTCTGGCAGCAGAACCATAGCAGTTCCATTTCACTGCTATGAGGGGAGGAGGCAGGATTTGGGTGGCAGCTGCATGGGGGATGAATGGATCTGTGTGATTTGGGGGCCCTCTGCAGCAGTGCATAATGATTGGGTGGAGACAGGGCAGGAGCTGAGCCAGAGGATATTCCAGTGGCACGCTGAGACCTCAGAGAGCTACTCCAATCACTGGGCTGAATCAGCCTCTTGGGAGTGTCTCTGCAACCACTCCACTGTTTGAGAGAAGGATTCTACCTCCCTGTAGCCCCCTGTGGAGATACTCATCACCCAGGCTATTCAGCGATCCTAATGAATAAGAACAATCAACTGAATAACATAGTGGACTGGACATGTAACCATTTATAAGCACATATTAAAAATGAAATTCACAGTTGAGGCTGAATTTCTCTCTTGCTTTAGCTCAAGTTCATACTGGGCTGAACTGATCTGATCCCTTGGACTCCAAGCTCCTATTTACAAAGCAGACAGTCATCCTGGAATTTGACTATGCAGGCACACCTGATCACACTAATGCAGAAGCCAAGGAAATCTCTAAGGACATGCATGCTCTTTTCACACCTCCCCGATTAGTGACTGAAGCCAGGCCCTTTCACTTGTGATAGATTAATCAAACCGTCTCTCAGCCTCTAATTGGATGGCAATCAGTTTCTCAGGGTGTGCTGAAGGGGGAAAAAATCTTCTTCCCTTATATTTAACATGTGTCTTTCATTTCTGGCCTACCTATCTCTTTAAAACTTTTTCATGAAATGGTTTCTCTTCCTTTAAGTGAGCTGTATATTTTCACCCAGCATTACTAACTTCCATCAGTTTTCCACCCAAGACACAACCTTTTCTTATTATAGCAGCACAGCTTGCAAATTAATAGAAGAAATTTTCTTTCCTTCGATGCAGCTGAAGAAAGAACTATTCGGCCACATTTAAGCTCCACGAGTACACAAAAACCAGTACAGGAAAAAACATGTGACAGATTTATGAGTCCAAAATTATTTTGGTTTTTATCTGGAATAAACATTTCTACCACTTTTCTTGCTACTATTATAGGCCCCACCCTACTCCATAGTGAATATACAACTTAAGGTCTGGATGCTTATCCAAACTACCTGAACCCCTCCCCATTTCGCTTTTCCTTCTTCCTCATCAGCATGAGCTGAGGATGAAGTAGTATCTTAACTTTCCATTTCCTAGGTTTTCTTTTGTCTGTGTATGTCTCAAACTTAACGCTGCCTAAACAAAAACATATGTACCTGATTCAAAGCCCACTGTACACCATGGGAATATTTCCATTGACTTCCAAAGACTTTGGATCAAGCCCTCTTTCAGAGATCGGCGACCTTTGGCACGTGGCCCATCAGGGTAAGCCCCCTAGTGGGCTGGGCCGGTTTGTTTACCTGCCGCGTCTGCAGGTTTGGCCGATTGCAGCTCCCAGTGGCCGCGGTTCACTGCTCCAGGCCAGTTGGTGCTGCGGGAAGCGGCTTGGGCTGAGGGATGTAATACAAAGTAAAGTTATAAATATAGGATCCACCATCTTCAATGTGATTTACCAACATCAGTCCCCATGAATCAAGATGAAACGTAATGAAGAAATACCCAGAACTATTTTTACTATTTGTGAACCAGTAGGAACTACGCTAAAATCCAACATCATAATGAACTGACTGAATTACCTCTAATTTTACAATCACACAAACCCATCCTAGACACTTTTCACCAGCATACTACAAGTTCAGCCAACACCAATCTTTTTGAAAAATTGACTATTTGTTTGTGTGCCACCTATTTTGTCCCACTTTTTCCCAATGGGTTTGCTGTTTGTAAATTGTACCATCTGCATGGACAGATGGTAAAATCTATAGTTTATAATGTAAGAAGTCCTGTCATCTGCTGAAGACCTGCAACTCCCTTTTTGCCAAATCTTGACTTCTTCATTCTCGACAAATCCACATTGACTGAAATCAATAGATGTCATGTGTGCCCAGCACTATGGAAAATCAAGCCTTGTGGTGCCTCAATATGGATTGAGATGCTTATCCTCAAATCATCTTCCTCAGCTGTCAGTCTGACTGTATCACCCCATCTCCCAATCCCTCCCTTGGCTCTGCTGCATCATATTCAAGTGTCTTGTCCTTGCTATCGAGGCCTTGCCTAACTATCCTTCACTACTTCTCCACCCTTCTTTTAGTGTCACTTATCTGTTCCCTCTGCTCCACCAACAGTATCACCCTTGTCACCTCATTCATAACTGCTCCTCTTCCACATTACCCTCCTATGAATCGAACACTCTTCCTGAGATGGTCTGCAAAGCCACTTATACTCTCTGAATTCAAATTCCTCCTCAACACCCACTTCTACTGTGATGCCTGTAAGAGCCAACTAGCTGATTATGGCTACACTGGAGATAATCTATTGTATTACTGTAGCCTATTACTTAATGTGGCTAATTATCATCTTGACCACTTTACCTATCTGTTGCACCCATTTATCTTTGGTTCAAGGAGCTCACAATCTAAAAATCAAAGAGACAATGACCATACTTTCTAATATGTTTGGAAAGCACCTAACAAATTATAGGTGTTACTGTACAAAATAACCCAAACCATAATTAATTATAAACACATGGAGATAGACCTGTTTTAAAAATTGCTGTTCTCTACACTCCAGAACTTTGGAGAAACCTAGGTCTGAATTTTGCATCTCAGGCCCTTCTCTGGTGTCATAGCTAAGAGCTGTCTGCGTAGCTTTCTCTCCTAAAACTAACCAGAGAAAGTCACCTTCTGTTTTCCATTTTCCATTATTTAAGTTTATCTTTTAAAAGTCTTAAATGTAATGTGGATTTCTGATCTCACCCTCTTTTCTAAATGCATCATATTAATTATTATTATAATACCCTATACTGTTAATTCAAGGATATCTTTTCAGTGTTTGTTATTTTGTTTTCAGTGGTCCTGATTTGTATTTATACCTGCAACAAGACCTTAGTGTAAATGTGAATCAGGCCCAGTGTCTATATGTGGAGGGAATCTTTCTTTGGAGTAATATGCAATGGGACCATTTGTGCAATAAATTGCTACACAACATGAACAACAAGGAGTCTGGTGGCACCTGAACGACTAACAGATTTATTTGGGCATAAGCTTTCGTGGGTAAAACACCACTTCTTCAGATGCACAAAATGAGTAACAGTATCAGAATCTGGCCATTAGTATTTTGATAACAAAGCAAATTTCTAAATTTGCCCCTGGATTTGAGATCTAATATTCTAACTGACTGGCTAAGTCTCCTCTCTGAATACTACTCAGCAGTAGGCATAACACACAGCTGTGTTACTACTAACTCTTCCTCTTTCAACAAATGCTTCTCACTTGGCTAGTGACCCACTTCACTAATTGGATCACTACAAACCAGGCAGTTTTCAGTGCAGCTTTTCTTTTCTTCTTTCTCACACTGGAGTCGTAACTGCTCCAAGGACAGAGAAGGGATTCTGTAAAAGTAATTTCTCTGAAGTTTTAAATCTACAAGGCCTGTACTTTCAAGCTAGATCAACTTCAGATGTTCTCACTCCTACAATCCCTCACCTATACCAGGGCCCAAAACGGCAAATTTGAGTGACAGAATGATAACACCTCAATTCAATACAGGCCCCTAAATACACTAACAATTCCCACTGAAACCAGTGGAGTTGCTCTGGCTTTACATCAGTGTAAGTGAAAGCAAAAATAAGTTCCTAGGGCAACTTTGTATGTTATATGCAAAGGTAATTTGGCTCGCACAATTCCTTATTAAATTTGTTTGATAAGACTTGACAAGATGAGCAATGCTGGTCAGTTATTATGCATTTCTGGTAGAGTTACAGGGCATGAAGCCTAATAATCACAGTGCTGAAGTTTCCAAGATTTTTCTTTTAAATGGACATTGGTAACTGGGTGGAACATTTGGCAGCTTTCTGGCAAGGAAGAGATTACCACTGATGTACACACAGCCAGGGATGTACTCATTAGAGTGGTCTCACCAATCTTTTCCACATCAGATGGTATTAGTAGAGAATAAATCACCTGTTTCTAGCAATCTGAGATGCCAAGGATCACCTTTCTCTGCTTTTATATTTGCAAAACATCTTCTTTGATTCATATGTATCTAAAGGTGTAACTAGAGTTCAGACGCCTAGATTCCCAGATCTAACCCTCAGGGTATTGACACAGGTTACCTTCATGTTATACTGCTATGCTAGGGGCTTCTGAAGTTGACCTTCTACTTGATCTTTAGTTTGTCTTCCTTAGTGACATTGCACTTCTATAACATCTTTCCTTCAAAGATCTCAGAGAGCATTACAACTCTCAATGAATGAAGGTCGAGATTTTCAAAGGCACAAAGGGCAGCGGGGTGCCCAGCTCCACTTGACTTTTAAGGAGAGTTGAGCATCTATCTGTCCTTTGAGCCTTTAAAAATCTGTCTCCCCACAAGACGCTCAACATCCTTGTGAGGGATTTAAGTACTCTTCATCCCATTTTACATGTGGGGAAACTGAGGCATGAGGAACATTAATTAGCTAGCTAAAGGTTACATCTGGGAACAGGAATTCAAACTCCCACTCTGTGGCTTTAGCCATTAAAACAGCCCATACAGACAACAATCTTCCAATTCCCTAGCACCTCTATCACTTCTATCCACATTTGCTCCCCTAACCAAAGAGAAAAGATGTTTGTTTAATGAAGGGGCTTCTCCATGTTCTTTTAGTCCATTCTAAGTACTTAGACATGTTTTTTAAGCAAACACTGCAGAATTTACCCCCAGTGCCTGGAGCAGTTTTTTCAGCTGTTCTGGTCTACTGGGTTCATATGTATTCAGGGCTTCAGGCATTTTATGTAGCCAGTTGATTAAATATATATTTAGAAATTGTTAATATGCATATTAATTACCCAATAGACTGGAATGACTCTTTAGAAGCATTTTAGTCTATTGTGTAAAAGCATTATAAAAATCCTTATGAAAAATAGTTACTGCAGATGCTTAAATAGTTTCTTTACTCTACTTCCCCCCTCTTCTCCCCACCCCCCAATACTCCAGAAACAAATTGTATCATATCGTGGATTAAGCACTGATTGACTTTCCGTTTTTGTGTTACATGGATACAAAAACTCATCCTCAACTGGATGTATTCCCCCTCGGCTCCGAATCAGGGCCTTACACAGTAATTAAAATAATACTTATTTAATAACACTTTATTATTGATATAATATTGGTATTATAGTTAATTTTTACATGAGATTTTCTTTGGCCTGGGGGCTCTTAAACTGCATTTTAGCCCCCCAGCAGATTTTTTGCATTCAAGTTTATAATATCATAGAAATAGAGGGTTGGAATAGAAACAGTTGCTTCCTTCGCTATAGCTGCCTGAACACTTAACTGCACTACTACCTCTCCAGGCAGCTTGGGGGGGCCTTTTGATAAATATTCTGCTTGCCTCTAGATTTCAGTCATGCTGTTTAGCAATGGGTGAGTGTCACAGGTTTGCTCTGACTACAGATGACAGTTAGGAGGTAGAATGTTATACGGTCAGATAACCAGAAAACTATAAAATCTTGGAACCAATGATGAGTACAGGGTGCACAGAGAAAAATCAGTGTGGAAGTGCATAAGGTATTGCAAAGGAAACTCACTATTATTCTTGTTTGAAATGACTGAGCATCCAAAGATATAGAAGGTTATCTGATCCAGATCAGAACGTGGAGGTTGATCTCTCTGAGCCCTTGCAGAAAGTAGGAGGAAAACTGAATGGTGACCAAGAGGCAGCATGGAGATACAGGTTGTCCACATGGATGTCTCCAGCCTTAGACAGATCCCCTGAGATCCAGTTTTAGGAAGAGAAGCTCCTGCCTGTTTCACACAAGTGTAGACCTACCACACAATGGAATGATCTGCAGGGAAACTCTGCAAAGTGAAACCTTGCATTGTTCTGCTGCTCTCCTGTGGACTTTTCATCAGAGGGGGCAATCCAGCTCCATATAATTATTACAGCATTGCACCTAAGCAAGCCTAGCAATAACCAAGATAACTGCTGTAGCTCACGAAAGGTTATGCTCAGATAAATTGGTTAGTCTCTAAGGTGCCACAAGTACTCCTTTTCTTTTTGCGAATACAGACTAACACGGCTGCTACTCTGATAACTGTTCTGTTAATCTACTCTTCTGTTTGCTAAAGGAATGCAGTTGAAATCTGCCTGGATGTATCATGAAGTCTGAGGAGAGCCACAAGCCACTCAAGATGAGAAGTACACATTAAGCAGATCAAATTGCATGTTTGGTTTGGTGCTTCTGAGAAATTATCACACCATAAACTGACTAAGCCCAGAGTATTAGATTTTGACCTTTTAAGTAAATTATATCACTTTTTTATCTTGAAAGATCTTTCATTTACAACTTGGTCATGTATCAGAAAGTTTAACGTCCTTTTAGTGGTGAAAAACAGGTGCAAGCAACCCTCTGGGAATGGGTGAGCGATGAAAGCCTTTTGTAACCTTGTACAGTTGCTTCACTTTAAATGTGGTATGTATGTGTTAAGTAAAGGTATAAATAATACTACTCACATATCTGCCTTTAAAACTCAGAGGAGCTAATATGCTCTGTGTTTTTCACAGTTATGATAACGTCTGAAGCGCAAACTGAAGCCCTCAGTGAAATGGGTTGGGTGTTTCAGCAGAATCCTCAGTAAATCATTGCCAACAAATCACTCCCAATTTTACATACTATACAAACTGCAGCTAAATTATATATATAAACAGATATGAAGTCACCAGGAATTATCTTTGACTTCCCTATATTCTAGCTGCAGTTATCAACAAAAAACAATTTGAAACTCTAATTAACTCTCAGGTTTTTTTCTAGAAATAAACAGCAGACTTCAAATCATCTACTCCACTATCCTCAAGGGAAAATAAATAAAACTAACTTAAGAATGATTCATTCAAATTTGATCATGTTTCTGTCTCTCACTCCCTTCACACATACACACACACACGTCACAAAAGTGAGGAATTAGCTCACCTATATTGCCAAAAAGCAAAAAATCTACCAAACCAGCCCAACAATCAGTACAGGTCAGTTACTATGAGAATCACACAGTTCCTTATGTCAAAAAGCATTTGTCCCACACCCAAAGCTGAGCCCATAGTTTACTGAGTAGTCACAATGTGATGATTCAATGCCAGGATTTGAAGCACAAGTCCCATGTTTTATGAGTTTTGCCTTCATTTTAGAGACAATTTAACCTCTGTAAGGGTGATGGCTGGTTATCTGGCCCCAATGACTTCCTGTACACATGTGGGAGAGAGGGGATAAAACTTGGAACCAGAATTTCCACTTCTTGTGAAATTCTGTAATCTTGAATTTTGTTTTCACTCTGAATCAGAATGAAATGTTGAGTTTTGAAACTTCCAACTAAATTAATTTTTTAAAAACTAATTTCATGTCTATTTAAATATTTAATTTTGATAAAATCTAAATGTTTTGTTTAAATTGTGTCCTTTTTATATTATAATTTACAATATAAATTAAAATACATTTCAGAACAGAAAGTTGTTTTAAAATGAAAAATCAAAACATTCTGTACCAATAAGATCAAAATGGAAGGTTCCAACTTTATCAAAGAGCTCAACAAACTTTTATTGAAATTGACACATTCCCAAGAAACATTTCAATTTCAACAAATCAACATTTTCCAATGAGAAAACATTCAGTTGGAAATGTTTGATGAGCTTTACCAAAAATACTCAGAAGATTGGGCTTTTGACATTTACTTGTTGAAAAATATCCATTACAGTTTTCAGTGACTCCATGAAGAGGAAAAATGACTCACTTTAATCTATATGTCTCTTTATCTAGATGTAATGTGTTCATTACTATGGTACCTGAGTACCACAACATACAATATTTATTGGGTATATAATAAGATGCATCTACTTGTCATATTGTATCATGTAGACATGTTTGTTAATATCTAGGGATCCTATTGCATTGCTGAAAACCAATCAGTCGGGGGTGCAGAATATCTGAACAACACCAAGAAGGCCTATTTATCACCATCATCATGGCAAATCTGAAAGGGACATGGTCTTCTTGCAAATCAAGCACCACATAGATCAATCTCTGGCAAGGTGCTTAAGGTGGTCTGATTTTATATTCAGTCTATGTCCATTACTGGCAATTTTGTGATGTCTGTCCACACAGTCTGCCTGTTGCCATGATCCCAGCAGGAGATGCTTCTTAATGAGGAGAGGAGACTATAAAAAGAAATGGGAAACACCCCAAGGGACCCCCTCCTCCTCTCTCTCTCCCCCTATCCATTGATTCACTACACCAGAAGGAACAAAGGAAGCAGACACCGAACTGGAGAAAGGGTCCTGGCCTAAGAAGGTTGACCAGTAAAATGGTTGACAGCATGTGGTGAGTTTGAATTTAACATAGTTTGTTAAATTAGGCATTAATTGTGTTCTATCTTTATGCCTCCTTACGTGTGTCCACTTAAAATCTCTCTTTGTAGTTAATAAACTAGTTTTATTGTTTTATCTAATCCAGAATGTTTAAATTGAAGTGTTTGGGGAAACTCAATTTGAGGTAGCAAAATCTGTGCACATCATTTTCATTGATTAAATAATGGACCTATATACATTTGTATTGCCCAGGAGAGGGCTGGGCAGTACAGGACATATGTTCTGGGGGGAAATCTGGGACCTGGAGTGAGTTGGGGTCACCCTGCAGTGTAATCAGGCTGGTAAAAGCCCAAGTGTATCTGGCTGCTGCACACACACACACAAGTGTAGCTGGGAGTGATTTGCATGTGAGCAGCCCAGGTGGGAGCTCCTTCAGCAAAGCAGTGTAGGTATCCAGGTTAAAGGGCAGGGGGACACAGCTACTTGATAGGGAGCAGCTGATGGAGACAATGGGAATCAAAAACCTCTATCCAGTTCTTCAGCCTTCCTCAAAACCCCCATTTTGTTCCCATACACCACAGCTGGTGTAACTGTAAATCCACAGATGCCACTGAAGGGCCCAAAAATTGACAGCAGCTGCTGCTATAAAAGTATCCACATCTTTTGAGTAATGTCCAGCACTGGCTATGACCATGCCCAAATATTTGACAGCTGCCGTCTCCTTAATGTCCCATCCAGACAGGTTAATATTGAGCTGGTTGTAATCTAGAGATAGAGGCTGTTTGATGGTAATGGCCAGGAACTTGGTTTTATCTGGATTAATAACCAGGCCAATGGGTGCTGCTTTTTACCCAACCACATCAGCCACCAGCTGCATTGATTCACCAAGCTGAGCCAACAGAACAATGTCACTGGCACATTTGAGACCTCAAAGCATAATGGTGTTCAACTCCACGCTACCAACAGCTGCCTCTGCAAGCTTATCCATAAACCACTCAGTGCTGACTGAGCCCTTTTAGGGTCAGTTTGTTCATGTTGTAAGGTTCTTTGTACTGAGGCTGACCACTTATGAACACCTGGTCTGTTATCCTTGCAGCTGAAAGGACTTAGGCTTTCCTTACTATTGAGGCAAAAGTACTGTTCCAGGATCCTGCATGTTAGTGACAAATGTAAAACTGGTGCCTGAAATGTTCAAACATTGTCTAAAACCGTTAAAGCTGTTCTCCTCATCAAGCAGTGGAAAATTGTGAACACTGACATCTGTGATTTGTCTGAAGTTCACTGGCAAAGAAGCAGCGAAAAGAAAGTTGAGGACTATATGGTTTTGTTCTCAGTGAGCCCAGATAGGATGCTCCAACAACAGGTGGCCATTGCATTTCCACCCAATGCCCACTGGGCATTGCAGGGTTGGCAGGTGATTAATAAGTGACTTATCAATGTCCAATTCCATACCAGCTGTGGGCATCTCACCATAATCGTGATGTATGATTCCACAAACACAAAGGCCAGCAATGTGGCTGCAAATAATTGTTACCCACAACTGCTGTCAGTCTTTAATGAAACTTGGAGAAGAAATGTCTTCATGATCCTGAGTGACTTTAATTTGTAGGTAGGAAAGGATAATGACACCAGGGAAAATACGCTCAGGAAGTTTGTTATCAGGCAGAACAATAGAAATGGTCAGTGACTGCTAGAGTTTGCAGCTGCCAAAGATATGGTGATTGCTGACTCACTCTTCAGTCATCCAAAGATTCACAAGCAGACCTGGTGCAGCCTAGATGGTCTCACCAGGACTGTTATTGATCATGTCCTCATTAATAGTAATTGGCAGTCAGTGGTCATAGACATAGGAGTTCGCAGCAATGATGAACTTGACACTCACCATTGGCTTCTGCTGACAAAAGTACCCCTCCAACTTTGCAGACAGACAATGGTCAAAATGAGCCTGATTCAACTAAAAGCTCTTATTACAACTAATCTATCAGGTGACTTTCTATTCTGACCATCATAAAGCCATGAAATCATTAGAGACTGAAGTCTCACTCACTCTGTCATCTGATAAGGAATGGCGTTGTGTCAGATCATCTGTGCTGATGGCTGCCAGCTCAGTGCTGGGGCCTCGGCCCTTCAAACACCACGTATGGATCAGTGAAACTGTTCTCGTAGCAGCTATAACTAAGAAGAAAAGAGGCTACTATTTGGTCTTCAAAGAAAGGTTGGCAAGAGCAAAAGCACAGGCTGAATGGGTTCGACTTTGGGACGTTGTCAACTCATTATGTAAGAAAGATAAGGAATCCCCGCTGGTTGACCAGGCAGCCGGTTCAGAACAGGCTGCCACTGGGCATGATCTGTATACCCTCTATTCAACTTTAGTAGTATTTGCAGAAGACTGTGGCACCAGTTTTTCCAGTAACGATTTGGGATGGCAGCGTCAGCCAGAGTCCGCAGGGTCAGTTGTGTCCGTGGAAAGATCAATTCAAAACACTCCTTAATTGTCTGTTATCTGTAGTCCCTCTTCCACCTGAAGTGCAGGAAGTTCCAGTAGAGCCACCTTCCTTCAACCAAGAAGAGATCTGGACTGTAGACCATAAGGTGAAGTCTGGGAAGTCACCAGGGGTTTGTAAAATTACTCCTGAGTTGCTGAAAATAGGCGAGAGTATTTATTGTTGTACCATGGCTGCATAGGCTCTTCCAGACCATTTAGCATACCAATATTGTCCCTGAATACTTCTTCCCTCTGGTCAAAAAGGGCAATAAACCTGCATGTAGCAACTCTAGAGGTATTATGCTATTGTCAGTCCCAGGGAAAGTCTTCTCTTCCATGTTAATGTCTCAAATCAATGATGCACTTTGTGACAAAGCTGCATTCAAGTCAATGGCAGGTGCATGGCATGGTTTCCAATCTTCACAGGAATGTGGCATGGCTGTGTTCTGTCACCAATGTTGTTCAACATCAGAGGTTCTGTTTAGCTTTGGGGTAGCTGTGTTGCAGGCTGAGTAAACACATTAGCTAATGAGTTGGTTCCTTGATTTTTCAGATCTGTTTGAATGAGCACTCTTTGATCATTGAAGCTTTCCCATTTTCCTCATTCTCCCTTCCTTTTCTCCAGTGTGAACCCACACACACACACCTCCAAGAACCCTATTTAGTTAAAATATCCATTTCTTTTAGATAACATAGCAAAGGCCTACGTGTGTGGGCCTTTCCCCCTAGTTTGAATTTACCTGCTTTGGTTTAACATTAAATGCTTTCTCTCCCTCTAGTATGATTCATAGCTTCCAACAGAACAGTCCTCGGTTTTCCCAATGCATGCTGGGTGATTGCCGGCATCCTGGGTCTGTCTGACAGCAAGAGGCATCTTCTCTAAACTGAGTTGTTCCTTAAGCAACAGGTCAGCAGCTCCTCCTCATGTCTGCTTCTCTCAGCAGCAGCAGCAGTCCCACTGTTCACAGCAAAGGGTGGGGCAGAGTAGAGCTGGAGATAGCTGCTGCTGGGAGAGAGGAAGCTGGCAGGAAGTGAAGGAGGGACCAATAAGCTGCCAGGTGAAGCACCTGCATGGACATAGAGGCAGTGTTAGGAGCAGCCATGTGGAGAAAGGAGGACTAGAGGGGGGAAACATTGAAGCAGACATGGGGATGGGGTGAGCTGTGGTGGGACAGTGAGAGCAAAAGTGGGAAGGGAAACAATCATCAGTGAAAAAGTGGGAGAAGGAGAGGAGGAGCAGATGGAGGCCATCAGTCCTCAGACCCTGATTTATGCCATGGTGATTAGAATGGTATAAATTTAAAGAGACTGGAAGATAAGAAGACTTTTAAAAAGTGACTGATTTCAGTTCCTTAAATTTTGGGAGCCTAAGATACCATAAGGGAGCTTAACTTTCAGAAAGTGCTAAACACACATCCTCAGAATCAGGTCTCTTTAAGGTACCCCAAAATTACAGCACTCCAAATCACTAGTTTTTTTTGAAAAATCTTGGCTAGACAGCAATAGCTTTGCCATCCGGTGGCTAACAGCTATGCAAGGGTGCCAGGGAGGGAACAGCTGCTACACTTTCTCCCTGACTTGTGTATGCATGCAAGGTCAGCCATAATGTAGCCCAGAATGCAATGCATGCCATGGTGACCACAGGGGTGCTGGATATTCTTTCTGTGTGAAAATGTCAGAAGAAAGTAATTTTTTTCACTTTCAGATGGGAACTTTCATTTCAGCACAGTTGTTTTTAGGGAAAACCAGATTTAGCAACCCAAGGTTATTGATACAGAGATCATCATTTAAAAAAAACTAAAATCAATCCTAACAATTCCTACATTCAGAGTAGCAGCCGTGTTAGTCTGTATTCGCAAAAAGAAAAGGAGTACTTGTGGCACCTTAGAGACTAACAAATTTATTTGAGCATAAGCTTTCGTGAGCTACAGCTCACTTGCATCTGATGAAGTGAGCTGTAGCTCACGAAAGCTTATGCTCAAATAAATTTGTTAGTCTCTAAGGTGCCACAAGTACTCCTTTTCTTTTTGCCAATTCCTACATTGGTATCGGATATAACTCCGCTTCCCCCTATATTTAACATAGCAATATCTATGGGTAATATCCGATGGGGCAATCCTGCCATTTCAATGGTGACCACTGTACTTGGTTTAGGATAATGTAAACTCCTTTGACTTCAGGTGCCAGCAAGTTTTAGCCCTATTTTGCTTTTTTGTTGTTTTTGTGTGTGTGTGTGTGTGTGTTTTGAAAAAATAAAGGGATCTTAGGTGCTACAGACATAGATCCTAGGAAATAAAGCTAGTGATGAAGAAACCTTTAAGCCCATCTGTCACATACAGATGTCACATATTGTGCAGAGAAGAGAGGCTTTGCAGGGTGTATGTTGTTCCTTTAAACTAGAGGGAGGAGTTTTGTGTCATTGAGAACAGATGGGAAAAGGAAGGGGAAAGCACCCAAATCTTCCTCCTCACTGTCATACTTGGAGAAGCATGTTTTGGTGTTTGCATGTTATTTATCTGTAAGGTTCCACACCTGATATTGTTTTGTATGGTGCTTTATAACATTAGATTTGCACAACAGCAATAAAACCCCTATTTTAACAGTATTCATAAGTTAGAAATACTGTGAATAAGATATCTAAGTCAAGGTAGGTACAGGGAAGTGAGCTATAATAGAAACTAGAAATGACTTGATCCATCCTCAAAAGAAAAATATCCCAATTCATTACTTTATTTTCTTAAGCTAAGCTACATAAAACCTTATTCTGTCTCTTTCCAGTAGTCTTCGTTTAGTGCGGGGGCTCAGTCAGAATGGAATCTCATGTAAGTAACGAGAGAAATGAGAATAGTGGTCTCAGGCTAGTTCCCAGTGGACATTTGTCCTCATTATAAAACCACCAAAGCCACCACATAATTTAGCAGAGCTGTGTGAAGGAGCATTCATAACACCTGTGCCTGGCTTTCTCACAGAATAGTGCAGATGCAGTGTACTTGCTTCCGACCAGGGTTTGGCCACAGAAGTCTTTTCCGTTCAAACATTTGGGTCTCAGCAAAGCTACTCCAATCTGCTAACTACCACATGAGAGTCAAAAGTTGTCCCACTCGACTTCAGGATTAGCTATTGTGTTGATATTCAGTTCATCCAGCGCAAGGCTGGGTTAATGGATTTATAAACCTGTTATTATTCAGGGGGTGTTAGCAGAAGAAATCTACAAGCTTCAAAGAGTTTTCTTTCTTTCTTTACATAATTTCCCGCCCTCTAATTTACATACTAGATGAGGCATAACCAAACCAAAGTGAGCACAAACCCATGTTCTGCAAGCAAAACCTATATGTGAAAATTGGGCAGTTAGACAGCTTCCCAATTTGTATGCACAAAACTGATGCATACCCACATGAGAGCAGGCAAAAAGGTGCATGAACCAAAGTGGGTGTGCAAAATCAAAGACCAGGGCTTAAAATGTATCCTTAAGTACAGCTTTTAAGTCTGCTTGGTGATCGGACACTAGAGTAAATCAGCAATCTCCTCCCTCTGGTGTCTGGACACACCTGAAGCTGAGCCTCAATTTGGGACCTTTGTGGTCCAAGCCCACGAGCCTTGCCAGCTGAACCACAGAAAGGACCCTATTTTAGCCATGCCACAAGGAGCCGTGCTAGACTTGCTGCTGGAAGTTTCCCTGTGCATATCTTACATCAGCTGAAAATAATCATATTTAATCCAAACAGGAAATGGTTTGCTCACACCACCACAGCCAGCACACAGGGCGTTGCTGTTATCACTGTGCTGAACAACAAGGTTCAAAATATAGATACAGGAAAAGATACAGTGCATCACCTACGGTGCAGATGTATGTGTCAAATGAAGGCAAAGTATCATAATGGTTATGTTCATTTTAATCATCTGCCTTTTAGAAACATGCTGCTCACGCAAGCCTAGCCCAGCTAACACCAGGTTCTGTTTGCTCATGTTTTTGAAACCAGCTTTGTGGTTTCCCATCCCAGTTTGTCTGCTTCTGCAGCAACAGTCTAACCTACTATCATGGACATGCTGGGGAACGGATTTTGAATTAAATGGCATCAGACTATAAACCTGTGTAATTTCCCATTATTAAACGAATCAGACAAAGGTAACTTGATTACTGAGAAGTGAGCTTTCAAAAGTGTGCCCGGGTTTGCATAAGCATCAAAAAGTTTATAAAGTTTATCTATACTGCCCGTTATTGTACAATAGAGATTGACTCCATCCATTCTCCAGGATCCTTTCTTCCCAGCCTGCACCCTTGAACTCTCACCCCTCTCTCTTGTGATACACACTCCCCTCATGAAACACACACACAGTCAACATCAATAGGCCAAGCAACTGTGGCAACTTCTTGTTTGAGGTCTGCACACCACTGAATTCAAATTTAATGTGACCTATGGCTATCTGTTCAAGGGACAGTTTTCCAAACTATAGTTCATGGAGGACTCCTTGGTGGTCTGCAGGATGCTCACATGGTGCTGGTTCTCTCTCAGAAGAACATAGGATCTAGTTCGAGATAGACTGCTTGTCTGCTCATGGAAATTCCTGTCTCTGGCAGCAACTAGTGCCAGATGGTAAAACTAAAAGTGCAAAAACAACCTATGATGGACAATTATTAAATAACCTACCCCAGAAGATATTTCTCCCAATCAGTTAGTTAAGCATGAGAATTTACATAACTTCTAAAAAATACCCTAGCTAAAATTGAAAGGACACTAAGGGCCTGTTGCAGTGTTGTTGTAGCCATGTTCATCCTAAGATGTGAGAGAGTTAGGTGAGGTAATATCTTTTATTGGACTAACTACTGTTACCTCACCTTCTTTGTCTCTCTCCTAAGTGCCTGTGTCACTTCTGAAAAAGGGACTTGCATGTTCTTGAAATGTTACTCCCTAACTAATGTATGTAGGCTTAAGAAGGATTAGATTTTTATTGGTAAATGTTGTTAAACCTCAATTTCACCATACACATACAAACCGACAAAAAAGATTGCCATAGATAATAATCAAAATGTACAGATAGGGAAAGGGGAGTGGGATAGTTCAGTGGTTTGAGCATTGGCCTGCTAAACCCAGAGTTTTGAGTTCAATCCTTGAGGGGGCCATTTAGGGATCTGGGGCAAAAATTGGGGATTAGTCCTGCTTTGAGCAGGGGGTTGGACTAGATGACCTCCTGAGGTCCCTTCTGACCCTGAGATTCTATGAAAGTGAGAAAAATGCTGCTGCAGAACTTGAGGATTTCATTTAAGGATATTTACATTATATTTTGAGATGCTGACAATTTGTGTTGCATTAGTCATAAAGCTTCAGCTTTTTTAATCTTAGTTACTGATATTAAATCATTTTTGTTTGACACCCCATTGTGTGACTGCCCCGCATATTTTACCACAATAAAATTTTCCCACAATTTTACATCAATAAAAATTGAAAAAATGCTTAGAAATGAACATCAATCTTATCCATTGAAATTATTTTCAAAAAATTTAATTCTGCCAAGCCTAGATATAATTGTGGCTGCTCTGATTACCCATAGCTGAGGCTACAGCAATTTCCACTGCGCACAGCAGACGAAGGAGCCACAGGGAGGTGGATGCAACTCCCTGATCCTGAAGCCAATTCTGCATTGGCCTCCATTGTAGATAAGAGCAGCCTCAGAGCTTCTCTAAACTATGCCAGCTGGCTATGGTCCCTAGAGGGCTAAAATAGCAGAAGAAAGTATATGCCAACTTCAAACTTAGGAAGAGAGCACAAAGTCACAAGTAAGGCAACTAATTATTATTATTATTAATTATTTGTATCACCATGGTGAGTCCTAGTCATGGACCAGGACACATTGTAATAAATGCTGTACAAACACAAACCAAAAAGATCCAGCAATCCATCGAAATATCGAGGTCCTACACAAATTTCTGAAGGCAAACAACATTATATATTCTTGGACTTCTTGCATCCATATACTGAACTAATTTCAGTACCACTGTCTCGTATTTTTTAATTCCACATCTACTGACTCTATAAAAGATGTTTACATATTTCCTGATTCCTAAGAAAATTCCAGCATCCATATTTTTATTGGATTTTAAACCTTTGAATCAAATTCTTATTGTAATCTTTGAGTCTCCTTCAGATCAAGAAAGACTGATGACAAAGGTCTGGAGTTAAATTGTAATAGTAAATAAATTGTATCTTCCCAGCAGTACCTAAATGTTTATATCCCCCCAGAAAGGTTAGAAGGAAACATTTCTTTCCTGGCACATTTTTTCTTTGCTGAGATTTACTGTTTCATTTCTTTTTCTTGCTACATTTTGCCTTGTCAGAGATGTTTTAAAGTATTTGCTTCATGAATGGAATAGCGTTGTGAAATTTTTGAACTGAGGATAAAGTGAGTAAAAATGAGTTTAGTGAAGAAAAGTCCAATTATGCAAATTAGTTTCCCTTGATTGATTCAATTTAATCAGAATTTGAATGAAATACTTTTTACTTCAGTTTTACATTCTGTTTTCAAACTCTGTGATCGAGGAAGCAACATGTGTATATTTTTTAAATTTCTTACCAATACTCCAGGGGACATTGATAGCTTGATTCTGGAAAGAGTTACTCCCATATGACTCTAATAACTATGTCTCCAATCCATCTTTCCATGCTCAGTGCTATTTAAGTCAAAGGGTCTCTGAACAGACACAAGATTCCACCTGCACAGACCCAGCTGCAGGATCAGGATTTATATTGATGATTGTAACTCTTTCCAGGCTTGGGCCTTTAATTGTTAGGCTCTTACCAGGTTGAATAATCTGGTCTAATTTAACTGAGATAAAAGTAGTTTTGATTTAGCTTTCTAAATTTGGAACATTTCAACCAGCTCTACTTATTAGTTATAAAATTATAAGTTACAAATTAGCAATACTAATTACATATTATCATAGTATACAATCTGAGATCTGAGATAAAAGGGCTTGATTTTTTGAGGGTGGATGCTCAGTGTTTTCTGAAAACCAGGCCCTTTAAAGATGTGTGTTATGTCCAAAAGCTTGGCCATCCAACATCAGTAGTTGATTTTGCAAATCTAGACCATAGCAGTTAGTTCTATTAAACTCTTATCATCCAAAATAAAATCCTTTAGTTATACGAGTGATATTCAGACTGAGGCTCCTAAGCCACAAGTGGCTCTATAATGTATCTCCTGCAGCTCTTTGTAGCACATAATAGGCAGACACCGTGTGATTAAATACATAGTACTATAATAAATGAAACAATGAATTCACATGACTGTGGCTCTTTTGGGTAATGTTGATCGCTAATTTGGCTCGTGAGCCACTGAGGTCTGAGTATCGCGGAGTTATACCATTCCTTAAGTGAACTTGGGTGATTAACTTTTACTTGTTTTACTGACTGTTATTGCCTCAGCAATTTATAGAACATCCTTATGCACACAATTATTAAAAATTTACTAGTGAAGATATGACACCAGATGCAACAGAGTCCCAGAATGCCAATGGGTAGAACGTGCCTGAGCCTTCCGTTGATGCACTCAGGAAGAGTGCCAGTAAAATCCCTCCTTCACAGCCTGTTCTCTCATCATATCCCCAAAAGTACAAAGCCTGCAAAACAGGGCAGGGAACAATTAAGGAGGAGGAGGCAGTGTTAGCTAAATCAGGAGAGGGAAGGCAGCTGCACCCCTCCACGGATTTATGTTACATGCACGCTCGTCCTTTGCTCTCTGGAGCTCTGGGAGGGATCGTACTTCTCTTGAGGCACACTCTCACCTAACTTCCCTGGGGAGGAGCAGTAATCCAAGAGGGGCACTGCCCAGTGGAGGCACTTACTGGGGCATCAATAAACTGTGCCATCTAGCCCTATGGATGTACTGAATATGAACTGCACATGTCCCTCATGGGTTTAAGGAAATGATAGTTTGTTGACCAAAAAGGGATTAGTTCTAATTTGACAACAGCCTCAGTAGTGGTCTTGGACGCCCATCATATAACATTGTGCTCCTTTAAGAATGAGACAGTGAAGAAGTAAATGGGAAAATCACACAATTAGAAAGGTCCAGATAGGGTTGAGAATATGGCACTAGGAGAAATGGGAGGACAGTAATTTGAGATTCCTATTTCCCATCTGCTCATACCAGAAGGATAAAAAAGTGAGGTAGGGATTATGTGAACTAAAAGGCCAAGCAAAGGTTCAATTTACTTATATTAAAGCATCTGTGATTTAAAAAAAAAGGCTATGTAGTAGTTTGCTGCATGGTAATTATATTAAATTCAGTACTGGTTTCTGTCTTTGTGTCTATAACTCCTTCCCCCTAATTCCCACAACCCCCCCCCAGCAAAAAAATGTACTGTACATTCAGGGAATAAAAGTACAAACCCAACTTTGACATGGCTTTTAACTGTTTTTTGCAAATGCATATACAGGAACAATTAAAACAATGAGGAAGAATTTTTTAAATGTGCACATATTTAATAATTTGAGCATAACACAAATACTTTGCACTTCTACAGAATCTTTCATTTAGATTATCAAAGTACCTTGCAAGCATTAATTAAACAAACACGCTCAGTTGAAAATCAAACGTTTCTGTAGATTATTAAAATGGAAATAATACAAAAAGTCAAGTGTAACACTAATCATGAATGGAGTTTTCTTTGGATTTTGCATCATATTCAGCTGGAACAAGGAAAGCAGAAGAAGCAGTTTCATTTCTGGATCTCAGACACTGGCACAATTACTGATGACGATGATGATGATGATAATGATTACTACGCACCTTTTTCATTCTGGTAAAAATTACACACAGTCCAGACATACAAATGGGCTTCTCTAGCAAACAAACAATCCAGGAGCTCAGCCTAGAGCCAGCTGGAATAATCATTGAGTTACCATCAGTTGGGCTCAATTGATTCAAAATGAGACAGGAAAACATGTGATAGGAAGTGATTTCCCCAACTTCTCCCCTCCACAATAGCTTAATGCAAAGTATAACCCTTTGTCAGCTGGGCATAATTTACTATTCTTCAATAAAACATGGACAAGGGAAACACATGAACTTTTTCTGTTAGCATGATGCATTTTGGTATAGACCTCAAATATGGAATGTCTATTTGCATTGATTTACCCTTTACTGTGATAGACCAGCCATGAAATGGATAAAATCCCACATTCTCTTTTCACCACATCTACTGTTATTAATTCTACTATAAATTCTCAAAAGAACAGTGAAAAATGAGCAAACCTAAACAATACAAAAGTTTTCAGTGCTTTGAGTTCAAGTTTCCTTGCTGAATTTAGCAAATGGTGGTGTGGGGGAAGAAGGGCACAGGAAGATGAGCAAGGCAAGTCAATAAAAAATGGGAAAGTGCCTTGACTTCTAACTCTCTCGTAAACAGCTGTCACCAGAAATTTGCCCACCTCTGCAGTAATTATAAGAGTTACCAAAGATCGGATCAACATCCTAATAGTCGATATTTCATTTCACCTTCAACTGGGAGTTTCTGGAACACATATTGTTAACTCTTTTCTCATCCTCTTTTTCCTCATCTGTCTCCTTACATCATTTGCATCCTATATATACGTTTGTAGGAAAGTCTTAGCTTCATCCGGATACCAAATGATAGAGTCAATGTTTCCTTTTTTTTTTAATTAACCTGAATCCAGACAGATTTCAAAACTACAGTCTGACACCAACTGCTGGTAAAGTATCTTACAGCACAGACCACTTATTGGAGATTTGTGTTCCCTATGGCTTGTGCAAATCAGGAACATACAACACATCATCTTCTTGTGAAAATAAATGTCTTATTTTAGTTCTCTTTATATCATTGAGTACTTTGTTGCTTCCAAGAATACCTCAAAACATGATCATATATGTAGGGCTGACAGAAACTCCGCCACTTTCTCCTCGATCTCAGGTGCATGGAAGCAATTTGGACTGTTTACTGAATACACTATCAACAATTATAGGAACATAGAATCATAGAATCATAGAATATCAGGGTTGGAAGGGACCCCAGAAGGTCATCTAGTCCAACCCCCTGCTCGAAGCAGGACCAATTCCCAGTTAAATCATCTGCATTCTTAAGGACATCCCTAGTACAAGGTGGAAGGCACTGAAAATGGGCCATCTCTCCCTCAACTCAAGAATCTCAGGACATCTTTTTTTAAAAAAATGTGGACTAGATTCTCCATATAGTCCAGCAAGGTCATACTGAAGGGTATTTATGAATTTAAGCCCAAAGGCCCCTCCAGGCTAACAAGATATTTTTCTCTAGAATTACCAAAGTTTCCTTTAGCACTTGTTGATTCCACCTTAATAAAGAACCTTTTAGTTAAAAACCAACACATTCTGTCTTGGTGTATTTTTAGCATCTAGACGTAATTGCATCCAGTTCTGGTTGCCTAAAATATTCCTAAATAAATTATTATTTCTTATATAAAGTAAATTTTAAATGGGTCTGCTGGATGACATGGTTAAGTCGGTTGCTTTAAAAGTTAAATTAGGAGTTGGGTATTTATTCCTACGTGAAACCAGGGATTTAGGGGTTATAACGGTTCACCGGGGTTTGCAAGCCATTCAGCAAAAGTAAGGTGTTGTGAACTGAAATTAAAAATGGATTGGATATGCCCCTCAGGTCTACAACCTGCTGCTGAGACCCAGAGAGCTCTAAGATGCACACAGAAGCATTTAGCAGAAATGTAGCTGGTATTAATTACTACAAGAAAACGAACTTGCATTTTTTAGGTTAGATCATAAACCCTCCAGCTGCTGAGAACATCTATAGGTATCTTCCTGCTACATTTATTTGCTGGGTAAAATAGCACAATGCTGGGGAAATGGGAAGAATTAAAATTAACTGAAGCAATTTCTTGCATCTGTATGCCAACAGAGAGTCCAGATAAACAAAGTTATGAGGATTTTTTCTAAAGAATTTAGCTCCTGTGGTTGTTTATTCAGCAGCCGTTTAGGCACCAGGCAAACTAATTGTTTCTCTCTAATGTCTTAAATTAAACTACAGACATCACTGACCTCAGGGTAAGGCACAAACATTTACCAAACTTATAGACTCCAGAAGCAGAAAGGATTCCTGTCTGCTGCTGAGAAGAAAGTTTTAAGCCAAAGTGACAGCTCTCAACAGTAGATTCATAAGCAATAAAGTGCACATGGGAAAAAAAGATCAAACTCATTGTTTCTAATTAGGGATGAAATCTGGTTTATTAGAGAAAGGCCAAAACCAAAGCCCCTCAAACTTCTCAGGGATGCTGGCCTGAACTATGTAGTTTGAACTCTTCTGTGCCATTTAATTCTGTCCCAGAAGGCATTTATGTTGGCCTAAAAATACAAATTATTAATCAATTTGAGATGAGAGAAAATTAGTTGTCTCCTGACATTCCTCAGCTACTTCCAACTGCTTTACTGCTCCACACTTCTGGAACCTTCTCTCCTGGACTCTATGACATCTCTTTCTCATTCTGAATTCTAAGATGCTCCTAATATCAGGTGAACTTGCTATATGCACAAATTGTGGAAGTGCACTGAAATTCTTTGACATCATGTAGTGTTTTTTGTTTGCTGCATGAGATATATTCAATAGGCAGCAGCTCTTCACCTAAAGATGATTTAATGGAGATAGACTCAGACAATGAACTAATTTCACTTGCAAATGTAACAGCTTCCCAAAGGAACTGCACTGCAACTAACAACATATTATTTCTTTCAAGATCTAACTGCATCTACATTCAGATAACAGGATGTGTAAGGCTTTCCTATGGTAGCACCATCTGGTGATATCCAATAATATGACATTTTTTGCACTGTTTCTCTTCCTTTGCCTTCCCACTTTTCAGGAGCTTCTAGCCACGAAATCCCTGATCCATCTCTGGAATTGCAGCCTCTCTTCCTTTCCAGTGCCTTTTGTTGTTCCCTACCTCGGATGTCAATCAGCACAAAGCAGCAAAAAGAAGGCTCCATAAAGGGGACAAAATATTTATGGCCACATCATGGTTAAAAGAGCAGAGAGAAAAGCAAGTCTCCTGAAATATTGACTGTTGAAAGGCTGCTCATTCACTTCATGGGATTGGCCGACATGTGGAGCAGGAAAGGCAATGAACAGAATTTCTAGTGTAAGCTTGAAAGTAGCAGGAAGACAGTTAAGAATCAGTGGCACTCAGGCTTATACACAGGGTCCTCTTTTGGGGGGCCTGTCAACTCTATGCACCACCCTCCTCTAGAGCCTCTGATAGTTGTAGAGAAGAAGTGACCTCTACTTACAGCAGTAGTAATTCATAGTGTAAATTACATCATAGGCTCTGCTACTCTGAGAGGGGAACATGTGGCATGCAATGGCTGTTCTTCTGATACCTCACCCATCTCACCCCTCATCCCCTGGTGGAAAAAGCATTGGTGGTTGAGTGGACTATAATGCATAGTTGCCTTTGTATAAATAGAGTGTATCACATGGCTTATACCATGCAATTTAACATACAGTCCTGTGAGTATAATGTAAAAAATGCCTTTGGAAACTACTTAGCCCAAATTCTCTATTCATATAGCTGTGGGGTAAATCTATTAAAGTAAACATTTCCTTTAATGGATTTACACTGGTACAACCGAAATCAGAATGTGACCTGCTGATTTCTACTACACACTTGGTGATCTTACCTAAGGCTGATCCTCTCACTTAACAATGATGAAACTTCATCAACAAAATTTCCTTTTGTGCTGCCAAGTCAATGCCAGCCTCAATTAGAACTGAACTAGAAAGGCATTTGGGTGATTACATCAGTCCGACCGGATGTCCTCTTCTAGCTGTGATGCCTCTTTCTATGCCATTCTCTGTGTATTTGAACTTCACATCAATCTAGATCAGAACTGGGGGAGAGTAAGAGAGTGCGGGATTAAACAGCAACTAAAACCCTTCCGAAGAATTTACACAAATTTAATATTTTCAGTCTCCATTCATTTTCACAGCTTTAAGTAAAACATGCTCTAAAAGCAACAACAGTCAACTATAGCTTCGTAAGATTCCTAGATCTAGGCTAATAATTCTGATGATCACAACAAAGAAATTGCATTATAAAAAGAATACCTGCCTCAAGAATGTTTGTGTTAATGTTCAAATAGTTTTATTCTTCTTTTTCTAAAACTTTACTAACAAAGATGCTTCCCATTGTTCAGATTTATGCTTGGATAGTTTATCTGAGGAGATTCCTTGCGTAAAGAATTTGACAACACACACTTTTTAGCTTTTAATCAACTGTTTATCCTAGTGTCTAGTGAAGAACTGACGCACTGCAGAAAGGGTAACCTAAGGACTAGACACATTTACCTTTCTTTCTATCCTACATTCCACTTTCAGGCAAGATAGTGAAATAATGTGCTCTTGTCCGGGAAAACAGTGTGAAGCACAATCTAGTCACCATTTAACATACGCAAAACTTTATTTTATATGGATCTTAAAAACCATGTGACTTTGTCAAAACTGAGTGTTTTCCTGCAAACTTGATGCAGGAGAAAAGAGAGAATGAATGGTTAAAAAAAAAAAAGAAAAAGGTGAATTGAATTTATTTCAATTATAACATATGGGGTTTTTTCTCAATTTCTTCTTTGAAATTAGTTATCTGTTTTACTTGTAGCAAATGTGTGGATTCCTATACAGATGCTCCCCAACTTACGCAGTCGTTCCATTCCGGAACATCTTGCGTAACCCGAATTTTGCGTAAGTTGGAAAATGTATACCCGTCCATTACGCAGGAAGAAAAAAACAACCCTCCTATTTCTAGCTTACGGAACTTTTTCTGTAAGTGCGGATTTGCATAAGTCGGGTCTTGCATAACCTGGGGAGCGTCTGTAACTGTTCTGACTATGGAAAACTGATACTTGTATCTGTACATATAGACTATATATGTGTATACTCTAGTTACAATTCCATGATAGATAGATAGTCTGATAGACCCAGGCCAGTTGGGTCCAGCGGAGTAGTAGAAGGCAGATATACTGGCCACTGGAAAAGCAGTTTTCTGTTCCCTGACTGACCAGAGCAGGCGCTGCTCCAGGCTAGGGTGGACACATGACTCCAATTAGCCTGCAAAGAGTCAGTTGAATCTGTTAGGCTAATGAGAACACCTGACTCCAATTAACCTGCAAAGAGTCAGGTGAGGCTGTTAAGCTAATGTGAACACCTGACACTAATTAAGGCCCCTCTGATACTATAAAAGGGCTCACTCCAGTCAGTCTGAGGAAAGCCAGGGAGCCAGAGGAGAGAAAGTGTGGCTGAATAGCTGGGTAATGAAGACATCCTCAGACCACTGGAAAGGGAGCCATAAGGTAAGGGTGAAGAAGGCGTTGAGAGAGAGAAGCAGGAGAGCTGTGGGGAAGTGGCCTAGGGAAATGTAGCAACTCTGGCAGTGAAAGGTTGGCTGCCAACAGCTGCTGCCATTAGGGTCCCTGAGCCAGAACCCGGAGTAGAGGGCGGGCCCGGGGTCCCCACAACCCGCCACTACTGAAACACCTCCTGGGAGAGGAAGACAGGCCCCTGCCAAGACAGGAGGCTAAACTGTTCTGGAATAAGCCCTTAGGGACAACAGAGACTGTGGGAGTTCTCTCACCAACCTCCTTGCTGGTTTATGATAAAAATGGCTTCTAGAGAGAGAAGGGCTACATAGAGAGTCACAGTGAGCCTGTGAGGCTAGCGTAATCCGCCAGGAAGCACGGGACACACTGAGACAAGGTTGGAGCTCTGCCACAACTGATAGATAGAAGATATGGAGCTGTAAATAATAATACAAGTGATTATATGTGAAAGCACACAGAGATGCAAAGAAAGATAGAGACATTGTTCTAGGATATGTTACAAGGTATAATTAGACTAAAATAATTGTTATATTTTAGCAGCATCTGAAACAAACATAATGTACTAAGTCTAAACTGAATCTACTGTATTCATATACTTCCATACAAAAATTGACATTAAATATTACAGCTGAGGTCCAGCTGCAACATTTAGATCCAGATCTACATTTCAGCTGTCCAATGTATAGGTTTTGGTATGGACCACTATAAAGACTGGGAACATTTGCAGACTTCAGATCTGGATATGGGCTTTCAACATCCTAAAATATGAGGATGTTCAGTTTCTGGATTTGGCCCATTGTTAGTACATAGTCATGTTAGTAATTGCAGTATTTTGCAAGCCACTTGCCTATGTGGAAATCAGATAAGGAAAAACAAAACAAAAAGAACACATGTTTTTCTATGAACAGATTTCCACAAAACCGGCTATCTCATAGTCCCCCCAGTGGCACAAATAACCCCAAATCAGGTAGGGAGGTGTCTGCACAGTTTCATGGAGCTGGCTGGGCACACCAGGGTAAATAAGCTGCACCAGCCAGAAGGATGGTGCACCATGCACACTTCCCATCCCTATGTGCCCTTTAATACATAGCTCTCACCAGGGGCCAGGTTCTGATACCCTTCCACACACATAACTTATCCTAGAAGTAGTCCCATTGAATTTGTGGCATAAGGGCATAAAAATCCATCCCAGAATTAGTAAAAAACCTGAATTTAAACACTTATAGTGCCACCCCCTCTCCACTCTGCTCACAGGATCCTTCTATTTATGCTGCCTTTGGAAGCAATCATTGTGTAAGGCACATAACTGATCAACTGCAAGTTTTCTCCCTGCTAGCTTTAGTCAAGCAGATAATCACCAATTTCTTCCATGTCTGCTGTTTGGCTTGTGGGATCCCCACCAGTCATTTCTCTGCCTCTCCATTCCAGAGTGAATGTAAAAGCATCACCGCAGACTGGGAACTTTCTACTCACCCACATGCTCTCTAGCTGAACCATCGCTACTAGAATTCAGTTTCATGTCTTCAGAAACTACGGAGATAATAGACCATTGAACATTAGTCTGCTGAGACAGTAAAACCCCAGAGGTGCGTCCACCTCATAAAACAACTCTCTTTTTTTTTCAAGCACAACAAAGACCCCAGGTCACACAGCAGGAAAAAATCTAGTCTGCCATTGCCTCTGTGAATTCACCTCTATCAGGCAAAATGAGAATATAGAATAAATATGTTACACACCCCTGGATTTATTCTCTGGAAAGGCCCTGGAGTTGTTTCCCATCCCTTTGAGACTGGTATAAATGTCACCTCTGTTCTGATCTGCAAGAAATTTTGTTATTCAGGGATAAATTCTGACTGGTTGTGCATGGGTGCACTGGGGAAAGAGAAGGGGAAAAGGTACAAGAAACTCACATCACACCCACACAGGACTGAGGCAAAAATACTGTAGCTAGGAATCCCTGACAGCAGTGGGGGAGGTGATATCTAGTTTGACTGGTGGCCTCTCACAGCCACAAAGAGGCAGCAAGTGGCCTGAGTCTCTGGCCATAGAAACAGTCCCAGGTACTCTAGGGCACAATGAGACTGAATTCCACAGCAGGAACTCCTACATTCTGAGCCAACATTAAATCATTCTATTTGCTATAAAACAATCCCTCATTCTCAGTCTTGCCCTCTCTGCTCTTTTGCTTGCACCCATGGACAGTGTGCGAAGAACATTTCTGCAGCAGGTGTAAGTAGTACAGCTCTATGTGTTCTCCCTTGCACACCTGAGGCATAGAACCTTCATTGACCAGTCCACACAAGAGATCCACTTCCTGGACACTACAGTGCTAATCAACGATGGTCACATAAACACCACCCTATACCGGAAACCTACTGACCACTATTCCTACCTACATGCCTCCAGCTTTCACCCAGATCATACCACACGATCCATTGTCTACAGCCAAGCTCTACGATACAACCACATTTGCTCCAACCCCTCAGACAGAGACAAACACCTACAAGATCTCTATCAAGCATTCTTACAACTACAATACCCACCTGCTAAAGTGAAGAAACAGATTGACAGAGCCAGAAGAGTACCCAGAAGTCACCTACTACAGGACAGGCCTAACAAAGAAAATAACAGAACGCCACTAGCCGTCACCTTCAGCCCCCAACTAA
Organism: Lepidochelys olivacea; assembly: GCF_965140295.1. Lineage (NCBI taxonomy): Eukaryota > Metazoa > Chordata > Testudines > Cheloniidae > Lepidochelys > Lepidochelys olivacea. Next base: position 104,062,801 of record NC_140416.1, read on the forward strand.
AACCTCTCCAACGCATTATCAAGGATCTACAACCTATCCTGAAGGACGACCCATCACTCTCACAGATCTTGGGAGACAGGCCAGTTCTTGCTTACAGACAGCCCCCCAACCTGAAGCAAATACTCACCAGCAATCACATACCACACAACAGAACCACTAACCCAGGAACCTATCCTTGCAACAAAGCCCGTTGCAAACTGTGTCTACATATCTATTCAGGGGACACCATCATAGGGCCTAATCACATCAGCCACACTATCAGATGCTCGTTCACCTGCACATCTACCAATGTGATATATACCATCATGTGCCAGCAATGCTCCTCTGCCATGTACATTGGTCAAACTGGACAGTCTCTACGTAAAAGAATAAATGGACACAAATCAGATGTCAAGAATTATAACATTCATAAACCAGTCGGAGAACACTTCAATCTCTCTGGTCACTTGATTACAGACCTAAAAGTCGCAATATTACAACAAAAAGACTTCAAAAACAGACTCCAATGAGAGACTGCTGAATTGGAATTAATTTCCAAACTGGATACAATTAACTGAGGCTTGAATAGAGACTGGGAGTGGATGGGTCATTACACAAAATAAAACTATTTCCCCATGTTTATTCCCCCCCCCACCCCGTTCCTCAGACGTTCTTGTCAACTGCTGGAAATGGCCCACCTTGATTATCACGACAAAACGTTTTCTCCCCCCGCCTCCGCTCTCCTGCTGGTATTAGCTCATCTTAAGTGATCACTCTCGTTACAGTGTGTATGATAGCTCTGCATCTGGCACAAGCAGCAGTAGGTAACATCAGAAGATAAGAATGGCCATGCTGGGTCAGAAGAAAGGTCCATCTAGCCCAGTATCCTGTCCTCTGACAGTGGCCCATGCCAGGTGCCCTAGAAGGAATCTAGTTTTTTTTATCTAGTTTTTTTTTAACCCTTTTATAGTCTTGGCCTTCACAAGATCCTCTGGCAAGGAGGTTGACTGTGTGTTGTGTGAAAAAATACTTCCTTTTGTTTGTTTTAAACCTGCTGTCTATTAATTTAATTTGGTGGCCCCTAGTTCTTGTGTTATGAGAAGGAGTAAAAAGCACTTCCTTGTTTACTTTCTCCACATGAAGCATGATTTTATAGACCTCTAGCATATCCCCATTTAGTCATCTCTTTTCCAAATTGAAAAGTCCCAGGCTGATTTATCTCTCCTCATCCTGAAGCCATTCCACACCCCTAATCATGTTTGGTTGCCCTTTTCTGAACTTTTTCCAATTCCAATATATCTCTTTTGAGATGGGGCGACCACATCTGCATGCAGTATTCAAGATGTGGGCATACTATGGATTTATATAGCGGGAATATGATATTTTCTGTCTTATTATCTATCCCTTTCATAATGATTTCCAACATTCTGTTTGCTTTTTTTGACTGCTGCTGCATATTGAATGGATGTTTTCAGAGAACTATCCACAATGACTCCAAGATCTCTTTCTTGAGTGATAACAGCTAATTTAGACCCCATCATTTTATATGTATATTTGGGATTATGTTTTCCAATGTGCATTACTTTGCATTTGTCAACAGTGAATTTCATATGCTATTTTGTTGCCCAGTCACCCAGTTTTGAGAGTCCTTTTGTAGCGCTTTGCAGTCTGCCTGGGATTTAACTATCTTGAGTAGTTTTTTATCATCCGCAAATTTTGCCACCTCGCTGTTTACCTCTTTTTCCAGATCATTTATAAATATGTTAAATAGGACTAGGCCCAGTACAGACCCCCAGGGGACACCACTATTTTTGTCTCTCCATTCTGAAAACTGACCATTTATTCCTACCCTTTGTTTCCTATCTTTTAACCAGTTACGAAGCCCTGTGAGAACCTTCCCTCTTACCCCACAACTGCTTACTTTGCTTAAGAGCCTTTGGTGAGAGACCTTGTCTAAGGCTTTCTGAAAATCTAAATATACTGTATCCATTGGATCCCCCTTCTCCACATACTTGTTGACCCCCTCCCCTCAAAAAATTCTAGTAGATAGGTGAGACATGATTTCCCTTTACAAAAAACATGTTGACTATTCCCCAACAAATTATGTTAATCTATATGTCTGACAATTTTGTTCTTTACTATAGTTTCAACCAGTTTGCCCAGAACTGAAGTCAGTCTTACCAGACTATAATTGCCAGGATCACCTCTGGAGACCTTTTTAAAAATTGGTGTCACGTTAGCTATCCTCCAGTCATTTGGTACAGAAGCTGATTTAAATGACAGGTTACAGACTACAGTTAGTAGTCCTCCAATTTCACATTTGAGTTCCTTCAGAACTCTTAGGTCAATACCATCTGGTCCTGGTGACTTATTACAGTTTAATTTATCAATTTATTCCAAAACCTCTTCTAATGACATCTCAGTCTGGGACAGTTCCTCAGATTTATCACCTAAAAAGACTGGTTTGGGAATCTCCCTCACATCCTCAACCGTGAAGACCATTGCAAAGAATTCATTTAGTTTCTCTGCAAATGGCCTTATTGTCCTTAAGTGCTCCTTTAGCATCTCAATCGTCCAGTGGCCCCAATGGTTGTTTAGCATGCTTCCTGCTTCTGATGTACTTAAAAAAAAATTTGCTATTACTTTTTGAGTCTTTGGCTAACTGTTCTTCAAATTCTTTTTTGGCCTTCCTAATTCTATTTTTACGCTTTATTTGCCAGAGTTTATGCTCCTTTCTATTTTCTTCACTGGGATTTAACTTCTGCTTTTTAAAGGATGCCTTTTTGCCTATCACTGTTTCTTTTATTGTGTTGTTTAGCCATAGTGGTATGGGTAGTATTTTCTCCTATATGGTTGATTTATCTTTTCTTCTCACCAGCTCACTTACCTCTAGATATGTAGAGGCAGCAGCATCCCTTTGCAGTGCAATTCTCGCTTTTCTGAAGTACAGAGGCACTGGCAAAAGAGGAAAATAAGAGCACTGTCATAAGCTTAATAGTACAAAGCATGAATGTCTTTCTTCTCTCTGTCATCACCCATAAATACTATCGCCCCTCAGCAGCTATCTACTAATAGCACAAAGTGTATGTTTTTAGTTAAACACATGCTTGCTGACAGCACCATGTTTGCAGCACATGATTTGAAATTTACTTGAAATGGATGGGGAAAAGGGCGAGAGAGGGGCCAGAACCAGAACCCTTTACTCAACAACCCATTCACCTTCCCCGTGAGTTCCGATGAGGCTCAATAAATTGGGGTCTGGATACAGAATCACACTCCTTTTGAAAAGCAACACAGTCCTAGATTTTAAGGCCAGAAGCAAAACCAAGACAGCCATTTTGCCCATCTCTGTAAAGCAGGAACATTTCACTGATTTAAGCATTTGCATTGTTCACTATTAATCACTGCTATTGCTGTTATTGTTTACACATCCAAGGTGCCCATGACTATAGTATCTGGACATCCTATTATAGTTATATAACAGTTCCTCAGAAAGAGCCCTGAAGGTCCTCATTCACTAAGCCATCCTCTTCCTATGGCAAAAACCAAACAACCTACCTCCCAGTTCCTCCCCAGTAATGAGCTCTGACCCAAACTCCTTCACAAATGCCAAACCCTCTCACTGCTCCCAGTTACAAAAAAATCCAGTTTGTACCTGCAAATCTGCTAAACCCTGCCCTTCCTGACAAGAGCCTTGAACCAGCTGCTTGCCAGATGCCAAACCCCTTCCTTGGTGGAAAGAGCCCTGATGTATTCTTCCTCCACTTTCCTACAGTAACAAGCAACTCCAGAGACATGTCCAGGTTTACCCATTCAAAGCGTAGGCCCCTTAAAGGCAGAGTGTACATAGGAAAGTAAAGAAGTCTAGCTGAAGTGAATCAACTGGGAGCTCATCTACACTACTCAAGCAGGAAGAGATCAGTCTCCCAAGATCAAGAGCTATGAACGAAGAACTGGCCATGTGGAAGAACATCCTCATTCTGTAGTACCGCAGAATGTGATTGGGCAACATACCAGAAACTTGGAGCTCCCAACTTGTGGGGAATAGGAGAGGGGCAGATACTCATTATTGCATCCATACAACCTCTAGTCATTTTTATTGTAATAAGAGGTAGGCCTGAGGTGCAAAGTTTAGATCTGGAATTTTCCAAAATTCAGGGGTACTTGGGTCCTGGACTTTGGACCCATCTCTAATTTTAAGGGAGGGACAGTAGTGTCCTGTCGATGTTTCTGAGTGGAAATACTGTAGAACGGAAAGGAAACTGGTTGTGGAGCTGTAAATCATGGGCTGTAGCAGGCACCAGGAGAATAGTTTGTCCATTTGTTGTTTTCTCCCTGATTTAAAGTGATTATCCTAAATAAATTCATTGATGGTGTAAGCTCATTGACGGGCACAGGCAATCTGGGTTCCATTGCTGACTCTACCAGAAACTTCCTGTGTGGCCCTTGGGGACATCCTAGGGGCCCTGATCCCACAAGTAGAATGTGACTAGTCCCACTGAAGTCACTGTAATTTCACTAGTGACTTCTTGGGACTACTTACATGCTTAAAGTAAAGCATCTGCATCCATAGTAGCAGGACTGGGGCCTTGCATGGTGTGGTACAGTATGGACCTCAGTTCCCCATCAAATAGGGATATCTGTATTGTCTTTTTAAAACTGTGAGCTCTTTGGGTAAGAGACTGTTTCTTACTATTTGTTTGTTTGTTCAGTGCCTAGCACAAAGAGGTCTTGATCACAGCTGGGCCATTCTGTTCTTCCATAATATAAATAGATAATGATAACCATAACATCAGACTAACCCAAATCTCACATCAGTCACATTTTTAATATCATATTTTTACATTAGGTAAGTCTTTCAAATTAATTATTTGTTAGAGATAGTGAATTTTACAACCTGCCCACCACAAAACATTGATTAGGCTCAGAAATTCACAAGACATGATGTGGAGGATTATTTTGATTCTATATATGTTATAACTGCTGAAAGAAAGAAGGGCCCGTGAGTTTTAAAATCATTAGAAGGAGGATTTCAGATTGGATTAATAAAGTCATTTCAAAAGCACTCATTTGATGAAGAAGGTCCCATTTAAAAAAACATGTTAACACGACATTAGTGTCCACCGTATGAAGAAGGATTTTATATTTTCAATACCCTTGCAAATGTAAGTAATGCACCAATTTAAAGCTTAGAACACTGTTCATATAGTGGCATGGATTTACTACTCTCTGCTTACAATCTAGTTTCAGCCACGTACCCTTCTTCAAGGTCTTCATTCTATGCATGTTAGCACAAAGAGCAGACATGCTCTGTTCAACTAAAGCAGAGGATTTATTTATTTTTTGAGATAAAACTACTATTAGACCTCTTAATACACATAGTTTAAATCACAAAACAAAAAAAACACAAGTCAGCACAATTGAGTAAACTGATGTCCTTTATTAAAATACAGACCCAGGAGGACAAACTCTAGAATGGCCAAAAACTAAATTATTCTTCTAGCCAGATCCTTTCAAGTCCAGGTTTAAGTTCACCAGCACAACGATGGGATTGAGCTATCCCTGTACAGTACCTCATCTAAAGACAGATAAATCTTCAGAGCTCTGCAGCGAGCCCAGGTGCCATGGTGTATTTTATCATCACTCTGTAAACCATGCTCTGCATCCATGCCTTTATAATGAGCACAAAGACATGAAGACAAAGAGGCTTGCTGCATATGCATCATGTGAATCTATCAGTTTCATTACTAAATTTGAAGAATTCTGCAAAGGTCAGTTTGTGTAACAGAAGTGCATCCCTCCCCTTCGCTGTGTTTACATACACTGAGAATTACCTTTTTGTTGTTTGTATGAGATCCAATATATATTTAAATAGGATTTTACTGTGTATTATATACTATATTAAACAGGCTGCACTTGACTGTGAAAGGCTTATCTGATGTTTTTTCTAAGCTTAGTAAAACAAGATACTGCATTCTATGGATGTGGGGTTAAAATGTTTGAATGTCTCTTAAACCTTGTCTCTTGCTCATCTGGCTTCATCCTAATGCATGTTCCCTGATCAGGAGAGTGAGCAGTAGCCCAAAAAACTGAGGCATTTGCCAAGAGATCCCAAAGGGCTATAGTTATCAAGTTATCCTCATCATGGGAAAAATAATAACAACAGGGTGCTATGACTCTTTAAAAAGATGTGCCAGAAGGGAACCCTGCATTATCTTAAAAATCCTACAACATTCCATAGGGTGAACATTGCAAATACCTGGTAGCTGCTCAAAATAAACAGTAAACTATTAAAATAAAAACCATTTTTCAAAAATGTATATGACTTTTTTGATGCCCAAATGTTGTTCCTTTGCATTATAATTCATTATTGTGATTATTATTTATTTATGTTACAGGAGGTCCCAATCAGGACTGAGGGTCCATTGTACTACACTCTGAACAAAGAGCTTAAAACAAGAAATCCACCCAGTGATGACTATTAAGGAATAGCTGAGGCAAGGAGGAACAGAAATTGAAATCCTGGTTCTGCTCTCACTTAGTCCATTGTGAATCAGGAGTAATTTCACTGAAGCAAGTAGGGATATACAAGTGCCAAACGGGCATAAGTGAGGTCTGAATGAGTCCTGAGTATCCTCACTTGTCTTTACAGCTATTCCTGGGAGCCAAAATTAAGAGTTTGTGCTCTGATCATGGTAACATTTTCAAGAGTGCCTTAGTGATTTAGAGGCTTTCCCTATTTAAAGCAGTACAATGTTCTGCTGCAGACAAGGCCTTAGGTACTTAGGATCCTTATTAAAGTCAATGGGTCTTAAGCTCTTAAACCATTTAAGTTCTTTTAAAATGTACCTATGTTTTTAAAAGGCTTTTTTCCCTATAGTAACTTTCAATTAAACTGGTAGGCTGAATACAGAGGCCACACATAGTCTCATTAGGCAGCAAAGAGCCTTATGTTGAAGTTATGCTGTAGCAACACACTGGATTTTAATTTATTTGACTTTTGCCTTAAGTCAGAGGTGGACAAACTATGTGGCCCGCAGGACCATCCTGCCCAGCTCTTGCGCTCCTGGCCAGGGAAGCTAGCCCCCGGCCCCTCCCCTGGTCTCCCCCTCCCCAGCAGCAACGCCACTGCACGGCTGGCTCCAGCTGGGCAGAGGGGCTGTTAGCTCCTGCTGCTCTGAGCGGCATGGTAAGGGGGCAGCAGCGGGGGGTTGCATAAGGGGCAGAGGATCCGGGGGGGGGGCTGTCAGGGGACGGGGAGCAGGGGGCAGTTGGATGGGGCAGAGGTTTGGGGGAGGGGTAATCAGGGGATGGGTAGCAGGGGGGTTGGATAAAGGGGCAGGGGGACCCAGGGGGCTTGTCAGGGGCAGGGGAGTGGACAGGGGTTGGGGCAGTCAGAGGACAAGGAACAGGGAGAGTTGGATAGGGGCTGGGGTCCTGGGGGGGCCTGTCAGGGGGTGGGGTTGTGGATAGGGGTGAGGGGTTGGGTGGTGTCCAAGGGGGGGAGTTAGGGGCGGGGGGTCCCAGGAGAGGGCGATCAGGGGTCAGGGAGCAGGTGGCATTTGGATAGTGGGTCCCAGGGTGGTTAGGGGAGGGGGCTCCCAGGAGGGGGCAGTCAGAGAAGGAGCAGGGGGGGGTTGGATGGGTTAGGGGGCAGGAAGTGGGAGGGGGTGGATAGGGGGCGGGGGCCAGGCTCTTTGGGGAGGCACAGCCTTCCCTACCTGGCCCTCCATACCATTTCGCACCCCAATGTGGCCCTTGGGCCAAAAAGTTTGCCCACCCCTGCCTTAAGTGCTCAGTGTCCTATTCTCAAAGAACTTGCTAATTTACTGTAGGCAAGGACAACTGAATTCTTTGGTGATATTCGACTTCGACTCCCTCAGGGAACGGATGGCCAGGATCCCCTGGGGGACTAACTTGAAGGGGAAAGGAGTCCAGGAGAGCTGGCTGTATTTCAAGGAATCCCTGTTGAGGTTACAGGGACAAACCATCCCGATGAGTTGAAAGAATAGTAAATATGGCAGGCGACCAGCTTGGCTTAATGGTGAAATCCTAGCTTAAACATAAAAAAGAAGCTTACAAGAAGTGGAAGGTTGGACATATGACCAGGGAAGAGTATAAAAATATTGCTCGGGCATGTAGGAATGTTATCAGGAGGGCCAAATCGCACCTGGAGCTGCAGCTAGCCAGAGATGTCAAGAGTAGCAAGAAGGGTTTCTTCAGGTATGTTGGCAACAAGAAGAAAGCCAAGGAATGTGTGGGCCCCTTACTGAATGAGGGAGGCAACCTAGTGACAGAGGATGTGGAAAAAGCTAATGTACTCAATGCTTTTTTTGCCTCTGTTTTCACTAACAAGGTCAGCTCCCAGACTGCTGCGCTGGGCATCACAAAATGCAGAAGAGATGGCCAGCCCTCTGTGGAGATAGAGGTGGTTAGGGACTATTTAGAAAAGCTGGACGTGCACAAGTCCATGGGGCCGGACGAGTTGCATCCGAGAGTGCTGAAGGAATTGGCGGCTGTGATTGCAGAGCCACTGGCCATTATCTTTGAAAACTCGTGGCGAACCGGGGAAGTCCCGGATGACTGGAAAAAGGCTAATGTAGTGCCAATCTTTAAAAAAGGGAAGAAGGAAGATCCTGGGAACTACAGGCCAGTCAGCCTCACCTCAGTCCCTGGAAAAATCATGGAGCAGGTCCTGAAAGAATCAATCCTGAAGCACTTGCATGAGAGGAAAGTGATCAGGAACAGCCAGCATGGATTCACCAAGGGAAGGTCATGCCTGACTAATCTAATCGCCTTTTATGATGAGATTACTGGTTCTGTGGATGAAGGGAAAGCAGTGGATGTATTGTTTCTTGACTTTAGCAAAGCTTTTGACACGGTCTCCCATAGTATTCTTGTCAGCAAGTTAAGGAAGTATGGGCTGGATGAATGCACTATAAGGTGGGTAGAAAGCTGGCTAGATTGTCGGGCTCAACGGGTAGTGATCAATGGCTCCATGTCTAGTTGGCAGCCGGTATCAAGTGGAGTGCCCCAAGGGTCGGTCCTGGGGCCGGTTTTATTCAATATCTTCATAAATGATCTGGAGGATGGTGTGGATTGCACTCTCAGCAAATTTGAGGATGATACTAAACTGGGAGGAGTGGTAGATATGCTGGAGGGGAGGGATAGGATACAGAAGGACCTAGACCAATTGGAAGATTGGGCCAAAAGGAATCTGATGAGGTTCAATAAGGATAAGTGCAGGGTCCTGCACTTCGGACGGAAGAACCCAATGCACAGCTACAGACTAGGGACCGAATGGCTAGGCAGCAGTTCTGCAGAAAAGGACCTAGGGGTGACAGTGGACGAGAAGCTGGATATGAGTCAGCAGTGTGCCCTTGTTGCCAAGAAGGCCAATGGCATTTTGGGATGTATAAGTAGGGGCATAGCGAGCAGATCGAGGGACGTGATCGTTCCCCTCTATTCGACATTGGTGAGGCCTCATCTGGAGTACTGTGTCCAGTTTTGGGCCCCACACTTCAAGAAGGATGTGGATACATTGGAGAGAGTCCAGCGAAGAGCAACGAAAATGATTAGGGGACTGGAACACATGACTTATGAGGAGAGGCTGAGGGAGCTGGGATTGTTTAGCCTGCAGAAGAGAAGAATGAGGGGGGATTTGATAGCTGCTTTCAACTACCTGAAAGGGGGTTCCAAAGAGGATGGCTCTAGACTGTTCTCAATGGTAGCAGATGACAGAACGAGGAGTAATGGTCTCAAGTTGCAGTGGGGGAGGTTTAGATTGGATATTAGGAAAAACTTTTTCACTAAGAGGGTGGTGAAACACTGGAATGAGTTACCTAGGGAGGTGGTAGAATCTCCTTCCTTAGAGGTTTTTAAGGTCAGGCTTGACAAAGCCCTGGCTGGGATGATTTAACTGGGAATTGGTCCTGTTTTGAGCAGGGGGTTGGACTAGATGACCTTCTGGGGTCCCTTCCAACCCTGATATTCTATGATTCTATATCTGCCAACACTGACCCAGTATGGGCCTGTGCCTGGAACTCACAATTACCTCAAGGTGTTTGTTTTTCTTTGTGTGCTTGTGTACCAGCTGGATACTTTTCCTTTTCCATCATCTCGAGCCTGTTTGTCTAAACCCCTCTTGACTGGCTACATTTGAGGAAAGATTTCTCCACCCATGTGTGGAATCCAGGGCATTGAGTGGTTGAAGAACTGTGCATGTGGTCAGACAGGAATCATATTTCTCTGCCCAGGTAGACCTTCTGATTAGAGGTGGGACAAGTAAGCGTGGTGATTCTAAGGACATTAACAGAATAACACTCAATTGTTATCTGAGAGCCAAGTGATGCCAAGGCACATGACTGGACTACTGCCATGTTAGCTGAAGTGGGAAGATGAGACAGGCCTTGAAAATAAGGAAGAGCTTTGAGTAGATGACAGTGTGACTTAAGATCCATTTACTGGTTATAATGAGGCCATGAAGTACACCTAGCAGAGCCTTGAGTGTGCTCCATAGTTCTATTGTCCATCTGCTGTGATTATCTGTTTTTATCATCTGTGTCTATTTTGGAAAATTTTATTTTAGTTACTGTAAGTTAGTCAGCAGCTTCCACGATAAACATCTAGTCATAATGAAAGTGCCAGACTCCTATTGTGTCCAGCCACTAGACTGTCTTCACCAATGACATTTACTAATGCAGTGTACAGAAAAGGCTTTTTTTAATGTCTTGCTGCAGAAAAGCTGCTCAGCAACAAATCTTCATGAAAGCAGGACTGATCGTTATGAGCAAGGACGAAGTGTGGACAGAGAATTAAGGAGGCACTAACTGAACTTGAGCCTGCTGAATATACCTTCAACTTTGTAAGTTTGGTGCTAGATGGTAAAAGAAAGCTATGAGTCCAGAAACGGTGGGAAAGGTACAGAGCATCAGTGATCAAAAATCAAGAGGAGGCAAGGAATACCTCACGTTACTGATAACTGGAAGATGGTGACTTTTATCCAGGACTTTTAATCTAGCCTCATTTCCAAATTGCAGGGACCATCTTTTTGTTCTATATTTGTACAGACTCTAGCATGTTGGCATCCTGGGTCATGACTAAGGACTCCTAGGCACTACTGCAATACAAATAGTAATAATGTCACAAAAAATATATGAACTAAATATCAATATTATTACATTTAAACACTAGGCTTATTTCTTTGTCTTATAATACATAGGAATTACCATCCTAGAACTGATCCATCCACTCTAAGAGTAATGAGTGCCACTTACTGTTGAGAAGAGATGGGGTCCACCTAACCAAGAAGGGGAAGAGCATCTTCATGCACCCACTTGCCAACCTCAGTGAGGAAGGCTTTAAAGTAGGTTCAAAGGGGGCAGGTGACAAAACCCCACAGTTAAGCATAAAGAGGCAACCTTAACAGAAGGCTATATGCTGGAGGGCACATGGGAAATTGCAATAAAGTCATCAGAGCAACAAGAGGGAAATCAGTGGGGGAATCTGCTCAATATCTTAAATGTCTATACACAAATGTAAGGAATACAGGGAATAAACAGGAAGAACTGGCAGTATTAGTACATAAGCTAAATTATTACTCTACTGGTTTCACAGAAAGTTGTTTGGATAAGTCTCATGACTGGAATATTGGTATAGAAGTGTGTGAAGAGGTTTTGTCGGCCTTTGCAGCTCTCTGCACCCCAACCTCAGAAGCCACAAACTGAAAAGAACAGAGCAGCAAAGGTGGGCTCTCCAGGCTTGCCTAGAGATGATTCTCTGGTGCGGCCATTTTGGAAACCAGAAACCTGGTCCTCCAAAGGCTAGAGGAGCCAACAACAACCAATCAGGGCCTCAGGTAAAAGGAGCTGCAGGGGCTTAGCAAGTCAGTTCCTGGCTGGAACCAGAGGGGTGAAGAAGGGATCTCCTTTCTGCCCAATTTTTGCTTGTGGCATAACCAATGTTGATTTTCTGGCTGCATTTTGCATATTTGTTTTTTCAGGGAGAGGGAGGACCTAAGAACCTTAACCCTGTGGTAAAAGTGAAGTTAAAGGGGCCAGGAAGGAAGATGCCCAGGAAAGCAGCAGCAACAAATTGAATCAAGCAGTATGTGGCCACAGTTCATAGGGTTCCTGGGTTGGAAACTGGAGTAGTAGGTAGGCTAGGGTTCTTCTACCAGCCATGGCTAAAGTGGTATAAACCTCAAAAAAGAGAACAAGGCTTATTTGTGATCCCAGCTGAATTTAAAGGGCCCAGAGCCAGGGCTGAAGACTCTAGTGAGGGCGATTGGACTCTTTAATACACAAGAAGGGGTTAATTTGACATTTGCTATCAGGTCTCTCCTCAGTCTTCTCTTCTCAGGACTAAACTTTCCCAGCCAAATCACAATCTTCAGATATGTTAATTGCTGTTATAAAAAGGACTGTAATCAATTGTTCTCCAGGTTCACTGGAGATAGGACAAGAAATAATGGGCTTAATCTGCAGCAAGGGAGATTTAGGTTAGATATAGTTAAAATGTTTTTCCTAATAAGTGTCATTAAGCTCTGGAATCGACTTCCAAGGGAGGTTGTGGAATCCCCATCATTGGAGGTTTTTAAGAACACCTATCAAGGATCTCTAGGTATACTTGGTCCTGTCTCAGTGCAGGAGGTTGGATTCAATTGATTCTCAAGGTCCCTTCCAGCCCTACATTTCTATGATTGTATTATTATATTTCAGAACAAGGTGGGGAAAAAAATTGTGTAAAAGACCTGGCCTATTGGGGCAATGATATACCATAGAATAAGCGTGTGGAGAATGAAATATTTTCAGATAGCTGTTTTGTTATTTAATATCCCTTAAAAGAATTAGGTCTTTTCTATAGATTTCATCTGTTCCATATCCAGTTAATAACACTATCTCATTACCACATTGGTAACAGTTACTAATGGTCATTTAACAGAAACCTTTCAAAACAACAGTATTAGATTTTCATAGTTGACTGTATGATATAGGTTAACAGCTTCTTCAGCTTTATTAACATATATTTACATTATTTAAAATAAGTTATGTTGACCTTCAAATAGAATCAAACATTCCATTTTGATAGCAGTTTTGTCAGCAGTGAATACTGCGCAGCTAAGAATATTTCCACAATCAGTTGATTATGTGTTGTGGAACATTTAATAGACAAGTAACAGAGTAACATGTACAGTAGTGATTCTTCTCTGATGGCGTTTCAACCTTCAGAAGTCCAAGTACTGGATTTTGCTCATTCTGCTGTATATGCTATTTTCTTACTTCCATCATAGAACTAAAAGTTATTCACAAATATAATTAATAGTATCATGTAACATTTAACTGGTGTAAATTTTGTCCTGCTTTGCCCCTAATGCAGCTGTGGGTTATATGTGTGGAGCATAGTAAAATTGGTCCTGTTTTATAGGGCCTTTAATCTTGAAGAGTCCCATAAACAGGAATCACTTTGCTCAACAGTTAAATGCATCCACATCTGGAATGGAATTCAGTAGCCGTTATATTCTTCATTCAGTTACTCTGGGTCTTCCCTCATGGAAATCAAAAGGGTTTCTCTGGTGTGACTGAAAGCAGAATTTGGTCTGTAGCTCTAATTATGCCAATCCTCAGGATGGAAAACATGCACACCTTAATTTGAGGGGGGCAAAAAGGAAGAGGAAAGATAAGTCAATGCCTTTTTGTATACTGCAATAGGTCCCTAACTAATACTGCCTCTTCTCAGATGAAGTATATTAGTATTAATTCTTTTAAATTAAATTCACATTTTATTTTCTGGAGTGGTTTGATTGATATTTATGAGCAGTCCTTTCTATTGTTTTGGGTTTGTGAGTATTCAGATCATCAATGGGCATCTATAATGTCTTAATATACAGTAGAACCATAGAGTTACAAACACCTCAGGAATGGAGGTTGTTTGTAACTCTGAAATGTTTGCAACTCTGAGCAAAATTTTTTCTTTCAAAAGTTTACAACTGAACATTGACTTAATACAGCTTTGAAACTTTACTATGCAGAAGAAAAAAGATGCTTTTAACCATCTTAATTTAAATGAAACAAGCACACAAACAGTTTCCGCACCTTGTCAAATCTTTTTTTTTAAACTTTCCCTTTATTTTTTTAGATTTCAGAGTAGCAGCCGTGTTAGTCTGTATCTGCAAAAAGAAAAGGAGGACTTGTGGCACCTTAGAGACTAACAAATTTATTTGAGCATAAGCTTTCGTGAGCTACAGCTCACTTCATCGGATGCATGCAGTAGAAAATACAGTGGGGAGATTTTATATACACAGAGAACATGAAACAAAGGGTGTTACCATACACACTGTAATGAGAGTGATCAGGTAAGGTAATAGCTCACTGTATTTTCCACTGCATGCATCTGATGAAGTGAGCTGTAGCTCATGAAAGCTTATGCTCAAATAAATTTGTTAGTCTCTAAGGTGCCACAGTCCTCCTTTTTCTTTTTTTTTAGTAGTTTACATTTAACACGGCACTGTACTGTGTTTGCTTTGGTTTTTTGTGTGTGTGTCTCTGCAGCTGCCTGATTGCATACCTCTGGTTCCAAATGAGATGTGTGGTTGACTGGTCAGTTCGTAACTGTGGTGTTTGTAACCCTTCTACTGTACTATGAATATGTACATATAACTATATACACCCATACAATTGTATAAGCATTATCTGACAATGAACAGACTTGGAGACTGTGCAGCACATTCATCCTCCAAGTGTGCTGTGATGTGATTTGGTCTTTCCTGCATGGATAGGACCAAATTATGTTATAACTTTGTCTTCTCCATGGAAAGCTGCTTGTGATGGCAACTGTCTTTATGTTTTTTTGTCCAGACACAGATAACGAGAATGGGTTGCAAGATTTTTAAATATTTTTTCCATTAAAAATGGTCTTTTTCTGAAAATATCTTTTGTGAATCATGGTCAGCATTCATTTTTGTTTTTCATTCCAAATGTGCCTTCTTGCAGTTTATTTCAACTTTTTTATTGGAAAAGATATCAATGGTTTGCAAATTCTTTTGTTGACCAGAAACCATTAAACAAATGTATATCTTTTTTTCTTTTTTCTTTTCTTTTCTTTTCTTTTCGGAAAATATCAATAATATTTTGAGTTTTTTTTAATAAAGGGGGGAAAGAAAAAAATGACCAATTCTGGAAAAAAGGGTTCATTACAAACCAAAAACAACTTGTTTTGTAAAAAACAAGTTTGTCGTTTTTCTACCATGTCAAGTTATAGTAACACGGCTGCAAAGCTACCATTTTATAATACATTGCCTCAGCCTGCTACACTTTTTTTTTTTTAAATTCTTTTGGTTTCTGATTTTACACCCCTCTATCTTATCAAATGAAACCTCATATCCCTGCAGAAATAACCATTCTCAAGTATTCAGAACTGTCTCACATTTCCTCTTTGTAGATATAATATAATTGTTTCAATTAGTTAATAATTATGTCTAGAAAAGAATATTGAGCAGCAATTTCATAAGCAGAGGAACTGTAGCTGTAGCTTTCCTGACAATGAGTCAGTGTTATGTGAAAAGCTTAACCAGGGTTAAGATCTATTATTCTGTGGCCAGCAGATCATACTGATCCCCATCATTTGTGGCTGAGTTTAAAAGGGACTCTATGAGAGGTCTGGCTTAACCCTTATCATTGTGGTTTGTGGTCGGATGGGCCAGCTAAGGCCCCAACCAGAATTTATTTACATGCTCAAGGCAATTTCTGATGAGCTTTCTTCAAAAACAGTAAACCCAGCTGTTAAAAAAAGGAATGACTCCTAAATCTAGGTCAAAAATACTTGAGAGTGAAATTCTCTTCTTGCCTGGAGATCACAAATAGGCTGGATGAAAATAACACCTATTCCTCTTGTTGTTTATTTTTTTAAAACCACACCAACAATTATCGGTAAAAAGGGAATAAAAATAAAAATCTGCTGCCAGCCTAATATAGACTGCCCTTCTTGAGTGAAATCTAGGCCCACTTGAAGTCAATGGCAAAACCCCCATTGACTTCAGTAGGACTCGGATTTCACTCCATGTGCGAGTGGTGTTTATGCTCTTCTTGAATACTACCCTGTACATACCTACTTCAGCAAAAATGCCTAGGAGATGTTTCTAACCATGAGTATCCAGAACACCAGAGTACATCCCACTGTATTCAGTGACTGTTAATTATATTATACTGCACTGGGTACTTTAACACCTCAAAAACTGTATACACTTTTAAATACCTATTTTTCATGGCCACGTGCATTAAAGGATGGTATTAGAGGAAGAGCATTCCAAAGAATGAGTATTGTGAACCAAACTTATCCCTGCGGTAAAGCAGCTGACTTTGATAGCTTTAGACTTGGGATAAATTTGCTTAAGATAAAGCAATATGTGATCAATTCAAACAAAGATGTGTTTTCCCTATTTAAAAGGTACCTTTCCCTCCTTTTTAAAAGATAGTGTTGGTGAAGTTTTCATACTGAAACCAGCTGGCTCCCTAGTTTGTCTGTCATCAGAATAGAAATCAAGGAGGGTATACACCTCTGAGTTTAGAAATACAGTCTTTATTGCTGTCAAACTAGTCATTTTAAGAAACCTATCCCCATCTTTAAGAGGGTCTGGCTTTCTCACTGAGAAAGCAATCAAGCTTACATGTCAGTGCCTGCAGTCCAGGAATCCTAAAAAATACTTGTCACGTTTGATATCACTCATCAGGCTGTACGTTTTAATTGAGATTGATATCTGAAATTTGGATGCCTCGGATGTGGGTGAATACCTGTTATAAAATATTTTGCCAGCCTGACTTACTGCAGCTTTTCTTTAACTCATCATTGGAGCCCTCCTTTTTTGGAAACTGGAGACTCAGGGTTTAGAGATTTAGTGGTACAGTAATATCGTGCATAAGTAATTAGTGCATTAGTTGTGTGTACCTACTGACGTTCACTGGATCTGATTCTTGATGGCAATCAATGGCCTCTTTAAGTCCATCAAAACAAACAAAACAAAACACCTAGAATGAACATTGAAGTAGTCCAGATGGAGTAACTCTGCTCACCACTGTGGGCAGTCAAAGTGGTTTCAGGCAGCAGCATACTCCCAACGGCCAGACTAGTTAAAAGAAACCAAGCCTTGCAATGAGCATGCCCCAGTTGGCTGATTAGTAATCACATGAACTGCTTTTGTAGGTCTATCATTTAGACTTGCAATATGTTTTTGAGTGTAGTGGACAGTGCTGTTGCACAGTGCTATAATTTAGAGGCATTTATTTTGCAGCGAGTTAATTGGCTATAAATCCTGACTAAGTAGGCAAAATTATTTTAATTAATTATTTTATGGATCAAATTTAAAAGTTGAGAGGGTGGCATCAGTTTCTACCTATTTCTGTTTCACGTAGCCAGTTGCAACTGGGGATAATCATGCACTGTTGAGGATGTCACAATACTTCACAAACATGACTACAGCATGGCAAATTTAGATTAAATCTCAGGACAAACTTCCTAATTGTAAGAACAGCAGGACAATGGAACAGATTGCCTAGGGAAATTGTGGAAGCTCCTTCACTGGAGGTTTTCAAAAGGCGGCTGGACAGCCATCTGTCTTGGATGGTTTAGACACAACAAATCCTGCAGCTTGGCAGGGGGTTAGACTAGATGACCCTGGTAGTCCCCTCTAACCCTATGATGCTATGAGCTCAATATTATGTTGTAAGTATTATTAGTTACAGAGCACCATGCTGTAGATGCAAATTGTAGTTTACAGACACATAAGAATGCAAAGTCTATGCCCCATGGAAATTACAACCTGAGAGTTAGACAGAATTTTTCATCTCACCCTGTGTAGTGGGTGGTGTGTAGTTGCAGCGCCCCAGGAGAAGCCCTGGGGCAACTGCGACTCAAAGAATTCCCAGCTCCTGTTTTGTTCCCCACAGGAGTAATTTAGTGCAGTGTTTAACTGGGTGCCATTAACTTTATCTCATCCACTACTCCCTGTCTACTTGCTCAGGGGCGGTATGGGAATAATGAGCTCACAATCCTTGATTTCCACATCCTGTGGTGGTGTAGTCTTACTCTCCTGCACAGCAGGATCAGGATGGGTTGCATTCTCGCCCTAAGTTTGATTGTGGATCATGACTTCAGACCAGGAGGTATGGATTTGCTATGGGAGGAGTGAGATGAAGAACTAAAGGAAGAGGAAGTTATTAGAACTGGTCAAGAGAAGAGACATGTTTTTCACAAAAATAGTATTGTTTTCTTTGTAATAAATAAATAAATAAATAAAAATTCAGAATTCAGAATCTAAATTGTTTCAGCCAGCTCTAGAAGTAATACTCTTGGGAGGGCATTCTTTCTCCGGATGAGACTCCCCTTATCCTATAGGTAGTATATACCCATTTTACAGGTGCTCACATTTTTAGGAAGCCAGGAATCACACATAAAAATGTGCATGTAACAGCACATCTAACAATGTGCTTTACTCACCATTTCGATATGCAAATGTCCAATTTGTACATGCAGTTGCAGTAAATTAGACATATGATTGCACATACATTTTCTTACATGGCTTATATTTTGAAAATCTGCCAAAGGACATGCAAATCAAGTCAGTGGCAGAATAGGTCAAAGAATAGGAATAGGTCAAAGAATCCCTAACACTAACATTAACCACTAGCTAATATTCCCTCTTGCATTCATTAGTGTGTTGCTTATTGTTATCTATTGTGCATTCTAATAGGATCACAAGAAGTCACTCAGTTGCTAGATTGAGTAAAATGACACCCCCCCCCAATCCTTTCAATAATTTGGATAAAGTTAGAATGAGGAGAAAGTCAGTACAAGAGCTATCTCCATGCTCATGGGCTCAACTTAATAGGCAAATTGTATGTAATAATAACTCTAGGATGAAGATTTCAAGGACTATGTCCAAAAATTGGAGCTTCATGAATGACAGAACAGGAAGAGAATATTGTTTGCTGAGCTAACTTTTATTCTCTAAATTAGCACAGTAAAGGCTATAGAAAGGAAAAAGAATCCAGTATCTTAGGAAATTATTTATGAAATGTAGATGGGCCTTCAGTTGGGAATAGGGCTGGGCAAAATGTTAGTAGTTCTTTGTTCTTGCAGCTGGCCTGTCGAATTACATAGAGCCAGCACAGTAAATAATACTACTATTGTCTGCCTGTGTCAGAGACAGACAGAAGGTACATTTGGACTTTGTCCAAACACCACAAGGGCCACTCATAGCCACAGTGTCCAATTACTGCTTGCTTGCCTATAAAATGCACATTTTTGCTGAGCTAATTTAAGAATGGCAGCTTTTAATGGGGACTGTATTAAAAGTGGGCTGTGCTGCTTCTTTCGACGGCAAAAAAGTTCTGTACTGTACGGGAATCATCAAACACATTCATGCTGAAAATGATCGGGGGTGATAACATTAGCACAGGAATAACAACAGTAGCATCAAAGTCAGTGCCTCGAAAAGAAAATTGAGACTCAACTTAAATAATTGGGACAGTGGACAGCTATATGACCCATGGAGCTTTTGCTATTGGCTGAAATCCACTTGCTTTGGAAGTAATGCTTAGCATGTGTACATGCTTGTAGAAGATTATTTCTAGAAGAGGTAGATGTTGGTTTTGCGGGGGATGGGACTCCAAGGGGAATTCTTCCTTGTATAGCAAACATGGGCTTTGCTCTGGATAGGCTGTCTATTCGCTCTAGATGAAGTTGGGTCTTTGGTCTAGAGCAATCTGTCTACATTGGACAAGAGTTCTATAGTAGTCAACAATTTATCAACTCTTACTCTGTTTTTCTCCTCTGAGAGGCAGGTGTTAATTTCCTTCTTGGAATTGCAAGCAAAAAACACCAACAAAGTGACACATTTAAGAGAATCTCAGGCAAAGACCAAATTGCTTTTTAAGGCTACTTCCTGTCACTGTTCCGTAATGGAAGTCTTGCATAATCAACAGCAGGATATGACTATTCTCCAGTGTAAAAATCTCATTCCTTTCTCCAGCTTTAGAAAAAATACCATGTGTATCCCTAAAATATATTCACCCAACTGCAGAAGGGTTTTAATATATATGCCACGGGTACAGGAGCATTATCAATCAAAATGTTAAAGCCTTGATAAGCTCTGTGTAGCAGAGTTCATTCTCCATCTCTTTCATCTCTTGATGTCTTGCAGAGTGCTTCATTTGGAGAAAGACCTAAAAGCCATATTGGGTAACAAGAAGGGATAAAAGGGTGAACCTGTCTGTTCATATTTGCTAGTCTTCAACATGGAGAACACAGCAAGCATTCTGTCAAGGAAAATGAGGATATTCTTTTTTCTGTCTTTGAATCCTCAAAAGATGCATCTTCTTTGTAATAGAAAAGAAGTATCTCAATACTTAAGTCAAAATAGCAAACTTTTCAAAGGCTGGAAACTTGGAGCTGGTCATGCGACATGTGAATTGCGTACTGCTGGATTGTTTGATATGGCATAAAACAGAGAGAACCTGAAAAAATTCATCTTCAAAATGATGGATATGGACAGTACTTTCTCCACAAAGCAACCTTCAATTATTAACAGCAGGACTTGTGCTCAGCACAGTAAAAAAAATCTTCCTCAGTATCTAGAGTGAAGCTCCCTCTAAGAGTCATTGTCGATTCTCAAAAAGAAAAGGAGTACTTGTGGCACCTTAGAGACTAACCAATTTATTTGAGCATAAGCTTTCCTGAGCTACAGCTCACTTCATCGGATGCATACTGTGGAAAGTGTAGAATATCTTTTTATATACACACAAAGCATGAAAAAATAACTCCTCCCACCCCACTCTCCTGCTGGTAATAGCTTATCTAAAGTGATCACTCTCCTTACAATGTGTATGATAATCAAGTCGGGCCATTTCCAGCACAAATCCAGGTTTTCTCACCCCCCCCGCCCCCCCCCCACACACACAAACCCACTCTCCTGCTGGTAATAGCTTATCTAAAGTGACCACTCTCCTTACAATGTGTATGATAATCAAGGTGGGCCATTTCCAGCACAAATCCAGGGTTTAACAAGAATGTCTGGGGGGAGGGGTGTAGGAAAAAACAAGGGGAAATAGGTTACCTTGCATAATGACTTAGCCACTCCCAGTCTCTGTTCAAGCCTAAGTTAATTGTATCCAATTTGCAAATGAATTCCAATTCAACAGTTTCTCCCTGGAGACTGGATTTGAAGTTATTTTGTTGTAATATAGCAACTTTCATGTCTGTAATCGCGTGACCAGAGAGATTGAAGTGTTCTCCGACTGGTTTATGAATGTTATAATGCTTGACATCTGATTTGTGTCCATTTATTCTTTTACGTAAAGACTGTCCAGTTTGACCAATGTACATGGCAGAGGGGCATTGCTGGCACATGATGGCATATATCACATTGGTGGATGTGCAGGTGAACGAGCCTCTGATAGTGTGGCTGATGTTATTAGGCCCTGTGGTGGTGTCCCCTGAATAGATATGTGGGCACAGTTGGCAACGGGCTTTGTTGCAAGGATAGGTTCCTGGGTTAGTGGTTCTGTTGTGTGGTATGTGGTTGTTGGTGAGTATTTGCTTCAGGTTGGGGGGCTGTCTGTAGGCAAGGACTGGCCTGTCTCCCAAGATTTGTGAGAGTGTTGGGTCATCCTTCAAGATAGGTTGTAGATCCTTAATAATGCTTTGGAGGGGTTTTAGTTGGGGGCTGAAGGTGACAGCTAGTGGTGTTCTGTTATTTTCTTTGTTAGGCCTGTCCTGTAGTAGGTGACTTCTGGGAACTCTTCCGGCTCTATCAATCTCCAACTATATCTCCAACTATACTCTCAGCCCAGCAGAAGCAGCTGTCCTATCTCGGGGCCTCTCCTTCTGCCCCTCCACCCCCACAAACATGACACAGTTCTGTGGTGACCTAGAATCCTATTTTCGACGTCTCCGACTCAAGCAATATTTCCAACATACCTCTGAACAACATACTAATCCACAGTGACCTCCCTACCAACACTACAAAAAGAAGGATTCTAGGTGGACTCCTCCTGAAGGTCGAAACAGCAGACTGCACTTCTACATACAGTGCTTCCGCCGACGTGCACGGGCTGAAATTGTGGAAAAGCAGCATCACTTGCCCCATAACCTCAGCCGTTTGGAACACAATGCCATCCACAGCCTCAGAAACAACTCTGACATCATAATCAAAAAGGCTGACAAAGGAGGTGCTGTTGTCATCATGAATAGGTCGGAATATGAAGAGGCTGCTTGGCAGCTCTCCAACACCACTTTCTACAAGCCATTACCCTCTGATCCCACTGAGAGTTACCAAAAGAAACTACACCATTTACTCAAGAAACTCCCTGAAAAAGCACAAGATCAAATCCGCACAGACACACTCCTGGAACCCCGACCTGGGATATTCTATCTACTACCCAAGATCCATAAACCTGGAAACCCTGGGCACCCCATCATCTCAGGCATTGGCACCCTGACAACAGGATTGTCTGGCTATGTAGACTCCCTCCTCAGGCCCTACGCTACCAGCACTCCCAGCTACCTTCGAGACACCACTGACTTCCTGAGGCAACTACAATCCATTGGTGATCTTCCTGATAACACCATCCTGGCCACTATGGATGTAGAAGCCCTCTACACCAACATTCCACACAAAGATGGACTACAAGCTGTCATAAATGTAAAGGGAAGGGTAAACCCCTTTAAAATCCCTCCTGGCCAGAGGAAAAATCCTCTCACCTGTAAAGGGTTAAGAAGCTAAAGGTAACCTTGCTGGCACCTGACCAAAATGACCAATGAGGAGACAAGATACTTTCAAAAGCTGGGAGGAGGGAGAGAAACAAAGGATCTGTGTCTGTTGGTATGCTTTTTTGCCGGGGATAGAACAGGAATGGAGTCTTAGAACTTTTAGTAAGTAATCTAGCTAGGTATGCTTTAGATTATGATTTCTTTAAATGGCTGAGAAAAGAATTGTGCTCAATAGAATGACTATTTCTGTCTGTGTGTCTTTTTTGTAACTTAAGGTTTTGCCTAGAGGGATTCTCTATGTTTTGAATCTAATTACCCTGTAAGGTACCTACCATCCTGATTTTACAGGGGTGATTCCTTTACTCCTATTTACTTCTATTTCTATTAAAAGTCTTCTTGTAAGAAAACTGAATGCTTTTTCATTGGTCTCAGATCCAAGGGTTTGGGTCTGTGGTCACCTATGCAAATTGGTGAGGATTTTTACCAAACCTTTCCCAGGAAGTGGGGTGCAAGGGTTGGGAGGATTTTGGGGGAAAGACGTGTCCAAACTACGTTTCCCAGTAAACCCAGTTAGAGTTTGGTTGTGGCAGTGGTTATTCCAAGGACAAAGGATAAAATTAATTTGTACCATGGGGAAGTTTTAACCTAAGCTGGTAAAAGTAAGCTTAGGAGGTTTTCATGCAGGTCCCCACATCTGTACCCTAGAGTTCAGAGTGCGGGAGGAACCTTGACACAAACTGTCAAGAACACTATCCCAGATAATGTCACGGCTAACGTGGTGGCTGAACTTTGTGACTTTGTCCTTACCCATAACTATTTTACATTTGGGGACAATGTATACCTTCAGATCAGTGGCACTGCTATGGGTACCCGCATGGCCCCACAGTATGCCAACATTTTTATGGCTGACTTAGAACAACGCTTCCTCAGCTCTCGTCCCCTAATGCCCCTACTCTACTTGCGCTATATTGATGACATCTTCATCATCTGGACCCATGGAAAAGAAGCCCTTGAGGAATTCCACCATGATTTCAACAATTTCCATCCCACCATCAACCTCAGCCTAGTCCAGTCCACACAAGAGATCCACTTCCTGGACACTACAGTGCTAATAAACGATGGTCACATAAACACCACCCTATACCGGAAACCTACTGACCGCTATTCCTACCTACATGCCTCCAGCTTTCACCCTGACCACACCACACGATCCATCATCTACAGCCAAGCTCTGCGATACAACCGCATTTGCTCCAACCCCTCAGACAGAGACAAACACCTACAAGATCTCTATCAAGCATTCTTACAACTACAATGCCCACCTGCGGAAGTGAAGAAACAGATTGATAGAGCCAGAAGAGTTCCCAGAAGTCACCTACTACAGGACAGGCCTAACAAAGAAAATAACAGAACGCCACTAGCCATCACCTTCAGCCCCCAACTAAAACCCCTCCAAAGCATTATTAAGGATCTACAACCTATCTTGAAGGATGACCCAACACTCTCACAAATCTTGGGAGACAGGCCAGTCCTTGCCTACAGACAGCCCCCCAACCTGAAGCAAATACTCACCAACAACCACATACCACACAACAGAACCACTAACCCAGGAACCTATCCTTGCAACAAAGCCCGTTGCCAACTGTGCCCACATATCTATTCAGGGGACACCACCACAGGGCCTAATAACATCAGCCACACTATCAGAGGCTCGTTCACCTGCACATCCACCAATGTGATATATGCCATCATGTGCCAGCAATGCCCCTCTGCCATGTACATTGGTCAAACTGAACAGTCTCTACGTAAAAGAATAAATGGACACAAATCAGATGTCAAGCATTATAACATTCATAAACCAGTCGGAGAACACTTCAATCTCTCTGGTCACACGATTACAGACATGAAAGTTGCTATATTACAACAAAATAACTTCAAATCCAGTCTCCAGCGAGAAACTGTTGAATTGGAATTCATTTGCAAATTGGATACAATTAACTTAGGCTTGAACAGAGACTGGGAGTGGCTAAGTCATTATGCAAGGTAACCTATTTCCCCTTGTTTTTTCCTACACCCCTCCCCCCAGACATTCTTGTTAAACCCTGGATTTGTGCTGGAAATGGCCCACCTTGATTATCATACACATTGTAAGGAGAGTGGTCACTTTAGATAAGCTATTACCAGCAGGAGAGTGGGTTTGTGTGGGGGGGGGAGGAGGGGTGAGAAAACCTGGATTTGTGCTGGAAATGGTCCGACTTGATTATCATACACATTGTAAGGAGAGTGATCTCTTTAGATAAGCTATTACCAGCAGGAGAGTGGGGTGGGAGAAGGTATTTTTTCATGCTTTGTGTGTATATAAAAAGATATTCTACACTTTCCACAGTATGCATCCGAAGAAGTGAGCTGTAGCTCATGAAAGCTTATGCTCAAATAAATTGGTTAGTCTCTAAGGTGCCACAAGTACTCCTTTTCTTTTTGCGAATACAGACTAACACGGCTGTTACTCTGAAAATTGTCGATTCTCTTTCTCTTATCTTATACGGAGACATTAATTCTTCTCCAGTACACACAGAACTATTCACATGCAGGGAACTGTGCACATCCAGAGAAATAGTCATACACAGAGACAGATCACTGTAAAAGTCAGGTTAAGGATGTCACTTAAATAGACAAACGCAAGAAGATTTCGAGTTAAAGCATCTGCTCCTTCCTTAAGCCACACTGTGGTCATAAAATATGTTGGGATGTAGGTTACACAAGTTAACAAGCAGCACGGAGACCTTAGCAATCCTGGTACAAGTTCAATTAAAGGCTAAGGGTCAGATCCCCAGCTGGTGAAGTGCATGGAACTATTCCTATGTAAACCAGCTAAGGATCCAGCCATCAGGCAGTGTCAGACTTAATTTGCCCTTAAATTTCACGCCTCTGTTGGTTTAAGATAAGAAAAATATTTTTGTTTTGCTAACTTCCTTAATGAAAACTAAAAGACAACTCTTTTGTTTTTTTAAAAGATCATATTGGACAACTCCAGTGCATGACCTGTTTTAACACTGATGCCAACTAAGTCCATATTCTAGCATGTCCAGGACTGTGGTACAGCTCAGACTCCTTAGTGCACAACTTATTGATACAGGAGACCACAGCAACTCCTTTTGAGTCATTTTGTCAAGGTCTCATTGAGGACTCTTTTATCCGAGGATTCTTGAGATGATACAATCTAACAGCTCTTTTGAAGCCAAAAGGGTCTGGTATGTCACAGGCGATTTGAACACTCCTTAGTACAGTGCAGGATTATTAATGACTCTGCAACTCCTTTGTGGTCTGTTGTGCCTATCTAGTCTTTTATAAGATTGGCAATCACAGTGGTGTCTGAGCATCGAAAAGTAAGCATATTTTTTCTTTCTCTCTGCCAGCCAATCTGGCAGGAACAATCTTTAAAGTGGTTGGCTGGCATTTTTTAAAAATATATTGTAAGTGTGAAAATGCTCATGTGTTTGAGAGAGTTTACAGGAAAGTGAAGTCAGAGAGATTGGTTTTGCATTTAGTTATAAGTGCAGCAAACATTGTGGTCAAACATATTTCATCTGGCAGTGCCAATGGGAGCTCAGGTAGTCCTCAGTATATCACTCTGCCCATACACTCAAACTTTGCTCACTCAATTTTTATGATAAAGAGTTGCAATACTATCAGTGTGTCTGTTTGTGTGAGCATTACAGCCAGTAGCCGTAACTTCCCTCCAGAGAAGATATTATAAATAATAAAAATTTTAGACTCAAATGCACTGATGATCTGCCACAAAACTAGACATTTTGAGCTCTGTGCCATCCCACAGGCTGTATTTCTTGCTGCTCCCGCACTCCCCCTATAAAAGGAACTTGGAACCTTGGATCTGTATCATTGTGGACTAGCCAGGCTGCCACCAGAAACTTTGGATTGCCCCTTCTCCCCATGTGAGCACTTAGAAAGCTGACAGAGAGTGATGATCCAGCGTACATACATTTGAAGAGACTTCATGCCATGTAACAATGGTGCTTCTGACACTTTTCAGACCTTATGTACCCATGCAAGTGTGGGGTGGGATTTCTCCATTAGTCAATAAACCTAACTAGATGTCTTCAAAGCGTTTGTTTGCTCATTATTGAAAACAGCCTCTTATTTTTAATAGCTTGGAACATCTGTAGGAATTAGCCCTTGCTCAGATTCATTAGTTTGCTCCATACCCTACCGGTGGAAAAAAAAAATCCCAAAGGCCATGTAACAACATATAGTGGGAAGAAGGAGATGTTTAGTTTCCACAGACCAGAGAAGGGTGCTAAACCTAGCATTCTTCAGGTAGCCTGCAGAGCCATCAGTTTAAAACTGCTGAATCCCTCCTATGTGTAGTTTCCAGAGTCCCCTGGGACCACTATAGATTTTTCTGTAGAAGTGCTGTACACAGATGCTTTATGGTAGAGCATTGTGGATTCGCATGGTGACTGCAAAAGTAACCTTCTTTTTAGTTAATAGAGTACACAAGCAGTCTAGCTCCCAACCCTACCAGGAGATACACACAGTGAAAGATTTGGATATACGTCCTAAAATAGGATCTGACCCACAGTCACTTATATATGAACCATAAAGGCACATTATTGTTGTCTCGAGAAATGAACTTAAAAATATTAAACAGTGATTCGTTTTAAACTTTATTAGAAAAACTATTTGAGAGATTGTAAGGTATAGTAATTGGAAAGTATCTCTTTAAGCAGATTGTGAACCTGTGAAGCTGTGCTCATTCAGTTTAGATACCTGCCAGAGCAGCAGTGTGAATATACAACTAGGCCTTGCATTCTGTGTATAGATTGTAAACCACCATTATCTGGACCCCACTGTGTTTGTGTATTTCATTCATATTATGCTTGACATGTAAAGAGTCAAAGACACAACATATCTTCCTCACATAAAAACGTATATTCTTTGCATATCCTATGTTTTAAGTGCTATGTTTTTTCATTTATAATGTTGCCAAATACGTTGTAACAGTGAGTTGAATTATATCAGTTTTATCCACCATCCTTTTTCAAAACTGATTGCCTGTGAGATCAGTCCTGCATTAGTTTGGATTCCATCTGCTTGAACATAAAGCATATGAGCCAAAATCAGAACTGGGACACGCACTTGAATTTGGCCCTCTCTCTCTAGAAATGCAGCCCAGTATCCTGTCAAACCTCTTCATTCTGGGGAAATCTGTGTTTACATGTTAGAATGTGCAGCGTATTTCCAGCCATGCAGATACAATCAGCAGCTATTCTGTCTTTTATTTCATTATTAGAAAAAAAAATTCGTTACACTTATCTGTATAATCTACATTTGCCTTCTGTCGGCTCATACCTACTAGGGTAAAAGACACTTTTCATGAAAAGGCATAGAACCAAGACTAAGCCTACATCCCCTCACAATTTAGGTGTTGAAAAACTAAATGACATATCCAGCTGTTTCAGATAAAGCTTGCAAAGGGACTCAAATAAGCAAGAGATTCTTTCCTTAGCTTTCGTTTTGTGAATCACGCTACCCCAGTTCTTTTATCTGACCACAGATGTCGGCATATAACTATAGGGGTTGCATCCATCCAAATCAGTGATTTAAGATTAGGAATGGGTGAACCAATTAAACCCAAAACAAACCGGAGGTTTGAGTGATTTATTTTTCAATGTTCAGGTACATATGAGCACCCCAGTTTCTACCAGTTGAAAAGTGGAAATACAAAAAATACTGTTGAAATAATGACAGTCGCAGTTCAAAAGATATTTCCATCCTAACCAGATTCAGGAGGGACTGGAACTTTTGTGTGAGAGAGAGTTCTTATCAGATTTTCTGCTCAATTTCTAGACCCAAGTGCACTATCCCAAAATACTTAAACACATGCTTAGCTTTAAGCACATGCTTGTTTATGTCCCACTGAAGCCAATGAGGCTTAAAGTTCACCATGTACAGTACTTCAATGCTTTGCTGAATCAGTAGTTCAGGCTGCTACTGTAACCAGTCCCTCACATCATGTCCAGTAGTGAACTTGAAATTTCACAAGCTGAATAGAAAAATTATATAAAAACTCAAATTAAAACCGATAACAAAGACACACCAGCAACATTTGAAATCTATAGAAACATTAAAGGATACTTCAATTAAAATGGTCTAGCTACCTTAAGACTCAACCCAACTCCCATTAAAAAAACTCCCAATAATTTTGATAGAGCTAGAGATCAGGACCTTGATTAGTAAGGTCTTAAGTCAGTAAAAAAGAATTTTACCAAACCATATCACTGACCTACAGAGAGCTGATAAAAAAAATGAAAAATATGTAATACATTCATAAATAATGTATCAGAAAAATGCTACAATTTCCAGATAAATTACTCATCTTGAATAATCTGAACTCTAAACCGTGAGACTCATATGCCACAGGAGTTGTTTCAAAGCATATCCAAAACACATCACCAAGAAAACTACATCTTCAGAATGACAACATACTGTGCAGTATAGTAAGTGGGACAACTAATTATATGAATATTGCAAAATCAATTTAGCTGCAAACAATCACTTCCATGGTAAAATGAATCTGAAATTCTCACACAGTAATATTTCTTAGCCCTTGATTAGACTAAGTCCTTTTTTACAAAGTAAATTGATTCATTATGAAAACTGAAAAATAAACAAAACCTTATAATCCAAACAATGGAAGATTTTAGGGAGCAAGTTCAAAAACTGTCAGCCTCTCTAAATTAAAACATATAATATTCAAAAGAAAAAAGAGCACTAAATGATTCCCCATATAGTAGGACATTCAACATATCATCAGTCTTATGAACGCATGCTGCTTCAATTCTTTGTTCCTGATAGTTTGCTGAGTCATAGCATGCCTTTCTTCTGAAGTCTGTGAAGACCCATTACTGCCAGTGTCAGCTGCTGACTGTTTCATTTGTAGTGTACTTTAATCCTTACAGTTCTTTGTTTGGGATCTTCAGATTTATTTTTTTAAAGTTAATAATTCTTTGCTTTTTACATACAGTGGCCCCTCTTCCCTGCCCACCTCAAGGACTTACAAGTGCAGAAGAGGCATTCAGGAACTTTTTGACTGAAAACAGGGTGAAGATACACAGTCGAAAAATTTTCATCAAATTTTCAACAAAAAATGAAAAGTGTTAATGACCAGACCTACTTTAGAAATGTAAATTAAGCCTCCTAACACTGACATAATATGGATAAATAGTGTTAGAGCCATTTTAATAGATGGAAAAATTTTTACTCTTAAATCCTTGCATAAATAGCTAGACAATATTCCCTCCTAATACCTAATACCCGGAATGCATCCTTTGTATTGACTACTTATGTGACATGATGACAAGCACTCCATCCTTCATAGAACTAATGACATGACATGCAAAGATATGACCAAAAAGCCCCTCTAACAAGGCGTAAAGACTTCAGAGAGGAAGGGGTGTAATACATCTATTTGTTCAGCCTCATGGAGAAAATAGATGGCCTTTCCTTTGCCAGTTGTGAACATAATTATTATTCTTATTTTTATTTCAGTATGGGCTCGAGGCACCAAGTGAGATCAGGGACCATTTGTTCTACATATGTACTAACAGTCAGAGAGAGTTCCTGCCCTGAAGAGCTTACAGTCTTAATAGACAAGACAGACAAAGGGTGGAGCAGAAAACAGAGGCAGTAACTTGCCCACAGTATGTCATTAGCAGAGCTGTGAGCAGAACCGAGGGCTTCTGTCTCCCATTCTAGTGCCCTATTCACTAGACCAGGTTGCCTCATAATATGTGCTCTCACACTGGAATGTGTAAGTACTTGGCATTTTAACAACGAGATTTAGTATGAACCATGCCGCTGTTCACTCTTGTAATTGAAGGTCCTCCATTGAAAGCATGGATCATATTCGCGCCACATTGTAATAGATTTTCTCGATATTGAAAAGCGTTACAGACTTTCATCCATTAAGCAGTCAGTCCTTATAGCTTATTTGTAAATGATTGTGGAAACTCATAAATATACTTCTAGCTCAGCGTACCAGTGGCAAGCAACGGCTCCTCGCCTTCAGTGGTTCTCGTGTGAATAAAACAAATTGATTCCTAGGGGTTCTGTTTCAGTGCTGTATCATTCAGTCTAGCTGTTTGGTTAAAAAAAAAAAGAAGAAACAATCTTATATCTCTACTCACAAATGGCTAACTCAATAATTCTGCACTTGATTAGAATGCAGTTGCAATAGATCATATGTTTTTCTACTCATCATAGTAGCCCTCTAAAAAAGGGACAGGCATGTCATGGGACTTTTTGTTCTTCACAAAATGTAAGACAATAGGAAATAAATTATGACAGATTTTGTATGAAATTGTTTCCTCAGTACTGAGGCCAGAATGTGCTACTTTTACACACATAGTACCTTCCTCCACAAATCCTCCATTTGAGCTCAGTAGGATCACTTATAGTGTATGGCATTATTCAAATTAAGTGTATTTGGCCCTAAATTTGCACTTGTATCTTATAGTTGAAGTCATCTTTCCGCTTTTGGAGAAGGGTAGGATTTTTTTCTGCTTAACTCTACATATCTGAACAGTTTCATAAGTTGAGGCTTTAGGATCCAGTTCTGCAAAATGTTGGTGGTGCATGGACTGCGCAGTTAAGAACTGTGCCTTTAAGGTCTAAAATATTTCATGTGGCAGACTTCAAAAAGAACTGGTCAGTTTGATGTCAGTTGCAGCTGTCTGTGGGTTGAAGCCTGAAAACATGAACCAAGTGGGATGGACATAGGACCCTCTCACCTGATTACCTTTGTTATTACATTATTTGTATCGTTGTCCTTCTGATCCAGCAAAAGTCACTGCAGTTCATCAGAGAAGCTTATTGGACATATTGGATTTCAGAAGCCAAAACCAAGATGAGCACCTCCTCTCTGATCCAGTGCATCCTCAACTCCCATTGACATCAGGGAGAGTTCAGAGCACAGTATACCAGGCATAAAATGATCACCGCCTCACAGGATTGGGTCCTTGGTCACTGAAATGCTGAGGCTGCCTTTCCAGGAGTCAGACTCTCCACCCAGGTTACTCCCTGAATTTAGCCTACAGCTTAATCTAAAACTGGTTATTCCAAACTCAACACTGGAGGAAGCCTCCTCGCTTTCTCTTATTTCTCCTGTAAGGACGCCTGTGTACTTTTCCCAGACTAAACAAGTAACCCTGACCTGCAGCCATTTACTCTCACAACCAATTCAAACTTAGAGCATGTGTCCTAACATGAATCCTGGCTCCACAACAATCTAACATTCCTATGGGAAACAGCCCAAATTAATTACAGCCTTCCTTCTACAATAACTGAAGTGCCCTGTCGTAAAGGAGAGAGATAAGAGCACTCATTTTTCATGGACTAAAACATTTGGTTTTAGGCCTACGATGGACGCCTGCAGGACACTTGTGTTACACTAATGAATACAGTCAACATCCATGGTGTGTGCAGTACAGCACTGTATTCACTTGGTAGCAAACCCTATAGATAAGGAGGAAACAGTTCCTGTTCTATTCCCATTTTCACATGCTCATACAGTTTTGGATGAAACTGTTTTGTTTTTGTTTTTTTGGTCTCTGTGCAAAACAGATTTCTTTCTTTTTCCTTTTAAAACTGGAATCACAGTTAGATCCCTTTTGCCATTTTGAATTAGGCTGGGAAACAATATTCCCGCCCCAATTTTAAAAAGACGGGATGCTGATCGACTCAATAGCTCCTCAAAGCCCAGGTGAGAGAGGCTTTTGAGACTGCTCTGCCGTGGACCTCATTAGTGTATGTTCTTGTTAAGACTGGTCTTCTGTGCCTGTGCACACCTTGAAATGCACATGTATTATTGGTTCAGTGAAAGGATTGCAATGACAGTGGTTTGGCACTGATAAGAAACACACTTCTAACTCCAGGACATGTGTATTCATATTCTCTCCCTCCCACCACCTACCGCCATACCTCATTAAAAACACATTTGGAAACTAGCTGTGTGATGGAGCCTTCTTTCAGCTTCTTTAGCCATTGTGTGCCCACTATGGCATCAGCAGGTCCTTCTCTGGCATGGGTAAGGACTGCAGCCTTACCCATGCCCACAACCAATACCCAGGCTGCCACCTTTCGCTTGCCTCTCCTAAGAAAACAGATATACAGCTGAGGTTAGGGCAATATACAAAGTGCCTCCTTTCATGGGACATGTGGAGCCAAGTCTTCATGCTGTTTTTACTTATTCCTTACCCAGTGAGACTCCCACTGGTTTCAGCTTGGCTGAGTAAGAACTGGTTGAAAGCAGAGGCCCTGATTCTGTTAACATTGGGTAGTTCCTCCTTACCCTGTGAGTAGCTCCACTGAAAAAGAAACTTGTTGTCTGGCCCTCGAACCCCATGGATCTTTCTTCACATCAGGTCTAGAGTCCCCTGACAACTGCACTTCCAGAGTTTCTTATGCCAGCAATTTCTGCCAGGATTCCCCCGTGAAAAATGCTCCAGTTGCAAAGCAGGAGCACCAGAGCTCAGAAAAGGTAACAGCCTGGTCCCTGCTGGATGTTGAGGAATGTCCCTTCTGGTCTTCTCCTTCCTACACATGGAACACCATCTGCAGCATCCATTTCGGGAGTAGACAATGTCATCATAGAATCACAGAATCATAGAATATCAGGGGTTGGAAGGGACCTCAGGAGGTCATCTAGTGCAACCCCCTGCTCAAAGCAGGACCAATCTCCTCTTTCCATGCAGAAGGGATAAGATCTAGGCACTGAGGGTTACTGTCTCTGCATATAGCCTGAAGGAATGATCCCTCAAGGTACATGTGTGCCATAGATACCTTAGGGTAAGGAGTCAATGAAAATATCAAATGAAAACCTGAATGTATATCAAAAAGGTTCAAAATGAGATGGGTTGGCTTAAATCATTCACAAAATGGACAAAAACAGACCAAATTTTGAATTCCTTACTCAGATTTACTCAGTCTTTACTCAGGTAAACCACCACTGAAATCAAAGATCTTAAGCAAGTGAAAACTTTCTGGTATGGCATTATTTTAGTGCAATGCTACAGTTGCAGAGTTACTATTCAAAAATGCAAAGGTTAAGGTTCCTGTGGCAAAACTAATTCAGCCTCATTGCACCTTTGTAGCATTTCCCCCCTATTTTTAAATACACTATTGTTCTCAAATATGCACCCCAAATATACAGAATCATTTTCTCTACAGCAAAACTGTAGCAATCCTTCACCTTTGTGATTCTTCTCACCTCTATTTTCCCTGGCAACCTTAACGTTGCATAAATATTATATTAATGCAACATATTAAAATCCTGCTCCAGGCTTCTTCTGGGATCAACCTCCCATTTATCTTGAGGCATCAATAAAAAATGTAAATATTAAGCCACAAAAATTGTATTAAGGTAATGTTAAGGATGTGACTAATGCCCACCAAAGCCATACGTTTCAAAGCTGCGGCTGGTGCTCAACATAGAATCATAGAATATCAGGGTTGGAAGAGACCTCAGGAGGTCATCTAGTCCAATCCCCTGCTCAAAGCAGGACCAATCCCCAACTAAAACATCCCAGCCAGGGCTTTGTCAAGCCTGACCTTAAAAACTTCTAAGGAAGGTAGAACTGTAGAACTCCCTAGGTAACGCATTCCAGTGTTTCACCACCCTCCTAGTGAAAAAGTTTTTCCTAATATCCAACCTAAACCTCCCCCACTGCAATTTGAGACCATTATTCCTTGTTCTGTCATCAGCTACCACTGAGAACAGTCTAGATCCATCCTCTTTGGAACCCCCTTTCAGGTAGTTGAAAGCAGCTATCAAATCCCCCCTCATTCTTCTCTTCCTCAGACTAAACAATCCCAGTTCCCTCAGCCTCTCCTCATAAGTCATGTGTTCCAGTCCCCTAATCATTTTTGTTGCCCTCCGCTGGACTCTTTCCAATTTTTCCACATCCTTCTTGTAGTGTGGGGCCCAAAACTGGACACAGGACTCCACATGGGGCCTCACCAATGTCGAATAGAGGGGAACGATCACGTCCCTCGATCTGCTGGCAATGCCCCTACATATACATCCCAAAATGCCATTGGCCTTCTTGGCAACAAGGGCACACCATTGACTCATATCCAGCTTCTCATCCACTGTAACCCCTAGGTCCTTTTCTGCAGAACTGCTGCCGAGCCATTCGGTCCCTAGTCTGTAGCGGTGCATGGGATTCTTCCATCCTAAGTGCAGGACTCTGCACTTGTCCTTGTTGAACCGCATCAGATTTCTTTTGGCCCAATCCTCTAATTTGTCTAGGGCCCTCTGTATCCTATCCCTACCCTCCCACGTATCTACCTCTCCTCCCAGTTTAGTGTCATCTGCAAACTTGCTGAGAGTGCAATCCACACCATCTTCCAGATCATTTATGAAGATAATGAACAAAACTGGACCCAGGACCAACCCTTGGGGCACTCCACTTGATACTGGCTGCCAACTAGACATGGAGCCATTGATCACTACCCGTTGAGCCCGACAATCTAGCCAACTTTCTATCCACCTTATCATCCATTCATCCAGCCCATACTTCTTTAACTTGCTGGCAAGAATACTGTGGGAGACTGTGTCAAAAGCTTTGCTAAAGTCAAGGAACAACACATCCACCGCTTTCCCCTCATCCACAGAGCCAGTTATCTCATTATAGAAGGCAATTAGATTAGTCAGGCATGACTTGCCCTTGGTGAATCCATGCTGACTGTTCCTGATCACTTTCCTCTCCTCTAAATGCTTCAGAATTGATTCTTTGAGGACCTGCTCCATGATTTTTCCAGGGACTGAGGTGAGGCTGACTGCCCTGTAGTTTCCAGGATCCTCCTTCTTCCCTTTTTTAAAGATGGGCACTACATTAGCCTTTTTCTAGTCATCCGGGACTTCCTCCGATCGCCATGAGTTTTCAAAGATAATGGCCAATGGCTCTGCAATCACATCCGCCAACTCCTTTAGCACTCTCGGATGCAGCACATCTGGCCCCATGGACTTGTACTCGTCCAGCTTTTCTAAATAGTCCTGAACCACTTCTTTCTCCACAGACGGCTGGTCACCTCCCCATGCTGTGCTGCCCAGTGCAGTAGTCTGGGAGCTGACCTTGTTCGTGAAGACAGAGGCAAAAAAGCATTGAGTACATTAGCTTTTTCCACATCCTCTGTCACTAGGTTGCCTCCCTCATTCAGTAAGGGGCCCACACTTTCCTTGACTTTCTTCTTGTTGCTAACACACCTGAAGAAACCCTTCTTGTTACTCTTAACATCTCTTGCTAGCTGCAACTCCAGGTGTGATTTGGCCTTCCTGATTTCACTCTTGCATGCCCGAGCAATATCTTTATACTCTTCCCTGGTCATTTGTCCAATCTTCCACTTCTTGTAAGCTTCTTTTTTGCGTTTAAGATCAGCAAGGATTTCACTGCTAAGCAAAGCTGGTCGCCTGCCAAATTTACTATTCTTTCTACATATCAGGATGGTTTGTCCCTGTAACCTCAATAAGGATTCTTTAAAATACAGCCAGCTCTCCTGGACTCCTTTCCCCCTCATGTTATTCTCCCAGGGGATCCTGCCCATCAGTTCCCTGAGGGAGTCAAAGTCTGCTTTTCTGAAGTCCAGGGTCCATATTCTGCTGCTCTCTTTTCTTCCCTGTGTCAGGATCCTGAACTTGATCATCTCATGGTCACTGCCTCCCAGGTTCCCATCCACTTTTGCTTCCCCTACTAATTCTTCCCGGTTTGTGAGCAGCAGGTCAAGAAGAGCTCTGCCCCTAGTTGGTTCCTCCAGCACTTGCACCAGGAAATTGTCCCCTACACTTTCCAAAAACTTCCTGGATTGTCTGTGCACCGCTCTCCCAGCAGATACCAGGGTGATTGAAGTCTCCCATGAGAACCAGGGACTGCGATCTAATAACTTCCGTTAGTTGCCGGAAGAAAGCCTCGTCCACCTCATCCCCCTGGTCCGATGGTCTATAGCAGACTCCCACCACGACATCACCCTTGTTGCTCACACTTCTAAACTTAATCCAGAGACACTCAGGTTCTTCTGCAGTTTCATACTTCAGCTCTGAGCAGTCATACTGCTGCTCCCATACATACAGTGCAACTCGCCCACCTTTTCTGCCCTGCCTGTCCTTCCTGAACAGTTTATATCCATCCATGACAGTACTCCAGTCATGTGAGTTATCCCACCAAGTCTCTATTATTCCAATCACATCATAATTCCTTGACTTTTCCAGGACTTCCAGTTCTCCCTGCTTGTTTCCCAGGCTTCTTGCATTTGTGTACAGGCACTTGAGATAACTCGCTGATCGTCCTTCTTTCTCAGTATGAGGCAGGAGCCCTGCCCTCTCAAACATGAACGTGTTGAGCTCTGGCTCTTTCAACACTCATGTTAAATAAAATTCAATTAAAAGAAACTGTGACAAGGCTAAGATAAAATTATTTTACCATCACAACGACTGGTAACACAATTACATTAGCACTCACAATGTTAACACTGTCCACACATCATAGAGCTCGATCTCTGGTTCCAGCTGAAATGCCCACCGCGTAGGTTGTATGAGAGGCTGTAAAAATCACGAGCCTGAGGCTGCTCTAACTCACACCAGCTGCTAATGGTCCCAAAAGGCTAAAGCAGAAGCCCAGGGTCAGTGCAGTCTAGAGGGACCCCAGTAATACCTTCTCTCCTTCACTAGGAGTCCCTATACTGTCTCTGTGCCAGTGAAAGATTCTCTCTAGTGCTGGAAAGACCCTCTTTGAGGTAGATAGGCCAGTTTTATGAGCCAACTCCACCTGCAGCTTATATACTACAAGAATGGTACATGTGAACAATGATGGTCAATTGTAAGTGCGCTGGGAACCTTACATTAATTGTCTGGCTTCTCTGTGTGTAAAATCTTAGGGTTTGATATTACAGAGCATCGCCCCTTTGAGCAGCCATTTTCACCTGTGCAAAAAGGGCCCAAAATACTATCAAATGCTATCAAATAGTGGAGTTTTATACTCTTTGTACAATGGGAAATGAGCAGAGGAGGTGCAAGATAGTGGAGAATCAAGCCCTCAGTCTTCATCTGCTTTTGACATTCTGTGATTTTTGCATTGTTTTAAAATTCTACTTCTAAAAATAATAGCAATAAATATATGTCTTTTTTCACCAGAGATCTCAAAGTACCTTACAAATGTTAATTAATTGTGCCTCCCAGAAAACCTCTGCAAGATCGGTAGTAAATATTGTTTTCCTTACTTTATATATTGGCAGGGGCAAGGCTAAATCCAGATCTCCATATACCATGTATGCTGCTCTAGTACACCACATTCCTTGATACGGGAAATCAATAGTGAGATTGCTGTGATACTACATGAGGCCAGATTCTGCAACTTTTATTCGTACTAAATGCTATCTTACTCCACAAATAGAAATCAATCACACTACTTGATCAAAGGGATGCAACTCAAGCCATATCCACAAAAGCTGAAGGAACTGGGTACGTTTAGTTTGGAAAACAGGAGATTAAGGGGAGGGGATATGATAGCAGTCTTCAGATACCTGAAAGGCTGCCATAGAAAAATGAAGAAAAGTTGTTCTCTCTTTCCACAGAGGGCAGGACAAGAGGCAATGGGTTCAAACTACAGCACAGTAGATTTAGATTAAATTTCAGGAAAAACTTTCTAACTGTAAGAACAGCAGGACAATGGAACAGACTGCCTCAGGAGGTCATGGAAGCTCCTTCACTGGAGGTTTTCAAAAAGAGGCTGTCTTGGATAGTTTAGACACAACAAATCCTGCATTTTGGCAGCGGGCTAGACTAATGACCCTTTTCATCTCTCCTAGATTCTCTGATTCTACTTGAGGAGTGAAGTACTACTGAACCTGAATAAAAGGTCAAAGTTTGGGCCAGAACTAACAGCAGAATCTGGTGCATAGTGAATTATACGTGAGGCCAGGGTGAGGCCAAGCAAAAGTCTTAAGCCTCTTTGACATTTAAGGCCTGATACTGCAAGATGCCAAACACTTTGCTCCTCATCCAGCACAGCACTTAAGGACGTGAGTAATCCTATTGAAATTCAACTGAGTTATGCTGGTTTACGCCATCTCAGGATTGGTCCCTTGGTTTTCCAAAGTCTTTTGTATAGAGATTGGAAGATGCATTTACGAGTTCCTTCAAAAGCAGCTGCAATCCAAATGGAAAGATACTTATAAACACTTGTGGATTGGGAAATACATCTAGTGAAGCTGCATAGTTTGGTTTTTTCAGAAATTAGCACTATAAGAGGTTAGGTATCTGCTGTTTTCAATTTACTACAAACTGCCCGCTTCATTGGAGGGAACACTTCACAGAATCAGGTTGAAGATAACAATGTATTTCTTTTTATCAGCCACCTTTGAATATCAGGCCCCAAAGTCCTACTTAACTAACATTAGTAGTTTACAGAGTAACAGCCGTGTTACAGACTAACACGGCTGTTACTCTGAAACCTGTCATTATGCAAGGCACTGCATTTAGCCGTATGGAGTGGAAATCTATCAATTAGTAGTTTAGTACCTCTTGGAGAAAACCAAGTATTACAAATGGGTATATCTCTGCCCCAAACCTGTGTTCAATCTCTGATAAAGAGTAATAGTTTGTAAGAACATTAATTAATTAAAGTGAGGTGTTGTAAAGCACCCCATCCCATGAGTGTTTAGTAAGAATAAGATTTACTTTTCTACAAAGGGACCATATATAAGAATTAACAAAAGCAAGGGAGGGCAGTTTGCAAGGTAAGAATAGTTTATCCATCAATATTTTATGTCTTACATTTGATATTTAGCTATACTGGTACCTCGAGCACAAAGGAAAGCTGAACAATGCTGCAGAAAAACAAATGACTGAGTTAAAGCAAAACCCTTTGCTATATAGTGCAGAGAGCAGCAAAATACCCCAGAAAACCC
Organism: Lepidochelys olivacea; assembly: GCF_965140295.1. Classification (NCBI taxonomy): domain Eukaryota; kingdom Metazoa; phylum Chordata; order Testudines; family Cheloniidae; genus Lepidochelys; species Lepidochelys olivacea. Next base: position 104,102,521 of record NC_140416.1, read on the forward strand.
TTACAACCCAGAGAGAGAGAGAGAAGGAGAGAGAATAGCAACACAACTTAGTCCCCAGACATTTCAGAACTCCCTCCAATCTACACTGGTTCTGCAGCTCTTGGAGAATGCCCCACTAGCCAGAATCACTGGCTTTGCAGAACAGAGCACAGGTCATAACACAAGGGCCTGTTGTATAGTTTTTTGCACTCCACACATTTTGGACAGTGAAACTAGCCTGAGTTTTTCACTTTCTGTTTAGAATTAGCAGTTTAACCATGGAGATTCTAATTTTGGCAGCTTCCAGAACTGGATCAGTCCCTGAAGAATTAGCCCGTCTCAACTAAGAATATTATAAGAGATTGATAGCTAATGGCTCACACTATAGGTGCTTAGATATCATGGTATTGATAGTTGAAAAGAACAGTATGTGTTACACTATTTACAATATTTAGCATACAGTATACCTTCACCTTGGAATATAAATTGAATGCATAAAAGGGAAGAGTCAATTTGTAATTCCCTTCCTATCAGTCCAGCACAAAGTACGATTGATATGTCTTAATGGTTTAATTTTTTAATTGTTCCAAGATCACACTAACTATCTTGGCCATACCCTTAGTAAAGAATATAGGCCTGAAATTTTACACTGGCTTTTACACCAACTTAGAATTACTCCTGATTTAATCTACCGTATAGGGAGAGCAGAATCAGACACATATACATCTCTGCTATAAATCTCTCTGGGTGTATTTCAGTGCAGTACCAAGACACACGGGTTGATTTTTTCCTCTCTCTGGCAACTGTTGTGGTCTCCTTCTATAGAAGGTTGTGAGAGGACAGAGATTCAGACATGCTGGAATGTGGTCTAATTTCCTCATTTTGCCTTTATTTACTTTACTTTTTTATGTACATTGTCTTTCAGAATATAAATACTCTAGAAAAAGCAGAGTGAGGTTGGAAATCAACAAAAAAAAAGAGGACATTGTTTTAGTTGTCTAATCAGCTCAACCTTTGGGAGAACAACCGTAACCTTTGGACAGATGCCAACAACTGCCATTTAGGTATTTACATCTGTTTATCCTCTCAGTCAAATGCCTTTTGTCTTAGGTTTGACATAGTAGTACAAATGTTCTGACCCCTACAAGCAGTTCTCAAACACTGGATAAAAGATGTCTTTTCCCCTTTTCTAAAAGGATGAACACATACTTTTACCTCTCCCCTCCCTGCTTATTCCTCTTTACCAGTTATACCCTTTTGAGGCAGTTGTTGACAAGACCTGCATAATTCAGTTTACATGTGTGACTAGAATTTTGTGAAGGCATAAGCTGGATGTTGCAGATAAGCTCTCAAGAGTTAACCCTCTCGAATAATTTCAACATTAAAATATGTTCTATTACTTTCCACACTTCCATAACTAGTTTAGCATTCCCAGTTATAAGTGATCCTAATCCAAAGGGTGTTTTTTTTTCTAGAACTGGGGGATTTAACAAGAGCTCAAAATATGTTATTAGAGTGAAACTGTTTAAAACACACATTTGTTTTCCTTGGCATTATATAAAAATCATTCTTATTGTACCTATATGACTTTTTATAGTGTGCACAGCTAATTAGTGCAGTCAGGCAGACTTAGCTGAAAAGAATGGCTGGTAATGGCAAACTTTGTGACCACCATTTTCACAGGACTTGCAACTGAGCTTGTCTCAAGTATGAGCTGTGACACCTCAGCACCAAGAGATCCATCATTTGTGTAAGGAGGGGCGGAGCCTCAGCCAGTATAAATGGTCACAACTCCATTGTGGAGCTATGATCATTTACATCAGCTGAAAATGTGCTCCATAGCCTTTAAAACTGCTGATAAATGTCACGCTGCAGCCATCACTGGAAAACAGGAGGAAAGTTTTCTTGAGGTTCAATTGAAAACAACAGGTGAAATTGTCTCTGGTAGCTTAATAAAAATCTGAACGTGCAACTTAAACTAATTGATGGTGTCCCTTTAGGTGAAATGGAAAATCAAAGTCTGATGAGGAAGTTCAGATGAAACTTCCAGCTAGAGCTATAAAACAAATTTAAGCTCCATACTTTACTGTCCTGGTAATTCAGAAAAACTCCAGGGAGAGAAATGTGCCTCTAAGCTTGGTTAGTGTGTATTCCCAGGCCATTGGATGCAGCAATGTGTAGTCCCAAATCCAGCTCGGGTCTGCTTTGATGATTGGTATGGTGGGAGGTAGAGCCATGAGGTCCACCCATAACCTGCCCACCTGCATGTAGCTTAACAGAGGCAGCTCTCCTTCTGTGCTCCAATGCACTGGGCAGATAGCCCAGGCAGAGGAGAAAGGGGGGACAACTTACTCATCTGCATGAGCACACATGGCAAGAAAGAAGCTTATTCAATAGCAGTTCTGGGTACAGTTGGTCAACCCTTTCCAAAATGTGAGAAAACTCACCCAAAATATTTTTTAAAATGTCACAATTTTTCACCCAACTCAAGTGGTGGGGCATACCCTGATAAGTGACCTCAATAGCAAGCTTCAGAACCTAAACACGACTCTTGAAGCTAGGTTTTTAAAGCAGCAGACATTGCAGAATACAATTCACCATACACCAAAACCCTGCTCTTTTGGGATAAGTGACAAAACTGAGCAAATAGTCTGTAGCAATATTAAACTCATGAAATTTGCTTTTTCCTGTTCACTGTTCCTGTTCACTGGTTTATGTTTTACTTGGATTTATGTGATATTGGAAAACATTTACTGAATTATTTCCACACATAACCCTCAGTCTGTAGATTGCTCATGACCACTTCACTGTGAGTGTTCAATATTCACATTTCAGGTTTTGATTGGAGACATAGGTCAGATGGTGAATTTCTTAGAATCAAATTTGGAGTGCAAGTAGTCTTTCAAATTGTAAGCTCTACAGAGCAGGGACTGTGTCTTTTGGTGTCTCTGAAATATGCCTAGCGTATTACCACAATAGAAATAGGTGACACATTGCAGCAGTTGCAATCAGTTGCACTGATGCTAGATCCCCTTAGATATAAGAGAAAGGAGTAGCTGACAAGGCGTTCTTCATAAGGGACCCAGGGCTCTGGACTGCCTGCCTGTCCTGGTCCAAAATTGTTTGGATTTCTCAATTTTCAAGGCATGCTACAGGGCTTTTTCATTTTTCCTGGCCTTTGAGAAAAAACAGAGTTTACTGAAATACAGGCAAATGTGCTGGAGTGTTGTTATTTGTATTGGAAGCTGCTGCCTGATAGAAAGGATGAGGTGATTGAAATGTGGATGTGATTCTGTAATTTTAAATAATTAGCAGGCACTCAGAGAGTATATTGTTCTAAATAAAAATGCATAAATAATTAAGAAAAAATAATTACAACAATTTACAAATCAAATTTTACTCTTTGTAAACACTATTTAGCATTCACTTAAAACCCACCATTTTGCCATATATTCCAGTCTATAAACTCATTTGCTAGAACATCCACTGAAAGTGAATGCAGGCAAAGAGAATTCAACTTTCTTTCAGAGTATACATTTATGGAAAAATAATTTGAGGTATTTTTGCCCAGCTCTAGCAAATTTGCCCTTTCTAAAGCAAAGCCAGTCTCAAATGCTCTCATTTCTGCAACCAGAATGAGTCTGAAAGTGTTGTTGTTGTTTTTTTACTTGTAGAATCATAGAATATTAGGGTTGGAGGAGACCTCAGGAGGTCATCTAGTCCAATTCCCTGCTTAAAGTAGGACCAACACCAACTAAATCATCCCAGCCAAGGCTTTATCAAGCCGGGCCTTAAAAACCTCTAGGGATGGAGACTTCACCAACTCCTTAGGTAACCCATTCCAGTGCTTCACCACCCTCCTAGTGAAATAGTGTTTCCTAATATCCAACCTGGACCTTCCCCACTGCAACTTGAGACCATTACTCCTTGTTCTGTCATCTGCTACCACTGAGAACAGCCTAGCTCCATCCTGTTTGGAACCCTCCTTCGGGTAGTTGAAGGCTGCTATCAAATTCCCCTTCACTCTTCTCTTCTTCAGACTAAATAAGCCCAGTTCCCTCAGCCTCTCCTCAGTGTGCCCCAGCCCCCTAATCATTTTCATTGCCCTCCGATGGACTCTCTCCAATTTGTCCACATCCCTTCTGTAGTGTGGAGACCAAAACTGGCCGCAGTACTCCAGTGCCGAATAGAGGGGAATAATCACTTCCCTCAATCTGCTGGCAATGCCCCTACTAATACAGCCCAATATGTCATTGGCCTTCTTGGCAACAAGGGCACACTGCTGACTTGTATCCAGCTTCTCATCCACTGTAATCCCCAGGTCCTTTTCTGCAGAACTGCTGCTTAGCCAGTTGGTCCTCAGCCTGTAGTGGTGCATGGGATTCTTCCGTCCTAAGTGCAGGACTCTGCACTTGTCCTTGTTGAACCTCAGCAGATTTCTTTTGACCCAATCATCCAATTTGTCTAGGTCAGTCTGGACCCTATCTCTACCCTCCAGCATATCTACCTCTCCCCCCAGTTTAGTGTCATCTGCAAACTTGCTGAGGGTGCAATTAATCCTATCATCCAGATAATTAATAAAGATGTTAAACAAAACCGGCCGCAGGACTGACCCCTGGGGCACTCCGCTTGATACCGGCTGCCAACTAGACATCGAGCCGCTGATCACTACCCGTTGAGCCTGACAATCTAGCCAGCTTTCTATCCACCTTATAGTCCATTCATCCAATCCATACTTTTTAAACTTGCTGGCAAGAATACTGTGGGAGACCATATCAAAAGCTTTGCTAAAGTCAATACATATCACATCCACCGCTTTCCCCATATCCACAGAGCCAGTTATCTCATCCATGTAAAAACACGTAAGTATCAAACCTCTGCAATTCCTGGATCTCAATCAAGTAAAGGTAATGGGTTAATTCTAAAAGTGACAGGATTAAACTTCAGTTAAAGAGTGTCTAGATTGGTTTATTTGATAATAAACATTATAAGAAGATAGAGAGAGGCAGCGTTCCAGGGAAAGCAAGTACTCTTAGTTTATGATCTAAGGGCCCATTCCTGCAGCCAGTTATTACAGGGTGTAATCCCTAGGGGTTTTATTCTCTTCTCATTTGTGCCTAAGTGATGCCACTGGGCCTGATTCTCATTTACAGTCAGGCCCCTCTGCACTGTCCTGGCATGGTAAATATAATTTGCTTTAGAGCAGTGTAAAGGGACCTTAGTGTATGTGAGAATCAGGCCCATTGTCTTTAATGTATTTTCTCTTGGTTTACACTGGTTTAAATGTAAGGAATATCAGGCCTAGTACCTTTTCTGGAACTACTTTTGGTAGTAAACCCTCATGGATCAATTTGCATTTACACTCTGACTCTATAAGGAGAACTTAGAGTGGGTATAAATGTAATTTACTATAAGCCCCTTTACACTAGCAGAGCGGTATAGAAGTGCATTAGTGTAAATGAGAAGTAACCGGTGATTGCAGGAACAAGCCCTACATTACTATATCATGAGTTATTAATAAAATAATCATCTCAATTTTTCCTTATATTAAAATTACTTTTCATATCAAAACACTTTTAAGACAACCTGCCTAGATTGGAGGGATGCAGGGACAGCGGCAGGCAGAAACACAGGCTTAACCAGGTCTGAAGTCTGAAGAAAGGGAACAGTGTTGGGAATTAATTGAGAATGCCTGCAAATTGATATGATAATAAGTGTGGGATTACAGGTGAAAATACTGTTTCCTTCCTTTGAGAAGTGGGATGGTTTGGAAAACTGGTGAAAACACACCCAGGTGGAACAGTGAGCTTCAAGGTTAGGAAGAACCAAAACAGAGGATTGCCACAGGTCAGAGTTGCATTAACACTTTGCAGAAAACAACAGAAGGAAGCAGTGAATAAATTTGCCAGTAATTTGGCAAATTAACTGACTGATGACTGCAGTCATGGTGCAGCTCTGTCTAGCCTGACCAAATGGTTTGCTTCATTGATGCCAGCTATGATATCAGGTATATCAGTAACCATATTAGTTGTAACAAGTACAGAACTGCCGAGATCTACAAAAGCACAGTGTTTGGAAAGAATTAAAACACATGATTAGGCATGTGGCTAAAATTCAAGGACCTTCAACCATTGTATGGGTGATGCTATCTCAGAGTATAATCGCACCCTGGGGTGCACAATGTTATTATAAAGTAGCTTGTATATATTTGAGATGGGCAAGAGAGATAAATTTGTTTAGCACGCATTTAAATGCTGCCAAGTTACAGGGTAGATGAGCAGGAATCGCAGCCGTGACAACACTCCCATAAAGCTTTCAGTAAAAAACATATTAATTAAAGGATGTGAAGATTTTCACATTGGAACAGACCCTCTACCACCACGGAGCCTGGAGTACTGATCAAGGGTGGGGATGTGGGAAAGGCAGACCCAGGACAGCTCTGAAAGAAGATGATGTAAAGCTCACCTTTGCACTCCCCCACTCCTAGCAATGTTCAGGGTTGGTTTCCCGGCACGAATTAAAGAAGCATAAAGGTTGCCCTAAATTACACTGGCTGCCAACAACTCCAAATGCCCAAAATAGCACTAAGGATCAGTGGGGTGAAAGCCTCGAATATCATCCCTTTGCTCAGGATGCTTCTTCTATAGTGGCAGCAAGTGTGCTGCAGGAATGGCTATGTTATTCGGAGCGACACTGGCATGAACCTCTTGTGGCCAGTTGAACTGATTTCACAGCCAAATTCTAGCAGTGATGCAGCACAGAGGAGTCACACCACACCCAGGGATCTGACCTATTAATTCTACATGTTGAAAGACTGCAACAAACATAAATAATTTAGCCTGGAAAGGAGAATAATTGGGGTGGACTTGATTGAAGAACTGCTGCTTATGAAGGGCATTTGTAAAAACTGTTCATTCCCTTTTTCTTTGTACCCTACCCCATACTAGAAGGGGGGTGAGGAAATCTCCTTCATTAAATTAAAGGTTGTATATGTAACACCGATCAAAAGAAATTCTCATTGTCATGCAAAGGTATGACATGGAATTGAGTGCCATCATACATCATTGAGTCAAATACTATGACTGGATTTTTAAAAGGTTGGATGTTTCATGACAACTAACACCATTTGAAGGTATCAAAGCCACTATACGTGTAATCAAATCTCATGCGCAACTCTATAAAATGATCACCTACAGCAATTGGGAAGGAATTTTTCCTCCATGTCCTAAATGCACAATTGGTAAGTGCATGGAAAGGAGGTTTCACTTTCCTCTGATTCATCAGATGTTGCCTTTTCTCGGAAGGGAATACTGAACTAAATGGACTAGGTTTGCCAAAAACTATTTAAAAACTTGGGCTCAGAAGGGAAATGCTGTATATAAGAAAGGGACAGGTAGCGGAGACATAAAACTATCTTTTACTCTTTATGGACTCAGCACTTTCACATTTATACACTGTGTTCACCATCAAAGCACTGTAACTGCTTTTGTCGTTAATTTTAAAATTCAAACTGCAGTGTAATTTTAGTGTCGTTTTCCTCTCCCACTCTATTTATCTCCATGTATAGAGAGATACACACAACCATGCATTTATCCAGAGAAAAACCCTAAATATTTTTATTTATTTCTCAGAACTCTATGATGAGATGATGAGTTTAATATTAAGACTTAGATGGAAATTCTTACGCTAGTGAATGCTGTGTAAGGATTGGAATTCTTCATGCACGTGTCCAGAACATCTGCAACTCCACAGATAGACACAGGTAGGCTGAAAGAGCAATCAGTATGCCATCTGTGTTTGGCAAAAGATTTTCGACCACTTCGCTGCTTTCTCTTTCTCGTCTCTCTCAGTGTGAAGAGACAGGGTACCCATAGAGATTCAGTGAGAATTTAATCAGAACATACTGAAGACTCAACTGACAACTGTGGATTCGAAGCAGATGAAAAGTGAATGCTAGATAAGCAATACTGCTACAAACTAGAGAGGGATCTATTAAAAGGCTAACACAGGCGTTAGTTCGATGGGGGCTTCGAGCCTGGGCTCCCTGAAACTCTACTTTTTTATGTAGCATTTCATCTTGCATAATACTTGGTGATGTCTGATGTTAGTTTGAGTGACTCTCAATAGTATTTAACAAAAATCAGCCGCCCGGATATGTAGCATGAGTAGTTGTATAAGAATAAAGACCTCAACATCACCCGGAAAAAGAAAAATAGAAAGTCCTTCACTTTAAAGTAGCAAATAATTCTGGAAAAAACACATATTTCTAATGGCAAATTTGTCATAAGCACCTGGCTGCATTACTGTGACCTTAAGAGGTGTTTCTCTTCCTATCATCAACCATGCTGGTGTCAACAAATAGTATATATAGTGTCCATAGTAATTCCTCCATTCCATGTAACTATTCCCAGACTGTTTCTTAACATCACTAAACCTGAACTAGGTTTATTCTATTCTAATATTTATTCTGCCTGGATTAACAATAAAATCAGCTTTGGTATAAATGGTTACAACAGTACTAACTTCCCTGGAATTGTGCTCTGTTATATCAAGGCTGAATATGGCCCCATGCATCTATTCAAAACTTTCCACTTTGGTGGGCATCTATAATGCTGGGGCAAAGACACAGAGAACAATAGGCAGATAGATAATCATGTTTTCTCTGCAATTTACCTGCCCATAGTTCAGACCACATGGTTCTATGTGGCATCCCCCAAGGCCAGAGTAGGAGACAGGACATAGATGATGAATGCTAAATGGAAGAGTTATGATCATGAAATTAAAAGGAGAGAGGAAGAACCCTTCCTTGCTCTCTTCAGTTTCTCGGAAGAATTTGTCTTCTAAAATCAGTCTACAGCAAAATGCCACACCTTACACAAGGTAACATTAAGCTTCCCCTTTACTGCTTAGCAAATGTGTGCAAACACCTGTAAGTGGCTGGTCTGACATACTCTTCTGCTGAGATTTTCAGTCCAACAGGAGGACACATCCTTAATGTAATATGCCCCAAGTCTAATGGATCCTGATGCTTCTGCTACCCTATATGCCCCTTGAACAGTAGAATTTACCATGTGGCAGTTGGAGCCTGTTTGGGTCTTTGGACAGATCTGACACAGCTTGTGAGTTTTGAAAGGATTTGGTTCTAAAACAGACAGATTTTTTAAGTGTGATTATGGATGGAAAAGTGACTTTGTAAAAGGAGCCAAAAATAGAGAGGATCAAGCCAGATCTTGTTCTGCCTCATCAGCATCAATTAAGATCTGATTGCAACATGTTTGATGAAGGCTGAGGACTTATTATTTATTTATTAAGTGGTCTAGGCGAAATCAAGATCCACTTACAAAAAAGTAGCACAAACAGTACAAAACTCACAAGAGTGTGGCCTTGCTGACCCACAGTAATAATTGCCCCCAAATAATTATTTTAACAACCCATCCTCCCACCAGCCAGTAGAAATTAGGAAGCTCATAGGAAGAGTTCACAAATACAAGCCCAGTTTAAATTCATGGGCCAAATTTCTGATTAAAGCAACCAAAGAAAGCCACAAAAATGTCACTGGGGCTGGAGAAAGACTTCTGGCCCTAAGAGAACGGGAGTGTTGGTAAAGCTTCTTGGAACAGCAGCAGTAAGTGGTCCTGATGAACCATCGGGGATATCGCGGATCATACAGATACAATCCAGAGTGACTGTGGCAGAAGTTATTTTTTTCATGCCCGGGGAAGGTACAATATGGACATATGGGTCTGTTACTGAAAACAAGCTCAAGCTTTACTCAATACTCACTCAAACCACAACCTGAGCTGCTCTGGGTTTGTCCATTGTTGGGGGGTGAGGAGGGTAGACTGGTAGATAGTAAAAAGAATCTGAATGATCTCAAGCTGTGAAACATGAAGAGAGAAGTGACTGGGCTAAAGCGTTTCCAGAGGGATGCGTGAACTTATTTTGCACCAACTCAAAAACTGAGGGCACAACAGAACTTGGTAGGTTGGGATTCTGATTGGCTCTGGCACTACACAAGTTCTAGGTTGCTGGCACTGCTCACTCTTCTCCATACTCCCGCACAGACCTAGATACAAGGAAAATAAAGAGAGGGAGAGAGCACAGACTTCAATGCAGCTAGAAAGGACATATATTTTAAAAATAAACTCACCTTGAAAAATAATGGGTTAAAGTTAGGAGGGGGAATTGTTTCATGAAACACAAAACTATAAATATTATCAAGGTGGCATAAGTCCCCCAGACATCACTGTGTTTTCCCAGATATGATGAAATCTTAGCTTTGAATCCTAACTGAGATCCTGTGCTGGCAAACATGCTGCTGGATTTTCTAGAAGTCACTGAACTCTAAATCTACAGTAATATTTAGGTATGTTGCTATTCTCATATGAAGAACTGAAAAACAATGAGATATTCTCAGTGGTGAAAAGTTAAGCTTTTAACTGTAAGAATGATCTGAAAGGGCACAGAAGGGGAAAATATCAGTCTGAATATAGAGTAAAGTTGACTTAGTGAGGGAAAATAAGAGGCAAGAGAAGCAACAACATTGTGGTTAACCCACATACTAAAGAAAACTCTGAGCACTCTGGTTAATTACAGAGAAGACATTTGTTTCTGGTGAATTTAGTACAAGATAGCTCATTATTTAACTGGATGCAGAAAATGGTTAATTGATTTACTTAACCAACTGTACTTTTATGTAGTCTTATTCTTTGTCCTATGGATATCATTAAACACATTTTACTTACTCCATTCAATTTGATTCATTTTCTGTTAATTTCATTTCACAGTATCAATGTGAATCATTTAACTAGGTCTTTCTCTTTGGGGTGAAAAATCATTAAAGGAAAGAAACCATAGTTTAATTTAGTCTCAGTAAGAGGCAAGCTGATGTTTACAATAAAATCAGCCACTATCACTGGCCTTAATAATTGTGACCCAAGCAGTTTAAACAGAAGTGGACATATCTTTTGCTTTTTATTCCTTACACTTTAGGGCCTGATTCTCACTGACATTAAGGCCCCTTTGCACATTCTTAGAAACGGGTAGATAAAGGGGCCATAGAGTAAAGGAAAATCAGGACTTTAGTCTTTTTGCATTCGTTTAAAAAACATTCAAGTGAAGACTGCAGTTTACATGAGCTATTTTAAAAGAAATGACAGCATATTAACAAGATAAAAAGTGAAACCTCAGGCTGGCAAAGGGAAGAAAAGACCTTAATATTTTAAGCTGTCTTTATTCCCCTTTTTGAAATACCCTTATATAATTTATATTCTATATCCTTACAGCATAAATGTGACCTTGCAAACCTTTAGTTTTCAGCTCAATAAAGACATTTGCACTTCTTTATTTTCTGCACAAATTACTCGAGATTAAAAGCAGACTGTTGTAAACCATTTCAGAAAAACACATAAGCATGAATACAGCATTTAACCTTTTGGTCATATGGGAGATGCTACCTACACTTAGCTAACTTGTATGTACTGAAGGTCTGATTCATGAAAGTTGGAGACAGAGAAATGGAAAGCAGGTTGAACGGGAAACATCATTATTTTTTACTATCATCATCTGCACCAGAATATTCAAAATTCACCATATGTTCATGTAAGATTCTTGGCCAGATTCATTCCCAAAGTAACTCCATCAATTTCAGTAGAATTATGTCAGGGATGAATTTTACCTTCTATATATTTTTAGAAAGTTTTAAAAGAGGGGAGAAAAGCATAAAGAAATCCAAAATATTATATTGCTTTGCAGGCAACCAATTTCACAATGAATACTCTGAGGAAGGGGTTGGATAGCAAGCATGCATGCTGACACAGAGTACTTAGAATCTACAAAGCACTTTTCATCCAAGGATCTCAAAGCCCTTTACAAAAGTGGGTATTTGTTAACCCCATTTTAGAGATAGGGAAACTGAAGTGAAAGATAATTAAGCAGTTTTTCCTAAAGCTACCCAGCAAGGAGAGCAATACAGAGAACTCAGGTCTTCCAATTCTCATTCCTGGATTCTATCCACTGGACTGCATTATACTCCGGTTAACATTAACTGCTATGAAGAAGGACTTCTGTTTGATTAATCTTTAGTCCTTTAAGGGAAGCAATGCCCTTTGCAAAGCTATAGTTCAAGGTCTGCTGGTGTTTACATTACATATCACTACCTATTTTTGAGGTTTATATAACTCAGCCATAAAAAATTTGCTCCAGGGTGAATGTTGGCACATCGCATCTCAATCCAGGAGCATAGGTTGTTTTTTATGCTAACTCTGAAAAAAAGAAAAAGGTTTGGCCATTTTATGATAGTTAGTGACGTCCAAAACAGTGAGAAGATGGTTTGATTCAAACTAGTATACCCAGCCCTAATCATGCTAAGGACTGACCCAGATCTTAACGCAACCTGAAGCACTGATCGTTAACATTTCTGGAAGTCTCTACTTTTCTTGCATTCACTGGGACTGGAAGGAGAAATATTGTTGAAGCAGGTTGTTTTTAAAAGTATTTTGGCTGGTCCAAACTCAAAGTCCTGGACATTTTGTGAGAGAGCTTGAAGCCACTAGGAATTCCAGACCAAAGAGATTTGACTCAGATTTAGATAAAGAGGCAAACTTTTGGCTTATCTGAATCAACCTTTCAAGATGGGCTGGCTTTAGCATGAGTTCATGGGTTCAGCTGCACGCACAGAAATCATGAAACCAAGGATGCAAAAACAGGAAAGCATATATTTCTCCAAGCCAGTGCAGAGGGGAGGTTGTGGAGAAAGGGGGGTTGGAGAGCGAGCTCCTCCCCACCCCCAAATTCACACTGCAATGGTGGTTTCTGTTCCGTGGGACTGGGACTGACTCCTTTATCTGGGCACTGTGACTGGGCACACAGGGTCACAGAGCCACTCAAGTTTGGCTTGGCCATCCCTCTGTTGTGACGGAGGGGCAGCTGTGCCAATCTTGAGTGGTGCTGCATCATATCACAATGGCTGGAGCAGGGAGCTAGGACCATCCTTCAGGACAGGAGCCTCTGCTGCAGGATGAGTGTGGAGCAGGCTCAGTTTCCAGCCCTACCCTCTCCTACCAGGGCTGCCCGGGCTGGGATTAGGGGTGCGGAGCTAGGACATAGGTTGCTGCTGAGGATGGCTGGTGTCCCCTCTCAGCAGTTTAGTATACATTAAATCAGGCAGCTACCTCGGCCCATGCTTTCAAGTCTATTAAAGTCCACCTATCATTAGTAGTAGTGGTAGACCGAACCCAAATAGTTACTTGGGACACTGTAATTGGTCTTAGTTGCATGTGTGCTGTAAGTAAACATGCAACTGAAAAGTCATGGTTTGGGCTTTGCTGCAGCAGTTCGGTTGTTAATGAAGTGCTGTGGCTGTTGCTTGGGAGCCTCCTGCTGGAACGTGCTGTTCCATGTTCACTGTACACATCATGGAGCAGCTGCCTTCGAGGATCTTCCCTGGAAAAGCTACTCCAGTCACCTGCCGGCTGTGTGCACTGCATAGAAGTGGGTTCAACGTACAATTATTTTTTGCTCTGATTACATTTGTTCATGTTTCTGAGTGACCAGTGGCTCAGATGCCTCAAATTCACAACCACCATTGACTGAGAGATTTCAGACGCTTCTTCCATCACCCCCACTTCTGCAGTACCCCCGTGGAAGGGCTAAGACAGGGCTCAGATGTGATGAATATAAAGGGGATTCTTCTCTGAGGCTGCTGGAGATGGAAAACACCCTGAAGTCCCTCTCATTCTTTATATCATTGACTAAATATGTCCTTTGTTATTACTAAAGTATAGCACCCAATAATGAGTGTGGCACTTCACAAAGAAAAACAATCCCTGTCCCAAAAGTCATTACAATCTTACTTATCAAATCTGCATTATCTAGCAGCAACACACAAGTCTCTCTCAGTCGTGACCTAGACTAAACAATCATGAAATGGAGTGACTCCACTATACCATCATAATGGAAAAAAGGACTTTTTCAGTGGGAATGGATTGAATGGCATTAACCCAGGCAAACCTGATTTTAATAAGGACTCAGGGGGACTTGCAAAACCATCAAAATATCAGGGTTTCACAATGAAATTTGGCTTCAGTCTTAATTTTGGATACTGGACCAGGAAGGAATTTCAGGTTACATAGGAATTTGGATACTTAGGGGTTTGGAAAATAGGATTTTTATCTTTTTCTAACCAAATAATCTCTTTGTTTTTGTCATTCTCATAATATCCCATTTCTACAGTGTATGGAAACTAGGACCCATGTAAAACATATGGTAAGGGCTCACAGGTGTCAGTGAAGTCAAGAGAGGACTTTGTTCACGAGGACTCTCAGCCCACTTCATTTGAGGTTTAAGATTTGCTACCCTTGAGGGATCTATGGAAAAAGTTAAGATCGCTTTTCCCCACAAACACATCTTGCTACTCTCAGCAAGGCACGGAACCCTCATTCTCCCTCCTATAGTTCCTGGACAGGAAGGCTCAAGATCCTCCTCTTACCTTAAATTGTCTTCTGAAAGGCCTTGTGTTGATATGCATCCCCACAATGCCCTTTCTCTCACACAAATCTTTGATCTTTCCTTTCATAGATCCATAGGACTGGAAGGGATCTCAAGAGGTCACTTAGTCCAGTCCCCTGCACTCATGGCAGGACTAAATATTATCTACACATTCCTGACAGGTGTTTGTCTAACCTGCTCTTTAAAATCTCCAGTGATGAAGATTCCACAACCTCCATGGGCAATTTATTCCGGTGCTAAACCACCCTGACAGGAAGTTTTTCCTAATGTTCAACCTAAACCACCCTTACTGCAATTTAAGCCCATTGCTTCTTGTCCTATTCTCAGAGAATAAAACAAACACTTTTTCTCTCTCCTCCTTGTAACAACCTTCTATATATTTGAAAACTGTCATGATGTCCGCTCTCAGTCTTCTCTTCTCCAGACTAAACAACCCCAATTCTTTCAATCTTCCCTTCTAGGTCATGTTTTCTAGACCTTTAATCATTTTTGTTGATCTTCTCTAGACTTTCTCCAATTTGTCCTCATCTTTCCTGAAATATGACACCCAGAACTGAACACAATACTCCAGTTAAGGCCTAATCAGAGCGGAGTAGAGCAGAATTATTTCCTGTGTCTTGCTTACAACATCCTGTTAATACATTCCAGAATTATGTTAGACTGGTCTAATTCCCTGGATTGTCTTTATTTCCCTCTTTATAGATTGGCACTCTATTTGCCCTTTTCCAGACCTCTGGAATCTCTCCCATCTTCCATAACTTTGTCTGAAGGCTGTCCTACTTCCTTATCCTATCTTTCTAGAGGAGCAATTAGTAGACTTTTGGACTCCAAATATCACAGAAAATATCTTCAGAGAACTAGGGATATACTAGGCTATGTTAATTGGTCCGGGAATAAGAGGGCAGTTTGAACTGGCTTCGGTGGCATAAGAAGCCAACAGTGGGGGAGGTATTAGAGATATGGGGTGTCTCTATTGAAGTCAATGAGCATTTTGACATTGATTTCAGTGGATCCAGGGTTTCACTCAAGCTCTCCTCTCACTTCTTGGAGCGAGAGTTTTGCAGTTATTCATTTTTCCCCTTTTACAAATGATGAAAACAAAGCTCTTTAGTATGTATGTTTATAATTCTCAGCATCAGGAAACAACAACAAAAAGATCCTTGAGATGTTGTCAGCTTTGCAATGTAAATGCTACAGGCTCCTTTGTATTTTTCCTGCCTAATAACTTTGGATAACTTCCTGTTTACTGTCAGTGCATCTAATGCACATGTCAGACTGGTGCAGCACTGACATGATATAGCCATTAGACACACATTGATAGCAAAGAGGAAGTTACTTGATTCTGACAGGAAAAGACAATTACCCACAAGTAGTAACATATAAGGATGTCATGTGACTGCTCTGCTTCAAAACCATGTATCACATGGTGATAACACAACGTTTAAGAAATGTTCAGAGATGCTGGGACTGTAGATCTTCTCCCCGTGCCCACAAGCTTTCTGCATTAACATGCACACCTGCTTCAGTCCCATCTACATCTGAGCATGCTGCTGAGCTATGTTTTACTGTTACTCTGGATTATATTCCACAATGGTCAGCGTGATTGCTACACCTCAAGATCATCACGTTATTTTCCTTGCAGGATTAAGTGAGTGCATGCTACACACATTTAATCTATTTTAATGTCTTTTCAAGACCCAAAAAATCACTCTTGGTACATTTTCCCCACACACACTTTTCTGTTGTTTTTGCCCACCGTGCCATAACTACCCATAGAGCTGAGGTCATAAGAACTACCATGTTACATGGTAAAAAGAGAATACACAAAACAGAAAAGCAGAACAATTTATTGTACATGTCACGTGTTCATCAGCCTTCCCTTAAAATGCAAGAGTGCAGTGGATTAAGAATGGGAGCTACATAAATTGCTGTTGATGATGTTTTTAAGTACAGCACAAAAGTATCAAAGGGCATCAGATCTTTGAAATTAAGGAAGAGCAAAAAATGTCATTTGGCAATGAAACAATACAGTTTAATTTGGGCCATAAAGTGAGTTTTGTGAATCTGTTTGCTAGTTTGTAAACTAGCCCTTACACTGGTGCACTGTATCTGAGGTATCAAAAGGTAAGGAATCAGTCAAAGTCCTATACATATGTTCTTGCCTTTACTAAGATTTGCATAAATGCCGAGTGTGCTACCTGAAAGCGTTCTTGTCTTGATTTATGGGTGTGTTTGTATTGCTCATATCATAAATCTTCTCCTCTAGGACACTTCTGTTCTGGTATTTATTGACCAAAGACAATTTGCTTTAAGAATGTTTTGAGATCTTGCCAGATATGCACTAGGGGATATTTGAGAAAACATACAGTACTCAAATGAATGAATATAGGCAAGTGCATGAGCTCACTACCTGGCTAAACATTTTACCATAATATTTGAGTGCCCTATTTTATTAAGAGAAATCTATGTCTTCATATGCATCTATTTACCATAGTCAATTCATTAAGGGCAAATCAAAATAAGTGCTATAAGAAGATAATTCAGGCTCGCAATCTAAGGCTGGTAATTGTGGTTTAGTGGACAAGTGCTTAGGTATAGATCCTGTGTTCCTAAATCCAGCTCAGGTCCTAGCATTGCAGCCTCTTAATGTCAAGACAGGATACCAAAAGTTACCCTGTAAAGGCCCACATTTCTAAATGTCATCCACACTCTGCTCTGCTTCTGAGGAGGTTGTTTATTTATTAATTATTATTATTGTTGTTGTCGTTGTTGTTCTCAAAGCATATATATGGTTCAGATTGATGTCGGAGATCCATTGGGATAGGTGTTATATGTACAAATAGTAAGCCAGTCTAGGTTACAATCTAAATAATCAAGACAGACGAGGTTGGGAGAAAAAGTATTATCCTTATTTTATAGATGGGGAACTGAGGCACAGAGACTAAATGACTTGCCCCAGACCCGCCCTTCCCCCCCTCCCCTGTCTCCCCGAGAGTCTGTAGAGGAACCAGAAATTGAAACTCCATTCTCCCAAGTCAAAGTTTAGCCTCTGGCAACAAGAGCCTCCTCCCTCTGTTATGAAATTGTCTATATAATTTCAGACTGACAAGAAAATGGAGCGAGGGTGGAAGAGAGAGACTGTTCATCACCCAGAGTGATCACAGTTAACAACTCTGCCATTACCAGTGGATACATGTAATTAACAAACCATTCAGTAGACAACCCTGAATGAAAAGCACAAATAAAGCTGGAGAGTTCCTGGTATAACAATTTAGTTTTCTTTCCAGAGCAAAACAATGTGGCTGTGTGCAACCTTTTAACTTTTTTCCCCTCCTTTCTTCCTCTCACTCTTATATTGGATAATTATTTATTTTGTAACTTAATTAGCTAATTAGACATATGTTTTGGTACTTTTAAGAAGGAAGTCACTTTATTTAGTTGCTGGAAGCACGTGGGTTTGGTTTGGCTTCTATGATGTGGGTTTGTAATATAATAATTTTTCCTTATAGTGGTCTGAGGTTGTATAATATATTTAACTGATGCTAATTGATATTTTAATTATTAGGGGTAGAGAATGAAGCTGCTTTCTTTTAGAGTGGTTTTGCACAAACTTTCCTAAGACTGTATTTAAAGTGTATCTATTAATTAAGAATATCAGACACCTGTATGATACTTACAATCCTGCAAAAACGTGGGTGCTGTTTTTCATGGCAGATACTACAAGTATGCCTACACTGTGATAAAAAAAACGCTGCATCAAGTCTCAGAGTCAGGGCTAAGAGGGCTTGGGCTGCAGTGCTAAAAATAACAGTGTAGACAGACAGTCTTGGGTTGGAGCCCAAGCCTGAACAACGGTGACTCTGAGAGTCCAGGCTCCAGCCCAACCCCGAACATCTACCCTGCAATTTTGTAGCCCTGTAGCATAAGCCCTGTGAGCCCAAGTAAACTGCCCCAGGCCACCCACGGCCATGCCACGAGTCTTTTATTGTAGTTTAGACATAGCCTGGCTGCCTTTTCAAAAGCATGAGGACTTGCCCAGACCCCGCCCGTTAACTCAGCAGTATCCAAATCTAGTTCTGGAACAGCCTTCCAAGGGAAGCAGTGGGGGCAAAAGACCTATCTGGCTTCAAGATTAAACTTGATAAGTTTATGGAGGAGAAGGTATGATGGGATAACATGATTTTGTCAATCAAATGATCTTTAACTATTCATGGTATAGAGGCCCAGTGGCCTGTGATGGAATGTTAGATGGGGTGGGATCTGAGTTACTGCAGAGAATTCTTTCCTGGGTATCTGGCTGGTGAATCTTGCCCACATGCTCAGGGTTTGATTGGAAGAGGACCTGGGGGTTTTCGCCTTCCTCTGTAGCATGGGGCATGGGTCACTTGCTGGAGGATTCTCTGCACCTTGAAGTCTTTAAACCACGATTTGAGGACTTCAATAGCTCAGACATAGGTGAGAGGTTTATTAATAAACCCTGAGCATGTGGGCAAGATTCACCAGCCAGATACCCAGGAAAGAATTCTCTGCAATAACTCAGATGCCTGCAGGTTTATTGCAGGAATGAGTGGGTGAGATTCGGTGGCCTGCATTGTGCAGGAGGTCAGACTAGATGGTCATAATGGTCCCTTCTGACCTTAATATCTATGAAAATAATATCTAGTTTGTACCTTTGAGGCACAACCCTTCACTGAGGGGGAGGTGCGGATAGAACATTGCAGTGAGAGCCCCAGGAGGAATTCTGGCCTATTCCTGGGACCTCACACTACAGCACAAACTCTACCACTCTTTAAATAAGTGCAGTGGGGGGTCCCCATTGAACCAAGCCGAATCCAATGGCTGCTGTGGGGGGCGGGTTTGAGGTGTTCTGGGCTGGCTAATGACACTGGCACATGGATCAGTGACTTTGCTCCCTAGCCACACTGTAGCTAGTCTTGTGTAGAGGTGCATGGGGAGGTGCCTCCTCACACCTCCTAAACACTCACGCAGAGCCCTAGATGATGCTTTTAGCTGAACCCATTCATAGGTCAAACTGTACATGTCCATGGGAGTACCCTAACATTTGTCCCTTCTTTAGGTGCCGGATAGTGAAGCTGAAATCTAAATTTATACACATTAATATTCTCTATATTAATACACTCAAAAACACACATTACAAGCTACCTATTTTGGTATTCACTGAAATCTATGCCCCATACCTGAAGAATACAGAAGAAAAAAGGAGGGCCTTTAAATATCTCTCAGACATCTTAACAGTTACAGCAGCTCCTACACAGTCAGCTGAAAAGTTGCTCTGTGCTTTTCAGTTTCCTGACAGTTTTGAGATTTAAAGGAATTTTTCTGCCTCTTTTTCACCCTCCCATTCATATATTCTTCATGGTGGTGGCTGTGAAAAACAAACCCCTTTCCCTAAGGGATCAAGGAAGGAAATTCAACAAGTCACTGCCTCTCCCCTTTCATTTTTTGTTTAGTTTGGATGGTCTCCGAAATAGGCTGGAATGCAAATGGAAGATGTTTGGCAGGTTGACATTTGTCTGCAAAACTAGGCAACGTGCCAGCTACATGGAGAAAGCTGGAGTGGGTTTATATACAGCAGAGGCAACGATGCCAGAGCACTTCAAACACATTCTCGGGTGAGAATAGTATGCTGCCCACTCCATTCCTCCCTATGGGTGAAATCCAGCCCTCTGCAAAGGGCCATGGCACAACATCAATTCATCACTTAAGCCCTGGGTTTAAGAAGTGCAAAATCCTTGTGCTAGTCCCCTCTGCACAGGACTGGATTTCACCCTAAATAAGAGTCTTGGGCTGTATAACAGATGTCATTACCAAGATTATACCCACCTATTGTGAGGAGAGCAGAACATTGGCATTTAGTTAGGTGGACTACAGTTCCTGCAGTGCATAGTTGGGGCCATAGCAGAGGCAGAGCGATTGTCTTTTATTCTGCATATCTGTGAAGAATCCACACATGTGAGGAGGAATTCTTAACTTGGGAAGAGATCAGGACTGACCCTCCTTTCATCCTTGGAATGGTAACTATGAACACACAGTACTGGCAACCTAATTACTGACCTGATGAATGATTAAGAAGTTCCATAGATGTATAGTATCTGGCTTGGTGTGCTGATGGCAATGTTTTTATTATACACAAGCACAGTCATCTGATATGCTTTGATTAAAATAGACAATTTTTAGATGGAGAGGTTAACATTTATTATTATTATCTCCATTTCTAAAGCAGGCATTTAGTAGCTCTCCACTGGAGTAGGAAGTGACTCCTAGATGGAGGATGTCTTTGTTAACAAGGTCAACACCATTATTTTGTATTGTTTGCATTAATGCTTGTTGGTTTGCATGCAGTGCAGGGTACGCTGCATATTTTAACTTCAAAACAGTGGTGTGGCACTGTGTCAGAGAAAAGCAGAGGGACTAGGAGAGCATGGGGGTGCCTGAATGTGAATATTACCACTATAAAACCACAGTTTTCATAGCAAACTACTGATACTATGAGCAAACGGTCTCCATATCATGAACCAGCGCAAGGTCACTTTGAGTCTGTGTTTTAGCTTCCTTCAGAGGGCATCTGCTCCATAAATAAATCTCTTTGCATAGTGCATTAAATTAAAATGTAGTGCAGCGTGCTGAATGCAGGAAATATGGTTTTCAATTAAAAACCTCTTCACAGTGCAAAGATGCTGAGTGCTGGGATAGGGACTTATCAAACAATTTGTGAGATCATCCTACCAACTGTATATTATCCCCTTGATGCGCAGACCTCCTGTTAGCTGCAGTGGGTGCAACAAGACTGTGCTAGTGGAGAGAATTGACAAACTGAGATGCTTCCCACTGAAAGTAAGGTGCTTTTAAGAATGTGGGGTTAACAAAAATACAGTCTACACAAAGAAAGTGAATCAAATGTTTATATTATATAATTGCTTTTGCTTGCTTTGACAAGGAAAATTATCTCTGTAAAGTGCCAGTTCTAAAATGCATACTTGCATACACTTGATGAGCGTAAGATCTCTGCACACCTAAGGCTAGATTGATTTTTTTAAAATCACATATGCAATTGAGCTGAATATTTTCCCCCCTTGCAGTTGCTGTCAGGAGCCTTTGAGATGAGGCGTTAACTCTGTCAATTGTGAAAGAAAGCATCAAATGAAAGCTAGTATGTTTTAGTATGTGAACAGGGTGCATCCAGCAAGAGGTTTATTGGAGGAAATAATTTAGGGAACTCAGAAGACAGGTCTCCCTCCTTTCCACCTCCCCCCGCCCTCCACACCCCAACTCCCAACATTTGTCTGGTCAAATCACAGTTCATAGATCACAGAAAGAACCATTGTGTTCATCTAGTCTGGCCTCCTGCATAATACAGGCCCTAAGACTTCCATGACTTAATTTCTGCTTCACATCTAAGAGCTCTGGGTTGAACTACAGCATCTCTTTCAGGAAAACAAAATCCAATCTTAATTTAAAGATTTATAGTGATGGAGAAACCACCACAGCCATTCGTAAATTGTTCCAATGGTTAATTATTGTTAAAATTCTGCACCCTATTTCTAGTTGGAATTTGTCTGGTTTCAACTTCCAGCCACTGGATCTTGTTCTATCTTTGCACACAGCTATAAATCTGTTAATAGAGGACTCTTTAATCAAGCATACTGGATGGTATTGTGGTATTTAGGTAACCCCGAACATAATCTGTTTGGTGGTAAAACCTGGATTAGAGACCAAAACACAAGAGCAACCTTCTGCACTTCCGAGTATGCTGACCTTGTTCAAATCATTTGCAAGTAACTTGGGACCTAAGAACAAACAGAAAATAACAGAAGCAAGAAGACTTAGATTAACTCTCTGAGACAGATTCTGAGCTAGTGTAAAGTGATGTAGCTTGTTTAAAGTTAATGGAGCTATGCCAATTCACACCATTGCCTCATATCTTATTACCTCCTTATTGGTCAGACTCATCATCCCTTCCCCATCTCTCCTCTCTTGGGTACCCATTTTACAAGCATCTTTTAGAAGTGTCATCAGGCTGATGGGGGGAAAAAATCACATTTCAAAACTGTCATGAAAATTTTCCACAT
This sequence comes from Lepidochelys olivacea, assembly GCF_965140295.1. Classification (NCBI taxonomy): domain Eukaryota; kingdom Metazoa; phylum Chordata; order Testudines; family Cheloniidae; genus Lepidochelys; species Lepidochelys olivacea. The sequence continues at coordinate 104,125,098 of NC_140416.1, forward strand.
TTTTCAACCGGTTCTCCTGGCAGTCATGTCAACTCTTCAGGAGCAGGGGAAATGCTAGTCCTGAAAGGTGTAAGGTTCAAGTTTCAGCTCAGGTATTGATTTGTAATAAACTTTGATCAGATGAAAATAGACACCACAATTGTCAGCAAGGATTGAACCTGACAATATCAGAAAAGAAAATGTTCCTGTAATTTAAGCTAATGGGATAACAATTTCCTGACAGAAGAGCTCATTAAAACCCCCCAAAAAATTTGACTGAATTTTGTCTCAAAAATGTTTAGGGGGTTTTTTTTGGTCAAAAAATCAAATTTTCAATGAACATTTTCATCAAAAAGTCAATATTCAGAATTGTTTTCACTAATTCTAGCTGTCAGTAATAACCGGTTCTTACCCTTGCAGGATCCAGCCACTAAGGGAGACGTGATCGTACTAAGGCCTAGTCTACACTACCACGGTAAATCAATCTAACTTACGCAATTTCCGTTAGATGACAAACGTAATTGAAGTCGACATAGTTAGATCTACTTACTGTGGTGGCTACACTGCACTGTGTCAACAGGAGAGCATCTCCCATCGACTTCCCTTATGCTTCTCGGGGAGGTGGAGTACACAAATCTATGGGAGAGTGCTCTCCCATTGATTTAGTGTGTCTTCACCAGACCTGCTAAATCGACACTCGCTGCATCAATTGCAGCAGTGTCGATCTACCGGTAAGTGTAGACATGCCCTAAGCCAATGCATTGTAAAACCATCCACTGTCAGATGGAGACAACTTCCGCAACAATTAAGGTTTTCAGTGGTAGTTGTTTCTATTGATAAGCTACAGGCTAGGTGGGGAGATTTGCTATTGACTTCAGTGAGGGCTAGGTCCTTTCCCAAAAATCTTCCTTTCTTTGCTTAAGGTAAGTTTTGTAAAAAGAAAAGGAGTACTTGTGGCACCTTAGAGACTAACCAATTTATTTGAGCATAAGCTTTCGTGAGCTACAGCTCACTGCATCCGATGAAGTGAGCTGTAGCTCACGAAAGCTTATGCTCAAATAAATTGGTTAGTCTCTAAGGTGCCACAAGTACTCCTTTTCTTTTTGCGAATACAGACTAACACGGCTGTTACTCTGAAACCGGTAAGTTTTGTGTTTCCTTTTCTTTTTCCTTTTTGTCTTTTATTTCCCCAGCCTTACCAACCACCAGTCATCTCTCTTTATGTCTCCTTAATTTATCTGCTTCCTCCCCCACTCCCTGCAATCTTTCTTTCTCTGCTTCTCTCTCACACTTTACCTGCATTCCTATAATCTCCCCATTATGGCTCTCGCACTATCTCTATCCCGTCTCCTGAGTCTTCCTGCTTGCGCCATCTTTTACTCTCTTCCAGGTTACCCTATTTGGTAACACACTCTTTTCCCTCCGACATATCTTCCTCTCCACTGTCACTTTTCCTCTGTTGGTCCCTCTCTCACATCATCTTTCCTCTGTCTTTCACTGAGTTCTCCACACCGCACACCATTTCTCTCCTTTTCCCAACACCTCACAGACCTCTCAAGTGGGAAGGGTTTTCAGGACTCAGAGCCCCATTTCCCTCTCCTGCAAACTCTTAAATATTCAAGGCTGACCACCTCACCCCCTCCAGTTTGGCCCCTCTCGGGGTCTGTTGCCAAGTAAGCAATGGAATGTGTAAGGTCCATTAACCCTTTCTGCTGTCCTATGCCTTTCTCCTTCAGGTCACCTCTCTTCCCACACTCCCCACGCTATTGATACTACCCCTAACCCTTCTTGATTCTGACAGCATAGACCTTATAATAAATCTGTCCTGGTATAACAATATTGCATTTTAAATCATCTTTATTTTTATAACTCTATCCCTGCCCTCTTTTTGTGACACACAAACCACATACGCACTACTCAGATGACTAGTAAAGAGAACACGTTAAAGACTGCTAAACAGAAACTCACTGCATGTAATAAATGCATTTGGACCTGATCCTGAGTGGGCCCAATTTATATAATAAATGCATTTGGGCCTGATCCCGTTGATTTGACAATATGTTTTGGAAGGTACTCAGCACCATGCAGGAATAGGTCTTCACAGAACAGAACATGAAAATCATGCACTGACAAACTAAACTCTCTTTGTCTTATATGTGCAATTGTATTCTAAATTGGACAAGCTTTTTCAACAAACCAAAGCTGAGGGGAGGGGAAAAAAATGTGAAATGAGTTCTTTAAAATTTCACTGTGAGGGTTTTGTTTCACATTCATGCAGTGTCTTGATTTCTAGGGCATCCTACAACTTCTGACACAAACAGTAAAAACTGAAAACAATGAGTGGGAGAAGTGTACACACAACCTACTGTATTTTCTTCACAGGTTTCGTGTGTGCACTTCCCTCCCCCCCCCCCCAGTGTTGTGTGAAAGCGCTTGCTGAGGTGCTACAACCTGAATATTAGCTGTAGCTTTGTTTCAATATATTTCCTGAGAAACATTGGAAGTGATTTTAAATAAAAATAGTAAATAATAAATAGATAGACAGATAAATAAATAAATAAGGAGGTTGGCTGGGCCAAACAACTCTCTTAGACCCACAGTCCAAAATATTGAACTGTGATGCCTGCGAAACTCATTTGCATTTGAGATTGCACTGATGCAAATGAGATAAGAAGTGAGCCATACAGCATTTGTTTAATTTTTGGTAGATACTGTTTGCCTAGTACCTTGTAACTGCAGCAAGATACACTCATGCCACTTTTCTTATCAAATTATGGTCAACGTTATTTCCAACACGGATATTGAAAGTTGGTAATTAAATAAGTGGTGTGATTTCCACAGTGACTTCATACCTATAGCTGCCTTTGCCTATTTTTTGTATGCGTAAAATTTAAAACTCATTGGGTTTCACTGAAATACAGAGATAAATTAACTCTCTATATCATAACATTCATCAGTGGTCCACGTCTCCAAAATAAGGAGTAGTAGCTCTTATCTATTAACAATTCAGCAGCCACAAAGTGGTCAAGAGTAAGGATGGGGAGGTCAGAGTTGTGTTGCAGAATAATGAGGCTCTTTGAGTGACCAAGAAACTCAACAGACCACAAGAAGCTGCACAGGAGGCTTTCAGCTGGGTCAGGCCAACAGCAAAGGAGAGACCCAAAGAGTCTTCATAGCTGGGGGGAGAGGAGGGAGGGAGGGAGGAACAGATCCCAGATAGGGGACATACAGTCCCAAGGCATTTCAGCAGAAACAAGAATTCACGTACACAGTAGATGTCATGAGACGTAGAGCAGGGCAAAACATGTTGAAGCAATGAGATATGAGACTTCAAGGCATTAGAGTGCATAGACAGTAGGGTGCATGAAGGAAGGGTTGAGATCACTATGTAGTTGAAACACAAAGTAAAAGAAAACTCGAAAGCAAAAGACAAAACCCTGAAACCCTGAAGCTTGAGTAAGTATGCACACAAAAAATTCACAATAAAGTGAAGGCATAAAAACCAAACGTTACCAAGCCCACCCCAGTCAGCATAGGTGCCGACTCCGTGGGTGCTCCAGGGCTGGAGCACCCACAGAAAAAAATTATCAGGTGCTTATTACCCACTGGCAGCAAGCTCCCCCCTTCCTGCCCCAGCAACTCCCGTGCATTGGTGTCTCAGACGATCAACTCCTCCCCCTCCCAGGTCATCTGTGGGGACTGGATTTCTGGATCTAATAGCATTGTTCTCTATTGTTCCAGCTAAGAACTAGGTTCATGAGCTCAATGGCAATAGCAGACACCTAAGCATCTATTATGTGATTTGATCACTGATGAGGACAAAAGAATGTGGATTACACACTCTTGGTAGCCAAGGGAGCTTCAGAGGTTCACAGTCTCTCAAATACCTGCAGACAACCAAACTAGGGATGTCATAACACCAACACAATTATAAATCCTGAAAAATATGAAGGAATAAACCCCCACAAGGGATGGACAATGAAAGAATCATTATAGTAAATCAGACTTGAGAAAGGAACAAAAATCCATATGGAAAGAAAAGACTGGAAAGACAGATTTTAAAAGCTATTGGTCACTCCATGTAGATATGTGACTGTCTACAGACTAGGGGCCGAATGGCTAGGCAGCAATTCTGCGGAAAAGGACCTAGGGGTGACAGTGGACGAGAAGCTGGATATGAGTCAGCAGTGTGCCCTTGTTGCCAAGAAGGCCAATGGCATTTTGGGATGTATACGTAGGGGCATCGCCAGCAGATCGAGGGACGTGATCGTCCCCCTCTATTCGACATTGGTGAGGCCTCATCTGGAGTACTGTGTCCAGTTTTGGGCCCCACACTACAAGAAGGATGTGGATAAATTGGAGAGAGTCCAGCGAAGGGCAACAAAAATGATTAGGGGTCTGGAACACATGACTTATGAGGAGAGGCTGAGGGAACTGGGATTGTTTAGTCTGCAGAAGAGAAGAATGAGGGGGGATTTGATAGCTGCTTTCAACTACCTGAGAGGTGGTTCCAGAGATCTGCTTTAGAAACTATTTTGGGGAAGTTATATGGTCTGTGTTATATAGGAGGTCAGACTAGGTGATCACAATGCTCCCTTCTGGCCTTGGATTCTATGAATCTGTGAACAGTCATGCAAATAGGGCAACTGATGCATAAAGGTTAATATTTCTGCAGCTCTGTACTATATATGGTATTTCAGTATTTACACTGATAACTCATATTTGCTAAATCTGAGTCCAACGCATATTTTACAGTGACTTCTTTTCATTATAAATTTACTGCATGAAACACCAACACTGAAAGCCTACAGACACAGGTACAGTTTTCCTTTGAGGATGCTGTGGGTGTTAAAACATTACATTTCGGGTATGTACCTTTGAAAGATCTGAACTCAATTTTACATTACCCGAGAACTTTCACAAAGACTAGAAGTCATGGCAGGAATAAGGGAGAAGTAATGGACTCCCCTTTACTTTAGATTTCTGTGGAAACTTCTTTTCATTGCCAGACCAGGTCCTGGTCTTGCACTCTTTTGCTAAGATACCAAGGTCAAACCACAATTAAAGTTTAATCATCTGTGCTGTTCTTTTTATTTTAAAATATAATCCCTATGGTTAAAAAAAGAGAGAGTAAAGAGTTGACTAACATATATTTATGAGTATTTAATACCTTCAGATCTAACACAATAATGACAATTTCTATTTGGCAAAGTTATGCATGCTAAATACATTACTGATCCAGTCCATATTGCTGACATGTTACAATTATTTCTATATCCGAGCATATTTGAAATGTAAACCTGGAAGAATTTGAAATATTAAGCATGCATAATCAAGCTTTAATGCATCAGGCATTTGTGGTGAAGGCATTTTTTTCTTCTCCAAACTCTCCTGTAACACTGTTAAATAATTCTTTTACTAGGTGTATTCTGTTTGGCTTCATACAACTGATGGATAAAATAATCAACATACTTTAAAGCCCCGGACACATTTGATTCACAGATACATTTCATTATCTTTCCCCTACAGGTAGGCCACTTTTATATCTCTCTTTTCACAAAATAACGGTACACTAGGCATTATTCAATTTAACATGTTGTTCTACCTGGTTCAAAAACTAATTAGCTCTGCCTTCACAAATAGGTGCCTCAGTGAAAAACAAATAGGCTAGGTCTGTTCTCTTCTGAAGAACTAATTAAAAGTTAAATTAAACATACTGTAATCAAAGAAAGAACATGTCAGATCTCTTCAAGGACTGAGTAGTTTGTGGGTTTGTTTGGATTTTTTTATATTGGGAGATTGTTTTGTTTTGGGGGGGTTTCAATTCTAATTTTTAATAGCTTCAGCTTTTAAACACAGAAAATGTGACTTCTTCTGCTAGCTGAAAAAAAATGGGCAGGATTCTCAACTGGTGTAAATCAGCATAGCTTCTTTAAAATCAGTAGAGATATGCTGATTTATACCTGCTGAGGATCTAGCCCAACTTGTATGTAATCTAGCCAGGGAACCTTCATAGTTTTGCAAATTATGCAGTCTTGTATCTAATGTCTTTCATGATTAACAGAGTTGTCTCATATTGTAAATGTTGCTGTTTTTCTTGTCTAAGAATATATTGGTTAAAGTCATCATATGGAAAAAAAACCAATATCTTGATATAAAAGAGTTCACTTAATTTCCTTCATGGCTATTAAAGAATCCAGCGGTGGTACAGTGCTCAGAAGCCACAGAGTCCAAATGCTATTACTATGCAGAGGTGGGAAATGAACATCAAGTTACCCAAAATCAACACTGTCCAGGCAGAAAACTTGCATCTCACAAAATAAATTACTTGTAACACTAAATGTCTATATGAAATATTAAAGTTTTAAACTGTTCTGTGTTACCCATTTTAAATACAGTCACCCAACTTATGCTGCTACTTCTCCAACCATATCTGAAAGTGAACAGGCACACTGCATCAATCAGATGAAGACTGCAGTGAGAAAAATAATCTGCCATCAAAGCAAAATACATAAATACATAAATAACGACAGTGTTACATAAAATATCAGCAGTACTGGAAAGTATGTAAACGAGTAGTTAAATACGTAAAGGTATTTTCCTCTTCCCCCTTGCCAACCTGTGCTTGGTTTTATTTGGTAATTTAAGAGTCTGGTTCATTAGGCAAATATTTATGAACTTGTTTTTAACCAAAATCCCATCCATAGCTGCACCTGAGAGTTACTCCAACCTCAAATTGGAGTAACTCTCGGGGATCAGCAAATTGTTTGCATAGCCACGGAGGGGGAATTAAAAATCTTTTTGAATCAGGATTAACAGTCCACAGGAGGAGGTGGAAGAAAGCTCATTTCCATAAACTCTGCATCTCCCAGGCTGCTTCTCAACTCTCCATGGTCTCCAGACATGTGTGATGCCACACCACACACACACCCCACCCCATACACACTAAGAAAGCATTACTAGAGACTGCAAGAACTGGATCCTTGCTAAATCTGCTGGGATGGGGCACAGCCGGCTTCAGCATCAACTCCAGCCTCATGGAAGGTGGCAACTAATATTGACAAGACACATCCTTTCATCACAGCTCACCTTTGCCTGTGTCATAAACGACATTGTCAAACAGGCTGAATGTTGCTGAGAAAACTTGCCACCTTTATTTTCTCCTCCTGATTAAAGGTAGAGCACATGATTTTCATACTGTGCATCGGCATTGAGCCATCTACCTGCACTTATTGTGGTCTACGCAAACCTTCTCATCAATGACACACAAACTTTGCAACTCCAAGAACTTCACTGGCAAGTGAGTTAAGCACATCTAATTTTCATACTCGTGGACTTAAATCTCCCCCAAAACGTTCACAGCCACAATATCTGCTTGTGTTTGTGTTTGTCTTCCATGCTAGATGAATGGATAAAGCTGGTTGGGTTCAAAAGCAATTAATACTGTAAGGTGACCCTCACAGCACTGTAACTTCCGAGGAAAGACAGACTAGGGCTGCATTAACTTTGCCACAGAGTCCTTTTGGATTGTGAATCACCAACCCACACCACTGAGAGGATTCCAGAGCAGCTACAGACATAATGTGTCCCCAGCAGCATGGCTGCAATACAGCTGCATTGCCAGGGGCACCAGAGCCAAGGTAGAGATACAGGGTCTAAGCCTCCACCAGATCCCCAAGAACCTGGTCTTCTGGGAACAAACTACATGACTCTTTGATGGGGAGAGGAGGGGGAAAAAAATCAAACAGCCCACTCTCAACTGGAGTACTTGGAAGAAACGCCTTGTTGGGAAGCTTGTCATGGCTCCATCACTCCCTTAAGGCTCTCTTCTTCCAGGTTTTACTGTAGAAGGGACCAACCAATCTGGGTCTTATTTTAACTTGTGAAAAATAAACCTACCACCCAGTTGCAAGTGTTGTGAGTACTGCCTGGGTCCTATCCCCAGATTTATTACTCTGGTGCTGGATTCTACACCTTACTCACTCTGAGTAGTATCCTGGTATGTAAGTAGTCCTATTGATTTCAGAAGGACTGCTCACAAAGTAGTACAGGGAAGCATGGCAGAATCAGGTCCAAGTGACTGGAGATCCAGGGGATGGAAGCTAGTATTGTATTGAATAGCACATGTTTCTGGTAATTGTATTTATGATCTTTGGGGAATCAGAAGCACAACATCCATCAGCATTAATTGTGGTTATACAGCTAAATCTCTACAGCACCGTGTAGAGATGTCCCATACTGTACTTCCCTGTGTACTTGCATCTGTTATAAGATCTGTTGATGGATGGATTATAAATGGAATCAGGTGTAGAAATCAATGTTTGAAATGCTCAAAAAAACAAAAATGCAGAACACAGATGTGGGTGTCTCATTTGAGACTCTGGCTAAAAGTTAACCAGCTTGAGTTCATTCTCTTGGCGATCCTGCGATTATTCACCAGAGCACCTTTCAAATTTTTGGAATGAAAAATGTATGAGAAAATCTGGCCCGTTTTCAAAAAATGGAAATTTGCTGCTAACATGTTCTAATTTTCTTGCAATTTTTGACAGAAATTTTAAATAAAAAAAAGATTAGTTCTGTGAAATCTTTGAGGGGTGCTGGTTTTTCGTTTTTCTCTATTGCCAATTGTGGTTGATATATCAGTCATTTGGGCCTCAAGAGTGCCAACATTTACACAGGTGTTTTATTTTAAGCACCTGTGTAGTCTGTTGGGTGTTCCTTTACCCTCCAAGTAGAACACCTTGGATGAGATTCTGTGATGCACTTTTTAGAGACTTTAAGCTCCCTTTGTACCCTCTGGATTCTGGGCTGCTCCAGAGAGTGGAGAGGCTCTTAGTGTAATTTAGATAAATAACCCTCAAGGCCTATCTAAACTACAGCACATCCTCAGACTTATGGATGTCTGCCATATCATCTGCATTTGGGGAGTTCTTCCTGAGCAAAATCTGCAGCTTTTATGCCCCTTCATGCCAATCTAGCCCTTTTACCAGTCATAAAGAGGATGAAGCTGGGATGACGATCTCACCGCTTGTGTTTATTGTACCTGTCCCCCAGGCCCATCTCCTCCTTCAGTTTCCTTCCCAAAACCCACCTCTGTAAGCTTGTTTATTAAGAAGGGGCGAGATCCTTGGGCCCTGCTCCATTGCATTTCCATCCCCCCCCCACCCTTATACGGCCCTTGCATTGGGATGAAGGATGGCCAGATTCACACAGACCCTCCCAGTCCTTCCATAGACTCCTCATACCCAGAACCCACCTGTTTTTTGCTTGGTGCTTCTCAGGGAGGTCCTATGGAGGTGAGCTTGATGCTGAGCAAAGAATGTGCACCGCTATATATCCTATACAATCTCTGCTCCCCACTCCCTTGCAGCAAATGCAGGAAGGGCAACTGTGTAATTTCAGAAGAACGGTCATATTCGGTCAGACCAATGGTCCATCTAGCCCATCATGTCTTCCGGCAGTGGACAATGCCAAATACTTCAAGAGGGAATGAACAGAACAGGGCAGCTATCGAGTGATCCATCCCCTGTCATCCACTCCCAGAACCAATGAATATAAGTCTATGAGCCCAAATGTCATTCAGCAGCCTACATTACCTTCCCGGCATTAGCACCATGATACCAGGGTGACTGGTTCTCACCATATATATCTAAAATTGCTAGACTGATGATGATGTGTAATAGGTTATATGCACTTCATAGCACCAGTCTTTTAGGACATTTTTTGCAGATATTTCCTTTGTTGTCTTTAGAAACTGTGCAGTGGCATATGGCATTAGTGCAAACTGGTGCTGATACTCAGAGGCCATGCCCACTGTGTCAGGATTTTAAATATTACCACAATCAGCAAGTAAGAAATAAGATATGACAAGGAGTGTGATACTGTAACATAACAATGTACCTCGAAGGACACCTGTGAGGAAGGAGGTGAAACTGAGTGTATTCAACTGCCCAAGGTGTGATTTTTATCTCAAACTGTAATGTAATAAGATGTGATAATAAAAAGGCACAAGACTGAAACAAACCAGGTCTTTTTTAAAAATGTCAACATGTTTATGCTGTAAGAAATGTTGTGCAGTTTCCTGCCTCCTAAACAGAATAGTTTTAAAGATAGTGGCTGTAATTTAACATCTCTCTCTTTCTTAACAAATCCATTAGCAGTTGATTCCATTTTCCTCAGCGGGGTTGTGGATCCAACATTCTTTTAGCACCAAAACCTGCCTTGTTGACCTCCAAGATTGCAGGACTGTGTCTGATTTGGGGTTTTTTGTTTGTTTAAAGCATCAAATATTAAGAAATGATTAAAAGAACAAATACAGTATACAGCTAGCTACATATTCTCATGACCCCTTACCCCAGATATGTTCATAGGTGAATTATTAACAATCCCCTAAGCTTCCCTGACCATACAAAAACTAAACAGATTGAAACAAAAACAAAACAATATTTACTAGACTTTAAAAAGCACTGTCACTTTGTTACATGTGTGTACAATAAAATAGGGTCTCTGTCTCACTACCATAGAAACAATATGCAACAATTTTAAAAATATGAAAAACACAACAGATACATAATGAATTGAAGAAAGAATACCCATCATGGCCCTAATTCTGAACGTGCTGAGCACCCTCTATTCCCAGAGACTTTAATTTAACCTCATAGGAGATGTCTGAACATTTGATGATCAGGCCGTTAAAATCAAATCTTCCTTCTTTAGCAGTTCTTCCAACAAACCTCATAGTGTTGCTTATTTTCATACGTTCATTCAAGACTCCTCAATATAATCCATTCATGTCTTATAAAATATGTTTGGAGAATATGAACAAGCATGATATAGATATTGTCACAAATGGCTTTCAAGAACATGCTCAGTTCTGATGTCCACTTTTGGTGCAGACTGGAAACTCTCTATTTCAGTGTTATGAATAGAAAAACCAGGCAAACCCTGATCCTTGTTTTCCCTGAAGCATGCCATAAGTGTCTCCTAGGTCATGTAGACAAGATAACGAGTCGTAACAATTTTGGCACATACAGTCCAATTAGCACCAAATGAAAAAACTGAAGCAAGAGGACAGAAGGATGTGGAAACAAACAAATGCTAAATGCCATGCTATGATTATTGCATTATTTATTTAACTATTCACATCCCATTGAGATGACACATCTCAGTTCTAAAGCCATTCTGCTACTCTCATCAGCTGTGCTTGAGCAAGGGTCTTAGCACATGCTTAACTTTAAGCATGTGAATAGTTCCACAATGGGACTATTCACATACTTAAAGTTAGACACATGCTTAAATATGTTGCTGAATTGGGGCCATAGTCTTTAAGCTACACATTAAATCCTGCCTGTTTATTTAAGCTTGTGATGGACTCTGAAGCCTGCTCAACATGAGGCATTCTTCCATCAGCACCTTTTTGTGGCTAGCATGCAAAAACGTTAATTTACACCTTTACTCCTTATCATTTCAGCTTAATTTATTTTCCTTGTCTCTCTCCCACATTGGGTTGCCCTACTTCATGTCTTGTCTGTGTAAGATTCACTGAACCTGAAGCTCTGTAAGGCATTATTTCCCTGCTTTCCTTCCCTTCATAAAGCATTCAGTTATCAGGATTCATAAGCTGGGTTTGATCAGTGCTTAGATGGAAGACCTTTACTAGAAAAAACAGGAAGATGTGTTTGTGACCCAGTAAGTGGTACTATTCCTTCTGGATCAATATTAAACTCATGCTCCAACTTGGTAGTCAGAAGGGACTGTGCTGTTGGAGGTGCTGTATTTTGGATGAAGCATAAACCTGAGTTTCTGACTACTCGACTTCCTTAAAGATCACATAGTAAAATTCACAATAGAAAGATTATTGTCCCCAGTGTTCTACTTTCCAATTTGGATAATTAAATCCTGTGTACCTACATTTCCTCTGTAGTTTCAACTGGATACATTTATTTCTTGCTTCCTGACTGTTTGAATTTTTGTGGCACAATGCACTGTTAAACAATTGTCATACTCCTCTCCAGAGACAGGTGCATAGGAGTTTAGATACTACAATGGTGAGAATTGTAACATTATATATATATAAATAAATTTCAGTCATGGGTGAAGTGATTCATAGATACATATGGGACACTTCAGGATGAGAGGCAGTTAAACATAAGACAGTGATGTTATCATGCTTTGTATGAAGGATGCTATGTAAGATATTAATGTATTTCATTAAAATGACTCTTAATGTCAATACATACTGTGACAGCTCCATGATTTCTTACTTTAGTAGGTGCTTTACTAGAAGTTATAACTTTACATTATTCAGCCACAATATTCTCCATAGTAAATGTTTTGTCTCTGTTGTCAACATACTTATGCCCCATGAAAAACCATTGCTATGGTGATGAGTATTTTATGGTACAGTATTCGCTTAATTATAAAACTGTTCTTGAGCAGATGAACTAGTGTTGCTTTCAACTGCAGAATTCATTTTTGAAATTAAAATATATGCAAATAATTGTGCCATAACCCATTCTCAACAGACATCATCTCAGATTGATAATTATTTTTGTGTATTAAAAATGTTAGAGGTAAATGTAAAAGTTATTGCAGTTGATATTTAAGAGGGCTTATTTTTATAACTCTAAGATAATATATACCTTTGTTATATGCTGAAGTACTGTGTGGTGTTAAAATGCAAAAGTTACAATAGAAATAAAATGCTTTCTATTTCTAGACTGAGCATAAGATCATGCAGAAGAAAAATGTAAGATGCGGCTTTATTAAGCATTTATTTGTAAATAGCATCATCCTAGGAAAAATGACATATTTAGTTTTCTCACTTTATTACCACTTCCACGGAGTTCAATGTTTTCTTCAAATCATTATGATTATTATACTCAGCCTGAGCATTTGACACCTGCTGTTTCTAAACTTGATCATAAATGTTTCTGCATATATATCAGTACACATAAGAAGAAAAAAATCCTGACTACAATAATGAAAGGAGATTATTTGTTAAAAAATGCTTTTCCCAATAAGCAAAATCAGCTAAACCAGAGGGATCTGGAATCTGGAAAGAACAGGGTATGTGCATTCAAATTAGTAACAAGAAAATTATGCTTGTTAAAAAGAGACAAAAAAATCCTGCTACCAGAGGAAGTGAGAGTGGTTGAATCACCTCAATTAACTCTCTGCAGTCTGAAAGAAAAGCAATGAGACTAACACGAAGAAGACTGATAGTAAAATTGTAAAAAAGTTCAGAAATGCTTGAGTGAAAAAGGCTGGGGCAGCTTTACATAACGTGAGTAAGAACAATATGTGTAATGTTGTAGTTTAATTTTTATTCATTATTTCAATAGGAAAAAGAAAAGGGATCAGATACTGTTTAATATCTACTAGGTTCTAACCACCAGAGCTTTGCATTTAAAATCATCTGAAAGCTCTTCTCTCTTGCCTATTCCTCTTAATTTGCCTCTCCTTTTCCTCTTTATTTATAATTGGATAATATAATATTGGAACTGTACGATTAACTCTGTAAGGCCTTTTGAGATACATGCTTTATGGAAGATGCTATAGTATATAAAAGAAGGCAGTATGGTGCCTGTTCTGATCACTAATTAAAATAGACAGTGTGATCTTTTTTTTTGGTCTGTGTTTCTTAAAAGTGAGAGTCTGTGTTTCCTTTAAGTTAACGATGGACTCCATTCAGCAAAGCTTGTAAGCACAAGCTTAACTCCAATCATGCTCTCAAGTCCATCGCTATTCAGCGAAACACTTAAGCACATGCTTAGTTAAATAGGTGGCATGCTGAATCAGGGCCACAGATCCCAAGACTATGGGCCTGGTCTTCTGAGTTACTGAGGGCTCTCAACTCCCACTGGATTTCAGCACTTTTGTACTGAGACCAGAAGTGCAATAATAAATGATGCGGTAACATACCCAGGGAGGTTTAGATAAGTTCCCTAAAATTGATTGCTATTCATTGGGCCTAGGGTAAGACACATCTGTTTGCTTTGATTAGAGGCAGGAGAAAATTAATCTCTTGAATTTGGCAAAATTTGGGGGCAAGGAAGAGGAGGTCAATTTTTGGTGCCTGGATCTGGAAAGGGCACCAGTGGTTCATCCATTTCCATAGCCAATCCCCAATTTCTGTTTCCTGTCTTGGGTTAATGGATGTGGCTTACTGCAGGTAAGTGTTGGTAGAATGAGGCAAGGTTTACTGCATGCTTATATAGAATTTTGCTTTGTGGAGGACAGTTGCCTTCATGTTTTCATACGTTTGCCTGCAATATGAATGCTGTTGTTTGCATTTTATTTTATATTATCCCCCTGACATGGAAAAAAGCATGGGCATGAATTATTTAGAAGAGAAAGGGAAGTTATGTTAGTAAAAATCTGTTAAAAAGAAGCAGGGGAAATTTGGAAAGTTACCAAAGAGAAACTTGACACCCCTCACCCCATTTTTCAAAAAGAGGAGATACTCTGCATGCATGAGGCCTCTCCCTTCTCTACATGCAGAACCCAAGGGTATGTTTTGTCTCAAATGTTTTAATTTGATATTACATTTTAAATATATTACATTTTTAAACCTCCAATTAAAACTAATATGATTCTTTATTAAGATTTCTAGTAAAACAAAAACCCCTATTGAAATTTCAGAACATCCAAACTATAAGGTGAGGCTAACACCCCTTACATTTTAACTCACATTTGTTATTTTGATTTAAAAATTCTCAAATGTGTTCTTTTAAAAAAATTATTCCTCAAAAGATTTTGAGGAGCTTCAGCACTATGGGCAGAAGGTGATATTAAAAGATAAAATATTTGTGTTTTCACTGGTACCATCCTGAAAAATAAATAGAGGGTAATAAAAAAAATGCAATATATCAACTTGAAACACTCAGTAGGAAGTTAACCTGCAGGTTTACTAAGCCAGGTTTCCTATAGGTGCACACTGCAAGCTGGAAAGATATTTGCATCCAACTTTGTTCAAGTAATGATCACAGAAATACACTGTTATAAAAGCCTAAAGCTCCTGATAGGATGCTGCCAATCTTTAAGGATATCTACCAGATAAATAAGCTTGTCACTCTGAAATCTTATCTTTTTATCAGATTGTTGGTGAATAGTATAGAGTTGTTTCTACTTCTGAAACATAGGGAAGGGGGGAAATCCCATAAATAATAAACATTAAATATGCCTAATACTATTGATTTCAGTTGGAGTTGAGAGCACTCAGCCCCATGCAGGAGGCTCTTGGAATGGCAGAATATGCCCTTAAGCAAAAGGAAATATCTCATTGCTCTTAATTATAAATGCTATCATTTCAGGGGACATAGCATAGAATGTCAAATATGTCCAGTTCAAACCCCCATTCTTGCAAACACTTATGTATGTGAGTAAATTTATGCAGGCGAGTAGCCCTATTGAATTCAATGGAGCTACTTGTGTGAATAAAGCTACTCGTGTGTGTAGGTTTTTGCAGGGATGGACCTTTAGTGTGAATATTTTCCTCAAGCCCTTGTTTCCCTGCACTAGCCACTTTCAGGCATGTGAACTGGATGCACAGACATATTCCCTCACTAGCAAGCTTGCAAATGTTCCCACTCCGTGCCTTTCTAAGTCATTTTCACTTTATTTCCTTTTAGTAGCATGAACTTTTCAGTACGCCCAGCACCTGTCCCTTTAATATAGCACACAGGGTTCTTTGCTCCATACTGTACATTATCCTCATTAACACATATCAGTCAAAAGCACTGTTAATTAAACTGGCAAGATGATTACACACGCCTCCATGTGCCCCCTCAGAGCATCCGCTTGCCAAGATTTTTTCCTCCCTCATCTAAAGTGGGTGGAGAAGGCCCTGAGTAAAGCAGGATGTAATGTTTAAAAAATATCGAAGCACATTGTTTTCTTTGAGCAAAATGCCCTACACTTCATTACCACTGCCCCAAATAAATAAATGCAACACTGACACCAATCTGTAAAACTAACACATGCATATTTGATCTGTACAAACACTGCATATGATATGACATTTCCTTTCAAAACGCCCTTACAGATACAAAATTCAAATTAGAATGCACTATCCTTGGACTAATGAGTGTGTCATAAATAATTGATTAAAACTGGGCAAAACCCTACGGGATTTTGCTTTTTCAAAAATTTCATGGCAAAAAGCTCAGTCATTGTCCAAATTTTCTGCCCAATTTCATTTCATTGGGCAATTTGGGCTGGAAACTTCATTGGCATCCATCCAACTTTTCCATCGGTTTTCAAAAGTTATAGTTATTTCTGCAACAGTTGTAGGAAACCTGTAAGGAATCTTGCCATTTCAATGGGCTTTGGATTCCTAAACAAGTATTGGGAAAGCAGAGCTGGAGGCTGGGGAAATGGATATTTCCGCACTGGAGGATAAAAAAAGGCAGGCAGTGGTGAGCCCTGAAGTAATGCTAACTTATTTTTCTGGAACACACACAGTGGTCTGATAGCTACAAGATAAAACATCCAACAATCTTGCTAGCAGAGTGCAATTCAAAGGAGCGACAAGAAAATACTAGCTTCTGGGGAAAGCAATGAATTTACAGGAATCCCACACCAAGATTAAAAATATGTTTGTTTACTTCATAGAGAACATGCATGCTTAAACTCATGGGAAATTGGACCAGTATTCAAGTGATGGCTAATAGCCATAGTCTTAGACAATAGAGACATCTTTGAACACTGAAGAGGCAAATTATCAGCAAGCTCCTAAAAATTAGAACTGTGTAGGAAAATGGTTTTGCAGGTCAGCAGGAATTTGAGATTTTGAAAATTTTCCCATCCCAAATCAAGACGGAAAATCAAAAATCTCAGTAATTGTTGTGACTCGATAAGCTGAAATTTTGGGGGAACTGAAATGAAACATTGCAATTGATCCTATCATTTTGAAATAATTCATTTCAGTTTACTTTTTTAGGGTTTTTTTGGGGGAAAGGGATGTTTGTTTTTAGTATAAATTAAAGAAAAATCATTTCAAACCAAAAAATGAAATGTTACATTTCAAAAACATTAAAATGGAACATTTTTTAAACATTTTAACTTTTTTTCTAATAGGGAGATTTGTTGAAATCCATCCTTTCATTTCAGCTAGCCAGCATTTTCTGATGAAAAATGTTTTGTTGGAGAATTCCCAACCTGCTCTACTGAGAATGTTTTAAAAAGCTACCAGTTCATTGGAGATAATCACTCTCATCTCATTACAGAATAACAGCAGATCTGATGCCTTAACTAATTTCAGAATGGGGAAAAGAATTTTGGCAGAAGGCAAAAAAACCCCTCTACCCCCAAAAATTTCTAAAATTGAGCCTTTTTTGTGCCGGTTTCATTTTTTTAAACTTCAGAGATGCTCGGTTCAAGGAACAGGCATAACAGCTCTCAGATTGAAAGAATCAGATTCCTCAGCTCTAGGGCCAACATAGGCTGCTAGGAAGGATTGCATCATCCTCATGTTGTACACATTCCTTCATAATATTTAACAAAAGCAATATCATTATTAGTAATAGTTATTATTATTATTTGTATTATCATAGCACATGGGAGCCCCAGTCATGGACCAGGACCCCATTGTGCTAGGCACTGTACAGAGACAGATAAAAAAGACACTCCCTGGCCCTAAAGGATTACAGTCTAAGGCCTTGTCTACACTACAGGGAAAAATCGATCTAAGCTACGCAATATGAGTTACTTGAATAGCGTAACTCAAGTTGACATAGCTTAGATCTACTTACCGCGGGGTCCACATGACGCAATGTCAGCAGGAGACGCTCTTCTGTCGACTCCCCTTACTCTTCTCGATCCGGTGGAATATAGGAGTCAACAGGAAAGCGATCTGCAGCCTTCTTCACTAGCGCTAAATCGCCTGCTGATACATCGATTGCCGTGCATCAATCCCCCGGTAAGTGTAGACAAGCCTTCAGTAGAAGACAAGACACAACAGACTGACAGGGGAGTACAAGGAAATAATGAGACAATATTGATCAGCATGATAGGCTGTGATCTCAGCAAACTAGCAGCCGAGTAATACTGGGCTAAATCCTCAGCTGATGTAAATCAGTGGAGCTCCACTGAAGTCAATTTACACCTGCTGAGGATCTGGCCCACTGGCTTCTGTATTTTAATGTTAGATATCTATAAAATGCAGCATTGAGGATTGACTGTTAATTTCCTTTTTAAAGATAAAATTTACTGGACTTTTAATTATTTGAAATTTAGTTGAGAGCTCAGTTTACATGATAAGTTTTAAACAGTGGAGCTCTGCCAGGTTTGAATAATCTGTGTGAGAGAAAAAAAACCCAGCATGTGTGTGCACGCACACACACATACAAATATTAAAAGGCATTATCATGTGTGATGAAGATAATGAAAGCTACTTGCAAAATGGATCACAGTTTTGCATCAGTGCAAAATTTATCACTTGACTTTTGTACTGCTTTAAACCTATATGCCTGGCTCAAAGGATAGATTGTAGCAGGGACACCTTCTCAAGGTGATCTTGGGTTATTTTTATAATGCAGGCAGAGGCAGCTAACCATGCCTTTCAGTTTTGTTCTTAAAATTACTAACTTAATATTTTCAACATATTTGCAAGTAGTGACCGAGACCAAAGCTGCCCTATGTACTAAAATCACTGCTGGGCCTGATTCTATCCCCTTTGCAAGCAATAATAATTTTGACACTGAATTAAACAGAAGCAGACCTATTGTCTAAGGCAGGGGTAGTCAATCGGCAGATAGAGGGCCAAATCTGGACCACCATGTGCTTTTGGACAGACCATAAAATCTTTTTATTTACTTATTATTATTATTGTTTATTATTATTATTTTCTCTGGAGTCTGCACCTTGATGAAGAAATATGGACTTTGACAAAAAATAATTGACTACCCCGAGCTACTGGCCGAATTCTGCAATTGACTACAAGCTAGTACAGTGCTGCACCCACACAGAGTTGCAGACTCAAAGCCCAATTCAACACTAAATTCTGAGAGAAGGGTTTAAACTCTTTTCACTAAATCAATCCCCTTCACTCCCCACAACTCCTACAAAGTCTGGATGTTGGAGCATCTATATTATAAATTCTGTAAATCTATTGAAAAATTAGAAAGCCGCAATATATAATGATGAGTAAGCAGCAAGGGATATTGTTAGTTACCTGCCTTTTTAAAGCACTTTGAGGACTATGATTAAAAAGTGCTCCGTCAGAGTTTGGTATTAAATAATAGATAGTGGTACAATTTGTGTTAGACTTTTTTTTTTTTAATGATCACAGATTAAACTCAAAAACCTTGCCCTTCAGAAATATCTTTATGGAACAGAATAAAATCTTCCTTGGTAGAGCTATTTTACCAGTAGCCAGAAAAAGGGGGGAGCTGTACCAGAAGTAGGGAAATACTGCCACCCCTACACACACCCACGCTTTCATTTGTACACTGGAGATCTGGATCTGTTAATCTTCAGTGCAAGGTGTTTGTGTGTGTATATTTCTTTGAATAAAAACAAACCAAACCAAAAAACAACTTTATTTCAAGTCAAGAAATATTAGGAAGCAATGAGCTACTATTTTTCTTAACTGTTTAAGCTGGCAAAGAGTGCAGAGAGTGCAGTGAGCTGTGCTGCCATAACCTACTACAGTATTAATATGCACTGTAGTTTTCTCTAGTTATTAGTTCTTTAGTGACTTTTGGTAGCTTTCAGTCTTTATACCAGAGCTCAGATTTATTAACCTACCAGTCAACATCTTTTCCTGGGTACTTAGGGAACGGAAAGTACAAGAGACGAAGGGTCAGATGTATGATCTAGCTTCTTTGCACTAGCCAGATAGCACAACAGAGGTGGATTCTGGCTGAATATGGCCAGCAGAGAATTCCACTTGCAGAAAGGAACTCTCTGCTTGCATAAACCCTGGCAGAGGTGGCTCTGTTACTCCAATGTGTCTGGGATGAGTTGGGTGCAGCATGGAGTTGACATTGGGTGAAATTATTTGTGCAAAACCTTTTTTTCAACAAAAAATGCAGATTTAGGTTTACTGAAACAATCCACAAATTTAGGTCAATACTGGTGAATTGTTTCCGGCAAGATAGACAGACAGACATAGAAAAGAGTGAAAATGTCGTAGCAATTCATTTTAGCATTTCTGAAACAAAACATTTCAACTTTTCAGTTGGAAAGAGATTTTATTTTGGAATTTCCCTCAATTTTATTTTTAAAATAATTTTAAAATGCTAAAAAATTCCCCAAAACAACATGAAATGAATTTTAATGACTTTTCCAAATTTCCTGATTTCTTCAAATTTTATTTTATTTTTGGTTCAGCTACCAAATTGGTTCTTCACACAGTTCTAGGTGCAGTTGAGCTCTGCTTCACCAATCCTCCACTTGTGCAAGGTCTCCTACCTAGGCACTTTACACCAGTTGCATATGGTCCAGTAGATCCTAGGCTGCCCTTACTGAGGTTAGGGTCAAGCCAGCACATGTAGGCAGAACTGTCTCCTTGATGGCTCCTCCTCACACCATATGTGTAGAACCATGTGCGTGGACTTCAGACACAACGGATAATTGAGGCCAAAGCATATGAATAATAATAGCTACGTCTTATGTTGTGTTTTTTATCTTTAGATCTGAAACGCTCTGCAAAGGAAGTCAATATCATTATCTCAATTTACAGATGGGGAAACTGAAGTACAGAGCATGACTTGCCCTGGGTCAACCAGCAGGCCAGTGCCAGAACTGGGAATTGAACCAGATCTCCTAAAGTCCAGTCCATGGCTTTATCTGCTAGTCAACACTGCTTGAACATGCGTCTTTGTCATTATCGGTGAGTAATAATTAGTTATCATTATAGAGATTATTATTACATTAGTGAATGTTTTGAGTATTGTGTTTTATATCACTGTGAAAGTGCTTAAAGCATCACAAGCCATAAAAATGGCTAAGGAAACAAATGATATTATGTAGCACTAGGCTGTGTGATGTAATGGAAGCAAAAGGTTTGATAGAAGCACAGATCACATTGAAAATGATTTATAATTCTCTGAAGTGTACTGCCAGGGATACAAGTCTTAGCAAGACCTGTTATTCTTCCTTTGAAACCTACTATAAATATATGTCTACATGGACATAGAAAGTCTTAATTTCTCTAAATTACAACGGAGAAAAAGCAAGCTGGAGAAGGCAATGTAGCAAGCCAACCCAATGGGAATTTTCCAATGAATTCCAAGGGAAAGCACATTGGAATAGTAGTGATGGAAAACAGAGCAGAGTGGTGTGAAGGGACTTCAGGCACAGAGGCCATATCTGCCATCTGTTAGTTTTTCCATTTTTACAGGGCTTGAAAAAGACACTCGCCCACTTGCCAGGAGCGAGTGGGAAACATTCTCTGGTGAGCACAGGCAGCAGCAGTAAAGTGAAGTTTACAAGACTGTGATCCATTTTACTAGGAAAGCTTAGAGGCTGCTGCTCTTTAGGAAGAAGAACAGAGGATAGAATGGACAAGAGGAGAAGAGAGACCCTCTTTTCTCCCCATTACTCTAAGGGTGGGTACCAAATTACTAGTATGAGAGTGACTGTAATAAACCAACAGATGGGGTTTAGAAAGAAATTCTCCTCATTCCTTCCCCTGGAAGCATCTGGTCCTGGGCATTGGCAAAGACAGGACACAAAGCTTGCTGCACCATGGCTCTGATTTAGTATGGCAATCCCCGTGCTCCTATATTCCAAATGAGTTAAATTCATGTTAACATGGGAGTGACTATGCTAATAGTGGTGGTAAGGCTCTGAACATGCCCGCTGTGAATGACATCCTCCCAAAAGCCTGGACTGTCTCAGGCTGAGCTGAGTCCTTTTGTAGTTTATTTTTAAAAATTCTCTGCTTTTTCTTCTGACAAGCCTGGCTTCTGAGTGTTTATTAATCAATATAACTCAAAAGCTGGTATTGGGTGTAGCATTCACATCCTGAGTAGAACAAAGTATAGAATACGGTCATATCACACTGCTAGTGGTGCAACTTCAGAAAAATTTGGGGGAGGGCAAAGTTGTATAGAGCATTGTATGCAATTTTATTATATCCTGCAAAGTCAGGGGTGAGGAGTGGAAGACATGCAGACCTATGAAAAGTCAGAAGAGGGCAAACCAAGTTCTGCGGGGGACACCTACTTCCTTACGCCATAGCAAATGAAGAAGCCTCTGCTCTGTGCCTTACGATGACTCCCAATGCAATTCCAGAGAAGGTTTGTGGTTCCATCTCCAATCCTCAAAACCCTCAGATCTAGCCTCGGATCTAGCAATCTCCAGGAGGTCTTCACTTTGCACTCCCCAGAAACGGGATGCTGTAACTAACAGGACCCAGGTAACGGTTTCTGGGGCAATATATTCTCAAGGAAGGGCCCCAACAGTGGCACCTCTTGTCACAAGAGATCAGAGTGAGTTCAAGTTTTACCGTCTTTGCAACACAATGCAAGGCTCTCCTACTTGCACAAACCTTGCCATGATTCTATGGTGAGAGGTGCAATAGAAACTCATATAATGAATAATGGAGTAATCGTTAGAGAGGAAAACCAAAAGAAGTAACAGAGGGTGAGAAAATAAACAGCGTTTAGGGAATTTGAAAAGCCAGGATGATCTGGGAAGAAAGAGAACACCTCTGAATTGCATCAGAGCTCACATCTTACTTGGACACCAATCAAGCAGTGGTGGGGCAGGAGCTATGTGAGAGCTGATGCTTTGGCAAGGAAGAGTAACATGGAGGGGCTCTCAATTAGGTATATCACAGAAACAAACACTGGCTACACGACCTGCATTGGAGCAATAGACTGAAAGGGAACATCCTGATTACTGAGAAACTCTAATCTTCTTTGGACTTTCCCTTAAGGGTCAATTGAGTACACTAATCTAATGTTCAATTGTAGCTGTTTAAATTGGTGCGCCTAGGGTATTTATGACATTTTCTGAGAGTTCTAGCTATTTCAGACTGGAAATAAGGCATACATGTTTAACTGTGAAGGTAATTAACCACTGAAATAATTTACCAAGAGATGTGGTGGATTCTTTATCACATTACATTTTTAAATCAAGATTGGGATTGTTGGGTTTCTAAAAGCTATGACAGAAATTATAGGATTGATGTAGGAATCACTGGGTGAAATATTATGGCCTGTGTGATGCAAGTCAGACTAAACCAGGGGTTTGTGGCTTGTTCAGGGTAAGCAGGTATGGCTGCTTGCAGTTCCCAGTGGCGTCGGTTCACCGTTCCCAGCCAACAGGAGCTACGGGAAGTGATGGCCTGGCCCACACTGCTTCCTGTAGCTCCCATTGGCCAGGAACGGTGAACAGCGGCCACTGGGAGCTGCAAGGGCAGTACCTGTGGACGCTCAGGTAAACAAAGTGTCTCGCAGCCCGCCAGGAGTTTACCCTGAACAAGCCGTGAACCACATTTGGGAACCCCTGGACTAAACGATCATGGTAGTGTCTGGCCTTAACATCTGTGAATCATCTTTCAGTTTGACCCATTTGTTAGAGTGTATGTTGGAATCCACCAAATGGTAGCAATCAATGGATCTAGCAGATTGCGCTCCTTCAGCTCTTTCCTGTTATCAGTGGCACTGCACACCTGATGTGCTGCCAAGTAAAGTAACTGAAAAGGGCTGATGTACCCCACAATATTTCAGCCATTGCACTGGTCACTAGGAATGGTAGTGCTGGAAAATTCACCAGAAAACCTATCCTTGCAAATGACCCAGGCTGAATTTACACAGTCAAAAAGTTGAGAAAAGCTTGTGAACTTTGATCTTAGTTAAATTTGAACTCCAAACCATTTAAAGTTCTTCCTACATCCCACCTCCCCAGGTCACACACTTAGGAAGAGATACTGAAGATGTTGAAAAGCACCCAGG
Organism: Lepidochelys olivacea; assembly: GCF_965140295.1. Taxonomy (NCBI): domain Eukaryota; kingdom Metazoa; phylum Chordata; order Testudines; family Cheloniidae; genus Lepidochelys; species Lepidochelys olivacea. The sequence continues at coordinate 104,148,986 of NC_140416.1, forward strand.
TTATCTAGGAAATTAATATGGTTGTCATTTTCAGTAGACCTTAATCCCGCACCCCGCACCCCCAATTAAATATGATGGGCTGTGATATCATCACCTTGAACTAAATTTTACACCCCTCTGCAATTTAAATGGCTCAACCTCATATGGTACATTGTTTAGACACATTCATTTCTTACGAAACCTGCCAAGTCTCAATATTATACAATTATCTGCTGTACAGATAGAGGCACCTATAGATACAGATTTTTTTTCCAATGTATGCACACAGCCAATTTTACGGTAGAGTCACTAATATCTCTGGATCATTAAAATATTTTTCACTCAGTATATTCATAACTATAACTAAATTTGTGGATTAAATTACATTGGGTTGTTCCAGAAAGCAGCCTAGCAGTTTTCATGACAGACAGAAATAAAAGGCAATGAAATTATGCTGATTTTTAAACATAATTTTCCAGTAGTTTAAAAAGAATAAGTTTTTCATTTAAAAAAGCCAGCAGGATCAGCAGGCAACTAAGTTCTGTTTTAGTTGAAAATCAGTGGGAGGGAATATAAAGCCATATTTTTTTCCCCTAAACGGAAGTGGAGCTGCAGTTGTAATCAGCCAAGATTCTTTTTTAAACATATTGCAAAAGAGGTAGTTTTTAAAAATCCATATAGCAACATATCAATTGCAAATTTGCTTCTAGTAGCTCCTCTTGCCAAAGAAAGCCATATATTTGGGAAGGTAGAAAGGGGGGTGGGATGTGTAAGCCATTTACAAGTATAATTGTGTTTATTCATTTATATTTATAAAAATCTCTATAGACAACCATCTTACACCAGGGCCATCCCAAAACTAAATGTAAAGTACTGCTTATCCCTCCTTGAAGATAAAGAAATGTCCACCCACTAAGTGAGAATAATAAAACAAAACCAAATTCCTCCAACCCTCAGCTCGACCCTTCCTTAAAAGGACAGGGTGGTGGGGTGGAATGAGCTTTGCAACTTGCTATGAAGGGTAACAAATAAGGACTATGGTGCACCAAATGTGGGAAAGAGCAAAGGACCCACCATAAGGAACGTTGTTCCAGAACCTTCTTCCTGTTTATAAGGCCTGATCCAAAGTCCATTGAAATCAGTTGGCATTCTTCCATGAACTTCACTGGGATTGGACCAGGCACACAGTGAAGAAGTTTCTATCTGAAAGCCTCTACTGATCTCAGCTGAGGAAGCATGACATGGAAAGAGGGGTAAATTTTCAGGTAGGCAGGTCCCAGGCCACTTAGGACTTCATAGGCTAACATCAGCATCTTGGAATCCATCCAGAAATTTACTAGTGCATATTCTAGAGCACTGGTGTAATATACTCTTTAGTTGAAATATCATTTTTAAGCAGATATTGTGCACTAGCCTCAGTTTCTGAGTGGACTCAAGTGTGTAAGAGATAGAGACTTTCCCAAAGCCATAGAGGAAGTCAGTGGCAGGGTGAGAATAAGAATTCAGGAGTTCCTGACTCCTATTCCATTAGATTACATTGCCTGTCCAAAACACAAGAATTGTTTATGCAGACTGGAGATATAAAAATCCCCGGGCACAAAAAACTGGAAGCCGCTTGAAATATGTCTCTTTCTATGCTTTTTTTTTTTTGTTATTAACATCCTAATTTTAAATGTTTTTTAAATGCTGTTAATATAACAGATGTAAGGTTTTATGATAGTCAAGCCACTTGCTGCAGGCTTTCTATGAAAATATGCTGGGCCACTAAACAATAAGGCTAGGGATGTCTGCTTGACAAGAAAAAAAACAAGGAAGGAATAAAAGGGCATCCTTCACACTTTCAAAATGAAATTAAAGGGCTAATTATCTCAAATATTCATAGTGATATAAGATAGAGCTGTTTGAGGTTGTTACTTTTTTTATAAGCATCCTGGAAATCTTATTAATAGATATATTATTCACAAGGTTTAATTTAAAGCAATTTTATCTATTGCTTGAAGGGATTTTAACCCCAGTGAAGCAGGGGGACAGGATTCCTGAGATACCGGAATTTTTAGCATTTCCACATATTTAGTTGATGTGTGGAAGCTCTGATACCTATCACACAGAAGCACTGAGCTGTTTTTAGATCAGGCTGGAAGACACGTAGAGTTTATAGAACATATTGAAAACTAGAGAAGAGCCTGAACTTGCTATGCGCCATCACTACGATTATACTTCTGGTCAGATTTGAATCCAGATTCCTAATTTTAAAAAGATTGGACCATGCAAGAACCACCAATTTTAAACTTGGAGATAGCTCTGATATAGACTGAGATCTACATGTGAATTTTGCATATTAGGCCCATCTCTATTTTAAACCAAGTTTAAAGGAAATATGTATTTTAAGCTTTAGCCACACTATTGGTTGATTTCCAGGTTGCTGTGTTTGTCTATGCTGGTGCTGAATTTGGCTCAAGACAAGAACTGCCATGTCTTTGGGAAGGTATATATTATTTTGAATCCATGATTTTGGTTATGAAAAAGGCAAGTTTCTCAAAGACAGTAAGCATGATATTTACTAAAAGTAATTCCTGTTAGGGTTTGGTCACAGAAAAGTAAAAAAAGAGACAGATGGCCTCCAGGTTTGACACTTAATTGACCTGCAACTGTTCTATAGTCCAGGGAATAATTGTCATGTAAAAAAGCATTAAACTATAGACACTGCGATTCCCCCACCCTAACAATAGCCTTTGACATCATTAAGGTGTAAGCGTGCCCTGCATGGCTAACCAAACCAAGCCTTGAGTCACTTTAATAATTAAAGAGATGAGTAAAATCAATAACCCCAAACTGTAGCAGTTTACAGCACAATAACTGGTGTCATGTGGTATAAAGGGCAGTAACAACCTCCTACTTATTAAGGCTGGATGAAATTGATTGGTAAAATTGTTCACTAGTTTGTTTTCAAGCTCTTCCTAGTCAACTTTTCATGAAATTTCAATAACTTATTGATTTCTTTTTTAAAGTATTGGGTGTGAAATCTACTTATGCTTTGAAATGTCAGAGATTTCCCATGGCAGCTATCTTTGGCAGTTTCTGGTTTGTGGAGGAAAGACAGGGAGAGCCAGATCCATCCACAAACAGTGCTTCATTCATAGACACATTGATAATAGTACTATACACACAGGCAAAGTAAGCCAGAAACCATGCATTCTGGTTCCACATCCAGAAGAGAAATCGAAAAATGTGCACTCCTACTCAAAACAGAAGGATATATAAATCTAATGGAAAACTTTAAAACAAGGTTCACAGCACAGAGACTCATCCATCCTATCAAAGAAGCTCTCCTTGTCACTCGCTCTTCTGCCCATTGGGAGTAGCACAGGCTCAACCAATCATGGAACCGGAAAGAGTTCTATGTTACATTTAAGACCAATTAAAATCAATTAGCCCTATCATACATTCTAACAAGTATATGTGGAAATGTTCCTCTGAATTTTCCAGGGTCGTCCTACTGGGATGTGAAAATCTCTCATCACAGAACTTGGCTGAAAATTTTCAATTTTTTGTAAAATTTCACCAGTTTGATGAAGGTTCTGGAATCTCAAAAACAGACACATTAAAATCGAGGGGAGGAGGGAAACAAACACAAAAAAACAAAAATCATTGTGAATATTTTGACCACCTCTAATATTTACACGTTTGGAAAAATGAACCTCTAATTTATCATTCTCTGCATCGAAGTTACTCAGGTGTATAGCTAACTGGCTAAATTTTCAGCTCATGTAAATTGGCAAGAGCTCCACAAAGATATGCTGATTTAAACCACCTGAGATTCTGTCCCCTTATTTCACCTTTGAAATGCAAAAGGCAATTCAGTGGACAGAGCCAGGGGCCAAGGTCTCAGGGTCACCAAGAAACACAGCAACCTGATTGTTTTTTGGTGATTTCCTCCTACTATCCTGTTTTCAGGGCTCATGTTCAACCTGTCAAAGTTGTCATGACAGTAACCTTTTGCCATCAATTTAAACTGGGCTTTTAAAGTTGCTTGTTGTTGAGTAAAGAATCATTGCAGGCCTGTAAATGATAACCTCAAACCCTAGCTTTTGTTGGCTCACAGACCTCTTAAATGAAATAGAGTGTGCAGCAAAACTGCATCAAGATTAAAGAGCCTAACTGGTGATAACTTTGAATGATATTATCTTAATAAACTTTCTGTACTTGATTAGCCTGGATAAACAAGATATAGATCACTCATGATAAGTAGAAAACTATAGATAAGCTGGTCATCATTTTAAGATTAAAATGCCCATCTGTTCAAAGACTGTAATCAAGAATCCTGTGCTGATTTTTAGTCTATTTTCATATAGCCTCTAGCTAATGAAGTACAAAAATGAAATTCAGAGTTAATGCTTTTGCTTTTTCTTTAACTCACTCCATAGTACCTACTCTATGCATTGCAGATGTCCCAGAATACTGCCTAATCTTATGGTGCTCTAATGTAAGGGTTGCTTCGGCCTAGACATCTCATAGTGTGCTAACAGTAGGCTGGCAACAGAGGTCAGAATTCCTTTGGGGTGTAGAGATTGGTGAAAATTAGAGAGATGTCCATGATATGCAACTGAATTCAGATTTCTCTCTACTTCAGGGAGTGTGGATGGTTGCATCTGGGGTCCAAGTTTGGGTCCACTTTTGTTAAATTAGAACCTTTCCATTGCCAACATTGCCTTCTTTATTTAGCTATATTTTCAGTGTTATAAAGTTTGTTTTGTTTTTTTCAGTGTCAGGAAGAGGTATTAGCAACACGCCACTCCCCCTCATGGTAGACCTTTCAATTCTGCCAAACATAGCTAGAGTATGGAAAGCTGTCCTGCGAGTGACAAGTGGCAAAGCAGCAGGTTCACATGGCATTCCTGCAGAGATCTTCAAATGTGGGGGCCATGGGCTGATCAGGAAGCTCAAAGGCCTCTACTTAAGGTTTTGGGAACAGGAGGCAGTGCCAGAGGAACTTAAAGATGCCAACATTATTCACCTTTACAAGATAAAAGGCAATCTTGTTTCTTGCCACTGCAGGAAAGACACTTGCCTGAGTCACACTAAACCAGCTTTCAGAGAAGATACTGCTTGAAAACCAGGGTGGGCATGGTACTTAAGATATGATCTTTGCATCTAGCAAATTCAGGAGAAATGTTGTGAGCAGAATCCAGTCATATATATTTTTTCGCACTTTTATTAAGGCTTTTCACTCTGTAAATAGAGTTGCCCTGTGGACAGTGCTCTTCAATAAGTTTGTCAACATTGTTAAATCTTTTCATGCAGGATTGCAGGGTCATGCCCTTGACCAAAGCTGCTTCTTAGATCTCTTTGTAATCACGAATGGAGTAAGACAAGGCTGTGTTCTTGCTCTAATATTATTCAGCATTGTGTTTGCAGCTGTCCTAATAGATGCATGTAGGGACAGTGATTGTGGCATTTATATGCAGAAACATCTGGCTGGATGTGTCTTGAATCTGCATCGCCTGAATGTGAAGACAAAAGTAATGAAGAAAGTTATTTGCAAATTACTGTTCACTGATGATTATGCTTTATTGGCCCATAACCTCAGGGACATTTAGGTGCTCACTGACTGTTTTGCGAGTGCAGGAAAACGTTTTGGCTTAATGATCTGCCTAAAAAAAGCCAGAAGTCATGGTCCAGCCTTGACTGGAAAGTATTGCAACTACTCCATTTGTGTCCATTGACAACGTACTGTTGTTGACAAATTTTGCTACCTAGGCGGTGTCATTTCACGAGATGTAATGATTGACAATGACATTACGAAGTGCATTGGTGCAGCTTAGGGATGACTTCAGAAAACTTCAGCATTGTCTCAGGAATGAACAGACTGCAAACAAAAATTAATGTTTAGCTGACCATCATCATCACCACACTTCTCTATATGTGGATTACTTACCAACACCACATAACACATTTCCACCTATGATGTCTACAGCAGCTAACAGGAATTCATGGCAAAATTTGGTTTCAAACACAAAGGTCCTTGAGTGCTGCAACATCACAGACATTGACAATTTCATAGTGGTGCAGTCATACCGTCTGACAGTAGAATACTAAAGGCCATCTCTTATGGAGAATTGCAGAATAGAACTCGTTTTAGAGGCAAACCAAGAAAATATTATGAAGAGACTCTTCAAGGCCAACCTCCAATCTTCCAATGTTGCCCACAACACCTGGGAGCTCTTAGCGCATGATAAGATCCAATGGCAGCAGCTCTGCTTTATCAGACTGAAAGATTTTGAGAACTCTCAGATTACTGCAACCAAAGAGAGACGTTTGAAGCATAAAGCTAAAAGCAGCACACATTCATCTACAATTGTCTTCATTTGTGCCACTTGCAGAGGGGCCTGCCGGTCTGAAATTCATCTTTGGTCTCATCTCAGGACCCACCATAAGTGACTGTAGCTCATTCATTGAATGCAACGGGAGATTCAACCACTTACCCAGAAGTGTAAATTAATAAGAATTAGGACTGGAAGGGATTAGGGCTGGAGGTGATTCTAGTCCAATCCTTTCTACTTCATTGCAGGGATCTAATTGAATGAATTATGGCAAGGTAGTAGTCTCTCTATAATTAAGGTTGCAGGTAGTGCTGATGGAATCTATATTGCTCTTCTTCAATTCCTCTGTCATGGAGTTGGTTTTGGAGTATTCCTAGATAACTATATTTTTGTTTCTTAAATTCAACCATGTCCATCTATTTGTGCATTTAGAGTGACCTCGCCCTTGTAGTATCGGAATTCTCCAGTTCAGACCTTACACCTTCTGTCCCATTAGTTAATATTTATACTGTGATTGTAACATGGAAATACTATATGAGATGTGTTACTATTAAAGCAGTTACTATGATAGCTCCTTCCTACAACATTTATTCATGTAATTGCCTTATATTCCCATCTCAACTATACACTATTTATTACCTATGCATTAGTTCCTAATTTTTAAACCCTTATCACTTAGTCCACAAACCATTTCCAATGAAATATGTCCCAATAAAAAGATCAAATCCCATATTTGCTCCAGAAGAAAACTATGATTAAAGTGTTTCTTTGCCTCCTCCAGAAAACATGTAATTCTTCACTCCAAAATACACTACTGCTTCTTCTGCGACACCATCCACTACTGCTTCTTCAAGACTAGACGGACAGATTCTTTCTTCCTGACATATCAGATCCTGTTCTAGCATAAATTTCTTGGTTATCAGCTGGTTCCTGCCCCAGTGGCTGTTCTAACAAACTTGACAAAGCTCTGATGTCTGATCCAGAGTCCTTGGCATTGCAGTGTTCCATCACTTTTTACTTCTCAGTCTTTAATATAAATGTCTTCCTCACAGAGTAGTAAGCTCTAGTAATTCATGCCCTCATAATTATTCTGGAAACTTCACTGCTTGGTCCATTAGGCATCTTACAAGAAATGGTGTCACCATACGTGAGCTTTAGATCCCAGTATCACTTATTTATTTAAGTCCCATATCATCTCTGTACTAACAGCTTTCAAACACATCTGTGCTGTACACACGGAACCAGGAGATTCTAGTTGTGTGCTTCACTACACTGCCTTTCTCTGTGGTGGCTATTTATCTCAGTCTCTGGTATACCAGGTGTCCCATTCAAATTAGCTCCAAACCTTCCAGGCATACAAGTTTCTGTTTGTCCATCTTCTTTTGGGGGGGGCGGACAATTTCCATGCAATCCCTTACATCTTATTTATATTACCCCAGAGGTAAGCAGACTTCTAACACAGCTCCAGGAGCTTTATAAATCCATCATCTCCTCCTTCCTTTCTCTCAGCAGCCAACCCAGGCTTAGCATCCCTTCCTCTTCTATCTTGATTTCCTCTACCAGCTATTTTCTTTCTGACCTCTTCTATGCCTGTCTTCTCATACCAATTTCCTTTCTAACTCTAATCCACAGTCTCAAAATCACCATCATCAAATTTCACACAAAACTTCTTTTTAATTCATTAGCACCTGTGAGAGCACAGTAACATAAATTAACCTTAAAACTTCCCGGTCTACCTTTTCAAAATTTTAGTCCCGTCTGAGTTCTCTCCCACACACACTATTTATTGTGACATCATTTATGGGGTTTATCTTTACAGAAGAAAAGAATGAAGCAATGACCATATATCATTTTAAATTGCTCTGGTTTGGTAGTTCTACATTTTATGAATATCAAGAGATACACATACTAACAGGAAAACTAGATGGAATATGACAGAATTTCAAGTGGCTAAAGATGATAAAGGAATTGCAATACCAGATGTGTCCAGTTGCCATTTAGCAGCTCAGCTAGTCTATTTCAAGCAATGGGTGTTAGGTCAGAAATTAAACTACTGGAGACAAATTGAACCTGCCAATTCTGTCCCTCCACATATTCAGTCACTTTCATTGTTATTTTGGATTCAGTGTTGAAATACCCCTTGATGGGCTTTTTTACTGAAATGCTAGATTAAGAGCCGTGTGTTATCCCTTCTTTCTTATATATAGTAATGCAGGTTGTCTCCTTGCATAACAAAAACTACCATTGATTCCAATGTGAGCAAAGTTGGGACAATGCTGAACATCAATGAAAAATCCAACCTGGAGACACTATACTGTTCAAGATAATCTTTTTATATGCTCTGCATTAGTTATGGCATATGAATATGAGCAATTAGCTTTAATAACTAAGAGGGTGTGGTTCAGTTGGACAGGCATTCACCAAATCTCCCTAAATGTGGATTTAATATCTTTCCTAATTTACATTTGTTGAAAGGTTTCTCAACCAACAATTAGTGTCTTCAGGGGGCGGGGGGGAAGCATGTTTGGTCTATGTAACTTAGGGTATGTGTACATGAACATTTAGTTTGCACCAAGCTGGAGTGTAATCTACCCTGCACTAGTCTGTGTCTGTGAAGATCCTATTGCTGCACTCTAGAAGTTCCTTAGTGCAGTTTAATCTGCCCCACTTTGAAATGGAGTTTGATCAAAGTCCACTAGGGAACTTTTTAGTGCATAGCAGCAGGGTTCACGCAGACACTTAGTGAGCAGCAGGTAGGGAGACCAGATAGCAAGTGTGAAAAATTGGGACGGGGGTGGTGGATAATAGGGGCCTATATAAGAAAAAGCCCCAAACATCGGGACTGCCCCTATAAAATCGGGACATCTGGTCACCCTAGCAGTAGGTTAGTGCATGGTAGATTTACACCCCTACTTGCTTTAGACTAAGGGTATGTCTACACTATGAAATTAGGTTGATTTTATAGAAGTCGATTTTTAGAAATCGATTTTATACAGTCAATTGTGTATGTCCCCTCTAAGTGCATTAAGTCGGCAGAGTGCATCCTCAATACCATGGCTAGCATCGATTTACGGAGCGGTGCACTGTGGGTAGCTATCCCAGAGTTCCCGCAGTCACTGCTGCCCATTGGAATTCTGGGTTAAGCTCCCAATGCCTGACGAAACATTGTCGTGGATGGTTTTGGGTACATGTGGTCAGTTGCCCCCCCTCCCTCCCTTCTCCCTCTGTGAAAACAATCATTTTGCGCCTTTTTTCCTGGGTTACCATGCAGACGCCATACCACGGCAAGCATGGAGCCCGCTCAGCTCACCGCTGCTGTTGTAAGCATTGTAAACCCCTCACACATTATCCTGGAGTATGTGCAGAACCAGGCTAAGAGACGCCAGCACGAGGATGATTGTGATGAGGACATGGACACGGACGTTCGTGAAAGCATGGGCTGTGGCAATTGGGACATCATGGCGGCAGTGGGGCTGGCTGATACAGTGAAATGCCAATTCTGGGTCCAGCAAACAAGCACAGACTGGTGGGACTGCATAATATTGCGGGTATGGGATGATTCACAGTGATTACGAAATTTTTGCATGCATAAAGCCACTTTCCTTGAACTTTGTGAGTTGCTTTTCCTCGCCTTGAAGCGCAGGAATACCAGGATGAGAGCTGCCCTGACAGTTGAGAAGCAAGTGGCGATAGCCCTGTGGAAGCTTGCAACACTTGACTGCTACCGGTCAGTCGGGAATCAATTTGGAGTGGGCAAGTCTACTGTGGGGACTGCTGTGAACCAAGTAGCCAATGCAATCACTGACATTCTGTTATCAAGAGTAGTGACTCTGGGAAATGTGCAGGTCATACTGGATGGCTTTGCTGCAATGGGGTTCCCTGACTGTGGTGGGGCGATAGACGGAACGCATATACCTATCTTGGCACCGGACCACCTTGCCAACCAGTATGTAAACCGCAAGGGGTACTTTTCAATGGTGCTGCAAACACTGGTGGATCACAAGGGACGTTTCACCAACATCAACATGGGATGGCCAGGAAAGGTGCATGACGCTCGCAATTTTAAGAACTCCAGGCTGTACGAGCAGTTGCAAGAAGGGACTTACTTCCCAGACCAGAAAATTACTGTTGGGGATGTTGAAATGCCAGTAGTTATCCTTGGGGTCCCAACTTACCCCTTGCTCCCATGGCTCATGAAGCCGTACACAGGCAGCCTAGACGGTAGTAAGGAGCAGTTCAACTATAGGCTGAGCAAGTGCAGAATGGTGGTAGAACGTGCCTTTGGACATTTAAAATCTCGCTAGCGCTGTTTGCTGACTAGGTTAGACCTCAGCGCAACCAACATTCCCATTGCTGCTTGCTATGTACTCCATAATATCTGTGAGGGTAAGGGGGAGATGTTTATGGCTGGGTGGGAGGTTGAGGCAAATCGCCTGGTGGCCAATTTTGAGCAGCCAGACACCAGGGCGATTAGAAGAGCACAGCTAGGTGCACTGCGCATCAGAGAGGCTTTGAAAACCAGTTTCATGACTGGCCAGGCTACAGTGTGACAGTTGTGTGTGTTTCTCCTTGCTGCAAACCTGCTCTCTTTGTTGATTTTAATTCCCTGTAAGCCAACCACCCTCCCCCCTTTGATCACAGCTGGCAAAGGAAATAAAGTAAGTATTGTTCTGAAACCATGCATTCTTTCTTTATTAATTAAAAAAAAAGTGTGCTAACTGACAAGGTAGCCCGGGTGGGGTGGGGTGTGGGAGGAGGGAAGGACAAGGCCACATTGCTTATTGTAGCCACACTACAAATCAAAACTGTTTGAATGACAGCCTTCTGTTGCTTGGGCCATCCTCTGGAGTGGAGTGGCTGGGTGCCCGGAGCCTCTCCCCCGTGTTCTTGGGTGTCTGGGTGAGGAGGATACGGAACTTGGGGAGGAGGGCAGGTGGCTATACAGTGGATGCAGAGGGGGTCTGTGCTCTTGTTGGCTTTCCTGCAGCTCCAACAGATTCTTCATCATGTCTGTTTGCTCCCCCATTAACCTCAGCATCGCCTCCCGCCTCTGCTCTTCGTGCTCACTTAATGCTTTCCTGGCCTCTGCCACTGAATGCCTTCATGCATTAAGCTGTTCCCTATCAGTGTGGGAGGACTGCATGAGCTCAGAAAACATGTCATCACGAGTGCATTTTTTTCACCTTCTAATCTGCAATAACCTCAGGGATGGAGATGATAGGGGGAGCATAGAAACATTTGCACCTGGGGGGAGATAAAAAGGGAGAGTAAAATTTATGATACATTTCTGGGAACAAAAGGGAGACTCTTTCACAGTGAATCAAGCAATTCACAACAGACAGCACATGTGCTTTAGGTACAAGGTCACATTTTGCCTTTTATATTGAGTGCCTGCCAGTATGGTGACATATCACAAATGGCTGGGCAACAGAATTCGGTTTCCAGGCAGCCATGGTAAGCCTTCTGGTACGCAGGGTTGGCTTCTTATGCCTTCATAACATGTGGGAATGGTTTCAAACTGCAGCGCCATTCTTTCCCATAGCAAGCAATGCCGGTTGGGTTTCACATTTAAAAGGAGGGGCTGCGGTTTTCGGGTGGATGTGCAGCACACACCTCCCCCCATCCCACCGCATGGCTATTCTCTGGGATGATCCCTTCACCCCTCCCCCTGCCATATGGCTATTCTCCGGGATGATCCCTTCACCCCTTCCCCTGCCGCGTGGCTATTCTCCAGGATGATCCCTTTTAGCCAAGGGCAAACAACCCAGCATGAATGGGGTCTTTTTACTGTTCCCTTACAAAAATTCCCCTATTTCAAACAGGTGACCGTGAATGATATCACTCTCCTGAGGCTAACACAGAAAGATATAGACTGAATGTTGCTTGAATGCAACCAAAACCCAAGACCATTCGCTGCCATGCTTTGTGCTGCAATGTTTCCAGACTACTTTCTACTGGCTTGGCATGGTAAAGTGTCCTACCATGGTGGATGAAATAAGGCAGCCCTCCCCAGAAACCTTCTGCAAAAGCTTTCAGAGTACCTCCAGGAGAGCTTCATGGAGATGTCCCTAGAGGATTCCCACTCCATCCTGAGAGACATTAACAGACTTTTCCAGTAGCTGTACTGGCCGCGAATGCAACCCGATTCTTCAGGGCAAATCAAACATTAAACACTATTGCTTTTAAGCCCTGTACTGTAGTTACAAATGTGCACTCACCAGAGCTGCCTTCTCCGGCTTCAGGGTTGGGGATCCCACCTTGGGAGGGCATTGGCTCCAGGGTGATGAAAAGGTCCTGGCTGCTGGTGAGAACGGATTCACCACTTGCCTGCTGAGCATTCTCCTCTTCCTCCTCCTCCTTTTCCGCATCCACAAAATCCTCCTCCCTGTTGCATGAGACTCCCCCCTTGCAGGTGTCCATGGACAGTGGTTGGGTAGTGGTAGGATCCCCTCCTAGAATTCCATGCAGCTGATCATAGAAGCAGCATGTATGGGGCTCTGACCCAGAGCAACCGTTTGCCTATTTTGTCTTTTGGTAGGCTTGCCTGAGCTCCTTAACTTTCACACGGCACTGTTGTGTGTCCCTGTTGTAGTCTCTCTCTACCATCCCCTGTGCGATTTTGGCATATATGTTAGCATTTCTTCTCTTTGATCAGAGTTCGGCCTACACAGATTCTTCTCCCCACACAGCAATCAGATCCAGTGTCTCACTTTTGGTCCACGCTGGAGCTCGTTTGTGATTCTTGGGGGACTACATGGTCACCTGTGCTGCTGAGCTTGCCACGCTGACCAAACAGGAAATGAAATTCAAAATTTCCTGAGGCTTTTCCTCTGTACCTGGCTAGTGCATCGGAGTTCAAAGTGTTGTCCAGAGCAGTCACACTGGAGCACTCTGGGATAGCTCCGGAGGCCAATACCGTCAAATTGCATCTGCACTACCCCAAATTCGACCCAGTCAGGTCAATTTTAGTGCTACTCCCCTCACAGGGGAGGAGTACAGAAGTCGATTTTAAGTGCCCTTTAGATCTACAGAACGGGGTTGGTTATGTAGAAGCATTCATTTTTAAATTGACCTAATGCGGCTAAATTCGACCTAACCCCGTAGTGTAGACCAGGGCTAAGTGTTTATGTGGACGAGTCCTTAGCATTTGCTTCTAACAGATGCATTCAAATAGGTGGAAAGATGCAGATGACATGCCATTTTTGTTCATCTTCTGGTGTCAGGCCCCTGGCTCCATTCCTGGATGATGAAACTTTTATCTCGTCAATAGGCTTTCTATCATCCACTGGATGTCTGATTTAGCTTAGAGCACAAGATTTTTTTCAGACAATCTATCAAAATCAGTGCAGTTTCCACACAATACCTTCTTCCTAAAGTTTGCATAACTACCATTTATTTGACAGTGCCCTGAAGTGTGTTAGGTGCTTTACAGTACACAAAAAAAGCAGGGTTCCTACTTCAACGAGCTTACACCTCAGTATGACAAATGATGAGACGAATGGGATAACAGGCAGTAGTGAAAAGATTAGGTGGAGAAAGATTTCAGCACTAAGGGCTCCAATTTAGCAAAGCATTTAAGCACATGCTTATCTCTGAGCATTAGATTAGACTGTTTGATGAACTGGTACTAAGAAAACATGGCTGCTCATTTTAGTCAAGTGGTCAATTAAAAGTGTTAGATAGATAGACAGACAGACACTGTTGCCCCTTCTTCGAACCCCATTGTGGCCCCTCTGCTGAGCAGTAACAGGACTCTGGGCCCTTGCAGGTCAGCTTTCCAGTGGAGGAGAAATCAGTGATACAGGTTCTGGGTATACTCTAAGTGTAACTTATTTCATTTACACATATACACTTTTACTGAAACAGAGGCAGTCAAAAATAGTGGACAGGCAATCCCCTCTTCCAGATATCTCAGTCCACACACTACTGTCCGGTTCCCTGGAAGGTGCTCTGCCCCAAGAACTGACTCTTGTTAGAGTGATTAAGGATGAGACCAAACCTTCCTGAAGCTTACCAGAGCTTCCATTCCCAAACTAGGTGGCCAGTTTTCGACTGGAAAGTTCAGTTGAAAAGGAGACCTGGCAGTGTTGGTCAGATGTGCTGACCGTACACCAAAAGTCCAGTTACTGTGGAGTAGGGGGAGGTCCCAGGTCATTAACCTGTGCCAGCCCCTGCTCACCTGGGGCCACCTCCTAACTGCAGACAGGTTTCTTATCAAGCTGCAGCACCTCCTATTCCAGCGCCAGAGCAGAGGGAGCCCAGCTGTGGGAGGGAAACAGAGGTGGAGACCATCCAGAGAGCGACAATGGAGGGGGGAAGAGAAGTGAGCAACAGGCTCAGGGCCTTGGGGGATGAGGTTGAGAAGGGGCATGGCCTTGGGGGAAGAGGCGGAGAAGGGGGCAGGGCCTCGGGGGTCTGATTACCAGCAATTAGAAAGGTGGCAACCTTGCCCCAAACACCCTTGCGTAGCCAAACAATACAGGCATTTCTTTCAAGACTGAAAACTGGCTCGCACACTAAAAAAAGAACTTGGTAGACTACATGCAACAGTGCCACCTGCTGACACCTGTCATAACAATATTAATTAGTATTGACTCATTTTGGGCCAGATTGTGACATTTAGCTGTGGGCTGAGTAGGGGGCAGAGCAGACCACACTGCTGTATAGGAAACTCAAGGAAATATCATGCCACTGGGAAATATAATCCATTCCCAAGTGGCCTGATATTCAGAGGGACTGTTGGGTTACACAATAGCCCTGCCTCTTACCTGTCCCCTTGGAGAATCATTTGCCTCTGGGTCAGATACAGGGAGTAGCCACTGCACTGCAAACAAGACAGGCCCTTGTGCAGGCTGTTCAAAGAGGAGAGAGATTTGTATAAGGGACTGACTGTTACAATCTGGCCTGTATTTTAAGCATTGTGGGAGAAAGGAGAGGAATTTAAATGAGGAGAGGGGAGCCTCTTGGCCATCCAGAGAAGGAAGGGACATTCCAGGCACAGGGGACAGCATACAAAAAGGCACAGGCAACCCTGTGCAGGAAGTGGGTGAATGACTTATCAAACCTTGGGTGTCATTGGCAGAGTGGAGGGTGTCGGGGAAAGCTGTGATCATTTTAAGTATGGAGCAGTAAGCTGAGTGCCATGTCAACAATTTCTTTAAAAAACAGAATCTGGATGTTTATTGATAAAGAACACATAGGATTGTCTATACCAGATTAGATAATTGCTCCACTTAGTCTGTGTTACATCTGTTAGTGCCTGACTCTACAAAGGAAGGTGAAGCCTTTACATAAATGCACCTTAGCAACTGAGAAACTTTGTACAAGGAGTAAAATTTCTTCCTGACCATTGCAGGTTTTGTAATCATCTTATTCCCTGAAGCATGTGGTTTGATTATCCTTATTATCTTAGCTTTAACTATAAAATATTATTAGTGATCATAAATGTATTCAGCCCTTTTTAATCAAACTACATTATTTACCTTGATTACTGCCTGTAGCATTGCATTTTGTAGGTCAACTGTATCTTGCATATCTGAAGCTCATCCAAAACTTTATGTCCTGCAAATGAGGTCCAACATTTTATAAATCTTATAAGAAAAAAGTTTCCTAGCTAGTACTTCCTGCTTGTTTGAGGATGGCAGGAATACTGCAAGAATTGCATGCTTTGAGATGTTTCAGAGTAACAGCCGTGTTAGTCTGTATTCGCAAAAAGAAAAGGAGTACTTGTGGCACCTTAGAGACTAATATTTCAGTCTCTTCACCACCAGTCCTGGATACAACTGTATAAAGAGGCTGCATGTTTATGAAAATTAAAATATAGTAGAAAACAAAAATAAGTTAATCTCAGGTAAATATAGTAATCATAATAGTGCTAGTGATTTCTACAGGTCTGTTGATCTCAAAGGATGTTACAACTGTGGGCAAACATCATTTCTGACATTCTACACGTGAGGTAATTGACCTGCAGCCAAATTTTCAATAGCAGGTTTCTAATCTTGGGTGCCCCATTAGACACACCTTGAGCCTGATTTTAATAAATGCTGAGCACCTGCAGCTCCCATTCACTTTTGCTATCACAATAGGTGTTCAGGACTTCAGAAAATCAGGCGCACCAAAATAAAGTGTCACACAACATTGTTTTGATTTAAGAGAACACAAATTTCCTTAGTGGCAGCAATGTTGCAAATAAATTACGAGTTGTAATTAGCAATTTGAAATAATATTATTCAAGTAGTAGCATTACAAGTAGTGCAACCCACTAGCTGACAAAGAAAGAGTTAACTGTAGCTTCAGCACAGAATTAATGGTCAGTATCAAAGGTCAGAAACAGAGAAACTGCATCCAAGAGGCCAATAGCCTGCTGGGCATAAACTTGACCTCCTGCTGACCTGCAGCTGTCATGGAGTCCTAGGAGTCACGGTCAGGTCCAAAGTGAAGCAATCTGACTCTAGATCTCACAGTTACCATGACAATGACCTCCAGCTATTATTTATTGACTGGCTTCTCTGCATGCTTGACTAGGCCTCTGGTCAGTGGTGAAAGATGTATTGATTATACATTAGTCTGCTAGGACTGGCTGGCATCATAAGCTTTTGAGAAATGCATACCAACTCTCACACATTATTAGGTTTGGCATAATGCTAAAAGGACACATAGGATGGTTTTATTTTACCTGGCAGCCATGACATTCACTGATATAAAGGATATAATCACAGAAACTGAATAATGTATTAATGTGAAATTTTGTACAACAACTCTGAGAGCTCCAAGCTGGAAATATATACACTGCTTTCTAACACATCACCATTTAATTTAGCATCCAAAACACTGTATCCATGCATGCTTTCTCAATTTATGTCAGCCAAAACTCTGAAAGAAGGGCATAAAAAAATTGGGGCTATTGTGATCAAAAACCACAGTAAGACATGTGTGATTTTTTTAACTGCTTAATTCACATCCTGTTTTCAAAACCAAAGAGTTAAAAAATAAAAGATGATGTGTCAACTAAGGCTTTTTAAATGATCATTCTGTTATGTTTCACTGTGGCTATTGCCTTTATATACTGGGTATTTACAGATACCCTTTCAACTGTAAAGCCATGAGAGAAAAAGGCACTTGCTATGGAAATATGAAATTGAATAAAACAAATCTATTTTTTCATATTCTAAATGCATGTAATAATTGAGAAAATGGAGGTTTAGGGTTTTTATAAAAAATCAGATCACTGAAACTCCTACGTATCAACCTGCGTCTTAATATGAGTCTTCATAATATGTGGAAAATGAGTTTAGAGAAGTACTGATTAAGCAAATTAAGTGAAAAATAAAATTGTACTTTTTTTAAGTGAATACTCTATGAGAATGACGATAAATTTTACTTAGCCCATTTACTCTGTCACTAAATTCAAAACAGGATTACTCAGTTCTGTTGTGGTTAAAAAAACCATTTAGTTTACCAAAAGAAAGAATCAAGTTCTGACTCTCTACTACCCCCATGCGAAGAACACACAAGCCCATTCTGGGGGATACAAGATAATCAGTGGACACATGCCAGCTGATGGAAGAGGCTGTATTACAGCGTGCCCCAGGGAATCCATATGATTCTCCTAGCCAGGTGATAAGATAATTCCTAAACGGGAACCAGCAGGATAAGGGCAGAGAAATAAGATGGAAAGTTACATGGTCTGATTTTAGGTTGTCCTGCCTTATGAGCAGCCAGATGATTTAGTAGGAGCAGTTAAAGCAGGCCTGGCTTTCAGAAAGTTTGAATGACAATTAATTGTGTTAACGTCGGTCTTGTTGAGCCCATAGAACACTTCATTGATTGCTAACAAATAAATTTAAAGCCAAACCATAAAAGTCTCACACATACAGAAAGAAACATTATATGTATGTTTACTAGCAGCATATCAATCATTCTGATTAAAACAAAACACAGCACTAATGGCATAGGGCAGCAGTTCTCAGCCCGGGGTTCGGGGCTCCCTGGGGGAGCGTGAACGGGTTTCAGGGGTCCACCAAAATAAACCAGACAGCAGGGCCAGTAAGCCCTAACCCCACCGCCTGGGGCTGAAGCCAAACCCTAAGCCCCACATCCCAAGGCTGAAGCGGAAGCCCGAGCAACTTATCTTTGTATCTTTGGGGGGCCTCCTAGGGCATGGGACCCTGGGCAATTGCCCTGCTTGCTACTCCATAATGCCGTCCCTGGCTTTTAATCTACTGGATATGCAGGAAAACAGTTGTTGTGGCACAGGTGAGCCATGGAATTTTTATAGTACGTTGAGGGGGCCTCAAAAAGAAAAAAGGTTGAGGCCCCCTAAGGTGCTGCTTACAGCCAGTCAGATGTTCAAATCCCCAGCTGAACTATGGGCCTGAACCACCTCACTAAGTGAATATTAAGGGAATCTATGTTTGCTGGGAATGGCATCTTTTAGCTGCAACAATGGACTAATGGCTCCCATGTGGCCCTTGGAACATAAGCCATGTTAGGGGAGGGGAGGGGAGGTGGGATTCTGCCTGCGTGAATTTCCCTCTGAAATGCAAAACACCTCTTGGGCATTTGGGGAAAGGTTGTTCATTGCTATATCTTTGTAAGGATGTAGTTAGCACTATGCCAGTGTAGCTCTACCGGCCCACCAAAGGGGTGAGGTCATTTACTGGCTTTTTCTAGACAGGGCAGTGTTTGGGTGAGGTAAGGAGTGGGAGAGCATTAGTCCTATAGCTTCAGGGATGAGGACATAGGCAGCATAGTCAAAATTTGCATTGAAGGGCATATCTTCATTGCTTCTACCTCTGGGCCATTATCTATGCTGACAGTGTTAGTGGGCCCTTCCCCTCTTCCTCCTGAGCAATTTGCAAACAAATCAGCGCTGCCTCCTCCATCATCAGCTAGAGGTGGGGACAAGGCCCCCTGCTATCTGCCCTCTTCTAGTGCATTGAATGTTTGTGCATGAGATAACACTGCTTGGTACTCTGGCCCTTAGGAGGATTCCTGCTTCTGGCTGTAACAATCCCAAACTTTCCACATATTTCAAGGCACAAATTCAGGAGCAGGTTAGCATTTGTGCAAATAGAACATCCTATGTTTGTTTGTGCCAGAGTGCAAACTCCTATTTTATAATGGTCTTCATAAACACTGTCTGAGTTTTCCAGAACCCATGATTGTTAGTCTATCACCCGATCATCACTGAATCTGACCTCAAGAATTGCATACAGACAATCATATGACTGAAGATGAACAAAACAGAGTCAGGAATCAGCAGATAAACACATCTCACCCACAGCAAGGTAGCTCAAGGTTCACTGACAAAAGCATTCTATGGTGTGTAATAGAACCAAAATAAAAGTTGAAGTCACTTCCACCAAAGACAATTCTTACATTTGTAGAACAGACAAATACAACTGTTGTTCTACTATCTGACATAAAATCTGGTATGCACTAAGCCTTGCTAGCTTTAGGTCTTGTGCAACAATAATTCATCCACTATACTTCAGCCTGCTGGCACAAGAAATCTCAGCTACTGGGGGGAAGTTCCCCTTAGAAAGTGGAAGACTATTTTCAACATTTAATAATAATACAGTTAAGACTCTTTTCACTTGGCAAAGTGTATACTGTGTAGGCTTAATTTTAGGCATAGTATACTGTCAACCTCAGGTTAATGGCACAGTACGGATACCAGTGAAATAAACAATGCAAGTTTCCCCTTCTAAACCTGGAAAATACTTATGTGAGGCCAGATACAGAGTAAAAAGGAAAGGCTTCAAAAAGACCTTCAGAAGGTAGTAATTAATACACTAGGCCTACACACACACAAAAATAATAAATAATCATCATCATCAAGGCACCAGTCATTAGGGAACTCACACTTTGTTCCAAAATAAAGTCTGGGCATTTAACTCTGATGTTCTAGAATTCCCCTGACACCAGAATACAAGCTATGACATTTAATCATTAATGGTCATGATCTCTCACATTAAATAAATGGAAATGTACAATGTATATATTATGGAGGATGAAATGCACTGGCTGTCATGGTTTATAGTATAACAGCAACATTAATACAAAGTGATATTGTTAGGGTAGGTCAGAAATATGATCTAATCTGAATGTACTTTACTGTGCTTTAATTATAACATAAATTGATTATAATCACATAAGGTTTACACAAGTTTCCAGCCAATGAGCTAAATAGAGGCTCAGAGTCAGGAAGGTGCAGGGCAGAAGGCCCGGTGTATTGTGTCCGCAGAGGATAAAAGCAGGCTTAAGTGTCTCTGGGAGTGCTGAGGGAAGCAGCAACAGAGCTAGAGCCAGTATCGAAGCACTAGCCCATGTGCAGTGGGATGGAGTTCTCACCATGTCTGTATCCTGCCCACAGATACTCCCTCTAGACACCGAGCATCTCTGGAAGTACCAGCATCCCATTTACCCCCATATGTTTGCTCACCATCTGTATGGCTGTCCCCTACATGGATGTGTTGAGAGCCTAGGAAAAGGGCTTCCTGAATCCTCTGTCACCAGTGCACCCACAGAAGGCAGCTATAATTTGCACCTACCCTGATCAGTTAAAAAATTCTGGGATAGGCTGTGAAATCTATAAAGTTTTACACAAGTGATTCTGAGGCTAATGTTGGAGGCAGCCTTCTTGCTAAGAAGTGAGGCTTTTGTTGCTAGTGCCAGTGGCACCACAGTGGGAGAACAGAGAGGGGCAAAAGCCCCCTTCTCCTTGCTCCCAACACATGTGGTAAAATTTTGTCCCCCGGCTGGTGGTGCTGCTGAGGCATCTGAGGCAGCCCACTGCTGAGCTGATACGTCTCCTCCCACCGCCCAGAGAGAATGACAGTGGCTGAGAAGCTCAGGCTGCCACGGATCCCAGCAGGCAGGCGGCGCTGTCTGTCCACAGCTTCCACTTGCTGCACATAGAGGACAGGCGATGCAGAGGACTTGCAGCCAGCTCCAGGAGTGCCGTGGGGAAAGAGGGATACCAAGGAGCTGGCTCTGCAGATGCTGGTTTCAGGGAAGGGGCTATGGTGGTCTGGGGAACGGCATTGCCATTACCAGGTCTTTGTTACTGCACAATCTGCGCAGGCCTCACCCAGAGCCCAAATGCCACTGCCGTCTCCTAGTGACGCCTGAGGCAACGTGGGGCATAACGCCTGAGGCAGAAAAGCACCAACCCTGCCCAGAATTTCAACTTTGTGGCACAGGATCAGATCTGGTAAGGCCCATTCTGCATTCCTCTTGATCCACCTAACTCCAGCCCCTAAATCCTACCTACCTGGGATGTCTACCCCAATCTCCTCCTTCCACTGGAGTCTCTTCCCCCCAAACCCTTTTATCCCACTCCACACCACCAGATCCCCAGCTCCTAAACTAGCCCTCCCCCCTGCCATAGCCTCCATGCCAGCCTCTTATTCTAGTCACACCCTTGCCCTATAGAATAGAACCCCATCCTGACACCACTGATCCTGTAATAGCCCCCCACATACACGCCACCTCCACCCCATTGCTCTCCCCAGTCCCACATAGACATAGCTCATGGCCACAATCCTGCAGATACAACTCTAGTACCCACTCCTTCCTGTCAGCCTTCTCAAATGCACTCCACTGCTTGCCCCTCACTTCCCCATGCCCATCCCCAGTCTCAGTTTCCTTCCCTGGCCCACTGCTCATATCC
This sequence comes from Lepidochelys olivacea, assembly GCF_965140295.1. Taxonomy (NCBI): domain Eukaryota; kingdom Metazoa; phylum Chordata; order Testudines; family Cheloniidae; genus Lepidochelys; species Lepidochelys olivacea. Next base: position 104,170,961 of record NC_140416.1, read on the forward strand.
ATCACTAGTTCCACTTACAAGTGGAAAGATGGTGGGTGGGTATGAGAAATATTTTTAGTTAGCTTGCAAAGCTGATACAATTCAATAAAACTTCAAGAAATGTTTGGTATATTTTTTCACACCCACCCACCACCACCCCCAATTAATATCCCAGGTGTTGCCCTCACTTATGCCAAGAGATCCCACTGAAAGAGGCTGCAAACCAGCTTTTCACCTGCTTTAACAGTGGTGTAATAACTTTTCACTTTCAGCTTTGGTGTAAGGAGCTACTGACTTAAATCTGAAACTAAAAATAGCTTACTAAGACAGAGCTAGATCCTACTCTCAGTGAAGTCAATAATAAAACTCCCATTGACTCCAATGGGACCAAGATCAGGCCCTTGCTTGAATGAAAACCAAGTGATTTGAAAAAGTCTGATCAGGTGAATTACCTTATTAATTATTTATTATTATATTTATTTATTATTATTTTAAACTTAAAATGAATCATCATAGTATGGCAGTATAACCAGCAGCATTTTCAGACAAGGACTACACTCTTTACGGTGCCAGGAGGCCAAGACTGAAGTCAAGATTGAAATCAAGGCAAAAAGAATCAGCATAGGAAATAATTACACAGTGCAATGAAATTTCTATTTGCAAGTTACAGTGCTAAAACTTTTTATTAGGCTGTAATTGAGGAACTCCTTCAGATGTTAAGTACTGCTAACAACATTTAAAATATAAATGCTACCAGCTAACCTTAAGGCTTGTTATAAATCAGACCTGCACTGTATAAAAACTGTTATTTGTGTCCTAATGGGTCAAACAGAAGAGATGCACTCTCTAAAAGAGCTGGATACCACATTCCCCTTTCATTGATCCAGGTTTCAACTCTGGGTGCTTGAGTTTATGACAAAAGAGTTCACAACACTACTGTCAGGAAGTCGATAGTGTGATAGATACTCTATGCAGTTGGTCCTGTCTCTAGCACTTTAACCACGCTTTCACTCTGACAGTTATTACTGCTGCAATAAATTCTTCAGTAAAACAAATAGGTTCTCTATAAATGTATTAGTCCAGGCACACTATTTTGCTTAATATAACTGCAAGTCTTAAACAGGTAACTACCCTAGCAAATAGACCAATATATTTATAAAGAATCATGTGTTTATATATGACATTATAGTAAATTACCTATAGTTCTTTTCAGATCAGGTTGCTTAGTATTTATTACATCTTCCAGTTATACTTTTAAAATTCTCAAATAACTGACAGTAGCTAAGATTTTAAAAATCCATTGTATATAATGTATCAAATCTTCCATGTAGGTTCTGAGCCTGAGTCCCATTGATTTTCAGTTAGACTTAGTGTAAGGGGACTATTGCCCCCTTACTAACATTCAGTGAGGGTGTTTTGGTTGGCTAGCTCCCAGTACTAAAAGGGGAAGGGTCTTTGGGAAATCAGGACCCTGAGACTGATAGTCCCCAGGAACAATGGGGAGAGGCCAATGCTCCAGGTCAGCCTGAATGACAGGGCAGGCAAGCTAATCGGGGGAGTCAGGAGGCCAGGGAGGTCCCATCCTCCATGTGAGCTGGAATTGCCTGGGTCAGACAGAGTGGGGCCGAGCTAAGGAGAAAGCAGGGGTGCAAGCTGAGCTGGGGAGCAGAGCTGTGCCAGATCCAGAGAGAGACAGACCCTGCCCTGGGAGCGGAGCTGCAGCCCCAAAGCCAGAGGCACAGCCCGGAGAGAGCAATCTTGCCGTGGGAGGACAGCTGCAGCAACCAGAGCCAGAGGGGCTGGAAAAGCAGCCCAGGAAGCAGGTCAGTGCTGGGAGCAGAATCACAGAACCAGCCTGCAAAGCAGACCTGTCCTGGGAGCAGAGCTGCAGCAACCAGAGCCAGAGGGGCCAAAGAAGCAGCCCAGGGAGCTGGCAGCAGAGCAGCAGCAGCTGCAGAGACAGAGTGGTGAAGCTGGGGCTGGAGCAGTCTGGAGCTGGGTGCGGTGAGCAGCTGGGGAGAGCGAGGGGGACCTGGGCAGCGGGCCCAGCACAGGGAGACGCCTCAGCCAAGAGGCTCTGCAAGCCAGGCTTGGATCGTAACCCCGACAGGGCAGGGGCGACACTGGGAAGAAGGGTCCTACCACTTAGAGCCTGATAGTGTGTGGCAACCACCAGAGCAAGTGTCCAACCCACAGCATCCCTGCAGCACAGCCAGGGCCTGAGAAGAAGGCCTGGGACTTACAAGGAACAGACTATGAAGTGCCTGGACATTCCAGAGACACTGTTTGTGATGTTCCCTGCCACAGAGCAGGGTGATGTGTTTCCTTTAACCTTTCCCATTTTTTCTTATTCTTTTTAAAATTAATTGTTGATTAAATAACTTGCATTTGCTTTAAATTGTATGTAATGGTCAGTGGGCCAGAGAAGTGCCCAGTGTAGAGAGAGTACCCTGGAGTGGGGACACCCTAGCCCCTATCCTAGGTGACTACAACAAGGTTGGGGGGGGGGTTGCTGGGGTTATGAAGACTCTGCCAGACAGAAGAGTGGAAGGGGAGTCCTCAAGGGCAGGGAGGCCACTGGGTAAAGGAAGTGGGAGCGAGGACTCAGATCCTTTCGCTAGCCCACTTCACCGGGGTAGTGCAGAAGCCAGGAAAGTTCCCAAAAATAGCAGGACTATTCCCCCGCTTACATTAGGTTCCTGACATACTTAGGTGCCTTTGAAAAATTTTACCCACTGAATCCATCTTTGACTTAAGCAGCCACAGAGTCTCCCGAAATACATAATTTTACCATACATTTATGTTCAGTTATTACTATATTTTTGTAGATATGGGCCCCTGCAAGTGACTGCATAATTTTGTATCCAGTTAACTGTTGTCTCAAAGATAACACCCCATTTCACTAGGATGTTTGGTGCTGCATTACATTAAGCCACCAATTAGAACACTCAGTCCCTCCGTTTCCCCTTGTCAAGCTTCTTTGGATTGTTGGGCCCAAGCAAAAACACTAGGTCTGAAGACACCAGGACTCTGCATCGTTTAAAATCCGGATCCACATGGGCTCCAGTTCATCTCGTAGTTTAAATCTTTTGTGAGCAAATTTGTAAAGGCATAGTATGTTTCCAATGATAATAAAAGGCATAACAAAGAAAGGAGTGTTTTCTGCTGGTAATTTTTGTCAGTAGGCTTTGCAACTTTTCCCACGCATATTTCAGTATGCAGCTTCATTAAAGTCATAAGTATAAATTTTTACCTAAACTAATTTATTAACTATTGTACAAATTCTCCCTTCCCCACCCCCACTTTTCAAGAAAAAACATCTACATACAGAACCTTTCAGGAGTGCTTCGTATATCAAGAGCCTTTGTGTCACTTAGGCAAGATATCTTGAGACATCTATCCTTCAAGATTAAATGCATACCTTCTGAGTGACAGTTGCCACAATTGAAGTAAGCATTTACTGCTAGTGCTCAGCCATGCAGCTAACTGCTCTGTAGTTGGCTGTGGCCTCTGGAGGTGCAGGACACTCATGGGGGAATGCAGATAATTTTGCTTTACCCTGCAGGCATGCAGTTTCTGGCTGCACTGTGAGGAAATACGGTGCCTGCTGCTTAGAGCTCTGATGAAAGGAACTAGAAAGACAAGGGCTCTTCTGACCTTCAAAAGTCACCTTATTTTATGCAGTGGATCTTCCAAATATTTGAGAAAACAAGCCCATTAGATCAGCAAGTGGACAGAAAGGATGAAGAGAGTGATAAAATGCTGGAGAGACAAGGTGGGTGAGGTAATATCTTTTATTGCACCAACTGCTGTTGGTGAGAGAGACAAGTTTTCAGGCTTACACACAGCTCTTCTTCAGGTCTGGAAAATGAACATAGAGTATCACAGCTAAATACAAGATGGAAGAGATTATTTAGCATAAATAGTTAACACATATTTCAAGAGACCATTAAGAGGCCTGTTAACACCTCTCCAGTCATAGGTAGGAAAGGGGAAAAAAAAGCTGGGGGAGGGGTGGGTTAAGTGGGTTACAAGTTGTTGTAATGAGCCATAAATCCAGTGTCTCTACTGAGTGCATGATTTTTAGTATTTAGTATCCCAGACTCGTCTTTTGAAGGTGTTGTGGATGAGGACTGAGAGGTCAGATATAGAGTGATCGCTTGTGAGAAGTGTTCACCCACAGGTAGTATGGTGTTTTTGTTGTCATTTTTCTGAGAGAGTTCATTTGAGAGCGTAGTGATTTTCTCACTTCACCCACATAGGTGTTATTGGGGCATTTTGTGCACTGGAAATGACATGTTGTGATAGGCAAGTGTAGGACCCATGGATCTTGAAAGGTGTATTGTGAGGGCTGTCGATCATCATAGCCGTGGAGATATGTTTATAGGTTTTGCATATTTTGCATACATTTCCCAGACCTGAAAAAGAGCTCTGTGTAATCTTGAAAGCTTGTGTCTCTCACCAGCAGCTGTTGGTCCAATAAAAGATATTACCTCACGCACCTTGTCCCTCTAATATCCTGGGACCAACATGGCTACAACAATACTGCATTTGATAAAATGCTGGCAACCAAGACAATGGAACAATCTGTGTTTTATCAAGGGCAGCATACTTGACAGAGCTGCTAAAGTAAGGCCACATCCAGTACCACGGCCATGTAAGGCAGTGCTCACCATCTCCTTAGTAATGTTCTATCCCTTCCCCAAGAAATGTCTCCTCTTCACTCTGACCATCAGAAATCAGGACTATTCCTACTCAGAGACCACCCCTCCTTACCTCCTTATTCTCATCAGGGATCAAACCTGCCCTAGCATTTGTTTAACTAGTTGTAAGCTAGTGGAATAATTCAGAAAAGGAAAGACACAGATGCACTCAGTCACAGTTTTCCTCAAGGGATAATTGTTAATAACCAGAAATCAAATCAAGTGACCACTAGCATGTGCACACACATGCACAAAATGTAACAAAAAACTCCCACAGCCTGGGGTTCAGCCCAGTAATATAAGCCTGAATTTGAAGTCTTTAACAAACACTGTCTCTTCTCACAAGCAGTGGATTTTTACTCCTTCCCCAGTATCTGTGCAAGGAGAGGGGTGAACCAGAACTGCAGTTAACTCTTTGTTCACCACAGACAAGGTAGTACCCCTAACCCTTTGTCACATTTCATAATGTACACACGTACATACACACTAGCACCATCTAAATATACTTATTTCATTATTGAAGTCTTCATCCATTTGTACACCGAGGCTTCTGGCTAATGTATATCCTATGCCACAGCCTAGATTTTCTGCATGAATAAGACTTTGGAGAGAGAATGAGTGGGGGTCTGTTACGTAGGATGCAGTACAAACATTGCATAGAGGTCCAGGAAGATTAATTTCTAGCTAGTTTTATCAGATATAGGAACAGAAACTTTTCCCCAAAGGGAGAAAAAGCAGCAGACTCCCTCCTTAATACAATGATCAAGGAGAATAAAATAAACTTTGCCAAGATGACACAAAAAGGTTTGCAGCAACGTTCAATTTTATTTTTACAACAGCAGTTTCTTCAGTTATTCTTTATTACAGTCTGAAGAGGTTTTCTTAGTTTTAGCAAGTCAAGATTCATACCATGCTGTTTCAGCTCCTTGCCACATAACTATTGGCCAGAACAGAATCCAGAGGGATATTAGCAGAGCTTTGCAAGTTTCAGGCAGATATTCTGTTGTTTCTGGTAGCACCCACAGAATGCACTGATAGGTGCTTTCCAAACAGTAGAAGGCAAAATCACTGCCCAAAGGACTCACAGCTTAAAAACTGACAAACCGACTGAGGGTAGGAGAAAGGTTACAAAGGAGGAACGTTGGTGTTGTGCTTAAGGCTGGGTCAAAGGAGGTCTGGGCTTGATTCCAGATTATGCCCCAGACTTCATGTGTGACTTTGGGTCAGGCACTTAGTTTCTCTGTGTTTCCCATTTATAAAGGGGAATGGTACTACTTCCTCTTTCCCATCCTTTGCCTGTTGTGTCTGTGTAGGTCAGCATCCTGCAATGACTTACACATGTGCTTAATTTTAAGTGTTAGGAAAAGTTCCATTTAAATCAGTGTGACTAAGTATAGCAGGATCAGGGTCTTAGATTGTAAACTCTTTAGAATATAGACTGTCATTTACTTATGGGTATGTGCTCTACCTCTCATAACGGGGCCCTTCTCTGGGGCTATTCTAATACACTAAAGGGGCATTACTGCAGGCCAAGGTTCTGATAGCTGTAAAGTACTCCATGCTGCAATTCATCTCCAACACAAGGATAAGCCATATATAGAGCAATCACACCACAGAGTGACAAGCATCACACATGCACCCCAATCTTCTCCTTTAGCAAAAACCATATGAGCGAACACATTCCTCTCACCATAGCAATAGTTTCCTTAAATGTTTATAAAACCACTTCACAATGCAGAGTGATGCCTCAAGTCATGGTCTCTCCTAAATCCTCTCTGTTTCGGGTGTGAACTTGAAACTATTTCAATTTCTTGGGATTTCATACATAGAATTAATTTAGTAAAATTCCGCTTCTGGGGTCTTCTTATTCACAAAAAACCAAGATGGAAGAGTTACCAATTTTATTTGCCAAAAACATTTCCTTTCCATCCAGTCCTTGGCTTGTCCTCCTCAAAGAAGGCCAGTAACACCACCCACCCTCCCCCTCCAATCCATCTGCATGGCCTCTCTATGGAGGAGAGTAGGAACTTTGAAGTTCACATCAAACATTGACTCTGTGATTTTTTTTTTCTAATTACTCTACAGAGACTTCTACATTCATGCTGCAGCCATTGCTGCAGAAAACTGGACTTCCCTCTTTTTCTAACCATACTGGACTCATATTTGCTGACATGTCTTTTCAATTAAACTAACCGTGAGTTGCACAGAAACAGGAAACCACTTTCAACCTCAAACCAATCCAGACACAGGAAACCAGGGATAGACAGAAGCAAGCTGCAGCTTCATCAACAACTGCCAGAGCAACAAAAAGCAGCACTTGCAGAAGGACATTAGACCGCCCTTTCGTGTATGCCCTGGTGAAAGCCATGCACTCATCAGCTACACTTCGCAATCTATGATGCCTCCACTTCAGGAGCCTTTCCAACTTAAACAGGCCACACTAGCCATCAATGATTTAAGAGAGGATAACCATAGGTTATGTGTAAGGGGACTGTTAGTCCCTTACTAAAACTAGGAGGGGGTGTTTTGGTTGGCTAGCTCCCAGTACGAAAAGTAAGGGGAAGGGTCAATGGGAAATCAGACTGACAGACTGACAGAAATTTAGACTGACAGTCCCCAGGAACAATGGGGAGAGGCCAGTGCTCCAGATCAGCATGATTCACAGGACGGGCAGCCTAATGAGGGAGTCAGGAGGGGTCCCATCCTCCATGTGAGCCGGAATTGCTTGGGTCAGACAGAGTGGGGCCGAGCTAAGGAGAGAGCGGAGGTCCAAGCTGTGCTGGGAGCAGAGTCACAGAAGCAGCCTGGAGAGCAGACTTGTGCTGGGAGGAGAGCTGTAGCAATCATATCCAGAGGGGCCAGAGAAGTAGCCCATGGAACTGGAAGCAGAGCAGCAGCAGCAGCGCTGAGACAGAGTAGAGCTGGAGTTGGGCCTGGAGCAGTCCAGAGCCAGGTGCAGTGAGCACCTAGGGCGGGCGAGGGGGACCCTGGGCAGCGGGCCCAGCACAGGGAGACGTCCCCAGCCAAGAGGCCTTGCAGGCCAGACTTGTTGGGGGATCATAACCCTGACGGGGAGCGGGGACGGGGGCTGGGAAGAAGGGTCCTACCATCTAGAGCCTGAGAGCGTGTGGCCATCGCCAGAGCAGGTATCTGACTCGCAGCACCCCTGCAGCACAGCCAGGGCCTGAGAAGGAGTTTTGGGACTTGTGAGGAACAGACTGAACTTCCCTTATGTTCCAGAGATGCTGGTTGTGATGTCCCCGTGCCACAAAGCGGGGTTATGTGTTTTCCTTTAACCTTTCCCAGTGTTTCCTTATTTTTTTTAATTGATTGCTGTTTAATAAATTGTATTTGCTTTGAACTGTATGTAATGATCAGTGGGTCAGGGAAGTGTCCAGTGCGGAGAGAGCACCTAGCTCCTGTCCTAAGTGACCACGACAAGGTTGGGGGTCGAGCCCCCGCAGCAATGCTGGGCCCAGCCTTTTTGGGGTTATGAGGACTCTGCCACACAGGAGAGTGGAAGGGGAGCCCTTGAGGTCTGGCAGGCCTCTGGGTAAAGGAAGTGGGAGTGAGGACTCAGATCCTTTCGCTAGCCCATTTCACTGGGGTAGTGTATAAGCCAGGAAATTTCCCCACAATAGCGGGACCATTCACCCGCTTACTCTTGGATGTGGATGGAACTGTCATTACTCATACAAAGTCAGCTGTGGTATTTATTGCTGCTCACAAAATAAAAATGGGCATAATGTATTTTGTAAGCTATGCTCAGTTCTGCCCATTTACAGAAAATTCACCCTGTACCTATGCAACTGTCCCGTTGAAAAGTTCATCTAAGTTTATATGGTTCATTGAAATATTTCAGCTTCAACAAGACAGCAGAAAAAACTCTTCTGACCAGATCAATTTGTAGAGTACAGACTCTTTGTAGATTACAGAGATGGATATCATAGGCAGAGATGGGCAGGAAACTGATTTCCTGTTTTGCAAGAAAATGTGAGATTTCAAAACATTTTATCCTGATTCAGGATGGCAAAAAAGTTCAAATCTCAAAAACTTTTTCACAATCCAAACACCTTCCAAAAAATTCGTAACTATTTTGTTTCTATTTTGACTATTTGGGATTTTACTTTAATTAACTTACATTTCAAAACGAAAGGTAGATCTGAATTGGAAAACCAGAATTTTTCTATTTGAGGATGTCAACATGAAATATTTTTACAATTTTAAGACTTTTTTCAATAATTTTTTTAGTGAAATTTTTTGGTGAAAAAAATCTTTATGGGGAAATGGGGCACTTGTCATCGCCATCACATTAACTAAATGGAGAGGCAGTTCGGTCTTGTTATTAGGGCACTGAATAGGGAGTCAGGAGGGATGAGTTCTCCTGCTGGCTCAGATACTTACCTGCTTGGATTTAAACTTGGAGAGTGGTCAGTTTGGATGAGCTATTACCAGCAGGAGAGTGAGTTTGTGTGTGTATGGGGGTGGGGGGGATGTGAGAAAACCTGGATTTGTGCAGGAAATAGCCCAACTTGATTGTCATGCACATTGTGTAAAGAGTTGTCACTTTGGATGGGCTATCACCAGCAGGAGAGTGAATTTGTGTGGGGGGGTGGAGGGTGAGAAAACCTGGATTTGTGCTGGAAATGGCCCACCTGATGATCACTTTAGATAAGCTATTACCAGCAGGACAGTGGGGTGGGAGGAGGTATTGTTTCATATTCTCTGTGTATATATAAAGTCTGCTGCAGTTTCCACGGTATGCATCCGATGAAGTGAGCTGTAGCTCACGAAAGCTTATGCTCAAATAAATTGGTTAGTCTCTAAGGTGCCACAAGTACTCCTTTTCTTTTTGCGAATATAGACTAACACGGCTGTTACTCTGAAACCTGCTTGGATAAGTCACTTCATGTCTCTGCTTTCCCTCCTTTGCCCCTCCTGTCTATTTAGATCGCAAGCTCTCTGGGGGAAGGGACTATCTGTATATGCCTAACACAATGGGTACTATTGTTGGTTGAGTCTTCAAGGCTCTACTGCAATATAAATACATAATAAGGGACACAAACCACATGTTAGGTGGTCATTGTGTACTTATTAATTTCCCCATTGAACTTTCCAAAGGTAAACTAGATGCACTAATGATGTGGAGGGGGGTTGTGTAAACCCCCTGTTAACACAGAAGTCTTCTGGGCCAAGTACCTGAGAATGACAGCTAGCATTCAGTTAAGAAATGAAAGTAAGTACTCGACTATTAAACCAAAACTGAAAAGAGTATGCAGCTAGCCTCTGCTTTGGCAGCATGGCGGTGTGGGTGGGGGGAACATGAAGATTCCCCTGTACAGCATTTTATAATTGCAAGCAAACATCTGACTAACTCTCTCCACAATCCTCAGACCAACCCTGTGCATAGTGACATGATAATCACAGAGGGGAATTAGCTATAATTGTGTGGAGACAGCATACTATGTTTCATATCAACTCCAGAATGCTACATTTTGCTCCGCAAAGTAGTAGGTGATCAGGGTGTTGTGGACCAACTTTTTGCTTAGAGAAAATAAGTCAGCTTGGGGATGCAGTAATAATCCTTCCTGACTGTGCTAACAAGAGTGCAAACCCTTTATACTGAAAATCTGTGCTTTGTCTTATTCACAAATCATAAAACAGAAGCTCTTAAAATTAACCTCCAGTGTGTTTAAGGTTTGAAAGTTGAAGGCCTAACCTACATTACAAAGGAGCCACTTACAACATGGTTGGCCCCGACCTAGTGAAGATTGAAATTAACAATGTTGTAAAGTGTTGCATAACCAGGGTTAAAGCCGTGGGTATGTGAGATCTGTGGTTATGTTGGGCACATCCAAGGCTCTAGCATTCTTATAACAAAGTTAGTTAAAAATCTGTGGTGTGACTAAGATCTACACTGTAACTGGACTGCCTGACAAGGTTACATTTGTTTGCAGTTGTTGTAGCCATTTGGTCTTAGAATAGGAGAGACACAAGATGGGTGAAATAATATCTTTTACTGGACCAACTTCTATGATTTAGTTAGGGATTGGTCCTGCTTTGAGCATCGGGTTGGATTAGATGACCTCCTGAGGTCCCTTCCAACCCTGATATTCTGTGATTCTATTGGTGGAAGGACAAGCTTTTGAGCTTCACAGAGCTCTTCTTCAGGTCTGGGGAAGGTAACCAGAGTGTCTAAGCTAAATACAAGTTGGGAGAGATTGTTAAATATAAGAGGTTCAAAAGATGAGCCTGGGAACTTAAATTTATAACTCTGCTAAACATTAAAAACAATGGTTTTATGGCTCATTACAACAATTTGTAACAATCTACTGCCTGCTCTCCCTTCATTGCCCACTTGATTTTAAGTGGTCTCCTGCAGCATGGGTGAACCCCTTATACTTAAACTGACCCAACTTGTATTTAGCTTAGATACTCTGGTTACTTTCCCAGATCTGAAGAAGAGCTCGGTGAAGCTCTAAAAGCTTTTCCCTTCCATCAACAGAAGTCGGTCCAATAAAAGATATTATCTCACCCACCTTGTCTCTCTCAAGGTTATATTTGAACTCGAAGTAGCAGTACCATTGAGGCACCATAGATGACAATAATGATATTGAGATAGCAGAACATGTGAGACAAGTTTCTAAGCATCACTTAGCAAGGCAAAGCTACATAAAGGGAACAATGTCATCATTAACAATATCATCATCCTGGCTGACAATGTTCACACCCACAGCAGAATAGTGTCATTTATCAAGATGTCAGGGGTGGCACAGTGCTTTAAGCTTTAGAGGGAGAAGGGCCAGTCTCATCCCCATGTTTCTGTGAACGCTAGGCTGTAGTTTGGACTTTGTAGATATGACCTTCTGGAAGGTAGTAATAAGATACACTCTTGTCAACAACTAATCGTGTAATCAAGTACATTTTTGAAGTTGTAAGTAGTGTTATTCTTTGCTTATGTAGGTCTCCTCTTTGCTTTGGGCATCAGACCTGCTGTATTATACATTACTAAAGATGGTGATTATTTGGGAATAAACCTGTAATCCATTTATTTATGGCAGTCATTTCTGGCATACCCCATCTTCTGCGTATCTTGAAACATACATACTATCCCAGGAGTAACCGCCACATCCATGGAAGACTTTATTTTCAAGTAGTTATCTATAACTGAAAAGCAAAGATGGTCCTTTGCTGCACAGTTTGGATCTGGATCCAATGTATGATAAAGATAAAAGGCCAGACACATAGGGTGAGGTTGTTTTTTTTTTTTAAAGTATTTAGGTGCCTAAAGACTCAAATAGACATTTAGTGGGATTTTCAGAAGTGCCAAGGTGCCTATCTTCCACTGATTTCAATAGGAGTTAAGTGCCTAGGTGACTAGGGTATTAAAATATAGGGATGTGCTTCTGGTCTCTCTCTAGATGGCAGGTGCTGTTTGTTTTGAGAAAGGGGCATTGCTGATCATGAAGAGAGCTAGGAGTGGCAGCTGAATGTGGTGAGAGAATGTGAGGCAAATGAATATAGAGTATTTTTTTTTTAGGAATGAAAATATCATTTGAGAAAATAATTGGCAAAATGTTTTTAGCCAGGTGTGGTAGATTGAATAGTTAGGAATGTGTCTATTGCTAGCAGAAGTGAAAGCTGATGCTGTGTGGTTTAGCTCTTACTCCTTTTGGGGAGTAGCATCTCAGTGACATGACAACACCGAATGTTGTTGATAATCTCACACTGAGATGGTAATTCCTAAACAGATTTTTGTAGATGTGAGCTGTGTCAGAGGATGACAGAGGATGACATTAAAGCTTATTGGACACCACAGTCTCTAAGGGTACATCTACACTGCAAGTAGACACCCGCAGCTGGCTCGTGTCAGATGACTCAGGGAGCAACGCCAAACATCTACACTGCAATTAAATAGCCCTTTAGCCTGAGCCCCACGAGCCTAAGCTTTGGGACTCTCCCACCTAGCAGCATCCTAGACCCATACTCCAGCCCACACCCAAATGTCTAAACCGCAGTTAAACAGCCCCTTAGCTCAAGCCCTGCAAGCCTGAGTCAGCTGGCACAGGCCAGCTGCAGGTCTTTAATTGCAGTGTAGACATACCCTAAGTAAAAATTTAGCCTGCAGGAGGATCAGAATTATTGAGATCAGGTACAGCTATTTCTACGATGGTTTATCTCTAGCCCCAAATCAGCCATGAATGAAGGAGTGCATACAGTAGCTCGAGAGCCTAAATGGTTGTATCATATCATGTATGTCAAATATATACAGGCAGCATCACTCCTCTTTTCTACCTCTTCTAAGTCCTGTGTTCAATTAAGAATACTTCAGTTACCAACAGATACATGTTAAACTGCCTATGTATAGAAATGAAAACAAAGGAATATCTCCCTTATTGTATTTTTATTCATAATTTTAAATTTCCATTATTATGAAAAGTTGCTTTTGATTAGAAAAAGGTGAGTTCAATGGCTTGTTTCACTTAAAAAGCATCAGTTTGTGTTTGCATTTCTTGACGTGGGATGTTACACTAAATTATTCATTTTTACAGAATGGAAATTAATTATTGTGTACGAAATCCCAAACACATATGGTCACAGTGCTGTTTAGATCTGCCTCCTGCTATGCTTCAGAGATTCAAATTTGGAGGTAATATGTTATTTTCCATGCCAAGACCACCTATGGTTTTCAAGATATAAGTATCTGAAAATTAGCATTTTCACAGACAGCACATGTTCCAGCTTTAGTATATACTTATATTCTACCGTCTTGTAACTGCATGCATTAGAATGGATGTTAGTAGTCTATAAACGTAATTTCAGTTCTCCTAAAACATACTGACTGACTGCCCTTTTCTACATCTACCTTTAGCACTCTATAATATCAATCTCTTCTTTGGAAAACCTTCAAAATGTCTCTTGACTGATAGCAATCATTGGCACTAATTAATTTCAAGGGTCAGTTGCGAATGACAGGTTTGTCATGGTCAAGGACTCACATATGACCAGGAAAGCATGCTGAAATGGTCAGTCATTCTGTGAAAATCAAAGAAAGCCAGTTCAAATGGGAGAGAATTCATGACTCTGTTTATGAATGCATCTAAGTCACTTTATGTCTGAAATTAAAGGGTCTCTTGTCATGAAGGTGCTCTGAAGAAAGAGGACAATGTAACTGCATTTTTAGCAATGGGAATATAAATAGAAATTCCTCTTTCTTACATAGCTATAGGGAAAGTCCCTCTTCAGAAACAAGTAGAGCCAGAAACTGTAACTCACTAGTTTTTATTGTGCAAACAAAATCAGATTAATTTCTAGTGTACTCATTATATAATGTATACTTATTCCTTAAATCTTCACCCGTGCATCCATATGTCAAGTTATAAGCAAAATAGGGAGAGGGAGATTCTGGATTAAATAGAAAAATAGGGATAATTATTTCCTGTTTACCATTATATTGATTCAGCTTAGTGTCCTGATTTGCATTCCCTGCAATATATAACTAAAAGAAGAGTGAAGAAAACGGAATATACTCAAGGGATCTATTCTTCCTTCCAAGAAAAGAGTAGCTCATGATTTTTATGCCAACACACTCATTGATAAAGATTTATGTTGAAAGTATTCTAATCAAACACATCGGTGAATGTTCATTGCATAAGGCTTTTATAATTGTATGCTATATATATATGTAAACTCAGTTAAGACAGTGAGGAAATATATGTAGGAACAATCTCTGGGAGTGTTTACTGTAGGAGTTCTTTAAAAGCTTGTGAGACTTTGAGGGTGAAAATGCTACTTGATTTACTCACTCAAGTAATCCCATTGGTATTCTCTGAGTTTAGCGATCAGGATTTGACCAACAAAGAACTTTTAAAAAATATAGCCAGTTACATTTTGCTCATTCATTTCTCTTACTCATTTGACAAATAAAATAATAAAATTTGCCATCCATTACTTACTCATGATCCACCATCAAGGAGTATTTGAACTGCAGTATGATAAAATGTAACATATCACACCTTTATATGAGGCTTAGGCCTAATGCCAAAAAAGAATCACTTTACCTCCACATATAATTCTTCTCCACACACACATCTAGGTTCTTAGTCTTTATAAGAGGGGAAGGACCCATTAAATCACCAAATCTATCCCCCACATGAAATACAAGAGAATATAGTCCTACAGATGACATATTTCTAGCCAAATAGCCTGATGTGCATAGAGAACATGTACAAATCTGAACATCAGACTTTGTAGATGCTGGTAGGGCTGTACCAGAAATCTTACAAGAAAGGATTGATTGAAATGTTTTGGTCTGATATTTGAAACATTGTTTCAATTTTGCCTTTTTAAAAAAATCTTGTATTATAGTATATAAAATAAACTGAAATGAAAAGTAGTCTCAAAATTAAAAAAAAAAAAAAAGAATGTTTCATTCTGAAAATGTTGAAACAGGACATCTCAACATTGTTGGAACTTTTTTCCTAGTCTTCTTCTGAAACAAAATTCTGGCAATATCAACCCAATCTCACAAAGCATTTTAATTTAGTATTCTTATAATCACAAGAATAATTAGTGCATTATCCTTCTTCCATCTTTCGTATAAGTACAGAAGGCTGTACAGAGCAGTGTAAAATATGTATCTGAGGGGCTTTAACCATTGGACAATAAATATCAGCTTAACGTATTCTCTCTCAGGCTAGGTGTCTCAGTTGAAGACCTTAGCAAAACAGAATAGAAAAGTCCATGTAAGTGATTATGGATTTATTATTTATTTAACAGTAAACCAGAAAGTAATTTGTACAACTGCCATTTCTAATCGATCTATCAAAAACATTAATAAGCAGGTTGAAATGGAAAAAAAATTGAAGGTAGATCAGTAACAGGAATATGCAATTCATGGTTATTGACAGCCCTATTAAGCATGCTACCAATGTTATCTAGTGTGAATTAACATCTTCCAAAGCTCTATGGACTCATCAGTGTGACCATAAAAAATAGAAATAGTGGTCTCTAAAAAAATAATTTTCTTCTGAACGTACATTCTGTCATACATGAAAACTAACAACCCAGTTTATGCAATACAGAACAAAATTAATAGTTCAGTGACCAGATTTGTAAGCTAATTTCATGAGTTTTGAACTCAGAGTTATCAGTACAGTTAATTTTTTATTAAGACAACTTGGTGTGAAGACAAGAGTCCAGAAATGTACAACATCCCATCCAGACTCAAGAAGCTGCTAGTTCAGGGCTCTACACATAATTGATTGCATCTCCCCTCACCATTTACATTCATTTATTGTCAATCACAAGATACATTCACTATTTAAAACTTATAAATAAATAAAACACCAGCTACTCCCATCTGCCCCTTAATCTAACCACATGCAAATGCCCAGTTTCTTACAGGTATTGCGGCACAAGTGAATCTTTTGTTTGTAAACTGAATTGGATACATAAGGATTTATGCAGTTTCTCTGATAAAAATAACTGATTTTTTAATTAAATTATTTTTAAAATATAGACACCTTTCTTATGATACAGGTGCATAGCAGTCATTCGTTTCAGTGGGGGTAGCATGTGTTATTTATTGGTTTTGGTTTTAATTATATTGAAGCAGCACCTAGACACCACAACCAGGTAAGGCTCCATTGTGCTAGGAGCTGTATAAACCTAATGACATTCCCTGCACAATGGTACTTACAATCTTTATAAAGAAGGAGGTATAGAACTGTGTTATTTCTTTTCTGATAATCCCATATTTGATTCACTTATTTTAAATCATTCAATGGACATCATATTTAATGGAAGGAACCAAAGATGGACACTGATGCATGGAAATATGGGCCAGAGAGGGGTCAGGGCCACAAATCATCCTGGACAAGCGTGTCTACTCAAGTGGAGAGGAATTAAAATTACTGGGTGAAATCCTGGCCAAACTGAAGTCAGTGGTAAAACTTCCATTGATTTCAATAGGCTCAGGATATCCATTGTGCATAACTAGATGTGTTCCTGGGTTCAGAACAGCATTTTTGATTCTTGATACATCATATACTACAGTACTGAACTAGCATGAACTGATAGTAAAATCATTAAACAATCTAATGGCCTGTTCCAAACAGGAAAGACTCCCATTGATGTTAGTGGTGTTTAGATCAGGACTTAAAACTGATACTAAAAATATTTAAGCCCAGGGAGTTGAAGAGCCAAACTTGCTCAATAGTTAGGCCTAAGCAGTGAGCAGCATGAGAAACTATGGTGATAAGCACATTAAAAATACTGGAGACAGAGAGAGAAAGAAACAGGTTGCTAGATAAGTAACAAGGTTACATGGTATCAGTCTACAGGTGATGTATATTAGAAGACAGCAGGTGCATGGAAACATGCAGTACCTTATTAATTTTCACTTTGTTTGGGAAATTGGTATATTTCCAAACCATTGGTGGGAAGCAAAGCAGTGGGCCAACATGCTATAGTTCACATCTGATCCATGAGAGCAGGATTAAATATGCCTGCCATCAACACTTATATTTTGTTGATTACATTTAAGCTGATAGCATTGTGTATAAACAAAACTATTATTATTTAGGTATGATATGGTAAGACATTAGTTTTCCTAGCAGAGCACAAGCTCTGGTAAGTATAGGTGGTTGTTTTTTTGTTTTCTTTTTCTTTTCCTGAGGTAAAATAGCCCAGCTTTAGAGAGTCCAAGTACCAGTGAACCAGTTTAGTCAAACAGCAGGCACAGCAGGTAGAATAATCAGGGATTAGGTAGTGATCATACTAATGATCAGGCAATGTAGGTAAGTGGAGAACTATCAATACACAGCTGACACCAGAGTTGTAAAGAGCCATCCCTATCTGCTTTCACCATATTAATTTAAAACTTTACTGGCGACAGTGCTGGCCAATGCCACCTTATCAGCAAATTTAGAGGGTGACAGCCTGTGCTGAAAAGTGAAATCGTCTGTAATTTGCTCTGCTGGTACTTTGTCAGCCAAATAGAGAGCAGGGTGTTCAGACAGTTTCTAATTCCAATACCAGCAGGTTGTGCCTAGCAATCAGTCATGAAACAAAAGGGGCCACAAGTCTACCTGTATTTACCTACGTCATTACACTCCAAAGGGGAAAATTATGAACTAGCAGTAAAATTTATTTGTGTGGAATGTTTTTCTTTCACTGCTTTCTTATACTGAATGTACTATACTGTTTTGGAATAGTCTGTTTACAATTGTGCTCTCTTTATAGGACCAGATCCTCAGGTAATATAAATCAGTGAGGTCAAGGGAGCTACTCCAATTTACACTAGCTAGGGATCCAGCGCAGTATATTTTTCACTATAATCTTTCAAATGTGGATGTCCAGTTTTGAGAACTTGGTAGAGCAGAACATGTGATATAATCCGTAACTTGAAATAACAGCTAATTGAGTCATTCAATGCCTCTTCGTTAGATTTAAGAGACTATGACCCACCCATAAACGAGACTAGTATGATAGCATTTAATAAAGCACAAGTTAGTTACATATTACAAAGGCACAACAACAAAATTGAACAGGCACACTCTCAGTATGAGCCTGTTGACTATTTTGCTCTAAGTTCTGTCAATGATACTGCCTGGATGTGGCAGTAGTTTAGATACTAATTCTAGATCACTTTCTGGACTTGGTTGTTAAGGGAGAAGGCAATCACAGTTCACACTGTATGTAACTGTAAAAATACATGTGTGTTAAGCCAAGAATGGACAGTCATTCTATGTTGACTCCCTAAAAGCCAAAACATATATTTTAAATCTCTGTAAAGAGCCCAAAGAATTGGAGAGACAAAGCAAGAGATTAATGGATCATTTTAGGCATCTAATGAGAATGAGGGTATATCTTAGACACAGGTCATAAAACTGGCTCAAGAATAACAACAATACATAATGACTGTGCAAAGGAGTCCGCATTATCAAGCTAATAGTCAGGAAAAGATAGATGAGGATGGCACAGTATTCATAGGCAGCCCCTTGTGTATCATTTTTTAAATTAATTCTTAACATGCAGAGCTGTAAAAAAGATGATTTGTTGAGACCTAGGGATGATTTCTTTCTTAGATACTTCTGTGTTTTCATTATGGCTGATGATGTGCTTTCTTCTTAATACATGTCTTCAGCGAATAGATACACTACAACAGTTTCCAATGAGTTAGTGAAGCCTACTTTGGCATAACTGTGTTTCAACAAACAACTGAACATGTTGTACTGTACTAGCCTGGCTTCATATACTATACAGTGAATAATATATAAAGGTATGAGATATGCACATGGAAGTGCTGAGAATGTTCTTTATTTCCTGGATCTAATCATCTTATGTGGTTCAGAGTTACAGCATTCCACCCTGACCTCATGGTCAATCTCTGACTCCAACAGCTGTGGTTACATATGTGAGAATCCTTAATGTGTGTGCCCATTAAACAAATGAGAGTTTCATATTAAGAAATGGTGACATGGACACTGCAAATACAGGGATACATTGTGCCATTAAGGCATAGGCTCCATGTGGGAGCTGTGCAGAACTGCAAAACCCAAGGGAAAGTGCTGAGGGGCATTGTGCTGTGGTCCTGCCCACTCTGAATTGGCTAATGCTGCAGCAAGACTAACCAGATCTGAAAGAGACTTCTGAGGCTTCCTATACCATTGGGAGTCCTCAGGTGGTGTACACAGGCTTTATGCTATCCTTTCTGTTGCAGCAAAGAGCAAGGGGCTCCTTGCATGCTCCCTTCCCCCATGTAAGGGCCAAGACAACCTGCCCCCTGGCTAGTGCATTTAATTGAAATATTTGGAGGATTTTTTGGACTATAACTACAGCCCTTTTACTAGAGAAATGGGAGAAGAAACCTCCAGCACATACACAGTATATACCATGGGGCTCATCCTACTTGCCTTTCTCACTTGACTTCAGTAAGACAAGTCATATAGGTGAGTGGGATTTGGCTTTTTGTGCACACGGGCCCTGCTGCAAAGGCCTTTCACTGACTTGAGGCCTATATTGTGCATGGTTAAGAATAAAGCAAAATGAGGGCATTGTCTTCTAATGCTGGTTTATGCCAAGCAATTGACTCAAAACGTAAGGACAATGTAAAAAACTTCAGAGAGTTTGTCAGACTATGAAATAAAATTTAAAACCCTTGAATAAAGGTTTAGACCCATCAGGGAAACAATTTAAAGGGACCGTCCAATTATTTTATCACCATGTTTTTAATACTCCTAGTATTGTTCATAATCTCCATTTATAGCACAGGATGAAAAATGAAAATTGTCCCTTCCAATGTTGTCGTCTTCCACTTACTGAATATTGTGTAATCCTGACTTTCTAATGCAGTAAACAATCAATATGGCTTTCTGCGTGTTTACTTACAGCCTGATCCTACTATTTATCTGCACTCAAATCTCCTCTTCACTTCAGTGGGAGTCTCATATATGTAAGGACAGCAGGACTTAGTCCTAATGAGTTTCTGCATCAGCATTATCCATTATACATGCAGGATTCTGTACAATTCTGGGAATAGTGTCAGCCAGTTAAATGCTGCTGCATGGCAGCAGAGGGAACCACACATTTTTTATTAGTGTGACCCACTAAAATAGCCCTTGGCACTAACTTATTAACCCATGTGCTAGGTGGGCCAAGGAAAAAGTTGCTAGAAATTAGGAGCAACATCCAGTGGTTAAAGGAGACCTGGGAAAGGGATACAAATAAATGTATATTTCCATTTTATTCTGACTCAGTTGTGTTTTTTGTTACGGGCCCTTTTGATATTCTCTGATGAGTTGGATACAGTGTTTGATGCTGTCAAGGTTCCTCCCCCACTCTGAACTCTAGGGTACAGATGTGGGGACCTGCATGAAAAACCTCCTAAGCTTATCTTTACCAGCTTAGGTCAAAACTTCCCCAAGGTACAAAATATTCCCCCCGTTGTCCTTGGATTGGCCGCTACCACCACCAAACAAATACTGGTTACTGGGGAAGAGCTGTTTGGACGCGTCTTTCCCCCCAAAATACTTCCCAAAACCTTGCACCCCACTTCCTGGGCAAGGTTTGGTAAAAAGCCTCACCAATTTGCCTAGGTGACTACAGACCCAGACCCTTGGATCTTAAGAACAATGAACAATCCTCCCAACACTTGCACCCCCCCTTTCCTGGGAAAGGTTGGATAAAAAGCCTCACCAATTTGCATAGGTGACCACAGACCCAAACCCTTGGATCTGAGAACAATGAAAAAGCATTCAGTTTTCTTACAAGAAGACTTTTAATAAAAAATAGAAGTAAATAGAAATAAAGAAACCCCCCCTGTAAAATCAGGATGGTAGACACCTTACAGGGTAATTAGATTCAAAAACATAGAGAACCCCTCTAGGCAAAACCTTAAGTTACAAAAAAGATACACAGACAGAAATAGTTATTCTATTCAGCACAGTTCTTTTCTCAGCCATTTAAAGAAATCATAATCTAACACGTACCTAGCTAGATTACTTACTAAAAGTTCTAAGACTCCATTCCTGGTCTATCCCCAACAAAGACAGACTATAGACAGACCCACAGACCCTTTGTTTCTCTCCCTCCTCCCAGCTTTTGAAAGTATCTTGTCTCCTCATTGGTCATTTTGGTCAGGTGCCAGCGAGGTTACCTTTAGCTTCTTAACCCTTTACAGGTGAGAGGAGCTTTCCCCTGGCCAGGAGGGATTTCAAAGGGGTTTACCCTTCCCTTTATATTTATGACAGATGCATTCTCATATATATTTGAAGTTTGCCGGTTTTCCCAAATTTGGCACTTAAATCCTAAGGAACTTCCAGGGGTAACTGAAGCTAATTTCACATCTCCTGTCTTTGGGTGAAGCAAGCTTCAGGAGAAACATTTTTAGGCTCTCATTCTGCAACTTCATACCAACCTCAAATGTTAAAAAAAAAACAACAAGATGTAGGACCTATAATATCATGAGATTGTCTTAATTATCATAAGGCTTTTGAAAATAATAAATTTTGGATTGTTTGTATTTGCCTGGTGGTTTCTGAGCCTTTAGGGTTCGCTGAAGTCAGGTTTTCATGTTTTTCTCTGCAATAATAAGGGCTAGATACTCTTTTTAAAAATCTGGGATTCAGGCAAGTATAGCAGCGGGAGCTATAAGAAACACCCCAGTTATCATAAGACCAGGCAATACTGGGACTGTTGTGCAAGCATTGAAGCCCTCACAACAGAAATTGCAGGACCAAGGCTTTAGTCAAGATCAAAGACAAAAGAAAATGCTAACCCTTCACTAATTTACCTCAAGTTAAATGGGCAAACAGGCTAAGTAGTACCCAAATATCACAGTCACAGTTATTTTAAGGAGTACTTACTTCTTATATATATAGAATACATTAGCATTCAGCAGAAACTGTAGATATGTTTATTATTGCAAATATTGTTCAGAAAAAAGTCTGTTCACTGGTCAAATATATTTATAATGAGGGACAGATTTTCTGTGGGTTGTGTAAATATGTGCACCTTCTTGGAAAACCCCCAAAAAGCCCACAGCTGTGCATATAACACATACAGCCAGTCAAGTATCCCTGTCTGTGATGCTATATGTGTTATATTACAAAGTCAGTGGGAGTCTATGCGTTGACTTCAAAGGGCTTTGGATCAGGCTAGAGCTGACTGAAAAATTGTAAGTATTTTCCATGAAACAAAAGAGAAAATTTCCATATAATTTTTGGGTTCTTTGATAAAAAAATTAAAATGAAAAAACCCTCAACATTCATTTTTTGGAGTGGTCTTTACTTCAACACCCTTTTCCTTCATTCCTTTTGGCAACTGGAAATGGAACAGGAAATTAGAAAAAAAGAGAAAAATACTAAAAATTGTTGGTTTCCTTTTTTCATTACAAAACTGAAGAAATCAATTAAAACAATGTTTTGTCAAAAATCTGTTGTAAAGAAAACATATTGATAAGCTCTGGATCAGCACCTTAGACCCTGATCCTTCAACATCCTTCATCTGGGTAGACCCCTCATGCTTGCAGGGAGCATTAACTTAGGACTCAACCGAGGCACAGAGATCCAGTGTGGCCTCCTATGAGCTCGACATTGCTACCTGACTTGAAAACTCAGAGGTTTTTAATTTACTTCCATAACTAAGACATGATTTTGAGTACAAAATAGAATAATAAAATTGGTAAATGAGGGAAAATAGAATGCACAGTGTTAAAGGATGAGGATTTTAAAAGCATCCACTATGTTCAAAGTGCTTTACAAAACAGACACACAACACTCATAAGAGGCAGGATATAGGTGTTATTGTCATTGTACCCATTTTAGAGATCCAGAAACTGAGGGTGTCTTCATTACCCGCTGGATCGGCGGGCAGCGATGGGTCCAGCAGGGATCGATTTATCACGTCTAGTCTAGATGTGATAAATCAACCCCCGAGCACTCTCCCGTCGATTCCTGTATTCCTGCACCGCAAGGGGCACAGGCAGAGTTGACGGGGGAGCGGCAGCAGTTGACTCACTGTGGTGGAGACACCACAGTGAGCCGATCTAAGTATGTCAACTTCAGCTACGTTATTCATGTAGCTGAAGTTGCGTAACTTAGATCGATCCCCCCACCCACAGCGTAGACTAGGGCTAAGACAAAGTGAATTGCCCAAAACCATACAAGAAGTTAATAGTACCTGATCCCCTGACTCCTACTCCAATGTACTAGATAATACAGCCACTCAACTATAATTAGGGCACTACCAAATTCACGGGCATGAAAAAGTGTCACAGACCATGAAATCTGGTCTCCTCCTGTGAAATCTGGTCTTGTGTGTGCTTTTACCCTATACATGAGGGAGGCCAGCATTTCTCAAATTGGTGGGTCCTGACCCAAAAGGGAGTTTTGGGGGGGGGGATCCACAAGATAATTTTAGGGGGCTTGCAGTATTGCCTCCCTTACTTCTGCGCTGCCTTCAGAGTTGAGCGGCCAGAGAGCAGCGGCCGTTGGCTGGGTGCCTAGCTCTGCAGGCAGCAGCGCAGAAGTAAGGGTGGCAATACTATACCATGTCACCCTTACTTCTGCGCTGGTGCCTTCAGAACTGGGCAGCCAGAGAGTGGCAGCTGCTGACTGAGGGCCCAACTCTGCAGGTAGCAGTGCAGAAGTAAGGGTGGCAATACCCTCCTTGCTTCTGCACTGATGCTGGCAGCGGCTCTGCCTTCAGAGCTGGGCTCCCGGCCAGCAGCAATTGCTCTCTAGCTGCCCAGCTCTGAAGGCAGCGCCGCCATCAGCAGCAGTGCAGAAGTAAGGGCAGCAGTACTGCAACACCTCCTACAATAACCTTGGGAACCTCCTACAACTTCTTTTACGGTCAGGACCCTGACAATTACAACACTATGAAATTTCAGAAGTAAAGACCTGAAATCATGAAATTTACTATTTTTAACATCCTATGACTGTGAAGTTGACCAAAATGGACTGTGAATTTGGTAGAGCCCTAACTATAATATAGTCAAATATAATCTATAAGACTATATTTTGAATTTGTGTACATTATATATCAAAATAAACAATGCATGCATCTTACTAGAAATACATTTTCTCTGTCAACCGTAGACAAACTTATTATTTTTATAAATGTCACAATAATATTTAAGACTCTAATTCTGCAATCACTTATACACATTTAAGTTTCAGCACGACACTCCCATTGAACCACTCGCACTAGTCGCATTCTTAAAGGTAAGCACATCCATAACCAAAGCACTTCATCTTTAAAATCCAAGGGCTAGATTCTCTGTTGGTGTAAGTCAGTGTAGCTCCTTTGACTTCAGCAGAGTGATACAGACTAACACTAGCTGAGGATCTGGCCCTAAAATGCATCTATTATCTTCCTGAAATATGTACAATTATTAATTAACATGAGGACCTAATTGCAGTAATGTTCCGTTGCTTGTGTTTTCCATACCTCAGAAGGACCACAGGTTTTCCACCCTACCATAAATAGTCAGTCCTACAAGTATAGATTGTTTAAATAAAAAGGTCAATAAAACAGAAATAGCTCTCTAAGTAGGGTTATAATATTGTCATGAAAGGCTTGATCAAGTGTAGTCACAGCAAGAAGGAAAAACGCAGAAATATTATTTATGTATGTATTTATTTTTAAGTCATAAGCATTGATTTGTATCCAAAAGACCGTTATAATTTTCTGTAGTAGTTGTGAAAAGAACAATGCACAGGCTGTGAGAACAGTTAATGCTTTGGACATGGGGGTTGCCATATTGTAGCCTCTATAAACTCAATTAACCCAGCTCTCCAAATATTTATAAAGACCTTGTAGTCTACGTATGAGGAAGGGGAAAGAGGAGGAAAACACATAAAAGGCCTTAGAGGAGTGAAATTCTATCTGGCCTGGTCCTTCACTTTGCGAGTGCTAATAGCACTCAGTATCCATATACCGCAGCACTTTTCATGTTCAAAACACTTAATCATCACAACATCTCTGTGACTTTGGTAAATTAGCGGTGTTGTCAGATTCCATGTCACTACATTTAGATCAATAATTACACATAGAATGACCCACTTCTACCATTTGACAAATGGGGAAACTGTCAGAGAGGTAAAGTGACTTGGCCAAGGCAATGGAAGGAAATCAGTATCAGAGGTAGGACTAGAACTCAGGAGTTTCTGGTTCCATCTGTTCTTTTTTCTCAGAGTAGCAGCCATGTTAGTCTGTATTCGCAAAAAGAAAAGGAGTACTTGTGGTACTTTAGAGACTAACAAATTTATTTGAGCATAAGCTTTCGTGAGCTACAGCTCATTTCATCTGTAGCTCATGAAAGCTTATGCTCAAATAAATTTGTTAGTCTCTAAGGTGCCACAAGTACTCCTTATCTTTTGTTCTTGTTATTCTCACCATGCTCCTTATCTCTATTTCCTTTTAGTGCACTTTTTGGCAGCTTTCAAAGCATCCCAGTTTCTACCTTAACTGCAATAATACTTAGGACCCAATTGTGCAACCCTTACTCATATGAGCAGCCCTTACTCAAGCAAGTGGCCCTACTGAGTATAGGAGGACTACTTGCATGCATTGCTCTAAATTGTCACAGCACCAATGAAGTCAACCTTTCATGTAATTTTGCTTGAAAAAAGATCCCAACAATAACATGTGTTTAAGTTATGGGGAAAGTGACCATGAACCCCACCAAGTAGTTTGAAGACTTTATGCAAAACTTCTAATTCCATGAGGTTCATGGATATCTAATTTATATTAAGAAGCATGACTATCTTGTGGCTCTACACTTTCTTATAATGTCAGAATCACAGCATTTTCTGTACTGCACAACTCAGAGCTTCTGTTCTATTGTCAAAGAAGGGGTCATAATGTACTGTGAATGGGCCACGGAACTCTTTAAATACTTCAAAAAGGAAAGGAGGACTTGTGGCACCTTAGAGGCTAACATTTATTTGAGCAAAAAGAAAAGGAGTACTTGTGGCACCTTAGAGACTAACCAATTTATTTGAGCATGAGCTTTCATGAGCTACAGCTCACTTCATCGGATGCATACCATGGAAACTGCAGCAGACTTTATATACACACAGAGATCATGAAACAGTACCTCCCCGGAGGAAACGAGCACTCTTCATTTACATCTTCAATACCCGGAGGAGGTATTGTTTCATGATCTCTGTGTGTATATAAAGTCTGCTGCATTTTCCACGGTATGCATCCGATGAAGTGAGCTGTAGCTCAGGAAAGCTCATGCTCAAATAAATTGGTTAGTCTCTAAGGTACCACAAGTACTTCTTTTCTTTTTGCGAATACAGACTAACACGGCTGTTACTCTGAAACCTGTCATTTATTTGAGCATAAGCTTTCGTGAGCTACAGCTCACTTCATCGGATGCATTTCCACTGAACGCATCTGACGAAGTGAGCTGTAGCTCATGAAAGCTTATGCTCAAATAAATTTGTTAGTCTCTAAGGTGCCACAAGTCCTCCTTTTTGCAGATACAGACTAACATAGCTGCTACTCTGAAACCTTTAAATACTTCAGTGTATCCATTTCAGTAAAACTGACCTATTTCTGTAAATGAAGAGTGCTCGTTTTCTCCCGGATAGATGTGCAAGAATGCCTCACTAACAATTACTGAGGGTCATGGGCAAATATTTCCTACACCTACTGTACATAATTGTCATGAGAAATTATCTTCATATCCTTCTATGCCTCCTATTTGCAAACAATAGTCTGTATGATGATAATATCTCTATAGTTTCCAATGCATACATATTAGTCTGGTATATACACAGATTTCCAAATGAAGTCAGCATTGATAATCAAAAGTTTATTCCATGTTTTTTTAAATCAGGGCTGACTTCATTTGGAAATCTGTCTATACCAGACTAATATAAAATTGTTTCCAATGCCTCTGGCTGTATATTATTCCTGGCTAAAAGTACATGGTAAAAACCTCCTACATTACAGCATAAGGCCTTCTTGTATACTTAAAAAAAAGAAATTAAATAGTCACAAGCATTAATAGTCTCTGTAGTGCTAAACTGAGATGATTTTGGAGTGTGATATCACATAATATGGTTGCTTTAAGAGATGCTTCTTTGCAAACCAGAATTTTACATTGAGAATTATAAACAATTTTATTCCCATTTCTCTGAATCCTAAAATATGATAGACGTGCACTCTGTCATGCTGTTTTCTATAAAGAGTGTGTGTGTGTGTGTGTGTGTGTGTTGTTAAGTGTACATGCTTCTTGTATATAAACACCTGTACTGTTTGCCAAACTACTTCTCTTTATAGCTAATATATAGAAAAATAAATAAAATTAATTTAAAATGCATCCCATTTTGTTTTCTGGTACCTAAGAAAGCAAACTTAATTGTGCTTTATATGAAACACTTAAAAACATATTGCATTATTAAAAAACACACCAGAAAGGCAAAGTAGTTATTTCACTTCCTTTGAGTATCCCACAGTCCTTTAATGCTTAAGGCTAAAATACTGAAAACAGGTGTATCTTGACCCTTTCAAGATCTGATAGGATCTGACTGGATCAAAGGCCAAGGTCACTTGAGTCATAAGATTGGCTGAGTGATATTATTTTTGTCATGGTTCCAAATTGTTGAGTGGTAGGACTCTGAATCTGGCACATGAGAATCAAATGATATGATAGTCTAGTTATTAAATATGACAGATAGAAAAAGCTCTATGTTGCACAGCTACTCTGTGATTAGTACCCTATATTTTACAATGTCACTGTTCTGAATGTTGTAATACTTCCAAGACTCTTTCAAGAACTGATGGGTTTGAATTTAAAAGAAATAATAAAAGAAAATATAGATGAAATATAGCAACATCCCTGTTAGACTTTACAGCTTATTTTCCTAAACAGCACTGTAGTTCAATAATTCAACTGCAAAGCCAGTTCTCTTCCTCCAGGTTTTCTGAGGGATTAAAAAAAGAGAGAGAAAGTAAAGATTAACTGAATTTATGGATAAACTAGTATGAAGTACTAAGGGAAAAAGCAAAAAAGTTTTGATGTATCATCTAATTTTCACTGCCATGTTTAAAGCCTGTCTCCATTTCCCTAAAGGAAACCTATATTAAAACTGAATATTCAAAGGTGGATGAATCCACCCCTCCCCCCAAAAAGAACATCCATTTCACCCCAACTCCCCCTAATTTTTATATGTAAACAATTTCAGGGTAGTTTAGTGGTTAGTGTGGAGTAACGGCAAGTCACATAGCATATCGGTTTATGCATCTGTAAAGTGAGTATAAAATCACCTTCCTCCCAGGTGTGCTGTGGAGCTTCATAAGTCAATGTGTATAAAGTGCTTTGAGGTCCCTTGATGAAAGATATTATGGCAGCATGAAGTATTCTAAATAGGCAATAAGAATGTCCATTTTTGCTCTCAAAATATGGCTTTTGGTCCCCCTCTTTGAAAGTAGGCTCAAACTCCTAGCCAGAATCAGAAACAACCAAACCTACAGAGCACAACTCAATTATCGGCATTAGATAACAGCACACAAATACCAAACCCATTGAGTAGCCATGCAAAAAATTAGAATGCAATCAGGTATGGTTGCAATGAGTGGAGAAATAGGAAAAGTCTGTGACCATAGTATGTTAGCATAGTTTTAATTTCTAATATGTAGCTGATGCATACAGAAAGCTAAGAAAATTATATTAGAAAAGAATGGAGATGATATGTTCACAACTTAGTGCTTTGGGTTGTTTCTTTTTAAAAGAAAGAAGAATGGTTTTCACAGAAAACCATAATCATAAAAGGACATGTCTGGACGGGCAATAGCAGCTACTGTACTTCAGACAAGAGCTGGAAGGAATGACGGTTTCTGTTATGAGTAGAAATGGGCCCCCTGGTCTCAAAGAATGTGTGCATGATGTATAATAGATACCTGTCTGATATAATTAATTATATTTTTCCTAAATTTAACATTGCCTGAAGGGTGAAATCATTTTGCTTGGTGAAATCCCTCATGCCACACAAAGTGTGTGAGCAAGCCAGATTTAATTGCTGCGATAAAACCACAAGACCGACCAGGTTTGCATTAAATCTATAACCACATCTAGTGAAGAATAGCTTTAATCACCTTGGAAATGGTGACCACAAGATAATTAAAGGGAAAGTGTTCTCATTAGTAATTATCCTGGAATATCAAATCTCAGTTTATCGTGAAGTCCAATTTAAAATGTCTTGGCATGGTCTTAAACTTTTCCTCTATTTTTGAGGTTATGCATCTACTAGAACTTTTTACAGAAGGCTGGGAAAACTTGTGCAACTTCACAATCTACTATCGTGTTTACCTAGACAAGGGGGTCATTTACTGGGCCATTGACAATATGATCAAAGAAATGCAAGTAGCAACATTTACACTTTGGTTTCTGTTCATTTTAGGACACAATGAAAGCCACTGTCTTTCAGTCCCAGGCTTCCTTCACCAGGAAGAGTAAATGTGATAATACTTTGTTTTAATATACATTATTTCCCCTACTGTCAACACCACTATCTCATTATGACACCAGCATCAGCCTTCTGCCAAGTGGTAGCAGATGTCTGGGGTCTTGCAGGTTGGCTTCCCAGTACAGGAGAAATCATTGATACAGAGCCTGAATATATTCTAAGCATAGCTTAGAATTTCAACATATACACCAGCTCTGGAACAGAGGTGGTCAAACAGCAGGCAGTGCACTCTCTTCCCTCAGGAATCTCAGTCCAGCACTAAAGCCCAGTTTCCAAGTGGCAACTTTGATTCAATTCTTAAGGCAAAGACCAAGGCAGAGAGCAAATTTTCCTGCTGCTCACACAGCTCCCTCTGCATGGAACCTTGTATAACAAAGCTAACAATACACAGCATGTCTTCCAAGACTTCGCATTTTCTTGCATGTTGAGAATATGAATTTGGAAGATAATGTATACAGTACCAAGTGGTGATTGACAACTGCCATAACAATATATGTGCAATCCTGTAAGATTATTTCCTTTTGCAGCAACCCTCACCCCTCAAACAACTTGGCTAACAGTCTAGAAGGAAAGATTTTACCCTCATGTAAACTGATGCCTTTGAAAATTCAGATGGAGCTGGGGGGGAGGGGGTGGTTTAGCTTGGCAAAGTTTGGTGGAGTGGGTAGTCAATATCAGGCTTATAATGAAAGTCTTGTTGAAACCTTATCTACAGTAAATGGTAGCTATCAGCATCACTCAGTAATAAAATAAAAATTGCAGAAGGCTGTTTTTTCTTTCTTTAAATGCAATTTAGTTTTCTTTTCCTCCCAGTCTCATTGTGGGTTTACTTAACTATGCTCCCTTTCAGGCAGAAATGGAAACCAGAGGAGTTGCATTCTTTCAGTCCATTTCTGACAGCGAGTGTGGCTGCATCAAGCTAAGTAGTTAAAGTTTTGCCCATTACTCTTCGATGCAGCTGTGCAGAACTTAGCTGTTTGGGATCATGGTGGTTAATACAGACCTGGGATAGACAACCTATGGCATGTGTGCCAAAGGCAGCACGCGAGCAGATTTTCAGTGGCACTTAAACTGCTTGGGTCCTGGCCCCGGGTTAGGGGGGCCTCTGCATTTTAATTTAATTTTAAATGAAGCTTCTTAAACATTTTTAAAACCCTATTTACTTTACATACAACAATAGTTTAGTTATATATTATAGACATAGAAAGAGACCTTCTAAAAACGTTAAAATATATTACTGGCACGCAAAACCTTAGAGTAAATAAATGAAGACTCGGCACACCACTTCTGAAAGGTTGCCGACCCCCGATATAGACCTTTTCCTGCAATTTCAGGGCACGAGCACTAGATCTGTAGCTACTGAATTTCCCGCTAAATGTACTACTCACTCAAAAGCACTGTTTCTTCTGGTTGTATGATACTATGCCGTTTGCATGATATATGAGGAAAGGTTCATCCAAAATTGGGCCAAGTTCACTTTGAAATGTTTGTAAACCATAGCAAAACTTTCAACTGATTTAAGATGAGATTTAAGTTCATAAAGACACCAGGCCATTTTACCTCAGTTCAGGTTTTATAATGCATGCCTCTTATAGCTGCAGTCTCAGGGGAACATATTCCCTTCTCTAGATGGGATTTACCTACTCCCCATACAATCAAGCAACTTATCTTTTTTATATTGCCATAAATCCTGGAGCTTTATGTTATGTCCAGGGGAAGGACAATCAGCTCATTAAGGGCCAATTCCTTCCCCCTGCACAGGCATGTTAGGGCCCAAGAGGCAGCAGAATGATTGTTCCTTCAGAGGGTATGTAGCAGAGTAGGAGGTACCCGCACCCCTCATCATAGCACAGAGTGGGCTCAGTCCATGCCACTGCATAGGGGATTGAGCAAGGGCACAATGGCCACACAGAGCACTGGAGGAAGAAACCATTCCAGAATCCTGTCCCTAGCAGACAGTGGTTGGCACCAGATTTCAGATAGTCGGCAAGGAGACCAAGGATTGACTGACATTGAGCTACTGTTTTATTCCTAGATATGGCCCCTTCAATTCAAGGTTGAAGCACATTAGCAGAATATAGGCACGGCTGTATTTCATTCATTTTAAAGATCTACAAAAAAACTTCCGCTTCTAGACTCAGATGCCTTTCATACCACGAAAAAACAAACAGCATAAAAATCAGAGAAGTGCACAGTACATACATTTTACTGCAACTCTGAGCACCCAGATAGGACCGAGAGAGACTTGTCTGGGTTTGGTTTCCAGGAACTTTAATGTTGTGATGAAATGGTATCATGAGTCACATTAGCAACTGAGTTGCCCTTCCAGTTCTGTTCTGATAATTAAATACTGTAATAATACTTTGTGCTTACATAATACCTCCTATTTGGGGAGGGCAGAATGGTTTACAAAAGGTAAGTATTGTCCTCATTTTATGCACAGGAAAACAAACAGAAGTTCCATAATTTGCCCAAGGTTACCCAGAAAATCTCTGGCAGTTGAGAACAGAAACCAGGTTCCCCCACCTTCTCTAGCCACTAGACCACACTGCATCCTCCAGTTCTCTGTTATCTGTGCACTTCCCTCGTGGACTAAGCTTTCCTTTTGTTTAAGCCTACACTCTATACTCTAGTTCTCCTTCTATCCTTTCAGTCTCTCCTGACCACACAATGGCCTCCTAAAGGGAGAAATACTCTGTAACAGACAAGATGGACTTTCAACGCTTTTGTAACAACTTTCATTCTAAAAAGAAAAGTAGATATAAAAAATAGCCTAATTTAAGATCTAAGGACAAATTCAACAAGTCTCCTTCAGCTACAGCCCTCATAAAGGGACAGCTTGTTTCTACCACAGCTAACTGTTGCTTACGTCACACAAATAACAAACACTGGGAGATCCCTTTAGTTCTCATTTGATCTCTAACCCTTTACCCAATTTCCTTCCTCTCTGACTCTCCCTGCCAAACTGAGCCACCCCTAATTACACCCCTTTTATACTGTGTGCAGGGGTATGAGTAGGAATTAATTAACTCTCCGCAGCTGGCCCAGCTAATCCCTACAGGCTGTGTAAACCTCTAGTCAGAGAGTAAGGGTTAACCCATTCCCTCCCAGTGCCTAGGTGGGGCCTATACACCTTCTCACATATACATGTATTTATATCAATTTACATATTTCAGCTTTCTGGACCCATAAAATCTTTCAAGCAACAATCTCAAGTGCCACATCAAAAAGACACAGGGATATATGATTTAAAATTAGACATAAATATCTGCAACAACATTAAAAACCAAAGTTTGTGTTTATGACCATTATTGTAGATCCAGTCCATGCAAAACTGATCTTGTCCTGCAGAAATTACCCAAAGAGAGATCGGAAGGAAAGCAGGGCTGGTGCTTTTCATCATACAGTAAGTTTTGTGTCATTCATGCTTGTACTTTGCAATGAAAATGTTATTGAATGCTAATAGTAATAATAATACACGGCATTTATATAGCACCTTTCATCTGAGGATCTCAGCACTTTGCAAACAGCTACAAACATCAGAGATGCTAACAACATGGTCTAGGTTCTTTTCAGGTTAAACTTTCAAAACTTTACATACCATATGAGCATGTTAAAACTAGGAAATGAACGTGCCTGTGACCCCACAGAATTCAACATGCATTCAGTTTTAAAATCTGGTGCAAATATGTGGCCACGCTGTGCAAGTATGGCCTTGGAGCGTCTGGAATTAGAATATTATTGTTACAAGAAAGAGGGTTTGACCAGGGCAGTCAGGAGAATCCCTGAATCACCCTTAATGCAGCCTGCACCATCAGTGCTCATGCTGAGCCCTGCCACACACTAAACCTAGATTCAGAGCTAAATTTCCTCCTACAGTATTGTTTGTGGATGCACCCCTTGTAAATAGTACTGCACATGTATGTGCAATTAGTGACTGTGAGGAGTGATTGCTGAATGATAAGGGGATTTAAAAAAACCCAATGGATTGAATCCATCTGCTTGGCAGACATATGAAACACTGTGTGGTCATTATATATTGGATTGGGGAACACAACATAATAAAATCCTGGCCAGATCTTTAGCACTCAGTTAAATGAGCCAGACAAAGACCTGCCCACCAATTTCACATACAGAATGAAAATGTTCATGCGTACACACTAGCTAGTTGAAGGTGGTGTTGTCTAGTGGGTAGGGCATTAGGCCAGGAGTCAGGACACCTGAGTTCTGTGCTCTACATGGGTACTGATCTGATGTATGACCTTCATCAAGTCACTTCACCTCTCTGTTTGTTTTTCTATTTAGATTGTATAGCTCTTTCCATCACTGGAAATTGTTAAATCAAGATTGGATTTTTTTTCCCCTAAAGATATGCTCTAGTTCAAACAGAAATTAATTCATGGAAGTTCTTTGGCTTGTGTTATGCAGGAGGTCAGATTAGATGATCACAATGGGCCATTCCAGCCTTACAATCTATGAATCTCTCTGGGGCAGAAACTGTCTCCTAATATGTGTTTGTATAAGGCTGACACTATGGGACTGCAACCTCATCTTGAGCCTCTAGGCATTAGGCATGTAGTAGAAATAATATTAGGAGTAGTTTAGGCTCAGATCCACAAAGGGACTTAGGAGTTACCATGCTAAGTAACCACTGGACTCTGGGATATTCTGAGGTGGGGCTCTCTCAATCTCTTTTGTTGAAGCTGCCCCACTTGGTATCAATAATTAATACGCATTGGCTCAGAAAGAGAGTGAGAATGCCTACATAACCCAGGCTAAACACTTACCTGAAGGATGGGAAACACCTGTTCAAATCCCTTCTCCTCATCAGGTAGAGAGGTCCCCCACATCCCAGATGTGTCCCTAACCACTGGGCTAAATGTTACAAGGGAGACCTGCAGCTGGCCACTTGGGGTGGAGTTAGGCAGGCCCAGAGCACACCTACTGGATCAGGGCCTGCAAGGTAAACAGGCGTTGCCGACCTGATTTGGAGATTGAACTGGGGTTTAGATGTGCAATAGGGATCTGGGGCCCTGCCTTTGTGCATGCCCAGAGGCAGAAAATTAGGTGCCTAAGGAACTTTACTGTGAAAGTTTAGATGTTGAGTGAGTTTAATCACCTATAGAGTAAGGCAGCAGCCCAGCAGGGGGTTTGTGGATTGCAGTAGCACCTAAATCTGGGATTAAGAAACCTAAATCTGTGGTTTAAGGGCCTAAATCCCTATGTGGATCTGGAACCTAGTGTCAATATGATATCAGACAAGGGAGTATAAAGAGCCTGTTAATCAGCCTTTTTAATTCTGGGGTCCAAATGCCTAGCTCAACACAATGCTCTTTCTTGTACAAAAGAAGACATAAAATAATTTTGAATATTCACTTTGCCTGATCTCGCCTTCTGTCCCCCTCATATGTGCCTTCCCTCCCTCTGCCTGATTCACCATCTCCCACCTCAAAGATGACTAGTTCATGTTTATAAAAGTCAGGTCACCCAGTCAGGAAATAAAAATGAAACCATGTGACCTAGGTAATGGGTCACACACAAGGAATAACTTCTAACAAGTAACCATAGCATGTGAATTACAAATCATTCATAGGGTGTCATTTGTTCACAAAAATCATTCAAACAATTACAAATAATGAACGAATTTGGAGAAATCGCAATCAGTTCAGAGACAATTCATTTACAGAAGAATTGAATCTGTCAGATGAATTATTTGCTAAGAATAGTTTCACCAGCTCTACTCATAAAGCAACTAAATCCAGCGAGCACACAGTGAAAACCACTATAGGACAAAAGTATTTACATAATATCCATGTGTGAAAGCCAGAGAGATTGCAAATCTAAAAAGTCATACTAATCATTCCTGGAAAATCATAATGTAAAATTAACATGCAAGAGATTCATAGATTCATAGATATTAAGGTCAGAAGGAACCATTATGATCATCTAGTCCGACCCCCCGCACAACGTAGGCCACAGAATCTCACCCACCCACTCCTGTGAAAAACCTCTCACCTGTGTCTGAGCTATTGAAGTCCTCAGATCGTGGTTTAAAGAATTCAAGGAGCAGAGAATCCTCCAGTAAGTGACCCTGCCCCATGCTACAGAGGAAGATGTAAGATAGCAAGCAAATAAATCCAGGCATCAAATTCAGCCAGAATTGTCCAGATTGGTGTTTTGCTTCCTTGTTGATCATGTTTTATCTCATGGATCTGAGAATGTAATTTTTGCAATGCACAGACCAGAGCTCAGAATTCCCTTCAAATACATGCACATCCAAGCTGTAGAGACGGGCTGAGGAGGTGATATGCACGTGTGGGATATGTTTAGGCTAGAATGAGGGGGTTGAATTTTGAAATTAGGATTGGTGTTTGGGATTGATGGTACCAAAAACTTGTGAGGTGTTCTCACAAGACTTTTGGCCCAAATTAGCAGAAATCTTTTAAGATCAGCTGTGCTCATGAGCTCAAACATACAGGAGTTCCTTTTCAGTTTTGGATCTATCCCAGAATCAAACCCGTAAGTGCACGTTCAGATCCAAACACACACAAATCAGATTCAACATTTTGCTCTAGGCCAATTTCCAGCAGTCATAGCTAGGTCACTTTTTTTAAAAAAAAACAGTTAAAATCCATTTCTGGTAACTATTGACAAGCAAAGTACCCACCTGTGCCTCAGTATTTCTGTTTTCACTATAGCCATTCACTATGTGAGTGCAGGTTGGGATCATATTTGGAGCCTTCTTAGGAATCTATTTTTTCTTAATTTAATCAGAGAGTTGTTCTTTTCTACTTCCTTTATTTGAAAACAACTCTGCCATTTTGTCTTCATTTTCAGCCAAGAGTTAGTTCTGACCATGTTTCAGGCCAGGAGGATATTTATTAGATGGAACAGTGGTTCTCAAACATGTTTATATTGGTGAACAGGTTTAAATAGGGAGTCCTTCATGAACCACCTTCACTCTCAACTTCCCAATCCCAATCCTTCACCTTTCGGTCATTGCCGGGGGGGGTGGGGGGTGGAGGAGTATTATTAGGACAGTATTAGGGGCAGGAGATTAAAATGCACCTACTTTACTGTGAAGGGTATAGATGCTAGGCCATGCCTCCTATTTTTTACCTGCCCTCTTTTATTTCCTCTTCCTGGGACAAATCCTGAAGTCAGAGAGAATAGGAGCGGGCTTCAAGTAGTCACAAGCATCGCTGTTTGAAGACGGATGGCCGCCTACCACCTCTGACTGAAAAGCCTCCATGGACCAACCCTAAGTGTGCCTTGGACCACAGTTTGACATTGGGTGAGATAGGATAACTCACTCATTTAAAACCTGATGCCTGCTCTTTATTCTCAGGAGCTTTCTTTAAAGGGAGATGATGATAACTGACAATACAATTGCTTTAGGCAATGCAATATTTCCTTTTAATGTATAATCCAGTTTGCTTGGCTGAAACTTCTGTCCTCCTCATTTCCACTGTGCTGGGAGCCACCTCGTTGCCACTTTCTACTCTAGAGGCAGCTGCTTTTCAGTGGTGCTTTGAAGGTGTATGTTGCAAAGCGCTTTGGGATTTTCAGGATGGAAGACACTATAGAAATGTGAGATATTGTATTGTGTCCCTGATTAAGATTATTATTAAACCTTCACTTTGTATTAGCCAGTTCTTCTTTTCATGACTATTAACAATCACTTTACTACTGAAGTCAGCAAAATGTCATCAGTCCTTTCAAATTAGAGATAGGGCCCAACCAGATTCATTTAAACATCATTATCCAACCCTGGGAGATTTTAATGAATGGGACCTGCAACTTACTCATCCCTAAAGTTGTAAAACAAAACTGATTTGACTTTGCAAACCCAAAAATCCCCTTAAAATTGCCTATTTCTATATGCGGGATGGGTTAAAACCAGAACCATTTAACTGAATCACTGCCTTCCCTCAAAATTGTGGGGGTTCAAATACATCCAAATCACCAATGAACTTAGTTTTGTCCATCTGTACTTCAAATCCCAACTTTAGTGTAGCTCTAGAATATGGCATATTGTGAATAAAAAAGGCAGTCTCTTTTACTGTTCAGATCATCTGAAACAAAAACAGTAATTAGAACACACACACACACACACACACACACACACACAAAGAAAACCTTTATCAGCCTAAGTTAGTCCAAATGGTCCAGTAAGGAAACAAAAAAGAAGGAACAAATGCATTGTGTGAGCAGCCTAGTCATTAACAGCTCTACACAGAGACGGGAGCTGAACTAAAACATTATTGTTGAAATGAAGAAATAAAAAAAAAGCAACCCACAATTATAACATTCAATTATTCTATTAAGTGAAATTAACTATTCTTCTTGTTCTTTAAAAAGAGCAAGATAAAGCACAGGAACCAAATAATTAGGTCAGCTGCAATGAATTCTGAAGAAAGGCTGTCTAGACTTCTATTTTCAAATTCAAGTGGTTGGGTTTTGTGTGTGTTCGCGCGTGTTTTTGCTCCTTTGAATTCTCAGGGTGGTCACATTAATAAATTTGCCCCGGCAGGTAGAGCCAAGTCTGAATCAAGGTGTAGCATTCTCGCTTTGATGTCGGCTGTCACACTTGAATGCCTCTGGATCTCTTTGGCTGCCGTCAAGTCTGTTGTCGTGGGAGACCAGGTAAACCAGAGCTGTTCTGCTCTTTGGCACAAGTCGAAGGAGAATTGGTTCAGACTTCTTTGAAGCTGTGAGGTATTCTGGTCTTTACCAACCGTATACATAAAATGAACATATCCAGTAGCAAACTTTCAAATAAAAACACATTGCTTCTCACTGGGCTCTTACCAATTATCAAGCATCTATTTGAAAAAGGTCCTCTAATTAGGAACCACACAATGGACCAAGATAAATAGTGTATTGCAATATGTTTAGCAAACTAAAATGCAAAACACAGAAAAACATATAGAGGAGGAGAGGTGGCGGAATACCTTCTCTGGCTGGGAAGTTGTTGGACATTTAGAGACAGAGAGAATTTCCCAGCTTTTCCTCACCTACAAACAGTCAAACAAACATAAAGAAATACACAAACAATGCAACACCCAACGGTGGTTATTACTATTAAGGTTTCAGAATAACAGCCATGTTAGTCTGTATTCGCAAAAAGAAAAGGAGTACTTGTGGCACCTTAGAGACTAACCAATTTATTTGAGCATAAGCTTTGTACTCCTTTTCTTATTACTATTAAGGACCTTCTTTTCTGTCCGTAAATCAGCATTCTAAAATGAATAGGCAATGTAAAAATAAGAATCCAACATTGGCTTTTTCTTGGGCATAAGGAGGCTCATTTAAAAGAGGGACTCACTAGATAAAGCCTGTTATTTGTTAGTGTGATGTATGTTAGGAACTCCCATGGATCACATCTCTGTTTAGCTCAATGGCTCACAGCATGAAAACTTTCATACACATTGTTCTAAAATGTCTAAAATGTTTCCATTTTTAAAAAGAGGGTGAAACCATGGTTGAATGTTCTTAGAAACTGGATCATTGCACTATAGTCTAAGGATGATATTGTGGAGTAAACTACAAACTTCTCCCTGGAGCACTAAACCCTGAAGGTGCAGGCATTTTAATAGAAGTCTTCAGTCTTTTGTATGTTAGAGACCCTATCCTCCAACCCATACTCACATAAGTACTCCTTGCTCATGCAAGCAGACACACTGAAGTCACCAGGAAGTTTTGAGTGAGCATTGAATAAAAACTGGGTAAGGGCCTCAAGATTTTCCCAATTTAAGATTAAATGAAATATGGAGTATGCAAGTACAAAAACAGCTATTAATACTTTTAACCTCATTTTTTAAAATCCAACACAAGTGCATAATTTACTGATTTATTTCACTCCCTCATACTTGCCATCTCAATACCAGACCAAAACTAGGGCTAGAAAAATTCTTCCAAAGCCACCTTAAGCTGAACTAGCATAATAGTAAGGTCTTTTTAACTTGGGGGTGAGAGGAGGAGGTCATGGAGAAATTTGAGCAAGCATATAAAATCCAATCAAGCCCAATTGCTGGAATTCACCTTGTTACACAGGTCTCCTGACAGAATGCTGAGCAATATAGACATAGCTACAATATACCACACACTTTGAAATAAAAAAATAAGGTAGAAAACACTACAGGTAAAAGTGTACTTATTTATATCTTCTGGAGCTAAAAAGTGATAAACTGCAGTTGCTATGGGAAAACAGATAGTAAATTATTTCTCAAGGAATTTCTAAAGAAGCCTCCAAAGATATTGAGTGTAGCTTGCATCTAAAAAGCATCTTATGTCAGGAATAGCCTTATGACCATTTCCAATTAGACTTAAATTTACAGAGGATTAATATCTAAACTGTACTGGGAGGCACTAAAGTGGATCCTGATTTGGGAACTACGTTGCAGTCCAAAAACAAAAGCTTGTGGAAAATGATCCAGGCCATTTCATCCTGTGACAAAGAGGCATCACACAGCATTATACAACACCAGCCTAGTCATTTGGAGGACATCCTGTTGTCTGATGCATTATAGTAGACTGACAGAAACTCTTGGGCCAGTTTAGCTATGACATCTGTGGAGCTATTGCTCTGGTCAACTCAGTTACTTGAGTGTACAAGTTGTCACATTTTCTCTTTATTTGGATTTTTCTGCATGATGTAAATGTTCAGTATCATGTTATTATTTATTATTATTAATCAGCAGTAGTATTACTTTAGTGCCTAAGGGCCCTAGTCATGGACCAGGACCCCATTGTGCTTGGTGCTGTACAAATAACGAATTACTATTATGTCACTGTTAACAATTGTTGGGCACCTAAATAGCTTTAATGATCTAGGTCTAAGTGATTTAGGAGCATAAGACCAATTGGCTTTGGGATTTAGGATTTTAAGTCAATTAGATGTTTGAAAATTTTATCCTATATTTTCATGCTACACTATTAAAATTTACTAATCAATCATTTAGAAAGGAAAGAGTAAGAACAAAATGATCCTCAAAAGTACAAAGTTTATAGCATGATATACAGACAGTTCTGCTCACTCCTCTCACAGATCGTCCAACTATAATTCCCTAATTTAATTCATTAGTTAAAGCCTGCTAACTGGAAGGATAAATCCAGACAAAAGT
This sequence comes from Lepidochelys olivacea, assembly GCF_965140295.1. NCBI lineage: Eukaryota > Metazoa > Chordata > Testudines > Cheloniidae > Lepidochelys > Lepidochelys olivacea. The sequence continues at coordinate 104,211,758 of NC_140416.1, forward strand.
CCCTTTTTAGAGCCATACCCAGATTTAAAAAAAAAACCACATCCAAACAGCAAACAAAATTCATGCACACATCGTAGTATCACTGAAAGACAGAAGATGCATTTGGGGTCATTCAGTCTCCCTGCCAATACAGAAGTGTTCCTTGCTGTACATTCAACTCCATCGTAAATGCCCCAAATAACTGGGCTTCCATTGCTTGGCTTACAAATCTGTTCCCTAGCCCTATACATCTCACTGTCAGCAAGTTTGTTCCAGAGTTTCAGCTTAAAATGTTCCCTTTCTTTATTTCATCCCCTTCACTCCAATTTTTACCTCCTGGTACTATCTTAAATAATTCCTCTCCCTCCTTGCAAAGTCCAAGCCAAATGGACAATAAGCATAAAGGTCTTAAAAAGCATCTCAACAGAGCAGAATTTGTTTGTGTTTCACTGTAGTTCCTTTTTTCCGGACTGCTGACATCTCTGCAGGTAGCGCTTTTGCCTCTGGGCAATAGGGTCATAGGTTCATACTACAATAAAGAGGAAAAGGCTGAGGAAACTTCCTTTTCTCCTAGCCTAGCTCTGCATGTGTGCTATGCACTGTATTCCTCCACTGCTTCCATCTGCTACATAAACATTTAATATCCCATGACTGTGTTGAAGAGCTGATAAATTCTGACACTTTGGCCCATTTTCTCTCATAAACCTACAGTAAGTAGTAGTATATCTGGGGTGGACTGTTTGGCAGGAGAATGTATTCAGGGTGTGTATGCATTTCTTCAATGCATTTTCAGTATAAACGATTTAAAATTCTGAACTGAATATCTTTCAGCAATTATTGACCTCACTGTCCTGATAAAATAGAAATCAGTCCATCCCTCCCCCCGTCCCGCATCCCCCCAAGCAGCTTGGGAATTATTGAGGTGCATATTTCTGCCTATTTACAGTGGATCAGAATTAGTAAAAGAGATAAAATGGAGGTTTTGTATTGTCAATTTAACATTAATTACCTAAATCTCTTTGAGGACATGTAACAAAAAACCCCGACATTTGTGTCACAAAGATTATGAGAACATATTGCCAAATCATAGTATTGCTGTGCTCTTAGACAGAATTCAAATTCAAATCCAGACTAAAGATGCTACATCTGTCACCCTTGCCCAGCAAAGCCCTCTTAGGTTCAAAAGTTAGCCGTCCTCCTGCCTTCCTGCACCAAATCTTTTCCTCATCCCTAGAGATTACTAATCCGGATTTCTCTGCACACAGTTGACAGGGAGAATAAAGCTATTGTGCCTTCCTAATAAGTCAGACTAATCACACATTTATAAAGAGAAAATTAGGAACACTCTAGTTCAGCCATTGATAGTGAACAGTAAATAAAGAAATGGCTGGAACAGTTTTAAAATGTGTTTATATTTTAAAGCACCATTATAAAATAATTTGTAAATAACTACATTTTGGACTGGCCTGGTTGTCCAGTAATCCTCTCCACTACCACACAGGAAACCCAAAAAGGAGGTTTAATGGAGACTTTCATTTTGGACACATCTATACAACCAGGAATACCAGATAAAATCGTGACAGGGCCAGCTTAATTGTTCTTCCTTCAGAAGTAGAAGGCAGAATTCAATATCCATTTGATTACTGGGAAATGTAGGTAATGCAATTATCTTCTTTGAAATTGAGCAAATATAATTTTTATTATTTTATTGTAGTAGTGCCCAGCAACCCAGTCATGGACCAGAACCCCACTGTGATAGGTGCTGTACAAATACAGAACAAAAAAGACGGGCTCCTGTCCCAAACAGTTTACAGTCTAAATAAGGACCTGTTTTAAAACTGTGCCCGGGATCTCTAAGAATCACAGGTAGCGAGGGCTTCAGTTTTATGTCTGACCCAAAGCACAGTACGGTCAGCACCATAACAACATGCGGGGACACAGGTTTAGTGTGGGTCCAGGAAAAAAGTGCCACCTATTGGATCACCAGCACCACTTTCTGTGACATGAGGTGTTCCTTAGCAGTCTCCTACCCAAGTATTGACTTGCTTCTAACCTTTGCAGGCTCCCATTTACTGAAGTCAATGAGAACTGAGGGTGCTCAGCACTGTGCAAGAGATGATCAGCACCTCGGAGGACCTGGCCCTTAATATGTGAGATCTTATAGGAGCTACAGGACTACAGATATAGCCATAGATTAGCAGAAAAATCAGGTGTGGATTCCATCTTCATGTTGTATTATGCACTATTACAAGCAACTTAAAACTGTTCTTATTTGTAGTTACTTCTTTGAAAATAAAATGACTTTTATATTTCAGTTGCTGAAAATCTCTAGTTTTTGCAAGCACCCAAAGGCATGGATATTGTTAAAAACTTGTGACTTTTCTATTTTTATCCATATATTTGCAATCTGTTCAAGCACCCAGAAAAGGAACAGTAAGAGACTGTGCTAATGCTTTTAATATTAACCTTTAAGCTTGGTCTAAAATGAAATGAAAACACAACATTCATATGTAAATCCAGCTACGTTTCAAGTCCTTCCTTCCCTTCGACCCTAGCTCCCTGGTTATTCCAGCCACAGAACTGCAGGTTATTAAGGAGAGAGGGGGGCTTATTGTTCTCCTTAACCTCTGAGGATAGGACAAGAAGCAATGGGCTTAAATTGCAGCAAGGGAGATTTAGGTTTGACATTAGGAAAAACTTCTTAACTGTAAGGGTAGTTAATAGGGTTGCCAACTCTGACTGAAGCTATTCCCAGAGCTTATTTTTCCACAACATGACATAATGTCATTTTCTTAAAATACCCTGTTAAAATCTGGATTGCTTTCAATAGTCACCAGGAGATGGATGCCAATTCCAGGAGACGCCAGTCCAATCCTGGAGGGTTGGCAACCCTAGTAGTTAAGCACTGGAACAAATTGCCAAGAGAGGTTGTAGAATCTCGATCACTGGAGATTTTTAAGAACAGGTTAGACAAACATCTGTTAGGAATGGCCTAATTATTATGTAGTTCTGCCTTGAGTGCCGGGAACTGGACTAGATGATCTCTCGAGGTCCCTTCCAGTCCTACACTTGTATGATTCTATGACTCAATCAGCTAACACATGTTAAAACTAAATAATATCTTTATCTATGGTTCTAAACCTGCTTGGAAACTTTATATCTTTTGCCTATTGCCTTTCAGATGTCACCAGCCTGAGAAAGTGAGTATGTAGTGAATGTTTCCTTTCAACCGCTCTCACTGTTCCTTTCTCTAATTTATGCTAAAAGATCATCATCCTTTCCTTGTGATGTTTGATTATAGACTTTTCCAAAGCCAGAAAGATCTTAAAGTTACAGGGTAGCTTGTGATGACCTCTTAGTATGAACGAGCAGGAGAAGGAGATGAGTGTTGAGAGAGAAAAGCTCTTGTTTACAAACATTTCTCTTTAATTATTAACTATTTTATGGAAGAAATAGCCACAAATACACGATTGGCAAATTGACTTATGTTTAAATAATGTGTCTAAAGTTTGACTGAGCACAGAAGTTCATCTTTAAATAAACAAATAGTCCCATAATGTTATAATCATTAAATATAAACAACGAGCAGTCATGCTACCAACCTGCCACACTAAAGTTATGCAGGTGCATCTGAGTTTCCTTCAGCTATTTCTGTGAACTGTGAAGATGTTCAGATGAGGGGAATTCAGTTAAATGCATTATGCTCACAATCTTTTATTTCATTGTATTCTTTCCTGCTGTAGCTAAACCCACTGGCATAGTGAGGTTGCTAGGAAGGGGAATGGAAGACCATTTTCTAACGTTGTCAACATAAAAAGGTAACGTGTGCTCTCTCTGAACAGAGAGCAGTGGGGATATACCTCAGCTTTTCAACATTTGCTGTCGTGTTTCCTTTAACACCTCTTGGATTAGCTATTCTCTCTGGGGAACAACAGAAACAGGCAGGTAAGCAGGGGTTTGTTTTATGTTCCTCTAGATGAGTTCTTTCTTCTGCCAGTGGGAATGTCCCTCTGTCTCTCCTATGTTCATCACCATAGTGTTTAAGCACCTTAAAGGAAAATAACGAGAGGTTCATTGCCATGTGGTCTCTCTCCTCTCCAATTTGTGGCTGTGAGGAGGTAATAGATTTTCATTCTTGGGGGGAAGGGGGAGTTCTGTTTGCTTTACTGAGGGAAAACTATGGCAGAGAGCTTTTGCATTTGGATCTGAAGATGGTGAGAGGTTCACGGTCACTCTGATTTCTTCAGGAAGAGAGGTCTAGAATCAGAACCTAATCACTGAAAAACAGAATCTTATAGCTGAAAACTCTGGCTTAGATCCCTACTTCAGCTGATGATTTCCCTGTGCTAGGAGAATCCTCAGACATTGCCTTAAGGTACTTTTATGTCTTATTTGCACAACTGGAGATTTAGGACTTAGGAGGGGCCAAAGAGCTGGCCCCATATCTCCAGCTCTCACTATTCTCACTCTTGTTGTGGAAAGCATCTTCCTTCCTGAAGATTGCAGCTGTAGTGGAAGGTCATGGCTAAAGTGCGAGAGGTGTTAGGTTGGTCCTAGCCCATGGAGAACTTTGAACGGCTGTCCTGGGGAAGGTCACTACTCTCTCTGTGCCTCAGTTTCCCATTTTTAAAATGATATTTACTCCTTTTGTAACGCACTTTGAGATCTGCTGCTGAAAAGCCCTACATAAGAGCTAGGTATTATTATTATTATTGAAGATTAGGATCATGATCTTGAACTTGATCCAGTGTTTAATGTAGAACCAAAGTGGAGTCCACAGCACTGTACTCAGAGGCTTCCCCTTGCCAGTCATGCCTAGTAGTTTTGTTTTCTGGACTGGCTGGAGGTTTTCATATATTTTTGATATACAATATAAATTATATTTATAATGGAAAGGCCTAAAGATTCTTTAGAGAAGCATCTTTGGGGGCTGACCCCTTTCAACTCACAATTACAGCACTGAAATTCACATTCACTGCCAAAGGGTAATCCACGTTTTAATGCAAATTTGAGAAAGCAAGAGAAACTCTGTTGATAGTTATATAAACCAGGAGAAAATCTGTAAAACAATCTGGGGTGAGTGCAATACAAAAATAAAAGGAATTCCTGCTCCCAACAATATGATAGTGTAATTCGGACACAGCTATCAGGTTAATTAACTGTCATATTAATTGGGCCTGATTCGCCACTCATTGCACTTTGTACAATTTTTACACCTATACAATATGATCATTCTTCTACTTACTTATGACAATGGTAGCAATTTGTACCCACTTTGCACTTTACACAGTGTGAAATGGCTCCACAAGGTGCAAGATCATGGAGAATTAGATCCTATGAGTTTAAAAGACATAAGACAATTTTACAAAGGATGGGAAATGCTATAAAAATCATTGAGGAAGGCAGGGTAGAAACATTGGGATAGAGCAATTAAAAGCCTTGATTTACTCCTCCCCGCCTCCAGCATATGGCAGGGATTTGGACCAGAAACAAGTGATGTCTCCATGGTGGAGTCTGACTTCTGACCTACAGGACAATGGAGTCACAAGCTATCCTGAGACTTGATTGAGATGCCACTTCAACATTTCCATAAGTCATTCTGCCATTGCAGATCTGTCACAATTTTGTCAAAGTTTTGCAGAATTCTGTTGACATGGTGTCATCTCAATAAATGCCAAGTTAAAAAATGAGTTGGGGCAGGTGTGAGCACAGATTTCAAGTCTAATGCGTGGGCTGCTGCATGTCTTCTGACATAATCTAGGCTCTCATACTCGATGTTTTTCTGGAGCCGTGGTGAACTCTTCCATCCTTTAAAATAATGAATCTCGCTTAACTAATTTGAGAAGAAAAAAATTAAAATCAGAATCACTGCTTCCCCTTGCAAAGCATCCTCACCCAAGCTCGGTCTGTGAAAAAAATAACCTAACAGAAATTTGAGGCCTGATTCTCCTTTACCACTTCACACTGACCGGGCTGGTAAGCAGACCTTAAATTACATTTACATCCACTTTAAGGACCCTTTACGCTTGCAGGAGTGGTGTAAAGCGGCCTCAGTATAGATGAGGATTCAGGCCATTCTTTTTAAAGCACCCTTGTAGTTGATGTGTCAGGCATACACGTTATTTTCAATTAGTTGTTTTAAAGGAAGCATGCTGCTTTTGAAAGGCCAGCAACATTGGACATGGACAACACTGGAACTAAAGTCCACAGAACATATCTCTTGTCTCATACTTAGGCTGTAAGCTCCTTGAGGCAGGAACTGTCTTTTTGTTCTGTGTTTGTACAGCACCTAGCACAATGGGGTCCTGGTCCATGACTAGCGCTCCTAGGTGATACAATAAAACCAATAATAAATACTAATAGTTAACTTCATTGTGGGTCCACTGATGTGCAAAACATGAAAAACGAAAGGTCTAATTGTTCCTGTGCCTCCAGAGTATGAGCATTAATATTTCTGAATGTTTATATGAGGGCTCGCTATATAAACAGCTGTCCCTTTAAGACAAGATGTGGAAGATGAGTAACGATCAAGTTTCTGCCACTTATTGTAAACCTCTCTCAATGAAGACCCTCTCTTATTAGGAAATGCTGTACACGTAGAAACCACAATGATTCGAGAGATCCAGCAGCCCACTGCAATGGGAAAACAGTAAACTTTGTGGCTCTGATATAATTAAAACAAATGGCAGCACAGACTGAATATTCCCTTCTATGGTACTGATTTCATAGCTTGTTCCACAGCCTTTCTGAAACAGGTTGGTGGTCTCAGTCCAATTCTTACTGGACAGATATCTCTGCCTCCAAACCTTTTGGCACAGTTGTTAATGTTCTCAGCTGTGAGCCTGAAGACTTAGGCCTAACCCTAAGAGATGACATGTGCCTGCTTGTATACCAGCTTGGAGGTGCTTTGTGCCTCAGCCCCCTTAACAAGTATGCCATCTGTGATAGTGGCTTTGATTATCTGTCTGGTAAGGACTACACTGAAACTATTTATCTCAAATAGGCTAGAATAACCATAAAATAGTAACAACTTTTGGTCATTATTTAATTGATCAGGATTCATATCAGTGGCATTGTGGTAAATGGCTCTGTATCCAATCCCCTGAGTCATCCAGTCCCTCATATATATTCTATATTCTTCCTATATGTTCCCTTCTTGATCTGGACTCCTTCCCAGGCAACAGCATGAAGGAGATGAGTTAGGAATGAGATGTAAATGACAAGGGAAGGGTTTACAGTGTTGTACAGAGAATTATGCAAATTTCAGTTTTGCTAGATGGAGTTTGGTGGTTTGCACTGAATTTCATCCAAATCTACAACTCAAAGCAGAACTCAAAGGGGTTAGAATCATATAGATCAAAACTGATGGATGTATTTGAATGAACCGCTGAAAAGTGACACACAACTTGAGCCTAAGCAGACTTGTGACTGGATGACGAGAGAAGTTATCATATACTATAAATGGGAAGGGATGCAGATCGGGATTAGTAAAGAATATGTCAGAGGTCTTCTGACCAATCTGAATTAATTCAAATCAGCAGTGCCAGATGCTATTCAGCTGAGGGTATAGAAAGAATTAGCTGAAGAAATCTTGGATCCACTGGCAATAATATTTACAAACTCATAGATGACATGAGAGGTCCCAGAAGACGAGCTAACACAGTGCCCATCTTTAAAAAACAAGGGGGAGGAGGAGCAGGGGAACTATAGACCAGTCACCCTTTGACTTCAATACCTGGGAAGCTACTAGAGCGATGTGTAAAACATTCAATTTGTGAACACCTGGAGGATGAAGGGGTAATCCCTAGCAGCCAGCATGGATTTACCAAGAACAAATCATGCCAAACCAGCTTGAATCATGCCAAACCAGCTTGATTTCCTTTGTTGACAGGGCAACTGATTTGGTGGATGGGGAAAGGCAGTGCACATAATATACCGGGACTTCAGCAAGGCTTTTGACACAGTCATACATTACATTCTGATAAGTGAGCTGGAGAAATGCAGGCTTGACAGAAGTACCATTAAGTGGATACATATTTCGTTAAACAACTGCAAACAAACTATTTGTGGAATGATGCTGGATTAGAGGGAGGTCTCAAGTGGGGTTCCACAAGGATCTGTTCTGGGTCCAGTGTTGTTTAACACTTTATTAATTACCTAGATGTAGCAATACAGAACATACTGATCAAGTTTGGCAATGACACAAAGCTGGGTGGGTGCCAATACTTTGGAGGACAGAGCTAAAATTCAGAGAGATCTTGATAAATTGGAGAAAGGGGCTATAGACAACAAAATGAAATTCAACAAAGACAAGTGTACAGTGCTCCACTTGGGGAAGAAAAACCAAATGCACAAATACAGAATGGGAGATAACTGGTTTGGCATCGGCACTGCTGAGTGGATCACAACCTCAACACAAGTCAACAATGCAATGCTGTTGCAAAAAAAATGCAATTTTAAATTGCATTAAGAGAGGCATAGCATGCAAGTCACTGGAGGTGATAGTACCGCTCTACTCGGTGCTGGTTAGGCCTCAGCTGGAGCACTGTGTCTGTCCAGTTTTGGTCACCAGTGCATAGAAAGGATGTAGAGAAACTGGAAAGGACCCAGAGGCGAGTGACAAAGATGATCAAAGGGATGGAATGCAGGCCATATGAGCAAAGGCTGAAGGAAGTGGGTACGTTTAGTTTGGAAAAAAGAGGAGTTTAAAGGGGGATATGATAGCAGTCTTCAGATATCTGAAAGGCTGCCATAAAAAGGATGGAGAAAAGTTATTCTCTTTTGCCACAGAAGGCAGGACAAGAGGCAAAGGGTTCAAACTGCAGGATAGCAGAGTTAGATTAAATCTCAGGAAAAACTTCCTAATGTAAGAACAGCAGGACAATGGAACACACTGCCTAGGGAGTCTTCTTTACTGGAGACTTTCAAAAAGAGGCTGGACAGCCATCTGTCTTGGATGGTTTAGATACAACAAATCCTGCATCTTGACAGAGGGTTAAACTAGATGACCCTTGTGGTCCCTTCTAACCCTATGGTTCTATGGTCCAGTGACTTCAGTTTTATGGGCCCTATGAGAAGTAACATATGCAGATCCCTCCACCACGTATGCCCCAACTGCCTTCTGCCTTTCCCTGATCTTCCTCAGGCTAAGACAACCCAATCCTCCTCACCTCTTTGTATAGTACCATAACCTCTGGGAAGTCAGGAGGCAGAGCCAAAGTGCAATTTCCCAAATAAGGAGCAGAGCAAGACAGCTAAGGAATTCAGTCCACATTGGCCCACAGGTATCCAGAAGGGATCATAGATGGAGAATCGGAGATGTTTCTCTGACTGGTGGGTCACGTGTGAGCTGATGGCATTAGGAAGATCAGGACCCTATTCAGCTGCATAGTTTGCACAGACCTAAGATCACCAGTAACTCTAGCCAACAGAAATACATAGACATCTTCATTGATTTGAACAGAAAGCTCCAGTCATTAAGAACCTGGTCAGGATGTCTTTAGAATTAGGACCTTTGATAACTGTCTGAGTGTGCACAAACTGAGGCACATTTTGAAAACCTGGTCATAACTGACACAACGTAATTGTCACAACACCCCGATGAGGCAGGTCTGCATTACTGACCCAGAGTTTATAGGTGGGGAAGGTGATGCAGAGAAATTGAACATATTATTTTCTTGAGCTAAGTTGGCATAGCCCAGAACTACAAGACAAACCGCACAAACCAGGAAGGGAGCGGGACACATCAGAAAGTATTTTGTCAGCTACTTAGGAAGAAAAAATACAGTAGTGCTAATGTTTCAGACTTGTCCTGCCAGCCTATTAAACCCAACATTTGATGCCACAACGCCCATGAACTCAACAATCTTTCTACTCAGTAATTATATAAGTTGTAAAATGTCATCTTTTCTTTCCCATAAAGGTTAGCCTAGGTGGACAAAGGTGAGTTACTTCTAATATTGGCAGCTGGGTTACACATGCTACGGGTGCCCGCACACATGCACAAAAATCCTCATTATTAAATCACAGAGCAATTAAAAAATTAAAAATTTCATAAGACCCCACATAAAAGAAATACAAGTGTTTAATGATGGATTATAAAGTGAAAGTGAGAAAAAAGTAAAAGCTCAGCTGTCTCAGGGGCTTCCCTTGTAGCCTGTGATACTGAATTCTGTCTTCACCCTCTCACAAGCCGCAAGAGCTAATAAATTCCTGGCTCCCCTGCCTGGGAGCCAAGGCCGATTAATATCTGCCTACCTTGTTACCTAATTCATTATGGAATAGCAGTTAATTTGATTTGATATTATTTTAATAAAATTCTGTAATATATTAGATTGTTTCAGGCTATCAAAATAATTTTCCAATTATTACGGTTACTCAAGCAAGTCTTTTTTTCCCTTCATGAGCGGCAGTTGGTCTGACTCAGAATACATTAGCTCCTACAGCTTCATCCTGGCCAGAGGAATACGAAGTATATGCATGATTACACCAGAAATGTTATTGCCAGTAATGTGAGCCTGCAGATCAACGCAAAGAGTCCACAGATTGATGTGCAATTACAACCCCCATGACGTCATGACACAGGCAATTGCCCTTCTTCTACAACTGCACTAATGAACAAAAAAATCTTTTTCTTATATCCTGATTCTAGTGGGTCAGAGGTAGCAATATGCTGAGCTATAGTGGAATAGATATTGCATCGCAAAGGGAGCTCGCTGTTCTTATTTCTTCGGCCTGTAGTGGTTGGTATGACATAACACAACTGGGCCAGCCTCCAAGGAGTGAGGCTGCTGTCAGCCACTCTCACAACTTTTGGCCCCCTCACACAGAAGCGACTTGAGTTTCTACTTTGCAAGCAGCTGACTGCTCTTTCTTCTGGATAAAAACAAATGCATGAGAGTCAGTGAAAAGGGGAAACAGGAGTGGAAGTTGATTTAAATAGAAAAAGGCAGCCTAGACAAAAGAGCAGGTGAAAACAGTGGAGTTCCATTTGCAGTTGTACCAGATGTCATAAAATGTCTGTCTTCATACATGAGAGCATCTTGGTCATAAGCTTCTGGGGTTAGGATAGTAGATGAGATAATCAGTTTCAAATGTCTCGGGCTTTTGTTGGGGATGGATGCCAGTCACCCTCAGCTGTACATATCCAGTCACGTACATAAAGAACTTCATTGGTTTAGCTATTTTAAAACATGTTCGTATACAAATAGAAAACAGGAATATAAAACCACATAGCCCAAAAGCCTACTTCTGCTCCCATTGAATACAAGTTTTCCCATCACCTTCAATGAGAGCAGAATGGGATCCTCATTTATCATTTAAGATGTTCACAATATAAACTTAATTTATAAGCTTCAAGTTCAACAGCTGAATTTCATGTTTGCATGGTGCCTGTCCCAAAGGGGTCCTGATCCCAACCTGGGTCTCTGGGTGCTATCCTAATATAAGCTTTGTTACCAATAATATTAATAAATACCAAACTATGATTTAAAGCATCCTTAATTGTGTGTGATAATAAAAGAGGTTGTATGGTAATAGCTTGAATGCCTATGGACATAGGAACTGGTGGAGTCACATGCCGTATCTTAGATGAACACTTAGTGTATATCTTGACACCATCACCTCTCTATTGAACAGTAATCTCTGACCCTGCTGTGGCCCATCCTATGACAATGTTAAAGTTCACCGAGGATCGCTGGGCTGTTTCCAGTCTTTCCTTGCATGGATTAAAAAGAGAACTGCCAGTACCTGATTTTCAGGCTGCTAATCGTTTTCTTAAATGATCGTTTTCTGCCTTTTACAGTGCATCGCAGTCCCTTTTTCATATTCTGCCTCCAACATGGCTATTCCTATTCCATTCAGTTATCTTAAAAGAGTGGTGGTTGACCCATGGGATGTATGTCAAATATGATTTACAACCCTTTTCATGCTTCAGCAGAACTCAGTGGAAACATAAATGGATCAGAACATATCCTACATACGTGGAGAAATACAGCTTCTTTTTGTTTTAGTATTTGTAAATTGCCTTATTATTTCCATTGCTTAGCTATCATTAGGTGCATGAAATAGCACTGCTAATAGCAGGGGTGCTACAACTACACTTATTGTACAAAGAGTTTATTATTACAAGTAAATTGTATGCAACCTGCCAAGTGAAAGCACTATCATACCAAACCCAGGGGTTAGTGTAATTTTTTCCTCCGTGCATCAATGTTTTTTAACTTAAATTCCCGTTCTAGTGGGTTTAAAGTGTTGAGACAAAAAGGCTATTGTCTATCAGAAGGATATTAGTGAAAGATGACAAAAAGGAAAAAATGTGTGCCTAATATAAGATAACTTGCTGCTGTAATCCTCCAAGATAAGAATATTTTTACGTTTTCATTTTAAAAATCAATGCATCTTTTCTCCAACTTATATTTTTGCAAGTACTTACTAGATAAAAATATAACAAAATTGTTGGCTTGTCACAGAATTCACATACACAAAAGGCTGCCTGAAAGCATTTGCTGTTTTAAATATACAGATTTCCAAAAGGAATCTTCAAATACAATATTTGACAGCTAAATGCTGTGGCTTACAATCTATCTATCTATAGCCTATTGTCAGTTCTGGGATTTTATGTCTTTTTACATTAATAATGAAATTAAAAGAATTTTTAAAGGTAACTATCACATTTTAAAAAAAAAGAAAACAGCCAAAGTTTTACAAAGAATTCTACATTATATCATGAAAAGATCCCAGTGTCATTAATGATAACTGAAGTTCTTCAGACACTCAGTATTGGTGATACTGAAGTGAATTAACCAGAAGACCTCAAGCTTCTTGATCTTAGGTCTCAATCCTGAAACTCACACAAGTTATCAATGGATCTCAGCACATAAGTAGGGTCTGAATAGTGGGGCCTTTACTATATAAAAGCAAGAAACAGGGTTGGTTCTCATGATTCTTGCATAGAAACTGGTAGGTTTAAATTCTTTTCAACATCACTACTGCATAATCAGCTAAAATTATTGTAGATCCTAGAAATTGCTACAAGATGGTTATAAAGTCTTTGTGTGGACAACTTTTCCATTTGGTGGTAAAACTGGAAGGCCTTATCACTCTTTTATAACTTTCCATATAATTTTTATGAACACAAACATAAAGCATCAAAGACTGCAGGCTGAAAACTTCTCTGTGATCCAAACCAAGTGGCAAAATTAAGTCCTGAAAAAGTTAAGATTCACATCTGGTTTATGGTCTACTTAGACGACTTGGCCTGAGAACATAGCACAGGAGTAGACTGATGCAGAATAAGGCTCAAATTTAATAATCAAGCTTGGTTACTGAATACAGCTATAAAGATGGATGAAATGAAAAGTTTGTATTACATGTCTCCACTCATCACATAACAAAAGAAAAGAAAAGAAAAGAAAAGAAAAGAAAAGAAAAGAAAAGAAAAGAAAAGAAAAGAAAAGAATGGTATGTTTTAAATTGAAAGGAATGGACCATGCTGAAGAGACATGAGATATAAACAATATGGAATAAGACATCATTGTAAACAAGGCCATATCAAATACGTTGGAGTGATTTATCAGATAATGGGAGAGAAGAAACTTAGGCCCAAATCCCGCAAACACTTACACGTTTCACTTTGCATACATAAAAAGTTGAAGGTTGCAGAATCTGGCACTTCGACTTTACTACTTTTATGCCAATGGACAGCACTGCCAGAATAGTTACCATCTGTTCCCCACCCTATTTCCTCTTCCCTCTCCCTTTACTCTACCCTTTCCTTCCATGTTCGCCAATCTTCTTTTTTGCCAGGAGAACCACTATGGTACCTATGTATTCTTCTAGACCTGCTCTGATTGCATTTCCCATGACAGAGTCTGTTTCGGATGAGGTACATTAGAAAAGGCCTCTAATGGAAAATTTACATACTGTGCTATTACAAAGCCCTTGAAAGGCTTTCACTAGTCTAGCTTCCTTTACAGCAGCTGGGAAATGGGCTTGACAGAAAGGAAAATCCAGGAAGTGACAGAGAGAAAGGTTCTCATATTAAACTGATGGCAGCCCAGACAGCAAGGACTTCACTCTAGATCTAAAATGCTTTCATTCCATCACTAGACTTTCTGGATTACTTCTTAGATATCTAACTAGATAATCTTCACCCTGGCCACAGTATGCTATTTTAGGTATTTGCAGGGGCCCCATTATCATGTCTGAGTGTCTCACCATCTTTAATTAATTTATTCTCACTATGCCGCTGTGAATAAGGAAGTGTTATTAATCACATTTTACAGATGGGGAACTGAAGCACAGAGAGGCTATATGACTGGCCAAGGACACACAAGGACTCTATGATGGAGCAGGGACTTTAATCTAGACTTCCCAAGTCTTATGCTACTGCCCTAACTTCTGGGCCATGATTCCTCTCCAGATAGAGAAGTCAGTGACTATCAGGCAGAATCAGATGATGTACCCTGTTTATCAGTGTACCTTCATGTTTCTGATGGATTGCACTCTAATTGCTATTATACTTGGAGAAATAAATACATACAATGGGTAATACTACTAAGAAACAACAATCTTTGACATGTGCAGTGACTTTTGGGCATATTTTAGGCACTGTATTAATTGTTACAAATTGTTTTGGTTAAATACATGTCATATTATGTCTCTGGCATGCCAATACAAATATAGTATTTCACTTCAGTAAAATATATTTTATATATTTTTTTCTGGGTATTTTTTAAGGAAACTAACAGCATGAACAAAATTCAGGAGGTCAACAGTAAAGTATCTTGCAGAATAGAAACATACATCTACACTTCCTGTATAACGACAGATATAATCAGCATCCGGATAAATAAAAAAAGGTCAACTAAAGGGCAGATCTGAACTCATCAGCATGGAGGAAAGAGCAGTAGATATGTTAGTCAATGCATTAATGACAACACATTTCTTAAAAATGGAAGTGTTCTGTGGCTTTACAGTCCTCAGATTATTCCATTTGGAAACAGAATGTCTAGTCTTCCACTGAAAAAGTGAGGAAACTTGTCCATGGAAAGAAAGGGGCCTTATTCTTCTTCCTCTTACACTGGAGTAACTACTGGAGTTATGAAACTAGGGTGAGAGCAGAATTAAATTCAAAGCTTTCAAACAAGGTTTTCTCCCAAGTTAACATTTGGATCCTTAGCAGCTGAAGGCAGATTTTTATAACTAAAAATATATAACCACTTCAGTCTGAGATAATCTCATGTTTTCTAATATGTGCATGATTGGGGTGGTCCAATCCTTGGCTGATAGACCTTCAGAGAAACCCGCCAGTACTACCAGCAGCAGTGATTGCTTATTCAGAGATGAAGGATGGTTCATTGGTTTGGACACTACCCTAGAACTTGGGAGACCAGCATTCAAGTTTATGTTCCACCTCAGAATTCATAGTTGACCTAGCCAAATGATTTAGAGCCAGATTTTCAAAGGTATGTAGCTGTGCTCAGTGTCACAACAACTAACTGATTTAGGAACCTAACTCTCATTTTCCAAAGGGATTTAGGCACCTAGTCTAAATCCCATTGACAGAAGGAAGTATTTCTTCACACCATGCACACTCAACCTGTGGAACTCATTGCCAGGTGATGCTGTGAAGGCCAAAAGTATAACTGGGTTCAAAAAAGAATTAGTCATTGATGGACCCTACCCTCCATGAATTGATCTATTAGCCAAGATGGTCAGGAACACAACCTTATTCTCTGGGCATACCTCACCCTCTGACTGCTGGAAGCTTGAACTGGATGACATGGGATGGATCACTCGATAATTTCCCTGTTCTGTTCATTCCCTCCGGCCACTGGCCACTGTCAGAAGACAGGATACTGGGCTAGATGGACCGTTGGTCTGACCCAGTATCACCATTCGTGTGTTCTTCTTAGCAATTGTTGTGTAGTGTTGTTGTGCATTGTTAAAAAGTTGCCATGTTTCACCCCAAAAATGGATGGGCAAAGTGATTCTTTAGTATTTAAAGCACTTTGCAGTCCATTAGGGTGAAAGTTACTACAGCATATACATGTGAAATAAGGCATGCACTGAAAGGTTTTGTTTCTCAGGAGCAGTAACTACAGTCAATCAGACCAAGTTTACTTGGAATTGAGCCTTAGTTTGATCAGAAAGGTTATGAACTTTAACAAGCTCTTTCACCATCTTAGCAAAATCCATATGCACAGCAAAACCTGAAACCAGGAGATACTAACGTAGTTGCTGGTTTCCTTTCTCACAGTTCTGCCCCAGTGGACAACTTTATGACCTCAAAGATATACTAATTACTTGCACCAAATGTAATACCGCACCTCAAATACTAAACCCAACGAGTGTGCAGAAGTTCCCACATTGAAACTTCCCACTAGGTAAATTAACCTAGCGGGGTGTAAAGAATAGTGTAGCAGAGTGTAAGAGGGAGCCCATTGGAGACCTGGGCCCATCAAATGCGTGGAAGATAGAGCAGCACTGGGGAGGCTCACAGTGAATTGGATGATTATTACTGAACCTTTCTCAAAGCCTTTATAAATCTCTAGGGATTCCTCTTTCTTGAAGCTTCTTAACTTACAATGATCTGTTACTTAATGCACTGGCCTGGTAGTGAGGAAGTTTGCATTGCTACAGGCTGGATATGTGATGTCACTTAAAGTATCTGTGCACTACTTTCTCCATCTTTAAAATGAGAATAAAACCACACATGCACCTTGCCACCAGCCCTTGGGAGGCTGAATTCATCAGTGTTTGCAAAGCACTTTGAGATCCTTAAAGAGATTAGATGATAAATTACAAAGTGTTATTGTAGAGACTGCAGAGACTCAAGGCATGTCGCTGGGGCAAATACAAAGCACTCCATTTCCTGTTTACACAGTCCTTTACCTCCCTTGCATATGCCCCCTAGCGGCCACCCTGAATAATGGCTCTAAATATTCACAACTAACACCACAGTTGTTATAACAGGATAATGTTACAATACATGAAATATTTTTCAGTGTTCCCTATTTTAAAACTAATGATGGATCATACCTTTGGAAAAGAAGAGCATGGGGAACTGTATGTTTTGAGAGCAGATCATAGGATACATGTAGTCTTTATCTGCTAGGATTCTGAAATGAAACCAGCCTAGATTGCTAGGCAGTGTGACGAAAAGTGTCAATAGATCAATTCCAAAAAAAGTGACAGCAATGTGAATTCCAGCAGATACATCAAGAAGTGAATGAGCATGAAATAATTAATTTGTAGAGGGAAAGTACTGATGGACCTCATATTTAAATCCTCCATCCAATGTGAAGCTGCATAAAGAAAGTTAATGAGATGCTGGCTGGACTCAAAAAAGTAGTATATAACATAAAACCAAGGATATTTTTGCATCCTGCTTTTAAGCATTGATTGGACCACATTTAGCACTATAATGCCTGATCCTGATCTCAGTTACACCAGTGTAAATCTAGAGTATACCCACTGATATCAAATCAAAGTCAGAGTCACTGGCGTAAATTCTGATTTACAGTGATGTGACTGAGATTAGAATTTGGTCCATATTGTCCATTTAAGGGCACTTTATATAAAGGAAGATAGAAATTCAAGACAGTACAGTGTAGTGCAACTAAGTTGATAAATAGAATAGAAGAGTTTGAGGAAAGAGTGACAAAATTGGGATTATTTAGTCTTGGAAGAATAATAAAGATGCTTAAGAGGTGACATGACTGAAGTATTTAAACTAGTTAATGGTTATTATAAAATTAAATTTAATGCTCTATTTGAGTGTGTCGAAAAGACCAGAACTAGGGGATTTAGGTTTAAGTAAAAGGGATATATGTAAGAAGAGTTTAAGAAAGTATTTTTTTACAGGGAAACTGTCAAATATATGGAATGGACTTCAAATTCAGATATGGAAACAAGCAACATTCATATATTTAAGTTAATACAGTATGATTATTTGAAACCTAATACATTTATGTGATATCAGTCAGCTTTGCGTTCAGGAGTAACAAACCACCCTTCATGAAGAGCTAATTTTTCACTGATTATTTCCACCCACATAGCAAGATCAAATCTGAGGGCCAGATCTTAAATTGGCATAGCTCCACCAAGCTACATCAGTTACACCAGCTGAGGATCTGGCCCTTCGCCATGCTTTCATTCAACAAGACCGACTAACTCTTATACCTTGAGAGGTCAGTTCTGAGACACATTTTCAGGGGAAGCTTACACTACTGTTGTCAGGCCTGAATCTGTTTTATGAGTAATTAAAGGATTTCAGTCTCCAGTGCAGTCAATCTGGAACCTTTCGCAAGCACAAATTCACATTAGCAGAGGGGAAAAACACAATAAAAGAGAAAAAATAATAATTTCATGAAAAAAAACAAAAATAAGGCTGTATTAACAATCTATCATTGTTCTTATCTCACTGAGTTACTAATGGAAAAGGTAAAGTTATTCCTATTCTATTCTGTATAGGTTTTTATGCCATGCCCATCACCAGAGTTTCAGAGCATCTTCCAGTAGTGCATTAAGCAATGTGACTACATATATCATGTGTTGTTTGTTCTCTTGTCCTCTCCCCAGAGGGAAAATCAGGTACCGTGGAGTGTCTTGTTTTGGTAGGGTTTTTATTGCAGATGGCAAGGTCCAAGAAGTCGGCCTTGCATTTGGAGCAGAAAGAGACAAGGTTTATGACGGTACTTCATTCCTGGAGGAGTTCATTTCACAGTCTCAGACCACCCCCAGAGAAGATTCTGTCTCCTGTACAGACAAATTTTACTCTTACTGTTGAGAGATCCATTCCCATGCAACGTGAGAGAGAGATCAATTTGGAAAATGTCTGAAAGGAAAATGCCACAGAATTTTCCTTCCATAGTCCCATATGCAGGTTTTGTCCCTGGGAAGTAGCTAAACCCTTCTATCCCTCCGACCCTTGTAAGGCTTAAAAACAGGATTAGGGTAAGAGAAAATCTGAAATTGCTTAAATGGGTGGCAATAAGAGAATGTGTGTTAATATGTTATCTTTTTCACATCCAATTTTATTACAAAACCCAGGTGAAGTAAAAATCCCAGAATCACCTTCTAACCTCAGAGTTCACACCATGGCAGTGAGTGTGATATCAAAACTTACACACCTAAAGACATCTGTGCTGGAAATATCTTATCAACAGCAGCATGTGGGTGCCTCTTTTGTGAAACTGTTCCTCAAATTATAGCTTTTGGGGATGGTGAGTAGTAGCAGGCCAGGCATAATTTTAAAGCAAGATCATGGATGGGATTTTGAGATGATCATGCAATAAAAGTGCAACACACAGAAGTGTGGGCAAAGAAATAAGCCAAGACTTTCAAAAATAACTAGTGACTTTGCATATCTCTGTTTCTGAATGCTCAGCCTAAGACACCTTAAAGGGGCCTGATTTTCAGAGAGAAGTTGCCCAGCATTTTCTGAGAATCAGGCCCTTGTAGGGTGTCTGAATTTTGGACCCCCAAAACTGAACCACAGCAAATCACTATTCACTTTCGAAAATCTTTGTCTGCGTCTTTATTTCCTAGCTCTAATCACATGATATGTCAGGGTTATAACATTTCATACCCTTGCCAAATGACACAGTCAGGTTCCACTAACTCCACTGGCTATTGATACAAACCACTCTTGATGGCACTAGTCCATGCATGCATTGGGCTATATGGAATAATAGGGGGTCCTGAGAGCCATGCTTGCCAAAACACCAGTGCCTACTGCATGGTGGAACGAATCAATGTAATATGTTGAAGCAAAGCTCTTTTGGAAATGGTTTCTTTCATTCACTTGAACAATTTGAATGTATACTGTCTGAGTACATTGGGAGTCCTTCTACTGATCAATATGTAGACTCAGTGGATGACATTCTAGTTTAATTGAAGTCAATGGGAGTTTTACTGTTTACTTCAGGGGGCTTCACTCAAGAACCATCATGATTCTCTACAAATGACTACATTGATTTGGGTTTCTCCGTCTTTTAGTTTTCTCTTTGGTATTCATCTTACCCCCATCATTATGGTATCTGAAAGCCTCACAATCTCTAATGCATTCAGCCTTACAACACCTCTGTGAGACAGGAGTCACAGAAAGACTTTCCCAGGGTCATACCAGAAGTCTGTGGCAGAGAATAGACTTGAACAGAGGTCTCCAATGGCCCAGGGTAGTGTCCTAACAAGTGGACTATTCTTTCCAATGTTTAGAGCTGGTTAGGAAACAGAATCTCTGTCCCGTGAAAAATGTCAAGATTTTGGAAGAATAATAAGTCAGACCCCAACTGAAATGAAAAGACAAAATTTTGAATTTTTGACAAAAAGGAATTCAATTTTGAAACATTTCATTATGGTAAATTCAAAACATTTAATTTCAATTTCAACCTTTTTTATATTTTAAAACCATTGTGGATATGAAATAAAGTAAATTTTCAAACAAAATGAAAAAAATGCAACTTGCCATTTTGAAAATGTGGAAACATGACATTGACATTTTTCAGACTTTTTTTGATTTTTTTCACAAACATCTCGTGTTGAAATCGATAAGATTTCACACAAAATTTGGTTTCTTCAAAATGACATTTTCCAACAAAAAACTTTTAAAAAATTGACTAGCTCTAGTTACTATGACAGATATGGCTGTTTCCCTCTCATAGTTCCTTTATCTGCCATCTCCTAAGAGATGAAACAGAGCTAGTCTCTGCCTATGTCAAAGTATTTACCTTTGTGTGTTGTTCTGTCTTTATTGACATGACAACAAATATGTTTCCTTGAGCCCATCTCTACCCCTGCACACCCATGTGAAAGCCAGGCACAATCGATCTCTTTATGGGTTACCACTTTCTTCTCTGCATAGGTGATAAATAGGAGCCAAGTAGGAGTTTCTGGTTATAGATGTGTCTTCTGATGATAGCAGTTTTCCATATTCAGGTTAAGTACATAAGCATTTTAGCACTATATCCATATGCATCTCACTTCCTATTATGCCATCCCAAATATTGTACTAAGCCTGCTTTACTCCCCAGTGATTACACATAATGGGCAATGTCTGGATGGAACTATGCTGCAGGGCTGTGAGCAAATGAGCAATCTTGACCTTACAATGTGGGACAGCCCTACAGTTAGCAGAATCCACTTGCATTCATAGAATATCAGGGTTGGAAGGGACCTCAGGAGATCATCTAGTCTAACCCCCTGCTCAAAGCAGGACCAATCCCCAATTTTTGCCCAAGATCCCTAAATGGCCCTCTCAAGGATTAAGCTCACAACGCTGGGTTTAGCAGGCCAATGCTCAAACCACTGAGCTATCCCTCCCCCTGTAAAAATACTTCCATTTGTTTGCATTTATAGCTTAAGAAGCCATTCTCAACTGGAAGTATTTCCCCATGTCATAGAATATCAGGGTTGGAAGGGACCTCAGGAGATCATCTAGTCCAACCCCCTGCTCAAAGCAGGACCAATCCCCAATTTTTGCCCCAGATCCCTAAATAGCCCTCTCAAGGACTGAGCTCACAAGTGTGGGTTTAGCAGGCCAATGCTCAAACCACTGAGCTATCTCTCCCTCTACTATTATTTCAGACAGTGAGAGTATTAAGTGTCACAGGGCGGTCATTCGATGGAAATATCAGAAACTTAGTCATATTAAAATTTTGTTACCAAATGCTTCTATGTCACCTTAGTCCATCTTTGCCTCTTCTGTGCATGAATCTAGAGAAACTTTGGCTCAAACTGGTATGCTAAATAACAATTTTATTTTTGGCATTGTAAGCCAATGCCACCTCTGGGCATGAGAGCCAGTGGCACAGAAGGATGTTGGGGTTCTTAGCTTGACACAAGAAAGGGGACTGAAAGCATTTTGGTAAAGGAAACAAAAAGGGAGCTGGATAGTTTAAAGGAAACACACATAATGGATATGTACATGTTAAGAACATTTACGTGAAAAGCTGTGTCATGCCATCTTTCTAAACTTCAACAAATGATCTGAAATTAGAGGGTGAATATTTAATGTAAATAATGTATGGAAAACAGAAAACCATAATCCCAAAATATCAAACCATATACCAAATCTCTTCTCCTTGAATTTCAAAGGGGCAACTTCTGCCCCTATTGCAGCTTGATCTTGAGCTTACAAAATGTGCTTTAGATTTTGGGTGGGAGAAGGAGCAATATTTCATGGATGAATTTAACACCAGCACTCATATGTTGTGTAACAAAACTAATTAAATTAGGGTGTGGACTTTTCATCATCTCAAACTAAGCCCTGGCCTGCACTACCAACTAATGTTGGTATAACTACGTTGGAAAATCTGTACCCCTGAGGAACACAGTTATACTGACCAAGTTCCCAGTGTAGTCAGCCCTGTGTTGACGGAAAGTCTTCTTCCATTGACATAACTAACACCTCTTGGGGAGGTGGAGTACTTAAACCAACAGAAGCTGTGCAGTGGCAGTGTAGCTGCAGTGCCCTAAGTGTAGATAAGCCATCTGTGCTGCAATTTTGGTCACGCCTGCTAATGAAGGGCCTGAAAGAAGTAGAAAAAGTTCAGAGAAAAACCTTTGGAAGATGCAGTGTGATCTACTGGATAGAATACTGGACTGGAGCTCAGGGGATCTGGGTCCTATTCCTGCCTCTGTCACTGACTTATATGAGTCACTTCACCTCGGGTTTCTCTCTCATCCCTTGTCTATTTAGCTTACAAGCACTTAGGGGAAAGGAGCCGTCTCTTCCTATGTGCTTGTACAGCCCCTAGCACACTGAGACCTCAATATGCTACTATAATAAAATAGTTAGTGACGTCTTGGGATGATAGCAGCGTGGGTGTGTGCATGTCTGTGGTAGGGAGGGAAATGTTCCATATGAAGAGATTTAAAAGACGAGGACTATTTAATTTAGGAGGGAGAAAAATAAGAAGAGATGTTATAGAGATATATGAAATGGGATAGAGAAGGCTATATGGGCACTGTCCCTTAACCTGTCCCATGACATAACAACATTTCATGAGATTAAAAGGTAAGAAATTCAGAAGGCATGAATGCAAATACTTCTCTACAAACATAATCAGCCTGTTGAACACACAGCTGTAGACTGTTACAAGGCAAATAGTTTGATAAGGTTTGTAAAAAGAATTAGAAATATATTGGTCAGTTCTTATGTTCCTATCTATAGCTGTTGTAATTTTGCAATGGTAATGGCAGCATTACATCATATCACCCTATCAAAAGGGTTTATAAATAAAGGGACAACCCATTAAATACCTTGGTAACAAAGCAGGGCCTGATTTCACAGTATTGCAGTGGAAACAGGTGAAAGAAAAGATGGTTTTGTAGCTAAGGAAATGGACAAGGCCAAGGATACAGGAGGTCTGAGATCAATTCCCAAGTCTACCATAGACACCCTGTGTGACACTGAACAATATTTCATTGCTGTATGCAGTGTTGTTGTAGCCATGTTGGTCCCACCATGTCTCTCTGACATTGAGCAAGTGATTTAGTCTCTGTGTCTCACTTCCCCATCTGTAAAATGGAGATACGAATACATCCTCTCCCCCATGCTTTGTCTGTCTTGACTAGTTAGACCATAAAGGTGAAATCCTGGCCCCGCTGAATTCAATGGGAGTTTTGTCATTAATTTCAATTAAGCCAGGATTTCTCCCTAAGCTCTTTGGGGCAGGAACTATCCCTTACATGTTTATGTCCAGCACCTAGTACAATGGAATGCTGAATTCAGTTGGAGCTGCCACGTGCTACTGTATTGCAAATAATAAAGGTTCGTGTATATGGGTATTTTTTTTACCCATTGTATAAAAGTCCCCGCAAACTCAAAGGACTTCAGAATATTACATTAAAAATTGCTTTTTATTTTTTGCAGGATCTCCAGCATTTTCTCTGTGCAGACTAAGGGCTAACAGCTCTTCATCGTATTTACAGGAAAAAATGCACAGTGCTAACTAAATGCCACATGCCGTGGGAGGAACTTCTGTTTTTAATAAAACCAATCTGGTCTAGATCAATGATAAGAGGGCATAATTTCTTCAACTGGGAAGCCAGAACTTTGAAAAGAATCATACAGTCAACACTAATCTGAGATCAGGGTCTGCAAGGGAAGCAGAAATCAGTGGGTTTGACCTTTACATGAATAAAGGGTATTGTTCCCATCAGGGGGAAATGGTAGCAAAGCGCTTCCACCAAGGGAAGGGGTAAGGTTTTGCTGTAGAGAACATGATGCTGCTGGAGAGTGAAATGTCAATGGATTGGACTTCTTCCTGCCCTCTTCTACCATTTCTGCCCCCTCGTTCTGATGTGGATCCCTTTTGTGGGGTGTATAGATGTTGGCTTCCCTCAACCCCCATAGACTACACTCTACATCTGCTGGGTCCTGGCAATTCTTTATATCTTCTCTATCCAAATGATTCCCTGTGGCATCTCTCCTGCAATTCGGTCTATGTGGGTGGCCTCACTGTGTGTGCAGAGGCCCATTCAATGGGGCTTTGCTTGGGTACAGCAGTTCACCCCAGGAAAAAGGGGCAGGATCAGGGCATTGGTTTTCTTTCCCTCTGCTACATACCTATATTTCTCCACGATCTTCTGTCTATTTCCTTATGTACTGTTGCTGCAGAGACAGCCTCCATATTCTCCACTCTGAATTCCTCCCAGCTATACAATCAATCTAATTTTACTGTCCATTGTTTCTGTATTAATGTATTAGTACATAACAAATTGTTAAACAGAGGGAAAACAGAGTTGTCTTTGGACAGTAAAGATCCCAAACGGAAACTGCAGGGAGGAGAAGAAAAAGACAGCAGGTGTCTGAACAAACCGATTGTCATATTTGGACTGAAGGACAGTATTCAAATGCTAGACTAGAGCTCAGTTCATTTTAAGCAGCTGTCCAGTTGGATAGCTACTATAAACAGGGTGGCTTGTAACAAGAATATTTTAGCTTGAAGCATTTCCAAATATTTAGGGTGAACTGAAAAAAACCAAATAGACCATCATCAATACTGTTAACAACAATAATGTCTGAGACTTATATTGTGCTTTTGTTCCGTAGATCTCAAAGCACTTCATAAAGGTGGAGATGGGTGATTATTCTTATTTTACAAATGAGGAAACTGAAGAACAGAGACGTGACATGGTTTACCCAAACTCACATCACAAGTCTGTAACAGAATCAAGAACAGGACCCAAGTCTCCTGACTCCAGACTGATGCTCATTCCACTAGATCAGAATTGCACCTCAAGAAAGAAAGAAACTGAAACAAGACACTGTATAAGCTTAGACTTAAAAAATCAGAGTTAGTTTAATTTTGAAACAAAAAACAAAAATAAAAATCAGAAAATCAGTTTCTCTTGTATTTACCAACCAAGACCTACATTCACAGTTCTGTGCTTCCTCTGAGAAAGTCAAGCACCACACAAGTTCTTTCTTCTACTCCCTGCTACAATTTAGATGTTAGTTGAGATACCAGCTCTTGCAGAGGGAACAGGTCTTTGAACTAAGGTCTTGGCACACACACAAAAAAGTGGGGGGACGGGACTGATTTTCAGATATTTAGTTTTAATTATAAAATCATCTGCAGTTTTAATCTGTGTAACCTGCACCAAGGGCCACCTCCAACAGACAGTCCCTCTCTCCAACTGTAAAATATCCCCAGGGATTCCAGGACAATTTTATTCAACATTTAAAAAGAGATATGCTTTGGCTAAAGCATCTGACCTTAGCTGGTCTCTTGACAGATTTCACGATATACATTCTGTTATAGATCTGAGATTTCAGAAGTTCACTCATTTAGTTACAAAACCTCTCAATTCACCCTTCAACCAGTGCTTAATTTGTGCCAGGGCTTGCCAGGGCTGAGCCCCAGCATCTCTAGGCTTGGCAGTTCATAGCCCCAGCACCTCTGGGCTTGCTGCATCAGTTATGATTGTAAAAAAATTGCTTGAGCCCTAGCACATAATGGCTTGAGCCCTTTCATTATAAATGAAGAACTGCCTTCAATTTCTAAGCAAGATACTTCATCACTGAATGGGCGTGTGCTTTTGAGATCACTGGAAATTTTGGAGGCTCAAGGTCAAATTTTCAAAGGCGACCACAGTGACTGTGTTTGAAAAAGGGCATCCACCTCCAAGACAGTCATTTCTGAACACAAATGGGAAGCTGCATGTCCATGTACCCAGACGCTCTCACATAGAGTGCATGCTGCAAGGGTCTCTCTCACCATACATATTTATACATATATAAAATCACACATAATATACACCTGTTTTTATTTGAGATAAAAATATGTGCATATGAATTTACAGCCAAAAGCAAATGTTTTTGCTTTCATTTTCTTTAACGTTTATGGCCAGTTTCTCACAGCTAGTACTAACTCTAGATGCTGTGAAAACGTCCTTAGTTTCTGTGCTTTTATAGGGTTCCAACAGGGGATTGTCTAAAAGAACACCAGATTTTTCCATTTTTGCTACAGATGAAACCACTAGGAGGAGGAATGTGTCCACGGTGTTGGAAAAACAGACAGACAAGACATATAGCCAACCATCAAAGTTACTTTTTGGCAAAGAGTTTAGTGAACAATCAACCGTTGTCATCGCAAAAACAATGCAGGTTCCCCTATGAAATGGTTTCAGAGTGTTTCCTCTTTAACATTTCCTCTTCAAAAAGGTCAAGTAAAATAGCATCTATCAAGAGGAGCATTTAGAAACAACCAGCCTGCTCTTGCCAGCCACCATCCACTCATGGAAATGATGCTGGTGTATCTTGGGGAAAAATAACAGATCGTCTGTCTGCAGAGGAGTTTGACTGACTAAGAGAAGAAAACACTGACTGAAATTCACAATCCATTCCCTTAAACTAGATCTCTAAGAGCCCCCCGAAGTCAGTAAAGATAATGGATTTCTATTTCAATGGGCTTTGGATCAGGCCCCTCAATGAAGAGTAGTGAAAAGATACACAAATCAGTGAACCAATAGGAGAAATCTTTTCAAATCATACAAGATCTTCCTACTTTTGGAGCATATTTCTGGAATCAAGAGTTATTATAATCAATAGATATTTTGTCTAAAAGAGATGCTATGGTTCAAACACAAGTTATAGGCTTGATGCAGAAATTACTGGATTCGATTTTATGGCCTGAGTTATGCAAAGGATGAATTAAATGATCCCTTTTGGTTTTATATTAACTAATCTATGAATAAGAACACCCCCTGAGAATGAACAAAACATTGTTCTTTCATCCATTTATCAGTGAAGTACATTAAAAAAATCAAAATATCTTCTATGTTACAAGTTCCTCATTCAAATTTGTAATCTTCCCCCACAGCTCTTTATTGAACATCTGTCTAGTTTTCTGACTTGGGAAACACACAAAAATATTTTAATGCATTCTTTGAAGGAGAAGCCTTCGAAGAATCTCCATTCAAAAGATCAGTTAGTTCAGGGTGTTACTGTGTGAGGATATGCAGTGAGCGTCTGATAGTGAAAAGCAGCTGAGTGGTGATAATGTATATGACAAAATGGAAGGGACTACCAAAATCTGGATTCTTACAGCAGAGAAGTTTAATATGCAGGTCAACAAGGAGAGGAGGAAGAATTGGACATCTTGAAGGGCAAATCATGCTACAATTCTATGCAAACCACTGAGCACAAATGACAAGTACACCCAGAGACAACACTCATGTGCACAATAAGTTGTATAATCCCAGACTCTGTAAGAAACATGTAAACATCTGAGCTTTGCATTTGCATGCATTCTAAAAATGATAGAGGACTTTTTTCCTACAAGCTGTCGTTTAATTTATTCACAAGGTCGATTTCGAAACAGTGTTCAAATGTTTTGGAAATACGTCAAGAACATCGTTTTATTTCATGGTATTGTAGTAGCATCTCATTATATTAGTCTAATATGAATGCAATACAATGAAAAAGCTATTGTGATGGCATTGTACTAGGCTAAATAGATAGAATGTTATTACAGTACTGTAAAAAGAAAGATTTATAGGTTAGCATTTGCATTGATGAGTAAGAACAGCACATGCAGCCACATATTTGGCTATTTGGACTCCCAAGGAAACTAAGCCTTTTGTTATATTCAGAGTAATCAGGCATTTGATAGTGAACAACGCTGCTTTTGCTAGGGAAAGCAGCAGCAAGGGAGAACAGACGTGTTGACTCAGCTTCTGGACCACTTCTTCTGTCATACTCCCCAGAGGTTTTATCCCCTTTCAACAAGAGTGTCAGCATCCCTGACAGAATAGGATCCTATTGCACATCAAAAGAGCCTTTTTTTTTCAGGTTGCACAAGAAAGGGGCACAATTTTAATTGCCACAGAAATGCAGCCAAGTAGGAAACAAACCTACCTTGTGTGAACTGAAGAATGTTTTTGCCTTCTCCAAGATATTTCCTGCCATCACTACAGGCATCAAGTGACGGTGGAGAGGACTTTTGGTTTTGTTTTCCCTCGGTTTCCCAGCTATATACATTTGCCAACTCTAAGCAGCCATCAGTAGGGCACTCCCCAAAAAATAATATTTAAAAACAACCTCAGATTTCCCTTCCTGGGTATGTATGAATCAAGTCTGTCAGGATGCTATTTAAAGGAAAATAGCACTGAGCGGTTGCAACATAGTTAAGTAAACAAATATTTACTAGATAAGAAAAAACTGTGAGTGCCAGATCCTCCTCTGGCTGTGCAGTCTTGAATGGAGCTATGTTGATTTACACCAGTTAATCTGGCCCTTTTTCATTAATGTAAATATTAATGCCATTTGTTGTTAAATATCAGGAACTCTTTTGCTCTCCCAATCCCCATGATTATAGCTGGTGTCTCTCAGAAAGAGCCAACCAACATGATAGTGATACCTGTTTCCAGCAGGAATTCAAGTCTGCTAATGATGTAGTTTAAACCTCAAGAACTAGTGCTGCGCTATGGGGAAAGGGCCTGATCCAAAGCCCATGGAGGTTAATGAGGGTCTTTCCATCGACTTCCAGAAGATTCAGAACATTCCTAAAAGAGAAACATTCAAAAATGCCTGAGATTAGGTCCCCAGTTCCCAGCAAATGTGACTAGAAGTTAGGTACATAGCTCCCTTAGGCACCTGAAAATCCCCCACAACATGACAAATTTCAAATGTTCTGTAAGATAAATTCTAGGGTGGAATTTTCAAATGTGGGACTAACTGCACCCACTGAAGTCACTGGGAGTTTTAACCTTGACTTCAGTTGGAGCAGAGAGAAGCCAATCCTAGGGGCTTTTGAAACTCTCACCCTAATGTTTATTTGGTAGATGTGTTTGATAACTGGATAGGTCAGTCTGAAAGGTTGATGTTTAGATAACATTATACTGAACAGACCTCCTAGTCTGACCAAAAAAGAAAAAGGAGTACTTGTGGCACCTTAGAGACTAACAAATTTATTTGAGCATAAGCTTTCGTGAGCTACAGCTCACTTCATCGATGAAGTGAGCTGTAGCTCACGAAAGCTTATGCTCAAATAAAATTTGTTAGTCTCTAAGGTGCCACAAGTACTCCTTTTCTTTTTGTGGATACAGACTAACATGGCTGCTACTCTGAAACCTAGCCTGACCAAGGGTCCAATCCTGTGAGGTGCAAAGCATTTCCTGTGAGGTACTGACTGGTGACTTCAAGGAAGTTGAAGGCACACAGCAGCTTGCAGAGGTGCTCCAAACTAAAAAGCAAGTCCAGTCTTCAATAGGCATGGCTAAGTATTACTGTCATTTTGTAAATGGTTTCACTGACATTGTATCTGTTATCACAGACTTATACAAAAAACACAAATCCCAACAAAATAGTGTGGATGGAAGCCCGTCAGAAAGGTTTTGATGAGTTAAAGAAAATTCTGGCAGGGAAGCCTGTTTTGGCCAGTTCAGATTTTGACAAAATGTTTGAACTGTGTACTGATGCATCGGTCACAGGTCTAGAAGCAGTACTGATTCAAACAGGGGAAAGTAAAAAGAAGCATCCCCTAGATTTCTTAAGCAAAACACTGACACCCACTGAACAGAACTATTCTGTCATAGAAAAAGAATGTTACACAATTGTGTGGGCAATCAAGCTGTTACCTTATCTATTAAACAGAAAATGTAGGGTCCTGACAGACCACTTGGCATGTGTATGGCTGCACAGGACAAAAGGTAATAATTTCAAACTGCTACCGTGGAACATTATTCTCCAAGAATACGACTTATAAAATTTACTTGTTAATGGCAGAGAAAATATAGTGGCAGATGCATTGTCCAGGTAAGAGGGTTCTGAACCAGCGCCTACAGGTTAGAATAGTGGCTGACCCTAAAACATCAATGTAAGAAGGGAGGAGTGTTCTTCAATAATAAACTTGTTCTTGTTTTCAGTATAAATGTATCTACTTGCTGTGGTTTTAAACAAAGTGGCAATCCTGAGTTGAATGTTACAAGCTGGTGTGTCCTGTTCCTTTGGGAACATCAGACCTGGTAATTCTATGAGTGTTTACTGGACTAGGGTCTGGACACTTCAGGAAAAGCTTTGAGACTTAGGGTTCGTGAGTGCCTATTGCTACCTGTACAGAAAGAAAGCATGGCCTGCAGAAGTCTAGAAGATGGTGTATGTTCTGCCAGAGGCTGGTGGTTTCAGGGTGTTGATCCACAGCAGGCACAGACAGGCTCTGCTTCACGCTAAGGGCAGGTAGTGGTGAGGTGCCTCACAACTCTAGGTACCCCTGGGGAGTGTCACAATGTTTGGTGATTGGATAGAGGTTGGTCTGAAAGGTTGATGTTTAGACAACATTATACCGAACAGACCTCCTAGCCTGGCCAAGGGTCCAATCCTGCAAGGTACAGAGCACTTACTGCAAGGTACTGACTAGTGCCCTTGTGGAAGTCGAAGGCACTGAGCAGCCTGCAGGAGGTATTCAGCACCTCACAAGAGCAGATGGTTCAAGAAGGCATTCTCCCATCTACAGGGACTGTAGGTACAGCCCACACCACACCAGTTTTAGCCATTAACATAATGCTTGCCTTCCTCACCGGGGGTAGTGAAGCCCAATTCATTATTACTCATAGGAATCACAATTCCTTCCCTGTTTCTGCCTAGCTCTTGCGAGGGGAAGTAACTCATTCCAGCCTTGTTTACTGGGTGCAGGTTACTTCCTCCACTCGCAGCCACAGGCTGCTCTAGCTATAGGCAAACAAGGGCATGTCTACACGTACAGTGCAGAGGCACATTGATATAGCTGAGCCGCGGTGGCATGTACGGTGAAGAAGCTCTACACCGACGGCAGAGGGCTTTCCTGTCAGCATAGCACTGTCCACACCAGTGCTTATGTCAGTGTAATTTATGTCACTCAGGGGAGGTGGTTCATTCACACACATGAGCTACGTAAGTCATTCCAACATAAATTGTAGTGTAGACATAGCCCAAGGCAGCTGCCTTGGGCCAGATTTCTGGAAAGATTGATTTTACATGGTACCACAGATCAGTCTATGGGGGTGTGAACTGCAGAGCACTCGAACTTGTAGTTCTGAAACTGCCCTGTGGAGACCTTGCTGGCACAAATAACATTGATGTAATCTGCTCAGGTCAGGCAGGCCGCAGGACAGCATGGGTGCCTGATTTGATGGCAGGAAGTAGCAGTGGAGAGGACCCTCCCATCTTTCTGGGCTTGGCAGGTAAGAAGTGGGAGTGGGGGGGAGGGGGGCTGGGCACTTGGTACTACCCACTCCCAACATGGGTTTGCCTGGGGGAGGTGATGAGGGTGAACCAGGAGCATCCCTGCCTCCCCACCTCCCATAAGCAGCCAACTCCCTCTCCACTGCCTCCCACACAATCACCCTGCCTCCACAGGTACCCAGCCTACCCCAGCTCGCCCAGAGATCCCAAAAACACCCCTGCCTCCCACACAACCCTCACTGCCTCCCACAGGCACCCAGCCCCTGCCTCCCACACAACCACTCTGCTTCCTGTGGGCACCCACTACCCACAAGCCCCCTGCATCATCCAAGTCACCACCAACCCCCTGCTTCCCACTTTCCCCAGCATTGCCATTTAGCTGGCTGGGCTATCCCACTCCTGCGGTGGGAGGAAGATGAGAACATAAGAACGGTCCTACTGGGTCAGACCAAAGGTCCATCTTGCCCAGTATTCTGTCTTCTGACAGTGGCCAATGCCAGGTGCCCCAGAGGGAATGAACTGGTAATCATCAAGTGATCCATTCCCTCTCGCTCATTCCCAGCTTCTGGCAAACAGAGGCTAGGGACACTATCCCTGCCCATCCTGGCTAATAGCCATTGATGGACCTATCCTCCATGAATTTATCTAGTTCTTTTTTTGAACCCTGTTATAGTCTGGGCCTTCACAATATCCTCTGGCAAGGAGTTCCACAGGTGGACTGTGCATTATATGAAGAAATACTTCCTTTTGTTTGTTTTAAACCTGCTACCTATTAATTCATTTGGTGCCCCCTAGTTCTTGTGTTATGAGGAGTAAATAATACTTCCTGATTTACTTTCTCCATACCAGCCATGATTTTATAGACCTCTATCATATCCCCCCTTAGTCATCTCTTTTCCCAGCTGAAAAGTCCCAGTCTTATTAATCTCTCCTCATATGGAAGCTGGTCCATACCCCTTGTCATAAATATAAAGGGAAGGGTAAACCCCTTTGAAATCCCTCCTGGCCAGGGGAAAGCTCCTCTCACCTGTAAAGGGTTAAGAAGCTAAAGGTAACCTCGCTGGCACCTGACCAAAATGACCAATGAGGAGACAAGATACTTTCAAAAGCTGGGAGGAGGGAGAGAAACAAAGGGTCTGTGTCTGTCTGTAGTCGTCTTGGCCGGGGATAGACCAGGAATGGAGTCTTAGAACTTTTAGTAAGTAATCTAGCTAGGTATGTGTTAGATTATGATTTCTTTAAATGGCTGAGAAAAGAATTGTGCTGAATAGAATAACTACTTCTGTCTGTGTATCTTTTTTGTAACTTAAGGTTTTGCCTAGAGGGGTTCTCTATGTTTTTGAATCTAATTACCCTGTAAGATATCTACCATCCTGATTTTACAGGGGGGATTTCTTTATTTCTATTTACTTCTATTTTTTATTAAAAGTCTTCTTGTAAAACACTGAATGCTTTTTCATTGTTCTCAGATCCAAGGGTTTGGGTCTGTGGTCACCTATGCAAATTGGTGAGGCTTTTTATCCAACATTTCCCAGGAAAGGGGGGGTGTAAGTGTTGGGAGGATTGTTCATTATTCTTAAGATCCAAGGGTCTGGGTCTGTAGTCACCTAGGCAAATTGGTGAGGCTTTTTACCAAACCTTGTCCAGGAAGTGGGGTGCAAGGTTTTGGGAAGTATTTTGGGGGGAAGGACGCGTCCAAACAGCTCTTCCCCAGTAACCAGTATTAGTTTGGTGGTGGTAGCGGCCAGTCCAAGGTGTAATATTTTGTACCTTGGGGAAGTTTTGACCTAAGCTGGTAAAGATAAGCTTAGGAGGTTTTTCATGCAGGTCCCCACATCTGTACCCTAGAGTTCAGAGTGGGGGAGGAACCGTGACACCCCTAATAATTTTTGTTGCCCTTTTCTGAACCTTTTCCAATTCCAATATATCTTTTTTGAGATGGGGTGATCACATCTGCACACAGTATTCAAGATGTATTCAGGAAGGCAGCGTTCAGCTCTGCTTCCCTGGTCTGCCCTCCCTTTTCACAGTCTCTGGACCTCAGCAGCTCAGAAGAGCCCCCTGCCCCACAGTAGCTTAAGCCACAACTAGAGAGCAGTTCCCCTCTTACCCCTGCAGTCTCCTCTTCCTCTGCCTCCTCTTCCTGCCTCTCCCCAACAGGAGGAAGCTGACCCCTCCCCAACCCCCAGCTCTCCTGCCTCCCAAACCAAAGCCCCCCACCGCAGGTCCCCGAGAAAGGGATTCTCCAGCTCTGCTGGTAAGAGCCATGGCTGCTGCCCCCTCCGCCCCA
The DNA here is from genome assembly GCF_965140295.1 of Lepidochelys olivacea. Lineage (NCBI taxonomy): Eukaryota > Metazoa > Chordata > Testudines > Cheloniidae > Lepidochelys > Lepidochelys olivacea. The sequence continues at coordinate 104,245,702 of NC_140416.1, forward strand.
CAATACTGGCTTTCTGGACTGGAGGCAAGCAAACTGAAGTTTTGTCTAGGGTGGCAGATCCTCTTCAATGTCCTCTACTTGCACCAGCTCAACTCCACTCTCTTCTTCTCCCCATCCACTCCTGTCCACCTGCCCATGAACAGTAGCAAGTAGGCAGCTGCTGTTCTTTCCCTAGTGTCTGAGCTGTGACGCAGGGGGCACTGACGTGGGAGACACACCGGGATCGGGCTTTATTCCCCTTCATGGATGCCTAGTCCAGCCTTATTTATTTATTACAGGAGCAAGTGCAAAGGCGTAAACAGAAACGCTGTCACTAGCTCTCCAGTGGTTTTTATTGGCAGAACCATTGGTACACCATGCTCTGAAGAGCCTATTGCTATTGCCAGCAGCCAAGGATCAAAATCCTGGCCCCATTGATGTTAATGGCAAAACTCCCATGGACTTCAACAGGGTAAGGATTTCACCCTAGGTACCTTAAAAATGCCAGCCAAGCTTGTTACAAGTAAAACATGCTAAGGGAGCCATGATACTGAGATAATATAATAATAAAATCTAAAGAAATAAAAATTAATGCCCTTCCCCAAGAAGCATTTTTATCCCCAAAAGAGAGAAGAGCAGAGACCCTAGGAAGTCCACTAGGGACTTTATTATAACTGTTGATTTTATGTGGAATGCGTGCACTCAGATATTATGGTGACAGGCAACAGTATAAACCCAATGAGAGAGAGAAAGGAGTCCTGTCTAACACTAAAACTCAGAGAGCTTCATATCTCAGAACAAGGACCTTCCCCTTCTCCAAGAAAATTACAGCTATCCTGTGGGATGCTGCTACATGACTCCACCCCCCACCCCCACCCCGTGGATGATATTATTACTTCAACAAGCAAGTTAGTTGTTTCAGTCTCTCTGTAATAAGACTTCTAAGACACCAGCTTCTAAGAAACTGCTTCTAAGACACCACCCCAAGGAACCTTCAGATATATCAACAATAATACTATTCTATATTTATTAATAAACCACCTTTATTTAATCATTAGCTTTTATCAATATCTTAAGTGTTCACTTTAGACAGGTTTCATCACATTTCAAGTAACCCAAAGAGACAAGTTTAAAACAAGTTAAAGAGACTCCACCTCCCCACCCCACCTTCTGATTGCACTACACAAGTCTTATTCATCTCATACCTTTACCTTGCCCCTGGATTACACATTGCTCCAAGGTCAATGATTCACTGAAGTCTAAACCAAAGAATTATTAAGAAATAGATGGCTGCTAAAACAGAGAGCAGATCAGAGTTTCCTTGTAGTGTGTTGGGAGTTTAAACACACAGCTCTTGTGAGTGTTCATGAGAGAAGTGCAGATATTTACCTGCACTCAGCAACAAAAATATACCTATTTAGATACTAATTTCTGTTTATTCAGTATAAATTAAACAAATTCATAGTAAATCCATATATTTCAATTAACTAGATAGCAGGAGTCTATGGTATATACTAAAATGCCTAGATCTTGGTGTTTGCTAATACAGATAAACTTTAAGGTAGTGAGTGTTGCCTGACGTTGAGCAAATGACATTGAGAGTTAGGATTCATGTATCCTGTTCCCAGTTTTGCCACTGATTCATTACGTGATCTTGGTCAAGTCACATGAGGGCAATTTCTGGTACTATTACAATGAAAAGCATCCTACTCCACAAATAGTACCATTCATACTAATGGGACTTCTTGCAGGGTAAGATGCTATTCAGTGTGAGGTAAGAGAATTACACTCTGGCCCTAAATCTCTGTAGGACAAATTTGCAGGTGATTTTTGTGCAAATTGGTATAAATATACATATTTTTCCAAGCCGTTCTTTGTGTAAGTCACACTAGCTTAGAGTCTCTTAGGGCTAGATTCTAGGGCTGTTGATTAATCGCAGGTAACTCATGCAATTAACTCAACAAATTAATCAAGATTAATTGCAGTTTTAATCACACTGTTTAAAACAATAGAATACCTATTGAAATTTATTACATGTTTGTGGATGTTTTTCTACATTTTCAAATATATTGATTTCAATTATAACACAAAATACAAAGTCTACAGTGCTCACTTTATATTATGTTTATGACAAAAATTTGCACTGTAAAAATGATAAACAAAAGAAATGGTATTTTTCAATTCACCTCATACAAGTACTGTAGTGCAATCTCTTTATCATGAAAGTGCAATTTACAATAGTAGACTTTTTTATTACATTGTAACTGCACTCAAAAACAAAATAATGTAAAACTTTAAAGCCTACAAGTCCACTCAGTCCTACTTCTTGTTCAACCAATCACTTAGACGAACAAGTTTGTTTACATTTGCAGGAGATAATGCTGCCCACTTCTTATTTACAATGTCAGCTGAAAGTGAGAACAAGGGTTCGCATGGCATTTTTTGTAGCCAACATTGCAAGGTATTTACATGCCAGATATGCTAAACATTGCCCTTCATGCTTTGGCCACCATTCCAGAGGACATGATTCCATGCTGATGATGCTCATTAAAAAAAGCACTACAGTACTTGTATTTGGTGAATTGAAAAATAATATTTCTTTTGTTCTTTACAGTGCAAATATTTGTAATAAAAATAAATATAAAGTGAGCACTCTACACTTTGTATTCTAGGTTATAATTGAAATCAATATATTTGAAAATGTAGAATACATCCAAAAATATTTAAATAAATGGTATTCTATTATTGTTTAACAGCCTGATTAATCGCACGATTAATCGTGATTAATTTTTTTAATCGCTTGACAGCCCTCCTAGATTCTAATATCAATACTCCCAGGTAAATATGAGGCAAATCTATTAGTTTCATATTTACATTAGTGAAAATGAGAGCAGAAGTCTTACTCTTATGTCTACTTCCTAACTTCTACCACTTTACACTTTCCTCTGCCTTGTCCCTGTATGTCTTGGTTCAGTCATCTGCAAAACTTATGTAAGAATCCATACTGTACTTACAGGTATACAGTATAATAATTAACACGTTGTGAATATGGTTTGAGACACTCAAACAAAAAGTTATTTCTGGGCCCAATCTAGAAAAGAACTTCACTACATGGTTAACTTTAAGCATGTGCACAAGTGCTTTATTGGACCAGAGTCTAAGATCTCAGTTTCAGAGTAACAGCCGTGTTACTCTTTCGCAAAAAGAAAAGGAGTACTTGTGACACCTTAGAGACTAACCAATTTATTTGAGCATAAGCTTTCGTGAGCTACAAAAGCTTATGCTCAAATAAATTGGTTAGTCTCTAAGGTGCCACAAGTACTCCTTTTCTTTTTAAGATCTCAGTGTCATTATTATTCTATCTTCCGAACCAATTGATTTATGTATTCAGTCATTTCTGGTGTAAACAGTTAGTCATCTTTTAAGATTTCACTGAGATTTCCTGGAATGAATTTATGATTTAAAGTGAAACTCACAGATTCAATCCAAACATGTTAACAGAAAAAAAAAATCATGGGAAATAAAATCATGAAGAAATGGCTCTCTTTTTAAGTGTTTTGACTAGGTGGCAAAGAATGCATCAGTTGAGTTCCCAACATTTGTGTTGGTTCTGCTCATTTCTGTTGGTTGTGATGTGACCAAAAAAAAAGAATTATTGGATTGTATGGCAATGCGTACACACAAATATACACCCCTGCAGATCAAGGTCATAAGAAAGAAAATGAGAGCAAGTATCTAGTGGGTGAGTTTCGAAGAACAGTCCTATTGGAAATAATTACAGTACTCTAAAAAAAGGGAAGATAATTTAGTGCCATTTCAGCTGACTAAAGTGATTGGATTAACTGCTGACATGAAGTAAAGTGGGAGATTTTTGCAGAGGAAAAGATAAAGTTCTAGTAGCATATAAACTTTTTTATTACCAATACAAAACCTTTTTGTGCTGGTAAGTTCAAATAAAGGCAGTTACAACAGCAAGCATTTGAGTCTTGAAGCAACCACCTGCTCAGAATAAACTAGTTTATTACTGACCAATTAGCATTATTTTTCCTGTGCAGACCAGAGTGTTGTTATACTATTCTGTAAAATGAAAAATTAAATCAAAAGAGGTGTATTACTTTACAAGTGCTACACACATGTACTCTCCCTTCAGTTTTCCTCCATACAAAGCTATGATCAGAAAAAGTAGATATCTGACTATATAAAATAATCCAAGAAAGAGATACGATCTAGTGGATTGAACACAGGAATGGGGACCAGGAATTCCTGGGCTCCAACTTTCCAACTACACATACGAAAAAATATAATAAATAATAATCTTTGATTGGAGAAACAGATTTGGGAAGCAATGTGGTCTAGATAGGTTACAGGACTGGGAATCAGAAGACCTGGGCTCTATCCAGTCTCACCTACTGATTGACACACTGTGAGATGTTGGGCAAATTATTTCATCTCTCTGTGCTTCTCTTTTCCCTCCCACCTTTTGCCTGCCTTATCTATTTAGCATGTACGCTCTTTGGGACAGGAATTGTTCTTAACTGTGTGTGTGTAGTGCTTTGTGCAATGGATCCCTGTTAACCCTCTCTAATGCTGTTCTCTTTATTTATGATGTCCTGAAACCCATACTTTTCATAATTCAGAGACTTAGTCTGCCCTCATTCAGAACATGGTATGACATCACCTCCTTTCCACTTCCTTCATCACCTTCACAGGCTTCTTATCCATCGCCAAATTTAACTTAAAATTGTCCCCCAGCCATCCAAATCTCTGGATGAATTTGCTCTATATGGAATCTGTCTCTGATTCCATACCTATGAGTTCACTCACTCACTGAATTTCTCCATTGTTGGACTCCTCTCTGGCCCCTGGCTGTAATGCGACATAATTGAGCCGTGCTATTTCACTTACGCTACCATATGCTGGAAATTCCCTCTTCCTCTGAGTTACTGAACCACTTTCCCTCTTCATCTCCCTTTAGAAACTTACTTTGCTCTGTACTCCCAATTTTTTTGTGAAAATGGGAGGTTCATATATATGTATAAAAATGTTTAGCATTACTTTATAAAATTGAGTTCATATTTTTACTAGGGATTGTGATGTGCACTATACAGATGATTTTTTGTCCATGTATTGGTAGCTGTGATCAGGTTAACAAATTTTAAAGCTATCATATTTTAAAGTATATGGTTGGAGGAGGAAATATTTCTCCATTTAAAGGCAAAGCCAATCTCCACATATGATTTGGACACTGCTTTACACACCATATGTCATTGCATACGTCCCCGGAAAATCTGGGCAGTACCAAAGATATAAAAAGTTGCCATTTTACTCAAGGATATTAACTTCCAGGTTGATTTACTAAATTTGAAATGCCCTCTGGGAGAGGAATGGAGAGAAACCAACCGTTCTAGTTAGTCTTAATGGCATACACTGAGAAGATACAGATGATCAGTTCTTGGATAGCTACAATGTATCAAAGCTATCCAGTTTCCCCTCAGTTTTCCTATCCAAGAAAGCTATTTGAAGCATGGATTGAAGACAGTTTGGCACAAGCAGCCAATGATTGGCCAGACTTCAGGTCTACTCTCTCCAACCCCCCAGTATTTTTAATTGGAAAGAAACATTAGAAAGCCACAGTCTGACAGTTAGATGGCTCCAGCTTTCAGTTTCTGAGTTAACAACTCTTGATCAAGGTAACTAGTATCATCCTCACAAATGGGCTTTCTTGTTCAGCTGCATATACAGCTGAAGAAGATGCTGAGATGTTTGAGGAGGTCCTTTGAACAATAAAGTCTGAAGATTTGATTGGATTATGGGTGTAAAATGTTAGAGCTTCTTTCCTCAGAGGAGCTAACAAACAATAAAGGAACCCTGAACTGGGTCATATTTTTTTCCTCTTTTTTTTTCTTCACCAACAGAAAGCTTGGCCCTTCAAGGTGCTGAGCAACCTCAACTCAAATGGAAAGTCACTGAGTGTTCAGGGTACTCAAAATCTCATAAGAGACTCTTGGCACTTCACTGGTTTGGGTCCAGTCCAGGAAGAAGATTAAAAGAAGATCATCTACCAGGATGTGAAGAAACAGCACCTCTTGTGGTGCAGTACTAATTTCAGAGAAAGATTCTGGCTAAAGGAAGAAGATCATGAATAAAATAATAGTAGAACCAGTGCATAATATAGGTTAGAGGCCTTAAAAGAGGACAGCTACTTGTGGAGAGTCTTTCAAATTTACTTCTCAGGTGCCTGCATCCTGCCTGTACTGCCATCTATGAACCATCTGTTCAAGATCTGAGATGTCTATTCTATCCAGAAGTTCTGAATAATTTGTTCCTTCTCTGCCATAGTGATTTGGAGACTAATGAGCCATAATCTTTCATTTCAGGTCCTCATTGTAGGGAAGGTTCTTGTGCCTTGTTCTTTAATTTTATTAATTTAATTTTCCTCTTTGCCTTTGGGTTAAAGCTGAAAGGAGTTGGGCACTTCAGAGAGATTTTAGTAGAGATTTACAGCACCGTATCATCTTCCTATTGTTGGTCATTGCTCAATGGATGAGAAATACAGAAGCAATCCTAGCCTCTCTGAAAGGGGGTGGGAAAGGGTCTGAAAAAAGCTGTATCAGGAATATCCATTGAGGCACCTTGCTACTACCTGCCTTTAGCGAGAGGGAGCCTTGTCTATACCTGCCAGGGGTCAGCTCACTGACTACCTCAGCCAAAGGCAGCACAAGTACTCCCCTCTCAGCCTGCACAGGCTCTGCTAGCCCTCATGTAGGTTAGAGACAGATACACTCCATCCATGAGTCCTCCAAGCATCCCCCTGCAATGTCTAGCCCCTTATTCACCGGACATTCACAGAATTACCAGACCTGCTCTTCCCAAAGGAACAATACACCACAACTTATTGATTACACCTTAGATCCCAGCTCTGCTTAACTCACAGTACTTAGTTTCCATAAAATAAAATCATAACACACATTCTAGAGCTTAAACTTAACTAACAAAATGCCCCCTTGTCTAATTATGTACTTCTTACCCAAAGTCCATCTCATTGCATTTTTCAACCAGGAGGGCTGAGGTCCTCCTTTCATGAGACCAAGACCACTGCCAGTTTGTCTTCCCCCACCCAACCAATGAAAGATGTCAGTGTGTCTTTCTGCATTCCTAGATATATTAGAGTAGTCCTTTGTTCTTTATCTGTAAACAGGGTTCCCTTCCCTGCTGTTCACCTCCTCCTGTTAGTTTCTTCCCTTGAAACCCCACAATCTCTTCATTAGCATTTGTCTGAGTATGTAAACTGATTTCCATTGTAGGACTCACAGTGCACAATGATCCATTAGGGAGATAAGTGTCTCCCATCTCCTGTCTGGTGGAACCAGTCTTAAGGCATGCTACCTCTGGGTGGTCTGTATGTAATTACAACATCTGATGAACATAATTTCCAGGTTACATACATATCTCTTTACATATTAACCACACAGACATTTTGCAAAGATGATAATGATCAGTATGACACAGGCTTGCAGTAGAAACCTCACATGACACTCTTTGGTGAACTAGAATGTCAATACCAGACCCACGGGATCCCTGTAGCCCTTATACAGCCCTGTGACTCTGCCAGTTGGCATCACGTGGTCCTTGGGTCATACTTCCCTCGTAACAGCAGATAAAAGTAATTTGAGGTATCATACAAGATAACTGGAGGGGGAGGGAGAGGTTGTGTTCAAAATTACCTCTGTTTTAGTTTTTACAATTCAGTCTAGCCTAAAATTATTCTTACACCCATCTTAATGAGAGAAAAATGATGTATGTGGCAGGGGGAGGGAGGGGAATCAGAAATGAAAAGAATAGGATAACTATGGGGATCTTGAAGTTGTAGTGTGCTCAAATAATCAGTCTTCAGTTGTAAAAAACAAACAAAACGAAAAAACACCACTCTGTGCACATATTTTAAAACTGCTAATGAAATATCACTACTGTATCCTATGGAGTCTCTTTGAGATGCTCAATGAAATACTTCAGTTACAAAGTAACAATTTCTATTGTTAGGAGTTGCCACTATTCTCTTTTTATTGATGTCATAAAGAAAGTATTTATGAGATGAGGTTATTAAGATCAATAGTATAAATGGAACACCAAATTCTATCTTTTTTAGGCCAGCACAAAGAATTCCTCCAGTGGAATCTGTGGGAATAAAAGGTGACTGGATACTGTCATTTAACCCTAATCCAAATGCAAAGAGCTCTCCCTATTAACAATGAGTCATTTTTTCCTGTTTCTTAGATCTAAAACTATCGTGTCCCTAAGTAGCCTTTATGAAACGTACAGATTTGAATTCATTGCGGGACTGGATTTTCCACATTTATGTGTATTACTGAAGCTCTATTTTAAAATAAGAAATAAAGAAGAGGGTACAGATCTTTTTTGTTTCAAAATTCATTTAGAGAAGTGTTTTTAAACTTCACTAGTTTTGTGCTATGAAAAATTTCTACATGCAAGGAAAAGAAATTATGGACTTTATGGATGATACTTTAAGACAACCCTGTGCTTCCACTGAATAGTCTTAGTTCCTAAGAAGCTACCTCCTGGACTGTATTAACCAATCTGATAATGAATACAAGGATTTTTGTTTTCATTTTCATTTCCCCTTCCCCCCACCACATATACAAAAATAGAGAATGCTCTTGGGCCAAGCACTCACAAATAGCTCCCGTGATTTGGCCCTTGCTTGTCTTTTGCAATTGTAATAAATAGCTCCATCAATCATTATTAATCTAGCTCATGTTTAAATAATATCACAGTCTATCTTAATGGTCACCATTAAAAAGATAATAGCTAACAGCAGTTTACCACACTATAGTATCTGACGTACTGCATTTAGGGCAATCCAGAGTGTTCTAAATCAGTAAAAGTGGGGAAGTTAAAAAAAATCCCTATAATAATGGCGTCTTGCTTCACTGTTGGTGCAGAAGGATTCTGCAAACAAACACATATGTGTGAGATCAGACCAATGAAAGAACCACAAACATGGTTACATGTGAGACAGGCAAGATTGTCCATGACCATTGCAGGCTGTTGTATCCTTGCTTTGCACTGTTCATGTTTTTCACAGAAGATGTTAATGTGCTTTGCTTCAAAGTGGTTAACGATGACACAACAAAGCAGCTGCTTGCAGCTGATAGGATGGATTGGGTTAAGTACTAAGTAAAGTTAAGTTGGGGCCTAAGTTAGCCCAAGTGTACAGGAGTGTGGGAAATTGAAGTTTCTAGTGTGAGAAAAGTTAAAGATAAGTTGGAGACAGACTGTTATGGGAAAGGAAGAGTTAGCAAGGAGAAGATCCAGGGTTATATTTTGATTATAACTGGTTTGAGCAAGGTTTTAGTGAATGTTTTTGAAAATTGTCAGTCTTTTATTAAAATGTTATATTGATAGTATGGTAAGGACATTGGTGCAGATGTTAATCTAAATAATGTGTAATGTAAAGAGCCAATAAGAAGGTGGCAGAAATATAATTATGGTAAAGGGCAGTTTAATGTTAATTAGTATTATAATGGAGTATAAAAGGAGTAGTTTTGTTAAATTGCAGGGGAGCTCCAATTAACATCCAAAGGGTACCATTATATTCCAGGATTATTAGGCCATACTTCATTCTGTTTTCACTGGACTGATCATCCATTTATATACCATTTAATCTTTGAGTGTGAGTATGAATGTCGTATTGTATAAGTAGTCAATGCATACCAGTTTCCTTAATTAATCATATTTTTCCCTCTTAATAAAGTTTGGTTGTATCATTCAAAGTGTTGCCTAGTGGTCCTCTACTAAAGAAATTTTCTGTAACTGACCTAGAGACTCAAACCTGAAAATTAAGTTGGGTTTTATTGCACCCTTATCTTTCACAACTTAATATTAACTGTGAATATATCCACATAAAGGTCACAAAAGGTTACGCGCTACCTTGCTCTGTCATAGACTGTTGCTTCCCAATCACTGGAGTCAACCTGACATGCTTTCAAGTTTGACTTCAGTGTGTCTTTACGTAGTTTGTACTGGCCACCATGAGAACAGGTGCCTTGCTTTAGCTGACCATAAAATATAGATTTTGCTATTCTTGAGTTGACCATATGAACAAGATCCCCAGACCTGCTCACCTGAGCTTTTATGAGTAGGTTTTGAATGCCAGACATCCAACAACTATGAAGGGTTTCAATATTGGAAATCTTGTTTCAGCATTTGACTCTGCAAACAACAGACCAAAGACAGCACATATGGAATTGATCAAGTTTCCTAATGTGGCAGCGATGTGTTGTCCATGTCTCACAACCATATAGAAGCATTGTAAGTATGACTGCCCAATAGACATTTAGCTTAGCACTTATTTTGGCACTCCTATCATTCCATAGGTAGTGTGACAACATTCCAAATGCAGAGAGTGTCTTGGCTATACAATAGATAGCCTCATCTGGCAATCTGTGAAAACATACTTGTTAGGTACCAAAACTTCTCCACAGACTTTAAAGAAGCATTGTTGATTTGAATAACCAGGTAGACATGTGCACCTCCAAGCTCAGGTTGGTATACTACTTCACTGTTCTTTAGGCTAATTGTGAAACCACAACAACTGAGAGCACGAGTGAAGTGATCAGTTATAAATTGAAAGTCATTGAGTGAGCAACCCGTATGTAATCATCAGCAGATAAAAGCTCCTTAGTGAGTAAATCTGCTGCTTTTGAGCAAGCACAGAAGCATTGCATAGCTTCCCAATCAACATAATCAATGTTCTATTTCAACTTTACATGCAGTGTTGATCACAGTGAGCTCAGTTTTTACGTCAAAACAGGAGTACGTCAGGGGTGTGTCATGTCTCCAATCCTCTTCAGCGTTGCCATTGACTGGGTAACATGGAGTACAACGGAAGACATGCCAACATGCATTAAATGGACACTATTCTCATCCCTTGAAGACGTGGCTTTCGCAGACGATGTCGCTCTCCTATCACATACCCAACACCATATACAGAAAATATATATATATAGAAAAAAAACTCGACTCAGTGCATTCAGCCAGTAAACTGGACTGAAAATCAACTGCAATAAGACAGATATTATGACCTTTAAAATTGCCTCACCATCACCAGTATGGATAGAGGATTATGTTCTCACCAATGCAGAAACATTCACATACTTGGGCAGCACCATCAGCCAGGATGGTGGAACAAGCCAGGACATCCAGAACAAACCAGTAAAGCCAGGAACACCTTCAGGAGCTTAAATACAGTCTGGAATTAATCAAAATACAACACCAAAACCAAACTCGAGATTTATCAGTGTGGCGTACTTTCAACACTACTTTACAGTGCAGAATGCTGGGGAATGAGAAAGTATGACATGTCCAAACTGTTTTCATTCCACACAACTTGCCTTAGAAAAATCCTCCGTATCTTTTGGCCCAGAACAATCTCAAACCAAGATCTATTGATACAGTGCAGCTAAGAGGATCTGAGCACCATCATTGCCAGGAGGCAGTGGAGATCGATCGGTAATGTGCTTCGGATGGAAATTGATTCCATCACCAAAGTAGCAATAAGACGGACACCTGAAGCCAAGTGAAAACGAGGCCATCCAAAAACAACATGGCGAAGAGCTGTGGAAACCAAGCTGAAAACCCTGGGGCATAGCTGGAAAACCATTGAAAGACTTGCCAGAAATGGACAGAAGTGGAGGAGCTTCGTCACTGCTCTAAACGCCAGAGGTGTAATAGGAACATGATGATGAGAATGAGGATGATGAACAGTGCAGAACTGGATAAATACTATTTTATTTTTAAAGTACCCTACAGCACCTGTGAGTTTCTTGTCTAGACACACAAAGGTAAGGGGTGCTATGAGCCCTCTTCAAACTTCACCCCATCCTCAATGCAGGTCAACAGAAAGGGGAGTGAAGTGCACAGGGCTTTGGCTCCCTCTATACAATGTGCCTGCCAGAAGAGAGGATCCAGAGTATGAGGTAGTAATTTCCTACTGGTATAGGCCACCAACAAATTATGTCCTGGTACAAGGGTGAACAGGAAAGGAAATGTGCCTCTTTCTCTAGATGCCCCTGGAGGCATGTAGTAGTGCACCACCCCAGAGTCTGAGCTGTATTGCTGTGGCCAGTCTAGTACATGATAAACAGAGCTGGTGGGTTTCAGAGTAGCAGCCATGTTAGTCTGTATTTTCTTTCTCCCCAACTGACAAATTGTCATTTTTAATAAAAAAAACTGAAACCTCAAAACCCAATAACTTTTTTAGTTTTCCAACGAAAAAACAAACCAAGTATCATCAAGGAAAAGATACTATTCACACACACAAAAATATCAATTTAATCAAAAACTCCATTTTACATAGAAAGTTTCAGAGGATTTTTTTTTTTGACCAGCCCTGTTAATAAAAAATGAGAGAAATTGCAGCTGAGTTTAATAGAAAGTGCTATCCCTTCTAGGTATTTTAAGCCATCCTAAAGGACTCTACAGCTGGGTATAATTTTCAATAAAATTCTATAGGACTTTTCCATAAGGGATACCACTACCTTGGTTTAAGAACCACTGATTTAGCTTAAAAGGATTTAGCTATAAAGTTATCAGGATCCAGGATATAATGAGGACTTTGTCCCTTTCTTCAGGACTGATCCCAAAGGATGCTCTGGCTGGATTATCCTCTATAAAGTGCTCGGTCACAAACACCCTGGGGAGAGTTCCTCTCTAAAAGGACAGCATCATAATTTAATAAAAATCTAATCTATGGAGATCCATTACTATACAAGTGGGAATACCAAACCTAAATGGGCTACTAATATGGAAACCTTTGTGAATTTCTTGCTGCACTCCTTGTAGTACCACATTTATAAATGACCACACAGATTGTGCAATATAACATATAGCAGTGAGGTTCTTTTATATGCCCCTGTTACTCTGAAACCTGTTCTTTTATATGTCCCTGTGGGCTGCAGTCTTTAGATACAACAGAGATGAGTGGAGGGGCTGGTTGCAGATTTTACTGGGAATTCCTACATTTTATGGGCTTGTATCTCAACCATATCATTGTTTTAAAAATTGTTTTTCTGTTTAATAGTAGGAAAGCTCAACCTCAAAATAGTGAGAACACATGCTTCCCTTTATTCAGTGCTGGATCAGTCTTGAATTGTAATGTGAAGAGATATTAGCTATCTGAGTTAAGATGCCATTAGCTAAACTATCCAGGAAGGGTAGCTTTGTCAATTGTCATTAACACATTTTTTATCCTGGTACTTTAGAGATCAGGAGTGTTAACCTGGAAATGGCGTTCTGATTTAAATCTCTTTAATGCTTTGATGGCTTGGTCATTCCTTCATGATATCCCATTGCTCATTTCAGAGAGCAGAGTCCTGCCTTCCTTCAACATCTGTAAATTGCCAGTATTTGGAACTCACTTAAGAAAGGGGGGAAAGATCCCTTCAATTGTTTCATGAGTTAGTCAGATGTGTCATAAAACTGTCATCTTGGTTTATTGCTTAAATGTTGGCTGCAGGCTGGAAACGGTATATCCATGCAGCCCTCACCCGGTTCAGGTGAGGTTTATAAAAGGGAAATTGTTGCTCTGCAGGGAGATAGATACCTGTTAACCATATTCATTTGTAAAACTGGTTACATATTTTGGCACCAGCTTGTATAGTTTGACACTGGCAAAGCTTTCAACAAGATGAAGTGGATACACTGTGTTTATGTAAGGTTCTCATAAAGTGCAGATTCAGAGCAAACTTTATTAACTAGATCTGAGCTCCATCTGTGTCAACCAGTAGCTATTCCTGTAGGAAAGACCTCAGAGCTGCTGCCCTTTACCCTTTAACAAGATACAAAGCAGGGATGTTGGTGGCACAGGACTCACAATTAGCAGAGAGTCATTCCAGCTTCACATTCATTGTTCTGCTTTGTTATTCAGATGCCCTTCACCAAGCTACAAGGTTGTATAGGCCAGGTCTTGGTTAGTGCTGAGCTCCTCCTGAGAGATGCTTAACACCCTCCACCTCCAGGAATAGCAACGGGAGCTCAGTGTGTCCAGAGCAATGTAGGAGGTGCTGAGCATCTCACCGAATCAGGCTCTGGGTGTGTGTGTGTGTGTGCACATGCACAAACGTGCAGGTGTGCACATCTACTTGTTAACATGCTAATCTAGTTTTGAGTGTCTAATCCCAAAACAAAAATGTAATAGCCCAATTATATATTTTATCATATATTCAAAGACTAATCATTGCTAATCGTAAAGCAGCATTGAATATAGTTATGGTATATGTTTTAAAGTACAACATTGCCTACTTTTTTAAAAACTGCCATTAAAACCTAACTCATCTATCTAGGTATTTATACCATATTCATCACTGCAGTCTTCATCACCTTAGGAAATTTGGTAAGAGAGAAAAAAAGTAGGAGAAAATAGGACACTAGAGTCATCCCTCTGCAATTCAGATTGTTTGCTTCTTACGGGGTGCTGGATGTAGACTATCCCAGAATGTCACATAATTATTTGTGTGTGGGGCTAGTCACAAGGGTCCACCAACACAGAGTTCATTGTAGGATTCTGGCCCAAGTTCGTAAGAAAAGAATAAGAAACAGGTGAGAGTGCAATTAACTTGCTGGCTCATTACTGGACATTACGCGAACACCCAGTCCAACATCCAGCCAGAGTTCCTCCAGCACAAGAAAGGGTAGTTTTGCCTCATGTCATCAGGGACCTGGCTCAGGTGGGAGGCAGAGGCAGTGTGTAGAGCCCTGCGTGGATACAAAAAAGTGTATCTGCATCTGATCCATGATCTTCAAAAACTGTCTGCAGATATCCACATCCACAGATATCTGCAGATTTGCAGGGCTCTAAACAACTCCATAGGTCACTGCACAGGAGTGACGTAGGGCTGGGTCAAGCCAACAACCGCCCCTCCAGCCCCACTTCTTCCCAGAGATCTCCTGCCCTGCTGCCTGTGCCACCCCTGCCGTACCTCCTTCCCTGCTCTGGGCAGGGAGGCTATAATTCTGGGCCTTTCTATGCAGCGCCACCCTCCCCGTGGGGGGCTCAGACACTCCTACGCAGTTGCAGTGGCTTCAATGCATGCAGCCATTGCTCCCTGCTCATTTAAAGAATAACCACACCTTCAAAATGGAGCTTAGTCACTCCTTTCTGGGAGTTGTCGTTTATGTCCTCTCTCCAAGCAAGCTGGGGATTACAACTCCCAGAATGCCCAGCATGCTGTTGCATGACTCAGAGAGCTGAGCTGGAGTCTGCTGCAGAGCCAGGTACAAATTTTGCATCTGCATCCAAGCTGCGATCCACAAAAATGATCTGCGGATATCCACATTGTCAGATGCGGATATCTGCGGATACAAAGTGGATACCCATGGATTTGTAGGGTTCTAGCAGTGTATGATCAGGAGCAACAAGCTGAAGGCAGCAACCTGGGATCCAGACATGGAGGGAAGGCCTGAGAGCTGGGCTGAGACAAATGCTGTTGCTGCCGGGGGCCAGCAGTAGCCACAGCAGGATGATGTATCCTAGAGATAAGAGGGCAGTGCAGAAGGATTACCCTGGACTTTTACACCCCTGGACTGGACAGCCTCCAAAGCTGGCCTAGCTTCTGCTGTTGTTATCATTTTAGTTTATTATTGTTAAAATCACTATGCCAAGGGTACATGCAACTTTGTTCTGACAGCCCTAATAAAGGAATCTTATTTGAATTGTGCAAATGTTCTTGGAAACCTACTGATGGCTGAAGCCTAGTGCATGGATCACTTACAGCGCTTGCCTTCAAGCATGTAGTATACCCAGCACGCTATCATTCATGTGGCGGACAATTGTACCATAATACATGCAGTTGAGACCCTTTTCTTATCCCTCCGCCAATAAATTCAGGCACAGATCATCCCATGGCACAGATCATCCCCTCTTATGGTAAAGCCTATGGAAGGGGACACAGGAGGAAATCTTCATAAAGATCCCCTCACAGTGTTCCTCCCTATCATTCCAATGAGGAACAAGGTATGCCTCTTGCTTTAATGGTCCTCAGGGCCCACCCACATATCTGGCAGATCTCTAATGCCCTGCACAGGTTCCAAGGGATCCCCTGGAGGCCAGAGTGATCTGCATGGAGGCTTTATGGCCCTTACAATCATCCACCATTCTATATCAGTGTGGTGGAGCCATGCTACCAGTGACTTTCTCCAGCTGCATCTGTTCCTTGAATGGTCACCCTGAGGCAAAGGGGGCTCTACAGAAAATATAATGTAGCCCCAAGCTTTAGGGCCAGAGGTAAAAACATCTGTGTCCCCGACCGGCCTCAGCCTTGGCTCCCCTTCTCCTCCTTCTAGCCCACCCAGTCTCAGTCCCATTCTCCACCCCATCCAGGCCATGACAACCCAATTGTGTTTTCTGCTGATTATGTGTAAGATCCTTATTACAACCACTGTATTCTAGGCTGGGATTTTATATTTTATAATTCATTATGATTATTTTATAGCATGTGCTAGGTGCTTCATAAAAGACAAAGAATGACAGGGTCCCTGCTCACTTTCTTATGTAAATACTGGACATGACACAACAAGTATGAGTGACATGTGGTGCTTTCTGATTATTAGGAAGATAACACAATTCTGTTGCCAAGGCCTGGGAAAAGTGTGGGTTTTTCTAGACTGTTGCCATAGTGGAAATAAAGGTTTCTAACAAGAATAGGGACAGGGTGGACAAAGGCAAAGGTTACAGCAATAAGATTGTGCAGTTATTCAGATGAAGCACATGTATGGCTGAGGAAAGGTGGTCCACTTAATCTTTATAAAAGTACAAATTAAAAAAGAAAGAAGAAATAAGAGAGAGAGAGAGTTGTAGTAAGAGGAGGCCCTGAAACATAAATTCAGTCTGAGGCCTGAAGCCTGAACCAAAGTAAAGCCTGAACCAAAGTACTTCCAGGCAGTAATAAGCAAAGCTGAGTTGTGAGTCAGAGGCAGGTCCCACTCACAGAAGTTGGCAAGAAATGGTTGTTAGAAGTACGTGCATACACACACGTATGTGCTAATGAGAGGAACTTGCGCCAAGATGGCAGCAGAACACTCCACAGACATAACAAGGAACAAGCAGGTGCATCTTAAAGACAGGGTCAAAAGGACAACATGATGGACAGATTTGTTTTGAACTATGATGAGTAATCTGTCCTGCAACGGTATAAAAGTAGGTCCCGGAGCGCATATCTTTGGTCCCGGGGCAGTGAAGTGTCCTGCCACTGCCTGAGCTGTGTCCATTGGACTATTACTGTGCTTCGTTTGACAATAAACCTGGCTCAGGTTCCTTCGTACCTTACTAGAGTTTGTGGTTTTGGGGGGTTCTCTCGGGGTCTGCTGTGTTAGCTATCTGCGCAGAGCTGGGGCAGCACACAGAGGGAACACGCATGCAGCCGACTGTTATCATCATCGAACAAGAGCGGAGCACCACACAGGTGTACCGACAGCAATAGTGAATACTCTTGACTTACTATTGTGAGCAATGCAGAACAGGTGAGTTTTAAGGAAGAATTTAAATGTTGTAAGGGTTTTAAATATTATATAGATCTTAAGGCTCTTAAGATCCTTTACTCTCACCTCCTGATAATCCGGATGGTGTTTATCCTACACAACTTGAAAGCTAAATCTGCAACAAGTTTTAACAAATGAAAAGAATCTATTTTCTGCAGTCACTGAGGGTCTGATCCCAATGTCCACTGAAGTCAGCAGGACTTTTCCAGTGAGTTCAATGGGCTTTGGATCAGTCCATAGAGACATAACTCTAAACTGCAAGTGTGATACATAAAAATGCCTTTTAAGCACTCCTTGCAATCAGATAAAACCCTCTCATAAATGGCATCATTCAATGTTCAGACTGTAGCAGATCATTGTAATTGTAAATGACTGCAGCAGGCTTAGAATCAACTATTAAAGTATTCATGTGGCAAAGCTGCAATAACTAAAGATTTTTCTGACTTTCCAGTATATATTTCATTTTTCATGGCTCCTTAACTCAGATATTAAAGTGGGCAATTTGGATTGAAACTTGGCATAGAAGTTTTCCACCTATGAGCAAATATTTGTCATTTGGAAATTATGCAGCTGTTGAGTAAAACTTGGCAACCCCTTTCAAAACTATATATAAGCCATGCATACTAGTAAAGTATCTATGCAGAGAGTGTGGGCACTAGAAAGTTTTCAAGAAGCCCACCCACGCACCCACGCCCTCCCTGTGGATAGGTACTTTTCAGAATGCCAGTCTGATGACTGTGTATGTCTCAGATTTGAATAAGAATGTCACTTTAAAAGTTCCTTCCATAACAGGCAATGCCTGATGTTTTCTGTGCATTGACACAATGCAGTATAATGCTTCCAATAGAGTCTTTATGAATAATAAACATACAGGCACACACATTTTTAAAGAGCACATGTGCTTTCGAAACGTGGGCCATTGTGTTTATGCCAAGTGAAAAAATAGTGAAAAATACAGCAAAAGCTTAGCAGACTCCATATTACTTGATATGACTACCCACATATGGTTTGATCCTGAAAGTTGCTGAGCAACTTCTGGGAGCAAAAAGCACCGTCAATTTATATTGAATGTATTGGGAGTTGGGGGTGCTCTACATGTTAGGGCTGCTCAGCACACCATGTAGGACTGAGTCCTTTGAAGACAGAATATTGGTGCTTAAAAATCAATAAATAACACCCCACAATGGAGCAGGAGAATTTTCAGCAAGAATACTGCTCAAAACCCAGTTAAAAGTTCAAAACCATAATTTTCAGTGGAAGTCTTCATTCACCTCATACCACAACCATATCAAAAGGAGTGAAGGGAGCCTTGACAGTAGGACCTCATTGGCCCATGGATGTAATGTACTGTCAGTGCAAGGATGTTTTGTTAACCCCATCGTTCATTAGTGACTGCAAATGTCTAAGGGCAGCATATTAGCTCACATGGCAGACAGACTGCAATAAAATAACCACGTAAATTGGTGGCAGAGTAGCAGCCTTAACTTAAACTGCCCATACTCGTCAGTTCAATTCCATGAGAGTTTATTGACAGGACAAACTGGACATTTGTTGCCAAAATTAAGAATATCACAGACTCCTCAGCTATCTGTTTGAGGCAGGTATAACCTACCCACGACACAGTTTCATTCCCTGTATCCATATGTCACTATTGACCAGTCCTGATTCAGTGGCATCTTTGCCATCTCTCTCTGTATACTCAGTGTCAGGCAGGGTTTTTTTTGTTTTCCTTCCTTATTATGATGGTAAGATGAGGTGAAGTGTTCATGTCAGTCTCAATATATCCAGGTACTTTTATGACCTTCAGCACCATGTTTTCTGAGGGACTAGACTGCAACAAATTCAACAGGTAAAGACAGCTGAACAGTAAATACTGAAGGGGACTTTGCAATATGCATATGGCAAGTAGCATTGATTTAGGAAGCTCTATACATTAAAAATGAGCTTTAATTATGTGGTATACACCTAATTAAAATGTACTATAATTGTTGAAATATTTTACTGAAGTCATATTTTTTCAAGCGACAGGTTTACCAGATGATAAAACTTGTCTTGTGGTTCCCATGTGCTTGCCAAGAAGCTCTGAGCTAAGTACAGTGGGTGGGGTCAGTCGTGGACATTAAACTCCCTGTGAATGCCAGCATTCTTCACTAAGCTCTTGTTCTGAAGGCTTAAGTCAGGCTTCTTGCCAAACACTCAAGTCCAAGACAAATTGCCTATGTGGGCGTTTTGTTCACAAAGATGACTGAGGTTCAGTTTAGCTAGATGGATAAACCTTTTGAAATGTTGCTTGTTAGAACTGACTATATTATAGATCACAGTTAGTTGCTTATTGCAAAGAACTGTGAGAAGAATATAAGTTACCCTCAAATCAGAGGCACCTAGGTAGAAGTACTCACAGCATTTTGCAAATGTACCCTCACCTATGCTCACACAGAATGCAACCATTTATTAATGATGGACTTGTTTTAAAAAATAAGCATACCGCAGTTATGTGGTTTTCAGACTTTACCTTGTTTCTTTTACTTACAATACTAGTGCATAATATACAAGGAATTTGTAAGGAAGAATTCCTGCCCCCTATACACCATGTTTTGATTTGTATTGAACAAGTCTCTGTGTGTCAGGTGGTGAAGTTAGTGCTGGTGATTGGGGGTCAAATTCCCTCTTGGATGAAAGTGCCCCAGGGCAATGAGCCCCCAAAAGGCCCTATGCAACACTTAAGCCCACTTAGGCCTCAGTTCAAGGACTGAAGTGCTCCATGAGGCCCTGTCCTGGACCTCAGCACTGGGGTATATTTTACTCTGGGTCAAGAGATGAATCTTAAATTTATAAAATGTCACAGCATCCTACATTACACCCTCTATGCAGAACAAAGCCAGGCTGTAGTTGAAACATGACACATTCCTGATTCCTCTTGTCTACACAAGTCTCTTAGCCCCTTCAGCACTTCCCTCAATTTGTTTTTCATCGTTCTTTCATTATGGGGAAAAATTAATCTTCTCTAACCACCCAAAACTCTTTAAAGAACTTTGAAACCTGGGAAAGTACAATCCAGGATGTCACCTTGTACAGGAATTCAAGGGAAGGGGAAGTGTTTGTAAAATGCAGTGTGTCTGCATCAAAGCCTCTTCCCTAAGGCACTGGACTAAAATAAAAAGTTATTTTCCCCTGTAGGGACTAGATTTTTTCCTCCCTTTTTCTTATCTGTATGAATGAGTCTGTTCTTTTTTCTGAAGGGCCTATTCCGCCTCAGTTTAAAGAAATTTATTTTTAAATTGTGTTCTTGAAAGGTACTAGCCTTAGAGACTGAGGTCCTGGCTTAACTACAAAACAGGTACGGCCTAGAAAGTGCGCTTTCATCACGTTCTGTGAAGGCTAACTTTGTCCATTCCACCCTTGGCTTCTCTGCTGAGACTGCCAGCAAGGTTGCCAGTAAGTACCAAAGGTGATGGTACGATTTGTGATGTGAATGTGTGTATCCTGGGAACTGGACTGAGGCAACCAAATAATGTCACACAGGGTTCAAGATAACTATCAGATTGTATCAGCTGTCATTTACTGGTCATCAGACTGGATTTGACCTAATAGCAGCATGTCATAAATATAAAGGGAAGGGTAAACCCCTTTGAAATCCCTCCTGGCCAGGGGAAAGCTCCTCTCACCTGTAAAGGGTTAAGAAGCTAAAGGTAACCTCGCTGGCACCTGACCAAAATGACAAATGAGGAGACAAGATACTTTCAAAAGCTGGGAGGAGGGAGAGAAGCAAAGGGTCTCCGTCTGTCTATATGCTGTTTCTGCTGGGGATAGACCAGGAATGGAGTCTTAGAACTTTTAGTAAGTAATCTAGCTAGGTACGTGTTAGATTATAGAATAGAATAGAATATGAGGGTTGGAAGGGACCTTAGGAGATCATCTAGTCCAACCCCCTGCTCAAAGCAGGACCAATCCCCAATTTTTGACCCAGATCCCTAAATGGCCCCATCAAGGATTGAACTCACAACCCTGGGTTTAGTAGGCCAATGCTCAAACCACTGATGATTTCTTTAAATGGCTGAGAAAAGAATTGTGCTGAATAGAATAACTATTTCTGTCTGTGTATCTTTTTTGTAACTTAAGTTTTTGCCTAGAGGGATTCTCTATGTTTTGAATCTAATTACCCTGTAAGGTATCTACCATCCTGATTTTACAGAGGTGATTTCTTTACTTCTATTTACTTCTATTTCTATTAAAAGTCTTCTTGTAAGAAAACTGAATGCTTTTTCATTGTTCTCAGATCCAAGGGTTTGGGTCTGTGGTCACCTATGCAAATTGGTGAGGCTTTTTATCCAACATTTCCCAGGAAAGGGGGGTGTGCAAGTGTTGGGAGGATTGTTCATTGTTCTTAAGATCCAAGGGTCTGGGTCTGTAGTCACCTAGGCAAATTGGTGAGGCTTTTTACCAAACCGTGTGCAGGAAGTGGGGTGCAAGGTTTTGGGAAGTATTTTGGGGGGAAAGACATTTCCAAACAGCTCTTCCCCAGTAACCAGTATTTGTTTGGTGGTGGTAGCGGCCAATCCAAGGACAAAAGGTGGAATATTTTGTACCTTGGGGAAGTTTTGACCTAAGCTGGTAAAGATAAGCTTAGGAGGTTTTTCATGCAGGTCCCCACATCTGTACCCTAGCGTTCAGAGTGGGGAAGGAACCTTGACACAGCGTAAATAAGGCGGGCGGAATCTGGTCTTTGAAGATTCATGTGGAATTAACAGCACCCTACAGGGTGTTATGAAAATCATGACAGCAATTATGGTGTTTGTGGCACATTCCCACACTATTCATGGTATTCCATATTTGATATGTATGCTAAAAATAAGCATACTGTGAATATCCCAGTAAAATTAATTAGCATTTGCAGGTAAAATTATCAAGTGTTTCAAAGATGACCACAGTTGTAATACATTAAGTTGCTCAGATGATATTAAAATTACACACACTGAACAATGAGCATAAAACAAAATATTGAATAGCTGTTCATTCAGTGAACACCATCCATCCTATGCACTGAATCAGGCAGGGGTCCAGTAGAAAAAAATATAGTATCGGATCACATAATTAAAGACTGTATCCTAATGCATGCATGCAAGAAGGGGTGAATTAAGGCTGCAAAGGCCACCTTCATTCTGGCTTATCTTAACTTTTGAGTGCTTGACTTTGCAAGCTTAATATCATTCTTTTTAATGTGGGAAATTATGTATGCAAGCTAGGTTTTTTTAAAAAGAAAACTGAAACAACTAATTCATTCCATGGCATCCATATAGGGCTGCAATGTATAATGTATAAAAAGTTAATAGAGTGAAATGGCAATGAAACTTTTTAAAAAGGAAATACTCAATATATCTTAGAAGTATCATAACATTGAAAAAGGAATCCCATAGTTATGACAACTGTTAGATTTTGTACTGAACTACACAGTAAATATTCTAAAATAACAATAAAGATGTGAAAATGTTATAGTCTGCAGATGTCACCTGCACATAGGTTTTCACAATTTTTCTTTCAAAACCTTAAATTTTTTCTATAAAAACCCTCCTAGCACCTGCCCCTGCCCCTCTTGGAGCTGTGTAACCTGAGTATATACACTAGGGCAATTTACACAGTGAGACAGAAGCTCAGCATTCATAGAGGCCTGATCCGGCATTCTCTGAAGTCAGTTTCAGTTCAGTTCAATGAGACTTTACTGGCATGACAAGCTATACAAGTGTTACCAAAGTATGAAAGAGACAGACAGACCCTCAGGTAGCTGTCAAAAGTAAGTAAGATCCATCCATAGTTGGACTGTACATTGTTTGGAGTCTGATCCCCTTTATCCATTTGTCATTACTGCCCATTGCTGGAGGTAGGTTGTTACAGGCCTATCTCCTTTCTGCCAGGGCAGGGCACAATTATTCCTCATTGCATTTTGATGAGATGTCTTTTATCATTCCTGATAGTTTGAGGAAATCTCTCTTAAAAATCTTTTTATTAAATTCTATGGGCACTGGATCAGATTGCCAAGAGGCAGGTGTGCTAAACAGGGTAGCCAACTTTCTGATTGCAGAAAACTGAACATGCTTTCCCTGCCCAACCTCTTCCCTGAGGCCCTGCCCCCCGCCCACTCCATCCTCCCTCCCTCCATCGCTCACTCTTCCCCACTCTCGCTTATTTGGCAGAGAGTTGAGGTGCAGGAGTGGGTGAGGGCTCTAGCTAGGGGTGTGGGGTCTGGTGCGGGGCCGGGAATGAGGGGTTTGTGGTGCAGTAGAGGGCTCCAGCTGTGGGGTGGAGCTGAGTGGTTTGGAGTCAGGGGGGGCTCTGGGCTGGAGCAGAGGATTGGGGAGTAGGAGGGGGTGAGGGTTCTGGCTGGGGCTCCAAGGTGGGACCAGAAATTTGGGGTTCAGAGTGCAAGAGGGGGCTCTGGGCTGGGGCAAAGGGTTGAGGGGTGGGAGGGGGTAAGGGCTCCAGCTGGGGATGTGGGCTCTGGTGTGGGGCCAGGGATGATGGGTTTGGGGTGCAGAAGGGGCCTCCAGGCTGGGGCTGAGGGGTTTGGCGTGCGGTAGGGGGATCAGGGCTGGGGCAGGGCATTGAAGCGCATCAGAGGGTGAGGGGTGCGTGTTCTGGGTGGCACTTACCTTGTGCAGCTCCAGGAAGCGGCGGCATGTCCCCCCCTTTGGCTCCTAGGCACAGCAGCAGGTGGCTCAGCTCCGCGCACTGCCCTTGCCTGCAGGCACTGCCCTTGGAGCTCTCATTGGCCATGGTTCTCAGCCAATGGGAGCTGCGGAGTCTCCCTGGCCGCTCCTGCACCTAGGAGCCGGAGGGGAGACTTGCTGCCGCATCACAGAGCTGCGCAGAGCCAGAGCAGGCAGGGAGCCTGCCTTAGCCATGCTACGCCACCAACCAGACTTTTAACAGCCCGGTCAGTGGTGCTGACTGGAGCCAACGGGGTCCCTTTTCAACCGGGCGTTCCAGTCTAAAACCGAACACCTGGCAACCCTAGTGCTAAAGTGAATTTAGTGACCAAAATGGGATTTTGTATTATCTGAGATCATTTCCCCAAATAGCCCAATACAATTTAACTAGTGTTTTTAAATAATGTGATTTTTTTTTTTGTAGAGCTGTATACTATGTGGTCTACTGGGGAGACCCAGCAACTGGAAGGCAGGATTCTAGTACTGGGTTTGACTCCTGATTTAGTACCTGGTTTCCTATGTAACTTCTCTTTGCTTCACTTTGAACCAGATCTTTGGGGCAGGAGCTATCTTTTTATTCCTGGCCCATAATTGGGGCTCATAGGTGCTACCACACTAGAAATTAATAATGAAATAGTCATAATAATCGGGGACCCTTTCATTGTGAAAATAAATTCATTAAGGTTTGTAAAACATTTTGCGATCTTTGTATGAAGGAGTCTAAAGAAGTACAAAAGTGAATGGTTGGTACTTGTGCACAGTCTACAGGATTTATGTGTAAATTGGATCTGTGACAGCTGATAAGTTGTACACAAATAGCACCTGATCCAGCTCCCACGGAAGTCAGTGGAAAGACTCATTAGAAGATGGATTAGTCCCCTAATAATTAGAACTGGGAGAAGCAGGATATAAATATAATTTACTTTTATAAAACTTTTAATTGAATGAATAAAATATCACTGCATGAAAATGCAAAGCTCATAAAAATCCACACCCTGCTTATACCAGCACTGCAACGTATTAAGATAATATACACAAGATTTGTATTACCATGCCAATACAATAGGGAAGTCTCCTGTCTCTCTTTCAAATAACCCCCTCATGCAAATTGCAAATGTTGACCATGACGTCAGACCTTCAGAGGGCACTAAGTTGTGTTTCCTACTCTTATGATATATTTGATTTCAATGCAAAACAGCAGACTCATCAAAAGCCCACATGCCAACATTAAGCCATGTAGATACTATACATCAATTTCCCCAGAATCTTGCATAAAGTACTTCAGGCAAGCTCACAAATAATGCAATACAGAAGGGAAAAAACCCAAGTAGGGAAAAGATTTTCATCAACGGGGTCCTTTTAAAATATTTCTATCCTCCCCGACCTTTGACCCCTGGCTCAAAAAGCACAGCAACATTGCAACTGGCTTCAAAGCTTCTTTGACCACACATTGACATATGGGACCAATTTCTCTCCCCAGTTATAACTGTGTAGTCTTCCTGAAGTCAATTCGCATGTGTAGTCTTCCTGAAGTTGTTTGCAATTGTGGGCAGTATCTGATCCTGAAATAACAGATTCTTTGACAGGTTTCAGAGTAACAGCCGTGTTAGTCTGTATTTGCAAAAAGAAAAGGAGTACTTGTGGCACCTTAGAGACTAACCAATTTATTTGAGCATAAGCTTTCGTGAGCTACAGCATCCGATGAAGTGAGCTGTAGCTCACGAAAGCTAATGCTCAAATAAATTGGTTAGTCTCTAAGATGCCACAAGTACTCCTTTTCTTTTTGCAGATTCTTTGACGACACACTAAATATTTGGATAATGCACAGTTTCATTACTGTTATGTTTTAATTTCTCACTAATGCATGTTTATGTATTTATAAATACACAGACCCAATCGATAAAAATGTTCTAATAACAACATCTGAGCATAATGTATGTACACATATGCATCCGAAAGACTAACAGCACCTGCCACTCAAAACTGTAGCTGCACAAGGATACTGCTTTTCTTCACTAGACTTGTTAGGACAGATACACATCTGACAGACTTGTGCTGAAAGGCACAGAACTACGGTACTAGAGTGAGAGACTTTTGTCCTACATGCCCATTTTTGGCTTTTGCCAAGGAGCCCATTTCATCAGTTCAATGTATTCCTTATACATGCTGGAAAAATCACTGTCTCTATAGGCCCCTCCCCAGCACAGACTCTAGGGAACATTCTGCTTATCTGTAGTTTTACCCTGCCCCTCAGTTAACTCGGACGCACTCCAGAGCCAGGAACATCATGTGGCTTTGTGGCAAACTCTCCTGGGTACTTTGGATCTATAAACCAATAATATATCCTGGATAATACTGTTCGTTCCCTGCCAGGTAATAAAAGACCTTTTCATGGTTTCACAGGAGGCGAGGGAAGAAGAGTGCAAAGAACCCCTTTCTCTCCCAACACAAGAGCTTCTGACAGTCTTCCATGCAATGCACACTTTTCAGGCATCCTCAAGGACTTACATCACCTCAGGGGGAGGGACTGGGATGGGGAGCTATGAATGAAATGGCTGCACTCTCCTTTCACTGCAGCCTACAGAACAGGCCCTGTAGACTGCCTGGAATATGCTTCACCTCCTAAAAAGGCTGTAGCACTGAGCATGCTCCCTATAGGTTTGATCCAAAGCTCACTGAAGTCATTGGAAAGTCTCCCATTGACTTCAGTGGACTTTGGATCAGATTCCAAGGTCCAGAGGAATTTTGTCTCTGATGAACCTAAGAAGTATGTATGGCTGCATTGCTGGACTACATGTAATTTCATTACAATAGTCATGAATAGGACATAAGAAATGGGAAAATACCAATACACATTTCCTGCTCATACAGTAGGTGTCATTAAAAAGTATAATAGTGTTCCACACTATTGACTTTACCACAATATGTCCTATGCTTAGAGGATATTCTACTGTGAGATATTTGTACAGTGCCATGGTAAATGTTTACTTTTTAACATCACTCACTCTACTCCAGATGGAAAAGCTATTTAGACTCTGCAATTTCCACCATATTTGTTGATTTCTCATATTTCAGTTACTCTGCTGATCTATGTTATGTCCAATTTAAACAAACAATGTAATTTACAGCCAGGAGAAGGCAGATGTAGATAATAAAAATGTTAAATAGAAACCCCCAATATACAGACAGGTATGGGTTATACTTTGACTGTATTTGTCTAGAACATGGTTATGGAAACCCAGTGTATGCTGAACTGCCAAAACAAATAGAGTCTAAACAATATAAGATGTGCTGACTTTACATCATTTACTCTTACAGTGATTCCATTATTTTGCAAAGGGATCAAAATTTAGTACAATTATTCCAAGGGGGAGGTAGGAAGGGAAGGGAAGATTTTAAGGCAATAAACAAATTAAACAGACCCATCTTTCAAAAGTCAACTACCAGAATGTAAACCACTTCTTCTCTAGACAGAGGGCCCACTCTTGCCACTGATGTCAACAGAAATGTAACTATAAACTTCTTTTAGAGCAAACAATATGGGCAAGGCCCTCAAATCACCATAACTCTATTAGCTTCAATAGAGCTATAGCAATTTACACCAGTTGAGATTTTGGCCCCCCGTGAGCTAATTTTCTTAATATTTATCCTTATAACACCTCAGATTTTAACAAATAAATTTCACTTGTTAAAAGTATCTTTCATTAGTGATAGAATAAATAGATACAATGTGAAAATTCTCCTACCAACCCAAACTCCTCCTACAGGTAAAATTCCCATTGACCTAGTCCCATTGAGGAAAAATTGTTGAAAATCAAACAATGGAACATATTTTTTCCTTCAAAAAAATAGTTTTGATGGAAAAATTTTAACCAGCCCTCTGATGCAAACATTTATTCAAATGAATATACATGAATCATAGAATATCAGGGTTGGAAGGGACCTCAGGAGGTCATCTAGTCCAACTGCCCGCTCAAAGCAGGACCAATCCCCAACTAAATCATCCCAGCCAGGGCTTTGTCAAGCCTGATCACTTGGCATGATCCTAGAATCTGATACTTTTAAAATGTACTATAGGACAATGATTTATTGGCATTTCTTGCAAAATGTTATATGACTTTAATGTGTATTGAATTCAACTATACAAACAGGCATTAGAATTCTGAACAGGGTATATAAGTAAATTGTGATAACATTTCATTAAATATATAGATCATTAGCTTTATCTATGATATTTGTCGGTATTCAGATTAACCAAACTGAAATTCCTAGGAACCTATCTAAAAAATATTTATTTTATTTTATTTTATTTTATTTTAAGCTAGTGATTTGGGGAAAGCAGGTATCAGAGTAGATATGACTGGAGAATTATCATCTCTGCATCTCTTAGTGAATGGCACAAGACAAGTGATTGCTGTCATCTACATGGCATTCACAGTGCCCCTCAATTTTCTTGCAGCTGGAGAGTTATTATGTAAATAGACCAGGACTGGGTTCCCTTGCTTCCCAAAGTAGAATAGAATTTCCCTATCAACAAGCCCTGCTTCAGGAGTGGGGCCATGTCTAGTGGTGAGCAGAAAAAAGGGACAACCTGATACCTGCCCTCTTGCAGAACTTCCCCAGCATGATGAGGAGAAATGTGGTACACTGCATGGTTTGATGGTCTCACTAAGCTTTTTAGTGGAAACAGTTGGCCCTGTTGGCAATAACTGAGAAGTTCACTTACACAGGAGGAAGGGAAAGAGCAAAGGGATGAAGAAGGATGAGTGGAGATAATGGAAAAATTCAAAGGGAAGGGTGGGACCAGATGGGAGGGGGCATGGAAGGGCTAAGAACAAGAAAAGAAAGGAAAAGGGGGAAGACAGGATTGATTTGTGGTTAGTGTAGACATTAAACTTCTTATTTGATCTTAGTGCAGAGTCTACAGCCCTTAAGGAAGTCTTTAGTGCAGACCTCATATGGTTCATTTAAGCTAGACTACTGTAATGAGCTCTACTTTGGACTAATCCAGAAGTGCAGACTGCAGCTGCCCACTTCCAAAGTGAGGTGAGCTACTGCAGAAAGCCTGTGCTTAAGTCACAAAATTTGTTCCCTGTTCACTTGGTTGCAGTTCCAGTGACAGTCTTTTACTGCATGATCTGGGACTCAGTCACGTGAGAGACCATCTGCTTATGCTATATCCCAGTTGACCAGTTAACATGGACTGGGAAACTCTTGTTCTCAGTTCCTAGGATTGATCTCCACCAGACCAATGGCAAGGTATTCCACTTGAGGCCATATTTCCGCAGTTTACATCCCTTCATGTCTCCCAAAATCTGTCTTTTCACGATTCAGGATATGACACTTTTTTTTTTTTTTAGTTTTTAGTTTTGCTTTATAAATTTGTCTTTTGATTCTGAACAACAGGGTTGCTAGCATTTCTGTAGACAGCTGTCAAGGTTCTTGAGTGCTACCTGCTGTCAGTAGCCAAACAGGTAGAAAAACAGCTGAGAGAATGTGTGGCGTTTTTTTTTTTATTCCAATTGTGTCTGAAATTCAAAAATTTGAAAAATTTTATGCAGCCAATGTTGGTGATAAACTCTTCAAAACTGTCATCTAAATTTCTCAATTCCATCCACATTAAAAAAAATTAAAAAATATATTGACCAGCTGTAGTGAGTAGCATATGGAAGTTATACTTTTTAAGTTCTGTAATAATCTTATAGCTGCTACAAAGTTACATCAGTGAAACAAGCAATCTAACATGGTTTGTGACTGACTTTCAACAGAGCACTGTCCTTTAGTTATTGTGAACAAATTCAACCTACCTGCAAAGGGACAGCTAACATGCTAACCAGTTGGTATTTTTCAAAAGGAAAAGAAATTCAACCTAATTTGAACTCTGAGATGAGTGTCATGGATAACTTATTAAAGCAAGAATAAGTATCTGAATCAGTGGGTCCAAAAGGAAGCAAGAAAAAAGTAGCTAAAACACCACAGAAAGTGAAAACACAACCTTAGAATATGTCTACACTAAAAGCGCTACAGTGGCATGCCTGCAGCTATGCCACTGTAGCTCTGTAGCATAGACACTTACTACAACAATGGAAGGGGGGTTTCTGTGGATGTAGTTAATCCACCTCTCCACCAAGAGGTGGCAACTAGGTCAACAGAAGAATTCTTCCATTGACCTAGCTGTGTCTATAATGGCCATATGCGACATAGTTAGGTCAATCTACATTTTAGGTGTAGACCAGACCTAAGTTAGATGGATCATTTAATCAGTTGTGCAATGCTATATATGTTCAACAATCACAACATCAGAACACATACTAGACTTTTAGTTTATAAAGCTGTGGTAATCCCAACTCTCCTCTACGGCTGTGAGACTTGGGTGACCTATAGAAAGCACTTGAAAAACACCAGCACTTTCTTCAGAAGATCCTCAACATAAAGTGTGAGGATTGGCGCAGTAAGGCCAGCATCTTCGGTGTTGAGGCCCTGATTATCCAACACCAGTTGAGGTGGAGCAGGCACTGTGTGTGCATGCCTGATCTACACTTACCAAAACAACTGCTGTATGCCCAACTCACCAAAGGAGAAAGGAAACGGGAGGCCAAAATAAATCCTTTAAAGACACCCTCAGGAGGAACATCAAGAGATGTGGCATTGACACCACACACTGGGAGACAGCAGCCCAGGACAGGGATAACTGGTGAAGACTTGTCAGAGAGGGACTGTCCACTTTTGAGGAAAATCGCCTTGCCCTGGACACAGAAAAACACCAGAAAAGAGAGTAAACACAATTGTCATGTCTTCCAACACCACCTGCAATGTCTGCCAATGAGTCTGTGACTCAAGAATTGGAGTCCTTGGTCACCAAAGGACTCATGAAAAAGAAAACCTGTGAAAGAAATCATCCTCGACCTTGAGAGATCGCTGGTGATCATGCTATATATGGAGAAGGGAAAATGCCTTCTTGATCTCAATTTACATTCTGGTCTCAAACCTGAGATTTAATCTGTATCTAATTCAAAATTAACTGACATAGGGAGAGGCATGAGGCTAGAAAAATAATGTAATAAAACTCTGTATAGAGCAGAAGGCACCTTATTCACCAGTGATCTGAGCTATGATCTTGTTTGCTAGCAGAGCAGCTATCTTCTTTTTAAAATATGCTCATTCACATTAATATCACAATTGCCTCTTAACTTCCCATTTACTTCATTAGACTTTGAATCAGGCCCTTGCTCTCTAGTAAAGGTGCCTTCCATCACAGAACTGCAATGTCTCCCTCCTTTTGATTTGAAGCTTAAAGAAGAAAACAGCCTCCAACCAACATGAACCTAACTAGAAGTGTCCTTATAGATGGGAAACAATATGCAAAAAAATCACATCAGCTTTACCCAACATTAAGATAAAATGTTATGTGACCTACAATCCAATACACTGTTGTATGTGATCATCATGCAGTATAATTTTATAACATTATTTTGTCTTGGTGTACTGAACTTCAGTGATTTCCAAAGTGTTAAAAATGTTCTGTTTGCTAATATAAATGATTATAATTGACAGTGCATTGTCAATCTATTGCAAAGCTGATTTAATTAAGAATGCCAAGGGGCATCATTTGGGGCCAGGTATCTAAGCTGCAAACATTTTTTGATCTCAACCTCTCCCTATAGGACTGTCCACACTGGCACCAAAGGCTGGAGGGCAAGAGAACAAAGGGAATTTTATGTGTCTGAATTCAAATTCTTTCCCTTTGAAACGAAGCGTCCAGAATGGGCAATAAAACTGTGAAAATGGATTTCTGGCCGCATTTGATGTTAAGCCTTTAGTGTCAAGAGCCAGGTCTTTTTTTTTCCCCTTTCTTTTAGGGTGTTTTTTTTTCCTGAATGGTCTTGTGGGGAATTTGTCCTATAATTTACTTCTTACAGATTGTGTACATACAGTACTGCCTGTCTCATCCCCAGAACTTGAAGGATGAAAAAAAAAAGTAGATTTTTTTATTTAACTTGTATTTTCAGTAAAATTGTAATAGAAAACATTAAATAGATTCATTTCATATTGCTCATTCTCCCCTACCCTTGTAGGCTATATGTGAAATCCTAATGTTTATTAGGCATCTCTGTAAAAAGAGGATCTTTTTCTCAAGTCTCCTTCCACTTTCACGGCAAGTTCTCATAATCATTTATGTCATCTCTCCCATTCCCATAGTGGGAGATTGCAATGCAATGGGAAAAGCAGAGGATTAGGCCCACTTAGAATGATCATGCAGGGGGATCTATTATAACAATGATTACAATCTTTTTATCTTTAATAGCTCGCCACTGATGGGAGAGTGAGAGGAGGGAGAAGAGTGGCATATAAATGAAAGGAATCTTGACATATTGAGATGACAATGATCTTGGCTATAGAGATTGTTTCTAAGCTTTCATTGCATATGAAAATTGATCTTTAAATATTTATTTGTAACAAAAGGAGTTGGCAATATCTTGTTAAGGCTGGCTAAATTAATTGAAATTGTTAAGCACCATGCAGACAGTGTATTCCTGCTGTCTAAAGAAAACTTTTTTGTGAGTGTGTGCATATGTTACTTTAAAAAAAAAATAAAAGCGGGAGCACTTCATTATTTATTTATAACCCATGCTTTCAGCAAGCAAAATTACAATGATTAGTGTTAGGGGGCTTATTCCTTCACCCACTTACGTCCCTGGTCCTTCTCGCATGAACAGAGAGCAACAATACCCGAAGTCCAAAGGCGCAAACAATTCGATGTTTATTGGGATGAACTTCCGGCAAGCATGATTCCAGTTTCCTTCCTTAGTGTCCCCCTTCACAGCTCTGACACCACAGAGCCTTACACCTGTGTCCCTGTTCCCATTCCTGCCCTTAGCCAAAAATTATTCCAATTTCCTTACCCCCATTCCCTGTTCCCATTTTCCCCACATACACCCACCCATTCACTTCCTAATTGACTGCAGACTATATAGTAAAACTTGAGTTCTGCTTAGCTATACCTTAACCAATCATTTTCCTGAAATTTAACTAACCAATCCTAACATATTGTAACATGATTATGTAACCAATTATATCCCACCACTTTAATTAGTTTACACCCAGCAAAATTAATTATACAGCAGACAGAAACAATCACAGAACCAGACAGAGATTATACAGACAAACAATAGCAAAGTGGGAACTATAATGACAAAACAATACAGAAGTGAGGATTTCACATCCCAGCTATTGATAAGTGAGTTCTTGCCAGACAGGATGCTAACAAACTAAGTTTCCTTTTACATCTTCTAGGCACTTCCCTTTCTCTGGAGGCGATAGGCATTATCAGGACAGGATTGTATTCCTAACAGCCCAATAGCACCTTATTTCAATGTGACTAGTTTGGAATGTGAGGATCTGACCATTTGCTTCCCAGCTTATGGCTGCCTCTGTTGCTTAGCCAAAGGCCTTAGCCTAAGAACAGGGCCTCAGACTGTCACATAAGAGAAGGCCCTTACACCGGCAGACAGTGATTTTGATTCTTTCTTTTATACCTCTATAACTAGCCAAGTGATAAGAATACACCTAAATTCTTTGAGTACAGGCACCTTAGAGACTAACCAATTTATTTGAGCATAAGCTTTCGTGAGCTACTGCTCACTTCATCAGATGCATACTGTGGAAAGTGTAGAAGATCTTTTTATACACACAAAGCATGAAAAAATACCTCCCCCCACCCCACTCTCCTGCTGGTAATAGCTTATCTAAAGTGATCACTCTCTTACAATGTGTATGATAATCAAGTTGGGCCATTTCCAGCACAAATCTAGGTTTTCTCTTCCCCCCCGCCCCAAACCCACTCTCCTGTTGGTAATAGCTTATCTAAAGTGACCACTCTCTTTACAATGTGTATGATAATCAAGGTGGGCCATTTCCAGCACAAATCCAGGGTTTAACAGAACGTCGGGGGAGGGGTAGGAAAAAACAAGGGGAAATAGGTTACCTAGCTCACGAAAGCTTATGCTCAGATAAATTGGTTAGTCTCTAAGGTGCCACAAGTACTCCTTTTCTTTTTGCGAATACAGACTAACACAGCTGTTACTCTGAAGCCTATCTATATCCTAACAATTAGCAGTCCTTTTCCTAGTCTATCAAGTCAAGGTGTCAAAATCCAAACACAGTTCAAAAAGGGCGGGAGAGACCCTATTACCAGGACTTGGAATCTTTGCCAACATAGCATAACAAAATGTCTTTAAGATACATTTCTTGCCTGTCAATACTGCTAAGTAAAGAAAAACCAAACAAAAATGCATTCTCTTTCCTGCTTCTGGAATTCACAGTCTCTACTTCTACGTCCCTCTTCTAAACCTCCCTTCCTCCCCATACCCATGCTTTTTTAAAAATGTATTTATTTTCTTTCTCCAGGACTCCCCCAGGCCTCCTGCTATCTCTCTAGAGCTTTTTCCTTCCTATTTATTCTGATCTTTTTTTCTTTTTGTTTCACATTCCATATTTAGCTCACTTTTCCTCTTTTCCTATGTTCTCATATATTTCACCCCGCATTTTACCTTCTCTTATTTTTCTCTGCACCCTTATGTCTTTCCGAGTCTCTATTTCCTAAATTTTAAGGCAGTTTTTTATCATTTTGAGTTAAATGTGCACAGCCTGCTTCCAGTCTGAGTTATATCAGTGTAAATCCATAGTAACAATTAAATCCATGGAATTATTCTGATTTGTAACTCCGATCAGAATCTGGTACAGTGGATTTACACGGATATAAAACCAGTATACATGAGATCAGAATCAGGGCCAGAATGCTTTAAATCACCATAGAAAACAGATTACGTTGATAAACTGGGAATTTATGTGAACAGTCAATCAGTCATACTCATAGCACTAGTACAAAGCAAACAATTCTCTAGAACGCAGTATCTTGTATGAATCCCTCTTTTTCCAGAATACTAGGAATGATTGCTTCTGAGAACAGTGACCTGCCATAAAAATGTGTAGTACCAGAAGTGCAAATCCTCATTCAAATTCTGGAAGGCTTTTTTTTTTTTAATATGGTGTATACCAGAGTGCTATGGAAAATAGAGCTTACTCCCTGCACAAGAAGAAGAAAGAGTGTCAACACAACTTAAGAACAAGCCAATATGCAGTTTGTGTACAATAAGGACAGATCACAATGAAAGATGTTTGTTGGAAAGCCAAGCAACTCATAAAGCACCCTACAAAAATATGGGGTTTGGTTGGTTGGTTGATTCGTTAGTTTTAAGTTATCATGTTCACAAAACAGAAAAGTATTTCACATGGTACAAGAGATGGCATTTTTCAATACTGGGTCTTCACCCTCCTGATTTTATTTATGTGAGATCAGAGGTCAAACTCCTTAACTGATTTCAGAGGAGATTCTGAAGAGATTCAGCTGTTGGTTGTATGAACAGAATGGGATAATACATTACCACACAGGTCTAGTAACATTCAAACTAATAAGCTACTATATATTCCCAGCTACAGTATAAATAAAGCTATTGATTACATAGGAAGATATTTCACTCAAGATATACATATTTAATTAAACAACCAACTTACAAAGTGAACCATTTTGATTACTACAGAAGTCTTCTGTAATTTATCTAAGCCAAAACATACAGTACAGTACAAAATAAACATTGAATTCTGCTGTGGTTATTTCTTTGTACGTACATTCCTTTAACTCTAACACAGTTTCATCTTCAACTATGCATAATATCAAATTATAGGACTAGCCCAAGGTCATAGCAATTGTCTTATAAGCACCAGGGCCTGATTCATCAAAGCATTTAACACACTCTCAACTTTAAACAGGTGATTAATTCCATCCCTACTCTGCAAAGTACCACATGCTCGAAGTTAAGCATATGCTTCAGTGTTTTGCTGGGTTGCACTCTTTATAAGATAGTGAAAACTATACTCACTTTAAGCCCTCCTTCCACTGAGGGACTGCCAGGAATTTTGTTTTTTAAATGTCCGTATCTGGAAATTGTACTAAGGGTCTTTCTTATTGAAGGGCTTGATCCTGTTCTGTCTGGGCACATGTACTTGCATCTAAGTTTTAAAATTGGTTTGCTCACTTTTTCTCTCATGCACAGTGACCAGTTCTCCAAGATGTGCTGTAACATACACCAAGCAACATATATAAATGCAGGATTAAGTCCCAAAAAGTACACATATAAACATAAATGTAAGCACTGTATTATGAATTCTGAGAATCAGACATTTTTAAATGTGGTATAGGACTCAGAAATTTCCAGCTTCCATACTGCTTCTAGGACAGACATATTATATATAATTAAATATTCTGCAGACACAAACATTTCCACAACAAATACTACATTTTCACAGCAATTGTGTGAATTAGAAAAACAGGAAGATTTTAAATATTTTACACAGCCCTACCAAAATGACAGCCAACATTTTTGTATTCCATCTGTTAGCCAGGCAGTGTTTCACTCTATCCCGGCAGTGGTCAGCCTTCACATTAAATTTTATGGAAATAAGCTTTCCAGGCTCTATTGCAGTCATATCACCTCAGGCTGTGATAATGTGAGGTTTTATAAACAAAACAGTATTGGGCTTGCCAAGTATTTGCGTGTGAGACCTTGAAAGTGTTGAAGGAAAGCTTTTTGATTACTCAGTAAATATCTGCCCTCTGAGATAGTTTGGATCAATGCCTTGATGTTGTAGGAATGGCACTTTACTGTTGGAGGTGTGTCTTTCAAAAGAGACAAATCCAAAGTCTATGACCACTTGAAATCATTAAAGATTCCACATCACTTGACATGTGAAGGCCGGTTAGCTAAACCCAGTCTCATAGCCAAATTGGAATTTGGAAGCCTACCTAATAAATATTCCATTGCCTTTCAGCTGGGTACGGCATCCTTCACTTGCTGTCCTAAATTGTAGTTTTGTTCAACTCAGCAGCTACCATGTTCCTAGAGTTGGTTGCATTTTAGTAGTGATTGAAATAATTCTCCCTAATGCACTTTGGAATCCTCTTGGATGAATGATGTGTGACTGAAAACAAATGGAGTACTTGTGGCACCTTAGAGACTAACCAATTTATTTGAGCATAAGCTTTCATGAGCTACAGCTCACTTCATCGGATGCATCCGATGAAGTGAGCTGTAGCTCATGAAAGCTTATGCTCACATGAATTGATTGGTCTCTAAGGTGCCACAAGTACTCCTTTTCTTTTTGCGAATACAGACTAACACGGCTGCTACTCTGAAACCTGAAAACAAATGACGGTTATCAAAGTGTGTATTTAACTTGTCCCCTTTGTTTTGTTTTCTAATATGGGTCCTAAGAAATAAGACAAATATTTTCAGCTGTGTTCCTCTCATGCTTGAAGTAAGCATCATCTCAAGGGAATATTTTTAACAAACAGGCAGTACATACATCAAAATGATCTTTTTTTGCTATTTAAATTTTGGAAAAGATAATGAAAAATTAAATTTCCGTGCAGCATTAAACAATATATAAATGTATGCAAAACCTTAGCTGTCTTGTCAACTTGTAACCCTAAGAATCCCTCAATATCAACTGGAAAGGCGGTTATAAGAATATTCCTATCCTGGTATGTCCATTCTGATTCACCAAAGAATATCATTTG
The DNA here is from genome assembly GCF_965140295.1 of Lepidochelys olivacea. Classification (NCBI taxonomy): domain Eukaryota; kingdom Metazoa; phylum Chordata; order Testudines; family Cheloniidae; genus Lepidochelys; species Lepidochelys olivacea. The sequence goes on from NC_140416.1 coordinate 104,283,571, forward strand.
AGCTCTTAAATGAGAGCCAACATCGCACTGGTCGTTAATATCATTGTGAATATATATACAGATACTATGTAAGAAGTTATGTATGTATACTGAAATATGTTCCTAAAGTCTGTATCAAGGCATAGTTGACAAAAGATGTTGATTCACCTGTCTCTCAATCGACACAGTGGCAGCTGTATTTACATATGAAGGAAATGCGGGGAGTGGGGAGATGTAAAATCAACCGAAAGGCAGCACTCTAGAAAATAAACCACAGGGATTATCCTGACTCCAGGTACCAATAATGAATTTTGGTTGATATAAAGAGAAGACAAGAAAGACTCCCTGTTATCCTGAACCTAGGAAGTAATTGGGCAGTGCAATTACATTTGTGAAAACAGGGTGACAACCAACCTCGGTTGAAATGCTGCAAAGGACATTTGGGGTGAAATAAACTCCTTTAGACAGGAGGCTAGCCTGCTAAGTTAAGTCTCTAGAAATTGTGTTATGATTTTGTTTCATACGTAGTGCTTTTGTTTCCATTATTCCCACTCACTGTCTCTTGCATATTAGGCAAACTGCTGATCCTGAGCTGAACCATTCAAGCTGGTGTATATCCTGTTCCCTTGGGGACAGCAGACCTGGCAATACTGTGAGTGTTCAGTGGATAAGGGCTAGACACTACAGAGGAATACTTCAAGTGGGCTAAGGGGCTGGGGTGCACCTATTTGCTTGCAAGGTAACGTAAGGACTGGCATAGCCCTGAGGAGATTGTCTAGGCAGCTAACAGGCTGGTGGTGTCCAGGATCTGACACCCAGTTAAGCACAAGTCTCTATCTGGTTGGAGGCAGGGGGTAACAAGGTGACTCACCGTCCTGAACTCCCTGAGAACTGTCACACAACTCTTGCAACTTTAATCACAATTCTCTTGATATTTGATGTTTTTCTTAGCACCCAGCTCCTGGAGTTATGTGATTATATAAGAATTTCAGCTGTCATTTAAATAAAAATGTTATTAGCCCTTGTAAAAAGAAAAGGAGTACTTGTGGCACCTTAGAGAGTAACCAATTTATTTGAGCATAAGCTTTCGTGAGCTACAGCTCACTTCATCGGAGCCCTTGTGATTGCAGAAAGAAGCTGGATAAGGCTCATACCCAGAAGGCAAATCAGAGCCCCAACATTCATTATTTTTAAAAAATCTAATGATTTTTAAGCCAGACTAATGATTTTAGAACAGCTGGAGTTTTCAATACTGCAGTAACATATTTGAACAGAATATCACTTTTGCTTAGCTGCATGGCACCATTATCAAAATATAGGTTACGACAGAACATCTTTATTCCTCTAATCACTACAGACGTCACCCACTGCACTTCACCCAAAGCAAACACATTGATATCCACCTCACTGTCTAGGCTCCTTCTCTCTCTGTCGCTCTCTCGCTCTCACAAACACCCCCACACAGAGCCTGGCATCACATTAAAGAGCATATGATCAGATAATAGTAACACAGTCAAGTGATTTTGTTTAGGGTTACATATAGCAAAATCTCTTTATTAGTCTAGTAGTCTGTACAGGCCCTTCATCAAAAACCACATCTTAAACACCTTAGACTTTGAATGGAGAATGTTCTCAGGAAGAGATGCTGTAGCTCAGACTCATTTCTGATACTCACAAGTCAGCCTGTGATGGACTAATAGCTTGACCTACCCAAGAAACAAAGTAGTTATACTGTACGGATGAGCCTCAATGAGAGTGAGTCAAGTACACTAAGCTTGCTGCAGCTAGTTTCAGGTATACAAGCATGTGAAGTCTACCAGGATGTGGTCAGATTGTAGTAAAGTACATATAATTTGTTTTTCCCCAGAGGCCTTTGCAACAAACCCACAACTTCTTTGGAGGTAACTTGACTTCACTGCACTACTTTCAACCTGCTGGAGAAATTATAAAGGTTACTCACCGCCTCTTGGTACCACAACAATGACTATTGCCATCCTTAAATTAATCTCATTTCTTTTCTTTAGCTCCATAAGTGTTTGGCAGTGGAAGATAATATCAGAAGATTAGTTAGTTATCTTTTAGGTATAAGACTTCAAAGAAGACAGAATAATGATGAAAACATAATATATCTAAGTGGAAACTCTGACTATTACTCAGAATATTTTTATATTTAACATAGAATATTAAGAATATTTTTAATTTTTCAAATGCATTATAAGAATATTTTTAATTTTTCAAATGTGTTATAAATAAAATTCATGTCAGGCTTTCAGTTTTTTAGTATTAACTTTATTAGTAGTAGTTCCATTCAATGTCTTCAGATGGCAGATGGAATTTTAGTGCAATCTATAAGCAATAAACCTACTCATATTCTTATTTGGATATCTTGACCCATTATTATATGTTCTGGTTTTGAGGTGCTTTAGTAAGACGACAGTAATAAGTGCTAAGTGGTTTTTAAATTAATATTTATAGTAGTGATACCAGCCAAGTTAGAAACAGAGCATTAACCTGAGGTTTTACATAGGAGACATACTGAATGGAAAATCTGGAATATATTCTTAATTACAAAAATTGGAGCTTTCCCCTTTTTAATTGACAATCTGGCAACCTGATATGTAAACAAAAATCTATTTTTCAGAAGTATGCAGAAGTCAGTGATCAGCGAACTTCCAAAAGTTCAGATAAAATAATTATCATTATTTATTTAGTACCCAAAAATGAGCTAGACACTTTGTAGAATAAGTAAAAGCAAGGTTCCGCCTCTGAACAGATTGCAGTCTAATAGCCTGATCCAAAGCCCACTGAAGCCCTTTCATGGAGACCTTACATTTATTCTTTCACACATTTAGTAGAACCATCAAGATGTGCCTATCTAAACTGAGTGACCATATGATCATATTGTAATTCTTGTCCTTCCTTGCTCTTTACCCCTTTTTATTTGCTTGTTATTCTCACTCATTGTATCATACCCAAAATTAGGTTCCAAACCTGCCATTGGCCTCAGGGGTAAGTCTAGACAGCAGCTGGGAGGTGTGATTCCCAGCACAGGCAGACAGATGCACTAGCTCTGCTTGAACCAGCATGCGAAAAATAGCAGCATGGCTGCAGTAGCACAGGTGATGGTTCAGACTCACTATTCAAATACAATCCCACCCTCTTCCCTGGGTACATACCTGATTGGCTACCCCAAGCTGCCACCCATGCCACTGTGGCCACACACACTACAATGTTTAGGATGCCAGATCAAGCAGAGCTAGCGCACATCTGTCCACCCATGTGGCGAAACCAGCTACTGCGTACACATACCCCATGTGTAGGTGAGGGCCAGCATTTGCCTTAGGGTTTGATCAAAAGGCCACTGAAGTCACTAGTAGCCTGAGGAACAGAAGCTGGTTGGAGGGTCAAAGAGTAATTTTGGATGTGATACAATGAGGATAAGCAAATAAAAGGGGAAAGGAGTATGGAAGTATAGGGATTACAGAGAGAAAAGTCACAGGGCCATTCAGTGTAAACATGTATAATTTAGCAAGCCATCAAGATGTACGTGGGGTTGGCAGCACCACCTATTAATGTTGACCACCACTTCCCATTACAAGATCCTGTTTTCTGTTGCTGATAGCTTCGCCAAAATTCAACCATTTGGGGTAAAACTTTTCATTCTGGATGCCTCAGACCGAATTCTTTAAAATATATATAATTCAACCATTTCTGAAAATAAGGCTAGGGGAAAACACCTTGTTTTGCCCATGTTAAAAAATTCTGGTGACCTTTTCTTTCAAAAGTGCTAGTGCTCCCATGCTTTGAAAAAAAAGGGCTTGAAATTTGGCAGAGGTTTGCTTGGGGCCTGTCAAAGTTCCTTCCCCTCTCTGAACTCTAGGGTAGAAATGTGGGGACCTGCATGAAAGACCCCCTAAGCTTATTCTGACCAGCTTAGGTTAAAAGCTGCCACCACCAAAGTGTTACACAAAGAACAGGGAAAGAGCCCACTTGGAAACATCTTTCCCCCCAAAATCCCCCCAAAGCCCTACACCCCCTTTCCTGGGGAAGGCTTGATAAAAACCTTACCAGTTTGCATAGGTGAACACAGACCCAAACCCTTGGATCTTAAGAACAATGAAAAAGCAATCAGGTTCTTAAAAGAAGAATTTTAATTGAAGAAAAAATAAAAGAATCACCTCTGTAAAATCAGGATGGTAAATACCTTACAGGGTAATCAGATTCAAAACATAGAGAATCCCTCTAGGCTAAACCTTAAATTACAAAAAAACAGAAAAACAGGAATATACATCCCATTCAGCACAACTTATTTTATAAGCCATTTCACAAAAACAGAATCTAACGCATATCTAACTAGATTGCTTACTAACTCTTCACAGGAGTTCTGACCCGCATCCCTGCTCTGGTCCTAGAAAAAGTATCACACAGACAGAGAGGACCCTTTGTTCCCCCCCCCTCCAGCTTTGGAAGTATCTTGTCTCCTCATTGGTCATTTTGGTCAGGTGCCAGCGAGGTTATCTTAGCTTCTTAACCCTTTACAGGTGAAAGGGTTTTTCCTCTGGCCAGGAGGGATTTAAAGGTGTTTACCCTTCCCTTTATATTTATGACAGGGCCTTTGCACACCCCTGTGAAAGTCGGCCATAATTTGACCAATTTATAAGCCTTTCAAAAGAATCACAGTTTGCACATGCGCTGAATGTAGGACAAGAAGTAATGGGCTTAATCTGCAACAAGGGAGATTTCGGTTAGATATTAAGAAAACTTTCTAACCGTAAGGGTAGCTAAGCACAGGAATAGGCTTCCAGGTAAGGTTACCAACTTTGGTAGGATGAATTCCTAGAGATTTCATCACATGACATAATCTTTAATTAAAGATTAATCTTTAATTCCTGGGGACTCCATGACAATCCTGGAGGTTGGCAACGCTACTTCCAAGAGAGGTTGTGGAATCCCTATCACTGCAGGTTTTTAAAACAGGTTAGACACACACTTGACTGGAATGGCTTACATTTACTTAGTCCTTCCTGCCCCAGTTCAGAGCACTGGACTTGATGACCACTCGAGGTCCCTTCCAACCCGACATTTTTATCATCCTATCTTTCAAGACTATCATAATGCACATGCACAAGGGGGCCAAATTAAAGCTGCACAAGCAACCTTAATTCTGGCATTTCATTACTTTTGAGTGCTTGAATTTACAACCTTAATGTTCTTTTAACATAGTTAGTTTGTGTGTGTGTGTGTGAGAGAGAGAGAGAGAGAGAGATAACAAAATCAGAAAGAACACAGTACGCTGTGACTTAACCCAAAATGGCAACTGCCTTTACAGCAGAGGGTTCCATTTAAAAGGGCAGCACACGGAAAACACAACTCACCCTACACTAAACAGTGCAAAATCCTTGTCAAATTCAGTGCATCAAGACTCAGTGCATTCATAGACTTCAAAGTCCAGCGAAGGGCAACAAAAATGATTAGGGGTCTAGAACACATGACTTATGAGGAGAGGCTGAGGGAGCTGGGATTGTTTAGCCTGCAGAAGAGAAGAATGAGGGGGGATTTGATAGCTGCTTTCAACTACCTGAAAGGGGGTTCCAAAGAGGATGGCTCTAGACTGTTCTCAATGGTAGCAGATGACAGAACGAGGAGTAATAGTCTCAAGTTGCAGTGGGGGAGGTTTAGATTGGATATTAGGAAAAACTTTTTCACTAAGAGGGTGGTGAAACACTGGAATGCGTTACCTAGGGAGGTGGTAGAATCTCCTTCCTTAGAGGTTTTTAAGGTCAGGCTTGACAAAGCCCTGGCTGGGATGATTTAACTGGGAATTGGTCCTGCTTCGAGCAGGGGGTTGGACTAGATGACCTTCTGGGGTCCCTTCCAACCCTGATATTCTATGATTCTATTATTCTATGATTCTAAGCCCATATCCATACAGAAGTTTAGCGAATGTGGACTGAGATTGTTTTAACAACTGGGGAATTATCACACCTCCCTCCCTTAATTCCTTACCCTCACCCTACTCTCCTTTAGCCAACTTTTTTTCCCTACAATCAGCAAACCCAAGGACTCTCCCTTTCCCTAAAGATATCAAGATGTCTTCTTTGAGGTGGAACCAAGGGGGATAGAGAAGCAAGCTTTAGGAGTTTCCACTTGGAGAGTTGAGTTTGACAAACTAATTCCCTGGGTTAGTTCACACCATTCTTTGCCAAGCACACTACAAAGTTCAGTTTGCATTTTTCTCCTGGACCCAAACCTTGCAGTTTGCATGCCTCTCAGCCAGTATTTATTGCCTCTGAAATAATAGCTGAATCAAACAGAGTATGGTATATTATTATGTGAATGTCTTGAGCTGTTTGTTGCCTCCTTTAACCCAACAAATCTGTATTTCAGATCTCTCTAAGAATTGTATTACAATGAGACATGCAGTGTATACGGTGTTTAATGCTTTTAATGTTCTGTCTGTCTGTAATATTCTATGGATACAAAGGCACATAACTTCTAGTGTTAAGAAAATTTATTCTTATGCCATTGGAAATATTTAATTATGTGCACTACTTGAAAAGATATGATAGAAATATCAATAGCCTGGTGACACACAGTATGATGATTCTTTTCCATTAGTGACTTTCTGTGAGATTGTGAAAGTTGAGCAACTGAGAACTGAGATTCTCTATCTGTCCTCTAGTACGATTACATTTCTGGCACGTTAAATGTAAGCATCATCTGCCAATAGCCTCCAGGGATTTAGCCAAAAATGATTTCACGTCTCCTTGAAGAATTTGACCTGTTGCGATAATCGGGCCAACAAATTTACTCTAATTGTGAGCTCAACTGTAAAAAGTATGTGAAAGCTCATAAAATGTCACAATAATACCAAGTGTTGATGGAAAAGGGTATGAAAAGGAGTCAGAAAAACTTAATTAGGCTGAACATAAAGCCCTGCAGATATAACTCAAGAAAATGTGGGTCTGGAAATTAATGAAACAAAATTTGTGTATCGGATATTAGACCTAATTGGTGGACAAAATAAATGAGATGGGCTATTCCTCCCATCATTCCCTTTTTGGGTCCTTAAAGAACAGAGAGAAGAAGAGATTAAGGCTACTGGTTTGAGCGTCACCATCCTAGCTTCCCTCTCCACCCTCCACCCCCCACTCTCAGGACCCCAGGCCTTCGTCATTCTAATCCTGAGAAATGTCCTGACCAGACCATGCCAGAGAGCTGGATCCAGGTAACTTCACCACCTCTACCAGCTCCAGCTGAATCCCAAACACCACCTGGGATGAAATTGGATTGGATTTTAACAGCAGCAGCAGCAACAAAAATTCCAGCCAATATCAACTAATTTCTCTTTTCCCCAAAAGGACAGTGATTAAATGTCCATCTTTGATAACATCTATGAAACTGTCAAACAAAGGGGGGGTTTCCTTCTAAAAGTCTCAACAGCTAAAAGGAAAGGGAACAAGAAATGTTGTTTAAATGAAAGCCTTACTTAACACTTTACATTTCAAATGTTTTAACTGTTTTTCCTTCTTTTCTGTATCTTTAATAAAAGCTTAAAAGGATTTGTAATGGTGTGTCTGCCATAGTACTAAACAGGCTGAGGTCTCTGTAAACCAAACCCTGAACCCTGTTTAACACTGTTTAATGTTGGACAGTGACTGGGTATGTGTCAACACTTTTGGCCCAAATATTACATCCATATTAATACAACCAACCCCACTCCTCTCTCTTTTCAGTTGACTCTCTTCTGGACTTATTAGGATATCTAAATGGAGGTTGCCCTGGAAGATATCCATACCTCAGCTGGACTTCCCCTGCAGTTCTTCTTGTTGACAATAGGATCAATAGCAATGTTTTTGCTGGGGGCCCTTTCTACTGTAATTATAGCAAGAGGTTTTCTGTATCTGCTGCTGTTTGTACTTTTTTTTTTCTGTGTGTGTGGGTGGGGGGGGTGATACAGTGCCATATTCTTTTAAATGCATTGTCTGTCCAAAGACAAAGCTCTAAACATTGATTCCCAACAAGATGCTGGTCTAGGTCACAATCTGGGGCACACTGAAATCAATGACAAAATTCAAAGGAGAGCAGTTCTGAGTCTGAAGGAAACTTCAGAGATCCTCACAGGACAGAGAGTCAAGAGAAATAAAATCTTGTAAGAAGAACAAGGTACATTAGTCACCTGCAGCCACTTATTTAACGCTCAATTGGCTTTTGGTCTGTAGCTTACCTGTAAAGCCAGATTGGAATATTAGGATTCCTGAAAGGTGGGTACAGTTCTTATAGCTTTTTAACCCATCAGCTATTCTGGGCAAATGCCTCTTATGACTTTATATAGTTGGGACCATATAGAGTTTAGTTCTAAACATTTGTTTCAATTCCTGAGCATCTCTGGATGGTCCTATATGTATGTGATGGTTGGGCATATTCATTCAAATATTTTGCTTTGATGGACAGTGGATTCATTTTGAGAGCTCAAATTGCTATAGGTGATCCCTTTAAAAAAACTGCATCTTTGGGAGAACACCTCTTCAAAGAAGGTTTTTATATTACAGGGGAAAGTTATTTACAACATTTGTGGGTTCCCCTTTGAAGTCATTTGTCTTACTGAGAGGAGAGGTGGGCTGCACTTTGAAGAGTCTCAGTTCGTACTGGATCTCTCTCTTTGAAGTACTTTTCCCTCTGTAGGCATTCCCTCCTAGAAAATTTCTCATTCTTTAGTGGTCTCCTGAAAAATATTCCCTGGGGGCAAGCATCCCTGAAGAATTATTCTCCTCAGAGAAATGTTCAGTGATGTATTTTTCATTCTTGCCAATAGCACGCAGACTCTAGTTGCTCACTATCTCCATCAGTGTATATTAGCATAGCATCTGCTGGGCTGTGGTCTAACGTATATAGTGATTTACACTACATTTACCTGGCAAGGTCTCAATAATCCCAGTTTTCATTCTGCTGTTGTTAAGATGCAGAACAGTTTCAGACGTAATTGCCTGAGTTCGCACACTCAGTCAGAACTTTGAGACTGAAACTTTCTCATCCATGTTCTCTGCCTAAAGGTGAATGTTCTCTGAACGCCTGAGCAAAATCCCTTCACAGCCATTCTAAGGTCTGAAAATGCTCAGCTATCACAGTGATGGGTTTGGAAAAAACCTAGACAGCTAACCGTGGGGAACATACACTTTTCTCACTTTAAAGAATTCCCACCACAGTTTTTTAGACAGGACGTCAGCAAATTACTGAAATCTGAAGCTTCATTCTTAGCATAGCATTCAGTGAGGAGTAGTGCCTTTGTTTGGTTTGAAATGCAGGCAGGAGGGAAAGGAGGCAGGAGGGAGGGCAGGCAGGGGCACACAGAGAGACAGAGAGAGAGAGAGAGATCTTAAAAGCTTTTTCAGTTGTTACAGCAACATTCCTTAAACTAAATACAGGAAAGTATAGGAAATTGTGCAAATGCTATCAGGACATTATCAAGTTGCAAGCAACGCCACACTTGTAAAGATTTTCAGGGTGACTGCTATGCATATGTATTACACACACAAATTGCACATGCACACTGAGTGGCATTTGCTGTGTCTCAGCCAAACTCCATGAGAGAGGTTTGCCCCAGATAGATTATCAAACTCATCCTGAGCCTTGTTATCTGTGTCAGCACAGGGAGCGTGCATCCCAGGAAAAAGGAGGGACTCAAACAAAACATGGGGGAAGGGAAAGAAATCAACTACTCTAACTTATCCCACTTTGCTAAAACCCAAACAAGTGTCAAAAAAAGAGAGTACACATGTATGGTGAAGCTGAGCTAAAGAGGATTAAGTTCTTCAGTGAGAATCACTCCAAGCAGCAGCCCACTAAGAGTTTTATGAGGGGATGGGCCTGAGTCAAAACCCTATATCTGAACAACTTCAGTCATTGCAGTTAGGATAGACAAATTAGAGGATTGGGCCAAAAAAAATCTGATGAGGTTCAACAAGGACAAGTGCAGAGTCCTGCACTTAGGACGGAAGAATCCCATGCACCGCTACAGACTAGGGACCGAATGGCTAGGCAGCAGTTCTGCAGAAAAGGACCTAGGGGTGACAGTGGACAAGAAGCTGGATATGAGTCAACAGCGTGCCCTTGTTGCCAAGAAGGCCAATGGCATTTTGGGATGTATATGTAGGGGCATTGCCAGCAGATCGAGGGACGTGATCGTTCCCCTCTATTCGACATTGGTGAGGCCTCATCTGGAGTACTGTGTCCAGTTTTGGGCCCCACACTACAAGAAGGATGTGCAAAAACTGGAAAACATCCAGCGGAGGGCAACAAAAATGATTAGGGGACTGGAACACATGACTTATGAGGAGAGGCTGAGGGAACTGGGATTGTTTAGTCTGTGGAAGAGAAGAATGAGGGGGGATTTGATAGCTGCTTTCAACTACCTGAAAGGGGGTTCCAAAGAGGATGGATCTAGACTGTTCTCAGTGGTAGCAGATGACAAAATGAGGAGTAACGGTCTCAAGTTGCAGTGGGGGAGGTTTAGGTTGAATATTAGGAAAAACTTTTTCACTAGGAGGGTGGTGAAACACTGGAATGTGTTACCTAGGGAGGTGGTGGAATCTCCTTCCTTAGAAGTTTTTAAGGTCAGGCTTGACAAAGCCCTGGCTGGGATAATTTAGTTGGGGATTGGTCCTGCTTTGAGCAGTGGGTTGGACTAGATGACCTCCTGAGGTCCCTTCCAACCCTGATATTCTATGATTCTATTATATGAACCCAGATCTGGATCTGAATTGTATGGATGGCATCAGTCTCTACAGCAGGCTGAACCAAAACTTCATCTCTGAACACTTCTGAATTTGGGGTTGGGAGTTAAAAATACAGATTTAAATATTTCAACTTGGAATCATCACTAATTTTAGGTTAGATCCCGTTATTGACTTGGGACAAAGTGAAGATTCCTAAACTCCTTTCTCTCTGGGCTCTGTCAGTAACAGATTAATGCTACATATCCAAAAGATGTAAAGCTCCTTATTTGTAGCCTGATACTATTCTAGGGTCTTTGCAGATTTTTTTACCTTGCACATTATTTAAAGGGCTAACATTAAATTAAACAATAATCACATTTACTGTGAGCACATTTTCCACTTATTTTGAATATTTACTTTTAAACATTTATGCATTTGCTGAATCTTTCCCACTTCTTACTTTTAACTCCATTTTGGGCACTTTTTGACCTCATAATCTCTCCATGCATGACATCACAATCTGTTGCCATGGAAAGGACCACAATATCAAACAAGTATTATGGTCAAAGGTTACCTTGCAGAAGAGAGATAGAGATTTCATGGAAAAAATCCATTAATACTTAAATATAGTGCAAAGGAAAATATCATACTATCTCTACCCAAACCAGTTACATAATTTTAAAAGGAAGCACTCAAGTAGGATGAGCCCTTATCTATTGTCAGAATCTTCCATTCTCAGTGGTAATTGAAGTTATATATATATATATATATATATATATATATATATATATATACATAAACTGTGCATACTAAAATCTCCATTGCAATACACTGTATGTTTCCCATATCATTTTGACTGAAATGTGAAAATTTAATCTAATGCCACTGCAAACACAGAGCCCTATCCCACAATCCTTTTTCACATGAGTAATAATAAGGTTCTTTTCACCCATACATGTTACAGCACTGTACAAAGGAAGACATGGATTGTTAGTCCCATTTTACAGATGGGGAACCCTGAGGCACCAGTAGGTTCAGTGATTTGGCTCAGTTCATCCAGCAGGCCAGTGTCAAAACTGACACTAGAACTCTGGCCTTCTAAGTCCCAGTCTAGTATCCTACCCACTAAACAACACTGCCATCTGCAGAGCTGTTTACTGCAATGGGACTAGTAGTCATATGAATAAGGGTTACAGGAAGATCAGAGCGGAGTAATGGTCCAAGATCATGACCATAATAGTAGTTAAATTACTGGCCCACTCCCACCTTCCTCCCACACCAATGGGGCTTTTGGGTGCACAAGGAGGCATTGTGACTGACTCTCTTTTCCTCCTTGATCACGGAGCAAGCGGCTAGGAGGTAGTACTTGGCTGCTGGGCTACATCAGCAGGAAGTCACCATGCATTCCCAGGGCAGCCAAGCTGCACTGATCAGAGAGGAGGGGGTGGAGCCAAGGTGGTGCTCAATTTTTACCTCTCTCCAAACATTCATTGCCCATTCCTAGCTCTACACATCAGTCTACCCCTATGAACACAGGCCCTAATCCACATGAGGGTGTAAGGGGATGGGGGGGGGGATTTCTTACTCTTCCTTATTCCTTTGCATGGATATATGGTCCAAATCCCAACCAAGCCCTGTTGTTGTCATTCCAGTCCAACATAGAGAGGACTTCCTTATTTTTGAAACATCGCTTCAAGCTTTATGGGGGTGGGGGGGAGGTTAACCATCAATTTTAAAAGCAAAAGACTTTACACCTACTTAAATGAATTGATAAAAAGCTGTGTGCTGAACGAAGCAGCCTGCTAGGCTAGACTGAGAGTACACTAAGGAGGCTCTAGCATGCTTTCCTTTGATCCCTAACCCCTTTAGGGTCCCTAGATGAGGAAGCAAGGCTTTCAAAAGCCAGCTCCTAAGTGACCAGATGAGATAGCAAACAGAGGAGTTTTGCAAGGGAGTCTGAGGTGCCTTTAAACCTGAAAGTCAAATCACACTAAGGAAAATAGAAAGGCTCAAACTCGGATGTGTCAAGTGTAAAAATATAATTAGGCAGGCCTAGCAAGAATTTGAAGAGCAACTGACTCAAGAAAGACAAGGCCATTGCAGAGAAACCAAAAGAATTCTTTGTGTCAGTCTTCACTGCAGAGGATGTGAGGGAGATTCTTTTTAGGTGACAAATCATAGGAACTGTCCCAGATTGAGGTGTCAATAGAAGAGGTTTTGGAACAAACTGATAAATTAAACAGTAATAAGTCACCAGGACCAGATGATAGTTACCCAAGAGCTCTGAAAGATCTCTCATAAGAAATTGCAAAACTAACTGTGATATGTAACCTATCATTTAAATCAGCCTCTGTACCAGATGACTGGAGGATAGCTAATCTAACACTGATTTTTTAAAATGGTTCCAGAAGCAATCCTGGCAGTTACAGTCCAGTAAGCCTAACTTCAGTACGAGGAAAATTGGTTGAAACTATAATAAAGAACAGAATTATCACACACATAGATGAATACAATATGTTGGGGGAGAGTCAACATGGCTTTTGTAAAGGGAAATCATGCCTCACCAATCTACTATAATTCTTTGAGGGTGTCAGCAAACATGTGGACAAAGCTCATCCAGTTATATAGCATACCTGGCCTTTCAGGAAGCCTTTGACAAGGTCCCACACCAAAGGCTCTTAAGCCAAATAAGCAGTCATAATATAAGAAGGAAGGTCCTCTCATGGATCAGCAACTAGTCAAAAGATAGGAAACAAAGGCTAGGAATAAATGGGCAGCTTTCATCATGAAAAGTGGTAAATAGAAGGATCCTCCAAAGTTCTGTGTCGGTACCAACACTGTTCAACATGTTCATAAATGATCTGGAAAAGGAGGTAAATAGTGAGGCTGATGTAAGATGCAAAATTACATACACCGTTGAATTCAAAGCTGACTGCAAAGAGTTACAAAGAGATCTCACAAAACTGGGTGACTGAGCAACAAATTGGAAGATAACATTCAATGTTGATAAATGCAAAGTAATGCACATTGGAATGCACATAATCCCAAATATACATACAACACGATAGGGTCTAAATTATCACTCAGAAAAGATCTTGGAGTCACTGTGGATCGTTCTCTTAGCACATCTGCTCAACATGCAGCGGCAGTCAAAAAAAGCTAACAGAAAGTTAGGAACCATTAGAAAAGGGATAGATAATAAAACAGAAAATATCATAATGCCACTATATAAATCCATGGCATGCCCACACCTTGAATACTGACAGGTTTCAGAGTAACAGCCGTGTTAGTCTGTATTCGCAAAAAGAAAAGGAGGACTTGTGGCACCTTAGAGACTAACCAATTTATTTGAGCATAAGCTTTCGTGAGCTACAGCTCTGTGTGCAATTCTGGTCGCTGCATCTCAAAAAAGATATTAGAATTGGGAAAAGGACAGAAAAGGGCAACAAAAATTATTAGGGGTATGGAACAGCTTCCATATGAGGGCAGAGATTAAGAAGACTGGGACTGTTCATCTTGAAAAAGAGATGACTAAGGGGGAGGAGTTCATAGAAGACTATAAAATCATGAATGTAGTGGAGAAAGTGAATAGGGAAGTATTACTTACCCCTTCACATAACACAAGAGACAGGTGTCACTCAATTAAATTAATAGGCAGCAGATTTAAAACAAACATAAGGAAGTACTTCTTCACACAATGAACAGTCAACCTGCGGATCTGGTTGCCAGGAGATGTTGTGAAGACCAAAAGTATAACTGGGTTCAAAAAATAATAAGCCATTGATGGACCTATCCTCCATTAACTTATCTATTAGCCAAGAGTGTCAGGGATGCAATCCCATGCTCTGGGTGTCCCTAAACCTCTGACTGCCAGAAGCTGGGACTGTACAACAGGGAATAGATCACTCCATAATTGCCCTATTCTGTTCATTCCCTCTGAAGCATCTGGCATTGGCCACTGTTGGACAACAGGATATTGGGCTAGATGGACCATTGCTCTGACCCAATATTGCCATTCTTATGTCCTTAAATCCAAGGGGCACTACAGCTGATCATACTCTCATAATAAAGTCCATCCTTGTTAAATATAGCAATCACTGAGCTCAATTAATTCAAATTTAAACTGTCTATAAACATAACACTGTTTACATCTTCAATTTATGATGATATTTCAAATAAAGTTGTTATAAAATTGCACTGCTTTTGTGCTATGTCATAAAATGGAAGCATTTATTACATTAAGCAGCAAGGAGCTGTATCTCATTTAAAACACATAACCACATAATTTCATAGATATATATCTATACATAGATATATATCTATGAACAATGAAATTGCCCCAAAATTAAAAACCTTCTGGCGGTGTATTTGTAAACATAATCAGCCCATAATCCAATAAAGAGATTCTGCTTTGAATTAATGTGAATTGCTTCTCTATTCTGCCTTAACATGTATAACTTTTCATCCGAATTTCCTCACTACTACTCTTTGTTTCACTAAAAAATCATTCTGGTGCCCCCGCTCCCCCGCCCCCAACTTGGAAACAGCAAAGATAGTACTTTTAAAGGGGAAAATAAAGTGGAGTGGAAAAAATATGTATTCCTAAAAATAAAAGTAAAAGATATCATTCTTTTATACCTGCAAATAGAAAAAAGGGCAAATCTAATTTCTCAGAACTTCTGGCATGAAACATTTTGAACATTAAAAAGAAATCATCATTTCAGTGTTTTTTATTATTCTGATAATGAAAGCTATATTGGTCAATGGAAAATGCAATAAGTTTATATAAACATTTTTAAAAGTTTGTTTAATTTTGCTAATTTAAAACAAAACTTTCCATATGACAACCTTTTAGTTATAATTTGTTAACCTACAGTGAGACCAAGTTTGGTACAAAAGTATCTCTTAAAAATACATGAAGACAAATGAAATACATTGAGGTTAATCCTTAAACAAGACAAGAATTCAAAGGTAGTTGTTTGGTTTACAATATATGCTGACTTTTTAAAAAAAATAAGACATGTTTTTAATATAAACCACATAGTAATTCAAAGGTAGAGGAAACAGAAGACTGAGACTGGTGAAATAGTCAGTTAAAAAGTTCTGTCCACATACACACACAAAATCTACTCTGTGTGTGTGTGTGTGTGTGTGTGTACATGCGCATGCAGAACTTTTGTGATATTGAACCAATTTGCGGGGAGGAGGGTTTTTTTCAAAACCAGGAATGGATATTTTGCCATAAATTTTCACCTATCAAATTTTGAGAGGGGTTGCTTGAAATTAGTTATGTAGCTCTCACATGGTATCAGTTCAGATTTCTTACTGGCTGAGCCAATGCCTTGTAATGAAGAACGTTAGCAGAAGCCATTTGACTCATTTTGTCAGAGGAAGTGGCTGTGTTTTGTGTGTTCTTTCTAAGCCAGTCAGAAAAAAACGCAATTTGCAACAGCAGCTACAGCAGGGAAGTGCTCTGTGCTGCCCTCAGCTGCAGAGGAGTGATGGAAGAATATTTATTTCCACTCCATGTCATCCAGGTTTTAAAGGGATTTAAATGTGACCCTCCTTGGTAGCCTTACAAAGACACAACAGGAAGAGCACTCACTCCTGCAAAGATGTCATATGGAGACAACAGGCCACCCATCATGCACTCAGAAGAAAACACCACGGTAAAATTCTGGCCACACTGAAAAATGGCAAAACTCCCATTAGCTTCAATAGGTTCAAGATTTTACGACAAGTAGGAGTGTTGAGAATTGTTGGGTGGGGAGGGAAAGATTTTGTGTGGTGAGTGGGCTGTGTGGTCCAGGGGTCTCCTCTGTGGATTTTCACATGCTCCCTCCATGCCACATTGCGGTGTCTTACTCGTGTTATCATTATTGCATTACTGTAGCATCTAGGGAACCCAATCAGGGAGCAGGGTCCTATTGTGCTAGGTGCTGTACAGTCAAAGACACTCACTGCCACGTGGAGCTTACAGTCAAAGTGTTAGGTAGGACATGAAAGGTTGTTGGGAGAGTCACAGGATGTGGTTATAAACTGAACAGAATTTAGCAGAAAAATGGAAGCCTCGGCTCACCACTTCTATTCATGATTATAAGAATCCTTATGTTCCCTGTCCTAACTTACTTAAATTATTGTAGCCTTTATTGACATAGGTAGTCCTTTCTCACAATACAAACCAATGGGATCACCCCGCATAAGGGTTGCAGGATCTTCTTACAAGTTTGTAAAGTGCCTTGCACACCTATGTCACTGCATACCAAATAAATGGATGCTATTTATCATAACCAATTTATTTGAGCATAAGCTTTCGTGAGCTACAGCTCACTTCATCGGATGCATCCGATGAAGTTAGCTGTCGCTCACGAAAGCTTATGCTCAAATAAATTGGTTAGTCTCTAAGGTGCCACAAGTACTCCTTTTCTTTTTGCGAATACAGATTAACACGGCTGCTACTCTGAAACCTATTTATCATAACAGTAGCCCACAGAATATTTACTCCTCCATCCTAGAGCTTCTCTTCTAAATGTAAATGTACCCTATAAGGTCCCTAATTCTGAGGATGCTTGCAAGTTGAGGACTCTGATTTTTAACAGCAAATGTCTAAGCCAGTGCTTACGAAATCACATGGGCCCAAATTCTGAAATGACCGAACTGCTAGCGACTGTAAGTGCTAGGTTGGCAAGCAGTGTATTTCACAGGCTGACATGAGATTGTAGGCAGTTTACATACTGAAAGTGGGTTTGTAGCAGCAAAAGTAGCCAGAAAGAGGCCAGGTGTACACTACAGACCTATATCGGTATAACTATGTCTCTCAGGGGTGTGAAAAATCCACACCCCTGAGCCATGCATTTGTACTGACCTAGCCCCCTGGAGCTTCTCCCATCGACATAGCTACCCCCTCTGGGGGAGGTGGATTATCTACGCTGATGGGAGAAGCTCTCTTATCGGCGGAGTAGTGTCTTCACTAAAGCAAGCCCAGAGAGTGTAAGTAGTTGAAGAAAATGCCAGTGCTGGCCTCTCCAGACTTTACTGCAAACTGCCCCATGTCAGTGTACTTAAACCCTTTGGGGTGGGGAGACCATTCTCAAGTCCATGGGGGCAGGAGGGAGGGAAGGAGGGGCAGTTATTCAGAACTAGGTGTGTTTGCTGAACAGGATTTGAAGTAAATAAGCTGGAAGTGAAAAGCTTTCCCATGCTTCCCTTCATCCATGTCTTGGAAAAGCACTTCCCAGGGCTCTTTATAAAACAAATCTTCCCTCCTTCTCTGCACACTCCCTTCTCTCCTCGTGGCTTCAGACTGGAGACGGACCGTTTCTTTAAATTCTCCAGCTAGATTGGTTGCAGGCCTCTGGGAATCTGTGGCCAAAACTAAAGCCAGGGACAATTCCTGAAGAAGTAAGCTCACAATGCCCTGTTTATTTATACAGCACAAATGGTTGAAATCATTATGCCCCAGATTAGAAAGACCTATTTATAAACAGAATTTTAAGATGAGCAATATAGCAGGACTCTCCACTACATCATAACAAGCACCAACCCCATCCCCACTATAAAGCTCTGGGCCCCATCTGACTTGCCACATGAAAGATTCATTCCTTGCCTGTTAAATTAAAATCTAATCATACTCTGCAGTAAACAAGGCACAAAGAACACTCTCAAAATTATGGGATGAAAACCAGCTACACTAAGGGCCAAACTCTCCCCTCAGATCTATCCTACAGATCTCTGACAAGTGCAATCAGTTAAATGTTTGAGCGCTTGACAACAGCCACCCCACTAGACTTTTGATCTGCTTGATGTTCTGCTATCCTCCATAAATTGTGGATCCTTAGATCTACATGTCCTCCATGTTTATGATGGCAGGTCTCCAGAAGGGAGAAGGCTGGGGAAGAGCTGGGTATTTCTCTCAAAACACTTAAATTATTCCTATATTTCTCTCCACACAAAGCAGATCTGGAACCAATTAAATGGGCATCAGTCACAATTGACTTTGGAAGGAATAACTTTTGCTCTTGATCCTTCTCAGACATGCAGCCAATAGGGAGCGGGCTAATTTACATGACTTTTTTAAAAAAAATATGTGTTCTACATATCTCTCAGCAAAATCCAAGATCCTAACAGCACAATCTAGCACTCTGGAATGCCATACAGAATTCTGACTCTCACTACAGGGCTTTGACTCTTGGAATGATACTAATCTAGAAAAGCAGGGGGGGAGGGGTTCCCCCCATCTTTGACTGGCATAATAATCTTCACACAGCAGAAGAAAAATAGCTTTAATTGTGAGAAGGTAGGAAATTTCATGGCAGGTGATGTCACATGTTAGCTTTTCATTTGTTGCATGCCACATAAGGTCAGCTTTAGTCACAAATCCCTCCACACCCTCTGTGAAAAGTGACATTACATGTTAATCAAATATATTTAATCACTGGGATATACGTATTTTGTAATCTTAACAGTTTACTTAAACAGCAGCAATCATAACCAGCCTTAGATATGACTAGGCTTTGAGGATTAATAATGCTTAGCACTTATACAGTGCTTTACATTTTTCTCCCTAAAGTGCTGAACATAAGAACAGCCATATTGGGTCAGACCAAAGGTCCATCTAGCCCAGTATCCTGTCTTCCAACAGTGGCCAATGCCAGGCGCCCCAGAGGGAATGAACAGAACAGGTAATCATCAAGTGATCAATCCCCAGTCACCCATTCCCAGCTTCTGGCACACAGAGGCTAGGGACATCATCCCTGTCCATCCTGGCTAATAGCCATCTATAGACCTATCCTCCATGAACTTATCTAGTTCTTTTTTGAACCCTGTTGTAGTCTTGGCCTTCACAACATCCTCTGGCAAGGAGTTCCACAGGTTGACTGTGTGTTGTGTGAAAAAATACTTCTTCTTGTTTGTTTTAAATCTCCTGCCTTTTAATTTCATTTGGTTATGAGAAGGAGTAAATAAGACTGCCTTATTTACTTTCTCCCTGCCGGTCATGATTTTATAGACCTGTATCATATGCCCCCTTAGTCCTCTCTTTTTCAAGCTGAAAAATCCAAGTCTTATTAATCTCTCCTCATATGGAAGCCATTCCATACCCCTAATCATGCTCAGGGGTTGCAAATGTTAACTAATCATTTCTCACAAAAACTAGATGCTGGGAATCGTTGAGAGAAATTCCATGGCCTTTGTTATGTAAAAGGTCTGGTTAGGTGATTATAATGGTTCCTATTGGTCATAAAATCTGTTCAATCTATGAATGGTGCTTTTGCAAGCTTTATAGGAGGTGATCTGTTATAACAGCATAAAAAAAAAGAGGTGTCCTAGGATGGATGTTAAAAACAGGATGCAAAGTTTCCAGGTGCATGTTTAATTTTCTGGTCATACCTTGATTGACGAAGCTGCTTGTCTTACACAGATGATTGTTTATTTCTCAGATAAGGCTAATCACGGATATGATGATATATTGCTTGTGCATTGATTGGCTGGTAAAACAAATGGTTAGCAAGAGCCTCCTGGTTGACCAGATGGTAGATACAGAAATGCTTATGTTCAGCACTGCACCTGAGGATAGGTACAGGTTAGGTAATGGTCATGTTTGGGAGAAGCATGGTTCGTTATCCCCGTCTACTGGCTTACGTTCCACTGCCCCAAGTTTCACTGCCCCGGTCGCATGCAGAGGTCTGACAAAAAATTGTGTGCGCGTATGAATCTTCAGGGGAGTGGAATTTGATCTAATGAGCAATATTATGGCACTGAAAGCCTCTTCCACCCAGCATACCTGAGTAGGGGAGATCCATAATGCAGTTGCTTGCATTACTGTACATGAGACAAAGGGGAGAAGCTTTTTTGTGGTCTCCACAGAGCACCAGCTACCTCTGGGTGGGGATAGTTGTGGAGAGAACACACTACGCCATTTACACAGGCACAACAAGTGCATTGGCTGAGCCCAATCTTCTACCTAATGTCCATGGAGGCGTTATTCTTTCTGCAGCCATCGTGCCTCCCTCCATCACCCTGTGGCTGCTACCGAACTCTAGCACTCCCGTGTCTGTTGTTCTGACCCAGAGAGCTGAAGCCAAATTCTGCTCTCAGCTACACCTGCGCAAACCTATAGGGTTGCATGCATGAAACTGAGAGCAAGGCGTGGACCATGGAGTTGCCAGGGAAAAACAAGTGCAGGCAATTAGAAGCACTAAAGTAAACATTTAGTCACCATTGACTCATGAGCTGAAAAACACAGTAGTCAATTACAGCTTTCCGCAGCAATAATTAATATGGTGTTGATGAAAACTGTGTTTTTCATTCAACATACAAAGCTATTCCAGGTAATTAAATGTAACCTCATATATATGTAATTTGCCTTTAGACTGCACATGTTACAGTGTCTCAGCCTTGTACAGAGCATTCTGGGGGAAAATAGTATAGAAATATTAGCGAGAGTATATTTGTTTGATTTCAAAGAATCACACTTCATTATTAGGTATTTGACAATAGAAAGGTTTAAAATGTAAGCATTTCACACAATCTTTATTTTTGGTATATGAAGATGCACAGAGAGATTGATTGTACCATGCATACAGTAGGCAGGTATGTATGCATCTCTCTCTCTCATTAAACATCCTGGGGCTTTCTAAAGGCATTGCATACAGGGTAAGTAAAATACTTAAGGAAAAGAGCACTGTTGTCACCTTTCTTAAAGGACTTCCCAATATCAGGATGCTAGAGGATGTGATTTCAGTCAATACAGAAAGAGGTGCAATGTACAAGCTAGTTAGTACTGTAGGGGCCTGATTTTCAGAGCTGCTTATCCCCTCCAAAGCCCACTGACATCAGTGGGAGCTAGGGCTGCGCAGCACCTTTGAAAATCATTTGCCCACTAATTAGTGGCTACAACTGGATTCTGTGGACTGCTGAAAGTCCACAAAGTACTTCCAGATGGTCTGCATAGTTGCTTCCATCACAGTGATGTAGCGTGAACAACTGAAACTGGAGGTCGTCCTGCCATCCTAGAAAGTTTCAATCTGCCCTCAGGCACAACTCATTTGTAGACTTGAAGAATTCCTTTGCTCTCTATGCCTTGTAATGGTCCTCCACAAGTGATAAAACTGGTTGCCAGTTCAAGCACAAGATAATTTTATAGGATCATTACCAAGTTTGCCAAAATTATTCCAGACTAATAATAACTAGTAGACTCATGAAGTTTGAATTATCAATAGCCACCGGGCCAACATACCTAAACAGTCAAATATTTTTTATTCTGAGCTGCAAATTACCCCCTTATTAGACTTATTAAATAACTCCTTCAGAAAAGATCAAGCCACTCAGAATTTTAACAGTTACAAATTTTTAAGCAAAAAACATGACAACTTTTAGCCCTTTTCAATCATGGAGAGTTCTTGTTTCTGAATAGCACCTCAACCTTATATTTTCTAAATAAAATAGACTATCATTGTACAACAACACAACGATCTCCAAGCTGCTTTAGGTCATTAAACAAATGGACATTTTTCTGATAACCACTTCAGATTCTTTCACAAAGGTGATTGATTCTTAACATCAAAAACTCTTCCAAATTAAATAGCACAAAGACACAATATCTTCAAATAATCAAACCCCCTGTCAGTGCCTTGCCAAAACAATCTGCATTAGCTAACTTGGTCTGAACACCAAATGTAAGGTGGTATTCTTTTCCAGAAGCATTACCAGCGTCTTTGGGTAAAATTCAGGAAAGACTTATGGTCCATTCAGGTGGATTTTCGATCCATGAAATGTACTTAACGTAAAATTGTGAGGCTCTTTGATACCAAGGAAATTCTCTGGCTCGGGCATCAAATAAACACTTCCTCTGAGCAGGAACAACAAAGTCTTTAACACTTATTCAGTGGGGGCACAAGCCAAAAGAATGGCAGTATCATCCTAAGCTTATTCATGTACTTTATGGGGAGGGGAGGGAAGGAGGCTTTTCTAGATGTCTTTTGCGCTGTCTCCATCTGTGTTGGAGAACTGCATTATTTGTAACCTTCAAATTAGAACTTGGCTGTTGTAGTTCTCTCAGGACAGCAGGACACTGGAGCTGGGACTGAGCTGCAAAACTCGGACCCAGAGCTGGGTTTTGACCCGCCATCTCCACAAAATCCAGAAATGCTTGGTTTAACTCTTTACAGAGATGAAGCTACAACACTCACATCTGGAACCCTTTTGAGCCCTTCAAGGCTTGGTGGTATTCAGATCTGGGCCTATGTCCTGCAGAATATGCAAGCTACAAGAACAATAATAACTATCTTCTATCAGGAAAAAAAATGGTTATGGTGAACGAGATGCACCACTGCCAACTTCCAAGTGTTCAAAAATCGTAAGTCACTCCCTCAAAATTTAGGAATTTTAAAAATAATAATAAATGTTGGGTTCTTTTTATTTTCCTTCTGGTTTCCAAGCATTTAGGATGCATTTGGATCATGCTTTCAATATTTTCACCACAACCAAAAGGACTAGAAACTTACTCTCTTTTTTTAAATGAGAGATGATATTCTCCTGTAATCATTCAAATCTGGGAGCTGGGGCTTTTTAAATTCACCAAATATTGTGAAGCTCCAAATACAATCAAGGGTGACCAACTTGTGGATCTCAGAAGAAACCTGGCAAAACTCACCTGGTTGCAGGTTTCCTTACAAGCTCAAAATTCAGCCCCACTTAGTCTAAAAATTCACTAAAATTCATCAGCCTTTCACGTCAACCTGGGCAGATTTATGGTTTTGTTCCTACACTATATAAAGCTCAGGGCTTTGCATGGATTTGACATGAGCCAGGTGAAGCTTAGTAGACCTGACTGTCTCACTGAGATTTTGAGTTTCTTTAACACAAAGCAGACAGTGAAATTCACCCTCTCCAAAACAAAGAGAGAGTTTAGCCAGCACCAAAATCACTGGGTTCTGCACAGCTCTTGGGGTTTGAATGAGCTCATCCTTGTGTGGGTGTGCAAAGTAGGGGAGAGAACACAAGGCTCCTTCCCCTGCACAGAGGCCAAGCCCAATATACAGGGCCAGCTCCAGGCACCAGCGTTCCAAGCAGGTGCTTGGGGTGGCAGTTAGAAAGGGGCAGCAGTCCCTCCGGCCACCGCAGCAATTCAGCGGCAGCTTCTCCCTGTTGCCGACTGCGGCAGCAGTTTTTTTCACTGCTTGGGGCGGCAAAAACCGTTGAGCAGGCCCTGCCAATATAGTACTGGATTCCAGCACCACTATCTGTGGGGGACAATGGGGTGGTGGGTAAGGAGAGGCAAAGAGGAGTAGGGCTATGATCTGCCTCACCTCATAGGGAACACATGCCACTTTCAGGGAGGCAGAGCACCATTACTCCTCCATGCCTCAGGAAGCATTGTGCCTATCTTTGTCACAAATCTTTCAGAGGCACCTGCTGAGGTGGTGTCCCTCCACACAGACTACTAGCACTGAGACTGCAAGTTCTCTAGGGCAGGGACCATCTTTTTGTTCTGCGTTTGTACAACGACTCGCCCAATGGGGTCTGGCACCATGACTGAAGCTCCCAGATGCTATTGCAGTACAAATAAATAAATAATAAATAATAATAGTGTTACTTTAAGCTGTAGTTTGCTGATACAACTGAGCCCACAAGGTTATTTTTGAAAGAGAAAAATCTGGTAAAGATTAAGTGAGGAGGAGGATAGGGCTATTAGAGGGCAGCTACCATTAGAACCTCATGAACAACGTTCTCATTGGCAAGACAGCATTGAGGGATCTCCTTTTCATAAGTTACTCACTATATGTATGTATTTGCTGTCTTTGTCTTCAAAGTTGCTGTGCTCCACCTCCCCAAATAAGAATTATTTTTTTCTGCATGCTGAAGCTAAATCACTGTGAAGAATTTAAAGCACACATGGAAAATTCACCAAAATCCCAAACTTACCCTAGGCTAGAATTTGGCAGAAATATTATGGTTCAGGGGAAAATACTCACAAACCGTATGACTACTGGTCATTTGGCACAGCCATGTTTGCACATGGGAGATCTGCTGCAAATTGGTACAGACCTCGGCTCTTACCTTTTGCAAAGCACTTTCCAGTAGAGCTGACTGAAAAAGTTTTTTAGGAGGTTCTCTTCTCCGCTCCTATGAAACATTTTGATGGAAAAAAAAACCAAGAAAAGATTTTAATCCAAATTTTCTATGGAAAATGTTTAAGTCAGGCAGAAGATAAATATTGAAATATTTTGGCCAGCACTGAAATACATTGACTTGGAACTACTTCAGCTTTGCAGTTTGGGTACTTCTAGCTCTCATTCTCCTCTCTAGGCCTGTCTCCTTGGTTGGACATGTCTCCCTGATACACAATAGTCAATTCTCTTAGAGAGGGAAGGGAATTCATCATCGTAGTCCAGGACTACAGTGCATTATGGGAGAGGTGCCCAGGTGAGGAGTTTGGCCCATGCAGCAGAATGGGGACATGAGACAAGTGAACTACAACTCCCAGGAGGCACTACGTAGCATTTCCAAATCAAAATATTTTGGTTTTGAGACATTTGTTCAAAACTATCCATGGAAAGCACTTTTCACAAAACACACACACAGACACACAGAATTTGGTCAAAAACCCAACTCTCCATCAAAAAAATGTTGACAGAAAAATTTTGACTATCCTGACTTTCCAGTGATGTAGATGTACAAGTAATGTAATGTGCAAGTAGATAGCTGAGCTGGGTGGGAAACAGTTTTCCCATCCCATGAGAATTTGAGATTTTTTAAAATATTTTGAACCAAAAAGTTATTTTTGACCCCTCAAGTTAGAACTTTTTTCATTTAAAAATATTGAAATGATGTTTCATCTATTTCAAAACTTTTTTCTTCAATTTTTTTTTTTAACAAAATGGGAAGTTTGTCAGAATCAGCCTTTCTCCACAAAGTTTCAGTTTTCATGAACTGGCATTTTCCAATGAAAAAACATTTAATCAAAAAATTTCCTGACTACCTCTAGTAGATATCTCCAAAGTAGTAAAAGATTTGCTACAAAGTATAGGAAAAAATGTGCCAATTCCATTCAAGTTTGATAAATTGTCTCCTAAAATGGCGCAGGATATTGATATTGTGCCTCAGGAATGTGTGTTAGTAACAGTATTCTGACATAGCGTGTAAAGAATAACAGTTTTGAATGAAAGCATTACCTGGCAAGAAAAGAAAATTCATTTGGGCTGGCTTCTACTAATTCTTGAAATTAAGATAATTGAAACATCCTGCTCCTCCACTTCCTTTCACTTCTTC
This sequence comes from Lepidochelys olivacea, assembly GCF_965140295.1. NCBI lineage: Eukaryota > Metazoa > Chordata > Testudines > Cheloniidae > Lepidochelys > Lepidochelys olivacea. Next base: position 104,309,535 of record NC_140416.1, read on the forward strand.
ACCACTCTCTCTCTCTCTCTCTCTCTCTCTCTCTCTCTCGCACACACACACACATTGCAGAAGGGATTTTAACTGTAGTGATTATTTTTTAAATGGAATTATCTGTCCATTTTCCGTTACTATGCAACATTATATGTGTATTGACTTCAGTTCAGATTTAGGCATGTGAAGTTGCGTGCATACAACTGCAAGCATTAACTTATGGACTCAGATATAGATGAGTGCAAATACCAAGTTTCAACAACCATGTCAGAAATGTACACACATAATTTAGGCACATGCAAATTCATTCAACTGTGTCTGAAAACCTAGTCCTCTGTAATGTGCCCTGTTTCTGTTTTCTGAGCGCTTTGAATGCTTTAGATTCTGACCTCATTTACATTGGTGTAAATCCAAAGTAACTTCACTTCAGTTAGTTGGGTTCTTAGGGCCCAATTCACCATATTCCAGTACCTTGTATCATCAATGAAACAAGGGCAAAGCAGGTGCACAACACTACTGTTCTGATTTGGAAACCTTTTACATCAATTTAACACTCACTTTGTATTAGCATAAAGTACTACAAAAGGTGCCATACAAGTCCAGAGAGTAACTCAGGATTTAACAAAAATATCAGCGGTGTCTGGATCAAGGGTTTTTGTTCAGACTAAACTCTTATATTTGAAGTGTGTAAATATCAGAGAGGGAGATGTGGTACAAGGGTTTATGGGAAGAAATGGGATGAAATTAAGAAATGTCGATAGATAAATCAATTAGGATGTTGAAAATTAGAGTGGATAAAAAGCTGAAATACGTATTGTAGGCTACAATCTTGCACTAGCAAGGAGACAAATGGATGACCTTGTTGTTTTCTATACAGATGAAATCCTTTCCCCATTGTAGTCCATGGGAGTTTGACATTGCCTTCAGTCAGGCCAGGATTTCATCGGATGAATCTGTACCAAAAATCAGATTACAATACTTTGAATCTTTATTTCTCCAGTGTTCAAATTCAAGTTATATATAATTTAGCATACACGTATTGTTCCACTTATTGTGCCCATACAAGTATTTACTGAGATTTAACAAGTAGGCACAAGATACGTACCTTTTAGTTTTATCTACATATCTCTTATACAGTTATTAAACTTCCCCAAAAATAAAATTTTAATAATCTTTAATTAACACACAATAACTATCCTATTAAATTTAACTCTTTAGTTTGGAAAAGTAATTATTCATTTGAGACACTTAATTTGAAGTGTTACCGGAAATCTACATCTCTGTAAGTTAGACTGTAATATATCTTGTTAGAAACATTATAGTAAATTCAGTTCAGGGTGAGAATCGGCCATTATCCTGGTTTCAAGAGGGTGTGGGGAGAAGATAGTATGTTTGAGAATAGATAGGTGTGCTTCATTCCTGCTGTATCTGAGTCAATAACCCCACATTGTTTAGGTTTCTATTGCACTTTGATATATGTATTTCACTTTACATTATTTTTCCACATTCATACATGGGTCCAAAGGGAGCAACTTCCATTGCAGAATGGTCTCTGAGTGTTTGAACATATGCTAGGTTAGTGCATTTGTGTGCTAAGTTCTGCAACTGCATGCAAAGTCCGTGACTGCAGGTGATTGCATGCAGAATCAGAGACCTGGTCTACACTACAGGTTAGTTTGGTATAATTTCCATCGCTCAGGGGTGCTAATAATCCATACCCCTGAGAGATGTAAGTTCTACTGACCTAAGTGCCAGTGTAGGCAGCGCTACGTCAGTGGGAGAGTTTCTCCCGCTGACGTAGCTACTGACTCTCAGAGAGGCAGGAGTTAAGCCGAGGGGGGAGCTCTCTCCCATCAGCTTAGAGCATCTCCACCATAAGTGCTACAGCTGTTGGTGCAGCTGCGCCACTGTAAATGCTGTAGCATAGATGTAGCCATAGTAGCTTGACACAGAAATGCACACCCAAAGTTATGAAATTCTGGTCTTCTCCCTCCTTCACCACAGCGCTCCCTTGAACCATCATTCGATTGTTTGCCTTTGCCAGAATAATTGTTTACCTAAGCAGAGCCCTCCGGTGATGTCAATGGAAGTCTGAGCAACCTATGACAGAGAACTTTCAAACCTCACAGGACTAGAAAAACAATGTTCTCTTCTGTTTGCTGTGTTTGCTTTTGTCTTGTATTATCGAAGTACTAGTGGCAACTCTATAATGAAGGATGACTTGAGATTTTTCAATTAAAGAGGAATACAATTTCCATTTCACATTTTAGTGACTGAAATGTCCAGGGTCCCAATCCAACACATACTTATGCACACAAGTAACTACACACGTTAATAGTCCCGTTAAACACCTTCGGTCTACACACATGTAAAAGTTATGCATGTTCATGTTGCTAGGATCAGGGACTGCATTTGTAAAAAAGATTTGTGGCAGAGGCATCTTGTGGCAAATAGTGTCTATTTTACCAAACCCCACAAGCTTTGCTTCAGTGTTCAGTAACAGACAAAAGGCACTTACTGCCTTATATAGTATTTGGCCATGAGCAATATCCCTTAAATAGTTTGCTTCAAATTCTTTAAACGTTGGTGATAGCATATAGTTTACTCATCAAAAGGGGAAAAGGCTTTCCGAAAATTAAAAAATGTGTTAGACCCTTTTTTACTACAATGAAAATGGAGCTTTTGAAAATCAGATTTAAGAACATGCCAATTGATATTTCATTCTGCATTGGTTAGTGGTCAGAATAAATGGCTTCCTATCTTCAGGCAACATTTTTTTCACCTGATACGTCAGGTTTTTAAACAACAGTGTAAGCAGAAGAACAGTTTGTGTAAGTAAATGAACCATGTCAGTGACTGTAATTCAGTCAGCATTGAAAACATGATCAAAATGTATTAAATTATTTGTGATAGTTTCCCTCTGCAAGAAGACAATTCTATTTCAACAACAACAAAATTAACTAGAATATGAAACTGAAATAATAATGAAAATGTCAGGTCCCTTTAAATAGTATCTGAGTGCTAAGATTCTCTACATCTTAAGTAGAATCTCATTCTGGAAGAATTAAGAAAAGTAATTTGTGTTTAAATCTACAGTGTTTCAAAAGGATTGCTCTACAGGTAGATTAAACAAAGAAGCCCAGGCCAAAGAATTCATCTATATAACCATTTTCAAATAGGCAACACATTTTACACAAAATAAAAGACAAGCTCCAGCATGATGTGATAGCTAAAAACTGTTATATTGATTCCTAAAACTATTGACTTAATTTTATCAAAATGTATTTGTTCACCTCTGCTGCATCAATGATCTTCTGTATTTTATATGTAAATAATCTATTCTATTCCCTTGATCATGTTAATCTTACTAATGACAAATTACCATTCTTCACATACAGTTCCTAGATTTACAAATTATCACTCCTGTTTTCAGGGGACTGAGAATCAGCCACGCTTGCTAATGCCTCCATGGATCGCCTGACACATAGCAGATTTTTATATTCCCTTTTAAAGCATTCAGCTCATGAGAAATAATTTATAAATCTGGCTATCGCTCGCACTTATCCTCTTACTGCTTGAGGGGGGAAAAGAACAAGATCAAATTGGGAGGATTATTAACAATTTAAGAACTTTATTTGCTTCAGTTAACCCTTTTCAGGGAGGACTGCAAACTAAAATGCACTACTTTATTTTTTAAAGGGGGAGAAGTAGTATGTTTATTAAGTGCAGCAGGGAATTTCCAAATAACAGATTCTTGTCTCCAAATACACTTTCATTAGCTGATTTTTAAAAATTTCTATTCACATATTTTGTGGGTGTGAAACATTCATTTAAACCTAAAAGTTTGCTCTGCATCCTAGATCAGGCGTTCTCAACCTTTTTCGTTCTGAGCCCACCCCCCTCCCCCAACATGTTATAAAAACTCCACTGACCAGCTGTGTCACAGAAACTGTTTTCCTGCATATAAAAACCAGGGCCAGCATTAGACATAGCAAACAGGGCAATTGTCCAGGGCCCCATGCACAGGGGGCACCGTGAATCTAAGCTGCTCAGGTTTCGGCTTCAGTCCCAAGTGATAGGGCTTGGGGACCTGGGCTGCAGTGCTGCCTGGTGGGGCTTTGGCTCTCTGCCCTTTAGCAAGTCTAATGCTTGCCATGCATGGCGGACCCCCTGAAACCTGCCCATAGCCCTCCAAGGGGCCTGAAATCCACTGTCCTAGATCAGTGGTTCTCAAAGCTGGGCCACCGCTTGTTCAGGGAAAGCCCCTGGTTGGCCGGGCCAGTTTGTTTACCTGCTGCGTCCTCAGGTTCGGCCAATCGCAGCTCCCACAGGCTGCACTCCGCCGCTCCAGGCCAATGGGGGCTGCGGGAAGTGGCACAGGCCGAGGGATGTGCTGGCCACCCTTCCCGCAGCCCCCATTGGCCTGGAGCAGCGAACCGCAGCCAATGGGAGCCGCGATCAGCCGAACCTGTGGAAGCAGCAGGTAAACAAACCAGCCCAGCCCACCAGGGGCTTTCCCCGCACAAGTGGTGGACCGGCTTTGAGAACCACTGTCCTAGATAACATAACATGACTTGCACTATAGAATTAGAATTGTGACCAAGCAAGCAAGTTGAAAATTCAGACTGAGTGCCTGCTTCTCCCTTGCCCTTACACCTCTGCAAACTGAATGTAATGTGGATGTAACATGCTAGCATCCTGCCCTGACTATACAAGGGGCAGGGCAATGGAGAATCAGGTTCTAAAACTGCCCTTGTTTTTTTCCCTGTTATACTGTAAGGTTACAACACGTAAATGGTCCAATGCAGCTCTCATTGTAGCTAGTGAGAGTCTTTCCATTTATTTTAGTAGGGTTTGATCAAACCCATAGTAGTTAGCAACTTGTGCTAGTACCACAGTCCTGTATTAAGTATACAGAGGTAAAAATAGCATACTGGTGACACAAAGGTATCAATGACATCTATTTTTCTTAGATTTTGTGTGCCAAAAATCTCAGTTGTTCTACTGAGTAAATGGGTTTGGTATAGTTAGGTTCATTGTGGTCAGAGAAGAGAGAATCTGTCCTTGGATCACTGACTGGCATTGCTCAACCACTACTGCAGCCTCATGCAGTACCTATATCAGAGAGTTTCAGACGATGAATCCATGTCATTGAAGATCCACCAATCCACTCTGTAAACCCCTTACCAGAGCAGACCATAAGGAGCCGTTGACCTATGACCTCTCCCCTGCTCTCCCTGTACTTGTTATTGCTATAAGTGTAATGACACTACAGGGGTATATGGTTGACAGCTACGATTTGCTTATTAGTTTGAAACATGCATGGGGGCAAGTAGATGAACATACATAAACATGAGTAATTGGGATTATTAAGATTGCTATGGGTAACAACCTGTTGTATTAGTATGAGGCCTTGTGGGAGCAGTTATGCCCAAGGCTGGGATTTTGCTAAATTAGTGTAAGCCTGAAGGGATAACCCTAGGCCATAATTCTGCATTTTCATCTGAAGAGGCAAACAAGTGACCGCAAAGGGCACTGTACACCACAAGATTCCAGCAGATGGGAGTTTTGGTGGGATTTTTGCAACGAGGTTTCAATGCAGTTTCTATGCAATTAAACCATGTTGACACCAATTATTAATATTAATTATTATGGTTAATTATGAATGCCCAGAATGCCACAGATGAGATGGGGGCAGGAACTGACCTTATAATAACTGTGGAACCAGAACAAATATGGATATACATCCATGACATTTACATAACATGATGTATAGGACACCATGCCTAGTTCCTTTTCTTGGGTTCTCTTGGGCACTGAACTGATGTCAACTGGATCTGTGACCTTCTGAGGTGCTCCAAAACTGGTTTGTCATTCCTTTCTTCTTCTTCTTCTTCTTATCTGTCTGAGAGTGTAAGCATGAAATGTGTTGACTAGCCCTGCCATATTGAGAGCACAGATGTGAGGGAGCCCAGGCCCAGGAAGTGCCAAGGTCATGACTATCACCAGGGGAGCACACAGTCAAGCGTTAGCTCACAGAGGGCTCCACCCCCAAAGCTCCTGATTGGAGGAAACATCCAGCCCCATGATTGACTGAGGGGCTCTATATAAAACAGGAAGTAAGAACAGCAAGCTGTCTGGGCAACTAGATGAATTCCTGGCTGGCTGCTACAGAGCCCTCCTGCTTGTCTCACTGCTGAGCCCAGCATCCCTGCCTGCTCCTGGTTCCTATCCTCCTATCCCAGACTCCAATCTACTCCCAGTTCCTGATATCCTGCCCTACTCCAGGTCCCTGCTCCTCTGCCTTACCTCTGACACTGTCTCCTGCTCTGACCTTTGGCTTGGTACCCAATGCTGTCTTTGGTTTAGGCTCTTGGCTCTGACCACTAGGCCGGACTCTGGCTCAGACCCCTAGGCTTGACTACCCATGCCCTGGTCATTGCAATAGACTGCTTATTTGGATAGGTTTGTGCTGTTTAGTAATTATATGTAGTACAATAACTTATTTTCTTAGGTTATAATTGAATCTATATTGCTCTATCACTGGTCACATCAATCCCAGAGAGAAAGAGGGGAGTTTGATAGAAAGTCATATGTAGCATGTGTTGAGAAAGAACCTGTGATTGATTATTCATAATAAACATTGTAAGTGTGGCCAGTGAGTTGTGTTATTCTTTATAGAGCTACAGAGCCTACACAGAGAACACCTCCATATCATGCAGGGAAACCAGTCTTCCTGTGACTACTCCCCCAAGCTTGATCTCCACCTCATCCATTCCCCATACATCAGAACCCACTGTTTTTGTTGCTTATTGGGCCACAATGTGTATGTGACAGGGTTTTCCCCATCGTGAGTCATTTTTCTCCACAAAACAACTTGGCTCAAAGTAGAAGTTCACTCTAGTAGGAACTATAATCATCAGAGTGCAGTGCATTAAGCCCACTTTAGACTCTCATTCTACTTCACTAAGCCCAAGTTCACTCTAAGCAGTTTCCAAGTGTCAATATTTATTAAGATCTTTTTGAAGTACAATTTATTGGCCTGCTAGACTAGAGCCATTTCCATCTGTCATATCCGTATGTATTTTGGGAGTTTCTAAAAAATGATATAACCTGGCTAGATTGTAACAGTCTATCATGTAAATCGGCCTTAGTTCAATAGCCATTGGTACGTTAGACCTTTGGAGGCATTGCAGTCTCTAATGCAAGTATGGTTGTTTTTCCATACACTCTATAGAAACCTAATTCTGATTTTCATTCATTATACAGAGATTCTGGTCTGTATTAGGGATGAGCAAATAGGCTGATATTCAGATCTGGATTATATTTGGATTTGGGGCTGTGAATATGCAGAAGATAGTTGCACCCTAATCTTGTATGTCATCCATCTCCAAATATCAAACACTGTGTCACCCCACAAATACCATCTGCCCTCCCGCACAGGACCTCTTAAAATATTTTCTGGAAGGGCGGGGAGGAGAAGAGGGAAACAGTGGCCATATTTTCAGTGACTGACTGGCTGCCATCCTTTCCTTTCCTGAACTCTTTAGAGTGGCCAGCTAGATATGCCAGGCATTTTGAGGGGTGTAAACCACCTACCTGAGTCCCATTTAATAACATCAGGTCAGGAAAGCCTTGCTTACTATTTCTTACTGCAGACTGAGGCCTAAAACATCAAATCTTGCCTTACATGGAGTTAAGTACTAATGGGGTACTCGGAAGTAATTGAGATATGTATTTTACTGTCTGGTTATATTAAGTAGTGGTAATTACAAGTAACAAGAAGTATCACCATAGTGTAATTACATTTTAATTACATTGTAACCACAGCCACTGTGTTACAAAGTGCAACCCGCTTCCACTAAACCCTTGGCATCCTCAGGGTGTATTCATTTTACCACACACCTTTTCTTCCTATTCTTCTTGCATCCCATCCTGCAATACCCCACATTTGGGCAGCCAAAGAAGTTTCTGACTCAACTCCCAGCAGATATCAGAACCGTCTTCAAACAACGTTATTTAACTAATTTAAATGAAGTGAGTCTGTTGTGCCTTTTGCTCTTTACACAACAAAGGTAATAGTAAGGACCACACAGGCATAGTGGGGTCAAAATAACCATGTTTACTACAATACACAATATATATACACACACACACTCCAATGGTCTACATCTAAACATAAAACACAGTGAGCACAAGAGGGTTCACAAACTATTTAAAGGAGCACTAACCAATTCACCTAGACTACAGGTTCAGATGTTTTGTAGTCATACTAGCTGACTCTCTTCCAGACAGTTAGAAGGATGGCCATATTCTCCACCGGTATGCAGGCAATGTAGCAGTGTGATGGAAGTATTTTACAAGGTACATACCCGGTCACTGAATGGGGAAGGAGACAATGCTGGTACAATCAATGACATTCTAACCCAAATCTTTCCAATACCTGTCATTTAAAATAAAGAATATTAACCTGATAATACTGGTGATTAATAAGACTTTTAGAAAAAGGCCCTGAGGGTGGAAGGAGGAGCAGCCCTGGATCAATGAGGCTATCCTCTTCCCCTGCAGAAATGCATGTCTGGATATGTGAAACAAGAATTAAAGGGAAAGGCTGTCATGGCACCAAAATGGAATTTCATTACTTCATAACAAACTTTTAGGGACCAGACAGCTTATTTCAGTACATTTTGAACCCTCTGCTTCCCATGAGGGAGGCAGGAGACTGATGAAAGCAAACTATGCTAATCAGGGAGTGCCATGCATATGTAGCAGCCTGCTTCATAGCTGGAGCAGGATGCTGTTGTAACAGAGTCAGTGGGGACTCTCTCCCACTGGCAAAGGGCAGCATTGCCAAACTCAAGAGTTCAAAAAACAAAACAAAAGACAAACCAAAATAAACCCAAGAGATTTACTTCCAGCCTGAAATGCGCATGAAGCTCATCCACAGGGTATGCATCTCAACCTACATGCATACAAATGCCACATTTCTGGTTGCATCATGTCCTGAAGAGAGTAAGAGATGTACCTCAAAGTGGACATGGGACATTCTCCATCTGCCATTCAGGAATCAGAGTCAGCCACCTTTCCAGCATCACCTCTTGCAGCTGAGACCCATTCCAGAATTCTGTTTTTGTCTGGGCAGCTCAATCTACTTTGGCCTTGGTGTACACATTTCCTTTTCCTAGCTGGCTATGCATTTCCGCATTTCAGAGTAGAGAACACTCCCTTCTCTGAAGTTGTCAGTGCCATTTGGTCACTCATCTACTTCTGCAATACTCCCATAGAAGCAGGACCTACATAAAGAAATGCTCATTTCAGTGAGATGCAAAAGCCATTAGCTGATGTTTAAAACACTATAGCTATAATAGAGCAACTGGAGGAGGATAAAAAGAATTAGCAAAGAAAAGCTAGACCTGTAGCAGGTTCACCAAAGAAGCTATCTCCTGACTAGTAGAAATAAAACACTGAGCCAGACACTGTGGTTTAAAAAAAAGCGGGGTGGGGGGGGCAATTGCAAAGGCTTCTGGGAGCTTGCCAGGCTATAAAAACCTGGTGATTGCAAACTGAGGGCAGCTGAAGGAAGGTTGTAGAGGAGCTTTGTAACATAGGCTGTAGAAGTTTTTCCACTGAATGCATCCGATGAAGTGAGCTGTAGCTCATGAAAGCTTATGCTCAAATAAATTGGTTAGTCTCTAAGGTGCCACAAGTACTCCTTTTCTTTTTGCGAATACAGACTAACACAGCTGCTACTCTGAAAGCTGTAGAAGTTGTACAGCTAAAGTCTGCAATACTGCAACCAGAGCAGAGGGAAAAGCTGAAGGGAGCCCAGGATAGAGTCTCACTCTAAAGGAGAGCTCTACAAAGGGGGTTTAGGTTCAGCACTGCAACATCCAACATTTGGCTGCCCTACTACCTCGTAGACTCCACAGCCCAAAGTTAGGTGCCCTATATAAGGCATGGGGGAGACTTAAGGGGCCTCAGAAAAGGATTCATAGAAGCCAGCAAGTTGATCAGAGAGCAATAGGAAATGCTGGGAAGAGGGGTGTGGCCTAAGTCACAACCTTCGAAAAGACTTAGGCAACTAAATCTAGGTTGGAGGGAGGCACCAATTTGGTTTGGGAGTCAACGTTGTAAACCCTCTCCTAAGCCCATCCTTGCTGTGGCTGGTGTTGTTGCCTCCCCGTTAGCCCAGTGGTTGGTGCATTCCCCTAAACTGTGGGAGATCGAGGTTCAATACTCCCCGTAGCTGATGTAGAGCAGTGATTGGAATGTGCATGTCTTACCTCTCTGGAAGGTGCACTAGTTGTTGGGCTGTGGGATTGCCAGTGGGACACAATATCTCCTGTTGGAGATGCTCCTCTTTGTGTAAATAATTAGTCACTGGGTCAGCTACAGTGTGAAAATGTCTTTACAGCCCAGGCGTTAGGGTATTCACTTGGGATGTAGGAGACAAAAGTTCAAGTCCCTTTCCTATACATCAGATTACCAGCCCAGGTTCTGCAAGACAAATAACCATCATGAGGTAACAGAGACATAATCCTGATAAAGCAATTTTAACTCTTATTGTGCCTGCAAAGCTACCTTATGAGATAACTCTGAAGAGAGGAAATCAGGAGAAGAGTCTTGCATAATTTTGGGGCTTATCAATGGGGTAAGACTGGACTTGAATGACACCGATGTTCATATGTAGTCATGTTTATATCATAACTTGGACCACCAAATTCAGAAATAAACACAAAGATTAACTTATGTGCATACAGTCCACTGCCACTTAATTTGTGATAGCATCCTAGCTCTGATGACATAGCTCCTTGGGGTGGATAATAGCTCCCTTGTCAAGGTACGACTGATATCACCATCATCTAAGCACACTCCTTGAGCTTTACTACTGGGAGATACTTAAATCCAAGGGGGAAAAATACACTTCAGGGAGGAAGCTGCCCATCACTCTGTATATTTTTCCCCAAATGATTGAGTAAATTAAGTTAATGTGTAAAATAGTAATAACAACAACAGTTAATAATTTATGTGAATTTAATAAGTTCCTGCCAAAATGCTAGGGGTGCACTACAACAGTATAAAAAGTAATATACTATAAGAAAAACATAATGAAATACCACCTGCTTTAAATACAAACACTTAGAAATGAATGGATTGGAAGGGAAGATAATAAATGTAGATGGTCAGCTGTGGTTATTCCACAAACATACTTGAATAGAAAATTTTGTGTGTGTGTGTGTGTGTGTGTGTGTGTGTGTGTGTGTGTAAAGTGGGAAGGAAAGGTTGCAATTAGAGTAGCAAGAGTCTCATACTGTACTGCTCACCCTGTCAATCCCTAAACTATGAGTGGTGTTTGAGCATAGATATTCATCAGTACAAGGCTTAAATCTCAAATGTAGCCAAGACAAGCACCATTAAGGACTTTAACAGCCAATAATAAAGTAGATCCATCACTTTGTAAGACATCAACAAGAACATAGGGTGGATGTAAAATGACCATCATAGCTCAAACCGGAGAGGAATCATTCCACTACAACCAGAGCAAGTAGCTAGCTTTTTTGTCCCTAGGGGTGTGTTGCTATGCAGGTTTTTATAGGATAATTAAAGGTGCAGGTGACACAAACTGCACAACTCAGAAAACCTGGGTACCATGTCCAGTATATTGTTTTCCATGGATAGGGAAGAGTCAGAAAAGGATACCAAGATTCCTTTGTCGTTTATTCTGATCATATATGATAGATAATAATATGTAGCTCTAAAATAGTGTGATTCGTCAGCAGATCTCTAAGCATTTCACAGTCTTTAATGTATTTATCCTCACAACACCCTTGTAAGGTAGGGAAGTGTTATTATTCCCATTTCACAGATGGGAACTGAAGCACAGAGAGACTAAGTGACTTGTCCACAGTCACCTTGTGTCAGAGTGGGGAATTCAACCCAGGTATCCCAAGTCTTAGGTTAATGTTCTAAGCACTGGGAAATCCTTCCTAGCCTATATTTAAAATTTGGAATGTGGTCTAGCATATCAGCAAACATTTCTAATATCCAGTGATGTAAGAAAACATGCAATGGGGTAGCCACAGAGCCAGGCTTAAGCATAACATCGTGATTTAAAAAAAAGATCTGACACCAAAATTGGGAGCAGCAGTTCAGTAAGCAAACAAGGCAGCATCTAGCATGTTATCAGAGCAAGGAAATCTGTAACAAAGAACAAAATGGTGTCCCAACATAGTAACGACACAAGGTCTGCAAGTCCCAGGGCTCACAAAGACCACAACAGTAATCTTGGCGCAACACGTCCAATCAGCAGCAGCTTATTTGCAGAGTTCAACAGGAAACCCTTACATTTATCAACTCACCTCCTTCATCAGTAAATGTCAGTGCAGCCATAGAAGTTAGCACAGTGTTAATTTATCAGCAAATCAAAAGCAGAATAAAAAATACAACTTCTATCTTCTTTTGAGTCATTTATTTCCTTCAATTTTTTTTTTATGCTCAGTGATAAAATGCAAAAGTTGATAGCTTGAAATACTATAAGGAAGAAAAAAAAGAGACACTTGGTAAACTCCAACTAAACTCATATTTGAAAAGAGCATTTAGGCCCTGATCTTGCAATCGATGCAGACTTTTGCACCTACACAGTGCATATTAACTTCAGTAGGACTCTATACAGGCACAGGTATCTGCCTATGAAGATCTGATTGCAGGATTGGGGCCTCAGTATTCTTATCTGAACACAGACAATGTAATCTTATCTTATCTTGGGCTAAGAGGGCTGTCTCCAAAGCATTTGGGCCTGATTCTACCTCCCCTGTTTACACTGAGAAGCACTTTCATGAGTAGATCGAAACTCAACAGGATTATTCATATGAGTAAGTGCTACTCAACATGGGTATTCATGTCAGAATCAGGCCCTATATTTGGGAGGATTGACCCCCCTGCCCACCAAAAGCCTTTATGTTTCCATTACCTAGTTTTCATTGAATTTCTTAAATTGCATTTCCTGAAACATGTGCAGATACAAATAAATCAGTGTAGTTTCATGAAAGTCAGATCATTCAGTATCTGGCCCTAATTTTTAAATATGTGTATACTTTAAAAGTAAATATAATGATAAATTGATTTGGTTTTGCACTCAAAAGAAAAGAGATTAAGTTTAATAAAATAAAGAAAATTAATAATGCCTTGTATTTCTATAGTGATTTTCATCAGAGGATCTCAAAGCAGGTTAGTTAAATATTAATTAAATTACTCCTCTCAACATCCTTATGAGGTGGATAATATATAGGCAACACTTAATCCACCATTAAAATTCAGCCCATATGGATTGGTATGCAGAAGGTGATTAATAAGTGCATTAAAATATGGCAAAAGAGTTTAGAGCAGAGTGAAGAACACATATCTAAATGAATCTACAAGAGGTGGCATGCAGTCTAAGTACCACATGGTAATCAAATAGTGTAATGAGGTCTTTAATAAACACAAGTGGTCAGAATGTTGGCTTTGCATCTCATCTGAAAAGCAGCTGCCCTGGAGCCAATGTCCTTATCACTAGACTGGTTTAGTATTAATGCAAAAGGACAGGTGTACCCTGCAAAGTCACCAACACCACATCTTGCTGCAGCACATCTAGACATACAGTAGAAGTCTCTGCTTCAAGACCGATCTGATCCTGCTTGTGAAACATACTGGAATCGTTGATATGCACAAGATGTTATGAGAGATTCAGAACAAAAAGTGAAAGGAAAAAGAGAAGCACAACTTCATGACTAAATATTCTTCATGAGCCAGAAGTCAAAATTATTCTTGATCCTGGTTATTAATGGGAATACTTTTATGTTATGGGAAATGGAGATACATGTATGTTATTCTTGTGTGTTTTAAGTGTTCTAAAAGAGGGCAGTGGTCTTTTTGGTGTGTTTTTTTTTTATATTTTAAAAAATCAAAAATATTTACATTAAAGTGTATAACTGACTCAGGACACTATTGCTGATTATTTAAATAGCATGACTGTTTTTCAGCACCCAGAAGAAAATCACCAAGACAATTCACTGCATCCTAGATATCTAATGCAAACTCTGACTGGAGAACATGTGAAATATGGCATGCGAACATTTGCTCTGCTTGAGCATACTACACTTCAAGTCAGACCTGTGCAGGAAACAAAGATCAGAGCACCATTCTGCATGCTTTTTACCTATGGGTTTTGCAAAAAAGAAGAACCGATTGTCAAGAGTGAATCATCAAAGAGCAGATATAAATCAAACTGTTGTGCTCAAATCATGCCTAAATAGTTTGCCTATGATGGTAACATCAGAAAGATAAAGAATGAACAGTTAGCTTCATTCAAACCAATTAAAAATGTTGTGTAGGGCAGTAACTATACATAAAACAAAAGGTCCTGGTGATAAAGTTGTGCTCCTTAATAAAGACCATTGAGTCAATTAATGTTTACTTAAATACTTGTCATCTGAAGAAGGAGCTGAGAAAATGATCAACATAACCAAAAGCTTGTGACACCAATTTGCATCCAGTTCCAAGTGCATGTTTTATTTATTTTCAATCAGGACCAATCAGGAAAGAAAATAATCAATGAAGTCACAGTCATGAGTGGTATTCAGCCATCTGGGGGCCCCAGTATCTCTCGGCCTGCATCGGAGGCAAGGGAAATTTTTTTTTCAAGAGCACGGAGGAGCTCCATATGGTTGAGATCAAAGGTGTTGCTGGGTGCATGGTTCTGCTTTATTGCCAGGCACTGCTGTTAATTAGAAAACAAGATCAGAGGCAGTATTAAAATCCAATTAAATTGATATGAACAGATTGCCAAGTGATGTTCACTAATGTATAATTGAGCACCATGCAAATTTCGGTGGCTGCCTTTTGTTTTTCCCCCCTCACTCTGGAATGAATGATGAAGCTATGAAGTTTTTCCTCGTTGTAAAAGATAAACAAGTTAATGCACTGATCTAGGGGGTATTGCTTCAGTGATTGATGAAAATGAGAGTGGAATATTAAAGTGTGACTTTTGGGGGCTTCTTTTATAATTTTATTTTCTTCTTCAGTCTTTTCTTTTATTATTATTTTTGTTGTATCCAAGAACATGCGCAGATTCGTCAGCATTCCATCATTTCTGATACAGAGAAAGTTCTTTTGTAGATAGAGATTTGATTTAAACAATTACAAAACCATGAATATTTCAAGGGACAGGCCTGCTACTGCTGGAAATTAACTTTTTCCAAAAACTATATGGACTATATACTGTATATCTTTCTTTAGAAGCCTCAGCTTCTATTAAATTTAATTACTTCCCTATGCAGCTTTATATCGAGGGTGACTTCAAAACGAGGGCAGCAGCTATTAAATTTAATTACATTCCCCTGCGGCTAGCATAGTAAAGGTGCATGGTTAAGGTGCAGCTACTAAATGAAGGTAGCTTCTAAATAAAGATATACAATATTTATACTGTATATATTTCTCCTCTCTCTCTATTTAATATATGTGTAGTGTGGGTATGTGTCTGTGTAATTTTCAGTACAGGTGCATAGTTAAATTAAATGCTAAATGAAGTGAGCTTCTGAACAAAGATATACTATATTTAAACTGTATATATCTAGCAATCTATTTCTACCTCTATTGATAACCCTAAAGATTTTAACACCGAAAGATTTTGTGTCATAATGCACATATCATTCAGAAATCATAGTATCATTTATGAAAGGGCTAATCTTTTAGATTATAAAGTTCATTAAAATCTTAAAGAAATTTTAGAAGTACTTTGGAAAATGCATCTCTATACATAGCCTGTAATCACAGGTAACTGCAATCCCACAAATAAGTGGAAACTAAGACCCTTACTATACCCAAAGAATTAATATTGCGGTATGTTAGCAAATCAATTATTTGTTAACTGAAGGTACATTGAGCTAAAAGCTGGTTTTCACATGTGACTAGGTTAAAAATGCATTAAAAAAAGACAATGTCTGATGTACTGTTTATGGGATGCCTGTGGAATTTTAGGAAACAGTTTAAATTCTCTTAAAAAGGAGAAAATGTGTCCAATCAAATAATGTCATTCTTACAGCTGAACAGTTAAACACTGAAATGTAGCCTATTGTTAAATGTGTGCTTGCTTTGGGATGTGAAATTTTGTTTTGTTTATCTATGCTCATCAGTGCAATGAGGACAATACAAGGAATGTTACAGCTGTAGGCAGAAGAAAACGTGGGCATTTATGAAACAGTTAGATTTTTCATCCTCTAGTGAGGGTTCCATTTTAGATAAACACCACAGAATGTTAAGCAGCCTCAAGATGCTGTCAATTCAATCCCATCCCAATAGGTCACTTACCATTTATGACTCATCGTGATGCATCATATGTCCACATAAGTAACAAAATAGATTGATGGTGGGTTTTGTGTAGCATCTTTCATAATAAAGGTAATTTAAAGTCCTTTACTAAGTAGCACTAAATAATAAACACCAGAAATTCTGGTATAGAATAGGCAAATGGAGTAGCCATTAACAACTGTTCCAATACAGCCTTAGATACTAAGGGCCCAATCCTGCAGCCATTCAGGTCACTGGCACCCATGCCATTGACTATAATGATAGCAGGATTATGTCACAATTTTTCAAAAAGCAGCCTTCTGGGACCTGGACACTACTTGGTTTTCATGCCCAAATGTCTTTTTACATGCAAATGAGGGTGATCACATGATTTTAAAAAAAAAGTATGTTCAAAATTGTGAGTCCAAACAAAGAAATGGAAGCCGGTAGAAATATATTGTTTAAAACATGTTTTAATAAAAAAGTTATTTTTTAAAAATATATTTTGGGCAGATAATTTTCCTTTTTTTCAAAATGTTCTTAATTCTCCACCACAACAAAAAAACTAAATTGAAGAAATGATTTTTTGTTTTTGTTTTGCTTTCAGTTTTCAGGAGGGGTTTACTTTTCTTTTCTCTGTACTCTTTTCCAGCCAGAAAATGAAAAAAAAAAGGGGGGGGGGGAAATAGAGTGGAAGGGAAAAAAGCAAAAAGGAAAGAAGTGAGAAACAATTATTTAAAAATTAATTTTTTCATCAAAAATACAAATCAAGAATGTTTCATGAAAAAGTCTACCAGTTTTCAAAAAAGCTCTGATAGAGACCACGTTCACCTTTATTGAAATTTTTGCTCTGAAATACACTTGTTTTATGGAGAAGGAGGAGTTTGGTCAAAATGAGATCTTTCAGTCATACCATGTCCAATACCCAAATTAAGCTAAAGGACTTTTGAGTTGATATCTAATCTAATCAACAATTTTTTCAAGTACCTATAAATGATTGTATAAGTCTAAGTCCTCATCCAGAATACATTACTATCTGTCGTACCAAGGCACAAAGAAATACAAATACTGTATGACAACTGACATTTAAAGAAAGGTACAGTCCTTTCTGAGGATACCTTTCATCTGTTCTAAGTCTTTGGGAAAAAGACTGGTTATCATATGTTTGTACAGCTTCTGGTACAATGGGACCCTGATCCCCAATCGGGGGAAGAAGAATACTCACCTAGTGGAAAATAAAGCAAAAACATGTTAGCCAGCATTGTTCTTCACATATTAACCCACAGTTATCCCATAGTGATACATGAGATCCCACGGTGTGTACCTACACCTCCAAAAGCGGATGGCTGTTGCAGGTGTGATTGGGTTCTGTAGTATCTCAGGTACCACGCACTGCATTTTAAAATATGTGCAAATGACGATGTTTTAATAGTGACCACTGAATTTGATTAGCACTGTAAAATTGGGAATAGACACGATTTTAGGCACAAGCTGAGGGTAGGATAAAAGCAATATTGATAAGCAAAGCAGCAGGATAGTTTTTCTAATTCTCTTGCCTCTAGGAAGAGCAAGTAGATATCCTGCTGAATGAGGGCATGATTCACAGTCCACTGAAATTAATGGGAACCTTTCCATTGATTTCAATGGGCTTTGGATCAGTCTCTAAATGTTCCTTTCTTAACAGCATTTTCTGCAGCCAGCAGGACTCATTTTACTTTGGCATGAAAGCACCTGTCTAGACTTGACTTCACTTTTCTGTTCACAAAGTGAGCATCAGCCACTAGTTCCTTGGCAACATTTAGCTTTACAGTACCTTCTTCCATATCTACAGGCAAACATACAGACCACATTTAAAAGGAAATGAAGGTCATTTCTTCATAGCTAGTCAACATTATAATTGGTGTCGTTATGTATCAGCTCTTTCTCACTTCCTTAGCACAGCCCTTCCCTTTGAATTCTAAGCTTCATTATCTCCCCAATTTTACATATTGAATGACATGGATAATTTAATATTATGCTGTCAGGGACTCCGTGTAAAGTTTGCTTTTGAGAGAAGGCTAACTGCTGATATTCAGAGCCAGAGCCCAGGTAGTTATCAGCAGAGCTCAAAATTGGTTGTGGTCTTGTGGCCTGAGGCCATGCTGGTAACTAATAGCAATTTTAAAATCATTAGTTTTTGCCTGTTGGGCCAGTAGTAAGTGCAGCCATGATCATGGTCCAAAATCTAAGAGAAAAGCCTCCAGGCCCAGCTTTTTTGTTAGAATTACAGTGTTACTTACCTAAGCCAGTGTTATGTTATTACGATTTCTAAGATGTGGTAAGCTTGATACAGCTAGGATAGTAGCAAAAAAATGACCTAAGCTTAGTGTGGCATCAATCACAAAGGTTGCCTGGAAGGACTTAAATTATAAATCATATGATAAGGGCAAGCCAGCCATGCTCACTCTGGTCAATACTTTATGGTCCAAAGGCTTTGGTCCAATTTTGACCTGCAGCACCAGTCTGGAAACTGAAATACAGTAAAAGTAGGACTCTAGCTTTCTCTTCTGAGGCCAGATTGCTCAGTTAATACCTGCCAGGTTATGTATTTTCCTACAAGGATGTGTTAAAATGTTCAGCTACAAGTTTAAAAAAAAAGCTGGCCTTATATACTGTGGGAATAATTTCACATCTTGAACTGAAAGTTTCAACATGTGTAGAAAGATTTTAGCAGACAGATTTGCTTTGGGGAAAATCTGATGAATATTGTGCTGCAGAAATAAACATCAAATGGAAATTTCCTTTGCCTTATATTTTAAGAATACTTTGAACAAACTTCTTCAAACACGGATTGGCCATCAGTAAATGGAGTGCCATATTTAGCTGGCAACTTCTATGACATTCAGATCCTAGCATCTGAACGATCTGGAACAGCAGACATATTTGCATTCATTTGGCTGGTAGTCAGCAAAATGCCAGGATATTAAAAGGTTGATTTTAGTAGGCCTAGAGAAAAGTATTGTGTTATAGGAACCAGATTGCGATACCCTCACTCATGTTGAAATAAATGGGTGTACTAGCAGAATAAGGTACCGCTTATCAGGAGAAATACTATAAAATCTGGCCCAGTGAACAAACTCCACAACAGGAAAGTGTGTGAGTATACATATAGTGTGATTATATATATATATATATATATATATAGGTTAAAAGTGTGTGTCTGTGTGTATTCGTTCATGTGTATATGTACACCCACTTTCGTGTGGACAGTAGAACGTCAGAGTTACGAACATCTTGGGAATGGAGGTTGTTTGTAAATCTGAAATGTTTGTAACTCTGAACAAAACGTTATGGTTGTTCTTTCAAAAGTTTACATCCGAACACTGACTTACTACAACTTTGAAACTTTACTATGCAGAAGAAAAATGCTGCTTTTAACCATCCTAGTTTAAATGAAACAAGCACAGAAACAGTTTCCGCACCTTGTCAAATCTTTTTAAAAAACTTTCCCTTTATAGTTTTGTAGTTTACGTTTAACACAATACTGTGCTGTATTGTCTTTTTTTTTTTTTGCAGGGGGGGGGGGTCTCTGTTGCTGCCTGATTGCGTACTTCTGGTTCCAAATGAGGTGTGTGATTGACAGGTCAGTTCTTAACTCATGTTTGTAACTTTAAGGTTCTACTGTTTAAAAACCCTAATGGACAGAAATGCAAAGAAAAATTAAGTAAACTGGAAAAATGAAATAATTATGAAGCTGCCTAAGCTGCAATGAATACACAAAAGGTTAAAATCATTAACAAGGAAGGGGCATAGAGGAACTTTATAATGAAAAGGGAGAAACTTAACCAGTTCTGTTTATGTAACCTATAACAATAAGCCACTTTTTTTTTCCAGTTATCCCCTTTGTCAGGACTGGATCCAAATCTCACTGAAAACTTTCCATCAACTTAAATTAGAATTGGACTGGGCCCATTCAGACTAAATACAAAGGTCTGATTCTGTTCTCATCTATCATTTTCGCATACCACATGCAAGTCTCAGTTATGCTTTAAAAAGTTGCCAGTTGGGTGACATTGGTTCAGTCCTAAAAAGTACAGCATTTGCCTGATCCTCATAACTTTAATTGAAATGAATGAGACTGCTTGAAAAATTAAGCTGGAGAATAGCAAAGCTGTATTCTGATCAAAGTTAAGAAGACAGGACATACTGGAATGTGTAAAATGGGAAAGTGAGAGAATGTGAGAATATTCCAAGGGTTGAATCAGGGCCTAATAAACAGACTACAAGAAGAAATTGCATTAACCTTACATTAAAAGTAATTGGAGTAAAAGATATCTGTTTAAAAGGGGCTGGGGTATTTTAGGTTGGAATGAGCTTTTATTAATATTAATTAAATTAATTAATTAATACTCACTATAATATAAGGTCCAGAGACCCTGATCAGAATCCAGGCACTATCACACAAGGCTCTGGTGTGCACACAGAGCTGGACACAGTCCCTGCTCTACAGATCTTGCAATCTAAGAAGGTGGGAGGAGAAGGATGCAATCAAATACATTCAATGTTATATACATATACACATGTGCTTTATAAATAATATGGTTTAACATACATGTAAATAAATACTAATATACTGTACTTATACTGATAAGGTGTGATTTTCAAAAGCCTTCAGCATTGAGCTAATTCGGCTCTTATTGACTTCAATAGGAACAGAATAAGGTCCACTGAAAATCTTTGAAAATCCCACACATAACTCAGTAAAATAGAGTAGAATAAAATGATATATTACAAAAGTATTGTATTTCTAGTTTAGTCCAATACTTATATAATAAATACCAATATACTATTTTTTGATAGAAAATAGCTTTTTTTGAGAAAAGGTAGGAGTATATCTTTCAAACACACATGGTGGTAGTTATCCTAAATTCATGGGGTTCCAATCAAACAGGGGACAGGAACCTAAAATGGAATGAGATTCCCATATTCAATATTCAATTCCAGTGTCACCCTTTAATTAATTATCTCCTGAGTTACTGTCCCAAATGGTGGTATCCTTGCAACTTTGTGTTGTTGGTGCAATTTAACAATTTTGGCTGGTAAAAAAGAATCAAAACATGCAAATATTGCATCAAATATTAACAATTACTGTAGGGCAGAAATAATGCAATCTTATTAAAGGGAGAGAGACGTGGACTGCTGCCACAATCTCTCTTTCCTCCAGGGCTGTTCATTAACATCTATCTAAGGGCAGTAGAAGCCAAGGAAGATTTCGCCAACATTAACTGCTGCACACACATCTACTCAGAAATCCACCATTTATCAAGAAGCATTCACCTTCTGTAGCTGCTTTCTGGTTTTGCCCCCCTGCCTATCCCAACATACCACGGAGAGTAGCTACCTCCCAGCTCTAACCTCTGCCGCTTCCAACAAGCCACACTCCCAAACCTGTTGAGTTCTACCTCACCCCATTTTGGATGCACCTTGGAGAATGAGCCTGATCCAGCATGGTGGTGAACTCTACCCACTAGGTGCCGAACTGATCTTTGCCTTCTAAACAAGTTAGAAACTCAACTTTCACTCACTTTCAATGGAATTTAGGTGCCCAACGGACTCAGGCTCCTTTGAAAATACTGACCTCATCACCTAGCAGAAGTAGGCCCTAAGGGTTTGATCCAGCACTTGATGGAGTCAATGGAAAGACGCCATTGAATTCAGGAGGGGCTGGGTCAGGCCCCAAGTGCCCAATAAAACAGCCCCCAACGATCAAATGCTGCTGCTTTAATGAAAACATTTTAGCTGCTTAAAGGATAAATAAAAATGAAACGGAACAAATTAACAGAAAGGGTGGAGGGCATCTTCTTTATCAGAGCTTCAAAAAGTTCCCAACGTTATTCTTAGCAGTCGCATTATAAATTATTGACTTTTTGCATAATGTTAAGTTCTGTTACAATGTTGTTTACCCCTCCAGTTACCTGCTTTGAAAATGTCTGAATCTGCTTATTGAAAATTAAATATAAATATCTATGTATTTTATATATTTATTAACAAACACATACACGCACATGTACAGTATATTTGCATTGTTGCCTGGGAACCAAAAGCCTATTTTTAGTTAAGATCAGGTGATTTTAATTTACTTGAGTTGCCTCACCTCTCCGTATTTTAAAGAGCGTACACAGAGGCACCTGCATGCTTCCAGCATTTGATGTATCATTAAATATGCCTTCTTACATTTGGCACAGAAACCCTGATAAAGTTTCACCTTTTAATGAAATAAATGACTCAATTAACAAGATGAAAAACAGCAGTGTGGTGGCAAACCCTCTTGGTGGCAAAAAAAAAAAAAGGATAAAAAAGAATTATCCCAGCAGGGTGTTAATTCAGGGAGCGCCACAACACACAGCGGGTACCTGATTTGACTGACAGCCACCCAGCAAAGCTGACAGATTTGTCAGCTTGCTGACCGCTGGCTCGAGTCCCTCGCACCACCCTAGGAATAAATTGTTACTCAAGAATGGCTGGGCAAGCAGTCACTTGTCTCTGTTAATCTAATTGATTTTTTTTAAAGCTGTTTTCATTTTTATCTGTTGCTCTGTAAAAATGCTCTTTCCGGGAGCAGCAAATTTTTTGGCATCCATAGCTAGCTAACTTCCTCCCAACGCGGCAGTGCTGCGATGGGCGTTTTTAAAGAACGTGTAGATGTGAAGGCTGAACCAAATTCTCTCTGCTACATTCATGTAGCCCCATTGACTTTGAGGGGGCTGAATGGATGTAATGTGGGCAGAATTAGGCCCACTGAATGGAAAGATGATCTTGTGGCTAAGGTGCTGGGACTGGGATTCTGGAGATCTGGGTCCCCAGCTCTGCCACAAGTTCTCAGTACTGGAGCCAGTATTGTTCAACATATTCATCATTGATCTGGAAAAGCAGGTGAATAATGAAGTGGCAAAGTTTGCAGACAATACAAAATTATTCAAGTTAATTAAGTCCAAAGCAGACTGCAAGGAGTTAGAGGGAGCTGACAAAACTGGATGACTGGGCAACAAAATGGCAGATGAAATTCAATGCTGAAAAGTGTGAAGTAAGGCACATGGGAAAAAATAATCCCAGCTACACATATGCAATGATGAGTTCTAAATTATCTGTTACCACCCAAGAAAGAGATCGGGGGTCATGATGGATAGTTCTCTGAAAACTTCCATTCAATGCACAGCAGCAGTCAAAAAGGCTAACTGTATGCTAGGAACCATTAGGAAAGGGATAGAAAATAAAACAGAAAATATCATAATGCCACTACATAAATGTAGGCTTCACCCATATCTTAAATACTGTGTTCATTTCTGCTCTCCCCATCTCAAAAAGGATATTGTGAAATTGGAAAAGGTTCAGAGAAGGGCGACAAAGATGATTAGGCGTATGGAACAGCTTCCGTATAAGAAGAGATTTAAAAGATTTGGACTGTTCATATTAGAAAAGAGATGACTAAGGGTGAATATGATAATGGTTTCGAAAATCATGAATGGTGGGGGAAAAGTAAATAAAGAAGTGTTATTTACGATTTCAAACACAAAATTAAGTCACCCAATGAAATTAATAGGCAGCAGGTTTACTGCAAACAAGATGAAGTATTTTTTCACACAACTAAGCTGTGGAACTAATTGCCAGGGGATGTTGTCAAGGCCAAAACTATAACTGGGTTCAAAAAAGAACTGGATAAACTGGAGGATAGGTCCACCAATGGCTATTAGCCAAGATGGTTTAGGGTCACCGTGTTTGGGGTGACCCTAAACCTCTAACTACCAAAAGCTAGGAGTGGAAGACAGGAATGGATCACTCCATAATCGCCCTATTCTGCACATTTCCCTGAAGCTCTGGTATGGGCCATTGTTGAAGATAGGATACTAGGCAAGATGGACCATGGTCTGACACAGTATGGCAGCTCTTATGTTCCCTGTGTGACCTTGCGTGAGTCAATTATTCCCTGTGAGCCTCAATTTGTCACCCATAGAATGGAGACAACATTACTTTCCTTCTCCTACCTTTTGCTCTGTTAGTTCGTAAATCTTAAGGTTTGGGACTAGAGCTATGCATTTTTTGGGGGGGGGAGACGAACAAATTTGTTATGAATGACAATGAACAACCATTGGGAAAGAATGAGAATGATATCCCACAGCCTACAGACATTAATGTTGGCACAGTGAGGCCAGAGCTGGGTAGAAGTGGTACCACTGTGCCCTCTACTCCTGGGGTGGCCTCCAGGTAGTCTGTCCTCCCCCCCCCCCCCCAAGCTGCTTTAGAAATGAGCTGCCCTGGGGAATAAGCTTCATGTGCCCTGTCCCCATACACCCTGACCTGGACATCGAGAGACTGCAAGCCAAAAAATCCATTGTTCACCCAGTTCCACCCAGGTATTGCCTCTCGCTATGTGATTGTACAATGGGACCCTGATCTCAGCTGGGGACTCTAGCTGCTATCATAATACATAGGGGCATTATTATTTGTAACAGACACTGTACTAGGCATGTAATGATTTTAGCTACACAGGTGTGTATCTGGAATAACTTAATTGACGTCAGTGTCTGATCAGAATGCGGAGCGAGGGAACTATGTAAATCCCAGCAATGATAGGAAAACAGCAGTTTTCACAATTTGTCACTAATTAAGAGCCCAGTTCTGCAACCTTTAAGTACCACTCCATGACCTGCAGTAGCTGTGCTGCTGTTGAGCTTCCAGATCACCAATTGTCATTGTAGGCCCTATTCTGCAACCCTCACTCATATTCAGCACTTACTATTCTCATGCATAAGCGCTACTCAGTCCAAGCATTGCAGATTTGGATCTTTAATGTGTGACAAATTGAAATCTCCCATTTTCTCATAACTGTTGTAACTGGCTCTAGGGCCAGATTCTATTCTCTGTTATACCACTGTAAACCCCCATCACCTACAGTACCTGCAGTGCTGCAGATTTTCATATTAGCTGGAGTCATCAGTATGTGTTTGATCTGTACGTCCACTTCAGAGGGGACTGGATTCGAGGGACTGATCAGAGAAGGGAATGATATAAGGAGTGAATGTGTTTGCAGCTGACTGTCAGGTACTCTGTCTCCAGAAGACAATGTGTGACATACTCTGCACAATTCCCAGCTTAGTCTAAGGAGGCAATCAAACAATTCAGTTTGATACTAGGGAGCCCTCTGTTGTAACTCTCACAGTGATTTCTGACTGGAGCCAATACAGAAGTAGAGTCAGAGAGCAAGAAATTCCAGCTGCAACTGCAGCTTGGACTGGTGGCGCCAGACTTCCAGAAGGCTGGCAACAGGGCCGGCTCTAGGTTTTTTGCTGCCCCAAGCAAAAAATTTGCAACCCCAAGCTCAGGTGGGGCTGTGGCTCGCAGGCGGCGCTGGAAGCAGAGGGAGTGATGTCACCTTCTCCCAGCGCCTGCAGGGGCGTTACTCCCTCCCCTTCCTGGCCCACGTAGAGAAGCCCCAATATAAGGGGTGGCACAAGGCAGTGCAGCAGCCAGTGCGCAGATGAGGAGGTGCAGTCCCGGCTCCCCAGCAGGACTCGCCCTCTCCTTCCCAGGTAGCAGCTGGGCCCTGGCAGCTCAGCATCCCGGGGCTGGGACTTCCCCTTCCCGCTGCAGCCGGGGGTGAGGCGCCCTAACGCCGTCTAAGTGGCGCAGCTCCAAGAGCGCAACTGCCCTGAAAAAAAAAGGTGACCACAACGCCGCCCCTGGAAATGTGCCACCCCAGCACATGCTTGCTTTGCTGGTGCCCAGAGCCGGTCCTGGCTGGCAAGGAGGCACTTGAAGCCAGGCCCTCGACACAAACTGAACAATGGATATCCCTTTCGCTTGAAGCTGGCAGCCTTTCTGAAAGAGGCTTCCAACAGCACATTAACAAAGCATTATGGGTGCATTCAGAGTAAACTGGAATTTTTAATCAACAATGGTCCAGCAACTTCATGTTTTGAAGAATCTGTCAATAAATTGAAAATCCGGCCATGAAGCTATAGCCGCAATGGTAGAGGCAATGATCAGGCGTTGCATAAAATCAGTCTGTTGGCTGTCAGAATTTTTGAGGATAGGAGAGGGAAAATTGCCACAGATGTACTGGGCATGTGTTTGAGTGAGTCATGTACTCCTGATGACATTTTTTTTCAGCTATAAATGGTGTCTTCAAATGATACGCAGCTTTTCCATGTGAGGTTGTATCATTAAGTACTGACAATACATCTGTTAACACTGAGTCTAGGAACTATAGTTTTACAAAATTATAAAGAGCTATGGTATATAAAGCCATATATGTTCTTGACTGACACCATAGTACCTTTCATATTCTCAACAAAGCTATTAAGAAAAAACCATGTCACTTTTAGTAAGCCATTAGTATTCAATGTAGGAGACATGATGGATTTATTCTGCTGCATTAAATGCCATGAGACAAGAAAGAAGCAACTTAAATAATTTTGTAATGTATTTAGTTGTGTGAGACAATTACACCTATGGGTCTATGCAGCAGGAAAGCATTAAAACACTACAATGCTGTAAAGTTAATTTAATTTCAAATGAAGATGCCTCTGGTCACTGGAGAAGGCCCCAAGACAGGTTCTCAGATGCTACAAATGAAGAGTACCAATTTATTTTCAACTACTCTTCTCACATTGCTTCAGTCCAACCAGACTTTACTTGAAATTTTCCCACAAGCCCTTGACAATTTGAACAGCAGATTGTGACAGCCCTACCCATGTTAGATAGCACCATACTCAGTGGTGAGCTGGAGCCGGTTCGCACCGGTTCGCTAGAACCGGTTGTTAAATTTAGAAGCCATTTTAGAACTGGTTGTTCCATGAGGGACAACTGGTTCTAAAAGGGCTTCTACATTTAACCCGCCAAAAGTGGTGCCTTAGGCACCGACTCCATGGGTGCATGGGTGCTCCAGCCCTGGAGCACCCAAGAGGAAATTTTGGTGGGTGCAGAGCACCCACCGGCAGCTCCCCGCCCCACCCCCGGCCCCAGCTCACCTCAGCTCTGCCTCCGCCTCTGCCCCTGAACGCGCATCCTCACTCTGCTTCTCTGCCCCGCCCCCACCAGGCTTCCCACGAATCAGCTGTTCGTGTGGGAAGCTGGGGCAGGCTGAGAAGCAAGCCGTGGCTTCCCGCTCAGGCCCAGGGAGGCGGAGGTGAGCTGGGACGGGGGGGCATGAGGAGGGCCGCCCGCGCCGCAACAAGTAACCCGGGGGGGGGACGCAAGGGAACTGCTCCCCGCCCCAGCTCACCTCTGCCACCCTCGGACTGAGTGTGAAGGCACCACCTGCTTCTCAGCCCTCCCAGGCTTCCCGCCGAACAGCTGATTTGCGGGAAGCGGGGGGGGGAGGGCAGGGGGCGCAGAGAAGCAGAGTGGGGCGGCGCGTTCAGGGGCAGAGGCGGAGCAGAGGTGAGGTGAGCTGGGGCCAGGCGCGGGGTGGGGAGCTGCCAATGGGAAATTTTCCCCATGGGTGCTCCAGCCCCGGAGCACCCAGGGAGTCGGCGTCTAAGGTACCACTTTTGATGTGATCAGCGGGGGAGCAGCCGCTCCCCCTGCTCCCCCCTAGCTATGCTCCCCCACCCCAGGAGACAGAAGGACCTGCCAGATGCTTTCTGTGAGCTGCCCCAGGTAAGCACTGCGGGGACTCCCCACCTCGCTCCGCGGCAGGTCCCTCTGGCTCTTAGGGGTGGAGTGGGCACCCACTATAGTGGCCCAAGAGACCCTCCTGCCCGGTTATGGGGGCAGTCAGGGGACAGGGGAGGGGGTGGATGGGGCAGGGGTTCTGGGGGGGGTGCATCAAGGAACACGGGGAGGTTGGATGGGGCAGGAGTCCCGGGGGTCGGGGTGGGCAACGACCCCCTCATGGGGTGAGGAGGGAACCCGTTGTTAAGATTTTGGCAGCTCATCACTGCCAATACTCCACAAGTACTCTGTTCTATCGATCAATCTTGAAGTTTTATATTGCCGCCCACCATGGTAGTATCTGAGCACTCTTCTCATAAAATCAATAGGAATAGTGAAGTCCCTAGTGGTCCTATTAAAGTCATTGGGACTATTTGCTGAGTAAGTTGTTACTAAAACAGAGTAAAGATATCAAACCTGACATTCAGTGAGCAAACTTTTGTGATTGTTAGGCAGAGATGTGGTTATTACTGAAACAGATTAGGTTTCTCAGCATGACTTATCAAGAAATGCCTACCATAATAAAGGGAGACTATATATTTATATTTCATAATTTCATATAGAGTTTTAAGGCCAAAAGGGACCATTAAATCATCTAGTCTGACCTCTTGCATATCACAGGCTATTCATTTCCTCCCAGATACCCTAAAGCCCAAATACTTTAATTAAACCAAAGTGTTTCAGTCCTCAGAAGACTAAACTGTGTGCCACAGGTAGAGAACAGGAGAGATCAAAGTGTCACCATTGCCCAAGGCAAGGAACTGATTAATGTAGGTTTTTTAATTTATTTATTTGCACAACTCTAGCAGGGAGCACAACTCCCCATTTCCATAGGGGAGACAAGCCGTCTTTCCCTACACTTGGCTTACTCTTCCACATTTTCTCCTGTTCTCCTTAACAGTCCCATTCCTGTCCTGAAGCAAAGTCACTTCCACACCATCTCTGCCTAACCCCTGTGTGCCCCAAACAAGCCCGTATTCCCACCTTCTCAAAGTATAGCACTCTGGTTCAAATTCCTTCTTTGGACAATCCTACTCCCATTTCCTTAATTTAATTTTTTGTCTGGTATGAACAAGTTATGGGATGTAGTGTCAAAAATCTTCTGCCTCCTTCTCCATTGTCCTCAAAGTAAAAGCCTTTTCTTCAAGACAAGTAAATCATTTGTATTCTGGAGCAAATGTATTCTAATTTGCTTGAAAACCTACTTTTAGCTACCATCACATTTTGAAAAATGCCATCATCAATATATACTGAGAGAGAATTTGGCAACACTTTCTCAACTTCAGTATAGTACCTTCTCAAAAAGGTACACAGACATCTGCTGCTTCAAAGGCAGAGAGAATGATATTCTATAGGATGAGTTTAAGGACTATTTTAAATTTCACATTAGTATTGAAAATAAATCCAGAGATGAAATTCAGAACAAGAACAATGGAAAGCACTTATTTCTATGAATTATCAAGAAGATCATTCATTTCTGCCTTCTTCTAGCATTTTCTATAATGCCTGGGAAAATTTAGATAATTTAGAGGATATTTAGAGGAAAAGCATGGCTCTTTTGCTCCTAACCTAGGTTTCTTATACTTTTTGTTATTATTTTCCTTGGTGTCAATCTTCTTTGGAGAGAATCAAAAATAAGAGAGAATAAACAGACTCAGACTATGGTTAACCTCTTCTCAGGAAGAACAAAGCAATGGGATGCAGATTCCAACTACTAAAATATCACAATCAGCATTTTTCATTGACCTTTCCATGTGTATAAGATGTTTGCTTGTGGTTAATTATTAGCTTTTTATATTATATATATAAATACTGCAAGCTTCACGTCCTCATGAAGGGACAATGCCACATGAAACATCAGTTCATCTCCTACCCCATCATCCCCAGTAATCTCTTTCTGAAAGAAAAACATGCACCCATTCAAGTTCTTCAATTAACAATTCTACTTGCTTTGTACACACTTTCTACCTATCAGCATCTGAATACCTGACACAGCACCTGTGATAAAATGGGGTGATGACAGAACATGGCTTGAGACAACAAAACATTATGCAAATACTGTGAAGAATTCTACATGCTATGCTTTTTGAAATAGAACGTGCAGCAGCAAAAAGAGCTAGGCAGAGAACACAATGTCCAAGGTTGTCTGAGAGTTTAGGATATCTTTACTTAAGTAAAAGCGCAGAAAGCAAGTATTTGATTGTTGACCTTTGGCAGACATTTTTATCCTGACATCCCTATCAAGTAGATACTCTATCCAGATAACTTCAGTAGTTAAAAGGGGACATGACTAACTACATCTATGGAGTGATATCCTGGCTTCGCTGAAGTCAATGGTAAAACTTCCATGGACTCCAAGAGGGCCAAGCTTACACCTAGGGAACCCAGAATCATAGAATCATAGAATATCAGGGTTGGAAGGGACCTCAGGAGGTCATCTAATCCAACCCCCTGCTCAAAGCAGGACCAATCCCCAATTTTTGCCCCATATCCCTAAATGGCCCCCTCAAGGATTGAACTCACAACCCTGGGTTTAGCAGGCCAATGCTCAAACCACTGAGCTATCCCTCGCCCCATGGCCTTGTGGGTATTCAGGTTGATAGTCCACTTGATTTTTTTTCCTGTCCAAATATCAACACAAATAATAGGCTTGGTCCACCATTGCATTACTTCAGTTTTACACAGGAAATCCAAGGAATGGTTTAGCTGGAGCTACTCCACATTAAATAAGTCTCACTGCATCTGCAATAAATGAATAATTTTAAAGTAAGATATTTTATCACTTTTCCTCTCTTACTATAGTTCTATCTATAGTAGACCAAATCAGACCACAGCAGGTAGAACTGGAACAAATGCAGGGCTAAGAGGCCTAAATCATCTCACTTCATTGAAACTGTGCCTTCTTACTACAGGACTGAATATGGTCCAGTGTGTGTATCTTGTATTTTTATCTTCTTCTTCCCCACTATGAACTTCACTGAACAATCAGCTCAATGTTGTTTCATAATGCAAAATACTTCATACTTCGAGCTCTGGCCCTGATAATCCAATCAGGGTACAGAAACAACGCCAGGTGACTTACGTGATCAATCAAAAC
The DNA here is from genome assembly GCF_965140295.1 of Lepidochelys olivacea. Lineage (NCBI taxonomy): Eukaryota > Metazoa > Chordata > Testudines > Cheloniidae > Lepidochelys > Lepidochelys olivacea. The sequence goes on from NC_140416.1 coordinate 104,340,631, forward strand.
TAACAAAGACGGCTCAAATTTTGAACGTCAAATATCAAATGCTTGCATTGAAGCTTGGATAATTAATCCATAGATGGGAGTGCGGGGGGGAAATCACAAAAATATTGTGATCGGGTTGCGGAAACTCTACCAGCAGAAAAGAGGGTAAATTCACTGAGTACATTATTTGCTGTTAATTATTTGCCAAGCTCTATTAGTATTTAAGTATTAAATAGTCTGGCTATTGTCTTACGATAAACCTGGAATGCTTCAGATTTTTTGCCTTTCTAATTTGGCTAAAACTTAGTTTAAAGGAAATAGAATTCATACCAGTATTTAGAAGAGTCCCACAGAAGCATGCTTAAGAATCTCATGCTCACTTCCCACTTTGCCTGCAAGAGAAGAGAAAAAGGCAATGAACTTCAGCACATAGTTGCATAAAACTCTGATTTATTAAATTACTTTTGCTAAGGGAATAGTTTAAAGAAAAGAGGTCAGAGGCACTACACAATTGACGAAATCTTTGAACACATATTGATACATGTTTATTACATTTTCAAATCCTCATCTGTGAATAGTTTCTAATAACACAATAACTGGAGTAAATATAATTTGCTGTTCTTAATTATGGTAGATATTCTTTCCCTCCAAAGATCATCACTGAAGACCTATTTACATCCAATATACAATGCAAATGTACAGTAGATTGAATTTTATACACTGTTCTCTTTTCCACTTTCATTTCTTAGAGCATTTCATGTCTGCATTTGACACTGTCTGTACTAACACATTTTAGTCACATATGGAATCCCAAACAAACATCCCTGACAATATAAATTGCTACTGCAAAATAGTATAATGATATGTTAGACCTCTAACCCCCAAAAAACCTTCACTGCCTTATTCATTACTTAAAGAAAAAGAAAAAGCCAAGTTAACTGTCAGGAGTTTTTTCTCAGAGCTGTAGAATTTCACAAGGAATTCAATCTACAGGGAAAATAGAGGATAGTTGGTTGCCAAGACAGGCCTGCCAGGAGAAAGTCTTTCTGCTGCTTCTGTTCAACACAGCTTGAGGCAAAGCAGGTTGTATAGGCCTTGACCCAGCAAGGTCATCATCACTTTGTGAGGAATTCTGAGGTCTGACATCTGCTGCCTGGCTTTGAGTAAAAACCAAGCCCTGTTAGCCAAAACAGAGGCCTGTATAAAATAACCCCTCAGCAAGGATCCTAGACTTCAGTGAAAAGGTTAAATGGCCCTCTTTTTGTCTCGGTGTCCAGGCTTTTTAGTCCTTCCTCATCAGGTAGTAAGATTTCAGAACAAATCCATTCCCAGGACGCAGAAAAAGCCTATCTTCTTTTAACTCCATGCCAATACTCCTTCACCTCATGTGAGACCTTCATTTAAGTTCTGGGCACTTTGCTATACAAATACAAAGAGAAGCACATACACACTAGCTTAAAGATGGACAAGCTTTTATTCTAAAAATGTGATTGAAAGGGTTCCTTTTCTATATACAGTTTTTAGGAAGAAAAAGTATTATGCTTGAATAAAGCAGGTGATGTACAAATACAGTTTAAAAATCATCAGAACCACACACTAGAACTGTGCTTGGAGCAGTGAACTGGGGGGAGGGGGTTAGGTGAGCCAGGGAAAGATGGTTTTTAATCATCTTTGTACTCCCTCTGCCTGATTTTGAATTACACTGAAGCCATTTTACACCACTCTGGAAGCATAAAGGGACCTTCAAGAGGGCATGAATGGCCCCCTGAGAATATCCCCTTTACAAGAAGTCTTCCTGGTTAGTGCAGAATTGGTACAAGGACTCTGAACTGGCATCAGCATATAGGACAGAACCAGGGTGCTATGACTATTCTTGGCTTCCCAGGAAATGGGAATGCAGAGTGCATGTTAAAGCAGCCCTGATGCTGATGTAATTTACACTAATGACTGGGCAAGCCCTGCACAATCCCAGAATACAGGGCGTGCAAACGTGTCTCAATGTTATTTTGGCCCCTACCACTCCATCCTCGCCCCAAGGATGAGAACAGAGTAATCAAGGACCAAAATGGTCACATCTGTGGAGGAGATGGCAAAAAATGTTTTACAACCGAGTGCAAAAAGCTCAGGCTGGGTCTCCTCGTTAAAATATTCCGCCTTCTCTATATACGCCCCCAATTGCTACCCTCCCAACCATCACCATCCGCTGCAATAAGCCCCTTCCTGCATCCTCCATTAGCGCCTACAGGTGAGTAAGTCTGCACCCTCCATCCACTCCCACCCGCCCCCCTCAGCCACACCAGCAGAATACAAGGAAAGAGGAAAGGAGGTAGGGCCACGTTACTGTTGCACTAAGTGGCAGTCCTGTCACCAGTTTAGCCCCTCTCCCTTTTCTGGTGCTTGGAGCCCAATCCCCTATCAACTAGTCTGTGAAGCTAGACTGGGGCATCCACTCCACCTTCCCACAGACCTACCCGCAGAACCATTGAAGATCCATTGACCAGCTGACCAATTATTTTGCAGGCAGACCACCCCGCCACCAATTATGCTTCTGCTGCGGAGCATTTTTTGATTAAAAAATGAGAATATATATCAAATTAACATGGCACATGTTATACAGAATACAAGCTGCATAACTAATAGGTCTAATAATGTAACTGTAAATGGGGAATATCATTGAGCTGGTGTGTTTCTAGTGGGGTCCCCCAAAGATCGCTATTTAACGTTTTTATCAATGACCTGGAAGAAAACATAAAACCATCAGTGATAAAGTTTAGCATCCGAGAGTGCTAAAGGAGTTGGCAGATGTGATTGCAGAGCCATTGGCCATTATCTTTGAAAAATCATGGCGATCCGGGGAAGTTCCAGACGACTGGAAAAAGGCAAATGTAGTGCCCATCTTTTAAAAAGGGAAGGAGGAGGATCCTGGGAACTACAGGCCAGTCAGCCTCACCTCAGTCCCTGGAAAAATCATGGAGCAGGTCCTCAAGGAATCAATTCTGAAGCACTTAGAGGAGAGGAAAGTGATCAGGAACAGTCAGCATGGATTCACCAAGGGCAAGTCATGCCTGACTAATCTAATTGCCTTCTATGATGAGATAACTGGCTCTGTGGATGAGGGGAAAGCGGTGGACGTGTTGTTCCTTGACTTTAGCAAAGCTTTTGACACGGTCTTCCACAGTATTCTTGCCAGCAAGTTAAAGAAGTATGGGCTGGATGAATGGACTATAAGGTGGATAGAAAGTTGGCTAGATTGTCGGGCTCAACGGGTAGTGATCAATGGCTCCATGTCTAGTTGGCAGCCGGTATCAAGTGGAGTGCCCCAAGGGTCGGTCCTCGGGCCAGTTTTGTTCAATATCTTCATTAATGATCTGGAAGATGGTGTGGATTGCACCCTCAGCCAGTTTACAGATGACACTAAACTGGGAGGAGAGGTAGATACGCTGGAGGGTAGGGATAGGATACAGAGAGACCTAGACAAATTAGAGGATTGGGCCAAAAGAAATCTGATGAGTTTCAACAAGGACAAGTGCAGAGTCCTGCACTTAGGACGGAAGAACCCCATGCACCACTACAGACTAGGGACCGAATGGCTCGGCAGCAGTTCTGCAGAAAAGGACCTAGGGGTTACAGTGGACAAGAAGCTGGATATGAGTTAACAGTGTGCCCTTGTTGCCAAGAAGGCCAATGGCATTTTGGGATGTATACATAGGGGCATTGCCAGTGGATCGAGGGATGTGATCGTTCCCCTCTATTCAACATTGGTGAGGCCTCATCTGGAGTCCTGTGTCCAGTTTTGGGCCCCACACTACAAGAAGGATGTGGAAAATTTGGAAAGAGTCCAGGGGAGGGCAACAAAAATGATTAGGGGACTGGAACACATGACTTATGAGGACAGGCTGAGGGAACGGGGATTGTTTAGTCTGCGGAAGAGAAGAATGAGGGGGGATTTGATAGCTGCTTTCAACTACCTGAAAGGCGGTTCCAAAGAGGATGGATCTAGACTGTTCTCAGTGGTAGCTGATGATAGAACAAGGAGTAATGGTCTCAAGTTGCCGTGGGGGAGGTTTAGGTTGGATATTAGGAAAAACTTTTTTTACTAGGAGGGTGGTGAAACACTGGAATGCGTTACCTAGGGAGGTGGTGGAATCTCCTTCCTTAGATATTTTTAAGGTCAGGCTTGACAAAGCCCTGGCTGGGATGATTTAGTTGGGGAATGGTCCTGCTTTGAGCAGGGGGTTGGACTAGATGACCTCCTGAGGTCCCTTCCAACCCTGATATTCTTTGATTCTATGAAAGTTTGCAGATGACACAAAAATTGGGGGTGTGGTAAATAATGAAGAGGACACTCCACTGATTTAGAACACTCTGGGTTGCTTGGTAAACCGGGCACAAGCAAACTATGTGTTTTAATATGACTAAATGTGATTATATACATTTAGTAAAAAAAAACATGGGCCATACTTCCAGAATGGAGGGCTGTATCCTGGGAAGCCTTCCAGAATGGAGGGCTGTATCCTGGGTTATGATGGATAATCAGCTGAACGTGAATTCCCAGCGCAATGCTGTGGCCAAAAGGGCAAATGAGATCCTTACATATACAAACAGGAACATTTCAAATAGGAGTAGAGAGATCATTTTACCTCTAAATCTTGCACAAGTGCAATCACTGCTGGAAAACTGTCCACTTCTGGTATTCACAGTTCAAGAAGGATGTTTATAAATTGGAGAAGGTTCAGAGAAGAGCCACAAGAATGATTAAAGGATTAAAAAGCCTGCCTTATTGTGATAGACTGAGGGAGCTCAATCTATTTAGTTTAACAAAAAGAATGTAAAGGGGTGACTTGCTTACAATCTATAAGTACCTACATAGGGAACAAATATTTGATAATGTGGTCTTCAATCTAGCAGTGAAAAGTATAGCATACTTCAATGTTGGAAACTGAAATTAGACAAATTCTGACTGGAAATAAGGTGTAGCTTTTTAACAGTGAGAGTAATTAACCATTGCAACAATTTACAAAAAGTTATGGTGACTTCTCCATCACTGGCCATATTTAAACCAAGATGAGAATTTTTTCCTAAAAGTTATGCTCTAAGAATTTTACAGGGAAATTCTATGGCCTGTGTTACACCAGAAATCAAACTAGATGACCACAATGGTCCCTTCTGGCTGTGGAATCTATGAGGAGCTGCCTGGTAAGATAGTGACCTAGAGTACCTTCGGTGAAGTACAGCAGTTGGGATGCATAATGGGTCAAAAGGTAGTGGGCTGGAGGCTGAGGATTGGGATGGAAGGATTGATCAATTTCAGAAGCGAAAGTGCAGAGTGGAAGAATCTGGGGTGGAGGGAAGGAAAGTATGGAATTCAGTGACACTGGTGGAGGCAAACCCTTTCCCCTGCAAAGTTTTTGCACTAGCTCAAAGTTCCATATGCCACAGAGCTCGGGAGTGGGGGAGAGCACATGGCCCGATCACTTTTAAGCAGTGGCCCTTTACTAAAGCAGCATGGCTGCTGCCAGAGAGGTCTAGAGTGTTGCTCTGTCTGTGCAGTTTGCAATGTCGCTGAAATTTGACTTGGCCAGTCCTCTGTACATACTGAGGGGCTGAGCTCTACCTCCCTTACAACATTTCAAGCATTGAGTCTACCATGTGCACTTAAACCCTCACCATCCATCAGTTGCTTCCTATTTACTCTCAGATTTTATTAACACAGAACATGCTTTTTGAATCATTAGTATCAAAGTAGTAAAAGCTGGCAAGGACCTCAGCTACCCTGCTTTTCAAGAACAGGACTTGGCTTAGAACTGCAAAATCTTTCACAATATTATTCTTGCACTGTAAGAAAAGGCTCCAATGTAGTCAGGCAAACAAGTAAAAATCTATTCACCTGGTTCACTTTCAGGAAACCTTGCCAATTCAAATGGCAACTCATTCTGTCAACGTATTAGCCATGCTGGCGACACAGGCCACGGAACAGTTCTTAAACTGCCATGACTTGATGTCACAAAACTTATGTCCAGGGGGGAAATGCAGTCATATTGCTGGATGCAGCTGAATTCCAAACCAAAGCAAATGTGTTCCAGCTGTCTTTCTTGGCCTATCAAGGAGCTGCAGACCCTTAAGGTATCGTATCTGAGCCTGTGCCCCTTCTCCCAAGGTACAATCACTAATCTCTTTCTTTTTTTTTTCCCAAGGATGCAACCTACTTACCTAGCACATAAAATGCAGAAACTCATATTATCACAGTTCAGCTTTAGAGATTTACATTAGAATCAGAGAACCTTATTTTAGCACAATATATATGGTGAGCAATACAGTGAGAGAAGACTGGGTTTATTCCCCAGATAAGTCATTTATTTCTTACCTCAAAGAAAAATCCAATATCCTGAGATCAGATGCATATTGAAGCTTTGGTGAAAGAAAAAAAACTGACTTAGGCTGGATTAACGTGTTCAAATTGGACATTCACCATCTGTATTCTCTGCAGAGCTGACTTTGTACATATTGCATACAGTATACAAATGCATGAGCCTGGCTTTAACATTTTTCTCCAGGAGGCTATGGAACCATGAAATTATTTACCTAGCAAATAATCTATGAAAGTCTCATGTTTCTTTTTGTGTCAATGTTTTATTGTCTTATTGTTTAATGCATTTGTCAACTATGAATTTTAGAGATTCAGGCAATAAAATGGATGGATGCAGGAAGGCGGTATGCAGACAAACTCTTCTCACTAAAGTGGGAATTCATATTTTAAAGAGTTAAAACCTGAGAACAGAGAGTTCAGGAGACTGATAGGAATTACGGAGCCTTTTGCTTTTAGGTTACTGGTGTGTTTCTGGTCCCTGATCAGTGATAACTAAAAATCACCACCATCTTTTTTTGGGCGGAAGGTTTGTTAAATAGAGTGAGTCAAAACAACTATGCAACTAAAAAAAATTTCCAAAAAGTTTTGGTTTTTCACAGAAAAATGTCAGTTTTCATCAAAAATATGAAAACCAAAACTGTTTTGGCTGAAACAAAAACATTTCTAGCCAAAAGCCAACATTTTTCCAATGACAAGTTCCCATGTGGGTGAACAAAAAATTTCTCACTATTGTAATGTTAAATGTTCTGTCAAGTCTCAGTCTAGTTTCTGAGAAATACTGCAATTTGTATTCCTGTTGACAGCCTGAGTAGAGAGGCCATGGATTGAACTAGATTGGAAATTGAATTAATCTTTCGTTTCTAGAGATGATCAGTCTCTTAAGGACCAAACTGATGCTTGTTAGAGGGTTTTCCCTTGACCCCCCTCCCCTGGTTCTTGTCATGCAGACAGAAAGCAGAAGACCAGAAGTCCAAAGTGCAGGCAAAGTGATGTTTACTGGGGTTAGTTCCAAGCAAGTATATCCATAGCACTACACACCAGCAGAGTCTGATTCCCAGGCTTCCGTTCCCAGCTCTGATGCCACAGACCATTTACCACATGTTCCCCCTACCCAACTATGATGCCGCAGAGCCTTGCCTGTGTCCCTGTTCCCCATTCCCACCTCCTCTTTCTTAGTGGACCCAATATATCTGCAGTATACACCCCTTGTCCCACCCCTTACAACTTATGGTCATGTTCCATTTTGGAGAGTTGTGAGTCTGGGGTCTTCATCCCACCTCTCTTGTATCCCATGGGAGAGGTAAGAGGTGAGGTTGTGCTCTGGCCAAAGCCAGGATTTTCTTTGGCTTTTAGTGTTTCTTATGCCTCTTGCCCCACTTCCCCTTGCCACTCCTAAGTGGTTGCTTGACCTTGGCTTAAGAGAAAAGCCAAGCAGCCTTTCAGTGTATGCTCATATATTACACTCCCACCATGTCCCGTAACACTTTAACTGTTCTTATCTGTTCCTATTATACTAACAAACCCATCTGGCCAGGCAGAAACAACACATACAGTGTCTTTGTCCTTTGTTCACACACATTAGTATAAGATATAAAAGTATCAAAAAGTCAAACCCAAAATTCTATCCCAGGCTAACAAACAGGCCTATATAAGAACAATGCTCACTGGTGTAAAGCAAAGAGCGGAGGGAGAGGGGGGAGGTAAAGGTGTGTGTGGGAGAAAACACACCTCTTAGTTTGCTCTCAAGACAGTAGAATCTCTAAGCTATGAACACCTCAGGAATAGATTGTTTGTAATTCTGAAATGTTCGTAACGCTGAACAAAACTTTTTGGTTGTTCTTTCAAAAGTTTACTGAACATTGACTTACTACAGCTTTGAAACTTTACTATGCAGAAGAAAATGCTGCTTTTAACCATCTTAATTTAAATGAAATAAGCACAGAAACAATCTCCTTGTCAAATCTTTTTTGCAAAAATTTTCCCTTTATTGTTTTAGGAGTTTACATTTAACACAGTACTGTAGAGTATTTACTGCTTTTCTTTTTGTTGTTCTGAATAAAGAAAGTTCCAAATGAGGTGTGTACCTGATGGATCAGTTTGTAACTCTGGTGTTCATAACTCTGAGGTTCTATTGTACTTCTTTCTGTGCTGGGATATTGAGAGCTGAAGCAGTTGTAGTTAAAGCTCATGTTTAGGGCCAGGGCATAGGAAATGCTGGTTCTGCCAGACTTCCTGTATAATGTTAGATAAGTCACTTTAGCCTCTCTGTGCTTCTGTTCCCCATATGTAATCGGGGGAAGGAGGAGAGGCCAGAATAATGCCCACCTCCCTCACGTGGATATTCTGAGGATAAATACATTAAAGATTGTGAGGTGCTCAGATGCCATGGTAATGCTGCAAAATGGGGATACTAATACCTTTCTCCCAAGTATGCAAGTAGTTTGTGGCAAGGCCTCTCTCACATTTTAAGTGTATTTGTGTCCAGCACAATAAGACTCTGGTCACAGCTGAGGGCTCGAGGGGATACTGTAATGCAAATTATAACAACGGGCCCCCTGCAGAGCTCTGCTTATCACCTGAGTGGCTGTGAGCACAGCAGCCATAGGCAAGTTGCACCCCTGTAGAGAACAAAGAATGATCGATCATATATGGCTTTAGGGGAGTGGAGGGAGTGGTATAGAGATGCTCAACTCTTCTTAGATCAGCCCTGGGTAGAGGTTAATTTATGGCCTGATTTCCCCAGGTCCTAGGCACCTGCATCTCCCATATTTCAATTTGGGTCAGTCGAAACATTTCATTTCAATAATTTTGAAATGTTTCATTTAGATTGACCCTTTTTTTACTATAGTTTGTTAATTTTTAAAGTAAAAGCTGTTTTGAACAGGAAAACAGCAATTTTTCATTTTGACAATTTCAAAATTTTGTTTTTCAAATGTTTTGAGCCAAAAGTGTTTGTCAAAAATTACCTTTTCCTGTGAACAGTTTTGATTTTGATGAATCTGCATGTTCTGACAAAAATGTAGGGTGAAAAAGTTCCCAGCCAGTTCTAATAAGAACCATCCCAACCCACCAAACTCCAACCAGATCTGCAGATCTGAACCAAACTTCTTCCTGCACCCCAATTCAAGTTTTGAAAACACTTTGGCCCACTGAATTTCCTTTCCAAACCTCCTCTGTGCCTTCTGATTCTGGCAGGGGTCATGGAAAATATTGTAAACATTTTACAATGCTTCCAACATGTCCACAACCAGGAAATATCAGAAAGTTAGCAAAAGACCATTCCTCTGAAATTTTTCAACCCTAGTTTGAGGGGATGCAGTAGTCTTTATTATTGTTAATAATTTCTATTACAAAGGAGCCTATGGGCCCAGGTGAGATTGGTGCCCCATTGTGCTAGGCACTATCTGTGCATACACACGGTGATACGGCCCTGCTCTATAGAACGTAAAGTCTAAACAGACAAGACAGAAAGAAAATGCTATTATCCCCATTTTACAGATGGGGAACTGAAGCACAGAGTGTGCCTTGCCTAATCATACAGGATATCTATGGCTAAGCGAAGTACTGAGTTCCAGCCTAGTGCCTTAACCAACCTTCCTCTGTTAGTCTTTGACTAAGCATCCAAACCAAAACAAAGCTGCAAAACTTGAGATTAACCTATTGCCCCAGCTTGGGGGGGAGGGAGGGAAGAAATTATTTTTGCGGGGAAAGGAGGTTGTAACAATCTTTTGCAAAATGAAGGAAACTGAGTTGGAGTAAGCAGGGGTTGAGTGCATAGTAAACACAACCATCAGGTGTAGAGCTGGTCCAGAATTTTTCAACAAATCATTCTTTTCATTGAAAAATGCCAATTTGTTCAAACCAAAGCTGTTTGCAAAGCATGGTCAGACCTGACAAATTTCCCAATTAGAAAAAGTCGAGAACAATGTTTCAGAAGTGAAACATTTCTAGCTAACTAGACGTTTAAAAATGCCAGAAAAGATTGAAAAGAAGAAAAGATTGAAATTGAAACAAAGTGTTTCAAAATTAACAATACAAATATTTTGATTGACCTGAAATGGTCAAAAAATGGGTTTTGGTTTGTGAATATTTTCGTCTTTTCAGCCTGATTTGAGACAGGAAAAATATTGAGAAACTTTCAAAAGTATTCACAGGACAGGAAAACTGTTTCCCACCTAGCTCTAGCCAGGAGAGAGAGTTAACCAAGAGTTCGTTTACCCAGAGGTCAGCTACTGAAGTTGCACTGTAAAATAAAGTACAAAAGTTAAGACTCAAATTCTTGACTTTAACCATCAAAAAAATATTTCTAACACATCAGCCAACCAAGTGCTGGCCTTGGGGAGCACTCCGGAATCAAATGGTTGCATGGGGCACCACGGGCACGGATTGGTGTAAACTCTCCCATCTCTAACCCCACAGGGGACAGCAGGAACTGTTCTCGCTCAGGAAAGCAGCAGCAGCTCTCAGGCCACCTAGCTTTAGTAGGACATGACCTTAAAGGACTTTTCTTTTCTGGTCTTGAAAAAAAGCTTTGGATGCAGGGGATAGAAAAGAGGAGATGCATGCTGGAATCCACTGAGGCCACTGTCTTGCTGTATCAATGCTAGTTACAGTCAGACCCCTGGGCTCAGCGCTTTAATTTATAAATAATTATCCTGGATGGGGAGAGAGAGCAAAGTATTTCAGCATATATGGCATGCCAAATCCCCTACTGTTTGGAGACCCCTACAATACATAAGTACAACAGGGCTCTGAATATCCTGGCTTTTGTCAGTTTAAGCTAGTCCCTTAAATTTATTTTAATTGAGTTGTTTTGTATTTAATTATGCATCTATTCTGTAATACACTTACAATAAATACTTTTAGTTATTGTTCCTAACAATCTCTTTCTTTCCAATATTGACTGCTCTAATTTACTTTTATGCAAACAGCCTAGTCAAATTTAATAAAATGTCTTAGTAGCATGTTTAATGACATCATTCCCCTTAGGGACAGTTGGGAAAATGACCTTCCATTTTATAAAAGAAGAGGATTAATTTTTATTGTCTGCCCCAGTTAATGCGTGTTTAGACATAAAGGACCGATCAATATGACGGAGAGTATAGTGATTTTACTCACAGTAGTTTCTAAAAGGACATTTCTTACTAATCCATTTTTATAAATCACTTTAAAGGCCTTATTGATCTTTAATTGGGAGTTACACCTAATCACTCTAGTGCAGTGTCTGACTAGCATGAGACACTGTTAACCCTTTCCACACAACTTTTTAAATGCAAATCCTGAATGGACATTTGGTTCTATTTTCCCCTTCCATACACACACACACAGTAACAGTCTTTACCCTTAATGCTTTAAAACTCCAACCCAGATCCTACACCACATGTAAAGTATTAGGCAGAGAGTTACATTCAAGAATAATAGGTTTCAGAGTAACAGCCGTAATGAGATTGGTGTGATGCATGCATATCAAAAGGAGATCAGCTGCCATCACAGGGTAGGCCCCATCTCTTAGGACTTTAAAAGCAGAATGGACAAACTATTAAGACATGCCATGTGGGGAGAGCACTCCTACAGTAACAGGAAAGAAGACTAGAAGACTGAATTCTTTTTCCTCGCTAGTTTCTATGAATCTCTGATAATCAGAGTGGTGACATGACTCTTAATAAGAACAAGAGAGAAGAAATGTATTAAAATGGTTGGTTGGCTTGTATGAACATGTTCAGCCTTACTAAAAAGGTGACATGAACTTTAGAAACTTGGGAGTTGATACTTGAAAATTTTGTGCCATCTGTACATTCCTTAGAACTTGAAAAGTTAGGCCAACTGATTACAGTCCTACAAACTGTCACTCCATCAATACAATTCAGCATTGTTCTTTTCTACAGTGGCCTTGTCATTCAGGAATAATTGTACTGAAATCAATTAAGTTAAAAGTCCTTGATCCTGATTGGAGCCTTTGGTTGATACATTAATATAAACACTAAACAATAATAATTAATAATAGACAAATGTAAAGCTGATTAAAGTTAGAGGCAAAATAGAATTTTGAATATTAATTCCAATAGCTATCACTTGCAAAATACTGTAGCAATGCCTTTAGTCTCTCATCACTTGTGTATGTACCACTGAATGTCCAAGAAGCTCTGTGTGCATAGAAATAAGGGAAATTCTCTTTAGTGTGTCTAATGTTTTGTGAATTTTTTTTTAAAGAACCCTAGAAGTTAGAGACGAGACAGCAATGGATTGGAACCTACTTTATAATGACTTCTTTCATTACACAAATGCAAAAATCATCATAAAATGTTAAACTTCCTTGGTTACAGTACTCATACAGATCACCTTATAATGGTCAAATTACTTTAGGAAATATTTAAGAAAATGTGCTCCTGGCATGGAAAACCTCAGTCAAATCAAACCCACAACTACAGTATTTTGTTATATTTACATTGTTATCATGTCAGTGATATGAAATATGACCCTTTCTTAGGGCAATCAAACATAAACTTGGGAGAAAGGATTAATAAGAAAATAATTAAGAGATAAATTACTGTGGTTCAATGTTTGGTTGCGTGTGTGTGTTCTCCCTGTATGCTGTCCCAGCTCTGCGCAGACAGTTGGCACAACAGATGTCAAGCAAACTGCCCAATGATCACAAGATCTGTTAAGGTATGAAGGCACCCAGCCAGGTTTATTGTCGATGAAGTACGGTAATAGCACCTCGCAGACTCTACGAGGATACTAAGACATGTAATCCCGTGACCATCACAGCTCAGTCAGTGGCATGACTTGCCACTTCCCCCCAGGGTGGCCAAAGATACTCCCACTGAGATACCTCTTTATACCCTGATATAAACAAGTTACGTACTGTCATCCTGATCTTATCTTTTAGGAAGGGTCAGTGTGTTTCTGTTATCCTTGGGGAATGTTTTTGTACCATCCTTTATATAGGGATGTTCTGGTACCACTTGATAACGGGGTGTGTTTGCGTGAGAACTCTATACTTCACACTTCATAGGAAAGTGTATTTCTGCAACACCAGCTCTGTTCTTGCCAGATTTTGTGAGAAGGTTCTGCCTCATACTAGACCTCTGATACAAGGGCTTATGTCTCAGGCTCTCTTCCTATGACAATTACTAAAATTCTATGGAAAAAGGGAACCCATATTTAATCAACTCGGTTCCTCTACGTCCCCACAAAGTACACTTGTACAGAATCTTCTATTCATTTTAGAAGCACTACATCAGGAGAAAGATTAACAGACCATACCTACGTAAGGCTTTTTTTAGTAATGGAACCAACCTAATACTACAGGGTACTTTCAACAAGTTCTTTCAAAAAGCTGCCAAAAGGGTAAATGGAAAAATCATGGCAAAAACCAATATTTGTAAAGATGGTTCTGATATTTCCAATGACTCATTGAGCAAACAATCCTGTAGCATGTACTCTGATCCCATTTCAGGTGAACACAGCCATATGCCAATAAAATCTACATAATGTAGTATGCAGATAAATGTGTGTAAAGGGAATATCTTCATCACACTTACATAACACATCAGTTATTTCTCTGGTTTCTCTACTGCATTGTAATCAGGGTTGGAAGGACTGGGCAGTTTCAGCCTCTGATTGCTACTGGAGATATATTTCTTTATTCTGCATTCTTTGCCATTTGGACTTATGCAGTGCTCCGCCCTTCTGTGCCAGCAAATGAAGACAAGTTGCTGCTTCCTCTTCCTCTAGATATATTTGGGGGATACTCAGCAGAAGTAGCTAACCAGGCATCTAAGTGCAAAATGGCTAATATGAAACAGGTTCTCACATGTGCAAAAGAAATTCCCAATGATTGTTTCTCATTTTCACTTTGGTGTGTGTTTGTTTGTTTGTTTAGAAGCAGATGGGGCATAACAAGACTGAGATGGCTCAGAGAGAGGTGTGGAGAACTAACAGAAATATATTTCATTCCGCAGTGCAGCCTCAAGTCCAGCTGTTCTCCAAAACTAAATGAGGGCCGGACTACCTTTGCAAAGGTAAAAACGAGAATGGGAGAGACCTGCCACCAGTCCAAGAAGCTTCCCTGGACCTGCAGTACGATAAGGGGTACAGGCGATGTTTGGTGGTGACTGAAGAGAGTGGAATATTTGGTTCTGGATAGACGTCACTTGCTAAAAAGTTGATATGCAAGGGTGAAACATTTCTGGATTTGTTCAATGAATTAAATGGGAGCTCTAGAAAAGGTTGGCTGGTTCTGGAATAGAAAAAGATATGGCCTGTTTGCAGTTGTATTTGTAAAATCCACTCCAGTCCAGAGGACAAGCTCAAGACTTATACAACACTTCAGTCCTACTTTAGCTCTCAAAGGTTTTTAGCTGGATGCAAGTGGTGAATATCCCTTCTACTGACCGTCTGGAAACAGATGAATTTCACCCTGAGGACACAAGCAGTTTGAAGATCAGGCCAGTTCTAGCTAGTTTCATGTTGTTGAAGAGTTTTGGGGATGGACTCCAAAAAACACAGAATGCTCAAAGGCTGCCCAACAGGGTGGGAAGTTAATAACTCTGTAAGATGGAAGAGTATGGCAGGTGACTGGTTCAGCAGATAACATACCACAAAGCCAGGAGATTTGCTCTTTTTGTGTGATGGCACTAAAGAAAGTTCACCTGTGTGGAGAGCACAACCAATGAGCTGACACTTAAATAGTGTAATCAATAGCAGCCCCTCAGGATAGAAGAGTTAGGCTTTGCCTTCCCTGTTCTGAATAAGTTACAATCTTTACCTACTGAGAACAAAAAGAAAAGGAGTACTTGTGGCACCTTAGAGACTAACCAATTTATTTGAGCATAAGCTTTCATGAGCTACAGCTCACTTTATCGGATGCATACTGTGGAAACTGCAGAAGACATTATATACACAGAGACCATGAAACAATACCTCCTCCCACCCCACTCTCCTGCTGGTAATAGGTTTCAGAGTAGCAGCCGTGTTAGTCTGTATTCGCAAAAAGAAAAGGAGTTCTTGTGGCACCTTAGAGATTAACCAATTTATTTGAGCATGAGCTTTCGTGAGCTACAGCTCACTTCATCGGATGCATAATAGCTTATCTAAAGTAATAGCTCATCTAAAGTGATCACTGGTAATAGCTTATCTAAAGTGATCACTCTCCTTACAATGTGTATGATAATCAAGTTGGGCCATTTCCAGCACAAATCCAGGTTTTCTCACCCTCCCCCCCCCCACACACACATACACAAACTCACTCTCCTGCTGGTAATAGCCCATCCAAAGTGACCACTCTCTTTACAATGTGTATGATAATCAAGGTGGGCCATTTCCAGCACAAATCCAGGTTTTCTCACCCCCCCTCCCTTTTTCCAAAAACCACACACACAAACTCACTCTCCTGCTGGTAATAGCTTATCCAAAGTGACCACTCTCCTTACAATGTGTATGAAAATCAAGGTGGGCCATTTCCAGCACAAATCCAGGTTCTCTCACCCCCCCCCCTTTTTTTTCCAAAAACCACACACACAAACTCACTCTCCTGCTGGTAATAGTTCATCCAAAGTGACCACTCTCCCTACAATGTGCATGATAATCAAGGTGGGCCATTTCTAGCACAAATCCAAGTTTAACCAGAACATCTGGGGGTGGGGGGGT
This sequence comes from Lepidochelys olivacea, assembly GCF_965140295.1. Lineage (NCBI taxonomy): Eukaryota > Metazoa > Chordata > Testudines > Cheloniidae > Lepidochelys > Lepidochelys olivacea. The sequence goes on from NC_140416.1 coordinate 104,356,628, forward strand.
AGGAAAAAACAAGGGGAAATAGGCTACCTTGCATAATGACTTAGCCGCTCCCAGTCTCTATTTAAGCCTAAATTAATAGTATCCAATTTGCAAATGAATTCCAATTCAGCAGTTTCTCGCTGGAGTCTGGATTTGAAGTTTTTTTTTGTTTTAAGATAGCGACCTTCATATCTGTAATTGCGTGACCAGAGAGATTGAAGTGTTCTCCGACTGGTTTATGAATGTTATAATTCTTGACATCTGATTTGTGTCCATTTATTCTTTTGCGTAGAGACTGTCCAGTTTGAACAATGTACATGGCAGAGGGGCATTGCTGGCACATGATGGCGTATATCACATTGGTGGATGTGCAGGTGAACGAGCCTCTGATAGTGTGGCTGATGTTATTAGGCCCTGTGATGGTGTCCCCTGAATAGATATGTGGGCACAGTTGGCAACGGGCTTTGTTGCAAGGATAGGTTCCTGGGTTAGTGGTTCTGTTGTGTGGTATGTGGTTGTTGGTGAGTATTTGCTTCAGGTTGGGGGGCTGTCTGTAGGTAAGGACTGGCCTGTCTCCCAAGATTTGTGAGAGTGTTGGGTCATCCTTCAGGATAGGCTGTAGATCCTTAATAATGCGCTGGAGGGGTTTTAGTTGGGGGCTGAAGGTGACGGCTAGTGGCGTTCTGTTATTTTCTTTGTTAGGCCTGTCCTGCAGTAGGTGACTTCTGGGAACTCTTCTGGCTCTATCAATCTGTTTCTTCACTTCCGCGGGTGGGTATTGTAGTTGTAAGAATGCTTGATAGAGATCTTGTAGGTGTTTGTCTCTGTCTGAGGGGTTGGAGCAAATGCGGTTGTATCGAAGAGCTTGGCTGTAGACAATGGATCATGTGGTGTGGTCAGGGTGAAAGCTGGAGGCATGTAGGTAGGAATAGCGTCCAGTAGGTTTCCGGTATAGGGTGGTGTTTATGTGACCATTGTTTATTAGCACCGTAGTGTCCAGGAAGTGGATCTCTTGTGTGGACTGGACCAGGCTGAGGTTGATGGTGGGATGGAAATTGTTGAAATCATGGTGGAATTCCTCAAGGACTTCTTTTCCATGGGTCCAAATGATGAAGATGTCATCAATATAGCGCAAGTAGAGTAGGGGCGTTAGGGGACGAGAGCTGAGGAAGCGTTGTTCTAAATCAGAATCTCTTTTGTCATTTTTGCCTACGGTGGAAGCACGACTCACTGGCCAAAGTGCTCCCCATGGTGGGCACAGTGTAACAGGCCCTCCTCCTCTGGCACTGCTCCAGCCCTGTGGTGGTCTGCCTCTTCTATGACTTGGCCCTCCAGCCAGGTCAGGTTAAAACTCACCACTTCCCAAGCATCAATGTCCCATACAAACAGTGTCCATCAACAGAGCCCATCCTGGGTTCCTTTTCAGTCCTAGTCTTCTCACAATGTAGCAAGCTCCCAGGCTTCCCATGCCACGTCCCCTCCTGACCGCTATCCCCCACCCCCACCCCTCAGCACCCTGCAACAGAACACAGAAAACCCCAAACAAACCAACCCCAGCTAAAGCCACCTCTTCCTGTCAGGGCAGGAGTTTTTAATCCCACCAGGTTCTCCCCAATCCCTGTTCCTGTTGCAGAACACTGACCCCTGGAGCCTTGCCCCTTTCTCAGAGGGTCAGTGTTTCCCAGCAAAGCTACCTTCTCTGCAATGGCTTTCCTGTTTTCCCATTCCCAGAGTAAGGGAGATCTAGCCCTCTCCTTCCTGGGTCTCTCTCCTAGACCTCCCCTATAGCTTTCACTTCCTTCCTTTATAAAGAAGACCCAGCTCTTTGTTCACCTGTGTGGGGTTTACATCCCATCACACCTGTCCAGCCTCACTCCATACGATAGGAAAAGCACCAAGAAACCTTGCTGCAAAGGGAGGACAGATACTGTTGCTTGTGCAGCAAACAGAGCTTCTGAGTTGGTTGAGAAGAAATATGTCCAAGAGGAAGGCATGGAATGGAAATGCTCATTGTTGCCATCTGCTTGTACAAAATAGCCTCATCTGAGTGTTCACACTTCTCTGGAGAATGATGTCAAAATCAAATTGTTTAATAGCTTCCCAACTTTCTGTATTACTTAAATATAGTCACTTACCAGTCTTTACTATTAATTATTATTATTGCACTTGGGGTTGTAGTTTGTTTTTTACCATGTTGACTAGTGAGAGGTTTACAGGTGTTTTTTTTTTCCTGTCCTAGGCATTGAATTGTAAATAACTAAAAAGTAACATGAGGATACAGGAAAGCATCCTGGTCATTGAGGGTCAGTGTAACTATATAATACGATGGTGAAATATCATCTACAGAGTAAACATTAGATAATGGAATCTAGAGGACTAAATCCATTTCACAGCACCTTGATTATGAAGCAACATATACTAATGTCCAGGGCTATCTTTCCCTTTGCCAGGGGTATCGTTTCTGTTTAAGTTACTTATGAAATAGTTAATCTTTTAAACCCCTGTAAAAGCAAGTGATATTGTCAAAATGACAGATGGATGCCATGTTCTTGTTTATTTAGCTTTCGTTTTATGTTACCTCAGGTTATTGGTCTCATAAGCCCTGTGGCAATCAACCAAGTGTTTTTTTTTTCAAATGTCCTACATGCATCTGCTTTATACCTCAATAGGAACAATCATCAGCTCTGACTATCGGAGAACCTGGTTAGTGATGGTTTATAAACCAAGGGAAAAGATAACATCCAGAGCTGAAGCTTCAGTTCTGACAGTGGGAAAAAATTAAAGCATAACTAAGGGGTTAGAGAGGAAGGACAGACAGACAGAGAGAAAATGAGAGGGAGAGAGAGGGAGAGTACCTGTGTGCATATATGTATAGAAAGGATTTCATGCTGATGAACGAACATAATAATGAGCAGTATTTTGATAATTGATTGTCATTCTGTGGGATACAGAAAGTGTAGTTATGTCATTAGGTGGCAATCTATAATTAATTCATTCAAGTATCTGTGAAGGACACAATTGAACCAAGGACAGAGACAGCTATTCCACCCACATGTTCAAATAAAAAAAACACAAAAAGTTATCGCTGTTTTTTATGACAAGTCAGAAATTTCAGTAAAGATTGCTGGTGTGTAGCTAGTATTCCATTGCTGGCTAGGCCCAGACTGGACATTAGCCCTCATTAAAAGATCTGCTGGGTAAAGCTTTATTTCATTACATGAAATATTTAGTATATTACTAAAGGGAGAGAGTATGGTGACAGGGTAGTAAAAATACCTTTGCAGAGTGAAATCTTTCTTACTGGGAGAGTCATAAGTTGAAACCATTTTAGTGCTCTTCGCTTACCTCCTTGGGGAAGGCACTCAAAAGAAAGGAACAGAGTTAGATGGCAACATTCATAGTACTTTACACTTGCAATGTTGTGTAGATCCCCAGGATTATTTTATTCACTTTGTCAAAATGTATAATGTGGAACATGGATAGGAGACGGAAAGAAGCCCGTAGCTTGGTAACTTTGAGCATCTAGAAATATACACATCACTGAAAGATGAAGCATTCATCTCTCTTCCCAACCGCCCTACCCTGCTTCTTTTTAAATCTTTGAGGATTTTAGGGGTGTTATTAACTAACTGCATTCCCAATTTCTGTTGAAGGAGTTTGCTTTTTTAACCAGTAGGAGAAGGGAAGCGAAAGTGAAAAAATTAGGGCCATATATTTTAGAAACATTCACTGCAGTCTTGGATACCCAAGACACCTTATATCTAGTTTTCTGCATCTCCAACTCAACTTAATAAGACAACAGGACTCATAATAGACTTGTAAAGAGCTGTCCTGTCACTAAAGGACTCCAATAAATAATTTCAACCTGGGCCAGATTCTCCATTCAGTTAGAGCAGTTTAGGCCAACCTGTAGAAAGCTTCCCCAGTGCCAGCAGTTCCAATCAATGAAGGAATTCTCTTTATAGAGAAATCCGCAGGTGACAGAGTGTGTATGGTAACACCCATTGTTTCATGTTCTCTGTGTATATGAATCTCCCCACTGTATTTTCCACCGAATGCATCTGATGAAGTGAGCTGTAGCTCACGAAAGCTTATGCTCAAATAAATTTGTTAGTCTCTAAGGTGCCACAAGTCCTCCTTTTCTTTTTTTAGAGGCACTATAGCAGGTTGTAAACCAATCTCTCCTACCCTGTGTTTTAAGGGGAGTATCCAGGGAAAAGGAGGCATGACTGGACTGTCCCTGAATCACCCACAATCCCAGCTGCCAGAATGGCCCACTGGGGCTATGAGCAGCCAGTATTGTTTAGAGCAGCCTGAAGGCTTATCTAATATGTGCCAGGAGCAGTGTTGAACCAGCAGAGAATCAGGGTTTGCAGAGGTGGGCTAAAAACAGCTTTGCCCTTCTCCAGTCTTCTCCTGAATGCAGCACAACTAGACCAGAGAATCTGTCCCACTATTTCTAAGATCATAAAATATCAAAATCAAAAGGCTGCTTCTGAAGCAACCCTGTAGTTATTTTGCAATTTAAACATCCTCATCGATCAAAGACAATGTTTCAAATGCTGCTCAAACTTACACTGATGTAAATTGGAATTATCCATTGATTTCAATAAAATTACTTCAGATCCACACCAGTGTTACTGAAAGCAAAATTTGGCCCCATTTATTACTCTTACAGCATCACTGACCTATGGGATTGCCAAAATGTAAATAAGAACAGAATTTAGCTCACGCTATGCAATTAAGGATACTAATTCCTGTAGGGCATCTCTTGATTTTAGGGCAGTTCATTCCAAGTGACTCTCACTATTCTGGTACCATGCAATATCATAGAATCATAGAATCATAGAATATCAGGGTTGGAAGGGACCCCAGAAGGTCATCTAGTCCAACCCCCTGCTCAAAGCAGGACCAATTCCCAGTTAAATCATCCCAGCCAGGGCTTTGTCAAGCCTGACCTTAAAAACCTCTAAGGAAGGAGATTCTACCACCTCCCTAGGTAACGCATTCCAGTGTTTCACCACCCTCTTAGTGAAAAAGTTTTTCCTAATATCCAATCTAAACCTCCCCCACTGCAACTTGAGACCATTACTCCTCGTTCTGTCATCTGCTACCATTGAGAACAGTCTAGAGCCATCCTCTTTGGAACCCCCTTTCAGGTAGTTGAAAGCAGCTATCAAATCCCCCCTCATTCTTCTCTTCTGCAGGCTAAACAATCCCAGCTCCCTCAGCCTCTCCTCATAAGTCATGTGTTCCAGTCCCCTAATCATTTTTGTTGCCCTTCGCTGGACTCTCTCCAATTTATCCACATCCTTCTTGAAGTGTGGGGCCCAAAACTGGACACAGTACTCCAGATGAGGCCTCACCAATGTCGAATAGAGGGGAACGATCACGTCCCTCGATCTGCTCGCTATGCCCCTACTTATACATCCCAAAATGCCATTGGCCTTCTTGGCAACAAGGGCACACTGCTGACTCATATCCAGCTTCTCGTCCACTGTCACCCCTAGGTCCTTTTCCGCAGAACTGCTGCCTAGCCATTCGGTCCCTAGTCTGTAGCTGTGCATTGGGTTCTTCCGTCCTAAGTGCAGGACCCTGCACTTATCCTTATTGAACCTCATCAGATTCCTTTTGGCCCAATCTTCCAATTGGTCTAGGTCCTTCTGTGGTGAACGAGAAGAGAGAGAAAATACATGAAAGAAAGAAAGAAAGAAAGAAAGAAAGAAAGAAAGAAAGAAAGAAAGAAAGAAAGAAAGAAAGAAAGAAAGAAAGAAAAAGAAAAGCTCACAACAAAGATCTCTAATATTACCAGGTAAAAAATCAATTTGACTGTAAACTTTAATTCATCTACTAAATGTCAAGCACCGCTGGATACACCAGCAGTTTCCTTACCTCTCATGTTATTAATACATGTTAGCTACAGTGGAAATTAGAAGGTCTGTAATAATACCCTTCCAAAAACACTTCAGATGAAAATTTCGGGTTGAAATTTACTGAGAATTCTATTACTGTAGTAACAAGTTATATAAAAGGCAAATGTTAGGATAGAAGCCTTTCATTTAGATCAGCTTATTTCTGACATTATATGCGAGCTAGATTTTTTAGGAGTGTTAGAGTCATTTAATTTGACCTGTATGCAATCCACAGCTAAAGAACACATTACCCGGGGGTTTCCTTTATTTTAAAACCATTTAATTTCCTTAATACCCAGAATCTTTGTATGGCACTTGCCATAAGCTTTGTCACATCAGTGCTTTGTCAAGCATAAGCCAAACAGTACTATGGGCATAGCTTCCTCTGAGAAACATACTTGTAACCCTGCATGGCTTAGTTTTTCTGAAAACATAATTGAAAGTCATTTAAATTATACTACATTCATCACATTCTCCTGTCCAAAAATGGCATTGTAAGCTCTGCAGGCACAAAGCCAGGGATCAATGGGTGTGGGTGTGGGGGCACGTGTGTAGAGCATGGAAAATGGGTAGGGACAGAGGAAAAGGTATGGTTGGAGTGTCATTTGTCTCTGTTTCTAAACTCTTTTCCTCACACAAAACATTTTGGGACCAATTTGGCTGTATAATTTAAAGATAACTGTCAGCTTTTAACCTATAACTTCAGGAGTTTCAAGACAAGAGCAAAAAGCACACTAGACAAAGACTGAATGGAGTGGTCAAGGAATTTAGCTACCAGTTAATAACAACATGAAAGCTCTGAGTCACTGACAGATGGCTCTAGAATAAGAGGAAAAATTCCTCTACCCAGCTGATAGGTAAACAACACATTGTTTATAATAATTCAGGCATGAGGAAACCAAAGTAGAGTTTCACAATCTTACTTTCAGCAAGGTAGCCTACCAAAAATCTTGTCTTACATCCCCAAAATAGAAATTCATGTATGACTTGATCCTGCAAACTCATAGGAGTAATCCTGATTCATGCAAGTGATTTCAATGACGCTTGTGTGAATTGTTTTAAGGGGTTAGAAGATAGGTCAGTTGAATATCTCTCAAGGTTAAATACTTCAAATATAATGAAATGAAAATATGTTAAGATATTTTGTGCGTTACATGCATCTCTACACTTGTATTATTATATAGCAAAACTCACACTGATTTCAGCAAAGCTTAAAAGATAAGGACTTCAAGGTTTGCCTTATTAAAGGCAAATAATAATAATAATAATAATTAATTCATCCTTCATCCCAAAAGATCTTGAATCTCCTTGCAAAAGTCACCATTTCTACATAATGCCATAGCTGAATCAGCAGTTAGAGTGTTGCTACCTTGGGACCATTACTTGACAATGGCTGCACAGAGCATTGTGTTCTAAATTGCCCATGGTAACAAAAGTCCAGCTCAGCCCACTAAATAAAATTGTTTTTAAATGTAAGATAAAAGTTGGAGATGGGAATATTGGGACAAACTGGATTGATTAAATTAAAGGAACTGTGCTAAGGGTTTTTCAAAGCTCCTGGTAAAGTCACAGGTTGGTCTCACAGCAGGCTGAAAGATTTTCGAAATGGGAGGAAAGGGTTACAGTTGAAATCACCAAAATATGTTTTGATTCATTCATTTTAATGGGATGAAGTTGACACCCCTTGCTGGACAATGTTTACCTGGTGATCACTGAAGAGAAGAATGGGACAGACAGACTGGAAGAAGTGAACTTTACTATCATGGCTGCTGTCATCCACACCACCTACTCGGACCCACAGTCCACCATGACACTGTTGGGCCTTAATCGTCCCAATCCTAAAAGAGGTGCTGAACAGAACAAATCAGAGAAAGGAACCAGATGACATTACCACCTCCACTGACTTCAGCTAAATCCTGAACACCAGGTGGGATGTTAGCCTTGAGTTCCTGCTGCCACCCCCTCACTAATGTCTCACTTTCCCACCTCACCATATTTCTCCTCTGTCATGTCTTTCTCTTTTTGCCTTTTGTGTAATGAGAGCCTCTGGCTTAGCTGGGCAAGACAACACCACCTTTTATAACACAGTTGTGGGCCTGTGAACAGAAAGTCAACTAAAACACATGCTTTAAACAGCCCAATACTGGTAAAAATGTCCCAAGTCTCAGAAAGAAAAGGAGTACTAGTGGCACCTTAGAGACTAACCAATTTATTTGAGCATAAGCTTTCGTGAGTCTCAGAGTGGCTGTTATGATCATGTGCTATGTCTGTAGTTTCTGCAAGTAAAAGTAAGGCTTGGTCTACACTTGAAATTTATATCAGTCAGGGGTACAAAAAAAATCACATCCCTGATCAACATAGCTACGCCCACACAACCCACAGGGCAGATACAGCTATGTCAATGAAAGAATGCTTCCATCAATGTAGCTAATGTCATTTGGGGAGGTGGAGTTCCTGCCCAGAGAGAAAAACCCCTTCTGTCACTTTAGGCTGCATCTCCACTACAGGGCTAAATTGGCAGCTATGCCAGTATAGTCCCCGTAATGCAGACATACCCTAGGTATCAGAGAGAGAAGCTGCATTTTTTAATCTTTGCTATTATTTTCTCTCCATTTTTGGGTGTTTGTTTTGTCTTGTCTTAAAGGAAACAGGATTGAACTCCAGCAATAGCAACAACAACAGCTCAAGACCATTTAAACTAACTTTTTCGGTTTTCCTCCAAAAATGACAGTTAATGCTATTAGAGCTGGCTGGAAGACAATATTTCCAATTCGTGAAGGATTTCAAAATTTGGCTTTGTTTCAAATTGGATCAAACCTCCAAAGTTTCACCATTCTCCACAAAAAGTCAGAAAAATGTTGTTTTGGGTCAATCAAAATATTTTGTTTTGACACCATCAAAATGTTTTATTTCAATTTCAACATTTTTATTTTAGAATATACAATATAAAATAAATAACATTCTAAATGAAAAATTGTTTCAAAACAAAAAATCAAAATGTTTCATTCCAAAAATGTTGAAACATGATCTTTCAACATTGTTAGAAGGGGGGATTTCTGTTTGTTTTTCTCCAAAACAAAATTTCAGTAAAACTGACACCGTTTCGCAAAGTATTTCAATTTTGATGGAATTATGTTTTCTGTTGAAAAATGGGTCCATCAAAGTTTTCTGGTCAACTTTAAATATGATCTTTAATACTATCTAAAAGATTGTGAAGAAGGGATTTTCCTCTGTAAAGCTATACAGCCAAAGGATCAGGAAATAGGGAAATTGTTAAAAATAAAGCCTTAATTCTTAACGTGATTTAATTCTTTAAGTCTCAATGTTTTAGTTGATTTATTTCCTTTTCTCTGTCTTTAATAAAGGGTTTTATACATTTTTATGGTGGTTACCACAATGGGAAATCAGCCATAACTTGACACAAAACCCCAAACTACACTTAAACTGACTGAGCTTGTAACAGTAAACAAAGGTTTTATTAACATCTTATCCCCTGTTGTGGCAAGATACACCCTCATTAACACGACAGAACCCAAATACATCATAAAACAATTCGGACAGAAAATGTTGAAAAATACTGTACTTTTTGAAATGGCAAGGGAAGAAGTGTAGCTTTTCTTTTATGGAGAATCCAATCCATCATTACTATTTTTAAAAAAGTCATGAATCTCTTGCCAAAATTATGCCTTTTCATTCTTTGTTTAAATCCTTTCACACCATTTGCAAGACAATCCCTCTGTTCCGCAAAGTAGTGGCATGTCATTTGAAAGTAGAATTGGAAAAATAATTGGTGTAATGACCATAACCTTGAAAACACTTATTCCTGAATATAAAAAATGAGAAATGTACTGAAAATGAGGAAACATAAGTTACTGCTGGGTTGTGGTTGCAATAACTTATCTTTGCCAACCGTTTATGTGCAAAATTACTGGAGCATTTTCAATGATAGCATAAATTGTACCGCTACACTCTGAACAGTAACATTCATCTGAAAAAAATTACATTCATTCCCACAATATAGTCATCGCCAATATACCTACACAGATATATGTGTGAGTTAGGGTTAGAGTACCTTATTATAGGAGAAGCAGCAGTGACTCTTATTTAGGATGCCAAACACTTTCCATTGTAAATATCTCCTGGCCATTTCACTGAAGGGCTGTAATGCTGACATGGTTTGTAGCAGTACTGTGAAATTTGGCATGGTTTTAGCCCTTGGGACAGGGAGATGCTTTGTGCTTGCCCCATACAGGTCTATTTAAATTTGGTTGAGCTTTAAACTGTTGGAAGTCATTATTTCCCATCATCATTTTTTTAAAGCAAGCTAGGAACAGATACTCAGTAGAATCTGTTCCTAGCTTGCTTTAAAAAAAAAACAAACACCCCATCAGTTCTCTATTAGTATGTACATGGACCATCCTGGCATCTCACTTCTGCGCCTGCCAGAACACAGGAAAAAGAGATCCTCATCCTCCTCAGGCTTTCTCCTATAAAAATAGTTTTTTGGCCTCGTAGAAAGTAAATTGGGCTGGGAACCAGGATATTGTGCTCTCAGACTTTACTTCTGCTAACTCATGCTAATATTTATGTGCCCTTCTCATCCCTTTCTATTGAGCAAAGCCTCCTACCTCCCTGACAGATTACACAAGCTGGGAATAGAGCTCAGATCTCTATTATGGCAGACTCAAGTCTCAGGGGTCCTACAGACCACAGACTATCCCACTGCACAATCTTGATTCATTCCCCAAGCAATGTCCATCCTTATGCATTAATGAGGAAAGGGCCTGTAGAAAAAATAATGTGACAGATATGGCAATTTCCAGCAATATAGTTGCAAAATGAAGTTAAGGATAAGTATATTTGGAGTCCATTGTATTAAATTCAAGGGTTATGTATTATGGGCCTGGATGATCAAAGGACTATACTGAACAATGTGGCAGACCCAAATGGTGTTTTGGGACAATGCATGCAAAGTGGATTTCCTGGGAGATATCTAGAGGCAGGTGAATGCAACTTTCTGACCCCTGGTTATGCAAAAACCCAGATCTTTGAAGCTATTCCCTGAGGAGTAGGCCTTTGTTCCCTGACCACCAGTTACATGAAGCCAAGATCAAAGGCCCAAGCTGTATAAGGGAAAGACTGAACTATTCATGCACACGCTTATTCTGAGCTAAGGTTGTTATGAACTTATAACCACAGAAGAAACCCTTTAGCAGGGTTTTAAAGACTGATTCCTACCAGAGCCCTTGTTGGAGTTGTGGGAGTGATCTCCAATAAGCTTATTAGTATGAGTGTAGGTTGTTTTATGGTTTTTGAATATGTTTTCCCTGTAATGCTTTCACCGTTAGAATAAATGTGCTTGCTTATAAAGAGCTGCATGGTAACTTATGACTGCAGGCAAGTACAGTTGTTCATAGCCTTCAAAGAAAAAGCTACATGCAGATACTGACCTGATTAGGCACTCTGGCTTATCACAGTACAGGCAGGGAATATCACAGTACAGGCAGGGAGCTGTGCGGCCTGGAAAAAAAGCCCATCTGGAGGAAGAGAGACATGAATCTTCATGAAAGAGAGGTGACAGCTGATGAGCTAGGAGCCTAGAGTGGGTCCCCTTGGGGGACCACGGGGAAGGAATACAGGTAAAGTTGACCTGAACAGTGAGAAATAGCTCATGTAATTTATTTTTTTTAAAGATCATGTGATCCTGTCCTTAAAGATTCTATTTTAATGCCTCTGCACAAGGGAACAAATTTAAGTTGCATGGAAAACCTAAATATAGCATTCCCTAACTTTGGGGTGGCAACCTTAATACCATTCTTTTAATGTCTTTTTTATATTTAGTCCATTATATATACTATATATTATATATGTGTATGTACAATTGTACACAAATATTTATGTCTATCTATATCTATATACACACATACCTATAGACTACGTTTATATATATCTCCAATATGCATACTAATATGCATACTTCAACTTTTGCTGTAGCCTAGATCTGCTGTTGTCTATATTTAACTAAATTTTCCTGGAAATAATTTGGATTAGATGTAATATGGTGATCATATCCCTCTTGTTTCACTGGAGTTGGTAATCAGATAATAACTCAAGTCCCTAATAATTCTTATAGAGACCAATCCAATTTCTGGCATCGGGATCAGACTCAGAATTAGGAAGAAAGTTTTAAAACAGGGAATTTGGATCTGAAATTGACAGAGAGAAAGCAGTTTTATGGGTCCTGTCATGCAAACATTTACTAATGAGATTATGTTTATTCATGCAAGTAGTTCTACTGTATGTGGTGGAGATGACAGAACATTTAATTTTTCCATAGCCATCGGAATTTCTGCACATTTACTATCAAAATCTACAACACAATCATCGATTACAAACAAAACTACAATACAGTCATGAGGTATATATGCTTTTGTAGAACCACAATACATCACGATTACCTATGCTTTTTAATATATTGAATAGGCACACTACAGCTCATAAACCTAAAACCGCACTGACTTTCATATTTATGGAGTGCATAGCTTTGGAAAGAAAAAAGAAAACACTAAGAGAGTATACACATGATTTCAAATTAATGGAGTTACTGTGGACTTAGACCTTTGTAACTGAGATCAGAATTTGGCCCTGTACATTTTGCAGAGATACTAGATTAATGACTACTAATGTCCCAGTAGTCAAGGGATTAACAGAGTTTCCACTATACAATCCTGTTTTCAGAGGTTAATTACTCAGCCTATGACAATATAACAAGGGCAGATACAGGTAAGTAACCGTTTTCATGTTCTCTCCACAGGTACTAATGCAGAGAGTGGACCGGATGATATGTCTAACGGAAGAGAGCAGAAGGAGACTCCGCCGATTGGAAGGCATGGGATGCACTGTCCTAGGGTTGGGGGTTCCACGACCACCGCTCCCAAGAGAAGGAGGCGGGTGGTGGTGGTCGGGGACTCTCTCCTCAGGGGGACTGAGTCATCTATCTGCCACCCTGACTGGGAAAACCAAGAAGTCTGCTGCTTGCCAGGAGCTAAGATTCGCGATGTGATGGAGAGACTACCGAGACTCATCAAGCCCTCAGATCGCTACCCCTTCCTGCTTCTCCACGTGGGCACCAATGATACTGCCAAGAATGACCTTGAGCTGATCACTGTGGACTACATGGCTCTGGGAAGAAGGATAAAGGAGTTTGAGGTGCAAGTGGTATTCTCGTCCATCCTCCGCGGGGAAGGAAAAGGCCTGAGTAGAGACCGTTGAATCGTGGAAGTCAACGAATGGCTACGCAGGTGGTGTCACAGAGAAAGCTTTGGATTCTTTGACCATGGGATGGTGTTCCAAGAAGGAGTGCTAGGCAGAGACGGGCTCCACCTAATGAAGAGAAGGAAGAGCATCTTCGCAAGCAGGCTGGCTAACCTAGTGAGGAGGGCATTAAACTAGGTTCACCGGGGGAAGGAGACCAAAGCCCTGAGGTAAGTGGGGAAATGGGATACCGGGAGGAGGCACGAGCAGGAGCGCGTGAGAGGGGAGGGCTCCTGCCGCATACTGAGAAAGAGGGGCGATCAGCAGGTTACCTCAAGTGCCTATATACAAATGCACGAAGCCTGGGAAACAAGCAGGGAGAATTGGAAGTCCTGGCACAGTCAAGGAATTATGATGTGATTGGAATAACAGACACTTATGGGATAACTCACATGACTGGAGTACTGTCATGGATGGATATAAGCTGTTCAGGAAGGACAGGAAGGGCAGAAAAGGTGGGGGAGTTGCACTGTATGTAAGAGAGCAGTATGACTGCTCAGAGCTCAAGTATGAAACTGCAGAAAAACCTGAGAGTCTCTGGATTAAGTTTAGAAGTGTGAGCAACAAGGGTGATGTCGTGGTGGGAGTCTACTAGAGACCACCAGACCAGGGGGATGAGGTGGACGAGACTTTCTTCCGGCAACTCACAGATTTCTCCGGCAACTCACCCTGATGTCTGCTGGGAGAGCAATACAGCGGTGCACAGGCAATCCAGGAAGTTTTTGGAAACTGTAGGGGACAATTTCCTGGTGCAAGTGCTGGAGGAACCAACTAGGGGCAGAGCTCTTCTTGACCTGCTGCTCACAAACCGGGAAGAATTAGTAGGGGAAGCAAAAGTGGATGGGAACCTGGGAGGCAGTGACCATGAAATGGTCGAGTTCAGGATCCTAACACAAGGAAGAAAGGAGAGCAGCAGAATACAGACCCTGGACTTCAGAAAAGCAGACTTTGACTCCCTCAGGGAACTGATGGGCAAGATCCCCTGGGAGAATAACATGAGGAGGAAAGGAGTCCAGGAGAGCTGGCTGTATTTTAAAGAATCCTTATTGAGGTTACAGGGACAAATCATCCCAATGTGTAGAAAGAATAGTAAATATGGCAGCGACCAGCTTGGCTTAACGGTGAAATCCTTGCTGCTCTTAAATACAAAAAAGAAGCTTACAAGAAGTGGAAGATTGGATAAATGACCAGGGAAGAGTATAAAAATATTGCTCGGGCTTGCAGGAGTGAAATCAGGAAGGCCAAATCACACCTGGAGTTGCAGCTACCAAGAGATGTTAAGAGTAACAAGAAGGGTTTCTTCAGGTATGTTAGCAACAAGAAGAAAGTCAAGGAAAGTGTGGGCCCCTTACTGAATGAGGGAGGCAACCTAGTGACAGAGGATGTGGAAAAAGCTAATGTACTCAATGCTTTTTTTGCCTCTGTCTTCACGAACAAGGTCAGCTCCCAGACTGCTGCACTGGACAGCACAGCATGGGGAGAAGGTGACCAGCCCTCTGTGGAGAAAGAAGTGGTTCGGGACTATTTAGAAAAGCTGGATGAGCACAAGTCCATGGGGCCGGATGCGTTGCATCCGAGAGTGCTAAAGAAGTTGGCGATGTGATTGCAGAGCCATTGGCCATTATCTTTGAAAACTCGTGGCGATCGGGGGAGGTCCCAGATGACTGGAAAAAGGCTAATGTAGTGCCCATCTTTAAAAAAGGGAAGAAGGAGGATCCTGGGAACTACAGGCCAGTCAGCCTCACCTCAGTCCCTGGAAAAATCATGGAGCAGGTCCTCAAGGAATCAATTCTGAAGCACTTAGAGGAGAGGAAAGTGATCAGGAATAGTCAGCATGGATTCACCAAGGGCAAGTCATGCTTGACTAATCTAATTGCCTTCTATGACGAGATAACTGGCTCTGTGGATGAAGGGAAAGCAGTGGACGTGTTGTTCCTTGACTTTAGCAAAGCTTTTGACACGGTCTCCCACAGTATTCTTGCCAGCAAGTTAAAGAAGTATGGGCTCGATGAATGGACTATAAGGTAGATAGAAAGCTGGCTAGATTGTCAGGCTCAATGGGTAGTGATCAATGGCTCCATGTCTAGTTGGCAGCCGGTATCAAGGGTCGGTCCTCGGGCCGGTTTTATTCAATATCTTCATAAATGATCTGGAGGATGGTGTGGATTGCACCCTCAGCAAGTTTGCAGATGACACTAAACTGGGAGGAGTGGTAGATACGCTGGAGGGTAGGGATAGGATACAGAGGGACCTAGACAAATTGGAGGATTGGGCCAAAAGAAATCTGATGAGGTTCAACAAGGACAAGTGCAGAGTCCTGCACTTAGAACGGAAGAACCCCATGCACCGCTACAGACTAGGGACCGAATGGCTTGGCAGCAGTTCTGCAGAAAAGGACCTAGGGGTTACAGTGGACAAGAAGCTGGATATGAGTCAACAGAGTGCCCTTGTTGCCAAGAAGGCCAATGGCATTTTGGGATGTATAAGTAGAGGCATTGCCAGCAGATCGAGGGACGTGATCGTTCCCCTCTATTCGACATTGGTGAGGCCTCATCTGGAGTCCTGTGTCCAGTTTTGGGCCCCACACTACAAGAAGGATGTGGAAAATTTGGAAAGAGTCCAGGGGAGGGCAACAAAAATGATTAGGGGACTGGAACACATGACTTATGAGGAGAGGCTGACGGAACTGGGGATGTTTAGTCTTCAGAAGAGAAGAATGAGGGGGGATTTGATAGCTGCTTTCAACTGCCGGAAAGGGGGTTCCAAAGAGGATGGATCTAGACTGTTCTCAGTGGTAGCAGATGACAGAACAAGGAGTAATGGTCTCAAGTTGCAGTGGGGGAAATTTAGGTTGGATATTAGGAAAAACTTTTTCACTAGGAGTGTGTGAAACACTGGAATGCGTTACCTAGCGAGGTGGTGGAATCTCCTTCCCTAGAAGTTTTTAAGGTCAGGCTTGACAAAGCCCTGGCTGGGATGATTTAGTCGGGGATCGGTCCTGCTTTGAGCAGGGGGTTGGACTAGATGACCTCCTGAGGTCCCTTCCAACCCTGATATTCTATGATTCTATGATTCTATGAATTTGCTATGAACTGAGAGTTGGCACCCAAGGTCTCAGCACAGGAGAAACTTGTTTTTGCAAAATATGATTTAAATCACTTGGATATTTTTTGGGTTACAAGAGAGCAAAAAAAAAAAACACAGAAGGTTTGTGTTTTCACACTGGGTGTTTTATGGCCCTAAAAATTAAAAAATAGCTTTGATTTAAGCAATGCAGTTTTGCATAATATTGACTATTTTCTCTGTGTTAAACAAAGCCATGTTAAATTCTGCCATTTCAAGTTTATGAACATCCCCCCCTGCCAACATCAATTTTGGCTGACATTTGCTAGAGTTTATGGTTCAAATGAATGCAAGATTCATAGTGAAACTCAGCAGAAACTGACTATTTTTTCATGGTTTCACATCACACTTACAGCAAAACATCAAATTTCACAAGTTCCTACTCAAAACCATGATATTTATCTGAGTTTCCCTCAAAACCTAACCTGAGATCCTTCAAAATTTGAGCTGGCTTCCTCAAAACTCACCTAAGGCTTCTTAGTAATATTAACATAATCTTAACCACAGTGGTGCGAGCAGTGCCTCTGTAACAAATGTAGGAGGTTAAAATTTTAACAGTCAAGGTACACTCTTAGTGAAACACATACCAGGGAATGTACTCTGCTTAGCAGATGTTTCATTTTTTGCTCAGAAGAGATGAAGTTTATTTATCTTAGTTGTTCAGCTGTGCTCTTTAGGCCAAATTTGTGCAGTCCTTACAGGGTCCTTACCGAGGCAAAACTGGTACCTGTGTTAAACGGAGTATATTTGCTTGTCTGGACTGCACAATGTTTATCAACTCCGTAGTTACCCTTTTACAACCCGGATCCTTTAATTCCATTACAATCTTTATAACGCCACCATTCACATTGTTGTGGCTAAGTTTATATTGCCACTACTTAAGAGATTTATTATTCAGCCTTAAAAATATGTTCTAGCTGGAAACGTGGCACAGGTATTTGAAAATTAATTAACAAAATTCAAAAATACAAGAATGTTGTACCTCAAGTACATATAAACCCCATGAAATTTGAAGTATCTAACTTTTTTCATTCCAGAAATTCAAAAATAACTATTCTGTTGACTTTTAATATTCCTTATGCAAGAAAAATTCCTACTGAAGAAAAAAGTAAATTTAGTCACTTGCTTGTTTTGCTTGTGGAAGGAGAAGAGTTGGGTCTTATTAGACAGTAATATGGACTTCTTACTAGCACCGTGGGTAGCCATGTTGGTCTGTATCAGCAAAAAGAACGAGGAGTACTTGTGGCACCTTAGAGACTAACAAATTTATTTGAGCATAAGCTTTTGTGTGCTTTCAGCAGCACTGCTATGCGTACCCGCATGGCCCCACAGTATGCCAACATTTTTATGGCTGACTTAGAACAACGCTTCCTCAGCTCTCGTCCCCCAACTCCCCTACTCTACTTGCACTACATTGACGACATCTTCAACATCTGGACCCATGGAAAAGAAGCCCTTGAGGAATTCCACCATGATTTCATCCATCCCACCATCAACCTCAGCCTGGACCAGTCCACACAAGAGATCCACTTCCTGGACACTACAGTGCTAATAAGCAATGGTCAAATAAACACCACCCTATACCGGAAACCTACGGACCACTATACTTACCTACATGCCTCCAGCTTTCATCCAGACCACACCACACAATCCATTGTCTACAGCCAAGCTCTACGATACAACCGCATTTGCTCCAACCCCTCAGACAGAGACAAACACCTACAAGATCTCTATCAAGCATTCTTACAATTACAATACCCACCTGCTGAAGTGAAGAAACAGATTGACAGTGCCAGAAGAGTACCCACATGTCACCGACTACAGGACAGGCCCAACAAAGAAAGTAACAGAATGCCACTAGCCATCACCTTCAGCCCCCAACTAAAACCTCTCCAGCGCATCATCAAGGATCTACAACCTTTCCTGAAGGATGATCCCTCACTCTCACAAATCTTGGGATTCAGGCCAGTCCTTGCTTACAGACAGCCCCCCAACCTGAAGCAAATACTCACCAGCAACCACACACCACACAACAAAAACACTAACCCAGGAACCTATCCTTGCAACAGAACCCATTGCCAACTGTGCCCACATATCTATTCAGGGGACACCATCATAGGACCTAATCACATCAGCCACACTATCAGAGGCTCGTTCACCTGCACATCTACCAATGTGATATATGCCATCATGTGCCAGCAATGCCCCTCTGCCATGTACATTGGTCAAACTGGACAGTCTCTATGTAAAAGAATAAATGGACACAAATCAGATGTCAAGAATTATAACATTCATAAACCAGTCGGAGAACACGTCAATCTCCCTGGTCACTCAATTACAGACCTAAATGTTGCAATACTACAACAAAAAAACTTCAAACACAGACTCCAATGAGAAACTGCTGAACTGGAATTAATTTGCAAACTGGACACCATTCAATTAGGCTTGAATAAAGACTGGGAGTGGATGGGTCATTACACAAAGTAAAACTATTTCCCCATGCTTATTTTTTCCTCCTACTGTTACTCACACCTTCTTGTCAACTGTTGGAAATGGGCCATCCTGATTATCACTACAAAAGGTTTTTTCTCTCCTGCTGGTAATAGCTCACCTTACCTGATCACTCTCATTATAGTGGGTATGGCAACACCCATTTTTTCATGTTCTCTGCATATATATCTTCCTACTGTATTTTCCACTGCATGCATCCAATGAAGTGGGTTATAGCGCATGAAAGCTTATGCTCAAATACATTTGTTAGTCTCCAAGGTGCCACAAGTACTCCTCGTTCTTTCTACAAAGAATTAGTTTATTTTGTATCTTCACATCCACATCCTTGCTCACTTTTTTATTGGGCATGTTTAGTACACCAGCTCAATCTATGCATGTCTGCTGCTATGTAACACGATACATTGTTGTGGTCTGTGGAATCAAAACCTGGCTTAAACTAATACATATTTTGACTTTTTTTAATTCCATAAAGAGTAAAGAAAATGTGGGTTTCCAAAATGATCATTCAGACCAAACTAAGAGGCTGCTACTGCATCCCTTGTACACTCGTAACTCCCACTGAAGTAAAAGAAGAATCAGGCCTTATATTTACCTGGGAGATCTAAAGAAACTTTTACCTCTGGGCAAATGTTTAATGCATCCAAAATGTACAACGTTCAGCCAAGTCAGTGACCAAATCTTGGCAGGTTTCTATGAACAGGAGCAAAGCTTTCCCCCCCTCACTCATTTGCTGTATCCTACTGGAGGCCACCTTTAACAGATCGATCCAGAAATATTCTGTTACTTTTAAGTATATGAATAATATGCATGGAGAGACCATATGTAGAGTCCTTTGCTTGGCTGTGGCAGCTACATAGGTGTACATGCTAAGACATGCAGAATAGAGCTGCATTGGAAATCATTTGTTCATCTGAGGGGTGGGGGGTTAGGGGGGAAAAAGATTCAGGTCAATTGAAATGTTTTGTAACCTTTTTTAAAAAAAATATTTTTTACTAAATTAGCCTAAATTTTAAAACAAAGCCATTTTGAAGTGAAAAATGAATTTTTAATTTCAAAAATATCAAAATG
The DNA here is from genome assembly GCF_965140295.1 of Lepidochelys olivacea. Lineage (NCBI taxonomy): Eukaryota > Metazoa > Chordata > Testudines > Cheloniidae > Lepidochelys > Lepidochelys olivacea. The sequence goes on from NC_140416.1 coordinate 104,376,535, forward strand.
GGACATTTCAACAATTTCAACATTTTTCTAAAAACGCTTTGAAATTAGAAATTTCTTGAAACCAACCCTTTCCCTCAAGCAGTGTCAGTTTCAACAAATCAGCACTGTGTTGAAAAATTCCCTATCAGCTCTAATGTAGTACATAGCCCATCCCCTTAATCGGACTCCATTATAACTTATCACGAAGGATTGGACAGTGGCCTCTTTATTACATTTTTGAAAGACGAATAATCTGAGCAGTGCACTTCCACCCTGTGTTCCACTGTTGGCTGTGGGTTTTTGTTGTTTTTTGTGCATATGCCTATGTACATCTTTAGTTACAAATTTAATCCCATATGTTTAACCAAATAAATAATATACACCTGCAAATCACAGAGATGATTACAAACAAAAACTTGAGATCCAAACACCCTTGTACTTTTAGGGCCTTACCTACACTAGAAAATAGTAGACACATATTTCACAGTGCAATTCCATTACTGCTCACAATAGTGGAAGCTGTAGCGTAGACCAGGTTGCACCACTTTCCCCACCATATCGCTTGAGCCCTGTCTACCCTTTCATTTCCACCAACGCCGACACTGCTGGAGAATTCGCAGCCAAATTTTTCTGGTATAAATGCAACCTGTTAGTGCTAGAAATCTAAACTAGGATCTAGATACGAATTTTTCAAATGATGCATTTTTCTGTAATGGGTCAAACCAATACTCCATATCCAAACAATCCCGGACTTGAGGATATTCAGAATCTAGAACTGGATCCAAATGTTGTCTTGAGTTGACTACTGGTGAAGATGCCTTTTCTAGGTTCAGCCTGTCTTACATGGATTGCAAGCAATAATATTAGGCCAAATCCTAAAATTGTGACTCTTACATCCATGGATTTTTTTTTCTGAATAAGAGCTCAGTAAAAACCAGATAAGAACCTCAGGGTTTAGTCTGTGCATTTTAGAACCTCAGTGAATGCCTTCTCCTTGTTTTTTGTTACTTTTTTTTTTTACCCTACTCAAAATATTAAAAATCAAGAATAGTCAGAAATGGGTCTAAAATAATGTAATTGTTGATGGACAATTAGGAATCAGAAATATACTTAATATTTCTAAACCTGTCTTTTAAACAGCCATGCTTGTATGTTGTATCCCTTTGCCTCTTTGTTCTTTAAGGACTTGTTAGAGTTCAGGCATAACATGCTAGCTAAAGCCCCAGTACTGTGACTTGTACACCTGCATCGACATGGAGCCTAGCTGGCTTCAGTAGGGTTCTGCCTGGGTTCTGGGGTTTACCCTTGTGCAACATGTTGTGTCCACCTCAAATAGCTAATTAAGATAAGAGCCTATTACTGCCACTAACTGATGACATTACTCCTTCAGACCCTGAGACAGCAGAGTACTTGAGCACACATGTAATTTAATTTGAGCAGTCCCATCAAAGAGAACAGGACTATGCGTGCGCTTAAAGTTATGCAAGTGCTGGATCAAGGTCTTTGTGATGAAGGCCCCAGTGCTTAAAGTGGAAGAGGCCAGAAGGGGCTGCACACTTGGCAGGGGCGAGTGGGGGGGATGTTTTAATTGAGCTGGTTTATTGAGGGGCACATTTTAAGAACTGTCTTTCCAAAAAGTTGCTGATCCCAAATTATGATATAGCAGCTAGCAGAACTGGGACACTACTGTAATATAAATAGTAACCATTTATAGAAGAGGTTGTCACTCTGCTCTGAACCTACACCATGAAGCATTCTGTTTTGCATTCGCCCCGGAGGCAGAAATAAAGAGTGATGTATCCCACATGACTATGAATTCCTTGGCTTTTTTCTCAGTCACATTAATGCTATTAAAACATGTATACTTTTTTTTTTTTGCCTTCTTTGGATTGTAACTTTGTTTCATCTCCTTATTCTACCCCAATCCATTGTCTTCAATTATTACCCACGCCATGAACAATCACCAATGAAGCAGCAAAATCCTGTGCAATTGTCTGGAAAGCGGCTGTAATCCCATAACGCTGCCAGTCTCTGAGCACAGTGTACTGGCTGCAACATACAAGGTTATCGACAACAGTCTGAAAGAGCTCTAACTTGCATCTTACATTTGGAAAGGCTTTGGAAATTTACATTAAAAAAAAAAAAGCACATGGAGGAAAAGGTCAAAAATTAAGAAAGGCACTTGAGGGTACCCCCGAGAGAGGAACCTGCACTGAACCTTAGGAGGTGTACACCTTCTTTTCTTGCTCTCTTTAAATTGTCATATAGCTGCATAGTGCACAAAACATTACTAAAGCAGATGACTTTTAAAGTATCTGTAGGAAAAATCTAAAAAAATCCACCCCCATTATTTGATAAATTAACATTTAAAATAACAAAAAAGCAAAACTATTATTATTAATAATCATTTAGATTTGAATAATAAAAAGATGCCTATAAAGGCACTCAGCATCCTAAGACATCATCCAAAAAGAATTAAAATAATCATTCAGACAGGAAATCAGTCAGCTAGCCACCTAAAGGTAACTTTCCCAATCCTTCATTACTCTGGGAAGCATACCCTAAAACCTCTCAAAAAACTAACATATGCAGCTTACTCAGATGATCACCAAATTTGTGATATTAGTAGTAGGCATAGTATTTAAAATCACTGTTTGTTTTTTAAATGACCTACTTCATGTAGATAAAAAAATATATATTTACTGTGATGTTACTTGTATTGTAAATTCTTAAATGGTCTGCTTCTTTTTCAGACGGTAAACTCATCAGGGCAGGGACTATCTTTATTTTCCTGTTCTGTACAACACTGAGCACATTGTTGGTGCAAAGCAAATTATTAATACAGTGAATGTACTAATAACATTATGTACTTTGTAATATATTTGTAGGTGGACGGTAGGTACAAGGAGGAGTAGAATTGCTTAGAAATTCTTTACTAGTCCTGTGACTTGAACAACCTAGTTTTTTCTGATGTTAATGTTCCAAAGAAAGATATGAAGCACATAGCACATCTCAATGTTTTTGAATTAAAGATCACAATTTAAAAAGACCTGCATAAGGAAAAAACAAACAATTCTTTTGCATTTATTTTCTGAAAAATTACATATTTCAAGATGATAGAAGAACTGGAATATATAGATAATAAGATTACATTAGATTGGATAAGCATGAACAACAATAACAGTGATTAAACTTGAAACCACCACATCTAACTGCTGAGGAGAGTTATTTTTATTATCAACGATTTAGTAGCAATTCTCAGAGTTTAATTTAAATGGGGAAATGTGAATTTAGTGGGGAAAAGTTTTATTAATACGACAATAATATATTATTCTTGCTGGTTTGTAGCCAATGAGAAGCATATTTTGAATTTGAAAAGGAATTAGACTCTCCAGGTCAGCCTTCTAAGCTAGTTAAATATGGACCACAGAGCTCTTACTAGAGTCTCTCCCACTCACTACTGAATTGTAACAAATTATGTTAATTGCCTTTTCCAGCCTTGCCCAATTTCTCCTTGTACCTGTCTCTTCTCCAGAAGAGTTCCAGGCAACAATTGTACCTGCATTTATAATTTCTAGCCACCCAACTGGCCACAAAGAATTTAGCACCAGCCCCTTTCAAAATGTTGAGATGACTGGCTGGCTTGGAGGTGACATATCTTATACTGACCTCCCTATTTTCTCAATCTTCTGGAGATCACTCCTATTGGTTTAGCTGTAAATATTTTCTAGTTGCTCTGAAAGTACCATAGCAAGATTTCATTTCTTTTTTTCCATTGTGCATTTTAGACAGTTTATGCTTTCATTCTCAAAACAGATTTTATCCTAATAAAGGCTTTTATTACTATTATTCACCTGTCATTACACAGCATTAGACTATTATATAGCATAGACTGACTTTCATAGTGAGAAACCTCCCTTTTGGTATAAAATGGAGTGAGAAAAGGAACCCAATATAAACAGAACAGTTCATTAAAAAATAGAGATGCAGCTTTAATTTTTTTAAGCATTGCCAAGGCTGCCACCTACGCTTTTTAAAACTTTGTTATGAAAAGTCACTGGCATGAGGAAAAAGAAAAAAAATATGGGCATGAAACAGTCTCCAGTCACATTTTGATTGCCAGACGATTGACAAAATAATTTGTACCCGTCGATTTTCATGAAGGAAATTTTTACAATGGATTTGCCAAGCAGATTTTTAATTTTAATCAGTAATGAAAAAATGACAACATGGATCACAACAAGACATCAGCCGTTAAATGGGCTTTCGCAATTGCTGTCAGGACGACTCCATTAGGGAGCCGTACCTTTGTGGGCATCAATCACATTCTTCAAACTCTTGTACATCTTCGAGATTTAATTAGACAGTTAAGTTCTTTACTAGCAATTTGCAAAACTGTCATTTACTAAAAGTGCAAGACACTAAAAAAGAGAGAGAGAGAGAGAGAGAGAGAGAGAGAGAGATTTCTTACAAACCCTAAGACAATGTTTATCTCATTCCTGGGAGAGGTTTTAAAGTTAACATTAACCCTCACAAAATGTCTGACCAGTGACTTTGAAGATTAATTCCTTCTGCAGACCAAAATCTAACACAGCGGTGTCTCAGATGCAATTGTGAGCCTTAAACCATCATGTGACAGCAAAAGAACAGCGGACAAAGAAGGTTACTTTTTGTTTGTGTATATTGCCTTTTGCAAGTGTGTGTGTGTGTGTAGAACTGTTCAGCTTTCTAAAAAAATTGGTATACGTGGTCTGGAGACAGATAATGAACTTTCAAAAGTGTTTCAAATAATTCCTACATGGAAATCACCTGTTTTGTTTTACCCAACATGCTGCTCACTAAAATCTGTAATTTGAACGTGGATGTCAGACAGGAAACTCTGAGGCTGACACTTCTGCATGGTAAAGGATTTGGCCTACTAGTGCCCTGAACTCTGCTGCTGGCTGAGTAGCAGCTTCAACACAAGCAGCTAGACGCTGCACTTAGTTCTCTGTTGGGTTTGGATTTTCATGGAACATCTTTGAATTTCTTGAGGGGGCGGGTATTTCTTTTTTTAAAAAGGTCTTTGTTTCCTTGCTTGTTTATTTGGACACTTTGGGCCCGATTGGGCATTATTGAAATCAAGTGGAGTCTTTCCATTGCCTTCAACAGGTTTTGGATCAAACCCTCTGTTTTTAATTATTAGCTAGCAAATATTCAAAGCTTTCACAGGACTTCAGATAAAAGCACTTAGCAATTGTTTTAGACAAATTGTACCTCTTTTCCTTACAAAGATTTCCAAAAATAAATACTGTAGTCTCCTTTAAATGAACTTTGGCATACTATTTAGCATTAGCGAAATGCATATAAAAGGTGGATTGTGAAAAAGCGATTGCTCACCAATGAACAATGTGCCCCAGGCAAAGATACACTATACAGAGTTATTTTCAAGCTGAAGTTTCCTTGAAGTGACTTTTTTTCTCTTTGGTGGTGGTGGCAGTAGTGAAGTGAGGGAGTGGGAACTCTCAATATTCTTACAAGTCTTTGGCACATTGAAATAGCACATCAAACTCCAGGCATTAGAGCATTAGAGCTATTTATTAGTCACCACCAGTCTGAACTGACATAGGAACATTTTCATATTTTGCAATTACGCCCTCACAAAAACTACCTGTTCTCACCTGTACAAAATCCTTATTGCTTTACCAAAGGAGACAGATGACTGTGTCTCATTATTCAGGCAACATTAACTTTTTGCCTTCCCAAGCAACCACAATGATTATCATGACAATATCAGGACCCTTCTGGATGAATATGACTCATTTCATGTAATTAGGATGGGAAGCTTTATGCTTTGCACCTCTCCACCATGTAACGTGTGTCCGTCCTTACCAGCAATGTGTTGAAGGTGGGGAGAATGGATGGCACGTAAAGTGATGAGGAAGTGGAGGCAAAAATAATGCAGCACAGCAATCTGTGAGTGCAAAACATTGGCCATGGGCTGCATTCATTAAAACAGCCCCATGGAACTTTGGTATGTGGCCACCAGCACTTCCTAACAGAGCACTGTAAGCAAAATTACTCCCATATTCACCACATTGCTTTTGAGTTAGGGCATACACGTGCATTGTGTATCTACATTTACACAAGCATTCCTCGTAACAGCGCCGAGGCAATCAAAGAGGAGTAAAGAGCAACAACATGAAATGACCTTTTTCATCTGCAATGAGCTTCCTAAACATTAGTTAATGAATCCCTTCATCACCCATGTGGGTAAGTATCAATATTAGTAATATCAGTATTCATGATTTTACAAATGAGGATACTGAGGCAAAGGAGAAAGTCTGCACCAGAGGTGGCATTAGTGCACGGGTCCTACTGGCTCCTAGCCTGCGTTGATGTTGTTAGACCACTCCTTTCTCGTAATTGCTTTAACTCTAAAAGGAAAAGGGTCTTTGTTTAAGAAGAAGGGGGGTTTACTATACAAATTTATTCTAACCATTTGAAAACTATTCTTATCGTACATTAAAACTCTAATCTCTCCCAATTACAGAGTCATACAGGGCCAAAATACGGAGCCCTTTCCCACCCACAGACGAGGTGGCTCTAGTATGACTGTAATCAGGGAGCTGAGCCATCCAGCATTGCAGATAGCACTAGTAGCCCCTGAGAGGGCATAGCTGTTGTGGGCTGAAGACATGGTCATGGCCCTGCTCCCTGCCTGCCTGTGCTGGATGAACTTTATTACTGATGAAGCAAGAGAAAGAAAAATTATGATACTCAAAGACATAATGCCTCTAGGCACCACCTTGAGCATTGTGCTTCCTCCCCTTTTCCAGCATACCACAGACTCCTCTCAGGCATATTTTTGCCTGCTAAAGTTAGTGATGGAAAAGACCGATTAAGTCATCCAACCTATCTCCCTGAATGTGCATTGCTCAATAGCCTTATTCAAGTGCTACTCAGACAAAATTTCCAGTGACTCATAGGGCGTTTCACCTAAGTCTTATGTAAAAACTGCTAGATTTAGCCATATGAGTGTTGATCCAACACGATCCATGAAGAAATACCTCTAGTTTCAGGAGATAAGCCAGCAAGCTAGAATGGGAAACCCCTAGGACTATTCTGTGAATCAGTTCTCTCCGATTATACAAAGGCTGCAGCAGGCACATCCCACAGTATACCTGGCCACGCCTCTTCCCCAGTCACTACTGCCAATTTTTCACACTCTAGTGGCTCCCTGAAGAATCCTTAACAGATTGGAGGTTACAGCCACAATCTGCCTCTGTGACCTTCCACCTTCGTGGACTTCCCATCCCCAAGAGCACTTCTTCCTGTTTACCCCCAACATAAGTCACCATAAAGCAGAGTGAATTTAAACCATTCATGTGTACAAAGTATTTTGAGATCTCCCTCAGTGCACAATATGAAATTTATATTTAGATCTATGCAAAGCCTGATCCTTCCAGCCACAAGCCCCTGAATATTTCCAATATCTAAATGCTATACAGAGAGCCCACTCAGCCAGCAACAAGGCACATTTGAGAGAAGAAGGTTATAGCCTCTGTGAAAGATGCCCTGACAGCCTGAGTGTGTCATTCCCTATTGATCTAACAACCTCCCAAATTTCATAATGCAAAACTATATGTGGCTATCCTGAAGGAACGGAATGTTGCCTAGGACAAGGCCTTGATTAAGAATTGCATCCATGGCCAAAAGTCTCAAGCTGATTGGAAAATAGGCCTGATCTGGAAATAATCCATTTAAAGAGATACCGTGAAAGTTGGTAAGGCCAAAATTTGCTTTAATTTCTTTTCTCATAGTGTCTCACCCAAAGCCCATTGAAGTCAACAGGTGTCTTTTCATTAACTTTAGTGGACTTTTGTTCAGGCCCATGTTCTTTTGAAGACTCTAAATAAATCTTTTTACGTTTCATTTTTCCCAAACCAACTATTTTATTTTCTTAAAAACAAAATAAAAAAACAAACCCCTCCAAAACCCACAATACCATATCGTAAAACCCTAAACTCTTTGCAGTCAATGAGAGTTTTGCCAGAATTTCTCACCATGAATCCAACACCCTAGAACCACCCTACAATAATAAAGAGATTTCAGTTTCATATTTCTATGTGATTTTGGTACATATCAATTATTATAACAATTACTTTAAAAGATTTAAAATGTATTTTCTGTTGGCCAGATTTTGACCTCAGTTATTCCAGTTTTCATCTGGTGTAACCAGTGGATCTATGGCCAAGCTTGTACCCTATACCCTGAGCAGGTCTCAGGGCCCTCACTTAACTTCAACCCTCACTTAACTACTTGGTTGCCTGCAACTCCCCCATACATATATTCGCTACCCCACACGCACAAACACGCACTCCTGCTATAGTGCTGCTGCTGCTCCCAAGAGTGGCATCCCCAAAAAGAAAAAGGGTTCCTAAGGTCTGGCAGGAGAAGAGCCTAGCTATAAGGCCCTGGCAATCATGCTGACCAATATTATCTCATTGTTCACCTCTCACTCCCCCCTTTGTCTATAGCCATCTGTCCCTTGTTTTGTGCTTACATTGTAAGCTCTTTAGGGCAGGAATTGTACTTTTGTTCTGTGTTTGTACTGTGACTAACACAACAGGATCCTGGCTTCTTGTCCGAGGCTCCTAGCCACTATGATAATATAAATAAAATAACAATAAAAATAACAAAGTGTGACAGAATTCACGACCTCCTATGTGTTCATCTGGAGTTTCAGGTTCATGTGACTCCAAAATTGTAAATGTAACAGGGAAGTTTGAAGGACTTGTAAACAAATCCCTGGTTTGTGTGACAGAATCATCAGCTTTCCATTGAAGGACTACTACTGCAAGCGGCGCTGAAATATGGGGAAAAGAATGGGAAACAATGAGTAAAAAATAGACCCATAACCTCAGTTGGTGTACATCGGCATAGCTCCATTAATGTCCGTGGAGCTGTGCCATTTTATATCAACTAAGGATCTAGACCCTTATGTTTTCCTTGGATGTAGCGCCATTTCATACAAAGACCCATTCTGCATGGTTTCTCTTCTATATTCTTTTACCCTGATTATCTGACTAGCTACCAAAACAAATAAATGAAAATAACCCAACACCAATGTCTATTGTATCATATCCACAAAGGATCCTGTTATTACATATGCAGAAGTGGAACATCTAGAAAATAAAACACAAAGCAGCTTGAGTCTCTAAGGTCAATTACAACTGCTCTGATTTAAAAGGATTACAGTGAAGCAGGCTCTGTGCAATAATTTCCAGTCTAATTACAATTTAGAAAGAATCTTCATTGTTGTAAAAAATATTTACTGTGCCTTGGCATTTAGCAAATAATCTAAATTGATTTTTTTTTTGTCACACAACATGATCACATACAATTCTCTGAGCCGTTTACAGTGAGCAAAATTACTCACAGCCACCTAGTTAGATCATTCTGAATTGGTAATCAAAAGTGATTCTGATTGTGCTAAATTTCAGTGCCTCCACGAGTGTGCCCTTACTAATCGTAGGCCACAAGAATAGCTGCAAACTCCAAAGCTTTATGAATAAAAATCCAGCAAGAGGGTGAGAATGACCAGTCTTTAGTAGGATTATTTGCTGTCTAATGGAGGTCAGCACCCCAATACAGTTTAACAATATAACAGGAATACACCTAAATGAATGTCAGTTTTTACAGTATTAAATTATTTAGAAGTAATTACCCCAGCATGTAGGTACTATAAATGTGGGTGTTATAAGTATGGGAAAATAGCCTGCTTTGTTCATTCAAATTGATGGTTTGCCGACCACCTATAAAATTAGTGACAGTTGCCAGCATTGTACATTATGTGTGCAAGCAAGAGGTTGATGCAGGTCCTTTCTTGGTGTAGGAAATTTTAAAATAAAGTTTAGTGCTTATGAAGAATGTAGGCTAAATAGTACTGGATGGAGCGTTCTCTCTAGCCACACAAGGCTGAAGCAGTGCAGTGGAGATTGAACGGACCCTCCCACACACACACATCCACCACACCTCTCCAAAGGGACTCAGTCCTGACCTAGCAAGAGTGTAATTCAGTCTCCATGCCCAGGGTAATGATCCACTCTACACTGACCTTGCTGCTGAGATTTCCAGTAAGGTTGCCAGTTATGTTGATGGGTTTTGTGATGCTTAGACACCTGTGTTGTAGGAAGATAGTCTGAAACTACCAGCTGTTTTGACATAGGATACTAATCAATCTCAGCTGGATTCAAACCAGTGATGTAGGGTAAAGTTCCATTCGCCCTTGGTCAACACCCTATATACTTGGTGGCAAGCAAATTCTGTAGCAAGATCCCTGTATCTAGCAGTCAGCAAACTGAAAGGTTTGCAGCAACTTCATTTAATACTTTAAAACTGAGAATTTTAATGAATTAGATATAAAAATTAAAAATACAATCATTACAGTCACCCCTGCATTATTTTGCTATTACATTCCCAATTTGGGAAGGTATGTGAGGCAATTTTAGATTGTGCAATCACCACATTTGCAGCATGTTTCAGTTAAAAGGACCAACGGTGAAATAGCATGGACATCTAAACTCCTAGCTTTACATTACAGCACTGATAGCACATTGCAAAGAATTGCAGACTTCACATGTCTCAGTTAGTGTTTCAGGCTGCCTGCAAATCCAGGAAGGCAACACTGCCTCATTTTACACTAAACTCACATTTTCCAGGTTATCTTCACAAACACGAGGGCTAGAAACATGATTTAAAAAATAAATTAAAAAAAATGAAGAGTTAGATTCTGCTGTGCAATTCTGAGGAGGGCTCTGTGGTAAATGGCATGACTGCAAAATTGCAGAATCCTGAGCTTTTAAAAATACATAAAAAGAAAACTAAAAAAAGTAGATATGTTCTTTCATCAAACAAAGGAAGACTATTTGTTGGCAGACTGAGGTGGAGGCATGCATTGCATTACAAAATGGAAAATAAGGAACACTGGTCTAGTCATTTTACCATGTTAGCATAGTCCTCCTTTTACTCAATATCGTGATACTTGCCTGCTTTATCAAACTCCTGCATACTGATTGGGGCTGCAGATGCATAAATTAGCTATGAAGATTTTATAACCCAGAGAGCCCCATTTCCTTTACTAAGACTGGGTACAGATTTGTCCATTTTTTAAAATGAAAAGCATTATAAAATAGATACCAGGCATTTTTGTTGTTATGACAATTTGGCATCTTCTGAGCAAATGTATTTACTTACTATATATACACATCTTCAAGCTGTCAAGTAATTGGACAACCACTGCCCTTTCCTCATGTTACAAGTTTGATTGAAATGGCATAGGCCAGATGCCCAGCTCTCTCACAGATTCTTTAATTAGAGGGTCTCCTGAACCTCGGAACCACTAGAATTTAAAAAAAAGAGCAATTAACACTTTTCTAGGGCCCCTTTCATCCATCTGTCACAGCACAGGTGAAAAAAAATATGATAATGGATCCTTTCTAAACAAAATGCTGGACTGTGTGTGCTCTCTTCCATTCAGTACATCAATAACATCCCCTCCTCATCCTCCGGAAAAAAAGCCTCTAGGTTTTCTAATATGCTAACTACATAGTACATTGTCTTGGGGAGAAAATCATGTGAAAGCTACACAGACAGGAACAACATGTTTTTAATCACCCCTATTTCTATCAGTCAGGAAAGCCTCACAATTCTATAGCTCAGTTTGCCAGATACAAGGGCTTGACATGTGAGAGCATTCCATTCCTCATCCACACCTCACCCCTACCCCTCCCCCAGCCACACTCAGTATCAAATAAGATCTGTTATCAGCCTTAGTTAGATCATAATGAAATAATTGCAGGACTCAACTGAGGGTGACTGCAGCATAACAAGGTGAATTAATTTTCCCACCACAGCAGGGCATGTCAGATGTGGCCATGAGCAGGTCAATCTGTTATTTGGGGGGGATGTGTGAAAGAAGTTGACTAGATTTCAGTACAGTATTGCAAAGGGTATTGGGATTGCTTATGAAGAAAAGACTGTTTGTGTCTCAATAATTCTGTAACATTTAAAAGGTAGACAAAAAGTAAAGTAAAATGGAAATAACTTACATACATAAGGGATGGGGAAAAAAATCCCAAAGCACTTTAGAAACTTCAACAGAGATCCACACTGTTCACAGTCAAATTCATGCCACAGAGAAGGCTGAATGTTTTTAATTAGGGCCCAGGGGCCAGGGCTAGAAAGTTAGAGGCATATGCTTCTCTTGATCTACAATGGAACTCCTACCCACATCAATGAGAGCTTTGCACAAAGATCAAATATGGCTCAAGGAGGCATTTTGGATCCAGACCAGCTTTATGGTTCAAGGTTTGGATGTGAGGCCAAAATCAAGGCTAAATTTAGGGGTTATCAAAAAATCCAGTTATTTTTCACATGAAATTTTGGGGAATTATTTTTTCAAAATTTCCTGTGAATGTTTTCACTTGTTTTGTTTTTGATGGAAAACAAAAACTGGGGAGAAAAAGTTTTAAAGCCATTTTTTATTTTAAAAATGGTTTCAGTAAAATATTTTCAGTTTTCAAAAGCTAAAAACTGAACTTTACCAAAATGCAATGATTTGTACTGTCAAATTTTAAGTTTACAGTTTCTGATTTTTCATGGAAAAATAATTTCAACCAAAATAAAAAATTTCCATGGAAAAAATTCTACTGGTGCTACTCCATGGCTGTTCTCATAGTATTTATCTACATGTAGAACAGGAAATGAATATAGTATCTCCAATACTATGGCACAGCAATATTTGGTAAAGGTTAAATTTTTGAACAGCTGCTGTAGAAAAAGAATGTCGTCTCTGCGCGAAGCAGTTTAGAGCTAGGTAGCAGTTTACAATCCAGGTATGATGGTTTGAAAACAGTCATTTGAGCTGAGGGAGACTCAACTTTCTTCAACTCACAGAAATTCTATGCCAATGCCCACTGTAGTCATGAAGAGGAAATAATGTCTTGCCTCAAGAAATGGAAAATGCTGGTGAAGAAGGTCACCAGCAATTGCAAACTATTAAAGGTGGCGGGGGGGAGAAAAACTATGGGGGTCCCAGCAGAATCACAGGATCAGGATAAGATTAGATACTTAACCATGGTGCTTCTAACTCAACATGTACAGGATTGCAGTGATTATCAAAAATTGGCATTAGGAAGAAACTTTGCCTACCCCCTGCCCATTTTCCTCCTGAGTCTAGAACAAGGATGACCCCTTAGGATCAATGGGGTGATGTGTGCTGTATCAATTGCCTGTGAGTGGGTGGTGGTGGTAGGGCATAGTACCACCGGTGGTGTATTTTCCTTCCCATCTTCTCTTTCCTTGTTCCCGTATAAATTAGAGCACTGGAGGGGGTGCTTGGAAAGAAGAGAGCGTAGAGGTGGGACAGTATTCTGGCTTCTCTTATTTAAGGAAAAAATAAGATTGGAGAAAAAATCAATGAATATAAATCCCTTCTTTATTTATACAGGTTTAACCAGTAAAAGTAAGTTTGAACCCAAAGCTGGAAGCTCGAATTAAAAGAGCAAACAGACTCAAATACCTAAAACACCCTTAATTATTCATCTGTCTTTTTTTTTTTAAGCAACATTCCCAGTCCAGTCACCTGAGACGATCCAAACAGCCACTTAACCAGCTGGGATGAGAATAAGTGATAATCAGGCACCCTTGCCTCAATCCCCATCCTTAGTATCAAGCATTGGGGATGCTCTTCTCATATACATCCTCACTGGTAGCCCCACAGAGAGCAGGATCCTCCTCCACCATGGTAAGGGCTCTTCAGCCTCCAGAAGTACATTCAATCTGCACACTCCACAGCATGCCAGTGAATCTTTTAATAAACTTTAAGATTAACATCTGTCGGTTTACTTCGTCATAGACTGTTGGCTCATCGGGGTGCTGCCATTAAGTTTATTTTTTTCAGACACAGGACTATTCTTATCTATCTAATGATAGATCCTCCTCCCGGAGCCAAGGTCTGATAATATTGAGGCACATTAGTAGAGAGAAAGATCAGGAAACAAGTCAGTCTGCATACAATATTCATTAACATGACTTTATCTTGTGAGCCAGGCTAGCAGGAGAGGCACTGACAGCTCTCCCTTCATGAAGAAGGAGAGGAGAAAGAGAGGATGGTGAAGGGAACTTTTATCCTTTCCACTCCCTGTATGGTACCAGGTCCTTCCCACTCTCTAGCCCCCACATGCTTTGCCTCAGACTAAGATGCTGGCTTCTTTCTTCTACACAGTACTCCAGCTTTTCAGGGAGAACAAGACAGCACAGTCTGAGGCAACACCTAGTGATGCCTCATGGAAAACACTGAATCAGACTAGTTTTAGAGTCAGTTCTGTCTCCTGTATATTTTCAGGTTGTTCTCTTCTATGTCTCACCATTTGAAAAGCCTATTTGCTCTGATAGATTCTATTAACCCTTAAGCCTGCCTCTCACTTCAATCTTCCAGGCATTGTGGGCCTCCCTCTCAGTGCATGTTGCTGACAGGGAAAGATACAAAGTGTCAGATTCTCATCCCTGACTCCCCCATAAAGCTTCTGAGGATGTCCCCAGCAGCTCCATGACAGAACTGGGGATGGGGAGGTGTGAGACAGAAATAGCAAGGTTTGAAGGGCATGGAGTGCACAATGGGATCTGATCCCCAGCTGTCACAGCAGTCCCTGTTGGCATAACTCAAAGCAATCTCTAGGCTGCTTTAAATTACATGAAGGGCCATTTTTCCCCTGGGCACTCCAGCATCAGGGGAGCAGAAAGGTGACTGAGGCACCATTTCCTCCTGCTGTTCTCCATTGACTCTCTGGGCAAAGTTCAGTTCTTCTGGCTTGTTTTCCATTACTCCCACGTGCCGCTCCCATGCCTGACCATAACACAGAGCGAGAGAGAGACTTTAAAAAGAGTAAAAATAAGACTACTCAGTTATAGCCTCTCACTGACAAAGGACACCACAGAAACATTGCTGTCTGTAGCTCTCCTTCTCCATGGTTTTATCATCCCACTCTTCCATCCTTCCCTCCTAGTGCCACTTTGTGATGTCTTACACACAATTCTCTCTGATTTAGACTGTAAGACCTTCTGGGCAGAGACTTTATCTTCCAATGCAAAGTGCTTCTCTTCACAATATAGCTCAGTCTGTCTCTTTGTTACTTACCATTCTCCCTCCTCTCGGACTAACTCAGCCTCTTAATTTTCTATCTGACATAAATCCTCCCTTCAAAAATGATTTACATTGTTGGAGGGCTTGAAGCTACAGTAGTTGAAGTTTTCTATAAGTGGCACGAATGCTGATTGCTAATACGTGTTAATTGGTAATATCTGTATTTGGTAGCTTCCTGCAATATGTATTATATTACATTAACTAGCTATGATCCCATGATACCAGATCTTAACTATTTGTGGGAGAAGTTAGTGTTCCTCAAGAAAGTATCATTTGTTTAATTAGCCTATATGAACTATCTAAATCTGGGGAGTGAAGAGAGCATCCATCCAATGTGACAGGCTGTCAAAAAGAGGCAAAGCAAGTATTATCTCTCCTGTTGTAAATTTCCCTTACAATCAGTCTCATTAGATAATAATCTGAACAATATCAAACTAAAGGGAATTCTGGACCTGATCCAAAGTCCACTGAAGGCAACAGGAGTATTTCCATTGACTTCTGTAGTCTTTGCAGCAGGTTCTCATCTAGGATTAGGACATAATGTTGCCCCTTTTGCCCAATACTTAGACAATATTCAGGGCCACGTAGGATTGAATGGCTTCAGAGGCTGCCAGAGACTCACGCGGCCAATGCCAGAGCCAGCCCAGGGTGAGGGATCCCCAGAAAACCCAGGTGCTGCAGAAAGGGGAGAGTGCTCTCTCACCTCTGAATCGGTGTCAATCCCAGAACCCCTCAGTGCTCCTACAGCTCTGCTGGTGCCCCCACAGGTCTGCGATGCCAACCCTGGCTCCCCCCAATAGTTCTGGTGGTGTCCCTCACTCCTGACCTGCAGCCCCCTGTTACCCCAGCCCTGCCGGTGCCCCTCACTCCTGACCCGCAGACCGCTTCTAGCCCAGCCCTGGGCTCCCCCCAATAGCTCCCCCCAATAGTAGGATTGTTTCAGTTAGGAAGAGAAATCCATGTCACTACTCAGGTGTATTATTTCATAGAATCATAGAATATCAGGGTTGGAAGGGACCCCAGAAGGTCATCTAGTCCAACCCCCTGCTTGAAGCAGGACCAATTCCCAGTTAAATCATCCCAGCCAGGGCTTTGTCAATCCTGACCTTAAAAACCTCTAAGGAAGGAGATTCTACCACCTCCCTAGGTAACGCATTCCAGTGTTTCACCACCCTCTTAGTGAAAAAGTTTTTCCTAATATCCAATCTAAACCTTCCCCACTGCAACTTGAGACCATTACTCCTCGTTCTGTCATCTGCTACCATTGAGAACAGTCTAGAGCCATCCTCTTTGGAACCCCCTTTCAGATAGTTGAAAGCAACTATCAAATCCCCCCTCATTCTTCTCTTCTGCAGGCTAAACAATCCCAGCTCCCTCAGCCTCTCCTCATAAGTCATGTGTTCTAGACCCCTAATCATTTTTGTTGCCCTTCGCTGGACTCTCTCCAATTTATCCACATCCTCCTTGTAGTGTGGGGCCCAAAACTGGACACAGGACTCCAGATGAGGCCTCACCAATGTCGAATAGAGGGGAACGATCACGTCCCTCGATCTGCTGGCAATGCCCCTACTTATACATCCCAAAATGCCATTGGCCTTCTTGGCAACAAGGGCACACTGTTGACTCATATCCAGCTTCTTGTCCACTGTCACCCCTAGGTCCTTTTCCGCAGAACTGCTGCCTAGTCATTCGGTCCCTAGTCTGTAGCGGTGCATTGGATTCTTCCATCCTAAGTGCAGGACCCTGCACTTATCCTTATTGAACCTCATCAGATTTCTTTTGGCCCAATCCTCCAATTTGTCTAGGTCCTTCTGTATCCTCTCCCTCCCCTCCAGCGTATCTACCACTCCTCCCAGTTTAGTATCATCCGCAAATTTGCTGAGAGTGCAATCCACACCATCCTCCAGATCATTTATGAAGATATTGAACAAAACCGGCCCCAGGACCGACCCTTGGGGCACTCCACTTGATACCGGCTGCCAACTAGACATGGAGCCATTGATCACTACCCGTTGAGCCCGACAATCTAGCCAGCTGTCTACCCACCTTATAGTGCAATCTGGTTTATTTGGTGTAATCTGGTTTATTTACAGTCAGTTATGCACAGTCCTGTTTCCCTGTACACAGTAAGAACAAACAATTTCCATGCAGTTTCCAAGCTTAGAAATCTCAAAGCCCACTCCCATGAGCTCTGGGCCCAGGAAGCTCTGTCCCTCTGCTTCCTCTCAGAGTCATGCTCACAACTGCTTCTCCAGGCTTCCTGCTGGTTTCTATTACTAACACACAGGAAAAAAACGCTATCCTAGCCCCTGTATTTGCAACTAGGGAAACCTCTCAGCCCACATGACATGACTTGCTCTGAGCTGCCATGTGCAGTCCCTCTGTTGTTTGTAGCTAGTTGTCATTGATATAAAGGGGCTTGACTGTTTCTTCTGTTGAGCCCAACACAGAGTTCTTAGCACACCCATTGGCTTTAATGAGCTCTGCCCCTGTCTTTGGGCCAAAGACTCTCTTGATGGCGGCCATTATCCTCTTTCAGCCTAACAGAGAGCCAAGGTGGGTGAGGTAATATCTTTTATTGGACCAACTTCTGTTGGTGTTAGCCTAACAATAATTTAGAGGTGACCACAGGCAGCTTCTGTTTACTCCCTGTGATACCAACAGCCTAGCTTCTACCCAACTTTTAGAGAGCGGAGGATATATATGCACTTGAGCTATGTCTTCAAAGCCAAAATAGGCATGTTTTACATTGAGATAACAAATGTTTGTTAGCTGGTTTTCTTTGAAATCCACATGGAGATAAGACACAGACAGTTTTTAACCACGATGTAGCAAGGCGCGGTCAACATTTAAACCCCCTACCCATAGTTGAACTCACCTAGCTACATTGCGGTAAACATTACAGAGTAATGTAATGTTTACTGCAATGTACTGCCTGCACTGGAGTTTTTCAGACAGATTACTCAAACACATTCATGATGGCTCTGTAAAAACATTCCTTTTTTGGAGTGAAGACAAAGCCTTAGTCTGACTACGTGGCCATCTCCACTCTGAGGGTGTCTGCCCACTCCCTTTGCCGCTTCTTCCCCATACCCTCCAGCACCACTAGAAGGCTGGATGCTAAGTCCTAGAAAACTACTGCAAAAATGTTCTTGTAACAACTTATGGTTTAAATTAGGCAATTAAAAATGTGTCCCGAGATCAAGGACAAACTGGGGACTAGTAAACTTTATTCAGTGCTGGACTGCATTGCCAACTTGCAACGCCTGAGGGGCATACCTAATTTGTTTAATATGCAGCAGCTACCTATGGGCTAGATTCTCTGCTGTGTCGAGTTTATGCAGGAAGCTGCCAGGGCTCTGGATACCGGTCAGGTATGGCAAACCAATGTTATGTTTCTCTCAGCCTTCAGCATAGTGTGTGTGTAGAGGGCAGACTTGCTGCTGGTGCTCCCCTTTGTGGCTGGGTGTGGTGTACCAGCACTGTCTTCTCTAGTTTGAGCTAGTGACACTACCATACCCTGCCAATGGCTGCTTCAATCCTATGGTCTCTCCTCTCATGACTCGGCCCTCCTGCCAGGTCACGTTTTAGTCCCAGGCCTTCCAGAGTCACCGAAAAACCAAAAAATAATAGTCCAGTTTCCTTACAAAAGGTCTTCATCCCCGACTTTGGGGCCTATGTTCCACACACCCTTCTCTCAGGGCTCTCAGTCATCCTTATTTCCTGCTCAGCGTCCTCATGCCACCTTACCAGTCAAGTCCAAGGACTCTAGAACAGGCAGTCAAGGTTCACACCAAATTCTTTGCAACCTTCTCCCTCAACTTCTTCCTACCAAGCCAGTCATCAGGCCTGTCCCACAGCCTCTCTAAATTCACCCTTCTTTCAGGGCCAGGACTCACAGGGCTCCCACCTGGAATATCCCAATAAAGTCCAAAACAAAAGTACAAACTTAAATCCACTTCTGCCCACTTCGGGCTTGATCCTTCTTGCCGCTCTATTCCTCAGCTGAATGCTTCCAGGGTTCTCCTCTTGATGTCCAGATCCTCCCCTATTATCTGGGCTCATCACCACCAAAGCCTGCTCCACCTCCGATGGCTGCTTTGTGTCTCTCCTGACCTCCTGATAAACTTTTTTTCACCTAGGAGAAGGTCCCAGGGCTAACTCCCCCCCTGGGCTTCCTCCTTGACCCTCTATATCTATACTATTTAGTCCCAGAGAATGACTAAAGAGTTCCATTCTGTCTCCCTGCAGTCACCCTTGTGGTCCAGACATCCTGCCTTTATAGCCATCATCCAGCTCCCCTCCCAGATGGGATTCATCTTTAATTGGTGCTGGCTCCCCTGCCAGGGACAGCCAGGTGAGTTAATTGGCCTCTCAGGCCCACTTCAACCCTTTTAGAGCCAGGATGGGATATATACCCTATTACAATGTTCTGCAAGTCCTGTAGATTAAAACCATGTAATACCTGCTAAATGCTGTCTTTGAAGAGCTGTATGCAGTGTTGTTGTATCCATGTTCATCCCAGATTATTAGAGAGACAAGGTGGGTGAGGTAATATCTTTTAATAGAAACTTGTCTCTCTCACCAGGAAAAATTGGTTCAATGAAGGGTACTACCTCAACTATCTCCTCGGTCTTTCAAAAGTCATTTGGTTAAATCTATCAACCTTTGCAAGGTATTAACATTTCATATAACTGCTGTTTGTGATAGGACTACAAAAGAAAAATGAAACACTTGCTTTGCTACCATGAGTTAAGGTTCTGTACTGCCATAAGTCCTATTTGCATAAAGATATCCTATATAGAGAGACTTCATATAGCTATGCTTGTCAGTCATCTTGCCACAGCTTTTTTGTGTAGTTCTAACTTCCATTCATTGTTATCTTTGAAAACTCATGACGATCGGGGGAGGTCCCAGATGACTGGAAAAAGGCTAATGTAGTGCCCATCTTTAAAAAAGGGAAGAAGGAGGACCCTGGGAACTACAGGCCAGTCAGCCTCACCTCAGTCCCTGGAAATATCATGGAGCTGGTCCTCAAGGAATCAATTCTGAAGCACTTAGAGGAGAGGAAAGTGATCAGGAACAGTCAGCATGGATTCACCAAGGGCAAGTCATGCCTGACTAATCTAATTGCCTTCTATGATGAGATAACTGGCTCTGTGGATGAGGGGACAGCAATGAATGTGTTGTTCCTTGACTTTAGCAAAGCTTTTGACACGGTCTTCCACAGTATTCTTGCCAGCAAGTTAAAGAAGTATGGGCTGGATGAATGGACGATAAGGTGGATAGAAAGCTGGCTAGATTGTCGGGCTCAACGGGTAGTGATCAATGGCTCCATGTCTAGTTGGCAGCCGGTATCAAGTGGAGTGCCCCAAGGGTCGGTCCTCGGGCCGGTTTTGTTCAATATCTTCATAAATGATCTGGAGGACGGTGTGGATTGCACCCTCAGCAAGTTTGCAGATAACACTAAACTGGGAGGAGAGGTAGATATGCTAGAGGGTAGGGATAGGATACAGAGGGCCCTAGACAAATTAGAGGATTGGGCCAAAAGAAATCTGATGAGGTTCAACAAGGACAAGTGCAGAGTCCTGCACTTAGGACGGAAGAATCCCATGCACCGCTACAGACTAGGGACCGAATGGCTAGGCAGCAGTTCTGCAGAAAAGGACCTGGGGTGACAGTGGACAAGAAGCTGGATATGAGTCAACAGTGTGCCCTTGTTGCCAAGAAGGCCAATGGCATTTTGGGATGTATAAGTAGGGGCATAGCGAGCAGATCGAGGGACGTGATCGTTCCCCTCTATTCGACATTGGTGAGGCCTCATCTGGAGTCCTGTGTCCAGTTTTGGGCCCCACACTACAAGAAGGATATGGAAAAATTGGAAAGAGTCCAGCAGAGGGCAACAAAAATGATTAGGGGACTGGAACACATGACTTATGAGGAGAGGCTGAGGGAACTGGGATTGTTTAGTCTGCGGAAGAGAAGAATGAGGGGGGATTTGATAGCTGCTTTCAACTGCCTGAAAGGGGGTTCCAAAGAGGATGGTTCTAGACTGTTCTCAGTGGTAGCAGATGACAGAACGAGAAGTAATGGTCTCAAGTTACAGTGGGGAAGGTTTAGGTTGGATATTAGGAAAAACTTTTTCACTGGAAGGGTGGTGAAACACTGGAATGTGTTACCTCGGGAGGTGGTGGAATCTCCTTCCTTTGAAGGTTTAAGGTCAGGCTTGACAAAGCCCTGGCTGGGATGATTTAGTTGGGGATTGGTCCTGCTTTGAGCAGTGGGTTGGACTAGATGACTTCCTGAGGTCCCTTCCAACCCTGACCTTCTATGATTCTACTTACAATCAATATTGCCACCCTTAAAGCTATGAAAGCAACACACTTAGTTCCAAACTCTTTGTTTTTACTATTCTACATACATATTTTCCATGTTCACTGAACCACCCTGTATGCAATATATTTTTATAAAGGTTTCCAATTAAATATCACTAACTCAGCCTTACCATCCAATTTTTTACTTAACTTCAAAGGCAATGAAGCAACTTCTACACCAAATTAATTAAGTCTATTATCACTTAAAGAAATCCAGTTAATTCTGTCAAGCCTCGCAAATGACATAAAAATGTTGGTTTGATATCAACAACTTAAACTGTATTTAAAATGGCGGGGGGGAAGTAGAAATAATTAATTGTGCAGCACAAATTGCCCAATATGGAGTGCCGTGCATGGCTGGTTTTCCAATAAACTGATCTGTTTTTGTGGTTACACTATTCTTGATGTCACCGTACATCAGGGTGTTGCAAAAGGAGCATAGTGAAAAATTAACAATGGGACTAATATGAAAAGTTAAGTGAGCAGAGACAGGAGAATACCACCAAAAGTTAGGAAAACTAATGTGGACCACTGAGGAGAAAGTGAGATTTTATCATTGTGTCAAGAGGGAGCAGGAATGGGCTGATTGAAAAGTATTATAATATTTTTTCCTGTAAAATGTGTTAATGGTGTTATTAAAAAAAAGTAAGAGGGAGAAAACCAGGGGAAATAAATGTTGTATTGGCCTGTATTTACATGTTAAAACACGAGGGAGAGAGAGACAGAGATTCCCCATCTGTAAAAATAGGGATAATAATACTGACCTCCTATGTAAAGTGTTTTGAGATCTGCTGATGAAATGTGCCATATAGTAGCTAGGTTTTATTTATTTGTTTATGTAAAGCAGGGACTCAGCCCAAATCAGGAGGCCCTTACACTGCCCTGATAACACCAGGGCTCTGCTTGGGATAAGGGATATACCTGCACCAGTCTGGCTGCAAGACTGAGGCCCAAATTACTTTTTCTTATATTACAAATTGGGGAGAAATAGGTGATGGTATTCTCTTACCTGTGTTCATTACTCAAATTCCACTCACTAACGCTCTGCCCATCCATAGGCTCAGATAATACAGGAATGGGCAGATGTCACCAGGATGAACACACAGAGCAGGAGAGAAGCAAATTTCACCCATTGGAGAGTAGTTAGCAAATTAAAGTAGCCCTCTGTTTGGTGAAAATCTGCAAGGGATGGTGATCACCTCAGACCTGCTGATTCTGATGATGCCTCTGCCAGCTGCCCACGTAATGCTGGTCAGCAGCAACCATGGTGATGGCTGGCGGCAAAAGCACTATCTGAGTGGAGGCTTTCATGCACAGTCTCACCAGCAGTGCTTTTGATTGTTGCTGCTGCCGGCTCTGATCAGCTTGTGGCACACAATGGGAACAGGTAGGAGGCAGGATAAGATCATGGTCAGAAGGGCACCAGTACACCTTCTGGGTGCATTACAAGTGGCTCTGTACACCAATATATCTCTACGCTAATCAAGAAACAAGGCCCAAATCCCACCTAAATCAGAGGCCTGATTCTGTAAATACTTACCAAGCATGCATCCAGATCCTCGCATGGTGTCAAATCGGCATTACTCTATTTACTTCAACTAAGCTATAGTGATTTACATCAGCTGAGGATCTGAACCACTGTGTTGACTCCAGAGGGTCAACCCATTAAAGTGAATGGGACTATCCCAGATAGTAAGCGCTACTCCTGGTAGGAAGTGTTTGCAGGATTTGGCTCATGTTTTTTCATCTTTTTATGTTTTTTCATCTTTCAGGCAATATGCAATCCTCCGCCAGTGTGCCCATACTTACTAATTTTTACCTTTATACCTTTCAGGAATATTTAAACAAAATGCAAATAGAACCCACCTGCTGAGTGTGTGTTATATCCCCCTCTCTGTCATGGTTCCACAGAGGATATTAATCTGCTACAGCCCCAGCTCCAGTTGTAGCATCTTCTCTCTGGAGGCCCCTGGTTCAAGCCCTGTATGTCCGCTAAGATCACAGCTGTCACACAAATTTCTCTCTTCTCTATGTATTGTACATACCTGATCCCAAGTCCTTTTGAAGTCAATGGGAGTTTTTCCACTGGCTGCCTCGGTGCCCATACAATGAAAAGGAATATATCACTTAAACAACATGGGCCAGACTTTCTCCCCCAGTTCCATCCCCTTTGCACTGCCTGAATGGCACAAAGAGGATGCAATCTGGCCACAACTGGCCCGTGGAGAATTCCCCTGGCAGAAGGGAATTCTCAAGTGGCACAAAACTAGCAGAGCTAGCTCTTATGCCTACTGATCCCCCATTCCCTTCCTGGCATGACAGTCATGATGTGGAAAGATGGGGAGGCACGCTGGGGGCAGAGAGGGTGAGAGAATCGGCTTGACTCTATTATGCCAGCTCCCCAATTGTGTATGTTCCCCTAGCTAGCTGTTGCAAATTAAATAAGTTCTCGCCTATGTCACTGAAGCTGGAGAATCAGGGAGATTTGAATTCCAGATCTGAAGTCCACTCCTGGAAAATGCCCTGGAAGCAACCCTTTCTGATTTGTTTGGGTAAATCCCATTTGTGCATGCAATGCAAATGTAAATGGTTTCCAAAATTGGCCCTTGTAGATTTAAAAGAATGCAATTGTTAGGAAGGGTCGTGTGTCATACAGCTCTTTCCCAGCATCACAATGCATTTTTGACCAGAGCATATTTTATCACAAAGTCCTAAGTGGTATCAAAATTATTAATTCAGCCACCTCTAAACAAACCAAAAACAGATTCTGCAAAAGGGAAAAGGTTGCCATATATTAACTGATGCATAAAACATTTCTCTTTCAGAAATCTGTTTTGAATTTGTTCATTTGGTTTTATTAAATTTACAAGAGTTTTCTTTATCTAAGAAAAGAAATGTTGATGTTTTCTCACATTGTCCCTGCACTGTAAGGTCTCAATCGTGCAAGCAAGTGCTTAGCTTTACACATATGAGTAGTCCATTAAAGTCAATGGCATTATAGACATATGTAAACTTAAACATGTGATTAAGTCTTTGCAAGATTAAGGCCTAAGATATGTATCCACTGCAATTCTCTGAATAATAATGTTCTGAATATTTAAGGAAAATTACTATCTTTCCTTATACTTAATCTAGAACACTCACAAATATTATTATTGTTTAAATCAACTCAAAGCCATTAGAAGAGCTAAAGAGGCAGCGTCTAATCTGATTTCCAGTCTGCCAGACATGCAGCCCTTCATTATAATAAATAATAAATAAAAGATAAGGACCACTGTCAAAAAGTTCATCAAAAGCTGGAAAAATCACATAGTGAATCCGTCAGTCAGCCGTGGTGGACAGGGTCATGTAAATGAAAGGGAAAAGAATATACAGCATATAGACTATACTTACATGCTAATAAAAACCAGCCAGGCACAAATGTATATGCACAAGACTGAACAATTTGTCACTCTGGACTATCATGGTTGCCCCCCTACCTACTGTAACAATGCCAGTGTTCAAAATAGTCAGAAAGGAGTTCACAGTAGCTGTATGCCAGCACATGTGTTTTTCCAGCTGGAGCCGAGTTTTGGACCAGCTTCTGAATTCTAGTTTAAATTTCTTACTGTTTCACTAGAGCAGGAAAAAATAACATGATGCAAAAACTGAAAAACTGAAATAAAAAAGTTGAAGGGAAATTAATGTTGGAAAGATACCTAGAAAACAAAGCAGTGAATTTGAAGGTCTTATTGAATCTATTCTGCTGCGCTCACTCCTTCTTTTCCGTATTTGCCTCTTCTGCACTTTGCTCCCTGCCAGTGAAGCTCTGCAAGAGTCCCCAGGATTTCTCTGCCTCCCCATGATGTGCTGTCCCATCTCACACCTACAATGCAACATTACCCAAGTCCCCCTGCTTTTTCTCTTCTCCCTGTGATCCATCCCCCAGCTCTGAGCTTCGCTTGGTAGGAGTGCTGTTATTGGTTTTCCTCACCTACACACTTTGTGCACTGTGTACTGCTGAAATTTTCAAAACGCTCTGCATCACTTCAGCCTTTTGACCGCACCGTTTTAACTGAGCCTTGCTCTCTTCAAATCTAATCATTCAATATTGTGCAAGTGCTTATTTAAAAAAAAAATAGTTTGAATCCCTCTCTAAAGTTTACAGCCGTCTACTTGATGCATAATCATTTCAAACACTGCAGCACTTCACATTTGGTTAAAACCACTTCAGTTTAGAAGTGATTAGAGGTTGAAGATTTGTAGTTTAAAATTTAAATTAAACTGTTTAAAATTATTGGAGTACTTCACACATTTAAAGCAAATAATTTTTCTTTTTATATACAGATCAGGATTCTCAGTAGATGTCTAGCAGAGCTGAGCCAGATAGTGTAAAATAATCAGGAACCGGGATTCAGATTTAAGGCTTTCAAACCACAATACCTGGTAAAAGAATGTTTGTTAAAATGATCACATTTTCACAACAGCAAGGACTGCAAAAATATCCATAAGACATGTAAAGAAAGAGATGCAGGAATGTATAATCATGGTTTAAGCCTTATGCTAAAATATTAACCCATAGATCATCTGTAACCAAAGTCATACATTTATAAAGTGCACTGCCTACAGCAAGAAGCAAATAAACACCATGTAAACTTCACTTTAGTTTCACTTCAAACTTTCTGGAATTTAATGCTCGAGATAGGTAAGACAAATTAATAGATGTTGGACAGACTAGACAACAATAAATCCTGCATTCTGTCTTGAGTTTTATTTTGCCTCCCAACTCACACGCACACCCTTCTGTTGCCCTCCCAAAATTACACAATGCATCCCCACTATCAACAAAGCTGTGAATTTACACTGCACAACTCCTTAGCTGTAGCTGCCCTGTAAACCAGCCTGCTATCTATTTTTGTAGGGGTGCATCCTTCATTCTTCTGAAATCAGTGTGTGTATGTGTGTGTTTGAGTGCCAAATTGCAGACCACAGTTAAAAGAAAACAAACAAAAGGAAACACAGTTAAAGGAAAAAGAGACCCCCCACTTGCAATACCACACACACTCATGCAAGCAAACATTACTAAGAGCAGTAATGAACTGATGGCTGCTGTGTACCATGGTGTAACAGGGTGGCTACCCTGCTCCTAAAACAAAAGGGGTTAAAAGCAGCCCTGGAGAGGGCTGGGGATGGCTGCTTGAGGAAGCAGCCGCAGCTGGGCCACGCCCCAATCAGGCCCCAGCTGGTCTGTATAAAAAGGCTGTGAGCCAGAGGCCTAAGGAGTTTCTCTCCAGGCTGGGTGAGAGTAGGGCCTGTCTGATAGACAGACAGGGTACTGGGGATGGTGCAGGGCTAGGGAAGGAGTGGGCTGAGCAGGGGCACTCTAGGCTGGCAACTCCCCAGGCTGTAGGGTCTGGTCCAAGGCCGATAGAGGTACTGGGAAGTAGAGGAAGGTAACAGGTCCAAACCCCCTGGCCTATGATGAGTGGCCTTTACACTATCTGCTCCAGGGAGCGGGGGTTTGGTGATGACTGGCAGTAGCCCAGACTGAGGCAAGGTGGGGATAGCGGGTTGGGGATTCCCCAGGAAGGGGAGACCCAGAGGCAGAGTGGGGGGGGTACTGCCAGGGGGCAGAACCCCAAAGAAAGGATCTGTGAGGGATACGGGGGCCGGAGCTGCGCGGCTCACTGGCCTGCAGAGGGCGCTCCAGGCTGGAAAAGAGCTAATTCCCAATGACCAGCAGGAGGTGCCGCAGGGGTGAGTCTGTACTGCTTTACACATGGGCTTGTGTTTTGGCCTGTTAGGTCTGACAAAGCAAGCTGAAAAATAAAATACTTCAGAGTCTACATCACTAATAAAAACAGGCAATTCCAAGTTTGAAATCAGTTGGGAGGGATAGGAGGCAAAAGCTTCTCAGATATTTCAAAAACAAATCTTTGTTCCAGTTTTCCATCTCCCCAGGCAGGGTGCTCCACCCTATTAAAGAGCAGGCAAGCCTGCAACAACAGTCCAGGTTCATTCCTCCTGAAACCTTTTGTTGTTGTTCTTCCTCCAAATCAAGACATACCCTTCCCATTCTGCTCGTCTGAAACGTGTTTTGAGATGTCTTGGCTTTCTATTTAAATGACCATTATGTAGTAACTGGAAGCCTTTTTTTTTTCCCTCTTCTCAATGGAAGATTGTAAAATATTTATCTGAAAGTTGCCTTTTCTCCTCTCAAATTCCTTTAAAAAAATCTGTTGCAAATTACTACCTGCAATCAGTCTATTGATAGTCTATCATCCAAGACAGATCAAGGGCCTAATTCTCATTTACAATGAGTTTTCTTTATGCTGCTTTGACCCTCTTTCAGGCATCTTTATGCTGCCAGAGTGGTGTAAAGGAACGGCAGTGCAAATGAAAATCAGGCCCATAATATATAGCAATGTTTTCCCATACCCATTCACAACATTTCCTGAAAAAGAAACTAGTTAAGGCAGAGCCCAGCAAACTACGCATCCCTCAAGTGATCATCACCTAACATGCTGAGTTTCCCCAACAAATTCATCAGCCTCCACACACATCAATGGCAGATTGTAATTTGGCCTTCACTTCAGACCCCCAGACTAGCTTCTTTGTAGATAGGAGTCTCCATTCAAAGCTAAACAAAATCGGAGAAACTTTTTCCAAGTATCTGTGTGAGTGATGTACACTCAGCACTTGCTATTCAAATAGTTTATGATCTTTATATTAAAACGCCCTATTTGCCAAGTGCCTTATTAAGCAGTGCTAGTCTTTGACACACACACTGAAATCTACCCCATATGTTAAAGTTATTGAACTGCAGTGAGCTTCCTGACAACAGTGCTCTGCTAATGCTGGTTTTGATTCCCCTGACATTAATCTTGGTAGGGCTGAGATGCTGTTAATACTTACTTCCTAAGCGAGGTAACCCCTTCAAAGGCTGACACACACCACCTCGCCTTGTTCATCAAATATATAATCTTACTAAATGCTGTAATCTTAAATCCCAACCTAGAGTAACTAGTAATGCTTACATTATCATTTTTCTTTAAAGTTCATCTAAAAGAAAAAACAACTATGATCTAGTAAGAATTCCAGATTTCAAAGACTGCACAATCAGAATTTAGGACCAATATCTTCTAGATAAACCACAACAAACTGCTTATTAAGCTTTAACATTGGTACAATCTAAGATTACTTGCTCCTTTCTCCCACTCCACCCACGCACATGTGCACACAAACAAACGCACACATGCAGCTTTCAGAGGGTCCCATTGAAATTTTAAGCAATTCTATTTTTTTTCCATTTGACAACTTTGCAGCCACAAAAAATTAAATAGATAAAAAGGAGGGGACTGTGGCTACAGCAATGAAATGTAGGAGGAATTATAAAAATGGCCCTTCATTGCCAGTGCTACTCAATGTCTGCTCATTTTCTTGTGCCAGTTGGAAGAACAAGATTAGAAGTGACTCTAATTCTTACCCAGACTTCAGGCCGGTGAAAGTCAAGTTAAAGAAGTAATGCTCTCAGTCTCTGGAGGGCAAGGGTACCAGTCACTTATTCCTTATGAACACTTGCTGACATGTGCACTAAGCATAAAAATAATAAAATTTATAAAGTGCACCCCCGCTGAAGTGCTCAGGGCACTATGCAGTATCATCAAAGCAATTTAAAATGCATTTTAAAACATAAAAAATAATGGACCACCCTCTAATAATAATAATTTTTGTTTATAAAATCATGGCAAGAACACTGGCTTAGTGCAAGCCACTCCCATGAAGTGCAGTGGAGAGATAAGGAGGAAGAAAGAATTCTCCTCCCTGGTTCTTGGTTCACAAATCTCATGGCCCCCAAATGCTTGTTGGCTTAAAAAATACATAACGTATTTTTAATATAAAAGACTATTTCCTGCAATTCAATCATGGGTATATTAAAATTATACCAGGACAATACAACTAACAAATTCCAGGCAGGTAATTAATTCCTATGTCTGTTCTGAACACTTGTTAGTCAATCTTAATGCTCTAATTTTCAAGACTTACTTTCCTAGCTTTTTCTACTCTATGTGAAATTTTGTGTATAACAGTAATGTAGCAGTGGGTTGGTTGGTTGGTCGGTCGGTTATTTTATTTCCATTCTCATTCTGTATGTATGTGAAATTTCTAATTAACTTTTATTTAGGGATAAACAAGAGGAGTCTTTATAACTCTGTAAAGGCCAAAATTATCCCCGGTGTAGCTCTGTTAGTGTTAGCAGAGTTACATCTGGGAAAAAATTGTCTCTATTTGTTTTAAAAGACCTAATGATATATAAATATATTGCCATGTATCTCTTGTGGTATAAGAGAGCTCTTTTACAAGTGGTATCAGTTAGAGAACTGGGAAGTTATTCTAATCATAATGCAACATAAGAAAACAATCTTATATCAGGGCAATACATAAGAATGGACATACTGGGTCAGACCAATGGTCCATCTAGCCCAGTATCCTGTCTTCCAACAGTGGCCAATGCCAGGTACTTCAGAAGAAATGAACAGAACAGGCAACCATCAGGTGATCCATCCCCTGTCGTCCATTCCCAGCTTCTGGCAGTCAAAGGCTAGGGACACCCAGTGCATGGGGTTGCATACCTGACCATCTTAGCTAATAGCCATTAATGGACCTATCCTCCATAAACTTATCTAATTCTTTTTTTAAACCGATTATTAGTTTTGGCCTTCACAGCATCCCCTGTCAACGAGTTCCACTGGTTGACTGTACACTCTGTGAAGAAGTACTTCCTTTTGTTTGTTTTAAACTTGCAGCCTGTTAATTTCATTGGGTGACCCTTGGTTCTTGTGTTATGTGAAAGAGTAAATAGCACTTCCCTATTCACTTTCTCCACACCATTCACTATTTTATAGACGTCTATCATATTCCCCCTTAGTCATCTCTTTTCCAAGCTGAAAAGGCCCAGTCTTTTTAATCTCTCCTTACTCATCTTTGTTGCCCTTCTGTACCTTTTCCAATCCTAATATATCTTTCTTGAGATGGGCTGACCAGAACTGCATGGTGCATGTAGTAACTTACTATAAATCCTATATACTGTTGTTGATTTTAGGAAAAATTTTGGCCCAACACTTAATACAGGCAAATTCCTCCCTCCCCCAAACATATCTATGTGCTGCAGTGACTTAATGTGTGTAAAGTTAAGCATGTGTGTAAGTCTTTGCAGGATCTGGGCCAAAGATAATATTCCTTGTACAAACTATTCCTTCTCAAAATAGGAACTAGTTGCTCAGGGAGATGTTACAGAAAGGCCAAAGCTAAATCGACATGGATCTGCACACAGCCCTGTGGGCCACACCCTATTGTGCCCCTTCATAGCACCCATAATAGATGCTTTGAGGGTTAAGCTCACCATATATTTCCCAGAGAGGCGTCTTCTGCCATGTATTCTGTCAGGAGTGTCAGTTTAGTGCTTTTCCTCCAGCACGTGTGGATGGGTCTGATTAGCCAGAATTGGCTTTTATCAGTACTAATAATGGACCAAGGGAGTAATGTCCAGAGCTGAATCCCGAACAAAGTTAGGTGGAAGCTAGAAGTTTGAGGCTGAATCAGAGTTAAGGTTTGGGTTTTGAATCGACGGTGTCAAATCCTGGTCATTACACAAAGTAAAACTATTTCCCCATGCTTATTTTTCCCCCTACTGTTACTCAGACCTTCTTGACAACTGTTGGAAATGGGCCATCCTGATTATCACTTTAAAAGGTTTTTTGGGTTTTTTTTTTGTTTGTTTTTTCTCCTGCTGATAATAGCTCACCTTAACTGATCACTCTCGTTATAGTGGACATGGCAACACCCATTTTTTTCATGTTCTGTGTGTGTGTGTGTGTGTATATGTATATATATATATATCTTCCTACTGTATTTTCCACTGCATGCATTCAATGAAGTTGGTTTTCACCCACAAAAGCTTATGTTCAAATAAATTTGTTAGTCTCTAAGGTGCCACAAGTACTCCTCATTCTTTTTAATCTGTTCTCAGGAGATTTCATGCATTGTCAACTCTTCTTGTGAGTTTTCCACTGAGTTTGCCTTGCATCCCAACTCGATTCAGGAAAACAGGCTTTTTATGGTTTTACCCCAAACTCAGAACCACTGAAAGCACAGGTAGAGTGTGTTTGGGAGTTCAGATAGAAATATATACTTGCCATAATGCAGAAAGGATACATCTGAAGTCCTACTTTGGACCCATCTCTAATTGCTATTGAAAGAATAATAGATGTTTTAAGAGAGACACTTCTGCTGTGTCTGTGGGTGAGTCCCATGTTTCCTGTTCCATCTAAGTGTTTATATCTTTCCTACTGACATTGATTTAAAAAGCGGACTAAGGAGGTTTAACCACACAAACGCCATTCTTATCAATGGGAGCTGTGTGGCCAAATGCCCTAATTTGCTCTGTTAATCTCAACTCTTGTCTGAGCATCTGTTTATTTAGATAGTTAACTCCCCAGAGACAGGGCTATGTCTTCTCCTGTGCTTTGGGCAACCCTGAGCACATTCTCAGCACTTAACAGATACATATATAATGGTTTATGACTGAGTGATTGGCTGATCGATTGACTGATTGACTTAGCACCGTTAATTATACATATATAATACAGCAGACAAACTGTTCTGTTCAGGAATAGAACTGAAATTATTGTAATTAACTCACTACATATTTTGAAGCCTTTTTTTCTATAAAGAGTGTACCTTTTCAATTAGTAGATCTACTTTGGTCCCTAAATTGTATTTTCCTCATTGAATTGCCTGGTTGTGTGCTCCCTTGCGCCTTTCATTGCTTATCATTATCATTCATTAATGTCTCAGTTGCTTTCCTTTGTCTGCTGCCCTTCTCCTGTTCACAAGAACTTTCTTTGCTAGCCAAATAAGTTATCCCACTTATTTTATAATGTCTTGGTTTAGGCTTTACAAAAATAAAACGAGGAGGAAACCATATCTTCAAATGGCTTATTATAATTCAGTATGACTGGCAAGTGTCATTTAAGAAAGATATATTGCACCTTTAATAAATTTAATCCATGTCTGATTACAGAGGAAGAAAGCTCCTTTTTAATCTTATAGGGTTGGAATATTGCAATAACTGTTCCATCTGATTTTAAAAATAAGATTTGCTAAAGGTCAGCGTATCTCCTGGCCACATATGCAGCAACATTGAAATTTCCTTGGCCAGGGAATAAAAAGATTCTATCATTAAAAATGAAAGCGCGAGGACATCTTGCAAGCCCATAGGGTTTTTAGAAAGAGAAGGAGACATTTCGTTATCAACTAGCAATCACAAGATTTTTAAGCAATATCTCTAATCTGCTTCTCCCCCACCCCCGCTCCCCACAACCCCCCTTTCCTTTTCACATCAAGGTCTTTTTATCTTCCAATTTTGCATCTAAAGATGAGGTGAATGCCATTAGCTCAATTCAACCTCAAGTGTAGTCAGATGTGCCTGTGATTTCTGAAAAGCACTGTCTAAGGTCACATTAAAATGTATAAGAGCTTTTCTATTCCTGAGAAGGGGGCTTATTATCCATCCATGGTGTAAGGGAGTAATGTCAGTGGCCACAGACTTGGGTGAAAACAAAAGAGATACCAAGGTTTCCGTCTTTTGTCAGTGAGCCTCTCTGGCTTCCTTTCATTGCTGTCTG
The DNA here is from genome assembly GCF_965140295.1 of Lepidochelys olivacea. Classification (NCBI taxonomy): domain Eukaryota; kingdom Metazoa; phylum Chordata; order Testudines; family Cheloniidae; genus Lepidochelys; species Lepidochelys olivacea. Next base: position 104,409,741 of record NC_140416.1, read on the forward strand.
AAGCCTTGCAGACGGTGCCACAGGCTGTAAACTTAGGCAGCTTTGGGGGAGAGAAAAATAAGTTTGAAGGTTTTCTCCTTTTCTTAACCCTCAGCTTTTAATATGTAACCCTTTTCATAAAAATTAAAAAAGAAAACGTTGTTCCATGTTTAAATACATTTTTGCAATATTCATTTCAGTGCTGGAAAAGATTTGGACTTTAGTCATCCCAACCTTGATTCTGGAAAGACTCACATGCATGCTTAACTTTGAGCATGAGTAGTCCCCTTGACTATTCACATTAGGAGATGTCCCATTTTTGGAGACTTTTTCTTATATAGGCGCCTATTACCCCCCCACCCCCTGTCCCGTTTTTTCACAGTTGCTGTCTGGTAACCCTAATTCACATGCTTAAATTCAGTGCAGGATTGGGGCACTAGCAAGTACCAAAATAAACAGGGACTTAGAGTGCAGTTTTCACTTAACATGTCATTGTGGGTAAGTGTTTGTCAAATTAATGGGCATAATGTACATATTTTTCTGCAGTTCAAATAAGGATCCAGACTTCACAGACAGCACAATTCATCAGTAAAAAAAAAAAAAATCGCATTGACAGTTCTGTTTATCTTTGATTAAAAAAAATTAGTAATGGTAGTAATGGAAATTCACTCCAACAATGGCCTTGTTAACTGACACAGCTTTCAAATATGTATTCATATCTTATTCAAAAAGGCATTTCAGGTGCTGGTTGTATTTTTTTTAGACAAGGTTCCTGTCTCAGACTATTGTGAGGGAATATTATAGTTTTAAGAACATTTCCCTTCAGGGCCAAGTGCATGGCTCACTTACAGAAGTCTGATGTCTTTAAGAGACTTCAGGCATGCTCTTTCTACTGTACAACTCTGAACTGAACTCCCGTGACCTGGTACAGAAGATACGGTCTCCCAGTGATCACACCGCTGAAGTTTCAGGTAGGCCCTTTACTGGTAAAGCAAGAGATTATTTTCACAACTTTAACAGCCACTTGCCCTAAGGAATGGGCAAACCAAAAGAATGAGGCAGGGTTGTTTTTGTTGGTTTTTTTTTTTAACAACTGGGCTGTGGTTCATCTTACCGAAGCACATTAAACATAATCTAATTTACAAAGGTTGAGCCAAATGTATTTGTGGCATAAACTCTTTGAATGTTTCACCAGGAGTTAATCTAGTCCATAATTTTCCAGGCTGGTAAATTTTCTCATCTTGCAGCTGTAATGCCAGTTAAGTGACTCACTGTGATGAGATAATGTATTGACCTAATTATCATTGTAAACAATGAAGTTACCATGCAATTGGTGTACCTTGAAATGGTACACAAATTGGAGGGATAATTCCTGTCACCAATGTGTGGATTGGATTTATTCAAAGAATAGCAGGTAGACATTTTGAATTTTTTGTATGAGCAGCAGTGTTGATAGTTTCTGGGATGCCTCTTTTCCCTTCCCCCATTACAGAAGCAGCCAAATTTTCATCCCTTGACTCTTAATTTGTGCACCCATTTTTGTACAGACACCCGAAAAGCCAGGAAAAGCAAGTGTGTGCCTGCTTGTAGCATACAAGCAGCTATTTGCATCTGCAAGTACAAATTTGCATTTGCAACAAATACATGTGCAAAAGTGGGCTACAAAACCAGAGAACTAGAGGCTGGTTGAAATGTGACCCTGGGCAGGCATGTCCCTATTTTTAGTAACTGTGGTTGATGATGACTGAACGTTGCTCTCTCTGGTGTTTCAGCTCTATGCCATTCGAATGCCATTACTGGAAATTACACACACACACAAATCTTCCTCTGCAGAGGAACTTTGGCTTGTTTTGGAACTGAAGGATGAGCTTAATACATAAACTCAAGTAAGGTCAAATATGCTGGAGGCCATGTGGTTGGTTTTCACACCCCATGTGCCAAATAGATCATATAAATGGCTTCCCTATTTGTCATTTATGTATTTTTGAATTGTAATGAATGGTTCTATCTTTCTTTGCCAAATTTCTATATTCATAGAAAGCTGGCATTTCACAAATATCAGAGTGCTGCTCTGTGAGCCAGACTTCCAGAAATTCAGTAATCATCACTAGACCTTCCTGTTAAAACATGAAAACAGCTAAATGCCATTTAGCTGTTAAGATTTAAAAATACTGTCTTGTTATTCCTTTGATAACCCTATAACACAGTACATTTTTTGTGTTCTTCAACAACCTATGAACAATTCCTGAAGTGCTGGGGCTACCATACTGTTTTGACATTCTTAGAAAAATTCAGTTAGATGAATCAGACTGGGCTTTCAGGCTTCTGGTTCTTCTTTTTAATAGGAAATCTCATAAAAAATGTGACTGCTCTGTTTTATGACAGCAATTCGACAGTAAATTTTGTTTCTTTTAGTAACCTAAGACTGTCCAAAGTAGTACTATAGACAGGGGGGAAAGTAAGTCTAGGGACTTACTGGTACTGGGCTGGGCTGGGGCTGGCTCTGGCCCCCGGAAGGGGCGGGGCCTCAGGCGGAAGGGGTGGGGCTGGGGGAGGTCAGAGCCAGCCCCGGCCCACCCTGTATCGGCAAGTGCCTCCTTCCTCCTCCCCAGGATAACAGCGGCAGCCGGGGGCTCTGGCAGTGGTTTAAAGGGCCCTGGGCAGTAGCAGCAGCCGGAGCCCTGGGCCCTTTAAATCGTCCGCGGAGCCCCGCCGCCGCTTCCCCAGGGCTCCGGCAGCAGGGCTCCGGGGATGGGGCTCCAGCCGCCACTACCGTCCTGGGCCCTTTAAATCGTCCCCGGAGCCACTATCCCAGGGCTCTGGCAGTGGAGCTCTGGCAGCAATTTAAAGGGTTGGGGGCTCCAGCCGCTGCTGGGAGCCGCAGGCCCTGTAAATTGCACCTGGGGAAGCCGATCCACCCTGGTACAGAGCACCGGCTTTTGCCAGAACACCGTACCGGGGCGTACCAGCTTACTTTCACCTCTGACTATAGAACAGGCAGCGGTCCCTGAGATTTCCCTGACACAGTTTAGGAAGGCAGCAAGCCAATCCCTGGTATCAAAAAGGTTGAGAAACACTGCTATAGAATATGGACATAGGATTACCATATGGGATGAAATAAAAGATGAAATAATTTGTTTAAAAGTCTTCTAACTGAATACCTCCCTTTCAAAGCAATCTCTGATTTGGGGAATTGCTATACTTTTCTTCAGGGAAGACAAGAGACCTCATCAGAGATCCAGGGAAAAAATCTAAGCTAAGATCAACCCAAGTGAACATTTCTGAGAGTTTTCCAGTGCTACGTACCAGTGGTAAAAGAGATGGAAACTAGAGACTAATTAGTGGCATAGAGAAAAAGGTTTTAGAAGCAAACAGCATTCAAATGTCTTCTGTGATGAGAGATGACTGTTTTGATTAGATGGCCTCCATTTAAACTGATGGGGTGACAACTTCTTAGTTTTAGAATTGGCTTGTTACATGGGCTTTAAATTAAGCTGAAAGGAGAAGAGGAGATGTTTTTCCTTAATGAGAAGAATAAGAGTGCTGTCCTAACACACAAAATAAGAGAGAAGATGAAGTTCTCAAGTAGAAGATGAAGAAGAAGAAAAATGTTAAACTCATAAATCTTTCCTACAGGAATGGAAATTCTATGGGAAATAAGCAAGAACTAGAAGTGTAACTAAATAATGGAAACTATGAGCATACGTGAAACCTTGTAAAATGATTATCCTAACCAGAATATCAGCATGGACGGGTACAATTTATATAGAAGCGACAGAGAGGGAAGAGACAGAAGAGGCATTGCTTTGTATGTCAATAGCGTCTACAATGCCAGAAAACTACAAGATGAAAATGGAGAGTGGGGTAGTGAAATTCTTGGATAAGGACAAAAGGAATGAAAATCAAAGAAGAATCCACAGGGGGCAACTGCTACAGATCACCAGAACTGGAGGAAAGCAAGAATAAATAATTCTTGGACCAACTCTCAAGACACTTATAACCACAGGATGTCCTCACCATGAGGGGATTTAAATTTCCCAGGTATTTGCTGTGGAGATAAAGCTAAATATATGCTAAATCAGAGAGGTTTTTAAACTGTGTGGGACACAACTTTCTGATCCAGAAAGGAGACATTCCAAGCAGTGAAGTAGTAATAGGTTGGAACTGTAAGGAGGAGAATAGGAAGGAAGCTTGGAACTAATAAGCATGATCTTCTCATGTTCAGCAGAATGGGTTCCCAGCAAGCATCACACACAAAGCATCAGATTTTTAAGATGGCACATTCTGTGAAATACAATCATTTAAGGCCCAATCCTACTGTCATTGAAAACTACTACTGGATTTCAATGTAAGCAGGAGTGGGACCTTAGCAAGAAAAGTGCAATTGTAAGATATGTTAAAATTCACTGGTGGAGAAGAAGGCAGAGAAATCTCAAAGGATATCATAATGGCTTGTCTTTGATGGGTTGAGCTATGCAACAAGTTTTGGCTTGTCCAAGGCACTGTTTGACCATATGAGCTTGATGGTAACCTGCTCAATAGAAGGGCAGGAACAGATTGCATATCTCTTGAAGCATGGTAGCATATTGTTTAGAGTGGTATTCAAGCTTTTTTTTATAAAGCTGACATCCTTTCTCCTAGTATCATTGGCCAAGGAACAGTGGCTGTCCATCCTGACTCATGCATCCGACCATGTAAGCTTATGCTCCAATACGTCTGTAAGTCTATAAGGTGCCCCAGAACTCTTTACCACTTTTACAGATCCAGACTAACACGGCTACCCTTCTGATACTTGACATCCTGACATAGTCTCTTTATGGGGTGAAGGCCTAGTAACCAAGGTGGAATTGTATCTGGAACCTGCTGCAAAGAAGATAACATTTCTTATCAGAGTAAGAGTGATTATTTAATCAGTGATCAGCAAGGAATGATGGGGGAGGAGTCAAGTCACCATGGGTCTCTATCTTCCTTGGGCTCAAAGAAAGCAAGTTTACATAAGGTTCAGTGCATCCCCACTATTTTTACTGCCATTTCAACCTCTGCCCCCTTCATCCAAGGTTCTTGACATTATAGAGAAAAATCCCCCAGAGAGACTGATCAAAATATTGCTTTGAAATGGGCTGTTAGAACTCCATGCAAAATCAAGCTGAAGCTGATTAGCCAAGGAGCAAGACAGCTAAGGTTGTTTCAAAATCAGATTGTGGCCATTATTCTGGCTGCTGTATACCATTTTGGCAGAGTGTGAAAAAGCCAGAAAGTGGATTTTTCTTATGTGGGACAAAGCCATATCCATTATCCTGTACCAGTGCTTCTGCAATGAGCAGAACTTGTCTGAGCCAGGCAATATGGACATGGTGTCTTGTATCATTGGACCAGCCCCCATACTTTGGTTTTAAAACCACACAGAGCATTTTTCCTAATATCTTTATTGTCTGTAAAATATTTCACACGAATCCTGTCATTGCTTGCAATAGGCATAGGAAATATGATTGCGTTCCAAAGGGTACGGGCATTCATAAAGGTGACCCTGTTAAAATCTACTCATGCAGCATTAGCTGTTGGATGGGATGTAACTTAATAGAGGAGGCTGTAGAGAACAGTCAGGCTCCTAAAGAGAGAGCAGTCCTTTATAATTTAATCACCTATTGCCATGTCTAGAAAGCAGAAATCTGCTTTTCGTCCCCTTGCATCAAGGGTAGAGACAGAAGGACAAATTTGGCAACTGGATGAATATTATCCTATTAAGTAATGCACTGGGATCGAGCACTATTTAATATCTCATTTAACTATTGAATTTGTAGTTCTGCAAAAGAACAATGACTCTTTTGGGAGACACAGCGTCCATTTTACAGTGTTTGCCCCACCTCCAGAATTTTTTGAAGCCTGAAATCTAGTACTGCTTGCAGTGCACAGAATCTAAGAGCCAAATCTTCAGATTTCCACTTTTTACACAAGGCTCTGGCCCAAAATCTCTAGCATGTGTTATAATTTAGTTTAGTTAGTAAGGATGGATATCAGATTATTATAATTATTTTGAAGTTCTGGCATTATTACCCAGGAAACACCTAGGAATGAGGGATGTTGCTCAAAGAACAAGCAAAACAAATTAAAACTTCAAATTCATTTGAGGAATTTTTCCAGTATTGGCATCAATTACTGGGCTACAGTAGGTTTGAGATATTAAGTGTACTGGTGATTTTCAATTATACAATCAAATTTAATGGCAAATATTGTGATTATCTAAATTAAAACCTCTTCTACTGTGCTTTGAAAATATATTTCATATTCAAGAGCATCAAGAGCCCAGAACAAATATAACATATTCCTGAGCTTATGGTTTATAAAAGTTAGCTTTTATAGAAAGAAAATGAGTGGGACCCAGAGCATCAACAAACACTGCAGAATTCTGTGACATTGTAGTAGAACAGTGTATGAACATATTTTAAATCAGGGGCTGATCTTGCAAGGTTCTCAATGCCTCTTGCAGGGTTCTGAGTGCTCTTAACTCCCACTGAAGTCCCACTAAATTCAGGGCACTCCGCACCTTGCTGGATTATCCTCAAGGCAGCTTTGGATAAGCCTCATATTTAGTATCTAAGATGGAATCAATTCATGGTTTCTGGAGGTGAGGGAAATACACACTTCCATTCATTGGAAAGAGTACTTTTAAATACTATATTAGTCTATGCAATATTCCAGTCTATGTATATGTACTTCATAACTATTAGCCAGGATGTGCAGGAATAGTGTCCCTAGCCTCTGTTTGCCAGATGCTGGGAATGAGCAACAGGGGATGGATCACTTGATGATTACCTGTTCTGTTCATTCCCTCTAAGGCACCTGGCACGGACCACTGTTGGATGACAGGATACTGGGCTAGATGGACCTTTGGTCTGACCCAGTAGGGCCGTTCTTATAGAATCATAGAACTTGAAGGGACCTCAAGAGGTCATCTAGTCCAGTCCCCTGCACTCAAGGCAGGACTACGTATTATCTAGACCATCTCTGACAGGTGTTTGTCCAACCTGCTCTTAAAAATTCCCAATGATGGAGATTCCACAACCTCCCTAGGCAATTTATTCCAGTGCTTAACTACCCTGAAAGTAAAAGTTAGGAAGTTTTTCCTAATGTCCAATCTAAAGTGCTCTTGCTGCAATTTAAGCCCATTGCTTCTTGTCCTATCCTCAGAGGTTAAGAAGAATAATTTTTCTCCCTCCTCCTTGTAACAACCTGTTATGTACTTGAAAACTGTTATCATGTGTCCATCCCCCCGGGTCTTTTCTTCTCCAGACTAAACAAACCCTCATAGGTCATGTTTTCTAGACCTTTAATCACTTTTGTTGCTCTTCTCTGGACTTTCTTCAATTTGTCCACATCTTTCCTGAAATGTGGCACCCAGAACTGGACACAATACATGCTCCAGTTGAGGCCTAATCAGTGCAGAGTAGAGCGGAAGAATTACTTCTCGTGTCTTGCTTACAACACTCCTGCTAATACATCCCAGAATGATGTTTGCTTTTTTTGCAACAGCTTTACACTGTTGACTCATATTTAGCTTTGATCCACTATGACCCCCAGATCCCTTTCTGCAATACTCCTTCCTATGCAGTCATTTCCCATTTTGTATGTGTGCAACAGATTGTTCCTTCCTAAATGGAGTACTTTGCATTTGTCCTTATTGAATTTCATCCTATTTACTTCAGACCATTTCTCCAGTTTGTACAGATCATTTTGAATTTTAATCCTATCCTCCAAAGCACTTGTGACCCCTCCCAGCTTTGTATCATTCACAAACTTTATAAGTGTACTGTCTATGCCATTATCTAAATCACTGATGAAGATATTGAACAGGACCAGACCCAGAACCAATCCCTGAGGGACCCCACTCGTTATGCCCTTCCAGTATGACTGTGAACCACTGATAACTATTCTCTGGGAATGGTTTTCCAACCATTTATGCACACTTTATAGTAGCTCCATCTAGGCTGTGTTTCCTTAGTTTGTTTATGAGAAGGTCATGTGAGACAATATCAAAAGCCTTACTTAAGTAAGATATACCACATCTACCGCTTCCCGCCTATCCACAAGGCTTGTTACCCTATCAAAGAAAGCTATCAGGTTGGTGTGACATGATTTGTTCTTGACAATATACAGTATTCGAAATACAGAAAGTGAAATCCTGGCTCTATTGAAGTCAATGAGAGTTTTGCCATTGACTTCAATGGTGCCACGATTTCAGCCTATATATACAAATTTATTCCAGCCTCTACCACTGACCAACTGTGTGACTAAGAGCTTCTTTGGTGCTTCTGTTTCCCCTCCCACATTTTCTGTCTTGTTTATTAAAATTGTAAGCTCTTCAGCACAGGGACTACCTCAGTACAGGGATGTGCCTGTACAGTGCCTAACAGAATGGGGCCCTAGTTTCCAAGTTTCCTAGTTTTCACCTAGTTGTGGCTTCAAGGCATTGCAATAAATAAATAAATAATAATAATATAATTCTACTGCAAGCCAAGATTTCCCAGCACTGGAATGAGAGCTATCATAGCACTATTAAATTAATGCTAGTTAGAAAGTTAATTTTAACAGATGAAACTGTTAATCATTTTTCCTTACACTAATTAGCACTATGGTAACCAAGTTATTGAGCAGTCTGACAGTGTAACAAAGTCTTTCTTGAGTTCCCTTTTAATATCAGAGATAATACTGAAGATACAATAGATCCTACTGTTGCAGTCTTATAGGAACATGTGTCTGTTTCTACACCCAGTATATTACACTAGAAGATGCAGTTGATGCTCCATGTGGCAATTACAGAGTTCAGCTGTACCACTTCGGTTGAATACTTGTACCATCTCCTAATTAAATGATTCCACTTCACAGGTCAGCCAGATATTCATTTGAGTTAGTAAATAAAGGACCTTACCAGTTTCCATCATCTTAGGCATCTTTGTTTTTTGCATGGTCCCTTTCCTTCTACATATATTATAAAGTCCAAAACATAAAATAGAAAACAATTACTAGAGCAAATAATAAAATATTACAGAACTTTGTTTCTCTGTGACACATATACTTAAGAACTGCCCTTCAAGAATTAATTATAACCTTAATTAATTATTCACTAAATGCCTCTAACTTCAGATCAATGAAAGTCACAGCCCTACCCTGAAGATCAACACGTTCTAGTATATACATCCAGCAAACTCCAGGAAGAGCAACAGTGTAGGAATCTAGCAGAGCACTTCACAGATCCACCAGCTTGCTAGCTGAGTTGGTATATGTGCTGTCAAACCAAATACTAGTGTTGTTATGATTAGGGCCCTACCAAATTCATGGTCCATTTTGGTCGACTTCACAGTCATAGGATTTTTAAAATAATACATGTCATGATTTCAGCTATTTAAATCTGAAATGTTATGGTGTTATAATTGTAGAGGAGTTGGGGGGGTGGCACAAGGTTATTGTAGGGGTTGCAGTACTGGCGATGGCATGGTATGGTACTGCCACCCTTACTTCTGCGCTGGTACTGGTGGGGCACTGCCTTCACAGCTGGGTGCCAGCCAGTGATGAGCTGCCAAAATCTTAACAAGCGGTTTCCTATAAAAAGTTCTGATGTAAGGGATGTGCCCCAGTATGTATTTTTTGTACCAATAGGGTTACCATACGTCCGTATTTTCTGGCAATTTAAGAACCAAAAAGCCTGACATGTCTGGGAAAATATGGATGTATGTTAACCCTACCTAAAGTTCTTTTTTAAAAAGATGGGCCTGAACTAGAAATGAGCTCTGTTTCACAGGTGTGGGTCCCCACCACTCCCTAGGGGTGTGCTAGGGTGACCAGATGCCCCGATTTTATGGGGACAGTCCCGATTTGGGGGTCTCTTTCTTATATAGGCTCCTATTACCCCCCAACCCCTGTCCTGATTTTTCACACTTGTTGTCTGGTCACCCTAGGGTCTGCACATGTGTGGGTCCCAGCTACTCCCTGCCCCCCTCATTGAAGCAGGTGTGCAGGATTACTGCCCTGGGAACTGCAGGGCACCAGTGGATGTGGGGTAGGGCTAGCTGGAGGCAGGGGGTGCGGGGCTGGCTGCAGGTAGGGCAGGGGGTGTGGGTTTGGCTGGAGACAGGAGGGTGTGGGACAGGCTGGAGGCAGGGCAGGGGCTGGCTGGAGGTAGGGCAGGGGGGTCCAGGGCTGGCTGGCTTCGGGAAGGGCTGCAGGGGGGTGTGGCAGGGGTTGGCTGGAGATGGGGGGTGTGGGGCTGGCTGGCTTCGAGCAGGGCTGCAGGGGGGTGCGGCAGCAGTTGGCTGGAGATGGAGGGTGTGGGGCTGGCTAGCTTCAGGCAGGGGTGTGTGTGTGGCAGGGGTTGGCTGGATACAGGGCAGGGGATGCGGCAGGGGCTGGCTGCGGGCAGGGCAGGGGGTGCGGGGGTGGCTGGAGGCAGGGGCTGGCTGGAGGCAGGGGGTCCAGGGGTAGCTGGAGGCAGGGGCTGGCTGGAGGCAGGGGTTGGCTGCAGGGGCTGGCTGCGGGCAGGGCAGGGGATGCGGGGGTGGCTGGAGGCAGGGGCTGGCTGGAGGCAGGGGGTCCAGGGGTAGCTGGAGGCAGGGGCTGGCTGGAGGCAGGGGTTGGCTGCAGGGGCTGGCTGAGGCAGGGGTTGGCTGCAGAGGAGGCTGGAGACGGGGCTGGCTGGAGGCAGGGGCTGGCTGCGGGCAGGGGGTGCGGAGGTGGCTGGAGGCAGGGGCTGGCTGGAGGCAGGGGCTGGCTGGAGGCAGGGGTTGGCTGCAGAGGAGGCTGGAGATGGGGCTGGCTGGAGGCAGGGGCTGGCTGCAGAGGAGGCTGGAGACGGGGCTGGCTGGAGGCAGGGGCTGGCTGCGGGCAGGGGGTGCGGGGTTGGCTGGAGGCAGGGGCTGGCTGCGGGCAGGGGGTGCGGGGCTGGCTGGAGGCAGGGGCTGGCTGGAGGCAGGGGTGCGGGGCTGGCTGGAGATGGGGGCTGGCTGTGGGCAGGGGGTGGCTGGAGATGGGGGCTGGTGGCGGGCAGGGGGTGCGGGGTGGCTGGAAGCAGGGGCTGGCTGCGGGCAGGGGGTGGCTGGAAGCAGGGGCTGGCTGCGGGCAGGGGGTGGGGGTTGGCTGGAGGCAGGGGCTGGTGGCGGGCAGGGGGTGCGGGGGTGGCTGGAAGCAGGGGCTGGCTGCGGGCGGGGGGGGCTGGAGGCAGGGGCTGGCTGCAGGCAGGGGCTGGTGGCGGGCAGGGGGTGCGCGGGGGTGGCTGGAGGCAGGGGCTGGCTCCGGGCAGGGGGTTGGCTGGAGGCAGGGGCTGGTGGCGGGCAGGGGGTGCGGGGTGGCTGGAAGCAGGGGCTGGCTGCGGGCGGGGGTGGCTGGAGGCAGGGGCTGGCTCCGGGCAGGGGGTGGGGGTTGGCTGGAGGCAGGGTCTGGTGGCGGGCAGGGGGTGCGCGGGGGTGGCTGGAGGCAGGGGCTGGCTCCAGGCGGGGGGGGACTGGAGGCAGGGGCGGGCTGCGGGCAGGGTGGTGGTTGCTCACAGGGAGAGCAGCTCGGAGCAGCCCAAGCAGCAGGACGCAGCCCAGCAGAGCAGCTGGGGACCCACCAGGCAGCAGTGGGAGCCCCAGGGCCAGGGGTCGGGGGAGCAGCAACAGGGCTCGTGCCCAGGGCCAGGCAGCAGCCCACATGGCTCCTGCAGCACAGCACCCCCGGCGGCTGGAGGAGGAATTGCATCACTTCTCGGCCAGGGCCCATCAAAGCCTCAGCACCCCCGAAGGGAAGCGGGTTAACAACCGGTTCTAAAACTGCTTCAAAATTTAACAACCAGTTCACGCAAACCAGCTCCAGCTCACCACTGGTGCCCGCCCAACAGCCGCCGCTCTCTGGCTGTCCAGCTCTGAAGGGTGGCAATACCACAGCCCCCCTAAAATAACCTTGTGACCCCCCCTGTAACTCCCTTTTGGATCAGGACCTCCAATTTGAGAATTACTGGTCTCCTCCATGAAATGTGTATAGTATAGGGTAAATGCACACACAAGACCAGATATCACAGTCTGTGACACGTTTTAAATGGCCGTGAATTTGGTAAGGCCCTAGTTATGATTTATCACCCTGGGAAACTTCAACACCAAAGCAGTTGGCTCCTACAAAACATTAGCTTGAGATCTCATGTCCACTGTGACCACGTTGCACTTCTTCCAGACAATCTTGAAGCCACTCACACAGCAAAACATGCTGAATAATTCACATAGCCAGATGAATTGGGATCAAGGGGTGGGTGGACGATAATAGTCATACATTTGTCTTTGTCTAACCAACACTTCCTTCAAGAAATCAGGAGTGAAATCATGGCCATATTGTAGTCAACTGGAGTTTTGTCATTGATTTCAGCAGGGCCACCATTTCACCACATGTCTTTTCCACATCCCTGGAGACTCATGGACTCAGTTTTCTTCTGGAGCACCTAGAGGAGAATGCTGTCCAGCCATGGAACCAACCTGTGTGCACAGTTTGGCATAAAAGTACAACTGTGTGCATTTTAACAGCTGATAGGCATTGCTATACTGCAGTTTGATGGGGACAGCTGACCAGTAGAACTTGGTGGTAATATAAAAAAATCCATAATATTTTTGTTGGCACACTCCCTACTACAAGTGTTATTTATTTTTGTTCTTCTAGATTTATATTAGTTTATAATATTTATACGTGTATATGTATAAATGTAATATATTTACACCTAAGAGACTAAATGAATTATGCCCATGATGACTTGTTATTTAATAATTTGATATTATACATGTCAAATATACAGTGAATGGACAAGCATAAAGGGATCATAAATTTTAAATTATTGTGAAGCTATCAATCACTTTTAATATTCCATACTCGTAATATGTGACTTCAAGGCATTGTGGGAAATATGGTGGAACAAATTCATCCCTGGTGTAACATCTGGACTTCAGTGGTGCTGAACCAAGGGTGAATGTGTCCTAACAGCCTTACCACTGCCCTCCCACGTCCATGCACTACATACTTTAAAGTTTGCTATTATCAAAAATCCCATATTAAAATGTGCCTCATGCACTATTTAAACTACATCTGTAATTTCACATTACAATTTTTATTGCATAATCTGGGATTGTTAACATCACTGCTTCGTCACAAATTCGAAGATCTTTATAATGAGGCTTTCCCAGTCTGCTTACAGTGGAGAGATGACACATTTCGTTTACAGACTGTTTCCCCTGAAGGAGAGCCATAAACATATGAGCAGTGTGCAGGATTTACAAACTAAAGTCTACTAAAACGGTTTTCCAAGAGTAGAGATGATTAATACAGACCTTCAGAGATTTATTTATTGTGCAACTTAGCCCTGCCAACTCCAGTCACTGGTGTGCATGTGCGAGCACGCACACACACACACACACACACTTGTGTTGCAACTTGCCCGTAAGTTTTCCCTTCCCTCTATTTAGCAATCATTATAGAAAATTAACCCTCCACTCCTTTCCTTCCCTGCACACTGTGATCCTATCCACAAATTCCTGTAGCTCTCAATATCTTCCTATGAAAGGCGGTTTCACCAACTCTGTACAGATCAAATGCAAACAGAAAGAAATGAAATTATGCCTGGATGCTCATTGTACAATGCAAGGACCTCTTTATTTTTAAGTTATGTAGATGACTCCTTCACAAAAGTAACAATGTCTAGGAACTTGGAAGAAGTAGCTGTGGTCCCAGTTGCTGTGACCTAAATAGAGTGCCTCTGTAATTGCCTTGAAAAGAGTTTGCCAAAACATCATTTTAGACTGTTCAAATACATTTCATTGTGAAAGGATGGAAGTCTGAAGTGGCAAGCAAAGTACATTTTATTTCTCTACAAATTGCAAATGTAATAACAACAATTAGGAGAATATCTTGCACATTTAAACAGGATGCAATTGTCCATCCCAAAGGATCCCAAATAGACTTGTCTGAAGTTCACATTTTTTGTTCCACAGAATATCATGTCAACATCTGGCATTTTGTTCCATGCAATATTATCCATCATAGCAGCCCTACCCATATTTCACTATATGCAAATGTTGAGACAACTGGCTTGTTTTTGTTTTTAGTAAATACATGGATTCATGTATGGTTTGGATACTTCGCTCATAAATCTTTTTCCTTTTAGTAGTTTTCATTTTGTCATGAAATTTTGTATACCTCTAATCCAAATGTTAGAGTTGTTGGGAAATTTTATTTTTTGCCACATAAAAAATGTTGAAAACTAAACGTTGTTTGTCTGTGTCAAAAAGGTGCAGAGGTTCAAGGGAAAAAAAACAAACAAAAATGATTGTGAATTTTCATTTTTGATGAAAATTTCATTAAAAATGGACATTTCCTACAGCAATTGCCATTTTACACTGAAAAATCTTTTGCCAGAATACTGTGTGCAGTTTTGGTGCTCATGATTCAAGAAGGAAGTTGATAAATTGGAGAGGGTTCAGAGAAAGTCCATGAGAATGATTAAAGGATTAGAAAACATGCTTTATAGTGACTGACTCAAGGAGCTCACTCTATTTAACTTAATAAAGGGATGGGTACAAGGTGGCTTGATTACAGTCTATAAGTATCTACATGGGGAAAATATTTAATAATGGGCTCTTCAGTCTAGCAGAGAAAGGTATAACACGATGCAATGGCTGGAAGTTGAAGATAGACAAATTGAGACTGGAAATAAGGCTTAGTTTTTTAACAGTGAGAGTAATTAACCATTTGAACAATGTACCCAGCATTGAGCTGGATTCTCAGTCACTGACAATTTTTAAATCAAGACTGGATGTTTTACTAAAAGATCTGTTCTAGGAATTATTTTGGGGAAGTTCTATGGCCTGTGCAATACAGGCAGTCACAATGGTCCCTATTGGCCTTAGAATCTATGAATCTATGACCTGGTCAGAAGGTAACAGCAATATAACAAATGCCCACATCTAAAGATATAAAGTCAGTTCAGAGACTGTTAGGATTTGTGAACAATCTGACAGAATTTCTTCCAAGCCTCTTTGATGTGTGCAACCCCCTGAGCCAACTACTGGATGAAGACATAGTTTGGGGTTACTTCAACATGATGTAGCCATCACATATATCAAGGACCAACTACCCATCCTGAAATACTATCATGGGCATGAAGAGGCAATCCTAAAACATGATGCCAGTGAGATGAGGCTTGGGACAAGACTCCTATAAAAGGGAAAGATGGTAGCTTTAGGATAAAGGTCACCAATGGAACCGATGCACCAAATTGAAAAGGAATGTCTTGCAACAGTGTTCACAGGTGAACAATTTGACTAATATGTTCAAGGACAGGAAGCCATTCGAATAGAAAGTGACCATAAACTATTAGAGAGCATTTTTTAAAAAAACTGGTAGAGAGGCACCAAAATGCCTTCAGTACATGGTACTGAAACTGCAGTGCTATAGTTTAGATGTACACTAAAAGAATGGGATTGTGATGTACATAGCTGACTTCTTATTCAGAGAAGTCTTGCATCTTGAAAATATATCAACAGAACAGGAATATGAGATTTTCAACCTGATAGAAATCCAGAAAACACAGAAAGATATAGAAAGCATCTACCAAGCCAGTTCTGTGCCACTTTCAAGCAGGGACTGGAAAAAAATCAGAAAATAACCCATACAAGACAAAGGTTTACAAATGCTCACATCCGTCTTCCTGTCTGAATGGCCAGACACCAGAGGAGAAGTCCCACCTGCATTTCAAAAATACTGGCACTATTGAGACAAGCTTACTATACAAGAAAGCATTATATAAAAAAGGCAGTTGAACAATAATGCCCAGATCAGTTAGAACAGAAACTCTCTCAAGAATACATTAGAACTATTCTAGAATAGAAGTATGTATCTAGAAAGCCAGAGACACCATACACTAGCCATACATGACCACGGATATTAGAGATCTTGTGAGAAGATGTAATACATGTGGGGAAATGCATGCCAATCAGCAAAAAGAGACAATACAAAGACACAGCATCCCCATCTGACCTTGAAGCAAAATAGAAATGGACCTTTTTGTTAGGGGCTTATTCCTTCACCCGCTTATTTCCCTGGTCCTTCTCGCATGAAGAGAGAGCAACAATACCCGAAGTCCAAAGGTACAAACAATTCAATGTTTATTGGGGTGAACTTCCAGCAAGCGTGATTCCAGTTTCCTTCCTCAGTGTCCCCCTTCCCAGCTCTGACACCGCAGAGCCTTACCTGTGTCCCTGTTCCCATTCCCCCCCTTAGCAAAACATGATTCCAATTTCCCCACCCCCATTCCCTGTTCCCATTCCATCCCCTTACTTCCTGATTGACTGCAGACTATATAGTAAAACTTGAGTTCTGCTTAGCTATACCTTAACCAATCACTTTCCTGAAATTTAACTAACCAATCCTAACATATTATAATATGATTATTTAACCAATTATATCCCACCACCTTAATTAGTTTACACCCAGCAAAATTAATTATACAGCAGACAGAAACAATCACAGAACCAGACAGAGACCATGCAAATAAACAATAGCAAAGTGGGAACTATAATGACAAAACAATACAGAAGTAAGGATTTCACAACTACATCTATAAAGACATACGGGTTTCTCAGCTGTGTCTATTGATAAGTGAGTTCTTACCAAACAGAAAACTGTCAAATTAAATTTCCTTTTACATTTTCTAGGCTCTTCCCTTGCTCTGGAGGTGATAGATCACCTTTCTAACAGCCCCAGATTGCCTTATTTCAGTGTGACTAGCTTGGAATGTGAGGATGTGACCATACACTTCCTAGCTTATGGCTGCTGCCTCTGCTGCTTAGCCAAAGATCTTAGCCTAAGAACAGGGCCTTAGACTGTCACTGTAAGAGAAGACTGTGATTTTGATTCTTTCTTTTATACCTCTATAACTAGCTAAGTGATAAAAATACACCTACATTCTTAAAGTATAGGCCTTTGCACATAGGCCTGAATATCTATATCCTAACACCTTTCATCACAAACTACCTTATTACTGTAGATTAAGACTTCTGGGAACTAGATGAGCTGTCAGGCACTACTGCAGTGACCATTCCAGACAAAGCAATGAATCATATCTGGAAAAGAGTGTGAAAAGAGTGAGGTGGCAAAATATGCAGATGGTACCAAAATACTTAGGATAGTTAAGTCCAAAGTTGACCATGAAGAACTACAAAGGGATCTCACAAAACTGGGTGACTGTGCAACAAAATAGCAGATGAAATTCCATGTTGATAAGTGCAAGGTAGTGCATATTGGAAAACATAATCCCAATCTTAAATATAGAAATGATGGGGTCTAAATTAGCTGTTGCCACTCAAGAAAGAGATCTTGGAGTCATCATGTATAGTTTTCTGAAAAAAGCTGCTCAGTGTGCAGTCAAAAAAGCTCACAGACTGTTAGGAACCATTAGGAAAGGAACAGATAATAAAACAGAAAATATCATAATACGGATATATAAAGCCCTGGTATGCCCATACTTCGAATACAGTATGCAGTTCTGGTTGTCCCATCTCAAAAAAGATACATTAGAATGGGAAAAGGTGCAGAAAAGGGCAATTAAAATGAGTAGGGGTATGGAACAGCTTCCATATGAGGAGACATTAAAAAGACTAGGACATAGAAAAGACTTCCATTTCCACTTAGAAAAGACACAACTAAGGAGCGATAGGAAAGAGGGCTATAAAATCATGAATGGTGTGGATAAAGTGAATAGGGGAGTGTTATTTTCCCCTTCACATAACACAAGAACTAGGGGTCACCCAATGTAATTAATAGGCAGCAGGTTTAAAACAAACAAAAGGAAGTACTTCACACAGTGCACAGCCAACCTGTGGAACTCATTGCCATGTGATGCTGTGAAGGCCAAAAGTATAAATGGGTTAAAAAAAAATTAGATAAGTTTATGGAGGATAGATCTCTCAATGGCTCTTAGCTAAGATGGTCAGGGATGATATGCTCTGGGTGTCCCTAAACCCCCAACTATCAGACACAGGGATACTGGGCCAGATGGATCATTGGTCTGACCCAGTATGGCCATTCTTATGTTTTTATGTTCAGCAGGCAAAGTATCCCAAATTGTGTAGTTTCAGACTTTGGACACCAGTTTACTTGCAGTGAGTTTGTGCAATTTACCCAGAAATGGGAATTCAGTCGTATCACATCATCACTATACCCAGCCAAATGGCAAAGGTAAATCAGCAGTTAAAATTGCTAAGACTATTACAGAATGATGAAAAAAAGCAAAGAAAATACCTGACAAGCCATTCTAGAATGGAGAAACACTCCCACAGAGGGCTTCAATAGCAGCCTGGTACAGGGCTTGATGTCAAGACACACATATACCTTGGTGCCTCTAGCCTGAGCATTTCTACAACTGGTAGTGGGGGAAGGAGTAACAACAAAAAGTCAGAGAGACACGCAAAGCCAAAGCCTACTACAACCAACGAGCTAAAGATCTCTTGGATCTACAACCCGGAGACCCCATTAGGATCAAATCATTTCCTCAGGATAAATCATGCATTTAGAAGCAAGCTACATGTGTTGAGCAGATAAATCCTCATTCATATAACATAGGCTGGGCATATATTTCACAAAATTCGCAAATACATTGCCCATTAGGAACACAAGACATAAACATGGACGTGGACGATGGTAAGATTTGCATTCTGCTGAGACTTGATCCACAGGACATAGAAAGACCATAGGCCAACAAGCAACCAATAGATGTTGGAACAGACTCAGAAAACACCACCACTCCACCAGAAGAACCAAGTGCAAGGTAGTCTGCTTTCATCACAAGAAAGACTTGCACTTGCTCCTACATCAAACCACCTGCAAGGCACACAGAAGACTACGTACAAAATTACGTCATGAAAGAAAAATCCTTCCAAACCCAGAGGAAAATACCTTGGTTTCCAAGAAGGTTAAATGTTAGTTTAAAAAAACCCTAATAATTATCTGGTGTTAAGTAGCGTTAAGTTAATATATATGGTGAGATAGATTTGAAGGGAATGTAATAGAATGTTAAATATGTAAGCTGGTTACGGTATTCATGTTTAATTTTTCTGTTTCAAATTTGACAAAAGGGTTGTTACGAAAGATGGCTTCCCAATAGGCAGCGTTATAGTATGACAGTATGCTTATGTATCAGGTAATGTCTAGGAACTTAGAGTACTCTCCTTTCAGGAAGTGCTTGAAGAGAGAGGACAGTATATATGGAGGAAGGAATAAAGCCTGATTATTGTTCTGGCTTGGCTCTCTCTTATTTTAACACCAAGGACATCACTTCACTTTTAGTGTGACTGCTTCAACTTATCCTATAATCTTAACACTTACATTCAGGGAGGAATAATTTCTAGGTATTGTCTCTTCTCATTTCTTCCCATGAGTACAGTAAGAGTGAAGTTACTAATGTCTTTCAAATGAAACGACAACAACTGTGAAGAAGCAGGCATTGTCTGGGGTTCTGAAGATCCCTGTTACCTTTCACCTTCTGTGCTACTAGTTAGTGCCATGCTGACTTCATTTCTTTCTTTTTTAAGTGTTTCACAGTTTTCTTTAAAAGTTTCCTTGGCTTCTGAGGGGTTTTGTTTTGTTTTCCTCCTCCTCCTTCTTTATTTCGTTATTATCTACAGGGACAATGCACATCCTTTTATCCCATAGTTCTTGTTCACAGTAATCCAGTAGTTAAATCCTTCCATTTCTGATTATGCACAATGGACTAAGCCTTTTGATATTTTGAATCGCTTTGACAAAGTGAGGACCAAATCCTGCCCGGTGTGTGAACATATATGTTACACACAAGGCCTGATCCTACAAGGTGCTTCTTGCAAGATTTGAATGCTCCGAACACTCACTGAATTCCTACTGAGTTGAAAGTTCCTCTCTAGGTGGACCCCATGGCAGCTTTTGATAGAACTTTTGCATTTTTGTCGTTGCTGGGGAGGCAGTGGCCAAAGCCTTTGTCCCTGTAACAGGAAGATAGGAACTAGAGAAAGAAGGTCAGGTTGCAGAAGGGACCTAGTTTGTTAGGACACAATGGGGTTCAGGAATTTAAAATGAGTGCAGACTGCCCACTCTCCAACTGTACTGCCTTAGCCATTCAGATAGCACAGCATACTTAATAAAGATCCCTTTCCTAGAACCCTACCTGCTATATCACTTATTACTAATGAAACAGTTCCCCCTCCCAGTACATTCATGCAGTACTGGGCAAGGTTACTGCCTAAATCCTGGGAGCGATGGGAGGGAGGAGGGGGTGGCTGTCCCCAGTGCCCACTAGTGTGCCATGATCTGCTGGCTAAGTGCCAGAGTCTGTGCACAATGTAGTTGGCAGACAATGTTAGCCAGGATTACGTGGTCTCACTTTCACAGCAGCAGCAAAGTGCACCTAGTAGCATGCATCCCGGCTCTTTGCCCTTACACAGTTACTACGCTTACCTGCATGTCTGTGACCGTCACATAATTTGAATAACAAACTGGTGCCACAACAGCTTCTTTCATTCAAAGTGACATTTGCTCTGCTAGAATGCAGGGGCACTTCTCGGAAAGCTTACTGTTTCATGCAAGAGAGGTACACTTGTTCCAGGGGGCTAAAGAGATGTGTGGAAGACTCAAACCAAAGTAGCAAGGTAAACACAGTGGGCCAAATTCTGTTATGCATGACGTGAGCAGAGCACCAGAATGGCTGAGTGCAGAGCCTCTGTTGCAGATACAGAGCAGTGAAATGACAATGGTCATGCAGGGCAATGGATAGGCAAAGGGAGCCAGATGTACACCTCTGGAGATTGGAATTTGCCCCATCTCATCTACTGCATGTAGGACATCTGATTCACATACACTCAAATGGGAGCTGGCCATCCAGTCTGAATTTTGGTTTTGTTTCTTTAAAACAATTTCAATCCAGGGGAAAATCAGATAAATAAATTAAAGGAGCCCAGAAGCAGCTCTTATTCTAGCTAATAAGTCTGACAGGCACTTATGTTACAGATCATCCCAAACCTAGCTGACTGAGGCAATGCTGAAAGGGTGAATTTTTTTCACAGATTTTTCCAATGTATTTGTCAAAAACATCTTCATTTCAACAAGCACATCTCTCCTATATTCTCTTTAAAACTCAGTGGACCTGATTCTCAGCTGCTATAAATCAATGTCACTCTATTGCTATGCTAGTCTATACCAGCTCAGGATCTCATAGGCTCATAAACTTTAAGGCCAGAAGGGACCGTTCTGATCACCTCGTCTGACCTGCTGAATGTTGCAGCCCACAGAACCTCACCCATCCCCTCCTGTAATAGACTCCTAACCTTTGACTGAGTTACTGAAGGCCTCAAATCATGATTTAAAGACTTCAAGTTACAGAGAATCCACCATTTACATTAGATCTGACCCAGTGTTTATTGTGGCAATTGCTAGGAAAATCCAAGTCTCCTTCATCCTTTGAGTTCTCCTTCAGTTCCTTTTGCAGGAATGGAATCCTGGATTAAATGATGGATGTTGGGTTATTTTGGGTTTATTTTAATTTTTGGATGAAGTTTTTTCAAATTCACCACGTTTGTTGCTCTTCTCCAAAATGAGTTCCATATTTCAGGATATATTTAAATTGATTATTATTATCCTTGTATGAGAATCTCATCTCCCACTGGTGAGCAGTCACACCGGTTGAAGAGGATATGCAGGCAACAGCTATCTACAGCTTTCCCCTCAGGGAAAATGACACTTGCTGGTTCAGCCTCACTATGTAAGCTAAAAACATGCCGTCTCCTTTACATGATTACAGGCAGGATTTGAACTACGGTAGTCTATGAGCAAGAGTTGAGGAACTTGGGCCAACGGTTGCAAAACAGTTTTCCTGGAAATTACCCAGTGGACCAGCAGTCAACTTAGGACAACAGCAAAACACATTATTTTAATAAAGCAAGGAATGCTATGACATGTCCAGAGGAATACATGTCTATACTAGCCACTTTGGTGATCCATGCACATTCCATGCAAGTCCAGTAAAATGACACTTGTTTACTCACCCAACATCTTTACTTTCCACTGTAGCCTCATAAAGGAATGCAGATATTGCAGGAAACTTCATTCTATTCTATTTGTGTTCTTATACCATGCTTATCACCATAGTATCTGAACACCTTCTGGTAGTGCATTAAGTGACTTGACTAAAATCTATCGCATGTTGCTCATTCTTTCATTCTTTTCGCCAGGGGAGAAGTGTGTAGCGGAGTTTCTTGCTTGGTAGGGTTTAGGATTTGAAACTTTTTTTATACACATGTTGCTATGTATTTATGTCAAAAAAGGCAAGGTCAAACAAATGTGCTTTGCACTTGCAGTGGAAGGTGGCATGGTTTATGATGGTCCTCGATTCCTGGAAGAGTTCTTTCCGTAGTCTCGGCCCAGTCCCCAAAAAGGTCCTGTCTCCTGCACAAACAAGCTTTACCCTCATTGTAGAGAGTTCCACTGAGCCAGAGGAGCAAAGCTGTCATAACCCCTAAATACTCACAATGTTAGTTGTGTAAAATCAGCAACGTCTTTCCCCTGCCCCACACTGCAAAGCTAAGATGGACATCTGAATTTCCCCAGGGAGGATTCAGACTGAGTTTTGTTTCAGGACCATTTCTAATCAGGGTTCAATAGACCCTGTAAATAGCCACATTGAAGCCAGTGGGCTTACTCATGGTGCTTAAAATTAGGATCATGCTTTGCTGCATCAGGACCAGAACATTATGTAAAATCCAGAGGGATGACATCTTAAAATTGTGAGCATTACGAAGCTGAGAGCCTGGGCTAAATTGTGTCATCTACTTGAGGGAAGGAGAGGTGGGAAATAAGGAATTGGGCACACAGAAAATGAGGAGTGGTGTCCAAGTGCTTCTCCAGGGTGCAGTCAGAGAGGTTAGCAGACGGGAAGGAGGACAGGTTTGAATATTCATCAGGGAAATTGGAGGTGGATTCAACAGTGGCACTGTGTGGGAGACTGAGCCAGTTGGGAAGAAAAAGGAGATTGTGAAAATGCTTGTCATGGCTAGAAATGAGATTATGAGGGAATATACCCATCTACCACAGATATTTTAATGGTGAAAGAACAGAGACAATCCATCATTTGCCATGGAAGGTACAGCACTGGAGCCTGTGGTTATATGGCATGAAGGCATCTTGGTTTGTTTTTGCTTTGCTTTTTTTTTATTCTTTTGCCAGTTACCCCCAGTAACCCCAGTTATTAATACATTTGAAGATCCCGATGGCTGAGGCACCCAGTATAGTGTTGCCAATGTACTATTACGAGAGCAGTTAAGTAAGAGAATTGGAGGAATAATTTTTTTTAACTTATCCTATTAATTCCTTTGTGGACCTCCTTGAATTTGAATCAAGAAAGCTGATAATTAAGACAATGAAAACAATATCAGGCCATGGCAGTACAACACTGAATAAGATTTGTAGCATATGCCTATCAAGTTTTTAATGTTATCAGAAGGGAAATTCTATCAAGAAATATAAAGGAACCTGATTTTCCTCATACACAAATATTCCTTTAGAAATGCTAATGGGATAGCTGAAGATCTACAAAGAATATTTTCCTAGATCTGGACAAAACAGGGGTAGTTTGATGATATAACACTCACCATGTTCCCCAAATAAGGGCTCAGTCTAAAATCTTTTATAGCTGTTGCATTATCAGTGAAACCATCTGCCCTGCATTTTTCATTAGTACAGGTGCAAGCTCTTTGCTATACATTACAAGGAGGATCAGTTCAAAGCATCATATTTATGTTGTGCTGCAAAACGTGTGTAGATGTTGTTTGGACAGGGCAATAGGGGTTAATTGGAACCTTACCAGTTATATATTACAAAGAAAACATTGACAATAAAACAAGAGACAGAAAATCAATATGGTGTCAGACAAATTAATTATCAATGGGGTATGGAGTTAAAAATAATGGAATGAGATCATCCACTTATTTTCAATGGACTGCACCTCTATGAACCTCTTTTCAGTTTAGAAAATTCTCTGTAAGTCTGTGAAACTAGAATAATTACCTGTTCAATCAACATCCTTTCTGTTACCATCTTTGTGATGTAAACTCTCAAATTCACCTTGTCAATCCTGACCTCTAGCCCACTGTTCAGGCTCACTTCACCTCCTGTCTCTCCAGTTCCTCCTAGTGGGTGCCCCATTGCTTCCTTAAACTAAACATGGCAATAACTGAACTTCAAATATTTTCTCCAGATGCTTCTCCCCTTTCCAGTTTCCCACTAAAGTTCACAGCTTTAACTTCCCCCATTTTACTCTTCTCAAATCTGGGTTCTCACAACATTTTATTATTTCTAAAATCTTTTCTCCTTGCCAAAAGCCTGGCTCACACCACAGTCTCTCTCACTGGCCTACTATAATCCTTTTCTTCTCGAGCCTTCCTGAGTTTCACCTTTCCGTCATTCATCTATCCCATATTCAACAGCTAGAACAGACCTTTACTCTTGCTATTTATGTCGCCCATCTCTTCAAGTCCCTTCACTGGCTCTTTTTCTCTTTCTGCATAAAGTTCATAATCTCCAGTCTTAAGGTTCTGCAAATCTAGAACTCATCTCCCGTTATTCCCTTCTGCATGCCCTACACTCTGACTGCATATCTCAAAGCCTGTGGGCCAGATTTCCAGCTGGAGTGGTACAACTATACACTGGCCCTTACTCAGGGCAACACCTAATGTCTCCAGGTCAGATGCACAGCTAGTGTAAATCAGCATGGCTCCAACAATGTTGATTTAGATCAGGGGAGGATCTGATACTTAGTCTTGCCATTAGGTATCATTGTGGCACAACACTGATATCAGTTTAAGAGCAGAATTCCACACTGATTGCACTGGGTAGACCTGTTTAAAAACCAATGACACAAAATGACTTATGTTTTTAAAGTGCTGGCTCATTCACCATTTTGACAGATACGTAATAACCAGATTCCTATAACATAACAGATGCACAGCTCCCACCTACTCCAGCATGCCTGAATCCAGTGTCTCAAAGAACCCCATGGTGGGATATGAAGAGGGTTTTGACCCCCTTGCATGGGCATGTAGACTCCAAGTCACACTCTAGTCCGAAAAGATTTCCCTTCCCTGCTTTAAAATGGACTGAAATGTTCTACACATAAATGCTCTGAATAAGGGAAATCAAATTAACAAGACCCAGATCCTCAGCTGGGAAAAGTCAACATATTTCCATTAAAGTCAATGGAGCTATGCCAGTTTACACCAGGAAGTGGATTTGGCCCAAAGATGTTCATATTTATTTTCAATAGTGAAGCCATTGTCCAGCAGATGTTTAGGGCATAAAACTCTGGCGAAGAAGCTATTACTTTGGCAGTTCTTTTTTTTTTTTCCAGAATCCTTATTCTACATTTTGACCAGATCTGTTTTAAATACAAAACATTATATGTACATAATATTAAGGCTGTGATGCTAACTGGCAAAAGCCAGGAAATGGCAAGCTCAGACTAATCCCAATATCAGTGCCATGAATGAAGAAATAGCAAAGGTTTTGCAGACAGTTGCCAAGAGAGGCTGAAATGAAGATGCCAGATAAAGCCAAGGTTGTATCTGAGGAAACAAGGAAAGTGCTACAGATAAGGAGTGAAATATAAAGAGATTTAAACGCAAGAAACGAGGCAGATTTTTGTAAATCTGTATAAAGCTATAAAAGCAAAGATGAGAGAGGAAACCAGGAAGAACAATATTGAACTTCTCAAGACAACAATGAACAAACAAAACAAAAACTTGAAAATACGGTAGTTGGAAAACAGCACAAGAAAGGGACATACCATTTTATTACAGTGCCAGAAAAAAAACAGAACTGAATCAATGACAGGGGAAAAATCATTAAAAAGACTGAAGAATTCTATGGAGAGTCCTGCATTTAGTGCCAATGGCCATCAAAAAAAGCACCTCTGAAATCACAACCGAATAAACTGTATGACCTGCACCAAGCATCAGGAGCTGCCTTCCATGTTCTATGGAACGTTCAGTGGATAGTAGAGAATCTCTTCTGATGCATGTTTGGTGTCTTTTGTAAGAGGAGTTGTTGGTCCCCAACCCCAGAGGAAGTTTGTCTATCTCACAATAATCAGCACAGTTGGTATGAATTGGTTCTCTAAACAGAGAGGACAAGAACTACCTCATGTAATGAAGAGACACAGGGACTAAGATACCCTCCAGGGATGAATGAATATGGAAACTGCACTATGCTTTCACCCCTAATGATGATCTCCCCAGGCGAGGGTTATGGTACTTTGGTAAGCTGTGTGAGAAAGCATGTTCTCCTGCTGCCTGTATTGTACCTACTCTGTGGACAACTGGAAGGTGGCTTCATTTTTAAGAGCAGCCAAGCTGACATCTTCCAGTAGCACTAAGTGCACTGACATTTTGGGTTTGTTTTTGTTTTGCTTTACAAGGGATGGTTGCTGGGGGGTTAGGATTAGAGGGAGGGAGGAGACTGAAAATGACTTGCTTAGTGCCAAATTGTTCCTGGTCCTTCTGCAAATGTGCAATGAGGGGCTTAAGGAGTAGGAAGGAGGGAACTTGCACAGACAATATAAGGTCCAGGCAGGAGCACAGGGACCACTTTGTCCTCATCCCTTGGGGGTGCATGGTGCCCTAATGGGGCATGGAGGGGCAAAGAGGAGGTGCAGGCCCACCATCCCACCCCTCTTCTACACTAACCCACAGAACAGGACCAGCATGCAGGTGAAGAGTAAGCTATACCCCCTAAAGGGGTGTAGTAGCATATACTCCCCCATAATGTACCAAAAAGCTCAGTGAAGTATTTCCAAGCTAGCCCAGGGCCAGGCAACTCCACCCAGCCCCTTACTCTGGGCTTTGCTTAACAGACATGATCTAGCCTTAAGTCATTCACTAAGGAGCCGATGCTGTTACGCATACGCCTATTAAGTAGTTCTTGTCTCTGCAATCCCCACTGCATTACTCAGGATGCATACGGATGGCACAATCTGGCCTGACCTGCCCAATTTCCTTTTAAGAAGCAAAGCCAGTGTGGAATATTTCACAACAGGTGCTTTCTCACTCCACCCCATTACTTTTTAAAAGGCCAAATGGTGTGTTTTAAAGCAGATTATGTGAGCAAATTTGTTCCCAGACTAAGCACTCGAGTGCCAAGCTTTCACCCGGAGAACACAACAACACTGGCATAGCCTTAATGATCGGATGCATTTATAGCGAAAAAAATGCTTATAAATTCATAAACCCTCTCCTAACCTTACCTGTAACACGCTCCTGCAAATTTTGCAGTAATTACTAATACTGTAGGTATGAACTGTAATTAGACAATTTGAAACAGTAAAATCTTGCAACAGATCTTGGAGCTCTGCTGAATTCCACCAGCCAAAGAACTGGCCTGTGATCTGTAGTTTACCAGTGACAAAGGAGAAACAAAGTATGTTTCCTATACTTTCCGTTAGCATTTGAGCAAACATTGTGTTTAATATTAGAAAGCAGTACGCATGTGGTTGCTTAGGAATGAAAAACATTCCTTGATGCCCTCTGATATGCACCAGGTTGCTGTGGGATGCTTTTGTGCATTCTACTTGAGCAGTTACTAGGGCCTGGAGTCCACAGGAACATGACATTGTAATCTTGGTCATGTTTTATTTATGGGAAACAGTGCAGCAGATAGGGTGTGTTAACAAACAAAAGATGATTGCTTCAGGGGCACTCTCTCGTCCTGAGGTAATTAAGACAAAGTAGTTTCACTGGTTGGGGGATTCATACTGCAGACAACCTTTTCCTTGCTAAAATGATCTGCAGCAACCAGGCCAAAAGGGCTAAATCAAAAGCAACACGGGTAGTGTTTCATCTTTGGTTAAAGTTGCATCATTAAATGGAGCTGGCATACATTATACTTCTTAAAAACCCAAATAACATTAAAAGCTACTGAGTAGAAAATGTCAGCTTGTGTGGATTTGAGGCTGGAGAAATATACAAAAGAGCATTGCAGTGACCCTACATCTCTTTTATAACCTAAATTGAAAATATTGGCTGTAATGCACTAGGCTGGCCCCTGAGAGGTGTTATACAGCCCATTGGCTTTCTGAAAAACCTAAACTACGAATCAAGCGCAGATGACAAAGAAGCTCAACATCTCAGGAAAAACTAATACATCACTGAAAGGTCACGATTCATAGACAATAGGCTGTTCAAATGTATTGGTTATTTGCAAAATATACAGCTGTGATCACTGCTGAGTGTTACTTGTCTGGTGACTTTACAATAGCATGGTAAAGACATAGTATGTATTAACTTGGAAAATATACTAGGATAGCAGTTCTCAAACTGTGGGTTGGGTCCCCAAAGAGGGTCGCAACCCCATTTTCATGGGGTTGCTAGGGCTGGCATTAGACATGCTGGGGCTCGGGGCAGAAAACAAAGCCCAAGCCGTATCGCCCAGGGCCGAAGCCCGAGGGCTTTGTCCCTGGGCAGCGGGGCTCAGGCTTTGGTTTCAGCCGTGGGTGGCGGGGCTCAGGTTACAGGCTCCCTGGCCAGGGCTGAAGGTACGGTTGGGCCTCGGCTTTCTCTTTGGCCGCCTCACCCAGGGTAGCTAGGGTTCAGGCAGGCTTAGGCTTCGGTCCCCGTTCCTGGGGTCATGTAGTAATTTTTGTTGTCAG
This sequence comes from Lepidochelys olivacea, assembly GCF_965140295.1. Taxonomy (NCBI): domain Eukaryota; kingdom Metazoa; phylum Chordata; order Testudines; family Cheloniidae; genus Lepidochelys; species Lepidochelys olivacea. Next base: position 104,438,437 of record NC_140416.1, read on the forward strand.
AAGGGGATTGCAGTGCAATGAAGTTTGAGAACCGCTGTACAAGGATCATCTTCCTTCCATGTCTCTCTGATCCCCTCCCCCGACAGGCTCGTCCCTTTTCCCCACAGCAAGTTCAAGCTTCAAGGTGCTTCACAAATTGTCCTTTCCCTCTCTTTTGTCTCCAAGCTTGTCACCCCTCCCTCCCTTTGCACCTGCTCTGGTCTGTCAATAATGGCAGCTTCATGCCCCATTTTTCAGCCTCTTCCCCAGCTGTCTCTATGCCATCTTTCATGCTGCCTCTTATATATAGAATATCCTCCCTGAATTAATCCATGAGGTCTTCTCCTTCTTCAAATCCCTCTTCAAGACCGACCTATGCTTTGATACCTACAAGACACCATCCAGCCAGTGATGGTTTGGTTCTGTGTCAGCAGGGCAGAGTGGATTTTAATTCCTGTTTTTAAAGTGATCTGGTATCTTCAGGAAGCACCATTCAGTGCAAAACCTGCTTGTGCAATTGTGTGACCTTATTTGTGTTACACTTCTCCTTTCCCTCTTCCCTCCTCTTATTTATCATGCTCTTTTGTTGCATAGTCTCAAGTTAGACTATAAGCTCTTTGGGGCAAGGAATACCCCTTCCCATGAGTTTGTAGAGTGCTCAGCACAATGGGGCCAACACTGAGACCTGTAGCTGCTACCACAATATAAACAGAATGAAACTCACCTGTGATAATAAAGGGATTAAGTTTGGCTTTGCTGCAGGCCTCATAGATTGGGTAGTGCATGGTTACCCTGCCCCAGAAGCAAACTGGGAAGGAGCTAGTATCTGAGAGATCCACAGTCTGCCTCCAAGTTTCCTGCCATGTTTTGTGGAGGGGTAGGACCCTATATCAGCCCTAGATTTGGTGCAGCCCAGTTCCCTAATGCATCAGCACAGCTGCGCTGAATGCTGTGCTGAGGGCATGGAGACAAAGCTTTTCCCAATCCCTGCCCCTTCCCATCCACATTTGTGGGCAAGGGATAGAACAGCCCCACAAAAGCTGTTTCCCTCCTTCCCTTGCAGTATCTATGGTATGGGTAGCCAGCACAGGAGAGTAAAGTGATTCCCCTGCCAGGGTGTGCAGGACAGGCCACAATCAGGTCCCAAATACAGATCTAATACTATACCTAGATTCATGGCTTTTGGCACAGGGAGATACAAATTGCTCTTTCCTGCACCAGTGAGGTCCAGAGAAGATTCTCCCCCAGGGAAGGGCAGGCAATGCTTCCTAGGTCACCCTCTCCGGGGGTTCAGCTTTCATTTCTGCCAGGGGCTCTGAGTAGATGCACTGAATCATATCAACCCCTTCTCCCTTTCAGACTGTGCTAGCCCCCTAACATTGCCTTGTGCAGAGGAGATTGCAGCACTCTAGTACTGATAAACCTCCCCCTTCCCCAGCCCCATGGGGATTTTCCATCGTTAGGGCCCCTGGTTTACATCAACAGAAGTCAGTGTAAAACAGCACTGATCTATCCCCTGGTGTGTATGTGTATGCCTTTGTGTGCATGCTGGAGGTTGAGTTAATAGAATGTGTTAAGGAAAAATGAGGAGGTGAGAGCAGGATAAATAGGATCATAAGTGTTGGAGATGAAAAAGACCTATTAGATGATTAAACTGCCAGTGCAGTTCCCCTGCCAGTGCCAGTCTCCTTATAGGGGATGCTTCAGATATGAAAGTGGGACTACATTTGATCCTGTCCTACAGACTCCATAATAAATAGAGAAAGTAGGCATATGTGTACAGAACGCGTATGGCTGTAGGTGGTGGCGTGGCAACAAGGCTGGAGCAGAACGGCTGTGCCATGCACTTGGCATCAGTCTGAAATGGTTAACAATAAACAAACAGGATTTGGCTGTCAGCACTTTTAAAGGAACAAACACAAAAGGTGACTGCTTTGGCTGCAGTGACTATGCAAAGGACTTCACCTGGCCCTGGAATTCTGGGGTTGGGTTGGGTTGGGTTGTGCTGAGCTGAGCTGAGCTGAGCTGAGCTCCTCTCCCAGGCTCACTCAGCTCCACCCTTCAGCCAATTTCCAAAGCAGGCAAGCCTTCTTAACTGACCTGCTGGCTCCCTAATGGTCAGTCTCTCCTGGCACTTCTAGGCCTCTGGAGCAGTAAATCTTGTTGGTAGCCTAGCCTGAGCGGTTTACCTTATTCAGAAGGCATGTCAGAGCACTGTCACCTCTAGCAGGGACAGAGAAGGCCTGATAGACCCCGTCACAGAAGACATGAAGGATTTATTTCCATGCACGTCTGATAATTTTCAATTCCTGTACACACCCTTCCCAGAAAGGTGAGGAAGGACTGTAGAATCCATGTAGTGGCACATTATGCAGCACCACCTATCCCCACCTTGCTCATTAACACCTTCTACTCATTGCTGAGCATGATCTGCCGTGCCACACGGGAGCAAGTACCCACTGACAATTTTTTAAATGAACTAAGCAAAAAAGATACACCTCATTACAGCAAAATAAGGCAGACACAAAAGTATGAAAACATCCATTGTATTTAGAAACACACCTGATACAGCGTGTCGGTGGGATAGTGTATGTGGGGGAGGACGTACTCTTAAGGCACGTCTAGACAGCCCGTGACAGCGAGCCTCCCAGCCTGGGTTGATAGCAGGAGCCCTGCTTGACTCTAAACAGCGCATTGAGGTCCCACCCTTGTCTTTTGGTAGGGTTTTGTTTCTCTATATTGCTATTGAGATTTCAACTCTCTTAGGCTGGGATTTTCAAAGGAGTACAAGGAGTTAGGCACCCAATTCCAATTGCAATTAAATGGGTGTGGAGCGTCAACTCTTTACTCTCTTTTTAAAATCCCTGGTTTAAGTGTTAAGTGTTTTGGTTTGTTTGTTTTTTTTAGAATCATAGAATCATAGAATATCAGGGTTGGAAGGGACCTCAGGAGGTCATCTAGTCCAACCCCCTGCTCAAAGCAGGACTAAATCATCCCATCCCCAACTAAATCATCCCAGCCAGGGCTTTTTCAAGCCTTACCTTAAAAATATCTAAGGAAGGAGATTCCACCACCTCCCTAGGTAAGCTTTCCTAGGTTTCTTTTTCTTTTTTTTTTTTTTATGGGTCATTCCTGTTTTGGAAGAAACTAAGATCAATTGTCTTTTTGAATGTGACTGATGACACAGACCATAGCCTTTATCCCATGTCCCAAGCCATCTGCATTACAGCTAGGACATGCCCACTAGGTGGTTTGGAAGAGGGGCAGTCTCCTCCCCAAAGAAGTGCTCTTCTTGTCCCAGTTGAGATATTATGTGTTGGTGTCCACTTTCTGTTTTGCAAGAGCAGCAATGCCTACCTGCCCTGTTTGCAATTACATTAGCTAGCTGCCTCTTATCAATATTTGTATATTGAAGCAATTGGGCTAAATCCTCCTGATCTTGCTTGCTGCTGACAGTAATGGAACTACTTGCTTAAGTAAGGCAAGCAGCATTTGGTTCTCAGAGGGAGTAATATACACCTGATTTGCACCAGCTGATGATTAGGTCCTATATAAAATGCATCCTAGTGCATCATCTTTTGCGCTTGAGGCAGTGACCTTCCTTCCATGGAGAAATTCTTTGCTACCCCAGATACTTAAGTCTTCAAAGAGTCATTGGAGGCAGCTGTTACTTGCACATCAGGATGAGCAGATCATTCTGATGGAGTTTGGACACCCATTTCTCATTGATCCAAGCTGTTCCTGTCACTGCTTACTGATGAAGGCTGCTCATTGTGGCCTTGGTGTCTTGTGTGTTGAATATAGATGGCATAAGAAGTTAAGTGCACTTCTCCTTACATGCAGACAAACAGTATCCTATGCCTGGAATCCACATTCATATACCCCATTGGTTCATCTCTACTTGAGGCACTTGGAAAATTAGAGTTTGAAAGCTCACTGCACAGAATGCCTTGAATGTGCAGGAAGAACCTCCAATGAACTACAATAGAAACCATTGCTAGTAGACATAAACTAAAGCAAAAAGACACTTTATATTTACATGTATAGGTTGCTCCAGTAGTCTGTTGTGTGTGGAGGCAGTAGTTCAGTTGTTCCTAAACTCCCTAGACAAGCATGGTGTGACAGTGTTGTAATGGCAGAGGGCCAGATTTTTAAAGGCATTTATGCTAACTTCCACTGAGATCCATGGGAATTTAATTGCCTAAGTATCTTTAAAAATCTGGACCAGAACACCCAGACCCAAGGGTCTGGAGTGCCTCATCATAACTAAGAAATTCCCCTCTAGGTGATTCACAGAGGGGCATTAACAGGCTTAGGAGAGGGCAAAGTCTGCTCTTGCTTGGCTAGAAGAAGAAATGGCCAAGGTGCTGTGCTTAGAAAAACGTGATGGGGAAGAAAAACAAGTTGCCTTTGCATTCAAAAATCACTCGGCATTTGAATTAAACGGTTGATGTGAAATCATGTCCTTGCATGCTGGTAACAAATAAACCACTATCCCCTGCATTTTTAGAGTGGGGATAGGCATGTCACTTTCTCAGAGCCATGTGACCAGAGCCCTGCACATTAAGACAAGAACATACCTTTGGGTAAAAATTGCTTTGCAAATTACATTGGACTAAAATGACATGAAAGCTACATAATTCTGCAGTCTGATCATCCAGATGTATCACGGAAGTTCAAGCAGACAGCCAAAATCTGCCTGACAAACCTAGCACTGATGATTCGCCACTGCTCCTTTGAGAGCAAACCTATTTGAGAAGCTGGACTCAGCCTGACAAAACAATGTAATGAAACTTCAGACTGTCTTCAGAAACTTTGAAAGCTATTATACCAAATCAATCCTTTGGAACAATCCATACAGGTTTCTCTGTCAGGTTTTAAAACATCCATAGATCTAGAATGAGTAGTACAACATCTTAAACTAACTATAATTATTGGGTCATATCCTCCACTGGTATAAATCAGGCTAACCCCATTGGATACAAGAGAGCTCTGCTGATTTATGCCAGCTGAGGAGCTAATCTGTGTGTTTTGTTGTTATGCAGACTGAAATGAAAGGATCAGTTTTCCATAATTTGCTTGAGAGTATAATGGAAATCAGAGATGGGGAAGACCTACAGTACCCCAACCTTAAATGGTAAACCTTAAAAATCACGAGGCAAGCCACCAAAATCAAGAGATTGTCTTAAAATCATGAGACATTTTAAAATACATTTTGAGTACTTTTTATTTGCCATCTGTTTTTTTAGCCTTTAGAACGCACTTGGGTCATTTTCATGCTTTTGTGCATAACCATAAGAGCTAAACTTTATTCTCTCAGATGTCTAAGGAGATTGGCCTAAAGTATTGATCTAGATCTGAACTTCCCCAAACACTGAAGGGGTTGATATCTGGTGTAGTTTTCAGTGCTTCTCGCTTCATGTAAAATTAAAAGAACACTGCTGAAATATGGCCAAAAATTTAGATTTCTATTTTAGGGCTTCATCCTGCACTACTAAAATCAGTGGGAATTCTGCCATTGACTCTAATAAGAAGGCAATCAGGCCATTAGAGACCAGTTCTGCAATTGGCTCCAGGTGGGCTCACGGTTCCACCTCTGTATCTTTCATTCCAGGATCAGGACACTAAGTAGCAAAACTTTGAAGTCTTTTATATCCATTGGAGATCTCTCTCTCTCTCTCTTTCTTTTTTTCTCTCTCTCCCCACTGGGCAAGACAGAGTGAAAGTAAATGGGACTTAGGCTCCTAAGTGTTTCAGACGTAGATTCTGAAAGATATTTAGGTGTCTAACTGCCATTGGGCTTCAGACACTTTGTAAATGGGACTTAGATTCCTAAATCAGTTAGCTGTTTTTGAAAATTATATCCACCATCTAACAGGCTTGATTCACCAATTCTCCATCTGGTTACAAATTTCAGCTGAAACCTAGTGCTGTTAAGCAATTAAGAAAATTAATCACGATTAATCGCACTGTTAAACAATAAGAGAATACCATTTATTTAAATATTTTTGAATGTTTTTCATATTTTCAAATATATTGATTTCAATTACAACACAGAATATAAAGTGTACAGTGCTCACTTTATATTTATTTTTATAACAAATATTTGCACTGTAAAAAAAAGAGAAATAGTTATTTTTCAATTCACCTAATACAAGTATTATAGTGCAATCAGTTTATCATGAACGTTGAACTTACAAATGTAGAATTAGATACAAGCAAGTGGCTGAACAAGAAGTAGGACTGACTGGATTTGTAGGCTCTAATGTTTTACATTGTTTTGTTTTTGAATGCAGTTATGTAACAAAAAAAATTCTACATTTGTAAGTTGCACCTTCACGATAGAGATTGCACTACAGTACCTGTATGAGCTGAACTGAAAAAATACTATTTCTTTTATCATTTTTACTGTGCAAATATTTGTAATAAAAATGATAATATAAAGTGAGCACTGTACACTTTGTATTCTGTGTTGTATTGAAATCAATATATTTGAAAATGTAGAAAAACATCCACAAATATTTAATAAATTTCAATTGGTATTCCATTGTTTAACAGTGCGATTAAAACCGCTATGAATCACGTTTAATTTTTTTTAATTGAAATTTTTTGAGTTAATTGCATGAGTGAAAATGCAATTAATCAGGTTTCAGAGTAGCAGCCTTGTTAGTCTGTATTCGCAAAAAGAAAAGGAGTACTAGTGGCACCTTAGAGACTAACCAATTTATTTGAGCATTAATTAATTAATTGATCGACAGCCTTACTGAAAACCATTTTCTCCTTTGCATATATCTCAACATCTCCCTCCCTCTGCTCTTATTTTCCGATTGAACTCTGACATTGTATTATTTCACTCTACAGATCATTTTGGGATAGTTTGCAAGAACAGTGCTTTGCTCAATAAAGTTAAATTGTGTTGCATTTGTAATAAAAATTCAAGGCATTTTCTGCAGAGTGCTTGGTTTCTGGTTAGTTTGTTTTAGCCATCCTCACACTGGCAAAACTGCCATTGATATTAATATCATCTTCCCCTGGCTCTGCTGGTGGGATTGGGCTTGGTTCACAATGGGAGGTGTCATATAAAGAGTTTGCTCCCTTGGAGCAAGAGTTTGCCCCACTCCAGAAATGTGTCACCTCCTCAAGCCGTGGAGCTCTCACTAAATAGTGTTTGCTCTCTATGGTTTCCACAGTAGATAACCCACCCCACTGTGGCTTTTATGCTCCTACCTACTTTTAGTTGTTCCTCTGCATCACGCAGCAGGGGAACTATGAGTTTCTAAATTCGGTAAAAGATATGGAAAAGAGGGTAATTTACATACACTTTTCACATAAACAAAAAAGAAGAAGTGAAAGAGAAATATAAACTCTCCGCTCCCTTTTCCCCCAAAGGAATGAAATAGTTATAGCAGCTTAATTATGTATTTTAATTACATGCACATTAGAAAAAACTATTTATAGAATTATGTCTTTAAGAAAAGAAGGGCAGCGTTGCTATGTGTTTTACAGCGGCCCCTGAATATCAGATCAGGTGTTCAGAAATCACTACTTCCACTTCTTTTTCTGGGGCTGAATTTTTGTGTTAATTTCAGTTTATATGCTGGCCAGATGATGAGTGAGTTGTGCAAAACCCAAGAGTAAACAAAAGACGTCATAACCAGCAACTAACTGTCTCATGGAAGATCTTCCCCATTGTAAGCTTGACATGTAAGTTTTGCAGGAAGGAATGTTTTACTTACACCACCACTGTGCCTTATACCTGCACCCTAGTGGGAATCCCAGTTGACCATGTTCAGCTGGATCCTGTTTCTAGCTGCTAACTAGGTTCTGGAGCTGAGAAACAGGACTATTAGTCTACTGGTTCCTAACTTCTGCTTGCTGGGCTACTGTTTCTCCCAGTAGAAATCAACAGCTGAAGGATTTTGATGGTGTCCACAGGACAGTTCAGTAGGGATGGATTTACATCCTTAAAATGATTGTGCAAACTAAGGTTTCTATATGGGGTTTCAAATACATACATAGAGATTCATCACTGCATTATTCAACTATAATCAATTTCAGTGGAGTTACAGCAGCATAAAATTGGATAACACAGGAATGAACCAGGGCCACAATGTGTGGACTAGAATCTGATCTCAGTTACACAACTGTAAATCAGGAGTAACTCAAGTGATCTCAGTATTTTAGATTTTCATCAGTGTACCAGAGATCTGAATCTGATTTTATATATTATACACGCAAACTCAAACACCACCACCCCACACACACAGTACAGCACGGGGTTAACTGATAAACAATAATTCTCAATGGTAAAACCTTTTTTTAAAGAGCACTGTACATATTTTTGAAGTTATTTTAATTGATTGCCACTCTGTGTAGATATATGTATCACGACACTATGATTGCTTTCCTTCTCATTTTCATTAGCTTTGATGTGCTCTGATATACCAGTGACTTCAACCTTAATCAGTGCTGTAGCTTGCCAGCTCCACATGAAAATATCTAAATGGTCTTAACTTGCTGCAGGAGATAGTCTCAAGTATCTAGGCGTGTACACACACACACACACACACACACCCCTCTAAACTGTGTGAAGAAAAGGAAATCTGTACTGGGTATTTCATCTTTATGTAGCATACTTGCCCCTTGATCAGCAATTGATTGGAAAGCATAATTAGAACTATCTTTTCCTGAACTAGTTTTCATCCCAAAGCCCTGATCCACCTAAACACTTAAAAATGTGCATTACTTTGACCAACAGAGTAGTCCCATATTGTAACTTGTCATGATAAAACCTACAGGAAGTGTGACAGGGACAGAATAGGTTCACACTTTTTTTTAACAACCCTATATTTTTAGAATTAAAATATGAAATGATGTTTTATCCTATTCCGCCTATAGTAACATCTAGGAAATGTATTGTAGGGAACAATCTTGCATTTGGTAAAGGATGGACGAAACGAACTAATAGGTCTTTTCCATCTCTAACGTGTGATCCTTTCCAGGAAAGAATAGTCTGTCATCTGACAGAAAATGGAATACATGTTGTCATTGAATAACTAAAGGTCAGTGTTTAGCTGAGCTGGGAGAATAATTCATAGCAAATCATCCACCAGACAAATATTGCCTCTTTTTTTGTTTTACAAATTGATCAAATTTTCTCAAATGCATCTGTTATTCAGAATTATTTCTGCAACAAATTCTTGGTCTGTTCACAAATCTCTCATTGTGAGTGCTCAATCTTCAAGCTATTTTGGCTGGACACATAGATCATATGTACATTTCTGTTCCCTGACTGGCCTTAGAATGCAATGCAACCCTTAGAATCCACTTTATGGTGTGAATACTAGTTATTATATTTTCTGTTAATATTCTGCAATATGGCCCCTAAAATTTATGTAAATTTCTTGCCAGTACACTCACTGGCTCAGATTCTGATCTCATATATATTTATGTAAATCAGGAGTAAGCCTATTAAATCCATAAAGCTACACTGGTCTCAAATTAATATAAGTAAGAATCAGGCCCTTCAAAATTAAATTGGTTGATAACCTCATGTTCCTTTATTACAATAATGCTAAGGAAGAGGTAATTTAAAGGGATTCTGAAAAGAAAAAATGAGTTAAAAGATTTTTAAGTTTAAAATACTTTTTGGTTCATTGCGTATCAGACCCTGAATACTAGGGTCCTGATTCTGATTTCACAACAGTTTTACTAAACCGGTGTAACTCCACGGATTTCAATAGAATTCTTCCTGATTTATACCCATGCACAAGAAAAATCAGAATACGGATCAAAGCTTGGCAAATACTGCAAAAACATTCCACAAATATTCATTTGAATTTGTGAACACGTTTGCTTTGCTAGTATTTGTTGTTTCGCTTTTCATTAATAGTCTAACAAATGGGCCTGATTCTGATCTTTCATTCACACCAGCGAATCTGAGGAGTTGCTCTGTTTAAGTCAGTAAAGCTACAAAGTGGTATAAAACAGTAGTAAGTGAGATCAGAATCAGGCCTTATTGTTTAGGGAAAATGAACACTGAAATGAAAAATATATGACACTTAAAAATAAAATACAGTGTCCTTTAAAAGAATTCTTCTGTTGCAGAGTGCCTTTAAAATGTACCTTACTTGGCATTTTGGAAATTGTAAGAGCATGAACTTTAATTCAATTTAATTGTCAAAGAGCCTGATTCTCATCTCACACTACCATAACAGTTAGAATAGTTTAACTATTACATCAGTCGAGCCCCGATTCAGCAAAGCACTTAAGCATACACATAACTTCAATAGGTTTCAGAGTAACAGCCGTGTTAGTCTGTATTCGCAAAAAGAAAAGGAGTACTTGTGGCACCTTAGAGACTAACCAATTTATTTGAGCATAAGCTTTCGTGAGATGAAGTGATCTGTAGCTCACGAAAGCTCATGCTCAAATAAATTGGTTAGTCGCTAAGGTGCCACAAGTACTCCTTTTCTTTTTGCGGATAACTTCAATAGATTCATAGATATTAAGGGCACAAGGGACCATTAAATCATCTAAATTGACCTCCTCTATATTCCAGGCCATTAAATTTCACCCATTTACACCTGTATTGAGCCCAGTAACCTGTATTTGACCAAAGCATAATTTAAGCATGAGTAGTCCTACTGAAGACAAGGAGATTACTCACAAGCTTAGAAATATGGTGCCTACCCACATATTTTGCTATATCAGGACCTAAGTGAGTTAAGAATCTGGCCCTCAAAGCTTCACAAATAAATCTTCAATTGTCTAATAGCAGTTTTGTATACAATTATCCCAGTCAAGGTTTTCTTACAGTTGTTAAAAGTGTTAGCTTGATAGGGAAGAAGAGGCTGGTGGATTCTGTTGAGCTATTGTCTCCATCCTTACAATACTCTCCAAACTGAGCCTTATTCCGCCTTTAGATGCATATAAGTAACTCCCCCTGCACTCAGTCAGAAGGGCAAATGTGTATCTAAAGGTAAATTTTGGTGTATGTAAAATATTGCTTGGAAGCCCATACTGAGTGGGACAAATTCTGCTCTCAGTTAAGTCAATGAATGGTGTTATTCCATATTTACATCAGAGAACAGAGGCCCTGATCCAGTAAAGCCCCTAACAACCTTTAACCACTGGGACTGCTCACCTGCTGAAAGTGAAGTATATCTTTAAGTATGTTGCTGGGTGGGGGCTTGAGTGCAAAGTTCAGCTCAGAAAAAATAGAAACAACCACGCTTACCTTCCAGTACTTAAAGCTACTTGTTCTGGGACATTTTAAGTGTTTAAAGCTTGCATTGCTTAAGGCTCCAATTCAGGAAAGCCCTTAAGCACATGCCTTACTTTAAGTATACACTCAAGTCTCATTGGCTTTAGTGGGATTTAAGCACATGCTTAAAGTTAAACAAGTGCTAAAATGCCCTTCCTGAATAGGGATGCTTTCCTGAATTGATACCTAACTGAACTGATACAAAGATATTCCATAAGTCTAATGAACCATAATGATCCTCAGTTTTTCAGGTCCTCCCAAATTTAAAATAAACAGGAAAGACAAGATTTGGAGATCAAGTCAAATGTCCAATTTATTTTTATAACTTGAAACTGGAACAAACGTTGTTTTGAACGAGCGTACAAATGAAATGGTAGACACATGCTGAACTCAACATTGTGACAATAAGGGAAAAAAGAGGCCAAAAATCTTGTACAGAGAATAAAAGGAACAATAAATATTTCACTAAGCCATATTGAAATGACCTCCAGCCATCTCAACATTTTATCCATAATAAAAAAAAAGTGCTCTTGTTTTTTAAACAGAGCACCAAATACCAAGCAATAATAAATAGTTCCAAACTTGTAGTAAAAGACAAAACCTCCAAGTAAACAACAAAAGCTCATACAATAAGTAATAGAAAAAGGTAATAAAAATATTTTGCCTTGCCGGTACAAATGCAAACAACTTAAATCAACATTACTTTGCTTTGCAGTTCTAAAATACAAAGAGCACCATAAAAATGAGTTTGCTTGTGATAAACAAAACCTTGGACTGTCTTGTACTCAGGACTGGGATGAAATGCTGATTTTTGACCCCTTTTTTTCATATAGATATTTTCCTTCCCAAAAATGAGATTACAGGCCCACTCCTGCTCCCACAGAAGTCAACTGAAGTTTTGCTATTGACTTCAATGGAAACAGAAGCGGGCACTGGAAGTAATAAATTTCAACTTAATAAAATGTTAAACTGAATTGTGAATATAAATATGGCAGCATAATAGCTACTGTATGTCTATGTAATATTGTGCTTATGGCCTAGTAAAGTATGATTCTCCTAAACAGGAAGAAGAGGGTCTCCATTGTCACTACAGTCTGTAGAAACACATTCCTTGTGCTTTTTGGGTGACTTACCGTTGGTTTATGAATGATTTAAGTCACACGATTAGACAACTGCTGGTTTAACTACCTTAGTAAGAAACAATAGGACTAGCGGTGCTCCCAAGCAATTTGCTTTAAAATGAAAGTTGATGTTTTTTTTTCTTTCAAGGAATTGGTCTTAGACTGGAAACCTAGGATTCAATGCTGATCTTCATTAGACTGGTGTGTATTCAGGGGTACTCCACTGAATTCCATGAGGTTACTCCAGATTTACACCATTGTAACAAAGATTAGAGTTTTCACTATAAAGTAGTATACACCTTTAAGGGGCCAGATTCCAATCTCAGTTACACTGGTATAAATCAGGAGTAAATCTTATGAATTAATCCTGATTTACACCAGCGTCACTGAAATCAAAACTTCACCAATAGGTAAATCTTAGGATAGGGTGAGGTCAAGCAAGAAGGCAACATCTGCAAGATAGCTGGGTCAAATTCTGCTCTCAGTTACAACCATGCCACCCCAACAGCTTCAACTGCATTGCACAGATGAAAGTGAAGGAAGAATTTGGCATGGTGTTTTTTTACCACCTTTTTCTGAAACAATGCAATTTCCTCCTTCTCTCCCACCATAAAATATTCAATAGAATGTCATCGCCACTTCTGCTACCTGTCCCCATCCCAACCAAAAGAGAGAGAGAATAGAAAAGAGAAATCAAAAGGCACAGAATTTCATCCCAGTCCCTCAAACATTCAGAAATTTATGGAATGTACAGTTAGGAGTACAGCAGCAAAGCAGATAATAACATGGACTGGCAAGACCTGTACATGGAATAGGTCCTGTTCTGACAGGGAAAACGAAGGCTGTGCCTGGACCAATTTTACTTCAATCCAAATTACAATTGTACCAAGAGCAGGTCACTTTAGCTGTGTCAAAGCAGGTGTAACAGCTTTTAAAGAGTAAAATTACTTTATTCTGGAGGGCAGGAGTTAGGGAAGTGAGTGGGAGGCAGTGGTGGTAGAGAAGATGCTATAAACAGCTAATCATTTGCAAGGGGGAAAAAAATCTCCTCTCTCTCTCTCTCTCTCTCTAGAAGGGGAATCTGTGGAATGTTACTTCAAACATCTTTACAAAAACTGAATTTCCCTTAACATGAATAGGCAATAACCATTCAGCCTGGTTCACCCATACCTGGTAAAACCTTGATGCAAGGGGCCCAGGAAACTTTGAAGATATTAGAGCCCTGTGGGAACAGCACTTTTTTTTGTAGGCCATTTCTGACCAAAAAAAATATATATATACAACTAAAATCATTTGTGAACAAAAAAAAAAAATAAAATGAAAAAAAGCACTTAATTATTTTGTTTTGTTTCTTTTACTTAAAGGTCGTCTAACAACCCCTCCCCCCCCCCTTTTTTTTCCTGTACAATAAGGACTTAACATACAAATTTTTTTTTGCAATATTTTATCCTGCCAAATTAAAAAAATATATTATTGGCAGCCTGTTTGCTTGTTTTTATTTTTATTTCCAAATTCACTAACAAAAAGGTACATTAAATCCCTTTAAAAGGACAAGCGTACAGTTAAAAAATTACAAGCTTCAGTAAAAATACAGCGAGTGCCTACATCATATGAATCAACCAATATCAATATCCATTCCAGAAGGGGGGGAGGGGGAAGAGAAAAATAGGTATAGGTCAGAAACGTGATTTTTTTCTGCAAAGCAATAACAATATTAAGCACTTTTTTCTACATACTTTTTCTACATGGTGTAGCAATCACCTTTTAATCCCCAAATACAAGTTTCTATACATTTTTTGAAATAAAAATTCAACACCCAAGGCAGAAAAAATTTTACTAAAACTCAAGACTTTACAGTTACAGTGACAAGAACAAATTTATAGACCCACCATTTAAATTTTACTGCAACATTTTCAAGGAAAAAAGAAAAGGTTTTTTTTTGTTGTTTTTTGTTTTTTTGTTTTTTCTTTCTGGTTTTGTAAAATGCCCAAGCATTCTCCATTATTACAAATACTGGTCCACTTTTACAGTAATCAAGAAATTTTAATATATATAATATATACTAAAACCCCGTCACCAAAAGAAAACAATATACACATGGCCATCATGGCATTTTTTTAATAACCTATTAAGCAAACTTTGAAAAAAAAAAGATTGCTCAAACACACATACACACAATTTTTTTTACCCTTGTATGTATTCAATACTGTAAACGTATTTTAAGACAGAGTGCACTAAATTTAACTTTTAAAAAAAATTAGCCATTGTTCCTGAATTGTTTTTTTCTCATTCAATGATAACTTGTAATTTGTGTCATATGAGTTTTAATTCAGCAGTAAATCATTTCCATTCCATTTCCTAAGCAGCGTTGTCCTGAAAAAAAAAAAAAGCTGAGAATAATTCAGCTAATGGATGTCCGAAGTTGTGCTGGGTATGCATCTTCATTTGATTGGGTCTTATGGCATTTTCATGTCCACTATCTTCAACCAGTAATTTTTTTAAGTAAATGTGGCTCTTTTTTTTCCCCTTAAAGAATGTACTTTCCTTGTTTTACTTTTTTAAAAGTCTTTTCATTTCACAAAAACGTTTTGCATTTGTCTCAAGAGACTCAGATAGGAAGATCAGTTTTCAAGGCACTCACGTCAAATTGAATGGCAGTAGAAAAACTGTCCAATAAATTATTTTTATTTTATTTTTCTTTATAGTGACAGTATTGTGAATGCCATGCTTAGCAACACTGACACTTAATCTCAGCTGTTCCCTTACAGTTTAACCCACCTTTGGGCCAAGGAGAAGAATATGCTGTAATTTCTTGTTCAGAAGCCATTTTCTCTTAAACACAAACAAAAGTTTTAAAGTGCGGGTCAACATAATCAAAATGTCTAACCTTAATTGTCCACTCTTTGTTATCATTAGTCCTAATATGCTAAAAAATAAAACAATTGGAAAAACTGAGCAGCTGCATTCTTTCCCTACAATGCTTTGCTCATATAGGGCTTGCTCCTGCTCCCAATTAAGTCAATGGGAAAACTCTCAACTCAAAACTCTCTTGACTTCAGTGGGAGCAGAATCAGGCCAATACAGGTATTATGATTAATTTTTCCCCTTCCTTACAATAACATTGTTGTGCATTATATGAGATAATCCTGATATTTTCTACTCGCCATCCTTATAAATTCTATTCTATCAGATTGAGAAACTACCAATCAGCCCTAGTTACAATTGCCTTAATTACAGCGATTCTAGTTGCAGTATACTACTGAGCTAAGTAAGGGGTTTGTACATATATCCAAAACTCGGTTAGTTTTGTGTGTGTGTGTGGTAAACTAAAAGAATGGCATTTCATTCATCCAAGGGTGGAGAAGATGCTAAAATACCTTAAAAGAGCTTTTATTACAACTATGAGGATTCTTTCGGTTATCTTAATTACTGAACCTGGAACAAGTGACAAAATGGCGGCGTCTCAGTACATATCATTAATAACCCGAATAAACTATCTGATAATAATCCACAATTAAGAATGCTATTGCTTTGTTCAATGTAGCTGCCTTCAGAAAATACCTGCACCCATGTCTTTTTAGTTGACATAACTTTAATGTTGAAGTCTACATAGAAAAGGCCTCTATCTTTAGCGACATTGTCAGTGCTACATATCAGATCCAATTCCAAAAGAAAGTGCTAATTTTAAAGATTGTTATCCGCTGTACAATTTTATTTTCCCTAATCTCCAAGGTTATTTTACAAAAAAGGAAGAAGAAGAAGAAGAAGAAAAGAAAGAATTCAGTTAAAATGTTGGCTTCTTCACAAGAAATTACACATGCTTAGCTTAAATTTCAACAAAGCAGCGGCCCCAAAATTATAATTTAAAAAGATATGCCTCTCCCCCTACAATGCAAGTAATCTCAGGCTACTACTGGGTAAAATTAAAAAGGGATACCCAACAAAATTTTAAAAGAAATTTAAACAGAAAGAATAAAAAAAAGTACCTGCACATGCCAAAAAATTACAAAAACCCAATAAATACAGAAATTATTGCACAGTTAAAAGGCTCCACAATTTTACTGCCTTAATCAACCCTCAGGTTTAATAGAACTTTGTAGACACAGGTTATATTTAAGTGCCAAGGTCTGGCACCTACTATAGTTATGCTAAGTTATGTTTACGGAGGCAAGTTAGGTCAGCTTTTCTCAGTTGGCAATAGTTAAACTGTACAAATTAAATGTTACCTAGACCCCTGATTTAACCCAGTGGGGGTCTTAGCTTCTTTCTGCCTGCTCAATTTTGACGTCATTTGTCAGCAAATGTTCTCCATGCCACTTTTTCATGTGTTTCTCCAGGGTGCTGTAAACACTGAAGGGCATCTGGCAAATGTCGCAGCGGTAGACCTCCTTCCCTATCTGGCCATGCGTTTTCATATGACGTGTCAGCTTACTGCTCTGGGCACATGCATAGTTGCAGAGCTCGCATTTGTAAGGCCGCTCTCCCGTGTGGCTCCGGCGGTGCACCGTTAAGTTGCTGCAGTTCTTAAAGACCTTGCCACAGTACTCGCATGTATCGCTCCTCCGCCCTTCCTTTGAACTGGGTCGACCGGGACCAGGTCCACTGATGTGGGGAGTGCTGCCTCCGCTCGCTGTCCCACTGCGCCCTGAGAGACCCCCATCCAGCATGTCACCTGGTGGAGTGGAGAAACGCAGGCTTCCATTCTCTGAAGAATGCTCAGAAGAAGTTGCAAAGGGGGATTGTCGGGAGTCTGTGAATCCTAGAAACGGATCCTTCATGAAGTGCCTTGATGCTGCATACCCTACCAGCCACTGGGAGTAAACATTTTCAGAAGGTATTATTGTTGCTGGTGGTAAGTCCAAATCTTTCTCTATTTTTATTCTTTTAGAAGAGTTGTTTAAACTGGGGCTCGTGATAGGTGTTGGCTTGCGAGGAAACAAACCTGGGAAGGGTTCACCTGGGCCAAAGTTTCTTCCATTGACCGTCCCTTCCTCAGTGCGGTCAAGTTCTCCTGCCACTGAGTCTTCATCGCCTGTGTCTCTCTGACAGAGGTCTCGAGGACACAGGTCTCGCTGATCAGAAGACCTTTTCATGAAGCTACTCCTCTTCTGTTTTTCAGCTAGCATGTCATTGTATTGCTGGATGGCACCGAGACTTACATTCTCTATAACTTTTCCAAGGACAAGGGATTTTTCATCTGGTAGCGATTTGGAACCGTTCTCTCGGTTACGACTTAGCTCTGAGTCCATGCTGAAGCTTGACTCTGGCCTGCTCTCGTTTTCAAGCTCCTCTTCCTCCTCCTCTTCTTCTTCCTCTTCTTCATTGTCATGGCCCAGGGAGGGATCACTCTCATTCCTGAAATCTGTCTCACTGGATTTTAGTCCCTCTCCAGTGAGCTCACTTGTGCCTGGCTCAGGAGAACTTGTGGTGGAGAGTCCATCATCTGACCTGCCTGTCATGGAGCCAGCTTTGTGCATATGTGTTTTCATATGACGTTTTAGCTTGCTGGCCTGGGAGCAAGCATGATCACAGAGTTGACATTTGTAGGGCTTTTCTCCTGTATGACTGCGTCGGTGCACGATAAGATTACTCTGGAACTTGAATGTTTTCCCACAGAATTCACAGGACTTACTCTTTGCCTGAGGCTGCGGCGGCGTAGTGCTGCTTGGGGGCATTGGTGGCAATGGCGGGGTGCTCAAAAAAGGTGATTTAGGGCTAGGCTGAAAAGGATTCAACAAGCGATGCATAGGGTTGCTGCGATTCGGTGAGACTGGAGGAGGGGTAGAATTGTTTCCTGCCAGTTCTCGAAGCCTTCTGGAGAAATCCATCGCTGGGGACTCAATTGCCATGGGGTTTAAACGCATAACTCTGTCAAAGGCACTGGGATGCTGGGCAACTAACCCCATTTCTTCGGCACTAAGGCGATGTGGATCCAGATGATGACGAGGCGGTGGGCTGAACAGTGGAGGTGTGTTGGGGAGCCGACCCTCACCAAAGCCAGGGTGATCACGTAGGATGGGGCCCGTCATCCGCAAAAGACTAAAAGGGTTGTTGTCTCCAAGGAAATTCATCAGCGGGGACTGTGCAACAGTCTCTGGTCCCAGAGGAGGAGGGATGGTGATGCGTGGAGTAAGGGAACTGTTTGAAGGGCTGGTTTCCAGGTAGATGCGGAATCCATGTGTGTTCTGGGCATGCTGAAGCAAGAACCAAGCGCTATTAAAAGGCTGCTTGCATGTTGTGCAAATATAGCTTGAAGGCTCATCTTTACCTAAAAAAGAAAAACAGAGAGAACACTCAAAAAATAATACAGAGGAGAATATTTAAATACCATTGGCATGTACTTTATTTTGTTAACAGATTTAGTCCTTGGAATTTCTGAAAGGGGATTTAATTGCAATGTACTGATTGATATAACATGTTGCCCAGCGTATTTACTCATCCAACATTTTTATTCATTGAATATGTATGACATACATTACACATACTTGCCTTCTGTGTATATCTTTATATACTATATCATATAAAACCTTGATTTTTGGCATATAGGGATGAAACTTGCTTCACACCTTTATTCCATGTAAAAATATTTGTTTCAAGGCATCTAATGCTATGTATAAAGTCAAAAGAAAATGTGATGTAGTAGGTAGATCTGTTTTATGGTACCTAAATAGGCTGTGGTATCATGTTCAGTCTTTAATTTTATATTTGTATACACTTTACTCAGCAGTCACCCCAGATCTTTGCTGTATTTAATGTATACATGCTTCAATCATGCTGTCCCCGAAATTTTTAAAGCAGTATGTGGGTATTTATCTGCACAAGTCCCATTAAAGTGAACAGGAGCTTGGAAAACGTATCCCTTTGACATTCTCTTTGCCAAAACACCAAGAAGCCACTCAAGTGGAATATCCGGTAATCAAAGCTAACAGAACAGTTGCAATTAACAGTAACAAATGTCGGGCAGTGCTTGAACTGGATCCCAAGAATTTCTGAGCCTGCCCTCCATCACAGAAATAGTAACCAGAGCCAAAAACATGGCTCTCTATTTGCCTTTCTAGCCTACTTTAAACAACTGTATAAGGTGGGAAACATTCCTTTAACCCTGATTCAGTTTACATACAAGACAGGTGTAGACAAGTCTGCACTACAGTCATAATTTTACTATCTAAAATATTCCAACCCTGGACATCATATAAAATTTTTACTATCTTCAAAAACATGGTCTTTTCCCCTTTAGTGCTCCCGCAGCAGTCTAACCCCTATACATGCCTACACACACGTCAGCTTGAAAATCATGCTTCAGAACATTTTTTTTTTTAGAAGTGTGTCTTTGAAAGTAGCTACCTTTTATGGAAAAACTAAAATTGAATTTTTGATTTCTTTCTATGACTTAATATATTCTGAGCAGTGATGGACCTAAACCAGAGCTCTGAACCCAAATGCAATACATTTTTTGAAGAACAGAACCAGGACTGAACTTCCTCTGTCTTGCCCTATGCATAATGAACTGAACCAAATCCCAGCTCATAACAACTGCAAGAGTTTGGCTCTGGATCTAAATTTTACAACCCACTTCCAGTTGTAGGTATTAGGTTATGCAGAAGCCTGTTGCTCAACCGTTATACTTGAAATCAAAAGTGTTAATAGGTGAATCAACTGTACTATCAAAACTGCCTTTTTAAAGCTAAGTGACTCACAGGGTATGTCTACACTGCACTAAAGCACCCGTGGATGGCCTGTGTCAGCTGACTCTGGCTGCGGGGCTATAAAACTGTAGTGTAGACATTCGGGCTCGGATTGGAACCCAGGCTCTGGGACCCTCCCTTCTCATGTGGTCCCAGAGTCTGGGCTCCAGCCCAAGCCTGAACACCTACACTGCAGTGTTATAGCCCTGAAGCCCAAACCCAGCGAGCCTTAGTTAACAGACACGGGCCAGCAGCAGGTGTTTAATTGCAGTTTAGACATGCCTATAGGGACCAAGAAAACTTAAGCCAAAACACACCATGAGAAGAATAACTGCCACTGATTCTATTCCACTGTTCTAAGCTTCCAGAAATGGCTGCTGATGAGGAACGCTTAGACAGAGGGAAGATGGGGGATATCTATCTATCCACCTATCTATCTGGCCTTATCATCATAGCATCTGAGTGCCTACGAAAAGAGAGAATAGAGAAAATTATATCTGATTCTACCACCTTGACTTACATAAATAGGCCTATTTTTAACTATATATTCATTAGATTATTTATGGGGGAGTAGTTCCTTACACCACAAGCACTGCTACTGATTTTAATAGCCTATTCATGTGAGTCAAGGTGGTAGAATCTGGGCCTTTACAAAAAAGAAACCTGGAGTGGAATACACTTTTGTCTGATTGACATGATCTTTTTCCACAGGTTCTTATTTTGTGCTCGGAGGGGAGATAACTAGGAGTAATATGCTAAACTTTTGTGATTAATCTGTAACAATAGCTATTGTAAATAAAAGTGCGGGGGCTATATTCTCCTTCTAACATGCATACAGAACTCCTATTGACATTAATAAGAGCTGCATGCACACACCAAATGGAGCAGATACAGTATCCTTTAAAATCTACTTAGCGATGAGGCAGTTATAGGGTTTTATGTCAACTCTGAAGTCGAAGCAACATTAAATGCTCCCATTATTACTTCAACTATTTAAATTTCTGTTTCTTATAGAAATATGATGAAAATGTCTAGACTTTTAACTTTTCTTGAACAGCAACATGTGTAGTATAAAAAGTGACAGAAATCACTGAAGCACACTGAAGTATATAACATATTCTGTCAAAAGCTTTTTTTAACAATATGTTTTACCTCAGCTCACCCTAGAATGGATTTTAATAAAGCCCTTTCTCAAGTGAGATCTAATAACAAACGAAGTGCAGTGTCTTACAAGGTCATGTATCTTCAAAATAAAGAGTGCTCTGCACCCTTCACCTCCATTTTATCCACTCTAATTAATCCATTTATTACCCACAGCTGTTCGATTCTTTCATTTTTAAAAGTCACACTGTGCATTATATTTTAAATTGTGTGTGTGTGTGCACGTGCATGTGTGTGTGTGTGTTCTTAAAAGCTTGCTCATCTAGTACAAGAACTGACAAAATCCAAACAAAACAAGAACAAAAAATTAGCTGTTGGTTAAAAAAAAAAGTTTACTTCAGAAAACGCACATATGTAAGAAAAAGAATTCGTGGGCAGGCTGAGGATCAAGGCTAATCTAAAACTGAAATGGCTGATTAAAAAAATTAGCCTCAAAATGGCAGCTGGCTAGGAGCTTGCTACTACATGTTATATGAAGCTCAGATGTTTTGTTTTGTTCTCCAAAACTTCACCTCTGTGAAATTCAAGTGAGGAAAGTTCCTTCTCCCTGACTCCTTTTTAGTTTTCTTTCAAACAGAGCAAATTAGTGTTTATTGCTGAGACAAGGTTTATGAGATATCAGTCATAACAGAAACAGTATTCTCTCTTTTTGTTTTATTTCGCTTTTATGCCCCTAAACTCTTCTGTTCAGGAGACCGCTACACAATGGCAAAACTGACTGCAGGCTACCTGGCTACCATGGCTCTGACAGCTTTTTCTTTTCTGTTTTTTAAACTTTCACAACGCTCAAAGGCTCTCCCTAGATGCCTCTTTTTTAAAAAATAAAATAAAATGTTCATTTCCATATTATCACTTCATGGTTATCTTGCCTAGAAGTTGCCCTGAGCAGTGTAGATGCTCACTTTTAAGTACAGAACAATGTCAAAAAGTCTTTGAAGATCCACTCCGAACATTTTTATAGTCTAAAACTTGCTAAATATTTTAAACATGCCCAGGAACAGTCATGTATTTCTCAAAAATGATTCGTATATTTAATAATGCAGTGCACCTACACTGTAAAACCCTTTGTTATAAGGCTACTTTTGATATATGGCATAGTCTCTTGCCCACTTCACTGAAGTTAAATAACCACTTTATAACATCTTGCTACAGTGGCTATGCCATGCACTATCTCTTAAGCACATGCTTAGTTTTAAGCCACATGAGTAATCCCACTGAAGTCAATGACATTTAAGCATATGTTTAACTGCTTCATTGAACGGGCATGGGATTACTCATGTGCTTAAAGTTAAGCATATGCTATGTGCTTTATTGAATGGGGCCTGAATTTCAAGAATGTGGGCATGACACGATTATCTTTAAGCAGACATTTCTGATTTCAATGTCTTTTGGGGGAGAGAAGGAGGGTTTGAGTTTATTTTATTATCCTTATTAATTGGTGGGTATTTATTTATGATGAGAAGATCAGTCCCCCATGCTGTAATTTATATGGTGGGATGAGAACCCAGAGCATAGGATGGGCACCTATAGAAAGTAACATGACCGGGGACATATGTTTATAGATTCACAGATATATAGATTTTAAGGCCAAAAGGGACTGCTATGATCTCCAGTCTCATGTCATGCATAAAGCAGGCCACAGAGTTCAGTGCTAGATTATATCTTTTAGAAGGACAGCCAATTTTTGATTTAAAGACTCCAAGTGATGCAGAATCTACCAAAACCCTTGGTAGTCTGTTCCAAATGTTGATTATCCCCAATATTAAAAAATTGTATCTTATTTCCAGTTTGAACTTTGCTGAGTTCAATTTCCAGCCACTGGATCTTGTTATGCCTTTGTCTGTTAAATTAAAGAGCTTTCTAGTATCAGATATCCCCTCCCCGAGTAGGTAATTATAGACCGTGAATTTATTGAACACTTCTGTCTTGTCTGCATATTATAGCTAAAGGTGGTCTTTGCCAGAAATATTAACATTTGTTCCCTCCCTTGCTATGTGACTGATTACATTTCATTCAAAATGTCAAAACAATAACAAGACTTTTTTTCTTTTTAATAAATGGTAAAAAACAGAGCTAAATTCAGTTTCCTTTCCCCCTCCCCACCCATAAAAGTCTGGTTTTATGTTGGGCACCTAGTAGACAGGTAGGTGAAGTAAATTCCACCCATCTGAATTTCTGTTTAATGCCTAGCTCAATGCTAGAGCAACTAGATTTTGTGGGTCAGCTGCTCCAATGCATTTGCATAATCATGGATCCCCTGACCGGCCCTCTGCAAGCCTATTTGTGACCAATGCACAACTCTTTTTTGTGATGTAGAGGCCCTCCCCGTGCAATCAGTTCAAACCCTCCCTATGTAGGCTCAACCTTGAGCCATCAGCAGCAGAGGTGAATTTCCCCCTGAACGCCTTAAAATATTCTGTGCCATATTAAACAATAATCATAGTGTGATCAGAACTTGAGAAAATTCATTGTTTTCTGTTTGGGCTACAGAGACATTCTCTGCCTTACGAACCCTCTTCTCAGCAGGACTGAATAATTCCATTAGCTGTAACAAGAGAATAAACTCCCCCCTTTAATCAGCCACCCATGACCCTCACTAGGACTGTGTCATACACAAAGTTGGGTGCATATAACTACTGCTATTCTTTACCACTAGGAATACATTCTAGGTAATGTTTCTGGTATGCTTTACAAAGTTATGACAGCAGCAATAAAAATGTAAGGAATTTTAATGCTGCTTTACTGCAGCTTTAGAAGTTCAGGAAAAGTAGAAATTTGCAAGCTTTAAAGAAAGGACACCATTAACTGTAACACTCAGGAACAGACATGTATCCGGTTCCTACAATCATTCCACCAGTGTTACTCTTGCCCTCTGCCACTTGATTTTTTAATGAGCATTTAAATAATTACTCCTTCTTATTATGCTGGTTACTCTAATAATACCTATAAAGGTAGCGTAGATGCTCAATAAAAACACACCTTTAATTGAATTATTATTAAATTAAAATGCCATAATTGAAAGCACTGGTTTAACAAGTCTCCTTATAAGACCAGCTGACATTAAAGAGAAGGACATTAAACACTAAAAAGATTTAGTGTTTCATGGTGAACAAGATCTATGGGTACATAACGTTTGACAGAACATTGAGGCTGGGACCAAATCCTTCCCAGGATCCACAGTGGGAATCCCTGTTGCATCACCCACATGCCAGCTCTATGGAGCATTCCAAAGAGATCTGTGATATGGATCCAAGAGCAAGATTTTGCCCCTAGTGTCTTTTCTACCTGAAATAGTTTCACAAACTGTGCCATTAATTAAGCTATCCAAAGCAAGCTAGAATATTTATCTACTTAATTCTTTGACCTCATCACCATAATATGTGAGCACCTCACAAACATTAATGAATTTCTTCCCACAATATCCCTGTGAGGTAAGGAAGTATTTTAATCTCTGTTTTCTAGAAGGGCAACTGAGGCACTGGGAGGTTTTTTCAATGTCCGTGACATGGTATGTGGGAAAGCCAAGACTTGGACCTAGATCTACAATTCTGAAGCACCACCAACCCAGTGCTTTAACCTGAACCCCAAATTTTTAAACAAAGACTGAACTACTGACTTTTACATTTCTTTAGTAATAGCTCAGTTTGATGCCAGTGAAAGTTGATGAAATGACACAACCCCTAAATCTTCAGTCCATCCATAGACTACTAGTAGAGTGCATACTTCCCTACATAACCCAGCCAATGTCAGCCTTGTTCTGAAGGGATGGCTCATTGGGTGTTACTAGACAATAGCCTTCATGTCCATTCAAATCTTGCATTGCCTATTGAGCACTGATGTTTCCTGTGAAACTGACACTTGTCTATTGAAAACAGGACTAAGACTACCAATGCATTTCACACAGATAACAAATCAGCCATCAGACGGCAGAAAATGTTGGACTCTTATGACTTAGGTAGAATGTCTCCAGACCTGATTATTACTTTCCTGAACCACTCAGTTCCCAACTCAGATAAATATTCATTCCCTCTCCTGACTCACAACTAACCTACCTGCTTTGCTAAAGTCCACCTCAGAGCACATGAGAGTTAGCATTCTCCTGAGCCGGTAGCTGTCTTCAGTCATATGAGATCTTGGTTTAAGAGCAGAAGGACATGAATTCTGGGGTGTCACTGTCACAGGGTACCCTCAACACCTGGGATTACATTGGCTGGCCTCGATAAGGCAAAGAGTGCCTGATAGACCACTCATCCCACTGCACCTAGGGATTTAAACAGGTGCCTGCTGGAAGGTCAGAGAGAAGGAATTGAAGGTAAAGGAGAAAGAGAGCAGGAATGAGTGTCCAAGGAGCCTCCTGGAATCTGGGGAGAGGGAATTTTGGAATGAGGTCAGGTGAAGGGAAGAATTGGGGATGGAGAAGGATCAAATTGATTTGGGAGGTGGGAGGGGAAATAATGGGAATGCATTCAGAAAGAAGGCAAGGCTGTTTGCTCTCCATCCCCATCCATGGCAGTCTCTTTATTTCAACTTCACTCCACACTTACCCTCCAACCTCCTATATCCTTGTCCTGTCCTCACTTCCCTTCCCTTCTATATCCCCTCCCCCTTCACTTGTCTTTTTCTTTCCATCAGTTTCCACCATCCTAATTAAATCCCTCCCCATAAAAAAATAAATGGAACTAACATAACATTTGGTGTTATGACATTGTTCACTCTGCTTGTGCATATTATACTCCTTTTTCCCATCCTACATCTGTCTTGCCTAGTTTACTACTCTGTGTACAGCGCCTAGCCCCATTATTGGTTGGTCGTTAGGCACTGCCCTAATAAACATGATTAATAATAATAATTGCTCCGCTGTGATTGGAAAGGCTTCAGATCAGCTTTCATACTTCCTGAGTATTCTCCAACTCTGTCAAGGCTCCCCCATCTCCAACATGGCCTTTAATTAATGAGAAAATATTCAGAAGAGAATTTGTTTCTCCCAGGTGGAAAATTTACAATAGCACTAACTGATTTCATGACTTCTTGCTCCAATATATACTAATATTTTTATGTATAGCCAAATCCTTCCCACACTGAAGCCAGTAGCAAAATATTGTCTTCAGCAGGGTTAAGAGCTGGTCCACAAATAGGGTCTACTCTTTATGCTCACTGAAGTCAACTGGAGTTCTCCATTGATTTCAAAAGGCATTGGGTCGGATCCTCACTGAGCAAATGTTCAGCGGGACACCAAAGCATCTGTATTGCAATCAATAATAAACATTATCTTCTTGCCAAATAAACTCTTTTACCCAACACAGGGAAAATCAAAAAGACCAACTGCCAGTCACACACCTTAGCTGTCACTTTGGGCCAAGTTATGCTCAGATACCCATGTGTATCTCCTGCTGAAGTCAATAGGAACAGAGTACAAGAATCCTAAGGAGAACTAGTGATGTAAAGCTTACTGTACACTAGCATACACTGAGCCAGAGTCTGCTTTCACTTGCAGGGATATAAATCCAAAGTAATTCCATTTACCTCCATCACAGAGGCTAAATTAGACTGGCACAACACAGATCATAATCTGGCCCAGATTGAACAAATGAACAGAGTTGTTGATTTTTTTCATTAAACCTTTTTTCCCAAAAATTGTTGAATATGTTTGATGAAATTTAACACTCATAAAAAAAATCAGTGGCTAACAGCTCAGGCTAGAGCCATGTGTAATATGGGTCGGTGCATGTTGTCTCTTGGTAGATGTAGACAAATCTCTGCTAGAGACAGGGCTGCGTGTCCAACAACTCATTTTCAGTTGTGCCCTAATCAAACTTCAAGTTTGCACATCTAGGGGCCAGTACATTAAGCCATTAGCTGTACATTTCAGCTTAATTTTTATCATACCACATTATAGCAGGGTTATACATCCAGATCTCAAATTTCAAAAGTGATCTGTGATTTTGGGAGCCTCAGTTTCTGGGTGCGACACCTTGGAGGGGCCTCAGGTTCACAGAAGGTGGATGCTCAGCACTTTTAAGAGTAAGAAACACTTTTCCCCTCCTATGTAGTGGAAAAAAAGAAAAAAATGCATAGCAAAAATTGGACCTGACAATACAATATTCCCTGAATGGAAAGCACTGCATAAAATAGAAGAGGAGAGCACGTTAGTCATCTCTGGACCACACTCATCTAATTGGTGTTAAACTCTAAAATACAAATCAATTTATAAAACAGAGAAAGGGAGAGGTGCAAAAGGTAAGGAGAGGACAGGAAAATCAATATTGAGAGATCAATAGTGAATGAGCTAACTTTTAAATTAGCCCCTTGTGATATAACAGTTTCAACTGACTCCATATACACAGCATCTAAACAGTTTTGCTTCTTTTAGGTAGGTTCTATGAACCTTATATACCAGTTAACAGAGAGTGGATGGATGCATGCATTAGAAACATGGCCTATAAAATAGTGAAAATCATCAGTACCTTAATATTGGGTGGGAAAATGTACCCATTAGTGAGATGAAAAGGCTATTGGATGTATCTATGGTATGGTAGTTTATATATAGGATCCCATTTATAGCATTCATGAAAAACCACTGTACTTCTCAAGGACATTTTTAGGGCTTTTTTTTGCATAAGGCATTCAAATACATTTGAAATAATGTCAGTCTTTTCTACAACATATGAAATATGCCAGCAGCTTCCCTTTAAATCTGTTTCCTATACAGTAGCTTTGTTTGAAAACTGGCAAGCGTTTTTTTTGTTTTGTTTTGTTTTCTCAGAATTTTCTGAGGTGCCATTTTCTGATCTTTCAGGCAGCAATTGTGAGGCCAGAAACCTGATCAGGAACTTGAAGGGAGACATAAAGGAAATTGTCCATGTCATTTAATGGAAAAATAAAGAGTAAATTAGGAGACAATAAAATAAGCCAAAGGGTGAAAACAAATTTTACATTTTTTTCTTTCGGTGCTTGTGTTTGTTTTATTGCAGCTATCTCTTTAGGGTATTAGGTATCTATTCATAGCTAGTAAATGAAATAGCACTTTTGTTTTAATTCATTACTTCTTTAACAAATGCTAACTCCCATCTCTGCTTCTTTAAATCCACAAAATTTCCATGTTCAATCCTAAGAAGTATTATAAGGGCTGTAAATCTTGTTTTAATGGAATGTACATTTAGCTATGAGGAGATAATTGACGTTATGGAGAGCCTAGATACTGAATTATATAGGTTATCTAATACAAAGGGGACTCATTACTGAAGCACTACAAACAAGTAGTAATATATGTATATTGTTCTGAGTGGCGTTATAGCAAAAGTGTTCAGGTCTACAGGGATTTATAAAACACAAGAAAACAGCAGACATGCACTTGTAAATTTGTCTCATTTGTCTCTGAAGTTAAAGGTTATTCCCTTGATCTGAATTTGTAATAAAAACATGCTAGACTAAGGTTTGTAGAGAATGTTTGAATATGTAAATTGTGTATAATGATAGGCAATTATAGGGTAAAAACTGGACCTTATGAATGTTACAGAATTGCATGAAGCACCAAAGTATTTTCCTTCAGATGAAATATTTATCTTTTGTGCATGCTATAAGCACTTTTTCAAAGGTATTCAGCAACCTATTTGAGTGGAGAGTTAACAAAAATCAAACCATTACAACAGACTAAGACCATGGGCTTAAGCACAGGAGAAACCTTGGCTTTTATAAAATATACAGACTAAATCTCTTGAACTAATGGTTCTGGCGATGTATCCTCAAGGACAAGTTCCACTGATTTTCACTTGCTTAGATGAAAGCTGGTCACATGTTTCTGGATATTTTTTTTTAAAGAGGATGTGTGGGGGGGTAAGAATTTGAATTTCCTTGGACTGATTGAACTAAGTCCCATTTTTATTTTTAGTTGACGGCTGTACTCTTAAAAATAAAAAGGGATGATGCATCAAGATAAGAAGGAGTAAAGCAGAGAGATGATACTGCAGGTTATGCTGCTGAAAATAAGGTTTTCTCCTTCTCCGAGCATGGCAGTCTGTTCAGGTTAACCAACTGCAGTGTTAGAATAACTCCAGCCGACTTGTCACAGAGTACAAAAGTCATCAGCAACTGAATGTTCTTTTCTGCACCGCAATTAAGACGAATCAATACGACGTGCCACAAATGGTATTTTACTCTCAATAAGAACTCGGGCTGAGTTTATTCAGAATATTTTAGCGCTTCCCCAGGGGATTTTGGTCCGACGCAGATGGCAAATAAAGTACTCAGCCTAGGGCTAGAGCACATTATGCTAATTCTAATGTCAGATGTACTTTAATATACAGCTCTATTTAATCACCCCATTATTTCACATTTCCATATGAAAAACCTGCGGCACTTCTGCAGAGCTTTCACTGTGTGACAATGCCAGCTTCCTTCAACTAGCTCACTGCAAAACAGAAAAGAAGACTGGTCATTCTCACCAGTCAAAATGTTACAGTTTCAAAGTTTCAGTATTCCTGAATTTAAAGTGGATCTTCTAGTGTGATTAGCAAACCACTCTGCTAGGATGCTGATATATGCAAAATGCTAAAGAGGTGTTTTTAAAAAAAATGAGACCAGCCTTCCCTCCCCCACACGTGCGTGTGTTACACCCCCTAAATAAGCTTGGAAAAAAAATAAATCTGTCATAGTGCACCAATATTCACAACACTGTCACCAACAAAAACGCTAACATTCTCGAGTTCATAGCTTCAGTTATTTAAAAGAATTGACATGACTGGCACAGCTGCCAACCTACAGATGTCTCTGAATAAAACCCTCCTCGTGTATTGGTAATTTTTGCTATATCAAACTGCTCGGACTGGAATTAGAAACCACACACCTTCAGCCCAGATCACAGGCCAAATTCTCTTCTAATTTACCCTGATGCAACCCTATTGACTTAAATGGGAGTGCGCCAGCACAGAGCCGTAACCAGGGCGGGGCAAGCGGGGTAGCCACTAAGGGTGTAAAGCCATGGGGGCAAAAAACGGGGTGGAAAAATTATGGGAAAAAACGGCTGGAGGCACAAATATGCTTGCCCACTGCTTTTGAAAGTGAAATAGTTAAATGAAATCTTTGGTTTTATACTGGAAATAATTAGTGCACAATCCTTCTCTGTTGGGTGATTTTTTCATAACAATATATGGACTAGTTGTGTAGCAGTGGTAAGTGATACTGGGAATTGTGCCTGCAAATTCCCATTCCTCAGTCCTTACTCTTTACCTTAGCAAGTCTACTAGGGCACTCTCCATGAATGATAGTTAACTCAGCGTTTCAATATGGAAGGGACACAAGTGAAATGAGTTCCATGGTCTCAGCTGTCTATATCACCAAACCAATCACCAGGGTTGGAATAACTGGGGCTCTGTACAAAAAGGAGGCCCAATTCAGGAAGGTCAGAAAAGGGATCCAGGTCAGAACTGAATTACATCGATGTGCTGTCTGTCAGCTTCCCACTGTTGTGATAAACCCACCCAAACATTTAGGGGGAAAAAGCTGTTTTTTTTCTTTTCTTCTACAACCATCCAATCTACATGCCTTGAAAATTGTTCAGCAATGCATGCACAAGCCAGCACCTGGGGCCAGACCTCACCTGGTTCCACTGTTATGAGTCAACGTTTAAAGATGCAGAACACTATTGCTGTGACTGATATGGCATATGTCACACAAATTAAATGTTCTAATTTGAACACAGTGGGTAGCAATCTTTATATTCATGGTTGGAACGATGACTTTTTAATCTTCATTTTTCTTACCGTGAACATGGTTGCAATACTCCCAAAGGGGAGGATGCTGAAAAGCACAAGGCACTAGAAGGGCCTCCTTAAACTTTTCTATTATCCTTTCAAACATGTGGGGTCTGATCCTGCAGTCTATACCCTGTCCATTCACTCCAGAGGAAGTTTTGCCCAAGTAAGGATTTCAGGATCGAGCTGTCTAGTGGTAGAAAGTTTATTTTGTCAGCTTGGCCAGGGAAACTTGGATAAATTAATATTTGTTAAGAATAAAAATACTACCCTAAATTCAATTAGTTAATTTCAAAGGGCCAAAAAAATTGTTTATTTTTAAGGGCCTGATCCACTGTCCACTGAAGTCAGTGAGAGTCTTTCCATTGATTCAATGGGCTTTGGATCAGGCTTTTTTCTTCCTGGGATTTGCTATTCTCAGGCCATTGACTTCAGTGCAGGGATAAATCTGGCCCGCTACATGACAGTTAGTTAAGAATACAGGACCAAGTTCATCCCAGCAAAAAGCCCAAAGACGTCAGCTGAAGTTACACTAAGGGTTAATTTGGATCATCTCTGTTAGGTACTTTTTGTTTCTTCAGTAAATGCACATGTTAAAAAACAGGAAATGCACTAGCTGAATATCAGTCCCTGACAGATTTTGCTGTCTTTTTTTACTACACTATTATGCAGGGGGGCGGGGAGGTCTCTCTTATTTCTTTTGCCCAGTTTAGATAAATTGACTCCACTTTTAAGTGCCATTATTAAGACTTTGCAGGAACTGTAGCTGAAACTAGCAAAACAGTTTAAAAAAAAAGAACACATACATTATTTATTCCTGGCAATAAACAAACTTGTGGAATCCCAGTCAATTTCCATCATTATGGAAATTATTTGAATGCCAGAATGCCTACGGTTGCATCTTACAGTGAAGTTGCTCCTATAAAATTCTAAGTCCTGTAAAGGAAAAGCCCAGGCTGCATGAACAGAGAAGCAGAATGAGCAGAAACATGAGAAGTATAAATATTAAGGGGACAATGCTATCAAATACTACAAACTACAAAAAAGGTTCAGCCACAGAGGCTGGGATTTTGGGGGCTGTTCTAGATCAAGCAGTTTAGATGTGATCTGTGTGAGCGTAGCTGCAAAAGATTAATAGACAAATATATTTCCTGAAGTGCAAAGATAAAAAATACAATTTCTGCTCCTTAAAACTGCTGTTTTATGCTGTTACAACACTGCAGAAAAAAATGCCCATTCAGGCTTAAAAAACTTCCAAACCCTACAAACGTCATATTTTATTTCTGTACAATCCAGATTGATCACCTAAGAGAATCACAATTAAAGAATGCTAAGTATCCCAAGCCCTCTGAGAATGTGCTGCCTAAAAATATTTTTAGAACAATCACTGTAGTAATTCTTCTTAGTTGTAGAAACACTCCAAATCAGAAAGTCAATTTTTCCTCTATTTGCAGAAGTGTGCTGGTTTTCACTGGAAAGGCGCCTGTGTTTTGTTTGGCTGCTGTTCATATACTGCCTTGGCAGGATTTCCTTGGATAGCTTACAGTGAATATTGCTCTTGCACACAGTAGCACTCCCATTTTAACTGTCCCAGCCACACGGTTTCTAATAACACACGGAGAGCTGCAAAATCCCTGTACGCGTGGTGCTTAAGCAACACCACCAGAAAGGGAGGGGGGAGGAATTTCTGCCCCTTCAAAACTGAGCACTGCAAATGGAGGATGGTCCCTTTAAAAACAACCAATGTGAATTATGTCTAAGGCACAGTTTTTTCAGGAAAAAAATGAGAGAGAGAGAGAGAGAGAGAGAGAGAGAGAGAGAGAGAGAGAGAGAGAGAGAGGAAACAACTCAGTGAAAAGTCCTGATTCTGCTGATTCATTAAAGTCAATAAAAGTTGGGTATGCTCAGCAACTCGAAGAATCAGGCACTAAGAATGATCTTCATGTGACAGCACAGACAATTTAGTGGTTCCTGATGTCTCCTAGCCTGCTACAGCTCTGATGTCCAATCCTACGGTCCTTGCGCAACCAAAATTTCCACTGACCCGAGGGAGATTTGGGGGCACCAGGAAAGCAAAAACAAGCTGTTGAAAACAAACAGGCATAAAACGTAGAAGAGGAAGAAATCTAGATCACTGAAAGATCAGTAAGAAACTCAACCACTATATTTTCACCTAAGGTTGGAAGAAGGAAAAACAAAAGAACAAAAAACCAAGCGGGGATTCCGAATGCACGTTAGGAACAGCACTGACTTGTTGGGGAACAGCTGCAGTACTACACAACTTTCCAACTTGGTGTATTTGCTGCCTTGCTTTCGGAGATTGACAGCAATTTGCATCACCATACATTTTATCTCTTGTAAAGTAAACTGATTAATTTGGCCAATGAAGGATGTCACTCAAAGAACAAATTTCCAGGTACAAAACTGTATGGCATCTAGACACCTAATATTATTTCTGGCTTTAAAAACTCTCCTCCAGCAGCATTGCCTCCACTGCACACCTCTCTCTCTCTTCCCTTTCTCTATCCCCACCCTCTCTCTCTCATTCTCTCTGTTGTTTACAAAGGTTTCATTATGTTTTCAACTAATCGGAAAGGCCTGCTAATGCACAATTAACGTGTGATTATAAAAAAATAGCTTCCAGAAGAAAGAAAAGTAATTAAGTAGAGAATGCTCTTCAATCAGTGCTCGCTTTAACCCATTGTCAGAACACGATCTAGGTTAGTCCACAATGGATGGAACAGATGCCAAGGGCAGAATGTTAAAAGCAAATCAAAAAAGGACATTATTTTCTTTGGGAATAATAACCATCAACTCCACAAAAATGAACATCGAAATTCAGTTGTTTCTCTCTGACCTTCTCCTCTTTCCTCCACTTTTCTGAAGTGTCTTTTATTGTTTCATTTAATTTTTTAAAAAGGTATTATTTATTATACCTGGACTTCCAGGGTGATAGAAAACCAAATAACAGTCTGAACCATCAAAAGGGCTTAATGTATTGGGTTTTTCAAAAATGTGATTTAGGCCTAATCCCCACCCAGCTTTCCACAAGCCAAACTCCCAGCACAGTCAATGGGAATTTTGCCTGCGTAACAACAGCGAGATTAGACCCTCTGTGGTTTATTCTGTGTTACATCCACATCTGTAGCACTGATATAGTTAAAAGAACTGCAGTATTTCTGTTGCTAACCTTGCTTTGCAGGGGCTGACAACGCATCTATCTGCAGTATCCTTAGCCCAAGACATGCCACACAGGTTCACAGCCTGGAGCCATGGGTTTGGGGTTTTTTTTATTTTATTTTAACAAAATTTCATCTGAATAGGTTCAGCCATTTTTGATCTAGAGATTGTCAAAACACATCCAAATGTATCTTGTGTTCCTGATGCTTTCTGCCGACCTCCACAGCAAAAATGGTTCCCCTTGGAAAAATATAAATTCCTCTGGATGTTTGTCCTTGAAGTGGCACATTTGGTGTATTTTTATTCCTGCTTTTTCCCCCAAATGCATTTTGAAACAAATGAGACAAGTATTGGTATGTCTCCAGCTTGTGTGGTACTCAATATCTCTCGCCTCGTATTGAGCATCCCTCTGCTGCTACTGAAATCAGGGGTTCACAGGATCAGGCCTTTCCTTAAGTCAAAACTAAGCCTATGGAATAGCAGCTCCATTTCCTTAAATTTTTTGCTGTGTGTTTATATTCCAAACTCCGTGTCACATCCAGAGGATTTTTTCTACTCCAAATCCCATTAGTTTCATTGGCATGTTAGGTAATAAGATTTGCATGGTAAAAATTCCATTTGTATTAAATCGGGTCTAAAGGACTCACCAGCCTGATATGATTGCCAGGGGAAAGAGAGGATTTGTCTACACACAAATTTGCACTAGTTTAATGAAACGTGTTTAGTTAAACCAATGCAAATCCCTGTGTGGACACATCAGTTTAAAACTGGTTCTGTCTGTATAGCTTGTCACAGAAGCTAACTTAACCAGTATAAGCCTGGTTTGCATCAATTTAAGAGTGTCCACACACAAAGTTGCACTAAGTCAGCTGGAATACATCTTTAGTTAAACCAATGCAACTTTGTGCGTAGGCCAGGCCTGAGTATTTAATTCATTTCCACTGACAAAGTTACTATGAGATATAATGGAATCATTGGGCAAATCCTACTCAAGGCCAGATTGAAATCAATGAGATTCTGCTATGCTCATTCATGTTGCTTTCAATGAGAGTGCTTGTGCAGGTAAGAACTATTCAATATAAAAAAAGGCAGCAGAATCAGAGTACAATATTATTTGAAGTACAGGTGACAGGATCAGACCCTCAATTTTTACCAAGAATTTACTCAGGCAAATCTCCTACTGAATTCTATGGGAGTTTTGTCAGAGTAAGAAATGACTTGAGGATTTGGCCCACAGAAATTAGAAATGGAAAAAACCTATTTAAGTTGTTTTGTCCAGCCCTTTTCTCCTGAAAGATACTGTGTGGCTTCTGGAGCTCTTCCCTGGCTAGTTTTAAATGTCCCAAGCAATGGGGCTTTCGTCACCACCCATTGAGAGAGAGTTGATCAGAATTTTTTTTGTTCAAAAATTGTCAAAACTTGAATTTTTTCAACCACCTCTACTTGGAAGAATAGTCCAAATCCTGATGTAAGTCATGGTTTAATATTAAGCCTAAATTTCTCATTGATTAGTTTTATCCTTTACTCATGGTTATGAGCCCCCATTCAGGAAAGCACTTAAGCATATGCTGAATTTGAAGCATGTGGTTTAATCCCATTGACTTTAAGTGCCCTTCCTGAATAGCAATGCCTTCCTGAACTGGGGCTTTTATGCCCTTGGACCACCCTCAGGTATTCTTCTCCCACAATGCTATTTGCAGAACGCTCCTCAAATGCTTGCATCATATTCCCATCCACCCTCCCCTTAGCCACTTTATAGTAATACTACTTGTGTATACATACTTTTTATCTTGCCTAGTGAATCAAGCCCTCCAGTCCTTTAATCAATTTTGTTGTTGTTCTCTGAATTCCCTCCCATTTACTGACATCTTTCCAGTATCAAGATGCTCAGAATTATACACTATGTTGAATCACTGTTATTTTTTCAAACTCACTTTAAACAAAGCCCAAAGAGAATTAAATGCTGAAATAATGTTTAAAGTAACACCATGGATCAGATTCAGATATCAGTAACATTTACCATGGTGTAAATGAGAGCAGACTCTGGCCCAAAGTGGAAAACTAAGGCTGACAGAAGCATGTAAATTCAGAGGAAGGAGTACTGTCCATAACTCAACCCCTTTGTTCCTGGATCAAGCAGTGATCAAGAGAGATCACTCTTTTAAGACTCCTGAAACAGCAAGACACAACAGAGTGAAGGGAGGATTAAGTGGCAACCTTGACTCTGGATTGCCTTGCCATTGTCAGTTTGAACCAGTTGCTTAACTCTATATGATCCTACAGCAAGAAGTTATTTTCCATCTAAGACGCAATAGCATAGCAGATTTACAAAGATAAAACTAATGGATGTAAGAGGCAAGCAGCTGCAAGAAGAACCCGGAAGCATGCAGGAACCAGGCCTACGTGTGAAAACATGCATTTTTTAACCACAAAGCTTGGCTAGGTAACAACTGTGGAAGCGACATGATAAGTACCCACAAGTTTCTGAATGGGGTAGATAGCAAGGATGGTAAGGAATTGTTTTGGGTGATCCAAGGGGGTACAACTAGAAGAAATGGGCTAAAATTGTGCCAACGACAGGACAGGCTGATTATCAGGAAAATATTTCCTAAAAGTATATAGTCTATAAACCTCCCAAGGGAACTGATGGAATTCCTATCACTTGTGTCATTTAAAACAAAACTGTGGGGAAAGTACTTAAGAATACACTGTAGGCAACAATGTTACATTGGCATAATTCCATAGGTATTTTCTATCTTCGTACTTATGGACCTGATTCACATACTTAAGCATGTGCCTAAGATTAAGCACCAGAGTAATCCCATTTAACCCATTAGAGTCAATGGAACTATTCACCTGCTTAAAGTTAAGAACGTGCTTAAGTACTTTGCTGAACGAGGTCTCTGAATAACACTGTGCCTTTTTAGGCAAAGCCCAGAGCAAAGGGCAGACCAGAGCCACTTTGTCTCAGGAACACTCCAGGGGTGAAATCACAGATCCACTGAACTCAATGGGAGAGCCTTTATGGTACTATGTAAATGGTACTTACCAGTAACAATCAATAGGAGCTCAGGAGAGAAATGAAAATAATGCATTCTCCACTTGAGCCACACATCCCTTCTCTCCAACGTATAAGCACAGACTTACTATTTGAATATTTTGACAATTTTTTGTATTTTTAAATCAAATAAGCTGATTCACATAAACTGATGATTATGAAGTTTAAAAGTAAACCTACTATATATATATATAGTATATATATAAAATCAACTGGTATATGTTTTTCTCAAGGCAACTATTCTATAACTCACAGATTTACTGAATTATTCCATTTCATATCTGCAGGCAATGTAATTTCTTACCTGTAAGTTTGGTTACTGTGATTTGGATCCATCCATAATGGATATGAGGAAGTTTTTTGTTCACTGGGCCAAAATTTATCCCTGGTGTAACTTCAGGTGGATGAATCTGGCACAATGTCTACTTATGCTGATCTGTGCACCATGGACTCTGCTCTGCACAAGGAATCCATTCTCAATAATTCAGTAGAACAATCAAGTATCTGCAAGGGCCTGATCCAACACCGAATGAAGTAAATGAAAATATTCCCACTGACTTCACTGGGCTTTAGATCAGCCCCTGATGCAAAAGTAAATCTGGGTCTCAGAAGCTAAATTTACAGCTAAATCACTACCCTTTTTGTGGTCTATATGGACTAATCCTGATGATGAACACTCCAAGGTAAGAGCCAAACACTAAAACTCAGTGTAATGCTGGGAGAAATAATGGACTAATTTCTGGGTTACAGAAATCGGAAAATGCCACCCCTAAGCCAACTCTTCTGTCCAGGACGTGGACAAGATCACCTAGATCTAATAGTCTTTAATCCTAAAATGATAAGAAATCTCTTCCACTTTGTAGGCCTCTTAATCCATGCACAAATGTTCTCAATGCTCTGGCACTCATATTTGAGGGAAGAAACTAGGTTTCATGCAGAAAACTACCTTGTCTTCCTGAAAATGACAATGGGACAGTGGCATGAGAGATCCCCTAATTCTCCAGCCCTCTAAGCAGAAATAAAAGTGGTCTTGTATCTTTTTATCAAATCAAAGAGGACTTAAACCAAAGTGGTCAGTCCTAGTTCAGTCAACTGCCCTGACCTCCCTTTAAGATTCTGAGAGTCTTCTCACATCTTCTTCTCAGTATAAAAGCTCTGAAAGCCAAACGATATAACCAGTGAAGGCTGGAGCTGCATTTCACACTATTCCATCCCTTCACCTGTTCACATCTGGGTTCTACCTACTGTTTGGGTCAACAGTAGGAGCTGGAAGCTGGCTGACACAACTAAAGTTCTCTTGCTACCCTGCCAAAGACCTTGTATCCTCATCTAGGACATTCCTTTATAGGGGAAAAGCAGTGCCTCTATGATGCTGAAACGCAGCAGAAGAGAGTTGAGTCAGAAAATTGCATGAAAATTGTGAAACACGATTGGCTGGTTTTGCCTCAGTGAGAAAATGATCACAGGGTGAACAGTGAATCCAAAAGACACAGAGGTGAGATTTCAATTTTGTGTAGGGAATTTGTACACCTGATTCCCATTGAAATTAATGGAAGTTGGGGAGAACACTAAGTGGTTTTCTGAGAAAAGTACATAGAAATCCAAGTGGATGGAGCAGATTTCAAACACAAATCTATAACAAACATATTCAGTTTGGGCTTTCCTATTGATTCCTACATAATTTTAAGCCAAATGTCATTCCCCCCATCACACAACTACCTCTTTATTTTCCTTCCTGTAATCAGGGTCTTTCTGGGTGCCTTTTGTTTATTTTACTTCCATCCCAGTTGGCATCATACGCACAATGGACCAAATTCTGCCCTGGTCTAAACCCACTGTAGGTTTACACCAGGGATAAATTTAGCCCTCCGTTTACAACAGGATTTGTGAAATGGTGGCACGAGGAAATAACAGTTTTTGATGGTTGTAAGAACGCAGGTGGCAGTCATATGGTGATTATTATATATTCTACCCCCTTGTAATGGACAGGCAGAAGTCAAACTTGTGCACTTTAAGTACTAAAAGGTTTACAAATGGGCCTCTTCCTTTAATGTAAATAGTTTCCTCTATTTTTTAAGATGCACCTATTGTATAGTGTTCTGAGCAAACAAGCAATCTTCAATTGCCACCTCGTGTATCTGCAATGCATAGTACAGTTCTTCCCAGATAAATATCTGGAAAGAAGCAGGAAAACAATTAAAACTAGAAGGTAATAAATGATGAAGAAACCTATGAACAGAGTTCTGGCCCACTTCCCAGTCTTCATTCATGCGTCAGAAAAATCCCATAGCTCTGCGTCTTTGAGAGGGCAGCTGGGCAGTAGGGGTGTCCACAGTAATATAAATGGGAATTAGATATGATCGAATGTGCTCACTGCATTTTCAACAGCACATGTAATCTTCTCCCACCCCCCCACCCCCCACACACCTCCCGCCCTTTTACCAGAATACATGACAAATGATTCTGTAACCAAGCAACCGGACAGATGAAGAGTTTCAAAGTTCCAGCACATGACAGCTTAGCTTATTATCATTTGGGTGATCAGGATCTGACTAGAGGGGCCATACCCATTTTCTGAGTTAAATCCATTCACACACTCAGAGCCTTGGCTCATGCTCTAAGCCAAATTCAACCCTGGCAGTTTGCATGGGATGTGAAGGTAGAATTTGGTTCTCTGTCCTTAAAATCTATATTCATTACCTTTGTTGTTCCCTGACATATACAGGTGCGTGACATCCACTGGTGAAGTAGAGTTGCACCCACTTGCCAGCCAGCTCCATGGCAGCAATGGAACCGCCCCAGGTATCCCCACCAATTAGCTAGTTAGCCCTTACATTAGAAGTGCCTGGGAATGTTCAGAGTATTTAGCATAGCTTAATCCCCAACCAATATTTGTTTGCACAATATAGGAACATTATTTATAAAAATTTAGTAACCTAAAACATCTTAAAACAACAGCATCTTTTCCAGTGGCCTGTTCTAACTTGTAACAGCCCTCTCCACTGGGGATTGACGATGAGATGACTGATCTTGATGTCACTAGGTGCACCCTTGTTTTCAACTCAAGACACATAATGCCCCTGGAGGTCAATTATCTCACAGTACAGTCCCCAGTAGCAGGGGCTATTGCTTAAGAGATCCTCTGCTAACAAAGTATAGTTATCCCATACTGGCATGAGTTTACAAAATCTTTTTATTGCTCAAACTATGTAAATTACATATTTTTAAATAAATATATATTTATATAGACAGAGAGAGACAGAAATATATTATGTGTGTTTATTTTGTATCTCTTTCAATATCAGTACTTATGTGACCCTCAGAACTGAAGCATTTGTGTATGTATATGTAGAAAAATTATAAAACATTTAGATAGATAGATAGATAGATAGATAGATAGATAGATAGATAGATAGATAGATAGATAGATAGATAGATAGATAGATAGATAGAACCACAAAAGGTTTCGCTCTTACTAATTTGGATCAATAAAGCCAAATTAACTAAATGAGCTTTGAAATACAGTCCAGTGTCTGTTCCGCTGTTTGAATTCTGAGTTATATTAAACATTTTAAAATCCATGACTACCCAGACAATATGAAGTCAGCATTAACATATTACATTTAGTAGTTAATTGGCCACCATAGTAGAAAAATGCTAATAACACAACTAGAAACTGTGAGGTTGGAATGAAGTGAAATTCTCTGGCTGATCACTGAAATGGGGGGGAGGGGAGGCGGCAAGGGGAATCTGCATTGGTACATCTCTGTTCAACTATAATGAATCAGCAGAATGTGTTGTTATCCTAAAAAAATGTTATCCTTCGAGTCAAAGACAGCTAATGCTCACAGGAAAGCCCTGACAAGGCACTTTAAACTCAGAAGGCTTAATCCCAAACTGGCAGAGGTGACTTCAGCTCCCATGAAAATCTCCGGACCACATTCTTTGGTGATGTAACCAGAGGGTTAAATCACATATCAGACATAGTTGGATGAGAAAGTGGGTGTAAGTGGCCTAGTTTTCACCAAGCTGGCATACTAGGTTGTGCAGAAAGAGTGTAGATTACAAATCAAAAGGGAAAAGCAGCTAACTGCAGAATGTCGGCTAAAGCAGAGCTTTCCTTTATCTTACACCATCTTCTTGGTTGCTATTCCATATGAACTCTCCTCCAGCCTCCTCATCATTTAAGTTACACTCATTTTCCATGCCCAAGCGAATGACAAAACTCTCCAAGTTACGCTTCTTTAACACTTACACCAGTTTTTGATGTCTGACACCATTGGTAGTTCTTATCTTAGCAAGTGGCCCACAGTGTAACAGTAAATACCTATAGTGCACTGGCTGCCAAATTGCAACCCCAGCAAAGTCAATGGGAGACTGGTCAGTGACTTCGATGGGACCAGGATGTGACTCAAAATAAAGACAATTAGGGAAATTATATCAGGAGTGTGCATTGCTTGGGGTTTTTAAAGCAAACTCACATCCCTATTCCTTTTAAAAGTCAGCATATGAACTAAGTAACACTCCAATAAATAAATATAATGCCGGAAATGAGAAGTTAGCACAACTGAGGTTCATCATCATGGTATCTAGTATAGGTTTTGTGATCACAATTAAGTAGATTCAATGGTGTTTAGCAGGGACCATTTATTGGGTGCACTGATTCGTGTTTGAAAAAGTTAGCAATCATACTTGTGTGCATAATTGCTATTAATATTATTAAGAACAAGCTCTCCATCACAGTTAGAATTATTGTAGCCACAAGTAATGGAGATATGCTGGAGAAATTTCAACAGCTTATCAGCCTTTCAAGGTAACTGTCCCCATAACACCTCACGCACTGATTACGCTTTGTCACCGCAGAGAATAATAATTGAAAAAATCTTGTGAACTATGGCAAGTGAAGTAGGCTAGTTCCTAGTGGAGTCCAGTTGGATAAATAGCAACGGGATGGCAAGAAAACAAGAGAGAGAGAGAGATACAGAGCAACCAGAGTTTGCAAGAACAATGAACAAAATATCAATCACGGCACAACTGACAAACCTGTGTCAAGTTTTCATCCTTATTCAAGCTAAAGGCCTGAATAATTTGCTGCAATATAAAGATAGGATTTAATGAAACATTATGGCTCAAAAGGATGACATGAGTAGGATGCTTGGTAGATTATACTGTACATTTAGCACACAGGCTATAGTAAAGGGCAGTACGTAGGCTCCTAGCGATGGAGGAATAATTTGCAACATCTTTTTATAGGGTGCGCAATACTTCCTTTCTCATTGACTTCCACCATGCACAGCCACCATTTCCCCTGACCAGTGGACGGGGCAGAGCCATGACTCCCCTTCCCCACCCTCTCCTCACCCAGCTGCTCCCAGGGAAAACATCTATGCTCCCCAAAACCACTGTAGCTTTGGCAGCTTTAACGTGAGCTGCACAGAGAAGACGTTGCTCCCCTCCTACTTCCCTGCCAGGTTGTGTTAGACGAAGGCACAATCTATCCCTACAAGACCAATTCTGCCACCTCTACTGATGCTGTGTAGTAGTTTACTCCACAAGCAGTCCCACGGTTATCAGTGGGACTATTCATAAAGAAAGGAACGACTCTGCATGAGCCAAGGCGATGGCATCAGGCCCTGTAGGAACTGCTCTTCTCATTCAACATGAGTCACTCAAACTTTTAATCTGATAAATCATGTCCAAAAAATTTCCTATTCTGGCTTTGAATATATGCAACTTGCTTGTCCTGTGTTTACTATTGTTTTTCCCATTCAATTTACAAACAACTCAGTCTCCCTAAGTGTATCATGAAGCCCTGTGCAATGCATACTGAACACCACTGGCCCATCAATTTAGCATGACACAAATTCGCTCAGTGGAATAATGTTTTGCACTGGGCTATTGTCCACAAACCATTATTTGTCGAAAAACAAACAAAAGGAGAACATCACAGATACTTTTACACGATACTTTCCTGGTTCCTGAAAATGTGAGATAATGAATAAAAATGTTCATTACAGAATTATTCACTTTTCTCCATGATTCACGTCCCGGTAATTACCGTGACCAGCCTAATAAAAACTGCTACAAAACGAAGGTCAACTAGCAGTTAGAAGTGTTCATTTTCATTTCAATGTATTCATCTCTGGCTCCTAATGGCCTCATTTTCTCCTATGCTCTTTAATAAATACCACTGAATTACAGGTTAAATAGCTAAATTAAATTATTGCAATTACAGCGTGCAGAGCACTGAAACTGGTTTACCTTTCCCAGTTCAATTAGAGGGGAAGTTTCAACAGCTTGAGAATCCTGATTGCTGTCAATATACTGAATCGCTTGGAATCTATACTGAAGCACCAGATATTTGGTAACAGACCCAGTATTTATTTTTTTTACACCCCTCTCTCCTGCTTCCAGGAGAATGACTGGAGCACTCTCAGCTGAAAGAAAATCAGACAACCAAAGTGTTTTTTTGGAAAGCAACCACAAAGCATAATTGATTTTTGACTGAAAAGAAGGAAGCCTTTAAGTGATGGGGGCTGGTGCAGAGTAA
Source organism: Lepidochelys olivacea (assembly GCF_965140295.1). Taxonomy (NCBI): domain Eukaryota; kingdom Metazoa; phylum Chordata; order Testudines; family Cheloniidae; genus Lepidochelys; species Lepidochelys olivacea. The sequence continues at coordinate 104,482,186 of NC_140416.1, forward strand.
AAGAAAAGATAATCTTCCTCTTCTAAATAGGGAGGAAAGTACATTTTAATAAATATGAATGCTTAACCTGCCACCGGCCTGCAATTATTTTACATGTACAAATTAAAGAAGTTCTTCATTATTTAAATATATTCCAGCGTTTGTTGATGTTGCCCCCTCCATAGGCTTAATTATTTAACATCCCTTATAAGAATGAATATCTTAATAATCAGGATGGTTGGAAGAGAAATTAAAAAAAGAAGATTGTTTCCAAAAGATCCCATGGCATGTGGTTATATTTGTAGTGGAAGAGCTCCCCCTTACTTTTTCATTTTTGTGTGTGAACAGAAACACCAAAAAATGTATCAAGGATGGGAGATTCTTTTCTGCAACGATAACAACACATGAGGCACGTGCACTTCAAATTCAATTAGAACCATATCAGAATATTTCCACTTCTCATCATTTTTAACATCGGGGGGGAGAAAGTATGTTTGGCTTGCACCAAATCAAGCCACATATTCCACATTGCACTTTAATGAAGAAATGATACTGTGACTGGGAAAACTAAGGAGAGAGACTGCTCTGCTCAATCATTCACAGCTTTTTATCATTTTTTCTTACGATGCCTTAGGGCAGCGGGGAGGAGAGGAGCTGCTTTGTGCCAAGTCTGGGAGACATTTTAAAGTATCCCTAAAGCCGAGCGAAAATTAGTCACAAAGGAAGTCAGGAGTGTACACAAAATTATGCACTTTTATTATCTTGACTCTAATAGGATATTCAGCTCCATGGGTGTAATTCCCACTGAAGTCAACAGGGTGCAAGTCAGAGCAGAATATGGCCAACAGTGTGCAGCTAAAAAAAGGAATTACTTCTCAAAGTCATTCAAGCAGAGGAAACTGGTCGGAATACTGTTGTGAGGCTTGATTCCACCCTTTCACCCAGAGGATTTCAAATTATCGCCAGATCCTTGGCAGTGTGAGGTCAAGGCAGTGAAGCATGGACAAGATTCTGCCATTTGGCTTTCTTGGAGCCGTGTATGTGAAACTGGCTGAGAAGATCGTTTACAGATCGCAACATTGTCACCTATAGACTATATTTCAATGTTTGTTCTCTGAAGTGTGGCCCTTGCTGGATCCCTATTTAATTTTTTCCACAAGTTTTAAATTACAACTACTGATGAACTTCGTAACGTACCGAGTGAAAGAGAGAAGACAGACCTGGAGGCTGTAGTTTTTAAATTTTTATTTCAAATTGTGTTATTGGGGCAAAGTCTCAGGTTCTGAACTTACTATATAACAATAATGATGACAATTGATTACTGTACTTCTGTAGCACCATCTACAATATCCAAGGCTCTAGAAGCACTTTACAAACACTAATGAATTAATTAGAAGCACTTTACAAACACTAATGAAGCTCCATGCAACCTCACTGAAGTCCCATCAAGAACAGAAGATATGAGGAACAGCTAACCATAGTCCCCTCTATCTTTCCCTTCCAAACCCGGAAAGGTGGAATTTTCTGTAGTATCTGGCTGATGAATCTTGCCCATATGCTCAGGGTTTACCTGATCGCCATATTTGGGGTCGGGAAGGAATTTTCCTCCAGGGCAAATTGGAAGAGGCCCTGGAGGTTTTTCGCCTTCCTCTGTAGCATGGGGCACGGGTCACTTGCTGGAGGATTCTCTGCTTCTTGAAGTCTTTAAACTACGATTTGAGGACTTCAACAGCACAGATATAGGTGTGAGGGGGGTTTTTTGTAGGAGTGGTTGGTGAAATTTTGTGGCCTGCGTTGTGCAGGAGGTCAGACTAGATGATCATAATGGTCCCTTCTGACCTAAATATCTATGAATCTATGATATTCCCAGGAGCTCCTTGAAGACAACAAATCCTAAGTAAGAAATCCAGGGTCTAAGTGGGGGTGAGGGTGAGCTAGGAGGGATGAAGAGGTCTGAAGTTCTAAATTTATCAGACTTGAACCTCCAGGCAAACCTCAAGGGTCTGGTTCACCATCAACCCCTCATGAACCTGAAAGCAGGGTTTGCTCCACGTACACCATTGTGAATGGAACCCTGCAGGGTTTGAACAGTTCTAGCCAAAAGTGCAGCAATGGAAATAAAATGAGTGTGCGTTTTGTGAGAGCTGACAAATTAAGTTACATCTCTCCAACAGACAAGTGCATTCATTCTACAAGGTATGTTTCCACTATTTCCCTCCCAGGTCTGAGAGGGCATCCTTAGCAGCTCAGAGCTGAATGGCCCATGTTCTGGACTTTCAGATCCTATTTGGAATCTGGCTAAAATGTGCAGGACATGGGGGAGGTAAATGGCATGTTTTTCTTGTTTTCAGCACATTAAAAAAGCTATTTCAGGGCAATTGTATCACCCAAGCAATGCAATCTTCATACATTTTTAGCTTTTATTACGTTCTATTGTACACAAAGATCCTGACTTGTGTGTTTAAATGAATGGTTTTATTTAAAGGTGAACTTGAAAGCTCTTTACTAAAGCTGGTCAAAACGTTTGATGCAATTTCATTGTTGCCGAAGCTAAAATGTCTTTCAGAGACATATTGGTTTGAAGATTTTGTGAGCAGGAAAGAGACTTTCACACTCTGTGGCCTGGTGGTTGGGGCACTGAACTGGGATGTGGGAAACACAGGTAAGGTTCAAATCCTTGCTTTGACTCCTTCGTTGTGTTCTGGGATGAAAAATTCTGCTCTGAAACAGAAAGTGCAGGGGCTCCGAAGCCAATGCCATAACGTTCCCCCCGCCAATCAAAAAGATCGGGTTTTGATCCAAAAATTGACATTTCAACACAATTCCATTTTTGCAAAAACATTCAAAGGTTTGGTTTTGTTCCAAAGTAGAATGAAAACAAATTTCCAAAAGTTGCTGTGAAACAGAAATACTGTCCCTCCAGTCGCCTCTCCTCCTTACCCACTAGGACCAGAGTCCCGGGGTGAAATACTGACCCGACTGAAATCAAAGGAATTGGTTTGAGTGTGGCCAGAATTGCACCCCTGGCTTCTGTGTTTCTCTGCAGCAGTCAATTCCATCCTGAACACCTGAACCAGCGGAAGGAGCTGAATTCCTGGTTTATGTGCTAGGGGTGACATCAAATGAAGCAGGAGAAACCTGAATCTTAAACTCAAGCATTGGCAAGTAAAGAGAAAATATTTTGCAAATGACTTGGTTTTTTAAAAAAATCTATGTATTTGCAATGTTCAAACCTTAACAGATATTGTGTTAGTGAATTGTGATCTTAATGTTTAGTACTGAGGAGGCAAATAGCTAAGGAATAAAGCTTAGATGTCTGTAGCTACTGCTGCCTTCAGGAGGAGTTACAAATACATTTCCATGGGACAGTTCACAGACTAAAGACCTTAACTGATCACTGATTTGTAACTTGGCCCCAACACTTTTAGTAGCAGAGGAGATGACTGGTTTAGGACGGATGATCATGAGGAATGCCTGGAGCCACAGATTCAAATCCAGATCAGTTTGAATCATCCCCTGCTCTTTCGGAAGAAGATAACTTTATTCTTGACTGGGGGTTCAGGTGATGCATTTAAAAAAACAGGTATGACTGTGCTCTTTGTAGGCACTTAAGCTCCCATGGCATCTTTCAGAATGGATGGGGTTCGCCCAGATGTCCTTAGCCAAAATTGCATCTCCTCTCAATGTCTTGTGGACAGTGCTGTGTGAGATATTTGCCTCCACCCCAGTGGTAGCTACATTTCAGTAGTGTGGCATATTTACATTTGGTGAAGTGCTTTAGGATAAAAGGTGCACTGACAAGGTACAATATTACCTTCCATGATATTATAAATACATTCTAAAAGTGCCAAGCGTGAATACCAGGGGGTACTCTCAAGAGTAATTTGGCAATTATTTTTTGTTTGTTTGTTTGTGTGTTTTTTGAGAAGGGCAATGGGAACAAGTAGATTTTTAAATGTGTATGCACCTTCCTTCCTCTGCACTGAATTAAAAAAAAATGTTCTTCTAACCCTTGGATATCTTTGAGGACTTTGGGCTACATCAAGTTTTGCTTCCATTCTCCATTTTTTAATGCAATTGGGAATGGTTAAAATAAGACCCAGCAGGAGCCCCCAAAACTTGAATTGATTAAACCTTTTCTTGAAGCTAAAATGATTTTTCCTCCTAAACCTCCAAACCTTCAGGGCCTGGCCAGGATCAGAAGTGGCAATATTGAGATACTATGAGAAAATTTCTAGCTTCATTGGTACCAGAAAATAGAAGAAAGCTCACTTACAATTTCAAGCTCAATTCTGCAGAATTGACATTTCAGGCAGTTTGGATAAACTTTGACTGTGAACTCTTTAGGGCAGATATTGTATCTTCTATTGTTGTTTGAACAGTCTCCAGCACAATGGGGTACTTACCCTGACTATATAAATAATGAACAATAAGGACTAATCATGGTGTGCTTCTCCAAACTGAACTGTTTTTCTGAAACATTCAAATTTCCCACCATTATGATGTCCAGTTTCCCCCAGCCGAACGTCAAAAGGGAAGGTATACCAGTACTTTAATAGAAGTACATGATAACAGGGAAAAAGAAAATCTGTATTTCTAACATTCTTAGACTCTTTCTCACTACAAACCAAATACAGAACAAAGAACTTGGAAACACACCAGAACACATGACCCAATGTTTGGATTATTTGCTTATTTATTTCTGAGCATGGATCATCCCTTTCCAATGCGCTTCCCAGGAAGGGGATATCAGCGTTACAGATCACCCATTTCCGAGTAACAAGTGCTGTGGTTGAATTGCCACTCTCTATTTCTTCAAGGAAAAGAGAGTGGGCAGTCTCAAAAGACTACAAATGCAGGTGAAAGAGTGCCCACATTGCCTGATGCAGATCAGGTGCGGTGAAGGCTGGAGAGCATCAGGGACAGCTGTTACTTTAGGGCAGTCAGATGCAATTATGGATTGGAAGAGTAGCATGGAAGTGAGTGATAGTCACCAAGTGAGTGGAAAGGCCCATGAGAAATAAGCCCAAATATTAGTAATGATAAGTCAGAAGCTAGGTTATTAGGTTTATGCATTACATAAAAGTCCTGATTTTGCAACCTTTACTCAAGATGAGTAACATTACTCATAGTTCCTTCACTGCAACTAATCGCTTCAAAAAGTGCTATCCACTGTGGGTAAGTATTGCAGAATTGGGCCGGAACCTCTTTCTCAGTTCCGCACAGAAACACCACACAAAGCAATAGATCCGGATTACTGATCTCTCAACAATCACTGGGATACACACCATGGATCCAACCCGTAGAGGCTGCTTCCCCAACAAGTGCAAGTTCACTAGTTCTCAGCGTCAGCAAGGCAAAACTAGCTCTACTTAAACTTTAATGGCCTTTTTTACTGACTTCTCATTTAGTCAGTCAGAATAAAAGCTGAATGGATCCCATGATTTAACTATAAACGCCACTAGAAACACATCTGTAGAACATAACGTTATTTATTTCCTTTTTTTTAACCTGCTGAAGCAGAAATTGTTGTATCTCACAAACATGCTGGGACAGGAACAGTTTCTGCTTCTGTATATTTTGCCATGTGTGTAGTTTACTACAGAGAGAGAGGTGGTCTGACTAGAGGCTTGCAAGCTGGGAATTCTTCAGTTCTGTGCCCAGCTCTGCTATTTATTAAGTCTGTGCCTCTGAGCAGGTCACTTACATCAGTCTTCACCTCTTTCCCCATCTGTAAAATGGTGATAAACCTACTTACCCATCTCACCAGGGTGTTGTGAGGTCTGATTATATAGAATCAGCAAAGATGACCAACCTGTATATTTTCGCAAAAGTTGTGAGGTTTTAAAGAGACATGATCCCATTTCTGAGCAGCCTAAAGACCACATTTCAAAATGAAAAGAAATAAAGAAATGAAGCAAACACAAGCCACTATTCCCCTCCCCCCTCCCCCTACACTTAATTTCAAAAGAATTCACAGATCAACAGGATGCTGATTATTTATTAATACTAAACCAGTCCAATATACATGTATAATAAACTGATCTGGGGTGCTTTCCAAACAAACAAAAATCACACCATGCATTACCAAAAATATTTACTAATGAAATGACTAAGAAAAACGGGTGAACTGTGGCTGCCAGAGAGGCAACACATTACTGGGAAGTATTATTCTTGTTAGGGAGCCTGATAATGTTTTCTGCTCTTTATGCCTCATGTTTCTTCGGGAATACAACACCAATCCACTCTGGTAATTAGCATTTCTCAATCTCAGTTTACTACATGGGGGAGGAGGGGGGAATTGCTCCTTGAAGCAGCAATCTCCCTGAGGGAAAGGCATCAAGAGCAAAAAAATACCAATAGCAACAGAGGGATGGATATAGAACAAGTTTGTCCAACGGAGCCTAATGCACATGCTGCCAAAGAAATGGCATCAACTGACAGAAGCTGTAAAAAGAATTACAGCAGAGTCCTCTCCATCTCCCTGCTCAGGATGGCTGTCATTATGGACAGAGATGTAAGGGAGCACAGAGGAGAGGAATGGGGGAAAGGCAGAGAATGAAATTAAAACACTGAACAGAATCTGCTCCACCAAAAAAAAAAAAGTGAAGTTTGCTGGACTGCAAATGGAATAGGGGCCTGATCCAAAGCCCAATGAAATCAATGGAGGTCTTTCTGACCATTTCAGTGGGCTCTGGATCATGCTCTAAGAGAGTTAATTTTTTCACCATTTCAATCATACTTTGTATCCTGTACACACTGTTGTTAGCAACACTTTTTGCATCCAAATCTCAAAGTGCTTTATGAATATTGGTTAATTCTGTTCTATACCCTGCTCTCATTGCTACGGCATCTGAGCATCTTGAATTAAGCCTCACGACACTGCCTGTGAGATAGGTATTACCTTGCGCTCTCCCCACTACAGCTATACAAACGGAGAGACACAGAGGTGAAATGACTTGGCCAATCTCTCTCAGGGAATGTGTAGCAGAAATGAGAAAAGAACCCAATTCCACTTCCAGTTCTGTCCCTTAGCTGCAAAAATGTCTTTCCCATAATGACTAACTCAAACTTATTGTTTACACCCAATCCAATCAGAAAGTGCTCGGGGCTCCTTGGGACAAAAGGTACTAAAATAAATGCTTATTATTTTTATTATTATTATAATTCACAAATAGAGATGTCACAGTAGTTGCAGAACAAGTTTTGGGTGACTGCTCCTGGTGAGGCTCACATGTCTTCCAGGCATCTATCCATGCTGTTATATTGTATTAAGGTGTGGATAGGGAAAACCATCTACCTACTCAGCACTGTGTTTAAGTGGCCTGCCAATTCCGGCTAATCACCAAGTTATTTACTTGCAGTTTATTAGGCCGAAACTGCCACTAGCCGTTGGCAGCCTCAAATATTTCCACCTTGCTTTCCTGGGGTCTCTTAAAGCACTGCTGTAATAAAAAAGCCATTTCTTCCAGGTTTAGAAGCTAGAATTAACAAAGAAAACCCAGTGCAATGCCAAGCTAAATTCTGGTCTCAGTTACAACCATGTAACCCCACTGATTTCCAATGAGCTTCATTTGCAATGTGTTTGTGCTGTTATACCTGAGAGCAGAATCGGATACACAGATGTAATTCTCTTATGCTTGTGAAGATTATAAAACAATAATAGCCAGACAAATATCAATCCCAATCAGTCTCATCAATAACCTTCAGTCTTGTTTCCATGACATCCAATAGAGCACAGCAAGAGCAGTATCTACAAACTAACTACATTCTCCATGTCTATCTTAAATACTTAGATGACCTCCATCACCGCAGTATCTGAGGACCTCACAATCTGTAATGTATTTATTGAAACCGCCCTCCTTTGTGGTAGGGAAGTGCTATTATCTCCATTTTAAGATGGGTAACTGAGGCACAAACTCTGCATGACTTTCCCAAGGTCACACAGGAAACATGTGGAGGCACAGGGACCTGAATCTGGGTCTCCCAAATCCTAGGGATTAGGGAATAAAATGCAGAAACCATACGTCTGTTTTTTAACACCTTCCATTATTCACCAATTAAAGTCAGGGCCAAATTCTCAAATCCATCCATGATAGTTCTTGGTGCAGTTATTCTGCTCTCACTAAATACATGGTTTGGTTCTTCCATTGGAGTCCTCTGGAAAGGAGAGTTTTCCTTCCTCCCAGCTTTAAAGGACAGTGGCTGGTTTGCTAAGGCTGCCTCTCCCACAGATTGGGTCTCAGGGTGTACTGCTCTTCTGGGTGTCTGGTCCCATCGTCATCCTCTTCCAAACTCACGGATATGATGTATGAGGAGCACAGAATATCAGATTCATGATTCACCATATAAATCTAAGAACAGAATTCTGCCCTTAGTGGATTCCCAGTGAAGACAAAATTTGAGCTTTCTGATGCTGAGCCACTAATTCTGGATATACTATGTGCTTTGACAGTTCTTGATGCCTCCACACCATTCGCACTGCCACCAGTGTGGAATTCCAGCATTCACTGGGGGTCATATACACTATTCATAGAAAAGCCTTTGAGAGCAATAAAACAAGAAACGGCACAAAAAGATTCTGATTCATAATACACTGGTACCCAGTCAACTGACCACATTCAGAAACTGTATGCAAACCAGCAATGGGCCCTGCATGGCAAAATCCACATCCAAATTTGGAAATCCAAACAAGGAACTCCTCAAAGATTGTTTGTGTCTGGAGATTTGGTTTGGCCCAATGGAACAGTGAACAGCTGCCAAACTCAAAAAGGTAATTTTATTTCACAGAATCATAGAAGATTAGGGTTGGAAGAGACCTCAGGAGGTCATCTAGTCCAACCCCCTGCTCAAAGCAGGACCAACCCCAATGAAATCATCTTCATCTAAAACATCTAAATCTTCATGCTCCTACTATAGTGACCTGGGAGCATCTCACTTGGGTTCCAAACCAGACAACCAAACACAATACAGCCCTTAAGAGAATCCACCCAGTGCAGTGGACACCATGCCAGGACTCTGACAGTAAAATTCCGGTCCCATTAAAGTCAGTGGGAGTTTTGCCATTGACTTTGATGCGGTCAAGATTTCACCCTGGACGTTTAGTGAGTGCTCCTCCCATACAATGCAGACATAACCAGTAAAGTTCACAGACATGTAACTCACTATTGAGTCTCACTAGCTTAATTTAGAGAGTAGTAATTGTGTTCACAACATCCACAGTTTAATGTATTTCCATGTCAAGAAAGGAGAGCTTAGAAGAGGGAGAAAGGGAAAGGAGGACAGAGGGGAGACGAAAAGAAACATTTGTTTTGAACTAATAGGAAGCTATTGTTAGACAGTGGAAGGCCTAGCATTTATTTCAGTCCACTTTAAGCCTAACGATCACTTTGTGGGGTATATTGGTGAGGGGCAGTTGAGATTATAGCATAGTTGAGTGGAATTAAGTGGCACATAATGGGCAGGGACAAACTGAAAGGGTGAATTTTGTCCCCAGAAGGGATGGTAACTCTAACTCCCCAGGGTAAGAATGCTGCTTTGCTGTTCTTTGCTGCTCAATTCCTTACAACTTCAAAAGAGTTACAAGAAACAAAGGTATTTTTTAAAAATATAGTTACATAAAATTAATATTACAACACAAACAAATGCAAAATAAATCTCTCCGCTGTTCTCACATACCTGGAAATATACTTACATTGCCGTGCATATAACAGGTAAATGGAAGGTCACCATGGAAGTCTTGTTCATTTTTTGCAACTTTTATGCTGCTGCAGCAGCACAGAAGCTGGTAGAGGATGAGCCTTGGAGAGGCTAATATCCACACTGTCCTTAAGGCTCTCTCTCTGCCCGTCTCTCTTTTTCTCCCTCACACACACATGTGTACCCCCACACACAGCCAATAGCCTGCCATACATTTAACTTTTTACTTTTGGCGATTTGTGATATAGCTTTTCAATTAAATGCATTATATAAATGATGACTGAATCTAAAATATAAATATAAAGCCTATTTCAAGAATAAATTCCAAATAGCTAATTATCTATTCAATTACACTTTTTTTCAGTCACCCTCTAGAACATGTTAACAGCACATCACATATCCTTTTACTGTGACTTCAAAAAACAAATCCTGTCTGCTCTTTGTGAACACTGATGATCCTACCAGTTTTCAAAAGCCTCTGGCCTTTTGTTCTTGGCCAAAATTTCTCCTCCCCCACCCTGAGATGTACATGCCTGCTACCTCAGAGATGGTTGTATTAGATGGGTGAAGAGAATCTGCCCTGTATATAATTCAGTGGTTCTCAAACTAGGGCCGCCGCTTGTTCAGGGAAAGCCCCTGGCGGGCCGGGCCAGTTTTTTTACCTGCTGTGTCCGCAGGTTCAGCCGATCGCGGCTCCCACTGGCCGCGGTTCGCCACTACAGGTCAATGCGGGCTGCAGGAAGAGCAGCCAGCACATCCCTGGGCCCGTGCCGCTTACCGCAGCCCCCATTAGCCTGGAGCGGTGAACCGCGGCCAGTGGGAGCCGCGATCAGCTCAACCTGCGGACACGGCAGGTAAACAAACCGGCCCGGCCCACCAGGGGCTTTCCCTGAACAAGCAGCGTCCCTGGTTTGAGAACCACTGATATAACGGATAAAGCTGAGAAACTCTTGAAGTGAAAAGTATTACAGAATAAGCACTGTTTGTAGTTATTGCTATATAAAATCTGTCTCTTTCTGCACGTGTTTGTGTGTGTGTGTGTGTGAGTGTGCACGTGCGCACCTCAAAGCTGGTTGGATACGATAAAAATTGTCCTCCAATCTGCCTCTTTTCACAGATTTGCATGCAATCGAATTTTACTAGCAAATTCCAAAATCACAGACACATTCATTTGCAGAAGCCAACTTTGAGATGTGCCTGACTTCCTGTGCCAAAAGTGCTTGTGCACTTGTCCAACCCACCAGTAACATCCCAACAACATGAGCCCGATTTCCTGTGAGGTCGCACAGCCTGCACTGACTTAAACCTGAGGACTGAGCACCTCTGAAAATCAGGCTCTGCGTGACTCATCTGACTTCTGACAAATAACCAGCAGCACTCGACTGATGAACACTGAAGATTAAATCCTCACAGAGAACTATTTGCAATCAGTCCATGGAGGCTTTTTTTTAAAATGACATTAAAGTTTGTCAAATACTTCTGAATGACAATCTGAGGATATTCGTTTACAGCTCACACTAAAGTCCCTCGATAAATTGTTTGTTGTTAACTGGTCGCTCAGCTTTAAATGTGTATGTGTGTGAGACTATGAACTGTATTTGGCATCTAACATCTATCTATTGATAGATAGCTATATCTCAGCAGCCTGCTCTGTGAGCCTCTGCAGACAAGGAATGGGGCGCACACTTTCATCAAACTAGCATCTGTTTTCAATTCTCATTTATGGATGTGGAATCCTTTCAACTGGACATTAATCATTCTCAACAGCAGCAATTAGATACTTGAGACACATCAGAACAAATCAAATTAGCCCTATTTATTAAAAAAAAAAATCCTAAGAAGTGAATTAAAAAGGCAATAGACCATCCTATGTGTAGCAACACAAAAAGAAAATTAAGACACTGAATCTCAGGAGTCTGAAAATTTTCAGGTGCTATTTTCAAAGCCTGAACTGTAATCGAATAGCAGAGGGGTTCTACTGCAGAATGCCTGATGGATTATTTTAGCAATAAGGTATAATTGAAAGGATTAACTTGAATGTAATGTTTCCCCTCCAAAAATTCCAGGAATGCTGAAATGACTCTCATCTGCAGCCGTATGACTCATGTTCTTAATACTGGAACTTAATTTTTACTTCTGAGCTATTCGGGTTTAGGGAAACATTGCCACAGAAATACTCATTCAATTGACAAAGGAAAATCTCTCTTTTAGTGTGGTTAAATCCTAGGAGTCACATCTTTGGAGAATCTGGCTTGGCTTGAGGTAATGGACATACTGCACACAAACAAGAGAGGATCTTCTTTTATTAGAATGGAAAAACCAAGCAGGATAGATCACTGTAATGAACTCAAACTTCTTCAAGCAGACCAGACAATGTGACTTCCTACTGCTGAATTTGTCTTGCCTGATATGGCAGGCTACTGTCAGCAGGTAACATGGGAGACCCAACTCTGCTCCCTTGGAAATAAACACCTAAACTTTCATGATTTCAACAGGAACAGGATGGTGCCCAAGTCAATCCGATGTCAGGCATGCATGCATGTTGCTTGCCAATCACAATGAGCTAATAAAAAAATCATAAATGAAATCTGCTGATTTTTTAACCAGGAAAAACACAATAGATATATTTGTAAGGAAAAGTTACAGACGAAGGAAATTCTGGGCTAAGATAAGCTACTGTTATGAGCTCTTATTACCTGTACTAATATGTACCTCAACAACTCTTAGTTGCCTTTACATTGGAGGCCAAATCTTATGCATCCAAGCCATTCCACTAGAGACAGTGGGAATGCTTATGAGTCCAGCAAGCATGATTTGGTCCTCTATGGGCAAAACTACCCTCACAGATCCACCCAGTGGATCATGATTCTGACCTCATGTTCCCATTTGGAAAGTCAGGCCCATGCCTGGTAGTGCATGTATCTGGAAAGTTTTACCCAGTGGAGCACAATATTGGAGGAAAGCCCATGTGCCATGAGAGTCTGGAAATGGAATTTTGCCCTCTGCTATAAAGGAATTTGCTGACTCTGGAGTCTTCTCTCTTATTAGTGCCCATACAGAGCTGGGCTTTTGCAGGGAGGGGAGAATACACCCTTTTGAATTAAGCAGTCCATCCTCTCCTCTTCGTTAAGTATCCACCAGTCCAGTCACCTCCCATAACAATTCTTTCCTCCTGCTTTCCCAGCTCGGCGTACACCCGTCTGTAATAACAACTGGAATAAGATTTGGGGTTAGCCCATCTAATATTTATTGCTCCCTTGTTTATTTCTTCATAAATAAAAATCATTGGTACCTGCACACAGTTCCAGCACTGTCTCTGGTATTTCTTAAAAGCCCCAAATAGAAAATAGTCTCAAGTTATGAAGAATTAAAGCAACACAATCCAAAAGGCCAGCATGTGAGCAGACGTATCTAAGGACTGCCATTGCAACATACAGAATTCACGTATGGTTTTATGTTTAAAATTCCCTGGTTTAGAGAAACTGTATCAGCTAGTTAGATGTAGCTATAAATAGAATCGCCTGCTGACATTAATCACAATAATTTGGCAACATGACCACCAGTGACATGAAAGGGACAGGTAACTTGCAAAGCAGAGTCCAAATCCATTCCAACCATTCATCAGGAGGGGGAAAATGTTTTCCCCATATACTGCAACCTCATGAGAGCATGTGGTACTGGAGTCCATATTTTTTTCTTTTGATGAAATGTGACTTTAAAAAATATTAATCTGTTCCTTCATCTAATTTCATCTGTATGATCGGCCAAGAGAAATACACTAATTTATAAGTTGAAGTGAGCCTTGAGATAATGTCACCCACCATTCATCCAAATTTGTCACTAGCATCCCATTAAAGCTGTAATTATTTTTTAATTAAAACTAAGGAAACTGGCATGCGTGTGCCTACTTTATACATCTGTTATGGGTTAAAATAGCTTTTAAAAAATGTTTTTTTAGACCGCAGTCTTTTGTGGCCATGGCCTATGCCAAAGAAAACGCAAGCTTGCTTATTTTCTCCATGGGGCGCAACAGCGCCTGTGTGTGCCTGAACAGATTCGACTGGCCGTGAAAAGAATTCTAAATAAAACACAAACATGGAATTTGGCAACGCCACAGAAGCAAGCTTAAGACTAATTCCAGCATGCGGACCGCTCTCACACAGCAAGTCTGGCTCCACTATAAATGAAACCAGGCTCTGTAAAATATCCAGTAAAGTTTGAGTTCAGATTTAAAGGGATAGTGCTCTTATTCCAGTTTAAAATAAAAAATCTTATTAAAGAAGCTCATGCTGGCTCAATAAATCTGCATGTTGTGAGCTGTATTTTCTTTCAGCTGATACTTCCATTTAAAAAAAATTAAAACAATTTCACTTTGGGATTGACTTTTGTAGAGGAGGTTCTGAAAAATGTGTTTAAAAGTAATTCAGGGAGGGCAAATAAAGAGAAATTTTCCTAAGGTGAAAGAAAGCAAAGAAAGTGAAGGGAATAATTTAAATATATATATATATATATATTAAAATAGGTCCCTAAAATAGGAAATTCCAGAATAAAAATTAGGTGTGGATTAAGTTTGTGGGTCAGTCACCACAAGTCAAGCGGGCCATTGACAGAAGAGCTTGTTCTAATCACGTATCAAAGCAACAAAAAAGTTGACTCATGATGGGCTGCTGGGGCGGGGGTCTGTCTCTTTGTCTGTCTGCGTGCAATATGCTCCAGCATTCCCAAGAGAACTACAGAGGAGCAGGGTCAGTGGTGCTATCCCCAGGGGAATACAATCACATGGGCAACCTTCCTCTAACAATCTCAGTTGACCAGATTGGTTCACCAGAGATAACAGGAATTTGTGAAGAAAGGGAGGCGGTGAAGAAAAAGAACTACCAACAATATAAACAACCACAGACAAAAGATTTATTGGGTTTTGCCAATTCTGGTGTAATAAAAAAAATTAATAATTGATTACCATCTCAGAGAGATGTGCAATGGTCCTGGCAGACTTACTGGGAAAGGAAGGAGAAAATTATACAAGGCAGCCTTCAACCCGACATTAAAAGGCAATGGCTTTTTTCCCAGTACATCTTCATTTTCCCTCAAAGGTCTGGATGACGTTATGTTGTGGCATTCTATAATCACAAAAAACCTACCCTCCACTGCCCATTCCCAACCCGGATCATCTGCCTGCTCCTTGAAAAGAAGATTTGCTGGCCAGTGGCCACTGAATGTTTCAAGACATTGTGCTTTTAAGAATGTATTGACTATATCCTAATGATCTTTGACAATGATGGTGAAGAGGAGAAATAAGAGAGCTTTATTGCCTCTCATTTCAATAGCATCTTTTACCCTACCCGTTATGGCAAAGCTCTGCAGACTGTATAAGGATAAAACCAATAGATTTCTACAGAAATTTAATAGGGTTTATCAAAATTATTCTACAAGCCAACTGAATGTAATAGAAAATTATATCCATACTATAGGGCTTTTTTAACCATACTACAGAATTTTATATTTTATAACAGGGATATTATTTTAATTCAGTGAAAAGGTTTAAAAATTTATAGAATGGGTTTATTTTCTATTAAATTCTATAGGACTTCTGCATAAGGGTAAAGTTACTTATTTTAATGTTGTCCTCACTATAGGCAAAACCACAAACATCCTGTTCCCAGCTCTATCAACAGCACACATTTTTTTATAAAGGATTTGGATTAATTAATCTGTAAACACTCTAACTTAATTTTTAGACACCCTTTAAATGTTAAACAATATTAGGTCATAATACGTGCACTTATTCGCTCCCTGTTCTACTGGAGGGAGGGAAAAAACCAGAAAGACCTTTTAGAAGATGTGAACTAAAATAACAGTAGTTCTTTTAAAGATGGATTACATGTAAGCAGGTTTATTGCTATTTTAAGATCCTATTCAGTTCTGTTAATTTTTATTTCTTACATAACTTATTTTTAAATGACAGATCCTTCCTAACCATATACTAGTTCTCATTTAGAGCTATATACCTTCCTGGGCTGCACAGGCGAAATTCACAGCTTGCAAAAACGGGTGTAACACCACTAAGTTGATGGAAATGAAAAGCACTAAGGCACCTCTCAGGAAGACACACTCCCAGGACTAAGTACCACATGTGCTCCCCCTGTTGTCAACAAGAATTCCACACACAGACTGATGGCATTGTATGATCATTGTTCTGCCTGGCTCATGGAAGATACTGCATGGCTCAGTGTTAGGGCATGAAAGTGGGTACTCAAAAATTACCCAGAATCCTCCTGAAGGTGAATGACTTAGAGGCTTACTGAAACCCAGGAAATAAACAAAAGGCAAGGGTATGTTTTTGTGAGCACTGAATCATCTTTGGAGTGCTTTATAAAAATAGGTTAAAGAAGCAGTTCTATGCTAAAATGGACCATTTTTGTTCTGAAAGAATTATAACCACTCAAAGCAAGCAATTCAAGACACAGACAAAGAAAACAAAATAATCTGTCAATATTATGAAAGTTAAAAAGTCAACCACCCATACAGAAAGAGTGAGATTGAAGGACAAAAAGACAAAGGGCCCAACCCCGCTCCCCTTACAAGCCACCAGGACTGTTTATGTGAGTAATCAAGTGGGATATGGCCCAAAATAAGGAAGTGGTGTTTAAACAAACCTAAAGGGAGCAGGTGTGTTGTATACATTGACTTCTCTCTACTCACGGATTCCTTAGGTTCTTATTAGCAAAGAATAATTTTAGAAGTACAGTTTTATGGAAAGATTCCAAATGCCCTGTCTCCTCAGATACTCACTCAGCGCCTGCATTAACCTCATTCCAAAAGTCCCAGGACCTCTGACTCTTACAGCTGAATTCATAAAAAATGAAAGCCTTCTCTATGTGGGATTTTTCCAAGTACACATTTTACTGATTCATCAGACCTTCCTTCCCTAGTCCTTGCTATGGTGAATGGCCTTGTCTTTAGTACACAGGCAAGGACATTGGTTAAAAAAAACAAAACAAAACAAGAACAACAACATCCGCAGGGCAGAAAGAAGACGATTACATAAGGGACATGCCACACTCCGGTGTACTAGATACACTTATGTGTTACAAAAAATGTATGGAAACCATAGAGCAAATAAAGAAGAAAACAAAAATGTATGCTTCAAATATGTACGCAGTCATTTTTCTATCAAAAGAAGTGCAATGGGTAACTCAATAAACTCCTTTGACTTCAATGGAGTTATGCTGTGATACTGCAGTGGGCAATCTGGCACAGCTCCTTTAAAAAACTAAAAGGTTCACAAAGAAATGTACACTTACCAATGCTTTTCACACTGGTTTGTGGGTCAAACGGTGCAGGCTTGATAACATTTATCGAAATGATATTTCCTAGATTAGACTACCTGCCCTTGATTGTGAGAGATATGTCTACACACAAGACACTAATCCTCCTCACTGAGTCTGAAAAGCCTAGTTAGCACATTTCCTTACACACACACACACACACACATCAAATCGAAAGTGCCAAGAAAAGCAATGACAGAAAACATTTCTGAAGGGACAGAATAACTCAGTGCTACACATGCCAGGTGAAGAAATGCAAGCAAACGGTTTGGCATATGCTACATACAAATGAATGGGATTTTACTGAGGGAAATAAAGAATAATTGCAAACATCTACGTATTGTGTGTCTAAAAATCTCAGTGCTTTAAAAAAAAAAAAAATCCCTGTGCACTGCACAGCCAAAAGGCAAGCCCAGTGAATTCAGACAGGCAGTGCGAATCCTAATTTGATCCTTCATTTCCTAACAGATTATTGTTTCACACAAGCCTTCCACTCTTCATGTTTTTAACATTTTTTTATGAAGTGTTTACGAAGAGACTGGCTGCATTTAGGGAAAGAGTGGAGAGGTAGGGGGAAGGTAGTGCCATCAAACGGTTGATCTTACAGCACAAATTATCTGCAGTAGTTACCCTGTTGCTCCTGCTGCAAAATAAAGTGGATCCCTTCTTTGTTGAGTAAGAATGTGCACAATATTTCAACTAGAAAAATACGTCTGCTCTTGCTACTGGCAGTGGAGGTGTTTTCTGATATGATTTCTGTATGCAGCTATGTATTCACCTATACATTCCTATTAGTAGGGGCGTCCTCTTTTTATTTTGGGCCTCCTGAAAAGTATGGCATGAGCCCCAATTTGCAGAGAAAAAAGCAGAAGTGTAAATGGGGTTGTTTGTGAGTGGGTCCTTTGTCAGAGCAGCAGCAGCTCCCCCATCAAAGGTGCTTCCTAATCCTTCTACTTACTCTCATTCAAACTGACCTTGCTCCCAAATATGAAATGATTCAAGAGAAGAAATTTGGGGTTTATTTTTATTGTGACCGATAAGATGCCACAAGAAAGAACTCTTTTTTAAAAAAGGGGTCTGAAGGAACTCTAATGTGTATCCTTTAGTTTCGTTTAACCTCACATCCCACTTTGCCTTTTTCAGTAGGCTTCTCATTTGATACTGACAAGCTATGGTCAGGATTTAACAAAGACCGGTCACTAAAAAATACAAATCCACCAAGCTTACTGCTTAGCCTAATGGTGTTTACCTGCTCTGAAAACATTTTTTCCTAAACAAGCCATCATTTACCATACAGTGAGCCCCTCAGTAATGGGAAATTCATCCATTCCCATAAATAAATTAAAAAACACCTCCATCTATCTTGTTGCAATATTTTTAAATTTAATCATAGCCAGAGAACTGCTGGTTAATAATTAGCCCTTCCCCACTCACTCACACACACACACACATACACCCTTTAAAAATGCAAAATCTAACCCTCTATTTTAATATTTCTGATGTCGGTGACCGATGTCAGCTCTCCCCATACAGTAACTGCTTTAAAGCACTGCATCTAGCACTGCATTAAAAATTAATTACACATGCTATTTTATTGATAGTGCATAATGTAATGAGCACCAGCTGTGCTAAACGTCCAAACTCCTTTTTAAGACAGCTATAAAAAAAGAAAGAAACTGCACTTCCAAATGCTTCTCCTGTCAGAGGAGAAAAACAGCAACATCTTGTATGGATTTGAAACAGAATTCTTTGATTTAGCTCTACATTTGGAACGTTTGAAGAATTCAGACTCTCGGGCTTGGTGTAGTGGTATGCAATCCCGTTAACTCTCTAAATGTTGGAGCCATTGTTTCTACGGTAGGCAATGTTTCCTTGAACCCCTTTGTCTTGAGATTACTGGATCCAGTTCCACCCATTAATATTGCAATTAAGCACCTGTCTTTTTCCTTGGATGTCTGGAAATTGCAGGCATCTAGTTTTAAGCAACTTTAAATACCCCTTTTGCCCCGCTGGTTTTTAACTTTACATAATTAGGACTTACTAAGTTATACTGATAGGGTGTCTTTCTAGAACAAAGCCTAAGCCTCACTTACATTGCCAGCACCACTGCCCTGTGAAGCGCCCTAATTTTAGCTGCCTCTTTGCTGTTTTATAGTCTCCTGTTCATCTCTTGATCAACATACCATGTATTAAATATAGGTTTATGTTGAGGTCTAGTTTGTGACTGGATATGAGATAGACAGATAGATAGATAGTGCATACTTTAAACACTGCATGAAGTAAATTCTTCAAAATGCATTAAATATTTCATTAAAATAAGTAAATAAATATAACTTATCAGTGACTAATAGAGACGTCTCTTTGGAGCACAAATTTTAGTCAGTTCTACTCTTGCGTGAATCTTTTTTTTTCACAGTATAATGAGAAGAAACATTTGCAAATGATTTTAATGTAGCTGTAGCTCTTTGTCTGCATTCACACACACAGTCCAACTCCTCTTTCTCCTCTCCAAAGAAAAAGGGGGGGAAGTAGATCTGAAGTCTAATTTGGATGGGTTTTTTTTTTCAGATTCCACTCAGTAAGAGGGGGAGGAGTAACATATCAGCCATCGTCCTGGGACTTGATGAGTGAGGAGGCTTTTGCAGGATGAGTTTGCATTCTCCATTCTGATTATTGTTTTGTTTTCCATTGATCTTCCAGTGTTAATAAAACCCAGTCTGATATGAAACAAAAGCTTGCTTCTTGTTCTAGTATGAAACGTGCAGAACACATACCATATTATTAACATAAAAGTTTTTGAAATAATATTGCTTTCTAGACAGACTGTATTAATTGCATCAAGCTTTTTACAGCAGTGTGGTCTTTTCTAGCACTTCTCATTGGCCGACTCGGATTATAAACCAACACAAAATGAATAGTGATATATAACTAAAGGAGGAAAAAATATTCTACTGTTAAAACCTATTATTTGCTTACAGCTAGTTCTTTTAACTTTATTGTCACTTTAACCCATGCCAAGAAAACACCAGACTAGTTAAATAATACAGTGAGCAAAATTTTAGTAGCAAAGTAAATTGATGTTAACTTTACAAGATTACTGGGTAATTATTAGAATGTCTTAATGACTAATATGGTGAATGCCTTGAATTAACAGGAAATTGTTCTAACCATGTGATCTAGGGCCCCATGGCTCCTCTGTGTTAGACCTTGAACCTCACAGTTCTTCCCGTTTATCACTGCTGTCAATGCCCACTTACTGTTTTTAAATATGCAACTGAAGTATTACAATAGCTTTCTACCTCCTTATAGATGTGTCTGTGTGGGAAGGAAGCTGTTTCACTGATTGATTAGATATAGATAGATAGATTTAATTATTTTTATATACGTATATAAAACCCATGCTCACAGGGCCAGTGCCAATGGATTTAGATCAGGCCCATAATAACACAAGTATAATGGGTAAATTAGAGACCCATGTTGTTTCAATGTGCCTTGCAATGTACCAACTGCAATTCCATTTATAGCGCCTTTGGATTGTACCATCTTCAGGGCAGGGACTTTTTGTGTTTCTACAGTATGTCATAAAATGTCATGTACTCTCGGGCTGAGATTTTCATAGCCCATTTCTCTTTTATTTTAATGGGAATTGAGCATCCCAGTTTCATAGGCCTCTTTGAAAATCTCAGCCTCAAAGTATAATATTAATAAATCAGATCTTGAAAAAGACACCTGTATTTATAGTAAAGATGTATTGTGAAAAATGGCTTCAGTGAAAGTTTTCCAGAGCGTCAGTATACACAAACATACATATATTTTTACATACAATTATGTCACTCAATAATCATTTGCATGTCTTTGTTATGTATTTTACAGTTAAGCTAAGCTGTCAGAATTGATTTAAACAAAATAAAAAAGATTAAAAAAAGCACTCTGATCTGGCAAGACACAAAGCAAAGTGAATTTTGTGCCCATTTATGTTTTAGATCCAAGCTACACAACCCTGTGAATTTCATGACTCTGTTCCAACTTCTAATTAAATAGGCACTAAAAACGTTTAAAACAAGAGAGCCCAATTCAACAGACAGAAGCTTCTGAGGCACAAAAGACACTGCAACAGTGATATGTGTAGATATTAAAATAATAATATTTTAATATGTAAGCTCTAACTGGCTAATTCTACATCCTGTGTTGACTTAGACACAAAAAAATTAACAAAAGCGTAACAGAATATGCAACTAGTAACCAAAAAGTGGCCCAGCACACACCACAGCAGAACTTCCATAGCATCCATTTGTTGCGGTTATTATTGACTACTTTGAATATTATCAGCATCAAAATTTCTAAAGAGCACAAACAGTCCGAGATGATGCAGGATGAATTCCCATTTGCACAACTTAACAGTGTCTTGTGTACAAGAGAAATCATATCTAGGACCAAATTTTCAACAGCAGCTTTGACATGTGGATGCCCATATGCAGCCAACAACTCAGGTATGCCACCACAAATTAAACAGACTCCTAAGGACCTGACTTGTGAGTGACAATCAGAGATACTACGTGCCTACAGATGCACCTGCAACTGCTTGTCCTCAGATTTAGAGACGTTGAGGCTACACTGAAAAATGTGAGGTCCTTACTATGCATTTAAGCAAGAGCTGAAAAATACAAAAAGGTAAGAAATGGAGGAGGAAGGAGAGAGGAGGGAAATGTTAATGGCTTTTGTTCAAAGAATGAAACAATTCCTCGGAAACAGAAACAAGGCTGACAGAATAAAGAGTTAATCGAGTCAGGGACACAAGCAGATCCCTAAAGCTGGAGTAAGTGACTCTCCAGTGTAAATGGTTTTCTTAAGAGGAAAGAAAATAAATTGAGATCATCACCAGTATTATTATACAGTCAACACAAAGTTTCATTTCCACAAAACATTTTGGGTGTAAGAAAGACCTTGCTCTATGTTCTCAGTGTTATACATGGAAGACAATAAAGGGTTAAGTAGATATGCGCCTCCTGTCCAAGGGAAGAAAATGCTTCTTTCAAGCAGAACTTGACCAACTACTGTCATAAACACTTAGCGTGTGCTTTGATATAACCTATTCTCTAAGTGCCATAGACTGTAGCAGTAATTATAGGAAGCCATGATAACAGGTCTATCTCCCCACAAAGCTGGCATCACTCTTTTAGCAAATAGATCATTCCAAACACTAACAGCGCACAACTATAAAATGCAAGTACGTAAAATAGAAAAGCCTTGTGTTCCAACATGCTGTAATGAGTTAGTCCTTCCTTCCTTTTCTATTTTTAGTTTTACTTTCTTCTCTCTCCATTAACTGTCTATGTTTGTTTTAGAAGCAATAGGGAATAAGGGTATCAGTTCATTGTTACAACTACCTACATATCAAAGACACCCGGGTCTATTCTATATTAAAAAAAAAGAGAGGGGAACAGACAATATGAGCTCACCTCCAATATGTTTTACTAGTTACAGGAGGAAACTGCCTACCTTCACATAGTGTGTTAATTGTTTATAAGGGCTTGACTATATTAGCTTTATGGCAATGTCAGTCCACTGAAGCCAATGAAGTGAAGCCATATTAACAGAGTGGAGAATCAACCCCACTGAGAAAGCAACCTGCTTATAGGGAACTTGGATATAGTGCAACTTCACATATCGCTGGCAGACATTATTTGAATGCTTTGCACTGTGCAACATATCATGCTGGTTATAGAGAGTTTGTGCTGAGAGCAAAGTTGATGTATGAAAACTGACTGCACAATGGACCCAATCCAGCATCCACTGAAGTCAACTGGAGTCTTTTCATGGACTTCAGGCTTTGGATCAGGCTCTTGGAGGTTCTGTTGTGTATTTTTAAACCTCCTCTTGAGAACTCTTCATCCTTCAAGACTCAAGGTTTAAAATACTTGCAAAACTTTTGATCTGTTCATCACATTAAATCTGAAGTTCCTAACTTTCTCCCTCAGCCCCAGTATCGCCCAGTGGAAGACCGCAGACATTTAAGGAAATACAATCAGGTATTTTCCAAAGAAACTGAACCATAGGGACTCTGTCTTGATATATAGTCACTGTTATACTGTGGTAGGGTTTTATCTGCACATGCTACAACGAAAAGCTGTATGTGAGCAAGCTTATGCTGGCCCTTCCAAGAGGTCATAGGGGCCAACTCTTGAAGGCTTTACTCACTTCTCACTCTGCTCAGTCCGTCCTGACTGTCCAAATTCTGCAGTCCTTATGCAGTATTTACTCAGCATTATTCTGTGAAACTCCAAGTAAGTTTGTCCGAATAGGGACTGCAGAATTTGGCACACACGGGAGTTTTTCCTGTCTAAGCACTTTAGGATTTTGCCTTAGCTGAATTTTCTTTTAGGCCCTTCCCATTTTCACCTCTAACCCCCTAAATTCACTACAGGCCTGACCCCTCAACTAAGCTGCACTCTGAACACCCATTGATTTCAAAGAGATCCCGGTGTCTGAAATGGCAGGGTCAGGCATCAACTCTTTAGTCAGTCACATGTCAGAGTCCTCCCTGGCAACCTGGGTTCCACTAATCTCCACATTGCCTTTCCTTCATGGCAGTGACAAGACTCGGGGTTTAAAAAATGAAGACAAAAAAAAGTTAATGAGGAACATTTTCTCAAAAGCCAAGGAGAAAAAGTGCATGGAGCACATACATCCTGCATGCACATGGACTCTGAGGAAAGCCCTTAATACAAATGATTAGGAAAAAAAGACCTCAGATGTTAAATGTTATCCAATTAAGCTTAAAATAAACAGCCCAGAGAGATGAAATCTTGATACCAGGGTATCACATTATGTAAGGATTCTCAGACATTTGCTCACAATGTGGCATAAACAGACCAGCAGCAGCTGGTGGTGACATCTGAAAGTGGGTAAATGGGGGGCAGGGGAGGAAGGGGAGAATGGACTCACACCCCTTTTCCCACTCCCCGACCTCAGTGATGAGGGAATGTTTACATTTTCACTGCCTCCCCCACACAACCCAGCAAAGACGACTCTCCCACAGTACAGATGACATCACTTGGCAGCACTACTGACCTTCAGATAGCAAAAAAAAAAAGGTTTCTATTACCTGACAACTGACAATGACATCCAAATGTGCCTGAAGTCTCAGTCTGAGTCTCAGTCTGAGTCCCGCCAACTGAGACTGCACGTGCACCACAGCAGGGCAGGCTAAGGCAGGGCGGGAGAGAGGCCAGTGCGCGGAGAGGTGACGTGATCACTGATGTGTGAGGGTGGGAGGAGGCAGCTATGGGAGCCCCCGGCAGCTTTGCAGGCCTGGACGGCCCTGGAGAAAAAACAATAGAAAAAACTGTCAGTCGGATCTAAGTTTGAAGGGACAGAGAAGGCATCATCAGGGAAAACAGGAGGGGCGGAGGGCAACTAGGCCTAACTCGCTACATACTTTTAGTTAACTAATTTATATGTCAGGCTGAGACCGTTGTGGCTCGTTGGAAAGCCAGGGAGGAGAAGCCAGGCTGGGGGAATGGGCAGGCAAGAGACCTGAAGAACTACAAAACCACAGGTTGCTACAGGCAATTTTCTGAAAACAAACTCAGACTGGAGGGGCCCAAGGGAGGGAGACATCGAAAGGGGATGAGGTGGCCGGTGAGGGAAGCTAGAGAAGGTCAAAGATGGTGCAGATGAGAACTGGAGGTGGTTACCAGACCCACCAGCACGTGCTTAGGGACCGAATCAAAAGGGGGATTCTTGTTTTATGGCGTATTAATGCATTTAACTGACACAAAACTGGGTAGGCTTTCTGCCGAGCTGCTGCTGAAACACGATCAACCCACCAGCGCAGACAAAGTGCAGCGACTTACAGCTCAAATGGTTTCACAGAGGTGCCAGAAATCAAGCTCCCAGAATAAAGCATTCATGGGCCACTGTGCTTCCTTCCCATTTGAGCTGCAGCCAGTTACGCATTTTGCATGCCCCATTTGTGTATTCTGTTTCCCTATCAAGCCTATAAAGAATGAAACAACCTTTTTCCTAATAGCTGAAAAACGATATTGTAGCCTCAAACTGTGTTATTTATTTTTAACGCATCTAGAAATCTTCTGCTATTTAAGCTGTGTTTAGAATCCTCTCCTGCTTCCCTGGAAACCCTCTCTTCTCCAGGCACTAGTCAGAAAGGAGCCCTATGACTTAAAAAAAGAAAATAAAAATCTTAAAATATATGTATACACACACATACCTATGCACAAATGCACATGCAGACTCACACACACACACACACTACTGTAAATCAGTATAATTCCACTGAAGTCAATGGAATTACACAAATACTCCAACAGAAGATCTGGCGCTATATTTATTTAAAGCCATGACTTTTATTTAATTACTCAACAAGGAGTTGTAACTAATCCAGGGTAGCTTCTAAATAAAGCTATGTGGTGCAGTGGTCACCGTTCAAAAGCTGGCATTTGCCAACAATTACCTCACAGTGGTACCTCGGAAACCACAGGTTTTCCCCTACATTTAGATCAGGAAACAAGTGTGTTAATTGTAGGGTATCTTTTGGCAAACGCTGTACCTATTTTGTTTTAATGGTGACAACTCTGTCTGTGCATGCAAGTACATGCATAAACATATACACACCCGGGCATCAAGAACTATTTTGCCACAAGCCCTATAACATTAGAAGCAGCATGTTATAATGCATCCTCTCCATCTCAAGAGTCCCAGTTCGAAAACTATGCCTACATGTTGATCTGACAGTTACACATGTGAGGCAAATAGGGATACTTCATCCTTGGCACAGCATCCAGAGTGTTAGTCTGCAAGGACTGCATTTGATTTTGCCGTTTATCTTAAATGGCTAAGAGACCACCAGTGCAAAACATTTGTGTGAAGCTTTTGCCAAAACCACAAGTGAAGAATCTAAATTCCCTGTGTAAATACTTGAGCTCCAAGCATCAAGGATAAAATTTGTGCTCTTTTACAAGGACTGCTTTTAAATAGAAGCCATCTCTGCGGCTCATGGGGCATTTTTTTGGAACTGTTTGATCTCACTGCAAATGCTTCAAAAACAGGTAAAGATAACCATTGTATCTGTACTACATTCTGAGTATGACTGTGTGCCAGGCAAAAAGAAACAGATGTCAGACATACACACATAGGGGCCGCTTCATTGTAATTTTAAAGTTCAATAATAAGGGAAGCATTTTTATAGAGCAATAAAGACCTGCGAACGGGGGAAGGCATCCTAAAGCTATTGAATAATTGCACTTTTATTTTTAAAAAATAGTATAATGAATTAGGTTGGCACTCTGCTGGCCTGGTTCAGCCACCTGGTTACTGGGGAACTTGTGTGTTGTGGGAAGAGTTGTGGGCTTGACATCTGAGTACACAGGGTGGCTATTGGACATTAATATTCAAAATTATATTGCAACCTCCAACTATCCATGTGTGGCACCACAATGTTTGCACCATAACGTTTCTAAGAGACAGACTGGGACATACAGAAGGAGTTCAGGTCACGTGTACTCCAATCACTTACACCTTTCAACAGAACCAAAGCTTACAAGGGAGTCTAGGGGGGGCCAAAGTTCTGTCTATGGGCCATATGGGCCTACAGAATTCTATACTACCTGAGGGTGAACTCAGCTTTAATACGGAGGGGAGGCCTGCAGGGAGCACAGATCCCAGCATGCAGCATGACCCAAATGTTGGGATCAAAACGAAGCACAGCAGTCTTTCCTAAAATCTCAACGGACCACAACTCTCTGTTAAGGATCAGGATGGCTGCAAGCTGCTCCATTTAGCCACAGCCCTCAGGATCATGAAAAGACGCAATACAGCCCTCAGATAGGCACACTGAGTCCAAGTTCTAGTCCAAGGTGTCCTGCTCTAGTAAGAGAAGGAAATGAAGTATCAAAAAGGACACTCCTAACAGGTGCAAAAAGCAAAAGTGGGGCAAAGAGCAAGTAAAGAAGGGAGAAGCAATAAACAATAAAACACAACCCTGGCAGGTCTTAAATGCCACTACTGCACAGATTGGTGCTGTGAGAGAGGAAAACTCCCAGGGCTTACAGACCAGCACAAGGCCATGCCTTCCTCTGTCAGCAGTTACAGACCAGGTGGTGCCATCTTTTTTCTCACTGCTCCCTTCATTTTTAATAACTTTCTGAAGCATCTGAGGATCAGACAAGGTGGCACCTTGGCAAATGCAAAGTGCCTGGAAAATAAACTCGCAGAGAGACCTCATCCATTGGGTTCAAAGGAAGTGGCCAGAGAAAATTAGTGCATTTTTTTAAACAAACAAAGCTTCCTTCTGGTTGTATAAATTGCGGAGCTGGTGCCCAGCAGCACCCCAATAAGTACATAAAGGATGTGTCTGGGTTTTGCACATCCAACCCATTTTCAGTGAGTACCAGGCAACCCTAGAGTAAGGAGTGTTTTAAAGATGAAAACAAAGATAGGGTAACTCCTCATCAGTTTAACTGCTTTAAATATAAACATATTCAAGAAAAGCAGAAATCTGCCCTTTTAAAACAGTGGTGTGAGATACTGATCATTCTCAACTCAGCCACAAGTTACAGGTCTCGATGCAGGAATCACTGGCTTGAATTCTATGGCCAGGGTTATCCAGGAGCTCAGACTGGATGATCAAAATGGTCCATTCTGGCCTTAAAAAATCTATGAACTCCTTCCTATTTCAAAAGATCAGATACTCAGCATTTACCCATTCTTTACTTCAGCAAATCTCCCACTGAGATAAATTCTGCTCCCAATCACACTATTATAATTCTGGAGTAGCTTCAATGAATGGTTTGGAGTTACTCTGGATTGACACCAGTGTAACTAAGAGCTAGAATTGTCTCATTCATCACTGCAAGATTTTGCCAGAATGGGGACAGAGTGGAAACAAAGTAGAGACTTCCAGATTGGCCCAATCACACCTAACGTGTAGGTTTGCAGGCTCTGGACTAAAATTTGACAAGTGCCCAGTCCATAACTGGCCTGTCAAACTGTGTCCAGGCTTCTTCACATCCAAGTTTTGTACATATAAAAAACTCAAACCAGGATGAGGAAATCACATTTACACATGAAAATCAGATACTGTACTTAGAAATCTAGACACCCAGACTGCACAATCTGGGCTCAAGGAAGCCTGGATGTAAAGAAAAAGTGGGTGCAATTTTAGAAACTACTTTAGAAAAATTGATCTAATTGTTTTAGTGTATTTTATATATCCCTGCCTAGATGTTTGAGGCATAATTCTCCTCTGCAATCAGTATGGGAGAATCACTCACCTGCACTGCAGATCTCTATAGCATATTTTCTACTCATTCTGCATGTGTAGCTCCCATTGACGTCAATGGGAGTTTTGCACGTAGAATAGTGTGAAGCAGGCATAGAGAGATCACAGTCCGGATAAAAGATGTCCAGTGCATATGGGAGAGGAGACATTTTTCCTTACACTTTAAAAAGGCTCTACACTGCATATATATCACTGTTGAATAGACTCCCAGATACATCTGAGAGTCATTTTTGTTCCCCACTAATTTTACATTTACAAAGAAGAATTACTACAGATAATTTTCCCAGGTATCTGGCTGGTGCGTCTTGCCTGCATGTTCAGCGTCTAACTGATCACCATATTTGGGGTGAGGAAGGAATTTTCCCCAAGGTCAGATTGGCAGAGATCCTGGAGGGTTTTTGCCTTCCTCTGCAGCATGGGGCAAGTTTAAATTAGTGTAAATTGTGGATTTTCCGTAACTTCAAGTTTTTTTATCATGATTTGAGGATTTCAGTAACTCAGCCAGAGGTTAGGGATCTATTACTGGAGCAGGCGGGTGCGGTTCTGTGGCCTGCCATGTGCAGGAAGTCAGACTAGATAATCATGATGGTCCCTCCCTTCTGACCTTTGAGTCTAAGAGTATAAGAAATTAAGTTAAATTAAATATAATCCCCCAAAATTGAAATGAGTGTAAGGATCTTGCTGACAATGATAAAACCCTGGAAAGTCACAACCCCAGCATAAATGTTATCCTTTCATTGTTCCTCTCACCTTGCCTAGGCACTGCTGGACATACTGTATTGTATATGAAAAAAACGAATTCTCTCAGACACATCTGCAGAACAGTACCCAAGCACAACAGAGTGGTACAAGGGTGGAATTGTAGCCTACCCTTGGAACGTAATGTATCAGAGTTTTTAAGACAGCCAACAAATTAAGAGAGATCTTATTTTATGTATTATATTGTGATCAATGTGCATGTATATATGTGTGTATTTTTATATTCCTTTCTTGGTGTGTTGTGTTTGCCTGTATGTTTTTGTGTGTGTACATTTGTTTAAGCCTTTCTTCCAAGTGCATGCGTGCCTCTGTATGTACATACTTGCTTCTCTGTACCCACGTGTGCAGGTAGACAGCTCGATAGGCAGTCAGAGAGATTCAGTTACATTATATAAAAAAGCTCTTAAAATAATGGCAGATGTCAGTCCCAAGCAGGAAATTCAGAGTGTAGGTTGCAAACCCATCTTTGCACCATCCCATTGTGTTCAGGTACACTCCTGCAGCTATTTCTGAGAAGTCTGGTATTCTGTATTTACCATGCAGCAGCCATGAGCCAGACACATCCGACAGTGCAACGAGAATCTATTTGATAATCTCTCCCGCTGATCTGAAAGCCTTTCCTAAAACGAGTTGTTTCATCTGTGTTACATATTACAATATGGACCTTTTCCACCTAGTATTATAATCTCTTAACCATGGATTTTCTCTCTCACACACATGCAAAGGCACACATATGAATAGTAGCACACACACAGGCACAAGGAAGCAAGCACACACACAGAGCACGTACAGTACTGAGGTTTACATAGAGGCTCTAATCTTTTTCAGTGGTAACACACATACCATGGCATGTACACACAGAGAGGCAAATACCCCTTTCTCACACACACAGAAGAGTGTATGCAGATACACACATAAAACATGTACATACGCACATGCGCATGCATACACCCACACAGAGAGGCATGTTCACACACAAGCACTCAGGGGTACGGACACCCCAGCCACGCCACCTTTCAAGACAAAGTGCACACAACAATTTGTGATTATTCAGATTCACACACCGCCTGACTTATATTATTCTTTCTCCAGCTAAACTTTATCTACAAATATGAAATGCAATGTTGTAAAGGACGGGTGTTCTGCGTGGGGTTTTTTTTTTTTTTGGCAAACGAGGCTTCCCTTTGAATAGATACGTTTCTTTATCCCAAGGATTCCAACTGATAATGCATAAATGAGTCACAGAAGAACAGCGACGTTGTGAGCATGAAGGAGAAAGTGTGTGAGTGAGGGACACTGGCACAGAAACTTGACAGTACCCTAACTCCCCCTCTTTCTCCCTCCCCCCCATGCCAAGACATTAATTCTCACAAGTCGGAGAAAATTACTATGCATGAATGCAAAAAGCATGATCAGGAGTAATTAACATGGCTTCATATGCAAATTTTATTAATGCAGAAGTACAAAGTCATTATGCAAATGAAACTTACGTCAACTCTCTTGACAAATATTCATCTCTAAAGCTCAAGTTTCTCCCTTCTAATTTTTTTTGGGGGGGAGGGGGTAAAACAGAAAAAAGTGACAAGAACTGTTTGACAAGTTTGCAAAGTTGTTTTTCAACTAGAGAAATTTATTCTTGCACTGTTGATATTTTTTTGTTGTTGTTGTTGGCAGGTACACGACAGCTCATAGAGAAGGGAAGAGGAGAGGTGGGGGGCAGAGGGAGGGAGAAAGCTACCAGCAGCAGGCAGCCAATCAAAACGCCAGCGGCTGTAATGAGCGCGATTGATGACTGTTTGGCTTTACTGCAGGGTAATGAACTAGAATCCAGTCTGAGGAGGAAAAAAATATGAATATTCATGAAGCTGTGCTCCTGCCTTTGATGATTAAAGAAATTTTTAATATTCAAATAAGCGCTTGCCAAGTGATTAACAAAGAACAAGCACGCAGGAATATGGAAATGGAGCTGTGGAAGATTTGGGAGTCACAGTCTGTGCAGCAAAGACAGCACAAAATTTCATAAACAAGATAGGCAGATAACCCAATTCAAATTCAAGCAAATAAAGAAAAAAAAATAAAATCCAGTTTCTTTTCACTGACTCAATATTGTACCAGCCACTTTATTTTAAATTATAAGGGGGAAAACAACTATACAGTAAGACTGGGGGGGGGGAATATCCCCATAATTAAATGTACTGTTTGCTTATTAAGTGCGAGTCAATTTTGTCAAATCTACCCTGGAAAAGGTTGGGAGTTTTCTGGTTACAAACTGATCGGAAAATACAGAATAACTTCCGTGTCTGTTCTGGGGCATTGCTTTTTAGGTGTCTGTTCCTGCATAGTGCTCAGCACTTACAAAATGTGGAAAGCCCTCACCTTATTGTATATAACTCAGGCAGGAATCGAGGGTGCTTTGCTAACCAGACCAAGCCCTATAGTATTATGTGTGGTCCCTATGCTACAAAGTCCATCCTTGGGTGTGGCCAAAGTCTGGAAACAAAAAAACGTACCAGGTAAGGAATAGTGCGCATCCTTGGGAGCCCGGCGGCAAAGAGGAGTTCAAGAAGGTCCCAACCAACTAATCAGTTGGTAGGAAATGTGCAGGCAGCATTCTCCAAGTGAGAAAGGTCCTTGCCTCCCCACAGGGTTTATGAACAATGCTACAAAAAGCCAGCAGTTTTACAAAATGTCTGGTAAATTCAGGCTCTCACACTTTAATAGCTCCACTAAGGATTCACACTGAAGCACATAACAGCAGTATTAACTGCCAAAATCATTTTGCTGTGAAAATACATCTAATTAACAGCCGACAACATCCACTGTTTTGAAATTTCAAATACCAGATAAGTTGAGTGCCATCTTAACTGAGCACCAGATAGCTGAGCTCTAACTGCTGCTCCAGGGACAAGGCATGTAGGTCATCATTCCTTGGGTCTCTCTTAAGACAGCGGAAATCGGACTCACCTTCTTTGTTATTAGATCCCAGGTTACACAGGCCTGTTTGGCTTTTCTGCAGATTTTTACAATCTGAGGTTAATTATTCCCATATTTTAAAACCTAAAAAACATATTCTAGGAATCATTGAAGAATTAGCTGATTTCTTCAAACTGTATCATTTCAATGCTATTTAAAAAAAAAAAAAGAACAAGGATGAAGCCACAAATTGCACAAAATTGCCACAGACAAGTCTTTCTCAAAAGGCAGAATGGATTTGATGGGATTTTCTCCCATAGCTGATCTATTTTTATAGAGACAAAAAATATCTATTATTTAAGCACTGTGAGGGGGAAAAAAGCCTAAATGTAAAAAAGTTAAGGTTAAACATCGTCATTCAGGAAATGCAAAGTTATAGCTGAGACTTTTATCTTCTGAACAATGCCAAGCTCTTCCTAACATGCCCTGTTGTGGCTAAGCATTTGTAGGAGTCTGAAGTATTATGTTACATAACATATATGCTGCAGTGGTTAAGCACAACAGAGCTGGTTAAAAAGAGTGAATGTGACCTCAGCTTTACACTTCCTGACTTTTGTTAGTTTATGTCAGATCCTTAACACAATGTAAACATTGTCTTTTGTCTATGCAATTCCTTGGTTTTGTTTTAATAGCAGTATTTTTTTTTAAGTGCCTTGGAAGCAACTAACAGCTCACACAGTCAGTTCCTTTGCAGCTCTGTCTTTGGAGCTTTTATGCTCTATCATAAGAACACATATTTATATGTAAGGCAAAGATTTACTTAAGCTGTCTTTAAAAGGCATTTTGAAGTCCCTATTTACTCACTTCTGGACAGAAAATGATCTTTCAGTGGATCAGCTGAATACACACATTCAGTACAAGGAGTCAAAGTGAAAAGTATTAGGGTCATGTTTTTATAATCACTCTCTAAATTTAAGAGCCCCAAATTGTGCATGCAAGTTGTAGGGTCCTAGTAGTAGTCAGATGCTATAATAAAATTAATTAATTAATTAATTAATAATAATCATAATAAACAACTTTCATTTCACTAATGCCTTCCATACAAGGCTCTGGAAGCACTTTACAAACATAAATAAACTGAGCTTAAAACACCCCATGTAAGGTTACTAAATGCCTAAATATCCGTTTTGTGCATGCAAATCCTCTTTCTGTGTACATATCTATGTTTTTGATCATCCATATACTTGTGTGTCCTATTTTGGGTGTTCATGTTTAAAGAGTAGGATGAGGATATTTTTACTTACCCAACAAACCATCTGAATTTTCACAGGTGACCCCTAATATCCCTGAAGATTGCTTATGGAGTGCCAAAACCTGCCCTTTAGAAGACAGGTATGTTAATTGTTATTTGTCCCACTATTTGGCAACAACTGATGTCACGGTGCGTATTTTGTATGCCACTCATCAGTATCCATATAAAACACACTCTAGATCTCATGCCTGTTACCTGGTCAATAGACATGGCTAGAGAATCAGGTCAAAGACTTTATACTCCACTTTGTCTAATGTCACGGCTGGGTCATTGAACCAAACCTGCTCATTTATCTTTGTTATTTTTTTAATCACTCAGAGTTTAAATGCAAAATAATTAAGAAATAAACCAATATTTATTATTTTAAATTCACCCCCCCCCATTAAATATACGAAAAGAATTACTCACCAAAACCCAAAACTATTATGGTCCAAATTAAACCATGCTCCCTCCTCCTCAAGACAAGCGTGTTTGCATCATTGGTAGCTGCCTACATTTCTATAGGGGTGTATTAAATATCAGGGAGCGACACGAGGAAAGGAAGGGAAGGGAAGGGAGGGTAAATGAGGGCAGAATCAGGCAAAAGTATCTAGCATTAACAAACAGGACATCAAAATCATTTCTCATTTGAGCTAGTGTGGTCCAGTAAAGCAAGTATTGGACTGGGAGTCAGGATAGTAGGGATCTACTCCCAGTTCTACCACTAACCTCCTGTGACCTTGGGCAAGTCACTTCACCTCTCTCTGCTTCTGTTTCCCCTCCCATCCTTTGTCTGTCTTGTCTATTCAGACTGTAACCTCTTCAGGGTCTTTTACTACGTGCACGTACAGTGTCTAGCACAATGGCGCCCTGATCTCAGCTGGCGCCTCTAGGTGCTACTGAAATAAAGTAATAAATAATAATAATCACTCCGATTGTGGAAGTTTTTTTTTTTTTAAAAAAAATACAGGATTGACAATAAACAGTGCATGAATATTCCCCTGATTTCATTCCCCAGCTCTCATAATTAAGTCCTGAGGAGTTTCAATGGTTATACAAATCCT
The DNA here is from genome assembly GCF_965140295.1 of Lepidochelys olivacea. Classification (NCBI taxonomy): domain Eukaryota; kingdom Metazoa; phylum Chordata; order Testudines; family Cheloniidae; genus Lepidochelys; species Lepidochelys olivacea. Next base: position 104,516,518 of record NC_140416.1, read on the forward strand.
TGTGGGGATTTAAATTTTTAGTCCTGAATATTCAGCAAATATTCCTGATATAATCATAATATTAAAACATATCGCCCCAATAGGTGATCAGAGCAATTTAACCAATCCTGGAATTAATGAAGGGAATTAGGGGGTGAAATCAGGGCTGCATGTGGGCAAAAATACAAAGATACACACACACACAGTATATATATAGATACAGACATACACACACACATATACATGATAGATAGATAGATAGATAGATAGATAGATAGATAGATAGATAGATAGATAGATCGTATAGCTCTTGTCATTTTAAGATGCAAAAACGAAGGGACATGGGTAAGCAGGACAGGAGCCTGGACTAACCATTTGGCTTCTGAACTTGTCCATTTGGGACCAAATTTTGTTCTCAGCTGCTCGTATTTCAGTGCACACAAGCATCCTCATGCAGAATTTGGCCCTTAGAGAAGAAAGCAGAAGGAATTTGCGGCTTGGACAAGTTCCTCCCACCAACTGCCCCTAAATTTGTCCCCATTCTATTCTCACCCCTTTTTTCCTTTCTCCTCTACCCCACTTTTTCATCTGCCCCCACAAATCACCCCTCACCAATGAAAAACCCTGGTGGCAGAATTAGACTGTAGTGGGGCTTAAGCAGCTCTCTAGCTGCCTGGTCTCAAAAGTGATTTTCTTATTATGGTGAATCTCAGGAGACCTGCGGAACAAGAAATGTGGTGGTGGGAAACGCACAGAGAGAGTGAGACCAAGGAGAAAGGAAGGCCGGAGCGAGAAGGGAGAGGCAAAGAGAGACGAGAGGACCAACAAAAGAATGAAAGGAATGAACAAGAGCAGAAAGTTATGGTATTCTGTCTCTTTTTTTCTGTCCCCTCCTTCTTTCTTTTTGGCTTAGAAGAAACCAAGGGAATGTAATGTTTAACCCTATATTGATGCAATGTTAAAGCCATGAATGGGCACAAAGGAAATGGAAATGTTAAGGTGCTCATGGCTGGGGTGGAACTGGACCTGTTCATGGTCTGAACGATACCAACTGGTGCTCCAGAATCCAAGCCTCCTTTAAAATAAATAAATAATTCTCTAGCCATTAGAGTTGCAAAGAAAACTTTCTGCTGTGAATGGGATGTAAATCAATGAAGTGCTGTTTGTCTGAGGCTACAGACATTGTGAAACACTATCTAAGAGCTGTGAACTGCCCCTATTCACCTCTGCAGCTGTTAACTCTGAAGACTAATGACAACAGTTTAAGTATCAACAATGTCAGCTGTTTCACTGTTGACTCAAGAAAGTGGAGGGAGGACGATCAGCTCGTATCACTGTATGTAGAGAACATACACAAGAAGATCTGTGCTATCTTCTGTAATTGACATCTACAAGGGCTGCAACTTAGCATATGGGCAGGGCTTGGTTTGTGAGCAAAGTTTGGGAGAGTACCACGTATTTCTTTTTCCAGTTAGTCTCCTGCCAACAGCAATGTTAACTTACCCAGTATTTATAATGTGGATATTAAGCTATACATTTTATACCCCCTCTAGTCTTCGAAAATTGCACACACGTACAATGTGGATGAGTTAATTACACTACTAGCAATTTCACTTTTGCTTTTCCTGACTTTTTACATACAAATCTGTAACCACAATTTTCCCCTGTGTATAAACACTACTCACAATCACCGTGACATTTCACATAAGCAAACTAAAACATAGCAAAGAGTGGCAAGTAGTTAGCAGGAAAATATTCAATATAGATTTAAAAAATAAGGGTGGACTTTGATTTGTGGACCTCTCTGGGAAGAAAACTCCACTAGTGAGGACCTAAAATGTCCCAAAGTTTGATACCTTGAATGTACAAATGAAGTGGGTAAAGTGACCAACAGGAAATTTGACACAATCCACAAAGCTATAAGACTCCTGAGGATTTTAAAAGTCAATAGCAGGATCTTAAGCTTAATTCTCAATTCAATTGTCAGCCAAAAAATCTGAATAAGTAACAAAACGATACATGAACAGAAAGTATTCCAGAAAATTAACCAAGCAGGTTGGTTTTGATTAGCCATCTAAGGTGGATAAAAAAAGCAGGAAAAGACTATTATAGGGATTTTAAAAGGTGAAATAATCGAGGAATGAATCAAATTTTATTTGCAAAAGGAAGCTGTGTGTTACAAATTTTGGACCCAATCCTGGTGTTATATAAATTAATCAATTATAGTTTTGCCCAGTGCTTCAATCAGAGCAGCAGCAGACTCTTTAGGAATGTTGACTAAATGAAGACTGGATGATCAAATTCCATCTGGGAAGGTAAAAGAGTAGCACAATCAAGAAACAACCCTTGTTCCTCACCACCGGTGCAGAAGGATAACAGCAAATTCAGCCTTGAGAAAGCAAGAACCATTTGACCACAGGACATGCCGCTGTAATTATATTCTCTTTGGGCCTGATTCTACGTCATTTACTCATTTTGAGTAGTATCTTACTCTGCAAGTAGTCCCACTGTGAGTACAGCCAAATCAGGCCCTTTCTTAGTATGTCTGTCTGAAACTGAAGCCAAAATGATTTACTGTATCAAGAAGGATGTTTACGAGGGCAAGCAAAAGACCACCATTTTAGCCATGTTCAGCATAAAGAAATTATAGTCAATTCATCTTTATTATCCTAGTAAAATAAATGCCAGTGGATTTTTTTGTTTTGTTTTTAATGAAACTGTCTATATACTCAAACTGGAGCTCACTGCTTTGTATCACACTATAACAAAATCTTTCTATGGCCTCTTTGGTTTCAAGACAAGTTTCTGAAATGTCACTGACTACAAAAATTGAACCACCCTGTAATTAGTTTCAACAAAGTAGTCCTTTTAACCCTGATTTTCTGGATGTAGATGGCATTTCAATATACATATTGTGAACATTTCCTTAAAGGATGAGTGGAATCAAGACTGCGAAATCACAAACTGTGTTCTGATGTATCACTTAAAACAACTTCTTGATTTTTCTGTAACAGAATTCAATCCATTTTCCAGTCTTTTAACAGGTGATCAGGCAAAATGTATTCGCATATCAGCAGTGGCAAAACAAAGTAACACCTTAGAGCACTAATTTGATAATGATTGTTATAACCAGTTAACACTAGTATCATTATTCCTTATGATTTAATATTCTACTGGCTGTAAGAGAGGTTTCTGTTCTGCTGAGGTTTATACCACTGTTTAATGTAATTAAACAAACTGGCAGCAAAAGCCTCATGGAAATATCATTTTGATCGCAGAGTATTCCCACCAGAAATTTAAAGGAATCATAACATACAAACTTTGATTCTGTTTTATTTTTCCTCCCATTCTGAAACTGATCAGGCATTTCTGGACTTAGTAAAGCAAAGGAAAAAATTAATTTGGCTTCTCAGGACATGTGGTTGTTTACAGTAATAATCTACTGCGAATAATGAGCTCATTTAAGGTGTAAGAACAAAGCCTGAGTTAACAGGCTCTGTGCAGTGAACTGAGTTGGGAGTGGGAATATGGAATTCACCGTCTCCCAGCGATGGACAGGGCACAGCCTTCCAGTGTGCTGTGTTCCCAGCCATTGACTCCAGCTTGCTCCCAGTATCACCCCTATTCTGCTTCAACAAGCATGCACAGAAAATGGACGCCCCTCTGAGTGGCTGCTCACTTTGTACGCTCTCCCCAAAAAACTCACCAGCTAGAAAGGGCCTCATAGGAGCCTCCACCCTGGGGTGGATATTACAATGATGGATTTTTAGGTACACCACAGAAATTCTATTTTCATGGAGGGCGTGATACCACTCCTACTGAAATCGAAGGTAAAACTTCCACAGGCTCCCATGGGGGAAGGGTCAGGCCCGACCAGTGTGACCAAAGAACTGCATTTGAGGCCTTGGAGGGAAGGAAAGGAGTATTTTTCTAGTTTTTCAATCAAACTGAGGGTAGCGCTACACTTAATACAGCTGCACCACTGTAATGCTTCAATGAAGACACTACTACGCCGATGGGAGCGCGTCTCCCAACAGCCTAGTTAATCCACCTCCATGAGAGGCAGTAGCTATGTCGACAGGAGAAGCTCTCCCATCAATACAGCACTATTTATACCAGGGTTAGGTTAGTATAACTGTGTCGTTCATGGGGGTGGATTTTTCACAGCCCTGAGCGACATAATTATACCAACGTACATTTTGTAGCGGAGACCTAGCCTGAGTAAAACTCACAAGAGCGCTGACTCTTGTGAAGCTCCCATTGGTTTCAACAGTAACTTTGCTGGCATAAAAGATTGCAGGATCATGCCCTACAGTTAAAATAATCTCAATTCCAAATCAGAGGGAGCTTTGCCTACATTGATTATGCAGCATTGGGCCCACAGTCTGGAGACATAGGCATGCTTGGGCATCTCTAGAGGACGTAGTTCACTGACTACAATGGAGCAGCACCACGGATGAATATGGCCCTGTATGTCTTTGTGAAGAAGGGACTTACCTTCCACTTCTAGGGTGTGAGCTCAGGCCCCATTCTACAGTCCTTACTCAGGTGAAACCCCTGTCAAAATCAGTGGAAGTGTTGCCTAAGTAAAGACAGATTGCAAGATCAAGCCCTTGGCCTGCCATTTGGAATCCAAAAGGAAATGGAATGGCAGCCACCACTCCTACCCCTAACAGGCACAGTAACAAAAAGAAAAACACCCCGCTTCCTTCACAACAGCAGAGCACATGAGGAGAGGATGGAGTCAAAACTCAGTTAAAATAAAGGCTTAGTCACCTTTCCCTCGCATCTGAGAGGGTATCTGGAGGGAGGAAAAAAACACTGAAACGATATCCATACCTATCCTGATGTGGGACAGGGAATGACTAAGGGAAGAGAAAAATGTCTGGTTCCTATTACTGCTATCGTCAGTCCTTTCTCCTTCACAATCACAAATAGTTTGCTTTAAAAAAAAAAAAAAGCTTCTGTAATATATGTTCTGATTTCCTTAAATTGATCTCACAAACTGCTAGTATCTAGTTACATCTCCCCATACTGCAGGTTTTAATACCGATATTCTACAGCCTCATTTCTTGCAGGGGGAGGTAGCTCAGTGTCACTGGGTTTTGCAATCCAGCAGCTTACTTGGCAGAGCGAACTGCTGGTTGGCAAAATCCACTCCTTTGACAAAACTACTATTTCTGGGCACTCACTCAAAAACAGGTAGGAAGCAAATGCTGAGAAATAAGGAAGTAAAAACAGCCAATAGATTTTTCACTACCAAGAACTCCAAGAGTAAACATGATTTATTAGCTGTGTTTAACGTGTCTCCTCTGCACTAGACTGCAGAAATCTGCTTGCATTTAAAGAAGGAAGGAGGGGGGCGGGTGTGGAGGGATAAAAAGGGAATCCATTACAGAGCTTCGCTAGTACTTTCTGAATTGTTCAGTCACCCAGTTTTATTGAGTACAAGTATTTTCTAACCCAAAATATATTCATGTGTCAGAAGAAAGCAGCACTAATCTGCTGTTAATTAACAAGCTGCTGCTAACAAAAGATGAAGGACCCAATTCATACAAACAATATTTACGTGGGCGTCGCACGATTTTGCCACAGATCTTTTCTTTTTTCTTTTTTTTTTTCCTTTCTCCCTTAGCACAGGAATTGTGGGTATCTACAGTGCAGGAATTCTGACTCAAGCTTTGGACCAGTCTACGTGGTTGAGCTGAGAATCCCATCCTGCACCTGCTGAACTTAATGGCTAGATTCCCAGTGTTTTCAATAGAAGCAGGATCTAGCCCACAGCTACAAGAAAAATTACTGTTGATTGAAAAAATATTCCTTTTTTCTTTGACTGCTGAAGGTGCCAAGTGAAAATTTACTTAGATCCTTATTCAATTAAGTAGCAGCAACCATCTTTTGGCTTTGGGCCCACAGCAGCAACAATGCTGTGCCACTGAGAAGTGACACCTCAAGCCCCCTCCAGCATTCACCCTATACATGTAACCAGTGGAAGGGCTGCAAGGGGGGAAGGAGAGAAAGGGTCTTAAACTTCAGTCTTTGATTTTACCTGTGTTCACATGTGCTGGGGAGATGTGTGTGTGGAAGGGGGAATGTTTTCACAATAACAGCACTAAAACCTGGACGGGATATGGTCTTGCTGCTCAAAAATAGCAAAACATGCAGACAGGTCTAGCAGCGTGAGCACAAAACTGAAGGCCAGGAACTCCTGAGGTCTAATCCTGTCTTTGACACCCACTGCCTTCTGTGGCTTTGGACATGTCACTTTTGGTATTGAGTACCTGCGGCTCCCATTGTATTTCACTCCATGAGGAGGCACCTCTGAAAGTCAAGCCATTACCATCTTTCTGTCTCGTCTATAAAATGGGGATGCAAATACTTTCCTCACATAGTCATCCATGATTTGTTGACGTTTGTAAAGAGTTGGAAGGGAAGAAGCACCATACACTCTGGTGCTCGCTAGATGTTTACAAAAACATCAGGGACAGCTGTAGTGCAGAGAAAGGACCAATGGCCTCCAGTGTTTTAAAGCATAAAGCCAAGTAATCCTGCTCTGAGCTTAAACCGCTGGCGGTTGGATGGAAATCTCTGCACAAGAGCTTCCATAACTGCTACCACTGGTGGAACTGCCTGGGTCGTAGCCACATCAGCAAATATATCCTAGTGGCTGCAAGTGCTAAGCAGCGATATTCAAGCATGATTTTCAAAATGCAAAGGTTCCCACATAATTGCATACTGGGGAAGGTGTTTCTCCTATGAAGGTTCTTTGCATACTAGTTACCATTTCACCCAGAAGGGTCACATTGGTCTCTCCCAATAAAAAACAATCTTCACCTCTTGCCCTGCAGGCTTTACCTCTGCACATTAACCCTAATTCTCTAGAACACTCATTTCTCTTTGTTAAATTCACCATGGATCAGCCAGCTCATTTGCTGGGTATCCTAGCCACACCCCATCTACAGCAGGCTTCTCCCACTTCCTGGGCTGCACAGGCAGCCTCTAGCCTTTGCCAGGCTACAACCCCCAACTCCTCAAGGCAGACTTTTTGCTGGTAGGGCCCAGAGCCTGTGTTTGCACAGGCAGAAGCGTGTGAGGGAGAACAGCACTGAATATACATTCGTACATGCTGTTGCACAAACCTATCCACCTCTTTGCATATACAGCATCTCTGGAGGGCAAACCATCTTTGCCACTTCATCAAATCAGTTCAAGGGAATCTAGAGCTGCATTTATAATGGAGGAGAGTTCTGAGTCCTCTTCTCAATCCCTCTGTGAAATGCCAAAAAATTTTAAACACCAATAAATATATTATTTTAAAGTCCCTATTACCGTTTTAAGAAGATTTTCAGAAGAGCTAACTAGCAGAGATTAGATAGATAGATAGATAGATGTTGCATTTCTCCCCTAAATAATACAGCATTCCAGATGAGCAGTGGAGACAATGGGAATCAGTTTCCAGGTATCCCTAGAGAGGCACTGAAAAAAGCAGAAGAGGGACAGAATGCAAGATGGTACAATACCACCCCCACGTAACTAATGCTATAGTTCTCTATCCCTTTGAACAAATCGGAACCTTTGATGACAGCTGTACAGACTGCAACAATATAAGCACTTAGATGACAAACACTAACCCTTCAAACACAAACAAGTGTCCTTGCTCATGATCTCTTATGATCATTTCTATGCATTTTTCCCCCAATGGATATATTTAGTCAATTTTAGGGGTCTGATCCAGAGCTCTGGAGACTGAAGTCCGCTGGGAAGATCCAGCAAGGACAGTATCAGGCCAGACTTCCTCTGCCAACGTACCCTGACCTAGAGGGAACACTGACGGATAATTTTTGGTGGTAAATAAATCCCAGTAAATAAACCAGATCCTGTACAGTATCAGTGAAATCACATAATGCCTCTCTTTCAAGAAAAATTCCCCCATACAATTAGGCACCCTTGATCAACTTCAAAATCTAAAATAAAGCACATGTCCCTAAACGATGAACGCTGCAAAAATGGGGGAAGGGTGGTTGGGGGAGGGGAGGTTGGTTAAGTGATTTATCTTTTTCTGCAAAGAAACCCTGTACCATAAACATTAATCAAACACTATATTCTGCCTTTTAGTCTCGAACAATTATGAGTACAGTTTTGTGATCTTTAGCCATATTTACTGATATTCAAAGGCAGATTCTATCTTGTTAGATTGTTATAAATGGGACCCCCGGGAATCAGCACACAGGCTGAGACAGATGTGAAAGCTTTCTTAGAGTTTGTGCGTGTTTGACTTTCCAGTGCTGAAATTATAAATGTTTTATAAAGAAAAAAAAGCCATCTTCAGATTTCTCTGCCAGGTCATTAAAGAGAGCAGTCCTTAGACTAAAAAAAATTCAGTTTTGCCGAACTTTAGATTTTTAAGGTGAACTATTTGTTAATAAATTTTCAAGTGTGGTTTACATGTGCTTGTCATTTGTAAACTTAAAAGTTTTAAGAGACAGACAGACACAGAAAAGGCCTCTGGTTATACCCCATAAAAATAAAAAACCCACAAATTCTACCTTGTTCTCTCTTAGTTAAATGCATTGTGTCTGGTCCAGACCTGTTTCACAATATCATAAAATAGAGACATGCTTCCGACGCTAGACTTGAGAAGCTGTCGCATTGAAGGAAAACTTTTAATCTGCTATAGGCAAACAGGGTACCTTTTTATTTCCTAAGGAACAGCTTTGGGGAAACGTTTAAACAAGAATTTAAGAGCTTCATTATAAGGATGCATACAGGGGATTCAGACAGCTACTGTTTTGGGGTTGGTGGTGGGGGTTGGGTTTTTTGGGTGGGGGATTCTTTAAGGACTTTTGAGTTCCTTAAATTACTAGTTTAAAGTAGACATTTTTTTTCTTCGTGCCTGGGGGTAAAGAAGACCCACAACAAAATGACCACCTACACCCCATTTTATTTCTGATTAATGTAAAAGACAAAAAGAAGTGAAAAACAGGTATGAATCTCCAGCCATTCATCCGAGTCTTTTATTTTCTTGGGATACTTTTAAGAACTTAATCGTGTCACAATTCGCAACACGTTAGTCCTCGGATATTTGTAATAGCAGCACAGGGTTTTCCCCAGGGCGCTTAAACATGGCGGCCCCGCTACAGCTTCCTTATCTACCCCCATGCATTTCCCACACACAGTCCACTTGGGCTGAAAATATGAACGCAAGCCAGAAATCCTGCAAACACTTAATGGACGTGCTTAGCTTTATGCACGAGTAATCCCAGTGAATTCATTGACGCTGCTCACATTCAGAAAGCTAAGTGCACGCTAAGAATGAAACTGAGGCCCCACTGGAGCTGATGGCAAAGCTCCCATTGACTTCACAAGGGCCAGGTTTTCACACTAACGTCATTGCAGGATTGGGGTCATAACCATTTTAAGCTACCTTTCTGCAGTTGTCCTTCTGTTGCTGCTGTTTGGACCTATGCCCCTTTCCCACCTCGAGGTCCCTCTTTAAAACCCTGCCATGCAGGAAACTGCTCGCTGTGACAGGAAACATCCTTTGCAGGTAAAGCTGAAAGAAACTATTTCACCCCGCTGCATGCGTTTGAATATATTAATTAAAGCATGGGAACTTTGAGTCCAAATGCTTCCAAGAAGCAGTTGTTAATGGAAGTTGATGTGAAAGGGGAAGCCCCAGACACTTAAAACTAGCTGTGGTAAAATAACAGGAGGCAGAGAAATTTTGTTTTTTAGTGTAAAGACATCGTTGTACAACTCAGCCCTCAAGTGGTTAAAACAATGAAGCAGAGACGGGGGAATCGCTGCTGAAAAGTGGGGGTGAAGCAGCTGCAGCCACCGCTTGCTGCCTAGGAAGCAATGCAGCAGCACTGTGAAGAGGAGGTAAAAGTGAGCAAACCAGCTGAACTGCTTGCAGAATTAATCAGTAACAAAGAGGCTGGAGCGGTTGGCGGGCTTCAGCCCTTGAACCTGGACTCTGCTCTATAAATTTCAACTTGGAATGGCTCTTTACTTGATGAAAGACAGGTTGGCACTGGGCCAAGTCTAGCTACCACCATGGGGCGGCGGGGAGGGGGCGTGAAAGAAAAAGCAAACCTTACTCCGGAAACTTCACTTCAGTTTCAAACTCTTTTTATGAGCTAGTAACAGGGAACTCTAGAAAATGGGAGGGGGGGGTGGTTAAGAGGGAAAAAATTAGCAGAGAGTCCTTTTAATAAATAAAACAAAACAAGTAAATGCTAAATTCTAATCTGGATTTGTCTGCGCAGAATAATAGCAGCTATAATCGAATATTTCAGGATTCCTAGCAAATAATGCAAACAGCAACTTTTACAGTTATATCAGCTGGCTACGAGTTTGACTCTGAAAATAATAAATGTCTTAAAAGGAGACTAGCAGTTTAATCCCTGTTTGCTATTCTACTGTATCCGCTCCTCCCCCATCACCCCGCCCTCTTTAAATGACCAGTAAAAAACATCAGCTTGGTGTAAAAATCCAGATGAGTCATTTATTAAATAACGTTTAGTCTTTTTTCAAATGTTCCAAAGGGAAGCACATAGAGAGAGAGAGCAAGCTGGAATGCTCCGTCCGCCAGCCGCCCTTGTGCCTTGCAAAGGCAGTTTTCGTCACGAATACCTTTCCACTTTGGTGTGTATCGAATGAGAACAGACGAGGCGTGGGCTGGGCAAGAGTGTGGAGAGGAGAAGGGGGGGAGCTGTCAAAGTGGAAAGAAAGCAGGCGAACATCTATTCAGAGGCCAGACGCACTGACCAAGGTCAGCTGCAGAGGAACAGCCCCCTTGCAGCAGCAGTGCAATTATGCCCAAATTATGCATGGCACTGACGGAGCTTACAAGAACCTGCATGGCGAGGTTGGACAGGAGGATCTAGGACAGCAGGAATGAGATGTCTAATGATTTTAATTGCTCTGCAAGTTTCTAAAGGCTAGATGAGATGCTCTCTAGCTAGAAAAGGGTCTGATGCGCCACACTGTTTGCAAGAATAAATGCAGATAAAAGACCCTAATGAGAGACTGGAGAGAGAGAGCGGTATGGTAAGTGCCACCCGTGATCAAAAGGTGAAAGAAAATATCAAAATAAAATGCAGTACAATCAGCTGAGAGGGGGGAATGATTTCTTCACAAAAACCAGCTGCTAAGGTAAATTAGCTTAATTACTGACGGAAAAAATCCTCTTTTTGCTAATGTGTTCTTATGGAAGTCCTTGGTCCTGTAATCTTGTCAAGGATGCAATAGATAGAGATACCCTGCTCTTGCAAAGGGGACAAGGATCAACAGCTTGGTCTTTTCCATCTGTGACTTTCATGACCCTGCTGAGAGACCAACAAGCAGTGTCCCCCACCCTTCTCGCTCAAGATATACGCTAACGAGCACAAGAACACAATACTGAAGGTCCCGAGATGTTGGACTCAGCAATGGTTAGTGCTGAGCATGCTCAAATATTCTGCAAAGGCAAACATGCAAAATGAAAAAAGAAAAAAATAGCAACCACCAAGAAACCACTTCACATCTGCCATTAAGATTATTAAATTTCTTACAAGTGGCGTCTCCTCCCAACTTCCTCACCCACCCGGAGCCCTCCAACATGCCAACTGAGAGCCAAGAATGCTTTGCATCTGCTGCAACCACGTTCATTCCTGTTAAGGGGTTAACGATTCGTTTCCACTACTTCTCTCGAGAAAACCTACAATGAAAACATTGGCTCACGAAAGCGTTCTCACTGCCAGAATGCCACAGCGCGAGTGAAAAGTCCGTTTTGTTTTCATTACATCTCTGGGATTTCCGGCTTAGCTCCTGAGCTTAGACATTAAGTCCCCAGATACCCCACCCACTTTTTCTAAAGATTTATACAGCACAGCCCACCGATTACCAATCTGAAGGTGGGAGGGAATGGGGACAAGAAGTGATGCTAAAGACGGATGCTTTTGCTTGAAATCAACGTGCTCGTCTCTCAAACTGCAAACTACTCAGTTTCTCTGGGGCTCTGGATTTATTTCCAGCCTTGTCAATTAAGCAACGCCATTTCATATATATGACTTTTTTTCTTCTGCTTCTTGCCCTCCCCACCCCCAACTCCCTACTCGTCTACATGCTCGCAGGTCTGAAATTCAGCCTAAAATCAATGCCCTCTGAGTGAGATGAGGTGACATGACACAGAAATCTAAGTCTTTCTAGTACAAAATGTATGATTACTTCATGATTTTTAGCTACAATAGAAAAATGTTCCAATCTCAGACACCCTAGGAAAGGGCAACCTGTGTCACGGTGACCTGATTTGGTCACGGTGTGTTCAGGCAGCACAAGTTCAGACATGGACTGAGAAATCATAACACTCTTCCACAAGACATGATGGGAGCCTACTCTTGTGGTACAGCAGTCCTGTCCCGCAAAGGCAAAGGAGCATCTATTTTTATTTACTTATTTATCATAAAACCATAACCGTGGCTTTTATTGATCATCCATCATTCTCAAACAGTCCAATAATTTGTACTTGCAGGCTGGCTTTTCTACAACACAAGGTCTGCCTGTAAATGTCCTTTCCAACTAGGTTTCAGCGCAGCCTCTAATTCCTCAGCAAACTCACTTCTACGATCAAATACTCCACTAATCATACCAAGTATTTTTATTATTATTTTCCATGCAGTAACAAATGCCATAGCAGGTTTTAATAATTACTGGGTAAGTCTTTATTTTGCAATGGACTGTTTTTTTGCAAGAACATCAGGAAAATGACTTATGATTGGATGACCAGCACTTGTTCATCTTTTGCCATCATATTGTCATTAAAAATCTATCAACCTGTCAGTAGTAATAATTATCAGACATGCTCACTTGTCTCATACACACGCCCGATGTAACTGTAAAAGAGGTCCCAATGAAGGCAGAGAAACATTTTCATGGGGGGAGATTTTGATTTTGCTTAGTCCTGGGCAAATCAGGAGTCATTCCACTGAAATTAAAAGAGTAATACCAGTGTAAAGCTGATGTAAATGAGGGGGATTCAAGCCCACTGCTTTTAAAAAAAATGTGCAAATACTGCTCTGACACCAACGTCACAGAGGAATTACTCGAGATTTACATCAGTATCAGAACAGAACTTGACCTCCAGTACAGTAGGACCTTCTTCCAAGTTGAAAAAAAACCACATTTCTGTCTGAAAAAGTTTTACCTAGCATAGTCACAAGATAACTGTAACTGAAAGAGTTTGAGAGAAAAATTATATTTGTTCCTGTTTTTTTCATTTTTTTACTTTGTGCATTTGACAGCATGCTGGGCTTGAGTCACTGCTCCGTTATCCCACTCAGCTCAGTGTAACACCACTGGTTTCAACAGTTACCCTGTTGTGAAAGTGGAGTAACACAGTGATGTACTGCCCTTTGTGAGTAATCATTTTCACTGTTCCTCCTGCCCAGTCAGTCAGATAGCCAGTTTCCCTTGTTGTTTGTGTGGGTCTATCATGATGCAACAGGAGACAAAAACATTTATGAAATATAAGAAAATGTGATTATAAAACCACAAAAGTTGTCAGGGAGAATCTGAGATGGATGTTTTACCAGAAATTACTTTTTTTATTTTGTCTAGATTTCAAATTCATAGACAGCAGTATCCTTTTAAAAAAATGTTCGCTCCAAAATATCTAAACAGCAAAATTTCAGCCATCCAGGCTAAATCCTTCTCATCTTTCTCAGCAGTAGCCCCTACTGAAATCAAGAGAAGTCATTGTCAGAGTAAGGAGAGTATGATTTGGCCTCCTTGTTTGCTTTGATAGGATGGACTACTGCAGGCTATTCCACTTCAATAGCAGAAAGTAGCTCAAGAGCATCTCTGAACTTCCCCCATTAACTTTCCTGTCCCCTCAAGGGACAACTTCTGCATTGTGTTTAGAAGTGGAAACCCATCCATTAGGAGAGTTACAATTCCTGACCAAGCCAACGGCGGTGGAAACTGAACCAGGCAAAAAGTTTTATACTTTTGAGCAGCTAACCTGCCAAAGAGGAACCAATAAGAAATCTATTCTAGGAACACAAGACTTGCCATACTGGATCAGATTCAAGGTCCATCTAAGCCAGTGTCCTGTCACTGACAGTGGCCACCACCAGACTGCAGAGGAAAGTGTAAGAACCCCACAACAGGCAGATGTGGGATAATCTGCCTTTTTCACATAGGCCTGATTCTGGTCTCTCACCGTTAGAAATTGGTTTAAAACCTTAATGCTGTAGTATATTTCTGCAGTTGCTACTGGAGAAATTCCCCTCTCAGAATTAGTGTGTACAGCTGACAGATGAGTGGAACCACAGTTATGGCACTGGGGAGAGCAAGGAATAATGCAGGCAGGCACTGTGCAATTGTTCTCACTTTGCTGTATGAATGCACTTCAGGACTGATTTTCGCTTCTCCATTCTGGACTAAAGAGACTCCCCAACATGCTTTATTTTGCACTCGTTTGGTGATGTGCACAAACAAAGATGAGATCATTCAACTTGTTTTTCCCCTTGTGACCCAAGTCAGGGCCTCCACCGAGGTCTCCAGAGGCAAAAGATTTGTTCTTTAAACCATTGCAACACTGCACTCGCTGTTCTCATCAGGTTTGGGGTGATAGGACTGGGCTGTTTTGTTGTTTCTTGGGGGTGGGGGGTTTCTGTTTTCCAACGTTAGATATGCAAATTAGCAAAATATATTGATAAATGTCTGATAAAATCATAGCTCCTGATTCTGGTCTTACAGCAGGGTACATTAAGGTAACTCCAGTCACTTCACTGGAGTTACACCAGGAGAAAACAGCAAAAATGAGAGGAGAATCAAGCCCATAATGTTTTCTCTAGAAGCCTAAGGTAAAGATTCCTACAGTAAGCTGGTTTTCTTAGGCCCTCATATCATTTAGTTCGGAAGCCTTTTCTTCCTGTTTAACACTATTTCTAGCCATCTCCTTTCCTTGCTCTGATAAATTATCCATGCTACAGCTATTGTATTGAAGAGCTACTGGTGGTAGGATCAGGTGCCACAGCAGACTTCCTAAAGAGATCAGCCAATGCTGACTGGTTTCCAGCACCGTATGCCAGCTCAGTGTTGCTCAGACCACCTGTTCCCAACCTGTCTGACATCACGGGCGATCAAACTAGGTTTTCTCCGCTTCCATTTTCCTTCGCTGGCGTACTAAGGCATGGTGATGGCTGGCTGAGTCCTATAGTTAATATGGGTGCACGGGCCCATAATGGTACATTGTAAGTGAATGTCTCAGACTAGACAGCAATAATAATTAGCTGTCATGATTTGAAAAAAGGATAATCCATGCCATTGAGTTAACAATCACTCACACAACACACATGGATTTAACTAATCTTAATTTGGAGAAAAATAACAATTCTAAATATATCAAATAGCCTATTTCATGGCAACCTGCAGCAGTGTTTATCTCTGGCTTCCAGCACATGCCGGTTATTTAGTTTCTCTACAGGCAGTTTTACCATTTAAAAGCCTGAAATGCACATTCGTGGAGCAGGGGTTGCAGTTAAATCCCACATTTGACAAGGAGGGTTTTTTTTCACCTTGCACATCTAGTTTGAATCCATAATGGATGGAGCCCAGCACTGGTGGCCTGAACTGGATGAATGAGGAATTCAAATTAACTCCTACTCCCAGCACTGTCTTTGCAGAAATTAACTCCACCGTCTTAATGAATTTCTGCTGTTGTTTTGGTCTCATTGTCTGGAAATGTATGGCTCCTGGTCTACACTTGTGAACTAGAGACAAACACCACAGAACCTATCCAGGGAAGGCAAGACAAGCTACAAAACACCACTGTATTTCTCGTACTTCTTCTAAAACAACTGACATTTATAAAATACATGCAACAGTGATTGACAACTCCTAGCTAATTCACTGGCCTGGCTTCATTTTGTTGTGGAACAATCTGAAGCATCTGTTAATACAGTGCTTTCTGCAGAAGAGCGAGAACGGGTTTCTAAACAGGTTAGCCAATTTAAAATAAACAAATATTTTGCAGAATAAACTGCCTGTAGTCAAGTCATGTCTTTACACTGGCCATGTAACATTCAAAAGCATACCTTATAGACAGTGATAACAAAAAGAAAGCTCTTTGATCAGCCAAAGTTTGGCCTAGCAAATTACAAGTTAAGAGAACACTACAGATTTCAATATCAAAAGGTCTTTTAAATCTATCCTGATTCAGGAGACAAAGTTACCTCCTCTTCTATGGCAGTCTAGATGTTCTGGATTTGTGTTACACACACACACACACACACACACGTCCACACGCACACACACACATACTCTCCTGCAGATCCCCAGGATCCACTGGCTCTTGTTAGCTATGCAAGTATTCTAAAACCACCCGTGATGTGGTCAAGTAGGATTCATTGAGCATATTAAGTGGAGTCACACCTGGCTGTGAAGAAAGAAAGAACGAAAGAAAGCTATCCATGAGTCTATCAAAGAAAGAAGAACTTGGCTAAATCATGGAATGTTACAGAACAAAATTCAGGGCTTTGGTAATTGAGGCCATGAATCCAGCTGGAAATTTGCAATATGGAACTTTGTAACCCAACCATTCCAAAAAAGAAAAAAATCTCACAACTTCAGAGCACCCTGAATTAGGATTAAAGTTTTACAATGCGCTGCCTCCTGGCACTCCGGCGGAAACACCCACGCCCGCAGAGAGTAAGAGGGTTCTGTGGCTCAGCCAAGCTCGTTGCTTGACTTACCTTGGCTACGCTCAGCCATGGAGGGCTGTAATGTCGTGCAGCTTAGTCACGCAGCAGAAGGCCACACAAATCATTTTGACTGAATAAGAAGGTCTATGAAAACAACACGGGATCAAGGAGAGTAGCTGAAACCTATCTGAGGGCAGCAGCGGTGGCAGCATATTTCAGGGAGCCGGAGTGGCGAGTGGGTGATTTCTGGTTTCTCTCTTCAAATATAAAGACTCAATTATCTTTGAACAGCTTGCTTTACACATGAATTGACACATTTATTTTACAATAAATAACTGAAAGTTATCTATGTTTCCTTTACTGTTAATCTACACAAAGAAATAATAAACAGAGCTTGTCTACAAAAATGCAACTATTGCAGTCCTCTGAATTCAATTAAGCTAAAATAATTAATGCTTCCGCCATATTAAATTACTTTATACATTTGAGCTACTGAAGTTTTTATTCTTTAATCTTTTCCTTTTTATTTAATAAAAAAAAAAGTTTGTTTCAAAGTGTGTGTGGAGGGGGGCTGGTTAAGAGCGGGGGAAAAGGAGCATGATTTGCTGTTAAAATGTAATGGTCTCCTCTAGCTGACACAGCATGTAGAGTGTTTTGTGCCTTTGATTAAAATAGCATTTTAAATGCTTTGAACAAACATATCTCCCCATACTTCTAAGGGATTATTTTACATATTTCTTGGTGGAATAAAAAAATTCATTCTTCCTGTCACCGTGCAGAAGGGCTAAGAATATCTTTCGTCACATACAAAGTAAAAATACTGTAGGCTGCTGCATTATTCCCACAAAAATAAAAAATAAAATAACGGGAGGGGGTAGGGGTGGGGGAAAGCCGCCTTCGAGATTAAGTTTCCCTTTTATGAAATCGTATTTAGCCTTTTTTTTTAACAAATCTAACAACAATGCTCTACAGCCTCTCACTGGGAAATACCTTTTATGTTAAATGGAGATTCTGATTTTCTTGGCTAATGCAGAAAGCCTTTCTATTGAAATATAAGTAAGGGGCCTGGTATATCCCACTAAAGCCTTTCCAGTGAATGACTTCTGTGGGTTTTTCATGGCTACCCTCCATGGCTGTAATGTGAGGCTTTTATCCTACTATTGAAAACTATCCTCTGCTATTTAAAAAAATAGAAGGACACTACCTTTTTATCTGAGAGTTCAGTTCCTAATTGAGAAAGCATTATTACCGCAGTATTTAGTGGTGAGTCCCTATCTGCGTGCAGTGCAGAGAAAATCCCAATCAATCTATAAACCCCTTTTATTTTTGTAAATTCAGACTATCCCATACACATTTCCATTTGATCTTCAGGTTAGTGTGAAAGAGATAAGGAGCTCTGGATTGGCTTGCTTTTTTTTTTTATTTTTGGATTACATTTGGGCATGACATTTGGAAACGTACAGCTACAGAAAAGACTCTAGGCCCAATCCTGCCAGGCACTACGCAACTCCTGCAAGGTGCCAAAAGCCTTCGACTCCCATGGAGGTCAATGGTTGTTCAGAGTGCTCAGCACCTTGCAATATGGGTTCAGTGGCTGCAAAATCGGGTGCCAAGTGCACACTCTGAGCTCTCTCTTGCTCCCATCAAAGTCAATGCCTCCATCGATTGATTTCAATGGGATCTGGCCCTTTAATAAGGTATTAGACCACAAAGAAGCCCTATCTGCCAGGGAATGCAGGCACAGGGGCCTCTTGGAATCACTGAAATCATGGGTGGGAGAACTACCACAGGGCAACCTGCTCATGATGCTGCCACTTCTGATGCCCAAAAACCTGCCACCTTCACATGCTCCACTTCAAAAGCCAAGGCACTCTTGTGAGGAAACGGGGCGAGAGCATGTTCTGACTAATCACATTCCAACGGGAAAGACAGAAAAGTACCTGCTCAAGATCTAACTTGGGGGCTAAGTGCATTAACTGAGGGGAAGACATGTGTCTGTTACAATGCCTAGCTACAGGGCCTGGCTCTTCAGATCGTCTGATAGAGACTCATGTGTTTGGCTTTGGAGGTTCCCTGATTCGCTCTCCAGTGTCAGCCAAGATAGCAGCTGTCACAGGGCGAGCGGCATAGCACACACCAGCAGCGGTTACATACTTCCTCTCAACAGAGAAAGCTCATCTGGAGCATCCGATGCGCACACCGGTTCAAATCCCATTTATGTAACAGCAGATACCAGGGCTTGAACCAGCAGCCTCTGCTGCTAAAAGCATAAGTCTCTGTAGCTCAAACTAAACAGACAGCCACTATAGCTAGCAGATGTAACCGACACACATTTTCTGTAGATCAAGCCCTGCTGAGGACACGTAACACTCACCGACCAGTGGGGTTGTGCTGTGGTCACTAGCAGAGAAGGGATACTGGGCCAGCGGATCTGATCCAGTATGGCAATTCCTAAGGAAACCAGCATACTGAAAGCAATAACCACATCCTGTTGCTCTTCAGTATTGGATGGAGAAAGTGGAGTCCACCAGGAAGACAAGTTTGACTCAAGATCCCATGCTGAGATAGTACAGGAAACCCGCGCACTAAGAGAAAGAGCAAGTCACATAACTGTCATAAGCAGTGTGTGCTTATTAACCGAGGGAAGCATAGGTGCAGAGCAAAGGAACACACTATATACTTCATGCTACAGAAAAGCTTTCCCGTGCCATGTACGCTGCAGAAAAAGTTTCAGAACAGCTCATCCAGGTAGATACAGTCCCCTGTAATGTCCTGGTCAGCGAGACCGCTCGTGATCTGCCGAATAAGTGCTGGCCTCAGGGCAGCTTTAATCTACCCATCCAATTTCTCCAAGAAATTCAAGCATTTTAGAAAAGAAAATGTTTGTAATCTGCTCTCACAGGCCAGCGTGGGTTCATCTCTACTTTCAAAAACCACTTTTGGGGCATGTTTTTGAATAGCTCCCTTCCTTTCCGCCTAAACCTATGAAAATCCAGGATATACAGGGCATCGGTAAACACATCCCCAACAGCAGGTCATTTGGATAATGAGACTGAAATTCACCCCATTGCAGAGGGAGTGAGGAAGGCCCTATATACCAGGTAAGCCCCACTTTATTCCTCAGGACCAAATCCTCCTCCCATTAAAATCAATGGGAAAATTGCCATTGATTTCAATGGGATCAGGATTTGGCCCTTTCCACAGGCTTTAAGTGTTGCATAAGGCCTTTGCACTGGGATGAATTTCCCAGGTGTGTAATGTTCTGTTGTCTTTCCTGGGTATCTGCCTTCCGACTTGGGGAAGACACCACCAAAATGGCCTCTCTGACCCTGAGACTTAAGCTTTTTTTGTGTGTACAGGCTGTACCTACAGCTATCCCAGCAGACCAACTTCAAACACTGAAAACAGTCGTTTCTCACTGACAGCTGGCCCTTCACAGAAAGGTATTGCCATATTAAAAAACTGGTCAATATTATTGCCACAGCCCTGACTAGTGAGGTTGCTCCAGGCAAATGGCTCCTATAAAAACCTGCTATTGAAGACTTCGTTTCATAGCACTTTCTAGAGGGCTTGCTTTAAAAGATTACCTAGGTAGTGGATTGAGTGTAAAACATGCTGTACCTGCAATGTTCTCCTGCTTGGGGCAAATTCCTTTTGTAGGCGTGAGAAGACGGTCTTCTTCATCGGGTGTGACTTGGATCCCGATTTCCACTGGCTCTGACACTTTCCTGAGCTCGGAGCGGGAGGAGGGGGGAGGGCTGCTCTTATCCAGGCTCTTTTCATAGCAGACACCACCAGTGCCATTGCACTGTTTCTTCTTGTGCTCTATAAAAACCAAGATGTCTCCCAGGGGGAAGTTCATCTGACACTGTCCACAGGTTAACAAATCGGGGTCTGTCCCACCTGGGGTGATGCTGATGCCACCCGGCTCCGCTATTGCCAGGCTCTCATCTTCGTCGGCAAGCACCGTTTCCACATGGTCAGCCTCTGCTTTACATGGACAAGAAGAAAGAGGGAAAGGGGGTGGGGAGGAGAGAGAGATTGGTTTGAATGTTCATAGAATCTGAATGATGCACCATGAGGTCAGCCAAAACAGCCTGGTTGCATCTTTCTTTTCTTTTCCATATCTTCCTCCCCTCCCCAAAATGATTTCAATATATTTTGCAACCAAGACTGTCTGTGAAACAAAATGATAGGCTGACCTGACGTAGCTTTACTGACAGCTCCTTCTAACTGCTGCCAGCATCGCAATAATATCAGCAAAGAGCCATTTTGCAATGCTCAAGTTTCGTTCTGAAAGGGTTACTTTTTTGTCCCATCTTCTCATTCCTACTGCATCTCCCTGCCATCCAGCACAGGCCCAGTCCAGCAATCCTTATACACTCAAAACTCTCACTTGACTACCATGGGTGTTTGGGTGCTTTGAGGAATTCACGGTTGGGCTCCCTATGGCACACACAAATAGCACTTATCCAAACACATAGACAGCAGCAAGGCTAAGTGGCAGCCAAATAGCACTAGTTACATTAACCTACTCATGTGAGTAAGGTGATATGGCCTGTGGTGACAAGTCAGGGACTTTTCAAAAGCATTTGCAAAGAGAGAGAGAGAGAGAAAGAGAGAGAGAGAGAAACTCACTTATTTCCATGTAGGAATATTAGCTGGACTTTAAATCTTCTGATCATTATTCTACTACCAAATTTCAGTATGGTTCTACAGGTTACAGAACGTTTTCTTATTAAGTTGATAGAGAATTAAAGTGTGTGGGTTCAAATAATTACTTTAAAACTTTCAGCCTCAGAAAATATTTCTTTATCGGATCACCCAAGTCAGTTTCAAAGGAACATGTAATTTCTATTAGTTTCATAATCAATCACTAAGTATTCTAAGCTAATTAATACATCTAAAATAATTGTAGTTCACAAACCACTTCTAGAGCAAAATGTTTTGTTTTGTTTGTTCTACAGCCGAACTGACAAATCCCACAAACCTTAGTCTTTACTCAGGCAAAAATCTCCACTGACTTTTACCTGAGGGAGTTTTACCTAAGAAAGGAGTATAGGATTTGGCCCAAACAGTACACAGGGAACTAGCAGTATGTAAATCAGCAAGTAGAGAGACAACATCATTGAACCTGGAGTAGGGAATAGTAAGGAAAAAGTTCTACATTAGCATCAGTGCTTTGTTTTTCAGTTTCCTGGAGAAGGGAAGGCGTGCAAATCTCTCAAAGCAGTGGGCAAACAGCATGTCATAATATAGAATTGGATCCTCCTCCCTTGAAGTCAACGGGAGTTTTGCCCAGATATATAGCAAGCTGCAGAAAAAGTATACAAAAAGGGATGAAGGAACAGGGGAAACATGCTTTATAACTAGGAAGTTATTGAACATTCTGAGCCACAGAAAAAGTTTAGAGGAGGCTTCTCCCCTGCCTCCACCTTACAAGATAAACTGCTGATTAGTACCTCCACCAGCTGTATCGCAAGTTGCATCAGGTTGCAACAACCAGCTCAGAGCAGTGGTTCTCAGCCAGGGTGGGGGACGTCAACTCATCTAGATATTTCCCTAGTTTTACAACAGGCTACGTAAAAAGTACTAGCGAAGTCGGTACAAACTAAGATTTCATACAGACAATGACTTGTTTATATTGCTCTATATACCATACACTGAAATGTTAGCACAATATTTATATTCCAATTGATTTACTTTACGATTATGGTAAAAATGAGAAAGTAAGCCATTTTTCAGTAATAGTGCGCTGAGACACTTTTGTATTTTTATGACTGATTTTGTAAGCAAGTAGTTTTTCTCATGAGGTGTAACTTGGGGTACACCAGACAAATCAGACTCCTGAAAGGGGTACAGTAGACAGGAAAGGTTGAGAGCCACTGGCTTAGAGTATGCAAAATGAGAACAAATACTGTGCTTCGTATATCTACAGTAGTAAGAGCAGGACTAGCATCCTATGAAACAAAAATGTCTGAGCAAGTCACATCCTATTGACAGAAGATATATATTGTAGGGCTCTGAATTTACTAACTTATAACAAAATAAATCTACAAGGTAACTAAACTCTAGGCATAATACACATTCTGAAAACCATTAATTACTTCCCCCCCTTAATCTAAGTTTAAAAGGAGTTTGAAGACAATGCTACATAATTAATTTACCAATTTATTTTCTGAAAAGATGCTATGCCATAGTGAATATGTAATCATAACCCTGTGCTGAACAAAGATTGCTGGGGAGAGAGTGAATTTCTGTGAACAGCATGTCAGAATGCAAAAGATAATTATTTAGTGCTTCTGTTCCCATTAATGATCTAACATTGAGCAATATTGTTTATATTGAAGAAAGATTGCACCTTTAATTACCAATTGCATATATATAATTTTAGAGCCAAACGAAAAGGACTGTGAAAAAGATCTTTAAGAAATATGTGTACCATTTCTGGCTAGAATTCTTATAAATGGGAGCAGAGTGTCAAAATATTAAAACACAGACACACTAAAGGGAGATGGGACAAAGACCTGCAAAAGACAAAATAAAAATGAGAGCTGAATTGAATTAAGGAAAAGTGGTAGGGAGGGGGGGAAATGCCTGTTACCAGGTTCATATAACATCCCTGTTCAGCTTTCAGATTAAATATGCCTCTCAAATTACAAAGGTTTAACTCTGGTATATGTAACTGATAAATAAAAACACATATGGATCTCAACTTTATTATCTTTTTGATGTATAGGATTTTTTTCCCCTGCTGTTTCAGAAAATATAGCAAATCTTCTTCATTTGATAAGGGTTCTGACTATGCTTGGGTGGAAAAGACGAAGTATCTTTTAGTTGTTAGCTGCTAAAATTTTTCAAAATTCCTTCTTTTCAATTCAACAATAAATCTGAATATTAGTTACGTCCACATATGTCTGTTCATTTATACTCTATCTCTTTTTCCAAGGATTCTGCACTGGTATTTTTTAAAGTAACATCTGGTATTCTTTCATATTTTGGCAGTCTTCACGTTACAGAAAATCAACTTTTCATTTTCTGGGTGCACTAAACCCTCGTGATCAGTAGTAATTGGGTTCCAAAGTATTCAAAGATTCTCACTCAACTGTATTTCTGATTTTAGTTTAACAAATCGTCCGGAACAAGATCGGTATCGTAGCTATCAATCCAAAGCGATGTAAGACACACACACACAGCTTTCTACGGGGCCTGGAAATGGTCACAAAATAATGTCAGGCAAAACACTGACTATATCTTCAAATGCGTTTTATCCCAATCAATTTGCATATTAATTTTTTACTCAGAAAAGAACAAAAAAAGCTTCCTCTCAACAAAGATAAGCCACTAAAACCCTATATTCAAATAGCATTACAGGACAGATGTAAACTCACAAAGGTAAGGACAGAAAAGGCTACACATCCAGCCTTAACTTATGTGCCAAGCTTGGACAACACCACAAATAAAGTCCTCCACCATTTAAGATCCCTGCAGTTTCAACTGGGCAGTTTAGGCCAGACTCTGAATGAAAACTCTGACTCTGCTTGTGGGTTTAAAATGAGACGCTCCTTCGCATTATTTGAACTTCGCTTTCTGTGGTTTCATTTCTGTTGCTGGGCTGCTGGGTTTCACCATTCATTTTTTGTTTGTTCTTTTCCCCCTAATTTTTATTTATTTAAAATAGAATGTTAAAAAGGAGGAAAAGCTGAACCACAAAAAAGAGAAAGGAACTAAAAAACGCCTGCTGCCCTCACATGGAAAAGGGCAAAGTGAAAACTAATTGCTTCCAGCCAGGTGGGTTAAGGTGTGCCCAGCCTCTCACCACACCCCGATGCATTCTCCAAGCAACCCGTCAGTAATCGCTCACGGGGAATATTGTGATCCATGGAGCAGAGATGGTGTCCAAAGTGGGAACCCTCCGAAACTGGTGTCATTCAATGGTTTCATGTGCTTAGACAATGTTCATTCACAGCACTGTATTTGTCAGACTCCTAGCGGAATCTCTAAGCACTGTTACTATCTATCGCACCAATCTGCATTAAAAATAAAGTTTTTTTTCATCCAAGACTGCAACGGCTCTATCACAATACCACTGACACGACACTTTTTAGCACGGTGGCACCATTACAGCATTTATACACATGTGTATATTATGCAACACACAATATTAAAATTACTACACTTGCAATGGTTTCTGACTTTCAGATGCTTCAAGCTCATTCATAATACCAAGAGAGCTTCAGCTACTACACCCAGGGCCTGATCCAAAGGCTCTGGAACTCAATGGAAAGACTTCCCACTGGGCTTTGGATGAGGCCTATAATAGGGAATGTTACATTTCTTTCTATATTTTAGTTGTACTTAAGTACTAAAAATACAAAAGAACCCAAAAGCAATAAACTGCCCTTCTTCTTATTTTCCCTCCCTTATCATACAGCATAAAACATAAGATATGTTAATATATTTTATTTTGTTTAAAGAAGTGGGAGAGAAAAAACTGATCACGGAACAAGGTTCTGCATGTCAAATTTCTTCCCCATGAATCGTTTCTACAGCTCAGTTGCAAACCCATAAAAGCAGAGGTTGATGGAAACACGCCACAGCCTTCACTATAGAGGCGCTAGCAGGTACCCCAATTGCCATGGGTACTGTAAGATCGGTTACCATGTAAATCTTCCACAGTCCCAGATGAGCAGAGCACAGATTAACCAGATCTGACTGCGACTTGCCAGCTGCACCCCATCTACAGGGAAATTCTACCTTCAAGGGTATGGCAAACACTCCCTCCTGCCTATGCCCCATGTACGTGGAGTTACCAGCTGCATGATCCATGTGACAGTCATTGCACTGAAACCCAGGCAACTCTACAGTGCTTTGAAACCAAATCCCTACTTTTAATGTTTTACCCTCATCCTGGTAAAAAGGCACAAAGGAAAGACTGGGCCCTCAAAGAAGTGGATTTCAACCTGGGGTCCGCAAACTATGTCAAACAGATCCGAGAAAGGTAGTCATAACCATAAAACAGTGGTTTACCACCTGTGGACCACGGACCCCTGGGGGTCCACAGACTATGCCTAAGATTTCCAAAGGGATCTGCACCTCCATTCAAAATTTTTTAGAGGTCCGCAAATGAAAAAAGGTTGAAAACCACTGCCTTAAGGTGTTACCCACAAACTAGACTTTAGAATGATGTCCCACTGACAACACCTGCATGTCACTCTTATTGTAATATCATTGCACTTATAGAAATAGAGCAGACAACACACACTGGCTAGGTTATCGGAAGCACCCAGTGTCATGATTTTACCTGCTTACAACTAATACTTTGGAAAGCAAAGTCTTCATCTCCTCACCATCCAAAGTCTAGCAATAACCTGCATACAGATTATTTTCATCTTCGCAGCTGTGAATTGCAGTGTTTAGATATTGTATGATGTCTAAATTGCACTAACATCACCCTCAGCAGCACTGGCTGGTTTTAGCTGCCATCAATATTTAATTTTTCTGATCCACACGATTAAAGATCAATTCTTCATAAAAAGAAAGCTGAGGATGGATTAGTAAAGAGAAAAACAACAGCAACGGGGAATAAAGCTCTACTGACAGAGAGACTCATATTTTTGTATTACTTTTAAGTGAACCTCATGCCTGTGAAAAGTCCATGATGACAGCCCAAGAGATTCAAATTCTCCACTTATCCACAGAACAGCAAAGGCAGCAGCTGTATGAGCTTCCCCAAGCTGCCCAGCCAATATTCCTCAACCTTGACCTGAAGGGACAATCTCTGGGTGTAGAGGACAGTTTAGTCTCTTTGGCCCATTCAGTCTGCTAAGACAGTCACACAAGCATGCCAATTAGTTCCAACTGTGGTAGAGAGGGGCGTTTTTTGCTATGATATGAACACCTGTCCACTAGGTACTGGAC
The DNA here is from genome assembly GCF_965140295.1 of Lepidochelys olivacea. Lineage (NCBI taxonomy): Eukaryota > Metazoa > Chordata > Testudines > Cheloniidae > Lepidochelys > Lepidochelys olivacea. Next base: position 104,543,106 of record NC_140416.1, read on the forward strand.
AGAGATCCCTGCTTCACATAGCCCACTGCACAGCCTTCAGATGTTAATGATTTTTGATCACTAGACAGCACAGGGACTAGTATGCGGGGAGGGGAGAAGGGAATAACCCATTTAGATCTAATGCATTAGCAAACAGAACACACAGCTGTGAGTTTCAGGGCTCTTCTGCAACACAGTACATCAAACACCTATTTCAGAAGTATCCTGAACCTCTCAGAGCGCAGCTTAACCCTCAGTCCACACCTGAGACAGAACAAACCTCTCTGCCACGGCAGAAAATGTAATAAGGATTGCATTATAAGAAAAATGCAAATGGAAATGAAATAGTAATAACAATGAAAATACCAAACAAAACAAAAGCCAGGCATATCCAAATGCGTACTTGAATCTTGGGCATTTCTCAGATGTAATTTAATCAGAAGCTACACACACATAATGTTACAGAAAGGGGTGATGTATGCTTTCCTAAATAAACTAGATGCTCTTGAAAAAAAAATATTCACTGCTACTGAGAGCCTAAAATGCATCGGTTCTTTTACAGACCACAAAAGCTGTAAATCTTTACAGATAAAACAGGGATTGTGATGATGTGATGTAAAAGCATTCTTTGTTCCCAAGTGAATAGATTTGTTTTATTTAAAACTAAACACACATACAAAAAAGAAACTGGATACACAAAAGAAAAGAAAAAAAAACTGTACTGAGGTACAATCTTTTAACTGTATTGGAAAAGAATCCCTGAATTACAGACACTTAACAAAATATTTAAAAAGCATGGTCGAAATTAGGTATTTTGTTTCCCGTGTGGATTTAAACAAACAGCTATATTGTCTTTTAAAATTTCAGTCTCCAAAGGGGTTGTGTTCTGAATGAGGCATAAATCACTGTTACTCGTATACAACTTTCTCGAGCCATTTTTTTGACTTTCATTGAAGCATATTCATTACAACATTCAATGAATTTATGGCTTATGCCAGTGGCTTAGTGGAAGGGGTCATAAAAAAGTTAGGTAAACTAGTGATTTTTTATTCTCCCCCTTAACTTTGGATTCCCTTTTTATAATGTGCTGTCTAGTACTGAGTCTCTGGAAAGTACCCTGGGCACATAACAGCACACACACAAATTATCAGCTGCTTCAGACTAAAAAAAATTGAATTTCTTCCATTGAGGCAACTACACAAAAGACTTGCATATGTCAAAAATACAGAACTCAGTCCCTGTGAATGCCATACCATTAATCAAATCCCCGATCTGGTGTCACTTTTGCCCGTAAAATGATGGTATTCTTCTAACCCCCTCCATTGGCGCGTGCCTGCGATGCGTGAAGTGCGTCCCTCTGCTTTAATTTGTTTTCGAATAGCCTGCTTTAGGCATTTTTTATATATTCCTTGGGGAAAGCTGCTGCTGCTTAGAGCTCTATCAAGGGGATACGGTATAGGCTAGGCAACAGCTTTTTGGGGAGGAAAGCAGCGAGCAAATTTAACTGATGTTTAGAAGCTGTAACTTACTCTGAATACACAACTGCCTTTGAGGGTGCAAAGGAACAGTGCGCAGTGTGCAGCCTGCATAGACACATTTTATGAAAGTAAATAAACATGAAAGAGGAAGGTAATGTGGTAGCAGCAGCTGAATGAATCATACATTTATCAATGCTTCACACAGTTATTGATGTCTTTTTCCCCCCTCATAACAAAGATATATATAAATCTATCCGCATAGAACAGCGGCACACACTTCGCAAGGCGCTTTTATGGCACCCGTAACTTTACTGTGCAGCATGATTCAGCCCCAAAAGGCAGCTTACTTTTCCTCTAGCCTTCTCTGAGGCTACCCGACTCTTAACCTTGAAAGACCAAATGCTACAGACAATTCTAACTCAATGTGTTGGGCCCGGAGAACCAAAGAGGACTGCTGCGTTGCAGAACAACCACCAAAAGGAGAAACTGCTCAGCGGAAGTCGAGAGCCATTTTGGTTGTAGTAAGTCTCTTCAGCGAGACTTTTTAAAACGTCTTTCAATCTCAGAGGGTTTCTACCCAACTATTATGTATGTGGGGGAAGGGGGGGGAGGGGGGATGTATTATGTCTCTTAGTAAAAATTTACAGTCGTGGAATTGAAGCAAAGCCACAAACAGCAAAGTTTGAGGTTTCTGCAGAAAAGGTTTTCCCAGAGCTGGAGAATGGTAGCATCATCAGTGTTTGAGCCACTGTGCTCTTCATCTTCCAGGTCTGTCAAATGAGCTGGCTGCTGTCATCCAACTAGCTCAATTCAAACATTAAATGAAGTAGAGAAATCATCAGATAAATTGCTGGCCCTCTGTACTCAAGAGTGAAGGCTTTTTCTACAGTTGATGACAGCCCTGATCTTTTGTCTGACCTAATTTATTTCTCTTTCAGGTTAGAATAAAACACTCTTTCCTGTCACGGGATAACCTCCACCCACATATTGTGCCCGAAAATAAGAATAAGTCATTGCTATGTTAACAAAACTATAACTTGATGAATTTCTCGGACTTGGTGAGGTAAACTTTATATCCTAACATCCAATGATCAAAGCTTTCTATGCGTATGCCATTAAATTATATGTTTGGGCAAGAAAGTTTCCCACTGAAGTCTATCAACAATGCACAGGCAAACTAAAACAGTGAATGGTAGAAGCCCTGTATATTAGCCTATCGCTCATTCCCCGGAAAGTTTTAAACGTTGTATATGACTTGTGTTTATTTCTTTAGGGAAAGACGTATTTTTATTTACAGGAACTGCAGCCTGTATGTTAAAAGGACTCAAGGATCAAAAGCAATACAAGCTATCCCCAAAATTTGATACAATCAAGTGGGATTTCAAGCTTTATGACATGTAAGCACATACAATTGTATGAACGTGCATGTGCATTTTTAATGTACACAGTCTTCTTCTCTATCTAATATTCGCTGTATGCTTATACATACGCTGGAAGCAGATAAATAGATGCACAGGTCTTTTTACAATGAATCCATACCTATGGCTATCATCAGCCTGGTCACTATCTGACAAAAACAAACTGAGAATTTAAAGATTATATGTTGATGATAAAAAGCACTGTTAAAAACTTGTTTTAATTAAAGACTTCTAACTGCAGGAATCCGTTAATCAGTCATGATTTGTTTAAAAATAGATTTATCTAACTTGCAATCCCACTCATCGAATACCATATAGATCTTTGCATAAAAATCAATACTTCAACTTTACACTTAAAATATTTTGCAGCAACATAAACTGCCTCAGATACAGCTATTATTTCCCAAGCTATTGTATCCCACCCACCAGTACTAGAGTACTGGATGATTCAAACCATAATCTACTATGATACAGGCTATGAGCTCCCCCTAGTTGTCAACACATGTCACTTAAACCCAGAGGGCACAACTGAGACTTGCAATTCAACTAAAAGCCAGCAAAGTTTATTTTGGAAAGTATTTTGTAACAACAAACAATCCACAGCGCAAAGCAATCTAGATAGGAAATGTGAAAGGGAAATAAATGCCTTTTGCAAAGCATTTTTAAACAAAAAGATTACGCTAAAAGCAAACAGTTCTGATAAAAACAACAGAATAGGTGTCAATGGAAGTCAGTCATTGATATCTATAATTTGCACTATTTTACCTAGCACACACTCATCTAAATCATAATTATTGTCAGATATGTCACAAGACATCCTTTTGTTCAACATAGCAAGATACATTTTGCCCTAGACAAGGATTCAACAAACCATTATTATTAACACAGCCATGTAGGAAAATCTTAGACTTGTTTGCTAAATGTTTAAATAAGCTTGACAAAATATTCTCTGTATTTGTCTACCAACGAAACAACATGAAACACTTTCTAATCTATCGTACAGCTATTTAAATCACTAAGCAAATCAAGCGAAAACTAGGAAGCAATACAGATTCATAATACACAGCCACAACATCTTGGCTTTTTAAAATATGGTATTTTTTAAAGCCAGGAAGGCTATGAAAATGAACTGTTTTTATCTCATGAGTAAATTATGAATAAATTTAAATAAAACGCATCCCAGAGACTGATAAAGAACATATCTTTTGTATTGTCTTATTTAAAGCTGTCATGTAACATGTCTTTAAAAAACACATTATGCTTTTGTATGCACAGCTATGCGGGTATTAAGAAAAATGCAGCCATCTCCAAAAATCATTTCCTAGCTAATTCTTTAGTAATATCTTACATTCTCAATGTGTGACACTAGGTGAAATTGTTTTCTTTGACAGCAAAAAGCACATTAATTGCAGCAAATCTACATGCATCTTAAGTGGAGTTCTTTGCACTTAGAAGCATTTTGCAAAACTTTTATGTACTAGAAATTTTATTAGTTTTTTCTTTTGCTTAAATTACTTTGACAACATACGAATTGATAGGGTAAATTATTAATATTCTTAGGGAACCTGTTGACCAGTTATGGAAGAAATCTCATTGGGGAACTCTAGTTCTCTATCTGGAATTTTACCCTTTTACTGTGCTTTTCTCCTCCATATTTTCTACTGTTTTATTAATTTTGCTTATTTTGCCTTATTCTGCAAAACTGGTAGAAGCAGGCTTTTCACATAGAGTCTCTTTCACATTTCCTTCAACTCCAAAATATAGTTCAGGTTTTAAAACACATTTCTCTAGTTTAAAAATTGCTAAACTGAAAAATAAGCAGTTAAACCAAAATAATCATTCTTGATCTGGAGCAGTTCTACAGCATATCATCATCTCTTCTGTATAATACCTTTTTTTCACTTTGTCTATAAATTTAACTAGCTTGGGTACAAGTTTTTTGTCTCCATCACTGGATAAAGGTCCAGACTTTTGTTTTAAATTTTTCTCTTATTTGCATTGCAAGTATATCTATTGCAACACTGTCTGAGGAACCTAGAGAATGGCAAATAGGCCACTCAATTTTGAAGATTATCAATAATAATAATTGTTCCAATTTTGGAATAAACAAATATTTTATATATATTGCAGCCTGCTTATCTGCATTCACTATCTAAATGTTTCTTTGAACACCAACGTGAAACCCAATAAATACCAGTGGAACAGTGTCAGAAAAGCTGCCTCAATGGAAGAAATTCCGTTTTTGGTTTTTTGTTTGGTTTTTTTTTTTGGCCTGTCACAGGACTCCCATCCACCCTGCAAACCATTTCTCCTGACGTATGCCAAAAAGGCAGAGCTAAACATCAAAAATATGCATCTCAGTCAACAATATCAAATTCATTCCGGGTTGTTGTTTTGGTTATTAGCTTAGGCTTTCCCCCTCCCCCCAGCTACTCTCCAAACTCTCCTTTTCACAGGACAGACACTGGCTCTTTAATAATGAATTAAAGCTTCCTGAAAACTGGTAGGACTACTCCTGTCTGGCAAAGCACCCTTCTGAAAGTCTGCAGCTTAGGCTCAGTGTATGTGTGCTAAAATGCCCGCATTTCCTGCTTCCCTCCGCCCCCCCAGTTGATACCTTTATTTTTTTCTGCCACTATTCAATATGCATCCTGATTTCTCCGCCAGCTTCCTCAGGATGGAGAGATAGATAAATACAAGAGGGGAGGGAGGGAAACTGCATGCAGCTTTGCCTTCCATTCCTCGCAGGCTCCCCTCCAAACCCATTGTGCCCGCTGCTTCTTGGAACCCCTATTAATGATTCCCTGTCTCATTATATCCTTTCAAATAAGGCGATATGAAAACAAGATGAAATTGAAGAGCGAACCTACCTGGCTCCCCTCCCTCCCCCCCAAAAATATGTTTCGCCCTTTTAAGCAAATTCAAACGTACGCAACAAACCAGATTATCCACACAGTCCACGGCCCCTTTCAAAACCAAATATCTCCTTGCAAATGAGACAGAAAATAAGTAGTACAAATTGCAATAGGTGATGCAGATGGTTTTAAAAATCAACAATCACCCTCCCCCCACAAAAAAAGAAAATGCAATTTCCAAACCAGATGTTTGGGTGTTTTTAAATGCAAATAACAAAAGGGGGGGAGGAGAGTCACCTTTTTTATGGGCATGCAAATCTGGTTGCAAAATAACAATGAAAAATAACAATGAATTAAAAACACCCGGCCCCGAAAAAGAGTCAAATATCAGATGCATCCTCATTTTGTTGCACCAGGTGCTGGTTGCGGGGGGGGAGGGGGGAAATGGGGGTTAAAAAAAAGAAGTAACCAGATGAGCTAAAAAAAATAAGAAATTGAAATTTCAGAAGGCAAACGCCACCCAAAATATCTAATAAAAAAAGTTCCAATAAATTCTTACAAACAAAAATGTATCAGCTGTAACAAAGGAGAGATCGCAACCACCAAATGCTCCTGGCAGATGGCTTCTATTCTTGGTTTTCAGGGGAGGGGAGACTCTCGTATATATTTATTTATTTATTTATTTATTTATTTAAATTTTTTAAAATATAACATAAATATTCGGATTTGCAGCGTTAGAGACTCAGCCCTTGGCTTGCTCCATGCGCAACACTCCTTTAAAAGCAAGTTCGGGACTTATTTTGTTGTTGCTGTTTGCTTGTTATTTGGCTACATTTTTTCCCCCACCTCAGACGGTGGGATTTCGGAGAGCCATGCAAGGGAAAAGCCTGCCTGCAATCTTCACTGCACCTAGAAGAGGTTTGATTTTTACTGCACTAAAACTGTGCATGGAGAATTAGGGAAATAAACGCTAAAAACGGGGGTGGGAGGGGAAGAGAACGTGCCCAGAGAAGGTGCAATTGCAGCCGCTTCTGTAGCACGCGCGCACACACAGCTACACACAAACTGCGCTGTCCCCCGGATCTTCGTAGAGATTGTTACACCTTATTATCTTCTCTTTCTTTTACAATGGGAGCTTTTGCAAAGTGCAGCTCTCACGCCTGCCCGGGCTTTTGTGTGGCGGGGGCGGGGGGGGGGTTCCCAGCGTGGACCTAAAGCTCCTGCTTCATTGTGATTGTGACTATTAATTATTATTATTATTATTGTTATTTGCTGCAGCTGAATCCTCGTGGGGTACTTCTCCCCACCCTCCCCCCCTTGCAAATTGGGTCCTGGCTCTCGCCGGCCCGCTGGTTGCCATGCCTGGGTCGGTGGCCGGTTTCCTCGCGGAGGGGCAGGAGCCCCCTCCCGTGCCTTGGCACCTGGGCAGCTCCTTCCGTACGGGGCATGGGGAGGACAGCCTCCTTCCCAGCTACCTGGAGCCTGACAAGCGTTTCGGGCGGCCGCTGCTCTCCCCTCCGCCTTCGCCTCCCCCAGCCCCCATCCCAAGGGCTGCCCCGGTCGCCAGCCCCCCAGCCGGCGATCTTCCCGCATCGTGCCGGGGACGGTCCCGGCTTCGCCTCCCGGGGCGCGCCGGCCAAGAGGGGCTCCCCGGCGGCAAGCTCCGTGGGGTCGTCCCCCCCCCCCCACTCCGTCCTCCCGCCGCTCTCCTTCACTGCCCGCCTTTCCCCCCCTCCCCCCTCCGGCTCCCCTTGCCCGCATTTCCCCCGGCCGGCTGTCACACCGCCGCGTGTGCTCGCCAACTTTCCCCGGCTCTTCCCGCTGCAGCCAGCACGCGCGCTTTGCAAACCAAAACACCGAGACCCCACCGCCAGCTCCTTCCCCGGCCCCTTCTCTGCCCCACGCCGCCTGCCACCTCCCTCCCGCACCGCCACAGCCTGCAAATTCACGGCAAACTTTGGTTTTCTCGAGTTCCCCCCTCCTCCCATCCACACACACCCTCCCCCCTTTAATTCCCTTCTCCTCTCCTCTCCCCCCCCCCCTTCTCTTTCTGGCTCTAAAGTGACTTACTAGACTTGGCTTTTCCTGGACTTTTCCCCCCTTTTGAGCCTTGATTTCTGATCGTTCTTGTTTCAAGTTCAAACTTACGTGTGATAATCTCTCTTTGTGACAAGTGCTGCGGGTTTCCCTGCTTGCGACGGGACATTGCCCTGGCATTTACACTGGCATCGCCCGGAGAGCTGTACTGGGTTGGGGGGGATGTGTGGGGGAGTGGATCTTCCTCCTCTTTTTTTCGTTCACTCTTTCGTCTTCTTCTTTATTGATTTCTTCTTCTTTTTAAAAAATAAAATGGAGACAAGAAAAGCCCTCTTTTTTTTTGTTGTTCTGGTGCACTGGGTGGGATATCCCCCTGAATTAAAAAAAGATCATCATCAGGAAAAACTCTTTCTTTTTCCTCTCTCTCTCTCTCTCTCTCACTGTCTTTTCTCCACTGCTTCTGCCACTTGGACTTCCAAATCTCTTCTTGAACTTAGGAGGATTTGCACCAACAGTGACACTTTCTCTCTCTCTCTCTCTCTCTCTCTCTCTCTCTCTCTCTCTCTCTCTCCAGAGTGCTTGGCAAATTGGCAAGTGCACTTCTTCCACCAGGAGGGTAAAAAATCAGGATTTTTTTTTTAAGTACAGAAGGGGGATTGCCCACACACACAAAAATGCCCCCAAAAATATTTTTTTCAGAGATTGACCCTTGCTGGGTTTTTTTAAAGGGGTAGCCAAAACTGTGTCTCCTCTTTCCCAGTTCAAGTGGCTCTGCTTTGCCCAAGTGCTTTTGGATTGCCAATGCCTCTGCACCACTTTGCACTGCTCCCCCTCGCCTGGCACTGGGACTGGAAGGAAGAAAGCCCCCAGTGCAGCTGGGTTGGTGCTGGCTATTACTATTATATATTGCAATGTGAAGATGGCGGAGTCCTGGTTCTCTGGGAGCGCTCTGTCTCTCTATGGCTGGGGCTGCCTCTGTACAATGGGATAAAATTCAAGTTCAAGTGCGGACGTGACGTTTAATCTGCACTAGAGACAAAAAGACCCAGAGAGTAGGAGCACTGGGGGCGACTAGCGGTGGCTTTTTAACATTGTACCCTGCAAGAGAACAAGAAACACACACACACACAAACTAAAGCACATGCACGGATTGGGAGCAGCTCCGGGCTTTGTGCCTTGCCTCCTTCCCCGGCACGCCGAGTGCCGGCGAAATAATAATGATCAATAATCACCATCGTGATAAACAATAATCATTCAAACTGAACTCCCCCCTAGCCTGTTCTAAGTGACCTGTCTGTGCTGAGACCAGCGCCCGGGGGGCTGGGGAGCTGAGGGTCTAGCGGGTGGTGCGCCGCGGCTGGGGACTCACTGTGGGAGTGACTTGGGGATCTCCCTGGGGCAAAGTGCCTGGAGTGGACTTCAATCGGCCAGGGGGTTATGGCAGGCGGCGTGGCACCGCCGCCCGGGCGAAGAGAGGTCAGGAGCGGAGCGGCCAGCCCAGGGCGACGCAGGCAGCGGGGCTGAGGCGGGGGTCCTGGCGGAGTGATCGTCCCGCTCTGTTATTAATGATGGCATAGGATCTCCATGGTCCGGGCTCGAGGCTGGGTCTTGCTTCGTTGTGGTCCATTTCTAGGATCACTGGCGTAAAGGGCTGGGGCGGGCTCCTCTTTCCTTCAGACGGCACCGCAGGTACCCAGCTGCAGGCACATCCCCACTGTATTTCAAACAGTTTGTCACTAACACAAATATCTGTGTGGGCTGGGGAGAGATTTGGTCTCCCTGATCTACGAGTGAGGCGACCGGGGAACTACAGGGAAACACAGCGAGAGACTCATTTTGCCTCTCTCACGCACTCACACCTCTCCGGCCTTTGTTTGTGGCGATGGTGGTTGTTGGTGTGAAAATTCCTGACAGGGAAGAGCTTTGTGTGAGTTATTGGCACTCGCCCAAGACAGGGAGAATCCAGAGGCATTTAGATCACTGCGGGACAAGACACTGCATGTACTTTTCATTTGATTTCACAGGCAGGTAAATGCCCGGCTGAGTGCGCTTCTAACTTTAAGATTCTTGGAAACCAACTTTTCTTTCCCCGCCCTCTCCTTCTTCCCCTCTTCCCCGCCCCCGTATTTCCCCTGTTTTCCCCCACCCCAGAAAAGCAAACTGTTCGTTGCGAAGTGCTTTTCAGCACTAGGTCTGGACAGAGCGAGGGACGTGTGGGGGGCGCACTTTGAAGCCAAATAGGGGGAGTACAGTGAAAGCCAAGAAAAATCATCAGCCTTCCCTCTGAGCACGCTGGGCAGGACATTCCGCATTCGTGTCATTCGCTTTCTACGCTGAATGAATATTGTTGTGTGTGAAGTCGCAGGGGAGCCTTAGGGGACCAAAATTCATCTCCGTGCCCTTAATCTGCTTGGAGCAGAATTTGGCTAACCAGCTACACTCGCCTCCTCCAGGAACTGTCGGGAAATCTGCCTCCCCCTACAGAGAGAGAGACCCTCTCAGATCTATGATTTCTCCTTCGTCAGCCCCACTCTCTCCATAGACCCTAGTTCTGACCTGGGGATGTCACATGGGGAAAGCCAAGGAAATCCCACCACCAGGCCTGGGGATGGGTTTTGTGGGCGGACACAGGGCCAACCTTGCCTTGTCCTCTTCTCCCTGGCTCGGCCATCGTTCTCCGTTAATAGCAACTCTGGAAAAGACAGTTCACCCCCTAGCACGAGTTGCCTAGATTCTTTCTGGCGTTTGTTTGTTTTGCTTTACAGGGTCCTACAAAGAAAATTAACATTGTGATTGTAACACAACTCGCAGCGGCTGGGCGGGAATTCAGAGATCCTCTGGCTGCTTTACATACACACACACACACCCCAACACACACGGAGCCCTGGCAAAAAGTTGTGCAAACAATCGGGTGAGAAATGGGGAGCACAGCAAGGGCCTGAGTTGGAGAAAGGTCCCAGGTAGCCTGCAACTGGAGAGAGGGGAGGGAAAATGCCTTCCGCGGAACCTGGGCTGGGGGAGCAGCAGTGTCCCCTCCTGTGCCTTTCAGGGGATCTTTTGCTGAACCATTCTTCCTGCAGCTCCACCCCCGTTCTGCCTAAAGCTTGAAAAGCACCAGCCCCACCTGGTGTCAGCATGATGGATGCCACAGGCGTCGGTTGTAGCCTTTCCAGGAATGCAGCTGAAAGTCCCAAGAAAAGACAAAAAAAGCAACAAATAAAGTTTAAAATATTTCTACCGGCTCTCTCTCTCTCTCTCTCTCTCTCTCTCTCTCTCTCTCTCTCTTACACACACACACACACACACACACTGCACTTCATGCATTTCTAGATACTTGAGTCATATTTCTACGGCCATTTCCTATAAGGGTTCGCTTTCATTAATTCCAAGAAGAGTCTTTCTTTCTTTCTTTCTTTCTTTCTTTCTTTCTTTCTTTCTTTCTTTCTTTCTTTCTTTCTTTCTCAGTCCCTCCATGTCCCCCCACACACACACACACACACATATCCTTGCACTTTGCTTGGCGTGGCAAACAGGCTTTGAGTGTGTGACTCTCATACAAAACGTGTCTCGCGATTCTGGGGGAAGCATTTGCAAACCCACTGGCTGCTCCTGGTGTAAAGGTGCAGCGCGAATGGCGTTACTGGCAGCCAGGGGAGTGGGGTGGGTGCAAAGTCCATCTCGCCTTACTTTGGCCGCTTTCAGATCGTTGTAGGAAGCTGCACGTACCTAAAGCAAGCCTTATCAGGAAGTTCCTGGGCATCATTTGTTGATTCACCACTGTCTTACAGTGGGCATTCAAATCAAAGATAAGGACACATAAATGATTGACCATGCTGCGTTCCCTTATTGCGTCTAATGGTTCAGCCTGGGGTGGACGCGGTCTTTCTTCCTTTGAAGTGAGATCAGGACTAGTGTAAGAGCTGGCCTTGTCTTACACACAGCTTATCTGAACTATTTTTTTAAAGCCTGCCTTCTTTTCCACCTCCTTCTAAAATATATCGCAATAGAGGAAAAAATTCCAAAGTGATTTTTCAGTCTCCTCTTTTCTCCCGTCTGGCACTTGTGATCATTAGCACTGAAAGCTGTTAATGTCTTGTCTCACAGCTCCCCCTTTAGTCTCTTTGCTCTCCCTGTCTCGCGTTCAAAGCCAGATCAATAGCAGTCTCTTTCTAACCTTGACCTATCCCTCGACCCCGCCTCCATCTGCAGCTGGCCCACTGTTTTGTTTTCCCTCTCTGTCGATATCCAAGTCACAGTCGGTGACAGCAGACAAACAAGAGGGGCTTGCTTCTCTCTGGGGGCTAGCTGAACTGCCCCCCCCCAACTCCCTTCCCCCAGGCGGCCAGCCACAATAGCGCTATGGTCAGAGGATTTCTGTCCCACTGATTATTTTACTGCTTTGTCCAAGTTCCTTTTCTCTTCGCTCTCTCCCCCCATCGCACTGGTTTAACGCATAACAAAAACACGCACGCAAACATTAAAGCTAGGAAAGGCAGCTAACAAAAAGGAACCAGAACAATAATTGAAAAAAGAAGCGCTGTCTTTGTACAGGCTTTAAAGATGTTAGTTTCTTTATTTTAAACTAGAAACAGAGCCAAACAAAAATCCTGCCCCAACGTGCTGATCATTCTGCTCCTATTATAACATGGATCATAACAAATCGCTCTCACTCAGTAATATCTTCTTTAAGGGAAAACAAACCAATGCAGTTTTAAATATTCGATTTTATTCTATATGCAACAAGGCATGGCGATTGAAGAGCTTTGGGCATGCATACGTGGTTTAGCTTCTGAGTTTCTTCCCCCCCCCCCACCTTTTTTTTTTAAAGCATGTGATGTCTTCTGCTGAAATTTGGCGTGGGTATAAATAACTGTAACTTCAGTGTAAAAAGAGGAACTCCCAATATTCTTGCAAGAGGATGAGATGAATCTGTCACTTGGACGCATTTTAAATCCGTTTCCACGCTCTCCCTTTTGGCCAAACAACTTTTCAGCAGAATAACAATTTCTGCAGCAGATTCTGTCTGGTGTGACTTTAGGTTTATTCACTTGAAAAGCTCGTGCTAAGTTAGGAGTAAATGGTTTTCTATACAGATCTGGGCAGAGGGGGGGGGGGAATCAACCTTAGCTTAAACAAGTCTACTCGTTGCTTTGAAAGTGGTGGTGTTTGTGAAAAGGAGTATAAATACAGGGCATTGATCCGATCGGCTTAGTTAGCCGCTCTGCCTTGAGAGGACATATAGAAACACAGGATCTAATTAGATCATATTTACATACATATTAATAAAGCTCCCGTGGTGACAGCTCTGCCTTCACATATTGTACAAGTATTTCTATGAGGTCTCATTTCAGATCCATTACAAAAAAAAAAAGAAAGATAAGAGGTCTTTGGGGCTTCCTTGTATGTTTGTCTGCAATGGTTTTACACCATTCTGAAAATTAGCTAATTGTAGCACCAAATTTGTGGGTGATATAATAACTCGACATGTGTATATATATATATTTGTAGCATCTCACTTTGCAGCAGTAAACGGGGCTGCAAAACATCAATCAGGGGAGCAGTTTGGTGGGTCTCTTTCATTTGTGGCGTTGTTAGCCATTAATATGAGAGAGGGAGAGCATCGTTAAATCACCTTACTTCCTTTGTCGTGAGTGAGGTAGGATGAGCCTTAGGTGGGAACCCTGGTGTATTTCAGACTGTCAGTCAAATGAACGCTGAGGAGGATGAGGCATTATCTGCTACCACTCCTCAGACCTCTTGCCAGAGAGCCACAAGGGATGCAAAGTTCGCTCTTTCTTTAGACTTGGCGGTGTCCCACTTTTTGTCTCCGTCACTTGCTGACCTCTTCGGGACCAGATTTGGGAAGTAACATTCCGGCAACATTGTCATCCCCAGTGCTCTGCCCCTTGGCCTTTCCAGCTGAGCTCTGTGCCCCCAGCCTCCTTCCGAACAGTCACTGAGTGACAGCTGAAATGTGGGGGCCCGATCCTGCCCCCCTCCCGCATCAAGGGGCGGGGAGGGGGAGGGGGGAAAGCCACGCAACCCCAAACAAACCAACGAAGAAAAACCCACCCATCTCAGTCTGGAGCAGACGGGAGCGTTGCTTTAAGTGAGGGTTGCAGAATGGGGCCCTCCGCGTCTGTGGGAGGCATGTCCCTGCAGACACAACGGCAGCCTGCTTGGATCTTGGACCCAAGCACTGAATGGTCGATGCTGCCGCCCCCCCCGCCCCCGTGAGGGCAGTGGCAAAACTTCCACTGACTTGAAAGGGGGTAGGATAGGTGTGACCGAGTGCCTCTTTTGCTAACCAGAAAGGCAGCTCCTTTTCTGTCTCTCCTACTTAGGGTTTTTGTTTGTGTGTGTGTTTTTTTTCTGTACCACTTTCCAGGCAAAAGCAATACAACGTGTATTATGGGATGAACTACAGGGAGTGTGTGTGGGGGGGGCACTTTCTCTCCCCCCCCCCCCCACACACACACACAATGAAAGGGACTCAGTGCGTGAAGCACGAGAAGATGCCACTTGGGTTCCTTCATGCCATGAAATGAACGCCCGGGTTTCCGAATCTAACTGAAACCCAAAGAACAAGGGGGGCCGGTAAAGTTCTCCGTTGTGTGTGTGTGGGGGGGGGGGGGTATCAGCAGAGCTGGCGTGCTCGCTCTTGCTCATGAATGCAAGGCAGGGATTGCTGCTTGTGTCTCTGCAAAGCGCTGCGCATTAAGTGCCATGGCTCCAGGGAATAGATCGAGGACAGATACGCTGTGAGGTCCCGCTGCTGCACTTGGGCACAACTGTGCGAAAAGCTGGGACGCGATTAGAGACGGGCTGGTGTCTTCCCGGCGAGAGCCCGTTTAAAAAAGTTGTCCCGTGATGTAACTATATCGCACATTATCTCGGTTGGGAGGCGCACTCGGGACTCCGTTTGCAGGGGGCGGGAGGGAATCCCTCCTCAACCCGGCACTGGCAGGTTTCAGAGTAGCAGCCGTGTTAGTCCGTATCCACAAAAAGAACAGGAGGACTTGTGGCACCCTAGAGACTAACCAATTTATTTGAGCATGAGCTTTCCTGAGCGACAGCTCACTTCATCGGATGCATTCCTTGAAATTTGGGAAACAGAGCGATGCTCCTGTCGTCCTCTGCTTTCTAATGTTAGTTTCAATCAGCTTCCCCCAACCATGATTTCACGGGGATTTAAACTCCTTGGGATTGTTTGAAACAACAAAGGCCTCTAGGATATCGACTTGGCAATAAAATCTTCCACTTAAACTTATGACAGAAAACATTTCAGCCTGTCTCTCAAGGATCATGAAAATAGGACTGTGGACATTACAAAAGAAAGACATCTCATTTGTCTTTCTCTTGTATTCTCTAAAATCTCCCTGCTTTGTGGTCTTTAAATAGGGCAGATTTATGGTAATTCTTTTATCTTTTTTTTTTAACTTGGACAACTGAACTCAAACTGGCAAATTCATCAGCCTCTAGATTCAGTATAAACATCTGCAGCTTCATTATTCCTATCAACAATTAGGGAACTTAAAAGTGAGGATGTCTGGCCTGGGAGTGATTGTATATTGCACCCAAACTGCACATTCTTGTTCCTAAGGAGTGGAGCGATGTATGAAACATCAATGGGTTTAACACTTCAATATAAAGTTTGTGTTTCTTAATTGAAACTGATCAAATAATGGTACTTTCTTTTACAACCAAAAAGCGGGCATGTTTCATGCTAATAGGAAGTAGTAGTATTTTAGGAAACCAAGGAGCAGTGTCTGGGATTCCTTGTCACCCTTTTTTTCATGTGGGGCTGGATTCTGATCTCCCTTTACTGCAGTTTTCCACCAGGGTAACTCCATTGACTTACCAGAGTCCCTACTGATTTCTGGATCAGGTCTATGGCTTTTCCGGTTCCAATTTTACAATGTCTCCAAACACATTGTTTTTGCCTCCTGCTTGTGGTCTGTAGGTCAATGCCATAATAATAGATCTCCTGTTCCCCTCACCTCAGCTGACACTTTGAAATGTAATTTAGGATAATTAGGCAACCTCAGTGCCTGATGGACCAGAGGTTTGATAATACCATGGTAAAAGGACACAGTGATGCAAAGCTTTTACAGAACAGTAACTGGAGTCTTTTTTGAGCCAACTGTTCCACCTGGACCACACTACAAATTATTGTTTTCAATTACCACCTGTGTACTCCTTCCCATGCATCGTATTGATGTAAAATTACAACAACACTAGTATAAATAAGTTATGCTGCAGTAGTAAAATGGAAGAAATTTTGTTGTAGCAATTATGTTCAGCAAGATGACAAAATAAATTTCCAGTGCTGTGCTTGCAGTAACCTGGGGAATTTAAACCTCATAATTTCCATTCATTTCAGATAATTTGGAGTAATTTCTATATGTAATAACTCTGTAATGAAAAACACAGCGGTACTGAAGTGATTTCAACTCTGTTTTTTTTCCTATGGTATACATGGCCCAAAATAAATAATAAAAATAATATTTCCTTTTGTATGTGTTGAGTAATTCTCTCAGCAAAATCATAAACTAATACCAGGACTAAATCTCTGTCCATGAAATGAAAAATAAATTGAGTTAAAGAAAGTGAAAAAGTATGAAAGGCCTTGGATGTTTTATTGTGACTTTATTAAATTGTATCATCTCTATGCTCTATTGTATCCCCCAGGGTTACTGTTCCAGGGAAGGGCATACAGAAAGATGGGTACATGTCCCTAGTTCAAAAGGAGAGATGGTTGGAGCAAATATTTCTGAACATATTAAATTCAACACTTTAATTTGTAAAAATAGAAACTGGAACTTAAAAGAGAGAGGTGCAGGCATGTACAGGACAAAATAAATAGGTTGTTTGAGGCCATTGATTTTCATTAGTGTGTTGAATGGTAAATTACTTGGAAGGCTGCAAACAGGTGTACTCACTGAATATGTTCCAACACAAAGGATTCTCCTTTAATTAAAGACAAGAGAGACATTATTGAAGAGAGGGGTCGGTGTCCTACCTACAGTCATGACACAAGGCAATTATTACATAGTTAACATGAAACCATATGTGTTACTTTTTGGCAAGTACATAGTAATTCCACTGGAAATAACAGTAATAAGTCAGTAATATTATTGTGTACTTATATATCACTCTTCTCTCCAAGTGTTTTACAAGTGTGGTTATGGATTGAAATACTTGCTTTACAGGTGAGACAAATGAGGCATAAAGAGAGTAAGTAACCTGGGCAAGGCCACATAGCTAGTCTGTGGCAGAATTGTGATTATTTAGGCTAGGTCTATTTAGGCGAAGTCCTGTGCTCTAATCCAGTGGCTCACAACCTTTCCAGACTACTGTGCCCCTTTCAGAAGTCTGATTTCTCTTGCATACCCCCAAGTTTCACCTCATTTAAAACTACTTGGTTACAAAATCAGATATAAAAATACAAGAGTGTCACAGCACATTAATATTGAAAAATTGCTTGCTGTCACATTTTTACCATATAATTATAAAATAACTCAATTGGAATATAAATATTGTACTCTCATTTCATTGTATAATATATACAGTAGTATAAATAAGTCATTATGTGTATGACATTTTAGTTTGTTTATGTAGCCTGTTGTAAAACTAGGCAAATATCTAGATGAGTTGAGGTACCCCTTGGAAGATTTCTGAATACCCTCAGGGGGTACATGTACCTCTAGTTGAGAACCACTGCTCTAATCAATAATCCTATTTCTCAGTGGCATCATGATGAGCCTTCCTTTTAAACAATGGCAGTTGAATTGCTGTTTAATTGCCCAACTTTATGCAATTAATGTTTATCTCCACTATCATTATAGCTCCTATTACAAACAATACAGTCAGGATCTGTGAATGGGCAAACTGGTTGACAAGCAATAAGAGCTGGCTTAAACCTGAACCCTGCCATGATGCAAGTGAATGGGAACATACTCAATGATACAAGCTGATTCAGGTACGTTCTCCCAAGCTACACACATGCCCTGCACCCAAGGTCTGTTCTTCCTTCAGCTTATTCTGTTTTTGCTGGTGCCAGTTGTGAGGTCTCATCTGGTCTGGAAGGCTCTGCTTGGCCAATTGCTGTCTTTATTTCTGCTTCCATTGCCATTGCTGCAGGTCAGGGCACTACCGCTTATGTTGATGTAACTTACATCACTCAGGGATGTGAAAAAGACAACTCCCTGAGCGACTGAAGTTACAGTGACCTAAGGGCTGTCCACACCAGCGATATGTCAGTAAGAGACACTCTCCTGCCAACATACCTTCTGCCTCTTGAGGAGGTGAAGTAATTATGCCAAGGGGAGAGAACTCTCCTGTCGGCATAGCGCATCTTCATCAGATGTGCTTACAGCGACACAGCTGCATCAGTGCAGCTGTTCTGATGTAGTGTAGACTTGCCCTTTGAAATCCTTTGGTCTGAGAATGCCCTGAAGCATGCAGTGCTGCAGCCAGCCTCCTGGACTTCTGAAACTTTTTGAGAGGACCTTCCAATGGCCCTGATGGAATATCAGGAAACTAGAGGAATCAGAGGGTCAGATCAGACTTAGTTGGGAGAGAGACAGAGGGAATGAAAAGGGGGGGCACTGACAATGTGGACTTTTAAGTCCAAGCCAGTGGAGTTAGACAGGAAACCAACCACAGACAGGGGAAAGAGGAAGGAAACAGGTTTGGGGTGCAGTGGGGTAGTAGTTGTGTGAAGGAAAAGAGCAGTATAAAGAAGAAGTATCTGAGGCCTTGTCTTCACTGCTAAAAGAAAAATGTGTATTTTTTACCTCAGTGTAACTAACACATGTCAGCCATCCTGAGGAAAAACACAGTGAAGACCAGGCACTATAGTTTTACCCCAAGGTAAATTCACTACAGTCAACCCCTGGAGGGGATAGAGGGCTGCTTATCTCATAGTAAAATTAAAGTGCCTGACTTCACTGAGTTTTTATCTCAGGATAGCTCATGTGTGTTAGTTACCCCCATAGTAAAAATGCACCTTTTTAGCAGTGCAGATAAGTCCTAAAAGTATTGGCAAGAAGAATGTGATGTGTGAGGTGGAGAGTCAGACAACTGCAGAAAGTTTGGATATGTGCATGCATTTGGACTGGCGTGTTGAAGATGGGTGAATACGTCAATATTCAAATATCTTAGGCACTTACATGGCCCCCATTAGCATGGTATCTGATCACCTTACCATCTTTTAACGATTCATCCTCACAACACCCCAGTGAAGTAGGGAAGGGCTATTATCCCCGTTCCACAGCTGAGGAAATGAAGCTCAACGAGACTAAATAACATGTGCTAGGTCATACAGGATTTTTGTTATGGAGCAGGGATTTGAACCCCAGTCTCCTAAGTCTCCGATTTTCAGGATATATGGGTTCAAGTTCACTTACTCTTCAGTAGATATGGAGGCTTATTTGGATCTGGAAACACTTATGGCAGGAAACATAAGGTAGGCAGGGGGTCAGCCACAGTGCAATAGCACACAGCAGTTGGTTTTAAAAATAAAATTCCCATCACCAGCCCCCATACTAAAGAAATAGAAATGAAAACTAAGTTCTAAAGTTAAAGGTAGGTAGGGGTCAACAGCAGCATGTAATGAATGGTGGGGAGCTGAAAAATTCAGATCCATTCATCAAAAGCAGCCTTTAAAAGCATGCAACCAAAACGCACTTTTGGTTCTGAGTTTAAGGGCTGCTTTTGAATGGTAGGTAGATTTTGTGTGATGCTGTTGCAGCTACCAAGACCAAGAAACCCCTGCTAGAGGTGATGGCCATTGCAGCAAGTGCCAGAGTTAGGTTTTCAAATCTTTTTTTAAAAACAATCAGATTTTTTTTTTAAAACTGACCCCAGTCCCAGCTCCCCCAGAATTCAAAATCCATCTCCAAAATGGCAGGAAACCAAACAGTTTTTTGAGTATAAATCACCCTAAGATTGGACCCACATTTTCCCCAAATACAATTTTTAAATGAGTACAAAAAAGTGCATCTTGATGTAAAATCCCAGTGAAGACAGGCACCATGGTTTTTACCTCAGTGTAGCTACAGATGAGCTCAATGCTATACCCCCCACCTGGGGTTTATCTCAGCTAGCTACACTGAAGTAAAATCTACAGTGCCCTTTGTCTCCATTAGCTTGAGTGAGCTGCCATGACATAAAAACGAACCCTTCTGAGGTGAAGACAAAATCATGAGTAACTTTACGTACATGGGTAGTCATACTGTGGGATCCCGTGGGCATAAAATCACTCGTGTTGGCAGAATCATGGCCTTTAATGTCAACTCCTAAGGGAAAGGACCATGTTTTCCTTTAGGTACAGTGCTGAGCATGCTGCCAATGCTTACCCTATATATGAATTCACAACATAACAACACAATAACGCTAACAACATTCCTCCACCCCACTCCCACCAATTAAGTGCATAATGAACGTGCGTGAGAGACGAAATCAGCAGTGGAGGCCTGGCGTGACACATTAAACTGTATCTCCCGTCTGCCTCCTCTTCCACCTCTTTCTTTTCCTCCCCCTCACCATGTGGCATCCTACTCTCCTGCTGCTCTCCTGCTACGCCTCTGCATCCCCTCTGATGAGGCACAGTACTGTAGCAGCAGGAGCAGTAGGAGCAGCATTAGAGCCTGCCAGTCCCTGCCTAATAATCCCCCTTGACGCCGTCCTTTCAGGTCAAGACCAAGGAGAGCTCTTTCTTCTCCCATGGCGTCACACAGGTGACGGCACTGAGTCTGCAGCCTTTTTTGTAACAGGTGGAGAATGAGGACACAGGTTTTAGGCAGCTGATGGATGATCCACACCAGAGGTATATTATCCCCTCGAGCTCCACCTACTCTGGGAAAGTGCAGCTGCTGCCATGCCTTTCATTTATCTGGCAGCCTGGAAGGAAATGTCTCAGACCTTCTCAAGGACATGCTTATGGTAGGGCTTGGAAGTATCAGTCACTCCACCACTGATAGCTAGACAGAGCTCCATGCACACTTTCAGAGCTCACTGGAGCACGTAACTATTCCGCAGCTGCTACTAGCCCATTCCCACCCTTCTTCCACTTCTCCAGCAGCTCTCTCAGTTCTCCAGCCAATGCCACCACCAATATCATTACACCAGCTCGACATATGGTGACATGCCTAAACCTTGCCCAGCCAGCGAGAAATCCCCCAGTGGGGTTGACAGGCTCGTAGTCAATAATGATGCTATGGCAGCATCTGTTGCTTGGCTCATACTGTCGCTTTCGTGGTCACCAGGTTTTATAGCTGGATTCAGCCACTTGCTGGCTGTGGGATGATGTAACTTCTCTATTCTTCTGTTTACCCATTACGGAAAGCCACATAGGAGGAACTCCAGCACAGTGCACCAAGAGGTGGAATCCCTCTAGACCTCAAATAACGAAATTCAAGGCCAGCAGCAGCAACAGAATGTATAACAATAGTAGCAGCTCCAACCCACCGAGAGACTCCAGAACGCTAACCCTAGGTAGAGTATGTCCCTGCTGTTTGCCACTGTGGTGACTGACGTACTGACTTTTTTAAAGGTGAAAAAATTGTGTCTCTCTGGACTGAAACAATAATAACTCTGGACCTAGGGGAATAAAAGTTCAAAGACAGCAGTAGCAACCCTTACAAAAGCATCTGCTGCGCACTAGCTTTACACAGACCAGGCACAAATGCACCACTCCCATATGGTAGCCCCTAGCTCTCAAAAGCACACATCAGCACTTTCAGTGAGACTGTAAGACATGCCCGTGGGCTAGCCACTGTTTCAGAGTTGCCAACTCTCAGGATTATATTGAAAGTCTTGTGATATTTGGTAGTTTTCTGAAAGCCCCAGCTCCCGGATTCATGTGATTTCATGTTAATCTCAGTTTTAATTAAAATAAAGTTAAGTTTCTAGCAGAGAAAAGCTTGAAAAAGTGACCCAAGTGCATCCTTAAGGCTCAACAACCAGAAGGCAAAGAAAAAGAATCCAACTTTTATTATTTTAAAAAATATTGTGATTTTTAATGCAATCCATGATTTTGGGCAGCCAAACTCACGATTTTTGAGTACTCACAGTTGCCACTACCACGGTTTGCTTGCTTGACATGCTTCAGCTTGTCATTTAGCAATAATAACACTGTAAAAATGAGCCACCAGCCATTGTCACAGCAGGCAGCCAAGCTTAGGGCTTTGGCTGACAAAGAACAGCCACCATCCCATTGCGGGCTGAGTCATGCCTGGCAATATGCAGGTGCACAATGAGGAAGGGAGGGCACAAAATGCCTCTTCTGCAGGAGCCAGGCACAACAGCAGTTCCTGACTGCAAGGACTGCTCCAAGCTAGTGCCAGCTTCCCTGGAGGGCTGGATATAATGAAGGGGTGACACACAGGAGTTCTGGCAGAAGGCTAACATTTTATTTCCTGATCACAAGATACTGGTCAGGGTTATGGAAGGTAGGTATAGGGATTAGATATGGCACAGTCTATCCCTTCCTCTCTTCACTAGCTGTGATAGCTGACACTGCACAGCATGGAGTACATGTTTCATCCATGGCAGTATTTATGTCCACTCAGTAATGGACTGGAATGCTCTCCTCTGACTCTGAGGGATGCTACTAAGATTTAACCCCACATTGGCACAGGTATGTTCCCACATGCATAGGATCTTGATTTTTCCCCAATTAATATTGGGAAACATTTAGGTGCCTTGAGGAGACTAATTTTTTAGCTCTCTGGAACACTGAGCATTCAGACTGCATGTTCCTAGAGCTGATTCAATTCGAACCTTTCAGTTTTCTGAGATTGGCCCATTGCCCTCAAACATAATACATTTCTAGATTTCCAGGCCAGAAGGGATAGTTATGTTTTGACAACCTACATAACAAAGCCAAAGAACCTCACCCAATAATTTCTGCATCAAGACCATAACTTCTGTTTGAATTCTAGCATATCTTTTGGGAAAATACCCAGTCTTGACTTAGGCCCAGCTCCTCAAAGTATTCAGGCAGCTCACTGCAGTCCCACTGCCCATTGGAAACCAATGGGAATTAGTTGCCTAAATACCTTTGAGGATCTGCACAGCATCCAGGAGCAAGGCTCCTAGCCCGGGTCCCCAGACTTGTGTCAGCAGGGCTTGCACTAGTCTTCTAAAAATAGCTGTCTAGATGTTGTCGCTCAGGCTCTGAAGCCTGGGAAAAGTGGGGACTTCAGAGCCTGAGCTACAGCCTGAGCCACAATGTCAAAACATGCTCTACACTGCTATTTTTAGCATGCTAGCCCAAGTCCTGCTAGCACAAGTGCGTTGCCCCACGGGCTGGTGGCTCACTCTCAGATGCTGTTCAGACATACCCAAAGACTGCAGGTGATGGAGAATCCACCACTTTATTGGGTAAGTTGTTCCAGGAGTTAGTTGCCCTCATTGTTTAAAATTTACACCGTATTCCTCATCTGAATTTGTCTAGCTTCAGCCTCCAGCAATTGGATCTCATAACGCCTGTTCTGCTAGATTAAAGAGCTGTCTACTGTTAGAAAACTCTTTCCCATTTAGGTACTTTTAGATTGTGAGCAAGATACCTCTTAACCTTCTCTTTGATAAGCTAATTTAGATTGAATGGTAGCTTCATAGAATCATAGAAGATTAGGGTTAGAAGATACCTCAGGAGGTCATCTAGTCCAATCCCCTGCTCAAAGCAGGACCAACACCAACTAAATCATCAATCACAGCCAGGGTTTTGTCAAGCCAGGCCTTAAAAACCTCTAAGGATGGAGATTCCACCACCTCCATAGGTAACCCACCTAGGTGCTTCACCACCCTCCTAGTGAAATAGTGTTTCCTAATATCCAATCTAGACCTCCCGCACTGCAACTTGAGACCATTGCTTCTTATTCTATCATCTGCCACCACTGAGAACAGCTGAGCTCCATCCTCTTTGGAACCCACCTTCAGGTAGTTGAAGGATGCTATCAAATCTCCCCTCACTCTTCTCTTCTGCAGACTAAATAACCCAAGTTCCCTCAGCCTTTCCTGGTAAGTTATGTGCCCCAGCCCCCGAATCATTTTCATTGACCTCCGTTGGACTCTCTCCAATTTGTGCAGTGGGGGGACCAAAACTGGACACAATACTCCAGGTGTGGCCTCACCAGTGCCCAATAGAGGGGAATAATCACTTTCCTAGATCTGCTGGCAATGCTCCTACTAATACAGCCCAATATGCCATTGGCCATCTTGGCAACAAGGGCACACTGCTAACTTATATCTACCTTCTTGTCCACTGTAAGCCTCAGGTCCTTTTCTGCAGAACTGCTGCTTAGCCAGTCATTCCCCAGCCTGTAGCGGTGCATGGGATTCTTCCTTCCTAAGTGCAGGACTCTGTACTTGTCCTTGTTGAACCCCATCAGATTTCTTTTGGCCCAGTCCTCCAATTTGTCTAGGTCACTTGATTGAGCCTCTTCCTCCAAAGCAGCTTTTCCAGACTTCAGATCATTCTTGTAGCTCTTTTCTGAACCCTTTCCAACATTTATGTACATTTTAAATTGCTCAGGTTCTGAGGATAAATCAGAGTGATACACATACTCAAAAAAGGTTAAACCAAAACAGCCCTCTAGAAATCAGCCAATCAGTTATGGCTATGTTGAGCAGCAGTCCAGGAGGGTTAGTTTTATTTATATAAATAGAGCAGTTTTTATTTATATTTTATTTTATTTATATAGTGGAGCAGAAGAAGGACTTTCAAATGACTTGGAACCATCAAGTTGTGCTATAACTAATCTGCACAACCACATGATTATATTGCTGTTGGCCTTGTCTCTGCTCTCCCTTCTATCCTTTTGGTGCACTCACTTTTTGCACCTAGCTTCAAATTAGATTATATGCTCTTTGGGGTAGGGACTCTGGACCAGATTTTTAAATACATTTAGGTCCCTAAAGATGTAGATCAGTGCCTAGGAAGATTTTCAGAAGCACATAGGTACCAACTCCGATTGAAATCAGTGGGAGTTCAGCACCTAGGTGCTTTTGAAAAGCCCAATGGCAGTCTATCTGCATCTTTATGATCTTAAATACCTTTGAAAATCTGACCCAAGTGGCTAAGTGGCTAGAGCACTGGACTGGGACTCAAGAGAACTGGGTTTCAGTGCTTGGTGACTTTGGGCAAGTCACTGCACTGCTCCGTGCCTCAGTTTCCCCATTTGCAAAATGGGAAAAATTATACTTACCTCCTTTGTAAAGAGCTTTGAGATCTACACCTGCAAAGTGTATGTAAGAGTTGGTGTTTTTAATAGTAGCCATCATCATCATCCTGTTTAATGTCTGTAAGGTCTCTGGGAGAGGGATTGTCTTTCTATTACTTGCTTGTACAATGCCTAGCGCAATAGAGCCCTGATCCCTGGTTGAGGACCGTAGGCACTACCAAAATATAAATAATAAATAATAATAAATCAAAGAGAATGAAAGGGCATATTTTTATCAACTATTGTTGCTTATTTGTGTTAACTTGATTAAAGTTTCAAAATGTATCTACAATAAAATATGCCACCTTTAAGTATATATATTTTATACTTTATATTTTACATATTATATGTTGGAATAAAAAGACAGGCACAGTTAGTACTGTTTTACAGTTAGTGTTACCTTTACGTTCATACATTTATCATGAAAAATGTCCCTCTTACAATCTCTACCCATTGTTATTTTTGAACGTAATTATGCTATACAGCTTTTATTTGAGACTTTTTGTAAGGCAAAGTCAATTGAGAAGTACATTTTATACGGGCAAAGATTTGTTATTGGCTTTCACCAACAAAAGAAACATTATTATTTTGAAATTTCTTACCAGAAGTGAGGAGACCTCCGTTATTACATTAATGTTGGTTGCTATTTCACTAATATTTATTGTATGTGTAACTAGCTGCAGATAGCTGTATACACTGAAACTGCACAATCAAAGAAATACAGTGGGCCACAGTCTGGCCTCATTTGCACTGTTGTAAATGGAATTACTCCAGATTTAAATAGATGCAACTGGTTTTAGAATCCAGCCTATAATCTGTAATAAGAAATGTACAAACATGTGGCCACATGCCAGCTTGTAGGCATAGAAGGCAAACCACAAATTTAGCCATCTATTTAAAATATAGGCTAAGGGAATAACTTCTGATGATTATATACATTAAGTGTACAAGGCCTATTGTTTTAGAGTAACAGCCGTGTTAGTCTGTATTCGCAAAAAGAAAAGGAGTACTTGTGGCACCTTAGAGACTAACCAATTTATTTGAGCATGAGCTTTCGTGAGCTACAGCTCACTTCATCGGATGCATACCGTGGAAACTGCAGAAGACATTATATACACACAGAGACCATGAAACAATACCTCCTCCCACCCCACTGTCCTGCTGGTAATAGCTTATCTAAAGTGATCAAGTTGGGCCATTTCCAGCACAAATCCAGGTTTTCTCACCCTCCGCCCCCCCCCCCCCACACACACACACAGACTCACTCTCCTGCTGGTAATAGCCCATCCAAAGTGACCACTCTCTTCACAATGTGTATGATAATCAAGGTGGGCCATTTCCTGCACAAATCCAGGTTCTCTCACTCCCTCACCCCCCTCCAAAAACCACACGCACAAACTCACTATCCTGCTGGTAATAGCTTATCCAAAGTGACCACTCTCCCTACAATGTGCATGATAATCAAGGTGGGCCATTTCCAGCACAAATCCAGGTTTTTTCACCCTCCTACCCCCATACACACACAAACTCACTCTCCTGCTGGTAATAGCTTATCTAAAGTGATCATCAAGTTGGGCCATTTCCAGCACAAATCCAGGTTTTCTCACCCTCCGCCCCCCCCCCCACACACACACACAAACTCACTCTCCTGCTGGTAATAGCTCATCCAAAGTGACCACTCTCCCTACAATGTGCATGGTAATCAAGGTGGGCCATTTCCAGCACAAATCCAGGCTTTCTCACCCCACTACCCCCATACACACACAAACTCACTCTCCTGCTGGTAATAGCTTATCTAAAGTGATCATCAAGTTGGGCCATTTCCAGCACAAATCCAGGTTTTCTCACCCTCCGCCCCCCCCCCGCACAAACTCACTCTCCTGCTGGTAATAGCCCATCCAAAGTGACCACTCTCTTCACAATGTGTATGATAATCAAGGTGTGCCATTTCCTGCACAAATCCAGGTTCTCTCACCCCCTCACTCCCCTCCAAAAACCACACACACAAACTCACTCTCCTGCTGGTAATAGCCCATCCAAAGTGACCACTCTCTTCACAATGTGTATGATAATCAAGGTGGGCCATTTCCAGCACAAATCCAGGTTTTCTCACCCCCCCACCCCCATATACACACAAACTCACTCTCCTGCTGGTAATAGCTCATCCAAAGTGACCGCTCTCCCTACAATGTGCATGGTAATCAAGGTGGGCCAAATCCAGCACAAATCCAGGCTTTCTCACCCACCCCCCCGAAACACACACACACACACAAACTCACTGTGTTTCGGCGGGGTGTGTGTGTGTGAGAAAGCCTGGATTTGTGCTGGATTTGGCCCACCTTGATTACCATGCACATTGTAGGGAGAGCGGTCACTTTGGATGAGCTATTACCAGCAGGAGAGTGAGTTTGTGTGTATATGGGGGTGGGGGGGTGAGAAAACCTGGATTTGTGCTGGAAATGGCCCACCTTGATTATCATACACATTGTGAAGAGAGTGGTCACTTTGGATGGGCTATTACCAGCAGAAGAGTGAGTTTGTGGGGGGGGGGGTAGGGGCAGAGGGTGAGAAAACCTGGATTTGTGCTGGAAATGGCCCAACTTGATCACTTTAGATAAGCTATTACCAGCAGGACAGTGGGGTGGGAGGAGGTATTGTTTCATGGTCTCTGTGTGTATATAATGTCTTCTGCAGTTTCCACAGTATGCATCCGATGAAGTGAGCTGTAGCTCACGAAAGCTCATGCTCAAATAAACTGGTTAGTCTC
This sequence comes from Lepidochelys olivacea, assembly GCF_965140295.1. Taxonomy (NCBI): domain Eukaryota; kingdom Metazoa; phylum Chordata; order Testudines; family Cheloniidae; genus Lepidochelys; species Lepidochelys olivacea. The sequence continues at coordinate 104,570,871 of NC_140416.1, forward strand.
TAAGGTGCCACAAGTACTCCTTTTCTTTTTAAGGCCTACTGTGAAATATCCATTGCACTTTATAAAACAGTAACATAGAGGCTCTGGGCCTATTTTCTACTATCCGCCTGTCCAAGGTGAGTGTAAAATACTACCAAGCCAGTGCAGTGGTGTTTTACACCAGCTCTTCACATAGCTTGCACAGGTCTTAAATGACTAAGAGAGGCAGCTGAGAAGGAGGCCTTCTCTGATTATGATGCAAGGGTCAGAAACTATATGGGCCAGTTTCTCCAGCTCATTTTAGCTCCTTTTTGCTGCTCTGGTGGTGCAAAGGAAACAGAAATTGGCCAGATCTCCTCAGCATGCATAGAGCTGGCTTGACTGGCTGCTTCACCCGCAAGTGGTGAGGAGGATAACCTTGTGGCAGAGCACTGTGCTCTGGCTTCCCCTGGCTGGCAGATGGCTCTGGGGTGCTATAGTACATGATGGGGCTGGGGTGCTCCTAGAACTGGCCACAAAATCAAGGAGCTGCTGTGGGCTCCTTTGTGCCCTTGGTTCACCCATTAGCTATGCTGGACACAGTAGGGGATGGGGAGGGTACTGTCTTTGTCTCACAGTGGGAGAATGCTGCCTAAACACAATCTGTTGACCCCAATGTTTGCTCCCCAGTGCTGCCACTTCTGATACCCAGGGTACTGTCACCTCAGCCCCTGCTTTTGTTGACGCCAGCACCCATGTTGGGATCACTGGAAAAGGGACACGTTCTGAATCGTCTTGCCACAACATGTAGGAGACCTTGTTCATTTCCCTGGTGTGTGACAGAACTGCTAGCTCCACTCACCAAAGAGTAACAATTGTTACAGGCTAGAAAAGAAGGGAGCTTGGGAAAACGGGGAGGAAATAGGGGAGGAACATGGTTGTGCTCTGTTTTCCTGGAAGAGGGGCAAAGGGGAACTCAGCCACTAGAGGAAAGTAAAAGTGTATTGCCTACTATAAATACTATGGGCCGGATTCTTCAGCTTATCGCTCTGGTTTTGTGTCAGAGCAACTTCGCTGACTTCAGAGCACTTTCACCAGTAGAAGACCAGCATAAGGGAGTAGAGAGTCAAGCCACACGTTTTTAAAAATAGATGACAAAAAAGTAGATGAATGAAAAGCCCTGCTTCCCTGGTGTTTATGGAAAGTCTCTCTGTGTTTAATACTGAGGGGGAAAAATTGCCCAAGAGCAATTGAACCAAATGTAAATATTGCCCCTACTAGCACTCCCAAGATCAATGAGAAGCTGGATCATCTGCCTCATAAGCGCTCAACGTTTCAGTCAGACCAGCGCCAGGGGCGGGTTTAACCTAGGCACCTGATTTTCTAGCAATTTTTTATTTCTTTTTAGCGACTGTCGTGCTCGTGAAAGGCACCAGACGGAGCGCTCTTGAGACCGAAGTCCTCTAGTTATCCGCAGACCGGTTCGTGGCACTGCATCACCAGTTGCCCTCACCTTGATTCTGGCAGGCCAAACACGCAGCGTGGAAAATTCATTCTGTCTCAAGGTCTGCTCCACTGTTGGCCAGTGAAGTGCTACTGAAAATTTCACAATTCAAAATAAATAGATGGCAGAAGGCAACAGAACTCCTTCATTCTTATTGTAAACTCGGTATGTGTTTGCATGATGAATAGTTTGTGGAATACTGAAAAAAAGAGGCAGCTAACATTCCTTTATACATAAACTGTGAGTGATGGCACTCACATGTCTTTTTATTCATTTCCCACAAATATTCGTAAGAGCAATTCTTTTCCGTTAATTCCAAGAACATTCCCAGAAAGTGAAAATCTTGCAACCGTTACTCTGTATGTTGTGCTCCAATCCAGCACAGCAATTAAGCATGTGCTTAACTTTAAGCGTGAGTCATCCCATTGATGTAAGGGCTTTGCTAGATCAAGGACATATTTCTCCTATCCAAGTTATTTGTCTTTGCAGAATGATTCATTTTTGGACAGCTTCTTACTGATTGATTGTAAACCACCAAAGTCGGTTCTAGAAAATGAGGCTCAGTACTGCAGTGACTCCATGGGGGTGCTTCACTGACTTGCATAAATGCATCACTGGGTTTATGTCAGGACAAACTGCAACCCTCCTTTTTTAGAAAAAACCCTTGCAAGGCCCAGACATTTCCAACTTTGTCACAGATCTAGTAAAATTGGAGGAGCAGCTTTGGATGGATGAAGTAATGCTAAAGCTTTTAGAAAGCTTGTATTGAGTTTCACGTGAATCTGAAAACTGTTAGTATATTGTGAGTTTATCTTTGTGGTGTGACTTTTTGTCCAGTTTAATCACATTCCGCACACCTGATGTTGTTTTGCAAAGTTTGCTGGCCTATGACATTTACTAGCCCGTGATGTTAATTGGGCAACTCTTTACAGGGTCAATTTTCAAAGAGGAATGTACACTAGCAAAAGCTGCAAGTATACCTAACACGATACGAGAAAAAGATTTCCACTTCCTTTGCCATTTTGCAAAGGGCTCGGTCCTCCAGGTGCTGAGCAACTCTTACGGGATACTCAGCACCCTGTCCTGCCGTGGCTACACCACCTTGGTCTCCCCGCAAAAAGAACACATTGTTAGGGGGATTTGCTAAAAATCCACAAGGAAACTGGCCACAGGCAGTTTGCCAAAAAAGTATTTCCCACCGCTGAGCACGAGTGCCCTTCTTCCATAACAGTGAAAAAAAGAGGATCACATTGGCAAGATTAAAAGAACCAAATAGCTGTAGCACAACTAAAGACGTGATTGTCGTTATAATAATAACGATAGTGAACCAGCTAGTACCCGTGCACTCTGCAACACAGAATCAGAACTGCTCAATGGTGAGACATGTAGTACTGTGTGCCCTTTAGCTCAAGTCGTAGGGCCTTGTACCTTTGGAACACAAGCAGCTGAGAACTAGTCCCACTGTTGCTGCAGTATAGCAACAACTGCAAAGACCTGTGTGACCATGTACCTGTTGCAATAGTTTATATCTTTAGTGCCTTTCATGCTAAAGGTTTAATGTCCATCAGTAAAGGGATTAGGTAGGTAGATGTCCAAGGAAGTGGAAATGAACCTTTGGGGGATTCTGGCATGTTCTGGCTGACCTATTCTAAAAGCAGAGAGCTGCTTTAAGTGTCCACTTTAGCCTAGGCAGGCAAGTTTTGGCAAGCGTGCAGTTCTGTGCACAGTTTCACAGCTAGAAACTTTGCAGATGCTCATTGGAAAAGACATGATTCTGGTGCCATTTTACCGCAGACAACTTTTTGGGAAAGTTTATTCTCACTGCCTTCAATTATACACTTGCTTTTTCTCCTTTTAGTCAACCCACTTTGTATTTCCCAACTTGGAACATAATCTGACATTAAAAGACTCTACTCAGGTTTCCCCAGGTCACAGAAAAGTATCTTTCTGCCCATGAATGATAGTGGCACCATGCCTGTTTGTTAAATATAACAGCTAGCAATCAAATGAATCGTTTGCATTGAGACAGACATTCAGGGCTTAATATACAGTGCACGTAGAGATAGTCATTACACATTTTCAAAGATAGGAGTGGGGAGATTGTTTTGTCCTTTTTCACTCTTAATTCTGAGAATTGCAAATATGCTGCAGGCTTCTCAGTTCAAAAGCACCGTCACACCATCATGGCTAAATCCTAGTGCACAGAACAAATGAGATCTCTTGGGTGACCACTACTGCATTCTGGAGTGGAGCGTCCTTTTCATATTTTGTCAGTGTTGCGGTGAAAGCAAAAAAATCTTCCAGAACATCCTTCATGTATATATTCAGACTCTTGATATTTTCATTCTGCACTTTAAGAGCATAAGATCATTGGAGACTCTCGTTCTAAGAAGGACTGTGGAAATACATTGTCAAACCCTTTTAAAATGTTCCCTCAGATATCTGATCTTGTGAGGCAGCTGGGCTTTCAGCGGTTGTGAGTTACTTAGAGCTACCACTGTTAGAATTTGTTGCAGCTCAGCCTCTTGGAATAATTCTTGTCAATGAATCACTATGGATTAGGCCAGTCTTAAAAGGTTAATTTATATACAACTGCTGGAGCTTGTATTGACCCATCTTACACTGGCCTAGAGCACTGAAGGTTTTATTGCCACTCTGTATAAACAAAAGTTCCAGATAACTGCATATCATTGACAAGATGCACTTAACTCTTTCAGGGGTAGGGAAGGACTTAGAAGAAAGTTCTGCCACTGAGGGAGTGAGGAGCAGTTGGATAGGGAAAAGAGTATGATTACAAACCCAAATCTCTTTGCTTTTAGTTCCCAACTGCACTACAAAGAACTAGTATGTCCTGCACCCCAGTAGTGCCTAACACGGTTTATACATAGCAAACACAGGCATGCTCACGGTCATCATCATGATCCAGGAATATGGTTAAAACATGTCACAGTCATAGGTACACCACAAGTCTGAACCATGTCGACCGTGTGGCTTTTGGGGTAGATAGGGCCAAAATGTGTTTTAACCATGACCTCAAATCTTCTATAGCCTGGGAAAAGTTCAAGGTTTTAGCCTGATTGAAAAAGACAGTTAAAAAATAGTTCAGTCTTGTCTACACTACAAAGCAAACTATGTCTCAATTGTATACACTGTGTGGTCTTGGAGATGTGATTCAGCAGTGTTTTAACTGGGTTCCCAAATCACGCTAAAGACTTGGTAAAATGTAAGGTGTTTTCATGCAGCTGGAACATATAGTTTGATCTCACCTATACTACAGGATGACACCATCTTCATCACGCGCTAGCTACAGTGTTGTAAATAGGTTCCACAGCACAGTAATATTCAGATCTTGTGGACAGGGCCTCTGCCACCTTGATTTACTCTACAATGGAATTAGGAAAAATCAGATACTTGCCTAGCCAAGAACTCTCACTCCATACACAGTGACACACACAGTCTCTTATTCTCTACTTGACTAAGGTATGATCTTTCTGGCCTGAAAACTGTATGGCGTTTAGGTGACATTAAAAATCATAGCCACTGAATTCATCATCATCATCATCAACTCTGATGATCTAGATGGTCCCTTGCTACAAATTAGAGATTGGTCCAAACCACAAAGTTTTAATTCCAATCAGGACTCCTACAAAGCCAGGGGGTATTCAGATGCAGAGATTTGGTTCAAGCCTTTATCTAGGTCAACTGTTGGGATACTCTACAGGACAGGCATGGAAGCTGTGGGTGGGAGAGAAAAATTAGATTCTGCCCATGTAGGACCTGGAAGGAAAATGGCCCCAGAAAATTGATTTTTTTATACCCTCATATCTTCTTAAAGCCAAAGCTGTAATGCACCAGTTCTTGAGTGTTTGTGTCCTGCTGCACTTTACTCCATGGAGTGTGTTAAGGAACTTTCAGCATATTGAACACAGGCTTTTGCTTTTGGAGTGCCATTTTAAAGTTGTATGAAATGTAGGCCATAGGATTTAGTTAGGAGTGTGAACTTTTCATTGAACCTTGAATAAGATTCATTTGTGAGTCTGAACCAAATTTCTAATAAACAGTGGGCTGATTTACGGTGTCCAGTAGAAACAAGCGAAGCTCTGTGGTTTTACATGGTTTTGAACCAGTCAGACAAAACTGGATGGTTTTTGACTGAGGTTTGCTCTAGGTTTGTGAAAGAGAAAGACTCACATGGACTGCAGCTTAGTCCACGTGCATATGTTTTAAATTAATTAAACCTTTAACTGCCGGATAAACCACTCTACCGAGCACAAACGTAAGAGGGCTTTATTGAAAAAAGTGTGGTGAACTGCAGTGTTCATAATAGGTCTTGTATTGACAGTACTACAGTAGAAGTTTCCTATTTAGCCACAGACAGGCAGCAGAAACTTCCCTATATATCCCCGTCAATAGGTCTCAACCCTTACCTGGAGGATAGCTCCACCTCCATGCTTAGAGAGTTATGGGCTTGCTTACTGAGTCTTCCACGCAGGGTTTTAACATTGGCACTGATTTTTGTGGACGTTTGGCTAGTGGACCTGGAATAGCCCACCGCGTCATCTTACACAGGGCAACCAAAGAGTTATCACATGGTAACACACTTCACTAAATATCCTGAATTTGAATGGGCAGCTGAGAGGTGAAAGACTTGACAGTTATCTAATCCCACTATATTAAATCACTTCTTTTTACTGAAAGGACATTAGCTGGTCACATTGGCTGGACTGGAATTTGGGAATGAACAAAAATTGCAAGTGACTCCTATGGGGGTGTGAACCCCTTTCTCTCACTGATGAGTATAGGGTATTCCCATTGACTTCAGTGGGACCACTCATATGAAGAACTGCTCACTCATGTGAGCAAAGGATTCACGATCTGGTCTCTAAGAATTTTTTTTAAACTTCAAAACTGGGTAAATCCTCACTCCAGAAATGATGACTCACTGCAGAAAGACTATTAAGACTAGGAATGCTGCTGTATTCCTGGATCATTTCTTCCCAAAAAATTGTCATGACAACATATTATTAATAACTAAACCTGCTGGTTTTTAACTCCATGGCACAAAGATGCTAGAAAGTATTTACAAGAGAAAACAAAACAAAAAAATCTGTTTACCAAATGTGTCTAATTAGTTAGGGGGTTGGATGGCTCAGCATATTGGCAATGAGGCTTTGTGATGCCTTTCATATCTGTTATAGGTTCAGATACAAGCCAGGCTGGTAGCTATCCACCTCTGACGGCTATGTGCAATCAATAGGCGCTGATCTTAGGCCTTGTCTACACTAGGATGTCACCCATTAGTGTAGCTGCAGTGGTGTGAACCCCTAGAGCAGCCATGATTTTCACAAGGGCAACTCCCCATGGTTTTAAGCAGGGGCAGACTGCACCAGTGGGATTCTCAGTCTGGCCTGGCTTCACTAAAGCAGTTGTTCTCAACCACTGCATGCAGAGATCTTTCAGGAGGGTACATCAACTCATCTAGATATTTGCCTAGTTTTACAGCAGGCTACATAAAAAACACTAGCAAAGTCAGTACAAACTAAAATTTCATACAGACAATGACTTATTTATATTACTCTATATATTATACAATGAAATGAGAGTACAATATTTATATTCCAATAGAGTTATTTTATAATTATATGGTAAATGCGACAGTAAGCAGTTTTTCAGTATTAGTGTGCTGTGACATTTTTGTATTTTTATGACTGATTGTGTAAGCAAGTAGTTTTTAAGTGAGGTGAAACGTGGGGATACACAAGAGAAATCAGACTCTTGAAAGGGATACAGTAGTCTGGAAAGGTTGAGAGCCATTGGCTTAGACCACAGGACTTTGGCCTAAATAATCACAATTCTGCCACAGGCTAGCTATGTGGCCTTGCCCAGGTTACTTTCTCTCTTTATGCTCATTTTTCTCACCTATAATGCAAGTATTTCAATCCTTAATCACACTTGTAAAACACTTGGAGAGGAGAGTGATATATGAGTACACAGTAATATTATGTCTTATTACTGTTATTTCCAGTGGCATTCCAGTACTTGTCACAAAGTAACACATATACTTTCATGTTAACTACGTAATAATTGCCTTGTGTCATGACTGTAGGTAGGACACAGACCCAGCTCTTCAGTAATGTCTCTCTTGTCTTTAATTAAGGGTGAATCCCTTGTGTTGGAAGGTTAAGAAGCACAGCTATTATGGTGGCTGGCCAGCAATGACTACAATCCCTCAAGGAGAGAAAGCTTTAGTCCACTATCTCCTGCATCAGAATCTATGTCCCAGAAGCCTCAGCAGAGAGTCTGAGGCTTGAGTGGGAAGGTATTCTCTTACCTCTAAAGGCAGTATTTTAAAAATAGGAGTGAAGCACGTTTGCAGGGCTGTACAGGTCAGTTTGCCCTGCCGCTGTCCAAGCTGCACACATTTTGTGGCTCATTATAGGACTTCAGCCTGCAAGTCTAGCACGAGCTACACATTCACTTAGAAAGCTTCTTCTGAAAAATAAATGTTACTCTGAAAAGTTTTCAATCTGCAGCAAAGTGAGTAACTGGGTGTGTGTCTATTGAAACTCTGAGTCATTTCTCAAGTCCACTCAGCACCAAGTCATCTGAGTTCTAACGGACAAAGGAACAGTTGGCCAGGGTGGCTGCTCTGAAGTCCATGCTGTTGATAAAAAAGCAGGGCCTACGCTTGTGGTCATGGCTGAGAGAGAAATAACTGTCCCCCTCCCCCGCTTTGCTATTAATAAAAAGGGTTAAAGTTTTAATTCACAACTTTGTCACTTTTGCTGCTACAGGGTGTTGAAGAAAATTGGATACATATTCCTTTCAGTCAACCCAAGTTATAATTATTGGTCAAAAGTCACAATGCCAGGCACATTTATTGCCAGTTATCTCAGTAATCTTTAACCCTCCATGGCAAAAGAGCTCAAATGAGAAATAGAAAACAAACAAAGGTTGGGCATTAAAACATAATGACTCAACTGAACCTGAGCTGGGTTAGCCAGAGACTTTCTATTCTTTTGCTTTTAATGTCCCCAAGCCTGTGGAAATTTGCAAAGCAAGATGAATACTGTGCATTTCATGTCCTGGTACCTGGACTCAATTCAGTGCTGATTACATTCATGTAGGAACATCTGTAAAAGCTAGTCAGGCTTTGTTGCTTTCAAGTTCATGGGTCAGTGCTATGAGAAAAGAGTCATGTGCCATAGTGTGACATTTTCACATGTTGCATCAGAGTCAGGTTTGAATTTAAACAGTTCCTGGTGCACAGGTTATCCCCTCTTTGTTTTGCAGTGAGAGGATAGTTCAAACAGGATGCAGAAAGTTCTGAAAAGGGGCTGGAGGTATGTATATATCACTATTTAGCATGCTGTAGGCTGAACAGATACATCATCTGGTTTTAAGTGCACTAAGGCACACAAGTATGTCCAGCCAAAGATCATTTAACCATACAAAGTGAACCGTGAAGTGTCATTGGCAGAAGCAGAAAAATACAGCATTTAATTCCAAAGGAAGAATGAGCTTGTGGTTGAGACAGTAGCTGGGAAGTGAGAAGATCTGGGTTCTAGCTCTGACAGTGATTTCCTGTTTGACCTTGTGCAAGACACTTATCTGTCCTGTTAATCTTTGCAAAGTGATGTGAAATTGCTGACTGAAAGGCACAATGAAGGCAGAGCATTATTGTTATGAATTTCTGTTGTCCCAGAATGTCTATGAGCAAAATACTGAAAGAAGAGTGTCATGAAACACCATAGTTTCATTTCACAGGGATTCATGTGATTTTGATTTACACCCCCATGTTCTGGTTTGAGTTTTGGGGTTCAAACAACCCAATTTGGGCCCTGACTCAACAAGAAAATCAATGGGATTACTTGGATACTCCAAGTAAGGTGCTTAAAAACCTTGCTGAATTGGGTTCTAAATTTCTAATTTTGCAAGAACTGGTCGTTTTCCTGGAATTAAATCACCTGGTTTTGTGTTGACCCATGAGGAGCGGTAAAGTTGGCAGGGTTTTGATCCAATATATCTATCCAGCATCTAAATACAGTGGAAGTAATTCTTTTTAGAAACTCTAGATAGATAGATAGATTAGATAGTCTTACACACCTTTTGACAAGCATGGGCTGAGTTTCAAGTTTGTAATGCAACCTGAAGCCCAGCAAGTTTCTTGTGATTTTAGGCTCTGCTATGAACAGTTTGCACAGCTCTAGCTAAAAGGATCTTACATGCTGTGTGGCCCTCTGTGCCCTCTGTGCAGTGCATTTGTCATTGTGTAGAACAGAGGGGAGTGTAGATCAAAGGCAGCACAGAAGGATGGGCCCAGCAGCAGCTGAGGATCAAGGTGCCCCTTAAAGTTGGTGTGTTTTGCTGTTGTTGTTAATAAGTTTTTTAGAGAAGGGTAGAGGAGTCCATGGCCCTGTAATATGTACTGTGTTCCTAAAACTTATCACAGTCTTCGCTGCCCTTTGACCAACATGCCATGTCTAATGCCCCAGTGCCACTGAAGAGGCACATTTGTGATCCTCACGTACATATAGTAGGGAAATAAATCTGATTCCTCTTGGGATCAGCTCCTGCGTGTCAGAGCAAGTCAGAGCTGGAAACCCATTTCCAGACCAAGCTCTGTGCTGCAGGAAAAGAAGGCCTTGGATTAATTTCTCCTGCCCTGTTTGCATGTAGGGATCTGCAGGCCATCAGGAGATGTACCTGCAAATCTTCCTGACAGTAGAATGTTGCCTTCAGCTATGTGGTTCTCACACACACACACGCGCGCCCCCCTTTCGAGTCTTACTGTGCACAGAATAGTGCTAATGCCAGGCACATTTTATGCTCACATTACGCTTAATTCACACACTCAGCATTTGGCATTGTTTGTAAGTCTATCATTATCTTTGTTCACAGTGACATCAAAAGCCTTCCTCCTCATGTGGATCTGTGAGCCCAGTGGAACCTCTCAATCAATCAATCAATCAATCAAGAGGGCAAGCAAGCAAGCAACTTACAAAGATTTGAAGCTGCTATGTGGAGCAAGACTGTGTGTCAAGCAAATACCTGGGCTCTAATTAGGAATGAGTATTATTCTAATTTTGCTGACTTGTTCTGTGCTTTGTAGGACCTGGGGAAGCACTTTGTCATTAACATGTCAAAAGAGCAATATGAATGAGGCAGGAGGGAAATATCACAGTCCAGAGCCACAGTGTCAGCCATAATCTCTGATCCATTCTTTACTTGGGTACACAGTTTAAGTACATAGGCGATCAAAGAAATATCATATACAATAGAACCTCTCTTACACTAGTGACAGGGTAGCCCATTGCAAATGACTGAATTTTATGAATTAGTGACAATGACAAGGTGATTGTATCACAAAAGCTAATGGGCCAGATTAGGCGTCAGATAAACCAGTGCAAAGCCAGAATAATCACAATGAAGACAATAGAGTTATAATACATTTATATTGATATAATTCAGATAAGAGTCTCACCCATTTTGTTCATTTTTTGTTATTAGTTTGAATGATTTATGCTAACATTTCATGCTGTACTAGTAAATGTACTGCAGTCTAGTTTCAAATAAGTGAGCATTTAGTAGGGATCCTATTGCTGTGTTAATGCTATTAAATCTTTGGTGAGAAGTGGGAAGAGGCCACTGCTGTTTGTGTGAAAATTATGGGGTGAGTGGATTAGCACATTGTAGAATAATAAAGTTCCACAGCAGGAATGGGAGTAACAGATGAAAATTCCTTTTTACGTCTGGCAACATTTGCAAACATGAAAAATTACTCGTTCATTTTCTCAGAATGATATTTGTGAAAATTATTAAAAATAATTAAAACATCTCTGATCTCTAGAAAAATGTACCTCTATACATTTGAGGTTAAAAGAATTCACTTTTAGACCATTCCAAAAATATTTTTTCTTTCCTATCAATTTCCCCACTGTAGCAATGACAATGGAAAAAAAAAAAGGAAGAGAATATCAGGAATAAAAGCTTGGTTTATTCTATGACATGGATAAGCAGAATGCTTGTGCTCAGTAAATAATGATTCTTTATTCTTACGTGGTTGCATAACAAGGATAAGTTTAAGGAAGAACAGTTCTGTACATGAGATTTAGAAAACTCATAATGCATGAATGAACTGCTGCCATCTTCTGACTTTTCTGAGATCTGCAAATTAAAGAGACAATTTCCTACTGTAATCAGTGCCCCGGGGAAAATCCTCATAATGTTCTTACTTGGTGGCACAGAGGGTTTGGGGTTGGTTTTTTTTTAATCTCATTCTTAAAGATGCTGCAGTTCTTCCATTGACATATATAACAGACCTAAACAGAGGGCATAGATAACTACACTGAATTCATATCACTTAGGGAAGTAGTGAACATTTTCTGAATAGGAGATGTTCTTATTCACAAAATTTAGGCTGTAATTCTAACTTTAGCTACCACTGACATCACTGGGGCAGCACATGCATATAATGGAGAATGGGGACCTGGCTCTTAAAATTGGAAGCTATATTGAGATTCTGACATCAAACAAAAGAGAAATTTCTAAATGAAGCCTCTCACTTTTAGAAACGGGCCAAAATTAAAACCCTGGGTCAGAAGAGTCTTAAACTTGTTAGACAGTGTTTGAAATATGAATTTGGATCCGAATTTTACACATAACAGGCCAAGCCAAAATCCCACTTCTGAACATTCTCAGCCTTGGGGTGTTTGAAATTCAGAGCTAATTTTGCAGTTTAAGCACATCTCTGGTACCTGTATGAAATTTTTCAGATGTGTCATTTGCACTCAGGCACCATAAATCTGGGCTGGATTTAAAACTTGGTATAGATGTAGTCCTGTTTATCCTGCTATCTATGTCTCTGTCAGGGTTCTTACATCATCATCCATTATTATAGTATTTGAGTGCTTTGCTAAGTTTGACAAACATTGGTTAAGAAATAAAGACGTTCTGAATTATTTAAAGTAATCTATGGCACTATGCACAGTATATTGTTACTTAGAATTTCTTTGACCATTTCTGCAGTCCCTACTCAGGCAAGACTGTTGCGGGAGCTTTGCCTGAAGAAGGTCTGTGGTACTGGGTCCTGAGTGTGGCTATTCAGACATTCTAGTGGGAGGATGTTGTGAAAATGGCCTTTAGAACCAAATTTTCAAAAGAGCTTGCCAGGGCTAGGTTTTGAATGTGCAGCACCCCACAATTGGAGCTAGGCTTTTCAATCATTCTAAGCACCCAACATCTCCTACTGGGTCTCAAAAGAGCTCCACACTCAACATGTTGAGCAATTCTGAACGTCTGGCCACTTATTTTGGGGCCTACATGGCTGAGCTCACTTGAAATCTGACCCTATTTTGCAGGCTGAGCCCTTCTGAAAACTCTGCCCATAAAAATGCCCATTCTAGGAGTGGGAGCCCCTCTGCTGGAATGTCTGATACACTGAACCACCTGATCAAACGAGAGAGCACATAAACTGCAAGAGGCGACCATCCATGTCACATCCCAGATTGGAAAAGCAGTGAATTGAGGCAAATTCACCCACAAGCTCTATTTCAAGTACAGACAGAGTGACGAGGTGTCCGGTTTAAAAAGGGATCCTGGTGGCTCTGGTCAGCACCACTGAGCTGGCTGTTGACTGTACAGTTGGCAGCACCACACAGTGGGACTGGCACTCTCCCTACTAGCCTCCACGTTGCATGGCTCCTGGGAAGCAGCCAGCATGTCCCCACGCTGGCTCCTATGCATAGGGGCAGCCAGGAGGCTCCGCAAGCTGCCCCCACCCCAAGTGCCACTCCCGCAGCTCCTATTGGCCAGGAACCACGGATGGGGCAGCACGCAGAGCCACCTGGCCGCGCCTCCTCATAGGAGCTGGAGTGGGGACATGTTGTTGCTTCCAGGAGCTGCTTGATGTAAGTGCTGCCTGGAGCCTGCATCCCTGACCCCCTCCCAGGTCCCAAACCCCTGCCTCAACCCTAATTCCCCCTCCCACTCTTCAAACCCCTAGATCCCAGCCCGGAGCACCCTCCTGCACCCCAAACCCCTCATCCCCAGCCCCACCCCAGGGCCTATACCCCCAGCCAGAGCCCTCAGACCCCCCCTTGCCCCAATCCCCTGCCCTGATCCCCCTCCAAAGCCCTCAGCCCCAGCCTGGAGCCCCCTCCAGTACCCAAAATCCCTCATCCTCGGCCCCACACCAGCGCCCGCACCCTCAGGTGGAACCCCGCTCACATCCCAACCCACTGCCTCAGCCTAGAGCCCCCTCCTGCACTCTGAACTCCTCATTTCTGGCCCCACCCTGGAGCTTGCACCCCCAGCCAGAGCCCTCACCCACTCCTGCACCCCAGCCCCATGGGCAGCCTGGTGAAAATGACCGATTGAGTGAGGGCGGGGAGAGCGAGCGACAGAGGGAGGAGGGATGGCGTGTGTGGGGGTGGGGCCTTGGAGAAGGGGCAGACATGGGAGGGGTATCAAAGGAGGGGCAGGACAGGGGGAAGGGCAAGGGTGTTCAGTTTTGTGCGAGTAGAAAGTTGACAACCCTATACGTGTACAGAAGGGAGATGGACTAGAAATTCTAATAGACCTCTTTCATTTTGGTGGCCTTGAAGAATAATAACAAAAGCCCATATTGTGGCCAGCTTGCATGGCCATTCCAGGGAGTAAGGGGGCATAAGATGCTCTCTTAATCCTTCGCCTTGGCTCCCCAAAAGTGCAGGTCGCAGCCTTCAATGGCGCTGCTATATGCACCCTGTCCTGCACAAGTGGGTGGGACAGGACTGTACAGGAAGTGGATAGAGCCTTGGCTCTGCCTCCCAGTTTGCTAAATAGGGCACGGGAGGAAGTACAGTGTGTTAGGTATAGGTCTGGCGAAGAGTAGCAGGAAACCATGAGGCAGACTCTGAGCTTGCAAGGTTTGCAACAATAATGCTGCCCCTTGCTCAGGCACAGTGGCAAAGACAAATCTTTGCTCCTTCCAGCTCCTGTCTGTGTAACTCACCGTTTTATTTGCCTACACTACTCATTTGTGCTAAACACAAGCAGAGCCCTATTCATCATGCCTTTATTCAGGTGATTAAAAGCCTCTTGAGGCACAGTGACCCTCTCACCCTGGCAACCTGCACACACTATTTACAGCTCAACTGTGCCAGTTATTACATTGCCAACACACTTCCCTTCTAATGCTGTGGAGGGCCATGAGACTGGAAGGCTTCTGCCTGTGTGCTGAACTGGTGTTGGCTTATACAGCATATTTAACGTCCAAAGGCCAGCTGTGTGCTGTTCCAGCCCTGAAGTCTCTAGCTTGTGAATAAAATGAGTGAAATGGCACGTATGGGAACCTTTTATTTAGTCACCTCAGGCTGCACAGGTGTGCTTGGAGCTGTTTGGAAGTTAGGTATACTCAGCACATGGCTAAATGATGTGGAGCCATTTCATTTCTGAAGTATCCAACAAGAAAAAAAGGGAAAGAGACCACATAGGGTCAGGCTGAAAGTCTGTTTCAAAAGGCCTTATTCAGATAGATCATTGACTTGGTGGCATATGAGATGCTGACCATGTGTGGTAATCAAAGACATCACAGTGCTTTCCCCGGATATTATTAGCCCTGGAGTCCTGGCTAAATTCCAATGTGGGCAATTTCATTCTGCTTAGCTAAATTCTTCCTGCACTTTCCAAATGGATTTAGTATTTTCTACTTCCTGTCCTAAACTGTTGTGTAGCATTGTTGCATGCACTATTTATCACCTGCCATTAAACATATTCCATATGCCAGTTTCTCTT
This sequence comes from Lepidochelys olivacea, assembly GCF_965140295.1. NCBI lineage: Eukaryota > Metazoa > Chordata > Testudines > Cheloniidae > Lepidochelys > Lepidochelys olivacea. The sequence goes on from NC_140416.1 coordinate 104,586,109, forward strand.
TGTCTTCACTATTTGGAATGGTTCTCCAGTCAACGTACTAGGGTTTCCACAGTATCGTGGGTTGGGGAGAGGGGTTTCTACCATGTTATACGCTCTATCCCCCTGAGAAGTTTGATATTATTAGGTTACGCTGCTGCACATAGAAAAGGAGTACTTGTGGCACCTTAGAGACTAACCAATTTATTTAAGCATAAGCTTTCGTGAGCTACAGCTCACTGCATCGGATGTGCCGCAAGTACTCCTTTTCTTTTTGCGAATACAGACTAACACGGCTGTTACTCTGAAAGCTGCTGCACATGAAATTGATGTTTTTCCCCTATGTTACATTTTCTTTTCCTATGTTGTGTCATTAATCTGAAGATCTAACTTTCGATTTGGCATCCTCCCAGTAACATACATTATACTTTGCTTGTCTCTGAGACTTCAGAAAGTAGCTTCTTGCTTGACGAAGAAAATTTAGGTTCCCTTGGGCCTCCTTGAAATTTGCTCTCCACCTGCCCAAGGAGTTTACACTTTGCTGATATTTCCTTCATTTATTCATTAACAAAAAAAAGAGAAACCCACATATCTTAGACAGAAAGAATATTAAAAGGCTTTTAGTTCCAACTTAACCAGTATTTAGTGGAAGTTATTTTGAAACATGTGCATTATATTAAGAAGAATCTACTTACCTCAAGAAATTTGGCAGAAGCTTTGGTATTTTACAAATTAAGGATTGTCCTTCACAGAGAAATAATGATTTGTCTGCTGTTGCACAACCTGATGTTTTAAATCTATCTTAGGGCCTTATTGCCCTAGTCTTTGAGCAGCTAACAATCTTTAATGAATTTATCCTCACAATGCCTTGGTGTGGTAGAGAAGTGCTATTATCTCCATTTTACAGATGAGGAAGTGAGACTAAGTGACTTGCCCATGATCACACAGGAAATGTGTAGCCAAGTAGGAAATAGGACCTAGGTGCTTTAAGTCCCAGACTCTAACCACTGAATCAGGTGTTTTCTGTTATAAATTACCCTATTTGTCTATAACTAATCTATCTCTGGCTGCACCCTCCCAACTACTGACCTTTGAGCCAGCAGCTGGTATGTTATTTGAGCTCTTTACAAGTATTTAAAAATTGAAATAACACCAACAGCCCCACCAGGTAAACAGGGTTGAGCCTGGTCAGTGATTGGTTGAGAACCCTTCAAGGAAAACCTGGGAGTGCAGAAGGTGGTGATTCCATAGCTGTCTCCCTTCTCTCCGATTATTAAGTTTGCCTGACACTTTCCATTATAAGACCCTGTTTCCAGTTGCATATACGCTGCCAAACTTTACCCATTCGGGCTGGAATTTTCCATGCCAGGGGTTTGGCTCAGGCTGAAATTACTGAAAAATTTCAGCCCAAAATGGTTCAGCTGTTCAGGCTAAGAAAAATGCATTGTTTTGCCGATATTAAAAATTCTGGTGACTTTTTCTTGGAGACATTCTAGTGTATTCTAGGGACTTGAAATTTGGTGGGGGAGTGCCTTTTGTGCCTGGGTTGTGCCTTTTGCTGTCCCTGTGAAAATCCACCCAAATTCAGCCAAGATATAAGCCTTTGACAAATTGTAGTTTGCTTATGCTCAGTAAAGAAGTCTTAGATTTTAGCAGCTAAATTTCTCTGAAGAGTCCATCCACACTAAGTATGCTGTAATCTGGGGCTGAGCAGAACTTTCCCTGCAATTGCAACTCTGGGCTGCTACAGGCCAGGTCCAGGTCCAGGTAACTGAACTAAAAGCAGGGAGACTGTCTCTCTGGTGCATTCAATGGCCCCTGCTTGGTCCAGGCAGCATGAGAGAGGAAGGTGCATGATACAAAAGCAGAGGAGATGAAAGCTGGCTTACTTTATACATTCATTGGTATTTCTTTTTAAATTCTTTAGTATTTTTCTCTAGTCACTGTTGCTGTTCAGTTCCTGGTCAGTCAGCTTTGTTCTGGTTTTCTTCTCTCTATCTCTCTCTCTCTCTGCAGCAGCTTTTCTTTGGCTCTTCTTGTTGGCTTTTGTCTTCTCCCGATCACCTCTCTCTCTCACTGCTCAGACTCTGAAACTGTCTACTAGCAGATGGCCTTTTATGCTACATTGTACCTCCCTTCTAATATATCTTTCTATTTTTAGAAGCAATTACCTCACTCACACATGGCCAGTATTAACCATCACTTCAGAGTTCTTATTGACAGCTCTGACTTTAAAACTAGTTGTGACCAGTATGAGTGGGCTCTGACCAGCTAGCTCAGTTAACTGACCTCTCTGTCACCCCATTCCTGCACATACTCATTGTTGTCATTTACCTTGGAGCTGTAATTCTGCTGATCCACACTCACCGGGTGGAGTGACTTTTGCTTATTCAGAATAAAGATCAGAAAAACAAAGTAGAGATTAGAGAATTTCTCTAGTAATATGACCGGGATGGAGAGTCAGGAGTCCTAGTCTGATTGGGATGAGGAGTTAAAAGAACATTATTAAGGTTGGAAAGTTAAACACTCCAAAGTTAAGAAATACCATAATTAAGTTTGCCTGTACAACCTCAGTTTGGCCCGCTTCATGTGTATGCATTATGATCAGGCCTTGTCACAACATTCTGTATCAAAACTCAGGGTAAATTTAGTAAAAGACACGGGTTACTAAATTTACCATGACTGTGCCCTGATTTTTGCTAAAACATGCATTCCTCTCCCCCCCCCCCCGCCCCAGGGTAGCACCGACCACCTGCAACAGCACCCTCTTCCCCCGACCACCAAAACCCTAATCCCAGTCTGGTGTGTCGGGAGCTCCTGGGGCCGGGGAGGAGATGTAGAGCAAGCACACAAAGCACTCACCTTGCAGCAGCAGCTTCCCCAGCTCTTGTGTCCTCTGGGATGGGCCCAGTGCCCTGCCCTGGGCATTGCAATCTGCTGCTGCTCAAGTTTGGCCCATCCTCCCACTCCAGTCATGATGGCAGATCGAGTGGGTCAAATCTGAGTAGTGCTGCAATGCGGTACCTCAATTCACAATGCTCAGAGCACGGAGCCAGCCCCAACCCCGGAGCGGCCACTTCTAGGAGTCAGTCATGGGCACTGAAAAAAGTCACAGACTAATGGGAAAATCATGCTACTTGTGATAGTACTACTCTATTCGGCACTGTTTAGGCCTCAGCTGGAGTACTGTGCACAATTTTGGTCACAATGTCTAGAAAGGATGTAGAAAAACTGGAAAGGATCCAGAGTCAAGTGACAAAGATGATCAAAGGGATGGAATGCAAGCTATATGAGCAAAGACTGAAGAAGCTGGGTATGTTTAGTTTGAAAAAGAGGAGATTAAGGGGGGATACGATAGCAGTCTTCAAATACTTGAAAGGCTGCCATAAAAAAGATGGAAAAAAGTCGTTCTGTCATGCCACCACAGAGGGCAGGACAAGAGGCAATGGGCTCAAACTACAGCATAGCAGATTTCAATTAAATCTCAGGCAAAACTTCCTCAGTGTAAGAACAGTAGGACAATGGAGCAGACTGGCTACGGCGGTTGTGGAGGTTCACTGAAGGTTTTCAAAAGGACGTTGGATAACCATCTGTCTTGGATGATTTAGACACAAACAAATCCTGCATCTTGGCAGGAGGTTAGACTAGATGACACTTGCAGTCCCTTCTAACCCTATGGTTCTATGATTCTTGTTGTAACTTCCCACACGGTTCCAGACCACTTCACGTGCCTCTATTCAACATATCTTCATTTTCATGTGTCATGCTATTTTCAAGCCTAGCCCACTGTCTGATTATGGGATATTATCTTTTTAATACATGCCTCTGCACTCCAGAGCTGATGTCTCTTTCTCCAACTCCCACACTGCAAAACCATAGTTGCATTCAGGTGGTTGACATTCCTTATGGAAGAGTTTGTTTCCTCAGAATATCCTTGTAATAATTGACTCTTCTTAAGGAATTTACTTAGAAATCCAGCAGAGACAGACAGACGAACATTTTATTTTAATGAATTGGGCACTCTATAATTTGATTCAAATGTTAAATGCTAATGAAGGTACAGAGCATGTGTGTTCTTCCAACTGCAGAAATATTTCACTCCAGTTGGCTTGAACCCACCGCACGCAATATTGACTTTAGAAGTAGGTCAAGTCAGATTTTTTTTCTTACCTACACAATCCAGAGGAACTTAGGCTTCGCCAGGTCTACTTTCCATGGGAATTAATAGGTTCTTTTCCTTTACTTCTTTCTTGAGTTCACAAAGCTTTCATTTCAGCTTGGAAATGGTTTTGTAGTTACTACTTGTGTGGAAATATAATAGTGCCACACAAATGTATGCAGCCCACCCACACAGAGTTAATGTTTTGCATATAGGGCCTGATCCAAAGCCCCTGGAAGATAATGGGAGTCCTTCTATTGACTCTTCTATTCTGTTCTTATGCCATCCTCCTCACCGTAGTATCTGAACACCTTCCAGTGGTGTGTTAAGTGACGTGACTACACATCTGTCACATGTGGTTCTTCATCTTATCCTCTCCCCAGGGGGAGAACTGTATGTGCAGTGGAGTGCTTTGGGTTTGGGTTTGGTTTAAATGTATGTGCTGCCCCTGTGTCTATATCAGAGAAGGCAAGATTGAAGCAGTGTCCCTTGCACTTGGAGTGGAAGGTGGTGAGGTTTGTGATGGTCCTTAACTCCTGGGGCAGTGCATTCCACAGTCGTGGACCAGCCTGCTGAAGAAACTCTTGTCTCGTGCGCAGACAATCTTTACCCTTATGACAGAAAGATCCATTGTGCTTGAGGCATGGAGTTGCCTTCATCCTGGAGTGTTAGGTGATCTTTTAGATAGAGGCCACTGAGTGTCTTGAAAATAAGGACTGACACCTTGATCTTGAGTCAATATTCTATGAGATGCCAGTGTTGAGAGCGGAGGACAGGCTTCCTATACTCGGGGTAGCCCATGTTGCTGAAGAGATGCATTGCACAGTTCGGTGATCACTTTCATCTACTTCCCTGGGCTTTGGGCCAGGTTCAGACTGCATACGTGTTGCATATTATATATGTTTTTCTAGAAGGATTAGAAGGAGACTGTAAACATCAGGAGTGGCAACCCAAAGTCAGCAAATTAACCTGCATTTATGTAGCTTTGTCTTGAATATGCACTGGCTTTTGCTATCCGACCAGTGGGCAGAATTCCACTGACCTGCGATCCCAAACAGCTTATGAAAAGAAGCCATAGGACTGGAATGGTTACAATGTTTATGCACAAGGGAAACCATTAAGGGATAACTTTTCTCTTATGTGTTATGTGAGAATCATTTCTCCCCAGCAGTGCGCTATGAAATATGGAAACAATAACTTTAAAAGAAAGCAATGTTTTTTTATTGCATCCTCATGTGTTTCCTTGTTTAAATCCAAAGAAAAGAGATTGCATTTATGATTTCCACAGAGATATTTCTTGCAGATACAAAGGCATTAGGACAAGACTGACCTCTCCAGAGATAAACCTTCTGGTTCCTTTCCCCACTGCAGAACCAGGGGCTTCTGACTGCTACTAGACATGGACTCAAGCCATAAAATGTGGAAATGAATTTCAAAAGATGCAAAAGATGGAAAATTCAAGGGTGCTCATCCCTAGCACAAGCTACTGCATAAGTGCTGACCTGAAACTTTGGTCAAAAGTCAAACTATATCTAAGAAAAACTATTTTTAGGGTAAAAAGGAAAAATCAGATAATATCACTCTCCCCTCAATTATTTTTTATTTTCCTGGGCCTCTGTTCTTCCTGGTCCTTGCCAGCAACAGAAGTGATGGAATTGTAACCTGATCCCTTACCTGTGCTGTAAAATCCTGTGAAAAAAGGCTGCTCTTACCATACATCTGACATGAAAAATGCAGAAAACATCTGAAACCTTGTTCTCAGGATATTTTCACCCTAATTCTGCAGCCCCCAGTACTGCAGAGTGCAGTGATTTGGATAGCCCAAACCACCATTTGAAGTTTTCAGTACTTATCTGAACTGAACCTCCAGGTCTTTTGAAGTTTTATCATTAGCTTTAGGCAGAACTTTTTCAGGTCTAGGCAGTGTAGGCAAGGATCTGGCTCTGTTAGCTTAGTCTGTCTCTCACCCCCTTTAACAAAGGATCAGCCTGTCAGGGGCTGGTTTGCCTTAAGAGATCCTTTGATGGTTACTAGTTAGACCTGTTACCGTTGACTTATTGACCACTTCCTGATTATTGCCATACAGGAAATATAAACTTGTTGTTAGATACCTATCAAGAGTGATCTGTATTTATCTGTGATGAGCCTCACAACTAACACATAATTTTGCTATGAACACTTTTTTTGCCCTTTATTCCTATAGAATAGGAACCCTATCTTTAGACAAATCTCTCAGATATCTGAGGCTAATCTTTAAGAGTCCTAAGGCTTGGGCTTTCTGAATTGGACAAGAATTTACTAAGGAATATATTAAAAGAGTTTACAGTCAGCCTGTGACTTCCAAAGAATCGTGCTTTAAATGCAAAACTGTTATTTAATGATACCATACTGCCTCAGTTCTCCTAGCTGCACCACATTCCTTCTTACATGCTAGATTCCATGCCCACAGCCCAGCTCTGTGTATTTTTATGGGGAACACTGCAAATCAACACTTGATAGCTGCACGCCTGTGATGGGATTATTTCACTTGTGAAAAGACAGTATATTAAGTCCATTACGGGATTCTTGAGATATGCCAAGTGTACTCCTTTTCTGTAAAGCTGATGAAAAACGATACCTTGATGTGCTGACTTGGAATCTTTCCCCAATACTTGACAGTTTACACTTCAGAAATGTTGGTAAAAATTTCTCCTTTGGTGTAACTCAACTGGAGCAAATTCTATGGTCAGCTACATACCTGTAAACCTGGAGTTATTCTATTGTGTGCAATGGATTTACTCTGGATTTACACTAGTGCAGCTCACCAGGCCCAGTGTAGTAACACCAAGGGATGAATATGATCCAGTGACATATACAATTGTGTATGGCCAAAGGAGAGCACAATTGCCATTGTTCTTCCATTTAAACTCTCTAGCTCACAATCTGCAAGGTGAACATACTCATCACCAAGATGGAAGCATCACATTCTCAGGTGTACCGGGTTTAGCTCCATTCAATATCCTTCCAAAGAAACTAAATGGCTTAAGCTGAAGCCAACCGGGTGCTGCCATATAAGAACATCTAGCTTTTTTTCTAATGCTTTTCATCTGTGGATCTTAAAGCAATTTACAAAGGATGTCAGTATCTTTACTCCCATTTTACACATGAGGCACAAAGAGAGGATGTGACTTACTCAATATCACCCAGTGGCTGACCCAGGTATTGAACCTGCATCTCTTTTATGGCACTCAAGTACTTTACCCCCAAGCCACACTGGGAGGCAAGCTTGTAAAGCAAGTAAGAGTTATACAAAGTGAAATGGTTTTCATTTGCATGGGGTTTGACAGATTTTTTTCAGTGAGGCAGGTGGGGACTGGTTCATATGTGTCCCTGAATTTCAATTTGAGTTTCAGGCTCAAACCCCATTCCTCCACCCCTCCCCCCCAAAAAAAACCCCTCAAAAACCGACCAAACAAATTGAATTATCTGGCTTCCCAGTCCCTTGGGCGTGATCCTGCAAGTCTATCTTCTCAGGCAGTCATTGCTTTTAGAGCCCGAGCTGGTATGAATTGTCATAGCTTCAATGGAGCAATGACAAATGTACACTACCTGAGGATCCCCCCCACCCTTCCAATGTGCCTTATCTGGTTGTTACAGAAGATGTAGGCTCCCTCTATCCACCTGATTTATGATAAGACAGGCACCACTTTGCAGAGATAGCAATTTTGCTTTTACTCTCCTTAGTTACTCTCCTGTTTGTTTTCATTTAATTGAAATCTAATGTTCCTTGCTGTATCTTCCCACCATTTTCTGATGGAACACATTAGGCCAAACTCAGGCCTGGGAAAGCAGGGGCAATGCCGTTGTCTTCTGCTGAGATGCCCCTCCCATTTGCCCTGCTTCTTGATTTGATGCAGTTGTGTTTTTACTTTCACAGAGTGGGATGACATGGTATAATCTTGTATGCCTTTCTTGGTTCCTACTGCTCCTCTTTCCATTACATTCCATGCTGCTAAGACATCCATGATACTTTTCCAGCACTAGCATCTAAATTTTGGCGATCTTCCCAGATGCTTGCACTGAGGTAGCTGAACTTCTCTTAGGTTTTCTTGTGGCTTAGGATGTTGCCAGACTGCTTTCTTTTCCTGGGTGCCTTTGTCCTATGCCTTCCTTTTAATTCTGAGGAGTTTACACCTGATTATGTGTCACACCAACATTTCATCAGAGCAAGACTGTGCTGCAATGATGTATTGCACTAACGCATCATCAGTCAGCCATTGCGATAATGATGCATTAGCGTAATATGCCTCAGGATGGAGATGTGCTGATGATGTATTTTCAAAAGGATGGAGTTCCAGAGAAAAGGAAGAGTCTGGACCCAATTCAGTATGAATACAAGAGAAAAGCGCGCCCCAAGCAGCATATGATATGAAGCTGACTATGGCACTGGGGTAAGAATGATGACTTAACATCACTCACTCTGCCCCGATCCTTTTTTCTTTTTAATCTTTCACTTTTTTCCTGCTTGCTTCTTTTTCTCCTCCTCTAGCAAGCATTCTTTTCTCTTTTTTTAAAAACTCTTTGTTCCTCTTTCTCTTCTTCTTTCCTTTGTTCACTGGTTACTCTCATGGCCACCGGCTTATTCATATATTTTCATCTCATGCTCTGACCTTGTGCTGTGCTGTATAACTTAATATTATCCCACTAGAAACTTTTTTTCCTCTCTGAGTGAGATAATAATAAGTTGACCTGTAAGAGCAGTGGAAAAAAATCTTCAGGCCATCGAGGTAGTGACATTAAAAATCATCACAACCCTTAAGTGATGGAGGGGGGTCGGGGGGAGGAAATCTTAAGGGATCCTTCCTTGGCAGTGGCAGCAAATGTGGGAGGAGAATTGGCCACCCCTGGGATTTCTCATAGCCTTCAGCTCCTGGAATATGAGAAGTGTGTTAACCCATTCGCACAGCTAACAATATTAAAACAACAAAGAGCACTCAATCACACACCACTTGTCATCACTCATGTAGGAAAATGTAAACTTTCTAATGAGCATTTCAACTAGTAAAGACTACAAAAGTAATTATACTATTAGCTCTCTGCCGCTGATAACCAGACATTCCATTCAAAGAAACTTTTCTGCAGTGTTTAGACCTAGACGACAGAAGATGGAAAGATATTATACTGAGACCAAACAAATAAAATTGGCTTCAGTCTCGTCTGGAATTCAGGCTATACTTGGAACTCTGTTACTGCCCTCAGTCTAGTCCTAACATGTTAACATCCAGCTCAAGAAGACACTACAGATGAATTCCTGGAATTTGATCTTGTAACACTTGAGAATGTATATTCTATGAAGAAACAGTATTTCAGAGTTCTTTAAGGCTACATATTTTTATCTTTAATGGCTAAGTATTTCAGAACAAATATGAACAATGAAAACTAGGGAAGACTGTATAGTATTTTAACACAGTATTTGCAATTTTTATTCTTGAAGTATCCTTTTGTCATCTATTTGATGATAATTATTACTTATTAATACTGCAGTAGTCTGAAAGGCTCCATTCAGGACTCGAGACACCATTGTGCAAGGCTCAGTACACACATACAATGACAAGCTAATCCCTGACCCCAAAATGCTTAATAACTGCACACCGAATGATGATATTTCTTCTTCTTCTTCTTCTTCTTCTTTTTAAGATCTTGGTGAAAGTGCTGGGGCTGATAAGTCCTCTGTTTATTCACAGAACATGGACAGCTCAGCCCTAGCTCAGCAATAAGCTGAATGGAACACATCAAGGTTTGAGAAGTTAGTTGATTTCCATGACTGTTAAATATTTGACATCTCTGTGAGACGGTCAAATAGGGGTGCCAGCACGGCTAGGATGAGGTCTTTTAGTGATGTGGACACACGTAGGAACTGGACTGAAGACACCAATGCATTTTACATAGTGGGCCATGGTCATTTCCAACCAGGGTTTGAAATCTGTGATCTATGATTTTCCTCTCTAAGCTGTTCTCAGACTACAGTCAATAGTTTACCGCTTAGAGTTGTTGCCAGCAGTGCCTGAGACCAGTCCAACGTGGCTCAAAAAACCACTACGAGATGGCTTGAGATATGGAAAAACAACCTCACAGTGAGAGACTTAATACATTCAATCTATTTAGTTTATTCAAGAGAAGATTAAGAGGTAAGTTGATCATGGTCTATAAGTACCTAAATTAGGAGATGACTTCTGATAGTAGCAGACAAATCCATAATGAGAGTCTATAGCTGGATTCTCAATCTAGACAAATTCAGCCTAGATGTAAGGTGCTATATTTCAAGAGGAAATTAACCTCTTGAACATGGTACAAAAGGATGGGGTGGATTTGCCATCACTTTAAGTCTTTAAATCAAGATTAGATATTTTTCTGAATGACATGCTGCAGAAGTTATGAGTTTGATGCAGGATGAAATTCGATGGCCTATGAACACAGGAGTAAAGCCAGCCACCAAGCAGCATCTGGTATGAAGCTAATGTTGGTATTGGGGTCAGAATGCTGACTATGTAGGAGGTCAGACTAAAATATCATAATGGTCCCTTCTGGCCTTAAAATCTTTGGATCTATAACAATCACTGGTCCATGGAGCCCTTCCTGGTGGTCAGCATATTGAAGCATATTAAAAATCAAGCACCTGGTATTTGGCAAGGAAGATCGTCCAAGTCTGATCAAACTGTCTACAGAATGGACATGTTGGAGAACTATTGCTCTATCTCAGTGTCAATTCCATGAACTGTCCAGTCAGTCTTAAGATTCTAAATTATAGAAACATAGTGATTAAGAGATAGAAAAGATGTATTCAATCACTTAGTCCACCTCTCTGCCAATGTCCTCAATGCCATCTCTCCTTTCAATACACTCACGGTCACTGCCCATTATCTACAACTGTATCTAGAGGAGAAAAGTTCTAAAAACAGGTGAATATGAAACTCCTTGGAAAAAGTGCCCCACTGAGGAGGATTTTTTTAAACAAGAATTGTTTATTTGTATAATAGAAACAAATGAATCCATTTGCATATCTTCAAACTAATTTTAATGTATATAGTTTAGGTTGGGAAACTGGTATTATTGACAATCTTCAGAATTGTTCCCATGCATTTCATTTCAAAGCCAACATCAGCTAATAAATCCTCACAATCATCCTGTGAGGGCCGCAAGTATGTGTTTTTATTCCCATTTCACATATGGTAAAACTGAGGCAGTGGTTAGTTGACTTCACAAAAGTCACAGAAAATTAGAATGTGGTAGGCAGAATTAAGAAATTAGAACTCCAGAGTTCCTGGCTGCCAGTTGTGTTTTCAGATCTCTAGATCTCATTTTATCGCTAAAACCAGTTGCTTCAGTTACAAAATCGGAATGGCCACACTAGGTCACACCAATGGTGCATCTAGCCCAATATCCTGTCTTCCGATGCTTTTGAGAAAATGAACAGAACAGGGCAATTTATTGAGTGATCCATACTCTGTTATCCAGCCACAGCTTCTGGCAGTCAGAGGTTTTGGGATACCCAGAGCATTGAGTGGTGTCCCTGACCATCTTGACTAATAGCCATTGATGGACCTATCCTCCATGAACTTATCTAATTCTTTTTTGAACCCACTAATACTTTTGGCCTTCGCAACATACTCTGGAAATGAGTTCCACAGGTTGGCTGTGTGTTGTGTGAAGAAGTACTTTCTTATGTTTGTTTTAAACCTGCTGCCCATTAATTTCATTGGGTGATCCTGGATTCTTGGGTTATGTGAAAGGGTAAATAACACTTCCTTATTCATTTTCTCCACACCACTCATGATTTTATAGACCTCTCTCATATCCCCTCTTAGTCGTCTCTTTTCTAAACTGAATAGTCCCAGTCTTTTCAATCTCTCCTCATACGGAAGCTGTTCCATTCCCCTAAACATTTTTGTTGCCCTTCTCTGAACTTTTTACAATTCCAGTATAACATTTTTGAAATGGGGAGACCAGATCTGCACATAGTATTCAAGGTGTGGGCATACCATAGATTTATATAGTGCCATTTTATTTTCTGTCTTATCTATCCCTTTCCTAATGGTTCCTAACATACTGTTAGCTTTTTTGATTGCCACCAAACATTGAGCAAATGTTTACAATCCACAATGACTCTAAAATCTCTTTCTTGAGTGGTAACAGCTAATTTAGACCCCATCATTTTGAATGTATAGTTGGGATTATTTTTTCCAATTTGCATTACTTTGCTTTTATCAACACTGAATTTCATCTGCCATTTTGTTGCCCAGTCATCCAGTTTAGCGAGGTCCTTTGTAACTCTTCACAGTCTGCTTTGGACTTAACTATTCTGAGCAATTTTGTGTCATCTGCAAATTTTACCATCTAAGTGTTTACTCCTTTTTCCATATAATTTCTGATTATGTTGAACAGTGCTGGTCCAATACAGATCCTTGGGAGGAACCTGCTATTTACCTCTCTCCACTGTAAAAATTGACCATTTATTCCTACCCTTTGATTCCTATCTTTTAACCAGTTACTGATCCATTAGAGGACTTTCCCTCTTATCCCATGACTTCCTATTTTGCTTAAGAGCCCTTGGTGAAGGACCTTGTCAAAGGCCTTCTGTAAGTCCCAGTACACTATACTGTATTCACTGGATCACCTTTGTTCACATGTTTGTTGACACTCTCAAAGAATTCTAATATGATTTCCCTTTACAAAAGCTCAACATATAGTGTTCATTTATATGTCTGAGAATTCGGTTCTTTATTAAGTTTCAACAAATTTGCCTGGTACTGAAGTTAGGCTCATTGGCCTGTAATTGCCCAGATCACTCCTGGATCCTTTTTTAAATTCAGCATTTCATTAGCTAGCCACCACTCATCTGGTACAGAGGCTGATTTAATAAATAGATTACATACTAGCGTTAGTGGTTCTGCAATTTCATATTTGAGTTCCTTCAGAATTGTTGGGTGAATACCATCTGATCCTGCTGACTTATTATTGTTTAATTTATCAATTTGTTTCAAAATCTCCTCTAATGACACCTCAATCTGGGACAGTTCCTCAGTTTTATCACCTAAAAAGAATAGCTCAGGTGTGGGAATCTCCCTCAATTCCTCTGCAGTGGAGACCAGTGCAAAGAATTCATTTTGCTTCTCGCAATGGCCTTGTATTCCTTGAGTGCTCCTTTAGCACCTTGATCATCCGGTGGCCTCACTGATTCTTTGGCAGGCTTCCTGTTTCTGATGTACTTAAAAATATTTTGCTTTTAGTTTTTGTGTCATTTGCTAGTTGCTCTTGAAATTCTTATTTGGCGTTCCTATTTATACTTTCACACTTGACTTGCCACAGTTTATGCTCCTTTCTATTTTCTGCAGTAGGATTTGACTTCCAATTTTTAAAAGATGCCTTTTTGTTTCCAGCCACCTCTTTTATTCTGTTGTTTAGACATGGTGGCATTTTTTTGGTCCGCTTACTGTTCTTTTTATTTGAGGTATACATATAGTTTGAACCTCTACTATGGTGTTTTTAAAAAGTTTTCATGCAACTTGCAGGTATTTTACCCTTGTGAGTGTTCCTTTTAATTTCCATTTAACTAGGTTCCTCATTTTTGTGTAGTTCCCCTTTTTGAAGCTAAATGCTACTATGGGGGTTTCTTTGGTATATTCTTCCCTACAGGAATGTAAAATTTAATTACATTATGATTGCTATTATGGAGAGGATCAGCTATAATCACCTCTTGGACCAGATTCTGTGTGCCACTAAAGACTAAATTAAGAATTGTCTCTCCCATTGTGAGTTCCAGGATTAGCTGCTCCAAGAAGCAGTCATTAATGGTGTCTAGAAATTTTATCTTTGCCTCCCAACCTGAGAAGCAGTAAATAGGGATAACTGAAATCCCCCATTATTATTGGGTTTTCTGTTTTTGTGGCCTTTCTGATCTCCCTGAGCATTTCACAATCACCATCACTGGTCAGGTGGTTTGCAGTATATCCCTATTGTTATATGTAAAGACTTACTTAATTTGTGATATTGCGGAAATTGCAGATCCTGCAATATTAGGCTTCCACCACACTTTTGACAGTGGGAACCCTGGCCACCCCAGGGCCGGTAGCGGGAGACCTCGCGTTCAGCACCGGGTGGCTGACATGGAAAATCACGGAAAAGTAATAATGGACATTATTACCACAAATAATAAGGTCCATTATTACTTTTCTGTGATTTTCCATGGCTTGTCCACAACTCAGCTACGTTTTTTGACAATCATTCTGTGATTCAAGTAGGGCCTTAGTTAGACACTTATTATTCAAGCATGGAATTTCTATCCATGGCGTTTCTATGGTTTGATTCATTTAATATTTTTGACTCCAAGCTTTCTTTCACATATAGTGCCACTCCCCCACCAGCACAACCTACTCTGACATTCCTATATATTTTGTACCTTGGTATTATCATGTCCCATTTATTATTATCATTCCACAAAGTTTGTGACGCCTATTATATCAATTTCCTCACTTAATACCAGGCACTCAAGTTCACGCGTCTTCGTATTTAGAATTCTTACATTTGTATATAAGCACTTACAAAATTTGTCAATATTTAGTTGTGTTCCGTCATGTGATGTAATAATTGAATCAGACTCTTTTGTTTGACTGTTTCTCTTCAGTTCCTACCTGTACTTTATCAACTTCTATCCTTTCCTCTTTATTAGGATATAGAGTATCCCCATTAATAAATCTTCCCCTCAGGGATGTGTCTGTCTGAGCTGTGTGCTCCTCTGCACCTGTTGGCTTTCCCCCAGCCCTTAGTTTAAAAACTCCTGTATGACCTTTCTAATTTTACATGCCATCCATTTTGGTTTAGGTGGGGCCCATTCTTCCTGTATAGGCTCCTCCTTTCCCAAAAGGTTTCCCAGTTTCTAAACACTTAAAAATCCCTCCTCCCAATACAATTGTCTCATCCACACATTGAGACCCTGCAGTTCTGCCTGTCTAACTGGCCTTGTGCATGGAACTGGAAAGCAGTTCAGAGAAGGGTACCATGGAGGTTCTGGGCTTTAATGTCTTACTTAGCAGCCTAAATTTGGCTGCCAGTACTCTCTTCAACCTTTCCCTATGTTGTTGGAACCTACATGTACCATGACCTCCAAATCCTCCCCAGCACTGAACATAACTCTGTCTAGATGACTTGAAAGGTCCACAACCTTTGCACCCATCAGGCAATTCACCATGCAGTTCTCCTGGTCACCATAAACCCAACTATCTATATTTCTAATAATCAAATCCCCCATTACTATTACCTGGCTCTTCCTAATAATAAGGGTCCCCTCCCCAGCAGAGGTATCCTCAATGCGAGAGGATACCATGACATCATCTGGAAGGATGATCCTCCTACCTAGACACTTAAGTTCTGAGAAATCTTCTAATTATCAGTATGAATGATCAAGATTCTTTGATGTCCTCTTGCCACCAGCTATTATTCGTTGCTCTGCCAATCAGTTATAGGTCACTAAAAATTAGTATACCCTGGGGTATACATATAGTTTGAACCTCTACTACGGTGTTTTTAAAAAGTTTTCATGCAACTTGCAGGCATTTTACCCTTGTGAATGTTCCTTTTAATTTCCATTATCCTCCATGAATAGAATAGCTATAATATGGTAATGAAAGTTGGTATCCAGGAAAAAAAAAGACATTTCTTTACAGGACAAAGAAGTGACAGTGTTATAGGTCACTAAAAATTTGTATACCCTTAGGCACTCATGCCCTGATCCTTCAGCCACTTATGCACTTAAAGCAGGTGAGGGTCAGGACCTTAGAATTTTTAGGTGAGGATCTTCCTTGTACAATACACATTACAATATATAGCTAAGGGATAATCCCTTAGCTATATATATTTGTAGCATTCAAAGTCCTAATTGACTGGTGAGATTGATTAACACATGAAGCAAAGCTGAGGTCCTTAATCAATCTCGAAAGTCATTTATTGAGAGTATATGACAAAGCCATAAAGCTCATTGCAAATATATCACATAGTAACATTAAAAATATAACTGTCTCCCCTCGCATGGGTTTCAGTATGCTTTGTTGCCTGTTTATAAGAAATAAAAAATAATTCAATGGGTACAAAATAAAAGGATGAGTTTAGGACTTTGGATCCACTCAGCATAAGGCAGTAATATCCAGTGAAAAATCAAGACTGAACTGAAACTCAAGAGTCCCAAGAGCTATTCCTAAAGACTACTGCTGGAAAAGTCACCTGGATCATATTTTTCCGATATTTACCCTATTTCCAAATATGATGTTCTTGAGTTAGGCCTCTTATCTGCTCCATTTTTCACTAGATTTTTTTTTCATTCTCTCTACTTCATCTTTGCTCCTTTTTCACAGTTTCCTTAAGTGGAACATTAACCCAGTAACATATGAGATCAAGCAGAACTTTCATGCCTATGATTTTCAAATAGTTTCAGAATAAGACTAAATTAGTTTATCAATCCCCAGTGAGAATAATAAACAGGCAGCACTGAAAAGTTATTTTTAGCGCCTAGTGCCAGTGTAGCTGGTCATATCACCAACAATAATGGATTTACCCCACAACTCTTCTGAAAGGCTAGGTGCTACTACTATATCCATTTTACAGATGGGGAAACTGAGGCATGGACAATCCTGTGACTTGTGCAAGAAAATTTGCAGCAAATCCAGATCTTGAGTCCCAGTCCAATATCTGAACCACAAGACCATCCTTCCATTCATTGATGTGGCTACAGATCAGCTTTTGACATTTAGAAGAAGCATTTGTTGGCTGCATGTCGGTGGCTGTGAACAATTGGATCAAAGGGCCATAAGAAGGAAGGTGTTCTATGAGCAAACACATGGCCCAACACTGGGGGCTGGAAGGAGGGACCACATTAATGACTACCAAAAAGCCACTGGCTGATATGAAAGGAGAACCTTTGGGGGTTAGAGTAGATGACCCTTGCAGTTCCTTCTAGTCCTATGATTCTGTTATTCTGTTGTGGTTTCAGGGGTCCATAGAGAAGACTCCTGAAACAAAGAGGGGGATGGGCCAAGAAGAAAGTGGATGGATTATTTGGTCTTAATGACAGAGGCCATCCTCTCCTGTCCTTTGGCTCTCAATACCTGAGGAGCATGGCTGTGCAACTAGTAGTGATAAATCAGGGCCAACTGCACAATGTAGAAGGCTAAGGAAAAGAGAGCATTTCAGATGCTATGACTGATTATCCACGTTCTATTGTGCAGAAGTGTTGTTATGAGGAAAAGTGTAGAAATTAGAGACAGGAAAGTCTATCAGGTCATCTTGTCCATCTCCCTTTCAGCAAGAGAGGCTCTGAAGGAAGAGAAGAAAAGGTAGGAATTACATGAAATAAGTTCCAGAGGCATTAACCGTCAGTAGAAGTAACACGAGTCAATAAGTAAAATTAAGGTAGATGTGGTCATTAAATGGCCATTTAGGTATTGGTGTGTGTGTGTCAAGATATTAATGCCAGGCGGGTTCTAATATTTCCTGGCCATGTCCATAGTAAAAATCATAAAAGAGTCCTCATTCAATAGGATAATGAGGCAGTTAATGGAGGATCTAGCTACCTGATTTGTATTTTAGAGCATTTAAACAGAATAGCTATAATATGGTAATGAAAGTTGGCATCCAGCAAAAAAAAAAAAAGACATTTCTTTACAGGACAAAGGGGTGACAGCATTTCTTCCAAGCTCAGACCATGCTTAAGAGTGGCAGTGAACACAGAAGAGAGAACGTATCACAAGGAATATTGCATTTCTGGCACTTGTATCAAGACTCAGACCCCAATTACCCAGGCTGAAGTTAAGAGAAGAATTCTATTCTTTTCAAAATCATGATTATTTAGTGTAGGCAGCAGTGGTCAATCAGTATATGTTAAAGATTAGTGGGCTTGACCCTTAGTTTGACAGCATGGGGCTGCAACAGGCTGGCAGTGTTTGCCTGAAATGCCCCTGATAGCAGGTGTTGATCCTACTGGAGATGTTAAGTGGATTCTGCCGAGTTAGTGAGGCCAATGGTAGCTCATTATGCCCACCCAGATATAAGGGAGCAGCTCCCTAAAGAGCAAGAATGTAAGGTGCAGGCTGAGCAACACAGTCTTACCAAAAAAAGAACAGGAGTACTTGTGGCACCTTAGAGACCCTAAACAGTCTTACCAGTTACTTTATGATGTGACCATGGCCCTCAGTGATGGGCTGTACTCCCCACACTGGTTCTGAGAGGGCTGAATTAGCCCAGGTGGGCCCAGACAGCTAATTAAGCAGCAAAAGAGGGAGATATAGGCTGAGTGGAGAGCCCTGATTAGAGAGAAGCATCCTGGAGCAGAGATGGGCTGAGCTAGCATAAACCCTGGAAGCTGGCAACAGAAAAGGTGTCTGGGAGGACGTTTGTGATCACTCTCTGATTAGTAGAGAAGGAAGGAGGGAATCCAGGGAAAGAGTAGGGCTCTTAGCTCCCTACTGTGTAGTAGATTATACATTCCTCCCTGCCTGATGACCATCCATCACAGAAAGCTGCTCCAATCCCATATATGTGTATTTAGCATTTTTTCAAATAAAAAAAAATATGTATTTGGCCTGATAATTCTAAGCTCTTTAAATACACACCATTTAAAACCATAGCACTTCTCTGGTACATCTGCCGACCCAAACTGAGATCCTCTGGCTCTGTTTTTCTTCCCTCTGAACCCCTTCTCCCAAAAGGTGAATCACTGCAGCATCCCTGCACATCTCATTATCTGCTGGCCTTGTAGCACTATGCTGCAGTAGAAGCGCAGTCTCTCGGGGTTCTTGCTTTCTGGGATTATGGGGCTGGGCCATCAAGTTTTTAGGAAGTTTGCTGGCCACCTGCTTCTGCCAAAACCAATTAATTGAGCATGAATGAACTTAACCTAGAGTAGGGAGAAGGAAAGCCCCCAAAACAGAGAATGTGGTAAGACAAGTCCTAGGACCCCTCTCTGCATTTGCCTCTGGGTTCAGATAAGGACAAGACTCCCATGTTTAAATTTCTGGAGATCAGGTCCCCTGTATAAATATAAAAAGCCTATTGAAAATAAGCAACATCATCCCATTTGTTCCAAGGGACATGTAGCTTGCCCAAGGATTTTTGGTTCGAAACTGAAAAAATTACACTCAATATTTTTTCCTGAGAAATATTACATTTGCCACATACCTGAAAGGGTTAATGAGAAACGTTGTTTCATGCCCCTGACTTTGTCTTCCCTTCCCCCCTTCCCCTCCCCCGCCATATTCTTCCTTCCCTTGCTGAATCCATTTGCAAATGATATCACTTGTCTGCATATTGTCACTAGCTGCCTGCCCATCCATTTATCAAGTGTCTGCAGCTCAGTGCAGACTTGCCCTGTCCTCCCTGCTCCATTGTTTCTCTTGACCCAGGGGAAGGTGTGTGTGTGAAGTGGGGAGGGGAAGAGGGGTCTCTCCCACAGCAACACGTACCATGATCATGGGCAAAGACAGGATGGGGCAGGGAGAGAATACAGCTGGGAAGACGCAATTATACCAGAAGATTGACAGCTCTCTCCCTCCCCCTCTGGCACTGACAGATGACCTTGCAGGGACAGCAGCCCTCGGTCTCCCCACAGACATTAGCTGATATAATGGGCTAGACCGGACATGCCATATTAAGAATGCAGGAGGCTAGGTAAATCACCCCTGCTTAGTGAAAATAAACTTCACCATTTACTTGCATAATAGGTTTCTCATCAAACTTGTACACTTGTTTCTCAGTAACCCTACAGCAAAATGATTATAGAGTTTGAACACAACATTTATCAAGTCCTAATGAATAACATAATTATCACTTTATGCAAAACAGAGCTCATTTGCATCTGTGAATATTTAATATTAAAAACAACGCTTTGATCCTGAATAAAAATATGTATATCATATAATCATAGCCTTATGGAACATGAAATCTACAATATTTTTACCTTATAGTTTCACTACACTTGGGTTTTCTGTTTGAACCTTCTCCGTAGGGACTCTATCTAAAGAGCTCCTTCCCTGAGGATGTACACTGGGGTCTCTCTGCAGCTGCCATCATGGTTGGGCGCATTAGGGCCAACCACCCAGGTCACTCCATTTCAGATCATGGCAACCTTCCTTCATGTCACCTGCTTTTCCTTTCTCTTGTCCACTTTGTTTTCACAGTGCAAGCCGGTCCCTCTGGGCATGATGCCCAGGTTGGCTGAGTTTTAGTTCATTATGTACAGTGTCCCAGATACTGCCGTGAGATGGGTGCTTTATAAATTAATTACAAAATAAAGAAATAATCTGACTCCTCTGCATATGTAAATCATGCCACAGTGAGATGTATTTCTCTATTAGGCAGTGAAATAAAGCAGCAGATGACATAGTTTAGACCTTTAAGGGGATAATTGCATGTTTTAAAGCGATGAGCCAGATCCACTAGTACAGCCTAGCCACTCTGGTGATGCAAACCAGGTGGAGCATACTGGTAAATTTGGCCCCTATATAATGAAAATCTAGGGGATGGTAAAGTAAATGCGGGTATCGTCATTCTCTTCACACGCTGGCTCTTCTCTCTATTCTGTGTCTTGTGCTTTGTATCATTCACAATAACCGTTACATTTTAAGAAATCCTATATTTATAAATATAACCCCCTCCCCATTTTACCAATAAAATCTTGCAGGAATGAATCAAGTATGTTAATAACAACAAGCACCTTGTTTGCCTCGCAGGCATTCATGGATTAGGGCCCCACGTCAGCACCTTTCAGCACGTGACTCAGTTTAAACACAGAAGGTAGTGCCCCTGACATCAGCAGAGCTACTCTTGGGCTTAAAATTATGCACGTGCGGCAGTACTGTACTTTGCTGAACCGGGCAATCACCCCGGCGATGTGGGTAGGGTAAAGATCCCATGGGGAAACTGAGGTTCAGAGGTGTTAAGGCCTACTTTTTTCAACTTGTGTGCTTAGTGGTAGGCATTGAAACCTCTGGGTGGCCCCTAAAGAAAAGTGGACTGATTTTCAGAACTGCTGATCACCCACTATTCCCAACGACTATAATGGGAGTTATCGGCTCTTAGGACCTCTGAAAATTAGGTTACTTCTAAGCAGGGGCCTATATATGGATTTAAGCACTTACCCTTAGGTGCCAATGCTTTGATTATAAACTCTTTGGGAAAGGGACTTTGTCTTCTTCTATGTCATATATAGCACAAAGCACACGGAGCGCTCAGACTTCGTCAGGTCCCTGAGATGATGTCAATGACTTGGAGAGGGAGGGGCCAAGGCACTGCCACAGGGATAAGGCCGTAAAAAAGTCTGCCTTGTGATCAAGGTGTCATGTGCCTGTATAAGTGCATGTGCTAGAGGTGGGTCCAAAACAAATGCCTGAACCAAACCCCTCTGAAATCTGGGTTGCTTGGAATTCAGATGCAGACCCGAACTTTGCAGTTCAGGCCCTTTCTAGCAAATGCATGTTCCAGACAAATAAAACATTCAGTAAATAGCTCACACTTAATGGGGGCAATGCGTCTCTGCTGTCCTAGCCCATTTGATTTATTCTGACAGAGGTAAAATTAAAGTATGGTCATCCACAAAATAAAAGGCATCGGCTCCAGTCGCAGCTGTCTGGTGCCCTATCCAAATACAAAATGATCTTTCATTTGTTTCCAAATAACCTATGAAATAGCAACAAAAAAAATGCGTTATTTAAATTAATGAATCCACAGATATGCCTGTGGATTCCCTTTCAATCCTGCAGGGCAGCATGTCTCTTCTCTAGTGCTTTTGCCCATTGGAATTGATATTCTGTTTGCAGAAAGGCTCCCTGATCTTTGCATCTTTACAAGTTATTTATTGCATTTCCTACTCTAAAGGTAACATGGTATGTTCAGCTGTTGACCGAAGAACAGAGGACTGAAAGAGAGTAAGAAGACTTAAAGGAAATCATGCACTGGAAGATGATTTTCTTCAAATCAATGAATGTCTCTTAGCATGTATAAGTCTGTGTTAAGCTGTCGTCTTTCAACACAGTTATGCATAAGAGTTTACAGAAAACACAACTAGGCTACTAGTGCTCCTTTTATATTTTTAATAGAGTAGCCAAAATCATTAAACCTATTTTGAGTGGCTGACTATTGTGGCTACCTGGAAGATACAAAGCTTGTAGTCCTGGTGAATTTTTTTTCCAAAATCAAGTTGTCAGGCTACGTACATATTTAGATTCGATAAGAGTGCACTGAGAGTGAAGGGGGAGATGACAACATAAAATTTATGCATGAGCATATTGATTCAAAACATGTAGTAAATGAGTGTGGCAAATGGAAGGAGTGTTTGATGCTGACACCCATTTATCAAAAATTATAAAAGAAGGTGACTCAGATGCTACAATTGTAGGAATGTTAAAAATTTCATCATTTGCTTTCCAGACAAGAAAAACCACGGAAGGTCAGGCCAAACATACTTTGGTTTCATGCTGCGCAGGAACTGTTCAGAACCTTTCTTTTTTAATGTGCAGTATCCATTACCAATGGATGTCAGAGATCCTCTTATATATGGACCATTTCATGTTTTTACTTAAAGGTGGAAAAATATCCATGGCAAAGTACCAACATATGTATTTTGAGGGAAGGGTGGAGTTATGTATACAGGAGATAAGGCTTTTATTTTGACCAGCTAATAACAGTTAATTAAGTTTTATTCAGCTGTCTTCTAGTCTCAGAGTCAGAGCGTTGTATTAATAAAAAAATGGAAACTTTTGTATGACGTGTATGAAAAATGTTCTGGAGTCCTCTACTTAAGGAGGGTGAGTGAGCCAACCCCGTTTTCAGCTCGGAGTGAATGTATTTGTACAGTGCTGCATTTATGTGTGCATAAATTGTATAGTGTGTGGTTCTTTGTGGGCACACTCCCTAGCCTGGAGATCTGGTCCATGGCTGGGGCTTCTAGGCGCTTCCGTAATACATATAAGTAATAATAAATAAGGATAAGATTTTGTCATGGAATTCATGGATTCCATGCCTTTCAGAGACCTCTGTGACATTTTCTGCTTCAGTCCCATGCCCCGGGGCAGTGGGGCCAGAACTGTCGGCGGCCGGGGAGGGGAGGGGGCACTGGAGCTCTGAGCCTCTGGCCCCGGAGCTCTGAGCTGCTGCAGGCAGTGGGGGCCCCACAGCTATCAGCAGACACCATGGGTGGTGGGGGCTGGAGCTGTCAGTTCCCCTCCCCCAGCAGTCAGCCCCGCCCTCCTTATTTTTATTAAAAGTCACAAATAGGTCATGGGCTTCCATGACTTTTTGTTTATTGCCCATGACCCATCCATGACTTTTACTAAACATAACTGTGACAAAATCTTAACCTTAATAATAAGTGAAGTGCAAGATATTAGACAGTGGAGTTTTGATTGTTTGCAAAGAGCTCGCTACACATAGCAATGTCTTGAAAACAGTCAGGTTTGCTCAAAATGGGCCACACCAAGGAGCAACGTGCAGGACTTAGGTGGCAGTGCGCATACCCAGCCACAGAAATTTAGGCACTTAGGGGTAGGAACATAGGTGCTTAGAGACCTTAGGTGCCTACAGGATTAGGTAAGAGCTTAGTGGGGGTTTTAAGGATCTACATTTTGGACTTAGGCACCTAAAGTAGGACTGAGGTGCCTAAATCACTTTGTGGTCTAGCCTCTTTGGGGCAAGGACTGTGTCTTTCAATGTGTTTGTTCAGCATGCAGCACAATGGGACCACACCCCTGACTGTGGCCTCTGGTCACTGCTCTAAGATAAATATTAACTAAAAGAATAATAATAAGATCAGCTCTGTTCCATAAATCTGTAGCCTTGTATCTTTCTTGTACACAAAGTAAAACATAGTAGGGTCCCCAAAGACTCTTGTCTTGACGTTGCCTGCTTACACTCAGGCTTTGCCTCTACTGGGGATTTGCCCCAGTTACAACCTTGGTAACCAGCCAAGGGTGTTGCTGCACCAGTGCAACCCACAGTGTAGGCAGGCAAAGCCACTATTTGCACTGACAAATTTACTCCTTGGAACCAGAAAGGCAAGTGCAAGTAGCCACTTTCCTTGTCTATAGAGCTTTTACTAACACAACTATGCCCATAACTGGCCACCAATGGCTGTAACTAAGGTAAATCCCCCAGTGTAGACAAAGCCTTCGAAATTATGTTTCCTTTTACTGCCTGTTCTTTGTTTCTTTGCTTCTTCAAAATGACTGGTATTTTATATAGGAATTAAGCTTTGCTTCTCTAAACCTTTATATTAGAAATGGTTGATAATGGTTCATCTGATAATGGTTATGAGGTGTGCAGTGAAGAAATGCTACAAAACACTAGTTTAGAACTGCAGCTAAAATGGTCAGCTACCTCGGCGGAGAAACATCTTGTTGTGTATTTAATTATAGAAACGCAACCTGTGGGAGGTTTTGGAATAGAGCCGCTTGCATTTTGGTATCAGTGAATTTCACAGTCTATTCTATAGCTTTGTTGACCCTACTAAATATGAAATTTCACTAATGATACAAGAAAAGGAGGACTTGTGGCACCTTAGAGACTAACCAATTTATTTGAGCATGAGCTTTCGTGAGCTACATGCTCAAATAAATTGGTTAGTCTCTAAGGTGCCACAAGTCCTCCTTTTCTTTTTGCGAATACAGACTAACACGGCTGTTACTCTGAAACCTGTCACTAATGATACAGGAAGTGGAAAGGCAATATAACACAGAGGTGTTTGGAAGTGATTTTAAAGACAGTGGGAGAAATTACAGATTTCATGTCAGAACCGAGACAATTACGACAGAATAAAAGGCTGCTTGCAAGAAGTTTAAGAATAAACTTTAAACTCAGACTGTTAATTGACGCATCAGCAAAGGATACATTTTTTATTAAACAGAAATTCTGAAAGAGACTTTTGTCAACTAACCAAAAGTAAAGGTCACAACAGCACTGGGGCGTTATTCCTACTGATATCACCTCTTTGATTCAAAGATAGAAGACTAAAGACTTTCAGGACAGAAACCAAAAGAGTTAAAACTCCTGTGAACCTCCTAACACCATCTACTGGATCCAAGAAAGAGTGCAGAGATGTGTCACCTAAGCAGTTAATTGGTTTATGACGTATAACCTGAGGATGAGTGATGCTGAAAACATGCCACTGCAATTGGAAGGTGACAAAAGCTGCAGGCTACCTTTTGTAAGGGATGGACCTGACCCTCCAATCCCAATGAAAGGGAAAGATTCACATGAAAGAGTAGACACAAAGGCCCAGATCCTCAAAGGTATTTAGGCACCTATCTTCCATTGATTTCAATGGAAGTTAGATACCTAAATACCTTTGAGGATCTGGGCCTATGAGCATTTATTTGTCAGCTTCTCTGTCAGCACCTGAAATGTGAGCATGGGAAGAGTTCAGCTGAAATTCATGTGCATATGAAGATGCATCATACCTCTGGAGAAATTACCCTCTCTTCTCCCTGGAGAGAGAGCATTTAAGATCTTAACAGCACCAGTGTGGAAGGGTTTCTTTCAGACCTTCATGTTTAGGCCATTAACCTTCATGTTAACGAAGGGTAAAGGAAAGTTCTTTCCTGAAGTAAAAAGAAGCAGACCCCTTCCTGAAGCCAACAAGCTGAGATTCATGGAACAAAGAAAGCTGTGCCAGCATGGTGAAACTGATTCTACACTAAGTACTATTAAAGGTTATGAAATCTATTTAATTCTCCTTGCCTGGTGAACTCTGTTCTCCAGTGGCCAACCTTAGAGTGCAAGTGTATTGTTTGCTTAAGAATCTGACCAATTGTAAAGATGGCCAAAACTTTTTAATTCTTCCATGAAAAAATTCTGAAATGAAAAACACCAATATTTTTCTTTTCATTTGATAGGTTAGGAACCACCATCATTTCTTACTTCCCCTTGTTTGCCTTTTCCTGTGGAAAAAAGGGGAGGGGGATATGTAAAAGTGGGAGAAATGGGGTATTTTCACACAGAAACAAAACTCAATTTTTGAAAAAATTTGTCTGAAATTTTTCATGGAAAAACAGAAACGTGGAAAATTTCAGATGAAACAAAAAAACGTTAATTCTTTCAAAATTCTTCATGAACTACACTTACCCTTTTCTGGAGAGCTGAAACCACTTGTAACGGAACAGGTTTGTGGTCTGTAAAACTAGATCTTGTACCAGTAGGAACAATAACAATTTCCTTCATTTAGCGGTAGTCTCTCTTCCTCCAAATCACCACATATGGAAGAAAAAACAAAAGAGGCTTGCCTTAACAGTGCAGAGATTTCAAGCATTTAATTTTAGCCAAAAGGGAACCCCTTACAGAAGGTTTGAGACAATTAGAGCTGTGTCGTAGGACCACAAGATCCGATCAGTTGTTGTGTTGCTTTGTTGCTGTACACAGGCATTCGATCAAACACAAATACTACTATTTTTATTCTCTGTATATTAACAATGTTTGGTGTTTACCCTGCCTTGTTCTTCGCACTGTTTCTACTCTGCCGTGCTTCATGTTAACGCTGCACAGTGAGGACAGTGTGGGGTTTATCAAGAGCACATTAAATACATCACAGTTCCAAACTCTTGCCCCATTTTGTCTCTTGCCTATTTACACTGCACACTGGTCACACTATATGACTATCTTATGCATGTTAAAAAAGGGCAGTCTATTAATCTAAACATTACTTTAGTCTAGGTGCACTAATATGGTCCAAAGTCACATGGTATTGCAACTGCCACTGCACTGTTAAAGTGACATTGCACAATATTTGAAACTGCTCACATGATCACGGTATTGTTATTGCAGCAGCATCATTTACCATATCTATACTAACTGCATCTGTTGAAACGGTTTTATTTATCACATGACTATATACTCTGCCTTCTTGAATTCTGCGCTCAGGCCCCAATTCTGCAAAGATACAGACATGCTTAATTTTAGGCACATGAGAGCAGTCCCATTGCTGAATAGCGAAACCTTACATGGTTTTGTTCCTTTGCTGTGTGACTCACTTATACATCCAATCATTCAATGTATTTACCTGTTTTCTGCTACTAAGTAAAGATTTATTGAGATTGTTTTATTTTTCTGCTGGTTTTGATAATTAAGAAGTCAATAATAATGTGAAAAACCTATTTGCTATTGAAATTTGTGGGTCACATGCTTAATTTAAAACCAGGAGAAACTATTAACTTAAAATGAAGAGAAATTATTCCTGATAATATTCCCTAGAGGCCCCTATCTCCAAGTTGCAATTTGAGTAATTTTTTAAATAAAAGTATTTGGAAAATGAACACATCAGAGTCACTCTTTCAGCCCCACAGTGATGTAAATGGCTTTTTAGGGAAGCTGATAGCAGAGCTGGTCAGGAATTATTTCTCCCCCTCGTCCCCAAAGACTTGCAACAGAAACAAATTTTTATTTTGTTTTCATTACATGTTTTCTTCAATTTTGGGGGGAGGGGTTATCAAAAAACAAAACCCAAACATTTGTGTCGTTTCCGGATTTTCTATAAAAAACCCACACATTTTTGTAAAAAATGGATTTTTATTTAAAGTTTCCATTTAGTTGAAAAGTCATTTTTAGTAGAAAAAAACATTTAACCAGGAAATAAATGGTGACCAGCTGTAGCTGCTCTGTTATTGTTATTTATTATTTGTATGATTGCAGGACTTGAGAACCCAGAGGTGGAGCAGGACCCTGTTGTATTAGGCACTGTACAAACAGAACAAAAAGATAGTCACTGCCCCAAAGAGCTTATCCCACACATACACACAGATTATTTTTTAAGTATTAGTCCACGGTGATTATGAATTTAGCAAATGGAACAGCTGAATGAGTATTACTTTAGAAAATACTTAAATACTTAATTTGTTTCTCTGGGGTTTGCTCTTTGGAAGAAGGGACATCATTATTACCATTGTTTCTTTACATACTATGTGCCCTGCGCTATTTGGATGTGGATTTACTAAATATGGGATATAATAGGTAGTGGTTCCCTACAATGTCATCCTAATGCTTTCTTGCTTATTGATAACAATTTCAATTCTGCCACTCTCACTCAAGAGTGGGTGGGCAGTAGGGTTACTTTCACAGTAAGACACTACTCAGCATCAGTACAAGGAGCAGAATCTGGCCCCTAGTAAGCATAAAATTTTTAATAAATTAGCGATTGCTCCATTCTCCCCTCATTTATATTGTGAAGCCATCTTTAAGTGGAGTACTCTTGCTCATAAAACAACACATTTCATAGAACTTCAGAGTTACGAACACCTCAGGAATGGAGGTTGTTCATAACTCTGAAATGTTCGTAACTCTGAACAGAATGTTATCGTTCTTCTTTGAAAAGTTTACACTGAACATTGGCTTAATGCAGCGTGGAAACTTTACTATGCAGAAGAAAAATGCTGCTTTCCCTTTATTTTTTAGTAGTTTACGTTTAACACAGCACTATACTGCATTTGTTTTTTATTTTATTTTTTTTATTTTGTCTCTGCTGCTGCCTGATTGCATACTTCTGGTTCCAAATGAGGTGTGTGGTTGACGGGTCAGTTCGTAATTCTTGTATTCGTAACTCTGAGGTTCTAGTATACATGAATAAATAAAAAGTTTGCAAAGGACCCTTTATTTTGTGAGTTTGGTTGTATACAAGGAAGGAAGTTGCTTTCTCAAAACAATGAAATTTCAGTCATCTCTAAAGATACCCTCTGTACAGTGGAGTAAACAAATGCTGCAAGGTGCGCAAGCCACGTGGACTTAAGCTGGGAGAACAAGTGTACAGGCCTTTCCCTAAGTAATTTGAATATCTGTTTCCTTTTAAAATGGTCCATTGCCAAAGAAGGGTGGGGATAATGGTGAGTTCCCCAAGAAGGAAATGCCGGTTGTATGCACGTGTCTATTAAAAGAGCATGCAGGGAGCAGGCCACAAATTCCTGGGAGCCCACCAGCGCTCGCACGTTATTTAAAATCCATGATCCAGTGCTGAATAGTGTGCAGAATGAGCTGCTTCAGACAGACAGAAAGCTATTGTGATAATAAGTGGAGACCTGTTGCATAATTAAGATGGAAGAAAGAGTTGAAGGTGTTAACATAAGCCAGTCATTGTCTAACATTAAGCAATGTCAAACAAGTGTGATGGATCTGCAAAGAAGGGAACTACAACTCCCATCAGCCCTCTCCCCACCGTACATCCCAGGATGTACGTTTCCCACTAGCCCCTTCCCCACTGCACTTGGGAAAGGGCTTGAACCATGAGGGGTTCGGGCTCTGTTTGACGGTGGGAGCCGCGCGGCAGTAGGGAGTTGGAGGGGAGCCCCAGGAACTGTGGACAGAGCTGTACGTGGAACAGTCGGTGGGTGTAGGCCCATGTGGGACTTATGGGGGAGCAGCAGCAGGTAGGCAGAGGGACAGTGCAAAGGGGTGCCAATGAAAGACACTAACAGAGCCTGGCTTGGAAACTCACAAATGCTTATTTACATGAATAGAGACTGAAGCACCCCAGGCACTGGGGCTGCAGAGCGCTGACTCTCAACTGAACTGCCCCAGGGAACCAGTCAGGAACTGCTACTGCTCACTTTGAAATGTAACTGTACTAGGGTATTTGTAAACTCTCCCCTTTCCAGCCCGCCCTTTCCCCTAGCCTAAGTGTCTAAGTAGTTATTGGGACAGTGCCTATAAGGCTTACCTGCTCAGTGGTTGCCTCTGAGATGCAACACACTGGGAATGCTACTGGTACCCTCGGGGCTTGAGGTACAGAGTAAACCCAACAGTTACACGGGGTCTGGTATACAGAGACCTCAACCCGTTTAGTATCAAGGTGAACATATTGGCAACTTCATGTCAAAGGTTAGACATTTATTGCTTGAAACACACAAAAGGAAAATAATCAAAATGAGGCAAAGAGCACTGAAACTGAAATTAAGTGATTATGCAAAACAAACAATCAAAACCTATCAAAGTCTCTTTCTGGAAAGAAAAGGAGGACTTGTGGCACCTTAGAGACTAACCAATTTATCTGAGCATGAGCTTTCGTGAGCTATGGCTCACTTCATCGGATGCTGTAGCTCACGAAAGCTCATGCTCAAATAAATTGGTTAGTCTCTAAGGTGCCACAAGTACTCCTTTTCTTTTTGCGAATACAGACTAACACGGCTGCTACTCTGAAACCTGTCTTTCTGGAAAGAGTGAATATTGGTTAAAGTCTCTTATTCAGTCAAACAGTCCTTGGTTGGGAAGAAAGGGTTCTGTCGTTCAATTCTGAGTCAGGCATGAGAGTCACTTTCCTGCTTTAGACAAAACACATACAGAAGGGAGAGTAGAGATAGGACAGTACGCTTGGGGAACGTATGGCTTTTGTTGATGTTCTCTATATACAGGGCAGCTGGTCAGTCACAGATGGATGCTTTGGGCTGGCAGATCAGCCATAACAGCTGTTACTCTAGCCCCCAGCTCCCCTTCCTGGTCAGGTCCCTCTCTTCACTGGTCGTTTTCAGGCCAAGCACAACTGGGCAGTCTCATCTCACCATACCGGTGCCTTGCAGTACAGTTGACTTCTGGATCAGGCGAAAGGCCAAGAGAGAGAGTTAAGACAGGAGAGAGATAATGGAGAATGGAATGGCCGAGTCCTTGCTGATGCAATGACAATGGTGAAGCATCCCCACTGGAGTATCAAGGTCTAGTGTCACTGTTGCAGCAACAATCCTTCCTGTAGCAATGGTAAAAGGTTTTATATTTTCCTCCCCAAAGTCTCTTTTTAAGGGCCCCAAAAGTATCAGAGTGACCCACAGTTTTTAATGGATGTACCACACCTGTGGGGAGATAGGGTAGTGCTATTATCCCCATTTTACAGAGGGGGGAACTGAGGAACAGAAAGTATAAGTAACTTGCCCAGGGTCACACAGAAAGTCTGTGAGGAACAGGGAATTGAATCCCCGTCTCCCGAGTCCTAGTCTACTGTCCTAACCACAAACTATCTTTCCTTCTCCATCTGGCTCAAAGTTTTCCTCTTTCTTTTTGAATTTTCTTTTTCCCTTTAGTGTGAGGAAATCAATGCTTCTGCACTCCTCACCAGAACTGGTTAACCAAATCTGGAAGCCCCCTGAAAGCTATTAGACTGTACTTCTCCCTCTCTCCTAGGACGTACAAGCCCAGGATTCAGTGCATGGACCATTTTATCCATAGACAAATTGAATGATGGAGAAGAAATAAGATGTAATTTTAGCCTGGAAGCTTAAAATGAATGTTGCAATTCAGGACAGCCCTGGAAAGCTTCTCCCAGCTTGCTTGGGTATAATGATGCCTTGATTGAACCTCTGATGGGGTATGTGCCTGCATACGAAATCTTGCTGGAGCATGTTTGTACCTCAAGGAACTAGATGATGTGGATCATTAGGCTGAGATAGGAACAAGATGAATTTTTGTGGTCACTGCTTCACATTTGTAAAAGCAACTTAGAAGCATTTTGTCAAGGAGAGGCTGTTCCCCCACGCACTTGCAGTGGTTGTTAGGAGTATGTACTGTGCCTGTAAGAGCAGGGCACATGCTAGGAAGAACCAGTTTTGGAAGCAGTTTAGAGTCAGCCTCTCCAGATAGACAGCTAGGAGCACATAGCTCTCCTTTGTCTTATGTAACTCCATTTTAGTTCTAATCAAGCCTCACTGCTAAGAATTCAGACTGTGACTCCTTGCTGTGAATCCGCAAGACAACGTGTGGTACCAGAGTGAAGTAGAAGTGAGGACAGATTGTGGTGAAAGAGTCATCTTGGAGATGGAGCAACTAAAAGTCTCCAAGGAATTGAAACTCTCAAGTAATGCAGCAGACTCCTGGAAAAAATTCAGAGTTTTTAGATGGATGCACGCAGCTGGCTTTGGTGAGAAAGAAGACCAGCAGAAAAGAGCAATCTTTTTAAACACTGCATGAGTTGAGGCACTAGATGTCTTTAATAACCTGCAACTAAGTCAAGCAGAGAACCAAGTTATGACGACACAATTTTGTAGAAATTTGAAAAGTACTGTGAATACCTAAAAAGAGTGAAACATTTGAAGACAAGAGTTTTACCTTAGAAGACAAAAGGAAAGAGAGTCCTTTGAAGAATTCCAAAAGAGCTGAAGCTCATGAGCCAAACCTGCAACTACGGACAGTAAACAGATTCAATTATAAGGGATCAAATTGTTACAGGAATCAGAGATCCAAAGCTGCAAGACAACAAAAAACTATTGGAAGCTATGGATCTCGCTTTGCATAAAGCAGTCAGACTGGGTCAGGCAGCAGAAATCAAACAGAATAAAGGGAGGGGAACAAGACAGCCGTGTTAGCCTGTATTCGCAAAAAGAAAAGAAGTACTTGTGGCACCTTAGAGACTAACAAATTTATTTGAGCATAAGCTTTCGTGGGCATCCGATGAAGTGAGCTGTAGCTCATGAAAGCTTATGCTCAAATAAATTTGTTAGTCTCTAAGGTGCCACAACTAATCCTTTTCTTTTTGTGAATACAGACTAACACGGCTGGTACTCTGAAACCCTGGATAGAGTGACAAGAGAGGAAAAAGCCTGGCAAACTAAGTCAGTGGAAAACAAAACAAAAAATACATGAAAAAAGCAAAGCACAAGAGTTTGCAAGAGACAGCTTCAAGGATTGCACAAGATGTGAACATAATCACAGACCTCAACAATGCCCAGCTTTTGGTAAGTGCTGCAATACTTGTAAGAAATACAGTCATTTAGCCAATGCTTGCAACAGGATCAACAACTGCAGACAAGGAAGCAAAGCATGCATGTTGATGAAGTAATCTAGGGAGGGAGCACAGACAATGACGAGTTCTATGGAGAAGCTGTATCTGAAGACGGAGGAACAGATGAATGGACAAAATCTTTAGAAACCAATGGGACTCTTTTAATCTACAAATTAGGCACTTTTCAGAGTAGCAGCCATGTCAGTCTGTATTCGCAAAAAGAACAGGAGAACTTGTGGCACCTTAGAGACTAACAAAATTATTTGAGCATAAGCTTTTGTGAGCTACAGCTCACTTCATCGGATGCAAATTAGACACTGGTGCTCGGGTAAATGTGGTTTCAGATATTAATGTTAAAGGATTGAAAAAAACCCTAGGGAACATGGTGAGAGAACTGGTTAAACTGAAAGCTTATAATGGGAAAGTCATTCCTATTAGAGGTACATGTGTACTAGAAGTGAAGGGAAAAGATCAGATAAAATTGATAAACTTTGGGATAATTCAAGGGAATAAAGCACCTATATTTAAAATATGCCACACTCTTGGGCTGAACAAAGAGTGTGCATGGTATAGGAGATAAGGAACACGTTGTCCAGAGCATTTGATAAAACTGTATTAGAAGGAGAGGTGGAGTCAGACAAAGTGCTTGTCTGCCTCATACAAAAGAATTGTCCTGTCTCAGAAAGGAAGTGAAATGAATTAGCTGAGGCCACAACTAATGATGAGACTTTACAGAGGGTAATTAAGGCTATTACCCCAGGGTGGCCAGGACATTATATACCATGTCCATACTTTTAGTTCAAAGTGGAACTGTCTGTCATTGGTGGCATATTGTTTAGAGGATATAGGTGTTCCAAGCTGACATGCCCACAAGAATACATGAAGGACACTTGGGTATGGAGAAATGTAAATGCAGAGCCAGAGAGATACTGTATTGGCCACAAATGAACAATGAGATAGAGAAAAATGTTAACGTGTGAAACGTCAAATATCAACCTAAACAGAAAAAAGAGCCTACGCTGATAATGAACAGTT
Source organism: Lepidochelys olivacea (assembly GCF_965140295.1). Classification (NCBI taxonomy): domain Eukaryota; kingdom Metazoa; phylum Chordata; order Testudines; family Cheloniidae; genus Lepidochelys; species Lepidochelys olivacea. The sequence goes on from NC_140416.1 coordinate 104,620,032, forward strand.
CAGAGCGTGATCTAAAGTTGGTGTGGATTTATTTTCTTATGCAGGTAAAGACTATGTATTGATGTTGGACTCTTATTCTCATTATCCAGAGGTTGTTTATTAAAAAATACCACAACAAAACATGTAATAATGCACATGAGATCCATATTTTCCAGGCCTGGAATCCCTGAAGTTGTCATGTCTGATAATGGTCCACAGTTTGATGGACATGAATTCAAAACTTTGCTGGAGAGAATAGGTGTAAGGATTGAGCTTCAAGGCCGAGGAATCCTCAGTCCAAGGTCTTGTAAAGAATGGTGTGAAAATTGTTAAATGACTTTTTCAAAAGGCCACTGACTCAAGTGCGGCTCCATATTTGGCTATACTGAACTATAGAGCCGCATCAGTGAGTCATGGACTGTCATCTGCTGAGAGATTGTTTGGCAGGAAGTTGAGAACAAGACTCTCTGACTTTGCAATAATCCTGACTTAGATGTGCCTAGGCAACATGATAAGTGTATACAAAAGATGTATCATGACTAGGGCCCCACCAAATTCACAGTCATGAAAAGCGCGTCACGGACCGTGAAATCTGGTCTTTTGTGTGCTTTTACCCTATACTATACACATTTCAGGGGGGAGACCAGCATTTCTCAAATTGGGGTCCTGACCCAAAAGGGAGTTGCAGGAGGGCCAAAAGGTTATTTTAGGGGGTCGTGGTACTGCCACCCTTACTTCTGCGCTGCCTTCAGAGCTGGGCGGCCGGAGAGCGGCGGCTGCTGACAGAGGGCCGAGCTCTGCAGGCAGCAGCACTGAAGTAAGGGTGACATGGTGTGATATTGCCACCCTTACTTCTGAGCCGCGGCGGTTCTGCCTTCAGAGCGGGGCCTCTGGCCAACAGCCGCCGCTCTCCAGCTGCTCAGCTCTGAAGGCAGCACCGCTGCCAGCAGCAGCGCAAAAGTAAGGTAGCAATACTGCAACCCCCACTGCTCTGACTTTGCGACACCCCCCCCACACACACACACACACAGAGACACACAACTCCTTTTTGGGACAGGACCCCTACAGTTACAACACAGTGAAATTTCAGATTTTAACAGCTAAAATCATGACATTTACTATTTTAAAAATCCTATGACTGTGAAATTGACCAACGTGGACCATGAATTTGGTAGGGCCCTAATCATGACAGAGGGTCCAGTGTGTTCGCGCCTTTGAATCCCAGGGATGCTGTGCAGATTCATGATGGTACTTGCTGGGCTCAGAAGGCAGTAATGACTCGTGAGGTGAGCCTTTGATCTGACGAAGGACAGACTCCTGAAGGAAATAAGTTTCAGAGGAACAGGAGACACCTGCAACATCTTCCTGCAGAAGATGGGAATAAGGAGGCAGACACTTCACTGACAGCTACAGGACAAAGCACTGGGAAAACCACTGAGGAACCATCAGACCAGCAAGCAGAGCAGTCTGCTGATTCAGCAAGTGCAACAACTGATGTGGTGCCCCATAGATCTAACAGACTGCGCAGAGCACCTGAAAGACTCACTGAGCACTGCAGCAAAATTGAGTATGTGATGGCATTTGTAGAGAAACAGTTCAATGGTTGGGATTGCTTTTTCTGGGAAGGGGAGATATTAGGAGTATGTATTGTGCCTTTAAGAGCAGAGCACATTCTAGGAAGAGCTGGTTGCAAGCAGTCTAGAGGCAGCTTCTCCAGATACACAGCTAGGAGCACATGGCTCTCCTTTGTCTTATGTAACTGTGTTTTAGTTCTAATAAAACCTTATTTCTAAAAGTCCAGACTGCGCCTCTTACTTATGAACACACAAGACAACACAATGGTAAAGGAAAGTATTAAAATCTTTCCTCATTAGGAGTAAATGGGTCAACATAACAACACAGTGGGAGGTTGTGAGAGAAGCCTGCCTACAAAACCTGCTGCACAAGATTCTGTCAGGAGACAAGACCCATCAGGAGAATGGCTTGCAGCATCATTGAAGATAGACTTTGCATGCAGTGTCAACTGTACTTTGGATCAACATTTCTGGTTCACCAAATTGTTTTTAAAGGAGCTGGAATGTGGAAGGATAGTGGGACCATTTGATCAAGCACCAAAGCTACATATAATGGGGTTCCCAGTGGGTGCAATTAGAACAGGGGTGGGCAAGCTACGGCCCACGGGCCGGAATTGTCCCATCAGAGCTTTCAATCCGGCCTGCGGGATTGCCAGCCCTGTGGCGTAGCGGGGCTAAGGCAGGCTCCCTGCCTGCCCTGGCCCTGCGCCACTCCCGGAAGCAGCTGGCACCACGTCCCTGCAGCCCCTGTGCTGCCCTCGCCTGCAGGCACCGCCCCCCGCAGCTCCCATTGGCAGGACACAAGGAACTATGGCCAATGGGCACTTCAGGGGTGGTACCAGCAGGCGAGGGCAGCGCACTGCAGAGCCACCTGCCCCACCCCTAGGAGCCACTGCCGGACATGTTGGTCACTTCTGGGAGCAGTGCAGGGCCAGGGCAGGCAGGGAGCCTGCCTTAGCCCCACTGCACGCCGCTGCCACCCCAGAGCCGCTCGAGGTAAGTGGCGCCGGCCTGGAGCCCGCACCCCTCCTGCACTCCGCACCCCAACCCCCTGCCCTGAGCACCCTCCCGCACTCCATACCCCCTCCTGCACCCCAACCCCCTGTCCTGAGCCCCTTCCTGAACACCGCACCCCCTCCCACACCCCACACTCCCTCCTGCACCCCAACACCCTGCCCCAGCCCTATATTCATGGCCCTGCATACAATTTCCCCACCCAGATATGGCCCTTGGGCCAAAAATTTGCCCACCCCTGAATTAGAACAACAACTCAGGAGATTCTCATGATTCCCTCATTATTATTAATTATTGCTAATTATTATTATTTATTTATTTGCTATTGCAGTAGAGCACAGAGATCCCAATCCAGGAACACAGCTGCATTGTGGTGGGCGCTTTACAAACATTCATAAGTTGAATCCAACAGGAGCATAAACAAATAATTACACTGAAAGAAAAGGAGGACTTGTGGCACCTTAGAGACTAACCAATTTATTAGAGCATAAGCTTTCGTGAGCTACGGCTCACTTCCTCAGATGCATATCGTGGAAACTGCAGCAGGCTTTATATATACACAGAGAATATGAAACAATACCTATTCCCACCCCACTGTCCTGCTGGTAATAGCTTATCTAAAGTGATTTCCAGCACAAATCCAGGTTTTCTCACCCTCCACCCCCCCACACAAATTCACTCTCCTGCTGGTGATAGCCCATCCAAAGTGACAACTCTTTACACAATGTGCATGACAATCAGGCTGGGCTATTTCCTGCACAAATCCAGGTTCTCACATCCCCCCCACCCCCATACACACACAAACTCACTCTCCTGCTGGTAATAGCTCATCCAAACTGACCACTCTTCAAGTTAAAATCCAAGTTAAACCAGAACATCTGGGGGGGGGGGGTAGGAAAAAACAAGAGAAAACAGGCTACCTTGCATAATGACTTAGCCACTCCAAGTCTCTATTTAAGCCTAAATTAATAGTATCCAATTTGCAAATGAATTCCAATTCAGCAGTTTCTCGCTGGAGTCTGGATTTGAAGTTTTTTTGTTTTAAGATAGCGACCTTCATGTCTGTGATCGCGTGACCAGAGAGATTGAAGTGTTCTCCGACTGGTTTATGAATGTTATAATTCTTGACATCTGATTTGTGTCCATTTATTCTTTTACGTAGAGACTGTCCAGTTTGACCAATGTACATGGCAGAGGGGCATTGCTGGCACATGATGGCATATATCACATTGGTGGATGTGCAGGTGAACGAGCCTCTGATAGTGTGGCTGATGTTATTAGGCCCTGTGATGGTGTCCCCTGAATAGATATGTGGGCACAGTTGGCAACGGGCTTTGTTGCAAGGATAAGTTCCTGGGTTAGTGGTTCTGTTGTGTGGTATGTGGTTGTTGGTGAGTATTTGCTTCAGGTTGCGGGGCTGTCTGTAGGCAAGGACTGGCCTGTCTCCCAAGATTTGTGAGAGTGTTGGGTCATCCTTTAGGATAGGTTGTAGATCCTTAATAATGCGTTGGAGGGGTTTTAGTTGGGGGCTGAAGGTGACGGCTAGTGGCGTTCTGTTATTTTCTTTGTTAGGCCTGTCCTGTAGTAGGTAACTTCTGGGAACTCTTCTGGCTCTATCAATCTGTTTCTTTACTTCTGCAGGTGGGTATTGTAGTTGTAAGAAAGCTTGACAGAGATCTTGTAGGTGTTTGTCTCTGTCTGAGGGGTTGGAGCAAATGCGGTTGTATCGCAGAGCTTGGCTGTAGACGATGGATCGTGTGGTATGGTCAGGGTGAAAGCTGGAGGCATGCAGGTAGGAATAGCGGTCAGTAGGTTTCCGGTATAGGGTGGTGTTTATGTGACCATTGTTTATTAGCACTGTAGTGTCCAGGAAGTGGATCTCTTGTGTGGACTGGACCAGGCTGAGGTTGGTGGTGGGATGGAAATTGTTGAAATCATGGTGGAATTCCTCAAGGGCTTCTTTTCCATGGGTCCAGATGATGAAGATGTCATCAATATAGCGCAAGTAGAGTAGGGGCTTTAGGGGACGAGAGCTGAGGAAGCGTTGTTCTAAATCAGCCATAAAAATGTTGGCATACTGTGGGGCCATGCGGGTACCCATAGCAGTGCCGCTGATCTGAAGGTATACATTGTTCCCAAATGTGAAGTAGTTATGGGTAAGGACAAAGTCACAAAGTTCAGCCACCAGGTTAGCCGTGACATTATCGGGGATAGTGTTCTTGACGGCTTGTAGTCCATCTTTGTGTGGAATGTTGGTGTAGAGGGCTTCTACATCCATAGTGGCCAGGATGGTGTTATCAGGAAGATCACCGATGGATTGTAGTTTCCTCAGGAAGTCAGTGGTGTCTCGAAGGTAGCTGGGAGTGCTGGTAGCGTAGGGCCTGAGGAGGGAGTCTACATAGCCAGACAATCCTGCTGTCAGGGTGCCAATGCCTGAGATGATGGGGCGCCCAGGATTTCCAGGTTTATGGATCTTGGGTAGTAGATAGAATATCCCAGGTCGGGGTTCCAGGGGTGTGTCTGTGCGGATTTGATCTTGTGCTTTTTCAGGAAGTTTCTTGAGCAAATGCTGTAGTTGCTTTTGGTAACTCTCAGTGGGATCAGAGGGTAATGGCTTGTAGAAACTCGTGTTGGAGAGCTGCCGAGCAGCCTCTTGTTCATATTCCGACCTATTCATGACGACAACAGCACCTCCTTTGTCAGCCTTTTTGATTATGATGTCAGAGTTGTTTCTGAGGCTGTGGATGGCATTGCGTTCCGCATGGCTGAGGTTATGGGGCAAGTGATGCTGCTTTTCCACAATTTCAGCCCGTGCACGTCGGCGGAAGCACTCTATGTAGAAGTCCAGTCTGCTGTTTCGACCTTCAGGAGGACTCCACCTAGAATCCCTCTTTCTGTAGTGTTGGTAGGGAGACCTCTGTGGATTAGTATGCTGTTCAGAGGTATTTTGGAAATATTCCTTGAGTCGGAGACGTCGAAAATAGGATTCTAGGTCACCACAGAACTGTATCATGTTCGTGGGGGTGGAGGGGCAGAAGGAGAGGCCCCGAGATAGAACAGCTGCTTCTGCTGGGCTGAGAGTATAGTTGGATAGGTTAACAATATTGCTAGGTGGGTTGAGGGAACCATTGCTGTGGCCCCTTGTAGCATGTAGTAGTTTAGAAAGTTTAGTGTCCTTTTTCTTTTGTAGAGAAGCAAAGTGTGCGTTGTAAATGGCTTGTCTAGTTTTAGTAAAATCCAGCCACGAGGAAGTTTGTGTGGAAGGTTGGTTTTTTATGAGAGTATCCATTTTTGAGAGCTCATTCTTAATCTTTCCCTGTTTGCTGTAGAGGATGTTGATCAGGTGATTCCGCAGTTTCTTTGAGAGCGTGTGGCACAAGCTGTCAGCATCGTCTGTGTTGTATGTAGATTGTAATGGATTTTTTACCTTCAGTCCTTTTGGTACGATGTCCATCTGTTTGCATTTGGAAAGGAAGATGATGTCTGTCTGTATCTGTACAAGTTTTTTCATGCAGTTGATAGATTTCCACTCCATACGGCTAATTGTGTGGAAGGTTGGTTTTTTATGAGAGTATCCATTTTTGAGAGCTCATTCTTAATCTTTCCCTGTTTGCTGTAGAGGATGTTGATCAGGTGATTCTTTGGCAGGAAATGGGGCAGAGGCAAAAATCTACATTTAGCAAAGAAACAGCATGGAGTTACCTTCTACACAGACTGCCTGTCGCCTTGCTCCCAGCTGGAAATTCTTCTCAAAGGGGTGAAAGGGCTATAAAAATAAGGGGCAGACACTCCAAGACACCCCTGTCACTCTCTCTGCCCATCAGATTCACTGAACCTGAAGAGACAAAGGAAGCAGCCATTGGACTCCGGAGGAGGGGTCCTAACCTAGAGTTTGGTCAGTGAGATTGCTGAAAGCACGTGGTGAGAAAATTTTGTTCTGAATCTAATATAGTTTGTTAAGTTAGGCACCAGTAAGCATTTTGTCTTTTCTTGTAACCATTTCTGACTTATGCTTCATTACTTGTACTCGCTAAAATCTCTCTTTGCAGTTAATAAACTTGTTTTAATCAAGCCAGTATGTTCAAGGTGAAGTATCTGGATAACTCCATTTGGGGTAACAGTTGCATGCATATTATTCCCTTAAAGGAATAATGGATTCAGTATATTTGTACTGTCCAGGAGAGGGCTGGGCGGTACAAGATGTACATTTCTGCAGGGAAATCTAGGACTGGGAGTGTTTTGGGGTCACCTCATGGTAATCTTTAAGGCTAATAAGAGTCAGGGTGTGGCTGGCTTGCTGCAGCACACACAGAGACATAGAATCAAAGAAGATTAGGATTGGAAGAGACCTCAGGAGGTCATCTAGTCAAATCCCCTGCTTAAAGCAGGACCAACCCCATCTAAATCATCAGTCACAGCCAGGGCTTTGTCAAGCTGGGCCTTAAAAACCTCTGAGGATGGAGATTCCACCACTTCCCTAGGTAACCCATTCCGGTGCTTCACCTTCACCCCCCCCCTAGTGAAATAGTTTTTCATAATATCCATCCTAGACCTCCCCCACTACAACTTGAGACCATTGCTTCTTGTTCTGTCATCTGCCACCACTGAGAACAGCCTAGCTCCATCCTCTCTGGAACCCCCCTTCAGGTAGTTGAAGGCTGCTATCAAATTCCCCCTCACTCTTCTCTTCGGCAGACTAAATAAGCCCAGTTCCCTCAGCCTCTCCTCGTAAGACATACCCCACCCCCCAATCAACATAACTGGGAATGACTTACATGCTGGAGGCTACAGCAGCAAGGCATTGTTAAGGGCACCCTAGATTCCAGGGCAGTGGTGACACAGCTACTCATTGGTCTTGATTGTACCCTTGTATGTCACAATAGGTTCTAGAGCAAGGTTCCCGTGGCACATGTATGTAAGGAAATAAAGCTTGTGGTTTGTTAATTCTAATTCCAATACACCCAGATAATTTTCATTTGTTATATTTTTGTTTCCCTTCCCTTTCTATTCCCAGCCAGGAATTGGAAGTGCGTTAGCATGAGAAAAGGAACATCTGTATATTTAATAGCTAACCTTCACGTGAACCCTAAAATAAAATATTGGCTTCTGACTCAGTTCAAGCGTTGGTTGAAAGCTTGAAGAGGTGGAAGCGAAGAGTATTATTGTATCCAGACTGACCTACCCCTAACATTGACACTTCAGATATTAACACACACTATTATTTTTAACTTAATTGTAAATAGCATCCTTCCAATGATTATTATTATATTTGTGTTACAAATAGCACTGAAAGATTTCAACTGAGATCAGGGCTCCTTTGTGTTCGTAAGAATCAATCTCTGCTCCAAAGACCTTACAGTCTGAATAGACAAGATAGCTAAAGGGTAGGAGACAGGAAGTACTGTATACCCATTTTGTAGACAGGGAACTGAGGCCCAGAAATATTAAGTGATTTGTCCAAGATCTCACAGGAAGTTTGTGGCAGGGCTGGGTATTGAATCCAGATCTCTTGAGACCCTGTCCAGTGCTTTCACCACAAGGCCATCCTTCCTCACTAATTAGCTGGATCAGCTGAGTCACCAGAACCACAGGTGAATCTTCTGTATTGCCTACCTGCATGATACCAAATATTGGTTTGCTCTTTCATGCCTCACCCCTCCCACCCTCACCCTCCGCCCCAAAGGATGAGACAGATTTGACAAGGCTGTAAAGCAGACTTAAAGACTTCTTTATCCTAATGTCAATGTTCAATATATTAACTTCATCCAAGCAGTCTGACCCTGGGCATAAGTAATGGGATACCAAACAGCTGACAGACAGGATAAATTGCTATGGAAACCTTGACCCAATTTGTGCCACATTAGATACATGAGGGAGGGTGACTTGGCATGTAGTGCTTATGAAAGCAATCTGAATATGCTGAAGAAATTATAATTGGATCAGAATAGAAAGATACTGGTTACACTTAGTTGATGTAACAGAAACTCATCAACAATGTCAAAAACCAGACATACAAAAGTAACTTACTGCTGTCTGATGCTGATCTGCAAAGGGAAAGGTGCATACGCAAAGATGCATATGCTTTGTGCTGTGCACAAAGCAAAAACAGGCTGGAAGCTATCAGAAATCATTATTTAAGTGGGGCTTCTTCAACTGAGTAGCCAAATACCTCAATAACTCCAACTAAATTAGAAGAATTTAAACAGGGGCTCATATGAAAAATTGTCCAGAGAAAAACTCAATGCCAAATCCTCAGCCGCAGCTCCATCGACTTCTGTGGAGCTAAGCTGATTTACACCAGCAGAGGCACCGGCCCTGAGTTTCTTAAGAACGGGGGGTCACAAATCCCGTCTTACAGCATGCTAGAAGTCTGCTATGTGAGAGAAAAGTTGACAGCGATAGTGATAGGCATGTCAGGAGTGTTTGCGACTCCTTAAGCTAATCATTCAGGCCGAGGATCAAGAGAGCAGGTGGTTACGTGTAACAGCAGGATGACTCCAGCAACCTTGTCAAGACAGGGGGGAGGGGAGGAGGGAAAATTTTCTGACAAAAGTAACAGCTGAAAAGTGAAGCTTATGTGACAAGATGGGTGATTCCTTGGGATGGAGATTTGGGCAGGAATAGATGCTAAAATTGTCTATGAAGAAGTATAGAAAGGATTCAGCAGTGTCAGGAAAATCTGCTGGATCCAAAACACCTGATGGAATTTGGAAGGGAATCAACAGGTTTGCAGAGACTAGCCTACTATGACTAGGAAAACATTCATTACTTTGACTGGAATAACAACTGGGGGTGAAATGCTGGCCTCATTGAACTCAATGGCAAAACTCCCACTGACTTCAATGGGACCAAGATTCACCCCAGAAGTCTGGACATTTGCAAGGTATATCTCCGTTTATGGCAATTCAAAGTCGTGTGAGGGGTAGATGAGCATGCCCCCGAATATTTCAGTGCCTGTAACTATTGCCACTGACCCTGAGTTTCTTTAACAGGCCAAAATATCATGGTCATTTCCAGTGAGTATATAGCACATAGACATGTCGAGAGCACAGATGTATCAGCAGATTGAATAAGGGTTGTCTGAGACCAGCAGGTTAATAATCCCAGATACACTTGAAGGAGCTTATTATTTTGTGGTGCTTTCATTCCTTTTAATTCTTTTTAGATTAATACTCAGCTACAGTATTCTGTCGGGAACAATCTTGTGTTGGCAAAAGAATGGACCAAGGAAGATCATTAGGTTTTTTCCATCTTTAATATCGGCCATTCTAAGCAACATTCCAACCAGAACTCCTAGGACAATCAAGGTATCACAAGGATCGTTGCTTTTTTCCCAATATTTGCTGTGTTTCCGTACACAAAGACCAGCACATGTACTTCCATTCAAAAATAACTTATTTTAGAAAAAGGAACAACAGCAGCAAAAAATTAAAAAAATAAATCAAGGTGTCTAGAAGCAGGAACAGTGTGTGTCTCTTTGGCAACAAGCTCCAGCAACAGAGTTGACTGCTGTGTATGTAGACAAGCGGGGTTCTTTTAAATGTAATGGCATGGTACAAAGCATAAAACTTTCAGGCTGCACACACTACAGTTGGAACTTTGGTTCTAGAGGGTGAGTTTATTCCCATTGTTACATGAATTGATATGTGCTCATAGGTCTTTGGTTGTGTTAATGCCAGAACTCAACAAATGGCTGAAGTAGTAAGAAGTAGGGGAGCAACTGTATGTGCCTTTGCAATTGGGATCAGGACTGACCCCCACACGAGTCATTAGGCCTATAAACAACCAAACAGTTAGGTTGCTGGTGTGCAGAGACCACTGCGTATCATGCTGACCAGAATTGTCTCATTGTTTACTGGTACTCCCTGTCTGTCTGTATCCATCATTGTCTCTTGTCTAAGATTGTAAGCTCTCTGGGATAGGCACAATCCTTTTGTTCTGTATTTGTACAGCATCTAGCACCATGGAGTCCTGGTCCATGACGAGAACTCCTAGGTATGGCAATATAAATAAATAATAACAATATCCTTGTGTAACTCAAATGAAGTCAGTGGAATCACATTAGGACTTAGGAGATATAGGTGAGTTTAGGGAGGCATCAGTTAAATCAGGTTTTAGCTCTCCTTGTTTAGACTGATGCTTGCTCCAGAGATCCCTCTATGGCTGGGACTATTGGTTCTCTCAGTTGGAGTGGGAAGTTGTTCTCAGTCAGGGAGCTATCCATCTCTGTGGTTTGACATAATGAGGAAGATTGAGATGATGATTTATGATTATGCAGTTGTGTGATATAAATGAGTACTGGTCTTTTCCTTTCAGCATTGGGGTGGGCATAGTTTAATCACATCTGGAATCGCAGAAGATTTAGGAGCCTGAAAACTTGTGTGTGCACACATGTGCGTGTACGGGTGTATAAAGCAAGATAGAACTTAATTGCAAAGAATGAACTTTACCGTCTCCCAGCTTGGGTCACTATCACTTCACTCATACTCCTCCTTCACCCAAACACAGGTGGGTTTCAGAAATACTAAACAACTAAGCTCACCTTCAGATTATTATTGACAATTTGATGTGATTTTATTGTCTAAGTTAAAAACTCTCTGAAGAAAAGAGTTTGCATATTTCCATCAGTCAGGGATCTATGACTCATGCTTGACCATCTGTTATTTAATGAGACTATGACAAGCTGATTGTTATTTTTTTTAACATGGCAAATTGAAAAATGTGACTTTTTGATCTATATTTTAATTACACCCCCTCTGACTTTATCTCACTTGCACTTTCCTCGTAATATGTATTGGGAGGGTAAATAAAGCTGTGTCTTTCTCTACTAGCCCTTTCTCTCTGGTGGGTATTTCATTTCTTTACATTTTTTCTAGTTCACCTACCGACTATGAATCAAAGAGATTTAAAACAAACTCCTTTTCTTAATAAGCTCAAGAGCCAAGGAAGGAGTGAGTCGTGGGGCGAGATGAACATGTCTGGCTCTCCAGGCAGCAGCAAGTTTTCTGCGTTACTGCTGACTGCAGATCTACTGTGCCCTGCATTTTCCTTGACAATATAAATCACAAGAAATCACGCCATGTGCGCTCATATTTTCTTATTGGTTTATAGGTTTGATTAACTATTGAAAACATGCTAAAAACATTTCCTGCCGCACCAACAAAAACAAACGGGCCGGGGGGGAGATGTCCAACACTTAGAAACCCAGATTTCAGTTAAATTGACCCCAGATTCATTTCATGACAGGTTGCTGCTTGTTTAGATGGGCTTCATGCCTGTAAGATGCAGTTAAATCTGACTAGATAGAATATGAAAATATTGCTTTAAAGTGACTGGACCCGGTCACATGACATGTTTTTGTCCAAGTTCCACTATCATGTGACAATCTACAGTAGATTTATGAAATTAAGCACAGATGGCTACTTTGTTGTTGTTCTTTGAACTGACAGCTGTTGGTATAAAAATAAATTAAATATAATTTCATATAAGTCAGACTTAATTTTTTGGGGTTTTTTTTGTTAAATAATCTTTACAGTTTTTTTCCTCCGCCAGTTTAATATTTTATTGATTTCCCCCCCCCTCCCCTCCCCTCTCCTCTTTAAATCATTTCCATATCCACAAGGCACAAACCAATGAAAAGATAAGGGAGGCTTTTGCCAAGCTACCCTGAGAATGATCTCGATCCTGATTTGGAGGAACAGATCCTCTCTCGGGGTGAGTGGAGATCTAGACTCCATGGTAGCCAACTCCGTATTGCCAAGCAGACAGTGAGTGACAATGGAGACAAATTTGTCAGCCTTGTGTGTTTCTGGTCTATGTGATGAACTGAAACAGGGCCATCAAAACCTTTCCCCCGGGAAATGGTGCTGGCTGATTGTGCTAACAGGTGTGAAAAACCAATCATTTATCTACCATACTAGCTTTAGGAACCCTTAGGAACCAGTCTCCAAAAACCAGAATGTGCTGATAAAGGGGAGTAGCTGTAGTATTATTTGTGTGTTATTATTATTTTAAATACACATGTGATCTGCAGAGGAAATGAATGGAAGTCACTCCAGGTAAGAAAAAATGGCAGATTCATAAAAGGCAATGAGACAATTTTTAAGAAAACAATGTTTAAGGATTAGCCAAAGGGTTCTCCTTTATTCACAATTCTCCATGGAGCACTTTAAAGTCTTCTATGTTTGTATCACTTAAAGTGCAGCTATTTTAGGTCAGTGTAAATAAGTCATGTGTGCCGTCAGCCTTGTACAAGTGCTTTCTGCTGCTTAATAATACATGCGCTTGTCCATTATAGGGGCTACATGTATACGTGTTGGGATGGAGAGGCAGTCATGCAAAGATACCATCTTTGGGATAGCTGCCTAATGCTTTAGAGAGGGGGTGTACGGTATATACTTTGATTACCTTAAGCAGGGCATAGGCTAAACCTATCGCTGATCACAGCACCTAATAAATAATGCATAAGAAATTATGCCATATATAGAGACAGGCATAATTACTTTCTTCCCCAGCTCTGTCTGATAGACCAGCGCTGTTACCTTATTATACAGGGGGCAGGAGAGGTATTTTTAATTAGCCAGATTAGAGTTGTGCCATCCCAATGGATAATAGCAAATCAGAAACTTCAGGAGGTGTGTTTCAGGTATCAAGAAAGGTAAAATCTCAAGAGTGCTGAGCGAGGGTCTCAGCAGAACGACGCTGTTCAGATTAAGGCTCTGATGGGACCCCGGCAAGCAGAGCCTCTGCAGCTGCACAGCGCCCCATTGATTTTAATAGGGCTACATGCATGTGCAAGAGTCTGCCTGCATGTATCCCACTGCAGAATCCAGGCCTAATACTGAGCACCCAGCACCCAGTCCTGCTGCACTGAAGTCAGTATATTTCAGTGGGAGCTGGATGCAAAGCCACTGAAAGGTTTTAAAAAAAGCAAAAGCAAAAACACCCAAACCCCACACAGCAGTAACATGATATTATCAGCCATTTTATCAGTGACTCTCCTTGTGCATTCTAGCCCTTTCCCTTGCACGGGGTCTGTCTTGTCTAACTGTACTGTAATCTCTTTGGGGCAGGGATTCTCTCTTGTTATGTGTTTGTACAGCACCCAGCACAACAGGACCCCATTCTCAGTTGGCCTCTAGGCATTGCCATAATCAATGTGATAAATAATGATGATAAACACCCACATTTCAGAGGCACAGTCCAGTGATGGTCAGTTGCACAGAAAGAGTTGAAATGCGCAGCTGATGGGAAAGATTGGGCACCTAAATTACAACCTGGTTCTGAGACTTCATGTCCTTGCTAAAGTCACCTAACCTCTCAAACACAGTAATACTTGCAGCTCCTATCTGCACCTCAGAAGGGTCTTGTGGGGGTTATTCAATTAATATTTGTAAAATATTTTGTGTTTTATGGGCATGGTCTTGCTCCCATTGACATCAATGCAGCCCTAGAAGGAAGAGGATCAGGCCCTACAAGAGCAAAATATTATATTGATAGAGACAGGTGTCTCAGTATCAGAGTCATCGGGTAACTAACTGCAAATTTTGCAATGTTTTGCTGGATTTTGAATAAAAATAATAAAGTGTTTTATTAGTTTATGGCTTGCAAAATATGACAGATTAGATGAACACCAAATATAATGGCATTTTCACTGATCTTCTCATGCTGAATAAAAGGTCTGAGAAACTAAGAATTAAAGACTAATCGAGCAAAAGAAAATGATTAAAAGAAAAAAAAATAGTTCAAAATGTATGCATTTTCCTTTGCGCCTCAAACCTTACAGATCCGATCTTGTTTGGCAGCAAAACAGGATTATATAGATAAATAATTCTAAAAAGAAGTTTAAAACCAAGATTTTTTAGTAGGAAACAAAGACACTTGAGTTAATGAGCAGACATTAATATGGGGATTGTAAGAACAAGTAGGGGCTTGATGCGTAGGTTTATCAAACCCCAGTGGGGCAGGATCACCTCTTTGTCTTTGGTGTGCTCAAAGTCATCAACCTCTCCTGTCAAGGGAGAAATGCCTACTCCTTTAGCACAACTGAAGAGCATGAGAGCCCAGGTCCAGACAAATACCATTATTTATCTTGATAATAATCCTGGAGGGACCCTTGCCCACTCAGGTTCAGCTCCTAGAACAGCAAGCAGGACATCTGTTTCATGACTGGCTGTTGCAATCTCTCGACACAATTTACAGTATTATCGCAGTCTCTAAAAAAAAGTGCGCAAAGCCTTTTATAAAAGACATCTAGGTACTTAACTCCTATTGATTTCTGTGGGAATTAGGTGCTTAAATACCGTTGAGGATCTGGACCCAAATTTGACATTCTTGCTTGTATCCCAGAATTTGACACTACTGCTGTCAAGGTTCCTTCCCCACTCTGAACTCTAGGGTACAGATGTGGGGACCTGCATGAAAACCTCCTTAGCTTACTTTTACCAGCTTAGGTTAAAACTTCCCCAAGATACAAACTATTTTACCCTTTGCCCTTGGACTTCCACTGCCACCACCAAACATTTATCTGGGTTTATTTATTAGGAAAGCGTTGTTTGGAAATGTCTTTCCCCCCAAAATCCTCCCAACCCTTGCACCCCACTTCCTGGGGAAGGTTTGGTAAAAATCCTCACCAATTTGCATAGGTGACCACAAACCCAAACCCTTGGATCTTAAGAACAATGAAAAAACATTCAGTTTCTGAAAAGAAGGATTTTAATAGAAGTAAAAAGTAAAAAAGTAGTAACAATAAAAAGAAGCACCTCTGTAAAGTCAGGATGGTAAATACCTTACAGGGTAATTAGATTCAAAACATAGAAAATTGCTCTAGGCAAAACCTTAAGTTACAAAAAGACACACAGACAGGAATATCCATTCTATTCAGCACAGCTTAATTTCTCAGCCATTTAAAGAAATCATAATCTAATGCATAACTAGCTAGATTACTTACTAAATTCTAAGACTCCATTACTGTTCTGTCCCCGGCAAAAGCATCACACAGACAGACCCAAACCCTTTGTTTTGCTCCCTCCTCCCAGCTTTTGAAAGTATCTTGTTTCCTCATTGGTCATTTTGGTCAGGTGCCAGCGAGGTTACCTTTAGCTTCTTAACCCTTTACAGGTGAGAGGATTTTTCCTCTGGCCAGGAGGGATTTTAAAGGTGTTTACCCTTCCCTTTATATTTATGACAACTGCAGTCAGCCATTTTGTATGTTCAGCCACTGCCAGCTGAAACCCCAAAACCCCATAGCTAGGGATAATCTTTTTAGGACTCTGAGAAGGCAAGGCCATGCAACTGCATGTTTGCAGTTTTGCTATCAGAATGGGAGGTTGGGACAGGGAGTTAAGGTCCCATGGAAATAGAAAGAATGTTTGGCCAACCTTGGTTTTAGGTTCCTCTGACATGTACGTTTTATTGTCGTTATGACTAGAAATGCTTTGCTCATAAGGAGAATAAGGACTTGTCATTGGCTGTTGCTAGGGGCTATTAGGGGCTATTATGAGTTATGTGCTTTGTCCAGAGAAAATTTATAAAAAGTTTAGTTATAAAGTGTGCTTTGGAGCAGTCCGAGCAAGCTTTCTTTGGGCAGGGATCTGACACCTAAATTCCCCAGCAGCTAGATGGAAGGTGGGGGCCCCCAGAAGCCTGGCCACTGATTCCTCGAAACCACTCTGAACTTTAGATAAATATAAGTGTTTTGAGATGCTCTAAACTTACAGTGATGGCATTTGGGTGTGTGTTCTTGAGATCTAATAAAAAAGAAAAGGAGTACTTGTGGCACCTTAGAGACTAACCAATTTATTAGAGCATAAGCTTTCGTGAGCTACAGCTCACTTCATCAGATACTCTTGCTTGTATCCATCATTTATCAGCTGGATGAGCTGTGCCCCCTTGATTTATTCCTGACACCGCCTGGAGAGAAACAGTAAAGTTACCATTGCTTTGGATTCTTAAAATCCTGGGTAACACCTCAGAGCCTGAGGAAGGAGGGAGCTTCCACTCAGGGGAGGCAAAATGGAGCCCTGCTCGGTCAAGCTGGCCTAGTCCAACCCAATCCAGCCTACGCCTTCCTCCTGCCACAGATCTCATCTCCAGCACAGTGCCCCTTACAGCCATCCACAAGCCCTAGGAGTTCATAACTTAAAGCTCATTTCAAATTAACTGAACAAAAAAAAAAACAGACCCAACTCATAGTTTCAGCATATCTGAAAAATGTATGCCTGACTGCCCGAAGTTCTTACTGAGGGATGTTTCCCAGTGACCTGGGAGTAAAGGATGTAAATAGTGAATTAATTAAATGTCCCAATGTCACAAAAGTATCTAGGTTAGTCAAGACTAGGGGAAACTGAGGTGTTTCAGAAAGGCCTATAAACTGGGCAACATGATGACAGATGAAATTCAGCATAGATAAGTGGAAGCTAATGCACATTGCAAGGAATAATTTAAACTCTTTGTACACACTGAGGGGCTGTGAATTAGTGGTACTAGGCATCATTGTGGACAGCTCAATGAAGATGTCTGCTCAATGTGCAGCACAGGTCACAAAAGGAATGGGTGAAAATTTAGTAGTAGCTAGTGGTGAATAGGATAGGCTATTATTCAGACTGGAGTAACGTCCTGCATCAGGAATTGGAGTACATTTTAAATCCATATAGGAACCTTGCACCCCCTAGAACCTCATCTCTCTTTTTTGCACCAGTAAGGTCTTCTGGGTGCTTATGTGCACTTGTACATTTTACATATCAGGATTAGCTGGCAAGCCTCATAAAAAATGGGGACCTCTGTCAAACTTTCAGATACATCAGTAAATGCCTAAGAGTTCAGGGTAAAGCCCCTGAAAAATGACAGTTATGCAGCAGAGAAAACAAACCTTGATAATTAAATAACTGAGTTGGAATTAGATTGTGTGTCCCATTTATGTGGGCAGATTGCATAACTGCTGTCTTGTGGTTCGAGATGATTTCTATACAACTTCTTCCGCTGTTGGGAGCTCAGTTTTGCAGCGATTTCTCTAAATGCCCCTTTAATTGTCATCCTTGTAAAAAGCATGGCAATAATTCATCATTTTCAAAGCAAATAATCTCTCACAGTATAGAGGGGAAAACGTGGTTTGGGTTTTTGGGGTTTTTTTTTTCCTACCCTAAAGCAAGGTGTATAAGACAATGACTTAGAATGTGTGCAGTATAAGTTAATTTGTATTCTAACTTCTCCAGTGCCTTTGTATATAAATGGAAGTTATGTGCATAATTTATGGAAGACGGTATATGTGAACTGGAGTCTCAAACCCCCCTTGAACAGACTTGCTCAGGCATGATGTGTATAATGCTAACACACTTAGACAGTGTGCAGAGTGGAATAGTAGAAAAAAATTCACTCTAATACTGTGCATTACAATAATAAATGCAGGAATTAGAGGGTTTTACCTCTCTGTAAATAAATTATGCATACATAGTTTTAAATTAACCAAATTAAATGATTAAAGACATGCCATTCCTTCATGAACTTGTCTCAGGAGTGGGGGAATGCAGAGTATGCGAGGAGTCCCAGATTCTCGGTTTCATAAGAAGCAATTCTAGAGGCTGTTTCATCTCCTCCCATTCTTTGCAATGATAGAAAGCATTTTATTATTGGTTTCTTTTACTATTTGAGCACAAAGCAATTGTTGAGATTAGAAGTATAGATGCTGCTTGTGTCCCCTATCAAGGTGAATTACTGTGACTTTAAGCTGAAGAAATATTGCATAGCCCAGCCCTATACTTCTCTCAGAGGTCAAGTCAGACGCTGGTGAGTGGCTCTAAAGCTCCTGCTTCTGGATTTCAAACTGAGTCAGAGTTGTAGATGCTCAGCACTTTTAAAATCAGCTCTACAGCATCATTCCTCCCCTAAGCACCCCCAAAGCACTTTGGAAGCAGGAGCTAGATGCTGGTACTGGAGTAACTTTAGACCAACATGGCAGTAATGGTGTACTCACCCACAGTCCACGCTCCACTGTAGACAGTACCACCCATTTTCCTGATGGAGCAAATATTGGTCAAGGACCTGCAGGCTTACCTCCTAATTTCAAGAAGTGCCACAGTATCTCTAATTTCCAAGACTCACCAACCCCAAGGAGAACCAACCACAAGACATCTGTGTCATGTGGCTTCTAAAGGGTGGCACCACTGAGCGTACAACTCCCACTTACCACTATCCTGAAGTATTTGCTTTGTGGGAGAGTCATGTTGTTGAACCAACAGTGTGCTGGATACTGATTAAAGACAGACGGTTCCTTCATAAACTTGTCTCGGGAGTGGGGAATGCTGAGTAGAGGTCCAGAGCCCTAGTTCCTCCGAGCCTCTCTATTTCATTTGCCACAATCCTAGATGTTGTTGCCTATACTCCCATTTTTTGCAATGATAGGAAGCTAAAATAGAACGGGGAAACTGAGGCACAGAATGGTAAAGTGACTTGCCCAAGGTCATACAACAGGCCAGTGGTAAAGCTTAGAATATAGCCTAGGTCACCTGTTGGCCCTTTGCTCTATTCACTGTGCCACACTGCCTCGATAGATGCAGTCATAGGTTAGCAGCTATGCCACTGTGACTCCTATTTAACCTGTATTGAATATTGCTAAGTAACTTGTTTGCTGAAGGACTGAAAGCATTTACAGGCGTTTACACTTTCCTAAATGCTATGTAACCAGAGTGGTAACTGAATCCGCATATTTAAAAATCCAAGAACGTCCACACAATATATCTTTCAAATGAATTTTACACCTCTCCACTTGAGAAGAGTACACAGGGCTCGTCACTCTATGTAAAAATGATTATTTTAGTGCAACTTTCTCCACATAAATCAGTTCAAAGGCTGATGATTTAAGCGGCGTGAAAGCAGAACTAACAGTGGCTCTAATTGAAGGCTGTGCGGATATGTCACAGTTCAAAGAGCTCGCTAGTATTTCTTCTTTAATTGCACCTTCAGCTATAATGCACTGATACTCACTTTCATTCATGGCATTTTGCCCATATTTTCCCTAGTGTTTGCTGTAGAGTTGGCCTTAGTCTAAATCCTTGCAGCTGACTATTCCCTCACTTCAAGAGGTGTGCATGAAACAAATCAGGCTGAGAATTTTGCAAATAGCCCCAGTTTTTGACCACAGATAGAACTAAATCACTATATACAAACACTGCACGTCTGTGGCATGTTTGAAATCCAGATCCAAATCTTGCAAATTGAGCCCAATTCCCCTTTTCTTTAAAACTGGGTTTGGGTAGTTAAAATGGTAGTGCCATGTACACCACAGTAATTAAGTCCCTGGAAACATTTCTGCCCTCTGTTGTCAGTTGTATCTAGGAGCAACTGTTGTTGGGTGCAGTTTAGAGACGCATCCCAAAAGTTCCTGGGTCAAATGCTTCCCCTGGCTTACACCCTGTTCGACTCTGAAGAGCAGGGTTGCAGAGCGTGTAAGTCTGGGGAGAATGTAGCCTGATTTATGCATATGTGATAACTTAAGCAAATGTCTTTGGCCTGGAAAGCTAGACTGAGATCTCAGCAAAAAGATGTTTTCTTATGAGTTCCAGTTCCCCCTTGTGATGGGTGAATCAGAATAGCTTTTCCCATGGTAATGAGGTATTTATACTTTATATTCCAGCCACAGACAGGAAGTGAGGAAGCAGAAGAAAATTCAAATTAATAGAGTTATTTTGAACTTCAAATGTCTTGGTAAATTTGGTTTGAACTTTGAATGAAAGCAGGGATCAGTTTCCATCTAATATAAAGTGATGCACTGATACTCACTTTATAACTGGGCCAATCAAAAAAATGACTTTTCTTGAACAGAAACCATGCAATTTCCAGCTCCGTAACAAATGAGATCCAAACTTTTGTTGTTGAGATCTTTTTGCAAGATTCTAGTACAAAAATAGCCTTGTAATGTAAACTGAGATTTGCAGACTCTTCATGGTGCGAACCAGTGGTTTGGGATGTTTATGTTTAAAAACAGTTGAGATCTTTTGTTTAGAAATCTCCTTTTCTACAGTTTTGCACTGTTTTCAATAGCAGACTCATTAGGATTTGAAACAGCTGAACTTAATGTTCACAGAAAATAATGAAAGGCTATTAGACAGTAAACGCTGGAAATTTTTCTTGCGCAATGGGGCCCCAATCAGACTGCACCTCTACTATCATTATAATACAAATCATTAGTATTATGTTTACTGTTTGTAAAATTAATATGTATTTACTCAGGTCGTAATGACTCCATTAAAAAGCTGTTATGGTTTTGTAAGTCAACGTGTACACACCAAAATATATAATTGCATGGGCATCAAAACAGTAAAGACTTGTCTACACACAAACATTTAGTTCACGGCAGGCTGGGGAGGGAATCTAGCTTTCTGCACTCTTAACTGTCCATGTGCATCCTGCTGATGTGCATTAACAGTATTTTAATGCGCACCAGCAGGCTCCGCCCAGACTGCATAAGTACTACAACTTTTTAAAATATCAGACTAGGTTATTGGTCTTATAAACTTATGGCCAGAGTCTATCGGTTAAGAATGAAGCCAGAGCAGCTGTCTTGGCAGGTGTGCTATTGGGCAGCTGAAGGAACACGGAAAAGGGGCTGACCAAATGAACCCCTGCATAAAACAGTGCTCAGAGAAGGAAAACTTACAGGACTCAACATGCAAATCATGGCCCAGGATGGATAGAAATGGAGGAGACTTGCATGCGTCCAGTGTGATGTTTGATGGCACAGAACGGATTCAGATTCTTTGGTTCCACTGACTTCATTTCATCCAAAGCCAGAATGGCCTTTACTGTACATAAGGTGAAATGTAGTGAGCCATTTAGTCAAACAGGGAGCACTCACTGAAGTTAGTGGGATCCCATCTGTGTATGGCCCTGTTCAATTCCCAGGGACTTCAATGGGAGCTAGACTGGGCTCTAATCCCATACTATCTCACCCTCCCACCCCACCCCCAAGTGTTTCAAGATATGTTACTAGGTGTATGGAAATGGATACCCAGAAGAAGGTGAGTAATAATTTAAGTTGAGCTATTTTCAATAGACACACACCACTACAAGTTTGTTTAAAACTCATCTGAATATTCAGATAATGTGAACAATAGGACTTTGGGAGAGTCTGAAGCAGATTTCTTAACTCAGAGCTACCCCACCCTTTTTTTAATCCAATCTCCTTCTAATTTCCTCTTGCCATGGTGAACCAAAGTCCAGTCCTGCTTCCAAGCTTCTGCTACCGCACTGACTCCAGTTCTGGAATGGAAGTCTGGGCTTTGGCACCCTTATTCCTGAGAGGGAAGCCGGGCCTAGTTGTCCAACATGGGACCAGGAATTCCTGAGTGCTAATATGGCCTCTGACACTGTTAACCTCTGCGACCTTGGGAAAGTCATTCAACCTTTCTGCTTCAGGTCTGACCATTTGCAAAATGGGGAATAATACTTATAGCTCAAAGTGCTGTGAAAATTACTTAATGTTTGTAAAGCAATCTGAAGATACAAAACACCAATTATTATTTGAGGGCCCATTTGTTTTTCTTAGTTTTAAGGGCTCATGAGTACTCAGCTGCGAGACAGTAAAGATCTGATATATGGTTTTAGGGCTGCTATAAAGCTTAATTCTTGGCAAAATCAGGAAGGAGGGATGTTTCCATTAGTCCCTTTGTCTAAATGTATCTTCAAAATATACCCAGGAACATAGAGCGCAAAGGATAGACATTCCTTTTTAGCCAATGAGTACATGAATCAAACTAAATAATTAACATATATATTCAGAGATAGAGGCCCAAGCTGTATAGCTCAGGTCCAAAATGAAAATTGGCGATGTTTGGCCTTGGAGTTTTGGTTCAACCCATTATTGGGAAAAATTGCAAAGTTCACCTACAAATTCAAACTTCTCAGACACATCTCTCGTAGTATTGGTTTTCAGGACTATGTAAAAATTTTTGAATTTAGCAACTGCTATATTTAAAAAATGTACTGGGGAATGCGGGCTAGATTCACAAAGGAACTTTGTTTCTCAATTGCCTCTTTAAGCCCCTCAGTCCAACATTTAGGAGCCACTGGCATTCACAAACCATGACACAGCAGCAGCTGCCTAACCCTGGAGGTACTTACACTGCTGCTGGTAATGTGCAAAGCCACCTGAATCCTAATGCTGACTCACAGCTAATAAACTGCCTGGGTTCCCTGCTCATGCTAGAGTCTCAGTGCGGTTCCCAAAATTAGAAATATGGTACAAAATTGTTAACAGTGCAGGTGATTAACCCTTGGAAGAATCTACAAAGGGAACTGGTGTATTCTTCCTCTCCCAAAGTCTTCAAGTCAAGACCGCTTGGCTTTCTGGAAGACATGCTTTAGCCAAACAAGTTACTGGGCTCAATACAGGAGTAATTGAGTGACCTCGCAGGAGGTCAGAATACATGATCTAATGGTCCCTTCTGGCCTTAAACTTGATGAACAGATCTGTGAATAATAGAGTTATAATAGTCAATGCTAACACAAGTTTTAGAAGGGCTATAAAACCTCAAGCTTCAGGTCCCAGCCAATCTCTAATTTTGAGGGATTAGGACAAGACTCTTCACGGGGAACAGGTCATCCCACATCTGTCTACTCCAGAGTTTCTTGCATCTCCCTCCAAAGAGCTGGTGCTGATCACTGTCAGAGATAGTCATAGATAATCATAGAATCATAGAACTGGAAGGGACCTCAAGAGGTCATCTTGTCCAGTACCCTGCACTCATGGCAGGACTAAGTATTATCTAGACCATCCCTGACAGGTGTTTGTCTAACCTGCTCTTAAAAATCTCCAGTGGCTGAGATTCCACAACTTCCCTAGGCAATTTATTCCAGCACTTTCCCAACTGTCAGGGCGGTTAAGTTTTTCCTAATCTAAATCGCCCTTTCTGCAAGTTCAGCCCATTACTTCTTGTCCTATCCTCAGAGGTTAAAGAGAAGAAGTTACTCACCTTGTGCAGTAACGATGGTTCTTTGAGATGTGTCTCTCTGTGGGTGCTCCACTTTAGGTGTCGGTGCGTCCCTGTGCCAGAGATTGGAGATTTTAGGTAGCAGTGCTTGGTCAGGGCACGCGCATGCAGCAGCTGTCTCGCCGTGTTGTTGGCGCCTCTTGTAGTGCGCACAACCCGACCCCCTCTGTACCACGGAGTCCGATAGCAAAAACTCTGAAGCAGAGGGGAGGAGGGTGGTTAGTGGAGCACCCACCGGGACACACATCTCGAAGAACCACAATCTGGGGAGGTCGTTCAGACCCTCAAACAAGACTTTTAAATTGAGGCTTGGTTGTGGATGGTTGAGAAGATGAGGCCTGATGTTACAGGGCTCTACATCTTTGAAGGCATTGTTTATTCTGGTTATAGTCAAAATGCCGCTGTTGTTGGCGGTGGAAAGATGTGTCTCTTGTTCTTTGATATGGTATCGGCATCATTTGTTCGGTGGGGTCTATGTGTCCAAGAGTCCTTCATTGTATGTAAGGCCTCATCTGTTTTAGAGGAAAAGAGCTTTTCACGGTCAAAGGGAAGGTCCTCCACATTTAGCTGTAGTTCTTTCGAGATTTCCGACACCTGCAACCAGCATGCTCTGCACATCACCACTGCTGTGGCAGTTATTCATGCAGCTGTGTCTGCCACATCCATTGAGGCCTGTAGAGCCATACAGGCTATTATCTGCCCCTCTGTCATGATGGCCTTGAGCTGGGGATGTTTATCTTCAGGAAGATCCTTTAAGAGTTCCTGCAGCTGCCATAATTAGAGAAGTCATAATTTGCCAAGAGGGCGGAATAGTTGGCCACCCTGAATTGAAGTGTGGCTGAGGAGTATATTTTACGACCGAAGAGGTCTAGTCTTTTACGTTCCTTGTACTGTGTGGAACGTAACTGGGGTTGCTTGCTGCGGTGATTGATGGCTTCCATCACTAGGGATTTGGGCTGGGGGTGGGAGAAAAGAAAGTCCATCCCTTTATCTGGGACAAAGTATTTTCTGTCAGCCCTTTTACTGGTAGGTGGTGCTGATGCAGGTATCTGCCATATGGCTTTGGCCGGCTCCATTATGGCTTTGTTAATGGGGAGAGCATTCTTGGCTGAGGCGGATGGTTGGAGGATTTGCAGCAGCTTGTGCTACTTCTCTTGTACCTCCTCTAGTGTGATCTCCTGGCTGACCACCACTCTCTTAAAAAGCTCTTGAAACTGCTTCAGGTCATCAGATGTTGTTGGGTTTGGTGGTATCACAGCATCATCCAGTGAGAGGGATGAGTTATGGGTAAGTAAAGTGTGTGCCTGCTCAGTCTCTGAAATCACCTCTTGCTCCTCTATCCCCCGCTTGGGGACCTCAGAGGTTTCCCTGCCTGGTGAAAGTTGAGGTGATCTAATTTCCCCTCTGGCTGGGGTGGAAGATCTGGAGTATTGGGCTCTATATGGGTCCTAGGGAGGCCACTGCATTGGGACGGGTGGTGGTGGGCCTGGCCAGAGTTGCCCATACCAATGTTGCAGCTGTCCATAGTTGCGAGCCTTGGTTCTGACAGTCTCCCATGGAGGTTTCCTGCCTGTGGGTAAGGAGTGTCGAGAGGAGAAACGGCTGTACTGCATATCCCCTTCCTTGTCACTATATATGGACTGAGGGGTGGGAGATGCGGGGGGCTGCCTCGTTCTTTGGCCTGGAGATTGTGCTGGGTCAAGTAGTGGGGATTGTGGTGCCAAGGAGACTGCTATGTCCCTCGGGTGTAAAAATAGCACTGGTTCCGCTGTGGCTGGTGCCACGTTTGTATTGCTGTCACTTTCACGGAGGCAGCTCGTGCCACTGTAGGCCGGTCTGTTGGTACTGACAAACATGTTGGTGCCGGTGGTAGCAGCATGGGTGTCAGAAGTGCTTTCAGCACCAGGTTCCGCACAGGGGTCTTCGGTGCTGTGGAGGAGACTTGGTGTCTTGACTCTGAGTCGGTGCATCGGGGCTCAGCAGCGGTCCGTGAGGGGACGGTGCTGGAGGTGCCCAGGATCTTGTAGGAGCTCTCTCTGGATGAGCTTGGCCCTGAGGGCAAGAACCTCACTGGGGAACTCCTCTTTCTGTGAGTGTCCCATTTCGGGGCGGTTGAAGCTCACTTTCTTGAGGTTTTGGAAGGCTGAGCATTACCCTTGTCAGAAGTTTTGCTGGTCTGTGGCTGAGTTGTTGATATCTCCTGAGACTGCTGGAAATTTTAATGCGGAGATCTCTGTCTCGCCATGCCCTCGCTTTTTGATTTGTACAGTGAGTACATTTCTGGGGGATATGAGTTTCCTCCAGGCAGAAGATGCAAGATGCATGGCCATCAGAGACAGGCATTGCTGCATCTCTTAAAACCAGGTGAGCCCGGCATTGTGTCCGATGACTTTTCCTGCAACTGGGAAGGGAAATGTGAAGCAAAATGTAGCAAATGATTAGAAGAAAACTCTATTTCTACTGTTAACCTAAGAAACTAAAACTGAAGGGAAAGAAAAAGAAAATTTTTAAAAAAGTAACTGGCTAAGTACAGTCTAATCAAACTATCTAAGAGCTAACAAGCTAAAACTACAATGTAAATTATTTTCTTTTCTAGAGATTTTTGAAGAGGTAGCACTGCCATTGAGCTCCATCTGCAGCTGAGGGTGGTAGAGAAGGAACAGAGGGGTCGCTTTGTGCCCACACTACAAGAGGTGCCAACGACACTGTGAGACAGCTGCTGCGCGCGCAGGTCCCGCCCGAGCACTGCTACCTAAAATCTCCGGTCTCCGGCGCAGGGATGCATCAACACCTAAAGTGGAGCACCCAGAGGGACACTGTTCAAAAAACAACTTCTCTTCCTCCTCCTTGTAACAACCCTTTATGTACTTGAAAACTTATGTCCCCCTTCAGTCTTCTCCTCTCCATGCTAAACAAACCCAATTTTTTCAATCTTCCCTCATAGGCCATGTTTTCTAGGCCTTTAATCATTGTTGTTGCTCTTCTCTGGACTTTCCCCAATTTGTCCACATCTTTCCTGAAATGTGGCACCTGGAACTGGACACAATACTCCAGTTGTGGCCTACATCAGCATGGAGTAGATCAGAAGGCTTATTTCCTGTGTCTTGCTTACCACGCTCCTGCTAATACGTTCCAGAATGATGTTTGGGTTTTCTTGCAACAGTGTTACAGAGTTGATTCACATTTAGCTTGTGATCTACTATGACCTCCAGATTCCTTTCTGCAGTACGCCTTCCTATGCAGTCATTTCCCATTTTGTATGTGTGAAACAGAGTGTTCCTTCCTAAATGAAAGGAAAAGGAGTACTTGTGGCATCTTAGAGACTAACAAATTTATTTGAGCATAAGTCTCTAAGGTGCCACAAGTCCTCCTTTTCTTTTTGCGGATACAGACTAACATGGCTGCTACTCTGAAACCTTCCTAAGGTGAGTACTTTGCATTTGTCCTTATTGAATTTCATCCTATTTACTTCAGACCATTTCTCCAGTTTGTCCAGATCATTTTGAATTTTAATCCTATCCTCCAAAGCAGTTGCAACCCCTCCCAGATTGGTATTGTCCGCAATATTGAACAGAACAGGACGCAGAACTGATCCCTGCGGGACCCCACTTAATATGTCCTTCCAGCATTGACTGTGAGCCGCTGATAACTACTCTCTGGGAATGGTTTTCCAACTAGTTATGCACCCACTTTATAGTAGCTAGCTAATGAACTAGTAGGCTTGGTATGTTCAACAGTCATCACCCGTGTAGACCATCCTGCTGAATTTGCGATTTAAAGCTGATGTAGGAGCCTTCTTTGTGACCTGTTCAGTTAGACGGGCCACAAGCCTGACCTATACAGCACTTCCTACATTCCTAGCCACATATTCCCCCGACAGGAATTCTCTCAGTAGTTGCTGTAATAATTTATCTGGGATTCACAGAGAGGCCAGCTGCACTTCCACAGGTGGTCCACTGCAATTTGGCTTGGCTAATGAATACCTATGATAGTGCTAGTGAAATGTGATTTACATTTTTTCATTAAAAATGTCACCAGAAGTCCAGTCTCTGAGTGTTACAGCATTTGAAGCCAGCGTACACTTGATATTAATTAAAGTGAAAGATGACAGTACTAGGAAAGGGAACTGTTTTCTCCACTCGGATAAATGACCTTTACCAAGCACTTGTTCTTTAGTTAGAGTGGGTCATTACTTGAGCTTACTGAGCATTTTCAATAAAGCTGGAATCTCCGACTCAGTTTTCAGACATACATTCTAGCCCTGGGAACAGATTATCTCTGTTGTTGCATTTTGTAATTAGCATCTGACCACTCTCACAAGCCTGTTGTGCCACACTAGATTGCTAATTGCTCACAAATATAGTTTTCTAGTGGGCAGTGTGCGAAGGGGATATTGAACTCCATGTCACTGCCACTCATATTTTATACTGCCTTTTCTTTCCTTTGCAGCAATGGAGAAAGGTTGGGAGGATAGTCCCGGGGAGTGCTTTTTTTTTTTTTTTTTTTTTTTTTTTAACACTGTCAGCACATGGCAAATGATAAACAGAAGAAAAATAAACTTGGGGGTTTCATATTTCTCCCCACCGTTCACATACTTGTTAGAGAACAGTACTGGTTGCACTCAGGGGCAGAATGCATTGTATATTTCAAACAGCTGTGCCAAATGGGCAACCCTTCTGGCTGTTTCTGCCCTGGGCAAATAAACTGAGGCTAGTCATGGTCTGATCCTAACTCCTTTGACTTTGAGACCATGGCTCATCTCAGTTCCCTTTTGGGGGTAGGGCACCGATGAAGATCTATGGACTACAGGAGCATCAAGAAGAAAGTATTTTAGGGGAAAGAGTCCATGTACTTTGGTACCGATCATGTAGTGTTCCTCTTACACACGCCCTTAGTTTGTATGATAGGTACATTTAAGACAAACAATCGTTTGCCAGCTGCAAGCCTGGCACTCCTCATATAGCAGGAAGGAGAGTCCGCATCATCCAGTGCTTGCAGAAGAAAATGACTGAGCGAAAGGTACAAAAGCATACTGCACCCACTCCCCTTTTCCTGAGTGGGGGTGGGGTCCCACTCCAGTCCCCGGCCAGTTGATTGAGTCATATTCCCTAAGTTATTTCTTTCTATGCAAGAAGTTAAGTGAAGGGTTTGAGCATGCACAGGGCTGAGAAATTATATGTGTGCGCTTCAGTTTAAGCTAGTTACACTGGGTCTGCTTATGAAGCAATTTGAAATTTTTGAGAGCAGCACTTCACATTACCACAGTGGAGGCCTTTATAAGCTGGAAGTCTCAAGCCTTGATCACTTCCAACTGAACCACTTATAAAGAATGTGCACTGCTGGAATATTTTAAATGACTGTGTGCAATGCGCACTGATTTAACATGGGGGGCTTCAATTAAACAACAGTTCAGAACATAATGAACTGAAAAATTTCACACACTCTAAAACGAGATAAGCATGAAGCGAAGAAAGTGAGAGAATTAAGAAAAAGTACATTAACCATAGTACCAGTCACTGGCTGGTGAGATTCAGCCAGAAACACAGCATAATAGCTTGTGAGCTAGTTTTTCGTAGAAGTCTGATGTGGTTCAGGAGGAGGAGGGGAAATCCAATCCTTGCTCTTAAAGGAACAGGCTATCTGCATTCAAATCACAGATACACCTAAAGCCAACACCTTTGCTCTGACCACAGTTGAAGTCTGGGGACATTTGGAACTGGAGCCAAGCTCCAGAGTTGGCAAGCTAATGCATATTGCCTCTACATTCCAGACCTTTTATATATATATATATATATATATATATATATATATATATATATATATATATAAAATAATAAAAAAAAGGAATGGCCTTTGCCCAGAGAGGCTTACAGTTCTTGCACGTCTCCTTAGGACGCATGCACAAAACAGGATAAATCCAGAACCAAGGGAGAGTAACCACATGCTGGCCACCTACCCACTTCCAAGTTCTTTGGCTAGGGAGGAAAATCACACTCTGGACACCACCTGATCACTAAAGCATGCTTACTTTGCTTGGAACTAATATAATGGATGAGAGCTAGCACCAACAAGTGTGGCTGGTGCATCTCCGCAGACAATGTATTTTTCTTTAGAGTTCTTGCATGGCTGAAAGGATGTAAAAAGACACATGAAAATTAATATGGGGCAAATGCTTTAAGCTGTTCCTAGTAGTCAGCTGTTAAAAGCCTTTTTATGGTTTAAGATTGTAAAATATTGTTGTCAACTGGTCTTCTGTTTACTAATTATTGTGCTATTTTATTTCGTGTCAGATTTTTATCTACGTAAAATGGCACTTACCCTACCCCCATAGTCACAAAGAGGAGGTGAATAGCTGCAGCTCTGTATCTGAGAAAACATCCCTCCACAACATCTGTAGTCTGAGACTAGATTCTTGGAATATTGCTGTATTATTTACCTTGCGTGAGCAGTAGGAAATGCAAAATGGTCTCTACAAATGTGGGTGTAGCAATGCCGACTTTGCCATCATTTGTTATTTGATCCATGGTAAGAAACCAAAGTTGAAGCATATGTACCTTCTCATCTCAGATGGTGGATGTCTACTTTACTAGTTATTTTATTTTGGTGGACATCTGATGAACAAAAAGGGTGACTAAAGAACAGTATGTCAAAAGAGAGCCAGAAGATTGGATTTATGCCAGTGTACCTGATACGAACCTAACACGTGAAATGACTGAAGCAGAATATAAGAGTCATTAGCATAGGTGGTAAGCTTAGAGTCAGAGTCACAGACTTTAAGGTCAGAAGGGACCATTATGATCATCTAATCTGACCTCCTGCACAACGCAGGCCACAGAATCTCACCCACCCACTCCTGTAATAAACCCCTAACCTATGTCTGAGCTATTGAAGTCCACAAATCATGGTTTAAAGACTTCAAGATGCAGAGAATCCTCCAGCAAGGGACCCGTGCCCCACGCTGCAGAGGAAGGCAAAAAAACACCAGGGTCTCTGCCAATCTGCCATGGGGGAAAATTCCTTCCTAACCCCAAATATGGCGATCGGCTAAACCCTGAGCATGTGGGCAAGACTCACCAGCCAGACACCCAGGAAAGAATTCTCTGTAGTAACTCGGATCCCACCCCATCACATTAGGCATATTTTCCGCTAATAGTCAAAGATCAATTAGTTGCCAAAATTATGCAATCCCATCATACCATCCCCTCCATAAACTTATCAAGCTTAGTCTTGAAGCCAGATATGTCTTTTGTCCCCACCGATCCCCTTGGAAGGCTGTTCCAGAACTTCACTCCTCTGATGGTTAGAAACCTTTGTCTAATTTCAAGTCTAAACTTCCTGATGGCCAGTTTATATCCATTTGTTCTTGTGTCCACATTGGTACTGAATTTAAATAATTCCTCTCCCTCCCTGGTATTTATCCCTCTGATATATTTAGAGAGAGCAATCATATCTCCTCTCAGCCTTCTTGTGGTTGGGCTAAACAAGCCAAGCTCTTTGAGTCTCCTTGCATAAGACAGGTTTTCCATTCCTTGGATTTAAGGGACTTAAGGGAACGACTAAAATGATGGCTGTGTCCTGATCTTCAAAAAAAATTTTCCAAGCTAAATAAAATAAGAGGGAAGCTAATTAACACTTTTCTAGTTCCAAGTGGCCAAACCAAAAAAATGTATTTTAAGTCAAACCTAAGTGAGTGCATGTGTGTTTTTAGGTTGTTGGTTTTTTTGTTTTGAAGAATTTTACAGGAAACCAAGAAATTCCACTTCAGGTTCAGTGAAACATCGTTTGACCCAAAATGAAATGTTTAGTGTTGTTCAAGTTTAATTTTTTAAAAATATTGAGGAAAATTCAAAAAACAAGAAGTCATTTAAATCAAAATATCCCAATTTTTTTTGTTTTATTTTTGACTGGAACATTTGGCAAAAAAAAAATCGATACAAATTTTCAAAATAATCCGGTTGACCTGAACCTGCATTTTTGGGCAAAATTTAGTCCCCCAAATTTCCCCAAGCTCTCCTCAGAAGGCATTTTTGTTTGGAGAGAACTATTGTTACTTAATGCACTTCCACCTCAAAGATGAAATACTTATAAATTCTTATTTCAGGAAAAATTTCTTATAATTCAGTCCATAGCACATCATTCCTAGTCTACACAAACCACAAATCTTGGCTCAATAAGTCTCCTGCACACTTTTTTTTTTCCCCATATAGATTTTTCTGGTTGTTCTAGGAAACTCTCAGTACAAACCTAGAAAAACTTTGTCAAGGGCCCAGATAGTTTTGTGACTGAATCAGGGGCTCTAGCCTTGGTTCTGCCAAACTAATGGTCATCTGTGCCAGTTTCTCCCTTCTGAAAATTGGCATAATGCTTCCTCATCTCAGAAAGGTATTGCAAAACCTCAGCTGACTGAGTTTTGTAAAGAGTTTTGTAGAAATCCTCAGAAGAAATATGCTATGGAAGTGAGAAGTGTTATTTATTGTTACGATGTAAATTTATAAATACTAAAACTCTGGATTTCTAAATAGATTTGACTTAGAATTTTGAAAAAGAGACAAGTTTTTTCATATAATCCTGCCAAGATACAGGTTGTTTTGATATCTCTAGCAGCATCATAGGGACAATGGGAAATAGCCGATTTTATAAAACAGTAAGAGGAAGAAAGGGTTGACTAATTTCTTCAGCTGCTAAATCATCTCTAAGATAGGTCTCAGAGAATGACATTACTCTCCAAAGTGAAAATATGAAAAGAGATGAAATATACATTGCTTATGATAATCTGGAAATCATGGTAACGTTAGTATTGCTGTGTATCTGCTTCTTGTAGCAGACATTTGTCTGAAATGATCATTTTGCTTTAGCTGAGAAAATTTTGAATTGAACAGATATAATTCATATCTCCCCTGCTAGACCCATCACTTCTAGTGACTAGTTAGCAGCATTTAGAAAGCATAAATTGGAGTTATTAGCCTAGTTTAAGGGGGAGGGGAGAAAGGAGGCAGGGTTTAACTTATATCCGTACTACTTTCTTAAAACAACCAACCAACATGCTTTAGAGAGAGCCTGGGGTCTTTCATGCACTAGCTGAACTTCTCACACCAGGAATAAGCCACATCACCGCCAAACTACATTAGAACATGTTACTGTGTGAAGTTGCACAATTTTTTCAATGAAACCTAATACAGTTTTATCTAATCTTACAGTTGAGTGACAATATTGGAACGTACTAGTGTAGTCACATTAATGCACATTTTAGAAGTTCCAGCAGCAAAGTGTACATTCCCACTACCACTGTAGTTGGTTAATCTTTCCAAAGC
Source organism: Lepidochelys olivacea (assembly GCF_965140295.1). NCBI lineage: Eukaryota > Metazoa > Chordata > Testudines > Cheloniidae > Lepidochelys > Lepidochelys olivacea. The sequence goes on from NC_140416.1 coordinate 104,652,894, forward strand.
CCCACAGCTGAAGAACTAGAGCTTCCACAAAGAGATTGAAAAGGTGATTGACACCTAGCTGAAAGCTTGTGCACCTTACTGATTCATTCCTTTCTAAGGCTTGAATCCTACTTATTTCACTTCCCTGTGTGGAAGTATACAGAACACACTCATGCTTTTGCCTTTTATTTGTAATTACATAGCCCCTTTATTCTTTGAAAGATACACCTGTTATTCCGGTACTGGAATGTTAGGCAGCAAATCTATAAAACTAATATAAGCCTTCTTTTAGCAATGTTCAATGAGTTCACATCTTTTCCGATACTTGAAAAAGTGTGTGAAATCTCCACAGAAATATTCAGCTCCAGGGTGTAATTACTACACAATCACTCAGCATTTAAAAAGTATAATGATTTCTACTAACATAAGGAATTACTATGGTTGCATTTGCAAGGATGCTGGATGATACAGTTCACAATTAATACTTTGCTCTTTTCTACTCACCTTTCCTTAGAGGACCTTGAAGAGCTTTAACATAGTTCAACATTCATTTTTAATTGCTAATTTCCTTTGCAGCACTAGCATGTGAACATGGAGTTTAGAAAGCGTCCAAGGATTATTTGGTCCGTAGCCTGGCTCCTACTGAAGTCTAAGACAAAATTCCCATTGATTGTACCTGGACCAGGATTTGAGCTTGTGTGAACAAACAAAAAAACTTCTTTACTTCGTATGTTGCTTTACTGGTCTATTCACCTGTGCATGATGTGCTGACGGGACTATCCATACTGGATGCTGGTTTGGATACAAGGAAAATCATGTATGCAGATGCAGAAACATTTTAAAGTGGGCAAATTGTATATTTGAAACTTGAGTGGATAATTAGATGTATAGAAGTTATAATATTAAACAGGAACATCAGCTGAAGTCAGTTTACATTGAATACACTATTGAGCTCTATATTTTTCTATTTCATGTTCCTGTAATGTTTGACCCTTTAAAAAAAATCATACACACTGTAACTCTACTCCTTTTGTTACTGTTCAATAGCTATCCTGACAGCAGCACTATATCTTCGTTCTCATTTAATAACTATCATTCTGTATCTGCCCATTTTCAAGAAGGAATAAAGTTAAGTGTTCCAGAAATTTGAAAAAATTGAAACTTGACCTTTATTAAGTGGGTTAATTGTCACAATCTCAGCATGTATGAAATTAATGACCAAAAAGTGGAACTTCAGAGATTCAGAAGACTAAGTTAATGTCCAAAAAAGAAATCTAAACTCTGACCTTTTTGACATATGCCAAAAGAAACAGCCACCCTAATAAATTACTACCTGTGTGCAATTATAATAAACCATTCCAAGCATCTAATCACTTGAATTAATTGCTGCAAGGCACTATGGCTTTCTTATATTCAAGCTATTCTCAAGTAGCCCTTGTAGCTTATATGAGGTTGAGTGTATGTGTTTTTTTCAGCACAGCAGATTCAGTTTTAAAGTACATTATTCATACATTTGGACTACAAGAGTGTATACAACATTTATTAGTAATGAAATTAGGAATCTTGGCTGAGTAGATAGCAGTCCTAAAAATGGTGAACCGACCGGGAATAATGCTAGGGAAAATGAATTTGACTGAACACCGGGTCATGCACAGATTGCTGGATTTAGGGACACCTGCATATTTACAAAAATGTAAATTTATTCAACATTGAGGAGATGTGGTCATTGCTATAATCAGTTTTCATTGTACAGAGATGTCAATGAACAGCTGAATGTCCGCATCAAACAGGTTTTATAAGAACAGTATTTCTAAAATTACAGTATTACATTCAGTTGGAAAGACTGGATGGCTCAGCACAGTTAATGTGATACGAATCCTGTTAACTTCTAGGTGACTCTTTTAAACATGGACTGGCTGGATTGGCAGTGAGTGATATGGCCGTTTGAGGCAGAATGATTGGCAGAATGAATCAGTGGCCTCAGTGTGGATTCCAAACAACATCACATTAGAGGCACAAAGGCTGGTTGGCAGCATCTACAGAGGCAACAAGGAATTCATGGGGATTACACTACTCTCATCCCTGCAGAACTCAGGAACATTAATGGGGCACGATGCAGAAGCTTGCTCTGTCCATGCTGTTCCTGTTTGGAGGATGAATGACTTCAGTGTCCAGGACTGTCAAGCTGACAATTATTATTAAAAAGAATAAGTATGAAATTCACAAAAAGAAAAGGAGTACTTGTGGCACCTTAGAGACTAACCAATTTATTTGAGCATAACTGAAATTCAGTTATCTAATTCTTCTTCTTCTAATTCTGTGCATCAATTATGGGATTCAAGTTGGAGATCAACATACAAGATTTTGACCCCATCCTCATGCAGATTTTGAAACACCCTTTTTAAGAGCCAAAGTGATCTCGTATCTCACTCTGCAAAGGGCTACTGAAATGGTTCAGCTATAAAGGCACTCAGCCAAACCAAGCACAGGTGGGGCTAGTCTACACTATCAACTTTTAATATGTTTGAACACAGCTGTAACTAAACAAGTTAGCTGACAACGGTGGTCATGACTGTCCAGTCAGTATACATGAAGAAAAATTGGGTTACTTTGGTCTGCACAATGACCACATTGTGGTAAGTTCTGCTAAGCATCATGACACTCACTGGTAACATGTTGTAGCAAAATGCCAGCTTGTACCATTTTTACTTGCCTAGAGCATGGGACTCCTTGGATCAATGCCATTAAAAGAGGGTTCCCATGTAGCAGTGCAATATGCTACAGCTACTCCATTGGAAAAAACTTCGTAACTTTAGATCGAACAAATTCTTCTGTTCTTCCACAGTCCTAACTTGAGGGTTTATTATTTTAAAACAAGACTAATTAAGTTGAAATTACTTATCAGTCAATTCAGAGGTCTCCTGACATCCAACAATTTATTAAAACCATCCCTGAGAACAGTCACCACTGCATTCGCTGCTTAAACTGACCAGTACACAACTGGCCACTTGTTATTTTCCTCCCTTTAACAAGGGGCCCTCTCAACTTTCCTTTTTCTCCACCTAATGTTCAATACAGATATCTGGCCATGAAGAACGAGGCAGGATGCAACTTAAGATTTTACTATCTAAGGTACTGATATGGCTCCCATCACTGTTCGTATCTGAGCACCTCACAAAACACCTTTGAGGCACAGAAATTCTATTATCCCCACTTTACAGACTGGGAACTGAGGTACAGAGAGACTGACTTGCCCAATAGGCTAAGTTACTGGCCTAATCTATCATAAATCAAATTTTGTGTTAGTCTGTTTTAAATTGCTCCACAATTTACTAAAAATAATTTAGTCCATAAATATGGTTTAATCTCTTGGTATTTTGGAAACAGACAAGTTGTTAATGGCAAAAAATATGTAACATGAAGGCTCCATCTATGCTGCAGCTGTGGTTTGCAGCTTGTGCAGACATACCCACTCTAGCTAGCTCACTAAAAATGTCAGTGAGGATGCAGCATCACAGGCTTCAGCACAGACCACCCAACAAGTACATATCGGGGGGAAGGAGGAGGGCGAAGGGAAGAGTGAAGGGGCATTGTCAGGTGAGTTAGTGCATCTAAAGGCTGGTCTAAACTGGGAATTTACATCAGCATAGCTGTGTTTCTCAGGGGTGTGAAAAATCCATCCCCTCCCGAGAGAGACAGCTATGCTGACCTAACTCCCAGTGTAAACAGCAGTAGGTCAATGTAATGATTCTTTCATTGACCTACCTACTGTTTCTTGGGGAGGTGGACAGAAACAGAACCCCTCCCATGGGCATGGTCTTGTCTAGGCTATAGCAGTTTAAGTGTAGACATACCGTAAGACAGGAGTTACATTCCACTGGGATTCAGTGTGTCATGTACATGCCAAATATATGTTTGTTAACCAAACTGTAAGAGCCTATTTAAGTTTTCAAAAATATTTACAAATGATCCAGATACCTATATGGTCTCATCACTGTAGCATCTCAAAACTTAAATATACCCTGCATGTACTAATGAGCAACAGGTTATTAAAAACACCCACTCAGACTGTGATAAATCCCTTGTATCATGGATATGGCACTTTTTTGGTAGCAAGAAGGCAGGTCTTCTTTCAAGCTGTTTCTCTTTAAACAATAGTTTTACCAACGCATGTAAAAATTCACTTTCAATTAAGGTTTGAGTTCCTCAGTCCTTCTACAGGAGCCCTACGACAATCAGGTAGTCTTTCTAATTCAAAAGCCCCACAGAAGACACCGGCTCTAGAGAAAAACTGGGAGCCTTTATTGTTTTTTTCCCCCCACAGTCATTCAGTTTCTCAAATTTGTTTCGCTTCTTGGCTTGTGAAAATCCTGAACATGGCCTCCAAGGTGATGGAGGCAGCAGCAGACTATTGAGGGACCTTTACTATCCATGAATCCACATTGCTCCCATGCTCTACTGAAAGGGGTCTACTCACAGCAGAACAACATAGAAATGTACACTACTTATTAGAAACTATCAGCTGTTTCTTTATAGGGTCAATACCTGAAACCTGTATGTCCATATTTGAAATCAACATTAGGGTAATATCAGCTTAAAAAAAAGAAAAGAAAAAACTATAAAAGGCTGGACTGTTTGCTATTTTAGAAGCATCTGGGTGAACAATATTTTGCCTGAACAGTGCTATTTGGCAAAGCAATCTATGAGAAAAAGAGTAGGCTATATACATTAGAGCTAGATTTATTTGTACAACATGACAGTGTGCCTTAAGTACCTCAGTTGCAGCTCTATGATCATTCCTCGCTAAGGGCTAAGCTACTTTAAACATGCTGAGGTTAAGTATATTTTCTGTACGAGTGACCATTTAAGAAATGTACAGAGAAAGCATTTAACTTTAGCCCAGTTCCTAAAACACTACTTGTATCCTTAGTTTAGCCTGTAATTTTAGCTTAAGTCTCACCTGTAGTAAAGACATGGACATACTGTACAAAGCCAAATAAGTTTGTACAAGTTACAGGTTGTTAGGGAAACGACCCTCAACAGATAGGTTTTCATGCAGAATTCAAAGGAAATATTCTTATTTATTTCTTAGACATCAGTCAGATTTCTCAGACTGTTTTCCACTTACAAGGCTACTACATATAGCTAACTAAACAGAAGCAATATTTGGCATTTATCCTAGGATTAGTGTGAACAGCCACATAACCAAAACATTAAGAAAGTTAACTTTAAAATGCTTTTGAAGGGTCTGTTTTCATGACAGATGGCTATAAGGGCTTATCAGCGCCAAAATAATTATCCCTTAAGCATTTGAAAATTGAAGGGGGAGGGAAGATTTTAGATTAATATTTCTTTGAGGCATCAGTTACATCTAATGAGTAGAAATGTAAACTACAAGATTAGACTATTCTGCAATATTATTGTATCCAACACAAACAGATCAAAAATAGAAAAATTAGACTGCTTAATAGATCAACGTTTACCACACTTCTTAGCATGATCACTCTTGATTTGACTAGTGCCCTCTGTGGAGTACTGAAATGTAGTAAGTTTCCCTCCATGTAAATTTTAGGTAGGGTTAGGTATTTTTTGTTTGTGTAATACGCTTACTAGCAAAGACATTGTAGAACTATGCTTTATTCAAGAAAACCCACACATTCCTCCTGCCTGTGGTCACCACAAGTTTTGCTAAGCCATAGTTAACAGCAAATATTGGAACAAAATACAGTGCATCAGATTGAACCAAATCATTTAGATTTTGGATTACAGTGAAAATGTTTAGGGAGAGCTACTTTCAGAATTTCATATCGCCTTCTACGATACATGTGCAATGAAATTGGCAGAAGCAGGAATGAAAGAGTATTGTTTCTAATAAAAGCTGAAGAATTGTGACTTTTGTATGACATTTAAATTCTCAGGATGACAATGCATGCTGTTCTACCTACAAGCAGCATTTTAGTTACAAAAATATCGGTCCAGCCTCTAGTTACTTAGTGGGGAAACAATATCCCCAGTGTAATGGCAACATGCCATTCTCAGTGAAATATTTAGAAAAAACTATTTAACATTTTTTTTTTACATCTCATTGGATTCCAAAGTTACTATGGCAATATGAAAGTCACTTTTTGACATGTGTATTGCACCAACGATTAATGCAAAAGCACATTTTTCAAGTTGTAATGTAAAAGAGAAGCAAAAATCTAAAATAAAAGACTGTAAATGTCAAAAGGCATTTTAATGCAACCAATCTTGGATAAACACGTTGCTACATTCATTAAAATTTAAGCAGTCATCCAAGCTTGCCCAATCTTTCTATTATTTTGAACTTTTCAAGATAAAATATGCTAAAAGGAAAAGTCCTTAAAATTGAGCTCAGAATTAAACTGTTATTCACTTCTCCTAAACTGGGAAATAGCAACAAAAAGCTTTGACACTATCCTCACTTCATTATTGCACTGAGCTGCAATTGCTTTCAGACAGAATTCACAATGTATAGGAGAGGGGTGACCAATACTGCTGGATAGCAGACATAGCTAGCATTGTGGATGTAACCCAATGTGCATCAACCACAACACAATTTAAATGGTAAATTATGCACCAGGGTTGATTTTGGTCTTCCCCAAACCAAAAATACTCCTGCTTACCTTTTCCTTCAGGAAAACAGAATCAAATATATATTAGCCAATAGATGAAGTTTAAATAAGATTGGTAAATAGCTGTCATATTCAGTGTTACATCCAATACTACATAAACATGAAAAAGTAGAAGACAGGAGTATTACTCATGTTTTCGTTTTAATAATGGTTTTAGCCAAAAGTGTAGCTTTGAAAATCTCTAGCTAATTGTGAAAATGTGAAGAAGCTAGGAAGCTACCTCACTTTGAACCACACAGTTTAAAGCTGTGGCTTGGCCTATCTGCTTTCAAACTCTCCATTACCTTGCCAACATTTAAATAAGAAGGTACCATTTTAAAATAAAAGTCAGCCTTTAAAATTAGGTGGATGATGTACTACAGTAGCCTAACTTTGATTCAAGGAGAAAGATGAAATGTTTTTATACAGTAAACAAAACACAAAAGCAAACTGAAATCCTTCAAAATCACTGTAAGTGTATATAATTAGGATTCTCATCAACATTTAAAACTATTGAAAATAAGGTTGCCACCTTACCTTTTTTGGACTGGTGTACCTGGTTTTAAACAGGTTTTCCTCCAGTCTCCCAAGTTTCTGATCCTCTTATTCAGTTTTCTGCTGTACTGCTCTCCTACTTTTATGCTGAATACCAAGTCAGTCCTGCCTTCTGCTTTTCTTGGCAGGAGGCAGAGCAAAATTTTAATTTCAGTAATCAAGAGTGACAGAACAACAAAAGCACAGCAGATAGCAGAGCTTAATTCTTTCCAAAGAAGAAAATACATTTGTCCCACAAAGGTCTGCAAAATCTTGCAAAGGCACCTTTTTCCCCAGTTTTTTCCTGAAAGCAAGATGGCAATCTTAATTGAAAAGGGATGATAAAATTTTTAAATAACTTAAAAAATCATCTTTATATAAAGCAGCAAAAACATTTTCCTCTGCAGAAAGAGAAATTTTAACAAAGAAACACACCAATGTAAATGCACTGTTCATAAACTTCTGCTAATTTTAATTTCACAATGAAGTCAAACTTTATTTTTTGACTATTCTTTAACCTCATCAGTACTGTCTGAAGAAGATTCTTTGGCATCTTCAGTGTCTTTGTTGCTTTCCTCTTGATTTAGATTTTCATTTTCTGATTTGGTCCCATTAAGTAGAGTTTTTTCACCATTTACAAACCCATTCTCCGTGACTCCTGCATCAATAGTTTCATCAATCTTTAAGTCCCCTTGTTCCTCTGCTTCTTCCTCTAGGTTTCTCAAGACAATTGGGAGTCTAGAGTCTGCCACAGTGTTCTCTAGCAAGGCAATATTGCTCTCTTCATATTTAGGAAGTAGGGCTCCTTCTGCCATTTGTCTACTATAGTACTCTCTGTTAGCAGCTGCACTCTTCACTGCTTTCTCCAAAATCTCTTTTTCACCTAAACGCAATTTGATAGCCATTGTCGCATGGAAGGTAAGGTCATGGGTCTCCAAGAAGGATTTATCATCCTGGAGGAAAAAAGTGAAAATTATGAATAAAATCCATCCAACTTTTGTCCTGCAATAACAAAGGCTCCAGATCTTGTAAGCTGATCCACATAGGCAGATTTTTATGCCTGTATGGAGCCCTACTGAAGTCCATGGGAATCCATAAAGGAGCACAGGTCCCCCCACATGGATCAGCTTGCAGAAGCTCAAGTCAGTAAGTTTTAAGGATAACTGTAGTGAAAGCAAATTAAAAAAAGTGACACACTTTCTAGATGTGTTAGTCTAGTACAGGGGAGGGCAAACTTTTTGGCCCAAGGGACACATCTGGGTGGGGAAACTGTATGCAGGGCCATGAATGTAGGGGTGAGGCGGGGGTTGGAGGCTCAGGGCAGGGAACTGGGGTGCAGGTGGGGGTGCGGAGTGCAAGAGGCGGCACAGGGCAGGGTTTGGGGTGCAGGGTGTAAGAGGAGTTCGGGGTGCAGGCTCTGGCCCGGCGCCTCTTACCTAGAGTGGCTCTGGGGTGGCAGCGGCATGCAGCAGGGCTAAGGCAGGCTCCCTGCTTGCCCTGGCCCCAAGCTGCTCCCAGAAGTGGCCAGCATGTCCGACAGTGGCTCCTGGGGGTGGGGTGGGGCAGGCGGCTCTGCCACATGCTGCCCTTGCCTGTGGGTACCACCCCCGAAGCTCCCATTGACTGCAGTTCCCGGTCCTGGCCAATGGGAGCTGCGGGGGGCGGTGCCTGCAGGCGAGGGGCCTCCAGGGGCCGCAGAAACATGTGCTGGCTTCTTCCGGGAGCGGTGTGGAGCCAGGGAAGGTAGGGAGCCTGCCTTAGCCCTGCTGAGTCATGGGCCAGATCCAGCCCGCAGGCCGTATTGAAAGCCCTGATGGGCCAGATCCAGTCTGCAGGCCATAGTTTGCCCTCCCTTGGTCTAGTAGATAATTTAGAAAATATAAAAAAAGACACAGCAAGTTAAAACTGATTCCACATTTTACGAGTGGAAAAAACAAGGAGCAACAATTTACAGAATCATGAAAACAAATGAAAACAGATTGCCAAAATCTTACGTACTTTATTTTCTTTGGCTATATATATTATTATAAATTATACATGAAAAAGCAAGTGAAAAATGAATGGTCACATAACTAAGATAAACTCAAAAGAAGATTGCGGGGGTGGGGGGAGGAAATGAATTCTTGTTTTGCTAGAATCACCATGCAAAAACTTCAAGATTGTACAGATTTACAGGTTCTTGGTTCTTACCTCCACAGTAGTTTTATAGGTTTTCAAAAGAAGGGATGCTCTGGCTTCAAGGAACGTCCAAAGTTTAACCTCATTGTCCCAGCTAACTGGAAACTCAGAGTTGCCCAGAGTGAAGATTTTGTCAATAGCATGCTCTCCTATTAAGTGTTCTTTCAGCTCTTCTGCAATAATTATGAAGAACAATATGTTAAAAACAATCTCACCATTCACTATGGTAGTTGACAAAACTTAGAAAGCTTCATTTTCAATAATATGATTTTATATTGCTGGAGAAAAAAATCCTCTCCCCTTAAAAGGAATGATCCAACAATCTGGCTCTCTCTAGTACTCCCCTCAAGGTAGCATCTGGAAATCTTGAGGTTAGCAGAAAAAGGAACCTTCAGTTCCATTCTTAAATAACCTTTTGAACATTTTGGCTTAAAAGACACATCATAACTCTTACTTTGGATGCCAATTACAGATACGATGTCACATATAATCCTTGATGGTGATAAACAGAACAAGGGGGTGATACTTTAGAGTTGGGTGTATTTATACACTGCTCCCTGAAATGTTTCTTTTTATTGGATAAATAGCAATAGATTTCTTTTTCTATTGTTAAAGGCTATTTTTTTTTTCAGTAAAAAAAACTGAATACTGTTGGTCAAAAGACATCCATCAAAAGTGCCTCATAGAAAATGTCGAGTGGTTTGTGACAGCATTACACAAATTTCATTAATCTTAACCGTTTAATTACCAAAATACTCTCCTGCAAAGCAGTATATCACAAACTTCAAATTAAACATTACAAAAGTTGGTATTAACATTTTATACAATAGACTTCAGTGACATGTAAGTAAGTTTCATTTGTTGATGAAAGAGTTACTAAGGCAAGGGACTTCTCACCAACGGATCAATGATTTGTGTCATATAGCTCCTCACTGAACAGTTTAAATACAGACAATAATTGCAGTTTTCATGCTGAGAGTCTAGGACACATACCTCAATTGCACACCAGTACATTTCATGATAATATAGCAAATGCACTCTAGGTATATTTCGTAGAAGAGAAAATTCACCAATCCCTTCCACGTCCCTGAAGAATTATGCTTATTATGTAATCATTATGACATCATCTCTTTGAAATCAAAAGAGGTTCAGTCCCAAAGTCCACACTCGTTTAGAATTCTAAAGGAAGCACAAACGTACGCGCCAACAGTATCCCCCAAACTTCCAGCATATGAAGCAACAGCTTTTCAGAGATTAGAACGTACACACATGAACCACCACTCCGCTATCTTTCCCCATAAAGCCATATATATCAAAACAAATTGTAGTCCCAAAGTATATAATACAAAATTTGTAGTCTTTCAATACAAACTAGTCAAAAATCTCATGTATCACGAGAGCACAGGTAATAATGCAGACGTATATGTATAGTTTATGAATTGAGGGTTAAAGTATCAGACAGTTTAACTATAAAGAGATCAACACCTTTGACATATCAGAAATCCTGCAATCCATTCCTACAACCCTCAAAAGTGACATGAAATGAAAAAGGCCTCCACTCAACTACGAAGTAGGTAAATAGATATATTTGGTGGGAGCCATAGAAATAATTCACTAATCATAAACTAATACAATAGATAATGGGACAAATATCTAATTTGCATACTTTTTAATTTCACAGGAGGGGCTGTTGGAGGATGGGGAAGGTAGAGGATGAATTAGGGATGTGGTGACACAAACCACTTTACTAAATACTACAGAGCCTCCTTTATCAATATCACCTTAAAAAAATAAAGGTTTCTTTTAAAAAAATCCAATGAGACTGGAACACAAGGCCGTGAAGTTATTAATACATTTAATGTATGTCGTCTTAGGTGAACAAAAATAAATAAAATACAATACAATATATACATAAAACTTAACATGCCTCTAGTGTACCTGCTAGCATCTAGGTACATAGTAACTTAAATGTGCAGAGTAACCCTACTGGATGTGGTTGCTCTCCCTGCTGTGAAACGAACAGTTCTTACCTATAACCTCTGTTGGATTATTTTCATAAATGCAAGTGCAACAGCATATGCAAGATTAGGTACATAATTGTGTCTAATTAGCAAACAGTTGTGATTGTATCCACCAAGTAAGTTATTACATAGACAAATTAGGTGCATAGTTAATGACTGTGCATACATTTTTCCTGGTGCAACTACACACATGCATGAAAGTAAGGCTCTGATAAGTTTACTTCACAAGACAAGCTGATTATAGATTATGAATAATCAAAAATGTTGATTTATATGTGCAAACTGACAACTTTGAGGTGTGTCTTTGATTTCTGCTATAGTGCAGTATTTTCTAGTTCCTTTCCCAGAAGAATCTAGTGGTAAAGGGTGACTGAAATGCTGTCACTATAAGCATGCGGCGAACTTTTGGACTTTTAAGACCTTGCATTGTGGGTCATTTTTTAACCTTTGACTAAATAAGACTGGAGAGCAAAAGTAATCAATTACAAATCACAAGGAGGAAAAAAGGCAGTTACAATGTACTATATGGTACCCTTCAAATTAGAACATTCACCACACCTGCTGCTTTGAGGAGAAAGTCCCTGTCAAGGTTCCTCCCCCACTCTGAACTCTAGGGTACAGATGTGGGGACCTGCATGAAAAACCTCCTAAGCTTATCTTTACCAGCTTAGGTCAAAACTTCCCCAAGGTACAAAATATTCCACCCGTTGTCCTTGGACTGGCCGCTACCACCACCAAACTAATACTGGTTACTGGGGAAGAGCTGTTTGGACGCGTCCTTCCCCCCAAAATACTTCCCAAACCCTTGCACCCCACTTCCTGGACAAGGTTTGGTAAAAAGCCTCACCAATTTGCCTAGGTGACTACAGACCCAGACCCTTGGATCTTAAGAACAATGAACAATCCTCCCAACACTTGCACCCCCCCTTTCCTGGGAAATGTTGGATAAAAAGCCTCACCAATTTGCATAGGTGACCACAGACCCAAACCCTTGGATCTGAGAACAATGAAAAAACATTCAGTTTCTTACAAGAAGACTTTTAATAAAAATAGAAGTAAACAGAAATAAAGAAATCCCCCCTGTAAATTCAGGATGGTAGATATCTTACAGGGTAATTAGATTCAAAAACATAGAGAATCCCTCTAGGCAAAACCTTAAGTTACAAAAAAGATACACAGACAGAAATAGTTATTCTATTCAGCACAATTCTTTTCTCAGCCATTTAAAGAAATAATCTAACACATACCTAGCTAGATTACTTACTAAAAGTTCTAAGACTCCATTCCTGGTCTATCCCCGGTAAAGACAGACTATAGACAGACCCACAGACCCTTTGTTTCTCTCCCTCCTCCCAGCTTTTGAAAGTATCTTGTCTCCTCATTGGTCATTTTGGTCAGGTGCCAGCGAGGTTACCTTTAGCTTCTTAACCCTTTACAGGTGAGAGGAGCTTTCCCCTGGCCAGGAGGGATTTCAAAGGGGTTTACCCTTCCCTTTATATTTATGACAGTCCCAAAAAATTCTCAAGCTGCCAGCACACTCCTTATACCACATGACCCAAGAATGTGGACTAATGCAATTTTACATACTTTTAGAAAACTCAATGTCCTCTAATGTTCTATTAATTTAAGAATGATGCAGAAGAGGACCATGTTCTGTTCTGTGTTCCCAATCCCTATTCCATTTTCCCATAAAACATTACTTTTAAAGTTTTCTAGCTTTGTTTCATATGAACATCTCTTCTCTTCTCACTTAAAAAACCCTCCATCAATTGGAATATTTGTGAATGTTTTACCTTCACTCATACAAAACACTCGAAGGAAAGCCAGAAGCTGAGCAGAGATTGGAGGCTCAGTGGAGTGCAAGGCAAAAACACTGGAGCTGACCCAAAAAAAAAAAAAAAAAAAAAAAACACGTGAATGCAAATTAGACTGTAGTAGCTTCAACATGAAACCTTTAATATATACACAGATGTCACATTATTAGATTCTGAAAAAATATGAGGTCACACTAATTTCTGAGTCTGAACTGAAGGAACTTCTCCAACCTGACCCAAAAAAGAACAATCACTTCTCCACACGACAGGCAATTTTACACTTAAATGTCTTTTTATATGATTTTCATAATAAATTCATGCTTGATTTTAGTAGCCAGATGAGTAATATATAGAAGAATAATCTCACCTTAAGTATTGATTTTAAAATGTTAACAGCAATATTATGATTGGTTCAATATCAGTCATTAATCAATTGACATATTCAACAACAGAAGGGCCTGGATAATAGTTTCCATTAGGATGGCTCCTTTCCCCTTAAGAAAACAATGTTTCATGATTGCTGCCCACCATACTACAGCCTGAACTAACAGCAGTTTCTTCTAAGGAAAAATAGTTGAAACCGTGATAGATGACAAATTGAGCATTGCAGGACATTTTGAGAAGGGACAGGGAAGAAATGAAAGCCACATATTGGTTCACATTTAACTTTCACTATTTTTACCCAAGCACTTACTAAAGAAAATCTAATTCCTCCTTGTATACACTCCAAACTAGATTATTTAGATCTGAGTAGTGCACTAAACTTCATTATCACAATGTATGTCAGTTGCTATATAAACAGACAAGATATTAGGCCTAGGCAAACTATTGCAGAACAATTTTAATAATGCACTACGGGACTGTGTACATTTTGAAATATTTTAAGGATGAAAGAAAAAACTCAGTTCATTCTGTTTTACTTACGTTGGAATGCCAGCACGAGCTAAGACCTCTGCCTTCATAGCATACAGCCTGTCACTTTTACTCACTCCAAGCTTTATTTTCACTCTGTCATGTGAATTATTATCAAAGAAAAAACCACTGTGGATCACAAATTCAGCATTCGACCGAGTGCCATAAAAAATGTAAATCTAGAAGGATGAAAAGAGAACAGAAGGGGAGGCGGAAGGGACCGGGAAGCTTAAGATTAACTCACAAAATGGACATAAGTGGAAAATTATTTACTGAAAAAAGTTATATTGTCATGAAATACAATACTTATGTGGTTATAAAACAAAAATGCATGTTTATTTTCATTTAATGATTCAAAATACCATACAGTATTGCCATAAGACTTCAAGGATGTTGTGCAATGTGTTCAAAATTTCCATATATTGAGATGGGCCTGTTATTTTATACCCTGCATGCTAGAGGAGATAACTGCTACGGTGTTAAGGATATTAAATATCATATAAAGACATCTTATAGGTATTCAGCTGATGCTTTCTATATTATCCCCATTTCCCCAAACTTTTTCTAAATCAAATTTGTACTTTAAGACTATTTATTCACCATGGTCCTCTCGCTTACAAAAAATATATTCCATATTTATATAGAGTAATATCTTTTGTTTTAGGTGCCATACAAATGTAGACATGTTTCCTGCCTCTTACAGCTTACAATCTAAAATGTTAGATGAAGCAGCATACACCACAACAAGTGTTTTAAAAGAACTGAGAATTTAAAGAAAAAAATCACTAATAAGTTTATGGTGCAATTTTTCACCTAGCATTTGGCTGCATTAAGAACTTGGTACAGCAAGCCACAGCATCAGCTGTTGCATTCTGAGCCACAAGAACCCTTTTTCAGTAATGGAATTGTCAACAGAAATAAGACATTTACCTTGTATGCAGATGCAATACAATCATTGCCTTTAGAAATAAAAGCAATGTTCTAGTTATAGATCCTTAAATGATCTTGAGTTCATCTTTTAAAAAAAGTATATCTATGGAATCCTGCTTAAATAAGCTTGCATTATAAAAGCAATGATTCTATGAATGATAGTTCTAGGATAGATACAAGACACAGACCTAGGCAAGCCTTGTGTACAATTAATAGTCATAGATTTTAAAGCCAGAAGTGATCATCTAGTCTGACCTCTTGCATAACACAGACTATAGGATTTCTCTGTATTAATTCCTACTTCAAATCTAACTACAGCATATCTTTTAGAAAAAGATGAAGGATAAGAATAAAGGGACATATCTGTTAAAAATTCTTTTGAGTACAAAGGTTGTAATCCAAGGAGAAAATAGAACTAAAGAGGAGTTCAAGTCCTACACTCATAGATGAGTGCAAGGAACCTGCCTGGGAACAGAAAGTATCCCCAACATACTAAGTATCTGAACACAGGATCCACGCCCCTGCCAGTCAAGGAAACTCCATGCACAAACTGTTTTGTATACTATCTCAAACAGCTCAATTCATCAGGTTTTAGAAGACAGATGCTTCTCCTCTTTACATAAATACTACTTTTTAAACAATTTAATACATATTTCTTAATAGACTGGAAGTGAAAGATGTGGGGTCAGCATCTTTCCACTCATATCTTCAGAATACACTGTGGGACTTGATGCATGTCTGGTCTACATTACACTGAACTGGTGCTGCACATGGCTTAGTTTGTCTTTGGATCAGTGAACAAATAGCATTAACATTTGCAGCTATTCTGTGCTCAACACCACTCCATCTGTACCTGTTTTCATCAACAGGTACTTTTCCTGATGTAGGCAAAGCTTTAGAGTCTTGGTCTTTCTATTTTAATGGTTTGACCGATTAGTCTTAATCCAGGATGATTACTTTCAAGATCCTCTCTCATTCTCACTAAGGTTTTGGGGCACACACAGCACAGGCCAAATATCTCCTGGACCAATGGTCTTTGTCTATTGGATTGTTGATAACACCTCCTCTTATTACCTGTTGATTGGACAAGTACTAGACTATCACAAACTAGTCAAATAAAAACTATGCAAGACATTTCAAGCAGAAAAAAGCACTGAACAAAACCAAGAGTTCTACCACCTGCTATTGCTGATGGAAACTGAGGCACTGAGGGCAGTTTTGGGTATGGACCTTTACCAACCACATCTTCAATTTCTAGATCAGTGGCCTATACAGTGTACACTCCCCAGTGATTAAATATATGAAATGGTTATTACTCAGGAAGAAGCACGCAACTTCTACAGAGGAGATTTGCAAAGATGATTGTGTGACAGAATATATCATGTTCATTATTTTGACAACTGTAGTTTAGTTTATTTAGTTTTACTAATACTTTACGAAGTATTATCCAACTACAACAAAACCGTGTTTATACAAAGACCTCACCCACAGGACTCTGCTATTAAATCTTCACAGAGAAATACTGAGCACCCCTTTTTGTGCAGATTATATTTGCAGATTAGCAAGGCTCTTTTGCAGCTAATAAAAACCTTAGAGGTTAGTTATCAAGTGGACAAGCAGATGTTTGTGTGAAATCGTCACCATTTTCATCAAGACAGTCAGTTGCATGAACAATACATTTCTGCATAAAACTTCACCAAATAGCCATGGAATGGATAGCTGTCTCACATTACCTGTTCTCCAGCCTTAAAATCCTGAAGCGCTACACACTCACAACGGTCATCTTCTAAATTGTAGCCAGTAGTGATCTACCCAAGGGGGAAAAAGTAATGAGTCTTTAGCATATTACATTTCTTTCCTCCCCATTTTCATAAAGCTGCCTTTTATTGGAGATGGATATTATCTAAAGTAATTGCACATCCTGCTTTTCCTTCACCTGATGCAACATGGTTGGTACTAAATGTTTTATGAATCTTAAGCAATCATTTCTTAGTTAGGAACATTAAAAATCTCTGCACTAGAGAAGATCAAGGAAGGAAATTACTTACCTGAAGTAAATGGAAAGCTCTGAGGGAAGTACCCTCCATAGACTAACACTTGCGGGTCTCTAGCTAAACCCAGTAGCTTATTATAAAGTTCTTGAGTTTTAAGTCACTCCTGTGAAGCACTCTGGAGCGCTGCACTGAGTGTGCTACATTCTGTGTCAAACCCTTCAACTATCAATGCATTTTCGATCTCTCTCAATGAAAGAGGAATGGATAACTGGGAATCTTTAAGGGATACCATCTTCAGAGAACTCCAATTTACTTGCAAATAATTCCTTTATCTAAAGTTAAGCAATTATTCTCAAATACTGAAGAGATTTTTCTGTGGGAGCAGATGGGGGAGGGGGGATTGGATTTCTTTACCATACCCTGAATACATTTCTTTTAAAAATCATGAAAATAAAAATACTTATAATAAGTAAAACCATCCTAAAAATTTATTTTTTTTTAAAAAGTTAAATCTAGTATGCTCTTGAATAATAACATTCAACATGGACTCTATCATAAAGGATTCAGAGACCATGCTAGACATAATGAAGCTGTGCTATCAGGAAACAACTTTTGTGACAAGTATTCTGAATTTAGTGTTTACACAACTACATTGTAGTAAAAATAGGTTGTGAACCTGGGGGACAAACTGCAAAAAGCCACAGATTTTCTCGCTAGATCTTGTGGCTTCATTAGAACTTTGTTTTCATTTACAGAGATTATGTTTGAACACAGGTACTATACTGTGACTGCCATCTTGGATTTGCTTTGTCTGAGGAGGGAGCCCCTTAGGCTACTTTGAAAGCTTGGCTGGCGGTTTACATATTAATAATTTCTGCTTGCATATTCAATCATGCATTTGTAAGTCAAAACAATGCTTTCATAGTGACCACAGGGAACTCTTCTCAGACACAGCAAATCCAAAATGGCAGCCATAAGCAGAGCCCTATGGGACACATATAATGGCACTGTACATAGATGCCACAGCTCAAAAATGTATTCCATGAATTTGTGATACTTTTGCAAGTCCTTTATACACTTTCTTTGTAGCCTAGATCATCCAGTTTGATCTGATGCATAACACAGGCCACAGACACTTAAGTTTCCTCTAAACTGCATTGCCACACAGCAGCTTATTAAGCGCTGCACAGGCTCTCAGGGCTGCGGTGGGGAGAGATGCCTCTCCCCCAGCCCTGGACCTGCCACGTCTGGGGGCAGAGGTGCCCTTCCCTGGACCTGCCCGGGGGGGGGGGGGGGGGGGAGAAGAGGAGAGGAGCCCCTCCTTTGGCCCCAAACCAGCCCCAGCCCGGGTCTGCTGCAGCTGGGGGAGACACACCTATCCTGCAGCCCCAGCCCCGGAGCTGCTGTGGTGGGGAGAGGTGCCTCTCTCCCCCAGCTCAGGTGCTGCTGTGGGGAGAGAGCTGTGAGGAGTCCTCTCTCCCCATTGTAGCACTGGGGCAGCCTGTACTCCAAACCCCTCATCCTCGACCCCACCCCCAGAGCCCGCACCCCCAGCCGGAGTCCTCACTCCCACCCCTCCCCACACACACACACACACACACACACACACACACCAACCCAGCCTTGAGCCCCCTCCCACACTTCAAACGCCTTGGCCGCACCCCTGCCATGTGAATTTTGTTATGTGAACCAATATGGAGGTGAGAGATTCCGGCATCCAGGCCTGTATTCCATTGGATCAGTTGCTGCTGACATACAGCACATCTTATAGAAAGACATGTCAGCTTGATTTAAAGACTTAGTGCTAGAGGATTTACCACACCCCTAGGTAATCTTTTCTAATGGTTAAATATCATCCCTGTTAAAAATGCGCATCCCAATTTCAGTGGCAACATTCCCAAAATTTCCTCTGTGACAGAAGGAAATCCTTGATACTATCTCAAAAGATTCATATGTCTTGAAGTTTCCTTAGCTCCTTCATAAATTCAAAGAAACCATTTTCAAATTAAAAAAACAAACAAAAAACCCCTTAAAATCTTCTAAAATGATTTCAGAGAGAATCTGAAGTATTTGTGGATTCCTAGATGGAAACAGAAGGATTCTGTATGTCTTAGAAAGTGCTGCAAATTTGCCGAGTGTGTGTTTCACTAGACTGCCAAACTTTTAAAAATAACAGCACTTCTAATGGGCTGCTCTGCAAACTCCAATATAGTGCTAGAATCACGATTTACAAAGTTAACTAAGACAGGGGAAGTAGTAAGAAAATGAGCACTGGAGTTGCTTCCTTTTCCAGGAGATGGATAAGAAGTTGTCTCCCTCTTTAGGTGTACTGCTGGAGCAGGCCAGTTCATGAATATCAAGTTGTGTAGGGGGAAGCAGTAGTTTGCTTGGACAAGTGATTTGATAAGCATGGCCCAAGCCCAGTAGGCATAGTTTAGTTTATTCATTCAAAGCTCTAGTAGCAAGTAACCAACCTTTGACTGTCAAAATACAATCCCACTGAAGAACAACAATGAGAAATGCATGAAGACAAACATTTTGACGTAGTTCTTAGATATAGGCTGATCTAATTAGTAACGTCAGAAGCAAGAAAAAGCTGGATGGCCCTAATGCCAGCTAAAACCCAAAGAGCATTTTATAATTTAGCATGTGGAAAAAAAGACTTGTGGGATAAAGCAAGAATAGGGACATATTATAACAGGGACTGAATGAAGGGGCATTTAAACACTACCTTTGGAACAGACACTGGAGAATGCAACACTGTCTTTTTCATACATTCATGCAGTGAATCAAGTGTCCACTTGAGGTATTTCATCGGGATGCGCTATAATAAGAGCAAAGAGACTCCCACTCGCTCCCCCAAAGCCTACTATAATACATAATTCTGGGTAGATGAGTAAAACTGATCTCTGTGGGTATTACTCCTACTTCTGATAATTTAAGTAATCTAAACTTGTAATGAGAAGAAAGAGTCCTAACAGAGCTTTTCTATTTCAACAATAGCCAATAACAGTCAGCTCCCAAAATTTTCAGCTACCTTCTTTGTTTATATATTGATATATATTTCCTTTAGAGTAAACTACTCAAACATAAGTAATACGAACAACTGATAAGAGAACTCTCCACTTTATCCTCAGTTTTGGGTCCCCAAGCTGCCTCTGCACCAAATCTATTCATCAAGTACCATAACAAAAAAATACTTTACCAATATAGCACAAGCTTAAATTAAAACAACCTGCTTGACCTTGTTTTTAATATGGGCTAGCTATATTTAATTTTTTTTTCTTAAAAGTGTCATTTGTCTTCCTTCTTTTTAAATCCCAACTTTTGAAGGCACTCATTAAGGACCATCCATGTGAAAATGAACAAACTTCTCCAAAAATGTCAAGGAAGAAGAGGGCAACGAGAGGTACAGTAAGCACTATACTTACATCTAAGCCTTGCAGGAGTGGTTTTTCTTTTTAAATTGTTTCATGAAGTTTAAGAAATGTTGTACACTGGAGGGTAGTCAAACACTAAATCTATCCTTGAAACAAAGTAAGAGAGCTACCAGATTCTGCAACAAGTACTCAACTGTAAAAGGCACTGGTTAAAGAAAAACATACCTAATAAGTAACCATTTCACTGGGAGAGAAAAAAAAAGAGAAAAATCATCAGCCAGGACTGAATTCCACTGTGTTTGATACAGCCAGTCTTAGTGGTATCCTCCTTAAATAAACCCGTTGTATGATCTAATAAACCAAACTGCTAATATCAACAGAAAAATGCAAATCATTACTACAGCCTGATTGAATATTTAAGTTAAGCTTCACTCATGACAATACGACTGCTAACACATGCTGACCTGTCATCCACATCAATTCTCCCTTACAGGGACTGGATTACTAAAATATGGAAGAATAGGTCATATTTGCTGTTTACATAAGTCACCCTACTTACTTACAATATAATTTGAAAGTATAAACTGTGAAATATACAGAAGCTTTGTGGTTGGCTAAGCAAGACTGGCAAACCATTCTCTTGTGAATTCTCATTTCATCAGATCAAAACTGACCAATCTGTTATCAAGTCAAGATTTGGTCCTCTATGAGCTAGGAGGATATCTCAGGCAAGCGAAAACGTCAGCAGGTCTGACTTTCTATATACACATGCCATCTTTTAAATGTTTAATATGCCCTAAAGTAGTGTTTTTGCATGTGTTAAGTAGTGTTTCTTTGATGTACTAACAGATGTACTGGTTTTGTTGAACTAGATTTTGTTCTTGCCGTTGCAGCCTCCATAACAAGGCTCTTTGGGCATGGTTAAGAGCAGGCAGCATTGCTTAGTTGCAAATTTCTACCCACTTTCCCTTGTGGTAGCCAGGACAGAGATGCTTTGAGAGACCACCTCCATCATAGTCTGTTTTCATATACCCAATACAAAAATATCTAGTCTCATGAAAACCTTTGTCAGCAACACCAGATACAGAACTTAGTATGTGTGAAGATTAGACATATTCAAATTTGCTAGAAAGAATCTGACACCAAGCCTATCTTGCATCATTGGAAAGTCTTCTTAAAGCTGCACACTTGTGAAAGTGCAAGGAAAGAAAAAACTATGCATGATTTGCAATTACATATAAGAGTCTTTTAGGTATGAGGGATTTTCTCATTGAAATAGTTATTTCAAGATATTTAAGAAGTTGTCATTTCTTTAAGATGTTTGCTTTGAGGGTCAGCAGGGAAGATGGAATCCCTGTTTTAAGAAAAGTAAGTATTAAAATGTGCAACAGTAATTGAAATGGTTTAATATATTAAGTTCTAAAGCTTCTTATCCACATTGAACAAATCCTTACCAGACCATTGATGTGATTACACATGTCCCATAAAGGAATCAGAGCCAAGGTAACTCGGGAACCATCTTCAGTTGGAATCTGGTTTTGTCGTGTCATAACAGAGGAAACCGCCCACCTGCAAAGAATAAAAACTTCAATATTTCATTGTTTAAACACAGCCAGTTGATCAGCTGCAACCCAAAAGAAATCAACAGTTTAGATGAGCATTTCCAAACTTTCTCCCCAAAGAACAGAAAACATTCAGATCTCCATTTATGTAAAAATTTTAAAAAAAGTGTGCCCTTACCATATGCCACCAAGTATCAGAATTTCCTGTATAGTACTTTAGTCTATTCACTCAACTAATCCAGAATTATGAAAATTGAGATATTAAAAAACTGGCCAGTACAATACTTTTTAAAATGCATACCTTTATCATTCACATTTTGGGCAACTTCACACTTAAGTTGACACCTCCCTCCCTCCCAGTGAAGGAAACATCTGTGGAGATACCATCCCAAAGTAATGACTCAGAACTACAAAAGGACTAAAAGATCCCTTTGAGAGCTCATGAATTCCTCTTCGGGCTTGTCTACACTGGCAACTAACAGCGCTGCAACTTTCTCGCTCAGGGGTATGAAAAAACACCCCCCTGAGCACAGCAAGTTGCAGTACTGTAAAGCGCCAGTGTAAACAGTCTCCCAGTGCTGGGGGCTACGCCCGTCATTGAAGTGGCGCCGTGACCACACAAGGCACGTTAAAGCACTGCCACGGCAGCACTTTAGTGTTGCCAATGTAGACTAGCCCTTATTCATGATATTTTATCATTTTTAACTCAACTCAAGCTCCCTCTTATCTGAACTGATTCCACTTCTTAAGACACCTCCAAAATGCATTCAGACTTCACATGCATAGCAAGACTTTTCCAGGTCTCATACCAAATATCAGTTATGAGGTAATATATGCTGGTAAAACCTTTTGTGAAAAATAAGGAGGCTTAAACGGCAGAGTAAAAGTTACCTAAAAACTACACACCACCACACTAATCTCAGGCTGTCACGTGTAATTTGGCTAAATTAACTTCTCTTCCGACCCCATATTAATGACAATTTCTATGACTGTTGAAACATGACATTAAACTCTATTCTGTGTTGTTTCTAAAGAGAGTACCAGTGGGTATCAAACACTGACTTTTAAATGGTTTAACGAACAGGGTTGGGTTTTTTCCCCTTCTTCCTAGTGAAGCATCTCTCACTTTTCAAGATCCCAAGATTCACTTTAAAAAACAGTACACCAACCTGTAGTCATCATAAGTGAAAGAATCCTTTAAGGGCAGTTTGCTGGCATTAGGATGTGTCTGAGGAAAAAAAAAATCTGAAATCAGTCAGCAGAATTTTCATTATTTAGCTGCCTAACAGATCCTAACAAGAGCCAAATGAAGCAGGAGGCGTCCAGCCGCGCTACAGAGGGATCATCATGCTATTATGCTCTCATACATCACTGTCAACTTAATTTGTTGTGCCCAGCAGCCGCCATAAATCTGTTTCTTCATATTTCAAGACTGGAACCCACAGACACCACACAAAAATAAAAATTTAAGGTGGACTGATTCCATAAAGGTAGAAAACAATCAACCTCACAAAACCCAAACAAGAAATGAACATTAGGTTTCAGCAAATTCTACTATCACCTCTCCTATCCTGGAATCTTAATTCTGTGTTTTACATATGGAGAATGAATTTATTCTAAGTCTCTCTTTCCTTCCTAGTAGTCACCAAGAGTTTATTCACAGTTCTGCCACACTTCAGGAATCTCAATAGATTAAAATATTTAAATGGTTTTAGTGACTAGCATAGTTAGGTTTAGTACAGCAACTGTATGTAGATACACTCATCCAGAAGCAGGGTAATTCTATTTTTTCTTAGATTTGTTAGATTAGATATAAAAGGTATATAGCTTAGTTGACATTAGCAAATAAAGTACTGTGGTTAAAAAAAGTTTTTTAAACCTGTAAAACCTGTCACTCATTTCTGGTAAATGAAGTATCCAATATGCAGTATGTCGAAAATAACCTATCATACATTTTCTAAAAAGACATGGACTTTTCAACCACTTTAAAACTTTATACTAAACAACAGATTGAAAGCTATATGACTATAATTTTAATCTTCCATTTCAATTAAGTCTGTAGACAGATTGCAGTAAGTGATCAAATGAACAAATGGTTATTTCTTAAGATACAAATGAATTTTTCCTTAGCTGTATCTTTCCAACACTGTTAATACATGAAGCTCCATGTAGTATGGAGTTTTTACTCTTGACGCATTAGCATCACAAGTGCATGGTAATTTATCATCTCTCACTGTAATGTACTTGCTGGCACGGTGTGCAGGACAGTAGGGGATGAGGTATAAGTGGCCCAAACCGTAAATCAATTAGAAAACAAAAGCTTGTGCTCAGTGTGCAATTTTAGGCAAATTATACATTACAAAAGACTGCCAATTGGGTGTTAGGTCCCAGGTGTTTGCTCTCCCCAATCCCTGTAGTTAACCCTTTGGATGGATTAACTCTGAAATTTAGGATTTTCAAGTGAAAAGTTAATAATTTGAGCATTTCAAAAATTCAGTGTGAACTTCTACATTTCTATAGGATTTTAATATCTATAAATATTGTACACTGCACAGCAAATTACTCTATATTTAAACTTAACAGCACATTTTACAAAACAATTTCTCACACAAAACCACTAACACAATATTGAGCCACAAGCAACATTCCTCAGGAGCCGTTCTTTCCCACCAAACTATACTATAATTAGAAGATGAACATGCTAGAATCTGAGATAACTGAAATTATGTATTCCGTTAAAATTCTAAAAAATTCTTATTTCTTTATGACAACTTAATTTCCATTTTGATTAGCAGTATATTACTAGTCTAAAGATTAAACCTTGGTATGATGAACTAAGCATCCAGGAAAGTTACCATTCAGAAGCAAAATAAAAATTAACAGTTAACCAAAGGGTTAACTAGAGTTTAATTTTAAAAGATTTCCACTAGAACATTTATGTCCAGTTCTATTACAAACTAATAACTGTCAAAGCTCATTCTATGCCTAGAAATCCTAAAGAAAATTTTCTGTGAACAGGGAAATTTCTAAAGAAATTTGATTGTTTCCCGTTTATATTCAATCCACAGAGTTAATCCAGGAATAAATCTTCATAACGCTAACGCTTACAAAGTTATTCTATTTCCTACTGTATTTTTTTGGGTACTAAAACAATTTTGCTTAAGAAAAGCGACATGGAGTTTTTCCAATTGTCATATTGATATTAGCTTTGACTAAACAGTTCATATTCACCAGGACAGACTTTGTCAGTGTGGCACTGATGCCACCTACTGGCACTGGAGCAGAATAATCACCAAAATGCTATGCACAAAATTAGATTATTTCCTCTTGAATTTGATCATTAATCATAACATGGCCAGGCCAAGTCAAAATCCTTCCAAACCCTCCTCCCTTAATTCACAATAGCTGGCATTAGGATAAACATGACACTAATTAAAATAAAAATCTCCTCCAGCATTACCAATTTGACCCTGGTGGTTCAAACTAATTCACCCTTGTGAAATCCTAATATTTGAAATATTTAATGTAAACAGATGCTACTTTAAACCAACAGCATGCAGCTGTTTATCGTAAGATCAAAAGAAACTAGGTGTACAAGAAATACTTATTTTTCACCCCAACAACCACTTCTGACAGGATGAATGATTGTCAACAATAGATCAGTAGTTAGAATGTACTAAAAAAAGTTAAATGGCATATAAACAGGAAAGTAAACATCTCAATATTTTTACTGATTTTTCCTTTGAAATCCAAATTCATTTTAAAGGTCTAGGACTGAGCACACTACAGTGAAATTCTTAAATGAAGCCTCAGATCAAATACTACACAGGCAGAAATTATTTATCAGCCAATATGTCTTAACAATGATCTACAGCAAGCATCTCTAGAAAGCAAGAGGGTAGTTCACACTATGATCAATCAGCCATTGGCCTCTCCAAGAGTGTAAATTAGTGTTAATTTTGATGGTGTAGTTTTTGTAATGGAGACATCTGACAACAAGGAACTGTATTGAGACAACCAGTTCATTTCACATGGGCTACTGAACAGCTATCAGATGGCAACGACTTTCAGTCACAACACACATCAATCCAGATTTGAACATGTGACCTCAAGGTGAAGGCTGTATATTCCATTAATCCCTTCATTTATAAATTTCTAGAAATTAGAGACTGCCGTATCTTAATAGTTCAGGTGCATGTAACCAGTGTTTTTATATGGATGAATTACAACAAAGGGCAAGAATGATATGGTTTTGTAATAAAAGATGCAAGACAGAATAAAATTACCAAAAAAATGTAATTACCATATTTATAAGAACACTTTTCACAATGCAATATTCTAGTAGCTATTTTAAAGAAATTAAAATATACTAAAGTCAGCATATCTGACCATATTAGATTTCTGCCCTGAACTATTTCAGCATGCTACTTAAAAATAGACCAAGAAATTTAAATTAAGCCTATAGATTATAAGAGTTTGAAGACAGAAAACATTAACAATATTCTGATTAAAAAATTGATTTAGCATGCAGCTTCTCTTTATAGTCCCTTGGTAAAAATGAAATCTCCCTAACAAACACTTAATAAAACCTGTCAATATATCTAGAAAGAAAAATGACACAAATGCATTAAGTATTAAATACCCTTGGAAAAAGTCACATATTCCATGAATTTTTGATGTACTATCTTGACATTAATGTAAAACCTTGATATTTATAATTGACAGATATTTAATAAAGTATAGAAGATGGCTGCTACATAGCATGCAAATTTTCCAAGTTGATCAAAAAAGATACAGACATGTATTTAAACTAAACAAACACTTAATATGTAACAAAATCAGACATTGCTTTTTTAAGCTTATGCAGCCAGACCTTTAGGGAGCAGCTATAAAATATGGCATTCAGCATTACATGAACTCTAATTCAAACTAATCAAGTCTGTACGAAACAGCTTTGAATAGCTTTAATTTTTTTTAAGTTAAAAATGGGAACATCAAGTGAGTATTCTCATTTAAATGCAGGCCCTTACATTCTATCAAAAGGGTCATTATGGAGGAACAAACCCCATACAGTAGAACCTCAGAGTTACAAACACCAGAGTTACAAACTGACCAGTCAACCACATACCTTATTTGGAACTGCAAGTATACAATCAGGTAGTAGCAGAGACCAAAAAAAAAAAAAATACAATACAGTACTGTGTTAAACATAAACTACTAAAACAAATAAAGGGAAAGCACTTTTCTTCTGCATAGCAAAGTTTCAAAGCTGTATTAAGTCAATCTTCAGTTGTAAACTTTTGAAAGAATCATAAGAATCAATCTTGAATCATAAGAATCAATCTTATTTGTTCAGAGTTACGAACAGCCTCCATTCCCAAGGTGTTCATAATTCTGAGGTTCTATTGTATATTTAAACAAAAAGTTAGTAAACCTTTTTGGGATAATACTGTCAGAGTTGGCATCCTGTGGTGGCCAAATGGAGCAAAATCAAGGGTTGGTGCATTTACATTTCTGGGTGTCTATTTCCAAATGGTACAGTAACTCCTCACTTAACGTTGTAGTTATGTTCCTGAAAAATGCAACTTTAAGTGAAACGATGTTAAATGAATCCAATTTTCTCATAAGATTTAATGTAAATGTGGAGGGTTAGGTTCCAAAGAAATTTTTTTGGGGCAGACAAAAGCCATTATATACTGTACAGCAGTGCTACTCAAAGTGGTGGTTCGCGGACCGGAGCCATTGGCTGCTGGTCTGCGCGCACATTGGAAAAAATATTGCCGGTCCCCCACATCAGATAGCTTGAGAAGCACTGCTGTACACTATTGTGCTGTGGTTGGGAAGTGCCCCTGGCTTACATCACACACGCACAGCCAGCTGCAGGCAAGGACACTAGGAAGCACCTTTGCAGCAGCGGCAGCTTACCCAGAGAAGAACAGGCGCCGACTTTGCTGGGGGATGCTCCAGGCTTGCCTCTTCCCGTCCCCGCTCGACTCCAGGTGCACCTCTTCCCACCCCCACTCCAGCTCCTCTCCGGAGCACGCTGCATCCCCGCCCCTTCCCTGCCCCCAGAACATCCTAAGCACTACCAAACAGCTGTTTGGTGGGCTTAGGACTTTCTGGGAGGGAGAGGGAGGAGTGGAGACACAGCGCTTCCCCGCTCTTCCTCCTCTCTCCCAGAAAGTCTTAAGCGCCGCCAAACAGCTGTTTGGTGGTGGGGGGAAGTGCTGGGAGGGAGGGGGAAGAGGCGGAGAAGAGGAACTTGTGCAATGCTCCCTTGTAAAGTCGCTGCTCTTCCACAAAATCTTACATACAGTGTACAGAGCAGGGAGCCAAATGACATTATAGTGGAGCACTGCACAACTTTAAACAAGCATGTTCCCTAATTGAGCAGCAACGTAACTTTGAAACATTAAGCGGGAGGGCGTTAAGTGAGGAGTTAGTGTACTGTTCTGTCTAAAAAAAACCTTCCTCCAAATTTCAAAACTTGCTTATATACAGTTGGAGGATGTCTCAAAACGAACAGAAAGTACCAGTGGTTGCTGCCGGATTGCCTGTAGCCACACTGGCGAAAGAAAGGGTTCTACTCTAGCAACTAAGACCACCACCAAGGCTAGCAGCCAGTCTGACAGCCAGATATGGGGGTGGTGAGAGGTGAAGTTATTGAACACTTTTGCCCTCTTGGGCAACTGACATATCAAGATGGTATATGTGTGCAACTTTGTAAAAGTAAGGTTCTTCCCTTCCTTCACGTTATTTCTCAGGCACAATAGAAAAAGAACAATTATTTACTTTATACTACTAGAACATAAGACCAGTCATACTGTGTCAGACCAATGGCCCATCTAGCCCAGGATCCTGTCTTCTGACAGTGGCCAGAGCCAGAGCTTTCAGAGGGAATGAACAGAACACAGCAATTTCAAGTGATCCATCTCCATTACAACTTCTGGCAATCAAAGACTCGGGACACCAAGAGCATGGGGTTCCATACCTGACCATGTGCCTAATAGACACTGATGGATCTATCCTCCATGAACCTAATTCTTTTTTTAACCCTGTTTTTTTTTTTGTCCTTCACAACATCCCATGGTAACAAGTTCCACAGGTTGACTGTGCATTGTGTGAAGAAGTATTTCCTTATGCTTGTTTTAAACTGGCTGCCTATTAATTTCATTGAGTGATTCCTAGTTCTTATGTCACATGAAAAAGTACATACCATGCCCCTATTCACTCTCTCTAGACCATTCATGATTTTATAGCTGTCTAATCATAGCTCCCCCTGTCAATGCTTTTCTAACAGTTCCAATCTTTTTAATCTCTCCTTCTTTGGAAGTTGTTCCAAACCCCTAATCATTTTTGTTGCCCAACTCTGTACCTTTCTAATTCTTTTTTGAGATGGAGTGACCAAAACTGCATGCAGTATTCAAGGTATGGGCATACCAAGGATTTATAAAACAGAAAATATAATCATGTCACTTTATTATCTATCCCTGTCCTAATGGTTCCTATTTATTTTAGGGACCAGTCAGCTTAACTTCTGTACCTGGAAAGATAATGGAGCAAATAATTAAGCAATTAATTTGCAAACACCTAGAAGATAATAAGGTGATAAACAACAGTCAGCATGGATTTATCAAGAACAAATCATGTCAAACCAACCTGATAGCTTTCTTTAACAGGGTAACAAGCCTTGTGGATAGGGTGGAAGCGGTAGATGTGGTATATCTTGACTTTAGTAAAGCTTTTGATACTGTCTCGCATGACCTTCTCATAAACAAACTAGAGAAATACAACCTAGATGGAGCTACTATATGGTGGGTGCATAACTCATTGGAAAATCATTCCCAGAGAGTTATCAGTGGTCCACAATCATGCTAGAAGGGCATAATGAGCGAGGTCCGGCAGGGATCAGTTCTGGGTCGTTTCTGTTCAGTATCTTCATCAATGATTTAGATAATGGCATAGAAAGTACACTTACAAAGTCTGCAGATGATACCAAGCTGGGAGGGGTTGCATGTGCTTGGAGAATAGGATTAAAATTCAAAATGATCTAGACAAACTGGAGAAATAGTCTGAAGTAAATAGGATGAAATTCAATAAGGACAAATGCAAAGTGTTCCACTTAGGAAGGAACAATCAGTTACACACATGAAAATTGGGAAATGACTGTATAGGAAGGAGTACTGTGGAAAGGGATCTGGGGGTCATAGTGGATCACAAGCTAAATATGAGTCAACAGTGTAGCGCTGTTGCAAAATAACCAAACAACATTCTTTGATGTATTAGAAGGAGTATTCTAAGCAAGATGCGAGAAGTAATTCTTCCGCTTTCCTCTCACTGATTAGGCCTCAACTGGAGTACTGTGTTCAGTTCTGGGCACCACATTTCAGGAAAGATGTGCATAAATTGGAGAAAGTCCAGAGAAGATTAAAGTTCGAGAAAACATGACCTATGAGGGAAGATTGAAAAAATTGGATTTGTTTAGTCTGGAAAAGAGAAGACTGAGGGGAGGGACATGATAACAGTTTTCAAAGTACATAAAAGGTTGTTACAAGGAGGAGGGAGAAAAATTGTTCTTCTTTATCTCTGAGGATAGGAGAAGAAGCAATGGGCTTAAACTACAGCAAGGGCGGTTTAGGTTGGACATTAGGAAAACTTCCTCTCAGTGGTTAAGCACTGGAATAAATTGCCTAGGGAGGTGGTGGAATCTCCATCATTGGGGATTTTTAAGAGCAGGTTGGACAAACACCTGTCAGGGATGGTAGATAATACGTAGTCCTGCCTTGAGTGCAGGGGACTGGACTAGATGACCTCTCAAGGTCCCTTCTAGTTCTATGATTCTATTAGCTTTTTTGACTGCCGCTGCACACAGAGCAGATGTTTTCAGAGAATTATCCACAATCACACTAAGATCTCTTTCTTGAGTGTTAACAGCTAATTTAGACCCCATCATATTGTATGTGTAGTTGGGATTATTTTTTTCCAATGTGCATTACTTTGCATTTATCAACACTGAATTTCATCTGCCATTTTGTTGCGCAGTCACCCAGTTTAGTGAGTGTTCTTTGTAACTCTTCACAGTCAGCTTTGGACTTAACTATCTTGAGTAATTTTGTGTCATCTGCAAATTTTGCCACCTCACTGTTCACCCCTTTTTCCAGATCTTTTATGAATATGTTCAAAAGCACTGGTCCCAATACAGATCCTTGGGGAATCCCTGTTATTTACCTCTCCTCTGTGAAAACTGACCATTTATCCCTATTCTTTGTTTCTTATCTTTTAACCAGTTACTGATCCATGAGAGGACCTTCCCTCTGATCCCAGGACTGCTTACTTTGCTTAAGAGCCTTTGGGGAGAGACTTTGTCAAAAGCTTTCTGAAAGTCCAACTACATAGTAACCACTGGATCACTCATCCACATACTTGTTGACACCTTCAAAAAATTCTAATACATTGATGATGCATGATTTCCCTTTACAAAAGCCATGTTGACTCTTCCCCAAGATACTTTATTTAAGGCTAAGATTTTGTCATGGTTATTTTTAGTAAAAATCAGACAGGTCATGGGCAATAAACAAAAAAAATCACAGAAGCCGTGACCTGTCTGTGACTTTTGCTGCTGCGGTTCCATGGTTTCCTCTGCCACAGTGGTGGCTGAGAGCTGTGGCGTTCCCACTCTGCCAGTGGCACCTGGAAGCTGCATTTGGGGGGGGGGGTAGGGGGAGGCCCTCTCCACCCACAGCATCTGGGAGCTGCAGGGTGACCATATTTCCAGAAGAGAAAATCGGACACCCCCAGCTGCTCGCCTGAGGCATGTCCCCCATACCAATGCACACAAGGCTGTCACCCGTCGCTGGAACCCTGAGGATGGCCCCCTCAGGAGTCTGTCACCTGTCGCTGGAACCTTGCAGAGGGCCTCATAGCACTGGAACCCTGCCAGGGCCCCACTGGCTGCCAGCTCCAGAGTCCTGCAGGCCCTGGGCTGAAGCAGAGAATTTCAGGGAGGTCTCTGGAAGTCAGGGATTCCATGACTTCCGTGACCTCCGTGACTTAAATGTAGCCTTAATTATATTCAAACATGTGTCTGATAATTCTATTCTTTACTATAGATTCAACCAATTTGTCTGGTGCTGAAGTAAAACTTACTGGCCTGTAAATTGCCAGGATTGCCTCTGAAGCCTTTTTTAAAAATTGGTGTTACATTAGCTACCCTCCAGTCATCTGGTACGGAGGCTGATTTAAGCGATACTTTAATTGACTCTCATACTGTCACTCCACCATCAACACAACCTACTCCTTCATTCCTATATATTTTGTACTTTGGTATTACCATGTCCCATTGATTATCATTACATCTCATAACAAAAGAACTAGGGGTCATCAAATGAAATTAATAGGCAGCAGGTTTAATACAAACAAAAGGAAGTATTTCTTCACACAATACACAACCTGTGGAACTCTTTGCCAGAGGATGTTGTGAAGGCCCAGACTTTAACAGGGTTAAAAAAATAACTAGATAAATTCAGGGAGGATTGCCCATCCTGGCTAATAGCCATTGATGGACCTGGGATAGCGCCCCTAGCTTCTGTTTGCCAGAAGCTGGGAATGAATGACAGGGAATGGATCACTTGATGATTTCCTGTTCTGTTCATTCCCTCTGGGGCACCTGGCATTGGCCTCTGTCGGAAGACAGGATACTGGGCTAGACGGATCTTTGGTCTGACCCAGTATAGCCGTTCTTATGTATGTTCTTATCATTGTTCCACTATTACATCAATATTCTCATTTAATGCCAGGCACTCTAGCTCACCCATCTAAGTATTTAGACTTTAGCATTTGTATATATCTATTTGTACATTTTGTCACTGAATCTGGTTCTTCGAGACATTCTGTAAATGTAGAACACACAACCTGCCCTCTGTTCTCACAGTTCAGAGTCTTTTATAAGGATTCTTGGTGGCAAATGTTAGAGATGCTCTGCCCTTTATTCCCTTGGTAGGGGTCATGCAAGGGTAGTCAGAGGGCATGTCCAGCCCCAATAGACACTACTGGTCAAAAATTCTGATCTCCTGTGAATGGGGTATATGCATACCAAGAGTGGGATCCATGTCTAAAGATACTAAAAGAAAGATTTACTGAATCCCACTGTATTTAATAAAATGTTTGAGTAAATTAAAACAAGTGATGGCAGTAAGGGAAGAGTATCACTCAGCTCACTATTGTACATACCTTTGATGTTACTGGATGCTTTGTTTGCCATATGAAATATGGTTTTACACAAAAAAATATTTTCAGAGAAAGATATTTGTTTGTTAAATTTTCTCTGGGCAGAAATGCATAGATAACTAAGATCTTTCCACCCCTTGATTTTCAAAGAGTTCATAGGATCACTAAATCTCAACAGCTGCCTCTGCAGAAGCGGACAGTCAAGCAAAACAAAAACTGCTACAACACCAGGACCTTTCTGACTGACCTAGTTAGGTTAGCCTCAGTTTTAGAAGCTCTTCTTTGAAGAATTTCTCTTTTACGTTACTATTGTAACAGGACTTTACCACCTGGATGAAAGCAACAGCAGCCACCAAGTCCCTGATTCTAAAAAGTACTAAGTATGTGCTCAATGCTTTGCTGAATCAGGACCCAAGAGCTGAGTTCACACACCTCTGTGTTCTGGCTCAATCATCATACTTACACTTCCATTCAGATTAAATTTCGACAGAGGTTCCAGTACAACTTTGCTTCCTATTCTTGTTGACAAAGACAGTGGAAGGAGTCTTGGGGAACCTTCTTCCTGTCCCTCTCGGAAGAATATAGTTTCAAGCACACACATCCCAAAAGGAAAAGATATTGGACAATTTCTGCATCAATATCACTAAATCAGGTGTCAATATCATAAAGAAACTATTCTGTGTCACTGAAGTTGTGTCAGGCTTTACTTCTGCATATCATCTCTGGAAAGAATGCCACTCAGTGCGGATTATACTGTGGCATCCCAAGCAAAAAATAATGGTAAGGTTACTTGAGGTACTCAAAGCCAAACCCAGCTTAAGCTTCCACCTTGTTAGCTTTCACGCCTTTGAACATTAAGCTCAAGGGTTTTTCTTTTGACCAAGCAGAATTTTTTTCCCTCTCCACCCTCAGTGAAGTCTCCCCTTTCCAATGCATTCATTAACATGGGGAAATTTCATTAAGAGACAAGTTGGATACTACATGATGGTTTCAGGCCAAGGTGAAACCACACACACTCCAGGCCACAAGTAGGAAGTTTTATCAGTAATTGCTGGGTACTGTCCCCTTCCCAGCTGTGGAAATCCTTTGAAGCAGGAGCCTTAAAGAGAAACACTTCTCTGTACAGAACTACTGAGGCTATAATTGCCCTTAAGCTAAACTAAATAAAGATTTCAGAAAGGAGGCTCCAAGTGATCTAGAGAGAATCAGAATTCCCATCTTCTATTGAATATGTGCTGCCTAACATAATGAGGTAACCCATCAGTCCAGAATGGTGGATACGAAGAAAACTACAAGATGTTTTCTACTTTGTAATAATAGTTTACTTCTACAGAGGTACATGTCAAAACATTCACTTAACTTGTTTTATTAACTGCTAGGAGTGTGTCTATTCTAAAAGTAGGTGCTAGATTTTCTAAGGTGAAAAAAAAATATTACAAACCAGAACGTTCTAACACAAGAGCAGAATGGAGCTCTAAACTTTAAAAAGGCACCACAGGACAGTAATTAAAGTTATATAATTCACCTACTGACTTGATGAGGCACCTGAAAGTACTGTAAGTTTGTGTCAGTGATTTTTTTTTTTATTGCATATGATAAATATTGATTGGATGTTTTGTGTCATTCCTACATTACAGCAGGATTCATGTGGTGAGAATGGTGTAGAATGACACTTCCTGGCATAGCAGAGTTTAACTGTATCTTCCATTCCATTTCTTTTGTACATCACCACTTGCAAAAAACCGCACATAGACAGTTGAGATAGCAGTGCCATTCTAGCCCCCTCAAACACACACAATCATGACACAAGTTATCTGTTCTAGGATCCAGAGGCCAGTCAATCCAGAACATTTGGGAAGGAATAGCTGGATATACACTCTTGGTTGGTAGTGGCTGCAGTCATTTACTTCCCCAGTCACCACACAGACTAATAATCCTCAACCTTTTCCATAGCCCCTTTTTCATGATATTTTGGAAGGAGTTCCCACTTATAATATGCAAAGGGAAGGGCAACTGTGACTCCTTGACACCTGCTTGCAAATCTGAGGTTGAAAACTCCTGATATAGAGACAGTGAGAGTGCAGTTGTACCTTCAGTGAGCTCCCTCGTAAATGCCTTTTTCCCCTTAGACAGTTCAACCCCTGTCACATGAAGAAATACTGAAAAGGACAGGGTACCCAGACCTGCTTCCTTCATCTTCTTCCCACACATCATTGACAGCATGTATGCCAAAAGAGAGGAAGAAGGACAACAGCCAGATGTGCAATTCCAAAAGACAATAGGCCTTCTTCACCCAACTGTTCTG
Source organism: Lepidochelys olivacea (assembly GCF_965140295.1). Taxonomy (NCBI): domain Eukaryota; kingdom Metazoa; phylum Chordata; order Testudines; family Cheloniidae; genus Lepidochelys; species Lepidochelys olivacea. The sequence goes on from NC_140416.1 coordinate 104,688,361, forward strand.
TAACCCAAACTGCGTACTGTGTTTGACTTGGCAAGTACTGCAGTTCCAAGTGAAACTTACTTTTAAAGCTAGTCACTTTTAATTTTTATTTCTTCTCATTCTTTATACTGCCTAGAAGAGAAGTTCTCAAACTGTGGGTCCTGACGCCACAGTGGGCGGCGACCCTGTTTTAATGGAGTCGCCAGGACTGGCATTAGACTTGCTGGGGCCTGGGACCAAAGTACAAGGGTTTTCAGCCTTGGGTGGCGGGGCTCAGGCTACAATTTCCCCCTCCCAAGGCTGAAGCCCTTGGGCTTTGGTTATGGGACCTGCCCAGGATGGTGGGGCTCAGGCTTCAGCTTTGGCCCCTTTGCCTGGGGCAGCAGGGCTTTGGCAGGCTCAGGCTTCAGTCCCCCCTCCTGGGGTCATGTAGTAATTTTTGCTGTCAGAAGGGAGTTACAGTGCAATGAAGTTTGAGGAATCCCTGATCTAGAAAAATACAAATGCCTTCCTCAACAGGTGAAGCCAACACCACCTTTCTACAATCAACTGACAGAAAGGGATGTCACCACACTTTAAAAGTGAGTTCATCATTTAAGGGACTTCACTTTAGATAACCTGAGGAAAAAGACATTCTTTCCCAAGCTTGACTGGAGTGATGCCTGGCAAGGAGATAAGTATACCATCACATTACATTGATTCCATTAAGAGTGTGTGAATCTTTGGACAACATACAGAACAATCTGAGTATCAGAAAGTTACCCAGACTTTCATAAAAAAACATATTAATGAAATCTTTTGCAAATTCAGTCTGTTGGAACTTTACTAATGTCACTGAGTGACCAGCAAAAAAGCCAACAGCAGAATCTCCATAGGATGTACATAACTCTACAGTTCCAAAACACAGATTTTACATTTTGCTCTAAGAGATCTGGGTAAAGGAACATCAAGCTTTTCATTTTTAAATTGCTATTCCCAAGCCAGCAGTGTCAGAAATCCACCACTGCTGTTTAGTAAATACCTCTACCCTGATATAACGCGACCCGATAGAACACAATTTCGGATATAATGCGGTAAAGCAGTGCTCTGGGTGGTGAGGCTACACACTCAGGCGGATCAGCGCATCTGGCTCCGACACACTGCTCTGAGTGGCATGTTAAGGGTGCCGGGCCGGGGCCGAGGGGTTGGATAAGGGGCAGAGGGTCTTGGGGGGCGGTCAGGAGGTTCTGGGGGCGAGGCAGTCAGGGGACAGGGGCGTTGGAGTCCCGGGAGGCCTGTCAGGGGGCGGGGGTGTGGATAGGGGTCAGGGCAGTTCAGAGGACGGGAGGGAAGTTGGATGGGTCGGGAGTTCTGAGGAGTCAGTCAGGGGGCGGGAAGTGACTATTAATAATGGAAATGCTCGAGGCAAAGCAAGTTCGATATAACGCGGTTTCACCTATAAAGCAGATTTTTTGGCTCCTGAGGACCGCGTTCTATTGGGGTAGAGGTGTATTACGTTAAATGGTCTTGGTGGTCTTAGTATAGTTCTCTACTGGCAACAGAACACACAAAGGCACCATTGTAACTAGTACCCTTGTTATTAGCCCAACTAGAGAGTGTATGCTCATTTATTCCTTGATGAGTGAACTATTGTTCCACTGCCAAGACGTGGATATCCCATAACAAGACTGAAGCACACCTGTAAAAAAAGTATGTGGTAGCTTGTACTGCTAATGCTGTATTAGGATTTCAGCCTCCACAACTTCTTCTCTAACATGGTGTATTTAGCTAGGTAACATTTCTATATTACATGTAGTCAAACAAATTGGAATACCTGACCTGGTTTACGCTCTGCTCTAAAGCCCAAACTAAGACGAATCCAACCCCAAACATGTTGAATTTACACCATCCAACTGCATACTATACTACCAGCTCATCTTCTGCCTGCCACTGACTGTCCCCCTGCCCCAACTATAGTTCTTATTAACTTGTTTACAATGTCACCTGAAAGCCACTTGCTAAGACAAACAAGTTTGTTTACGTTTACAGAAGATAATGCTGTCGGCTTCGTGTTTACAATGTCACCTGAAAGCAAGAACAGGTGGTAGTGTGGCACTTTTGTAGTCAGTTTTGCAAGGTATTTATGTGCCAGATATGCTAAACATTCGTATGTCCCTTCATGCTTCGGCCACCATTCCAGAGGACATGCTCCACGCTGATGTCTCTCTTTAAAAAAATGTGCTCTGTGTTTTACCAGCATTCTTGTCATAAGAGTCTCCGAAGATGACCCAGCATGTTGTTCATTTTAAGAATACTTTCACTGCAGATTTGACAAAATGCAAAGAAGGTACCAATGTGAGATTTTGAAAGACAGCTACAGCACTTGACCCATGGTTTAAGAATCTGAAGTGCCTTCCAAAATCTGAGAGGGATGAGATATGGAACATGCTTTCAGAAGTCTTAAAAGAGCAACACTACGATACAGAAACTACAGAACCCAAACCACCAAAAAAAGAGAATCAACCTTTTGTTGCTGGAATCTGACTCAGATGATGAAAATGAATACGTGTCGCTCCAGATGGCTTTGGATTGTTTTTCAGCAGAACCCATCATCAGCATGGAAGCATGCCTTCTGGAATGGTGGCCGAAGCATGAAGGGGCATACAAATCTTTAGCATATCAGGAACGTAAATACCCTGCAAAGCTGACTACGAAACTGCCACGCGAACACGTGTTCTCACTTTCAGGTGACACTGTAAATAAGAAGCGGGCAGCATTATCTTCTGTAAACGTAAACAAACTTGTTTGTCTTAGCAAGTGGCTGAACAAGAAGTAGGACTGAGTGGACTCGTAGGCGCTAAAGTTTTACATAGTTTTGTTTTTGAGTGCAATTATGTAACAAAAAATCTACATTTGTAAGTTACACTTTCGCAATAAAGAGATCACAATACAGTATTTGTATGAGGTGAATTGAAAAATGCTATTTTTTTGCAGTGCAAATATTTATAATAAAAATAATATAAAGTGAGCACTATACACTTTGTATTCTGTCAGGTTTTAGAGTAACAACCGTGTTAGTCTGTATTCACAAAAAGAAAAGGAGTACTTATGGCACCTTAGAGACTAAATTTGTTAGTCTCTAAGGTGCCACAAGTACTCCTTTTCTTTTTGTATTCTGTGTTGTAACCGAAATCAATATATTTGAAAATGTAGAAAAACCACAAATATTTGTAATAAATTGCAATTGGTATTCTATTAACAGTGTGATTAATCATGATTATTTTTTAAATCATTTGACAGCCCTATTAATTTTCCATTTTAATTTTAACATGATTTTAAAAATCAACTACAACTACCAATTAAATAGTTGTCTTAAAATGGGGCAGCCAGTAGAAGAACATCACCCTCCATCACTCTTGGGGAGAAAATGCTGTAATCTACTGCCACTGGCCCTTTGGTGTGAGGGAGAATTAAAGTAGCATTCCAGCATTTCCATTTGCCATAGAGTACTCCTGATGTCTTGCACTGATCTATACAGAAACCACTCTGAAGTTAACTACAAACATGCAACCAGATGCAGCTGGGAGGAAAAAAAATCAACCAGGAAATCCAATGCACACTCCTTCAAAAAGCCACGAAGAAAATATAACAAAGAATCTCATAGTGAATGACTAAACTATATGGCTCCCTCTTGTGCTTATAATGCCACATTTCAGTGCAGACCCCCCCCCCCCCCCAACATTAAACCACAAACATTTGAACTCTGTTCACCCTTCAGTGCACATACAATGCCCATAAGTGTTAAGAGAAGTTACACACACGCTTATCCAGGAAAGAAAAAAAAACCCTGTGGTATACAAAAGTTCTCTTTGGAACAAGCTATAAAAACCTCTTAAAAGAAAAGCTACTTAGATACAAGGCTACTGATTTCAAAATTTCCTGCTCTTTATAAGTAGCGTTCCAGAGCCCAAATATACCTTTCAAGTCCATCTGCAAGAATTTTTTCCCCTTAACTATTTTTTAGTTATCAAATTACATACATTTAAAAAGGGTTCAGTTTGGTTTATAGGTCCTGGCTAACATGCTCAAGCGTTTATTTTTATCTGCTCAACCTCACACCTGTTTTTGCTTATCAAACCAGACTACAGTTTAGCTTGTAACAGCTGTTAAATGCAGAAGTCTGCCTGTTCTTCATGTGTATCCAAGGCTAATCACTTTGGGAAGGGTTTAGAAATATGCTCTTATGAGAATACCCTGTTTATGGAGAAGCTAGTGAAACAAAGCAGACTACTACCAGTCAAACAACATTTAAATCTGCATGCACATGAAAAGCAAATCTGTTTTAATGACTATCAACCTTATTTGTGAAGTATTTTGGGAATTTAGTGGGTTAATGGAGCAGTCACTTAGAGTCACTAAGAACAGGCACATTGTGCAAGCTAAAACCAATCCAGAATGAAGGGGTTAAAATCTTTTTACTTCACTCAATAGTCTCAACCTTCCTTCTAATGTTTGCAGCCATCATCAAAACACCTATTTTAAGATGCCACAAGTTCTGCCTTCTGTGTTGGAGAAGCTAGCAACAGCGTGGAGGAAGTTGGAAGACTGGTTTGTATTGTCTGGGGCAAGTATCAAATTCAAAAAGATTAGCCTGCATGTCTAAATCCTGGTCACATGGGCCAGCTTTAATACAAATTTCTAAACTAAAAACATGGGAAGTACTAAAGGAAATAAGTGATGCACAAAATCATAGAGAATCATAGAATATCAGGGTTGGAAGGGACCCCAAAAGGTCATCTAGTCCAACCCCCAAATCAAATACTCTATTCCCCTCTGAAAAGCATGCAACTTACACTCTACATAGAGTGGCACCCTTTATGGTTAGGGAGCAAGACAGCTTTTATTATGAATTCATTTCTGGCCCTACTCCCAGTCTCATTTCCACAGGCTTATAACTTCCAAAATCATTCACCATTTGGATCAATACTTTCAATGCCAGACTTTTTCCCAAAAAGTGATTTGTGTGCACGTGTGGAAAATTATACCAACATTGCTATGGGCTTTTCTGATTTATGAGAAAGGATTTTTTGTTTTGGTGGCGGACAGAGATGTGTGAGGGGGATTTGGGGGGGAAGTGGTTCTGCTGCAATTTTTCCTGCATTCTACAATACCCTGCAAATTACCAGCTCTCTCCGGAAAAAAAAAAAAGTTGTAAAATACTTATCACAAACCGGGGGCGGGACCCCTCAGGGGGTTGTGAGGTTATTACATGAGGGGTCATGAGCTTCAAACCCAACTTTGCCTCCAGCATTTATAATGGTATTAAATATATTTAAAAAGTGTTTTTAATTTATAAGGGGGGGTCATACTCAGAAGCTTGCTATGTGAAAGGGGTTACCAGTACAAAAGTTTGAGAACCACTGTCATAAACCAAAGGATGTGCAATGTGGCATTTAACATTGACCCTTACCTACTAAATTTTTGGACAGATTTTCACTGTTCAAAATTAACTTGCGTTCTAGAACTTCTGCTGGTTCTATTTCAGATGGCTCCTTTCCCTTCTCGGCTACACAGTGTCCTCTGAGCAGGCAGGTGCTGGGCCTAGACGGGCGGGGGGGAAGGGGGGGGCGCAGGCTTGGTGACAGGTCAGCACAGAGGGAGCCAGGGACATTGCAGCCAGGAATGGGCAAGGGAACATAGGGGATGGATCCACCAGAAGCCTGGGGCAGAGCTGGAGTCAGGCAGTGTCAGGAGCCAGGTTGCAGGATTTCTTGGACAACAGATCCCAGCACAGGCAGGGGTAAGGCCAGGACAGGATGGACTTTGTGGGGTGCAACCCCTGCTTCTCTGGAAAGCCTGAGTTTTCCACCACCCGATCTTCATCCCAGCTCTACTCACTACCCCCAATCTCCCACTGCTTCCTCTTAGGGCTTCCCACACCCTGCATTCCCTCACTTCTTTTTTTAGAACTCCAGCACTGGTCTACCTCCAATCAAAACCATTCCATAATGGGAGCTAGCATAAACCCCAATGCAAATGAAAATGACTTAACATTTGATAGTGTACAGCCATTGTAGCCCAATGCATTAATGGCAAATGGAATGAGTAAAACCTGGGAATCAAAAATTCCTAAATTCTAAACCCAGATCTGCCAATGATTCACTGTGCGATCTTAGGTGAGACACTTAGGCAGAGTCTACGCTAGAAAGGACTTGCTGATACAGCTATCATAGCAAAAAAAACCCTCTTAGTGTAGATGCAGCTTATATAAGCAAAAAAGCACTTTTTTGCTGGTATAGCTTATACCAGTACCCCCAGTGAAAAAAGTTACCAGTAAAAGCAAATTTTACTACACATTACTATATAAAAGTTTTTAGTGTAGACCTGGCCTAGCTCTCATTTTCCCCATTTGTAAAACTGAACATCAAATCATGCTTGTTCTGTGTTTTGGAAACAACTTTGATCCCCAAGCATGTGTTTCTTTTCTATAATCAGTAGATAATGTTTATTTGAATAATTTTGCTATTACATATACTATATAATATATATTGATTAATTGCAGTTAACTCATGCGATTAACTCAAAATTAATTGCAATTAATTGCGGTTTTAATCGCACTGTTAAATAGAATGTCAATTGAAATTTATTAAATATTTTGTATCTTTTCCTACATTTTCATATATAATGTATTCTGTATTGTAACTGAAATCGAAGTGTATATTATTCTGGATTACAAATATTTGCACTGTAAAAGATAAACAAAAGAAATCTTATTTTTCAGTTCACCTCATACAAGTACTGTTGTGAAAGTGCAACTTATAAATATAGATTTTTTTGTTACATAACTGCACTCAAAAACAAAACAATGTGAAACTTCAGAGCCTACAAGTTCACTCAGTCCTACTTCTTGTTCATCTAATCGCTAAGAGAAACAAGTTTGTTTACATTTACAGAAGATAATGCTGCACTCTTCTTATTTACAATGTCACCAGAAAGTGAGAACAGATATTTGCATGGCATGTTTGTAGCCAGCATTGCAAGGTATTTATGTGCCAGATATGCTAAACATTCACATGCCCCTTCATGTTTCGGCCACCATTCCAGAGGACACATTGATGACGCTCGTTAAAAAAAATAATGCATTAATTAAATCTGTGACTGAACTCCTTGGAGGAGAATTGTATGTCCCCTGCTCTGTTTTACCCGCATTCTGGCATATATTTCATGTTATAGCAGTCTTAGATGATTAGCCAGCACATTGTTCATTTTAAGAACACTTTCACTGCAGATTTGACAAAATGCAAAGAAGATACCAATGTGAGATTTCGAAAGACAGCTACAGCACTTGACCCATGGTTTAAGAATCTGAAGTGCCTTCCAAAATCTGAGAGGGATGAGGTGTGGAGCATGCTTTCAAAAGTCTTAGAAGAGCAACACTCCGATGAGGAAACTACAGAACCCGAACCACCAAAAAAGAAAATCAATCTTCGGCTGGTGGCATCTGAGTCAGATAATGAAAATGAACACGTACTGCTTTGGATTGTTATCAAGCAGAACCCGTCATCAGCCTGGACGCATGTCCTTTGGGATGGTGGTTGAAGCATGAAGGGACATCTGAATAGTTAGCGCATCTGGCACATAAATATCTTGTGATGCCGGCTACGACAGTGGCATGAGAACGCCTGTTCTCATTTTCAGGAGACATTGTAAACAAGAAGCGGGCAGCATTGCCTCCTGCAAATGTGTAAACACTAGTTTGTCTGAGCAACTGGCTGAACAAGAAGTAGGACTGAGTGGACTTGCAGGCTCTAAAGCTTTACATTGTTTTATTTTTGAATGCAGGTTTTTTTGTACATAATTCTACATTTGTAAGTTTAACTTTCATGATAAACAGATTGCACTATACTACTTTTATTAAGTGAACTGAAAAATATGATTTTTTGGTTTTTTACAGTGCAAGTACTTGTAATCAAAAATAAATATAAAGTGAGCATTGTACACTTTGTATTCTGTGTTGCAACTGAAATCAATATATTTGAAAATGTAGAAAACACCAAAAAGCATTTAAATAAATGGTATTCTATTATTGTTTAACAGTGCGATTAATCGCGATTAATTTTTTTAATCACTTGACAGCTCTAACATATACTGAAGACTAGAGTTAACCTAGAGCTCTTTTCAAAGAGCAAAATCCATACCAGTTACTCATAAATCTTCATCCAAGACACTGATAAAGAGAATCTCTTGGAACCCTTGGTGCCAAACAAGTTGAAAATCTCACTCGTGCATTATTGCTGAATGCAAGTTAATAAATACACTTGGCCAGATCCACTATTGTGATATGGTTGTTGTGTACTACCCCACTGATGCAAAACACCTGTAAATCCAGCTTAACTGGCCAGTTAGAATGGGTTTATGGCTGCCTGGTGTTGTTGAGTGGCACAAAGCAACTGGAACATACCAGTGAATCTGGACCCATATATTTATATATCACTTTTCTTTCCAAAGGAAACCAAAGTGCTACAAACTAATATATAAATTATATATGCATAAAGGGATCACTTCACCTACCACTGAAATGCAGTCTACTTTATGGTGAAACAGCAGCTGCTTAAAGTTTTGTATAATGCAGCTGAATTATTAAAGCAGGAAGAAAAGCATGCCACAGAGGAGTTTCAGGTATAGGGAATCTGGCCAGGACATCTGTATGTCTGCCAAAAGGGCCATGGGGATCTTTAATGTTCGCAAGTGCCCAGGACCTTGGTTTTAACAACTAATTCAAAAAACCACCACTTCCACTAGTAAACATCCTGTTGGAGGAGTATTGATTTAACGTGGACTCAGAGGGAAGGGTGCCATCTACTGAATCACGTAAACAACTTCCATGGAGTCCATCTAAAATATTAACATATCCCAAACCAAGCAGAATCAGGCTGATTACCACCACAAGGTATTACAGTTGGAATTATTAGGTAAATCCACACTTCTGAATCAAAGTAGTACCGCACCAATCTTTATATAAATACAAATATATTACTACATAGAATACTGAAGTCTGTGTGATCATCCACAGGAGATTTCCCGATTAATGCTGTTCTAAAACCAATTATTGATTTATTGTAGATATTCTGCCTGGAAAGCCACACCAGTTTCTTCTCCCAAAGAATTTTTCTGGCATTTTTCTATCCTAGCACAATTTACAACATGGTTTGCAAATGCCTAACACAAACCAGTTTATTAATTACAAAACTATTTTCATGGTAATTTTTAAATACTGAAGAAATATAAAATCTTAAAATTCAATACATACTGGATCAAAACAATAGCTAAGTCTAAATTGAGACTGTTCGCGGCTTGTCTCGTTTTTGATCGGACACATGGCTGCTGTGTGCGCGCATCACTGTTAGAAGTCAGGGATTTTTATTTTTTGTAACACAAGTTTGTTGCAAGATGAAGTTCCACATAAAAGATCTCAGCTAGATTCTCTTTTTTGGGGGTTGGGGGGTAGAGATAAAAATTGAACTGAGTTAGACATTCTGTAATGGTCACACTTGAACAGATAGAACATTCCAGTTTGGGTGCCATGCAATCATAATGCTCATCAATGAGAAGCAAGGTTCCAGGTACCTGGGGACATAATGTGGTGCAGCAAGGACTACCAGAACTAGAGAGCCAATTCTGGACATTCACATTAATCTAAAGTTCAAATGACTTGAACTAGTTTCCACATCCTCTCCCCTTTACACAAGTTGACTTAGATCACAAGAAACACAAAGCTAATCATATAATTCAGTTAACGTTTATCAAAACAGCTACAGAAGAGATCTCTCTCAAATGTTATAAAAAATTCTTTAGATGTTTTTCCTTGCCAAAACATTTAAGCAATCACTTGCAACTTAAACAGACACACACTCCCCACTGTTCTATTTATACTTTACATTATAACATTGTATTCTGCAACTTACTATGTGCAGACAAGTCCATTATGTTTAGTCACTTTTCTCAGCAAACCAGGCTTTTGCACTGGCCTTAGGTTAATTTTAATAACTAAGACCCTGATTACGGCAAACTCTTATGCACATGCCTAACTTTACTACTGTGGAGTAAACCCAAAAGTAAATCCAATGAAATCAGTGCGACTAAGTAATGGCAGTAAATTCACACGCACACATGTATTTGCAGGATCAGGGAATGAGGCTATGCCTGCACTTAATGCGACATGTAGAGTACAGACAGCACATGCCAGCTATTACACATAAAAATAGCAGTGTAGACCATGAGATGTGGCTTAAGTGAGTAGAGTGCTCTACATGCCGGAACCCCCGGGTATATACCCTACACAGTTCTCTATATGCTCAAACAGTGCCTCTCATTTCTACACTGCTATTTTTTGCAGTGTAGTGTCCTGCTTTCTCCACCACAGTAAAGGCTCCAGCAGTGGGGAGGCAGCAGGGAAAAGCTTTGGCAACTCCCGGATATATGAGCTTTTCCTCACTGCCTCATCACTGCCAGAACCTTTCAATGCAGCGTATAGATACATGCGTAGTGCCTGTACTCTACACTCCACCAAGCGCTAATCATATTCATACTGTGCTAGTAATTCCTTTTAAAATCATTAGAACTACTCGAGCAAGATAAGATACTACTCAGCATGACTAATGTGGCATTATATGCTCCCTTCATAACACTCCTGCCATCCCCCTGACAGAAGTGCATCGCTGGCAGTGCAGCTGTGGATTGCCAGCTATGAGTAGTGAAGTGGGAGGTTTCGCAGTGCACGGAGCTGACTTCAGTACCCTTCTGTGAATTTTGTCCCAAATCAAGGGCAGGAGGCAAGAGCCCACCATTCTCTGCTAGAGCACTGCTCCCATGATGCTACTCAGCTCCAAAGGAGTATCATTTCCTTTGATGACCATACACTATCTGTCAAAGCACTGCGTTTTCAAAAATTGTCTCTAAGTGCATTAAGCACTAACAGCAGTTGGCAAGTTGACATTCTGATGGGAGTAAACCTATCTAACCTCTTTGAACAGAGCAGAACTTCATGAGCAGAACTTTTTAACCTTCGTTAACTGAAAGTAGTTAATAGAAACTGTTTGAAAGACCAAGCTATTCCTTAGTTTTAACAATATCTTTCAACCTACTCCTACTTCCAAACAGATGCCCTCTAGTCTACAATCTCCTGTTGGAAATCCCGGACTGTCATGTGCTCCTTATACACAGATAATGCCATAAGCAGCTTTGATGACTGGATATCAAGTGCTTCCTTGGCAATGACAGCCCAATACACTCACAATATTGATTATACCTATATGGCAAAGCAATAATTTGCTACTTTGTGACAAATTAAATTAAAGGATTACTTCAGAAATTTGATGAGAAATGTATAGAAAAACTTTTGTATAATATCTCCACATTTCCATTTTGCTACTAGATGGGCACAGTTGTATTTAAAAAAAAAATCAAATAAGCTATATTACTCTAAAGAAAACCTATTACGGAGCAGTGCATATATGATATAAATGAAAGACTTGTAGAATTAAGTTTTTCCTACTTTAATTAAAATGATTGTTTGTTCCCTGTAAATTCTGTTACATTTTAACAAACCTGTTAAAATATGACATCTCAGCAATAGACAAACGTAAGTGAGAAGTTGTATGTTAATGACTCATATTTTCAGTTTTTCTAACAGCAATAAAAAATTGCTTTATCATTTAATGTCATTAGTTTACCCCTTTTCCTCTCAAAACCCCGTAAGTGCAATATATTCCATACATTAAATTTAAGCTGCTTACCTGAATGACTTTGTAGAAATAGGCATACTGTCTAGCTGTATTTTTATATTGGCTGAAGACATCATGTATGGCCTGAGTTGACTGAAGATACTGCACTTCATCTTCTTCAAAATATAGAGGGGTATCATATTCACTGGGGAGAGTTTGGATGTATGGCAGCCAGAAAGAGTTAGGATTGGCTCGTTCACAAAGAAGATGGAATGCCAATGTGATATTGCCCATGGCCTGGAGAATTCGGTCTTGAGAATACAAGGACCCTGAATTAACCATAAAGATTAGTAAATGGCTGAACTAATTGCCTGGAAAATAGTTATACTAAATGTATTTTAAATTAATAATTAAAAATTGTGCATGAGTATTGTACCAAATAAAAGTGTCTGGGGTCACCAGTGTACAGCACTGCCTGAGATAGGAGATGGTTATCTTGAGTGCCTGTCATACAGCTACGTGGTATCTTTAAGACATTCGGATACATTTTTGTATGGTTAAAAAAAAGATTAATCCAAAGTAAGGTATCAAAACATAAGCAGCTCACTATTTACATTTATAGCACATACCATCTCCACATGCATTACAAACTACCAAAACACATCAGGAATTCCATCACCACTAAAATGCATCCACCCTCTCAGGTGAGAATCACAGCCAGGCAGATACCTGGTGCATGGGGCAGGGAAGGAGATGGGAAAGAGGAGAGGGCAGCAGAGGGAGGAATGGAAAAGGGAAATTAAATTCAGGTCACTGATACTTCAAGACTCTAGATACCGAAAACCTGATGTTTAGACTGCTATTCCATTCCCATGTCAATTTGTAATGCTGTATCAAAGAAACTCTTCCCATTATACACATCAATAAGGAAATTCAAAAACTGCTCTTACCTAACACTGAATTTTTAGCTGATTCAACTGTCATCAGCAACTTTCTAGGAACCCAAAGAAACAACTCTTCTGCCTACGGGGGGTGGGGGGACGGGACAAAAAAACAAAAAAACCCAAGAAAGTTCAGAAATGTAGTTACTGTTTCACATGAAATAACAAAAAACCTGTTTCTCTAAAATATCTCAAATATACATGTAAATAAATTAAGAAAATTAAAGGTTTTCATGTCATTTTTTAAATCCTAAATTTATTTTGAATCAAGACTCCTCACCCATCACTGCCAAGTAAACTGAAATGCTATGAGAACTTCTTACTTTATATTACATTATGACTTAAAGAACATAGGTCGAGCCACTACTTGATTTAAAACATCATGTATAAATATTACTTTAACAATATTATGTTAAAATGAATTTATCTAGGTTACAAAGTCAAGCACTCAATACTTAGGAAGTATGCAAAGTTAAGATGACTGCGCCACCTTAATTCTTCCCCCTCATGCGTATGTGCTATGATGCAGTCTCTAATTACGTGAAAAATAGAATGTGATCACAGGACCCTTATCTCTCTTAGTGTATGGGGTGGAGGAAGCTGTTCAATATTTTATCCTCATCATTCAATTAGTAGCCCTTACTTTATTAACTACATACCATCTAAATCCTGTAATGAATATGGAAATATTAATTTCCTTGGCATCTTTGCTATGGCATTTTTCAGCATAGTATCTGAGTGTCTCACGCACATTAACAATTGTCTCCACTGCAAGATAATAGAGCATTATCATCCCAATTTTACAGCTGGGAAACATACAGGAGAGAGAACCTTTACCCCAATGGGCTTACAAAATAAGAATGAGAAAAGTACAATTGATACATTCTGTATAAGGTGACCAAAAGATGGATTTAAAACAAATCAGTGTTTATTTAAATTCAGCTTCAAATAAATATTACAGCACCACTTTGGTTTGGCAAACTAATGCAATGAGAAAAAAAAAGTGTATTTTAGGAAGGAATTTGAAAAAAAGCGAAAGCCTTGTACCCTGGGGGTAGACAGGGAGTAGCAGAAGGGAATATGTAGAACGAGGCATAAAGACACAAGGAATGGTGAGCTAAATTGTCTGGGCAGAATAAATAACCCAACTAAGGATTCATAATTAGCACTTTTACACAACCCATCAAACAACTGCCCAATGTTAAAGAACAATACTAAATTTCTATTGTAAATTTTATCTCTCGTATATATAGTTTACAATATTTTTATAACAGTAGTTCCAGTGAAGTGAACTTTACATTGGAGGGAGGGAGAGAGAGAGAAAAGAATGGTTTCAATGTCCTGCTGTCACATTTCCAATACATTTACAGACATGATTTTCTAATCTGTTCAAATGTTCATACGTTCACCTTTATCTCCCTTGTTGCTTTCAAACCAAAGCCCTCTTCTTCAAAATTTGCTAATTCGAAACCGTCTGTGGATGCTCCATTTTCAGTGGCCCATTTCATTAGTTCAGGAAAATAGTCTTCTCTTTTTCCATCAAAGGTAACAGACAAACCTATATGCACAATTTATAAAAACACAGAAATGAGAGGATCTAACAGGCCACAGAGGGTCAATATAAACCACATGTAAAGGAAAAACTCCTAACTATCCCCCAGCTATCCTTTGAAGAGGTTGGATCAGAACTGGTCTTTGTTAAAAGTAACTCAGTAATGTTCTACAGTCATATCCAATTTTAGTCAACCTAAACATTGCCACATTTGCTTACCAGTCACCTTAGAAATGGCAAATCAAACTAGTCTGTGAAAGAAAATGTCTGAAAATTTTCTTTCCCTTTTTTCATTTAAATGAGCTGAAAGTAAAGACATTCCAAAGCTAAGTGTTGATGATAACTGCATTGATCAGGACATACAAGTGAATGTAGACAGACCCCAGGGATAGATTTAAGTGGAAGGTTGCAACTTTACATTGGATAGGGATGCAGTGTGCCCGCTCATCCACCTCCCAGTCATTGCTTAATACCAGGCATTTATTTGGGTCCAGTGCAGAGTTACAGGGTTCCGCAACATATAACCACTAACTTGGGATAGATCCTCCTCAGGCAAGCCTTAGGATTCAGCTCTCTTCTTAATCCTCACCCCCTCTCCCAGTGGGTAAGAGGATACCAAAGGGGATCCTCTGTTTGTGAAGACTTCACGACTCACCTTCTGCTACAGGGTACACCAGCAAAACCCTAGGTCTCACTTACCTCTGGGAACTAGCCATTTTAGCCTTCATATGCACTAGACATTGGCTATTGGGGATGCCAGCAATTAACTTGGTCACACCTCTTGCCTCCATCTGGTATCTATTTCCTGCCTGATCCAATCCCTAAGATCCCAAAGCCAACGTCATCCCCTGCATCTGACAATTACACTCCTTTATCCCTAAAAGAATAATTGTACTGGACGTCCCTATGTAAGATGACTGAGCCATCTGCATCCAGACAGAGTCTGGATAAGTGTTGATGGTAAATGCATTTGTAAAGAAAAGAAGGACTCCAGAACAGCGGTTCCCAATGCGGTGCCTGTGGGTGCCATGGCGCCCGCCAGGGCATTTTTGTGCACCCACAGGACACCTCGCTGCAGCATTTCGGTGGTGATGTTTCTAAATATATATATGTAATATTTATCCATAATATTACATGTATATGATACATTTGGGCAATAGTATTATGGTTAAAAGGTTCTGTATTTTTCAATGAAAAAGTACACAATGTAAAATATTCAAACTCTGAGTCAAGAAACTCATTGACTAGCTTTAACTCTGCTATTGTATATATGCATTGTGGTAGGATATAAGGCAGGGTATCTATTACATAATACTAGACAATGGGACATAACACCAGAAAACAACGTCAGAGAGGGAAGAAACATAATAGAAGTTCATCCCGATCCAAATACATGATCAAGTCACTCAAACAGCATCAGTTTAATCTTTAAACATCACCTCCTGACAACGGGAATATCAAAGGCCTAAGCTACTTTTAACAATGTGAGGTTTTTATGCATTAGTCAGTATCTATTCTTGTAGTTCTTGTAAAATGATTTACAAGTAAAATACCTACTAAAAGGTACAGCGATGAACACCATAAAAAAAGGGGGTTATTTATACCAAAACTAAATAAAACATTTTAATAGTATATTCCCAGATAAAAACTAAATTAATATAGAATTAAAGTTGAGTACAGATCAGTTGATTACAGTAAAACACATTAGAAGAATGTTTCAGTTATCTGAAAACAATCACCAGAAAATTCAGAGTAAAGGTTAACCTGCAAACACATCCAAACTTGTTAAGGTATGGAAATGCAAAGTTAATGCATTCAAGCAATTTAAACTCTACCCAGTAGTAATGTCATGAAAGGTTCCTACAGTTAGTGCATAATATGGTTTGTAGTCCCAAATTAAATTAAAACTGATTTTTAAGGACTTTTTTTTTCCATTAGATTTTTTTTTTTTTTTTTTTTTTAATAAACACACAACAGAAAATAGGTTGATGATCAAGTGACTATTGCTGTAGGAACCTTACCTTCTGCATTTCTTGACTTTAATGTTGCATTAAATGATTTTGGGGTGGGCTGTTTTGGGGGTTTTTTTGCCCAAAGTTAAAATACAATTTATGAAAAATTACTGCTAAATGCAATCTCTGTCATGTCCGGTAACACATTCCAAATTAGAATATGGTACAACGCATTTAGAATGATCAACTCAAAATTTTTTAATTTTTGCAGAGCTACCGTGATCTAGATGTCAGACAATGGGGTTGGGAATCACACGTCCTAGCTGAGCTCTATTCCCAAACTGACCACTGTCTCACTGAGATATTAGGCAAACCACAACCCTTTGGTGCCAAAGCTTGCCTGTCTATAAAATAGGGATAATACCTCTAACTTGCTATTGCATTCTTAGATGAAAGTATTTTTATTTATTAATTTATTAATCACAAATATGCTTTTTTTGCTTATGACAAATTGTTTGTCCCTTTTGTAGACATTTTATTAACGTAAGAATTAACTTCATAATAAGGCTATTTTTAGACAGTGTTCATACATAAATCTCAGATATTAAGTTTAAAAAGATGCATCAGCAAGTGAAAAAAGCTATTTACGGGTCAGTGCATAAAACTATTTCCCATGGCTCGGGGTCAGATGATGATTATATCAAGAGAAAATTCATTCTAGACCATATATTAAATGGGAAAAGCCAAACTTGCTGAGGCAAATTAATAGCCCACCCAAATCTTGTCTACCCTACAGTTCAAACGTTCTCTCAGGGGGAGCTAAAACCATAGTTTTAGCTATGTGATTATGTCAGATGAGAACAGCTACTACAATATCCCACACAATAAATAGTTACATGTCATTTTGGCATAGAATTCCAGTCACACACTGACATTATTTCTGTTGTCATACAAAGACACTTATTCTGCCATTAGCATGTTGTCCAGGGAATTATTTCTTTAAAAAAAAAATTCCTTCCTTTCCAGCAATGTCTGAACTCTTGCTTTAATCCAAAGAGACACTTAAGTTAAACAAAACACCCTACTAGCACTTAAGTGCTTAAGCAAGAAACAAAGACGACTTACTTACAGAGGTCATTTTGACTTCAACTTCCTGTCTTTATGAAGTTTGTTAATATGTTACTTTTCACTAGCAATATCTCCTGTATTTGAATGATTTTCCATGCACCTGCATAGTTGTTTGGTATAGATCTCACTGACATGCTATTCCAGATACACAAGTTGCTCTAAATTTTGCTGTTTTTCTATTACCTTTTTGTTTTTTGCGGATTTTCTCAACAAGACCTCGAATCTGCACATATTCTTCCCATTCCTTTCCAGGACCAGGGGTTGGGCTGCTGCATTCTGGAAGCCAAAAATATCAAAATAAGAATATTTTAATACAATTTAGTTCTTTTATCATCTTGAGAAAGGCCTTGCTTTTATGCTAACTTTAACTGGACCTTACTACCAAATGTCCTTCACTAGATACATTATTGGACAAAACATGTATTGTATAAACACTATAAATTTCCTATTCTTTGAAATGCATGTAGTAGAGCTTTCAATTTCTCATATCACTTGCCTCAAAATATGTCACTTTGATCCATTTGTCTATTCTCTGAGAAAGAAAAAAGATCCGATAGCTAAAAAAAATTACAAAGAAAAAGAAAAACTAAAGAGACAGAACCATCACCAGAATGTTTCTTCTGGATCCTTGTAACAAAAATAGGTAACAGCAACAATACTTGGGTCAGGTGAAAGATAAAGCTTACTATTACTATTGTTCTTTTTATGTTAATATAATGCTGTGAAATACTATGCGAGTTGGGGCGGAAACAGAGATTTAACAATAATTTTCTTGCTTTGGACTACAACCACCACCATCCCAGCAACACTACATTGTGCCATTTTCCCAATTTTGGATGCGACTGAAATGCACACTTAAATTTATCCAAGCAAAAACCACCTTTTGCAACTTGATTAGAACTCTAGACGTTCGGGATTGAACAAAATATCAAAGCATAGCCAAAAAAAAAAAAAGGCATCAGGGCCTTATTTCTGCTTCGAAAATCAGGATATACAAGTCATCTGTGATAGGAATGAATGTGTAGAGTAGAAAGTGCAAAAGCAAGCTATACCGTAGGACTCAAGTGGTATAACCACTTCATTGTTTTACCACTCTGAACAATGGTGGCTCCAAATCCTAATTTTCTTGGTATAGCACTTGAGTGCATTTAACAATAGGAAAATCAGGACCTGTTTTTCAACAATGGCACAGCTGCAGTGTCACTACCAATGAGAGCTACTGTGGACAGGGATCAGATGATGTACTGCCATGTCATGAAAACCAGCGGTCTTTCATAACCATGATAAACACACTGAGCTCTTTCTACACTAGCCTATATACCATCAGTAGCAAAAGTGAAACTGACTCTCTTAGTTACTCCTGGGGGCATTCTGCACCAAAAAATTAAAAATCCTGTGCATAATATTTTAAGATTCTGCAAAATTCTGCAAATTTTATTTGTCAAAATAACACTACATAATCACACCAGTTTCAATAATTTTGGTAATTTATTTCAAAATACCTGTCACCAAGTATGTCTGTAACAATACAGACACACAAATTCCCCGAATACAGAGTACAGAGTTAAAGAAACCCCTATGACAACCCAGTTGTATCACTGCTCCCTAGCTCCCCACCCCGAGCCCAGCCACAGGGTCCCCCTTTGCCCAAATACCAGAACCCCTTCACCCCCAGAGTCCAGACAGTCTCTCCCGCAGAGCCCAACTGTGGTCCCTCCCCAACCCCTCCCCCCACAATCCAAAGGGAGAAACAGCCTGATGCTCAGTCCCAAGCTCACATGGAGTTTCCTGAGTGCTGCCCTCTCCTTCCCTCAGGACATGCTGGGAACTGCAGTTACCAGGAACCCTCTAGCTCCCTCCCCACCCCCCCCAGCAGTGTCTTCTATGTTTAAGCTGGGCTCTGCTGGGTCCATCGGCTCCTAGTAGTGGCTAGCAGCACTGCAGCCCATTTCTGCGGAGGAAAGGGAATTCTGCATGCCCGTTAATTTCTGCAAAATTCTACATTTGCACAGTGGTGCAGAATTCCCCCAGGAATACTTAAGTGTAAACAAAGCCTATCCAATGGATGTCATTTGGTGAGCTCAAAATCCTTCTATAAGAGCTTAGGGCTATTTGTAGCTCCAAGGACCACAGCTGAATAATGGAGAAGGTTCATGAAGAATGCAGTTATTTCAAGTTGCATTGTTTCTCTACCAGGTGACCATACTGCTCTGATACCACAAGTTATACTTTAATTCAAAATATTTTCCATTTGTTAATCAGAACAGTATAATCCTCTGTGTTTACAATTCAGTAAGATATTTTAAACAAAGATGCTTTGGCCAAGTAAGCTTAAGTAGGGTTTTCGGTCTGATACTTTTTAAATGTGCAGGCACATTAGTAAAACTTCAAACTGCACAAAATATTATATATACACACAAAGTAAAACTGAAATTGGGATATAGCTGTAGATAAGAGATTGAAATCTCAAGGCGACACCTCCAGGAAACTTAACTAATACAATTAACTGCCTATTAGAGGAAGGGGAAATAGGTCTTTTTTACCCATTCTTTCCCCTCTCCTGCTTTCTACAAAGATGTTTAGAAAATCAAACTTACTCTGTAATAATTCACTAATTATGTTCAACATTTCTTTTGGAGAAACTGTTGCTGTAGCTCCTGTACCTGACTTCTGAGTTTTCACTCTGCTCTTCTTCCCCATCTTCCAACTAGAAAGGAAAAACAGACAAACTGTAATTCATAACTAAGCAGCAAAATATATTAACTAAAATGTGGAGTAGACAAGGTCCTCTCCTGGTAGATGCTTTAAAAAGAAAAAAAGCATTAATAGTCATCTATCATCACACAGGTAACTAGGTGCCAAATGTTGCCTCCAGGTCCTCCAAATAGTAAGACAGACAGCTTGGCACTGTCTGGAAAGGAAGTTCATTAAAGTTTTTGCATATAACTATGGCAGAAGTATACCTTATATAGGGATAGAAAAATATACCATATCAGTTTGGCATATTAAAAAGTATCTACATTGTCCATAAGAAAAAAGCATTCATGATGTGTATTTAACAAATATAAGGATAAAACAAGTGTCATATTATGGACACCAACTATCATGACAACTTACATTTTACTCTGAATTAAGTTGATACCTGTTTGATTGGCCCAACCAAGTAAAGAGTAATTCAAAACGAACAGCAGGTTAAAAGTTCTACTTCAAGATAAAAATAAAATTATTATTTATGTATGTAATCCCTTTGGAGCAGGTACTCCTGAAATACCACACTGAGCCTCTAGGGGACTCACCCCAAACTACAGTACTAATGATGACAGTGGTTCAGGACTGCTTCCCAGGGTGCAGGGCAGAGGGAGAACTGGCTAGGAACACTACTGGGACCAATCATGAGCCAGGACTCAGATACAAGGGGCTGAGTTTACTTTCATTTGGCTGTGTTTGGAGTGTAGCAGGAACGAGAGCTACACAACCAGGGATGACCTGTCTCTCTCCACATTCCTTCCCAAGGGAAGGCTGAGTCCTTTTGGGACACTGAACAATGTCATCACAGAAAAGACTAAAAACCCCAGGAGGCTGAGGAGAAACTCAAGGTCAGGCTACACCAAGAGCCAGCCTAACTGCACATTGGAATCCAGATCAAAGAGCCACCATCTTTGGTGTGGATACTTTGTAAAAACACCCTTATTTATTTTGATATTGTGCTTTAAGTCTACCACTGATTTCAGTGCTGCACCAGCTAGCAAGACTGAGCCTAAACTCATCATTTGCCTAGGCAGGTGCTGGGAAAGAACAGGATGGCATGTATTGGCTGTAAATGTTGGAAGAGGTAGAGTTTATGTATTGTTTATTTTGTCTTTTATTATTCTAATCCCTCTATCCATTGTATCCTATCCAGAATTCCCCAAAACTAATAAAGCCCTGGTTACTGTTTATTACTCTGGAAGTTGTAACAGCTATTTTATCGTGCTCTAACAGACACTCCTCTATATGAGACTGGGTGCTGAATATTTTCCCCAGGGACAATTCTTGTGTGTCCTCCTCATCAGGAGGGGTTTCTTTGGGTGGAGGCACCGGGCGCCACCATAGGTGAGCCCACACCCCCAGAGGAGAAAAAAGAGAAGACTGCAGCCGCACCCCAGGTATAGGTTACATGTGCATTTGCTAGAGCTGTCCATCTGTGGCTTAATACAATCAGTTAAGAAAAACATGTTTTTACAACCACAATAACTGAGCCATTGGTCTACTAATTCTTAAGATGATTTTTGAGAGGAACTGGGCTATTGTAGACAGACAGCTGTCTGCAAATTTTAAATACACCTCTACCCCGATATAACATGACCCGACATAACACGAATTCGGATAGAACACGGTAAAGCAGCGCTCCGTGGGGGCGGGGCGCTCTGGTGGATCAAAGCAAGTTCGATATAACGCGATTTCACCTATAACGTGGTAAGATTTTTTGGCTCCTGAGGACAGCATTATATCGGGGTAGAGGTGTATGGATAAACTTATTCCAGAAGGGCAACTTCCAAGGCAGTTTACGGTTTTTGATGTGATGAAGTTGTAACTAGAGGAAAAGCAGCTTTGAACACACAGTTGGCTACAGGTTTTGTTTTGAGTGTGGAGTAGAGAACATCATGTGCATGTTATAAGGATCAGATATATATGTATCCAGTCACAGCTGTTTCACACAAGACGACAAGAAAGTGGTACCACGTACAGCTTATTCACAGGATAATTTAACCTCTCAGAGTACATTAATATACTGTGAAGCTATATTAGTAGGGAACATGGTCAGTAATGAGAATCTATTTGCATTTAAAGCATTACTAAAATATAATTCATTACCGAGTATATTATAGACTCCAGCTTCTTCAGTGTGATGATAAAAAAAGGTAAATTAAAAAGGTACAGTAAAACAAGAGTATTAATTTCATAGGAGAAAAGATTTTTGTTTTAAAGCAAGTTTTTGTAAATTCAAACTGAAACCGAACCCACAAAAAAGAAAACAAGTTCTAAGTCAGGACTAACATAGCACGCATCTCAGACTGTGGTGCTGAGGCACCACACCACAAACCTATTACAAGAACCAACAAATTCTGTGAACAATGTTTTTGGATTGACTGTATAATCCTGATAAATGTGTTTTCATACAAGTGGTTACACTTTTTATAACAGATCGTGACCAATATATGGTCACGATATAAATTCTACCCACATTTTCATTTTCTCCTTTGAAAATGTATTTGTCATGTCCAGACTCTTGTTTCTTGTCATCAGAATGTGTGTCTGGAAACAAAATCTTGCCTGCAGAATTAAACTAGCAAGCCCACTTCACGTAACAGAAAAGCAAGCAGTGGAATGTGGTATCTTGAGATATTGTGATAAGAAGACATTTCCCTTTATGAAACTCTCCATTTTGATTACAACTATACATTTTTATTCAGTTCACTGGGAAGCCATTACTACCCCTCTTCCCACCCCTCCCAAAAAGAAACTCAGAATCAGTTGTTCAGATCTATTAAATATTGTTACATCTAATAAAAAAACAACAAAACCGCGTGCGCTGCTCAGCAAAAATAAAAATTTCTACTGAGTTGCCACCATACATATTTGTGTGGAGAAGTCTTCTCCAAAACCATCCCAGTATAGCTAGCATTTGCAAGGAAGAGAACTTCCTAAAGATCTCATTTAGATAACAAAATATTGCTCCATAAAACAGGCCCAAGACTAGGGGCAGACAGAATTGCAATCCACTTACATATGTCCACAGAACAGTGTATTTAAGCAACTGTCCTTCCCTGTCACATGGTTTACCAGGAAATGAGGGAGGGCAACAATAGCATCATGCTGAAGAAAGCCATATAAGAGACAACACAGTCCTTTATTACGAAGTTGAGAATAAGTCTAACTGATTTGTGGAACTACTTTTATAATGAGAGTTAAATTCAGATTTCACAGGTGATAAGAGATTTAGGATTTGATTAAAAAATCTAATAGCATTTGTCCTAACACCCTGGAAACACATAACTTCAGAAAACTGATCCTTCCATGGAACATTTCTAATTTAAAATTAAATCTGAATTACAAGAGATAATGTGTACTGAAGATGAATAAAACACAAAACTCTTTCAAAGAAAAATTAAAGAGACCCTGGTTCACCAATAAGGCAGTGAAAAGACATGCTCCTTAGCAGAATACACATGACAAATGTGACAAACATAAAATGTATCTAGTTGTATGGAAACAGACTAAAATAAAATTTGGATTAGGGCCTATAGATTTGAATGACCACCAATAGCTATGGTCTATGTTTCATCCTTCTATCCAAATGATAATTCTGTACAGAACTAATGAAACTGTCCAGCAAAATGAAAAGAATACAGTGATAAATAAGCTTGGTTACATGGCATAGCCATATTTCCAAATATAGAGTATCAGCTAGCTTGGCAAAAAGAAGCATGCACAGACAATGGCAGTGATGGGTTTAACTGATCTTCCTCCTCTAACATTGCTGGCAAAGAGATGTTTTGTTGCACCAGGCCCTGAATTTCTGTCCTAGCCACACACAAAGAATATTCCTTTAATGAGCTATTAAATGCTCCCCCCCTCATTTTTAACAGCTTTTGAAAGAATGAACATGAGACACTTCTACCAAACATTTTTCCCTAAAAGGCACTTAGTTTGTAGCAATTTCAATTTTTTAAAATGACCACCTAAAAACAGAATATGTAAGCAACCCGCGAGTCCACTAGTATATAGTTTTATAGAGCTTTTCTGTGTCATAGCATTAGAGACCTATAGAAATATGGTGCTAAGATTCCATGTCAAGCTCTAAAATATGGACATTTCAAGACAATGTGTCAGGACAGACTAACTGTTGTACAGTGTTCAATCATTGGGACATACTGATGGAGAGTAGGTAAGGTCACAGAGGGCAGAATTAAGGTTCCTACAACAACTGAAAGGGGTCTCCAATACCTATGTAGGTTAATGGTAGAGTTTAATTGCTCTGAACACTTTTAATGAGAAATTTTTTACTTAATTTTTTCAAAAACTTATTACCTCTTATGGCTGTGGGGAAAAAAGTAAATGTTTAAATATTTGTGACTAATAAGGGGCACAAAATCAGGCAAGTGTCAATAAATGGGAGGGATGAGGAAAGATTTCTGATTTTTAAGAAATCAGTTTGGGTCTATAACGAGCACTACTTTTACTTGCAACCACCCATGTGTAATGTTACTTGGAAGCCAAACGTTCACACCCTGTCACTTTTAAAGAAGTTATTATAGAGGCTCATGTTACTAATCATTACTTATGCAAAAAGATACCAAGGTTAACGACAGACAAGTGCACCTTGCATGAATAGATCATATTTATTACTTTCATCACAGTTTAACCTGCTCATACAGTATAAACCTATGGTTGTCAGCAATGCACTTGGCTGCAACCAATGCCTTTTCCCAATTCAAGCACTAACCCTGTATCTTCGACCCTCGCTACATGTCTGTTCAGTGAAGGTACACCTACAGAACTTCAGATGTTTGACTGAGTGCTTGAGTAATACCAGTAGAAGCTTCAAAAATTCAGCCAGGCAGATTGGACTTGCATATTCCCTAGTGCTGAGAAATGCCAAATGGCCCTGTGTGTTCTAACTCTGGAAGAATAGAATATATTTCTGAACAAATACAACTCAATCCTTATTTTAAAAGCCTTTAAAAACTGGAGGAATAGAATTAACTCAATTCTAGATGAGACGATGAGATTAAAGTAGGTGAGACTGGGTCGTACTGGATACAGAGTTCAAAAGACAAAACTTTCTGCCCAAAGTCTTCAGTGAGTAAGACAAACTCCATTATATACAAATCACTGACTCTCCAGTGCTCCTTTCAATCTCTTTTTACAATGCAATAGTAGCATCTCTGACTCCAAGCCAGCCATAAAGTTAATCATTTATTTATGGATTACAAACATCAAACAAAATTGTTAAACCATAACTCCTCTTTCAGAATTTCACTTGGTCTATTCACTTTTTAAAAAGAAAAATTAAGAAAAATGTACTGCTGAAAAATAGTTTTATTGTAAAACAGACTCTAAAAAATGACCAAAACAATAATACCTTGTACTGAATATTAACACCAATGGGACAGATTACATTTGATTGTGTAAATCATATATGAATATTAATATTAACATACCAACTGGAACTCAAAAAAATGCTGTATTAAAGATTTAGTAGAAACATATCTATAAGTATACAACTCTGAAGTAGCTGCACCACACACAGCATTCCTTACATCAGCATGCAGTCTAGCTTTAAACATTTTGAATCTCTAGAGTAATATTGAATAGACATCACAATACATGTGCCTGGATCCCAAAAAACTTCTTCCTTCATTATTTACACCTTGCCCAATCCCTAGACAAAACAGCTATTTTCCTAAACACTTTCAGACTCATGAGGTGAGACCATGTATTTCCTGAACACAAATACAAGATTTTAGTGTTTTATAAAAGCAGTCAATAATATCCCCTACTACTGCTCAGTTTGGTGAATCACTGCAGTTAATGGTGGATCTGGTTGGGCAAGAAACAGCATGCATTAGGTCTGGTTATTACGCCAGATAAATTTAAGTCCCTGGCCATTACCATCAAGCAGCCTCTAGGTCCAAATTACAACAAGCTCAGTATTAACCTGTCCAGATAGGACAACAAATAGATGGCAAAGGTCAAAATCTTGGGTAGCACCATAGACATTGCTGGAGAATGCTCAAAAGATGTGAACACTTGTATAGCATGTTTCAGGCCTTTCACCAGCCTCTGTGGTACAGCATGACTTCATGCTTGCCAGAAAGCTGAGGATCTGTAGAACTACAAATATACCAACTCTGTTGTAAAGCAGTGAAACATGGGCACTGAGAAAGGCTAAAGAGCACTGGATTGATGTTTTTGATTCCCATCATCTTTGTCAGCTGCTCCACATTAAGTGGCAGGACAAGATTAGAAATGAGCATATTTTAAACCGAACCCAACCACCTTCATCAGGCCTGGTTTGATTTTGGTGGCTTTCTTAGTACAGACACATTATTAGGATGGAAGACCAACAAATTCCAAAGTGTGTTTACCATGGAATACCATTTTATGCCCAGCAATCATGTGGTCGCCAAAAGCTTTGTTGGGGCAGTAAGACCACCATTGATTGACATGCTGATTGGATATACAGTTTACCTCAAACATCAAGGATGAGATCTATCCAGGTGGCACTCCATCTGCAAGGAGGCTATGTTCCTTTGTGATTTGCAATGACAACCACGATACCAGTGTAAGATTCTTCTCTACAGTACATACTTTGAGGAATAAAAATATTGTGACAATTCCTGTCAAACATAAAGGGAAGGCTAACCACCTTTAAATCCCTCCTGGCTAGAGGAAAAAACCCTTTCACCTGTAACGGGTTAAGAAACTAAAGATAACCTCGCTGGCACATGACCAAAATGACCAATGAGGAGACGAGATCATTTCAAAGCTGGAGTGGGGGGAGAAACAAAGGTTCTCTCTGTCTGTGCGTTGCTTTTGCCAGGACCCGAGCAGGAATGCAGGTCAGAACTCCTGTAAAGGGCTAAAAAGCAATCTAGTTAGATATGCGTTAGATTCTGTTTTGTTTAAATGGCTGATAAAATAAGTTGAGCTGAATGGGATGTATATTCCTGTTTTTGTGTCTTTTTGTAACTTAAGGTTTTGCCCAGAGGGATTCTCTATGTTTTGAATCTGATTACCTTAAGGTATTTACCATCCTGATTTTACAGAAGTGATTCTTTTACTTTTTCTTCAATTAAAATTCTTCTTTTAAGGACCTGATTGCTTTTTCATTGTTCTTAAGATCCAGGGGTTTGGGTCTGTGTTCACCTATGCAAATTGGTGAGAATTTTTATCAAGCCTTCCTCAGAAAAGGGGGTGTAGGGTTTGGGAGGATTTTGCGGGGAAAGACGTTTCCAAGCGGGCTCTTTCCCTGTTAGACGCTTGGTGGTAGCAGCAATAAAGTCCAGGGGCAAAAGGTAAAATAGTTTGTACCTTGGAGAAGTTTTAACCTAAGCTGGTAAAAATAAACTTAGGGGGTTTTTCATGCAGGTCTCCACATTTGTACCCTAGAGTTCAGAGTGGGGAAGGAACCCTGACAATGCCACATAGGTCGATACTACAGTTTTTCTCAGTGCTGCTATGACCAGCTCATAGACCGGGGTGGGCAAACTTTTTGGCCCAAGGGCCACATCGGAGTTGCGCAACTATATGGAGGGTCAGGTAGGGAAGGCTGTGCCTCCCCAAACAGCCTGGCTCCACCCCCTCCCACTTTCCGCCCCCCTCAGAACCCTCGACCCATCCAACTCCCCCTGCTCCTTGACCCCTGACTGCCCCCTCCCAGGACACCCCCTGCTCCCTGTCCCCTGACTGCCACGACTATATCCACACCCCCAACTCTAACCAACCCCTGGGACCCCAACCCCTTGTCCAACTCCCCTTGCTCCCCATCCCCTTACCATGCCAGAGCCAGCCATGCCGCCGTGCTGCCCATGCAGTGGCACAGCTGTGGGGGAGGGGGAATAGTGGGGGAGGGACCAGGGACTAGCCTCCCTGGCTGGGAGCTCAGAGGCTGGGCAGGACAGTCCCGCGGGCCGGAGGTGGCCTGCGGGCCATAGTTTGCCCATCTCTATCATAGACAATAAAGTTCCTGTAACATGTAAACGCCCTCATAAAAGTGCTCTTTTTTAGCAGAGGGCAACAGAATATCTAGTGTTCCCCCATACATCATTGTGCAAAAAAAAAAAAAAAAGCTAAATATGATTTAAAGATTAAATAAGGACATTTATCTAAAGTATGAGGAGAAGTGTGTCAAGTGTGTACAACAGACCCCAAAACTCAGTTCATACCAAAGATATCACTACTCTGAAAAACAAGGCAAGCACTAATATAAAAACAAATGCAATTCAATAATGCCATACTAAAAATTAAATAAAAAATTAACAGTTGCTTTCCCCTTCACTCTCTATTTAATCTCAGGGTCAAATGGATAATGCTAGGAATAATA
Source organism: Lepidochelys olivacea (assembly GCF_965140295.1). NCBI lineage: Eukaryota > Metazoa > Chordata > Testudines > Cheloniidae > Lepidochelys > Lepidochelys olivacea. The sequence goes on from NC_140416.1 coordinate 104,716,704, forward strand.
TGAATGTGCTTGATAACTAATTCATGTAGGTTTGTACTATGAACTATTCTAATACACCAGCAACCCTTACTCTTAAAGTACACTATGACCCAAGTAAGGAAATCATTTTCCTCTGATGTTTTCATTAGTAGACGGAATAGGCTGTTTAAAAAGATAGCAAAAAAGCTATGCCCACGATTGTCAGTGCTTCCCAAAGTATCGGTTTCTTTCCCTTTCCACAGTAAGAGGTTTTGAGCAGACTCAGCGATAACACCATTTATTCAATGACAGAAGCCTGTACAGCATACTTTAGGATGCTACTTCAGATATACGCTGGAAGATAATTTGCAGCAGTCGTGAATGATTTTTACCAGTCTATGCATTTGTTTCAATTTTTTTTAAACTACTTTCAACACAATGCATCAAAAATAAAACTTTTAGATCACGTTTTAGTTTTGGTAATTTAGCCAGAAAACCTCAAGTCAGATACAGCATCTGTTTTTCAAAAAGGTCCTGCGCTTTTACCCAATTTTACAGCTGGGCTGGTGACTGAGGCACAAGGACATCACATGACTTCCTTAAGCTTCAATCAATCCAGCTGTAAAATACATCTGGATTGTTTGGGAACACATTGCTCGTATGCTTCGTGCTGGAAAAATGGGAAACATGTTTCATTTAATCTAACGGCAAATATTTTTCTCCAATTCATAGGGTACCAAAGAAACCCTTCAAAATAAGTCTACACGTATTAGTTAATGGATACATATATCTTAGAAAAGGAGAGGAATGGTGACTGCCAAAAGAAAGTGTCCCTTGTGGACCAGTTAAACCTGCCCAAAAACATTTAGTTGGAAACCTATCATCAGACCAGCTGTGTAAGTTGTGGTTCAAAACAGGAGTGATTAACTCACTGTAAAAATACTTGGGTTGATGTACCAACCCAGTTTTTATATAATTAAGAAGTCACCTATTAGGTAACATTTGCTACCAAAAGTTCATGTGCTAATATATAAAACCACTGTAAATACATGCTACTGGTGTCTCCAAATATGAATTTGGCGATTATGAAAGATGCCAAACTGATAGCCCTGGAAACTGAAGTCCTCTGTGTGGACACACAACACGTATAGCAGAGATAGGAGAGCTATTTCTACAACTGCAAATTTAAGACCCATAATTCACCACTGCTCTACCTCCAGCAGTGTTAACAGCAGTGCTGGGTGTAACATAGACAGGACTTGGGCATTTTTACCACATCATCTATCTTTGTCCAGAGTCAGATAATACTAGAGACACCTGAATCCTGTCTTATACTACTGCCTTCTGGGATACTAGCACAGTGAAGTTGAAACATTGTTAAATTATAGGTCCTATGCTATAATTGTAACAATAGTATAAGCTTTCATGGCACTCCCATAGAGTGACCACCTTTAGGGGCAAGAAGTAGTTCAGTCTCCATTCTGCTGTAGCTACTGGATTCTTTCCCAAGGTTGCCAAACATGAGACGCAATTGTGCCCATTGTGGTAGTGGTATCAGTCCACTGGAAACTGAACCGAGACACTCACACTTGTTTCACACAGACCATCCAACTTTTGGTTACTATCAAGCTCAAGTTTCAGAGTAACAGCCGCGTTAGTCTGTATTCGCAAAAAGGAGTACTTGTGGCACCTTAGAGACTAACCAATTTATTTGAGCATAAGCTTTCGTGGGCTAAAACCCACTTCATCGGATGCATGCAGTGGAAAATACAGTAGGAAGATATATATATATATACACATACACACAAAGAACATGAAACAATGGGTGTTGCCATACACACTATAATGAGAAAAGGAGTACTTGTGGCACCTTAGAGACTAACCAATTTATTTGAGCAATTTATTTGGATAAGCTATTACCAGCAGGAGAGTGAGTTTGTGTGTGTGGTTTTTGGAGGGGGGTGAGAGAACCTGGATTTGTGCAGGAAATGGCCCACCTTGATTATCATACACATTGTGAAGAGGGTGGTCACTTTGGATGGGCTATTACCAGCAGGAGAGAGAGTTTGGGGGGCGGGGGCAGAGGGGGAGAAAACCTGGATTTGTGCTGGAAAGGGCCCAACTTGATGATCACTTTAGATAAGCTATTACCAGCAGGACAGTGGGGTGGGAGGAGGTATTGTTTCATGGTCTCTGTGTGTATATAATGTCTTCTGCAGTTTCCACAGTATGCATCCGATGAAGTGAGCTGTAGCACGAAAGCTCATGCTCAAATAAATTGGTTAGTCTTTAAGGTGCCACAAGTACTCCTTTTCTCATTATAGTGTGTATGGCAACACCCATTGTTTCATGTTCTCTGTGTATATATATATATATATATATATATCTCTTCCTATTGTATTTTCCACTGCATGCATCTGATGAAGTGGGTTTTAGCCCACGAAAGCTTAGAGACTAACCAATTTATTTGAGCATAAGCTTTCGTGGGCTAAAACCCACTTCATCAGATGCATGCAGTGGAAAATACAATAGGAAGAGATATATATATATATACACAGAGAACATGAAACAATGGGTGTTGCCATACACACTATAATGAGAAAAGGAGTACTTGTGGCACCTTAAAGACTAACCAATTTATTTGAGCATGAGCTTTCGTGCTACAGCTCACTTCATCGGATGCATACTGTGGAAACTGCAGAAGACATTATATACACACAGAGACCATGAAACAATACCTCCTCCCACCCCACTGTCCTGCTGGTAATAGCTTATCTAAAGTGATCATCAAGTTGGGCCCTTTCCAGCACAAATCCAGGTTTTCTCCCCCTCTGCCCCCGCCCCCCAAACTCTCTCTCCTGCTGGTAATAGCCCATCCAAAGTGACCACCCTCTTCACAATGTGTATGATAATCAAGGTGGGCCATTTCCTGCACAAATCCAGGTTCTCTCACCCCCCTCCAAAAACCACACACACAAACTCACTCTCCTGCTGGTAATAGCTTATCCAAATAAATTGCTCAAATAAATTGGTTAGTCTCTAAGGTGCCACAAGTACTCCTTTTCTCATTATAGTGTGTATGGCAACACCCATTGTTTCATGTTCTTTGTGTGTATGTGTGTATATATATATATCTTCCTACTGTATTTTCCACTGCATGCATCCGATGAAGTGGGTTTTAGCCCACGAAAGCTCATGCTCAAATAAATTGGTTAGTCTCTAAGGTGCCACAAGTACTCCTTTTCTTTTTTCTATCAACCTCAACTTGATATAATCCACCAACCTAGAGGTGGAAATGCCTTATATTCATTAAGAGTTTCCTAAGTCATTAATTCCTCTGTATATTACTTTTTTAAATGGTGACCTGAAAACACACACACACACACCATTTTAGTACTTTGTACAAATGCTCTGAAAATGCAAGGAAATAAATCTCAGCACGCTAGTATTTTTCATTTGCTTTTTCCTCTTTTACAGCTCCAGAATTGTATTCCTGCTTCACATAACATTAGAACTTGGTAAGAAAAATTTTCTCCAATATCGCAGAGATTTTAGAGTTCTCTTTTTCAACTTGTGTTATAACCAGTAAAGTAAAAAATACAAAACTAAGCCACACAGCATAATTCAGTTAATTGAGATGTCTCCAAGGAACAGATTTAAGGCTAAATATACTTAATGGCAAGGACTACAGTTTATTAGGATGCTTAAGTGAAATGCCATCAGGTGACTTAATGGCTATTGGGCCTGACATGCAAGACATTCTTGTGCTGGTTGTTAATTTTTTCCTCAACATATTTCTGTCCATCCTTAGTTAGGATACAAGGAGAAAGTGGCTGAAGTGCTTTACCACTGTCTGCCAGGCTGCACCTTTCCAGTCAATTATTCTGAGCTATCATGCTGGCATCTCACATCTGTCCCTGCCACTGGACAGGTAGCAGACTCAGCCTCTCAGAGTAAATGTGCTCCTACCCAATTCCATGGGCCTTTACAGAAATGCAACGGACTCATCCCAGCTTTGAAGCTCACCAAGTTCTTGACTTTTACTATATACCTCTGACTAAAACTTGGGGTGGGGGGGAGGGTGTGCCTGGCTCAGGAGGGTGGCCTGGGGGCATACTGCAGGTGCTGGGTGGGGTGGGGTGGTGGTGTCATGGCCCAGGGGCGGCATCAAGGGCACTGTGGGGGGCATGCGGGAACAGTCACAGCCCCGGGGTGTTATGGGTGCTGGGGGGGGAGGAGTGAGTCATGGCCTGGGGGTGTTACAGGTGCTCAGAGCAGGTGCCCGGGGGAGGGCGGGGTTGTGGCCCAGGGGGGTGCCGCAGGTTCTAGCAGGCAGGCGGGCGGTGTTGGTGGGGCTGGAGCAGGCTCTCTACCCAGCTCCTAGCTCCATGCGCTGCCTCTGCTCCACCCCAAACCCCGTTTCTGCAGTTGCTGTCGCCCTTCCGGGGAGCTCCCCCCCAGGTAAGCACCCCAACCCCCAGCCCTCCCTCACACTCAAATTCCTGCTGCTGGGGGGCGAAGGCAAGACTGCCCCGGCAGTGGCCCATGAGCCTGGCCCATGGGCTGCCCAAGCTGCTCAGGCAGCCCCCAGGCAGGTGCACTGGCTGCTACAGAAGTAATGGAAAATCACAGAATCCATGACTTCTGTGACAAACACAGAGACTTATGAATGATGAACTAAATGTTAACTTTGTTTTAAGATGTTACTTTGGGTGTAACCCCCCCCCAATCCAAATACAAGTTATTGCTTTCTCTTAAATTGCCATTTATCTGTCCCTTTGATCAAAGTGGAACCACATGGCCTTCTCTCCAAGCCTCTGTCCACAGATCAACCAACTAAGGATATACACAAGGGCAGCACTCAGATTACTTTTAGTAGGACCCCACCAAATTCATGGTCATGAAAAATGTGTCACGGACTGTGAAATTTGCTTCTGAATTATAATATTCTAGCTCAGAATGGCGTATCAAACACCAAAATAGAACAGCATTTAAAACAAACAAACATTTTTTAAAACTTTTCTTTATATTTAAGATAAAAGGTTGATTCTGGGGTCAAAGCCATATTTAGACTTTACTTTTCTATGTTAGTCTTTCTGTGTAAAATTCTGGTCTTATTCTTCCTTGTGAGGAGGTACACTTTTAGGATATGATGTACAGTGGTCTAGCTAAGCAGCTCCCAACAGAGATAAATCAATATGTAACTTTATCCCTTTGTAAACAGTTAGTTTCTTCCATTTTTTCTTTTTATAATTTCAAAGGTTCTCTAATACATGCTTTACAACAAAGCCTGCAAATCTCTTTTATATCCAGGTTGTAATCTTAGATCCCTTTGATCGATTGGTCCATCAGCCCTCCCAGAGAGAGCACTGATCACAACAAGTCATTTGTGGTGTTCTAGCCAGTCCTTCAGTAACCCACTGGCCAGGTTGTCAGAGGCACTGGACACCCAATCAGCATAAGGCACTGCAGCCCAGAACTCCCAAGTGATCCGCCAGCCTCAGCCTCCCAAGTAGCTGGGATTATAGGTGCACACCACTGTGCCCAACATAATCCCAGATATTAGGGCAAATGTAACTTCAGTATGTCCAGTTCTGCTGCTGTTGGAGTAAGCAGTCAAAAAGACTGCTTTAATTCAGGAAATACCACTTTCCATAGTTGAGGTAAATGAGGGCAACATTTTAATAAAATTGATGCGCAAGTTCTTTTTTTTTTTTTTGGGGGGGGGGGGGAGAGAAGTAGTGTTTTTAGCTGTTTTCCACTTGCCGGGGAAACATCATTTGTTTGTTACAAATAAGCAAGTGGACTTTTCAAGCCTTGTCTCCTGACAGACAATATCCTTCCCCGCCTCCCACTGAAGTTCTCTACTCAGACAATTGTACACCTAAGCCCGTGAAATATTACTCCTTATGAAAAAGCCATTCAAAAACACTAAACATCACCCAGTCAAATTGCTTATGTCACTTCATATCTCACTTCCTCCACTGTCCCCTTCTAAAGGGTCCCACACAAAAAACATTACCTAAGAGTTAAGATTTCTCAAATGTAATTCTTGTCAACACAATCACTTTAAAAGACACAAACCACTGTTGCATAAATAACTTCGCTCTCATGTATTGCTTTTGTAGTAACCCGCACTCTGGCAGTAGCGCCTGCTGCAGTTGCAATGCAGCCACACAGAATGCTGTCCTAAAGGGAGAGCGAGAGAGAAACCATAAGAGCGCAGCTCAAGCTGGGGCGGGGGCTCAGAATCTGCCTGAAGGAACAGTTGGAAAAAGCTGTCAGAGAAGGAGAAGAATCGAGATGTTGAGCTAGCTCATGAGCTGGAGCCTGGGTAGTGGGTAAAATGATAAAATACAACAGGAGACTAAAAGTAGGGGACTCGGAACTAAGAAGGAGGAAAAAAGGAAAATATGAAAGGTTTTAGGTCAGGACAAGCGGGAGGAAAAAAAACAGACCTGGGTACATGAGCAGATACTGTTAGAGAACGGAAGCAGAGGGAAATAAAAATCTACAGACTTACCAGAGAGCAAGTATCAAAGGAAAAACTGAAAGGAAATATAAATTGGTGAAAAAGGGAATTGATTAAAAAGCTGTGTTAGATACAAACAGATCCTGGAAGCAAAAAACGAGAAGCCCATCAACAAAGAACCTACAGCAGTGGTGGGCAACCTGCAGGCTCCACACGGCCCATGAGGGTAATCCACTGGCAGGCAGCCAGAGAGTTTGTTTACATTTGCATGGCCGCCTGCAGCTCCTGGTGGTTGCGGTCCACTGTTCCCGGCCAATGGGAGCTGCAAGCAGCAGCGCGGGCCACAGGGATGTGCTGGCCACCGTTTTCTGCAGCTCCCATTGGCCAGGAACAGTGAACTGTGGCCACTGGGAGCTGCAGGCAGCTGTGCAAACATAAACAAACTGTCTGGCGCCCTGCCAGCGGATTACCCTGGGCCATGTGCGGCCCGCAAGCCACAGGTTGCCCACGACTGACCTAGAGTGTCTGAACAGAGAGTGACTGAACATCCATAAAAAAAAAATAACAGTTCAAAGGTGCCTAATGGACAAGTGAGGGCCTTCTAAGTGAAGAAACCCTGCTTATGGATAAACTCTGTGAAAGAGGTACAGCCACAGGAACGCTGAATCTAAGAAGCACTTCAAGATGAAGAGAAGCAAAAAACAGGACAGCAACAGTGGAGTTAGACTTATAGCCAAGGAGAAGAAAAGTTAATTCTGCTCTGAAGTGACACAGTATATTGTAATTTTTTTTTGTTCTTGTTAAGAACAATGCATTTGGTACTCACTGCAAAGTGTGTACAAGTTCACAAAGGCTAATGAGTTGATAACCTATAGTTTATTATTATAAATAACCTTTGGTAATGTTCTATAGTATTTACACTCCTGATACAATTTTGAAGTTTTCCCCTATGAAGTTCTAAAAATGTAAAGTTATCCCTTTTGTCCTGGTTTGCCTCTGCCTCTCCTAACAGTTAGCATAGCCTACCCAGGTCACCACATTTTCTTCTTCAATCTTTTATAAATAAGGATAGGTGTCATTAGTCTCTCTCTGTCTCAGTTTCTCCACCTGTAAAATGAAATTAAGTGATTTACCCAAGTTCATACAGCATGTCAGTGGTACAGTTGGCTACAGAACCCAGGCCTCTGACTCCACTCCAAGACCCAATCCACTGGATCATGTTGTCTCCCATCATTGGTCATTACAATATCGTCGTATACAGATCCTACACGCCATTATGCTAAATGCACCTTATACCCACAACAACTCCCTTTCACTTCCAAAATACAACCACTCACAATATTTATATCTCATTCATCCAAAACACACTCACATATATAACTTTAATTCAAACCTCAACTAGATTAGAGTAAAAACACATCTTAATAAAATAGTTTAAACATCTATGAATGTACATGTGATACAATCATACTGTATTGTGACAGGTTTCAGAAGGGTAGCCTTGTTGTTTTCAATCATACTGTATTATAGCCAAAAATCAACACTGCCTGTGCAACCTTAATTTGGCCCCTTGTATGCATATATTGACGTAGTTTTTTTAACAGTGGGACAAGTCTACATAAGCATCTGTGTAAAGCTTAATGTTGGATTAATTGATTTAAATTAATGTACAATTCAGCATGAAATGTACAATTCAGTGCAATCTGCACTATGGATCTGGTAGGGAAATCTCCATAACTCTAATCACATATTCTTGCACTATACAAATAGTAAACAATACTGCTAATAAAGATGCATGCATCTCGTATATGGATAGACAGTGTCTTTACATTTATTTTGTTGTTTTTAAAATAAATACAACATTTGTGAGTAGAGAAGACTTTGGGAAATTCAGATCTGCATCAAGTCTGCAGCTCAGTCCACCTTTACTTGGACATGCCAGTATTTTGATTCTACATGCTTACATTTTGGCTGAAATCCTAAAACTCTCTCTTTGACTGGCAAAAGGGTATGTTTTTCAATTGTGTTAGCTCAATCCAATTAACACAATTGAAAAGTCCTGTTAAAATGCAGACTAGCATGTCCGAAGTTGTCATGTTAAATTAACCTTACTGAGCTAACACGATTGATAAAACCCACCCTTTTTGCCCCTGAAGACATATTCTCTGTGTATTTGTAGTTTACTGAGCGGCTGTCTAGTTTTAACTAGGAGCCAGATATATGGATAATGTCTGAAACATCACATTCATCCAGACTCCTATTGTAGCTTCTTTATACTATGTTGCTTTCAAAAACAAATGAAAGAGTAAAAGATATTCAGTGCATAGTACAATAAAATGTAAGCATTTTGCTATTTATTTACACATTAACAAGACTGCTACTCTGAAAAGACAGTACATTTCTCCATTACGTCACCTAAATAAGGAAAAAAGCCCTTTCCCCTTCGTTGAGAACACAGGCTTTCCCCCCCTTTGCCACTACTGAAGCCTAAGTTTAGTCCATGTTTCAGATAGATGGCTAAACATCACAAACTTGGGAGAAGAAAAAGGGAGAGATGTGTTTATTTCACAGGTAAAATGGCACATTTGGGGAGATCAGAGCCTGCCATCTTACTGTGGAAGAGATAACAGCAGTATGAATTCATCTTTGTATTTTTTTCAAGTGGTACTTTAGTCTAAACCAATCTTCTTTGAGCAGGAAAGGAAGTTGTAGAAACAGCTTCCCCATGGCATCAGTTTCAGCAGCACCTTCAGTACTGATTTGGGAAGGTTGCAACACACAAGCTCATAGAGAAGTAATGGAGAAGTTTCCCCAGCAGATCAATCAGTTTAAAAAAGATACTTTGCTTAAATCATTCAGGGTCTTTCAGTTGCTGGGCTTAATTCTTTTCCAAAATTGAAATAAAATAAAATGCCACACAGTGGACGGGAGAAAAGAGAACAAAAGAGTGCTTAAAATGGTACAAACCAATGTTAAATTATTAATCAATGAATCTGAGCCTCCTCCTGCCCACCTGCCTATGAAGCAGGAAAGCAGACTCTCACATACCAGCAGAAACACTCCAGAGCTGGATCCAGAGAAGTAGAGGTGTGGGAGAATTATGGAGGTGTGGGAGAATTATGGAAGGCAAAGAGAAAGGCGGAGCTGATTTAACCATTTTTTAAAAACGTGAACCCTATGATCATCAAAAAAGGAAGGATAACATCATGGAGAAATCAAGTTAAGCAATTTGTTTACTTTCACTCTCCACCCTTGCTATCACTTTTTTGGAGGGAGGAGCAAGGGAAGGAAGATGAATGAGAGGAAGTGGATTTAATTGCCTCCAGTTTTCATAAAAGTGAAGAAAATCTCATACCTCCAAAGCATACAAATGGGGATTAAAGCAAAACACCCACACATAGATACAAGGCAGTGAGCAGCATGTGGGTTTGGGATGTAATGTTTTTCTCTCCTCCCCTAGCAAGACAGTGGGAGTGGGAACTAGACAAGCAGCAAGTGCTGCCCATCTCGGTCAGTGTTGTCTCCTTCCAGAAACACAGTGAGTGGGAAGCAGAAGAGAAAAGGGAAAATGGGGGACAGAGCAGTGTAGTGGTTCCCATGAGAGGAGCCAGGTGGAGCGGTGGGTGAGCGGGCTAAAGGTTGCAGCACCCCCAGGAGGAATCTGGGTGAGAGCAGGACAGGGATGAGAAGGGGAAGCTGCGAGCGGGTGCGGGAGAGGAACAGGCGAGAGGAGGAAGGCGGGGCGGGTGGGAAGGAGGACAGCCTGTCCCATCAAAACGGCGAGAGCGGGAGGCAGGTTTCCAGCGATCAGCGCACGAGGACGGAGTGCTGGGGCCGGGGTGCTCCCAGCAGAGGAGACGGCCGGGCGAAGCTGCTCCCGCACCGCGGGGGGAGGGAAGTGACACGCAGGGTGAGGTCAAGGCACCCCTAGGAGAGACGGGGGCGGCAGTTGAGAGGGAGACTCACAGGGGTGGAGCAAGCTCAGAGTACCGCGCGGGGGGGGGGGGGGGGGGAGGGTGGCGAGGCCTGGGCGCTGAGCGGCTGCGTCCGAGGAAGGGGGGGAGAGTTGCTCCCCGAGGGGCTGGCCCCTGCGGGGGATAGGTGATGTGAGGGGGCAGCGCCCCATACCCAGCCCAAGGGTGAGAGGGCTGGTGGGCGGGGAGTTGCCCCCCCCAAAAAAAGACGAGGACGGAGCGGCCGGTCGGTCCCTACCTCCCGCGACGCCTCCTCCTCTTGGAAACAGCGCGGAGTCACCCACGTTTCTCTCACCGGACGCCGTCCGCTGCCCGGGGGAGGTGGCGGCCGAGCTAACCCGAGCCCCACCCTCCCAACGCCTGGCCCGCCCACTGATGCCAACCCGCTGCCGCCATTGGCTGAGCCGCACCCACGCAGCGGGCCCGCCCCCAGTTTTGGCACAGCCAACGAATCCCATAGGCCGCCCCCTCGCCACCGCCCCTGTCGCTCACCCACTGGGAGTAGCGGAAACGGGGACAGGGGGCCAGGCCACTCCCGATTGGTGAGAATTCACCCTACCACTTTCGATTTCTATTGGTTGAAGTGGCCTGCAATCCTCTCGATTCTGCTACCTGATTGGTCTTCACCGACAGTACCGCGGTAGGGTGCGCAGAAACCTCTTCTATTCAGCGTGTGACGGAGAAGGGGGGAAGTTAGAGCTATGCCTGTGATTCTCATTGGTCAGTGCGAACGTGGGCGCCGTGCCCTAGCGACGCTGACGCAGTGACGTACAGGAACGACTTGGTCCGATTCCCAAGATGGCGCCGCGCAGGGAGCGAAGTTGTCGATAGTGGCCGCGCTGTGTTGTGGGACCATCGCGTGCTCGCTTCGTGAGTGTTTCTCGGTGGGAGTCTCTCAGAGTGGTATGGGTGGTGACGCGGGGCTCGGGGCTGGGTGAAGAGGGACTGGAATGCCGCGGTGGGGAGGACTCCTGGGTCTTGAGCCAGGGCCGGGGCGCTGAGCAGAAGGGGCGGCGATACCGGGGAGGGATGTTGTGGCCAGGCGGCTGGGGAGGGAGCGAGGCGCAAACTGAGATCCTGGCTAAAAAATGGCGGGGGTGGCTGTGGTCGGTGGCCCTGAGGCAGCGGGAGATTGGGGCGCTGGGCTGGGCGCTGGCATGGGACTGACTCGGCGCGGTTGAGAGCCTGGGGTGCGGGGGACTGTGGAGATGGGGAGGGGCTGCGTGGAAATGTGCGTCCAAACACGGCTACCGTGCCCGTCGGCCTTTGTGCGTTGTTTCTTTTACTCAGTTTGGCATCTCCCTAAATTCTCGTGCCTGAGGGAGACTGGTGTCATAAAAACCATAACATTGCCCTTCGGTTCGGTTGTGGGATTTGTGTCACACGTAGGAAAATGGCAGTCAAGACTGTATTTTGGATTAAATCAATATTCTTTGCTGGCTATGGGGCAGGAGGTAGTGTGATCTTTTCCAAGAACAGTTTCACTTTATAAACTGGTTTATGTTTGAAAGTGCTGTAAGAAGGAGAGTACTAACGAGATTGTGGTGTTTGTTGTTGTTTTTTTGTGATGTATAAAGAGAATCTTAAAAAGAAAATTTTTAGTTTAATATTATTAAAATATGCATTGTACTGAATTTTGTCTGTCTTGGTTTTGATGGGAAACTTCTTGAAAGAAAGGATTGAGAGTTTTACTCCTGAGGGAATGCTGCAGCAAAATATTAAAAATGCTGCACACAATATTTTAGAATTCTGCAAATTTTATTTGTCATTAAATGTGGAGGCTCCAGCATGGTAGTGGGGAGCGTAGGCCCCTGGCTCCACAGAGGTAGGAGATGCCCCTGCAGCTCTCCCCATCCACAACACGGCGGTGAGGCTGCACCTGACCCTGACACAGCACAAGGGCTGGGCCTGCTCTGGAAACACCTTGGGGTCCTGCCCCTCTGTATCAGGTATGGGCAGGCAGGCTGAGCCCGGCGGGATCAAGGTGTGGAGGGATCCAGGTGTGGAGCGAGAGCATTCTGTGTGAGGTAATCTGGGTGCAGGCAGCTTAGTGGGGGATCCAGGTGCGTGGGGGTTCTGGTTGCACAGCCATTCAGGAGCAGGGTGCAGATGTAGGGGCAATGGAACTCTTAAGGGGGAATCCAGGCTAAATTGCCTCTAAGCAGTCATGCAGCAACTTATTAAGTGCCACGCAGGTGCTCAGGGCTGCGGCGGGGAGAGATGCCTCAACACCCCCCCCCCCCCAAGCCCAGATGCTGCTACGGGAGGGAGAGAGCTGGGGAGAGTCCTCTCTCCCCGCCGTAGTCCTGGAGCAGCCTACACACCAAAATCCTCATCCCTGGCCCCACCCCTGAGCCTGCACCCCCAGTCAGAGCCCTCACCCCAACCCACTGCCCTAGTCCTGTCCCCCCCATGCTCGACCCCACCCCAGAGCCCAGCCGGAGTCCTCACCCCCCCCTGCATCCCAACTCTCCGCCCCAGTTCTGAGCCACTTCCTACACTCCAAGCCCAACGGGCCCCACCTCTGCCACATGAATTTTATTATGTGCACCAATATGGAGGTGATCACCTCCATATTGGTGCACATAACAAAATTCATTCCTCACATGTAAAGGGAACACTGGATCCAGGTGAAGGTGGTTGGGGCTCAGAAGGGGGGGTCTGGGTGTGGGGATCTTAGCAGGGGTGTCCACGTATTGGGGGAGTGGGAATTGGTGCGATGGGAGTCTGGGTGCAACAGGTTGGGGCTCGGTGGGGTGGGGGTCTGGGTGCAGGAGACTAGTCTGGGTGGGCCTCATTGGGGTGAGGGTTTGAGTGTGGAGGGTTTCGCAGGGGGTGGGCTGAGTGCAGGAGTGGGCATCCAGATAAAGGGGAGTGGGGCTTGGCGGGGGGATCCAGATACAGGGCTGGGACTCAGCACGGGGTGTCCAGATGCAGGGGCTAAGGCTTGGTTCTGGATACAGGGAGTAGGTCTGACCCACACCAGCCGCAATGTCCGTGATTTACCTCCCTGTTGCCTGAAATAACGTGCCCACATTGTTGGGGAGAGGCACATGGCTGCTCTTGCAACTTCCCTTTGCTTCTCTGTCAGCCATTTTTCTGCAGAGAAGCAAAGAAATCTGCAGGGGACATGAAATCTGTGCGTGCGCAGTGGTGCAGAATTTCCCCAGGAGTAGAGGTTTTTTGGCCCTGGTTTGATTTAGAAACGTTGAATTTTTCCCAAAGAAAACTTTTCTATTTAGTGTGTTAGGTAACCGGTAACCATTTTATTCATGTGTATAGAAATGCTGGAATTATTTGTATACTTTAGGCACCTTTGACATAAACACATCCTAATTTTGATGTGAGATCTATTATGAGTAAATCAGTGGCTTAAAAACTCAACTCCCTCCTTGCGTGTCCCCTCCATATTTTAAAATCTCTACAAAAAAAGATGATTTTTGGCACATGACTTGAAGGTTATTATATAAAGGGTGAGGGAGGAATTTCACATATGAGGAAGTGAGGTGTAGATTCCAAAGAAGGGTGCCCTGGCTGCAGACCCCACTTCATTTATACCAGCAGGACTCCTGTTTATGTCCATCCACTGTGGTGTTGTGCCATGGGGGAGAAATGTTTTTTCAAGTAGGTAGTTCCTAAACCATTTAGGACCTAAAAGCTCAAAGCCAATTATGAAAAATGTGGAAATCTGTTGTTTTTATGAATAGTAGGTGATGCAGAGCAAAGGGGCTGGCATGGTTTTAAAAAGACCCTCACTGAAGTTTAGGGATGGCAGATACAGGCTGGAGATGTGCTCACTGATTCTCTGAGACTGAGAAGTGGCAGGTCAAGCTAAGCCTAACTTAGTTTTAAGTAAGACCGTTATGCATATTGGCCTGTTGTTGTTTTAACACTTTTTTTCTGATTGTTGCATTCCTATGGATAGATAAATAGTTGATAGCATTCTTTTGGATGGATAAATAGCTCCCAAAGGGAATATATGCATGTGGCCAAACCCAGTTGGGCCTGCGGAGTAATCACAGTTAGTGATTGGGGTGTTGTTAGGCAGAGTCTCCAGGCAACAGAAGGGTGAATCTGAGATTCCATCCCAAGAACAGTGAAGACACAGGGCCTGTCATTTGAAAGAGTGTCCATGGAGAGAGAGAGAGGGGAAAGGTTCAGCTAACCCTGTAACCATGTTACCAGCACCAAATTTCACCTAGCCACATTTTTATAACACACTCCTAATTTGTTTCATTCTGGATTAAATGTTTATTAGAAATAAATACAAAATTATATTACATACAGTTGAAACAAAAATTTTAATAGAAATAATAGTTACATATAGAAATAGTACTAGAAATAATTAAAAATAATAGAAGTGAATCAACAGTCTGGCAGAACAGCGTGTGTGTATATATGGTGAATTCGTATAATTCTGAAATTAAAAAACGCTGGTTTGGTTAGGTTAGTGAAGAAAGCACTAGTTTTTAATGCTTACTATTTCGGTATTGAAAAATTCGGGCTGAGCCGGGCCAGCGGCTGGGACCCTGGCTGGCAGGAACTCGCTGACGAACCCCAGACCAGCAGGGGGCTGAGTCACTCAGCCCACGGCGGGTCTGGGGTTCTGTCCACTGGCCCCGCTCAGCTGGAGTCCCTGCTGCTGGCCCCACTCAGCCCACTGCCAGCGTGGGTGAACAGGACCCCCAGCCGGCAGCAGGCTGAGCGGGGCCGGTGGCCGGGACCCCGGCTGGGAGGAGCCGGCTGACGGAACCCCAGACTGGCAGCGGGCTGAGCCGCCCAGCCCTCTGCGGTTCTGTCCACCGGCCCCACTCAGCCTGGTGCCAGGCGGGGGTCCCGTTATGATAAAGTAAAATAAAAAATTCTGCCCCGTACTCCTTGAAACCCTTTCATGTACCATCAGGGGTATGCATACCACACTTTGGGAAACACTGCCCTAGATCAAGTGAGCAAATATAATAAGAGATTTGTAGTGACTTATTTGCCCAAGTTTCCCTACTTTGGCATTTACATCATTCTCTTAGTTTTGCATATGTCTACAGACTCGGGGAAACCAGTGTAGATGAAACCTGAATTTTTCACAAGTGAAATATCTTTTCAAAACAACTTTTCAAGCCTTTTCTATGCATCATTAATCAGCAAAAAATACACAAATACATTTCCCTTCTTTCAGATCATCTTTCCATTCTACCTTGTGACATGTATAGTGTATGTGTGCGTAGCGAAAATATCACTTACGTCAGGATGAAAAATGTTGGTCTGTTGCAGTTTTACCTGATTATTTTTTATATTATTATTTTGAAGCTGCTGTCTGAAAACCCATTGCCTGAAAACTTATCAAGCAGGAACAATTCTACTTCAATAAATGAAGGAGAATAAAGAAAATTCCAGCCCTTCTGTAAATTTGGCAAACCTGGACCACACAAAACCATGTTGGTACTGGGATAAAAAAGATCTGGCACATACACCATCACAATTAGAAGGACTTGATCCAGCGACTGAGGCACGATACCGCCGAGAAGGAGCCAGATTCATATTTGATGTTGGAACACGTCTGGGACTGTATCCTTTTATGTTGATATTTTCAGGGTACGATGTAGCATTATGAATTAGAAAGTCCAGAAAAAATATACCAAGCATGGTCCTTGTGCATTTGTGTCATTAATTTGTACAGGGTAGTCTTATTTCAAAAACATCACTAATATTTTTAAATTAAACATCTTTGATGTTTAATGTTTTTCTACTTGAACATTTTCTTCTGTTAATTGAATCCTAGTTTCTGTAACAAATGAACTACCTTAACTAATGAAGTGACAACATAAAGGGAAAAGGTGGCCTGTCGGTTGTGTGGTGATTTTAGAAATTAAAAGCTCCTGGTTTTTCCCTTCAAGGCTCTGTTTAGGCATGTGTTTGAATTTACATCTTTTCTTGTCCATTTTGCCCCTCTGTATATTCTCTCCTAACTATTCCCTCTTTTTCTTCTGCTCCCAGCTTCTTCTCACCATTCCTCATACTCGGAATTACTTTCCACTTTTGTATACCAATAATCCCTTTTCTTCTTCAAGAAAAGGAGTACTTGTGGCACCTTAGAGACTAACCAATTTATTTGAGCATAAGCTTTTGTGAGCTACAGCTCACTTCACGAAAGCTTATGCTCAAATAAATTGGTTAGTCTCTAAGGTGCCACAAGTACTCCTTTTCTTTTTGCGAATACAGACTAACACGGCTGTTACTCTGAAACTTTTCTCCTTCAGTTCCTCATTAAAAATCTTCTATAGTTTTGATCTTCACTAAAGTTGGATTTGATTTCAGCTACATCAGCCCTTAACAATCACCTGTTAGTGGAGAGTTAAGAGAGGCAAAATCCACCTGTCAACCACAGGGAAAGTCCTTCTCTTGGCTGTATTCCCAGTCTGAGTTGAAACAATGGTCTCCGTGATTCCACCACTTGCTTGGGTGTTGTGATCATTAAATTGCATGACTTCCACTCCAGGCCTGCCATTATTGCTGGCTTTTCCAAGCTAGGTGTGGGGCTTAAGTCATGCAGGTGGTGGTATGGACCCTCTGTACCAGGGTGAACTTTACCTTGACCCTGTAGCCATGCCTTTTACACTGTTCAAGATATCCACTGCACCTGAATTAGGTTAAAAATGCTCAGGGCGGGGACCTTGTGTTTTTTTGTAGGTTTTTTTGTAGGTTTTTTTGGTAAAACATCACACTTGCTTTCAGAACTTGAAAAACAAGTATCAGATACAGTATTAGAGAATCAGTCAGCTTATTTGTTCAAAACAGATTTTTTCTCTGACTCTGCTTCCTCTCATGTCTTCTATTTTGAACTTGATTTATACTGTTTAAATCCTTATTGTGTAGCGCAGACATTATGACACTTTGGCAACTGGAATAATTTATTTTCATCGATTTTATATGTTTCATTCCTTCAAACAGTTCCCAAGATATGTAAGTATTTACAGCATTGACTTCTTAATTCCATGGTTGCTTTAAGTATGGAATATTTAAAGTAGTGGCAACTAAGGAAGGCTGATGGCCTCATTTCTTAACTAAAGCTTCATGTTTATGAATAATCCCCTGAAATATCTTGCCAAGGTTATAGTTTATGCATATTGTTTCTTTAAATGTTTAAGCTTTCTGTTAATATTGTGCTTTTCAGAGTTTCAGAAGTATGTCAGAAAAAGGATAATTTAGAGTATTTTAATTACATGTGATTTTTTAATTTACGATTTAATGTAGAAACAAGACCTGCTTTAAACACAAAGTATTACACAGTTTTCATTTTTTCCATGCAATGAAAATTAAATGTTTTATCTTGAATATCAAGGCTTAAAATGTAGTTCTTCTGTGCTCTAGAGTAAATAAGAATTGCTGTTACAATTTTGTTATGTTAATGTCATTCCCAAGAAGCTGTAATTTGTGATTTGCAGCAGGGGCTAAGTGGTCAAAGAAAAGACAAATTACATATATAATTATGTTTTTAAACCCCCTTGTGAAGCAATGCTCTCTATGCCAAGACAAAAACCTATGGCTGTATTTCTTTAAATAAAATAAAATGCTACTTAATGGGCTGTCTTCCAAAAGGTTATATTTACTTGGAAATAGCTAAAAAAGCTAAATTGTGTGTGTAATCATTTCATGAGCTTCTAATTCTATTAACCGTTCTCTGAGAAACAGCATCTCATAACCTGATTGTTGAAACTGACACTTAAAACACAATTTGTTTTTAATATATAGATGCGGCATAGTAGATGTAGACTTTCTGACAGAATTTTCTTTGTTAGGTGACTGGAGCCTGCTGTCTCTTCCTGGCAGGGAAAGTTGAAGAAACTCCAAAAAAATGTAAAGATATAATCAAAACAGCTCGTAGCTTACTAAATGATGTACAGTTTGGACAGTTTGGTGATGACCCAAAGGTAAAATAATTTATTCATGCTTATATTATTCTTTTATTTAACTTAGCATTTTAATAGAGTTAATACTTGCGCTATATATTTCCAGGCTTTATTTCTCTTCTGAGGTAAAAGGAAAGTTGGATTCTCATTTGAAAAGGCACTGTCAACTTTATTCTTCAAGTTAGATAAATAAACCTAAATTTTAATTTTCTGGTACATTACCATGTATATAGTCTAACTTGCTTAAGTGTGTTTCAGCTTTCCTATTCCTTATAAGGTGTTTTCAGCAAAAGAGAAACTGATTGATTATACAGTGTAAACTGTGAAATTGACTACATAAAATGCTGTCAAATTCACAAAGTAAACGAACTGGAAAAAAAATTGTCAATAATTTTCTTTCAGTTGTAGTAGTTGTAGATGTTAGCTTGTAACTATAGTATATACACATTTTTCAGACAAATACAACTTATTTTTAGTTAGATGCCATAACTTTAAAAGACATTATGGGAGATCTTAGTTTTTTAAATCTCACTATGTGCTGTTGTTGGTGTTACTTTTCTGAGTAATGCTGCTTATCTTTCATAGTTTAATTCACAGTTAGCTTTGCCATTGGATTTGCTGTGATAGCTTCAGTTTTCTTAGTTGATACTCAGCTGTCACCATCAAAGGCCAAGATTTTTCAAACGTGACTAGTGAGTTTGGATGCTGCATTTTTGAGGTATCTATCTTGAGGCACCTTACAGGGGCTTAGTTATCTACAGGGTGGGTGTTTTACACTTTCTGAAAAGCAGGCCTCTTTAAAGTGTCAAGATGGGGTATGCCACAATTGAGGCACCCAAAATCCCTATTCACTTTTCAGAAGCTTAGCCCAAGTGTATCTCTTGTGATATGCCATCCCATATGTAGAAAAGCGCACCCCAAATGGAGTTGTGATCTGTTTTAGACTTTTTAGGTAATGAGGTGGGAGAATGGGGGTGAGAATATGGATTCAGTTACTTCATTCACTGAAGTAAACACTTGATAAATAACCTTAAAGGTTAAGAATATTTAAGAGAAACTAATAGATTCACGCATAATTACGTTCAGTAATAACTCATCTTGGGCAGTTAAATCTCATATTGCTAACATTTAAGGTAGGTGATGCAGCCTCTGAAAGGTCAGGACCATCAATGGTAGGAAATAACTGAAGAGAAATCTAGGAGGTGACTTGATCACAGTCTTATAAATACCTGCACAGGGAAAGATAATCTAGCAGATAAGTGCATAATAATATTTAGTGTCTGAAAGCTGAAGCTAAACAAATTCAACTGGAAATAAGGTCACATTTCAAATGAGCATCAAATGTTCATGAATAAAAGAGGGAATTATATATTTTGTGTTTACTTTGTCATATTGTCTAGGAGGAAGTGATGGTCCTGGAGAGAATCTTATT
Organism: Lepidochelys olivacea; assembly: GCF_965140295.1. Classification (NCBI taxonomy): domain Eukaryota; kingdom Metazoa; phylum Chordata; order Testudines; family Cheloniidae; genus Lepidochelys; species Lepidochelys olivacea. The sequence goes on from NC_140416.1 coordinate 104,736,444, forward strand.
ACAAACAATAAAGTTTGATTTACAAGTGGAACATCCATACCAGTTTCTTCTCAAGTATGCCAAACAACTCAAAGGTGAATATAAAGAGTTGCATTGCTGAATAATATTCAACAACTCTTAAATAGCGCACTTGGTTTATACTTCTTTAAAAACATTGATCTACTGACCCACCATCTGAGAGAAATATTAACCACATTTCCAAGAAGGAAACTGGGACAGAAGTTGTGACTTCCAAGCCGACAGAGTGGGAACTAGTAGTAGTTAGGTGTTCTGGGCTTCCAGTCCTCAGCTCTTTAATGTCTTAAAAGAATGGTTTGTCACTTTTTTCTCAGTGTATGACTGTTGTGTACAAATAAGGCTATGTTTTAGTCACAGGTATTTTTAGTAAAAGTCATGGACAGCTCACGGGCAGTAAACAAAAATTCACGGCCTGTGACTTGTCAATTATACGAAAAATACCTATGACTAAAACTTGGATGAGGGGCCACGTGTGCTGGGGAGGTGGCCCGGGGGGGCGCAGTGGGGGCGGAGGGCTGTCAGGGGCTCCCTACCCAGCTCCGCGTCCCTGCAGCTCCTAGGTGGTGGAGGGGCACAAATGCCGGCTGCCGCAGCTCCCGTTGGCCAGGAGCTGCAGCCAATGGGAGCTGCGGGGGTGGGGCCTGCATGCAGTGCAGAGACCCCGGCCCCCTGCTGCCTAGGAGCTGCAGGGCCATGCCAGTGGGTTTCCTCTACCCCGAGATAAGTGCACCCATGCCCTCTCCCATACATCCAGACTGCTGCTTGCCCAGGGGCTGCCTGGGTCAGGCAGCCCCTGAACCAGCACCAGTTGCTGCAGAAGTCATGGAGGTCATGGAAAGTCACAGAATCCATGAGAGACTCGTAGCCTTATGTATAAATCATTTGAATCCAGTGGCTTACGGGTTTTCTTTTCCTGGCCTGATATAACTTGGAAACTTACTTGATGCTTTCCTGTCTAGGCCTACTAGCCCAGGTGAAAAGTTCTTTTCCTGCTACGTGTTCCCTCTCCAAACAATAACTATTTAACTTAAATTGCCTTAAAGTTCCCCCCAAAATCTGTCCCCTCACTTAAAAAATCACTGAATTTGTTCCCACTTACAAACCAATTCTGGGTCCCCCTACCATTTTTCAAAACTCAAAAAATTCAGTGCAAAAGGCAAATGTTTTAGGGGACTTTGAGCATATGAAAACATGAGGTTAGAATGTTAACAGGTTTGCACTCATAACACATCAGTTTCAGCTGATATACCTTAAAAGATTCGAATATTACACAGATACCATTTTTCTAAAGAAGTCTTTCCATTTATAATGGTTTATAAAACTAATTTTTCTGAGCTTTTTCGTTTAGTAAACTTTTTTGTTTGTCTCTTTCAGGTGATAAAAACAAAATTCAAAAGCTGGTTCAAATGGCATGGACATTTGTAAATGACAGGTAAAAAAAAAAAAAAAAAAGTTTCCAGACATTTAAATATTTCAGCTAGTTACCACCACTTGGTTTATTCTGGACCCTGACCTCTTTCCCCAGTCATGCACATTTAGGCTATATCTCTTTGTGCACATTCCAAAGACAGTTCACGTTTGTCCATGAATCATGGGCCATACCCCTGCCCTCACTTCAGAGTTTTTGCCTGAAGGGATTCCTCTTATTCCAGGATAAAATTTAGATCAGGGACTTCAGGGGGAAGCCCAGATCAGGGAATATGGTCAGTTCTTCCTTCAAATCCATACAGTGAGGCCAGAAAGGGCATAGCTAAATTCCAGAGCCTCCAATACCTATAGGAAGAGAGGTGTGACCCCAATGTCTTGGCCTGGGAAGAGGTCAGTCCCAGAAATATAGTCTTTGTGCAACATATTTTATATTCTTTATAGTGCAGTGCAGTAAATAGTTCAGATATAAGCAGTGTTTATTTGTCTCATCAGACAACACTTGGGGGGGAAAAAAAACCAAGCGAAATATTTGATTTTATATTGTAACCAGCTGTAGCTCAACTGAATTTAACTAAGAAAGATGATTATGTAAAAAATAGCACCTTCTTAATAGATGTATTGAGTCATTTCTGCATACCTCAGAGGCTTAAATAAACTTAGTGTATTACACTTCCGTTAGCACTGTAGAACGAACACGTGAGGGAGAATGAGCAAGGTTATTTCTTGGTGCATCAACACCTCTGTGTAATTACTCTCAGATTTCTAACTAGAGTGCTTAACTTTAGACATCCAAAGAAAAGTGGTCTTGATTGTTCAAAAGCGCTAAGCACCTATGGTTCCCATTGATTTGAGTCAGACTTGTGGGTGCACAGCATCTCTGCAAATTGGTCGCTTTTACTCTGGTGCTTAATTTTAGGTGTGCAAGATTCGAATTTTAGGCCCAAATTCTAAGTCTTGAAAACCTGTACAACCCAAATGGAGATAATTGGTTTACATGGGTGGTGGTGGTGATGTAAATTGAAGAACAGTGCCTGGCACAGGTGTGACTACCATTTGGCTTGCATCATCTTTATTGCAGATGGTGATACATAGGAAGGAAAGAATCTAGCTTGACTTTCAGATCCCAGGTTGAATATGCAGGATGGCAGTTGGGAAACTTCTTTTTTTCTTGTAAATTCAGAAAAATTGATAGTGTTATTGAGACAGCACTGTACTTGGAATTCAGAAAAATGCCCTTGGAAAAATTACTGGACTTGTGCAGCTTTGTTCCATACAGTCATCAATATGGATTTTAACTACAGCTACTTTGGTTAAGATTTTCACTTAGCCTTTAAGACCCTGCACTATGCTTAGTGCAGACTGAGTGGTGAGACTTCTCCCATGGGACCTTGTGAAAAACGATGCTATGCAACATCCATTAAAGGGTTTTAGAGCACAGGGTTAGGCATGCTATGTTAGCTGTAATATAAACATAGACCTAAGTGCCATGGATGTAGAAGCAACATTAAGAAAGGAAAGTCTAACCCAGTTTACTCCTTGGAAGTTTTTTAAACTACCTTTTGCATTTTTAGTTTTGAAACTACTAAATGACTCTCCTCTGTGGGTACACTCTCATACTTTGTGTACTTCAGTCTTCCATAAACTAATGAGTTTTTTAACCTAATTGCTATCCATACCTTGTGCTAAACAGAAGAACCCATAGTGAATTGGTCAATGAATGGTGTGAAATTTGTTGTAACTAGATCACTGAATGGCAGATTTTCAGACTTTTTGCTTGAAGAGCTTATATTCTAGAACTTAGCAATGAGTTGAGTGGTTACGGAAGAAAAGGAAAGCTGGCTCTAATATTTCTATGGGTTTTAAATTGCAAATCAAGCTGAGTATTTCATGATTAATCTTAACAATTGAGAAGTAGTGGTATAATCAACTTTACTGTAGCCTTCACTACTACATATGCTAATCAGGGGACAACTTTCTAGACCTCTTAGAACGGTATCTAAAACGTAAACTTATACATTGGAGTATTTGGTCTCGACATTCCCATGATTCATTGTTTATATTTAAGTGCATTTTATCCAAAATAATCCCCAAATGCATTACAAAATAAATGTAGAAATCCTTTCACCTACCACTGAAATAAAACCACTGAACAACTGTTTAGGACAGAACTTTAAGAATATCATATACAGCTGATGTTACAGGAGGAATCTTTTAGATAAGCGGAATGTAATCACCCAAACTGGAATCTGGTGCAGCTAAATTCCCTCATGCTTTTGTGAAAACTTTATCTCAGTATGTCAAACTCTTTTTCTAAATAAATTCCTCAGAAATCTGTTCATGTTGCTTTTTGTTGCTGCATGATAATGGTGCTTTGGATGTTTAAAAATCAAATTACTGTTAAATCAAAGAACTATTAACAAAGATCTTAGTTTGGTAAATTAGATTGTGTGACAGGGGAATCCTAGATTTGTTAATCAAAAATTACCTGAATGAGATATTAAAACTTAACTGTCGTCTGCTTTGTCTCAACAGTACGTTGTAGGTGTCATGTATTCAGACTTGTGATGCAGCTATCTGGGTTATCTTAAAATGACTGTTGTTTGATATTCTAGTCTCTGTACTACGTTGTCACTGCAATGGGAACCTGAGATCATAGCTGTTGCAGTTATGTATCTGGCAGGCCGTTTGTGCAAGTTTGAAATTCAGGAGTGGACATCAAAGCCAATGTATAGAAGATGGTGGGAGCAGTTTGTTCAAGACGTACCTGTTGATGTTCTGGAAGGTACCAGAAATATTTTTGTCACATTTTAAACACTTGCATTCTTTTTTTTAATTTGAGGTCTGGACTAGGGTTGCCAACTTTCTGATTGCAGAATAAGTGCTGTGGTTCCCGGCCAATGGGAGCCGCGGAGCCGGGGCAGGGGCAGTGCTCGGAGCCTCCCTGTGCCTAGACTCCACAGGACATGCCAGCCACTTCTGGGAGCCACGCAGAGCAAGGGCAGTCAGAGAGTCTTCCTTAGCCCTGCTGCTCTGCCAAATGGACTTTTAACCACTCGATCAGGAGCCACCAGGGTTCCTTTTCAACCGGGCGTTCAGGTCAAAAACTGGATGCCTGGCAACACTAGTCTGGACAGGTTCTCCCTTAATCATCAACCTTACTTTTAGGGCAGGGTACTGAAGACCATCTGTTTACTCAAGCTTTTCAGAGGGGAGATGAGTGTCTCTTTTTATCAATGTTTAATTTATAATATTATAAACCTTGCCAGAAATTTCAATTGTGTATTTTAAAAACTGAATTTTTTTTATTGTAAATGTTGGAGCCAGATCAAAATTCTGGATTCAAATGCCTCTAAACTTAAGAAGTGTTCATATCCAGTGTTTCCACCATAACATTTTGCAAATACAAATGATACAGGTAGTAGCGGCCTATGAAGTGGAATAGTGTGGGGCTCACAGCCTGGAAATCCTGCACTGGATGACCAGGATTTCTACACGCACTGATCTTCAAAACCCAGCAAGTGATCTGTCTATATAACAAGGCGTAGTCTTCCATATTATAATTAGCGCTTCTGATTTTCAGTTTTAATAGACAGACATCGATAAAACAGCCCGATATAGAAAATGAAATCTGTGTTTAGTAAGTAAACAACAGAAATGGTTGCTTGTATCTAAGGGCTTGTCTACATGGAGCAGGAATGTGTTATTTCTAAAGCACACTAATGTGATGCATTTTAATTGGTCCTTGTAGGCCCTTCTGATGCTCACTAAAAGTTCCTTATTGTGCTTTAATATAGTGCTGTTTGAAACAGTGCTACATTGAAGTGCACTAGGGAGCATTACAAAGAGCTTACTCATTGTGTATATACTATTATATACATTATTCATTAAAGTATGTACAAAGAATTTCCTGAAAACCCCGGATTTGTGGACACCTACGTAAAACTCAAAAGTTGCTAAAAATACCCCTCCCCCCAGTTAAATTTAATAAATCCTGAAAAACAGAAGCTCTGCAATAGAGCATTTTACCACACCTATAGTAGTCCCCAGTCTGACCTGACACTACCACTTCATATTCATTGGGAGTTATAATTTTCTTGTGGAACTGCGTTCTTGCATTCCTCCCTTTCTCTGTGTGTAGTTCACATTTTTATCCTACATTGCTTGTATCCCATTCCAAAGGCTAGTGGCTTCTGGAAGTCAAATAACTTAACTAAGGAATCTTTTGAAGGTTTGGATGTTTCAGTATTTATTTAGGCCATGAATCCAAGACCTAATTGTTCTTGGCACTGGAAAGACAAAACATGAAGGACATTTTTCCAAAACAGCTGCTAAAACCTATCTCGAATCATACTTTTAACTTCCACAAAGAGCTAGATAGTTTAGTCTACAGGTGAATATAAAAAGTAGGCTTAGTACTCAACATGCAGAGTCATTACAACTGTATAATAATAATAATAATAATATTAGAAGAAAAATAAGTTTAAATATACCTTAAAGGAACAGAACAACTCACAGTTTCAACCCATTTTTGGCTAACTAGCATGTAGAGGCTCCAACCAAGATAGGGGTCCTGTTGTACTAGATTATGTATATAGCCATGGTAATACAATCCCTGCCTCAAAGTTATTACAGTCTAAATAGACGAGAGTGAGAGGGGAGGATTATTTCCATTTTATAAATAAGGAAGCTGAGACCCAGAGAGATTGTGATTTGCCCAAGATCTATCGCACAGCAAATCTGTGGCAGAGTTAAAACTGAATTCATTCTCATTCTGAATTCTCAAGAATTCCTTCCTTCAGTAGGGTGCCACTCCTTTCCCTTAATGTCCTCGCTGGTTGCTTTGGTTACACAGTCAGGTTTTCCTATCTTTAAAAATATTTCACTCTCCTTTGCTACTGTTTGAAAGACCCACACAGTCAGAGAAACTTGCTATAAAGGGATGACAGTGAAACTGACTACACACAAAGTCCTGGCAAATGTACAAAGTAAATTGAAAAAAAGAACAGTGATACTTATCTTAGGTATTGTAATAGTAGGTAAAATATTTTCAGCAAGAAATGTTGTTTTGATGTCGGTGTCCCTTTAAAGGGTTTCAAGCTGATTATCAATATTGTTACGTTGTTTTAGGAATGTATAACCTTTTGGACTTTGGACTTTTTGTTAGATATCTGTCACCAGATCCTGGATCTGTACTCACAAGGGAAACAGCAAATGCCTCATCATACTCCACACCAACTGCAACAGCCACCATCCCTTCAGTCTACACCTCAGATGCCTCCAGTACTACAGTCGCAGCAATCTCAAAGTTCAGAGCAGTCACAGTCACAGCAGCAAAAAGAGTCCCAGCAGTCAGTGCAACAGCAACAGCAGCAACAAACACAACAATCTAAGAAACCCTCTCCTCAGTCAAGTCCTCCAAGGCAGGCTAAACGTCCAGCGGTAAGTTTAACTGAACATAAGTGGTGAGCAGATTTCTATTTAGAGCAGGAACAGTTGTTTCCTTGGCTTAATCTAAATTATGGTTATGCTCTGAAAAGAGACTGTAAAGTATCACCTTATTACATGCTGGATTTTTTTCTTGGTTTATTGAGTTTAGGCCTGCTTATTTTAGTACCAAAATAAGTTGGGTTTTTTTAATGCCTACCAGGACCACAGAGCCTGCACGTCTTGTGCATTGTCAACAGAATGGTTTACTGTGTTCCAATCAGTTATGCCAGTGCCCACCAACTGAAGGCTGTAAGTTTGCCCAGGTGTTATAGATGAAATCACTTGATCTGTAGAACTTTTGTTATAAGTGACTATGTATGAGAAAAGAAGAACCCAAATTCACTTTCAGAAACTAGACTGAGTTTGCTGGATTGGCCGTTTACATTTTTTTCCAAAATGAGCATATTTTATTTAAAATTGGAGATTCAAGAAACGTGGAACCCCGATGTGTCATTTTTAGGCATTTTCAGAGTGGAACCACTTGATGGGATAGTCTGGTCCCTTAATGGTAGTGATACCTCAAGGTCAGCTTACCCTATCATATGGCATGGCCCTTTAAGATTTTGAAAGATCTGATGTATACAAGGACCTGGGAGATATTAGTAGAGAGGAAGTGGTACTAGGAATAAGTGGAAATAAGTGGACGGGAAATCCTGTCACTGTTTCCTTAAAGGCCTACACTGGGAGTCCTGCAGGGTGGGGACAAGGCTCCCCTCTCCTCTAACCAATTGGATGAGCATATATGCTACCTTCTCTCTCATAGCAGGGAAGACAGCAGTGGCAGAAGGCTTGCCTGCTGAACCCTTTGATGCTGGAAACTAATTTGAGAAAGGAGCCAGCTGAAGGAGAAGCTGTGTAAGGCTCTGCAGTTGACCTAAATTACAACCCAGCTCAGGATTGCTGTCTTAAAGGGAAAGAAACTGTTTAAATACAACCCAACTTCAAGGAAGGGCCTGGGTTGCTTCCTGAACAGGGGCAGTAAAAACCTACCAGGACTCTTCTGTGGACCTGGAGTGGGAGTGACTAAAGGAGTAAGTCACACTCTGTAGACAGAATTTATAAACTAGGACACCCCGCACACACACTCACCCCCCCCCCCCCCCAGTGAAGCAGGTGTGTGCTTTGAACTACTCTGGATTGACCTCGACTTTACGACGTTCGAGTTAAGACAAACGGCACTTACTACACTTCTGCATTGACACACTGATTCGACTTATGACTGTAGGTTTTGAGTTTGCAACACTTGGTCCCACAATAGAGTAGATTGCCGTTCCAAGTTACGACTTACGACACAATTGTAAGGAACCAATGATATCTTAAGTCTGAGGCCTGCCTGTAATTGAAAACCTGAGTAGGTGCCAAGAGTAATGCAGGGCCACAAGGGGGCATGCTTGAGGGCAGCACCCCATTACAAACCACTTAAGTTTTTTGCGTATTTTCATCATGCTAATGTAAAAAAAATTCATCTCACAGACACAGTTTTATGCATTCCATGTCTTGTGCTCTGTATCATCTGTTCTTTTAAAATAAGAAAACACCCTACACAATGGACAAAACCTCATAAGTATTCCAGCTGCACGCTTATCCAAAGTCATTCCAGGGTCAAGGACCTCTATTTGATATGCAGTTAACTAAATTATTGTCTCTATTGCATTTATGTTTCTGATAATTTATTCAAACAGCAGTGAAATAACAAGTGCGTTATTCACACTAGAGCCTCTGGTATCTGTTTTTTGGGGCTATTTAGGATGTTCCCACCCCTCTTTCTTATAAATTCTTAATGTCTTCTTGTGACGTATTACGGCTAATGCAGCTTTGATTTGGAGAGAACAGCAGGTAGCAGCTCTGGAGAAAAGCAACAGACAATACAGTGAAAGATTTGGGGCTGAGGAGGAGTGTGCCAAAGTCTAGATAGAGGTAGCAGCCAGAAAAAGTTAAGAATGCATAGGTCTGTGGAATCTTAGATTTTACATAGAATGTCATTTACTGCTGAAACAAAGCCATGTCTGCAGTGGAACATGGCAGCACTGTTGTAACATTGCACATTGGCAGTACATGGTAGTTAAAGATGGAAAATAAAGAATTCCAAATTCAATTGAAACTTTAGGGGGAATTTTAGGTAGCCAGAATGTATTCCTCCCCCTTCCCCCAAATAGTCTGGGTATTTGTTTTAGGTCTTTCCTAAAAGGATGCATCTTCAGCAGCTTTAGGCTTCCAATCCCATGCTTAGGCATGAATTCATAAATTAACTCTGGAGGAACAAGGGTATAGCTACTGAATCAACAGCATGATTTCCTGCAGCACCTGGAGTTTTCTTCAGTCTCATATAAGTATTAAGCAGGCTTGATCTTGCTTAGTTGGAAATCTGATGAGAACGGTATCTGAGCCCACCTAGCAGAAGCCTAGAGTGTAAACGGATGCAGAAGGGAGACTAATAAACCCAGATAATTTGTAGAGCAAGATTTTAAAAAAGCCTATAAAAGCTTAAAGCCTATAAAAAGTTAGAGGTGTAAAGATGTGGGAGTTGTGGCAGGAGAGTGCAATAGCTCAGATTATGCTTTGTGTACCAAATTTATTCCATGCTAGGAAATTCATGACTTGGAAGCAATAAGATGCATAGTACTTAGAGGATTTACTCATAGTTTGTGCCCCAAAAACATTTTAAGTTAAACCTTACTAAGAGATTCTACCAGTGTCTGTAAATAGGAAATTGCATGACTGCCACTTAAGACATTATAGGAGAAATGTGTATATTCCTCATAGCCAGATGCTCCACTTTGTCAATCATCATAGCTCAATTGAAGACAATGGAGATATGGCAATTTACATCAGCTGAGGAGCTGGTCCCTGATTTATAAAACCTTTCCAAATGCCTGTCTGTCTAAATCTGGCACCTCTTCTAAATTGTGAACATTCAGCTGATTAAGGTCTCTATATCCAATAATCTCTCCCATTGTTGTTTTGCTGAGAAAAACTACCTTTAAATGGTAAAACTAAACTATGTTATTGGGGGCTGATACATTTGTATTGAAGAAGTAAATTTTTTCAAAGATACAGGTGCACGTACAATAGAACCTCAGAGTTACAAACATCTTTGGAATGGAGGTTGTTCATAACTCTGAAATGTTCGTAACTCTGAACAAAACGTTATGGTGGTTCTTTCAAAAGTTTACAACTGAACATTGGCTTAATACAACTTTGAAACTTTACTATGCAGAAGAAAAAAGATGCTTTTAACCATCTTAATTTAAATGAAAAAGGCACAAAGTTTCCTTACCTTGTCAAATCTCTTTTTAAATTTGCCCTTTATATTTTTAGTAGTTCATTTAATGTGGTACCATACTGTACTTCCAGTTCCAAGTGAGTTGTGTGGTTGACTGGTCAGTTCATAACTCTGAGATTCTGTTGTATGTTGCAGAATTGCCTCATTTTAAAACTGTCGATGAACTCTTCTCAAACTTCAAGTGTTGTACTAGAAAATAATATTACTATGGAACTTGGGATATTGGTCAGCAACACAACTAAATAGCTAATTAAAATAAATTTCTATAGACAGATTTTAGTAACAGGCAACATCTTACATTCAAGAATGGTTAAACGGATTTTCAGTGACTTACTGAAGAAAAAAGATTACACTCACTGACGTGATTGGAAAAAGCACTTTGGTGACACTTGGTACATACTGCTTTTACATAAACAACTAGTCACAGATCTTGTGTGTGTGAAATTTTGTCTGACCCATTTTGTTAATTGTCTCCTCCATCAGCTGCTTTCACTTAATCCATGATGATGGGGCATCATGGTGAAATTATTTTTGCAAGATTAGACTTTGTGAATAAATACAGAGTAACCTAATAAAATGGAATTTGGTTGCTGCTTGAAGTGATCGTTTGACTAATTAGAGCAAACAACTTCAAAAGTCATCTCCATGATGGTCAAGGGGAATCACTTCAGATTTAAAATGGCTTCTTTGATTTCACATGTAGGGAAGATCTTTTCATTTTGTGTGCCACTTTGGTGCTAATAAAGAATTTAAAACATTGTGGGATCATAATTTGGCATCAGTTAAAGCTGCTTAATCTGCTAGTTTTATTCTGCATTTTAATACCCATCTACCCTGGCAAAGTGGAATTATTGTTGCTTTGCATATGTGTGATATGGAAAGCTAGTGATTTCACAGTTTATTCACAATGTAGATTTTGCTGTAACTTGGCATGGAGCTTTATAAAGATTTAAAGGCATGCTTCCTGCCCCCAAGGGTGTCCCATCTAAATTAAACAGAAATGAGGCTAGCCAAGGGAAAGGAGGGATGTGAAGTAAGGCAAATAAGTCATTACAGAGTAAGAAAATCATACGTTCTGATACCTAAACACAGACTGAAGTAGGGCAAAGTGGAGGAATTAGACTGCACAGGAGTGGATAACAGTGGTGGAAAGCAAGGCAAAAGTAAATTTTTCAGACAGGGTTTGGAGGGGATAGTGAGGATGCTTGCCACACAGAGGGATGTTATAACGGGCATAGGATAAGGATAAGAGTAGGATAAGAGTAAAATGAAAGAATTAAAGTTAGCTTAAGTTTGGTTAAGGATATACTGTGTGTTGTAAAGAGGGCCCCATTCAGCAAGTAAAAGAAGGTCGTGAGAATAAGTAGTATTACTAGTAGTGTGGGCAGGATGTATCGCTTCAAAAGTAACTAATAAAATAAAGAGAGGCAGTAACAAGACAAAGAAAAACTGTCTTAAAAGAAACCAGCCCAAGTCTTCGCACTGTTCTGCTGGTAAGCAAGGAGTGGGGGAGAAGATAAGGGAAGAAAGGGGGCTGTAAATCTTATGAGGATTAAGACTGGAACTAAGGATCAATTGTCTCAAGTTGATTTATAGCTGAAGTCAGCAAGCAATGACCTCACTTGTTTGTTAATGGGTATAAAAAGTAAACTCTTAAAGGGTTTGTTACTGTTACCTGCCTGACATGCTGGAGCCAATCAATATGGGTTTAAGCACCCCTGGGCCTCGCCCATTTGTAAGCCTCTTGATCGAATGCTTATAAATGTTTTGGTACTGGTTGGTTGTAGTAAATTGCTTATTAGGCTTTTTAGGCATTTTTAGAGTAATTGTATAAATACTACTTTAAATGGGATTTAATAAAGGAATTTGTGTTAAATTAGTGTTAGGTGGTTTCCCTTATCGATGTTTATAATTTCATATATCAGTCATTCAGACATTTTGACAACCGTGGCAGGACGCCAGACGATAATTTCAGTTGCTCTAAACCAGTGATTCTTAACCAGGGGTATGTGGAGGCCTTCTAGGGAATATATAAACTCATCTCGATATTTGCCTTGTTTTAAAAACACTGGTGAAGTCAATACAAACTAAAATTTCATACAGACAATGATTTGTTTATACTCTTCTATATATTATATCAGCAGTTCTCAGACTGTGGGCAAGCTCGTTTTAATGGCATTGCCAGGGCCAGTGTTAGACTCACTGGGGCCCAGGGCTGAAAGCCCAAGCCCTGTTGTGTGGGGCTGAAGTCAAAGCCTGGGGTGACGCTTGGGGTATACAAGACAAATTAGACTCCTGAAAGGGGTACAGTAGTCCAAAAGGTTGAGAACCACTGCTCTAAACCCCTAAAGTGAAGGGGTAGTGACCTGTCTTCTATGACCAGTATATAATTCCCTCTTAAAGAGAAATTCAGTAACAAAAGGGGAATAGAGGAATATTTATATGGCAAGCTTTTTTCAAAGCATGGCAGAGGTCCGCTAAATGCCACTGAAACTCCTAAATTCTTCTGGGGACAGGGGGAGGGGATGGGGACAGCGTGACAAAACAAGCAAGCTTTGTTCCACAAGCATGAGGGCTTAAAAAAACCCTCCCCAAAAAAAGATTCTTACATTTGCATTACTTCAGGAGCTGAAGCTTTAGGAAACATCAGGTGTAGGGGGTCTTGTGATAAAACCACAAGATATGGCAATGCCGGGCAGAAGTCAAAGTAAACCCTAAGTTTGCTGCCAGCATCAATAATAGACTGTTGTGGAATTATCAAAGGGGATGAGGGGCAGGAGTTTTAGGAGGAAAGTTGGGATGTTCATTTTTGCCCTGTTTAGTTTGAATAGCATTAGGACATCAGTTGTGAAATATGGGAGAGGCAGGAAAAGAAGTTTGAGCCTGAACAGAGGTCAGGGTTAGAGAGGTAAATGTGAAATATGAGACAGTTGGAGTAGGTGAGGTTACCCAAGGAGGGGAAATATCTAGTGGTGGAAGAGTTGAGAATGCAAGAGAAAAAGAAGAAGCAGGACCAAGGATTCAATGAAGGCAACATTGAAAGGGTGGTTAAGTAAGGCAGGAAGTGAACCAGGAGATTAGTCAGGGACCCAAGGAAGAGATGGCCTCCGGAAGAAAAGGGTAGTGTGTATCAGCAGCAGCAGCAGACACATAGAAGAGAATTAGAATGGAGCACAGGCTCTTAGATTTGGAAAGGAAGGTGTCATTAGTGACTTTTTTGATTGATCAGTTCAGGTAGAGTAGAGAGGATGAAAATTAGACTAGAGCAGGGTTGGGCAAACTTTTTGGCCCGAGGGCCACATCGGGGTTGCGAAACGGTATGGAGGGCAGGGTAGGGAATGCTGTGCCTCACCAAACAGCTTGGCCCCCTCCCCCATCCACCTCTCCCACTTCCCGCCCCCTGACTGCCCCCCTCAGAACCTCTGACCCATCCAACCCCCGCTGCTCCTTGTCCCCTGACTGCCCCCTCCCGGGACCCCCTGCCCCAACCGCCCCCCTGGGACCCCATTCCTTATCCAACCCCCTCTGCTCCCTGTCCCCTGACTGCCCCACCCCTATCCACACCCCTGCCCCCTGACAGGCCCCCCGGGACACCTGACCCATCCACCTGTCCCTGCTCCTTGTCCCTGACCGCCCCTTCTCGGGACCCCCAGCCCCTACCCCCCCCAGGACCCTACCCCCTATCCAACCCCCTGCTCCCTATCTCCTGACTGCCCCCCCCACACCTCCACCCCACCCAACTGCCCCCCAGGACCTCCTGCTCCTTATCCAACCCCTCCCGCCCCCTGACCATGCCGCTCAGAGCAGCAGGACAGGCTTACTGGAAAGCCTGAGAGGTGGGCAGGCACAAGCTGTGCTGCCCATGGCGGACAGCGGGGGAGGGGTGGGGGTAGGCCTCCCCTGCTGGGAGTTCAGGGGCTGGGCAGGACAGTCCCACGGCCATAGTTTGCCCACCTTTAGACTAGAGGGAATCCAGTGATAAGCGGAGGAAGTCAGGGCACTGGAAATAAAGGGGCCTTTTACGAAGCTTGTAGGTAACTTCTTTTTGATTATATCCAATTGATCCCTACCAGGGGATCCACTGCATATAATCAAAGGGAAGTTAAAAATGAACTCCTTTGAGAATTCCATTATATTTGTCTAAACTTAGTTGCTTTCAGATTGACCCAGTTTACAATACTCCATTTCAGATTGACCTGTTTTTGTTTGCATGTTCATGCTTTTGAATTTGTAATACAGTTAAACAAAAATGGTTTTGAATCAGTCTCTCTCAAAGCTGATGAGACTTCATAGGGAATAAATAACTTTGAAAGAATCAACAAGTAGTAAGGAAAACAGTGATACACATCCTGTATGCTTATGAACTTCCCACACTTTGCCTTTGCTTAATCATTTGGTATTATTCATTTTTTACGTATCTAAACTTTACAGGATCATTTAAACATGAGTGGGAGATGTTACCATTTTAAAATTGTTTACTCCACTCAATCATGAAGGTAAATGAAAATTAGTGCCCTTTTCAGTAATTATGTGTGCAATTATAATTTGATTTGCAGACCTGCAGTTAGAACACATTCAAAATAAATCTTTGGAGAAAAGGTAGAAGTTGAAGGGGGCTCTGAATATTACTTCAGTTACTAGAATGAAGGATAGCAAAGAATTTAAATAAAACAATGCAAATTATAGTGCACCTGTGTACAGCCTTGTCTTGAGACATAAATTGGAGCTCTTCTAACATATACCTGCTTTTGCTGAAATAACGGTCACTCCTTTGTCCTCACTGGCACATTCTTGTCAAAATAATAAGAAAACCACCTTGAAATTCTGGATACGCTGACAGAACAGTTAACAGCCCTAGCAATTGGGGCTCAGGAAAGTAAGAAGTTACTGCTAGCAAATATGGTATAGTTTGTTACAGTTCATACGGTTCATTGCACTTACAAGTTTGTATTCTGTTTTTCCCAGACTCCCTCTAACTCATGGACCTCATTTAAAAAATTTTACAAGATGATCTTTAGCCATTAAATAATGTAATGATCTTGAATTCTGTGCTTTTTGGTTGCAGCTGTTTAGTTACCCTAGAACTCCAAAAATAATTATATAATATCAGTATTGGCCCTATTACAAATCTCTAGAGACAACATTTTTATGAGGTTATAGAATCATTTACCCCTACAGTAAGCTGTAGGAAAGAATTTAATTTAGTTCCAACTCCAAAGAAATTGCAATGTTTACTTAATGACACTAGTCAAGTTAAATTCTTTGGGCAAGATCCTGCAGTTATTGGGAGGAAATGTATTTGCAGGGTTAGAGAAAGCAGAATATCCCTGGCTGTGTCTTGGAGACAGTGCAGACTGCCACTTACAGGGCAGCATGGCTCAGGATAGACTTCAGGAA
The DNA here is from genome assembly GCF_965140295.1 of Lepidochelys olivacea. NCBI lineage: Eukaryota > Metazoa > Chordata > Testudines > Cheloniidae > Lepidochelys > Lepidochelys olivacea. The sequence continues at coordinate 104,752,057 of NC_140416.1, forward strand.
AGTAGTTGTCTGTGTTTATGAAGTATTAGTGCAGGAGTTTTGGTGGCTCTTACAGGAGCTCTGTAACTTGGCTGGTTCTGCTAAGGAATTTAATTTCTTGATAAGCTTGTGTGTTCATTAATTTCCTGTTAGAGTTACTGAACTTCTTAAACTCCATTGGCTTGAGATGGCTAGTTCAGTGGTGCAGGATAGGTAGGAAGCCTACAAGTGTATACTTTAGTCTGCAAGAAAGTTTATAGAACTTAGAGGAATTCAGACAAATGAAAATAAATTTGAAGTTTCTACGCCAAGCCACTTTGGTGGTAGAATGTTCCGTGTCTGTAAAACCTCTCATTCGCTCTGAATTTAGTGTGCGCCCACGTTCTGTGCTGTTTCAGTAATACTTGGCTCTTACGTAGTGCTTTCTACCTGAAGATTTTAAAGTGCTTTACAAAGGGAAATATTTTTTTCATTATCCTACTGACTGGGTAACTGAGGTATAAAGAGGTGAAGTGACTTGCCAAAGCTCACACTACAAGTCAGAGGCAGAGTCAGAAAATAGAGCCCACGTCTCCCGACTTCCCAGTCAGTACTTCATCTACTGGACCATGATACTTCTTCAGTAGATTATAAATAAATTAAATTAGATGCAAATATTAAATGACAAGAATTACAAAGGTAGCTCTGTGTTCACACACAGTCGGTACATTTTTCAGTCTGTTCACACTCTCACGTTTTTAACCATCAACTAACTCTCCTACCCAAATCAAATGACCCGCTTCATATTGCCTGATTCAATGTTCTTTGTGTGTAGAGTTTCTTTCAAAAGCTTTGGAACATCACAGGCCTTTCGGTTTAAAAAAAAAAAAAGGTTTAGGGCTTGTCGAGACCACGGTTCTTGCACTCGAATTGGAAACAGACTTAATTAAATTGATGCAAAACATGTGCATATACCAGGCCTTAATAAACTGCATCCTATAAGTACTAACAGTATGTGTTTCCTAATTACATTTTCATGTTTGAATTATTCAGATTTTATAATGTATAGTTCTGGAGATTGATGTGAATTTTTTTTTTTAAATAGGCTGTATCTCCCAAAGAAGAAACTAAGGCATCAGGTAGATATTGTATTTTTTTAATGTATATTCTATCTTTCACTTTTTTAATAAGCAAAACTGTTTGCCAGAATAACTAATTCACTGCACCTTCTAAAATTGCTTGGTTAGTTTCCTTCTAAGTCTAGAAATTACCATGTTTGTTTGGTCTTGATTATGCAGGCTTAAATATAGACCTTCCAATTAAAAAAATTAAAAAAATTGTTTGTTTGTGGAAGTACAGTATAATTGTTCTTAAAGCATAGTCCCTTTATGCTTGTACAGAGAGGCTGCTCAGTAAAACTAACAATTACTATTATAAAAGCTCCAACTCCATTATAACTTATGTTTGTAGCCAATTATTGGCATGGCTTACAGTCTGTACCCAAACACAACATAGTTAATTCTTGGTAACTATGGCAGTTAACCAAGTTTTTCTGGTGTCAGAAAGTTAGGCCAACACATGATTGTCTTCCAGTATCTACTTTGTAAAAGTTATTTTGCTGTATACCCTAACTGTGCCTATGTGACAAGTTTGGCCAGTTCTTTCTTTTTCTAGCTGTGTAGTAAAGTAACCATGACTCCATTTATAAAATCATTGTTAAAAGTTGTGGACAGACCCTAATAATAAACTAACATGTGTGATGCTAGATTTCAGTTAGATTATTTAAATTTCATACTGCGGAAGTGCCTGGAGTCTGAAAACAAGTCCAGGCCCCATTGTACACAGCACAGTACAAACATCATAAAATAATCCTTTTCCCAAAATCCATTCTGGATTTCCGGTTTTAGTATGCTGATGGACCCATAACTAAACTTCCATTTTTGTTGATAGGGGCTTCCAAATTTGTTTTTTCAGAACCACCACCATCTAAAATTCCTAAAATTGAGACGTCTCATCCACCAATACCGCCTGTCCACCCACCTCCAGGTAAGGTTTTATTAAGAGTTATTTCCTGGCATGCTGTTCTTATTGGATCTTTTGGAGTTGAGTGCTTGACCTTGTTCTTTTGCTACTATGGGCTAAAAGTGTCATGTTGGTTTGAATAATATTAATTGTAGTATGAAAGGTGATGAAATATTTGATAGTATAATTAGAACAATGAGTGCATAAGTGAGATAGTGGCCAGAAAACTTCTCTGGACCTCCCAAACAGTCTCTTATGATCTGCCATATTTGAGGTTAAGTACTTGATTAGTTAGAGGTAACAATATCAAAGCTGATTTAAGACAAGTTATGAGAAATTTCAGGCCAAAAGGAATTTTAAAATATTAATTGAAAAAGCAAGGTTATGACTTGTGATTTCACCGTTAACTTTAGTGGACGCTATCTTTGTAACCTTGAATCTTCAAGTTTACAAAGAATTCTGTGCCAGTTGTGATAATCTGTGAAGAAACTTACCAAGCACCTGAAAACATTTAGAATCATAAAAATGTAGGGCTGGAAGAAACCTTGAGAGGTTCTCCTGTAATTGAAGGGATACCTACAACATCCTTGACAGGTATTTGTCTAACCTGTTCTTAAAAACCTCCAATGACAGGGATTCCACAACCTCCCTTGGTAACCTATTTGAGTATAGAATAGAGGCTGGTTTCTCCACAATTCAGTATAGTGAATAGATCCTGTTTCTCCACTGTCATAAAACAATGGGCATTTCTTTTGAAGGTGGGTATGTGCAGCTATGATGCACATATCAGATTTATATAAATTATTTACAGTAGTCCTCACACTTAATTGAAATTTTATACAGGAAAGAGGAGAAAAGCTGATGCTGTTCCTCTTTATAGTACTAAGCACACACCCTGCCACTGTATTCTTCTGTCTCTTGTTGTCCCCTGTTAAGAGCTGTCATTTTAGGTTGCATTATATAGTACACACTATAAAATATTTATGTCATATCTCAGGGTCAGTGGAAGGACAGTAGTACAATTTCTTTCACAAACATATGGCATTTTGGAGCATTACAGGGTTCTTTGGCAGATCAAGCCCTCTTTTGGGAAATCATCCAAGGAAAAGAACATCCCTTACTGGTTGACACTGTATATGAATTAGAAACTATGCTCAGGTGTGTATTCTGAAGAGAGATTACATGTGGCAATTTGAAGCTACTGCCTGATGCTAGCATGGCACCTGTCACCCTTTTATGAAGACCATACAATATTTAATTAGTCTATATATTACCACCTCAACTACTGAACTCCTAAAAAATTCAGCATTTCCTATGACAGTTGTGATGGAATAGGAACTTACTCACAAATTTTAAACTTCAAATCTGTCATGGACTTAGCCCTCCATGAGGAAGAGTCAGATGTTTGAAAGAACTTTTTGCAAATAAAGTTTTAACTAATGGAAAAATAATATGCTGGTCATGCAAAGTTTTTTATTTTTCATATCACTTGTAAACGGATGTAGGAAATCTCCAAGTGTCAAATTCAAGAACTGACAATGCAGCTCCTCAAAGTCAGATTTATTAATCTGAAACACTGGCTCCTAGGTAACAATCCTGCTGTTGGTTGTAGTTGTCAAAACGGTGACCTTGACAAAGGGCTAGAAGTCATGGGCAGGAGAGAGAAGAACGGTAAATTATAATAGGGACATAGGAACAGCAAGAAGGGGACAATAATAAAGTGGGAATCTGCTCAACATCCGAGATATCTATACACAAATGCAAAGGAATATTGTGGGTGTATTGCCAGCAGTTTCATAGGTAAGACATGGAGGTTATTGTCCCATTCTACTCGGCACCAGTGAAGCCTCAGCTGGAGTATTGTATCCAGTTTTGGGCACCACACTTTAGGAAAGATGTGGACAGACTGGACAGAGTCCCAAAGAGAGCAACAAAAATAATAAAGGGTTTTGAAAACATGACCTTATGAGGACAGGTGAAAATACTGAGAGTAGTTTTAGTCTTGACAAAAGAAACGGGGAGGGAGAAGAGGAACCTGATAGTCTTAAAATATGTTAGGGCTGTTACTGAGAGGATGGTGATCAATTATTCTACAGCCAAAGAGTAGCATGTGCAGGCTTGTCCATCTCAACTTTCTTTTGCACTGTCATTTTAGTTCAACAGTGGGGCAGTGGTGAAATGGCAGCTCTGCAAACCTGTCCTATACTGCTTTTTCAGTGAAAAGATGTTCTGTACCTTGTTATAAAACTAAACTATTCTGTGTACAAACACGACATGTGCCTTAGCTTTGTGTGACAAGTTTATTTCCATCAGTAAAGCATTTTAAAACTGACTACTGTAGATTCTGAAGATACTACCATTGGGCCCTATCATGTAGAGACATTGGTCTGCCCTTAGTTCAGACCAGCTTTGATCTGATTTTAACTTCCCCTAACTTTTGTCCAATCAACCTGAAGTTTCATGGGTGTGATCTTGTGCCAGTTTAAGATTTGTTTTTGGAGGTAAGGAAAGGGAATAATAGAAATTAGACAAAAGTGTTTGAGAGGAATGCTCAGACGAAATGACCCAAATTTTGTAACCCTTTCCTAATGCTTCCCTGTTTCATGGTCTCAAATCTGTGTAGCCCTTGCATGTGGAGTGATTGCACTTAGAAACTAGTATTCGGGTTAGTTTTTTTCCGCTGCCTCTGCTCTTTAGCTGATTTTTCTTTGCATGTAGCTTTTGGGACGTGGGGCTTACTATGAGGGGGAAAGCCACATATAAAGTGCTGTTGCTGTCAGCAGGCTGGTTGACCAGATATTCTCGAATGAAGTTAGCGTTCAGTGATCTAGAACCCAACAGACCAAGGCTCACCGTGAGCCTGCTGTTTCTGCAAGCTGGCATTGTGCGCACATTCTTACAAGGTGCCTGAAGATCATTTATAAAAACAGACCTGGGGATAAGAAATGTTAAATTTCAAAGTAACACATTTTATTTTAGGTGGTTGTAGATAGTCAGCATAGACAGGAATAAGCTTTAAGTGTCGCATCTTTTCTTAACAGATCTAAGGTTAATGTTTACTTACATGGAAGTGGCCAAAACAGTAGCACATAGTGTGACCTTTTGTAAACTTTCGCATAATCTTAGCCTCAATCAGCTCAGAAAGTTCTAACACAAGAATCAAAACTGGTGCAGAAATACAAATCCCAACTCATCAAAAGAATTCTTTTCACTGTATCACATTTGTTTCCTAGAGTAGTTAAAAGATTTTGAAGGTAACATCCTCACAGGCGGACTTTGTTTCTAAGCATCTGCTGGACTGGACTCCATGTCACAACTGTTTATCTGTCCTTGTCATAGAACAGTTTTGAACGAGCTCAGCAGTGTGGAAGGAATAAATATTAAGACTAATAAAGTAAATTTTCACTGTGGAGTAGCTGCAGTTTCGAATTTAGAAGGTCTTACTGCATGTGATTTTCCAAATGTTTTAGCTGTAGAACAAACTGGAAGAGAGCAGACTACTATGTGCAACATGTTAACATTTTGAGAAAAACACAGCAGTGTAGGTAGTCCTTAGTGCTGTGCTACAGAAAAGTAAATGAAGCTTTTTTTGTCTGTTGCAGACCGTAAGCTTCCTTTGACAACTGCAGCTTCAATGGGAGAAGCAGAGCAAAGTACTACAGTGGACTCTGTAGACATACCAAAGGTCCAGATTCCTCCTCCAGCTCATCCTGCACCCGTACATCAGCCACCACCTATGCCTCATCGTCCTCCACCACCTCCACCTTCCAGCTACATAACTGGGATGTCCACTACAAATTCTTATATGTCAGGGGAAGGTTATCAGAGTCTTCAGTCAATGATGAAAACCGAAGGACCAACCTATGGAGCTTTGCCACCAGCTTATGGACCACCAACTCACTTACCATATCATCCTCACGTGTATCCTCCTAACCCTCCTCCACCTGTTCCTCCACCTCCGCCTACATCATTTCCACCCCCTAATATCCCACCACCTACTCCTGGGTACCCTCCTCCACCTACGTACAATCCTAACTTCCCACCTCCACGACTGCCTCCAACTCATCCACCTCCAGGGCTGGGAATGCCACCAGCTAATTATCCCCCTCCTACAGTTCCCCCTGGTGGACAACCACCAGTGCCACCTCCAATACCACCACCTGTTATGCCACCTGTTGCAGGACTTGGACGTGCTACATGGATGAGATAGCATCAGAATTGTGTACAAATAGCCTTGAATTTTGAGGAATAGTTTAAGAGGCAGAATAATTGAGCAGCAACCATATTGTAAAGATAAATAGGAAAGTAATTTGTATAATCTAGATTCTGGTATAGTATATAAAGACATGGAACAGTGAAATGGAATCTTAGTTGACCTAGTTGCAGTACGTTAATGGCAAGATATATAGGCTTTTAATATAGACACAGCAGAGCTAATTAAAAATCTAAATTTGTACATTTGATTTAAAACTAAGTTGTCTGACTAAATTGTTTTGAGTTATTCCAGCACTGGGTTACTTTGTACTAGTGACTTTAACCAGCCATATTGGCTCATTTATATCAGTAAGAAGTAAATTTTCTTCTAGCAGTCAGTGCCTACTTTTGAATATCAAAATAGTCAGATATCCTGAAGTTCCATCTAGAGTTAAAAAAAAAAGTTCATTTTCATTAAGTAACTCTCCTGTGACACTTAATGTTAAGCATCAGAGCTACTTTATTTAATATGTATATATTTACAACCCCCAGCTGACAGAAATCATTTTGAGATATTTGCCTTGCTAATGTTTTTGTTTTGGAATGTACTGCTATCTTGAAAAATTACGTATGTTTACACCTATTTGCAAATTCCTGTAGATAAATATATATATTTTCTAAGTGTGAAAGTCTGAATGTAACAACATACTGTGATTTACACCTTGGTTATAAATAGGACTGCTTCATTCACTTGTACCCAAATAAAACTTGATCTGAATTCAATGGATTTTCCCAAAATCTTTTTTCCCCACTAGTCTGTCTCTAAAATGACTGTTCATGTTTATACTGCTGCAAGAGGAAAGGTGTTTTACCTCTTGTACTAACTACTGTCAGAATATTTTAGCAGTGGTCTATGAAAATGTAGAAGGATCACAGTTCATTTACAAAGAATGTACTTTATTTTATTCAACTGAAAGTATACACTATCACAATCTCATACTTCATTTTTACTAAAATATTCCAAATGAATGTTTTACACACACATCAAAAAAATCTGATTACTATTTTTTCTTCCCCCTCCCCCCCCGAAAGCCAAAGTGGTTCAATAAAAGGTATAAATGCGTGCTAATGTCTAAAGATTTTGCTATGTACACAACAGTGGGTGCTAATTTATTCCAGTTTCTTTTGTAAATCATATACAGGAGGGCTGTAAGATCACAGGTTTAACAGAAATTAAACTTCAAACTGATTTCCCAAAGCAGTTCAAATAGACTTTCCCCACCTTATGAAAAATATACAATTTTATCACTTTACAGTCATGCACTTTGAAAAAGATCAGTAGTACTTTTTCCCCACCCAGTTTCTAAAAAGATAAAAGGTCACTTTAACACTGATTTATATCTAATAATATTTGGATAAAAATGTGCCAGTCTCACTGTTGGGCTCAGAAGCCTTATTAAAGGTGCAATGAGCCACCTGAAGTTGGTTATGCCACAGCATTTCAAAATCTTGTTTACATTGGTCACTGAAAGAAAACTTAAGGGCCTGATTCTGCTTTCCTAAGGCCAGCAAAACTTCACTTGAAGTCAATGGAAGCTTTGTTTGTCTCGGGGCTGCAGAGTTTGCAGCCTCTAAATAGACTGAGGACAGTAGCCCAATGTATATCAACTTAATGGCCACCATTTTGGGGGAGGGTTTCCCTCAAACTTACTGTACAAAGTTTTTCAGGTAGTTTTCACAGTAGACCTAGAGCATAGTAAAGAGTGAATTTAAATGTGCATATAAAACATCTTTTCAGACAACTGAAAGTTTAGCACCCAAGTCATTCTGTAATGTGAGTGTCTTTTTTCCCCCAGGAAGACACCCTTTTTTTTTTTTTTTTTTTTTTTTTGCTCAAATGGAGCTAAATACAAAGAGTAGCAAACTTTAAAAAAAATACATACAGCACTAACTCTCATGTACTTCTATAAAATCAACAATGCACATCTTGCATTTGGGGCTTATGCTGCCAAGTAGAATCATACAAAATATAGTTTTAGCCTACTCGTATACAGGATCCTTCAGGGGTTTAACTAAAAGACTGGCTGTCTTCTAAGCCAGCTCTCTGGGGTGTACAGCCATACAACACGCCTCAGGTTTAGTGCTGTTTCCCCTTTATTTAAGAGTTTGAGATCTGCAGCTGAAACCAGAATACGGACAACGCTTCAAGCCACAAAATGGCTTGTGATAAATATCTGATTAACAGTAAATTTGGACGAGTAGGTCAGAGGCAGTGAAAGGAGTAAATGTGCTAGTTTAGCCCTCGGTCCTGTTGAGAGGGAGGGAGCATTAAATGTTTATTTGTTAGGCTAATCTACTCAGAGACCAGCAAGCACATTATCAGTACAAATAACACTCTAGGCTTTACTGGCAACACTTCTGCTGCTTCAGTTGAAAATTTGCTGAAGTAATTCAATTCTGCTCCTAACCCTCAATCCAGAGTTTGGACACTGGCATAATTACAATGGCCTTTTCAGTAGATTGATTAAGCAGTTATATGTACATTTTATAGCTCAGAGGGGAAATTAAACCTTTCTTTGCTGCCTTATTCTGGAAGGAAAAAAATCATGCTTTTCCCCTCCTCTTAATATGAAGAAAATAGTTGAGTAAGAAAGAAAAGAAACTGATGGATAGTATAGATGGTAACAGGCTGAAAAGGGTCAAAATGAAAAGCTAAGAAGAGGAAATGCAGAATGCTCTAGAGGTCAACTCAAAAGGTAGATAGTGTGCCATTTTCTAGGCTAGTTTCTGCCAGGCTACACAGACTGCATAAACCTAGTACAGAGTTACAGTTAGTAAGCTCAATAGTGGCTGACAGAGCTCAGGTATGCTTTAGTGGGAAGTGAACTGCTGTTGAGGGAGTTTCTAATAACTCACTGACCTCAGCTATCAGGGCCCATTCTTAATCTAATCTACAGTTACTTACTGCTTAATTTTTATTTTGTTTCTCTGTTTCTTTATGGCTCAATCCTGCAAATTCCTTACTCAGGCAAGTAGGCTCCCTAAAGACAGTGGCACTACTCTCTTGTGTTAGAACCTGCAAGATTGACGTAACAGTTCTTTGTAGGTGTTTCACGCTAATCAAAGTCAAGAACTCCGCTAATGCAAAACAAATGTATCTAATAGTAACAACCTCAACTAATTCAACTGCATTTAGGTAGCTGTGACTGATTTTTCTAAAGTGGCAACATTAAAGCGTCAAACTAAGCACCAAAACCAATGCCATTTTTGAAGAGATCTACATGCATGTACTGTTAGGATTATTTTATTTTACAATGGCAGGTTTACTAACAGTCCAGTTTCCCGTAGACTGCTGGGGGGGGGGGGAAGGGGAAGAACAGCTCATGAAACACGGGGCCAGATCTTGTGACAAGATGGAACCGAAAGGGGTCAACCTCTTACTACAGCTCCACAAGCAGCTACTCACAATACCAAAATATAAGTCCCACTGTTTTTACATACAGCAGTTAGAAGGAAAAAAACACTCCATTTTGGTTTAACAAAAATAAAGCTTAAATGGCAGCAGCAGCCTCATTTGACAGCTTCTGTTGATATAGCATTTACACAGCTTTGAATGGCTGTTGCTTCGGTTACATCATGAAGTAACCAATTTAGTTCAGTATTTCCACAAGGACATTACAAAACAAATCCTTATTATGTGAGTGAATGTCAATACTGAAATACTAGGATCCAAGAGAGAAACTTCTCTTGTTAAAACTGTAAGCCACATTGGTAGGAAAGCTGTTCTTCCCTAAGTATTTAGCAGTAAGAGTTTTACAGGAACAGCGTTACCATAGTCATACTGGATTGTGGCTAAATGACTTAAAATTATTCACATTGTGACTGCAGAAATCTTCTAAGTATCATTTGTTCCATTAAAATCAGGTCACGAGCAGCTGAAATGGAGGCTCAAGCTATTCTGCATGCCTGCGATGGACCTGTGTCATGGTCAATACGGTACAACATACAAGGTGCTTTCAGTGTTTTAGCATTCCACAAAGTATTTTATATGATCGCTCTTGAAAATAGTTGCATATCATCCTCCAAAAATAAGGACCTCCAAGCAATTTTAGCAGCTCAGTAAAGGGACAGCCAATAAGCCACCTGATTCAGATTTTTGTTTCCTTGGGAGAATCCAAAAACATGCTACGTAGAGCCACCAGCCTAGTTATGAATCAATTAACAAGCAGGTGGGCAGAAGCAATACAAAATAACTTCTTCACAGGTCAGGGTTCCATTTTTCCTCCTAGAAATTCTCTTGTTAGGTAATTCTACATAGAGACCATACAACAAAGCAGGTTTGCACTACAATACAAGTGACACAAGTCTGTGATTATAGGATGGTTAACCCATTTAATATTGGTTCCAGATCGTAGCCTGGAGGCTAAGCCTTTAGCTGCCATATTTACACTATAGACAGTTACCAAAAAGAAAAAAAACCCCAACTGGCTGCTAGAAACAGAGCTCTCTTCCTCTCTGATTCTTTATAGAGTTGCTTCTAGTTTTCAGTGTGACGTTCCTACAATGGCCCCTTGAACTGGTTTCCTGAAAGGTGTTGCCTGATGGATGGTTTGGAACTTGCTGCATCACCCAACTTTCGCCAGACAACCTGTGGGAAAAGGGGGAAAAGATTGCAGTTGATGAGCTACATTATTTGTCTAGAAGTCAAAATGGGCAGTTTCCAAACCAGAGTTGCAGTTCTACATCTGACCATTAGATGGCACTTATGCACCAAATTACAATTTAAAGGATTTGAAGTGTTCATCTTCTCTCTCTTGAAATTAGAACTATTATGCCATAGGTAATGATATAAAACTAATACATTAGGTTCAGAAGCTAAATTCAATGTTAGACCAAACACTGACATTCTTAAAAAAGTGACATTTCCTTTCAATAGATATCATCCGAAAAAGATCCCATCCAGTTCAGATACTACTCCCTTTAAAGCAGTTTTTATGAATGGCTAACACAGAGAGAAAAGGAGTACTTGTGGCACCTTAGAGACTAACCAATTTATTAGAGCATAAGCTTACAGACTAACACGGCTGTTACTCTAAAACCTAACACAGAGAGGAGGACCAATGCGGAAAGTGGGGCTCTCACGAGGAAAGCAAGAGAGGAAGTGACAAGAATTAGCAACATTTCTAAGAAGGATGTTGCTGTAGATCTAAGAGCCACTTCCAGTTTATCTCTACAAATACCCAGCATCCAACCCACAAGTTTGCGGAGGTGCCGTCCTGGAGTCGTAACATTCTATCTTCCCTTCTGCTAGAAGAAAGTGGCATTAATAAAACCCAAACAAAGCCCACAAACCAAGAGCTCACTGTTATTCAATGCAGGGATTTACCTACAATCTTGGAGCCTTAAAGTGAAGCACTTCGTGTTCTGCAGAGGATTAACTATAGCATTTGTATATTCAGGAATTAAAAAGTTTTTTTTAAACCCTGTTTTTTGACAGGGTGGGATTATGTAGGGGCAAATTTGGGGCTAGCTCTTTAAATTTGTTCATGCTTTGGGTGGGGAAAGGAAGAAAATCCACACTAAACAGTTTCTGGTATTCCGGCCCAACAACATCTTTGTAAAAATGTCATCACCAAAAATACATTCATATTTTCCATAAATAAAGTCATATCACATTTCTGCACCGTTGTGCCACTCCAGTGGTTTTGAAACACTCTGTCATCAACCTATTCAAAAAGTTTTCAGAGAGTTTTGCTTCCTCTGAAATTCTCATGCACCAAAAAGGCCTCACTGATATTCTGACCTGCAATATGGATTTCAAAGAGAATATCCACAGGAGTCCCTGCTCTGGGAAACACTGCACTGTCAAATCCTCCAAAACACATGACTCTCAGCTTGAGCAATGTTTTAACAGCAATACAAAGCTCACTTTTCATCCGCAGTGTGTACCCAAGTCATTTTATTCTGCCTGGAATAAAAGGTAGCAGAGCACCAGCAAGCAGCCACACCTCAGCCAGAGCAAAGTCCTGGCATAAATGCTCAGTTTACAATATGTGGCAACCTCCATATACAATGTGGTTGCTAGGCCAAACATGTTAGCGGGTGCCAAAAATCACGTGTAATCACCCCTCATGGATTCAAACGAGAGGATTCTAATTCTGACATCAGATTACGGTCACTCCACTTCTACGACTTAAATACCCTAAAACGTATAAATTAAGGCAAAAGGACCAACCTATGCTTTTAATCGACCGTATAATTCTCAGGGGCTTACAAACCAAGATCAGTACACAGGGCTGAAAATTGAAACCTCCTAGCCAGATAAAGACAGTTGCATAACTGTCCATCAGCCCTAATAGGATAAGCCACTCTCTACCAGGAAATGAGTGGGACAGGTGGTGTCCGTATCCTTTAAGGAAGCTCAGCCCTAGGTTTCTTCTGTGCAAATGCATCAAATTAAGTGTTCAGGTATTTGACATTTGGCTCCTGCCCATACAGAATTTAATTGAGCTTTGATTAAGTTTTCCTTATGACTGAATTTCTCTGTGGGTTTCAAAACACGCTCACACACACACACACAACAGATGTTACAAAACATTAGGACCAAAATAACATTATATAAAATACTACAAATAAAGACTTATTACATTGCACATTTCACGAACAATTGCTTTCTCCTTTTCACTCAGGTCTTCTTCATAGTTATCTTGCATTTGCCTGTCCAAATTTTCATGGACTTCAAGGACCTACAAACAAACAGATTGCCAAAGTATTATACATCTCAAAGATCAATGACATCTTCTGCAAGAACACTAGCTGGGATTTAACACAATGTGGTCTGCCACATCCCCAATGCTATAAACTGCTGCTCCCACAAAGAGATGCATTCCCTTCAATGGGTGCAGCACTCAACCCACGGACTATCAGGGACAGGAGCAGAGCCTTAGCACTTGTCTATACCCACTTCACCTATGTTGGTTTGAAACCAGTATAGTTAAAGCAGCGTGAATGCAGTTCTACCAGGTAAAGATGCTCGTATCAGTATAGCTTAGTCCCGTGAATGTACATGAATAAACTGTACTGGTATAAGACTCCGTTATACCTACATCCATATGAAGGGTTGTACTGCTTTAACTATACCTGTAAACAAATCACACCCCTAACTAAAGAAGTTAAGGCCTTCCAATGTAAACTCCTCAAGGCAGGAACTGTCTCCTCCTATGTGAATGTAATCAGTTTAATTCTCTCTCCTGTAACAGTCAATTGGGCCGTGATACTTATGCAGTTACTCACACGTGTAAACGTTTGCAGGACTGTGGGCCTTAGCCATTCATTTTCTCCTACTGTGCCAGTGGGTCTTTTATACAGCAACAAGAGAGAGAAAAGCATTTTCAAACAGGAAAATGTGATTGTAAAAGTACAAAAATTGGCAGGGGGCTCAGGGAGAAGTGGGTATCTGAAGTTACTTGTAACTCATTTTCTTGACTCACTGCATCTCGTCAAGTTGACAATGTCTTTTTAAAATTGCATTATTTTTATGTACAAAAAACTGATTTTAGATAATGCTTAGAGCTTGCTAAAAAGAGTTTTTCCTTTTCTCTGGTGTCCAGAAAAGTAGGGTTCATGATATTAAAGCCACCTGCCTTTATAGGTGGAGACCCCACACAAAAATAGCACCAACATATTAAAAACCTTCTAAAACATTTTTTAAATAGCCTTTTCTGTCAAATCTGTTGCATGAATAAAAGCACAGCATGGTAGGACACTAAATAGTCATTTTACTGACATGTGTTTGGGATGACCTACATAACTCATTCATGGCTTTGTTACTCACGCATAATGTGGTCACCTCAGACTCCTGGAAATAAGATTTTTAAGCCACTCACCATGTTGCCTCTCTCTTGTGCTAAAGGAATACACATACAACACATACACCCTTAAAGCAGGTATATTTGTGTGTGCGTTAGTGTAAGCATGCAAATGAACTACAGGATTAGATTCATTACAAGGATGGATTTCACTCCTGAAGCATCCAGCACTGACCACTCATAGAAACAGGATACTAGCCTAGATTATTCATTGATTTGGTCAAGCACAGAAATCCTGCTGTACGCTAAATGTTTCAGTTATAAAACTAGGTCATTCTCTTAGGGCCCTTAACCTACTTCTTTTTAAAATGTACCAACCACTAGTTTAACCAATATATCTGCAACCAGTGGAATCTGTGCACAAACATTAACTTTACCTAGATTAACCTTTTTAATGGAGCATGTGAAAGACATTCCAGCCCGGACAAATACAATGTCTATTTTTCTATTAAAAAGGAATTGTTTAATTATAGATCCAGCTGGACTCACACTTTGAACAAGCTTGTTTGGAATCAGTACACCTGCAACTCTCAGCTGTGAAAGCAACACAACCTGTGCAATCAAATTCCAGTGCAGATCACCAGAAATATCTTGCAAGAAGCAAATACTGGCTGTATCCACAGGGTAAATGTCCAGGGCAACTTTGGGGTAGATTAATTAAAACTTCCATATCTGATTCTATCAGTCAACGATCTTTCAAATACATGAGTCTCAAAGGGAGAATATTTACTATATTTTTTATTACTTCAATTTAAATTTAAATTACATTCCCAAGTTCATGTGGTGTCAAGGGGATGTAGAGCTTATTTCTTTGTTTTCAATGGAAGTGTCTTTGAAATGCTGTTGGATAATAAGAGGCAGAAGTTGAGAGTTTTAATCTTTAAAACCCCAAATGGCTCCAGACCCATTTACCCAAGAAACTGTCTCCCTGACCCCATGCCACACTGAAGCGGGTGAGTGGTCTGGAATATTAGAGAAAGTCCTAGCAGAGCTGTATTGATGAACAGTGGGCAGGTAAGGAGGTCAAAGGTGCATGTTAAATTCATTTATCACATGGTTCTGTAACATAATATGGCACATGCATTTCACCTCAGTGAACAGAGCTACACTAATTTACACCAGCTGTGGATCTGACCCCAAAGAAGCTTAAAAATATATATGCACACAAACACTGGACTACATCCTCAGCTGCTATAAATCAGTGCACGCTACCTAGAAATCTGACCCATGATGTTTGTATCTCTCTCTGTCACATGCACACACTTATATACAGGAATAATTTCATCCCCAGCTGAAATGCAGCTATAGTTTAGGGTGGAGCCTGGCAACTGTCCTCAAGGAATCCATTTTGAAGCACTTGAATGAGAAGAAAGTGATCAGGAACAGTCAACATGAATTCACTCTGGGCAAGAAATGCCTGACCAACCTGATTGCCTTCTGTGATGAGATAACTGGCTCTGTGGATATGGGGAAAGCAGTGGCCGTGATATACCTTGACTTTAGCAAAGTCCAGTGCATCCATGCATCCAGGAAGACCAGTCCCTGGATGAGTAGACTTTAGCCAAGCTTTTAATGCGGTCTCCCACAGTATTCTTGCCAGCAAGTTAAAGAAGTATGGATTGGATGAATGGACTATAAGGTGGAAAGAAAGCTGACTAGATCGTCGGGCTCAATAGGTAGTGATCAACAGCTTGATGTCTAGTTGGCAACTGGTATCAAGCAGAGTACCCCAGGGGTTGGTCCTGGGACCGGTTTTGTTCAACATCTTCATTAATGATCTAGATGATGGGATGGATTGCACCCTTAGCAAATTCACAGATGACACTAAGCTGAGGGGGAGAGGTAGATATGCTGGAAGGTAGGAATAGGGTCCAGAGTGACCTAGACAAATTGGAGGATTGAGCCAAAAGAAATCTGATGAGGTTCAACGAAGATTCTATGAAAGACAAGTGCAGAGTCCTGCACTTAGGACAGAAGAATCCCATGCACTGCTACAGGCTAGAGACCGACTGGCTAAGCGGCAGTTCTGCAGAAAAGGACCTGGGGATTACAGTGGACGAGAAACTGGATATGAGTCAACAGTGTGCCCTTGTTGCCAAGAAGGCTAACGGCATTTTGGGCTGCATTAGTAGGAGCACTGCCAGCAGATCGAGGGAAGTGATTATTCCCCTCTGTTCGGCACTGGTGAGGCCACATCTGGAGTACTGCGTCCAGTTTTGGGGCCCCCACTACAGAAGGGATGTGGACAAATTGGAGAGTCCAGCAGAGGGCAACGAAAATGATTAGGGGGCTGGGGCACATGACTTATGAGGAGAGGCTGAGGGAACTAAGGTTATTTAGTCTGCAGAAGAGAAGAGTGAGGGGGGATTTGATAGCAGCCTTCAACTACCTGAAGCGGGGGTTCCAAATAGGGTGGAGCTCAGCTGTTCTCAGTGGTAGAAGAGGACAGGACAAGGAGCAATGGTCTCAAGTTGCAGTGAGGGAGGTCTACGTTGGATATTAGGAAACACTATTTCACTAGGAGGGTGGTGAAGCACTGGAATGGGTCACCTAGGGAGGTGTGGAATTTCCATCCTTAGAGGTTTTTAAGGCCGGCTTTAAAAAGCCCTGGCTGGGATGATTTAGTTGGTGTTGGCCCTGCTTTGAGCAGGGGGTTGGACTACATGACCCCTTGAGGAGCCCTAATCTTCCATGAGTCTATGATCTGTCAACAGCACAGAACCATTTAGGTCAGGAAACAAAGAATGTCACCTTATCCAGAAACTACAGGAGAAATACACATAGGCAGAATTGGATTGTAGAGTGAGTGGTCATGTCTCCCTCTGTTGGGTGGTACCAGCAACTACACAGCCTGCTCAAATGTTAAAGGCCTTTTAGTTTTTAGTGCTGGAGGCCCTGGTCCTGATCCCCACAGACAGCTATGTGATCTGTGTGTATGTAGCCAGGGTTCATTATACAATGATGTATATATAAGTAGGGGCATTGCCAGCAGATCGAGGGACATGATCGTTTCCCTCTATTCGACATTGGTGAGACCTCATCTGTCCAGTTTTGAGCCCCACATTACAAGAAGGATGTGGAAAAATTGGAAAGAGTCCAGCGGAGGGCAACAAAAATGATTAGGGGACTGGAACACATGACTTATGAGGAGAGGCTGAGGGAACTGGGATTGTTTAGTCTGCCAAAGAGAAGAATGAGGGGGGATTTGATAGCTGCTTTCAACTACCTGAAATAGGGGGTTCCAAAGAGGGTGGATCTAGACTGTTCTCAGTGGTAGCAGATGACAAAACGAGGAGTAATGGTCTCAAGTTGCAGTGGGGGAGGCTTAGGTTGGATATTAGGAAAAACTTTTTCACTAGGAGGGTGGTGAAACACTGGAATGCGTTACCTAGGGAGGTGGTGGAATCTCCTTCCTTAGAAGTTTTTAAGGTCAGGCTTGACAAAGCCCTGGCTGGGATGATTTAGTTGGGGATTGGTCCTGCTTTGAGCAGGGGTTGGACTAGATGACCTCCTGAGGTCCCTTCCAACCCTGATATTCTCTGATTCTATGACACTGCAAGACTGGAATTTCTATGGATCTTAGATACTCAGGACAAGGGGAAACATGTACCACACCAGCCTACTACATGTCAAGTGAATTTCTCCTTCTAGAGGCTGGCCCTAGTGACTTTACCACTTGCTACCAAGTCAAAAATTCTCCTTTACCTCAAGTGGTAGGGTCCTAGTTTTGACTCCCAGGGACAAATTAGGTGTCTATATGTGTATGAAGCCACAGTTTGTTACATAATTACAAAAAATGCTCCCTACTCTTACGAGAACTGCCACAGGATTTTCAATGACCAAAAGTGTATAAGACAGTTGGCATGTATCTCATTCTGAAATGGCACCCAGTGCTTCCTAAAGCTACTTTGAGGCATTGGTTCCGTCAGGACTGAGGAACTCAAAAGGTAACCAGCTTGGAGTATTGTGACTTTTCCTTGCAGGTCTCCCAACCAAAAGCTGGCCACACTTGACCTTGCTTAGCTGGTAAGTATGTGACAAGCTAACTGCTTGAGGTGCTGGTAAGTGTGTGACAAGCTAACTGCATGGCTGCTGGTCAGTAATAATCTGGCTGAATAGTTCTCTTCCATCTCTGATTACTATGATTCCATCATTAGAGAAAATGCCAGATGATGTTTCTACAGTTGTTGTATGCAGGAACAATACAACATGTTGGTTGAATGCAGACCTACCTTCATAGCATGCACCACTGCCTCTGGTTTCTGACCCACAGGCACATATCCTGCCACAGGAGAGGAAGCAAGATCAGGAGTCATACGAGCTGGGCCCTGTTGAAACAATAAGTAAAAAACACACTTTTAAAGTATTTTAACTGAGTTCTTTAAAGTATTTTAACTGAGTTCTTTAAATGAGAGGAAGAAAATACCTAGTAAGAACAAAACTGCATCAGTACTACCTCAAATCTAACTCTCCACCAGCCTCAGGCAAAGACAAAGGCTTTATCTGCACATAAAAGCTACATGATTTTAACTAAAAGCAGTTCTTAAACTGATTTCATTAAACTAGTGCAAACCCCTATGCGGACACACATCAGCTGACTCTTTTGTAGCTTACTTCATATAAGCCAAATGTCAACCAATGTGTTTCCCCACAGGGACTTGTACCAGTTTAGCTAAATCAGTTCAAGAAACAATTTTAGTTTAATTGGTGCAACTTCTGTGCATTAGACAAGATCAAAAGAGTTCTCCCACCCTGCCATAGAGAAAACACTGTAAACATGACAACTTTCCGGCACCGCCTGGCTTTTACTAAGAAGCTAGAGAATATCTGGCATGAAAATAATCGTGGGCATCTGTTTTTAATGGTTTGGGGCAACATTTTCAAATGGGCATCATGTACCCATCTTCAGCTACAAGAAGGATTGGAAGGTAACCTAAAGATAAACGGATGTCCAGACTCGATGTTGGTGGGGATTATTTCCAAAACATGCTCTCTAGTTCAACTGTGTTTAGGATTCCACTGGGAAAGATACAAAAATGGCTATTTTCATAAGAATTCAAGTATGCAAACAGCTTGATAAGCACTTTCGATATAGGCTTTGCTTTTCAAGGTCTCTCTGTTGAATAACACGAGATACAATATCCTTATTCAGCGAGATGCACTCCTCCTGTCCTTCCTATTTGTGCATTTGCACTGTAATACTCAGAGAAACCAACAATGAATCCATTGACAAACTCATATTGAGTCTTCGCATCCCATAGGAAACACAAAGAACGATTATCCTGTTGGATGGTGAAAATAAATTAGGATGACAGAGTGATGTGTAGCCCCATCACAAGAATGCTTTGCCCATACAATGCATGTGGGTCTTCATTACCATCTTTTCTAAGATTAAAAAAACAGTGTCTCGTCCCATAATCTTTTATACCAAGCAGAGGCCAGTGGGTTGTTTTCATTTCTCATGCATTTCAGCTGTGAGCCCCAGATTGCCATGTTTTACTTTTTCAAGTGTTTCGCTTTTATTTTTTAAAAATGTTCATATACAGCTGATAAAGGAACTGGATTTGGCCCAGTTTGTTGGGCTCTGGATAATAAGACAGGATGGCCAGGGATTCTTTCATGTCTAGACCACTGATCTGAATTTAACCAAGGTATTGACCTAAAACCGTCTTCCCCTGATGGTTGTGAAATGAGTTGGTGGCCCACACATCACTTTCTATTGAAGAGGTGAACTCATCAGAGAAACCAGCATTAGAATTAGCACCTTTGTGGGAAATCTCAAGGGAGAATTAATAGGTTACAAGAGCATGGAGATGAGGCTACCATTGCATTCTGCAACG
Source organism: Lepidochelys olivacea (assembly GCF_965140295.1). NCBI lineage: Eukaryota > Metazoa > Chordata > Testudines > Cheloniidae > Lepidochelys > Lepidochelys olivacea. The sequence continues at coordinate 104,771,939 of NC_140416.1, forward strand.
GATCTCTCCAGCGCAGGGTTGGAGCTCAGTGTGGGGATAAGGGAAAAATTCATTTCTCCCACGGGGTTGTGCATGTTGTATAGCTAAACAGAGAACTTTCATCTTCAAGGCTGTCAAGCCAACTCTTTTAACAATAAATGATAAAGGGGGGAAAATGTAAGTGACCGATCCACTTAAACCAGAGCTGCCAACAAAGACTATTCAGTAGGGATCTTGGATGGAGATCTGCTAATTGCTCTTGGAAGCCTGCAGAATCAGTCTTCAATAAATGTCAAATGCATCAATATATGTATCATTCTCCCAACCTCTGGCTTCAAAAACACCACTATTTTCTTTTTAATACAATCTAGATCTTAATCGCATGACAAGTAAAAGCAGAAGAATTGGGGCTCTGTGGCCACAAATCCCCCCAAAGCTCCCCCTGGCTAGAACACAGTAAACACCCTGCAAGATATTAACATACAACCCAGCTGATCATTACAAGAAGAATCTTCATTATCACCCTGGAAATATAAACAAGGCTTTCTGACTACACTCCAGTAGACTAAAGGTCTCCCACAAGAGGCAGCAAAATGGTCACACCTTTCCACAATAGCATCTTTCTCTCTTCCTGCGTCAGGCATTGATGGTAATACTACCTTGAGCTATGACTGTAAACGCTCTTAAAACTAATATGGGAGACGAGCACGAGGGAAACATGAGCCATAAAGAACAGTAACAGGTTTCAGAGTAGCAGCCGTGTTAGTCTGTATCTGCAAAAAGAAAAGGAGTACTTGTAGCATCTTAGAGACTAACAAATTTATTAGTCTCTAAGGTGCCACAAGTACTCCTTTTCTTTTTTTAAAGAACAGTGAGAGATGGTTTCCAAAACATCTGATCATGCCCAATGGCTTACCGCACTCACGTGAAAAAAAACCCACTATTATTTTTTCTATAATACCCTCAGTTGCATTTGATTTAAAGACAAATTGTATATTTTGGATCATTTCAAAAATACATACACATTAAGCCGGATTCTCTGTTGGTGTCAATGGCAGTGGAGCTGTACCCATTTACACCAGCAGATAATTTGTCCTTAAAAATACAATGTTAAATGATGGAAATGTAACAAAGGAAAGGGGCCCGCTTCTGCCTAAACATAGCCTCACTCTGGGATGGCTTCCTTTCCAAGACAAATATGATCACTGATGCTCAGGTTAGGCTTGGTGTTAATTATTATTATTATTTGTATGGCAGTGTCAGTGGGGAAACCCCTTTACAGACGAAATCCTCAACCCAAAGAGCTCATAAACTAAGTGAAGAAGGTACAAATGTAGGAAAAGGAAAGCAGGACACTAAAAGCAGCATGAATGAGTAGCAAAGAGTTTCACAAAGCGAGTCTTCAGGATGGGTTTTGAGGAGGAGAAGATGTAAATATGGAGAGCTGGGATGGATGTGGTGTATTGAAAACTGCATTAAATATTACAAGTTATCAAGTGTAAGGGGTTTCCTTACACTTTCCCCATGTCCTACTTTTAAGCTAGAGAAGCATGTGATCTGAATCAGTCTGTAAAGAGCCAGACTAGAGCAAGGTGAGGTGACTTGTGCGTTGCTGCCTTCGGAAGCAGCCTGCTTTGCCTCTCTCTCTCTTTGGTTCTTGTGGTTAGGGTTCTGGATTTGACGAAATAAAGTAGTGTTATGTTGCAACACTCCAGAATAAGCAATTTATATGTTTGTATCTAACTTCTCTGTTTGTGTGCTGTGAACAGAACGTTGAAAAGGGAGTTTCGGGCACCGGAGGCAGCACCAAAGAAGGCATAAAGGTGGGAGTGGAGGGAAAACACGAAAGGGGCGTCAGCTTGGCAGAGTGAGGTCATCAAGGAGAAAAGTGGGAGGAGACAAGAATGGAGAGGGGGATGGAGAGCTAGTTGTGTAAGTTCCTGAAGGTGAGGAGGAGCATGAATTTCATGGGGAGGGGAAGCCAGTGCAGGGCTGTGAAGAACAGCTAGATTTAGTCAGAGTGAAGAGTTTTGGGAGGAAGAATGATGTGGTTAGGAATCTAACTTGGGTCTTGGGACACCAGGGTTCAATTCCCCACCCTGCCACAGATTTCTGGTGTGACCTTGGGCAAGTCACTTAATCTCTCTGTGCCCTAGTTCCCCACCTGTTAAATGGGGATAATAGCACTGGCCTACCTTACAGGGGTGTTGTGAGAATAAAACACATTTAAAGATAATGAGGTGCTCAGATACTATGGTACTGGGGGCCATAAAAGTACTTAGATAGAACCACAGTGGCTTTCTGGGCTGGAGTGAGTGCCAAGGAAGCCCAAGAAGACCCTATAGTAATCAGGGTCAGAGGTGACCAGGGTCTTGGCAGAAGGAATGGCCAGATCTGGGGGATGTTGTAGAGGGAAAACTGGCAAGATTTACTGACAGCAACAATCTGGGGTTGGGGGGAGAAAGAAGTGGAAGGAGGCAGAGATAACCCCAAGATTGCAGCCCCACTCTGCAGGAAGAATTGTGGAATTGCCAACAGCAGGAAAGCAGGGAAGGAGGGGCCAAGAAGGAAAGATGAGCAGCTGCATGTCATCCAGCAGCAAGATGAGATACTGGGGAGAGGGAGAGAGTCGGAAATATGAGACTGGATGGAGGGCAAAAGGTCAGATGTTTGGAGGGCTGTTATAGCCTAAGCCCTACTATTTCTGCAGCTCCCATCTCTGCAGTAGTCTAAGCTCATACTGCTCTTGTTTCTCTCTTACACCCCTTTCCTTTATTTCCTCCTTACCCTTTTATAGCCAGGGTTACACTACTGAAGCAGCCCATTGCCACCCAGCCACAAACAGGTTAATCTATTTATCATCTTAACAAGCAGACACAGTCTACACAGACGAGGAACGCTACATTCTGAGTTGTGAGGCTCATATCAGTCTGAATTTCTTCTTCCTTGTTGGTTCTCTTGGATATGCACACTGCATTAGTCAGAGGTCTTGCTGACTTAGCCATTTGCTAGATTTTCGTATCAGTCTGTAACCAAAGCTGGAGACATTCCCTACCCTCAGTCATGGGACCTGTGGGCTGTTTTCAGAGGTGAATAAAGAATAGTTCATAAAACAAATAGGATGTGACTTTTTTTATATTTAAATTGATGAAAAATACACCCTTTCTGCTTCACCTCTCTACTGAGCACAGAACAAGTGTAAGAGCCTAAGTCATTACTAGATGCTAAGCTTCTCATTCTCTTTGGCGCAGGTGGGCTTTAATAGCATTACTCCTGATTTACATCAATATAAATGAGAGCAGAATCTGGCCATTAAGTTCTATGGTATAGTAGGCAAGTCCATGTGCCAATTTAGCAGAACAACAATTGCACATTTCTGTTGCATCAGTGGCTTCAGGTTGTTGCTTTTGTGAACACATTAAATAATAGCCGTAGGGTCGCTTCTACCATTCCTTCCCAGAATCCAAGTGTAAACATCACTTGCAGTCTAGATTTTTTTATATACTTCCTGGCAGTCAAAAGGAACAGAAGAATTGTGATGAGCAACTTTTCCAACATTTCTCATTGGATTTGACAAAGACAGGAGATCTCGTTCTTCTTAGCTCATTACTCTGAGTGTGAATGCTATATCCATTTAACAGCCCCTTCTCCCCTCCCCCCACTCAGGTCTACCTCAGCTCCAAGATGTCTAGTCCTGAACTGCCAGGAATTGTGCTACTGGCTCCTGAACAGATCAGCTAACTTTCAGAATCAGAATGAAAGCTTTAAAAAGGGTTTTGCTTGACTGGACAGTCATGGTCCACAGAGATCCCAGGAGCTGAGAACTTTTTAGATGGTTAATAATGAAATGGAGCTTGTGGCCACATCTCAAAGCTTCTGAATTTCACGTCTTTTTATTGCTTTCTATTACTACAGATCATTGATTTAAAAAACAAGAAGAATTTTGCACTTAAACCCAGATTTAAAAAAGCCCAAATGGTCAAATAATAGCTCAAATAGCAGTAAAACAAGGATAATTGTGATCACATGGGATGCTGTGAAGTGTTGATTGCCATGTGACTGATCAAAGAAAACTACAAGTGAAATAGGCAGGTATCCCCATACAACCCACATAAAACTCAAGTGGATAGATTTGTGTTTGTCATTGGTTTTGGTTGTGGCTTGGTTTAATTTGCTCTGTTTGGATTTATTTCTAGGTGTTTCTATGGCATCCGGGAGTTTCATGTACATTTGTGAATTTATCCTAGAAGGTAAGGAAATAATATTTACAGATTAGGAACTGAGGCACACAGAGATGCAGTGACTCGCCCAAGTTCACACAGAAATTCTGTGGCAGAGTCAGAAACTGAACCCCGAACACTGGAGTCCAAGTCTAGTGCCTTGATGCAAATCAGTCTTCTCTGTTGTGCATGGTTCTTCTATTTTGCATGAGGAGAGGGATTAATAATCAGCTGGCTGCCTTTTTGTTGCATGCCCTATGTATGGTTAAAAAAATCCTAAAGACTTGACAGGAATCAAAACCTGCAGGAAATATTTTTCCAACACTGCACCATCACACATTATACCACTTGTCCTTTTCCTCTTTCCCATTTCTCTGAGGTACATTAGCTATTATGGAAACAATCACTGGTATATGCGGAGCTTAGCTATATTCACAAGTGCAATGTAAAGTCAGTTGATACAGCTGCTTATGAAATGTGAGTGTATGTGATGGTGATCATGACCACATGCCTGGTGTAAAAGTTACATATATAACTGAAAAAAGAAAAGGAGTACTTGTGGCACCTTAGAGACTAACCAATTTATTTGAGCATAAGCTTTTGTGAACTACAGCTCACTTCATCGGTTGCATCTAAGGTGCCACAAGTACTCCTTTTCTTTTTGCGAATACAGACTAACACGGCTGCTACTCTGAAACCTGTCATATATAATTGAAGACTCACTCAGTGAGACCTGATTTGCATACATGTGCAATCACTCATTTTGCAAGTGCAAATGGATGTGCCTGCAAGTACTGCTGGAGCAATCAGGGAAGCCCACTAAAAAGTTGGCCCCAGAAACACAAACACCCCAGGAGATTGTGTTGTCTCAGCGCTAGCAACTAAATTAAATCTGCATTTACCACATTACGCAGCAATTAATGAAACTCTGCAAATGCATGCCATAAACCCAAGGCACGACAAAGGGAAAATAACCCCAAAAACCACCACCACCACCTTCTTAGCTTCAGTTGATTCATTCAGAAATGGAAAGTGAAATTTCACAGTTCAACTTTAACACATCATCACCCCCCACCAAGTGGCAGCTCCAAGAGATCTCGCTGAAAATGTTCCTCTCCTTTCAGTCTTACCTACCTTGCTGGGGGGGAAAGGGACCCATTTTGGGAGCATACCAGACCAGGAGCTATGCTAGATGCAGAAAAGCCACCTTGCTGAACTGAAAGCCCTGCTCAATGGGGCTCAGGCAGGATCCAAAATGAGGAGAGATGGGGGACATCTATTTGAGCCTATGTCCATTTATTTCTGTATTATTAGGCTGCTCACAAGATTTAGTCCTTACATTGATATACAAAAGGCCTACAGACTGAGACTCCTTGAAGATCAGAAACAAGGTTGCTATATTTCAGAGTAGCAGCCGTGTTACTCTGTATCCGCAAAAAGAACAGGAGGACTTGGTGAGCTGCAGCTCACTTCATCGGATGCATCACAAAAAAGCTTATGCTCAAATACATTTTTTAGTCTCTAAGGTGCCACAAGTCCTCCTGTTCTTTTTAAGGTTGCTATAGTTGATCTCAAAAATTCTCTAGGTCCTTCAATATAAATATCATCGTTAGCATCTACTTGATGAATCTGTGGAAGCCCCATTCGGAGCTGGGACGCGCACATGCCTTTCTTTGCTATGCGAGCACAGAAGGGTTGAGCTTGAAACGAAGAGCAAGCGCAATGTGTATTCCGAGCATGACATGACTCTGAGCTGACATTTTCCCCTCCCTTCCAAGCCCCTTTCTCTCTTACTGTAGATAGTCATGCCCGTAGCACACTCCTGCCTCTGCTATGGAGTGCACATAAAGAGGACCAATTTGTCTCGTGATAGCATCATCCGAAGACACCCATCTCTTAGGAGGGGAGATGGGTCAACAACCAATTACAGGGGCTTTTTTTTTTTTTTTTTTTTACCAACTTTAGCCCTTTTTTTTTTTTTTTTGCCATCCTGCTGTTCAATGCATCAGTCCCCAGTCCCCAGTCCCATTATCTCCTCTCCTTTCTCTGAGTAGAGCATCTTGGAATATGCCTGTTTATTTGGAATTGCTCTGAATAGTTATCTTCCCGGTTCATCTAAACTTATGCTCAAATAAATGTCTTAGTCTCTAAGGTGCCACAAGTCCTCCTTTTCTTTTTAGTAACCGTACTGTTGCCAACCCTCCAGGATTGGCCTGGAGTCTCCCAGAATCGGCATCTATCTCCCGATGACTATTGAAACCAATCCAGGAGATTTTAATAGGATATTTTAAGAAAAATGACATTACGTCATGTTCTGGGGAAAAAATCTCCCAGAATAGCTTTAGTCAGAGCTGGCCACCCTAAGTAATGGTGGCACTTCATTAACATGTACCCACCATTCAGACAGATTGCAGGATTTAAAAAAAAAAAAAAAACTACAAAACCTGCATCTCCTGCACATTTAGATGGCCACACTTTCGTACTAACCTAAGTCACGTTATGCTCCTTTCCAGCTGTGCAAAGCTGCATGCCTGCCACAGGATACAAACACGAGAACACGTATCCCACAGAGGGAAGTACGGAATGGAAAGTATGGAAAGAAAGTTTATGTCTTGAATAGAAGACTATTACTGTATGCTGCTAATCTCTTCACTGCTGTTACTGAAGGAAGTGAGCCACTGGTCCTTGGTATTAGCAAGTGAAAACAAGACCCATCTTCCATCTCAGATACAGAGGGACTTTATTGCAGATGCTAATCTCCTTTGGCATTATTTAATTTGCCTCCCATTAATCATACTGAGCAGCTGGCCATGTAAATATTGAAATCCATGAATTAACCATTGGGTCTGTCCAGGAGGCAGGCAGAGCCCATCTGCACAGCTCAGACACCGACTAGTCAGACAAACCATATCTTCAGGGCAGAGTTTAGTGAAATCTACTTAAGCAGCAAAAAGGGTGTATATATCCCGTTTGAGTAATAAAAAACAATTTAACTGCTTCATTGCCATACAGTCCTAAATATCCAGTCTATCCAATGGAAGGAGACCCCTCTCCCTGCAGCCATGTCCCACACTGCTCCCCATCACACGTCTGAATTGGTGTGCCAAGGAGAAGGGAGCTCTTATAGGACCGCACATAGGAGGGGGGTGAGGGAAAGCATGGACATCCTTTTGCAACTAGCTCTCCCATGCAACAGGAATGTTTGGAATTTTCCTACCTGAACAGCATTAATGTATCACAGAGTTCCACTCTCATGGAATGCCACAATGCATTCTCCTCTTGGTTACAACAATGTAAACCCAAGTAACTCCACTGTGGTCTGGATTTAGACTGGTATAACAGACCTGAGTTCAATCTACACTGTCTAAAAACATGACACTGCCATAGACTCTCACAGCACCAAAGAGGCATTGTGGTCTTTCAAAAAATCTTACAAACTGGTATTAGCATTCTAAATTCAGAGCTGTTTCAGTCAAACAACAACTAAGCGATATAGGTTGCGAAAAAAATTCTGAATACTATCGGCAGGAATATTATACCATTTTTCCATGCACAGCGTGTTAACATACTGTTAAGTGACTGACTGAAGTGGAGACTGTCAACTTGACTACTTTGAAAAAGACTAATTTTTTAATTAAAAATAAACAAATCAAGCAATCTTAAAACAATACTTCCAGATTTAAAATAAAAGAAGTTCCTTTAAAAAGATTACGGATTTTTCTGCTCTCCTTTTGATGTTTAGAAAGGTGTTTTGGCTGTGCCTGGCACCCACACCTCTGATGGTGTTGTCAGCTCTCATGAATTTTTGTCACACATGCATATTTGTTATTTTTCTTAAAGCCCCAGCTCCTGGAGTCAGGTGGTTAAAAGCTTTCATTTAAAATAAATAAAGCAGAGAGAAGGTGGAAAATGTGAAACACTAAATACTCAAAAAAACAGAAGGCAAATAAAAATGTTATTTTTAAGTTTTCAGTCAATCTCATGTTTGGGGGGGTGGAGGCTAATTTTGGAATGCTTGGGGATGGCAAATACTGCAGTAGATAGTCTCAGGGCCATCTCTCCTCAACTCTCCCCTTTCCTCTCTGCACGTACCACTGTATATTTTCGTTTTGGTTTTGCAGCTACTAGTAAACAGCCTCTTGAGAGACCTGGGGAAGACTGAATGCAAGAGTTCCCCCCGGAGCTGAAAATAAGCAATATCATCATACTAATACACAAGGCAGGAAGTGAACTATCTGCAAAGTGCTGTCAGAAAGCTCAAAGCCACAACAGATGGATTTCTCTCATCTCTTTCAGTTCTGAAAGGTTAATTATGACAACAGTAGATACAAAAGATGTCAGATGGAAATGTGATTTCCAAGTTGTTGGTAAAATTGAGCAAATTCTGTCTTGGGACAGCTCTTTTGGGACACTGAGGGGAGACACAGCACCTGCTGTTCATAGACTTCAAAATAACTGTTGATAAAGGCCTACTACCTTTAAAATATATTAGCTTATCCTCAGTTGCTTGTAACACACACTCTGAAGTTTTAAAATAGCATTCCCTGCACTGCAAATTCTGTCACTCTCCTGAATATCCTTTTACTTAATTTTCTCTCCTTCACCTGCTATTGTTGTGGCAGTGAAAAGGCTGCCTTGGTTTTCTCTCTGTTCAATAGCATCATGGTGTTATCAACGTCATCAGCTGGAATGCACTTCCTTCTGTCATGCTCTTCGTTCATTGCTCCTCATGTATAAAAAGGTACTGGGGGTTCATTCGGCAAGTGCTGCCATAGAGCGGAGGCAATCAGTGGACCCAATGGGCTACTTCCCTGTCCTCAGATCCACTCAGAAGGCTCCCATTAAGTCAGCCGGTTATTGAATGCATGTATGGGAGGATCTTTAGTGGTATGATCCCCTTAAAATAAGATGTTATTTAATAGCTGACCTTGCAGAAATTCCCCTGCATCATTAAGAATTGAACAACACATCTAATTTGTGTATTTATATGCACACGCACACACACACAGATTTACCCTCTTCCCATGCTAGCTGGGCAGCAGGTTGGTATTGTTTGGGACAGAAAGGAGGAACAGAAAGGGGAATGAAGCATTCTTTTGGGGATTGTGCCACTGCACACCAGCTCTAGGAACCATAAGGCACCATTTTGGGACGCTGCACTGAAGATCTGTAGGATGCTTAAGACAATGTGACCTGATCTCTTTCCTTCAAATACCTCCGATGCTACAATACATATGAGAATCCAGGGCCATTTATCAACTGTTTTTACAACTGTAAGAAAGGTTAATTTTAAGGACACTGGATCAGAGACTGCTCATAGAAATTAATGAATTTATATTACTACACATAACCAATTAAGTGACTAATGGAAATACCCAGGATTGTCTATAGCACCCATCACTGTGGTATTTTAAGGGCGTGTACACACACACACATACCCTTTTTGTAATAATAATGTGCCTGCCATATGGCAAAAGAAAATGCACTTTTCAGAAATATCTTTATAAGGAATGTGACATCTCTGGCTAGTACATGGTAGCAAAATCAAGGGAGATGAACCCCAGAGGCAAGGAACTTCCTCCCAGGCTCCTCTTCAGTTCAATCCGTGCAAATGTGATTTGTTACAAAATAATCATGCACTGAATAAAATTATACATTAATAAATATGCAATGTCTCATTTGGTCTTTGGAGCATCCAAAGCTACCAAGCGCGTTCCTCAGGTGGAGGATGGGGGAAGTGTAAACATGTGAACCGCTCCGAATAATGAATAAGTAGCCGCGGACCTAAGGTTTGCATGGAGCTGGTAACTTCATCAGACAAAAACAAACTTACTACAGAAAGGAGCCATATCTGTGTGCAGCAGGCTTAAACATGTGATCGACTTCATGAGAAGAATATGACAGACGTTGGTCAAAACTGTAAAGAAAGCCCATGTCCTGAGAAGTCTCTTGCTCAAGACCAGATCAATAATGAAAATCAGATTTTGGAATGTGGGAACAATGTACAAAGCTATTAAAACTGCCCAAGTAATTAATTGGAATCAGGGAGTATAAATTGAGAGGTTCAAACAAATTACACTATGTAGAGAAACATATAAAATCATTGCCATTCCTGGATTGTGGATGGTAGACTGAAGCTGGCAATCCTAATCTCAAATGAGGCAGGGCAGGCACTGGCTGAGTGGGAATCAGGCGATGAAAGAATCATTAAAGCTTGGTTTCAGACAAGATTCTTCAAACTAACAGTCATACAGTGCTATGCACCAACCAACAAAAAAGCCAGATGAAGGAAAATAATGCTTTTTATGATTTGTTACAGGATGTGTTAGCCAAGGTCCCAAAACATAATATCATAGTGACTAGAGGTGGTTTTAAATGCAAAGGTTGGAAATAACAGTGATGGGTTAGATAAAGTTAAGACAGAGTCCGTCTGAGCAAAAATCACATTGGGGAAGAAAACTACTAGAGGCCCCCCCTGTGATAGTGCTTGGGGTGTGCTATAATGTTTAATGTTTTCAATGAAGTAAATACTAATGGAAACTGGGTGATCATGGGAGACTAACTTCCCAGATATAGACTGGAGGACAAGTGCTAGTAATAATAATAGGGCTCAGATTTTCCTAGATGCGATAGCTGATGGATTCCTTCATCAAGTAGTTGCTGAACCGACAAGAGGGGATGCCATTTTAGATTTGGTTTTGGTGAGTAGTGAGCACCTCATAGAAGAAATGGTTGTAGGGGACAACCTTGGTTCAAGTGATCAAGAGTTATCAGTTCAAAATGAACGGAAGAAAAACAAAAATAAAACTACGACTAGGGTTTTTGATTTCAAAAGGGCTGACTTTCAAAAATTAAGGAAATTAGTTAGGGAAGTGGATTGGACTGAAGAATTTATGGATCTAAAGGTGGAGGAGGCCTGGGATTACTTCAAGTCAAAGCTGCAGAAGCTTGCATCCCAAGAAAGGGGAAAAAATTCAAAGGCAGGAGTTGTAGACTAAGCTGGATGAGCAAGCACCTCAGAGAGGTGATTAAGAAAAAGCAGAAAGCATACAGGGGGTAGAAGATGGGAGGGATCAGCAAGGAAAGCTACCTTATTGAGGTCAGAACATGTAGGGATAAAGTGAGACAGGCTAAAAGTCAAGTAGAGTTGGACCTTGAAAAGGGAATTAAAACCAATAGTAAAAGGTTCTGTAGCCATATAAATAAAAAGACGACAAAGAAAGAAGAAGTGGGACCACTCAACCCTGAGGATGGAGTGGAGGTTAAGGATAATCTAGGCATGGCCCAATACCTAAACAAATACTTTGCCTCAGTCTTTAATGAGGCTAATGAGGATCTTAGACATAATGGTAGCATGACAAATGGGAATGAGGATATGGAGGTAGATATTACCATATCTGAGGTAGAAGCGAAACTCGAACTGCTTAATGGGGACTAAATCGGGGGACCCAGATAATCTTCATCCAAGAATATTAAAGTAATTGGCTCATCAAATTGCAAGCCCATTAGCAAGAATTTTTAATGAATCTGTAAACTCCGGGGTTGTACCATATGACTGGAGAATTTCTAACACAGTTCCTATTTTTAAGGAAGGAAAAAAAGTGATCTGGGTAACTACAGGCCTGTTAGTTTGACATCTGTAGTATGCAAGGTCTTGTAAAAAAAATTGAAGAAGAAAGTAGTTAAGGACATTGAGGTCAATGGTAAATGGGACAAAATACAACATGGTTTTACAAAAGGTAGATCATGCCAAACCAACCTGATCTCCTTCTTTGAGAAAGTAATAGATTTTTTAGACAAAGGAAACGCAGTGCATCTAATTTACCTAGATTTCAGTAAGGTGTTTGATACTGTGCCACATGGGGAATTATTAGTTAAACTGGAAAAGATGGGGATCAATATGAAAACTGAAAGGTGGATAAGGAATTGGTTAAAAGGGAGATTACAGCGGGTCATACTGAAAGGTGAACTATCAGGCTGGAGGGATGTTACCAGTGGAGTTCCTCAGGGATCGGTTTTGGGACCAATCTTATTTAATCTTTTTATTACTGACCTTGGCACAAAAAGTGGGAGTGTGCAAATAAAGTTTGCAGATGATACAAAGCTGGGAGGTATTGCCAATTTAGAGAAGGACCAGGATATCATACAGGAGGATCTGTATGACCTTGTAAACTGGAGTAATAGGATGAAATTTAATAGTGAGAAGTGTAAGATGATGCATTTAGGGATTAATAACAAGATTTTTAGTTGTAAGCTGGGGACGCATCAATTAGAAGTAACAGAGGAGGAGAAGGACCTTGGAGTATTGGTTGACCACAGGAAGACTATGAGCCGCCAATGTGATATGGCCGTGAAAAAAGCTAATGGGGTCTTGGGATGCATCAGGTGAGGTCTTTCCAGTAGAGATAAGGAGGCATTAGTACCGTTATACAAGGCACTGGTGAGACCTCATCTGGACTACTGTGTGCAGTTCTGGTCTCCCATGTTTAAGAAGGATAAATTCAAACTGGAACAGGTACAGAGAAGGGCTACTAAGATGATCCGAGGAATGGAAAACCTGACTTATAAAAGGAGACTCAAGGAGCTTGGCTTGTTTAGCCTAACCAAAAGAAGGCTGAGGGGAGATATGATTGCTCTCTATAAATATATCAGAGGGATAAATACCGGAGAGGGAGAGGAATTATTTAAGCTTAGTACCAATGTGGACCCAAAAACAAATGGATATAAACTGGCCATCAGGAAGTTTAGACTTGAAATTAGATGAAGGTTTCTAATCATCAGAGGAGTGAAGTTCTGGAACAGCCTTCCAAGGGAAGCAGTGGGGACAAAAGACCTATCTGGCTTCAAGATTAACTCGATAAGTTTATGGAGGAAAAGGTATGATGGCATAACATGATTTTGGCAATTAATTGATCTTTAACTATTCTGGTAAATAGGCCCAATGGCCTGTGTTGGAATGTTAGATGGGGTGGGACCTGAGTTACTAGAGAGAATTCTTTCCTGGGTATCTGGCTGATGAATCTTGCCCACATGCTCAGGGTTCAGCTGATCGCCATATTTGGGGTCGGGAAGGAATTTTCCTCCAGGGCAGATTGGAAGAGGCCCTGGGAGTCTTTCACCTTCCTCTGCTGCATGAGGCACAGGTCACTTGCTGGAGGATTCTCTGCACCTTGAAGTCTTTAAACCATGATTTGAGGACTTCAGTAGCTCAGACATAGGCGAGAGGTTTATTGCAGGCGTGGGTGAGTGAGATTTGGTGGCCTCCATTATGCAGGAGGTCAGACTAGATGATCATAATAGTCCCTTCTGACCTTAATATCTATGAATCTATGAAAGTTATGGGCAAGTGTGACAGGGGTTTTGACATCAATCAAAATAGTGAATGATCAATAGAAATTTGTAGTGTGAACAACCTAGTGTTAGGTGGAACAATATTTCCTCATAAAGAAATCCATGAAGTAACATGGAACTCCCCAGACAGTGCTACCAAGAATCAGACAGACCACTTCTGCATTTCAAGAACCTTGCACAGCTCTTTGGCAGATGTACGTGCACAGGGGAGCAAATGTGGGCAGTGACCATAACTGTTGTATTGCTCACTTGAAGATCAAGTTAAAGAGGATGTCGAGGATTAAAAGAAGACCGTGCATAAACAGCACACAATTAAAACACCTAAAGACAAAAAGTGCTTTTCAGCTTGAACTGAAGAACAGGATCAGTGTTCTAACTGAATTAACCAAAGAGAACCAAGACATTGATACTCTGTGGGAAATCGTCAAAGGGTGCTATCTAGAAAATGCAAAGATAGTTTAAATAACAACAAAATCTAAAAGGGAAGAATGGATTAGCAATGCTACTTGGGCAGCAGTGGAAAAGAGAAGTAGAAAGCAAAAACTCATGAATGGTAAGACACGTGAAGAGACAAGCAATTGGCAAAAAGAATACAGAGTTCTACATAGAGAGGTAAAAAGGAGGAGTGCTACAAGAGATAAAAGGGCATATACTGATAGAAAATGTCAAGAGGCTTAAGATGCTAGCCAAAGAGCTGACTTTACATCCTTATGTAAGACAATCAAACAGCTAACAGGAACTTTAGCACTACTGCAGGTGCTATTAAAAGTGCAAATGGAAAGACCAGAAGAGGAAAAAGGGAAAGATTTGTGGTACATTTTTTAAATAGACCAAGCCCAAATGACTTACTATAAATACGTGATGAACACCTAGCACTAGAGCTTCATATTGATTAAGAAGATATTGCAATGGAAGAAGTTAAAAAAGCCATCAGTAAACTGAAAATGGGAAAGCAGCTGGAGAGGATAACATAGCTGGAGAAATGGTTAAAGCAAGTGATGAAACAGCCCTCCAAAACCACAAGGAAAGTCTGGATAGAATATGGAACGACTAAAAGAACCCAACCCAGTGGAAGAAAGCCCTTATAGGAAAATTGCTAAAGAAGGGTGACCTTACAAACTGCAATAACTGTAGCGAAAACACATGACTCTCAGTGCCTGTGAAAATCATGTACATCATCATCCTGAAACATATCAAGAAACAAAACAGATCTACAACTTAGACAGGAACAAGCAGGTTTTAGACCACTGAGATCATGTGCAGACCATACTGGCATTATAGAACAAAGTGTGAGGTGGCAAGTACCACTTGTGATAAATTTTGTAGATTTCCAGAAGGCTTTTGACACTGTACCCAGAGATGGTCTTTAGAGAATTAGGGCATATTATGGAATACCAACTAAATAATTAGAATAATCAAGGATCTATAGGTTAATGCCAATGATAAAACACAATTGAATGACCTCATTTTTGCTGATGACATGTCCTGCTTAGTTCAACACATCCCTTAATGGAAGAAAAGACATTGCTTTTGGCAGACACAGGAAAACAAGGTGGTTTGTCCATCAACAAAGGAAAGACAAAATATATGGCTATCAATGTCCCAAAAATAACCATTAGAGTGGACAAAAACATTTCAAGTCATTCATTTTACCAATCTAAGGAGTGAGAGGTACAATGATGGTGATAAGTCGCTAGATGTCAAGCAACGAACATCAAAAGCAGCAAAAAACTGTTATAACCTTGAAAAGATTTGGAAAAGTAGCATGACTGGCACTGGCAAAAATATGAATGTTTAACATGTGCATCATGTCTGTCCTCCTTTATGGCCAAGAATCATGGAAATCTACAACAGAAATTGATAAGAAGATCAACTCATTCCCAAATAAATGCCTGCAAAAGATCTTCAGAGTCCATTGGAAAGAGTTTCTTGCAACATCAGAAATTCTAACTAGAGCAAACCAACCTAAAGCTTGGATTGCTCCCGCAGAGTTCATCACTAAAAAGGAGCGGTGCGTGGCCAAGGTACGGGGATTTGTGCCATCCTAGGGGAAGGTGGCTTCCCTGGCATATGTCAGGGTGGGCCATCAGGTGCAGTGGGTACCACAGTGTGCTGCTACAGCTGGACGGCAGCAGGGCCACCTACTTAACTACCCCAAATTATGTTATCCTTGGGTCACTTCCTATCAGTCTGGAGCTCTTTAGTTTGGGACATGGTCAAGGGCCTAGCAGACTCTTCTCAGCATCCAGTTCAGTTAATCAGCTTCCGGGTTTTCAACTCCCAAAGAGCGGGGAGAACCCAAGTCCTGTGCTAGTAAAGCTAGTTGCCACTCCCTACATAGCGTTGCTTCCTAGTGTCACATGCAGTTCATTCCCCCTCCTCCTGAGCTACCAATGCCTTTTGAAAATGTTCCTCCACTAGAAATATGCCTTGCACCTGTTGAGGGTGGGCCCCTATAGCCCAGTTGCTCTACTCCCTACCCTGGTTCAGCATGAGGCCTGTACACCACATCACACAGTATCCTTCCAGGCATCAAAGTTAGGCTGACTGGTCTATAATTTCACAGGTCCTCTTAGGTCCCATTTTTAAAGATAGGTACTATGTTTGCCCTTCTCCAGTCTTCTGGGACTTCACCTAACCTCCACGAGCTCTCAAAGATAATTGTTAATGGTTCTAAGATTCAACTAGCTTCAGCTAGTTTCTTAATTACCTTAGGATGAATTTCATCAGACCCTGCCGCCTTGAATATATCTAACTTATCTAAATATTCTCTAACCTGTTATCCTCCTATTTGGGCTTGCATTCCTTCCCCCTTGTGGTTAACATTACTTGTGTTGAGTATCTGGTCACCATTACCTTTTTCAGTAAAGACGGAAACAAAATAGCCATTGAACACCTCAGCTTCTTGATGTCCACAGTTATTAGCTCTCCTTCCCCACTAAGTAGGGGACCTATACTTTCCTTCATCTTTCTCTTGATTTTTATGTATTTAAAGAACCTCTTCTTAATGCCTTTTACATCCCTTGCTCAGTGTAACTCTTTTTGTGCCTTAGCCTTTCTGATTTTGTCCCTACATGATTGTGCTATTCTTTTGTACTCCTCCTTAGCAATTTGTCCACGTTTCTACTTTTTTATAGGATTCCTTTTTAATTTTCAGGTCATTAAAGAGCTCCTAATGGAGTCATATTTGCCTCTTATTAGTCTTCCTATTTTTCCTTCGCATTGGGGATAGTTTGTAGTTGTACCTTTAATATTGTCTCCTTGAGAAGCTGTTAGCTCTCCAAAAATCCTTTTTCCCTCTGATTTCTTCCCATGGGAATTTACCAGCCAGTTCTCTGAGTTTGTTAAAATCTGCTTTCTTTAAGTCCATTGTCCTTATTTGGCTGCGCTCACTCCTTCCTTTCCCTAGAATTATGACAACTATCATTTCATGATCACTTTCATCCGAATTGCTTTTTACCTTCAGATTCAATACTAATTCTTTCCTGTTAGTCGGAATCAAGTGTAAAACAGCTGTCTCCCTGGTTACAGTCTCCATTTCCTGGAACAAAAAGTTGTCCACAATACATTCCAAGAACTTACTGGAAATTTTGTGTTTTGCCATATTACTTTTTCAACAGATGTCTGGGTAGGTAAAGTCCCCTATTACTACTACTGCAGAATATACATGTATACTTATACACACACACACAGATACACTAACACATTTTATTTTATTGCCAGATTCCTAAAAAAGCTCAAAATAATTACAGTGATTTAGGAATTTTATTCTAATTCTGAAAGAACCTCTACAAATTGATATAATTTCCTAATATTTTATACTTTCCCAGATTCAACACAATCAAAATTATAGAAGGGGGGTGTAACGGGTTATACCAGACCCTCTGAGGCCCCAGCTGGAGGCCTCGTGGTATTGCCACAGCCCACCCCAAAAAAGGGCAGTGGAGAGGGTCTTCTAAGCTGCCTAGAGTGTCTGTGTGGGACACAGCCAATCAGGGCCCAGAAGCCTAGTATAAGAAGAGCTGCAGGGCCAGCAGGAGTTCAGTTCCTTGCTGGAGCTGTAGGAGTGTGGATGTATGTGGCTTGCTGACAGAGCTACAGAACCCTGGACAGGACAGGACAGGACAGGACAGGACAGGACAGGACAGGACAGGACAGGACAGCCAGAAGTCGGGGAGAGAGAGAAAGAGCCTTGAGCTGGTTGCTGGGACTCCATTAGGACAAGGCCCTGAGGTAAGGATGAAGATGGCGTGGTGCTATGGGAAAGTAGCCTAGACACTGAGGCACCCCAGAGGGGTAACTGAACTCTAGTGGCCCAGCTGGAGAGCTGTAGCCAGGAACCCCAAGCGGGTGAAGACATTGTCTCCAGAGAGGGAGCCCTGGGGCACCGCTCTATCCCTGAGCAGGGACAATCTGAGAGAGAGAGTGTGCAGACACACACACTTGGCCAAGGGGTGCTCATGAGAGGCGAGTGTACGCCACTACAGGGAGGTAAGTCTTTTTTATTACTGTGGCATTTGCTCTGAATAGCAAAATGATACCTCTGAGAAGGCTGTAAAATACATAGCAAACCCCAATAACTGGCCCCTCCAGTAAATTGGGGTCTGAAGTTGCTGGGGTGAAGACACCTGAATTTGTAGAAATGTGAGTCTAGACTGGTATTAAGTCACCTCTTCTTTTCTTAGGTATTCATTTGTAAAAAGCAACATGAAAGAGGCCTGGATGCTTGAGTGCTATGTACTCATGCTACAGAGCTCTGAAGCAGTGTTCTCTTATCATTTAAAAGGCAAGGACTGCATCCAGAATCTAATATTCAAGACTCAGAAACAGCCAGTACATGCTCGGTAGGCCGTACCAGCACTTTTCTAAAATGACTCGCTTGTTCTCAAGGATCTCAGCTTTCATTTTAATAAAAAGCAAGTCTAGCTGTTATGGTTGGGAAGAAAACCTTAAAAAATGTGATCCAAATGTACCTGAAAAAGAGATAAGTTTGCAAAGGCATAGAACAACAGCTCTGAGGGGTGTGAACTGCCCCATTCATCTCAGTGAGGTGTGAACTCAGATGCCCAGTGATTATAATTTCAATGTAATATTGTTAATTCTTTTGTCCCCAGGTAAAAAAGGAAAGGGAGGGTCACAATCTAGTCACAAAAATGAGTGAGGTCTCATCTTGGTGCCACAGTGGTTGGCACCCTGGAGAGCACCACTTACTCTTCCCCTCCTTGCCCCACCCCCTGCAAGGATCCCAACGGCGCACAGAGACCATGCCCAGTCATTCTGAACAGCTGCACAATATGCTGAAAGTAGGCAGCGCTTCTTTGATGAGCAGACCTTGGAAGAGCACCACCACTTCTCTCCTGCCCCCGGCTTACAATTAGAAGATGCATTTCCTAGTGTTGCCAACTCTGGCGTTTTTATTGCTAGTGTCAGGAAAACTGGTGTTTTTTCTTAAAACCCCAGCTGCTAGTCATGTGGATATGTGAGAATCTCCACTTTTTTTTTAAAAAAAAAAAAAAATTATACTTCTAGCCTTTTGGTTCTGAGGAAAAACTTGAAAACCTGACCCAAGTATGGGCTAAAGGTTCAAAACCGTACATTGGGGGTTGAGATTTATAAGCATGGGCCTCTCTTGTAGTGGCATATCAGTGTTACAGGGCCTCTTCTCAATCTCCCCAAGAGACAACACCAAAAAGTAGCTTCTTGCTTCCACCAATTTAAATAGGATCCTTAAAGTTTTCCACTCTCCAATCCCAACAACACACTGGCACTTTGCTTGCTATAATTCGTCAGCTCAGCAGAGAGAGTCTACCCATGTTATGCATTACTTTCACAGATCAGGTTTTACTTACAGGAATAAGCCATTATGCTGTCCCATTACGAGAGCCATTTAGCATACTTCAAAATCTCTAGACTGAGATCCTTCTCCCTGCTCTGGCCCCTTTACTCTGGATAAAAGGGCCAGGGTGGTGTAAAGTTGCTCCTAGTACAGATACTGTGGAAGACAGGCATTGACGACGGGCCTGGAGTGGAGCTTTGGGTGGGAGGGTTGTGTTGGGCCATAGCATGCAGTGCTGCAGAGATTCTGGGAAGTGCTGCATCCCCAAGGGGAGATGCAGGAGGCTGCTGTAACTTAGACAGGCCCACAGAGCTATCTAAATTATGACAGTGCTGAGGACCAAAAGCCATCTTAGCTCCCCATCCCCTTAGGTTGTGAGTTCTGTGCAGCACCTCGCCCCTAGAGTTTATCTTTAGCTTTGGTACAAACACCTGACTCAGTGAAAGCTCATACACCAAAAACCTGCAAGTGAGATTTCACACCGTTAGAAACTGAACTGCTTAAATGCCATCTTTAGTAGCAAAAGTATAGCTAAGACTTGCTTTATGGTTATGCCTCTTCTGTCCTAGCCCTAAGAGGCAAATGTTTGTTCAGCAGGGTATTAAAGGAACACAACGATTAAGCATGTTTGTACTATCAGTTTTTAAAAAAAGAAAGATATGAGGAGTTACCACGTATGGGCAACTCAAATTACTTCTCACAATCCTAATTCATTATTAGATCAATTCTGGAGAAGACATCTGACCATAACAGATGAACTCTTGAGAAATCCCTTAACAAATGAAATAGCATTCCAAAAATTAGTGGGTGCTGTGGGACTGAAAGGAGGAGCCATGAAGATAACAGCATATTGTTTAGCTAACTCAAGACTTTTCACCTCCTTTGTCATTTTAGAGGAAGCAGAGCAGGCCCATCTTGTTACATGAACTTACTTGCTGTGCAGAGAAAGCACCAAGAACTTGAGCATTACAGATCCTGACTACTAATTGTTAGAAACCTGGCAACATGTCTTTTGTCTTATCCAATGTCAGATTTTTTGACACAGTCCATAAAAGAGTTTAAGAAAAGAAGCATCAGATTTATTTGGACCCCACTTTCTTTTCAGATAGGCACTTAGTGACAGGTTTCTGAGTTATCTGGGAAACCTCAACTAGAAAAATCCTGAGCTCAACATTTCATTGGTTAAGATCAATGTTTCCAGACTTTCCTCTGTCTCTGGAAATTTGCAACCTGTAAAATTGAATAAGTCTTGTGATAAAGGGCCCAATTTTATTCTGGTTTCAGAGTAACAGCCGTGTTAGTCTGTATTCGCAAAAAGAAAAGGAGTACTTGTGGCACCTTAGAGAGTAACCAATTTATTTTATTCTATTTCACACCATTGATTTCAGGGTTTTTGGTTCTGAAGAGATGACCTATCAACCTGCCAGACATTTGCATTCATGGCCTGAGCTTAGTCTCTCTCTCTCTCTCAGAAATTTAAGATTCTTGTCTGTATAAATACACCAGGTAGCTAAATGGGTCTTACATTTTGCATGGCATCCTGATACTGCGGCAGCGATGACAGCTGTGACTCAGAGTGGTACGGGGATAACCCTTTTCTTAGAGTCCTCAAATCCCCAGAGCTAGATTGCTGCAAAGACAAAGAGAAAATAGGACAATCTGTATTAACTAGAGGAAGGAAAATAATGCTTATTCTGCTTAGAATTCTTTATTAGCTTTTCCTTGTGACTATTTCTATTCTGTGGCCTGTTCCCATAATAACTTTTCCCTGAAATCACCGTTAAAATGACTATGATAGTTAAAATGCTTTTCCTTTCCTCAATTCCTGGAAAAACACTGTCAAGTGGTTGGAGATTAAGCATTCACAGATAGACTGGGCAGATATTTTATTCATCTAAATTTCAGATCATAAAAAAAAAAATCACATTAATATGCAGATGGGAAAATTATTCACATGAACTCTGACTTCATACCTGCAAAATAAAAAAGTATTTTTAAAAGAATAGTAGCATGCACCAATCAGAATACACTAGAAACCATTTTCTAGCTCTCCTTTTAAGACTATTGGAATTGGCTATTCCAATTGGTAATTGGAGAGTAATAAGAGTTTTTAAATATTGACATTCTCATTTATGAAAGCTCTCGCATGTGAGTGACACCATCTCTTGTTTGGCTAAGAACTTCTTGCACACACAGAGTCTTGAATAAATTCTACATGCCATACAAATAAATGTTATAAATCACACACATTCTCTGGAAAATAATACATGATCATTTTGTGGTTAATGTGGGTATTATAATGGTACTGCATAATCCCCTTATGAGGGAGTCTCAGTCTAGTTCCCTCACTTGGTGAATCTGAAATGAGATACTCTTAGAACCAGCAGAATTGTTTTTAAAAGATCCAGTATACCTGAGGATGAAATGAAGGATCTGGGATGAGAATTATATCATTTTATTAACATAAACTTGCCATTAACTTAATATATTTTAAGAGTATCATGCAATACATTGTCCTCCATTTTAAAGCTATAAAAGCATAACCTTTGAGATTTCTATGCTCCATTAAAACTTTTGACTTGCATTTGCTGCAAAAATGATATTTTCCCCTTCAAAAGAACTAAAGAAAAACCATTGGTGCAATAAACTTTAATAGAATGTCTCATAAATCAGCTCAACTGTTCAGACAACAAAAAAGCCACCCTAGTAACCCCAGGGGTTGACTATAGCCAAAACCTTGAGCACTCTTGTCACTGCAGCATTGATGGTGGCTGTAATTCCACTGCTTGGTCCCATTTTACAGCAGAGAAGTTTGGTTCCCTTAGAGCGCAAACACCATTTTCCCATTATTGACAGCAGAGATTTTTTTCTTGCAGTGATCTGTTCGGGAACTCAGTTTCTGAGCTCTCCAATACTATATTCTTCTAAAAAGATCCAGTGTGATCTAATGAGTTCACAGCTACAGCCCGCTAACCCTATTCTTTTACAAGCTGTGCAGAGATGACTAGTCTTCATGGCAGTCATCCTAAAGAACTGGATATTACTGCCGCATAGTTTAACCTGCTAGAAGTGTTTTATCCCTTTGCAGTCAGTTGCCATAGAATTATTCGCACAGATTGCGCATTGACACTTTCCTTGGAATTGTAAGATGGCATCAGAAGTGATCATTGTCTTGTTTCCCCAAATTTTGCATTTCACAAGTGAAGTGTCAAAGACAGCAATATTTTGAAACGTAGCTCACTCTTGCAGGTAACATGCACTTAGAACTGAGGGCAAGATTTACTTCACTGTATAAATGCCTGGGCTTTTTATGGGGGAAGTTTGGGGAGAAGGGTTGGATAGGTCCATGCAAATCTGATGACTAGACACCTTTGTTTAATGACAGTATCCCACAGGTCTACTGTGTAATCGTTTCTTGGCTGATTATGTTGAAACAGAGGATTTGTCCTGGCTGGCTGTGCAAGCTACAACCTGCACCTCACCTGTCACATATGAACATGTGGCTCCACCAGCCTCCATGCTGGATCCCAGCACTGTGTTATCTACCGTTGGCCTCCATTTTGCCTTGACATTCCTGGCCATGGTGTACGGTCCCCTCTTGCAGCTGAGTCAAACGCACGCATATATGCACACACGTGAACAAAAAAGGCAAATAGTACAGCAAGGAATTTTAAAGTTCTTGCTATGTGCTAGAGTGATCACAGATGCATTGGCTTTTATCCATAATGCTCCACTCCAGAAGGACAATGCAGGCCTTTCTGAGGATTAGAGTGCACGACCCAACAGGTAATTCTGCTGCATTGGAAGATTACAAACTGCGCTGATGACAACGTGCCACTTTCTGACACAAACATGGAAGGGAGCAGGTGAATATGGATAGAGATGGGCAGTTTGCGGCTATTTATTTCTATCTTTCAGCATCTCGCTCTCCAGCCTCAAGATGAGTTGTTCCCATGGAGAAGGGTCCTGGTACTTTGGACCGAGTGTTCATTTTCTCTAGCACAAGTTGCACTGACAGCAAAGTCAAAGTATCCCTGTGAATGAATCCCCCTTATCCCTGAGTGCCCCCTTAGGGCACCCAGCCACAATGCCAGGGTTAGTATCCCAGTTCCCCTTTCGGGCCCCTAAGCACTCCACAAAAGGCTCTCTTAGCTCAATAATACCTTTCCTTGAGGCTGGTTTATCAGAAAAACACAGTGCATGTATCTTTACAAAAGTCCCAAAACATGGTCCATGTATCACCCCTCAGTGCATATAGTAATTAAGATCCCACAACTTCTAGTTCATCAGCATAACACATACCATAAGCAGCATCTTCCACCACATCTGGGCTCTTCCTCAGTCCTCTCCTGTCCTTCTGCCAGGACAGCAACCCCAGACCTTCCAGCAGGGCAGGCAGGCACTGTGCCCAGATCCCAGGAAGTGGCCGGCATGTCCCCCCGGCTCCTAGGCGGAGGGAAGGCCGGGGGGAACCATGGCCAATGGGAGCTGCAGGGGCAGCGTGCGGAGACCCTGGCCATACCTCCAGCTCCTAGGAGCCACCTGAGGTCAGCGCCACCTGGAACCCACACCCTGAACCCGCTCCTATGCCCTAACCCCCTGCCCCAGCTCAGAACCCCCTCCCACATCCAAACTCCCTCCTGGAGCCCTCACCCTCTCTCGCACCCCAACCCCCTGCCCCAGCCCTGAGCCACCTCCCGCATTCATCCCCAACCTGGAGCCCGCTCCTACACCCCAAACCCATCATCCCCAGTCCCACTCCAGAGTTTGCACCCCCAGGTCGGAGCCCTTACCCCCCTGCACCTCAGCCCACAGCCCCATCCCGCATCCTTAACCCCTCATTTTTGACCCTACCCCAGAGTCTGCACCCCCAAGTCCACGCTCGGAGCCTGTACCCTCTCACACACCACAATCCCTGCCCCATCCTGGAGCCCCCTCCCACATTCCGAACCCCTTGGCCCCACCCCCATCCCCTCCTGAACCCCAAACCCCTCATCCCTGGCCCCACCCCAGAGCTCGCACCCCCAGCCAGAGCCCTCACCCCCTTCTGCACCACAACCCCCCTGCCCCAGCCCGGTGAAACTGAGCTAGGGTGGGGGAGAGCGAACGACAGAGGGAGCGGGGATGGACTGAGCAGGAGGGGGGCCTTGGGAGGGGCAAGGGTGTTCGATTTTCTGCAATTAGAAAGTTGGCAACCCTACTTGGAAGCCAGCAGGCTACCCACTCTGCTGATCTCTTGCCTTCAGCCCTCTGGCTCCCACTCTGCAGCATGGAGACATCAGCAGGAAAGCCCCTTCTCTGCTCCCGTTTAGCCCTCTCTGGTCCGTGGCACTCCAGCTTGGGAGTTAGCAGATAATGCCCTTCCCTGCTTTTCTGCCTTCAGTCCTCTGACCCAAGCTCTCTCCAGCTTGGGGAGATCAAACAGCAAACCCCTCTTGCTGCTCTCCTGCCTTCCAATTCTCCCTGATCCCTTATGGTCCTGGGTGCTGTCTCATCCCCTTTATTGGCCAAATAGGGGACACCTGTTCTGGTTGCAGGAAAGCTGGGCATGCTTCACTTAAAGATGCCAGCTGCCCCGTGACAATCCGTCTTGCCAAACAATTTAAGGCAACCAAGCTTTTGCCTGGTCTACATACAAGGTTGCACTGGTTTAGCTAAAGATGTGATTTTTACACTGATTTAAGAGATTGGTACAAGCCCCAGCATGGACACTATTCTAGTTTCAACCTGGTTTATAGCAGTTTAGTTTGTGCTGGTAAATTTACAGATTAAACCAATAAAACTGAGGCGCCACACAGGGGTTTACATTTGTTTAACTAAATCAGTTTTAAAACCAATTTTAGTTGAACTGGTGCAACTTCTGTGTTTAGACAAGGCTTCTGGTTGTTTCAGTGGTTGCTGTTCATGAGTCTGATCCAATGCCCTGGAGATCAATGTAAAGATGCCCACTGAATTCAGTCAACACTGAATCAGGCCTTTAGATAAAGAAAAATGTTACAAACCATTGAGAGAACCTTTGACCGCCTGTCAGCATCGGAAGTGTCCAATATGAAAATAAATGTGTTTAGGAAGCAGTGAATGGGAGTTCATGCTCCTTGTTGCTCCATTGTTCTCTCTCTGAGTCTCATAGTTTTGGAGAAATCCATTTCTATACTAGTGGCCAATCCAGCTCCCATTGAAATCAATGCAAATGTAAAGTCAACAGTAGGGATTGAACCACAGACCTCTGGCTCTAAAGCAGAACCCTGTGCTGTCTAAGCAAATTCTCCCTTCACAGGATACAAACATCTCTTTGAAGTCAAGAAACTTAACCACCTCAGTAATGGTCTTTCCAGGTCAGGGAAGGCACATTAGTGGGGTAGAGTAGAAAATCTTGACCTGTTTGGGCTACACTTTCAGTGCTATTGCTCCAGTCCCTCTCATGAGCACTAAACAGTTTTAGTTTCCTTCTACAATTTTCTTTCAAAATGTAACTTGCTCTATGAAAACTGGTTTCCTCCAACAGCCCATAAAGCACATCTCAGCACCATTATTTATATGACGGAAAAAATCCATGTTTTTCCTGGCTGCAGAAGAAAAGCGTTCCAATTAAACTGGTGCAATTACCTCACAGACATTCATAAACATTTACACATTCATCAGACTTTGCTATCAAGGTCTAAAGCTAACCAAGGAAAAATGTGAATCCCTCATTAACAGGAAATATGACTAATGATGCATCAAAATGAGAAACTATTACACCATTTAAACCTAAATTAAAAATCCTGGTATTTGCATTGTTAGTTCACTCACAAAATGAAATCCCTTATTCCCTTGCCCAATTTTCATTACTGAGATGGAAGTGACTCCTAAATTACTTTTCTCATCAGAATGGCATTTAAAAGCACTATTGCTGATCACCTCTGTTCTCCATCACTGTTCGGAGATGATCTTAGTTACCAGGCAGCAGGTCTTTAGTAAATCACTGTTCAGTAAAGTAATTTTACAAGTCTTGTGAAAGAAAATCCTTCATACGATGAAAAGCTTCACACCACTGAACTTAGTTAGGAGTCAGTCCTGCTTCTAATGGGAGCAGGAGCAAGTCCTTAAAGAACAAGATACATCCCAAAGCACACACTGATCTAAGGGCCTGATCCTGCTTTCCTTTTTTCTACGCAGTACTTCCCATTGGCTTTCTGGGTACACAAAGAAAGCAGGATCAGGCACATAAAATCACTTAAGTGCAAGGTCTCACTTAGCTCCAATTCAACTCCCATAGTAGTCAAACAGAGTGTCCATCCATTACTCAGTGTGGAACTCTGTCCCCCTTCTAGTGGCTGAGCAACATACAGTCATTGATGAGCCTGGTACAGGTTTACCTAACAGAACAGTGGCTCCATGTCTAGTTGGCAGCCGGTATCAAGTGGAGTGCCCCAATGGTCAGTCCTGGGGCCGGTTTTGTTCAATATCTTCATAAATGATCTGGAGGATGGTGTGGATTGCACCCTCCGCAAGTTTGCAGACGACACTAAACTGGGAGGAGAGGTAGAAATGCTGGAGGGTAGGGATAGGATACAGAGGGACCTAGACAAATTGGAGGATTGGGCCAAAAGAAATCTGATGAGGTTCAACAAGGACAAGTGCAGAGTCCTGCACTTAGGACGGAAGAATCCAATGCACCGCTACAGACTAGGGACCGAATGGCTCGGCAGCAGTTCTGCAGAAAAGGACCTAGGGGTTACAGTGGATGAGAAGCTGGATATGAGTCAACAGTGTGCCCTTGTTGCCAAGAAGGCCAATGGCATTTTGGGCTGTATAAGTAGGGGCATTGCCAGCAGGTCGAGAGACGTGATCGTTCCCCTCTATTCGACATTGGTGACACCTCATCTGGGAGTACTGTGTCCAGTTTTGGGCCCCACACTACAAAAAGGATGTGGAAAAATTGGAAAGAGTCCAGCAGAGGGCAACAAAAATGATTAGGGGACTGGAACACATGACTTATGAGGAGAGGCTGAGGGAGCTGGGATTGTTTAGTCTGCAGAAGAGAAGAATGAGGGGGGATTTGATAGCTACTTTCAACTACCTGAAAGGGGGTTCCAAAGAGGATGGATCTAGACTGTTCTCAGTGGTAGCAGATGACAGAACAAGGAGTAATGGTCTCAAGTTGCAGTGGGGGAGATTTAGGTTGGATATTAGGAAGAACTTTTTCACTAGGAGGGTGGTGAAACACTGGAATGCGTTACCTAGGGAGGTGGTGGAATCTCCTTCCTTAGAAGTTTTTAAGGTCAGGCTTGACAAAGCCCTGGCTGGGATGATTTAATTGGGGATCGGTCCTGCTTTGAGCAGGGAGTTGGACTAGATGACCTCCTGAGGTCCCTTCCAACCCTGATATTCTATGATTCTATGAACAGTCTTTCAACTCAGGCAGTAGAGGTTGGTGTTTTAGAACCAGAGGTCCTGAGTTCAATCTGCACTGCCGCCAACCGACTCATAGGCATCATGTTACATTTGCACCCATTTCAATAGATTTCTCCAAAACTATGAGACTCAGATAGAGAACAGTGGAGCATACGCACCAAACCACTGCTTCCTAAACACATTTACTTTCATGTCAGACACTTCCATCATTGACAGCCCATCAAAGGTTCCCCCAGTGCAGTTATTTACTAATTCTCTGGGAATGACTATTAAACAATAAAAGATGTTGTATTAATCCTAAAGTCTTGAGTCAGAAAAAGACTTCTAATGGGCCGGATCTTGAGGTCTATACATGGTGGTTACTCAGCTTAAGCCTTAATGAAGGAAATGAGTCCAACTCTGCCCCTGCTTAAATCAATGGGTATTTTACACATTCACTTCAGTAAAAGTGGGTATGGAGTTACACCTTAGTGAAAATTGACTAACACCATAAGTTTCTCTCTCTTCAAGAATATAGGTCTAATCATTAATAAAACTATAATAAGAAGTTGAACTGGGTGAAAAAATAGGGAACATTTTTCACAAAATTTCATTTTTTGTTAATCTCAAATTTTTGACAAAGTTCAATTAATTCTAATAATAAACTTTTAAAAACCATTATCACACACCTGAAGTCTGAATCAAAACCTATTATTCTTCCTAGCAAAGAGAATAAATTGTGACCTGTTACTTTTGACCTGCTGTGATCAGGGTGATTCAATCTGATTACAATGCAAATAGCATAAGAAGACAGATGATGTTTATGTTGCTATTTTAAGGTTAGGGTAACAAGCAGAAGCATTTATTTTCCTTTTTCTTTCTGTCTGGTTAGTGCTATAGCTATATTGAACCAACTGTGCAGATAAGAACTTTCAGGCAAGTTAGAAAAATAATCTTTTTAGTTACACTTTAGGCTAACTTCTGCTAGAGAGGATGGAAAAACAGAACAAATAGGACAGGTTTCAGAGTAGCAGCCATGTTAGTCCGTATTCACAAAAAGAAAAGGAGTACTTGTGGCACCTTAGAGACTAACAAATTTATTTGAGCATAAGCTTTCGTGAGCTACGGCTCACTTCATCGGATGCATTCACGCATCCAATGAAGTGAGCCGTAGCTCACGAAAGCTTATGCTCAAATAAATTTGTTAGTCTCTAAGGTGCCACAAGTACTCCTTTTCTTTTAACAAATAGGACCTAATTCCTATACACTAGGATATAATAAAATGGACCATTCCTATATTAAAGTTAAACAGAGAAAGACCCAAATTTCCTTGACAGCCACCCAGATCTTCCTCAGCATTTATGCATAAGATTAGTAAAGCTAGGGAACTATTTAAATTAGAATTATGTTCTAAAATAACCCAGGAATATTAGAAAATGACATTTTCAGCTTCCAATAATCAATGAATTAGCATTCGGAACCGAGCTTATACAAGTGCTCATTAACTGAAAATACTATTCTCTCCTTTGTCGTCAGCTGAAATAGCCTAAGATCTCTACAGGAGGGGAAAAAAAGTAAATTCTCCATTTGTGTCCACATGCTACTGAAGTATTAGAACCTTTTCCCTAGGTTGTTCTGTCAGATTGTCTGTATTTGTTTGTTTTCCTCTTGGGTAATTTTTTTTCCTTTTTACCTTCCCACAGTCTGTCAAAGCTGACATTTGCTAGTCCCATTTGCATGGAAAACAGAAAGAAGCATCACTCTTGTGAAGCCCAGTGCTGTTGAAGAGCATCTTCTAATGATAACTTGCATGTCTGGAGTTTTTATTTACTGTCAATGGAGTCCATTCAGGAGGGGATTGGGAAGCACTGAGTGGACAACTGCAGACAATGTCACAGACTCTGGAAATCCCAGGGGGTCATAATTTTTAGACACTGCACTATAAGCTTCATCTTTCAACCATTTTAACTTCTTGATGCTGAGTTAGAGAGACAGCTGATTGTGTGTTATACTGGTGGGCTCAGCTCCTTGCCTGGCAAGGTGAGCCATTACATCAGGAGGTTTCCCCCCCCCCCCCCATATGAAAAGGACTTTCCTATGGCAACCTGACAGACATAGGCTCTGATTATGCTTTCATTTATCCCCCTCTTCCCCCACCTCATGTAAATCAGGAGTAACTCCATAAAGCCAATAGCATTGGAATGGTGTAAAACGGGTATAAAATCAGAACTTGGCCTTTAGTCCACTAACATTCATTTTAAACCGAACAGCAGAGCTTTTACATTGGAAAATGATATCAGACTGTTGTAAGTTCTGAGCAGAAGCATTATGAAAGGTGAACGGGAAATGTTACACACACACAAAGTATATTGAAGATCCAAAACCACAAACCAATTAGGCACAGAGCATGATATTTTAAAACAGAATAGCTGAGATTCATTTACTTTTGACTTACCTGCTAAGCCTCACATTCAAGGCTCTGAGTTTTCCTTGCAAGAATAGAAGAGGCCACTAAAACACACATTTTCTTGAAGTGTTACTGGCATTGGTGGTGTCATCTATTCTTTCAGGAGAAATGCAGATTCCTGAACTTGGAGGGTAGCCAAGATTTTTGATCACTTTTAAATGATACCCACAGGTCATAATATCATAACTGTATTACACCTGTTATGTACCAGAGCTTTAAAGGAAATTATATCTTAGCATGCAGTAAAACTAAATGGAAAGGATCCTTAGATCTGCTATAAACTCAACAGTTGCAATATACTATATTTTTGTCAACAGCATTGTAAAAGATTTTCCTCTAAAGTGTGTACATGTCACACCAGCATCCCAACCTCTAGAGAGATGGACAATTTCCATTTTTAGTGTCTGCTCCACTCTCCCACCAGCTCAGGGTTTGATTTTTGTCTAATTTAAATATTTAAGGTGAAATTCACCCCATCCACAGAGGCAGGAAAAGACATCTGGACCATTTGAATGATTAAGGGACTTTATTGCTTTATAGGCCCTGACCCTCTCCATAGGGGCTAATTTCACTCCGATTATTTTGGCTTCACGCTAAAGGTCTAGAACAACACGTAGGCTTCAAAAAAAGAACAGGAGTACTTGTGGCACCTTGAAGACTAACAAATTTATTAGAGCATAAGCTTTCGTGGGCTATAGCCCACTTCATCGGATGCACAGAATGGAACATAGAGTAAGAAGATATATGAACTGAACAAGCCCCTGGTGGCATGGCTAATCTGATTAGGTTCTATGATGGTGTCACTTGAATAAATATGTGGACAGAGTTGGTATCGGGCTTTGTTGCAAGGATAGGTTCTTGGGTTAGTGTTCTTGTTGTGAGGTGTGTGGTTGCTGGAGAGTATTTGCTTCAGGTTGGGGGGCTGTCTGTAAGCGAAGACTGGTCTGTCTCCCAAGATCTGTGAGAGTGAGGGATCATTTTTCAGGATAGGTTGTAACTTTTGATGATGTGCTGGAGAGGTTTTAGTTGGGGGCTGAAGGTGACAGCTAGTGGTGTTCTGTTATTTTCTTTGTTGGGCCTGTCCCAATGCCAACTCTGTCCCCATATTTATTCAAGTGACACCATCATAGGACCTAATCACATTAGCCACGCCATCAGGGGCTCATTCACCTGCACATCTACCAATGTGATATATGCCATCACGTGCCAGCAATGCCCTTCTGACATGTACATTGGCCAAACCAGACAGTCTCTATGCAAAAGAATAAATGGACACAAATCTGACATCAGGAATCATAACATTCAAAAACCGGTAGGAGAACACTTCAACCTCTCTGGCCACTCAGTAAAAGATTTAAGGGTGGCAATTTTGCAACAGAAAAGCTTCAAAAACAGACTCCAACGAGAAACTGCTGAGCTTGAATTAATATGCAAACTAGATACCATTAACTTGGGTTTGAATAGAGACTGGGAGTGGCTGGGTCATTACACATATTGAATCTATTTCCCTATGTTAAGTATCCTCGCACCTTCTTGTCAACTGTCTAAATGGGCCAACTTGAGTATCATTACAAAAGTTTTTTTTCTCCTGCTGATAATAACTCAATTAATTAGCCTCTTACAGTTTGTATGGCAACTTCCACCTTCTCTGTATGTGTAGGTGTGTGTATGTGTATATATGTTCTTACTGTATGTTCCATTCTATGCATCCGATGAAGTGGGCTGTAGCCCACGAAAGCTTATGCTCTAATAAATTTGTTAGTCTCTAAGATGCCACAAGTACTCCTGTTCTTTTTGCGGATACAGACTAACATGGCTGCTACTCTGAAACATAGGCTTCAGGCAGGGGACATGTGGAAAGTTAGCAGTCTGAGTGCTGGAATCCTGATTGGCTGTGTATATGGAAGCACTCTGATTTCATTTGTGGAGGAAATAGGGGAGGTGGGGGTAAATCAGAAGCTGATTAGCTCAGGCTCTTGTGCAGGTAGGTAACAGAGGCAGCTGTGGGGAGTGGGGAGGTTGGGTTGTAGCGCTGGGTGGGAACTAGTATATAGAGGTTGGTGGAATTGGGGCCAGAGTTCAGAGAGTGAGTGAGTGAGTGTGAGAATGATGGATAGAATTAGGGTTAGGTAGAAAAGACAGTGAAAGAACATGTCTATGTTGTAGTGCAAAGGCCCTGAAACTTGGGAGGAGGTAGGAACGAGCTCATATATGGGGACACAGGTTAGGAAGCAGATTAGACAAGTGAGGCTGGTGAAGAACTGGGCAGCCAGGGGCTGAGTTCCTTCAAATTTGACAGCTGAAAGGAGGGTGGAAGATATCAGAAGCTGGAAACACATGTCATCTGCAGTGTCTCGGTGCAATTTACTGAGGAAGGCCTGTAGACTATTGTAAGGGTTAATTTAGGGAGGGGGCAATGTGTTTATGGACAGTACTACAATACATTATCTAAGTCACCTTCCTGTTGCTGTGGTGTATATACTTCACCACCTACAGGCAGCAATTCACTGCACCATAATTGTTCTAGTAATTGAAATTGCCTCAATTTTGACACTCAACAATCAGTTGTTTGCATCTGGGTAATTAAATGGAAGATTTAGTTTGAAAGCTTTTGCTATTATTCCAGACACATACTGGTCCAGAAGCCATTTAGCTGTGAGCTCCTCGCACTGGCAAATGGCTTTGATTTGAATAGTAATTTTTGATAGTACAGTCTGAGTTTTGACAGATTTACCCATATCTTTATCACCAGTGCAGAGCAGAAAAGTTAGAAATAATTAGGAGTGCATTTAATACATTCAGATGATTAAAAATGGAAATTGCTAACTGGAAATTGCCAACATAAGCCTCTGAAAGAAAGATCCACCAGAGCACCAAACAGCCACCACCAATACTCAGAGGCAGTCCCACAGATCCAAAAAACTCACAGCTTAAAAATGTATTAGGTCTTGCTACCTTAATGAAATTTCTTGGCAAGCTGTTGCGGTCAGTCAGCTAGAAGGGAAGAAAAGAATATTATACAACTTAAAACTTAATTAAAATATAAAAGAAAAGACACTTTATTGTCATGGTAAACTTTAATCTTTATTACAGATTACTAAAATAGGACCTTTTTAACATTCAGGCTTTGACAAGATAATATTTGAGCTCAAAGACCTTTACAAACATTGATAAATTAAAATTCACAGAACCCCTTATCAGACAAATAAGCATAAATAGCCTAATATCCCTATTTTAAAGATGGGGAACCTTGGACAAAATTGGCAAAATTTGTATACCCTTACTTATACTGAATAATACCTTACTTCACAAGAACACCTCTTGAATTCAATAGCCATACCTGTGCTATAATATTCAGCATGATTAATCTCAGCATTACATCATTGACTTCAGTCAAGTTACTTCTGATTTACACTGATGTAAGTAAAATCAGAAAAAAAAAAAAGGCCTTAAATGACTTGTCCAGGATCCCACAGCAAGTCAGTGGAAGGGCGGGGACAGAACCAAGAATTTCTGCCTCCTGGCCATGTTCTCATATCACTAGGTCTGACCACAAGAACGAGGGGTGACATTCTGTGCTGCGCCTCTTAAAAGGAGTGTGATTTAGGTGGTGTTAAGCCACCTTTGCACCCTCTTGATCCTGGGCTGCTTTGCAGCCCCTAGAGCAACATAGACCATCTAAACAACCTATCCCCAGATGCCTATGGACTGCAGCACTACCCAGAATCCCTGCAACATTAAGTGCTGTGACCCCACTCCCAACATGCCCTTCCCACCTCCAGCTCTGCCCTTCCCTGCACGCCCTCTGTGCCAGCACTTGTGAGGAGGTGCTCAGAAGACAGTCTTATGGCTGTTTTCCATATTATCTGAACCAGAAGAATTCTCCACCTGTTCAACACAGAGCTTTTATGGGTCCTCAACACCACCCCAGACCTTTTACACAGCATTAAGGGCGTGGAGGGAGATGAAACTCTTCCCTATGAATACAGTTTTGACTAGAATACACTTAATTTGATGATTGAGACAGAAGCTTTACATACAAGTTGTCAACTAGCTTCACATGAGGAACATACATAATACGGGTAAGATCTTCAAAGCTGACTAGAGTATTTAGCCATCCAACTCCCACTGAAATTGATCTCTCTCTCTCTCTCTCACACACACACACACACACACACACACACACACACACGTACGGCCAGAGTTGATGGCCAGGGTTGTCAGCAGGGTAATGCTCTCAAATCCGGATTAACAGAGTCACAGAGTTTAAGGTCAGAAGAAACCACCAGATCATCTAGTCTGACCTCCTGTACATCACAGACCACTAATACCACACAGCACCTGCACACTAACCCCAACAATCAAAATTAGTCTAAAGTATTACAGCCCACATGAGATTAAATTACAGTGTGCCGCCGGCAGTGAACAGACGGGACTGAGGTGCACCAGTGCCCAAGGAATGGATTAGATGAGATATACCCAAACGATCTTGGCAAGTGACCTGCACTCTATGCTGCAGAGAAAGGTAAAAAACCCCATGGTCACAGCGCCTCTGACCTGAACACAAGAAGCAATCCTCTGGATTTTATACTCTGGCCACAAAGCACCAGCACATGTAAGATGGCACAAACAGGGTTGGCCATATTGCTTTTGGTATTTCCAGTAGCTGAAACCATCAGCATCCTTGGCCAGGATCTAAATGGAGGCTGCACATCTTCATCTGGCTTCAAGGCAGCTCTTCGGTGCTTTGCAGCTGCATTTTTAAATGCCAGTAAGTAAACCCTAAGCCATTACTTCCTCAGCTCCCATCCTACCGTCTCCCCTACAATCCATTATGACATGAACTAAGAACTGAATTAAGTTTCAGCCATTAAAGATATTGTTACCAATCATGCTTCAGCAAAACACATGTACGACGTTAAGAACATCTGAGCAGTCCCATTAGTTTCAATGGGACTGCTCATGTGTGCTTAAATTTACATGAGCATTTGGTATTTTGCACCTGACTGTTTATTGTTTGGGTGAGGTTTTTTTTGAAGAAGAAGAGACACTTCTCAAAATACTGCAGATGAAAGGAAAGTTAAGGGATGAAATTAAAGACCCCTCTGTTTAATATCTTCTATGTCACGTATAGCACTTTTAATCAGCAGATCTCAAAGTGCTTTTTAGAAAAGGTCGGTATTATTATCATCCCTATTTTACAGACAGGAAAACAGAAGCGCAGAAGGTAACCTGACTTGCCCACGGTCACCTAGCAGGCCAGTGGCAGTGCAGGGAAGAAGAACACAAGTCTCCTGAATCCCCATCCAGTGCTCCATCCAGTAGGCAACTGGGGAAGCTCAAGTTAATTTCACAGGTGACACACCCAAAATCCTTTTGTGTTTCTCTCTTCTGGAACAAGATGACAACTGTGGGAACAAGATGCATTAGGGGCCTTTGAGAAAAAGTGGCACAGAAAACAGCTGGGGTTCCAATGAACAATACAGAATATATTTGTGTGTGTGTGTGTGTGTTTAGATTTTTAAGATATGACTGGATCTTGGCCTTACACAACACCAAATCAGGAGTAACTCCTCTTGTGTCAATAGGTGCAAAAACTGATGATGTGAGAACAGAATCAGGCCTGTAGATTTCAGACTGTACATCTCACTGGCTTTTGCTTATACAGGGAGTGGTAAATGAAGATTTGAAGAGGCAAAGCAGCAGATGTCATTTGGTTAAAGTGCTGAAAATTGGAGTTCTTAATTGACAGAGGAGAGATAATGCTGTGGGGAAGCATTAATGAATAGCAGGAGATTGTTAATAAGAGGTTTAGCAGAAGATTTCAGCATGTAAAACTACTATTTTAAAAATATTTGTTATCAGCATCTCCATGGGGTATAAGCAATAAATATCAGTGCCAGTAACAATGCTCTCTGTCCTCTGTAGAAACGGAGACAAGGAGCTTTAATACATCATTAACATTCGAGAATGGTTGTCTTGTCTTTTCATTTTTATACCAGCAGAGAAAGATCAGTCCAATAACTCATGTGAGGCTCAAGTAATCAGCTCAAATGAAAATACAGTATATAATTATAATCACCCAACTGGCAATCTTTGCTCAAGAGAGAGAGACCAAGGACTGGAACAGCTGAGGTTGTTGCTGGGGCTCAGATCCAGGGCTTTTAGTCTCTTACATCCATAAGTACTATAATACAAAATGGAGTTGTTTCCATTGCCATTCAGCGGCTGGTCGGTGGCTTGTATGCAATAAGTTTGGGAGTCTCAGACCAGTGGAAGGTGTCTGCAGCACAACAGTCAGCTCCACAATCAGCCCCTTTTCTTGGCAAACTCATGGAGACGCCAAGGACTGAGGCACCGATTCAGCCCAGTGCTTAAATACATGTATAACTTTAAGCCTGGGAGTAGTCTTGTTGGGCCACAATCTCCAGCCTCCTTTGGTCACTTTGCGCCACTCAGGTGGGGCAAAGCGGATGGATTCCAGCCAAAAATTGGCCAGCGGAGAATTCGTCTTGCAGAGGAGAACCACTCACAAGTATCAGCTCAACGGAAGCAGTGAAGCCGACACTTGCGCTACGCTGGTCTCCAGTATGAGGGTGTGCTGGGAAAGGGATGGATATGGCAGTGGTGGGGCAGGAACATAGATTCCAAGGCCAGAAAGAGTAGAGCTGATTCTCCACTGGTTTAAATTAGACCAACCCCTCAGCTGTTCTAACTAAAGCTGGGACCATGTCTACATGAACTAAGCTCAGATGCAGGGGAGAATTGAGCCCATTGACTGGGGCATGAACGGCCAGAGAGAATTAGCTAGAGCCGGCCAAAAAAATTATGATGAATTTTCATGGGATATTTTGAAAATTTTTTTTTTGTTACTTTCCCACAAATCTCTTAAGGTTTTTGTTGCCGTTATTTTATGAACAACCCAAACTGGAAAGCTAAGAATTCTTCATTTTGAAAACCATTTTTGGTAAAAAAAAAAAAATTCATTTTCAAAAACCAAAAATTTGTACTGAAAGCCAAACTGGAAAAGGAATATCATTACCAAAAATTTCAATTAATTTTTAATTGAAAAAACAAATTAAATTTTTCCACAACAATTTTCAGTTTGGTCAAAAAGGCATTTTTTCCCATTAAAAAGAAATGTACCAATGATAAAAATTCAACCAGCTTTGGAATTTGCTCTCTTCCCAGCCCTATAGTACATCTCTGCAGGTCATGACTGAGACATCTGAGAGAGACTGTGGGGACACATGGTTAGCCAACTTCAATGTCCAAGGTTGTCAGTGAGACATCACAAGGATTAAGATTCTCTTGCGCACGAAAAAGCAGAGATTGATGTTTCTCTGTACATTCCCCTGAATTCTTATTGGAAATGTTCATCTTGAATTCTTTCAAGCTAATCCTTAGCTTTTCTGTACCATTCTTTGAATTTTTTCACACACAACCATTGAGGTCTGTGTGATTTGCACCTCTTTATGCATTATAAAGTTATAGGATATTACCACTTCATAGCTTTTCATACTGTGATTTGGCCTTTTTCAATCTCTGTCTCCATAAACAGATAAAAGTGGCTTCCAATAAAATTATTTAAAAGTTGGTTAAGCACAGAATATGACTAATCCCGTGTTCACAGCTGGACGTTAAACCAAGCCTCATTAAATACAATGTTCTTGCACTTCTCCCACAGCAGAAACAAATGGCGCATGGAAGAACTTTGACCACCCCCGTCTCTCTCTCTCTCTCTCACACACACACACACACACACACACACACACAGCCAACCCCAACATTTCAAAAATCATGAGTCAAGAAAGCATAGGAGTGGCTTACAAATATAAATAAATAAGTTTTAATTCTTTTCATTTGTCTTCTGGTTTCACATTCTTCAGGATACATTTGTGTCACATTTTTTCCACAGCAGTGAGGGCTAGAAACACACTTTATTTGTAAATGAAAGCTGAGATTCTCACAATCACTTGACTTCAGGAACTGGAGCTTTAAAAAAAACAACAAATATTACGACATTCACAAGATCACCCAAGTCAGAAACACTGCACATCCACACAAGCTTTACTCACAGCAATGTAGGTGTTTACAACTGTGTTAAAGTTTGCAGTTGTTTTTTTATTTATATCTAATTTGGAGAACCCCATCCACATGAGTGTGGGCTAAGCAAGTACTTCCCTAAGCAGCAGTCCAAGGTCTTGATTCAAAGCCCACTGAAATCAATAGAAAGTCTTCCATTGACTTAATGGGTTTTGGATCCATCTCCCAAATAAAGGCTTGTAGTATCTTAACTTCCTTTTTCTCTTAACTCCAGTTAGCAGCATTTCTAAACTACTCGTATAAAGCTGAAAGGCTCTTATTTTGAAAGAACATTTTGTTCAATAAATATGTTTTTTTTTTTAAAACGTCTGCTTACTGGGTTCCAACAGATAATTAATTAGTCATATCAATCAATCTGGGCATATTAAATCAGCAGGGAAGGAGCAGGAATGAAAAGCACTGATGCAGACACCGGTACTCTTACATTTTCTGTGCTACATTTTCATGAAGCTCCCCACCAACACTGTTGATCCCACATTTGTGTGCATATGTAAAACTTGTACTTGCATGTGTAAAAGAAGGACATGTGCATGCAAATGAGGATTTGTGCATGCAGTTCAGATGTAAAGTCAATTTTGAAGGGTAAAGCTAAGGTGGCCAGGTGCCCGGTTTTCAACTGGAAAGTCCGGTGGAAAAGGGGACCTGACAGCGGCCGATCAGATCTACTGACCACACACCCATTGTCCAGTCACTGTGAGCAGGGGAGGTGGGGTGGCGCCGATCTTTCACCCACTCCAGCTCCTATTCAGCAGGGGCCGCCTCCTAACTTTGTCAGGCAGCTGCAGCTTCTGAGCCCCATCTCCACAGGCAAGTCCCTCCTGACCTGGGCGGGAGGTGTGGGAGGGGGAAAGCAACAAGCGATGGGGGCTAGGAGGAAAGAGAGGGGATGGGGGCAGGGCCTCAGGAGAAGAAGCTGGGCAGGGGCAGGGCTCGGTGGAAGAGGTGGGGTGCTTGCTGCTTGACTGAAATATACCGTGTGGTCTGTTTGTCTGGGGGACTGTGTGCTGACCAGAGGCCTGCTAGGCAAGGCTGAGAGCTTCTTAACGAGGCTTTGACCCCTAAGTCAACCCTTAACCAGGGGCCGGGGCTACTCAAGAAGACTTTAAAAAGCCCGCTCCTAAGCGACCAGAGGAGCTAGGGAACAGGAGTGGCTAATGGGAATTTTGCAAGGGAGTTTAGAGGGGGAACATGCGGGTGGGGTGGGGCCCTAGATACACATAACATTCTTTAAACTTAAAGCCCAAACCACCCCCTGATAAAAACAAAACATCAACAAAGCTGCAGGAGTAAAAAGAAAATCCAGCCAGAACTCCAGCAACAAAGTGGGGGCTATCCAATTTATCGCACCCAACGCAGCATGTATGATTACCTGCCCTATGGGCAGGTGGCATATGTGTGCATTCGATGCAAGGAGCTCCTGGCCCTCGGAGACTGTGTACTGGCTTTGGAGACCAGAGTGGCTGAACTGGAGGAGCTAAGGGAGACAGAGAGGTACATAGATGAGACTTTCTAGGATACAGTGCAACGGTTCCATCCCCGGTCTGACAGCCTCTGTGCTGTTGAGGAAGATGAAAGCCTCAGGGAAGGAGAACATCCAGCTGGAGCAGGTGGAAACAATCCCTTAGTTGGGCCCCTCCTTCCAGATGATGTTGTGGTATCCTTTCACACTTAGGATACCTCTCCGGGGGAGGGAACTCCAGTTATTAGGAAGAGACAGGTATTAGTAATGGGCGATTCAATCATTAGAAACGTGGATAGCTGGGTTTGCGATGACCGGGAGAACCGCATGGTGACTTGCCTGCTGGGTGCAAAGGTTGCGGATCTCTTGAGACATCTAGACAGATTTGTGTGCAGTGCTGGGGAGGAGCCGGTGGTTGTGGTACATGTAGGTACCAAGGATACATTACCAACCACCTGACCAGGATGGTGATAGTGACTGTGAAGTGCTCACGGAGAGTAGAGAGGCTATAAAAATAAAAAACTCAATAGTAATGGGGGATTTCAACTATCCCCATATTGACAGGTACATGTCACCTCAGGATGGGATGCAGAGACAAAGTTTCTTGACACCTTAAATGACGGCTTCTTGGAGCAGCGAGTCCTGGAACTCACAAGAGGAGAGGCAATTCTTGATTTAGTCCTAAATGGAGCACAGGATCTGGTCTAAGAGGTGAATATAGCTGGACCACATGGTAGTAGTGACCATAATATAATTAAGTTTAACATCCCTGTGGCGGGAAAAACGCCACAGCAGCCCCACACTATAGCATTTCATTTCAGAAAGGGGGACTACACAAAAATGAGGAAGTTTGTACCTTTTAATTTCTGTATCACTATGCCAAAAGTGAAATCTCTACAAGCTGCATGGAAACTTTTTAAAAGACACCGTAACAGAGGCTCAACTTAAATGTATGCCCCAAATTAAAAAAACATAGTAAGAGAACCAAAGAAGTGCCACCGTGGCTAAACAACAAAGTAAAAGAAGCAGTGAGAGACAAAAGGCATCCTTTAAAAAGTGGAAGTTAAACCCTAGTGAGGAAAATAGAAAGGAGAAACTCTGGCAAATGAAGTCTAAAAATATAATTAGGAAGACCAAAAAAGAATTTGAAGAACAGCTAGCAAAGACTCAAAAACTAATAGCAAAACAATTTTTAAGCACATCAGAAGCAGGAAGCAGTAGGGCCACTGTATGATCAAGATACTAAAGGAGTACTCAATGACGATAAGGCCATTGCAGAGAACCTAAATGAAATCTTTGCATTGGTCTTCACTGCTGAGGATGAGAGAGAGATTCCCAAACCTGAGCCATTCTTTTTAGGTGACAAATCTGAGGAACTGTCCCAGATTGAGGTGTCGTTAAAGGAGGTTTTGGAAAAAATTGATACATTAAACAGTAATAAGTCACCAGGACCAGATGATATTCACCCAAGAGTTTTGAAGGAACTCAGATGTGAAATTGTAGAACTACTAACTGTAGCTTGTAACCTATCATTTAAATCAGCTTCTGTAACAAATGACTGGAGGATAGCTAATGTGACACTGATTTTTAAAAAGGGCTCCAGAGGTGACCCCGGCAATTACAGGCCGGTAAGCCTGACTTCAGTACCGGGCAAACTAGTTGAAACTATAGTAAAGAACAAAATTGTCAGACACATACATGAACATAATTTGTTGGGGAAGAGTCAACACGGTTTCTGTAAAGGGAAATCATTCCTCACCAATCTACTAGAATTCTTTGAGGGAGTCAACAAGTATGTGGACAAGACTGATGCAGTGGATATAGATTTTCAGAAAGCCTTTGACAAGGTCCCTCACCAAAGGCTCTTAAGCAAAGTAAGCTGTCCTGGGATAAGAGAGAAGATCCTCTCAGGGACTGGTAACTGGTTAAAAGATAGGAAATAAAGGGTAGGAATCAATGGTCAGTTTTCAGAATGGAGAGAGGTAAATAGTGGTGTCCCCCAGGGCTCTGTACTGGAACCAGTCCTATTCAACATATTCACAAATTATCTGGAAAAAGGGGTAAACAGTCAAGTGGCAAAATTTGCAAATGATACAAAACTAATCACGATAATTAAGTCCCAGGCAGACTGTGAAGAGCTACAAAAGGATCTCACAAAACTGAGTAACTGGGCAACAAAATGGCAGATGAAATTCAATGTTGATAAATGCAAAGTAATGCACATTGGAAAACATAATTCCAACTATGCATATAAAACGATGGGGGTCTATATTAGCTGTTACCACTCAAGAAAGATCTTGGAGTCATTGTGGATTGTTCTCTGAAAACATCCACTCAGTGTGCAGCGGCAGTCAAAAAAGTGAACAGAATGTTGGGAATCATTAAGAAAGGGATAGATAATAAGACAAAAAATATCACACTGTCTCTATGTAAATCCATGGTACTCCCACATCTTGAATACTGTGTGCAAATGTGGTCACCCCATCTCAAAAAAGATATACTGGAATTGGAAAAGGTTCAGAAAAGGGCAACAAAAATTATTAGGAGTATGGAACGGCTGCCATATGAGGAGAGATTAATAAGACTGGGACTTTTCAGCTTGGAAAAGAGACAACTAAGGGGGGATGGGTATGATAGAGGTCTATAAAATCATGACTGATGTGGAGAAAGTAAATAAGGAAGTGTTTCCATGGATCATATTGGACTATTCAGCCCAAGAACACGGTATACCTGCCACCTATTTGTATTTGTCCTTGAGGATAAATTAATCTTGTTCCAACAACATGACATTGTTCATGGTGATATTTGGCATGATCTCATGTGATAACATTGAGTTATATCACAAAGCTAGGAGTAAACTACCAACTCTAAGTAGGATAACAAAACCTTCACTGGAATAGGCCAATGAAGACCTAGAATGGCTGGTGTCAGGAACCCACATGATCAGTGGACACTAGGACTTGCAACGCTACATTAACTAAGAGCCGCGTCCAAAATATAGTAAAATTCTGCTCCAAGGCTACAGAAAGCTTTAGATGATGCAGCAGGACATGTAATGAGTCTACTCTATTATATTGTTCAACACTCGCTGCTAGCTGCTGCTCCTGGCTTAGAGCATTACCAAGGGTAGCCCTGAAAAGGAGCTATCAATTCCTGTGGGTAGATATGATGTAGGAATTAAAGATCATCTGGAGGGAAACAATGGCTCTACAATGAAGCAGCGGGTATAAAAGAATAAAACCAAAAAAACCCACCCAAACTAAAAAGTCCCACCGTATCTGTACTTAGTTATCATGAATGAGAAGGAGAGAGAAAGGAGAAAGGAAAGCTCCTTCATTTCCCCCCATCCTCAATCGCAGTTCAGGGAATGGGAGCATTCGATCCTACTCAAAATGGGAAGAAAAGAGCTTCCAATGAATCTGTTCAAAATAGTCACCAGAAGCAGAGAAGTACATGTCTTAACACACCAGTATTGATGTTAATGTGTACAGTATGAACGGCAGACTCAGAAAGACCCTGGAATATCACTACTCCCACAACACCGGCGTTCTTTATTCTTATGTGTTTAAGGATGGCAGAGATGTCAGCCAGCAGAATAATGAGCTACATTTAAAAGTCTCACACTAATTTATTTTTCTGCCTGAAAAAGGCACAAAGGTACTGAGGTACACCTCCATACAGCCTCACATCCCAGCCACTAAACAGGGTAAGTAACAAATCTTTGTCAAGAAGCACTAGTTAGCAAAGGAGTCCTATGTCCCAGGCCACTGTAGTATAAACATTTTTACAAAGCTTGCAATATCATTTACAGCCCTGGCAATAGCAGATATCTCTGGATGAAGCAGTATTTTGGTTCTATGCTTAGCATTTGGAAATAACAAAGCTGTACTGGTTGTAGAAGTCTTCCTGGCTTAATCTCTTAAGGCACTGGCATTGTTTGTTACTTAGGACCTCAGGTTTCATCACTCCTTCAGCGCCTTGGAGACAGAACTTCCTGCCATTGGGAAAGCATCTTTCCA
The DNA here is from genome assembly GCF_965140295.1 of Lepidochelys olivacea. NCBI lineage: Eukaryota > Metazoa > Chordata > Testudines > Cheloniidae > Lepidochelys > Lepidochelys olivacea. Next base: position 104,815,752 of record NC_140416.1, read on the forward strand.
AATACCACTTGCTACTGCACTGTCAACATACAAGGGAGAAGGCTGAGCTGAGTTAAAATGCGACTTAGGTGGTGAAAAGTGAAGTGAGTTTGGTGGTTTCAACAAAGTCTCAATTAGAAGGAACATATCAACAGTACAAAAATAGCACCCCATTTGTCATGGTGCTATCTGACTAGGTGCTTACCCAGAGCCCCTCATCACAGGATCTGAGCTTTGCTTTCCCAAAGCAAACAGAGCAAAAAAAGAGTCAAACAAGCAGACTAGATTTCTTCAGAGGGTGCTGGAAAGTGCATGTCTATGTACTGAGAAAGAGTGGGGAGCGTCTCGTCTTTCTCCATCTTATCTTCTTTTCCTTAGGTTTGTTTGTTGACATTGTGGGAAGATGAGGTTAAATCAGCAAGTTCCAGAAGAGAGCTTTGGAGCAATTGCAGTGAAAGCGCAGGCCACGTCTATACCTACCACTCTGCAGCAGTGCAGCTGCACCATACCCTGAGCCACTGTCAGCATTCAGTGCTGACAAAAGAAAGCTCTCCCATCAGCATAAAAAACTCACCTCTGTGAGCGGCATAATCTATGTGGGTGGAAGAAGTTCTGTGCATAAGAACGTTCATGTCAGTGTAACTTATGTTGCTCGGGGGGGGGGTGGAATATTCATACCCCTGAGTGACATATGTTTTGCCGACATGGGCTGTAGTGTAGACGTAGTAGTGTGTAGTGTGTTCCCTGTAATTTTACCCTTGAAGGTAGCAGTCTCATTGTTCACGGTACTACAGTAACGAGGGCCATATAAGTACCCAGGACCGCCAAATCGATGGTCTGTGAGCAAGAGGTATTCTTTTAAGTAGCTTGGCCCAGATGCCACGGAGAACCATAAAGTTGTGTTATAGTGAGCAAGTAGAGCACCGGGGTCATATGTTCTCAGTGACTAGTGTTGCTAACAAGATGGGCTGGTGCATTTTGGATCTTGGAGCTTATTACTGTCAGTGCATTCATTCCCAGGCACAGCAACTTGCAGTAATCCGGCCTGGAAGTCATGGAGGTGAGGATAATTGAAGATAGGTCATCATCAAGTGACAGCAGAGGGTCCAGCCTTCTTGCCAGCCCCAGAAGCCAGGCAGCATTTTTGGCAGCTGTTGCTATTTGAGCATCCAGAAGCAGGAGATCCCCAAAGCAGCAAACTGATGTGGATAGTTGAGGGCAGACTCCCTCAGCAGCAGAAGGCATGATGGTGGTGACCAGAGCTTCAAAATATTTTTCTTTTCCCTCCAATTTATGCATGTTTAGTTTCAGCCCAATGCCTTTCACGCACTTGCTGATCTTGGCCAGTCACCAAGTGAGCAAGGGATAAGGGATTTGGTAGCAAATGAGACAATGTCCCGTCCTCCATTGTCTGAGGGTGGCCTGAAAGCCAGGATTGATGGGATGTTCTGTATTAATTTCTGCTACAGAAGTGCTAGGTATTACAGGGGGAGAGGGAAGTGTTTTAGGATTTTTTTAAAGAAACTCTCCTTCTCAATTTCATTGGCTAAAAACAGAAAACTGTGAACATGCTGGGCTTTCCTGTAAGGTGTATGAAATCCATTCCTTCAAACGTGAACATTTCTTCAGCAGTTGCCTCATGGGAGGTCCATTTGCAAAAAAAAGGGCTTCAGATGCGAACAGTGTGCTAATGAAAAGAATGTCCCTAGACATCTTTGTAGTCCATGTACTTTTCACCTACTAATTAGTGATCACTTTTCTGACCTCGTAAAAGCACAGGCAACCAGATAAAGCGCTCAGTGCCCTATGGCCTGCAGAAGACAGAAATAAGTCAGGCCAAGGGCATATTGAACAGGGAGCCACTTACCCAGTCCGTGGCCAGTCTCCTAGCAACAGGCCACAGCATTCAACAGAGCCCATCTGTTTACCAATATTTCCAATTAAATCATCGCAGGGTTTAAACTGCCACCAGCTAATTTAGGGGTGGGAGAGAGTTAACATTAAATTAGCAATTGATTTATGTCTGAAGGCCACTTGGATGCTGTTGAGTGCCTTTTGGGGTTTTAACCCTTTGGTAGCTACCTGGAGCTAAAGGACTTTCTGGTGTAATTCAACAGGGCATTTTGCTTTAATGTCAGGGATACCAGCTCAAGATCTCAACAAGTTGAAAGGATTACAAAGGCCACGAAGTTGGGTCAAACTGTAGCTTGTGTGACAGGGTCGGGCCAGATGGCTACAGGAGAGTGATATTTTTTTTTCTGTTTTCAAATTTGTTTTATAGAAGGCAGATATATTAGCCCCAGGTTAAGTAGGTCCCTTTTCCCTGGGTAAGGTAAGGTAACAGGGAAGGTTCCAGAACAATCAGGAACTTTCTGGAAACAATTAAGGCAGACAGGCTGATTAGAATACCTGCAGCCAATCAAGAAGCTGCTAGAATCAATTAAGGCAGGCTAATCAGGGCACCTGGGCTTAAAAAGGAGTTCACTTCAGTTTGTGGTGCATGTGAGGAGCTGGGAGCAAGAGATGCAAGAAGCTGAGAGTGAGAAGGCATACTATTGGAAGACTGGGAAGTACAAGCATTATCAGACATCAGGAAGAAGGTCCTGTGGTGAGAATAAAGAAGGTGTTGGGAGGAGGCCATGAGGAAGTAGCCCAGGGAGTTGTAGCTGTCACACATCTTTTCCAGGAGGCACTCCAGACAGCTGCATTCTACAAGGCCCTGGGCTGGAACCCAGAGTAGAGGGCGGGCCCGGTTCCCTCAATACCTCCCAACTCCTGATCAGACACAGGAGGAGTTGACCTGGACTGTGGGTTCACGAAAACGGCTAAACTGAGGGCAGCCGTGAATCTCCGAGATGAGCAGATCCGCCAATAGGCGCAAGACCCACCAAGGCAGAGAAGGAACTTTATCACGCTTGATATTTAGATTTCGTAAAAAACAAGATTTTATAAAGAACCTCAGCACCAATAGAAATACTTCCATCTTCTGGATTTTTTTGGTTTTGTTTGTTAAGTCCAATGGGGAAAGGATGTGTTTTTTAAACAAATGAACATTTCAGCACCCCACGACAATCAGAACGTGGAAAGAAAAGCAATATTGGACTGGTTTATTTTAATTGTTCAAACTTAGTGAGATGGAAAGAGCAAGCAGAACAGCATAAAGTATAAGAAGTAAAACTAGGTTAAAAAAAAGTATTTTCATTTCATTAAATCTAAAGTGATATTGACATAAGGGGCTGTTTTTAAATAATTGCCAACTCTCTAACCAGACAGAATTTTAACCTAACAGCTGAGAGAATTAGCAGTTGTACTCACTGCCATAGCGCCCCCTATTGTCAGACCGTCTCATTGCAGCAATTTCAGCCCTCGCACCCCATGTAGGCAGTCTGCCTTTGAGCATGATTCAGTGCTCCAGATGAGAAGCATCTAGTTCAGATCCCTTACAGGGTAATAGAAATTCAAAATAGCATACAAAGTGTCTCAACAAATCAGCCCTTCCTCTGGGCTCTGTCTTCATTCCTTCTCCCCAGCTCTGGTATTCAGCACTAACCCCGCAACCCAAGTCTTCCTGAGGTGACTGTTCTCCTTCAGACTCTGGCTCAGGGCCCTTCACAGGAGTCCCTCTGCTTCCTGAACTCTACCCCTTTTAAGAGGGCTGTCCATGAAGTTATCACCTGATGTCTCCTAGTCCCACCCTCTCTGTCTGGGAAGCAACTAATTAGCTACAGCACAGGTGTAATAGATGTGACTAACTGTCTCTTATCCCTTTCTAGCCCATAATGGGGTTTCAGCCCATCACCAAGAGATGGTCACAAAGAGTGACTATAAAACATTCCTTAAAGCAAGAAGTGAGGTTTAGAACAGAAGAACACGCCAGCACAGAAGAAAGTGAAAGGATATGAGGGCACAGGGCTGAATTCTCTGCTGATTTAAATGGCCATACCAATGAAGCTGCACCAGTTTACACCAGCAGGGAATTTGGCCCTGGAGCCAGAGGAAATGCAAGGCAGGAGGAGTTTCCCCATGGAACCTCACATGTCAGAGCAGCTGAGAAGCAAGAAGGAACAGAACAGCTGGTGGCTAGAAGCCCCTAGCAGCAGAAAACAGGGAGCAAGCACAGTCTTAGCTTTAAATGCTTTTTCTGGAGCCCACTGTGTGCAGAACAGTCACCCACTTCTTGGCGCTTGTTTGTTTATAAGCACAACGATTGTAAACAAATGTTACAAACGAGTTCCATACAACAATGGCCAATGCTGCTCCTTTTTGCTGTGCTCTCCTGCAGATATTATCCTTGTCCTACTTACAAATGGGCAGTAAAGACAACAACCTATAACAAGGATAGTGCATGCACTGGGGTCCTCTGTATAGACACATACATAACCCTGATGCAATGGGGGCCCTCGCCTCTAGAGCATCCCCTCACAGCCCAGTGTAGCACTGCCATTGCATCTCTGCCTCAGTTTCCCCAAATGAGGCTTTTAATAACTCCACTAAAGCTTGTTTTGAACAGCGCCCCTCCAGAGGTGTCTAGTTTATTCAGTCCCAAAAGGCAGAACATCACATGGGCAGACCTCCGCATCAGCGCCTCCAGCTGGAGGGAGGAGGGGCTGAGTCAGCCTTAGTCCATCAACCCCCATTATGCACTAGGTCCCTTACCAGCAAGGCATTCATAAACTGGAACCCTCTTCTCAAGTCAGGGGCCTCTAGCTGGGGAGGGTCCCTCCTCTTGGATCAAGGTCCCCACCTGGAGGCTGAACCGCAAGGACCCTTTCTCAGAACAGCATATAATTCCTCTAATCTAGGACTTCTTCTGTTGCCTGGTGAAGCTCTTCGTGGGAGCCAGGTTGTTCTGCGATTTAGCATTCTTAGTCCCTTTCTTCTGGAAACTCTTCCACCCAGGAGCATTCCCCCTGGCTTTCTTTTGCTGCTGCGCCTCCTTCACTAGTTTTCTCCCCCCGAAGCCTTCTCTCTAGGAGCTTTCTCTTCCTACACTCTGGAACCATTCCTCTCCCCAGGAGCTTCTGTTCTCCTTGCTCCCCATGCTAGCTGTAGCTTCACTTTTATCAGGCCCAGGTGTTTCCTTGCCTAATTAACTGCTTCCCAGTTACTCAGTAACTTAATTAGTCCCAGGTGAACCTGAGTTGCCTCATTCCCTCTGGTGGAGCCTGTCAGAGGTAGTGTGGGCCCCTGATCCCTTCAGAGGGCCAGCTACCCTATGACACCTCCTTTGTGTTCCTCCATACCATCTTGCTGCTGTTGCTGCAAGAGCCTTCTCCTCTGCAGCTCCTGCTATGGGGAGCAGCCTTCCTGTCACTCTCCACCTCACGAGCGCCTTGTCTTTGTCTGGACTTGTTTCCTTTACTCTCTCTCTCTCTAATGTGCTTTATTATTTAATTTTATAAATGATTTTGAGGTACAATTAGTATGAAAGTCATTTTACAAAATAAGACCCGATCCTGCAACTGGATCAATGCAGGTGCACCCTCGCACTTCAAGAGGGCCTGATTGAAATCATGGGGGAACCAGGTTCTGCCTGCTTGGATCCAGTCGCAGGATCTAAAAGTCATGTTGTATATTAACACCACCAAAAAAACCTACCTGAGAAAGGAGTTTGTTGTCATCCTCCAACAGTTTGACTTTTGTTTCAAGTTGCCTGATGTAGTTGGAAGATGAATCTTTAAAGAGAAGAAAAAGAAATAAGATTAATCTCCCTGTGACACGGTTCTTTAAAATCAGTAATATAGTTTCACCATTAGACTCATTTTTCCTCTCACTGGAAGATAAGCTTAGAAAAGAGCTAAAGAACCATGCTCAGGGGTCACAGCTGGAGAGTCTAATGCATTAACAAAGAGGAGGAGACAGATACAGCAAGACCTAAAACCTCAAGTACACACACGGATGAACATACACACCCAAAGAATTCTACCAGTGAGATCTGATAGGCTATTCTAAAAACACATGGAGTAGGCAGAAATAATGGGAGGGCACCAGAGTATAGTATAAGTCTCACATAACATGGCAGTGTTCAATTTGCTGATAGGCTATTCTAAAAACACATGGAGTAGGCAGAAATAATGGGAGGGCACCAGAGTATAGTATAAGTCTCACATAACATGGCAGTGTTCAATTTGGGGAGTTTAATAGACAGTTTAGCATTACAGTAAGACAGCACCGGGGTTAGGATGACCTGGTGCTGAAGACCTCTGTGGGTGGGTTGCTGCTGTGCAGAACATCTGCGTTTGTTTTGGAACACATTTTGAAGCAACACATATTGCAAATTGCACACAGAGAAATTAAAGAGAGGGCAAAATAGTTGCACCAGCTTTATCACAATTTAACTATTTGAAGGACATTCTTGCGCACATTAAGCGGTCTGTAACATTTTAAATTAGTCTGCAGTGTGTGTGTGATCTGTTTGCAGTGAGTTTTGCAGCTTAAGCAAGTGACTAACCTGAGCAAACTCTGTTCTGTCAAACGTATTTTGTAAAGTGGAGAAGACAGAGCATTGGACTGGGACACAGGAGATCTAGGTTCTATTCCCACCATGGCCATTGGCCTGCTGGGTGACCTTGGGCAAGTCACTTCACCTCCTTGAGTCTCAGTTTCCCCATCTGTGAAATGGGGATAATGATACCTACCTCCTTTGTAAAGTGCTTTGAGATCTACAGATGGAAAGCGCTATATGAGCTAGGTATTAGTATTTACTGTGAAATGGTGCAAAGCCACTATTCAACCATAACAGTTCACACTGGGCATGAATGAGAGAGGAACTGAGCAGCCTGCTGATTTTTGTTGGGCTTTGGAGATACTGAGCACTCAGGCTCAGACCCACAATCGTCTAGCAAGATGCAGTTAGTAAGAGATTTTCATACATGATCTTCCAAGGCTCATTCCTATACTACCTCATCTCTCACTGATGTCATTGGATGTTGAAGTTGTCCAACACCTACCAGAGATACTCAGCACCTTGCAGAATTCTTGCCAGGTCATTCTCTATGCAGGTTTTGCAGATCTGCTAGCATGCAACTGCAGCTAATCTCTTACGGTGTTTTGACTATTCATGGGAAAAACTGAAATATGCCTGAAAATGTCACCTTAGACATGTGCCACACTGCACACAAAGGAAGTGTAAAAACTACTCAGACAAGACATATTATATTCAAATACTGTATCTACTTACAGTACAAACTCCCCTGGATGACATGTATTGCTTTTATTTTAAAAATGTTTTGTATGAAACAAGTAAATCCAAATATTCCTCATAACAAAAACAGAGGATAAGAAAAGGCAATTTCAAATCACATAGGTCCTCTGAACAGGTTAAATGGCCTTAGGATCCATACAATACCACCTTGAGATACAGTGTTGTCAGAGTTCACAGACTAAACAGGCCAGGTATGAACTTGGCTGGGAATGAACAACTAAGAGCAGCTGTAGGAAGTCAATACTTGGCACTTTCCTCTCTGACGCCTCAATTCAGCAAAGCAACTGCTTAAGTAAGTTTTAAAGTTCCATCTGATGAAGTGGGTTCTAACCTACAAAAGCTTATGCCCAAATAAATTTGTTAGTCTCTAAGGTGCCACCAGGACTCCTCATTATTTTTGCCGATACAGACTAACACAGCTACCACTCTGAGGGTATGTCTACACTACGGAATAAGGTCGAATTTATAGAAGTCGGTTTTTTAGAAATCGGTTTTATATATTCGAGTGTGTGTGTCCCCACAGAAAATGCTCTAAGTGCATTAAGTGCATTAACTCGGCGGAGTGCTTCCACAGTACCGAGGCTAGAGTCGACTTCCGGAGCGTTGCACTGTGGGTAGCTATCCCACAGTTCCCGCAGTCTCCGCTGCCCATTGGAATTCTGGGTTGAGATCCCAATGCCTGATGGGGCTAAAACATTGTCGCGGGTGGTTCTGGGTACATATCGTCAGGCCCCCGTTCCCTCCCTCCCTCCGTGAAAGCAAGGGCAGACAATCATTTTGCGCCTTTTTTCCTGAGTTACCTGTGCAGATGCCATACCACAGCAAGCATGGAGCCCGCTCAGGTAACCGTCACCCTATGACTCCTGGGTGCTGGCAGACGCAGTACGGCTTTGCTACACAGTAGCAGCAACCCCTTGCCTTGTGGCAGCAGACGGTACAGTACGACTGGTAGCCGTCATCGTCATGTCCGAGGTGCTCCTGGCCACGTCGGCTGGGAGCGCCTGGACAGACATGGGCGCAGGGACTAAATTTGGAGTGACTTGACCAGGTCATTCTCTTTAGTCCTGCAGTCAGTCCTATTGAACCGTCTTATGGTGAGCAGGCAGGCGATACGGATTGCTAGCAGTCGTACTGTACCATCTTCTGCCAGGCAGGCAAGAGATGAGGATTGCTAGCAGTCATATTGTACCATCTTCTGCCAGGCAGGCAAGAGATGAGGATGGCTAGCAGTCGTACTGTACCATCTTCTGCCGAGCAGCCATGAGATGTGGATGGCATGCAGTTCTTCTGCACCGTCTGCTGCCAGCCAAAGATGTAAAAGATAGATGGAGTGGATCAAAACAAGAAATAGACCAGATTTGTTTTGTACTCATTTGCTTCCCCCCCTCCCCTGTCTAGGGGACTCATTCCTCTAGGTCACACTGCAGTCACTCACAGAGAAGGTGCAGCGAGGTAAATCTAGCCATGTATCGATCAGAGGCCAGGCTAACCTCCTTGTTCCAATAAGAACAATAACTTAGGTGCACCATTTCTTATTGGAACCCTCCGTGAAGTCCTGCCTGAAATACTCCTTGATGTAAAGACAACCCCTTTGTTGATTTTAGCTCCTTGAAGCCAACCCTGTAAGCCGTGTCGTCAGTCACCCCTCCCTCCGTCAGAGCAACGGCAGACAATCGTTCCGCGCCTTTTTTCTGTGCGGACGCCATACCAAGGCAAGCATGGAGGCCGCTCAGCTCACTTTGGCAATTAGGAGCACATTAAACACCACACGCATTATCCAGCAGTATATGCAGCACTGGAACCTGGCAAAGCGATACCGGGCGAGGAGGTGACGTCAGCGCGGTCACGTGAGTGATCAGGACATGGACACAGATTTCTTTGAAAGCATGGGCCCTGCCAATGCATGCATCATGGTGCTAATGGGGCAGGTTCATGCTGTGGAACACCGATTCTGGGCTCGGGAAACAAGCACAGACTGGTGGGACCGCATAGTGTTGCAGGTCTGGGACGATTCCCAGTGGCTGCGAAACTTTCACATGCGTAAGGGCACTTTCATGGAACTTTGTGACTTGCTTTCCCCTGCCCTGAGGCGCATGAATACCAAGATGAGAGCAGCCCTCACAGTTGAGAAGTGAGTGGCGATAGCCCCATGGAAGCTTGCAACGCCAGACAGCTACCGGTCAGTTGGGAATCAATTTGGAGTGGGCAAATCTACTGTGGGGGCTGCTGTGATGCAAGTAGCCCACGCAATCAAAGATCTGCTGATATCAAGAGTAGTGACCCTGGGAAATGTGCAGGTCATAGTGGATGGCTTTGCTGCAATGGGACTCCCTAACTGTGGTGGGGCCATAGACGGAACCCATATCCCTATCTTGGCACCGGAGCACCAAGCCGCCGAGTACATAAACCGCAAGGGGTACTTTTCGATAGTGCTGCAAGCTCTGGTGGATCACAAGGGACGTTTCACCAACATCAACGTGGGATGGCCGGGAAAGGTACATGACGCTCGCATCTTCAGGAACTCTGGTCTGTTTCAAAAGCTGCAGGAAGGGACTTTATTCCCAGACCAGAAAATAACTGTTGGGGATGTTGAAATGCCTATATGTATCCTTGGGGACCCAGCCTACTCCTTAATGCCATGGTTCATGAAGCCATACACAGGCAGCCTGGACAGTAGTCAGGAGCTCTTCAACTACAGGCTGAGCAAGTGCAGAATGGTGGTAGAATGTGCATTTGGACGTTTAAAGGCGTGCTGGCGCAGTTTACTGACTCGCTTAGACCTCAGCGAAACCAATATTCCCACTGTTATTACTGCTTGCTGTGTGCTCCACAATATCTGTGAGAGTAAGGGGGAGACGTTTATGGCGGGGTAGGAGGTTGAGGCAAATCGCCTGGCTGCTGGTTACGCGCAGCCAGACACCAGGGTGGTTAGAAGAGCACAGGAGGGCGCGGTACGCATCAGAGAAGCTTTGAAAACCAGTTTCATAACTGGCCAGGCTACGGTGTGAAAGTTCTGTTTGTTTCTCCTTGATGAAACCCCCCGCCCCTTGGTTCACTCTACTTCCCTGTAAGCTAACCACCCGCCTCTCCTCCCCTCAATCACCGCTTGCAGAGGCAATAAAGTCATTGTTGCTTCACATTCATGCATTCTTTATTCATTCATCACACAAATAGGGGGATGACTACCAAGGTAGCCCAGGAGGGGTGGTGGAGGAGGGAAGGAAAATGCCACACAGCACTTTAAGCACAGCACTTTAAAAGTTTACAACTTTAAAATTTATTGAATAACAGCCTTTTTTTTCGGCAGTCCTCTGTGGTGGGGTGGCTGGTTGGCCGGAGGCCCCCCCACCGCGTTCTTGGGCGTCTGGGTGTGGAGGCTATGGAACTTGGGGAGGAGGGCGGTTGGTTACTCAGGGGCTGCAGTGGCAGTCTGTGCTCCAGCTGCCTTTGCTGCAGCTCAACCATACACTGGAGCATACTGGTTTGGTCCGCCAGCAGCCTCAGCATTGAATCCTGCCTCCTCTCATCACGCTGCCACCACATTTGAGCTTCAGCCCTCTCTTCAGCCCGCCACCTCTCCTCCCGGTCATTTTGTGCTTTCCTGCACTCTGACATTATTTGCCTCCACGCATTCATCTGTGCTCTGTCAGTGTGGGAGGACAGCATGAGCTCGGAGAACATTTCATCGCGAGTGCGTTTTTTTTTCTTTCTAAGCTTCACTAGCCTCTGGGAAGGAGAAGATCCTGGGATCATTGAAACACATGCAGCTGGTGGAGAAAAAAAAAAAAGGGACAGCGGTATTTAAAAAGACACATTTTATAAAACAGTGGCTACACTCTTTCAGGGTAATCCTTGCTGTTAACATTACATACATAGCACATGTGCTTTCGTTACAAGGTCGCATTTTGCCTCCCCCCACCGCGTGGCTACCCCCTCAACCTTCCCCCCTCCCTGTGGCTAACAGCGGGGAACATTTCTGTTTAGCCACAGGCAAACAGCCCAGCAGGAATGGGCTCCTCTGAGTGTCCCCTGAAGAAAAGCGCTCTATTTCAACCAGGTGACCATGAATTATATCTCACTCTCCTGAGGATAACACAGAGAGATAAAGAACGGATGTTGTTTGAATGCCAGCAAACATACACTGCAATGCTTTGTTCTACAATGATTCCCGAGTACGTGTTACTGGCCTGGAGTGGTAAAGTGTCCTACCATGAAGGACGCAATAAGGCTGCCCTCCCCAGAAACCTTTTGCAAAGGCTTTAGGACTACATCTAGGAGAACCGCGAATGCCAGGGCAAAGTAATCCTTTCACATGCTTGCTTTTAAACCATGTATAGTATTTTAAAAGGTACACTCACCAGAGGTCCCTTCTCCGCCTGCTGGGTCCAGGAGGCAGCCTTGGGTGGGTTCGGGGGGTACTGGCTCCAGGTCCAGGGTGAGAAACAGTTCCTGGCTGTCGGGAAAACCGGTTTCTCCGCTTGCTTGCTGTGAGCTATCTACAACCTCATCATCATCATCTTCTTCGTCCCCAAAACCTGCTTCCGTATTGCCTCCATCTCCATTGAAGGAGTCAAACAACACGGCTGGGGTAGTGGTGGCTGAACCCCCTAAAATGGCATGCAGCTCATCATAGAAGCGGCATGTTTGGGGCTCTGACCCGGAGCGGCCGTTCGCCTCTCTGGTTTTCTGGTAGGCTTGCCTCAGCTCCTTCAGTTTCACGCGGCACTGCTTCGGGTCCCTGTTATGGCCTCTGTCCTTCATGCCCTGGGAGATTTTGACAAAGGTTTTGGCATTTCGAAAACTGGAATGGAGTTCTGATAGCACGGATTCCTCTCCCCAAACAGCGATCAGATCCCGTACCTCCCGTTCGGTCCATGCTGGAGCTCTTTTGCGATTCTGGGACTCCATCATGGTCACCTGTGCTGATGAGCAATGCATGGTCACCTGTAGCTTGCCACGCTGGCCAAACAGGAAATGAGATTCAAAAGTTCGCGGTTCTTTTCCTGTCTACCTGGCCAGTGCATCTGAGTTGAGAGTGCTGTCCAGAGCGGTCACAATGGAGCACTCTGGGATAGCTCCCGGAGGCCAATACCATCGAATTGTGTCCACAGTACCCCAAATTCGAGCCGGCAACGTCGATTTAAGCGCTAATCCACTTGTCAGGGGTGGAGTAAGGAAATCGATTTTAAGAGCCCTTTAAGTCGAAATAAAGGGCTTCATTGTGTGGACGGGTGCAGGTTTACATCGATTTAACGCTGCTAAATTCGACCTAAAGTCCTAGTGTAGACCAGGGCTGAAAACTGAAGTCAGGGACACTTCGCACAGGCTTAAGTACTTTGAGAATCAGGGGCCAGGGTCTGAGTTAGTAATGTACCTGTGGCCCACCATAGTGTTAGGGGCACCGCTTTGTTGTGACATTTTATGATTGTTTAAAAAAAAAAATCTTACAAATTTTGCCCTGAGAAAATCGGCAACCACCTGGCCAAATTCCTAGTTTGCTTCCCTAAATTCAATCTGCAGCCCTGATTGGAGAATTTATTCTTCACTTTCTGCCATACATGGCTTCACAGAGTTTCTGTGCACTGTTAAATAAAAATTTAGTGCCAGAGGTGAATCTATGTACGTACAATCCTGAATTTTTCCACAAGGCTTCAGGCATCCAAATTTGTGGAAAATGAGTGGTTTGGAAAAGCAGGATGCAATGCAAGACTCACTTTGCTGCTAAAGGATGCAGGTGCCTTGTGATTACCTGCAGATCAGATATCACTCGTCTGGACATATTTTGTACATCCTTTTGATAAATATGTAAGCTACTAGGATGAGAGGTAGTATATAATGCTACAGAGCAGTGGTTCTCAAACTTTTGTACTGGTGACCCCTTTCACATAGCAAGCACCATTTAACACCATTATAAATGCTGGAGGCAAAGTGGGGTTTGGGGTGGAGGCTGACAGCTCGCAACCCCCCAGATAATAACCTCATGACCCCTTGAGGGGTCCTGACCCCCAGTTTGAGAACCCCTGCTATAGAGGCTCGATATATGCACAGCTGGCTCAGATGCAGGTGCTCAGCTACAACCATACTATTTAGCAGGGTTTTTGCCTAGTTTACCTGTGCAGGGTGGACTTTGTGGGAGACAGCCCTCTCTAGACAGACTAGCTGAAGAACATAACATAAGAACAGCCATACTGGGTCAGACCAAAGATTCATCAATCTCTGTATCCTGTCTTCTGACAATGGCTAATGCCAGGTGTCTCAAAGGGAACGAACAGAGCAGGTAATAATCAAGTGATCCATTGAGACTAGGACACCATTCCTGCCCATCCTGGCTAGTCCCACAATTATTTATTATTATTTGTATTATGCCTAGATGCCCCAGTCATGGTCCAGGACCCCTTTGTGTTAAGTGCTGTACAAAACACAGAGCAAAAAGACAGTCTCTGCCCCAAACAGCTTATAAGATATTTTTGATCAAAGAACTGAATACTCCAAGTCCACTATGGCCAGAGAAACTATGCTAGAAACCACCTAACAACACCCATGTTTAAAAAGAGTTGTGAATATATACACCTGCATGGAGAGGGTCCTCCATAAGTGAGTTTTATTAGTAGGCTTCCAATCAAATGGATTTGTTCCATGGCAGGGACAGTTTTTGAATACGGATACTCATAGAAAGAGAAAAAATTTAGAGAGAAATATTATTTCTTTTTTAAAATGATGCCTATCATATGCCAATGTGTGCTTTCCAGACACATGCTCAGCAGGGCTGTGCAACCCTGGGGAAGTCAATGGGAGCTGTGGGTGCTATCATCTTTGAAATTCAGTTCTAAGATTTACAAGGGCTCTAGTTCTCATCAGATGACACTCTGGAAAGTCAGTCTGTGTTCAAATACAATAAGTGAACCGATCTTTAATTCTGCCCTCTGTAAGGGAACGCCAAATGACCGTAGTAAAATTAAACATAAAAAAACAAACAAGAAAAAGAATCAGCTATTTTGTTGCCAGCAGTAAATATTGCATCTCTGGCACGGCATGAGAAACACTCATCAGTACTGTCAGCCTCTGCACTGCACTCTCAGAGATTAATCACCAACATCTTGTGGACATTCTTTATTCTAGGTGGGTGCCAGCTGAGCAGTCAACATCATGATTTCAATTGTAAAAGACTCCATAACTCTCAGACCTGCAGGCAGTGCCACTCAAGCATTAAGCAGCAAAACCTATGCTGATTTCCTCCCCTCTTTTAGATCAAGAACCACATTCCCAGAATTTTTCTGCCTCTGACCTTCCCATTATCAGTACATTTTCCACACATACCCCCACCACCCCAAAAGCTTCATTTGAAAAAGGCATTGCAGACCCATCTGCTGAGCAGGAATGTTAATGGATCACACCCCCTAGCCAGAATCATTGTTCAAAATTAAACAAATCCCCCCCCTTCCCATCTCCATATTAGCTATGTCTTCAGCTTTTAGGAATGCTTTAACCCTCAGTCCAAATGCACACTCTTCTCATTTGTTATAGTGGCTCTACAGAACCGCAAGATCTTGGCTGTGCCATTAGGGAGGGTTTCCCAGCTAGAATGAGGCTCACTTCCTCTCTGGCTATTGCTAAATTAGCCCTAGCAGCTATCCCTGGAGTTCTTCAGAAGCAGTTGTGTGAGGAAATGTTTGCCTTAGGACCCAGATCCGGTATCCACCCATCCTACTCTCTTTCATTATTATAACAACGCCACACTCTTGCACAGCTCTTTTCATCAGTGGATTCAAAGCGCTTCACAATCTCTAATGCATTCTCACAACACCCCACTGAGGTAGGGAAGTGCTATTACCCTCATATTACATATGTCACACTCTGTGCTATGTAGTCATTATGGCTCAATATATTTTTTAAGAGCAATGTATAATAAACCTTTCCAGACAAGTGCAGTATAATACAAATTGGCTTGCTTGAGGGGCGGGGGTGGGGTGGGGGGGTGCTTCCATTCCTGGCTATTTAAAAGGGGAACACAAATGGACAGGGTCCCTGCACTGTTTGCCTGACTCTGTGAGCACATGCACCTTGGAGCAGGGGGATTATCACTGGCTAACAGAGAAACTATTCGGGGGAGCCCTGCTGGGAGTTCACCCCTGGTTGGGTTATACTTAGACCAGACAGCATGTCACTGAGTAGTGGGGGCATGTAGTAGGGAGGAGGCGTGGAGTGGCAGCATTTGTCAGTGTGGCGAGGGCAGAAACCGGAGTATGTGATCAGAAGGGTAAGTGCAATAGGGCATAAGGGGGGCATCTAACAGGATGGCAGGTTTCTTCTGTCATCAGACACTGGAACCCTGCATAAAAACACTGCGTAAATTCTGCTGTTGTGACAGGTGCTTGACTGGGAATATATGGAAAGTAGAAGCAGCTTTGGAGAGAGAGAGAGAGAGAGAGAGAGAGAGAGAGAGAGAGAGAGAGAGAGCTAGGAAACAGGTTCTGGAGGGAGACCCAAGAGACAGCCAGGCTTAGAGAGAAAGTTTAGGGTCAGGTCTATGTTGCATTGTTATTTTTTGAATTCCCAGTAATCTCAAAGCCAGAACAGGGGTGAGTTTGGACACTAATTCAGGGTCTGTGCACTCTGTCGAGGAAGGGATAGGGACGCAGTCCATTCACAGGGAACAATCAGAAATAAAAACAATGCAAATGAAAACTGAGGAGGAAGGTGAAGATTATAACTAATCATGATGCATTTACTCAGTGCTAGCACCCAAACTAAATTGTTTGTAGAGCTGTAAAATAAGTCCAGTTTCTTTACTGAGCCTTTGAAATGCTAATTGACGTAGTTGGTATCATCATCTCTGCTAGCAGTACCTGAATTACTCTCCGAAGTCATAAAGGAGCATTACTGTTATTACCCACCCTCATGAATATTTACTGATCTTTAAAAATATATATATTCCATCTGGACTAGGGTGTAATTCAACTTTGATATAATCTATCTGAATAACTTCTCTCCACACAGACAAACCACTTAATACTTATTACAGCTAAATCAAGGAGAGACAAATCACTCTTCCTTGTTTTAACTAAATGGCCTTAGAGGAGTGGGGAATTACCTAGTTGTTGAAGAAGGCATTTAACACACAAATTAGAAACTGTTTTACAATAAATTTCTCTGTGTCTGGAACACAGAACAATGTCACACACAGAGATGTTTGCAGACGCTAGGGCATTTCATTTCCCCATTTGAGATTTCAGAGAAAGCTGGATGATGGGCAAATAAGATGAACCACTCATATATTTTGACAGTTGTAACCATCATGGTTTATTTCCCTGTACATCATTTCTCAAATCTGAGAGAATGTGGGGCACAAGCTTTCAATGGAACTACAAGTTTAATATCAAGCACCATTTGTATAAGAAATCTTTAGAACATTGTCTCCATAGCAGACTGATTTAATAAAGTAGATTGTATGGATTTTGATTAAAACAGAGAAAAATATTAATGTAGCTGTCTACAAGAACAGAAAGAAGTGGAACATCAATTGAGAGCTGAAATGGTACAAATACATTGAATTACACATGATTTAATTTAGCAAAACCATATCAACCACTCAAACAGACAGAGTGATACTGCATAGGGGTAATAATTAGTTGGGATTTTTGCTATATTCTATGGAAGTTTGGACTAATTTCTCTGATATGATATACAGCTCCCAAAGGGAAGAGGTGAAAGGCCTAACACTTGGCTCGGAACAAGCAGACCTAGTTGTGACTAAACTCTATGCAATGTATTACAGGAAACAATCTTGCACGAGCAGAGAGATCGACTAGATGGGACGATGCAGGGTTTTTCCATTGTATTCTTTCTGTGTCTTGTATATTTCAAATAGTGGGCCACATGTGATCCCTACTGTTGTGCTGTACAGAAGTGGCAGATTAGGCTACAAATCTACTGCATGGTTTCCACAAACACCCCTCTCCACTGTCTGCACTTGGAAGATGCTCCACAGATTTAGGGAGGTGAAGGGGGAGATTTACCCTCCATTGGGTTCTCTCACTATGGGCCATTTTCACTCAGTGAGGCACAGGAGACTTAATCATGGCAAGATGCATCAACATTTCCTCCCTCAGTGTACTGCAATGTCTATTTTCTCCCCCACAAAAAGTAGCTTTCCCCCCGCAGCCAGCACTGCCCCGAAACTCAAATCATAGGAAAGGAGAACACAGAAAGGGAGTATAAGTTCTGACACAGTTAACTGTCTGCTACCCTATTTTTCTTCCCTGTGCACAGATGCTGACATCTTCCTTTCCATTCCACTGCGCATTGACCTTTCCATTAAACTGGGTATCATGCAAAGACCCTCAACCTGTGCTAAATAAAACAATTTGCCAGCACTAGAGCTGCTTGTCAGTAGTCTCGTTATCAGACTTCGACTCCTCAGCACAATAGATCAGACTCTCACAGCTCCACGGGGTTTTATTTATTGACACTGACGATGAGGATGACAAGCAGGCTGAAATATGGGCCCGCAATCTGTCTTGTAACAAGGTTGATTTATCAAGGCGGTGTGATTCTTTCACAGAGAAACCAGAAAACAGGTCAAACCAGCATCGTTTCTTATTTCACTATGAAAGTGAATCTCTGAGAGGAAATCAGGCAGACCTGTAACCTTCACTTTCCCTATGCAACCCCAAACCCTCCTGCTGCTTCTAGCAGACCCCAACTTCCCTTGCCTTATCCAGTGCTGGTGTGCGTAGATATGTCTTCACTGCAGAGTTAATTTGGGTGATCCGCACAAAGGTTAGCTTAGCACAGGTGTTAACAACCACCTACCCTACCCGAGTTGCTGCATCCTCATTGGTGTCACTGGGACTTCTGGAGGCATATCCTATGGTTCTTTGTGCTGAATGAAGCTGAGCCACTCTCTAATTCTTTCCCAGTGAACTGGCTGTCCTTTTGGGCACAGGGTGGGAAGCTGTAGGAGGGCATTGGCGGACTATCACATTCAAGTGTTTTAGCCTGCGTCCTCATTGTATAGTGGGCAGCTTACCAACCTGAACAAAAGAGGCACCTGAGCTCTGGGCCAGCCAGCCTGGGTTGAAAGCAACACTAAACTCAGGTGAGGCAGCTTTTGTGTGTGGACAGGAGGGGGGTTGAGGCAACACTCCGGTAAGAACCCGAGTTAACCCTGCAGGGAAGTCAGACCTTGTGTGTTTCAGGGGAGGGGTGAAAAAGCTCTCTGACCTGCAACTTCTACCTCCACCATCAAGTCTTTGAGGGAGTCAAGCTGGCGCCTTGCGCCAATCCAGAATCTGGTCCCCAACAGGAGCGTAGGCCTGTAGAGTGAGGCCTGGCAATTTTGAGGCACGCCGAGATTCATGTTAAGCTCAGTTATTGAATATGTTTAAAATGTAATTTAAAAAATATCAGACAACCATTTTGTCTTGAATCTCAGGAAAATCACTTGTCAAACAAGCTGCCAATTGTACATGGAAACAAGCTCATGCTGCTGCAAAAGATTGCTTAAGCAGGACAGTGCATGTGCTGCTGGAACTACTTAATTAATGTTTCCAAGTGAGTCTCTAAATACTGGTTCTGAAGTTTTACAAGACTGCTAATTCCTGCCTTGGTTCCAGTTCATTAGACCTGTCTAAAAGCTTAGCAGCCTCAGGTCAGTCTGTACGAGTCTGATAAGGCCTCCCTTGTGCTTTTACCCTCACTGCTGTAGCTTCCAGAAATGACATCTTCTTCAAGCATAGCAAAATATCTTCCCCACTATGACTGTCAACAGGAGCTCAAGAGCTTCTGATACCTTATCAGGCTTTCATTAGGAAGAAACTGATAGAAGAAAAAATATCATGTAGCAAAGAGAATGCTGGCTCATCCCTTTAAAAAGTAGCTTCTGAATTTTCTTTCTTGGTAGGGTGATCTTTCTATTACACTCCTAAACTTCTCTGTTCCTAGGGCAACCTTTGTTACTATTCCGCAAAGGATACAGCAAAGCAAATCACTTGTGGCAAAGCGTGTATAACTCGGTTACTCCACAAGTCCTATTTAATGGGCAAAGTAAATAAAGAGAACTGAAGGAGGAGGAAAAAGAACAGAGTTATTGATAAAATCTTACTAAATGTTGATGCTGATGTATAGCCAGAGTCCACCATTATTTATCCAGTTATTTTCCAGATTGCACTACTGCACCTAGCATAATGCAATCTATTTTCCTAGCACTAGGATTGTGCTCAGGGCAGCACACTTGGTCCAGAGGAGTGACACTGTAACTGTCCCACCCTACTATTTATGCTAAAAGCATCAGCAAAGTATCATCCTGATACTTTGAAGAGAGAATGGACAGAATCTTTTTTTATAGTGCTCTTACTACCTAAGGTAGTCAGCAAACGACAGACTGTTCCACTAATGTTCCTCAAGGTGGACAGGTAGGTATAGCAAAGCTTGTTATGAAGCAGTTACCAGGGGATTAATCCAGTATGAGTTACTTAAAGGTTTTCCAATATATGAAATTAGCCCCTGGTCTGTTGCCTGGAAAGTCAGATAATGCACATAATTCCTCCTGTATCTGCCCCCACCATCTCTACCACAGATTACGCTCGATCATTAAGGGAAAGTTAGGAGATGCTGCAATTTAGGAGGGATTAATCCAACTAGGCATGACATGAAGTCTACAACCTCAAAGCAATCTCTGGGGATAAAACCATTACGACAGATCCTTAATGTTATTTGACAGTAGTTTTTGACGTCGCTTACCTAGACATTGACACAGATTTGTTCCATGATATTATTTTTCTTTGTCAAGATGCACTTGGTATCCATATCTCTGAACATGAGCAGGGAAGAGTATTTTGCTTCCCACATCCTTAGCTACCCATAAGAGAAATGCCCTCGTGTGCCTGAAACTGCTTAGAATGGTCTTCCAATGCCTGCTCTTGTCCACAAGGGAGACTAGCACAGACATGAACTATTAAGCACCAGAAAAACAGACCCTCCCTTGTTCTTCCAGGTTTCCAGAGGGTGTGATGGGGAAGGAACATGATTATTTTCCTTCCTGTTACATTTTTCATACCCACACAGATCTAACGCTTCAAAGCGACTTTGAAGGCACTCATCATAAGCAAAGGCCTCATGTTCAGCCTTGTGGACTGCGCTTTAAATCCTGACTTCTGGTGATGTCCTGAGACGAAATGGGGATAATTTTTCAAGAGGTCCAGCCTTGGGCATCTTTAACAAGTGAACTTTCAAAGAGAAGTCTATATACTATGTAACTCAAGGGACGGATTAAAATAAAAGTACAGCAGCAATATTAATTCCCGTACATATGGGACCAGAACCTAGGGTTGCCAACTTTCTAATTGCTGAAAACCAAACAGCCTTGCCCCACCCCCGCTCACTCCTCTCCCTCCATCGCTCACTCTCCACCACCCCCATTGCTCACTCTCTTGGGACTCACCTGCAGAGCCAGGTTGGGAGGAGCTGACGAGGAGGCTGCCCAATCGGGGCACAGCAGGACATGGCAGGGGTCGGCCCCCGGAGCAAGAGGGCAGAGTGGGAAGGGGTCAGTCCTCGTAATGAGGGGCCAGTGCAATTGGAGGGGATCCCTCCCCTCTCCCCAAATCCCCGGGCAGCAGCACCTACCTCTTAAATCCCAGTCCAGAAGCCACCCATTGCTCTCTGGCAGGTGTCAGCAGCTGAGCAGAGAGCAGCTTCTTCATTGGGCTCCAGCCGCAGCTGCTGCCCTTCCCACCCCCAAGTGGCAGAAGCCAGTTACTGAAGCCAACCGGACTTTTAGCATCCAGTCTGACCAGACGCTGCCAATTTCCCTTTCTGAATGGACACTCCAGTCAAAAACCGGATACCTGGCAACCTTAGAGCCCAAGTTTGTGTAAACTGATATCTACTTTAATGGAACAATACTGATTTACACCAACTGCGGAGCTGTTCTACCACTTGTACTGAAAAGTGAACTTTAATAGGCAGCGGGTCAACACAGGATAAAAATCACACATCAGAGTGCCATAATGTTTGCCATATCTACACAATAATGTTGTAGAACCCCAGAAATATTTTTTATTATTATTACTATTTTACACATATTGTCATGTCAACTAGATTTGCAGAAGACCAGATTGGCCTGTCAGTACCAAGGCTATCTTAGAAATATCTAACAGTTTGCAATGTCCAGGCCAAGTTCATGCAGGTTTTTTTTTTCCAGTAGAGCTAAGAATCAGCACTTTTCCTGCGTGTTAAATTGTTGATTGCTGTTTAATATGCATAAGGAAAATAAGATGATGCAACAGCTGGGAGAATGAAAGAGGAATTTAAAACTTTGTAATAGCTCCATAGGCCGTGGGTGAGGCTAGTCCCTTGGCCTATATACCTGCTACCCATGAATAGCTGAAATTCCATGTTGTTATAAACCTACAAGAAAAAGACTGAAACGTGAAAATGAGTAAAGATGGCAAATTGGAGGGTTTGATCCTGCAGGGCTCTGCCCCTGAGCCAGACCTTGCATTCAGCAGTACAGGCACCTCCCAGGTCTCCAGATTTACTACAGAGTGAAGAAATAGTTCACTGATCAACACAGAAGCACGGTATTAAGTGACCAACATAACTGTCCTTATCCTATATCTCCATGCTATCGTACAGATGGAGGAGCGCTCACCAAGTGTCATACAGCCTGAGAGGTACCTTCTCCGGGTATCTAATTTTAGATACGCAGAATTAAATCCCCTGCTTTCGATAGCTTTATGTATCATGCTACTTTTCATTGGCATGTTTAACACTTATTACACAACAAAGAGCCCGAGACCCTTCATTTCACGCTATGATACAAAGGGCCAGATGTTCCAGATGTTCTACTGACTTTGGTTTCATCAACAGGGAAGGACACAGGTGAACAGAAAGTTCCGTCAGCAGCTTGCATTCAAGGAGCAGCGCAGTAAGTTGCTCAGAGACTAATGGGATTCGGCAGCTTTACTGATTAGGAAAAGGTTAAAATGACCTGCTGGGCACCCTCAGCTATTTAAGCCTCTTTTCCTTCCTCATGCTGCTTTAATCTTGGTAACATGGTCACGTGACCCAGCAGAAAACTGAAGCCGATTAGTGGCTTTCCACTGGCTACAAACGGTCAAAACATTGGATATGGTGTGAATACTTCAGGAAGAGGATAGTGCCAGGCTTTGTGCCCTCTTGTTGAGCACATCTGGCTGTACATTGCATCCACTTTTCTAGAAATCGCCACGAATGGATTCCCAGAGGGAAAATCCTACAAAAGGACAAACTTTCTCCTCATTTTTACCCAAGTAAATCCAGTCACCATTTCCCCACATTCTCCCCATCAAAATCCCTCTCACTACAGTTCTGTTCTTTAACAACCCAAACTACCAGCATCTTTTGTCATGGTCTCCATCATTCCAGACAAGGACAGGATAGGATTCCCTTTGTATGGAGTCTACCTGCTGTAGACAACAGATCCAATTACTAGATAAATGACACACTCCTCTAGGAATCCAGGACTAGAGGCCTGCTCCTTCAGCTCAGAAAACACAGACCTCTTCCTCTTGAGCTAAAGGAGCACTCCCTTGGCTAGTACTAGTAGCTTCTTATCCTCCGTGTGGGCCAGCTACTAAAGGATGTCTTCCTTGTACTTGCACATAGACAGTGCATTACACCTGTAGCCCTGTGTCAAGTTGGATCTAAAATTCCATGCCAATGCCTCTGGATTCTGCATTTTCCTGGTGCATGCAGCAAGACCTTCACTAGCTTCATTTAAATTACAGAAATTGAGCTTTTTAAGGAACTGAATATGAAACTCATTAATACAATGCATACAGCAGCCCTGTGTAACTGATTATGATACAAGGTTCAGGTTATTTTACAATGTCTACTATCTTTGGTTTTTATTCTATCACAAATTTTTATACTGACAACGTATAACTGCATTGTACTTTTCAGAAGGAAGCTGGAGGGTCTGACAGTTAGATAAAGAATTGTTTGGGCACCTGGAAAGAAATGGAACACAATGTAGGATTGTGGGATAAGCACACTAATTCGATGTTTCCAATAAAACAGTCATGTATATAATGTAGATATTTAAATAAACAGCATTAGGACTTAGGAAGAAAACACTGCATTGGTTACACTCCATTCAATTTTTAAGGTTATCTTCACAACCATACGGTCGGATACGTACATATACACATCTATAATGACAGCCTAGATTCATAGAATATCAGGGTTGGAAGGGACCTCAGGAGGTCATCTAGTCCAACCCCCTGCTCAAAGCAGGACCAATCCCCAATTTTTGCCCTGATCCCTAAATAGCTCCCTCAAGGATTGAACTCACAACCCTGGGTTTAACAGGCCAATGCTCAAATCATTGAGCTATCCCTCCCCACACCTGTACACCTGAAAAAGAGCTCTGTGGAGTTCAAAAGCTTGTCTCTTTCACCTCCCACAAAAATAACCTTGCTTAGCTGTAGAACATTCCAAGACGATAAAAAAGAAGCTGCAAACAGTGAGTGTCTGATAATGCACCACTGAAACCCATAAGATTTTTAACATTGACTTAAATGAGAGCAGGATCAGACCCTGAGTGTTTCCTCCCTCTGCTCAAGAAGAATGAGCTTGGCTCCACGACAGCCCATAGAGAGCATGCTGCCATTCAGTGCCCTAACCCTTCCCATTCTGTCCTAGTTCACTGCAATAAACAGCAATTTCTTCCTGGATTGACTAATATTCCAAATAAGCAAGCATTTTAGTGCTTTCTGTCCAGGAGACACTTTGTAGGAGCTGAGACTGGGAGTCAGGTCAGCTTTATAAATGTACAAGTTTGGTCTCTTTCTTCCACCTTTCCCCAGACAGAGTCCAATCACAGATGTAAAAACAGGTAAGTTTTAATGTGCTTCAGCAGGTCGTTAGTCCTTGCTCTTTAACAGCCGTGATAGCACTGGTATCCATGCATCCCTGGAGTCTGAGCTACTTGATCTTCTTGGATCAAAACTCATGTTAGAATACTTTTAGGTCTCCCAGTCTGTGTGCCAGACTTTTCTCTTAGCTACACCTTACAAGTCCCCTGAAGTCAGCAGAATTGAACCAGTGTAACTGAGAGAACTTGCCCCCATGTCTTCATTCTTGGAGTGCATATGTTATTCCTCTTACTACTTTCAGCAGGTGTTAAGAGGTAATCCAGGCAGTGAGGAACTCTGACTTGGGACCTTATTCCACTGTGAAAATACTTCCCACTGAAGCCCTTTATGCTGATTAGAGCTAGTCAAAATGTTCACAAGATTTGAAATCACACAAATTTGTGAGATGGGGGGGGGTTGATACTAATTCAAAAGGTGGGTCATGTTCAATGAAAGGTTTGCTGAAGTTTGTCAAATCTTTACGTCAATTTTTGCCCACTAATGATTTTTGCATCAAAATTGTGCAAAATACGTGGGTTTGAAGCAAACGTCAGTAATAGTTTCAACTGAATTTTCCTTTGAGATTCTGTAGCTCACGAAAGCTCATGCTCAAATAAATTGGTTAGTCTCTAAGGTGCCACAAGTACTCCTTTTCTTTTCACCCACATAAACTGAACCAGGAGCAAATGTTTACATGACAGCCTGCAAAACAACACTACCAATTTCACATGTTCCTAATTAAAATATTAGCACTGTTCATAATTTTGGACTGAAGTCCCCACTGTTAATCTGATCTCATTCTTTAAAGGGATTCTGCTTACAAACTAATTGCAGAGCCAGCAACTGGGACAGGTTATACAGAAATTCTTGGGTTAATAAAATTGTTTTCACTGACAACCTTTGTAGATAGAAACAAACACATTTTGTTAAAACAAAACGGACCATAAACATTTTAAAATTAAAAATACAGAAAACCTAGGATCTTTGCCATAGTTCTGGTCTTTCTTTTTAGAAGCCCAAGTGATAACTTTTCCAGGCACTGAAAAGATATTCCTGATTATAACGCTTCTCCCTCCTCTGTTTGAGAAGATTCTTCTGGACAATAGTCTCTGCAAGCTGGGGTGAAGACTGCATAATTTACTGCTCAGCACAAAGGAAAGCAGCTTCCCCCCAGTGTGGTCTTTCACAGTTGTGAATCCAAGTTGCATGGTAATTAAAACTCAAAAATCCTCTTCCATCAACTCAAGAGAGAAATTCAAATTTAATTTCCAGTACTTAAATACCTCCCCCCGGAGCTCACTGAGCCTCCTATTAAAAAATCTCAGACATGCAAATGATGCCCTTTTCAGAACCGGCAGGAAAAAACGTAATTGGTAGCAAGCAAAACTAATGATTGGGTTAATGAAATATAGGCTCTATTGACTCAGGACACTCAACTGAATCTGTTCCTGATCAGGGTAAACTATCCTCCCCCATCCCCCTTTCCTTTGTCTGCTGCATACTACCAGGCCTAAAACAGAAACTCATTCAAGAGTGATGCCTCCATTAGAAATGGCAGGAGTCAGATCAAAGTCCCTCTAGCTAGAGGCCACAAGTGTTTACAGCCCTTCAAATGGAGAGCATAGCCTCTGCACACTCAGTGTTTTTTATTCCACACAGCACCAGTTATATTTGTATGGTGGAAGAGCAGGTTATTGGCATAGGCTGGAAAAGTTGGCAGCAAAAAGGAAGAAGCGGAAAGAGGGTTGGATGGTACAAATCATTTTGGGGCTTAATTATAAAAAGCAAAACAAAGTGTAGACAGAACTTTCAAAGATCAAGGTCAAAGTCTTGCAGGATGGCTCGGCTTCATCTGTATGGGTTAGAAAGAGACAAAAGACCTGTCTTCCAGCTCAACTCCCTGCCCATGCAGGATTATTCCCTTCCATACATCCTGAGATGTTTATGTCCACTCTAGTTTTAATGGCACAGGGCACTTCCCTAGTGGGGCTATTGTACAGCTCCATACTTCTCACGGTCAGGATGTTCTTTCTGATGATAATCAACCTAAAGTTTCCTTTTGTTAGTTTGATCCATTCCTCCATTTGTGCCCCCATCCACCCCCATCCCCATACTGTCCCACCATCAAGAAGTCTATTCTTTCCTTAGCATTAATACCCTTCAACCATTTGTAGAATGATGCCCCCATTTTGTCCTCTCTTAGGCCTGGTCTACACTACAGAGTTAGATGGATGAAACTCTGTAGTGTCTACACTACAATGGTGCTCCCGCCGACGTAAGTGGCCCACTACATCGACTTGATAACGCCATCTCTGCGAGAGGCATATTGCTTACGTCGATGTAGTCAGGGTGACGCAGTGTCCACGTAGACACTGCGTTACTTACATCACCTGTTAGTTGTCAGCTAGAGCCCCCCACCCCAGCTCTGACAGCCCACACTATCAGCCAGGCATGGGGATCACAGCTGCCCCCTCCTTCTGGTCCTGACAGACCGAGCTGTCAGTGCTGGGACGGGGGGCCCAGCTGTGAGCCCGGTGCCTGATTGACACTTGGGCTGTCAGCACCAGAGAGGGAGGGGCCCCAGCTGTGAGCCCCATGCTCAACTGAGAGCTCAGGCTGTCAGTGCCAGGGCAGGGGGGCGGGCAGCTGTGAGCCCCGCTCTCGGCTGACACTCCGCTATCAGCCCCAGGGCAGGGGGCTTCAGCTGTCAGTGCCCCCACAATGCCCCACTTCAGTCAGTGGAAGTGCTTCTGATGAGGACATGGCACCACCAACAGAAGGAGCATAGGGTGGACATGAACCACCCCTTTAACTTCTGCGATGGCTGTACATCAATGTAACTTACGTTGACTTAATTTTGTAGTGTAGACAAGCCTTTAGACATGTTAATACAATCTTTCCTCATCACTCAGTCCCCTGATCATTTTTGTTGCTCTTCCCTGAATTCTTTCCAACTTGTCAGGCTTTTTATTGCAGCCTGGTGCCCTAAATTGAATGCACCCATTCCAGGTATACTTATAACAGAGGGAACATAAGCAGAAAGCAGCTAAAGCAATTCCTCCAGGCTTTTCCAAGCTGTTTGTCCCCATTAATTTGACATATACTTGCCAGGTGTAACATAGCAGAGATGTTAAAACCTCAGAAAAGGCATTGGCTCATTTAGGCGGAGTTGAGAGTAATTGTCCAATTATACACAGCATTTACTTACTGTGTAGGATGCAAGCAAGTCTCACAACTCCACTAACAATACAATGAAGTGTTAGCCAAGATGATTAGAGAGCATAAGTTCCTGCCAAGAGCTTTGTTCAAAGGAATGTAACCTCCGAAGTTCATTGCTCCAGCAAGGAGAGCGCCACATTCAGCAATGTTAACGTCGGAGAAAGGCTTCAGGGGAGATCCCTGATCCAAGGACATGGAGTCTGGCTACATTGCAGGAGTGATACACTGGGGTCCCATAGGAAAATACAATCCAGCTCCACAGTACTCTGCACTGATCAACTGAAGGGGTTCTCCCTCCTGCACTGGCCAAATATTACCAAAAGCAAACTACTGCTGTAGATGCAAGTGGCTCAAATCAGTTGCAGCATTCAGCCACATTCCAGTTCAGGACATGACCCCTTCTGGAGTATTTAGCAACTGGCCCTGGTCTGATGTGCAGGTACCTCTCATCACCACAATACTTCTTGGGCTTCAACAGCTCAGCACCCCAAAACAGGGTACAAATGCCCTATTTAGTAGGCTTAAGCTGGGTCACAAAATGGGGCTCTGGATTTTGAACAGCCCCAGAGCTGTTCAGAGCACAGAATTCTGTAGTTTAAGTTCAGACCCATTTCTATTCATAACTCACAACACTCCACGGTAGGTAAGGAAACAGAAAAAACATTTGATTTGGCTTCTAGCCCAAACTCACTGTGAAGTGGGGGGTAAGGGAGAAAAGATGGCAAATAAGAAATGAAGAGTCTAAGCTCCTCTGGGTGGGGTTGGAGAGGCACAATAGTAGGAAAGGGTTGGTTTGTTTTTAATTGAGGATTTTCCCCAGATACTGCTTTCCCCACTCAGTTCAGAAGAACGTTGAGCTGCACCACCACCCTTACACAGACATTAGGTAAACATTTTGGGCTCACTCCATTTGCCCAGTAACTTAGCTTTCTTCTGATAAACACATTCCAATGGCAGCGTAACCACAGGAGGAAGTTGCGTTTCTCCCAACTGCCTTTCAGAAGTCAATACTGATATGAAAACACAGGCGCATATGCAAACCGTCAAGCCACAGAATTATCTACTTGGGAATAATCATCCCAGTCATTGATAGTTCAGCGGCAAGCAGCCGAGCAGGTACAAAGAAGGTCTCTGCAGGAGTTCACTCGGGATACAACACAATTCCATTGTTATAAAACAACAATGGGCACCCATATGCTCCCTTTATGCCACTCAGGCAGTGCAAAGGGAGCAGAAACTGTCTGCATCTCCCTGACATTGGGGGCGTCCCTTTTTGGGGTACAGTCAGTGTAGCCAGTTCCTATGCTGACCCCCCACATGCAACGCTGGACTATGGGTTGTGCTGAGAGTGTAAAAATTAGGAAGGGGAAAGGATCCAGCTATGCTGAAATGCTGGATGGTTCATTGGGGGTAATTAACAAGTGCTGGAGCGTAGAGCAGCCTTACGATTGCTCCAAACTCCAGCAGGGCTGGAGCTCTTGTAAAACGAGCCAGAGAATCAGCCATGACCTGAAACCAGGCACAGCAGAGAACTCAGATGCTCAGATACCACAATGATGGGTGCAGTATAAGAACCTGAGTAGAATAAATCTATTTATTATTAGGGCTGTCAATTAATCGCAATTAACTCACATGATTAACTCAAAAAAATTAACTGTGATTAAAAAAAAGAATTGCGATTAATCACACTGTTAAACCATAGAATACCAATTGAAATTTATTAAATATTTTTGGATGTTTTTCTACATTTTCAAATATATTGATTTCTATTACAACACAGAATAAAAAGTGTACAGAGCTCATTTAATATTATTTTTATTACAAATATTTGCACTGTAAAAATGATAAAAGAAATAGTATTTTTCAATTCACCTCATACAAGTACTGTAGTGCAATCTCTATCATGAAAGCGTAATTTACAAATGTAGAATTAAGTAAAAAAATAACTGCACGCAAAAACAAAACAATGTAAAACTTTAGAGCCTACAAGTCCACTCAGTCCTACTTCTTGTTCAGCCAATTGCTAAGACAGATACGTTTGTTTACATTTACAGGCAATAATGCTGACTGCTTCTTATTTACAGTGTCACCTGAAAGCGAGAACAGGCATTCGCATGACACTTTTGTAGGCAGCGTTGCAAGGCATTTACGTGCCAGATATGCTAAACATTCATATGCCTCTTCATGCTTCGGCCACCATTCCAGAGGACATGCTTCCATGCTGATGATGCTTGTTAAAAAAATAATGCGTTAATTAAATTAGTGACTGAACTCCTTGGGGGAGAATTGTATGTCTCTGTTCTGTTTTACCCACATTTTGCCATATATTTCATGTTATAGTAGTCTCAGATGATGACCCCAGCACATTTTCGTTTTAAGTATACTTTCACTGCAGATTTGACAAAATGAAAAGAAGGTACCAATGTGAGATTTCTAAGGTTAGCGACAGCACTCGACCCAAGGTTTAAGAATCTGAAGTGCCTTCCAAAATCTGAAAGGGACGAGGTGTGGAGCATGCTTCTGCTGGTGGCATCTGACTCAGATATGAAAATGAACATGCATCGGCCCGCTTTTTGGATTGTTATTGAGCAGAACCCATCATCAGAATGGACGCATATATTCTGGAATGGTGGTTGAAGCATGAAGGGACATCAGAATCTTTAGTGCATCTGGCATGTAAATATCTTGTGATGCTGGCTACAACAGTGCCATGTGAACGCCTGTTCTCACTTTCAGGTGACATTGTAAACAAGACTTGGACAGCATTATCTCCTGCAAATTGTACCCAAATTTGTTTGTCTGAGCGATTAGCTGAAGTAGGACTGAGTGGACTTGTAGGTTCTAAAGTTTTATATTGTTTTGTTTTTGAATGCAGTTATTTTTTGTACTTAATTCTACATTTGTAAGTTCAACTTTAATTATAAAAAGATTGCACTACAGTACTTGTATTAGATGAATTGAAATATACTTTTTCTTTTGTTTTTTACAGTGCAAATATTTGTAATAAAAATAAATATAAAGTGAGCAGTGTACACTTTGTATTCTGTGTTGTAATTGAAATCAATATATTTGAAAATGTAAAAACCATCCAAAAATAGTGCAATAAATGGTATTCTATTATTGTTAAACAGCGTGATTAATCACGATTAATTTTTTAATCGCTTGACAGCCCTATTTATATGTATTATTTATTATTAATTATTATTATTAATTATTATTGATGATGATGATGATGCCTGGAATGGAGCATACACAAAACATTTACTAATAGTAAGAAGCTGAGAGGGATCAGAAATATTTTGGAGGATCAGATTAAGATACAGAAATGGGTAGGATCAAAATGAGACATAGGAAGACAAATGGAAAGTGCAATAATCAATGTGTGAGAATGGGACAATACCATGGAGGAGAATAGGAGAGGGGAGAGGTTATTTGATAATTGATTAAATGTGAATCAATAGTACAACCCCATCTCAATACAAATAAGGCAAGTAGCTCAGCAGAGGAAGGTCTATCAGCGGCTGAATCTCTCTGCTCTGCTATCACCTGGACTATATTCCTCATTCCATTTTGTCTGTGACCTTAAGGAAGGTCTCTACAGGTCCACTCCTGGCTCTGCACCTCCTCAAAGGTGCTGACAGTTCACAACTCAATGGGAGATGTGTGTGCTCAGCATCTCATAGGACTAATCCTTAAGTTATTGAAAAACATGCTGCCAGGAGAAGCTATGGAATCACTTTGACTGGGGATAATTCAAGGACAGGTCAGACACCCATCCACCAGGAATTAAAAAAATAAAATAAAAAATCAATCCTTCCATGATTCAGAGGAGCGGGGAATGGGACTAGACTATCTGAGTCTATAAACTAAATGAACACTTCATATGGTTTGTCAAGGTCTGTATCCTCTTTTTCTTATCGGATGTCCCTGAAATCACATTTTGAAATAAAAACTCTATTGAAGCAGAACTGATAATAAATAACGGGGGACCTTGGCTGCATTAACATGTTTATTATCTCCACTTTAAGCATTTTGGACTGGTTGCTGACCACTCCCTGAACCACTTGCTGGAAGTTTGTATAAACTCCACAGAGATTAAAACTAAAATAGAAAACTGACTCCAGGCTGGGGAAAATGAGAAGCAGGAAGTCAAGGGATATTTTTATTTACATTTTCAATTAACTTCAAGAGACAGAAATTACAGAGTGCTCAGAACTGGGTTTCAACCAAGGTAGGTGAGAGGGGGGAGTGCTTCATCTACATGCTTGTATCTGAAAATAGCTGCTCACTCACAGCTACTGCTGTAGGTAATGAGGGGACTTCACACATTTGTGACTTGGAAGTGTGGGTCCCCAGCAGTGGCTGTGTGATGCAGAAGTCAGGAGAACTGGGCTCTGGCTGTGAAAGATATGTCATCACGCACAGCTCAGCCTGAAATACATTTTAGGATTTCACTGCTACGGTACCTTACTGAAGTGTTAGCCACCAGAATAGCATGGGTTCTGAATACACACCATGTGTCACGGTCCAACAGGGGCAACGTGTATGCAATACAGAAAGGGACCCTCTCTTCACCAAGAGAAATGTTTCATGGAGCACATGTCCTGTAACTCTGCCAAATCACACACCTTGCTCAAGGCACCTTCTGTCTGACCATTGTGTAGCATCATCCAAAGGGGGTCCAGCCCACAGACAATTTTTACTTCACCAAAATAAAAGTTCATTTTGCACATCAAATGAAAGGAAAAGTGGAGCCAAGAGACCAGTTGATTAGCCAGCTGGGATTGGTGTCCAGTCTCTGATGAATGGTGCACACTGCATGGAAGGTGGAAATCACACGTTAGGAAAAGCCAATTATTCATAGATTCCAAGGCCAGAAGGGACCATTGTGAACATCTAGTCTGGTCTCCTGTATAACACAGGCCAGAGAATTTCCCCAAAATAATTCCTAGAGCATATTTTTTAGAAAAGCATCCAATCTTGATTTTAAAATGGTCAATGATGGAAATTACGCCATGACCCTTGGTAAGTCATTCCAATGGTTAATTACTCTCACTGTTAAAAATGTACACCTTATTTCTAGTCTAAATTTGTCTAGCTTCAATATCCAGCCAGTGGATCACGTCAGACCTTTCTCTGCTAGACTGCAAAGCCTGTTAGCAAATATTTGCTCCCCAAGTAGATACTTACAGACTGTGATCAAGTCACCCCTTAACCTTCTCTTTGTTAAGCTAAACAGATTGAGCTCCTTGAGTCTATTACTATAAGGCAGGTTTTCTAATCCTTTAATCATTCTTTTGGCTCTTCTCTGAACTGTTTCCAATTTATCAACATCATTTTTGAACTGTGGAAACCACAACTGGACCCAGTATTCCATCAATGGTCAACACCAGTGCCAAATACAGAGGTAAAATAACCCTTCTTCTCCTACTCGAGAGTCCCTTGTTTATGCATCCCAGGATTGCATTAGCTGTTTGGCCACAGCATCACACTGGGAGCTTATGTTTAGCTAGTGATCGACCATGACCCCCAAATCTTTTTCAGAGTCACTGCTTCTGAGGAGCCCCCATTCTGTAAGTATGGCCTACATTCTTTGTTTCTAGATGTATACATTTACATTTAGCCATGAAAAACACATACTGTTTGCCTGCACCCAGCTTACCAAATGATCCAGATCGCTCAGTATCAGCGGTTTTCCTCTATTATTTCCCACACCCCCAATTTTTGCAATCTGCCAACTTTACCAGTGATGAATTTATGTTTCCTTCCAGGTCACTGATAAAAATGTTAAATAGCACAGAGCCAAGAACCAATTCCTGTGGGATCCCACTATAAACACACCTGCTTGATGATGATTCCCTGATTACAATTGCATTTAGAGACATATCAGTTAGCCAACTTTTAATCCATTTGATGTGTGTCATGTTAATTTTATATTGTTCTAGTTTTTTAACCAAAATATTGTGCGGTACGTCAAATACCTTACAGAAGTCTAACTATATCACATCAACACTATTACCTTTATCAAGCAAACTTGTAACCTCATCAAGAGATATCAAGTTAGTTCAACAGGACCTATTTTCTATTAATTATATTACTTTCCTTTAATTCTTTATTAATTGAGTCCCATATCAGCCACTTCATATCTTGCCCAGGTTCAATGTGAGGTGGACAGGTCTATAAATACCTGGGTCATCCCACTTATCCTTTTTAAATATTGGCACAACATTAGCTTTCTTCCAATCTTCTGGAACTTCCCCTGCCCAGGTTTAGGAAGGGAGGCAATAGATACATCATGGAAATTAAAGATGGAAAAGGTCTATTGGGTCTTCTAGTGATTCTAGGCTATCTCCCTACCAGCACAGGATAGTTCTCAAGTGCTCAGTCTCGTCCAATTTTAAATGACTCAAATAAAGAACCACTTATCACTTCTCTTCATATACCTATTCCACAGCCTAATAGCTTTCACCTTGAGGAAATGCTTCCTGACTACATTTCTCCTTCACCTAATTTCATCCCATTAATCCTACTTATACATGCTTGGGCCATCCCACACAGCACATCCCCCTCCATACTTCCACAGGGTTATATCCTGCTTTGTCAGTGTTTGCCCAAACTGTAGAAAACACAAGGCCCGGTCCTGCGGTCCTCACTGAGGCAAACCTCTCTTTACAGCAGGATCAGGCTCACGCTAAGGAGAAGTGAAATAGCGGGGCAAGTGTTTGTACAGAGTGATTTGTACTTCCCTCTCCACCCCTCCCCTCCCTCTGCATATACGCACATTCAGAACAGTTTTAAATGACAGGTTGTCCTTTCTTTTCTCTGTGGAGAGCTCTCCACTGCCAATTTCCATCCTATGAACACACAGCCAAAACAATACTATTTGTGTTGACCAACAGAAATTTAATCAACTAACAATAATAAACTGGGTAATACTTAATTGCATGCTCCCATCAGTCAGATGAAGGGATTTACAAAGCAAGGATTTATTTTCAAGCCTTGGCAGTTTTCCCATTACATTCTAAACTGTGGAGTTAGACAGGACAAGAAAACTCTGACACCTGGTTTTCCCTGCATAGAGGGTTATGTTATAATAAGTCTCTCAGCTGTAGATCTATATTTTTTATGGTCTCTGTTTTGCTTCTTGCTCTTACCTAACTCCAGATGAGCATTACACCATAGCAAGGCACACTTTGAGACAGGAGGCTTATGTAATAACAAATTCCATGAGCATTATGACGTTTTCAGTGATAAAAAAGGTCAATACAGGCTCTATAGGCTCATACCAACAATGGCCAATTTACTACAGAGAACTAAATAACAGGTTTACGGTACTTACTGGAACCCATTAGCAGGATCTGCATTCATTTAACAGACACCATCTTTCCAGTTGGTTAAGACAACTTTTTTTCTAGTGTTACACAAGGACCCTTGGACTGTCTTTGCTTACTTGAGCAGAAGGAAGCTTGAAACAAGGAATAGAAAGCCACAATGGGCCACATTTGCAAACAAACTTGTGGAATAAGATGATGGCCAAATATCATCCACCTCACCATGCTGGCTGAAAATGGAGCAAAGGAAAATGTCTGGTCTTTTATTAAGGTATTTGCATTGAAGCCTGCCTGGTTTTAAGTTCACCCATACTCTCCTCCTCTCATAGAGGATCCATCCAGGATGTTAGCAGATGGCCCTACATGGCAGTTCCCCGCAAAACAATGGAGAGAAGAATGGTCCATTCACCAGGAATGAAGGAAATAGCAGGCAACTGGTTGTTCATGTCAAGAAGACAACACTAGATAGGGTGGGCAGATGAAGGAGACCCATATGGTCGGGTGGAGCTGTCCATTGCCTGGTGAGCTAAGTGTGACTGCAGAGTGATATACCATGCTCCCTACATCCCCACCCCAGGGGCTGAACACACTGTACTCGTCTTGACAGCATGGAGGAGGACTGAACCAAGTTTCAAACTGAGCTCCCATGCAGATTGGTAGCGTGCAGAACTACCTCTAGGCAGAAAACATTTAACTTCCTTGCAGCTGTCACAGCACAGACTTTTGCGAAAAAACAACACGGGTTTAAGTTCTCAAGTGGAGAGCACATAGTAAAGACAAATTATTAATTATTACTGAAGACAGATTGTTACTAATTATTTGAGGAGTGCCAGCAGCATACTTGGTTTGATCACAGTTTGGCCATGTCTACTACAAATTTTATAGGACCTTGAAGAAACGCATGTTAAAAAGCTACCAGGGTTCCAACTTTACAAGAATGGAATAATTATTCGCCTTCTGAGGAACCTGCTTAGTTAAATCATTTGTTAGGAGTGTATGCAATGCTCATCTAGCAATCCAGGCACACTTGTATACTCAGGAATAGGATTTTCCATATGCCTTATCTCGTTATGCGGTATTATACGAACGAACTGTGGGCTGCAAGGGGAGTGGCACATTCAGTAATATCTAGATCTGTACTTCCTGTTCAGAGAGGAGACTCACAGCAGGATTCAAAAAAGAAAGCTCAAAATAAGCATGTTTCTTGGAATAGTTTGCATCAGGCAATAGTGGGACAAGTCCTTATACTGATCACCGCTGGACTCCCCACTGAGGGGGTGAATTTTTGGCTATAACTTAGGGGTTAGCTAAGCCCCAGGGCCAGTGAATTTTGGCATGTAGGTCACCCATCAAGTACAGACTGAAATTCTGAAGCCTGGAAGCTCCAGGAACAGCTGCTCCCTGACACTGCTCTGTCAAGCCAGGTGCTACATATTTGCAGGTCATATTCACTTTGGGGTTGAAACTATTCTTATTTCAGCTTTATACCACCCCTACACTCCTCAACCGATCTCCTACCTGCAGGAGAGGAGCAAACAGAAGCAGGCAGCTGGGTACTTGATTGGTGCACTGGAAGGCTATGTTTCAAGATTTCATCTTCAGACTTGAGGTTTGGGTATATTCCATGCATGAGCATTGTGATAGCACAGGGCAGAATCTCCAAACACAGTAAAAATAATAATAATAATACCACCACCTCAGTATTATCTAGTGCTTTTCATCACTAGATCTCAAAGCGCTTTACCAAGGAAGGCAGTATCAATACCCCTTTTAGAGAGAGGGAAACTGAGGCACAGAGAGGCAACGTGACTTGCCCAAGGTCACCTAGAAGGTCAGTGTCAGAGCCAGGAATAGCACCCTGGTCTCCTGAATCCCAGTCCAGAGCTCTATCCACTAGGCCACACTGCCTCAGGATGCTGGAAGCAGTACAGTGAGGAGGAAAGTTTGGGTGCTTCTAGACATAGCGACATTGTTTGGCAGAAAAAGTACCATGAAAAGAACAGGTCTGGGTGCCTCCACGCAGAGGCTCTGGAGAGTGTACGGCAGGAAGGAGCTCAAACCCACCCTGCCAAGCACAGCAGTATTAGGGCCTGAACTAGGGAGAAGCCATCTCCAAGAGGAGAGGTGTCAAGGGTGGGACAAGGGCACCTTTAGTGAGCTGAATGGGGGCACCTCTGAGCACAGGGCCATCACAGGCAGCACTACTGACAAGGAAGTTCTTTTAAACCAGCTGACCCACCTCCAGGCCAGTGTTCTGAGAAAGGGGTCAGAGTGGAGTCTGCCAGTGTGGAACCACCATTAGAAACACCCCCAAAGCACAATGCTCTGGAGATTAGCACAGAGTCTGTGGACAAGAGAAGTGGCTGGGGCACGCAGGCATTCAAAAAGGTCGGGAGATTCAGTCACACTCAGAATGACACCACCTGCCTCTGCTTCCTCGTCAGAGAATCGAGCCCTTCCTTGGGAATGTCTGAAAGGGGAGTCCATTCAAATAACAACAGAAACCAGTACATCAGAGCTGCAGGAGGAAGCTCTTTCCCTGGAATGACAGCAGCCATAAAAGCTCCCCTAGCCGGACACTGCGTGCATGCTAATTTGAGGAGAAGAACTTCCAGGAAGGCCTCCCAGGTTGCACAGGCCCCACCTGCTGCCACCATAACACAGTTTGTGTTTGATATTAAGCAGAAGAGTTAACAAAGCTACGTGGCCAGAACCGGGAGATCTCTGCCAACAGCGCAAGTAGAGAGGAGACAGCTATGGACAACAGGGGCTGGTGGTGGGACTGGAGAGGGGACAAAGCTTTGCTGCTGAGGAGAGGAGAAGAAAGGAGAAAGAACTGCCATCCCAGCACAGGCTTGACAGAGTAGTGGGAGGAAACAGGGCTACAGCTTTAGCCTTCAAGGCTGAGGCCCCTGTTTAGCAGACACCATCCTCTGACCAAAGTGGGATCCATCCACAGTCAGACGGAAGAAATGCCATTGAGCGATGCTAAACAACCCCTTTCTCAGGCAGGTTTCAGAGTAGGCCATTCTCTGCCTCAGGCCCGGAGGTGAGAGGGAGAAAAAAAAAAAACAAAAAACACCCAGGAATCCAAACCAGCTTCCCTACACGAACAGCTCCCATCATTACCATGGACCTGCTGAATAAAAGGACACGTTTGTAAAGCGCCTTTTCTTCTCCCCACCCCCAATCTGTACTAATCTCCTCCAACACCACTACTGCAGAAGGTAATCTAGAGGCAATGGTGTGCTCCCGAGCGCTCTGCCTCTCTCACACAGTAATTAAATGCACATCATTGTCTGGCGATCCTGTATCCTTGGGGCAGGAGTGATTGTCATCATCTTAAAAGTCATGATTTACAGAGGTAATAATCACTGCACCAGTCTCATTACATGCCAACTTTCTGGAAATTAGGTGATAGATATTATTCATTAACTTGCCACATGATGCTCACATCCGTCCATCTGTCACAGCTAACATTTTGGTACAGAGCATGCAAGTTAATCACTGATTTTGGAAAAAGGCAGCCACTCTCCCCAAATACGATGGGGGAGAAAGAGTCTCTGAGTGCATTGGGAAAAATCACTTTAAAAAGAAATGGTCTTCCAATTAAAGGAGAGACCTGACTCACCTCAGAGGCTTCGTGAATATGCAAGTTAAATGGGCTGCCAGGACAGTACTTTCCAAAGCACAAGGGAAAACAAAGTTTTAAGAACTTAGTACAGCTGCTAGGTAGTGAAATGCAGGGGTAAGATATCCTCTTCCTGGAGAAATGCAACCCAAGGCCACACATGCTGCAGGGCTGTCTCTGTGTTCTACCAATATGTGGTGTTCAGTGACCGCTCAATGCCGAGAGTGCTTGCCAGAGACCTGTTTTATTTTGTTTTGGATTCCAGTTGGCCGAGCATAACATGAAGAGCTTCACAGTGCCCCTCCCAGACTCTCTGTCTGGGAAGCTCAGTCCTTAAAGCCCACAGTGAACTCACTGGGCCAGATAAGACCCATAACCTCTGGCTGAGTTACTGAAGTCCTTGTGTCACCTACTGCAGATTGCTGCTGAGGATTCCATTCCTTCACTCCACAATGTGCACTGGCTGCCTGGCAAACAATACCCAGCTGTAGCAAATCTCCACACACCATCGTCATGCTATTTTCAAAATACTTTAGCCAGCACAGGGGGTCTCCCAACCTGGTGCATAGCCAGCTCTGCTGCCAGGTTTGTGATCCCCTCGCAGGAGCACCTGGTGGAGAAATGCGGTGCCTGGGACACCACAGGATGAGACCGGGGTGTGAGGACATGTAGGTGGGGTTTTCCTATGGCCCAGTTATCCTCTGGCTTCCATAGGCTCACAGGGATTCCAGCAGCAGCCCTCAGGTGATATCCTAACTTGTACCAGGAGCCAAACCTGCCTCCTCTCCTATGGCACAAGTCACTTCTCCTTTGATGGTACACCAGACTCAGCATCAGCGTAGGGATGAATTTAACCCCATGTCTTTTTTTCCTCCCAACCACCATGCATGGGTGATGGTAGAGGGGGTGGGAAGAAACTAGCTGAACCTAGACAGAGCATTGACAGCAAGAAAGAAGATTTGCCATCGAGAACTTTCCCCGCCACACAGGATGGGAAGAGGAGAGAAGGAGAGATAGAGGTGATGGGGTTCCTAAGAAGAACCTTGCAGCTGACCCTTCCCTAACTCCCAACCCTAAAGCTACCTTTGATCATCATGCATTTGGACTCCAATTACACCTTTATTAGCAGAAATGCTAGAATGGGATTTTTTTATTCCAATCTATTCATTTTCAG
This sequence comes from Lepidochelys olivacea, assembly GCF_965140295.1. NCBI lineage: Eukaryota > Metazoa > Chordata > Testudines > Cheloniidae > Lepidochelys > Lepidochelys olivacea. The sequence goes on from NC_140416.1 coordinate 104,855,188, forward strand.
GATGACTTAAAAAAAAAAAAAAGAGGGAAAGGTGTTTCAACCCCAAATGGATGAAAATTGTGCTGTATTGTATGGCTCCTATGAACGCATTATTTTAAGAAGGGCTATGCTTAGTGGTGACAGGTAGGAGAGGATAAACCCCAAGTTCTCAAGCCCTCAGATGGGCATTTCACTGGGCAGCAATCTATTTGCTCTGGAGTTTTCACATCTTAGTCATCGTTAGGTAAATAATAAAAACTGCTTTGCAGCAAAGTTCTTGCCCTGGGAAAAAAAGAAATGCTGATGTTCCCATAAACAGTGTTAGCTTTTGAAAGGGAGGATCTGGCACTGCAGCTCTTTGACAAGGGTTCTGGGTTCACAAGCCGTTTAAAAAAAAAAAAAAAGAAAGCAGTGATGAGTAAATCTACAATCCCAATGGCACAGCCAGTTTGTGTCAATAAATGTACAGAAAGCCTTACGCTGGCAAAAATTAGCTTTTCCAACACCACCTCCAACCCCCTTGGCAATTGCATCCTCAGGTAAAATGCATCAACATGGACCACAAAATAAAAGAGTTTCTCATTCTTTTTATCCCAGTGTGCAAAGTGCCTGGGGCATTACAGGATTGGGGAGGGGGCGGGGAGTGGAGGAGGGTGTTGAGGTGAAAAATGCGGACACAGAAAAGATCAGAGCATTCCAGGCTCTCCTTACATATGGAATGCTGCATGCGTATAACGTTGTCCAGTGGATTGTGCAGGGGTCTGGGAGTCAGGAGGAGTTCTGTGTTCTCTTTACAAGCCTGCCATTCACTATTTGCATGACCTAGTGCCTCATCTGTAAATTGGAACTAATATCTATGCACCTTATTTCCAAGTACTTTAATACCTTTGGGTAAGCACCATTAAAAGTGCAATATATTCTTATATTTGAAAAGGCATTGGCAGCTCAATTAAAATAGTTATTCATATGGCAGTGGTCAGTAACAAATCTATTAATTTAGTAGCGTTAACCAGCCTGATAGTATCATGATAGCACTCATGTTTCCCACACAATCTGATAAAAGTTATAAGTCTCTTACTTGCAGGCTAGCCCTGCTAAACTTGAATTGTGCTATTCAGACACACCTTTGGAGTTCTGGCAGGATGCCGTGACCCCAGACTTCCTTGGCAGAAATAAAAAGTTTCTTAAACCAATCACAAGCAAAAGTTGAAATGGTTAAATTTCAGGTAACATGGGTATGATCAAATTTTTGCTTTGGTTCCAATGGATACATATACTTTCCTGATTACCTTAAATACTAACATTTTGTACTTCCATGGTATGGCACCACCTAAGCAGCTCTAAGTGTATAAAACAGATATCAAGGACTTTAGTCTCACAAGTCCCAACAGAGGCAGGTAAGTAGTATCACCCCTATTTTACAGCTCAGAAAACTTTTCTGGCTCGAGGCCTATATATCACAAAAGAAATCTGTAGGAGACTGAGAAATGGAGTCCTGATCTACTGTCCCCTAGCCAATTGCCTCAAGCACAAGATTATCCTTTCTCCCTGTTCCCCATGTCTAAACGGAGGAAGCTCTAGTCATGCTCAAGGAGGAGGAGGTTAAGTTGTTAGTCTGTCTCATCCCATTTGAATCCTATTTGGATCACAAGCTCAGCTGGCATTTCCCTTCTCATTCACGAACACCACAAAAACCTAGCATGTTGAATACAATTCCCTTCCCATTCACAAACGACCTAGGGGGCAAATGTTGGGGGAAAATGTTGGTCAGAATCGAGATTCATGGACACAGCTGCAAAAGGAAGTTTGCACAGTGAGTACCTGCACTGGGACTGACTCAAAATAGAGCTATTATAACCATCTTTTGTATAAAGAAAAGGAGTACTTGTGGCACCTTAGAGACTAACCAATTTATTTGAGCATAAGCTTTCGTGAGCTACAGCTCACTTCATCGGATGCATACTGTGGAAACTGCAGAAGACATTATATACACAGAGACCATGAAACAATACCTCCTCCCACCCCACTCTCCTGCTGGTAATAGCTTATCTAAAGTGGTCACTCTCCTTACAATGTGTATGATCATTGAGTTGGGCCATTTCCAGCACAAATCCAGGTTTTCTTACCCTCCGCCCTCCTCCCCCCCCACACACAAACTCACTCTCCTGCTGGTAATAGCGTATCCAAAGTGACCACTCTCCTTACAATGTGTATGAAAATCAAGGTGGGCCATTTCCAGCACAAAACCTGGATTTATTTGTTTATTTATTTGAGCATAAGCTTTCGTGAGGTTTTGTGAGGTTCCAGGTTTTGTGCTGGAAATGGCCCACCTTGATTTTCATACACATTGTAAGGAGAGTGGTCACTTGGATAAGCTATTACCAGCAGGAGAGTGAGTTTGTGTGTGTGGGGGGAGGAGGGCGGAGGGTAAGAAAACCTGGATTTGTGCTGGAAATGGCCCAACTTCATTATCATACACATTGTAAGGAGAGTGATCACTTTAGATAAGCTATTACCAGCAGGGGAGTGGGGTGGGAGGAGGTATTGTTTCATGGTCTCTGTGTATATAATGTCTTCTGCAGTTTCCACAGTATGCATCCGATGAAGTGAGCTGTAGCTAACCAATTTATTTGAGCATAAGCTTTCGTGAGTCTCTAAGGTGCCACAAGTACTCCTTTTCTTTTTGCAAATACAGACTAACACGGCTGTTATGCTGAAACCCATCTTTTATATGAGCACAAGGTTCAATTATATGGTTTTAAATGTCACAAGCAGCTGATCCTGCTAATGGTTTTAACACCTTGATGATTGTGCCCTTTGGAACAGTTTTCATTCGCCGTATACAAGTACTGTTTCACCTGCAGATTATTTAATTCGTCATTCCAGTGTATTGTAAAATAACAGTGTGAGAACTCAGACATAATCAGGGTTTAATTGCTCACTGTAACCCTGGTCAGGTCAGGTTAACAATGATTTTATGAAGCTCTCTGTGGCATTTACAGTGTATGACGTCACAGTTTTTCTAGTCTTATCTAATAAAAGGCCAATGTGCCTTGTAACTCACATATTCGGTAAAGAGTACACACCCAGCACATGCATGCAAACCAACACAGCAAATCACACATATTTGGATATTACAGCGTTCCTCAGTTATGGCAGTAAAACTGACTATAATTAAAAGTAGTTTCCATCTGAATTAATTTATACAGATAAGGACTTAGGGAGAAAATCATCCCTGGTTTAACCCCAATGAAGTCAATGCAGTTACTTCAGGGATGAATTTGGCTGCTGGTAGCTTCCTCCTGACATGAACACTAAGTCCCATTACTGTAAAATGAGCTATATGTGTGCAGAGAGGTACAGGGTCTCTAAAGACAAACACAATCATACGCAGAGACTGGTAACAGACCAGAGTGCCTCCTGGTCCCAGATCCAGCAATCCTAGAATTCTTTCTAATTTCAGACAGTGCTGTTACATAGATTCTGGTTAGGTCAAAACATAGTTTCAAGTCATCAGAAAAACATCAGAAGTAAACATGCAACAAGTTTGACATCTGTAGTATGCAAGGTCTTGGAAAAAATTTTGAAGGAGAAAGTAGTTAAGGACATTGAAGTCAATAGTAAATGGGACAAAATACAACATGGTTTTACAAAAGATAGATCGTGCTAAACCAACCTGATCTCCTTCTTTGAGAAAGTAACAGAATTTTTAGACAAAGGAAATGCAGTGCATTTAATTTACCTAGATTTCAGTAAGGCATTTGATTCCCCGGTGCCACATGGGGAATTATTAGTTAAACTGGAAAAGATGGGGATCAATATGAAAATTGAAAGGTGGATAAGGAATTGGTTAAAGGGGAGACTACAACAGGTCCTACTGAAAGGTGAACTGTCAGGCTGGAGAGAGGTTATCAGTGGAGTTCCTCAGGGATCGGTTTTGGGACCAATCTTATTTAATCTTTTTATTACTGACCTCGGCACAAAAAGTGGAAGTGTGCAAATAAAGTTTGCAGATGATACAAAGCTGGGAGGTATTGCCAATTTAGAGAAGGACCGGGATATCATACAGGAGGATCTGGATGACCTTGTAGACTGGAGTAATAGTAATAGGATGAAATTTAATAGTGAGAAATGTAAGGTCATGCATTTAGGGATTAATAACAAGAATTTTAGTTATAAGCTAGGGACGCATCAATTAGAAGTAACGGAGGAGGAGAAGGACCTTGGAGTATTGGTTGATCATAGGATGACTATGAGCCGCCAATGTGATATGGCTGTGAAAAAAGCTAATGTGGTCTTGGGATGCATCAGGAGAGGTATTTCCAGTAGGGATAAGGAGGTTTTAGTACCGTTATACAAGGCACTGGTGAGACCTCACCTGGAATACTGTGTGCAGTTCTGGTCTCCCATGTTTAAGAAGGATGAATTCAAACTGGAACAGGTACAGAGAAGGGCTACTAGGATGATCCGAGGAATGGAAAACTTGTCTTATGAAAGGAGACTCAAGGAGCTTGACTTGTTTAGCCTAACTAAAAGAAGGTTGACGGGACATATGATTGCTCTCTGTAAATATATCAGAGGGATAAATACCGGAGAGGGAGAGGAATTATTTAAGCTCAGTACCAATGTAGACACAAGAACAAGTAGATATAAACTGGCCATCAGGAAGTTTAGCCTTGAAATTAGACAAAGGTTTCTAACCATCAGAGGAGTGAAGTTTTGGAATAGCCTTCCAAGGGAAGCAGTGGGGGTAAAAGATCTATCTGGCTTTAAGATTAAACTCGATAAGTTTATAGAGGAGATGGTATGATGGGATAACATGATTTTGCTAATTAATTGATCTTTAAATATTCATGGTAAATAAGCCTAATGGCCTGTGATGGGGTGTTAGATGGGGTGGGATCTAAGTTACCCAGGAAAGAATTTTCGGTAGTATCTGGCTGGTGAATCTTGCCCATATGCTCAGGGTTTAGCTGATCGCCATATTTGGGGTTGGGAAGGAATTTTCCTCCAGGGCAGATTGGAAGAGGCCCTGGAGGTTTTTTGCCTTCCTCTGTAGCATGGGGCACGGGTCACTTGCTGGAGGTCTCTCTGCTCCTTGAAGTCTTTAAACCACGATTTGAGGACTTCAATAGCTCAGACATAGGTGAGAGGTTTTTCGCAGGAGTGGGTGGATGAGATTCTGTGGCCTGCATTGTGCAGGAGGTCGGACTAGATTATCATAATGGTCCCTTCTGACCTTAGTATTTATGAATCTATATGAAAAAAAAATTTAAAAACCCTTAACTCTCAATTGGGTCATGGCCACACTATACCAGTGTCAGGTGGCCCATCGGGAATTCAAGCTTTCAGACACATTAATACAGGCTTGACTGAAGAAGGAATGAAAACAGACAGTTTTTAATGGATTAAAAATTATAGCAGCCCTTGACTTGCTTTGTTGATTTTCTTCATAATCCCCCTAAACTAGAAATTCTGGTTTATTTTCAGTTTGTATACAAGGAAGAGCAAGTGCTTTTGCTCTTAATAACTACTTTTAATTAAAATGATTAATAAAAGGTACCAGTTCACTTAGATTTATTACTTTTATTCCTTTTGACCTCTCCCTCCCCCACCCCCATCCCCAGTAAGAGAGTCTATAACACTCAAGATACTAGTAGGATTGCCACTGGTCTGGTCTTTACCCCAACAGTCCGGTTTTTGGCTTCTGCATCTCGTTGCCATTTAGGGTTACCAGATGCCCGGTTTTTGACCGCAAAGTCTGGTCGAAAAGGAGGCCTGGCAACCATAAATGGCACCTGAACCAAAAGTACAGTTACTGCAGGGCGGGGGGAGGCGCCAGGTCATTAACCCACTCCAGCCCCAGCTCAGCCAGGGCTAGGGTGACCAGATGAAACGGACAAAATATTGGAAACCATGGGGGAAGCCAAAAAAAAAAAGCGGCCAGAACCGAGTTACCAAAGCCGCAATATCGGGACGAATGGCATCCCGACCGCGCATCGGTCAGGACGCAGGACAAAGAACTAAAAATCAGGACAGTCCCGATTTTATCAGGACATCTGGTCACCCTAGCCAGGGCCGCCTCCTACATGCAGGAATGACGATCCAGTGAGCAACGAGGATGGGAGGGAGAGGAGCAAGTGACAGGGGCAGGGCCTTGGAAAAAGAGGCGGGACAGGGGCAGGGCCTCGGGGGTCTGGTTATCAGCAATTAGGAAGGTGGCAACCCTATATACTAATGCCATCTATCTAGGTATTTTATGACCCTCATAACGGTAGTATCTGAGCACCTCATCATCTTTAATATATTTATCCTCACAACCCCCCTGTGAAGTAGAGAAGTGCTCTTATCCCCAACTTACAGATGGGGAACTGAGGCACAGAAAGGCTACCTGACTTGCCCAAGGCCACATAGGAAGGCTGTGGTGGACCAGGGAATTGAACCAGACACTCCCAGCACCCCAACCACTGGACCATCCTACCAGGTGCTCAGTACTGATAAACTAGACTGTCAACACAGTGAAAACCCTTACAACTGGAAAAATAGCGTACAGCGCAGCACAAGGATTGAATGGGAATGTAAACTGACCTACTGGAGTCATTACAAGAGTTGCTGTGGGTCCTCTCCTACATAAAAGCACTAGGATTTGAACTTTAGGGAGTTTATTTTCACTACTAAGCCACTGATTTTAAAAGCCCTTTGTAAGGTTATAATTAATGATATTATAATGATGAGTATACACTACTGTTTGCTTGGGTTTTTTTTGGAAAGGACATCATCAAGGACAACAGAACCAAACTATAAAACTGGGGTGTCCCTTTAACTCTCTATCCCTTCCCCCATCACCCCAAACACTGACTAATCTATTTGTTCCTTAAAGCAACTGCAACATGGTAGCAGTTAATTTAAACGAATTTCTTGTATGAACCTGAAATAGAAAATGTAGCACGCCGAGTTGTGCTGCAGTCACAAATACATCAGTCCATCCCTGTGCTCAGCGTGCCCGAGCTCTGTACACTCGAGTGCACAGGGGAATCCTGCTCTCTGGGTATCTCACTATCCTGCCTGCAGGGCTCTAGAGAATGGAGCAGACAGGACGAGAGAGAGAGCTGCAGCGAGATGTGCCCACATTTGCCAGCACACCGAGAGACACAGCCAGCATGTCTAATTTTAGACCTAACAGCCTTGACAGTGTCTCTTGAAGATGTGTATTGGGCAGACATGTACATAGTTGGAATGGTCGCATTGCAAAATAAATTAACATATAAATAAAACCCAGAGATTTCTAAAAAAGGTACAGAAAATAAAGCACATGGAACAGGATGCTTCTTTGCAAAAGGGTTTACAGGCAAGAGGCGACTGAGGCAAATGTAGAAATGATGGACCAAATTCAGCCCTGGTGTGAGTGGGTGCCACTCCCATTGACTTCCCTATGAGCTGCACTCACTGAAACCAGATCCCAAATGATATGGAGATCTGTGAGCTTACCCTCTCCTCCCTCCCCTCCCTTTGGAGGAAAGAAGTTTTTACTAAATTCTTTGTCACCAACAATACAGCATCAAATAGAATAATGCAAAAAAGACATCTTCTTCCAGCACTACTTTTTCCAGACACCTCACATTAGTATTGCAAGTAACAGAGTTGGGAAAGGGACAGTAGATTGCACTCAAATCTTAACAAACAGAACTACACCAGGGATTATCACACTGTTTGATAGCATCAAGCCCCATTTTAAGAGAAAGATTCTTTCGTGAGCCTCTCCCTTCCCATCCACAGTCAGACGAAGCGCCACATCTTCCATGTGTAATTGCATAAAGTACCTGCAGCAAGGACAGCAATTGCTAACACAGGAATGTGGTATTAGGAAAGTACTTCATGCATATTTAGCTGTCTTTAATGTGATATAGCAGCTGGGAGTGAAGAGAAGCATCTGCACCAGGTGACAAGCTGGCCCTCCACAGACTACCAGCGAGTTTTGGAAACCACTGGACTAGAGCAGAAGGGGAACAACGCTACACTGGCCCTGGGGAGATGGACTCGGTTATCCAATAGGACTTTTCTCCCTCTAATTTCCATGATTCTATGAATAGACTATTCTCGCCTGCCAGAGCTTCTGGGACAAACCACACCCAGTAATTAAAATACTAGTTTGGGCAATATTAATTGTTCCATACGAAAAGGCTTGTCAGTCTCGGACTGCAATTCTACACAAGGTTGGCACAAACAGCAGCTTCTAAATGAGCAACATTCCGTTCACTTTCTGATTAGCGGGGGTAAGAGTGGGAAAGGAGCAGGTGTCTGGTATATTCACACACTATACCAGGCGGGTCAGATTTTCAAAAGAGCTCTGGGCCAGATTTTCAAGCGACCAGCACCCACAGTTGGGGATAGATTTTCAAAACTCCTACAAAAATTTCCTAAAGGGAAAAGGAAAATAAATTGTTCCAGTATTAACTCTTGTTATCAGACAAAGACAAAACAAATTTCTTTGCAAGCTGAAAAAACAGTGGTACAAGTGACTCTGGGCTTAGAAATGCCTTACCATTGTGGAGTCAGGTTTTTCCTTCAGGATTACATTTAGGTTTGTGGGAATTTAGTACAGCAGAAACTCACTAATCCAAAGAGCACATAATTTTCACACACAAAACAGCAGAGTGGTATCATGAGGTCTGGTATTACCAAAACTTTCATTCCTTTGGCAAAATATATTACAGAATATTTACTAGTAGGAAGGCTCATATATCATTCAAACTAAAGTACATGCATCCAGCGAGTGAAGAGTACGTTTTGTGCTGCATTATCCTAAGCATCCTAAGTTTTTATTAGTGTTACCGTCTTTGTTTAACTACTAATTTGCAAAATTAAGACATTCACAATGCTCTGTAGTCTGTACTGCAAATTAGTAGGGGTCTAACCAGCATTCCCAATTACAAAACTTTTACCGCAATTTCAGGGATGAGAAAATGTGAAAAATGCACTGGCAAACTATTTCACGTGAAGGGAGTTTTTTGAATTACAACCCAGCAGCTGAACAGCTCATACAAAGGGGGACTGAGTGAGATGGAGACTGAATGTTGGCATTCAGTTCCAAGATCTATGACTCAAGTAGTTTAAATAGATCATAAAATAAAATGGATTTTGGGAGTACAAATTTTGTTAGAATAATCACTTCTGGAGCTAGAGTTCACACATTTGAACTCAGTCCAACAAGGTCCTTCAAGGATTCCCTCAAGAAGCTCACCTTTCCCCCTTAGGGTGTGGGCTAAAAGGATGAAAGGCAGGCCTGCAATTATCAAATTGGATCCAGAAACATATAAGCAAAAGTGTGACATCAGTCAGGAGAAAACAGGCCTTGTTAGAAAAATTCTACAGCTGTGTAGATATATTTGAGTAGAGAGACCTCCAACATGTATGCAGAATGTTCTTCACTAATCTTAGCCACCGACCTGCCGCCAGACACCTGGCCCGTGATGGCCCTGCCTGTGCTCCGCCTCTTGCCCAAGGCCCCCACTGTCCACAGCTGCCTGGTCAGTCCCTCCTCTCCTCCACTCCACCCTGCCGTCCAGAGATCCCTGCCGCCCGCCGCATCCCTCCTCATCCGACCTCCCCTGTGAGACCCCCCACACCTGCCACGTACCTCCTCACCTACATGCCCCTCTCTTGCAAGGCCACCCGAGTCCCTACTCACCCCCCTCTTCCTGGAAGCTGGCTGGGGCTCAGCTCCAGCCAGCGGCCTGGAGCTCAGGGCTCGAGCCAGTCAGCACCCTGGGGTGGCTTGGGCCAGTGCTGGAGCCAGCCTGGGGGTCCAGCTGGTGCTCGGGCCTGTGCTCAGGCCAGCCCAGGGGTCCGGCAAGTGCTCTGGCCAGTGCTTGAGCCAGCCTGGGGATTGGGGCAGTTCAACCGGGGCTCCTCCGGCCACAGTGGCAAGGCATGGCTCCGGCGGGTAAGGGGGGATGGAAGGGGCAGCGTAGGAGAAGGGCCTCGGATGGAAGGGGCGGGGCCAGCCTCCCCGAAGCGAGATTTCATCCACCTCCCGTGCTTTCATTGTTATGAAGACATGACCCTACTGCAATATCCAAGCATGTAACATATAATGAAGTATTACCATAGCATCTGAGGGTATGCTTACACCACGATGTGGAGGGAGCTTCCCAGAACAGGTAGACAGACTTGTGCTAGTGGGGCTTGAGCTAACATGGTAGAAATAGCAGCATGGATGTTGCAGCTTAGATAGCAGCTTGGGCTCACAAGCCCACCTAACCCCCTGGATCTGAGCTCAGGTGCCAAGCCTGAGTCTCCGCTGTAGCCACAACATCCACAATGCTAGCGCGAGTCTGTCTACCCGGGCTGCAAGGCTCGCTCCCAGCTGTAATGTAGACAGACCCTAGAGGGCACTCAACCAAGTCTGAAGCCCCTGCCCTGATGCGCTTACAATCTAAATAGACAAAACAGACTGAAAGAAGTCTTGTTATCCCCACTTCACAATTAGGGAACTGAGACTCAGAGAGGTTAAGTGAGTTGCCCAAGCTTACATAGGAAGTCTAACTGAGGCAGGAACAGATCCCATGTATCCAAGTCCAATACCTTAACCACAAGGCTTGTTGAACACAGTGGCTTGGCTTGACCAGATTACGTGCACCAAATAAATAAATACCACTGTTACATGGCTTAGGTTAAGAGCAGCTAACATGCTGAAGATACAAAGTTATAAGGCCCAGATCCGAAAGTCTTTACCCAGGCAAAACTTCTGCTGACTTATCGCCCCTGGGAAGCAAACATACCATCCCTCCCACCAGCAGCACAACTTCAGAAGAGTGACTTAGGCCATGTCTACACATACACAGCTGCAGCAGCCAGCTACACCGATACAGCTGCACCACTGCAGCATGTCTGGTGAAGACACTCTATGCTGGTGGGAGAGAGCTCTCCCGTCAACATAAAGAAACAACCCCCCGTGAGCGGCATAAGCTATGTCAGTGAGAGAAGCTCTCCCGCTGACATAGCGCTGTGCACACTAGCGCTTATGTTGGTGTAACTTAAGTCGCTCGGGGTGGAATATTCACACCCCTGAGCGACCTAAGTTTTGCCGATATAGGCAGTAGTGTAGACACAGCCTAAGAAAGCCCAGGTAGTAGGCTGAGTGAGTTGAAAGTCATGGGTTAGATGGGGTTAAACTTGGATCACGTCTCCCTCCTCCAAGAGTAAAAAGCCCATGGGTTAGAGTAAAAAGCCCAAACACCTGAACACCAGCGATGATTCCAGCAGCCCTTCCCCCGGCCCCTCTTTCTGTTCATGACTGATTGCTGCCCTTACAGACAGGCATGTTCTAAGCAGTCACCATCCTAATGATTCTCCTCCATTAGCAGTCACAGGCTGGGAACCCAGAACTGCTGTTGCCATCACAGAATATTTGCTGCCAAGTAACTTTGACAATATGTTTATCAAAAAAAGAAAAAATGTTTGTGCACACAGAGTCAAATGGCTGAATTCTATTCCTCTGGAGTCACTCCAGCCAACAATCCACTTCTGTTAACATTGGCATTCCGGAACGCCCCGCTCTTCACAGTTTCACACCCTCTCCGGTACGTGAACAGTGCTGGAGGGAATGGCCTCCTAGGACGGAAATCTGCAGGGTGAAATCCTGGCTCCACTGAAGTTGATGGCAAAACTCCCAGGATTCACCAAAACAGTTAAAACCTTTGTGTATATAACTGAACTCCGATAGCACAGGCAAGCACAGCTAATTCTTGGGTGTTCTGGTGAAAGGGCCAAATTCTGCTGGTGGCTATGCTGAAACCAGTGGAGTTCAGTTTTTCCAACCCCAAGCATTCAAAAAATCATGAGCTGGTCCCCCAAACTCATGAGATTTTAAAAAAAAATACTACTACAATTTGGGCCTTTGATTTATCTTCTGATGTTTGAGCCTTTAAGGTTCACATTTTCTAGCTTTTCTCCACCACCATGGGACTTTCCTTTTTTTTAAAAAAAAATGAAAACTGAAATTCTCACATTCACATGCTTCCAAGAGTCTGGGCTTATCAGAAAAGCACCAAAGACTGCAAGACTCAAGTTAAAATTATGAAAGTTGGTGGAACTGGGAATCCCTCTTGGCTGATACCAATGTAACTTAGAAGAGAATTTGGCCCAATAGTTCTTTTTAAATCTTTCATTGTTTCTCATGGATATCATCTCAACACTGTTCCCTCTTGGAAACATCAAGTACGGATACAGTAATAATTATGAAGGGCCAGATTCTATTAGGTACTATTCAAAGTACGTAAGACTAACTCCAAAGGCAGTTCCATTGAAGTCAATGGAACTGTACATGAAGTTAACTGCCACTCTCCCAGAGTTAGGGCATCAGAATCTGGCCCTAAATCTAAACATTTATTAATAATAATAAATGCCCTGTGCCTAGCACCTAGGAGCCCCAATTTTGGATCTGGGCTCCACTGTACCATGTGCTGTATAAATTCCCAGATACAGAGTTGAGAAATTTTTTCAGGTCAATAGGTGAAGGGGAAGGGGAAAAAATGAAATGTATGTATTAAAAGGTCCAAGCATCAAAGACTGTTCAGTCAGTCAAATTAGGAAGTCATGAGTATTTTACTTTACAAATGTGATGTTTATAAGGGTTTTTTCAGTATTTTTTTTAAAGTCACCTCTGAGTTTTTGGGGTATCTGAGTAAAGTTCTTTCCTCACTATTTGAGCTGTTTATCTGTATTTTCAGGTCAATGTTGTCCCCTGATAGCAGTACACATCAGGCACTACACTCTCACTTATCTAAACCCCTGTTTTTCCATAGGTTTTGGATGTTTTCAGAAACCTTTTTGAGACAGCCGGAGTTGTACTTCATGCCCTGAGCTTGTTATAATTAAGAAGAGGTCATCTGAGTACTCACATTCTTCCAGACAAGTTCACACACCCCAAAATCAGACGGAGGAAATTACAAAGTTGTGAAACATGCTGGGAAAGACTTGTGTTAATTATTAAAACAACAGCATTTAATTTCAGAGCCTTAATAATTCAATTTCATTACACAGGAGATAAAACTGTCAGACTACAGACCATAGACTTTTTTTTTTTTTTAAATCAGCGCAGGACCACAATGATTTACTATATTGCCCTGCATCCAAACAAGAGCCACACCTTAGAAAACTTGCATAGTTGCAAGCAATGAAAGTGGCACTAAACTATGAGTGGTTTCAATAGTGAACTATACAAACGGCCCCGTACTCTGTTAGAAGCAGGTGATGACAGCATCTTTTCTTCAATTTAATCGTTATTTTTTAAAGACATAACCCCATCATCCTCTTTCAAATCCTTTTGTTCAGCAAACACTGGGCCCTGCACAGATGGCACTGACTTGTGAAACAAACGGTTCCAGCTCATTGTTCATCCTAGCCATGAACAGCAGGAATCGAGGGGATGAGAGAGTGGAAGCATTGACCGTACAGCCACAAATTATCACTCAATAGGCATCGGCGCTACCCCTCAGAATGGTCAGTCTCTTCTCTCTCAGGTCTATGTACACGGAGCCGGGAGGAGAGGATGCTCACATGCTCCTCAAAAAGCTCATACACCAGAAAACAGTTAAATTAATCACCACAACTACAAAATAGCACCTTTACTCTGGGTTATGTGTTTAGTCTCTAGACACAACAGGAGTCCATCCGACTCTCATACAAATCATTGCCTCCTTCCAAGCCAAACAGAGCACTTCGTTCACCAGCATTCCCAGCATGCTTAACTTGTAGCCAGTGCTGCTGAAAATGGAATGCTAAGTTTTTACAGGCATCTTTTGGGGGAGGGGAAGGAGGGTCCTGGAGGAAAGAGATGCAAATAAATTCTCATCCCTTTTCACTCATTTACCCCCTCTCCATAAAATCAATGCCAAGTTAAATTCCATGGGCAATTTATGAAATGTTAAAAAATGATTTCTGGTAAACAGAAACCTATAATCAACAAAGATCATGTCAGGAGCAAGCATGACCTCGTGCTGACAGTGATATAGATTAGCTCTACTGCATTTTCAGTTCTTGTACTCTCTCATTTGGAGGAGAAGCACCTTCAATGGTGCCTTTAAATTTAGAGAGAAAGAGAGAAATCTATACTCCTTTTATTGGTGATGCTGTTGTGGAATTCACTAAGTGGATAATCACATTAATATAAAAACAAAAAGGAAAGGAAAAGCCTGTGGCAAGACTAATATTAATACCCAGCCATGTCACTCTCAGTTAGGTTCATATCTAATGAGCACATTTTCGCCTTCCACTGTCCACTAATGCTATAAGCACTGTCCAATGAAAAACATAAAATGCTGCTTCTGGAAAGCAAATGATCTGCACCGGTAGATTTGGATCTAACCAATTTTGAACATTTTTTAATGGACCAAGTAGGGCTTCTGCCAATTATAGCCAGATATGCTGGAAAATGTCTGCTTTATCCGCCTGAACTGAATATTACAGCTTCACAAAATGTCCAAATACAAAGATGCACATGCATCACTCACACACTGCTGCTACCGTGTGGCTTTCTGTTACTATTACTACAAAAAATAAATCTTCCTCCACACCATCTCTGCCCTTTCAGTTGGCAGTCAGTCAGCACTTAATACCATGTTTACATACACGTTCCATCTTTCAAGATGTGCAACTGTTTTCCCCAGATTACACAGGCATGGCTGGACCTCTTGTAACCAACAGTATATTCCAAAGGTCATTAGGAGGAATATAATTACACCCTGATTTACTCACATTGTCTAAGATTGGGATAAGAGATTTCCAACAGGATCGTCCTAACTTTGAACAAAAAACCTCCAAATCACACCCCTAAAAATACCTTCCCCATAAAGCTTTAACAACAGATGTTTTCCTAAAGAGAAAGATGACCCCAATATGATTCTGTTTGTAGTCTTTCCAAGATAATCAGTTCAGGGCCTAATCTCACCCATGCTAGGCTGAAGGAGTGGAGGTTCTCACAAGCAACATGGGGCTCTTTTGTGAGAGCTATTTACAATTCTTGGGTAAGAGTCCACTCTCCCACAGCTATCCATTGCCACAATATACTTTCCCCCTCTTTTTCATCTCCAAGGAGGGCTCTCAGAGCACAAAGCTGCATTCCTATGGTAATCTCGCTCTTGAAGACACTGGGATGCTGCACGAAACATGTTCAGGAAGCTTTCTATCTATCTTAACGCATGGTTGGGTTCTTCCCTGGCGAGACAACAGTAGTCAGCCAGGAATAATCACAGCCTAATGTCTTGCAGATTCTGTAACTGGCCTGGTTTAGTCAAATGTGGGATTTAGATCAGTCTTTTGTTTCTACTTGCCCTAGTGGAAACAGGATGGTAAAATCAAGAGCCATGTAAACCTCGCCCAGGCTCATGTTAGCCAGCAACAGACCTGTCAAGCAGGGAGCAACAACGAATGGACCACAAATATTGAATGGACAGCACAGATGCCCCCCACCCTCAACAGAATCTATGAATCCATCTCCTTCCAACACGGCTATAGTATCACACCTTTGAACCAAGGATCCCAAAATGATAGCCAAGCTTTACACACTCCAGCTCCAATCCAGCAGTTGGATCAAATGGGGGTGGGGGAAGGCAGAATTGACATTTTCCCCAAAATTGTTTTTCCATTTTTCTATCACCTCTGCTTTTCACTCGTTTTAAAATGCCATGGGATCCAAGTGGTAGACGGAGGGGTGGGGAAGGGAACAAACTATTCAGGGCTGCTGCTCACCCTAGATTTTAAACACCAATGACCAAATCACAGTTAGTTTCCTCTGAAACAGAATTAATACATAAAAACAAAAATGGGTCCCATTTCTCATTCCCTGACATGCTGGGACCGGGTTGGCAATTAAAGAGAAAGAAGAACAATCTTTATAGGTTTTTATTTGGGAAAACAATATTGTCCTGAGCTGGTTCAGCCTCAAAGAAACAATTTTGTGACATTAAAAATCATCCTTCCTTCTGAAGCCAGCCGGATGTAGCGATCCATTTGAAATCTATCTGCTTTGTTCTTCCTCACTGCTCTAGCTAGGCTTGCAAGACTGGAAAAGTTTTAGGGAAAAAGTAGTAAATAAAAGCCAACTTCCTCATCAGGTATCTAAACCCCACCTCCCTCTCCCCTCCTCTCATATGGAAATCTGGCACAGTCATTTTATTACAACTTTGGCTGTTCTAATCCAATTCATCTGCAAGACCATAAATCTCACAGTGTACAGCAGCGAAGCCTTCAATATAAGTGATGCGCGATGCCTCACCTGAGCAATGAACACCCCAAATTGCTGCTTTATTTCACCTTTTGGCACCAGGCTATGAGCATTTGTGAGGCTAGTGCTGGAACTTGCTAGCCAATGTTAGCAGCTAATGATGGGGAAAAACCACAGGTGCTCTAGATCAGAGAGTTTAGCAAATATTGAGAAAAGGGGAAAAAAATCCAAAAGCCAGAAAGACTCACAGTTCAGGGTTGTGATGTACACGTGGACTGGCCAATCCATAAACATATAATCACAAACTGTTGTCGAACAGCCTGAAATTCCTCCACAGCAATGAAGAGGCTGATTTTATGTTTAAGACTATCTGGTCAAGACAGAAGGCCAAGCAGAAAATCCAGTCTAATTCACAAGGATAAATTACGATTCATTCTTTTAAAATTCTTGATGGGACAGAAAAGGTAGGAAGCTAGGATTATCGCCCCAAACACTGCAGTAACAATCCACTGTTCTCTTGCAACATTATTTGCCTTTCACGTGGCACTGAAAACTTCTGCAATCCCAGAATTCTGACAGGACCAAGAACAGAAGCTTTGTCTCTCCCAACTGGTGATGTAAAAGAGAGGAGAACATGATCTAGTGTTCTGAGCATAAAACTGCAGGGATTAGTTCAATCATCACTTTGCCAGGACCTCTTCAGTTCTTATTCTATCTCGGACACTGACTCACTCCATGAAGTTGACTAAGTAATTTAACAGCTCAGTTTCTTCTTTAGTAGGATGGGGACCACGTTTACCTCTCTCACAGGGATGTTGTGCTTGTGCTTTGTCATGCTTTGATATCAGGGTTTCCTCATCAAAGATCGTGGGGTCACCCAGTATCTTTACATGTATAATGGTCTATAGGGGCCCCATTCAGCTTCAGATTGCATTATGACTGTTTTGGGAATTCCTGGTTATTACTGAAGCTTCAGTGTTTTCTTTCTTATGTTGTTTTTTCCTACACTGCTCTGTACATATAATCAACTGGGTTGATTCTCTGGGGGGAAGGGTGGAGAATTCAATAATAAAAATGATCAACGAAAAACATGAGTTCACGCTGATGTGATGCTATCTAACAGGTTGCAAGCTCAGACCAATGCAGCAGGCTAATTTATTCATATGCAGGAGTTTCAAAAGGTGTTGTACTGTGATCAGACCCTTTCATTTGTCTGCTAGAATAGTTTAAAGACATGTTAATATTATTGTCTATGTTTATTTGTAACTTGTTGATTCACCTTATCTATGTCCCTGTAGTTAATTAGCTCTAATCAAAGGCTGTATTTATGTTTAAATGAGAATTTACTTAATGTGTAAAACTTCATGAAAACTAATGACAGATTGTCTGGATTGCTGTAACTAAGTGCAATATATACAATTGCCCATCACATGGGATCAGAGCCTTGGAATGTAAATGAAGAAGCATGTTAATTTCAAAGCATGGGTCACTGTGTTCAGCAATGGAATATCCACAAACTTCATCTGCATTTAGTCAAGAAGCGGAGGACTCATGTTGTGATGGGAACACTTGCCAGATTGCCTTCCAGGGAAAGCAGCTATAAGAAGAAACCCTGGGAGCGAACTGGTATCTCTGGACTGATGGATTCTGACAGGGGGAATCCTGAGTGATTGGACAGAGATCCCCAAAGCCATTTTGGGTAACCCTGAGAGACGGGAAACCAACAGATCACTACATCTCTGCTATCATTTGAACTACAAACTTAGATTCACCTGTAATATATTTTACCTGCTTTAACCTCCCAATAACTCATTTATTTTTCTTAGCTAATAAATCTTTAGCCAGTTTACTAGAGAAACTGGCTACAGCGTTATCTTTGGTGTGAGATCAAGAGCATCCACTGACCTGGGGTAAGTGACTGGCCTTTTAAGGTCGGGAGTGACCTAATGTGATGTGATTTTTTTATTTTAATTACCTTTGATCACCTAGTCCATCTTGTCTGGGTGGCAAGATGCACTGGAGAGCAGCAGAGGGAGCTAAAACTAATATAGTAATCCATGAGTGCGCAGTTGATTCTGGCTTGGTGAAATCTAACTATAGAATATACCACCAGTTTGGGGTATCTTCCCTTTTTTCAGACAGTCGGACCTGAGAGTGGCACTCTCAGTTGTGAGCTATTCTGGACAGCGTGACAGTTGGTATGTCTACACTGAAATCGGGAGGTGTGATTGCAGCACAAGTAGGCCTACCTGCAGAGCTTTAATGGAGCTAACTTGCTAAAAATAGCAGTGGAGCACAGCTAGCTGCCCAGGTACAAGCCTGCTCAAGACCCTGGGTACCTAGTCATACACAAGAGCAACTCCAGCCATTTTGCCAGTGCACTCACCCCATACCTGAACAAAAAAATCATGGAGATCAGCTCAGTCATTACTTTGCCAAATCAGCAGCCTTTGTTAAGAGTTACACAACCACTACTACAATTATTTCTGATTGGTAGATGGTTTGGAGAAACAAAATAAAACTATTAAGCAGGAACAGACCACAGACCACAACACCACAACTCTGCCTTGAATTCTACAAACAGATAATTAAATTCTCGAAGAGAAATGACATGAATTGACACATGTGCATGGAGAAGATGATAAGATACACATTCCCATCTAAAAGATAAAGCACAAGAGAAAGAGGCCTGCTTAGATTGGCTACAGTTTCCCGGGCACTGCGGACATGTTGACTCTTTGGACCCAATTCTCCTCTCACTCACACTGATTTCACCCCATTGTAACTACATGGGCTTCAATGTAGTTAGGGCTGATTTACATAGATGCATGTAAAAGTAGAACCAGGCTCTTTCTATCTTCTTGTTGCAAACACTGGACACAAACCTGGAGTGTAAGGCCAAGCTCTGGTGCTCTTGGCATCTTCCAGATCACAGACTGAGAAAGACAACTTCTGCTTCCCACCAGCACACACAAAATGTTATCAGTATTTGATTGATGCATTTACTTCTATTTAACTTCCACATTCAGTGCATTGGAGAAGCATTAGCTTCTTCCCACCAAGGGATGGTAATTGCCATTTATGCTTGCTTTTATATTGGAAAACATATTTCTAGCGCGTAGGCATCATCCCAGCCCACAGAATTTTATAACCTTCTCCTTAATTGTTATGTTACCATAGGACTCTATATTGGGTATTCAACCCCCTAACAAGCACTGTAACATTCAACAAAGGTAAACAAGCCTCTGGCTAAAATTGCATGAAAAAAATCTAAATAAATTAGGTACTAGAAAGATTAATAAGAGTCTTTATGGTTCTAACAATGGGAGACAGAAGAACACATTCTGGCAACTTATTTTAGGTCTTTTAAATCGTAGGCAGCTTTTCAGCAATAGTAATCCTTTGAAGCTAGCAGTTCTCTCCTAATCATCAGAGTTTATATTTACATGACGAAATGTATTGATGTATCTCAGGAATGTTGTGGTGGTAGTTAAATTGATGAAGACAACTCTGGCTGCAAACTGATGAATTTTAATGTGTCAACATTAAATATGAAAATGCAGTTGCGTGCATCCCAGGATTCACTTGACCATATGGTCCAGAATCATCATTAATGTATTTGGATTCCATTTCATGTAACTTACAAGAGCATTAAATTAATATTTATTTTTCAGAACTATGAAAAAAAATATTTGCCAAATTGTGGTATTTTATTATTGCAAGTTGGGGGAAGAGAAAACATGTATTTCCTTCACTGCAGATAATCTCATTGGGAGCTTTCAGAAGTATTAGTAAAGTTCCTTAACCAGAAGTCAGTTGGAGCTATTTCACCACACCAGCACTTCCATAGTGGCCCATCAGTGTCAGCACTGAGTAAACTTTTACTTTAATAAAGAAACTCATTTTCTAATCAATGTGTGTTGTACAAAAAACCTTCCAAATATACATGCAGCCCAGTCCTTCTGAGTCTGCAGACTGAAACAATAGTTATGAGGTGAGAAATGCCCCAAATGGGGAGTGTTGACTCTGAAACCTACTGATGCCAATTTAAATGTCAAAACTGTTAATTGTTGCTATACTGAGAATCTTAAGTGTAGCTTCCAGCTAATCAGGAGCTACGCTCAAAATGAATCTTAGAAAGAATGCATTCATATAGCATGAACATGGAGAATTCCATCTGACAAACACAGAGCTATACCAGTCTCACCAACTTGGTTTTTAAAGGAGGCACACGAGAGATTTGAAGATCTTTCTTAATTTCTTTAACTAGAGCTATATGAAAATGCTGATACTATCCAGTTAGGAGAAACTAACTGGGCTCAACTTCCACTGCAATCAGTGGAGAGCTCAGGATGCCCAGTACCTTGTAGAGACAAGCTTTAAAATACTAGACAATATTTGTTCCACTTGAGAGGGTCAACAACACATTAGCATGCCATAAATTCCAGAGGTGTGTGGGCAAGGATACACAGACAGTGCTGCTTAAATATCGCACCTACACAAGAATAATGAAACATAGTAACTAATTACTAAGGAAGGAATTGTCATCGAAAATTGTGCAAGTACAATAATACTTATAGTACTCCCGATATTGATGCCTGACTGTCACCAAAGGTTTTGTAGGCAAGTATTGTGCTGTCTATGCTGGCCAGTATGGACTCACTGTTATCTTGTACACCCCCATCCGTTTGTTGCACCCACCTGTTGTCTCTTGTAAGTTCCAACCATCTCTTCATTCTGTTGTATCCAGGGTGTATTATGAGGGGGGCCCTCCCGTATCTGTGACTGTGCCCTCTGGGCACGACCACAACACAAATAATAATAGCAATTGTAACAGGCATTTCACAGAAGATGCAAAGAAAAAGACCCTGATTCCAAAGGGTTTAACGTTGTAACATCACACGAATATGCGTAACAAAAAAAGCGGAAGGTGGAGAGGTAAGAAGTCACAGCAGCTAAAGAATAAAGTAAGACACAGTATGAATTGTTTGACTTTTGTAGACTATCAGACTTCAATGCTGCCTTCCCATTTCTGTCTAAAGAGATGGACTGTGCTGGCACAACCTGCCCTGCCTAAGCGCTGAAGTTTCACTGCGCTGCCCCAAGATTCCCCTCTCACTCACGTTAGCGGGGCATGGTAACCTCCTTCTGGCCTATAGGACTAGCAGATCATTAGTACCCCAGCATGCCAGCTCAGCTGTGTTAGTTGGCAGATTAGGGGGATGGAACAAGACTCCACCCATTCTCCATCCCTCCCCATCCACCTGTTTATGGTGGGAATAGCAGGTGTGAGGCACCTTCTTATCCCTGCACCATCAGACCCCGTCTCTGGGAAGGCCCAGGCGGGGTGGGGTGGGGAATGGGAAAGAGAAGCCTTAGGCCTGGTCTACAGTATGCGGTTATTTCTGAATTAGCCGAATTAATTCAAAATAAAACAGATTCTGTCCACAGGACCAAACTGTTTTTGTCCAATTTAAAGGGCTCTTTAATCTGATTTCTGTACTCCACCTCGGCAAGTGGAGTAGCACTAAAATAGAGATTGCAGTTCCAGGTTACAGGTACTGTGGACACAATTCGACGTTATTGGCCTCCAGGAGCTATCCTAGAAGGCTCCCTTGTGACCACTCTGGACAACACTTTCAACTCCGATGCACTAGCCAGGTAGGCAGTAAAAGCCCTGGGAACTTTTGAATTTCATTTCCTGTTTGGTCACCATCAGCACAGCTGACCATCCACACAGTCCACCATCACAGGCAACCATGCACAGTCACCATCACAAGAGACTACGCAGTCCTGGATTTGCAGACGAGTTCCAGCATGGTCCGAACAGGAGGTACTGGATCTCACTGCATGTTGGGGAGACAAATCTGTTATGGCAGAACTATGTTCCAAAAAAAGAAACTCAAATATCCATGCTAAAGTCTTCAGGGCCATGATGGAAAGAGGCTACTCCAGTGACACAGAGCAGTGTCGTACAAAAATCAAGGAGCTCGGACAAACATACCAAAAAGCCAGGGAGGCGAACAGGCACTCTGGGTCACAGCCCCATACATGCCGCTTCTACCGTGAGCTGCATGCAATTATGGGGGGGGGTGACACCATCACTACCCCATCACTGACCTTGGATACCTGCAAGGGGGGAGTTGCACAGAGCGAGGAGGATGAGTTATTGGAGGACGAAGAGGAGGAGGAGGACAGTGTACAGGCGACAAGTGGGGAATCCGTTTTCCCCCGTAGCCAGGAACTATTCTTAATGCTGGACCCAATAGCCTCCCCCCACTCCCAATGCGGGCTCCCGGACCATGACCCTGGAGAAGGCACTTCTGGTGAGTGAGAGCCTGATCAGAGCCACGTGTTGGGGAGAAACCCAGCCACGCTGGGCTGTTCATGTTTAGTTTAAAGGGCTCATCCCTGCTCAGAGCCTCATCAGAGCCATGTGGTGGGTGCGGGGGGGGCGGGGTATGGCATGCTGTGTGAAGCGCTCATCCCAGAGAGCCCGCAGGCCCTCCTTTTATATGGCAAACCCACCAGGCATTGCTTGCTATGGGAAAGGGGGCCTGGCAGTTTAAAAGCATTGAAATGAATGCAGAAGAAGCAGAACCCCACATGCCCCTAGGGCTTACCATGGCTGCCTGCAAGCTGAATTCTGTTACCCGGCCGTGTGATGGCTTACTCACACCAAAGTGGCAGGCACTTCAGGATAAGAGGCAAAATGTGATCTTGAATAGAAAGAACATGTGCTGTGTACTATGAATGGCCTGTTTCACTGAGAAAGTGTCCCCTTTATTCTCTAAAATGTATCTTTTAAAATGCTACCCTCCCTTTTTCTCCTCCCTCAGGTGCAAATGTTTCAACACGGTTCCTATCTACTCCATCCCAGAGGCTGGTCCAGATTAGAAGGCGGAAAAAATGAACTAGGGAAGACATGTTCGCCGACCTCATACAGTCCTCCCGCACTGATAGGGACCAGCTGAATGCATGGACGCAAACAATTATGGAGTCCCATAAAGGGTTAAATGAACACGAAGAGAGGAGGGACGCACACGATGAGAGCAGGCAGGATCTATGGTCAAGCTCATGGGGGAGCAGACTGACATGCTCCCCTGTATCGTGAATCTAATGCGGGAAAGGCAGGAAGACCACAGACTGCCATGCATCCCCTGTATAACTGCTCTCCCTCTCCCCAAGTTCCATAGCCTCCTCACCCAGACGCCCAAGAACACGTGGGGGGAAGCTATGGGGACCCACATACTCAAGCCCAGAGGATTGCACAAGCAGCAGAAAGCTGGCATATCCAAAATTTTGATTTGGTTTCTGGACTTGTACTTCCCTCCTCCTCCACCCCCTTTCCCCAATTACCCCCCCCCCCCAAGCCTACCTTCTGATTTCTCTTAATGTGTTGTGCAACAAATAATAAAGAACTTTTTTAAACAATTGTGACTTTATTTCCTTTCATATATATAGGGGGCGGGTAACTTCAAAAGAAACACACACAACTGTCACACCATATCCTGGCCAGTCATGAAACTGGCTTTCAAAGCTTCTCTGATGCGCAGCGCACCCTGCTGTGCTCTTCTAATCGCCCTGTTGTCTGGCTGTACGAAATTGGCCACCAGGCGAGTTGCCTCAACCTCCCACCCCGCCATAAACATCTCCCCTTACTCTCACAGATATTGTGGAGCACCCAACAAGCAGCAATTAGAATTGGAATATTGGTTGTGCTGAGGTCTAACTGAGTCAGTAAACTGTGCCAGCGCTCTTTCAAACCTCCAAAAGCACATTCCACCACCATTCTGCACTTGCTCAGCCGATAATTGAACTGCTCCTTACTACTGTCCAGGGTGCCTGTGTACAGCTTCATGAGCCATGGGAGCAAGGGGTAAGCTGGGTCCCCAAAGATAACTACTGGCATTTCAACATCCCCAACGGTAATTTTCTGGTCTAGGAAGTAAGTCCCTTCCTGCAGCTGTTCAAACAGACCAGAGTTCCTGAAGACGCGAGTCTCATGCACCTTTCCCAGCCATCCCACGTTGATGTCAGTGAAACATCCCTTGTGATCCACCAGTGCTTGCAGCACCATTGAAAACTACCCCTTGCGGTTTACGTACTGGCCACCCTGGTGTTCCGGGGCCAAGATAGGGATATGGGTTCCATCTATGGCCCCACCGCAGTTAGGGAACCCCAGCGCATTAAAGCCATCCACAATGGTCTGCACATTTCCCAGAGTCACTACCCTTGACAGCAGCTGGTCAATGATTATGTTGGCTACATGGAGCACAGCAGCCCCCACAGTAGATTTGCCCACTCCAAACTGATTCCCGACTGACTGGTAGCTGTCGGGCATTGCAAGCTTCCACAGGGCTATGGCCACTCGCTTTTCAACTGTGAGGGCTGCTCTCATTTTGGTGTCTTTGCGCTTCGGGGCAGGGGACAGCAAGTCACAAAGTTCCATGAAAGTGGCCCTACGCATACGAAAGTTTCGCAGCCACTGGGAATCATACCATACCTGCAACACTATGCGATCCCACCAGTCTGTGCTTGTTTCCCGGGCCCAGAATCGGCGTTCCACAGCATGAACCTGGCCCAACACCATCATGATCTCCCAATCGCCACATGCCGTGCTTCTAGGAACGTCTGTGTCCATGTCCTCATCACTGTCGTAATCTCACTGTCGTCGCTTCCTAGCCCGATTTTGCAGGTATTGCACATACTGCTGGATAATGCGAGAGGTATTTACAATGGTCAAAACTGCAGCGGAGATCTGAGTGGGCTCCATGCTTGCCGCGCTATGGCGCCTGCATGGGTAATCCTGGGAAAAGGGCGCGAAACGTAGGAGAACAGAGTGGCAGCGAAAGAGGTGCTGTTCGGTTCACAATAGCCAAAAAAAAAAAAAGGCGGGAAATGGTTGTCTTCTGTAGCTTTCACGGAGGCGGGAGCCCAGGACAGACAACATGGAGAAGCTTGGTAGCGTGGCAAGAGCAGGAGAGCAGAGTTGGCGGCGGAAGCTGTGCTGCTCGGTTCACGATGGCTGAGCAGAATTGGCAGCGGAAGCGGTCGATGAGGAAGAGAAAGAGTAGATACTTACAGAGATTACACAGAAAGACTAAAGGAAATGCAAGGTGGATTCATAGTACCAGGAGAGAAGAAGTGCACCGTACTGCACCGTCTGCTGAAAGCAGTATGGCATCTGCACACCAAAAAGGCACGAAAGGATTGTCTGCTGTAGCTTTCACGGTGGGAAGAGCGACTGACGACACACCCAGAAACACTCCCAAGAATGTTTTTGGCCCATTGTGCACTGGGAGCTTAACCCAGAATTCCAGTAGGCGGCGGGGACTGTGGGAACTGTGGGAGAGCTACCCACAATTCACCGTTCTGACAATCGATTCTAGCCTCGGTGCTGTGGACGCACTCTGCCAAATTCAAGCACTTTAATGGGGACACACAAGACCGAATGTATAAAATTGCTTCCGAAAATTCAAACAGAATAATTTTGAAATAATTTCGTAGACGTACCCTGAGTCTCTGTTAAAACCTGATAATCAGTACAACTATCTCACCCCCAATCCACTTCCAGATTTTAGAGCTTGCCATATTTTGTGAGCCAGCTGGGCTTGCTTGATTAAAATAAATAAATCATTAATTAAAACTAAAAGTTCAAACTCTCTTTTGCTGCCCAAAATACAAACAAAGTAAGCCAAAAAACAACCAAACTAACAGCCAATGAGAGCCAGCTTTTGGAGAATATTAAAACCCATTCATCCTTGTCAGACAACGGCCTTCATAAGGTCATAACGATGATGGAAAACATAAACAACCTTGGAAACATTTGCACAGTGCATTTTCCATAACGTAACAGCTGGGCAGATGTATTCTTCACAACAATCCCCACAAGAAGTTATTATTGCACAAAAATACATCTCCGTACGCATCACATGTAAGGCAGTCAGGTATAGCTGAGGTGTATGTACTTGTTTAAATAGCAACAAAAAAAGCCCCACGTAGTAAAAAAAAAAAAATTACCCAGATTTTGATTTTAATCCTCCGCCCTCCCCTTTGTACACTTCTGGTCATGTATGATTATTATTTGTGTACCATAATGCCCAGAAGCCCTAGTTATTGATCAGTGCCTCATTGTGCTAAGTGCTATACACACACTGACCAGAAAGGCAGGCCGTGCCCCGCAAATCCTCCTCCTCTTATATTGGGATCTAATAGCATGGACTCTCTCCAGCTGCGTGGAGGGCCAGCGACTTGTGGCAGATGCGCAATTAGGGCTTTCTAGTGTAAACACACACACACACACACACACACTGCCTGCACGTTTGAGTAGCAAACAATTGTTATCTCTACTGTGGTCGCACCTAAGGACCCAACTGGGATTACGGCCCCATTGTACCAGGCACTGTACAAGCAAGTAGCACAGAATCAGTCCCTGGCCCCAGGAGCTCACAGACTCCACGTACAGTCGCTATTGGTAGACCAGCGACAGCTCTGCAGCTGTGCCACTGCAATGCCGGGGTGTATTCACTCCTCACAGCAACGGAAGGGCTTTTTCCATCCATATAGTTAATCCATCTCTCTGAGAGACAGCAGCTAGGTCAACAGAAGAGTTCTTCTGTCGACCTAGCTGTGTCTACACCGGGGGTTAGGTCAACCTAAGCACTTAAAGTGCAAAATTTTTCACAGCCCTGAGCAACATATCTAGATGGATGGAATTTTTAAGTGTAGAACAGGCCTGGGATTTAGCCAGTATGCTAGAGGTGAACAACAGCCAAATGGGAAGGAGGAGTAGAGACAGGTAAGATTGCATGAAGTAGTCATCACAGAGGTCTCAGGAGTCCCAGGTGGCCACCAGTCCAACCTACTAGACCAGAGGTGGGCAAACTACAGCCCCCGGGCAACATCTAGCCCCCAGCCCCTCCCCTGCTGTCCTCCCTCCCCCACAGCCTCAGCTCGCCGTACCGCCAGCGCTCTGGGCGGCGGGGCTGCGAACTCCTGCCAGGCAGGGTGACGGCGTAGCTGGCTCCGGACGGGCAGCGTGGCTGCCAGTCCTGCTGCTCTGAGAGGCATGGTAAGGGCGTGCGAAGCAGGGAGGGTTGGATAAGGGGCAGTGAGTCCCAGGGAGCAGTCAGGGGACAGGGAGCAGGGGATGGTTGGATGGGGCGGAGGTTGGGGGGGTGGGCAGTCAGGGGACAGGGAGCAGGGGGGTTTGGATAGGCGGTGGGGTAATGGGGAGTAGTTAGGGGCAGGGGGTCCTGGGAGGGGGTGGTTGAATGGGTGGCAGGAAGTGGGAGGGGGAGGATAGGGGGCGGGGGCCAGGCTGTTTGGGGAGTCACAGCTTTCCCTACCCAGCCCTCCATACAGTTTTGCACCCTGATGTGGCGCTCAGGCTAAAAAGTTTGCCTACTCCTGTACTAGACTATTGTGGGTGTGAGCAGGAAACAAATGAACAGCAGCTAATGCATTACATGCACCAGTGAGTGCTGCAGGATCAGCCCCTGAAATCCCGCAGTCCTTTTAGACAGTTGGAAAGAGCAACGCTAAATCTACTCACAGCTTTGAAAAGGTCAAGAGGCTTCAAAAAACATCTCTGTTCACCAACAATTTCGTTGGGTCAACTTTCTAAAATGCACCTTTAGCAAATTAATTCAATGCAAGATGAAATCTTCCGTTACTAAGAAGTGGCAGAAACAATACTGCTCTCATTATCGTCCTGAACAAGCAGCCCTTACCCAGGCACAACCCCTACTGATCTGACCCTACAGGACTTGTCAATGGGCATTATGCCCATTGACTTCAAGGCAAGGTGACCCTGCAATTCATTCTCAGGCATAATTCCCTGGAACATTCTGAGAAATAACTTCAGAGTCAATCTGCACAGAAGTCAGTAGCAGTTATGCTCAACTAAGGACCAGAGGGTTGGGTTCCATGCAATGAACCATAGGTGCTGATTTTTATTTGTTCCCATGGGTGCTCCCCCAACCCTGAGGCCCAGCCCCCACCTCACCCTATCCCCCAGGCCTCGCCCTCACACCACCTCTTCCTGCCCCCACTCTGCCCCCTCCCTGGGGCCCTGCCCTCGCTCCACCTCCTCGCCCAAGTTCCTCCTGCCAGACACTGAACAGCTGATCAGTGGCCCCACCGAACAGCTGTGGTTGGTGGGTGATGAGCACCCACTATTTCTTCCCCCCCATGTGTCCTTGAGCCCCTGAGCATCCACGGAGTCAGTGCCTATGCCATGCGCAACCCCTTCCCTTGAAAATTCAGACAAAAATCTTTACGTGTGAGCTGTAATTTTGCAGGGATCACAATAACAAAGACAAATGTCCTGACACGTGATGTCAGCTCCTGGAGGATAACCAGAGAAATCCCAGCAGCATGATAGGAACGCTAACTCCACTGTCTGGCTATTTTTCAGCCTTGCTCCTATTTTCCTTTGCTCTGCTCATACTTCGCTATTCACTTTTTGTTCAGAACTCATCTACTGCAGTTCCTGCTCCGAATCTTTGGTGCACTCTGCTTCTATGCCTTCTCTTGCTAACATATCCCATCTGTTGGCATGTGGTTTACTTTTCTTTAAAAAATTAAAAAATAACCTAGTTTCCCTTCCCTGCGCCCCATGTACACAGGAAACAAACACTTCTCCTTCCGCAGTGAACGGAACCATTTGCCACTGTGGTTACACTGGATGACTTAAATTAAGGCCCTGTTTACCCACATGTTGTACCACTTGAACTATACCAGGACAGTACAACCCCCCTCGCAGGGAGGCAGTTAGACCAGTATAAAATGTGCTTATACCAGTAGAACTTATTCTTGTACGGGAACAAGAATAAACTCTAGTGGTATAAGGCACCTTTGTCTCAGTTTAACAGGGTCTACACTAGAGGTTGGACCAATGTAGCTGTACCCGTAATATATTCACACACCTAACCAATGTAGTTATACCAGTGCAACAGCTGTGAATAGACACAGGGGCTTCAGGGGCTGCTCCCGTTTAGAGTTCCCAATCTTTACAAATTAGTTTGACAACAGAGGAGGTTTATCACTATTATTTTTCTTTTCCAACTTTTGTGCTCTCTTAGTCTCTCTCTCTCTCTCAACAGCTCTGATGATTCAATTGTGAATCATTATACCAATCTAATATTTTAGCTGATAGGAAAAAAAAAACACCTCATTACATTATCCAAAGTGGATACCAACATTTTACAGCTGTGGTCCCCAAACTGTGGGGCACACCCCCCTGGGGAGCACAGAACAACGTTCGGGGTGTGGGAGAGGCGCAACAGGGTCCTGGCCAGCACCCATGGTGGGTGGGGAGGAAGTGCCAGCCAGGCCCACTCTGCCCCCAGCTCCACTCCAGCCAAGGCCCCAGCCCCCAGCCCCTGCAGCAGGTCTGGCCCCGGCCTTGGCCACTGGCTCCCAGCCCCACTCCTGGCCAAGACCCCAGCTGCAGCACCGGTCCTGCTCCCGGCTGTGGCCCCCAGCCCCCACCGTGACCCTGACCCTGGCTCCGGCTCCTGGGGAGGGGAGGGGTTGCACACACCAGGTAGGGGGAGGCATGGACAAAAAAGTTTGGGGACCACTGATTTACAGTCTTCCCTCTTTTCAACCAAATAAAGGAACCAGCAGGCCAAGTCTTCAAAAGGTGGGGAGAAGGGGAAAACAAGAGCACAAACCTTAAAGTTGTGTCACTTAAATTTCAGTAAGGTTCAACAATGTGATCAGGTGCTTATGAGACAAGGACAATAAACTGAATACGCCCAGGTGTTTCCCACAACCACACATAATTACAAGTTGTCATAAGATTAGCAGCAACAGCAAGTCTGAACCAGTTTTGCTAAAGTGGGCTTCTGAACACCAGTCAGTCCGTAGTCACAGAATGGCCTGGTGCAATTGTGCAGTGAACACAAGAGCCACGTGACACAGCAGCCTCACTACAGACACAATAAGGCAGGCTTGGCCCTGACATATGCATACAAACATCTCCAGTGCTGAAGTCCTTTTGTCCTTGTGCAATTCATTCACAGCTCACTGGCTGCTTCAGTCCTGGCTACATCACCCGCAAATTTCCATTTCAAAAAGAATATGTAGTCTGCTTTTCACTCAGCATTCCATTTTCACTTCAGCTGGGAAACAAAGAGTTAAGATCCACACCAAACTGAGTTCAGGTCAGGGGAGCTGCGCTTTACAACTCCACCAGTCCATATCAGCATTAAATCTAGAGCTTCTGAACCACCCTGGCCATTCAGTGACCTCTGTTTGCAAATGCAGGACATGGTGAGTGCGGCACAAACTGACTAGCAAGACCATGTAGAGTTAGTTTTAGCTAAAGACTTAAACTAAACTAAAAGGTAACTTGAGCATATTTAATATGAGCATTGACTTGCCAGACAGGGTACTCCCACAGATAGGCACCGTTCAATTAATCTTCTCCATCTGCACTGTTATTATTTATTGGGGCTGTCAGTGTGATTGGGACTATATGAAATGTGGAGGAAGACATAGTGTATGACTCAAGGAGCTTACAGTCTAAACATATTGCTGCTTAAAGCTGCATTTTAATGCTTTTATGAAATATTTATGATAGATGCCAGCCTTAAGGTGAACATCTCAGTGGTACCAGACGACAGAACAAGGAGTTATGGTCTCAAGTTAAGTGGGGGAGGTTTAGGTTGGATATTAGGAAAAACTTTTTCACTAGGAGGGTGGTGAAGCATTGGAGGTCACCTAGGGAGGTGGTGGAATCTCCTTCCTTAGAGGTTTTTAAGGTCAGGCTTGACAAAGCCTTGGCTGGGATGATTTAGTGGGGGATTGGTCCTGCTTTGAGCAGGGGGTTGGACTAGATGACCTCCTGAGGTCCCTTCCAACCTTGATATTCTAAGATTCTACGAAAATGAACAGAGCAAAAAAATCCTTATCATTTGGGACACTTAAATCCTGATGGGATAAATCACTAGAAATTATAACTTAGGGAACAGCCCTAGATTGGCCAGTGATCTGTCTGTATGCCTGTCACAGGGTCTCGACCTGGAGGTCACAGACAGGTCTAGCAGGGTTGTAACTAGACATGCCAAACAAGTGGAAAAAATGCAGAAATTGGGCTTGTTTTTGGCTTAATTGGCTTGTTGGCTAGTTTTTGGCTTGCAGCTTGTTTGACTTGTAATTTGTTGCAGCTTGTTGCTTCTTTTTTTTGATCAGTTGTAACCATGCTCCTTTTCTATAGGGGTAGATGGGAGCAGGGTCCTGAAACCTTTTTCTGTTGTAACATAGGGTCATGCTATGGAAAATGACAAAAATCACTGATCTAAGTTCTTATACCATACCCACCACAACTGGTGTTTGAGCATAGTGGTATGGCCCAAATGAACTAACAGGCCTCTTCCAGCTCTAATTTCTGATGTCTAGTTGTAAGAACTACGCTGAACCTCAGTGTACCCAAGTTAAGGATTTGGGGCAAGATTTTTAAGGTATTTAGGCACCTACTTCCCATTGAAATCAATAGAGTCAGGCATCTAAATCTCTCTTAAAGTCTGTCACATTATTGTTTATGAATAATAAACATGAGTGTTTAATGAATAATAAAAACTCCCAGGAGTGCAGCCATCCTCTCACCACAAGCCTAGAAGCAGCTCCAGAAAGAGCAATAAAAGAATCAAAAGCATGTTTATGACTGCAAAGCAGCACAAGGTATATCAACTGAGAGGGAGGGAGAATCATATATAAGAAGGAGGCTACTTTTCCTAAAAACCCCACAGATTATGTTAGCAAGGAAGCAAGAGCCTTAGTGTGGAAACAGCCTGATGCAAAGGTGTGGCCTTGTTTCCTCTAATCCCTGGCAAAGCTTTCCGTAGGAACCAGGAACAGGACTCTCGTGCCAACATTTCAGGGCGCAGCCACGTATGTTCTGTAAGCAGGGTGTGAACCAGGTGTACTTTAAACTGCATTTAAAGCACTTTGCCTGGTGGGGGGTTTTCAGGAAAAAAAAATCAGCTGGCAATTCCAGCCACAACTTCACTTGCCAGAGAGAACTCTCTTGTAAACAACCGAAGTTACTAACAGAAAGGAATCACATGCTCGGACTTGAGTCATGGTTTTCGGGCCCAATTCTGATCTTACACTAGTATAAATCAGAAGTGACTCCACTGACATCTATAAGTTTAAACAGATGTAAAAGCGGTGCAAGTGGGATCAGAATCCAGCTGTCCAACTCTTTTGTCTACTTTTATCTAGGAAGGATTTCCAATTGTGGTCATGTTAGCTACAAAGAGATTTCAATCATCACACCCCGATTTCATCACAGCTTTGATAGCTCCTTCAAGCCACAAAGGGAAGAATGTAGGAGCAAGCTGCTTTGGAACCCATCCAGCCCAGGCAAAAGGAACCGCAGTCCAGCTTGCAGTGATGAGAGGGATGTGCAAGTCTAACAAGTGAGAGTTCTACTTCTCGGGCTGCTGTACAAGTCAATCTTTCTGCTGAACACCCAGCCATCTGTAATGGAGCCAGCCTGCACCGTTTGCACAGTTCCGAGAAGGCAGCTGATGATTAAGCTGCATCACACAGCTGCTCTGACAAAACTCTTTACCTCAAGGAGCATTTCCATAAAACATCCCTCTGATCAGCAGCAGTACTATTATATTCATATTCCAGAGCTTTTAATAGGGTTTGGATAGAGCTGGAATTCACTTATACATCAGCTCAGCCCTTCTCTGCTGGCTGCACAGCTTCCGAAGAATTTAAACTTCCATTTTAAAAGAAAATCATTTTCTATCCCTATAGTGGCTAAGAAAACCTTCTGAATGTGACCTGATATGCTTCTGGGTTCTTGAGTTTGAAAACCAATAACCAGAAAAAATTGCTTAAAGGCTTGTCTGTGCTAGACATTTTCCTAACGTTTCCCCACCATTGTTACCATCGCTGCAGCGACACTGGTGGTAGGGGTGGCTAGTGCACTAGAATAGATAAGATGGCAGTTCCTGGTGTTTTAACCATCATACCATCTGGACCTGCTGTGTGCTGGGTTAGAGGACATGGTTGTTTAAAAGCCCAATCCGTCAGTTCAGACCACACAAGCGCCCCCACAACTGCAGTTACACTGGTGGTAGCAACTGTGGGAAATCTTAAAAGGGAAAATACCAGCCGGTGCAGGGTACAAACTGCCATCATTCATTTCAGTTGTGCAATAGCAGAATCATCCAGCTATACCGGGAGCGTAAGCAGAGTTTGAGTCGAGTGACACCACTATTTTCATATTCCGATTCCTGGCTTTTCATATGGGACATATTGACACATCTATACATGCACTACATTAGCTGAACCTCAGTCTACTCTACACAAACCAAGAAAGCTCAGAGTGAAGGGTAAAATTTGACCTTAACCTACTTCTGTATTAAGGGATGGCAGCTTACACTACATGCTATATATACTATGTAAAATCAACAGAATGCAGTAAAGGCAAGTTGCAACTTAGAAATTTCTTTCCTTTTCCCTTTCCCTTAGCCCTAGTATCCTTCAGCAGTAATTATTTGCTGGTGCTGGCATTTATTATACCCACTGATAGATACATATTGCACGCGTGTGCACACGCACACACATATACCACACACACAGTCAGCTCGGACTTCAAATAATACACTGTTTTAAAACTTAATCCACATTTATCTAAGCAAAGCAAAAATACCCACAGATGAGGAATATCAAATGTTATAAATAAGTCAAATGTAAACTCAAAGTGTAGTTTTATACCAAATTAGTTAACATTTAGCTCCAAAAATGCCCAGCATAAGCTTTGCGTCTGCTCTCCATTCATCCAAGCTTAAAGCTTCATTCTCAAGTATATAATGAAATAGTGACCCCACTCAAAGAAAAAAGTGGAAATGAAAAAAATCCATAATTAACTAACTATTCTTTCCACTTAAGTACTATTAAATACATTACAGTGGGCATTAAGTTACAGTGGGCAATTCTGAGTAATTCTGTTTGACCTTTTGGTTGAAAACATCACACCATTATCAAACCAGGGACAGATCATTATAAAGATCCTCGGGCTTCATTTTCAGAAATAATGTGTGTTCGCAGAACCCACTGACTTCAGTGAGATCTGCAGGTGCTCCACACCTTTGAAAAATCAGACAACTCATTTTCAAAGATTAATGTGCAATTTCACAGCTAATTGGCTCATGCAGTTACCATGATTCCATGCAAATTCATGCCTAACTAGCCATTTGTGCTTGCAATAGTAGCAACAGCCAGGGTAAATTAGGCACATCAGTTGCACAACTACATGTTTGAAAATTAGTCCCAAAATATTAAGAGCACATTCATTTACTATTTCCCAATCATTAGGTAAAGGCATTTCCTCACATACAAGAGAAAAAAAACATCTAAGTATGTAATTTCCACTAGAAGTACTTGTTTATAGTCTGTAATTGGACAAACTGGTTTTATTGATTATTATTATTTTGTAATGATGGGGCTAGATCTGATATTCTCAACACCAATGGAACTACTCCTGAAATACTCCAGTACAAGAATGGGGATCAAAATCGGGCCCTTAGAGAAGGAGTAGTAACAACATAGGGTATAAGGCTTAGAAACCAGAGAATCCAGGCCAAGCCACTTTCAGAAATGTACGTTTCCCAGTAGATAAGAGCACCTAACTGTAACAATAAATAACTAGGAGCAAGTCTATAACCATCATGGCTTTTAATTAAAGAACATCTGAGTAGTCAGTTCAGAAGCCATTGCAACAGAGTGACTATAGCCCCACTCCAGGCAGGAATATAAAAGCACTGGACCACTGCTGACCTTTTGGCTTTTGACTCCAAAGGTCAGATTCTCTGCATACCCTTTTGTGCAATTCCAGCTCTTGTTTAAAGTGGTGTAAGCTCTATTTTAACACAACTGCAAATAGTGAGCCTGCCCCACACCAGGTGGCCGGTAGGATTTCCATACTTTCATTGGGACTAGAATTTATTTGGTAAACAAGTTCCATGCACTCTAAAAAAAGGTAGAGTTCTTCAAACTGTTATTCCACTAATCTCAGCTATGATGACTGATGTTATGAAGCAACTGTTACCTTCAAGTCTGGCAATAATGTTTATACCATATTTAAAAGCAACTTGTGTATGGCCTAGGCTAGTCCACATTAATCATGGGTGTAACTCCACCAGCAATTAATTTGGCCCTATATGTTTGTCATACAGACTTCTTGATCAAACACAAAGCTCTTGCCTCAAAAAAAAAA
Source organism: Lepidochelys olivacea (assembly GCF_965140295.1). Classification (NCBI taxonomy): domain Eukaryota; kingdom Metazoa; phylum Chordata; order Testudines; family Cheloniidae; genus Lepidochelys; species Lepidochelys olivacea. Next base: position 104,890,641 of record NC_140416.1, read on the forward strand.
GTGCCTTTGTAGCTATATCTTTTAATGTGACACGATAAGTGTTATTCAATCGTTTTACATAAATAAGTACTATCAAGGTCTTCCATGTTGGTCTGTGTTACCAGTTCCCCCAAGTAATTAGAAACACAGTGCCATTCAAATGCAAGCATGAATACTTTTTAAAATGAATCTATATTATTCCTAGGAGGGCTTGGATAGCATTTAAAAAAAAATATGGCATCATTTTCACTTCTTTATTAAGATCATGCTGTAGTTAAAGAATTCAGTGTGGATTTTCCCCAAATGCCAGTAACACCTGGCAGACCATAAAATTCTTAAGGATCCTTTACCATAATGACATTTCCACTAAAATTCATTCAAGCACTTAAATTTCATATCTCTGGAAATAAAGTTTGTTCTGTGATGAAAGGTCACTATCTTGATATAAAAATAAAACCCCAATATTCCAGTCAATAGTATTGACCAAAGGTAAACACAGTTTTTGCAATTGCAGATCCAGGAAGAATAGACATCCATCCGTCCCCCTCCCCCCGCCCCACACACACACCCTCAACTCTGCCCAGTGTTTTAATCAAATACAAACACTCTCTCTCTCTCTCTCTGCCCCCCCCCCCCCTCTGCCCAGTGTTTTAATCAAACACAAAGTTTTAACTCTCTCCCTCCTCCTAAGAGTACCCGTGAAATATTCTGGTCTCTGCAACTCGATAAAGTGTTTATGCAGGCAGGGAAGGAGAGAGGGAGCAGAAAATGTTCCAATAACAATGCACTTTAAAGAAAAATGTTTTCCCATGGTTTAAGGTTACAATCTAAATTTTGGTAGAAAAGCGATAGCGGGCGTCTTAGTCACAGGTATAATTAGAGAGGCCTTTGTTGCATACTGTAGCGTAATAGACAGCATCCATAGGTTCACCTTGGCGTGGGAATGTATATTGTAATCCTGCTGGTGGCAATTCATCTTCTCTAAATATACTGCTGACCTAAAAGCTCAGGTGCTCAGTCTTGTAGGTGGTCTGTTTCTTTACAGGAATGCGCCTGGTGTTTCTCAGCTCTTCTGTTTTTACTGATTAAGAGGATCCCTATGCAGCTCAAAGATGCAGGGGTCTTTTATGCCCTACACGTTTCAAAGGTTAAGAAAAGGGAAGGGAGGTGAAGAACTGCCTTCAGCTGCAGCCCACAGGAGGAGTCCAAAGTTTCTTTTACAAGATAAGCAGTGATCACTTCCTAACAGCAGGATGCCACTCTTCATGTGAATGTATTTACACTTTAATACAGCTGAGACTACAGGCAAAAAAGTAACCAAAAGCAGACATTTTAGCTGGGGTGAGGCAAGAGGAAACCTCAGCCAAAAGTGGAATGCCAGAAGGATAAAGCAAGAGATACATGTTGCTTTATGGTTTATTTTTAAATTAGGGGAGCGAGAGGGGGAGTCTATATTTTCTGTTCATTTGATGGGCTTGCAGGCACACTGCCTTGGGCTGTGCACATGTCAGATTTCATGACCAAGTAGTCAGATCTGCTTAATAGTTATTTTTTTATTTCAATTTTATATGAAAAAAACACCCACAAAAAGCTCCGAGTGCCCTGCCAACAATTAAACTTACAATAGCCACCCGGCAGCATTAATACTAAAATACAAATCAATTAACCCCGCCAGCCAACAGCTTTAAACAATCAAATGGAGATAAAAATCGACACCCACCATCAGACAACAGAAAGGAAAAAAAACTGTAGAAGTACAGCTCGCCCCAAAACCATACCCAGGAAGATCCTTCCCCCCAATACCCTGTCAGACAAAGGCCATCACCTTCAGCCTATTAGACGGGTGGCTTCCAAGAAATCCCAGATGCCGCGGGATTACAGGCTGGCGACTCAGGAGGGGACACTTTTGCAGTGTCAGTACTGACTGAATAGCACACTGGAGCACTAGACTGCTGACAGTTCTGTCTTCAAGAGAAGTCAAGAGTGCAAGTCCTGACAATTTGTTATCATGATGCTGTCAATGCACATGACATATAGATACCTGTGGTCATTAGAGATCTCAAGTGACTTTTTAAATCACAGCAGGGGAATTCTTACTTGTATTACTGTGGCACCAAGGAGCTCTAGTCAGGGACCAGGATTCTTCATTGTGTTAGGTGCTGTATAAACACAGAACAAAAAGATGACCCTTGCCCCACAGAGTTTACAATCTAAGTAGCTCCATTATTCTGGATAAATCTCAATTCTCATATTTACATTGACCTCTCTGTACATCCTCTGTATTTTCAAACAGATAAGCTATTCCTCGCTCCCTTTGTGAAAGCATTGTTTGTAGTGTTTCCAGCACTGAATACTGTGCCATGTTCCAATCTAGAGGCACACTAAATCAATGGTTTGGTATGACACTAACACATATACAAAACCATATATGCAAACACCCCTTGGCTAAGCCCCTTGGGTTGAGCCCATTTGGATGGAAGGTGCTATGCAACTAGAAGGGATCATCACCATCAGGCATAACTGTACATGGACTAGGATTACTTCTGCCATTTCACAAATCTGAAGGATTTATGACCCCAAAGCATGGCTGTGTCTGTTCTGAAAACACCTAACCCCAAAATGGCTTGAGAAACTACACCAATATCCATCTGAACAGGTCATCAAAATGAGCAGACCAGGCAAGGTTTTTTTTTCAGCTTCTCTCTTTTGGTCTGGTGCTTCTTTGCAAGCATTTATTAATTATTATTATTTTAATTCAAAATTTATGTGGAGTAGTGCTATACTCTAAACCAAAGCAATAAGACCTGAGCTGTGCTTGAAAATTGTCCACTCTAATATTTCAAGGTACAGACGTCTTTTGATCTATTGCACTGTGTACCAAGCTGATTTTACGGTTGACTTGCTGATCTCACATTGCGAAGAGACCAGAGCATTCTAGGCCACTTTTTAAAATGGAGATTTTTAACTCACTGCACAACATAAATGTAGTGTTGAGTACTCCTCCCTTAACCAAGCCTGCCTTTGACATACATTTTTCTCCTCTAGCATGCAGCAGTGTTGGAGATGTATGCAAGTGGAATGTGAACCTTTTCACCCTCAGAAAACTCCTTCTAGTATTCCTTGCATTCACTACCCCATGTGTTGTTTTAACATTTTCCGCAGACTATCACAAGTGCTCAATTTATGTTTTGAGGGGTTTTTAGATGATGATTACGCCATCATACATCCTAAGGTCTGAAAAGACCACAGCTAAAACATCAACAAAAATAAAATTGTTCCATTCCCTAGTTGCTCGCAAGTTCTACACTACTTTCACATGCACATTTAAACTGATATTTTATTTTATAGAGCATGGGGTATAATGCTGATCTCATCCTGCAATGAGCTGTAGGTGCACAAGCACCTTCTGGGAGGAGGGATAGCTCAGTGGTTTGAGCACTGGCCTGCTAAACCCAGGGTTGTGAGCTCAATCCTTGAGGGATCTGTGCCAAAAATTGGGGAGTAGTCCTGCTTTGAGCAGGAGGTTAGACTAGACGACCTCTTGAGGTCCCTTCCAGCCCTGATGATTCTAAGCCTTACCCCCTAAACAAAGCCCCATTGACTTCAAGTACTCTTCTGATTTCACCGGTTTCTATTTTCCTCACACTCTTCCTATGAATTAAATGGAACCACTATTACGCAGAATAGTCTATAGTAATAGATTATTACGCAGAATGAAGGAAAGCTGCAAATGTGCATGGATTTTCCTTGCAATAAGTACATACAACCTAGAGAATCTAGTTCCAGGAATGAGCATTCACCAGTTCATTTCCAATCCAAGCATGCCAATCATCAATGGGACATCAATGCAGCTGAAGAGCTAGATAGCTGCTAGCACAGAGTAGGGAAAGCTCCAAACATTTGTTTTATCCTGCCAGCTTTGAAGATGGATGAGCAAGCAGAGCATTGCTCAGTGGGCCCATTTCTGGGAGAAGGGTATTCTTTCACAATGGGCGTACCATTTATTTCAGACACATGCTCTTTTATGTTGCTTTTACAGCCAAGGAAGTTAGCGAGAACATGGTGATCTGAGGCCCTAGCAGGATGGGTGGAGCTACATCTTCATCTCTCCAAGATGAATGGGAAGGGAGTAGGTGATGATTAGTAGGGGTCTGTCCCATTTGAGCCTCGTGACATACGGGCCAAATTCAGCTTCGAGTAAAAGGGGTGTGACTCCCAAATGTCTGGGCCAAATTCAGCAGTGTGGAATAAGTAACACATCAGGTGCAAGCTGATTATCAAAGCAGCAAAGCCATCTAGCTTGTACCAATCCAGCATTCTGCGGGGATGTAAAATGGGTGGCTAACTCTCCTTACTCACCTGTGTGTGGAACAGGAAAAACAACTAAGGTGTAAGGTAAAGCAGGTCACTTTCAGTTCAGCGAAACCCCAAGCATTCCCCAGGCCAATTATAGCCCTGGTGTAAGCAGGCCTTGCTCCCACTAAATTGAGTCCACTTAAAAATAGGGGCTAAATTTCGACTTCATGGAACATCAAGTTGGTGAAATTACATTTATTTTGCATATGACAAATCAGCACAACTTACAACACTTTGCCACTTTGTGCAGCTTGCACCATCATTTACACCATAGCTATATTTTGGCCCCTCCCCACACAGAAAGGAGTGATTAGCTTGAGCACTCTTCATAGCTCTGTGGAGCCATAGATGGGTAGGGCAAGCTGTGGACAGGGAGTTGGCAGTTGGGGAGTCGTACAGCCATAGGAGAGTTGATACAGCTTCCTCTCCCGCACAAGTTTGCGCACCTACTGAGCCAACCCAATGACATGGATTGGAAAAGAGTCGTAGGGGGCTCAGAGCTGGCACACTGCCCTCCCATTAGGAGCCTGGCAGAACCATTCTTGAGTTCTCCAAGGATCTTGGGGAATTTAGTGTTTGTGGATCAGGATTCCGGTTTGTCCCCAGGTGGGAGAGGAGTTCAAACACCATTTAAGAATGCGCAGGAAACTCGGGAAGGGAAAATGTGGGAAGCTTCCTGCTGCTGTGTGGGTATTTCTGTACAGTATATAGCCAGTATACACTGGCCCTGTGTTATTTCTCCCCTGATAGCAACCCTACCCCCACTCACTATGACTATGCAGCCAGGTGCTCCAATACACAGTGTAATTAATTGAGCTGAGAAGAGAGAGTGCTGGAAAAGCAGGGATCAGGAATGGATTTTTCCCGGGGCACTACTGGCAAGGGAGGAAGGCAAATAGATGTGATCACTCTGCCAATGTTATTTTACAGGAGGCAAAAGTGGGTCACCCCACCACACAGAGATACACTGTGGGGTGGGGGGGCAGGGAGTGGTGTGTGCATGTCTGTCTGTCAGATAAAGGCTTCTTCAACCTGTAAAGCTAGGAGGGATTGTACAGCCATTAGCAAGTCATTTCCTGGGACCACATTCATGTAGTCTGAGCTGCTGTCTAGGTGGGTGTGGAGGGGAAGTGGATGCTGCCCAACCAGAGCTAAAGAGCAAGATACGAAAGTTTGCAGTGGCTTTGGGAGGCAAGTTTCCAGACTGCAAATGAAGAAGGTATGATTGCATGGGCTTGTTCAGAGCTGATAGAGCAAAGCTGTCAAATGTTTTACTGTGGATATTCAGGCCAAAGAGATTTGTGTATGATCCAGGCAAGAGACTGCAAATTTGTCTTTGGCTGATGGCACCTGACAGGCCTCTTTCTCTGTGCTGGACTTGGACCAGAACTCAGCAGAGAGCAGTTCTGGGAGTAAAGCTGAGAATGGATTGCCCAGAACATCAATAAGATGCACTGGAGGAAAAAATCTCACCCCACCACCAACCCTCACCTGGCCAACGACGAGCTGCCTTTGTTCACAGCCTCCTCCCACCCCCTCTACCTCCCTCTCAAAGCTAGGTCCCCCCCCCCCCACACACACAGACACCACAAGGTGCCCAAGTATGGTGGGACGCTAGAGCGTACTCTCTTTTCCAGGAGCCCCACCCACAGGTAAGTCACTGGGGCAGATGGAGTCCAAAGGGAAAGAGAACCAACATCCCCAGAGCACTGAGGGATTTCTCTGGCTCCAGCTCTAGGATGGAGAGTGGGAGAAATGGGAAGCCACTCCACAAGACACAGTACAGGTTGCTCTCTCCTCGAGCATTAGCCCCACTTCGCAAGTTGGTGCGGACAGTTGTGAAAGGTGGAGGCCCCACTCTCTCAGAGTGACCAGATTCCCACAGGGACCAAGGACCACTCAGTCTTCTCACAGGGAATGCTAGTGCAATCACCCTTGCACAGTCCATGTAACATGTGAGGAGGAAGCTGCTTGTGCAGCACCCCCACCCCACGCCAGGGCCAATCATAATCTAGCCCAGAATTGGGACATCAGAAAGAGTAAAAAAAATAACTGAGCACAGATGACTCTGGCTCTCAAGTGAGTAAGCCAAATTTCAGTCTCAGGAATAGGGACTTGAAGTCAGTGCAGTGATTTGTATAAATATCCCTGAGTTTCAAGGTCCAGCGCTGGAATTAAGGCTCTTCAGGATCCAGTAGATAAACTTCAGTGCACAGCATTATCTCTGCATCTCAGTGTTAATAAACCTGGTGCCTTTCTACTTCTATTCATCCTTGTATTAACATACTGTCCTCAACAAACACCAGGGACTCTGTAGTCATTTGCTTCCCGCAATCACTGCTTTCTTCATTGCACTTGGCAAGTGTCCCCCATCATGTCTTCCTTCTCACTCACATTCCCAGCGGCTGGGCACCATCAGCAGAAATCCAATTACTGGGACAATGGGTCCCAGCCTGCAACAGGCTGACAGGTCTAGCTGACCTCCCGCCTCTGCGATCCCTGAACAATCATCACTTTTGTTTCAGCATTGCCATTGTTTGTGATTCTTTCGCCTCCATGGACACAGGATAAAGGGAGATGTTCAGAGAGATGTTTATGAATGAGGCTCAGAGTACACACTGCAGGAATACAGGACTTAACCTTGCACAAAAGGGATCACGGTTGATAAAAAAAAAGCCATGTATAGATTAAATGATTAAAGATGCAATATGCAACCAACTCAGAAATGAAAGGTTCTGGACAATCTAAAAATAAAGGGGGAAATCCTGGCCTCAGTTGAAGTCAATGGGAATTTTGCCATTGATTTCAACCAAAATGTTTATGTAAAATAGAACATCTTGGCAGGTTTTATGGTTGTGTTAAGATAGAGTTTAAAACATCTTTAAAATCTAATTAGATTGAATCTCAACTAGAGAAAAAATTAATTGAAGTTAGTTTAAATAAATCAGTAAAACTCCAATTAAGGACCAGTTATGGGCCCCAGGATTTGGCCCAGAAAGACTAGGACCAGATCTTCTCCTCTTATAAATTGGAGTAAGTTTGATTTCAGTGGAGCTCCTCCAGCTGAGGATCTGTCCTTAACAATTCTACAAAACGAAATACAACAGGTGGATCTATAACTGGATCTTCCTCATCATCAGAGTAGCTGATTAAGTGGTTAGTTTACACTCAGTCAGCTACAACAGACGTTCTCTTTGGGAGGGGAGAAGAGTAGCTTAGACTGCTATTTGGTTAAAATTAGCCTTTAATAATGTGCCTGCCTTGCATAATGGAATGGACATTCTAGTTAAGGGACGAGTTACACTAAGGCCAAAGAGGCAGCCCTACATTGCACAGCCAAACCTCCTAAGGATGGAGGACGAGAGCCGACAGCAAACCTGTCAGTGGCATTAAAATGTTCCCTCTTTGTGAAGCTCTTGTAAGCAGAAAAAGATAGTAACAACTTAAATCCGTTCTAGGCCTTCAAGAGTCAAGGCAGTCATGTAATTTCATTCAATGAAACATCATACAATAATAAGCAGCAATGAAATAAGCCACATATAAATCTCCCACTCACCGGAGCGCCACATATATAAATCCGTTTACCAAGGATTACTTTGTAGCTCCTGCCGTAATAAATCATTGGGAAAATGTCTAGTGCTTGCTAGCAGACTGGGGATTTTGAAAGACAGGCAGGCTCTCTCTTTTGGGGGAGGGACAGAAGAGGGAGTCATTTTTACTGAGCCAGCCTGAGAGTTAATTAAGAATAATGTATTTTTAAAAAAAAATTTTAAAAAAAACCACTTTTTTTTATTGCCTGCCCTCTCCTCAACAAAAAGTATCAATCATAAACAAAGCAATATAAGAGCAGCTCCAAGGACCTGATCCAAAGTTCAGAGAAGTCAGTGCAAAGACTCCCATTGACTTAAATAGGCTTTGGATCAGGCTTAATTTCATCATCATCTACAAAAGGCCGGTATTCTGGCCTTCTTTCTGCTTGAAGTAAATGTTTTATGTAGGCTAATCCGAGATAAATAATTGTTTTCTTGTATTATCTAGATCTTTCACTACACATTGTGGGCTGTATTAAAAAGATTAAGCTCTCCAAAGTCAACTAAGAGCCTTTGCTAGAGGGTACTCTGGTTTCCAACTGTACAAGAAAGCAATGCACCATCCTGAATACCCTGTGTAGCTGCAATAAGGCGTTTGCCTTGCCAAACCAAGTAGCATGTCACCCAAAGTTGATTATTCGCAGCCTTGAACAAAGAACATATCAGAGAAGTTTTTGTTCCAAGTTCATGAGCAAGTGGCAGTCAAAAAGGAGTAAGCGGTAGCATGACACAGTGATAGGAGGCGTTAGCTTTATGCCATTTTACCATATTTATTGGAGCCAAACAGAAAACGTATACATGAAACGTCCTTACAGGAAAAGCAAAATGCTTTAGTGCTGTTTCACCCCAAAAGACAGCTTCCTTAAGGTAACAATAGACAAACACATGCTATTTAGCTTTGCAGCAAATAATGGAGTACAACATACCTACCCTGCACCCTTTGTTCTCATTGGATCATGAAAGAAAGCAGAAAATACTAAGATGACAGGGACAGTTTCAAATAAGATGCAGGCAATGCACATTACTGGATCAGAACTCTTTCTGCTTTTGATTTTTGCCTGTCCTTTGTACTGTCCATATCTTCATATCCATGGGGTACAAGAACCTGAGTGGAATAGAATCTAATCGTGGGGCCAAATTCACCTCACTGTAAAGGAGTGAGAGCCTGTCCACCTCAGGAACGTCTCCTTTCTGTGAGCAGACTGTCTTCAGGACACACAGCTCACACAGCTTCCACCTTCCTGGGTCTGACCTCGGAGCATTCAGCATCCTCTGCCCCTCCGTGGGCTTTCCACAGCGAGTTGATAGCGAGGCCCAAAAGAGGTGGTAAGCAGCTCTGCATTATGCAGTCAGCTTCTTTCAAAGGAGTTAAACCAGATCTTGATCGATAAAGGGTAAGTCAGACAATGGATATAGCAGCCATCTCAAAAGGGAAGAGAGAGAACAATCTGTGCAGGCTCAAACCCAGCCCAGGTCTGTAGTAACAGAAAGTTGTTACGGTTTAAAGGATCTATAGTAGCTTATGTGACAAACATGGGGGATTCACCATCCAATTCCCAGTAGCCAATGGTCTAGAGGAAGTGCAAGAATAGCTCTGGGAAATACCAGGAGGCTAAACTGCTCACTAACACACCTGCTGCCCTGAAAACTCCCACTGCCCTCACCCATTTCATCCACTTCCTATTTAGAAAAGGGAAATTTGCTTTATGACCAGCCAGCCCAGTCCCAGCATTTGGTCACCAGGAACAAAGAGAGACCACACTGACAGCATGTCATTAGGACAAGCTCTGCTAGCAGAGAGATGTCCACATTGCAAAGACCACCACCACGTCTGGAACCCTACAGACTCTTGGTGGCAGCCTCAATAGATTCCAGGCTTTGCGACCTTGAAGTAGGTCTTTCAGGTTAGGAGTCAGGTTTGTTGGCAGGAGAGTGTGGGGAAAGTTTGCACAGCTGCTGCCTGTGTAGTACTGTCCTGTGGCTAAACAGAGGACTTCAGTCTCCAGGACTGTCAACTTTCTCAAGCACTAAACTCACACACATACATTTTTAAGAAAGAATATATATCAGAAAACACATGTTCCTACTGAGGCCATGCATCACAGGCTAGCTTTCAAAATCAATACTCACCCCGGTCTACACTGGGGTGCGGAGGGGAGAAACGGGACACATCGATCTAAGTTACGCAACTTCAGCTACGTGAATAACGTAGCTGAAGTCGACATACTTAGATCGACTTACCGTGGTGACTTCACCACGGTGAGTCAACTGCTGCCACTCCTCCGTCGACTCCGCCTTCGCCTCTCGTGGCTGTGGAGTACAGGTGCTTGGGGGTCAATTTATCGCATCTAGACTAGACTAGACGCGATAAATTGATCCCTGCTGGATCGATCGCTGCCCGCCAATCCAGCAGATAGCATAGACATACCCTCAGACTTCACGGACAATGAAGCTTCTCCTATCCGAAGAGCTTTTAGGAGGAAATCTTGTAGCAGTGCCTTACAAGGGTGGATTCTTGAGAAGTTTCCGATGCAGAGAATTTTTCACAGTCATCACGAAAGCTTATGCTCAAATAAATTTGTTAGTCTCTAAGGTGCCACAAGTCCGCCTGTTCTTTAACACCAGTGATTATCTGATACCATTCCAGGCTGACCTCACATTCCTTACCCACCTGAAACTCCCATTTAAAGATAACAGGAGGTTTGGGTGCACAAGGAATGCAAGATTCAACCAGGGACAAAGAGTCCAACTAATGCAGACCAAGACAAGGCTGTTCATAAATGCTTGGAACTGATTTTGTTTCAATGCCATATTAACTTTAATTTCAATTGCTTATGGACCCAGAAGGCTAGTAAGAAGTCCAATATAATTTGTTAGAAGTAAGCTAGTAGGCTAAATTTTTGCTTTAAAATGCACAGCAACAGTTTTGCAAGCACAAACATTTTGTTATTCATGTGGATGGGATCTGCAAGCAATTATTGCACATATTTCAGAAACACTCAGAAAGGCTTATAAGATAAGGCCCGGCAGTGGAAGTCAGAAGATTTTCTCTGTTTTTCACTCTGTCATAGATAAGTTAATGTCCAAACTGTAAAAAAAACAAAAAACAAAAAAATGGAGGGAAGTGAGGAGGATAATGAGGCATCTTTATCTCATAAGGCTGCTGTGACACTAAACTCATTAAAGTTTGTAAAGCAGTTTGAGATTCCTACTTTGAAGAGATTATACAAGTATATTCACACTGTTCTAAAGAAGTACAGTCATATTACTGCAAATCCAGCAGTACCATTTCATGCACCATTAAAGTTTACTACACTTTCTTAATCTAATCATAAGCACTTCAGAACCTAGATCTGTCATTTGAAACATACAGATGAGCCTTCAACACTGAATTACCAACTGGGTCAACTATATACAGCACAGGATGAATATGTACCTATTTTTTCCATCTCTGCAACATTGTGAATTGTGCTAAAGTTTTGAACTGAACCCTGTTTGTATTTTCAAAACTCCATAATTATGGGTCTCCTGACTGCTTGCTTTCCATCCGCTCAGTACTAGGGCTGCAGATTTCAGCAGGTTTGAAACTGTGACAGCATGTTTATTTGCACTGAAAAGCAAAGATATGCAGAGCCACAAAGTTCAGGTCTAAACTTTCCCAATGGTTAAATCAGAGGCTTTGATGCAGATCCATAACTCTCATGTAAAAATACAGACTTCCCTTCTCCACCTGCTAATATTAATGAATCTGTGTTAGTTGCAGTTCTCTACATCAATTCTTGGCTATTAGTTTGTGGTTTATTGATAAACATACAGTCTTTATTATTTTCTAGGCTCCTCTTGCCTGTGGTAGGTTTGGTTTAAATCCAGATATGTAGTCTCTGTTTTAAAAATACATATTAAATCCAAACATTTTCATCCTTAACATATTACCCAGTCAGGAAGTTCTCTCTTTTTAAATACACAGAGAACTAGACTGTTTTGTATACAAGTGTGACTCCAAACCCATCCTTCACTTTGAGTGGTCAGAAAACAAATACCAGACTCCCTATTTTATCCAGCTAAGACTGAACAATAGGGTGGAACTGCAGTTTTTCCATCTGAAAAATTCCCCATTCAAAGGGACTTAGCTGGATGATTAAAAAGAAAAATAGAAATGCTTCCATGCGGGAACAAGTTAATCAGCTTTTGTTTACATGACCTATTCCTTCAGGGGCAGGACCCATAGAACAGACAGGTCATCTCCAAAACTACACTGCAAGCAGGGCTACTGATCAGCTATTTAGTGCACTTAACAGCTCTATCACAAGGTTTTGTCAGAACCATAACCAAGATTTTTTTAGATGTGACTAGCCACTTTGGGTACCGCCAATTTTCAAAAGTCTGACTTGAGTCACCTTCACTGAGCACCTGTCCTCTGAAAAGCAAGTACCCTTAAAGGTTTCAGAGTAACAGCCGTGTTAGTCTGTATTTGCAAAAAGAAAGGGAGTACTTGTGGCACCTTAGATTGGTTAGTCTCTAAGGTGCCACAAGTACTCCTTTTCTTTTTAAGTATCCTTAAAGTATCTCAAGTTGAGTAGTAAAAAACGAGGCACCCAAAACGGCTAACCACTTTTGAAAAATCTTGGCCGATAGCTTTAAAAACAAGCAATAATACGTGTACGTGTGTGTGCGTGCACGCACATACATGTCCTTCACCTGTTCACATCTCCTTGCAACACACATGCAGCATCTGCCTCAATCTTTAACAATACTCATTTCATTGCAAAATTATGTTCCTAGGTAAAATCTTCCCATCTAGATTTGAAACAGAAAAAACAAAACAAAAACAAAACACACAGGAAGGGCATGGCTTTAACTTTTACCAGTGATTGACCAGTGCAAGCATTTTTTCCCTTTAAAACCTGTTGAAACCACTTCATAAAAATTAGTCCATCAATCGAAGGTCTCTTAATTTGTACTTATTATTTGCAATATGATTTATGAGATTCAGTTTCTCTTTCCTACATCGCTCAGCTGCAAATTAGTACCTGACTGAATTCAATAATGTATTTTACCCCCATAAGATCTGCATGCACAGTTTGAATAATTAAATGGTGTTCATTTGGGGCAATCCTTATTTTTCCCCCTTGCTGCTTGGTTTTACATATAGAAAACATTTAGCATACTAGACAAACAACAAACAGAAGCATAATTAGTCCTTTCAAACAGAGATGTTGTTTAACTTAACTAATTGAAAAGAGATAAAGCAAAAGCTTCCACTGGCTGGCTAGCAGCAGAGTCACAAATGCTACTTTTGTGAAGTTCATATTCCAGTAATTATCTTTTATACAAAGAGCAGTGACTCACAAATCTATTTAAATTTTTTCATGAAAAAGCTTTACAAAAAGAAATCTGATAAAAAAGGCTTTTTATGTCAACTTAAATCTGAAACAAGGTCTTTATGATTTGTGGGAGTGGAAAGTCATTAAGGTTTCAATTCCAAATGAAAATTAAGGCTTTTAAACTTCCCATAATACTCACACTGACAACCTTTCATACATAATTGCTGAGGAAGAGTTACTGTGGTCTTGTCACCATTTTAATGATTTGCTAGTATACTGACAAATATCTCCTCCCTGTGAAATCCACCATGCAACCAAGAATAAAAGCCAGGGTTGGCTAAAGAAACATTTGGTTCAGACAGACAGCAGACTGGATCTGATTTCCTTTAATTCGAGACTTATTAGGTGTTAACAAATTAGAGGGGTCAGAAATGGAGCAATGAAGGGACAAGGTGGGAGTTTAGTTGGCAAGGCAAGGAAAAGAGTCTTTAGCTATTATAGCATGGACATTATTAGCTTTTGGCTGAGACAAAGAGAAACACAGCAGTTGAGGATTCATTTCCTTCATGACTATGGAACTGTGTCTCAGCCTAAACTGCATTAGGAAGTCTTATGTTATCATCTCATCATAAAAAAAAAACAAAACCGGAGTATAAAATTTAGGATCACACATGCTCATAAATTAGATAAGCTGAAAGACAACAACTTCCACCTCCAGCTATTTCCCCCCCAAAATTGTTGCTTTTGCAATCTACTAGGACATAAGTTTACCTATTGTGCATTTGTCTTGTCTGTCTGTTATTAGTATGGACAGTGGTGTTTATTGTTCCTTGTCTCATTCACCTGAGGACTTCCTTTATGGAAAAAAGAAAAGGAGTACTTGTGGCACCTTAGAGTTGAGCATAAGCATAAGCTTTTGTGAGCTAGCTGTAGCTCACGAAAGCTTATGCTCAAATAAATTGGTTAGTCTCTAAGGTGCCACAAGTACTCCTTTTCTATTTGCGAATACAGACTAACACGGCTATTACTCTGAAACCCTTATGGAAAGTTTGTTTGTTAGGAATATTTAACATTAAGATGTTGGTAGCACATAGAGGTCTCAGTCAGGTCAGGCCTCCCTTTGTCCTAGGTAGCGTACATGCTATAAAGACCCCTTCCCAGAAATTTAAACACACTTTTTAAGTTTTACAGAAGAACTTGAAGCCTTGTTTCAACTTTATTGATGCCTAAACTGGGAATTCAGAGCAGCTGGGGATTTTGGTTACTGAAAAGGAGAAGAACTGCTCCTGGCTAGCTCTGAAAGCTCATGCTCAAATAAATTGGTTAGTCTCTAAGGTGCCACAAGTACTCCTTTTCTTTTTTCTGAAAAATGTGTTTGTTATTATTTGTACTACAGTTGTGTCTAGAGGCCCCGTTGTGCTAGGTGCTGTACCTACACGTTATAAATGGCACTTCCTTTCCTGAAGAGCTTAGCATCTAAATGTACAGACAAAGGAAGTATTATTAGCCCCATTTTACAGGTAGGGAACTGAGCCACAGAAACTTTAAATGATTTGCACAAGGTCTCACAAGAAATCCGTGGTCAAGACAGGAGACATACCCATGTCTTCTGAGTTCCTGAGCCTGAGCTACAAGACCACCTTTCCCTCCAGCAGCTGTCCTTATAAGGCTTAAAATTACAGCAACAACAAGATCTTTAACCACAGAGTAAGAAAAACCCAGATTTTTAATTTGGTTTAAAAGATGACAGAAGGAGACAAAACAGCCATGGCAGATTAGACTTCCACAAAACCCATAAATCAAAGCAATTAAAAAACTGACCCACCTACAAAAGTTGTCTAAATATACTGAACGGAGTATCATTCTGTTCAAATGCAGATATGTAACATAGCCTGGAGGACTGCAAATTGCAGAAGTAGTTACAGTTAGAAGTGGAATCTTCAGCAATTCCAAGAGAGAGAACATCTCAACAAACAGGGCATGCATTATCTTGTTTCATGACATCAAAGAGGAACGAATGTTCAGGCTTTGAGAACTGATCCCCGTGTTTTAAGAGGAGGAACAAGTAGTTAAGAGGATGACAAAAGAAAAACCTCTAGGAGAAAACTGCATTGCAAATGTTATCACATTTGCAAGAGCAGATCCACAGCAGTAGCTGAACTGTAAACTGTTTATAGTATGAAAAATAAAAATCATAACCGAAAGAGTGAATAATTCAAAAGCAAGAAGGCAAGCATGACACACATGTAATAGCAAAGTATAGACCTATCAGCAGTCTGCAACGTATCAAACAATTGACTTGCTACAGCGTTGGGTGTGAGTAGCTACCAGCATCAAGAATAACAGGCCTTTTAAAAATCAGTAATTTTTACAATGCCACCCTTGTGTGCCACATGAACCACTGGTGAAGATCATATAACCTAGAAGTATTTATCACATTCCACTGAGAACAAGCTTTAAACTCAACAGGAAAGGATTAAGAGCTCTGCAGATCCAAAGCATAGATCAACATTGTATTTAGCTTCTGGGAAATTTACAAATACAAGACTGCTTCTGCAAATGCAAGTACCAAAGAGAGAGAGAAGAAAGAGCAATCAGGAAGACAAAAGAACACCACGTCTCAAATGCTTTGAGATCTACTGATGAAAAATACTCTATAAGAGCTAGGTATTGTTATCAGAAAAATGCCTTAAGATTATACGTAAAATACCATTTTCTTTATAACTCTCTCAAGAACTAAAATGATTGTGCACCTGAAAAGGATTGCTTCTGGCCCCATTACCCTGTTGGCAGGATAGGCTTCAAAAATTGACAAAGGTGTTCCAACATAAAATGTGGGAACTTTACTATACTGAAAATGGATCCACGGGAAACATACATCATGCTAAATGTGGGGTAGATGGGGAAAGCCAGTGAAAGAATCAACTCAGCTACTGGAAATAAATAAATCCCTTTAATAAGAAGATGTGGCTCAAACTCCTAGCCATTCATTAAGGAACTGGAGAAAGTTCCCATTACACATAAAGGCTATGTCTACACTGCACACTGCTGGCACTGGCATTTCAGGTACATGTAAGTACTCTTGGCCATCTAGGATCTTGACAGATGAAAGGAGACATGACAAAGTCAGTCCATCAGTGGTGCTTAGCAATGATATGAAAAAGAGCCTGATGCGTGAGCAGAAAACCTTTCCACAGTGGCTACAGCTCCACATGCCAGATGGAGATTGAAGCATACTCTGCTCCCTGGCTCACCTGCAGGCCTCAGCCTGGGCTCTCTGGTGGCTCTCCATGGTGACTGCACCAGCCTGAACCCAGATTCTCCAAACTGAGCGATTGTGGGCAGAATTTTCCCAGTTGTCAGTGGGAATGCTGAATGTTTTGAGACTTTGCTTGACTTTGTCACTGTATAGGAGATTTGGCCTTCCTCTGTGTCACAGGCAATTCTTGCGTTGGCCATAGAGCATAGCCTTCAGCAGACTATCTCAAGGTATGGGCTCCATGTGTCCCAACCAGCAAAGCCTGCCAACATCCAGGGTAGTCTGCATATACTGTAGGCCGGTTTGCTCAAGGATCTCGTTACTGATCCCAAGTAACTCCAAAGATTTTTCTAAGACATCAGAGGTGGAAACTGCTCAATCTCCACTTCTACTTGGAGTCTGTAACCCAGCTTTCACAATCGTAAAGAAGAGTACTAACGACACAAGCCTGATCCTTTGTGCTCAGGATTAGCAATTTGTTGTTCCAAACACGTGAGGTAGGTTTGCCAAAAATGACAGAAGCTTTGCCGATTCTTGCATTGAGTTCCCTATCAAGGTTAAGTGAGCTGGTAAGAATTGAGCTGAGATAGCAGAAGTGACCCACATTATTCAGAGCTTCATTATTGACATAGATTTTAGGTGGAATGCTGGTACCTTCTGACAGGACAACTGTTTTCTTGATACTGATTACCATGCCAAACTTGGTGCATGCATCAGAAAACCTGTTCATTACAACCTGCAATTCATTGGGTGAATTAGAAACGAATGCAGCAGCATCTGCAAAAAGCAGATCCGGAATAGTAAGCTGGTTGATGACATGCCTTCTGCTCTGGAATCGTCTGATGTTAAACATGTAGCTCCATGCCACAGCAAAAAGCAGGCTACATCCACACTGTGGTGTGTAACTACGTGTGTTAGTGAAAGGCTCTGGGAGGGGGAGGCAGCGGGAAAAGACTTCAGCAGCTGCTTTACCCTGTTGCCTCTCCCCTGCCAGAGCCTTTCCTCATTGCTGGAAGGCATTCCCTCCTGCAGGGAGAGATTCCAGCAGCTGGGAGGCAGCAGGATACTACACTACTAACAATAGCAGTATAGATGCAGCAGGCACTGCATGGGCATGAAGAAAGCTGTGTAAGGTACATATCATAAAGGTTCAGGTGAGTCTCTACTCACCTAAACAGTGCTTCACCGTCTATACTGCTGTTTGTACCCGTTCTGGAGTGTGTATCATATATGTACTCTACACACTGCCATAAGGAGTGAGCAGTGTAGACATACCTATATAAGGAGTAGGTAAGAACAGGAGAGGTGTTCATGGGACAGGACATAATCAATGATAACTAAGGTCATAGAACACAAGACATATATCCTAGTAAGAAATTGCATGTGAAAGATGGATGCGAGTCTTCTAGTGCATGTCTGACACTTAATGGTCAAGTCAAAGCAAGGAATGCAGGGTGCAACCTTATATTTGTAATATCAGCCTAGATTCTGACAGCTCTGGTTAGAAAACTGTGGGTAACTCCAACCAGCAGAAAGATATCAGATAAGGATACTGACAGCAAACTTTTTGCTACAATGGTTTCCATAGAAATATTGAGCTTCAGGGATTGGAAATGCCACAAGGATTACCTAATTTTTTTAAATAGTTGTTTGTTTTTATTGATCTGCTTTGACTTGTCCTCTTTATCCTCTCCCTTTTCTTTTGATAGAATCATTCCTTAAGTGACAGCTCAAGGCAACATCAGTCCTGCAGCTTACTGCACAGAGCAGCACACTTACCACACACTACAACCTCATTTTCTTATAATCAGGATGCACCAAGCCCACAGGCAGGGTGGGGCCCCAGCTCATGAGCCACTCTCCACCTCACCGGGGACAGGCTGAAACAATAGTACGTTGCCTACTGCTCCAGCTCTCGTCCAAGCGATGTGAAGCAGGAGCAGCCTTATTTTGACTCCATGGTGGTGATAACATGAGCCCCCTGGGAAACCCAGAAGTCCTTCCCTCTTTATTGTGAGCCTAGCTAGGCTCATGCAGGCTCCCCCCACCTCCTCCATCCACTAATCCCCTAGTTTCCTCCATAAACACTTAAGCTCTGTTTCCCTATTGTGAGACCAGATCCCCAGCAGGCATAGCAGAGCAGTTTGGGGCAGGTGCAGGAGAAGAAAGGAGATCAACACACTGTCTTGAGCCTTACTGCAGGGGGTAGAGAGGGCAACTGAATAGCTTTGCAGGGTGTCGCAGATTTGCTTGAGCAGGCCCTGCAGGCAGGGCTGGGGTGACACTGCAACATAGTCTAGCAATCTTATCACCCTTCTACTCTTTGATCTTCAGCGTGCACCTGACCCGTGCACCTGAGCCCACAAGAGCCTCCAATCACCGCTATTATTCCCAAATTCATATGGTAATGTGAAGAGAAACCCACCATGCTTATGTGACACTGGCTCATACATTACTGAGAAGCTTGCAAACGTGGGGTTCTCATGAGAGCCCCACTGAAACCAATCTGCTAAATTCATCCCTGGTTTAGGATAGCTTTGACCAGGCCACAGGGTCCCTGGGAGCAGAAAGACTGTATCCAAATGTTGTCTCTTGTCGTAGTCTTAGCTTGTAAGTGCTTTAATGCAGGAACCATCTTTTTTGTTCTGATTGTGTACAGTGCCTAGCATAATGGGGTCATGATCCCTGAGTGGAGCCCACCATCAGGGAGACTGGAGCCCATAGTAATCAAAACTGCAAAAGGAAGCTGAAAATTTGGCACCACTGACGGAAGTGGCTGCAGCGGGGGTGGGGATGTGCTGACTGGCAGCTTCCTGTGGCAAGGCTCCTAAGGCTGCGTTCCCTAGTAGATAACCAGCACTACTGGTTACCCTCTCCCAGGTTGAAGTCACCTCAGAGCACAGCAGCCCGAGCTGGTACAGAGAGGAGTACAGGCCAGTGAGTCAATGCTGATGAGTAAGGGTTTGTGAACAGGCCCCAATTATCCTAAGGAGTGCTCCTGATAGTGACTAGAACAGCATTTAAAAACTGCACTGGATGATGGGACAGCTGGTTTCAATGAGGATGTTGAATACCACTCCCGTTCATATACAGCTAGACTGGGTGTTACGGTGTAGGGGGACCACAATGCCTCAGGGAGGCACTCTCCCCCACGTGTACACACTGTGCACTAGCCAGTTGCTCTTCATAGTATACCAGGGTTGGAAGGGACCTCAGGAGGTCATCTAGTCTACCCAAAGCAGGACCAATCCCCAATTTTTGCCACCGATCCCAAAATGGCCTCCTCAAGGATTGAACTCACAAACCTGGGTATAGCAGGCCAATGCTCAAACCACTGAGCTATCCCTCCCCCTCTTCTAGGTGCCCAGCCCCACTCCTTGAACCTATGCGGAGGAGGGGCCAGGTGATTTGCTTTCCAAAGGGAGCCAGGGCCAAGCAGTCCCTGTTATTGTGACCAGCTCTTGCAAGGGCAATATAAGGTAGGGGGCCCCTCTTTTTCTGTGGTCCCTGTGCACAAAAGTCAATTGCAACCTGGCCCAAATGGTGCAGACTCACAAGACAACAAAGGTGTCATATATAACATGCAATGCAGCACTCCAATACCTCAGTGATAAGTGCTTCATAAATGCCTATATATACCCAGAGATCATTTCCGAGTGCTGTACACCATGCATCCCATTCACAAATAAAAGTGCTCATTAGAAAAATGGAATTGCTGCCGTTTTAAGCCTCTGTCAGATGAAGAAGCGATTTACAAACATACATGAGCAACGATGCTTCTGTTACTATGGAGAGTCACGTGTTGGCATGATTGTTGATGCGGGAGACAGAGTTAACCTTCTTCTTACTTCACAAGTCAATAGGCAACGGAAAGGCAGATTCTCTGAGACAATGCTACTTTTCCTGCCAGTAGTGATCTATTTGTGGAAATGGGTCAACCTCTTCGTGGTGGACATGTTAGTGTGCGAGTGTCTAGCAGTGCTGCTTACAATTTTCTGTCCATTACACAGGCAGCGGAACGGCTGCACATAACTACTTCTGGCAGCCAAGTGTTTCATGAATTGCAGCAAGTTAACCACAAGGAGATGATGACATTTTGAGACAGGGCATGATAAATTCCAACTCCCAGACAAAAGGCATCTTTAAAAATAACAATGCAAATGGGAACACAAACCCACACAACCCATACAGGTAAAAGCTACGGATGTGAGTTCTGGCACTAAGTCACCCCAGTACTACCAAGGTCAGCAATGTCATATGCTTTGCAATGAGATAAAGTTAAGGATAGATTGCTCATGAGTGAGGATGGAGTTCAAGCATCAACTGGCTTTCCTTGAGTCACAGCTTTAGCAGATTTAAAACCAGAGTAAAATAGCATTAATTTCCCTTATTCTGCTGCGTGGAAAGTGTATCCGAAATGGTTGGGTCGATTTAAGCCCATTGGCTACTAGCCCTTTTCTCCTTTCCTACTGCCCTCCAGAGCACCTGCACCTGAGGCAGGCCTCAGGCCAGAACGATGCCCTGGGACAGCAATAATAGACCCCAGGGGAGGTGAATGTGAGGGAGGTATGGGCAGAGTCACAAGCTCCACACCGTCTCGCTGCTCACCAGCAGGAGGGCATTGGTTACACCTTCTCACTGGCAGCAGGAGCTATTGGTCGCTGTGCTCTGCCCAGTGCCTCCTAGAGCATTAATCCAAAGGCATGAAAGATACCAGACACTTAGCCCTCATTGCCACAAAGGAATAATTATCCCTTAGCCTTTTACAGGCCCACTATTACCACAGTGAGACCTCTACTAAATCGCAGCCTGTTTTAATGGTCATGCCCCGCACATTCCCCATTTACTGGGCATGGCAGGACTGCATTTTGAGTTACTGTACCTGCCACTTCATTAGATCGCTGTTTAATTCGATCCTCTGCTTTATCTGATCAAACGCCTCCAGAGGAACCAAATCATTTACATTGCAACAAACATAGTTTACATCCCTTATTTTGATTGCTTTTGACAGGTGTAAGTGGATAATTCCATCAAGAGCCATAGAAAATTGCCTTTTAATCAATAGGGAGTTTTCCTTCCTAGGGGACATCTCATAACAGTGGAAGGTCTCTTTGGAAGAGAGGCCAAAATTATTAATGAGATTGAAGGAGAAAGCATTGAGAGATTCAGGCAACGGGATGCAAATTTCTAAACATGACACCAATTTTGGGGGCCCAGCGTAAACATCTATGGACTGATTTTTAGAAGTACCCATAACTCCCAGTGCAAGTCTAAAATGAAGGCATGAGCTCAACACCTCTGAAAAATCTGGCATTAGGTGTCACCCAAAAACTGAGGCACTCAAAATTAGTGGACAATGAACATCTGGCCTGAAGAGACTCAAATCACATTCTTGGTGGCACTCTGAAACATGGGCATTTTTTAATCTTCTAGTCACACACCCGGATAAAATTTCAAAAGATTTTAAAACGGTATTCTGCTCAGGTCTTACATTTAAAGTTTCAGCTCAGGGCAAGTTTCCATGGTTAACATGAAGGATTGTAGCTCATGTTCTAAAATGTTAGAACTATTGCAATGTAAAATACAACAGCATCAAAAAATTAATGTTTCTACAGCACTTTGAAGAGAAAGTGCTAAATATTATTAGAATAAGCATATTAGATTTGAAGCTTGAGCCAACCTCAGATCCAACAACTTCATGTTTCGATCCAGGGCTCTAGTTTGGCCCATTCTAAAGAAAGAGGCTTTTGTGGAAACAGGACCGAGATCTGGGTTCAGATTTCACTACCCTTGCCACATAATTCATGTGGATGAAGCAGAGAGTGTGCAAGAGAGCGGAGTCTGATTTGAGTCCCTCTCCAAAGAAAATTTTACTGTAAAAATTAACTTTTGGGATTCCATCAGAACTATAGAAAAATGTCTATTTCTTCAGTGTGTGGCAGATGGTCACTAAAATACCTTAAATAATCCATATCTCTTGTTTCTGCCCGACGTTGCCTACCCCTACCTCCTTTTGGTCTCTCAGGCCTCATTAATGCACCCTCGCAAATGTATATACTGATTGCAATATTCCGATAACAACAAAGGACTTTGGCCCTAAAGAGAGCAGAATGGATAGAGGGAGAAAGAAGTACAGTAAGGCTGCACATAAGATCAATACCAACCTGCATGGAACAGCTCTTTAAACAATGTTTCTTTGCCACCATTTAAAACATAATATATTGTCCCCTCTAGGTAAATATGTGAACATTTACAAGTGGGAATCGGTAAAACTAGTGATCTTTCCACCCCCTCGTCCTCAGAGATCATTCTTCTTCCATTGAAGAGGATAGCAGTGATGAATTATTACAGCAGAGACATCAATCAATAGCCTAATTGCCAAATTTACAGATTTCCTACAGACCTTTCTGACCACTCTGGTTTTTTAGAAAAGTTGACCCAGCTAGAGCTGGTAGCCAACTGGAATAAAGCACAGGCGACATGGGAAACAGCAAGACAAACTGAGGAGCAGCTTAGGAACCCAGAACAAACAACTTCAATGGGAGCTGAGTATGAACCTCTCACGACAAAAATTTGACCCTTGGAGAAAAATGAAAAGCCCTCAAGCCTTGTATGCACTGGGATTTTGTCTCCATCTCATCCATCAATTGCTAGTGTGTTTGCACCAATACAAACCTCTAGTGTGGAAAGGAAAGCCACAATTTGCATTTACCCTTATTTCAAGCAGAGTTAAACTGGACTGGTGAAAATCACAGCCGCCCTTGTCTTCACTAGTGGTTTACACCATTGCAGCTACACTGGTGATTGGTCACCAATGGGTGGAATTGTTCCATACCGGCACCAGTGTCACATTTGCCTCATATTATCAGCTGTGCAGAGTCCCAGAGGTGCACACAAATCCTATGGAAGCCAATTGTCTTATGCTTTCAACTGTTATTGGATAACAGTAATAAGGGTCAGATCTAGAGTCCGCAAAAGTCAATAGAAATACTCCCTTTGACTTCAGCAGTCTTTGGATCAGTCCCTGAGAGTCTAATTTCCCACATACCTTATAGTTAACAAGCACACGCAAGCAGCTTGTTAGGCCAGACAGTAAGGCCAGACAGATTTCTACCTGGCTTTTTACAGAATATCCAGAGACATGTCTCTGGATATTCTGTAAAACATAAACATAAATTCTGTTATCCAATTTATACACTGTTCTAGTAAATTTGGGGTCATCACTTATCTTTAATACCATGATTACTGCTGTTGTCAGTAGTTAGTCACAGAGCTCTGGAAACTTCTCTGATAAAAGGCCTACTAAGATCCCCTTGCATCGCAGAACTGATATACTTTAAAGGAAAGAGAATGAGAGGTAAGACAAGGGAAAGTGGGACAATGTTCTTTATCATGGCTACTAAAATTAGCCTGAATTTACCTGGCGAATCTATCATTTCATGTACATCTTCTCACCTTGGGCCTGATCCTCAGGCCATTGAAGTCAACAGGAGGATGGACAGTGGACGCTAGATTAGGCTCTTGTGCTCAGTCCCACTTCCATAGGCTCATAGGGGAAAGGGAAAGCAAGGCTGTGCTTTAAACTCTGTTCTCTCGTACAGACCTCCTTCAAATCTAATTTGTCGTGTGAGAGATGACTTGAATGGCCTCCAAGTGCTTGACTCTTTCACAAAACCACTATCCAACTGAAATCATTCTGCTTAATACATAGGAAAGCATGATCCCCAAGCAAAACCTGAGTACTCTTACTCCATGTCCTATCTTAGGCTCTTAGAGCTAAGAAACCATGTAGGGACTGTTTTCTGTCTGAGTAGCTAGGGGATGGGCAGCCTGGGCATTTTTTAGTTTGCCTAATGCCACAAAAAATTAAAACCTAGCACCAGTGCTTCTCTGCAACAAGACCCTCAAAATTTCCCCTTTCTTTTTATTCAAGGGAGATAAATCAATCCAAAAATGTAAAGAAATTTGAATTCCACCTTCTTGTGCTTCCGGCACAAGAATCACCAAGCAGAACAAATGGACGGAATCCATGATGCAGACTGTTTCAGTCTCAGCTCAACCACAGACTCACTCGACTTTCTGCATTCTTTATGTTCACCTGTCTCGCTTTTCCACATTGCAGCAGCCTTACCAGAATTGCAGCACACCGTCCTGAGTGTGCCTCAGTGCCAGACTTCTTGCTGCCAATCAAAAGTAGCCAGATAAGAAGCTGCATTTGCATATGTATTCACAAGCTTTTCCAAAGGCACAGGGCCTCTGCTGAATACCGATGCCATCGGAGAATGACAACTATGCAAGTCATTTTACAGCTTCACTACCTAACTCACCAGATCAGGTTTACTGGCATCCATACATGAATTATTACAGAGTGTAGATTATATCTGCACACCAGCAGACATGAAACTATACAAGTTCATGGTAAAGAGTCAGTGTCAACATTTCCCAAAGAGACCATCCTAAGTGTTTCAAGTTGGGCATCCATTAAACAGAGGAACCTAAACCTGTCACCACTTCTGAAAAGTTTTCCCTAAGTCCACATTGTTCCTTCCTACACAAAAACCCAAGCCAGGCCGCCCCCCATCCTACACACATGATCCTACCAAACCTAATACTCCCTTCTCCTCTACATGGGTTATTTCCACTCAGAGAAATGGAAACTGAGTTTAAACACAGAGTTTTCTTGGATTTATCCCATCAGGGCAAAGTTCCACATACACACCCCATAGGAAAGAGCTCAAGGGCTACATCCTCTGAACCCAGACTTTCCTCACCCTGCCCAATACCAAATATCCTGAGAGAACCTCTGGAAGTAAACGGCATCTATGCTGTGTCTCCTTGCTTCTACTCCGCAAGGCACTCACCTCTTTACAGATCTTGGACTTCATGGAATGTGCAGGGCTACCTGGTTTCCCCAGCTACCAGCATCAAAAGGAGGGGGGTGAGGCAGCATATGTACTGCAGGGGGAGCGGTTGCCCAGCACAGAGTGAGAAACTAGGCAAGTTATCACACAAGCTGCCATAACTTGTGTCAATGACCCCGGCGAGTGGAGAATCTAGCACAGTGGTTTTCAACCTGTGGTCCGCAGACCCCTGGGCGTCCGCTGACTATGTCTAAGGGGTCCGCAAAAGGTAGTTGTTACCATAGAACCGTGGTTTTCAATCTGCGATCCACTGACCCCTGAGAGTCTGCAGATTATGTCTACAATTTCCAAAGTGGTCAACACCTCCATTCGAAATTTTTTAGGGGTCCACAAATGAAAAAAAGGTTGAAACCCCCTGATCTAGCAGCTCTGGCTCATGCATCCCATAGCACTGGATACTAGTGGTGAAGCTTAGAGGGAAGCTTACACAGGGGAGGGTTGGAGAGGCTGGCATGCAGAGGCAGCACTCCCCACTTCCATGCCCAACTCGGCCCTGCAGTTGCAGACTTTCCTTTTCTTGTATAAGCAGAGGGAGGCAACTGAATTCTATCTAATGTTTCTCTATGGCGCCCATCACCATGGCATCAGGGCCTTTTTTTATGCTTTGCGTTAGCAAACAATCCAGTTCATGAAAACATCTGGTTACCATAAATGGGCTAAACTCAGCCCTGGTGTCACTCTACTGAAATTAGTGGAGTGACATCTAGGAGGAACTTGACCCAGTATATCAAAAAGACTTTGTGACCCTCCTCCCACAAAGAAAGAATTTAGAATTAAAATGCTTTTTTTGCACAATACACATCAAGGCAAAGCATCTGAAATGCAAACAGCAAAGCTTTATAAAATAAGATCTACAATTCTGCTTTGAAGACATTTTAAAATGCTGCTTAAAATTCATGAGATGGCAGAGTAGCATGAGAAGCAAATTACGTTTAAGATACTATGTCCTGCAACATCTGAGGACAGTACCAGCCTCTAAACCAGCATTCCTTCCCTGAGTTAAATGGGTGTAATGTGTTCAACTATTATACGGAAAAGGCAGCTATTGCAAGGGAACTCGGAGCATGGCAAGTTAGTAAAGGATAACACTCTTCAGGATTGGGCTGATAAGTGCTGAGTGAGTCCCACTCACATTCTCAGTGGCCCTGAGGCTTACCCATAGAACACCAGGACCTTGCCATGGCCTCTGCTCCCTCCATCATTCCTAGAACTCCTTCAATATTAGGGTGACTTGGCAGTCCCTTATCTGCCCCATCCTGTGGTTCTCCCATTGGAGGGGATGAACTACATCTACCCCTTTGTAAGTGTAACATTCTCACATTTGGAACATGACAAGTTGAACACATCATTCAGAAAAACCAACTCCCCCACTCCTCCCTTCTGACATTCCACTCAGTCCTTGCTGTTGCAAGCTGGCGGTGCTGAGGGTGCAGTTTCTAAGCTTGGAAAAGGAGGATGCTGTAGTTTATATCCCATTTACCACAGAATATTCCAATCTGATTTGGACATTCTGGTGGAAAGGGCTTGAAGAAGCTGAAACTCTAGCTGTCATGTATGAGCCCAGGTTGCTTCCTGTTGGTTCTTCTCATCAGAATTGCACCCTTTAGAAGTTCTTCCTGTCAAATTTGAAATCTTTTTGCATCCCAAGCTTCTTTCCCCACAAATCTGGATTTTAAGGACATTCTCGGGATATGCTAGTAATATTATTATTATCATCAATATTAGTATTATTTTAAAGCCAGCTCAATACAGACTCAACTTTGCCTGCCTGAGAAGAACAGGATGAGGCCTGTCATCATTCCATATTGGGATTTTTCTAATTGTGACCACACGTTGTATAAAGTATAAGTACAGATTCAGTTATAGAATGATCCCTGCCTCTCTGATTATTTCAGAAGAGGAAGGGGAGGAAGCAAAAAAGTTAAGCTAATTCCTATACATTGAACACAGTCTTTAGCTACTGGGCATTGCTCAGTTTCAGACAGTCTGCCAGTGAAAGCCCCATGTAGTTAACAGGTGATGCTTTTATCCATTATTTGGCAGATGAAGATTGTAATAATTCCAACATCCCAACTATGCTTTTATCAAGCTCATGAAACTATCAGGCAAGCAGCTAAGATAAAACAAAACACTAACAGGAAAATCAATGTTATTTAATTCAGAAAACATATAGTCAGTTTGCCTGCCAGGACTTAAAACAAAAAATAAAAGACCATCTCACAGCCCCTCCATTAATAATGCATCTGATGAGCATTTAACAATAGTATAACTACATCAGAACAGCTCCACTACCAACTAGTTATCAGATTAAGAAGTTTAATAAAATCACAGAGAAATGCACAGGGTGCATTTCACATTTCCCAGATGGTCACCTGCTGTATTTCCTATCATACAATTACTACTCCTTACAATAATTGATAACATGCATTCCCATGGACTCTTCCGGATACATGCACTGTCCAAAGGTCAATGCACTAACCCTCACAGCACCTCCTTGAGACAGACATCTCCATTGCACAGGGGGCAAAGTGGAGGCAGAGTGGTTAAAGTGACTTGCCCAAGTTCAAACCGGAAATCTGTGGCAGAGCTAAGCACAGCCCCCATGTCACCTCACCTCAATTGTGTAACCACTAGACAGCACTTCCTCAAACAGAACTAGAGAGAGGGAGGAAGTGGGGGAACAGACTTACCATTGAGACCATTGGGGATACTCCTGTGGTGAACGGGTACAGACAAGTCATCCATAGATCTCCTTATTGCTCCAGCCTTATTCTCGACAGGTTTGTGATGATGGAGGTGATGGTGATGATGATCTGGGCTCCCTGCGCTCCCAGTGCTGGAGGTGCTACTACCATCCCCCACATCCCTGGTCCCAGAGCTCCCATTCAAATTGGTCAAACTGGCTTGGCTGTCTATAGAGCTCCTAGAGCCAGCTCCATTTCTCTCTTCATCTAGCATGAGGACTATCTCCTTCAGCTCCATGTTCTCCCTCATGAGGGACTCCTGCTTTGCCTCTAGCTCCTTCAGCTTCTGTTGATACATCCCAACTTCTTTCCACATCACACTGGCCGTGTGCCTCCCAAACCTTTGCCATTCCCTGGACAGCTTTTTGCCTTTCTGCCGATCATCATCCAAGAAGCAGCAGAGCTCTCTCAGTTCCTGATTATCATCTTGTAATTTCTGATTCACCTCCTTCAGCCCCCTGATCTCATGCAGATGAACCTGGAGCCTCCTGTTTACATCCTTCATTAAGTTGCCATGTTCCACCATTAAGTTCATTTTTTCATTTTCTACTTTCCTCAGTCTTTTCACCAGCTCTTCCTTGCTCCATCTCATCATCTCCTCTTCTGAAATTTTGCTCAGGTCTTCCTTAGACCCTTCCACATAATTTTTTGCCATATTTGAGTCTAGATACTGTTTCTTTTAAATAATAATAATAAACAGTGTTTTCTAGAACTAAAATTTACTGTAACATGTTGGGTAGGGAGAAAATTATAGTTCTTCAGAGCGGATGGGGCAAGAAAAAAAACAGCAAATTCACCTTGAAAGATTTGTCCCCCATATCAAAAACCAAAAAAGGGGGAGATCCAATTCAAAGCTTTAGAATGCTTTTAATTAAGTCTCCAAAGTGAATCAATCAACTTACCCTAGGTGAAAACAACACTAAGTGGAGGCTAATCAGCAACGGTCAATCTTCTTGGATTTGCTCATTTCACTTGTTCCTCTACAAAAATCCCAAACCCATCGATTTCCAATAAACAGTACAAATAAAATAATAAGGGCACCATTAATTCCTCCAGTGCAGACCCAGCTTTCCTGATCCGATCCCTGTCCACCCCACAGCTGCTGAGCTAGGTAGCTGGTTTTTTGAATAACATGTGAAATAGAAACCCGTCCCTCCGGTTGTTTGTTTGGCGTTAATTCCGAGGCTGCTCTCCGGATGATGTCAATGCCTTTGTAAACTGCACGTAAAAAATTTCATGACAAGAGGTGGTGAGCGAAGGAGCATTCCTCTAATGGCACAATCATCAGAAAGCAGGAGCTCAGCTACAGGGCTTGAACTGGTCCCACCTACTTCTGGGGAGGGGAGAGGAGCGGAGGTGGGGCCCCCTCCAGTACTGAAGGAGAGAAAGCACAACACAGATCCACTGCACAAGAGGCTTCCCCCACCGTCTTACCCGGCTGCTGCCGAATACAGACAGTTCTTTGCTCGGGGAGCGGCGGCTTAGAGAGGCAGGGACCTCCCCCCGCAGCCTGATTGGGTGTCAGAGGCTGGGGGCAGGGACCTTGCCATGCTCCAGACTTTTCAGGTTGCATTCGCTGTGCGCCTCGGGTCAAGTTACTGGGGAGAAGCGGTGGCTCCCCGCAGCCAATGCGAGGGCTGCGAAGCGCTTTCAAAAAGCAGGTACAAAGGGAAAGGTAGGGCAGCGTCGGCTCTTAAAGGGGCCGCGCGCTCCCCAGCAGCGACCCACACGCTCAGCCTGGGAGCGCCTGTGCCCCGCGATCCGCCTTTGCCAGCGTCTCGCTCGGGCTCGCCCAGCAGCCATGGGTCACCGCCGGGCTGGGTCTGAAAGGAGCTGGGAGCACAGGGGACGCGGAGCCTCTGCTGCCTTATTGTACGTGGCCCCGTCTCTTGCCCTCTCTGCGGCAGTTGCTGGTGAATTTGGTTTATTTATGCATTAGGTTTGCTGCCTGGGTAGGGCTCCATTATGAGTCGTTCATTCTTATTTAGTTATTATCGGTTTGTTACATCCCTGTTTTTTACCAGGGTCCATATAGGACAAGGGATGTCGTGTAAGAAACACCCCCGCCCCCATCTCTTGATGCCGCAACCAGGAAAGCAGGTGGGGTATGTGGGGAGAGGAGGTGCCCTTTATTCCAGCAGCAGAGATTCCCCAGTTCTGGGGATATTCCTTTTGTTGTGATGGTGCCTCAGTAGCCACAGTGGAGGAGAAACACAGCGCTGACCCTGGGATTGCTGGCACAAGCAGGCAGTGCCCCAACAGCTGCAAAAACAACCCCTGGCTTCTTGTTCAGAGCGTTTCCACTGGTCAATCCGAAGCATGTGTCTTGGGCGCCTACCAAAGTGGCACCACCAAAGCTGAGGTGATCACTGGGGTGGCTTTCGATCATTCTGTAGTGCTGAGACATCACAGGGATGGGTGCATTGTATCTACCTAGAGAGATAAATAACCAGGGGGAAGCAGCCCCTCCTCCAACTCCTGCCCGTATACAGCTGAGGGTACTCTACCCTGTGTAGGCTTCCTCTCTCAGCCTCCATCCTGCCAGCCCTTACCCTGAGCAACCCAGCCCACTGTCCTTCTCCTTCCAACACTGTTATGTAACATGCAGCCCCTCCTCAGCTCCATTACATGAGATTGGTAAGGTCACTTCTCCAGCCACTCTCCCCGTAGAAACCCTTCATTCTTCTCTGACTCAGTCTGTTTCAGCCTTTGGCCACACCACGAGTAAGTTTTCTTCAGTGTATGTCCCTAGTGCCTCCAGCCTCTGGTTCCCACTCTTGTGGCTGCTCTTCTATCTGCAGCTGGGCAGCAGCCTCCTATGACCTAAGCTTCAGCTACTGTAGCCCACTGGTGAGTGTGTAACACGTTGCCCTCAGTGCCCTCTCAACAGGATAGGGGCCTGTTAGAGCCCCCAGTTGGTGCGGCTTGGCTTGTAAACTCAAGCTGTTGTGCTTTTAGTTCTGCAGGCCCCTGGTTCAGTCCTTGGTGTGTCAGCCAAGATGGTGGCCATCACACCACCACTATGGCTGCCTCAAGGGCCAGGCAAGCCTTGCCCCCAGGGAGGTGGGTTTTGTTACCATACAAGCTAAGGCCCTTCCTGCTGCTACACCTCTCACCACAATGAGGGGAAGGGAAACCAGTACTTGTGGCACACAGGGCCATTGGCTAACCTTAGACCTTTCTTTGACCAGCCTTTACTGAAGGATTACTCAGTACCAGCCAGAGGAATCTGGCAATACTGGTGGGCATACTCAGCTGCTGTCTAGAGCAGTGGCCCAGATATTAGAGTGTGTGGGGACTTCTCAAGTGGGCAAGGTGGAAGGAAGTGAAAGACACGGGAGAGGGCTAGGTCAGCCTCAGATGTTTGCATCTTCTCAGCCAGCTACCTGCAGTAGGGGTGTTGGCTGTGCACCAGAAGAGACATCCCATCCCCTTTCATAGCCATACCTCTTCACAGGAACCCTCTTTCCATCCACAGCCTGTGGGGTGCTCAGCAATATGCATATATATTTTTTAAATATAGCTCAGCTGCATGCATATAGATATTATATATATAACCCCCAACAATGGAGGATGTTGCACAAGTTTCTGCAGCAGCTGCTGTTTATACAGATGAATTGCACGACTCCTACTTGTCCATAGTTTTAAAGGGAAAATATGGAAAGGGCATTT
This sequence comes from Lepidochelys olivacea, assembly GCF_965140295.1. Lineage (NCBI taxonomy): Eukaryota > Metazoa > Chordata > Testudines > Cheloniidae > Lepidochelys > Lepidochelys olivacea. The sequence goes on from NC_140416.1 coordinate 104,922,486, forward strand.
TCTCCTACAGAGCCCACTATTCCTGACATACAACTGGTTAGGAAGAATGAGCTGAAGGCCAAGAAGAAGCTGGTGATAGCCGGTAACAGCAGTACAGCTTAGCTGCAATATGATGCGTGCTTTCTGAGGAGCAGGGATAGCCTTGGAAGGCAAGTGAGCAACCAGCTTTGGCTTGAAATCATCCCTATAGCTAGGCCTGGCAATTTTCAGCATCCTGCTAATGGTCTTCCCATTGTCTCTGAACCCAAGCATGAGAATGAGGAAAAACAGGTGAGCTGGGCGCATGCACTGAGTACAGTGGTCAGCACAGGGTCCAGGCATGCTGTATGGGGAGGGTTAGCTCCATGTTACTGGAGAAAGGGTGGACAGTTGGTGAGATGCAAACTCCAGCAATGCAGGAGGGAAGGGTCTGGATAGGGAGCTGCAGGAGTGTCACTAGACTGTGTTGATTGAAGAGCTGCTGAATATATGTGGGAGGGGTTTAATATTTACATAGTGCCAAGCAAGTGCTAGGCAGTTTTGTGATGGTTGTAGGATATCTCATGAAGGCTACATGATAATAAATAAATATGCTTTGCATTTATGTGTCACTTCTCATTCATGGATTTCAAAGGAGGGTAAGTATTGTATTACTAGACCTATTTTGCAGATGGAGGAATTGCGGCATAGAGAGCAGTGCATTAAGTCAGTAGCCTTGCCGGGAAGAGAACACAGGTCACCCGACGTTCTGTGCCCTATCTTCTGGGCTACACCACTTCTCTACAACCATAATTTTAAATCTGCTTTTGACATGAACTGTGTTGTAAAAGGAAAAATGCACCAACAGTTAGTTGTGGTGGTGCTACCAGCCATTTCCTTTGTGACCTTAACCTGTCTTAGAATGGTCCTACTGGGAAATCATCACCTTCCTTATCCAAAGGGAAACGCAGTCAATGATTCATTTGACCTCTAGGTTAACTCTGTGCACTCTCAGCCTTTTGGCCACATTGGAAAGCTGGTAAAGGCCTGTGGCCTTGATGTCCTTCTGGCAAAAAGCAACTTCAAGTCTGATGCATCAGAGTATGGTGCACAGAGCAATGGCCCAAGGAATTCCAGTTGCTTCCCTTTGGTGTTATACTGTTAAGTTTAATTCAATAAATTTGCAGCCTCTTGGACATTTTTCTGTGTAAGTTAGTCTGGGCTCATTGGTTCCTGCCTCTGGCAATGTCCTCTGTAAATAAAGACAATTCCCTACTCCTCACTGGAGCAGAGGAGAGGGATTTTCCTGCCTCTGATGGAACACATTCCTCTCCAGGGATGCTTCTAAACCATCGCTGAGCCAGGCTAACTTTTGTCCCTGGCTCCTAAAGAATGTAGGATAACAGCAATCTGAGATGGAAGGATATGCAGGTGGTCCCCAGCATTAGATATTTAACCTGATCAACCTACTTCTGAGGAACAAATTTCTGGCCTGTAGGTTGAACCTGATTGCACCAAGTGCTCCAATACAATACCTTGGGCTCCAATACAAGGATTTTATCCCCTACTGGCAAATGACTATATCCAAGCACTGCCCTACACTTTGCTTGGAGCAAGCTCATACTGGTTTCACGTTAGGGTGTCCTGCTGTGCAGGTCTTGTTCATAAGCAGGCGCTCATGTTGTCAAAACAGCAATTGTGTAAGATCAACATAAGAATGGCCATAGTGGGTCAAACCAAAGGTCCATCTAGCCCAGTATCCTGTCTTGCGACAGTGGCCAATGCCACGTTCCCCAAAGGGAATAAACAGAACAGGTAATCATCAAGTGATTCATCCCCCGTTGCCCATTCCCAGCTTCTGGCAAACAGAGGCTAGGGACACCATCCCTGCCCATCCTGGCTAATAGCCATTGATGGACCTATCCTCCATGAATTTATCTAGTTCTTTTTTGAACCCTGTTATAGTCAAGAAGACACAGTTTTAAAAATAAGAGGTTCAAGCCATATCTTATCATTACACTAAGTACAAAATAACCCCTGGCTTGATGAAGAGTGGGATTGTAGAGTGTCTGAAGGTTTGGAACTAGATTCTGACTGGATCGCACAGGGCCATGCAGGGGAGTCAGATTGCATCCCCCTACACAGCTGTGCAGGATGAACCCACATCTTGGGAAGAGCAGGGGCTGTGTGTCCGATACAGCTCCCCCATCAGAAAGGGGGAGGAAGTTGGTGGATTGGCTGCATGTGGTCGGGGAGTATGTATGCTGCATCTAGTAATTAACTGATACTGCATAAAGAGGAGCTCCAGGAGAAATGTGTCCCATAGGGGATCACTGAGGCACAATGTTTATGGAGTCTTCCTGGAGCAGCTCAGCTATGTGCTGCCCCTTACTCCAGGTTAAATCTAAAGGCTCAAGCTAGCCCTTTATTTTTAGTTAGCCCCCTGTAAGGTCTCCCTTACCACTCCTTGCTTCTCATCTTCTTGCATGAATAATAACAATACTGTTCTCTGGCTTTTCATTGGCAGATCTTGGCATGCGAGTAAAACCATCGCCCTTTCAGAGAAGCCAAGGTGTAGAGTGACAAAGTGACTTGGCCAGCAACGCAATGGAGAGCAGAGTGTTGAAACCAGGTCTCCCGCTCCCCAGTCCACTGGCCCACATTGTTACGCAAATGCAATGATTTGTTTTGTAACATCTCTGGGTTGCATCCTGTCTCAGGCATCTGAGCATTTTCTGGGACAAGCCCTTTATTCACATGGCTTTAATCACATCCTCTCTTATAGGAAGTAAAAAGTGCTTATCCCAGGCACTCCCAGTTGTTTCAGGAGTGCTCCATCCTTATTTGTAAAATTACCCTCAATTTGCTGGGAGGGAAAGGAGGGGTGAAGGCAGAGGGAGTTGTTCAGAGATGTCATTCCACAATGTCACTGGGAGGAGAAGGCAGTGATGATTGCCCAATGCAATCTGGACGTGGCTGGACGGGGCAGCATATTACCAGGGCTGCCCTTGATTTGCAGCACAGAAGTTGACTTTGTGGCATCAGAGTTGACCTTGTTCCCAGAGAAGCTGTTTTTTTCTGGATTTTTTTTTTTCTGGAGGAAACTCTGGATGAATCTGCTGGCTTTGCAAAGAAATAGCCTACTGGACAAAAGAGCTCCAAGGGTGAAAGTATTAATGTACACTAAGAAGATAAACCATTGTGATGATTAATACTTAGTTTATTAGGATACAGACATCCACTAGCAGCAAATAGACATGAATGACTTGTATTTGGTGGGGAGGGCTCTCACCTAGACTGTCTTTCTTTAAACATGGGTATCATAATGCTTTTTAAGTAGATAAAAGGATTGTCAGCTTGGGAAGGTGATGAGGGAATGTGTTGTCTATTTAGTGTAGAGGGCTCAGAGTCAGGACTCCTGCCTCTGTTCCCAATTTTGTCACTGATTTTGAATCATCTTGGGCATGTCACAGCCTCTCTGTGCCTCTGTTTACCCATGTTTAGAGTGGCTCTGATGGATGTTGTGAGGCATGTCTGGAAAGCTCTGTCAGATTTTTGGAAGGAAGTGACTACATCAGTGCAAGATATTATTATCAACAATACATATTAAGGTATTCAAATAGGTTTATTGCTTTTATCTCAACAAACAACACACATCCTGGGATATTTTTGAAGGGCTTGTGCTTTCTACATCCAGCTAACAAAGCCAGTTCCTCGATGTGGTTCAGCTGGAATTATGGTTCTGCTTGGCCAATTTCAGATGGAAAACTCAGAGGAGTTAATAAACAACACACCAAACATTTGGTTTGTTACATTTAGCTGCAGGGCCTTCAGCAAGCTGTGAACGAAAAGTCCTTTTAATATGCATGTCATCATAAGCTTTTTATGCCCGTGTAATACTGCATCAAAGGCTATCACTTGCACTGAATTTAAAATAACATTCTTTTTTGGTTTTTTTAACTTTATTTTGGTATTAATTTATTAAGCCATTGTGTAACATGACAAGAATTTTAGGAAAAAGTTACTGGGCCAAATTCATCCCAGGTGTCACCCCATTGAATTGAGTGGGGTGACACCAGGGATGAATTTGGTGCCTGGTGTTGGAAATCACACATCACATCACTTAAATGTTACCGAAGCATTCCCTCTACAGGGCTGAGACAGTATTACAAAAAAACACTTCTAATGCTCTGCTCTAGGCTAGTGCATCTCCCCCTGAGATTCTGTGGCTCTCAGGAAACCTGTATCTCAGAGTCAGGTTTGGCCTCAGGAAGAGGAGGCAGAGATCCCGGGGGGGCCCTACAAATGGCTTTGCACACTTACAATGCAGCACAAGAAGCACTAAGCACATGCACTGGAGCTGCCAGCATCTCTTCCTATTCCTCCAAGCAGCCTGGAGTGGGGAATGAGAGGAGAAATTAGACCAAACTCACCTCTGGCACATTGATGTCAGTGGATTTGTCCCTGCTTACATCCGAGATGAAGTTGACCCATTATATCAGATGAACTTGCAGTGAATCTTTTTCCAAATAACCATGGTACAGTGCACTGTGATGTGTCTGACTCTCCTATGTGCTGATTAAATCTTAGGATGCAGTATCATGACACAAGCATTGCAACAGGGTGCCCTGATATCACTCCATTGCTTTATGACTCCCCGTGAATACGTTTGCTGACAAAGTGACTCTTCTGCTCTGCCAGGTTGAAGTTTGCTTATCTAGACTACCTAATGCTACAAACCCAGTTCAGAATGAACCCTTTGCTATTGAATGCAAGGGGCCAGATCCTCAACTCAATGAAGCTACGCCAATTCACACCAGCTAACGGTGTGACCCTTAGAGTCTAAACTCCATTACTCACCCAAGTTATAAATCTTCATCCCTATTAGTCTTTTCTCAGAAATCAGCACCAAGAACTAATCTTTGATTAATATTTTTAAATGCTTAATTCAGGTTTCGACAGTGAAAATTTCTGCTACGTGATAATGCAAACTATGCTACATTCCTAATCTGTGTGAATGAGATTTGTCCATTGCTCCAACTCTAATTAAATAGTAATTTGCGTTTGAGCATTTTAGAGCTAAGCTGTCGTGTTTAATTCTTTCTTCTTTTATTTCTTACCAACTATATGATCAGGACCAGATCCACTGGAAAGCCCCATGAAAGGGGTCTGTCATCCCATTAGCCCCAGGGTGGGCAAACTATGGCCCAGGGTCCACATCCGGCCTCCAGATGTTTTAATCCGGCCCTCGAGCTCCTGCTGGGGAGCAGGGTCTGGGGCTTGCCCTGCTCTGGCACTCCAGCCACGGAGCGGGGTCAGGGGCTTGCCCCATTCTGCGTGGCTCCCGGAAGCAACAGCATGTCCCCCCTCCAACTCCTACGTGTAGGGGCAGCCAAGGGGCTTCACACCCTGCCCCCGCCCCAAGCACCTGCGGATAGGGCAGCATGCACAGCCGCCTGGCTGCGCCTCCACATAGGAGCCGGAGGGGGGACATGCTGCTGCTTCTGGGAGCTGCTTGAGGTAAGTGCTGCCCAGAGTCTGCACCCCTGACCCCCTCCCATGCCGCAACCCCCTGCCCCAGCCCTGATTCCTCTCCCACCCTCCGAACCCCTCAGTCCCAGCCCAGAGCACCCTCCTACTCCCCCAACCCCTCATTCCCAGCCCCACCCCAGAGCCCGCACCCCCAGTTGGAGCCCTCACCCCAGCCCGGAGCCCCCTCCCTCACCCTGAACTCCTCATTTCTGGCCCCACCCCAGAGCCTGCACCCCCAGTCAGAACCCACACCCCAAACCTCAATTTTGTGAGCATTCATGGCCCACTATACTATTTCCATACCGAGATGTGACCCTCAGGCCAAAAAGTTTGCCCACCCCTCTAGCTGAGATACATTAGATGCATTAGCCCCTCTAGCTGAGATACAACATAAAGGCAAGTTACGGGCAGAATATGCAGCACCTCTTAGTACTGAGCTCAGCTATTATAACTAGGCCAAATATTTCCTTCATTCTGCTTGTGAAATTCTACCTGACATCAATAGGGAGTTTCATCATGAGAGTTGAGAGCATCCATTTGCTTTATAATTCAGGAGCTAATAAACAGATAAAATGTACCAGCAAAAAATAATCATTTTTTTAAAAAATCCTACAGTAGATTGAGGGAACAGTTAAGATTGTGATTGACCACGTAGGCATACTCTTCACCAGTCCAAAAGTCAGGTCCTAAAACTGCCATTGTATAGCATTTTGGTTAGATCTGAGATAAATACTTCCTGATCTGTTAGATCAAATTCTGTGGTTCTTTCAATGGTGAATGGGAGGGAAGGTGTCCTTTGGACAAATTCTCTATTAAGATATGGTCTACACTCTGAAAAAAAAAAACCAAGCAGCCCTCTTCTAGAGTTTCCTACTTTCTTCCAGCAACGTTATTGGGCCCAGATCGGCTCCAGTGATCTTTAACAGGGCTGGGTGGGGAATTCAAGCTAGCTCTCTTTTTTGTTTCACTAAGTGTTAAGAGTTTTAACCATGGTGATGGTGGTAAGTTTCATGGATATTTTTCATCAAAATTTCATTTTCATTGAAATTTTCCAGCCATCTCTAGTGAGTGGGTGGGTTTTTTCACCTTTTTTGTTATATTAATCTTTAGATATATAAAATACTAGGAAGTGGGATCTAAATCCTAAAAGGCTCTGGGCACATGCAGCTGTCACTTGGGAGTTACAGATGATCAGAACATTTCAGAATCTGTCCCTGAATATTTATATTTAACAGTTATAGCAAGAATTTCACTGCTAGCTAAATAGGGGGAGGGTGAATCCTATTTCACAGTATAATCAGAAGACTGCGTTTCCGGCCAGTGATATCAAAGCCATTTTTCAAGTGTTGAGAAAATCCCCAAACTACTCGTAACATTTTAATCAAGAAGATCGCAGTGTGCAAATGAACTGCAGGCAACATTAGCTGAGTCATCTCATCTGCCAGAATCCATTAAGCTGTGCCATTAAGATCTTGAAATCAAGTGTTTAAACAAAACTAAAAATATTTTTCCTCTTACAGAATTTACAAGAAATCAGCAAAAAAGAGGAATATAGAAGTAGCCAGACTGGATCAGACCCTCCTGTATCTGACAGTGGCCTGTACCAGATTCTTATGAAGACTGCCTAAAGGGTGAGTTTCTTCTTACCCACCATCTGTTACTGGTTGGCTTATGCCCAGAAACATGAAGGTTTACATCTCTTCTACACATATTTATAATACTGTCTAACCTAACAGGGGACTAAAGGCACATTGTTAATATCACTTTAATTTTTAAATGTTCTCTTAAAATCTTATGTGATGCATCAAATACGTATAATAAATGACAAATAAGGTTTACCTACATCTCAGTGCTCTGAGGCGATCACAAAGCTTCACTCCTTTAGTTGCCATGACATCATCGTGCCTTTGAGGCCAAACCCTGTCCTTAGATACATGCTACATGCATAACTCACAGCAGGGGGATGGAGGTATCTGAGGAAACGATCTGGTCCATGCTGCATGTGTAACACCTCAGGGTACTATTCTGCAAGGGGCTGAATGTATCCTGTGAGGAGTGAGCACTCAGCTCTCATTGATTTCTGTGGGAGATTAAGGCATTTAGATTCACTCAGTACTTCACAAGACAGGGCCCACACAGCTCACAAGGCCTGATCCGGCACCATCCAAGTCAATGGATTTACCATTTGCCATTGGCTTTACTAGGTGTGTGATCAAGCCACATACAAGAATCACCCTCTATGTGCCTTTGCCTGCATCTCTCCCTGTGCTTCACCGTCAGAAGTCATTATAGATAAAGACTCCAGAGGGAAAGGATGTTCCAGTGGGTAGGGCACTGGCTGAGCCCAGGGAGTCCCAGGTTCAGTTGTGCCATGTCCCAGTTTTGCATTCTTCCTGTTTGACCTTGAACAAATCACTTAACCTCTCTGTGCCTCTGTTTGCTATCTGTAAAATAAGGATAATAATGCCTCCCTCCTTCACGGATGTTGTGACAATAAATACATTAAAAGAACGGGAAGCACTTCGAGATATACTGATAACAAGTGTTATATAAGAAATAGTTATTATCATGCATGGCTCCAGACTGATATCAGTGGAATAAAAACACAGGACAAAACTTAATACAGGAATTGAAAAATAACAGAGTTGTTTCCATATGTCATTGTCTTACAGACACATATATTCTCAGTATTTATTCTCACCTTGCTGGCTCTTCTGTTTTGAGGAGATTCAAATATAATAGCATCCCACTTTTTAAGAGGGGCCACATACCTCTCAACTGTGACCTCATTAACAGAGATGCCCCTCATGTAAGACCCAAATTTACTGTCACCCTTGCCTTAGAACGAGGAGTACTTGTGGCATCTTTGAGACTAACAAATTTATTTGAGCATAACCTTTCGTGGGCTAAAGCCCATGAGTGAGCTTTAGCTAGTCTCTAAGGTGCCACAAGTACTCCTCGTTCTTTCTGCTGATACAGACTAACACAGCTACCACTCTGAAACCTTGCCTTAGAGTATTTCCTGCTTTTCATTCCTGATAATTATTGACATCAGAAATCAAAGAATCATAGAAATGTATGGCTAGAAGGGACCTTTAGAGGTCCTCTAGTTCAGCCCCCAACACTGAGGCAGGATCAAGTAAACGTAGACTATCCCTGACCGATGCTTGTGTAACCTGTTCTTTAAAATCTCTAATGATGGGGATTCCACAACCTCCCTTGGAAGCCTATTCCAGTACTTAACTGTCCTTGTAGTTAGAAAGTTTTTCCTAATATGTAACCTAAGTCTCCCTTGCTGAAGATTTAGCAGGTTACTTCTTGTCCTACCTCCACTGGACCTGGAGAACAAGTGATCACCGTCCGTTTTATAACAGCCCTTCACATATTTGAAAACAGTTATCAAGTTTCCCCTCAGTCTTCTTTTTTCAAGACTAAAAACACGCAGTTTTTTTAACCATTCCTCATAGATCAGGTTTTCTAAACCTTTATCATATTTGTTGTTCTCCTCTGGATTCCCTCCAGTTTATCCTCATCTTTCTTAAAGTGTGACGTTCCACACTGGACACAGTACTCCAGCTGAGACTTCACCTGGACCAAGTTGAGTGGGACAGTTACCTCCTGTGTTTTACATACAACACTGTCTTTATACAGCCCAGAATGATATTAGACTTTTTCGCAACTGCATCACATTGGTGACTCATATTAAATTTGTGATCCACTGTAAATCCCAGATTCTTTTCACCAATACTACCACCTAGCCAGCTATTCCCCATTGTGTATTTTTGCATTTGATTTTTCCTTCCTAAGTGTATATTTTGCACTTGTCTGTATTGAATTTCATCTTGTTAATTTCAGACTAATTCTCCAATTTGTCAGGGTCCTTGTGAATTCTAATCCTGTCCTCCAAAGTCCTTGCAAACCTCCCAGCCTGGTGCCATCCTCAGTTTTTATAATCATACTCTTCACTTCATTATCCAAGTCATGAATTAAAATGTGGACTATTACTAGACCCAGAACAGTCCCCTGCAAGACCCCACTAGATATGTCCTTCCAGTTCGACAGTGAACCATTGGTAACTACTATTGATAATACTCTTCGAGTAGGTTAAATCATGTTAAAATATGTTGAATCATGAAGCTGAGGTTATAGACAAATGGGGTTGAATCAAAGACATTCAGAATTCTAAGACATGCTAAGACATCCAGAATTCTAAGCTAGATTCAAATTTTGTAACTGGTCCCAATGTTTATAATAAGCTGAATCAGGATTCTCAGATCTGAACACCTCCAGAGTATCGTGTTTGAAATTCAGATCAGAATATAGCAGTTCCAGCTCATGTTTTCTTGTTAATGCTAAATAAACTAATTCCATATCATTTAAAGCTTCTTGTACTATTCTTTGCTTCGTGTCCCTCATTTAAGATCTTTGACCCTCATTGTGGCTGACATTTGGGCCTCAGCAGAATTGAGAGGTATCAGGAGAATGGAAGCCTCATAAATGTCAACATGCTGTCTGCTGCTCTCAAGGGCACAGTAAGTAGACAGAGAGAGTTTAAACCGGAACATTGCTAGAATGGCTCATTTTAGGCCTCCTTTCTAGTATAAATGTACTAAGTTACTTGACTAAGTAAATCTACCTCACTTGATTTATGTTCAGCAGCCACAGCAAGCAATTCTTAGTTTTCAGGTGATTGTGTTAAATCTTCTATAGTGTCTGCATGACTCAAACTCACAATAGGACTTGGATACAGTTACAAAGAGCGATGCTGTTTGAATACAAATTGGAGAACGAATTCCACTCTTTCACCATTTGAGCCAAGGGAAGCCCCAGGTGGCATTTGGGTAATAGGTTTGTTACTGCAAGGTTCAATGTGACTGTTGTTAGTAGAGCTTCTGTTCTTTAGCTTGGCAATGCATTTTATTAAATTTCCTGCATGCCTCTCATTTGCATGATTCAGTTTGGCACAGCTTGTCTCGCTCTCTGGTTTAGAACAATGCCAGGTTGGCTTGTGTTTTGTCCTTAAGATAGCAAGTTCCTTTGCCTTGCTTTTGTATTCATCACCCATTTTCTGTTGTATTGTTTTCTAAAGAAGGTTCAAATGCTCTGCTCCAAACAGTGGCCATGTCTTATTCTTACATTATTATCTGTTGCAATTTGATTGTTGCCATGCAAGTAAAACTCTGAATGGGTGGATTTAATTGCCTTAGGGTTATGATAGTTTTAGCAGCTGGGAGAGAATCTGTCAGCTTCATGACTTGTTCTAGCACTGAACAGTCAGTGCAGCAAAGATTCCTGTGTTTGTAATCTTATTGTAAGTCTCTCCCTTTCATTTGCAGAGCAGACATACTTCTAGCTTAGCAGAATTTACATTTTGGATACAATTAGATTTCCTCTCCATAGACACTACTTTAAACCATGCTGTAGGCTTTTATTTTGATGTTGTGCAGAATTTTAACAAGCTTAATCGATCAGCCATGGCTGTGAATTTGAATATATTTAATGTATTCTCCTCCTCCCCCTAATTAAAAGTGAATTTAATGCTCATGAAAGGTTCCCAAGTCCTCTTGGCACAAAACAAGTTAGGTAAAGCCAGCAGCCGTGCAGGCTTTCCCATAACAGTGTGCCCCAACTCAGACACAAGTAGGTAGCAATCCAGGATGGTAAGCAGTTCAGTCCCCATGCCCATTCAGTCCTTTGTCTCTCTGCTGGGAATGCCAGCAAGGATGCCAGTTAGTGCCAACTGTGAGAATTGTTTTTGTGTTCTGAACACTTGCCTAGCAAGATGTTTATGTGGACTGACACAAACAACCTGTTATACATTTACCACCATGCACTTGTGGCCTATAGGTCACTATTGATTGGCAGAACCGGACTGCTACTAAACTGAGCCAGCTTCAAACAAATGACCCAGAGGTAAAAAACCCTATGGGCCAGAGCCTTAGCTGGTGTAAATCAGTGTAGTGTTGTGTCATTAATGAAGTTACACTGATTTACACCAGCAGAAAAATGTAAGTCGTTTCTGTACTGAATAATTTGCCTTTTTTAAGGCCCTGTGGCGTCCAGCCCTTTAGGAGGCATTGTGGAGACACATCAAGCCTAGCCCAGCACTGTGCCTGGAGAGCAGGGACAGCTTTTGGACTCCTCGTAGTTGGAGGTCCAAATATCCATGCAGCAAAACATCCACTAATGTGCAACTGGCCAAAAGAGTCTGCTTCATCCTATCCAGCCCAGAATCACCCACAATAAGCCACGCATTCCTGAACTCCAGGCTTGATTATTTCCAATCATTATATCTAAGAATGAAGCTACATACCCGGGAAAACCTTCTTGGTACTCAACACGTGTCTGCTTAGCAACACAAGTCCACATGAACACACCCTCCATAGAACTCTGGGTGTCTGCATTGGCTCTCTGCAGAGTCCAGAGTACAGTTCAAGGTCTCTGGCCAGCTAGTCAAAGTCCTTCAAGGGACTGGTCCTAGCTACCTGAGAAGAGATCACTTCTCCCTTCGTGACCATGAGCTTCCACAACAACTGTGTTCCACTCAAACTATGAAACTCTTGGATCACTAGGGAGAGAGTCATGAATAGGGGAGACAGAACTGCCCCAGGAGCTGGCTTGGCCTATGGAACCCACTCCCACAAGAGATAGAATGAGACCAGAAATAATCCCTTTTAGAACTAAATGCAACACTCATTTCTGCAACTATTAAATATACCATTACACAGCAGTAATTATGAAATTAGAACCCAAAGAAGTGAAATTCAAAGAAAATATTGCAGAGTAATCTACACCAGTCACAAATTATGAGCCTCCCACCCCCGTGCCGGTTCAGATGCAATGATGGGTGAGTTGGAGGAGTGGAGTCAAGATGCTACTGATTTCCTCCCTTTCCCCCCCACCGTTACCTGCTGGTGAGGTAGGGAGACGGAGTAAATGGATGTGCTGCACATGCTTGCTTTTGAATACCTGGACCCATGATACAGGTATCCCAAGTCCCAGTCTAGCCATTAATGTGTTACTATTTCTGATAATGTTTTAGAATTGTCCTTACTCTTCCATTTTACTGTTTTGTTCAATCTTCTGTGCTCGAGAGAAATCACCTCTCCTCAGTTTGTGAATCTATAAGTGGCCTGGAAGGACTTCTTCACATAGAGACTGAGGCCTTGATTAGGGAATCTGCATTGATCCCAATGCACACAGGGCCCAAAGCGGTAACACAGTTGTGCTAGGAAACCTTGGCGGTTGCTTATGGCAAGAGAATGCTTATTGAGAGTGAGCCTTAGTGCAGGTTTCTTTGCAGCATCTGTAAAACCAGGAGGGGCATTAATCTCCTTACTGTCTGCTCAATATCTTGTGGTTAAAGTATCAGCAATACTTCACTGGATAAATGGCAGATAATGCAGTTTACTGTACAATAGGCTTACTGTTGGTGTTGTTACATGGTTCAAGCAGGTGACACAAAGTGATACATTCTCTGTGTAAGTTTGGTATGCCAGAGAGATGAACTAATCATGGCAGGGACCATCCTTTTTTTTTTTTCCTTTTCTTCCTGTGTTTGTACAGTGCCAAGTACAGGGAGGTCCTGATCTATGATTGGGGTCCTAGATGAGACTACAAAGCAAATAATAACAGTAATAATAACACACACTGTGAAGAGTCTTTTCACGCTTTAGGATACAGTTACACCTTTTTTCTGACTTCAATGGAATTATCTCAGATTTACAACAGTGCAAATTAGATCAGAATCTGGCTTACAACACTAGAGAAAATATATTCCATATGGACAGCCTGCACTCAGAGTAACTGGTGGCAAAGAGGAGCTAAGCTGTTTAAAACAGTGTTATAAATTGGTTTCCCCCACCCCCATCCTGCAAACAATTGCACTTTTATTCTTCTTTTAACTCTCCTGAGCTGACCAACTGGAAAAGCTTCTTGCAGCGTGGGAGGAGGTTCTTTCATTCAAACATTTTACTGCCACGGGGACTCCAATAAATGACTGGCTGCCCTATATAAACCAGCCTCCTACAAAAGCCTATCTACCAAGGGCAAGAACTTGGGGTGTTGTCACTTATCAAGCAGTTCCACAGAGCAGAAAAGCATCCTGTTTGGCAATACAGTTTCCTATTCTGCAGGTGCTAAATTGGCAGTGAGACTTGCTGCAATTGGCTTTTCTCTAATCAGCAGAGCTCTGAAGACTCACCAGTTATTTGGGGGATTCTTTTTTCAAGAGCACATATACTCTTCCCAGGTAATGATTTATTGCTATTTCTATTTCAGTAGCATGCTTTCTTAGACCCTATTCCTGCAAAAAACTCCTAGGACTAGCCTGTACAACTGTAAGTGTTAGCAGGATCGGGCTCCTGATGAATAGGTGCCAAACCAAGCTGTCCTTGGCTGCTGGCATTTCATTCCTGTTACGTATCTTCTCAGAAGCTGATTATTTTGCAATACTGTATTTATCAGTTACATTAGATGGCAGCGTCTGTGTCATTTTAGCCTCGCTGACAGAGCCTCATGGGAAACAAGGTGAGCCAAAATCTCTGTGGGAGCAGCTCTACTGACTTTAATAGAATTTTGCCCATCAGCAGATAATTTGCCCCAGTATCTCTTTCCCAACTACATTGACTGGCCCTCCTTAAAGATCTTAATATAATAAATAAGCTAAGCGACCTTTCCATTGGGAAATACATTGTGTAATTGTTTAGTGAAACCCAGGTGGATGATATGTGTTTAAGAGACATAAACAAAGGTACCTCTTTGACTGCATGAAAGCTAGAACAGCATTAAGCAGCCAGAATGGCTTTAGAGATTGTCTACGCAGAGGTGTGTAAAGCCAGTATTTCACTTGCATTTTAGTGTTTTGAATCATAACCTTCTGGATTTATGGTGCCACATATTAAAGTGCTGCATCCACCAAAATCAATAGGAGTGTTGCTGTGTCAAACGGGTGCAATATCATACTTTTAATGCTTTAGGACTAATACTTTAGAAACATTTATTCAGCCCATATTTTTAGACACAATTGCCTCCGTTCTGACACTCACATATGAGACATCTGCTGCTGGGGAACTGGATGGCTCAGGGGATTGGTCCTAATAAGAGAGGAGTCTTTTGTGTCTAAGTTACTGGTTCAAACCCAGGCAAGGTTGGCAGTGACTGAAAGTCATTACCATTTGACAGCTGTTATGTGGCAATATGAAATGAGTTGGTGTCCTCAGTCAGTTTCCTGGTGGACAGGTGTCAACATCATCACAATGAGAACCCCAATTAGCAATCTCATCCAAGAAGACAATGATTGAATAGTCTTGGAGGTAGATTAATTACTCTATCGCCCCTGTGAGATAGGAAGTGTCTTTTCAGGTCAGGGTTGGGGCACACAGCCAGGGGAGAAACCTGTCCTGGCACTATCCATGCAATAACTGTTCTTAGGAAAAACAGAGGATTTCAGCCTCGAGGGCTGTCAAACCAGCACTTGTCACTAACTTCCTACAATCACTATTATTATTATTGTTATTTATTTTTACTGTGTTGGTGCCCAAAGACCCCAGCTCCATTGTTCTAAGCAAACTATAAAAAGATGGCCCCTGCCTACAAACAGTTTACAATATATGGTATAAGTCAGAAAAAGACAACAGGTAGATACAACAAACCGATGGAGAAAGCGCAGGTTAAAAATGAGCCCATTATGAATCTGCGCTCCAGCACACACCATTACAGATATTTGAAAATTAAACTAATAGGTTGATTTTCAAAATAGGTTAAATCCCTCAGGCCATACACACTTTTTTAACAAATTCAGCACTAAGGGCCTGATCCAAAGCCCCCTGGGGTCAATGGGAGTTTAGGCCCTAAGTATGGTGCTAATGTCATTTTCAGTTAAAAAGTAGCATATAGGAGTAAGACACTTCTATTACTCATAGCATTCTACATTCCAACCCAGATGTGTCTTAATTTCAATGGTGGGTGAAGTGATATTTATTATAGCTAGATAAGTGCTTTCAGATCCTTTGGAGGAATAGCACTATATAGATGAAATACATTATTATGTAGCAGTAGCATTATTGCTAGATATAGGCCTGATCCTGGTAAGTGCTGATTGCTTGACACTTTCAAACCCTTACTTACAAAGCTTTTTAACTTTGAACTGTGAACCTGACATACAACACAGATAGTTAATGTACAAAAAGTTTGGACAACTAATGAAACCATTAGTTTTCATTAGACTTTGCCTGTCCACATCTTACTTTAGTAGCATAATTCATCAAGTGAAATCCAGCTTTCACATCAGTCTTCTTCTGTCACCCTAGCACATAACAGTGGTCATTCTTTTCTGAAGAATTGCTCAAAACAATGTCTCACAGGTGGCACACAGAGCTGATGGATGATATTTAAAAGCCTGCTGCCCTGAGCTGGATGAAAGCAATTTATGATATAAAGGTTGACATCAAATCTCACACACGGCTGTAGTGGGAATATCTCCTGTCTAATGCAAGACTAATGCTGAACTGCTCAAAGGCAACTTTTAAATCACCCTGTTCTGGAACATAAAGGGAGACATGTTGGCCATGCTACAGAAAGATCAAAGAGTAATGGAGACAGTGACCATTTATAGAACCTTTCTTTCATCCATTTAATGTGTGACTAACATCATAATTCTTATTCATAAGGAGTTGTTAAAGCTTAATCATCATAACATATGGTGACTAGCTCAGGCTAACAAGTTGGCAAAGGAAGTATCACTTTTATGGGAGGGAAATATGGGTTGAAAGTCTGTGAAATGAAAAGGACACAGGTTATTTTATGTTTTATGAGACTTGCAGCGCAGTCTTCTAGACTTTCTTGAACTCTACAAGATGCAAATCTTCTACTATTGTTGGAAAACAGCTTCCTAAACTAAAAGTTACTGGGTCACTCTCAGGTCAAACTTGGCCTCAAGTTCAGATTTTGTAAAAAATAACCTAATGTAAAACTTAAGATCAATAGAAAAGTTTCAAATTTTTGTTTATTAGTTAGTTTGTTTTAAACTCCACTGCAGATTTTTTTTATTGCAAATTTTGTGAGAAAGTTAACAAGCACATGGATAAGGGTGATCCAGAGAATATAGTATACTTAGATTTTCTTCAGAAAGCCTTTGACAAAGTCCCTTACCAATGACTCTTCAGGAAATGAAGTAACCATGTAATATAATCAGAACTATGTGATTTTGATTTACTTAAATAACACATAGAATTATAGAAACATAGAAATGTAGGACTGGAAGGGACCTTAGTAGGTGATCTAGTCCAGTTTCCTGCACTGAGGCAGGACTAGGTATTATCTAGACCATCTCTGACAGGTGTTTGTCTAACCTGTTATTAAAAACCTCCAATGATGGAGATTCCACAACCTCCCTAGGTAATTTGTTCCAGTGCTTAACTACCCTGACAGTTAGGAAGTTTTTCCTAATGTCCAACCTAAACTGCCTTTGCTGCAACTTAAACCCATTACTTCCTGTTCTGTCCTCAGTGGATAAGGAGAACAATTTATCACCATCCTCTTTATAATAACCTTTTACTTAAAAAGAAAAGGAGTACTTGTGGCACCTTAGAGACTAACCAATTTATTTGAGCATGAGCTTTCATGAGCTACAGCTCACTTCAGATGAAGTGAGCTGTAGCTCACGAAAGCTCATGGTCAAATAAATTGGTTAGTCTCTAAGGTGCCACAAGTACTCCTTTTCTTTTTGCGAATACAGACTAACACGGCTGTTACTCTGAAACCTTTTACTTAAAGACTGATATCATGTCCCCTTCAATCTTCTCTTCTCCAAACTAAACAAACCCAATTTTTCAATCTTTCCCCATAGGCCATGTTTTCTAGACCTTTAATCATTTTTGCTGATCTCCTCTGTACTTTCTCCAATTTGTCCACATACTTCCTGAAATGTGGTGCCCAGAACTGGACATAGTACTCATAAGAACATAAGAATGACCATACTGGGTCAGACCAAAGGTCTATCTAGCCCAGTATCCTGTTTTCTGACAGTGGCCAATGCCATGTGCTTCAGAGGGAATGAAAAGAATACACAATCATCAAGTGATCCATCTCCTTTCACCCATTCCCAGCTTCTGGCAAACAGAGGTTAGGAACACCATCCCGGCTAATAGCCACTGATGGACCTATCCTCCATGAATTTATCTAGTTCTTTTTTGAACACTATTATAGTCTTGGCCTTCACAACATCCTCTGGCAAAGAGTTCCATAGGTTGACTGTGCACTGTGTAAAGAAATACTTCCTTTTGTTTGTTTTAAACCTGCTGCCTATTAATTTCATTTGGTGACCCCTAGTTTTACGTTATGAGAAGGAGTAAATAATACTTCCTTATTTACTTTCTTCACACCAGGCATGATTTTATGGACCTCTATCATATCCCTCCTTAGCTGTCTCTTTTCCAAGCTGAAAAGTCTAAGTCTTACTAATCTCTCCTCATATGGAAGCTGTTCCATACTCCTCATCATTTTTGTTGCCCTTTTCTGTAACTTTTCCAGTTCCAATATATCTTTTGAGATGGGGTGACCACATCTCCATGCAATATCCAAGATGTGGGCCTACCATAGATCTACAGAGGTAATATGATATTTTCTGTCTTATTATCTATCCTTTCCTAATGATCCCCAACGTTCTGTTTGCTTTTTTGACTGCTGCTGCACATTGAGTGGATGTTTTCAGAGAACTATCCACAATGACTCCAAGATCCCTTTCCTGAGTGGTAAAAGTTAATTTAGTTTATAATCCAGTTTATAATTCCTTATAAAGCATACTTATGTCTAACAACATAAGAACATACATCTGAAGGGGACCTCTGAGTCATCAAGTCCAGTCCCCTGCTAGGATAGGCAACCATGTCATATAATCCCTTTTGTATAAATATAAAACAATGTTGGTAATTGAGTAAATCAGATAAAAAATATTACACAGCTACACTATAAACACTATAATAAACAGTATATTTACAATTGAAATGATATGATATCTGAACTCAAATCTGGGCCCTGTTTCTTTTTGAAGGTCTCTGGATGTCCTCTGAGTTGGTAATAAGTTCTCATGGGATACATGCATTCATATTCTTAATCTATTCTGACTTTAAAGGTCCAGTTTCTTTTATCCAATGTCTCATTGCACAAGTTCTTGCTACTGAGAATGCACTCCCATCCATTTTCACTGATGTCTGTTTAATATAACATCTTTTAAACTATTTAAAATGCAAACATATGAATTAAATAAACCAAACACAGCTAACAAAGCTTACATATGCTTGAAAACTTTTGACCAAAACATTGCAAGCTTTCTACATTTACAAGCCATGTATATAAAATCCCTAGGTCCCAACGCTTAACTGCATTAGGCCACTTCGTGACACTGCACCTGAGCAAACAGTCCCAAAGCCAGTGTAACTGGTCCTTGGAGAATGACCCCGCTGTAGACAGATTCTCTGGTGGCATAGATCATAGGGGCATAATTGCAGGAAAGGAGGTGTGATTAGGGATGTCCTATGCCTCAGAAATCTCCAGCTGTCATAACAGACCCTTGGAGTCATTGGAGCCAGCATACATTAACTCAGCCCTCAGGCTGGCCCAAAATCAATGGAGTGAAAAACATTGTTTCATATTACCTGTGCTCTTCCTCTTCTCCTTACCTCCCAACCTGTAGCTATGTGCTCTTCAGCCACAGCCAAAGATCTAGGCCGTGTCTCTATTTTACATTCTGTGCACCACTTTGAAACAGAGCCATAGATCATAATCTTTTGTTTTGGAGTGATATATAATCTTTGCTTAAAATTAAATAATATCAGACCATTTTATGGTTACACATACAAATGTAATTCAATCGTCATTCTTCCTTGTATTCATCTGTATTTAATAGTGCATTCCATCTCTATTGATGTTTGAAAGTATCCCTCATGGCTACTCATCAAAAAACCTAGATATAATAAATTAGAAAGTCTTTTAGATCTTAGAGCTTCTTGGAATATTAATAATTCTACTTACCAAAATAATTAGTAGAGGCTTTATCAGTTTATTTCCCAAAACTGTACAAATAACGTCTGAGTGATACAAATTGGCAGAAATGAATATATCAGCCAAAATTTCCAAACTTGGGTGCCCCAGTCAATATTTAGGCACTGAAATAAGTGGCTACATACTCCACATGCATAGCTCCCATGGACTTTAAAAATATGATCCTTTTGGCCATGGTTTTTTATTCTATCAATGTGCCTAAAATTTGGATAGTCTCTGATTTCAGATAGGTGAATTCACACATTGTTAGATTGTTCTGACAATTTGGGCCTTTTTTAATGTTTTGATTAATTTTATATGTGGTTGAGACTGTGGGATAAACACATTAGCCAGATGTTTCTGCTAAAGTAGAGAAATAGAAATGATATTTTGCTCTTATTGTTGTTTTTATTTCAGATGGACAAGACAATTCAGATAAAATAAGAAACAACTCAAAAAGCAAAACAACAACAATGATGGTGATTTATCTGTCAGTGCTTAACAAATAATGTGCTCAGAGCTGTACAAGATACAAAATAGAAATCAGACCCTGCTTGGAAGAGCTTACAGTCTAAGAAAGACAGATACAGAGCAGACAGGATGTTCTAGGAAACCAAGAGGATGGAATCGCTCAGATTCTTTTCAGTCTCTATGATTGATTCACTTCTTGGGAAAGGAAGTGGATCTTCAGAAGGGATTTGATTGGTTTATGCTAGCCTGCCTGATCTCATGCAAAAGGGTATGTTGGTATCAAGAGGACTTTGAATGTGGATGCACCAATGATTGGGTAGTCTATTAATGCCTAGATAGGTAGATTAGGAAAAAGCATTAGGCCTGGTCTACATTACAGAACTAGGTTGATGCAAGGCAGCTTATCCTGACCTAACTATGTAAGCATCCAAACTAAAATTTTGCTCCCGTCGACATAAATGCCCTGCTATGCCGACTTAATAACTCCACCTCGGTGAGAGTCAATGTCGACGTAATGAGGTCGACGCAGTGTCAGTGTAGGCACTGCGTTGCTTACATCGACTATTATGGCTTTCAAAAGCCGTCCCACATTGCCTCACAGTGATGGTACAATCAGTACAAGTGCTCCAGGTGAGGACATGCACCGCTGACACAAGGAGCATAGTGTGGACATGCAAAAGCAGTGTAATAACTGCGGCGGTTGTATGTCAACGTAATTTTGTAGTCTCAATGTGCCCTTAGATGCCCACAGATAAGGTCCTATCCACACTACCAGCTGGAACTGTGTAGTGGCTGAATCTCTTGTGCCATAATTGTATCTGCAATGTAAAAAGACCATTAGTCTTTTGAATTGTGCGTCTGTTATCTTGTCGACCACATTTTACTCCATGTGCCAGCATGTTGCTCTCTACTGCTTCTGTGTGCTGCAACTTCATAAGTAAGCTTCTGCGAGGAAGGCTTGGGGCGTCTGTGGATGGTGGCAGCAGCAGCAGCATTACATGTCCTCTGTTTCAGGGAGTCATGGAAGACCTGCTGCTTTGTCAGTTGTCATGATCCTTTTTGTTTAATTAATCATTTTCTTTCACTGCTGGTTACACTAAGGGATCCAATGTCATTCTCTATCTTCCATAATGTAAAACGGGAATAAAAATCCAATTCTGAGTAAGCTGGTGTGGGCATTTTCTGATGCTCCCAGTCTCTGCTGGCCCAGGGATAGGAAATACTAATTGCCTCTGAACTCATGACTCCGCTATGTGAACTGGTAGAGCTGCCAGCCAGATTGGCGGGACAGCTCTGTGCCCTCTTTCACTGTGTGAAAACGTGCAATGTGTATTGCATTTTCCATTCCGCCCAGTGGCATCCCAATCGGACTAATCAGTGTTCTGTTTAGCACTTGCCAGGGGTACAGCTCTGCACTCCTCTGGCATTCCGCATGAGCTGGTACAGCCTAGCGGTTGCATTATTGTATGCATTTCACTGCACACCCATTGCAAAGGCTTTTCAGAATTAAGGTCCTTAAGGAGCATTTATTTAAAATTTCACAGAGCGGTCGTATAGTTTAAGGCCAGAAGGCCTTTAGATCATAGTCTGACCTTCTGGTATCAAAGATCATTAAATTCCACCCAGATATCCCTGTGTTCAGCTCAATAACTTCAGTTAAATTAAAGCATTTTAGCTCTCAGGTGACTAAGCTGTCATGAGCCACAGGCAGAAAAAAGGAGAGATCAAGGTGCCACCAATGCCCAAGGGCCCTGCAGTGGCAGGGGTTTGCTCAGGTGAGACATTTCTTTAGCTGTTTCTTTCTTTGATCCTTTTCCCACACACTGCAATTGTTACCAATATTTATATGTGCTGCAGTAGCATCTAGGAACCATAATGAGGGATCAGGTTCCCACTGTGCAAGGTGCTGTACACACATATAAAGAAAAGATGGTCCATGCCCCAAACAGTTTGCAATCCAAATGACCATGACCTCTCAGTTTCCTAGTCCCCGAATGTGGGGCAAAGACTCAACATCGGAGACAAAAGATCCTTCAGTTTAGCTTAATGTATTTTGGACTAGATCAAGGGCTTTCAAATTGCCTCATCCTGTGGACTATCTAGTAATGGAGAGACTTATGGATGATCATCTTTCCTCTTGAGACGGCGCAACACTCCAATGATAACCACAATGATTCCTTACATGAAAAAATAACGTTAAGAAAGAATGTATATATTTGTAGCTTCCTTTAATGCAGTGGTTGACAAACTTTTGTACTGGTGATTCCTTTCACAAAGCAAGCCTCTGAGTGTGATCCCCCCCTTATAAATTAAAAACACTTTCTTTATATTTAACACCATTATAAATGCTGGAAGCGAAGCGGGGTTTGCGGTGGAGGCAGGCAGCTCACGGCTCCCTATGGAATAACTTCACGACCCCATGAGGGGTCCCGACCCCCTGTTGGAGAACCCTTGCTTTAATGCAGTATGAGGCTTGCACTAAAAGGAGCAGAAGCACCTGGAAAAAAGGGGGGCCCAATAACGCATGACATGCCGGCAGTCCACAGAGCATCATTTGAGAACCACTGGGCTAGATTCAACCTGACTGACATGGGGAGGTGGACATTGTCCCATCTAGGCCTGCTGAACTCCAAAGGGGGATTTAGGCTCTGGAGAAGGCGTTTGGTGACAGTAGAGATTACCCCAGGGAAGGGTAGCTTTCCATCGGGAGCTGCTGAGGGGATGTCTCCCCGTCTTCTGCCTGTGCTCCCTCCCTGGCTAGCGTTGCCAATACTCTGGGCTGTGCTAGGCCCCTGCAGGCCCTCTAGTGAGGTTGTTGCTGCTTTGCCCCATTACAGCCTCATGTCGAGCTAATCTCCTTCCACCATGGGCCCTGCGACCCTGTTTGACATCAGAATAGGCGACTCGTGGGAGGACACAAAGGGGGGCACCAGCAAAAGGGAGGGCACATGATGTCTCCACGTGACCCCCCACATTACCCCCAACGTGACTCCTCCCCGCCCCCAGCCTGGGGCCCCCGCGTTCTTCCTGTTCCCTCCCCATCTCATGTTACCTGGGCGGGGGCTCTGTCCTCCAGCTGTGCTGGATACCGATTTCAGGCAAAAGGAGCAGAATGCCGGGCGACCCCATGCCAGCAGCTCCTCCGGCATAGCTGTACCATCCACAGCCCTGTCCTCCAGGCGGGGCAGAACAGACCCCAGGAAATGCAGCTGCGTGGAAGTGCTGGGGGCAGGGCTGGGGCAGTACCGGTACAGCCGTGTCGGAGGCGCTGCCAGCCCGGGGCGCTAGCTCCTGGGAGTGGCAGCCCCGTGTTCTGCTCCTTTGAACTGCTGCGGTTCCCTGCTGAATGTGCCTCCCCCAGGCGTCTGGGGAGGAGCATGTAGCCCTTGTTGCCCCTCCCAAGTGTTGCCTTTCCACAAGGATGCTCTGAAATCCTCCACATGTCTGGGGACATCCAAATTCTCTGAGATCCTTCCTGCCCTGCGAGCAAAGGAAGACAGAAGGCAGAAGGTTCTAGAAGTGAACCCCTGGCTAGGTAAGTGGTGGAGGGTTTGGGTGTTGTGGAACATTGGGTCCACTTTCTATGGGGAGAGGGACTGTATAGTTTGGATGGCCTCCCACCCCAGCAGAAGGGGAACCAATCTGTTCAGGGACAGGCTGGCTAGAGTAGTCAAGCGGGCATTAAACTAACAAAAGGGGAGAATAAAAAGAGGGAGGATATGAGGCCTCATTTAGCATAGAATCAAGATGCTTGAAACAAAATTAATCAAGGAATCAAAGGACATGAAGACAAGAAATTCTTTAACTGCCTGTACACCAGTGCTTGGAGCCTGGGTAACAAACAAGAGGAATTGGAATTGCTCATTTATGAGCATAAATTCAAGCTAGTTGGTATTACTGAAATCTGGTGGGACGAGTTGCATAACTGGAATGTTAAAATCAATGGTTATAACCTATTTAGGAAGGATTGAACAGGCAAAAGGAGGGGGGAATGGCACTCTGTGTCAACAATGGCATTACCTGTTTCTGAGTCACTGATAACTCAATAGACAATGATCGGGAATGCTTGTGGATCAATGTCCATAAAGTGTAAAATGGGATATTAGTGGGTGTCTGCTACGGACCACTAAATCCCACTGGGAAAGAGGCTCCTTATGATGTAGTGGGATATCTGTAACACAGTGCTATGGGTAATTTATCATCACTTTTCATCATGTATTTTGAGGGGAGGGGATGCTATAGACCTATCCCAATACTTCTCTTTGGAGGGCCTATGGAGCTTAGCATTTTCCCCACGATACGTCTGGTTGTCACGTGGAGGATCTCATTTGGGTTGGGACCCTCAGGACAAGGATGAGGCGGCACAAGCTCTAGTGGAGAGATGGGTGTGGTGCAGTGATTATGTCCTTGGTCTGTAAAGCATGCTACAACTTTCACTGCTTGGCTCAGAGAGAGAATCATCCAGGGTGAAATCCTGGCCCCCTTGAAGACTGTATAATATTAATATTATAGGCTGTATACCCTTAGATATAACAGTGCAGACAGATTGTTTGTCTCAAGGTTTGCCAGTTACCTTCGCATCCTTGTGGAACAGATTTAACTTGGGAAGTGATCAGCAATCAGGATTTCACGTAACTTCAGGTTGTTTGCATTTCTGCTTGCTGCGAAGTAGTTTCCTATTGCTCTTTCAGTATAAAAATTGTACCCTTCTCTCAATATATTTATGTTACTTGTGCTCTCTTATTTGACTTGTGCATTTCAGCCTCACAAAGAAGGATGGGAATACAAGTTTAAAGCCGAACCCATTAGCAGGAGCAGGGCCCTAAATGAGAGACAGTGATAAAATATATTGGGTGAGATTATAAAATCTGTTCATGAGTCTAAAATATATTTACAACAACTTAAACGATACCAATCACATAGTGGATTCCTGCATTTATTCAGGATTCTCCTGAACAAGGATGTATTTTGATAGTGAATAGCCAGCATGGTAGCTTGACATACATTATTTGACAATGTCCTAATATTAGAAATGTCTGGTCAACTATTATAAATGTTATAGAGATATTATGGAATCGAAACCACTGACCGCATCAAAATTATATTTGCCATCTGTTTTAATTAGGCTACAAAGTCTTTTAAATTGCCCTTGGTTGTGTACAGAGCTTGATCCTGAGAAGGTGGAAAATCGCCTATATCCCAATTTTAAAAGCTTGATACTATAAGATGGCAGAAATAGCTTCATATGAGCATCTCATTTACTGCATTTATGGGGAAAAAAGAAGAATTCCTCTTATAAGGGAGGAATTTCTCTCTCATATAAAGGAAATCACATATTTGCAAACAAGAAGGATATGAGATTGATAGGGAGACATCATGGGAAGGGGAATGGCGTGTGAGTAATTTTGTAGCATTGTTTTAAAACCAATAGACATAATATAAAATAATCAAAGCATATATTGTATTACTTGTGCTCTGATAAGTTGTTTGCTGTGCAGACAACATAGCGATGAGCATGGTATAAATGCCTAGATAGTCACAGTAACAAATGGCTGCATTTCATGCATTCAGATGTATTCTGCAATATTAGCTAAAATGGACAGAAGCCCAGCCATCATCATATACCAACATCTAAAGTAATCTCAGTGTAGCACTAACAAAACAAATAGTAACTGTAAGGCATGAGTAGTTTGGTTTTGCATTTAGTACATCTTGATTTGATAGTAACCATTTTAAAGTCTGGAAGAATTTTGCACTCACTAGCTGATTTTACAAGAAAGAGAAGCGCTTATCAGCAAAGGTTAATGTAGCTGTCAGTGCATGAGAACCCTATGGGTAGAAACAGTCTCATCTGGCTGTTTTTTAAAGGGCAACAAGCATCACTGTAAAAAAAGATTTTTTTCCATTTCTAGAAGCCTTTCACATGGTCCAAGTGAGTTGCATGATACATCACTGGTTGCTATTTGTAGTTACATTTACTGCATTGTCATGATTGTAAATGCTTTGTTTCTCCTTGATTGCACTTTTAAAATGTATAAACTGTTAGTGTCCAAACTGAATAACCCACATTTTACTTCAGTGTAAGAGAAATCTATCTATCTTTGGTACTTACCTGCCCCCTATTACCAGAGCATCTGAACACGTCATTATCTTTAATGTATTTATCCTCACAATGCCCTGTGTAGTAGGGGAGTGCTATTATCCATATTTTACAAATGGGACACTGAGGTGCAGAGAGGCTAAATGACTTGCCCAGGGTCCCAAAAGAAGTCTGGAGCACAACAGAGACTTGAATCCCAGGTCTCTGTAGTTTCAAACTAGCACCCTAACCTCTGGCCCATCCTTCCTTAGTAAACCAAAGCCAGAAGTTCATACGGTTACATGTGTAAATCAATCCCAAGTCTATGTACAACAATTCTGATAGAGAAAGGCTTGCCCACATCAGACTTTCTTCCTTTAAACCTTCCTTCCCTTGCTACCACCCATACAGCTCCAAGTCTTGCAGCAACAGCAAGAGACAGGTCAGCAGTGTTTTTACCACAATGTCATCTACAACTGCTATGCACAGAGTTAAATTGCACAGCCGTGAAAACACTGGTGTCTGCTCTACACTAGTGCTCCCACTATCAGTGCCACCAGTGGAGCTACATGATTGGAAGCAACTGTGGGAAATGTTAAAAAAAATAAAAGTGTTTGTAATGAAGGGGAATGCAGAGTGCCTGTTGCACTTTGGTAGTTCCCAGCTAGCCTGTCAAATGGCTGTTGGCCCTTTAAAAGGAGATGAGTCTCAGCCCCACCTGTGACACAGCCAACTCTCCTCCCCAGATTGGGAAAATGAGGGGCATGTGATGTGACTGACAGGTCATATGACTCATTCAGGCTTCCAGGGTAGATAGGAAGAGGCCTGGGGAGGAATAGGGGATGGTAGCAGCACCACCACCGCCTAACAAGAACAAGTGTGTTCCTGTAGGAGACCTGGTAGGGGAACTCTGTTTCCTTGTGGTGTGATCTGATCTCCGAGCTTGGAGGGATGCGGGAAGACTACATTCCAGCAAAAATGCTGTGGAGGAAGAACTATTAAAAAGATTTTGGTTTGAGTCTCATTTGTTTGGAAAGACTTTGTTGCCAGTCTGGGTGGAACGAGATGAGAATAACGGGAGGGCCACTTGAAACTGTGTAAGGACTTAATAAATCAGACTTCAGAAAGGGAATCTTGTTTTTTGAATACCCTGAACTGTGTGGCGTTCTTAAGGAGCCCTGGAGAGAAGGAAACTGAGATGGGGTGCTTTAGGACTGTCCCAGGCTATGAGGGGGTAACTCTGGAGGAGTTACATGGACAGCTGGCACACTTTAGAGCAACCCCAGGGCCAAGATAGGAGAAATGCTCCTTTGCAGCTCCCTGCCTCCAGCTGTGCTCAGCAGATATTGGGGTCAGTGGACAATGAGCTTGTAGAATGGCAAGATGGCTGAGGCTTAATCCTGATAAAACATAAGGAATGCTTATGGAATGAGGAAAGGAAATGGGGGGATTTAAAAAGCACATTAGTGCTTATCTGCATCTTTGGGTGTCTAGATACCTTTGGAAATCTGGTCCTTAGCCATTAACTTCAATGGGAGCTGGGTCAGGCCCTTAAACTAGCGTGGATTGTCTAGTTCTCCATGTTCCGTGTGGGGATTCTTAAATCAGCTGTTTTGTATCACTATAAGAAGGCATTGCAAATCTATGCCCAGAACTCCATGTGGCTCTGCTTGTAGCGTGCATAGTTGTCTTTGACAAGGCTGTAAGCCTGTTCAAAGTCAGTCAGTATTATGTTTTCAAACTAATTTTGCACTAGCTGTTACTATGAATAATGCTTGATAATCTTCCACAAGGGAAGGGACATGTTCACCAGGATTTACTGCATCCTTTGGATTCCTAGAGCCAAAAGCTCTCCTTGGCTGAGTGAAGGAGAACAAATGCCTGCTATTTATACAAAATTTGGTCCAGGAAGTGTGGAAGAAGTGGAGGAGGGCCTATAAAGGAGCATGCTACCCTGGCCCCCTTTGGATATTATGCCTCTCAAAAGAAACTGCAAATTTACATGTGCTCTTGGAAGTTAATGTTCTTTGCATGTTTCAGAACAACACTGTAGTGGGTTGGCAAACTAAAGGCCGTATAGCTACTAAATCAGTCATGCTGCCGGAACTGAGCAAACCCTGGAAGAAGCATAGATGTTCCAAGATCTGTCTAGTTGGATCAGGATTCCCTGTGGATCCTAGCACTGTGTATACATAAGAGGCTATGCCTCTTTGTGGGTCTGTTAACCCCTCCTTCCAAAGGAAAGAACACTCTGGAGTTGACCACGTGGACTTCTGTAAGTTCTTTTCTTCTCTTCCATGGGTTTGTCCCTGGAAGAGAAGCAACTGATCCCCATATATTTTCACTTATGAATTGCAGGCTGAAGGCTTCTTAGCTCTGAAAAAGGCCAGGAGATGGCATTCCACCCCCAGCAAAGCCAGAATCCAAGATTTGCAATCTTTCTCTTTGATTTGGAGCAGTTGCCATAACGCACTGCAGTAGGACCCTCCACTGCAATTAATTTGGGGAATTTTTTCAAGTTGTGGTTTTATTAACTATATTTTCCATTTTCAGCTAATGGAAAACATCTGAACAAGCTGCCTGCAGTTCCTTATGCTTATAGCAAAGGAGGAGTAATGGCAGCGCTGGTTGATACTTGTTTTATTCCATTTGAAAAAGTCTTGTTTTGTTTTGTTTTTTTAAACATACGCTTGACCGAAAAAAGGTGCCTTACTCACTGTTTAACTAGAGCTGTGGCTGAACTACACCCCTGGATGTGATCACACCAAAATTTGGCAAACATGTGTCACAGCTCTACCAGGGAGCATCAGTATCAGTGCTACGTCCATCAGTGATGGCCCTCGTGTACTCCATAGCTGAGTACTGTGCACCAGTGTTGGCCAGAAGTACCCACTCTCGACTTGTTGATGTCCAACTTAACCTTTGACAATGTGACTTCAACCCTGATGAAGCATGGAAAGCTGAATGGAATTCACAAGAAGTTACAAACAAACCGACCCGATGCAGAAGATCCCTGGCTTTGAGCGTCCGTGAAACTCAGGGCGACCTTAAACCGCATCAGCACAAACCATGGCAAATGCAGATACTTGCTGCACAAATGGAAAATTTAAAAACTTTCCAGTGTGCGACTGTGGTCACCCAGAACAGACCATGGAGCATATAACGATCCAATGCCCGATTCACAAATATGAAGGAGGCATCACAGTGATACACTCTGGCTACTCCTGATGCAATTATCTGGCTTAACCACCTAAGAGTAAAATTATAATTATTGCTCTACATCTACATCAGCCATACAAAGAAGAATTATAGAAGCTATGTGTTCTGGTAAATGAGCTTTTTCACCTTCCACCCTAAGGAGACACATAATGCATTATTCCTCTTACATAGTAAGGCATATCTTATTTTGTTGTAGATCATCGTTAGGCAGGAGAAGGCTTGTTTGCACAGTTCAGTGAGCATGTATTTTGGTCTATTTTGTGTTATAGAAAAACTTTATAGTTATACATAATTAGGCTTGAAAAGATTAGATTTTTATTGGTAAATGTCAGTAAACCTCAATTTCTCCCTCCACACACAAACCAACAAATATTTCCATTGACTAATAGAAATTTACAGATAGACAAAGCAAGAAAAATTGTGTTTGAGAACTTATTAGAGTTTGATTTAAGGAAAATTACTTTGTATATTTTGACAATATATTGAGAATTTGTATTTTTAAAGGTTAAAGCTTTAACTTTTTGCATCTTGTCTGTCACTAAGTAGCTATTGTGGCCCTCACCCTAACTTCCTGCAACGGTGAAAATTGAAATTGACATTATCCATCAAAATGACAAAAAAAATTTAATTTTGCCAAGGGTATGTAATGCAAAGCAGTCATACATTACATAAAATCACTAAATCACTTTTTAAAAGACTTTACACTTCAATCTCTTTATTTTTCACTTGCAAACACACTAACTAAAACCCCCACATGCTATGCAATAGACAACATAATTAATAGAGGGTTATGTATTATTCCATTCCTTTTAGCTGGGCGGGAATGCCACTCATTGTTTGTGAACATCTCCAAAGGTTTTTATCACTGTGTGAGCTGATAAGAGAATAACATTGTTATGTAGGCATTACCTGCAAGGAATATTATCCCCCACATGTGCTCCTCAGGCCTCATGTCTGGAAAATCCTCCTATGGAGGTGGCAATTTATGTGAAGCAAAAAGATACTGAATATCTGCAAAACTATGGTCTCTGTCCTGCCAGAACATATGCAGAAGCATAAGAATGGTGGGTACGAAAGTGGATCATCAGGCCACAAGCATGCACCAGGCAGGAATGTTGGATCCCTGCCGTGGTACACAGGAATACAATAGAGCTATACTGATTTACACCAGCTAGAAGTCTGTCCCGGTGTCTTGTACAAAAATTTACTGTGACACAGAGCACAGAAATATGCTACCAGAAGGGTTTTGCTAAAGCAGTTGACGCTGCATCAGAACAGAGTAGGAGACATGGCTGACACACAGCTCCACTAGCAATGAGCACTCTGGTCATAAACACAGCAGCAGTAAATAGCATTCTGCAGCATAATGAGCCATGTCAACATGCCTTGAGACATTGCTCTTTCACTGAACCCTCTGTCAGAGCACCTGTGCTGGATTTCGGGCCTACTGCCAAGATTTGGTCCTTGCTCTTTTTCCTTAAAAATCAAAATAGACATTAACATAAGGCTTTTTTTAACACCTACTTCTTATATAGCACTCTTAATCAGTAGCTCTGAAAGTGTTTCACAAGGGAGGTCAGTATCATTATCCCCATTTTATAGATGTAACAGTTTCTTCTCAAAGATACAAGATGCCATAAGAGCGTCAGTAGTGCATATTCCACCCTCTTCATTTAGGCCCTGAGTAAGCAATGTTCTTAAGCAGCTCCTTAACTTTAATGGGACTACTCCTGTGTTTAAAGTCAACAGGATTTCAGCTCCTGATTAAAGTTAAGTGCCTAAATGTGTTGCTGAATCAAGCCCAGGGTGATGCTTAAAGAAGAAGAAATCTGTTCATTGTAAGTGTTGCAAAACTGCCTTTCTAGCATCTTTTCAGGGACTTATTATGTCTTTCCAGTTGTTTATGTAGACTGCTAAAATCTAACCGGATCCCTGTGGTATGCTGGAATAAATTACCAACTTCTATGTTGGCAGATCACATTAGACTAAAATTAATCCTTTGCCTCATTCTCATTTGTGTGTTGTTTTTATAAAAATTGCCTTACCTCAGTAAACAAAGGAAACATAATGCTCAGGAAATAATGACAGACAGCAGGGGTTAGAAAGATCAAACATAGTGTGTTCAGGCAGGGCCTAATCTTCCACAAGCATTTGTGTCAACGTATTTAATTCCTGACTGTTATCTATTCTAGTGCTGGGGTTTACAGACTGGCTGCTAGTACTGGATAACTATCTACTGCAAAAGCTCATTTCTTTTTATCTAAAGCACACTTGAACACTGAGGTACCAAGCAAATTCAGATCCCATTCAGTTTTGAATGCTGTAAAAGCATTGTGAATGTGTGCCAATATTCCATCCATCTACTGAACTCTAAATTTTTTTCAACACTTTCAAAAGTGGCCACTTGGTTACAGCCACACAAAAGGCTACAGCAGGGCGCCAATAAAATCTAGGTATGTTGTCTCCAAGTCCTGTGGCTTATCTATTAGACCACATTTCCATTAAACCAAAATTGTCTTCATTTAAAAATAAATAATTCAGAACGGAGCTCTTCCCTAATCTAGGTTATGCCATTTTGTAATGCTAAACAAACACCCAAAATACTTACATTTGAAAATGAGCTGCTGATTATGCACTGCATTTCATTTTCGTTACAAGTTCGATATGTTGCATAGCGGCCATAATAAGCCACGTGCTGTCATAAATCTTGATACTATACAGTAAGCTTTGTTACTGCAATCCTTTCTTTGCATATTAAGCACTGTTATTATGATAATTTACATTACAACAGTAACTAATGTGTTTTTTAAAGAGCTATTAAAATCTGAAACACAAACCCAATTTTTAACCACAAAATGGAAAAAATGGATGGAAACCAGTTGTGCTTCCAAAACCTGGGACTGGATAATTGCATACCTAATTACCTATTTATACATGCAAATAGAAGGTTTTGCAGGTGCGATGGATGAGGTGGCATGTTTGTGTTTGCCTCTATTGGGGTCATGGATGAAAATTTGTCTTTATTCTAAGTTAAGACTACCACACATATGCATAGCTCTCATTGGCATTAGCAGTAGTTACACACGCATATGGAGAAGAAAAAAAATCTCCTATTAAATGCTATAGTGCATATGGTCTTCTGACAGGGTCTCTAAAACCAAGCAGTGATCTTATACTCCGTATGCACTATATAGCAGTACTTTTGTATCAAAGTGGGAGTTAAAAATAGCATGGCAGCTTATCTCCAAATTCTTTTGTTTTTAATGGGTTTTCTAGATTTTAATATTAACTTATCACACTGAAATGTGGATAATAGTATTTAACAGCAAAAATTATAATGCACCTTGGAGGCTTTATACAAACAATATGACATAAAATATGATGTACAAAAAATTGCCATCTAAATATTGTACTTAACCCAATCTCTGAAGTAAATATTTCCTAGTAATACATATCAAATGCCTATAGGTGGGAAGTGTGAGACTGGACCCTCTGGGTCAGAATCTTTTTCCCACAATGGTGGTGCAAAACTGCTGGGAAGCTGGTATAACTAGCTAACTTGGGATTCCCTTGCATAGGGGGAATCCCTGGGTAGCATACAGTGGGAACCTCACCCTTGGTGTAGTATCATCAGGGAAAAGAGCATGTCAAAGGTGCTATCCCTGGCTGTCAGAAAAGGCCCTTTGGACACAGATAGGCATGCTAAGTTAGAGCAGTCTTCAGGCAGGGTCCAGACCAAATCAGGATCCAGACCAGGGTCCCTGTATGTGGGAACCACAAACATATGGTGTAAAAGCCACCTTGTGCACCATCTCAACTGCATCTAGTGTTGCACAAAGCTAGGCCAGATCAGAGTCTGACCTTATAATACCAAAGAATGTAGAAGTTAGTTACAGTAAAAACACTAGCTGCATTGATCCTGAATTTTCTTGCTTCTAAATATGTCTCACTCTTAACATGGCCTGTAACAAGTCACATCAGTGCTAATTATTATTATTATATATTGTTCACTCTGAGTCTTCACTGACTACACCAAATGAAGCTGAAGTCATAATCTAAATAACTTCTTTCCAAATTACACTATTACTCTGATTTATTCTTTTTGTGACTGAAGATTTATATTATTAACAGAATAAAAAGCTCACCTTTACCAGTTTAAATAGTTGACCAAATAAATTATGCTGCAACAATGTACTTTAGAGAGTGGTTTAGAAAATGTTAAGGAAATATATTAACTTAAAGATCTGGAATCAAGATGGGCACTCACAATGGTCTGTTTAACTATGGTATCAGTTTGGCAGTCCTGATACAACTTTGCAGACAAGTGCCCTAATTTCCATTTAAAATTTTTATATTTCTTATCAATTTCAATCTAAAGCAACACAATACTGTTATAAGAAAAGGAGTACTTGTGCCACCTTAGAGACTAACAAATTTATTTGAGCATAAGCTTTCGTGAGATAAAGCTCACTTCATCGGATGCATTCAGTGGAAAATACAGTGGGGAGATTTATATACATAGAGAACATGAAACAATGGGTGTTACCATACACACTGTAACCACAGTGATCACTTAAGGTGAGCTATTACCAGCAGGAGAGCCGGGGGCTGGGGCGGTGGGGGGAACCTTTTGTAGTGATAATCAAGGAGGGCCATTTCTAGCAGTTGACAAGAACGTCTGAGGAACAGTGGGAGGTGGAGGGGTGGAATAAACAAGGGGAAATAGTTTTACTTTGTGTAATGACCCATCCACTCCCAGTCTCTATTCAAGCCTAAGTTAATTGTATCCAGTTTGCAAATTAATTCCAATTCAGCAGTCTCTCATTGGAGTCTGTTTTTGAAGTTTTTTTGTTGAAGAATTGCAACTTTTAGGTCTGTAATCGAGTGACCAAAGAGATTGAAGTGTTCTCTGACTGCTTTTTGACAGACACCTACAAAATCTCTATCAAGCATTCTTACAACTACAATACCTACCTGCTGAAGTGAAGAAACAGATTGACAGAGCCAGAAGAGTACCCAGAAGTCACCTACTACAGGACAGGCCCAACAAAGAAAATAAAAGAATGCCACTAGCCATCACCTTCAGCCCCCAACTAAAACCTCTCCAAGGATCTACAAGGATCATCATCAAGGATCTACAACCTATCCTGAAGGACGACCCATCACTCTCACAGATCTTGAGAGACAGGCCAGTCCTTGCTTACAGACAGCCTCCCAACCTGAAGCAAATACTCACCAACAACCACATACCACACAACAGAACCACTAACCCAGGAACCTATCCTTGCAACAAAGCCCGTTGACAACTGTGTCCACATATCTATTCAGGGGACACCATCATAGGGCCTAATCACATCAACCACACCATCAGAGGCTCATTCACCTGCACATCTACCAATGTGATATATGCCATCATGTGCCAGCAATGCCCCTCTGCCATGTACATTGGTCAAACGGGACAGTCTCTACGTAAAAGAATAAATGGACACAAATCAGACGTCAAGAATTATAACATTCAAAAAGCAGTTGGAGAACACTTCAATCTCTTTTGTCACTCGATTACAGACCTAAAAGTGGCAATTCTTCAACAAAAAAACCTCAAAAACAGATTCCAACGAGAGACTGCTGAAGTGGAATTAATTTGCAAACTGGATACAATTAACTTAGGCTTGAATAGAGACTGGGAGTGTATGGGTCATTACACAAAGTAAAACTATTTCCCCTTCTTTATTCCACCCCGCAACCCCCCACTGTTCCTCAGACTTGTCAACTGCTAGAAATGGCCCACCTTGATTATCACTACAAAAGGTCCCCCCCCCCCCGCCCAACCCCACGGCTCTCCTGCTGGTAATAGCTCACCTTAAGTGATCACTGTGGTTACAGTGTGTATGGTAACACCCATTGTTCCATGTTCTCTAGGTATATAAATCTCCCCACTGTATTTTCCACTGAATGCATCCGATGCAGTGACCTGTAGCTCACGAAAGCTTATGCTCAAATAAATTTGTTAGTCTCTAAGGTGCCACAAGTACTCCTTTTCTTTTTGCAAATACAGACTAACACGGCTGCTACTCTGAAACCTGACAATACTGTAATGTTTACGTTGTATGTGTATGTAGTTAGCAGGCTGCAGTACAACTAGAACCAGACTCAAGACTTCCCATCACTTTTCCAAAATGTTCATTATACTGTAAATACACATATATAATTAACCAATTTATTTGAGCATAAGCTTTCGTGAGCTACAGCTCACTTCATCGGATGCATGCTGTGGAAACTGCAGAAGACATTATATACACAGAGACCATGAAACAATACCTCCTCCCACCCCACTCTCCTGCTGGTAATAGCTTATCTAAAGTGATCACTCTCCTTACAATGTGTATGATAATCAAGTTGGGCCATTTCCAGCACAAATCCAGGTTTTTTCACCCCCCCCCCCTCCAAAAACCACACACACAAACTCACTCTCCTGCTGGTAATAGCTTATCCAAAGTGACCACTCTCCCTACAATGTGCATGATAATCAAGGTGGGCCATTTCCAGCATAAATCCAAGTTTAACCAGAACGTCAGGGGGAGGGTAGGAAAAAACAAGGGGAAATAGGCTACCTTGCATAATGACTTAGCCACTCCCAGTCTCTATTTAAGCCTAAATTAATAGTATCCAATTTGCAAATGAATTCCAATTCAGCAGTTTCTCGCTGGAGTCTGGATTTGAAGTTTTTCTGTTGTAAGATAGCAACCTTCATGTCTGTAATTGCATGACCAGAGAGATTGAAGTGTTCTCCGACTGGTTTATGAATGTTATAATTCTTGACATCTGATTTGTGTCCATTTATTCTTTTGCGTAGAGACTGTCCCGTTTGACCAATGTACATGGCAGAGGGGCATTGCTGGCACATGATGGTATATATCACATTGGTGGATGTGCAGGTGAACGAACCTCTGATAGTGTGGCTGATGTTATTAGGCCCTGTGATGGTGTCCCCTGAATAGATATGTGGGCACAGTTGTCAACGGGCTTTGTTGCAAGGATAGGTTCCTGGGTTAGTGGTTCTGTTGTGTGGTATGTGGTTGTTGGTGAGTATTTGCTTCAGGTTGGGGGGCTGTATGTAGGCAAGGACTGGCCTGTCTCCCAAGATTTGTGAGAGTGTTGGGTCATCCTTCAGGATAGACTGTAGATCCTTAATAATGCGTTGGAGGGGTTTTAGTTGGGGGCTAAAGGTGACGGCTAGTGGCGTTCTGTTATTTTCTTTGTTAGGCCTGTCCTGTAGCAGGTGACTTCTGGGAACCCTTCTGGCTCTATCAATCTGTTTCTTCACTTCCGCAGGTGGGTATTGTAGTTGTAAGAATGCTTGATAGAGATCTTGTAGGTGATTGTCTCTGTCTGAGGGGTTGGAGCAAATGCGGTTGTATCGCAGAGCTTGGCTGTAGACGATGGATCGTGTGGTGTGGTCAGGGTGAAAGCTGGAGGCATGTAGGTAGGAATAGCGGTCAGTAGGTTTCCGGTATAAGGTGGTGTTTATGTGACCATTGTTTATTAGCACTGTAGTGTCCAGCAAGTGGATCTCTTGTGTGGACTGGACCAGGCTGAGGTTGATGGTGGGATGGAAATTGTTGAAATCATGGTGGAATTCCTCAAGGGCTTCTTTTCCATGGGTCCACATGATGAAGACGTCATCAATATAGCGCAAGTAGAGTAGGGGCGTTAGGGGACGAGAGTTGAGGAAGCGTTGTTCTAAGTCAGCCATAAAAATGTTGGCATACTGTGGGGCCATGCGGGTACCCATAGCAGTGCCGCTGATCTGAAGGTATACATTGTCCCCAAATGTAAAATAGTTTTGGGTAAGGACAAAGTCACAAAGTTCAGCCACCAGGTTAGCCGTGACATTATCGGGGATAGTGTTCTTGACGGCTTGTAGTCCATCTTTGTGTGGAATGTTGGTGTAGAGGGCTTCTACATCCATAGTGGCCAGGATGGTGTTATCAGGAAGATCACCGATGGATTGTAGTTTCCTCAGGAAGTCAGTGGTGTCTCGAAGGTAGCTGGGAGTGCTGGTAGTGTAGGGTCTGAGGAGGGAGTCTACATAGCCAGACAATCCTGCTGTCAGGGTGCCAATGCCTGAGATGATGGGGCGCCCAGGATTTCCAGGTTTATGGATCTTGGGTAGTAGATAGAATATCCCAGGTCGGGGTTCCAGGGGTGTGTCTGTGCGGATTTGATCTTGTGCTTTTTCAGGAAGTTTCTTGAGCAAATGCTGTAGTTGCTTTTGGTAACTCTCAGTGGGATCATAGGGTAATGGCTTGTAGAAAGTGGTGTTGGAGAGCTGCCGAGCAGCCTCTTGTTCATATTCCGACCTATTCATGATGACAACAGCACTTCCTTTGTCAGCCTTTTTGATTATGATGTCAGAGTTGTTTCTGAGGCTGTGGATGGCATTGCGTTCTGCACGGCTGAGGTTATGGGGCAAGTGATGCTGCTTTTCCACAATGTCAGCCCGTGCACGTCGGCGGAAGCACTCTATGTAGAAGTCCAGTCTGCTGTTTCGACCTTCAGGAGGAGTCCACCTAGAATCCGTCTTTTTGTAATGTTGGTAGGGAGGCCTCTGTGGATTAGTATGTTGTTCAGAGGTATTTTGGAAATATTCCTTGAGTCGGAGACGTCGAAAATAGGATTCTAGGTCACCACAGAACTGTATCGTTAAACTTGGATTTATGCTGGAAATGGCCCACCTTGATTATCATACACATTGTAAGGAGAGTGGTCACTTTGGATAAGCTATTACCAGCAGGAGAGTGAGTTTGTGTGTGTATATGGTTTTTTTGGGGGGGGGTGAGAAAACCTGGATTTGTGCTGGAAATGGCCTACCTTGATTTTCATACACATTGTAAGGAGAGTGGTCTCTTTGGATAAGCTATTACCAGCAGAAGAGTGAGTTTGTGTGTGTGGTTTTTGGAGGGGGGGGTGAAAAAACCTGGATTTGTGCTGGAAATGGCCCAACTTGATTATCATACACATTGTAAGGAGAGTGATCACTTTAGATAAGCTATTACCAGCAGGAGAGTGGGGTGGGAGGAGGTATTGTTTCATGGTCTCTGTGTATATAATGTCTTCTGCAGTTTCCACAGTATGCATCCGATGAAGTGAGCTGTAGCTCACGAAAGCTTATGCTCAAATAAATTGGTTAGTCTCTAAGGTGCCACAAGTACTCCTTTTCTTTTTGCGAATACAGACTAACATGGCTGTTACTCTGAAACCTGACATATATAATTATTTCCACTGTACATGGTCTATTCAAATCAGATCTTCTAAGTGGTTCTTATGAAGGGCCCCAGTCCCCTCAAAGTGAAGGTTGCACATAGCTTCCCATTATAAGCCCAATTTTCAAAACCCCACTGCTAACTTTACCAAAATCAAACCAGTCCTCCCAGAATTTCTCATGTTACAGAGAAGGGGAAAATTTTTTGGATCAAATTGAGAAGAATCCCATGAGGGTTTTAAAGAAATATTGCTTCCAAAATTTTCCTGCCCTTCATTTTTGGAAGTTCTCTCTCTGTTTAGTCTATAGTAGAGCTGATTAAAAAATGCCAATTATTTTTAATGGGAAATTTCAGGAAAAAGTACTCTAAGATTTCCCACAAAAATGTTTTGGTTTTTCAATTAAAAAAACTCAAAGAATTTTCCTACTTTTGAAAACCAAAAATTTTAACTGAAAAAAGTTTACTGGAATTTTTTTATGGAAAACTTCAAATCAAAATGAAAAATTTTGTTTTGGCCCAAAAGCCATTATTCACTGAAAAAAATGTTTCAGCAAAACCATTCTCACTAGCTCCAGAGGCACCATTCGCTATGCAGCAAGGGGGGCAATCGCCCTCCACCCCAGACTTTTCAAAAGTCTATATGCTCCATTATAGATCTATATGCTCTCTGACTGATGTCTATCAATTTCCCCCCATGCTCTCCCACCCACCCAACTTTGCAGGATATAATATAACCACATCTAATGTTCTATATGTGACAAAACTTTGCCCTTCTCCAAGACTCTGGACAGTGGGTAAAACTTTCAGTAGCTCTGAAGTGACTTAAGAGGATGAGTCCCATTCTGAAAAGTGCTATAGACCTTGGCTCACATGCCTACGTCACTTCTGAACTAGTCTCCTAAATCACTTTAGGCTTGTCTACACTTGAAACGCTACAGCAGCAAGTCTGCAGCCGTGCCACTGTAGCGCTTCAGTGGAGACAGTACTTATACACTGAGAGGAGAAATCCTTCCATCGGTGTAGGTAATCCACCTCCCCAAGAGGAGGTAGCTAGGTCGACAGAATTCTTCTGTTGACCTAATGCTGTCTATACTGGGGACTGAGGTTGACTTAACTGCGTCACTCGGGAGTGTGGATTTTTCACATCCCTGAGCGATGTAGCTGGGTCAGCCTAACTTTTTAGTGTAGACCAGGCCTATGTCTGTACTAAACATGCCACAGTGGCTCTGCTACAGTGCTGCAGCTGCGCTGCTGTAACTAGGGTTGCCAACTGTCTAATCGCACAAACACAAACACCCTTGCCCCAGCCCTAGGCCACACGTCTGCCCCAGCCCTTCTCGCTCCATCCATCGCTCACTCTCCCCCACCCTCACTCACTTGCACTCCCAGGGGTTGGGTGCAGGCTCTGGGTTGGAGCCGAGGGGTTCAGAATGTGGGAGGGGGCTCTAGGCTGAGCCTGGAGCAGTGGGTTGGGGTGCAGGAGGAGGTGCGGGACACAGGCTCTGGGAGGGAGTTTGGGTGCGGGAAGGGGCTCAGAGCTGGTGTGTGGGCTCTGGCCAGGCAGCACTTACCTGAGGCGGCTCCTGGAAGCGGCCGGCAGGCCAGGAACTTTGGCTCAAGGGTTGCCAGGCGGCCCGGCACGCTGCCCCTGCCTGGAGGCCCCACCCCTGCAGCTCCCATTGGCTGTGGTTCCCAGTCAATGGGAGCTGCAGAGCCAGTGCTCTGGGCAGGGCTGCATGCAGAGCCTCCTTGATTGACCCTGCACTAGGAGCCGCAGGAACATGCCAGCTGCTTCAGGGAGCCACGCGGAACCAGGGCAGGTAGGAAGCCTGCCTTAGCCCCACCAACTGGACTTTTGGCCTATTAAAATCTCCCAGATTGCTCCGGGAGATTGAGGCCAATTCCAGAAGGCCAATCTGGGAGGGTTAGCAACCTGTGGCATAGACACTCGCTTCAGTGACAGAAGGGCTTTTTCCATTGCTGTAGTTAATCCACCTCCCCAAAAGGCCGTAGCTAGAATTTTTCCATCCACCTTGGGGTGTCTACTCTGGGGGTTAAATTGACCTAAATACATCTCTTAGGGCTGGACAACAGGACAAAATCAGATTGACCCAGCTTTGCGCAGGGGTGTGAAAAATCCCCAGGTAGCTAAACTGACTGAGTCCCTGGTGTAGACAGTGCCAGCTGGAGTGAGGAATTCTCCTAGCCATGGCCTCTTGTGGAGGTGGAGTTGGGAGAACCCCGCCGGTGGCTGTAATATCGGAAGGGCCGCAGCAGCACCTATGTCTCTGTGGGGTTTTATGTGTCGCCATAGGCTGGGGAGTGAAATGCTCACAGCCCTGAGCTATGTGGAGCTGCCCCCCCGGGAGCCGCAGCCCATATTTCTTTGCGAAAATTGCTTCTTCTACGTGTGCTTCCTTCCCTGCAGCTGCTCTTGGCTCTGCCCAGAGCCGGGGCGGCGCTTCAGCCTGACGCCGGGGCCCCCGGCCCTAGGGCACCGTTAGCAGGAGAGAGCGGGACCGGCCAGCTCCCGCCCCAGCCGCCGGCGAATCGCCTCTGCCGGCCCGCTGGGTTCCGGCGCAGCCAGGCTGCCCCGAGCGCCGGAGGGGTGGGAGCGGCCGGGCGACGTGCAGCCAAAGGGGCGGCCCGGGGGATTGCATAACCCGAGCCCGCCCTGGCGGGGCGAGGGAGCGGGCGGGGGCCAGGCTGCCGCCCGCACTGAGCCCAACGCCCAGCATGGCACATGGCAGGGCGGCGCCGGGTCCCGGGGGGGCCGGGCCGGGGCCGGGGCCGCGGCCCCCGCTCCTGGCGCTGCTGCTGCTGGCCGGGCTAGGCCAGGTGCGACCCCACCCGCAGTGCCTGGACTTCAAGCCGCCCTTCAGGCCGCCGCAGCCGCTCGACTTCTGCGTGCAGTACTCGGACTTCGGCTGCTGCGACGTGGAGCAGGACCGGGCGCTGATGAAGCGGTACTACAGCCTGAGCGGCCGCCTGGCCCAGACTGACTACGCCGCCTGCGCCAGCCACCTGCAGGACCTGCTCTGCCAGGTGACCCCGCGCCCCCTGCTCCCCTTCCCGCAGCGCCCGCTCGGCCCGGTGACCCCGCGCCCTCTGCTCCCCTTCCCGCAGCGCCCGCTCGGCCCGGTGACCCCGCGCCCTCTGCTCCCCTTCCCGCAGCGCCCGCTCGGCCCGGTGACCACGCGCCCTCTGCTCCCCTTCCCGCAGCGCCCGCTCGGCCCGGTGACCCCGCGCCCTCTGCTCCCCTTCCCGCAGCGCCCGCTCGGCCCGGTGACCCCGCGCCCTCTGCTCCCCTTCCCGCTCGGCCCGGTGACCCCGCGCCCTCTGCTCCCCTTCCCGCTCGGCCCGGTGACCCCGCGCCCTCTGCTCCCCTTCCCGCAGCGCCCGCTCGGCCCGGTGACCCCGCGCCCTCTGCTCCCCTTCCCGCAGCGCCCGCTCGGCCCGGTGACCCCGCGCCCTCTGCTCCCCTTCCCGCAGCGCCCGCTCGGCCCGGTGACCCCGCGCCCTCTGCTCCCCTTCCCGCAGCGCCCGCTCGGCCCGGTGACCCCGCGCCCTCTGCTCCCCTTCCCGCAGCGCCCGCTCGGCCCGGTGACCCCGCGCCCTCTGCTCCCCTTCCCGCAGCGCCCGCTCGGCCCGGTGACCCCGCGCCCTCTGGTGTCCCTCCCCTTCCCGCAGCGCCCGCTCGGCCCGGTGACCCCGCGCCCTCTGGTGTCCCTCCCCTTCCCGCAGCGCCCGCTCGGCCCGGTGACCCCGCGCCCTCTGGTGTCCCTCCCCTTCCCGCAGCGCCCGCTCGGCCCGGTGACACCGCGCCCTCTGGTGTCCCTCCCCTTCCCGCAGCGCCCGCTCGGCCCGGTGACACCGCGCCCTCTGGTGTCCCTCCCCTTCCCGCAGCGCCCGCTCGGCCAGGTGACAGCGCGCCCTCTGGTGTCCCTCCCCTTCCCGCAGCGCCCGCTCGGCCAGGTGACAGCGCACCCCCTGCTCCTCCTCCCCTTCCCGCGGCGCCCGCTCGGCCCGGTGACCCCGCGCCCCCTGCTCCCCTCCTCTTCCCGCGGCGCCCGCTCGGCCCGGTGACCCCGCGCCCCCTGCTCCTCTTCCTGCAGCGCCCGCTCGGCCCGTTGACCCCGCGCCCCCTGCTCCTCTTCCCGCAGCGCCCGCTCTGCCCGGTGACCCCGC
Organism: Lepidochelys olivacea; assembly: GCF_965140295.1. Taxonomy (NCBI): domain Eukaryota; kingdom Metazoa; phylum Chordata; order Testudines; family Cheloniidae; genus Lepidochelys; species Lepidochelys olivacea. Next base: position 104,965,236 of record NC_140416.1, read on the forward strand.
GCCCCCTGCTCCTCTTCCCTTCCCGCGGCGCCCGCTCGGCCCGGTGACCCCGCGCCCCCGGCTCCCTTTCCGCTTCCCGCGGCGCCCGCTCGGCCCGGTGACCCCGCGCCCCCGGCTCCCTTTCCGCTTCCCGCGGCGCCCGCTCGGCCCGGTGACCCCGCGCCCCCGGCTCCCTTTCCGCTTCCCGCGGCGCCCGCTCGGCCCGGTGACCCCGCGCCCCCGGCTCCCTTTCCGCTTCCCGCGGCGCCCGCTCGGCCCGGTGACCCCGCGCCCCCGGCTCCCTTTCCGCTTCCCGCGGCGCCCGCTCGGCCCGGTGTCCCCGCGCCCCCGGCTCCCTTTCCGCTTCCCGCGGCGCCCGCTCGGCCCGGTGACACCGCACCCCCTGCTCCCTTTCCGCTTCCCGCAGCGCCCGCTCAGCCCAGTGACACCGCGCCCCCTGGTGTCCCTCCCCTTCCCGCAGCGCCCACTCTGCCCGATGACACCGCGCCTCCTGCTCCCCTCCCCTTCCCGCAGCGCCCGCTCCGCCCGGTGACACCAGGCCCCCTGCTCCCTTTCCGCTTCCCCTTCCCGCAGGGCCCGCTCGGCCTGGAGACACTGCACCTCCTGCTTCCTCTTCCCTTCCCGCAGCGCCCACTTGGCCAGGTGACACTGCACCCCCTGCTACCCGTCCCCTTCCTAACCGAGGCAGTGGGAGCTGTGATCAGCCGAACCTGTGGATGCTGCAGGTAAACAAATGGTCCCGGCCCACCAGCGGATTTCCCTGACAGGCTGCGTTCCAAAGTTTGCCAATCCCTGCTTTATGCTGTTCAAAAGCTTTCCATCACAGGTGAAATTTTCAAGGGACCAGTTAAGGCTGCTTTAGTGCTGCAAAGCAGCAAGGAAGGGGCTGAGGACAAACAATATAAAGTGAAAATAATTACATGTATGGGTACAGCCTGCTGAAAACTTTTGTAAAGAGATGGAGGGCAAAGGCTTTGATTCCCATTAAACTACAACCTCCTAAATAAGTATATAATTATTAAAAGTAAGAGTATTGTGCTTCCTAGGTTGAAATTGATAAGAAATATCAAAGTTTAAGTGGAAAGTAGAACACTTTTCTCAAAACTTGCATCAGAACTGCCAGACTGATACCACAGGTAAATTATTGCTGGATCTGAGTACCAAATCCTGATTCTAATTGTTGCAATTAATGTCAATCCTTAGGTAAATATTTTTTGTAACTCTGTAAGTTAGCTGCCTAAATAACTGAGACATATCCAGCCAGCTACTTAAATTAGTGACAGTGTTTCTTTCAATTCTTATCATGGTATTGGCCTGCCCAGTCTTGTCCACTAGCTTCCATGTGCTCTGGATCAAGACCTAGAAGAGTTCAATTAAAAGCATTAATAAAACAGTGTAGCTTGTAATTTGTAGAAGAGAATGTAGATCTGCTGGTCATGCTGTGCCATGAATTCAGTGCAAAGTCAGTCAACGTTATAACTAACTGAACACAACAAATAAAGTAGCATTAGGGGTTGGATGCACCACTTGATTCACAAGCAAAGAATTTCAAGATCAGGCTTCTTGTGTTTCGGATTCAGAATCAGAAGGTCTCCCAACTTTGAGCATTTTAGTAGTGGAAAATACTACAGAAACATGGTTCAGTGCAGAATCTGGCTGGTCGTTAATCTTTTGTACATCACTTCCAATGGGATGTTACTGTGTGTATACAAATGGCACCACAGATGTGTTATGACTTGCATATAAGGTTATCCACAATATCTTCTGTTATTAACACTGACTTAAGACTAAGGCGTGGTCTACGCTGTGGGTGGGGAATCAATCTAAGTTACGCAACTTCAGCGAAATGAATAATGTAGCTGAAGTTGACATACTTAGATCTGTGGTAAGTCAACGGCTTACGCTCCCCCGTCGACTCCACCTGTGCTTCTCGCCCTGGTGGCGTACCAGAGTCAACAAGAGAGCGCTCAGCGGTCGATTTATCGCATCTTCGATCCCCACTGGATCGATTGCCGCCCATCGATTGAGCAGGTCATATAGACAAGCCCTAAGGATCAAACACAGTAACAAAGGAATTAGGCATTCATGCTTCTATGCCATTTTTATCTCCTGTATTGAAACCAAAATATTGGTGTCTGGTGCATATGGAGTGTAAGATACCCTGTCAGAGAACCATATGTACTACAGCATTTAACATGAGTCTGTTTTCTTCTCCATACGCGTGTGAAACTCCATTGATGTCAATGTGAGCTATGCATGTGTGGCCAGTATGAATGCTATAATAGTTTTAAGTTGGAATTCTCTTGCTGTTTTGTATTAAGGTTTGACTTTTAAGACCAAATTTTCAATCATGGCCACAACAAATGCACTAGGAAATATGCCATCTTATCTGCTATGCCTTGCACACTTTTACATTTGCATAAGTGAATTGGTGTGCAGTTACTCAATCTGTGGATGCACTTTTGGTGTTTTGTCTCATTGAATCTCCTTTTTTTCACATTAATTGCTGTTCATTTGAAGGGCAATCAGCATAATAACCTTCATTTTGCAATGAATAGGTTGACATAATAAGAAATCTTATTATACACTAACCAGATCTGTTACATAGTCCCTTGCTTTATTATGGGAGATGCCAGAACTATTATAAAAATGAAATATTGTGTGTAGTACAATTGTGTATATTTACCAGCTAATTTAAATATAGGTATCTTGGATGTTTTTTCTTTTCATCATTGACTAATGACCTAATCTGTATGTTGTTTTTTTTAAATTAAGCCCATTTTGCTTAGGAGACGTGTGGCCCTATAATTAAAGCACAGATTTATTCAAGAGAGTTGGTTTCTTTTCCCAGCTATACCACAGACTGGCTTAGTGATATGTGATAAATCATTCTTCCTCTCTTTTTCTCAATTTACTTATCTATCACTTGTAATTAAAAATCCTTACCAACTGAGGCTTATTGCATTGTTATAGAGCACTTTAATATCTTTGGCTGGAAGGTGCATCAGAAGTGGAAAGTAATATATTATTACTTGACAAGAAAAAACACCTGAAAACCAAGAGAATTGGGTGTTTTGGTCAGTTTGTAAGAGACAAGTAATTTTCTGGATTTAAGTGACTTCTTATGTCAAGAAAATGTGCTCATGATAGATAACCCTTATATGAATTTGATTCAGTTCTTAAGCAGGGCATCTTCATAAACTGTTGTTTATCTGTGTTGCAGTAGCTACCAAAGGGCCCAATCTGGACTGGAACCCTTTCATGATAGGCACTGTAACATCTCAGAGCTGGGGCCCTACCAAATTCATGGTCCATTTTGGTCAATTTTGCAGTCATGGGATTTTAAAAATCATAAATTTCATGATTTCAACTATTTAAATCTGAAATTTCACCGTGTTGTAATTGCAAGGGTCCTGACCCAAAAAGGAGTTGGGAGGGGCCAGGTTATTGCAGGGGGATTGTGGTACTGCTACCCTTACTTCTGCGCTGTTGCTGGCAGCAGTGCTACTGTCAGAGCTGGGCAGCTGGAGCGCGGCAGCTGCTGGCCGGGAGCCCAGCTCTGAAGGCAGAGCTGCTGCCTGCAGAGCTGGGCCTTCGGTCAACAGGCACCATTCTCCAGCTGCCCAGCTCAGAAGGCAGCAGCGCAGAACTAAGGGTGGCATGGTATGGTATTGCCACCCTTACTTCTGCACTGCTGCTGGTGGGGTGCTGCCTTCAGAGCTTGGATCCTGGCCAACAGTCGCCGCTCTCTGGCCGCCCAGCTCTGAAGGCAGCGCAGAAGTAAGCGTGGTAATACTGCAACCCCCCTAAAATAACCTGGCGATGCCCCTGCAACTCCCTTTTGGGTCAGGAGCCCCAGTGAAATCTGTATAGATTAGGGTAAAAGCACACAAAAGACCAGATTTCACGGGGGGAGAGCAGATTTCACAGACCGTAGTTTTTTTTTCATGGCTGTGAATTTGGTACAGCCCTACTCATAGCATGAATAGTCTCTATACCCTAAGAGTTTACAATCTAGTTTAATGGTCTCAAGATGCATTTGCACTCGCTAGTCAGGTAGTTGGGTATTCAGATGTAGTTTGTGCTCACAGACCTGTGGCCCTCACTCTATGTAGCTGTTACAGCAGTGCATGCCTTTGTCCGCAGAAGAAGAATGGAAGCTATAGAAAGCGATGGCTCAGTTGCTGCTTCTTTCAATGTGGAAATTTTGGGACCTGATTCTTCTGTGTTGGTCCAGTTTTATAGTTACAGGTGTGACTCCAAGATTTCAATGCAGTTGCTCCAGCATTACACTGGAGTAGAGTGATGGTGACTCTCTATCTTTGGACAATAGAGCCTGTAACACAAAACTTCACTTTTCCTCTGTTAGGACGTTGGCGTGATATACACTAAGCATATCCATGAGCCTGGGTCCAGTTTTTTTGTGTTGTCACTCAGGCTTGAATACCTGAATCCACATTTGAGAACTCTCATTGAAACCTGGCTCCCACCATCTGTACTTGAGGTTATTACCTTGATTGTTGGGATGAATCGTTTTCAAAGGTCTGAGATCTTTACGTATGTAAATATATTTGCACAGTGAGTCACATGCATGTTGTGATAAAATGACGTTACATATTTTGGTGAAATTTTTTCGGCCACATTTTGAAGTGACTGAGGTTTCCGCTCTTTCCGTAGGAATGCTCCCCCTATGCTGCTCACTTGTATGATGCTGAGGATCCTTCCACTCCCTTGCGGACAGTGGCAGGACTTTGCCAAGAATACTGTGAGCAGGTGTGGCAAAAATGCAGGTCCATGTTTCGCTATCTCTCTATGGACAAAGAATTATTGGCCCTGGAAAACAATATGGCAAAGTTCTGCCACTATTTGTCACTTGATGATGTGGACTATTGTTTCCCTCGCCTGCTGGTAAATCAGAATCTTAATCAAAACCTTGGGTTCATGACTGCCAATTCAGAGGGCTGTCTCCAGTTGTGCCTAGTAGAGGTAGCTAATGGTCTGCGGAATCCTGTTGCTATGGTGCATGCACATGATGGAACTCACAGATTTTTCATTGCCGAACAAGTTGGTTTAGTTTGGACCTACCTCCCAGATCGGTCAAGGCTGGAAAAGCCATTTCTGAACATCAGCGAAGCCGTACTTACCTCACCTTGGGAAGGAGACGAGAGAGGTTTTCTAGGTATTGTCTTCCATCCTAAATTCAAATTTAATGGTAAAGTGTATGTCTACTATTCAGTTGAAGTTCATTTTGAAGAGAGAATCCGAATAAGTGAGTTCAGAATTTCTCCTGATGACATGAATACTTTGGACCATAGTTCTGAAAGGTATTGTATGCACATTTATCTGTCAAAATTATTTAAGATTTCAAAGAAAATTTCATGCATTTTTAAAGGCCTGCTAACACAATAAACAAGATTTATTTGGCTTAATATTGCTCTTTCATTCTAATTTTATATGAAGTAAGTCCTAGTCTCTTTATGCTGTAACTTTAAAGGGGAAAAAGGACATCAATTTATAACTGAGATTTTATTTTAATGTACAAAGATCAGAAAATTCAAAACCCTTTCCCCAAGAGTAATTGTAGCTGCTTCTTTTTGCACAGGTATGTATTAAGGTATAAAAGATACATGTTCAATGTAGATGAATTACAATTGCCCTGGAAAAAAAATTGAATTTCCTAACCATTGAACATCTAAAGATAGAACTATAATGTTGCATAAAGTTTTTTGCATTTAATTTCCTTGGTTTGACGGCTGCGTAAGAAAGAAAAAGGAGCAAGAGAAACCTTGACCACACATTCAAGTTCTGCACTGTGTGAGTCAAATTCATCCCTACTGGAATGTCACTGAAGTCAATATAAATCAAGTCAGCGATGTTACACCAAAGATTAATTTGGCCCAATATGCTTAGCTGAGTGATGTTGCATTCCTGTGGTGTTGTGCATTCAAATAAATATGTATCTTTTGGAATGAAATAAATACAGTTGCATTTATTTGAATTTGCCGTGCTCTTCCTATAATCACACTGTTACGAGCACATTTTGGGCTCATCAGCTCAGCACATTTAAAGTTATTAGAAAATAATATTTTAATTCATCAGTCTTAAAGCAGAAACTCTGAAAACCACCTTACTTGCCACTTCATATGCTGATCTAGCACACACTTCTTTTCCTTCCCTCCCCACAGTCTCACACACATTGATATGAAAGGGCTTTCTTCTGTGCTATTGCCCTCATAGACAGCCTCTCTATAGCTCTGTTTTGACTGCATCTGTTTTATCTGTCTCTTTTAAAATGTCCTCCTAAAATCTACCTGTTCTCTCTTCTCAGTGCCTTTCAGTATCTCCTTCAACTACCCTGAAGTGTCATATAATTCCACAGCTATAGTATCTGTTATTATTTATTACTCTTATAGGCACAAAATTCAGAGAAAGGATGGTTCAGGGGTACTAGTTTAGGGCTTGGGAGACCTCATTTCAAGTCCCAACTCTGCCACTGACTTCCTGTGTGACCTTGGACAGGTCACTTAGCCTCTCTGTGCCTCAGTTCCCTATCTGTAAAATGGGAATTAATACCACATTTCTACTTCACAGGGTGTTGTGAGGATAAATTAATTAAATATTCTGAGGAGCCCAGATACTATGGTAATGAGGGACCCTATAAATACCTTAGGTAGATAGAAATGTGTAATAATTGTGCAACATCTTGAGATATATTTGTATGAGACACTATATAAGATAACTTTTTAATTACTGTATATGCCAAACCAAAATATGCACAGTAAATTAGGAAATGTCTGAAGTGCATTCAGTATTATTTTAAAATAATACATTTTGCATGTAATAATCTTCTGCATTTTAAAAGTTTGCATTATAGTGAATTGGAGCATCCTATTCTTCTAAAACAAGGCATCATTGAAGGCAGTGTAAGGTTTTGGTTTCATAAATGTTGGTGTTTCATTGCTTAATATACGGAATTAAGGCATAGGCCAAACACATTAACTGCACTATTTTTAAGCACAGCTATATTTTTCTTATTAAAAATGTTTTATGGCTTCTGAGTTAGCTAATCTGATTCTGCTGTTGCTCTGCACCTACAGTGCAAAGGTAATTGAAGTTTTGCATGTAGGACAAAGGAGGACTGGTTTATAAAGTTTATAATCTGGAGTAGGACCTCAAAATGACAGTTTTATGAGATCACTGAATATTACTAATTTTATTATCTTTATGCTAGCACCCACAATGTGTTAGGTACTTTCCAAACACTCAAAAATGAGTGATCCTTGCTCCAAAGAAGTCACAGTCTAGTGACAGGCAGAGGCTCAGGGAAGAGGAACGACAGTTTATATATGTCAACTTAGTTCCCTGTAGGCAGAATGGCAGAAGTGAGTCTTTAAAAGAAATTTAGATGTGGACAGGAGAAGAGCCTTGAGAAATGGATCAGGGGCCTAACCCTGCAAATGTTCATTCTCGTGCTGTCCTGTTGAATGAAGATCCATCAGGCTCTAAGTTTATAACCTCTTCCGTCGCTACTACAATGTTCATTACAAAAATAGATTCATGCTGCAACCTGAAAAAAGCAAACCCTGGTCCTGCTGTCCTTACTTTGGCAAGGCTTCCATTGACTTCACTGAGAATATTGTCCAGAGATGGATAGTCAGGCCTGTAACCCTGTGTGGGGTTCCATTAGCATTAAGAGTGAGAATGTATCTATTCTGTTTGCCTTCAGGTTTACTAGTTTGTCTTGCTGTACTGCAGAATCCCTTTGCTTTGGGAGGAGCTGAACAGAAAGAAGGTTTCTATTACTTACAGTATCCTTCTTCACTTTTACGCTTGGGTAGTGTTTTGATGTGGTCTTGAACAGCTACTCCATTCTAGAGGTGATGAAGTTTAGTGATGGATGAACTGATCCCTACATGGCTAGTTTATCTGTTTACAATGCGCTTTAGGATCTTTCAGAAGGAGAGGGGACAACATTAATGCAAGATACTGCGATTTGTTATTATCTGATCAATTATTTTTACAGATATTAGAGAGAGACTGTCAACTTGAAATATAGTGGGTTTTTTAAAATAAGAAAATAAAATACATTTCAAGTGTTACACTTGCCCCTGAATCCCACTGCCAAAATGTGTACTTTTTTGATCATGTTTTCCTATATTTAACTGTTTGCTATACTTAAAGTGATGCCAAATGCACAAAGTAAACCAGCTGAAAAAAGATTTCTTTCCTCAAATTTCTTTCAGTTAACAATAATGTTAGGTGTTGCTTTGAACAATAATCAGAATACTTGTCTTGACACAGTATGAATATGTTTTAAGGATATCCCTTTAAAAATCATTTAAGTTTGTGGTTCGGTAATGTACAGATTCCAGGAGCAAGTGAAATATGCATCTGTAATTCTTCTTAATAATTTGTGCCTCAAGCCTTGAGCTTTGTTGTTGTTATTATTTAATATTTGTAAAGCAGTAGCTCAGAAAGCCCCAATCAGAATTGTAGCCACATTGTGCCGGGCACTGTGCAAATGCACAGGTAGAACTCGGTCCTGGACCTTATAGTTTACAGTCTGACTGGAAACGAGAAGCAACAACTGTGTATGACAAACAAAAGGTACAAAGAGGGGGAGGATAGGGATAACAAAAAAAAAATTACTGCATATGCTAAACCAAAATATGCACAGTAAATTATGAAATGTGTGAAGTGCAAACAATATTATTTTAAAAGAATACATTTTGCGTGTAATAATCATAAACATGGTTACATAGGTTCCTTACTGCACAATGTGATGGTTCCATATCATTGAAAATTTTGTGGATTTATCTAAAATAATAAAATCAACGTGTCTGCCCTGTTGCACCATTTGGGATTCCAGATGACTAGTGCACAATATTATATGGCTCAAAAAATAATGTGTCTGAAATCAAAAGCTGGCCCACTGCATGTAGCGTGTTAAAGAAAAATCTCTGATTTCTCTAGAGCAAGGACAAAGCAAAATTCTATAACCAGGGCGTGGAGGAAGATTTGTATTTTTCCTGGTCCTCATACAATTTCATGTCTCAAATGCTGTACTTAGGCTATTGTGCTACTGTGCCTTTTGCTTATAAGTTACCCAATATTGATAATGCTTCATTCCTGGTTTTGATCAGGATAATTCTGGAGGTAGAAGAGCCAGCTTCCAATCACAATGGAGGAGAGCTGCTCTTTGGAGATGATGGTTATCTTTACATATTTACTGGGGATGGAGGCATGGCTGGCGATCCTTTTGGGACGTTTGGAAATGCTCAAAACAAGTATGAGCCTCTAAGTGTGTGTGTGCAACTTTGTGTGTGGGGGTGGGTTGGGGAGGGGGGTTAAGTAGAAAAGATAAGCCAAGGGGAGAGGAACTGTTTTTCTAGTTATGTTTATTGTTTCCTTAAATGTGTGATTCCAGTTTCCTCAACAGGCATTAAAGCAGTATTCTCGCCTTTTTAAGGTAAAAATAACTGGAATTATAGAAAATTCCTTTGGTTCTAATTTCATGCCATAATGTAATAAAACCTAGATATGTTGACACCAAGTCCTGTGGCTTATCTATTAGACCATGTTTCCATTAAACCAAAATGTCTTCATTTAAAAATAAATAATTCAAAACGGAGCTCTTCCCTAATCTAGATTATGCCATTTTGCAGTGTGGAACAAACACCCAAAATACTTACATTTGGAAATTAGCTGCTGACAATGCACCACATTTAATTTTCATTACACATTCAGTATGTTGCATAGATGCCATAATGAACCAAGTGCTGTCATAAATCTTGTTACTATAGAGGAAGCTTTGTTACTGCAACCCTTTCTTTGCATATTAAGCGTTGTTATGATGCTAATTTACATTGCAACAGTAACTAATGTGTTTTTTAAAGAACTATGAAAATCTGAAACACGAACTCAATTTTTAGCCACAATATCCTGAACTGAGCCCAGTTTTCTAGGATCTAGATGGGGGCTATAGAGCTTTTCACTTCCAAGACACCAGTTTAAATCTGCCAAGTTGGTAGTCCCAAAAAGTACTTACTATACGAAGGCTGTTCAGTGGCCCATGCAAAATGAGATAGATGATCTTGGTCCGGTTGCTTAAGTAAAACTATCCAGATAACAAAAAGCTCCCCACAACTGGCACCCTTGTTGGCAGCAAAGAGGCCAGTGTCTGACTGGGCAAGGAAACTGCCCTCACCCTGGAGGTGATCCCATTAATCCTCACTGCTGGATCTTGGTGAGGAAGCTTGCACTGCTGCTGCCACCTATTCGGGGGATAAATAGAGGGGTTCTGCCCATCTGTCATTTTTCATGAACAATAAATTCACTTAGGCTGCAATCCTGCAAACGCTAACCTGCCAACTTAACTTTTCTCCCATTCTCCCATAGCAGTCTCACTGAGGTCTATAGATCTTCTCGGATGCTTAAAGTGAAATGTGTAAATGTTTGCAGAATCAGGCCCTTAATTTTTTACTTAAATCAGTTTTTCTTTTGTCTGTAAGATTAAATCCTGCCCTCATTAAAGCCCTTGGCAAAGCTCTGGCTTACTTTAAACTGCGTAGGTTGGCTCCCATAAACTTTAACTACGTGAATATTTGATGCACTGAAAGACTTTTATGTTTTCTGAAATAGAAATTATGAAATCTTAGACTGCATTTTTTAAAAAAATACTTATCTTTGGTTAAGAATATGTGTTTAAGAGAGTGCTGTCTTTTCTCCTCTCTCTTTTGAACAAATACAGATCAACATTGCTAGGCAAAGTGTTACGGATCAATGTGGACAATAATGACCATGGGCCTCTTTATAGAATCCCTCCAGACAACCCATTTGTTAGTGAGCCAAAAGCTCGACCTGAAGTCTATGCATACGGAGTGAGAAATATGTGGCGCTGCTCTTTCGATCGGGGCGAACCCTATACAAAGGAAGGGAAAGGGCGACTTTTCTGCGGAGATGTAGGACAGAATAAATTTGAAGAAGTTAACATTATAGAGAGAGGAAAAAATTATGGCTGGAGAGCAAGGGAAGGATTCAGCTGTTATGATAAGAAACTATGCGCCAATTCCTCACTAGGTAATTATACACTCTAAATAAATGACCTTGATATTGGGTGGTGCCTGGACTTCCATTATTGACTTCTGCTTTCACAGGTTGATTGTGCAGTTGCTAACATGTATTTTTGGGTTTAAACTTGGCATATGCATCCTGGGAGCAAACTGACTTGGGAAGTTACATTAAAAACTCTTGCCATTTTTGAGTTACGAGAAAAATGAACTGAACTTTAATGCCCTGGCTATTCCACTTCGTAACCAAATATGGTGCTAATTATACCAAACTGTGCCAAGTTTTCATGGTGGTTCTGTGAATTGGATAAATATGCACGAGGGACAATTTTCATTTTTGCTACATAAACTACACTAATATGCAAGTGTGTGGAAGTCAGAGCTATTGGCTTTATCCAACACCTTGCCCCTGAGATAAATCAGTAAAATGTTACTATCTCCATAACTTGTAAATGGTTTAGCTTCATAAATAGATTCTTCAAACTATTATTCCCCTACATGGATTGGTTACTCTGCCGGCTTTTAAAAGGCTACTCTGTTGTGCAGTGTGATTATTTATTTTTTAATCCCAAAAGGAAAACACTCTTAACTTTTTATTTTTAACACTTTGGCTCAGTACACATGCTGTCTGCTACAGTTTGGTCAACATAGTAAATCTCAGGGCCCACCAGGCCATAAATGTGTCTGAATTTTGGGCCACAGCTTCAGTGGGAGTAAATTGGCATCGCTTCACTGCAGCCAATGGAGTGACACCACTTTACACCAGCCAAGCATTTGGCCCGTTTTGTTTTTATGTTGTTCAGTGCCTTACTTTTTTCTTTTTGCCATGTAAACATCATCTTCCTATGAATTTAAATATAAGGGAATTGGTACATAGGAAAGGACATTAAGAGCTATAAAATGTGGGTTAATGGCTTGGAAGGCATGTGGCACATTTTAAGTCTGAATTCTCTTCCTTCTGCCACTGAAAAAGTAGCCTTTTAAGTGTCCTTTTAATGCCTTTCTGTGTGTCAGTTACTTAAGCTACGTTAATGGGAAGCTCTTTATCAGTGACACCGTGGGTTCAGAACAGTTTCTGATGCTTTCATAGATTCTTTAAAATAAAACAAGTTTTCAGAAGTAACTACTTTAGATGGGAAGCTATGCTGTATAATTTTTATATAGCCATCTGCCCTGACCCTTACAATACATGAATGCGCCATGAAGTTAAGGGGAGTGGGAAGGGCTTGGCAGCTTTCAGGATCCGGTCTGGTATTTATGTTGTGTAAACTGCTTTCTTTATGGAAACAGCTCAATAAGTTTCTTGTCCTCAACAAGGGATTTCCCACCTGGCTTTCCTCATCCACACTACCCTCATCTTCCCAAGGCAGAGAGTTACATTTGTTGACAGAAGAGGGCTGCCTAGGATTCCCTTCAGATCTCCTCAGTGCCCATTCTAGCTCAGCTCCAGTGGTCACTTCAGAGAGATGAGGCTCTAGTGCAGCAGGTTGAGTATCAAGCTGCCATTCAAGGCTCTCCTGGAGCCAATCGCCAGTCACGGGAGTACTCGCTGAGAGACGCAGGAGAGTGCTGAGCCCTTTGGATGCCCAGCAAATAAGTGTGGGGAAAACAGGATGGGGAGAGAAATATGTTTCCCTTCTCCAATTTCCTATTCTCCAATTGCTGTGTGGGAGAAGAGGGATAGAGAGGAGAAATGCATGCCTTCTTGCCCCCATATACATATGCCCTCTGTCCCTATATTCAGGAGTTTGGGAGGAGAGAGGGAGGGGAGTGAGGAAACTTTTAAGATGGAGCCCTAGAGAGTCACAATATGACACTCTACCCTGGTGATGTTTTGTGGTGATTTCATGAATATTTTGCATTAAATATGGCAACACTGTCACGATGTCTCACCACAATTATTTTGTGGCTCTTCAAGGGTAAGTTCCTCTACTTCAGAGTGACATGCGAGATTCCCTCTGACAGGGTTGTGAACATACAGTTTCTTTCATGCTTGTAGCCCTGTTCTAGAGGGGAGAGACCAGGCTCAGGAATACAGCTAGGCATCTCCCATGACAGCACGCGGCTAATCACAGAGCCTTTAGGTCCACCATTAAATTATTTTGTACACTTAATTACTGGGTCAGTTTCTTGGTAAGGAGCCCCTAGTTATCACAGCCATTTGGGAGAAGAGACCTGAAAGGCCAAAGTATAATAAAAATAAATTTGACTCCATTCAGTAGTTGGTTTAGCACAGAACAAGAAGCTGGATGGGAATTTGATAGTACACATCGCTGACTAGTAACCATCTATAATTTTATTATCGATAGAACAGCTATTCTGTATCATACTTAAAACAAGGAAAGACACAATATCTTCTCCCCCTACAGATGATGTGCTTCCAATTTATGCTTATCCACACAAAATGGGGAAATCTGTTATAGGAGGCTATGTCTATCGAGGTTGTGAGTCTCCAAACCTGAATGGACTGTACATATTTGGTGATTTTATGAGTGGGTAAGTCCAGTCGCTCAGCAAGCATTACCCCCAGCTGAAATCTTCCATTTTTGCTCCATACGCCTGCAAATGCTTCTGCAGTGTAACCATCGCTGACTTACTGCTCTTTGCTTGGTTTATTCTGAGTGCAAACCCTTACTGCATATTACAGATGACTCACATAACATGTTTTTATGTAATCGTTATTCCATGTTATTGTGAAGGTATATGATTATCACACCAGCAGTAGATATTGCTGATTCACTTGGTGTCAGTACATGTGAACGGATGTGGCTTTGACATTGATTTAAAACCATAAAAGGAGAGTAAATGACCATTCTGTATTTTGGTGCATCTTTAATGCTTTGCACTATCCAGCCACAGGATGTGCCTAACTCCCATTGAAACGAATGTATCTTAATGTTTCTGGTCGTATTAAATGTTCATCCCCTTTCATTTCTGTTGAATCTAATGTGAGTGGAGAGCACACATCCGTCACAGGATTGGGCACTCTTTTAATTATCCCATTTGGTACTACTAGATTAAAAGTATCTGTCCCAGTTGCCTGTTGAAAATTATTTTTTGTCTTGCAGACGTTTAATGTCATTGAAAGAGAAAGATTTTACTGGAGAATGGCAGTACACTGAAATTTGCATGGGAACAGGACAAACGTGTGTGTTCCCTGGGCTTATCAATAATTATTATCAGTACATCATCTCTTTTGCTGAAGATGAGGCAGGTAATCATATAGTATTACACTGAACAGTGTGGTTGTATTTTATCTTCAGAGCAAAACACCTTGGAATGAGAATACTTTTTTAGGTTAAGAAGCACGCATTCTGGAGAGTAGCTCAGGTAAGATCCAGAGTGTGCCCAAACATTAAAAAATTGGACTCCCGAGTTCTCACAGCTACTAAAAACAAGCAATTATAATGTTCTCTTCCTTAAGTGGCCAGTGTCTCATGCAATGATGAGCCCATTAGCAGTTTTGGAGTGGGTTGCTTGCCATTTTATTTATTTATTTTTACTGTGGATCCATTTGCATTACCGTCTGCCCCATTGCCATTTGGAGGGGAGCGAATGCCTGGGGACAAATACGTTAAAACATCACTTAGCGGGAACCTTAATCTTCAATTTGAAAAAGCCATAGGAAATATATGGGGGGTACATCTACACTGCAATAAAAGAACCACAGCATGGTTTGGGGCTGGCCAGGGTCAGCTGATTCAGACTCATAAGGCTTGGGCAGCAGGGCTAAAAAATGAAGTGTAGATGTTTGGCCTTAGGCTGGAGCCTGGGCTCTGAAATCCCATGAGGGGGAAAGTTCTCAGAGCCTGGGCTCAAGACCAAGCCTGAATGTCTACAGTGCTGTTTTTAGCCCCACAGCCCGAATTCTGTGAGCGCGAATCAATTAACCCAGGCTCTGAGGTTCAATGCCAGAGTTTTTTTTATTGCAGTGTAGATGCAACTGGGTGGCCACAAGGTTGACAGTAAAAATGAAAGGAGTCTGGTATTTGTTACAACAAGCTTATGCTTTTGGCTCATTAAGATCTGGACTGGACACTATTAATGACTGACAGAAAATTAGACACAATGAGCGGTGACAGTGAAACCTGCTCGTACTGGCCTTGAATATTGTAAATCTCCTTTCAGAGTGAAACAGAATGGAAATTGTACACTGTTTTAGTATCTTGCAATGTGTGAATTGCAAACAATTGTATATTTCCTTTTAGGTTCATATTCTGGCAAAACTTCCGTTGATGTCAATGAGAGTTTTGCTTAGGTAGTAGGTAAAGTATTTGGCCTTGGTTTTAAATAATATTATTTGTGACGAGGCTTCAGGATAAGCTACTGGCTCTGTATGTTACAAGAGTGAGCTCTTATGATATGAAACTGGGGTGAGGGGGAAGAGGATCTGAAGGGAAAACTTGACATTGGTCAAGTGTTAGTACATTCATGTTGTTAATTATGTGAGACTGAAGTAAGGATAAGCACACTGTACAATTCATAGCAGTAGACGCATTAGAGTCACTCCACAAATGTTTAGCATGGTTGCTAAGCAGTAGCATGCACCACATTGAAATTTAGAAGTTTGTGCTCTTAGACGTAATGTAAGTCTGTTGGCTTCTGATCACAATGACTCCTGCCACAGTCCCTGAGGTATGGTTTTATAACGCTTTGTTGTTCCTGGACAGTTGAGCGGGCAATGTTTGGTATTAATGCAGGCTGAATGCAATTGAATAACTGAATTTACAATGTTTTCCCTTTTTTTATATTTAAAAATAAAACCCTTTATTGACATAATTAGCCTATCCCCTGCCTAGGCTTCAGAGCCAGCGCTCCAACCCAAACCACAACATCTACACTGCTGTTTTTAGCACCACAGTGCGAACCCAAGTCTGTAGACTCAGGCTCTGAGACTCACTGCCAGGGTTTTTAAAACACAATACTGATGCCCCCATGAGGTGCAAAGTGGATGTAAAATCCTACCATTCTGTAGCTTTTTACACTTACACTGCACTGGAATAAGTGACTGTACAAGGTGCAATGGAGTATCAGGTTTGTAATCTGTTAACAGGTTTAGTTCTTCCTATGTATTCATTTCAGTATAATGGAAAGAAAAGGTACCACTAAAATAATATATTCCTCTACTGAGTTCAGGGTATAATCTTCTCTTGGGCCCTTTTGCTGTCCGGAGATGTTTGTTTATGACTTTACCAGTCAATTATTTGAGTGGGCCTTCCCTTACTAAAATGCTTGTTTTCAGGATTACTACTCTGACGGGTGGGAAGCAGCTCCTGTGCAATGGCAAACCACAAATCTTTTTGGTATACTTGTGATATTTGCATAAAATTCCCAAATCAGCTCTCTGCAGGGAGGTGGTGCTACTGTATAGGTGGTTATGTTCTGCATGCATAAAAGTCAGGTTATGTGCTTGGGTCCATTCCTTTACACAGTTAACCTCATTAGTAGGGCAGTGACTATTTTCAGGTTAAATGTCTGGAAAAATTATTGATGAGTCATGGCAAAATTTGATTAAAATCCAGGGGCAAATCTTGAGGCTCCTTATGCAGTTGGGAGTTTACCCAAGCAAAATTAGAGTAAAGACCTCAGGATTTTGCACACAAGGTTTCTCTTTGATATCCTTGATTCCCACCCACACCCATGATTTCTTTGATCTCAACTCTCCTGCTGCTGCTTCTCCTCCTCCTCTTCACTGCATACATAGGGGATGCCTTAGGGGGTCTGGCAGGTCAAGGCTTCTCCCAACCAGCAGGTCTGTGCCTGTTTCTCTCTCCCCTTCTCTCTGCACTTTTGGGATGGGGAACCCAGAGAATATCCTCAGCAGCAGGCCTGAAGCCAGACACTGTGAGGCAGGGTTGAGGAACCCAAAGGATAGCCTTTCCAGTAGGCAGGCTGGTGAATGAAGAGTGTGGTGGGAGGAGAGAGGTGTGTGTGAAGGAAATCAGTGAGTTTTGACATAAAATTCTCTCTGGCAGGTAGAGCTGTGTGAATAATCTCTAACTAATTTATTTGATCAAATTTGTCCTCATAAAAATCTATTTTCTCCAATTATGTTAATATTTTCACAGAATAATTCTTGGTACATAGCCCATTCTCTGTCTGTCTATTGTATTTTATATTCAGTCTTTTCAAGTGGATGCATAGGTTGCATGACAGGTTTCTCTTCCCAGACAGTAATTCTTATTTGTTTTTCTAAGGAGAACTTTACTTCATGTCTACTGGAGTACCAAGTGCCACCGCTCCCAATGGAGTAGTTTACAAAATAGTAGACACCTCACGGTGAGAAATGCTCTTGTTACAAAACCTACATTTTGGTTCTGTGGACCTGGATTCAAATGTGATTGATGGTTATTGCTGAAATAAATTGCCCTTGTTTCACCTTGGCTCCTTGTTAAAGAGTAAACCAGTGTAAACAGGAACTGGCTTCATATTGGAGAGTTCTGAGTAAGCTTCCTAGGATGCTCTAGGTTTCCACAGAGTTGGAGTCTGCATTGGTGGGTGATCCATGGCTTTGCTTTGAAGGGGGGTTGTATATCTTAGCTGGCTGTGAGGGTTATTCAGTGGCAGCTTGAAAAGCCGGCAGCTGGTTTTGTGGCACTCAAGTCTCTCAGAGGCTGCTGTATTAGGGGACAGTGGAGCCTCATGACTTCTGCCCAAACTGATGCTGCCTTTGTCAAGGTGGTTGATATGTTCCTGACAGGCCCATCTGCTCCCTTCTGCACAAAGCCCACCTCCACAGAGCACCTTCTGCAGCTGGCCAACATCTTCTTCAGGGGAGGTGTGAGGTCCATGTCCACAGAGAGGCCTCTCTATGTGAATTAAAGGGCGCAGCCTGGCCTGATATTAGCACCACCACTTTCTATAACTAAAACAGGAAAAATAAAATAAAAACTGAATTTACTTTTTGCCATTTATGCTGTTGGTATAATGGTGGAATTAGCTTGGACAGTGGCATGAAGACTAGGGCTTCACTTTCTGAATCTCATGCTATTGCACGAAGTTGTTGTATCTGGGACATTAACAATGTAGGAGAATCTTGGGGAGGATTTATAGATTTTAATTTAACTAAAACATGACTATTAAAGGACCAAGTAATGCCTTCAGATAAATGCGCCCAGTAGGCTTTTTAAGACGTGTGCTTATTTAAAATAAACTAAATTTGGGCATCAGCTCTCTGAGCGTCTTTTTCAAGTCAGCATGGGAAAACTCCTTATTTATAGAGAATATCTCTCTGCTTGCATATGGGTAGCTTCTGAATTCCAGAACTTCACCCTTTTCTTTTTTTTCTGACACCTTTGTAGACTAGTTCTTTTTTGATCGTCTCATTGCCCATCAACTGAAACAATTTAGAATATTTCCTGCATACCATAGAATGTATTAAAAAGATGTTTGCAGTTTCCATGGTACAAACCAGCATCTTAAAACCATGGGCATCCCTTTTTAAAATACAAAGTATAATCCTTATTAGTATCAAACCACATAAAAACATTTAAAATTTTGAAAAACAGAACTCAACTGGCAATTTATAATTTATAAATGAAAGTCTTCTTAGTAGGACTCATTACAGAGCATAGCAGTGGAAAAATAAAGATTTGTACAAGGGCTTACAAAAGTATAGTATCCATAAGTCAATAAGTGAGAGAGCTATGCTTCATGTCTGGCTACTACGGTCTTCTTTCCAGACACAGCAGATGCAAATGACTCTAATTATGTAGGGATTATTTGCTGCATGTGTGCATGCAAATAGTCAGACTGCATTATCCAACTGTTGCGCTGCTTTGAAAATCCTCAGAAGCCCTGAAAATAACAAACCAAATATCAGAGGAAAAAGTGGCTGTGTACTGGGTATAACTTCTCAAAAGTGAAGGACGCTGCCATGGCAAACAAGCTTGAGTCAAATGAATGTAGCATTTTAAGAGAATGCTTCTTTAAAAGGGACTCTGAATGTAAAAATCTAATTTGAAGTGAATTGCATCTATGATGCTGTTTAAACTGTTAACTTGCTGTCAGTGACAAATTCCAGATTCTTTTTATTTTCCATTTTATATCATTCTTTCTGGCTCCTTTCTGTTGTACGAATTGTGGTGCAAAGTGAAGTGTATTTTTGTTTTAAATATATAAATGATTGCATGCCATCTTGTTTCTATGGAGATGGCTTGGAAACTTGCATGTGAACATGACATTCATTTCAGCTATCTAACAAACATTGTATAGCTTTATGCTTTTTTTCTGTTCAATTTGATTCATATCTTTCTGTATCGCTTGAACCTACCAGTGATTTGTACTTTGATGGATACAGCAATGATCAAGAAAATGCTATCAAAATATTGCACATGCTTGTGAATATTTGAGCTCTCTGATATACAGAATGAATAGGATTTTGTGGGGTGGGGTATAAGAGTTTATTTGGGTCATTTAAATAGACCTTTTTTCCAGAAGTACGAAATTCATTGAAAAGCAATGGAAACAAAGAATGCTGCTGATACCATTGGAAAGCAATTCATCCTGTATCGTCTATGTTCCTCTTTCACAGGAGAGCACCCCCAGGAAAATGCCGTGTTGAGCCTTTGTCAGTGAAAGTGAAAAGCAGGCTAATAAAGTTTGTGCCGAAGGAGAGTGAGTATTGTTGTTGCTCCTTATTTTTGATCCGTAAATATAAACTCAAAACCAGCATTGTCTTTTTGGATATATGCAAACCATCCAGAGCCTCAGGCCCAGTCTATCCTTAAAATTAATTTCTATCGACACCTTTTTAATATAAGGAGTGGAAGGATGGTTGGGGCACTAGCCTCGGACTTGGGAGACGCTGGTTCAATTCCCTGCTGTGTTACAGACTTCCTGTGTAACCTTGGGCAAGGCAATGGAGGCAGATCTACACTTAAAAGCCACAGCACTTCAGTGAAGACACTACCTATGCTGATGGGAGGGCTTCTTCTGTCGGCATAGTTAATCCACCTCTGTGAGAGGTAGTAGCTATGTTGATGGGAGAAGCTCTCCCTTTGACATTGTGCTGTCGACACTGGGAGTTAGGTTGATATAACTGCATTGCTTGGGGTGTGGATTTTTCACACCCCTGAGCAATGTAGTTATACCAATTTCAGTTTGTGGTATAGACCTCACCTTAGTCTTTCTGTGCCTCAGTTCCATGTCTGTAAAATGGGGATAGCAGCACTCCCCTTCCTCACAGGAGTGTTGTGAGGATAAATACATTCAAGATTGTGAGGCACTCAGATACTGGGGTGGTGGGAGGCCATATAAGTACCTAGGATAGACATACTAAACATTCAGCTTAGACTGTGCCTCCTTACCTGACTTTTTCCCATTCCCTCCCATCTTCCCTTTCTGTGGTAGATAGCAATATGGCTGTCTCATTAAGAGCAGCGTGGATTCCCTGTGCCAGGACTTAAATTCAGCCAGAGCCATTCAGAGCAGAGCTCAGGTAAATATTTTCAGACCTGTGGGAGCTCTGGTGCCTCCGGTAGGGCAGAAGCCCCGAGCCCTGCCCCTTCCCGCGGTTGTGGGGCAGAAGCCCTCGGGCTCTGGGAAATAGTCTGTGAGAATTTAAACCCTGCCTGTTGTCATCTCTGCACTGCAGTCTTGAATTCTACAGTGCTTTCCACTAGGAGTAGGAGTACACTAGGAGTACCTCCTAATAGGCAGAAGCACTTCAGTGTGTGAAAAGTCTTGTTATTAGAGGAGGACTGGAAATTAGCTCCTTGAGAGAGATTGGATCTGAGCCACTGTTACTTAGAGGTCAGGAAAGGATGAGGAAAATGCTCTCAAAAGATTCAGTTCAGTCAGATAATCAGCTGAACTTCTGGCTTACGCATCCCCTCCATGCCCCCCCCCCGCCATTGATTGCCTGTTACTGAATGTACTATTGCATAATGATAGACTTTATCAATTAGTGAGCTCCAGAATTGCTGAGTACATTGTGAGATCAGGCCCTAAACCTAACAATGTGTAAGTTTCCAGAGTGTGATAATCTCTTCTCTGTATTGTCAGTTTCCCCAATTTATTTTCTGTCTTCAGAAGCTGAGCTTTCAGAATAGGGAATGCTTTTCATGCTACAAACAAGACCCCCCCTGCCAACATATGGGATTCTGGGAGGATGTTCCAAAAAACTGAGCCCCTCCAAATCTTGGCCAGTCGAGGATGTGGGTTATTTAGGAGAGGGTGGTGTTTGACACTTTTTCCCCTCTGTATATTAAAAAGAATGATGAGTGAGGTTGGAGGGGAAGTCCATAGGCTAAACAGCAGAATTTTGACATCTTTGCAAATATGCATAATGTTGGGAGAGCTACGTGGTTAATTATTATTCTGACTAAAGTAACTATCCCTTTGACTATCCTATATTTATTTTTAACTTAAAAATAGAACGAATAAGCAAGTCCAGTAATTCCTGGAAGCTGCAACAGTAAAATATGTCCAGCCCTTTGCAGTTCAAGACTGTTTTAAAAAAACCCACTGTTTTATGTGTTGTCCTGGCAACTCAGCTCTTTTTGCACATTCCAGTTACCAGAGAGAATTGATTGTGAATGTCTGTGATTCCAGCCACATTGAATAAAGTATCTGGCACAGTGGGGAGGCTGGAGCTCTCACAATCTGGTAATGATCCAATCATTAGTAATGAAGAAGACAGCAGAAGTAGAAGCATGTCTTTAAAAATGCTTTCTGCAGGGGCAAGAGGTACTTGGAGAGACCTCTATTTCTTGCCAGAAGTCTCGAGCATTTAAGTCTGACTCTTGATATGTCCACGCATTAAAGTTCTGTTGGTAAACTGTGCATGCAAATTTGGTAATGTTTCCTTTTTTGTCCTATTTATTGGCATTGAACTGTGCAGTCATCTCCAGCAGCCAGACATTCTTAATACACTGGAAACTTTTAGCTGATGCAATGTTGGTTTAACTACTCAACAGGATCAAGAAAGTAAACTCCATCAGAAGTTAAATACAGTGGAGCTATAAGTTAGCACTGTTTTTATGTAGTCATTTTAAACTATTGTACTAGCTTTATAAACTCATTATCGTTACCTCTGTTTTTCCCCCAATAAGAACTGATTGTGAAAACACCAACCCAACGGCCTAGATTAAGGACTACCACCAAAGTCCCACGCAGGGGTAGGCCAACTTCTGAAACACCCCATGCCACTACTCCAGACTGGGTGGAACAAATCTTGAACCTTCTAAGGAATCAAAATAGAGTGCAGGTGACCTCCAGAACACCAACAACCAAACCCCCAAAGTCCAGGAAAGGGGGGAAGAGTGGGGAAAGAAGAGGGCAGAGAAGGAAAAACAAACTTCCCAGCACTCTGACTCCACCCCAGCTCCTGAATGGTGCAGTGCGACTGATGAACAGGCAAGCAAGAGGAAGAGACCGGGGAAGGGTGGAGATTTACATCAATGGAGAGTGGGGCACTGTGTGTGATGACTTGTGGAACTCCAAGGCGGCAGTTGTGGTGTGTCGCCAGTTAGGGTTCCCTTATGTTGTCAGGGCAACCAAGAGAGCGGAGTTTGGGGAAGGACGTTTGCTTCGGATTCTTCTTGATGATGTTGAGTGCACTGGGCAGGAGAAGAACCTGCTGGAATGCACACATGCAGACATTGGCAAAAACAACTGCTCCCACAAAGAAGATGCAGGAGTGATATGTAGCCATGAAGAGGTTATAAACTGAAAACTAAAAACAGCACATTGGGAGGAATGGGAGGGTAGAAATGGACTAACCTCATCTTTCTTTTTCCCCCTTCTTAAACAGTGGATGTATTGAAAACGGTATATTTAACCCTGAGGATGCTATATCTGATTTAAGTAATCTTGCAGTCTTGTCCCCATACATCCTATAATGTGTGTGCTGGGAGGAGGGAGAGAATGTACAGAACATAATCGCTTGAGCATGTGTGTGATCAGGGTTTTCTTTTTTACAGGTGGAAGAAGAAACATCCTCATGTTAGCGATTATGAAATAGAAAGATGTACCCCTTTGTCATCTCAAATGCAACTGTAGCACAGAGTTCCCCCAGCCAGGTCTAGCAGCATTCCGCTGAAAAACATTCCCAAATGGCAGTGTTTTAAAGTTTTGTTTATCCAAACATTCACATTGCCTGCTTAACTGTTCTGGCACCTGTACAAAAAACTGAACATTGATCTTTGAGCATCTACGAGTCTGTGTGTTTTGTTGTGGAAAATGGAGATAACTTAGTGTTGAATCTCCATGCTCTGGCTTTAAAAGGAAAATGAAGGCAGGGACCTGATTCTCCTCTCTGGCTGTTTTTATGCCGGTGTAAATGTATTGACTAAAGTGGGAATTACACCTGTTTACATGAGGAAGGAATCCTACCCGGAGTCATTGTAGTGTCTGGAAGAATTATGTGTTAAATTCTACAAATTGATTCAAGTTTCATTTCAGAGAGTCTTGTCTCATCTCACTTGCACGAGAGTAACTGCATTGACTTCACTGGAGTTACTCCCATTTACACCAGTGTAAGCAAGTGGCAAATCCAGCCCATAGTACATATGGTGGCTCTAATCCAGTTTAACTGCAGTTATGGAGACACTTCAGTCCTGATTGTCCACTGCCTTGAGCCTTGTGTGACCACATACCTCTGTGCAAAACTCTACCAAATCAGAAATGTAGCATTTTACACCCATTTTGCACAGTGTAAATGACTACACAAGGGGCAGTGCCATAGAGAACAAGGCCTGTTACATGTGTACAATCCTTAAAGGGACACCATCAGTTTCAAAAAATCTTACACTTTTGTCTGAATTGGTTTTTTTACAAGTAACACATAAGTAGCCCTAACTGAATGAATGGAGACACGTTGTTTCTGTCTCTCTTGCTCTCTCATTTTTTAAAACAGTTTTTGTGTCCTCATTTTATATACAGTAATTTTCACTTTATATTCAGTGTCTATTTCCTATTTACGATGTGTCTTTCAGACCACACCATGCGAAAGATGAAAAAAAGGAATATGTAGTACTTGTAAAGACAGCCAGCAGAATTCAAACACAAGACTTAGAATCTGCAACTGATGACTAATTTTGTTGAAATAGCCCAGAATCCACGCTGACTGTGTCCTTTCAAATCCAAAACACAACTCCAGATGCTAAATACATTTGTTTAAAATGATCATGCCTGAACTTTCTTGAAGACCCTATAAATATTCCTTGCTGGTAAAGAATAGCATCCCTGTGTGAGCAGAGATGATGAAAGGAGTAGCACCGACTACAACTTTCTGTTCCATGTTAATCAAGCTAAAAGGGGAAAACAAAGAAGTAAGGTGCCTTTTATGGAATGTTGTTCTTGTTGCCACAAAAAACTCAAAATGTCATTAAGGCTTTTTTCACAGCAACCCAGTAATGAGGTGCAGCTGTTGAAAACTTGGGGATACTCAATTTGGATTCATCTGTTTGGGGAACAATTCGAGAAGCCCTTTGTAAATTTGTCTATAAAATCATTGGGCCACATACAACAGTTTTTTGGGCGGGTTGGGGGAAAGAGGAATTATTTCATACCATTTGTTTTCAAAAATTCTCCTTTCTTTTTCATAATCTAATTTCATCCAATGCTAGCTGTTTGATTTTAAATGGAAATTTGAGGGAGTGTTCTGCTTAAAAACGGTGGGTAGGTTCTGGCCCAAGCGAACTAAAGCTATCCCAGAATACTCCTGGATGATTTGAGTATCTTTTCCAAAGACAAGATGGGGAGGAACCTCAACATGGCAAAGAGGGGCAGGTGAATGAGTACTCCTCAGATTAAAGTCTTCGTTTATTTTACTCCTGCTTTTTGCCAGCTGGAGCCTTTGGCAGCAGAATGTAAGTAAACGCCACCTCATCATCGAGGACTGATCACCGCCATCTCCTAGATGCTGCTGTTGCCACCTTGTGGCATTCATTCTGTGCCGGGAGAGGAGAACATAAGGAATACTCAAGGCCACAGCTATCACCTCTCTATTGGTACACAGGGGAGCTGATGACAACTGACCCCAGCAAATTCAGATACAAAGCTCTGCAATCCCCGTGTGTGCTGTTGGGAGTCATGTGGCTGCCACACAGCGTATAGAGAAAATATACACCATTAGAAACAGAGGCCGTCTATTATGTTTTTCCCTGACAGTTTCCCACCAGTGCTGTGATCCCACAGTTGCTTCCACCAGAGAAAGTGCAACGGTGGGAAATCTTGGGGGGCAATATAGACAAAGAGAAAGTGAGTGCGTGCATTCTATACATATTCATACAACAGAGAAGGTAAGTACTCCTGATCGTCATGGTCCCTTCTAGCCTTAAAAATCTATGCATTTTTCATTCTCTAATTTTGCAGCATTTAAATAAAGAGCCCCTGATGCCAAAGGCTTGAAATACCTGTAGATTTAAATATTTGATGCATCATTAACTATTTAATAAGATTCTTATTGTTAGTCTTTGTCATTCTTTTAATGCTCACTGCTTCACTTGTGTCACAGTTCACATATATACGTAGTTTTAGATATGTCCTATTCCTTCATCAGAATATGCCAATGCACGGACCTCTGTGCTAGTGGACCATTATACAGGATCAGCCCCTTAAACTATCAGTTACCATAGTGCAATTGTGGGTATGTTATTCATGTGTTATGTGGCTTCCCCAGAGTCTTTGCTATAACCTGTTGTGTTGCTGTGTGCTGTTAAACAATGGCTTCTTTCCACCCCAGAAATGGCTGCATTTCAATATTGGATTGCAGTTCCTCTGTATGTGTGTGTAAAGTTTCTGAAACACTTTAAGAACCTTGAGAAGGAAACATGCTGTATAAATTAAGATGTTTTCATCCTCTATCTCGTAATGTAAATGAATCTCAAAACTAAGCTATTTTTGGTCTCTTTAGCTGCTAAGGAGTCCTGGCCACCAAAAGAAAGAAAAATAGTTTGAAAATGAGTTCTGTTTCATCTGTGTGAAATTTCAGTTTTAGATTTTTAAGACTTATGCAGCACAGAACTCTGCAGGGAGAACCCTGCCCACCTCCTGTGTATCAGCTTGCTGGGTATAAACAGTATCTCACACATTTCGTACACTACTAAATACAAGAACTGTCTTTAATTAATATTAAGACTGACTCAAACTGAGGAAATTTAGTATTAGCACTGCAAGTGACATGCTGTTTTTAACATGTCAAAGAAAGGAAGAAAACAAAGACAGGGCATGAGTCAGGGACATAATTTGGCACATTTCCTGGCTTTAGGTGGATATTTAAAGTTATTTAAACTTTATTTTTGGGTGTGTTTGAGATTAAGGGGGGAAAGGAATTATTTAGTGCAAAGTTGTTCTGAAATGCATTGTTCTTTACGCTGAACAACCAGAGAGAGCGGTGTCTAATGAGGGACTGGGATGCCCTCTCAGAAAAGCTGGATTCCCAGATATTCTCTTGAGAATTTTTTTAAACCCAGAGGGCACCAATCTGCCTTTAGAACCGAAAACATGCACAGTATGTGCAGCAAAGGTAGCCTTTACCACAGGCAGTAGAGTAAGGGCTTGTCTTCACACACACACTGCCATAGAGGCGCTGCACTGGGTGAGTGAAGCCGCTCCTATGGTGAAAGGAGAGCTTCTCAGTGTAGTTAATTCACCTCCCCAAGAAGTGGTAGTGGGAGAAGTTCTCCCATCAACATAGCGCTGTCTACATGAGGGGGGGTTAGGTCTGGGGGGTGGATTTTTCACACCTCTGAGCAACATAGTCATCCTGATCTAGGTCTGTAGTGTACACCTGGCCTCAGACATCCTGCCACATTAAGGAATTGGGATTGTCCCCCACCAAAAATGAAAGTTGATGCCCCTGCTTCACAGCTTCAGACTGTCATTCCAACCACCATTGCCCCCATTTCCCAACCCTTGCAAGCCTCTGTTCAACTGTCTCTCCCCCCTGGTTGGGTGTCCCTCCTGCCCTTTTCTTCCCACCTTACTCATCGGCACAGCAAAGGGGAAAATGTAGCTCTCGTTTTGTCACCCAGCAAACCAGAACAAATCCGCCAAATCTTCTTAAGGCAGCTTTTTGCAATGCATTGCACTTTCTTACCCCCATCAACTTTATGGGTTGTAGCACAGGGTAGAAGTTTGCACAAAACCTGTCCCATTATGTTAGTAATAGGCCTGATCTTACCATTAGTTATGTTCCAAATGCCTGTTAAATTCAGTGGGAGCTTTGGGAATGTATCCCACAGCAGGATTAGGCCCTACATATCATAAATACATTTATATTTCTATTCTGTGTTCATATTTTGTTCACGATTTAAGGCAAAACAGAGTGGTAAGAGGGTAAAACTCTTTTTGGAATTTTACCTGCTTGTATCAGGGCTGCAAGTGGCCTGTAATGTTTTCATCATGTCCTTATTGTGTATATGTTAAATGTTTACATCCCAATCCTCCTCTTGGATATAGAGTGCATCACTGATTATTTAATGGCCTAAGTACCATGGAGGTAGGCAGTAGTCTCTGTCTGGGTGGGACAGACCGGGGCCTTTAGAGCATGTGTTAAGTCTACTAAAAAATCCATATGACAATTTGTAGAAGTTATTCTGAAAGTGCATTGGCTGACTGTTAAATCACACTGATTGATTTTAATGTATTCAGGGTAAAATTCACCTCTACATAGAAGGCCTGGCAAAGGTCTGTGCACGACTTAAGTCCCAGTTGGAGGCTTTAAATGGTGCATAGGATTTGTACTGGCCATTCACACTCAGGTGGATCTCACTGTAGGTGATTATTTAAGGCAGTAGCATTATACATTTTCAAAGTGCTATACAAATGTTAGCTAATTTCACAGCTCCCCCTTGCAGGCAGGTAGGTAAGCATTTTCCTAATTTTAAGGTGAGGAAATCATGTTAGAAGAGAAGTTAAAAAACTTGCCCAAGACCTCAGAAGAAGTCAGGCAGGATTGGCACTCTGGGTTTTCTGACTCCCAGCTCTGAGCTTTAGACTAATAGACACCTAATTTAGAGGGAATTTTGCTATTAACTTCAGTGGGACCAGGTTTTCACTTTGTATCTCCAGACCTGCCTGTAAAGTGCCTAACACACTGTTGACCTTTTTACAAATAGTAATAGGAGCTAACTGCATCCCAAATTTTATTTTAAATCTATATCTGCCTAAAATTATAGAAACTTAAATAGGCCTCCAAGCCCACTTTGCTATTTATAAACATTTCTATACATTTCATATTACAGTCCTGGGGTTTTTAATGTGTTGACTTTACTCTCAGGCTGAGAAAGCTGTATCCCATATTTCTGCCTTGAGCAGAATTTTATTGCCAAGTTACCATCAGCACCACTGGAAAAGGGATTCAGATGGAAACTGTGATTAGTGTTTAACAATAACATGGGAAATAGTGATGCTATTTAAATGATTATATATAAAAACAACCCCAATATTCAGCCATCTGTAGTTCCGTTGACATCAATCTGGAATGTAATCATTAATGCCTTTCTCAGGAAGGACTAGCTGAAGGCAACTATTAAACGTACTGTGGCCTGGCCCTTTATCAAGAAGCTATCTCTCAATGTTAATGATCTTACCACTTAGGTGTCTAATCTCTACCCCTTTCTTGTTGGAGAAAGTTGTTGATAGCGAAGGAGGAAGGCCAACTTAGCTTCTTCCAATCATATCATTGTTTATGGGCATCCACTCTGCATGTGGCATGGAGATAGCATGAGTCGTGCTGGTTGAGAATTATCTCAGGGGAACATGAGATGTCCATACTGGCATTATTAGATCAATAACAATGTGATCTCATGCTGTTGGTGGTGATGTGCTGTTGACTTCCTTCGCTGGTGTGACTCAACTTGCTTTGAATGGTATTGCTTACCTCTGAAAGAGAAATGCCTTCAGTTATTATAAGGAATTGCTCCTTTTTCTTGAGGGTTCTCACTTCTCCTGGGCAGGGATAATGTCCCTTGCCTCTGTTTGCCAGAAGCTGGGAATGGGTGACAGGGGATGGATCACTTGATGATTACCTGTTCTGTTCATTCCCTCTGAAGCACATGCCATCGGCCACTGCCAGAAGACAGGATAATGGGCTAGATGGACCTTTGGTCTGACACAGTATGGCCTTTCTTATGAGTCTAGACATGACTAAATAGAGCAGCAGACTTGGAGGAGGTGAGCCTGACACTCCCTAGAGCTGCAGGTGGTCAGTACCACTCATGATCAGGCTCTCTCTTCACACAGCCATGCTCAGTGACATGTTGATACAAGAGATGGCTTTAGTACTGACTCCATACAAAGCAGAATTTGGCCCATTACTTTATTATTACTTTTATACTTGGAGAAATTAACAAATTTATACTGGTACGGAAGTTATGTCTTTCTATTACTTTTATTTCATTCATATCTGGGCCTCTGTATAACTGTTTTTAAAATGCAATCCTTTATTGTAATGGTGGTGGAAACAAGCCTTTATTGTAATGATGGGTCTGTAATATTAGGTATAATAATGCAGCCTGTATTTTATAAATAAAAAACCCAGATTTTAAAATTAATTTTTGGATATATTTGAAAAAAACTTTAAATCTTCACTTCTGATGTGAGCATTTTGCAGGAAAGAATGCAGGTGAGTTCGCCTACAAGCAAATATTTTCCTGCATATGTTGTAAATGGCATGTACAATATTAATAACGGAGAAACAACTATGTAATGGAAGAGTTCCAGCAATGGGGTCTGTCCGTGGTGTGTGTACTTATAGTTGGGGAAAATGTTATTTGCTCTTACTCTAATCCAGATAATGTGCACTCTAGTACTATAGTGATGGGTACCATATGAATCTACACAGTAATAATAGTAAAACCTAGGAGATCAGCTGTTAAGATAGTTGACCCTCAGAACACCAAGATGAATTTTTTTATTATACTGTTGCATATTTTTATATAAGGTTAGCCTGTTTCTGTTTTAAACCTGTGATTATATTCCCTATTCCCAAAGTTATTTTATAAAGCATTGAACTGAGCTGGATGTATCCATGATAATACCACACAGTGCTACTGCCTTTTGCTTGCTGTGTATCACAGTATAAATTGAATATGTTTAAACCTTTAGCACATTTTAAAATCATAGATAAGTGGAGCGGTTTTGCTTTGCCATCACACAGTAAGAAAGCATGAGATTACATGCTCTATATACCAGATTTTAAATTCCTTGGGGGCAGAGACCAGGTCTCTGTCTGTTGTAAACTGTAGTTGCTCAATGATTAGTCTATGATGACACTGGACCATTGAACAGACAAGAAAGCACCAACAAGAAAGCAAAGACAAATTTTATATACTGAGGTTTTGTTTTCAGTGATAGTAAAATCCATTTACCTCCCATTAGACAAATGCCTGAGTATTTTCATTGTCTATCCACACAATCATTTTCTGTCAGAGTAATGTCTGCATTACAGTGCCTAAAAATGTTCTAGCACACCGTGATGCTATAGATCTTCTATAAACTTTGTTAAAAGTGATCTGAATATTCCCACAGGAAGCACAGATTATGGTCCTAATCCTGCGAGCAGTTACTACTGAGAGCATCTATCATCCTCCCAACCCCCATGAGCTATTTTTTAAAGTGGAAGGCTAATGCTTGCACATATTATGGTAACTATATGCTGCAAAAGACACTATAGTAGCAATGTGATGTGCTATTGATGCCAATATAAAATACTAATATGCAAGTGTTTATTTCCATTTGCTATGGCACTCCGATCAAGCATGTTGCTTACATAGTCCCTGATCCTGCACTGAGCTCAGGGCTCTGCCCATATAGTGCTCTGTACAGTTTTGAAGATTTAGATGGTAAACTCTTCAGGAGGGACTGTCTAAATTGTCAACTCCAGTGCTGAGCATGCTGATGATACTTAATGAATAGCTGTAGGATTCATACAAGGTTTATGTGCTTGGCAACATTCAGGGCACACCCGGAGTGTTGTGCTGGACCTGTGCACACACAGCTCCTTTCAAGGGCATCAACCTTGGAATCTCGCCCAGATGTCGTGAATCGTGGGAAGCCTCCCAGGACTGGGCTCAAGGCCCGAGAGCAAGGAATGCGGTAGATAGAAACTGGTAAATAAGAATGTTAAACAAAGCCAGTGTATTCCTTTTATCTGTTGGAGAATGTAATGCGCGCGGGGAGAGAAAGAATAAAGGGGGAAGGTGGAAAGCTGACAGGCAGAAGCCTGTTAGCAGACCAGCCGCTTGCTTGCTAAAAGCTCTGTGCTGTCTTGTCATTGAACCGCCACAAATAGCCACCATGTTCATTTGCATATTTGAGATGGATGCAGTTAAAAAAGAAAACAAAAAGCCTCTTATTTGGAAACCTGGTTTTATTGACAAATTCAGAACTGTCCCAAAGACCGACCCCTCTGCATCCCTCAAACTGGTCAAGTATGTGGTGCAGAGATAGTGAATTGTTTTCAAGTGCAAGCTGCTGTCTTTACTATGCCCGCTACCTCCTTTCATCACTTACAAAATATGTCACTAGCTATCCTGGGACTGGAATAACAGACAACTATATACAAGAACCCTTCCGTATCACCACTCTTAGCTTCACAGATCCACAAACATATCAAAACATGTTATCTACAGCCAGACCCTCAGGTATTGCAGAATGTGCAGGATATACATCTTAACACATTTAAAACTCCCTTCACCAAACAAGGACACTCCACCAGACATGTAGATCGTATCATAGTACTGGCCATCCAAATACCTTGAGAAAACCTGTTTCAATACAGGAAAAAATACCCCTACATAGGCACACCCTCCTTGTCACCTCTCACTGCACACTGGAACCCATGTGGGGAATTGTTAAACTGTTACAACCCATACTTGATGGGGACCACAGCCTGAGAGAAATCTTTCCCAAACCCCTCTTCTGGCCTTCAAACAGCTCCCCCAACATTGCCATGCTCATCATCAGAAGAAAGCTCCACACAAACCAGGATCCACCAACTCAAACTGGCACCAGACCAACAGATGCAAAACCTGCAGACATATCTCCACTGCTACAATGATCGATACCGCCCACAACGCATGGCGATTCACATGGGTCCTACACATGGCTATCGCAACATGTGGTGTACCCCATCCAGTGCACTAAATGCCCCAATAACAACTATGTGGGTGAAAGCAGACAATCATCATGCTCTCAAATGAACTCACACAGGAAAATGATAAAAGACAAGAAAAAAACAAAAAACAAAAACAACCCTATGACTTTTCACAAAACAAGCACTCCATATCTGATCTATTAGTCCTTATCCTAAAGGAAAGTTGCACAACCCTTCAAAATACGAGATTAAATCCATAACTTTGCTACACTCTAAAAATCATGGTCTAAAGCCATGTCTACACTAGCACTTACGTCAGCAAAACTAATGTCACTAGGGTGTGAAAAACACACCCCTGAGCAACATAAGTTTTGCTGGCATATGTGGTAGCATGCCCAGCGCTATGTCCTCAGGAGAGCTTCTCCCCATAGCTACCACCACTCATTGAGGTGTTTTTATTACCTTGCCAGGAGAGCTCTCTCCCATCAGCATAGAGCAGCTACATGAGGGATCTTACAGCGGTGCAGCTGCAGCAGTACAGTTGTGCCACTATAAATTCACTAGTATAGACATGGCCTTAATAAAGACACTAGTTTTATGCCTTATTACAACAATCTATAACCTACAAACACTCCCTTTTTTGTCTTATGTCTGTAGGGGTGTTAATTGACCACTTCCCCTTGAATGGTCCCTTAGAATAGGTGTTAACTACTTATGTTAAATCTGTTCCAACTAGTATTTAGCTATGACAGGCTGAGTACCTTTCCCAGACCTAAAGAAGAACTCTGTGTAGCTCAAAAGCTTGTCTTTCACCAACAGAAATAAAAGTCCAATAAAAGCTATTGCGGTCATTCACCTTGTCATTTTATTTTATCTAGCAAATTCTCGAAAGCTCCACCAGGTGGCAGTTTAATACTTCTGTGTTTAAGAAATGCATAGTTAAGAAAACCAGAAAACCATAGCTCTGCCTTGTAGTGATGTCATGCAATAATCTTAAATGATTCTGATTAAGACATTTTAGTATTTGTGGTCCTAGATGAGTTTACATTTATTTTTAAAGGCACATTATACTTTTCCCCTTTGAGCTTTGCTGTCCAAGATGTGGGAAATGAATGCCCAAAAAGTCAGCCAACATCATAACAACGAAATATCAGGTGACTGTGATGTTTCCCGGTTGCCAACTCTCAGGATTTATCACGAGTTGCACAGTACTGGGTGTTTTTTTCCCTTAACGCCCCAGCTCCTGCAGTCTTGTGAATTGTGCAAAATCTCAGA
This sequence comes from Lepidochelys olivacea, assembly GCF_965140295.1. NCBI lineage: Eukaryota > Metazoa > Chordata > Testudines > Cheloniidae > Lepidochelys > Lepidochelys olivacea. The sequence continues at coordinate 104,998,626 of NC_140416.1, forward strand.
TGTTAATTAAAAAGAAAAAATACATTTCTCCTCTTATGCTTGCGATGAAGAGCTTGTAAACATGACCCGCGTGGGATCTCAGAGTTCACAAATCAGAAGGCAAACACAAAGAACCATATATATATATATATATATGTATATATATATATATATTTGTTTTAAAAAAATCTTGATTTTAGAAATTAAAGCTGTTTTAGGCCAAGCTGGTGATGGGGTGGAAGGGTGTTACTTGTGATTTTTGAACCAGGTTATGTAATCTAAGGGGAGAAAAGTCCAGCGTTTCTTTGTAACACACGAGTTTCACCTCCCTGTGTCCCTTCCGTGGAATTGGCCCTGTGCTGACAGCTCCCTTGGGTGATTATTAACTTTCTGGTTCCCCTCTGGCGAGAAGAGCAGCAAGGCTCCCCCGGGGGGACTCGGGCCGAGTTGGGTACAGGCTGTTACAGACTCCTTGGCTTTGCAGGGCCCAGCCCGGGGAGGCCGAAGAGCCGCGGCCGGACCTGGCCGCTGCCGGGGGAGGCGCGGCAGGGCTGCCTGTCTCTTTAAGCCCAGCCTTGCGGCGCCTTCTGCCTGAAGGGCAGGGCCCCGGCAGGGAGTCGGAAACCCGTCCGGCCGAGCCGAGCCGAGCCGAGCCGAGCGGAGAGGCGGGCGGGGGCTGCCCAGCGATCTAGCCGCGGCTATGGAGGGGCTGGGGGCCCTGCTGCTCCTCTTGCTCTCGCTTTGCCTCCTGGCCTTCGGACTTTACTGCTGCTACGTGCGAGCCATCCACGCGAAGTACGATCACATCCCCGGCGCCCCGAGAGCGAGGTGAGGGGGTGGCCCGCAGCCAGCCCCCGGGGAGGGACAGGGGCTCGGGGGGAGGCAAGGATCTTGCTGTTTCAGGCATCTCAATAGCGCCACCCCAGTGCCTGGTCCCCTGGGGTGGCAGGTTCTCCCTTTTCGCCAGCCTGGGTGCATCGGGGCCCATCTGCTGCCCTGCTAATGCCAGCATGGCCCAATGAGGAACTAGGGGAGGGGGCTGCTCTCCCTCCAGGAGGGCTGCCTGTGACCTTGCTGGTATTGCGGAGCAGGCGTGCTGGCCTGACCCGCTTCGGGTGCAGAACTGGCTCTGGCATAGTCAGTGGGAGCTTTGCCATTGACTTGAATGAGGTCAGGATTTCTCCTTTTATGCTGGAGGAGGTAAAAGCCTGTTTAGAGGCACTTTGAATCTTTTACCTGGAGGGTTTGGCTTTGCGTTGCATTTGTAGGATTTGGGCTCTGGCAATCCCGGAGGGGGGTTGGGATCCATCTCGGGGCTAGCGCACCAGTTACGTTTGAAGCTCTGTTTCTATCAGTACACTGTCTTTAAACTGACCCTGCTGGCCACAACCCCCCCCCCCCCCCCCCGTGGTCATATCAGGATGTTTGGACCACATCAGCTGACAATAATTTCACCCGCTTCGATACAGCGTAGGCATTCTGGTTTGGCAAAAAACCACGGGTCAACAGATATGGACAGCGGTAAAGAGACGTGAAGCACCAAAGTGGCTTTGCTGCAGCAAGGAGAAACAGCTCATGTAGCGGTATTGAGGCTGCTTATTTCACCTTGGCTTTGGGCCTGTGTGCCCTAGTAAACTGGGGACATACCAGTATGTGAGCAGACACAGTAATTGCATTCTGTTGCATAAGCAGCCAGGCCAGGATATCAGGTTTGGTTGTGTAACTGCAGTTATCATGTCTTTCTGTTCAGAGTCTACACATTAATATTAGGGATATGCCAGCTCTAGTCCTGTTGGTAGTTAGATCAAAATGGCTTTCCAGGCCTGTGGCACCATGTAAGGTAAGTTTTGGCTTGTTTATTTGTCTGTTTCTCCTTAAGGATTTTTGGTTTGATTTTCAGCGATCAGCCCAGGTAGGATCCTTCAGCATAAGGCTTGTGATCTCCATATCCCTTTTTAATTTCCAGCACGGCTGTATTATGCATTCTGTTGACATTTGTGTGGCTCCTAGTATCAGCTTTATTTGGTCTTGATGCCCTCTTGTATACTTTAGAATAGAAATGGTGGGTAAATGGTTTAAGGTGCTCTGAGCCTTCATTTATGAGCACTTTTAAATTAAAACATTCCGCTGAATAGGTGTGAAAGCGATCCTTGCATTGGGGTTTTGTGCCATTTTTCTCACTTGAACGGCTCACAACTTTGGTTATCCCGTCAAAGGCTTATTTCACATGAGGATTCTAAAGGGAAACATGGAAAAATAGATGTCTTTCCAAACGGACATTTTTTGGATAATTGTCACATGCCGATACATCCCAACCTGAGCAAAGGTATCAGCGTGGTGCACAATAGGTGTCAGGAATCCAGGAGTTTAATGAGTGTTCTAGTCCCCTTGTAGTCCTTTGATCTGAATCTTTGTTCGTGTGATAAAGGAAACCATTTTTAAGAGCCCAGTCCTATGAGATGCTGAACCCCCTCACACACACAGCTCCAATTGGAGTCAGGGACTTCTGCAAAGAATCCTCTGCACTCCAAGAATCACTGCAGAGCCCTGGAAAACAATGGACTTGAAATGACACAGGGGTGTGAAATGAGGCAGATGTGTGACTCAGGTATGCTGGTTTAGTCATTTAGGGCCACACAGTGCTTTCTGTGTTAATTAGCATGGCACACCGACAGCCTCTAAAAAAATATGCCAGTGGCCTGAGTGAAGAATATATGGTTTGTATTATCTTAGGCCCTGATCCTGCAAACCCTTCTGCACATGCTTAACTTTATGTGTTGAGTCCCACCAAGTGTCCCATTGGAAAAAAAAGCATAAGTGGAAGAAAATATGGTGCTGTCCTTTCCATGGCAGGGTTCGTGGGGGTGGGGGTGGCGAAGTGATCTAGAGTAGGACCATTGGCATGTTCCGTCCCCATCAGCCAGCCACTGGGCCAGAGCATACATAGGGGAAGATTCAGACAGTGGCCTTGCCTGTACTAGACCTTTCTCAAGCACCGGTGCTGCTCAAACAGTGGGAGCATGAGTGTAGACAGGCCATCTTTGCCACCAGTATTCCAACAGCTAGAACTGCTTTAAACACAGCTGGACAATACTGTCTATGGTAAGCTTTGCAGGGCTCTTATCACTGTGGTGAGCCCTTCACACGCTTTTAACATTGTTCTTCTCATACGAATTTTACCAATGGGGAGCTGAGACAGAGCAACAAAGTGACTTGTCTAAGGTGACACAGAATGTTTTTGACAGAGCAGGGAATTGAAACCAGCTGTCATAAGTACTGGGCTAGTGCACTAACCATTTGGCCATCTTTCCTCTGTCATAGTGAATTAAACCACTGGTAGCCAGTGTATACAAGCATTCCCACCATTGTTGCCACCAGTGGCTCTGGCACTGGCGGGCTTGCACTGGTGGGAAATTTGAAGAAAAATATTTGTGGTGAGGACAACGACAGTCAACAAATGAGACATGCACAAGGGGAGTCAGGGCTACAACCTTGCTCCTTTATGCTCAAAACACACAGGTTTCTGATACCTCAGCTAAAGGAGAATTTCTTTAGCTAACCGTTAGCAGGAGGGATCCTGTCCTTTTTGGGCCAGTTACTAGAAGGGAACTCCACTAACTCACACACACAAAGGGTTAAAAGGGTTTGTTATAAATGGTTGGGTAATTTTGTTAAATGCTTGACATTTTTAAGTAACTAAAAGAATCTAGCATAAAGAAAGGGAACCTGTGGGTTTTTTTTTTTATCATAACTTGTTTACTTTAACGAGAACAACAGTGCAGCTATCTGTGTCTCATTTGGAAAACTGATCCCCTTAAGCACAGCTTGTTGGCTTTTTGAGAAATTGGAGTAGGAAGCTGCTGAGCCAGATCCTACTTCAGATGTATACAAAGTCAGTGGGAATTCTCAACTCGCCTCTAAAGGAATTGACACATGGGTCTTAAATAAAGCTGATGCATTTGATGGATCAACGCCTTTTATTCGTTTTTGTAATTTCCATATTAGCCAGTACTTTCCCTTCTAATTTTTCCTCTTTATTTCATAATTTGAACAAACCAGAACATGTAGACAGAGAGGGGCCAATTCTAATCATACTTACATCACTGTAACACCACTGACTGAGTTACCATGGTGTAAAGAAGTTCAGAGTTGGGCCCACATTCTCTCTTCTGTACATACAATTGTATAACAACTACAGCATGGATTCAGGAATATTAGACTGAAGGCACTGGGTCCCTTTGTCACTGATGCCAAGACAGTTACCACCTGTAATCCCAAACGTCTCAGATTCTTACACAGACAAAAGACTGTCTCATTTTACAGAACAGCAGAGTCTTTGTGCTCAGTCTCTGTTCACAGACCTTCCTACAGAATGCAGAGAACTCTGCAGAACAATTGAGGGAGTCTTGCCTTGTAAACATCTGGGAAGGGGGTGGCGGGGAATGTGTCTTTTAGGAGGGGCTATGGGTTGTGGGTGTGCTTTCTTTAAAGGAAAGAAAATACAAGCAATGCAGACAGCACATCAATGGAAACCAAAACAATGTGACTAAGTTCTACAAAAGCTTACAAGCCACATGAGATCAATGTGTCTAAAAATACACACTCATTAACATGATCTACTCTTGTCCTCAAATGAAGATTTAAAGCACTTTTCAAAGGCAAATAAACGTGATCGCCATTATTACAAATGGAGAAATTGATACGTAAGGTCTAACTTGTGTCAGTTCGCACAGCAAAGTTAATGGCAACGTTCCCAGCCTCATGAAGACCTGCACGTTCTGGGAGCTGAACCAACACATCCTGCCAAGTCCCTTCCAGCCTTTAAATCTATCTCCCATATTTCATTCCGTCCACTTGAGTCCTATGGACAGAGAGGAGTGTTTCAGCCTTAGGATTAGACTAAGATCTAGTTTTGTTTTCTCCAGCTTTTTACTGGGACACCTGCCAATCATCTGGAGGATGCTAAAGAAAAATGAGCTGGCACTTGATCTCTTCATACAATGGTAAGTTGTTATATCTCAATAACTTTTATCTTATTGGACCACACCGCCACCCAGTGTTACACAGGAGAGGGGGACATGCTGGCATCATTAACCCTATATCGCAAATTGGGAAACTGAGGCACAAGGAGAGTAAGTGATTTGCCCAGGGTCACTCAGCAAGTCAGTGACAGAGTCAGGTCTTGCTGTAAGTGCTTTGCCTAGGTGTGACGGTAGCAATGCACATTACACTGTGTTGTGTTCCTTTGAGGGTGTTTTCATTTCACACATGATTGATGTGTTATTTTGCACCATAATTCTTCTCCTTCCTTTCTGGTGTAGGGCAGAGGAGTATGGCCCCATTGTGCGTTTTAATGCTTTTCACAGAGTCTCGCTAATGGTTCTAAGTCCAGAAGGAGTAAAGGTACTGTATAAATCATCTGACTGGAATCATCCTATCCATCTACCCAGCCATCTGTCCTCCTAGAAAATGAAAGGGTGTTTCATTTCATTCAAATGTGCAGTGTTTGGAGTATGAGGTTAGGAGCCAGAGGTTCTAGTTCTTGCTGTACCATTTGACTTTACTGTTGCCTTGATTTAAGCCACTTGTGACATCGCTTTACAGGATAGTGGATGCCCGCAGCACTTACTGCAGTCAATGGGAGCTGCAGGTGCTCAACACTTCCAAAAACTAGTCCACTAACTGCTAGATGCCTCAGTTTCCCCTTCTGAATCATAGGAATAATAGTGATGTGAGATTTGAGCAACTTTTGTAAGGCAGTTTCAGATCCTGGGAGGAAAGGTGTTCTAGGGCTAGGCCTGCAGAGAAGCCTTAAATTCTGTAAGTGTGCAAATGAGGGAGCCAAACCTTCTAAAATAACTCTGGCAGACAAATGTGTTCCTTCCTAATAGTTCACGGGGCAAGTTTGTGTGATTCGTGGAGCCTGTTGCCTGTGGACTTTTGATAAAACAAAGAAAGTATTGAATGCTAGAATGGCTCTTTACAGTCTACTTGGGAAACGAATTGCACTTTATATTTGCTGACTGTGGGATTTCATTTTAGGAGTTCCTGATGATGCCACAGTACCCGAAGGATGGAATAACATATGGCAAACTCTATGCTCTATTTGGCGTGAGGTAGGCCAACTCCAATCAAAAGCATTGTGTGCTTAAAACAAATTTAGAAATGAATAAAATGGGAGGAAGGGATTCAATTTGCTTTGATCGATTCTGGATTTGACTTTAAATTGGGATCTGTGGCTAAACTCCAGTCACAACTGGGCACAAGGCACCCATTATATTAACTTGATGAGACTCAAACAGAATCAAGTGTCTTCCTAGTGGAACAATGGAGAGTACACATGGAAGTCCTTTATCTTTCACATCCCTCCCCTGTGGGATATGCACCTAGCCTCAGAACAGTTGGGCTCCTATGAGTTAAACCCAAAGCAGATGAAACTTTGCACAAGACTATTTTAAAAAATAAATCAATCACTGGTTGCCCTTTACATGATTGAATCATTCCATTGTGCATGGGGGTATTCAGCTGCTGGTTTTCATCAGAGAGGGGGAAATTATCCTGCCCTGCTAGCATGATCTACTGAAACATATAATGAAAAAAGAAAAGGAGTACTTGTGGCACCTTAGAGACTAACCAATTTATTTGAGCATAAGCTTTCGTGAGCTACAGCTCAGTTCATTGGATGCATTCAGTGGAAAATACAGTGAGGAGATGTATCTACACACAGAACATGAAAAAATGGGTGTTTATCATACACACTGTAAGGAGACTGATCACTTAAGATGAGCTATTACCAGCAGGAGAGCGGGGGAGAGGGAGGAAGAAAACCTTTTGTAGTGAACATCTGAGGAACAGTGGGGGTGTGGGGGGAAGGGGAGAATAAACATGGGGAAATATATGTATGATAAACACCCATTTTTTCATGTTCTGTGTGTATATAAATCTCCTCACTGTATTTTCCACTGAATGCATCCGATGAAGTGAGCTGTAGCTCACGAAAGCTTATGCTCAAATAAATTGGTTAGTCTCTAAGGTGCCACAAGTACTCCTTTTCTTTTTGCGAATACAGACTAACACGGCTGCTACTCTGAAACCTGAAACATATAATGTGGACCTTCAGATATGATTATTTATGATTTTGCACGTGGTAGTATCTAGGACCCTTCAGTCATGGATCAAGGTCCAGTTGTGCTAGGCACTCTACAAATCCAGCTGTCTTTTAAAGTCATTTCCTCCTTCAGTGGCATGAGTGGAATAATGTGCTTGGACCAACTTGGTGCTTCCTGAGAAAAGAACATATTTATAATTCGAAATTACAATATATTTCCCTAATATAAAACCGAGTAGGCTAATGAGAGCTCAGGCAGATGCGGAAAGGCTGCTATACATGTGGCTTGAAAGAATTGAAAACTTCATATCAAATCCCTTGCCAGAAACTTTTTCTTTTCCTTAATCCTCATCTTTTTGTTAGATTTTTAGGGAATGGCTTAGTGACTGATCTTAACCATGATCACTGGTACAAGCAACGGAGAATTATGGATCCAGCTTTCAGCCGAACGTAAGGCAAATCTATATCTGAGATTAGCTCCCTATTGTCTCCAGAGGGGAGTTATTAAAATGTGTCAGGTATTTCTCCCCCTTCCCCAGTTACTTTCAATTTAGAAATAACTGCAGTCATTCAATGGATAGTTCTCATTTTATCTAAAGTTTAATGCATTGTTTTTATGGCAACCATAACTTGGCCGTATTGTACGTACAGTAAATAGAGACTAATTTGGTTCTCCCACTTACATCCATATACACTCAATGACACTAGCAGCAGCAGCAGGTTTTGCAGAGCTATCTATCTAGACATCTAGTGATGACACCATATGTCCTATCTGAGTGCCTCTCAAGGATCTAAAGAGTGACTTCAAATACCACTTGACTCCTTTGCTTCCAGTCTTTAGGAGAAACATCTTTAGTATTGTGTAGGGTTTTTGTTTAGTTTTCCTCATGTGTCTGTACTTAAAGGCATTGGCACCGACTCCGTGGGTGCTCTGGGGCTCAGGCACCCATGGAAAAGAAATAGTGGGTGCTTAGCACCCACTAGCCACAGCTGTTTGGCAGCTGGCGGGAGGTGTATGGGGGAGGGTGGAGAGCAATGGGTGGGCAGGGGCCTCGAGAGGGGGCAGAGCAGGGTGGGAAGAGGCAGAGTAGGGGCGGGGCCTCAGAGCGGAGCAAGGGTGGAGCACCCCAGGAAAAACAAAATTCAGTGCCTATGCTCAGAGGGAAAGGTAAGCTAAATCTAGGCATTATGTTTCATTTCAGGTCTGATCCAAAGCCCACTGGAGTCAGTGGGAGTCTTTCCATTGACCTCAGTGGGCTTTGAATCAAGCCCTTTGCTCTGAAAGTGATTCATTCCGTGGTTATTCTTATCTCTGGCAGGATTGAATTCCACAGAAGTAGTGCAAGCAGAATTTAGCTCGTTCTGTTGTGCTTAAGCAAGTGATTATACCAGGTGTTTTCTTTAATTTGGAAAAATGTATGTAACTAGTTTAGGATTTAAAATATCATTTGAAAAATTTTTATTCTCTAAATTTTCCTTTGTAAAATAAGCGAAGATAATTTTTCTCTGAACAAAGATGCCCCATCACTAATATTTTTTTTTAATTGTCCAGCTACCTGATTGGTTTGATGGAAACCTTTAATGAAAAAGTAGAGGAGCTGATGGAGAAGCTAGAGGAAAAAGCAGATGGAAAAACTGAAGTGGACATCATGAGCATGATGAGCCGAGTGACTCTGGATGTTCTTGCAAAGGTACAGACTGTCTGACATCCTTTTTTCACTGTAAGTGACAGAAAAGTTATAGTGCAGATACCTAGACCAAAATCAAGGGGCTGTAGCTATGAAACAGAAAACTTTCCCCTGAATGCCAGTCTAATTCAGGGTGAGAATGTACCACCCCTACACAGGTAGAGTAGTAGCGTACTCCATAACTAGACCCACTGACATCAGTATGGAGTAAGATAACTACTCGCGGAATACGTTACCACTCAACCTGCCCAAGGGTGGCAGAATCTGATCTGTAGTAAGGGACAGAGGGGAAACATTTTCAAAAGTGTTTTACGTCCCACTTTAGAAGCCCCTAAGTGACTTATGTGCTTTGGAAATAGGACTTCGGCATGTTTTGAAAATTTTGCTCAGGGGCTGTTACCCTCAGGCTGTGTGTACTGTGCAATTGGAGGTGCGATTTGCACCTCATGTAGCCATACCAGTGCTAGCTTTCATCTAGCTAGCACGCTAAAAGTAGCAGGAATTCAGTGTGGACTAGCAGCATGAGTGCATACCCAGAGTCCCAGATGGGCTTGTACAGCCCATGCTGAAGCCTACGTTGCCGTTTTTGGTGTACTAACTTTGGTGTACCTAAGCTGCAGATCACGCCTGCAGTGTAGACATAGCCTGAGAGCTCTCCAGGTCTGTGTCTTCTTCTCCCTCTCCTCCAATCTCAAAGGAACATGTCAGTGTTTAATTCATATGTGTGTGTGTATAGTGTTTCATGGCCATTATGCATCAACAAAAACTTGCCATGGCTGCACCCTCTCTGCAGGAGTCAGCAAGAGGTTGGTAGAAGGGAGCAGTAAATGACTACCCCCGTTGGGTAAGTAGTGTGACACAGAGCGGTGTCTCTGAGCCTCTCTCTCTCCCAGGGGCTGCTTCTGGGCTTTAGATACCACCCTTTGCTCAGGGCTGTGTCTAAAGGTAGAATGTAACCCTTAGGTACTAGCATGATATAGGAACAGGGCATGGGTCTATTCATGTGTTTTTTAATTATAGATGCAATAAGCAGAAGGGTTTAATCAGCAAATAGCTGCCTCTTTCTCTCAATATCCTCAGGTGGCCTTTGGCATAGAATTAAACACGCTGCAGGATGATCAGACACCTTTCCCACATGCCGTGTCCATGGTCATGAAAGGAATGAACGAGATACGTGTCCCATTTGTGCAGGTCCGTACACATCTCACTTAAGTTAATGCTCTCTTCAGAGTGAAGCTGTAGTCACTGCATGCATATTGACTGGTGAGCACAGTGGGCTGGGGTTGTGTGTTTTGGCCCTTTCGCAATAGAAAAAGGATCAACAGATTGAAATGGTTCCTGTGTCTTTCTTTTCTTCTCTCTTTGAAATAAAATTTCAGTAGCAATTTAAGAAACTCATGCACTGAACAAAATATTTTCTTATCTTCTCTCTCTCTCTCTGAATAGAAACATAAATGTATCTGAAAAAAGGATCATGGTCTTTAGTAGAGCTGGTTAGAAAAAGGGTTTTCTTCCTGTGAACGTGTTTTTTTGTTTTTTTTTTTTAAGCAAAAATTCATATACCAAAACTTTTCAACTGAAAACCGAAATATTTTGATTTGAAAATGCTGCCACAGTGTCTCATGGGAGTTGTAGTTCAGATGGCTTGTGCTCCCATTTGCCTCTATAGGTCAGACACCCTGGTTAGACTACATCTCCCATGATGCAGGAGAGGGTGCATTTTGATACTTCCTGGGAGTCCTTGGCCATGGTGCATGAGGCAGCTGAACTGAATTACAGCTGCTGTGAGGGGCAGCTGAACTGAATTACAGCTGCTGTGAGGTGCTATGGCAGCATATCCAAATTGAAATATTTCAGTGTTCAAGCATTTGGTCTTTCAACACAAAAATCTAATTTTTCCATGGAGAACAAATATTTTTTAGCAAAAAATTTCATTTAATCAAACCCAGTTTTTTATTTAAAACAGTTTTGACCAGCCCTAGTCTCTACACCTCTTTGGTTTATTCTGCAAAGCTAGTAAAATGACCAAGTGCATTTTATATTCAGTACATGCCAGGAAAACAAAAATTGATAAAGGAGGTCCGGGAAAGTGTGAGACTGCTGCGCCGTGTAGGAAAGGAATGCATTGAGCAGAGGCAAGAGGCCATCCAGAATGGGGAGGAAGTCCCACAAGATATTCTTACACAGATCCTGAAAGGGGATGGTAGGAAACTCAACTTTCTCTGATTTCATTATTCTGTGAGTTGTTTTGCAGGGTTAAACAGTGGATCCAAACACACCCAAAATTTGGGGATTCACTTCTGGATCTGAACTTTGAATTACAGACCTTTCTAACATGTTCAGGAATGTTTCTTTCAAGCTGAAGATCCAAACAAGGGTTTGTTTACAAGTGGGACCTTGTCCTGGAGATTTTGCCCCTTTCTGAGTTTAACATATACCTCTTTTTACATTTGGAATCAGAACTTGGGTTCCAGGTCACCACTGAGCCTCCCCATCCCTTCTAGCCCCCCTCCCTCCCACCCCCATTGTCCCCAAAATGTTGTTAAAGGGGCAAAGTGAACTTTTATAACTACTTTGTTTCCTATCCCAGCAGCTCAGGAGGAGACTAGAGATGATGAAACTATTCTGGATAACTTTGTCACTTTCTTCATTGCTGGTTTGTATGATAGTTACTTTATTACTCTGACACATAATGTGGGAAGCTATTGAAAAGAGTACACGTTCCCAGGGGTCTACCATGAGAGTTACTAAGGGCTTGATTCTCTCTCTGACACAGGTGTAGGTCAGGAGTAACTCCATTGCAAGTTATAGTGGTGTAAAACCAGTTTGAGTGAGATCTGGAGTGAGAAATAAGAAAATGACGTTTAACCCTCCCACTCATCAGATAAACATAAGCAAAGACTATCTGGACCAGTGGCTCCCAAACTGTGGTCCACAGAGCAGCACTTGATGGTGGTCTGCAAAGAGCTGGTTAGTCTCATGATGCTGTCTCCTCCCCTAGATCTCATTGAAAGCAGCTAAAAGACATTAAGGGAAATGTGGTCTAAATGCAATCCCTATAAAGTGGGGGCACACTGTGTTGAAAAAAATGTACTCGAAGAATAGTTATCAATGGTTTTCTATCAAACTGGGAGGACACATCTAATGGGGTCCTTCAGGGGTCTGTTCTTCATCCAAAACTAGTCAATATTTTCATTAATGACTTGGATAATGGAGTGGAAAGTGTGCTTATAAAATTAAGAATGATGCCAAGCTGGGGGGTATTGCTAGCACTTTGGAGGACAGGATTAGAATTCAAAAAGACCTTGACAAATTGGTCTGGAATCAACCAGATGCAAATCAATAAAGACAAGTGCAAAATTACTACACATAGGAAGGCAAAATCAAATGCACAAACACACAACGGGGAGTAACTGGCTAGGAAGTAGTACTGCTGAAAAGGGCTCTGGGGCTTCTAGTCGATCACAGATTAAATGTGAGACAACAGTGTTATAAGGCTAATATCATTCTGGGATGTAATAATAGGAGTGCCTTATGTAAGACACGGAAGGTAATTGTTCTGCTGTACTCATCACGGATGTGGCGTAGTGTGTCCAGTTCTGGGCACCATACTTCTGGAAAGATATGGACAAATTGAAGAGTCCAGAAAAGAGCAACAAATATGGTAAAAGGTTTGGTAAACCTGAACTATGGGGAAGATTTAAAACTTGGTATGTGTATTCTTGAGAGAAAAGATTGAGGGGGGACCTGATACTCTTCAGAAATGTTAAGGACTGTTTTAAAGAAGATGGAGATCTGTTCTTCTCCGTATCCACTGAAAGTAGGACAAGAAATAATAGGCTTGATCTGCAGCTTAATCTGTTTGCGGTTTTTATTGTTGAAGGCCTCTTACATGCATATTTCAACATTTATATGATTTCATTCATTTATTGCCTAGCACAGTATTAAAATTAAGCATTTGGGGCTTTTGTTTTTTTTAAGAGGCCTCAATCTGGCCTCTGGTTTTGTGGTCACAGTTGTATTGGTACCATTAATTTTGTATAGAATAGTAATTTTTTCAGTGTTGCTTTTTAAATAGATTCTCAATATTTTTAGGTCATGAGACAACTGCTAATCAGTTATCATTTACAATAATGGAACTGGGACGGCAACCTGAAATACTAGAAAGGTATGTACACTCCACGCTTAGTTTGCCAGGACAGCTCTCTGACTCTTGTGCCCCATAATAATTATAAGGACTATTAAATAACCAGTATTTATTCATAATAAATCCTAACCTGTGTTCCAAAATAAATAATATTTAATGCAATTTCACACTTGTAAAATAAAAAACATGGAACTGAGATTTTTCAATTCTATTTAAGTAATTTATTTAGAAGCCTTTATACAAAGCCGGTCTGGTCTGCAGATGGGATTTATCACATTTGATTGTATTATGCTTTATGAATACTGCCGTGGTACTGATCCTGGAATATTTGCTCAGGCAGTCAGCCTTTGGAATCAATAGGCATTTTGTCTGAGGGAGGAAGGCAAGGTCAGGCTCAATATTAGGACAGTTTAAAAAAAAAAAAGAGCGTTCACCTGGCCTAGCAGGAAATGGATGTCGGTAACTACAGCTTCTCCTTCATTATACCTCTAGACTTCATGCTGAAGTGGATGAGGTTATTGGAGCCAAGAGGGACATTGACTATGAAGATCTTGGGAAGCTGGAGTACTTGTCACAGGTACAGTAGGAGAATGAGGCCAAAGGGCAGTTGGCGTTGTTTTGCAGCACTTTTGCCATGTCATAGCACAGCCATTAGGGGACTCTGAACTGGTTTTGTTTTATACAATCAAAGCAACGATCAGTTCTGACAGTGTTTGTCCTAGCTATTCTGAGCTTTCAGGGTAGCATAACCTTGGGAGAAAAGATGTTCTTGGGTTTTCACTCTGAAATGGCACAGAAATCCTTGCCTGCTTAGTTTAATTATTATCGGAGCATAGAACTAGGTTTCTCATTCACTATATGTTTCAAGTGAATCTCTGCCATTATTTTGACAACATGGGTTTGTAGTCTGGAACTCCACCCCAGAGAGTCTGACTTGGGGTGACTGACCTGGTTTCAGAGCCTGAGCTCCAACCTGAGTAGTAATAGACTTTATACTGCTATTTTTAGCACTGTGGTGCAAACCCCACAAGCCCAAGGCAGTTGACCTGGGCTCTTTGTCTAGCTGCTGTGGGTTTTTTTTTCACAGTGTTCTCCTTATACACAAGGCAGTAAGAAGGGCAGAAGTATATGTATTTAGCTGTCCTGCCTTGCTAGCCATCAGCTTCTCTAGCTACAGCCTTACTTATATTGTTCACCCTCCAGATCAATGACCTGATTGGAAAGGCTATGGGGGAAGAATTGACATCATCTCTCTTCTCCCCATGTTGTAATAATTAACTCTTTGTTCCTCTGTGCTGACACAGGTTCTCAAAGAATCCCTCCGATTATACCCTCCTGTTTCAGGGACCATACGTTGGACAGGAAAGGAAAATATCATTGAAGGCATCAGAATTCCAGCAAACACTACTCTCTTTGTGAGTTTGATGGCTGCATCCAAAATGTATCAGGTTATAGGTCCACACACAATGGAGTTAGACACTGCAGAGCCAGAATTCCCTGTTGGCATAGTTCATTGACTTCAGGGGAATTACGGCAGCAGAGAATTGGGCACTGAAGACCAAAAGAGTAAGGTGTGAATCGGGCTTTTGGACCCAGTTTGTGGCAGTACGTCAGATCCAGTGATGGGGAGGGTGATGCAAAGTGTTTAGTTAGAGACAAACAGAATTATTTTTGTCCTTGTGAGCCATCAGAGAGGCTCTAGTAGTGTGCATCTCATAAATAATGCAAACACACATTTTATTGGCAGTTCAGCACATATGTCATGGGAAGGCTGGAAAAGTTTTTCAAGGACCCACTGACCTTTAATCCTGACCGATTTAGCAAAGATGCACCAAAGTGAGTATATTTTACTACCATGTTACCAAAACGTACTGAGTAACCATTATGGTAAGAGCTTTAACAGGGAAAATATGTTTATTATTGTAGCTTTATGCTCAGATGCAAATCCAAGCATTATTATTATTAATAATAATAATTTTGTGTTTTATACAGCAGGTTTTTATCTGCAGTTCTCAAAGCACTTTACAAAGGAGGGTATTATTATTATTTATTATTAACATTTAGACTGGAGTAGCACCCAAAGGCCAAATCAGATTGGGGCCCATTGCATTGGGCACTGTCCAAATATATAATGAATGACCATCCCTGCCCCCAAGAGTTTACAGTGTCATTTCCCCCATATAACAGGAAATGGGCACAAAGACGTATGATGCTATTCTGCTGTTAGGTTAGGAAGATGGTGTCTTAATGAGTCAGAGGTGTAAAGAAGTTATTGCTAAGCAATTAAAATTACAGTTGTGATGAAATATTTGACTTATAAACCAGCATCTCTCATCCCAGTGCAGCCATCAGAATAAATGTTGTAAAAAAATTTTTTTTTCCTCATAGGCCATATTTTACCTATTTTCCATTTTCTTTGGGACCCCGTTCCTGTATTGGACAGATATTTTCACAGGTACGCAGGCTTCTGAAGTTTTGGTGTATCCCACCTTTTTCATAGATTCCAAGGCTGGAAGGACCATTGTGATCATCTAGTCTTACCTCCTGTATAGCACAGACCATAGAACTTCCCCAGAATAATTCCTGGTCAGTGATGGAGAATCCCCCACAACCCCTGGTAAATTGTTCTAATGGTTAATCACATTCACCATTACAAATTTATGCCTTATTTCCAATCTGAATTTGTCTAGCTTCAACTTCCAGCCATGGGATCGTGTCAGACCTTTCTCTAATAGTTTGAAGAGCTCATTATTAAATATTTGTTCCCCGTGCAGTCAGATCACCCATTAAACTTCTCTTTGTTAAGCTAACAAATTTTAACTGTTGCTTCATTGGTACATGCTGTGCCATGTTGCTGAAGCAATAGGCAACCAGACAGGCCCAAAGGCATAGAGGCAAAGCTACTGACCTGGCTTCTTCCCCTTAGAGCTGGGCTCCCCAAGGCTGTCGTGATGCACATTTGTGGACAGTGCAGGGAAGCTGGCCTTGCTGTTTGTTCCCTGCTCTGTAGCTCTTGTGTGGAATCTTCTGTTTTTCCAGTTTACCATGCTGCTAATGGGGCTCATCTAAATGCAGTTATACCTGCGCTGGCAATCCTCTTATTAAAGTGGATTGATCCGTACCCTCGTCTCCAAGTAAGACCTAGAACTTAAACCAACAGACATATCTTTGTGTCTGTAATGTACCTCCAATTCGGGAACACTGCAGGTGACTGAGGAACACCCCTCACAGGGGAAGCTCTTTCCCTAATGGAGTTACAATAATACCGTAGCTTGTATCGTTTTAAATCTCTGTATTTTACAGAATTGCCCAGTGTCTTCAATTTAAATCTCTTCAGCCAAAGCAATATTTGCATCTGCTGATTTCGAGTTTTCTTTTCTCCTTAACAGATGGAGGCTAAAGTGGTGATGGCAAAGCTGCTTCAGAGGTTTGAATTTCAGCTGGTGCCAGGGCAGAGCTTTACAATTATGGATACAGGAACCTTTAGACCAAAAGACGGCGTAGTGTGCATATTGAAACCACGGATCATTACAAAAAGGTCCCAAAAATAATGGGAGTGGGGAGCAATGGAGTCAAATGGTGGTGGAGTTTCCCCACGGATTTTAGAGATTTTTGCAATCACTTTTGAGGGGTGCTATTTAGAAAATGTTGTTAGCCCACCCCGTAATTACTGTGGAGAAGTTTAGGAGTTTCAGTGTGGATGTTTATTTGAATCTTGTTGATCTGGAAGCTTTGCAAAAAGCAGACTTTTAATCCGGTACCGCTTGGTTCTCATCAGACTTGGAAAAACCACAAGAATATCATCTCTCACTCTGCTACATATGATGACAAACAAACCTAAAGCCAAATCCTGGTCCAGATTTTTCACTGATTTCAGTGGAACCATTGGGCATAAGTTCAGAAGCACATGAGCACTTAAACAATGAATCAAACACTTGGTTGAATTGTACAGCAGTTTTGGTTTGAGTTTGGGGGTAAAAGTTTGAGTTCATTCTTATTGCACCCAAATCATTTCCCACATCCATGCTGTAAACTGCAATAGTACATGTTATCTTTGCTGTGAATATGATTCAGCATATGAAAACTAATGGCAGGGGAGGGGATCAGAAGCTACATCTATTGTCTATCCTAGATCTGTGCAAATACTGGATTTTCTGGTTCATTGGCAATTCCAAAATACCGATAGATTAAAGTAATTGTTTCAGAATGAGCAAAAAATGAATTTTTTACAAAAAATTTTTGGCAACTCAAAAAAGTTTAAAAAAAAAATTGGATTGAACAACATGGTTTGATTTCAAGCTTTTTTTATGTTTTTAAGTGTTTGGTTTTTAATAAAATGAAGGTAAATTTCTAAATGAAAAGTTTTGAACCAAAACATTGAAACGTTTCGTTTTGAAAATTTCAATATAGCATTTCAGTTTTTTGTGAACTTTCTTTTTAGGGTTTTTTTCAGCCAAAGTAATTGGACAAAACTGCCATGAATTTGTAAAACATTTTGGTATTGCTCACTTGGCATTTTTGCCAAAAAATGTGCCCATATCTAGTCTTTCCTCCTTTCTTGTCTGTCTCTCACTCTGTCTTTCACACTGTCCTTCTCTCCAATCCCAGTCCATGTTGCTCAGTGAACACACAGTGGAAGCAAAAGTTGTGCTGTGTCTTAGCATTACCATGTCCTACTTCTACAACTGACATTAGCTAGATTGTAATATGACAATGCTCCATGCCTGACAAAGCACTCAGCTGGATTAGCTTCCAAATGGCCTATCTCAATTAAAGGAAGAACTACTTGGGAAAACGCTACTGTTTAGAAATAGATGGTAATTAATAGATGATGGGGAACATGACCCTGTCTTGGATAAAAGGGAGTTCAGGATAATTGGAGCTGAACTGTGTTCTTTATCTCTTCCAATTAAGATGGGCAGAAGACAAGCTGTGATGTGGTACAGCATCCATCTGTTCCTGTAGGGCCAGATTGTAATGCCCCTTACACTGAGTTCCCATTGACTTCAGTGGGACAGCTCATGGGCTAAGGTACTATTCAGCATAAATAAGGGCATGATAATCTGCTCTATCACATTGATGCTATCACTCCGACAGCATTACTGTCTTTGGTAATGTCCTACGGTACACATGCAGTCAGGTATAAGGCCCTGCAGTTGCACTTGCTCAGTCACCTGCCAGCCTAATGAGCACAGCTGGGATGCATCCACTAGACCACGTGATGGATTGCCCCACCTGGTTGGCTGAGCAAGCTAGCAGGCTTGCTCTTCAGCCCAACGGCAGCAATTCACTGGCTGCTCAATGCATGTGCCTGTGGTTATGCTCTGTTTCTGTGTTCAGGTTGCTCCAAGCCCTGCTTCTGCATTGCTCCTCCCTGACAAATAAAGGGACTCTATCTTTCTCTCCAAGTATATTGCTGGAGGTTAATATGGGATTGAGCCAGATGCCTTTTTTCTTAAAGGCCAGCTGGGGACATTGCAGAGGTCTGGATGCCCTATCGGATGAGGGTTGTTGTGATAATTGGGCCTACAAAGATACCCTAATTGTGACCTCAACTGTGAAAAGTGAATAACAGTTCATAGAAGTGACGCAATAGCCAATAATGTTGACGGGAAAAGGTGAAAAAGATGGAATTAGTCTAAACAAAAAGGCCTAGTAGTATACTCCAAGAATTGCGTTAAGATCATGCCTGATAAACAAGAACAGTGTGAGACTGGAAGTCAATGAACCAAAATTGGTGTGTTGGAAATTAGGCCTAATTTGTGGACAAAATATGAGGGGATGGGCGATTCCGCCTAATGATCCTCAAAAAGAGACTTTGAGTGGGAAAGGCTACTGGGCTGCTGGCTGACTGAAAGACAAGAGAAGGAACAAGCTTCTCTTCCCAGTTGCCACCTCAACCATCTCCACGGCCCTGAACTTTCTCTCTCTAATCCTGAAAGATGTCTTGAGCAGACTGAGCCAGAGAGAATGAACCAGTTGACATCACCAGTTTCAGCTAAATCCCATATGCCACCTAAGAGGTGAGACTTTGACCTTTGTGTGTTTCTTCCCCACCTTCAACAACAACTCCAGCCGAATGCAACTAACTTCTTCTCTCCCTCCCCAAAGGACATTTTTTACCATCTTTGATACCATCTAAGACTGTGGTTTTTAACCTTTTTTCTTTTGCAGACCCCTAAAAAATTTCAAATGAGGGTGCAGACTAGTTTGGAAATCTTCGACATAGTATGCAGACCCATCAGGGATCCACAGACCACAGGTTGAAAACCACTGTTTTATGGAACAACAGCCTTTCACAGACCCCTTAGACATAGTTTGTGGACCCCAGATTGAAACCACTGATCTACGAGACTGTCAAACAAGGGAAGGAGTTCCTTTGAAAAGGAAACAAGGGATGTTATTAAAATGAAAGCCTTACTTAATACTTTTCAAATGATTTAACTGTTCTTCCTTCTTTTCTATATCTTTAATTAAAGACTAAAATTATGTTCAATGATGATGTGTTTTCCATGGTACTTGTAGTCCATAGGGCTAACCTGTTAGGTTGCTATATTATATATCCTGTCTTTTTTGGCTGGTTTGATTATATTATTATGGCTTATATTTTTGTACTGGATAATTTTTGTAAACATTACATCATTATATTTGGCTGTAATGCAGGAACCTGGGTCCTGTATTATTAACTAGAGCAAATTTGCATGAGTGTTTGTAACCTGTGGCATAGATAAATGGCCTACCGGTTATCCTTTTAGACTTTGGGAAACTGAATGTGTTTACCAATTCTGGAACATACTAATAACAACAAGGTGCACCACAAGAACATGGAAGTAACGGTTCAGGCCAAAGGTAACAGGATATCAGATAATGGGCATTAATATGTATGAGTAAGGTAGAATAAGTGTACCCTAAGATTATGGCGGTGAGGAAATGTGATTTGGGCATGGAAGATTGGGCACTGACATGAATATTCAGGATAGTGCCAAGACTCTATAAGAGGGCAAACCACCATATGGAAATTACTCTTTTAGATCTTTAGTTCCCCTTTGTTTAGCTACCAGCTTATTTTTTGCAGTAAAACTTAGTTACTCAACACTGACTCTGCTCTCCACCATCTCGGCATTGAGGAACTTGGACCATTGGACTCATCTAGCATGCCAGAGGTGAGGCTGGTCCTGTGTCTCTTATCACCAGGTCTACAAGAAGGGTGTTAATATGCTAGTTTAATTAGCATTTGTGAGGAATGTTACCATGGGTACTATTAGAATGTTATTATTTCTTTTTAATTCTGAGGTCTGGAGCTTTAATGACTTTTTCCTTTAATAAAAATCTCTGCTTTGTTCTCAGCATGAGTGTTCTTGCCACTCACCCTGAGGGTCCTTACAAAATATTGAACTCTCTGTGTTGAATTCTGTAGCCTGATTTCAGGACAAGAACCTGATTATCTTCTGTTCAGATAATTGGTGAGCCTGTATCAGGTTAGCATATTAAGCAGGTTGAAGTTTCTGTATACCAAACCTTGTCTAACACTCTTTAATGTTGGACATTTTCAGGGTCACATTGACACCTTTGGCTCTTTGGGCCTATATATTCCATCTAAATTAATAGCACAGGTGTCTGTCGCTAAGAACCTGTTGAAGAGTCGGAAAGCCTCGGAGGTAGAGGAGTTATGGAACCATCAGGGAGCCCATGGAAGGAGCTGATAGAGCTGTGGATACCTTGCCAAACAACAGCACAAACTAGGGTGACCAGATGTCCTGATTTTATAGGGACAGTCCCAATTGTTGCCTCTTTTTCTCACATAGGCATCTATTACCTCCCACCTCCTGTCCCGATTTTTGACACTTGCAATCTGGTCAGCCTAGCGCAAACATTTCCAGAGTATGAGCTGTCCTTACAACCATGATAAACCCCAGAGGCTGCTAGTCCCGAGCTTATTAGCACCTATCCAATTTTTCACACAAAACTCAAAATGAAAGAAAAAGCAAGAAAAGTGTCCCAATACAGGGAAAATAGTAATACGATCTCTGGATTCAGAGTAGCAGCCATGTTAGTCTGTATCCGCAAAAAGAAAAGGAGGACTTGGTGAAGTGAGCTGTAGCTCACAAAAGCTTATGCCCAAATAAATTTGTTAGTCTCTAAGGTGCCACAAGTCCTCCTTTCCTTTTTATATCTGGATTGTGCCAGATCAGTGCTCATTACCCATTGCTTCCATCAGGTGGCAGGCTTTCATTTCCAACTGTCAAATCCAGGTCAGCCCTGCAGGCCTGACAGTTTCTTAGGAGCCAACACCACAGGGGAGAGTAGATGCTTCCCAGGCTGGAGGCTGGCGGATTGATGTTGTGCCAAATCTCTGCAGCGTTCTTCTGTCAGTCCTGTTTCTCTTGTGTTGCAGGGGGCCTCCATCCCTCTGAGAAAAGCCATGTTGGATCAAGCAGAGGCTTGAACAAGCTGCTGCATGGGGTCTTTTGTGCTAGTTGAAGCCCTGAAGCATGAGATTTGTTTCTAGTCTTGCCCTAATACAGAGCTGCAGATATTAAAAGTAATGTGTGTGCAGTGTAGCGCTTCCTGTTCTCTCCATGGCCTAGGGAGGAGGTTTGTTGTGTGTCACTGGCCCGGACGGCGGGTAGCAGGATGGAGCAGGGGGGTCAGTGTAAATCATGGGGATAGTGCCTTGAGCATGTTGTGCGCTTACACCACACAAATCCCAGCCATCCCTGCCCCAGAGACCTCCCAGACTGAATAACGCTGAGAGAAAAGCAGAACATTCTCCTCTCTCTCTGTTGTGTGACAGCAAACCTCACTCACAGCACAATGGGATGTGTTGGTCTTTGCTGATGGGCTCCAAATCTCTCTTGCTCATTCCTTCCTCTCTCTCTCTCTCTCTGTGGATGGACTGTGGCTGCTTGTGCACTGTTAGACCTATGGGCAGAGATGACATTGTTAGAACAAGAATGCTAAACTCCTCTGGGGTAGGGACAGTCCTTTCCTCATTCTGACATCAGTGACAGGAGAGTCAGCAATGGAAAGCTGGTGCCACCCCAATGGTATATCCCAGTACAGCCTGCACAATGGTAGCACCCTCTTAGAATTGCTCCTACCCAGTGTTGCAGTGTTGCATTTCAGCTGATCATTCTGCCCACTCAGCTACTTTGGTTTGTTCACACTCCAGCTTCCCCCAGAACCGAGTCCTTGTTATTCACTCTAGGTTTCCTCAGCTAATTTGTCAAGAGACCTGTCTCTTACCACATCACTTGGGCTCCAGCTCTTCTTAATTGAGGCAAGAAGTTGAATCCGGACCTGGATCTCTTTCTGAATTTCTCCACCAGCTCCATCTCTATGGAAACCTGAACTGATACCCCAGAGCCAACCCCCACACCTCTATCTGGAGTTTTTTTGCTCGCTTGTTGACACTGCTCAAGTGTCCATCGAAGAAAGGTTAGGACAAACAAAAAGAGCTGGGGGCTTTTGTATTACCTTACTAAGTTGCTGGTGGACAGGAAAACACTCTTGAACAATTGTACGGACCTTCACCAGATGCTGACACATAGGGAATGTTCAGATGTCAATGCTAAAGACCTCTGTGTCGAATTGGACAACATCAATGTTCCCTCTCATTTTTTTCATCCATGTGCGGAATGAATTTTGTTATGTGCACGGAGGTGATGTGTGGATATGCCCCACCAGTAGAATAAAAAAACCTAGATACTTAGATATATGTTTTTAAAAAGTTATTATAAGGATAATTACTCCAGCCGGGACAGGTTAGGCATTTTAGAACTCACGACTCAAAGAATTAAATTTAAGCATAAGAAAGAAATAAAAATTATGAAATGCATAGACCAGTCAAAAAACAAATAACACACTTTGAAAGAATAAAATTACAGAGCATATATGTGCATTGCAGGAAGTACCAAGAAGTAACAACAACAATAATGCAAGTATGTGTTGGGAGGGAAGTGTGAAAAACTGTGTGTGTGTGTCTGTGAGAGAGAGAGCCACACAGACCGTGTGTGTGTGTGTGAGAGAGACAGAGAGACAGTGCGTATATGTGTGTGAGACAGAGACTGTGTGTGTGACTGACAGACTGTGTGTGTGACACAGAGAGTGTGTGTAATGGGGAGAGACACACAGAGAGTGTGTGTGTGTGTCAGTGAGACAGTGTGTGTGAGAGAGAAAGAGAGAGAGAGACACACACAGACAGTATGTGTGTGTGTGGGGGGGGGGGTGACCTAGAGACAGTGTGTGTGTGAGAGACACACAGAGACTGTGTGTGTGCTGGCTGCTGGGGAAGTTTCCGAGAGATGCTGTGTGCTGTCTCCTTAAGGCACTCACTGAAAGCTCTCTTGCTCCTGAGCCCTGTCCCCCCTCCACCGCTCTGCAGAGAGGGGGGAGGGGGAGAGACAGCGTGTGTGTGTGTGTGTGTGTGTCTGTGTGTGTCTGTGTGTGTGTGTGAGAGAGAGAGAGTCAGAGACGGAGACAGAGATTGTGTAAACTGGCTGCTGGGAAAGTCTTTGAGAGACCGTGTGCTGTCTCTTTAAGGCGCACACTGTCCAGAAGGCTTGTTCACACCTCAGATTGCAGCAGCTCTCCTGCTCCGAGTCCTGAGCCCTGTCCCCTCTCCCCTGCTCTGTGGAGATGGGGTACAGGAGCAGGGGGAGGGAGACACCCTGACATTAGCACCCTCCCCTGCTCTGCACAGCCAGCAGGATGGTCCCGGGAGCAGCTGCAGGAGCAATGTGGCTGCAAAGCAGCAGGGCGGGGGAGGAGGGGACACCTGAACACATGGTGACAGATATGTGTGGCTCTGCTAATCAAGTGCCGCCCGACTGCGCAGCTTAGAGGGAACACAGGACAATATCCGTCGCATCTTGCAACACAGGAAGCACTCTTCACTCCACATTCTCCAGTTCATTCATGATGCAGAGCTGAAGGACACTCTTCCTAATGTGTGGCTAGCTTTGAGGATTCTGCTCAGGTTGCCGGTCACAGTCATGTGTGGTGAGCACAACTTTTTGAAGCTCAGGCCCATTAAAACATATCTTTGATCAGTGATAGCCAACGAGAGACTGACATTGCTTGCTATTTTATCATTTGAAAATGCCATTGGCCAGTCTTTCGATCTCTCTGACCCTGTGCTTCGGTTCATGAGGGCAAAGGCAAGAAAAGCAAGATTTGAACTAAAGGACTAGGGTTAATATTCTAAGACCATCACCAATTGTAACACTATTTAATGTTGGGCCACCCAATATTGGTGCACAGTTCAATTTCTTGATGTTAGTACATTTCAGTTATTCTTAAAATTAAAAGCTTAGAGGAAACAAATGTTTTTATTTGCTTTTATATGGCATGAATAAATACAGCTTTACAGATCCTAGTGCGCAAATTTATCATCTTATGTGACAGGGATAAATCATGCATGCAAATCATGAATCAAAGTCATAAAATGGGCTACCAATGCAATAAAAAAGACGGTATTCAAAGGTTTAACAAATGGAGGAGGGGAAATCAAAGATGCTCCTTGCCTGGGGCACAATTTGGTCTAGGGCTGACCCTGTGAGAGTGCCGGGGCTGGTCCTGGAGCACTGACTGAAGAGCAGAGGTCATCAGTATTATGATGCCCACTGATCAGCCCAACTGCCCTGAAGAGCTGCTGCCCAGCGAAATTGCTGCATTCTAACTGACTTCACAATCATAGTCCCTGCTCCCAACCAGCTCCAATCCCCACTAAGCTCAGTCTGACACTATTAAAGTTATGATTTCATTACTGTTCTTGTTTCAGAGTAACAGCCGTGTTAGTCTGTATTCGCAAAAAGAAAAGGAGTACTTGTGGCACCTTAGAGACTAACCAATTTATTTGAGCATAAGCTTTCGTGAGCTACAGCTCACTTCATCGGATGCATACCGTGGAAACTGCAGCAGACTTTATATATACACAGAGAATATGAAACAATACCTCCTCCCACCCCACTGTCCTGCTGGTAATAGCTTATCTAAAGTGATCATCAGGTGGGCCATTTGTACATTGTACAATGCAAATGCACTCTCCGCGGGAGAGTGAATTTGTGTGGGGGGGTGGAGGGTGAGAAAACCTGGATTTGTGCTGGAAATGGCCCACCTGATGATCACTTTAGATAAGCTATTACCAGCAGGACAGTGGGGTGGGAGGAGGTATTGTTTCATATTCTCTGTGTATATATAAAGTCTGCTGCAGTTTCCACGGTATGCATCCGATGAAGTGAGCTGTAGCTCACGAAAGCTTATGCTCAAATAAATTGGTTAGTCTCTAAGGTGCCACAAGTACTCCTTTTCTTTTTACTGTTCTTGTTGTAACTCTAAAGGCCATAGCCAAGCAGGACCCCGATGCTGTGCCCTATATTCCATGTTATTTCCAGAGAACTGAGTTTCTTACCCTGGAATCACAGCCCCCTAAATTTCACCCCTCTCAAGCTCTATCCCAATGGCTCAGGAAGAATCAACTCTGTTGCTGGCTGGGCTGTTTATTCAATCATCTGTGAAGTACAGGCTGAAGCTAAAGGGTTTGGCCCCGTCTGCATTGACATCGGCCCACCACCCATTTAGGAGCCCGCAGTGGGAGACACCCAGTAGCAGAAATACTGCCCTGCCCTTGTGAGGCGGTCTCATGTGTCCATGGAAGCATGGGTGTGTCCTTGTGTCCGTATTGGCAAGCACTGGAAGGTTGCATGCCCAACTCTCACCCTGCCATCTGGTCAGCCCCTTGGGTGGATGGACAGGCTCTTAGCAATTCATGACAACCCCTCAGCAGCTGCTGTAGTCCTCATCACCATGCTGAGGGCATCCACCGTCTCCCTCCAGCCAGTGTGCCAGTCTGTGCCCCTGGACCTGACACAGACCTCTGCCATTGGTTCCTTTGGACTTTCAGTATATTTGTAGCAACCCATCTGTAACTCACTCAGATACTTTGTTTTCCTCCTCCTGGCCCAGTCAGGAATAGGGCTCCAACATTTTCCCCTGAGAGGAAAGGGGAGAGATAATGGTCCCATGATTCCTGCTCCATTGGTATTGGTCACAGAGTTTCCTCAATTCACATTTAACTGGTGTCTATTCCTTTCACCTCAGGCTACTAAGGGGACTATGTCACAACAGGGCTGCATCTGTGATCACCCCCTCATGGGCATTCTCCTTGAGTTTTCTTCCTGTTCTTTTTCTCAGCGCTGCTCCAGCGCTCTCTCCTCTCTCTGGTGTCAGAACTGCTGCTGCACTGACTGCACTGACTGCACTGATCCACCTGTGGTGGCTTTTCTCTCTCCAGCTCCTCATGCCACTGTCCTTCACTCTCCTTCTCCTCTCTTAATCCCAAACATACTCTCCTCTCCATAAGGCTGCAGCTCTAAAATTGAGTGTGCCACACAGTCAGGACTCTTGGGTTCTGGCTCCAGCTCTCCCACTGACTTGGTAGCTAGCCTGGGAACCAGGGTTAATCAGTCTGCCTGGCTGGCTGTGCCTTATTTTATAAAAAACTTGATTCTGAATCTTTCCAAACAAATTTTATTGGACCAAATCAGAGCTAAATGCCTTGTTCCCTTTCCAGTCCTCAGGAGGCTAAACTGTTGCAAGCCGCAGGCAGGGAAGAAGAGACCGAGATGCCACCAATGCCCGGAGGCCCATCCAGTGTGTGGCAGGGAATTGATTAGGTGGAGTGTGTCCAGATGATCCCTGCTTCATGCTGCAGAGGAAGTCACTGTGGGATCTGTTGAGCTTTGCTGATGAGGTTTTTAATCTTTGGGCCGATCTACACTACAAATTTACATTCCCACAGCTGCACTGCAGGCCATTTGGTGATCAGGCTCTAAGCTGATGGGAGAGAGATCTCCCGTCGGCTTAATAACTCCATCTCCTGCTGACATAGTGCTGTGTACATGGAGGGTTAAGGTCGGTATAACTATGATGTAGTGTAAATCAAGCTTTTTTCTCTTCCCCATTCACTCCTCCTCTCTTCTTTTCACCTTCCATTTTATCCCCATGCTTCAATGTCCCCTCATCCTTCTTTTGTCTCCCTATTTAGCTAATTCCCTGCCAGCAAAACTCCACTCAAAGAATTAAAGAACAAGCATACCTGTCATGGCGCTTCATGATGTATTCAGACCATCCTCCTGCTTTCATGTTAATCCTACAAGTTTGTTACAGCTCTGGAACAAAACTCTTTACTAACTTCCTTAATGTATGAGTATGCCCTTAAAATGACATTGTTTAGAGGGCAAATTGTCTTAATAATATTTAAGACACATAGTGTCATGTTATCATTAAAAAATGGTTAAAAATCATCCAGTTGGGTCACTGTAGATACATACTCAGGATTTCTATTTTACATTATATCACTGAACAGTTTCCAGAAGCTAAAACAGGCTTTTAGATCAGTCATTTGTAAATGCAAGTTCCATTTTTATATCTGTGTTTATGTTTTGAAGCTTTACATCTTAAGTATCTTGAACTGAAGTGTGTTTTCATTTGTGCTGGAGAAATATCAAATGCATTGTACAAACAGATTACAATATTTAAGACTTTATTTCTTATTACTGAAGTAACTTAATAGGAAAAGAAAACACATTGCCATTGGGAAAAAAAAAACATTTTTCTACTGGAAATACACTTTCAGGTGTCTTAGATCTGATAGGAAATCCATGTTGGTCAATCTATTCTAATATTTTCTTTCCAGTTATCACTTTAAAGCCTTTTATCTTGCCTTTTTTTTAAGCTAGTGCAAAATGAATTTGTTCTCTAATTTGTTAGTTATTCCACATTTTAGAAGAATGTTTGAGGGGAAACCCAACTACTTTAGACTTCATAACTTTTTAATGAGAAATGAGATATACAAATTAAGAGTACATATATTTGCTTGCTTATTAATTTTCCAGAAGGTAATAGAAATGAAAATAAAAAAGTATGTGAGTGTTTGAGGGTGATTGGTGTGATATTGTAAGGACAATGATATTGAGCAAACATTCTGCATGAATTTTATTTACCAATTGAAGTTTTTAGTTCTTTTATTAAGGCTCCAAAACTCATTTCTAAGTTATTATCCGCCAAAAAACCTAGACTTTTCAGGTGTTTAAGTAGCCCCTGGAATCACAGTTAAAGTTGCCCCCCCCAAAAAAAAATCTGAAATGACACCCCTGCAGAGCTGGCATCTGCTTTTCATTCCCTTGCTGGGCCAGGCAAGGGGGTGGGAATTTGAAGCACTCCTTTATGTGAATAGGGATGTCTCTTTTATCCTCCTCAGAGATCCTGATGAAACTTTCATGGAGATACTCTGCAATCCTCTCCCAAAGGCGTCTAGGAATTGCAGCCTTATTTCTTCCTCCGCGACAGGGCACATTCTCATGCCACTCTGCTATGAATTCAGCTGGCACCATCGCAGCAAACAAGTAGTGGGATAGAGGCCTGAGCAACTCTGAGCCCTGAGAGTTAAGGCTCTTGACTACTACTAACTTGTCTAAGGAGACAAGGTGGGTGAGGTAATATCTTTTATTGGACTGACTTCTGTTGGTGAGAAACAAGAAGTTGGTCCAATAAAAGATATTACCTCACCCACCTTGTCTATTTAATATACTGGGGCCCACAGACCTACAGCAACACTGCATACTGACTTCTCTAGTCATTTAGGTCCACTGAAATACTGGGGTACTGTGACCAGTCACAGTCAGACCCACTATGTTTTCTCCATGCTGTGGCTACGAATTACTGAAAGCAGTGTAGTTAAAGCCAGAGGACCAAATTCACACCTAGTGTAATTCTCCTTTAACTGCAGTGCCATAGATTTGGCTCAGAACCTAAGTCCCCCATTACTGTAAGTATCTGAGCACCCCACAGTCTTTGATGTGTTTATCCTCACAACAGCCTGCAAGGTAGGGAAGTGCTATTAGCCTCATTTTACAAAGAGACTCACATTTTAGAAGGTATGTAGGCACCTAACTCCCATTGATTTCAATCCGTTAGATGCCTGAATACCTGGGGCCTCCTGTGTCTAGCAAGCTAATCAGAGGGACCATTCTTCCTCTCAGCTCCGCCGCCCAGAGCAGCCCAAGTC
Organism: Lepidochelys olivacea; assembly: GCF_965140295.1. Lineage (NCBI taxonomy): Eukaryota > Metazoa > Chordata > Testudines > Cheloniidae > Lepidochelys > Lepidochelys olivacea. Next base: position 105,027,617 of record NC_140416.1, read on the forward strand.
TAACGGGCCAAATTCAGCGGCGGTGACAGTGCAGTGAAATCAGGGCCGGATCTCCCCCTCCCTGTCTCCCAAACGCAGTTTGCGGCGAACTGAAAGGGCCGGTTTAAAACACCGGGGCGACTCCGCAGCAGGAACGAGGAGCCTCCCTGGGCTGGGTGAGAGGCGGGGCTGGCTGCAGACGCGCACAGGCTCCGTGGGGCGGGCTGGGGGAGAGGGCAGCCGAGCGAAGGGGGAGCCGCTCCGAGGCGAGGCGCGGCGGGCGGGAGCGGCCAGCTGCCCCCTAGGGAGCCGAGCCGGGGCTGGCCGCGGCGCGGCGCTCCTGGGACTGGCGGACACGCCCCTCTGGGCTCGCCCCGTGCACCGGCAGGCAGAGCCGGCGGGGCCGCTGGGGAGCTGCCGCGCTCGGGCCGTCCCGCATGCGGGCAGCCAGGGGCAAGGAGGGCGCCAGCCTCGCCCGGCCCGGGGGGGCGGCGCTGCTCGGCCTCTTGGCCGCCAGCGCCCTACTCGCCCTGGCCCTCCAGAGCTGCCCGGGCGCTGGCCCCTGCTGGGGGGCGAACGGGACGCGGGGCTGCCCCCGGCCTGCCAGGCGGCCTCCCCCGGCTCTGCTGGGCGAGCTGAGCCGGCGGCAGCGGGACCTGCGGCGCTTGGCCACCTCTGCCGGGCCCCCGGAGCGGGGGCTGAGCCGCGGCGGCCGCCTGGGTTGCGGGGACCTGAGCCGCGTAACCGGGCTGGGCGTCGTGGGCTCCGGCTTCACCAAGCTGGTGCAGCGAGCGGCGCTGCCGGGGGCCGGAGCCATCGCCCTCAAGTCGGTGCACCGGGCCGGCGGCGACGTGAGCCGCTGCGTGCAGCGCTACGGGCACCCCGCCGGCTGCCGCAGGCTGGCCAGCTACAAGCTGCTCAAGGAGGTGACCCTGCTGCAGCGCCTCGACCACCCCGGCGTCGTCAAGGCAGGTAGAGGGACGGGGGAAGAGGGGGACACGGCGCTTCTGACCCCCCGCTGCTTGAATGCCGCGCGGCTGCCCCACTCGCCCACCTCCGCCGCTCCCAGCGCCCCGCGGCTACTGACCCCCCGGGCCCGGCCGCCTGCGGGAGACCCCGGGCAACTGCTGCGGCAGCGCCCGTTTGGGGGAGACGGTAGCGGGGCGAGTGCCCGACCTCCTTGGCTCACAGCCACTGCACACAGACACAGGCAGCTACGCCCTGCATTAGCCAGGTGTCCTCACGGACTGTCCCCGCTGTGCTACACCGCCCGGTACTTCTGTGCGTCCGGAGATGGGCGAAGGAAGGAGATCCCGGTCTTCCGAGTAAAGCCAAGCTGATGGGGTTGGTTAGAGATGGGAACGGGGTGTGTGGGGGGGTGGTTGTTTACTACAGACCCTCTTGCAAGGATGCGCCCAGAGCCACGTGCTTTGTAGAAAGCGAGTTCTTCAGATTCACATCCTGTAAACTAATCAGGGTCTCTTTCTGGGCTTGATGCCTGCTAATGATGCCATTAGCTGGGGGGAATCACACAAGGCAGTTCACGCTGCTTTCTCGCTCAGCGAAACAGCTGCTGTTGGTCGGGGCAGCAAATAGAACTATGCATCAATGGGATGGTATCCCATTGCATTTGGAGAAGTGGGTTTTTTTTACCCAGGAAAGCTTATGCCCAAATAAATCTGTTAGTCTTTAAGGTGCACGGGACTCCTTGTTGTTTTTGTGGATACAGACTAACACAGCTACCCCCTGATACTTGTGACGGTATCAGTGACTTCGAAACAGAGAGCAATTGAATTGTATTGTCTGTAGTACTACCGTATTTACATGGTGTCTGCCTGCTTTAAACAGAGTATAGGAGACTGAATGCCTTTTACTGTACTTGAATCCATATTCCCCAGAGGCCAAGCTGATCTGTCAATATTTATTCAGCCTTTTCCCTTGACATTTGTACTTGAGTATGCATCAGTATAACAATCTCTCCTTTTCTCTCTACAGTTGCATGGTCAGTGCTATGATAATAGCTTAGATCCTGAAATAAGGGTCACAGCTATGCTGGAGCTGGGATCCCCTCTGGAGATGATTCAGCTTCTGCAGACTCCCTGGGAAGAGAGATTTAAAGTAAGAAAACAGAACAAAGGCAGTTTTATCAGTAGCTTTTAGGTCTCAAACTGAGTAAATGCAAAGAGCCCATGATGAGTGCTGGGGCTCACAGGATTGAGCTATTACCAACAGGAGAGTGAGTTTGTGTGTGTGTGTGTGTTTGGGGGGTGGGGGTGAGAAAACCTGGATTTGTGCTGGAAATGGCCCACCTTGATTATCATACGCATTGTAAAGAGAGTGGTCACTTTGGATGGGCTATTACCAGCAGGAAAGTGAGTTTGTGTTGGGGGGGGGGGCGGAGGGTGAGAGAACCTGGATTTGTGCTGGAAATGGCCCAACTTGATTATCATACACATTGTAAGGAGAGTGATCACTTTAGATAAGCTATTACCAGCAGGAGAGTGGGGTGGGAGGAGGTATTGTTTCATGGTCTCTGTGTATATAGTGTCTTCTGCAGTTTCCACGGTATGCATCCGATGAAGTGAGCTGTAGCTCATGAAAGCTTATGCTCAAATAAATTGGTTAGTCTCTAAGGTGCCACAAGTACTCCTTTTCTTTTTGAGGATTGTTGTGCTGACTTTCTGTATGTTCCTAAAATCTTCTTAAAATAATCTTGTTTTCACTCCTTTTAAAATACAGTAAATAATAGCCCCAGTCAGAGAGCAGGAGCTTCACTATTACTAGATATTCCTTTATTTCCCCCTCCGAAGCAATGTTACAACAGACCTAAAATTACAAAGTCTAAAGAATCCTGCCTAGAGATAGTATTGTGTTTGTCTGACTGGATGTCTGGTTCCTTCTGTTCTGCACGCCTTTGCAGAGAGGTTTATTGATTTGTATAGGGAGGCCCATTATTGCAGTGGCATTATGTTCCAGTGGATGGAGCAAGGGACAGAGACTAGTTCTGTTCCAGGCCCTTCCACTGACTGACCTCCTACATGACCTTGGGCAAGTTACTTCACCCCTCTGCGCTTCTGTCTTTTCTCTTATCCTTTTTCTGTTTCTTATCCTTTTTGTAGCTCAGGGGTGGGCAAACTTTGTGGCCCAAGGGCCACATCTGGGTATGGAAATTGTATGGCAGGCCAGGAATTCTCATGAAATTGGGGATTGGGGTGCAGGAGGGGGTGAGGGCTCCAGCTGGGGGTGCAGACTTTTGGGCAGGGCCAGAAATGAGGAGTTCAGGGTGCAGGAGGGGGATCTGGGCTGGGACAGGGGGTTGGGGTGCAGGTGGGGGAGGTGAAGGCTCTGGGGTGCAGGAGGGTGGGACCGAGGGGTTTGGAGAGTGGGACGGGGATCAGGGCTGGGGCAGGGGGTCAGGGCAGCGGAGGGGGTCAGGACTGCCTGCCAATGGGAGCTGCGGGGGCGCTGCTTGGGGCGGGGGCAGTGTGTGGATCCCCTGTTCTCCTCCATGCGTAGAAGCCGGAGGGGGGACATGCTGCTGCTTCCGGGAGCCGCGTGGAGCTATGGCACACGTGGAGCTGGACAAGCCCCGGACCCCGCTCCCCGGCAGGAGCTCGAGGGCCGGATTTAAACATCTGAAGGGCCGGATATGGCCCCCGGGCCATAGTTTGCCCACCCCTGGTCTAGATTATAAGCTCTTCAGGGGACCATCTCTTACAGTGTATTTGTCCAGTAGGGCTCTGATCTTGTTTGGGGCCTCTTGGTACTATTATCATACAAATAATAATAAATTGATGTCTCAGTCCGGTAGGTGAGAGGCCAAGTGAGGCTCTTTAGCTCTCCGTTAGCATAAATTACGTATGACATGGAAGTTATTTTTATTATTTGTATTATGGTAATGCCCTCAGAGGTCTTGGTCAGGGCCTCACTGTAATGGCTGCTGCTTATTTGCTTTACTGGAGAGAGGATGATGTTGAAGTTAAAGGAAGAACTACACTGCAATCAGTGAGAAATTCTTTGGTTAAAAAACCCTCAAACCATAAAACCCCCAAAAGCATGTGATCCACAAGGCTGAATGTGGCTACCACAGTCATAGCCACCAACAGACTAAGACATCCAAAACTCAGCATAGGGGCTTCATGGCAGGCTCCAGCAGAAGGAAAGGGCTCCCACACCCCTGCCCCAGCCCGGATCCCCCTCCAGCACCCCAAACCCCTCATTCCCGGCCCCACCCCAGAGCCTGCACCCCCAGCCAGAGCCCTCACCCCCTCCTGCACCCCTGCCCCAGCATGGATCCCCCTCCTGCACCCCGAACCCCTCATTCCTGGCTCCACCCCAGAGCCCATACCCCCAGCCGACGCCCTCACCTGCTCCCGCACCCCAATCCCCTGCCCCAGCTCACTGAAAATGAGCAAGTGAGTGAGGGTGGGGGAGAGTGAGCGACAGAGGGAGGGGGGATGGAGTGAGTGGGGGGCGGAGCCTTGGAAAAGGGGTGGGGCAGGGGCCTTGGAGCAGGAGTGGGGTAGGGGGCGGGGCAAGGGTGTTCAGTTTTGTGCAATTAAAAAGTTGGCAACCCTACCTGCACCCCGTCCAAACCTGAATGACTACACTGTAATTAAACAGCCCCTAAGCCCAAGTCAGCGGGCATGGGCCAGCTGTGGGTTTTTAATTGCAGTGTAGATATACCGTTAATGAACAAAACATTTAGTACAATAGTTTTACATAGGGAGTGCTGTTCCAGAACAGATAATTGGACCATCTGTGCTTATATCCTGACTATGGCAGTGGTCTATACTGATGGTCCCTGCCTGCTTTTATCCCATGATGCACCACACTAGGCACTGATCCTGTAAGCTGTCCTGAGTGAACCAACCCCTGAACTCATGTCGACTGAAGTACATGGGCTTCCATGTGGGTGCAGGAGTCCAAGTGCATGGAACAGTTGCAGGATCAGGGGCTAATTGTGTAATGCTGTACCAGGGTGGAAAACACCTTCCTGATCCCAGCTGGCAATCTACATATGGCCTGAAGCATGAAAGCTGATATTTTATCCCTTGTAGCTTTTTATCCTAGTGATGTAACTGTAAAGGTTTCTTTTTGTGCGTATGCATATTTAACAAACATTGCTAAACTGTTTATGACAGTAAAATCCTCTGGCAATATTGACAATACAGCTTGTAACGTACACATAATTTCCTCTTAATTACTGTACATTTCTTGTCTTTAATTTCATTGAATGCCTTTCCCCTTCTTCCAGTTTAATAGCTTTTTTTGGACTATGTTTCCCATGCGTATTCATCTCCTCTTTCTCAGATTTGCCTGAGTCTAGTGAAACTGCTGTTTTACCTGGCACATTCCCCTCTGGGTTCAATAGTCCTCTTGGATTTCCAGCCAAGGCAGTTTGTTATGGTGGATGGAAACTTAAAAGTGACAGACATGGACGATGCCAGCACTGAGGAACTGTCATGCAAGGAAGATAATGACTGCACACTAGACTTCCCTGCAAAAAGCTTCATTCTCAAATGTACTGCAGCTGGGAAATGTGATGGACTAAATGAAAAGAAGAATCTTTTTAATGCATACCGGTATGTGCAATTATATAGAAAAATTTGGCAGATTTGATCATAATTTGCACAATACCATATAGTGAGCAGTATCCTGTACTTATTCTATGTAGTATACAGAGAGAGAGAGAGATTTATTAAGAATCTCTTTGTAGCAAATATTATTTTCCTTGTTAGCTAAGAATTGAAAACAGCGTAGTCATTGGCTAGTAAGAATGCAGACACCCCTCCTGCGCTGCCTCCCTCTATGATCACCAATAAACCTGCCCAAAAAACTTTCCACAGTGAACTTATTGTTTCCCAGAGGTCCCACGACAGCCTTGGAGATGGCAATCCTCTAACTATCCACAGCAGAGGCACTGCAAGCTTCCCCACCAATGTGCCTCAGCTTGGTGGTACTGCAGGTGGAGTTTCCTCTGTATGAGAACAGTATAGTTTAGTCTCTTTGTCCCTTTTAACTCATGGCCCCTCGCTTGAGATGGGCAACAAAGGAGCGAAGAAGAAATAGAGATGGACATCTATTGGGAATTGAACTGAGACTGTCAAGTCACTTCACCTAGGCCACCAATCCGTCATCAAAAGACGGCGACTTCCTCTCTCCATTGATCTGGGCTAGATTTGAACAGCTGACCTGGAGGTGAAAGTCTTGATCACCCATTATTATAATGTTCAGGGGTTTAAGAGGGAGACACTGTTATTGAGGGATCCTAATTTCACCCTAAAAGAAAATCATAGTCTTGCAATAATTACCCATCCCTTTTAGAGCAGCAGCTTTGTGGAGGGACTGGATGGTTCAAGGAATTAATAATGAGCTACCCTATCTTTCAGTTAATAATGGGCTGCCAAGCCTTGGTAGCACAAGGCCTTACAAGGTTGCCCTAGGTGAGAGAGCATACATGTCCTTTGTAGACTGGAAAGTCACTGGTTAAAGGTGAGCAAGGCAATATAAATAGAAGCCTTGCAGGGGAATTTAGTGAAAGCTTCATTGCTTGAATCCTTTAAATCAGACTGAATAAAGCACTTGGCAGCACTATATGCCACAGGGACCAAGCTTTAAGAGGGACTGGCAACATGATCTATGAGAAGCCAGTTATGGTGCTCCAGCACCACAGTATTGGGCATTGTGTAACAACCTGAATAGAACAGAATCGTCCTCCTGAGATGGACAGTGACAATTTAGAGAGGAGTAACTGTTGACATATTGAGACCTCTCACTTCTAACAAGCCTGTGGGATTTCTTTGCAGGTATTTTTTCACATATCTTTTGCCACACACTGCACCTTCTGCTTTGCGGCCCCTTCTGGGTGATATTCTGAATGGAACAGGTACAAGCTAATATTTAGACTCCATTGTCTTTTATGAGAAAACATTCTAAATGATATTTTATCAGGTTAATTACTTCTGTCATATTTTTCTTTTTAATGTAGGTGATTTACGATATGGAATAAATGAAACCCTAGGAGCTTTTGAAAAAGTTTTACATTTGTACAAGTCTGGGCTATATCTACAGAACAGGCTTCCTCTTTTAAAAGGTACATGGCTTCAGAGTCTTTAGATAATAGTTCAATGACTGCAGTGCAATCGGACTGTAAGAATCTTGTGGTTCCCAAATATGGCCAAATTCTGATCTCAGTTACGCTCATGCAGCCCCAGTGGACACAGTGGATGTACGTGAGGGCAGAATTTGGCACACTTAGGCCTAGTCTGCACTAGAAAAGGTTTACCAGTAAAACTATACAGGTATAGCTATACAATCAAGCCCTCCTAAAGTAGATGCTGCCACACCAGAAAAAAAGGTGAAATAAGCCATACCAGCTAAAGCATTTTTATGCCGGTATAACTGCATCTGCACTGGTGTTTTTTAAAATAGAAGTATCACCGAAACAATAAAGAATCACCCAAAATCACTCCCTAGTTGATATTGCTATACCAGCAAACGTTTCTAGTGTGGAGCTGGCCTTAGTATCTTTGTTTCTTTCTCTTTGGTGCAATCTTTGCTGTTTTTTCATGAGAGTTGCATGTGATTGCTTGTACTACATTGTACATACCTTGCAGAACAATCTGGCTTGTCTGTGTGCACATGCGTGTGTGCTGCTTTAAGTACTCTACTCACAGTCCTTTCAACATGTGCATCAGTTTGTGTTTCAAGTGAATATATGTCCTGTTAATATCTTAAGTGGCCCTCCAGCTTTTTACTTCTGTGGACCAGTTGGTAGGAAAGATCCTCAGATGGCTTCCACTCTCTTTACCCACGGAGCCCTGTGATACTTTTATTTTTCTCCAGTTTCATTGTGCAACCTATCTGCTGCTTTGAGTCATTGGTGGACCATGGATAATAGTTTGGGGCTTTGTTCATCTGTACAAAAGAAGGGAACCCTTTCCATGGTGGAGAAAAGTGGCTAATCATTCTTCCTTATGAAAAAGTTCATTCCTTGCTGCTTTGCGCACAAAAGGTGTTGTGGCCCTAGATTTCCTAAGTGTTCCCATGCAAACTTGGGATGGGCATGAATTGCAATACCCGTGGAGTGCCAGATTTACATCGACTCTGGAAATGGCATGCTTGCAAGCAGAGCATGTGCAAAAATGTAGGTGCACTCTTACACAGATGGGCCTGCATTTCTAACAGTCGTATTTTCTAACAATGTCTCTCCCTCAGTTTATCCATCAGTGTTCATTAGCAGTGTGCTAAAATTAGCGCCTCTGTCCTATTTTGCACCTCCACAAAGGGGCAGAAAGCTTAGCAGTGAGTGAGCGGTAGCCTTAAACATTGCCCGCTCTGTCATATCTTTCTGGGAGGCACTAGACAAATCTAGTGGTTAAAGCAGTGGGGGTTAAGTTAAAATGTATGTGTTCTGTGCTTGGCTCCTCCACTGGCTCAGTCTGAGCAGGCTACTGTAACTTCTCTATTTGAGCATAAGCTTTCGTGAGCTACCGCTCACTTCAGAGTTGCATCCGATGAAGTGAGCTGTAGCTCACGAAAGCTTATGCTCAAATAAATTGGTTAGTCTCTAAGGTGCCACAAGTACTCCTCTTCTTTTTGCGAATACAGACTAACACGGCTGCTACTCTGAAATCTGTAACTTCTCTCTGTCTTATTTGAATGAAGGATGTCACGCAAGGGCAAAGTATTAACTTTATGATGTAACCGTAACATACTGCAGGGTATCTTCCTTTTGGATTATATTAAAAGTTTCCTAAAGGCTGCTTCCCTATCTACTAGTTTTTATTCTGTTTCTCAGACTACATCACCCTAAAGGGATTCCGAACCATGGAAATGCAGGACTATAAATGCTGGCCCTCCTACAGCCATCTGGGATGTTTGCTCTCCATTCATAATGCAGAGGAAGCTGCAGCAATCTGTAACTCTCAACCACAGTGCCAAAGTTTTATTGTCACTCAACAGAGAACGTGGACAGGTGAGATGACTTTATTTTATCGAAAATCCCAATAAAGATCTTTCAGTACAGATGGCCAGAGCTAGTTGTAAGTTGCTGGGACGTATGACAGAAAGCATGCACGAAGGAAGTCAAAAAGGTTCCCTTTAGATCCTGTGTTTAAAAAAGCATGATATTACACTTAGGAACTGGTATCATGTCCCACTGCATAAAGCTGCTGTTCTGTTTGATTTAATAGAAGCCATACCATGCTGGGTTCTGATCTGGTTAGATTTCACAAGCCGTATAGGGTCTGGCCTGATCAGTACTGAGATAAGAGGTTGCTCTGCCATGAAAAATTCAGAGTGCTTAGGAAGTGGTGTGGGTGATTCAGGAGGTGGCTCTGTTCTCCGGGTCAGTACTGTGCCAGTGCTCCGGCATGGTGCTAGGTGGCACAGTTATCTTGGAAGAACCATCTCAAAGTATTGTCTAGGAGAGGCAGTGTGGCCTAGTGACTAGAGCACTGGACTGGGACTCAGAAGATTTGGGGTCTATTCCCAGTTCTGCTGCTAACCTACTGAGCAAGTCACTTCCCGGTCTGTGCCTCAGTTTCCCCATCTGTATAATGGGGATAATGATACTGCCCCTCTTTGAGATTTATGGAGGAAAAACACCATATAGAAACTTAATATAAGATAGGAAGCTACCTTTTGTGGTCATTAAAGATACCATATATCTTGCAAGAATAATGGGAGATTTTAGTGTCTGTGTCCATGTTTGGTTAATTACATTCTTCCTCAGTGAATTCCATCAGCATCTTCAACAGGATGTGATAATTTTCTTCACTTCCTCTGCTACAGTTTTGCATGGTGTTGGTATGCACTTTTAAATAGTTGCTATGATCCACCCCAGAGATAGCTGCACTTCAGTAGTAGGTGAGGCAATTGCTGTGGTATGTACTGTTTATAAAAAGCTTTTGGGTCCTTTGAGGTGAAAGAAGAGATATAAAAGTAGGCGGTTACTATCATTATACTCAAAAGAACCATAGTTTACAATAGTTTTGCTCCTTTTTATATCAAAATAAAGCCCCAGACCAATGAGTTTCACAAACATCCCTGTAATTAGCTCTGATTACAGCCTTTCATTGAAGCCAGCTTGTATGGTTTTAGAATTACACTGTAAATCCCCTCATTTAGCTGACACTTCAGCAAGTCTAAGCTATTACTTATAATGTGAATACTGAATAAGGTATATGAACATTAAACAGGCATTGTTACCATGGTGGTTATGATCATGTATCTTGTCTGCTGACATGATACATGGCTGCTCTTTGGTGTTTTGTATTAAAAAAATATTTAAATCGTACTCTATACGTTTGTACGAAAATTGTACACGGATAACTTTATTGTATAAGAGAGTATTCATGTGCTGACAAAACAATACGTCTGGCCTCTGGGCCAGTTTCACAGTAGCAATGGTTTATGCATGGGTATTGTATTCTGCATCTCTTCTAGGTTTTATAATGTAACAGATGTTCATCACATGCTTCGTGTGCTATTAGAAGGTGCTCAGCTACTATGGTGATGAGCACGGTATAAACACCTATACAGAATGGAATAGAACATCCTCCCTGTGTCGCTGCATTCTGTTTCTGCAACAGGCTGACCTGTATCAAGTCCATTTCTGTCGTCTCTTTTTATTCTCCTAAGCTTTTTCTTCCTCATATTTTGTAATAAGTCTTTGTTTCTGAGTTGCCAAAAAGGACAATTCTGTTACTTGTGGCCTGATTTTTCGGACATGCTGAGGGCCCAGATCTTGCATTCACATTAACTGGAGCTGCTGGTGTTTGGCAGTAACTTGTTAATGTAACTCTGTAATACAGATTGAGACATAAAGCCTATGGAGCCTGATCCTGTATTTCTTGTGTACTCCTACTGAAATTGGTGAGGATCGTGGATGCACAGGGAATGTAGGAAGGATGCCTCAAATGCACATAGCTGGTGTAAAAGGAACCCGCTTAGAGAGAATTTTATATATAAATCTTTCTTGGAATCTAAAGAACCAAGATGACCCATCTCCTCTGTTTAAACTTGCATTTTTATTTTCTTACCAGGACGCCCACTCGCCTCATTTCGAAGTTGCCTGACTGACTTAATACCAGACGACAATGCGGTACTCTATATTAAACGATCTGCTCCCTCGAGGGAAAGACTTTAAAAAACAGTGAGAGCTCACATTCAGCAATTTGGGGAGGAGTCATTGGGGAGAACATCATCTACCAAAAGGAATGGTACTTTTTATTTTGCTTTAGGATGTGATCTCCATACTATCCTGGACTGAGTAAAATGGTGCTGTCTTTTTGATCAAAGCAGAGATTATTCGTAGCCAAATGCTCTGCTCTACACAACCCCACCTGGTTCTTAACCTGTTCCCAGACTCTGCTATTCCCTGTAAACATTTGCAGTTTTGGTTCAAATGTTGTTGCAATTTTCAGAACCTCATCTTGCTGCTTTCAGAACTTGTCAGCAAAGGAATAGAAATGGCCGTGAGGGACTTGGCTGTAGTAGTCCTAGTTAGTTCATCTGTCTTTGAAAATCTATGAATAATGCACCTCTGAAGAACACATAACTCCCCAATGATGGGGCTGCCAAAAGGGATTTAGTAACATCATAAATGTAAAGAATCCATACATTAGTGATGAGGCCCAAAGTGCACTGTTTGGATCCTGAGCCATGATTTTGGATCTGCCCAGGGGGGTGGGAGGCAGGAGGTCAAGGTATGCAGTTCAGAATGCAGGGTTTGGGTTCAACCCACTGGGGGAAGGAGGTATCCAGTTCAGATCCAGAGTTTTGGTTCAGCCCGTAACAGGGCAGGGGAGTAGGTGTGCAGTTCAAATCCAGATCCAAAGTTTGGGATGTTTGGATGCAGAGTTTGGGTTTGATGTGTGCATTTGAAAACACCAGTTCCCTTGTATCAACCTTGAAGGTTATCCAGTGTTACTTTCAATGAAAGAAATTCTGCTGAGCAAAATGTTCAAAATATTTGTCTGAAGTTCTATTCTGTATCCTAAAGAACTGCTATTCTCCTCTTGACAATGAGGTGAAGGGGGAGGGTGGTTTTATTGCTTTGATAATATATTGCATGGGCTCTCTGCGCACAGTTCCTCTGAAAAGGCTTCAGGATTTCTATGCATTTTAAACTGCAATAAATGGAGACGTACCTAACATTGTGTCTGGACAGGAATGACTGGGAGTACTGCACTACCTGTTCTTTTTTCCGGACCATTTTTGTGGTCCAATTCAGGAAAGCCAAGTCACAATAGGCCTTACCCCCCACCTGCAAAGGAACTTCCCTCAACTCAGAGCCTCAAGCACCGTGCATAGAGTGGGACCACGCAGGCTGTGTGCACTATGGAGTAGGCCTTCACGGTGGTTCTCTGCACTGCTGTGAAGAAGGTGAGTATGTTTTGGACATGACCAGGGATTTCATGCCATCTAATGGTGAGTGTACAGGGAGCAATAAGACCATATTGGCTACTCAACCGCCATACTCTCATTACCCTGCAGTGGCCAGCTGTAGGCCACAAGGGGTATGGTTACACTGCAGTAAAACATCCAGGGTCGGCTGACGTCCGCTGATGCAGGCTGCGGTGCTATAAAATTGCAGTATAAGTTTCTCCAGCCCAAGCCCAAATGTCTCCAGTGCAAGGTTATAGCTCCATGAGACAGAGTCAGCTTACACAGGCCAGCTGCTGGTGTTTTATTGCAGTGTAGACGTACCTGATTGGGGTCTGGATACTCCAGAGTGAGATTCCTGAGCATTTGCCTCAGGCTGTGCTCCTTGTCACATGCTATTCTGTGTTTCCTAATGTAGCTGCTCACCTGTTAGCTCATTAGTGCTCCATTAAGGCACAGCAGAGCCATTACACTTCTGCTTTCTCATGCAATCCATTCTAGTTGCATTATGCTCCAAAATGACACAATTAATGAAAATGCCTATCTAGCACAACAACAAGCCTTTTTTTATCATGATGACCCTCCTGCTATGGGCTTTGTGAAGACAATGCTTTTTAAATGGACAGTCAAAGACTTTCCTTCCACTTCTACAGGACCAGTGTATTGGAGAGAGAGGCCCTGGCAGGGGGTCCTCTATTGTTCTACTTTGACTCTATTGGGTGAGGGCTGCAGGGCATCTGCCATGTGATGCTCTACATTAGAAAGAGTTACTGAGATTGTATCCATCTCTCTGAACCCTAAGAGAGACAAATCAGAACACCCTCATGGCAACAGCCAAGGGCTGGTGTGTAGTCTCATTGCTGGATCTAGAAAGAGAGGGGATAAAGACTGAAAACTGCAAGAACGAAGTGACCCTGGTGCGTATTAAAAAGATCTTTCTACACACTCCTGATGAAAAGTCAAGGCCCGAGTTTTTTTTTTTTTAAAAAAAAAGTATTTGAAACACCCAGCACTCCCAGAGGTCTCCCCTTTGGGCTAATAATTTTTCAGAATGTCTTCATTGTATTATCTGTTTCCCATGTGGTAGTCAGGCCTGGCCCTTGTGCAGATGGTGCGGGGGAGGACATTGTTTATTGTAAATATGCAAATCCCAGAGTCAGAGCTACAGCAACTAAAGCTTTGTCTGCACTGCACTTTCGTTGGTAAAACTTTTGTCGGTCGGGGGTGTTTTTTTGCACACCCTTGAACGACAAAAGTTTTACCAACGAAAAGCAGCGGTGTGGACTGTGTTTTGTCGGCGGGAGCCGCTCTCCTGCCAACAAAGAGCAGCTACACTGCACACCTTGTAGCGGCATGGATGTAGTGGCCCACCTGTGTTGCTAAAAGGCGCGTAGTGTAGACATATTCTAAGAAATCTAGAAGCTTTTGGGGAGGTGAGGCTCATGTCCTGTATTTTCCAAAGGGCTGTGCACTCACAAAGGGCTAACAAATAATAAATATATTTTTTAAAATGGGGTATGAAGGGTTTAAAGGATCCCCTTGAGTTGATTTGCACTTGGCAAACGAGAAGCCACATATGGAAAACATAGCCTACACATTTCAAATTAATGGATACATTTTCAGACCCCTAACTTCTAAAGTGCACATGCAGGTGCCTAACTCTAAGCGTGCAAGCAGTACCATGCTGAACTGGGACCAGCTGTGTACCTTTATGTGCACTAGTTCATGCACACTTCCAACAGGGTAACACCTCTGCATGTGTTAAACATGGCACCGACAAAACCGAATGCTCCTAATCAATGTGGTAGGTGCAAATTCTAACACTTATGAATATTCAGGTGTCATGCTATTAGAAGTACACACCCAGGTGTTTGCACCTACAAATTGAGTGCAGGTATGTATGTGCCCAGTTGCATTGAAGCGCAAGTGGAGACCTAGTACACACTTTGAAAATGTGCCACTCCTAGTCTATGGGCACAATTCTCCCTGTATCCACGGTGCAGCTCCCCAGGGCCTATAATATGGGCATTGCACTTCAGTGGAGGGGTTTGTATGTATGAGACTCATATGAATGAGCTCATATGATGCAAGGTTCTGCAGTCAATGGGAGTTTTGGGTGTGCAATGAATGCAGGATCAGGCACCTAGAAGTGAAAGACTGTCCTGCTAAGTTTTCTAAGTTATCCAGGATCAGATTTCTCACTCAATCAACATTTCTTAATTGTCTGATAGTGAATTTACTGTCTAGATTCTGATCTTCAATGGTTCCAATTCAGAAATAAACATGATTGTCTTTTTCAGTTTATTATTTTTCTAGCATTTGGATCACCAGGTTTGCTGAGTAATAGTGAAGTCCTTAGATACCAAAAACCCTTATTCCACTCACTGGGCATTTTGGCTTACAGCGATTGCAGAACCAGACCTTTTGAAGGCAAAGCTGTGTTCATACCGAACCCAATGAAGTCAGGCATTGTTCCTTCTGCTCTTTGGCTTAGTAATATTAAGTGGTCATAGGCTGAGTATGTGGAATCCAAGCAAACAACATTGTATCTATTTTTAATTAGTTGCTTTAACAAAACACTATCCAAACTTGTAGTTGGAGAGTGATCCCTGGAATGAGAAAGGACTTGAGCCTCTGATATATATGAAAGAATTTTGAATCCACAAAATAACTTCCTCTGCTTCTAACTTCCCAATCCCTAGTTACTCCTGTTTGTCCCTTCTTGCATTCCTTGTGCACCCCAGGCTCCCACTGAGCTCAAAGAACTCAGGAGAATGAACTCCATGGCAATTCAAAGTAAACAAACTGCAATATTATAATCCAGATTCCGCATTTTGCAGGTTACAATTTCTGGCAATCTTTCGGTTCTATGATGCGCTAACCAACATGCCCTCCTCAACCATAGTATATTCTGTAAACCTCTTGTGTGAAAAGTGGGTGTTTTATAGAGAGAGCAGTATCTTCATATCCCAACCAGGCCAATCAATCTTTGTTCGCTTTTGTCCTTTTACACTAAAGCTTCATCAAAGGTCTTTATAAAATCAATTGCAGTAAAATTTTCCCCTAATATCTTTATTTCAGTAACTGAAGTGCACCCTAAGGTAAATAAGTTTGTTGCCCAAAACCAGCTGCTGGAATAAATTTATCTCCGCTGTCAGTCACACTGTTGAAGTCACCATTGTGGAAGAAGTAAGGTGGGGAAGTGCTTAGAAGGGAACAGCAGGGGAATCAATTGCAATGGGAACCATGTGGTTGGAGGTAAAGTATTTACCCAATATGTCTATCACATCTTCCAAAAGGACAATGCTATTGGGAGAAAATGTTGTCCCCATAGATAAAAGTAAGGAATGTCATTTAAAAAAAAACTTTAATATTCTTCATTTATTCGAGGTTGCAATAACAGAGAGAAAGCTGTATTCATAAAACAAAATACTGTTCACTGCAAAGACATACAGCATAATTTAATAAATAGCAACAGATGAAGGATGACTGTCTTCAAGTGTGTGAATGGGGAATTCATATCTGATTTAGCACTTGTTGGGGAGCAGAACCTTGATAATGAAAAAAACAACACACTATCTGAAAACAGCACTTGTGTTGACAAAACCAATGCTGTGCACTTGTAAAACATCTTCCATTTGAGGATCACTGCGTGTTTTACAAGCATCAATTCTCAATGACTTTAACGTCCCCATTGATGTGTTGGCTAAGTTGGTTCAAGATTCTCATGACAACCATGGGATTACCCCAGGTGCTAGGTTCAACTCCTACAGCTGGCCACACTGTGTGGGGTTTGGGTTAAGATTAGTTATCGGAGAGTTGCGGATTGTGTCATGGACCAAATGTTAATGCCCGTGGTTAGAAGTTAGAATATAACTCTCCTTTTGATGGTCCATTTTCATTAGTGAACAGAACACAAGTGCTTCTAGATGGGTCTGAATACAATACTGTATCGCCGACACACTTCTCTGTTGGGAGTTTAATAGGATTTACAATGATCTTTTGTCCTGAACTATCAGTAGACTGACCCTTAGATACCATCTTCCCTGGCTCTGCCTCACATGGTCTACAGCTGATCTGCAACAGATGGTGAAGCAAAATGGCAGCTTGTTAGAGCTCTGCTGATGGAAGCCTCATGCAGAAACTGACTGCATCATTAATGATTTTTAAAGTCTTATGCTATGAGTGTGAGGAAGGCAAAGAAATACTTCTGTTTCTCCTCCATAGCAGCTGTATAATCTAAAGCAGTGGCTTTGTTCTGGGTGGTGGATAGTCTGGTTAATCAAGCTGTCCTCACTTGGCTATTGTGAGGAAAATTCAGGTTATTCTGCAGATAAAATTGATCAGATTGGGGCAAAATTATCTGCATCTACAGACGCAGGGTGCTAGCTGGAGGGGATGAATGCTAAGTCTACCTTGCTTAAATTTCAGCTCACCAATTCATTGTGGAAACTTCATGTCACAATTTCACAGGAGCGTAAGGGTATCTCTTCAGTGCAGTTAGCTAGGTCTCTTTCCCAGGTGTTGCAGCTAACTCTTCTCCCATCCATGCACAAAGTTTGAGGGTGCATTCACCCTGAGGCTCTGAGTGCTTCCGCTCAGACAAATAATCTGCCTACTTTGCAATTAAGACGCAGTCTAAATCACTCAAATGATGATAGTCTTCCAATGCCTTCCCACAATTTCCACCATGAGGCTTTGTAGTATGGCTGCTCAGACCCACGCTAGGCTAACCTGGAGGCTGATCTTCTGAGTTAACATAGCGAAGACAGGCCCTAAATGTCTTGCCCTAGTTCATATGTAAGGTCTGTGACAGACCCAGGAATAAAACTCAGATCACCTGATTCCTAGTCCTATGCCTTAACCATAAAGCCAGGCCGTCATTATTTTTTAACCTGCTTTTCCATTTGCTTTAAACATTAAGTGCTCATCTAGACTTGGATTTGGAATGTGGTAGATAGTGCCTGTTAATAGCCTAGTGGAGACGGGTTGAGTTAAAGGCGCATTGTCTTGTCTACACGCTATGTAGTTACATGTTAACTAACACCTTCCAAATCCTAGTCTACCCAAGACCTACCACAAGGACAAATACTTACACTATAATGCCAGCATTTATATCCAAAGCCCATCAAAATCAATGAAATTACTCTCTTGGACAACTTCTACAGGGTTTGGATCAGACTGTTCTATTTATTGTACTGGAAATACATGATCTGTCCTCAAAATGAATTAAAGGCATTGGGCTATCCCAAAGTTATAAAGCTAAACGACCAGCCCTCCCAATTCTCCCTCCCAATTACTCCTACCTCACAAATGCCTTCACCAAGTGAATTCTCTGCTGGTAAAACACATCCTGTGACACCCTTCGTTGCTTCAGATGACAGATTTGAGACTTGTGGCTCAGATTAAAAGCTTGATAATGTACCTTTGGGGGACACGTTAATCAGCATGTTGGTATAGCTGGACAGGCATTTTACTATCCGCTTCTGAATGTCTTGAAGACTTGAGGACACAAATGAAATTCCCTAAAACAACAGATGGAAAATACCAAGAAGCATTTCCGATAACTAGCTGCTGTGCTACATTCAAGGCTGTTGTTTGTTTGTTCGGAGCAACTCACACTCCTTGCTAGAGGATATTGTGAAGGCCAAGACTATAACAGGGTTAAAAAAAGTAGATAAATTCATGGAGAATGGATCCATCAGTGGCTCTTAGCCAGGATGGGTAGGGATGGTGTCCCTAGCCTGTTTGCCATAAGCTGGGAATGGGCAACGGGGATAGATCACTTGATGATTGCCTGTTCTGTTCATTCCCTCTGGGGCATGTGGCATGGGCCCCTGTCAGAGGACAGGATACTGAGCTGGATGGACCTTTGGTCTGACCCAGTATGGTCATTCTTATGTTTTTATGTTTGTAAAGAGAGTCACAAACTCCCCCTTAATCTTCCTCTTGTTTCTTCTAATTCGTTAAATAGCCGGGAAGTGATTCACTGTCTCATCCAAGTGAAGTTAATGCACTGTAAATAGGCCTGGAAGGGTAATCAAGTCCAATCTCTTACTATTGCAAGCAACCCCATCACATAAACCGATTCATAAACTTTGGCCTGGTCTACGCTAGAAAATTAGCTCAGTTTAACTATGCTGGTCAGGGGCGTGAATAATTCACACCCCTGAATGGCGGATATAAACCAACCTAAGTCCTTGTGTAGACAGCGCTAGGTCAGTGGAAGAATTCTTCTGTCAGCCCAGCTACTGCCTCTCAGGGAGATGGATTAATGACACCAATGGGAGAATCCCTCCCATCGGCGTAGGTAGTATCTACACTGAAGTGCTGCAACTGTGCTGCTGTAGTGTTTTAAGTGCAGACAATCCCTTACCAAGCTCCAGCTTAAAAAACTGTGCAGACACTCTATTCCAGAATAAAAGAGCTTTGAAAGCAGCGTAATTATACCAGAATTAAGTCACTTTTATTCTGGAATAGAGTGTCTATACAGGGAGTTGTACCAGCAGAGCTATAGCGGTATAATCTGCGGAGCGGAGAAGGTTCTGCCAATGCAGAAATACGCTTACCACTATAGAAATGCGAATGATTCTTTTCTTTAATAGAGAATTAAAAAATTTAGGAACTGGTATGTAGCTAAGCACTTCAATGTGCCAAAGGCAGTCTGTGGTACTGGCAGACCAGGTGCCATATCATGCCAAGATCTCCATGCCTCAGTTAAATACAGGCAAATATATAGATTAAATCAGTCTGGCTCACCTGTGTGTTAGTGTTGTTACAATAGGTATTAGACTTATAAGAATGTGTTTAGGCTTTATTGAATGCTTGTGAGTTGCTGCCTGCATTAATCTCGTTCATAACTAAGGCTATGATTATGTCACGGAAGTAATGGAAGTCATGGACTTCCATTGACCTCCATGACATTTTCTGCCCCGGGGCTGGAGCTCCCAGCTGCACCCCCACAGCTCCCAGCGCCCATCCTCGTGGAGGGAACTCTGCAGCTCCCCAATCACCGTGCTGGGGGGGGGGGAGGAACACCCCAGATCCCCAGCAGCACAGGGTGCTGAGCTGATCCTGCCTCCCCATTTTGTCAGTGAAAGTCAGGGACAGGTCACAGGCAATAAACAAAAAATCATGGAAGCTCATGACCTGTCCATGAGTTTTACTACAAATATCCGTGACCAAATCTTAGCCTTACTCATAATTTCTGTATCTCATATTGCGAGGTAATATTTGATCACTTGCACTGTAAGCTTCTGTAACTGTGTTAGTACGAGCTCGGAGACTTTAACTAGTGTGAAATGCTGGTCTCCAACAGAAGGTGTTATGGCTTGCCTGACAAGGAAGGCCCATCAACACCAGATGGACTAGAATGGAACGTTAAAGAGGTTGCAAGACTTTGTTGTTACTCTCCCCTCCCCACACCCCAGTGAAGATGAGTCTTGAAAATGAATTCCTCCCGTCAGCTGAGTTTGCAGCTCAAATCAGAAGGGGGAAAGGGAATAAAACCCCCTAACAAGGAGGAACTAGATCTCACTGCTGCTTGGATTCTGGAGGCAAGGTTTCTAGGCATGAGCAAGGGATCCTGAGCTGCTTTGCCTGGTTAGTCCTAAAGGACACACAGATCTTGCTTATTCTAGAAGCTTCTATTACCTTTTGAAACGTAAGACTGTAACTGGTTTGTGTGTCTGTTTACCTGCTTTAGCGTTGTAAATAACTCATTTCTTTTTCCTATTAATACATTTGTATATAGTTTATTATAGGATTAACTACAAGCATTGTCATTGGTGTGAGATCTAAGGTACAATTGACCTGAGATAATTGACTGGTCATTTGTGACTGGAAGTAACCTGAATATTGCTGTGATTTGACCATCCATCACAAAGGTAGGCTTGCCTAGGTGACAAGATAGATTGGCATACCCAAGGGGACTGCCAGTGACTCCATGTTAAGGCTATTATAGTGTCTGAAGAGTTTACACTTGATAATTGGTTGGTGAAATCTAAGCATAGAACCCCCATGCAAGTTGGGGTTTGTGCCCTTGTTCTTAATAGTCTGCCCTGAGGTTGGTACTTACGCTCTTGAGTCACTGCAGAACAGCTTGACATAGTCAGTTGTTTGATTGCTTTGTGCACGTCACAAGCAATAACCTCTTGTCCTCGCTGCATCCTGTTTTTTAATAGTGATATACTTTGTCATTCAGTACTAATAGAAAAGCATGCGTTCGTTCACATATCAGATAGGGCAAAATGGTTAGAATGAGACTGAAAATGAATTGCGAAATGTCCTACGTGATGTCATGCAAAGTGTCAGAAGCTACCAGCCACAAGCCAGGGGTATGGAGAAAGCATCCTTGCCATACTCTGTGAAGTGAGCCTTGCCTTCTCTGAGCAATTCACACAACATCACTCCTTACACTTCACTACCAAGAGATAAGGAAAGACAATGGCATCCCTGTCATGCCATTCTGTACCCAGAATGCACAATTAACGCTAAACACGGCGGGGGGGGAGGAGGGGGCGGTTCAGCTGAACTGAGTCTGCCTCTGACAGAGGGGTTGAAGGCATAACATAGAGGGAGATCGACCATCCGTTGTTTTCTCTGACAGTATGAACTGTGAAAGATCTCCAGCAGCCCACGGTTTTGGAGAGAGACTCTCATTTGGAGCAAGTTCTTTTATTCTGACATCTATATAGGGGAACATCATGTCAGATATTGACCCAGAATCTCCAGTAGGCTCAGTGCCAATACAGGCGCTGTCAATGATTTTCTAATCAGTACAATACCGGGCAAAGTACATTGTTTTGTATTTGATAATATTTTAAATGTGGTGATCACTAGTGCCTGGGTAATTTTTTGTTGTTGTTTAGTCAAACAGAGAAGATCCAGACAGTTTATATAAGGAGTCTTGGCGAGTTCAACATTTTCTGTCCCAGGAATCAAATCAAAGATTTATCTCAAAAATAAGTGCATTAGGTTTTACCTTGCCTGACACATCACATGCTACTGAGGATCAATAACCTGTGTGGGTCATCTCAGTACTTCTCCCATGTTTATATCCAGTACAGAAAAATGAAGAAGGAAAAAAAAAACACTCTACTTATTTAAGATCAGTGGGAAAGTTTAGAACCAGCCTGGAGAACTTAATTTATGGATTCAGAAGAACCTAGTTATTTTCCTTTAAATGCATAAATATGCAGATGAAAGGAGACATGATCTGGCCACTGGCCATCCTGCTTCAGGCTCAGTCTAATTATCAGCTGCCAGATCTGCTGCTTTTAAAGTGGTGAGAGTGATTAAAGATGCAAGGGCAATTGAAGAAAGATCAGTTCTTACAAGGACTTGTTTCTATTTTATAACCCCATGACAGCTTGGCCTTATGAGTGAATCTGCCCATACAAGCTGAGGGAGCAAAGTTCTGCTGATCACAAGGGTTTTTTTTTTTTTTTTTTCAACCACATGCTTTTAAATAAATTGTTTTCCTCAGGAGATTTTACATAGATATATTTGCCAAGGTAAACTAACTTCCTGTCCTGAGCCAAGTACAATGCTGTGCAATATAATATAGGAGGCATGGGCAGGGTGCATTTTCGTGAAGAGCAACAACACAAACAGAACAGAAGTTGAGTTCATGAAAAGCATCCGACTGTTCACACCATCCAAACCAGAGAGGGTTGGACCTGAACTAGACTATGGTGAAAGCAGGCTCTCTTTCATGAGATTTCTGGGAATTCTCTTTTCAGGTTGAACTGGAAATGCCCATGGAACAGAATCTTCCTGCAGTGCTTGGAGAGGAATGACAGTCTTGTGGTTAAGGCACTGGCCTGGGGTATCTTTTGCAGTGGCTGCCATTTTCCCCATCTTAGATTTGTAGCCCTCTGTTCTTATTTTACGCAAGGTCAAATAGCCTGGTGGCATCTGTCATCTTTTTGGCCCATATTCACAAGGGGACAGAGTCTGGTTCCACAAAATATGGTCTAGGAAACCCAGAGGAGAATGAGTCTGTTAGATTCATTTTCTCTCTTATTATTAGGATCACCATTTCAGGAAGGAAGCATGGGCTAGCGATCAGGGCACTGAGCTGGGAATCAGGAGACCTGGATTCTCTTGCCTGACGTGTTGTGTAGCTTGAGAAAGTCACTTCACCTGTTCCTCTTTCCTCTGTCATGTCTAGGCAATTATGAGCTCTTCAGAGCAGAACCTCTCTCTTAGGATGTGTATGTACAGCACCTAGCAGCACACTGGGGCATTGATCTCGGTTAAGGTTTTAAGGCACCATTGTAACAGAAATAATAACAATAATAAGGCTCTGTGCACACAAATGATTGGACACATTTGCATATGATAACTGCAGGCGCATGCAGAGACCAGGCCACAGAGAAAAGCTGGGCCTCCAGCAGCCATTTGCATATTTGTTTTCCTGTGCCTGCATAGACAGTAAGTGGACAGGCAAGTGATGCAGCCACACCCAGTTGCATGCAGTTTTGCTACTGAAAATGTGACTCTTCCTCCCATTTGAGTTCTTCATTTCAGATATCAAGGGAAGCAGAATACTCTGTCTTCTCACATCTGTGACTTCTGAGGTACAGATTCAGGGAGTCACTGTCCCCTCAAGAATGGATGGTGCATTAATTAATGTAGGTATATCTGCCTAGGAGTAATGTATAACCATTCTTCTTGGATTGCCTAGTAGTGTAAGCAGCTTACAGCATATCATCAATGTGATACAAAGACTGAAGAAAACCTTGATTATTATTGTTTGTATTGCAGTGCCATCTCGAGGCACCAGCCCACTGTGCTAGATGCTGTGCAAACATCTAGCAAACAAACTGTGATGTCCTTTCCCTTTAAATGTGCAAGGGACTCTGTACTCTCCCCGGCTCCACAGCCCAAAGCCTCACTTTCAGGTTGATTTCAGTTTTTCAGCCAGAACAATAAAGCAAGTACAGCAAGAAGCTGTGCGTTCATCAGCTCCCTCTGTGTCTGTTTGTTGTCTATCTCCTTCTCTGCTGGCTCCAGAGATATAACAGAAACAGTCCCTGCTATGAAGGGCTTACCAGCTAAGTAACTTTCTTAGATCATGTTTTTTTAGAGGATAAACCATTTAAAGAAATGCAATAACTCTATCCCAAAGTTATGCTTTAGAAGGCTCCCACTATAATTTTATGTTCAGTGCCAAGGCCTAATATTTAAACTGAGAGACAATAGCATCATTGTTCCAGACATAGCCAAGAATCCTTAAAGAGCTCTTCTAGGATAAGGCTGGGATTTGCAATTTTCCATTATGATAGACTCATGATTCCCTGACAAGATTATATCTTCTAAGAATGAAGAAGTACTTGGCCGCTAATTTATAATCAAATCAACCGATTTCAGCTCCTAATTTGTTTCACTATTTGGCAAAACAAATGTATTTAGTCCAAACGAGGAATTCATTCCAAAAAGATGAACACATATTAAAAGATTTTAGGTACCTGCATTAATTAATTTTGCTGTAAAGGACATTTCACACTGCTCTAGTGTATATAATCATGCCACAGAAGACTGCTTTTGAAAGTATTAATAATACATAAACATGCTGTACCTTCTAGTCCCAGCCAGATGTCTGTGTTTTATGAAACTGTTCTTGTTAATGTAATTGCTAGTAGAGGAAAGGAAGTATTAATCACATTAATCAAGGGCAGGAATTATATTTTGTGATTCTTCTCTGTCTTCTGTTCTTATTTGTTTGCATTTAAGCATGAGGAGAATCTTCCTGCTTCAGTTCATAGGCCTAAGAGAGGTTAGGCTGTATTCTGTGTCTGTCTGTCTCTTTCTCTGGGGCATGGGAGCTATTCCTGGGTTAGTAGCAGAGTAGGGAACTAGGCATTAGGACTCCTGAAGCCTCATTCCTCACTATCAACTCGCACTGAAGTCCCAATTTCTATCCCCAGCTCTGCCACTGTTTCATCCTTTGTCTATGGGGAAATCACTTAACTGGTTCAGCCATTTGTAAAATGGCTATTCTAATACTACCCAGTGGTGAGGGTGCTAGCCTGGGCTGTGAAAATCCAAGTTCAATTCCCTGCTCTACCACAGACTTCTGTGTGACACATAGTATCCCTGTGCCTCCCTTTCTCAGCTGTAAAATAGGGTTAACAGTACTTACATTAGAGATTGTGAGGTGCTCAGATTACTTGGGTAATAAGAGCCATATAAGTGCTTACTCACACTGGCATTTTGAGGATTCATTAGTTCATATTTCTAAAACACTGTGAATGTAGCCAGGATGATGTAAGCGTAAGTATGTTATCTACATTAAACTGTGTGAATAAATGCACACCATTTAAATGTCTGACTGGTCTTATATATCTTCCGTGCATTCATATGCACACAGACAGCACCTAACACAAATAATAAAAATCTGTTCTCCAAGTAATACCAGAAATGCCCCCACCCCGCCCCAGCGAGTTCACTTATCCCAGTTAACCCAGTAGTAGCACACTCATTTTGGCATCCACAAAAGTAAACAGGTGCCTACACTCCAGACGTAGGTCCCTGAGTCTGGGGTTTAGGAGCCTAAGTCCCAGTTTTGGTTCCACTGAGATCCATAAAACACCTGCCCAACACGGTAGGCACCTAAACTCAGTTGGTGCCTAAGTTTTTCAGAGTAAAATTTCTCCAGGCACCTCTGTTTCCACCTGTGAGCGTGTGTGCTGCTGCCTCCATCTAGGCATTTGGATCCTATCTACCGGCTAAGCCCCAGAGCGCTTCACGAAGCAGGGAAAGTTAGACATTCACACAGAGGGGCTCATGTGTGTGTGTGTGGTGGGGGGCATTCAGGGTCAGTTGCCTCCCCCAGATTGGCCTGCTGAGGGGTGGAGAGGGAGGGGGGCTCTGTCTTCCCACTGCACCTGCCCCCAGCACGCTCGGCCCCTGTCCCTGGCAGCCGGGCCCGGGCCGGGAGCAGAAGGGGCGGGACTGGAGTAGTCACTTCTCACGCCCGAGTTGCTGCTCCATGCAGCACAGCAGCTGCCTGAGAGAGCCTGGCTGGGGAGTCGGCAGCCCACCCTGTCCCCTCTGCTCCCCGCCTGGGCCCACCTGCCAGGAACAGGGGCCGAACATGCCAGGGCCGGGGACGCACTGGGAGAAGGACAGAAAACCGCCCCCCGACCTGGGGCAGGGAGAGTATGGCGGCCCCAGCCTGGGTGCAAGGTGGGGGGAGGGGTCACTGGGCAGAGGAGACATGTGGGTCTGTCAAGTGTCCTCCCCTTTAGATTGTGGCCCCTAGGTCTGGGGAGGCATGAGTTGTCTATAGAGAGGCCATTCCAGTAGGCGTCCTCAGAGGCCACCAATCTGATTGGGTCCCATTAAAAATCCAGCCAGAGGAGGAGGTGGGAGGTATCTCTGCCCACCTTATAACTTTTAGTTCACCAGTTAGAGCACTCCTCTGGGATATGGGAGACTTGGTTCAATTCTCTCCTCTCTGCCAGAGGGGGGGAAAAGAGAACTCTCTTCTTCAAATCCTAACCAGTGAGCTCCCTGCTATTCTGGTGAAGGGCTCCCCCACTCTCTCCTGTTGAAGCTGTTGCACTCTGGATAAATAATGAAAAAGTTATTAGAGCAGTGGGACTGGACCCAGGGTCTCCCGCCTGCCAGGAGTAGATGAATTATTGTGGATGAATTTGCAAGTATCTCAAAATGGGACTGGGCTGCAAAGTTCAGGAGTGTTCAGACCTAGTGTTTGGGCCCATTGGTGATAACACTGAATTTAAAAAGGCCAGACTATGAATGAAAAGAAAGGAAAGGAAAAGTTCTGTTGGTCTATAAGAACATTGAATTCAGGGACTGTATGTTCCTTCTGCAGTTACACATAACTAACCAAGTTCAATCAGAATTATTCATGGACAGGAAGAGAATAAGATCCTAGGAATCTGGACTTTACCTATACAGTAGACACATTTAATATAGTTCTCTGGTGCAAACATATACTATGTCTTCTCTCTCATTTCTCCTGTCACACCAGCTGTACAGCTAGGAGTGTGCATAGTGTGACCAACTGCTCTTTGCTTTCCCGTGTATTTTGAATCCTGCAACTTAGAACAGTCTCAGGAAATTTGCCTGCATTGGTGGTCAACTGTATTCCACCCAATGAGTCTGATTCACTACTGTCCTGAACCTCGTGAAATCATTAACACCTGGGCAAAGTGTGTGTAAAATACCAGCAAATCTTGGCATTCAGTTTACACACATGTAAATTATAGAAGGTGCAGGATAATGGCAAATCAAGCCCAGTGAGTCTGTTTGTAGTTTCCATTGAGCTATGGATTCATGGAGGGAGCCCCTCTAAGGGTATGTCTTAATTGCAAAGTTAGACCAGGTGGTCAGCACCCCAGTTAGCCCAGCCAAGGTGTGAGCAGCCACAGGGCAAAGCCATTCCTGAGTTATTGAATCCTTACTGGTGTGTTGCTAGGACTTCTGGGGATATATCTCAAGATTCTTTGTACTGTAGTGAGCTGAGCTGCTCTATGATTCTTTCCCAGTGATTTGTGAGAATTTGTGTGCCCTTGTGGATACAGAAGGGGAATTGTGGGAAGGAATTGGAGGACTATCAGCACATGAGTGATTTATCCTGCATCCTCATTGTGAAGAGGGTAGTTTATCAGCCTGAGTGTAAGTGGTATCCAAACTCTAATCCACAATCCCAGCAGAGCCAGCTAGCCTGGGTTGAAAGCACCTCCAAATTCAGGTGAGTAGGTTTTGTGTGTGGATGGGAGGAAGTTTGGGGACAACACCTGAGTTAGAACCTAAGCTAATTCTGCACTGAAAACACCCTGAGCTGCTTGATGAAAAATAGATCCTTACGCTTCACACAATCATACTCTGTGCAAAAGAGCTTTCATTTCAAACAATGTGGACAAGGTTTATTTCAAAGTCTCCTTGACTTGAACTGGTTTTCTAAATGCTGGGCTTTCGCCCAAATACAGATAACGGGCAGAGTTCTACCTATGCTGCATCCACCCTTATGGTAAAAAGGGAAAATAATGGAAGCTTAATATTCATTAAAGGAAACTTTCCGGCTTGTCTTTCAAAAGAGATTCCTTGCCAATACTTCAGATTTGGTCTTAAATTTCATCCAAATTGCAGCAAGGTGGTAAATTGGTGTAGGAACCCCCCTCAAAGACACAACCTCAGTTCTCCAGCTCACTGATCAGAGGCTTCATTCCATCCATCACCTATAGCATTCCCTTTCTGTACCAAGGAACTCAGGAACAGCTGAGTGAGCAATGCTGACCTCTGTCAGGTAATCATCAGGCAATTTTGTTACCATAACACTCCTTTTGAAAGCTGATACTGTATTTAAGGGAGGATGCCCAGATTTTCTTAAAAGAATGATATATTCAAAGTCACTGATAATGGATTTCATTTCCTTTTGTGAGACAAACATGATTTGGTTCTGTCGTGCAGTAAATTTTAACAGGACAAATTCATTTTTGGTTTAACTCCATTTGTTTAATTTGCCTTGCAGCAGGATTGAATTTGGCCCTACACCTGAGTCAAGAGATGAGACTCTTCAGCCATGTGTAGTCATGATTCAAGGTGACTTCAGTTCAATTATCTGAGAAACTTGAAAGAAAGAGGGAGTGTTTTACAGCATATTCATCAGAACTTCAGCTCTTTGTAGTCTTTTCTTAAACAGAGTGGGCTCAATCCTTGGCTGCAGCATATCTGCCTAACTATTGATTTCAGTGGAGTGATGCTGATTTAAACCAGCTAAAGATCTGGTCAGTATGTGAGCCATGCACTAAAATGGAGTAAAAGTTGTAAAATTATTTAGAATATTTACTTCTGGCACCTTAGAGACTAACCAATTTATTTGAGCATAAGCTTTCGTGAGCTACAA
Source organism: Lepidochelys olivacea (assembly GCF_965140295.1). Taxonomy (NCBI): domain Eukaryota; kingdom Metazoa; phylum Chordata; order Testudines; family Cheloniidae; genus Lepidochelys; species Lepidochelys olivacea. The sequence continues at coordinate 105,055,872 of NC_140416.1, forward strand.
AGCTCGCGAAAGCTTATGCTCACTTCATTGGATGCATCCAATGAAGTGAGCTGTACCTCACGAAAGCTTATGCTCAAATAAATTGGTTAGTCTCTAAGGTGCCACAAGTACTCCTTTTCTTTTTGCGAATACGGACTAACACGGTTGTTACTCTGAAACCTTAGACTATTTAGATGGTACAGGCTGGGGACCGGTTAAGCAGCAGTTCTGCAGAAAAGGACCTGGGGATTACAGTGGATGACCTGGGGATTACTGATTATGAGTCAGCAGTGGGCCCTTGTTGCCAGGAAGGCCAAAAGCATATTGGGCTGTATTAATAGGAGCATTGCCAGCAGATCGAGGGAAGTGATTATTCCCCTCTATTCGGCACTGGTGAGACCACACCAGGAGTATTGCATCCAGTTTTGGTCCCCCCATTACTGAAGGGATGTGGACAAATTGGAGAGAGTCCAGAGGAGGGTAATGAAAATGATTAGGGGCTGGGGCACATGATTTATGAGGAGAGGCTGAGAGAACTGGGGTTATTTAGTCTACAGAAGAGAAGAGTGAAGGAGGATTTGATAGCAGCCTTCAACTACCTGAAGGGGGGTTCCAGAGAGGATGGAGCTCGGCTGTTCTCAGTGGTGGCAGATGACAGAACAAGAAGCAATGGTCTCAAATTGCAGTGGGGGAGGTGTAGGTTAGATATTAGGAAACGCTAGTTCACCAGGAGGGTGGTGAAGCACTGGAATGGGTTACCTATGGAGGTGGTGGAATCTCCATCCTTAGAGGTCTTAAAGCCCTGGCTGGGATGATTTAGTTGGTGTTGGCCCTGCTTTGAGCAGGGGATTGGACTAGATGACCTCCTGAGGTCTCTTCCAGCCCTAATGTGCCATGCTGGAGCACAGCACGCTGCAGAAATGAGAGGAATGGGGCTTTTGAATACTGTGTTGTACAAGGCAGGGAATCTCCTGGGTTAGGCGGAACCTGCGTTGCAAGCAGGTGTGTTGATTCTAAGCATATAAGGCATTTGTCTTTGAAGACCCATCTTGCAACAGTAACCCTGTATGTCCTTGTGGTGGGGGGTAACACTCTGGTTAAGCCTTTTTCCATGAGATTTGGTGAGGGGACAAATATTGCTGTTATAACAACAGCCAGAAATATGTGCACACATTTCCAAGGTCCCCTTTTGTAGCTGGTTTGATTTGTCTGAGAGGGATCACAGTAAATTACATAGCTTTAATCCTTGTTCCCCGACTGGCTGATCAGCCCCACATGATCAGGTGGGTGAGCAGAGCCATTGCCGCTCATTTGCTCAGATCTGGTGCAACTTTCCTGGACAAATCTGACTAAACTGATTTTTAATCTGATCTAGTTAAACCAGTGCAAATCATTAATGTAGACACACTGTACACAAATGACCTCCTAGAGTTAAATCATCAGCAACACACCAAAGAAAGCCAAATTGAGGGTTTAAGCACCGTTTAAACAGGCTTGAGTGCATTTATTCTACGTTAGGGGTTTGCACTGGTTTAACTAAGTCAATATAAACAGGTGCAACTCTTTTAGTGTAGCACCCTCCTGATCTCCAAGAGTGTTAGAATCCGCTCATTCTTCCCTCCTCACTAGCTCTATGGCTCGTTATGGGACCAATGGGCCCTGGCCTTTCTCTGCACCTTCTCTCCAAGAGCAACTCGAAGGCTGTGGGTCCTGTTGGTAGAAGCCCACTCCCAGCAATCAACTCCTGTTCTCCTCTCCCCAACTGTGTCTATCCAGGCTCAGCTCATGTGTCTGGGAGATCCCAGCCATGCACAGGCTTTCTGAAGCCTGAAATTGACTGCCCTGGCGTGTCAGTCAGCCTTCCTGTCTGGCCCCCACAGGTGTATCGGGCAACTGAGTGGGCAGACAATTGGTGTCCTTGGGATCTGTCTCTTCTCTCAAGCCTCCAAAAGAGCAGGGGGCTCTAGTGCTATAGACAAGGGCCCAGCAGGAATGATAGCAGCGGAAATCTTTGTGCAGTGCTGTCTGTTGCAAGGCACTGTGGAAGAGGGACCACATTTTGCTTCTCAAATACCATGCACGCTACTCTTCCTGGCAATTCCTTCGCACTGAAGACACCAGATGAGAACATAATTCATCAACCAAAGATGCCAGAGAAGGGCAGGGATAGCAGGTCATGCTTCCCTGCAAAGAATGAGTGCTAGGTGTGGGGTGCATTGTTTAGGGACAGAGGACCACCTGGCCTGGTGAGCTGGATGGTTCAGAGACGTATCAAAATTCTGAATCATTTGAGTTTAAATCCATCACCAGGTTTCTGTGCAGTTTGAGTAAGCCGATTTAGAGTGTGACTTGCTTTCACATGTGCTTTGGCTACGTTAATCTTGGGGGTGGCATGTTTCTGGATATTATTTCTCCGGTAGTCCTTAGAATCATAGAATCATAGAATATCAGGGTTGGAAGGGACCCCAGAAGGTCATCTAGTCCAACCCCCTGCTCAAAGCAGGACCAATTCCCAGTTAAATCATCCTTGTGGGCAGGTCATAAAGATCAGCACTGTTTTGGATGTATTGTCGGGATCCTGGTTAATGACAGGCCTGCTTATCTGCTACCATTTGGTTCCTTTGCTCTGGCTACTCAAAATTCTGATTTAAAGCCAGCTGCTCCCTTGATTGGAGAGTGCATGATTCATCACTAATCCCCATGCCATGTCTAAAAGTTGAACTATCTATCCTGCACTTCTAGTGCCACTTCTGCTCTCATCTGACCTGCTGTACATGTATGTACAGCTTAATGTGTATTATCAATGGATGTGTTTTTCCATGTGTTGTTTCATCCCTCCCTGCCTTCTGTCCGCAATCCAGAATCACCCGAGGTATTACTGCATGCTCCATTTCAAACTGACAAAATCTGTAGCCAGAAATGAACTGCATGACTCAGAGAGAATTTCAGGGGGAATTTTGCAGTTCGCAAACTGTCATAGTGAATGAAATGCTGAGGATTGAAAAGCTCACCGGAATTGAACTGGCAAAAATGTTCATGAACAACTTCAGCCACACCCACAAATCACCAGTCTCTATTCATCCTAATTGCTCTATTTCACAGGTGGGGAAACTGAGACACAGAGAGGCTGCCAGTTCCCCCTGGTCACTCAGCAAATTTGTGGCCAATCTGGGAATAAAATCAGAATTCCTGATTTCCGATCTCCTGCTCTAACTCCCTCCCACCCTCAGGCAGGCTTTTCAACAAACCCCAGTGTTTCTGGGCTTGGCTTACCTACCATAACAAGTTATGAGAAAGCTGAGCCATAACTCATCCTGCAATAAAACATGAAGACATCAGACATACTGTGGGAGTCGTATGATTATTTAAAGCCTAAGCCGCAGTACATCAAAAGAGTTGTTCAATTAAATGACTTCACTACGTTACCTTCCATTTAGCAATCAATGGAATTTTTCCCTGCAGGGGAAAACCTTGAAGGAGGGGGGTGGGGAGGAAGTTGGGTCCGCTGTCTTGCCTGTGGTGCAAAAAATGAATCCAGATTCTCATGTCAGTGAGAGATTCTTATGCCATGCATTTGGCAAGATGCTACAGTGGAGGACTGTGGGGTTAGCAGTCAGAGGAAATTAATTGATCACGAAAGCAAGACAGGTTTCAGAGTAGCAGCTGTGTTAGTATCCACAAAAAGAAAAGGAGTACTTGTGGCACCTTAGCGACTAACAAATTTATATGAGCATAAGCTTTCATGAGCTACATCTGATGAAGTGAGCTGTAGCTCATGAAAGCTTATGCTCAAATAAATTTGTTAGTCTCTAAGGTGCAACAAGTACTCCTTTTTTCTTTTTGTGAAAGCAAGACAGTTTGCTCCCTGGTGAGAACTGTAAGTAGGGCATTCAAAGACTGACAGAGCACTGGCTGGTTTGGCTTTCTGTGTAGCATTACTGCTGACAATTACTCTGCTGGCTACTGTCAAAATACTCAGAGTCCTTCTCCGGCACAGGTTATTGATAGAGCATTTCACGTCTCCAGTCAGCCTCTAATCAATGGTGTTTTCAATTAGAATAAATGCGTATTGATTGCAACAGGGCACGGCTGCTGCTCAGCTTCCTGGGAAGCAAGGCACCGGGGCAAGACAAGTAGCTAGCCTGTGGGACTGGGAAAGAGCCTGGGATTCTGAACATTTCCAGTGAATTTGACATTTTCTGGAACATCAAACCAATGAAGATGGGGGTCTGATAAAGGTGAATGGTTAATATTGTTAGGCAATGAATGATGGGGCTGATCTAGAGCTCACTGAAATCAGGGAGAGTTTTTCGTTGACTGCAGGGAGGGATCCCAGGAGCCAGTGGCAGCCTGGTTATTGGCCTGGCCATATGATCATTGCTGTGATAGCAAGCAGTCCCCAGAGGAACACATAGGATGCTTCTGGTTGGGAGCTACTGGATTTCCTGTGGCTCCCCAGTTCACAAGACCACTTCAAGACCCCTCTCCACTTGCCCCAGGTGGAAGAGAGGAGTCATTCATTATGTATATAGTGCCCACAGTGTGCTGGTAGGTGGTGATGCGTGGCAGTGGGGCACATGAGATGTGCCTTCCCGATACAGAATATGAGTCTGGGGATGTGTCCCCTTTCTTCCCTTTTTGCACAAGAGGAAACTGTAGTCGGGGTAGGAGGGAGTGTCTTTGAAGCTCCGGGTGGTGAGCACTATAGAAATCAGGAAGAAAAGAAAGGAGAGAGAACAACCATTGTTCTTAACTCACTAGTTCTCCCCTTCTCTGCCTCCTAATATTTATGACAGAATTGACCAAAACGTGTGGGATGTGGAGGCTAACAACTCTGGGGAACGTGACTATTTCCTATCGGAGACCCCCACAGCGGTTCTTCTAGGGCTAGGATGTCCATGGCCCTGGCATGGAGAACAGGGAGGACACAGCTCACTGCAGGAGGTGCCTTGTGTTGCCCATGGTGGTAAATAGAGTGATAATGGGGGCAGCAATGATACTTCATACTTGGCTTTTCATCTGGGGATCCCAAAGCACTTTTCACAGGTGGAAAACTAAGACAGAGAGGTGAGGGGGTTTATCTAAGGTAAAGAATAAGACTAGAACCCGGGAGTCTTGGTTCCTGGTCCTCCCTTGCTAACCATTTCCAAAATACCCACAGGTCAGCAAGACTGCCTCATATTTGATGGTACAGGAACCCTGACTACTTTACTTGCAGGCAGTGGTGAGAAGAGTATAAATGCTTAGAAAGAAAGATAACCTTCCTCATGACAAATCCTCTGTGCCGTATTTACCATCAGTGAGAGGTTGTATAGATATAAAGTTTCTTAAAATTACCTTAGCTGGACAGAAAAATGTTGAGCATGACATGCCCCCACTGTCCCCCTCTTCCGTCCCTGCCAATGGCACCAATCATTAATACTGTCAGATCTGGGCACTGTGCGCTTGAAATTACTGCATCTCTGGATATCTGAAATATGTAACTCATTAATAGACTTGTGCTATAGATCATATGCACCCATGACTTGATTATACACATTTGCCTTAATTTGGATTAATGCTCAGACTATCTAGGCCTGACTAGAGTGTCAGCATACTTTACACTGGGAGTGGGAATCCTACCTCCAGGCTCCGATCGCATTGTTACTTCAGAGCACTGCCCCAGGCCGAGCTACTTATTCATGACAATACTCTGATCAAGAATAGTTGTGTGTTGCAAATAAAGCAAAGTGCTGGTAAGATTTCCAGTCTTCTTTCTCTTTTTAATGCCACCTGCTGTAAAGCGTTTGCACCTCACTGTATGGGTGCCCTCCCCTGACGTTTCAGCTGGCACACCGCCTTTCTCTTATAGCTCACCAGCAGGGCCGGCTCTAGGCGCCAGCAAGCAAGCAGGTGCTTGGGGCGGCACATTTGCAGGGGTGGCATTCGGGCCATCTTTTTTGCTTGGGGTCTGGCCCTGAGGGTGCTCACCCCCATAGGTGCTGTCCCGGCCCCCAAGCTGATGCCGAAGTCCAGGTGGAAGAGCCGCAGCGGGTGGCCAAAGCTGGCCCCGGGACTGGGGTCCAGCAGCAGCAGTGCGGGGGTGCCCTAGGGCCGCTGTGGTTTGGGCCACTGGCCACAGCCGAGGCATCTGGCAGGCTCCGACACCTGGAGAGCAGGACACTTGGGCTGGGAGCCGCCCCATGGGGCGCATGGAGTCGCCTGCAAGTGCCGCAGGGCTGCCGCCCCCCAGCACCGCAGCCGGGGCTGGGCGAAGTGGCCCGAGCCGCCCAGGGGCTGCAGCAGGGCAGCCAGGAGCAGCAGCGGGTCCACAGAGGGGACTGGTGCCTGGGGCGCTGCCATGCAGGGCCTGCGTCCCGCTCTCTGGGGCTCCACTCCCCACCGGCTGCTCCCTCTGGGGCTGCCCTGCCCCGGCTCCTCAGCCCCCTGCTGGAGCAGTCCCCTTGGCTCTGGCCTCCTGATTCCCAGCTGGTCCTGGAGACGGGAGCCCCGGCTGGAGGGACACTGGGCTGAGGCGCAGCCCGGGAGCCCCACTGCTTACCCCGACCATGCCAGCGCCAGACCAGCTGGAGGCGAGGGGGCAGCGAGCGGAGTCAGGGCCCCCCTGGGCAAGGGGAAGGAGTCGGGTGGATGCAGCCTCCGCCCTTGCTAGTGTCATGAGCGGGATGCTGATGACCTGCCCTGGGAAGGAGTTACCAGTGACCCAGAGCTGGGGCGGTGGGGGGGGGGTGTGGGTGTGTGTGTGTGGGGGAGAGTCCAGGGCTGGGGCAGCAGGAGGGAAGGGGGGGGAAGCCCAGGGCTGGGGTGGGGGGGCAGCCAAAATTTTTTTGGCTTGGGGCAGCAAGAAACCTAGAGCTGGCCCTGCTCATCAGTTCTCCTAACTGATCCTCCTCAAATCTGACTCAAAGGATCCTAATCTTTTACTGGGAGAGGAAGGTATTTCTTCTACTGCCACCTAGTGGATTTGACAGAAACACTCTTTGGGGAAAAAAATCAGTTTGATTTGTTTATCAAAGGCTAACTCTACGGAGTTCAATGCTGAAAACACACGGAGGAGGAGAAAACTCACTAAGCAGGAAAAAACAGGGGGTTGACTTTTGTTCCACCCAATGTGCAAGAAAGCTGGTGCAGCAGGCTCAGGGGGTGGGGGCTGAAAGGGGCCCACTTTGTGCCATGCAGGAACTTGGTGGTTTCAAGTTAGTTGGAAACATTAGTGCACAGCAAGGAAGCAAGTAGGAGAGGAAAAGAGTTGGGGGGAGAAAAGCCCTGAACAAGGGCTTGCATGTTTGCCACTAAGATAAATGCAAGAAGTTCTAGCCTTGACAGAGAGGCAGGGAGGTCCAATAGGTAGACCACAGGCTGCTGACTCAGGAGAGCATGGTTCTAGTCCCAGCACAGCCACTGGTGAGCTGAGGTAAGTCATTTCCACTCCCTGTGCCTCTGTTGCCTCCCCCACCCCCACTCCACTCTTGTCTAGTTAGATTGTGAGCTGCTCAGGGCAGGGACGGTCTCTCTCTGAGTTTGTATGACTCTAGCACAATGGAGTCCTGATCTTGTCTGGGCTCTTGAGGTGCTATTGAGAAACAAGAAACCAGGGCCTTGATCCTCTAATGAAATGGGGTCAGACAAACTCTTGGGCCCTTATGGAGATCTGCTGAAATCAGTGCAGCTCTGTGTGGGCACCAGGGTCTTCCCATGAGTGTCCAGTTGCAGAACCAAGGCTGATACGTGCCCTTGTGATCTCTACATACAGGCTAGTGCTTGTCTATCTCCGCACCACTTCTCTGGACTTAGGCATTTCCTTGGCCATGCCCCAGGGTAATTTTTGTTTTTTCCGCCTACCCAAGTGGATGATCCCATAGAAGTTGCTGCCAACCAAAAGTGCATTTTTATTTGTTCTCTTTTGGGGGGGCCTTTGTCACATTTAAAGCAATGTGCGGATTTGACAAGGAGTTTGAATGGGATGTATCAGCACTGAGCTGCTGCATTTCTTAGCTGAACAATCACCAGTGGTGCCATCTGTCTGTGGATTTTAAAATTCTCATCAGCATTGGTAGGAGCAGGGTGGAGCTGTATGAGCTACTGTAACCCGCCAGTGTATGTTTGTGTTTTATGGGTCCCGCTCTGTGCCTCACCCACAGAGGATATGAGGCAGATACAACAGTGGCAACAGAACCATTTCTCTTTAGCTCACTCTGTAGCAGCTCATGCTTTTAGCTTCTAGTTCAGTCTCTGTCGCATTGGCCAACATGGTGGCTGTTGCACTGTCTTAGCAAGTCCTCATAATGGTGACTTCAGAACAGGGCCTACTCCTTTTCGGTAGACAGTATGTTCTTTGCCATGCCCAGCTCCCACCGCCATAGTTGCAAGATCCCAGCGTCATTCTCAGTTGCCAGGAAACCACAAAGAAAGAGAAAACAGCTGCCTGACTACCAGGCCATGTGGAATTTAAAAGAGAAGTCAAATAATTTGAAGACTGAGCCATGAATCTCTCCATGGGAAGCAACAGCAACCAAGCTGTGGGATCCATATCCTCAAACCTCCAGACTGATAGGACCTTTCCCGTCCTAGCTAAATACAGTATGACCTTGTGCGGCATGAAAAGACAAAGTGTTCTGGACAAGCAGAAACAAAAGCACTTTCATGTGAAGGTCCAATACTGATGAATTGACTGTAATAGCAATTCTCTAAACGATTAATGCATTCTTTTATTATTCCTGCCTGTGTCATAGGTGCTGCTAGAGGAAAGTCCCACGGCAAGTACTGCATAATGGATGTCTCCAGTGATAATGCAGGTGCTATGCCCTCTGATAGGGCTGCAATTTCGGTGCAGTTTTGCTATGCCAATCCCATATGTAATGTCAGTGGCACAAAACTGTCTGTTGTGCTGAGACACTGATTTTTTTTTTTTTGGGTGTTTTTTTTCCGGCTTGCATCATTGTGAAATGAGAGCACAAGTGTTGTAGCTGTGATGGGTCCCCCTCTGGGGTGCCACCTGGAACTGAGGTACAGCTGAGCCCTCTGTCTTGCTAATTTGGGTTCCCTCTTGCAATGTGATGTTGTGACAAGCTGCAAAGCCTTCCAAGCTTGCACTCACACCAGCATCCACATGTAGGGACAACACCCAGCTGTGTTCATGAATGCTCTGGCTAGCCACTCATGAACCCACAATAGAGAGGCTACAGCCAAAGTCTCCCCGGCACCCTCCCTGGGACCCCAGAGCTGTACCGTCCTGCCCTGGTCAAAACCCGACCAGTATGAATTTATTACCCAGTCCACCACTTCTATAAAGGAAAGTGGATGTGCACTAACTCTTGTTCATGAGCTGAGATTTATCCTCTTTGCACTTCAAACAACACACAGTGTTTTAGGTAAAATATGAAATAGCTTTATTAACTACAGAAAGATCACTTTTAAGTGATAGCCAACAGATCAAGTAGATTACCATAAGGAAAAAAAACAAAACACAAACTAAGCCTACAATATTAGGATGAGAGATTATTGATTCAGATCCTATCCGACAGTTGATTCAAGAAGTCCACCAAGTTTCCATACACAGGCTAGAAATCCCTTTAGCCTGGGACCAGCCCCCCTACCCCCTCAATTCAGTCCTTTTCCTCCAGTAATTTCAGGTGTGTTGTTGTAGGGAGAGTAAGGTCTCCTCATGATGTCATTTCCTTCTTTTTATATCTTCTTTCAACTTGCTGGAAAGCTCTTTTGCTGTGACCTGAGTCAAACAGTTCCCATTGTGTAGTGCTATCTCTGAGAGGTTTCTATTGTACACAGTTCCTGGGGTCGTCCTTGTGCTGCTTTGTATTTCCTCAATAAGCCGTTAACATTGTTTGGCCTTTCTATTGTTGTACTTGAAAGGCGGCTTGTGGGTGTTCTCAACCTCACAACGTGTTTCAGGAGCACATACATAGCCAAACTTCACATACAACGATAGCCCATACAATCCACTGAGAGATTAATGTCTAGCAGATCAAGACCTCTAGAATGATACCTCACAAGGCCTACTTTGTACAAAACATATCCTAATTATATGACAGTGGTGAATAAGGGGGTGCCAGGGTGTCACGGTAGCATCATGGTATTCAAAATACCAGATCACATCATGGATCCAGGGCCTGTATTCTGCAGGAGGTCAGACTAGATGATCATGATGGTCCATTCTAGTCTAAAATCTATGACACATTGAATCAGTCTAGTCTGGTGTTGTCTGCAGCAGTGGGAGAATGAGATGCTTTCCTTCACAAATCGCCAAAACAATAGAGACGAGCATGAGCCACAAAGTTTGATCCAGATTTTCCCTACACCCCAGAGTTTTCAGGTCTGTCCCCATTTATAGCACAAGACAAGTGTGCAATGATCTACCCAGCAGGGAAGTTTATACATGATCTGTGTAGGTCCCACACCCTGAAGCATGAGCTCTAAGTGTCCACATCGTTATCTCAGCTTGCACTGCTGAAAATGTTATCTAGGAGGGAAAGGAGCACTGGGATTCCCTGGGAACATTCATGCCAATGCAGGACAATATAATTATTATTACCCTCAGAGGATGGAGCGACTAATAAGGATGAAACACACTCTCAAGATCCATCCTTCCCTCTCTGGCTTCAAAGGCCACTTTAAAAAGCATAATTAAATAGCCTGACTGCTAAACCTGCCTTAGCTCTTTTAGTTAATTTCTTTCTACTGTCAGGACATAAAGTGGATGATAATTTCCCAGCAGGCTTACATCTCTACACTTAATGAGCTAACAGAGCATCCATCTGTCTGCTTTTCTGTTGTGCTCCTGCTGTGCTTTTCTACCTGTTGTTCAGTCTTTCCCACTGATTCAAGCTCTGGAGCCCTGTAAAAGTGAACGTTTCTTTTAATCTCCGCTCCAGCTTCTCTTTGTAGGGTGCCACCTCCCGGACAGAGTAGCTTGACTGATGTTTGGATGGCTGTCTGCACTGAGAATTAGCCTGACTTTGGAATGAGACTCAAGTGCATCAAACTTATTTAGACCCAGTATGAGCTTTTCATTGGTTCACTAGGACAAAGTAGAGGTCTGTGTCTTTTCTGGTTTTGGAGGAGGAGATGGAGATAAATATGATGAAAATCACCACTGACAGTCTGCAGGGTTTTATTATTTGTATTAGCATAATGTCTAATGGCCCTAGTCATGGTCCAGGACCCTGCTGTGCTAGGTGCTCTACAAACTCAGAACAATCACATTACCACCTTGAGCCGTGATATAGAAGCAGCATTTTAATACTCATGAAAACAGTAGGTTTAAGCCAAATGCTCTGGTCTGAGGTTTACAGCTGAAATGTCTAACACATTGGGCCAGAGAATAGAAGGACTCTGTGGGTAGTATTAGGAGACTGCGGATATAGGCAGGTTCCCTTGTTTAAGGTGTTTGGAGGCTCCAGTTACAATGCAGTTGAAATCTTGAGTTTTCTGTGATGCTTGGGAGAGGAACCATGCCAGCTTGCAGCAAGCCAGGCTCAAAAGCACAAAGATCATGTCCAGATTCCTCATTGCTCTCACACAGTGGCATCGGTAGCGATCTTTGCTGTCATAAGGGTTTTACACAGCCACCCATTGCTGTAGTGTCAGAGGGCCAGATTTGTAACAATATTTAGGCATCTAAAGATGCAGACAGTTGCCAAGTCGGCTTTTCAAAAACACCGAGTCCCCTAACTCCCATTGAAACCAATGAATGTCTGTCCTGCAAGCAACTAGCTTCCTCCTTAGCTTTTGCCTCAGTGCCCTGAATGTCTCCTGTTCACGTTCCCACTTCCCTCTTATGACAGAAGGGTGAGCACGCACACTAGACGGTGCTGCTTCCCTGCCCCAGCCATCAGTGCTACCTGATAACCTCCTGTCACATCACCAGAGCAGCACTGGGCAGGCCTTTCTCACAGGTGAAGTAACAACCTTCCTGATTCACCTGTGTGATGGCAATCTAGTGAAATGTTCTTATTCAGTGGCAGGTGTGGCAGGACCATGCTGCCATCAGATGAACCTGATGCATCTGAGGTCAGAATTTGGTTGTTAGTGCTGAAACTGGATAAATCTTGTTCTAATACAGTCACTTTATTATTTTCTTTTCATCTAACACTGGAACCAAAGGAAGGCATGGGCTGTTCTTTGGAGCACAGGACAGGTAGCCCCAAGTTTCTGCATTCTGCTCCCACTTCTGCAACTGATTCACTGTTACCTTTGTAAGCTTCTTTGCCTCAGTTTACCCAATTGTAAAGTGTGATGAATCAATGCTTTTCTAAAATGCTAAGCATTAAGATATACTAGGTGACACGCTTCAGAATGAAAGGTTTTAATATTTTGTTCACTTTTTAAAAAAGAATGTCTGTTTTGGGAATAAAGCAAACAAGCACTTTCTTTGCCTCAACCCACTAACATTAGTTGATCAATTTACATAATTTTGGAAAAGCAGTACTGCCAGCTTACAAACCAATCACCAGTTGGGGACAAATAGTCAGCTAAGCCCAGCTTAGTTTCTGTCCCTTCCTTCAGGGCTCTGTTTATATCGGTGGTTCTCAACCTATTTACCATTGTGGGCCGCATCCAATACTACCTGTATAGCCCTGAGGATGGCGCATGGACTGCAGCTGTGTGCTGATTGGGCACAGGTTGAGAACCACTGGTTTATATAATGGCATGCTAAACTGTGTTATACTGTTCAGCCACTAGATGGTGCTGTGTGGAAAAACCTTATTTAAAACTAACTTCCGCCATACACGGCAGAGCATTAAACAATCTCATGATGAACACTTCTGGTGTGCATAAGCAAGTTCTGTGATCAGTCCATACCTGGTACAGAACTACGTGATGTGGTGTCAAGATTACATTAAGAACAGAAACAGAAGGAAAATAGCAACAAAGGTTGCAAACAGAAGGAACAAAGCAGTAAAGGTGGCAGGATCTCATCAACATGGCACTCTTCAATGCCCCAGAGAACTTCAGCTTTGACACCCCCAGCAACCGAACTGTGGCCCTGCCCACTGTTTCTCCTGAGGCCACACCCCTGTGCTGCCTCTTCCCCAAGAACCTGCCCCCCACTTGCTCCTCTCTGCTCAGTTGCTTGCCCTTACGGCTGGTAAAAAGTAATGGGGCCATGGTCCCCGGCGCCCCCCGCCCTTTCTGGTACCCCTGACTGGAAGCAATATTTTGCAGGATTTCGAACTGCAAACAAACTCCACAAAGAAGCTGGAGTGTGATGGGTTGGATCACAGAAACCCCTTTGGGACTTACTATCTGATGTGCTGAGACTACTTCTAACCTGTTTTCCCTTCCAGCTTGGGACTCCAGAACCTTGCCTGTTTGAGCCAGACACACTAGCCTGCTACAAACCCAGACCCAGGTCTGAACAACATCCCCCCGAAAGCTGCAGGCTTAACTGAAAACAGCTTCAGAAATGTTTCTGTCTCCAACACTCTGATGCCCAGCTCCCAATGGGGTCCAAACCCCAAATAAATCTGTTTTACCCTGTATAAAGCTTATACAGGGTAAATTCATAAATTGTTCACCCTCTATAACACTGATAGAGGGGTATGCACAGCTGTTCCCCCACCCTCTGGTATTAATGCATACTGTGGGTTAGTTAATAAGTAAAAAGTTATTTTATTAAATACAAAAAGTAGGATTTAAGTGGTTCCAAGTAATAACAGACAGAACAAACTGAATTACTAAGCAAAATAAAATAAAACATGCAAGTCTAAGCCTAGTACTGTAAGAAAGTGATTACAGATAAAATCTCACCCTCAGATGTTTCAATAAGTTTCTATCACAGACTGGATGCCTTCCTAGTCTGAGCACAATCCTTTCCCCTGGTACAGCCCTTGTTCCAGTTCAGGTGGTAGCTAAGAGATTTCTCATGATTGCAGCCCCTTTGTTCTGTTCCACCCCCTTATATAGCTTTGGCACAAGGCAGGAATCTTTTGTCTCTCTGGGTCCCCTTCCCTCCTTCTAAATGGAAAAGCACCAGGTTTAAGATGGATTTCAGTACCAGGTGACATGGTCACATGTCCTGTGAGACCCCAAGCCTTCATTTCTCTCACCCTGACTCACAGGAAGGCCTGCAAGCAAACAGCCATCCACAGTCAATTGTCCTGGTTGATGGGAGCCATCAAGATTCCAAACCACTATTAATGGCCCACATTTTGCATAACTACAATAGGACCTCAGGGTTATATTTCTAGTTTCAGATACAAGAGTGATACATTTATACAAATAGGATGACCACACTCAGTAGATTATAAGCTTTGTAATGATACCTTACAAGGGACCTTTTGCTTGAAGCATATTCCAGTTACATTATATTTACACTCATTAGCATAGTTTCATAAAATCATATAGCGTGCAACGTTACATGGAGATATACAGATATCTTCTTTAATTTATGCTACAGGGAAGCAAGAAGAGCATACCTTTAAATCCTCTTACTTTACTGATGACAGTCACAAAGATATCTATGGTCCTGGCTATGTTTGAGGCATATGTTATACCTAGAGAAATGTGGTTTACAAAAGAGCATTTTTTCATCAGAGAATTCAAGAACCAGGGGAAAATATTGTGTGTTGTATAAGAGCTTTGCATACATTGGCTGAACACTGTGATTGGGGGAATGAAAATATCAGAGACAAGCTGGTTGTTTGGTTAACAAATAAAAACCTTTCACAGCAGCTACCAGGGAAGAGAGATTTAACTCTAACCACAGCTATACAGAAAGCAAAGGAATCTGAGCTGGTGAACAGCAAAACCAAGAGCATATTGGCAAACTTGAAAAACAAGAAACTGTCTCAGAAGCTGTTAACATATGCAGCATGAGTGATAAAAGTCATTAGCATAAAACCCCCGAGACAAGGAGAGAGAGATCCCAGGCTAAGAGGGGCAAATTTCAGCCTACATGCGCAAGGGGTAGAAAAGAGATGACGCATATCCAGCCAGAGGCACATGATTTAATACATGCATGAAATATGGACATTTTGCAGCTGTTTGCCTCTCCAAAGTTGTCAGGGAGTTGACTTATTGCAGACAGTCAAGAGCCATTGTTTCTGGGATCTATCACTTGTGATGACATAGAGCCTGCCTGGAGAGTGAAACTGAACATTCATGGCAAGACTATTGCATTTAAAATCGACTCAGGTACTGATGTCACAGTCATCTCAGAAGGGGCTTACAATCCCCTTCAACCCCTCTCAGAGCTGAAGTCACCTGACACAGCTTCTGATTAGCACTGGCGGTATTCTGAATGGTGCATGAGCCAGTACACCACATAAACAACTTACGCTCTGAATGCATTTCTTTTGGTTTTGTATGTGATCAAAAGACCACAGACCAATATTCTTCTCAGCCACAATGTGGCAGCCATGATGGACCTAGTGCAAAAGGTGTAAGAACTCGATGGACTATTTGGTGATATTGGACTTTTGAAAGGAGATCCAATACAAATAACCTTGAGACAATGTTGAATTATAGTGTACATACACGTTGCAGGATTCCTATCCCATTACTTCATAAAGTGGAAACTGAGTTAAATAGAGCAGATTGGTGTAATTAAAAAAATATCCAAGCCAACATCCTGGTATGCCCCAATGGTACCAGTTATAAAGAAAAATGGAAAGATATGAATATGTGTGGATCTTAAAAAATGTAATGAGGCAGTTGTGAGAGCAAAATGTAGCCTACCAACACTGGATGACATTCTCCCCAAAGTGAAAGGAGCTACTGTATTCTCCAGGCTTAGTGCCACAAGCAGATTCTGGCAAATTCCTTTAGCCAAAGAGAGTGCTAAACCGACTACATTGATCACACCCTTTGGGAGATTTTGCTTTTGAAGATTACCTTTTGGATTACCAGTGCACCTGAAATTTGCCAAGAAAAGAAGGTAGAACTGTTAACAAACATGAATGGAGTTGTAATTTTCATGGAGGATATTTTGATATATGGATCTTCGACGGAAGAATGCACCAAAACCTTCAAAAAAGTCCTAAGCCTAATCAGTCAGTCTGGACTGAAGCTAAACAAGGAAAAATGTATTTTCTGCCTACCCCAAATGGAGTTTTTGGGACATCCAATAAACAAAGATGGAATCAGTCCTAGCCCTGAGAAAGTAAAAGCAATTTGAGATTGAATGCACCAACTGATATACCACACAGTACATTATAACATAACTTATATACTGGGGACGGTAAATTACCTTGGTTGATATCTACAAGACTCTTCTACAATGACAAAACCCCTGAATGAACTACCGTTACCCAACGCATTTGGCTATGTGGGGCCAAATCAAGAAATTGCCTTTGGAAAGGTAAAAGAAATGATCTCAACAGCTCCAGTTCTCAAGTACTATGATGTGAACAAACCCACAGCAGCCAGTGCAGATGCAAGCAGCTATGGCCTAGGTGGTGTACTGTTGCAACAACATGGCTCTGAGTGGAAGCCGGCTGCATTTTGCTTTTGCACACTCACAGAAGTGGGAAAAAACATATTCACAGATTGAAAAGGAGTGCCTGGAAAGCATATTGGCATATGAGAACTCTTACAGATATCACTGTGGACTAGATTAGTTTATACTGATAACAGACAGTAAACCACTTATAACCCTCATCAATGGAAAAGACCCCTGGATCAAGCATCGCGCCATTGTCTATTACCAAGGTTAATATAATTTAACCTAATTGCTAAATATGTTCCTGGGGAAAAATCTAGTAGTAGCAGACATTCTCATGGAGTCCAGCATTGCACTCAACTACCTCTGAGCATGAAGATGACATAAAGGCATAGGTGGATGCTGTGGACACATACAGACCATTGTCAGAAAAGAGACTACTACAGCTACAAAAAGCAACCTTGACAGACATGCAACTTCAGGAAGTTCTAAGTTACATTAGGGGTGGCTGGCCCAAGTACCTAAAGGACACTAATAAAGTGACGAGACTACTTTGTGGTGCATGGAATATTAATCATGAGTCCATTTTACTTGCTTAAAGTCAATTCCATTGTAATTCCAAAATGAAATGAGAGGAGAACTCCTATATCTTCTCCATAAACAACATCAAGGAGTAACTAAATCCCAGGAATGAGCCAACCTGTCAGTGTGTTGGCCAGGCATCTGCATGTGAAAATTGCAGAACTAACAGACCAACAGAGAGTAGCTGAATTCAGAGGACATGATTATCTTCTGGTCATGAACTATTTTTCCAGGTATACAGAAATAATGTACTTAAAGACACAATATGTCACAATTGTATCAAGAAACTGAAGTGCACTTTTGTTTTCGGTATTCCAGAACAACTAATAATGGACAACAGACTGCAGCAGAATAAATCATTCCAATATGACTTTGATCATATTAGTAGCAGCCACATTACCCACAAGTGAATGAAGAGGTTGAGAGAGCTGAACAGACAGCCAAGAAAATGTAGAGCAGGAAGATCTATTCCTTGCTCTTCTGAGTTACAGATCAACACTAATAGCAAAAACTGGTTATAGTCCAACGCAACTCCTGATGGGAAAACAACTCAGAACTACTGTTCGAACTTTGGAAAGAATCTATCTCCAAAGTGGCCAGACATGAAGACAGCAACCAAATCGGATGAAAAGGCAAAAAGAGTTTATGAACACTCTCTTACAACAGACATTACTCTGACAGACCACTGCTGGGTCCAGAATTTGTTGACCATGTCAAATTGAATGGAGAAAAAGGATGGACATCTCCAGCTGTCGAAAAGAAAAAGAAGTCAGCACTCAGATCATATGAGATCAAAACTGATAGTGAATTCAACAGAACCCATCAATATTTACAATGTGTTCCTCAGGAAGAACAATCAACAGAGCAAATTCTACAGATGGTGGATGCCAAACAAGAAGACAACTCAAGAATTCCAGACCAACCACAACCAGTCAGGGCAACTAACGGACAGCCAAATGACCAAGTTGTTATGTGTTTGGGTCGTGTAATTATAAACCCAATACAATTCAGAGATCCTCAACAGACAGATCTGTACTGAATTTCAAAGATAGCATGATAGTGTAAATATTGTAAATAGTACGAATGCAGAACTCAAAGGGGGAGATGTGATGGAATGCTAACTTGTATTATATTGCTCAGCCACTAGGTGGTGCTCTGTATAAAATACCTCATTTAAAAGGAACCTCAGCCATTCCTGACAGAGCATTAAAAAATCTTATGAACTCATTTGGTATGTATAAGCAAGCTCTGTGACCACCACACATCAGGTGCAGAGGAACATGATGGCTTATTATCTTCACAAACAAAGAAAGAGACAATGTGCAAAACGTAACACACAAAACAGTCTGGTTAAGGGTTCAGATTGGGGCCCTCTGGCCTCCAGTAGCTTGTGAGCAGGCCTGCCCCAACGCTGTGGTGTGGCAGGGGAGGGAAGATCCACAAGATGTGCCTGCCTGCAGCCTCCTGCTTTGATTATAGGGTGTATGCTCCCTAATCTCTCTTGGTTTCTTGTTCCTCTTTATTATCAAATCAGCTGCTGTTTACCTGCATCAGCTAATTCCCAGGACCTGCCTGCTGGGTTTCTCCCAGGAGCAGGGAGGGCTGCTCCCTGCCTGCCCTGCCCACATCAGTAATGGGGCAGATTGCCCAGTTACATGGGTAGTCTAAGAAGAATGTGTAAATCGACCAATAGGTGCCTCTATGGGCTCTTCTTATTTGATTCAACTTCAAAGACGATGAGACAGATGTTGTGAAATTGTTTATACTTGTATCCATCACCAGTGACTTCACTGAAGTTAATGTAGTAACACCAATGTAGAACACGTATAAGTGAATGAGGGCCAATTGGTTTCATTATTACCTACCATGTTACTAGAGTGATTCAAAAATGGCTATCAGCTGGTATTGTTAGGTGCTTGCAGGCACACAAAGGAAAACCTCTGTGACTGTAGTGATGAAATATGGGGCAAACCTAATGAGCTTCTTAAATGATTAACGACATGTCCTCTTTCTCACACTGGAGACTAATTAGCCAAGTCAGACATTTTCATTCTGTAGTTGGAAGTAGGACAAGTATTTTGAACATGCTACTGTACTTTTGCCTTTGTTATATAACTAAGGAAGAAGCGAAGGAATTGTTCACAACTCTGCCATCAATTAGGTGTTAGCAGCTAGGGGCTGGACAGGAATCCAGCTTGCATTTAATTCAAGCGAGTTTCTGGAACGTTGAGGACTCCATATAGAAAGCAAACTCACAAGGAATATTTGTTCTTAGATGAAAGTTAAATTTGGTTGTTGCTGATCTAAT
Organism: Lepidochelys olivacea; assembly: GCF_965140295.1. Classification (NCBI taxonomy): domain Eukaryota; kingdom Metazoa; phylum Chordata; order Testudines; family Cheloniidae; genus Lepidochelys; species Lepidochelys olivacea. The sequence goes on from NC_140416.1 coordinate 105,075,140, forward strand.
GCTGCCACAGCATTAGGCTACCCTGCTACGGTAGCCTAAGGCTACCCTGCTAAGGCTACCCTGCACAAGCTAGCTTGACTCCAGCTAGCACAGGTAACAGTGAACCAGTGCAGTGAGGGCTTCAGCACAGGTAGTACAAGCTTGGCATGGACTCTGGATAGGTATTTGGCTCGCTAGCCTGCTCTGAAGCCCACGCTGTGCTGTCTTCACTGCTACTGTTGCCCAGGCTAGCTGGATTCAGCCTAGCTCAGACAGGCTAACTTGGGTACAGCTCTTGCTGCATAGAATCATAGAATCATAGAATATCAGGGTTGGAAGGGACCCCAGAAGGTCATCTAGTCCAACCCCCTGCTCGAAGCAGGACCAATTCCCAGTTAAATCATCCCAGCCAGGGCTTTGTCAAGCCTGACCTTAAAAACCTCTAAGGAAGGAGATTCTACCACCTCCCTAGGTAACGCATTCCAGTGTTTCACCACCCTCTTAGTGAAAAAGTTTTTCCTAATATCCAATCTAAACCTTCCCCACTGCAACTTGAGACCATTACTCCTCGTTCTGTCATCTGCTACCATTGAGAACAGTCTAGAGCCATCCTCTTTGGAACCCCCTTTCAGATAGTTGAAAGCAGCTATCAAATCCCCCCTCATTCTTCTCTTCTGCAGGCTAAACAATCCCAGCTCCCTCAGCCTCTCCTCATAACTCATGTGTTCTAGACCCCTAATCATTTTTGTTGCCCTTCGCTGGACTCTCTCCAATTTATCCACATCCTTCTTGTAGTGTGGGGCCCAAAACTGGACACAGTACTCCACATGAGGCCTCACCAATGTCGAATAGAGGGGAACGATCACATCCCTCGATCTGCTCGCTATGCCCCTACTTATACATCCCAAAATGCCATTGGCCTTCTTGGCAACAAGGGCACACTGCTGACTCATATCCAGCTTCTCGTCCACTGTCACCCCTAGGTCCTTTTCCGCAGAACTGCTGCCTAGCCATTCGGTCCCTAGTCTGTAGCGGTGCATTGGATTCTTCCATCCTAAGTGCAGGACCCTGCACTTATCCTTATTGAACCTCATCAGATTTCTTTTGGCCCAATCCTCCAATTTGTCTAGGTCCTTCTGTATCCTATCCCTCCCCTCCAGCGTATCTACCACTCCTCCCAGTTTAGTATCATCCGCAAATTTGCTGAGAGTGCAATCCACACCATCCTCCAGATCATTTATGAAGATATTGAACAAAACCGGCCCCAGAACCGACCCTTGGGGCACTCCACTTGATACCGGCTGCCAACTAGACATGGAGCCATTGATCACTACCCGTTGAGCCCGACAATCTAGCCAGCTTTCTACCCACCTTATAGTGCACATAGACACATGCTGGGAAGAGGAAGAGAGAGATAAGGAATGGAGGACAGCATGATGGTATTACTTATTATTATAGTCTTTCCTAGAGGCCCCAGCCAAGGCATGGGCCTATTGTGGTTTGTGTTATACAGAGTAAGTGCAATCCCTGCCCTGAAGAGTTTATGACTTGTCAAGTCAGATGAAGGAAGGATTATTAGCTCCACTTTATGTACGGGGAAGTGAGGAAACTAAGCAACTTGCCCAAGGTCACAGAGAAGATCTGTGGCAGAGCCAGGAATTGACCCCTAGTTTCAGTGGCGTTGGAACAGTTTGTATTGCGGGGGTGCTGAAAGCCATTGAACCAAACTGTAAACCCTGTATATGATGGAAACCACTTCAAGGCAGTGGGTGCTTCTGCATCGCCAGCATCCCTAGTTCCAGCACCCCGGCCTCGTTTCTTGCATCCCAGTCTAGTGGATGGGGGGAAGCAGTAGATGTGGTATATCTTGACTTTAGTAAAGCTTTTGATACAGTCTCGCATGACCTTCTCATAAACAAACTAGGGAAATACAACCTAGATGGAGCTACTATAAGATGGGTGCAAAACTGGTTGGAAAACCATTCCCAGAGACTAGTTATCAGTGGTTCACAGTCATGCTGGAAGGGCATAATGAGTGGGGTCCCGCAGGGATGAGTTCTGGGTCCGGTTCTGTTCAATATCTTCACCAATGATTTAGATAATGTCAGAGAGAGTACACTTATAAAGTTTAGATGATAGCAAGTTGGGAGGGGTTGCAAGTGCTTTAGAGCAGTGGTTCTCAAAGCTGGTCTGCTGCCTGTTCAGGGAAAGCCCCTGGCTGGCCGGACCAGTTTGTTTACCTGCCGCGTCTGCAGGTTTGGCCTATCATGGCTCCCACTGGCCACGGTTGGCCGCTCCAGGCCAATGGGTGCTGGGGAAGCGGCACAGGCCAAGGGACATGCTGGCCACCCTTCCTGCAGCCCCCATTGGCCTGGAGCGGTGAACCGTGGCCAGTGGGAGCCGCGGCTGGCCGAACCTGCGGACGCAGTGGGTAAACAAACTGGTCCGGCCCGCCAGTGGCTTTCCCTGAACAAGCGGCGGACTGGCTTTGAGAATCACTGTTTTAGAGTATAGGATTAAAATTCACAATGATCTGGACAAACTGGAAAAATAGTCTGAAGTAATAGAATGAAATTCAATAAGGACAAATACAAAGTACTCCACTTCAGAAGGAACAATCAGTTGCACACATACAAAATGGGAAATGACTGCCTAGGAAGAAGTACTGCAGAAAGGGATCATAGTGGACCAAATATGTGTCAACAGTGTAACGCTGTTGCAAAAAAAGCGAACATCATTTTGGGATGTATTAGCCGGCGTGTTGTAAGCAAGACACAAAGTAATTCTTCCGCTCTACTCTGTGCTGATTAGGCCTCAACTGGAGTATTGTGTTCAGTTCTGGGCACCACATTTCAGGAAGAATGTGGATAATTTGGAGAGAATCCAAAGAAGTGCGACAAAAATGGTTAAAGGTCTAGAAAACATGACCTATGAGGGAAGATTGGAAAAAATTGGGTCTGGAAAAGAGAAGACTGAAGGGGACATGATGATAGTTTTCAAGTACATAAAAGGTTGTTACAAGGAGGAAGGAGGAAAAATTGTTTTTCTTAACCTCTGAGGATAGGACAAGAAGCATTGGGCTTAAACTGCAGCAAGGGAGGTTTAGGTTGGACATTAGGAAAAACTTAACCACCCTGAATTAGGAAGCACTGAATAAATTTGCCTTGGGAGGTTGTGGAATCTCCATTTTTAAGAGCAGGTTAGACAAACACCTGTCAGGGATGGTCTAGATAATACTTAGTCCTGCCATGAGTGCAGGGGACTGGACTAGATGATCTCTCGAGGTCCCTTCCAGTCCTATGATTCTTTTCATGCACAAAACCAACTTTTCTCCTTGATCCTGGGCCTAATCTGGTAACTTCTTAAACAGGAACACAGCATTGTACTACAAGTGGTGAAAGCTCCTATTTAGCTAACTAAGGTTTTCATAGAACACCATATAAGCACGTTGCAATGGGATGCCCAGATTAAATTATACTCATATTTAATACCCAGATGCATAATAATACAAACTTTTGCACTTGTGTAGGACCTGCCATCCTGGGGTCTTGGAGCACTCGGTACGTGCAGATTTCTACAGAAACTCATGCCCTTTCCATCACAATTAATACTGAGTGAGTAAATACTAAATCCATTATTTACAGCACTTTATTCTTCACCCAATACTGTACAGTCACAGTTTAATTTTTATTTCGAGTTTAAAACATCTTAAAGACTACTCAGTAATTTGCAATGGTGTAAGAAATGCAAATGTATCCTTCATTTAACCCCAGTATTGTAATTACTGTGATTAATATATAGGTGATAAAGAGGGTATAGGTTAAAGATGGATGTACTTGTAGGTATTAGTAAAATACCTTTCAGTAAAGCTGGTAAATTGATGTGTTTTGTAGTCTACCAAGAGCCGTCTGATTTTATAAGGCATCACAAAAGAAGGAGGTAAATCGATCTATAACCACATATGTAGAGTTATCACACTCACTGTACAGGGAGAGGCCCCTGACTCAGGACCATGCGCTCCAAAACTAGAAGCTAAAGGCTCAATTTGTGTAGTTCCCTCTGGTTAGGGAAATGAATCCATTAGCATTTCCGATATGTTCCAATAGAGGGCAGTGATATGTATGGTATTTGCCAGCAGTGAGAAACAATACAGTGTATGCATAAGAAAAATGATTATTTTTAAACATTAAGATTTACCTATTCACTCTATTGTGGCTGCATTCATTTCACTGGGTGCTGTTGGTCTAAAAGATGACTCCAGACTGTAGGAGCCATTGATATCGCATCAAAACATTTTCCTTAACTGATCCAGCTGAATCGTTCGTTCCCTGGGGCAGCCTGAACAAGGCACCAGAAGTTTCAGAAAGCAACTGACAGGTATTACAGTACAAAGCTAAGCCCACTAGGGCAGTTATTCATTCACTCATATTCAAAGCTCTGGGCACATCTGTATTTCCTCATTAAGTACTGGCTGCTTCTCTAGAGAACATGTGGGGTACATTACATTACACCTAACCCAAATGTATTGACATTCTAAACTGCAGCTGTATCACTGGGAATCATTTGAAAGGTGTTATTAGTCTCTTTTATTATGTTAATGTAAGGTGGAAGTCAACACAAATATTAATTGCAATCCTCTTTAGTTGAATTGGCTTGAACCAAGCAGTTATCGTAATAAAGCTGAGAAGCTTTGTGTTTTATTTTAATTAACTCGACAAGAAAGGCAATTTAAATTAAATGTTTTCTGTTGTGTCTCCAGTGCTAATCAGCCGCTCATTATCTTTAATAACACTGGCATTAGTATTGTCCTTTTTGATTTCAGTGATACAGAGCCCGTGCATGGAGGAGTAACCACGCGCCTTTAACCTTTGCATCAGTACAGCCCACTGAGGCAAACAGTAAGAGGGGAGCAGCCTTAGGGGAGTGTAGAGGGAGTCAAGCCCTTTCAGAAAGCAGCAGACCTGGTCGCTGACATCTATCAGAAAAGTGAACCAAGCTGCTTTTCTTTCATTTCTGGAGGGTGTCGTGCTTTGTGTTGCAAAATGTGTGTCAGTTTCCAGTTAGGCATTTGTTCCAAAAGGACCTTTGAAAGAGGTGTATGGCAACAGGACCTCGCTGTCACAGAATGAATGTGCAGTTTATAAGGACTGATTAGTTAAAGCACTGACTTCTAAGGCCCAGATTTTTAAAAGTATGTTGGCAGGTCTCCACACAGCATTGCAACACATAATTAACTTAGTATCCTAAGTCTAATTGAAAGTCAGTGGGACTTAGGCTCCTATGGGCTAGATCCTCAGAGATATTTAGGTGCCTTAGTCCACCATATAAGTGCCACTGACATTTCCAAAACTGCCCCTCCGCTGGCATGGTGCTTATCTTTCCACCACTCGACATTCACAAAGCCACTGAAGCCCTGATGAGCAGCTTGGTGCCCTAGTTCATGGGCGAAGCCCCAGAAGCTGCAAAGCTGGAGTCTGAAACTAAGCCAAAGGGCATCCATCTTACCTGCGGGCCCAATCCTGTAGGCATGTTCTGAGCACACCTAACAGCTGATCCCAGTCAGACCCCACAGCAGGAGGGGCAGATGCAGTCCATTGGGAAGTGTGGGGCTTGCACAGCTCCTGCACAAAATACAGCCAGTGGCACAGAGGGCAGGTGTGCTAGAGGTATCACCATAAGCAGGAGACAGAGGGAGAGAGATGGGGTCAGCTGCCAGGGCATGGGCTATTTGAATGGCTGTCCTGGCTTAGGCACATACCTCCAGAAGAGGGTTTGCAGCTGAGGCAGGAGCAGTAGAAGTTCCCTAAAAGTCAGGGGGCCACTGGCACCCGAACTAAGGCCCTGCCACCGCACTACCCCTTCCCTCCGACCTCTTACCCTTGGGCCGCCTCTTCCCCCCTGACTCCGAGACCTCCCCCCCGCTTGCTCCTCTCTGACCCGTCCCCCCCATCGCTCACCCTTATGGACAGTAAAAAGTTGGAGAGCATAGCCCTCTCACTTTTAAAAGTGGGGGGACCGTGACCCTCTGGCTTCCACTGTTCCGGTGCCCCTTAGCTGAGGATCCTGATCAGGCAGGGGCTTGGGGGGCACCTATCTCTGGTCAGTCAGCCACACAGATGCCTAAGCCCCTCTCCTCTTCTCACCCCTCTCCTTGGCATTTACTCCTGGCTAGTTTAGGTGGCTCCTTTCTCAGCTGGCCAGCTTGTGAGGATCCCTCCCTTAGGCCCCTAACTCTCCCTATACAATGTAAAGATCAGGTAGTTCTTTCCAGTTAATGCTTCATAGTTTGGTAAACAATACTGTTATTATTTATATATTGTCATAGGACCCAGGAATCCTGCAACCTGTATTCATGCGGCTAATCCCAACGAATTCAGTGATGCTACTTGTTTAAGGATTATTTACAAGAGTGAGGGTTGCAGGATTGGGCTTTTAGTATGCATATTTACTTTGCAAAGTGTCAAAGGTGTAGTGCTATTATTTATACAGTGCCAGAAGTGTAGAGCTGGATATCAAGGAATGAAATCCCCACTTGCACGATCGGACCGTCGAAATCACAACTACATACAATGCAGAAACACAGATGAAAAAGAGACCAGGTTTTGGCTTCTTCCAGTCTCTATACAGAATAATATAGTACAGAATAAATACAGATTTCAGAGTAGCAGCCGTGTTAGTCTGTATCTGCAGAAAGAAAAGGAGTACTTGTGGCACCTTAGAGACTAACCAATTTATTTGAGCATAAACTTTCATGAGCTACAGCTCACTTCGTTAGTCTCTAAGGTGCCACAAGTACTCCTTTTCTTTTTTTATAAATATGGAGTGGCTAGTGGTCACAAAGATAAAACTGAAGGCTCAGAAAACATACAGCACCAGCTAGTGAGATGGGGTATTAAAAAGTTGCTGGGTAAATTAATGAATATATTCCTTCATTGCAAATATTATACAATACTCAATATAGGCCTGCTCCTGCTCCCAATAAAGCCAATGGCAATGCTCCCGTTGACTCCAATGGTACAGAATCAGGCTCTGCGTCTGACTTTGCTCATTTCCATGTAAGTAAAGTCTACACACACAATCTGCTTGAGGCCTGGCAATCCTTGGTGCCAAGATGGCATCTATCAGATGAGTGAGGGTTGCTGAGTAACTGCAGAATGCTATGGCCTATGTTGTGATAGGGAAACTAGGCTGACCCATCAAATCTGTTACACTCTAGGAAGCTCTTTGCTGAACTCCCAAGGAATCTGAGTGAACTTCAAATTCCTTCTCAACAGCAGCATGAAATCTGCAATTTAACCTTGTAAATTCCAGAGCTGGGAAATCTCTGGCTGCATTTATGCACCATTAGTTCTTCCAAAAGTTATATTCTTTGCATCTTAATTTACGGATACTGATTCACTTTTTAGTGTATTCAGTAGAGATTCATACCAGCGTACATACCTTATACTGGACAGATCTGAAATAACTGATAGAAGTATGTTTTTGTGTTTGGACTAATTGGAAAAAATACTGTCCATACAGTCCACATTTTGCATGTAGACAGGATTTCTGTATTACTCCTCATATTTTCAGAAGGCGCAGCTAACCTTTATAAAGAGTGGGAAGTAAATGAGCCTCAGAAATACTCGTAAGGGATAATGACAGATCCAGATCAAAGAACAACAAGTTAAATGCAGCATAGTATCAGTGTCTCAGCCAGAGCAGTCAAGTTTATACATGTGTGCCTCTCAAGTTCAAATTTCCTGGCTATATCATTCAACACTGTATAAACACAGTGGGCCTAGTTCATTCCTGATGTAATTCAGTCAAATCAAATAAAGTACATTTAGAGCATTAGTTACCCCAGGGATGACTTTGGCCCATGCTGTTTAATTTAGATCCTGTCCAGTTTGAATTAACATTGGTTATTTCACACAGCAGGCAGGATTACAAACAGGAGTTTTCTGTTCACCTAATACTGTGTGTGTCCCGGTGCATCATCGTCCATCTTTGGAAAATGAAATACTTAGTCCAGTAGTGGCTAAGCAAAGAATTCATCAAAAGAGGAGAAAATGTGGATTAGCCCTACATCTGCTCCTGTCTCTGCTAAGGAACCGAGTGAAGTGGAGGAGGAGTTTTGCCAGGAGAAACAGTAATAGAGAGCTGTGTAGATGTAGATAGAAGTAAAAAGCCTGCCCTGAGGACAACTGTCAAATGAATTATTCCCCCCCTCCCCTCACCCTCGTGTCACTAATTACAATTCTGAGGTGCAGAAGGAATGTGGACATGATAGAAAACGTTTACTTTTCCATGCATTGTTCAAGTGTATTTTTAAAGAGCCAGCATCAAGTCAGATTTTCATCTCATAAATCATAGCTTTTTCCTTCATCATTCATTGTTATGCCCACTAATTTTTACCTTGCTATGCTCAAAATAATATTTTATGCAGTACCATGGGCTACATAATGCATTGCTGGTTTCATCTTGGGGTATTGGCCAGAAGGATTCTGAAACTAATATTCTTTCCATGGCTGTATCAATTGTTATGTCAATGATAGCATCATTTCAACCATCCATAGCTGAACAAACAGTCCTAGATGCATTCTGTTTGTTAATGAGATCGATTGCAGGTAGAATTATGTATGAGATATGGAAAGTTTCATACTCAGGAATGCAATACACCTTTATTTAGTAGAGTGTATTTCATACATACTCCATCATGAAACACTTTTTAGACATAAAATATGCAAGAACTTAGTGTTACAGAGTAGCATAGTTACAGCCAAGAACCGGGCCTCTTCGTGGTATGTGCTGTGTTAACAAATAGTAAGAGACAGCATGTGCCCTGGAGAGGTTAAAAACTAAATAGATAAAACAGAAGGTAAGTCTTGTTATCTCCATTTTGCAGATAGGAAACTGAGGCTCAGAGTGGTTGGATGTTTCTCACAGGATCACACTGCCACAAATTGAACCTAGATTGCCTGAGTACCAGTCCACTGCCTTAAGCATAAGACCATCATGCTTTTCTCAGACATAGCTAACTAGTATACAGGAGGGGGAGTGGGAACTCAAAAGGGAGCCAGGGGAGTAATGAGATGCTCCCAGCTGAGGTTTGAAATGACAGGGAGAGCCAATGCAGTACAAGGATACTAGAAGGGTAACAGGATTTGCAGAGAAGGTGGCTCTTCCCCCAACTATTCAAGGTGGCATGGAGTGAGTGGTAGCGAGTAGCCCAGTGCTAGAAGAGTGGGGGGCCCCGGGAAAGTAGGAGAGAGAAAGACCATTCAAGAGAAAGGGACTCTCAAAAACAAAGAGAATAATGTTGGCCTGGTTCCTGAAATGGACGGGGAGCCATAAGTGGAAGTGTCTGGGGGTGGGGGTGCTATGCTTGGTATGAGTAAGCCAGCAGGCAGCAGCATTCGGCACATACTAGAGTCTGGAGGGCTAGGACTGGAATAAACCCATCGTCACTGTGCAGATGAGCATCCGTGTGAGCCCAGAGTAATGGAAGGAGATAGTGCCCCTGTAGCAGGAGTTATCGCACCAAGATGGCAGGATCTAGCTCTGCTTTGTAATTTGTCAGGCATGAAATATCTCTGCAGCATATTGCCCGGGGCCTAGGCCTTTTGTTTGAAAAGGATACCAATGGTGGGCTTACCAATTGAGTATCCCCATGAGTTTATTGGTAAATAAAAAACATTTTATTGGCTCCTAGAGAGGATGGGGCCAAATTCTGCCTGCACATGCAAATCTCAGTGGCTTCAGCAGGAGCAGTGCATCCCCCTCTGAGGGCAGAACTTAACCCAATGAGCCTTTTAGAATGGCGGGTCAGCACCTGTGCAACAGGACCACTTGCAGAGTTCAGAGCTAGTCAGCGTGAGAGTAGCAGAAGGAGGTCCTCAAGTAACAGTGGGGAGAAAGAAAGGGGTCTTAAACCTTTGCAAATATACAGCAGCTTTTTGGGCAAATGAACTAAAATGAAAACTCAACATTACAAAAAATCTTTACTCTAAGCAAAGGTTCACTCTGACTGGAACTGCAATTGACACGTTGCCCTGCACTGAGGAAACATCTTGACACTTGACTATACGTGAATTTCCTCATACGTGGGCTCTGCTGTGAGATCGATTTCTTAGAGTTTCTGCTGCTCTCTACATTAAAAAATTCCCTGGGGTTTTAATTTTCTGCTCTGTACCCTTTGTACTTTTCCTATCTATTCCTGGCAAGTTAACATCACCAGTAATACGTTCTTGTAATTTTTGTCAGTATAATTTTCTGATAAAAATAACTATAAACTGATACTGTGTTTAAAAAATGCTGGGACCCATTATTAGTTCACATTAACTGCTGCTTTGATGGCCCGGGGGTGTCATTTCAGCACATCTAATCTAGCTCTGCCAAAGCACTCCGCGCAATGTGCTAGTAATTCCACACGCACCCCCCCGCTGAAAATCTATATTCCAGGATATTACAGCCAAGGTTTCACTCCCCTGCTTCCATTAATTCCTGTCATTGCTGTGAGTTAATAAAGACATAGACAGGAGATGCATCCAGGACATAGCAAAAACACTGGCCTGGAAGGGTTTGTGCCAACAGGGAAAGGAGGATAGTTAAGAACTACAATAGGTGGCCAAGCAGGGCTGCTATTGATAAGCAGCAGTCGTGCTGGAACAGTTGGGGAATAGAGCCTCAATTTCTGCTGACTGTTTGACTTGCATGCTAAAATGTTTTGTAATTGTTACATTCAATTAATTGTACTCGTCATATGTTGCATTGGGACCCAATCCTTTGGAAAACTATACTGAATAGGATAGCTGGTGTGAGTAAATACTGCTCCGGTGAGTTAATGGTTACAAGGTCAGGCCCTAATTTACCTTCCAGGGAACCACTGGACATCACTGTTAAGGTGATGCTGTAAAGTCTTGCCTAAAGTTGGGAAGTCTTTGTAAATGCATTTTCTTTGGAAAACTTTAATTTTTCAGTGGAAATTTGAAAATCAGATTTCTGCTGAAAATTTTTCAATTTTTTTCCATTTGGAAATGCTGCTATGGCACCTCACAGCAATTATAGTTCAACTGTCTCATGTCTCCATTCTCCTTTATGAGCTTTGAGTACATCTCCCATGATGCACCACAATCTCCACTTTTGAAGAAGGGATGGTGCATCATTGGAGTCCCTGGCCATGAAGCATTGTGGGAGTTGTTGTCCAGTTGGAGAGACCAAACCCTAGAAGAGAATGAGGACATGAAGCAACTGAATGACAGCTCCCACGTGTCTTCTCAGCCGCATTTCCAAAGTGAAATACTTTGTGTTTGGGGCTTTCAGTTTTTCAAAGAAAAAGGGGTAAAAAATGCTGTAGAAAGACACTTTTCATGGAAAATTTTGTTTAGTTGAAAATGCAATTTTCCATTGAAAACCACTTTGATTGGAAATTTTTCAACAAGCCTTATGCAGCAGTATGTTATGTTTATCCATATGTAACCCTTCTGCCCGTCAGAGTTGGCAGCAACAAGGGCCGGGTTCAATATCTAGGGGTTCCATTCCAATAACACAATGCAAACCGGCTCGAGCCCCCACCCAGTGACCTGGGACAAATATATACCACCCCCGCTGGGCGCCTCCAAGAGGCAATACTTCCCCTCTCGCAAGCACATAGTCTGAGTGTAGCAAAAGTCTTTTAATAACAGAGAGAAACAATGTGGCATTATGTTGGGGAAACACCACCAACCGGATTCATAACACAACCCATGAGCAAAAACAACCCCACCCCAGGCAAATTGGGGCATGCCCTTTTCCCTTTGGTTCTTGAGTCCAGCAACCCCAAAAGTCCAATGCCCCAAAAGTCTCTGTCCCTGGTCAGGGCAGCCCCAGAGTTCGAAAGTTTATCGGCGGAGCTTTACCTCCCAACCTGGGTGGAAATGGGACGGGGGTAAGAGGCACCTTACGTGATCTGAAGCTGACCGCCCCATAGCTCCATAGCGGCGCTCCGCTCCGCCAGCCGCCCCACAAAACTCCTTCGCGCAGCTGCACTCCGCTCCACCAGCCACCCCACGAACTCCTTCGCTCAGCTGCGCTCCGCTCCACCAGCCGCCCCACGAACTCCTTCGCTCAGCTGCGCTCCGCTCCGCCAGCCGCCCCACGAACTCCTTCACTCAGCTCCACGGCCCACAAGCAGCTCCTGCCATCCACACACTGCTCCGCGTCGAACTGCTTCACCAGCCGCCCCGCAAACTGCTCCACAATATATCTTCAGGCTCCCCCACTACTTAACACAACACTCAGTGATTTCAGCTCTTAGGTGAATTCAGCTTATAGTAGGGGAGCCCCAGTGCTGGTGCACTGTCAGCCCAAAGTGAGCTCAGCAGCCTATAACTAGACTTCTAATGAAATCAAAATTAGCTCTGATATTCCACAGTGGAGAGAGGAGGAAGTACAATCAGCATGTAAGGCCCTCACCAAGGGGCCCATGCCACCAAGTATTAATACTTGTCCCCAGCCTCTCTCCATTCACACAGTTTTGGAACCCATGACCCTTGCCTAGCGAGTGCTACTTAGATGATGGTGAATCCCTCCATCGTAACAAAAGGCCACGTACAGTTCCAAGCACAGTTCCCATAATCAGGGTAATAACAATTTATTCTTCCTGCCCCAATAACAGAGACACTGGGGATCCCACAGCGGCCAAAGTGACCATTTGGGCAGCTATGGTCTCATTCTAGGCGTGGTGGGTGTGCCTATGCAAATGAGATCTGCCCCTGAAGTTCTTTTCCACAACTTGCCACACCTCACCACCAGATGTCAGGGTGGAGCTCATCCTGACACTGCTTACATCTACACCAAAAAGCAACCATATCCTTTCAGCCAGACATTTATTTTAGAGTAAGGGAAACAACAAAATAAGGAAGAATAAAAGTAAAGTCTGCATGGGTGAGCATAGTGTTGTCTGTTCAGTGATATGCATGCAGATAGGTATAGTCCTTAGAAATTGAAAGGTGCAGTACACAGAAAACAAAGCCATAGCTTTGCACATAGAGCTACATGCACAATCAAATGTGTGCCCAAGTTTATGGCAGTTACAGAAACATGTATTTTTATTGCCTCAAAGACTAATCTCATGTGTTCTCTTCTTCTTCCTCTTCTTTTCCCTTGGTGTCTTCTCTTTATTTCTCTCTTCTCCTCTCTACTATTTGCTTTCACTTTCCTTTTTCTGACAATAATAATAATGATGATAGGAAAATGCTCCGCAGCGTATTTAAGACATTTATCTTCAGTGATGAATTGATTTGACATCCCTGCATAGTGAATTCCTCAATTTTATCCACAGACAAGCAGCATGGCCTACTGAATAGGGCACTGCACTGGAATTCAGGAGACCTGGGTCCAATACCTGGTTCTTCCCTGGTTTGCTGATCTTGGGCAAGTCACTTTTTCCTGTGCCTCAGTTTCCTCATCTATAAAATGGGAATAAATATACTGACTTCCTCAAACACTTTGAGATCCATGGATGCCTTGATCAACCCTGACCTAGAGAGTACACTTAAATGGTAATGGAGTTGCTCATTCCTTATTCCCACTGATTCTTTGGCCTCTTTGCAGACATGGACAGAACGGTCACCAGTTTATGCTAATTGTGATGGTGTTTCTTCTTCTTCTTCTTCTCCAAATAAATAAGAACCAAAGTTCATTTGCAAACTTTCCTGCCATCCAATGCCATTGACAAATGCTTGCAAAGAAGTAAATGAAAATGGGTGTGAACGTGACCAGATTGAATTATGCTGCAGATTTTATGAACACCTTAGTGAATAGTTTTCCTCCTTTGTTTGCTCAACTCTGATTCCATTAACAATCCCTTAATTCAGTGGTTCTTAACCTTCACTGCAGCCTGCACCCCTTTGGTTCTCAAAATATGTTCTCGCACGCCTTATGAAAAATCATTGAAGTAGGTCAGTTCTTTAAACCTAGATATATTTTTTGTTTGTATATTACAGTAATTGTTAAAAAATGTATAATGTTAATGTTAATAAATACATAGGTTTGATGAAACAAAGTAGTTGTACTTACGTGCCTGTGCTTAATTTGCATTTTTGATAATTTACCTTCTAAAAAAATCTGGCATGTCTCGCACCCCCAGAAAGGGCATCTTGCAACCCCAGGGGTGCATGCACTCCAGGTTAAGAACCACTGGCTTAATTCATCCCATCTCCCTGGATGGGAGACCTTGACTCTGCACCTTGAAGGTTGCAGTTGATTTCAGTGCAGGAGACTTTCTGGAGGATCATCTGATTTTACCACCTGCTCACTGTTCGCTGCTGGTGATTCCCAAAAGTCTGAAGCTGTGGAGAATCTATAAACTAATTGTGATGAGATGAGATATGATGAGATTCAAATTGGGATTGCTATGAAGCAAAGATTCTCAAACTGGGAGGCACAGAATGTATTCATGAGAAGCTTTAGGAAGAAAAACTTACTGCACACATTTTATCCACAGCAATGAATAACTAGCAAAGCTGATTCCTCCAGACCTATCAGGTCCTCAGATGGTGCTGTGCATTTGACTCTAGATGACGCTGAGCATTTTGACGGATTTCTGTTAATCTTGAATAGCATTATAGAAAGTTGTTGTCATCTGTAAATTAATCTGTTTGCTACGACATAGGGCTTGTCTTCACTTACCGGGGATCAACGCTACACAATCGATGCACTGGAGGTTGATTTAGCGGGTCTAGTGAAGACCCACTAAATTGACCGCCAATCACTCTCCTGTCGACTCCAAAGTACTCCACCGGAACGAGAAGCATAAGGTAAGTCAACAGGAGAGTGTCTCCCATTGACCCAGCGTGGTGTAGACACCACAGTAAGTCAACCTAAGCTATGTTCATAGATTCATAGATACTAAGGTCAGAAGGGACCATTATGATCATCTAGTCCGACCTCCTGCACAACACAGGCCACAGAATCTCACCCACCCACTCCAGCTATGTTGACTCCAGCTATGTTATTCACGTAGTCTAGATAAGGGCATAGTGTGCACATGGACCATGATCACAGTTGGTCACAGTTTTGCTTTTGCTCTTATTACAATGGATCATTGGCTCATTTGTGCAACAGGAAAAAAACAAAAAAACAACTCAAGTGAAAAACAAAGAAGCCAAAACTGATTTAAGTGAAGCGCTGCTGCCTATATCAGTGCATGTACTTTTGTGGCGAGAGAAGCGGGGGAGTAAACTACTACAGACACAAAGAAGGGAGGGCGGGGGCATGATCAAATAAGTTTGAGAACCACTGCTATAGAAGGGTAGATGTATCAACCTCTGGCCTGGTCATCCAGCACACCTCTTACTACCCTTCTAAACCCACGAGTCAGCATTTGCTGGCAGATATCATATGCTTTGCTCCTGTTGCAAATATGGAGGGAAGCTATGACCTCACAGATGCCCCATTATGGTCACCGTTGGCAAGTGTTTTTTTTTTTTTAATGGTGAAAATGTCTTTCTTGATTTAAATGTGCACAGGTGGAAAATATTAGAGACGAAAGCTGGTGAAGCCTTATTCATTAAAACATGGGACTATTCAGGCCTGATAATGCTCTGTTTGGGCCCACTTTTAATAAATCTCATTCTCTCAGGCGCAGGCGAGAGGCTCATCTCTGTCTCGCCTGCTCTCTCTAGTGTTGTAATTGGCATTGATCCTCATACTTTCAATAAAGGAGTGTGGTTTTCCTTCTCTTAAAACAAGATTTAGTATTCCCAGCATGGTTCCATAATTCATGTATCTGGCACCTCATCTTCCTTTATTACTGAATTGAAATCCTTGGTCACAGACAGTAGCAATTAGTCTCCCAAGCACTTACAGTCCATAACTAAAGCGGTGGCTTTTGCCTTCTGAAAGGATGACATTGCCCCTTCTTAATTCCTCCCAGGACATTCCAGCTCTCCAGTCTTTTTTGTCAGTTAACCTTGGAGATCCAAGCTGTCTGGGGATGTAACTGATTCTACTCCTCTCCGCCTCCCCGTCCAGAAAGGCTGATTTATAGGAATTTTGGTAGGAAACACTGAAAACCTTGCAGAGCCCATTCATTTGCAAGTCTTTTAAGACCAGCCTCATTGCAGAGAGTATCTGTCTGCCTGAATTTTGTTTTTGCAGCTGCCAAGCCTTCTCGGTTTGTAGATTCTCACTTGCTCCTCAGATCCACCACTTGATAGCATAATATTTACATTCAGGGATTGAAGCTCTTTTTTTCCCCCACAAGGTTTGTGGTAAGTAGATTCAGCTGCAGGGGAATATAAAGAGCTCAATCCTACTCTCATGGAAATAAATGGCAAAGCTGCCATTGAAACCAGGGGCAGCAGGATCAGGCCTAAATTGTATAATTGTTCTTTTGCTCCTTCAGTTTCCCCTTGAGACTACCCATTAACGCCTGGAAAGTTTACATTGGCAACCCCCATTAACACTCATTGGAATTATGCTTGGAGATCAACTGTATATTGATGGAAGAATAGGCTTTACATTGATCTCGCTCTTTCTCTCTCTCTGCACTGAGTGAATACTGCAAGAACGCTGGTGAACATTTGCTCACATTTCTTATTTCAGAGTAGCAGCCGTGTTAGTCTGTATTCGCAAAAAGAAAAGGAGTGCTTGTGGCACCTTAGAGACTAACAAATTTATTTGCGCATAAGCTTTCGTGAGCTACAGCTCACTTCCACTGAATGCATCCGATGAAGTGAGCTGTAGCTCACGAAAGCTTATGCTCAAATAAATTTGTTAGTCTCTAAGGTGCCACAAGTACTCCTTTTCTTTTTTCACATTTCTTAGTGAGTGTGATAAGCCCAGTTTGTGTTCTTTTGTATTCACCTTCTGCAAATAGCTGTGCAAACAAATTTCATCTAGACAAATGCTCACGGCAAGTGGGATTTAAGCTTGCATACTCAGTTTCAATTCCAGTATGTTAGCAGCCATTGCTGCAGCTAAAAAACAATTCCACCTTTCAAATGGTAGTTAGCATTAATATTTTCTCCACTTAATTACAATGGTCCTTTGTAACTTCTCCCCGGAGAAAGCAGCTGCTTATAAATAGAATGGGACTGAAATGCCACTGAGACTCGTGGACTATCTACTCTTTCCCTCTCAAAGACAAATCCTCTTCCAAGTCTTTGATCTTCTTATTTTATTTACTGTATAGAAACACCTTTGCATAAAACATTTTCTTTGTGAACCAGCAATAGACTTGTGAGATATACGTTTCTTAGAGATGGCTGGAATTTCTCCCCTCCTTTTTTCTCTTTGAATGTGCAAAGTTCTATTCTGTGCTGCTGGATTCTTGTCACCTGACACAGATAATCTTCTAATCTTCTCTCTGGGGTGACATCAGAGGAGATGATGGAGACTTTTTCTCTCTGGAATACCAAGCTCACATTCAGTTGTGACCAGTAAAAATCTGGCTTTAAAAATCCCAATCTATAGAGCAAAATGTATGTGTCTAATATCAGGATCTCATAGGTACAAAACTACTGTAAATTCTACTGTATATAGTAATTACCACAAATATCTACACTTTATATATTAGTGTCAGTTATAAATATTATTGTAAATGTCATATTCTCCTCCCTTTTTTTCCAATCATCTCCCCCTCCAACATCTGAAAATAATTTGAGAAAATAGCCCTTAATGCTTCTTTGTGATGTATTGTCATTGTTACACATTATCTTGCAATGTTCCCGGGGGAATTCTGTGCCACTGTGTGTGTGCAGAATTCATGTCCTCCACAGATTTATTTTCTTCCCCGCAGAAAAATTACTTCTGACAGGGAAGAAAAGGGAAGCTGCAAAAGCAGTCATGCACCCCTCCCATGTAGCACAGGCGTGCCATTTAGGGCATCCAAAGCAGCCAGTGGAGAAGTAAATCACTGTGGTGGGAGAGGGGCTGGGGATGCCCTGGCTGATAGCTCCTACCCTGCACCAGGCTCAGCTGCTAGTCCTGTCTGGGCTGGGGATGGGGGAGGACAGGACGACTTCTTCTCCTGCAAGGAGTGGTCAGGACCAGGCTGGGTCAGACCCACCCCCCCAGAAACCTCCCCTGGCTGCAGGAAGCTCTGCCCCCCACTTCTTGCCCCCATTGCTCCTCAGCCATGGGGGGGTGTCATTGTATAGAAAACTGCTCCCACATCCTCCCAGCTCCTGTGCATCTGAACCCTCCCCATGCCCAGACCCCCTACTGAGTCTCACCCCCTGAGCCTCCCGAACCCCGACCCCACTGAGCCAAACCCTCTGCAGCCAGACCACCCCACACCAAGCCTCACCCCACTGCATTCAGATACCCACCGAGTCCCTCCCCTCCCCTTGCATCTGGATCTCCACTGTTGCACCCAGAGCACCCTCCACTGAGACCCCTGGACTCAAACCCCCATCCCAATGAGCCCCACCCCTCTGCACCCGGAGCCCTCCGCTGAGCCCCCCACACCCAGACCCTCTCTACTGAGCCCCAACCACCTTCAGCTGGAACCCACCAATGAGCCCCTATGCATCCAGATCTCCCCTGCACCCAGATTGCTCCTCACAGAGCCCTCTCACCCCACACCTGGATCCTGCCCTCCACACTTTTGATCCTTCCAGGATGAGCCTACCTGCCCACACCTGGATTGGGGGCCAGGGCTGGGCATGCTTCCAAGATTCTGTCCCTCTTGCTTGCTTGGTTCAGAGGGGAAGGGCCTTGGGGTGTTTCTGGGGCAGACCTGGCCCTTGAGCTGTGTCAGGGTCGGATGCAGCCTCACCGGTGAGTCCATGTCCCGGGAGGGTGGAGGGCAGCAAGCTGATCTTCCACCTCTGTGCAGCCAGTAGCCTGTGCTCCCCACTGCCATGCTGGAGCCCTCTGTATTTACTGACAAATAAAATTTGCAGAATTTTTAAATATTGCGTGCAGAATTTTTATTTGATTGGTGCAGAATTCCCTCAGGAGTATTGCAAGAAACATATTACGCTTCTCTACCCCCCCCCCCCCCAATGGAAAATCCAAAAAGATCATGTGTCAGAAGACCATAGGGGGAAAATGCCTTTCGTTGGCACTTAATGGTCATTGTGGTTTGGGTCTGAACTTGCTTGCTTTACTTAGGCAACGTTTCCATTGATTAAGGAGCAGAGGATGAGGCCTTTATACCAGCTGTTCTATAACCATTAATTTGCTGTATGATAAATCAAGAACTGAAGTGTAACCATCACAGTGAAGGTAAAAGTTAAGACTGATTCATGGTTTTGTCCTAAATACTAGGAACTGGATGATGGCTCCCCACTCCGACCACTTCACGTCGTTCTGGTGGTGAAAAGGGGCCAGAATGGCCCCCTTGGAAATGACCCCAGTGGAGCAAAGGCACAGGGTCACCACAGGCAGCCTTACCCCATGCTCCTGTGCAGCCCCCAGAGTAGGGGGCGGGGCCTGGGTGGGACCTGGGGCAGGAGAGAGTGAGTTCATCCTCTGGAGACTCCGGTAATTCTCGTATTTTGAAGGGGTGTTCGGTGACGGGAGATACATTAGGCCTGATTCGCCTCTCGTTTATGGACCATTTTACAACAGTGTAACTCAAGTGACTCCAGTAGCATTACTCCTGATTTATACTCAGGTGACAGGAGATTCAGGCCCCTTGTCTTCCCACTGGCCACAACCAGTATGTTTGTTCAGGCAAAAAAATGTTTTTATTAATGAATCCATAACTTTGAAAAAAGCCATGTCCTCTGCTGTTGAGAGCATAGACCGTCTGCTTCACAGGCGCCTGATTGATACATGAAAATTACCTGGGGACACTTTTAACTTGCAGGACTGACCTTTTTTTTTTTTTTTTATGCTCTAAGTGTCTGATTTTATATGCTGATGTAAATGTACTAATTTCAGCCGACCGCTTCTTTCCATCTCCCCACCCAACCCCCTGTTTCCTAATAGACAGGAATCTCTTCACACAGCGAAAAATATTCCAACCTGATTTGCATAAATTAGAAGGGAGGGAACATATTTCAGTCATTTTCTATTTAAAAAGCATAGAAATCACACAGATGTGAGATATAAATGTCTGCGGAATTGGACTATAAGATGCTCATGGACAAGTGCAAATGTAATAATTAGATCTGACTTGATTACCTCAAGAAATCATTCTCACTCTCAGTGATTTCCCTCTGCCAGGAGAGAGAAATGGAGAGTGAATGAGAACACTTCATCTGTACCACCAGATAAGTGACACGATTAGCGGAGCCCTTTCACGGGTGATTCTAGAGCGTGCTGACCCTACTGCTCTTACCACACTCCAGCGGGGTGTGAGGTCCAGCCAATGCCAGTCACAGCTTCCTCCGCTGCATGAGGGGTTTAGACCAGCACAACTACATCCATGGCTGGAAATGGGGCAAATTCCACCTATAAGCTAGGCCTAAGGGCCTAATCCTGCAAACCCCTATACCTATGGGACCACTCGGGGAGTGAAGTCACACATGTATATGTTTCATAGAATCATAGAATTCAAGAAGTCATCAAGTTCAGCCCACTGTCCTGAGGCAGGATCAAGTAAACCCAGATCATCCCTCACAGGGGTTTGTCCAACCTGTTCTTAAAAATCACGAAAGATCCATAGATTCTGTTCCCCAGTGAAGAAGTACCCCCTCCAGCATGAGAGAACCCCATTCTCCCTTTCCATCCCATAAAGAGGGAATTTCTGCTCCTCTCACAATCAAGCCATCTCTTTTTCCACCCACCCCCTATCCTCTTCCCCAGCTGTAGGATAATTCTCTTCACACTGAGGGATCTCCCCATTTTCTCCCTCCTCAGAATTTCAAAGCAATTCATGGATCAAGCCCCAGGTACATTAAAGATGGAATTTTGAGCTGTGAGCCATTGTTATCGCTGTCCTCTTCAGGGACAATGAAGCGTACAAAGCCCAACTTGAAGTGTGTGAGGTCTCAGGACAGAGCATGCTCAATCAAGGGAGTCTGACTGTGGAACAAACTTCCTGAAGAGAGAGCTGAATCCAGAGCCCTGATCAATGACCATCTTTAGAAAACTCTGCAAACTTTCCTCTTCTAAAAAACCTGTCCACCATAAGAATAGCAGAACTGTCTCCATAAGGCTGTGGATAAAATTTTCATAAGCGCCTATGTGATTTAGGCACCAAGGGCCAGATTTTCAAAGGTATTTAGTTGCCTAAAGATGTGGATAAGCACCTAATGGAATTTTCAAACAGATTGGGTACCTCATTCCCATTTGAAAGCATTAGGAGTGAGGTGTCTAACTCACTTAAGCACTTTTGTAAATTCTGTTAGGTGACTATCTGCACCTTTAGGTGCCTAAATCTACAAATACCTTTGTAAATTTGGCCCTTTCTCATTGAAAGTCAATGGGACTTGGGATCCTAGGTCACTTAGGTGCTTAAATTTATTTTACCCTGTATGTTTTAATGACCATGACTTTGGAATAAGACCATGAGCCAGAAGCTTGCTCATGCTCAAGACTCCATGAATTCTTACAAATGTTCTGTGAATGTCCTTTCTGGCAGAGCATAGAAGAATGATCTGAGTTTTTTAAATAGCATTAAACCACATAATGTAAGAATAGATAACATATTCTAGGGCACATAAAACATGCTTTCTAGCACTTTATCATTTTTAACACATATTCTATATGGAGTTTGGTGCTTTGTTCTCTATCTGCTTTAAGGTTGGGCTGTTCCAAGGCAGTAGAGGGAGAACCAGCTCTGGAACAACCTTCCAGAGGAGATCAGGTGAATCCGGAGTCTGATCATCTTTAGGAAATGTTACAAAACCTTCCTCTCCGAGAAAGCCTTTCCATCATAAGTGACTCTCCCAATTTGAGCAGCCCTTTTATTTTCCCCAAATCCCACCAAGAAAACTCTGACCCCAAGCAGAGCTCCAACCCTGTAAATGGGGGGGTGGCCCAGGAACTCCATTAAGGGACTTTGCTATTGCTGTAGATTTTACGTGGGAGGTGCTTAGATAATACAGTGATGTGTGCTGTAAGATAGATAGACAGACACCCAACTCCCATTGAATTTTATGGAGCCTGACTCCCTTGCAGTCCTTTGGAAATCACAGCCTAGAGCCATTATTGACACCTATTTAATAACACTTTTCTCATATTATCTTAACAATTATTCAAATGTGTGTTGTGATTTCCACTCCCTTTTATTCTTTAACTCAAATTATGGCTCTTGCACTTTTTGCCATGGTGAACACCCAGCCTTACTCATAACTTCACCTTTGCTCTCTATCAAAAGGTGATTCCTCTCTCCCCCTAGAATCCCAGAGTAAATAAGGTTCTGCTCCTTTTTGAGTACGATGAGAGTGGAGAGAATTATAGTTTTCACATGAAAAAAAATTCTTATAACCACTAAAAAAACCAAAACACCTTTATGGCCCAAATGGCTAGGAGTAGAAAGTTTAAACCAGGGAGGGCAATAGCCCTCTTTGAGGATAAGTGTCATGAGTGTAAAAATGAAAATTTGTTTTTATGTGACCAAGCTATGACCTTTTGGATAATTGTATGTCCTGCATAAGCCTCTTGCACAGAGTTCTTCACAAAGTCCCTGATCCTGCAAACACTTACTCATGTTTAGCTTTACTCAGGGGAGCAGTTCCATTGACTTCAATGGGGCTATTCACATGCATAAAGTTAAGCTTGAGTGGAAGCACTTGCAAGATCGGGACCTAACTGTGCAAAGTGCCTTGCTAAGAAGGCTGTATATGCATGTGTGGCCAATACACTTAAGTAGTGAAAAGTGCACTGAAGTTTCACAAGAAGTTGGGGAGAGCAGCTGTGCCCTTTGTAAAGTGTGCAAGACAGAGCTCTGCTCTGATGCTCAACAGCTGGAGAAAAAGCAAAGCTCCAAAAGCAGGTCCAGACTGTCCCTCCCAGATCTGTGCCTGGAAGGTTTCTTCCATGTATGGATCTTCCCCTTATCCCTTGGTGCAGAAGTGGGGCTCAGTCACTTCTGTGGAGTCATCCTTCTCCCTCCAGATCTGACAG
Organism: Lepidochelys olivacea; assembly: GCF_965140295.1. Lineage (NCBI taxonomy): Eukaryota > Metazoa > Chordata > Testudines > Cheloniidae > Lepidochelys > Lepidochelys olivacea. The sequence goes on from NC_140416.1 coordinate 105,098,108, forward strand.
AGGGTGCTCTGAGTTTGGGGCTTATGTGGAGGAGGGAGTAGAAGAATGGACAGGGCCCAGAGGGGGCACATAGCCTCTCTCTCCAGCCCTGTAGAGCATCCCTGGAAAACAGAATGCAGGATGCAACTTTATTATCATGTCTGCACAGCTGCCATCCATGTGAGTGTCCCCTCACTGAATAACCGTCTTGTAGCTCCACCAGGAGACCTACAGGTTGCCACAGCCTGGGACACTGCCTGGTAGAGCATCTCCAATTAAGCTTCATGCCAGTGACCAGGAATGAGAAAAGACCATCAGGGCCAGAGCCTGTGCAGAGGCACAGGACCTCTCCACTTCCCCTTAGTCTCTCAAAGTTCCGGGGCAAGTCCCTTTTCCACCCACTCCAATGAAATAACAATGACCGAATGCAGAGCAGGAATTTCCTCACCTAGCTTCCCCTCTGTAGGGTGTTTTCAGGAGAGGACAATCCAGGACAATAACTGGAGAGAGGCCTGTCCTGGGCACTTTCTGAGGTGCATGGCAAAGGGCAATCTGGTGTGTCACTGTGCACCATACTCAAGAAAAGCAAGGGCTCCTGAATCATTGACGTCACACATTTGACATGCACCTGGGAAGAGTATATATATACGTACATATATGTACATATGTATATCTATACGCTCAGCATGCACCTGGGGAGAGTATATGTGGCTTTCTGCCTCGCCTTCCAGGCAACTCCCCTACACCAGGAGCTCCCCAGAAGTGCAAAGGGGATGGATCAGGAACAGCATCTGCTCCTCTGTAGTGTTTAGAATGTTGTGAAAAGAGGCAGGACTCCTGTGGAGTCTAAGAACAGGACTGTTCAGCTCTGAGGAGCTTTCCCTCTTTGTTCAGGCCCATAGCTAGTCCATAGATCTAGATATATACCAAGGCAAAAGCTACACAGTGTATCTCAGGAATGACACTAACTCAGCAGAGAACTAGGAATGCCCTAGGACAGTGGTTTTCAACCTGTGGTCCTTTGACCCTGGGGGTCAACAGACTATGTCTAAGATTTCCAAAGGGGTCCACGCCTCCATTTGACATTTTTTAGGGGTCCGCACATGGAGAAAGGTTGAAAACTACTGTCCTAGCACTGCAGCTCCCGCCACAAGCTTCACCTCACAGCAATTAGCCAGTTTGTTCGATACAGATTTTCAGCTTAGCGCTTAAAAGCAGTTTCATAAATATTCTATGGCCTTTCAAGCCGTGTAATTTGCCTCTGTGACATTAAAGAGGAAACTCTGTGGAGGGGAGGGATGACAACAAATTTATCCACCAATAGCATGCTCTTTTGGCACAAAAGCACATTCTTATCTTTACATCCCATAATGAGAAGGCAAAGACGGGATTGTTGCTACAACTCCCTGGGTGGGTAGATGTACATTATAGGAGAAGGGTTAGATATTTTTTCCTCTGCTTACCCTAACAGAAGAAACTGAGTTTGTATTTTCCTGTGGTTTTTCTACGTACGGTTGAAGAGAACTGTTCACATGATGTCAGACTGCGAGGGACTGGTTGTGGGTAAGTGCCAGATTTATATTTACCACAGTGTCCTGCCGACTACGTATATATTTACCACAGTGTCCTTCACGTTCTCAGATTGCAAAGTCACACACAAACCCGCTCGGTTTTGAAGGGAGTCTGAGCCATTGCAGGGGAAGAAATCTCATGCATCAGCAGAGTTCTGCAAGCTCTTAGTTACAAAATGTACTCGGGTAGCTGCTATTGGGTGGCTAGCCTATGAAGTTACATTTTCTTAATAAAGGCATGAAAAATAAATGAGACTGCCTTTAGCTAATCAGGGAAGCAGTCTGATTCTGTCAAAATGACAGGATCACAATTTGTGCTCTGGAGCCTCTAAGCAAGAATTTCTGGGAACAGTTTTTGAAACAACTGCCCTGTATATGCACTATGTTAACACATCGATTAACCTTTTCAAATGGCAAGGGGCTGCAGAAAAGACAGCTGAATGTAATAAAGATGGGTCCTTTACTGAGAGAAAATACATACTCTCTGCACTTTATTTTCAAAATCAGTGCCTTGTGTATGCTGCCTATAGCTGAAAAGGTGTCGTTCCCTGACACACATAGCTAGGTCAAACTTTGCTGCACAGGAGTCTGCGGCATGTGGTAGGAAGACATTTCTTAGCCTTTTTGTTTTCTGCCTTTGTATACATAATGTAAACATTTGCTAGATTTTCTGCATGAAAGGAAATTCTTGTGGGGACATTGGAGTGATTCTGTGCCAAGGCTTTTGTTCAATAAAAGTGTTCCATTTAAAAACACTACTTGTATTTTGTCATTGCAAGTATTTGTCTTCTCATATTTATAGTGGAATAATTTAGTTTGACTGGCTTGTGATGGCAGAGAGTCAGAGACCAGGTTCTTGCTTTAAAAGTGGAGGTGAAGAGGGGGGAAAGTGGATGAACCATTTCCCCCCTCTCTCATTGTTTCCACTTCAGGGAAGGGGCAATATTAAAAAAAAAAAGGGTAAAAATATGAATATTTTAGTTCAGCATAAGCCGTACCATGGGCAATTTCCTATGCCAGCAGAAGGTCGCTATCATTGTATGAAGGCAGAGCAGAAGTCTATGAAGATGAAAATGTCTTGCTTACCTTATCAATGGGCTGATACCATACCAGAATAGCTTCCTTTCTTCAGCAAAGCTGGCCTTGACTTTAACAGCTTGAGCTATATGTGCTTATTAAGGACTCAGAGTTGAACAGGGATATTTCAGGACAACACTGACAATATTTAGCTGGCATCTGATATTAATGATGAAACTGATATCCGGCATGCAAGGCATGATGGGTGTGAAAGTTGCTTATATCTGAATTATCTTTGCAATTGCAAGGGCCCAGGATGTTTCCTTTGCAGAAAGTTGTTGACAGTGTGTAGCTTTATGGGTTTGGGGTTGTTTTTTTGAGGGGAGGGAGGATGGGAGTTGTTGGATGAAGAAGGGAATAAATATCAGAGATGGGTCGAGCTGTAAAGTTTGGATCTTGATGCAGCTCTGAAACTTTCCTGCACTTGCAGGCTGTTCAGAGCAGGAGGTTTGGTTTCCTCACCATCGTTCTCATATTCTCCCCTCCTTCTCCAGTCATCTTGGCAACGTCTCCAGTCCACTCACTACCTCCTGTACCAGACATCATGGCTGACCCATGCTCTTTTCACTCTCCCTGATACGGGGCAGAGCTAGCTGGGTGGTAGCCAAACCTGTGGACACCACATGTGATTTCCTGGATTTAGTGCTGTGCATGTGTAGAGTCATAAGTATCACTATTGCACTGTATGTGGTTATTAAACTATTTTTAATATTCTAGTTGCTGACAGTTTGTCTCATGTTAATGGATTTGGGGAAGACCAAATAATTCCCTTGATGGTAACATTTTTTTCCACCACTATTTGGAAGATTAAAACTTTATCAATAAAATCTCTGTAAATAAGGGTATAAAACATGAATAGAAAAGTCTCTGTTACAATATGATTACAACATGATGGTCCAAATACCACCCTACTGATTCCGATGAGAATTGTATGGTGTAATTGAGGCCAACATTTGACCTCGTATTTTTAAGACTCATGTTGAATGGGCCTAGACAATAGACTTGCAAAAAAGTTACAGTAATATATTTAAGATTAACATTGTAAAGTGGCTAGACAATACAGATTTATTTATAGCACAGTGTGTGTGTGTGTGTGTGTGTATGTATTTACTCTGTACTATAAATAGGTCTGTATTGTCTAGCCACATTACAACGTTAATCTTATATAAAATAATTGTAACAACCTTTTGGAACGTATACGCCTAATAAACAATCTTACAAATTAAAGTTTATAGTTACAGTAAATGAATGCCAAAATTTCTACACGACTTTCAGCCTACACAAGAATGTAGTAGGAACAGTTGCATAATTGTTCAGGTCAGATAAGCGTTACAGAGAAAATTGTTGAATATGTCCTTTTGATTTTAAGTAGCAGGATATGAACTGGCCAATGTAACTTTTTAACAATAAACTTCATTTAATAGTAAAACTTATATTTCTGAATTAGAAAGAACTAGGCAGCTTTTCAGGGTCTAAACATTGAGTTTTTACTTCTGTAACACAGAGGCTTGTGACTTATGTTAGGTTCCCATATGCCTACAGTGTTTCATTGGTTCAGAATAGAATGTTAAATGGGCAGAAGACAACAGCCTGTAGAAAGAAGTTTCATTTTGTCTTTTCAATATAGCATATGAGACACAGAAACTGTCAGAGTTGCAGAAATGTTTAAAATAATTCACTGTCAGACTGGACTGAATTCCACCCAAAATGTGCTTGTGCACTTTAAAGTGCTGAGATCAAAATGAATCAATTAGTGAACAGAATTTTTAAATTTATTCCATTAATTTTCCGAGACTATTGTGACATGAGTATATAAAGACAAAAGAAGGATCAGTCACTTCAGGACAAGTGCACTGCCTTCAGTTTCTTTCATATTAGCAATTATTGATATACCGATGCTATCCATTAGTGCGAGGTACATAGATTTACTGTCATTGCTACATGCAGATAAAAGCAAAATACATCAATTATTTAAGTGCTTCCCTGGGTGTGTACTATTTTTCTCTTGTAAGAAGACACAGTTCAGTCTCTGTACAACTGAACCACCTTTCATGCTCCCAGCATTTTGATTAGGAACAAGTGAGTCATAATGGTTCTGGTTCTTACCATAACCTCCCAGACTTCAGATAAACCTCTGAAGTCAAGGAAAGGTCCTTAAAATGTCTGTTCACTTATTTTCCCCTCAGAAACTGTTCATGAGAGAGTAACAGTACAGACTAGTTGTGAATAGCATCATTCTTTTGCTATAGTCCTGGAGAATTCAGCTGTGCTGTGATATAGATTTTTATTGCCAAGAGTGGGCACTACAGTTCAAATATAGAGAATCTCACCGATACATCTGTTATCTTTTATTTAGTAAAATGTTGCTCACATATGGAAGAAAGAGAATTGATTTCTCTAGGTCTGCCGCAGGTGTCAGGGGGCCCAGTACTTTTCCTCCCAAACTCTTATATTTGTTTGTACAGAGGAAGGGAAAAAAAACCTATGAAGTGTGTTCTTGAACACCTCATTAAATATCACCCCACATCAGATGAGAATTGTACATTTCAACATGCCCTGGAGATGTTGTGGGCACCTGGCTAAAATGTGGTGTGCTTCTCGGGAAAGGGATATCCCAGGAACCTATAGGCAGTACAGGTGTCTTACTAGACACACCATCTAGTCAGGTTATACAGGGGTACATTTGGGCCTGCACTGAGAACTTGGTTAGCAGTGCTGTTGATAATGGGTGAAAGGAAATAGAATCCAGCTCACTCTCTCATAGTCACGTTGTCTCCGCAGGACTAATGGGAATCAGAAATTATAAAAATAGATTTTTGTCACTAAAAGCAGGAGGGATGGCACAGCAGACGCACAGGGAGCAGATCTGTCCAGGGAAATTGCCCCATTTTTATGTAGTCCCTTTTTAAATTAGAACAAGGCTTTGAAATGGTTTTTAAGGAGGCACAGTGGAAAGTATTTAGCTTTTTGCTCTTTATGGCAGGAGCAGACATTTTGCAGAACAAGAGCCCAATCCTACAAATGCTTAGGCACTTGATGAGTAGTCTCATTAAATTCATGCATTTGCAGGATTGGACCCTAACAATTGGCCCCATGCTCATGTTATGTCAGCAAGGGCTATGTGCAATATAAAATTAGTGCCCCCAATTTCCTGGGGTAAGGAGGAGGCTATGAGCCTTATTTCTTGTGTTTGCCCCAACTGCCCAATACAGATCAGAGCTATTGATTAACTGGAATCAGCCAGCCCTCTCAGGATTGTTGGTCCTCTCGGGCGTAAATGTTAGCTTCCCAACTCCACTCAAAATAGGCTGCGCTTTGTGCAACACTGCCTTATGTATTGAGGTCCCTCAGCAAGTTTGGATGCTTGAAGACCTGGGCCCTGCAAACGCCCCAGACAGTAATGCTAGAGCAACCTTGTAATCAATAAAAGGAAACCACCATAAACTTTTCAGCACTGGGGAAATATGCTCTGAGGACCAAATTCTCAGCTATTGTAAATGGGTGCAACTCTGTTGAAGTCAGTGGGGCTGTGCCCCTTTACACCAACAGAAAATTTGGCCCTGAATGTTAAGTCCAGAGGAGACAGATGCCTTTGCTGGTTATCTGGAGCTTGTGTAACCCACACACCACCTGGGTGTGGTGTTCTGTCCTATCTAGTGGCACCGAGACCACTTAAAAAGAGAGATTAAGGAGTTTGCTCTACAGCCTTAGCTAACAGCCAGTTGGCTTTTAGCTCATGTGGTAGAGACTCATGCACTAAGCTCTAGAGGTCCCAGGTTCAATCCTGCCCACTGACGACCAGGGTCTATTGGCATTACAAGTGGGGGCTCGTCCGGGATTTCAACTGGGAAGACTCTGAAGCATGGGACATGCTTCCTCAGCTAGGGGAAGTATGTAACCCCCACACCTTCTGGGTGTGGTGTTCTGTCCCATGTAGTGGCACCAAGACCACTTAGAGAGAGAAAGCAATTAATGAGTCTGCGCTACGGCCTTCGCTAACAGGCAGTTGGCTTTTGGCTCATGCACTAAGCTCCAGAGGTCACTGGTTCAATCCCACCCGCGGCGACCAGCATCTGTCAGTGTTACACTTGTACAATGCTACCCTGGAAGGCCTGCAAGTTCAGCATTGCAGTTGTCTAGTACATGGAAAACCATATTTCAAATCAGTCTACAAAAACAATGGCCACAGCTTAGAAATATTCCTAAAAGGGTAAAGTTAAAAATCAGCTAATATGTATCATGAAGAAAAATGCTGAGTCCACTGATGCAAAGTTGCTCACATCAAAAAGGAACACTATCGTGTGGCAGGTGGACCAGTGGGTTCTGTTCCTGGTTCTACTATGGACTTGCTGTGTGCCTTTGGAGAAGACATTTCACCTTTCTGCACATCAGTCTCTGTAAAAGTGGATTAATGGATCCTTGCCCAGCTTTGCAAAACACTTTGAAAACTGCAAATGAAAAGCACTGTGTGAGCACTTTAGCATGTGAGAGGTGTCCACTGAGACCATTGTAGAATTATGTATGTCAGAAGAAGCACTAATGGCTGTGTCCAGCAAATTGCTCTGCACCCTCAACACCTTTCATAATTCAGTGAGAGTTGTGGATGATGAATGCACCACAGAATCATTGGGCTAGGTGCAAGAATCGTTTGGCAAAATTCTATGGCCAGTGCTATCCAGGAAATCAGATGATCATTCAAAGATTTTCCAGTGGAATGTTGTTCCATCAGACAATGCCGGTTCAGTGAAACCTGCTGTACTGCTTGGATTGTAAGTTCTTTGATGGTGTCTTTTTGTCCTGTGTTTTGTACAGTGCCTAGCACAGTGGGGCCTGGTCCATGACTAAAGCTCCTAAATGCTCACACAATACAAATAATAAATAATAATAATGATCCCTTGTGGCCTTAAAAATCTATGAATCATCATAATCAGGCCCACAGATATTGAAACATAAATGTGAATCTAGAGCCCCCAGGAGTCTGTGTTTCACAGGAATAACATCAGAGGTAGATTTGTGGTAACAAGCTAGCCCTGCTGAGACACATGAAGGAAAACATGTCAAAAACAGGCCAGAAAAGCCCTCTCTGTGCATGAAGCATTTCAAGAGCACCCCATGATCCACAATACCAAAAGGAGCCAAAGGAACATAAAGAGTTAAAATATACTGTGTGAAGAATCCACCTGCTACAGAAGGACATTAGAATATAAACCTTGGTTAAAACAACTCTTGAGTGAGGCCTGATTGGAGATTTTAAAACACTGGTTTCAGAGAGATGTGGCTGCAGTAGCCTATTCATGACTTCACCGCACTCCCACCCTCAGATCTTTTGTTGGCTAGTCCTGAAACCTGAAAGCTTCCTAATCAATGTCAAAATTGACGCAATCTTGTTAAAAGGAGAGAGCCATGGGGCTAGAATCTGCTCCCAGTTACACTTGTGTAAATCCAGACTAACGCCAGTGAAAGCAGAATCTGATCCTTCATCATCAAAGCCAAAGAAAATGAGAATGGGGAAGTGAGACCTGTACCCAGTTATGCTCTTTACCTGGGCTTTGTCTACCCTGTGGGTTTGTCCTAGTTCCAGTAATCCGTGTAGCTGCACCAGTGCAAACCTCCAGTGCGTATAGACACTAAATCACTAACAGTCACGGTTCACACTATCTCAGAGGTAAGATCACTGACTCACTTTGTAACCTTGGGCAAGTCACTTATCCAAGTTATTTGCTAAGTGCTTCAGTTTGCTCATATGCAAAGCAGTGATGATACTTAACCACCAGGTTTGTGAGGAGCTTTTATATTTAAGGATTGAAAACTAAACAAACAAAGTGTGATTATTTCAACTCATTCACATAGTTGGTGTTATGAATGTAAATCCCTCCTCTATTAACAGAGGGCGAAGGGCTGTGTGAACCATTGCAATTTGTTTGCTTTTAAAACGTTTGTGATTTTCCAGTGTGCCTAAGTTTGCAGATGCTGCAGTTTGAAAGGTTTGGATCCAAATGAATCTATTCCTTTCCACATCTGAATCTCCTTTTAAATTCATGGGTTTGATTTGGCAAGCTCTGGATTGCCCTTGTTTGTGGGATTACTGTTTATGTCAGAATTTTCCCTTTAAACCTGTAACAGTCATCTAATGAGTCTAAAACACTTCCAACTAACTAATGGGATTAACAATAATACATTAAGCCACTGTCTATGACAGGCACAGAGGTAACTCCATGTCGCTCTGATACATTACATTTATTGGTCTGTTCACACAGAAGATGTCAAAAATATTTCAAAATCTATAGGAAGAGTGACTATTATCATCCTCAGCTCCCATAGAATAATGACCTCAGGATTTGGCTCCTAGATAGGAAAAGGTTCATCCCTTGGAGGTAATCTTACTGTAGCCTGGTATGGCAGAAGGTACCATGCAAAGAGTTTTCTAGCATTGCTGGGTCTGTGCCCCTAAAGTTCATTTTGCGGATACATCAGTCTTATATCAGAGGGGTAGCTGTGTTAGTCTGTAACCACAAAAACAATGAGGAGTGCGGTAGCACCTTAAAGACTAACAGATTTATTTGGGCAGAAGTGGTTTTTTACCCTGAAAGCTTATGCCCAAATAAATCTGTTAGTCTTTAAGGTGCCACCAGACTCCTCATTGTTTTTATCAGTCGGATAGCATCTGCAAACAGAAAGAATCTTGAGTTGCAGGGACTTGAAGGTGTCTTTGAAACCAGCTATTCATGACTGTGGATCCCAGTGAAGTCAGTGTCAAGCTCCCATTGACTTAAGGAGGAACAGAGTCAGGCCCAAGGAGTGAGTTGCTGAAAAGAATGTCCACTGAACTTTAGATTTCCTTGTGATGCCCTTATCAGCTGACCAACATCAGTAGGTTTCCACCATGAATGATGGCCAGCAGTGATCACTAGATGAAAATTAGCAAAATTGCCAAGCACTGTAGCTTCCACATTAGCTTCCGTCTTCTAAGGGATAGCTCACTGAATAGCAGAGAAGTAAAATAGTTACACCTTTGCTGTTGCAACAATTGCCAGGAGCGAGGTTGTAGGAGACACCACCACAGGGCAAAGTGGATGAAAAAAAATGAAGAATCACTAGCAACCTTCGCAGGCCAGAAGCGTCAGGACCCAGCAGCAATCCATGCAGCTCCTCACCACATGCTCTGATGAGAGAGAACAGCCCTGCAGATCCTCAGCTCCACACAAGTTATTTTAAAAAAATCTGCTTCAGAACCCAACACGAGCCGATTAAAAAGCAGGTTTGCTTGCAGAGCATTTGAGCTGCTGCCTGTAGAGTTTACTGAGCGGAGTAGGTTATCCCAGCAGGAGTCTCTCCTTCCCGTCCAGCAGAGATACAGATAGAGTCACTCAAATTATAGGTTTTACCCAAAAGTTAAGCCCTTGTTAATCACGGATATGACTGAGGAAAAAATGACACCCTAGCTAATCCCCTGTTAAGCCCAGGACATCTTATGTTATGAATTTATTTGAAAACTATTTTTAGTGACCATATGCTGTTGTTTAGAACACGTTTCTCAGAATGATTTCACACTTGGGTTTTTTTATGCTTTTTCATCTTTCCTAAATCATTGTAGTGAGGCCTCCATGACAGATATCTAGCTGTAAATAGATAGATGGACTCAGATCCCTAGATAGGTCAGCTCAGTCATTCCTCTCCAGGAGGATTCACTGAGTTCCATGCAGTTCTGTGTGTGGTCTTTCTGATGGTAGTTTAACAACCAAGATTCTTTCGTGTGTGGGAACTTTAAAGTGCTTGTGGCCATAGGCGCTGACTCCAGGGCTGGAGCACCCACAGAGAAAAATTGGTGAGTGCTCTGCACCCACCGGCAGCTCCCCACCCTGCCCCCGACTCCAGCTCACCTCTGCTCTGCCTCCACCTCCTCTGTGAGGGCGCTGTGTGCCTGCTTTCCCCCCCCATCTCCCAGTGCTTGTGCCGCGAAACAGCTGTTTCACGAGGTGGGGAGGAGGGGGAATGTGGCGGGAATGTGGCTGGGGGATGTGGCGGGGTCTGGGCAGGGATTTGGGGAGGGGTCCAATAGGGGCAGTGAGGGGGCGGAGTTGGGGCGGGGCTAGGAGGGTGCGAGCACCCATTGGCACCGGGGAAAGTTGGCGCCTGGGTTTGTGGCACTTAGCCTCAATGGTCAGAGCGTATTTTATTCACATTAAGAGTGCAGGGCACCTAATTCAAACTTGGTTAATTCATATGGGCTAAAGTTTCTAGTGTAGACCTGACCTTTGATCCAAAGACCATCACAGAACTCACAAAACCAGTGGGTGTGCCTGAAAGCACCCTCCTTCAGGCTGAACAGAAGGAGCAATCAACCCCCCTCCACTTGTATAGTAAAACAGCTAGGGGTTGTAGGGTCCACCCAAGGCAAATGGCTGCATATCAGAATAGAACTAAGCTTATGGACTCAGGGATTCCCTGTGGCACAAATGGATGGAATAGAATGTTGGTTGTAGGCTATGTGCGTTGGAAGCAGAAGGCCTGAAGAAACAGCTGTGAATGTGATCCTGAGGGGAAGCAGAGGGACAGAGTTTCTTGGGTCCAGAGCTCACTGGAGTGACAGTGTTGGAAATTTCTGAGCAGTTCTTTGTTTCTGCGGGTGTTCAGGGAAATAGGACTTTGTGTACATTTTTTGTAAAATAGGCAACACTTTTACAATTATAGACTGATTCTAGGAGCATACAGTTTTCTGTCCCAGCACTCATGGCTTCACCACACAGAAACAGTAACAGGAGCAGGAAATTTCAAAGTCCCTATCATTTGTTCCAATGAAATACATGTCTTTTGTGTAGTTGGTGTGACACTGCCAATCCTGCCAGACTATAGTAGAACCTCAGAGTTACAAACACCAGAGTTATGAACTGACCGGTCAACCACACACCTCATTTGCAATAGGAAATATGCAGTTAGGCAGTAGCAGAGACAAAAAAAGGAAACACAGTACTGTGTTAAATGTAAACTCTTTTTTTTAAAAAGGGAAAGTTTAAAAAAAAGCTTTGTCAAGGCAAAGAAACTGTTTCTGTGTTTAATTTAAATTAAGATGTTAAAAGCAGAATTTTTCTTCTGCATAGCTGCATTAAGTCAATGTTCAGTTGTAAACTTTTGAAAGAACAACCATAAAGTTTTGTTCGGAGTTACGAACATTTCAGAGTTACAAACAACCTCCATTTCCGAGGTGTCTGTAACTCTGAGGTCCTACTGTATCACTAAACAACTAGTGAAGTACCAAGTTATTATTACTACAGCAAGCTAAGGAAGTGTTGTTATCAGTGATCTGGGTATGAAATAAAAAAGCAGTTTATTTTTTTTTAAACTGAAGTGCTTCCAGTGATGATATGAATGAGATGGTGTGTTCCTGCAAGACTGATCTGTCATCTTCAACAGACTTTGGTGTCTCCCAACCCTCAAGGAATTGTTTCCTGCATTTACAATCAGTCCCAAAAGGGCAATTCAGGCATAACAGTTTGTGTGAGGGTATTGAACCCATGAGATGGCGGTAATTTTCTCCAGGGAACGGCTCCTGAAATGTTGATCCATCTCAGTGTTGCCAAGTCTCGTGATTTTTGGTGTGGGTTTTTTTAAGCTCAATAGCTGGTATCATGAGACTCTCAGCTTTCATTTAACCACTCCTCCAACATTTTAGTTTACATGGGAAAAGCTGTAAAATGTGAACTGAGTGCACCCTAAGGGTTCAAACCAGAAAGAGAACAAAAAGAACTCCAACTTAGAGCTGGGCAACCTTTTTCAGCTGAAACTCTTTTTAGATTAAAAAATGCAGCTTCAGGTCAATCCAAACATTTTGGGAATTCAGATTGAATTCACCAAGTTGTTTGGCCAAAAAAAAAAGAAGAAATCTGGAAAAAAATCTAAACATTTTGTTTCAATATTTTCAACATGAAATCTTTCAGTTCTTCAATTTGAAATGGTTTTTCATTGCGAACTTCACTTCAATTTAAAAACAAAAGTATGACAAGCCCCCAGAAGCAAAATGAAACGTCAGATTTTGGGTTGAATAAATGTTTAGGTGGACCTCAAATGATTTTTTCCCTACTTTTTCAGTTAATTCAAAAATGCAAAATAATTCATGTGATTTTTTTTTTTGAATGCTTGGGATTGGCAGTACTGCTATCAAGTTGTCTGGAGTGGCTCAGGAGAATGAATACCAACCTCAGATCAGACTGTTAAGAAGCAAGGCACAATCCCCAAACTGGTTGTGAATTCTATACTCAGATTTCACTTACCAAGTATCAAGCGTAAATGCTCAGGCACTTTAACAGCTTAACCATGGTGTCACAGACAGTCCTCTTGGGTGCTCCAATCTATCTCGTTACCCAGATAAGCTTGCCTTGTGACAGATAGTCCCTTACACCAAAAATCACATCATCATTCAGATTACACTGAGTCCCAAAGGACCAGTCACTTACCCCAGGTCAATTGCACCTTTGATCCTACACCAAAGACAACTCTCATAGCCAATCCAATAATAAACTAACTGAAGATTTATTAACTAAGAAAAAGAAATGAGAGTTGTTTACAAGACTAAAGCAGGTAAACATACACACACAAATGAGTTACAGTCTTAGATTCCAAAAAGTAATGGAGGCTGCTGTAGTATGCAAGCTCTATATGTCCGCTAGGACTAACCCAGGCTAAGCAGCTGGGGATCCTTTGCTTATGCTTAGAAATTTTGCCCTTCCAAAATCCAAGCAGCATAGAGATCCAGTGTCTGCCTGTCAGGGTTTTTATTCCCTTCCCCAGAGTTCAAGCTGCTAGGATGAGTCCTCATGCACGTCACCTCTTCATGGGTGTATGGCGGGGGCGGGGGGGGGCCAGGAAGGGCAAATCAGCAAAGTCTAATGTCCTCTGATATTCCACAATAGCTTGTCTGGTGTCTGTGGGCCTTCTTTTGTCGGGCAGGAAATACCTCTTGTGGCAAACTAGTATTCCACATGTGGTAATGCTTCTCTCCTGACTGTCGGGGTTTACAGTTTCAGAGCAAATACTTAACATGGAAAACAGATATTATAAGTCAGATTAATGTATGCAGCAACTTACAGGCATTTCATAAAGTCTAAACGCATTGTTATAAATCTAATACTTGCTTCACCAATACTAACACATAGGTGAGACAGGCTGTTTTCCAGCTGTGCATTTGTCAGTGTTCAGTTGAGGCCTTGGGGCTTTCACATGAGCTGGAACCTGGTCTGCCAGCATCACAACTGCTATCTACCTTCCACACCCATCACTCTAATATCACATTTTTCCCTAGTAGGGTTTGGGAGTGAGGCTTGTCAAGAGGGTTCAGTGAGGTTTTTCGATATTTTAGTCAAAATGAGAAGAGGTATGTGAGAAAGAGGGTGAATAAGAGGTTAGGCTGGGAAAAACACACAAAGCCCAGGACTGGAGGGCAGGTGGAGATTTTTTTATCTGATGAAAACTGCCTTTTTAAACACCCAACCACACTTTTGCAACAAAAAAAAGATTAAAATAAATAAAATCCATTTTGAATCATTTTGTCAAAAAATTGGAAATTTCCAAGGAAATGTCTAACAAAATGAAATTTTCTGTTCAAAAATTTTCACAGGAGAAACAATTCCCAATTTTTTCAACCAAACTCTCAAAAATATTTGTGGGATGGGAAAACCATTTCCTGCCCAGCTCTAGTTATGAGGCAGCACAGGTTGAACAGCTAAGAGTTTATTTATTCCAGCAACCACTACAAATACTGCCTTCCAAACATCAAAAAGGACAAGAGTACTTGTGGCACCTTAGAGACTAACAAATTTATTTGAGTATAAGCTTTTGTGGGCTAAAACCCACTTCATCAGATGCATGCAGTGGAAAAAACAGTAGGAAGATAGATATATATATACACACAGAACATGAAACAATGGGTTTTATCATACACACTATAATGAGCGTGATCAGTTAAGTTGAGCTATTACCAGCAGGAGAGAGAAAAAACCTTTTGTAGTGATAATCAAGATGGGCCATTTCCAGCAGTTGACAAGAACATGTGAGGAAGAGTAGCGAGGGGAAATAAACATGGGAAAATAGTTTTACTTTGTGTAATGACACATCCACTCCCAGTCCTTATTCAAGCCTAATTTAATGGTGTCCATTTTGAAGATTAATTCCAATTCAGCAGTCTCTCATTGGAATCTGTTTCTGAAGTTTTTTTGTTGTAATATTGCGACTTTTAGGCCTGTAATCAAGTGACCAGGGAGCTTGAAGTGTTCTCCAACTGGTTTTCGAATGTTGTAATTCTTGATGTCTGATTTGTGTCCATTTATTCTTTTACGTAGAGACTGTCTGGTTTGGTCAATGTACATGGCAGAGGGGCATTGCTGGCACATGATGGAATGTATCATATTGGTAAATGTGCAGGTGAATGAGCCTTGGATAGCGTGGCTGATGTGATTAGGCCCTATGATGGTGTCCCCTGAACAGATATGTGGACACAGTTGTCAACGGGCTTTGTTGCAAGGATAGGTTCCTGGGTTAGTGTTTTTGTTGTGTGATGTGTGGTTGCTGGTGAGTATTTGCTTCAGTTTGGGGGGCTGTCTGTAAGCAAGGACTGGCCTGTCTCCCAAGATCTGTGAGACTGATGGGTCATCCTTCAGGATAGGTTGTAGATCCTTGATGATGCGCTGGAGAGGTTTTAGTTGGGGGCTGAAGGTGATGGCTAGTGGTGTTCCGTTATTTTCTTTGTTGGGCCTGTCCTGTAGTAGGTAACTTCTGGGTACTCTTCTGGCTCTGTCAATCTGTTTCTTCACTTCAGCAGGTGGGTATTGTAGTTCTAAGAATGCTTGATAGAGATCTTGTAGGTGTTTGTCTCTGTCTGAGGGGTTGGAGCAAATGCGGTTGTATCGTAGAGCTTGGCTGTAGACAATGGATCGTGTGGTGTGGTCTGGATGAAAGCTGGAGGCATGTAGGTAAGTATAGCGGTCAGTAGGTTTCCAGTATAGGGTGGTGTTTATGTGACCATTGTTTATTAGCACTGTAGTGTCCAGGAAGTGGATCTCTTGTGTGGACTGGTCCAGGCTGAGGTTGATGGTGGGATGGAAATTGCTGAAATCATGCTGGAATTCCACAAGGGCTTCTTTTCCATGGGTCCAGATGATGAAGATGTCATCAATGTAGCTCAAGTAGAGTAGAGACATTAGGGGATGCGAGCTGAGGAAGCGTTGTTCTAAGTCAGCCATAAAAATGTTGGCATACTGTGGGGCCATGCAGGTAACCATAGCAGTGCCGCTGATTTGAAGGTATATGTTGTCCCCAAATGTGAAATAGTTTAATAGATTCATAGATTCATAGATATTTAGGTCAGAAGGGACCATTATGATCATCTAGTCTGACCTCCTGCACAATGCAGGCCACAGAATTTCACCTACCACTCCTGCAAAAAACCTCTCACCTATGTCTGAGCTATTGAAGTCCTCAAATCGTGGTTTAAAGACTTCAAGGAGCAGAGAATCCTCCAGCAAGTGACCCGTGCCCCATGCTACAGAGGAAGGCGAAAAACCTCCAGGGCCTCTTCCAATCTGCCCTGGAGGAAAATTCCCTCCCAACCCCAAATATGGCGATCAGCTAAACCCTGAGCATATGGGCACGATTCACTAGTCAGACACTACAGAAAATTCTTTCCTGGGTAACTCAGATCCCACCCCATCTAATATCCCATCACAGGCCATTGGGCCTATTTACCATGAATATTTAATTACCAAAACCATGTTATCCCATCATACCATCTCCTCCATAAACTGATAGAGTTTAATCTTAAAGCCAGATAGATCTTTTGTCCCCACTGCTTCCCTTGGAAGGCTATTCCAAAACTTCACTCCTCTGATGGTTAGAAACCTTCGTCTAATTTCAAGTCTAAACTTCCTGGTGGCCAGTTTATATCCATTTGTTCTTGTGTCCACATTGGTACTGAGCTTAAATAATTCCTCTCCCTCTCCGGTATTTATCCCTCTGATATATTTATAGAGAGAAATCATATCTCCCCTCAACCTTCTTTTAGTTAGGCTAAACAAGCCAAGCTCCTTGAGTCTCCTTTCATAAGACAAGTTTTCCATTCCTCGGATCATCCTAGTAGCCCTTCTCTGTACCTGTTCCAGTTTGAATTCATCCTTCTTAAACATGGGAGATCAGAACTGCACACAGTATTCCAGGTGAGGTCTCACCAGTGCCTTGTATAACGGTACTAAAACCTCCTTATCCCTACTGGAAATACCTCTCCTGATGCATCCCAAGACCACATTAGCTTTTTTTACAGCCATATCACATTGGCGGCTCATAGTCATCCTATGATCAACCAATACTCCAAGGTCCTTCTCCTCCTCTGTTACTTCTAATTGATGCGTCCCCAGTTTATAACTAAAATTCTTGTTATTAATCCCTAACTGCATCACCTTACACTTCTCACTATTAATTTTCATCCTATTACTATTACTCCAGTTTACAAGGTCATCCAGATCCTCCTGTAGGATATCCCTGTCCTTCTCTAAATTGGCAATACCTCCCAGCTTTGTATCATCGCAAACTTTATTAGCACACTTCCACTTTTTGTGCCGAGGTCAGTAATAAAAAGATTAAATAAGATTGGTCCCAAAACCAATCCTTGAGGAACTCCACTGGTAACCTCCCTCCAGCCTGACAGTTCACCTTTCAGTAGGACCCGCTGTAGTCTCCCCTTTAACCAATTCCTTATCCACCTTTCAATTTTCATATTGATCCCCATCTGTTCCAATTTAACTAATAATTCTCCATGTGGCACGGTATCAAACGCTTACTGAAATCTAGGTAAATTAGATCCACTGCGTTTCCTTTGTCTAAAAAATCTGTTACTTTCTCAAAGAAGGAGAGTTATGGGTGAGGACAAAGTCACAAAGTTCAGCCACCAGGTTTGCTGTGACATTATTGGAGATATTGTTCCTGATGGCTTGTAGTCCATCTTTGAGTGGAATGTTGGTGTAGAGGGCTTCTACATCCATAGTGGCTAAGATGGTGTTTTATTACCCTCTGATCCTACTGACTTCCTGAGGAAACTACAATCCATCACTGGTCTTCCTGAAAACACCATCTTAGCCACTATGGATGTAGAAGCCCCCTAATAATCTCTGTAATGATGTGTTTACTTGCAGAATATTATTGAACCACTAGATGTCTCTGTGGTTTCCAGACGGGGTGTGGTCCATGGTCAACAAGAGAGATAAAATAGGAACTCAAGTTGTGAGCAAGACTGTTTGTGTCTATAATTTGTACTTGCTTTATTTTATAAATGTCTCCTGTTTAAAAAGGAATATGATTCCATATATCATGCAATCACTATGCCCTCCAGGTCCTGCTAACAACTGGCAGGATGGACCATTACTTTCTATCTTTGCTTTGCAAATCTGATTAATTGCAGCAGTATTAATTTTATGTCCAAACTCAGTTGGGCTATGAGGACTAGCTAGCTGATCACCTCTTTTTAATACAATCTTTTAGGACGGACCATGTTTTGGCTGTACAAGGGGAAGATGAAATACTTTTGGACTACTCAACACATCACAAATTTTGACTTTTGCATATTACTAGTTGGCCACACATGTCAGAATTTGCTGTAGGTGAATGTTTGAGCATTCAGGCTTAAAATTTGCTTGTCACAAGTATTTGTGATAATAAAGTTTGTGTGTCTGTTCATGGAAAGCAAACACAAAAAGTAGTTTTCAACTTTGAGTGAAGATCTGGAGAAATTTTTTGTCTTCCAGTGTTTGCTCAGCTCTAATAAGGAATAATGTTTCCTTAATTGTATATAATAAATGTATAATTCTATCAAGGGGTCTGGTGACAACCCAAAACCAAAAAAGTGAAATGTGAGCAGCTTGTTCGTGTTACTAGAAGCCCAAACAGAATTACAGCCTTTAATTATGTGCATTTGAGGTATATTATTTAATGTAATTGGGATGGACCATCTCATTACACCAAAGTTCAACCCCACTCAAACATGGGTTCAAAAGTACAGCTGGAATTGTATTGGGTTTATCTTCCTCTTAGGAGAGAGGATCTGGAAAAAGGAGCAGAAAAAAAATGAAAGAAAAAAATAAATGTAGTACGTGGAGGTCACACATTTATGCCAGGTTAGCATGGGAGAAGGAGGAAGAAGGGTGGGGAAGAGGGCAATGGGGCAAGACTTCCATCCCAAATACATAGCATAGGGTTCCTGTCCACAACAAAAACATGTTCCTGTGCGTTTTTTTTAAAGAAAAACTGAATCACACTTGGAAAAAATCCATTGCTTCTCTTCATCACCGGTGTAACTTCACTGGGTTCATTGGAATTATTTCAGACATGAATTTGGCTCTATTCATTTAAATCACAGGAACCAGATTTTTTTTTAATTAACCTGTTTTGTAATCCCCAAAAATAGTCTGAGAAGTTTGCATAATCTCCAACTCTACTGAGTTTGTCCATCCCTAACTATAAGCCATGAATACATAATTCCTCTAACATTTTATGGGCTTGCTCCTGCTTCTATTGAAGTTAGTGGTCCAGATTGTGGGCTATGTTTTGGACCATTTACTCTGCTCTGTGGTGTAAAGGGGCTGGAAAGTAGCTAGGTCTCTCCACCTGAGAATTACTTCAGCACAGGAGAGTTCCCTACTACATGGTGTACTTTTAGGGCCAGCAAAACTTCTTGATGTTGCCCCTGGCATGCCTGGGAGTCAGAAGAGATACGTAGGGGAGAACAATAAACCACCGACTGACAGCATCATTGAATCTATGGATCAGTATAACACAGAGTGCTCTCGCTATTCTTAGCTACCAGGCAATTCTTTGGAAATCACAGCAGCTTGGTTGTAAATTAGGGCAGCCTCTGAACTGTGGAGATACAAAAGCAGCACCCTTGTCCCCTCCCATAGTTTCTGTGATGCTCCTTCTGGGAGGCATAGCTTGAAACTGGGGCCAACATCCATATTTCTATTCTCTCCAGGGTCTGCTACCACCTCTGTACCTCTAGTCCTCACTCACTTCTAATATCAATATTTCCTTCTTCCTTTTTAACAACATGCGTTTCTAGTTTTTAGCTCTTCCCTTGTTCTCCCACCACCCCAACTGGAAAGTATGCATATTAAAATGATCTTCATTTCAAAAAGTGTGTAAGATGGTTATTTTTTCTCTGCCATATACATGTGATTTTATTGGCACTTTGTTATTCTGCATAATGATGCTAAACTAATACCACCGTGTAGGTTACGGTCTAAAATTTGAATTTGTGACAGAAAAGTAATGAATAATAAAGAAAGAAAAAGGGAGTTGAGATTATCTATTTCTTTATCTATCTGCATTTTCTGAAGGGTTTATCACCATAATGTTCAGACAGTATTTACAAAACATATTTTTGATAATGTCTCCACAGAATTTTTCTTTTAATTTCAGTTAAAGCTAGACTTGTTGTTTTGGATTTAAAACCTTCCTGAAATATCTGCAATCTAAATATTATGCCATTTAGTTTGTGCATCAGAACTGGAAAATAAAACTGACTCTAAACCAATTAAATTGATTGGTCAGTTTTCATTGTTTAAAGCAGTGGTTCTCAACCTTTCCAGACTACTGTACTCCTTTCAGGAGTCTGATTTGTCTTGCGTACCCCAAATTTCACCTCAGTTAAAAACTACTTGCTGACAAAATCAGACATAAAAACACAAAAATGTCACAGCACACTATTGCTGAAAAATTGCTGACTTTCTCATTTTTAGCATACAATTAAAAAATAAATTGATTTGAATATAAATATTGTACTTACATTTCAGTGTGATACTTGAGCCTGTTTTTTACTTCTGAGCCTTGGTCTGAAGCCTGAGCCTCAGGCAGCAGGATCGAAACATATAACTTAGTTTCGCAGGACACCCTATGGCATGGCCCCCCCAGGCATTTGCCCTGCTTGCCGCCCCCGAATGCCAGCCCTGCACTTGTGACCCCACCAAACCTGTCCTGTGATGACCCCCA
This sequence comes from Lepidochelys olivacea, assembly GCF_965140295.1. NCBI lineage: Eukaryota > Metazoa > Chordata > Testudines > Cheloniidae > Lepidochelys > Lepidochelys olivacea. Next base: position 105,118,756 of record NC_140416.1, read on the forward strand.
CCCCCCCGCGAGGGCTGTAACCTGCAGGTTGAGAAGCACTGATCTAGATGAGTTGAGTACCCCCTGGAAGACCTGTGAGTATCGCCAGGGGTACACATTCCCTGGTTCAGAATCACTGGTTTAAACTGAGCGAAACACAGAAAGCTAACCACCAGCATACATCACGGGAAATTAATTAATGTTCAAATTTCTTTCAGTTTTAATGTGGAGTTATTAAGGAAATTTATTTTTGAACACAATTTTTAACCTGACCGTGTCCCTTTAAAATCCCCTATGTAAGCCTATTACAAGCTTCTGTGTATTATTAGACTGATTACAATTAGCAAATATTAGTGGAGCAGCACAGTTCTAAGATATTTATTCTGTTCCATTTATCCTTCCTTTCTCAATTTCTTTCCTAACATAAACCCAGCGCAGATCAGATCCTTTCACACATCAGCCTTCCTGCTAGACAAGTGATGAAAGGGGAGAAGGACAAAAAGAAATATAAAATTAACTGTCAGGAGCAGCTGATGAGTCAAGAGGCTCTTGGGTTAAGTCCCTCACCAGTGTCATTCCTCGCAGCAGTGCCAATGGCATTAGTGGCACTAAGTCACTTATCTCCAATATAAAAATGATTCAGAATCATTTTATAGCTGTAGGCTTTAGTGACTGTAAATCCTCTTCCTTCTCCATTTCCTCCCCTGCTCTTTTGTTTGCCATCCCTTGCCGTCGCGTGCCATGTATAAATTAGATTATAAATCATGTGGAGGAGGGGGATATTTTCGTTTGTAGATCAAGTTCCATGCACAGCAGTGCTACTGTAGAAATAATAATTCCTGAAGGCCTTACTTTGGTTGTGTATTTTATTGAGTCCTTATTCAGACAAAACCCAGTAAAATCAAAGAAAGTTTTACCTAAATAAGGACTGAGGCCTAGATTTTTAAAGGTGTTTAGGCATTGCTCTGCTCAGCATTTCAAGGCCTAAGTGGCATAGCTGGGGTATGAATCTCACCACACTAGCATGCTGCACACTAATGGGTCACATGGATCCTGTGACTGTACATTAATAGTGCCATAGTGAGCTACTGCTGACCAAAGCGCGCTACGGAACACTTACTGCAGGGTAGCAGAGTCCACGTGGCCTGGTAATGCACCGTTTGCTAGATCGCTCGAGATTTACACCCCGGCTTGCCACGTGCTAACTCTCTGTAGCGACCTGCCTTAGACGCCTAAGTCGCATTGATGAGCAGGGTATAACAACCTGAACAGAATAGAATAGAAATGAAAGTCAGTGGGCCTGAGGCTTCTAAGTCACTTGAAAGTGAGATTTTGGTGTCTAAGTCACTTAGGCCTCGCAACACTGAGCAGAGCAATGCCAGTACCTTTAAAAATCTGAGTGAAAACTGAGTAAGGAGCTCATGATTTAGGTCAGCAATACTAAGAAAAAACAGGGTGGTCTTTATGGGGCAAATCCTGCTATCTCCTGTGGTTGTAGAAGGATATAAGTGCTGCAGTTCCCCTAGCTAGTGTGGGGCAGGAATTGGGAAGCCCCTCTGCCACCTCTACAATTCATTTAGCACAGAGGTTTTCAAACTGGGGGTGTGAAAAAAGTCACCTGAATCCGGTGGAGACTAGGAGCCAGTGGATCGGAATCCAGTGGGAGCCGCCCGATCCGGTTGGGCCACTGGTTCTCTGCACTGTGGGAGCTAGGGTGCTGGCTGGCAGCTCAGCATCCCTCTATGCTGTGCTCCCCGAGCTGGGCCAGGCTCTTGTCTCTCCCCCGAAGGAGCCTGGCACAAGCTAGGGACCCCCCTTAGAGCCAGCCCTGGCCTGCAGAGCCCAGTTGCCCTGAGATGCTCCCGATGCGCTCGCTTGCTGCTGCCTTGGCGCTCCTGGCTCTGCTGCTGCTCGTCAGCCCAGAGGCCATGTATAGGGGAGTCACGTGGTTCCCCTTCTCCCCCCGAGCCTTTAATTGTGCCTCCCCACCATCAAGAGTTATGCATCGTTTCTGACCACCACCACTGTATGCTGCAGAGCCTGGCTGAGCCAGGCCTCCCCACCACACATTGGGGATTAAAGAACAGGGGAAGAGATGGTGACCGGATTGGCTGATCTATCATTCCATGGATCCATAGATTGTCCTCCTGCAGTGGGGGTGTAGGCCTCCTGCAGTGGGGGTGTAGGCCTACTTGGAGGCCAGAGCAGCAGATGTGTTTATGTCCTTGAGGGCTTCTCCACCCCAAGCCCTAGGCTAGGGCTTGGAGTGAGATGATGATTTCCTTCTCTGTGAAATGCAAAAATGCTGGAGTGCTTTGTGATTTCTTGTGAAACGATGGGTGAGAGTGGCATTGGGAAGCCATATAGGAATGTAACCTCTGGCAATCTATGGTAGCCCTCAGCTTGTTCCACAAGGGTGACCCCATGGTCACGCAGGAGAAAGAATGTTGATGGTCTGCCAAGCTTCAGCCTGCTTGACTTGCTTGAGGTGGTTAAGGTTTTTATGGTCTGAGTGCCATCCACAGAAGCTGGATGTTCTGAATGCATTTGCAAGGACAGATAATAAGAGGAAACCTGCATGATTTAAAGAAGGCACTGTTTTTCTTGGTCTGGAAAGAGGTAGCTCCAGGAGGTACAATCTTTCACCTAATTAAAGTGTTTTTAAGAAATATCCAGGAAGAATGTCACATAAAATTCAAAATCAAAGTCTGTAGGGATTGTTTCTGGAACTGAGGAATGAAGATCAATGTTTAACTGAGATCTAAAGCCAATAAACAAGAGTTAGGGGTCTGAATCACTGATGTTTTCTATTCATTTTACTAGACTGTATCTTTTCCCCTGTAGTACCCCTCCTTAAGAATGCGCACCACCTTACTACTCTCTGATATGAATCCCAGGGTATGTTTCCTCCAGGGATGTTGTCTGCTAGTGATTCAGCAGTCCTAGTGTTTCTTTCAAGAGCAACTAAAATAATGAAGTGAGCTGTAGCTCACGAAAGCTCATGCTCAAATAAATTGGTTAGTCTCTAAGGTGCCACAAGTACTCCTTTTCTTTTTGCGAATACAGACTAACACGGCTGTTACTCTGAAACCTAAAATAATACAGTAAAATAAATGGTACCAAATAGTGAAAGTACCTGATGTGATGCAAAGACAAGTGGGCACTTCATTTTCAGGAATTCTCAAATCGTGAGGGGGATTCCCAGGATATTGGTGTTAATTAAATTAATTAATTAATAAGTGATCTGGTGCTTGTGGTGGGTACCAGACTGGCAATAACAGGGACTGGGCTCTTCTGTTAAATCACAAACCCGTCACTGTGCAGTGGAGCTGCATTATTTACAGCCTTCTGCAGCCACAGGTCATACAAGCTTCTACACCACCACCCATCAGTGTGCCTCCAGCTGGATCTTGAGTTATCATGTGTAGAAGTGAGCACACTTCATTCTCCATGCCCTTCAGTCTGTCAACAAGGGTGCTGATTGGAGCTGATTCAGGAGGCAGTTTCTGTGCTGTGTTAAGTGAGCTGCCCAACAAAGACTGCAATGAGACCACCAATTTATTTCAGATCGATTACCAAACAGTCACTTCCAGTCACCTTCAGTCATCACTGGACTAGTCTGGATCTGGATTGCCGATTTAGAGTCAAGACCGTAAAACATTGTGACAGTCTCACACTCTGAGGTTAAACAACCACATAATTAACTGCACAATTTACATAATTAGCTTGGCAGAATTTAATTTTGTAATATACTTTTGATGGAGAATATCAATGCTTATTTTTAAGCATTTTGAAAAATTTTATCCAATTACATTTTCACAGTTTCAGGGGTGGTCAGATAATTATGTAGTGACGGTAGGTGTTGAGATAAAGTTTTATAACTCTTAAAGCACAAGGTTTCAACAACACATGTCAAAATATGAAGTAATTTTCCTTCAGTCAGTCTCCAATGTTCTCAAGCAGCATTTTTCTTGCGTTGCTGATCTGTAAATTTCAATGATTATGAATGGACATTTTTTCATCACTTTGTGTGTGTGTGTGTTTGGTGAAATCAACGTTTACTGACAGTTACAGATAAAAACCTGTTCTTTCCAAGCCTATATATAACTCACCCCTGGCCCCACCAGATTCACTGGGCAGAGGAAGGGGAAGGAGGCACCCTAGATCCTAAGAATCACCTTCCTACACACTGTTAGCTTTGTCCATTTTGCTTCTCTCAATCTGCTGGCTCAGCCACTCACTCAGGTCATTTTATTGGATATCCAGCCACGTTTTTCTTTCTTCCTTATGATAACATTTCCCTCCAATTTAATATGTAAATCTCACAGGTTATATGTATCCAAAGTGTTTAAAATGATTATGTATAGAGATTTAGTATGTATACATTATACATACAAAAGTTGGCTTCAATTTGAATAGCCCCTCGGTACCCTCTACCTTGAGCAGGGCATATAGTACCCCTGGATACCTCTTTGTGACATCTGCTTTCCCAACTCTCTACTCCCTGCTGTTCCCCCACATCTGTTGGTTCCAGCAGCTCCCCCCCACATCACTTCCTTACTGGTGTTCCCTGCTGCATAACTTGAGTTAAATGTGCTGTACAGGACATACAGTGGTAAGAGAGTGTGTAGCCTATTATCAGATATCTCAGATTTGCTGCAGTAACAGTAAGATGATCAAAAAATGCCATCATGGCCAAATAGCAAAGTAAAAGAGGTGGTTAGGCATCCTTTAAAATATGGAAGTCAATTCCTAGTGAGGAAAATAGAAAGGAGCATATATTCTGGCAAGTCAAATGTAAAAGTATAATAAGGCAAAAAAAGAAACTATGTTCAAGCCTCACAGAGTGGAGAAATGTTCCAAGAACAACTCATCACAGAAAAAAATATTAACCCAGTAATGTCACCAGTGGCAGTGCTATGGTGCCATTACTACCACTATGTATATCTGATCCTTGTGTTGCTTGAGCAAGTCAATCAGAGCTGACTAGGGGTAGCCCATGGTGTACACTGACCAGTCTGAAAATACTCACATCGAGCCTGACCCAATAGCCATTGAAGTCACCAGGAATCTTTCTATTGGGTCCATTGTGTAGAAAAGTGCGCTAGCTGTTCATCACATGACTTTCTTTTTTATGTTGTTGTTCCTAAAAACCTCAAATTATCACCCATTGTCTCTCACATTTTTGTGTGTGACCCAGTCTTGTGTGATCCATTTGTGAAGCGAATGTTGGGCTGTCAAGTCTTTCACAAAGACAATCTCCATGACCGATCTGAAAAACTGCATTGTTACCTATTTCCATCACCTTTTCTGGAATGTATTTCAGACATAATGTATGTCTACACTAGAAGAGGTATAGCAGCATATCTACAGCACTAGGCCACTGTAGCATTGTAATGTAGACACTTACTACAGAGACAGAAGGAGTTTTTTCATCACTGTAGTAAATCCACCCTGTCGAGAGGTGATAGCTTGGACTAGCTTAGGTTGACCAAGCTGTGTCTACAGTGAGAATTAGTTCAACCTAACACGTTGCACAGGACATGAATTTTTCACAGTCCCAAGAGATGCAACTAGGTCAACCTAAGTTAGTCCAAGTCATAGCCTAGAGATGGTGCCTTGGCTATAGAAGTGTTAGTAACAGCACCAAACTAGAGTCAGGCAATACGACCAGGAAGAAACATTTGTTGCAAAAAAATAAAAAAAAAATCTTAGATAGAAGAGAGCAAAAAATATATATATCACATGTAAATTTAGCAGCATTTCAAAAATGTGTCTTTTGAAATGAATCAGCTATAATACTTAAAAATCAAATATCTTTTGAGGGATATATTCCATTCCACCTTTCATGTGATCAGTGTTAGTGGTTCACAAAAGATTTGAAAAGGAGACTAAATATTTGATTTGTCCTCAGTTGCTAAAGAAATCTGTTATTTCCTTCTGCTTACTTAGTGTATGAGAGTCAAGGCTCATGATTCTTTTTGTGCTTGCTGACTGCTGGAAGCTTTTCTCTCTAAGCTTGGAACTGTGTATGCCCAGTTCTTGAGTGGCATAAATAAATCAAAAGTTAGCTGATGTTGCCTCATTAGTGTGAGATATGTAGTCTGAGCATGTACAGTATGGATAACAAATGTGCCGTGGATCAGAAAATATTTTTGGAAACTTTCACAAATGGAAAGACAAATATATCAGTTTCTATCACCTTCCTTCAATGAGTGCATTTAAGATTACACCATACACTCACTAATGAGATCACTGCCTCTCTCTTTAATATTCAGAGGTAAAGATGGCTTTTTTGGAAGACAGATCATATCTACAGGGAAAAATCGTAAACATAATGATAAAAATAGTATTTTGTTGCAAAGCAACAACAAAAACAATCTGGTTAAGTGACCTTTCTAAAATGAAAAGCCCTGGCTGGGATGATTTAACTGGGAATTGGTCCTGCTTCGAACAGGGGGTTGGACTAGATGACCTTCTGGGGTCCCTTCCAACCCTGATATTCTATGATTCTATGAAGACACTAAATATTCTAAAACAAAATATCCCCATCATAAAGGACTTTCATTACTATTCACAAATTATCTTATATATCTTGAAAAAAATGACTTGGCAGCAGCAAATGTTAAAGGCAGCCATATTTACAGTAGTTTCTAGAGAGTATCTGCATCAAAAGATAAAATATGTCAAACATGAGATCCTATTATAAGCGATGGAAAGAGTCATTAATCACAGTATTGCAGACACATTCCCTCTGGAGACTACATTAATAGACACAATGAGTCGCTACTGATGTTTAAAATCCTGTTACCAATGTACTCTTTAGTTTGAGATCAGTCCAGAGCTCTCAATTCCCTGCATGAAGATATCTCTCAGATTTCCGCATGAGCCTGCATAAGAATGCATGCTGTAGCCAAGGCGATTCTCTACACTTTCTTCATGTTTCTTAAAGATAATGGGCCAAATTCTGCTCTCAGCTAGGAGCTGTGCAATGCCATGCCAGCCAGTGGAGTTCCCCAATGTAAGGGCCTCACCCAATGGAATGCATTAGTGTAACAAGGTTTCAATTTTGGCCCACCTGTGTTTGTACTTCATTTAGCAAAAAGGAACTTGAATATATAGAAACTGCTCTGTTTTCTCAGTTAAACAAAGTAATATGTTTTGATTTCCCCCATTGCTTGAGTTGCAATCATTATACAGAACCATTTACACAAGGTAATCAAAGTACCACTATTACCCCTCACTCTATTCTAACCATTGATAATAAATCTACAGAAATCTCTTACCAAATATAAATATATACATCAATTATGATTTCAAAAAGATGCTAATAATATGAGAGCTAATGAAAACAATAAAAAAGAATCCATTTCAGTTTCAGTCTATCTCAATGTGCATCTGTAAGCTAACGCCATTTTTTCTTATAACAACCACTTGCATGACAAGAATGTCACAGATGGGTCCAATATCATTTTCTCCCACTGCACAGTCATTTACAGAGCTGTGATTTAAGCTTTGGTCATTGCCTCTGGTGACTATGTCCGGGGGAGGGGATACTGAATCGCACATGCAGTCCTTCTCTCTTCTGTAGAAATAGCTGTACATTGAGAAGCCATGCAACACAGCTGTTTGTTGCTTGCACAAATCAGAGCAGTGAGAAAACTTTCCCCACATATTCATATTTGTTATTGTTGTGCCATATCTGGTTGTGAAAGGGCTTTTATAAAATGTTATACAGTCTTGAGGAAATAAGAGACAGTGATTTATTTGTGAAATTCCTAGTGGAGGCGGAAGCCGTATTTACGTCTTGCTGCTGTAGAGGGCTGTAAATAGAGTGTCCTAATATATTCAGCAAATGATAACATTACACATAGAAAAATACTGAGAAAAGTGGAGAGACATACACTTGCTGGCTGGGAAATTAATGAGCCAGGGAACCGATAGTTTAGAAAGTGGAACTTCATGGGCACTCCCCCACCTACAGCTTAATCACTAATCCTTAGACTAATTTGATTGTTTTCAGCAGCTAAACCTACATTTCTTTAGCTAAAGAAATCTATGGGAAGTGCTAGATAAGTGTCACTAAATAGTCACAATAGGGTGAAGCCTAACTCCCTTACCTGGGCATGCAGTGCGTAAAATGCAGCAGAAAGGCCTTATTTTTGCTGTGCAATGGGACTACAAAATGAAATGCCTAAGGGGAGGTAGTCTACATCCCCACTGCACACCATATTGGCTCTGAGCACCTGCGTGGAGGGAGACGGTGGATGGTATGGGGGTGGAGAATGGGTGTGGTCAGCTAATCTATGCTTCCCCTGGCCCCAAGCCCTACATAGGAAGAAACTGCAAGTTACATTTGCTATACCTTCCCAGCCCCTCCTGATGCATAACAGAGAGATTTCATCCCCCTGATCTCTGCACTGTTCTACTGGCAAAACCCTTTTACTTGGGCCTTTGGGATCATGGTTGGGCACAATAACAGGAATCAGTACGTGTTTATTTTTTTCATTATAGCCAATAGTCTGGAATTAATGGCCTTTGAGCCTTACATGATTCATGGCAGGGCATCACATTCATATCTCTAAAATAAAGTGAAAATGTCCCCCTTGGCAGCACTTAACAACTTTCTCTATTACTTTGATGTCTGATCACTTTGAATAGGAAGTGCTTATACACACCAGTGAAGCTTGTGTATAGCCCTCCACCACTGAAAAATGCTGAGATGGTGCAAAAAGTAGAACTTAGAATTTGTCCTCTAGGGCAAATTCTGCCCGGATTCATGCTTAGTGCAGCTCCATTGACTGCAATGGGGTTGTACCAGGTACGAATCAGGACAGAGTTGGCCTCATTGTATGATATTTACAGGGAGCAGAACAGAGCCATTTCAAGTGCATTCTGCCTTTGCATGATTACCAAGTGGATTTCACAGTAAAATTCATGTATGAAATTGATGATAAAATATATACAGGTCTAAACCTGTCTTACAGGGATGGCGTACCAGGCAAAGTATGTACCCATTCTGCAGCAGAGGAAATACATGCTATAAACTGACATACTTGCATTTCAATCCAACAGATGAGCGTATAGCCCTTGGGATGTTGTTCTTACTGTGATTACAAGTAACAACCAGTAGGAGAATGGGGTGGGATGGGGAGTGGAAAGTGGGGAGACAGAAGGAGTCGCATGAAGTGAATAGACTTTTTTCTCTTAAGTCATACATATGATGACTACAGACATGGATAAATAGTTCTTACTGTAAAGATGTCAGTGGCAAATTGATTCCCATCTATAGCTCTGCTGGCTGCCTCTAGCTTTTCCATATGTTATACTGTGTGATCATTTTATGCATGGCAAGATAAATGTTTCTGCTCTAGAGCCTGGTTGTGCAACCATTGCTCACATGTGATACTCACACAAATAGTCCCACTGATGCCAACACTAATATGCAGATTGCAGAGACAATTTCACTCTGAGGATTGGAAACTGAAGATAGAGAAACAAAGATTATTTTCTTAAAGCTTTATAGCCACGTATCATGTTCTGACTCACTTCACCACATGTGGGACTGATGGTTAGAAAAACCCCCACTGCCATCTTTTTACCACATTTACACAATTCCAGCCTTAGGTTACACAAAGCAATACTCACTCCAGCTGATTCCATTAATGCTGAAGTCACAGGCTTATCCTTAGTCAGTACTGATGGTAGAAAATGCTGCTTTTTCAGAGGATTATGTCTACAGCTCAGATGTTCAGTGTTTACTGGTGGGAATATTTCACAGTGAAATGCTATTAACATGGGGCGTTTGCTTTATTTCTTATGCAAGATTCTCTCTTAAATCAGATCTTTTCATGGAAAGGGAATAGAAAATTTCAAAAGACAATTGCTTCTACTCCTGATTTTTATTGAATATATTAGGAACATGATACAAAGTATTATGCAAACTTAAAAACCCATAACTGGAATAACATATCAGCCTATGACATTTTGTGGCATCACTGTTATATAATTAATGATGACATAGTAATAAAGCATAAACAAACCACAAAAGAACTGAACTATAAGGCATAGCATGTTTGTGAGTTTTTTAATTCACTTACCCAAGACTGTTATAGTTTCTTTTTCCGTTCACCCATTCCAAGTCCTCTTGCTTTCCTGTTGGGTACTAGGAAATCTTCTATGTTTGTACTGCAGTATTTCGTGTGTTCTCCCAACACACTGACCATCATTAAGCAGTATAAAGGTATTTCAATCGTCAGTGTTTTCTCCAAAGCAAAATCATTCCAATTCATTTCTGGCCTAACTACACTGAAATTAATAGGGCGACCCCAAAGATGAATTTGGCCTAGTGTTCCTTGGTGATGGCCAAGTGACATCTTCACAAATAAAACTATTTCACAATGGTCCTGATCTTTCTTTTTTTTTTTTCTGCATGGACTGACTCTTTTGCCAGCATGGAAACCCATGGAAATCAATGGGACTCTGAGGTCCACCCATGTGGAACAAATTCCAAAATTGAGGCCAATATTTCCAGATTGACATATACACACAAATGAAAGCACTAGAGTTTTTAGCGGTAGATTACTGAATACAATGTGCCTGCTTCACCAGAGCATTGCTCCTATTTTATGTCAGTGTAACTATGAAATCAGTGGAGTTATACTGGCATAAAACTGGAGTTATGCAGTGGTGAATCAGGCCCACTATATTGTTTGGTCCCTTTATATATCTTTGAATGGGTGGATATAATAACTGAAGCAGGTGTATGAGTTGTATTTTGCAATGCTCACCATCCCTGCATGCCATTGATTTGGATATTTGTTAGTTTATTTCAGCTGATAGAAAAAAGCCCTCCTCCGGGTTATGCCAGGCTTGGCCATTTTAGTCTATGACAAATACATGCAAGACATCCAACAAAGGTCCTTTAAACTACAAATTGGTTTATTACTGGAATTGTATTCTCCCTTTCCAGTAACCTTGCTAGCCTAAGCCAGTTCTTATGACATCACCTTAATGCTGTGGCTTAAAGGCAGCTTAATTAATTTAGTGTCTTCGTATGTTTAGTCTGCTCATTGTAACCTTTACATAAATAAAAAGAAGATAAGGGACCCAGCAGTCTCTCTCATGCAAAGCTCTTTGAATACTGGACATATTTCACCAGAAGCTTCTGAAGCATCTCTGACAAATATGAAATCCATTCCTGAAGAACCAGTTCAGACGGATCACATTGGAGCTCCAGAATTCTGTGCAGGTCACTACTTCTTAGCATTATGTTATTCTGCATCACCACTGACATGACGATTGGTCTGTACTTTATAACTTTTGCCTAAATCTACCAAGTAACTCAAAATCTTTGGTTTTATTGTAATGAAGCCTCTTTGTAAGGTGAGAGCTTGTTAGGGTTATTTTAATGATGCTTTTTTATAGCCTGGATATTATATTATAAGACAGATTCTATTACCATATTGGCATGTTTGAAATATCATATATGGAGTGGATAGGAGAGATAGAGGGAAAAGGTTTAATGACTTTTTTAAAAAAATCTTTCGGTCATTATGTTGAGCTCTGAGGCCATAAACTCATTTCTCTTAAGTATTCTCATTTCATGGTGAGCATTTTAGCTTGAACTGAAGGCAGAAGACAGCTTTCCTCTTCCTTTAGTATAATTAGAAAAGCTAGACATGTGGCAATAAGTAAAGGGTTGTAAATCTAAACCAAGCTGTAATGGCATTAACAGTTTAATTCCATTTAATAAGAAGGGATTGGTTTGGTTATTAGCTCAGTATTGAGAACAAGCAAACTTTTGGGCAGTAAGAATAAAAGAAGTCAGTCAGTCAGTCAGTCACAATATTTGATGTCAAATGTATTTGATTTTCCTGTTTAGTCAATTTGTAAATCTTCTTTTTTATTTTATTCATTGGCTAACAAAAGAAATTCCCATCCATTGATCCTGGAAGCCCAGAAGGACTGGTATTCATGCTGAGACTAATCTATGTAGATTAAATAGCTTTATGGTCTTTTCCTGCAAATTATACTTTGAGAGTTATATCCAGACAACGCACTCCAGAAACAGCAGCAGATTTAAGAAAGGAGAATGTGCAGTGTGCTGCATTTCCACCCAGCTCCCTGTAGGTATCCTGGAAATACCAGATCTACCTTACCAGCAGGTACTAATGGTGTCCAAGGCAGCTAGTCTTATATGACATTAACTGTACTGTCTATGGGCCTAATCCTGTGAGGTGCTGAGTGCCCTCATTTAACTCAATGGGAGATGAAGGGGCTCATCATCACCTGACATGATTCAGTCCCATGAAAAGAGCTCTTGTGAGACAATTAGCATCACGGTGACAAATAGCATTACCTGAATTATGCATATACTGAGTGTAGTGAGAGTAAATGAGAACACCAACAACTTTATCACAACATTACACAGTATCTGACAGTTTAAGAAAATGCAGGTAGCTGAGACAATCCAAGAAGCCACAATCCAATCCAGGTGATAAAGGTAAAATCTGGAGCTGATGGTGAGGAATTAAGTTTGTTTACAGTGAGTTTTAAAAACCTGATGCTTAAGAGGAGTGATGTCAGCATTATCGGTGCTCAAGGTCAAAATGTGTGTGGTACTTTTAGGACAGGATCATATTGTTGAAGATGGAAAAGATCTATTAGGCAATCAAAGCTCTTCCCTGACATAGTTGCCCAACAGAGGGTCATATCACATATTACACTGATGTTAGAAAAGTTAACGGTGGCAGACACAACTCTGAAGATACCTGAAACCATGCCACCCCACTTGGAATTGACAGGATCTTCCAGGTGACAGCCACAGAGCTAAGAGGTATCCTGGAAGATTTTGTCTTTAATCTCAGAGGAGTCAGTCTCAGAAGGCCCATTTCTTGGGTAGCTGTTACAGGGCAGGAGTAGGTGGAGCTCATGAGATCGTGGGGAAGTACAGCCACCAGTTCATGGGACTAAAGCAATGTGAACGGTTTTGAAAAAGCAGCCATTTTTGCTGTTTCACAAAAATCAGTGAGAAGAAACATTTTGCATTAGTGAAAACCCAGGTCCATGGATTGCCTTCAATGTGCATCAGACACATACTGTATTGCAGAGCCATTGGCCATTATCTTTGAAAACTCGTGGCGAACCGGGGAAGTCCCGGATGACAGGAAAAAGGCTAATGTAGTGCCCATCTTTAAAAAAGGGAAGAAGGAGGATCCTGGGAACTACAGGCCAGTCAGCCTCACCTCAGTCCCTGGAAAAATCATGGAGCAGGTCCTCAAAGAATCAATTCTGAAGCACTTGCATGAGAGGAAAGTGATCAGGAACAGCCAGCATGGATTCACCAAGGGAAGGTCATGCCTGACTAATCTAATCGCCTTTTATGATGAGATTACTGGTTCTGTGGATGAAGGGAAAGCAGTGGATGTATTGTTTCTTGACTTTAGCAAAGCTTTTGACACGGTCTCCCACAGTATTCTTGTCAGCAAGTTAAGGAAGTATGGGCTGGATGAATGCACTATAAGGTGGGTAGAAAGCTGGCTAGATTGTCGGGCTCAACGGGTAGTGATCAATGGCTCCATGTCTAGTTGGCAGCCGGTATCAAGTGGAGTGCCCCAAGGGTTGGTCCTGGGGCCGGTTTTGTTCAATATCTTCATAAATGATCTGGAGGATGGTGTGGATTGCACTCTCAGCAAATTTGTGGATGATACTAAACTGGGAGGAGTGGTAGATATGCTGGAGGGGAGGGATAGGATACAGAAGGACCTAGACAAATTGGAGGATTGGGCCAAAAGAAATCTGATGAGGTTCAATAAGTATAAGTGCAGGGTCCTGCACTTAGGACGGAAGAACCCAATGCACAGCTACAGACTAGGGACCGAATGGCTAGGCAGCAGTTCTGCGGAAAAGGACCTAGGGGTGACAGTGGACGAGAAGCTGGATATGAGTCAGCAGTGTGCCCTTGTTGCCAAGAAGGCCAATGGCATTTTGGAATGTATAAGTAGGGGCATAGCAAGCAGATCGAGGGACGTGATCGTTCCCCTCTATTCGACATTGGTGAGGCCTCATGTGAAGTACTGTGTCCAGTTTTGGGCCCCACACTACAAGAAGGATGTGGATAAATTGGAGAGAGTCCAGTGAAGGGCAACAAAAATGATTAGGGGTCTGGAACACATGACTTATGAGGAGAGGCTGAGGGAGCTGGGATTGTTTAGCCTGCAGAAGAGAAGAATGAGGGGGGATTTGATAGCTGCTTTCAACTACCTGAAAGGGGGTTCCAAAGAGGATGGCTCTAGACTGTTCTCAATGGTAGCAGATGACAGAACGAGGAGTAATGGTCTCAAGTTGCAGTGGGGGAGGTTTAGATTGGATATTAGGAAAAACTTTTTCACTAAGAGGGTGGTGAAACACTGGAATGCGTTACCTAGGGAGGTGGTAGAATCTCCTTCCTTAGAGGTTTTTAAGGTCAGGCTTGACAAAGCCCTGGCTGGGATGATTTAACTGGGAATTGGTCCTGCTTCGAGCAGGGGGTTGGACTAGATGACCTTCTGGGGTCCCTTCCAACCCTGATATTCTATGATTCTATGATTCTATGATTCTATTCAACAAGAAATCTATTCACAGGTCTTGGGTAACATAGGGTCCTTCCTTTGTGAAGAGCAAAGAAAAAATCAGTCACAAGCCGGGGCAAATGAAGCACAGATCCACAATCTGTTCATGAAAATTCATGGCAACAGTTCTGCCTCTAATCAGACACAGCAGGGCTAGAAGGGTAGACTACGAGACCTGAGTTTCTCAAACTTTTTCATTGTGTTGACCACATTTTAAGATAGAGATTTTTCTGGTGAACAGCTGATTCCTCTCCTCTGTGACCGAACATCTTTGTGCCAACTATAGGAGCAACTGTCTACACAGAAAAGTGATGCTGGGGGCTTGTCTACACAGGAGGTTAGTGTGCAGCAAGTGTACTAAGCTGAACCACTCAAGGGCACATTTAGCATGCAGTAAGAGTGCCCACTCAGGAGTTAGTGTGGCATAGCAAGTGCACTGTAAATTCACACCCTAGTTTTCTGTGCATTAACATCCCCATGTAGAAAAGCCCTGGAGAAGTACATAATATATTTTTAGCTGACTTTTAATGCACTGTGGCATTTGGAAATAAGGAGAAGCAGTGACCAGCCAGCTCTCTGCGAAACACCAGCGCATACTCCCCACACCATAGAGTGGGTGTATTAGTGCTCTGTGAAATGCAGCAGTTTCGCTTTTCAGTGACAAGTGTGAAACATTTTCTTTGTCTTTGGCTCCCACATGTTGAAGCCCTCAGTTGAATTCTGACAGATCCAAAATCTCAATATGAATCTCACTAGAAACTACCCAGCTTTCACTGCTTTGGCGCTGAAATCATACAAAAGTCAATTTCACATACTTCTAACTCAAAGCCATACACTGACCCAGATTGACTTGTAAGTTTTGCTAGCTTTTTGGCACACTTGGTCTGGGTTTTGAGTTTGTAACAAAATGCCAAACCAGATGGGTTTTGCCTAGTTTTATTGCATCGCAAACATTCCACACATCTCTACAGATGACCCATGTTTATAATCAATGTGTAGGCAGCACTAATAATTGGAGGGTTGCTGGTATAGCATACCTCCCACGTCTCTTTCATTCCAAGCCTGCATTCTATGTGCATCCAAAAGGACCTATTGACATCAATTGGGTGTCCCATAGATTTTAACTTTATTGTGCAAGGAACAAAGAACGCAGCCCTTTACAGAAACTCTATAAAACACTTGGGAAGAAACTGTACCAATTATACTTTGCAAACAATAATTATGCTTTTCAATGGTGAGTTGGACATGTCAGTTTAATAAGTGTTTGATTTGCTGGTAACAAGTTTGCTAAGTGGCATTGAAACTGGGCCATGAGTTCCAGAGGTACTTCTATAGGGGAACCACAGAGGGAGATACTGAGCAAAAAGAGAGGGCCTTGAGAGGGTGGAAAGAATTAAATGTAGTATATTTTCCTCTTAAGGTACAAGTGAGTTTGAAATGATTTTGAAGAATGAATGCCTTGAAAAAACACCTACAGTACAAATAACACATAGACCTGTCTATGGAAACACAAGCATTCGCTTTAAAAACTCTTTTTAGGAGGGTGAAAATATGTTACTTGTGGTAAATAAAATGGTCTATTACGTAATAAAAGATAAATCTCTGTTTAGATGTAGTATTCCTGTGAGGAATGACTGTGGGCTTACTGAGTGAATCACTCTGTGACACGTTTCATTGCTGATATTCTAATTGCAACGATGACCAACAGTTCTTACAAATTGTATTGGCTTTCTCATTGCTTAGCATGTGGAAATGTTTACTAGCTAAAAGATCATGCCAAAACATGCAGAAAATGGTGAGTATTATCTGCACACTATCCAGTGTGGGGGTGGGAGGCAAACAAATCTGGGAAGGGAGAGAGAGGGGAAGAAGAAGATTGTAAATGTGGCTCTACATTGCTAGCCAAGTGGGAAAATGATTCAACAAGCAGGGTACCTGGTCGCAACGGTTATGTTATTGCAGGCACTACCTGTCAGATGTGTATGAAGAGCAATGCAGCAGACAACGTGGGAAAGGCATTAGTGTATGGGAAAGGCGAGTCATGTTGCAAAAGAAGGCACTGCAGAAATGGACAAGCATGTAAAGGGCAGTGACATACCACAGCCAAATGACTCAGGCAAAATGCCCTGTGAGTCAGATTGACAGCTGGAATGTTGGGAAGGAGAACACACACATACTGTTGGGAAGAACTGTATTAAGTTCACCGCATGCAAACACTGTGATATTGATGGCCAGTCACTCAGCATCTGCTGGGCCCCTGCACAGTTCTATGTCTGCCTAGTACGTGCTGAGCTTCCTCCTCCTACAGTGTCATCCTGGAGCTCTTTCTGTCTCTTTTTATCTTCATTAAACAGATTAACAGACTGCTTATGTGCTAGGGGGTCACTGACTTCCTGGGTTGTACTTTACAGCTTGAACTGACTCACCTTAATGTATACTTCTATTCCCTGACAGCTACATGTATGGAATGAGGCAGATTGTGACCAGCTGGACTTGATCTCATTGCCATCATCCACATATCCCATTATCTGACAATGGTCCCCTTAAGTGCACAATCCTCTTTGAGGCTGGGCCACACTGTGCTGTGCTTCTGAGCATCATAACAGAGGGCCTGTTCTGGTTCACCTGGGGTTGTACCAGGAGAAATGATATACTGTGTACCCTTCTGATCTGTTGCACAGCACATGAATTAGGGGACCATCGATTCCTACATATTTAAGCTCTACAAAAGTCACCTATTGATGTTATCTTCCAAAAGATTTTATGAGAAGCTCGCTGATAGAAACTGGATTTTTCTGGTCCCTTGTTTTGCCTACACACATTTACATACACACACTTTTAAAGTCACAGTAAAAGAGTTGGAAAGAATTACCATACAAGAGATTTGTTTTTTTTTTTCAGACACAGATTAGAACTCACTGGCTTGGAACTTTAATAGTCCTGGATTTTCATAGCCCAGGAACAGGCCAGTCTGAATCCAGGAAAGCCTTACCCATTTGAGGGCTATTTGCATGACTGAGAACTACTATTGCCAGTAAGAGTTTGCAGGATCAGGGCCTCCTGTAATACCTGGACCACAAAGAATAAGATGTTTCCTTATATCCACACACTGGATCAAATTCATACCCTGCTGTAACTCCGCTGATTTCAATGGAGATGAATTTAGTTGGTTATGTGCACTTAATCCCAAAGGTGGTGCATTCCTAAAGTGGATAACATGATCCCTCTGTATAATTTGTGATTCTGTTTGTAATGAATGAAAGATGTTTTGTGCATACAGTATGAGATGTTATACTCATTGTATATATTCACATAAACCTTGGTCAGGTGTGTCTCTGTACTTAGCTAAGTCTATATAGTGTGATAGGGTCGGGCCAGACGGCTATAGGAGAGTAATAGAAGGCAGATATATTAGCCCCAGGCTAAGTAGGTCCCTTTTCCCTGAGTAAGGTAACAGGGAAGGTTCCAGAACAATCAGGAACCTTCTGGAGAAAATTAAGGCAGGCTAATCAGGGCACCTGGGTTTTTAAAAGGAGCTCACTTCAGTTTGTGGTGTGCGTGTGAGAAGCTGGGAGCAAGAGGCACTAGGAGCTGAGACTGAGAACGTGGGCTGTTGGAGGACTGAGGTGTACAAGCATTATCAGACACCAGGAGGAAGATCCTCTGCTGAGGATAAAGAAGGTGTTGGGAGGAGGCCATGGGGAAGTAGCCCAGGGAGTTGTAGCTGTCACACAGCTGTTCCAGGAGGCACTCTAGACAGCTGCATTCCACAGGGCCCTGGGCTGGAACCTGGAGTAGAGGGCGAGCCCGGGTTCCCCCCAAATCCTCCCAACTCCTGACCAGACACAGGAGGAGTCGACCTGGACTGTAAATTCAGAAAAACGGCCAAGCTGAGGGCTGCCGTGAAGCTCCAAGGCGAGCAAATCCGCCAATAAGCGCAAGACCCACCAAGGTAGAGCAGGAACTTTGTCACAATAGTCTCAGGGTGAAATATTGGCTCCACTGAAGCCAAAGGGGGCTTAGCCATTGAATTCAATGGGACCAGGATTTCCCCCCAAAAGTTTTGTTTCACTTGCATGTAAATAATTTGCCTTACTCCACATGTAAAAGAAACTATAAAAAAATCAGGTATCGTGTACATACTGTTTTGTTACTCTACTAGATTAGGGAAAATCCCTGTTTTAATCTGTACTTATTTTAGTTGAACAAATACAGCTATAGCAATAAGAAACCTGTTACCTATGACACTAAGATCTTATCCACTTGCATGGAGTTCTTCCTCCTCTTGGCCCTAGAGTAAGTGGGCATAATTCCAGTGACTTCAGCCTACTTACACCCCACTTGAACTTTTGAGTCCAAAATTCATATATAATACTAAAATGTAAACATAAATCAATGAATAACCGGTCTACATTTTTCTATTTTTATACTGGAACAAAGAGGCTGGGAAGTCTTTGAATAACATTGTGTGTCCAAAACTAGAATAGAAGGGGATTTTTCCATAAATGCATGAATTCCAGAAGGTTGTCATTAACTCTGGTCTTAAAACATATGGCCATAGCTCACTGTTAACAAAATAAGCAGCCATAATTGTAAGTAGATCCTTAGCAGATAACTAGCCTATTACAGTGTTAACAAGACTAAGTCAACGCCCAGTTCTGTGCCACATCATCTAGCAGTAATTTTCACTCCTTTTAATGTAAGCCTTCAACATCCTTCTGCATTACTGCAAATGGACTTGTAAAGCAATGATTATTATGCATATGCATAGTATCTTGTCTCATAGATTATTTATGACACACTGAAGTGTTTTAAGTAGGACAACACCAGAGAAATGTGAAATACAGACTGTGTATTAAATGGGGGAGGGGGGGTTACAGCTTATAAGAAGGGATTTCATTTGAATCTATCTGTGTATTTTTAATGTGCTGTTCCTTGAAGCACTTAGCTGTCAAAGTTAAAGCGCTGAATGTTTTTTTTCTCTTAAAATGATATGATTTCCAATATACTTTAATTCAGCACGTAGATAATTTTTCAGACACTATACTTTCTCACCTAGAAAATTGGTTGCTATGTTGTTTCTACAACAAACACTAATTGCAAAGGATGAGATAAATTACCTGTACAGAAGCACTACCCTTGATTACAACAGAACTGTAAGCCTGAATTGGTTTACATTAATTGGCTGCCCTGTGCCTGGAGTATTGTGAGTCAGGTATAATGGAACACTAGAGAAGGATGGGTGCCTCACACCATGATGGCCACCCATTTGCCCAGATCTCTAAAGATAAAGCTTAGCAATTTTGTTTGAAATACAAAACCAGTACTGGATCAGCTGGGTTGGCTAAAATGAAATCTGCTGTATGCAAACTACATCAGAACTTTATTTTGCCTAAATTTTGCAATGTTTAACATAGCATCAAATGATCAAAAATGGACTTAGATAGATAGATACCTCCTCCAATTAATTCACAGAAAAAGATTGCCAGAAAAGATCAGAACTTACAGAGTGTTTTACATTTTGCTAAGAAAGATTGTCCTAGTCTTGTAACAATTTGGGGGGATTTTTCAGCATATGCTGTGTTGTGTGCTCGTGTCAATGAAAGATGTCTGTGTTAAAGTGGATATGGTCTTATTTTTATTTTTATGAAAAATTGTTCAAATACAATTTACATTTATTTATGGGGGGGAGGGAATCTCTTTACATAGTATGGGATTAACTGGACAGTTCTTTCTTGAGCTTCATTGCCCAAGAAAGGACTGAAGGATTTGGTCCAATCTGAAGTATTTTTTAAAAAAACAACAGTATTCCAATATCTGAGAAAACATCATGTAAAAATCATTCCATAATATTCTGTTCATTAATTTTTTGGATGTATAATATAAAATCCTAGATGTGTGAACAGTCAGTAGTAATAAACAGTGACACTAAAGCACTCCGCTCCCACAAAAAGGGAGACCATCTTTACTCAACTCACCCTATTAGAATTCTATTTTCCATTGTAATTAATGCAGGCTTTTATATGTGCCTATCTTAGCGTCTCATTCAACAGATTGACCTTGCAGTGTGCCCTGAAGAGCATCAGATGTAACCATATCAGGCCAAGATGGGAAGTGAATCCCAGACTGATGCACACCCCATTGAAAATGCTTTGCTATGTGCCCCAAAGCATAGAGGTCTTGATCCTGCAAGGGTGCCTCTTTAGACTTCTATGCCAGCATGGCATCCCATTGGCTTCAGTGGGACTCCCTGACGATGTAAAAGTCAATACCAGCACATCTGATGTCATGGTTGGGACCTTACAGACCATCAGCTTGAGCATGTTACCTGATCTGAACTCCTGAGGTATATCAAAGGAGGAGAGGGAGGCTTTAAAATACACAGGAACTAAACCACAAAGGGAGAAGTTTTAGTTCAGCGGATTTATTTTAAAGCCCCATGCTACAGCTCTTAGTCAAACACAACTCCTGTTGACTAGAAGGTCCCTGGTCCTGTTAGAATATTTTCCAAATAACCTAGAAATATCCGGTAGATGTTGTTATTTTTGGAATGAGGTACTCTATGCAGCAGGTTTTTAAAGATCTCTCTGTTGCCAGCTTTTGCTGTCAGAATCATAATGGAACATTTTGATCAGACCTATTAGGTAATGCACAACTTCTGGCACCAAGTTCACTGTCTTCAGTTCAGTGTCCTAATGTTAGGGCTTACCAATGTTACAGATATTAGTTTTCCATAAATTCCATCAACCATAGTAAAACTGGTTTGTTTTTGTTTGTTTCAGTTAGTTTCTGCTTCATATGAATTCACCTGAACTGCCCTCGGCATTGCTGTTCTATCTGATCATTACCCTTTTTGTATTTTTGTCTAGGCTACTTTAATTCATCTTTAAAATAATTTCTGAGTCAAACGGGGAATGGTTCATTCTAATATTGGAATCAGTTTTAGTTCTTTTGCAGGATATGTGAGCATCTTCCTTACTTAAGGTGGGAAATTATTTTTATATTGTCCCAAACAAATGAATATAGAAATATTATTGTTGTGAATCTCAGAGAATCTCATTTATACAAATGTAAGTATTATTAATGAACCTTTGGAGAGGACCTAGAGATTGTAATTCAGTGCATGTAGATAGCTTATTTACAGTAGATACAAATTGCCAGGATGAATAGGTATTTCTAAGGAGGTGGCTTGCATTCTGTCAGATTGAGCATGAGAGATTTAACATGCGCACACCCCTCCAAGACTATTTTTTCCTTAATAGTATATTAATGATCTCCTATTTTCTTAAGTTTTTAGAATTCCTGTAACCATAATAAATACGTTCTACTCCAGATAATGCATTTTAGTTCCATTAAAATCCCAACGTAAAAAACACAAAAGCAAACAAATTCAGCTAAGGACCGAAATCTGTGCTGAGCCTTCATCCTCAACACATATTCTGCTGCAAAATAAATAAATAAGCAAATAAATATAAGCTACAGTGACATGAATTAATACTAAAGGTCAGCCTATATTTCTTAGGGCTAAATCCTGACCCCTGTATAAAGAAAATGGGTTTTGCACAGGGGTTATCTGTATGGTCTGGAATTAGAGTCACAGAGTTAAAGGCTAGAAGGAACCACCAAATCATCTAGCCCAGCAGTTCTCAAACTGTGGGTCAGGACCCCAAAGTGGGTCACAACCCTATTTTAATGGGGTTGTCAGGGCCAGCGTTAGACTTGCTGGGACCTGGGGCTGAAGCCGCAGCCGAAGCCTGAGCCCTGCCATCCAGGGCTGAAGCTGAAGCCCAAGAGGTTCAGCCTGCGGTGGCAGGGCTTGGGCTCAGGCCCACCCCCACCCAGGGTCATGTAGTAATTTTTGTTGGCAGAAGGGGGTTGTGGTGCAATGAAGTTTGAGAACAGCTGACTGACCTCCTGTACTTCACAGACCACCAACACCACCCAGCGTACATGGACTAAATCCAACAGCTGAAATTAAACTAAAGTATTACAGCCCCTAGGAGACCTGTTTCAGGCCTGGAGTCCCAGTGAAGTTGATTCATAGCTGCTATTGCTGCCTCATGGCTATAATATTCTCTTAGGCCTCTGTATGCTCCTCTGCTGAGGGTTTGGCCAGTTCATTCCTATTTTCATGGATCCATTGGGCACTCTCCGGCCTATGGCATCTGCTTCTCCAGCACTGCTCAGGAAATGATTCTGTATCTGCCAGGAGATTAACTACAGGATGTTAGTGTTTTGTTTTTTTTCTATCTCTAGATTCTGTGGGCCAAATTCAACACTGGGAGACCACCATTAAACTCTATGGATCATACACCAGAGATTAATTTTTCTCCATGATTCTGATCACTTACTGTGTGACCTGTTGCAAATCACTTAACTTTCTGTGCCTTGGTTTACCCATCCTTCTGTAAAATGAGGATAATTGCAGGAAGGGCGGTTTACTTTGGACATTAGGAAACATTTCCTAACTGTCAGGGAGTTAAGCACTGGAATAAATTGCCTAGGGAGGTTGTAAAATCTCCATCTATCAGGGATGGTCTAGATAATATTTAGGCCTGCCATGAGTGCAGGGAACTGGACTAGAAGACCTCCCAAGGTCCCTTCCAGTCCTATGATTCTATTAATAATGCCTAGTTCATAGGGATGAAGTGAGTTTTAATGTATTAATTAACAGTGTTAAAATGCTTTGATCTCCACAGATGAAAGGAACTTTAGAAATGCAAAGTTTTATTTTCAGTTATTATTTTCAGTTTACACATGTTCCTTGCTTCATAGTGACACTTGTGGGCCAAAGTTTTATTCCTCGATGCATGTGTGGTACTCATATCAGGTGAAATCAATGAGAGTTTTGCCACTGACTTTAATGAGGCCAGAGTTTCACCCCTGGACTTGAAAAAGATGCTCATTAAAGTCCTCAGGTTAGACAAACACCTGTCAGGGTGACCTAGTTATACGTGGTCCTGCCTCAGCATGGGGGGCTGGACTTGATGACCTTTCAAGGTCCCTTCCAGCTCTACCTTTCTATGATACTATGCAGAATTTGTCCCTTTTAATTTCTGCTCCATCAGGCCTGATTCTTACAGCCATCCCTCAGTGAAAAATAGTGAGAGTTTTTCCTCCGTTAGGGTTACAGGAATTATCCCTATTTCTTTACTCTTGTTTATAGCATACTCATAGATATTAAGGTCAGAAGGGACCATTATGATCATCTAGTCTGACCTCCTGCATAACGCAGGCCACAGAAACTCACCCACCCACTCCTGCAATAAACCTCTCACTTATGTCTGAGCTACTGAAGTCCTCAAATCATGGTTTAAAGATGTCAAGGTGCAGAGAATCCTCCAGCAAGTGACCCGTGCCCCGTGCTACAGAGGAAGGCGAAAACCCCCCAGGGCCTCTTCCAATCTGCCCTGGAGGAAAATTCCTTCCCGACCCTGAATATGGCTATCAGCTGAACCCTGAGTATGTGGGCAAGATTCACCAGCCAGAGACCCAGGAAAGAATTTTCTGTAGTAACTTCAGAGTACAAGTTCTCTAGAGCCCTCTCTTTTTCTCAGCTGTTCACTGATACACACCTGCACTAAATGCACCTTTCATGAAATAGTGGTAACTGCCCTTACAAAGAGGCTTTTATATTTGAAGGAAAAGGTTCTGGTAGTGCCATCAACCAATTAAAACTGTGACTCTGCAGGGATAATAGGGGGGAAAATGTGTTGACACTGTTTGCAATGAATTTAGCTATTACCCATATTGACATAGTAAACAAGTAATTCAACAGCAAAATTGATGAAAAGTACATTTGATTTTTACAATCCATTCTCAGGTAAAACTGCACCATAACCTGTAATTATCTGTACAGAAAAGAAGATGCAGAGTATTGTGTAAATAAATAATTATAGGCTTTTTGACATTTATTCCGTTGTTTGATACCACTTCTTTGCAAAAATTATAAACTGCTATGTAGGTATAGATATTTTCTCCGATAAGTATTGTATTTAATAGTTTGTACTGATTGTTCCTTCATCATTCCAGATATGGAATAAATAGATAAAAAAATTAATTATTGAAATTCCAATGGACATCTTACACCAAAATCATTGTCAATTATTTATTTGCGTTGGCCAGGGAAAAAGTTTAATGAAACCAGCAGTGCTACACAGTTTCATGTTGCTGAGCAACTATACTGCTGGCCAGTATTTTTAAAGTAAAAGAATACAGTATAATAATGTTTATGCCTGGGGGCTTTACCCTCTCACAGTATAACCCATGGGAGTGGGATCAGAGAGTCCAGGACACTCTCCAGGGTCCAGCTCACTGAATTTGTGATGAAGAAGAAGGAGGGGCTTGCAAGCCAGAGTAGAAGAACGGGGGATAGGTTCCAAACTCCACATAGCCAAAGGATCCACAGAAAAAGAAGCTCTAACCTCTTCCATCATGGATAGATTTGCATATAAGAAGAGAATTGAAAGATTGGAACAGTTTAGATTAAAAGGGAGACATAACCGAGGTATTGAAAATAATGAATGGTACTGTACAGCATAGAAAGCTTGGGCACATCTATTCTCAGAATACAATAACAAGAGGATATTGATTAACAGTGAAAGGCGGAATATTCAAAATTCATAAAAGAAAAATATTCTTTCACATAACACATAAATTACCTGTGGAACTCACAATTACAGAATATTGCTGAAGCCAGAAGCTTAGCATGATTCAGAAAAAGATTAGATATTTATATGGATCTGTCAAGGTTCCTTCCCCACTCTGAACTCTAGGGTACAGATGTGGGGACCTGCATGAAAACCTCCTAAGCTTACTTTTACCAGCTTAGGTTAAAACTTCCCCAAAGTACAAACTATTTTTTACCCTTTGCCCTTGGACTTCCACTGCCACCACCAAACTTTATCTGGGTTCCTGAGAAAACGTAGTTTGGACACGTCTTTCCCCCCAAAATCCTCCCAACCCTTGCACCCCACTTCCTGGGGAAGGTTTGGTAAAAATCCTCACCAATTTGCGTAGGTGACTACAGACCCAAACCCTTGGATCTTAGAACAATGAAAAAGCATTCAGTTTCCTTACAAGAAGACTTTTAATAGAAGTAAAAAAGAATCATCTCTGTAAAATCAGGATGGTAAATACCTTACAGGGTAATTAGATTCAAAACATAGAGAATCCCTCTAGGCAAAGCCTTAAGT
This sequence comes from Lepidochelys olivacea, assembly GCF_965140295.1. Lineage (NCBI taxonomy): Eukaryota > Metazoa > Chordata > Testudines > Cheloniidae > Lepidochelys > Lepidochelys olivacea. The sequence goes on from NC_140416.1 coordinate 105,144,542, forward strand.
TACAAAAAAGACACACGGACAGGAATATTCATTCTATTCAGCACAGCTATTTTCTCAGCTATTTAAAGAAATCATAATCTAACACATACCTAGCTAGATTACTTACTAAATTCTAAGACTCCATTCCTATTCTGTCCCCGGCAAAAGCATCATACAGACCCTTTGTTTTTCTCTCTCCTCCCAGATTTTGAAAGTATCTTGTCTCCTCATTGGTCATTTTGGTCAGGTGCCAGCGAGGTTACCTTTAGCTTCTTATCCCTTTACAGTTGAGAGGATTTCTCCTCTGGCCAGGAGGGATTTTAAAGGGGTTTACCCTTCCCTTTATATTTATGACAGGATCAAAAGAACATCAATAGTTACAATAGATAGGATAATTTTTCTTAAAATAAGGAATATAATTTTTCATGCTTCCAGGGATAAGCCAATTATGAATCAACAGAATTGGAGAGAAAATTAATCTGTGGGCAGGTTATTCCATAATTGTCTATTTTGGGGTTTCTTGCATCTTCCTCTGAAGCACCTAAAGACGCTAGAATATTGGGCTAGCTGGACTATTGGTATGATCCAGTATGGCAGTCCTTGTTTATATGTTCCTGTGCAGTGGGTCCGTCTGGTCGTATGGCTCCGAAAGGACTGTGCTGCCTTTGGCCACCATCCCTGCACCTGGGCCATATTCCAGTTCCATGGAAAAGGAGTCAGTGAGAAGTGAGAGTTAACATATGCTACTTCCTCCCACGAGCCTCTGAGGCTTCACAAGCAAAATTAGCAGCCTGGCGATTTGGGAGAGTGGCTGGACCCCACCTCCAATCCTGTCTGCCCAAACATGTTCCCTCCTGATTTATGCAGCCCCAATCATACAATTATCCTGAAGGGGGACACTATTCAGGCTCGAGGAGGTGCATACTGTGAATCCACTGCTGGCCTCTGCTTCCCTCTGACAGCATAAGGGAGTGGGAGTATGCAGCCCTAAATCAGGTTATGTAGCTACTTTCTCTACCAATAACCACATTGGTGTAGAGCAGTAACAGGCTCTGTAATGCCAACATTATCCACTACTTGTGCATATTTATTTTAAAAAGAGTATTATGTGTCCACTGGGAGTTAAGCTTTTCAATGTTCCTTTTTCTACACTCTCTGAGTCATTTTCCCATAATTCCGATGCTCACAATATTTTCCCATTACCATAGTGACTGCTTGTGAAGAAGGCACAGCTGAGTAACAACAGGTTTTTACTGAACCCAAATTGGCCATTGGACTGGACCTCAGCTTGTATCTGTGTTACAAAGAACAATCAGTATGAACCACATAGCCCATTATTTCATCCATCAGAACTGTTTCTCTCTTCCCACGCAGAAAAAATTTGCCACCTAGCTGTAAGAGCTAAAAAGCCACTAAACACTCCCAAATGCCTTCCTCCCGTCTCATTGAGCAGCTCTGATCAGTGACTCCATGACTGAAGATTGACAGAAGGACACCTAGTATGGATTGGAAAGTTTAAAATGCCATTTTAATGAATACAGTGTTTGCTTGGGTTTGTTTTTTCTTCAGCTGCATTCCTAAAAATTAGAGATGGACCAAATCCCTGAATCTGAACACCGCTCTATGTTGTACATGGATAGCTGTCCCATCACTACAATGTGTTGAACTAGAACTGTCGGTCCAAACAGCCTTAACTTGATAAAGGAATTAGATTTGAACTTTCTAACTCAGGTCCATGAGTACTCCAAAGATGTCTAACTTTTGTGAGGTTAAATTTAAACCTTAGGTAGGTGTAATCCAAAGAGCTCTTACCCAAACTTGATTTTGCTTTGACTACAGAGTACCAGTTCATAAAGTGGACATTTCATTGTAGCCTTGAAGGTTAATAATTATTTTAATGCAATTATTAAGGGATTGTAGCTTGATATCGCAATTGGAATAAAGTATCACTAATTTCTGGGGTTTTAGAGAAAAAAGTTTCTATGTAATGCTGTTTTCTGTACACAAAGTCTCCTTCAGAGAAATGCCTTTATGTAGCATAGAAAGTACTGTTTTCGTATGACCAGGTGATACAAATATACAAGAACATTCTACTTCCATGTGCAGTGGCACTTTGTGATATGAAGCCAAATACAGTTTGATTTCAATTAAAATAATTTTAAAATATACTGCTAATAGGGAAAACATCATAAGTGTTACAATTAAGGAGCGCTGTTGTTTCCCAAGATTTATATTTGTCTGGTAAGCAATAAGCATAGCCTTTCAAAGCAAAATATAACTGTGGGGAACCCCTCCCACTCAGATTTTGACCAGCTCTAAAATCCAGTGTGAGAAGAGAATCAGGCACAGAAACTATCATGCTTTCTTCAAGAAATAAATATAGTAAGAGTGGGCCCAGTTCTCAGCTGGTTTAAGTTGCTGTAGATCTGTTGACTTCAGCGGAGCTGCTGGTTTACACAAAATGAGGCTCTGGCCCAGTATTTGCACTTTTTACATAAGTATACTGATGAGTAGGAATTAGAACATGTTTGAACTGATAACAGATAGGTAGCCCTGCACACCTTGAGCATGCAAGGCTCCCATTCAGTTTTGACTCCATGAGTTTTGCCTGTGTGAATGTTACAGGATCAGGACCAGAAAAGAAACAACACTGCACAAAAAAAAACAGACTTTCTTGCATTATCCACCATTGTGATTAACCCTGTTTTGGAGCAACCAGTTCTGAGGGTAGTTCAGTCACCATGCCCATTCAGCCCTCAGGTTCCTAGTTATTACCATTTGTAATGGTGGATTTAGCTATGTGGTGTCCCCTCTCTGTGTATTTTTTTCTTCCTATCTACTAGTAACTAGATAAGGGGCAGTAGATCATTTTGCAAAGGCCACTAGAAAATTGCTTTTGCTTGCTACTGGTACAAAGCAAGACCAAGAGAAGAAAGGCTCTCTCTCCTCCCCAATACCAGTTTCCTGGTTGGTAAAATCATCCCTTCCATTGGACCACTAAAAAGTTATATGCAAATGTTCTGGTAGAAAAGGGTGGCCCTAAGTTTTGTATATTAGAATGTAATTGTTGGTTTCCCATATCTACATTGCTTTCTTTTAAAAATCAGTCACACTGCTATTGATGTCAATGAGGATTTTGTTATTGTCTTAAATAGCGGCAAGATTAGGCCCATTAATATTACAAGAATGGCACACTAGATGGTTCTTTTTACCTTTACCTTACTGGTTTAATTCAGCCCAGCTTAATAGTGACTGAGAATTGTTTTGTTGGTAATCCAAGTTAACTGACTTGATGGACTCAAGCCAGTTACAGAAAGAAATAATCATAGGCAAATGAAAGATAAAGGAAACAACTTTTGACAAACCAAAGGAAGAAAACATAGAAGGCTAATTTATGTCAACACCTGCCAATGATTGGGTTGCACCAATGGGGTGGAAGTCAGGGCAGAATTTAGTCCAGACAGGGAAACAGCAATTTTCAGTAAGATTCAAGTATCCCTGATTTGCTCATCCAACCTGAACGGAAACAGATATGCTTGCTCTGCTTCTTGTCTGTCTAATTGTATCATTTTCTACAAGGTCACACATTTTGACAATTATAAATTGTGACTCATATTTATTCTTTTCCAGCATAAAGCTTTATTTATTCATTATCCTTGGATGGCAGCCAAGTGTAATTTAAAACAACAGGACTGTGAGAATGTCATTTAATACAGTCTTATGGTAGATGCCAGCTTAGATACCCTTTCTGGGAGGTAAATGGGAGGTGAGGGAAAGTGGTACCATTTACTTGTTTGAAAAGGATTTATTGTTATTAATCAAGCGTGAGAAATTGATTTACACCTACATAGATATCTTTTGTTTTTCTGCTGAAATGATTGCTGAATAAGAAAATAGTTGCTTGTATCTTGTATTGTTTGAAATAAATCACACACTGAAGAACTAAGGAAGAGATAATGTTTTAGATGGGTGCAAGCAGAAAAATCTGGATCCAAATTTCAAAAATTGCCAAAGAAAGACTGGGGGGAGTTTTGGTCAGGGCCCATTTCAAAATAATATATATAACTGGTGACCATTATATAACTACCAGTGTTATTTTTAATTATTTGTTTATACAGTACCATAAATGTTCATAGCATATACAGGCACATAAAAATATGAGGTCAGATCCTCAACTGAAGTCAATGGAGCTCTGCCAATTGCCACTGAGGATGGCAAGAGCTTACAGGTTAAGTGCCCCATTCTCACTTATATGGGAATAACTTGCATACAGGGATGAGTTTATGGAGTAGGACAAGAGGATTTGGTCCTTAATTTCTCACTCCCCTATAAAAATACTACGATATATTTAAATAGTCATTCTCATGGCCAAAGTGTGTTTACTTTATTTAATAAGAACTGATATTTAAACAGGATGTTTAACAGGAAGAAAGAATCATAAGAGTAAAAGCATTAATTCAAAAAGGCTGTAGGTATTGGTAGGATACTGATAGAGCTGAATCTTAAAGCAAAATCTTAAACTGGAATGTACTGTAGTCATGCAGTGTCCCTTGGCAACCTTCAGCCCTTCATCAACTGCAGGGGGTTTATGTTCTTATTTCTTTTGGCTCATGCCTGCATCTTCTTGTTTAATTTATGACACACATTCCACAGTACTTATCTTTTGAAACTCAATCCACTGTTTTTATTGATTGATTGATTGATTGATTGATTGGGACATGGGGGGGGGGGGAGGATTGGTTCTTGCACGTCAAGGGGGATGAACATTTTTTAATCCAGTCTTTTCCTGAATTATGGGGGCACAAGTGACAAAATCCTTTGCAAATTCCCTCCATTCCGTTATCCATTGCCATGATGTTGTCTTGCTTCTTATTTTCTTGTAGTTTGATAGCGAAATGTCAAGTGATGAAACATTAGTTTATGTTTAAGAGTTAAAATTCTGCATTGGGCAATATTCTCAACAATGAAATTACTTGTTAGCTGAGGCAAATATATAATTGTTTTTGTTTTAGTGGCTGGCAGGCAGGCATCAGAGCTGAAGCAGTTTCTCAGTGCTTCATTCAGGGAGGGTCATTATTGCCCCTGTGTCCATGACTCTCGTGAGTGCCATCACTCAAGAAAAGAATGCTGTGCGTGATCTCCTCTGAGATGGATTAGTAATACCACGCCGTGGGTGGCAGAGGAGTTTTAAGGGTAGGGCAGTTGCATTCTTTCCTAAAGACAGTATATATCACCACTGTATGGCCCTGCAATCTGACCCATTATGCCCACACAATACCATGTTGAGGCCAATGGGGCCCTGCATGGATCCAGCCATTTATTTATTTATTTTATTATATTTAGGTTTATATAAAAAATAAAATAAAAAGAGGCACCTATCTAAATTCTAGGCACCTCTGCCACAAATTACAAAACCAAGAAAATTAAACAGCCTGTATTACACAGAACTGATGTGAATTAGGTTGCAGGCTCTAATGTGTCTGCTCTTCGTTGCCAACCTGTGGAACTCTGTGGATAAATTTGGCCCCAAAGTAAATACAATAGCTTAATTTAAAACAAAATGATATTTACCCACAAAAATGAAATCCATAATACTTGCTAGAATTAATTTAAGGCAATGTTAAAATCTGAAAGCATTGCTCCCCGTTGCATTTTCTGCAGCCAACCAGGTGGGAAGTTAGCAGGTAATTTATCTGCTTTCTTCCATCCCCAGGTGGCTTTGGGGAGATAGTGTTATGAAGGCAGAAGAGGGCTGGGGGTAGCAGAGGCAATGCAAAAAGGTAAGGCTTCTGTGCAGATGGCCTTGGGCTCTGGCAGATATCAAGGGAATCTGTGTGTTTAGTGGGCTAAACTCTCTGCCAGTTCCAGGGGATTCAACTTTTCAATCCCCACCTCCCTACGGAACAAACCAGATCAGATTCCATAAGTGCAAATTCATGGAATTTCTAGTTCTCTAGGTAGGTATAATCCATGTGATAATAATGTGACCCACACTCTTTCCCCCCATTTGTACATATAAATATTTATACAACATTTGACAGAAAAATACTAGAGTGTTATTGGTTACCAGCAGGAAAAATACTGAGCTAGTTTAGCATAGGCAAAATTTACAAGTTTTCAAGTGTAATGGCTGTAGTACAGACTTCAAGTAAATTATATTTTTCTATACTTTTTTTAGTCACATAATTAAGGTTTTCCTATCGATCTTTAATTAAAAGGCAAGCACAGCATGTACACATTTATCAAATGAGGTCTAGTAATTCTTCTCAGTTTGCTTCTCATAAGACATTAGCCATGATATGTGTCTATCAAATGCCATTTTCTATAGTTCCATGGGAACTAAAAAAAAATACCATATACAGGCTCCTAATTTACAGTAATACAAGTTAGTAATTTAAACTCTAAACACAAGTAGAGAAAGTAAAATAAAAGATACTGGATAATTCTTATATACAGTTGATAATAATAAGCTAACGTGGTGTTTAATCTACTGCATACACTTTTGTGTGTGTATTATTTATGTGTCTGACTGCTAATTTAACCAAATGTGCAGCAGTTCCCTTGAGATGACTCTATTTACCTTAATTGCATTGTATCCTGATGAGAAAATTATTAAACAGTGATACAGGAAGATGGAAGATTGTAGATATCAGATGGTATAATGCATAAATAAAATAATCCCTCTGCAGATTGAGTAATGTAGCAAATAGCGGTCAGGTCTTTTCTCTGTCCACGGACCCTGACATTGGTTTGGGGTGCGGGTGAGTAAGAGAAAGAGAGAGCGTACTATCTTAAAAAGCAGTTCAGATACCCTGTTTCTTCATTGTTGTCTTCTGCTTCTTCTATCTCCACATTCTTGGAAATTGTTACATTCAAATCAAAATCTCATGCTAAACACTGACAGAAAAATGTCTAGTATTAGTGCAGTATGTGTTAAATTGAGAGTTTTTATTGTTTATCATCACTGCCGCATTACGGTGACTTTATTTAAATGTCTACTATTATTTTAGGTTTGTTTATTCTAGAGTGTGTATATATGTTCTGAGATATGGATACAAAAATGATATGCAGATATGACCTACCCCACCAATTCAAGCATTTTAAAGATTACTTTCCAAATTCTTCTCTAAATTACACCAAAGAATACCATTGAGTTAAGTGGGTTTACACCAGTGTAATTGAGCAGAACACATTTATTGGCCCTACACATTTATTTGCTTGTAAAATAAAGATAAAAACATATAGAAATGGCCTGCTGATCATAACAGGCTACTTGCATGTGTTTTGTTCAATATATTAATGGGATCTTATTCGCAAATCAAGAGCGTACTATGTTTACACTGGCATGTATTGTTGCCAGTAATTCATTATGAAAGTCTGTAATAATGAGCCAGATCCTGCAACCTTTAGCAGTTCTTAATCATAACAGAAGTTGCACTATATTTAATGGGACTACAGACAAGAGGAAGAACGACACACAGGATCAGGCCCCTACTTTGTATCTTGTTACTATCACATTCTATTATCTCATTCGTCAGTGATACAATCCAAAAGTCATAAACTGTAAATGAATATAGTGTATCTGTGTATTAGCTGGATTTCAAAGTGTGATAAGATACTAATATGACTTAGTGTATCTCTAATAAATAGATTTTGTCTGTTATCAAATTATTTACAGTTGTAACTCAGATATAAAAAATGAATCCTCTCTGGATAGCTCTTCCCTTCCCTATGCAGAAGGTATGTCTATGGGGAGCCAGCTTCTTAGCACTATCCCTCTTTTTCTATCTGTGGAAGACTCTCCACAGTGACTGTGCAAGGGGCTCTGCAAGAGTTGGGTGGGTGATAGGAGAGAGGCCACCCTCTGCAGCACCATCCCCTGCTGAGCTCAGTCTGGGAGGGAATTACTACAGCTCAGATCTGTATTAACTGCCTCTAAGTCTCCTTGGTCTCTGTTAATGTGCCACCATGGGCAACCCTGACAATGGAGGACTGCTGCCATGGGGAAGAAATGGCAGTTCCATGGTATGCAATATGGTTCTTGCCTCTGTGCATAAAGGGTTCCCCTTGCCATAAAGCCTAAGGAAGCATGGGATTGGGAGGTTTCACACCCTATCTAAGGCAGGGATCACTAAAAACTGTGTTCTTGAAGGAGTGCTGAAGGGGAAACTTCTTGATGTGATCCTTGTTGAATCGTCTGTGTCTTTAGCCATGGGATGATAGGATCTGGCACAGATGGCCCAGGGTTGTGATTCTGAGAGAGAATTTTTGCACCAACACCTAATATTGTTAATGTCTCAAAGGCATCTGTTGCTGTTCCCATTAGAAAAAAATGTGTTGTTTTCCTGTTCATTTGCAGTGTGTTGCATCTCCTCAGACTAGTACAGGGTGTCAAATGTGTAGATCTAATGCTATACATGCTATATATTTTCTTTGTTACAGGTATTGAAGTGCATTGTATCTAATTTGTGTCAGGGTAGTTATGGTAATGAGAATATTATGAATCTGGCTATTGCACTTGCAAATATTTAATAATAAATTGTACAGGTACTGTCTGTAGCATTCATAGGCAGGATTGTTTAGTGGTTAAAGCACATGATTGAGAGTCAGTCTATTTTTGATTCTCCCTCTGGCCTGCTTGTGTAATGTTGGGTAAGTCTTGTGATTTTTCTATCTCATTTTCCAAATCTGGTAAAATAAGGATAATACTTAGTTCAAAATGGTGGCGTAAGTCTAAAATCACTATTCCTTGTAAAGCACTCTAAGATGTTTTAATTTAAGATGTTATCAAAATGCAAAGTATTATTCTTTTCATCTTCAAAGCACTCCATATACGTTTACAATTCAATCTATTTACAAAGTGCTATTTTTCTGAATGGATTGATTTTTCTATAGTATTTACTAATTACACAGAAAACTATACTTCATTACCACTCAAAACAACATGTTGTACACAGGCGTAATGCAACATACTTACATTTGGATTATAAAACATACAAACCTTTGATGGTTTCATTGCACATTTGTTATACTGTATTTTTAATGTACCCAGACTGTGCTTGTATAATCATGTTTCTTCCCTTGAATCCCCTCTTTGCCCATATGTATGAAGCAAGCTTTGTAGTGACATTCACAAAGACCCCTGCTGGTCTTGAAACAGTGAAACTGTGCTATTTAGAGAGAACCATTATTCTAGCAGTTGATGTGTTTGCACAAAGGTGACTAGGTGGTCACTGTTTCTTCCTTTCTTACAGGATAAATTAAAAGAAAATCTTTATTTGAGACTGTGATAGGGCCTAGTCACAGAATCCCACTCACAAATACCTGGAAATAGGTCTATACTTGGAAACCCTCTTCAGGGAAAAAAGGTCATATTCTGCAATTTTATTCTTTAACAATTATTAGTGAATTTAGTGCTTGCTAAGCGTGCTGACTTAACTGTCTTGGAGGATACAGTCCACTCACAGTGCACAGAATAGGTGCAGCATGAGCAGTCACAATGCAAGCTTCTTTGTGATGCCCTGCAAAAATGCATTACACTGACCTGAAGAAAACACCACCATGGATGAGGAAGCAATTCAGTCTTTGTGAAAAACTGAATGTTGGTCTCGGCTAAACCTACCCAAAGCGGGGCCCAACTAGTTCTAGTTGTGCTAATGTTTATTGTGATGCAGACTCTTGTTCACTACGGGGCAGATTCTGATACCTTTACTCACACTGAGTAGCAGTTTATTCTGAAAATAGGCTCATTAAGGCAATAGGATTTCTCACAGATGGAAGTGCTACTCAGTGTGAGAAAGGGTATTTGAATCTGGCTCTTTGAACTGAACTAAGATCAACCCCAAACAGCTATCAAATGGTAAAAACTTTCTGTCACTACCAAACTGGACTAGATTTTAACCAATCACCTAGCAGTTAAATACTCCATACCTTACTACTGATTCTATTAACTATGTGGAATGTGCTTGTGTTTATGGACTTCTCTCTCAACATTATTGTTAAATGTAAATAACATGATAATGGTTTTTATGTTCAGTTTCATTTATTTAGCTTTTGTACAATGATAGTATAACTTTCACTAGCCTAACTTCATTTTGACATTGTAACTGGGACTCCTTATCCTTGATCTGAAATGATATATTAATCAGAAGCTCACATGATAATGCCATACAGTTCTGTGGGATTTCCATGGATATGAATTACTCTACTTTTGATGTGAAAATGCTAAATGGTAGTGTTAATGTGAAATATATAATACTTTTGATATTCACTGCTATTGCAAAAGGCTTAGCAATAACAAAGAAAAAGGAGCAAAACAGCAATACAGTACTCTAAATATCAAAAGTCTTTGATTATTGCATTGTAAATGGGTAGTGAGAGCAAAATTCCTTTGCCCTAAAATCAAAATAAATTATGTACTTGCACTACACTTTAAGTTATAACTCTGGAAAATTCTCTGAATGATTTTCAAAAGCTCTTTCATTCTCAGTAACCAATTAATTATTTGCATTTCATTACTCAGTACAGGAAATACTTAAAGAATTAAATAGTTACAAAATTGTTTTTCCAAAAATGAGATGTTGCCCAGAAATTTTACATTTTCAACAATAAACAATCACAAACACAAACAAATCAATCCCTAATGAATTGTTCAGAATGCTCCATTCCCATTTATACAGTTTCAGATTTTCAAATGTACTAGTTTATATTTGTACAAATCAATTAAGTATACAATTTACTGAATAATGAGTTATAAACATAATTTTTTCATTGGTTAGCTGCACCACCAGAGCTCTCACAGACACATTAGTGAAAATCTTTCAAATCTATTGTTCCATTGTGCACATTGTGAGGACTTAAGTTCTTTTTCATTTTGTGGTTCTATAGTGTATTTAATAAGATTGTAACAAGTCTAGAAATCTTTAGAATTAAATTATTATGTTTTTCATTTCTAACCTTTGGCCTCAGAATATAATGGCATAACAGTGTCTAGGGACTTTAACTGAAATTATTTTATGTCACAGCATTCAGCTGATTTGCACAGCATGGATAACGGATAGGTTTCATTCAGGTGTTACCTTTATAGGAAATTTAACAGTTAGTCAACATTAAGGTTTTAGATATTTAATCTCCCTTTAATAGGGCTGCCCTTGCCTCAGTTTTGTATTTAATTTTCTAAATGGCTTTTAATTGCCCATCTCTGAACTGGAGCTGAGCAGCTCCATTTTGTCCTTTCCTCTGTTTGTCCAGATGTTGTGAAAGATATTGGCTCCCCCCTATCAAAACTTCTGGAGCCCTGGGATTTTATTGTGGGTTACCTTGCTGACAGTAGATAATTTACTACAAAGATAATACTTTTGAATGCAATTCTTAATTTAACTCCTACTGTATTGGGATCTCTACAGGCCTATGCAGAAATTTTTTGGCATCAAAATCATACATCATAATGAGGTTTTCATAGATTTATATTGAAGTTGTTTGACATCTTAATGAGGTATAGATTCCGCTTCCATTGACACCTTGCTGAGAGCACAGTAATTATGTTTAATCTGTCTGGAGCGAATGGGAAACTAGCATACCAAAAATATTTTTCAAAAAGAAAGAGAAAGAATAAACTAAAAATATGAAAAGGATGTTTTAAAAGGATCTAAATTCTCAGTTAATATTTGTATTAAACCTGAACTCTACTTTTCTATGCCTAGATGGTGTAGCAGGTATCTGTATGCTGAAAACCCCCCCACAATATTTATCTAAGGAACAACCTAGTGTTTTTGGAGTGGTTGGATGGACCATACATGCCTTAAAGAAAACACCCAGGAGAGCTGTGTTAGTTCTGCAAGAAATAATTACTGCACATTTAAAATAGCAAGCAAGCAATTGCTGGACTGAGGCTAAGAAGGGATTTAGATCAGAGGTTCTCAAACTGTGGTGGTCCGCGAGCTCCATTTAGGTGGTCCGAGGATAGTTCCCTCTCAGGTGTGCGCCTGGGCAGCTGCACATGAGAGAATGAAGGGCTACCTACCTAATTAGTGGAGCCGCTCAGGCATGGCTCCACTAATTAGATGCCCGGACCCTGGAGAAGATGCACATGTAAGGTGAGGTGGTGGCCTTGGGGAGAGTAGGGAATAGGTGGGAGGGGGCAGTGGGGTGAGAAGAAGGGGTGGAGTGAATTTGGGACATGCAGGGCTGCAGTGGCCAGAGAAAGAGGCAACTTTCCCCAGCTCCAGGACTGTGGCTGTTGGGGAGAGGCAGCCCTCCTTCCCAGCCTCAGTGCCGTGGCTGCTGCGGGGGACAGAGGGAGAGACCCCCTTCCTTCCCAGCCCCAGCTCAGGGGCTGCCGCGGCAGGGGAGAGAGGAAGAGACTCCTCTCTGCCCCAGCTCGTGGGCTGCCGTGGCGAGGGAGAGAGGGCATAGGCTCCGACTCCGTGGGTGCTCCGGGGCTGGAGCACCCATGGGGAAAAATTGGTGGGTGCTCTGCACCCACCAGCAGCTCCCCTCCCCAGCCCTCTGCCCCAGCTCACCTTCACCTCCGCTACGCCTCCTCCCCTGAGCGTGCCGCAGTGCCTTGCTTCTCCCCGCCAGTGCTTGCGCTGCGAAACACCTGTTTCACGTGGCAAGCGCTGGGAGGGAGGGGGAATGAGGGGGAACACTGCGTGCTCAGGGAAGAGGCGGGGTTGGGGTGTGGATTTGGGGAAGGGTCCAATAGGGGCAGGGATGGGGTGGAGTCGGGGCAAGACTGGGGGCGGGAGGCATGAGCACCCACCGGCACCAAGGAAAGTTGGCACCTGTGAGAGAGGGCACATCCACTGCATTAGAAAGATAAGACTACTGATATTAATATATGAGTTGTGTGCTTTTATTTGTAGAAAAAAAAAGTTAATTATTATTACAGTTTTTTTTTATGTAGCACTTTTATCCAAAGCGCTTTACAATAGTTAGCTAATGGTACATACAACATTTGGAAAGATCATTAAGTGGTCCGCCGAGACCCTCAGCAATTTTCAAGTGGTCCACAAAAAAAAGTTTGAGAACCACTTATCTAGATAAAATAGTGATAAGCATAAATATAAAGATGGATGCTGATATGGTGTATATATTATATGGTGCACTTAGGTTGACAATATGCATAATTCATCCCCAAAACTTAAATTGTTGAGATATTTAAATCTGAAAATCAAGGCTTCTAAGTTCTAAAACCTGAACAGTGATAGCAGAACTTCTCAGCAGGATGCAAGTGTATTCTGATCTGTGATCCTTAATATCAGAAACATCACTTGGGAGAGTTTTGTCCCACTAAATCTGCTCAGTCACTTTACTGGCATCTTCTTGTCTTGTGTAATTTTCTATCCCAAAATTAAGAGATTCATTCTTACTGTACCTTGCCCCCTTGCTTAAGAACATTTTCTTTTAACAATACAACCTCTTCTGCTTTTCACTTGCTTGTATGAAAGGTAATTTTTATAGCTTTCAAAGGCCTCTGCCCCAAGGTGCTTACAATATAAATGAAACCAGAGAAATAGAAAAAGATGAAATCCCTTTTTCTTCTTACTTGTGAATGGAGTGGAGCGAAATTTTAAAATCCCAAGCACCACCAAGCAGGAGTTTGCAATGGAGATGCAGCAGGCCTTTAATGAGTCACAGAGCTCACTCCCTGGACCGGAGATTGTTTTACATTAAGAGTCTTTGCAGTCTCTTCCCAACCTCCTCACCCTCCCCAGCCCACCCCGTTATGTGACTGTGTGGATGCTTCTCTACATCAGTGAATGATAAAACGCCTGGCCGCTGCCTTTTGGATAGGTCGAGTGGTTCAGTCATTTATTTCCATTAGCAAATCTGTCTCCCCGGCCCTTCTGTGTGCTGGGAGCGGTGGCTGCTTCCCCGTCTGGTGGCAAAAAGGAGCTCGGCTCGGCCCTCCCGGCAGAGTACCCAAAGCCCGTGAGCAAGGAGCGTGGGAGGTTCGAGCTGGAGCGACTGGCCAGAAATGGCTGCTTTGCTGCTCTGCCGAACATCAGACACATTCATCACCCCTCCTACTCCTCCTTCTCACCCCCCTTCCGCACCCCGCCTTCTCTTTCACTTTCTTTTTCTCCTTCCCCATCTCTCCCCCGCCTCCCCTCCCCTCCTTGCGGCCGCCCGGCAGCGCTTTCACGCCTAGCTGAGCCGCAGCATCTCTCGCCCCGAGCCAGGCTCCTGTGCTGGTATTTCGGCCTAGCTGCTCGGAGGAGCGCCGCAGGCGGAGACCGCAGAGCTGGGCATCGCCCTTCTCGTCGGGGCTGGGGCAGGGGATTCGGCTCGGCTACCCCTGCCTTGCCGGGGGGCAGCCAGACGCAGCCCGCTCCCTCCCTGCCTGCCACCCCCCAGGCGGAGAAGCAGCTCCACTGCCCCCAGCACTGCAGCGAGAATAGCCCCGCTGCCCCCCCCACCCATCCCCGCGCGGAGCCTCGACCCCCCCCATCACTCCCTTCACCCCACCCATGAGAGGGAGCCGCTAACCAACCCTCAGTGGGAGAAGTTGAACCAGCCCCCCCTCGCCAGTCACTGGGGGGGGGGAGAGAAGCAGCTCCCCAGTCACAAGTAGGGGAGAAGCAGCCCCCCCAGTTACAGCGGAGGGAGAAGCAGCCCTCCCCCCCAGTCACAGTGAGGGGAGAGCAGCCCCCCCAGTCACAGGGAGGGAGAAGCAGCCCCCCCCAGTCACAGGGAGGGGAGAAGCAGCCCCCCCCAGTCACAGGGAGGGAGAAGCAGCTCCCCCCAGTCACAGGGAGGGGAGAAGCAGCCCCCCCCCAGTCACAGGGAGGGAGAAGCAGCCCCCCCAGTCACAGGGAGGGAGAAGCAGCCCCCCCCCCAGTCACAGGGAGGGAGAAGCAGCCCCCCCAGTCACAGGGAGGGAGAAGCAGCCCCCCAGTCACAGGGAGGGGAGAAGCAGCCCCCCCCCAGTCACAGGGAGGGAGAAGCAGCCCCCCCAGTCACAGGGAGGGGAGAGCAGCCCCCCCCCAGTCACAGGGAGGGAGAAGCAGCCCCCCCAGTCACAGGGAGGGGAGAGCAGCCCCCCCAGTCACAGGGAGGGGAGAGCAGCCCCCCCAGTCACAGGGAGGGGAGAGCAGCCCCCCCCCAGTCACAGGGAGGGAGAAGCAGCCCCTACTCTCCCCCTCTCGTCAGTGGGAGAAGCAGAGCCCCCCCCGCCGCGCCACAGGCAGAGGAGAAGCGGCAGCCCGAGCCGCGGCGGAGTGAATGCGTTGTCATAGTAACTGACAGAGGCAGGCAGCAGGCCGGCCCCAGCCGCCTCAGCTCCTCGGTGTGTGGGTGAGAGCAGGGAGCCGCCGCCAGCGCCGGGCAGACAGAGGCCGGGGGAGCGGAGCGGGGAGCGCCGGGATGGAGGACGGATTCTCCAGCTACAGCAGCCTCTATGACACGTCCTCGCTGCTCCAGTTCTGCAACGGTAAGAGCGGGCTGGGCCCCGCCAGAGCCGCCCGCCCGGGTGCGGAGCTCGGTGCTCCCGCGTTGAGCGGGCCCGGGGCCGGCAGGCAGCGGGCCCCGGCGGCAGCCCGGAGTGCGGGAGCTGCCTTGGAAGTGCCGCTGCGCCCTGGCTGTCTGCAAGCGGGGGCTGAGTGCGGAGCCGGGACCGGGCTTGGCAAATCCCCCTTCCGCACCCTCTCCCGAGAGGGCTTTTCCCGGGCTCTTGTGGATCTTCGCCTCTGTTCAAACTGTGGAGCTCCTGATTTTCACTCCGGGGAAGAGGGAGGGGAAAACTTTGCCCCGCCGCCCTCCTGTCCCTCAGCGCAAAGCGGACTATGTTTGCTGCTGCTGCTGTGTGTGGAGGGTAGTAGATGGCCCCCTTGTGCTGAACTTCTTTGGCATCTGGTTCGGTCGTGTGCGTGGGTCTGTAACAACGATCTGTTTCCCCCACATAGCGAAAAAGTGGACCCCCACCCCACCACTGTGTGTCCGTAAGACCCAGCTCTGCATTTGAATCTGCACGAGCCACCACCTTGTTGGTAAAACCATGTCCAACTGACACGTGTTTATTTCACATCACCATGTCTTGTATGAAGAGGTAGTGGGGCGGGGGGGGGGAAGAGTTGAAAGTTGTAAGTACATGTGCATTAGTTAAAGATTTTCTCTCTGAGGGTTTCATGTTTTGTGTATTGCTGGAGATTTGTTACATGTGTATACTTAAGATTTATGATCCCAAGTGAGGCTATTTTTAGGATAAAATGCTGGGTTGAAACTAAACCCATCAGTTACTAAGTTCTGTAGTTTCTGACATTTCATAGGAGGGATTTGTTCAAATCGCAGTTGTGCTTGGATGACTACGTGAAAGAGATGCAGCTGAATTTGCAATAAAAGAGCATAAAAAAAAAAGGAAAGGGGAATAACCAATACCATCAGAGGAAATATTGGTATAATTGGCCTTGCAGGATGGTTGGAGGTATGTTTATTTTGATTAGCTGGTGTTTGTAGCTGCTTGGGGAAAATATTTAAGGTAACTTTAAAGTAATATAAAATTTTTAAAAATAATACTAACAATAGAATGCATCAAAAATGTAGAGTTTTTCATTGCAAATCTTAGAACCAAGACTAAAATGTTTGAAAATTTGTTTATCCTTTACCACTAAAATTGTAACTGTAAATGCAGTATTTTTTCTCAAAAGTTTTACTAAATATTGTGTGAGCACATATCTTTTATTCCTTCTTCCCCAGATTCCTTGTAATAATCAACCAGATTCTAGCTGTTCAGGTACTAGCGAGAAGGGAAAGTTAAATTATTTTAGGAGGGCAACTACTAAAACCACAGCTGCAAAACTTCTGTGGAACAAATAGTGATGATGATAAATTCTGCCTGATTTTTCTAGGGGGAAGACCTAGGCTAGCTGTGGAACATAAGAATATACTAACACTTTGCAGAATGTTGAGAATACGATGCATGATCCATGTAATAGATTATTATGTGCTGCATATACTTTATTTTCTGCATCCCTCAGAACATTAAACTTGACCTTTTTGTATTAGTATTATTAGTTTGTCTGTTAGTAGACTTATACATTATGCTTAAATTTAGAGAATAATTAATTTTGTTTCCAGGGAGGAAATACATTATAACTAATACTTTAGCCTCTATAATATATTAGTGAGTTGTTTTGCTGAGCAAAATTTCTAGATTACTTTCTTTTTAGGTCATTAGTGATATACATTTGTGAGCTGTAATAGCTGTCCCTCTGAATAGGTTAAAGAGAATATTATCTGTTGGACATAAATTTCCTATATTGACTTTGTGACTCTGGATAGATCATTGTGAATATGCTACAATACATGCTAGACAAAAGTTTAAAATCTCATTTCATCCCTTCCACATTAACTGTTTGAAGGTGGATGAATGACTTATTTACCTGTTTCTTCTGTAACATAAGACTTCTAGGTATTTTAAAAATCATATAATAGCAGATATCACAAATTGTATAATAAGTTAGTCCATTTTATGTGGCATTGTATTAGGGTGACCAGACATCCCGATTTTATAGGGACAGTCCGATATTCGGGGCTTTGTCTTATATAGGTCCTATTATCCCCCACCTCCTGTTCTGATTTTTCACAGTTGCTGTCTGGTCACCCTACATTGTGTATGTAGATTGTTCTGTATATAGGAAGAACAAATGGCTGGATCCTGCAGCTTTTCCTTACATGAGTTAGTTTTCAATGAGACTTTCAAGGTGGGTGAGGTAATATCTTTTATTGGACCAACTTCTGTTGGTGAGAGAGACAAGCTTTCCATCTGACATAGACCTCTTCAGTGAGACTAACTTACATGATGAAAGGCTAGAGAATTGGACTCATATTCTCTGCCCTGAGGAGATCAGATAATTCAAACAAACCAGTGTGGCCCATGGGAAAACAACAAAGACAGAAGATACTAGTGGAGGTGCTGTATTTGAGAGTGGAGAGGAAGATTGCTTCATGGGCATTTGAGAAGCTCTTGCATGCATAAT
This sequence comes from Lepidochelys olivacea, assembly GCF_965140295.1. Taxonomy (NCBI): domain Eukaryota; kingdom Metazoa; phylum Chordata; order Testudines; family Cheloniidae; genus Lepidochelys; species Lepidochelys olivacea. Next base: position 105,162,502 of record NC_140416.1, read on the forward strand.
GGGTTGGTGTGAAAGATGGTATAAGGCTGAGAGTAGGGGAGAGAGTAACAGGGAACAGTTAGAAGATTGGAGACAGCATAGATTGGAAGTGGCAGAGATCTGAGGAGCAAAGAAACGTGTTTGGCGCCTCAGAGAGGAACACAATTTCAAAACCCATATTTTGTATAGAGTGGCCTAGGGAAAAGTAATATGTGAGGAGGGCTGATAGGTAGAACTTGTAAAGACAATCATTGTGTGTTTCAAGGTTTTCTATGTTGAGAGGAAATGATTCATTTTAGTATTTTAAGAGAAGAAATAATGGGAGCTACTGGCAGCTTGGAACTGAGGGGTGTAGGGACAAAAGAAAAATCAAAGATGCATGCACTAGGCAGGGTTAAAATGTGTTTGATGGAGAGGATAGTGTAATGATCAGAGTAATTAGAGAAAAGAGGGCGAGAAGAAACAGAAGAAAAATAAGCTTTTTCATCTTCATTTTGAGTTGTTTTGTTTGTTTGGTATCCAAAAGCCTAGGGGTAAATTCTTTACACAATTAGTTGGTTACAGCAAGTGCTCCAGCCTTTTCATTTTATGGAATACCAGGAAGGGTTTAATAGACCACAGTGTGAGAACCACTAGGTTAGTGGGTGGAAATGTCAGTCACGAGTCACAGCTTCTATTTCTGGCTCTGCCACTAACTCACACTGTGGCTTTGGGAAAGTCACTTAATTTCTTTGTGCCTCAGTTTCCGTATCTATAAACTGGGAGCAAATAGTGCAACCCTAGTATAGTGGGGTTTAATAAGTTAGTTTGCAAATCACCTTGAGATCTTCAGAAGAAAGTCTCCCTAGATATGCAAAATATGTTATTGTTTTAAAGTTAGGTGGTGCTTGTGTACATATTGCTTTTTTTCAAGTAAGACACTACCAGTTTCTCCTATTGATGACTGTCTTGTGCATGTTTGACAGAAATTACATTAAGGCACCTTCTCGGCAAGCAGAGCAGTCTTTATAACAAACAGATACCCATAATTGACTTGGAATGTTAGAAATAGATCTTGGATAACATTTCTCAGGCTTGATTATGGAGAGCCTATCTAATATTAGAATAACTTTGCTATTATTCTTAGGAAGGAAGCCATTAAGTTTACCTAGCATATACAGTTAGTCATTGTAAAAAGAAAAGGAGTACTTGTGGCACTTTAGAGACTAGCAAATTTTATTTTGCATATCTAGGGAGACCACCTGATAAATTCATTTTTTTTCATCCTATCCCTGTTTAAATCAATGGGAGATATTGTACCGATAAACCATGAATATAAGAATCTTTCAATTTTGTCCCAAATTTGTACCTGATCCCTTATCTGAAATTCATGTTAGACTTTTTATGAAACCCTGATTTTGCAAAGGATGCCACGACTGTAATTAAAACTGGGTTTGCTTTTCTATCAAAAGTATAACTGCTAGCAGTAATGTCTTAAACCCTAAATTTTCCTTAAGAGGTAGACTAAGTGGTAAGATACCTTACCCGCTACATTGAATTTTTGTTTTTCATTTATGTAAATAAAGACAATAATAACGAAATACAAAGAAAACACAGATGGTCACCTGCCATGAAGATTTTTGCCATATAATAGCTCTATGTGGCCATGTTGGTAGAAGTGGTAAAGTCACAGAAATGTTGTTAGTTTCAGGGGAGAAAATAAATTAGCTTGGGCCTTGGTTCATGTGATCGTGGTCATCTTCAGTTGTTTGTTTCAATTTATATCCTTCTTTAGTGCCCATCTGAGCACTCTGACAAACATTAAAACTCAGAATAGTTAATACAATCAACAATTGCAATATAATAAAAATAGACTTCCCATACTTTAATAGTTATCCACCACTGAGTGAAACAAATACATATACTCTACTCCCTACAACCTACCTTCTCACTAGATGCCTGTATCTGGAGATGAGCCTTGTAGCAGATGGATTTGGGGAGAGCCAAATTCAGAACCAAGGGATTTTAATGGAGAATGCCCTGCCAACATCTCCCTCCCTTTAAACTTAACTGCAGCAACAATGGATGGGTGAGGGAATTAGCAATGGGATATAGAGTCTATTCCAGTGATTCTCAACCAGGGGCCCGGGCCCCACTGGGGCACTGCGAGCAGGTTTCAGGGGGTCCGCCAAGCAGGATGAGGGTTAGATTCACTGGGGCCCAAGGCAGAAAACCAAAGCCCCACTACATGGGGCTGAAGCCCAGGGCCCTGAGCCCTGCTACCTGGGGCTGAAGCAGAAGCCTGAGCAACTTAGCTTCGCGGTGCCCCCTGTGCTGTGGTGCCCCCTGTGCTGTGGTGCCCTGCTTGCCACCCCTTAATGCCAGCCCTGGCTTTTATATGCAGAAAACCAGTTGTGGCACAGGTGGGCCGTGGAGTTTTTATAGCATGTTGGGGGAGGGGGGAAGAAAGAAAAAGGTTGAGAATGCCTGGTCTATTCACCTTGTGGATTACTGGTTCAAATCTAGCAAAGGTTGGTAGTAATAGAAAGTTGTCTCTTTGTTACTTTCCAGAAATGATGTGAAATGAATCAGGTCTTAATTCAGTTCTCTGTGGACAGATGTACACATCACAATACACTATGCACAAATGCATAACTGGCACTGCTTGATGCTTTTATTGTTAGTCTTATAAGAAGTACAAAATTGAATAGGACATAGATACTAAACTATCTCACCTCTTATCCCTAGAGCCATTTCTTCCAGGAGTACATTTTGAGTTCACATGGAGAAGCTTGCAATGTTTGTATTACCTTTGTAGATCAGTGGAAGACTTCATTCAGTAGCTAGAGCTGCTAATCTTGTATCTTCAGTGAGTGTTAATTTAATACCTGATAATAAAAAATGTTAATGCATGAAACGTCATCCTTTTCTTTGGTATTTTCCTTTCATCTGTTTTATTGCCCTTTTAAATGAAAGCAACAGAGAATCTATCTTTTGATACCTCAGTGTTTGTACCACAGAATTTTGAGGATGTGTGGAATATCAGATAATTTTTAATCAAACATTTATGCTCACTTAGTGAAATTCACTGCAGTGTGGAGAGCCACACAAAGCCCTTGTGCATCACATATCTACCATGCTGAGGGCTTAATGGGGTGAAAGCAGTACAGAGAACCTCGTATGTACACTGAACTAGGGTGAATTTTACTTACAAACATTACCCAGGTTTCTTCTGAAGTAACACTGTATTAAGTGCGGCCCGATAAAACACTATCTAGCTTTAATTTCAGGAACAGACTTCTTTTCCCCCCATTTTTTGTTGCATGTAACAGTTTATTTTTTGAGGTCACAGACCACTTTGTAATTGCTGATTGATTCACAGAAGAACTGGAGAAAGTTTTAAAAATAGCATCTATGGACTATTATAAATTATGCAATTTCCCTCCCCCCAAAAAAGTATTCATAAACCCATAATATTATACATTTGTTAATGTGGTAAATGTCTGTGGAATACAGTTGTATTTATATATATATATATATATATATATACACACACATACACACACATTAGGGCTGTCAAGCAATTAAAAAAATTAATCACGATTAATCGCACTGTTAAACAATAATAGAATACCATTTATTTAAATATTTTTGGATGTTTTCTACATTTTCAAATATATTGATTTCAGTTACAACACAGAATACAAAGTATACAGTGCTCACTTTATATTTATTTTTGATTACAAATATTTGCACTGTAAAAACCAAAAGAAATAGCATTTTTCAATTCCCCCATTACAAGTACTATGGTGCAATCTCTTTATCATGAAAGTTGAACTTACAAATGTAGAATTATATATACAAAAATAACTGCATTAGAAACAAAACAATGTAAAACTGTAGAGCCTATAAGTCCACTCAGTCCTACTTCTTGTTCAGCCAATCACTCAGACAAACAAGTGTGTTCACACTTGTGGGAGATAATGCTGCCCGCTTCTTGTTTACAGTGTCACCTGAAAGTCAGAATAGGTGTTCACATGACACTTTTGTAGCTGGCATCACAAGATATTTACATGCCAGATGTGCTAAGGATTCATATGTCCCTTCATGTTTCAACCACCATTCCAGAGGACATGTGTCCATGCTGATGACAGGTTCTGCTCGATAATGATCCAGAGGAGTATGGACTGATGAATGTTCTTTTTCATCATCTGAGTCAGATTCCACCAGCAGAAGGTTGTTTTTCTTTTTTGAGGTTCAGGTTCTGTAGTTTCTGCATCAGAGTATTGCTCTTTTAAGACTTCTGAAAGCATGCGCCACACCTAGTGCCTCTCAGATTTTGGAAGGCACTTCAGATTCTTAAACCTTGGGTCGAATGCTGTATCTTTAGAAATTTCACATTGGTAATGTCTCTGCATTTTGTCAAATCTGCAATGAAAGTATTCTTAGAACAACTTGTGCTGGGTCATCATCCGAGACTGATATTACATGAAATATATGGTAGAATACGGGTAAAACAGAGCAGGAGACATACAATTCTTTCCCAAGGAATTCAGTCACAAATTTAATTAACATGTTATTTTTTCAACAAGTGTCATCAGTATGGAAGCATGTCCTCTGGAATGGTGGCCGACGCATGAAGGGGCATACGAATGTTTAGCATATCTGGCACGTAAATACCTTGCAACGCCAGCTACAAAAGTGCCATGCGAACGCCTGTTCTCACTTTCAGGTGACATTGTAATTAAGAAGCAGGCAGCATTATCTCCCATAAATGTAAACAAACTTGTTTTTCTTAGCGATTGGCTGAACAAGAAGTTGGACTTAATGGACTTGTACGCTCCAAAGTTTTACATTGTTTTGTTTTTGAGTGCAGTCATGTAACAAAAAAAAAATCTACATTTGTAAGTTGCACTTTCATGATAAAGAGAATGCACTACAATACTTGTGTGAGGTGAATTGAAAAATACTATTTCTTTTATCATTTTTACAGTGCAAACATTTGTAACAAAAATATGTAAAATGTACACTTTGTATTATGCATTGTAATTAAAATCAATACATTTGAAAATTTAGAAAAAACATCCAAAAATATTTAATAAATTTCAATTGGTATTCTATTGTTTAACAGTGCGATTAAAGCTACAATTAATCAAGATTAATTTTTTTGAGTTAATCACATGAGTTAACTGCGATTAATCAACAGCCCTAATATATATAGTGTTAATTCCAATTTGTTACAATTTAATTAAACAGAAGTTATTTTAATCCATGTTTTAATACTGTATTGGCTAAAAAAAATACAGCATAAGGGAGAATTCCGCAATAATAGACAATCATCATTAGGAAATCTTTGTCAGTGTGGATAATATGAAGTGAAACCATCAGTATTAAGTATTTTATCATAAATAAAACAACAGTCAGAATTGTAAATTAAATCATTGGGCTCTCACTAGGAAATCATGTTTTATCTGATCATCAAAGAGTTGTTTAAAAATTAGTGGTACTTTACAATGCTGATAAAATGTGTTTTAATTTCTAATTAAGTATACCAAAATTCATTTTTGTGCTGAAGTCTAAACTACATGCAGATAATTTAAAATGTATTTAAAAATTTCTTTAGAAGTAAATTATTAAACCATTAAGTCAAACAATTCTATATTATTAAGTCTTAATAAGTTTTATTATGATTTTTTTCTCCTGGAAGTTTAAGGTGAAATATGTCAAGTTGATGTTGCAGTTGCTTTTCTGTCACTGGGAACTTTGGTAGGCCATAGTGGAAAGTTTTTACTTTTCATCTTTATGGGTGTAGGATAAGGTTGGGGGGGAATAAATAGGGAACTTGTCTACAATACTCTATTTAGAGTTATTTGCAATGGACACAATAATCATGTCAATAGAAGCGACTGAAAGTTTATAGAAGGGGACAAACTTTGGCTCAGTCACCCTGTCCATCCTCCATGAAACTAAATTTAAAATGCTCATCCATTACATGATTAAAATGTGGAAGTAGCTTCCTGGGGATTTTTAGGGAGATGGGGTGGGGATAATGATACGTTAGCATGATTTCGCTGAATTAGTTATTTGGAAAGTAATTAAGTGAGATTTCCCCACACTCCATTACTTTCAATGTGTGAAATCTGACATGGTCCATCATTTTCTTGTCTTCCCTTGAAAATGACCTATGATTGAATAAATATAATCTGCTTGTACTAAAATTTGTATCAGAAATCTCTAGTAATTGCCTTATAGAGTTTTAAATCTGAAATAAACATCTGGTGTTAATGTACAATTTGCATTCATTAACAGTATAGCTACTAATAGTAAGGCACTGAGCGATGACCTCCTGAGGTCCCTTCCAACCCTGATATTCTATGATTCTGTGATTCCATGATACTCTAGTTGCTTGGAAAATTATGTAAACCTCTTGTGGGCAAGAAGGAAATCAAATATTTTTTTATTTTTAATTATACCTTTATAATCCAGCAGAATCCACTCTTTCATATTGCACATGCCATCTTACACTTAATAGTGTTAAAGCTGCCTGATAATCATATTATGCATTTGAAATATTGTCTTCAGCATTCTCTAGAGCAAAGTTCTCAGAAGCTTAGGTTTCTAAAATTGGAGCTAAATCCTGCATGGGTGAAAATAGGCACATTTGTAGGTGCAAATAGAACAAGGATGTCTATGATCACTATACCTAGAGCAGGTAAAAAAGTAAAAAAAAAAATCAGGAATATCTTTGTAAAATTATTTTATTTTATTGAAACTTGAAAAATTTCAATCAGCCTAATTTTGCCGAACCACACTGAAAAAACTTGAAATCTCCAGCTGTAGTTTTTTTAACAGGGATTAGATGACAGAAGTATGAGCAGTAAGAAGTCAAGACTGGAAATTACCTGAGGCTGTAGGAGGTTCTGCTGCTCCTGTCAAGAGCGTTATTGGAAGCATATTGTTTTTACAAACAGCAAGCAAAACTACAGTTCTAAAACTTGAGAAATGCTGATAGTTTTTGCTAAATATAGTATTAAATATAGTAGTATTACCCCTGTCCCCCCTCCCCTCCCCCGAAAATGGTTTAAACTATATAGGCCTATTATTAGCTAATGAGAAATCCTCACTGATAAACCCCCAAATTCAGATGCTACTTTGAATCTTTTCTGCAAAGCTTTTTGGATGGCACCAAAAATCTTTTTGGATGGCAGTTTTCTGAAGACTCCATTGCAGGGGCCAAAAGGTGGGTCTTCTGACTCTTCCTTCCAACCCTGAACTGGTGACACAGTTCAAAGTAAATTACGTGGCATTTCCCTATCCGTTGTAATCCAGATTACACTGAACACCAGAGAGGGAAAGTGCATGATGGCCTGTTGGAGGTAGCTGGGGTTAGGGTCTGGCTAGCTTGCTGAAGTTCAGACTAGTCTTTATTTGAAACTTGCTGAAGTTCAGACTAGTTTTTATTAGAAACAGTCTCTCCATCCCTAGTTGTTACACACTGCTGTATATCTGCATTATATTTTTCCAAAGATAGACCAAAATTATAGGTCATTGACAGCTGTGGGTGCTAAACTCATCTGAAAAATCAGACCACTTTGATTTAGGTCCCAAAACACAGATTCAGAAACCTAAATTAAGGCACCCAAGTTCATACATTTTGTTCATACCTATGTCCAACTACAGTTAAATCAACTTTAAAAAAAAGGTTTTGTGTAAGAAAAGTCTCTCTTCTGATCCAAAGGTAACATACTGAAAACATTTATATATATGTTTATATATATGGTCCTATTAAAGTCAGTGGGACTTTTGCCATTGACTTCAGTACAGTTAGGACTTCACTCTCTGAAGTCAGTTGCAAAACTCCCTCTTACTTCAATACGGCCAGGATTTCAGCCAGAACTCTGTGCTTTAACTAATGTATACTTAATATACACAAGTAATCTGGAGGAAGTATTCACTTACTCTCCTAAGCAGCTGATATGTATCATCCCAGAAGTGACTGTATTTCAATAGAGGATGTGGTAATCTTCATTGTGTGAAGTTATTTTTATAAACTGTTTTGGGATTCTTTTTGGATGAACAGTTTTATACATACTATTATTTATTATTTTTAAGTTAAATACTTATGTAAACATGTGTAGGATTGGAGACCTTACTGAGTAATGCTTGATAATGCAAGCTCCCTCAACTCACACTGAAGTTAATCTAATGAGATGGTCAGCACCTCAGAAGATTGAGCCCGAATTTTCTGATTCAGGAAAGCACTTTAGAATGTGTTTAAATGTTGTCCTGAATAGGGATACTTTCTGGAATCAGTAAATTTATGAGCAAAAAAGTTTAAAAGAAAAAACAAAGGACAGTACATCACAAAGTGTACTTGATTTTATTTTGTTAGTTGTCATTCATCTTAATTTATTTATATTTTTACATTCTTTATATTCTGCATTATATTTGTAAAAATACTAAAATCTTATTAATGAGACCCTTCTAGCCCCTACAGTAGTCTGGTTTTGTGATTCCTGTTATATCTTTAATGAGAGGTGAGGAGAGACCACCAATCTTTTTATGTAGATTATACATTTTGTGGTATTGCAGATATGGATTTTTGAGGCTGCGCTGTATATTTTTCTTGAGAAGAGACCGTTAGTAATGTTAACAAGTCAGTTAAGGACTCAGGTTGCACTTGATCAGCAGTTTTATAGTTTTATCAAAATTATTTTTCAATAATCCCACTGCAGATACTGAAGATGGAAAATTCATGATGAAAAATTGATTAGCTCTGGATTCCTTGAGAGCAAAGACCAGTGGGTTACACTGAATTAAGCCCCATTCCTGCAACATGTAGTACGTGGACACATGGCTGCATTTGTGCCTTGCCCCAGTAATTTTAATGTCCATAGCAGTCTGCCTGCCTGCTGCCCATTGCAGGATTGAGGCCTTATTATATAGCTCGTTACTATCACTGTTTCTAAGGCAGTATAAAGAAGAACATCAGAAAGTTATTTCTGTTCTTGCAATATGGTTGATTGCCATCAATGATAATGGAGTATGCTTTTACTTCACTTTATATGTCAAGGAAATGTCTAAAAGAATGTAATATATAACATTATTAGAAGAAAACTTTCTCAGGTTTCTTTCAATAAATTGCATATTTTTTTGGTGTTAGGAAAAATAGGTTAAAACACTAGATTGCTTTCTCATTTCCTTTACTAGCACACATTTTCAACTGAATATGTCAAATGTTATGTTAAAATATAACATGGGACTAAATGTTCACTTATGGATTTAAAAAATATGTCTATAGTTCATGTTACTCAAGTGCTTTATAGTTACAATTCAGTAATTTGTGTTAAAAGTAGAAGAAGAAAGTTTAATTCATCTAGGCTCTCACAAAGGATATTGTGGTATGGCGACTGTGCCTTTAAGGACTGAGCTTCCCAGATAGTCTGGGCAGGGCAGTATGAAGATCCTATTATGCACAGCCAGTTGGAACAGAACAAGCCAGATTTCCTGCAAGCTCCTTAAGCACTGAGTGATAACTGAACATCACAGATAAATATTTACATTTAATTGCTTTGTATTGTGTTCATGGCTTTAAGGATATTTTAAATCCTTAGTGATAGCCTGTTTTATCTGAATATCAACTCCAATATGTCATGCCACTAGTGAAGCAGCAGATATGACAGAGGGAATGGGAATGCCAGAGTGAACAGGAACGAGTGAATAACTGCCCATACCCTATCTGTAATTTCTGGGTAAGGACTAGAACTATGGTTAGCAACCACTTACTTTAAGAGATAGGCTTAGAATTAAGGATGTGGTTCATTCATGTTGAAGGAGTGTGGGGGAGTACATTCCACTGGCCCTATTTCATGTTTTTTGTAGGGCAAGACTGGGAAAAGAAAAATTGTTGTTTGCACATAGCTGTCTCTGGTTTGGTAAAGTTTGCCTTATCTCTGTTTAACACACATTTGAATAAAAATCAGTTTATACATTTTTGTAAAGCACTTTGAAGATGAAAAACACCACAGGAGAGAGTTTTTGTGTCTGAGTATGGATTAAATAAAACACCACCACAGATCAGGGAGGATGGCTGAAGGATATGAAAGAGGATAGACTGCCTCCTTCACATGTTAGGAGATGGGAAAGTGTGTAGGGCTGCTGAGGGTAAGGGGGTAAGCTACCTACAATTGTGGGAGCCTAAAGATTGGGTGGCAACATGGAGCTGGGGAGAATGGTTATATTGAGGGAAAAGAGAAGTTTGAGACATCCAAATGAGTGTGTGGAGCAATGGGGAAGACATGCAGCCACTATTGACTGTTTTCATGCCGTAAAAGTAGAAGAGTGGTTCAGCAGTAACCAATTCCATGGATGAGATGTGTGTGTTCTGCACTTGCAAATTCTAAACCTGGGCTTCTCTAGCTGAAGCACCCTACTGAATACAGCTGACATAGTGAGTGAGGACAGCGATATAGCTGGGTCATAGCCCATTTAGGGATTTAAAGGTGAAGACCTGCTCCTTGAAGTGGATTCTGTTTTGGTCTCAAAAATCTCTTGAGCTAGAGGGACTCAGCAAATAAGGATCCTAAGCAAGAGAAAGCACCTGTCTAGTCTAATCCTATAGAATCTAAATGAGTGGAGTGAATAAAGCCAGCTAAAGTGGCTACATTGACTCCTTCAAGGCTTTTGCAAAAAGAAAAGGAGTACTTGTGACACCTTAGAGACTAACAAATTTATTTGAGCATAAGCTTTCATGAGCTACAGCTCACTTCATCGGATGCATTCAGCTCACTTCATCGGATGCATTCAGTGGACTGAATGCATCCGATGGAGTGAGCTGTAGCTCATGAAAGTTTATGCTCAAATAAATTTGTTAGTCTTAGTCTCTAAGGTGCCACAACTACTCCTTTTCTTTTTGTGAATACAGACTAACACGGCTGCTACTCTGAAACCTTCAAGGCTTTGTAGGCTTTGTCATATTTGACAGATAAATCCAGAAACAATCTCTTTGGCTGCTAAACTGCCAACCCAGGCATTTATGGCTCAGAAGGGGGTGGGTATGTGTATATAGAGTGAGATGGGTGTACATTAGTTTTTTCCCCTTACTATATTTATTTTTGTATGAATTTAAATTTTTTAAATAAATGCTTACCCTCAGGAGCTTTTGTTGTCTGCTGAACTTGGCAGCTTCATCTTTAGCTTGAGTCTCTAGGCATGTTCAATATGAAGTCTTTGAAGTAGCTGCGGCCTGGCTGAAGCTGCTCTCAAGAAGGGGGTGGGGAAGGACAATAAAATACACACTTTTATCACTTTTTTCTCTGCAGCATGTTTTGAGCCATGCAGCTATGTCAAAGAATTCGCACAAAACACCATTTGACATTGACTATATGCCAGTTTCAGCAGACACCAAAGGTCTTAGAGTCCTAAAGAACCTGGGGCCTCAAGTGGTTTCATTTTAAGTGGATTACAGTCAACAGAAAAATAGAACCATTATAGAATTTGTCAAGTCTTAAAACATTAACCAACTGCAGTTTTAAAAGTGGAATGCCACACTCCAGAGAGAGGCAATATGGTCTAATGAATTGAACAGAGTCTAGGAGGCAGAGACTTTAGAATGCTCATCCTGACTGTTTGGCCCTGGGCAGGTTACTTAGGCTTTTTCTGTTTAGTTTTTCCCTCTGCAAAACGGGATAGTGTTACCTACATCACACGGGTGTTGTGGAGATTAATTAAATATATGTAAAGTGTAGTATGTTGTAAATATTCAATCTAATTACTACTCCATGTTACAGGGTTATGAGATTTACAATCTGCTGCTTGAGGCTCATGATTTTTGAGGTCATGTTTTACCATTTCATCTGAGGCATGTGTCTGTCTCAGCAACTGAATGTTGTTGCATGATTCCTCACAGAGAACACACATGTTGGAATTGATCGTTGGTCTTAGAATTAAATTGAATGATTTGGTTCAGCTTAGAGCTCTGAAGATCCTCTTCTTCAGAGTATAAGAGTTTGTTTCTCAGTCCTCACTTGACCTGATGTTCAACAGAGTGAAATTTTATTTAGTGAAATATAGTTGTTTTCCATTGGTTTAACCTAATTCTACAGTGTCTCCATTTTCATAACAGCACCTGTACATGATGAAAGTCTTGCCATGACTGGAACCTTAATTGCTTCTGTTACTACTATAAATTTGTTTTGGAGAACAGGGTAGTTGATCTGCTGATTCTAGTTGCAGGTTACCATAATATCTTCTAATGATCTTTTCTTCAACTTGCTAAATATTTATTCACTTCTTTTTACAAAGTATAGCATTCCTTCCTATTGAAATAAACTTGTAAACCTATACAATAAAACTTAAACCATTCTCTATATTAGAAAGTGACATTTTGCAGAAACTGAAATTCAGTAGGATCTCTTGACATGCAAATTTAGATGGTGATGTAAAGTCAAAATCATCCCAAGGAAGATTGCATCCAAGGCTGCATCCAAGGAACAGTCTTAGAGTAATTTAACTGCCTCTGGAGCTATAAAACGTGGGATGTTCTTGGACCTTTTGTAGGCTCTTACAGCCACAGATGCAAATTCACACTGAACAAAGCAGTATTCTAAAAATGACATTTTCCAGCAATGTTGAACTGCTGATTATTTTTACATGTCAAAGCTTGTGGATTATAAAAAAGTCATTGTTCGGAGGCTTCATCATGGTACGAAGTAGGTTGTAAAAAGACAACCTGTGATGGCTGCCAGGGCCCTAAATGTAGTCAATATGTAAAGTTGTGTGTAGTGTTTAATTTTCCTTATCCCAGCATTTTCTCACTCATAACCAGCCCTTACTATAATGAATGTGTGTGCACAAAATGGAGGGTATAATTTAAAAAGGAATCAGGTTTGTTTCAATCAACCCAAAAGGAGTTCTAAACAGGCCAGTAAGTGATTGGATCTTATTATAGTGATGGGGCAGTGCTACTCTAGTTAAGGTTGTGTCACAACTTCTGTTTAAGGTTGACCTCTCTACCTTTCCTCTAAAATCAATGTGATGAGATGAATTCTTACGAAATTTTGTGTGCCTTTGCCGGATGCAGGGTAGAGTCATTTGACATAGGGGTTGTGGAAATGCAAGCTCTGAAAAAATAGCAAAGTTTCAAAATTTCTAGGCGTTTTGTGCATGCGTTTATGTGTGTGTGTGTGTGTGCATGCATGCTCCCGCAAAGCTAGAGATAAAACCATTGCTGTAATGCAAGTCAAAATGCTCTTAATCTGTCAAGTTTTACTCAAGGTAGTGCATGGCACCCGCTAAATATTTGGGGGACCCAAACTGAGAACAATATGTAAGAAAAAGTATATTTTTACAGTACATGTGCCAATACAGAAAAACGGCTAAAGGATTTCCATTCTCACCACTTTATATGCTTTAATGCTCAAATATTGTAAGTCCCCTAAAATCTGACTGGTTACATGGATTGCTTTGAAATTTAGTGTGTCTCATGGAGATGTGGGGTAGTATTAATGATCCAAATTTGGGGTCCTTCACCCAAGGGGTTCTTGAGTTATAGGCCCCCCAAATCCTACTGAGGAAAATAGAAAGGAGCATAAATTCTGACAAGTGTAAAAGTATAATTTGGCAAGCCAAAAAAGACTCTGAAGCTGCTAGCAAAAGACACAGAAACTAATAGTAATTTTTTAAAAAAGCATATCAGAAGCAGGAAGCCTGCCAAACAAACACTGGCGCCACTCGGTGATCAGGGTACTAAAGGAGCACTCAAGGAAGACAAGGCTGTTGCAAAGAAGCTAAATGAATTATTTGAATTGGTCTTCACTGCAGGGGATGTGAGGGAGATTCCCACACCTGAGCCATTCTTTAAAGTGACAGAATCTGAGGAGTGGTCCCAGATTAAGGTGTCAGTAGAGGAGGTTTTGGAACAAATTGATAAAGTAAACAGTAATAAGTCACCAGCAACTGATGGTATGCACGCAAGTGTTCTGCAGGAATTCAAATATGAAATTACAGAACTACTGACTAATCAGTCTTTGTACCAGATGACTAGAAGATAGCTAATGTAACACCGATTTTTAAAAAAAGGATCCAGAGGTAATCCTGACAATTACAGGTCAGTAAACCTAATTTAAGTACCAGACAAATTGACTGAAATTTAGTAAAGAGCAGAATTATCAGACACATAGATGAACACAATATGTTGGGAAGAGTCAACATAGCTTTTGTGAAGGGAAATCATGCCTCACCAATCTATTAGAGCCAGTTGGTCTATTGTACCTGGTCTTCTAGAAAGCCTTTGACAAGGTCCCGCATTAAAGGCTAAAGTAGAGTTATCTGTCATGGGATAAGGGGAAGGTCCTCTCATAGATCAGTGACTGGCTAAAACAGAAAACAAAGAGTAGGCATAGCCGGTCAGTTTTCACAACGGAAAGAGGTAAATAGCAGGGTCCCGCAAGGTTCTGTACTGGGACCTGTGATGTTCAGCATATTCATAAATAAGACTATTATGTCATGGAAGTCACAGAATCTGTGATCTTTGTGTCATTTTCTGCTTCAGCAGCGGGCCTGAAACTTTCAGCCGGTAAGGGAACCCAGAGCAGGTAGCAGGAGGATCCAGAGCTCCGAGCCACGGTTGGGGGGGCCCCTACAGCTCCCAGCTGCCCCGGGCGGCAGGGAGACCCGGAGCTCTGAGCCAACAGCCCCAGAGCTCTGAGCTGCTGCAGTGGCGGGGGCACCCCAGAGCTATCAGCTACAGTGGCAATGGATGCTGGACACCCTCCCGCTGGAACCCGAACTCCAAAACCTCTCCCACACGCCAACCCCCTACCCCAACCCTGAGCCCCCTCCTGTACCCAAACTCCCTCCTGCACACCAACCCCCTGCCCCGAGCCTTCTCCTGCACCCAAACTCCCGCCCAGAGCCCGCACTCCCTCCCGTGCCCCAACCCCCTGTCCCCGCCCGAGCCCCCACCTGCACCTAAACTCCCTCCTGGAGCCTGCACCCCAAACCTCTTCCTGTGCCCCAACCCCCTGTCCCAGCTCAGAACTCTTCCCGCACTCCGAATGCCTCAGCCCCAGCGCAGAGCCTCCTCCTATACTCCAAACCCCTCATCCCCGGCCCCATCCCAGAGCCTGCATGCCCCGCCAGAGGCCTCACCCCCCCTTCACCCCAACTCCCTGCCCCATCCTGGATTCCCCCTCCTGCACCCTGAACCCTCATTTCTGCCCCCACCCCAGAGCCTGCACCCCAGCCCAGAGCCTGTACCCTCTATGACACTCCAACCTCCTGCCTCAGCCTGGAGCCTCCTCCCACACTCCGAATCCCCCAGCCCTGAGCCTCCTCCTGCACCTCAAACCCCTGATCCCCAACCCAGAAGCCGCACCCTCAGCCCAGAGCCCGTACTCCCTCACACATCCCAACCCCCTGCCTCATCCCAGAGCCCCCTCCCACACTCCAAAGCCCTCAGTCCCACCCCACAGCCCAGAGCTCCCTCCTGCACCCCAAACCTCTCATCCCTGGTCCCACCCCAGAGCCCGCACCCTCAGCTGACACTCTCATTCCCTCTGGCACCCCAATCCTCTGCTCGAGCCTGGTGAAAATGAGCGAGTGAATGAGGGAGAGGGAGAGTGAGCGACAGAGGGAGGGGGGATGGAGTAAGCGGGGGCTGAGTGTTGGGGAATAGGGGGGGCAAGGGTGTTCAGTTTTGTGCAATTAGAAAATTGGCACTCCTAGTTTCTGTGAATTTTTGTTTATTGCCCATGATCTGTCCGTGATTTTTACTAAAAATAAGCGTGACAAAATCTTAACTTTATTCATAAATGATCTGGAAAAGGGGGTAAACAGTGATATGGCCAAGTTTGCAGACAACACTAAATTACTCAAGATAGCTAAGTCCAAATTTGATTGAAAGAATTACAAAGGGATCTCACTAAACTTAGTTATGGGCAAAAAATGGCGAATGAAATTCAGTGTCGATAAGTGCAAAGTAATGCTGATTGGAAAAAATAATCCCAGCTATACATACAAAATGATGGGGTCTAAATTAGCTATTACCACTCAAGAAAGAGATCTTGGAGTTATCCTGGAAAATTCTCTGAAAACATCTCAGTGTGCAGCAGCAGTCAAAAACTAACAGAATGTTAGGAACCATTAGGAAAGGCATAGATAATGAAACAGAAAAAAATGTAATGTCACTATATAAATCCCTGGGACACCTCCACCTTGAATGCTGTGTGCAGTTCTGGTTGCCCCATCGCAACAAAGATGTATGAAAATTGGAAAAGGTACAGAGAAGGGCAACAAAAATGATTAGGGCTATGGAACATCTTCCATACAAGGAGAGATCAAAAAGATTGGGACTGTTCATTATAGAAAAGAGGCGACTAAGGGGGGTTATGATAGATGTCTATAAAATCATGAATGTTGAGAAAATGAATAGGGACGTGTTATTTACGCCTTCACATAATAGAAGAACCAGAGGTCACACAGTGAAATTAATAGGCAGCAAGTTTAAAACAAGCATAAGGAAGTACTTCTTGACACAACGCACAGTCAACCTGTGGAATTCGTTGCTAGGAGATGTGAAGGCCAAAAGTATAACTGGGTTCAACAGAGAATTAAGTTCTTGGAGGATAGGTCCATCAATAGCTATAAGCCAAGATGGTCAGTGATGCAACCCCATTCTCTGGGTATTCCTAAACCTCTGACTGCCAGAAGCTAGGTTTGGATGACAGGGAATGAATCACTCAATAATTGCTTTGTTCTGTTCATTCTCTCTGAAGCATCTGGCTCTGGCCACTGTCAGAAGACAGGATCCTGGGCTAGATGGACCATTGGTCTGACCCAGCATGGCCATTCTTATGTTCTTATTTTCTTATGATTTCCTTCTGCTGCCTTCTAATGTTAAATGGAGAGACACTAATGATCAGGTGAATCACACACCTCATTGAGAGTTATGGCTGTGAGCTCACCCTTCGGATAATGCAACTATGAATAAATTAATTAGAAGCCCCTAAGACAAAAGGGTTTTGGACTGAGTAGCTGGAGGTTGCTACAGTTTGTGAGTCATACGTGGCAAATTTATTTTGGGGGAATGTAATGGAAGTATTTTGGGGACTGGTAAATGCTTCTTGGGAGGGGAAGGGCATTAGGGGTGGGGGAACAGGGGAATGCCAGGAAATGGGGTTGGGGAAGAAGGCAGGGGATAAATGAGGAGGCATTGTAGGGGACAGGAAAGGTTGGGGCTCTGTGGTGCAGATGGATGTGTAGATGAGCCATTTCCCTTCATAGTCTCTCTATCCTTCCTGTCTAAGGAATGATGCTCCTAAATGTTCTAAAATTCACATGCTTATTTGGATTTTCTTGATATTTGCTATGCCTCATGGGAGTGAAGAGTAGAAGTGGTGACCCAAATATGGTGTCATTTGGAACAGGGGTTCTGGAGATATAAGGTCTGAAAAAATAGCTGTTCTCCAAAAAGTTTCTGGGTGAGGTTTCTTTTGCACAGAGCTAGAGGTGAAACTGTTGCTGTGATGGGGGTCAAAATGGTCTCAATCTGTCAAGATTTATCCAAGGTAGTGCATGGCACATACGAAGTATTTGAGGGACCCAAATTGTGAACAGTATTTAGGAACATGTGCTCTTCTTCGTTTACATAGATGTACAGTTTGGAAAGATTACTTTGGCCATGTGCCACTAAAGAAAAAAACTGTGAGACTAATTCTATGCAGCCTCTTTATGATTGTCTGATAGTTTGAGGGAATGTACCAACACCATTGCCTTGGTGAATGCCCTGCCACCAGTGCTTCTAGTCCAACCATTTGTATACTTGTGCAATAAAGATTTAATAACTCATGTTGCTTGCTACAAGTTGTCTCTGTTATATTTTGTGTTTTTATTTTATGGGGAGGTTTACTATGAACACAGCAGAATAGTGAGCAGACAGTCTAACCACAATTTTTGTTATATCAAGTGAGGAGGAGCTGGAGAGAGAGACCACTTTTTGTGTGGGTCTTGCAACTGTGGAGGCGGCAGGAAATAAGAATGGGTTGTAGGCAAGGCTTGGATTGGTTGTTTGAGAAAATCTGTATTTTACTAGCTCCTGGGGGAGATGTGGAGGGGGGGAGTGGCTACGTCCTGATCTTGGGGCAAGTTAATGTGGTGTTTCCAACGTCACACAGCATGGAGATTTGGACCTGACAGTGCAGGTACCTTGGCTGCTGAGGGAAAAGAAATATGCGCGCTTCCAGGGTTGCCAACTTGTGGATTCTGGGAAATTCCTGTGTCAGTGTTACAGAAGTTTTCAGGAGAACTTGGAGTACACCATGACATGGGGATTACTAACTATAGGCTGATTTTGGTGGAGAGAGGTAGCCTGCATAGGCATCATGTTTTGCCCACTCTGCAGGACCCAACAAGTAGCTTAAGAGGTTGTGATCTATCAGAAGTTATTCACTTGGGCAAAAATGATCTGTGCCTTTGTCAGAGTTGTACACCAGGAATATGTATGAGAGCAGATTCAAACCGCATCAGAGATTTGTGTCCAGAAACTATGTTGTTTCTCTCTGCCTTGGCTGAGCATCTGAATAATTGTTACAGGAACAATATGAAAGCTATTAATAAGTGTTGAAAAAACATGAATCAGGAAATTAGAAGGTTCATGGTCGACCAGAAAATGTGTATTGTGTGATATAGAAACATTACAAACTCTGACTCCTCACTGTTTCTTAGAGATTGGGTATATCTTTTGGACAGGGGTCAGATGATCTTTTTCTCAAACATAAAACTGTCAGTATTTTGGAACAGAAACCCTGTCTTGGATTTTTCTTGCCAGCCTGCCACAAATTACACCCTCCAACCATTCTGAAATACGACCAGCATCACCATTTCGCTGTAACACAGTAGTCCTTCACTCCAGGCACTGCGTTTGAGTCTGGCTATAGGAGGGTGAGAAATAGTGGCAACAGAAACATTTTTAAACCAGGGAATGAGGATTTTGGGAGATGCCTTCCCTGCTTGTGGTTGTGGAGAGGTCGGAGTACTAACTCCTATCAAAAATATATATTTCCTGTTCAACGAATTAGAAAATTTAATGGCAAAAAACTACGTTAACACAGAGTTAAGGTTGCTTGGAGTAAGTAATCCCCTTGCAGAATGTTGAGTTGAACAAAACTCAGACTTCTGAAAATCAGGAAACACCCAGTAAAGTTTGCTTATACAACATTAACTCTGCCCTCTTTCAGCAATGCCCCAATATGCCCCATTAACACATACACCTTTACCCTGCCAACCCCCCATTTGCTGAAATGTACAAGGTCTTCACCTTGTTTTACAACCCATTCATTCTCACCCACAGGATTCCATCTAACACTATTAAAAGACAAAAAGAAAGGAAGGGGAAAAAAGAAAATTTTCTCTGGAAGCTTGTTCTCAGGTAAAGTCAGTGGGGAGGAGATCCTTGAAGCTGATTTAGTATTCAAAGTAATCCCAGGGGAAATGGATTAATGGGTGCTGTGCAGGTGAGGCAATTGAAGGGGAATCCAATTAGTGTCAAGTCCCATCACTTAATGGAATTTTGCATGGGTTTAAGGAGCTACACTAGTACATCTGTTTGCATGATCAGTGACTATGTGTTGTGTGTGTGCATGTATGTGTGTGTTATATTACAAATGGAGTTGGTCGGACTGTGTGTTGTTAAAGTTGGCTGACACTATAAGACCCTGTTTTCAGTGGCTTATTACTTTGCCAAATTTTAAGTTTGAGCTGAAATTTTCCATGCTTGGTGTCTGCCTCAGAGAGAATTATTTTGGAAAATTTCACCCAAACTGGGTCAGCTGTTTTTGAGAACTAAGCTAGGGAAAAATACATTGTTTTGCCTATGTTAAAAAAATTCTTGAGAACTTCCTTGAAAAGTTCTGGTGCTCCTGTGCATTAGTGGATGGACTTAAAATTTGGCAGGGGTTTGAAGTTTGTGTTATGGATGTGCCTTTGCAATCCCCATGAAAGTCTGCCCAAATTTGTCCAAGTTATATAAGCCTTTGAAAAATCACAGTTTGCACATGCTCAGTAGTAACTTCTTCAATTTTAGCAGCTAAAATCTTTGAAGATTTCACCTTTAGTGAGCATTCTCAAGTATCTCTCACCAATCCTATGTGTGACCAGAGGGTGGGGCTGGACACTAGAACTGAGTGCAGGGAGTGAGAGCCTGACTCCTGTGCTCTCAGGGACTACCCCCCTTCCCCACCTCATTTGTTGCAAAAGTTGGAAGGTGTGTAGTGAGTGAGGTAGGGGATTGCATGAAGAGAAAGGATGGTTTCATCGTAAAGATGCTTGAATGCTGCTCTGGAAAATTGGATTTTACTCCATTCTGTGTCACAGAGTTCATATGTGATGCTGGGCAAATCACTTAAATCAGACTTTTCAGAAGTGGCCACTAATTGTGTGTTCCTCATTTTTTGGGCTCCTGACTTGAGACCCTGGATCTGATTTGCAGAAATATTGAGTATTCACAGCTGCAACAGAAGTCAATGCGTGCTCTGATTTGAACATGTAAAGTGTTGTAGCTATATAAAGTTAAGTACTCTGAAAAATCAGGTTCTAAGCATTTCAGTCTAGACACCCAAAATTTAGGGGGTACTTCTGAACTTAATCTCTGTGCCTTAGTTCCCCCTCTGTAAAGTGGGGATTATACCAGCCCCTCACCTCACAGAGGTGTTGTGAAAATAAATTAATACTTTTTTTTGAAGCACTCATATTCTGTATTGATGGGCACCATAGAAAAGCCCATAAGGAAACTAATAATTCTGTCTTCAGATCAGCATTTGAATAGTGTTTAGTAAATAATGCATGAGGCCATACACTGAACAATGAGCAGAAAACAAAATATTGAATAGCTGCTGTCATAAATATAAAGGGAAGGGTAAACCCCTTTGAAATCCCTCCTGGCCAGGGGAAAGCTCCTCTCACCTGTAAAGGGTTAAGAAGTTAAAGGTAACCTCGCTGGCACCTTACCAAAATGACCAATGAGGAGACAAGATACTTTCAAAAGCTGGGAGGAGGAAGAGAAACAAAGGGTCTCTCTCTGTCTATATGCTGTTTCTGCCGGGGATAGACCAGGAATGGAGTCTTAGAACTTTTAGTAAGTAATCTAGCTAGGCACGTGTTAGATTATGATTTCTTTAAATGGCTGGGAAAAGAATTGTGCTGAATAGAATAACTATTTCTGTCTGTGTATCTTTTTTGTAACTTAAGTTTTTGCCTAGAGGGATTCTCTATGTTTTGAATCTAATTACGCTGTAAGGTATCTACCATCCTGATTTTACAGAGGTGATTTCTTTACTTCTATTTCTATTAAAAGTCATCTTGTAAGAAAACTGAATGCTTTTTCATTGTTCTCAGATCTAAGGGTTTGGGTCTGTGGTCACCTATGCAAATTGGTGAGGCTTTTTATCCAACATTTCCCAGGAAAGGGGGGGTGCAAGTGTTGGGAGGATTGTTCATTGTTCTTAAGATCCAAGGGTCTGGGTCTGTAGTCACCTAGGCAAATTGGTGAGGCTTTTTACCAAACCTTGTCCAGGCAGTGGGGTGCAAGGTTTTGGGAAGTATTTTGGGGGGAAAGACGTTTCCAAACAGCTCTTCCCCAGTAACTAGTATTTGTTTGGTGGTGGTAGCGGCCAATCCAAGTACAAAGGGTGGAATATTTTGTACCTTGGGGAAGTTTTGAC
Organism: Lepidochelys olivacea; assembly: GCF_965140295.1. Classification (NCBI taxonomy): domain Eukaryota; kingdom Metazoa; phylum Chordata; order Testudines; family Cheloniidae; genus Lepidochelys; species Lepidochelys olivacea. Next base: position 105,184,176 of record NC_140416.1, read on the forward strand.
CTAAGCTGGTAAAGATAAGCTTAGGAGGTTTTTTCATGCAGGTCCCCACATCTGTACCCTAGAGTTCAGAGTGGGGGAGGAACCTTGACAGCTGCTCAATTAAGAAGAAAGATACTGGAATAAATTTTTAAACAATCAATTTATGAGCACATAGAGGATAATCAGGCTATAAGGACTAGCCCAGGGGTACTCAAACTGAGGGTCTGTCTTCAAAGGGTAGTTATCAATTGTTTGCTGTCAAACTGGAAGGATGTATCTAGTGGGGTGCTGCAGCGGTCAGTCCTGGGTCCAGTACCATTCAATATTTTCATTAATGACCTGGATAATGTAGTGAAGAGTATACTTATAAAAATTTGCAGATGACACCAAGCTGGGAGGTGTTGCAAGCACTTTGGAGGACAAGATTAGAATTCAAAATGACCTGGACAAATTAGAGGATTCGTCTGAAATCAATAAAATGAAATTCAATAAAGACAAATGCAAAGTATTTCACCTAGGAAGGAAAAAACAAACACACAGCCACAAAATGGGGAATAACTGGCTAGATGGTAGTACTGGTGAAAAAGACCTGGGGTTATAGTGGATCAAAAATTGAATACGAGTCAAAAGTGTGATGCAGTTGTGAAAAAAGCTAAAAACATTCTGGTGTGTATGAACCGGAGTAGCTTATTCTGTAAGATACGGGAAGTAATTGTCTTGCTCTAATCAGCACTGGTGAGGCCTCAGTTGCGGGTGCACACTTTTGGAAAGATGTGGACAAATTGGAGAGCATCCAGAGCACAGCAACAAAGATTATAAACAATTTAGAAAACCTGATCTATGGGGAAAAGCTAAAAAAAATGGGCACGTTTAGTCATGAAAAAAGATGACTGACCGAGGACTTGATGTTCTTCAAATCTGTTAAGGGACTGTTTTAAAGAGGATGGTGATCAGTTGTTCTCTATGTTCACTGAAGGTAAAACAAAAAGTAATGGGCTTAATCCACAGGAAGGGAGATTTAAGTTAGATATTAGGAAAAACTTTCTAATTGTAAAGGTAGTTGTGACCCAAGAACTCCTTCATGCCAACTGACAAAGATGTTATAGGAACATTCTGATTCTGGTATTTATGTTCTGGGTCACCAAAGAAAGTCATGCAAGGTCTTAAATGAAAGATAGGATCACATTAGCATCTTTGTGAAATGTATGTATATATAATATATGAGGAGTTATGTATAGATACTGACAATATGTTTTAAAGTCTATATCAAGCCTGAGTTGACGAACAGGTTTTCTGTCAGCCAAAGAGATGTGTATCCATCTATCTGGCTGTTGAAATGTAAGTTAAATATTGTCTCATTCACAGTGTGTCTCCCATCACTTGTCTAAGCTGAGTGCAGATGAAGGATTGTAAGAATTTCAGAAAGGAACTAACACTAATTAGCGAAACAAAATGAGGGAAGAGAACCTTATTTTGAGATATATTTCAAAGGTTTGCTGGACTATATTTGGGGAACAAAAAAGACACCCTGGCATCCTTCACCTAGGGACTAAATGGGAAGTGTGTTTAGATTCGTGAAAAGGGAATCACAACTAGCCTTGGTTGAAACGTTGCAGAGAACATTTAGGGTGAGGTAAACTTATTTAGACAGGAGGACAGCCTGTTAAAAGTATAGTCTCTGGAAAGCATGTTATGATTTTGTTTTATATGTAACCTTTTGTTTCTATTATCCTTATTCACAATCCCTTGAACCTTCAATCTTTGGTAATAAACGTATCCTTGTTTTCATTATAGATATATCTAAGTGCTGTGACATTAAGCAAGGTGCTGATCCTGAGTTGAATCATACAAGCTGGTGGGTACATTGCTCCCTTGGTGACAGCAGGTCCAATATTTCTGTGAGTCTTCAGTGGATTAGGAGACAGGGGAATGCTTCAAAGGGGCTTGAGGACTGGGGTACACCTTAAGTTGCAACCCAAAGCAAAATTAGGGGTAGCCTTGCCCAGAAGAGAGTGCTTGGGTGGCTGATAGGCTGATGGTGTCAAAGAGCAGGCACCCAGCTAAGCACAGGCAAGACTCCCTTATGCTGGAGGCAGGGGGGTAACAAGGTGACTCATGGTCCTGGGTACCCTGAGAACCATCATAGTAATTATGGTCTGGAATAGGCTTCTAAGGGAGTTTATAGAATCCTTACCATTGGAAGTTTTTAAGAACAAGGTTGGACAAACACCTTCTGGGATGGTCTAGGTTTACTTGGTCCTGCCTCAGTGCAGGGGTCTGGACCTGATGACCTCTTGAGGTCCCTTCCATCCTTACATTTCTGTGATAGTACATCTTGTGCACTGAATGAGGCTGGGATTCTGTGGGGAAAAATAGTATGTGATCATGTACTTGAAGACTGTGTCACAATTCACATACACAAGATAGCTGAATTAAAGTTGTACAAGCAACCATTTCCTAACTTTTGAGTGCTTGACTTTGCAAATTTAATACTGTTCTTTTTACTTATTTTTTTTGTTAATATGTGAATATGCTGACAACTGGCCACTATCCTTACAGATGTGGCCATAAATATCAGTGCTATAGCACACTTTCTCATTTTTGCTATATTCTTGGCTAAAAACCAATAAATAATACTGGTGATCTTAGTCAGTCAGCTCAAAAGGACTCTTGTTTCAAGATTCTAGTTCAAAAAGGCACTTGCGTAGTTGAAATCCAATAAGAAAGGCTGATGATCTTTTCGTGACCTCTGATAGGAAAGTCAAGGTTCAAATCTGGTTTTTACCTTACTCAGTAGCTCATAATAAATGAGTGAACCAATTTTCTTTATTTCAGCTTAATGAGAATGTGGAATTAATTTTCAGTCACTCATTACAAGTGTCTGTAATATCTAGTTCTTGCACATCAAACTCAGTCATTGTTGGATGTGTGGCATTCAGAGCATGCTCAGAGCTGTGTTGGTCTGGGCATCATATTTATATGTTCCACTCGAGAATACCCAATGCCATATTTTATGGTCAGCTAAAGTAAGGCACACTGTAAAGACACACTAAAGTCAAACTTCAAAAGCATGTCAGGTTGACTCCAGCAGCTGGGAAGCAACAGCTCACAACAGAGCAAGGTGGTGGCAGATTTGTCATGTCACTGTTAATCACTTTGAAGCAAGATACATTAACACCTTATGTAAAAAACATGAATAGCGCAAAGCAAGGATACAACAGCCTGCAATGATCATGGAGAGTCTTATCTGTCCTACGTGTAACGGTGTTTGAAATTCTTTCATTGATCTGGCCTCTCACATACATGTATCCCTATAGTATTTGCAGAATCCTCGTGCTTCGACAATTGACGTGAGGCTCCATCATCATCTTTATGAAGTCTTCTCTTATTACCATATTTGGTACCATTTTTGAAATATTGCTAGTCTGGAATTATTTTTGGTGTTCAGAGGCTTGATATTGGTGCTTAGATGTTCCTTATAAATGTGAGTGTAGTTAGAACTGGTTGAAAAATTATATTTTGTTCCACAGAAACTTTTGGCCAAAAATGGAAATATCTAGATTCAGAAAAGATGCTGTGGTGCCTCATGTGAGCTGTAGTTCAAGTCCCTCACACTCACCCTCTATGGATGGGGTGTCGGACATCTCACACAATGCACCTGTCTTGGTGTAGTGCCTGAAGTGTCTGGAAGAAGGCCACTCACCTTCTGGATCCTTGATCTTTCAGCGCTTCACCCCCAGAGCCCACAAAGACAGCGGGACTCATCTGCAACTCCTTCTGCTTAAGGAAGCCTTGGAGGCTAGATCCTCTGGATCTGTTCAGACCTCAGTTCCAAAGTCTAAAGAGTCAGCGTTGCCCCCATCAGTTGCCCCAGCGTTGCCTCCATCAGTTCTGATTGATGGAAGGGTTCCAAGAAGCCACAATCCCTATCGGGACCAGACTTGGTTACTGAAGGCCCTGAGGTGATATATGGCCGAATGAAGGGCCATATGGTTAGATCCCACTGTCCCAGTAACAGAATAAAGGATGAGGACCAGTTCAGTTGCCGTCACTGTGCCATACCTCATGCCCCACGGTGATCTGACCCTGACATAACCCTTGCAGCTGCAGGACGAGGGTTGGTTTTGACTGCCTCTTCCAGATCCCAGAAGACGGATGTAAGTGGCTCTCAGTGCCTTAGCTCTTAGATGCTGAAGCACCGAGGAAAAAGAAGCATAGGAGCAAGATTACCAGTGTTTAGCAGTGCTGATTTCTGCACATCAGAACTATCAGATCCACCCAGTTCTGATAGGGCTGCCATGGTTGTGAAGGGAGACCTGTTCCATCTCCAGCCTCAGTAACAAAGAAGATGAGCCCACATGTATCACTGGATCCAAGGATGTCAGAAAAGGATCTGGGGGTTATAGCAGATCACAAACTAAATGTGGGTCAACAACATAATACTGTTGAAAAAAAGCAAACATAATTCTGGGATGTATTAGCAGAAATGTTGTAAACAAGACATAAGAACTAATTTTTTCATTCTGCTCAGCACTGATAAGGCCTCAACTGGAGTATTGTGTCCAGTTCTGGGCACCACACTTCTGGAAAGATGTCGGAAAATTAGAGAAAGTCCAAAAAGGGGCAACAAAAACGTGACCTACAAGGAAAGATTGAAAAAACATTGGAAAACATAATCCCAACTCTACATATAAAATGATGGGGTCTATATTAGCTGTTACCATTCAAGGAAGAGATCTTGGAGTCACTGTGGATAGTTCTCAGAAAACATCCACTCAATGTGCATCCGCAGTCAAAAAAGCAAACAGAATGTTGGGCATCATTAAGAAACGGATAGATAATAAGACAGAAAAGGTGTTGCCTCTATATAAATGGTACGACCACATCTTGAATACTGCATGCAGATGTGGTTGCCCTATCTCAAAAAAGATATATTGGAATTGGAAAAGATTCTGAAAAGGGCAACAAAAATTATTAGGCATATGGAACAGCTTCCGTATAAAGAGTGATTAATAAGACTGGGACTTTTCAGTTTGGAAAAGAGACGACTAAGGGGGGATATAACAGAGGTCTATACAATCATGACTGGTGAGGAGAAAGTAAATAAGGAAGTGTTATTTATTCCTTTTCATAACACAAGAACCAGGGGTCACCAAATGAAATTAATAGGCAGCAGGTTTAAAACAAACAAAAGGAAGTATTTCTTCACACAACTCACAGTCAAGCTGTAGAACTCTTTGCCAGAGGATGTTGTGAAGGCCAAGACTATAACAGGGTTAAAAAAAGAACTAGATAAATTCACAGAGGATAGGTCCATCAATGGCTATTAGCCAGGATGGGCAGGGATGGTGTCCCTAGCCTGTTTGCCAGAAGCTGGGAATGAGTGATAGGGAATGGATCACTTGATGATTACCTGTTCTGTTCATTCCCTCTGGGGCACCTGGCAATGGCCACTGTTGGACGACAGCACACTAGGCTAGATGGACCTTTGGTCTGACCCAGTATGGCAGTTCTTACGTTTAGTCTGGAAAAGTGAAGACTGAATGGGGGCATAATAACCATCTTCAAATACATAAATGATTGTTATCAAGAGGAGGGTGATAAATTGTTCTCCTTTACCACTGAGGACAAAACAAGAAGTAACTGATTTAAATTGCAGCAAGGGAGATTTAGCTTAGATATTAGGAAAAACTTCCTAACTGTAAGTGTAGTTAAGCACTGGAACAAATTATCTAGGGAGGTTGTGGAATCTCTGTCATTGGAGGTTTTTAAGAATAGATTAGACAACACCTGTCAAGTATGGTCTAGATAATACTTAATCCTGCCTCAGTGCAGGGGACTGGACTAGATGACCTATCGAGGTCCTTTCCAGTCCTACATTTCTATGATTCTATGTTTAGAATTCCCTTGAATTTCCCACTGTACTGCCATATCCCCCTTCTGCTTTTATTCTCCCAATATTAAGGCAGATGTATTGCAGAAAAGTAGGATGCCCTGAGAGGCCATCAAGGAAATTTAAAAAACACCACCGCCACAAAATACTACTTTTCAATCTCCCTACTCCTCCCCGGCTCTAACAGGATTGGTCAGGTTGTCTCTGCAGTACTTCTAATGGCAGGTAGTAAGGGATCAAATATTTCCATTTGAGTCTCAAGCTACTATCCGTACATGTAACATTGTGCTACTGCTGGGCTTCTTTCTGTCCTCTTCTGTTCCCCTTCCCCCCTAATTTTTTATTCTAGGGATTCTTCCCAGAACACAGTAGAAGGAATCATAAATCGTGTTGACCACATGAACTACAAACTATAACTATTAATTGAAAGTGTTTTCTTTGACAAGCCTATTCTGAGGAAGCAGTTTCTTCAACTCAGTGATGCATACATAGAAGAAATAAACTTTTATTTAGATAATCTTTTATTATTAAAAGAAAATGTGTAACTCTATTGGGAAATAACCATTCCCACTTTCCCCTGTGGTGTAAAACGTGGGAATCTCCTAAATAGAGAGTGTTAGCTACATGCAGTTCCAGGGCACATACTCTGAATTTTGGTTTAGTGAATGCTGACTAATTAGCAAGGAGGAGATTGCTGAGAATTTACTGCTAAGTTCATTTTATTTTTTTCTCTCATTTTGTTAATGAGAATAGGGCACCGAGCTGTGAGACTCACGATTGTGATTACTATTATAGGCTGATTTTCTTTTAAACTCTGCTCCTGATTTTAGGCAGTTTATATTTTTGATTAATTTTCTATTAGCAAATCTATCAGTAAAGAGACAAGAACATTCTTCACAGAGTATTTTAAAATATAATAATTTTTGATAAGTACTGGGACTACGATTGGGAATATATTTAGTCTAAAGGCAGGAGGAAGAAACTCTTCTCATATTTAACAATTTTTTATTACATATGTAGGAGCTACACAATAATTTAGGTTACAGAAGCTATTATTATTGTTAGAGAGCTGACAGTGTGGCTCTTCATATTGCATAAGTGTTACTGTAATTATTTCTAAGTCACCTTTCCCCTTAGTCTTCCAAAAAATTGTGTAGTGTGTGGATTTAGGTGGACATGCAAATTAGTACTGTTTACTAAAAGGTGTTTTTTTGTTAATTTGTTCTTCTGAGCACATGGAAAAACTAATCTGGCCAGTTCCTATTGCACAATATGAGACAGACCTAATCATTCAGAACTAGGGCATATCCTTGCAATGCTAATCTGATTTTAAGTACATATATTAGGGTAAAGAGTGAACTGAAAAGTTGTCCTACCTGTTCAGAAGAATCCTCTGGATAGATATTGCTTTGTTCTTACTGGTGTCAGGTTAAAAATTTACGTATAATTTCTCAACCCACACAAACCTTACTTTCTATGTTCGGGGCTTTCAAATTAATCTAGCTTTCTGTGATGAGAGTATAAAGGAATAATCATTCTGCAATTAACAGAACTCAAATTACAAAGCACATTCCTTAACATTTTGCTGGCAACCAGTTTTGCTTTCTGTCTTAATGAAAAGCAAAGCAATTTCTAAATAGCTTCTAGTTACGAATTTTGTGTGTGAGTGTATGTCTAACCTCCCAGTATAACATGATTAAATAGCATCACCTTAGTCTTTAAACCCACTGCTTCTTACAGGGAAAGGTCTAATCTCGTACAATTTAGGAGCATCAGATTTGAGTAAATCAGTCAAGTACGCATCAGACGGAGAAGTTCACATGCAGTAAAAATTCAAAAAAAGAAAAGGAGTACTTGTGGCACCTTAGAGACTAACAAATTTATTTGAGCATGAGCTTTCATGAGCTACAGCTCACTTCATCGGATGCATTCAGTGGAAAATACAGTGGGGAGATTTATATACACAGAGAACACGAAACAATGGGTGTTACCATACACACTGTAAAGAGAGTGATCACTTAAGGTGAGCTATTACCAGCGGGAGGGGGGATGGTAGGGGGCTTTTTGTAGTGATAATCAAGGTGGGCCATTTCCAGCAGTTGACAAGAACGTCTGAGGAACAGTGAGGGGTGGGGGGGTGGGGTATTTATGCATCCGATGAAGTGAGCTGTAGTTCACGAAAGCTTATGCTCAAATAAATTGGTTAGTCTCTAAGGTGCCACAAGTGCTCCTTTTCTTTTTGCGAATACAGACTAACACGGCTGCTACTCTGAAACCTCTCTTTACAGTGTGTATGGTAACACCCATTGTTTCATGTTCTCTTGTCTATAAATCTCCCCATTGTATTTTCCACTGAATGCATCTGATGAAGTGAGCTGTAGCTCACGAAAGCTAATGCTCAAATAAATTTGTTAGTCTCTAAGGTGACACAAGTACTCCTTTTCTTTTTGCGAATACGGACTAACACGGCTGCTACTCTGAAACCAGTAAAAATTCAGATTTAAAGTGGTGGCAAACCTCTGCTTCATTTCAATTGTGGATTTACATTGCATCAGAAAAATACAGTTTTTTAACATTTAATCCTTCTAAACTAGTTAGTTAGTCAATACAATGTATTGTAGTCAACACTAAACTTTTTGTCATAAGTACCTCAGCATGGTGTTGTCAAAGGAAACAAAGCTGTCATCTTGTTGTCATGTTATTCTTTATTCTCTCACACAAAAAATCCTCTGGTGTGAGATCTGATCTGAGTTACCATGCTCATTTAGACCCTAGAAGCAGCCACCAGTAGAAGTCGTGGTGCCTTCTAGACTTCTCCCATGTAAACCTAGGAACTGCATCATTGCTCCAATTTACTGTTTCTGTGCCACAGCAAAAGGCTCCTCTCAACAACCCAGCACTATGTGATGGGGTTTTGAGTTGGGTTTTGGCGGCTGTCCTCCCTTCTGATTCTCCTTTTATTCCCTCCCTGCTGGCAGCCTAGACCCAGAATGTACCTATGGGGCTAGTGATGTGGGAGACCCCTGTGCCCCAGACTCAAAAAGCATTCCCCCTCAAATGATAGCGGTGCAGAGGAGGAGGGAAGACAGGGTTTTGAGAGGGCGGGAAGAGCCTTGGTACAGGTTCTGCAGTGGTAATGGGAGGCTAGGGCTGGAGAGTTGTTTGGTATACGGTTGACATGGAGTAGCCCCCCATTCTGCCTGGCCTCCAATCTGACTAGTGTAAATGGTGGAGTCTTTATAACCTGAAATCTTTAAATCAAGATTTGAGAACTTCAGTACCTCAGCCAGAGATTATGGGTCTATTATCGGAGCGGGTGGGTGAGGTTCTGTGGCCTGCAATGTGGAGGAAGTCAGACTAGATGACTGTGATAGTTTCTTCTTGCCTCAAAGTCTATGAGTCTCCCGCTCTCTTGCCTTACAACCCTGCTTCCAAACTACTCCCTCCTCCCCCAGTACCAAAGCTCCAAGCTAGAAGGGGGTAAAAAGAGACAGAAGCAGAGAGATTATCTACAAGTTGGTGCTATTGTAGCCCCACGCAGCCAGAAAAAGCAGCCCTTCCAGTTACATGAGATCTCAGCTGTGATGTGAGGAGGAGTGAGAGGGCTGCCAAATGTGTGAGCGTTACATGAGATGTGTGACACTCGACAGCTCTGCAAAATTAGTGGACACTTCAGAAAATTTAGGCCATGTTCTTACTGTCTCAGTTTCTCTGCCTGTAAACTGCAGAATCTTTATAACCACATCTGATTGACATACTTATGGCCTAACATTATTGTATGTGGGTAGCAGTGTTAACCCAGGTGTCCTGGTCAAATTCTGTCTCTGATACTTATATTATCACTCCCTAAATTCATTTTCAGCATTCTTTTGTCATATTATTCTTAAATATCTGTGCTGGTCTGTTGTATAGTATACCTTTTCAGTAGCTGTCATGTCCTCTCCAAAGGCTGGCTGCATTTCAGAGAAAGGTGAAGTGATTACTCTATTTTTTACTATACCTACTTCATAGGATTCTAGTAAGATTTACATGAGTAATTCATTTTTAGAGAGCACTTGAAATTATTAGATAAAAGCTGCTAGATAAGCGCAGAAAATTATTTATTAGTAACTCATAGTGGAGCTGACGATTATTGACTATTATGCAAAATTCAGGCCTGCTGGTGCAGCCTCTAAAACTTTTTGCCACAAAAGAGATTCACCTCTGAGGGCGTGCAGGTTATATTTTTGTTTCCAACTCTTCCCTGTAGTTTCCACCAGTTCGTGCAGCTTTAATTTCTGCCAGGGCCCACCAGTAGAGTTGTTTCATCAATGCACTGCACCAAAAGGCTTGGCCAAGGCCCTCTTCCTGGAATTTGCTCCAATTTCGGGGGCTATTTCGAGTGGTTGAAGCTAGAGCTAGGCAAAGTGTGTTTTTTTTTTTTTTTTTTTTTTGGTTCAGCCAGCAAAACAAAAAATCAAAAAAATTTCAATTTGTTTTCCAAAATGTTTTCCAATTTGCAGACAAATTCCAAAATCCATTTCGGGTCATACAAAACACTTCATTCCAGGCTAGCTTCAGAAGACCATGTGTGTGCTCTTGTTAGTCTTATAACCTTTAGTACAGTGGTCAGGGCCCTTGCTTGGGATGTGGGAGACACAAATTTTTGAATCCCTATTCTGGGGTAAAGACTTGAACTCAGCCCTGGTCTACACTACAAACTTACGTCAGTATAACTATATTGCAGAGGGGGTGCGGAAAATCCATACCCCTGAGCAACACAGTTATACCAACTGAATTCCTAGTGTAGGCAGTGCTATGTCAGGAGGGCTTCTCCCATTTACATAGCTACTGCCTCTTGCGGTAGTGTAGTACCTATGCTGACAAGAGAAGCTCTCCCGTTGGCGTAGGTAGCATCTTCACTAAGCACTACAGTGGCACAGCTGCACTGGTGGAGCTGCAGCATCGGAAGTGTGGACAAGCCCTCAGTCTAAGCACTTGCCTGGAGGGTAGGAAATGTGAATTCAAATATCTCCTCTGAATCTGTCAGAGAGATTTGGATCCAAATCTCATGCCTCCCAGGTAAGGGCCTTCATCAGCAGGCTACAGAGTCATTCTCGCTCTTTGGCCCAGTCAGCAGTTAAGCAGTCATATAAAATGGAACAGCTTCAAGAGGAGAGATTGAGAGCAATTTACTGTAGAATAGCCTATAGCCTGGTGGCTAGGCTGCTCATCTCTAAGTGGGGGAGATTTGAGTTTAAGATTAAACTCGATAAGTTTATGCAGGAGATGGTATGATGGGATAACATGGTTTTGGTAATTAAATATTCATGGTAAATAGGCCCAATGGCCTGTGATGGGATATTAGATGGGGTGGGATCTGAGTTACCCAGGAAAGAATTTTCTTTAGTATCTGGCTGGTGAATCTTGCCCATATGTTCAGGGTTTAGCTGATCGCCATATTTGGGGTCGGGAAAGAATTTTCCTCCTTCCAAACGCTCGCAGATTGGAAGAGGCCCTGGAGGTTTTTCGCCTTCCTCTGTAGCATGGGGCACGGGTCGCTTGCTGGAGGATTCTCTGCTCCGTGAAGTCTTTAAACCACGATTTGAGGACTTCAGTAGCTCAGACAGTGAGAGGTTTTTTGCAGGAGTGGTGGGTGAAATTCTGTGGCCTGCATTGTGCAGGAGGTCAGACTAGATGATCAGAATGGTCCCTTCTGACCTAAATATCTATGAATCTATGAGTTCAAGTCCCTACTGCAGAGCAGGGATTCAAACATGGGTCTCCCACATCTAAAGATTATAACTCACTCACCCTTCTGAAGCTGGTCCTGCAAAACTTTTTTCCAGTTTACACTAACGAGTCAAATTTACGATTAGTTTTGGGTTGACAAAAACTGCATTTTTCAGCAAATAAATTATTTCCTTGAAAAATTTTACCCTTGCAGTACCACAACCCTCTTTTATGACAATTAATTAATTAATTTGTATTGTGGTAATGACTAGAGGCCAGGGCTCCATTCTGCTACACCCTGTACAAACGTATGACATAGAGTCTATGTCCCAGAGAATTTACAGTCTAGAGCTCTGATCCTTCAGAGCTTAATCATGTGGCTAACTTTACTCTCTTTAACTTCAGCAGAACTATACAGTGTGTAAAGTTAAGTCTTTGCAGGATCAGGGCCTCATGTTGGATTTTTATACTGCTGGATTCCTTCTGCAGTGATCATGATTAATCCATCACTGGGCCCTACACTTCTGAGCCCCTACCTTTTAATCTAAATAACAATAAACGGTTGTATGTTGCAATGACCACAGCTGGGCTGGCCATGCTGTGGATCCACCAGGAATGGATGCTCATCCTGCTGCTGCGTGGGGCACTGCTCACTGTGATGGAGAAGTGGCAGGTCAAACCTGAGTGGCACTGCAATCCTGTGTGTCAGGTCATAATGCCACTCACTTGTACTTGGTCCAGCCGCCCCTCCATCATGGTAAGAACAGCATCCTGAGCAGCAGCTGGATGAGCAGCCAGTCCTGGCAGATCCACAACGTGGCTATCTGGCTGAGGTGAGTGTGCTGTATGGCTGTTTGGCCCAAGCCACCAATGGATTTGGGCTGTAGGCCTGTGCCTACTTTGCCTATCCATAATCCAGCCCTGGCTGGGGTCTGTGATGGGCTGTGTTAATAGGCAACAGGTTTAACACAAAAAAATGTGAGGTTTCAGAGTAGCAGCCATGTTAGTCTATATCCGCAAAAAGTAGAGGAGTACTTGTGGCACCTTAGAGACTAACAAATTTGTATGAGCATAAGCTTTCGTGAGCTACGTCCAATGAAGTGAGCTGTAGCTCACGAAAGCTTATGCTCAAATAAATTTGTTAGTCTCTAAGGTGCCACAAGTACTCCTTTTCTTTTTACAAAAGAATGTATTTGTCGCACAATGCACAGTCAACCTGTGGAACTCGTTGCCATGGGATGTTATGAAGGTCAAAAGTACAACTGAGTTCAAAAAAGAATTAGATAAGTTCATGAAGGATAAGTCCACCAGTGGCTCTTAACTGAGATGGTCAAAGTAATGCAACCCCATGTGCTGGGTGTTCATAAGCCTCCGACTGCCAGAAAGTGGGACTGGATAGAGGATGGATCACTCGAAATTGCCTGTTCTGTTCATTTAGTTTAATGAGGTAATTCTTTCTGAAAAAACTACTGCTAAGATGTGACAGTTTGGGGAATCTATGTACAATTTACAAATTACAGTTTGATTTTTGTGAACTGTCTTATGACTCTTTTTCTGTGTACTGCCTCATGCTCCTTGTGCTAAGGAGCAGGGGAGTGGCACCCACAAGTCTGACTTTGAAAGACACAGTCATTAAGGGCAATATCAACCAGTGAATTGACCTGGTCACAACAGAATAATAGGATGGCTGAAGTCTGGGGGAGGCCAGTTTTCTCCAACTTCTCTGCAGGGGACTTAGGGTTTGGAGCAGAGGAATTTCACAAGCAGCAGAACAAAGAAACCAGGTGTTAGTGGTAGAGCTTAAAAACACAAGAATTCACACAGCAAGAGGCAGGGGAGAGGAACAAAGGGGGCATGCTTTTATAGCATAGGAGAGTGTTTCTGATTTTGTGACCAGCCAAGGGCAAAGAAAGCTGATCTAGAACAGAGGTGGTGTGGAGCGGGAGAGACTCCATGATTGAGAGGAGAAGCCATGAGCTGCATTAGTAGGTTTCTGCACACCCGAGAGGATTCTGAGCTAAGCCAAGAGAATATTGTAATGGTGCAGAAACTGAAGCAAAGAAGTGTGTGTAGGGGTTTACTGTTTTTTGTCTAGATCTGTATATCGTTTGTACTATCTAAAGCAGTGGTTTTCAAACTTCTTTTTCTCACAACCTAATGGAAGAAATACACTTATCCCACAACCCAAACAATAATACCTTCTGACTAGAGTCAAACAATAATACCTTCTGACTAGAGTTTTCTTAAAATCACAAGAAAGGGCAATACTAGCTTTAACCACTTCACTTCAAGTAATAAATAAAATTAGACATTGATGTTACTTGTAAAACATTTTAAAATACAGCATAAATACAGTAAAGAAGACTAACAAGTTGAATTTCACTTTCTTAATGTGATGGGACGGCCTGCCTTTTGTTCATGATCTCTTTCCAATGTGGATCACAAGGTGAAAGTGCTACCCACATATCAGATGTGCTGTTGAGTCAGTTTCTTTCTTTTGTTTTTAACCATGTCAAAGTCAAAAATCCCAGTTCGCACATGTAGGTGTTGTGAACTGTAGCAACAACAGAACACTTATCTTACTTAATAGTGGATATATTGTTTGAAAATACTTATCCAAAAGGATGACAAATTTAATGACTTGTGGTGTGTTTTGAGTGTGCTATCACTGGTGAGTGGCAGCAGCTCTTGTTCTTGCTCAGGCATCAAGTTTTACTCCATTATTGATTCAGGATTTTTGAAAGCAAAAGGATTTTTCACCCCAACATTTTTCCTTCAGATTTTCAAATCCCTCTGCAGGGAAGTAGCAACTAAAATTGTTACACAGCGCAGTCAGATGTAACTATGACACTTAATTTCATTTTTTCTTCACTGATGCTATTCTCTTCAGAGCATTGTAACAGTGTTGGGAACATGTAGTAGCTCAGACAATTACTTTTCAGTCATGCTTGTGCTAATGAATTTTGGAATGCTTTTATCTGTTCGCAGTGTCTAAACAAACCATTGCCTCTTCTTTGTAACTTCAAATTCAGTTCATTTAAAACTGAGAAAATGTCAGCTAGATATGACAACTTTATTTAACCAACTGTCATCGTCAAACAAATTTGCCAAGTTAGACGGTTTCTCTAGAAGAAAAATGTGAATCTCATTCCTGAGCTCAAAGAACGAGTACTTGTGGCACCTTAGAGACTAACAAATTTATTTGGGCATAAGCTTTCGTGGGCTAAAACCCACTTCATCGGATGCATGCAGTGGAAAATACAGTAGGAAGATATTTATACACAGAGAACATGAAAAAATGGGTGTTGCCATACCAACTCTAACGAGACTTATCAATTGCTATGGCAATACCCATTGTATTTTTGTTGTATGTAAATTTTCTTACAATACAATACAAGTAAATACAGACTAACACAGCTACCACTCTGGTTCTTGAGTTTGTACACCCTTGTAAGCACTCTGCCCTGTGGCAGCCACCATACTTCAGTGTGAAACAGTCAATGAATATGCTCTTGTCAGGGTTCCTCCCCCCTCTGAACTCTAGGGTACAGATGTGGGGACCCGCATGAAAGACTCCCTAAGCTTATTCTTACCAGCTTAGGTTAAAAAGTTCCCCAAGGTACAAACTTTGCCTTGTCCTTGAACAGTATGCTACCCCCACCAAGCGTTTTAAACAAAGAACAGGGAAAGAGACCACTTGGAGACGTCTTCGCCCCAAAATATCCCCCCCCAAGCCCTACACACCCCCTTTCCTGGGGAGGCTTGAGAATAATATCCTAACCAATTGGTTACAACTCATCAAAGACCCAAACCCCTGGATCTTGGAACAATGGAAAAATCAGTCAGGTTCTTAAAAGAAGGATTTTATTATCTCTGTAAAATCAGGATGGAAAATACTTTACAGAATTATTCAGATTCAGAACACAGAGAAACAGGAATAAACCTCCCTCTTAACACAGGGAAAATTCACATAAAACAAAAGATAAAGTAATCTGCCTTGCCTGGCTTACCTATACTGGTTGCAATATTGGAGACTTGGATTAGGATGGGTTGGAGAAGCTGGATTTCTGTCTGGCCTCTCTCAGTCCCAAGAGAGAACAACCACGTAAACAAAGAGCACAAACAAAAGCCCCCCCCCCCCAGATTTGAAAGTATCTTGTCCCCTTATTGGTCTTTTTGGTCAGGTGCCAGCCAGGTTAGCTGAGCTTCTTAACCCTTTGCAGGTAACAGGATGTTGCTTCTGGCCAGGAGGGATTTTATAGCATTGTATGCAGAAAGGTGGTTACCCTTGCCTTTATATTTATGACGGCTGTGCTCTGATTTCTGATCATAACGCTTCAAAAAGCCTGTTGTTCAGTGAGCTCCTGTTAATGAAATTAACAATTTTCATTACTTCCTTCAGTACTGCCTTAAGATTGGGTAAATATCTGGGATGCCAAAGCTTTGTGGTGAATGAAACAGTGATTCCAAACAACATTACTAGTTGTCTCAGATATTGTTTTCACAACTCCGCTATTTCTAGCTGTCCTATTTGCTGCACCACCACTTGTAATTCCTTTGCAATTAGTCTAGTTCAATTTGTATTTTCCAAATACGCAGCCATGCAGTGCTTCATGTATCTGTACTCCTGTTGTATATTTTGGTAAAATCAGACAATACAGCAAATCTTCCATAAATTCATCTTGCCAAACATGTCTCACATAAACTAACAATGTTGCAATTTGAAATGTCAGTACTCTTGTCAAATTGGATAGCAAAATCCCTGGCTGACTATAACCGAGTAATAAGTTGGGCTTCCAAATGCTCTGCAATATCACACATTCGAGACATTATGTTATTACTGGGAGGAATAGTTCTCAATTTTTTGGCAGATTTCTCAGTAAGAATTGTACACACCATATTCAGAGATGCTGGAAGAATAAGCTTCTTGACAACTGTAGGGGGCATTTTCTCTTTTGCCATATTTATACACCCAAATATGATGCCAGTTGTGCCTTATCATTCAAAATAGTTGACCGACCAAGAACTTGCGCTGATAACTTTAATTC
Source organism: Lepidochelys olivacea (assembly GCF_965140295.1). NCBI lineage: Eukaryota > Metazoa > Chordata > Testudines > Cheloniidae > Lepidochelys > Lepidochelys olivacea. Next base: position 105,200,808 of record NC_140416.1, read on the forward strand.
CCATTGCTTCCTCTGAAAATATTCAAGAGGCTTATCAACGAGTTCGCCATGTTTTGTTTCTAAATGTCTTTTTAACTTTGATGGTTGTAAACTCTCATTTGCAAGCACCTCGCTGCAAATAACACACTGGGGCTTTGGATCTTGGTTTGTGTTAGCACAAGTGATGAAACCATATTTCAAAAAAGCATCACTATGCTGTCTCATTCACACTTTGGTTTTCTTTTTAGTAGATGGTTCAGATGAGGTTGACGTGGCAGAAGTATTGTAGAATTTTCTGTTGCCTACTATGTACTTACACTTGCATTTTCATTTTCAGATGTAGATGGATTTGATGACTGTGTTCCAAACTTCTTTTTCTTATTACAAAATGGTCCATTTTTCAGCACGAAAGTTTGTTGATCAAGCCTCGCAACTTGAGTCTCCACAACGTTAACAAAACCGACAGTATGCGGAAAGCAGTCTTGTTAGATTAGGTGATTACATTCAAAATGGCTACGTTGTGTATGCATGTAGTGCATAATGCATCAGAAACTCTCTGCAAACAAATAAGTCTTACTGGAAATAAGTAAAATGTCCAACATTTAAATGATTATAATGCTATTTTAAAATGGTAATGAAAGACACTTTAAGAGATCATGACATTTTAAATTTGCAAGTGACCCAGTGCCTAATATTCCATGACCTAGTACTGGGTCATGACTGATCTAAAATAAAAAGTGGTCCTCATAGACACCTTTGCAAAATCTATGTGTCTGTTTGCTTTCACTATCACATTCTACTGAGGTAACTGTAAATCCAGAGCGCCCTTAAGGTTGGAGCATCAAGAAAGGATGTCCTTCAGCTATGGAGGAATTTGGGGTATCAGCACTGGTCCTTGAGGCCTATGGTAGCTGGGCCCCGAGGACACAGTTCTATGAAGGGGTTACAGAAAGAGAGCCTGTGGGTTGGATCTGTGCCTTCCAGGCCAAGGAAATCAGACAGTGCTTCAGCCTACTCAGACTATGGAAATTTAAGATCACATGGGCCCACTGTAGTGGGACATAAACACAGCAGCCTTGTGAGTGTCCTTTATACTGAGCTTTCCCAGAGCTGTATGTAACCTAAATATTATTATTTTGACATGTCTAAATTTACTTGTAATACTATTGGGGAAATAAGTGGTTAATCTGCTGTCTTTTTGCTCATCTTGAAATATTACACAGAATTTTGGCATCTGCCCATGCAAAAAAATTAATAGTATAGTTAAATAGGTTACTAATGTCACCTATAGATTCTTCCACATAATCAGTGCATAATCAAGCTCAAACATGGCATACAACCTATTTCTACCGATTTGTTAAATTTTCAAAGAAATACAAATATTAAATAATACATTTTGAAACTCCTTAATCTCCCAAACCATCAGCCAGCCCATAATGCGGATTTAGGCTTTCTGGCAATGGCATATAAGATTTGCCATTAATGTGTGAAAATTGATCTTTACAAATTCTCAGTAACTTTATTGACTGATTTTAACATGCCCAACTGAATAACATTGCAAGCATATCTTCTTTTAACACTTTCCTTTGACAGTCTGGGATTCCAGAATTTACCTTTTGTTATTTGTAGGCTGAACCACTTCAACCATGCTTACTTGTAAATTGCATATCCTTCTATTGGCTCTGTTTCAGACATTTCTTCACATTTGGCTAAGTTCAGTAATAAGATGCTCCAAACTGGTAGATACTTTGAAAGCAGATTTATCATCTGACTCAATCTAGTTGAATAATTTGCTATAAGGAATCTTTCCAATCTATGAGATCATGGATTAGTTAATAAGAAAATAAAGGGACGAGCATGAGGAATGTTCTCTTTTATGCAGAGTTTTTTTTGAATCCTACAGAATCTCAGCTAAGAAGTAAAAGTAAATGCTAAGAGTTATTGCTTCCAAGTAACACAAATGAAATGAGAAGACCACTACGTTGGGCCTGAAAAAGATTCCTCCTTGATCAAAGATCACCTGAATTAGAAAGCATTTCTCAGAAGATTAACTATCAGTTAATCAAACAGCTGTCAGAGTAACAGCCGTGTTAGTCTGTATTCGCAAAAAGAAAAGGAGTATTTGTGGCACCTTAGAGATTAACCAATTTATTTGAGCATAAGCTTTCGCATCCGATGAAGTGAGCTGTAGCTCACGAAAGCTTATGCTCAAACAAATTGGTTAGTCTCTAAGGTGCCACAAGTACTCCTTTTCTTCAAACAGTTGTGTATTCCTCATCTGTATCAAGAGTTGCTCAATGATATAGACGCTACAGAACTTGTCCATCCAGTCATTATGGAAGCTCAAGGCTCCATAGTTTAGGTTAAGTTGAGTTGGTTGGTTGTTTTTTCAATTAAAGCAGAGATTCAACCCACATTGTTACGTATGAAAAATGCAGACTTACCAAAATGACAATATTTACCCTTTAAGTACAGAATACATTTTCTGAGAATTTTCAAGTTAATACATTAATTAGTTTGGATTCAAATTTAGCACTTTGTCACATTTTTGTGTGTGTCTTCATGATCTCAGCTCAGACATGGTATACACAAAAAAATGATAGAGAGGTGAATCTTGAGTAGTTTCAGTGAAGTGGGTAGTATTTTAAAAGAAATTTTAGAATCAGTGGTTATTTTTACACATTATCTTTCAAAACTGGAAGTTTCTTATTTAGCAGAGGCTGAAAAATCTCCTTCAGAGAGAATCTCAAGAATTACCCTCTTTCAAAATGGTTAACATCTCCTATTGTTTTCATTGGGAATGAGGCCACAGGCTTCTCTCAGCTAAGATGCCCTTCTCAAAAAGGTCACCATCTCTTTGTAGTGACGGCATGACAGGGGAAAATATGAAAACATCTAGCATGGTTTCAAAATCTGGGAACACAGACACAAACAGGCATTAGTCATAATGATCATAATTAATCATAATGATATGTTTACTGCATGGCAAAACTACAGAGTAAAACTTGTATGGGTGTCTTAAATATGCATTTCCTTGTATTATCATGTTTGGCTTTCTTTCAGGGTGGATTTGATTTAAATCAAATTAATTTAAATCATGATTTAAATCACTGGTCAGGAAGACTCTATTTAATCATGGTTTTCTACATAAAAGTGCATTCTTGTTGGTTATTATAACCTTAATACATGTACTTCACAACTATGAGATAGATGTAGGTTTCATTTTTAGAAGGTACACACTATACATTTTTAAACAGTGATTTATTTTGAAAACTTTTCAGGTTAGTTTTACAGCTATATCAGAAAATGAATGATTGTGTGGTTATTTCGTTTACCAAAGGTAACTGAAGCAGATATTTCTGAAGTTATTGGGAGGTAACTATCTCCAGTTCAACAGCTTACTCATTAGTATTTGGAGGATTTTCTTGCCATGCTGTATTGGGAGGACAACATCGCCAGACAGACATTTAAATTGTTTTATTTAATTAAAACAACAAAGTTAAGTATTGTGGATTCAACAGCAAACACATAACATTTTAACAAAACAAGCATATGTCCCTCCCTTCTCACATTTAGCTCCAGACTTCTTCTCCTTGTCCAGATCTATTCCACCCCCAACAATCTTCTATTCATTGAACTTTTTGAAACTTTGCAATTTTAGAGAGAGGATAGGGATTGACTCTGTATGCACTAATTTGCAGAGAGACAATAGAGTTGAGGTCTGTTATTTCTCACTTCTCTATATTATTTTTTATTTAAAACATTTTTGCTGTTAACAAGCATGTTGCCTCTGGAGACACAAATCCACAGTTGGAGAACTGCAAAACTAAGCATCTCTGGTGGTATCTTAGAGACTGAGTACTGAATACTATTGGGTAGATAGAAAGATTAACCTAAATAATCTATACAGAAGCCTGTGGAACCCCATAAAATTGGGTCCATAATCCATGAACTATTGGAACTCATTTACAAAACTTTTCTTAAACATTACATGACTATATTGTCTCATACTATAGAATTAGAATATAATCCCTTTTCCGTGGTGATATCTTTGAGCTATAATGTATCTTAATTAAAACTGTCTTTAGATAGGTTTTTCTTCAAAAAGCATTTTATCAAAAAAATCCAATTTAAATTAAAAAAATCCTATGCTTTCTTTTGTGTTTAATCTCATCTCTGTATTTCCTGGGTTTATAATGCTTGTTTTGGGGACAAGTACAAAATTGCTGTAAAATATTTTACTTTACATTACTGATATGTATTGTCAAACTTAACTCCATTTTATTTAGTTTTTGTCTAAATAAGAGGCTGTTTTTTTACTGTGGACTTAGATTTTCTTACAAATTGCTCTGTTGATATGAAGTTGGTGATCGTAATACAAAGAGAGGGTACTAAAAACTAGACTATCAATATGGCATAAGCTTTTTTTAAACAAATATTACAGCTACTACAGAACAGATAACTGAATTTTGTGGCTTTTTGTGGCTCTCTCTTTTTAATACAAGTTATGCTTATTGTATTAGTTTCATTCTTAATGTGTATATGAGTTCTGAAAAATGGAATTAAAAATATCTCTTATAGCTCACTTATATTTGTATATGCATTCATGAGCAAAGCAGATTTATCCTAACTGGACTCTAATGCATCTCATCTCTGATCTTAACCTTTTACTAGCACTTGGTGAATGCTCATTTTGTTCTGTACTCATACTTAATAGAGAACTAGATCCTAGAGGGATGTCAGCAAGAAGGAGAGAGTCGCAGGTGGCCTATGTTGAGAGGAAATGCAGCAACAAGGAGAGGTTGGAAGCTAAATACATAAGAAGCAGGAGGGATAGCAACAGTAGAAGAGACAAGAATTATATGTCTTTTTGTTATTCAACAAGTGTGTGTGTGTGTGGCAGGGGGGTGGGGTGATGGGAAATAATAAAAGGGTATATATTGCACACACTTTGTTACTGGGTTGGTTGCATTACAGATCTTCACCATATAGGTCACTACTAGTGTCAGTAATCAACAAACAGCTCATCCTGTTGCCAAGATGTCTGCTAATTTATTTTTTATTGGACCAACTTCTGTTGGTGAGAGAGACAAGTTTTCAAGCCACATAGAGCTCTTCTTCGGGTCTGGGAAAGATATATTCCCAGCATCACAGCAAAATGCAAGATGGAACAGATTGTTTAGTTTGTGTCTCTCACCAACAGAAGTTGGTCCAGTGAAAGGTATGATCTTACCCACATTGTCTCTGTAATATCCTGGGATCAACACCGCTACAACTACACTGCATACAATCTTATTTTGGGGATTAATTAGCTGTAATAGCTTCAATAGAAATATCTGTTGCTCTACACAATAGTGATTATGACACAGTTTGAAAAAACATTTGGTGTGTGTTATGGGGAAACAATTTCCACATATTTGAGAAATTTGAGTTCTGTTTTAGTCAAACCAAGAGGTCTGAAATATAGCTTTGTTCAGTAATTTAAACATAAATTACATATAATGTTTTTAACATTGACATTTTCAATGTATCTTATTCTAAAAAGCCCAGTTAACATAAACTGGTTACAAACTATTCTTGCAGCAGGGCCACTACTGCTTATGCAAAAAGAAAAGGAGTACTTGTGGCACCGTAGAGGCTAATAAATTTATTTGAGCATAAGCTTTCGTGACCTACAGCTCACTTCATTTGTTAGTCTCCAAGGTGCCACAAGTACTCCTTTTCTTTTTGCGGATACAGACTAACACGTCTGCTACTCTGACATCTGTTTATGCTCAGTCAGTATTACCATTTCAATTTTTGAGTTGTTATAAACCAGCTGTTTAAAAAATGCTGTCACCTGGATTTTGGTATACCAAAAGCAGCCTGTGAACAAACTTTGTAAACAAAAATTATTTGAATGGATTTGGCGGTAAATAAAACATACTAATTTTATGTGCTTTTTTGAAATTCTCTAACAAAAAACCAATAGTTTTAGTGATATTTTGGGCATATCACATGACATTTTGAAAACGTATATTTAAATATTGTAATTATTGTTTGCCTGTGCATACATAATATTTTGTTTTTGTTGTATGTAAATTCAATACTAATGATCATAAACCATGCAATTTTAGTTTCCTATCCTCTGACATCTGCGGAAGACATTGGTTTGAAGTATATAGGAATTAAATGCATAGGAGAAAACAGTGGCTCCTTTGAAAAAGGAAAGTGTGATTCATATAGAGTCAGAAGAAACAACATATGCAGTGGATGTGCATTAAGAATCGTCCACAAAACTAGGACATCCTAATATGTCTACCGGCATGATAAATATCCATTTCTACCAACAAAAGAGTAGGCTAATTTTTTAAATTTTACTATTGAGGCTTTTGGTGAAATCTGCTAAAGCAGAACTCAGTTCTTGGCTCATTCTGGTTTGCCAAGAGCTTTGCAAGAAGCTTCCCAAATTAATGACTTTTTAGATTGAGTTTAATGAGGGTTTTTAAAGAGTTTACTCTTTGTGTGGAATATTTAAATAAATAAGGCTGTACTTCAGTTATCACTGGATGATTTTACTTGAAGTGACTCACTGATGATATTTGTAACAGGTTGGCTTTTTCTTCAAAGGCTGGTAGGCACAGGTGAGTTGAATCAGGTAATTCCCTATAACGGGTAGCAGGTGGCTGTAGCAAAGTGGGGAAGTTCAGGAAACTGCAGGAAGTTAGAGAGCCTTTTGCAGGGAAGACCCTGATCCCAGGTGGTTTGGAAGCAAGAGGTTTCAGCCAGGTAAGGCCTGGGAGTGGCCTGCCAAAGCGGGAAAGGCCCCAGACAGGAAGGCCTGAGCAAAGGCTAAATTGGAGCCTCCTGGGAGTGAACAGACTCCACCAGAAAGTGATGTGGGGTTTCCCTACTGAGACCACAGGCAATAAAAGCCTGGGAGTGACTTAGGGTGACCAGACAGCAAGTGTGAAAAATCGGGATGGGGGCAGGGAGTAATAGGCGCCTATATAAGACAAAGCCCCAAATATCGGGACATCTGTTCACCCTAGAGTGACTCGACCACAGGGTAAAACCGACATACTGTGTTTTGGGACTTAGAGTTTTATTCTGGAGTTTTATTTATGTGAATAAACTTAGGCCTCTGAGAAGGGGTGGTGAATGGACAAGAAAAGCCTCTGTGGAGCTTGTTTAAGAAACTCTTTGAGGGAGAAATTGTTACCAGGGCACTGCAGAGGTACTTTTGGGAGGCAGCTGACCCCGCTACAGTATTAACAGCAATCTTTTCATAGAATTGTAAAAGCAAATATTTTTGTTATAATTCTGTTTAAAAATCATTAGCTTTTTTGCTTTATCTTTTGTATATTTCTGAACATATCCAGATATTACTTTTTGTATTTGTTTTTTCTTATGTAAATCAGAAAAGTCAAGAATTTGTAACAGGAAGTATGAAGTTCTTCTTTGATTGCACGCCATTTCAGTGGTGTGTGTGCCCTCGCACATTCCAATTCAGATGTGTGCGTGCCCAGTTCAGCAGAATTGGAGACTTTTTCCTTAGTGGTACCCATTGGGCGGTGCATGTGCCCTCTGCTGCCTTGTGTTGCTGCATAATGGTATAGAGGGCGGCACTGCCCTAGCCCATCCTCAGTTCCTTCTTACCATGATCACTTACTGTGATCAGTAGTGGGAACCCGTCGGCTTGCTCCTGCAAGTTTCTCCCCTCACAGGGAATTTATCTTATCTTTCTGTAAACAGCTGGGACTTGTTAGTTAGTTCTTTATATTCATATACGTTTCACTTGTTATTTTTGTTGTTTTATTGGTGCATTGGTTCCCTTTTGTTATGGGGTGCTGACTCTGGGTACTTGGGAATGCCTCAGTCTGTGGAGTTTAAGCCTTGTGCTGGCTACAAAAGATCTATGGCAGTAAGTGACCCTCATTCCACCTACCTAAAATTTCTCGGCAAGGGTCACATTAGAGATGCTGCCAAATTTTCAGGGACTTTAAGCTGTGAAAGAAGAAAGAGAGGCAAGGCTGCGCCACACCCTTAGTGAAGCTGTTCTGCGTCCACCTGATGAGCCCTGCTTGGGGAGTGCACCAACTGCTTTGGTATCGGTGCAGAGTGCTCCCCTGGACACTGGCACTTCCCCAGTGCTGAGGAAGAAGGATAAAAGGTTGAATTCATCCAAGGAGCCGAGGCTTGGGTGTGCTAGAAAATCTAGGTCCCTGGTTCCATCCACCAGTAAGCACTTGCAAGGACAGAGGAAGGTGTCCTCTGGCAAGAGATGCTCGTTGATACCAACCACTTCACATCCAAGATTGTTAACTGTGACACCGGTACCAGGGCCATCAAGACTGAACCCATAATGATACTGACTATTTCTATGCAACATGAAAGGATCTCAGTATCAGCAAGGCTGGAGGTATATGTGACAGCACAAAACATACTCTCCCTTTTGGTGCTGGACTCCCAAGATTACAGGAGACAGCTCACCCAGTGCAAGTGTATCCTCAGGACTCAGCTATAGACTTGCCTGAGGGTAGTGGCTTTGGTACTATGAGTGGATAAAGCATCAGTCTGTCTCTCGACCAGTGCAGTCTAGGAGGTCTCGACTGTTTCTCGACCAGTGCCGTCTAGGAGGGGTAAACCTACCTTGATATCCCTGGTATCAGTACGTCTGGAGCTGCACACTTTAATCTCGGCATTGCCTGGTATGGCATCACCATGATCAGCTGACTCAGGGTCTTCCTCAGAGTCTGAGGTAGGCTCTTATGCCTCTCGCTCCTGAGGCAGACAACGACTCTCCTTTTCCTTCATCAAGAGAGCTGTGTTGCTGATGCCCACCGGAGGTACGAAGATGCTCCAGAGAAAGAGAACCTTAAATCAGTCATAGCTGGAATCATATGCCATGTACCCATGGCTCCAATGAAACCTGCTTCTAAATCCTCCCCAGTTCCTCTCTTTAAAATCTGCCACCAGGTGCCATGAGGAGTTCTAGGAGGATGTCTTCACGACTGAGCAAAATCCTCAACCTTCGGAATATCCACCCACTATGTTGCAGGTGAATCAGTCTCAGCCTCCTTTATATTTGTCCTCATCATTGCCTGATGAGACTGTAGTGCCACAAAACACTTCACCAGCCCAAGATGACTACAGGGCTTACCAAGACATTTTCAAACAAGTAGCTACCTCTCATGATACCCCTTTTGAGGGAGTGTTTGATTAGCCTTGTAAACATTCTGGTTTCAATAGGGCCATCTAGAGTGGCTGTCCCTATCAACAAGGCCTTCCTGGAGTCTGGAAGATCCTTGTGGCAAATGCCATCTTCTCTGTCTCAAACAGCCAAGGGAACCAAAAAAGGTACTATGTGCCTGCTCAAGGCTATGAGCCTTTTTATACCCATTCATTGCCAGGTTCCTTAGTTGTCTTAGCAGTGAGTGAAGGAACACATCTGGGATGGCCTTCTTCTTCCCCAAGGACAAGCATGTAAAGAGACTAGACCTTTTTGATAGAAAGGTTTACTCCACAGCTGGCCTACAATTTCATCTCTCTAACCAGCAAGGCTTCTCCCTCTGGGACTATGTAGTTTTCAGAGAAGTTGCCAGAGTATGCCAGGCAGGAACTCCAGGCCATCTTAGCAGTAGGCAAACTGATGGTTAGGATTCTTTGCAAACTTCTTTAGATGGGGCAGATTGCAGCCAGCACTATGGCATCTGCAAATGCTCATGGAACGGAGGGGAGTCTGGGGCAGCTCCGCCTTTATACCATCACGCAGTAGCATGAGGCAGCAGAGGGCCCATGTGCTGCCCCAATGGGTACTACTAAAGGAAAAATCTCTAACTCTGGTACACCGGGCACACATACATCTGAAGTGAAATGGACATGTGCAACACATCTTGAAGAAAAAAAGTTACAGAATTGGCTAGTAACTTTTTTCTATTTAATAAGAAATGGAGTGGGATACACAAATAAGATTGCAGTCCAAAATAACTCCATTTACATTTGAGGTGAAAAGAGTGCACACTTTCTGTCAGGTTCTAAGTATCTACCAGATTCAGTTATTTCTAAATATAGGATGAATTGTAAAGAAATGTGAAGACCAACTGTAAATTTACAGAGTAAGGGCCAGTCCTTCAAATACTTATACATGTACTTAATTTTTAATATTTAAATCAATGAGACTACTTTCATATATTGTTACTTATGTGCATAAGTGCTTGCAAGATTGGACCAATATTGCATCCTTTTACAAGCGTCTCAGCAAACCAAAAACGTGTATGGGCAATATTTGAGAAATTTCAATCAAGTGAGAAATGACCAGTTTTATTAGATACACATATAGATGCAAAACAGTTTCTTGGTGTTCTGGTATTTTGAGCACGGATAATATTGGCATTTCTTTATAAAGGCAGGAGCTTAGGAGATGTGGGGATAAATAGATTACACTGATACAGAATACAGTACATGCACTGTGGGTGTTTAAGAAAATGGATGTATAACAAGAATGAATCTTGAAAGTAAAGCTATGATTTTAGGGGGCTGGATTTTTCTCAGAAGCCTTTGTTTTCTCACATCTCAAAACATTCCTTTTCGTTATAATTCCACAGGTCTGAAAAAATAAATTATGCTTCCAGATAACGTAGATACATTCTGTATTTCTTGATAACACATTGAGATTACATTGTTTTCACACCATTTTGTTTAGATGACAGTGCCTCTGCTGCAAGCAGTATGGAGGTAACAGACCGCATTGCTTCTCTGGAGCAGCGTGTCCAGATGCAGGAAGATGACATCCAGCTGCTCAAATCAGCCCTGGCTGATGTGGTTCGACGTTTGAATATTACAGAGGAACAGCAGGCCATGCAGAACAAGAAAGGACCTACCAAAGGTTTGCATTTCAAATATATGTAAACAAATTTATTTAAAATTAGTCAAACATTTATCTGTGTTAAAGTTTGTCATTATTTCAGTCTTTTAAAACACTCGGGATGAACAACTAAATTTAAATTTAAAAACAAAATTCATCACCTACTAAATAGAATACATAAAAAAACAAAAGTAAGTGTAGCAGTCTTTCAGAAGCTCACACAACCTATTAAAGCATCTGCATTTTCTTACTGTTTTAATCCACATTTTTAATTTTCCCACAATTCCTATTTGCTGCCTCTTGACCGAAATTAGATCATAAACTCTTCAAGGAGTGGGTCATCTTCTGTGGACTGAAACCCCTATTTTATCTTGGCAATACAGATGAAGCTGATCAGCCAGTGAAGATGGCTAAGCTGTCTTTGAGTATCTCGTACTAACCTAGCTTGATTCATGTTGTGAAGAATAATGTCAATTTATACAAAGGTAATAAAAAAATTAAGTTGAGCATCCAGTGTTACATAGATAGCTAAGGGTTGCTGCAACCGGAATGACATGGTGTAAGTCGTAGTAGTCTGATGTAGTCAGATTTGCTTGCTGTAAAAGTGTGGTGAGTTTGTTGCCATTTGAAAGTTAGTCCAAAATGCATGGTTTTTTTTGTTTTTCCTCTTTTGTTCTATAATCTTAATAGAAGTAATTGTGGCAAGCTAGATGTGAAAACTATGGCTAGGTTCACAAGCTCTGAATTATGAAAGTACTTTCATTACAAGTGGGATATATTTTCACTTAAAATAAACTTTTTAAATTTATATTTGAAGGAAAATATGCATTTTATGGTCTTGTAAGTAAGTTACAGGGCTGAGAATCAGGGATTTGGACTTTTCTCCCAGATCTACCACAGACCTTCTGTGTGACCTTGTGCCATCAATTACTTTTTAGGCCCTGATGCAGCAAAACAGTTGAGCACATGCTGTGGTGAATTAGGGTCTTTGTATGTTTTGGAGGGGGAGGCCAGCAGCTCACTGTGGAACTAAATTAATGGGTTTTTAAACACACTAGTTCTTGGCTGGAACATGCTGAAGGAGTCCACACTATTATTGTTTTGTCTCTCCTATTGTTGTTAGGGTTGCCAGGTTTTTGACTGGAACACCTGGTCGAAAAGGCACCCTGGTGGCTCTGGTCAGCACCGTCAGCATCACTGACCGGACCGTTTAAAGTATGGTCGGCAGCACAACAGGGCTAAGGCAGGCTCCCTGGCTCCGCGTGGCTCCTGGAAGCAGCTGGCATGTACTTGCAGTCCCTAGGCATAGGTGTGACCAGGGAAGCTCTGTGCATGTCCCCATCCCAAGTGCCAGCTCCGCAGCTCCCATTGGCCAGGAACTGCGGCCAATGAGAGCTGCAGGGCCGGCACCTGTGGGTGCAGGCAGCGCGCACTGCACAGAGCTGCCTGGCTGCTCCTCTGCTTAGAAGCCAGACATGTGGCCGCTTCTGGGAGCCGCAAGGAGCCAGGGCAGGCAGGTAGCCTGCCTTAGCCCCGCTGCGCTGCTGACTGGGAGCCCTGAGGTAAGCGCTCCCAGCAGGAGCCTGAACCCCCACCCACACCCCAACTCCCTGAGCTCCCTCCCAGAGCTCGCACCCCACACCCCCTCCCTCACCCAACCCCCTGCTTTAGCCCTGAGCCTGCTCCCGTACTCCAAACCTCTCAGCCCCAGCCTGGAGCCCCCTCCTACACTCCAAACCCCTCATCCCCAGCCCCACCCCAGAGCCCGCACCCCCAGCTGGAGCCTGCACCTGCTTCCTGAGCCACTTGAGATAAGCGTGTCCAGCTGGAGCCCGAACCCCCACCCACACCCCAACCCCCTGCCTGAACCCTGAGCCCCCACCCGCACTCCAAATCCCTCTGCAGCAGCCCGGAGCCCCCTCCCATATCCTGAACCCCTCATGTATGGCTCCACCTTGGAGTCCACACCCCCAGCCAGAACCCTCACCCCCTTTCGCACCCTAACCACCTGCCCCAGCCCAGTGAAAGTGAGTGAGGGTGGGAGAGAGTGAGCAATGGAAGGAGGGGATGGAGTGAGTGGGGGCAGGGCCTCAGAGTAGGAGCGGAGCAAGGGGACCTTAGGGAAGGGGTGAGGCAGGGCAAGGGTGTTCAGTTTTGTGCAATTAGAAAGTTGGCAGCCCTAATTATTGTCCTTGCTTCTTTTGCTGCCAGAAACTGTTTAAGGTCTGATAAAGTAAATACTACTATAAGTAGCTTCAGAAAAAAAAAAGCTCCATTCCAACATAATTTTTGAGGGGCTAAGAAGCCCTATGTTACATTTACATTCAGAGTTCTTTGAGCTGAGAAAACAAAGGCCAGTAACTATTGTCAAATTGCAGCCAGATCAGTTCTTATTCTTAGGCTTCATGCCAGTGTAAGAAGTACAACTACAGGGCCAATCCTGCTTGCATTGAAGTTAATGGTGCATTGACTTCGGTAGGAGCCGAACTGGATGCTAATATAGCAGATACTTTCTTTATGATGGCAACTTTCTAGGGAGTTTGTACCACATACTGCAGAGGAAGAGCGTCAACTGACATGAGCTGTTCGGCCATCACAAACTACTGAAATAAGTATTGATAACATTTGTGATTTGCTCTAGGGCAATTTCCTGCTAATTTCCAGAAATAGGTGCAACTATAAATATTAATATAAAATTTATTTTTATCATGATATTTCACCTTCATCATCACTGTCTGCTTCCCCCATACCTCTGCGGGGCTATAAAGTAGAATCAGAAGCATCTTAATAATTTGTTCCTTTTAGCAGTTTTGACAAAATGCTAAACTTCAGAGGTGGACATTTTTCTCATGAATTATAGGTAAAACTATTTTTGAACAAACTGCATATCTCAAACAACTTAAAACCAAACCAATAAAAACGCTTAACAATTTCCTGTATGTTAAAATTGCAGTATACCTCACTTTTAGGAATAATAAAAAACTTCAGAGTGATAGTTTAGAGCAGCAGTGACTAACAATGACCGTTATGGGAGGGATTTGACTAGAGGGGGCCAAAGCTGGAACTGCAGACATCTTGTCATGGGAAGTTGATTGAGACTCAAACTTTTTCCCATCGATTGCACCTTTAACCCCCAGTGCGACAATTATTAAACAAAAAATTGAACTTGGATCTCAAACACTCTCATGCAAAAGACTGACATATAATAGTCAGGATTTAAAGTGCAGTTATATCTTGTTTGATGCAGATATTCAACAATTCAAATCAGAGGTGCCATGTTGGGGCCAACCTGAGAGAAAAGTAAATTCCCAGCTCAACTTTTAAGACCTGGCACTGGGTATTGCAGTGGACTGTAGATTCTAGAACCACTGCAGACTGCTCAAATTTTCCCATGGCACAATAGTTAACGTTGCTTGGTTTAAAGCCTAATGAATTCCAATTTTAGACAGCATAATGAAGCTAAGCTCAGGATAAAATCAGTTATTGTTTGTGCAGTGTTGTATGAGCACTTGTGTGAGCTTTCAGTCATGTAGTTAAAAAATACGTACAATGAAACTTCAGTTGCTTACCTAGTCCAGTTAGGAGTTAATTTACTAATGGCTTTTAAAAAATTTAATTAGCCTATTATGTAGAGTTTTTATGACTTCCTGCCTTTCTTTTATTTTTGTTTGTTATTCTTTCCTTTTTTCAATTATTGGTTTGTTTGTAATCTTAATAGCCCTATTAATCCATAGATCAGAGTATGACTAAAAAAGCAGCTGATGCTGAGCCTGATAAACATGTCAGTGCTGCTACAACAGGTAAGACTGAAGCAACAGAACTTGCAAAATCAGTATGTAACAACTGACAAAACTATAATATGAATGACTGAGTTATTAGCAAGCTAACAGTACTGACATGTTTGGAGCTATTTGACAGCTGTAGCTATTTAGGATAACTGTAATAAATACAACTAAAAAGCCACAGCGTATGTAACTGATTAATTAAAGAATTTAAAAAGAGTTAATAATGTAACACTTAAGAATTCCAGGTTATTGCTGTATTGCATGCCTTTTTCACTCTAACTTTGTAGTAGTAATAGGGATAGAACATGGATCCTTGTGCTCCCGAAGCACAGGTGCTTACCACTTGATTAGAAGGTGAATCTCTATTAGCTGGTAGCAGTATAGCATTTGTGACATACTGTGGAATAATTCTGATTCTATCCAGGTAAGAAGGTAGGTACACACTTAGCCAGCTCATTCCAACACTTCAATAGGTTTGGGTGTTCATACATGTATCCAATTATGAAAAGCAAGATATGAAGAAAAGCACATCTAGCCAACTGCAACGGGAACTTACTTTGGCAAAACAGAATCATCTGAGTGTTTATATGGCCATGACATTGGTGTTATGAAAAGACCATTGGATGGTTAATGACCACAAGTTTTCAGGACATTGGTTTCATATGTCAACCACAAGGTAGCACCTCTATATTAAAAAAAATGAATACATGAAGAGCAGATTTATATTTTAATGTTATTAGAAAACTTTGTTTTGGTGACTAATTTGCATTGCAAAATGCATGAATCCAATTTTTGTTAGTATCTGTAATACTTTCTGTTCTGGTATTCACATAATTTAGCGCTCCTTCTTGTAAAATGTGCTGCAAGCTTTCATGCTCAAAATGGACTTCAGTGCTCAGACATGTTGGCTAAAGTCAGTTAACATGCACAAACATACGAAAGCTTGTTTTGTTCAGAGTTTGAAAACCTGAGGTCTGCAAGGCAGTCAGGGGTGGCCAACCTGTGGCCCCGGAGCCCCATGTGGCTCTTCAGAAGTTAATACGCGGCTCCTTGTCTAGGCACCGACTCCGGGGCTGGAGCTACAGGTGCCAACTTTCCAAAGTGCCAGGGGGTGCCCACTGCTCAACCCCTGGCTCTGCCATGGGCCCTGCCCCCACTCCACCCTTTCCCTTCCCCTCCCCTGAGCCAGCCTTTCCCTCACTCCTCCCCAGAGCCTCCTGCATGTCACGAAACAGCTGATCCGGAGGTCCGGTGAGGGAGGGGGAGGCGCTGATTGGCAGGACTGCTGGTGGGCAGGAGGCGCTGGAAGTGAGCGGAGGGAGCCGATGGTGGGGCTGTTGATGTATTACTGTGGCTCTTTGGCAATGTACCTTGGTAAATTCTGGCTCCTTCTCAGGCTCAGGTTGGCCACTCCTGAAGGCAGTAATGACTGAGAAGCTTACAACAGTCACATTCCAATGTTCTAGAAGCTAGAAAGAGTTAACATAGTATAATCGGGAATCATGTGCAGTTTTTTTCTTAGTGCTTTTTCAAGAGTGATTTTTTTTCTTTGTATCAGTCTATTAGGACTCTTCCTCATTTCAGTGTTCCCTTGGAGCATCCTCTGTCCTGTTAGATGTAATCTATGGACCCAATAGGAGCATGAGAAAAGAACTAACTTCTTTCCTCAACGAATAAAGTTTAATGGCAAAACTGAGTTACCAAGTTCAGTGGGGCAATGATTGACAGCTTTTAGTTTGTAGAAATAAAACCAGGGTAGTCTGTTAAAGCTCAGGGCCCCATTATTCTAGGCATTGTACAGACACATAGGAAAACATGGTCCCTGGCCAGCATTTACAAACTAAGACCCCAGTCCTGCTATTTACTGCATGTCTGCTCTTTGACTTCAGTGGGCCTTCATGCTGGCACAGTGATTCACCCATGTGCAGTGAACTGGAGGATCGAAGCCTAAGAAGGCTGGTTCTGCCCTATGACAAGACCTAGCAATAGGGCAAAATTGTCAAAAGCACTAAATCCCATTTTCAAAAGTGACTTAAGGTCCTAAATCTCTTTTGCTTTCAATTAGATGTAGGATCCTAACAATCTAAGTCAGTTTGAAAATGAGATTTAGGCTCTTAAGTCACATTTTGAAATTTTTACCCATAATCTTATAGTGAAATATGCATCTCATTCTAAACACCCATTCAGAGCATTTGCTCTTCTATGCCTTAGTACCTACAGCAGAAACTGAATGGACATCTATGATGGAGTAGTCTGCCCACATAAGGGTGCTGTTCAGCCCATCCCGGTCACGTGAAATGGCCCTTTAAAACAATGGGAACTTTCTTGTGTATGCAAAGGCCTAGGAAATAAGGCTGTACTGGTGGAGAGGAATTGGTCCCAGGAATAAGTGTTTATATGGAGAAAGTCACTGACAGTTTCTTTAAAGGCCAGGACCAGAAGCCTTGCAGAGTGGTCAGAGCAAGAATCCCCTCTCACCCAATCAGTTGGGAATGATCTGGGAGAAGGGGACTAGCATATTTGCCACCTCCTCTCTCATAGCAGGGCAGAGATCAGCAGGAAAAGGCTGTCCTGAGGAATCCTCCAAGATAGAGGACTAATTGGGAAAAGGCACCCACCTGAGGGTGAAGCTGGCTAAAGCCTTGTAACTTAGAATCATAGAAGATTAGGGTTGGAAGAGACTTCAGGAGGTCATCTTGTCCAACCCCTGCTCAAAGCAGTACCAACACCAACTAAATCATCCCAGCCATGGCTTTGTCAAGCCAGGCCTTAAAAACCTCTAAGGATGGAGATTCCACCACCTAACTAGGAAACCCATTCCAGTGCTTCACCATCTTCCCAGTGTAATAGTGTTTTCTAATATCCAACCTAGACCTCCCTCACGGCAACTTGAGACCATGGCTCCTTGTTCTGTCAACTTGCCCAAACCATTACCCCAGCTCCATAGAAGAGAGCTGGGGGAGACTCCTGTCTGGAGTAGGGAGATCTGATTGCCTGAACCACAACCCCAGCTCCAGGAGGAAGGCCGAGGTGAGCTCCTTCCTGAAAAAGATAGCGCATGGCCTAACTTCATGGCTCATAACCCCCGCTCCAAGAAGAGAGCTGGGGATGGTTGGGGGTGGAATCCTGCTTTAAGAGAGGAAACAATACGGATGGTTTGAAACACAACCTGGTGAGTGCCAGAGAGGCTGAGAAGCCCCTGGAAATGGAGCAGGGGCTCACAATACAGGTGGAGGAGAAGCCACCCACAGAATCTCGGGAGGAGAGTACCTTAGGGTTGAACCAGGGGAACAGTATACAGGAGGAGTTCAATAGAAAGCAGGCCAGGGAAACAGTAAAGGGTTGGGGAGAGATTGGTGTAACCGCTTTATACTGGGCCTTGGCCTGGAACGTAGGGAAGAGGTAGGACTGGGTTTCCCTACTAAACTCAGCAAGAGGGTTTATTAAGGACTGGAGCAAGTGGGCCAAACTCAAAGAGACCAGGGACTGCATGCCCCAATTAGGAAGACTGGCCTCTTGAAGCACTGGACTTTTCAGCACCCTGAAAGGGGACAGCACTACCAACAACCAGCTGAAGGGCTGAGGTCATGACAAAGGACCAACAAGTGAGCTAGATAGCTAAAGCTCCATCTGAATGCTGACTTCTCATAGGATGGTGAAGAACAGTTGGGGGAGGGGAGGCAGACCTCAAGTGGAGTCATAAGGGGAGGGATGTGTGAAAGAGCAGAGAAACTGCTGCCTTGCACAGCAGGGGTTAAAGAAAACCTGTGGGCTCAGCTAGCCATGCCCTGCTATACTTGCAGCCAATGCTGGGCCTGGAGCGGGGAGAAAAGGAAGGATCCTGGCTCAGTTGTGGGCTGTCTATCAAGATCTTCTGAGGCACCTCGACTTGAGCGAAGATCCTCGTAAGCTCCGTAGTCACTCTTTTGGAATTCATGGAGCATAATGGCGTGGCTTCTGCGTCTAAAGCACGATATGTGGTCTGTGCTACCCCAATTAAGTACGGGGTCAGCACTGCAACCCATTGGTCTTGGGGCTACCGTGGCTACCTGCTCAAAAGTTTCTAAGAAAGCCTCAGGATCATCCTCAGGCCCTGTTTTGGTAAACCGGATAGGGGTGGGGTTAGTTGTCTCTGCTGGAGCACTGAGTCGCAGTATGGAGGCCACCTGCTGGACTGCCAGTTCACCAATTAACTGCTGCAGCTGCGTGGCCATCTGCTGCAAGAGTTGTTGCTGTTCATGGTGGGTGTTTTGCTCAGCTATCTATTTCAGCAGCTGTTCCATCTCCATTCAAGGTCTTCCCTTTTGATTGGGCTTTTGTTTTGTTTTTTAAGTTCCCTTCGGCAGGGACTAGGGCGATACCCATGTTCTCCACCACTTGTGATAGAGCCTTCGGTGGCCAAGCAGCCTAGTGGCTAGATCATTGGTCAGCTGCGTTGGAGGGGGACCCAGACTCTCCCCAGGGCCTTGTGTAGTTCAAACCCCTAAATGGGTTGATGGGTCTGTTTTTCTGCCTGGGGGGTGGTCAAGACCCGCTTCTCTGGGCTGCTACTTATTAGAGTCTCTTTAGTTTGGGGCATGACTCTGTTAGTTCAGTTACCCCACAGTTGGGGCTTGGCTGCAGGCTCTCCTTGCCAGGGGAAGGTTTACTTGCCTCTAGTGATTGTGCTGGCTGACCAGTCACTGATCCATCCCTTCAGACAGGCAAACAGAGAGCTCCTGCTTCCTCCCCAAACAGCCTGCAACTGAGCCAGGCTCCCTCCTTTTCTCCCCCCTCCAGGCCTGGTATTGGCTGCAGGTATAGTGAGGCGGGGTTAGCTGAGCCCACAGGTTTTCTTTAACCCCGGCTGTGCCAGGCAGCAGTTTCCCTGCTCCTTCACAGGAGCAAAGCTCATGAAGTCGTATGGGCTTCCCGGACATGTGTACTTTGGGATGCAGGAGAGGGGTGCCAGTTGTGAAAGAGCCCAGCAGCCGAGACTTGCTACCTGACTAGCTGCTTCCAGCATTTTAATGATAGTTTACATTTTATATAGCCTCTTTTAGTATCGATGGATTCTAAAGTTCTTTACAAACTGATATATCAACTATTTACCGAAACCATTTGATGGGCATCAAGCACAGCAGCTGTTTAAAACAGCCGAGCTCTACTACATTGTAGGGCAGGATTTAAAATGGAAGGAGAATTTAAATAGGCAGAATATGATTTTCAGAACTAGAATTTTGCAAGGAGATTGAAGTTACATTTCTGGTCTTGTAACAATAATAATTAATAATTGGATCTTTTAATGATAACAGTTGATTAGAACCTGGGTTTTATAGCTTCACTGAGAGATGGTACCTCCAATAGTAATGCACCTTTTAATATCAGACTGAGGTATTGGTTAAATACTAATTTAGAGGGAAGAGAATGCCTCCTGAATCACACTTCTCCTGATGATGCCTTCTTTTGGTTAGTGTCTTCCTCGAAACCCAAAGACTTTGTCACCTTTAGAAAGGTGAATGGAGGATGACCTAGCCCAGCCAGTAGCTCCTACTCTCCTCACAGTTAGGAATACCCCAAGTAAGCAAGAATTTGAAATAATTTATAGCAGAAGTTATGAGAAGTAAAGTTCCATCAAAGTTCAGATAGCTCTATGAACATTGCAGTTCTTTGGTTTTTTTTCTGTAGGTAGAGAAAACTAGCCATGTTGAAAGCAGCTGATATAAATACATGAAGAAAGTTACTAAGTTCATATTTGCTAATTATCTCCGTAAATTAAGAGAAGCCATTTAAAATCCAGCTGTAGAATTTAAAGATCCTGTTTCAAAACACTTTCTATAACTGTATTTACTTATCTTTATATTTTCCATTGTTTCTATTGTTAACAAACAATGGTTAAGGCTGTGAACTACTATATGGTTGATTTGAATGAAAATCTTTGATAAAAACAGTTCAAAAATTAATTATGCATATGGTGTGTACATAATTTATTTTTCTATATTGTGGGTTTTTTGATCAAGATGACATGAGTAGAGCATCTCAGTTAATAATATCCATGGTTCTATTGATTCCAATGGCATTTTCTCACTTTAAAAATATATGCTGGGTTCTCAATCATGAAACCAAATACTTAAAAGCAAGTTTTTAACGCAGTGTATATAGACCAGTGGTTCTCAGACTTTTGTACTGGTGACCCCTTTCACACAGCAAACCTATGAGTGCAACCCCCCCCCTTACAAATTAAAAACACATTTTTTATATTTAACGCTATTATAAATGCTGGAGGCGAAGCGGGTTTTGGGGTGGAGACTGCCAGTTTGTGACCCCCACATAATAATCTTGTGACCCTCTGAGGGGTCATGACCCACAGTTTGAGAACCCCTGACATAGACCTTGGGAAAGCTTGTTGCATAAGCAACAGTGTATAGCTTCTTTATTGAAGAACACAGGCCTCTCAGAAGGCTATTCACCATCCTTTCTGGTGCTACGTTGAACATGCTCTAGAAGGGAAGTGGATTTATTTTTTTGGAGAGTGGAGTGATTTAGGGTTGCTTGTGTAAGCAGTCCCATTGTACTCCAGTAGCTCCCAACATGAGTAAGAGTTGCAGAATTAGGCCCTTAAGCAGTACAAAGGATATTTCACTTATGTCATTATGAATATGTTTAACAATAAAAATGATTCACCCCTTGTAGCTGAGATTTAGCAAGTAAAATTTCAGAAATGTGACTACAGGGTTATTGTAATGAGAGATTTCTGAATGCAATAAATTATTCAGCTGTAACTTGTTACTAGTTTAATATTCAGTTTAAATTCTTATAAGAAGCCTATTCCAAATGAGTTCCTTATAATAAATAGGACTATGGCTGAAGTTTAGTTAATTTGTTCCTGTTTAATTTTTAATCCCTACTTTATTGAAACAAAGTTAACACTTCAAAAGCATCTGTCAAATGCGTGTAACCCTTTTTTGTTATCTGCAGAAATAAAAAGTGACCTTTTCAGTGCAAGCTGTGGTTTTACCATCTGTTTGTCTTACAGCTAGACCCTTGGTACAAACACTGCCTTTAAGGACAACTGTTAATAATGGAACCGTGTTACCAAAGAAACCAAGTGGCTCTCTACCTTCCCCATCAGGAACCAGGAAGGAAACTGTGGCACCAGCCACAAAGAGGTATGGAGAAACTTGAAACTATTAAACTAATTGAGAAAGTAGTAAATGTCGTTGTAACGCTTTTATGAGTGTGTATGTGCAGTTTTTCGCTCTTTAGATAACACTTTCAAAGCAATGGTCTAGATAATTGAAAAAGTGATTTACAGTTAAAATCTTGTAAAAATACTTACAACATCTTTCTATTCATACCAAGTTAATTAATCAGGCCAAATGTTATTGCAGTAAATACCCTGGAAATATACAATGATTAGTCTATTATTTATGTGTTTCTTTCTTGATTCTGCAGTCTAGTAGATTAAGAGTAGGAAATTTCTGCTTTGGATTTCAGAACATGTTCTGAAAAGTAATGCCAGGGTTCTTTGTTTTAGAAAATAGAAGAAACAAAATTTGGGGAAGGCATGTAGTCCTGTGACAAAGTCATATAATGCTATTGGTCACTTTTTCTCAGTAAAATTATTTTATGTAGAAATCTAATTTTCTGTGTTGTACAAGGAAATTCACTTATTTCAAACCATATTTAGCAAACACTTATGCCAGTGAAAACAACCCTGCTCTGACTTATTATTATTAACATGTATTTAAGTCCCTTTAAAAATTGCTTAAATGTCTTGGGTGTGGTTTAAAAATTAGTATGCTTCATATTTGTGTATTCCTTTACATATTCAAGCTCTGGAAAAAGTGGGATTGGTGGAGCAGGTTCAATTTGGACAAACCAGAGTCGCACTACAGAGCCAGTCTGTTATGCCCCATGGTGCAAAAGATAAGATTCTGTGTACGATTGATTTCTCCTTCTACATTCCCCTACCTTGAATGCCAAACCAGCTTTGAGTGGTGGTAATACTATCAGTCCATGGAAGGCAGATTGTAGAGATAAGAATAGCAACGTGTCCAGAAATTACTTGTGTTTGTAGAAGGAGCTAGGGATACAGAGGATACAGATTTTACATTATACATGAGGTAGAAACATATGATGTGCTATGAAGGAAACCAGCCATTGACATGATGAAAGGGGAGTGTTGCTGATTACCCAGGTTGTTCAAGTTATTGTCACCACAAAGCTCTCAGCACAAAGCAGTTTATACTCTACACCACACAGTGATAGAATCAGGAAACATCACACTGTTGTTTCTGCCTACCTGAGATGGAGTTGGGCCTCTATGACCTGGGGGCTCAGTGCAGTTGCAGGTACCTTGACACAGGTTCAGCAGTATTGTTTGAACTAGCCCTGCTGATGGGAAGGAAAGATAAATTTAAATGGGTTAAATGTCATCAGAATGTTCAAAAGCAGGTGAGAACCTATTTTAAAAAAGAAAAACTGTTTTTAGTATTTCAGAAGTAAAGTAACACTGATTTGTATATACTACACGTTTAGGGTGTTTAATTTTATTCATCATAATTCCTTTCCCTAGCACTAGCAAAGAAGAGTTGTTGCACATAGTAATTGCAAAATAAAATGCAGCATATGAGTATTAACATACTTCAGATGTACACATAGGGTGTTATTCCATACCCTGTCACTAAGAGGTGCAGAACAGAAAGAACTTGCAGCCCAGGACTGGGGGTACCTAAAATGGGTTTTAAATCATCCTGGCACTTCCCTGATTCTGGATTAATTTAGACAGCCCCACAGGCTAACCCCTGCAGCCTATATGCCTCATCATTGCCTGGCATCCCTGCTGTGCTAGCTATGTGCTGCAGCCTTACCCTTCTGTAGCCTTTCCCCCAGCATTTCGCCTGTGCTAGGTAGGGCTTGTTGGAGGACAGCCTGTGGCTGTCTTCCTTAGTTCCTGTTCTGTGAAAATTCTTCACTGACCTTTCTACCCAGCGTCAGGGGACCAGAGGGGGGACGAGAGTCTCACCCATAGATTTTAAATAAACAGTGAGAAAATAACCTGAGACACCTCCTTATGGGAGAAAAAACAGTAGACATAGGCAATCTTGCCTGTTAACTAGATGCTTATTAAGACATAAATAAATAAATAAATAAATTTGTTAGCCTCTAAGGTGCCACAAGTACTCCTTTTCTTATTAAGACAGTGTTATTTCTCTCATTCTCACAGAAATGTAATTTATAAATTCAGGTACTATAGTACGTAAGATAATTGTTTCTTTAAAAAAATCTTTTTTTTAAATGAACTGGTACAATTACAAATGTACTTATACGAAATTTTCACTTTATAGATTCTAAAATGTAGGTTTTAATATAGAATTTGCTACTTTCAAATTTATTTAAGTCTGTCTTTCAGAAATCTATATTGTACACTGTTACAGTTCATCACATAACTAAACTTCAGGAGGAACAGAGATTTTAAAAAGCACACTTGGGTATGAGCTACTTCTTCAATGAATTACTGTGAAAGGAAGACTATTTTTACTTTGCAGATTATTGTCCACTGCTGAAAGCTTTTGATATTGACCCCTAAACTAACTGATAGGATTCCCAGTTTTTATGTTAAATTATGCTCCAGATATTCCATATTTGGGGTAGCTTTATTCTGAATAAGTATTTTATGCTTACAAATGGTGAGAAAAATGAATTCATTAACTGTTTTGTATTTATATTGGGCCCTTCCATATTAAAATACTGTGGAAGAGCATGTGTGTGATACAAATGAAAATGTGTCAGCAAGAAGGAACTTTTTTTTACATAACTCTTTATTTGCATTTAGAAGCTTAAGTTGTTGCTTCGTTTACATAATATGTGTAATTTTAAAGAAACCATTCTATGCTGACTTCAGTTAGTAAAAACAAAAACAAAAGATCATTGTTCTTTTTACACTGAAGGATTTGAAAACATTCAGCCGCTTGTAAACTTAGATATTCCAGAAGCAATCCACCGCATAGTGGTAATGCTTTGTATTCCCAATTAAAACCTAGATTTTGGAGCTGATTTGATATAGCTTTGTTGCCATTAGACAAAAGTATAAGAGGAGAAAATGTAGGGGAAAAGAATACAGGCCGTATCTTGCTCAGTAGGGATTCTGGTGCAGTCTATAGACTAGCATATAGCTTAGCTTTCAAAAGGAAATAATCACTCATTCTCTCTGCTTGAAGAGATTGTAAGAGATCACAGTGGAGCAAAACGGTGAGGACTGAAGATGAAAATAAACAAACTGGTACAAAAAGAACACTATAAAAAGCATGGTTTTGTACAGAGTATAAAATACTTTAATAAGATAAATTCCTGTTGCTTCCAAACTAGCAACATATGCCCTCTGAGAAATTGCTCTCCCTCTTGGAATTAATGTACGACATTCTGTACTGGAGCAACAATGATTTTTAACTGGCATAAATACAAAATCACTATGCAGTTTCAATTAATTCTTCTGTTTTAATACCCTCAACTATTAAGAAAAAAGTTTTTAAATAAATGGAATATAAACACAAATATTCTCTTTAGAGTGAACTTTGAGTGGCAAAACTAATCTATTACATTACGTTACTAACAATAGAAGATATTAATGTATCACACTCAAAGGCATAATGCAATTAAAGCCATAAAAGAGTTCTTGAATTTATTCTAATTAATTTAAATGAAGGTGAGGGAGCATGTTAGACAAAAATTGTTAAACCAAATTGTGCACCATTTACAATTACCTTAATTGGGGCTGGCAAATTTTCTGATTCAAATTTTGACTTCACTTCAACATTGTGGGTCTGAAAGCTCAGCTTGAACTTGAATATTATTAGATTCCTGTTTCATTTAGGAGAAAAAGAGAGAGAGAGTGTGTGTATGTGAACGAGAGAGAGCGGGAGAGAGAGGAGAGAGAAAATTCCAATGGAAATATAGATGCAGCAGGCCTGGTATTTATGCCTGCTACTGTATTTTCCACTCCATGCATCTGATGAAGTGGGTTCTAGCCCACGAAAGCTTATGCCCAAATAAATTTATTAGTCTCTAAGGTGCCATAAGGACTCCTCGTTGTTTTTGCTGATACAGACTAACACGGTTACCACTCTGAAACTTCTCTGATGTTTGTACATCAGGGTAGCTTCATTAAAGTCAATGGAACTACACTAGTATAAACTTTGGAAATTTCAGTAAGCCAACTAGGATATTTTCTTCTGGGGTTACTCCCATTAGCCAGGCTAACACAGCACAGTTTTCCCCTTTAGTTAGCAAAACCCTTCACTTTTGTTGATATAGATATCTATATACCATACAGTCATAGTATGTTTAACATATTCATTAATACATATATGATTAATTAATTCGTCAGATACCTTTTGACCACTGCACCTCCGCTCTCTCCACTTAGCCATCTCCACCCAGACTTATTCTAATATTGCAAACCTCTGAGCAACTTCAAATATCTTGCACTCTTTAAATACCCAGTTACACAAGTTACCTAATTCTGCCCCTAACCTGCCCTGTTAGACTGGTCTTTGATTCAGGATGGGCTGCTATCAGCCCTGGATAGGGCTTAAGCTCCAATATTTTGGGACTGTGTATATCTAGAATTAGGCTCTTTATGCTTTTTGGGAAAAACTATTTGCAGCCAGGGTGGAGCAACACTTGTTCTAGTCCTGGAAAGGCCCATTATATTAAATTTTAAAGCTGTGACCTTTGTAATAGAAAAGCTGTTTCAGGTTACATTTAGATGTTGTCTTCTCCCTCTGAGTTCTATGAAGTTTCTCAATAATGTAAGAACATAAGAACGGCCATACTGGGTCAGATCAAACGTCCGTCTAGCCTAGTATCCTGTCTTCCGACAGTGGCCAATGCCAGGTGCACCAGAGGGAATGAACAGAACAGGTAACCATCAAGTGATCGATTGCCTGTCTCCCATTCCCAGCTTCTGGCAAATGGAGGCTAGGGACACCATCCCTGCTCATCCTGGAATGGACCTATCCTCCATGAATTTATCTAGTTCTCTTTTGACCTTCATAAAGGCCTCTGGCAAGGAGTTCCACAGGTTGACTGTGTGTTGTGTGAAAAAATACTTCCTTTTATTTGTTTTAAACCTGCTGCCTATTAATTTCATTTAGTGACCCCTAGTTCTTGCGTTATGGGAAGGAGTAAATAATATTTCCTTATTTACTTTCTCCTCACCAGTCATGATTTTATAGACCTCTATCATATCCCCGCTTAGTCGTCTCTTTTCCAAACTGAAAAGTCCCAGTCTTATTAATCTCTCCTCGTATGGAAGCCTTTCTCTACCCTAATAATTTTTGTTGTCCTTTTCTGAACCTTTTCCAATTCCAATATATCTTTTTTGAGATGGGTTGACCACATCTGCACGCAATATTCAAGATGTGGGCATACCATGGATTTATATAGAGGCAATATGATATTTTCTGTTTTATTATCTATCCGTTTCTTAATGATGCCCAACATTCTGTTTGCTTTTTTGACTGCCGCTGCACATTGAGTGGATTTTTTCAGAGAACTATCCACAGTGACTCCAAGATCTCTTTCTTGAGTGGTAACAGCTAATTTAGACCCCATCATTTTATATGTATAGTTGAGATTATGTTTTCAATGTGCATTACTTTGCATTTATCATCATTGAATTTCACCTGCCATTTTGTTGCCCAGTCACTGAGTTTTGTGAGATCCTTTTGTAACTCTTCACAGTCTGCCAGGGATTTAACTATCTTGAGTAGTTTTGTATCATCTGCAAATTTTTCCTCCTTACTGTTTACCCCCTTTTCCAGATTATTTATGAATATGTTGAGTAGGACTGTTCCCACTACCCTGGGGTATTGGTATTACTTAAGGTAAATATACAATACCTTGTTTTCCTAGTATAAGGATACCAAAAATTACTTCAGTGTTTTTAAACCCTCTCAAATATCTGTAAAATAGTTTTATATAAGATAATATGCTGTAAAGGCTTTACTGCCATAGGCTTTCATTGCCTTGTTTATCACTGATCAATGCAACCATCCTAAATATTTATACCATTACTGCACAACTGCATTGTATGTGTGTATATATGTGTGACGATTTATATTCTAATGCTTATCCTTGTAGTAATAGTGCTTGTTCTCTAGCTTGATATTATCCATTTGTTGATGATATCCTCTGATTTTTAAGAGAATTTAGGCTGCTTGTTGAAGCTCCGGAGATGGTCAGCATATACAGAGTATTGCTAAACATTCTTGTCATACATAGATATATTGTTGGACTGTAAATACGTATTTTGAACTGACCACACATCTGACTGAGGAGCCATAAAATCCACGGTACTTCACTCTTGCATGTAATTTCATATCTTGAATGTGCAGTTATGTGTGTCTTTAATTGTAAGTTTGTTTTAAATGTGTCTTGTTCCACACTTGTTGTATTCACTTTTATTCTGCTTTGTTTATGCACCTCTCAGTCATGGATTAAACAGGTCTGTGAGTCTTCTCAATGCATGCAAACTGAAAAAAACCACTGTAAGGTGAGGGATTCTTGGTAGTATTGTAGTGTCATAGTTCAGTAGGTTTTCCCTGCTGTCATAGCTCAGTCTGTGCAGGGGGGTTATTTTAGTGATGGTGTTTCTATCATAATACATAATTGTAGTAACTGTTACAACCTTCAGTATTTTCAGAAATAAATTTTGCAACATATACTCATAACCAATGTGTTTAAATGGACCAGAACTTTTATAAAGTAATTAACTCAGTAATGGTACCTCTACTTTTTGTGCTAACGTTCTCTCCATTATAGTGATGATTTTTCATAATGCAAATTCCTTCAAACATATTTGCTTATTTCATCTTGTTTCCTAAGTATTGTAAGTCAAACATTTTGTCCTGGTGTTGCACCATTAAAAACTACCTTTCCTTAAATTAATTAAGAAGGCCAAATTCTGG
Source organism: Lepidochelys olivacea (assembly GCF_965140295.1). Taxonomy (NCBI): domain Eukaryota; kingdom Metazoa; phylum Chordata; order Testudines; family Cheloniidae; genus Lepidochelys; species Lepidochelys olivacea. The sequence continues at coordinate 105,229,370 of NC_140416.1, forward strand.
ACTCAATATTCTTGTACACCCCTATAAATCAGTGTTCTAGTTTCTGTGATCCTTATGCTTCTCATTTAAATTCCAGTTGAAGTATCAGTATGTCTGCTGTGTCCAGAATAAGCATGTCAATAGTGTTCACTGTAGCATCTTAGTTTTTAATTATATAAAAATATGGTATTAGACATACCAAAATATGTGCATGCTTAAATTGATTTAACAGTATGATGGTGTTGCCGTAACCCTTATCTTTTCTTGCCTCGTCACTTCCCTACTGCCTGTCACTATTGCTCATTATGTCAAGGCTAAAATCCAAATTGTAAAATCAGTGAGCCAGGGACCATGTTCTTCTGTGAAATGTCTAGCTCTCTCTTGGGTCCTATAAAATAATAGAGTTTTCATAGGTAGGGTGACCACTGGTCTCTTATTTTAAGGGACCATCCTTTATTTAATTGATTTATCCCTTTTGGTTACCACTCATCCCTTATTTTAAAATGTATTTAAATGTATTAAAACTGTTAAGTAATATTTTAAACATTAAATTGAAGCTTATGATAATTGCATTGTATATTTGAGGCAATAGAAATATCCACTTGAGAGAGAAAAATACATGATATGCTAAAGGAAATGGTGTTTCCCTGAAATATCCCTTAAAATAGAGCGTTCTCTCTTATTTTTCTTGTGGTTTTCCCTTATTTTCTATTCAGAGGTGTAATTGAGGTTAGAATTTGGCACATAATCATAATTAAGGATGCACAAGGGATGTATTAGCAGGCATGTGTTAGTATCAGTGTCTAACGTACTGTGTCATTATTGATGAAGTAGTGCTAGTCAATAGCAGTGTCATACTTAGCCACCAGTTTTATATGGAACTTTTCTGAGAGTAAGGTTCAAACTTCTCAAGTTGCCACACATTTTTTAACTGAAGACAATGCTTTAGTTAAAAAGAAAGCATTCTTAATTTCAGTTCTCTTGTCCTTGTAATTTTTTGTTTTCAGGCTGAGCTTAAGAACTTTACAAGTGAAATTGAAATTATTCATATATTTAAAGGCAAAACATTAATGGTAAAACATGAATTGTAAAATATTTTTATTTAAGAAAATTTGTTTTGTCCTTCCATGTTAATATACTTTTAAAATGAAATTTCTTTCTCCAGAAAGAAGACAGCATTTTGTGTTGGGGACAGTAATGAAGTTATTTAATATTTGTTGCTAAATTTTTGACATTTAAAGTGAGATTAAAATGTGCTCTGTAACTTACAAATTATCTAACATAGATGCAACAAGTTGCATCTTTAAAGGCATAATTTAGTGCCATTAAGCGATGTTACCTTTTCATTCCATAGGTAGTGAACATAATACAAAATATAGGCCCTGATCCTACAAACATAGGCTTAATTTTATGCACTGGTGTGATGGAGTTCAGTGGGCAATTCATGCAAGTAAAGGCACTCATAAGAGTAAGTGTTTTGAGGACCAGTTTTTAATTGGAGAAACATTAAAATAGACTACATTATAAATTAAAATGTTTTCATTATGTCCTTTATCCCTTTCACCCAGGGCCAGCCTAAAATATACTGATTTTTGAACTGAAAGCAAGATTTGATCCTTTACTACCATCACTTCCTTGTTGTCAATTTATTTTTCCCAACTACCTATGCAGCTTAGCAACCCACATATTCTCTGTGTTATTTCATCACCCAAAAGAATATTCTTATTTCAACTTAATAATTTACATTTTGGTTGGGTTTTGTATCAGAATGCATCCAAAACAATTTGTACCACCATCAGGTGCTCCAAAAGAGAGAATATGGTAGCTGACATAAAGCTTTCCAGGATGCATCTGATGTTTCTGACCGTGTAGAACTTAAAATGGAGACATCCTTTCAGAGTAGTGCTTGGTTAGGTAGCACCTTAGCAGCTAAATAATAGTGGTTTAGGTCTGGCAAGTTGGTGAAGTGACCACAGTAATCTCTCTCCCCCTTTAAATATAAAGTCTTAAGCGGCCATCTATTTTGCTAGTTACTAAAACTGATTATGGTTGAGTCTTCTGTCTAACTAAAGAGAGCTGGATGCTGAGGGCACACTAAAGAGTGATGCAAAACCCTCCTGGTAGAGACATTCGGAGGAAGGAAAGTTGGAAGAGCAAATTAGCCCTCTGAGAATTCCCTCACAGAGGAAAAGGGGAAAAGATCTTTTTAGGATCTATGTTTTTTTTTCATAAATGTAAGTAGGAGTGTCACATGTTGACAAGATAATGACTGAAACTGCCGAAATATTTAAGAAGTCTCAGTTTACTCATCACCTTTGGGTATATTAAAACTGGGTTGAAAGTACAGTATAGAGTAGTTGATACTGAATTAAAGACTGAATGGATATGAAGAGACATGGTCAGCTTATTAGTGCTCAAAATTTGACCTACTTTGAGAATTATGTGTAATATGGCTAGGAATGTCAAATGTTATACTTTCTTTTTAAATCTATCACTCCATTCTCTAAATTTAGTTTGGACTGATGTACAAAAATTGTAAGTGTGACCTCTCTGATATTCTGCTTCAGAAGTCTATGTATCGCGTATACCTGAGCAGTGGATATTCCAACTGGCATCAGTGATGCTAGTATAGCACCTCTTGTAGACTGAAAAATAAGCAAAAAGGCAGTCATGTTAACCTCCATTGCAGTAGATACCCAGCAAAATAGTCTGACGGCTGCAGTTCAGTTCTTAGTAACCTAAATCATTATCTGTTCTAGAAAGTAATTTGTTAAATAGGTATGTTAATGCTCTTAGAAATAAAAGTGCAATTAAACTTTCTGAGGTATAGTTTATCAAAATCAATTTGTAATAAAATACTCTTTTATATGTACTGCTATATAACTTACTCCCTTTTTTGTTAGTACTGTCAAAAGAACCAGCTCAGCTGAACGTGTATCCCCAGGAGGTCGAAGGGAAAGCTATGGAGATTCCAAAGGCAGCCGCAATCGCACTGGATCCACCAGCAGTTCTTCTAGTGGTAAAAAGAACAATGAGAAGTATGTGATATTTTTAATGTTTCCCTCTTTCCCACACTGACTGCCCTAATAATGAAGTTACTAATTTTAAATAAGCAACTATTGAAAGTTTGGATTTTCTAATGAGACAGCAATCAGACATGAGATGTCTCTGCTCCTGGACTTCAGGAAAGCACACTTAGACTCCCTCAGGGAGCTGATGGGTAGGATCCCCTGGGGGACTAACATGAAGGGGAAAGGAGTCCAGGAGAGCTGGCTGTATTTCAAGGAATCCCTATTGAGGTTACAGGGACGAACCATCCCGATGTGTCGAAAGAATAGTAAATATGGCAGGCGACCAGCTTGGCTTAACGGTGAAATCCTTGCGGATCTTAAACATAAAAAAGAAGCTTACAAGAAGTGGAAGATAGGACAACTGACCAGGGAAGAGTATAATATTATTGCTCGGGCATGTAGGAATGAAATCAGGAAGGCCAAATCACACCTGGAGTTGCAGCTAGCAAGAGATATTAAGAGTAACAAGAAGGGTTTCTTCAGGTATGTTGGCAACAAGAAGAAAGCCAAGGAAAGTGTGGGCCCCTTACTGAATGAGGGAGGCAACCTAGTGACAGAGGATGTGGAAAAAGCTAATGTACTCAATGCTTTTTTTGCCTGTCTTCACGAACAAGGTCAGCTCCCAGACTGCTACACTGGGCATCACAGCATGGGGAGTAGGTGGCCAGCCCTCTGTGGAGAAAGAGGTGGTTAGGGACTATTTAGAAAAGCTGGACGTGCTCAAGTCCATGGGGCCGGACGCATTGCATCCGAGAGTGCTAAAGGAATTGGCGGCTGTGATTGCAGAGCCATTGGCCATTATCTTTGAAAACTCGTGGCGAACGGGGGAAGTCCCAGATGACTGGAAAAAGGTTAATGTAGTGCCAATCTTTAAAAAAGGGAAGAAGGAGGATCCTGGGAACTACAGGCCAGTCAGCCTCACCTCAGTCCCCGGAAAAATCATGGAGCAGGTCCTCAAGGAATCAATTCTGAAGCACTTACACGAGAGGAAAGTGATCAGGAACAGTCAGCATGGATTCACCAAGGGAAGGTCATGCCTGACTAATATAATCGCCTTCTATGATGAGATTACTGGTTCTGTGGATGAAGGGAAAGCAGTGGATATATTGTTTCTTGACTTTAACAAAGCTTTTGACATGGTCTCCCACAGTATTCTTGTCAGCAAGTTAAAGAAGTATGGGCTGGATGAATGCACTATAAGGTGGGTAGAAAGTTGGCTAGATTGTCGGGCTCAATGGGTAGTGATCAATGGCTCCATGTTTAGTTGGCAGCCAGTATCAAGTGGAATGCCCCAAGGGTCGGTCCTGGGGCCGGTTTTGTTCAATATCTTCATAAATGATCTAGAGGATGGTGTGGATTGCACTCTCTGCAAATTTGCGGATGATACTAAACTAGGAGGAGTGGTAGATACGCTGGAGGGCGGGGATAGGATACGGAGGGGCCTAGACAAATTGGAGGATTGGGCCAAAAGAAATCTGATGAGGTTCAACAAGGATAAGTGCAGGGTCCTGCACTTAGGACGGAAGAACCCAATGCACCGTTACAGACTAGGGACCGAATGGCTAGGCAGCAGTTCTGCGGAAAAGGACCTAGGGGTGACAGTGGACGAGAAGCTGGATATGAGTCAACAGTGTGCCCTTGTTGCCAAGAAAGCCAGTGGTATTTTGGGTTGTATAATTAGGGGCATAGCCAGCAGATCGAGGGATGTGATCATTCCCCCCTATTCAACATTGGTGAGGCCTCATCTGGAGTACTGTGTCCAGTTTTGGGCCCCACACTACAAGAAGGATGTGGATAAATTGGAGAGAGTCCAGCGAAGGGCAACAAAAATGATTAGGGGTCTGGAACACATGACTTATGAGGAGAGGCTGAGGGAACTGGGATTGTTTAGTCTGCAGAAGAGAAGAATGAGGGGGGATTTGATAGCTGCTTTCAACTACCTGAGAGGTGGTTCCAAAGAGGATGGTTCTAGACTATTCTCAGTGGTAGAAGAGGACAGGACAAGGAGTAATGGTCTCAAGTTGCAGTGGGGGAGGTTTAGGTTGGATATTAGGAAAAACTTTTTCACTAGGAGGGTGGTGAAACACTGGAATGCGTTACCGAGGGAGGTGGTAGAATCTCCTTCCTTAGAAGTTTTTAAGGTCAGGCTTGACAAAGCCCTGGCTGGGATGATTTAACTGGGGATTGGTCCTGCTTTGAGCAGGGGGTTGGATTAGATGACCTCCTGAGGTCCCTTCCAACCCTGATATTCTATGATTCTATGATTCTTCTGTATTAAACAGAGGATAGTTTTAAAGTACTCCGTCATGTAAACACTTTTTCAAGTTGAGATTACACATTTTGTTTGCCTTATTGTATTCTAAGCTATGAGCAATGTGAAAATTTTGAGTTGCATACAGTAATACCAAAAAAGCTTAGAGTTATTAATCCTTCTTTCCAGTATGTTGTTGGACTCCTTCATGTTACTTCTTGTGATATTTTTCTTTGGAGAATGCAGTCATTTGTCTAGGGCATCATGTCTTCCCTCTGCTGATATGTTAGCAGATTTTTAAAGTGACTGTTCATATTCATGGAGACATTTGGTAATGTCTCCATAGTCAAGGTTATGTTGAGATTTGCATGTAAAGCAGGACTACAATCTCTGTTTCATACTTTAAAATCTGATTTTAGTTTCCAGGTTTGGCACAAAACTTTTTATAGCACAACTGAAGTTTCTATATTTATTTTAGGGAAATATTTACTAATTTTTGCAGAGGAAGCATGGAAATGTTGTTGTCCTATTTTCCTTATTTCTTCGATTCCTTCCAGATAGCTCATAAACTCTGTGCACACACATGGTAATAACCTCTTGGACATAGGCCATTTTTAAAATTAAACAAACAAAAATTTATTTTTCTTATTCAGTATTCACAGTTTTGAGCTACACAAAGTTTAGGTGACAGAATAGCTCAGGTCCTTCTGCTACTTACATTCGCTGATAGTGCTCTGCAGGTATCCATGATGAAGCAGGTCTAGGCTGGGCTTTGGGAGAGAGAGTTGGGGCTTTAGGTAGTATGATGTGTAAGGGAAGCAGGCAGACTAAGTGAGGCTTTGCAGGAACACGAGGGGTTGAGTGGGGCTTTGGAGAACAGGTTTTCCAGGAGGCTGGATAGAGAGAAGAAGCTTATGTGCAGGTGCTTTACAGAGGGCTTGGGATGAAGGGAAGCCCATTGTCTTTACACCATGGCATAGAAACTCTCTCTTCTTCTGATGCTGCTGCCTTGGCTTTCCAATGCAGCATCCCTGGGGAAGACAAACTGCTGAGTTGTTTACACATCTAGGATGGTCTTGGGAGGCTAAGTCACTGGAATGGCAGTCAGGAGAGCTAGGTTCATTTCCTGCCTTTGTCTCAAGGTTTGTGTGTGGTTTTGGCCAAACCATGATCTCTCTGTGTCTCCATCCCCACCTGTAAAATGGGGAGGATAATAATACTACTCTACCTCATAGGATGTTGTGATCATAAAAACATTAATGTTAATGAGGATCATACAACGACATAGTGCTGCTGTTCTTTATGAAGTTCTTTCCAACCACGACCAGTTGACTGGTTAGGGACCATTCCAGGCTTTCCCCAGATCCGTCCTTAGTGCCTAGATTAGATAATTAGTTAAAGGTTTTAGCGTAGATTAGATAGTTTTTAATCATTAATTGTTAAGGATAACATTTATAGTTAATTTTAGTCAAGTTTTCTTTGGCTCTGGGATGGCGTCTCCGAAGATCAAGAAACCTGGCTTCAAGAGATCTGTTTCCTGCCCTCAGTACCTCCAACATCTACACATACACTGGATGTCTTGTGTGCCTAGGGGAGGTTCATTCTCTGTTTGATTGCTCTAGTGGTTCTACATTTACTCAGGGCTCTAGAAAGGGACTGCAGGTGATACTGCTCCAGGAGGCATTGGCAGCACAGCTCACCAGATCCAAACATTCACAAAGATCTGAAAGATTCCATAGACGGGCATCAGCCCCTAATACACTGAGAGCAAAGAAACTTAACACTAGACAAAAATTGTCTACATCACCACTAAGTATTAAGAGATCTGCAGCTCCAAGAAAGAATTCAAAATCTAAAAGCAGAGTCCTTGTCAATGTCATTGTCTTTGTCCAAAGCCAGTCTATGAGAGAGAGAGTGTCTGGATCCCTCTGATCTGATTACACCTAACGAACTGGAGATCAGAAAAGACTCTGTGACAAGACTTGCTGGTTTGAACTAGAGTAAATGGTGGATTCTCTGTAACTTGAAGTCTTTAAATCAAGATTTCAGCCCTTCAGTAACTCAGCCAGAGGTTATGGGCCTATTACAGGAGTACCTGGATGAGGTTCTGTGGCCTGCGATGTGTAGGAGGTCGGACTAGATGATCAGGATGATCCCTTCTGCAGGGCTGTCCCTAGGGGAGTGAGGGGCCCAGGACAAATCAACCTCCCTGCTAGTCTCCTCACCTACTGCCCGGCATGCCCACCCAGCTGCCGCTCGTCTCCTCACTCCCTGCCTACCCGCCCGCCCGCTGTTCTCTTCCTCACTCTGTCCTCCTGCCTGCCTGACACTCGCCTCCTTACCTGCCTGCCCACCACTCGCCTCCCTGCTAGTCTCCTCGCTGTCCATCCGGTGTGCCCTCCCACCTGTCTGCCCGACTGCCACTCTCCTCCTCGCCATCCACCCACCCGCCTGCTGCTCGCCTCCTCACCTCCCTGCCGGCCACTCGCCTCCCCGCTAGTCTCCTCGTCGTCCATCTGGCACACCCCCCTGCCTCTCTTCCTGGCAGCCACTCACCTCCTCACCCCTGTCCGCCTGCCTCCTCACCCCCCGCCATGCCTGCCCACCCGCCGCTCTCGTCACCACATGCCTGCCTGACACTCGCCTCCTCATCTGCCTGTCCACCACTCGCCTCCCTGCTAGTCTCCTTGCTGTTGGTCCAGCGTGCTTCCCCGCCTGTCTGCCCAACTGCCACTCTCCTCCTCGCCATTCGCCTGCCTGCCTACCGCTCACTGCTCACCCGCCTGCCCTCTGCTTGCCTCCCTGCTAGGATCCTCGCCGTCCATCCGGCACACACACCCCCATCCACCCGACCGCCGCTCTTCTCCTCACCGCCCACCCGCCTGCCTCCTCAGCCCCCTCCCACCTGCCTGCCTGTCGCTTGCTTCCCCGTTCACCTCCTCACCTCGCCCGCCCGCCTCACCTCCCTGACCACCTCCTCACCTGAATATCAGGACATATGGTGTCCGATTGTACATTGGTCGGGACACAGGACAAAGGGCTAAATATCGGGACAGCCCCAATTTTATCAAAGCGAGGGGGCCCCCAAAGCGTGGGGCCCAGGGTGGTCGCCCCAAGTCACCCCCTGCCCAAAGGATGGCTCTGCCTTTCTGACCTTAAGATCTATGAGTCTATGAAACACTGAGAGAGGGGTATTAATTCCATAAATTCTTTATTCATCGGCACCTTTCCTTAGAGACGTCTGTGTTCTCTTGTCTTTTGGGGTCATCTGTATGAAACATACCACAGTAATCTTTAAAAGGGTTATTAAATATAGAGAAAATGGAATTAAAACAAAAGAAAACATTTGCGTGACACATCTAGATTTACACTTCTCAGAAGTGACACTAGACTAGGTGTTCTCAGCTTAGTTACAGAAGGGACGGGGGGAGAAGAAAACAAAAGAGCTTACATCTCTTGAAAGCAATCCCCTCTCTCTGACCACTTTGGTCCCTTTGTCATCATTGCACTTAGTGTCTAGATAGCAACTCCTTTCTTGTCCCCCTCAGACATGCTTATTAAATCCCCTCTTGAATTTTTCCCAAATAGTTTGCTGAACATGCGCACACACACACACACACACACACTAGGGTTTGTCAACAGCTTTAATCTCCACCTTCCAGGAGATGTCCACTGAAGAAGACGATACACTTAACCATGATTGGTAGTTGCCTTTCAAAGGCTTACCGACCTAGTTCAGATACCAGCTTTCACAGATGACTTTGGCTGGTTGTACCCCTTATGGACAGGGTACATAAATACTTAAATACTCCCCCAATTATGTTTTTTCTGTTGTCAATGAACTGTGAATTATGGACAGAGGCCCAGGCCCTCTGTCACACTGATATACAAAGGGCCGGCTCCAGGCACCAGCGTTCCAAGCAGGTGCTTCGGGTGGCAGTCAGAAAGGGGCGGCAGTGTTCCTGCGGTGCTGGCAATTTGGCAGCAGCTTCTGCCTTTTGCCGTCCTGGGCGGCAATTCGGCAGCAGCTTCTCTCTTCTGCTGTCCGTGGCGGCAATTCAGTGGGAGTTTCTCCCTTCTGCCGTCTGTGGTGGCAATTCAGCAGCGACAGTTTTTTTTGCTGCTTGGGGTGGCAAAAACGGTAGAGCCAGCCCTGGATATACAGATACTCTTTAAAAAATATAACATCATTCTTTTTTGGTGTAGTTGTACACTGTTTTTGGACTGACAAGCATAGGTGGCCGATGGACAAAATTAATGATGGGATACTGTAGGTGCCAGAGATTTTTAATGTCTGCCGTGGTTGGACTAGATTTTCAAAGGAAAAAACTTGACATCTTGTGGGAGAGAGGCTGGGATCCCAGGGTTGTGAAAATAGTTGTATGAGAAATGTGAAAAAAGTTTTGGCATCTGTGAGCAGGGTACCACAAGGAAAATATTATTTTTACCATGTCCTCATGTTGTATGTGGTTTTTAATTAATTGATTTTATAAAATTATATGAACTATTACTATGGCATATGAAAAGTGTTGTATGCATGGCAAACTTTAAAAGAAAACTCCTTGATTATTTTCACAGCAAACCCAAGGAACCAATGTTCAGTGCAGGTAGGTTCTGTTTTATTTTTTTCCATTTCTAAAGAGATAACTTGCATGCTGATGCATTTTTTTATTGTACAGTGATTTATCAGGGAAATCGGCTTTCGGATTCAGAGCCTTTCACTTACAGGCCACTGGTGGCCTACTTCCTAGTGGCCAATGGGTCTGCATTGTGACTGGAATCCTTTTTGGCAAGAAGGCCAAGAACAAAAAGCTATGAAAATGGAAACTACCTTCTTACCAAATAGAGATATTCCTGTTCAAAACAGGATTAAGGTTTTTGTGGGTCGAAGTATATTTGAAGCTCAGACTATGGCTCTCTGCACTATACAATATTTTAAGTGTGATTCTACTCATAAAAATGAGCAAATGCAATTAAGAGATTTCATATTTATGTCTCAGTTCTTTCCTGAGCAAAATTGCCAAGTTACAAATAAAAATACTGTTTTTCTAACTGAAGCTCTGGAAGCTCATCTTTTGACTTGAAAGTCAGTGTTCTTTTCTTTCCTGCTCATGCATCATCACCATCAACAAGATTCTGCAGGCTACATTCTAAATTTAAATAAGGACAGAGTTTATTTGCCTCTGCCATTAAAACTTTACGAACAATCCTGTTGATGGCATGTGACACAAAATAGAGTACAGCTTGCTTCCCTGTTGGCTCTGCAGAGCCAAGCAAAAGTAAAAAGTAGTAAAAACTTACTTTGTCATTGGAATAAGCAAATGTGATGGAATGCACACTGAAAACAAATCTGCTGGTTCAGCACGTGGTGTTTTTATAGTTACCTTTCAGACTATAATCATAATTTAAGTTAAAGATGGAGGATTTCTGTTTCTTGGGCTGATAATCAAGACCCCCCAGCAAAGCACATGGTAACTTCCAACTTATATGTATGTATATATATATATATATATATATATATATTCTTACTATATGTTCCATTCTATGCATCCGATGAAGTGGGCCATAGCCCATGAAAGCTTATGCTATAATAAATTTGTTAGTCTATAAGGTGCCACAAGTACTCCTGTGTTCTTCTAAGTAGTCCTGTTGACTTCATTGGGAATACTCATGTACTTATTGCTTCTCTGGATCACAGCCCATGTCCCTCTCATGGATACAAGTTCAAGAACAAGAAAATAGCTTCTGATATGCTACATTTATACTTTTGTCTCATAGTAACTTTTTTTCTTTTTCACTTTCCTGGAAAAGGGCACATTTGGCTTTAATAGTTTTTTGTTTCAAAATTTGCTATTGAGATTCATAGATTAAATTATTCATTTAAGTTATGTGAGTTTGATCTTACCCTTCTGATTCAGGCAAAATTACCACTGAAATCAGTTAGAGGTTTTTTTTTCTAGGCAAAGTATATCCCAAATTCCTAAATATTTAATTATTTTTAGCATAAAGTTACATAATGGAGCTTAAACCAATCTTTTAATGATAAAATAGCTCTAAATGTATTACTCTTGGCTAGAAAAACAGAGTTTTGAATGCAGTAACACACAATCCATTGAATGGACTATGGGTCAATGTTTTGTCAAGCAGCAGATTAGCCTCTAAGAGAATACAGCTGGACAACCAATAGAGCAGGGGTGTAGGTGAGCCTGACTGTACTCAAACCCATCTTTATCTAGCACTTCTGTCTCTGTCTCTGTAATCACAAGGGAAGCGCCGTGTGACACACTGCAAAGGTAGGCATCACTTCCAAAACCTCATAGCTCTCTATGCAAAACTGTTACCAGGGTGACAGAAGCTGTATTTTTATACAGCCAATATACATTTTTATTGGAAAGTTAAAACTCTTCAATTTATTTGAGTAAGGTTAAAAATATTCATGTAAAAGTGTCTGAATTATAACCCTTGATGCACTATAATGATAACAATGGGTTATAATTTAGATTTTGGTTGACTTTGGTAAATGACTTTTTTAAAAATTCAGTGTTGAGAGAGCTATATGGCAGCACCTGGATGTCTCACTGTGTTTGAAATGCTGTTTTGCACTTCTGCTAACATGCCCTGTGATATAGAACCTGCCCTGTTTTTGCTGTTTTGCTGCAAATCTAATGTATGCTTATAGAAACATTGTTTTTTTCCCCTGCTTATATCTTCCTTGGTAGATTGTAGATTTGTCTGAATTATCAGTAAGCAGAAGTAGGTGTAAAATTAATTTTAAATGTTTTTTGCACAGTGTAGTAATACAGAATTATGTTTATTAAATGGATAGTATTGATTTCTGAAACATAATTTAATTGGACATTAAATATGCACATATGGTACATATCTGTAACTTGTCTCTTTGATATAACCAGAGATCTTGTCTTGGATTTTAGAAGTTGCTTATTCTTAACCAGTTTTTCACTAACCTGCATCTTTTAGCTTTCCATCAATTAAGTTTAAGCCTTTATAAAGGAATGACTGTTTTACTCTCAAGACTAAATTTTGGAAGGGGCTTCAACCCCACCACTGTATATTCATAGTGCAGTTTTATGTCTGAAACTAATAGTGGGTTCAATTGCAGATCTAATTAGCATTAAGACATCTTACTACTAAGGCTGTCGATTAATCACAGTTAACTCACGTGATTAATTAAAAAAATTAATCATGATTAAAAAAGTTAATCGTGATTAATCACAGTTTTAATCACACTGTTAAACAGTAGAATACCAATTGAAATTTATTAAATATTTTGGATGTTTTTCTATATTTTTAAATATATTGATTTCAGTTACAACACAGAATACAAAGTGTGCAGTGCTCACTTTATATTATTATTTTTTATTACAAATATTTGCACGGTAAAAATGATAAACAAAAGAAATACTATTTTTCAATTCACTTCATACAAGTATTGTAGTGCAATCTCTTTATCGTGAAAGTGCAACTTACAGATGTAGATTTTTTTTGTTACATAACTGAACTCAAAACCAAAACAATGTAAAACTTTAGAACCTACAAGTCCACTCAGTCCTACTTGTTCAGCGAATTGCTAAGAGAAACAAGTTTGTTTACATTTACAGGAGATAATGCTGCCTGCTTCTTATTTACAATGTCACCTGAAAGTGAGAACAGGCGTTCACCTGGCACTTTTGTAGCCAGCATTGCAAGGTATTTAAGTGTCTGATATGTTAAACATTCGTATGCCCCTTCATGCTTTGGCCACCATTCCAGAGGACATGCTTCCATGCTGATGATGCTTGTTAAAAAAATAATGCATTAATTACTTAGTGACTGAACTCTTTGGGGGAGAATTGTATGTCTCCTGCTCTGTTTTACTTGCATTCTGCCATATATTTCATGTTTTAGCTGTCTCGGATGATAACCCAGCACATGTTGTTCGTTTTAAGAACACTTTCACTGCAGATTTGACAAAACACAAAGAAGGTACCAATGTGAGATTTCTCAAGGTAGCTACAGCACTCAACCCAAGGTTTAAGAATCTGAAATCCCTTCCAAAATCTGAGAGGGACAAGGTGTGGAGCATGCTTTCAAAAGTCTTAAAAGAGCAACACTCTGATGCAGAAACTACAGAACCCAAACCACCAAAAAAGAAAATCAGCCTTTTATAGGTGGCATCCAACTCAGCTGATGAAAATGAACATGCATCAGTCTGCACTGCTTTGGATCGTTATCAAGCAGAACCCATCATCAGCATGGACACGTCCTCTGTTGAACCATGAAGACGTGAATCTTTAGTGCATCTGACACGTACATATCTTGCGACGCCAGCTACAACAGTGCCATGCGAACGCCTATTCTCATTTTCAGTGACATTGTAAACAAGAAGCGGGCATCATTATCTCCTGCAAATGTAACCAAACTTGTTTGTCTAAGTGATTGGCTGAAGTAGGACTGAGTGGACTTGTAAGCTCTACAGTTTTCATTGTTTTGTTTTTGAATGCAGTTTTTATGTACATAATTCTACATTTGTAAGTTCAACTTTCATGATAGAGATTGCACTACAGTACTTGTATTAGGTGAATTGAAAAATACTATTTCTTTTGCTTTTTACAATACAAATATTTGTAATACAAATAAATATAAAGTGAGCACTGTATACTTTGTATTCTGTGTTGCAATTGAAATCAATATATTTGAAAATGTATAAAAGATCCAAAAAATTTTAAACAAATGGTATTCTATTATTGTTTAACAGTGCGACTAATTGCGATTAATTTTTTTGATAGTTTGTCAGCCCCATTGACTACCTAAAAGGAGAAAATGGACCTGCATTTGCTTCAGCTCATAAAATTTGTGGGTGCAGAAATACAGGCTATGTAAAAATTTGGTCCTTGGGTTCTTGTTTCTAGTTCTCTGATTCCTCTCTCTCTTTACATTTATAGTTATATAGTGATCTGATATTTAATGACCTTTGCTAAGGAAAGTAGGGATAAGGAGTGTGCAGTATTGTATGTGTATTTTTCATGCTTCAGTAGTCAAAATTGCAAAAGTCACTATGGTTCAAGTGACCAAATAATGAGAGACCTAATGATCTCCTCCCTTACCTGCCTTTTAATAATCATGATTAGAGTTGACATCACTAAAATCTGTTAACTTTCCAAATGTACAGTCTCATAATGCCTTAATAACTTTAGTGCTGGTAATATATTCTCAGCCTAATCACAGGGGTATCACATGCAAATATGAACAGTGATGTAGTTATCTATCTTGTGCAGTGCAAGAGCATATTTTGTTTCTTGGTAGAGAACTACAAATGTAATTATTTATAAATATCCAAACATGTCTTCAGTGTTATCAGTCATCTTGAACTCCACACATCTGTTAACATTTTAGTTGTGTCCACTTTTAATATTGTTTGTTTTCCATTCTTTCACTAGAAATCTCAATTAAAAAACTATTAGTTTTTTTTACTATCATGCCATAATTATACAGGACACCGTGCAAAAGCAGCGCTGTGACAGAACAACTAGGTTTCCTGAGCACATACATTTCTGCAGTACAATAGGAAAATATAGTTTAAACATATGACATTTCTTTACTGAATGAATTCTCTCTATAGATGAGACAATAATGAATGCATGTACTCCCATTAAAACACAGCTTTTAGTTTTTAAAATTAAAATAATACTGGCATGTGTGTTAATGATGATTGAAAATCCTTAGCATAACTTTAACAGACCTAAATTGTATACGTTTTATTTACATAATTTTTTTACTTCTGCCCTTCCATTTCCTCTGTGCACATGATTATTCTGTCTAGTAACTCTACAGATGTCACTGACTCCAAAAGTTCTTGATTCACATGAGAGCAAGGCTGAATCCTTTGATCTGCTGATGGAGCAGCAGAAGTCAGCACGTTTTGAATCTGGACAAACTTCACCAGAAGTTCACAAGACACCCTGTTTGGCCCTGCCAATTTCTAAAAGTCCTAGTCAGACCTTCATGCCATTTCCTAGATCTCCTAGTTTTATAAGCCCCATGAAATCCCCGAGTCAGTACTTTCAGATCTGTTATTAATTCATGCTTCTGTTCTCAGACATATTTCTTATAAGACCCCCAACTACAGTATTTCTAGTGTTTTCTCCTATAAATGTTTACTTTCTATCAGCAAAGTTCAGTTTTGTAGCTTCTTTCTTACATCATTTTTCTTTCTATAATGTGTTGTCAGTTTGTCATTTCTGTTTCAATGTTTAGCTATGCTTCAAACACTTAACTGTTTTTGCATGTACGTCAGCATGATTCTTTTTACTATTTGTTTGTGTTTATACGTGATGTACCTTTCACATTATGTATCAAGTGCAAAGTACATTTTTACACTGAGATGCAAAGAATGCAACTAAGTGTTTAAGTATTTTTAGATGCTGATGCTCAGAACTGTAAATATCCATCAAAAACTAAATAAAAGA
Organism: Lepidochelys olivacea; assembly: GCF_965140295.1. Classification (NCBI taxonomy): domain Eukaryota; kingdom Metazoa; phylum Chordata; order Testudines; family Cheloniidae; genus Lepidochelys; species Lepidochelys olivacea. Next base: position 105,245,137 of record NC_140416.1, read on the forward strand.
ATTTTAAGTGGCATTCCTGCGTTAATCGTAATTTTTACTTTGGTGTTTTTCCTCAGTTCTGGTATAAAAAGGAAATATGTACATATGGTATTGATTTTCCCTGAAAGTAATGGTTTGGTCTTAATCTTTTCATTTCTATAGTTCTTTGTTGCATAGTCTGGTTGAAGAGTTTGCTTCTAGTCTCAAAATATTTAGACCAAAAGGGGACTTTATACCCTTAGTTTGATAACCCCTATCTAGTGTTAGTTTGTGACTAAAACTAAAACAAAAGCTACATGTCCTATAATAGAAGTTTGAAACGCCATGTTATGCAAAAATATTATTCACTGAGATGATAGGTGGGAGCAGTTGGAGGAGAAATCTTTGCTGATGTGTTTATGTGTAACTCTCTGAACATTTCTGACCCTTTTTGTAGAAGAAGGATATGTAAAAATGTTTCTGCGTGGACGTCCTGTTACCATGTACATGCCCAAAGATCAAGTGGAATCTTACAATTTGGAAGCAAAAGTAGAACTACCAGCCAAGAGGCTTAAACTGGAATGGGTGTATCCTTTTTATGCTAGAGTATTACTGGTAACTACTAATTTCTTAGCAATTGTCTTAAAATTTTGTTATAAAAATTATTTAGCAAAATTGAGGTCTTTGAATTATTTTCTTTAATGAACTATTAGGCCACATTCACTTTTCAATAGGTGATAATTTCTTGAGGCTGCTGCTCCAGATTTTATGCAAAATAGTCAAGCAGCTCGAGGATGGTTTCACTTAAATGTTGCCTGAAGGTTATGTTTAAAACATGTTAACTATCACAAATTAAAATTAGTCATATTGCAAGAATTTAGTGAACTGTAATTACTAATTATAGTGTACATAAAACAAGTTTGCTTCTTTTCCGATACACATCAGTACTTTATTACGCTATATATATATTTTTAAATTGCACCCTTGTCTTTTTTAAGAGGTGCTATAATTGCAGTACACGGATAACAAAAGGGGTCTTATAGAACATTCTTGTACATGACAAATTCTCTTCACTGTAGTTAGAAATAAAGATTTTTTTTTTAAATGGAGCCTAAAGTTAGACTCAGAAATCCACATTTAGAAGCTAGTCACCTATTATCAAGTTTTGTTGTAAGTGTCATGATAGAAGTGAGACTTGAGCTGGGATTTGATGGAGGATAATGTGATCACTTTACACATTTTTATTGGGTGCTCCTTCTTAGCATAAGGGCAAGCATTGGAGAATGCATGAAGATACTTGCTAGAAAATTTGACAGATGGGCAATGAAGGCTGCATTGGCATAGACCCCAGCCTCCACTCCCTCTACTCCGCCAACAATGTTTCAGTATCTTATACAAAATGATAGTTGTGATGGGGATAGGCCATGACTTCAGTGTGAGTATTCCCATGCTTTGTTTTTTAAAGTGTGATATCTATAGTATAACCTATTAGAAAGCTAAAGTTTTCAATCCATGGAAATATATCAAAGGTTAACAGCCTCAAGCCAGTGCTGGGTAGCTGGAAGGTTAGAAGGTAGAGGAGGAAACATATTTCCAAAGAATACCATGCTGAATTTTCCTTTCAGACTTTTTTTCCTTTGGATGTAGTCACTGGGACTGTTTCCAGGCTTAGAAGTTAAACTCATGTCTAAGTCTTTTCAGAATACGGGCACAAAGATGTTACTATTTTTTATTGTTATTTGTATTACCATAACACTTAGGAGCCCTAGGTATGGACCAGGACACCATTGTGCTAGATGTTGTACAAACACAGAACAAGACAATGGTCCATGCCCCAAAGAGATTACAACCTAAGTATGATGATAATGGAGTCTCACGTCAGTGTCAATATACAAGGATTCAGCAAACATTATAGGTGAACATGTATATGTGAGGTCAGACCAATGAGAGAAATGCAAAAATGGTTATATGTGGGACGGGCAAGGTTGTCCATGACCATTGCAGGCTGTTGTATCCTTGCTTTGTGGTGTTCATGTTTTTCACATAAGGTGTTAATCCGCCTTGCTTCAAAGCAGTTAATGGCAACATGACAAATATTCAGCCATCTTGCTCAGTTATGGGATCAACATGACATATTTTCAAGTTTGACTTCAGTGTGTCTGTATATTGTTTGTAGTGGCCTCCAGGAAAAGAAGCGTATTGCTTTAGATGACCATAAAGTATGGCCTCTGGTAGTTTCAATTTGGCCATACAAATGAGATGCTCCGACCAATGCAGCTGAGCTTTTATGAGCATGCTTTGAATGCCAGACATCCAAAAACAATCAAGGATATCAGTATTGGGAATCTTGTCCTACCATTTGATTCTGCAAACAGACTGAAGACAGCACATATGGAACTGATCAAATTTCCTAATGTGGCAGTGATATGTTGTCCAAGTCTCAAAACCATATAGAAGCATTGTAAGCATGACTCTCCAATAGACATTTAGCTTAGTGCTTATTTTGATGTCCCTATTGTTTCATAGGTGTTGTGTGAGCATTCCACATGCAGAACTGGCCTTGGCTATGTGATGGGTAATCTTGTCATCAGTTATGGCATTCTGTGACAGCATACTCTCTATATAGCAAAACTTCTCTATTGTATCAAGAGGAGTGTTGTTGATCTTAATAAGTGATAGACAAATGTATCACTGGACACAGGTTGGGTACATTACTTCAGTTTTCTTTCAGCTGATTTTGAAACCAAAGTGATTGACTGCCCTAGCAAAGTGATCTCGTATAAATTGAATGTCATCAACAGAGTCAGCAACCAGTACAGTCATCAGCAAATGAAATCTTAATGAGTTAACCCGCCACTTTTGTGTGAACACAGAAGCATTGCAGATTTCACAACTTCCCATCAGTACAGAACTGGATAAATACTCTTCTGTCAATGTCATGAAATGCATCCATAAGCATAGCCAAAAAACGATGGAAAAGAGTTAGAGAGCCAGCAGGCAACATTGTTTAGTGCCATTGATGACTGGAAAGAGGTCCAGTATCTCACCATTTTCCACCACTCTGGCCATCATCCCATCATGGAAGGAACGAATGACAAATAAATTTTGCAGGGAATCCAGATATAAACAAAGATTTCCAGAGTCCCTCATGATTTAGAGTCCAGAGTTTTAACTAATTTGGTAAACACTGTATAAAGACCACAGTTTTTCTCCCGGCACTCTTCCTGAAGCTGACGGGCTGTAAAGATCATGTCTGTAGTAGCCCATCCAGACCAGAATCCACATTGGGACTCGGAAAAGTTGATTTCCACAAGATAGGTGGTAAGTCTTCAGTATGACCCAGGCAAGAATTTTCCCAGCAACAGAGTAGGGAAATATCATAATGATTATCAGTTTGCCATATCACCCTAATGTTTATAGAGGTGGACAATGCTGGCATCCTTCAAATCCTGTGGCACCTACTCCTGCTTCCAAATAATGTGGAAGAGCCATGTGAGGTGCCTTCCAGTGTGGTAGCCACCCTACTTATAGATATCTGCTAGCATGCCATCCAGTCTGAGTGCTTTGCTTTGTGACATCTGCTTGATTGCTGTTGTGTTCTCAGAAGGTGGGAGCTTGTATGAGTTCTCCTTTTAATGGATGTTGTGGAAGAGCATTAGTTGCGTCCTTGGAAATTTTGAAAGGATGATTAAGAAGTGAGCTGAAATGTTCTCTCCGTTGAGCATGTATTTCTTTTTTCTCAGTTGAGTCAATTGCTGTCCAGTGTGCATACAGGGGTTATCTTGTTGCACCAGGGGCTACCACACCGCATGCAGGGTCAGATAAGTATAAAACAAAAAATAACAGATGGATACAGACAGGGAGAGCGAGGAAACAGTATGAGAGTATTGGTCAGCGTGATAGACAGTGGTCTCAGCACATCAGAGGCCTAACCAGTCTCGAGGCTTTTGTTTGCCTCTTGGCAAAGGAAAGTTTTGAGGAGGACAGTGAAGTAGCTTTGCAGATGTTTATGGGGTGCTCTTTCCAATCAGGAGGAGCAGCACAGGAGAAAGCACAAAGGTGCTTGTTTAAAATTTACCAAGTGGACAATGGAAGCTGGCATTGTAAGAACCTGTAGGGTTGGGATTCTGGGGGTTGTGGTCTGCTGACACCCCCACATCACCACAGGAGGCTTAGGCTGTGCTCCCCTGGGAGGACCCTGTGAGGCTAGGCTCATCAGCAAGTATTGTCCAGCAGGACCTGAGTCGCAGCTCCTCACAGCCTGCTGACTGGCTGGCACCAGTACAAAAGCCAGGAAGCTATGACAGGGAGTTGTCTGAGCAACAGCACAGTCTCCCTGCCTGTCTCTGCTTCAGACCCCGCATGTAAGAGCCCAGATTCTGACTCTGCCTGTCTCCTTACGCCTGACTCTTGGTTTGCCCTCTGGCCTTCTGGTACCTGACCCAGCCTGACTCCTGCTCTGACCACTAGGTCTGACCGCCCATGTCCCTGTCATGACAGGCATTCTCTGATTGGAGGTGGGAATCAACATCTCAATAGGTAGGGTGGGGAATAGGCCTTCAAGGTAAAATGAAGACAACTAGCATATGTTTAATGCTTCTGCCATGTGGTGTAGGCAGCAACAAGGGCTGGGATCAATACCTCAGGGCTCCTCTTAACAATACAAAACAGAAACAGCTTGAGCCACCACCCAGTAATCTTGAAAAATTAAATACCACTTCTGGGTGTCTTCAGAGACCGCATTTCTCCTCTCACAGGCACTGAATCTATGTATAACAAAATAAAACTTATTAAAAGAAGAAAACCCAGCATTAATTTGGGAAAACACTGCAACAATGACTTGAATGTACACAACCAATGAGTAAAACACCTGCCCCACAGTATCTTGGGCAGTGTCCTTTTTCTCAGTTTCCCACCTTGCAGCATGAAAGTCCAAGGGAGGAATGTCTTTTTAACATGCCACTCCCCTTTTTCCTCTGCTGTGCTCCACTCAGTTTGATGTCCAAGGTCAGCAACATCCCCAGAGTCTGGGGATGTGTTTGGGTGAGTCACCTCCCGCCTCTGAGGGGAGAGGATGGTTGAGTGATGCCTCTGCATCTGCCCATCTGTGTCTCTGCAGTCTCTGCCGCTGTTTATCTCTGTCAATGTCTCTGCATGTCACTGCTGCTGCTGGCAGCTGCCATCATCACTGCTGCCTGTACCTGCAATGCTGTGTTCTGAGGTTCCACCACTTAGTCCCTTTCTCAGTGATTTCAGCTCTGTAGTGATTTCACTGGATAGTGGGGAACCTCTCTGCTGCTGCCCCTTCTGCATTGTCTTTTCACCTCAACACTGTCTCTGTACCAGGTCTAAGGTTCCGCTCCCTTAGATCAGCTTATCAGTGAGCTCAGTTCCAGTAATCACTGAGAAAGAACCAGGACCTTCAAAATCAGTCTAGTCAGCTCTGTCTTTTCAAACACTTGAGGGAGGAGGGTCAAATGGTTTCGGGGACACTTTAAACAGGGTCCACACCGCCAGGTAGGAACATCTGTCCCTACCCCCTCTGACTCTTACTTGGATACGGCATCACAACCGTACACTTAGTGAGTGAGGTTAACATTAGGGTGACCCCGTTAATTAGGGCAGGTTAATTACAGCCCTTCTGCCCCTTTACTCATACAATGAGGAGAACATTTCATTTCCCCTGCATTCAATACTAAAGTGAATTTTAACCCCAAATAGGCAAAACTGATCATTTTGTCAATGTAGGTCTGACTGCTGATACCCTAGGTAGAAAAAGTGTGTGTATGCAAACAGTCTGCTCCTGAGCTCTTTTCCCCCCAGTTTATCACTAGATGTCAGGGGAGAGCTCATTTTGACCCTGCTTACATATGTTCGATGCAATAAAGAAGCAGGAGCCAGTGGAGAGATGTGAAGAGAGGGGTGATATGGTCAAGTAATAGGCTAGGAGATCCTTGCATCAGCATCGTGACTGGATACAATCAGGGCAAGATTGCATTTGTCAAGGCCAGAGAGAAGGATGTTGCAGTGATCTAGATACAAGATGATGAGAACCTGGACGAGAACGATTGCCTTGTCGGTAGTTAGGAAAGGCTGTATCTTAGAGATATTATGCAGAAAGAATTGGCAAGCTTTAGACGTAGCCTGGATGCAAGGACCTAGAGAAAGATCTGAGTCAAAGATGACACCCAGATTATGGGCCTGAATGACAGGGAGAATGGTGATGGAGGTAGGGTTTGTGGGAGACTAAGAGCACGGTTTTAGCCAGGTTGAACTTGATCTGACAACTAGACATCCATGAGGAGATATCAGAGAGACAGGCCAAGATTTTGGTTTGGACAGAAGGAAACAGGTCTGGAGTAAAGAGGTAGATCTGTGAGCTGTCATCATAGAGATGGGAGTTGAATTTGTGTTTGCAGATTGTAGGTGAGATTATCCAGAAAGGGAGAACAAAAGTGAAACAAATATGAAGTTCTGTAGAGTCCTACACAAAACTGGAGGGAGAATGAGGTGGATCCTCTGGAGGACATGCTGAAGGAGGGATTAAAGAGGAGGAGGAGGAAGACCAGGAAAGGACAGAGTTACAGAAGCCAAGGGGAGGACAAGATTTCACAAAGAAGAGGATGGTCAACTGTGTCAAAAGCAACGGATAGGTCAAATAGGACGAGGATGGAGTACTAGTTCTGACCTTAAGCTAGGAAAAGATCATTAGAGACTTCGGCAAGAGTTGATTCAGTGGAATGCAAGGGGTGGAAGCCAGACTGAAGAGGGTTTAGGATGGAACTGGAGGAGAGGACCTTCAGACAATGACTCAGAACAGCTTATTCTTATCTTAGAGATAACTGGAAGGAGTGGCAGTAGTAGAAGAAGCAGGGGTGGGGTTTTTTTTAAGATTGGAGAGACTAAAGCATGTGTGTATTGTGAACCAGAGGAAAGTGAGAGGTGAAGGAGAAGAGATGGGGAGGGTGAGAATGGGCATGAGGGAGCTCAGTTGATGGGATGCGGTCACTGAGGCAAGTAGCTGGGTTAGAGGAGGAGAGCAGATGAGGAAGCATCTGCAATTGTGATGGGAGAGAGTTGTAAGAGGGGAGGGAAGAAGATCACTTTGAATTTTGTTCAGTTTTGTCTTGGAAGAAATCAGTAAGCTATGTGGAGAAAGTAGTAGAGGCAGGAGGAGGGTTTGAGGAGTGACTGAAAGGTGTCAAAAAGGCAGCTGGGATTGAGGACCTGAGATTCAATTAAGTTAGCAAAAAGTTGTTTAACTAGGAAGATGGCAGAACTGAAAGAGGAGAAAACAAATTTGTAGGGGAGGAAGTCACCTTGTTCCTGAGATTTCTGCAGCGCGAGAACAGGAGCAAAGGAAGCAGGTGTTGGGGGTGAGCCAGGACTAGGGGTTGGCAGGTTCGACCTTGTGATGAAAGAGTGGGACAAAAGAGTGAAGGGTGGAGGACAGTGAAATATGGAGAGAATTAACAACCATATAAATGAAAGAAAGTGAAGAGAGGGCTGAGAGCAGACGAGAAGTCACAATGATGGATTGGAAGTTATGTAAATGCCAAGTGACAGGGCATGAGGGAGGGGGCTAATGGGTGATCTAAAAGAGACCAGGTGATGGTCAGAGGGGGGTGGGAATTCAACAACAGAGAAAGAGAGAGTGGTGCCCCTTTTTAATGAGATTTGAGCCATGGTGCAGATCAAATGAAGGGGTGTGGGTGAGGTAACACGCAGCTAAGGGGTTGGATGGGTCATCAACATGGAAGTTGAAGTCACAGAGGACGAGGGTGGGAGACTGTGAGGAGAAGAAAAGAAACAGCAAGGAGCTGAAATCAGAGAAGGCTGATGGGGAGGAGTTGGGTGGATGGTAAATGACAACATGAAGGGGTATGGAAAATTGGCTGCGGTGCTGCTCAAAAGAGAAGAGAGTGGGAAGTGCGGGGAGGAAAGAGGGTATTTTTTTCCAAATAGATAATTATTTTATATATAATAGTTATTTACTCAAGGATTTCCTCCATGTAAATAAAGTTATATGCCAAAATACTACTTAACTTCTTGACTTTCAAACCCTCTGACTTCTAACCTCTATGGGCTTGACTCTACAATGTATTGAAGTCTAAGGAAGTTTTGATATTGACTTCATTGGGAATAGGATCAGACTTTATACAGACAAATAGGAAGACTGAGCCAATAAAGTGGTGTCCTGTAATCCAATGATAAAGTTTTCATAAAAATAGGAAGCTTTTAGTTTTCCTCTTAATTACCAATAAGTTATCCTTAAGAGAGACAATTGCTATTTTCATTCACGCATGCTTCTTTATTACTGAACAGTTAGGAGACCGGTGGCCCTTAAAGACTAACAGATTTATTTGGGCATAAGCTTTCGTGGGTAAGGGATATTTTACCCATGAAAGCTTGTGCCCAAATAAATCTGTTAGTCTTTAAGGTGACACCGGACTCCTCATTGTTTTTGCGGATACAGACTAACATGGCTACCTCTCTGATACTTGTACAGTTAGGGTATCTCAAAAAACTTAACAGAGTATTGGTTGAAACTTTCAAATCTAGTAGCCTAAAATTGGGTTCCTGAATACATATTTAGGTGCTCAAATACAAGTGGCTGTATTTTCAGAAATGCTGAGCAATGACTCACTAGTCCTGTTGAAGTCAGTGGGAGGAGCAAGAGTTCAGCACCTTTGAAAAGTCAGGAAACCTTTATTTAATTGCCTAATTTTAGGCACCCAGGTTTGAAAATTTTGGCCTTACTTTCTGCATCATATCAACTCATGACTGAACAGCAGGGTCAAACCATCCTTGCCCATAATGAATGAAGGACAAAATATGTATTCATTTCTATATTATTTTTTTATTAAAAATCACTTCTAAACCACAGTAGATTTATACTGCACTGTATAAACATTATCTCTGCCTCAAAAAGCTTACAATCTAATTGTATGTACTAAAAGCCCTGGGGAAAAATAAAGCATTGTGTTTTATTAATATTGTATGTCAGTGGTTGTCAACCTTTTCCATAACACAACCCCTTTCTTCCATACTAGATGAACTGGGAATATCCTCCCATTTAGTCAGGACCTAGGTGAGCCCACACTCTCCCATATTAGCAGGGTCGCCATTTCCCAGGTGCCTGTTTATTACATACTTGAGTAAGACAACTTAATTTGGCCAAATTGTGATCTCATTTACACAGGTTTAAACCTGTATTAACTCCAGTTATTTCACTGGACTTAGTTTGGTTTATCACTGGTGTGACTGGCATCAGGATCTGGCCCATTGCCTTTTCAATACTGTACCCGTTAATTGAAATGTATGATGCAATCATTTACCATCCAGATGGATATGAAACTGTAAATGACGAGGCTAATGAATCAATCACCCTGAACAAAGGATAAGGCAATCAATTCTAATATGATGCAGAGAGTGGTACTGGATAACCTACTAGAGTTCTCTTCCAGCCCAAATGATTCTTTCATAGAATCATAGAATATCAGGGTTGGAAGGGACCTCAGGAGGTCATCTAGTCCAATCCCCTGCTCAAAGCAGGACCAATCCCCAACTAAATCATCCCAGCCAGGGCTTTGTCAAGCCTGACCTTAAAAATATCTAAGGAAGGAGATTCTACCACCTCCCTTGGTAACGCATTCCAGTGTTTCACCACCCTCCTAGTGAAAAAGTTTTTCCTACTATCCAACCTAAACCTCCCCCACTGCAACCTAAGACCATTTACTCCTTGTTCTGTCATCAGCTACCACTGAGAACAGTCTAGATCCATCCTCTTTGGAACCCCCTTTCAGGTAGTTGAAAGCAGCTATCAAATCCCCCCTCATTCTTCTCTTCCGCAGACTAAACAATCCCAGTTCCCTCAGCCTCTCCTCATAAGTCATGCTTTCCAGCCCCTAATCATTTTTGTTGCCCTCCGCTGGACTCTTTCCAATTTTTCCACATCCTTCTTGTAGTGTGGGGCCCAAAACTGTACTCCAGATGAGGCCTCACCAATGTTGAATAGAGGGGAATGATCATGTCCCTCGATCTGCTGGCAATGCCCCTACATATACATCCCAAAATGCCATTGGTCTTCTTGGCAACAAGGGCACACTGTTGACTCATATCCAGCTTCTCGTCCACTGTAACCCCTAGGTCCTTTTCTGCAGAACTGCTGCCTAGCCATTCGGTCCCTAGTCTGTAGCGGTGCATGGGATTCTTCTGTCCTAAGTGCAAGACTCTGCACTTGTCCTTGTTGAACCTCATCAGATTTCTTTTGGCCCAATCCTCTAATTTGTCTAGGGCCTTCTGTATCCTATCCCTACCCTCCAGCGTATCTACCACTCCTCCCAGTTTAGTGAGGAATATAACCAATCAATTTAAATAATAAGTGTACTTGAAACAAAGCAGGTAGTTTGCACAAATGTCAAAGGATAGTAAAAACACCAGGAATTGCCATGAAAGTATATTGCCTGCACTGCAAGTTTTCAGGGATTTGGTATATTTTCACTGTACAGAAGGGGCTACAATATGTTATTTTCCATGTGTCAGTCTCTTAATTCATAAGAAGTAGTGTTATTTCTTCTTAACAAGAATGCTAGCTATGGGTATAGGGGTCGGGACTGTCGCAGTAACCTATACCTACTTCCAACGGGTGAAACTGTGTATTTCATTGCATCAGTAGTTGTGTTATACAATGTTGAAGAACAACTTCAGAGACATTACACTGGTCACAATGATGATGTGAAGTGGTAAGTCTCCAAAACATTCTTATTTTTTATAGAAATGGGGTTCTGGGAAATGCTAATGTTCCTTTAAAAAAAATTAATTAATGTTCTTTCCTCTCTGAAAAGAGAATTCTCGTAATTTAACCTCTAAATCTTCATGTGTTAGGTGTTTGTTATCTAAGAGCCTGCCTATTCTCTTGGCTCATCTGATAACTCTGCATTTTCTTCCAGAAGATCTACTTCTATAAACATTAGTTTATAGAAGTCCATCTATCACCATAGTATTTATGTGCTTTTTATTCTAGGTCTGAACAAAGTGCTGGCACAGAGTGGTTATAAAGTGCAGTTTCAGTTTCCTGTGTTTGGTTCCCATAACTAGTCTCTCTTTACATACTTAGAGAAGGCGGAAAATCTAGATGTTTGAGTTTGGTGTTAGACCTGCTTACCTTCAGGTTCTGTGGTCTATTTGTCTATATTCCCCTCCCTTATGTCTTTGTTGTTAAGATAATTTGGTCATGACCTTTGTTTATTCTTAAGGCTCCTCTTGGCATTTATACAGTCATGCTGAAAAGTGTTTCTAGCTTTCTTTATCTACATTTCTCTAGGTTAAGCATTATGAAACACCTGTTTGCATCTATAAGATGCTAACAATAGTACTGATAATGGAATCTGGTTGCAACCTTAACTATATAGGGCCATGAACATGCTCCATAAAATGAATTCATCGCATAGCCTCGTGGTTTTACTGTGAGATTTTTAACTTGGATTTTGATTAACTGTTCTATCTCATCTGTCTTTTTCAAACTCTCCTGCTCCTTTGATTTTTTCAAAGCATTCAGGGTTTTAGAGAGTGGGTAATATTCTGTATTGAAAGTAGAGTGAATTCCTTATCCCCTAGCTGTCAAAGTTCATTTTGCTTGGCATTCTGTCTCCAGGACTAAATGAGAAGCAGCTGCAATGAAAGAAGAATTAAATTATTTGCAGTATTGCTTGCTCTCATCTTAAACAATACATTGACAATTTTCTCTTGGGTACAGTGGTAATTGCTGAGTACATTTTGTTTATCCGAACAGCTGATTCTATGGGTCAAATGGTTTAATTTCTTAGTTCTGGAATTCTATTTCTGAGACTTACATTCACTGACCTAAAATTTGTTCCCTTGTAGAATTTTGAAGCGGATAACAATAGTATTTTTCCAGAGCAAGGGGAAGGATAATCAAAGCCTAAACTCGATAAAAAGAACTGAGTAGTACTGTACTGTATATTAAGATACTGGAAGGGCACAAACAAATCACTCCCTGGTTCTAGTGTCTGAGTTGTAGTGACAGAAGAGTTTGGGGAATAAAAAGTCATGAAAGTAGTTTTGTCTCTATTTTGGGGATACATTTTTTAGATGATACATTCCTATTATGCATTTATATAACTGAAGTAATAAAACTAACTCCATAGACTCTTGTTTTAGTCTGCATGGAATTTGGCATTTGTATGTTACAATATATCATCAATGCTTTAAACATGAAGGTTGACAACTTTTTCTTTTCCAGCCTAGCTGTCCATCCTGACCGGATCACCATAGCAACAGGTCAGGTTGCAGGTACCTCTAAGGATGGAAAAGTGAGCAAACCTTTTGTTTACAGTAACATATTCATATTTCACAAGAGTGTATTTATTCTAGACATATTACTGTATTGTAGTTAGTGGTATGTTACCTCTGTGCAGTAGTTAAATCACCCTTAAATTTTAAAAATTAAAAATGCAAAGCATTATACTCTTAATTTAACAGAAGCTAATTGAATGATGCCAGGGTAGCCAATGGAATTGTCACGTTCCATCAGCTAGTTCCATTTCTTGATGCTGTCTGTCTGTCTCTGACTCTCCAGCTCCATTCCTTACAGAGACCATGAGGAGGTTTGGAGGTGGGCTCCAGACGAGAGATGGGACCAGGAGATCCAAACTTTTGATAGCTGTGTTTGTCTTGTTTTTAAAAATAATCCACACTGTTATTTGAAAGAAGCTGAATTTTCTTTAAGAGATAGTTTTATTACTTAATGATCAATAAGAGATCAAGAGTAATAATTGGGCCTGACACAGCATTAAAATGTCAATTGACTTAAAAGTTTTATACACACACACACACACACAAACACACACACACACACATATACATTTTAGAATTTGGCCTTCATTTATTAGTCTATTGTATAGGTAGAATAAATTCCATGCAGTTCTTCCTACTTGCTTTGAGGTAATATTTTTAATCAACACATATTTACAGGGACTGCCCTCTAGTGGATTTAAGAAGCATTTAAGTCTCCATCATATTGAGCCATGTGCTCTATTATCTTTGTATTACTGTAAGTGATTGTTAGGAGAGAACTTTAAACATGTACATTGGACATGCAAATAATTTTAATTATTCATATATTGAATTGATTTTAAGCTAAACAAAGATGGTTTTGACCAATGTTATAAAAAGGGAGACTAATAATAAAGTCCTTTTCTATGGCCAACTTTCCACTGTAGTTGAAAGTAATTACGAAGTTGTTTACACACATAACTGATTTTCTTGTTTTTGCTTATTGTTCATTGGTCATTTGATACCAGCTAGAAACAGTATAATGTTTGCTGCCGTTAAGACTCTGTGACCTTGGAGCAGGACTTGGAATGGGCTAATTGTAGATCTGATCTTGCAAGTGGGAGGTGTTAAGGTGCTTAACACCTCCCACTTAGCACTGGACACCTGGGATTTGAGGATGCTCTTTGCCGTGCCGCATTAATCCCAATGACTAGGCATATGTCTGGATATTACTGGGTCATTTGCTAGCCCATCTGTCATTATACAGCAGAAGAACTATATTGGTGTTACCAGCAATAATGATATTAAATGTTGCTAACATGGGTTTTCACGTATTTTAAAATTTTAAGAAATGCTGATACTCTTTCCCAACATTTTTTTTCAGTTGTTGTTTCTGTTTTAATTTTTTACAGCAATTACCACCCCATGTACGTGTTTGGGACTCTGTTACTTTGAATACACTGCATATCATTGGGATGGGCTTTTTTGACCGTGCTGTCACCTGCATTGCTTTTTCTAAGTCTGTAAGTAAATGCATGCATAAAGTGTTTGTGTTCTGTGTGTATAGTTAAATTATTTAAAGTTTCATATACACAGCATTCTGAAATAATTGAGGGCTAAATCTTGTACTACTCAAGCAAAACTCCACAGTTTACTTCAATCTGTAGGATTTGGATCTAAAGATTTTAATTGGAAGTAGAATAACATTTTTCACTTTCAGTTAGGCAGTAGTGTTTAATGACTTATCGATTTGTACCTACCCATTTCTGAATTCTTTTATAAATGACTTTTTAAATGTTTTGCTTCAGAATGGAGGAAGTAACCTTTGTTCGGTGGATGATTCAAATGACCATGTGCTTTCTGTATGGGACTGGCAGAAGGAAGAGAGGCTGGCAGATGTCAAGGTGTTGCAATAAGATATTTTGTGCAGTAAAATGCTTGCTTGTATGTAGATTTGAATTTTTGTCATGAAATGTCTTTCTGTACCTTTTAATTCTTATTAGTGCTTTCATTTATAAAGGACAAAGAATATAAAGTATACCTATCTGAAATATTTCTTCTCATGGTTAAAAATAATGTGGGGGGCTTTTGGGAGCGACGGGAGGAAAGGGGTCTTGTTTTTTGCTTTGCTGTCATAATCATGTTAGAGTTTATTAGGAAATTTTAAAAAGCAAGTGTAGGGATGTATTAGAGGGCATATAGAAAAATGCTGTAAACACATTTTAATTTGAGGGCTTCCTCTTAAGACTATCAGAAACAGTTTTGAAGACATGCGTCAACTTACAATACTAACAGAATTAGAAAATGTTTTCACTTCAGCTCTTTCCTTCAAGAAATTTTATCCAAAGTGCTTGTTATATCAGTCTGTTGTTACTTAAATTAAAAAAATGAGTAAAAACTTTTCAATCCAAATATGGTACATAATTACGTATCATAAGTTGACTAATTTGTTTAACAAGAAAACACTTGTAAATTAATCATTTTGTTTTATCTGTATATTAAATTTTGATACATTGTTTCTTTCTTTCTTATCAAGTGTTCTAATGAGGCGGTATTTGCAGCAGATTTTCATCCTACAGACACAAATATAATAGTTACTTGTGGAAAATCACACCTTTACTTTTGGACATTAGACGGGAACTCCCTTATTAAAAAGCAAGGATTATTTGAGGTAAAGTAGTGTATGCTCTTAACTTTTTCTTTTACAGCAATGCTATATGCATACAGCAATAAAGTTTATTTAAGGCTGAAATGAATCAAAACAACATGTTAATTAAACCTGCTATTTTATCATATTGTATTTTGTACAGCATTTGTAGTATATTAGTACATTAGCATAGCATGTGGCAATCATAGGCGGTTATCACTACAGTGAAGGTCAAAATCTGGTTTCCATTCTACCTTCTATGTTCTTGTTTTTACTTTCTCTTAATTTTCTCAAATTCCTTTTGGGTTGAAAGTTTCCATGTTTGGCCATAGCCCAAAGGTAAGGTTATTTTTTTTTTCCCCAAGGGTAATTTGAGAAATTGAGTTGCACATTTATGTGAACATGAATTTTCTTTCCCATATGTTCTTTTCAGATCTAAAGTTCTGCACATACATATTTCAAAAAGAGACAAAGCTAGAAATTCCACTCAGTCTATTTTGTAAATATCATTTTTACTTTAAAGTCTTGCTTTTTAAAAAGTAGGTCTGAACTCCACTTTCACTTTTGCAGTTCTGTTTGCATGCATAGGTACTACAGTTGCAAGCACAAATAAAATGTTTCTGCAATGGGAGGTTTCAGAGTAGCAGCCGTGTTAGTCTGTGTCCGCAAAAAGAAAAGGAGGACTAGTGGCACCTTAGAGACTAACCAATTTATTTGAGCATGAGCTTTCACTTTTGCATCCAATGAAGTGAGCTGTAGCTCACGAAAGCTTATGCTCAAATAAATTGGTTAGTCTCTAAGGTGCCACTAGCACTCCTTTTCTTTTTGTTTCTGCAATGTGTACAGATGGCTACTATGGTGTCTAGTTAACCATTGGTTGTTTAAATTATCTCACTTGCATGTGCAGTCAAAGTAACTGCATTGAGAAATGTCAGCATGCATAATGTGTAACGTGTGTAATGGGGATGGATTATTAAAATTGTATTATGTTTAACTGTATTACATTCCCCTTTTTTCTGCACTTCAGCTTAACTCCTTGATGAAGCACAGGCCAGAGTTCTCTGTTTTCAGGACTTTTCAGAAAGCGTTACAGAGTTAAATCTCAGGGCTGAGCATAAAGGGGCATACAAATGTTTAGCATATCTGACACATAAATACCTTGCAATGCCAGCTTCAGCAGTGCCATGTGAACACCTGTTCTCACTTTCAGGTGATGTAAATAAGAAGTGGGCTGCATTATCTCCTGTAAATGTAAAGCACTTATTTTGTCTTAGTGATTGGCTGAAAAAGAAGTAGGACTGAGTGGACTTGTAGGCTCTGAAGTTTTACTTTTTTTTTTTTTGAGTGCGGTTATTTAAAAAAAATTCTACATTTCATTAGAAAGAGATTGCCCTACAGTACTGGTAAGAGAAATTGAAAATTACTGTTTCTTTTATTTCTCTTTCTTACAGTGCAGATATTTGTAATAAAAAATAATATAAAGTCAGCGGTGTACACTTTGTATTCAGTGTTGTTGATTAACAGTGCAATTAAAACTGCGATTAATCATGGCTTTTTTTAATCTTGTGAATAACTAAACTTTTTTAACCATTTGAGAACCTTACATTAAGTAAGTTTACTTGAGTAATTTTCTTCAACTTGGCTTGCTCAAGGAGACAGATTTTAAAAAATAGAAACCAACTGGAACACATATAGCCCACATGCTTTATACTGCAGCATTTGAAATTTTTTTTAGCCCAAAGAAAGGGAGAGAAGCAGTGGAGAGGCGACATGGATTTTTTTTACTGAATATGCTATGTTTTGTGCACAGGTCCAGAGAAACTTAGCTAGAGGGCACAGAAACATCCAAAAGTAGGGCATGGCAGTTACTAAGCATGCTCAGTAACTGTTTGTGAAGCTGTATAAGAAGTTTTAATTTAGGGCAAGTTATAAACATTTTAAAGTTGGAGTTCTTAAATATGTGCCTTGACATTTTCTGTTTTTATTTTTAAATGCATTTTTAAGGATAGCCTCAGTTAAGCAGAGAAAGTATTACAGATGCATTTGTTACCTCCAGAACAAATATACCTAGAGCATCTAAGCCTCACAGAACTGCCTTATTGTTCTTCAAAGAAATCTCAAGTGTTTCTGACAGTGTTTGCAGAACTTAATTTCTGAAAGCGATAGTAGCTCCTGATCTTTTTTCAGATGAATAAAAAGAAAATATTACAGTATTAATATTAGGACTAAGTCTAAATTGAATTAAATATATACAGCTAAAAGGAATGGATTGTGTGTTGCTGTAAATGTACTAATTCTCTACCATACAGAAACAAGAGAAGCCAAAGTTTGTCCTGTGTGTGACCTTTTCTGAAAATGGTGATACAATTACAGGAGACTCAAGTGGAAACATCTTAGTCTGGGGGAAAGGTAAGACCACACAGATTATAACAGTGCATTGTATACTGCATTGAAATAGGACAATTGTTTATTTTCCTTTGAGTGATTGTGCACGTATACGTTCCATTGTAGGTGTATGTGTGCCCAGTGCATTCGAGTCAGATAATTTTGACAGCAGTACCACTAGGCAGCACATGCGACCCTGCCCTCCTTGTGGTTAGAGCCAAGGGCATAAAAGAGGTGTGACCGCTGCCCCCTTTTCAGTTCCTTCTTATGGCAAGAATTGGATCTCTCCATCACTCTTGAGCCTCGGTTAGCCAGCTTAGAAAGAGAATTTCTCCCTTTGTATATAATTATAATTCATTTAGTATCATTATAGTTTAGTAGGCAATTAGCTGACAGTGATTTTAGGGATTTTTGCAATGCAGAAATCCCCCGGATTTAAACAATGTGCCACATGCAGGGCTGTTATCCCTGTCACTGATAAACTTAAAGCTGCCTAATTTGTTAGGGAATTTGTCCTCCACATGTCTCGCCTAATCAGTTCCCTGTTCTCCATGAGATTTCTGTCTGAAGGTTCATCTCCTCTACAAGGTGATGTGTCCCTCTTCAGAGCCTGACCCTGACCACAAGAAAGTAGAGAGGTCCTCCCCTTGGAGTGCGCCTCTGGCTGCCACAGCTCCAAAGCTTAGATCTTCCTGTCTTGCGGCTTCATCAAAGCTTTCTGAGGCTGATAGGCCACACTCCTAATGTCACAAAAAGTCCTGTGGAGCCAAGGTGTCAGCACAAGCACCAACACTCATTAGTGCCATCTGAGGCGGAATTATTGACTCCAGCAGGGCCGCTGGGACTGGTGCCATCTCTGTTACCAGAGAGATCTTCAACCCTGGCACTGTCGGATCCAGTACTAGCTCCCGTGGCTGCAAACTTACTTCTTTTGTTGGTGCTGTCAACGCTGCAGCCTTTCATGTGGCAAGAGACTTACTGTACCTCCTTTTGCTGTTCTCACCTCTGCTGCATCAGCCAACTCTGCCTGCACCTACTTCAGCTCTGACTGCTCCTACCTCTCAGTTCCATCAGCTCTTCCAGCACCTGCCACGACAGCTTCTGCATCTTCAGTCCAGTACACATCAGCACTGTCGACATCGACTCATCTTTCAACATTCTGTTCACCTTGTCTGCCTCCTCCGGCACTGTTGGATATTTCTTAAATGTCCGTATTTTGGGGGCAACATCATGTATTTCCAGGGGGTGTTGGAGATCTGGGCATAAGACTGACTAAGGAGAGTTATATTTCCTCCTTGTTGGACTCTGACCATGATAGACCTTTACTTCTGTCTGACCATGATAGACCTTTATTTCTTTCAGATCTCCATGCAGGTCTTATTCTAGGGATGCACGGCCCAGGGATTAAGATCACTACACTTATAAAGATGTCCAAGTATGGTGCCCTCCACCATGAGCACTACAAAAACTTGGGCCTTGTGGACTTCTCTAAGGCTCTCTGGATCTCCACCAACTACACAATCCAGGAGGAGTCACCTTCTCCAGCTCTTGTAGCTACTTGTGAAGCTCGATGAAATCACAAGGTCACCCCTTGACAGAATCCACAGACCAAGAGGTATCAACGGAGGACCCCCTGCATATTCCTCCTTGCATTTCTTCCTTTTCTCCAGATGAGGCAATCACACTGGAGTCAGCTTCACCTCCACCTGAAGACTTCAAGGTCTTTCAAGACCTCATGAGGAGAGTGGCTGCTTCTTTAGGAGTGCAGGCAGAACTTGTGCAAAATAGCTTGCACAACCTGTTAAATATCCTGCAGACTCCAATCCCCCCAGGAAGAGTTGTCCTTCCCATTAACCAATCCCTACTGGAACCAAGCCCTTTGGCAGACACCAGCTTCAATTTGTGGGTGGATAGATGATATCAGGTTCCCCAGCAAGAATATGATTATTTTTTCATTCACCCTACAACAAGTTATAACAAGATTCCTTAGTTATTACTGTGGCAAATGAACTATTGAGGCAGTCACTCCCCAAGGCTACCCCAAAGACAGTTTGAGAGATTGGATTTACATGGTTGAAAGGCTGTACCACTGTGCATCTTCAAATGAGAATCCCAAATTATCAAGCTTTATTGGCCAAGTATTCCTTTATTATTTGGTCTGCAATTTCTAAATATGCAAACAAGTTACCAGGGGATTATAAAGAGCAATTCTTAAAAACCTCCAGTGACAGGGATTTGACCATCTCCCTTGGAAGCATGTTCCAGTGCTTAACTGTCCTTATAGTTGGAAAGTTTTTTCCTAATAGCTAACTTAAATTTCCTTTGCTGCAGATTAAACTGATTACTTTTTGTCCTACCTTCAGTGGACATGGAGAACAATTGATGACTGTTCTCTTTATGACAGCTCTCAATATATTTGAAGACCGTTTTGAAGACAGCTCTTAATATATTTGAAGGGCTGTGTATGTTCTGCCCCCTCAATCCCATGCCCCAGTCTTCTTTTCTCAAGACTAAACATGCCAAGATTTTTCTAACCTTTCCTCATAGGTCAGGTTTACCAAACCTATTATAACTTTTGTAGGGCTATTCTGGACTTTCTCGAGTTTATCCACATCTTTCCTAAAGTGTGCCGCCCAGAACTGGACACTGTGCTCCAGCTGTGGCCTTATTAGTGCCAAATAGAGCGGGACAGTTACCTCCCATGTCTCACAGATGACATTCTTGTTAATACACCTCAGAATATTATTAACCTTTTTTGCAGTTGCAACAGATAGTTGACTCTTATTCAATTTGTGACCCACTATAACCCCCAGATCCTTTTCCGCAGTACTACTGCTTAGCCACTTATTCTCCATTTTGTATTAGTATATTTGATTTTTTCCTCTGAAGTATAGTACTTTGCCCTTGTCTTTATTGCATTTCATCTTGTTGATTCAGACCAATTCTCCAATTTGTCAAGGTCATTTTGAATTCTAATCCTGTCCTCCAAAGTGCTTGCAACCCCTCTCAGCTAAATGTCATCACAGATTTTATAAGCATACGCAGCACTCCATTGTCCAAGTCATTTAAGCAAATATTGAATAGTATCGAATTCAGGACAGATCTCTGTGGGACCCACTAGATACATTCTCTCAGTTTTACAGTGAACCATTAATAATTACTAAGGCTACGTTTTAGTCACAGGTATTTTTAGTAAACGCCATGGACAGGTCACGGGCCATAAACAAAAATTCACGGGCCTGTCCATGACTTTTACTAAAAATACCCACTGTGACTAAAATTTGGGCAGGAGGGCTGCGGGTGCTCTGGGGGGGCCGGGCCGGGGCCACCGCAGGTGCTGGTGGGGGGCAGGCCACTGTATGCAGCGTGGGACCCCACTGATGCTAGGGTAAGGAGGGTTGGCGGGGCTGTCAGGTGCTTCCTATCTGGCTCCGAGTCCCTGCAGTTCCTAGGCGGTGGAGGGTTCCAGGGCAGGGGCTCCACTGCTCCCACCACAAGCACCAGCTGCTGAAGCTCCCATTGGCCAGGAACCACAGCCAATAGGAGCTGCAGGGGCAGGGCCTGTAGGGGCGGGCAGTGTGCGGGACAGAGACCTCCCCGGCCCCTCCGCCACCTAGGAGCTGCCAGGGGACCTTGCCAGTGGGAGCTGGGGAGTTCCCCACCCCAAGGTGAGTGCCCCCCCTGCATTCTCCAACCCCCTGCCCCTAACCCTGAGCCCCATCCCACACACCCAAACTGCTGCTGCTGCAGAAGTCACAGAAAGTCACAGAATCCATGACTTTCCATGACCTCTGTGACACACTTGCAACCTTAATAATTACTCTTTGAGTATGGTCTTGCAATCAGTTATGCACCAAAATTATAGTAATTTCATCTAGATCACATTTCCGTAGTTTTGTTATGAGAAGGTCATGTGGGATTATGTCAAGGGCCTTACTAAAATCAAAAAATATCATGTCTATGGCTTCAATCCATTCTACAGTTGCCCTGTCAAAGAAGTAAATTAGATTAGTTTAGCATGATTTTCTTCTTGGCAATCCATGTTGGTTATTACATATTAACCTGTTATACTCTAGGTCAGGGGTTCTCAACCATTTTCCTTCCGAGGCCTTCCTTCAGATGCTGGTTCCAGGCAGGCAGTGCACATCCTGAGACATCTGGTCAGATTGGCAGATGGACACCTCCATCCCCCTCAAAAGGAAGCCCACGATCATCACCACTCTACGCCTCCTCATGTTGGGTGTGGTGGCTGTGAGGCTCTGAGCACTGGTGCAGGTGTCTCCTATTCTTCAGCCCTTGGAATCTGCTCCTTTCCTCCTGTTGCCAGTACAGCATACCAGTTCTTGACCTCGATGGACTGGGGATCTGTGTAGGAGGTGGGACACTGTCTGCTGCCAAGGTGGCCAGCAATTAGTCTCCTCTCTGCAGAACAGCCAGTTCTCCTTCCTTCTCTGGTGCTGCTGTAGTCTTTTCTACTTAGGTAGCATACTCCATCCCAGATGTCTCCATGTGCATCCTGCTGATGAAGTCCTTGTGCGCCCTGATGCGACGCAGACACACATCCTCCTGGAACTCTCCTACCTGCTTTCTGAGGGACTCTACCACCAGACATCTCTCAACTGAGTGGTTCCACCCTGCCTGGCTTTCTTCAGCAGGCACATGGAGGCCACATTCCCCGAAAATCAAGACCAGGACCTGGGTAGCAGCTTCAAGGATCAGGATGCCTATCTGGCCAGGTGCAGGCAGAGGAAAGCTAGAAGTGGTGTTGGCAATGATTTATTTTCCTCCCATTAGGGGTTATTCCTGGTAGATTGCCCTCAAGTTAAGGGGAACCCCCCAAAAACCCTACCTCCGTGCCTTGCTCCACTGGAGAACTCAGCTGGCTAACTGTCTTAGTCTCCCAGCTGTCTTCATCTCACACACAGCTGGAATGGGTGACTCATGCCTCTCTCACTTAGGTGCCCCTAATCAATGGCCTATTCAAAAAAAACTACACTGCTTTCATTTCAAAGAGCCCTGCTAGAAACCAGGCGTTAACCCACCTCGCTGCACAGCAATCTAGCCCAGACAATCAGTGGTATTCCATCTTGACCACAGAAGGTATCTTTGATTCATGGTAGGCATAATGCACTGCAAGTAAAAGGTACTGCTTTTTGACCTATCCTAAGCCCCAACAGTGGGTATCAAATGCATTGCAGTAGTTGCAGCTCATTTGCACCATTCAGGCATCCAAGTATTTCCTTACTTGAATGACTGGCTGGTCTGGGGAAGAACAAGGTCTCATGTTCAAGATAGGATCCTAATCATCAGACATCAAATACTCACTGACAACACCATTGTTATGTTTTATCTGAACAGAGGTCTGGTCTACACTTAGATTCTACATCTCTCAGAGGTGTGAAAAATCCACACCCTTGAGAGATGTAGTTATACCAACCTAACCCACAGTTTAGATAGTGCTAGGTCAACAGAAGAATTCTCCTGTCAACCTAGCTACTGCCTCTTTGGGAGGTGGATTACTATGTCGATGGGAGAATCGCTCCTGTCAGCGTAGGTAGTATCTACACTGAAGTGCAGTGCGGTGGTGCTGCTGTCGCATTTTAAGTGTAGGCAAGCCCAGAGAAGGATGAATTAATTGTGCCAAGAAACAATCCATCTGTGGAACCTTTACATAAAGAACAATATCTTATTAAAGACCTTTCACCTCCCAGGGGTGAGGAATACTATTGCAGATTCCCTCAGCAGGAACTTGGTAGACCATCACAAGTGGTCAATACACAAGGACATTCTGTATCAGATTATCCATCAGTGGTGTTATCTGGTAGTAGACCTCTTTGTGACCAACCTGAACAAGTGCAGTACATTCTGCTCCAGAGCAGTCACAGTCCACGTTCTTTGACAGACTCCTTCCTTTTCTATTGGTCAGGTCTTCTAATGTACATATTTCCTCCTGTCTCTGTCACCCTGGGTGGGGAACCGGAAGCTAAAAAGAGACAAAGTGACTTTAATCCTTAATCCTTAGAGCTGCAGACTGACCAAGACACTATTTGTGCACTGTCCTATATCAACTATCAGTTCAGCCTGCCATATTTCTACCTCTGGTCAAGGACCTTCTGTTTAAGGAATCAAGGCAACTTGCTGCACTCCAACCTATAGTCACTTCACCTCATTTGCATGAATGATCTTTGGTTGAGCAAGGAGGAGAGAGTTGGCTCCCAAAATGTCCAAGCCATTTTGGTGTGCAGCAGAATGAAAAAGGTTCTCAGCCTGGGCTGAGTACCACCAATTGTCACCAAGTAGAGTGAAAATTAGACATATTTTAGACTACCTGCTGCAGTTGAAATTGTGTGGTCTCTCCTTCAGCTCTGTAAGGGTATATTTAGCCTCCATCTCCACATTCACCAGTAGAAGGGCTTTCTGGTTTTTTGCATCCCTTGGAGTCTGGATTTTTAAAAGGCCTCATTCATATGTACCCTCCTCTTTTGATCCTGTATTCTCTTGGGACCTGAATTTTGATTTGTCCTGTTTAATGATATCCCCCTTCAAGCCCTTAGCACCAACTTTGTTATCTTTGTTACTAATAAAGACAGTGTTTCTAGGAGCAATTAGATCTGCAAGAAGGGTATCAGAGCTCCAGGCATTATTAGTTTATGCCTAATATAGTATCCACCTTTATTGGACCTTTCATCTTCAAGGATTTTTGCCAAAACTTCGGTCTAGCAAAGCTGAAGAAAGGCTTCATACTTTGGATGTACGGAGGACTCTACCCTTTTATGTGGACTGCACAAAGTCTTTTAGGTTGTCTCCTAGATTCTTTGTAACCTTCACTGAAAGGATTATGGGCATCCAGTTACAGATCAGTGCATATTTCTCT
This sequence comes from Lepidochelys olivacea, assembly GCF_965140295.1. Lineage (NCBI taxonomy): Eukaryota > Metazoa > Chordata > Testudines > Cheloniidae > Lepidochelys > Lepidochelys olivacea. Next base: position 105,269,298 of record NC_140416.1, read on the forward strand.
GGATTTCTGACTGTATCAAAATCTGTTATAATCCAGCAAAGGTTGCTCCTCCTCTGAGAATAACAGCCCATTCCACTAGGGCTCACTTCACTTCATCAGCCTTTCTGGGTAACATCCTGATAACGGACATCAGCAAGGCAGCAATGTGATTGTCAGTAAATACCTTTTCTAGACACTATGCTATCACTCAAGCTTCCTGGAATTATGTCAGTTTCGGCAAGTCAGTGTTGAAGTCTCTTTTCAAATTTCTGAAGTTACACCACCTATAAAGGAACTGCTGGTGAGTCACCTATAGTAGAAAATATACATACACAATCACTCAAAAGAGGGGAAAACGGTTACTTATCTGTACAGTAACTGTTGTTGTTCTTCGAGATGTTTTGTGCACATATGCATTCCACAGCCCTCCCATCATCCCTGCTACTTTGGGCATTAGTTAGATGGTGGGTGTGAAGGAATGTAGAGGAAGGCAGCAGCTACACTTCTTTTATGCTTTCGACTTTGAGCATCAAGGGAGCAGGGGCACATGCGCCCCCTTGTGTTACTGCTGGCAAAAGTCTCTGATGTGCGTGCATTGGGCGCACATACACCTCTGGTGCACAACACATCTCAAAGAACAATAGTTACTGTAAGGTAAGTAACAGTTTTTTAAAGGTGTTGCTGTGAAATTTTAGGCAAAAATTACTACATTTTTAACAAGGATAAACTTGACTTCTCTGGGGGCCTCTGCCAAAGTCTAATCACACAGAATTTGATTTTCTGTTCCCAGGTTTTAGCAACTGTATGTTTGGCAGTCGTAGCACCCAACTGAAATGTAATGTGCTTTCTGTAGTCAAGTGTTAAATTGCAGAGCCCTAGATGAAAACAAAAACAAACTTCTATGCAGAGTGTTATGGATACTACTGACAAATAGGAGAAGTGGCAGAAAAAGTTATTTTATTTAATCAAAATAACTGCAAGCTACAGTATGAACACTATAGGTCTAGTTTCCTTATGGTGATCACATGTACTACTGAAGTTATGCCTGTGTATTGATAGGAGAGCAGGTCCCTTAAAAATTAACAAAAAACCTTTGACAGATTATTTGAAGTGTCACAATAACAGTCGGCTTGAAAAAGTTCCAGTGCTTTTATAATAGAACTGTTAGAACAACTAAAAATGACAATATGCTGCTGCTCTATTTATTAATTTGAATCTACAGTTTTAACAAAAAAACACCACCTCCATCAATTTCATTCTCTAATAAAATGTGAGAGTTAAACGGAGTGGCTCAGATTTTTAAGAAAACAATTGTGGATAGCTTCATGGTCCCTCACTAATTCTCTGTTTTTGTGATTTCTATAAAGAAAAGCCATTGTCTTAGGCTTCAGGCAGCAGCATTTACATGAAGACAAACAGCAAAAATACCCTAAGGATATTTACTGTTGGGGGGTAATGGGGTTAGGAGACTCCCCCAAAAGGGTCTACCGGCAAAGGGAGATGGGATATGGTCATAGGCACCTCTGTTCCATCTCCCAAGATACTGAAAATCAGCTCTGTAGGGGAGGAAGTGTTGGTGAAATCCTCAGGCAAGGTAGTATGAACTGAAATCCCAATGATCTACTCTTGTAGAGCGTTGCCCACCTGAGTGCTGTTGGTCATCCCATCTCTGCTTCTACTTCTGTTCCTCACAGGCAGTTTGTACTGCTGTTGGGGAAGACAGAGGAAATAGTATTGTAGGTCAGCTCCTTTCTCTCTCTTCTCTTTCCTCAGATCCCCACCAATCATACCACAAAGCAAGAGATTTGACACCCATCCACTCCAAATGGAGTTAGACGGTCTGGGCTAGGAACTACACAGCTGTTTCCTCTCCCTTCCTCCCAGCTATCTTTTTGTGTGGTTGGAAAGGGAGCAGGGGTAAACAGGTCGGTGGGCAGCAGCCAGTGGCTTTGCAGAGCAGTGCAGTGCTCAGGAGATCAGTTTTAGTTCATGTTTGTTGGCCCACTAGTTTCTCCTATGGCCGGCAGTATTCTTCTTCCCCCACAGACAATTTTAAATCTTTTTTGGGTGGTGGGAGGAGATGGTAGTAGCAGGGGGAATACTTGCCCTTGGAAAGACTGCCTCACCTGGCCAATTCTTTTGGAGACAGGCACAGGTGTTCTTTTCTTCCCCATCTCTGTGCTGAAGATTTTCTGACTTTTGCTGCTGTTTGAAGGCAAGTATTGCTTCCACCTGCTTGTAATATCCTAAGTTGAAGGCTTTCCCCCCCCTAGAAACAGGAAACAGAAAAGAATGTTGTGATCCAAACAAATTCAATTTATCTGCAGTTAAAATAAAAATGATTAAAAAACAAACAAACAATATCAGTTTCTTAACTTATATTGGCCTCTCACTTTTTTAAGAAGTAAGGATTGCTTAAAAAAAAGTTGGTTGGAAAATGCAAGTTTCAATAATGGAATTGTTAATATTTTCTCCTTGTTGTTCACAATCATTGTGATTCTCAGTTGCAAGTAAAACCTGTAAGTCAATGTAGTTGGGTTTATGCCACTAAGAGATTTACTCTTCGAGCTATGACACATATAACCATTGACTATAACTCCAGACTTGAGGGTGCAGTGAAAAATAAAGTAAAAATGATCCAATGAAATAAATATTTCAGTAATAACCTCTTTTCTCCATATGTCTAGGTACAAATAGAATAAGCTATGCACTTCAAGGAGCCCATGAGGGTGGTATTTTTGCACTTTGTATGCTGCGAGATGGTACACTGGTATCAGGAGGTGGAAAAGACAGAAAATTAATATCTTGGAATGGGAATTATCAAAAACTTCACAAGACTGAGGTGATATTACTGATCTTTAAATTTTACTTATTACTTTAAGTGGAAAATTAAAAAGAACTTTCTTATGAACGGTGGTCCCTAAATCAGTACTCTTGTTTAGGATTCCTCATTCTGTGGCAGTCCCAGTCAAATCAATAAACAGAATATGATTCTTACCATTAAAATGATACATTAACTGATTTGTTAAAGAACCTTTTTTAATTTAATACATCCATTAGTTGGTAGGAAAGCTCCTAATGAAATTTTGCTTATATTAATTCTGCCCTTCTTTGTCAAATTATTAATAGTGACAGGCATTTTTTAATTTCAGGTTATTACAGTGCTTGGCAATAGTAAATACTACACTACTTTCACACTTTTTATTTTCCAAAACCATGATGGTGGTGATGATGGTTTTTATCACTTTCCTTGCTTGGTCTTAGTCCAGCGGTGAATTTTAACATTGTTTAACAAAAATTTCTTCAGCCATCATGTAGGAATTTGCAAATTCAAACTTTATATGGGAATAGTCCCAGTGAGTACATTTGTTACATCTGAAAAAGCAAACAAAGTTATGTGACCCTTTAGACATTGTGTAGAAAGCATGATCAAAGGAAAACTGTATATTCTGGTGGGTGAACTATACAGTAACGCCTCACTTAACATTGTAGTTATGTTCCTGAAAAATGAGATTTTAAGCGAAATGATGTTAAGCAAATCCAATTTCCCCATAAGAATTAATGTAAATGGGGGGGTTAGGTTCCAGGGAAATTTTTTTTCACCAGACAAAAGACTATATTATATATATATATATACACACACACACACACAGAGTATAAGTTTTAAACAAACAATTTAATACTGGTACACAGTGATGACGATTGTGAATTTTGGTTGAGGTGGTGAAGTTGAGGTGGGATATTTCGCAGGGGATGCCTTACTGCTAAATGATGAACCAGCAATTGGCTGAGCCCTCAAGCCCTCATTGTTGTTAATGTAGCCTCACACTCTACAAGGCAGCGTGAATGGAGGGAGGGGAGACAGCATGGCAGACAGAGACACACACTGTGTGTATGAGAGAGAGATGCACATTGCCCCTTTAAGTTCGCTGACCTCACTCTTAAGTACACTGCCTTTTTAAGTTAATCAGCAAGCTGGGATGGCAGCTGCTGCCAGGAAGCTCCCTCCATCCTGAGCCCTGTCGTGTGTCCCCCCTACTCTATGGAAGGTGGGGTAAGCGAGGTGCAGGAGCAGGGGGGAGGGGGCCACCCTGACATTAGCCCTCCCCCCCAGCTCAGCAATCAGGAGGCTCTGGAGAGCAGCTCCAAGGCAGAGGGCAAGAGCAGCACATGGCAGTGGGGGGAGGGACAGCTGAACTGCTGGCAATTGATAGCCTGCTGGGCGGCTGCCACACAGGGAACTTAGGGGAACGGGGAGCTGATGGGGGGGCTGCCAGTCCAAGCTTTGTTCCAAGTCCCCACCAGCTAGGTGCAATGGGCTGCTCTTTTTGCAAGCAGTGGACAAAGCAGGCGGCTGCCAAATGACGTTATAAGGGAGCATTGCACAACTTTAAACAAGCATGTTCCCTAATTGATCAGCAACGTAACAACGAAACAACGTTAACCGGGACGACTTTAAGTGAGGAGTTACTGTACTAGATACTGTAGAGGCATTGCACATGCATTGGCAACTTGGGTAGTGTGTCAGTTTTCTAAATCAAGTAAGAACACCAGCTGTTGGGCTTTCCCTGTCTTTGACCACTGAAAATGGTCAGACTTCCTGCTCAGTTATTCTCAGTCAGTCCCCCCCATAATGTTTTTTTTTATAATGACTTATTATTAAATCACTTATTCTATTCACATTTTCCACACTGTTGAGTTCTACGCACCTGATTGCACTGGCGTCTTCTAGGAAGCTGAAAGTTGGGTGCAATTAAAGGAGTGTACACTTACAGAAGCAATAGATGCTATACAGAACTTATGCAGAACCTGTCAGTACCTCCAAGAACAGCTTAGTGATTTTTAATTTCTTTAAAAAAGAAAAGGATTTTGTATACAAAAAGACTTGATCCAATATTAATATTTCATAGTTTATAAAATGTGGCTGAATTAACTGCTATAAGAAACATAACGTTTTCATTTGCTGACTTACTTGGTTTTAGTTGTGCAGATTTTTTGTCCCATTAGTGTAGATGCCTTTTTGTGTAGTGTTATATAAATTACCATAGCTTTGTTGAAGTCAGTGGAGCTATGACAATTTGCACCAGCTGAGTATCTGCCCTATGGTGTCCTATATTATTTTATATTAAATTGTATAGCCCTGTATTTGACAACACTCAGAGCTGTGTGACTGCTTTAAAAAAATCTATTTGTAAGGCTATATATCTTGAAATAAATACTTTAAAAAAAAAAAAAATTAACACTTGAGAAACCATTTTGTACCATCTGAGTCCATTTATCCATTTACCAGTCCATTTATCTATTATGATCACAGATTCCAGAGCAGTTTGGTCCGATAAGAACAGTAGCAGAAGGGAAAGGTGATGTTGTATTGATAGGCACTACTAGGAACTTTGTTCTGCAAGGCACTCTATCAGGAGACTTTTTTCCAATTACCCAGGTGAGCTGTTTCCTTGCAAACTAATAAAAAGCATTAATGTTTTAAAAGTTGTAAGTGCAATAACAGAACTTGTCTAATGTTAGGAAAATACAGAACTATTTAATTAATTTACTAGCACAGTGACTTCAGCAATAAAGAATCTGATAAAATTAGTACATATCCAAACTGAGCAGAATTTCTGAAGGCTTATTTATACAGTAAGCTAATTTTAATCATGTTAATTGGGAAAGAATTAAACTTCATTAAAGGTTCATTAACTTGGATGTTATTGTCCATCATCTGAAGAAACTTTGTTTGTATTTGTATAGGGTCACACTGATGAGCTATGGGGACTAGCTATCCATCCCTCTAAACCTCAGTTTTTCACTTGTGGACATGACAAACACATTACCCTCTGGGATGCTACCAGTCATCGTCCTGTCTGGAACAAAATTATAGAGGTATATACTATTAAGCTCACACTCTTCTCTTTCATGGAATAAAGGTTTTCAAATAAGTTAATTTTTTTAAAAATGTTTTTGTTAGATTATAATGGGAGGGGAAGAATCAGTGAGATAGTATATAATTTAACTTTTTGAAAATGTTTGTATAATTCTAAAACCTGTAGCAGTGTTAAGCCAAATATTCTAAACCACTGACCCTTTCTCTAACCCAAAGCTAACTTGGCTGCTGTATAATACAAAAAGTATACTGTGCTTTAGGCACTTATTTTATTCAGAAGAAAGTCACAAAACTGAAACTGGCAGACATTTGGCCTTTTATCATTTTTGAGAAGTGGCAGATGTACACAGCCTAAATAATTACTTGTCTATATGGAGCAGCAATGCACACTATGGGGGTGTGATTTCTAAAGCTCACTGACGTGTTGCACATTACTTGGTCTGTGTAGACCCTGCTACGTAATGCTAAGTGCACTAAAGAATGTTTAGTACACAGCAGCAGGACCTACACAGATCAGTTAATGCCACAACATGTTAGTGCACTTTAGAAATCACACCCCTATAGCACACATTACCCCATTGTGTAGACAAGCCCTAAGTCTTCAGGCTCATTTCTACCCTCCTCCCCTCTCTGGTATGCAACTTTTGTTGTATGGATATTGAGGGAGTATATTAATGCAAGGTCTAAATTTCTTACTTGTACATATAAGTTAGGTCACCTAATTCTGCATTTGGGAACTCATATTAGTTATGTTATAATGTATCTGTTTTTGAGCACTTAAAAGAAGAAATAGGTACTGATTTAGTCCTTTTTTAATGCCTGGTATAGCTTGTTTCCTTTTCAACTATCTAGATAGATATCACTAAAGGGAGGTTAGTGCTGTTTATAGGACACAAGCTAAAGATTCTGCTCCTCAGCTATGGAAACCCACCAGTAGTCTGTATTTATAATCCTCTTTTTACAGTAAACAGTGAGTAGATTCTTCATATGAGCCATATAATGTCATGTGGTGACTTAAGCTACTTCTCAATTTTCTCTGCTTGCCCTCTTTCACAGGTCAGGGCAACTACACTTGCATTCCCCCTCCACGATCCACCTAGGGCACCCACTTAAAGATTACTGGATCCCAGCTGTCACCTCTCTTGGGCAGAGACCCATGTCTCTCTGCATTCTGACCGGGGTGGTAAGGCTGCACAGCTTTCTGATTTACACTGTGATATTCCCAGCAAGCCAGACGGCCTAAAAGGCCAGCATCTGCTCTTTGCTTTCTCTCCGAAGACTATGAACAAAGCAATTGCCAGCAGTTATAAATTACCACACAGTCCTTTATAAATGAGCACATTTATTCTTAAGGTGAAAGCATTACAGAAAAAAACATGTTAAAAACAATAAAAGAACCTACACACATGCTAAAAAGCTTACCAGAGATTACTCCAACTCCAGCCTTGGGCTCTGGGAGTTGTCAGTCCCTCAAAACCTACAACTGGGTTTTCCCTGTGATTACAAGTTCATAACTGTCTTAGATTCAGAACTATAACGAAGGCAGGTAAAGAAGCTGTTTCTTTATACAGCTTGGAGCCTTTGATCTTGGTCTTTGATGACCAGTAAACAGCAGACAAAGACCCTCCCCTCAGAGTGTAGCTTCAATGTGCTAGGTGTTTGCATAAATGGAGTTGGGTAATTTGCATTAACCTCTCCCTAGGGTATCCCAGGAAATCCACTTAACAGTTATTGTCCCAAAAGTCCATTTTGGCTGCAAAATTTTCAGTATGTCCTTTGAACTCCCAGCCCTCACATCACATCTTCCCCCAAAGGTTATATACTATCCCATTCCAGGACCACATGAATACGTAACCTTAAGACACTAAGGTTTTTTAGTGACATGGCAGGAAATGGCCATATCTGTAACACCTTCCATAAAGGGGAAAAGTTCAACAGTAACATATAAAGTACATTAAAAAAATCTGGCATGGATTCTCCATCAGCCACCCAAGCTCTCAAGTGAAAACTACCCCATTAACAAAGAGCTGGTCTACACTACACAGGTCAATATACGGCAGCTTATGGTGACTTAATTACGTCAGTGTCTACACTACAGCCTTCCTCACACCGATGTAAGGCCTGGTCTACACTGGGGGGGAGATTGATCTAAGTTACACAACTTCAGTTATTCACGTAGCTGAAGTCGACATATTTACATCTACTTACCGTGGTGTCTTCACTGCGGTTAGTCTAGCGCTGGTGCTCTCCCGTCGACTCTGCCTGCTCCTCTTGCCCTGGTGGAGTACCGGAGTTGACAGGAGAGCGCTCGGCGGATGCGATAAATCGACCCCTGCTGGATTGATTGTGGTCCCTCGATCCAGCAGGTAATGTAGACAAGCCCTAAGAGCCCTACTTCACCGACATAATAACTCCACCTCCATGAGAGACATAAGGCTTATGTTGTGTAGTTAGGGCAATGCAGTATCCCTTACATCATCAGGATGTAAAATTGACAAGAAAGCCAGGCAGCTAGAGCCCAGCTGCCCCCAGCTCTCCTGGCTATCTGGGCGGCTGGACCCCCCCTCCCAGCTGGGAACTGTGGCAAGAAGCCCCAGTGGCTTCAGAGATCGCTCCCGGGGGCAAGAAGCCCCAGGCTGCTTCCCCCGGCTCCCAAAGAGGTACGGGGAGGGGAGAAGCCCTGAGTGGCTTCCCTTGCTCCCGACGGAAAATGGGGAGCAGAGGGGAGGGTCAGCCCACCAGGAGCCTGCAAGCCTGTGGGGCAGCTGGGTTCCTGGCAGGGAGCTGCCAGTGGAGCTGAGAGACTGGGCTTTCAGCTCCCCACACTGGCCTTCTTAGATCGGTGGAAGCGCTCCTGGTAAGGGCGCACACCACTGACTCTAAGAGGGTAGTGTGGACATGCACAACTGCAGTAATTACTGCGGTGGCTGTAAGCTGACTTAATAACAGCTCGACTTACATTTCTGGTATAGACATACCCAAAAGCCCTTGAACATCTGTAACAAGTGTTAAAAGTGGTACTTTGAATACAGATTCTGTGCTTCCCTGGACCTGCAGCCTACATGTATTGGCTCTAGTCATCCTGTCCATGTACTTACTTTAGATTCAGAGCCTTTGCTTCCTTAATTATGATGAATTAGTGATTTCTGTCTGTTGCTTCTGTACTGCATCAGCCATTCTTCAATTACACTGCACTAGATCTGTTCAAGTTTGCTAATGTGCTTTAGAATCATAGAATCATAGAATATCAGGGTTGGAAGGGACCCCAGAAGGTCATCTAGTCCAACCCCCTGCTTGAAGCAGGACCAATTCCCAGTTAAATCATCCCAGCCAGGGCTTTGTCAAGCCTGACCTTAAAAACCTCTAAGGAAGGAGATTCTACCACCTCCCTAGGTAACGCATTCCAGTGTTTCACCACCCTCTTAGTGAAAAAGTTTTTCCTAATATCCAATCTAAACCTCCCCCACTGCAACTTGAGACCATTACTCCTCGTTCTGTCATCTGCAACCATTGAGAACAGTCTAGAGCCATCCTCTTTGGAACCCCCTTTCAGGTAGTTGAAAGCAGCTATCAAATCCCCCCTCATTCTTCTCTTCTGCAGGCTAAACAATCCCAGCTCCCTCAGCCTCTCCTCATAACTCATGTGTTCCAGTCCCCTAATCATTTTTGTTGCCCTTCGCTGGACTCTCTCCAATTTATCCACATCCTTCTTGAAGTGTGGGGCCCAAAACTGGACACAGTACTCCAGATGAGGCCTCACCAATGTCGAATAGAGGGGAACGATCACGTCCCTCGATCTGCTCGCTATGCCCCTACTTATACATCCCAAAATGCCATTGGCCTTCTTGGCAACAAGGGCACACTGCTGACTCATATCCAGCTTCTCGTCCACTGTCACCCCTAGGTCCTTTTCCGCAGAACTGCTGCCTAGCCATTCGGTCCCTAGTCTGTAGCTGTGCATTGGGTTCTTCCGTCCTAAGTGCAGGACCCTGCACTTATCCTTATTGAACCTCATCAGATTCCTTTTGGCCCAATCTTCCAATTTGTCTAGATCCTTCTGTATCCTATCCCTCCCCTCCAGCGTATCTACCACTCCTCCCAGTTTAGTATCATCCGCAAATTTGCTGAGAGTGCAATCCACACCATCCTCCAGATCATTTATGAAGATATTGAATAAAACCGGCCCCAGGACCGACCCTTGGGGCACTCCACTTGATACCGGCTGCCAACTAGACATGGAGCCATTGATCACTACCCGTTGAGCCCGACAATCTAGCCAGCTTTCTACCCACCTTATAGTGCATTCATCCAGCCCATACTTCCTTAACTTGCTGACAAGAATACTATGGGAGACCGTGTCAAAAGCTTTGCTAAAGTCAAGAAACAATACATCCACTGCTTTCCCTTCATCCACAGAACCAGTAATCTCATCATAAAAGGCGATTAGATTAGTCAGGCATGACCTTCCCTTGGTGAATCCATGCTGGCTGTTCCTGATCACTTTCCTCTCATGCAAGTGCTTCAGGATTGATTCTTTGAGGACCTGCTCCTTGATTTTTCCAGGGACTGAGGTGAGGCTGACTGGCCTGTAGTTCCCAGGATCCTCCTTCTTCCCTTTTTTAAAGATTGGCATTACATTAGCCTTTTTCCAGTCATCCGGGACTTCCCCGGTTCGCCACGAGTTTTCAAAGATAATGGCCAATGGCTCTGCAATCACAGCCGCCAATTCCTTCAGCACTCTCGGATGCAACTCGTCCGGCCCCATGGACTTGTGCACGTCCAGCTTTTCTAAATAGTCCCTAACCACCTCTATCTCCACAGAGGGCTGGCCATCTCTTCCCCATTTTGTGATGCCCAGCGCAGCAGTCTGGGAGCTGACCTTGTTAGTGAAAACAGAGGCAAAAAAAGCATTGAGTACATTAGCTTTTTCCACATCCTCTGTCACTAGGTTGCCTCCCTCATTCAGTAAGGGGCCCACACATTCCTTGGCTTTCTTCTTGTTGCCAACATACCTGAAGAAACCCTTCTTGTTACTCTTGACATCTCTGGCTAGCTGCAGCTCCAGGTGCGATTTGGCCCTCCTGATAACATTCCTACATGCCCGAGCAATATTTTTATACTCTTCCCTGGTCATATGTCCAACCTTCCACTTCTTGTAAGCTTCTTTTTTATGTTTAAGATCTGCTAGGATTTCACCATTAAGCCAAGCTGGTCGCCTGCCATATTTACTATTCTTTCGACTCATTGGGATGGTTTGTCCCTGTAACCTCAACAGGGATTCCTTGAAATACAGCCAGCTCTCCTGGACTCCTTTCCCCTTCAAGTTAGTCCCCCAGGGGATCCTGGCCATCCGTTCCCTGAGGGAATCGAAGTCTGCTTTCCTGAAGTCCAGGGTCCGTATCCTGCTGCTTACCTTTCTTCCCTGCGTCAGGATCCTGAACTCAACCAACTCATGGTCACTGCCTCCCAGATTCCCATCCACTTTTGCTTCCCCCACTAATTCTACCCGGTTTGTGAGCAGCAGGTCAAGAAAAGCGCCCCCCCTAGTTGGCTCCTCTAGCACTTGCGCCAGGAAATTGTCCCCTACGCTTTCCAAAAACTTCCTGGATTGTCTATGCACCGCTGTATTGCTCTCCCAGCAGATATCAGGAAAATTAAAGTCACCCATGAGAATCAGGGCATGCGATCTAGTAGCTTCCGTGAGCTGCCAGAAGAAAGCCTCATCCACCTCATCCCCCTGGTCCGGTGGTCTATAGCAGACTCCCACCACTACATCACTCTTGTTGCACACACTTCTAAACTTAATCCAGAGACACTCAGGTTTTTCTGCAGTTTCGTACCGGAGCTCTGAGCAGTCATACTGCTCCCTTACATACAGTGCTACTCCCCCACCTTTTCTGCCCTGCCTGTCCTTCCTGAACAGTTTATAACCATCCATGACAGTACTCCAGTCATGTGAGTTATCCCACGAAGTCTCTGTTATTCCGATCACGTCATAGTTCCTTGCTTTCTAGCTCCTAGTTCTTTTTAAGGCTCAGGACTGTTGTAATACATGGTCAACATCTAGTAATCCAGCAATACATTTTAGTAATTTCTAACTCTTTGGGAGACTTTAAGAGATATAGATCCTTCAGACCACCACTTCAAGCTATAACTATCACTTACTTGGCAAAAATAACTGGTCAGTATGTACCTTTGATGATTATCTGTACTGAGAAATTGATCTGTCAAAAAACTGTAACACATCAACTGGCTGGAATGAAAGACCATATGTCTGGCTCCGGTGGTTCTGGAATTGAGCCCAAAAGGGAAACACGTATTTGTATGTTGCCAGTTGTGCTGTAGTTCCATAATGTTCCTAGACTAGTACTAAACAGTATCTACTGTAGACCTTTGTTACCAGTGTGATCTGATAGGGCCCTACACATCTGTCCCACCCTCCAAACAGCTGACAGCTTGAGTTTTAGAGTGGACTGTCTATAGATTCTCTGGGGTGGGGAGGGGGTAGGCAGCTGGTCTCCTTCCTCACTTTTCTCACTTTATCTGTTCCTATCCCATCCTCCTGTAATATGGAGTCACAGACTAGAAAGCAAGTGCTGAAGATCTTTTCTTATTGGCTGCTTTCCCCTTTTCATTTGTTTAACTCCTGGTATACTGGTCAGCAATCTCGATGGATTCATGTGACTAGGGAGAAAACTGAATGAGGATCTGAATAATGTACTTCACATAAGACCCTGCATAACCTAGGACTGGCTCTACTACCAATGCCATCTCCATGATGTGTTACTTTTTAGTCACTTAACAATTCTACAAATAGTTGGTCTAAAGACTCTGAGATAAATTCAGACCTGTTGTTAACAGGTTTAACCCTACTGAAGCCAAAGCAGTTATACACATGTACACCAGATCTGAATTTGGCCCTCTGACTCAACTAAATCACTTTCCTACAAATGGAGCATTTATAAATTTCTTAGAGTAAATATCCCTTCAGACATACAGGAGTGCAGGAACATGTGTGGAAGCATGAACACTGACTTCCTGGCTCTTTGTGGGAAAGGATCTGCTCCCTTTTCCTTCACAATGGAATCTATTTTTCCTCGACTGATGAGGAAAAACTAACAGAAGAGGCATTGCTGCTTGATAAGTTCCTATTTCATAAGCAATAATTTTTCATTAGTTCAGAAAAATGGCTTTTGTCTCTAGGTGGCTGCTGCAGAATGGCTTTGTTTTTCTGATTTTTTTTTTTTTTTTTACAGTAGTATACCTTGTAAGAGATGCTACAGATGCATCCTTCTCACACTCATAAATTGTGTGGTTTTAGTTTGGTCTTCAAAAAGTCAATTTTATTACTACATGCAACTTCTCAGAGACATTGCCTGGAGACATGAAGACTTGGTTGAACAGGTGTTTTCACTTGTTGTTTCAAGGTAGCAGTTCAGTATCCAGATAGTCCCTTCATAAAGTATATGTACATTGCTGATCATGTCTGCAGTGAGGTTCTGGCCTATCCAATACTGTGATGCCAGTTTCCGGGCATGTCTTTCCCTTTGTCTAGGGTACCAGGTGCTTCACCGTGACATATTTATTTTCTTTCAAATGTTTTCTATACAACATATTAAATAATATTACTTGAATTTTGCAGATTTTCATAATGTATTGGAACTCTTCATTATACAATTGTGCATGATAACATTTGTGTATCTTTCTAGACTACATAACACAGTTTAAGCTAATGAGAGTATTGACAAACATCATTTTGCATATGTTGGATCTGGTCTGATGACATGAAGAGTGTTTATTACAGCTGTGGTATGCCTCAGTTTAAAGAACATTTAACACTGAAATCTCAGCCACAGCACATCACACAGGATCCCATTCAAGTAACATACACTTGCTGAGTCACATTCACTTGGTGGAAGTTAGAATTTAGTCTGACCAAGGTCATAAGTTTTCAGATTCTCAAACCTAAATTTATGTTGGCAGGGGAAGCTTCCGCCTTGATTGGAGAGACCATATCAGCTGTTTTTACACTTGTGAGAACTAGGACACTGCAGAAAGTTTACAGTTCAGTGCCTGGGAGATAAAGACAAATTGGCCTGTACTAGATAAGCTTAGAAACAAGCCATTTAAAAAGGAGAGTGGCAGTCCAGATTTTAAAAATCAAAAGCTAATCATTGTGAGAGATAGGATGGAGACCTTCTAGGTATGACAGTGGCATTACATGTTCCCTACCTTTCTGATTATTGTACTGTTTAATGTACTTGTCATGGAAAGAGAATTTCCAAAGATTAAAAATAAGCTTCTCTGGAGGTGGCCCTTGGAGTGGCCAAATCAAAATGACAGATACAGTACAGTTATTCTTGAGAGAGACAAAATTCTTATTGCTCACATGAAATTGTGTTGGGTTGTAACCTAGAGGCAAAAAATTAATCAATATACTTTAGGTAAAAACTTACTTACTGTGATAACGTATTTTTAAAAAGTCACGACCAATTACAAATCAAACTACCAAAACAGAGGATCCTGGAAAACCTGTTCTAAGGAAATATATGCTACAACTGGCACCTAAGCCTTTGATTTTGCATTTTGAAGAAGAATAAACTTCGGAAACAAGCTTCCTGTTGTAGTGGAGTGTGCAGGAATGTGAAGAAATAGATTTTAGTAGTCCCTTAAGAGAAGTTAAAGTTGATTTGTACTATGACCTGGGCTATTAAGATATTAACATATACCCCTCTCTGGTCTTATCAGACTTCAAACCAGACTTAAATTGATATAGAAATGGCACATAGTAATAATTTAAAAACTCTTTACATTGTGGTATAACACTAGTTAGACTTGTATACGTATAATGAAGTGGAGAGTGGATCCATGAGGTCTCTCTACATATGTATTTTTAATGTATGTCAGCATTGTATCAGTAAGTCACTGCATGTATTCAGTTGAATATATTGATGTGTGCCTCATACCTCACTCTGTGTGCCTCATACCTCACTCTGTTGAGTATAAAAATATACTTGTATTTTTTATATATATATCAGTAAAAGGTTGGTGATTACTGTTAGTATATTTGAGCTGCTTGTTCTTGTTTTGAGAAAAAGATCAAATGAGAATATTAAATAGGTCTAACGTGGTGAAACGACTTAAAATTTTACTTAATATCCTTTTTTAGGACCCATTTTGAGAAAGGGGGCATTTAGAAGTCATTGTATTGATGGCGAAGGACAATAGAATATTATAACGTACCACCATAATAATCTATTGAGTAGTCTGTTAGCAAGATGAAGTTCTTCCTCAGAGCTCTCTGAAGCGCAGCAAGTTCCACTAGCTATCAAACCAGGTCCTTAACCTTCTAACCTTGTTCTGAAAAGAGACGAGTGAGGATCAATCCATGGTACAGCTTAGTTTATTTTTTGCTCTCATCTCAAAAGTAGGATTAAGGGTTTGGCTAATTATGAGTAAATGCTAGAATTAATTTAATAGTCAGACAGTCCTTTGAGGGTATAAAGCACTAAATAAATAAGTATTATTTTTCTTATTACTGGGGAGATGAAAATCCATGCTAGTCATTTTGATTTTTGAGAGAGAGGTACATTTTAACTATAACAGCAACTTAGTCTATTGAAATCAAGAACTCATAAAAATAAATCCATCTAGCCAAATTTTTATAAAGATAAGGCAATCATCCCAATACTCTTTGCTTGATTAAAGCAGAATTTCAGCTTCTTACCTGGAGTGGATAAATCTTTCATTTGATACTATTGCCTGTTTGTGTTAGAAAGAACTATATAACAATGACTGTCTTAATACTCTTGTTACTATGGTTCACCAGCAGTGTGTTGTTGAGATTAAAATCTTTATTTAAACTCATGTTTTTTGTAAGGGAGAATTTAATACCACAGAATTTGCTCATTTGTTTGGGTCATAGGAACCTTGAAAAATTGAGCACACTTGGGCTACTATAATGATTTGACTACATAAATATAGAAACAACAGATATTAGCTACTAATATCCATATGATTTTGTTTGTAAGTTGCAAAAACATAGGTCTCTCTGCCTCTTAAAAGTAAAGAGAATCTCTTTAGAACCAGCCACCACAGGCAAGGCAATTACAAACTGATAAACCTGTTAGCAGGTCTGCCATACTCACTCCAGTATGAGCAATGACTAGAATATAAAAATATGAATAAATTATTTGGGTTTTTTGAGGTACTATTATTTTATTCCCTGTTTAGCTCTTTCATATACATGTTAATTTTGACATGATATGACAAAAATCTGCCAAAACATTTAACCACTATATGCTTCAGTTTTCTTCTCTAATCTGTAGAATTCTACAGCTCATTCTTTGTAGATTGTGACATAAAGCTAGTAAGCCACTACTTACTTTTCATATTTTTCAGATATTATAATGGCAGGTGAAACATTGTGGTTCTCCAGATACATAATAACAACATAGTATCAAATATGCTTAAACATTTATGCAAATGAAAACGTTGTAATATCAGACATCAAAGTGAGAGACCCAGGTTCATTATTTAACTCAAACTTCCACTGACTTGTAACTGGCAGGGTATTGCAAAGATACCTTCTGCGTTGTTAGAGGTAAAGTCAGGACTTGCCACTGCAGCACTCCATGCCATGTGATATATGCAGCAGTAAAATAAACTGCTTGCTCAACCCTCAGGTAGTAAACAACTACCATCTACTGATTAGACATTTATATAACTAAATTAGAACTGGGTGGATAATTTATTAAGTTAATTTTACCTCTTTCCCCTTTGGGGATTTGTCGAGAAGCAACTTTTTCTCAATTTTTTTTATCTGAAATTATTTGCCAAATAGATCTTAGGTTAGACTGTGCACAAAGGAAAACAGTGTGGAATTGAATATAGGAAACACTGCATTAGGTAATTTTTAGCGGATTTCCAAATGTACTAGTTTTTTACTCAAATATAAAAAGAGGAGTTTACTCTACACAAAGACTGCGGGGGCTTAGTTTGTTACTGAGTAAGCAATTTTAATTGTGTTTTTACTATTACTGTCTCTTGCTATAAATGTATACTTCCTTTGAAATCTTATAGGATCCAGCACAGTCTTCTGGTTTTCATCCTTCAGGGTCTGTTGTTGCAATAGGAACACTAACTGGAAGGTAAGAAGAACAAAAGCGCGGGTATCCATCAACAGTGGGTATCTGTCCATCTCACCAAATCAAAGTTGATATTCTTGTTTCTCCAACGAATCGTACCAAATTCTGCGCTCTGATGCCTATGCTCACCTCCTGTTGAATTCAACAGGAGCTGAAGGTATTGTTGGTGGTGTTTATTATTATTGTATTGCTATAGTGCCTAACAACCTTAGTCCAGCACCCCATTGTGTTTGACACTATACACATACAGATCAAGAAAGCCTATCTCTGCCCCAAAGAGCTTACAGTCTAAGCGTAAGACATGAGGCAGCTGATGGATGCAGTCAGACGGATGGGGGAGAACAAGGAAACAATGAGGCAGCACTGGTAGGCATGAAAAGCGGTGGTGGCAATGCACCAGCCACCTAACCATTCTCAGGAGTTGTTGTTGTTGTTGTTTGTTGTTAGCATAACAGCTAATGAGAGTTTGCAGGAGGGTTCTGAAGGATGATAATGAGGTAGCTCTGTGGATGTATATGGGGAGCTCTTCCCCTCAGACGTGAGGGACAGCACAGGAGAAGACAAAAGGTGTTTGCTTGAAAATTTAACATGCTGTTTTATTATTTTTACCATAGTAATGTCCAGAGCCCCCAACCAAATTTTGGTGCAGGCCGCATTGTGCTAGGCACTGGACAAGCACATAGATAGTAAAGAGACAGTGTCTGCCAGGAGAGCTTAAAACTTAAATAGACGAGACAGGTGAGGGAGAAAAGAAGTATTACCCCCATTGTATATAGGGAACTGTGACGCAAAATCGCATAGGGAATCAGTGGCGGAGCCTTGATATGAACCCAGAACTCTGAAGTGCCTTAAGTACAAAACCCTCCTTTCCTTCAAGGGTACCTGAGGGCAGAATTTTGCTCCTAATATTTAAAATATTTGCACTTCATTCTAAAATACTTTTTATTTGATGACACGTGGTTTTAGTAAGTATTGAAGCAAAATTTATTTGGTTCTATGTTTCCCTTAATACAGGGGTGGGCAAACTTTTTGGGCTGAGGGCCACATCTGGGTGGGGAAATTGTATGCAGGGCCGGGGCAGCGGGTTGGGGTGCAGGAGGCAGTGCAGGGTGTGGGAGGGGGTGCAGTGTGCAGGAACGGGCTCAGGGCAAGGGATTGGGACAGAGGAGAGGTGCGGGGTATATGAGGGGGCTCAGGGAAGGGGCTTGGGGTGCAGGAGGGGTGCGGACTTCGGGAGGGAGCTCAAGGCAGGGAGTTGGGGTGCAGCAGGGGTGCAGGGTGCAGCAGGGGCCTTAGGGCAGGGAGTTGGGGGGTGAGGTGCAGGAGGGGTTCAGGCTCCAGCCCGGCGCTGCTTACCTAAAGTGGCTCCAGAGTGGCAGGCTGCATGCCCGCCCTGGCCCCACGTGGCGCCGCTCTGGGAAGTGGCCGGAACCAAGTCCCTGCACAGCCCCTGGGGTGGGGGGGAGGTACAGGGCTCCACGTGCTGCCCTTGCCATGCCTCCAGGTACCTTCCCTGAAGCTCCCATTGGCCGCGGTTCCCCTTTCCCAGCCAATGGGAGCTGCAGGGGGCGGTGCCTGGAGGCGAGGGCAATGCACAGAGCCCTCTTTTCCTCCCCAGCCCCGCCACAGGGACGTGGTGCCGGCCACTTCTGAGAGCAGCACGGGGCCTGCGGCACCACAGGGGGCAATCCCGCAGGCCGGTTCCAAAGACCTGATGGGCCGGATTCGGCCCGCGGGCCGTAGTTTGCCCACCCCTGCCTTAATATCTAAATAAAAGTGAGATGTTTTGGGAGCAGTCTTTATTTTTGATACTTAATAAACTGAAATCAGCATTGAAATGCAGATTTTCAAAGTGAAATAGTTGTAAGTATTTGTAGAAACATGTCCAGAGAACAATGTATAACAAAGCCCCAATCCACCTCATAGGAGATTTATTATGATCTAATTTTTATTTATTTAATATATAGTGGTCCTGATTCTCAGTAACACTAAGACACCTTTACACTTTTCTGGCCTTTAAAGTAGATATAAATGTAATTAAATTACATTTAATTAAATTAAATGTCCAAATACTGTAAAAGGGCCTTAAAGAATGTGGTCCAAGATACACAAGATACACGAAAGTATACATCAATCATACTTGCATATAACCAGTGACAATTTGTAAAATGATAATAAAATCTGAATGTAGACATCTGCCTCAATAGTTCATTGATATTCTGTTTATCTACTGTTGAAAATGTTACTTTCAGTTGTTTTCAGTTGGCTACAAATAACGCAGAAAATGTCCCCTTCCTATTCTTTTCCTTTTAGTGCAAAACATATGGAAGACTGTTCATTTGACATAATGAACAGTTGATTAAAACTACTGTAGATTTGCATTCCTTACTGAGCAATTTATTGGCCTTTTTCTGTGTTTACAACAGGTGGTTTGTGTTTGACACAGAAACAAAAGATTTGGTCACTGTACACACAGATGGAAATGAACAGCTGTCTGTAATGCGTTATTCACCAGGTTTGACACACTCTACTTACTTGTTAAAAAAAGAAGTGATTGTATGCAATATAGGGTTCATTTTTAAAATTCCTCACATCTATTTAAATTGGGTATAGATACATAAGTTGAAATCCAGCCTCCCGAGTCGATGGAGCCAGGATTTTACCCAGAGGCTTTAACTCTAATTTCCTGTTGTTTGCCCCTTCAGATCTTGGTGTTTAGAAGAAATCGGCTCTCCCACTTAGATGTGCATGTAGTACCATGTTCAGGGTGGCTTTTTTCTCAGTTTCCTTATGAGAGCTAACTTCAATATTTGCTATATAAAGCTGCTGTTTTATTTGCCGTGAATCGTATTCCATCAAACAAGGAGAAGAAGAAAATTGCTTTTTTTAAATTTATTAATAGAAGTTTTATGAACAATGACCATTGTCCATGACACACTAGAACTTCATAGATTAGTTTAATTCTTTATTGTGGGTATAATTATAATTCACTTTTTTATAGATGGAAACTTCTTGGCGATAGGTTCCCATGACAACTGTATCTATATATATGGTGTTAATGAAAATGGGAGAAAATATAGTAGAATTGGCAAATGCTCAGTAAGTGACCTCCTTACTATTTATTCACGAATAACAAATAAGCATGTATACTTTATAGTACATATTGATATACTGGGATATGCTATGTTACTGGAATTAATACAATACACTTCTCTTCATAGGGTCATTCCAGCTTCATTACTCACTTGGACTGGTCTGTTAATTCACAGTACCTTGTGTCCAATTCAGGGGACTATGAAATCTTATACTGTGAGTAACAATGGTTTTCTGTGCTTTGTGCAGAGTTGATTGTACGATAGCTAATGAATTTTTAATTGATCATATAATCACTAGGCTGGAACATATATTTTAATTAGTTGCTACTTTTTAGCTTAAATCAACTCCCATGCAGCTTAAAAACTGAAAATGTCATCATTTGTTTCTCTTTCTGTAGGGATCCCCTCTACTTGTAAACAAGTAGTGAGTGTTGAGGCAACTAGAGATATAGAATGGGTTACTTACACCTGTACTTTAGGATTCCATGTTTTTGGTAAGTTGTTTTTTTCTCCCTCTCACAAAGTTATGATTCTTTGCTTTTCCAATTAGCTAACATTCAGACTGTCATCTTTATTTGAAACATTACTATTCAGATTTCAAAGTGCAAATATAAAACTTCTGTTGCACAATTTTTATCACCATCCGTCCTCCTATTTTGATCCAGGAGACCTCTGATTTAATATTCTTGGTAGCTTTAGATACAATTATTAATTTGCAACACAAGTGAAAACCAATCACAAGCTACCTGCTATGACAAATTACAATTGTTTTTAGAAGCCATGTTTTACAATTAGAGAATTTTCATTTATGTATTTGTATTCCTACAGCACCAAAGACCCCATTCAGGATCAAGTTCCATTGAGTTAAGTGCTGTATAAACAGTGTACAATCCAGTCCCATTGTACACGGTTCTTTACAAACAGTGACAGTCCCTGCCCCAAAGAGCTGATAGTGTAAATTGAGACATTCATAAGAAGTGAGTGAAATGAACAAAAAGAGAAAGGAAAAGGAGGACAAATTCAACAAAAATAAGGTGTTCCAGTTCCAGACGGTTTTGGCTTGTTTCATTGATTTGGGGGTTGTAATTTTTTTTTTTTACATATAAACAAAATAAACCCCTATGATCAACCATCATTGGTGGTTGACTGCTTTTTTGTAGGCCTCAAAGAACAGGTTTGTTTTGAGGAGGGATTTGAAGGAGAAGAAGGTACTTGCCTCACAGATTAATTCAGGGAGGGCATTCTGCATGTAAGGGGCAGAGTGGAAGAAGTCATTGAGACGGTTGTTGGAGAATTCGATAAATCAGGACAGTTATCATTGGAGCTGAGGAAGTGGTAGTATAACACAATAAGAGATAAGTGTGTACAAACAGGAGGGGTAAAGTTGTGAAGGGTCTTAAAAGGTGAGGACAAGATACTGAACTTGGTATGATGAAACAGGAAACCAGTGCAAAGATTTAAAAAAAAAGTGATGTGATCAGAGCAACAGGCAAGAAAGATTATGCTAGCAGCCAAGTTTTGAATGGAACAGAGTGGGTAACATGCTGGAGAGAGACCCAGAAAAGGGAAGAGATTGCAGCCAAGAGCCTGAACTAGAGTTTTAGAACAGTGACAGAAAGAAAATGTTGAATTTTGGAAACATCATGGAAGAAGTGGCTAGATTTGGATATGCATTTGACATGCAGGTCTAGAGAGAAGACCGAGTCAAAGATGACTGGCTGTGTATTATTCTGAGATGACAAAATTATTCGCTCTGCATGGACAGCCACCACATATATTTCAGCTTCTTAGGGCTAAGGTTTGAGAGTCCCTGACACTGTTAGGGTATGTCTACACTACGAAATTACTCCGATTTTACAGAAGTTGATTTTTGGGAACAGATTGTATAAAGTCGAGTGCATGTGTCCACACTAAGCACATTAATTCGGCGGTGTGCATGGCAAGCGTCGACATTCCGAGCGGTGCACTGTGGGTAGCTATCCAAAATGGGGCCAAAAATTTGTCGCAGGTTATGGGTAAATGTCATCAGTCAACCCTCCCTCTGTGAAAGCAATGGCAGACAATCATTTCACACCCTTTTCCTTGGATTGCCCAAGCAGACGCCATAGCACGGCAAGCATGGAGCCCGTTCAGCTCACCGCAGCTGTTATGACCATTGTAAACACCTTGTGCATTATCATGCACTTTATGCAGAACCAGAACCTGAAAAACCAGGCAAGGAAGCAATGGCAGCGCGGTGACAAGAGTGATGAGGACATGGACACAGATTTCTCTAAAACCGCGGTCCCCGGCAATTTGGAGATCCTGGTGTTAATGGGGCAGGCTTATGCCATGGAATGCCAATTCTGGGCCCGGGAAACAAGCACAGACTGGTGGGACCGCATAGTGTTGCAGGTTTTGGATGATTCCCAGTGGCTCCGAAACTTTCGCATGCGTAAGGGCACTTTCATGGAACTTTGTGACTTTCATTCCCCTGCCCTGAAGCGCAAGAATACCAAGATGAGAGCAGCCCTCACAGTTGAGAAGCAAGTGGTAATAGCCCTGGGGAAGTTTGCAACGCCAGACAGCTACCAGTCAGTCGGTAATCAATTTGGAGTGGGCAAAGCTACTGTGGGGGTTGCTGTGATGCAAGTAGCCAACACAATCATTGAGCTGCTGCTATCAAAGATAGTGACTCTGGGAAATGTGCAGGTCATACTAGATGGCTTTGCTGCAATGAGATTCCTTAACTGTGGTTGGGCTATAGACGGAACGCATATCCCTATCTTGGGACCGGACCACAAGGGCAGCCAGTACATAAGCCACAAAGGGTACTTTTCAATGGTGCTGCAAGCACTGGTGGATCACAAGGGACATTTCACCAACATCAACTTGGGATGGCCAGGAACGGTTCATGACACTCGCATCTTCAGGAACTCTGGTCTGTTTAAAAGGCTGCAGGAAGGGATTTACTTCCCAGACCAGAAAATAACTGTTGGGAATGTTGAAATGCCTGTAGTTATCCTTGGGGACCCAGCTTACCCCTTCATGCCCTAGCTCATGAAGCCGTACACAGGCACCCTGGACCATAGTAAGGAGCTGTTCAACTATAGGCTGAGCAAGTGCAGAATGGTGGAAGAATGTGCATTTGGACGTTTAAAGGGTCGCTGGCACAGTTTACTGACTTGCTCAGACCTCAGCAAAACCAGTATTCCCATTGTTATTGCTGCTTGCTGTGTGCCCCACGATCTCTGTGAGAGTAAGGGGGAGACGTTTATGGCGGGGTGGGAGGTTGAGGCAAATTGCCCGGCTGCTGAATACGCGCAGCCAGACACCAGGGCGATTAGAAGAGCACAGCAGGAAGTGCTGTGCATCAGAGAAGCTTTGAAAACCAGTTTCATGACTGGCCAGTGTACCGTGTGACACTTCTGTTTGTTTCTCCTTGATGAAAACACGCCCCCTTGGTTGACTCTAATTCCCTGTAAGCCACCCACCCTCCCTGCTTCGATCACAGCTTGCTTGCAAAGGAAATAAAGTCACTATCATTTAAAAACAATGTATTCTTTATTAATTGATTATAAAAATAGGGAGATAACTCACAAGGTATGCCACGTGGGGTGTGCGAGGAAGGTAGGAGGGAAGGAAAAGGCCACTTCAAAACTTGTTGAATGACAGCCTTTTGTTGCTTGGGCTGTCCACTGGGGTGGAATGGTTGCGTGCCCGGAGCCTCCCCCCACCACATTTTTGGGCATCTGGGTGAGGAGGCTATTGGGAGGAGGGAGGGCAGTTAAACAGCGGCGATTTTAAGAGACCTTTATGTCGACCGAAATGGCTTCGTTATGTGGATGGGTGCAGGGTTAATTCAGTTTAACGCTGCTAAATTCGACATAAACCTGTAGTGTAGACCAGGCCTTAGTGTTTTAGGTCCAGATTTTTAAAGCTATTTAGGTGTTGCTGCGCTCAGCATTGCAGCAGCTAACTGATTTAGGAGCCTCAACTGTTGATGAAATGTAGGCTAAGTGCCTAAATCCTTTTTGAAAATGAGATTGAGGCTCCTATATCAGTTAGGTGTTACGATGCTGAGTGCAACAATGGCTAAATAGCTTTAAAAATCTGAGCCTTGGTGCTTAGCTTCAAAGGCTCGTATATTCCGAAATGATGCATATTTTAAAATGAGGATTCTCTAAGTAATATTTGTATATATCAGCTTTGTAGAAATCATCTGCTGCCTTTTTCATGTATCTCAACAAATGATAACTGTGTTCCCCCCCACCCCCCACTTAACTCCATTGGTTTCCAGTTCACTTCAGGATTTGATTCAAAACTGCCATCTATGGTTTTTATACTATAGTTCCTCCATTAACTCTATCCAGCCTGTCTTACAGACTCTCCTCCCCTTAGCTAGCTCTCTATCTTAATATAGTTTTGACTCTGTTGGTGCAAAAGCTTTCTCTCTGTCAGTACTAGCATCTAGAACAGCTTTTCTATACTTCTTAACTTAATTTCTTTAACCTCGGTCATAATTTTATCCCAGAAGAAAGTACATTTGTTTTTCCTTTGCATATGTCTCTTTATTTATTTTTTACATCGTGATCATGCAAAGGGATATTCCTGTACAGAGTCTCATTGAAGTCAATTGAATTTGGGGGATCAGTATTTTCCTTTGTTATTATATTGTTTACATTAATCCTTTCAACTGTTCTGGGAGAGTTTGTGTAAAAGATGCTATACAGAATAAAATGTATATCAGTGATTAAAAACATGAAACCACTTCCTTTCCGTATATCTGAAGTCATTGCAGATTTATAAGTGGGGGGGGGGAAGGAATTGCTCTTAAACACTGAATGTCATAATAATTTAATGCTCAACAAAACAAAAAACCACCCCTGACTACAACATTGGACTCTCTCAAATGATTAAGCAACCTCTGTGCTGAGTAGGGGAGTAGATCAAATCTAAAGTACAAAAAAACATTAAAAAACTTAAGCAGCAAATAGCTATACACAATGCTGTATAAAAAGAAAATTTAATTTTCCATAACCTGTTTTATTATATTTTTACAGCACACAAAAGCATGCAAGTGTTTTACAGACCAAACACAAAAACCTTATCCTTCCCCTGAAGAACTTACAATCTAATTTTAGAGGTGACATAATATGTGAGACCAACAAGCAATAGGGGACTGGGATGAGGAAGAAGGGTTATCGTAACAAAAGCATGTGATAATTCAGTTATAACAAGCTCAAATCTTCTTGATCGTTCATTAGTCACTTTATTATTATTTTTAATGGTATAATTCTTGTAAACACCACAGGTGGGGTTTTAGGATGAATTTGAGTGAGGAGAACCTGGTGGCTGTACCTTTTTAAAAAGCCTCCTATCTGTGAACTATATAAGAAGTCATTCATTATCTGTAAATTGTGGAGAAGGGAAGGGGAAAAGCAGTAGTTTAAAATTGTACCTCCTGTTGTTGTCTCTTATGTATACATATATTATGATATAATACCTGAAGGCTCACAGCTGAGGCCCCAGTTCGGCAAAACACTGCTTACATCCTCCTTGTTCAGCACAGGACTAATGCATGTGCTTCATTGCCATTCAGATTTTGGGTCTTATGCGCATGTTTAAAGTTAAGTATTTGGTCTTCTGAGTCAGAGCCTGAATCACTAGTAATTTTGAGGGATTTGGAGGTTGGTTGATTTTAAACAGGTGGCCTCTTCATGAATGTCATAACAAAAAAATTTAGCTAACATTTCTGTTCTGTATGTGTAGCAGAAATATTAAATTAGTCACTACATGTTTTCAGGTGTATGGCCAGAAGGTTCAGATGGAACAGACATCAATGCTGTCTGTCGATCACATGAGAGAAAACTGCTATCAACAGGGGATGATTTTGGCAAAGTACATCTCTTCTCTTATCCGTGTTCACAATTTAGGGTAAGATATTTACTTTAATAGAGTACAATCTTGCAAACCTTTACAAACATGGGAAATTTTGTTCCTTTGCTGTCAAAAAACCCAACGTTAAATCAACGGGACTACTTATATGTGTAAGTGTGGATTGGCACTTTAATATAGAAGTCTGAATTTTAAAATAATCTGACTTCATTGATAGAAATAAGGTGACAATTTTATTTAATTGTAGTTTGAATGCTATACATAATTAAATATTTGTTACAGTAATGTTATTATTTATCTGCAGTAATAACATCCTGTATTGATATTTTCCAGGCTCCAAGCCATGTGTATGGTGGACATAGTAGTCATGTAACTAATGTAGATTTTCTGTGTGAAGACACCCATCTCATCTCCACAGGTGGAAAAGATACAAGTATTATGCAGTGGCGAGTCATTTAGAGGAAACATCGGTGTGAACACACACAGTCATGAGATGACCATGCACAGAAGTTCTGTACAAACTGTATATTTAAAACTTAAACAGTACATTTGCAGTTTAGCCTGGTCACTGTGATTCTGTTTAAAAATTCTTACAGACCTCAGGAAAATTAAGCCCTGTGCTGGTTATCTTACTCAGTTTAGTGATTCATTAGGTATCACTCCTAAAGAATGAGCTATATTTTTCTTTTGTTGTACAATATATGCAGCAGTACAAGTTTAATATAAAAAAATGTGGCTTGAAAGTTTTCAATACAGTGATATCAGCGGAACTGGTGACTATCTTAACTGTTTTCTACAAACTCTACTAAAATGGTCATAAAAATGCCTTTCAGAATACTGTATATACATGCTTAATTGTCTCACTGTCTACACTTTGTACTGTATATCTACCTATTTAGAAAAATCTATGGCAACATTGAGGTTTCTGATGGATGGTGATGAATTCATACTAAAGGAATAACCCAAGCTAGAAGACACAGAATAATTAACATGTTACATATGAAAATGTGAATGTTAGAATTCAGTAATTTGCATTTTCTTGAGAATAACAAATCTTTAAATTCCACCACTGAGGAACTGCATTCTCTTTCAAATCAGCAGGTTATACTCCAGTTTAACTTGAATATCTCAAAAGGGTTTAAAGATGTTTATCTAGTTCAGGTATTCAGTGTAAGCTTAAATTAAAAAAATCTTTTTGACTTGTACATGAACAACTGCTTATCAAAAACAAAAAGCAAAACTTGACCACATCTCCACTATTGGTTAATATATTTAACTAATATGTATATTAATCAGCATGATGCTATATTGTACATGTATAAGATTTTAGCAGTTCATTATAAATGGTAAGGCAATCTAGGCTTTACTTTTTTATGCTTATGGATATTGTATATTTGTATTTTAAGACCAAGTAGACCAAGTCTAAAGATATCTTTTAATATGTACCATAAACCTGCAGAGGGAAAAGGAAGCATTGGAAGCCTACATGAAATATTAATGTGTAACTTCTGGCCCCTGTGTTTTGTGCATGGATGGATATTTATAGTATGACATAAGATTGTGTTTTGCAATGAAGTAATAGTGGAGGTGGTATAAAATGGTTAAGAAGGCCTTATCAATTTTGATTGTGAAACAGATTGAAATTTATTGTTTACCTTGAGGAATGTATCTAAAGAATTTAAAAGAGCAGAATAATAAGCAGACTCTGAAAAGTTAATATTAAAGTTTTGATTGTAATGGACAGTAAACATTTTAATTCTCTGAACTCTAAAACACTGGTTGTTTGTTTAGAGTGGTTAAATGAAATGGAATCAATGAATTTTGAAACCTTTTTTATTACATTGCCGCCTGCTATACTGAAAGTGCAGGACAATAATAAATCATGTATTAAAGTGCTTTGTTTTGATGTATCCTTCCTGTGCAATTTAACATAAATTCATTTCTATATTAAAGCTTTACTGTGATCTGCTTTCACTTAATGGGATACATTTTTAAATTCCAAACCAGATGTGAAAAGATTGTTGGGGAATGAAATCTGAGTTTTTGTATATGTAATTATTTGCATACCTATAGAGGATGCTTTTGAAGATTTGACCAATACTGTGTTCATATAGGGTGAAAGTCAAGAGGACCAGGATTTCAACCTACAAGTTTATTTATTGATTCTAACTGCTTAATACAACAAAACATTTCAAAGTTCTGCTGTTCATTTCTGTACTTTCCTTATATTGTGGAAGAGAGATGTTTTTCATACAGTAAATTATGAATTTAAAGATATGAACTTAAAAGGAATATCATCCCACAGTGGGGAAGATGGTCTTTATATGCAAACTTTACAGATGATCCATATACATGCTTAAGTTCTGTACTCTAATTATTATCACTACTTTCCTCCAAATTGATGAAGAGGTATATTCAGCTTGTTTTCTGGGGCCACAAAATTTCCAAACTGTTTGTTTTAACCAAACCTAGCAACTAAACTCCATATGTCTGAAACTTCTCAGATGACAACATATTAAATCTCAAAATCATACCTGTTTTAGAATACTGTTTTCCAAAACTCTATGAATAAAGAAATGACAAAGATAAGTTGGCAAATATCCACTGCTTTCAGGAATATGTCTTTTTTTTCCTGTTTGCTTCTGATTATAAAAACAAAAGAAAAAATAAGCCAGAACTTTAAAACATAGCCTATTTTTAAATGAATATTTTGCTTGGCTTCATTTTCCCCTCCAGTTCGTTTTTACATATTCTTATTTGTAAAGCTTCTTTTCTCCTTTCCAGCTGGTGCTAGCAAGTATCTGTCAGAATGAGAAACATCTCATCCTGTTTGGAGGACTTGACTTGTTTATACTGCTGCTAGGAAAAGACACGCTGCTGTAATGGGAGAAAAGAACTGACTCAAAAGTATAGTTTCCTTTGAAATGATTGATGGCAAGGAACATAAGGCATGAAAGATCAGGCTTAGGATAATTGGATTGCAGTTACCTAAATTCTCTGGATGAAATCTTGCTCCATTGCAGTTGATGGGAGTTTTTCCTTCAACTTCAATGTGACCAGGTTTTCATTCCTTAGAAGATATACAGATTTGTATGTTAATGTATTTTATGGTCTGTATTATATAGGAGGTCAGATGAGATGATCACGGTCATCCCTTCTAGCCTTATCTATGAAAAGTACAATACTGTTCAATTTAATAAGCTACTTTTTACTTAAACCATTGCTCAAATCTGTTTATTATGTATTTGTTTATGGTAGTGCCCGTTTTGTGTTAGGTGCTTTGCAGACATTCAAGAACTGTCCTGACCCCAAGAAGCTTACAGTTTAAGGACAGACAGACAAGTAGGTAGAGGTTGGGGAAAGGAAATAATAAAAGGATGATATTTTTTTAATTCATACCAACAAGATTGACTAAAGGCAATATGTTGTACACAGTGTTGTTATAGCCATGTCGGTTCAAAGATATTAGAGAGACAACATGAGTGAAGTGATATCTTTTATTGGACCAACTTCTGTTGGTGAGAAAGACAAACTTTTGAGCTTACACAGAGCTCCGTGTTTCTCTCACCAATAGAGGTTGGTCCAGAAAACTATTATGTCACCCACCTTGTCTCTCTAAACGCAACATGGCACATCGAGTTTTAACTGGGAGTTAAAACTTGAGAGGTTATCCTAGCAGATGTTCCCTAGAAAATCAGTCTCTAACATGAAGTTTCAGGGAGGGAGGGAGGGAGGGTGTGTGTGTGTGTGTGTGTGTGTGTGTGTAAACACATTCCATAATTTCCCTGAGGTTACTGCACACTGCAATAGTCACAAAATGTCAAACAACTTCAGATGACACTTTCTTTTTTATATTTTCTTAACTCGAAAGGCCAAAGTCTCATCTGTTACAGTGTAATAGCTTTATTGAGACCAAGTCATTTTTAAAAAAAGTGGGGTGGGGAGGAAGGAGGAGAATGCTTTTTCCAGTTTCATTCAACCTGCATAAAAAAAATTGGTTCAAATTGTTAAAAAAAATGGAAAACTTCAACCAATATGACAATGTTCACACAAAAATTCTTATAATTCTAAAAGCCATTTTTAATCAAATCATATTTGACCAATCCTAATTAATACAATTTCCCATGTGATCTCAGGAAAGCATGGCTGATATTCATCAGTTCTCCAAAACACATTAATGTAGAAAATATAGTGGCTTTTTCTTAACATCTGTTTGCACCATGTGATACCAATTCATTGGGAAAATAACCGACCTTTCTAAAATGTTAGATTCCATTTTATCTAGTACTGCTTTGAGATGTAAAATTTTTGCCTAGAACTGGAGCCCTTCAGAGAGGACTAGATCAAATCCTTGAACATACCACAGCTAGTGGGAAAAATCCCTTAACTGCCTCTGAAAAGGCCCAGTACTTCTAACAAATAGATATCGATATCCCTCTTTCATACCTTGGTGGAGCTGCATTTGTGGCTGGATCATGTGAATGGCAGCTCTCCATGCCATCATCCCCCGTCAAACCTCTGGGGGCTTCCCCATATAAGATAATGGCATCCATACTGGCAATTTCTTTCATGGGCTCCCCCTCTGGAAGGTCAGTCTGGCAGAGCTCGGGGGCATGCATGGATGGGAAAGCAACTCCCTCCCATGAGTTTAAGGAGGAAGGTAGCAGAGTCCAGGCATAATTGTTCCAGTCCTCTGGAGTCTTAGCAAAATCTGAATAGTGCCCTCACCAATCTCAGGGTCTCCCCTGGTCTGGCAGGCTGTGTTACAGCTCTCCAGTCGAAATGGGCTGACATGGAGTTTCCTACAAGAATTGAAACATGAAGTGTCCTAGCCTGTAGACAGACTCTCCTCCTATGGGACGCAAGCTAGCTCAGGGTTCTGAATTCCATTCTCACCTTAACTGCTGAAATTTTATTTTCACAGACGTCCAACTACAGAACAGTAGTAACTTGTTGAAAGAAGGAACTCCTGCTACTCCTCATTAAAATAGAGGCCCCCTCAGACCTCTGTATTGATGTATCCCTCCATCCTCCTTTACTTGATCTCCGCTGGTCCCTTAGGGAGAGAGTTCTGGTTCAGAAACCAGATGAACCTGATTCACTTACACGTGTCTAACCCTCTCTGGCTAGGTTTGGGAGACACTTGCATTTGTGTAAATCAGGTGTAACAACAGGATCAGATCAATCCCTCAGTGACTAAACTCTATGTTAGCTCATTTCTTGCTAAGATTTTTCTATCCTTTCAGGTATAATTAAAGCTGTGTTAAAAGCTTTATAATCTATTTCACAAAATGCAGTTTGGCAAGTTGGAAACTGTGTTCTGCTCCATAAATATTTGTAGACACTAACAGTTCATAATAGGATACTTACCTTGGATAAAAGAAAAGGAGTACTTGTGGCACTTTAGAGACTAACCAATTTATTTGAGCATAAGCTTTCGTGAGCTACAGCGCTTATGCTCAAATAAATTGGTTAGTCTCTAAGGTGCCACAAGTACTCCTTTTCTTTTTGTGAATACAGACTAACATGGCTGTTACTCTGAAACTTACCTTGGATAAAAAGCCATTTCATATATCAGCACTGGAGATGGGAGTTCTTAAGCAAAGAATATGCTTACAGAGCTAATTTGCATGCTAACTCCCAGAATGCTTTTGTAGCTCACAGCAATGCTGCCATGTGGGAATTGAGAGGTCTAATTGTGCTTGAATATGCACTGACATTCCAAATCTACAGTACACTGTGTCAGAGATTTTCAATGCTCCCAATTCCCATTGAAGTACAAGGGAGCCAAGTATGGTTGAGGCATGCATCAGCTTGCAGGATTGGACCCTGGATTCATGTCTGCCATGAGCTTTGTATGTGAATATCTGATATATGTGAAAAGCAGACATGTTCTGGCAAAATGGCTTTTTGCTTAAAGCAAATGCCTTGTCTGTTATAACAGAAGGCTGCAGGTCCAAAAGAAAATTCTGCTTGACCTAATGTATTTTTAGTTTCATCTTCTCTGTGTGATGTTCTCAGACAAGGGAGAGCTTGTCATAGAATCATAGAAGAGTAGGACTGGAAGGGACCTCAATAGGTCATCCAGTCCAGTTCCCTGCACTCAAGGCAGGACTAAGTAATAACTAGACCATTCCTGACAGGTATTTGTCTAACCTGTTCTCAAAAACCTCCAATGAAGGAGATTCCACAACCTCCCTAGGTAATTTGTTCCAGTGCTTAACTACCCTTATAGGAAGGTTTTCCTAATGTCCAACCTAAACCTCCCTTGCTGCAATTTAAGCCGCCCTCCTTGTAACAGCCTTTTATGCACTTGAAAGCTGTTACGTCCCCCCACAGTCTTCTCTTCTCCAGACTAAACAAACCAGTTTTTTCAATCTTTCTTCACAGATCTTGTTGTCAAGGCCTTTAATCATTTTTGTTGCTCTCCTGTTGACTTTCTCCAGTTTGTCCATATCTTTCCTGAAATGTGACATCCAGAACTGGACACAATACTCCAGTTGAGGCCTTATCAGTGCTCAGTAGAACAGAATAATTACTTCTCATGTCTTGCTTACAGCGCTCTTACTGATACATCCCAGAATGATGGTCGCTTTTTTTTGCGAAAGTGTTACACTGTTGATTCATATTTATTTTGTGATCCACAAGGACCTCCAGATACCTTTTTGCAGTATTCCTTTCTAGGCAGTCATTTCCCATTTTATATGTGTGCAGCTGAGTGCTCCTTCCTAATTGGAGCATTTGTCCTTATTTAAGTTCATCCTATTTACTTCAGACCATTTCTCCAGTTTGTCCAGATCATTTTGAATTCTAATCCTATCCTCCAAAGCAGTTGCACCCTCCCAGCTTGGTATTGTCCACAAACTTTATAAGTGTACTCTCTATGCCATTATCTAAATAATTTATAAAGATATTGAAGAGAACTGGACCCAGAACTGATCCCTGTGGCACCTCACTTGATATGCCCTTCCAGCTTGACTGTGAACCACTGATTACTCTCTGGGAATGGTTTTCCAACCAGTTATGCACCCGCCATACAGTAGCTCCAGCTAGGCTATATTTTCCTAGTTTGTTTATGAGAAGACCATGTGAGACAATAGCAAAAGCTTTACTATAGTCAAGATATACCACATCTACTATTTCCCCACAGCCACAAGACTTGTTACCCTGTCAAAGAAAGCTATTAGGTTAGTTTGACATGATTTGTTCTTGACAAATCCATGCTGACTGTTACTTATCACCTTATTTTCTAGGTGTTTGCAAATTAATTGATTATTTACTCCATTATCTTTGGGAGTACTGAAGTTAAGATGACTGGACTGTAATTCCTTGAATTGTCCTTGTTTCTCTGTTCATAGATTAGCACAATACGTTTTTGCCCTCTTCCAGTCCTCTGGAATTTCTGTCTTCCATGACTTTTCAAAGATCATCTCTTATGGCTCAGATATCTCCTCAGTCAGTTCCTTGAATATTCTAGGATGTATTTCATCCAGGCCTGGCAACTTGAAGACATCTAATTTGTTTAAGTAAATTTTTAACTTGTTCTCTAGTCTCAGATCCTACTTCATTTTGACTGGTGTTCACTTTGTTAGACGTCCAATTGCTACTAAATTATTTTGGTGAAAACTGGCACAAAAAAAGGCATTTAGCATATCCACCATTTCCTGTAATTGTCTCCACCCCAACCCACTCCACCCCCATTGGGTAATGGGCCTACCCCGTCTGTCCTGGGTCTTCCTTTTGCTTCTAATATATTTGTAGAATGTTTTCTTGTTATTCTTTATGCCTCTAGCTAGTTTAATCTCATTTTGTGCCTTGGCCTTTCTAATTTTGTCCCTACATGCTTGTGTTGTTTTTTTATATTCATCCTTTGTAATTTGACCTAGTTTCCACTTTTTGTAGGACTCTTTTTTTGAGTTTCAGATCATTGAAAAGCTCCTGGTTAAGCCAGGGTGGTTTCTTGCCGTACTTCCTATCTTTCCTATGCATATATTGTATAGTGTGCTCTTGTGCCCTTAATAAAGTCTATTTGAAAAACTGCCACCTTTTTCAAACTATTTTTCCCTTTAGACTTGCTTCCCATGGGATCTTACCTACCAACTCCCTAAGTTTGCTAAAGTCTGTCTTCTTGAAATCCATTATATTTATTCTGCTGTTTTTCTCTCCTACCATTCCTTGGAATCATGAACTCTTATCATTTCATGATCACTTTCTCCCAAGCTACCTTCTACTTTCAAATTATCAAATAGTTTCTCCCTATTTGTCTAAATCAAAACTAGAACAGCCTCTCCCCTAGTAGGTTTCTCTACCTTCTAAAAAAAAAAAAATGGTCTCAGATGCATTTCAGGAATTTGGACAATCTGTGCCCTGCTGTATTATTTTCCCAACAGATGACTGGGTAATTGATGTTCCCCATCATCACTAAATCCTGCGCTTTGGATGATTTTTTTCGTCGTTTAAAAAAAGCCTCATTCACCCCTTCTTCCTGGTTAGGTGATCTGATTAGGTTAGGATGCCCCTGGTTAGGAGGCCCCTACTATGACATTACCCTGGGTTTTTACCCCTTTTCTCCTTACCCAGAGACTTTCAACACATCTGTCTCCTATTTGCCTCTCAATTTCAGTGCATGTGAATACATCTCTGATATATAAGGCCACACCACCTCCCTTTTTTCTCTGCCTGTCCTCAGGGCCAGATTAAGAGAGGGGCTTTAGGAGCAGCAGCCCATGACCCCGGCTCAAGGGGGGCCTCACAAAAATAAATCACAGGCAGCGATCTCCAACTCCGGGCCCCTGAAACTCCCACGGTGGAGCAGGGCGCTCAGGCAAGCTGCCTGTCTGCCATGACCCCACGCTGCTCCCAGAAGCGGCCAGCTGCTAACACATCTCTGCAGCCCCTGGCTGGGGAGGTGGCTCCGTGCACTGCCCCGCCCCCAGAACCATCCTCGCAGCTCCCATTGGCCAGGAACTGGCCAATAGGAGCTACAGAAGTGGTGCTTGTGGACAGCACATGGAGACATGCTGTCCCTCTCCCCCCAGGGACCACAGAGACGTGCTATCAGCCAGCCGCTTCCGGGGGCAGCGTGGGGCCATGGCATGCAACAGTTGGGAGCCATCTGTGGTAAGCGCCTCCCAGCCAGAGCCTACACCTCACACCCACTCCTTCACCCCACCCCCCTGCCCCAGATCAGAATCCCCCTCCTGCACCCAAACTCCCTCCCAGACCCTGTACCCCCTCCTGCACCCCAATCCCCTGCTCCAGCCCCCTCCTACGCCAAACTTCCTCTCAGGAAAAAAACTTGTATACAGGGACCCCACAAAATCTAATAGGCCCGGGCACACAGGAGAGTTAATCTGGCTCTGCCTGTCTTTCTTGAGCAACACTTCCATACCAATATTCTAGTCGTATGTATTATCTCTGTGATGCCAACTATGTCATAGTTGTGACTATTCAGTAGTATTTCTAGTTCTTCCTGTTTATTCCCATGTAGGGAGGTTGCCTACGTGTAAAGATATCATGGGGATTCTCAAACTGGGGGTCATGACCCCTCAGGGGGTCACAAGGTTATTACGTGAGGGTTGTGAGCTGTCAGACTCCACCTCGAAACTCCCCTTCACCTTCAGCATTTATAATAGTGTTAACTATAAAAAAAAGTGTTTTTAATTTATAAGGGGGATTGCACACAGAGGCTTGCTGTGTGAAAGGGGTCACCAATACAAAACTTTGAGAACTACTATATTATCAGGACATTATGGGGGGGTGGGGGGAAGAGTGCTAGTAAGTTGCTAAAATTTTCTCAAGTAAATTTGTCTTAATTTGATCTTAAAGAAAAAAGTTTAGCGAAAGCATTAAGGAGGCAGTTTTACAGTGGAGTTAGTGATGGCACATGACAGGAAGGGGGACTTTTTGTTGTTTTAGAGACAGGGATCCTTCCAAACCCTAAGAACAGGGCATAGAAAAGTGTGTATCTTCCAGTTAGAGAGAAGGAGAGAACTTCCATCCAGTAGGCCTCAAGCTTAGAGCCTCATATTCTGCCATTTAAATCAACAGAGGGGGATTGAACTTGGTTTCTTAATAAAACAACAAAAAGGCAAGTGATGGAGGCTAAATTTTGACTACACACATCACAGGAAAAAGTGGAGTTTTGGGCCCTGGATATTTTAAGTATAGAAGACCAAGAGCCACTGAAGAATGTCCAGGACAAACTTGGCACTTAGCACTGAGTCCAATAGTGCTGCTCTACTCATTTGAAACCCTGATTGTATCGAGAGGGTGAGTTATAATTTACTATAAAAATTGGCCTCAGGAGCCTTGACAGTCAGAGGACGATTCATAGCAACATAGAAGTTTTCCCCGGCATCATGATTGTGATGTGGGTGCAAGAGTGTACAATCTCCCTTGTTGTAAATGGATGAGGATTATGTATTGTATTCGTTTCAGTGTGGTCTCCTTTTGGCTCCTATATTTCATGTCTTTTTGATGTCTTGTGGGAAGTGGGTTCTTCACCTCTAGGTTGCTGGTGCTAGTCCACCCCATGTCAGTTGTTACCACACTGTAGGTAACCTGTATGAAATGAGGTTAGGGACCCCAGTTGAATTCTCTATGGATGTGTGTCTACAACACAAAAACTGCCATCTAATTGTGAGTCTTGTCGGCAGTCTTGACATAATGGTCAGTGATGGAGTAGGTCATGAAGACTCCCCCATGGGATGATCAGGGTTGAAGCACATGCCAGCAGGCAAAGTAGAATGAAAACTGGTAGAACATTGTGTGCTGCTCACTATGCTGACCCTGCTCTGAACAAACAGCAGAGTTCTTTCAACTCAGTGCATTTCATGAGCACTAAAGACAAAGAGAAGAAAATATCAAAAAAGAAAATTCCAGTAAGCAGGCTCTTTCTTCTAGCAGGGTCTCTGTTTTCACTGTGTACTCTTTACAGAGATTTGTATATTATTAATAACTACAGCCCCTCAATTCAGGCTATTAATCAGAGCAGAGTTTTGAAGAACAAACTGGGCATTCCTGCTCATACTGGGATCCTATTTGCACTGTCGTAGAGAGAGATTTTCAACAGTTAGCTGTCCAATTCCTATTGTATTTCAATGGGACATGGGTGCCTAACTCTTAGGGCATGTCTACACTGCAATTAGACACCTGCGGCTGACCCGTGCCAGCTGACTTAGGCTTGCGGGGCTATTTAATTGCGAGGTGGGAGGGTCTGAGAGCTCGGGCTGCAGCCTGAGCCGGAATGTCTACACTGCAGTTGAACAGCCCCTTAGCCTGAGCTCTGCAAGAATCAGCTGGCACAGGCCAGATGCAGGTGTCTAATTGAAGTGTAGACATATCCTTAGAGTCCACTGAAAATCTCAACTCTAGATGTCAGTTTTCAGCAGAAGTTTTTGTTAGCCTGAAGCACTTAGGGTCTGATTTTCAGAAGAGCTCCATCACATTCAGACACCATTAGAAGTAGCCAGATTTTCAGTGGGAACTGCTGAGTGCTGTGCAATTTTGAAAATCTAGCCACTGATCTAGGTACCTAACAGGGAGCTGAACTTTTTTTGAAAATCTGTCTTTTACAGGTTTATCTAGAAAAAAATATATAGTCATTCCAGGAGGAAACAAACCCTATTGTTCTGTGGAGTTTAACTGTCAGGACTACACAAGCTGCATTGTTCCAGGTTTCAGACTGTTGGCTGAAGGAGTTGCCTCCAGGCTGTTGGACATTATTGTTAGATGGCAGAATTAAAATGTTGGATCTGTTTCCCAGCTGTGTTAGATTACTGTAATCTATCTGTCCTTCGCATTGCTCTTTCACTGCTCAGACATCTTAAACACTTTTATTCTGGCAGTAACCTGAAGAGAGGGCAAGAGCAATTTACTTGGCTGTTCGCTCAGTGTTCCCTTGTCAATGTTTTTAATAAGGACTCTTTCCTTCCCTGTCCAGCCTCTCCTCCAGCTACAGCTTTTGGTGAAATCTTAATCCTGTATTTATAATGTCAGTGTGTTGCCATAGAAATGATTGTTATGTCACACATTCAAGCACTGTGGCCTCACAGTGGTATCTAAAAAGAACAGAAGGTGTGTGCTAAGAGACTCTGGCTGAGCCACAGTCTGAGTAGTCGGAGAGAAAGTGACAGGAGGCTCAGTTTAAGCTACAAACTTGCTCTGCTATTTCCAGTTCATTTCCAGTGCCTGTTTAGCAAAGGATCTGGCCACATACAGTTTAACAGTCTGTACGTTCCAAACTCTCTGCAACCAAACAAGCACAGCACCTCCTCTGTATCCAACACAGTCTTAGACTGGCTTCTGATTGAAAAACCTGTTTTCCCACATGATTAGCCACATCCCCAGCCAGGTTCAGCTGCGCTTCACCTTCTAGCTGGGATTTTGAAAAGCACTCCTAGGATTTAATTTAAAAAACCTAACAAACCAGGACACTATTTGGCTCAATTGTTGACTTCTCCTTAGGAAACAGCAGACATGCAGGTCCCTGCCAAAGGGCCCCCAATCATCTATACACCCCATCACAGAAATCAAGCCTTGTTTGAAATGCACACTTCCATTTTTCTCTCCTGCTACAGCTCCTGCCCATCCCATCTTGCTCCAGCACTGGCCTATCTGTGGGTCTGCACTATGCTTAGTGTGTTGCCAACTCTAGCACTAGCCTGTAGGCCCCCCATTTCTCATCATTTCTGGACTATCATAAAAAGGCCAGGGCACGACCTAGGCTATTGCCACACAATAGTACTACAGATATCAGTGAGGATGCAGCTGCTGTTGGTGGTACAGCAAGTCCAGCATAAATTTATGGTGATGGATGGACCCAAACCCAATCCCCACATCTAAACACTATTGCATTTGGGGGAAGCTTGGAGATGACTTTGCATCTAAACTTCGTGGCTATCCCACTCTCTACAATGAGCCAAAGCAAAAACCCTACACTTTATATCCTCCCTCAGCTTTGGGGAAGTTTAGAGTCAAACTTTGCCCTTCAGTAGACCATCTCTTAGAAAGAAAGATATTAAAATGACTTGGGGCACTGCCACATCTTCCCAGCATACGCTAAGCCAACTCCTTGCTGTAAGAAGTTCTTCTGAAGAGGTACTTTAATGAAGGAATGTCCTACACACTTTGGCAAAATCCTTCAGAGGAAGTACATAAATCCAGGTGATGGGAAAATCCGACATCTCTGAATAGCATCAGGCTTTGTACAAGAGTATGAACCTCAGGAAAGCATGGAAGCTTCATGTCACAGGGTTTACTCACTGCTGGGACACCCTTTGTGGCTGTCTCTGGGGATTAGCTCTGCCACAACCCCACTTGCTCACTAGGAGTCACAGTGCTTCCTGGCTTGGCCCTCTGGCCAGATCCTATGCAGATTCCCCTTCTGGGGTAGCCAAGTCATACTGGCCAACTTGCCCACATGCCATCTCAGGCAGTCTTCTGTAAGTGGTGGGCTGTGCCACTTTCCCAGTGGCTGGTAGGGAAACCAAGGTCCACCCTCTACTCTGGGTTCGAGCCCAGGGACTTTGTCAGCAGCAGCCAAGGTCTACACATTCTCAACACTCAAAGCTCTTTCCCTGGGCTTCTTACTACACTGATTTCCACAGACTTTCTTCCCTGCAACTCCTCTGGATAAACCCTTTCTGCAGGACTAGGATCCCAGGGCTTCCCTCCCCCCGGGTTTCCTCCTACCCACCTCTCTGTGCCCAGAGAGTGACTGCAGACTCTCTGCCTGCAGCCCCCTTCTTCTTCAGTTTGGTGGTGTAGCAGACTTGCTTCCTCAGCCTATGACCGCCATGAATTGTATCTTGTACCTTTGTCATGACTTAGAGTCTCACACCTTCCCCAGTATTCTTAAAGAAATACAGAAGGGGGTTGTTTGTTTGTTTTTTTTTTTTAAATTGGACCCCATTTTCCTTGTATTCTTGTTAGAAGTTGCAAAGAAAGTTTTGTTATTCTGAGTTTCCAATATAAACCTCTCCTTTCACAGGTATAGCCTTTGCAATCCCAAAGGATATGATTTATCATTTTCTGGACCTTAACTGTTAGACATAATCCATCTATGTTAATCAGAAATAAATTACTATTTAATCCACAATGCCCTCTTAGAATTCTAAATAGAGTCATTTCATTCTTCCTCTCGGGGCCTTGGATTACATCAGCATTGTCAACTGTAGGGCATACTTAGCCCCCAACTGCTCTAACTTGCTGGCTTTTTACAAGCCCACCCAACTCCTACCCAACAGGGCTTTGTCTTCAATTAGTGCTTATCATTCAAGCCTGACTCTCCCCCAGGTGAAGCCTATAAGATTGATTGGACCCTTCTGAGCCACCTTAGCCACTTCAGGGGTGGTGTGGAGTAAACATTCTTCAGGAGAAAATTATGAGAAGATGGGCAAATCAAGTAGCAAAAATCTCTTCATAGGACACTTCCTACAGCCAAGTGTAGTTTCCAAAGTGACATTGTCTCTCTGATGGGAACAGCTCAGTGATCACCATCTGACCAGCTATTGATGTGACATCTCAGGCAATGGAGGGTTTGCCCAGAAGGACTGCATGCAGTTTTTCACTGACACTCCCATTCCAGAGAAGGAGCAGGTGAATGGCTAATTCTGCACTCTAAGGATAGAGTAGCAGTGGTGGAAAGGGTCGCTGGTGCTCTGCACTTATGAGAGTAGATTCCATCCAATCCACAGGGCTTCTAAGAGAAAACCCTGCACCAAGCCCTTTCATGTAGGCTGGGCCCAAAATACAAGATTGAACCCCTTGAAAAAGGTACTCTGCATGTGGTGGATCTAAGTGAAGACAGCTGAGGGGTGATGTCATTATGATCAAATGCTAGGACCAGTGCAGTCAAGAGAGAAGCTTTGTGGTTTCCAGTGGGACCAGGATTTGACTTGTAATGCAAGATGCTAATTTGTAGTCTACAGCCTGAGAAGTCTAAAGGGTAGGTTGTGCATTTATGGCAATACATGAAATGCCCTCTCCCTTTTTTTTTACTATGGAGGCATCTTCTGTAGCATACTCTATTTATAAAGAGCCACAACAATTCTGTATAATATCTAAAAGAAAAGGAGTACTTGTGGCACCTTAGAGACTAACAAATGTATTTGAGCATAAGCTTTCGTGAGCTACAGCTCACTTCAGCGGATGCATTCAGTGACCCTGTGTATTGTGAAGCTGAGGCCTAAGCTATCTGAATAAATGCTTTGTTGCAGGCTTACATCAGATTTTCTTGCCTACTCTGGTTTTAGATCTTAACCATATTTACACATTCTGTCCCCTGATCTTTTTCTCTCTCCCCTCCCCCCATTTCATACTGTAATTTGTCATCATAGACTTTAGTTTTAAGAAATGATTTTATTTAAAAATAAAAATCAACATTCTCACTTTTATTCATAGTTCAGATGCAATTAAAATTGCTATAAAACTCCATAGGTTAATAAAATACAAGCGAACAAGGGCAATCTGCCATATGGCACATGGGCTGGTTTGAAGGGTTCTCACAGAAAAGCCAAAGAAAATAGGTTTTATTTTTTTCCTCATCATTTCTAGATAAGCTTATTACATTCACCTGCATAAACTCATCCAAATCCCCTCTGATGGGGTTACTGGGAGGTAATTGATGGGACACCTTGAGTATCACGCCCGCTTTCTGACAGACTCTTCTGTTTCTTCGTGCAAGTAAATGTGTTGTGCCTTCTTTGGACTCTCCCCGGGCCAGATGTATGTAAACAATCAAGAGAAGATAATTCTCACTTTCCAAGCATTACCAAATAAAGTTAATCATATTTATGAAAAATGTGTGTGAATGTAAAGTTTACTTTGGAGCAAATAAATAGGACCATTGGTCATTTCTAATGGTTTCCTATCTATTAAAAAACTGGTCCACAGGCCCTTACTAACTCATACTAACTGTTTGTTCACAAGGTGCCTTATTAACCTCTGAGCACC
This sequence comes from Lepidochelys olivacea, assembly GCF_965140295.1. NCBI lineage: Eukaryota > Metazoa > Chordata > Testudines > Cheloniidae > Lepidochelys > Lepidochelys olivacea. The sequence goes on from NC_140416.1 coordinate 105,311,234, forward strand.
GGAATGAAAACTGAAAATAGCAATTACCAGCAAGGCATCACTGCCCAATGAGTGCATAAAGCCCCAGAACCCGTGTAAAATGTACACAGCATTATTAGGATGTATTATTTCTATAGCAGTGGGGGTGCGCTAGGTGTGCATATGCAGTACTGCTTGTAGGTATAGATTGCTGTTTGTTCTGGGGGTGCATATGCTGTGCTCAGTATCGTCCGATGTGTGTGTTTATGGATGGTGTGTGTGCGCTGTGCTTGTATGCATGTCTGTGCAGGTGCTCCGCGGGCACTGTAGTCTCTGCATTATGTGGGAGGTGCATAAACACCGCACGAGTGTGTGCATGTCTCCCGGGTGCAGGACTGCGCGCGTTACCTGCGTGTGTGCCTGGGTCCGCGGGTGGCGCATGCAGTGGGCTGGCTGCCGTGGGAAAAGCCGAGCTCCCGGCGGCGGCGGCAGGAGTGGGGCTGGTTGCAGGCTGGCGGAAGTGTTTGTCGGCAGCAGTGGGCAGCAGAGCTCCGCCGGCTTTGTGTTTGGTTCCTCTCTCTCACGCGCCCAGGGAGCGGGGAAGATGGCAGGGCCCCGGGAACAGCTGTCAGCCGCCGAGGACCAGCTCCACAGCTAGCGCCCTCGACGCCGGAAGATGCGATTGCAAGGGCCGCGGGGTGAGAGCAGCCCCGGAGCAGCAGGGAGCCCCAGCCCCGCTTCGTGCAGCCGATGCGGCAGCCTCCGCGCCTCCCTGGCGTTCACCGCGTTCGGGGGGGTCCGACATTAATCACCCGGCCGCAGCTCGCCGAGCCGGACTCGCAGGCCAACTTCCCCGGGGACGCACCGAGCGAGTCCCCTGAACTGCGGGGAAGATGAGGTGAGGGCGGCCGGGGCCGGGACCGGGGCCGGGGGGAGGCGACGGACCCGCCCAGCGGGACCCAGCAGCAGCCGGCTGGTTTGGGGAAGCCGCTCGGGGGCGGCTGATCGACATGGCAGGAGCGTCCCACCTGGCGTCCGGTCCTCCCACGGGCGGCCGGGGGGAGAACCCGTGCGCCCGGCTGCAGCGCCGCCTCTCCCCGGCCGGGAGCCCCGGGGGCGGGCCGGCTGCTCGGGTAGCCCCCCCGCCCGGTGGCCAGGCGTGTGTTTCCCAGGGGCCGCGTGTCCCCGGCCCCCTCCTCGCGGCGGCGCCCCGCTGCCATGGCCGTGGCCGGCGGGTGCCGCCCACCTGGCTGCGCGCGTATCGCCGGGGGCGGCCCCTTGCCTTGCCCGGGCAGGCCGGGCTGCGAGCTTCGTTCCCCGCCCCCGGACACGCACCTGGCTCGCGGCGCGGGAGGGGAGCCCCGAGGGCAGGGCGGAGGCTGTGGGCTCGGGGGTGGGGGCAGACGTGCTGCCGGACCCACGCGGCTCATTCATTGGCCTGTGGTTTTATGAAGGCGGGTGACTGGCCGGGTTGCTGAGGCTCCCGGCGAAGTGTGGCCGGGGGGGAGCGCTGGATGTCTGGGCTGGGGCGATTGGAGCCGGGCAAGAATAATGGGGCGGGGGTCCCCTGGATCCTCCCCATCCTCACTCCCAGACAGCCCCTCCCCAGGGTAACACAGTTGCTCTCACTCGCGCTGCACTTGCTCGGCTCGGTGTTTGTGCAGGGGGAGGGGACCCCCTCAGCCCCCCCCCTCCCCGCCGAGTTTGGGGGTGGATTTCCCGTGGGCGATTTTGGGTGAGCTGTCTGTCTTTCAAGGACTGGTGTAATTTGCTGCCCTTTGGAGGGAACGGGGGGATTCCTGCACAGGGGGAGGAGGTTAAGCAGCGCTGCGCCTCCTTGTCCTTCCCCGGATGGATAATACTAGTGGGTGGTGACATCTTTGGCAGGTTTGACTGTCATTACTTTAAATCCGTGGGACAGATTATGTCCGTGGTTATAAAAGGCTGCAGGCGGGTTTGAAAATAGTGCAGCAGCACAGAGCCGGGAATCTCCAACGCTGAGGTTGTTTGGGTAGCACACTCCAGCTTCTGCCCAGGCTCATCTTCCCTTGCCCTCTGGCCTGCAAACCAGCATGTAAGATTGTAAAAGCGCTTCAGGGGAGCAGAGAAAGTGTACCCTTGAAAGATTTCAGTGTAGATCCTTCCTGATCATGTAAAGATCTTCCTCTAACAGGGGGAGCTGGCCAGATTGCTGTAGGTTTTTCCAGGGCAGTTTGGCTATCATGACTCTTAGGAGCAGAGAACATAGATTTCATGTAATCAGAACAGAGCTGGAAGGAAGAGGTCATCTATTTCTAGACCGTAATTCCCTTCCCCCCAAGCAGTGCAGGAGTTCAGTCTGGTTGTAAGTGTCTCAAAGCAATGTGGCTTCCACTGTTTCCCCATCCCACTGTATAATACTGTTGATTCCTTCTGCTTCACCATCTCCTTTATTTATTAAAGCACTATGGCTTGTCTCAGGAATGGGAATCACAATCAAAGACCAAATTGTCTTCTGTGTCTTTGGTGACTTGGAAGACTTTTGTTTTGTATTGCTCATAAGAAAGACAATAGAATTTTAAAAACTTTTTTTCCCCATAGGGCACTCATTATATGCAGCTATATCATGCTTCAAATAGTCTCTTTAAAACTTTTTTTTCTTTTGGGGAGAAATTTGTTTTGCCGCCTTAAGTGGGTAATTTGATTTTGTATTTTTAAAGGTGTCCATTGTTGATACATTGGTGTCTTTTGGATACAGTCATATTTGGACACTGATACATACCATGGATATTAGTATAAATACTGAATTGGTTAAATCCACTATATACACATTTACTGGCAGGTTCTATCTAACTTACTTCATTCTTCCCTCCTCAGAAGGGAAAGAAAACCCACTTAAAATGTATTTAGGTGTAAAATTCTCCTCTAATAAATGTAGGTTGTATTACTCCAAGAGATCCTGACAGACTGCAATCATTTAATAAAAACCTTCAAGAATCTTTCTATATGTGTGTTTTTATTTATATTGCTTTTCAATGGTGAATAGATTACAGTACCTTTCTTTTCACTGAAATGAAATGTTTCTCAGTTTGAAGTAAAAAATTTGCCTGTATATTTTAATTTTTCCTGTGTCCTCAGTTTTGTTTCTTCCAAAGAGATAATCTAGAACATAATGTATGAATAGAGAACATGCCATATATTATGGCTGACCTATTATAACTTATTTTCTCACTGTCTTATAAGAGTGCTTTGAGATCCTCCAAAGATAGATGCTATATAAGTGCAATGTATTATTACTTATTCAGTACTTAAACGTGCAGAAATATTACCTCCCACTGTACAATGAATATTGCTAGTTTTTTTAGTAGCAGATTTTATTTATTTTTGCAAGCATCATGCAGTTCTATCATTTTACAGAAATACATCTATAAACACAATCTCTTCATGTTCTGGCAGTCTTTGTATAGTTTCCTGCCGATTTGTTAATCTTCATTATGTCTTATAAAACACCTCCTTTTGTTTGAGAGGCATCCACAAGAAATACATGGAGCTGGCCATAGTATTTTGGGGTGGGTCTGTGGAGCAGTTTTTCACCTTTACCCTCCCAAGTAGCTAACTTATGTCCACCTCGATCATACCACTGTACACACGGCTACGAGCTATACACCAGTTGAGAGGGCTCGCCCTCAACCTATGTAATTCGTTTTATCGAAAAATGGGTACCGAGAAGCTGCATCTCCTTTTTAACTGTGAGGGTGATCTAGCCATTGGAACAAATTACTGAGGGAAGTGGTAAACTCTACACCTCTTGAAGTCCTCAAAACAAGACTGGATGCCTTTCTGGAAGACAACGTGTGCTTGACTAAAGTACGATCGCTTCAGTGCAGAGGTAACTGGGTGAAATTCTATGGCCTGTATTAGACAGGAGGTCAGACTAGATGATCTAATGGGTCTCTTCTAGCCTTAAAAAATCTATGAATCTCTCCAGACTTCTGTTGCAGAAGTGGTGCCGGCTTGTGCTGAGTCGCCTACTTTAAAAAAAAAAAAAAAAAGAAAATCCCAGGAAGATGCCATATCTAGGTATAGAGCTTTGTGTTTGTCACCAAAGTGAAAGAACACAAAATAAAACAAACTGATGTACAAAACAAAAACTCACCCTGCAGTGATGGCTCCTGGTTACAGGGCCATTCACTTGTGTCCTGGCCATCCCCTTGTCATGTTGGAGGGGCAGCGGGGCCAAATTTGAGTGAGCGGCATTGCAACCTGGTGACTGAAGTCTCACTCCCTCCCCACCCCTGGTTCTCCCACCCCTGCCAGGGGCAGGATCCAACCCTTCCCTCTTCCTCTCCCCCTCCCCCAGGGCATCCTGTGCTCCAGGGTAGAACCCAGCCCCCAACGTCACCCGCATTAAAAAAGATAAAACAACATGAAATTCCTAAAAATAAAACAAAAAAATTACAACACAAAAATCTCACAGGGCTCTATCTGTGTGCATCCCTAATCTGAAGGGATGAAACCAACCCACTGCCGTGAGACAAACCGAACCAAATATGCATACAGTAACCATGTACAGTAGTAACAGTGTGCATCATGAGCTTTTTAATCCAATAGTTTTGATTGAAGATTTACCTGAGCAAAGTCTTGACAGTGTTGCAATAAACCCAGCATTTCAATTACCTTATTGCCCTCTCATTTCTACTCATTTAGCAGTTCATGTGGCAGCATATATATAGTGGCCAGCACTTTTGGTTTGATGTAAAGAGAGCTGTATCTGCAGCTTAGTTTTAGTGTTTCCTTTATTTATTTGCTCTAAATTCCTTTCTGTTTTGCTTACATAACAATCAGGATTATAATCACAGAAAAGGAGAATATGCTGGTTTTTGTATATCACCTCATTTTTAATTGCCTTATTTGATCAGACCAACAGGTCCATCTAGTCCAGTATCTTGTCTCTGTCAGTGGCTAGTACCCTGTGCTTCAGAGGAAGGAGCAAAAAAACCCCCAAGTGGGTAATCATGTAACAACCTGCCTGTAGAGGAAGTTTTTTCTATCCCTATCAGTTAGTAATTGACTTAACCCCTGAAGCATGAAGCTTGTAGCCTTTCCAAACTTTGTTTTAATCCTATATACTGTAACTGTGTTGTTCTCATTGTCTATATAAACATCCCTTTGTTTTTTTGAGTTCTACTGAGGTTTTTGCTTTAATGATGTCTTGTGGTAAATGAGTTCCACAGACTAATTAAGAGGGTGGGTGGGTGGTAAGCAGTAGTATTTCCTTTTTATTAGTTTTAGATTTGCTGCCTTACAGTTTAATAGAATGTTCTCTTATTAAGAGTAAGGATGAGCAAAAGAGTCTGTTATGTCTTTTCTGTGATGATTCTTCTTTTTCATCTCTTCTCTAAACTGAAAAGACTGGAAGTATTTAATCTCTCTTCACATGGAGGTTCCTCCCCCCCATATTACTAATTATTTACATCAATTGTCTCTGAATTCCTATTTCTGCTATATCCTTTTTTGAGATAGCATGTCCAGAACTGAACACTGCTCTAAGTGAGGGTATACCACTGATATACATGCTGCCATTGTCATATTTCATTACATTCCTTACACATTGTAACATTTTGTTTGTTTTTTTTGACTGCTGTTGCTTACTGTGCAGTGGTTTTAGTAGAGCTGCCCGTGGCTTATTTGGAGTTGTTAGTTAATGTAGATTATGTATCAATGGTTAAAATTATTCCTTCTATTTGTTCATTGCTTTGCATTTATTAATATTGAATTTCATGTGCCATCATGTTACCTGTTGACTTGGCTTTATTTAGTCCCTCTGGAGTTCATCACAGTTTTCTCTAGTTCTGACTAACTTAAATAATGTTATCAAAAAGAAAAGGAGTACTTGTGGCACCTTAGAGTACACAAGTCCTCCTTTTCTTTTTGCGAATACAGACTAACACGGCTGCTACTCTGAAACCTTAAATAATGTTATGTCAGTTGTGCAGAATTTGCCACTTCCCTGCTATAACCTTTTCCAGATCATGAATGAACTTGTTAAACATCACTGGTCCTGGCACAGAACCTTGGCACACCTCACAGTTAATACTGTGCCACAATGAAAGTTGACTATTTACTCCTCTTCTGTGGTTTTCTGCCTCTTAGTTTTTGTTCCATGACATTACAAGTACCTCTCTACCTTTGTGATATTTAATTTTCCTTAATAGCCTCCTGTGAGGGATCTTATCAAGGGGAAGTACATTTTATCAACCTGCTCTCCATTATTCCCTACTTAGCTGACATGTTCAAAGAATTCTAGTAGGCTAGAAGACCTGGTTTTCCTTTGCAGACACTCTGCTGATTAGTCCAAATCAAGTCAGGATCACCTAGGTGTTATATAATTCTATATTTAGTTTATTGCTTCAGCTGGTTTCCTTGCTAGTGAAATAGGTCTCACTGGTTTTGTCATTCCTAGAATCACTCCCTGGTGGTCCAGCAGACTGCCTGATTCTCTTGCAGGTTTCCTGCTTCTGATATATTTAAGGGATTTCTCATTGTTCGTTGTTATATCTTTGACTATTTGTTCTTTAATTTCTATCTTGGCCCTCCTAATTTTCATCATAGCTTGCCCATCATGCTCCTTTCTATTCCCTTCACTAGGGTTAGATTTCCATTTTTGAAAGGATACTTTTTTGGCTCAAAAAAACCTCTTGAACCTTGCCATTTAGCTATTTTGCCATTTCTTGCCTTCATGCTTGCTGCTCTCAGTACTCTTTCTGTGTGCTGGCCATTGCATGTGATAAACAGTATTGAGCCTCCTTTTTGTCTTAGATTTGAAGTATTGAGGGAATTTATTAAACTTTCAAATTAAATGGATTTTTCTTAATGTTGAGCCCACAAATTAAATTAATTAACTCAAGTATGGATTTCTTGTATCCGAGGAGATCCTAGTAACAACCTCATGTTTCCTGCCTGAATCTGGACCTGAAGATAAATATTCAGCTCTCCAATCTGCTGTTTTATTTCCTTTGATCAGAGCTTTAGAAAATGTAGAAAACTGTGGTGTCAGTCTTCATCAATCAGATTTCCCTGGTCTCCACTCATTTAAGCATTGGCTTTATTCCTGTAGAAGTAGTTTGAGTTTTAAAAGATGTCCTATATTTTCTTTTCACTCATTTCAGAGCTGCCAGTGATCCATAAATCTTCTCTTATTCACCCCAAACCTTGGATCTCAAGGGTACTGAGGTAAAGTTGAAGTAACTGTCATAATTTCTTTGCCTGGGCTGACACAGTTGGGTCAATAAATACTTCTTATCTTTACTCTTACCCCAGGCAGATTTCATCAGCGGTAATCCAAGGCTTCCATTTCATCTGCTCTTCTGATTTAATGCGTAATAATGAGGGCAGTTGCTATCTCCACTCTAACTCAGAGCTCCACAGAGATGTGTCTAAGCTATTCATTGACAAAGCTCCCCTCCTCCATTCCCCTGCTGAAGTTTTAGAGTTGCATACTAAGAAAAGCACAGTTCTCATAGGAACAGAGGCATGACCTAGTAAACTGAGTCAGGCTGTGTGAAATTGCAAACATTTAAGTTTTTGATGAGAGACAATTTTGCCACCACCAGATTTTTCACAATGGAGTGTTCACATCAAAATGCAAACATTCAGATTTTTATAGATTGAGTCTCAAAAATCGATCTTAACCCATATGAAATTCTGAAATTCAAAATTATGAAAACAGTAAAGTTTTTCCAAAGAGGGATTAAGAGGCAAATCCTCCCTCAAAATACCCATGTAAACCTCCTGCCAGCAAAATGACCCCTCAAGCAAAAAACTTCAACGTTTCAGTGTTCTGCTACAGCTGATTGAAATCGTAACAAATTGCAAAGCTTTCAAATTTCACTGAATATTTCATGCAACCCTGATTTGAGAAGAGGCCGGGGAGCCAGGAACTCATGAGTGCTGACACTGACTGTATGCGTTCACTACAGAGTATGTCTTCACTTCTGTTGCTTGGATGCTGGCCCAAACCCTTCTCTTGTCCACTCACCCAGCCCTCTACCCTAAGTGTAGTGGTGCTTTACGCCAGGGCTAACTGGCCCAGCTGGGAGTATGCTGCTTCAGATGCTGCTTTCGTGCAGTGAAGACGTAAGCTACATCACTTGAATGTTGATAGACTTCCAGTACCTTCCCACAGTTTCCCCTTTATGATCAGAAGGGCAGACTCATTCACCCACTGTTTACTTGGAAATAATGCTGCTCAGCTTACTGCAGCACCCAGAACCATGGGATACGCACCCAGAAATCCTAGCAACCCACCCAGGGGAGTGCAGCACCTGTGAGGACACCGTAACTTGGGTATGGCTTTCCATTGTGGCTGTTCAGACCCCGGCTAGGCTACCCCAGGCTTTGAGACCTGGGTGCTGATCACTTAGATTAACTCTGTAGTGAACACATACAGACTCATGGTGGTCTGTAGCAATTTAATCATTTAACTACTTTGGCTCCACTACCCTGTTTGCAGAATGAGGATGATAGTACCTACCCGATGAGGTGTTAAGATGTATTAGTTAGGTCCTAGTCCAGCAAAGGATTTAAGCACGTGCTTAATTTCAAGCACACGAGTAATCCCATTGAAGTGCTTATTTGCTTTGCTAGAGTGGAAGCACTTTGAGGATGAAAAGATACAAATGCTAAGTATTACAATATGTATTCCCTGTACTCCATGCACCTCTCTCTATGTATCCTTCCTTCTCCCATGTGCTCTTCCCTCCCTCCTCATCAGTGCCTCTATTCCTTTCTTTCCCTGACTCTCACGCATCTGTTAACTACCCCACCACGGCTCCAATAATGAACAGACATAAAAGAGAATGAAGTGGAACTCCGGGTATGTCTGCACTTGAGCTGGGAGACGTGATTCCCAGTTCACACAGACGTACCTGTGTCAGCTCTGCTTTTATTAGCCTGCTAAAAATAGTAGTTTAACCAGAGTTGGTGAAGGTACTAGTGCACTACAAATAGTAAGGTAGCCAGGGTAGCCCGGGTGGTAGCTCAGGCTAGCCCCTCCCCCCGAGTAAGTACCCACCCGGACCCCTGAATACATAGTCAGGTGGTTAGTCCAAGCTGCCGCTCAGGCTACCTCAGCTACCGTACTATTTTTATTCCACTAATAAGAGCAGAGCTAGTACAGGTTGTCTTAAATACCTTTTAATGGCATGCTCTCTCCTTTTCCCTCTTACCTTTTTTTAAATTGTTGGGCAATAACAGCGCTCCCTGTGTGTGCATGTGTGTATAGCAACTGGGACAATTGGGTCCCGATCCTGACTGGGACCTTTGGGAGTTGTCACAATATACAGTATAAATAAATAAAAGTGCAAATATTGTGTCTGATACAGAAATAAGTGGTTTTTTTGTTCAGTCATTTTTGGTTAATATCTGTTTCAGTAAGTAGGAGCTTTAGCACAGACTAAAATTATCTCATAACGTAATGGCATAATTTTAGTAACCTATTGTAATTTTACTGTATTATGAAAGTTGAAAGTTGCAATTTGTTTATATGCTAATCTCTGCCAATTGATGGCATCTTCTTGGGTTGATTCAGATGAACTTCTGATCTCAGCAATCATTTTCTTAAGAAACAAAAGTTGATGGGCCACTAAATAAGTCAGGCTTGCTTTCCTCATTCAGCTAATCTCATTGTAGCGCCTGTAACCCAGCCAAGTAAGTAAAGCAAACAGGATTTGGCCTGTCACAAATGCACCAAATGGTATAGATTTACTTTTTCTTTAGCGTTTTATACAGTGGCCTGGATACAGAGTCACTTTCTTTTTGCCATATTTGTTGCTGTTACATTTTCCCCAAAATAAGAACTGTCCATTTTTTCAAGCACAGACAGAAGGGTTGGGTAGCTTCTTTTAAGTATAGAACTTCAGGATCATTACTGCATCTGAAATGCTGTTTTGTAGGCTGTTACAGAAATAGCCCTAACTCTGCCTCAGTAACCTTGTATAGCAGTAAGTATTTTCCCTTTCTCTCCTCTTGCAATGGACTGAAAGCAAACTTTTAAACCAGCGCACTGGCTGTTTTCAAACTAATGGCTTTGCATTCAGGCTGAGGAAAGCAAGGTACAAAAATCAGCTGTTGTCCTAAGTCGAATGGTTCATTCCTTTTTGGTTCACGGCTTGAAACTTTTTTCTTGATCACACCTGTTTGTGAGTGGAAGATTATCAACATGCCAAACTTCCCTTGCTTCCCAGATAAAACTTTTTCATATGGACTAAACATCTTAAGGCAGCATTAAAACAATTCTTTTAATTAAAAAGGAAGAGGGGGAAAAAAAAGAGAGAGAGCTTGGAGAGCAGAGATGTGTGCAGGCAGCTATAACAGAGTGGAGATGAGTGTCAGATACAGATTAAGAGCCAAGCTGTGCCCTAGGATACGTGTATAAAACTCCCATTGAAGTCAAAAGGGATTAAGCATATGTACTGGATTCAAGAGCAATATGTATTCAGCCAAATGGGAGAGCGAAGAGGCTTTCTGGAGTCTGAGCTGCTTGCTGGACTTGAGCAGCATCTGTCCCCCTGACCAGAGTGCTGGGATGTAGAATATTAAACCTACCATTACGGCAAAAGTACCTATGAGAGGTGGTACAGAGATACCATGATAGTATATAAGACATCGAATCACCAGCAGCCAAGCCAAACCACATCTTTCTCTCTTTTCAAGACCTTGCCAGATTTGGGCTCTGCTGGAGTCTGGATCCTGGAGCCTGCAACTCCTGACCATCCTTGCTGATCTTAACAGCTGCCCCAACAAAGTAAAAGATTGGAGGCAGAAATGAGGCTGGCTGATGCCAGGCATTAAGACCCTTACACACATGCTTAAGCTTACTAGTGTGGGAAGTTTAATTGATGTCAATGAGTTCAGTGCAAGATTGGGGCCTAATACAGGAGATGAAAATACTGTCCTGATCTTAATGTACCTGGATTAAAAAACAAAACAGCAACAAATATTTTCCTCTCTGAATTTTAAAGAACATGACACTAAGGGAAATCCTATACTCTACAGAGAAGAAGACTATGTTTATCCTATTCCTTCTTTGTGTGCAGCAGTTATCTCTCAGCTAATATACAGGAGTCACTCTGAATTGTATTTTCATGTTGTCCATAGGTCCTGGCCATTTGCCGGTATCTGAACTAATTCCACAATGAGATAAACATATACCCCGGATGTACACCTTGTTTCTTGTACATCCAGGACATTGTTGCCCAAAGTCAACCTCGTGGGTATATGTGACTACTCCTGCTCCACGGTCCTTGGAATGTGTTAGTTGTTTGTTATTTATACTGCATCTTGGGTATGTATGGTGCTTTACAAGGTGTTCTGAGAGGATTACAATCTGGAATTAGAGCAAAATCATAACAAATGGAGAAAAGATCAGAAGCAATAAATGAAAGGAGCTGGATATCTCCCTTGCGAGATGTTGTTTCTTGCAGTGAATAAGAAACAAAAGGTTGCATCATGGATTTCTAATTAGTTGCTTTTAAAATATATAATATAATAGATTTGAGGAAGGGACTAGTTGTGGTACAGTGGAGACTGAGAGTCTCTAGGCCTGACAGAAGTGAACGAGGAGGGGTGTCAGGACTGGGCAATGGGCAATCTGACCTAGTGGTCACAGCAGGAGTCAGGCGTCAGGCCAGGTCCGATAGCAAAAGGTCAGAGTCCAAGACAGGCCAGAGGGTAAACAAGGGAAGGTGTCAGGAGCAGGCAGGGTTAGGTTACCAGGAGATCAGAAGCAGGCAGTAGGTGCTGGTATCTCAGGGGAAGTAGCCCAAAGCAGGGAGAACCCAATTGCATGGACAGCTTCCTGTTCCTGTGCTTGGCTCACAGCTTCTAAACCCATCAGGATGCCCAGCATTCTGCCAATCAGTTTCTAGGACTGGGGTCCTCTGTCAGAGTTCAGCGCCTATTCTGATGACCATTAGCAGGTCACTGGGTGGCAAGTTGGAGCTTACTAGCTCCAAAGAACCCTGAGCAAAGCCAGACCAACACATCTGAGGAGGAGTAAGGTGGGGCCGGGGAAATGGCCTGATTCTGGGCCAGCTTCAAAACTGCTCTAAGTTACCCAGCTACAGGGGAGCTGCTTCACTGGCTGAGGATGAGAAGCACAGTTGGGGTCATGGATCTCTCCTAAGTTCAAGTCCCCTAGATTTGTTTCTTGACAAAGAAGTGCTTGAAATGTGTCATAAAAAACAAGAAGGTGGAATTAAGAGACACCAAAATAGGTTGCTTGTGTTGAGCCAGGTGGTCTTTCCCTTGTCCTAAAGCAGGGGTAGTCAATTCTTTTTTATCAAGGTTGAAATTTCTTAATCAAAGCATAGTCAAGGTCCAGACTCCAGAGAAAATAAAACAAAAAATAAGTAAATAAAAAGATTTTTAAGGATCCATTCAAAAGCCTCTGGTGTTTTTGACTCTGCTGTATTTCTCTTCACACTGACTCTCTTAAGATACTAAAAGGGCAAAAGGCAAAGGGATTGGATTTCTCCCAATTAATGGTCTTCCAGCCTAACCACAGAAAGTCAGTGCTTCTCTGAATGATATGGGAGGGTACAGAGGACCATTTTCTGCCCTTACACCCTATGAAATCCCATCGACTTCAGGATATAAGTCAGGGCAAAACTTGACCCATTGTCTCTGAATTTGGTGGAGTGATACACCAGTAATTTCAAAGAAGGCAGTTAAGTAGCTGAGGACCCTGCCTCGTTCTTGTCAAAAGTTTAAACTTTGTTTTTGATTTAATTAAAAGTTCAGATCTAAACTTTACAATTTCCATCCATCCAGTGTAAATAAGATTTGCTTGTTTTGCTGTCCTGAGCTGATAAACAAAAACTATTGGCAAAATTGTATAACCAAATGTAATTACAAATCTTTGCTGGAAACAGAAAAAAAAAAAAAAAACCCCAACAACCCATTGTTTTAAAATTATATAGTGTGAAAGCTTGTGAGCATTACAGAAATAGCACAGGAGAAAGTTTCAGAACTAGACACTGAACTGGAGAAGATGGAAACAAGTTCACAAAGGGAAAAATGCATATTGTGACTTACTTCAAACGATGAAGCACCTGTGTTGAAAGATCTGCAATATGAATACTATTTTTCGGTTTAGCTTCATGCAGTTAGTCAGTCAGTACCTCAAAGTATGAAATCTGTGTTGAATACTGGTTGCGTTACTGATGGATTTTTAACACTGCTTTCATTCTGTAAGGAGGGTACATGGAAAGAATTGTTCCTACTGCTTAGGGCTCAAGGCCTACATCTTCAAAAGGAGCTAGTGATTTTTGGGTAACATCAATTTTTAGATGCCTACTTGAGACACTGCCAGGTCACAGATTGTTTTGAGTAAATAAAATCCTTTGTAACAATTGCTGCAAAGCCACAGATCTTGGCTCCATTCCCAGGCAATGTATTCTGCTGACGTTTCATCAGGTGATGGAAACCTTTCTGCCACTGCTTGTATGGGCACCAGTGAGAAAAGCCAGTCATTGTAGATTCTATATACAGATATGTCCCAAATGCTTTATTGAAACACTCTAGCAGTAAGGTCAAACTCTGGCATGTGTAGTCAATGAATATTTATTTAATTACTAATTTAATTCAGAGGTCAGATTGATTAACCAATATGAAAGGCATCAGATGTATAGACATATACGAGACTTCTAAGCTCAGATGCTAAAACAATGCCTTCTTTTTTTCTTTTTTTTAATATACACCCTCCATATCCGCTTGGGCATCTTGTCCATGATATGAGTCTGTTCTTTCAGTCTCCATCTCTTGTTGGCCAAAGTGTGTGGCCACAGATCCAATTTAGGCCTGATCCTGTGAACTTTCTGTGAGCAGAACTTCCATTCACTGCCGTAGTCATTCCTCACATGGGGATGGTATGGGAAGAGCCCAGTCCTGCTAACTCAGAGTGCGAGGATCCTGCTTTGACTATACAAGCAAATGAGAGCAGAAGATTCCCTGAAAAAGCTTATTAGAAATGTCATTAGCTACTAGAGGTCATAGTCCAAATGTGATTCTCTCTTGGAAGCATGGCGTACACCTCCATGTCAGTGAGGTAGGGTTGGAGTGTTGGGTCAAATTTGAATACCCTGAGGCCAGAGCGAAGAAATGTGATGGATTTGAATTGCAGTTCGACTCCACAGATGGCACCTGCATAGGAAGGAAGTTTTAGAGATTCATGCCCTAAATATGATGTAGTGCATATATTTTGTGTCCATATTTTTGCGTGCAGGACAAAATCTCAATGAAATTGAGTACTATAGGACAAACGTGTAAAGTACATTAGGAGGACCCACTTCTGAACTTGCACCACTGAGAATCGGCAGTGATGATATGAAAGTCAGTAGAGTGTAAATAAGGTGAAAATTAGGTTAGAGACTGAATATATATGAAAAGTGACTTTCACACTTCACTGTAGGAAGTGAATCCTTTATGGTTACTTTTTTTTTCCCCCCCTATTAAAAACCCTAGACAGGTACATTGTATTTTTGTTGTTTGTTTTGTTAATGTGCAGGATGTTTTCAAATATGGATTAGTAATCTGTTAATTTTTAAAATAGACATAAATTCATCCTTTTCTAAGATTTTTTTTCAGGACATCATTATAATGTCCCATTAATATCAGCCAGGATATTGCAAATATTGAAAGACTGAGAAATGAAGATTTGCGGTTGCCAGGTCTCTCATTTCTTCAGTAGACTCAAGATGAGTTTTAACAAAGCTAAAAAGCAAGAGGAAAAATCATGAGACAGGGAATTGGCTGAGCCCATAACCTGAACTCAGCAGAGCACACTGACCCTGAGTTAGTGTCCAAACCCTACCCTGGCCTGGGGAATGAATTCTTTTGTATCTCAAAACCACTGTCAACAAACGTGGCTGTTCCTGGGGGTTTCTCCAGGATTTCCTTTGTCCTAGTTTCCTGTAGTCCAGTGGTGTCCAATATCTGTCCTGCATGTAGCTCACCTGGGCTACACAGAGTCAATAGAATCTAAGTTTTCATTTGGAAAAAAAATAAAGTTTCTGACCCTGATGGTGGGAAAGATACCCTTCCAAATTTAAAGGCTGTATAATTCAGTGTAGTGATGTCTTCCTCAGTGTGCAGAGAGCCTGAAACAATGGAAGTGTATTGCAGCTAATTGCTGTCCCAGACCTATAGGCAACAAAATATAAGACAGCAGGGACTCCGGGTACCATGTTGGTTCCAGACAATTCCAAACCTGTCACCTACAGAAATAATTGTGACTGAAAATTGGAAAAGGTTCAGAGAAGAACTACAAGAATGAGTCAAGGTCTGGAAAACATGCCTTATAATGAGAGCTCAATCTGTTTATCTAAACAATGGCTACATTTAGAGTACTAAACTGTACCGATATAAGCACTTATATCAACACATGCTAGAGATCCATGGTAAGGCATTGTGCTATTTGAACTATATCTGTTTCTAACAGGTCTAATTAAAACCATGTAAGCCAAGCCAAAGAGAAGGTTTAGAGGTGACTTCATGGTCCATAAGTACCTATACAGGAAGATGATGTCTGATACTCAAGGGCTTTTCTGTCTAACAGAAAAACGTGTAACCAGATCCAATGTCTGGAAGTTGGAGTTAGATGAATTCAAACTGGAAATAAAGTGCAATATTTAACCACGAGGGTAGTTAACAATTGAAACACTTTACCAGGGCACGTGGTGGATTCTCCGTCACTTGAAATCTTTAAAACAAGACTGGATAGCTTTCTAAAAGATATGAACTAGTTCAGACACGAGTTATGGGCTTGATGCAGGAATTACTGGGTGAAATTCTATATTCCCTGTTGTGCAGGAGGTCAGACCAGGTAGATGAACATAATGATTCCTTCTGCCCTTTTAAAATCAATGCATCAATTAATAATTCTAATTAACTTAGTTTAATATATTTAATGAATTAATTACATTAATTTACTCTTAGATGTGATTTCCATGCATTACTCATGGCCTGATTCTATACTGTATTGCTTTCCCTTGATGTATAATCCCCAGCCATGGAATTTAAGTGCATATACCTTCTGACTAGCCACCAGCAGCACTCTCTTTTGGTCCACTCCACCCAATACCATAGGCTCCCTTACCTAGTTTTCATGTTGCTTTTCCTACCTTTTCCCCTTTAGCTTCCTTTTATCCTCTGTGATGAACTGGTGATTTGGCCTTATGTATACTATATGGATGAGTGCAACAGAAATGGGGAAGAGATGGCCAGCCCTCTGTGGAGATAGAGGTGGTTAGGGACTATTTAGAAAAGCTGGACGTGCACAAGTCCATGGGGCCGGACGAGTTGCATCCGAGAGTGCTGAAGGAATTGGCGGCTGTGATTGCAGAGCCATTGGCCATTATCTTTGAAAACTCGTGGCGAACCGGGGAAGTCCCGGATGACTGGAAAAAGGCTAATGTAGTGCCAATCTTTAAAAAAGGGAAGAAGGAGGATCCTGGGAACTACAGGCCAGTCAGCCTCACCTCAGTCCCTGGAAAAATCATGGAGCAGGTCCTCAAAGAATCAATCCTGAAGCACTTGCATGAGAGGAAAGTGATCAGGAACAGCCAGCATGGATTCACCAAGGGAAGGTCATGCCTGACTAATCTAATCGCCTTTTATGATGAGATTACTGGTTCTGTGGATGAAGGGAAAGCAGTGGATGTATTGTTTCTTGACTTTAGCAAAGCTTTTGACACGGTCTCCCAAAGTATTCTTGTCAGCAAGTTAAGGAAGTATGGGCTGGATGAATGCACTATAAGGTGGGTAGAAAGCTGGCTAGATTGTCGGGCTCAACGGGTAGTGATCAATGGCTCCATGTCTAGTTGGCAGCCGGTATCAAGTGGAGTGCCCCAAGGGTCGGTCCTGGGGCCGGTTTTATTCAATATCTTCATAAATGATCTGGAGGATGGTGTGGATTGCACTCTCAGCAAATTTGCGGATGATACTAAACTGGGAGGAGTGGTAGATACGCTGGAGGGGAGGGATAGGATACAGAAGGACCTAGACAAATTGAAGGATTGGGCCAAAAGAAATCTGATGAGGTTCAATAAGGATAAGTGCAGGGTCCTGCACTTAGGACGGAAGAACCCAATGCACAGCTACAGACTAGGGACCGAATGGCTAGGCAGCAGTTCTGCGGAAAAGGACCTAGGGGTGACAGTGGACGAGAAGCTGGATATGAGTCAGCAGTGTGCCCTTGTTGCCAAGAAGGCCAATGGCATTTTGGGATGTATAAGTAGGGGCATAGCGAGCAGATCGAGGGACGTGATCGTTCCCCTCTATTCGACATTGGTGAGGCCTCATCTGGAGTACTGTGTCCAGTTTTGGGCCCCACACTTCAAGAAGGATGTGGATAAATTGGAGAGAGTCCAGCGAAGGGCAACAAAAATGATTAGGGGACTGGAACACATGAGTTATGAGGAGAGGCTGAGGGAGCTGGGATTGTTTAGCCTGCAGAAGAGAAGAATGAGGGGGGATTTGATAGCTGCTTTCAACTACCTGAAAGGGGGTTCCAAAGAGGATGGCTCTAGACTGTTCTCAATGGTAGCAGATGACAGAACGAGGAGTAATGGTCTCAAGTTGCAGTGGGGGAGGTTTAGATTGGATATTAGGAAAAACTTTTTCACTAAGAGGGTGGTGAAACACTGGAATGCGTTACCTAGGGAGGTGGTAGAATCTCCTTCCTTAGAGGTTTTTAAGGTCAGGCTTGACAAAGCCCTGGCTGGGATGATTTAACTGGGAATTGGTCCTGCTTCGAGCAGGGGGTTGGACTAGATGACCTTCTGGGGTCCCTTCCAACCCTGATATTCTATGATTCTAAATGCAAAGATAAATCTGAAAATGGCAGAGATGTTTTCCCCCCAAGAGTGGTTACTTATTGAACATGGATAATTTTGAAGTCTAAAAATGAAAGAATTTCTAATCAAATAGCACCAAGAAAATGCAGTGCCATTTATTTTCCCCTTTAGGATTTTATCAATATTAAGGAAAATTGCTATTTTTAAAAAAAATCATATGTATACATTTTATAAGTAGAACATGCAAATGTGAGAAATTACAGCAAATTTTATTACAATATTTAATAATATTTTAATAGGAAAATGTTTAAATGATAGAATTAGGATTATATTAATTTTTATCCAAAAGTATCATTTGAAAGACTCAATATGTACAATTGTGGTAATATAAATTGTATATATGATTTTAGTTAACGCTTTTACAAATATGAAGAAAATTATAGAAACTTTAGCCTGACCCTGTAAATATTTATGCACATGCATAATTTTAAATGAGTAGTCCAGTTGGCACTACTCACCTGAGTAAAATTGCATATGTGATGAAGTTTTTGCAAGATCAGGGCCATAGACAAGGGGCTTGATTTTGATCTCACACTGGTGTAATTGAGGAGTAAATGAGTAAATCAGTGGAGCTTCACCTTTTTAAAATCAGGGATGAGTCATTTGTTAAAATCAAACTCTGCATATCTTTAAAGTATAGTTATCATAGGTTGTGTGTGACGCTGGGACAGAGTATGTGTTTGTTATGTAGAAAGCAGCTCTGTACTTTTGCATATGAGGGACTTCTCAATAACACCTTAAAGATAAGTTTAAATTGTATTTATAAATTAGCAAAATGACACAGCAGTCATGGTGTTATTAGAGATGGGTGAGCCAGTGTTGAGTAAATAAAGAACTTACCTGAAATTTAGCCCAAAATTTAACATGAATCAAAACTCGGATACGAAAATGATGGGGCTTGTAAGCACACAGTGTGAAGATTTTTAAAGGGATTTAGGAGCATTGTATTTCTAAATCCCTTTGAAAATCTCTCCCTAGAGCAGTGGTGTCCAAACTTTTCCTGTTCTGCCCAACCCTTACCAGTAATGAAATCTGCTGAACACCCCTCCCCCGATCCCCATTACTACAGAGTTGTCTCAGCAGAGCAGCTTGGGCTGAAGTGGGCAGAACTGGGTATACGGGAAGAGCTAGGACTAGAGGCAGAGTTGACCTGGGAGCGGAGAGGGAATGAGGGCAGAGCTGGGCTTGGGGTAGAGCAGGGGGCGGAGTGGAGCTGGGCTGGGTGGCGCTCCCTTCCTTCTCCCCATGGGGACTGACACGAGCCCTACTGCATGCCCCCTCAAATATTCTAGGGAGTTCTAGGGCATGCCCAATAGTTTGGAGACCAGTGCTCTAGAGAGAGGAAATGGTTATCTTTTGGTTTTAATTTTGTATACCTATACACTTCCTGGTATCCACTCGGGCTGGAAAAAATGCCAAAATACTGCATGAAAGGCTGGTCTCACCAGCTAGGAGGTTCCAGAAATCTTATGGGATTCCAGCCCAATTTGATTTGAAACCAGCCTTTGAACTCTGCCCATTTCACCCCTATTGTAATATCAGCAAACCAGACGTTTATAAACAATATGATTCTTCATTAGGTGATGACGATTAGTAAGACTTTGAAAAGATGTACTGTTTAAAGTTATCGCCTTATATGGAGAGTTGCTCCAAACTTGGCTGTCACCAGCGAATATTTTTGGCTCTGGGACAATTTCCTTTACATGGCTCTTCAGTAAAGAATCTCCAGTGTTTGGATAGTGATGGTTAACAAGAGATGGGACTGTTGTATAGGATTATTTTTGTATGAAGAAGAGAGGATGGAATGCAATAAGCAGGTCAAAAATAGAAATAAATTTTATTTGGCCAGAAATTATATGTATAAATCTTAACTGACTTTTAAAAGTGGCCCGTTTTCAAGGCAGATTTTTTTAGCACGTTGAGTTTTGTAGATCTGTTTGCTCATTGTTTTGTTGTTGAGTGCTTCTAGATTTGTAGCTGTTTAGTGGGATTCTGTAGATGCCACTCTAGAAGTATATATGGTCAGATCTCTGTCCCCATCCCAATTCCCACCATTGAAAACTGGCTTCTTGGGAAAAGTTTCAGTGGAGAAGGGGGTGGGAGGAAAAATAAGAGAGGCAACTATAATAGGGCATGTCTTCATTGCACAGTTAACCTGGGTTTTAGCCCCAACTTTACTATCATCCACAAAGCCAAATATCTGGTTTGGAGGAGCTGTGAGCCTGGAAGTATGGATTACAACCATATCTGTCCTTCACTGGGCCTAGAACAGTGGTCCCCAAACTGTGGGGTGAATCCCTCTCGGGGGCTTCAGAGAAATGTGCAGCGGGGGCATGATGAGGCATGGGCCAGATCCCACGGTGGGCCGGGAGTGAGTGCCACCAATCCTGCTCTGCCCCCAGCTCTGTTCCAGCCCTGCCTGCAGTCGAGGCCCCAGCCTTGTATGCTGACCGCTGCCCCACTCCTGGCCCCGGCTCCCGAGGTGGGGCAAGGGGCTTGGACAGATTACATTACAGGTAAGAGAGGGCGTGTCATAAACATACAGCTAAGGGGGTCATAAACATACAGTTGGGGATTGGTCCTGCTTTGAGCAGGGGGTTGGACTAGATGACCTCCTGGGGTCCCTTCCAACCCTGATATTCTATGATTCTATGATAAGGGTAGCATAAAATCCGTCCTTTACCTATAAGGGATTAAGAAGCTCAAATAACCTGGTTGGCACCTGACCAAAAGGACCAATAAGGAAAGAAGATACTTTCAAATCTGGGTGGGGGAGGTTTGTTTGTGCTCTCTTTGTTGTGCTCTCTTGGGACAGAGAGTGAGACCAGGCAGGAAAAAAAATCTCCTAAAACCCTACCTGAAATAAGCATCTAAGATTACAAAAATTGTAAGTAAAGCAAGGAAATGCGTTAGATTATCTTTTGTTTTAGCTTGTGAATTTTCCCTACGCTAGGAGGGAGGTTTATTCCTGGTTTTGGAACTTTGAAGTTGAGCCTAGAGGGGAATCCTCTATGTTTTCGATCTTATTACCCTGTAAAATTACCTTCCATCCTGATTTTACAGAGGTGCTTCTTTTACCTTTTTTCTTTATAATAAAGTTCTTCTTTTAAGAACCTGATTGATTTTAGTGTCCTAAAGATAAAGGGTCTGGTCTGTACTTTTATTAAAGGCAATTGGTTAGTATATTATTCTCAAGCCTCCCCAGGAAAGGGGGTGAAGAGACTTGGGGGAATATATGGGGGAAACAGGGACTCCAAGTGGCCCTTTCCCCTGGATGTTTGTCTAAATCACTAGGTGGTGGCAGCAATACTGTCCAAGGACAAAGAAAGGATTTGTGCCTTGGGGAAGTTTTAACCGAAGCTGGTAGAAATAAGTTTAGGGGGTCTTTCATGCGGGTCCCCACATCTGTACCCCAGAGTTCAGAGTGGGGAGGGAACCCTAACAGGGCGTGGCATAAAAAGTTTGGGGACCACTGGCCTAGAACCAGCTCGCTTTGCAGTGAGCATGCAGGCTAAATCATTCAAGTGCTGACAGTCCATCAATGCCTTCCCACAATTCCCCTCCCCCCCCAAGTTATCCCGCAAATGACTGGGCAAGAATCTTAGAGCGTCTCAGTACAAAGAATTAGGGGAGATGCCCCCAGACACACATGAGTGCATGCAGAAACAGTGAGGATTCAGTAACTTCGGTAGGGCTTTGCCATGGGAATGCTTGCTAGGGAACACTGGTCTAGGCTAATCCAGGTGTTCAGACCCAGGTGCTGATCACCCAGCTTAATTGCACAGTGAAGAGACAGCCTTAGAGGCCCGTAGCAGGCTAGAGAGCGTGATAGGAATGGAAGGACTGAGAGAGGAGCGTGGTCAGTGTGAGAGAGGACGATGGCATTGGCAGCAGCATTTTAGAGTGACTTGAGTAGAGATAGTTGAGAAACAGTGAGGCTAGACTAATCTGAGTGCAGAGCTCCCGGTCATTTCCTCTCCCACCCCTAGCATGCCCTCATGCTGGATGGTGCCCAAGACAAAGGGGGCCTGTGCTGCCCCATACATGGCAAAATTCTCTAGTGGTTTATTGTACCCTCTCTATGCTGCTCCAGGGTGGATAGAAAGTATCCCATTGTACTATGCCAACGGGGAGACCCTTGAGGTGTTCCAGGCAGATTGCTTAGGAAGTCTAGTTTAAGTGATGGAGATGACATGGTCAACTTAATGTGGAAAGCATTAGCTGTACTGAGCCTAAGTTATGGTACTGTGTGGAAACCGACTCCACAGCCCCTTACTCAGATGTGAGAGTGCTATACATGGACAATCCCAACAGTAGAACCTCGGTAGATGTGCTTTAGATAGTGTGTGAGAGAATGGTAACCTGTGGTTGAGAAATGACATCACTGGCAGTTATAGTTACCTGTCTCTGCTGGCTTTAGTCCATCATTCTGCATCATTGACCGTCCATTTCTATGGCTGCTAAAGCAATTTGTTTGTCATTGGTCTAATGATTAACCCTGGGGTCAGGTAGAAGATAAAATAAATGAATAACAGCGAAAACATGTGCCAGTGGTACCCAGGGAAAATTGTTACATGTTGGAAAGTTACGATACCAGTTCCACTTAAAGCCTCAAAATAGGGCTTACCTGGGACGTAATTGGCACATAGGCTATGTGGTAGACAAACTTCACCTAACAGATCAAATTGCACTGTCATTTACACCTGTGCAATCTCATTGACTGTAGTGGGATTGCAGTGGTGTAAATGAAAGCAGAATTAGGCCCTCAGAAGATATTACTTTGTAGTTGAAAAGTGAGCTTTTAAGTCTTAATTCTCTATGCTGCATCCTGCCATGTCATTAAGGAGTTCACTACTAAATGTTAGGAAGGTTTGTTCTTCTTCCTGTGTTTATTCAGGTAGATGCCAAGGCATACATGGTAATATTTTCACAGGGTAAGACTTACCCGTGTCCTGACAACACGCTTGATAATGACACCAAGATTTAATAGGCATTAATATGCTCAGCTGTGTGTGGGAAGTTGCTTAGTTCATGTTGGCTGCAACTTTTGACTGCAAACACTCCACCATGTAATTAAATGCTGTAGAAGATCCTCTGGGCCATTTGGTTACTTGAAAACTACTGCAGATATCCAGAGTATTTTTGGTGGCTTGTGAATATTCTTCTTTGTATTCATATAACAGCATTCAAATATATATATGATATTTATCCACCTTTACAGGGCACGTTTTCAACATATGAAAGCCAAAAGGTCCACTGAAATTGCATGGCTACTGGAGGTATCTATTCATATATTATTTTAATTTTTGCTGAATATTCATTTGGTAGTGATTATATTGTAATACCAACATACCCTCCTGCCCAAAAAAGCTGGCTTATCTAATTATGGCCAGTTTGAGGGACATTTCCATGGAAAATTGACGTCTGTAGTGCATTTTATTTACTCACGTAGTGCCTTCCCTGTCTGCTGTTCAATTTTCAAATAGGTTATTAGGATACTAATCAGAAGAGGTGTAACTACTATAAGATGTTATGGGTGTTTTCTTGTGAATATTGATGTGGTATAATTCTTAATTGCTAGGGCAATTTTTATGCTGTATGAGTCAAATTAAACTTTGTTGTATTAAAAAAGTTGTGGTTTACCATTTTTTATCTAGGAACAAATAATACCTTGACTGCCTTTGATTTCAAATTCATGCTGTCCTGTACCTTTCCTTGGTATGGATGTTATAGTACATTAAATAATTTTCTGTACATCGGCAAAAATCCAGGTCAGGCATATATTTTGAAGGTTTTGATCATATATAGTAGTGTTTCAAACAACGTGTCTGAAAACAGTGAATCTTGTTAATTTTTGGTTAGGCAATAATGTGAATGCATTGGTTTCTGATGAAGTGAGCTGTAGGTCACGAAAACTTATGCTCAGATAAATTTGTTAGTCTCTAAGGTGCCACAAGTACTCCTTTTCTTTTTGTGACTACAGACTAACACGGCTGCTACTCTGAAACCTCTCATTACTTTTGACATTCAGAGCAAGTGCTTTTTCTCTATTACTGTTTTGCCATGTCTTGTCTATTTAAACTGTCGGCTCTTTGGGGCAGGAACCATGTCTGCTATATATTTATACAGCACCCAACACAATGGGGCTCCAAAACCCAACTAGGTTCTTTGAGCATAACCCCAATGAAAATGATAAAGAATGTAATTTTGTAATCAACTTTGTTTTAATTGATTGATTAATTAGAATTGAATCAGTTCTGTGTTATTGCAGAATCTGATACCACTTAACCCCAGTGGTTAGAAAGACATTAGGAATTGTGTCCACTCTACCTGGTCTCCCCACCCTCCTTGAAGTATTAAAGCAAAGCAAATGGTTGTGTTGGAAGCATTTCCGTTTCAATGCTGTGATGAGTTGCTGCTATGTGCTCATCAGCACCTTGGATCCTGTACAGAGCATCTATTAAAGAAAATGGGTGTGCTGTCTAAGCAGCAAGACTGGCCGCAGAGGAGCACAAGTTTGGGACTGATCTCAGGACATCCCTAGGCACTAGATGGATTGCAGGGAGTGAAGCAGCTGATGTTCAGACAAAATCAGAGAGGGGTGAGGGCAGGTTTTTGTTGTGCAAATGTCCCTGATCTGGCATACTTTTAAAGCGTCATCAGAAGTGCCTGTATGGGACAGGCGAGCTGGAGGAAGGGGAAACATGCTCTTTAATGCATTACTGCTACGCTAGCTTTTTCACAAACCAATTGTATTTACATTGAATATTAACAGTATTGGGGGGGGGGGGGGAGGATATATGTTGCCAGACATACTCATGCAACCCATCCTAGGGTTGTGCAGGTGATGGCATTGGGTCCTGTGTGTTTGTAACCTTTTGCCATCAGAGTATTTTTCTCCCCACACACAGATTCAAGCTTCTTTTGGCAGAATAACCTCCATGCTGGTCAAAATAAAGACCACAGAATGAAGGAAGTGAGGAATTTCTCAGTCAAGAGAGTTATTGAAATGAACAAGAATAGTTTTCTTGTCTCATCACACCATGTCACTGTCTCATGACAAAACATGTTATAAGTACTATAGCTGAAAATGGAACATGTGATTCATTTTTTTTTCTACTTCAGTATCTGGAGGTTTGATGATTGCCAGTGATAATAGTACCATGCTGTTGCATCAGTACTGTTACCACAGATGCCGTAAATGCCATTGTTCACTAAAGTCTCTTGAGCTATTGGAATTGTTTCAGGGATTCTCCCAATACTAGAATAATCTAAGGGAACCTTTCCCTCCCCCACTCCACTAGACACTTTCAAATCTTATTTTGCTAAACCCAACAAAGACCATAGAACTCAAAGAAAACTCTACTGAAGGAGATATTTAAGCAATATCCTTAGCTGCTGTCTATGATCTCCATACCTACCACTGTGCAGAAAAGATAGGGCTGATCAAATTTATCCATACTGCTCAATGTGCTGCCTTGTCTTTATTTTCCTTCTCCATTTCCACTCTGTTTTTGCCTCCTCTCCAACTGAAACTAATGCTGGATCATTCCATTGAGTCCTTTTTCAAAGAGGTCAAATCCACATCACCAAAATTATAACACAGTCCAATGACAAATGCAAACATAGTGAACGTCTTTCCCCTTGCCAAGGTAAACAAGCACTTTATTCAAATGTTTCAATTTTGTGTGATCAGATGGTACCATTGAGCATCTGGATGGATAAGGCATCACTGGAAACTTGAGTCAACAGAGTGAGTGCTGGACAGGCAGAGAGAGTGCATGCTCTTACACTAAATGAATCTGAACTCTGTGTAGAGCAGAGGTGGGCAAACTACGGCCCGCATGCTACATCCAACCCACGGGACTGTACTGCCGGGCTCCTGAGCTCCCGGCCGGGGAGGCTAGCCCCCGGCCCCTCCCCCCGCTGTTCTCCCTTCACCCGCAGCCTCAGCATGCTGCACCGCTAGTGCTCTGGCCCACCGCTCCTGCCAGGCAGCACGGTGGCGTGACTGGCTCTGGCATGGTAAGGGGGCAGGGAGTGGGGGTCCTGGCTCCCAGTCAGGGGACTGGGAGCAGGGGGTGGTTGGGTGAGGCGGAGGTTCTGGGGGGGGCAGTCAGGAAATGGGAATTGGGGAGGCTGGATAGGCATGGGAGTCCTGGGGGGCCTGTTAGGGGGCGGGGGTGTGGATGCGGATGGAGCAGTCAGGGGACAGGGAGAAGGGGGGGTTGGGTGGGTGGGGAGTTCTGAGGTGGGCAGTCAGGGGGCGGGGGCCAGGCTGTTTAAGGAGGCACAGCCTTCCCTACCCGGCCCCCCATATAGTTTTGCAATCCCAATGTGGCCCTTGGGCCAAAAAGATTGCCCACCACTGGTGTAGAGGGTTAACATAAGGCCTACATACAGCTTGAGTCCCATTTAAGCACTGGGGGAGAAGTTCACCCACAGCCTCTGGCAACATGCCTCAGCCCTGTTCTGGATTGTCATTTTCAAAGCCCCTTCAGTCATTTTCTCCTCTGCTAAGATTTCTGACAGGGATGACCATTTTTGTCACATGGACACCTGTCTAGTAGGAACTAGACTGAAACCACCAACTCATTTTATATAAGCCACTAAACTGCTGTCAAATGGTAATAAATTATAGTAACTAGCATGGCTTTAACCTGGGTCAGATTGGAAGGTGGAAACTGAAAGGCTGGATTTTCCGTTACTTTACTGTCCAGTTGCTGACATACACTTATGTTCTAGTTTATATGTTTCTGTTCCATAACATAATAGCAATTTTTGGTGCAACATGGGTCTTTTTCCCCAAGTGATTGAGCTGGGTATCCACGCAGAGAATGAATGACCTTGTCATTGAGCAATTCTTTGTCTTTTGCTGATTCTGATGTACAGGACTCTAATGGTCTCCTTTTTGACGCGTTAAAGCCAGCGTTAAATGCCTGTACTCAGTATGTGAGAAGTTGCAGTGCTTGCTTCTTTATTTCATCTTTATGACGTGCTACATGATTTTGCAGGGTCTTCCAATTTAACTAGAAGGTCTCCGGCGGGATTATTCCATTCAGGTTTAAAATGCTCTATGACCATGATGGCAGTAGATCAATAAGGCTCTGGCATTTCTTTGCCCCCTTATGTCTTCATTAGACACTTAAGTCATACAAGTTCTGTCAGGAAATCTTATGCTGATCTTCATTCATGTGGACACTGCGACATCATGCTCTAGATTGTCCAATCTAGTGGGAGTCTTAATTAATTTAATGTCAAGAAATTACACCATTAATTTCCTTGTAGGCTGAGAACCACGCTTGAGCGGTATGTGACACTACAAGCCACTGAGAAAACACTGGATAAAAATTAAGTTTTAAACGTTATCTCAATAAGAACTTTCAGCAATTGACCTTTACTAAATGTAAAAGCTTTCTGGAGCGTGTTTACCTTTTTTGAGACTTTCTCCAGCCTTCACAGAGTGGCCATTGATGAGGGTGTAAGGGCTTGAACAGTAGACTGTTTCTTTAGGTCCTAAGGAGTTGCAACAATCAGAAAGCATGGCACTGATTTAGTGAATTCAAATGCAAGGTGAATGGATTTGTTTTTAAACAGTATTTTATTAATATAATAATTTAAAGCTGGCATTAGAAATCCCAGTGTTGCACACAGAGGCCAACACGGTGGGAGCTTAGCCACAGTCTTCAGATCAGGGTTGGGCCAAACGGAGGGTAGAAGAGAGTGCTTCGCATTTTCTTCCCTCATCACTGTGGGATCTCTAGTCTTAATCCTGACTTTCAAGGTGAAATCCTGGTCTTAGTGAAGTCAGTGGCAAAACTTCCGTTAACTTCACTGGGGTCAGGATTTCACCCTCAGTGTCTAGGAATCTCATATACTTTCACTGGACCCTACCATGAAGAAGCAAGGTGGTTTTCTGATGTCTTTGTTCCTCTTTCCTCTGATAACGTGGAGCTCTTCTTTTTTTCTAAGTAGGATACTCAGAAACACCTACTTTTCATTTCACCTCTCCATCTTAATGTTTATTTTTGAGGATAAGAAATACTTTGATGGCCAAATTCACCCTTCATTTACATCAGACATCAGATGGTGTAACCAAGGGCAAAATTTGGCCAGGTATGTTTTTATGTTACTACAATATACATTTATTCCCATTTTAATAACTTATTCCCTTTTAAACAAAGGAGGCAATGCAAACAAAATCCAGCGTCCTTTCAATGTGCAAAAAATGCTCTTGCCCCAAATGAATTTAATGCAGATTTTCTATAAGTCTCCAGTGTCATTTCTTTCTCTTTGCTCTCAAGCACGCTTCCCGGGTTCAGAGTTAGGATTGTTGGAATCCTCAATGAAACGTCCTTGAGAACAAGGTGCATGCTTTACCTAAACAAATAGCTATTTTAGGGCCTGATCCTGCATTTCTTGCATACCCAAAATGCCCATTGAGGCTTGATGTTCAGGGAATACAGACTTCTATGGATTTCTCTCTCTCTCGTTTTTTTCTGCCATGTTTATAAAACACAAGGTCTCTAAAGCCTCTCCAGATTGTTTTGGAAGAACATATGCTTTGCCTTTTGAAGTATTCTAGGAATGTTGCTCTGGTGTCTGTCTTACTCCAGCATCCTGATGTTTTTTTCCTTATCTACATACAGTACATGTAACTTTTGGCCTTTGTAACCTGAGCTTGAGGTATCTTCTGTTGTGTTGTGATTCTTGTCATATACCACTTATGCTTTGGCAACTTCCTACCCTTGTGCTATTTGAGCCACATTTTAATCACGAGGCATGCAAGGAAACCCGTTTTATTCCCATTTTAAAGAAGCTTCCCATTTGGTTGAACCCCTGTCTCCTTTGCCATAGAACTTTTCATGTTGCTTCGGAGATTGCATTGCTCTGTTGCTAGGCAGCTGAAGCATCTTCAGTTACATGCCACAATTTGTGAAATTCTTAAGTTATCTCATTGTTATTTTCTTTCTTTTTATTTGGAAATGTGGCTATTTGGCTTTCATCCCTCTTCATTCAGTTGCACTGATGTGATTTATTAGCATTAACCCCCTGAATTCCTAAGAGCCACATGTATTGGGGCAGATTGAAAGTGATAGCAAAGAAATGGGGAGAAAAGGAGTTAAATTGGTCAGGATTAGTCTACAGTAGGTGATGATTTCTTGTCGCTAAACTACTTTAATGTGTTTTGGCTTCCCTGGAAGGGGTGGATCGTAGTTGTAATCTGTTGCAACATTGACAGTTCATGTGAATAAAAACACTACATGATATTAAAGTATCAGTGCAAGGTTAGAGAGTCTGTTTAGATAGGCTTAATTAATCTATCAGTTTGTAACAGTAATACCATATTTCTGGTCTGTTTCCTCCTTCTCCTCTATTTGAATTTATTTTTGATGTAAAATATGAACCATAATTTAACCATTGAGTTTGTCATGTAAAGTATTTGACTTATTTGGCTTGAATAATAAAGATACCTGCCTTTTATTCTTGGAGTATACTGCATTAATCAGACTTGCTGGAATGATCACATGGTACTCTATGCCTTTCCCTGTTAGCTGCTGCTTGTCAGCAGCTGGCTGAGCTGTAGGCTGCAGGCCAGTATCTGCATACCCTTTCTCTTCAGAATATTTCAAATATACTGCTTCTTAATTATGCATTTTGCTGCAGTTTGACAAACTAAATGGTTCTCCTGCATGTTAAGAAGATTATTTTAAATTTCAGAGAATTTGTCTAGTTACTAGGCCATGTATGCATTTGAAGAATTCAGGTAGGCTCTCTATTTTATACATCAGTGTGCTTGGTTTTTGTTCTCACAAGGTTTTTGCTGTGTAATGTCAGACGGCTCCATAGTTAGTTCTCCAAAATGTAAATCTTTCTTGCATTTTAAAATCTCTACCCTGTGTATTGGGAGAAGTGTGTAGAAGAATGAGCTGCAGGTAAATGATAGCTAACTGCATGACGGAGAGTAAAACTGGATAATTGATTATATCTTGCAGCTTCTGGCTACATGACTATAAAATGTGTGCAAGTACAGTATAGAGTTATAAAACAGAAAGTGTTCTGCTGAAAAGGATCTTTGCTATTTTTGGTTCCTGAGACCTGACAGATGCTTCTTCTCTAAAGAATACGGATTATGATAATTAAGGGAAAAATATTGATGCTTAGATCATAGCTAGGATTAGATTTTTGTGCTGCAGCACAGTCTACATGCCTGTTTTTCATAATCCTGTAGCTGTAGAATTTCATATGATATTTCTAAATGTGATTCATATGGTTAGATTGGGGTTGGATTGGGTTTTTGTTTGCAAACATTTGAACAGTTGTGCTTGTTAAAGTACAAAATTAGCATATTTATATTTAATATTAGTGCTGCTCAATACTGGGTCCCCCCCCAATATAACTCTCTCCCTATGCAGCTTCAAGGTCTATTTAAACCATAACAGGTTTTTTAAGATAGCTGAAACAAAATGAATAGACCTTCTAACACGATTGATGTTTTCACCTGCAATGAAACTGTACTCTATGAAAATTTCTGATCTTCAGTGGGTCTTTCACTTTGTTTTAGGTTTATTCACTGTTTCTTGTAGGTCACACTATAATATTGGCCAGATAAAAATGGTGATAGTATTATGACAACATCAGGGTAATCGCTTGGTATATTTTCTGTTCTATATGCCATTGCTATAATATAATGAAAAAAATCCCTTTGATTTATTTAGATGTAGAAAAAGATGGTTTAAGTATGTAACTGAACGTGAAGGAGATTGGCTTTGCATTCACAATACACATTCAGTACCTGATTATTTTTTTCTATGAAACTTTTTTAATGTCAGACAAAGTATTGATTCCATTTTGTTAATCTGTGCTTTGCCAGATGACGTACGTGTGTGTGAGTACACATCTTGATGCTGACAAGTAGTAGAAATGAGCAACTGGAAAAAATAATAATTAAAAAAACACCATATGTCTAGAATCTAGCCATAAATGATGAAGAAATACAGGCTAACAGGGACTAGAACTTCTACTGCTTATGAAATGCTGTAGGATACTGCCTCAGTGAAGAGATTTTACTGGAACACTTTGTGATGCTGTGTAACTGCAGTTGTCATAGGATTGTCAAGAGATGCTCACAAATCTTGATTTAGCCAATTGTTGGCAGTAAGTTAAATTGCAAACAGGCACACAGTCTACTATGTCATTATTTGATTTAGTAGTTCTTTATATTGCACCCAAGTGTTTAAAACATATTATTAGTACAGGATTGGCCTAGTTCAGTATTTAGATGGAGCACCTATGCCTATAAGATATGGAGTTGATGATTCAGTAGGTGGTGCTGTTCCCTGAATTAAAGACTCAACATGGTGTTAAAGGCACTATGCTGTGGGAGGTGCCATCTTTTTGGATAAAATATAGAACTGAAGTCATGGCCACTTGTGCTTACTCAGGGCCTGACTTCTGTTAACAAAGTAGGTGCTCTCTTGCATGTGCTCACGTACAAAAACATACATCCAGTTTAAATCTCGGATTTGTCTACAGATAGGTATCTATCTAGCCAAGTGCGAGCAAAGCTTCCATTTGTGCATGCATATACAATTGAGCACATGCAAAATAGGTTTTCATTTATGCACGTGCAAGTTTACACCTACTTTCTGACTAGATATTGGCCCTAAGGAACCCAAAAAAATCTCTGAGAAAGAGGTGCACAGCCATGGTGTCTTGGACAAATTCCAGATACTGTAGAGTGATGGCGTTCTGTCTACCCAAGTTTCCCCCTGGAGTTTCAGTTTGCTATAATGATCTTCACTTCCTGGCGAATGGTTGCGTAGTGGTGGGTACTCTTAAACAGCTGCTGGACTTCTCTGCAGAAGCATCTTACTTCTGGACTGGATGAAGAAAGCAACCCTGGTGTGCTGTTTATAAAACACTTATTTGTGAAGCACTTTGGGATGAAAGGCACTCGGTAAATATATAACCAATGCGGATGAGTGGGTGGATGAGTCAAGAGTTGAACCTCAGAGGAAACAAAGGAGCTAAAGTCCATTGGGAATTTCATAATTCCATGTTCTAGCCAAGGGCAGTTTTTTTCCTGACATTGGGACAGGGCATTACCCCCTAAGCAAACTTTTATTTCTTTTTAACTGAGGGTTACAGAAACTTACACAGCCAGGACCTCAGTTTGTGAAGTCATTGGACCTTTACCTCCTGACATCAGCTGAGGATCTGGTCCCTTGTCTTTACTAATTACTTTTATAGTCTGCATAGACTCAGTAGCCTAACATGCATTTTTTTTATACGTAAAATGAAGTAAATTTTCTCACAAGCTGGATTTTCTCAACCTCTCACTGATCTCCCCACCTCACTGTGATAGGTTGTTGTGGATAACGTTAAGAGAAGATTGCTGTGCTTTTGGCCAAGAATGTACTGTACTTTTGTTATGTCCAATCTAGATCAGTCTTTGTAGCAACAGAAAGCTTTGTTAAACCGAGTGTAGATTTTCCTCTTGTTGCCTTAGGTATATTAGGCTGGGGTATTACTTGGCATACTCCCCAATGAACTAGTGTCTGTCTGTTTCTAATGCACCTTCACCATCACATCTGGGAACTTTCTAGTCCCCTATGCACTGAGTAAAACTAGTAACAATACAAAAAAGGGAAATTTTATTCTCTTCAAAGTCAACCGTTTATGAATACGGCAAGTATAGTTGTTTTTCAAAAATTGACATAATGCATTTCAAAACAGAAATAGACTATTTATATTTTGTGTGCATATAGCACCTCTCATCTGAGGATCTCAAAGTGCTCAGGAACATTAATAAAGCCTTATAATAACTCTCTGAAGAATATATTATGATGCCACTTCTATAGATGGGTAAACTGAGGCACAGAGTGATTAAGTGACTTGCAGAAGGCTACACCCATGAGTTTTGTTGCACAGTTGGAATAGAACCCAGGAGTCCTGATTCCTTGCCTTCTGCTTTAACCACTGCCAAATAAAAAATATAAATACCTCAAAATAGAAAAAAATTAATCATTCTGAGTACTGTCTGACTAAAGCAAATTCCAGTGGTAAATAATCCTAGATTTACTTGTTGGCTGCAGTTTTTCCCATCCTATTACCAGCATTTCAGGCAACTCTGGTTGGGAGCTCCAGTGGGATAAGTTTAATAAAGAATAAATAAAAGAAAGTTGTTTGTCTTCCATCCTACTCTATGAAAATGGAAATGATATTGAAATTTGAAGTGGAGGCAGATAGATACATCTTCAGAAAGGAATAGCAGAAAGATCTCCAGACCAGATAAAGCCAAGTGCTCTAGGTGGATGAGGGCCTAACTTTCCAAAAATGACTAGTTTCTGTGGATGCATCAATTTTTGGGTGGGGCATCTTACAGGGGCCTAATTTTCAGAAATACTGAACAATCATCTTTTGAAAATGAGGCCCCCTTTTAAGGTGTCTTAAATGCCCCAAATTTAGGAGTACTAAAATCCTGTAGTTACTTTTGAAAAGTTAGATCCTTTTTCTTGCTAGAGAAAATGACAATATTAATTATCAAGGGAGAGGAAAGGAGAAGTTCAAGGAACATTTTCAGCCTTTGCAAGAATGTAGTTTTTGTGAGTGGCACTGGTATTATAATTGTTAGGGAAAGCCAAAGCTACTTATTGTTCTGAATCCAAGGGATTGTGACTTCACAGGTAAGATGAAGTGACTAGTGAAAAAAATTTACAAAGTGGGGTAGTTATTCTTTTCTGACAAGAAGAGAAGGAAGTTTAGGGAGTTAAGGAAATAAAGCTGCTTAGGTTAAATGGTGTTAAAGCAGAAGAGGCAGGGGAGAATGTTTAAAACAGGGTGTCAAGGGTTTTGCAGATTCAGATGCTATTTTTGAGCAGCATTTGGCAGACAGTGTCTCAAAAAACTGATGTAACCTGCAGCACTGAATTTACTGCAGTTGCAGCATCATGAACAAAACATTTGTGAGATATTTAACCAATAGCAATTAAGAATTTTTGCAAGCAGGAGTTTAAAACTGACATTTCAATGTCAGTGGACTAAATCCAGTTATAGTTGAGATGGTGCTTTCGTTCAGAGTCTTTAGTGGCTTAAACCTTCCAACAGACCAACCAGTGCCCTTCTTTTTATTCCTTCTTTACAAATAGGGAAATTTAAAATAAAAAAACTGGCATAAAAGTAATGTCCAGGTTGAAGATTTTAATTGCACACCAGAGTCAGAAAATCCAGTTATAATTCCCATAGCAAATATAACTCTGCCACATTATGCATCTCCTGAGGCAGTAAGAGAAAATGGTTCATGGGCACAAACAGGCCAACTTATGGTTGCTGTGAGAACCATTCCACTGACACTCTTGCATCTTGTGAGATTAAAATCTCAATTTTAATGTTATGACTAATTTAAGGCCAAATTCTGTGGGCTTTCCAGAAGCAAATCGCTAAGCGAAACAAGTTTCTTTACATTTATGGGAGATAATGCTGCCCACTTCTTAATTACAGTGTCACCTGAAAGTTAGAACAGGCATTCACATGGCACTGCTGTAGCTGGTGTTGCAAGATATTTATGTGCCACATGCACTAAAGATTTATATGAATTTTTCTTGAATAAGGCCCACAAAATGTGGCCATTCAGTGTTTTGTATTTAATTATGTGAATGTTGAAATCACATTTAAAAATATGAAAAACCCTTCTTTTGGACAGCCAGTAAAGTTATTCAGGCACGCTACCAACCTATAACTGCTGAGAGAATGTTAATTCCTCATGGGAATGTTAAATTCCCTTCCTCAAACAGCTGATTATTGTACCAATGAAAGTTTTCAGCTACATACATTATATTTTCTCAAGAACTGATACCACAGTTGGCCCCATGTTTCATTGATTTAGAAATTAGATGTTTGACGAAAAGGAGTTGTGTTTTTTCTAAGAGAGAACATCCCTGGAGCACACATGACTCTGAATACACTTGCTGGAGATTAAGATATTCATGGAAATAAAATGTTCCTGCTACGTTGTAATGATTCTCTTAAACTTTATCCCAGTGATAAAGGTCCGAGGGAGTATGCTGGGTAGGGATGTTTTTACTTGGGAGTAAAAAAAATTCCTGTGAATGGGATGCACGTAACCTTATCCTAGAGACTGAAATATTAGTAAATATGTCCATGTATACTGTGTTTATGCAAGGGGGCCCCAATCCTGATGGGGACATCTGAGAGCTTCTATAATATTAATAACTGTAATAGATAGAGATTTCAGTGGGCAGGAGGATTGCTATAGGTTCTACTAGTCTTCCAGCTATAGTGATCCTGAATTTTATGTCCTCATGGTCTCCACCTGGTCCTTGGAAAATATTTATCTAGTATCCCTATTGTAATTGCTATGAACAAAATTTGACACTCTGTGTGCAGGCAAGATCCAGGCTTGAGTCTTGCAAGACTAATATGTATTATCAGAGATGTATGGAAATGTATGCCTGGCTTTTAAATAAAAACAAGACCCTGAATCCTAATATCTTACTTGAAAGGAATGAAGCTACTTAATCTACACAATGCAGTGATGCTTTTATTAAAAAATAAAAAAATCTGTGTCCAGTGGGGAAGGATGAACCAGCCTTAGCCTGATCTGCCTTTGCACATCCTTGCATCAAAATTCAATAAAGGTTTGAAAAAGTGTGATTAAGATACTTCCCTACACACAACCACTACCCATTGCTTCTCACTTAGGGTGGTATCTTCATTTGGATGGAGTGCTGGTTTCCACTAGCATAGTGTTCTCTTCAAGAGGTAGTCAGTTTCTCTCCCTCTAGCCCCAACTCCAGCCATTCATCTTCAAGGGAGGCCAGTTACCCACTCTCACCTGTTCCAGTACAGTGTGACCAAGTACACCTGCTGTAAGATCTGCTGTTTTCAACACCTATAAAACATATATATTGTACTTTGTAGCTTCACTACAACTTTCTGCCTAATAGCCTGATCTGAGAATCTTTCTGTTGACTTCAGTGTGTTGGATTGGATTCCATATTCCTCATCTTGTTCTCAAAGTCAATGTTAGACTCATCTTGACTTCAGTGGGAGTAGGAGTATGGAGCCCAATCCAAAGCCAGAGCTTGGGAGATCCATGCTTTCCTCCCTTCTCATAAGAAGAGTGATTGTGTTTGCATTTGCCTGAACAAAAACTGAATAAGGACCTCACAATTTGGCACCATGAGAGACTGAATTTGAAAGACGTATTCCCAGCTGGAAAAACCATGCCCCATGAGCACTGCATTAATGGACTAGGAGAGGGGAGAAAAACATGGTAATTATGGACAAAAAGGAATAACAATAATAATAATATTCTGTGTATTGCGATAGCACCTTCCATATGAAGCCTCAGCATGCTTTACAAACATTAATGAATTAAGCCTCACAATACGCCTCTGAGACTGGTGTTATCTTTGTGGGAACACAGAGGTTCAGGGGGGGGACTTAACCTAAGTCTCACACACACAAGCCTGTGGCAGAACCCAAATTCGAATCCAGATCACCTGCCCCTCATCCCTCTCATTTAAACATGAGGTGTTACTAAACTGTGTGCTCTAACAAATCCCAGCACAGGGAGGCAGTGTGGTCTAGTTATTGTAGCAGATGGGACTGGGAGTCAGGGCTCTTGGGTTCTATTCCCAAAGCTACCACTCACTTCCTGTGTGACCTTGACCTCTCATGCCTCAGTTCTCCCAGCTATCAGAAGGGTCTAATAATGATATCTGTTTTATAGGGTTATTGAGATGCTTCATTAACGTTTGTAAAGAGCTTTGAGAGACACAGAAATGAGGTACTTTGCAGAGTAACAGAGTAACAGCCGTGTTAGTATGTATTGTTTCATATTCTCTGTGTATATAGA
The DNA here is from genome assembly GCF_965140295.1 of Lepidochelys olivacea. NCBI lineage: Eukaryota > Metazoa > Chordata > Testudines > Cheloniidae > Lepidochelys > Lepidochelys olivacea. The sequence goes on from NC_140416.1 coordinate 105,347,969, forward strand.
CAGGTTTCAGAGTAACAGCTGTGTTAGTCTGTATTCGCAAAAAGAAAAGGAGTACTTGTGGCACCTTAGAGACTAACCAATTTATGCTGTAGCTCACGAAAGCTTATGCTCTAATAAATTGGTTAGTCTCTAAGGTGCCACAAGTACTCCTTTTCTTTTTGCAGAGTAAGTGGATTGTTATTTGATTAAAATACTAAATTTCATGAATGAGGTGAGAGGCTGGCAGGAGCACTGGAAAATCAGTAAAAACAAAAACCTGTGACCTTCCTGATTTTAACACATTGTGATGGCCACTGAGAAGACTTACTTACCAAAGTCCATGATTATGGGGTTACTGTCTCTTTAAAATGACACATACAGCTACAGACTGGTGAAGATGTGCACAGCGAAGCAGCAGCTGAAGGATTTCAGCCACATCAGGCTTGGAGAGTTCAAGCTTAGATCTAAACTCTGGACCAAACTGCACTCTCGTGTAACAGGGCATGTCTCCTACTGAAGTCAAGGGGAGTTGTCTGCTAGTGGCAGGGCTGAATTTGGCTCTCCTCTTCAGTCAATGGGTGTAGCACTTGTACAAGAGCAAAATTTGACCCACTGGATATTGCAAAGTTATCAGATAAATATCCAGGTATAAATAGCACCCACACCAGGTGATATGTACAACCGTTTAAAACACAGACACATTGGCCATCTTCACCGCACTCTCTGGAGAGGCGGTAAGGCTGGGCAGAAAAGAAGAAGAATTCCCAGGATGAAAGGGCTGTAAAAATACCCACATTTCCTTCCAGTCTCGGCAACAATGAGAGCAAAGTCTTGCTCTGCAGAAGAAAAAGGAAGCAAAGTTCTCCTCTTTGGGAGAAGAGGAGGAAGGAACATGAAGAATAACCTTTCCAAAGTGCCTTGACTCTAATTGAGTGTGATTCTCAGACTGCCGTGCTGAGTAGTGTTAGTGTTTGAAGGGGGTACCCAGGATGCCAGGAAGATGGCAGCCCAATGAGGGCGATCACTAGAGCTGACCAGAGGATGATGATTCTCTTTTGTGGCACCTTTCAAGATTTTGTTAATTCTGCATTGGAACAAAAATGAATCCTCTTGAATGTTTTCACAAAAATGGGATTGTATGTCCATTTTCAGATCCAAACCTGAGCTTTTTGACTTGGGGAGGTAGGGGTGTAGCTTGGTGGGTAGGACACTGGCCTGTGAGAGACCAAAGTTCAAATCCTTGCTTTGCCTGATTCCAAGCAGAGTTTTTCATCCCAGATCACTCTGAATCAGATGGAGCAAGGGTTTGAACCAGGGTCTCCCATGTCCCATACGCTATCCAGCAGGTGCTAGGCTGTGAGAAAGTCCTGCTCTCTTAGTTGAAACTGATCCATCTCCATGAAGCCTGTCCGCTTTGAAAAAACAGCATGTTTCCACTAATTTTAATTTAGGCAGAAATGTTCTGACCAGCTTTAGCAATTGCTCCCTTGCTGCTGTTTGGCTGGAGACTGTTTTTACAAGGGTGGGTTTAGCAGGACAGCAGAGTATCAATTAACACAGTGTTCAGGTTCAAGAGTATCCATCTTTCTGTCCAGGTTCCTAGTTGGCCTTCGTTACCATGTTATCCGGGATTCAAGTAAGAGGGTTGTTTTTTGTTTTTCCCTTCAGCATGAGGGGGGAAAATCTAAGGACCAGAAGTCCACCTAACACTTCAGTTTAGGCGCCTCAGTGGGTGTGGCCAGATTTTCAAAAGTGCCCTGCACCCAGGTACTGTCATTGTTCTCTGGATGCTGAGCATTCTAGAAAACTAGTTATCATATTTAGGTGACTGATTTGGAGTTGAATAGTTGAGTTCTTTTGAAAATGTGGCTCAATTGTGGGTGCTGAACTTTTTTTTTTAAGCGGGCTCTAAACATATATGTCTATCTAAAAGGACAAGGTTAGATAAAATCTTTGCAGAAAACAGAAAAAAATGTAGAAAGCCCCTAAAATAGTAGAATCTGGTGTAGAATCTGTCAGGTGACAGGTTATTTACAAGTAAATAAGATTAGATAAAGTGTTCTCTCATAAGTGCACACTTAACTTGGCATGCAGACCTTACAGTTTCCTGCAGATGATTTTTCACACAAGGTGAGCAATATGTTTGGGGGTTAGGGCTTTGTTCAGTTTTTTTAGTTTAAAGATATGTTTGTTGATATTTCTTGTCTTCAGTGATAACATGGTGGTTGTAGCAAATGGTGGACAAAAGCATTTTCTGATAAGAAAACAAGGCAGAGCTAATGTCAAAAAGGTCCAGTTTAACCCTAGAAAAATTAGCTTCAGGTGAATGAAATGTACTCTGTCGTGTGACCTTGTCACCATGAAAAGCTTTAGGCAATAGCATCTATGCCTAAACTTGAGTGTAAACAACAGTTACAGCACTTCTTGGGAATAGATAAATGCATGTCCCAGTTATGCCAAGTTATTGCATAATCAATATATGTGCTTTGAAAACAAAGCATACATCCCAACCTTAATCATACACTAGAGCAAGGGAAACAAACCCTCCAAGCCAAATGAGTACTGAAACATTATGACATGTAAAAATGCAGTATAGCGCCATTGGCCGCATCCCCATATGGATGGGGGGCAGTCTGATTGCAAGGGGCACTCTGCAAGAAGGACAGTGTATAATATATAGTCAATGCCAGAGGGAGAAAAAAACCTATTCTCAGACTGGAAAAAGATGTGTCAAAACATAAAGATGAAACATCAAAGATTTTTCTTGCGTCTCATATATATTGCTGCCACTAGCACTGGGTAATAAATTCACTGAACCAGATTCTTGGCTGTTGTAAATCAGAGTAGCTCCACTGAAGTCACTTTATTCTAATTTTTATCAGCTAAGGATCTGACCCATTGCACCCAACTCCAAATACACTCAGACACCAGGAGCTCATAATCCGAATTTACACATTTGTTGAATGATCTGCTTATGAGGGGTAGTGTAAAAAGGAGCAAAAGAAAAACTCAAATGAAAAAAATAGGGGAAAAGGTGGTGCAGCGAGCTAGGAGAGTGCAGCATGCATACGGAGAGACTGCATGTGGGTGGAGATGCGGGTGGGGAGAAGATGAGGGGGAGCAGGAATTCCACCAACGAATAATACTGTGGGCCAGATTTTTGGCTGGTGTAAATTGATATAGCTCCATCGTTTCAGTCCTTCAGTGGTGCTATGATGTTTTACAACAACTGACAGTCTGGCCCAGTATATATTCTAGATCCTGCTGTACTTAAGGGGAAAGAACTCAAACTTGGGGCCTGATTCAGAGTGAGACTAAGCACACACTGAAGTCAGTGGTTGCAATTGGCCTTTACGATGTGGCCCCTTATGCTGCTCCAGTGGCATAAAGAGGATGTTGACAGCAGCCATCTGCAGAATAACCTAACACGGGGATTCTCTCCAGCCAGCATAGAACCAGGATAATGGCCCTATACCAGCCCCATTTCCCTATCCCCAGCATAGGGGGTATGTCAGAGGAGGAGGGACATGGAAGGGAGTGTTAGCTAATCTCTGTTGGCAGAACTGCTCATAGAGGGCCACTGGAAGCCAACCCAGGTTAGAGCATCCATGAGGCTGCTCTAAATTGTAATGGGCAAAAATTGGGGAGTTGCAAAAGGTGACTTCAAGTCAGCTTTTCCTGCTCCTATCCTGCATCCAGTAGAGGGAAGGAGTATTGCAAAATGAGGCCTAGTGAGTGTTGTGGGTGCCCAGCACCTCTGAGGATTTAAGATCTGTGATTGTCTGGAAACGACCATGGAATTGCACATGAAAGAAAACAATTTATGAAATCAGAATCCAATCAATACCTGTGTACTACAACAACGCAAGGGAGGAGAGATGTCATGTCCTTTTGAGGGAAGAAGATCCCTACAGCATAAACGGGCATGGGGATTTCAGGTAAGCATGCTCAAGTCCCAAGCCTGCTCAACCTGGTGGAAAAAGCTGTTAAGAAAAGCTGACAAAGAGGCAAAATCTGTCTATTGCTGTGCTACAATACAGAAGGTCACATGCATACTGCAGCTAGGCATTCTTGCTAGCTTGATGATGATGATGAGCAGGAAAGCTGTACTCCAAAGCTCTCTGTATCCAGCAGATTAACCAGCGATTTCTTCAGCTGCATGCTGAGCTCAACTACAGAAGCATTAAAGTAAAAAAAAAGTTAGAAACTCTACTAAGACTGCTTGGTGAAACCATTACTAGAGCGCAAACCAGTCAATAAAACAAAGATTAGATGTGGCTAGATTTGGAAAATATCTGTAGGAAGAGGTGCTGTTTGTCTCTTCAGGTCCTACATCTGTGTTAGAGCAAACTCAGAAAGGCAGCAGTAAAGATGGGAGGCCAGAGCCTTCGCTGCTGGGAATAGGCACAGGTCCACTGACTTTGTTGGAGATACCACCATTACGTGCGCAGAAGTTCTGGCCCAGAATCATTATCATTTATTCTAGACCAGAGAAACCTTGGTTAATACAACATCTGTTTTAGGTATGGTCACATTCCAAAGTTCTAGTCAGACTGTGTTTAGTCTACGGACTTGAGAGACACGTTTCCCTTGACAGTGGGGTAAATATAAGAGTGACACTTGGGGCAGGAGACTGAGTATTTGTTTTGGATGCCAAGTTTATTTGCAGACATTACCAGATATACTGTTGGAGCGACCACACACTAACAGTGACCTCTGTGCTTCAAAACACAAGCACTCAAGCGAGGTAGCAGTTGGTCAGTTGTCCTTGCTTACTCAAAAGTGCATTGCAGTGGATGTGGATTAGTAGAATACGTGCAAGTCTGAGTGAGGAGTACAAGTCTTTATCATGGTGTGTGAGGGTGTCCATAAAGATAAAGAATTGTGAAATGGTCCTGGCAGCTGGGGAGCAGAGTAGAATCTACATGTCACGCTATGTATGGAGTTGGACTGGCTAATCAAAACCAGCCTTTGTAGCTTTCAGTGGAATATTTTTTATTATGGCAGGTAGCCTCCGCTCTGCTTGCATAGCTGTGTGTGGCCAAGTAAGCTCTCTGTGGCAATGACTCAGCATATTTCATTTACCTTAAGATTTCACTCACTCTTTACTACGATTCCATTTGCCCCCCTGATAATTCCCATCCCCATCCCCCTTTCTTTATAGCAACAGCTGCACTTTTACCCTCGGGCTGAGAGAACGCACTGCATCCTCTGAAGCTGCAATACCAGATGCTAGAGGCTCTGCAAGAGTAATACACTTTGTTCCTTCTCTCTAAGTGACTATGGGATACACGGCCCAATCCTATATCAGTGTGGAGCGCCTGTGTGAGATGCTGAGCATCTTGAAGGCTGAGCGAAATGAGTGAGAGTCCATGGGAGTTGAGAGAACTCATCGCCTCATGGGAGATGCTCAGTACCTTGCAGTATGAGGCCCAGTTTTCTTTCAGTGCACTGACAGAGAAAATAGTACACAGTAATAGCATTTACTTAGAGCTTTTCATTCATAGCCCTCAAAGCAGTTTAAAAAGGGGGTATCATCCATATTTCAGAGATGGAGAAATGGAGACAGAGAACGTGACTTAAGTCACTGCCAGTGCTAGGAAGAGAACTGAGGTGTGAAATCCTGGCTCCTCTGAAGTCAGTGGCGAAACTTCCATTGACTTTAATGAGACCAGAATGTCTACCCAAGTACCCTAGCCTGGTGGTTCTCAACCAGGGATATGTGTACCCCTGGGGATATGCAGAGGTCTTCCGGGGGTACATCAACTCATCTAGATATTTGCCTAGTTTTACAACAGGCTACATAAAAAGCACTAGTGAAGTCAGTAGAAACTAAAATTTCATATGCAGACAGTGACTTGTTTATACTGCTCTATATATTATACACTGAAATGTAAGGACAATATTTATATTCCAATTGATTTATTTTATAATTATATGGTAAAAATGAGAAAGTAAGCCATTTTTCTATAATAGTGTCTTGTGACACTTGAGGATTTTTATATCTGATTTTGTAAGCAAGTAGTTTTTAAGTGAGGTGAAACTTGGGGTACGTAAGACAAATCAGACTCATGAAAGGGAAGGAGGAGGATCCTGGGAACTACAGGCCAGTCAGCCTCACCTCAGTCCCCGGAAAAATCATGGAGCAGGTCCTCAAGGAATCAATCCTGAAGCACTTACACGGGAGGAAAGTGATCAGAAACAGTCAGCATGGATTTACCAAGGGAAGGTCATGCCTGACTAATCTAATCGCCTTCTAGGATGAGATTACTGGTTCTGTGGATGAAGGGAAAGCAGTGGATGTATTGTTTCTTGACTTTAGCAAAGCTTTTGACATGGTCTCCCACAGTATTCTTGTCAGCAAGTTAAAGAAGTATGGGCTGGATGAATGCACTATAAGGTGGGTAGAAAGTTGGCTAGATTGTCAGGCTCAACGGGTAGTGATCAGTGGCTCCATGTCTAGTTGGCAGCCGGTGTCAAGTGGAGTGCCCCAGGGGTCGGTCCTGGGGCCGGTTTTGTTCAATATCTTCATAAATGATCTGGAGGATGGTGTGGATTGCACTCTCAGCAAATTTGTGGATGATACTAAACTAGGAGGAGTGGTAGATACGCTGGAGGGCAGGGATAGGATACAGAGGGACCTAGACAAATTAGAAGATTGGGCCAAAAGAAATCTGATGAGGTTCAATAAGGATAAGTACAGGGTCCTGCACTTGGGATGGAAGAACCAATGCACCGCTACAGACTAGGGACCGAATGGCTATGCAGCAATTCTGCGGAAAAGGACCTAGGGGTGACAGTGGACGAGAAGCTGGATATGAGTCAGCAGTGTGCCCTTGTTGCCAAGAAGGCCAATGGCATTTTGGGATGTATAAGTAGGGGCATTGCCAGCAGATCGAGGGACGTGATCGTCCCCCTCTATTCGACATTGGTGAGGCCTCATCTGGAGTCCTGTGTCCAGTTTTAGGCCCCACACTACAAGAAGGATGTGGATAAATTGGAGAGAGTCCAGCAGAGGGCAACAAAAATTATTAGAGGACTGGAACACGTGACTTATGAGGAGAGGCTGAGGGAACTGGGATTGTTTAGTCTGCAGAAGAGAAGAATGAGGGGGGATTTGATAGCTGCTTTCAACTACCTGAGAGGTGGTTCCAGAGAGGATGGTTCTAGACTATTCTCAGTGGTGGGAGAGGACAGGACAAGGAGAAATGGTCTCAAGTTGCAGTGGGGGAGGTTTAGGTTGGATATTAGGAAAAACTTTTTCAGTAGGAGGGTGGTGAAACACTGGAATGCGTTACCGAGGGAGGTGGTAGAATCTCCTTCCTTAGAAGTTTTTAAGGTCAGGCTTGACAAAGCCCTGGCTGGGATGATTTAATTGGGGATTGGTCCTGCTTTGAGAAGGGGGTTGGGCTAGATGACCTCCTGAGGTCCCTTCCAACCCTGATATTCTATGATGCTATGAAAGGGGTGCAGTTGTCTGGAAAGGTTGAGAGTCACTGCCCTAGCACCGTGGATTGCATTGCTTCCAGGAAGTACATTCCTGCATTGACAGGGATACATACGCCTAATAATACAGTGTTATCTCCATGATTACCATCATGTTCCCCAGCCTCAGTTAGCTATTTGCCGCTTTTACAGATCCAGACTAACATTGCTACCCCTCTGATACTCAGAGATCAAGTGTCCTTCAGTTTGTCTCAACCCAAGTCCTACTTAGGGCAGTACTTTGTATTAGCTGCTGACAGCTTTTATTAAGAAAAAACCATCAACAGGCCAAGCTCTGAGTGATACCCATTGTATTCTTGTCTGACTATATATTTATATCTACATTTCTATCTACTGCTGTAAGTGAAACCATTTCCCTCATAGCTCAGGATACAGAATGTTGCAATGTGACCATCATCTTAGAGAGAAGACACATTTGTTTATAGGTTGGTGGGGTTCAAAAGGTGTAAGATGAAGGCAGTTTGATTTTGTTTTGTTCTTCCAGTCCAAGTTGCTGTATACAGTGACAAGTGCGGTTTCTAGACCGGAATTATTTGTGTGTTAGTCCATTAGACTTGGCAGAGGCCAGAAGATTTGCTTATGTTGCTGAAATTCAAATCTATTTGTCTGGTGTACTTACTGGCAGAATGCTTTTTTTTTTTTTTTTTTTAAACACTAAATATCTCATCACTTTTCAGCAGACAGTAAGAAATAAATGAAAGTGCCTTGCATTCATGCATGCTTTATGCAAGCAACTGTAAAGATGGGATCCTGGTCAGTTTGCAAAGCATCTGAAAACAACACTTGAAACCCTGAAGAAATATGGATAGGAATATTGTTAAGTATGAGTTATCCAGAGTAGTAGCATATTGCTATTTATTCCAGTCTGCATGAAAGAAAAATGACCAGAAGGGCTGTTCCTGTAAACGCAATGGATAATAATAGTTCTGTATACATCATAGTTAATAGTTCTTTGGACTTCATTAGCTCCTCCCAACCAAGAATCCCAGAGCACTTTAAAGACGTTAATGAATTAAGACTCACAGCACCCCTGTGGGATTGTTGTTATCGCTATTTCACATTTAGTGGAAAAAATGAGGTTAAATGACTTGCCCAAGATGCCAAGTTAATGGAAGTGCTGGGAATACAAATCATATCTCCTACTTCTTCAACCTCTAAACTGTACTCCCTCTCTAACACCTGGACTGGAATGTCTTGGCTTGGGTTACAATTTCAGGCCAACCTTCTAGGAAAGCAGGAAACCCTAGAGATTGTCTACACTGACGACTGGCTCCAATTTCAGCCAAAAAATAGCTAGCCAGAGCTCTCGTGTGAACAGGGAAACCTATTGTAAAATGCACTCGTGTAAAACGTAACTTATAGCAGTTTATCCTGTCTACAATAGGAGTTTGCACCATTGCAGCTCCACTTGTTGCTGACGACTAATGGCTTATATCAGGACAACTCCTCCGTATAAACAAGGCCTAAGTTGTATGTCTCAGACAAAATGTAAAGGTGCTCCAGCATGTAAGGGTTTGGTGAGTTCCTGCCTATCACATGGCTGAGGTGCATGATGTTATTTAAAGCAGGGGTTCTCAACCTTTTTCTTTCTGAGGCCCCCCGCAACATGCTATAAAAATTCCACGCCTGTCGGTGCCTTAACAATTGTTTTTCTGCATATAAAAAACAGGGCCAGCATTAGGGGGTAGCAAGTGCCCGAGGCCCCATGCCACAGGGGGCCCTGTGAATCTAAGTTGCTCAGACTTCGGCTTCAGCCCCAGGTGATGGGGCTTGGAGCCCCAAACTTCCCGGGGTGGGCTTCAGCTTTCTGCCCTGGGCCCCAGCAAGTTAATGCTAGCAGTGCTTGGCAGACCCCCTGAAACCTGCTTGCGGCCCCGCAATGGGTCCTGGACTCCTGGTTGAGAACCACTGATTTAAAGAAAGGGGGAAACTGGAGCAAAGGACGCTACCAGAGGGAAAGGGTATGCCCTTTCCACTCCCTGCTGGAAAGCCTTTCATAGTTATTACCCAGTAGTCTGAGCTGGTTTATTCTGATTTTGGGGAATAAGTCAAGCCCCGAAGAAAGGGATATGAGGAGACCTGTAGCTGGGACTCTTGTTCTGACCCCAGATGTTGAGGCTGCTCGTGAACTCTCAGGCAGACTTTGTTAGAAGGTTGGCCTGGAATTTGAACCCAAACCAGCACCTTCTGGTCCTTGAGCCGTAACCAAAGATTAACAGGCAACGCTGGTGAATGGGGTCTTTTTCTGGGTCAAATATTAACAGGTGGTGGCTGTGCCGTGCTTCTTTCTTTAAGGCTTGCATGTGTTCTAGAGAGTTTAAAATTCTGCTAGTATCACTTTTGTTTTCTGACCTCTTCTTTTCATACTCTCCCTAACTTATAGCTTCTATATTTTGAAGATCCTTCATATCTAACTTCAGTTTTAAGTTTTAAACATGTGAATGCCAAATCTTTCTGATTTGAGCGATATCACAACTTTGTGTGTTTATTGCTTGACTATGTTGCCTTTATGGTAAGTCAAGACCGAATTCACTTGTGAGCTGGGTAGAAGCAAAAGAATGTTAAAAGATTTCAACATTTTAAAGGTATTTTATACAGCTGCTACTGCACCCCATCAAACATGCTGATTCATTGCCCACTTGGAATGAGCACTTAACAGTTCTACTGTAAAAAGAAAAGGAGGACTTGTGGCACCTTAGAGACTAACCAATTTATTTGAGCATAAGCACAGTTCTACTGTGTTTCTCTGACACCGAAGCAGTTCTCTGGGGTGTTGTAAGCTTACCTTAATTTTTTCCTTGAGGTATGTTTATAATGTGATTCCTGCAGTGCATATAGTAGTCTGCCATTTCTCGAAACCATCCTTCTATATGAATGAGAATGACAGGGAAGTGTCCTTGTTTCCCCAAGACATTTTTCCATCAATGAGTTCCATCAACAGTAAGCCACAGAACAAATAGGAGAGAGACTTTCTTTTTTCCTTTCCTTTCTTGGTTCATGTGGAGGAGAGAGTTCTTAGTGTTCTGGTTCTCTTGTTATTTCAGGCCTCGTCATTTTTGGACCAGACTGTTCACTCATGCTGTGTTTTCCAAACTTTTTGAAAGTTGAGTCCCCCCTTCAGGAAAATGAAACAAGTTGTGCCCCCGATCAACCCCTCCTTGTGTTAAAGGCCTACCCCCAAATGAGTGTTCCTCATATGGATCTTCTTTCTTATATGCTTCAGTGAGCAGTGAAATCATTAACAATGTTGACATTTAAAATATCATTGGCAGCTGAGTTAGTATCCATGGAAATAATAGGTCTGTTCACAAGTTGTTTCATGTTCTCTGCAAACTCAGGCAGTTATCAAGTGCTCTGGGGAACAATTGAGTCCATATCCCTCCCCATCCCAAACTAATTCTTTGTGACCCACTATCTATGGTAGTGCATCCCACACTATGGGAAGTGCTGCATTAATATTTCTAAAGTAATATTTACAGCAACCTACCCTATGTTAAACTGAGGGCTGTCTCTGCCCAGGAGCTGCATCTCTGCTCTCCTTGTGCTTTGCGGTGTTGTAGCCATGTTAGTCCCAGGATATTAGAGAGTGTAGATGAGGTAAGATCTTTTACTGGACCAACTTCGGTTGCTAAAATAAACAAGCTTTCAAGCTACACAGAGCTCTTCTTCAGGTCTGGGAAAGGTACTCAGAGTGCCACAGTTAAATACAAAGTGGAACAGATTGTTTAGCAAAGGTAATTAACACACATTCTAAGGGACCATTCCAGGTGAAGTAGCCCATTAACACCCCTGCAGTCATAGGGCAAAAAGGGGGGATTAGCCATGGGTTACAGATTGTTGTAATAAGCCATATATCCAGTGTCTTTATTAAAACCCTGATTTTTATAGTGTCTAGAAAAGTTATGAATTTTGTCCTGTGATTGTATTCACTTAGCCTTGAATGGTCCATTACATTGTATATTAATTATTTATGCTAAACAATTTGTTCCACCTTGTACTTAGCTGTGACACTCTGGGTATGTCTACACAGCAACTAAACACCCACGGCTAGCCCATGCCAGCTGGCTTGGGCTGGCGGGGCTTGGACTGTGGGGCTGTTTCATTGCTGTGTAGACTTCGAAGCCCGACCTCTGGGACCCTCCCACCTCGCAGGGTCCTAGAGCCCATTTCAAGCTCAGAAGTTTACACAGCAGTGAAACAGCCCCACAAGATAAGTCGGCTGGCATGGGCCAGAACTCAGTAGCTGTATACTAGTGCACACTTTCTACTTACCCAGAATACACCACTGTCAGTCAGATGAGTATGTAAATGACTCATTCTTAATGTTGCTGTGCTGACATCTTCATTGCAATTATAAATACTAGTTGCCATCCCCTCAGCAAGAGAACTACTTTCACTTGAAAATGTACTGATAGCTTTCCTCCTGTCAGCTTAGACAAATGAGAAAATTAACTACACAAAGAAATTTGGCTTAGAGTAAAAGCCATCATCTATTTGACCTAGTTTTAAAGAAGGCACTTGTTTAAAGCGACTGGCTAAGTAAGCAGATGTTTTAGTTGAGGTTAATCCAGTAGTAAAACAGTGTACAGCGGCAAAAAACTTTCCATTTAAAATAAATGGCCACTAAAGAAATATTTATCTCGTGGCATACCGTACCTTAAATGGCAGATATTTTGCTTCTAGAACTAAATGTACTAGAGATACTGAACAGTGTTCTGCAGCATTATATTTTCCAAAAGAAAAGTGCTTGTTGTCCTTACTCATGGAAGAAAAGGTACATATTGAATTAGCAGATCTAGATTCTCTGCAGTGAAACTGCTGTTTAGATCGTACAGGTGAAATGATGTCAGCCACTTGAAAGTGTCTTTTACAAAAAGAAAAGGAGTACTTGTGGCACCTTAGAGACTAACAAATTTATTTGAGCATAAGCTTTTGTGAGCTACAGCTCACTTCATTGGATGCATGCAGTGGAAAATACAGTGAGGAGATTTTATATACACAGAGAACATGAAACAATGGGTGTTACCAAACACACTGTAACAAGAGTGATCAGGTAAGGTGAGCTATTACCAGCAAGAGAGAGAAAAAAATTTTTTGTAGTGATAATCAAGGCAGGCCATTTCCAGCAGTTGACAAGAACGTGTGAGGAACAGGTGGGGGTGGGTGATAGTTTTACTTTGTGTAATGACACATCCACTCCCAGTCTTTATTGAAGCCTAATTATTTAATGGTGTCCAGTTTGCAAATTAATTCCTGTTCAGCAATCTCTCGTTGGAGTCTGTTTTTGAAGCTTTTTTGTTGAAGAATTGCCACTTTTAGGTCTGTAAGCGAGCGACCAGAGAGATTGAAGTGTTCTCCGACTGGTTTTTGAATGTTATAATTCTTGACGTCTGATTTGTATCCATTTATTCTTTTACGTAGAGACTGTCCGGTTTGGCCAATGTACATGGCAGAGGGGCATTGCTGGCACATGATGGCATGTATCACATTGGTAGATGTGCAGGTGAACGAGCCTCTGATAGCGTGGATGTTGTGATTAGGCCCTATGGTGGTGTCCCCTGAATAGATACGTGGACACAGTTGGCAACGGGCTTTGTTGCAAGGATAGGTTCTCAAATCAGATGTCAAGAATCTCGCCAAGCTCGCTTACAGACCTAAAAGTGGCAATTCTTCAACAAAAAAGCTTCAAAAACAGACTCCGAGAGACTGCTGAATGGGAATTAATTTGCAAACTGGACACCATTAAATTAGGCTTGAATAAAGACTGGGAGTGGATGTGTCATTACACAAAGTAAAACTATTTCCCCCATGTTTATTTCTCCCCCTCCTCCCCCTACTGCTCCTCACACATTCTTGTCAACCGGTGGAAATGGGCCACCTTGATTATCACTACAAAAGGTTTTTTTTTCTCTCCTGCTGGTAATAGCTCACCTTACCTGATCACTCTTGTTACAGTGTGTATGGTTACACCCATTGTTTCATGTTCTCTGTGTATATAAAATCTCCTCACTGTATTTTCCACTGCATGCATCCGATGAAGTGAGCTGTAGCTCACAAAAGCTTATGCTCAAATACATTGGTTAGTCTCTAAGGTGCCAAAAGTCCTCCTTTTCTTTTTGCAGATACAGACTAACACGGCTGCTACTCTGAAACCTGTCATTCTTAGGAAAGACTCCCGTTGACTCCAGCCCATGTTGCATTGCATCTGTAAACTGCTGTCCACTATTCCCCGGGTATCTTTCTTCTTAAAAGTAATAGTGCAACTGATCCTAACTTTTGACTACTGCAGATCTGCTAATGCAACTTTTATAACTACACACATCCTGTTAGCTACAGTTGTTGTTTATTTATAGTTTTTAGGTGACCACCATCACCTTTAATGTGTGAGCACCTTGCACACACTAATGAATTTATCCAAGGTGCAAAGTCCCCATTTTGCAGACGGGTCTAGTCTTACTCTCAGAAGTTGCCTAACTGAAGTCACTAATCATGTAAGAAAAGCAAGCAGGATCTGGCCCCATCTCGCCAGTTCAGTTCAGAGGAGGAAATCTCTAATGTGAGGCCCATTTCAGCAAAGCATTCACCATGTACTTGTTAAGCTGTGCTTAATTCTCATTAACTTGGTTGGGGCTAAGGCCCAGATTTTTGGCATTGCAGCGCTCAGCGTTGCACTGCCTAACTGATTAAGGAGCTTAAATCTAATTTTCAGAAGGGATTTAGGCATTTAGTACCAACAGTCAATTGGATGTAGGTTCCTAAGTGCCTAAATCCCCTTTGAAAATGAGATTTAGGTTAATCGATTAGATGTTGTGACACTTTTTGCTTAGCAACGCCTGCTTACTTTAAAAATCTGGGACCTAAGTGATTTGGTGAATTGGCTACTTAACCAAATGTTTATAGTTAGGGATGTGCTTGAGTGTTTTGTTGATTCAGGTTCTTATTCCTCAAATAAAACTGGAATATGACTTAATTTCCGATTAGCCAAGACAGAAAATTCAGAGAATGCTACTCTCATTTCTGTAATCTACCATAATTGTGAGTGTAGATAACATATTTAGATATTAGACAGACATATTTAAATATCCACAGTCTCAAGTATTTTGGTTTAACTTCAAAAGCTGCAATCGTTCCAGGTTTGTAAGCAAAAACAAACCCTAGGGATTTCCAGTCCTAGGGAGGGTGGGCAGAAGGAGGATGAATGGGAAGGTGTTACAACAGAACTGTTTGGAGAAATATAAAGCTAATATGGCTTATGATGGGAATAGAGCCTGTGTCCCCATATGGAATTTCAACTAGGCACTTTGATCTGGAAAGGTAATATGAAACTGATGCACTTGGCAAATGGACTATGAAGGGCAATATCTAATGCAATTGCAATGTTTTCTTCAGGATTAGTTACTTTTGATTGGATTTGCTGAGTATATTAGATCAAAACAGTCTATTTGAGCATAGTGATAATGTTATGTCCTGAATGGTGAAGGTATGGAGTACCGCGTTTTATGTTGTAATAACACATTTCATGCAGTTTCTTATCTAATGTTCCCTCTGGGATTAATAATCTTCATTGGTATTTTAGGGACCATTGACACTGGCCAAACAAAATGTGCCAGAATCATCTGTGTACGTTACTGTTGAGCTGTGGTTCTCTGCTCCCAACATTTCCTCATCTCTTTGCATCCAGAGCCTTCCATCCTCTCTGTATCTTGGATCATTCAAAACCTCTCCAGTTTGTGCCCTTTGAGTTTCTCTTTCCTTTGCATAATGACAGGTTTCAGAGTAACAGCCGTGTTAGTCTGTATTCGCAAAAAGAAAAGGAGTACTTGTGGCACCTTAGAGACTAACCAATTTATTAGAGCATAAGCTTTCGTGAGCTACAGCTCACTTCATCAGATGCATCTGATGAAGTGAGCTGTAGCTCACGAAAGCTTATGCTCTAATAAATTGGTTAGTCTCTAAGGTGCCACAAGTACTCCTTTTCTTTCCTTTGCATTTGCTGGCCTCTCTGCCGGAGGCTCCCCTCTTCTGGAGAGTAGTCCTCTCTAGCTAAAGATAAAACAATAAGGGAAGGAAACTTAATTTGCTGCTGTAGCACCTGTTCTCTGCATAAAGTTACCTTTGCCAACCCCTCTCCCCGGGCTGCACCTTCTGGAGATGCAGAATGGAATCTGAGCCTAGAAATAATAATGGAGAAGCCCTAAAGATTTGCAGTAGCACAGCTGAGTAATAAGGCATATATTATATATCCAATCTAATTTACCATTCCAGTTAGGGTACCTCCTGGGGCATTGGATGTGAGATTCTGCTGTGAGGCGATCTGAATGTCTTACTGGCTTGTCTTAAGGAGCTTAAAAAAATTATCTTTCTCAATAATGTTTTTAATTGGATAAAAAGAAACCAACATTTTAGAGTAAAAGAAATAGAAAAGAGAATTTTTTTTTTTTAATTTAAGGCTTAGAATTGACTCCGGTGAATAGCACATTGTGGCGATTCTTATCCATTCTGATGCTGTTATTATTGCGGCTTCATTAACGACATACACAGGCAGGCTTCATTAAAACAGAGAAGAGCACCTCTAGGTGCAGGGCACTGTTATCCTGTGTTAAGCATGAGAGAGCTTTCCATTTTGAAATACGAACTGCAGCGTAACAAACAGGTGCTAGAAGAGCAGAGCCGAAGGTCATCATTAGTCTGTTCCTTCCATATAATGTGCCTGCAAGGCCTTTAGCAGAAAAGATTCTGTCCTTTAAGTATTCCTGAGACCGTTTCTACTGGGGTCTGTGTTCAGATGGGAGCAGCATCTCATACTCTGAATGGTATCATTTGAAGACACAAGACACAAAACAAGGTTACAACTTCTTCTTCCTGAATATAGAGTACAGGGAAACGATATCTTTCCTTCCTTTTAGTCCGCATTCAAGGTACTTCTCAAGGATATTCCTGTTTGGATAGCTAGAATTTATGCCCCTGAAATTGATGGCATTATTTTATAGGGTCAGGATTTAAGAAAAAGAAAGAATATTTGTATTTTTAAACAATGATTAAATGTTTTCGGATGTGAGTTGGCTGGAGCCCATGGACGTCTGATCTTTCCATGAGTGTGGATCCTGGTTAAAATCACCATCCACAAGGTAGGGTCTTCGATCAAAAGGTGCAAGTAGCACTGTAACCATGGAGTTTGGAAACACCATGTCCACAATGTGTCCGTGTTCTGCCAACTTTTAATTTCTTCCTTGGTAATTAAGCCACTCACATTCCATCAGTGAAACCTTTATCGAAATTGTTGATTTGACTCCTGTCCCTGCTTGTTCTAAGCATTGTTCCTGATACCAGTTTGAGAGAGGTGGATGATGCAAGTGATTTTAGTATTCCCCCAGTGAAATGTGTTGGACTAGTTGCAGATCCACATTTCATGGCTGAACAGCGTAGATCATGGAAAACGCTCTTTATTTGAGCTTTTGTTAGCAGCTGCAGCAGCTGGGAAATTGTGAATGAACAGGGAAGTGGAAGCTAGAAACCAGCAGCTCTGTAAATGTGAATTACAGAAATGAAATCAACGTACAGGACTCATTCTGTAACTGAGCTTGAAACAAGAAGATATTGAATGTGTGATTTGAATAGAATATTGGCAGTGCTATAGTTAAGGCTCTGTGGGGAGAAAATTCACTCAGGGCTGAAAATGTCTGAGTTTGGGGTGGTGGGGTTGTGTTGGGTGGTGGGGTTTGTTTTGTTTTGTTTTTTTGTTTCGTTTTTCAGATGTTGCGATTTAAATGAAAGCTGTGCCTTTTTTGTCAGCCTAATAATCCAAGAAACATGTGTCCAGCTGCTGCCACTGACTTTGTACATCCACTGTTTTATACATAACTGATTATTTACGTAAAAGAGAGTATGCAGCATTTTGTGTACGCATACAGAATTTGTGATGCAAACTGAGTGCCTAGTTCCATGATTTGCAGACACCTGTTGCACATGCTCATTTTTGCAGGCACCATCAAGACGCTCTAGATATTTGCACGGTTTAGGACCCGAGCTCTGAGGAGACCAGGTTTTGCATTATACTTGGCCCCATGAATAACTCTCCAAAGAAGTGGAGGAAGCCTGTTTTTAAAAAAAAAAAAAATGTAAGTTCAGTTACGATACCAGGCGTCAGAGAGTGAAGTCTGTGGAGTTGATACAGCTATACTCATGAGGGGTTATTTTTTTTTTTGTTTTTTTTTTTTTTGTGATTCCATAAACGTGATTTCAGGCAGGAACTTTTTATTTAATTAAAGAAAACAAGTTCAGGCAAATACAAAGAGTGAAGTGCCAAACAATTTGGTAGAGCCACTAGTTCCCGTATTCGAGGCTAGTCCTTAATAACTCAAGACCGTTCAGTGTAATGGTAGCATGGACCAGTCCTTTAGAACTTAAATATCCTGCTCAAGAGGATTCTAATGTAACATACTGGATGAATGTAATCTTTGTCCCCCTCTAATGGCTAGAATACATAAGAAGTTTATGAATACACCTTTGTCTCCAAGCTAATGTCTCCTTGTGCATTAGCTCAGACAGTTGGGGCATGTTGTTATTGTAGATGCCCCAGGTTCAATCCCTGCAGTGCAGACAAACGAATCAGGCTGTTAAATCGTCATCCAGACCCTCTCTTTGGTGCAGTTTAAACTCATTTGGGTCATGTACGGCTTGAGAGAGTTTTCTGGTGCAGACAGATATACATTCTTGAAAACAATCAGCACATTTTACTTGTGACCCAGCTCAGTATTTATACTCCCTGTCACGCTGTCTGGAGTGGCTCTTGACCATGAGTGCCTACCTTAGGGGCAGACTGACAAAAACAGGGCAGACACCTCAAACTGGTGGTGTGTTCTATAGTTAGATTTTACCAAGCTAGTAACAAATGTAAACTCCTGGATCACTATACCAGTCTTACAATGGATGGAGTCACAGACATCCAGTCTGTCTTGCCACCCAAGCAAACTGGACTTAGTGATGAATGGTCACTTACACCAAAAATCACAGCACATTTAGGTTGCTTCCATTCCCAAGAGACCAGTCACTTACCCCAGATCAATTGGTACGCTAGACCCCATACCAAAGAAAAGGCCTGTAGCCAATCCTGTAATAAACTATCTAAAGGTTTATTAACTAGGAAAGAGAAATAGGAGTTATATACAGGTTAAAGCAAGCAAACATATGTAAAAATAAGTTGCTATCTGAATTCTAAGTGTAACAGAGTTGTAGTGATCTATCAATCCAAAGTGCCTTTCAGTGCAGATGCAGGAGGCAACCCCTGGGGATCTCTGGCTTCAGTTTGGTGCTTGGCCCTGTGAGAGTTCAAACAGTAAAGAGATGAAAAATCTTCACATCACTTAGTCACTCGGGGGTATTTTTTTCACACCCAGGAGCGACATAAGTTTTGACAACATAGGTCACGTCTACACTACCACTTAACATACAGGTGAACTGGTCTGGTCTCCAGCTATGAGTTTGTCAGTTCTTCACTAATGCCTGCAGTCTTGGCAAGAGCTGGCATCTGGCTTGCCAGTGTCAGACCTACCACTTCACACGTAGAAATCTAGTAAAGTAGTCCCATACACTCTTCCTTAGCTCCCTGTGGGTTATGGAGTTTGAATGTTGTTTTGAAGAAGAATTGTGCTCACTGTGAATTTGCCTAATAGCATCCGTCCAAATATTAGACCGCCTTAATGGAAAATTCCACTTATAGTGACTTAGAGATTCAAGTTTCTTCCTCCTCCTTCTAAATCTCCATCTGAACAGCTGTTCTCATTTCAAGTGAGAAATGACGTACCTGCTATAACAACAAAAAGTGCAGTAGGATCGTTACCTTGCATGAGACTAATATTTAGGCTGGGTTTTTTATAAGCACCTTTGTTTGATTACTATTTGAAAGATCAGGGGAGCTAGGCTTCAATTAACTGGAGGACTAGGTAGTAATTAATTTGTTCTTTGGCCACTGGCCTGGGCATCTGAATTCTTGTCTCAGCTCTACTGATCACCTGGGCAAGTTGCTTTATCTCAATGTGCCTCTGTTTCACCTCCCACCCTAATCCTAACCCTAACCTAAGGACTTCTCTTACTATATGTTTGTACAGCACTTAGCAAAATGGATCTTCCGGGCACTACTATGATACAAATAATGTAGTGAATAGAATATTATTAAATTTATTAAAATAACATATTTAATATTTGTATTGCAGTAGCACCTAGAGGCCTCATTCTGGGAGCAGGGCTCCGTTGGGCTAAGCACTGTACACACGCCTAACAAAAAGTTTTATTGCTTCAAGGAAAACAGATGCGTTTTGGCTGTAGCGGGGGAGAAATAACTGTGCATGCCATAAAGTCTGATGGTCCCATAAAGGCCATATAGTCTAATGTCTCTGTATAAGGAAAGGTTGGGTTTTGTGTACAGGAATGCTTGCTAGGGGGAGAACTCATTAGAATAGTTTAAGAGCTAGCTTAAACCAAGAACAAAGAACTTACACAAGCTTCAGCAGTTTCCTGTCCACATGCAAAACAAGTTTCTTTAACCTGGCTTCCTTAGGTAAGAACACATAGCACATCAGCGAAGAAACCATTTAATTAAAAACAATCAAGCACGTGCACATGCAGGACAGGAATAGAGAAAAGTCACCCTTGATAGATGTTGGTATCTCTGTTTTGTTGCTTTTATCCTAGAAGGCACTTGGATACCACAGTGATGACCATTGTTTAATAATCTAAACAGAATAGATGAGAAAAACGAACAACGTTTGCCTCATGGGTGAGGAGGAAACCCACCTTGTGCAGCCTCAAAGGATACACTCTGAAATTTAGGAAGGCATTTGAAAAGACCATATATGGAGAAGGAAATGAAAAGCTTGTATGGCATGGGATACTGAGCTCAGCTGGGAATATCGTGAATTGGATAATGCAGTGATTGTGTATGTATTAGATCAGAGGTTCTCAAACTGTGGTTCAAGCTCCATTCAGGTGGTCCGTGGATAGTTCCCTCTAAGGTGCGTGCCTGGGTGGCAGCACACAAGAGAATGAAGGGCCACCCACCTAATTAGTGGAGCAGTGCAGGAGAAGCAGCACATGTAAGGTGAGGTGGTGGCCTTGGGGGGCAGTGGGCTGAGAAGAGGGGGTGGGGGGAATTTGGGATGTGGAGGGCTGCGGAAGCCAGAGAAAGAGGCAACTTTCCCCAGCTCCAGGGCTGCAGCTGCTAGGGAGAGACCCCCCTTCTTCCCAGCCTCACTTCTGTGGCTGCTGCGGCGGAGGGAGAGACCCACCCCTCCTTCCCAGCCCCAGCTCGGGAGCTGCCATGGTGGGGGAAACTCCTCCACCTTCCCAGCCCCAGCTGAGGGGCTGCCGCGGCAGGGGAGAGAGGGCACATCCATCGCATTAGAACGGTAAGACTACTGATATTAAAATATGAGTTTTGTGCTTTTGTTTTTTTATATATCGCTTTTATCCGAAGTGCTTAACAATAGTACAAACAACATTAAGAAAGATCATTAAGTGGTCCACCGAGATGCTCACCAATTTTCAAGTGGTCTGTGGGGGAAAAAAAGTTTGCCTCTAATTCAGTAGTTCTTAATGTAAAATCCTTAAAAGAAAGCTGCAGAGAAGTACAAACAGAACACAGTACCTAGGAGAAGAATGACAGTCAAACCCGATTCCAGAGAAATTAACTAAACGCCTCACAGGTTTACAATGAGGAAATACTAATCTGGAGAGTGTGGTAAAGGTTTCCTTTATCCTTTATGATTAGGCTTCATAGCCTGTACTACAACAACTTTTCACATTTTAGGACTAGGCAAGATTTATACTGAACACTTTTTGTCTTTGTGTTTCTTCTCACAAGGTTTTTTTTTGTTTTGTTTTGTTTTTTTGTAAATAAAAGTTTGTTGAGCTGGAACTATCAGGTCTTATCCAACTCCCAGTAGAATTAGAGGGAGTCTTTCCATCATCTTTAATTGGAGTGAGATCAGGTCCAGGCATTGGATTGGATGTTAATGTGGGGATATAGATGTGGAACGAACATCCCAGGAAGCAAAAGAATCTCTGCCCTCAGTGGAGAAAGAGAAGATCAGGTGTTTGTAGAAATGGGCATACTAAGGGAGATGGTATATGCCTACAGCCATGACACAGATTCAGGATGGTAAGCTCTATGCCAACTAGGACATCCATCAGATTTTCAGTGCCAGAGAATGGTCACCTGTTGTTTAAGGTTGAAGCCCCCCCCCCCCGCATTTTCTCTTACCTTTTTTAAAATCCCCCTTTGATACTGAAAAACAAATATATTATCCCAGTAAAGCAAGATGTATTTCAACACCTAAAGTCCCAGGCCCCCAGCTCAGTAATTAACCAGAAACTCCAGGATGCTAGGTGTCTTGCACATTAAAGTACGGTATATATCCCAATCCCTCTGTCTGCCTGTTCCTCTGGGGATTGAGGGAGAAATGGGATATGACTAGGTCAAGGAGTAATGGTGTTGCCAGGAGGGCTTTGGCTTCCTTGGCCATAAGGTAGGATGGTGTTACAGGGAGAAGGACTGCTGAGTGCAGTTGGGATCCACCTGTCGAGGAAGGAGAAGAGTATCTATGGGTACAGACTGGTTAACATAGGAAGGCAGGCTTTAAATTTCGGTGGGGGCCGGAGACAAAAGCCCACAGAGAAGTCAAAAACACGAAGGTTTGGAATCTGGGGGGAGCGTGGGCAATTATAACAGGTACAAAGGAGAGACAAGAGGGAATGTAGAGGGGAAATCAAATCAGCATCTTAGATTTTTGCATACTGATGCTAGAAGTATGGGGAATAAACAAGAAGAACTGGAAATACTAGTGAATAATCACAACTATGACATATTTCAGAGTAACAGCCGTGTTAGTCTGTATTCACAAAAAGAAAAGGAGTGCTTGTGGCACCTGAGAGACTAACCAATTTATTTGAGCATAAGCTTTCGTGAGCTACAGCTCACTTCATCGGATGCATACTGTGGAAAATACAGAAGATGTTTTTATACACACAGACCATGAAAAAATGGGTGTTTATCACTACAAAAGGTTTTCTCTCCCCCCACCCCACTCTCCTGCTGGTAATAGCTTATCTAAATATCTAAATCTATTTTGTAGTGATAAAACCTTTTGTAGTGATAAACACCCATTTTTTCATGGTCTGTGTGTATAAAAACATCTTTTGTATTTTCCACAGTATGCATCCGATGAAGTGAGCTGTAGCTCACAAAAGCTTATGCTCAAATAAATTGGTTAGTCTCTAAGGTGCCACAAGTCCTCCTTTTCTTTTAACTATGACATAGTTGGCATCACAGGATCTGGAATCTTGGGCACTGACTACATGGAGCTGGAGCACCCACGGAAAAAAATTAGTGGGTGATTAGTACCCACTGGCAGCTAGCTTCCCACCTCCTGTCCACCGGCGGCCCCAGCAATCAGCTGTTCCACAGCATGCAGGAGGTGCTGGGGAAGTGGGGGAGGAGCAGGGGTGGGTTATGCTCAGGGGAGGGGGCGGGAAGAGGTGGGGGCAGGGCCTGGGGTGGAGCAGTGGCGAGAAGGGGCAGGGGTGGAGACTTAGGAGAAGGGATTGGATGGGAGCAGAGCCTGGGGTGGTGTGGAGGGTTGAGCACCCCCGGCCCTGGAGGAAGCAAGCACCTGTGACTAAAATTTTGAGTACAGCTTGTTCAGGAAGGACAGGTAGGAGAAAAAGGGATGAGGTATTGCTTTGTATATCAAAGATGTATTCACTTCCACTGAGGTTGACATGGAAATAGGAGACTTGTTGAAAGTCTCTGGGTAAGGATAAAAAGGGATGAATGTCATGGTGGGGGGTTCTACAATAGACAGGAGGAAGAGGTGCCTGAAGTTTTTAAACAACAACAAAAAATCATCCGAAGCACAAGACTTGGTGGTGATGGGAGGACTTCAGCTACCCAGACATCTGTTGGGAAAATAATAGCAGAGTGCAGATTATCCAAATTCCTGAAATGCAACAGAGACCATGTTTTTTCAGAAGGTGGAGAAACCTACTAGGGGAGAGGCTGTTATAGATTTGATTTTGACAAACAGGGAGGAACTGGTTGAGAATTTTAAAGTGGAAGGCAGCTTCAGTGGAAGTGATCATGAAATGGTAGAGTTCTTGATTCTAAGGAATGGCAGGGAGGAAACCAACAGAATAAATATAATGGATTTCAAGAAGACAGACTTTAGTGAACTCAGGGAGTTGGTAGGTAGATCCCATGGGAAGCAAGTCGAAGGAGAAAAAACAGTTTGAAAGAGGTGACAGTTTTTCAAAGAGACATTATTAAGGGCACTGGCGCAAACTATCCTACTGCTTAGGAAAGATAGGACGTATGGCACGAGAGCATCCTGATTTAACCAGGAGCTCTTCAATGATCTGAAACTCAAAAAAGAGTCCCACAAAAAGTGGAAACTAGGTCAAATTACAAAGGATGACTATAAAAAATCAACACTCGCAGGTAGGGACAAAATTAGAAAGGCCCAAGCACAAAATGAGATTAAACTAGCTAGAGACATAAAGGATAACAAGAAAACATTCTAGAAATACATCAGAAGCAAGAGGAAGACCAAGGACAGGGTAGGTCCATTACTCAATGAGGGGGGAAAGACAGGAACAGAAAATGTGGAAATGGGAGAAGTGCTAAATGATATTTTTGTTTCAGTTTTCAGCAGAAAACTTAGTAGTGATCAGACATCTACCATGGTGAATGCCAGTGAAACTGAGGTAGGATCTGAAGCTCAAACAGGGAAAGAACAAGATAAAAATTACTTAGGCCAGGTCTACACTACAGGCCTATGTTGGCAAGACGATGTCACTGAGGGTTGTGCAAAATCCATGCCCCTGAGTAACGTAGTTATATCAACCATAACTCCCCATGTAGACAGCGCTATGTTGATGTGAGAGCTTCTCCTGTCGACAGAGCTACCCCCTCTCAGGGACATGGATTAACTATGCCGATGGGAGAGCTCTGTCGTCAGCATAAGAGTATCTTCACTTAAACGCTACAGCTGTGCCGATGCAGCATTTTGAGTGTAGGCCAGCCTTTATACAAGTTATATGTCTCTAGGTAGATACGGTCTGATGAAATACATCCTGGAATACTCAAGGAGCTGAGTAAGGAGATATCTGAGCCATTTACAATTATCTTAGAAAACTAATGGAAGATGGGAGAGATTCCAGAGGACTGGAAGAGGACAAAGATAGTGTCCATCTATAAAAAGGAGAGTAAGGACAATCCGGGGAATTACAGACCAGTCTGCTTAACTGGAACAAATAAGCAATCATTTTGCAAACACCTAGAAGATAATAAGGTGATAAGTAACAGTTAATGTGGATTTGACAAGAACATCATGTCAAACCAACCTGATAGTTTTCTTTGACAGGGTAACAAGCCTTGTGGATGGGGGGAAGCGGTTGATATGCTATAGCTCAGGGGTGCCCAACCTGCGCCTAAGAAGGAGCCAGAATTTACCAATGTACATTACCAGAGAGCCGCAGTAATACATCAGTAGCCCCTCCCATCAGCTTCCCCCCGCTCCCAGCACATCCTGCCGGTGACAGCCCCGCCAGCCAGCACCTCTCCCTCCCTCCCCGCACCTCCCGATCAGCTGTTTTGTGGCGTGCAGGAGGCTCGGGGTGGGGTGGGGAGGAGTGAGAGCGTGGCAGGCTCAGGGGAGGGGGTGGGAAGGGGTGGAGTTGGGGCAGAGGCAGGGGTTGAGCAGTGAGCACAACTGGAAAGTTGGTGCCTGTAGCTCCAGCCCCAGAGTCGGTGCCTCTACAAGGAGCCGCATGTTAACCTCTGAAGCGCCGCAGGTGGCTCTGGAGCCAGAGGTAGGCCACCCCTGCTATAGCTTGACTTTAGTAAGGCTTTTGATACTGTCTCACATGACCTTCCACAAACAAACTAGGGAAATACAACCTAGATGGAGGTACTGTAAGGTGGGTACATAAGTAGTTGGACAACCATTCCCAGAGAGTAGTTATCAGTGGTTCACAGTCAAGCTGGAAGGGCATATTGAGTGGGGTCCCATGGGGATCAGTTCTGGGTTTGGTTCTGTTCAATATCTTTATAAATGATTTAGATAATGGCATAGAGAGTACACTTATAAATTTGGCAGATTATACAAAGCTGGGAGAGGTTACAAGTGCTTTGGAGGATAGAATTAAAATTCAAAATGATCCGGACAAACTGGAGAAATGGTCTGAAGGAAATAGGATGAAATTCAATAAGGACAAATGCAAAGTACTCCATTTAGGAAGGAACAATCAGTTGCATACATACCAAATGGGAAATGACTGCCTAGGAAGGAGTACTGCGGGAATGAGAAATGACTGCGGAATAGGATTGGGGGGTGCTTGTGGTTCACAAGCTGAATATGAGTCAACAGTGTAACACTGTGGCAAAAAAAGCAAACATTATTCTAGGATGTATTAGCAGGAGTGTTATAAGCAAGACCCAAGAAGTAATTCTTCCGCTCTACTCTGTGCTGATAAGGCCTCAATTGGAGTATTGTCCAGTTCTCGGTGCCACATTTCAGGGAAGATGTGGACAAATTGCAGAAAATCCAGAGGAGAGCAACAAAAATGATGAAAGGTCTAGAAAACATGGCCTATGAGAGAAGATTGAAAAAATTGGGTTTGTTTAGACTGGAGAAGAGGTAACTGAGGGGGGACATAACAGCTTTCAAGTACATAAAAGGACTTACCAGGAGGAGGGTGAAAAAATGTTCTCCTTAATCTCTGAAGATAGGACAAGAAGCGATGGGCTTAAATTATAGCAAGGGCAGTTTAGGTTGGACATTACGAAAATCTTCCTTGCTGTCAGGGTGGTTAAGTGCTGGAACAAATTGCCTAGGGAGGTTGTGGAATCTCCATCATTGGAGATTTTTAAGAACAGGTTAGACCAGAGGTGGGCAAACTACGGTCCGCGGGCCACATCCGGCCCGCGGGACCATCCTGCCCGGCCCTTGAGCTCCCCACCAGGGAGGCTAGCCCCCGGCCCTCCCTGGCAGCCACGCCACCGAGCACAGGGCAGTGCAGCAGCGTGTCTGGCTCCAGCCGGGCAGCGCAGCTGCCAGACATGCTGCTCTGAGCGGCATAGTAAGGGGACCAGGGCTGGGGGGGTCTCAGGGGGCAGTCAGGGAGCAGGGGGCGGTTGGATAGGTGTGGGAGTCCCGGAGGACCTGTCAGGGGGTGGTTGGATGGGGTGGAGGTTCTGGGGGGTCGTCAGGGGATGGAGAACAGGGGAGGTTGGAAAGGTGTGGGAGTCTCGGGGGGCCTGTCAGGGGGCAGGGGTGTGGATAGGGGTCAGGGAAGTCAGGGGACAAGGAGTAGGGGGGTTGGATGGGTGGGGAGTTCTGAGGGGGGCAGTCAGGGGGTGGGAAGTGGGAGGGGTCGGATGGGGCGGGGCCAGGCTGTTTGGGGAGGCACAGCCTTCGCTACCCAGCCCTGCATACAGTTTTGCAACCCCAATGTTGTCCTCGGGCCAAAAAGTTTGCCCACCCTGGGTTAGACAAACACCCATCAGAAATGGTCTAGTTCAGTGATACTTAGACCTCAGGAGCCAAATTAGTGATCAACATTACCTGAAAGAGCCACAACAGTGTGAATGACAGGGGAAATATTTAGTTTATATTATAATATTCTCACAGCAAATAAGTTAATAACAGTGCAAGTTGATAACTTAATTGGTTAATAACACAGTAAAAGCATCTTGACTGGTTAATAACTTAGATTGTTAATATTAAAATACTGTGATTTAATTACTGTGTGCTGCAAAGAGCCTCAGGAGACACATTAAATATCCACTTGTGGCTTGAGATCCACAGTCTGAGTATCACTGGTCTAATTATTATTTAATCTTCCTTGAGTGCAGGGGACTGGACTAGATGACCTATTGAGGTCCCTTCCAGTTCCGTGCTTCCATGATTCTATGATCACAATAGAAGAGAGCTGGAACTGATTGAGAGTTTGTGCCATGGGAACAGGTATAGAATCTACCAGAAATGCAAGGAATGAGGAGAAATGTGGGGTGTTCTCTGATTCAATTCCCAAAGCTTATGAGTTTTGCTCACTGCTATTGTCCTATTAAAAACAGGAGGCCGCAACTCAAATATTAATTTACTTACACACACACATAGAATAATCTTACAACTGTGTTGCAGTAATGTTCCTCTAAACTGATATAAAAATAAGGTTTTGTATTTGATTGGTCTGTATTAGGTATTTTTTTCATATTCTCTAATGTATTTACAGCAAAATTACTAAAATATCCAGAGCATTTTAGATGTAATGCTATAATTAGCTGAGGGATTACTAAACAGTAATATGTGCTGAATAACCTTTGTACCTTAGCAAATTGCCAAACCTACAGTGAAAGCTGGTAGCTGAAGAATGTGTGTAAGGAATGACATACACCTGACTTCAGACATGGAACACAAAATCCTCATATCATTTCAGTGGGAGCTCTGCATTTGTAGGGAGACCATTGGAATGGGGTTCCTCCATGGGATCTTAACGAGAACTGAGTGCAGGATTTTGCCCTTCGATGTCTTTTGAGCAAATAAATGAAGTGCCCTGTTGAGCCACAATGGTTTTTCTCAAGTTTCTTCATCCTTTTTTAAAGGCAAAGCAGTGTTCTAATGTCTTTCAGTGCAAGTCTCTGAAAATAAAACTGCTGCTGCTAAAGATTTTTCAAGAAAAATACAAAAGAAACAGATACAATGCAATGGACAAGACTATTACATTTATTTAACGATCACCACCAAAATCAGGATGGAGGAATGCAAACAGAACAATCTATTACTTTTCTGGTTTTCTGTTTGTTTGTTTCTAATTTAGACACTGTAAAGGACCCATGCATGATCACAGGATCAGTGTATACTAGCTACAGATGTAATCTAAAAATGTTGTTTTAATGGTGGTGTCATGTATGAATCATGTTGTATCATAAGCAAATTAATGTGGTATGACATGACACTTCATCACCGATATGGAGGTACTTTCCCCAGCAGAGCTGTGTTTTAAAATTCTTTCAGCCATTTTCAACAGCAGATTTTTTAAAATAATGTTTTCTCATTAAGGCATATTTGCTATTACTGATTCAGACAAGCAAAAATATAGGGCCAAATTTCACCATGATTTATACTCCATTCTGTCTCAGTGAAATCAGTGTATAAGTTAGCATGCAGTTTGACCTAGGGTCTTCATTGTGAAGTATAGATAAGAAGAACATTTTATCATCACTGGCATTTGAAAATTATTTCCCAAAATCAATATTTCATTATCCCTAAAATTAATGGAATATTTTCAGCACATTTTTTTAAAATGTTGATTGCCTCTTAATTGTGATAGAAATGCGTCTAGCTTTCTCCGAGGGACAGTGTTACAAATGTACCAGGGCCCACATAGTCCCTGTTATCATGCTAACATCTGTGGAGCTACACCAGGGTTGAATTTGTTTCTGTATGTGTTAGGTTATATGTGTGTGGAAATATAAGGGAGCTGGTATAGTGACTTTGCACATGCCAGAAAACTTGCTTGCAGCAATGAGAACCCATGGCAGAAGTTAGTTACCCTGATTCTGTCTCCTCCAGAAAGTCATAGGAAGACCAATCCACACGTCCTCCAGAACTGTCGTTTCAGAGGGGAGCGCGAGGCAAATCGGTGTGGTCTTGCATATGCAGCTAAACATATCAAGCAGTGGTCCATACAAATAACCATCACTCTTACATATTATTCTTCCTCTTAGTAGCAATGGGATGAGAATAGTGCTGGTATCAAGCAGGACATATTAACACAGCTCTGACACTGTATAGGTTTCATTCTCCCATTCTTTAATATTTCAGTAAAAACAACTATTCGTGATATGAATTCATTGCTACAGTAAAGGTCAGATCTACCACAGCACTTCTCCTTTCTGTCTTGTAGTCTAGCAGCATAAAACCGAACTAAGCTGAAACTGATAGTCTAGAAAAACAGAAAACCAAACCTTGTAGATTAAGGAACGAAAATGTACATCTATGTCTATAGTAACCTCAACTTGAAAGCCAGAGCTGCCCAAAGATCACCGCTTCTTCTAATGAATTATTGTAAGAACAGTCATTGTCTTTCTTTGCTTTCTTCATCTCTCTTCTGCAACAGCGCATTGCACCCCTGAATTGTGTGCCAATAAAATGCTTTTGTTTTCTGTTAGTGCCACATATTCTGGGTGGCAGAGCTTGCTTCGGTGCAGCTGGCATCCTTGTGGAGATTACAGGCATCAATTTCCAGACGCTTGGAGCATCTGCAGCATAGCCCGGGGAACTGGAACCTCAGTCAGTTCCTGAACCAAATAGGTTTTCATTTAATAGCACAAAGACACCCTTAAGCATCAGTAATAGAAAGACGTTATCAGAATTTAATTAGATTCAGCATTGTTTAACAAATCTGAAATTAAACACTTTCCTTACAGCATTCAACTAGTACCCAGACTTGGTAGCCGGAAAGTTTTATTGATGCCTTGTATTTTCCAGAATGATAACATATTCTTTTTTTGCTGGTGAATCAGAAGAGTTCTTCCTACAACATTCCTTCTGAAAATAGTTAAGGCTTGAGCATTTGAATTTCTAAACTTGGCCCAAGATAGGACTGAAATGTAGAAGGACATAATGCAATAAGAGTATCCATTTGCACACATATATGGTCAGATCTTCCACTGGTGGAAAATAGCATGGTATCTTAGCACATGCAAAATGTATTGTCCATAAGTAAAACTTGGAGGCCTTTTGAAATTTTTGGTCTGGAATGTCTCTTTCCCTGATATTTTGTTCCTCAAACACTAATTCCAATTCACAAAGGATTCTAGCCCTGACCAATGATAACCTTAGAATATTTAAATAAGTCCTAACCTAGAACAAGAACCCAATCAGAGCAATTCTCTGTCTAACTCAATAATGTGGAAGGTCTGGTATTCTCTAATCCCATTAGGCTGGTGTGTTTCTCTTAACATAGTTTACAGAAAGCCTATCAGTTTCTGGCATGGTCTATACATAAAATATATACCAGCCTATCTATGTCGGTCAGGGGTCTGAAAAAACCATACCCCCTAGCGACATAGCTATGCTTGCAAAACCCCTGGTGTAGATGCAGCTATGCTTACAGAAGAGGGCTTCTGTTGGCATAGCTAACATCATTTAGGAGGTGATATTCTGATACCACCAGACTGTTCCTTCTGTCAGCACACACACACTACATCTGCACTAGGGGACTATGCCGGCATAGCAGCGCAGCTATATTTATGCCAGCATGTCCTCCGTGGTGTAGACATTATCTCTAGAAGAGTCTCCCAAGGGACATTGCTAGGGACATTTAAAATTAAGAGTTCCCTCAATTGGTAGATTTCCAGATGGAAATCCTAATAGATGTGAATGTTGATGGTGGGCATAACACAACTCTGATGAGAGAGGCAGTTGTAGCATGAGTAGAAATTTGTCTGAACTAACAACACGGATCTGAAAACCTCAGACTATTTCTTTCCCCCCGGAACCCAAACATAGATTTGGATCCGAAGCCTGCATGCAACTTTATAACGAGTCCAATTAAACACTTGCAAACTTTGTGAATAGTGATTACAAAAAAAACAAACAGCGAGGAGTCCTTGTAGCACTTTAGAGACTAACAAATTTATTTGGACATAAGCTGTCATGGACTAAAACCCACTTCATCAGATGCATGGAGCAGAACATACGGTAGGGAGGTATAAATACACAGCACCTCCCTACTGTATGTTCCACTCCATGCATCTGATGAAGTGGGTTTTAGCCCATGAAAGCTTATGCCCAAATAAATTTGTTAGTCTTTAAAGGTTTCAGAGTAACAGCCGTGTTAGTCTGTATTCGCAAAAAGAAAAGGAGTACTTGTGGCACCTTAGAGACTAACCAATTTATTAGAGCATGAGCTTTCGTGAGCTACAGCTCACTTCCTCAGATGCATATCGTGGAAACTGCAGCAGGCTTTATATATACACAGAGAATATGAAACAATACCTCCTCCCACCCCACTGTCCTGCTGGTAATAGCTTATCTAAAGTGATCATCAGGTGGGCCATTTCCAGCACAAATCCAGGTTTTCTCACATCCCCCCCACCCCCATACACACACAAACTCACTCTCCTGCTGGTAATAGCTCATCCAAACTGACCACTCTTCAAGTTTAAATCCAAGTTAAACCAGAACATCTGGGGGCGGGGGTAGGAAAAAACAAGAGGAAACAGGCTACCTTGCATAATGACTTAGCCACTCCCAGTCTCTATTTAAGCCTAAATTAATAGTATCCAATTTGCAAATGAATTCCAATTCAGCAGTTTCTCGCTGGAGTCTGGATTTTTACGTAGAGACTGTCCAGTTTGACCAATGTATATACATTTGACCCATATACATTGGTCAAACTGGACAGTCTCTACGTAAAAGAATAAATGGACACAAATCAGATGTCAAGAATTATAACATTCATAAACCAGTCGGAGAACACTTCAATCTCTCTGGTCACGCAATCACAGACATGAAGGTCGCTATCTTAAAACAAAAAAACTTCAAATCCAGACTCCAGCGAGAAACTGCTGAATTGGAATTCATTTGCAAATTGGATACTATTAATTTAGGCTTAAATAGAGACTGGGAGTGGCTAAGTCATTATGCAAGGTAGCCTGTTTCCTCTAGTTTTTTCCTACCCCCCCCCAGATGTTCTGGTTTAACTTGGATTTAAACTTGAAGAGTGGTCAGTTTGGATGAGCTATTACCAGCTGGAGAGTGAGTTTGTGTGTGTATGGGGGTGGGGGGGATGTGAGAAAACCTGGATTTGTGCAGGAAATAGCCCAACTTGATTGTCATGCACATTGTGTAAAGAGTTGTCACTTTGGATGGGCTATCACCAGCAGGAGAGTGAATTTGTGTGGGGGGGTGGAGGGTGAGAAAACCTGGATTTGTGCTGGAAATGGCCCACCTGATGATCACTTTAGATAAGCTATTACCAGCAGGACAGTGGGGTGGGAGGAGGTATTGTTTCATATTCTCTGTGTATATATAAAGCCTGCTGCAGTTTCCACGATATGCATCTGAGGAAGTGAGCTGTAGCTCATGAAAGCTTATGCTCTAATAAATTGGTTAGTCTCTAAGGTGCCACAAGTACTCCTTTTCTTTTAGTCTTTAAAGTGCCACAAGGACTCCTCGTTGTTTCTGCTGATACAGACTAACATGGCTACCACTCTGAATAGTGATTGTTGACTTGAAATTTCAATCTGAGGTTTAGGCCCATCAACTCTTCTGGGTGAGCCATGCCGCTGGGGGAAGAGGTAGGTTGGGGAGCATCACAGAGAGAAAAGCATGCTGCATGGATAGCTTGGGAACTGTGGGGCTGACACCGGATTCCTTGGTAGGATGCTGGGATTCTGTAGGCAGTTCCACTGTCCCCATTCAGCCACTATCCCCTATGCTCAATAACTCTCTGATAAACCTTCAACAACTGTTAGTCCCATGATTTTGGTATGACAGTGATTTAAACGAGCTGTCACCGTGATTATTCCAGAAACCACAATCAAGGTTTTTCGACCACAAAAAAAAGTTTAGTAATAAATTAATTCATTTAACGTGTACATTTATTTACAGCAGTCTTGGGTTCTGCAGTGCGCAGCTGCTTAGTCTTCAACAGCTTCACTTGAAAGCAGCACTGGCTCCAAAGACATCTAGTCCACCATCCTATTATCTGGAGAAAAATTGTTTAATAATAGCCACTGGAAAGTCTGTGACAAGAGTGCACAGTATAGAGGCAAATAAAAGAAATAGAACATATACCTGAGAAACAATTAATGTGGAAAACTTGCTGCCCAAATTGCTAAATGCATATGGGCCTCGAAGCACTAAATAGCCTTATTCGCCATTACTTTGAGTGGTAATTTATCCTTGTGTGAAGTGGACATAAAACGCTTACCACATCAGCTTTTTACACCCACTTTGCATGGGTGGAAATAGCAATACAAGCTGTAGAGGAGCAGAAATTGAGGCCCAAAGATTCTTCTGCCATGAAACTTCGTAGCGCCACCAAGATTTTCAACGTTCCTGTGAAAAATAATTCTCCTCAGTGCTAAATTTGAGTCCATTGGTGTAGTACTGCATTTCCTCCACAGTGCTATGGTGATTGTCAGACTTGAAAGAAGGACCTGGCTGGAGCTCCTTATTTGACAGTAGATCTGGCATAGTGAGGCTGCTCTGACTTGTCGGACTACAGCACTGGATGGGAAAAAGAAACTTCAAGTATGTGGGATGCAGATGTATGTTTTTTAAGAGTCCTTTTCAAGCCATTTATGTCCTAAATCTATCATACCTTTGAAGTTGTGTGTTGAAATGGGAATTCTGCTCTTTATTCTACCTGTGCCTGCGTCTTGAGAGGACTTTGGACACTTGAGGTTCTGCCACCCAAGGAGAGGCTGAGTGAAAACCTTCGCTCCTTCCTGTGCTTTCTGGCAGGATTCAGGCAGGACAGGAAAGGAGTCTAGGAGATGGAGGGAGCTGAAGCTCATTAGGCAGTTGTGGGCTATGGAAGAGAGGAAGCAGCCCCAATTGCACGAGGAGCAGACTGTGTGTCAGAAGCTCTGAACAAGGTCTCTGTCTGTGTTTGTTCTCTAGAAAGGAAGAACTTTTATTTTGGAGCTGTTTGTTACCTTGGTGATGGGGAGAAATGTGTGCCTGGAAGAGCCCAAGCTGTGACCACACTTTTGAGGGGTGTTGCTTTTAAATTGCGAATTCCATTAATTACGCACTGTGCACATCTCTGCAGGTGCCAGGATCATACCAGGTGGACAGTATCTGTCTCCTCCTTACAGATTGCTCTTTAAAAATTATTCAGGGAATTGGGGAAAGTGATCTTCTTAACTTACCTTCAGCAGGAGATTGTTTTGTTTAAAAGATGTTTACATCATCCTTTGTTTCTGCTGTTAAAGTGCTCTGTTCTTTCACTTCAAAATTCTTATGTTGTTGGAACACTAATGCCTATTAATTCATTCTGTAAACAGCTGCTCTTGGCCCCAACTCCAATTTCGTGTTCTCAGTTGGACACTTTGGGGCCATCCTTTCAACACACAAAATATGAATGACTCCGGTTAAATCCGTGGCACTCATGCACATTCCAGGCACCTTTTTGCATTCTCCCATGCCATCCCTTATGTGTGCAAGGAGCTCCCCAAGTCACCACTTTGTCCTTCAAGCCCCTTAAACTGTCCTGTGCTATGAGACCAAGAGAGGTTGCAACGGTTAGGCAGTTAGCATGCTTTGTCCACAGCCGAGCATTGTATCCATAGTCCTCTTTGCTATCTTGTGCTGTTGCCCTTCCCTTATCATGTCTGTTTGTTGTTTTCACCTGTTCTCTCCCATCTTACACTTAGATTGTTAGGTCTTTGGGGCAGGGACTGTCTTTTATGTTTGTACAGTGCTTAGTACAATATGGAGCCTGGTCTCTGATTGGAGTTCTTAGGTTCCCCTGCAATAAAAATAATAAATATAAATAATAATCTGTAAGGGGTGGGGAATAGAGCTGTTTGGCCTGATTCACTTCTCATGCAAGTGCAAACAACGAATGACTCCACCAAAGTCAATGGAGTTCTACCAGTGTAAAGCAGATAGGAGAGGAGAATCAGGCTCCTATTTTCAAGCCACTGTAATTCTCATGTTGGCTCCTGAAAATACTGCCTTTTGGATGCAAACGATCTTTTGGGGCTATTTCCTGTTACTTTGGTGGTGAATAGAAGGTAACATAGTCGGTGTGCTCTGGGGAATAGACTAGTCAGTTCCATCACTCCATGGAAGCATAGGTGCTGCCGCACCCCCCGGCTTGAAATGGTTTCCATTATATACAGGGTTTACAGGTTGGTTCAATGGCTCTCAGCACCCCCACTATACAAATTGTTCCAGCACCCCTGCATGGAAGTAAAAGTTACATTATGCTACAGCTGTGCTCCCTTATCCCCCTGGCTTTAAGATTTTCCAGTCATGCTTTATATTCATGTATCTATTTGATTTCTGTGGGCCCCACCCCACAACAGATCTCAGCTTCCACCCAGCCCTTAGCCACCCTATCTTCCCCTCATATGTCTCTATGAACCCTGCTTTCCACTGCTGTTTTTCTGAACTACCCAACTATGGGCACCCCAACGGTCCTAGCTACCCCTCCAGTCACCTCCACAAAGCTAGCCCCTAGAAGCTCCTTGGATACCCCACAAGCCTTTTCCCACATGACTGTATTTAAGATTTTCCCTTCACCCTGCATATTCATATATCTATTTTGTTTCTCTGGGGGTAGCAAGAAACTTTTCACAGGGACAGACGATCACATGCCCTTTCTTCTTGACAAAATTCTAATTGGCTGTTCTAGGAGGGATTGCTTTCAGTGCATTGAACCCATCACCTCAGAGACTCTTGGAGAGCTACTATTTACTGTGGCGCACGCCTTCCCTATGCTGTGCAGGAAGCACTTGTTAGTGAATCCACCGCAAAACAGCTGGCGGGGTTCGGGGACATTCTGGAGGTACAAAGTCTGTGGTGGATTTCCAGAGCTCTTTGAGTTTAGGGGGCTCCCAGTGACATCAGGAATGCAGGATTGGTCCCCAGAAGAGAACCACAGAAACTCCGCATACCGAATTTAAAACAAAAGAGATTGGCTATCACCCATGAAATCCATGTGTCACAATGGCAAGCACATTCAGTAAGTGTGAAGTAAATTGACACTGGAAAGAGAGAATATTCTACAATAACTTTATTTAATTTTGACTTGTAAATTCGAAGTGCCCATCCGTCGCTCTGGGTACTTTCACTGTGCTTAAAACATACAATAGCAAATGTTTCCATCAATGGAATAGAATAAGATACAATACAATAAAACCTGCAGCATATTTATAGATGACCAGAAGTAACTGGTTTCATACTTAGGTGAGTTTGACATACATGAATGCACTAACCCATATAACCCACATACTCCTGGTAATTTTTTTTTTTAAATTGTTTGGAGAAAACCCCCTGTAAAACTGGACTGTATTGAAGTTGGGAGGAAATACTACACTCCACGGCATAAAATGAGTTCCTGTATTGCTGATTGGTCTTCCTGAATGATCCGTCTGTGGTTTTTGTTATCAGTAAAATAGATTAAACTCTGAATCGATGAGTACTTGAATATTTAAAGGCCCCAGTGTGCAATGCAGGGATGCCGTGATCTTTAGAAGGACTGACAGCTTTCCCGCTGGCTATTAACATGTCTGCTTTATACAACATAAATGTCAGAATTGCTACTAGCCTAATTAGAGCAGTAGGTCAACCACTGTCTTTCTCGGTATAGGAGTCTGGGCCACTAGTGAGATGAAAGAGAGCTCTTTTGTTGATTTTTCATTTTATCCTGTAATATCCTTAAAATGTTGTATTTCAGAATGTGGCATCACTGATTATAGCAAAAAGGGCATCTATAAGAGATTGCACTGTAAAAGACTGTTCCGCCCTCTACCCCCACTTTGAAAACATGAACCATAATGTATGGACTTGCTGTGATAATGACAGGCCCTTGCATGGCCCTTAGGTTTGACCTACATGGGCGAGGAGCATTGATTTATTTTTGTTCCAAAGCAAAATGTACATTCAAAATGACAGTTTAAGCAATCGCAGCATTATAGATCCCAAGACCTATATAGATAGACAAACATGATTTCCTTTCAACTTACTGAAGGGTAAATAGTCTAGCTATTTCAAACTACCTTCTGTTAACTTGCAAGCAAAATAAAATTGCCATAATCTTATCCTTTCCTTACTTTAATGGAGAAATCAATTTGGTGGATTTGGTTTTTAAGTGGAATTTAGCAGTTGTGGCTTTTCCATTTCAAGATTTAGAAAACAGTGGCGCTCATATTGAATGTATGAAAGATGTGATGGCTGTTTACAGTTTAAACCATTAATTTTCTGATGGTTTCTTCAGTTCCTTCTCTTGCCATTTCACCTATCAAGA
The DNA here is from genome assembly GCF_965140295.1 of Lepidochelys olivacea. Taxonomy (NCBI): domain Eukaryota; kingdom Metazoa; phylum Chordata; order Testudines; family Cheloniidae; genus Lepidochelys; species Lepidochelys olivacea. The sequence goes on from NC_140416.1 coordinate 105,385,499, forward strand.
CATGCAGTGCACTACAAGACAAGTTAAGGGAACAGAATGCAAATTATTTAAAGCCAGCTGCACGTTTTAGCGTGGGACCTCTTTTGTGTGTGTGTGTGTGTGTGATAAATATGTAAGGTGTTGAATTTTACAGTGGAAATCTTTGTGCAAAATTACAGCATTTTTTAGTGAAGTGGGCAAAAATAATCAAGTACACAAGCAGTGATATAATGTTCAGATCAAAGCCTGTATACTGCAGTTGTTTCTTTGATGGAGAATATCAGCAGTAGGCAGGAGATTTCATCTTTCACCAATGCCGAGTCTATCATTTCTCTTTAAAGAAAAACTTGCCACGGATCTGTGCAAGTCCTGGATAGTCCCTGACGAAGGCTGAAGTTGTGTGGGGTATGGTTCTGGTCTTTCTTTATCATGTTATCACTAGCATTCAGTTGTTTTCATTGCTCAGCCCTGAATACCCATCTTTGATTCTTTCTGCTGTATGCTGTTACTCCCCTTTTCATTTTGTGTAACATGACCCCAAAATGGACTAGATTGGTTACATTCAATTTACTGAAGGCCAAATTTGCACTCACTCATACCCACAAGTAAATCTGAGTAAACAGGCTTTGCACAGAGTGATCTAAAGAAGGCTGGAGGAAGAAGAATCCTCTCACCTAGCCCAATGGCTTGTGCTGCTACTACAAATTAAAGACATCATGAGCTGCTGGAGGCTTCTGATGCAGAGGCTTTAGGCCTGTAGATTTGTGTAGTGGGGCATCCATTGGCCACGCCACGACACACCTCCAGTCTGAGAGACAGCAGAGCTCTGTGGCATGCAGAGTATGGGGAGGTCTGCAGCCACTGAGTGGCCTCTTTGTGGCTCACCCACCCTTGCAGTAGAAGTGTAGCATTTCCACTTAGGCCTCATTTAGGAGCTTCTGTGCCCATCCTGGGAATGGCAGCTTCAGTGCAATGTGAAGGAAGGAGAAAGGGGTGGTAGCAGCATTTGGTGGATAGCAGTTATTTGTTCCAGTTCTAGCCCATTTGTATTAGCTGTTTGCAGCTGAGTATCCTTCTCCTGCATGTAGCTCAGGGTGCTCTGACTCATGTGCATACACTCTAAGCCTACTTATTCCCTTCCCGATGTCCCCTCCCCTTCTTATACTTCAGCGCACTGTTCATTCCAGTGTGATCTGAGGAGCAAATTAGTCCTGGATCCTTTTGCAAACTATCAGAACTGTGTGTGTGTGATATCACATTCTTACTTGTAAGTTAAAAGATGAGAAGCTGAAATAGTTTAAAATCCCAAGCAATGCCACAGAAGAGGGATCTTCATTCCCCTTCCTGCCTCACTCTAATTTCTGCCCCTCCTTTCTCCTACCCCCAAGCCAGCACTTTTCTGCAGTGCTGCCTCTGTAGAAATTGAAAATCACATAAAGGGATGTTTTCAATTTATAGGAGAGATTCATGGCTTGCTACTGTGTTCTTTTCTTTGTGGAGTGGTTGTCATTCCATGGAAAACGAAAGCTCTTGATTGCCCCAGACATACATGCTGGAGCAATTTTATTGCAAATTTATGTTGCCCTTTTCAAAAAAAAATGGGCTGTTTCTGCCAAATTAGCTGCGGCGGATCTGTGGCCAGGGGCTGCTCTTCAACGGGAATGGAATTAAAACCACCTCACTCATTTCCGATGGGAACCGTTCTGCCTGGGCTTTTCAAATAAGCCCACTTACCTGAGGTGTTAGGCACCAAATTCCCACTGAATTTCAAAGGGATTTGGGCACCTAAGTCCCATAGGCCTTTTTGAAAATCCCAGCTAAACAATAAAGGCTTGTCTGCACACAACTGGACCTGAAATAATTGCAAATGGTTTAACTCAGACCATTCATTATTTCTCTGCAGGCCTGTGTCTGGACACTCTTCTTTCAGAATTAGTGTCATGATTTTATTTAATGTCAAGCAATGCAAAAATCACTCTTAATTTGGACTGAATGTCCATACACAGGCTTGCACCAAAATAACATAAGGTGTAAATGAAAACTGATTTAGTTATTTTGGTGCCAGTTTGTGTGTAGAACAGCCTTTAGGAGGAGAAGCACGCAAGAGGCAAAGATTATAATCAGCTTTTTGATTTATCCCATCAAATGGCAATGTTTCTTTCTGGGCCAGAGTGTGGTGAGTGTTTACTCATGTGAGTAATCCATGTGAGTAAATAAGTAAGGGTTTCGCAGTCACCATAAGTAGGTCAGCTGTACAATAGCTCCCACCCACTGAAATAGAATTGCACAGCTGGCTATATGCATCACTGTTTTCTTTTCATGTCTTCCTAACCACCCACCCTATATCATTCCATCCCTCAGAATTATTGTGAAGCTACTGTGGGAAACACAGCCCCAGCCTAAGGGGATTAGTGAGACTGGCTGGGATTCTGCTTCTCTGCTCTTTGCAGTAGAGGCAAATTTTCTATAGCAATTACATTTCAAATTCTTCTAGTGCCCGTAGCTAGGTACCATTATCAATATTGATATGCAGTGTTTTTGTAGCCCTTTTGGTCCCTGGATCTTAGAGAGACAAGGTGGGTGAGCGAATACCTTTTATTGGACCAACTCTCTCACCAGTGGAAGTTGATCCAATAAAAGATATTACCTCCCCCACTTTGTCTCTATAAATACGGATAGACCTTCATCATAGAACACGGGATTTGAAACCGCTTTGATGTGCATTGTAATCGACAGCACTACTGGGTGTGAGTGCTGTCTAGAGGTAGCTGGTAGTATGCTCTGTGCAGCACGAACTCCAAGGCAAATGCTGGAGGCGCTCAGAGTACAAGGCCACTACAGGCTCTAGCAATGGGCATTGCCGTTAAACACTCCCAGACTTAGTACGTGAAGGCGGATACGTTCCCAAGCCTGGCAGGAAGGCACAATGGCTTATGCTGTTACAATGAAGGCTCAACATCGGACGTTTCTAACTCAGGGCTACATCCAGCTCCACTGAAATCAAGAGGAGCAAGATCAAGCCCTCAGCCCCTGGGGGCACTCCAGTACAGGAGTATAAAGGTGACCCTGCTCCATGGGGCTCCTCCAGTCCATCCCTGTTGTGCTGAAGGAAAAGGAAGTGACAGTCAGAATGCAGAGCAGCTCAGGGACAGAACATGTGAGGTTGGAGCAGCAGGCGGGAAGAGGCAGACTGGTAGCCGGCTGTAGACCGAAGGAAAGGGGACAGGTAGCCTGAGAGCTGGGACAAGGAGGCTGGGTGAAAAGCCAAGCAAGTGAGCAGACTGTGGCTGGCAGGGGGCCTGTAACAGCAGGACAGGCCTGGAACCCCACATCTCGTCAACAGGCCAGCTGACCAGATGTGCGGTCCAGGCTTGTCCTGTTATTACTGCCCCCCTGCCAGCCAAAGCCTGCTGGCCATGGTGGTAAATGACTCCAGCTGGTTCTGAGAATCTTATGGTTACCTAGTAAATAATGTGTTCGTGTGGTTAAAATACTGGTAGTGAAAATAATTTAAGAGCTGTAATCCTTCCTTTGCTGTACCAAAGGAGACTGATTGTTTGGGCGTGTGAGATTGGCTGTCTGAAGTATTACTGATAGGGGCCAAATCCTGAGCCCACTTACCTGGGACTATCAGGCCCCAAATTTACATGGATGATGAGCGGTCACTGTGCATGTTAAGTGCTGCTTTGGCTACCAGGAAAATAGGATGCTCCTCTCCCATAGACAGACGAGACTTCCTCCCAGAGGGCCTCACAAAGCCGGGAAGATGGGTCCAGTACATCCAAGTGTGACAGCAGTCATCTTGACTTACACACCGGTGACTGAACTGGGGAACCTCCAGAGCTAAATGCATGAGACTTTGTTACCTGATCTTAAGGGCCAGACTTTGTAGCTGGACCTATATCCTCTGTGGACTGGGCGGAGGGGGAGACACACAATCCGCTAGTGTACATGGCTTGACACTGATTTAGGAGGGGAACAGTGATTCATTGGCACCATGGACATGAAGTACATATTAAGATGGGGATTCTCATCCTCCGCTTCATTGTGGAAATACATTTGCATGTGAACAGGGCCCTTTCACTTGGGCCTGTCTGAGTTTTCTGAGATTATAATTATTATTATTATTAAATATTATAGTGGCACCCAGAGTCCCTAATAAGAATCAGGTCCCCAGTGAGCCAGACACTGTGCAGGCATACCGAACGTGATGTGCTCTGCCCCAAATATCTTATAGTCTAAGAATGAATCTAAAGTCTCAAAGACCCTAACAAAGCAACACCAGGTTTTCTTCTTATTTTCATTTGAAAACTGTGTGAATGTAATTTTAAGTGGGGATAAAAGCGAGTGACTGAGCGCAATGGGCATATGTAATACACATGAATAGCTTTGGTTTTAGTTTTCTCTTTTTTGTGGGGGGGGGGGGGAGGATTGTTGAAGACTCACTTTTTTTAAAACAACTATGCGGGTCAGTTGATCGATTGGAACTGGTACACAGCACTATACAGGTGGCAGATGAGAGGACATAAGAAATCTTGAAAACAACTTGAGGTGGCAGTTCTGCATCTACAAGTCCTACCTGAATCTAAGGTACAAAAGGTCCACAAAAGATATCCTAGGGGAAATAGCAGATTCCATGAACTGCTTAATGCAGAGCTGTAAGCTGAAAAACATTCCACGCTCAAGGCTAAAATAATCTGCAGTGCGAGACGGGGACGTTTTGTTTTCACTTATCATGTATTTCACAAAAGTGTTCTCAAAATTCACTGCCTGATTTCCTGCTCTAGTTGTATTATTAAGTAAATAAGGACCATTGTTTGTGTGTTAGAAGCCAGTCATCCTAAACATAGAAAGAGATGAAACAGGCAAGGAGGGCAGAAATATTGAAAAGAAAAGGCTTATGGCAAAAATGCAGACATTACTTTAGAAACTGCTGTTTGAAACTAATGCTCCCTAACCCAGTTCCACTACCTGTCATGAAACTGTAATCTGGATTTGAAAGGAGGTCTCAGAGGTCAATGTTTTATCCATTAAGGTGTTACTGCCTAAACTGAGAGTGCTGCCCAAGAGACGATACAGAGTCTAGCTTGATTTTGTATTCTGTTTGCACATTGGGGAGTTGGTGTAAACAGACCAAATAACAATAAGATATTCCTCAGATGATAACAGACCAATTATAAAGTTCACCTCATGCGATTGTGCTGTGAATTAAAGTTTCATGCACCGTCTTTAGTTTGGGTAGGTTCTTTGGGGTGCAGTAATAGCCCAATTCAGACCTAGGCGACAGAGTAGTCATAGAATCATAGAAGATTAGGCTTGGAAGAAACCTCAGGAAGTCATCTAGTCCAACCCCCTGCTCAAAGAAGGACCAACACCAACTAAATCATCCCAGCCAGGGCTTTGTCAAGCCAGGCCTTAAAAACCTCTAAGGATGGAGATTCCACCACCTCCCTAGGTAACCCATTCCAGTGCTTCACCACCCTCCTAGTTTTTCCTAATATGCAACCTAGACTTCCCCTACTGCAGCTTGAGACCACTGCTCCTCGTCCTGTCATGTGCCACCACTGAGAACAGCCGAGCTCCATCCTCTTTGGAACCCCCCTTCTGGTAGTTGAAGGCTGCTATCAGATCCCCCCTCACTCTTCTCTTCTGCAGACTAAATAAGCTTCCGCCTCAGCCTCTCCTCATAAGTCATGTGCCCCAGCCCCCTAATCATTTTAGTTGCTGCCTGCTAGACTCTCTCCAATTTGTCCACATCCTTTCTGTAGTGGGGGGCTAAGTTCCCTCTAAACTGCACTGGCGCACAGCTACCTATTAACCCCCACTCAGGGCTGTAGTGGGGAGAGATGCCTCTCCCCCAGAATGAACCTGCTGCATCAGGGAGAGGCACCCCGCCCTGCCAGCCCCTTCCCGGACCTGCCGCGGTGGGGGGAGAGGCGCCACGGCCCCAGTGTGGACCTGCCGTGGCTGGGGGAGAGGTGCCCCTCCCCTGGCCCCAACACGGACTTGCCCTAGACCTGCTGCGGCTGGGGGAGAGGCGCCCCTCCCTTGGCCCCAACGTGGACCTGCCCCAGACTTGCCAGGCCCACCAGAGCTCTTCCCTGTCCCCAGCTGCTGTGGCAAGAGAGGGCTGGGGGGAGTCCCCTCTCTTTCCCTACTGCAGCGCTGGGGCAGCCTACACCCCCAAACCCCCCATCCTGGCCCCACCCCAGAGCCCACACATCACCTCCACGTTGGTGTACATAACAAAATTCATTCCGCACATGGGTGTAAAAAATTAGAGGGAACACTGGTGTGGGCCCCAAAACTGGACACAAGATGTGGCTGCACCAGTGCCAGATAGAAGGGAATAATCACTTCCCTCGATCTGCTACCTTATTTGAGGTAATATTAATTTAGTCAGTCTTTCAAAACCTGTTTCTAATTTAAGTCTAATTATAATCTGGCTCTGGACACTGATTTCAATGTTCTTATTGAAGCTGAGAAGTACTGTTGGCTACATTTGAAAGAGAAGAATCTGCCTTTCCTATCTAGTCTGGCTGTGACTCTCAGCATCTTCAGAGGAGGTTAGGAGCATTAGCCATTGGCTTAAAAAGTTGGCTTGAGAGCTTTCTGGCCATGGCTGATATGGAATTGATGCTTGAGTGGACACCTTGGTACATTATTGGAATGCCTCTGTCACATCGTATGAGCACTCCCAATTCAGATTCTTAAGGGAGAGTAAAGGTTTAAAGCTCAGCAGCTGGGTGACAGGAATTGGGGGGCACAAAGGAAGAATGAGGCAATTTAAAACTGCCCCCAACTCCATGCACACGTCTGTCTTTTCAACAGAGGTCACTGGTCTTCTAGGACCTTTCATTTCTTACCACTTTCTGCTGTATTCTGATTCTCCACTGTAACACATCAGTTTTCCCCAGGTGCAACTCCAGATAATTCAGTAGCATTCCACCTGGGTAAAATCAGTGTAGCACGATGAGAAACAGGCCCTATGCTGGTAGCTGTTAACACTCCCACTGTGCTACTGAGGCATTTGCACTAGAATACTGGGTTGAAAGTGGTTCTTGGTTTACACACTGCTGCTGCAAAAGAGTGAGGAGGATGCCCAAAGAGTCCTGGCAACCTTAGAAGCTAGTCAGACAAATAGAATTTTAAAAATTTCAATATAGTTAATTATCGTCTCTTGCCCTGACCTGGTGTAGTTGTTGACACCTGGGCAGAGTGGGCAGATGCTGGGTGTGCAAATCCCACCATTTCCATTTGGTAGCATCTCACAGCCCCTTTGCAGAGGAGGATATGACTGCATAGGCCCAAAATGTTCACTCAACGTTTTATTTAATCCAGCTTCTACAAGCTGTAGGCTTGATTCTATACACTCTTATTTATGTGTAGAATTAGGTCATATTTTTCACAGCTGGTGTATACCTGCATGCACCAAAGCCAAACTCAAGGCCCACTGAACTCAATCAGAATCTTTCTGTTGAGGTCAGTGCATTTCGGGTGAGGCTTTAATTGCTCAGAGCTGTTAACCTTGTTTTGCTAATTTACTGGTGAGTTTTGTTCTCGCTTGTTACGAAACATAGATAGAAAAGTAGCAGATAGCTCTTGTCTGATATACACTTTGCAAAGAACCTGCTCTTGCTCACGTTGAATAGGAAGCTTCCCATTTACTTCAATGGGAGTAGGAATAAGGGCCAAATAATGTTAAGATGCAACTCTGAATGCACTAAGAACCTCTCTGTTACACTGTAAGAGATTCAGGTGTTGAAAAAGAGGAAGAAATACAGAGACATGGTCAATTATAACTGTTATGATAAATCCATTCCCAATAGGAGGTGTTATAGTCTTAGGTAGATTGGCAAATTTGGCAGTTTACTGTGTCTAAGAGCATTATGGAGAATTGTAGTCTAATCCTTTGTTCTTGTTCTATTCATCTGGGGCTAGATTTTATATGGGTGTGGCTCCAAAGAAGTCAAGCTTCTAGCCACCACAAACCAATCTTTTCCTGCCCCTCCATGTTCTCTGAGAAGTATCACTATTGAAAATACATTGCTATAACAATCTTATGTAATGCTAGGCATTTACTTGGGATTGCCACTGTCCTACACGATATCCCCTCTGTAACCTTGACACATTCCTTCCTAGCTCTACTTCCTTCCTTAAACATTAAAGTTAATAATTTAGCCCTCCTATAGAACATTACCTTCATTTTTTTAATTATATTTTGGGATCTGTTTTTTGTAATGAGCGGTTCTGACTCATTGGGAAAGCACTTTCTAAATGTATCAAACCCATACTCAATCTCTGGCAGTTTGAGCTACTGTATCCTTTTTCCTTTCGGCCCTCTGCCAGGGGCGAGAGGAGGGAACAAAACAATAAAAACCACAATGAATATTCTCTCTCATTACCTTTGTGATTTGTCAAACTCTTAGCCAGAGTCTTGCAGCTCTCTCGTGTCTTCATCTCAGTCTAATGCCCCTTACTTCACATGACCTAACCGCGTCTTCTCACTTGATAACTGTTATACCTCCCTCATCCATGCATTTCTAGAGTACTTATGATAAAAGCATTTCCATTAGTATCCAGAAGGCTGTGTCATTGTGCCCTTACCACAATACATGGATCTTACACATTAAGTAAAACATGATATTCAGGTTACACTGTTCAGCAGTTTTGCTTCTGGTGTTGGGTAGCATTGGAAATAAGTTAAATCTAAAAATGAGCAACTATAAAACTTTCTGTAAGAGGTTCCTAGTCTCTGTTTTTTCATGATCGTAAAGTTAATAACCTTCTATCTTTTAAAAATTTTAAATAGCTAAGAAGCCCTCTAAAATAAAAGTAAGGACAGAAATAACATATACAGCTCACCTTGCCTGCTGTCTACAGTTGTGATAACCTTGTTTACTGAGGTAAAAGGAAATGTACAGGGTAAAAATGAGAGTAACTGCTGTAGACCACATGTTCATTGACATTCCGTATTTGGTTCAATGTATGTGAGAATGTCTCTCGACAACTCCTGTAATTAGAAATGAGTGTTAGCCAACATTCAGACCATAAATAGCTGCTCTTGAAACCTAGATCATTTTCTACCTTTTATCTGAAATGTTTTTACAGGGAAAAATAAAGTAAATCTCTTACAAAAATTAAAAGCTACAGTACAGAGCTGGACATAAAACATTCTGTACTTTTTAATCCTCAACATCTAATTTGAAAAGGCAGGAAAACATTAGAAATGAGCCAAAGCCCCTTAAAGTGAATGGGAGTCTTTTTGCTGACTTCAGTTGGTTTTGGATTAGACCCATAGTGTATGGCTGTTTCTAAACAGAAATATGGAGCTATACATTTTCATCCTTAACTCGCAGGCTCTCCACACTTGGAACCACCGTTCGCTATAATGCCAGTTCTGACAGCCAAGAGATTGCAAGATTGGGCCTTTTCTTTTACTATGGGCTAAAATGTAAATGCCAATGTTTATTTTATAATGACTGTAAAATGTCTCGGACACTCAGAATCCCAGGTCCTTTCATATTTTAATGGGAACATTTTCTGTATCATATTAAATAAACTGCCATGTAATCGTGGTGCTCCAGTTGTTATGAAATTGCTGATTTGTGGTTGTGCAATTAGCTGACTCCAACTAAAAATGGCATTGTAGATATTCTGTACATGAAGTGGCAGATGATGGTCTATGAATTGTTCCATTGCCGCTTAGCGTGGGGTCTGGGCTCATTGCCCTTGTATCAGAGCTTATGGGAGATGAGAAGTTAAGGCAACCACAGAGTTAATACTTTGTAATTCAGCATCTCTAATACAGTACTTACACTGCTAACATGATACAAGCTATTTGTATCATCGAACAAAAGAGGCTGCTCCTTTGAAAGCAGATGAGGCCTGCACCTGCTGTAAAGCCAATCAGAGTTTTGCTGTTGACATACCGTGGGGCAGCACCGGGCCAGGCCTTTAAGTCTTTACTTCTTGGATTTAGAAAACTTTTTTTGGGATGTATAGCGGGTTCCCATGTTGAACTGGTTAGAGGGAAAAAAAGACCACCTACTAGATATTCACATCAGGGCTTGATGTAGGCCTCAGACAGCAAATGCATCTGATGATTTAACTTGACCCCCTAGTTGCTTATAATGCTGTAAGGTTGGAGGAAGGAATGGGGATTTTTGTGTGTGAAAGGACAGACATTTGTTAAAAAGTGGTACTAATAGTCTCCGGATTATATTTATCGTTTCACATATCCTTCCTGACAATATATTAGTTGTAACTGAAGCTCCTATTTCTTTCACAGTGCACAGCTATTCCCTGCAGAGCTCCTTCAGGACGGTAGAGGTTGCAGTCCTGTCCCCATGCTGCATGGAGGAGCTCTCCACAGCTTCTACTGAAGCCTCTGGGCACTGATTGTACCTGTCCCATCATTTAGTGGTGTGGGATAGACAATACACAGGGACAGAGATCCACTTGCCTTTCCCTGATTCTGCCCCCAAGTCCCCACCATACACTAGCATATAAGGACTCTCTGGGAAGCTGGGCTTCGTGAGTGTGTGGTAGACACCTTGTCTGCCTCGCCCAATCCTGCCCTTACTTGTGCAACAGAACCGTACATCATGTTGTTGTTATTGTCTTGTCCCCTGATACTCGTGCCAGGCCATGAAGTTCAAGAATGATTTCAGTCCTTTGTGAGGGCTTGAGCCAAGGTGTCAGATCTGAAGAGGGTCACTTTCCTTACAATATTACATTCAAAAGCATGGGCTATATCTCAGTCTCATCTCTGTTTATTTGCATTCCTGTGGAGTGCCCTGTCTGCAATCTCACAATAGTAGGTGTTTTTTCTGCGATGCTTGGATATTAATCACAAGATTTTTTTATCTGTTGACCCTTTATTTCTGCTAATATTTTCCATGATAGGGCATCAATATCCTCAGCTATTGTCATTCTTACCTGAATTTCCTGTCTTCCAACTTTGGCCAAATCATCAGCTACCTCACTCCTATATATACCAACAAGTGATGAAATCCATTGAAAACTCAATCTATTGCCTTGCTTTCTGATCCTCTTAGCCTCCTTATGAATTGTATTGTTGGTAGTGTTCTGGTTTCTCTTGCAAAAGGACACACTGTGATTGCAGAGGAAGTCTGAGGAACAGCAAGTACACCTCCTCAAAATCTGCATAATTCAGCTGATTAGAAAGATATTGGGGGTGCTTTATCTGCCAAATGTTTGCCTAGTTTTTAAGTAATTATTTTGGGTGCACACTAAGGTTGAAATCCAGGCCTCATTTAAGTCAACAGCAGAATTCCCATTGACTTCATTGGGACCAGGATTTCACTCTAATTGAATAGCCTCTGACAACTACTGTTGTGGAGCTGGCATGCTAAGTAGGCACAGTAGCATCTCTGTCACATCAATAATTAGCATCTTACTAAATATTTAGAAACCTCCTAATACTAAACAAGTAGATCATATTATATCCTGAATTTTTTATTTTTTTACAGCTCCCTTTGAAGTAAAATGAAGGTTCTGTGGAACGTGGGGAGACTAGAGCCCTGAAAGACTTGTAGTGCATTTTTTACATACAGGGCTAATGGTTAGTGGACAAAGAATTTTTGATCCATTTGCACATGTAATGGATGCAAATCTGGGAACATGAGGAAAAAAATGGTCTTATATATTTATATATGACTGACAGCTGTAAAATGAGTTTTGCAAATCTGGATCTATGTATATTCGTGCATACCTTATGCAACAGACATGCATATATTGTGCGTACAATTTTTCTTACTGATTTTCAACGTTTATTAGTGTGTCATTTTAGTAGTGAATTCTCACGCCTATTAATTATGCTGTCCGTAAAGGAAAGACATTAGTCTATGCAAATACTTCCTTTTACTGTTTACTCATTGTAATGGGTTTCTTTTTAAGATAAATAATAAAATCTAAATATGAAACAACAAATACGTACGCATAAAAAAGTAATTCAGATAGTCTGAAATATTGTGTTAATTGTGGAAAAAGCATGTTTTCAGCTTGTCTTCTTTCAAAATAGCTCATAGTAGAGTTTATTTCGGATGATTGAGTATAAGCGTCTTGTTGTGCATTCAAACCTAGGACATCTTAAAGTGCTTCTTTTCGTTCTTAAGGAATTAAATGGTTTTCATATCTTGACATGATGTATCATTTTGAGACTGAGCCAGTAATCTATCTGGGTTCAATCGGTAGCCCTTAGAACTGATAGCATATCTTACATCTCATCCGAAAATCATGCGTGGCTTGCCAATGCAGCTTTCTCTCAAAGAAACACAAATACAGCACCTCGTCCTCCTTCGAATAGTGTCCCTCCGTTAATATGTTCGGTAGGTGTGTTGCTAAAAAGGTTCCAGTGATATTTATACCGTTGCAGCTAAGGCTAGGCTCTTGTGTGCAAGAAATTCTGATCTTCTTGCAGAGATCTAAACCGATTGTTTTAGACATATGTTCATCTAGCGTTCAGTCCTTGTTAGGTCCCCATAGACCTAGATCCTATTTGTACTTTGTCCCAAGGTGATATTCCCTTCACAGTCCTCTCTTTCTAGTCCAAATCCATCAAGGCATTTTAGCAGTGCAAATGAATGATTAGAGATACTTCTGCCGGAATGTGCACAGTAGTGATTAATTAAATTAACTTGGCACTGGGAGTCAGCACTGGGTTTTATTCCCCTCGCTGTCACTGATTTATTGTGTGACTTTGGGCAAATCACTCAGGACCTGGTATTTTGAGGAGCTGAACACCTACAACTCCAGTTGAAGTTAGCTCAGCACCTCTGAAAATAACACCCTCAAAGTGCAGCTACGGCCAGAAAAAACTGCTTTCTCTTGCTCAATGGACCCAATCACTGTGTATATTAAGAGTCAAAACTGCTTATTTTTAGCAGGAAAATTAAGTGGGGACTGAGTTTGAGCCTCTTTCCCCTCCACTCCCAGGCATTTGGCAGCTAGCTTAAAATATTTTTGCGAGGGACCAGACCTATGCCTGTAGGATCAGAGAAATGTAAGGGTGGCTTAGAGCCACCTTTGCTCCAATCCCCACCAGACTTGTACAGAGCACAGCATGGCCACTTTGGTGACTTTGGCACAATTATTTTGTGATTTGGGCTAATAATTATTTAGAGACAAATTTTTCAAGCCATGCCCCTGCAACATACAATGGAATGCTGTTCATGCAGTGACAGATTGTATAGCAGTGAGATGAACAGTGTAAGTCTACCCCCCTGAACTTGGTGACAGAAATACCTGCTGCAGTGAGGCATTTACACACTAAGGGCACGTCTACACTGGCAGAGTTACAGCGCCGGGAGTTAAAGTGCTGCTCAGAGAGCGCTGAAGGGAAACCCCTGTTCTGTGTTCACACTGTCAACTGCCTGCGCAATAGTGTGTTCACATTTGTGGTACTTTCAGTGGTATTTGGAGCGGTGCACTCTGGGCAGCTATCCCACAGAGCACCTCTTTCTCTTCTGCTGCTAAGAGTTGTGGGAACATGGAGGAGGTTGCAGGGCATCCTGAGTCCTGTCTCATGTCTCAGTGCCCCGTGATGCATTGCTTCGCATCCCAGCGGTCCCTGTGCTTCTGTCTGCATTTAGCGCCATCTTTCAACGGAATGGATCCCAAACTGCTGACCAGTATGCTGTTTGCTCTGACCAACACATCACGAGTGGTAGTGGAGTTATTCCTTAAACTACAAAGGCAAGAGGAGTGCGACATTGATCTCACCACGCATAGCAGCTACTACATGATATTGCTTGTGGCATTCACGGAGGTGTTGACAACAGTGGAACACCCCTTTTGGGCTCGGGAAACAAGCACTGAGTGGTGGGATCACATCATGATGCACATCTGGGATGACGAGCGGTGGCTGCAGAACTTTCAGATGAGGAAAGCCACATTCATTGGACTGTGTGACGAGCTCACCCTAGCCCTGCGGTGCGAGAGCTGCCCTGCCATTGGAGAAGCATGTGGAGATTGCACTGTGGAAGCTGGCTACTCCAGACTGCTATCGATCGGTTGCTAACCAGTTCGGAGTGGGAAAGTCAACTATTTCCCTAAGTCTGCAGGGCCATTAGTCGTATCCTGCTCCGAAAGTCTGTGACTCGAGGCAATGTGCGTGACATTGTGGATGGCTTTGCACAAATGGGCTTCCCTAACTGCGGAGGGGTGATAGATGACACACACATTCCAATTCTGGCACCAGACCACCTAGCCCAGGGGTGGCCAACCTGAGCCTGAGAAGCAGCCAGAATTTACCAATGTACATTGCCAAAGAGCCACAGTAATATGTCAGCAGCCCCCCATCAGCTCCCCGCCACCCCCGCTCCCAGTGCCTCCCGCCCATTGGCAGCCCCGCAGATCAGTGCCTCCCCCTCCTTCTTCGCACCTCCTGATCAGCTATTTTGTGGTGTGCAGGAGCACCCCCCCCCCAGCACATTGGAAAGCTGGCGCCTGTAGCTCTGGCCCTGGAGTCGGTGCCTATCCAAGGAGCCGCATATTAACTTCTGAAGAGCCGCAGGTGGCTCTGGAGCCAGAGGTAGGCCACCCCTGACCTAGCCACTGAGTACATTAATCACACGGGGTGTTTCTCAATGGTTCTCCAGGCACTTGTAGATCGCCGTGGGCGTTTCACAGCCATTAATGTAGGCTGGTCTGGAAAGGGGCATGAAGCACACATCTTTCGGAACACTGGCCTGTTCAGGAAGCTTCAAGCAGGGACTTTCTTCCTGAACCAGAAGATCACTGTAGGGGAAGTCAAAATGCCCATTGTGATCCTGGGAGACCCTGCCTACCCCTTAATGCCATGGCTTATGAAGCCATACATGGGGCAAGCTGACGGCAGCAAGGAGCGATTCAGCGACAGGCTGAGCGAGTGCAGAATGACTGTTGAGTGTGCTTTTGACCATTTAAAAGCCCGCTGGCACTGCCTCTGTGGGAAGCTGGACCTGGCCGATTACAATATTCCTATGTTTATAGCTGCGTGCTGTGCGCTCCATAATATTTGCGAAGGGAAGGGTGAAAGCTTCACTTAGGGCTGGACCGCAGAGGTTCAGCACCTGGAGGCTGAGTTTGAACAGCCAGAGACCAGAGCTATTAGAGGGGTGCAGCGCGGGGCCATAGGGAACAGAGATGCTTTGAGGCAGCAATTTGAAGCTGAAAGCCACTAATATTTGTTGCTATGCTTGGGAATGCAGTGCTTGTAATACTAGGAGGTGATTGGTGCAGACGATGCAATATGTGGATTTAACATAATTGTATGTTGCTTTCCAGGTTTCTTTTTGCTTTAAATTAATAGAATAAAGATTGCTTTCAAACCAACACAATTCTTTTATTAAAAAACAACAACCGGAGGAGAAAATCAAACCAAGAAAAGAAAAAACAGCAGTGAGGGGGATGGGGGAAGGGAAGGTCCCATGAGGAGGAGGGGTCCCGGGATGGCTAAAGATTTGTGTACGTCCAGGGGTCGTATCCAGCCTTCTCCTTCGGAGTACAATGCAGCGGGTGCTGTTCTTCAGCAGGGCCAAACTGCAGAGGGATGGGTGTTGCGTGCAGTGGGCAGTGGGAGTCCACAGTGCCGGACTGTGAGGGGGGAGGAGTGGAATGCCGCAGGTATAGACTGGAGCCAGGAGGTTCCTAATCAGTGTTTGTTGACGGTGTCTGGGGCGGGGGGTGGGGCGGGGCGCATGGGAAAGAATTTTATGACAGCGGCTGCAGGGGAGGGCAGGCGCGGAGCTGCTTGGTTTGAAGAGATAGTATCACCTGGAGCATGTCTGCTTGGCTCTCCATAACCTTTAAGAGCTGCTCCATGGCTTTATTCTGGCATGCCGCGTTCTCCTTTCAGTCCCTCTTCTCGCTGTCCTGCCACTCCTTCAATTCCTGTTTCTCAGCGGCGGAGTGCATCATAACCTCATGCAGAAAGCCCTCCTTAGTTCTTCTTGGCCACTTTCTAATTCTGTGCAGCCGTTCAGCCACCGATAACAAAGAGGAAGGCTGGGCTCCCAAGGTCATCTCTGTGAAGTTTAAATGCAACATTTTACAGAAGCAGTATTGTTTGCAATACAGAGAATGCTGATTCATTGATTTAAAACACAGCCAGTACTCAAACACCTGTCACTGTCTAGCTGACCCCAGACAATCACACATGAGCCACAAGACCCCCAAAATGGTGAGTAGCCCCAGGGGCAGGGTAAATCACTCTTCCTGGACCCTGCTGTACACTGGGCACGTGGCACTCGGGTAGAGCCAGCACTGAAGGGGAGGCCTGATAATCATTTCTGTCCTCACACTTTCCACAGGATGTGATCATTATGGAAGGTATCTCGCTGCTGAGGGTGAGCAGGGAATCAAGGGAGGGTCTTCTCCAAGCCTGCGACTTCCGCCCTGGCCCCTATGCAGCTTGCCTGTGTGCAACAATGGTCTCCCTGCCCCCATGGTGTCACAGCAGCATGGGAAAGTTACTGTTAATGGGGCAAGAAACAAAGCAGCTCTGCTGAAGAACCTGCAGGAACGGATTGCCCAGTATCTCCATGAGAGTTTCCTGGAGATCTCTGAGGCAGATTCCCATGAAGTGAGGGAGTCAATCAACAGCCTGTTCCACCGCTCAGACTAGGCATGCGGTGGGAGACTGCTTCCTGCAACCCTCCTGCCCCCAACAACTCGCTTCAGCAATTCCCAAAACCAAATCCACTTAGCAGGGGCCTCCTCTTCTGTTTCCACTTCACCAACATCTGGCAGTTGTGACTGGCTAGCCTCCTCCAGGGTAGAAAAGAGCTCCTGGTTGCATGCATCTCTGACCTCCGAGTCATCCTCTGCCTCTGGGTCTCCTCCACATCCTCGTCCAAGATTTCCTTCTTCTGGCTTGATCCACTTTTGACTGGCACGCGAGCCACCGAAGTATCCATAATGCCGTTCGCAGTGGAGGTGGGATCGCCACCAAGTATCGCGTCCAGCCCTTTGTAGAACTATCAGCTCGTGGGCGCAGCACCGGAGCAGCGGTTTGTCTCCCGCGCCTCGTGGTAGGTGTTCCACAGCTCCTTCACTTTGACCCTGCACTGCAGTGTATCCTGGTCCTGGCCCCTTTCTGCCATGCATCGTGAAATCTGTCTGTAGGTATCATAATTCCTACAGCTGGAGTGCAGCTGGGACTGGACAGCCTCCTCTCCCCAAATGCTGATGAGGTCCAGCAGCTCGGCATCGCTCCAAGCGGGGGATCACCTGCTGTGTGGTGCAGCCATTGCCACCTGGAAAGATGCGGTGAGCCCACTGCACGCATCACCGAGCAAACAGGAAGGGGACTTTCAAATTCCAAAGGAATTTATGGGGTGGGGATGATGGTTGGTTGGTCACCTGAGGGCAGGGCAGTAGAGTTCAAACCAATGACCAGAGAGGCGAGAACAGGCATTGTGGGACACCTCCCGGAGTCCAGTCGCAGCAGTGTAATCGACCAGGGTGTCTACAGTGGCACCACAGTGCTGTAGCCCCAGCGCAGAAAGCCACACGCCTCACGTTGGGGTGGCTTTTTTACAGCGCTACAGCTGTGCAGTTTCTGCGCCCTAAGTGGCTTGGCAGTGTGTACACCTCGGGAGTTACAGCACAGAAAGCTGCTTTACTGCACGGAAACTTGCCAGTGTAGACAGGGCCTAAGTGGATGTCGTCTCTTGCTACGCATAGGAGCCAGAGAAAGGACATGCCACTGCGTCCGGGAGCCACTTGAGGTAAGCGATGCTCGGAGCCTGCCCCCCCTGAGTGTCTCCCCAACCCCCTGCCCCAGCCCTGATCCCCCTCCCACTCTCCAAACTCCTCGATCTCAGCCCAGAGCACCCTCCTACCCTACCCACCCCTCCTCATCCCCCAGCTCCACCCCAGAGCCCGCACCCCAACCCCAATTTTGTGAACATTCATGGCCCACCGTACAATTTCTATTCCCCGATGTTGCCCACCCCTGGTCTGTCACATAGTTTGCTGACATTTTCCTATCTCCCAGTGACTGCTGAGAATCCCACGCACACATCCTGTGATGTTTTACTGTGATCCCAATATGGGCCAGTTGAACAGGTTTTTAAAATCAGTTCTGTGATAGTAAAAAAAAAAAAGACAAAATAAATTAAAATAAAATAAAAATGTCATAAAATAGCTCTCTATTATCATCTAGAAGCAGCTTTGTTTCCTTGCTCTTGTCACTTGCACTTCAGCTTTATTTTTTAAAATCTTCAGGAGTTGTAACCTGGAATAGTATTTACATCAGGCCAGATTCTCTGCTGCATGTTGCAGGAGGCTAAGCACAGGCTGTGTAGCACAGGCTGGGAAAAGGAAGAGGGGGCTGACTCCCACCTTTTCCCTCTCCAAATTCTGACCTGTCTGGGGGCCTGCCTGGTCCCTAATGCAACTTAGACCACCCCAGGTTACGCACTCAGAACTGAATAAGTACTATTCAGCATGAGTAAGGACTGCATTGATTATCAACTCTTTTGAGCAGATATGCTCCACCAATGCAATTGGTGACTTTCCTTGCCTGCACTGAGGGTTTGCACTGATATGCTAGCTCAGTGGTTCTCAAACTATTGTACTGGTGACCCCTTTCAGATAGCAAGCCTCTGAGTGTGACCCCCCCCTTATAAATTAAAAACACTTGTTTATATATTTAACACCACTATAAATGCTGGAGGCAAAGCAGGGTTTGGGGTGGAGGCTGACAGCTTGCGACCCCCCCCCCATGTAATAACCTCACAACCCCCAGAGGGGTCCTGACCCCCAGTTTGAGAACCCCTTTGCTAGCTGCTGAAATTAGAGGTATCCCTCAATATAGACAAGGTCTCTGTGTTTTGTACAGGATCAAGTACAGTGACTGTGTTGCACAAATGATAATAATTCTGTTGGGTTGTTTTTTTTTTGTCACTGAATCCATGACAAGAAAAACTAATTAAATGCTTTTAATATCAACATTACCAGTTGAAAAAATGGCAGTTGATCTCATCTTAATCCATATTCTCGGTCTTGGACTATTGCTTCTTTTCATCTTTTTATACTGAACAAATTTTCTTTTCTTTTCTTTTCTTTTTTTTAAACCAAGTGTTATTTCCTGCTCTCTCTTTTTTGGTAAAACTTCCGTTTTCCTGTTTGGGTATAGGGCTTTATGCATACACTCTCAAACTGCATTACTGTCGGGTTTTTGTTCCGCTCTATAAATTGAAGAAACAGAATATCTGATTTAGCACAAATTACGTGTGACAGATTGATAATACATTGTTTCTGAATCTTCTGCTAAATCCTTTTTTCAATGGCAAGCTGGTAAGTACCTGGGGACTCTACCATGAATATATAATGACTTTGTTGACCAAAATTCATATGGTGTAATATAAAGAATAGCATGTCCTATTTAAACTGTACTTTCAGAAGGTTTGTGTTTCAGTTATGAAAAGATAATTAGATTTTTGTGGCAATAATAGATTGCTCTGATTCTGGCTTCCAGTGCTGAACTTGATTCACTGGGCCAAATTCGTCTCTGTTGCAAGTCAAATGATTTAAGTGGAGTTATCAGAGATTCATTTGTCCCATTGAGAACTGAATGGGAATAAGAATTCACCTGTGTGGATCTCATTGAAGGATCAAGGCCTTATATAGTTTGTTGTGTCGTGTACAGTTATGCATGTGTCTGTGTCCTGATGGATAGTGTCATGTTTGTAATTTGCATATGTTTGAATTTTTTAAAATCTTTGTTTAAAACGTTGTTCTACTCAAACACACTCCAATGGCTTTGAGAGTGTTTGTCTGAAAGCATTAGCTGGTGTCTAAAATTTGCATTTTCCGTTCACAGTATAGTTTCTGATTGTGCATGTTGTTTCAGTATTTTCTAAAATTAGTTACTTCTTGTTCTTATTTCTATAAAAAGGGAAGTAGTTTACATTAGCAATGGCCTGATCTTGTAAGGATACTTCATTACAATTTTATATCTCAGCATATGTAATAGACTAATCAAGTCTGTGTCATTTTTTTCCCTACGCTTACCATCCTGATACTTACTTCTAAGAATTTGGTGTGTGTAGTGGAGGTTGTTTGCAAGATGGCATGTGGGATGCTATAAAGTACCGCACTTTATTACAGGAAGATACAGTGAGTAGGTTAAAGAGTTAATGGATCAGTGAAGTGCTGGAGAGGGTGGAGGTGTGCATACATTGCTTAAATAGCTTGAAGGTCAAAGGAAAGCTTCCGCCCTGGAGTATGGCATGTTCCTATCTGTAAGCGGGGGAATAGTTCCGCTCTTGTGGGGAACTTTCCTGGCTTCTGCACTACCCCGGTTAAGTGGGCTAGCAAAAGGATCTGAGTCCTTGCTCCCACTTCCTTTACCCAGTGGCCTCCCTGCCCTTGAGGACTCCCCTTCCACTCTCCTGTCTGGCAGAGTCCTCGTAACCCCAACAAGGCTGGACCCAGGATTCCTGGGGGGCTCGACCCCCAACCCTGCTGTGCTCACCTAGGACAGGAGCTAGGGTGTCCCCACTCCGGGGTACTCTCTCTGCATTGGACACTTCTCTGATCCACTGACCATTACATACAAGTTAAAACAAATGCAAGTTATTTAATCAACAATTAAATTTAAAAAGAATAAGAAAAAATGGGAAAGGTTAAAGGAAACACATCACCCCGCTCTGTGGCAGGGAGCATCACAAACAGTGTCTCTGGAATGTCAGGGCAGTTCACAGTCTGTTCCTGGTAAGTCCCAGGCCACCTTCTCAGGCCCTGGCTTTGCTGCAGGGACGCTGTGGGTTGGACACTTGCTCTGGTGGTGGCCACATGCTCTCAGGCTCTAAGTGGTAGGACCCTTCTTCCCAGTGTCGCCCCCGCCCTGTCGGGGTTACGATCCAAGCCTGGCCTGCAGAGCCTCTTGGCTGAGGCGTCTCCCTGTGCTGGGCCTGCTGCCCCAGGGTCCCCCTCGCTCTCCCCAGCTGCTCACCACCCCCAGCTCCAGACTGCTCCAGCCCCAGCTGCACCACTCGGTCTCTGGAGCTGCTGCTGCTCTGCCTCCAGCTCCCTGGGCTGCTTCTTTAGCCCCTCTGGCTCTGGTTGCTACAGCTCTGCTCCCAGGACAGGTCCGCTCTGCAGGCTGCTTCTGTGACTCTGCTCCCAGCACTGACCTGCTTCCTGGGCTGCTTTTCTGGCCCCTCTGGCTCTGGTTGCTGCAGCTCTGCTCCCAGGGCAAGTCTGCTCTCTCTGGGCTGTGCCTCTGGCTTTGGGGCTGCAGCTCTGCTCCCAGCACAGGGTCTGCTCTCTCTGGGCTGTTTTTCTGGTCCCTCTGGATCCAGCACAGCTCTGCTCCCCAGCTCAGCTTGAGCCCCAGGTTTCTCCTTAGCTCGGCCCCACTCTGTGTGACCCAGGCAATTCCAGCTCACGCAGAGGACGGGACCTCCCTGACCTCCTGACTCCCTGATTAGCCTGCCCGCCCTGTCATTCAGGCTGACCTGGAGCATTGACCTCTCCCCATTGTTCCTGGGGGCTGTCAGTCTCAGGGTCCTGATTCCCATAGACCCTTCCCCCTTTTTAGTACTGGGAGCTAGCAACTAAAACACCCCCACTGAATGTTAGTAAGGGGGCAACAGTCCCCTTACATATGTATCTGACTATTTTGGCAGGAGTGATGTTTTTTAATGACTAAATTGCTGAGTATGAGATGCCTTTTGTTCAGCAGCTGTTTATATTTTTTTAAGATGCTGAGTTGACGTGCTCCCAAGTGGAGTTTGCCTTGAAACCCTTTTTTCCTTAAGCTAATTGTTCTGTTTCGCAAGAATGTATCAGAACAGGAAACAGAGGAGTTAAAATGAATTCACCAGCTACTACCCAAAATCTTAGCAGGATAAACTAAGTGCTGGGGCCAGATTCTGCTCCCAGTTTCATTGGTGTAAATACAGAGCAACTCCATCAGCCCTGATCTGATTCGCTGCTGACTCGCAGCTCATACGCCATTTATATGTGGGTAGCAGACATAAACAAATCAGAATTCTCTATTCATTCACATCAG
Source organism: Lepidochelys olivacea (assembly GCF_965140295.1). Taxonomy (NCBI): domain Eukaryota; kingdom Metazoa; phylum Chordata; order Testudines; family Cheloniidae; genus Lepidochelys; species Lepidochelys olivacea. The sequence goes on from NC_140416.1 coordinate 105,407,508, forward strand.
TGGTATAGTAGGATAGAATTGGTGGGAGATTACTATCAGACCTCTATGAATCATCTGTTACTCTGTGGTGTCTCTTTACATATGTTATACTTGCATCCCAGATTACCTCACGGTCATGTCTCAGTGCTTTGATGCAGCAAGTTACAAGTAAATAACTGTGAGCCTTATTGAGCATGGCTACACTACATGAATTTTCACACTGAAGTGACTAAGCCCCCAAAGTCCTAGCCTACTAGGACTGGACTCTCAGTGTAAAATCTGGATTCTCTATGACTTGTCTCTTCTTTGGTTTCCAGCTCACAAGTCTACATGGATGTCTTCACACATTACTCAATATAGTGTTTTAATAACCTCAGAAAGGAGAAATCAATTAAGGGGAACACCATCAGCATAAAGAGCAACTTCTGAACCCTGTTCTTTTATAACAACACATAGTAGTTGGCATTGTGCTTGTTAGTCACACAAACCTTCTCTGTAAACTACTTCCTTATCTGTCAGGCATGTTCTGAGGCTTAATTCATTAACAACATCAAGCCTTTTTGAGATGTATGGATGAAAGATGAGATATATATATATAATGTGTGTGTGTGTGTGTGTGTGTAGGGGTTCTCAAACTGGGGGTCGAGACTCCTCAGGGGTTGCAAGGTTATTACATGGGGGGTCGCGAACTGTCAGCCCCTACCCCAAACCCCGCTTTGCCTCCGGCATTTATAATGGTGTTAAATATATTAAAAAGTATTTTTGACTTATAAGGGGCGGTCGCACTCAGAGGCTTGCTATGTGAAAGGGGTCACCAGTACAAAAGTTTGAGAACCACTGAGTACAGGATTGTTGTAATTTTTGTTATTGGTATCTTTGGATTTAAGATATTATATAGAGACATGGGAGTTTTAACAAAGAAGCAATTTAAGGGCAAGGCTGTGAATGGCTATAGGCAGATGCACAGTGTGGATGGATCTTCCCCCTTTGACAGCTCATCCAAGGGCCAGCCACAATTACAATCCCTCGATGCACATCAAAGGCGGTGGAAAGGAGGCTGGGGCATAGCTTGCCTCCTGTTCACCAGACTTCAGAGTGCATTAGAGAAGGGATCATAAAAGGTGGTGTGACCTGAGCAGATCCTTCCGTGCATTGGGTCATAGGGGGGATGAGAGACCATGCCTCCCCCTTAGTTGGGCCGGTGGCTAAATGCCCTCAACCTTCACAACAGTTTTGGTCAAGGGAGTTTTCCACTTGTTCCCACTGCTGCTCTAATGCAGGAGCAGAGTCCTGCCTCGCTTGGTATCTGGTAGAGCAGGGGTGAGCAAACTTTTTGGCCCGAGAGCCACATCTGGGTGGGGAAATTGTATGCAGGGCCATGAATGTAGGGCAGGGGGTTGGGGTGCGGGAGGGGGTGCGGTGTGCAGGAAGGGGCTCAGGGCAAAGGGTTATGGTGCAGGTGGGGAATCAAGGCAGGGGGTTGGGGTGTGGGGTGCAGGAAGGGTTCAGGGTGTGGGCTCTGGCCCCGTGTCGTTTACCTCGAGCAGTTCTGGGATAGCAACAGCGCGCAGTGGGGCTAAGGAAGGCTCCCTGCCTGCCCTAGCCACGCGCTGCTCCCAGAAGTTGCCAGAATATCTGGCAGTGACTCCTGTGGGTGGGGTGGGGCAGGCGGCACCACTGCATGCTGCCCTTGCCTGCATGTACCACCCCTGAAGCTCCCATTGGCCACGGTTCCCTGTTCCCGGACAATGGGAGCTGCGGGGGGCGGTGCCTGCAGGCGAGGGCAGTGCATAGAGCCTTCTGCCCCTCCTCCCCCAGGGGCTGCAGGGACATGGTGCCGGGCGCTTCTGGGAGCGGTGCGGGGCCAGGGCAGACAGGGAGCCTGCCTTAGCCCCGCTGCGCCACATCCCGTGGGCCAAATTGAAAGCCCTGATGGGCCGGATCTGGCCTGCAGGCCACAGTTTGCCCTCCCCTATGGTAGAGGATCCTCCAGAAGTGATGCTGACTTCGGACAGGAAGTAGAAGTGGTAGATTGTATGGCAGGACAAAATTAGCGACCTAGTCATATCTGCAGCAAATGCTAAGATGCCAAATATGGGAAATGTTTTGCTTGTAGTAACTTGACTGAATGCTTTTTTGCTCTGAAGTTTCTAGAGGTATTTTTAAGCTCTATTTGAATAAGTAGGTTGGACAAAAACTGCAAATATGGTGCCACTCCATAAATGGCCATTTCTTTAAATAATTACATCTAATTAAAAAATATTTTCTTCCCACCCTAATCATTGAAATAATTCTGTTTAGCAGAATAGTCCATTAGAGTTTGCAGCTCACCCCAGCTGCTGCAGCAATGTGGTCTCTACCTTTGTATCTTGTTAACCTCTGAGGTTAATGTTCGTATATCACACTAGCCATACTTCTCATTATGTACAATTTCTTATTTACATAGGTTTTTTTAAAGGTAATGTCGGATGAATTATATCAGCATGTGAACCCAGCTACTACTTGCACAGCAGGTTTAACCACACAAATGCGACTTCCTGTAAAAAGTACAATATGTTAAAAACATATTGTAGAGGGCTTTTGTAATTTTTCCTTGTGAAGTGGATTTGTTGCAAGGTAGAACAAGTCCTTGACCACCCAAATAACTTCTGATATCAATAATAACGATCAGGCTGGTGAGAAGAAAAATAGTACAAACCAAGTTTTGATAAACAAAATGAAAACAAAAGTTTAGGAAAATGTTCACTAACTAGCAGTTTGCAACTTCAAACAACTTTACAAAAACTCCTTAGTTAATGAGGATAACTAAGTAATTATTAGCATCCTCATTTTAAAAAGTGAGGCATATTCTTAGCTTTTGTGAAATATCAAGTCAGTGGAGCTATGGCTGTTTACACCAGCTGAGGATCTGCTCCAGGGAAACGGACTGAGTTTTGTGTAAGTCTGAGATCCAGTATGGGCTTCAGTGGTACTACTCACATGCTCCAGTACTTTGCTGGATCGGGGTCCGAGTGCTCAACACTGTGCAGGATGCAGCCTTTAGTTCTGAAATTGGTTAGTTCCATGGTCACTATAATCTTTTGTGGGAGTGAGTTCCATGGCCCAATAAAGGCTATGATCAGCTATCATGGTTACAGGGTGAGCTGTGGTTTAGCTCCTTTTAGTCCCTCTCAAGTGCACGCCTCCTGGGTGGAATTACGTGGCCCCAGTGTTCTTAGACTGGATCTCTGGGCTGCAGCTCCCCTGTGAAACAGTTAGCATGACAGACCCAACTGGGTTTGGCACCTGGGAGCCTCTGAGCAGTTGCTGATTTAAAGAGACTCAAAAACAGCTTCTTCAAAACAAAGGGTTATTTATTAACCCGAAGGTACATAGCAAGCAGAGAAAGAGGCTAACAACAGAAGGCCTATCCACCTGGTCTTACCTAACTATATTCTTTGCTTGCAAGCTCCAGCAGCAGCTGCCTGCTCACCTCCCTTTCTCTCTATGCTGGTGTCTTTAATGGTTTAGTGCTCCTTTGATCTTAGGTTCCAGCCTGGGAAAGGTTCCTTTAATTCCATGCAGTTATGCAGAAAAATATCAAACAGGTAAATTGAAATGCAACTGATATTCATAAAAAATAATACAGATATCTCCTTGTTCTCCACATAAGCATTTTACATTCTCTTTCGTCACAATTCTAGTATGGCTTACATTATCTTTGGTAACCTTTACAATGAACATGGTTCTAACTGCTGCTATAGAGGATGTGGTCCATTACATAGGGCACTGAACTGGAAGTCAAGAGACATGGGTTGTGATTATTATTAGTCATCTTTCTTATGGTAGTCTCCAGGAGTCAACCAAGAACAGGGCTCCATTGTGCTAGCCACTGTACAAACATAGAATAAGAGACAGTCTCTACACTGAAGAGCTTACAATCAAAAGGCTTGTCTTCACTGCAGTATTAACTCAAGGTAAATTAAGTGTTGCCTCTAACTCGACTCTCAGGTGACCACTGATCCCTTATTTTAAGGGATCATCCCTTATTTCTTTGATTTGTCTCTTTAGGGTGACACCCATCCCTTATTTGAAGATGTATTGAATTGTATTAAAACTGATAGTAAGTACCATTTTAAACATTAAATTGAAGCTTATAATAATTGCATTGTATATCTGAGGGCAGTGGAAGTATACACTTAAGAGAAAAATACATGATGTGCTAGAGGAAATGGTGTTTGCCTAAAATGTCCCTTACAATAAAGCCTTGTCTCTTAATTTTTCCTGTGGTTTTCCCTTTTTTCCATCCAACAAAGACACTTACCCTACCCGACTTCCTTTCACGGTTCTCTACCACAAAGTAGGTGGTGCTTTAAACTCGAGCTAGCTGGCCTAAGAGGAGGTTGGGGTTGCAGCTCCCATGCTGCTGATAATTGAGCTAGTAATCGAGTGGGAACTCAGCTTCTCTGCTGTTAATTCAATCAGTCTGTGCAAATGTTCTCACTTAAGCGTCACTGACCGGAATGTGGGCAGTCGGGCCTAGTGACTGGATCAAGAGTTGGCAGTCAGGGATAGGAAACCAGGGTCAGAGCTGGAGTCAGAGTCCAGAGCCAAAGGTCAGGGTGAAGTCAGAGACAAGGTTTAAAGCCAGGTTATCTGAAGTGGCAAAGCAGGGGAAAGGCTGGATCCAGGACAGGAGTGGGGCTGGAACAAGGCAGGAAAAAGGCTGGAGTGAGCGTGGGAACAAGCAGGCAAAGGACCTAATGCAAACGTGGGTGAATACTTGAGCTGCCATTGGCCTAATACTGCTGCTGGGCTTAAGAGCATGCCTCTTTGTTCTTCTAGCCAATTGGGTGGCTTAGCCAATCAGGTGATTCTGCTGCAAGCCAACTCTTATTCAGCTCTCAATCCTTATCTAGGTAGGTAGAGCTAGCTGGTTCCAGGCTCAGCTACCAGCCCTAATTCATGACATCGAACAAGGCTAACTCAAGTAGTTAACTTGAGTGTGGCTAATTTAACCTAAAACTGCAATAAAGACAAGGCCTAAGTAGACAAGACAGACAAGTGAACAATGCGCTGGCAGCAAATATCATATTCTGCATTTTATTTTATTTTTTTGCGAGGTGAGGAGGTTGGTTTTTTTAAAATTTAAATCCTTGGATGGAGTTATCTGAGGGGGGGATTCTATCCCTGGCCTGTACCTCAGGTACCCCAGTGTAAATGAGGATAATTATATTTACCATAATTTCTATAGTGCTTTGAGATCTGTGGATGAAAAGTGCAGCTGACCTAGCTTAATTGGTGTCTGTGTTTCTGTTGAAATAATAATAAAATTATTTTCGTATTAAAATTAAATACTATTGTTAAAATCAGTTCAGCATAGTATAGTAGTTCAAATAACCTTATATTTGGAGATCAGTTTTTCCTTTTTACTGTTTTTTACATAGAAAAGGGTGATCTGAGCCTAAGTAATTCAGAGGTTAAATTATTTCATTTTTAAGATTGTCCCTTTAAAAAAAAAACCTGCAGTATTGTACAGTAATGGCCCTGCAGAGATCCTGCAGTAATACACTGCAGTATCTCTACTGTAAGCTGCAGTGTTTTAGACCATTACAGTAGAATATTTCAGTACTTTTCTCATAAGGGAGTGTTTATATCCAGCCATGGGCCTTAAGAGAAATACATTTGATTGTCTCAGCTCAGTTCATAGTAAATTATGGGTAAAAAAACCCCAACAACCCTACTACAACTGTAGGGCAGGGCTACACAAAACACAGTGGCATGACTTCTCCCTAAAGGATCGTGTACATTGCAGGAAAACTCATTTGCCTTCACAACTTTTTCCCTGTGAATCAACAGAACATTTTATTTTTCAGCTTGCATAAAAAAGAGCAACATATTTCACATGCATTCATGCTACCATGGATGTTTTCTGAATTATTACATTTTTTTAAATATTATAGAGGGTAATTCTACAATAACCAGAATGCAAATTAACAATTAATGCCATGACATCAATCCAATCTGTTCAGTGGGTTTCATTAATATTACATCTCAATCAAACACTTACGCCATTTAAACAATTTTTATTACTGCCCCAGCTACACGCCTTAAATGATCTAGAATTCTCTTGTTCTATCCTATGGCACAGTACTTTAAATATGTTGAAAATATAGATATCTTTGAGAGATATTGTCTAAAGTAGCTTTGCAAGTATATTCCATGGTTGCTTTACTTACACAAAAGTACTCAGATTTTAAATAAATTTAGGCCACATTCTGATACCCTTACTCATGTTGAATAATGTGACAGATATGGCAATTTCCTGCAATGTTGTTGGGAGACTTTATTGAATTATCTTTTGGTGCCCTTAACTGTGAAATATACAACCTTAGTGAACAAATAACCCAATTGAAGTCAGTATTTCTTGTGCAGTAAGAAGCTGCTATATGTGAGCGTAAAGATATCAAAATCTAGCCCTCTAATAATATGTAAATTAATGAGATCCGTGCATGGAGGGGTTCATCTATGTCTGCATATCCCCACTCCTGTATGGAAGGTTAGCTCAGACCCATTCCAAAGGCTTTTCTGTGGACCAGCACCTAATGAAAGGTGCTCTGTATCCTTTGATATCACTGGCAGTGGAGGGCCATTCGCACCTAACAGGATCAGGACCTTCAAGAACAACTCCTACGTCCTCCACAGCAACCCTGGAAACATATCACATATCCTACAGTAGGTAAGATGTTAGCAATGCTGGTAAATGAGCCTTTATCTTTGAATGTTCCAGATTACATGTGTTAGTTTTCAGGGAAGACAAACCATCAGGAAGAAATTATATCTTAACTCATTGTTTCATAGATTCCAAGGCCAGAAGGAACCATTGTGATAATCTAGTCTGACTTCCTGTATAACACAGGTCATAGAACTTTTCCAAAATTATTCCGAGAGCATATCTTTTAGCAAAACATTCAAACTTGATATTAAAATTGTCAGTGGTGGAGAATGCACCGTGATCCTCGGTAAATTGTTCCAATGGTTAATTACCCTCACTGTCAAAAATGTCCAGGTGAGTCGCATCATATGCGCATTTAACTTACATGAATTCAACTATACGCATTCAGCAAAAAAAAAAAGAAAAATAACAAGATACCTGTAAATAGTGCGGGCGATTCCACCCACCATTCCACTCAATGAGTATATGCCCCAGAGTAAGCGTGAGATGGGAGATGTGAATTTGCTGTTCCCTCAGTCAGTCTCAGTTCCCGCGTACCTCTCATAGTGTGAGCATCTCGCCATGCTGAGTGTGATTCTAGTTTTTAAAATACTGTACGTATTTTTCGTACAACATGGCCCCTAAACGCAAGCCAACTACTTCATCTGGTACACAACCGAAGAAACAGTGATCTGTTCCAATGCTGGAGGAAAAACTGGCTGTGTTGGACTTATTGAGAGACAGTATGTCGGTCTCCAACATGGCATGTAAATATGGCCGCAACGAATCTAGCATCCATGCCATCAAGATTTGAGAGAGAGAAATTTGTCAAGCCGTGGCATCAAGTGCTCCAGTAACCGCTAAGGTGATGAGCCAGGTGCATGATAAGACTTTAGTGAAGACTGAAAAGGCATTAAACTTATGGCTGGAAGACATGAACCATAAACGTGTGCCTATCGATGGCAACACGTTGCAAGAAAAGGCTCTTAGCCTCTACGCGCTGTTCAAACCTCCCCCCAAAGAGGGACAGCCTTCTGATGGGAAGGAATTCAAAGCCAGCCAAGGTTGGCTTAACAGTTTTAGGAACCGCTTCAACCTCAAAAATGTGCAGACTACTGGTGAAGCTGCATCTGTCAATGAAGAGGCAGCAAAAGCCTACCCCGAACAATTAAAGAAAATCATAGAAGAAAAAAATGCCCAACTGCACTTACACTTTGAAATCAGAAAGACAGGCCCCTGGCTTGAAAGCAGCTAAAGACCATGTGACTGTTGTTTTGTGGCAATGTGGCTGGGTATTTAATAAAGCTGGGCTTGCCCTACAGAACTGCAAATCCCTGTGCCCTAAAAGGCAAGAACAAAAATCCCTTGCCTGTGTTCTGGCAATCAAATAAAAAGGCTTGGGTGACGGCAGCGTTATTTCTGGATTGGTTCCACAAGTGCTTCATTCCAGAGGTCAAGCGGTACCTCGAAGAGAAAGGACTTGACTTTAAAGTGTTGCTGATCGTAGACAGTGCTCTTGGCCACTCTGCGGCACTCCGGTTTGCACATAACGACATTGAAGTCTTCTTTCTCCCCCCCCAATACCACCTCCATCCTCGAACCTCTTGACCAAGGCGTGATTCACTGTTTCAAGGCCACATACACGAGGCTTACGTTCTCATGGATACGTAGCACTATGGATGCTGATCCCAATCATAATGTGATGGAGTGTTGGAAGTCCTTCAACATTGCCGATTGCATCCATTGCTTGTTTAATATAAGTGATGCAATCAAGCCTGAAACAGTCAATGCATGTTGGTGAAACCTATGGAAAGAATGTGTGAATGATTTTAAGGGTTTCCCAACCATTGACAAGTGAAATGCATCGTTCAGGTGGCCAGGCAAGTGGATGGTGATGGTTTTGTTGACATCCTTGAGGAAGAAATTGAAGAATTAATTGAGAGCCATAGAGAAACATTGACTAACGAAGAGTTAGAGGAACTGATAAAATAGTCTACAGAAGACGAAGATGATGACGATGAAAAGGAAGAGCCAGCAAGTTGGAATCTTCATAAATTTGCTGAAGTGTTCCAAGCAGCGAAACACGTGAATGATTTAATTTCTGAATATGATCCCTCTATGGAACGAAGCCTCAAAATCACACATAGTATTACGGACGATTTGAGACTGTATCAAGAAACATTTGAGACGCTCAAGACACAACAGCGACAGTTGCCGATCACCATGTTTTTCAAGGAAAAACAACCAGCAGCAGATGAGCCTACACAATCAACTTCTTGAGCTGAACCAGAGTCAACCACTTCTTCTACGACTCGCTCTCCGTCACCCAAGCTCTCCGTCACCTCTGTATCCTGGATCGACATCAAGCCCTGACTACCCCCTGTAATTAAAAATACAGTACTGTAAAATTATATTTTGCATATGTACTCTTTATTATATACTGTACATTCTTGTATACGTTATATATTTATACATATTACTGTACAGGGTTGTATACACAAAACCATGTACAGGATACTGTACTTTATGGGCGATTTAAGGGATTTTCAAGGGTAATTTTGACCATATGCGATTTTTGCCTTACGCGCTGACTTTAGAACCTAACCCTCGTGTAAGATGCAACTCCGCTGTACGCCTTATTTCCAGTCTGAATTTCTCTCACTTCAACTTCCAACCATTGTTTCACATGATACCTTTCTCTGCGAGATTGAAGAGCCCATTACTAAATATTTGTTCCCCATGTAGATACTCACAGACAGTAACCAAGTCACCCCATAACCTTCTCTTTGTTAAGCTAACCAGAGCAGTCAGCCGCCAGACAAGAAAGCCTGATAGCTCGTCATAAATGTGGTTCTAACATTACAAAAAAACCACACCCAAACTCCTGGAGCCCACACCCCAAACCTCCTCCCAGACCCCAACCCTGAGCCCGCTCTCCAAACCCCTCGGCCCCAGCCCAGAGGCCCCCCCCACACTCCAAACCCCTCATCCCTAGAGCCCGCACCCCCAGCTGGAACCGTGACCCGCTCCCGCACTCCAACTCCCTGCCCCAGCCCAATGAAAGTGAGTGAGGGTGGGAGAGAGCACGCGACTGAGGGAGGGGGGTTGGAGTGAGTGGGGGTGTGGCCTCAGAGAAGGGGCGGGGCAGAGGTGGGGCCTTGGGGCAGGGCAGGGTGGTGCAAGGGTGTTCAGTTTTGTGCAGTTGATTGGCAACCCTAAATTAGACCCATGTTTTATCCTCCTCATGTTCACTCGACTATAATGGAAATCCAGGCTGGCAACAGTGGAGTCGGATACCTTGCATGTTAATGCAATGTAATATAATTAAAAAATCAATACAGAAATTAATTACATTTTGAATGTTATGTGTAACGAAATAGCGAATTGGATCTGCTACAGAATATCTCTATTCTCAGTAATCATATTTTTTTAGATACATCAGGAAATTTATGTATAAATTTCAAAGTTGTGGTTGTTAAACCATGACTAAATACAAATGCTGATATGATCCATACTGTTTTAAGAGAGAGAGAACATAGGCTATTCATAGTCATATGATATAAAGTGTTACTGTATGCCTGCAGTGCATTCCCCTGCCTCACAGCATTAACAACGACTTATGGCCCAGAAAAATAGCAGGGGAAACTTCCCTGGTAGCAACATGAGATTATCATTATCTGGTTTAGGTATAAAACAATGTAATAACCCATTCTAGTTCACACTGAGCTCAGTAGAAAGATTCCCATGGATTTCAATGGGTATTGGATCGGACATTTGATGCGGTATTTGGTGGGAAGTTACTATAGCAGTCACGTGGGTAAAGTGAGAAAGTAGAATTTAGGCATATAGAGGTGCCTCTTAGTTCAAGGTGAGAGACTGTAGGCTACAGTCAGGTCCTGGGAGGGACTATAGGGTTTGCAAGATAATGAAGGACTTCGCAAAGAGTGGTTTTTCTTGCATTGTTTGTCTTCTTTTATGTTGCTTTCTGTTATTTCAGTGGAGGCCAAGTAATGGATCTGATCCTGTTCCTGTTGAAGTTAATGGTTAAAAACTCCCATTGACTTCAGGGGAAGCAGGAATTGCGCCTGATATTTTGTGTTATAGGAGAGTTAATTAAAATGCCTCAGCTACTAAATCTGACTTGGGGAAATGCTGCTGTAATGCACATGCGCACCTTCAAAAAGAATAGTGCAAAGATTTGGGGGTTTTGTTTAGTCACAAAATGTCAATATAAGAGCTATGTGGAGGGCAGGGGTTCCATTTAATGAAGGATTTTGCAATTTTGAAATTTAGCTTCATTCCAAATCAGAATGAAAACCAAAAATTGATAAATTCTTTGTGAAGGAAAAGTAAAATAAAAAATCATTTTTTGTCGAGCATGCTGTTTTGTTTTGACATAATTGTTCTGTTTTGATTTTAACTTCTTAAAATTTTGCATTTATTAGAATATATGGTAGTATATAATATAGCACAAAAGTTCAAAATGAAAACTAATTTCAAAAGAAATAAATGAAAACATTTCAATCTGAAAATATTAAAAACTGGACCTTTCAGTATCGTCCAAACTTTTTTCCCTGGTTTTCTTCCAAAAGAAAATTCCAGTAAAATCGACTTGATTTTGCAAAGCATTTTAATTTGGATGCAGTATGGTTTGGTCAAAATTTCTCTGACCAGCTCTCATCAGTATGAATAAGGGCGCAGATGTGCAGTTGACATCATGGAGGACACCGTATTTGGCTGTTGAAAGCAAACGTACTTTACTCTGAAGCAGCCTGTTCTTGATGTCCTAAACATTCACTGACTCCAGGGAGAGTCGCTTATGATCAGCAGGTACTCAGCCCTGTCTTAGTTTGGCCTATAGTTAATCAAACAGCTGGGTTTTTTTTTATAAGCAAACATATGCGTTATAATGAGAGAGTGGGGTAGGGGCAGGGCCATGAGCTCCATTTTGTAGTATGACCTATCCTCCCCTAAAAACATCAGAAGTTGAATTGTACTTTTCAGAAAAACCTTTCAGACAGCTGATGTTTTATGATTACTCTGCCAAGAGGTTTGACCAAGTTGTTGTTGTTGTGGTTAAAGGCCCTAAAGGAATTCGGCCCCATTGTACTATAATGAAAAATATTGGTAATAAAAAGTCATTCCCTTTCCCATATAACAAGACAACAGGTGGATGGACATGGGCATATCCTTTATAAGAGACCTAAAGTACATACATAAAGAATACTAGCGTTAATATTTCAGACTATACAAGCTCCTTCTCTTATATGCTCCAGTAACATACCCTACCGATTTTCATGCTGTTAAGTAATAATAGCCTATTATTCTGGATTTCTTAGCTTTAGGATAATTAATGGATTGTCTGTCAATATAGAGCGTACTGTCTGTCTCTGACTATCTATCATACTTATCAGCATCATGTCTGAGCATCTCTCACAGGTAGAAATGACAACAATGAATCTCTCTCTTTCTACCTTTTGATGGCACAAGAGAGGATTGAAGTTTTTTCTGGTTATTATTTGTTTCTTTGCTTGTTTTTTTTAAAGATTAATGAGACCACTCTTCAAGCGTTACTGCTTTTCATTAGATACTTGAAAATACTTTACCATCCGCTCATCCTAAACTAAGAAAGAGATCTATGTATGAAGAGGTATGTAGCTATAAAATTATTAGGGTTGTCATGAGCTCAGGACTTATGCTGGACATAAACCATTACAATTTCATTTATATTTTTAAAAGGCCATAGGCCTGATCTTGCACTGGTTACTCACGCAAACCTACAGTTGTGTGCAGGATGAGGGCCCAGATCTTGGATCACAGAAATTTTGAGCATTTACCCATTTCTCGTGAGAGTAGTCCTAGTGTGTGCAACTGCTGGGAATTCAGAGTAGCAATAGTTGAAATACTGGTTGACAGTCCAAAAATGTCAGTGATGGATGTTGAGTATTATGTTCTGTGTTCGTGTGACCTCAGTTATATACCCAATGATATCTGTTTCATATGAAATATGTATTTTTACAGTAATCTGGAGGAGTGCACTGTTTGTCTGAGAGAGCTGTTATTCAAAGAATAAATTTCAGTGGGAGGGAAATAATAAACTCATGTGAAATTACAGAACAAAAATAAACATTTACAGTAACTACTTTATAATGATTATGCACTTTAACAAGATACTTTTGTTGCTTAAAACTGCAAATACACACTAGTACTCATAGGTGCTAGAACTAGAAGTGCTGGGGGTTCTGCCTCACTACTTGGCTTGAAGTGGTTTCCATCATATATGGGGTTTACAGTTTGGTTCAATGGTTCTCACACCCCCACTATACAAATTGTTCCAGCACCTCTGCTAGTACTAAAAAATAAAAAATATAAAAAACTTAGATAAAGTTCAGAAAAAAAGCAACCTCTGTTATATTTCTTTAGTTGGGGAAATCTTCCAACCACAGTTCCCCCAGAAAACTCATGTTGTCATTCATGTGTCATTATCTACATTTATTTAAAATTGTTCTTCACATCTTTAGCTCAGGTTGAAAATAACTGAAATACGTGAATCCAGATATTCTGATTTTTTTAATGTAATCTTGTATTTCTTAACATTTTGGGCTACTTCAGAAAGGCAATTATTTCAGTAATTGAATTGCATCTCCCCAACCCCTTGATCTTTCCTTCTTTGCTAGTAAGCTGAAGTAAAACTGTTTTTTAAAGAGCCTGTGTATCTTCTACAGTGTATTCTGGGACTTCTAAATGTGTCATCAAGTTCTGAGTATTACAGACATTAGCTAGATTAGTGTAATTGATTTCTTCAGTTTACCTAACAGGGCTTTTGGTTTGAGGGCCCACTTGCTTCCCGTTTAAATTGTGTGTCTAAACTTTACTCCAATTAATTTGCCAATGAGCTACAACATATTAATAATGTCAAAGCAGATATGAAAGGCCTCACTTGTCAACAGGTGCAAATTAAATAGAGCATTAATGCTTTTGGTTCCCTATCTTAAAGTGTTTGTGAATTAAGTTTCCACTTAGGTCCTAGTATTGGTGTGCAAGATTAAAAAAAAAAGTCAAGAAAAGTAACACTGAAGAGTGTGTGTGTATATGTGTTTACACACACATTTAACCATTAAAACATTAATTTGGCAGGCACAATGCAAAATGCCAGTCTTCTGAGGTTAATAGACCGGACATGCAATGTATGGTTTAAATGTATTTGATCATTGTGTTTTCCTCAGAATAGTTTGCAATAAACCACACATTTACTGTATTTTATGGTTGTGTTACTTTTGTTCTCCAGCGAACAGAGTATTTGCCAAGCCCGGGCTTCAGTTATGGTCTATGATGATACCAGTAAGAAATGGGTGCCAATAAAGCCTGGACAGCAGGGATTCAGCAGAATCAACATATACCACAACACTGCCAGTAACACCTTTAGAGTAGTTGGAGTTAAACTACAAGATCAACAAGTGAGTAACTATGTCTTTTGTGTCCTGTACATATCCTTTGATTTCTAAAGATGTAATCAGTTATATAATTAATCCTACTCCTACAAAGGGTATATACATTTATACTCTGTTCCATAAAGCCATGTCCTGTGTGATTTCTTGATCCAGGGCTGTACCTCTATTTATTATAGCTTGTTGTTTGTCCTTTACGTGAGAGAGAAATCTCATTGAACATTAGGCATGGAAGAATTTGTGTGTTTTCTGCTCCATTTTATTATCCCTGTTTTCTACTGAAGGCTTTGCTCCCTGCTACTCCCCAACTGCTCTTTACTGCTCCATTCATGGTACAAACTTCTAGTATTCCTGACAAATAAGAGATCATTCACTCTCCCTGTGACTCCTGCCTTCTTGTGATGAGTAACTAAGTTCTCATATTGCATTTTAAAAACCTAGGCACATATTCTGATCTCATTTACAATAGCATAAATGGAGCTATGTGGGATTTACACCATCAAAACTGAGTTCAGACTCTGCTCCCTAGTCAATGGCTATCAGTATGATACGGGGGCACTGTCAGCAGCAGTATCAGGTGTGTCAGGCTGAAGTGTGAAAGCATTTGTTCCCAGGAACTATAAGTAGATGTCTCATTCTAAATGTAATATTCACATTCAAGTGAACAAATCACATGATTCTGTAAACTGTTAAATCAATGAATTACTCCCACTTTACATTTTAGAACAAGAGCCTGGGAGTCCAGAGTCCTGGCCCTGTCATTCACTTGTGTGATAGGACATGTCACTTAACTTCTCTGTCTCAGTGTCTGCCTTTTGTAAAATGTAATGATGCTTACTACTCTGCTTTGAAAAGCGAACTGTGGATGGAAAGTGCTATATATGTGCTAATTAGTATTTAATGTTAGACAATCTGATGTACCCACCGCCTTCATGTTTTTTAAAAGGAAACCCAAATAATTTTTGGAAAATGTAGTATGTTGGTTTTCAACTATTTACAGTGTACTTCTGAAACTGTTTAAAATATTTTTTCATCTCTATTTTTATCCTTTTCTGGTCAGCAAAGATGTTATAAATATACATAACTCTTGAATCTTTTTCTTGTATTTTGAATAGTGCTGAAATATGTAAAGCTGCTGTGTTTAATTAGTAACAAGATCAGATATCTTTGTTTATACTTTGGTATCATTGACTGATGTCAGGATGGTTGTGAAGTAGTGCACATTAATGAACTTCTAGTACCTAGCCCAGTAAGGGAAGCACAAATCGTTGTTTCACATGGGCCCAACATAAATAACAGCTGTTGTAATTTGT
Source organism: Lepidochelys olivacea (assembly GCF_965140295.1). Taxonomy (NCBI): domain Eukaryota; kingdom Metazoa; phylum Chordata; order Testudines; family Cheloniidae; genus Lepidochelys; species Lepidochelys olivacea. Next base: position 105,422,942 of record NC_140416.1, read on the forward strand.
ATACAAATTTTTCAGCAATTGGGTGATGGTTTTTTTTCCCCCTGAACTACTTATTTGTAACCCAGTGGGCTTTCTTAATCAGATTATAACAATTTAAATTTAGGACAAATTTGAGACTTAAATTGTAAATATTGGCAGTGGTGCTTTAAATGTGTCAGTTCATTAGCTTTAGCCACTGGATTGGATTGCAAAAGTCATTGTTTGCATGAAGTAAATAGGTAGGCACAGGTCATCACTGAAAACATCTGAATTCAGGAGGAAACATATGTAAGAAAATAAAATCCATATGACTACTGAGTGGAGGTGTTCAGGAATTTGATGACAAAAAATAACTGAAGCTACCTGGCACTAGGTTAAAATCTCTTCAGAAAATAAGAAGGTATTAGAGAAAATACTAATTTAAAGATGATACAAAAAATGCATTATAATCACAAAATCCATTGGACATAGCATAAACTGATAGATAAGACTGGGATTTAAAAGATCATTTCAAAGTTTTTCAGGTTCAGAATTTAAACTTCTTCACAGCTCTAAATATCATATCTTCTGTAGTGGTTTATTACTGCAACCAAGATTTGCTAAATAGTTGCTTTTAACAACAACAAATGCCATCCAGTGCAAATTGTTCTCTGTTCAAACCAATTCATGTACCCTCATACTGACTTCAGTAAAGTCCCATTGAAAAGTGAGGGTTTGTTAAAATTAACTATTTAGCTAGCAAAGCATGTTTTCTGAAAATGGCCAGATCCTCAGCTAGTGTAAATTGGCATGAAGTGAAATCACCCGGAGCTATGCCGATTTATACCAACTGAGGATCTGGCCCAAAATCCCTAGCACAAGGTCAGTTTAAACTTGTATTGCATACTGATTGGCAGGATGAGAGAGAGAGAGAGATCAGTATAATCTACATGACATGACCTTTATCTGCTTTTAATGTCCTCTGTTTAATTTACTCCTTTCCCTAGATCTCTGAGTCTTTCATTTTAATTTGCATTCTCTGTCTTCTGCTGCATCTTCTGCTGCATGTAGGTTTTCCCTTTCTTCTCTTTCTCTAGCTGCTTTTTCTAGCTTTTTCTTCTGGCCCTTTTCCTGGTTTTCGTTTAACGACATTTACAACTTAGTCCTTATTTTCCTTACCTTTCTATCTCTGTTTGTCCTTTTCTCTAATTAGTCACCACTGAAAAGCTCACCAAAAAGGTTCCATCCCACTAGTGTAGTTTTTAAGATGATGTTGAGTGTGATCATATGTAAATTTAACAACTGGAAGTGGTCATCAGACCATTTTATAGGTCTTATTTATGGGTCTCATTTGCACACTTCGTTCTCTCTCTCTCGCTCTTTCTCGGCTGCAATGTTAAAGTACTTATTAACGACATAGTGCAAATGAAGTCATCTGTTTCCCCTGCACAGATGCACGTATCTGTGTAGACTCATACCAGCATGATCAGCAACCCCAAAAAAGCAGCAGCAGTACAGGATGAGGCACTTCTCAAACTGTGGTCACCAGCACTTTAACCACTTCCATTTTGTTAGTCATTCGCCTTGAATATTTGTCTGCAGAAGTCAGCTGCTTTTAGTTTAATTCAGAGGTATGACTGAGTGATTGTTAAGTGAGGAATTTAATATCAAGTGATACGGCCTCAGGAGGAGCGCCTTATTGAGATGCATGTGGCAGGGCTGTGCTGAAGAAATAGACGGGACAAGTCAAAAGTGAATCACACTAGTCTGGAGGATTTACATAAAGTCCCGAGCTAGAAAATTATTATAAAAATGGGCCCTTGGAGAAGGTGGTACTTTTCAGAATTGACCACTGCAAGGTTAGGCCAGTATTGGAGCTTGTACCCTGACAGCATCCTTGTGGTATAAATTTGCCGCATTTTTGAAAATGTTGGGTCAAATTCATTCCTGGTGTAGGTGAGGTACCTCTTTTATTGAAGTTGTTGGGGCCTGGGCCTGCTTGTAGCAGGATTAAATTTGGCTTGCCCTGTGGAGGTATTAGCCATTCTGAGGTTATTAGGCTATAACCCTCTGAATTTTAGAGTATGTACAGTTGGTGACAATCTGGGGAAACATTGCAAGTGCGACAAGCATCAACCTGAAAGGAAATGTCCCTGCATTATTATCGTATAGTAGTGCCCAGATCCCAATCATAGACAAGGCCCCCTGTTCCAGATGTCATACAGATCCATAACAAAAAGACAGGCCTGCCCCAAGGTCTTTACAATCTAAGCATAATACAAAAGACAACAGATGGATACAACAAACAAAGGGAGAACAAGGTAACATTGACACATTCCTGGCCATCATGAAAAGAAATGGTGGCATTGAAAGATGGCAAATATAATATGGATATACAAATATTTTTTCACACAATTAATAATTAAGCTGTGGAACTCATTGCCACAAGATGTCACCGAGGACAAGAGCTTAGCAGGATTCAAAACAGGATTGGACATTTATGTAGATGATATAATTATCTGGTGTTTCAACAGTAAATATTAAAAGGGATGTGTGATGGGGTGTACGGATCCTGTGCTGCAACAGCTACAATAGAGTTAATGGACAAAGCAACTACTTCCTCACCTGCAACTGATTATATAACCAACAGCGGGTGGGATACAAGGCTGCAGCTCAGGCAGAGAGGGACTGCTGTCAGGGTGTCTGTGGAGGACTCTGCACCAACCACAAACTCAAAGACAGGAAGTGGCCCAGGGAATCAGCAGTGAGTCTGAGGAAGCAGAATGTTGTATCAGCTTAGTAGTACAGGGTTCCGAGACTGGAACACAGAGGAAAGGGAGTGTCTGGGTTCCCATAGAAGGGATTTAAATCCCTCCTAATGCAAGGGGGTAAGGACTACTGAGCTCAGGTTGGGGCTGAAGACCTGACATAAGCTCCTAGGACTGTTTGTTGGACTCTTTAGTGTCCTGGAAAGGGTGGAGCCCTATAAGTGACCCTATGGGAGGGCTGAGTTGTGAGAAGATGCAAACCACTTCAGGCGCAGAGTGGCCATTGATAGGGTGTGCCAGAGGCTTCTACACCATGCCTAGCCATGATGGGGGCACACTGGCCAGTGAGTGACCCTTCTACAGGGGAAAAAGGGTTTTCAGAGGGATCAAAACCATCATGCTTCAGGCCTGAAGTTAAACTCTAACTATTGGGAGTTAGAAAGGAGAATCTTTCCTGGTGGGCAGACTAATCCATCGCTGTTTTCTGCAAGGTTTCTTGCACTTTCCTATTAGACAGCTGCTGCTGGCCACTGTTGGAGCTAAATACTACTCTAGGTGGACCACTGGTCTCGTCCAGTGTGGCAAATCCTAGATTCTGACATATGTAGCTCTAGAGGAAACTTCCCCTAGAAATATTATAATAGCTATGTTCCAAACAGTGGAAAATTTTTCTGTATTTATTTATTTTATTTGCTCCTTTGAAGCATCCAACTTTCCATTTCACAATTCACCTTGTGATCTAACCACCATCTACAGCAGATGCTACTCTGCCCTCATTCTTTCAGCAAGAGGCAAAGCAGTCCCATGTTTGCTTTATTCTGAAACTACTGACTAAGGAGGTAAAATTAAACTCATACCACTTCCTTTCCTTTTCCTTTTAATGGGAGCCACGCTTTGGAGCATGAGGACAGGTTGTATACTTATTCTTCTGCACATTGGTTTTGCTGGCAACCTGGAAAGTAGCAGTATTCCAAGAGTTAATATGGGTGAGAGGGTTCAGAATTCTGTCTCTCCTCCACTTGAAGTGGTTAAATCCTCAAAGTGAAGGTAGCATTCTGAATTCTTCAGACCACATGGAATTAAATGCTCTGAGACGCAAACTGAAGAGTTTACCTGCATTGGTAAATAATTTATTGCAGCGGCTTTTTGCAATTTTTATCTTTAATTGTGTTAGTCATCAAATGCTCCACACCCTTTAGTGCTCTTCAGATTTGTACAGTCCTGCGTCTGAATACCAAAGACTCTCTCCAGATGGAGAGGACAGACTCTTCAGAGTCGAGAGAGAGCCACACACCAGTCTTCCCAAACATTTCTTCAAAGGCTGTGGCTCTGCCTCCCTGACTTAAGTTAGTCAGAGACAGTTGAAAAGCTTAATTTTTTAAAATTGGTAAATGTGAAAAATACTTGCTTGTTTGCCCAGACATAAGACCTCTTTCGCTCTCTACAGACCCATTTCACCATGGGCATTATTCATGCAAACTTCCCTATATTCCCTTGCCTGAGCCCAGAGGGATTGTCTGTAGGATGAGCAAGTAGTTCTGTCTCTGTGTAATTCAGGCATTGCCCTTCCCCGCCCCCCTCCTCCCCGGCACTGTGTCTGCCATCTAGTGGCAGTAATTGTGGTCTTGCAGAACTGGACTGATACTGCTAATTTATATCCCATAGTCAACTGAGCAGCCTTGTGACAGCAACAGACTTCATTCACTAGACACATGAGCTGATTGGGAATGGGGAACAGAGGTGCAAGATTCTGGATGCCAGATTCAATCCTTTGAGTAATCTAAATGACAGCAGGGGGGTTTTGGTAGGGTGGGAGTTGTTTGTTTTAATTATTATTGGGTTTTTTGTTGCTTTATTTATTTTATTTGTATTACAATAGTGGTTTGCAAACCTAGTCGTGGACCAGAGCTCTATTGTGCTAGGCGCTGTACAAACACAGAACAAAAAGACAATCCCTGCTCCAGAGAGCTAATAATCTAGGTATGACATAAGTTTCTGAGGCATATATCACCTAAGTATTTGGAAAAAAAGGATTCTTCCTTAAAAAAAAAAAGAAGAAGAAGAAGAAGAAGAAGGCAAAGCATAATTGCCCATTTTGCTTCTATTCAGATAAGCTTTTCAAATAAAAATCCCTGTGATCAATCCTGTGTGCCAGTTTGATAATGCTGCTGTGGTAGGAATTATAGAATATCTACTTGAGAGTTCCAGATCCACCACATTCTAAAGGGACAATGCTGATGTTAAACTAACTTGTGCTCTTAGTGTAACAGCTCTCATTCTGGTCTTTCTCTAGTTCTCTGGCTGGCCAAATCATTATCTGTACTGAAAAATATGAAATCTTAAACACAACAACCCACAGATATCTGTCTGAAACATCACCCAAAATGGCTATGTGTCCTGTTTCTGATCTCTCACAACTGTGAATCAGGAGCTTCTCCAGTCAAGTTGGTGGTGACAAAGTAAAGTGGACTGATTCTTACACTTGTAAGAAGGGAGGCTTCTTAAAGGTTTACCCCAGAGTTTCCTTCCGTATACGTCCTTGCTACACAAGCCACTCCAGGGGCTATTTTTATCTGACACCTCAGTATTATTTTCCAATAGCCCTTTGTGGTGAGTGAGCTGCCAAAATGTCTCTGTTTTCTGCTTCCTTCGTCGTCTTTTCTCATTCCTGTCTAAACACTTTCACTCATGCTGCCCCCTGCACTTAAAATAGTCTCCCAGACAGTGTGCTGCAAACCCCCTCCTTCTACTCCTGGAAGTCACTTCTTATCACTCAGTGATGGAGCTGATTCACATACTACCTAATCTGAACCCCACTGAAGAAAGAGTCGCATTGACTTCAGTGTGCTTTCAATCAGAATTATAACCTGGAGCTTGGTTGGGCCTATTGTAAAGTGAGGGTCAAAACAACCCCACCTGTAGGGGCCAGCTATGAAGTTCAGACCTAGATTTGCAATACTTGAATATTTGGAATTGTTCTTATCCAGGACATAGTTTCAGGCTTATCTCTCCCCCAGCCCCACCTGTTTAGTAAAGAGACAACCTCCGCTGAGCACATTGATATTTTAATGGCACTGTATCTGTGTGTAACTTTGGACTGTGAGACCTTCAGGATAGGAATTTTTGTTTTGGCCTTATGTTACCTGTCATAAAGTGCCAGTGTAGCCTGCTGGCGAGCGTGCATTATAGGTCCCCGTCTGTGCTCAGTCCACAAAGTACCTGAGGCTATTACGGCATCAATTAGGGATCCTTCGCTATTTAGCTTAAGCTATAGCAGCTCATGCTTTTAGCTTTGGAGGTTCCCAGTTCAGTCCCCGGTGTGTCAGCCAAGGTGACAATCATCATACTATAACTACGAACCTTTACTAATTAGATGCCAATCGTTTTAATTTGTCTCTGAGCATAGCACTTGGCAGCTCCATCTTTAGGAGAAGAAAAAGATGAAAATCAACAAAAAGATAAAAAAACATTGTAAGTGTTTCTCTCCCCATGCCATTAAAATGCCTTTTTATTTCTGTAGCCATGAGTGGCAGCTACAGAACTTGCAGCAAGGCAGCAGGTGGAAGTGGACACTCTGAGTCCTCTGGTACTATCTGTGCTGATCTAATTCTAGACAAAACAATTCCTCCACTTGAGAAACTGGTAGTAACTTGGAGCATGCAGGAGGAGCAAGTCAGGCCTGTGGCATCCACTTAAACATGTAACCTGTTGTGGGGGAGGATTGGTGCCAATGAATCAGTTGCTCCCTTTCTCCAACAACTGTGGGTGATTGCTCTCCAACAGTCGAACCCCTGTCTGCAACATGTAGGTGTATGGTGGAGCTTTTGAGGGAGGCATGAGCAGGTAACAGATTTTTCAGGTCGAGCCCGTGTGCCCTGACACTGAATCGAACAATTCTAAATCTCCTCAGCAGGCATGCGTCTGTAAATGTCAAAACTCACATTTGCCTACCTTGTTCTGGAAGGTGTACATACATTTTTTTTTTTGCTATTACAGACCTGAAGTGATCCTTGCCTTTTCTTTCCCATCAGAGAGTTGAATATTTGTAACCTTCATCTATATCTCAAATTGCAGGTAGTGATTAATTATTCAATTGTGAAAGGACTGAAGTACAATCAAGCAACACCTACCTTTCATCAGTGGCGCGATGCACGGCAAGTCTACGGCTTGAACTTCGCAAGCAAGGAAGAGGCTACCACGTTCTCCAATGCAATGTTGTTTGCGCTGAATGTCATGAATTCACAGGATGGAGGTATGAGCAATCACTTTGCTCTGCTCTTTTATTAATCGCTCTGCTAGCCTGTGGTACTTGCTGTCTGCATTTACGTACCTCAGTCATATGTTGCAGGTACGCCCACTATCTGTGCCATGCCAAAACAAATAAGCAGAAAGGTGTAATTTAGTCTCCTTGTTGAGGGTCTTTAATTGCACCAACAGTTGCTGTGGCGGGCGCTGTACGTATTTGTATGATTTGCTTTTCCTTCTTTCTTTCCATTTTTCACTCAGTCTAGTCCACACCAAGAGATTAGTGGCAAAATTTTGCCATCCTTACACTGCACAGTAGCTGACTGGGCAAGTAGCTCCATTTATTTATATGAAACTACTGGTGGAGTAATGTACAACTCAATATGGGTAAGAGAGTCAGAATCTGAATCTAAACAAACAAAAAAGCTAGAGGAAAACTGTGACATCTCATAAAATTTTACATGTCGAACTTGGAGCTTGTGTTTCTTCAGGTGTCTTATCTGTCAGTTACAAACGTTGGCTACATTGGCCTACCTCCCTTGCATAGAGGGTACAGTGTTTGGCTTCTGGTTATAGGACACAGTAAGGGTCAAAAATTTAAATCTTGGCTTTGGCTTATGCTGTTACAAGTAGTATATTGACTGCAGTTCAGGTTTATAGTGGAAAGTAATTGCTTCATGAGTGGAAAAGGTGACTGGTGGTGTCTTGCCAAAGACACAGACTCGGGGCCGTATTGCCCAGTGAAGGTCACTTTCATAACCCAAGAGGTTTTAAGTTTCTTCTGTAAGCTTAAAGCCTTTGATCTATAGTATCAGAGTCAAATTCTGCGCTCAGTGATGTGTCTGTTTGGGGCTCTGACCCAGAGCGGCCGTTTGCCTCTCTGGTTTTCTGGTAGGCTTGCCTCAGCTCCTTAAGTTTCATGTGGCATTGCTTCGGGTCCCTGTTATGGCCTCTGTCCTTCATGCCCTGGGAGATTTTGACAAATGTTTTGGCATTTCGAAAACTGGAACGGAGTTCTGATAGCCCGGATTCCTCTCCCCATACAGCGATCAGATCCCGTACCTCCTGTTCAGTCCATGCTGGAGCTCTTTTGCGATTCTGGGACTCCATCATGGTCACCTCTGCTGATGAGCTCTGGCCAGCGTGGCAAGCTGCAGGTGACCATGCAAACAGGAAGTTGAAATTCAAAAGTTCGCGGGCCTTTTCCTGTCTACCTGGCCAGTGCATCTAAGTTGAGAGTGCTGTCCAGAGCGGTCACAGTAGAGCACTCTGGGATAGCTCTTGGAGGCCAATACTGTCTAATTGCGTCCACAGTACCCCAAATTCGACTCGGCAAGGCCGATTTAAGCGCTAATCTACTTGTCAGAGGTGGATTAAGGAAATCGATTTTAAGAGCCCTTTAAGTCGAAAAAAAGGGCTTCATCGTGTGGACGGGTGCAGGTTTACATCGATTTAATGCTGCTAAATTCGGCCTAAACTCCTAGAGTAGACCAGGGCTTAGTGGGATTCTCCTCTGCATGTCTAGGAAGCAGTATCCTGCCACCTGCCCTCCACTGGTCCTTCTTCCTTGTTTGGCCCTTCCTCCTAGAAGAGGACTAGAAGCACAGTGGGTACCAACTGAGCACCAACTCCTGTCATAGCTAGTAGTGACATCATCCACTGCTTTCAGCCAACAGAGGGATTATGCTTGAGGATTAGCCCTATGTGCACATGTTACCCTTTGGTAAGTGTGTGTTACAGTTCCCCCCCATGCCCAGTCAGTATAGCAATTCATGCTTTTAGCTCTGGAGGTCCTCAGTTCAATTCCTGGCGTGCTGGCCAAGATGAAGGTTGTCATACAAGCCCGCTGTCCATGCTTCCCAAGGAGCCACTTCCTCCCTCCTTGTGGCAGCACAGAGAGTCACAGTGCTGTTTTGCAGCATCCATAAGTGTGTAAAACATTCTAAGTGGATGGACACCCCCTCCTCTCCACCCCATGCCCTCTTAACTGTGTCAGTGGATACATGGCCTTTTCACTGTATATGGACCTTCGTACTGCATATCCCTCATCCCATGATTTGACCTAATATTAATAAAAATGAATTTTAAATATCAGGTGAGACCATTTTTGGAGTAGGTGGGGGAAGAGGTGTGGTGCTTTAAACATTCCGTCTGCAGCCAACCCAAACTTTGTAGGATTTGGCTAGAGCAGGAGAAGCAGAGAGGGAAACTGATTGATGTAGTGTGTGTTATCTTGGCTCAAGAGGAGTGAAAGGCAGAATGTAAAGAAATGGTATAAACGGTGAATAGATAAACTAAAGCTGAAGAATCCTTTGAGCTCTAGTGCTCGAAATGTTATCAGTATTTTCACATCAGGGAACATCAGAGTGTCGGCTTAATTTTTCTGCTGTTGAAAGGTGGATGTCATTTACTTGGTTCAATAAGCTGTGGTGGAAAGTTTTCTCCTGTGTCCTTGACAACTCTCCATTTTGGGGCAACAGAGTTCTTTACTCTAACAGACATTCAGCATCTCCTTGCCACTTTCCACAGGACTCCTGCATTGTTGCGCTTTAGACCAGCAACAGCAGCAGAAATACTGTAATTCATCTAGAACAAAGGATTTCCCATCATCTTTGAAGAGCATAACAAATCTAACGGCTCTGTAGTCCCTTCTCTGCTGCGCTGTGCGAAAAACACTTCAGGAAGGAAATTGAGTCTAAAGAAGAAAAAGTGTTGAGAGAGCTAAGAGGGACTGAAGCATGTGGAGAGAAAAAGGAGAGTGGTACATGTGAGACTCTCCAGCTTCGTCACACCCTACCCTGTTTACATTCCAGAGAGATGTACAAACTGGTGAAATTCCCAGAGTTCAGGGACAAAAAGTGCTTTCCCCCTGGCTTTTCTACTAGTCCCGATAAGTGACAGAAGTATTTGAAGAGTATGAGAATTTGGGAAAATATCCATCAAGCCTTAAGAAATGTAGTATTTGTTTGTTAATAGCAACCTAATCTAGGCTTTAGTTCCTGACTCAGTGGAGGACATCTACAAACTGTTTCCTTCATGAATGTGCTTTATGGACTCACTAGTGATGACTCCATTTGGGGTTAATTTGACCTATAAATCAACATGTCCTACATTAAGCATCTACCATCTTGTTACGTAGGGCTAGATTATGACTTCAGGCAAGGGATAATGTGGAAGCTCCTTCACCCCATGAGATATTGTTCGACAGAGACAGTCCTCTGAGTCACTGAGTCACAATCCCTCCCCTGCTTCTTCCTTGCTCCTCATGAGAGAGTGTGATGGGATCCCCGGGGTACAATCTGAAACTGTGGGACCACTGTGCCTCCTTAACTCTCTAGCCTGGGTTGTCTCTCACAAAGCTAGGCCAGTGACAAGCAGCAAAACCCCTCCAGGCACTGTGATCACTCAGCCATCAACAAGTGGAGCTACACACCCAGCTAAACAGCATGAATACTCTCTGAGCCACTCTTGAATCATACAGAGAGAGGCACCAGCAAATCACCCCAGCTCCCAGCCTTGCACCCCAGAAATATCTGGTCTTACACCGCTCAAGAATCCCTTGGACAGTGCAAGCTCATAAGTTCACCACTTCTTCAAAGGAAAGTGGACATGCACCAGCCTTTGTAATCTGAAGTGAGATTCCCCAAGCATTTCAACCAAAAACACACTGTTTTACGTTTTACCTAAAACAGATTTATTAACAACAGAGAGACAGATTTTAAGTGATTATAAGTAGCAGGCATAGAGATCAAATTTGGTTACCTAAGAAATAAAAATAGAAACGCAGTCTACATTCTAACTTTAACGGACTAAGCAAAAATTGAATCAAGCAGTCTATCACCCTAACAGATTTGCAGGCAGCTCACAGGTCCTCAATACACAGGCTGGATTCCCTTCCAGCCTGGACCAGTCTCCCTAGTTCAAAATCTTTGTCTATCAGACTGTTTTCCAGGTGTTGAGATGTGTGGGAGAGAGGTCAAGTGACGATATCACTGTCCATCTTTTATACTTTCTTCCAGCTGCTAGAAAGACCCTGGCTGTGACATGGGATCAGGCAGTCCTCAATGCATACGTGCCCTCTCTGAGAAGCTTGTGGGATAGCGTATTCTTCTTGATGGGCTAACACCTGTCTGGCCAGTGATAGCTGCTCCTACTGAAAGGCTGGCTGTGGGTGTTTCCCAACCTCACAGAATATTTCAGCAACCATATAGCAGTACTTCATATCTTCATATATAATGATAGCACATACAATTCAACAGGATGTTATGGTTCAACAGATCAAGACCTACAAACGATACCTCACAGGGCATGCATTGTACAAAACATATAATCATATGACAGTGGTGAATATGTGGGATCCGGGGTGCTATGCTGAGGTACAGAGTGTCACAGAGGGGTTGTCCTATTCCTTCAGGAAATTACTTCCATCCTCCCACCATGTTGCTCAACTACTCTGGTCAGTGAGTAGGGAGGGTGGAGCCAAGACTCTGCCCAATCCCTGCCCGCTTTCTCCAGAGAGGGAATAAACAGGGGAATAGCTCCACTTCTTCCTGTGGGCCTGAAGCCAAGGTCCAGATAGCAAGGTGAAGAGGTTCAGCAAGGCTTCCTACTCCCTTGTGCAGGCACATCATCCCATCCTCAATCTAGCCTTCTTTCAGACAGAAAAAATCATGTAGTTTTTGTTGTTGAGAAATAATTTGGTATATGCAGGGGGAGACCATAGGTTTTAGGGCCTGATTCTGCAACTGTCACTCAGGCTGAGTAATGGTGTGTAATGACAGCAAAACCAGGCTCCTTGACTGGGATCTTCAGAGGAGCCAAGGGGAGATAGGCACTGCAATACCATTGAAAACTCAGTTGGCTCTGGTTGCCCAGTTCCCTTGGGCTCCCCTGAAACTTGCAGCGTCAGTATTTGGCTGTTTCTCTGATACATCTCATTTCTGCTCTTTGCTGCATTGTGGTTGGAATCCTCACCCAAGTCTCTCTCAAAATCTGCAGCATAGAAGAAACTAATGACTTTCACTGTTGCAAACTGTCGGCTTCTCTTTCCTTTCTCAGCTGATTTAACGTGGTGTGTTGAGTCTCAGCACTGCCATTTTGGCTCTGTGATAATAGACTGGGGGATGTTTGTCTGTTTATCGGACACCTAATTTCTTTCAAAGAAAGAGAAATCGATCCTTGAAATAATTTTGATTTTTAAAACCTCCTTCAGTTTTATGTTCACTTGCTACCATCTTTATTTAAGTGCTTGGATAATCAGTAGCCTCTGGTGGCTCTAGAAAAATGTGACTGATTTCATTAAGCACAAGAATTAGTTTAACAGGACAGGCATTTTATTTTTCTTTGGCCCTGGTCTGTCAAATGTGCTTTCATTCAAGTGGAATCGTGTTTTATTTAATTCTGTTCCTATAGATACATTGTTCCCCTCCCCCTTTTATTTTTATTGGTATTTTAAAGTCTTTTAAAACTAAAAATAAAAAACTAAAAACTGAAAAGAAAATTCTGTGATGCTGCTGTCACCGATTAAATGAGAGGAAAACAATAATAAAAATTGTTGACAACATAGTGAATTTGCATGCAGTGTGGTTGTAGCCATGTTGGCCCCAGGATATGAGAGAGACAACTCATATCCTGGGACCAACACAGCTACAACCACACTGCACACACCTCAAAATGTTGTTGACAACATAGTGAATTTAATATCTTTTATTGGACCAACTTCTGTTGGTGGAAGGGACAAGCTTTTGAGCTTCACAGAGCTCTTCCTCAGATCTGGAAAAGGTGATGAGTGTCCAAGCTCAATAAAAGGTGGGTCAGATTGTTAAGCATAAGGGGCTCACACATGCTGTAGGAGACAACTTAAAATGAAGTGGACAGTTAAGGATTAGCAGGCAGTCTCGGGCGTTGTAATGAGCCATAAACCCAAGGTCTCTGGTAAATCCATGATTTTTATCAGGGAGTCAGATGTTGGCACATGCAGGCCCACATTTTCAATGATCCTCAACAAATTCCCTAGAACAGTTAGTGGGTACACACAAATTTGTCTGTGCGTTGTGCACACATCATGTTTTTACTTCTCTGGCTACCAAATCTCTGCAAGCAGATGGCTCCTTTGCACGTGCAAATAGTCTGCTTTTTGTTACCAAAAGAAAGATGCCTGCAAATTTTAAGAACAAAGTTGAGGAAGCCTATTGAAGATTTGTTCCTGAGATAAAAAGAAAAGGAGTACTTGTGGCACCTTAGAGACTAACAAATTTATTTGAGCATAAGCTTTCGTGAGCTACAGCTCACTTCATCGGATGCATTCAGTGGAAAATACAGTGGGGAGATTTATATACATAGAGAACATGAAACAATGGGTGTTACCATACACACTGTAACCAGAGTGATCATTTAAGGTGAGCTATTACCAGTAGGAGAGCGGGGGAGGGGCGGGGAGAGGGGAACCTTTTGTAGTAATAATCAAGGTCGGCCATTTCCAGCAGTTGACAAGAACGTCTGAGGAACGGTGGGGGTGGGGAATAAACATGGGGAAATGGTTTTACTTTGTGTAATGACCCATCCACTCCCAGTCTCTATTCAAGCCTAAGTTAATTGTATCCAGTTTGCAAATTAATTCCAGTTCAGCAGTCTCTCGTTGGAGTCTGTTTTTGAAGTTTTTTTGTTGAAGAATGGAGACTGGGAGTGGATGGGTCATTACACAAAGTAAAACCATTTCCCCATGTTTATTCCCCACCCCCACCCCCCACTGTTCCTCAGATGTTCTTGTCAACTGCTGGAAATGGCCCACCTTGATTATCACTACAAAAGGTTGTCCCCGCCCCCCGCTCTCCTGCTGGTAATAGCTCACCTTAAGTGATCACTCTGATTACAGTGTGTATGGTAACACCCATTGTTTCATGTTCTCTATGTATATAAATCTCCCCACTGTATTTTCCACTGAATGCATCCGATGAAGTGAGCTGTAGCTCACGAAAGCTTATGCTCAAATAAATTTGTTAGTCTCTAAGGTGCCACAAGTACTCCTTTTCTTTTTGCCAATACAGACTAACACAGCTGCTACTCTGAAACCTGTTCCTGAGATGTTTCTTCCATGTAATCAAAATAAAAGGGATAGTGTTCTGGTCTGTCTTTAACCTTTAAATTAGGTAATTTAGCCGCTGGACAAAAGACAGTCTCTTTAGCATACTTGAGTTCAGTACAAGATGTGTTCTGAGTCAAAACACTCCCTGCTTGGGAGCACAGAGTCCACCAATGACATAGGTAATGATGCAGTTGAAGAGTTATGGCCCAACTATGCAGCCCTCTCTTGCAACAGACTCAACTGAGAGGAAAATCTCCTGTTTGACTCTAACTGTGCTGAGTGAATCACCATATGCTGCCTCTGCACAGCCCTTTCTGCACCTGGCCGTTCTCCACAGAGAAGTCACAAAACCTCTATTAATTGCCTTCCTCTATGGCGCCAGAGAAACGTTCCCTGTGTGTTCTCATGCATCTTCAGACTCTTCGCCAGGTCAAGCATCCTGGGTTGCCTGCTGTATGACGTTCCAGAAACAAGGCTCATTTTCCTGGGGTAAATGCTCCCCTAATTTCTCCTGTCAGTCCCAGCAAATTGTAGACCAACAGCAAAATTCACGGAGCTTTTTTGCCTGACAGGCATATGTTATAATTCTGCCTCTTCAGCCTCCATTTTAGATAGACGCATTTAAGTGGGTGATGAAATTGAAAGTAAAACCCTTCTTCAATACTTAGTGACACTGCCTTCCCCACTTGGGTGGATTTGCAAATGGCAGCTCATCTCGACATCTGCATTAGCAGTATAGATAAAGGTCTTTCCTCAAGGGTTCCCAATTCAATTAGTTTTGTTAACAGATTCTTTTTTTTTTAATTTTAAGGAGTAGTAGATCCTATTGGCAAATCACCACAAGCCTGAGAGCACCAAATGGCAAAGTCACATCCAAAGTACAATGCCCTCAGTGCAGAAGTGCACATTAAAATCTGCCAGGACATCAGAGTCTTTGTGGTAATGTGTCATTGTCAATAGAGCGCTGGATTGGCACTTGGGAGACCTGGTTCTGTTCCCCAGCTCTGCCACTGACCTGCTGGGTAATCTTTGGCAACTCACGTCCCTCTCTGTGCCTCAGTTTTCCCATCTGTAAACTGGGAATAATGATACTGACCTCCTTTGTAAAGTGCAACTTGCCAAATAACTATGGGAGTGACTCTGTGGGGCTGGAAGCGTATATAATGCCATAGTGCAGATCATCTCAGATTTACACCAGAGTTAAATGGTTAGGAAAATTCTTCCAAAGAGTGGAGTGTTAATTGACATGTGTGTAAATGATAATTGAGTGCTAGATCACAATTTAATAAGCTGCCCTAAGTAAGGGGTCTTCCCTGCATACCTGCACTGTCCCTGGAGCAGACCAGGGCATGAATTGTGACTCTGAGAGTCAGTTAATTTCCTGATTTCCCCCTTGGTTTCAGGAGGTAATCCATTAGTGGCCTCTGCCAGTGGCAGATTACTTGTGCTTTTGCCATGGCTCAGCTGTGCTGGCTGGCGCCCATAACGGAGATGGAGCAAAATCAATGCAGCTTGTGCTCCTGAGTCATTTATGTGCTTTTGAAAATCCCACCCCAAAGCTACAATGGTACAAAGCTAGATGAGAAACCTTATATTTAAATAACCTAGAACATCAAACTGCAGGAATGGAAAACCATGTGACAGATGGAAAAAGTCTTTCAAGGCCATTATGGTTAGTGTGATCACTGGTTTAACTTAATTCACAACCCGTTAAAAGAAAATAATGCTCTAAATATAAAATTGAGATTTGTGAAAATCAAGCCCTTGCACATAGTGTCATGGTACAGGGATCATATGAAAACATAGGAAAGGGAAATTTGAATAGTTTTATGGAGAAGTGGTAGATGAAAATATTCAACATATATAAAGAGAGAGAAAAAATTCTATATGGTTAAGAGCATCTAAAATTGCATACAAGAGTCTGGCAAATTACAAAGATTTAAATAGTTGGACTGAAAGAGTAAAGAAAAAGTACTGAAACATGTATGAGAACAAGGGAAATAGCATCTACATTCCAGCAAATTATTTTCTTCTCAGTTTTCAGCTTCTGTTAACAAAGAGCAGAGCTCGGATACCCGTGAGAAATATGTTCTTAAAACAAGGAGGTGGAAGCCGCGGTTTGTACCCAGCAAAGCTAAGAGTGTCACATACCAAGAAATCATAAGTGAAATGTTGGTGGTATTGAAGCCAATGGGTATGTTGCCATTGGCTTCATTAGGGACAGGATTTTATCCCATGTTTTGTGGGACGGAAGCAGCAGAACAGTTTCTGGACAAATTCAAACTTGTATCCAGAGATGTCTCAGATTTAGACAGAGGTAATAGATAATAATAAGGGGTATAGCCATCCTTTATTTTCAAAAGGACTTTTTGCTTTGGATGTTGTACTATACTTGGGAAAGGCAATTTACATTATTTTAGGCCAACAGAGAATTATAATCTTTCAAGCTAGAATTGAGCTAGTAAGAATTTCCCTTGCAAAAGTGGATTTTGGATTATATTGTTGTTTACAGCTCAACATAAAATATTATTATTGTACTTGGTTATTCTCTTGAAGTTAGATATTTTGAATCCTTCTGTAAAACTTTGTTGGAGCAAATAATTTGCTGAATTGCATTTATTTATATTAAATACTGATGTCCAAACTGATAGACTCATGTATTCCATACCATGTTGGTAGGATGCAGTTTTGTATCCGCTAAAGATCCAAAAAATAAAAATAATTTTAAAACCAAAATCCAGGAACTCAAAACCAGAAATGGAATATTCTTTTATTTTCTTTAACCAGCAAAAGATACAATCAATGGCAAGTACAGGGCCAGGCTCTCACCTACAGGATCCAATCCTGAAGTCTTTACCAGGCAAAATTCCAGAACCTCAAGATTTGGCCTATAAATCTGATTTTCATGAACTGTTGAGTACCTCTAGATCTTGGTATGAGCTAAGATATGTCGTTTGTTTGGACTCCACAGCCCCATTTATAATGTAAGAAGTTGTACTTGTTTTCCTCTACGTCTGTTTGTCTTTTTGGGCTCCTTCTTGTGGCTAATTTAACACTTGAAAATTATTGTGTGTGTTTCTTTGTAAATATCTAATACAGTTTCATATATAAATTACATCATGAGCACAGCAATTAAAGGGGGAAATACAAACACACTGCATCCCCTAAAGGGAAAAGAAACTTAGAATAATTATTAGGTGTATTGTCTTTGCTTTATTTTGATTCAAGCTCATCCTCCAAATTGTTATTAGGGAGGACATACAGTGATTAAATAAGCCCACCTTTCAAAAATAGGGACCACAAAGCATTGTCCATGTCTTCTTGCATTTAAGGATCAATCAGGAGTACCTTTTAGCTTCCCAAACTCAGCTAGTGTAAATCAGCATCTCCATGATCTATGCTGATTTATACCATTTGAGGATCTGGCCACTGGTGCACAAAGCAACTTTAGTTAAGGAACTATATTATCAGAGTAGAATTTGTACTGCTAGACTAGGTAGAATCCACCAACCCCACAAGTCATGGAGTAGGTTCTGCTCCTCACTCTGTGAGCACTCAGAACACCAACTGAGTAAAATGATAGAATGTCTGCTAGACTTAGGAGAAGTTTTAGAGTGTTAACAGTCTCAATTTAGCCTCTTAGGCAGAGGCAAGGACAGAAGAATTTTCATAGCTGGAAATTCCAATAATCAATCTGGTCTGATATCTTGTCTCTAACAGTGGTCAGTGTTGGATCCCCAAGAGAAAAGTGTGGAACCTCAGTGAACCTAAATTGTGTAATATTCTACACTGAGAAGGAATGTGCCTTCAGCTGGTGATCCATTTGTGCTCTGAAGCATGTAACTTTTATCCTAGTTAGTATAATGACAGATGCTGTTCTTTTTCAAACACCTGTGTAATCGTTCTTTGGAAAACCAAGCCTGATGAACTTGTCTCACTTAGCCAAAAGTGCATGAATCAAAGATGCCACTGGAGAAACAAATGCTGAACATGCCCAATGTGAAAGTAACTATTGAAACTAAAAGCAATGCAAAATATACGTGTTGGAGTGCTGATGTTTGGAGCTCAGTATGAGTGACATTTACTCGTCCGTGTAGGGGTCTCAATAGACCTCAGTACAGTGCAACCACTTGGGCTTTTGTTATGCATAAGAGAGGGCAAGGCCATGTGCAGGGGAACTCCACAGCTCTTGCATGCAGTGGAGCTAGGTTCTATGTCAACCCTACATAGTGCAGCAAGAGGGAGGGACATGATGTGGCTGGAGTGTGGACATGACACTTAGTCAGTAATCCCAGAGATGTGGTAACCATGAATTGCCTGGTGGGGAATGCACAGAGATTGTAGCCCTTGCTTCAGTACGGGAGCTATAATGTAACAGGCTGTGTAGCTGCCCAGCCTTCAGGATGGTCAATGGAATCTTTTCCCACCAGCATAGTTCTGTGCACACAGTCCTTTTACTCAGATTTTGTGCAGGGCTCTGGAGAAAACAAAGAGAACCAAGGGAACTGGTGGATTTCACTTACCTTAGGACGCTGGTGGCATTCTGCAAACTGGCAGAAAGCTCCTATGTGGAAACTGGCAGCAGCTGGCTTAATGATGCTTTCCGAAAACAAGCCCCCATTAACAAATGCTGGAAGAAAAAAACAGTAATAGCTCTGGTATAAAAATCAAAATGTAGCTCATGTGGAGGTGATGTGCTTCCCAAGTTAGGAGCTGGAGGGAATACAAAACAGGTGAGCCTGACATTTTATATATGCTAGTACTTGCAAAATCATGTGATACTCAGTTGGTGGGGATGAACTTTTCTCTCTTTTATATAGTCTCTTGTGGTATCATGTTGGCAAGCAATTTGCTAACGGTCATTTTAAATGGTTTTCAGTAAGAGATACTTATTGTATTATTAATAATACTTGCATGGACAATATGCATTTTGGAGTGTAGGATACAAATATAAAGGCAGTCCCTGTGCTGAGAAACTTATCATCTAAAAGATGGGCACATATCAGACAAATCGGGAGACCTAGAGGAGAGTGCAAGCTTGAAATGTTTTGATTTGTTGGCTGATCTCACTCACCTTTAAAAGCAACTTGAATAGCTAGTGGGGAGCCAGGTGTGGAAAGGAGCAAATGTGTCAGGGTTTTAATTAGAGTTGTACTGCACTGTAACGATGCTGGTTCTGGCGGGACCCAACTGAGAGTGCCAATTCAGGACACATTGCTTAAAGCAGGGCAGTTACAGCCCAAGGCTGGGGTTTTTCCACCTCTAAGGCAAACCAAACCAGCCAAACAGAGCAGACATTGGTCTCACCCCACTGGCTAACCACAAGTCACACAAGCAATTTGCTCAGACACTCCAGTTTCCCAGTATCACCACCAGTGGCACTCATTATGGATATAAATGGTTATGAAAACCAGTACCCCAGTAAAAGAAAAAAGGTTCTCTCGATCCCAAAGGATCAAGCCCCAGACCCAGGTCAATATACAAATCAGATCTTACCCACAAATCACACTGTTGCCAATCCTTTAGAATCTAAAATCTAAAGGTTTATTCATAAAAGGAAAGAAATATAGATGAGAGCTAGAATTGGTTAAATGGAATCAATTACGTACAGTAATGGCAAAGTTTTTGGTTCAGGCTTGCAGCAGTGATAGAATAAACTGCAGATTCAAATCAAGTCTCTGGAGAACATCCACAGCTGGCATGGGTCATCAGTCCTTTATTCAAAGCTTCAGTGTAGCAAAGTCCCTCCAGAGGTAAGAAGCAGGATTGAAGACAAGATGGAGGAGCTGCAGCAGCTTTTTATATTCTCTTGCCATGTGGTCTTTCTTTCTTTGTCCCAAAGACAAGCTGTCCATCACATGGCATGAAAAAACCTCAGAGTTCTGTCCATAAGCATGTCCCTGCATACCTTGCTGAGTCATAAGGCGAGTCTGCCTTCTCTCAATGGGTCAATTGTATAGCTGATGGTACCTAATGGGCCATCAAGCAGGCTAGGCAGAGCTGTCACCAACTTGTCTGGAGTGTTCCCCAGAAGCATAGCACAAGTTTGAAATACAGACCGTATAGATTCAATATCCAATATTCATAACTTTAACTATAAAAATGATGCGCACATATAGACAGCATAATCATAACCAGCAAACCATAACCTTGTCTTAGACACCTCATTTGACCCCCTTTATACAAGGTTTGGTGCCACTACAGGACTTTGGTTGCAACAATGTTCTATACAGTCCCAGTTCAAGTCAGTAATATCACATGCACATGTTCAGAAATTGCATGTATTGCCCCCTCCCCACCACCCCAGCCTACCTCCTCACACATATTTTGAAGCCCCCAGACAGGTTTGATAGGTTGCTATAGAGATGGATTCATTTCCCTTGATCTGTACCGATGGTGATTTGAACTTGCCTAAAATATTCAAATCCAGGGCTTTGGTTTGGCCCATTCTGGAGCCAGAGTGCGGCTGTTAAGTTCAGATCCAGGATGCAGACCTAAGCTTTCCAAAATGTGGAGCAGATGGAATTGTTACTCCACTGTTATGTGTTGGAACATCATCCCTGAAAGCCTCTAAGACAGGATGAATGATCAGCATTCAGCCTGTTTCTTAGCTGATACTATGGCTTCTTTCAGTATTACTGGTGCTAATGTTACAGCATAGAACTCAAAACACACTGTGACACACTAGGGCCATCAGTGGGCACCAAGTTTTCTGGTGGCAGCCCATCTTCACTAGTATCTTTGGATGTTGGTGTACGGAGCACTCGTATTTGGATAGTGTTTATTTTAATGAAATTAATGTGTACGTTAGTAGTGCAGTTCACTAGCTTATTGATCTCAGCAGGAGATGGAGATGTTAAAGAGCCTAGACAGGCTTTCTTCAAACCATTCAAGTAATGCAAGTGTTCAGGAGGTATTAGTTACAAATGAGGCTAGTCTCCTCTTTTTACCCCATTAAGCTTACTAAGTAAGAGTTCATAGACCTCATGAGAAATGCCATGTTCCCCGCATCAAAATTTAGTATAAACCCACCAGAAGTTAAAAATGTGACATAAGCATTTTACATTTTCCTTTAAATCTATAAAATTTCAGGCTTGAAATTCTGGTCCCATTGAAGTCAACAGCCTGCTCCCTGCTCCATTGAAGGCAATGGCAAGGCAGGATTACATCCTAAATTTGTATTATGTGCCCAGTCCTGCCGGACACTTAGTTCCCTCATCTTCCACTGACTTCACTCAATGCTTTTCAGGATTGGGTCCATGTTTGTAGCGCCTTTTTAACATCATTTTTCAGGCAAGGGTGCTTGTTTGATTTGCAATACAAAACATTCTGTGTATAACATGATATACTATTTACCAGTCTGATTTCCTTTGTTTCTAGATTTTGTCATCTCTACTATCTGATTTCCTTAAGCATTTAGCACTTGCCACCCAAAGATATGAAATCTTTTTAAATGAGTAAGAAACCATGGCACAAAGAGTTGTTCAAGGTCAAATCAGTGACAGGGCTAGAACTAGAATTCTAGGTTCCTGATTCCCTACTTACTGACCCAGGACGCCGCACAGAAGTAAGACACTGAAAAGATCTGGTAGTATGAGAGATGGGCTCCGTTATATTTTGAAAGGCCCAAAAGTTCAGAGAGGGTTCAGATCTGGGGGTTTGGGTCGGTAGATTATTTTTTTAAAAGGGGGGGGGGCATTTAAAAAAAATAAGGATCTGGATTTATATTTCAAACCCTGCTAAAAGTCAAGCATTTTAGATCCAGGTTTTGGGCTCTTCTCTAATTAGTGTTAGATCACTGTGCTAATCTTCTGTCATATGTAATACACATAGTTCCCCAACAGGCAATATATTTATTCATTCATTGTGTTGCTTTTGTAGCAACTATTGCCAGAGCAACCAGGCACTTTAATTACAGTATTTTTAAAAAGCACAGCTTATACTTTCATAGGCCTTGAACAACAAATAGTGTTGTATGCGTTAGAGACGGGTCTGAATGGCTCAATTTGAAACCATATTTCAAACATCGTAGAGTGTTTAAATCTGGGGGCTCAGGTTCAGATGCATCTCTAATTAAAAAAAAAAATCAAATCAAATAATCACTCCTGGGCCAGTTTGTCAGTACACAACTTTGGACAGTTAAGTGAAAAACAAAACAATTCAAACCAGCAATAACAACAAAACTAACCAAATGATGAAGAAAATAAATGAGCCTTTCTCTGTACAGTCATGCCTGCTAGCTTAAAGCACCCTCAAGCCCATGTTAGAGATTTTTCTGTTTGGACAGAAAAGGTTAAGGGGCAACATCCAGGCTATAACCTGGGCTAACTGTAGCGAAGACATATGTTTGTTGAATGGGGTTCTTTGGTTATCTGAGGTCTTTGCTGTTGGAAGGCTTCTAATTGGCTTATCTGACTCTGTACCTTAAAACCTGCCAAACTACTAAGTGCTGTTTATGACTAAAAATGATCAGTCACTGGCACATCTAATGCAAAGGCTCTCAGCAACAGCACCCAAAATATTGCAAGAAAGGAGAGTGTTATAGATCAGTGTGATGTGCCAAATGAAAATAGCAGAATGTAGGCAGCTCTCTGTAGAGTATATGGTGGGGGTGCACCAGGGGAATGCAAGCCCCATCTGCAGAAGGACAGGATTTGCACACTCATGTTAAAGGCACAAAGAGAGTCAGGGTAAAATCCTGGTCCTCTTAAAGTTAATGGCAAAATTCCCACTGACTTCAGTGGAGCCAAGATTTCACCTGCAGTTTATAAAAGGAAGAATGGTACATTCATCATGATAATATGAAAGAAAAGGTACACCATGCTTTCTGCTGACAGTTTTATTTCTGCTCTTGATGACCATTCTAATTCCTCTAACTTTAGTCATCACAGACTTTAGGTATAAATTCTGTGCTTGGCATGTAAAATATTACCAATAAATACGAACATACAGTACTCCATTTTAGGCTAGTTGATACCAGTTCTTTGTTTCTTATCTGCTACAGTAAAATTTCCCTTGTCATGAACCTAGAGTGCTGCTTTTCCGTCTCATTGACTCTTTTCTCCCAGACTAGATTGCTTTGTGGATTAGCCTATCAATAAGTCATCATCATAAATGCTCACCCACATATGTCCTTCTTCCTGCAAGTCAGGGTTTACTGGTAGATTCAGAAGTTAACCAATTAGAGATGTGCTGTATATTTTTCTTGTTTTCTATCACATCTATTTGTGCAGATGAAATGTTCCAACATGACCGTGTTTCTAAATCATTTTTGCATTTACTGTGCAAATTATTACAGAGGCATCAGATAGATGTGCATTGAATTATACTGTGTTGGGTTTTTTTTCTGGCCAGCAAGGCCTGATGTGCAAGGAAAGCATTTTTGTACATAACTTATTGACAAAAGCTTATAAAAAAAACGCAACAGAGTAGAAATACATCCTCAGTGATCAGCTTGTTTGACTCATCTGTTACATCAGTGCAGATCATGTACACAAGACCTGCTTAGTAGTCAGTTTTACTTGCACATTTCTGTTTTCTTAAGAATTTACTCAAGCATTGGTAGGTGTGTTTGTGCCTTTTGCTTGTGCCTCTACTGTAAGGTTAATGGGTTTATATCATAGGTCTGCAGAGCCTGGGACAGTTGCCCTTCCTACATTGCCATAAGGAGGCCAGGTAGTGTCACCTTCAAGGAGCACTGTGAAGATTAGGCACTGCAGGAAGTACCACCCAAAAGGTTCAGAGTGACAGCACCATGCACCCTTTTGATTGGTCAAGTGCACTATTTAATCTAGGAGTGTGGCTCAGGAAGTTGTCTGGGCAATCATATGGACTTTCGCCTTATTGTGACTCCAGACTGCACCTTGCTTTGTGATCTCCAGTGTCTGACCCCAGCCTGATCTTGGCTCTTTTCTCCTCATTCCAGCCTGGTAGCTATTTCTGATCTCCGCCTCTAGCCTGACTCTGACTCTTGTTTATCGATCCTGACTGTAGTGATTATGCCAAACCCTGCTCACTGACTACCATCTTGTGGCCATCTTTGACTGGTGGAAACCAGCCTAGCTGTGACTGCTAGGCCAGGTTGCCTATGCCCTTGTCTCTTTGTAGCTGTTCAGGTTGTGGACTCGCCAACAAATATTTCATTCCTCTTTCTGAGTAAGCCTTGATGATGAATACCAAGCCCATGTAAATTACACAGGAGATGCATCATTCATGATTCAGGGGCGTGTGTGTGTCTAGTTACATATGGAAACTAAAATTCCTGTTGTTTATAAAAAATCGCTTGCTGTGTACTTTTTTCTATTGACGTGACCCTAAATACAGGCCATACTAGGATATTCAAGGTAGGAAGCGGGCCCTCGGAGCTCTTCACTTCCCCCTCTTACTCTTTCAGATGACAAGAAGAATACCTGTGGTTGCTCTCCGTGAGCATACATGGGGGAATCCTAGTACTCCCACTAACATTAAACCCCCTCAAAGACTTGTACCAATAATGGGGGAGTGCATGCTGCATTCTTTTAAAGGCTCCCTTCGCGACTTCTGTGTATGCTCCCAGAGGCATTCTGCCTTCCTCAGCTCATAGAATCATAAAATATCAGGGTTGGAAGGGACCTCAGGAGGTCATCTAGTCCAACCCCCTGCTCAAAGCAGGACCAATCCCCAACTAAATCATCCCAGCCAGGGCTTTGTTAAGCCTGACCTTAAAAACCTCAGAGGAAGGAGATTCCACCACCTCCCTAGTGAAAAAGTTTTCCTAATATCCAACCTAAACCTCCCCCACTGCAACTTGAGACCATTACTCCTCATTCTGTCATCTGCTACCACTGAGAACAGTCTAGATCCATCCTCTTTGGAACCCCCTTTCAGGTAGTTGAAAGCAGCTACCAAATCCCCCCTCATTCTTCTCTTCCGCAGACTAAACAGTCCCAGTTCCCTCAGCCTCTCCTCACAAGTTATGTGTTCCAGTCCCCTAATCATTTTTGTTGCCCTCCGCTGGGTGCTTTTCCAATTTTTCTACATTCTTTTTGTAATGTGGGGCCCAAAACTGGATACAGTACTCTAGATGAGGCCTCACCAATGTTGAATAGAGGGGAACAATCACATCCCTCAATCTGCTGACAATGTCCCTACTTATACAGCCCAAAATGCCATTAGCCTTCTTGGCAACAAGGGCACACTGTTGACTCATATCCAGCTTCTCATCCACTGTAACCTGTCAAAGTTTGACTCAGACTCACAATTTATCGGACCACTCTGTTTTATTAGCAAAGCTGCTCTGCTAATACATTTAGAAGTGAGCCCCCCGAGTGGGGCTTGTGTCTTTTAATTTATACAGTTTTTTGGAGAACAAGTTACAGAGAAGTTACAGACAAAAGAAGAAAAAGATTTTAGTCACCACCCTTCGAGATCCCTGAGACCAGTCACGTATCTTCAATTACCTGCCACCCTTAACAATCTCCTTTAACAGCTTCCAGTTAACTTAACTAATTGCCCTTCACACCTTCCATTCTGATGCCTGCTTCTTAGACGTGCTGGCTCTATCTTAATTGCTTCTCCATTTAAAAGCTAACTGTCCCTACGTGTGCTCCCTCAGATACTTTGTAACTTGTTTTGGCATGCCCTCTCATATACAATGTATCCAGCATGTCCCCTTATACAATGTTATACTTCCACAATCCCCCCTTTTGATCAAGGCTACACCCATGACCAATGACTTACTGGATTCCATACATCAGTCGTTCTTTTTCATTACTTTCACTGGTGACATTTAACAACATTAGATTAGCACTCTGGTTAGGGGTAACCTGATGGATGGTGTGTCTTGTGCAGTTTTGGATACAACAAGAAATCAATTGAAAACACACAAAGATTATTAGAATTCCAAATAGGATAGTCAGGATTCCTTGAAACAACCAGTTTCCCAGACTAGAGAAATTGAATAAGTTACTTATCCATTTCCACAAGGAACTTGGTTCTTCATGGGGAAGGTATGCAATTTGCTCCAGATGGCTAGCACG
Source organism: Lepidochelys olivacea (assembly GCF_965140295.1). Classification (NCBI taxonomy): domain Eukaryota; kingdom Metazoa; phylum Chordata; order Testudines; family Cheloniidae; genus Lepidochelys; species Lepidochelys olivacea. The sequence goes on from NC_140416.1 coordinate 105,449,014, forward strand.
ATTTATTACCTCATTAATATTATCAGGTATGTATACACAGCATTCTGTTCCAGTTAGAGCACAGGTCCCTCCTTTGGCTGCCAGTATTATATCTAATGCCTGACGGTTTTGGAGGGCCACTTGTCAGAGCACTCCTGCTTCTTTGGCTAGAGCTTTTAAGCTCTCTCCTGTTTCATTGGCCATGATCTCAACCACCGCTTGTAACCTTAAAAGCCTTTTTGCATGGTGGATTACCCCCCCTACTGGGACTAAAGAAATGCCAACAGCTTCTTCCCAAGTTAGGGGGCTTATGTTATCCACATACCATTTAGCATCTGGCAAGTCCCTCCTTTTTCGCCTGAAATTACAGAGGCGATTTCGTGGGAGGGATTGAAGCACCCGGAATTGTGGGAAAAGCTGAGCAGGATAACAGATACCTGACCAATTTGCTGGTAACACAGTGTAAGCATTTTCCCCACAAACCCAATGATGTCCCATTAAAGCTGGGAAGGGTTGACTGCAACCCTTTGACATGTAAGAATTTGCGAAGGAGGAATAGTATCCCCCAAAGGGCACAGGATGATTTTCACTGGGAGAAGAGGTAGCATTCACATGACATTTGTAGATGGTGCTGTTTTTCTCAGGGAGGCTGTAGGGGGAGCAAGAGATTGAATCTTTGGTTTGATCCCAGTTGAGAGGAAGTTTCTTTCCATACCCGGTTCGCCATTCTCCAACCTTGTTTGAATAGTCCCATACACCATGGGACACGATGTATTGGCGACAGCTGCTCCTCCCTAGATTCAGCCCTGTCCCATTACACACCCAGCACCAGTGGCCCTTTCCTTTCACCACACTTATAAGTTTAGGAACATATGTTTTTCCCCGCCCCCAAGTGTCATTTTCCTTCCATGTCCTTTTAAGTGGATAGGGTTCTCCAGCAAGCTCTGAGGAATTCAAAGGGATTGCCATGGTGGGGATACTAGCTTGTGAGTGAGCTGGGATGTGGCTGCAGACCCAGCAATTAGGAATATTCAGGATCTGGGCTATCTGCACCTGTTGTTGGATGAAAGAATTGTCACTGTCACTCTGGATTCCCCAGACCCTCAGGACACAGTAGCTGAGGATTAAGCTTCTCAAAGGACACATGTTGGAAGCAGGACCCTTTCTGGTTCCGACACCCCCTTTCAAGGGAACCGCAGTCACGGTTTTACGTCCACCAGGCAGCAGGCGCTAGGCTCACTACTGCTTCTTGTTTGTTGGGTCCTGCTGTCTACTTACCCTCTGCTTCTGGCAACCCTTACGAGAGCGCAGATTGTAAGGTATTGCAGGCTGTTCCTCTTTGTCTTCTGGGGTTGAAGCTGGTTCTGCGTGGTCTTGCAGAGGTGCTTGGTCCCCTTGAGGTGGCGCTGGCTTACACTGTGAGGCGTGGATCCATGCAGCGATGCTGGATAATTTCACTGCTGTCTGGGTGGTGAGCAGTACCTGGTATGGACCCTTCCACCGGGGTTCCAAGGCGTGCTTCCGAAGGTGGTGCCGCAGGTAGACCCAATCACCAGGCTCAAGAGTGTGACAGGCAGCAGAGGTGGGTTCCATCGGCCAAGCTGCTCGCACCTGCAAATGGAAGGAGCTCACAGCTTGCATTAACCCTTTGCAGTACTGGAGGAGCGTGCTGTGAGTTAGGTTTAGGTCTGGGGCTGGGGTAATAGTAGCCATTGTTCGCATAGGGCATCCCATGATGATTTCAAATGGACTCAATTTGTGTCTCTGGGATGGGGATGACCGAATTTCCATAAGGGCCAGTGGTAAAGCAGCTGGTCAGTTTAACCCTGTGGAACTACAGCTTTTTGCCAGCTTATTTTTAAGCACACCATTTCGCCTTTCAACTGCCCCTGCACTCTGTGGATGGTAAGGGCAGTGCAACAGGTGGGTGACATGTAATACCTGGTTTAGATGTTGAACAGTTTTTCCAGTAAAATGTGTTCCCCGGTCACTAGACAAAGTGGCAGGAATTCCCTTGGTAGGGATAATGTGGTTTAACAGACATTTTGCAACGGACAATGAATCAGCTTTGCGACAGGGAAAGGCTTCAATCCAACCCGAAAACAGACATATTATAACTAAAATGAATTCATATTTCTGACACGTTGGCATTTGTACAAAATCAAGTTGCCAGTGTAGGAAAGGTGCTTGAGGCAAACCCCGGAACCCTTGTGTTACTTTTACAGATTTGCCTACATTGTGGCTTTGAAAAGTAACACAAGCGGCACAGTGGCGGGTTGCAAAGGAGCTGAAATGGGGAACCCACCACCCCGCCTTACTCATAGCAGAGACCATCCCCTCCTTGCCAACATGCGAAACACCATGTAGCAGGGCGGCTAGAGATGGGTAGAGTGAGATGGGGGCTACAAAGGTACCGGTGGGCGATCACCAAAGGGAATCAGAATGTAAAGAGCAACCCAAAGCACTCCAGGAGTCTTTCTCTGTTTCTGGGGCAGAATCCTGGAGCTGAGCGAGATGAGACAGGGATGGTGGCGTTACAGAGACAGAGAGGGGACCAAGAAACGCTTCTGGTGAAGGTTTTATAGTGGTGGCATGTTTTGCAGCAACATCAGCAAGTGCATTACCATTTGCCACCTCGGTGTCTGCCGCTGAGTGGCCAGTACACTTAACAATTGCCAAGGCAGACGGTAGTAAAACTGCATACAGGAGGGCGGCAATGTAGGGGCCATTCTTGATAGGGGTACCAGTAGAAGTAAGAAAACCTCGAGCCTGCCAGAGGATGCCAAAGTCATGCACAACCCCAAAGGCATACCGAGAATCAGTAAAAATAGTGGCAGAGAGCCCCTCGGCTAGAAAGCAGGCACGGGTTAGAGCAATCAGTTCACCCACCTGGGCAGAGGTCACAGAGGGTAAGGGCGCAGCTTCTATGGTCTCAGAGAGAGAGACCACAGCGTACCCTGCAAGAAGGTGGCCTTGGTCATTTCTATAACAGGACCCATCAGTGAATAATACCAGCTCAGAGTTAGGGAGAGGTACATCTGAAAGGTCGGGGCGTGGGACAGTGATAGCGGAGACAGTTGCAAGGCAGTCATAGGGTTCACCATCACTAGGTAAAGGAAGGAGGGTAGCAGGGTTTAACCAGGAGCAGCGATTAATAGTGATATGTGAGGCTGAAAGCAGCAAAAGTTCATACCTAGTGAGGCGAGCACAGGAGAGGTGAGCAGTGTTGTGTTGCAGAAAGAGAGTTTCCACAGAATGGGGAACCATGAGAGTGAGAGGAGAGCGGAGGACAAGGGACTCAGACATCTCGACCAGGCGCGCCGCAGTAGGTACAGCGTGTAGGCAAGGGGGTAAACCCTGGGCTACAGGGTCCAAGGTTGCAGAAAAATAAGCCCACCGGGCGATTTCTGTCACCGTGCTCCTGAGTAAGAACCCCGAGGGCACAAGCAGATTGTTCGTGACAGAAAAGGGTAAAAGGCTTGTCATAGGTTACCCTAAGGCAGGGGCAGAGGCTAAATTCTGCTTAAGGGAGATGAAAGCAGCATTTGCTTCAAGTGGCCATGGCATGGGGTTAGGTACAGAGGATCGAGTGAGTTCTTGGAGTGGTTTAGCCAGAGAAGCATATTGGGGAATCCATTGCCTACAGAACCCTGTCATGCCTAAGAATTTTCTGACCTGGCGTGGAGAGCAAGGCTGGGGAAAGCTAAGGATGGCTTGTACCCGGGCTGGATAGAGTGTACGGGAGCCCTGGGAGAGAAGGAAGCCTAGGTATGTGACAGAGGTTTGGCAGAGCTGCAATTTTGTGCAAGAGGCCTTATGACCCTTTTTTGCTAAAGCTGTGAGAAGTGTTAGTGAATCAGTTTCTGAGGCAGACAGAGAGGGGGAGCACAGGAGTAAGTCGTCCACATATTGGATCAGTGTGGATCCTGATGGGAAAACCAGATCAGCGAGATCCCTGGCTAGGGCTTGAGAAAAATAGGATGGACTCTCTGTATACCCCTGGGAAGGGTAGTCCATGTATATTGCTGACCCTTATAGGAGAAGGCAAAGAGATACTGGGATTCAGAGTGAACTGGGACAGAGAAGAAAGCGGAGCACAAATCTACAACAGTAAAGTGGGTTGCATTAGGAGGAATAGACGCTAGTATTGTAGCAGGGTTAGGAACCACTGGAAAAGAAGGTATGACAATACGGTTAATAGCTCGAAGGTCTTGAACAAATCGCCACGATTTGCCATCAGCCTTTTGAACTGGGAGGATAGGGGTGTTACAGGGGCTGGAACAAGGGACAATAATTCCTTGTTCTTTTAATGCAGATATAACTGCAGCAATCCCAGCCTCTGCCTCAGGATTCAAAGGATACTGAGACAGGCGAGGCAGAGGTTTGGAATTGTCTACAGTAATCCGAACTGGGTCAGTATTTAATCGGCCCACTTCAGATGGGTGAGATGGCCATAGGGAGGAAGGAACCTGAGAGATTAGGTGCTCTAGGGACGGAGTTAAGGGACAGCAAGGGACCAGAGTGGAGAGGGAAGTTTCAGACAGCAGGGAGGCTACAGAATCACATAAGGAAGACTGAGGGATTTGCAGATAGACACCATCTGGGGAGCAGTAAATAGAACAGCCAAGTTTGCATAGCAAGTCCCGTCCCAGAAGGTTTGCAGGGGTGGAATCAGAGAGGAGGAATGCATGCTCCTCAGAGAGGGGACCGACCTGAACAGACAAAGGTTTTGAGAGGGGAAAAGAGGTAGGGATCCTTGTAATGCCAACAGCAGACACGGATTTTCCAAATCGGGGAACCTCAGGCAAGTCAGTGGTGCGGATTGTAGAAAGAGAAGCTCCAGTATCAACAAGGAAAGGGAGAGAGAGAGATCATTTACAGTCAGGACACATTCTCCAGTAGGGGACAGATGTAATAAGGGAGCTAAAACTTTGTGAGGTTCCCCAGCATCCCGTCATTGTTGGGGTGAAAAATAGGGTTGGGGATCAGCTGGAGGAACGTTCACTTGATTTCCCATACAATTATTAGGTCGTCTTGGACACTCTTTTTTTCCAGTGTCCAGGCTGTTTACAGTAGTTACAAACCCCAGTTAATCCAGCCCCCCGCCCCCTTCCGCAACCCCGTCCCTGTCCCTGGTGTGGTCTGCTTAGTCCTGAATAATGCTGTATCTGCAGAGCCATTAACTTTTGGGAGGACTGTTCCTCCTTTCCTTTTAAAGTGCGGTAGCAATGCTCTGCTACTGCCAGCAATTTGTCCATGGTTTCAGTCTCCCATCCCACACTTACTCGTTTTAACATGCTGCCTGTGGCAGGGAGAAGACCATCAAAAAATGCATGTGCCAAGGCCCCCTGCCCATTTACATCGGGCTCTTGTATTCCTGAATGTTGTAGGAAAATATCAGTTAGCCGGGACCTATAGTCGCCTGGGCTTTCTCCGTGCCCTTGCTTACAGCAACGTATTGCTGTCCAGTTTGTTTGAGGAGACCACACTTTGGGAATGGCTTGATGCAGGCGCTTCCAAAGAGCCATACACCAGTCTCTGTATGCCGAATCTGGGCCAGTACTTTTTATGGTTGAGTGGCATGCCTCAGCTGGCCAGTCTGCAGCAGCCAACCATTTTTCATAATAACTGGCAGGAGCTAACAATTTACACAGTTGGAGGAGATCTGTCTCAGAGGGTTCATAGGTTTCACAGATTAACAGAAACTCCTCAGCAAATTTGACAGAGTTTTCCTGTGGTTTGGGAAAACTTTTAACTATAGATAAAAGTTCCATACGAGTCCAGGGCTTATAATCCCATATGGACTCACTTTCTCCCATCTTAAGGACTCGTAAGGGTGCCACAACAGTTTGATCAGAGTCTCTCATTAACCTCCCATCAGGTTCTCTTTTCCAAGAAGAGATGTCAAGAGAATCTTTGCAGTCTGCTTTGGATTTCTTCTTCATAATATTTTGCAGAGCTGCGAGGCCAATGAGGGTATCTTCTTCACTTTCATTATCTGTAGTCACTGAAGATTTTTCCTTTTCTGATTTCTTATTTGCGCAGGAGTATGGTGGGAGTCGGGTTTGATCCAGATCATTGCACAGGACTGGGCAAAGGGGAGCGCTCAGACTAGTGGTGGGAGAGACTGCATCCAATTGAACGGTTAGTTTTTTGATAGAATTTTTAAGAGAGGTGAGTTTTGACTCAGTCCATCTACAATTTGCCTCTTCCCACCACTGCATGAAGCAATCTACTTCTCCTCTCTCCAATTTGGTTTTTGGGAGGACAAGTTTGCTTTTTAAAGCATCCACTTGATCCTTGTCCCAAGAACCTAACAGTGACCACTGTAATTTGGGGTTCTCTAGAGCTAATTTGGACCATTTTTCAAGAAACCTACAAGAGTCCGGACCCCTCCTAAAATACATAAAATAAGCTGGAGTTCCCTTAGGGAACTGTTCTACCTTAGACTTCTGATTCCAGAAGGACTTCACACAGCACTCACACAAGAAGGAAATTCGGGCTCAGCAGAGCGGTACCCGGTGCAACACACAGAAAGGAGCTCACAGGCTACTGCCTCAACTGCCCTTGCTTTCACACCAGGGGTTATACCCAAGGCGTGGTGCGGCTGCAGCTGTGCAGATTCCACTTATTCAGACCGTGGGGACGGGGACCCCTTGGTCAGCCAGTCTCCGGACAGAGATGGCTCCCAGATTCACACACACACCACGGGGAAGACGAATAGACACAAAGACAAGACAGTTCTCAAACTGGTTAAAGCACAAAAATAATAATTACCTGAGACGTCTGATTCCAGAAGCTGGATCCAAAGACCCCTACCCGAACAGAGTGGGAACCAACAAGTTCAATGGCGTAGACTGCGCTGCTGCTGTGTACCTTTCTGTCTTGTGGAGGATCGCTTGGACTAAGCGTCCAGGCGCCGGCTGCCACGATCGTCCTGCAAGGCAGTCAGGGATCACACAGCCTCAGTGAAGCCACTTGCCATCTCGGTGGAACCTCCAAATTGTCAAAGTTTGACTCAGACTCACAATTTATCAGACCACTCTGTTTTATTAGCAAAGCTGCTCTGCTAATACATTTAGAAGTGAGCCCCCTGAGTGGGGCTTGTGTCTTTTAATTTATACAGTTTTTTGGAGAACAAGTTACAGAGAAGTTACAGACAAAAGAAGAAAAAGATTTTAGTCACCACCCTTTGAGATCCCTGAGACCAGTCACATATCTTCAATTACCTGCCACCCTTAACAGTCTCCTTTAACAGCTTCCAGTTAACTTAACTAATTGCCCTTCACATCTTCCATTCTGATCCATTCAAAAGCTAACTGTCCCTATGTGTGCTCCCTCAGATACTTTGTAACATGTTTTGGCATGCCCTCTCATATACAATGTATCCAGCATGTCCCCTTATACAATGTTATACTTCCACAAACCCCTAGGTCCTTTTCTGCAAAACTGCTGCCTAGCCATTCGGTCCCTAGTCTGTAGCGGTGCATGGGATTCTTCCATCCTAAGTGCAGGACTCTGCACTTGCCCTTGTTGAACCTCATCAGATTTCTTTTGGCCCAATCGTCCAATTTGTCTAGGTCACTCTGGACCCTATTCCTACCCTCCGGCATATCTACCTCTTCCCCCAGCTTAGTGTCATCTGCAAACTTGCTGAGGGTGCAGTCCACGCCATCCTCCAGGTCATTAATGAAGACATTGAACAAAACCAGCTACAGGACCGACCCTTGGGGCACTCCACTTGATACCGGCTGCCAACTAGACATGAAGCCATTGATCACTACCCGTTGAGCCCGACAATCTAGCCAGCTTTCTATCCACCTTATAGTCCATTCATCCAGCCCATACTTCTTTAACTTGCTGGCAAGAATACTGTGGGAGACCATATCGAAAGCTTTGCTAAAGTCAAGGAATAACACATCCACTGCTTTCCCCTCATCCACAGAACCAGTTATCTTGTCATATAAGGCAGTTAGATTAGTCAGGCATGACTTGCCCTTGGTGAATCCATGCTGACTGTTCCTGATCACTTTCCTCTCCTCTAAGTTCTTCGGAATTGATTCCTTGAGGACCTGCTCCATGATTTTTCCAGGGACTGAGGTGAGGCTGGCTGGCCTGTAGTTCCCCGAATCCTCCTCCTTCCCTTTTTTAAAGATGGACACTACATTAGCCTTTTTCCAGTCGTCTGGGACCTCCCCCGATCGCCATGAGTTTTCAAAGATAATGGTCAATGGCTCTGCAGTCACATCCTCCAACTCCTTTTGTACCACATCCGGCCCCAGGGACTGGTGCTCGTCCAGCTTTTCTAAATAGTCCCAAACCCCTCTTTCTCCACAGAGGGCTGGTCACCTCCTCCCCATGCTGAGCTGCCCAGTACAGTAGTCTGGGAGCTGACCTTGTTCGTGAAGACAGAGGCAAAAAAAGCATTGAGTACATTAGCTTTTTCCACATCCTCTGTCACTAGGTTGCCTCCCTCGTTCAGTAAGAGGCCCACACTTTCCTTTACTTTCTTCTTGTTGCTAACATACCTGAAGAAACCCTTCTTAACATCTCTTGCTAGCTGCAACTCCAAGTGTGATTTGGCATTCCTGATTTCACTCCTGCATGCCCGAGCAATATTTTTATACTCTTCCCTAGTCATTTGTCCAATCTTCCACTTCTTGTAAGCTTCTTTTTTTGTGTTTAAGATCAGCAAGGATTTCACTGTTAAGCCAAGCTGGTCACCTGCCATATTTACTGTTCTTTCTACACATCAGGATGGTTTGTTCCTGTAACCTCAATAAGGATTCTTTAAAATACAGAATACAGTCCAGCTCTCCTGGACTCCTTTCCCCCTCATGTTATTCTCCCAGGGTATCCTGCCCATCAGTTCCCTGAGAGAGTCAAAGTCTGCTTTTCTGAAGTCCAGAGTCCGTATTCCTTTCTTCCTTGTGTCAGGATCCTGAACTTGACCATCTCATGGTCACTGCCTCCCAGGTTCCCATCCACTTTTGCTTCCCCTACTAATTCTTCCCGGTTTGTGAGCAGCAGGTCAAGAAGAGCTCTGCCCCTAGTTGGTTCCTCCAGCACTTGCACCAGGAAATTGTCCCCTACACTTTCCAAAAACTTCCTGGATTGTCTGTGCACTGCTGTATTGCTCTCCCAGCAGATATCAGGGTGATTGAAGTCTCCCATGAGAACCAGGGCCTGCGATCTAGTAACTTCTGTTAGTTGCCGGAAGAAAGCCTAGTCCACCTCATCCCTCTGATCTGGGGGTCTATAGCAGACTCCCACCACGACATCACCCTTGTTGCTCACACTTCTAAACTTAATCCAGAGATTCTCAGGTTTTTCTGCAGTTTCGTACCGGAGCTCTGAGCAGCCATACTGCTCTCTTACATACAGTGCAACTCCCCCACCTTTTCTGCCCTGCCTGTCCTTCCTGAACAGTTTATATCCATCCATGACAGTACTCCAGTCATGTGAGTTATCCCACCAAGTCTCTGTTATTCCAATCACATCATAATTCCTTGACTGTGCCAGGACTTCTAGTTCTCCCTGTGTGTTTCCCAGGCTTCTTGCATTTGTGTATAGGCACTTAAGATAACTCGCTGATCATCCCTCTTTCTCAGTTCCCTCTTTTCTCTCTTTCTTCTGGAGGTCACATGCTGCCAAATTTCTTCACCGTCCTTCTGTCCCCGCTGTGCAGCCTGCTCTGAATCTTCAGAACATTTTGTCCGTAGAAGCATATCCTGACGTCTGTCCAGGAAATCTTCAGTTTCTCTTATGCAACGCAGGGTCAATACTTGTTTCTCCAGATCTTGAACCCTCTCTTTCAATATGGAGACCAGCTTGCACTTTGTACAGTCAAAGTCGCTTCTGTCCTGTGGAAGAAAGACAAACTTGGCACATCCTGTGCAGGTAACAACAGCTGACGCTCACCATCCACATTACCTTCCTTCTAAGAGCTTCCTCAGGTGTTGTAGTAATTACTCAGAGAAGCCTGCAAGATGTAAGCCTCAGTGGGCTCTCCCCAGGTGAATTCCCAGGCAAACTCCCTCTTTTAGCCTCTCTGTTGTTCGTCGCTCAGCTGGTTCGCAGCTGACTGACTTTTTATAACAGTCAGGACCACTCAAGGCTCACCTGGAACAAAGCACTCCCAATTCACACTTTTCAAACAATCATAACCTAATGTGGGACAGAGTGGGGGGGTTAGGGCCAGGGAAGGTTGCAGAGCAAGCGCACCTGCACTCACCCCCACACTGGTGGCTCCTGTCACGGGGAGCTGGGCCTGGCTTCCCCGCTGCTGGCATTGTGACGTGGCGCATAGCGTATCCCCGCTGCTCAGGTTTGGCCTGGCCACCACTCCATCATCATGATGGAGGGGTGGTTGGGCCAAAGTTGCATGAGTGGTGCTGTGACCTGGTGTGCCAGGTCTCAACACCTGAATGTAGGGAGCTGAATCCAGCCCTCCAGAATAGGAGCCATGGGAGCTGCTACTGTGGGGCAAATTTTTATTTAGTTGTATACATTGTGTATCATGTTATTTTGTTTTTGCAAAAACTACAGGGCTTTAAGTAGAATCATAAGCATATGTGGGGGAGAAGAGTCCCAATACGCCGCCCAGTCAAATCAATGTGAAATTTGTCATTGACTTTAGCAGAAGCAGGCTCAGTAGACTCGGATCTATTGAAAAGTATTGTTTATTTAGTTTTTAAATGATTTAAACCAATATTATAGTTAAATGGCAGATTTCATGCCACCATTAAATGGTGGGGGGTAAGATTAACATTTAACTGGTTAATTAAAAATGCACAAATCACCCACATGGTGATACATTTTGTGTTGCCTTTCTGCTGAACAGTAACAAAGGCCAGGACTTGCAGGTTGGCTTCCCATTGGAGGAGAAATCAGTGACTCAGAGTCTGGGTATATCCTTAGTGTATTTTATTTTATTTATCCTACGTATAACAGTCCTGGAACAGAGGTGGTCAGGCACCATTCAGGCAAACCTCTCTTTCTGAACTCATAGCCCAGTTGTTTTCCCAGGGAGCAACTCTGTCCCAGGAATCAACTACAGTTAAAAAGAGTAAGTCTGAGAATAAATTCTGTTGCCACAGATCCTCCTCCCACCCCCAATAAACTACATCACAAAAGTAACAGCATTTCTTCAAAGAGTCTACACTGCTTAACTTCAGTACCCAGAAAGATAATGGAGCAAATAATTAAGCAACCAGTTTGCAAACACCTAGAAGATAATAAGGTGATAATTAACAGCATGGGTTTGTCAAGAACAAATTGTGTCAAACCAATCTGATAGCTTTCTTTGACAGGGTAACAAGCCTTGTGGATGGGGAGAAGTGGTAGATGTGGTATATCTTGGCTTTAGTAAGGCTTTTGATTCTGTCTCACATGACCTACTCATAAACAAACTAGGGAAATACAACCTAGATGGAGCTACTTAAATAAGGTGGGTGCGTAACTGGTTGGAAAACTGTTCCCAGAGAGTAATTATCAGTGGTTCACAGAAAAGTTGGAAGGGTATATCAAATGGGGTCCCACAGGAATCAGTTCTGGGGTTGGATCTGTTCAATATCTTCATCAATGATTTAGATAATGTCATAGAGAGTACACTTATAAAGTTTGCGGATGATACCAAGTTGGGAGAGGTTGCAAGTGCTTTGGAGGATAGGATTAAAATTCAAAATGATCTGGACAAACTTGGAAAAAAGGTAAGTAAATAGGATGAAGTTCAATAAGGACAAATGCAAAGTACTAGAAGGAGCAATCAGTTGCACACATACAAAATGGGAAATGACTGCCTACGAAGGAGTACTGAGGAAAGGGGTGTGGGGGTCATAGTAAATCACAAGCTAAATATGAATCAACAGTGTTGCAAAAAGCAAACATCATTCTGGGATGTACTAGGAGAAGTGTTGTAACCAAGACACAAGAAGTAATTCTTCTGCTCTACACCATGTTGATTAGGCCTCAACTGGAGTATTGTGTCCAGTTCTGGGCACCACGTTTCAAGAAAGATGTGGACAAATTGGAGAAAGTCCAGAGGAGAGCAACAAAAATAATTAAAGGTCTAGAAAACATGACCTATGAGGGAGGATTGAAAAAAACGAGTTTGTTTAGTCTGGAGAAGACTGAGGGAGAACATTACAGTTTTCAAGTACATAAAAGATTGTTATAAGAAGGAGGGAAAAAAATTGTTGTTCTGAACCTGTGAGGACAAGATAAGAACCAATGGGCTTAAATTGCAGCAAGGGAGGTTTAGGTTGGTCGTTAGGAAAAACTTCCTAACTGTCAGGGTGGTTAAGTACTGGAATAAATTGCCCAGGGAGGTTGTGGAATCTCCATCATTAGAGATTTTTTTTAAGAGCAGGTTAGACAAACACCTGTCAGGAATGGTCTAGATAATACTTAATCCTGTCATGAGCGCAGAGGGCTGGACTAGATGACCTCCCTTCCAGTCCTATGATTCTATGCTCACACACTGAAACGATTTTTTTTTATTATTATATTTTTAAAAACAACTCTGTGTAACAGCGCCACCTGGTGACTGTGCCATAATAGTATCCTGCTTTAATGGGTTTCACATGGTTTTATTAAGGTTTCAGAGTAACAGCCGTGTTAGTCTGTATTCGCAAAAAGAAAAGGAGTACTTGTGGCACCTTAGAGAGTAACCAATTTATTTGAGCATGAGCTTTCGTGAGCTACAGCTCACTTCATCGGATGCATGAAAGCTCATGCTCAAATAAATTGGTTAGTCTCTAAGGTGCCACAAGTACTCCTTTTCTTTTTGTTTTATTAAGGGTTCTTTTTAAAGGTAAGATTTGATTAGGGCTCATGTGATAACACCAGTTCCAGAAATAGGAATTTTCACAACAAACACATTAATATAATCTTGACATTGCATAATCAAAACCAACATTCCCTTGTATTTCATGACACATTAAGGTACTCTGACATTTACTTTATTTTTATGATCTACAATAAGGATTCAGTTGCTTTTCTTCAGTTGGGTCTAGATCCACAACCCACCCACCAGACTGTTAGATATTCTGAGGCAAGTCTCTCAAATGTGCCTGTTAAAGCTGTACCAATATGTATAAATATTCATGGGAGCAGCGACTAGACCCTCCCACCTCCTCGCTGATTGCCCTAACCACCAGGCTAGAGAGTTATCCTCGCTGGCTCTTTCTAGCCCAGTGACTATTTAATTATTTATGCAAAGTGGATCAGCTTCTACAATAGAGGCATAGCTAGGAGTGGAAACGTGGGTGGGCCCCGACTTTCGGGTGGACTGGCAAGGACAGACAGTGCTAGCTCAGCTTCCATTTGAAGCCACATCCCCCCATCCCCTTCCTAGACCTGGTACCCCCAGATACAGGGCTTCACTAGATTTCTGAAGGGGGGGGTGGGACTAGCTCTGTCCGGCATTTCAGGTACCAGAGTGACACTCCAGGCCACTCTGGCAATGGGTGAGGGTGAGTGCTCCAACCACTGAGCTCTCTACCCACACACACACACAGTTTTGCTTGTCCCTGGATGTCTTTGGTGTGGGTTAGGCATGCATTAAGCACTCCTACCAGATTGGGTCCCACAGGCAAGATAGGTTGGGGGGGATGCCTAGTTTATGAATCCTGCCAGGTCTGAAGCATTAACTAGTGTGCTGAGCTGCGTGGTGCCATCAGGGCTTAGGTGGTTTTGTGCATGCCATAGCAGGAACTTAGGTGCCATGGGAATTTAAGTTCCTACAGGGTTAGGCAGCTGGTGAGTGGGGTTTTGAGGCTGTCAGTGGTGTCTAAATGTTGGACTTAGGTGGCTAACTGCCACTTTACGTGCCGAAGTCCCTCTGCAGATCTAGCCCTTGGTATCTTGTAGTTTTCAGGAGGGACCTGCAACACTGCATTTCTAAAATCAGCAAGAGCCTGGACATAAACAGTTAAGTATGCACAGAGCTGCACTTCTGCCTCTCTCCACCCCCAACCTTCTTCCCAGCACATTCCCAGAGCTCAAACACCAGCACTGCCATGTAACAGCTGTGGGCTTGGAAAGTGTTCCAAATGTTGGCATGCACATGTCTCACTGTGTTGAGGGCTTTCACCGCTTTTAGCCTCCATTCGTTTGAGTGTGGTGTAAACATGGAGTCATTTCTTATTTAGGCATTATTTATGGTGGCTGGCTGCCATTGTTTTCCTCAGCAGTCTTTATAACTGGTTGTGGTAATCAGCTGTTTTATGTTTTCTTTGCGCTGCAATGGTATTTCCCCTCCTCTACATTATAAATAAATTTGGGAGCTTTTTAAGCCAATTTCTACTTGTTTTAGAGATTTAGTCCTGTTAAGGTTTCTTAAATTATTTTAAAATGTCCTTTGGGTGCTATCCTTAGCCACCCTTAACCTTCCTTCTGAACTCAATAGCAGATCTGCGTGCAGATTAAAGTTAGGTGAAGATCAAAAACAAGGTTAAGACTCAGTTTCTTCCCTCGGCCTAGTTTCCATTAATATTAGCATGTTTTAAAGGGTAATTCTACTCCTTATATGCTATGTGGCCCATTCAGTCCTTGTCTTCCTGATAGGACTGTCAGCAAAGCAGCTTCTTAACAATTGTTTTAAGAAAATGAAAGTTAATCCTTTTCTGTCAGCAGTAAAATGTTTTTCAAATGCTTTTACATAAAGTTCCTGTACTTCTGTTAGAAAGAGACAAGGTAGGTGACATAATATCTTTTATTGGACCAACTTCTGTTGGCCAGAGAAACAAGCTTTTGAGCTTACACAGAGCTTTTCTGTGAGCTCAAAATTTTCTCTCACCAACAGAAATTGGTCCTATAAAAGATGTTGCCTCGCCCACCTTGTTTCGGTAATATCCTGGGACCAGCATGGCTACAACACAGCATAGGAACATATCTGTCAGAATGTTGGGGACGTCTGCCAAGTCTTCCCCCTCTATAAGTGCCATGATTTCTCCTGTGTTACCCCTCACACTTGGGAGGAGCACCCCATAAACCTCGGCAAAGCTACCTTATTATCCTCCTTAAAATTTTCCTTTGCCAAGATACCTAGGGATTCATTTGTATCCATTCCCAAGAGATTGTATTA
Source organism: Lepidochelys olivacea (assembly GCF_965140295.1). NCBI lineage: Eukaryota > Metazoa > Chordata > Testudines > Cheloniidae > Lepidochelys > Lepidochelys olivacea. Next base: position 105,464,081 of record NC_140416.1, read on the forward strand.
AAAAGTCATGATATTTACCCACATGAAATAAACGTGTTCATTTATGTGACTGCTATATAATTAGCATATATTTTACATGTGAGATCATGTCATGTCCAATAAGAACTGATATGAAAGTGTCTCCTCTCATATACTCCTGTCCTTACACATTTGTAACACCCATATAGAAATAGATGCCACACTAGCTGTGTATAAGGAACACACCCCAATTTCACACGACTGCTTATTTGGGAAAAAAAGTCTATAATTCTTAAAGCAAAATGGGGATATAGATCCTTAATACTGTTGACATATTCAGATAACCACCTTTAAAAATTAGACCCACAAACAATCTAGATTTCAGAATCCAGTATATCAAGCACCCTCTGACTGACAGAGCTTTATCAGAAGCCATGTTTGCCTCAGCTTCAGGTATGAAAATCAATGAGGGGTATGCGCTTCATCCAGTGAAATGAAAATGTGCTCTAAGAATGCCCACCTAAACAGACCCCTTGTTGTACCTGTAAAACAAATTGACCTGTAGTCAGTACTTTTGTTGTTGTTTGTTTGTTGTTATGAGCTGACGACAGTGTGAGATAGTTATCACCCTGCTACTGACTTGAGCCACATTTGAACCATTGTCCTAGCACTGAAATGCTGTGTATCTGTTTACCAATCCCTAAGCAATGCAGTCCTGAAAATTCACTTGACATGTTATTAGTTAGTGTGTTGATGTTTTTCCAGTGAAAGTAAATCTTTAGATTAGAACTGAGAAAATGGTGCACAGCTATCCCATGAATATTCATTCAGATTTTTAAATGAACTTGTTTTAACTGTGGTCACGTCCCTGGTTGTGTTTCCCTGCTATATATAGTATAGTGAATAAGTTTGCTGGCAGGAGTGTTTGCTAAGTGAGTGTGCTTTAAGTGAATATTACAAACTTTGAATTGGTAATGACAAATATTCTTATCAGAATCCTTATTCTAAGAATTATGCTTGTCTGATCATGGAACAGATCACATGGTATGTTTCTATGTGTCTAATCAAAACAGCTCATATCCGATATTGTCAGTGAACTATTCACATGCAAGAACTGGTAAAAGACCATTTGTTTGCAGAAACTCTTCAGTGAAAAAATGTCAGTAACACACAAGTTTATCAAAAAACCATCTGTTGGCAGACCGTTTGTACACAGAAAAAGATAAAATTTGCAGAATAAATGGTAGATTTAAAATAATTTACCCAGCTTTAGCATTAATTTTCTTTTTTTAAGTGTGTTATTACAAAACAATACGAAAGTATCTAGTGACCTTGCTGTCACTCTGGTATCAGTTTAGCAGTTTAGAAGGGCTACATTATTATTGATTTCATGCCAGATTTTATAATTTCATTTTTTTGTGATTTGCACTTAATATCACTCTAAATGGTAAAAATTAATTAACAACTCTTCAGTGAATGCTAGTCACTAGAGAATCAAAAATCCCAATCCAGCATGTGTATTCAGAACATAGCCCTGAATGCACTGGTGAATTTAAGAATCAGTTTGCTAAAAGAAGTTAACTGTGATTAAATTTATTACAATTCACTGGAGACGTAAGTGTGGGTGCACAAGAGCGCTGGTCCAAAACAGAGTGTCTTCAAAACAGCTTCAGACTGCTAATTTTTTCTGAGAGACTCGCTGGAGATTCTCAGGCAACTCATCAGTATTGGTTTATATGGATCAGATGCTAAATAATATCTAGATTTGAAGACTTAATAAGTTATAACTCTTGAAGTTAGTGTTTCATTTTAGCATTGTCCTGCTTAATTGAAACTAGTTAGTGTTACCATGTTCACATTGCTATTTCAACTCTTGTGCTTAATACATATTCTTTCTCCCCTTACGCTGCTTCTCAGACATGACCTATTAACCCTACTGTATTTCACATTGACAAGTGACATGTGATGCTGGTTATGGGTAGGCCCGGACTGATCTCGAAGACTCATCTCCTGTTTCAGTCTCTTCAAAGTCTGCCTAATCTAATACATATATGGTCTAGGAGGGCTTGCATTCATTTTTCCTGTCACCACGTTTCTGATTGGAGGACTTTAGGTCCAAAATATCCCAAGGAGTCTTAGGGTGCTTGACTGTACTTCAGATAAGTTTTTTCCCCCCTTTCCTTTGGGAGTTTCTGTACACACCAGATTTCCCTGATTATGCTAGATATTGATTCAGTCAGTGTGTAGCTACAAAACTCCTGATGTGTCAGTTGGATACATTATCCTCTATGTCTAATGTGGAAATCAGTCCAAAGGATTGTTTAAACTGTCTCTCTTTGTATTGCAACTTGGGAAGTAATTTTATTTCTCTAAAATGCCAGTCTGTCGGGCTCGGCAGGATCATCTCAAAGTGGGGAGATGGGCTACGATCAGCCTGAGTATGCATGGTAAGTAGAATCTTAATGTTAATTAAGATGATTTCAAGGCAGTCAATGCCATACCATGACATAAGTTTTTCAGGCAGAACTCTTCATTGATTTCAGTGTGGACTTCTTCGCAAAAACTGACAGTGCAATATGGCCTTCACTGTTTTTGTTGGTTTTATTTTTAATTATTGTTATTTATAAGATCGGAAACTGCTTATTATAAACAGAATATGTTATGTAGCTACTATAATCTTGGTTAAAGCAGATGTTTAGTATTCTTTCTTTTAAAATAATAGAAAGTTTATTTATCTCACATTAGTTGGAAGAAATTAACTGAGGCTAAATGCAACCACTGAACGTTATTCTTTGGTACTCATTGAAACGTGAAGATTTTCTTCACTTGTCTGCATCAGTTTTTGCATGGCTTGATTCTGGTTCCTCTTGTATCGCTTTTTACAGTGGTGTAACCACATTGACTAGTGGAACAATTCTTGATTTACATCTGTGTGTGAAGAGGGCAGAATGCAGGCCCTTTGAGACTAGCTTTGATTGTAAAATATGATTGATTGTCCTCTTGAATAATAGGAATAACATGTGAAATCTACAGTTTGATCTAAATGTGACATGCAGTTATTTTTCCCCCTAACACAAATGGACTACATGCTTCCTGCAGGGCCCTCTGTTTTAAAGCCACACCAAGAGGCTTTCTAATTACACTTCTAATTCAGCTGACTTCTTTGGTCACCTCCACCTTTTTATGATAGATATGCCTATCTGCTTTACAGAGCTACTCTTGGACTAATCCACAGGGAAATAGAAGACAGATGTGTAATTTTACATATTTTATTTTGCACTCGTGGAAGCCATTCTTTCCTGAAAGCTGTCAGTTAGCAGGGGGATGGAATACCTTACCACTGAAGTGTAATTCATTGTGCTAAATCGGAACAACCACATATTCCCTGTACAATGAGTTAAAATAGAGCCAGAGCCATGATTTATTATAACTTGTAAAGGATATTTATATTGTCTGTATTTCCTTAACATCCAGGAAGCAGATCCTGTAGAGTCTGCTCCCCTCAAGCATTCCTAGAAGTCGAACTCACTACCAAAATAAAGCCTTTTAGGCAAAGGATGTATATTAATTTCTGTAACATACTTCAAGTAATACAGTTAATGTGAGCTTGGTCATATATAGTGTGTAATGCATTGTTATTTAATTGGATGTTCAGGGAATTAGAAGTGGGATATGGAGCTCTTCTTGTCTGGTTCAAATTTCAGCCATGATCAGTAGTGGGCAAAAATCATTGTTGTTCAACCGATTTCAGAGGTGCTGAGCTACCACCGGTCCTTTGATATCACTGGGAATTAAGGGCGCTCAGCACCACTGAAAATCAGACTTCATCTGTCCAGTCCCTGACTGAGACCTAATTCTTATAGGCACGTAAACAATCTGATTCTTACTGGGTCCATGTATACATCCCAAAAGCCACTTACTACTTAACTCAGCAGAGGGGCCCATGACTGACAGTCTTGCATACAGACCTACCTTCTCACTTGTAGAGGGTTTTTTTTTCCAAAACCAGATTAAGGCACATTGGCACGTCACTGGGTGGAAGCATATGCTGCCAGTGCCCAAACAATACTATTTTGGTGGGCTAAGAGAGTACTTTGGTCTCCAGGGCTTTTAGGCCAGCATCTTTCACAAAACTACAAGAATAGGAGAATTAAAATAATTAATTTGGCTCGTTTTGCTACAAACATGTATATAGCTATCTTGTTCTCCTTTGTTTCCCTTTATGGAACGGTTTCATGGGCAGGTAGAGAGTGCATCATAAAGTATTGTGTCTGTAAAGAAACAATATAAAATACTTCAAACATCCACACTCTGGAAATTATTTTTCAATGGCTAATGTGTAAAAACAAACCCAAATAATATAACAACCCATATGGAATTGTAAAATGTGTATGCAGCTAGAGCAAGAAGTGCTGTTAAAAAAAATCTCAAGAAAACACATTACATTTTATTTATTCCCCTAAGCCTAGATCCAGAAAAACATTTTAGTGTGTGCTTCTCTTTAAGCTCTTTCGTAGTCCCTGGGGACTACTTGCCTATTTTTCTTTGAGCTCATGCTCAAGGGCTTTGTTGGACTGGGGCTCTGAAGAGAGAGTCATTTTCTGACAAGTTTTGGGAAAGGTCACTCTGGTGCCAAGTTCTTCTCTGAGTTTCCTTTACACCTCAAAGCAGGCAAAGGGTGGGACAGGGGACCCTGTTTTCAGTGAGACCACACAGCCGTTCTGGCACTAACTGTCCAGACTCAGCACAGCTTTGTAACCTCTCTCACTGTAGGGGTGCAGTAATGTCTCACGATGAAATCACAGCGGTGCACAGGGCCAGCACACCATTTAAATGGTGCTGGCCTTCTTTGCAGTGAGTGAACATTACTCCAAGTGAGACTGATTGTTTCTATTTCCTTCTGAGGCGAGCCTTTAATCCAGGGGTGAGCAAACTTTTTGGCCTGCAGGCTAAATCAGGGGTGCGAAACTATATGGAGGGCTGGGTAGGGAAGGCTGTGCTTCCCCAAACAGCCTGTCCCCCGCCCCCTCCCACTTCCCGTCCTCCCTCAGAAGTCCCAACCCATCCAACCCCCCCTACTCCTTGTCCCCTGACCTCCCCCTCCCGGGACCCCCATCCCTAACCGCCCTCCATGACCTCACCCCCTATCCAGCCCACCCCTGCTCCCTGTCCCCTGACCACCACCCCCCAAACCTCTGCCCGCTGTCCCCTGACTGCCCCCCAGGACTCCCTGCCCCTTATGCAACCCTCCCGCTCCCTTACCATGCTGCTCAGAGTGGCAGGAGCTCGCAGCCACGCCACCACACTGACCAGCAGGAGCGGTGGGACAGAGCGCTGGCAGCGCAGCAATCTGAGGCTGCGGGAGGGGGGGGACAGCAGGGGAGGGGCCGGGGCTAGCCTCCCCTGCCAGGAGCTCAGGGGCTGGGCAGGATGGTCCCGTGGATATATTCTTCATTTTAATGTTCTTCTCCATTTAACAACAAAAATAATTGTATATAAATTACTAGTATAGATTCAAAAATTTCTTTGTGTATTTCAGAATTTCAGAGCACCATCTGAGAGAAAATGTCACAAATGAATTTGGTTAGAGAAAGCATTTTTGCAGTGTGTATTGGCTCAGATGTCATTTACTGTTGGGTCATATTTCTTTTATAAATGTATACTCAGAATTAGGGCATGAGAGGAGGTGTCAAACACACACATAATATTTGTTCCTCTTCTCATTCATACATATGTTGGCTAAGTTCTGTGGACTCTGCAGCGTGTTCTTCACACAACTCTAATCATTTGCTAAGATGGTTGACATTATGTCTGGTAAAGAAATTACTCAGAAGCCCGCTGTGAGTTAAACACTAAGAACAAAGCATATGGTACACCCCAAATGTGGAGTAAACATTGATCTTGTTTCCCAGATGTAGATAACGTAGCTGTTGCTAGATCCATATCCGTGCGTCTGTGAGTGTGAGTGAGTTCTGGGGTGACATTCTGTTGCCCCAATCCTGTGTGCAGAAATCCCCAGAAGTGTTCAAGTTAACTATGTAGATCTCTCAAATAGTAGAATTTGGACTTGGGTGTGTAGATGAGCAGGCAGAACATCAGCGTTGAAGTGTTTTATTTCTCTTTTACCTACAGTGCGTCTTCAAACGCTTATGCAGGTGAGTAACTGTGAGTACGTGCATAGTTCCTTTAAAGTTAAGCACATGAGTTAATTGTTTGCAGGACGGCATCCTTTATGAACAAAGAGCTTGTGGCTGATGCAGTATATTTGATACTGCACAGATGTAGAACCCTTTGCCATTCCTACAGGGCAAGGGAAAACTCCAGCCATCCAACAAAGCAAGTTGAATAAAACTTCATGGGTCAGATCCTCAGCTGCTGTAAATCAGCTCTGCTGGGGTAGAAGAGGTGACGCTGATTTTCACCAGCTGAGGATGCCCATGACAGGAGTGCAGACTTGTAAAATTTCCTCCTACCTGGAAAAAAAAAACAAGAGAGGCCATCTAAATGCAAAGTCCCAGCCTTAACTCTGTGTTCCCTTTTTGCTGCAGTAGTTCTTTACCTGACTTTCACCACAAAAGATAATAACTAAACCTCCATTCAGCAAAAAGATACAGTATGTTAAGGGGATCGTTATTCCAATACAACAGAAGAGATTCAATCCAGTGTACATCAAAGCAATCTCAGAAGTGCTTGCTATGTTTGAAGATAAGATGTTGGCTTAAAAAAATGCATAACATCCATGACAGTTATTTAGATCTCTAACTTTTTGTGTGTCAGGGTGATAAGTGTTACTCTTAATATGATTTTAAGTTTTTCCTTTATTTCAAGAGAAATAAAAATGACAGGCGCCTGTCCCAGCTTCATTTTAATTTGCACAAAGCAGTCTTTTATTATTTTTTCCCCTTTGAAATGTCAGATCTCCAAAATCTATTTTTTGAAAAAAACGTATGCATGAAAAATAAATATGCAGGGCAATGAGGAATGGATGCAAAATTTGGAGGAAAAATCAGACATTTTTAGGCCATTCTGTCCTACTAAAGTTGACACGACAGCTCTGCACTGAAAGGCTTTCTGTGTGCCGTGCCTCAGTTCCCTGCACAGATGCGGTTCAGCAAGCAGACAGGAGCTTTTCTACTCATCAATGAGCCAGCTGTTAGTGCAGATGACTGTGCTTAATTTCAGGTCATTTGGTAACTAGGACAGGCAGACGTGTTTTGTGGTTCAGGCTGGGTGACAGACTAAGAACACCATCAGTGCAATACAAAATTTCAGTTATGAGCAGCTCAGATGTGTTAGGTTGACTCAGGATGCGAACTCAGTTCTGTTCCTTCACTAGGCTTGCACTTGCTTTGTGTGTTTCGGTGTAAGATATGTTTGGCACAAGAACAGTGCAGGACATTGTGGTCTGTCTTAGCTGGCTTGCCTGCCCCAGCACTGATGATAGCATTCGGAATGCTTTTCACCGCATACTGTTTGCAGGCCTTGTTAGCTCTGCTTAGTCATGTCAGCTGTTTCTCAAATATAAATTATTTCCGTTCAGATGAGGGCTTGGTTTCCAGAGAGGCAAAGAAATGCTGGCACTATGATGGGGGCATACCAAGGGAGAATCCTCTGCTTCCCTTAATAACTGGTAAACGTGGGGCAGTAGGCAGGTAGATGATGCAGGGAGCACACAGCGACACAGGGGTCGCAAAGCGGAGTAGCAGCTTGTCATTGGATTATGTTGGTGCTGGAAGGTGGTCTCTGTGGGGGGCTTTAGTGTGGAAAAAAAAATTGGGGAAAGGAGCTGCCCTTTGGTGGTGGTCTGTTGTCTCGATTTGATGGAGATGTTTAATTTTAATAAAGTATCTTATGTCTCATAGTGGGGGCAGCTTGTCTTTGTGGCTGAAAATCTAAACCTCCAGTGGCCCCTTGTTTAGCTTCTGTGCTGTTGGCAGTCCCCACCTACCAGAAGGCAGCACTCTAGATTCATACGCTTTAAGGCCAGAGGGGACCATTATGATCATCTAGTCTGACCTCCTGCATCAGACACGCCAGAGAAATCTCACCCAATAATTTCTGTATTGAGGCCATAATGACTTTTCTTTGATCTATAGTATGTATTTTAGGAAGTTATTCGCATTCCTCGGTAAATTGTTCCAGTGGTTCATTATCCTTGCAGTTAAAAAACTGCACCCGAGTTCTAGTCTGAATTTGTCTAGTTTAAGCTTCCAACCAATGGATCTTGAAGAGCCATCTAGTGTCAAAAGTCTCTTCCACTTGTAGGTACTTGTAGAATGTGATCATGAGCCCTCCCAAGGGAGACAGACACTGTGACACACACACACAAGTCTCAGCATCTGGTGGTTCAAGCTAACACACATGATTCTTGTTTAATAATACTGTGGTAGGGTTTCAAATCCTTGGGTGCCCATAAGGGACAGAATGTTATAAACCTGTGATTAATCTCTATGAATGTATCCATTTAGAACTCCAATCACTACTGCATTTTCACATAAATGTTAGATTAAAGAGGTTCAGAGAGTTTTAGTCAAAAGATACTTTCAAAGAATAGTTGCTTTCGACTCATCAAAAGTTTTTCCTGAGAACTTGTAGACTGAATGATAGATCACAGCATATGGCAAATCTGGTCACCAGTTCATTTGTGTATGATTTAGCTAGCATGTTAATCAAATGAGTCTCCTGAGGTACATCTGTTTCTTTTGGTGGATTGGTACCTGGAGCAGTTTTCTTTGGCAAGCTAACATTTGATAGCATAATCAGACACTGAGAATATTTTAAACAACCAGAAACCTGTACATAGCAACAGACAATTTCAATTTCAAATAGTAATAAATTAACTGTTGCACTGCTGTTGCCTAATTTGACTGAGAACATATAGTTCAACACTATTGCTATATTTCAGGTGATTGAGCTAAAACTTTCTCTGTATGTTTGTTTGAATGTGGATGTATCTCATGAACACCTTCAGGGCATGGCAGCTATTTTAACTCCCATTCAGGAAGTTCAGTAGCTCCTCCCTCTCTTTGCTGGGGGCTAAGTGCATATACCTTATCAGTTACCTTTTGGAATTGTTTACCAAATCACCTTTCAAAAGTATTGAGGAGCAATATAATAATCGGCAAATTTAACAGCAAAACCCAAATGATTGATAAGCCGCCATACATCACAGGAAGGGACGGATTCTGCCAACAAAAGTCTCATTGGAGTCAATGGGAGATTTCTCTATGTAGTGAGGTTGAATCAGATCCAAGATGTATTCACCAATGAAATAGTCACAGTGTAACTCAGATGACATAATTATTTTACAAGACCATTTCATATTGGAGAGAATGGTGCACCCAATCATGCATTCTCAGCAGCCAGGATACTGACTGGTGCTTGTTTCTCAGTAATTACTAATTTTTGCATCTAGCTCTAGATCGGCTTGTTGACTAATCACCAAGCCAATTACGGGTACATGAGGCTGCCATATTTTATGAGTCACCCTTTCCGGCATCTGCCCCAGAATTATAGAGGTGCTGGTCACGACTCCTTCATTAAGTTGGAGTTCTGTTTTGTACGTAAAGCTGGCATTCAGCTTCTCTGTTTTGTGTGAAAAATACAATGTAATTTCCCCATATTTACAACACTTGCTCTTTAAATACAGAATGAATTTTCTGAGAATTTACAAGTAAATCCATTAATTAGTTTGAGTTAAAATTAATTAAAACTGGGTTCTCTAGGAAATTTAGCATGTCAGTCTTTTCTTTAAAAAAAAGAAAAGGAGTACTTGTGGCACCTTAGAGACTAACCAATTTATTAGAGCATAAGCTTTCGTGAGCTACAGCTCACTTCATCAGATGCATATCGTGGAAACTGCAGCAGACTTTATATATACACAGAGAATATGAAACAATACCTCCTCCCACCCCACTGTCCTGCTGGTAATAGCTTATCTAAAGTGATCATCAGGTGGGCCATTTCCAGCACAAATCCAGGTTTTCTCACCCTCCACCCCCCCACACAAATTCACTCTCCTGCTGGTGATAGACCATCCAAAGTGACAACTCTTTACACAATGTGTATGACAATCAAGTTGGGCTATTTCCTGCACAAATCCAGGTTTTCTCACATCCCCCCCACCCCCATACACACACAAACTCACTCTCCTGCTGGTAATAGCTCATCCAAACTGACCACTCTTCAAGTTTAAATCCAAGTTAAACCAGAACATCTGGGGGGGGGGGGTAGGAAAAAACAAGAGGAAACAGGCTACCTTGCATTGAGGAGGTATTGCCTACAGACAGCCCCGCAACCTGAAGCGAATACTCACCAACAACCACATATCACACAACAGAACCACTAACCCAGGAACTTACCCTTGCAACAAAGCCCGTTGCCAATTGTGCCCACATATCTATTCAGGGGACACCATCACAGGGCCTAATAACATCAGCCACACTATCAGAGGCTCGTTCACCTGCACATCCACCAATGTGATATATGCCATCATGTGCCAGCAATGCCCCTCTGCCATGTACATTGGTCAAACTGGACAGTCTCTACGTAAAAGAATAAATGGACACAAATCAGATGTCAAGAATTATAACATTCATAAACCAGTCGGAGAACACTTCAATCTCTCTGGTCACGCAATCACAGACATGAAGGTCGCTATCTTAAAACAAAAAAACTTCAAATCCAGACTCCAGCGAGAAACTGCTGAATTGGAACTCATTTGCAAATTGGATACTATTAATTTAGGCTTAAATAGAGACTGGGAGTGGCTAAGTCATTATGCAAGGTAGCCTGTTTCCTCTTGTTTTTTCCTACCCCCCCCCCCCCAGATGTTCTGGTTTAACTTGGATTTAAACTTGAAGAGTGGTCAGTTTGGATGAGCTATTACCAGCAGGAGAGTGAGTTTGTGTGTGTATGGGGGTGGGGGGGGTGTGAGAAAACCTGGATTTGTGCAGGAAATAGCCCAACTTGATTGTCATACACATTGTGTAAAGAGTTGTCACTTTGGATGGTCTATCACCAGCAGGAGAGTGAATTTGTGTGGGGGGGTGGAGGGTGAGAAAACCTGGATTTGTGCTGGAAATGGCCCACCTGATGATCACTTTAGATAAGCTATTACCAGCAGGACAGTGGGGTGGGAGGAGGTATTGTTTCATATTCTCTGTGTATATATAAAGTCTGCTGCAGTTTCCACAATATGCATCTGATGAAGTGAGCTGTAGCTCACGAAAGCTTATGCTCTAATAAATTGGTTAGTCTCTAAGGTGCCACAAGTACTCCTTTTCTTTTTGCGAATACAGACTAACACGGCTGTTACTCTGAAACCAGTCTTTTCTTTGTCCTGAGTGATCTTAATAATGTTGGAGCACAGATTCTTCAAACTTTCCAAATAGTTAAAATTAATGAAAATCTTATGCATAGGCCACCTTTTGAAGAAATTAGTTTGTAATTAAGTTAAATTATTAACAATTGTATTTAATTGTTATGTTTATATAGACTGTGGACAGATTGATAGCTTAGGTAACTCTTAAGTGGGGCCATTGTGACATCAGAAGTAACTCAACCAATCACCACCTTTTGTGTACAATTTTGCCCCATGGTGACACCAGGGGGGGCGGGGGAATATGAATAGCAAATGTGTCTAAAAATCAGTTTAATCTAATCTTGTATCACAAACACTAAAATGCCTTCATTGTAACCTCATTGAAATGTAACCTTGACTTTGAGTTTTCTGGGGTTGTGCTGCTTGGTTTGGAGCATCATAACCTCTCTAGAAAAAAATTTAGTCTCTAATTACTGATAGGTGCTCTCCACCTTAGCTCCAGTTTAACATAGTTATCTCTAAAATTGTCTCAGGAGATTCTCAAACTTCGGGCTCCTGAGGGGAAGCAAGGAGATTCCACAGGTCGTGGGGATGAGATGCTCTACTCATAAGCAATACCGGTCCGTGTATGGCTGATCTTGCATCCATTGACTTCAGTGTTGCAGGATTAGGTACTATGCTGTATCAGGTCTCAGCTAGATTGTTTATCTCTGGTGGAAGCAACCTCATAGAGACTAGGAATGTGTGTGGGCATAATGCCTCACCCCAACTTCTGATCAGATGACCTCTGAATTCTACTCTGTTTAGGTTCTTATATCATCCTTATCGCCCTAGTATCTGAGTGCCTTCTCCAAGTGTATTAAGTTATATGACTCACATCTGTCCCATGTCAGTGGTGTAATGGGGTAGAACACCTCACGCTCCCTGTGTAGCAGTTGTTGAGACTTTCAGAGTGGAAGCTGATGGTGGAGGTTGGGAGTGGGGGAAAGCAGCAGCAGGAGCACACCCTGGAGATGGTGTCTGTGATTTTTCAGGGGACAGAGCTGGTGAGCTAAAACAGCCTGCCTAGGAGAGACATAACCTCTTTTAAAGAACCAAGAGCCTCAGGACTCCTCCTGCCGAGGATCCTGTCAGATGTGTAACATTAACGGAGTTAACTTGGCTTTTTCACTGCATTTTGCCCACCACCGCCATGTGTGGACTCCTCATGGTCCCGCTTGTAGTTGCTGGAGTCTCTGAACGGGAGACCCCATCAGAATGTCAGCGAATAAAAATACTTCCAAAATCATAAATCCCAGCATTCACCTTCATTCAGCTTCTATTTATACTTCACTTTCACTAAGACCCCAAGCTCTTAAATGTCTAATTTAGTGGTTCTCAACCAGCGGTCCAGGGCCCCCTGGGAGGCCACAAGCAGGTTTCGGGGGGCCACCAAGCAAGGCTGACATTAGACTCGCTGGGGCCTAGGGCAGAAAGCTGAAGTCCCACCTCATGGGGCTGCAGCCAAAGCCTGAGCAATGTAGCTTTGCAAGGGCCCCTGTGGCGTGGGGCCACAGGCAATTGCCCTGTTTGCTACCCCCCTAACACCAGCCCTGGCTTTTATATGCAGAAAACCAGTTCTTGTGGCACAGGTGGCCCGTGGAGTTTTGATAACATGTTGGGGGGGGCCTCAGAAAAGAAAGGTTGAGAACCGCTCATCTAATCCATTTACTGCCTTTTGTAGCTTGTCTATGATTGATAATGTGATGGGAGCTGGGTATAGGAGTAGAAAAAAAAAACCCAACCTTAAATTAAAATAAAAAGACAGAGTGCACAAACAAGGTAATGCTCTAATTTTATATACAATGGTTATGTATTACCTCATTTTCATCAAATCTCCAGCTTTCCAGACCTTCATGCTTAACTGGTCCATGCACAGACAGACAACTGCAACCAAACAAAGCCCACTGACTTCACCCATCCTTCCTTAGACTTCTGTATGGCTTCATGCAGGCATGTCTGTCCACACACTATCACTTGCAGGATCGGAGTCTTACTTTGTTTTCATTGTTAAGGGTTTTGTAATTCAAGTTTTCCAACCTCAAAGAAAAGTCCAGCATCCTTCAGTTCAAAACTGTGTTGTCATCACATCTCCTACTGCAGGATAAGCTAAGTAAACAATGGGCATAACAAGGGATTTGTCACTCTCTGCAATATATTTGCCAGTAGTTTGTCAAAATTCAGTTTGCACATTGATTTCCTGCGGGGTGAGGGGGGAGAACAGGACCAGCTAGTTGTGAAAACATTTGCCTTCCAGCCAATTTGCATCTGTTTGCACTCACAATAGGGTCAAGTTTTGCTTCTGGTAAAGGAGTGAAAGTTGGGAAATTAAAACTGCTTCATGAAGCCTTTTCATATTCATAGGCACAATGTCTGATCTAGCATGACTTGCAGGAATCTGCTACCCTGCCAGGGACATCTGGACCCTAACCTACATGAAGACAAGGACCAAATAACAATAATTCCTCTAAGATCTAAATGATTGAATGGTGTAGAAACATACCTTGGCCTCTCCTGAAAACCGCATTTCTTTCCAAACTCAAGTCAACACTGGCACACAGAGAAGAGCAGGATCCAGCAAACCACACACTGACTTATCCTAAACAGAAAGGGAAGGGGACTGATTGTTACAGACTCACTCTTTCCCAGCACCGAGTCTCCCTGCTCATTGCTTTCTGGGATCCTTTCATCTTTCTCTTGGGCTTTCTCACTTTAGAAAGGAGCCATCTGGCTCTTGTGACCCAATGCAGTACAAGTCCATATTCTCATGTAATAATTATGTATGGACATCAAGGCCTCCGAGCGACTGGGTAGCCCGCTCCCCCTGCTTCAGGGATCATCAGGCCAACCATCTCCCCTTCCCAGTATAAAAGTGTCATCATCGGGGGATGACCCAGTGGCATGCTTTCCTGCCCAGTATACAGCAAGGCATAGCAAATCCTCTATTGGATTGTCTGAACTATCCCTTTCAAGCATCCTGGTGTTTGCCCATGAATGTACTAATAAAACTGCTGATTTCAGGGATGGGGCAGAGTGGAGGAGAGTGTTATAACTGGCTCATATGACGGGTTGGAAAGTGGACTTTGTTGCCAAGGTATTTTCTGCCAATAATAGGTATATGGAGGGCTATGTGGTAGTTTGCTAAATCTCATCAGATCAGTCCAAGATTTCTCTGAGCTCTGCCTTGGCTATGAAGAGGTATTTTCAGCTGTTGATGCATTTAACCCCTTTGCAAACAGAACCACAAGGTGTAACAGATAAATTCAGCAGCAAAGGAAACATGCATGTAACAGACATTCTTGGCAAGTTAAGCTACAGACAGGCAGTAAGTGGCTTTTTTTTTTTTCAGTCTGGAATCCATGATGGAGTATAGTTGTGGATTTCTGCTTTTTATAGATTTCCTCATTATTTTTGTAAATTGCCTTCCTTTGTTTTGTGCTGTTACTATTGAGAGAGCCAGCTTGTTCCAGCGGCAAAGCAGAATAGGTCAGTGTGTTAGAGATCGGTGCTGATATTTGCCATTGGCCAGATGCTTCCCTTCATTGCATGATGCAGGAGGGAAATGAAGACATTGGAAATGCCTCAAACTGTGGGATAGTGAAGCAGTGATTTGAATGACACGCTCTTTTCTTCTAGGAAAAACCTTTGGAAGCGCCTGTCCTAACGTGACATATACTATAAAAGTATTTACTAATAATATTAATATGAATAATTTTATTTATTTTACAGCAAAATGTTTCATATGACGAATGTGTAATTATGCAAAACCCTGGGCATGTAGTGCACTGCAATATCTACCATTATCATAGTATTTTTTGCTTTTTCCTATCATTATTATTATTATCATGATTTATTTTACAGTATTGCATGGAGGCCCCATTCAGGGATCTGGGCACCATTGTGCTAAGCACTGGACAAGCAGATAACAATGACACTCCCTGCTCCACAGAGCGGACAGCCTAAGTATCTAGCAAGAGACAAGTGGATACAACAAACACAATGGAGCACAGGAGCCTCTTGAGGCAATTATGATTCATATAATAAGCTGTTGTTGCAGCACACCAGCTGCCTAAACTTTAAAGGTTTTGGAGGCATCATGGCACGGGTGATTTTTACAGAGAGATTTGAAAAAGGATAATGTAGTGGCTCTGCTGGTTTTTATAGGGATTTCCTTCCATGGAGAAGGGGCAGCATAGGAGCAAGCACAGAGGTGCTTGTGGAAAAAAATTGACTAATAGGCAAATGTCCCTGTAACTGTGCAATAACACACATGCTGTTTTGAATTTAACTACAGCATGTGGTAACTGTCTAGTTTTTAAGGGTGCCCAATGCAGAAGTATAAATACTGTTGACTGAAAATGGGATATAAATAGTTAATAGAAATAAACATTGGAAAATAAAAAATATGCAGTTTGATCATAAAAAGTCTATAAATGTCACCCAATCGGATGGAGAATATTTCATATACCAAGGATGGAGCTTCTTTAGAGACTGAGCCCACAGTCAGTAGTACTAAATAGGTATCAGGAGTGATGAGAGTGGTTCTTTTTAATATATTTCCAGTTAGCGGAATAAATTGACTCCAACAGGTGATTGACATGTTCTAACTGTACCAAGAGCTTTTCAGTATCTGTGCAGCAGCTCTCAAGAGTTAGATATGACATGCAAAAAAACCGTTAAACTCAAGGGGCCAGATCACTAACTAGTGTAAATTAGAGCAGTTCCATTGATGTGAATGGAGCTACACCAGTTTATACTAGCTTTGGATCTGGCCCAGTGTGTGACAAATGCAGGACTGGGTCAAGTGAAATCACAGTAGGTAGAAGGAAGGGATAAAAGACAAAGAAGGGACTGGTGGGGAAAGGAAAAAGGAGAGGCTGGATGAAAGAATAATAGGGAAAAGAAGACCAAGGGGTATGTGTGCACTGCAACTACTAAAAACAGTAGTTTGGCTATTGCAGCATTGGTGGAGACTCAAGCTCAGACCCAGGGGCTCGGGTGCATTCGAACTCAAGTGACTAGTCCAAGCCTCTGCTGGTGTAGCCACGTCCACACTGCTGTTTTTAGTGCATGAGCTAGAGCCCTATTAACACGAGTCTGTCTGCCTGCCCAGGCTGTGAGGCTCACTCCCAGGTGCAATGTAGCCATACTCAGAGAGTAAATATTCTGCAGAGCCTCCTCGTACAAATGACCCATTAACGTCTAGAGGAGTCCTTTCTGTGGGATCTGGCTCATTTGAATAGGGAAGAAGTAGCAGACAAAGTGGAAAGGGAGGAAAGAGGTGATGGGGAGGATCAGAAGAAGAACAGGAATGATGGGATGATGAAAACGAGAACTGAGAGAGAGCAGATGGGGATTTTAAACAATACATATTTAATTCTAAATCCAGCATGTCAGCTGTTACCTAGTGGTCCAAATTCGGCCCTTATGTAACCCCACTGATGCCAGTGGAGTGACACCAAGGGAAATTTGATCCAATATGTACAGAGTCCTTTTCACCAGTATGTATTAGCTTCTCTCGTCATTCACAAGCTCTTAATTTATTAAAATTAATTGCACAGGAATAAGTCAGTAAAGCTTAGACCAGGGTGGTCCAGTGCCTGCAGTTTATTTCTGGTTTTTGCAGTACTATTTTAGCAGTGTCTCGTCTCACTGTCCAGATAGTGTGTCGGATGATGAAGTCCAGCGTTCAAACAGTGTGATAGGTTAGGAAGAAAGTCTGAATAAATATTTAAATGGAGAGGCCCACTTCCCTGACATAGTGGTGTATTGATTACACTTGGTGTAACCTGGCCTGTAGTGGGACGGTCGGTAAGTGCTGATCATGAGAAAGTTGCATAGAGGATTGTTCTAAAGCAGGCGCTGCCATACTATGGTCAGCAGGGAATGGATTTGTCATTGCTTCTGCCTCTGCCACTGTGACTGCATCATCCTTTGCAGAATGTCGTGTAGGTGATGGAATGTTTTTAATCTGCTGTACCTTGCCTTGCATGCCTCTTTGTGACGTGAACTGCTGCTGGAGGCGGGAGCGGTATTTCTTCAAATTGTATAGGTTTGACGTGAGCACATTTTAAAATGGAAACATTCTGCACTTCCATCAGATTCTTGTGGCAAATAGTTTATATGCTTTAAATTGTATTTGACTTGTTTCTTGTCTTTTGTTAATCTCAGTAGATTGGTACTAAAATGCTGAGTTGTTAACAATATTTGATGGAAATGATCCAACCAGCTGGACCCTTACGTCGGCAAGGGCTGTTAAACCAGGAGAAATCATTAGTGTACAGTGTATAATAATTATTCTTAGCAGCACATTGATTTGTTTTTCTTTCTTTCTTTCTTTCCTTCCTTTTATTTACTGCATTAAAATATCCTATTGCTCATGTACCAATGGAATTAGAGTATCGTTTTAACAGTACCAAAGTATGTTCAAGAACAGTGTCTTATACCAGCTTTAACTATTATGGGAATGTCTACACTGTAATAAAAGAGGGGTCAACAGACTCAGACAAGCTGCAGGGCTATAAAATTGCAGTGTAGATGTTGGGGCTCGGGTGGGAGCCCCGGGCTCTGAGACCCTGCAAGCGGGGAGGGTCACAGTGGAGACATACCCTTTATGTCACCCTTTATGTCCTTCTCCTACAAAGTGCTGAGCTTCTCCTGGAAGCTGCCTCGCACACTCTGCTCCTCTTGACTTCTCTGGAGTTGAGGGATTAGGCCCTTAGGCTGTAGAAATTCAAACCATTTAAAAGGAATGTATGTAGGTTGAGGGGGGAAGTTCTTGCACCCCTTGAAGCAAATGGAAATTTTGCCTTTGACTTCAGTGTGAGCTGGGTCAGGTCCTAAATCTGCATTCTTTTTTCCTAATATTTTTTATAAAGGGTGGCCTGTTTGTTTTTTATCTTGGAGTACTAATTTGCTCAAGTTGCACTTATAAGGCACTCTCAACTTCACACATGAAAATCCATATGTAATCTCTGGATACATACCAATATAAGGCCATGTTCCTGCACTAGTCCTTCAGATCCCTGCACCTGTCAGTATGGTCCCATTGGGTTCAGTAGGACTCTGGGCAGGTGTCTGTGCTCGCTGATCCTAATGCAGAATTATGATGAAAGTCTGGTCAAAAATTGTCCAATGTCTTTTCCACAAATGAAAGTTAACTGTACCTTTTTCACTGCACTCTTGTTATTAATTATTAGTATTGCAGCACTCTGAGGCCACCAAAAAATGTATCCTGATAACCCCTGCAGTAGACTTACTTGGGCTCCTTGATTGGGCCAGTCCTCCATATAGAGGAAGGGAAAGAAAGGGAAGTCTCCAAGTGTCGCCTGCTCTGATTTTATTGCATGTTTTGCGATATTTACTGTTTTTCTTAAAGCAAGTACAAGGGAAACAACTTTTGTTTTAAAAAAAACGTTTCTAGCACTCCTCATTGCAGGAAAACAGCTTGAAAACATGAACCCTAAAGGTTCAAAAGTGAGAAGAGAAATACAAACAACCAAAATATTCTTTCTTTAAAGTATCATGAGTTTTAAGCCTCATGATTGTGGGGCCTGACTTATGATTTCTGAACCCATTATGTTGGCATTACTGGCTTCTTGTGCCACCGCCTTCTTCTGTTGATACGTACATGAAGCCAGATCCGAAGGAGCCCTAGCCCCAGAATTAATTAACCAGAGCAGAGTGACTTTGTTTTTTTTTTTAAGGAGAAGGTCTTCCATAGGCTAAACACTCACAATCGATGATTTAATAAACTTCTCTTAGGAACCTTTTGATGGTCCTGCCATAAATGTAACTTAACATTTAACTGATTGAGGTGCTTATGTTCCATAAAGCCGTCTATGGAAACAAGGGCATTTCTGTAAATGTAGCAAAGTTTCAGCCTCCCTTCATAGCGGGAAGGAGCTGCTAACCATTGTTCTGCTGCTCAGTGGTCCGGTAACAGGTGGCAAGCCTGTATTAGCCTATATTTCATTAGGACATAATTGAACAGTTGCTGAATTATTTGTTTCTGGCTCAGGGCTTTAACACAGCAAAACAATACTCCTGGGATGCTCCAGTTGCGCCTTTCCATGAACTCTGCTAAATGTGTTTTCTGCATTCATCTCACCAATCCCTCACTATTTCATGGCTTATGCACCCCGGGGGCCTGATTCCGCTACCACCCGCCAGTATAACTCCATTTACTTCAATGGATCTACTCCCTTTTGCACAGTCCGAGCACAGAATCAGGCCCTGGCCGGTTTCATAAAGGGCTGTGTCTGTACAGTGGTTATCACGCCCAGTAACAGACACTGACAAATCTAGTCACGTTCTTCTGCAGCGTTAATGGACGGGAACCCTGTGTTGCTTCATGCTCGTTCTTCTGCGGGGGGAGGTTAATGGCGACAAGTGTCACGTGAAGAAGGTGCAGAACCAGCAAAACAATTTGCCTTCTGCCATGGGGAAAATTTTGATTTCAGTTGCACTGACTCTAGACTTGTACCAGTTTAGGTGAGAGCACAATCTTCTTCTGTATTGCAGGCTACTTGACACTTCCGTGAGAGGTAACCCTACCTGATATTGACTGAGCAGATGCTGCTAGGATGAAGTGGGCTTGACCAGTGTCCCTAATATATTAAATATGAATATGGTCTCTCTTACCACAGGGCACCTACATCTGCTTAGTTTCAGGATCTACTTTATCACAGAAGCATCTTTACTGTGTCCAGAGCAAACAAAATTCACATGTTCCCTCATGGTTTTCTCTTCTACCTATCTAATTAAACCACTATTATATAGGACTAGAAATTCCTGTGCCAGGACAATGACTGATGATTATTTTAATACCTACCTCACTGTGTGTGTATCTATCACAACAGATTTAAAATTCACTAATTAATAACCCTGGCAGTTGAGGACGCTAGGCCAATAACTTGCTGGTGTGTTCACTACTATTTCTTTATTGTGGGATTCCTCTTTTGAAATCTAGAGTTGTTCTCGCATCCAATACTCTTTGAGCTTTTAGCACATTAGGAGCCATATTTTCAAACAATGGATCCTTTCTTGCACCTGTTTTTTTAATAAAACTATACACACATTTGTGTGTACATTTGCACTTACAAAGGATGCAGTGTTGTGGTTAGAGTGGGGAACTGCCAGCCAGGACTGCAGGCTTTATATTCTCAGCTTTGTCTCTGTCTTAGGCATTGTCTACATGAGAAAATTGCACAGGTTTAACTTAAATCAGATTTTAAGCTGGTTGTTAAATTAATGCAAACACCTTTATGGGCACTCTTATTTCAGTTTAAAATGGGCTTGCTTTGGGTTAGCTTAAACTGATTTCTTACTGGCTTAAGCTAAACTCTAGTAAGTCTGGTTTAAACCAATATAAGAGTATCCACACAACCTTTTGTACTGGTTTAACTAAATTTGTTTAAAATCACACCTGTCATTAATCTGGGGCAAACTTTCTTGAGTAGATAGGCCTTAGTATAACGTTGAGTACATCATTTAACTTTTTCTACCTCTCAGGATTGCTGATGCTAAATTTACACTTGTAAAGTGCTTTGTCATCCTGAGAGGAAAAGTGCCACAGATGTGTAGCTGATGACATTATAGTATTTATTCAATATGAAAAGTGCTCTATAAAATGAAGTTCCACCCTGCGACATTATTTAAAAGCAATTAGAGAAGCACAGCATCAATGCAGTATTTGTTTTAATGTATCTAGGTTGTCTGTCTAATGTCTAAGTATAACTTTGATTTACATAATAAAAAGAAGACACCTAGACAAAGCCTGTGACATTATTAATATTACAACAAAACAGCAGCATTAATATAATTCAGAATGGAACTCTGCCAGCTAGCCGCCTATGAAAAAGCTTCCTTTCATCATTCTGGAGAGCAGTCTCCAAAAAACCCATCTAACAGATGTATTTTTGCAGCATGTCTGGAAGGTCGCCAAATGTTTCCCACAGTCTAGTGGGGAACAGGGTCTAGAGTCCTCAGAAAGAATGCCTTGCCAGCCACCCCTTCTCTTTAATAATGAGGGGGATCCAGGTCAGCACCCTTGCTTACCTCAGCTACTGCAGTATGGCACAGGGAGAGAGGCTGTCTCCAGGCTGTCCCCCAGGTAAGCCGTCCCTAGGCCGCTTAATAGGTCATAACCAACACTTTAACCTCCACCCAGAGACTGATGGGAAGCCAATGCTGATCCCAGAGCACTGATGTCAGGTGCTCGCTCAAGATGCAGTGCTCAATAAGTGAGCTGTTGTATTCTGTACCAGCTTCAGTCTCCAAATGGTTTTAAGGAGTAGTCCCATGCAGAGTACATTGCAATAATCTAATCTGGACATCACACATGCATGGGTAATAATGGCAAAGTCCACATCTGAAAGAAGAGGTTCCAACCTCTTGGACAGAGGCACATTGTAAAAATTTGACTAGGTCACTGCTGTAGTATGCTCATCAAACAGCAGCTGGGGTCTAAAATCACCCATGTTATGACCCAAGTAACTAAAGGTGGACATACTCTCTCAGGCAAAGGGACTATCTTACCTCTGCCATCTCCTCCAGCTGCTTCCGCCAGCTCACCATCATTACCTCAGTCTTGTCTGGGTTGAACCTCAGCCAACTTGCTCTCATCAATGCCCCAGTCTCAACTAGCCTTGGCTAAGGTGCTGTATATGAGGTGTTCCAATATCACAATGAAGGGATTAATTTAGAGCCTAGATAGGAGGTAATTCCTCTCAGTTTCTCGGGTGAAGTGAAGAGGCTGTGGTTGGGGAGACAAAATCCAGTCCCCAACCCAGGTCCTGGACATGGTTCTGCAGCATAGCACCTCTTCAGCTTCTTCTTGAGCCCATTGGCTTCAGTCCTCCAGTGCCACTTGTTTGGTGAACTAGGGCCACTATATTCATATAAATGTGGATCCAATGACCCTGTCATTAGCCCACCACCATGACCATGCTCAGCACGCTAGCCTGTGTTTTGCTGGCACAGTGATCCACCCACTGCATAGTTGGTATTGGTGTGGAGGCCCCACTGTGAAGCTGCTGTGCTGACTTGCAAAAATCAGTGTCAAAACTCGAGCAGTTGGGGAAATTCTCATTGGAGCAGTTTTCCATTGGGAAGTGCTGTTTTGACAAAACCAAAAAAAATTGTGAAATTGTATCGATTTGAATGAAATTTTGTTCAGGAAAAAAAGATGGGGGCGGAGCATTTCTGAAAATGTTAAAACATGCCATTTTCGGAATGAAAAGGTTTGATTTTATTTCATTTGGAAATGACTTTTTGTTTTGACATTTATTTTATATTAAAAAATTAAAAATCAAAATAGAAATGAAACAATGAATTTATTGAAACAAAACATTTAAGTTGACCTTTTTCTTTTTTTAAATTTTGTTTTGCAAAAAATAATCAAAATTTTGCCTTTTTATCCTGATTTGAGACCAAACAAAATTCCAAAATCTTGAAATTCTTTGAGGACAGAAAATCTGTTTCCTGACCAGCTCTAGGAAAAACTATGTGTGGCGTAGATGAGAGTTCCTGTTTCTCTGAACCCAGGTTCATGGATGTTCAGAAAAATGATTGTGGTTTGCTATTTTCTTAAGTATATCCAGGATCAGGTAGTGCTTGCATCAGTAAACACACACAAAAGAGCAGAATACAAAAACTGTATTAGGAAAAACACTGCTTGAAATTGTGGGTTGTTCCCACATAAAACAATAAGAGGGCTCCTTCCTGCAAAGGCTTTCCATTCAGAGTCAATGCAAGCAGTAGCACATAATTTCTCTCAGTAACAGATATCTAGCTTTGATCTCATTTACTGACTAATTTTCTGAGTCAAAACAATAATAATATCTTTCCCCCTACAATGGCAAAGTGCAATGGTAATGAAATAGCCAGGTTTTATTGACAAAGTTCAGCAAAAGTTCAATAGAAATTGGCAAATATACACAGTAAGACCCACAATCAGAATAAGCTTGGTAACAGTATCATACTGCAGAGAGTTCCCTTTCAAGCCCTGTTAGTTCAGTCAGGGGAAAGGCGAAAGCTGTACAAAAGGTGATGGAGCAGCGTCAGCACCAGGAAGTTGCATTCAGTTAGATTATAACTAGGCCAAAGGCAGTGCTGCTGGGACTATCAATGTCACATAGGGCCAAGGCTGATGAGGAAGAAACCAGCCAGTGTCAGGAACTGATGTGAAAACAGCAAATGTTTTCTGGGTCGGGAAACATTATGGATAATTGTCATCAAACAAAAAAGGGAACAAAACTAATATGAAAATTTTCCAGTGTCTGTATACCCAAAAATAGGCCTAGAGCTCAGTCACAAGATGTTCATATAAAATGCAATAAATTATTACAAAGCAAAGAGGCATGGAAACATCAGACACCAGCAATACATCTCCTGAATTAATTGATAAAAATGTAGATTGCAGCAGCCATGAAACTGAAACAGTGCAGGAACTGAAGGGTATCCCCTGATCATTGTATTCAGTCACACTGGCCGGGGCGGGGTGCTCCCAAAAGCTGTCAGGGTAGGAGGTAAATCATGTTGCAACTTGAGAGGGATGTTTATATGGGGATGTCATTACCAGCTGCATTGATTGCACGTCTGCTCATATTTAGAAAGCACATGAAAATGTGAGCAGTTAAATGCAGATAGCTCCATTTAATTAAAAAAAATTTCAATTTAAGCTATTGTCTGTGATCTGTCTCCTGCAGCACATGCATATATGAAATCAGGCTGTTATGAAAATAATCCCTACATTCAATATTTGTGTGAGCTTTGGCAGAGCACATTAGAAAACTAAAACAAGCCCAGGGATGAGGAAGGACTTGAGCAGCGTGAGACTCCACCATTGTGGATTGTAAGACCCTTGCAAACTTTTAATCAGACTTGGGTTTGCATGGGTTTGCAGGGAAGTCAGACTTGAAGCAAAATTCAGCCAGAACCACAGTTTCCCATGATAATCCTGCCAGGTTTACCAGAAGCTTAGCCCAGGTTTGTAAATTTATTGGAAAACCTGACCTAAATGTTGGGTTTTGAACAAAATTGGATGCATTTTTGTCAGTTTTGCAGTGAAGGTTTCTCATTTCCCTAGAAAAGAGTCATTTCTGCCTATATACGGAGATCAGAGCTGGAATGTCTAAGGAATTATTTGGTAATGCTCGTATATAATCCTGTTAAGGAAGGCGGTGGGGGAAGTGAAGGGGAACAAACTGAGTTGGTATGTTCCCCTCCATGGTCTAGGTGGGGATGCAGGGGCAGCAAAAGCCTCAGAGGCTCAATATTCCCAGTTATCCCAAGTTATCCTCTGAGGGACTTTTCCCCAACTCTCATGTCCAGACCACTGCCTACCCCCACTTTCCAGATTTGGCAGTAAGAATCCATGCTGCCACTGGCTAGGGTGAACCCTGTGACTAGGGTATGCAGCAAGCGTTAATGCTGGTTCGAGCAGCATTATCTTTCCACAAATGTTAATATCATTCTGCAGTCTTTTTGTTTTGTAGGAGAGAGGAGACAAATAAGCCACCCAGTGCAATTTCATCTTTCACTACTAAGCATACCCCTCTTGCCCCACAGCCAGTGGGATACATGGAATTTCTGAAGTTTTGCATAGCCACGTTTCCTCTGTGCACGGCCTTGCCATGGAGTTTTATGTGGTTTTATTCTCACCTACCCACCCATGCAGAGGAGCACAGGGGATTGAGTCATTACATGCTGAGACTTCATTGCTGTCCTTCACTGACAGTGACATATTATGCAAAATTCTTTAACTAGGATCTTAAATAAGAGACCCTGCTAATGTGTTAATGTACAGAACAGAGGTATATGGAGCCCTCATCAAGGAGATGAAATCAAGTTATATTAATATAATTAAGCAAAAAAGAAATTTAAAATAGAGTTGGCAGAATTCAGTTCGGTCTGTTCCATACTCTAAGGGCTGGAGCTACACAGTATGATTTTTGAGATAAAGGGACAGATTTTTAAAACCTGGCCACCTTTTTTGCATCTACAAGTATGTGTGGGCTATTGACCTGTGAGCCTGACCTGATCCTAGAGAGGTTACAAAACGAGCTTCATTGAGATATTATGTATAAAAGTGCTTTTATTAGTTATAAGTGATGCCAGTATAGCTAAAACACAAGTAGGGGAACATACAATATGAGTATTCTATTAAGGTAGGTTTCAGAGTAGCAGCCGTGTTAGTCTGTATTCGCAAAAAGAAAAGGAGTACTTGTGGCACCTTAGAGTCTCTAAGGTGCCACAAGTACTCCTTTTCTTTCTTCATATTAAGGTAGGCGTGGCAATAAGCTGAGGTCCAGGGATGCCTAGTAGTTATAGTAGTTACAATTTTGTTAGTTTAAGAAGCATAAAGACTTAGCATTAGTGACCTAGGACAGTGGTTCTCAAGCAGGAGTACACGTACCCCTGGGGAACGCAGAGGTCTTCCAAGGGGTATGTCAACTCATTTAGATATTTGCATAGTTTTACAACAGGCTACACAAAAAGCACTAGCAAATTCAGTTCAAACTAACATTTCATACAGACAATGACTTGTTTATACTGCTCTATATACCATACACTGAAATGTAAGCACAATATTTATATACCGGTTGATTTATTTTATAATTATATGGTAAAAATGAGAAAGTAAGCAATTTTTCAGTAATAGTGTGCTCTGACACTTGAGTATTTTTATGTCTGATTTTGAAAGCAAGGAGTTTTTAAGTAAGGTGGAACTTGGGGATCCACAAGAGAAATCAGATTCCTGAAAGGAGTATAATAGTCTGGGAAGGTTGAGAGCCACTAAGCTAAGGTTATAGTATTTAGCAATAAGCGCCCTGTTGTAAACATGTTAACCGCAAGATAGTTTAAGCTGGAAAATAACCAAATCGTAGGTGGGTTTTGAGCAACATGTACCCTCACAGTTAGCCGCATTGACGTACTGGAAATATTGGGAAAGGTGTTGACGGTGATGCAAATACATTGATACATCTAGCCTATGGCAACAAACCGAACCCCTAATTATGGTTACCTGAAAAGCTACTTATGCAGAGGGACTGAGACTTAGTTAAGTGGTCACTGATATGTAAATTTATGAATTAAGAGGTGTAATACCTGATTACTACTGGTGGGTTCATCCTATTATGATGTTCTCCACTTACTTTTCTGTCCAAAGGGAATCACCAGGGATGACACAGAATGGCAAAAGCCATAGTATGGTCATGCCAGGGATCTCCACTGACCTTGTTACTTCAAATGGTCCCCATAAAGTTGTAAGTATGAACAATGCAGGAAACCACTTTACTTATCTGATTCTTATACTTACGTTTATTAATTTTTCTGATTTCAATTATATTTGTCTAGGACCCTGTGAGGTGGGAGGGTCCAAGACCTTGGGCTCCAGCCTGAGCCCAGAAGTCTGCACAGCAATGAAACCACTCCACAGCCTGAGCCCCACGAGTCTGAGTCAGTTGGCACAGGCCAGCCGCAGGTTTTTCTTTGCTGTGTAGACATAACTTCTGAATCCTTGGGCACAGTGGCGTTAATGACACTCAGGAAACCAGTCTTTACAAACAGAGAAAAATGGTACCAACAGTTTTTAAACCCTTATAAAATAATTTTTCAGTAGAATCTACTGTGTCATAGAAAAATACGTGATTATGTGGGGTGAGCTAGACGGGTGCCAATAAAACTTTTGATGCCCCGTTTAAACTCACTCCTGGCTTTTCCTTCTGTCAGTGATCATCAAAAACTCAGGCCTATAAAACCCTTATGCCACATCACTCCATCATGTACATTATGTAAACTCGGTGTGTGTTTCTATCTGGAATATGCAGATATCGACACCCAGCCATCCACAGTATATTATTGCTGTCAGTAGTACAGACTACTGTAGGTAAGGTTGCGAATCAATTTCCATTATACCCTCTTTTTTTCATGCACTTATAACTTTCAAAAATATTCACCTTTTCAATGCTTTTTGTCTGCCCAACGGGACATTTTTTTTAAAAAATTGAGAATTTGAGAGAAATCTCAGCAATTTTTGAGTTATGAGAGGAGTCTATTAGATATATATATTTATAAATATTCTGATCGTAAGCATTTTGTTCTGACTGTCTTGGAGGATAACTCAAAAAAGGCTGAACCTTTAAATTTGAAATTTTACAAGCCCAAAGTCCATAATGATTGTGTGCATTGGACTCTTTATGGCCACGTTATTTCAAAATGTTCCCTCTAAGGAGACTTCTTGTAGCATTTAATAGAGTTCTGTAAGTATCACCCATTGACTCCAATGGCAAAACTCCCATTGATTTCAATGGGGCCAGTATTTCACACATAGAATTTAATAGAGCATATATTATTAATAACTATGTTTGTTATTTATTTTCATTCCTCTCAGAAAATAATATGTAAACACTAGTGAACTTAATAAAGGTGTCCAAGAAGAGAAGCAGATTAAACTGCTAGGACCAAATGCAGAGATGTGACCTAAATTGGGACATAAGTTAAATGTTGGTAAATCAGCATATGTTAGTGAGGATTTAACTTGGCGTAACTCCTTCTGGGAAGGTGGACAGTCAGGATTGGAGAAGGAAAAACAAAGCCTGTAACAGACATGCTTTATCTTACATAGTCTCACATCCTCCTGGTTGTTGCTTTTTCTTGCTTTAACACTGCTCTTCTGCCGGCTTGGTACTTCAGAGGCACCAGCTTACATTCCCTCACACTGACCTGTGCAGAGTTACCAATATGAAATGTACACTACTGTTTACATGACCTCCTACATTTGTCCTCTGAGTGCTATAAATCAATAAGTGCTGTTGAGGCTGCCTTTATGAATGGTGTGGATGAGAGAACAGTGAAGTGAAGCTGAGCAACCCTCTTAGGGCAAAGAGCTCTCTCTGATCCATGCTGTGATCTCTTGTCCTTTGATACCTATCACCATTCTGTACTCATTCTGCATATTGGATATCAATGGAAGTTCCACACAGAGAACTTGCACAGTGTCTGCAGCAAAGGATAGGTTGAAAAGAGCCTATCCAGCCAGGCCTGGTTTAAATTCTGTAGAAACTTAAACTGTGCAGCTTGGTTAACAGTTGTACTACATCATCCTTTCGAATGTTGCAGGTCTGCAGATCTTCACTCTAACACAATTACTTTATATTGTCTAAAGTTATCACCAATGCCTATTAGTTACTTGATAGATCTGTTCCGACATGCTGATATTGGGCCAGTTTCTCTCAATGAAACGGAAGCGATTTACTACACCAGCTCAGTATCTGACTCAGTGTATGTTAAAATTAATAAAGGGTAGAAAACCTGCTCCTTGAATCTTTGCGCTGATCTCTCTTATTACGTGTGCGCAAGGAGTCTGTGAACAGCACTGTGTTTCAGACATGGTAGCAATGTTGTCACCGCATTTGCTTTGCTAATTATAATTGGTTGTATTTTACATAGGTCCAAATATCCAGCGCCAGGTTCAGAATGGACCCTCTCCGGATGAAATGGAAGTGCAGCGAAGGTAAGAAATAAAATTTGAAAAGAATGTATTCAATTCAAATGATTTTATATTTAAAAGAAATGACCCATGTGAATTATACTAATTATGGCCCCAATCATGCAGTTGTAGTCAGTGGGGCTCTACCAGGGCAGAGAGGTCTGCTTGTGTATATCCATTTGCAAAATCTGGCCCCGATTTGGTCACATTCAGGTTGATGGCACCTGTAACTGGTCAGACTTAACACTCTGTAGTTTCCCACAGTTCATCTTTTGTTTGTTTGTTATGGGTTTATCAAAAAAAATTTGAAATTAGGAAATATACTCTGGCTCCAGCACACAAATTGAACACTGAATATCTCCAATGGGCAGAGTCCCCATTGTCCCATGTACAGCCTGGATTCCCAAACAGAACCATTCCTGACTCTATAACAGTGTGGCATCTGTGTGTCATTTGTGTACACACATACACATGCATTCACACACATTTAAAAGAGAAACCTTCTATCGGCTCATTATTATACTTAAAAATCACTAGCCAGACTGCTTTAACCAGCACTTGGCTCACTTAGGAATGATAATTTTGTACTTTGAATATCATTATTCTGAAAATACT
Source organism: Lepidochelys olivacea (assembly GCF_965140295.1). Taxonomy (NCBI): domain Eukaryota; kingdom Metazoa; phylum Chordata; order Testudines; family Cheloniidae; genus Lepidochelys; species Lepidochelys olivacea. Next base: position 105,493,510 of record NC_140416.1, read on the forward strand.
TGGTGAGTTCAAACTACTTAGTTTTAGTGAATTAACGTGATTTTATATTTTATTTATGTGCAGTCAGTGTATAGGAAGCAGGACACCTTTGCTAATAGATGCCATTTTTTCCATATTTAACTTCTTAGTTGTTTTACACAGCTAAATTCTGGCATGATTCTGGCTTATCTGCAACGATTTTTAGTTACTAAATAGTAAAGAACTCAAACCCCAGATATTTTTTTCAACTAAAAGGCAAGAATAAGATATACTGATATCCAGAGATACAGATAACACCAGTTTTAAAGTAATTTGCATCAGGTTTTAGTGTGCTTTTTTCTTAAGCTTAATAAGAGAGCTTTATATGATCCTATATTGGATCAGTTCTTAGCAGTAGCAGATCATGTTGCATAGACCCCATGCTATTGGCAGTATGCGTTCCTGGTGATGAATTTAACCCTTTGGGTCTGGTGCTACTTCCTAAAAGGTTTATAGTTCCCTTTATTAGGATCATGCCTTGACCTAGGATGACAACTGAATAAAACTTTAAAATGGAGTTGTGAATCCAAATAGGAGTCCTGATCTAAATGTGTATCTTGGCTTATAGGCCACGGTTGTTTTCTGTCTCCTGTTCTGCCTTGTCTCTGACTGTATGCGTGTCTGCATATTGACGTCCAAAAGAAATTATGCTTAGGTTGCATTTTGTTGCATACGTCACCCATAGCCAAACTGTAATGCTAATTTTTGATGTGACGTGCTGATTCAGCCAGAATTCCTCCTGGGGCATTAGGGAATGCACAATGGGGCAGGAGCAGCCCCTTCCTTTGGAAGGTGCAGCATGGACTCCTGTTCATACTGGGCCAACTCTGCTGACCAGAGTGAAGAGTCAGGGCTGTGTCCTTCTCCTCATTCCACCAATTTTATGGAGGCTGGCACTGTGGCTAGTAGTGCCTGTGCTCCCCAGTTAGACCGTGGGCAGGCGGACAAGAGGAGAAGGCTGTGTCCCAACTCCCCAGCCCTCATCCAGGTGCACAGTCTGTCCCATACAATGAACACCACTGAGCAGGCTTGCAGTTACAGTCTGCCATAATACAGGTGACAAAGAATGACTGGATCAGACCTTCAGCTGGTGTATGCTGGAGCACTTTGAAGTCAGTGGAGCTACCCCGATACTCGCCAGCAGAGGACAGAGCTCTAAGCATTTAAGGAAAGGTTTATTGCCAAGATGTTTTTTTTAAATTAGAAAGTTGCAAAAATTTCTCTGAACAAGTGGGCCCAAGTCATTGCTGGAGTGAGTGGAGTCACAGCAGGGGTGCAGTTGGACCTTCGGGGGAATTGACCTAAAGTTTGGAATGAATAAGAAATAGCTTTGTCAGGATTTTAGTGGAACGTATTTGCAGAACGCAGCTAAGACCAAGTGGCAGAAATTGTAGAAGTCCGTCTTAATAACATCACAAGCACTCAAGGCTCAGAGGGCTTCTGCTATGCCTGTAGGAACAACTCACAGTCAGGATATCTCCCCAGGTTCCTTTGGGCCATGGTGCCGCTTACTACCCTACATGCCACTGATGTACTCTGTTTGCTGGTATGTGGGCACGCAGGAATCTCTCCCTTTTGGGACACTGCACCCCTGGTGGTATAGGGAGGGAGTAGTCGCTGCTCTCCACTAAGCACCAGTAGTACAATTCTGCCTTGCAATGCCCCACACACTGTAAATCCACGTAAGGACCAGGCAGGATGTGGCCCATAGAAAAGACTTCAAATTTAATGAAGGTTTCCACATCAATATTAAAGACAGAGGGAGAGACTGTTTCATTTCAGAGAGTCAAGATTTATTTTTGGGACTATTCAACTTTCAGAAAGTTCACAGAGGAGACTCCCTGATGTGCACCAGTATGCTGGTGGTGGTTCAGAGAGGTGTGGGGAATATGCGTGTTTTTTGCAGTGCTTTGTGTGAAATATGCCCTGCACAATACGAGCCTAATCCTGTTCTTATTGAAGGCTATGTCTGCACTGCGGACATATGCCAGCATAGCCCTGCTGGTCAGGGATGGGAAAAGGTGTGTGATCCCTCTGCTGGCAGAAGTCCCTAGTGTAGACGCAGCTATGCAGACAAAGCTGCTCTTTTAGTGGTATAGCCCTGTTGTGTTTGTTGCAGGGGTGGTTTTACTTTAACGGTACAGAGCATATTTTTGCTGATATAGCTGCATCCATACTTGGCGCACTATGCCAGTATAGTACAGCTGTATTTCTATACCAGTAAAGAGCTAATTTTATAGATACTGTCTAAATCAATGGGAGTGGCTGGGTGCTCAGAACTTTTGAAAATGAAGCCACAAATATAGGTGCCTAAATATAGATGTAGGATCCTAAGACCTGGTTTACACTTAAGTTTTACCAGCATAATTATGTCAGTAAGGGATGTGGGTTTTTTACCAACACATTGTACCATAAATATGCTGGTAAAAGTCCTAGTGCAGTTACTGAACCAGTATTGGCTACGCCAGTAGATGCACTTTTATAAGTGTGTCTATACTAGGGGAGAGATCCTGCTTCGACAATGCCAGCATAGTGAGAGCAACCAAAGGCCTAACTGTAGGTGTGTCCGTTTTGAAAATCTTATCCTAAAGTTTTGTGTGGGCAGGAAAATGAAGATGAGGAAAACAATGCAAAATGCATTTGTTTAAAAGACTTTATTTAACTATTTTAAACACAACATAGATTAAAGTCACAGGGCCCAATCTGGCTACTCCTACTCATACTGAGTAGTACCATACTGGTATCAGTAGCCCTTAGTATGTACATAAGGCCCTCTCCTGCAAATCTTTACTCACATAAATAATCTTTCCTTAGTTCCATTGATATAAATGTGACAATTTATGTGTGTAAGGTCTGCTCACATAAACAAATGTTTGTAGGATTGAACCCTTAGCACATGTAGGGTGCAGCCGGCCAGCCAGGGCCAGCCAGAAATTCAAGTGTCTGCATTGGGTCCTTCCCTTGGGAGTATATACAGACTTGCAGTTCCCAGCTGGGCCAAGCTCCCCCTCCAGCAGTGGGAACAGTTAGGGAGAGAACGTTCTGCTAGATTTTTCACTTCAGCCCAGCACTGGGACCGCAATGGGACATGCAACACGCTGCCCAGACTCCATCTCTTACAGTATAATTTCTGTGTGCCCCTACTGCTCTTCCAAAAATTGCACCATTGCATACAATTTATACCCTGTGACTTCATGTGGAGGAGTTACATGCCAGGTTTCTATTGTGAATCTAGTACAAGACTGATCACTGCATAATGAATAATCCTAATTATGGATGGGCCAATCCATTGCTAGGAGCCTAAAATGTGGGAATGTCTGTCATGCAAATTAAAGCATTTAACTTTATTTGTACATCTCCTAATGTAATTTTTCTGGACATGTCATTTACATATAGTAAAAATCATAAGTTCCACAGTAAATCAAATATATGTGTTTTAAAATACAATGCATATAAAATATAACCGGGAAAACCTATTTAAAACGGCCGCTGCATATTAATTCATTATAGGCAGAGCTGGTAGCACCACCTATAGTTAAGGTTACTCGACTGTACATAAAATGAGGCTGGGGTCCTATGGAAAATATATGACGTGATTATATAATTAGACAGTATCATAATGCATATACACAAGAGGACCAAATTAAGTGCTTTGACTTTTGAATGCCTGACTTTGTAAATGTAACATTCTTTTGTGTCACCTTAGAGACTAACCAATTTATTTGAGCATAAGCTTTCGTGAGCTAGCATGCTCAAATAAATTGGTTAGTCTCTAAGGTGCCACAAGTCCTCCTTTTCTTTTTGCGGATACAGACTAACACGGCTGCTACTCTGAAACCATTCTTTTTTATGTGTAATATAAATATAATTTCCTTCCACAATATGAGTCACATCTAAGTGTTGTTGAAATATATAGTTCATATCATGTCACTTCTAAAATAGCTAACTGTTAATCTAGTTTTAGCTGTTCGGCTTTTTAGTTAACCAAAGAAAAGTCAAATAGAGATTATATCAATTATAGTGAGCAATATTTCTTCAGGACTGTTAGTGTGAAAGAGAGGACCTCTAGTGGGAAATTTGGGGAACTGCATAACTCAATAAAATGGAGAAGATTTTTGGAATGTTTTATTAAACCATTGATACAGAATATTCTAATAGGTTGCTTTGTTTTATGTATTTCCAACCAAGAGCCCAACCCTGCAAAGCTTTACATATGAAAGTATTGAAATCAACACTTTGCTCATGATCATAAGGCTATTAAAAATTCAGCAGAGTAATTTTGTGGTCATTGCTTATTCAGACAGTCAAGAAATATTGGTCCTGTTGATCTCAGCAGTAACTGAGGACAAAATTTGGCTCATGGTATTTAAAGTATTACATGATCATTCTGTTAACCAGGTGTCTAATACTTTGTTCACCTGCAAAACTCTATGGTTGTAATAAAGGAATTTTTTTATACACCTCTGTGAAGCAGTTGGCTATGTACAATCAACCACTAAACCCAAATCACATTTCTTTAAATTCTTATCAGTATACTGCCATTCCTTGTGCCCCATATCAGCACAATATTTAAGCATGTGCTTAACTTAAGCACATTAGGTATCCCATTGACTTTAGTGGAACTCCTCAGCTGCTTCAAGTAAAGCATATGCTTAAGAGCTATGCTGGATTGGGATCTGAGATACTGCAGTACTCTCTTACTTTAAGTTCATTGGCTATTCCACATTTTAATATCCATTATAGAATTATCACATAAATTACAAGCTTCTGTTACAAGTATTTGCAATATGCTCCAAGTGCAGGGCCCTGTTCTGATCTCACTTTCTCTGGTGTAAATCAAGAGAAACTCCACTGAAATCAGTGGAGTTATACCAGTGTACATGAGATCAGAACTCACCTCAGCCCTTTCGGTCTAGCCCTTATTTCTATAATGGGCCGATTAATGCCCCCATAGATGCAAACTCTATTGCTTGGGCCCGTCTCAGTGTATAGAACATTTTCTAAAAAGAGTAAAAAATAAAACCAGAATGTTTTAAAAACCGTTGTTTTAGGCAAGTGATGGACCAGCAGCAGCAACAGCGCCAGGAATCTCTGGAAAGAAGAACCTCTACCACAGGCATGTATCAAACAGTGCAGTGCAATGTAACTGTAAACAATGCAAACATATTCCTCTCCCTTCCTGTCTCCTCTAGCTGTTGGTGGTTGTCATGCGTTATTACAGAAATAACTGGCCTGCTAAATATAGCTATAATCATTATGGGATTTCAAAGCATTTTCAGTTAGAGACTTAAACTAATAAATTGGAACATGGCTGCATTATTTCACCGATTTGACTGAAATTTAAAGTCCAAACTTCAGTGCACACAGCGCAACTCAGATGGGACATGTAAAGGTGGATTTAAGCAAAGCTTTGTGCTCTTCCAGTCCCATGCTAGCTTTGAGACCGGCTTAAGACTGAGCAGTGTAAAGGCTGCTCTAAATTATGCTGCTGCCCACAGTGCCAAGGGGCTGATGTCACTAGGGTGCAGAAAAGGTCACACTTTCTACACAGCCACAGGGAGAGTGGGTGGCATAGGAATCACTCTACTAGCTCCATGGCACTATAGGATCCCCCTACCTAGAGATCAGTGTCTGTGCCTGGCTCTTCCAGCTTTCCACGGGGTGTACAGAAGAGAATCTGACTGTAAGAGTCCGTTAGTTGGAATAATAAGGTGAGAGGGCTTGTGTATGTTTAGTGGGAAAGTATACCTGATAAGTGGTGAGGTGGGAAGAGAAGTTTCTGTCTACAAAATCTGGCTTTTGCTTTTGTGAAAAAATATGTAAAAAAGAAGCCAGAATTTTTTGTGAATCTGGGGGGGAAAGATTAGTTTTTGCTCAGCTTTTTTTAATTTAAAAGCAGCTCAGTTGTGTCCACAGAAAATGTCACCTGTGGCAGTCATACACAATAATGCTCCGCAGCTTTGAACTCCTAATTTGGGCACACACAATTGTGTGCCATTTTGTGTCAGTTAAAACAAATGAAACAAACAGATGTGCCTCTGCTTCTGCGAGGAACCTTGACGTAGGCATGATATGTGAGATAGTGACATTTCCAGCTGAGCGCCCTCTTGCATGTATGGAGGCATCTCTGTGCTGTTCACAACCTGTGTGCCTGTCTTTATGTTCAAAGTGTCACTTGCCACTGTCCTTGGAACAAAGGTAATGTGTGTAATTCTGACTCAAGATGGTTTGTAGGGTTAGAAGAAGCTTTACAAACATCAAAGCAAAACCTCTAGCCTATGCTGTGTGTGTCACTGCTTTGAAATAAAGGAAGGAACAGCTCTCGATTGCTGCAGTCATCTGGACATCACTAAAATCGTGACTACACCATCCTTTTTTATTTATTATTTTCTGCTTTCATTTACTTTTTAATTCCTTGTCTCCTAACCACTCTGCCTTGTTTTCATTCCTTGCTGTATACCCATTTTATTCTTTTCACTTTTCTTTTCTGTTCTTTTAGTTTCTACCCTTCAGATAAAAGTGTCTTCTTCCCCCTCCCACTGCCAGTCTCCTCCTCCTGACTACAGTAACTACAGTGCTTCTACTTCCGCTGGTGCTGCCCCTCCACCGCCATCTTATGCCAACGTTATCTCTTCAGCATCTACCATCCCCGAGTCCAGTAGTAAACCCTCTTTCAAATCCTCTAACAGAGCCAGTGAATTCCCACAGCTTCATCACAGACATTCTGCCTCTGAGCTCTCACCCTCCCTGGGTTCCTTCTCCTCTCCAGTATGGCCAAACCACAGGACTGTAACACAAAGCATCAAACAGATCTCTTTGTCCCCACCGCCTGAACCTCCTTCCCATTTTCCATTTGCACCTCACCAGCCTGTTAGACGTTCCTCTCTTTCACACTCTCGTCAGTCTTCCTCTTCTCCTGTAACATCTACATCCCCCGTGCAGAAGGGTTTTGTCCTGCAGCCGCATATTCCAGAGGTCCTTCCTGTGATTCCTGTCCAGAATGGCAGAATCAGGGGATCTACAGATATAACAGTCCAAGAAGCCTCTGCAGATGTACCTCAGATAGGCCTGAACAGCCACCCCAAAGAACCTCTAACCACACAAATTCCTTTAAACTCCTCTAGAACCCAGGTAAAAAGCGTGGATGGGTCTTTCTTCTCATACTTAGAAACTGTACCCATCTCTCAGCTACCAGTTATAACCAGCCCTGCTGGTTCCTTTATCCAGGCTTCTTTTCAGTCCTCCCAACCTTCACCTCATGCTCCAAAGCAATTGTACCAGGCCATGTCACACTTTGTTTCATTACCTCCCGCTTATGCTGCTGTATCTGAGGTGAATTTGTCCAAGAAGACCCCTCCTTTCATGACTTCATCAACCATTTCCCACTTGAGTAAGTACTTGTTTTGAATTAGTTATAACAGTTAAAAAAGCTTTAGATTTGACCTGACTGTTCATAAAGCCCAGTTTGCTCTGCCCCAGGACAATATGTGGGAAAAACTCTTGAGTAATCGAAGACTAATACTACTGCACCAGATAGTTCAGACAAATAGGGAAAAGGTATAGAAGGTTAGTGCTATAACTGGTGGTGGGCTTGACACAAAACCTCATATCCAAATGCTCCAATCTTTGGGGAGAGAGTGTTTTTAAAGTCTGAGGCCGGATCTACTCTAGAAACTGTTGCAAGTGTAATAATGACAGTTGGGGCATAATATTTTTAACATTTTTTATACTGATGAAAGGCCTAGTATAGATGCAGAAAAAGTGCTCTTGCCAGTCTGGCTTGTTTCATTTGGGGAACCAGTAAAAGGTAGACCTGCAAAAACCCTCTTTTGTCCATATAAGTTGCAGCTACACTAGGAAGATTTGCCAGGATAGCTGAACCAGCAAACCTTTTCCAGTGTAGACTAGTCCTGCGTGTGGATCTGTATTTTGCATATGGCCTGTATTGTTAAAATGCCTGGATTAGAACAGCTCTGTGTTGTGCTGTTCAAAATCCAGATCAGGTTTTGCAAGTTGGACCCATCTCTCTGTATAAACATATTGTGCTTAAATGGATGTGCCTAGAGAACTTGGGAAACATTTGTATATTTCGTCCACTGACAAATTTCCTGCCCCAGATATTTCAGCTGTCTCTGTTGGGTCAGACCCACAACTGGTGTAGGTCACTGTATAACCATTTTCTTCAACACACTTATTCCAGTTTACACCAAAGAAGTATCTTGCCCATTATTTTTGAGTGAGGTCAATTTATAATCTCAATTATTTTTCAGCCAGGCCTCAGCCTGGCCTCTAATTTTGTGCGTGTAAATTTGCACCTATAATTCACTGTGCTCGCAATGAATTGCCAGCTATCTCATTTGTGGGCCCACATAGGTAGGGAGATAGCTGATGTACTGCTAATAGCACCTATAATTCGTTGCAGGAGCAGCATTGTGAGCATAGTTATTAGCAGGAGTAATGTTGTGACCATAATGTTGGAGGTTATCACTGACCACAATGATGGTTGACGTTATTAAAAAAGCAAAATTAAATAGATAGACAATCAGGCCTTATTGTCTGAATATCATTCCCAAATTTTCCCTGTAAACCAATTAAAAAAACCTTTTCAAATTAATGTTTGTTGCACAGTTGAGTTTGTAATTGAATAGCAACAGAAGCCTTTGATGAGATGGAGTAATTCTAGGTGACATACCATTGATGGAATCCTCATTCTGTTGTCCCATTATAAATAGGAGAAATATACCAGAGGCGTTAACCTATTCGAATCAGTCCATTGAAGGACACTGCTACACGCAGTAGCTTCTGTTGAAGTACACCGTGGCTAAAATTGAACACTTGCCCCTTAATTTTCAAAGACTGGCAGAGGATTTAGCCACGCAAATTTCATTAAATGGAAGTTGTATGGAAATGTGTAGCTAAAGCCCAGGATTTTATTTGAAAAGTGGACTTTGATGTTCACAGAGTTAGTTGATAACATTTATGTATCTGCATCTGAAAAGTTAAAATGAAGAAGAGATATCCCAAAAGTAAACCAGAAAGTGTACTCTGTGTTGAGACAGAACAGTAGCCTGACCAGAGGAAGGGATAGGTGGTGTTTACATATTTCAGGGGTTTTGCATAAGGACACAGCTGCCAATGATAACTAAAAAGCAGAGGATGTACCATTGACATACTCAGCGTGTATCATTCTTCTGATTGTATGTCATCAAACCTTCATTCACCCAATTGTCAATACGGGTTGTATGTGAGATGGGGGAGAATGTTCTTTATTTTTATTTAATCTTCTGTATGTTTCAGGTCCCATTCTTCCACCTGGTCATCCCTCTGCTGCCACAATCCCTGCTTCGTCCAGTGGGCCCCCACCTCCGCCACCCCCGCCAGTACCTCCTCCGCCTACAGGAGCAGCGCCACCTCCCCCACCTCCACTGCCGGCAGGTGGAGGACACGGGGGTAGCACTGACGATGGGTCAATGTCAGGACTAGCAGCAGCCCTGGCTGGTGCCAAACTCAGGAGAGTACAACGGGTAAGGTTTGTGGCACTGGGGTTTTCACACAGTCTGGCCTTCACTGGAGAATGAGGAATGCTTGACCTAGTTTTATTTAACCTTCTGCTAATCTATTTCATGGATAGTCGGAATTCATTACAAAGCCCAATGAAATGTGTTTTAAGTGACCATTCCATGGACCGTGACAAGTCAGTTGCTTGTACAGGCTGTTATTGAAAGGAAGGCTGAAAAAGATTTGTGCTGGAAACAGGGGTGAAAGTAAAATTAAACTCTTACCGGTACAGGGCTGGTTCCTTCCCCCTCCCCCAGAAGGGGCGGGGCTAGGGGTCAGCATCCCCCAGCCACCCCATCCACGCTGCCTGGCCCATGGCGCCCGGGGCTCCAACGGTGATTTAAAGGGCCTGGGGCTCCGGCAGCGGCGGCCAGAGCCCCAGGCCCTTTTAAATTGCCGTTGGAGCCCCAGGGCAGCTGCTCCTTTTGCCTCCACTCTTCACCCCCCTTCCCCCCCCGTCCCCCGTCGGTGAGTGCAACAGGGGGCACAAAAGGGGAAGCGACTTAAAGTCAGCTGTATGGACTGGTACCGGAAGCCACTTTTTACCGGTACGCTGTGCTGACCTGTACTGCCTTACTTTCACCCCTGGCTGGAAACCTGTAGGGTAAAATCCTGGCCCTATTGAATTCAATGGCAAAACTCCCATTGACTTCAGTGCAGCCAGGATTTCACTCCTAGAGTCAAATTTTTAAATAAGTTAGGTGCACAGTCGCATACACAATTACTGCAGGTGCACATTCAGTGGCTATTTATGACCGTTTGCACTTGCCTTTTCCTGAGCTGCACGTGCAGTGTGGCTGGGCCTTTAAAATGGCCTTTTGTCCATTAGAAACAGTCCTTAAAGCAGATTTCTATGTTTGGTTTTATAATTTTCAGGAGGAAATTTTCCAATTGGTTTTTTTTTCCTGACTTGTTTTTACAGTAATTCACACTTTGATCCTCACTGCTCAGTGAAGATTAACTAGCAGGTGCCTGCATCGATCTCTTATATGACTAAGACATAATTGGTTTCTCTCCAGCGTATCCTGTAGAATACTCACTAGTATTATGCTATCAACCATGATGATAAGTAGTTAAAACTACACTAGACTTATCAAATAACGGCTTGATTGTGCAGCCTGTGTGTGAGTAGGCGCTCACTGAGAGGAGTACGAGTTGCATAATCTCACCAGAAATTCAGAAGCATTTTGTTGTCATTTTCATCGTTTGCTCAGGTATTTACAAAATCCACGGGGGGTTTCCCAATCCTAATATGTGAATTAGCCACTGGGTTTGACCTGAATTACATTTGCTTCCGTTCTGGCCCATTGTGCTTTCTGCCTCTGACTGCATGCTGCAATCCTGGTGCTTTGCTCCGAGTGATTATCTAAACTAGTCAGAAAGGGCCGGTGCTTACAATAAATTCCTCTGGTGACTTGCAATATCAATTTGTGTCTTAAGCCAGAAGATGGTTCAGGAGGCTCCAGCCCCAGTGGGGCCTCTAAGAGCGATGCCAATCGAACAAGTAGTGGAGGAGGAGGAGGAGGACTAATGGAAGAAATGAATAAATTACTGGCAAAAAGGTTTGTACTCCATCCTAAAGTAAACTCTAGAACAAGCGCACCAGCAGACAGTGGAACAATTCGCTTTCAGTATCTACTAGCAATTGGGTAGCTCCAATGCCTCTTTGAAACTGGCAAAACTCTGCATGGGATATAGTATTGTGGAAGTTCAAGAGATCAGTTTAACAGCCTGCCACGCTGCTATTCCTGTGTAGGTGTTATTCCCTGGACCCCCCCCCTTTTTTTTTTTGACACAGTAAACGCATAGGTGTTGCCACCAATGGTGTCAGACCAGCTTGAGCTGCTCTAGCTGAGCCTGCAGATTCTGTGGGAGCGAGAGCCTTAGAAGTTACTGATTTTTCTCTCTGACTTTGCTGGTTTACAATCTACGTCAAAGCTGCTGTGTTCTAAAGGAATGAGCTTCAACAGAGCCCCGGCCAGATAATTATTACGGGGTATATCGAGGGGAATGGACCAAAAAAGTATCCAAAACTGTAATAACAAGATTGCATATTGGTAGCCTTTGAGGTAGTAAAATAAAATGTCGCTGTACCTCTTACCCAGCGAATACAGCACGTCAGCTATGATGCCAGGTTAAGCAGATTCCTTGATGAGTCTACATAGGGTTGAAAGCAGATAATTCCCACCATAGCACTTGTGCTTCATGCTCCCTGGATTCCCAAAGAATAACTTTCTAAAATCAATGCAGTGCAGGGGGATTAATGCTTGTTATTAGCAATGACATAGGAGTATTTACTAGGTAGTGACGGCAGTACAGGATGCATTCATGTGACTTTTTGGTGTCCCTGCAGCTTCTCTATGCTGCTGGAAATCAAAATGTACAGGTGAGTCGCATCATACGCGCATTTAACTTACACAAACTCAACTATACGTGCTCGGCAGAAAAAAAACAAAAATAATGTGATACCTGTAAATAGTGCGGGCGATTCCGCCCATCATTCCACTCAATGAGCATATGCCTTGGAGTGAGCGTGAGATGGGAGATGTGAATCTGCTGTTCCCTCAGTCAGTCTCAGTTCCCACGTGCCTCTCCTAGCATGAGCATCTCGCCATGCTGAGTGTGATTCTAGTTCTTAAAGATACGTATTTTTTGTACAACATGGTCCCTAAACGGAAGCCAACTACTTCTTCTGGTGCTCAACTGAAGAAATAGTGATCTGGTCCAACGCTGGAGGAAAAACTGACTCTGTTGGACTTATTGAGAGACAGTATGTCTGTCTCCAGCGTGGCACGTAAATATGGCTGCAACGAATCTAGCATCCGTGCCATCAAGATTCGAGAGAGAGAAATTCATTAAGCCGTGGCATCAAGTGATCCAATAACTGCTAAGGTGACGAGCAAGGTGTGTGATAAGACTTTTTAGTGAAGACGGAAAAGGCATTAAACTTATGGCTGGAAGACATGAACCATAAACGTGTGCCTATTGATGGCAACACATTGTGAGAAAAGGCTCTTAGCCTCTACGTGCTGTTCAAATCTCCCCCCGAAGAGGGACAGCCTTCTGATGAGAAGGAATTCAAAGCCAGCCAAGGTTGGCTTAACAGTTTTAGGAAACGCTTCAACCTCAAAAATATGCAGACTACTGGTAAAGCTGCATCTGCCAATGAAGAGGCAGCAAAAGCCTACCACGAACAATTAAAGAAAATCATAGACGAAAAGGGCTACCTTCCGGAACAAGATTTTAATGCTGACAAGACTGGACTCGTCTGGAAAAAAAATGCCCAACCGCACTTACATTTTGAAATCAGAAAGACAAGCCCCTGGCTTCAAAGCAGCTAAAGACCGTGTGACTGTGTTGTTTTGTGGCAATGCGGCTGGGCATTTAATAAAGCTGGGCTTGCTCTACAGGGCTGCAAATCCCCGTGCTCTAAAAGGCAAGAACAAAAATCTCCTGCCTGTGTTCTGGCAATCAAATAAAAAGGCTTGGGTGACGGCAACATTATTTCTGGATTGGTTCCACAAGTGCTTCATTCCGGAGGTCAAGCAGTACCTCGAAGAGAAAGGACTTGACTTTAAAGTGTTGCTGATTGTAGACAATGCACCTGCGGCCACCCTGTGGCACTCCGGTTTGCACATAACGATGTTGAAGTCGTCTTTCTCCCACCCCCCCATACCACCTCCATCCTCCAACCTCTCGACCAAGGCGTGATTTGCTGTTTCAAGGCCACGTACACGAGGCTTACGTTCTCACGGATACGTAGCGCTATGGATGCTGATCCCAATCTTAATGTGATGGAGTGTTGGAAGTCCTTCAACATTGCCGATTGCATCACTTATATTAAACAGGCAGTGGATGCAATCAAGCCTGAAACAGTCAATGCATGTTGGCGAAACCTATGGAAAGACTGTGTGAATGATTTTAAGGGTTTCCCGACCATTGACAAAGAAGTGAAACCATTGTTCAGGTGGCCAGGCAAGTGGGTGATGATGGCTTTGTTGACATCCTTGAGGAAGAAATTGAAGAATTAATTGAGAGCCATAGAGAAACATTAACTCTTTGTTAGTCAGAGGAACTGATAAAATCATTTACAGAAGACAAAGATGATGACGACGAACAGGAAGAGCTAGCAAGTTGGAATCTTCATAAATTTGCTGAAGTGTTTCAAGCAGCAAAACACTTGAATGATTTAATTTCTGAATATGATCCATCTATGGAATGAAGCCTCAAAATCACATGTAGTATTACGGAGTATTTGAGACCATATCAAGAAATGTTTGAGCAGCTCAAGACACAACAGCAACAGTTGCCGATCACCATGTTTTTCAAGGAAAAACAACCAGCAGCAGATGAGCCTACGCAATCAACTTCTTGAGCTGTACCAGAGCCAACCACTTCGTCTACGACAAGCTCTCCGTCACCCAAGCTCTTCGTCACTTCCATCTCCTGGATCGACATCAAGCCCTGACGACCCCCTGTAATTACCCACCTGTACTTACCCCCAGTAATTAAAAATACAATACTGTAAAATTATATTTTGCATATGTACTCTTTATTATATACTGTACGTTACTGTATACATTATACACTTATACATATTACTGTACAGGGTTGTATACATAAAATCATGTACAATATACTGTACTTTATTGGCGATTTAAGGAATTTTCAAGGGTAATTTTGACTATATGCGATTTTCGCCTTACGTGTTGACTTTAGAACCTAACCCCCGCGTAAGATGCGACTCCACTTACTGCCTGTTGCATAGAGAACATAGACAAGACTGAGTGGAAATAGATGCCCAGTTCTCAGTATGCAGGCCGGTTTAACCAGCAAAGCACCTATCACTCAGAAGTCTGTCAAGACATAAAAAATTCTGCCCTCAGTTACTTCTCTACAATCCTATGGAAGTCAGAGGGTTAGTTTGGGGTAACTGCCAGGAGAATATTCTCTATGGGCCTCACCTGCAGTCAGATCCACATGGGTGCAAGGGTCCCCCTGCATAGATCCAGTTACAGGACTAGAGCATACATTTTTAATTTTAACTGTTTATTCTTTTCCCCCTCCCTTTTCCCTTCCCTTAGAAATCTCTCCCACCATAGGTTGCCACCTATCTTAAAACCTGTACAATAAATAATTCCCTCACAACATTCCATCCTTTACAGATTAATAAAATTCTCTCTACTACTTTACACTTTTGATGTATCCGTTGGCCATTATTAATAACATAACACCTGGCATTGACCATTATTTTTACTGATTATATGTGCCAATGAAATGTTACTGGTCCTAAATATGTTTGGGTACGTCCACACAAGTGTTTCTATTCCTTGGCAGGACATGAGATATCACACCTTAAAAATCACATCATTCTGATTCCCTTCTTTGCTTTTTCTTCCCAACCTTCCATTGTAATGTTCATTTTATCAGCCTGTAGCTCACAAGTCACTAATGTCAGAGATGCTTTTGAGTTTATCTTAAAGGATTTTTTATTGTTATACAAAGTGTAAACAGGGAAAGAGTAAAAATGCAGGAAGAGGAGGAGAGGAATAAATAGGAACGGGTCCACTGTTACAAAGCATACAGATTTAAAATGGCTAAATAATGTTCTCTGCCCCAGAACTTTTCTTATTCAAATGGCCTTGTCCAGACAGCTCTCCAGCCCCTATTGGTTTCAACCAGAGTTCTATACACACAAGACAGGTAGTTGTAAAGCACCATGTAAATGTACAGTCCTGAAAAACTGGTTATGAACAATATAAAATGCCAAATATACAATTATCTTTGGTTCATTTGAATTAGAATAGTTATTCACTGGATTCAGTGGGTCAGATTCTGATCTCACTTTGTGCTGGTGTAAATAAAGAATGAATAGTAAAACTGTTATATTAAAGTTGTAATCAGGCCAGTGACTAGCGCTGTATAAATAATCAGAACAGATGGACAGACAGACTCCAGATGTTAAGGAAAGTCTCCATCTCTTATGCTTGGAAGTAGTAAGCCCCACAAAATGTGCCATCTTTAATGTGTGGCTGTAATCTAAGAAAGTGGCTAATTAAGTGTGGCGTCTATTTTCGCCAACAGATGTGGACCTTTTGGTGTATGCAGAGTCATATGTGCTCACTCCAGTGACAAAAATAAGCTTTCCCCACATTTTACTCCTGTTAGCACTGCACAGCCAACACAGCTGAGACTGAGTGAGCCGCAGGTTCTGTTCCCCCGTGGGAGTCGTCAGAAGAATTGTTTACCAAATTCCACCTGTGCAAACCCATTGAAGGCAATAAGACTGCACAGGTGTCCACTGAGAATGTCATCTGAACAAAGTGCAGTTACACGGGTGTTAGTGAGGACTTCCTGTTGCCTGCAGAACTTTGTTACTGGTGATGATGTACGAGGTGCAAGGAGAACTTGACTCTTATTGTGTCGCAGGTTGTGTTTACAGGGCTGGCAGTCAGAAAAAAAATCTTTTTCCTTTTTCAACTGAACTCACACGATACAAAAGTCATTGAGAGACCAACAGAATCCCCATTTTTCAGCATAGGTCTGCACATTTAAGGATGGAATTTATCCAGGGTAGGCACAGTGACTGAGAAGCTGGGTTTCAGGTGATATAAAGCATTGCTTGCAAGACTTAGTGATTCCCATGATAGCAGCTGCTATAATCATTTCAGAACTGAAGTGGAAACAAAGCAGAATGAAGTGCTGTCTCACAAACCACTGTCATTTCTAGGCCCTTTAATTTTGCTGCAAGATACCAGAACTTAACTCTAACACTAGCCCCTCACCCCAGCAGTGCTTTTCTTGGCGTTGGTCCACAGAAGGATCGAGAAGTTCCAAGACCTCTGACCACTGGAATTGTCATTCCCCCAGGTGCTGACTTTTGTTTTTGCCAGTGGATGCTGCTCTCTGCCGCTTTCCGCCCACCCCCCATCCCCATGTGAGCGGCAAGCAAGGGTGAGGCCTCAGGGGGAAGAGGCCAAATGGGTGCGGGGCCTCGAAGCAGGGGGCAGGGCCCACAAAAGATTAACCCATCCCTGTGGGTGCTGAGCACCCCCTGTTTTATTTTAGCGGGTGCTTGAGCTCTGGATCCCCTATGGAATCAGCACCTATGTTGACTCCCTGGAGATATCAAATACAGTAAAGTTATTAATGCTATTAAAATGATATAAACGATATTGACCCTGTCCCCCATCTCCGGTACACATACACACCAGTCACACAGCATGGTAGATCTTAGTTTCATGCTTTTTCAGAATTTAAACACAGACCACCTCTGTTTTTTAAATCTGTGAGGCTTTTCCAGGAAGAAGGAAAATCCCTTCACAGATTTTTCCTATTCAGTTGGTAAGGGGTTTGGAATTTGGTTTTGAGAGTTGTGTGGGGTTTTATTTTCCTTCTGTGGGGTGGATGTTGCTGGCCTCAGAGTCAGAAACAAAATAAAAATGCTGCCAGGTTAGTGGAAGAAAAATCTAATGAAGTGGCTTCTGCAGGTGGAGGAGTATTTGATGGATTACAGTCATCACAGCCAAGGTCCATGTAATATGTGGAACTGCATTGCACCTAATAATCTAAAATAGGAAATCAGACATCCCTGAATCTTTCTGGCTGAGAGCCCTACCCCCCAGATTAGGTGGATTTTCCTACAGCTGCCAGGTAGCATTCACACAATACACCTCTCCCATACTGCTCACACAGTCCATCAAAGAGACAAGGTGGGTGAGGTAATATCTTTTATTGACCCTGATTCTGTTGGTGAAAGAGACAAGTTTTCAAGCTTACTGAGAGCTTTTCTTTGTCTGGGAAAGGTGCTCTGTGGGTATGTCTACGCTGCAATTAAACACCCGCAGCTGGCCCATGTCACCGGACTCGGGATCACACGACTATAAAACTGCAGTGTGGATGTCTGGGCTCAGGCTGGAGTCCAGGCTCTGGGATTCTGCCTGAGCCCAAGTGTCTACACAGCAATTTTGTAGCCTATCCCCAAAGCGTGAGCCCAAGTCAGCTGACATGAGCCAGCCGTTGTTGTTTAATTGCGTTGTAGAGATACCCAGAGTGTCAGAGCTAAACAGAGTGGAATAGATTATTTAGCATAAGTAGATAACACATATTGTAAGAGACCATTCAGTGTGAAGTGGACAGTTAACACCTCTGCAGTCATAGGACAAAAAGTGGGAGTTAGTGGGTTATGGATTATTGTGATAAACCATAAATCCAGTGTCTTTATTAAATCCAAGAAGTTTTAGTGTCTAGCAAAGTGATTTTCAGGTTTCCTTTGAGGATGAGGACTGAGAGATCAGATGTGGAGTGATCACTTTGTGAAAAGTGTTCACACACAGGTAGTAAGGCGTTTTTGACTTTTATAATTTTTTCTGTGAAAGTGAATAACTCTCCTTGTCTTTCTAATATTGTGGGACCAACATGGCTACAAGAACACTGCAAACAGTCCATCAAATTGAGTTGCACTTGAACACATCTTGGGCTCGCTACTGCTGGCCACATAACAAAGCAGCTATGAAGTCTGTGCCCAAGTGAAAAGGGTGAACATTTGTAAATGGAGGTGAGGGGGTAAAGAATGAGGGAAAAGGAGGATCCCAGATGCACCTAGATTGTTAGTTCATAGTGTGTGATTTATGCTCTGAAGATGCAGTGGGCCTGAGTTTGCTTTCAGTTACGCTGGTGCAAATCAGGAGTAACTCCATTCACAACAGTAGAGTTAAACTGATATAAAAAACTGTGTGAGCAGTAGAGTGAGTGGTTTTGTTAGGATTAATTAGATGATGTTTGCACAGTACATTGAAAATGTAAAGCACAATTTAAGTGCGAGGAATTATGGTGATGAAAAAATGAAAACTTCCCTTCCCCCGACCTTGGCGCCAAGCTTTGCAGAGGATAGAAATGTGGTATGTTTTCTCTAGTACTTTTAGACATTAAGCAGAGCTTGAGAATCAAATGTGCATGCTCCCACTCCTCAGGAATCACATGATCATTGTGGCTAATGTACTAAAAAGAAAAAGAAAGTAGAAACTGAACAATACTTGTTTTCCTTTG
Source organism: Lepidochelys olivacea (assembly GCF_965140295.1). Lineage (NCBI taxonomy): Eukaryota > Metazoa > Chordata > Testudines > Cheloniidae > Lepidochelys > Lepidochelys olivacea. The sequence continues at coordinate 105,512,134 of NC_140416.1, forward strand.
AGCTACGTTGTGGTTTGTAAGCCTCTCTAGAGAGAGAGCAGGTGAACTCCTAAACAGCATGAACTCCCAGAGACAGTGGCTAGTTCAGCCAGAATTCCTCTTGCGCTGACTCTACTAGCCAGGGTAGGAGGAAGGGCCATGGCTTCCTCGCTTCCAGCCCCTTGGCAGTGTCCACCTATATAAGTGCTGGTCTGTCCTGAGTGCAAGAGCAGGAGACGGGCCACAGGCCTTCCAGGACCTCCTTCTCCCACTTTCCTGGCCCTCTTATATTTAGGTTGCGCCATGCCTCTCATAGGAACTAAGATAGACTGAAGTGACCTATTAGGCCACTGTCCCATCCCTCTGCCAGGACAGGATTGTTCCTATATAAATAGGCTTGGCAGAATTCAATTTTGTTTTTATTTATAAGTTCAACATATAATATCAGTGTTTGCTTTTAAGCATTGTTTTATATTTTTATTGATTTCAGTTTTTGCAATAGTGCAAAATAATGCAGCGGGGGCGGAGATCAGACGACAATTATTTAGTGACAGCAGATGTTGAGATTCAAAAAGTTTAAGCTTTATAACTGTTAAATCACAAGTTATCAACATCACATATCAAAATATACAAAGTAAATAGCCTTAAATTAATCTCTAATAACTTCCCAAGCTGCATTTTTTTCTTACTTTGCCTATCTGTCCATTTAGATTATTCTGCGTGGACATATGTTTTCAGCTGTTCATGTGTACACTGAAATTGATGTTTACCCACATTTACTGATAAAAATTAAATCCTTTCAAGCCTTCTTATAGATCACAGCTGTTTGTAACCTGTTTATCTGTTGAGCCACGTAGAGAGTGATGCTTTACCCTGTCTCAGGCTGACAAAGCAATACAGAATCTTGGTCTCAGCTCAAGTATTTTTCATTCAGCTTTCTCTAAAGCCCCTGGATGCTACAGATACCATGAACCTGAGGGCTTAGCAGTTCTACAGCCTTTGGATTGGCTTTTGGGCATTCAGAATCTCCCAGGATCCACCAGAGGCACAGGGCTATCCATGTGAAAGCCCAGGCCTGACTACTGGCTCTGGCTCCCTCCTGGCTTCCAGGCAGCCAGAGCTTTCCCTCACCTCCTGCTACCCTGAAGCCCACACTCAAAGGAGATTGTGGCACATTGGAAATGTAAACGTGTCCCCAGGCTGCACTAGCTGCTCTGTGGATGCCCTTTGAGGCTGGTGGGGCGTGTGTGTGTGTGTGTGGGGGGTTAATGTGCATTTCCACCAGCCCCACATCTCCATGCCCATGTGCAGATCCTTGGGCCTACAGATTGTGCTCTCTGGGTCAGGGGTGGGGGAGGCAGAACGAGTGAGTTCTGTACATGGAGAGTCCATTCTGCATGTGGATTTAGGGGGAAAATAATCTGGTCCAGTATTAGAACATCCAACCGAGTAGTCTATGTGCCAGTGCTTTTTATTGTAGAAGCAGCCCTATACCTTGCAAGAAATTGCCTCTTAGTTGCTCAATGCCATATACATTTCCCTTACCCCTGTTCCTTTATACTGTACAACCCTGTACTTCTGAATGGAACCTTGACTCAAAATATTGATCCCCTGCCTGAAGATCCTGCTTCACAGAGGCCTAGTTTGGATTCTTAACCATTGCAGCCTCTTCTGCTAAAGAAATTCCACAGCAGTAAAGATAATCCTCAGCAAGGCACAAATCAGTCTTTTCAAATGACGATTGAAGCCTTGTGCAGGAAATGCATTTCTAAAGGGTTGACTTTGTCCTACTTTTTTACCCCTGTGCAAAGGAGGAAAGCAGCGTCACAGTCAGACAAGCCAGCTGACAAAAAGGAAGAGGAAAGCCAAAACGTAAGTGAAGCGTTCACTAGTATTGTGTGTCTGTGAAGTAAAAAGGGTCTCCCAAACTAGCTGATATGTTGCGATTGCTTGAAGGCTGGAAGCACAATACTTGCCCACTGCACACACAATAAAATGACTAGCAAATGTTCACACAAGCTAAATTCAACTGCTCCAGGGTACTTAGAAACAAGAATCCCTTCTTGTTTGTTCACAGACCAGATATTGTCTAAACCACATCAGTGGTTGCCTCTTCACACTATGCTCACAGTAGTGTTTTTAAGGTTGAAGAGGCTCCCCCTCATTTATCCCTCGGGAATATTTGTGCCACCCAAAAGGAAAAGCCCCTGGTATGGTAAATCCTATTAGTATCTCATTTCAAATCAGTTCCACATATTTTAGTTCAAGCTTGTTGCATCCCTGGGCAGCAGACGTCAGCTGAACTGACCCGTGTCATCCATTAAACATGATGGCTTTGGAAAGTAGATTACTTAACCCCTCTGTAAAGCAAAAATCAGCTCGCTGCAGATGACAGATTACATTTAAAGCAGATTTCTAATGGGGAGGGGGACAATACTTTAGCCACTGAGCTGTTCAAAAGCTGTAACATATCTTTGTAAATGCATTCTATACCATCAAGTGTCCACTTGTGTCAGTTTGGTAGATCAAACAGTATGAAATTCGGGCTCATGGAGGGGATAGTAGTTTCAGTGCATTTCTGTTTGAACCGTTCTGTCTGTGTGCTGCTGGATGTTTCAGTTGTCCTCTAAAAGATTAAGTGAGGGCTTTGGTTTTGATTGAATTTTAAAGTGAACTTGGTGCTTGTGAAAGGAGCCACATTATCAGCCAGGAGGCTGAAGTCCTTTGTTTATCCACAGAACAGTTACAGCCGAGGAGAGCTTCCCCACCAATCACCATACCTAGGGTATGTCTGCACTTCAATCAGAGGTGACTTCAGCATGTGTAGAAATACCTGAGCTAGCTTTGATCTAGGTCGCTCAAATGACAATAGCAGCAAAGCCGTGGCAGCGTGGACTAGCAGTCTGAGTACATACCCAAGCTGCTGTGGGTTCGCTGCCATTGTCATTTCAGTTAGCTAGATCAAAGCTAGCTGGTATTTCTACATATGCTGCAGTCACCTCTCTGATTGCAGTGTAGACATCCCATAGAGGCAGCATGTCTAGGAGGACAGGAGTAATGCAGTCACCACTCCCATGCAGTCCTTTGCCTTTCTGCTGAGACTTCCATCAGCGCTGTTGCTATTGGCTTATGGCCTTGTAGTGCCTTTAAGGCAGAGCCCCATGCTGTGGAGGCTCACTGCCAATGCAGGAAAGTCCGGAGGCATCATGCCTCAGGCACACTGACGCTGCAGCTTCAGAGAGCACCAGCCTCAAAGACAAAGCACCACCTGCTCCCCTCTCCTCTTTGGGGCATGGCCCCGGGGCTTCCCACAATATTTGGAGAGGCTTGCTGCAGTCACAATGCTGAGGGTGCTTGCACTCCGTGAGAATGAAAGCTTATTTTGCGTGACCCCTAGCTAGGTGAGCAGGGCTGAGGCTGCCTCTATGGCCATCCGCTCTGCTCACAGCTTTTCCCGAAGCCTGCGTTTGAACCATATCCCTAGAAATGAAAGGCACAATTACCCAGACTCTGCTCTCCCTCCGCTGTTAAATGCTACTGTCTGCTTTGCCGTCTGCTTTGCCATTAGCTCATATTCCACTCAGACCTTTAGTTTAGTCACATTGTAATGGGCCTTCCTTAGTGTGATGGTTCTGGAATTCCCCCATGGATTGTGCAACAATAACAACTTTGCAATACCTTTATTGTTGCTGTGGTACCTTCTATCAAGCCTAATGCAAAGCCAGCAGCCATTCAAACTAACTGACTGCTTTTTCATTTTAGCTGACATGTTTAGTCCTTTGTCATAGGAAGCTCTTAAATAATAATTACAGATCAAATACATTAGTCTGGATTCTGCTCTGTTGTAAAGATTCTCGATTCTGCTCTTTTACCCTTATGTAAACCCCAGTGACTTCAGCCCAATTTCTATGAAGAAATATTGAATGTCCTATTTAGGATAGCTAAATAAACTGAAACTGCTACTACCATCGTTAGTGGAGAGATTGGTCTAAATCCTGTTGTCACTTACTCCTATGCAATCCAGCTGAAATTATACGCGGGTAACAGACCAGTATCTGGTCCTGTATCTCTCCAGCAATACAGACAGTTTCTGAACTTGGGGATTAGTTAGCTCAAAGAATGGGCAACGGCAGCCAACACCTTTCAGTCATGAGCATGAGACCAGCCGTGGTTAGTAGGTAGGAATGGAATGGTAACATTTATTGCCCACAGAAGGACAAGCAATGTTACTGTTTGCCCTCTGTTCAGTGACCTGAGTTGGTAGGTTTCAGCTGAGTTCTTAGTAGAAAACAAAAAAGAAAAAGAAAACACCACCCATCCGAATGTTTCCCCTTGCTGGTCTTAGTGGAGCGACCAGAGTTTAAATGGACTTGGGAGTGACCTACCATCTCACCTTCGAGGTGGTCCCCTCACGTCAGGGTTGAGGCACATGAGCAAGAAGCTTGCACTGACGCCGCCTGTTCTGTGGATGAGCGGAGAGCACAGTCCATCATGTCCATCGGTGACTGTTCACTTGAAAAATGTGGAGTCGAAATTTAAGAAACATCTTGTTTTTCTTTTTTAGGAAGATGCTAGCACCTCACCTTCACCAGTCACACGAGGCCCTAGCCAGCAGCAGAATTCTTCAGGTATTAAATTGAATTATTAGCACTCTTCATCTTCTCCTTAATCCAGTGAAACATTTTACCATTGGAATCTGGGTTGATTATCTTAGCTCTGAGTAAGGGGGATTTACTAACAGAACATCTACAAATAGTTTTTGTTTTAAAATCTCTTTTGAGCAATGAAGGGTGAATGTGAATTTTCTTCTCAGATCAGCATAAAGATAGAACGGTGAATCTAGTTGTTTGGGCCCAGATTCTCACACACACTGAAATCAGTGAGAGTTAGGCCCCTAAATACCTTTGGGGATATGGACCTTGGTTTCTAAGGGTCAGATCTCCCGTTGGCTTGTATCTGCATACGCTTCCATTACAAGAGTTAAGGGGAGCTGTACTGATTTATACCATCTGAGGATCTGGCCCTTAATGCAATTGCTATTCACAATGGGCCTGATCCCACAAGGTGCCGTGCCAAACGAAGGACGTTTGAGAGGCTCAGCACCAAACAGAATTGGGCTCTTAACATAATGTGGTTTTCAGTGATGAAGTTGAGAACAAAAGATTAAACCAAAGATCATCTACAGGTCATACAGACGCAACCTGGTGACGATCCTGGGACTTGCAAGCCTTACCCTTCCAATAAAATGAGCACTGAGGGCTTATGTACATTTAAAACATAGCAGCGGCAGCTCCGCTGCTGTTGCACTTCAGTGACCAGGCTTCCTAAGCCGACAGAAGGACTTCTCCCGCCCACATAGTAACTCTAGCTCCCTGGGAGGCAATAGCTAGGTTGACAGGAGAATTCTCCCATTGACATAGTGCTGTCTACGGGCTGGGGAGTTAGATCGGTTTAAACTGCGTTGCTCAGGGATGTGAATTTTTCACATGCACCCTGGGCAACATAGTTATAGTGATCTCATTTCCTAGTGTAGACCAGGCCTTAGTCAGTCCTTTGGGACCGTCAGATCAGCATCACTTTTGAACGCAGAAGGTATTGTTTGCTTGCTTGTTTTTGTGAAGATGAGGAAGATCAGATTGAAAGGGTGCATATGGATGAGCTGTAGGATTTTAGGGCTTTCTAAGCTGTTGAACTGAGTAATTCTCTTAAGAATCATAGTTGGGGGGGGCTCATGTGTGCCTACAAATCCTTACACACACAAGTTGTATCTCATTGACTTCAGTGGGGCTATTCACTTACATATGGTCTACTTCAATCAGAAAGATTGGGCTCATAGTAAGGAACTTCAGGAAAGGTTATATACTCCTAGATATGCCAAGGCAAGAAAAATCGGGTATTTTTGGCTGAGTGTTTTGTAAAAATATACAGTGGGTTTGGCATTTTGTAACCTGGACCATATGAAATCCTCCATGGTGATTTGCATAGCTGTAATGCTGCCATCCCTTCTGAGATATCCAAACACTTTACAGTTCTGTTGTCCCATTGACATTTGAACTAAATATTATAAAATGTAAATAGCCTTTTTATTCATGATATTAGACACATGCATGAGAATCCACTTAACTGGGTTTATCAGAGGGATTCTCCACCTTTTTCTGTTCTGTAGACCACTTTGTAAGCATGAGAGCCTCTTGTAGACCCAGCTCCCCAGAACCCTACTGCTTTATTCTCAAAATGCTTCATACTGCAGGCCACCAGGGGTGATCCGGAGTCCGGAGACCACTAGTGGCCCATGGTCCCCAGCTGGAGAGCTGCATGTCTGTCATTTTGATGAAAAAGTTGTTGCAATTAGGAGAAGAGGCCCTTTAAATGTAGAAAAGTGTAGAAAAACAAAATGAAAATATTGTAATTGAATTAAAATTATACTCATAGTATTTATTCCTTATTTCTTCTTTTACTATTTGAGTGATTTTTGTATTAAAAAAGCAAAACTCAGAATTCCATATCTTTTAGTATGAGGTTAAACATCACTTAACTGCTTGGCACTAGCTAAAGGGGATCAAGTGTCATTGCCCCTCCTCTGCATAGATTTTTACTAATACTGTCCCAATTAAAAGCAGCAGTCATTATTATTCATTATTGCTAGCCTATCTGCTCCCTTGGATACATCTCTGTAAAGCTTCCATCCCAGCTGAATGAATAAATATATAAGAAAAACAGTTTCATGTTTTTACTGGGCAAGGGAAAAAACCAGAACAAACAGTAATTCTTCATTATTACTTTACAGACCCTGGGAAGAAGCCATGGGAAAGAAGCAATTCTGTTGAAAAGCCTGTATCTTCATTACTCTCTAGGTGAGCTGCACGGGTTAGTCTCTAGAATAGTAGCACAGTCTGGACTGTAAGCATGCTATCTACATAACGTGTGCTCAATTCATGTCTTATTTCATTCCATTGCCATAGAAATCCATCAGTGAAGAGTCTTGAAGCTAAGAGCCCCATACAATCCCAACTACCTTCTAGGTACTGAAAAATGATCTGGCTTCTTAACTGTCTCAGCTTGTCCTTTGGGAAATCATGTCATCGTTGGTACAGCAACTAACATTCATTTGTCCTTGTCATGACTGTCCTCAGCCCGTTGTGATTTGCTCCTGTCTGCTGCTTTACTAACTCTGAGCCAGAGGCTGGTCTCAATTGGGCAGAGTGATTGTGAATTTGTGATATCTGATATCAAAGAAAGTTTGGCTCAGGGAGTGAGTGGTAATGCCATGAACTGCCCTAGGATTTCTGCCCCGGGGCCCTTATTCAAGTAAGCTGTGCTTAAGTATCACAGAAGTCAACGGGACTTAAGCATCTTTCCGGGTGATCCTTCCTAACAGGAGACACTTCCATTGCCCAGCGCATGAGAACACTCAAAAGCAGAATCCATCTGGGGGCCTGCACCCAAGAGAGGAGAAATTATTTTTGCATCCAGTAAGGAACATGTGCAGCAAGGAGTGAGGAAGGAAAAATGAAGCTGAGTGCAGCATAGGAGCCACCAGAGAGGGCAACCAGGAAAGAGGAGACAGGATGGGTCTGCTTTTGTAGATTGGAAAGTCAAAGGGAGGAGTCCAACAAAGCTTGTCCGTCCAAATGGCCAAATTACAGGCACAGTACATGATCACAGGTATTGAAAGGTTTAAGTGTGACATTGGGAAGCTAGAAAAAGGCTTACTTCCAGTCCTCGGCCAGTACCACAATGTGACTATCGTATAGAGCTCTGAGCGTTGTTGGGATAAGTTAGGGGTTGGAGGTGGGACATAGTGCTTTAAATTATTCATTTCAGTAACAAACGCTTTCTCTTATTTGACACTGTTATTTTGTGCTACAGTGTTGTTAACACACAGAAAAATAAGTGGGTGATGGCAGATGTCGGAGCGCACTGTGTGAAAGAACAGGGTCAAATACTGCCCCACATTTCACTGACTTCAGTGGGGTTGCACAGGTGTAACTAAAGGCAAAATTTGGCTGCCTGGGTCTATCCCAGATCCACCATACGTCAGCCATTAAAGATGTGCCAGCTTTCATTAGATTCAGATGATCATAGTATTCCCTGTCCTTGCAAATGCTGAGCTAAAGCTAGTTACCAAGTTTTCACGCAGTGACTGCTGTAAGACCACTGCTGTTTGGAGGATGTTCAGTGGGAAGTGCATTCACGTTCTGTTCTAGGCCTAGCACAAGAAACTACTCTGCTTGTTCTCTCATTCATACACTTTGTGGGTGGGATTTTCAAAAGCGCTCCCTGTTGGCCCAGCTCTGCTCCAACAGCGTCAGTGGGCATTTGACCACAACCAGAGTGAGACCACCACTGAGTCCCTTCAGAAAACCCCACTCGTAATCTTGCTCATAGCTCACGTGGGCAGCATAAGGATCAGAATTCAGGAAACACAAAGGACTTGGTTGTGCAGCTCTTTGTTGGGCTGAAGGGCCGCTGGAATCAATGCAAGACTTGCCGAAGAACGAACTTGCGCCTAAAGACAATAGCAGAGCCAAGGCTGAAATGTTCTCATTAGGCATAGGCCACTTGATCTTTTTGTAAAACGCTTCATAAAGAGTCACCAATTTCAAAAAAGGGTTCATAACCTCTACTGGCTATTTTAACAAAGCAAGCCTCTCTTGAGGTCAGCCCTTTCAATAATGTCCACTGCGGTGCCCTTGGCGATAGAAAAGAGACAGGACTCAGATGTAGTTACACAAACCTGAAGTCTTTGGGATGCTGGGCCAAGAAACACAGCTTGTGCTGTACAGCCTTACCGCTCAGCCCGCCTAAGGCACGACTCAGCAATGGGATGGATTGCTGACTACAGTCACTAATACAGTTAGTTTAAGCAAGCATCACTTTTTTGGGTTTACCATGATTTTAGCAGCTGACTGAGTCCTGAGCAGTCAAGACAGTGTTTATTTTTTAGGAAATGCAGGTGTGGAGGAGAGACTTAATTTTCAAATGTTTGAGTCAGCCATTGATCCTGCAAACCTCCATCACTGCTACACTAACTACACAGTGGTGCTGTAGCCATGTTGGTCCCAGGCTGTTAGAGTGAGAAGGTGGGTGAGATAATATCTTTTATTGCACCAACTTCTGTTGGTGAGAGAGACAAGCTTTGGAGCGTCACAGAGCTCTTCTTCAGGTCTGGGCACTGAGAACGTTTCTCAGACCTGAGGAACAGCTCTGTGTAGCTCAAAAGCCTGTCTCTTTCACCAGCAGAGGTTGGTCTAATAAAAAATATTACCTCACCCGCCTTGTCACGGTAAATAATTAACAGCCATGAAGACTCTACTTTAAAGTAGCCATAGAACTGTCTAGAACTTAATATTATTGATCAGAACTCTTTGGATAAAGTGTTACATATTAATTCACTCCTCAGCCTCTCCGCTGCATTTTAAGATTAGAAAACAAGCTCTCTTGCTGGATGGTAGTGATCAGCTGCAGTCTGCTGTCCCAGTATAGTGCTGCTTGCTTCACAAGATAGGCTGGCTGCAAAATACTCCTGAATGGCACAAGAGGGAGTAATGGAACTTTTAAAAAAGTTAACCTACTCAAGAGCTGTGTGTTGGGATTTCATCTAGGTTAGGGGTTCTCAACCTTTTTCTTTCTCATCCCCAGCCCCCCCTCCGCCCCCACGCTATAAAAACTCCAGGGCCAAATGGCAGGAGGGGGTTGGGGCTCTGGACTTCAGCCACTGGCTGGGGGATGGGGAGGCTGGGGCTTCAGCTGCAGGGTGGGGGGACTCCAGGCTTGGGGCTTCCGCCCTGTGCGGGCATCGGGGCTCAGGGCTTTTGACTGAGGGGGAGCGCTGGGGTTCTCGCGGCTTCAGCCCCGTTGCTTCGCTTCCAGGTTCAGCCCCATGATGGGTACTGGGGCTTGGGGCTTTAGCCCTGAGGGAAGCGCCAGGGCTCCGGGGTACCGATGGCTCCACTGCCGGTGACTCCGCTCCTGGCTTCAGCCCCGAAGGGGACACCGAGGCTCAGGGCTTCAGCCCCGCAGCTCCATTCCCGGCTTCTGCCCTGAGGGGGCACTGGGCTTCAGCCCAACCGGGGCTCGGGACACCCAGCTTCACCCCCATGGCTTCACTCCTGGCTTCAGACCCCCAGGGGGCACTGAGGCTTGGGGATTCCTGTGGTTCTGCTCCCAGTTTCAGCCCCACACTTCAGCTGTGGAGCCCCACAGCTCCCTGAAACCAGCTCAAGGCCCCCCCAGGGGGCTGCGGACCCCTGGTTGAGAACTTCTGAGCTAGGTGTTTTGCAGCCAGTGACTATTAACATGCTTCAATCATAATGACAGTAGCAAACACCACATGGCTTAGTAAACATTGCAGAGAATTGATTTGCTCCTTTATCCTTTGTTTCCATTTCTCAAGGATGAAGCCCGTGAGCAGCAGCAATGATGTGGCTATGGATGCCTTAGATTTTGATCGAATGAAACAAGTGAGTGAGTGGGTTTTTTGAGCGTAGGGAATTTGATATGGGTAGCTGTCTTTCCCCTTTATATTTGTCATACATGAAGGGCAACTGGTCAGGCTAAATGAAGATAGAAACATCACTTTTTGCCTTTCTGTTTGCCCAAACTTACAAAGCTCCTATTGTATTATGGAGGAGATCAGAGTAGATCATAGTGGTTCCTTGAAGCTCAGAGGGAAACATCAAAATGTTTGTGCAGCAATGCCATCCCCTCTTCCCTGGTACATCAACAGGTACAGAACTCAACCCCTTTGGTAGTGAGAACGCAGGTCCAGAACACAGAACCACTGGACCTAAAGGAGAAAAGTTATTTAGCTGATAGCAGTAGTGGGTTTTTATCATCTATATGGACCGGCCCATAATGGAGGCCATGGAATTCTGAACGTACATCTTTTGTTTTGTCTCATCAGGAAATATTGGAGGAAGTTGTAAGAGAGTTACACAAAGTGAAAGAAGAGATCATTGATGGTAAGAAATATCAAAATACATTATTTTTCTAAGTTTGATCCTGAGAGATTTCACTCAGATTCAACACATAAGAAAATAAAAGCTGCAGAGAGTTCCTCAGAAAGTAGTTTTACAACTACTTTCCAAGAAGCTCTTTGTTAAATATGTATTAGTTATATGTAAATATGAAATAGCTGTGACAAGTATGGATGTGACTATTGCTCAGAAGCTGGAGTGGAACCACAAGAGACAGAAGTATCTACCCAGAAGTATCCACTGAATTTTGATCACTCAGTTGCATTTTTACATGCCTTGTTTGTCTGTGCTCTGTTCTGAAGCTTGAACATAAGGCATTCAGTCTGAATCTTTTCAGCAGTTTTGCGTTGCCTTTTGGGGATGGCTTAGCTTTTTCCCGACATCCTGATTTCATAGTCAACTGTGTATATATATCAAAGCTTCATGTAAGGGATTTTTACGAGCAATACAAAGACTGCACTCTTCCATGCATATCTAACTGAGATGCTCAGCACTGGTTTAAATGCAGACCAGAAAGAAGGAAGTTCTGCCATCCTTGGTCTTTCAGTTACTCTGCTATGCTATGAATTCTCACCTGTGCTAAATAAAATAGGGTTTTAAATCCTCACATAGAACAAAACTGAGTTTGTCCACATTTGTGTGGCTTTGTTCATTCAGCAAGTTTTGCGCTACCTTAAACAAACTAACTAGATTCCGATACTGACTGCTGTTCTAGGTGATAGGTGTTTTCTCAGCTAGTACTGTTCCAAGACCAAAGGATATTGTTTACACAGCAATAAAAACACTCCATTACAGAATTGCTGGGGTCATTGAACTTGTTGCTAAGGCAACTGAAAAGAAGCAAGAAGAAATCTTGTTTTAGTATTTACAACTCCATCCCCTAATTTGCTGTATGAGAATTATTAATTATTGGTGGTACCATATCAGAGCATTGATGTGTCAGGGTGATGGTTCTGAGAAATCCCCACAATGCATCTAGCAAAGTGTGTAATAGCATAACACGGGGGCCAAAATCCCCTTCCCAACAGCTGCAGTGATCATAAACTAAATCTCAGAAGATTTGTTTCTCATAAGCTTGTTTTTTAACCATATTCTAGCAAAATACAGTTTTCTAGAATTATTTTGAAACTACATAAAAAGAATACTAATTTCTATAGACTGCGACTGTCAATAGGAAGTTGTAAGGCTTTTCCATGCACATCAGACACTAGCATAGAATGACAGGTTTCAGAGTAACAGCCGTGTTAGTCTGTATTCGCAAAAAGAAAAGGAGGACTTGTGGCACCTTAGAGACTAACAAATTTATTTGAGCATAAGCTTTCGTGAGCTACAGCTCACTTCATCGGATGCATACTGTGGAAAATACAGAAGATGTTTGTTTTTATACACAAAAATCATGAAAAAATGGGTGTTTATCACTACAAAAGGTTTTCTCTCCCCCCACCCCACTCTCCTGCTGGTAATAGCTTATGTAAAGTGATCACTCTCCTTACAATGTGTATGATAATCAAGGTGGGCCATTTCCAGCACAAATCCAGGTTTTCTCCCCCCCTCCCCCACCCCCCCAAACAAACCCACTCTCCTGTTGGTAATAGCTTATCTAAAGTGATCACTCTCCTTACAATGTGTATGATAATCAAGGTGGGCCATTTCCAGCACAAATCCAGGGTTTAACAAGAACGTCTGAGGAAGGGGAGGGTTAGGAAAACAAGGGGAAATAGGTTACCTTGCATAATGACTTAGCCACTCCTAGTCTCTATTCAAGCCTAAGTTAATTGTATCCAATTTGCAAATGAATTCCAATTCAGCCGTCTCTCGCTGGAGTCTGATTTTGAAGTTTTTGTGTTGCAACTTTCATGTCTGTAATCGCGTGACCAGAGAGATTGAAGTGTTCTCCAACTGGTTTATGAATGTTATAATTCTTGACATCTGATTTGTGTCCATTTATTCTTTTACGTAGAGACTGTCCAGTTTGACCAATGTACATGGCAGAGGGGCATTGCTGGCACATGATGGCATATATCACATTGGTAGATGCGCAGGTGAACGAGCCTCTGATAGTGTGGCTGATGTTATTAGGCCCTGTGATGGTGTCCCCTGAATAGATATGTGGACACAGTTGGCAACGGGCTTTGTTGCAAGGATAGGTTCCTGGGTTAGTGGTTCTGTTGTGTGGTATTTGGTTGCTGGTGAGTATTCGCTTCAGGTTGGGGGGCTGTCTGTAGGCAAGGACTGGCCTGTCTCCCAAGATTTGTGAGAGTGTTGGGTCATCCTTCAGGATAGGATGTAGATCCTTAATAATGCGTTGGAGGGGTTTTAGTTGGGGGCTAAAGGTGACGGCTAGTGGCGTTCTGTTATCTTCTTTGTTAGGCCTGTCCTGTAGTAGGTGACTTCTGGGAACTCTTCTGGCTCTATCAATCTGTTTCTTCACTTCCACAGGTGGGTATTGTAGTTGTAAGAATGCTTGATAGCGATCTTGTAGGTGTTTGTCTCTGTCTGAGGGATTGGAGCAAATGCAGTTGTATTACAGAGCTTGGCTGTAGACAATGGATCGTGTGGTGTGGTCAGGGTGAAAGCTGGAGGCATGTAGGTAGGAATAGCGGTCAGTAGGTTTCCGGTATAGGGTGGTGTTTATGTGACCATTGTTTATTAGCACTGTAGTGTCCAGGAAGTGGATCTCTTGTGTGAACTGGACCAGGCTGAGGTTGATGGTGGGATGGAAATTGTTGAAATCATGGTGGAATTCCTCAAGGGCTTCTTTTCCATGGGTCCAGATGATGAAGATGTCATCAATATAGCGCAAGTAGAGTTAGGGGTGTTGGGGGACAAGAGCTGAGGAAGCGTTGTTCTAAATCAGCCATAAAAATGTTGGCATACTGTGGGGCCATGCGGATACCCATAGCAGTGCCGCTGATTTGAAGGTATACATTGTCCCCAAATGTGAAATAGTTATGGGTAAGGACAAAGTCACAAAGTTCAGCCACCAGGTTAGCCGTGACATTATCGGGGATAGTGTTCTTGATGGCTTGTAGTCCATCTTTGTGTGGAATGTTGGTGTACAGGCCTTCTACATCCATAGTGGCCAGGATGGTGTTATCAGGAAGATCACTGATGGATTGTAGTTTCCTCAGGAAGTCAGTGGGTTTGGGGCGGGGGGGAGAAAACCTGGATTTGTGCTGGAAATGGCCCACCTTGATTATCATACACATTGTAAGGAGAGGATCACTTTACATAAGCTATTACCAGCAGGAGAGCGGGGTGGAGGGAGAGAAAACCTTTTGTAGTGATAAACACCCATTTTTTCATGATTTGTGTGTATAAAAACAAACATCTTCTATATTTTCCATAGTATGCATCCGATGAAGTGAGCTGCAGCTCACAAAAGCTTATGCTCAAATAAATTGGTTAGTCTCTAAGGTAGCATAGAATGAACTGTGTGGTCCATTTGTTAGATAGAGGAAAGAGAGTCAGAATTCTTTGGCTCTGATCCCACCTGGCTGTATGACCTACACTATAATACTTGACCTGTACATATGTACACATAAGGGTAGTGTGAGGCTTAACTTATAAAGCACTAAACAGTATTATAGAAATGTGACCCTTATTTTTGTGTGTGTATTAATACAATGTATTGTTAAAAGGCATTAAAAAATTTGATACTATTTGACTAAGATTTGCCGTTTCGGGCAACATAAATGGTGGTGTAAGGCATCCTAATTGTGCTGCCATTGAAATCAGTGGGAGTTTTGTCTTTGATTTAAATGGGAGCAGGAGCAGACACAAGGAGTGCAATTTGGGTGGCACGGGGGCAAATTTTAACATGAGAAACAACCATTAGGCGTGTGTAAGAAGGTACAAAATAGAACAGCCCTTTCAACCCTCCAGCCTTCCACGCACACTTTTTTACTGCTTCCTCTTGTTTTTCCCCAGCTGCAATCCCACCCTTCTGCCCCCTTTGCTATGCAAGTTACTCGCATCCTCTTACCAGTGTATAACTTACACTCCTTCTGCCATTGGCTCTGAGTATTTACCACCTGTCACTGGGAGTAGTTGTCTGAATTAACCTTTTGGTTTGGTTTTCCAGCCATAAGGCAGGAGTTGAGTAGAATCAGTACAACATAATGACTGCACAGCATCTGCGAGGTACTAAGGATGCTAGGAAGATTGGATCATTTCTAAGTGTACCAAGGTCATGCAAGATGGTGAAAGAGGACACCTGCACTGTCTTTGTTCTTAAACCCTTTTTATTAGCAGACTGAGCACACTTTGAAGCTTGCTGCTGCCTTGGATTTGCTTCATTTTAAAAGTCTTAATCTAAAGAAAATATTAAATTTTAAATTTCTGGATTTTTTAGATTTCATCTGACACAGCACATCAGATTTGTCAGCCCTTTTTTGTATTTTGAATTTGCTTATTTAAATGTATTATGTTTCTTTTTAGTAGTAGGTAAGAAAACATGTGAACCATTTGCTTTTAATAGATGACTTCAAAGTCATTTTACTGGTAGTCTGCAATGTAAATGAAGACCCTTTGCCAACAGAAATGTATTGTGGCATCACCAGAAGAAACAGAGACATGTTAGTTGTCAGCTGACAAGGTCTTTGACTCAGTTATCACAATATTAAAACGGTACGTCAGTGCACCACAGTATCTGTGTTCATATTGGTAATAAACTGTTTATTGTCCATATGGCCCTGCTTTTGGTTTTGTTCATTAGTTGCTCTAGCTTTGCACTTTAATTTCACTGTGTTGCTGTGGTGTGTTTTCTTGCTGGTTTTGGAGGCTCTGGTGAGAACACAAGAGCAAGGCTGCCTGCATGTTGTGAAATCTCACGTAACGTTCATTTTTAATAAAACAAGCAGGAGAGGCCCATCCATGTAGCATTAACCAGCATTTCAGAATCTGTCCAAGCAGGCAACTCATTACCTGCTCCCCTTTCCCTGACCACTCCTAGCAGTGCAAAGCCAGCGGTGCAGCAGCAGCTCCAGGAGGGGAACAGCTGGCTGCTAGCCCCATCTTCCTGCAGCAGTTGAGGCACAGAGTCTTACCTCTGCCCTCCGTCCATGTTGACCAGGGCCAGACTGCAAACAGGCTACTAGAATCTGGAAATACCACATCTCTGAGTCTGTCACAGCCCTGCAAACTCATATCATCATCAGTAACATTTACTGACCAGTACTTGGTCCCAGTGTCCCACTGCTCCACTCAGATCACCACTAACCCCTCCCCTCTCTCACTCATTCACTTCCTGTCTCCCTCCTCCTCCTCCTCCCCCACAAAAACCCCAACCCCATTCCCTGACTTTTAATTTGTAAAGGGTTTTTTGTTTTGTTTTTACGAAGGCTGCAGCCTACTCAGAGTAAGGGTGGGTGACAGTTAGTAAAGCTGCAACAGCATGGTTGCAGTTATTGATGATCTAAAAATTTCCCATGGTTGCTCACATGACCCTACTCCAGGCAAAGCCTAGAGGCTGCCTTTAGACAACAATCCAATTGAGATTGGGCATTTCAACCTCTGCATTGTCACACCGCAGTCCTGGAGGCAACCTTGGTACCTGGTACTTGACCTTTATTTTCTGTAGTCCAGCACTGCCTGCCCACTCAGCTCTTACTACTTGTGCAATAAGTATGGGCCATTCTTTCAGCCAAGTATAGGCTTGAGAATTTCTCCTAACTTAGGTCTGTTTAAGATTTACAAGAGCAGAATCCTTGTTCTGTCCTCCTGCCCTGGATCATTTTTTGATGCATGAGAGAAATCAAACAGTTTGAGCTCACTTCTTATTAAAACTGTCTTTTCCCACCTACAATTGCGACTGAAGCAGTAGCTCCTGCAGTCAGCTTTTTAAAAGCCCAGATCGCTTGAACTGTGCAAACTTCTTATTTCATGAGTGAAGTCTAATCAGCTGAAGAGCATGTAGTATTTTATTGAGGCTTTTGGACTCTCTTTGAGCAGTGCTAAATTAATAGCAAAACAGAAAAAGCAGCATAGAGGCAAGTAATGAGGTAGCAGCTGATACAACAGAGGAAGGATGGTTTGCTCAAGAGTAATCAAAGACGGCCAAGAAATTAGGAGAGGGTCAGGGTGCCTTGTAATGTTAGAAGTTTACTTAAGAGAGATCCAGTTTATCAATCTGCCACAAGTCTCTCAGGCAGGGTTAAGAAATCTGCCATGCTAGTTTATACCATAAACTGAAAGCAGCAAGACCAAGTGAAGCAGGATGGAGGGAGCATTATGTTTAGAAATAGCAGAAGTTTAGACATTTATGTACAGTTTGTTTTTCTGTACAAACAAAATGATTCAGCGACACTTTAAAGTAAGATAACATTGTAGAAGAGAGTTTAGTCTTAAGCTAGTCTGTTAACAGTTCAGCACATACTGCAGTTGTCCTGTAAGATGTTAATTCAAGGTATTAGAAACCCTGTTTCTCAGTTTGCACCTCCAAAAGAATAGAAGCTTATGGCTTTTCCCTGAATACATTAGCCCCAGAAAGGCTATAGCTGATCTCCTCTTGGACTATGGTTCTGTGCTCAATCATAATGGCACCATTCTTATTCAACAGATGCATATGTACTATATGTATTGAATCATGCTTGCAACCATCACAGGAAGGAGGTTAGCCCTGCAGAGCTAATTACAGAGAAAGTTGAATGAGCAGGGTTTTATTCTGACTCACATGTTCAACAGCATCAGGCCTGATGTCTCAAGGGGAGTGTGCTTGGCAAACTGAAAAGCAATCTCTCCACTACATTGATTAAGTTGATCTGACACAGATGAGAATAGGAAATGAAGTTCCAGCTTCATTTGTACAGTCACTGTCCAGATAACTTCACTAGATGTGACAGACCATACCATTGTGTTGCTCATGGCAATAAGATTCCAGCTTTTTTTCCCATCTACTCCATTCTGGGTCTGTCCCTGCCTTCCCAATCCCAGATGATGTGGCAGCAATATTGCAGCAGCTGTTGACCCAGCTGTAATCTGCTCAGAAACCAAGATGTAGCTCAGAGATGACTGTACTTAAAGTAGCGTGTATAATACAGCCCTAGCCCTCATCCATCCAAAGAAGCAAGAGGTTGAGTTTGCTCTTGAATCCAGGCTGCCTCCCGCTTGCATTGACCTATTCAGGCAAGCCAACCACCTGTTTGAAGTATGTTTCTTCATTCCTCCCAAGCTTAGAAGCATTCTGTACCCCAGGACAGGTCTAAATTGAATCTCACCCACCACACATGCATGATCCTGATGAAAAGGGGGAAAAAATGTTTAATATGGATTTAAAATGTAAAAGTTTCACCAAGGTACAAAGGATGGTGAATCTATGTAGCCTCTGCTATAAACATACATGTGTGATATCCTGCCAAAGAGCAATGTTACATAAGCAAAAATCCTTTTAATAAAAGTTACAGTATTCTAAAAGACAGTGCCTGTCGTTTGCTTCAATATTTTATCACCTTTAGTACTACAGAAAAGGTAAGTGCATAGAAATATTACTTCAGATCATTTTTAGCTCTGAAAACTCAAGTTCACAAATTTTGGATTTTTTTTAAACATTATTAATGAAGACACTAAAGCAAATCTATTGGTTTTCTGTTGCTAGTTTGCATATTCTCTTAATCCGTGAGTAAGGACCAATGGTGTCATCAAAAACAAAATCCCAAAGAACTCGAACCCAAGATTGGTGCTGAGGAAGGTTGTCATAATATTCTGCTGCTATCTTCTTCACCTGAAAAGAACAAGAGACCCATTTAACCAGCATTGCATTGTCAGGGGTTCTTCTGTATCTAGTTTAGATTGTGTCTTGCCCACTGTAACTTTAAGATCCACACCATTAAGTCTTTCAGTGAAAAAGCATCCCATGTCACAATCTGCTGAATGACTATGAATGACGTAGCATTTTTGACAACTATTTCTACTGGAAAGAAATGTTGAACTAGAATTCCATATTTTCCTCTGAGTATTTTTGCACACAGTGTTTAGTAGTCCACTTTATATGACTGAAATACTCCAGCAACAGCCTTGCTTGCACTAGAAATAAAAAAAAATATTACAGAAACCAAAGTCTGTTTAGCTGTAGCATCTAAATTCTGCACCACTTCAAGTTTCCCTATTTAATAGTTGCTGTTAATTTAGTCTCAAACTAATCTGGCATCCCGTTAAATTTTCCAGTAGACACGGGCCTGATAAAGAATTCAGGGATGTTCCGGTTCTAGAACTTTGGTTAAAAAAAAAAAAAAACCAAAAAAACTCTGATCTGTATCCAGGGCCAGTTGGAAACTTCAGTCTCCAATGGACAGAACCAACTGTTTGGTCCAAACATGCCCCCAGAATTTGAAAAAAAATATATATATATATATATGGCTTTGAATCTAATCTTTGTATTTTGGTTACACGGGACTAGAATTCAGCAGCCAGAACTAAGTCTTTTATGAGAAGGGAAGGGAGACATGGATTAGTCTGATTCATCATGAGAACAAGGCCTTGTTTTGAGCTATCAGGACTCCATCACAGCATAATTCATGTATTTTGTGCCACCCACTTCTGAACATGATTAAGGGTTCAAGAACAAGTGGCAAGTCCGTGAAAGATCAAACCAGTTCAGAAGACACAGTGAGTGCTGCTTGGCCACAGTTCTGTTTCTCCCTGTGCACCATTACTAACTGGTATTGTAGCTGCACACCTGATCTCAGAGTGACAGAAATTCACCTTGCCTGCTCTCAGAAGTGCTCTCTCTATTGCTGTAGGTAGGTGCAGGCTGCCCTTCCCATATAGCGGAGTTTCCATTTGGGGGGCTGTAAACCTTAAGTGACGATATCTGAACAAGTTTTTTTAAAATCATTTTAAAGATTTTTAGTGGGAGAAGACAACAGCTGAAGTGTAGCTGGGGCAGGGAGTTGGTTTTGCAGGGGGGAGGGACAGCCGGAAAAGGAAGAGATGTCAAGAACTCATGGAATTGGGACGCTATAGCAACTTGAGCACGAGCCATACAGTGGTGATACAGTTGCTATTACCAACAAACAGCTCAGCCCTCTGTTTCTGCACGTACTTGAGTGTAGCAGCAGGAGACTCAGTGGAGCTGCTCTGCGTTTGCACAAACTGGCCAAGATTATTCTTATCTAGGCAGATTTTTATTTTTTTAAATTGAACTCAGCCCTTTAGACAAACAAGGGCCATAGTGCCCCAGGCAGAGTAGTGGAGCTGAAAGCAGATTTCCTTCCAAAACATTACCCAGTATTTAAAAGCCAGCGAGGTTAAATGCAATAAAAATTCCCCCATCCCTTCCCCCATTTAAACTTGGGCTTTTATGAGCCATTCTTCCCATAGAGCTATTTATATGCAAGTTTTTGACCTTCAGTGAAAGAAACTCAGATAAAGTTAAAGTGTAAACCAGTGTTAGTCACACTGTAAATTCATTTACCTGCTTTTATACTTCTCCTTTAGCATGAATTGTGTAATACAGTCCCAACACCCAAGAAAAGAGGAAGTTACTATGTTAATAAGGACTTGGATGAACAGTGCTATATAAATGCAAGGGCTGAAAGCAATCCACAAGCCTTACGAACAATACACACACCTCCCATGAGATAGGGTATTGTTCCAGGACACCAGGGTTAAGACCCAGTTCTGGTTATCACATTCTGACATCTCATAAAAATGCCACTGTTTCCATTAGAAAATATTCTTCACAACCTATTTTAAAGCTATTGTGAAGGGCTGATATGCAGTATTATAACAGTTCCTTCATTTCACCCTAGAGATGGTGACCATGCCAATGTTCCCTCTAATTTTTAACAGGCCATGTGCACAAAAAAATTCTGTACGCACAGTGTTTTGTGGTGTGCGTGTGGTTTAGGATCTGTGTGTGCACACACAGCTTAGAGGGAACAGTGACCATGACCCATATGTGGTATTCATGTATCAGTTCAGGAAAGGGTGATTGAATGGGTAAGGTACTGGCCTAGGACTCTTGAGAGCTGTAGTTACACCCTGGTTCTGCAACGAACTCCCTGTATGACCTTAATCTCAAATCATACTCCCTCTGTGAATCAATTCCTGTCCCCCATTCTGTAAATTGGGATAATCCTTCATTTGCCCCTGTCTTGTCCATTTAAATTGTAAGCTCCTTGGGACAAGCCTTATCATTATGTGGTGTCTACTAAATCGGGCCCAGAGCCCAAGCCTCTAGGTGCTACTGCAATACCAATTAATAGTTACATTGGCAAAGCACACTGGGATCTTCTGGGAAGTGTAAAATCCTTTAAGACTATTAGATTATCTCCCTCTCCACTGAAATATAGCCACCACCGGCATGGAAAAGCAACTGCATATGATGGTTAGTGAAACTAGAGAGAGAATTTTAGGTAAACTGATTTGGCCAGGATACCAAGGGAACATCCTTACTCTTGCAATACTATCATGGGCTTCTTTTTAAATGGCCCTGGATAATCAGGAGCTTGGTTTTATGTCCCATCTGAGTCTACATCTCTAACAGCATATTTCTCTTCACCACTCCTCCTTCACCCTAATGCTAAGGCAGTGGTTCCAAAAAGACCAAGTGCTATCTATTAAGCATCACCACCACTTCCTGAAGCACTGGGATTTTCCACTGGCTGCCATGTGGGTATGAGCACAGGCTGTTTAATTTTCATCAGGCATCAAGCTCCTCATTGTATTGTTCTCTGATCCCATGGTTAAGCATCCTGCTATGTTGACAAACTCCTGCCCATGTTTTGAAGGGAGCTGAACACAGCTGGCTTTGTTCAACAATCAGTTTAAATAGCAACTCTCAGGCTGTCTATGCTACACAAGTTGAGTGTGCCCAGAATGGTATCATCCCTTAATATGCTCCTAACATCTCATGTAAGAGGGCCCTACAGTTTATAAGCACACCAAATATGGGTTCAGTAAAATATGCTTCCAGCAAAGTTAGAGCCCAGTTTAGTGCTAACTGGATTTAGGCTGGAACAGTTTAATGTGAATAGCACTAATGAGTCAGAAAGTTTTCCCAATGTTGTCCCACTCTGCATGGGGAAGGCGGCTTTATATCTCCCAGAGACCCACTGTTTCTGAGAGCAGAGCCAGGCTCTGCAGGATTGGTACCTAGGGGACATACTAAAATGATTTAGAGCAGCCTCACTGTGGCTGTAGGGCAAAATGGCACCATGAGTTGGCTGGTCTACCGTGGACCCAGCTTGTGCATAAAGCAGTTCCATCCCACCAGTTCAGTTAGGAAGGGCAGTCCTATAACCGACCCCGGGGCACGAGTAGCAGCATCAGTACGCCTCTGGGACTGGTACCAATAGAGAGAGAGAACGAAGCATCGAGCTTTAGAAACCTTACCTTAAAATATATCTGTTTGAACAGTAGTATTAGATTTAAGGAATTATCTACAAAGCCAATATTTCTTATTGGAGGATTAAAGTTCATGATATCTAGACACTCAACTTCCCTGCTTTTTATCCAGCACTTACAGACTGCAGATGTACCGTACTCCATGTCCTAAACATTGATTAGCTGGTGTCTGGAAAACACCAGCATTCTGAGGGTTAAGTCTGATGGCCTATTTCCTGTATTGTGACCTACTGGAAAGTGCACTGAAATAAAAGCACCGAAGTTCTGTGCAGTTCTGCTTTGTAATGTTTGTTGACGAACTACCCCTATAAAGAAATCCAACATGAAAACAGTGAGCATGTTTAGTTGTCTATGCTAACAGCATCACAAAACATGAACCATGTACATTGATTTAGACATAAGGAAGCGTATTTTAATGCAAGTTTTATTTTAAAACCATAACAAACACTGACAGATCAGCAAACTGAAGTTAAAGTGCTATTAAATGTACTCTGGCCTGATAATGCAGATAAGGACAGGTACCCTATAATAGTTATCTTTCCAGTCACTTAACATCTGCTATAGTATTACTCGAGGGCAGTAGTCCACAGTATTAATTTCATTTGATTGCATTCCCATTATCTCAAAGAAAATGGAGGCATTGTGATTAAAGTATAGGACTGGGAGTCAACGCCCAACTCCTATTCCTGGCTGTGCCACTAGCTTCCTGCATTATCTTGGGCAAGTTACTTTACATCTCTGCCTCAGGACCCCCCCCAAATCTGTAAAATGGGTATACCAATACTCCCTTTCCTCAGAGGGCTGGTGTGAGGCTTAACTGGTTGGTGTTTGTAGAGAGTTTTGCTACCTTCAAGTGGAAGGCACTACAGCAGCCTGAAGCATCGCCCTAATGTCTACAAGAGGCTGGATAACTAGTTGGCAGGTGGTATGGTGAGGCCAGTGCTCATGCTCCGAAGCTGTACTGTGTTGTTTGCTTGTGCTCCCCCTTTAACCAACGGATGTCTCTTCTCTTAAAGTTCTTGCAAGCACTGAGACAGGGACTTTGTTGTCCTTCTCCTCCTCCTCCTCCTCGTCTTTCCTTAGACTTTCAGCACTACTAAAGCACTTACTTTGGAAAGTGATGAATACAGCTGTACTAAAGCACTGGAATCGCAGTGGCGTCTAAGAGCTCCAGTTATAGCCCTGTACCCTATGGTGCGTGGGTGCTGTAGAAAGCAAACAGTGATAAAAGTAGATCATAAGCTAGCTGTGAGCAACTGGATAGTTCTAAGGTATGCGTAAAAAGCCAGCTAATTCCACTGCTTCTGCTGTCAATTTAAACTTGTGCTTCAAACAAGCACAGCTACTAGAGTTATTCTGAGGCTGTCAATCTAGGAAATCTGGTTTCACCTCCTGCCCAGTACTTCCCCCTCAAGTTTTATGAATAACTCCTTTGCCTCAGGTAATACCCAGGATCTTGTTTTCTAATGCTAGGGGTGGGAAAGACTTGCGTTAGCCTTTGGAGCATTTTTACAAGGGTGTTAACTCTACAGATAAGCAGAATGGATCTTTCTTCCCCTGGTCAGAAAAGAATGCAATATTATTAAATTTGACAGTGAAAAAAAAATTCACACAAAGACTAGCCAGCCTTGAGCAGAACATGTTTTTCTTCAAAATTGGTACTTCAGGACAGGATACTAATTTCATGGTGTACAAGAAAAGCAGTCATCCCAAAGCTGATTGAAGGAGGAAAGGAGTTCTGCTGCCATCATAGGAGGCTCCCATTTTAACGGCTACTAGGTTACAGCCTAGCCTAATGTTTTCTGTTTCTATTCAGAGATCTTCTGAGGGTCACACTGATACAGGTTTTTCCAGTGGCAAACATGTTGCTTGGGCCATTCTGAATGAGCCATCTGTGGTAGATGAAGCTAAATATCAATTTCTGATAAACAAATGAAAGTGCAGTACAAGGTCCATTTATTCCCTCATTTCCCCATTATGTGCGAGACCTGATCATACTCAAACAGCTCCCATTTTGTACTTGCTGATAGATAAAGCTAGAGATTCTACATCTAAAAGGACCAACTATATTAGAGGATTTAACAAGTCCAAGGTTAAGCACTGCAGTTAAGTAGACCTAATGAAGTAAGTTTTATCTGAATGTGGTAACATTTCTTGAAATTGTATTCAAGAAATCAGTACAATTTTTCAACCATCAATACAGCAGAGTGTTTTGAGGGCCACTCATTCCATCCTAGCCTGTCTCCTTTAAGTGAGCCAGTGCAGCATGTGCACAAAATGGTCCCTCCAACTGTTGCAGTATTGTGCATTGTGATATATCCCATAATTTTATCACGGCTCCCTGGAGCAGGTGCAGCATGCATTTGTTAGTCTTTGATCTGTTGAACTGAAGGGTTTTTGTAGTGCCCAAAGCCCTGAATGCTTATTAATATAAAGCAGGTACAATATAACCACTCTGACCATATGCAATACTATATCACCTACATATTTGGCCTGTTCCAATGGCTCCTTCCATTGGTTGTCCTGCCCACAAAGTTACACAAGACTTTGAGAGCCAGGAGTTATTCCCTTGAGAAAGCTAGGTTTAAGCTCATTATAACTAGTCCAGCTACTGCCTTTGGACAGGGATGCTCCAGGTGGGTCAGGTGCTTGCTGTTAAAATAGAAATTAGAAACAAAAATGTATTTGCCAATGTTGTGAATTTTGTGCAATAGAGCTGGTAGAAGAAAACAAAACATACTTTCCCTGCAAAAATTAATGTTTAAAGTAGGTCTCTAGCATTTTTGGTAACTGAAGAGTGAAGGGAAAAGTTCAGTTTTGATCTTTCTAATTAAAGTCAAAAATTTCTACCAAAAAAAAAAAAAGTTTAGCTTGCAAAAATTTCCACATCTGCCAAAAGCTATTTTCTGTCAAAGACATCCACGGAAAGTTTTCTGCCAGCTCCAATGTGCAATAGCTTTAAAAATTTGTCATAATCACAACATATTCATCTCCTTCTAAGTTCCAAAAACCAGAGTAGTCTGTACACACTGACCTGCAAGTGGGACATGCTTCCAGACAAGTCCATGACTCCCCGCTAGTTTCACACCACCCCACACCTGCCCATTTTATACAGTGGGCTCCTCTCCACTCCTCCCCCCACCTCAGTGAAGAGGTGGGAAGAGGCACCAGTGGTTGGAGTGCCATGAAGAGGCAGGGGTCACATTACTGTTTTTGTAGGTGTCCCTTTTTCAGGTCTCACTAGTCTGGAACACGTGCCTCACAGCCAACCCGAGGGGCCCCCCCAGCAGAAGTACACACATTCACTTATGGAACAACACTATTTTGTTTGTGTGTGCAGAATGTACTCACTAACCTTACTCTGCTTGGCTATTGCAGAAGCAGATGATATCTTTATATTCACATTTTAAAGCATGATCAATAAAGGTAATTGCAATCAAAACTTTAAAATTAAAGCTACTTTCAGGAAGGCTGTGTCCTGCATTCTTCTCATTGGAAGCAGGGAAGCTTTGAGGGAGCCAAGACCAGCTGAAGACTAACTTGACTGATTTGGGGTCTGTCACCACCCTACTCCAGGCACAGGTTACAGAGCCATCACCTGAAGGGCAAGAGCACTTTGGAGCAGGCATGGAAAGCCACTTGAAGAGTAACACCTGCACTTCCCCACAGACACCAGCACTGAAGTAGCTCGCATTGAGCCTCAACAGGGAGGAGTCATGCACAAGGATTGCTCAAATTCAGTGTGCCCACAACAGTCATGGGGATGCTTGTGAAGTGTCAGGAGTACTTGGATGGACAGAGCATTTACAAGCATAAAGTGGTGCTTGAACCAATATGGAGAACACCAGAGTTCTCTGCAGTAAACAGTAGTAAAGTGGAGTCCATGCCATAACTTTGCCTCAGCTTCACCACTCCTTTTGTATCCTTCTCTCCTGTTGGCCTGTACATAAAGCCTCCAAATATTCCACATTTGAATCTGTTCCTAAAAGGGGTTCTTCCATAAAGCCCAGCATCAACCACCAAAGCAAGAAGAGCTGTTAGGCAACTTGTAACAAAACAGAGACCAAGGCAAAGCCATCCCTGGCCCTGGACTTAGGTAGTCAACTCTTGGAAGTCTAATTTTAGACATATAAACATGGCTGGATTTTCAGACAGTGAATACTTGCACTTTCTGAACATCAAGCCAATTTCATACATTCCAGTTTTGGGGACCTATAACTGAAGCATCTACAATCACTAGTCACTTTTGGCCTGTGTCTCTGAACTGTGTTTTCAAAGGTTCAAATAGATTCCATGGCCAGAAGGGACCACTGTGATCTAGTCTGACCTGTAGAACACAGGCTATAGAACATTCTCAAAATTATTCCTAGAACAGATCTTTTAGAAGAACATCCAATCTTGATTTAAAAATGATCAGTGATGGAGAATCCACCACAATCCTTGGTAAGTTGTTCCAATGGTTAATTACCCTCACTGTTAAACATTCATCTTATTTCCAGTCTGAATTTGTCTAGCTTCCTCTTTCAGCCATTGGATCATGTTAAAACTTTATCTGCTAGATTGAAAAGCTAGTTATCAAATACTCATTCCCCATGTATACTTTAGACTAATCAAGTCACCCCTTAAATTTCTCTTTGTTAAACAAAAAAAATTTAGCTCCATGAGTCTAACACTGTAAGACAGGTTTATAATTCTTTAAACATTCTCACGGCTCTTCTCTAAACCCTCTCCAGTTTATCAGCAGCCTTCTTGAATTGTGAGCACCAGAACTGGACAGTATTCCACCAGCAGTTGCACCAGTGCCAAATACAGAGGTAAAAAACTTCTACTCCTAGGTTCCCCCGTTTATGCATCCACAGGTTTGCATTAACTTTTTTGGCCACAGCATCACACTGGCAGCTCATGTTCAGTTGATTATTCCCCATGACCACCAAATCTTTTTCAGAGAGTTACTACTTTCCAGGGCAGAGTCCCTCATTATGTAAGTATGGTCTACATTCATTGCTCCTAGATGTGTACATTTACTTTGAACCATACTAAAATATTATATTGTTTGCTTGCGCCCAGTTTACCAAGCTATCCAGATAGGTCATTAATTCAGAGCAATCTGATTTGCCACTCCCCCCATTTTTGGGTCATCTGCAACTTTCAGTGATGATTTTCTTCCAGGTATGTGTTAAATAGCATAGGGTCAAAAACTGTTCCCTGCAGGACCCCACTAGAAACATACCCATTCAATTATGAGTCCTTGTTTATAGGTTTCAAAATGTAACTATCGGTTAGCCATTTTAAATGTATACCATTTTATATTGTGCTAGCTTTTCAATCTAAATGTCATGCAGTACCAAGTCAAACCCCTTACAGAAGCCTAAGTATATTATGTCAAGACTATTACCTTTATCAACCAAACTTGTAATCTCATAAAAAAAAGTCATTGTGACAATCTATTTTCCATAAACCCATGTTGATTTGCATTAATCACATTCCCCTCCTCTAATACTTTAGCAAGTCCCGTATCAGCTACTCCATTAATTTGCCCTGTTGTCTGTGTCAAGTTGGTAAGCTCAGTCAGGCTGAACCCAAGCCAAGCCCTCATGTTCTGTTCAGCACTAAACATAGGGTCTGCAGTTACACTTCTTTACAACTCAACTGGTGATGTGATCACTGGACAAGTTCCACTTGATAAATTGCTGCTGTTTTTAGTTTACACAGAAGCAACCAACTCATTTTTAAGCTATTCACAGGTCCTGTTCAAGAACAGCTAAAGAGGATTTTGACACTAAATGTAAATAATCTGAGCCACCTCAGCATCTGGTATGCAGAGTAGGATGTTCCATTGCCAACTTAGTGTACGCGGCAGACATGGGGACATCTCAGCTATCCCCATATACAGGAGCAGCGGAAGCTCTCGGGGGGGGGGCAGCATGAATGCCCAAACCATGGCCCTGCCCTCCCGCACAGTCCCTTCCCCACCCCTGAGGCCCCGCCCCTTCTCATTTGTAAAAGTGGGGGCGGGCCATGGCCCCCTGCCCCCCATTCCGGTGCCCCTGCCCATATATGAAGGGCACCATTTTAGACATAGATGTACCTCCATCCCATAAAAACCTACTCATCTATTTCCACCATTGCACATATACTGTACACCAGTGGTTCTCAAAAGCTGGTCTGCTGCTTGTTCAGGGAAAGCTCCCGGCGGGCCAGACCAGTTTGTTTACCTGCCGCGTCTGTAGGTTCAGCCGATCGCAGCTCCCACTGGCCGCAGTTTGCCGCTCCAGGCCAATGGGGGCTGCAGGAAGGGTGGCCAGCATGTCCCTTGGCCCACGCCACGTCCCACAGCCCCCATTGGCCTGGGGCGGCGAACCGCGGCCAGTGGGAGCTGCGATTGGCTGAACCTACGGACGCGGCAGGTAAACAAACTGGTCTGGCCCACCAGGGGCTTTCCCTGAAGAAGAGGAGGACCAGCTTTGGGAACCACTGCTATACACACCACAATAAGTCGAAGAGTTGGAACTCTTAGGTAATGTTTTTCCATGCAAAAGAAATCATATTGTTAAACCCCCTTGCACTGTTTGTGTGTAAACCTCCCCCCCCCCCCCCCACACACACACACTCCCATTTCTGGCTCTAACTTCTATATTCTCCCACAGTGGCCTTTGGCAGGTTGAAAGATGTGCTTTAGCCTTAGTTAAAAGTGGCTATTGCTATAATACACGCCATTCCAAATTAAACTGCTCTAGCAACTTTTACAAGGATCCACATATATGCTTACCATTGGCAGCTTGCATCCAGGAATGCTAGGGAAATCATGGTGCTCCATGTGGTAGCCTGCATTAAAGGTGATCCAGTTGAGAGGTCCATAATAAGAATAGGTTTCATAGCCTTTTAAGAACATGTAATGTTCTGCTATGAAGTGCCCGGCAATAGGATGCAAACCCATGCAAAGTAACGTGCCCGATATTAAATAAACGACAGGCTTCAGGCCCCATAGGTAGTAGATTATAAAATCAATAGAGAATTGTACCAGGGCATTAAATATTTCCATCTGAGTAACTGTTTTGGGGTTCACATAAAGAGGTCTCAGGCCATAGAAGAGTGGTTGGAGGATGAGCCAAATAAATTTCCGAAATGGAGTGCAAAAGAACCAGCCTTCGAAGTCAGTTGGAACATCCACATCCAAAGCGTCTCCACCAAGGTATCGATGATGGTCAATGTGGTATTTCTTGAAGGAGGCGGAGTAAGGAAGTCCAATTGGCAGGTTGGCAAACACTGCAAACCATCTATTCCACTTAGCCTGCTTGTTACCAAAGGCAACATTGTGTGAAATATCATGGATTGCTAGCGCCATTGAGTGATTGATGCAGCCCCCAAAAGCATAAGCCCAAAAGAAAATCCATTTCCAAGATAAATCTTTCACCAAGTAGCAGGCTAGAAGCTGTGTCAACACCATTCCAGATACAATCCATTTTAAGTGGGGATCTGGTCCCATTAGAGATTTAATTGTTGGATATTTGGCTGAAAGGGGGGAGAAAACAAAAACAAAAAACTCATTAAGTATCAGGAAAGTAAGCATGGTCACCACTTGCATTCCTCTCTGATTTCTTCCATTAAGTTTATGCACAGGGGCCTAGTCTTGCTGAAAGTAATGCACAGGTACAGAATTACTCCCATGTGGTGTGCATTAACCCTACTGAAAGAGTAGTTTCA
This sequence comes from Lepidochelys olivacea, assembly GCF_965140295.1. Classification (NCBI taxonomy): domain Eukaryota; kingdom Metazoa; phylum Chordata; order Testudines; family Cheloniidae; genus Lepidochelys; species Lepidochelys olivacea. The sequence goes on from NC_140416.1 coordinate 105,542,142, forward strand.
AACACTGTTATCCTGCACCAAGCCTCTTGAGCAAGTGTACAGCCCTGGTGTCTGGTCCCTGGTACCATGTGCACTGGGAAGTGGGATGGGAAATGTGTGGTTGTATCCTAAGAGCCACTAAAGTAAAAACTTAAGGAGCACCTTGTGTCAAGTGAGTCACTCACTTGGCTACTTAACCTGATCTGATGGTCATTTCTCTGTTCTGGATAACAGCAGATTGATGGTAGACCCACAGAATGGACCCCAAAGTAGACAGAGGTGTTTTGACACCCACAAACCAGGGGTGCTAACAGGGGGGCAGAATATTGGACACAAGACACATCCATAGAGAGTACTTTTGTGCTCTTTTGTACAGGCCCTAATAAGAGGAAAACCAAGCATTTTACTCATTAATCTGACCTTTTAAAAATCACCAATGGTTATATCAGGAACCAGTCCTTGTTTGCACTGACATAAGAGAAACCAATGTTATAATTATCAGGAGAAAAAAAAAAAAGGAAGGAAGATAAGTGGTAGATTTCCATATCTTTGTGTTCATTAGCCTTAGTAAAGTTACATACCAGGGACAGGTATGAATGCCACCCAGAAAAATCCATAATAATCTGATATAGCTAAATCTGATATAGCTCCGATTGCAATATCTTTCCATGGTGCTGTGAAGACAAAGAGCTAAGACATCTATTATCCCCCAGGCTAGTTCAAGATTGCTGCCAACGGAACATTTACTAATGCTCTGTCCAATCCAATTTGGAGTAGTTATGAATATGTAGCTCCAACATTAGGGATCCATTACAAGACATGTGTTATATGGTAGGAACAGACTTTACATCTTTTATATCAGAAGTATTTGGCAACATACTCCTTCAATTGATCAGGGTGTCCTAGAGCACTTTACTCTTTTGGGTGCATACCTATAAGAAGTTCTATTTTAGCTGCTAACCCTCAATTTACACAACATGATGATGGGATAGAATTAGTGTGTAGTCAAAGATACTGATGGTGCTCAGCATTTCCAGTTAATACTAGCTGTTGGGGAACACTGAAACCCTTGGATGAAGGTGCTCTATAAAGGCAGAGTATTTGTCACTTTAAGTGCCCATAACAGGAGCTGTGGATATTCATGGAGCATCATGCACTTTAACATTATCACTATTGAAGAAAAATAAAGAAACCACCGTATGTTTTACATAAGGATCGTGAATTCAGATTCTTCCAGAAGGTATTACCCATTCTATAAGTTATGATTTATTCTTTACAACAAAAGAATCAGATTAATTTGACTAAATATATTGTGGGGAAATCTTGGAATCTCTACTCATGCTCTTGCTTGGGAGCCGGAGGGTTGATTGGGTGGGATTAGGTCAGACTGACTGAGGATGAAGAGGAGTTAAATTAGTAACTCAGGGTTAGAATTGCTCTCTGCAACCCAGTAACATCTCACAGTGGCCAATACCATATGCTTCAAGGAAAGGTGCAAGAAATTCTACAGAAGGCAGTTATAGTTAGATAGGATAAAAAAAAACACACACACACACACACCCCTCTGGATGTTCTCCCCCATGCTAATAGTCTGATTTTGAACCATAAGGAGCTTTTTGTTTAAAGATATCATGCAGCAATGAATTCATAGGTTACTTATGTAAAGATGTATTTCCTTTTATCAGTTTAAATATGTTCCCTTCTGGTTTTGTTGAATGTCCACTTGATTTACAAAAGGAAAAAACCACAAGAATGTGCAATTTACTTTATGCCCCATTTCAATATAGCCTCCTATTAGGTCCCTTCTTTAAAGAAATCCTATATCCTTTCCAGTTTTTCCTCACATGGGAGTCTATGTCCTTATCACCCATCTTTGGAGCCTTTCGTTTATGCACTATACATATTAGTAAGTATAACTCACATGGGGAAAGTTACAGGATTAATTCCTTTATCTGGGAACTGAGGCTGCAAACTGTATGTGTTCACACTGGGTGATGGGTGAATTTTTATAATTAGACAAGTAAAATGTCATCTGACCATTACACCACATTTGCTATTTCATGAAGGTGTGGAACAGTGCTGCTGTGGATACTGTAAACATCGGAGGCAATGCAAATAAGTTCTGTGACTTTGCAGCAGTGACAGGTGTAACATATACAGGATATGGAAGTTTTGTACTAAAATAAAGATTCAATTAAATAGAAAAAGTGAATTTCCATAATCTCTAATTCAGTATTATTTAAAATGTGGAGGTTCCCAGAGGCCCCATTGTGCTGGGCACTGTACAAATACATAGGAAGACACACCCAGCCCTGAGAAGCTTGCAACATCGCTTTTTTTATTCCTGTTACCAAAGTACATTTGAGCCCTAGTTACAGACTAGGGCCCCATTGTATTACGTGCAGACATGCCAAACCCTCTATGTTTCTAAGGGAGGAAGAGACACGCAGAAATTGGGCTTGTTTTTGGCTTAATTGGCTTGTGAGTTGCTTGTTGGCTAGTTTTTGGCTTGTAGCTTGTTGCCTTTTTTTTTAATTGGCTCCTGGCAAGCAGAGGCAAGGGTGGGGGAAGAGAGTCAGGGGTGCACAGCGGGTCCACCAGTCCCAGACTGCATACCGCGGGAATCTGGTCACAGACTGTAGGGTTCTTAGGGATTGGCTTGTTTTGAAATGGGATTAGCTTGATTTTCAGCTTATTGTGAAAGTCGGCAACTGATCAGGTGCTGTATAAAGCTAGCAGCATTTAAGACAAGACCTTCATATAACATCTCATCCTGAAGGATGGCATCATGCAGTCCTTTGGTCAGATTGCCCACTGCAGGCATTAAACCACATACAGTGCATTTCTACCTAATGCAAACACCCACAGGAAAAATGTCTACTCATGTATTAAAAGGAAAGCATCTCCTGAATAGTTACACAATTCAGATGCTTGTCCATTATTTCAAAGCCATTTAGTAGCTTAGAGTATTTTTGCATACATATTTAAGAGATAATAGAATAGTTGACCAATTGTGCAATATATGATACCTTGCACTAGAATGTAGGCACCAACCACATCTGAAAGCAACATTTTCTGATCAAGCCATACTGATTGAATTGAAAGATACAGTAATAAGTACAGAAAAGAGCTTGCAGTCAATACAAGTACCTTACTATCTGTATAAATTTAGATTAGGAACAAGATTGTGGTTAATTTCAGGAACACTGTACATGAGAAACCCCGAAGTAAATACTGGCATAATAGTTAATGGCACAGAAAGATTGTCCTTAGGTTAATACTGCCAAACATTTGTTGACTAATTTTCACATACTTTTTAGTCTCCTATGCCATTATTGCACTGCCAGAAAATAATAGAATTGAAAAGAATAGCTGAGATTTCTAGGCTTGCTGTACTGACATACAGTTGGGGGGGGAGGGGGAAGGGGAGAAGGGGAGGTAACAAGGCTCTTAAAAAGGCCTCCTGATTCACGAGAGCAGCACATGCAAAGTATTCATTATTTTGTTGCTCAGACATATACAAAACATCATGGCACATGCTAATGAGGCTCAAATTTAATATAAAGGATAAATTTCATCCCTTAGAATAGTCAATATAATTGATAATTGCAGTTTAACCATAACTAAAAGACGACATGCAGATGAATGAGATCCACTGACTAAGAAAAGCTTTGTCAAAGTGGGTGTTTTATACAAGGTCAACATTTATTTATGAATCAGGCTAAGGTATTCCAACAGGCATAGGAAGACAAAAAACTTAAACGTTTTCACTTGAAAAAGTAACACATTCAGAGCCTGGGATACTACCAAGATAACTTTTCATGGATGCCTAAGTTCTTTGGCCTGTGTGGGCTAACAATAGCTATAAGCCCTTTGTGTGTCCTAAACAGAAACAATGGTTCTTTAAGAAAATCTCATAAGGCTACTTGAATTGCTTGTGCAGCACTACAGGTAGGAAAACTCATTTTAATGGACATTTCAGCCCTTTGTTGTAGCACAGCAACTTAGTAAAGCATCCTTAATGGTAGGTGGTATTATTAGTACAGACAGAGCAAGAGTAGCTCCAGGGGATGCTGGTCAGAGCCTCTCTCAATTTGCTTTTTGCTTAAAAAGGGCTTGTACAGTGTGAAAGGCTGTGAATAGTTCTAGAGGTAACAGATCTTTTAACACCCTGCAGCATTTTTGGCTCAAACATATAAACAGCACTGAACTAGAGTCTGAAACCCTTACTAGAAAAAGTGACTAAACAAACACTGACTACTTGCATTGCACAGTGGAAGTAAGGGAAGGTTTCACTGTGTTGGGATGGTGCCACATTGGTGTGGCCATACTAACTGAATGGTGTAAGAACATGGCTTGACATGACTGAACTGCAAAAGAGAATTTTGGGAGCAGTATCCTTCTCTTAGCATCAGGCAAATGCCAGAGGTGAAATTTACTGCCTCCATGCTGCGTTTATGATCAATACTGATCTTTGAGTCAGCAAATATGTCCACTTGAAAGCAAACAACACGTGTAGAACATCTTGAGTGGAGCCTGGGCTGACCAGGGCATCTCAACCCTGTTGAAGGACATCACGCAGGGGGCTGAAGTGAATGATTGCTAAGGGAGTGAATGTGTGGTAATTTTCAGTTGGCACCACTCTGCAGTCTCCTCCTAAAGTATTAATTGGGTAAAAATTAGTAGCCACACGCCCACTGGGCATGCTTGTAAGACATGTGACTCCTTTGAGGATGTAGAGTATAAAAATCAAGCAAATTAAATTACTGTTGAGGGATTCCTTAATTAACACTTAAGGAAGCAATGCTGCTAGACAGAGTAGCCAAAACTCTGCTCCATGGGCTCAAGTAGGACTGAACCAGAAGGGTCTCCAGGCAGCCAAGGCCTTGCCTCAAGGGAATCCGAGACAGACCAGAGGGCTGAGGAGACCAGACCTGGAGAGAAGAAGCTGTCCATAGAATTGGTAACCACTTTCTCTGTTTGCCAAGCAGGAACTGCATGAGGCTAGCACAGAGCCTGTTTGTGTATGTTTGTGAAAGAGAGGCTCACTAAGAGGAATGTATAGCTCTTAACGTATTAGTTCTTAATGTCGAACATAGGAGTTATGTGCTTAATGTAACCCTTTACTGCATGTGTAATTTTTTCCTCAAATTAAACTGTAACGTATGCAAGATAATTACTGTGGACCTTTTTCACTGGTATGACAGTAATCTGCTCCACTGGGAGCCATTAAAGATCCATTCAGGAGTAGTAGCCCCCTGGTGCCAACCACTGCACTTTTAGAATGGAGACATCTCCTCCCTGCAGAGCTACCTGCCATTTTGTATTCAAAGGTAGCCTCCTCCAGGTACTGTGCTCTTTCGTGGACACCTTATTTTTGTTTTGTAGGGTTCCCTTATGCAATGAAGGTCACTGAGAGTAGATGGCTGTTCTTTGTGTATGGGAAACAAAACATTTTGTAATTATTTCTTTTAATAATCTAAGTTACTAGCAACAAAATTAAGGACATTTACCCTAAAAATACCCCTTTAAAAAGGTTCAGACTGAGGAGCATTAGTAGGCTACAAGTCATTAACTAGTGGTTGCTCACTGAGGTCACCCCAGTCAAAAACAGTTTTGAAAATACTGTAGCACATTAGAGTCAGTCATCTTGTTACATGAATGTCATATGTGAAACTTGTGCTGTGGAATTAGTCTTCCCATATCTAAGACCCCTCAGCCAAATAGGTGCAGGGCAGGATTATAGCTATACAAATAGAGATTTCCAATTACAGTTGGAGAAGTCTTTTCGACATGGCAAGAAATAAATAGCGGATAAAACCTACTAATATTGGCAGAGGCTACTGCTCTGTGCTCCCTCTCTGCATCAATAATGGCAGTTGATCTCTTGCTCTGGGCTCCCACTAGTGTTGCCTCAGAGATCTGAGCAAGTGGTCCATTCTCACATGCAGAACAAGAGGTGGAGATCCAATCAGGCCTGCAAATGGCAGGACAATAGGGCCATTTCTCCTTGCTGACATGAGAAGCTCACATAGTGGCATAATTATGCCCAGCACGTTAGAGAGAAAGACAGAAGGGATGCTCTATGGCAATAGTAAGGAAAGGGAGCTCTAAATAAGTAGGGGTTGGAACTATACTTGTGTTTAGCAGAGAGAGGAAGTTTTATTCCGTCATGTGTCTCTTTACTTTGACTCATGGACTAAACGACAATAGCAGCAACATGCATGTGCAATGGAAGTAAGGACATTCCTCACCACACCAGGCTTTCAAAGGGCCTTATAAGCAAAAGGGGAAAAAAACCAGTGACACCTGGGCCCCCTGGACAGTGCCCTGTTAAACATGAAGTCACTCTGTAATGACTCCCTGCCAGAACAAATAAGAGGCACCAAAAAGCACAGCATATTTAACCTTACTACACTGCTGCGCCCTTTAATTGATCTGGTATTTATATGGAAGAAGGATCAAAGTAAATGTATTTTCACTTCATTCTCTCATGAAAAGACTGTTTTTCAGCAGCTCACCAGAACGAACAAACCCTTTTTTGTGTTTTAATCCCTCCCTTCACCCACAACCCCCAGCATGCTATCTTGGGGATACTATCACCACATAATGTATCATGATAAACCAGAAGACTTTAGATACAGAAATATTGCACTCACCAACCATTAAACTCCCTTCCCCCACCCCCATTTTGGCCTAGGTGAGGCAATATATCCGCCATAGGTGGCCAAGGATCTCCTAATTTCTCTATTCCCTTGTAGAGCTCTTGGACCAGATGAGGACTGGATAGATTCCGTTCAGAAACCCTCAATACAACTTTTAATTAACCACCAGGTGTGCTGTTGAGTGACAAGAGACACTGCAACCATGGGATGTTTGTGGTGATTTTGTGTTCTTAATGTTGGCCCAAAAGCGACAGTTTGATATTGAGAGAGAGCAAAGCCAGTACTACTTCAGGTACTATAATTAGAAAAGTATTTGCTATTAGGAGACCAAGGACCAAAAATGTAGGAAACTAGCCTAAATACTCCTGAAAAGTCACTCAAGAGTCAAAATATACAAAAGCAAGGAACATTTTTACAATCTGAACTTCAGTTGGTCTTAATTTGAGCAAGTCAAATAAAATAAATATTTAGTCTAAATGAGAGGTTGGTTGTGATGTTCCCTAAACATATCTGGGCTTTCAGTTGGGGTGGTTTATTTCAGATGAAAAGAATCAGTGAAGACAAACTGTAAAGTCTCCATGAGTGAAGCATAATATACGAGTGTCAACAGCAGCCACTTTGAACTCACTCATCACAGGGTGTATTTTTTAGGTACAGTAAGGTGCCCAATGTACTACAGGATACATAGTAAAAACAGCCTTAGGCCACATACCGATGCAGCTGTGCTGCTGTAAGATCTCCTGTGTAGCCACTCTATGCTGACAGGAGAGAGCTCCCCCATCAACATAATTAAACCACCCCCATTAAGCGTCTGTAGCTATGTCAGCGGGAGACAGTCTCCTGCTGACATAATGCTGTCCACAGTGGCACTTCTGGGGGGTGTAACTTGCCGCTCAAGGTATTTTTTTTCCTCCACACCTTTGAACAATGTAAGGTGCACCAACAAAATTGCTAGTGTAGACACAGCAGCCAAATAGCCTCTATGCCAATGATTCAACCATAAAGTCAGACACCAGAAAGCAATGGTGATTTCTTGCACTTGCTCGCTAAGGCTATGTCTACACTACAGCCTAAGTCAACAAAACGTATGTTGCTCATTCACACCCAAGTTACACAAACATAAGAACTTGTGTGCACGATGCTATGTCAGCGGGAGAGGTTCTCCTGTCGACAGCGTATGCTGCTCACAGAAGTGGTTTTTTTATGTCAACAGAAAAGCTCAACCCCGTCGGCATACAGCATCTTCACCATCTGTACTAGAACTGTGCCACTGTAGTGCTGCACATATAGGCATAAGTCTCTTTCACAAAAAAGACTTCTAGTAAGAGCAAAAGAATGCCCTACTGGGTCAGACCAATGGTCCATCTAGCCCAACATCCTGTCTTCCAACAGTGACCAATGCCAGATGCTTCAAAGGGAATGGACAGAACAGGGCAATCAAGTGATCCAGTCCCAGCATCTGGCAGTCAGAGGCTTAGGGACACCCATAGCATGGGGTTGTATCCCTGACCATCTTGGCTAATAACCATTGATGGACCTATGAACTTCTAATATTTAAAAAAACAAAAACACAATTATAGTTTTGGCCCTCACAACATCCCCTGGCAAAGAGATCCACTGGTTAACTGTGCATCAATTACACTGTTTTCCTTAACAGGAAACAAAATGAATTTGTCCTCCTAGAGACCTGGTAATTAGATTTAGAGTTAAAAGGTAAATCACTTTCAGCTATAACATTCAAAGCCAGCCACTGGCAAGGTTAACTGATTCAGTCTTTATCTCAGCTGTATTTAAGCACCTCTGTTCTTTTAAAGTAAGTTCTGTGAAGCAAAACACCATTCTCCAGTAAAGTTTATTAGAATGGTTTTATAAACTAGACTTGATCATGCATGCAAGTGAGGTCTCATTCTATCAAGGCCTTAATATTCTGCTCATTGTGCTATCTGGATGCCTTTATCTAACTGAAACTAACATTCATGGTGTTTGAGTTACTGATTTTTAAATGATGTTCTCTATCTTACAATTAAGAATTGGCACCACGCACTGTGGGTGAAAACAGTCTGGGCCAGGTAGTGATAGACACAGCACATCCTGGAGTCAGGATGGGTTTCAATCTCATTATACCTGGTTGCAAACATAGGACATCTCCTGGACTGCACCATACCTTCTAGCCCATATCTCATCAGGAAGAGTAGAATATTGACCTGTATGAAGCCCTGCATGACCACTGGCTGATTGTGTCCTTTCTCTTCTCTACAAATTATCTGTCTTATGCTATAGAGTATAAAGGTAAAATATGAAGTAGGAAGCAAGTAGAAGGAGTCAGCAACGGCTTCCACTACCCTTAACACTACATGGCAGGGGGAAGAAGTGAAGATATTTCTAGTCTGTATGGGATACAGCACCAGGCACGTTGTCAGCTCTCAAATAATGGGATAGCCATAAGGAGGAGAGGGAAAGTGAGAAAGACAAAAGGAAGGAGGAGAATAATGGGTAGGAACAGAACCTCAGGAGGCTGAGGGGAAAAGAAAAAGAAAAGGAGACATTACAAAAAAAAGGGAAAAAGAATAAGATGAAGAAAAATTGGAGAATAAGAGCAATTAAATTCAAACAGAGGGCAAAAATGAAAGCAAGAGATGGGGGGAGGGGAAGAAGGGGCACAAACAGGCTAAGGGAGCAAGTCCAGTTCCTCCTTTGCCCCTGTTCAGGTATGAAGAGTTACACCATGGGATGGTCAGCAGTTCCAGACCTGTTGAACTGTGCTGCTGTGACATAAGATAGAGTGAAAGTCTATCCATCAGGTAGACAGAACCTATATTGTATAATCAAAATCTTGAAACTCACTTTCTGAGCAATGGGCAGTTAGTACCAATTGTGGAGGGTGAACATTACTGGCTCACAAGACGAGATGGTCAGAAAATAGTGAGCATGTTTTGAAGTCTGAATTTTTTTATTTTTCTGTCACCATCGCCCAAACATCCCTTTTCATTGAAAAAATGGAAAAAAAAAAAAAAGGAAAGAAATGGAAATGGGGGTGGGGGAGAAAGAGCGGACTAACACAACTTTCATTTTTCTTTGAATTTTGTTGAAAAATTGGAACATTTAAAAACCACTAACTTTTTCTGTTAAAGTTCTCTTTCAGGAGAGAGAACATTTCATCAGAAAAGTTTCAAATGAAAAAATTCAGCTAGTTCTAGTCCCAGGTAATGGCCCACTGTGATGCAGGGTGCCATCTAGCAAAGGGTTCACATTGTTCTTTACAAGCAACTCCTATCTGAGACCTGACAAACACATACATCTAACACTTTGCTTCCTTGGTGTTTATCCATAAAGGATAGCATATGAAGACTCTACTGAAAGCTTGCAACTTATCAATACTCATTGTGAGATGTGTGTACAAGGAATAATGTAACTATGTTCAAAATTATGATCTTGGAGTGAAAAAATGAGTCACTAGGGAATCATGTGTCACAGTAATAGGCCATTCAAGCAGGAGGAAGTTGTCATCCCTCCTGGGCTAACCAATTACATAGTGTATTGCTCAATTGTCCACCTTTGCACCAATCCACGAAAAAAAAAAAAATGAAAAACCAAAGAAACCATAAGAAGCAAAACCACTGGTGACAAGGAATAGGACAGTGAGAGGATGGCCCTGTCTGTGGATAAAGACAAAAGTTGGATTCAGTATACCACAGAGTGTAGAAAGACATTGTGCATCCATTCATTGAGGAGGTACCTTGATGAATGAGGGTACTTCATGAAAGATTGTGTCCTGGCTCCTTGGGGCCAAGAAACACTGCAAAAGACTAAACTTTGGTAGTGGGAATCTACACTATTAGATATTAATATTACTTTCCCTATGTGTTCGCATTTTGTTTTTATGTAACCATGTTTCCATCACTCACATTTGTGTCTGTTTCAATCTCAATTTAAGTTATTTTGTTTTACTATACTCAAACAGAGGTGAAGCGATCAGAGGTAAAACTGCTAAACTATGGTGCACTGTTCCGTTGAGAACCAAGGATTCGGGATATCTGTGGGTATCCAGTGATTCGGGGATGGATATCACAAGGGAACACTGAAGTGACTCAGAGGCAAGGGTGCATCTATTGTCAATAGGTAGGGCTGGTATAGCCCAGAGGAGAGTGCTTGAGTGGCCAACAGACTGCTTGCGTCAAGGAGCTAGCACAGAAAAGACTCCCTTATGCTAAAGGCAGGCGGCAATAAGGTGACTCACCGCCCTAGTTGCTCCAAGAAGTGTCACACTCATGAAGAAAAGAAAACCCACACACATTTTTTCTATTTATTAAGCTGTTCCCCAGAAGGATGAAGAAAGCACTGGACAAGGACTCCAGAGACTGGGGATCAACTCCCAGCTTTGGCCTAGCCATTTTGCTGGCCAGGATAGAAATAGTTTTTGCTTGCCCTCCTGCAGCTTTCCACATCTCCCCCTCTGCCCCACGGGCTAAGCCAGTGGTGGGGAACCTTATTTCCCCTATCAGGGGCCACTGACCCACAGGGGGAAAAAAAAAAAATCAATCAGTCATGGTCACACAGCCCCGCAGGGGGGTGTGGAGGCTCGGGGCTTCCCCTAGGCTCTGGGGCAGCGCCAGAAATGAGGGATTCAGGGTGCAGGAGGGGACTCTGGCCTGGAGGTTGGGGTGTGGGATGGGGTGAGGGCTCCAGCTGGGGGTGCGGACTCTGGTGCGGGGCTAGGTATGAGGGGCTTGGGGTGCCGAAGGCAGCTCAGGGTTGGGGCAGGGGGTTGGTGTGCAGGAGGAGGTTCGGGACAGGGCTCAGGGATGGGGGTGCAGGGTCTGGGAGGGAGTTTGGTGCAGGAGGGGGTTCTGACCTGGGGTAGGGGGTTCAGGGTGCAGGCTCTGGCCAGGCAGCGCTTACCTCAGGCGACTCCCAGTCAGCAGCGCAGCTTGGCTAAGGCAGGCTCTCTGCCTGCCCTGGCTCAGTGGGGCTCCCAGAAGCGGCTGCCATGTCCAGCCCCTAGGTGGAGGGGCCAGAGGGCTCTGCACCATGTGCACTGACTGTGCCCAGAGGCATCACCACCACAGCTCCCATTGGCCACGGTTCCCAGCCAATGGGAGCTGCGGGGGCAACACTGGGGGCAGGGACAGCACATGGAACTTCCCTGATTGCCCCTGCGCCTAGGGGCTGCAAGGACATGTCGGTTGCTTCCAGGAGCTGACCAGACTTTTAATGGCCTGGTAACCGCAGCTTTCCCCCACAGCAGGGGGGGTCAGTGCTTGTGGCTCCAGCCCTGCAGGGGGGCACCAAGGCTCAGGGCTTCTGACTCATGGCGTGGAGACTTGCTGCAGGCCAGATCTGGTCCGTGGGCCATAGTTTCCCCACCCCTGGCGTAAGTAAAGAAAACCACAGCTAGCCAATCAGAATGGAGCCCCCAGAAAGCCAGCCATTTGGAGCAGAGCAAAATAAAATAAATAAATAAACATACATACAAGCTAAATGGCACAGCAACTTGGCACCCCCTCGAAGCTAGCATTCAGAGCAACTGCTCTGCTTGTCCAACCCTAGAACTGGCCCTGACCACAAGCTTCCTGTGTTACAGTAACAACTGGTTCAAGGTAGTGCCTATGTACTCCCCCTCCCAAGATCCGGGTCCCACTGAGCTAAGCACTGTACAAACATATAAAGAGTCCCTGCCCTGAACAGCTTACTAACTAGCCAGGACAGATGAAAGGTGGAAGAGAGAAGCATTATCCTGTTTTAAAGATAGGGAACTAAGACACAGCAGATTAATTGAATTGTCTGAAGTCCTACAGGAGGGCTGGCTGGGCCAGGGGTTCTGGGTTCAGTTCCAGAATCCCACTCTACTGTCTTAACCACAAGACATATCTGGCTCTTTTACAAGTCATTTAAGAGCTGTGCCCCATTTCACAGGAAGAGATAATATCTCCCTACCTTATGGGGTGTTGTGAAGATAATAGCACGAGTACTTAGATTAGCAACAACACAGCTGTATTCTATACAATTGCAGCTGATGAGCAGTGCTGGATTTACAATAGTTCCAATGGCTCCAAGGAGCCGGGCCCATGCTCAGAAGGGTCCCTGGCCTGCTCCACTTGCGCTGCAGCCCGAGACCCCGCTGTGCCCCCTCCCAGTTGCTCCTCTCGGCCTGCCTGCCGGCTGGCCGAGGCCTCCTTTCCACCCCCTGGCCCCAACCACCGACTCCTCTCTGCCCCCTGGCCGGACCCCAGTGCAATTCTGGCTCTGGGCAGTCTCTGCTTCCTACCACCTGTGGAGCCCTGTCTCCCCGGAGCTGAGCTGCCTCGGACTGGTGCAGAAGTCTGGTCCGTCTCAGCCAGGTGGTTGAGGGAGACAGTGTGGGGGCTTGGCTGGGCACCTGCAGGCAAGTTGGTCCTGAGGGAGCCCTGCTGGGGCAGGCCCTGGCCTGGCTGACGGTACCACTCCCAAGGGGCCAGAGCGATTCCCCACATCGGGACCAGCCATGGCTGCACTGCTGGCTCAGCCCAGCAGAAACACAGGCCCTGCTGGGAGGCGACTGAGTGCAGCCGGGAGGCAGGATATGTGGGAGGGGGTCTCTGGGGGGTCTTGGAGGGGTGCTGGGCTGAGGGGGCAGGGAAGATTCTGTGTTTGTTGGGGTACTAGGGAGTGGGGGTTCTGTGTGGTGTGCTGGGCAGTTGTGGTGGGGCTGGGGGTGTGCAGGGAACTGTGCATTTGTGGGGGGATCTAGAGGGGGCTCTGGGCACAGTGGGCTGGGGGAGGCACTCTGGCCATAGGGAGTCAGGAAGGTGTTGGGCGGGCGGAGGGGCTGTGTGGTGTAGCATGGACCCACCCCTGAAGGAAAGAGGTATGATGGCACCACAGGGCCAGGCAGGCCACTGTGCATCTGGCAACTGCTGTCTTGTAAATAGTGCCCTCCCACTGAGCTGGGCAGAGCAGGGCTGCCCCTGCCCTGCCACACCCCATTGCCTCTGGCTGGCCCCTCACTCTGGGGACTGACCTCCCCACACCATGCTCCATCTACCTCCGGGGTCCCACAAATGGTTAATCCGGCCCTGCTGATGAGTGTTTTTCAGAGGTAGCCCCCATAACACACACATTTCTGTACTCCAGCCTGGAAGTGGACATCACAGTGTACAAATGAGAAGTATACGCTGTGACACACGAGTGGAAAGCGAAGTGATTTTTGTGGCTTGGGCTTAAGTCCTGAAAAAACACACCAGAACACACTTTATGTGCTGTACTATCAGTATACTCAATAGATTTCTCTTATTTAGGAATCCCAGTCAATATACTCAATGCCTGTTTGATAAATAGAATGGCCAGGCTCTTTCCTCGTTCACATAACAAGAATTTAACTCTAAAAAAAAAATTACAGGTGTCTGGCTCAGAGGCTGGGGGGGGGGCATGCAGGAGGAGAAGAAGAGGGGCTATCTTGGATGGGTGAGGTTATGTGTAGGAGGTCAAACTAGATCAGAGGTTCTCACAAGAAATATTTTGGTGGTCTCAGAGTGCAGCCACCAACTCTTGCTGGTAGCCACTGACAATTTTTCCTAAAACACTTAATTAACTTTAGGAAAAACAAATAAATGTGCATATATAAAGGTCCAAATCATTGTAATTTATGTAGAGTTTTTTTGCAGACAAAATAATCAACAGTTGTCTCTATTCTTTACTGGACCTAAACAGAATAGAAACACAAATAAGGTGCTCTGCATGTTTTGCTTTTTTTAAACGCTTGCTAGCTAGTAAGTCTGTTACTGTGAAAAGCAATTTGTTAATATTACTTTTCACAGCAGACTTACTCAGCCCCAGCAAGCTAGGGGGGGAAATTAAGTTCTGGATGGGGAGGTGTGTAGGGAGAGGTGTGTGTGGGGGGAGGCAGTGGCAATTGGGGTGCAGATACAGGGCTGGAGGAGGCAGCAGAGGCCAGGACGATGGTGGTGGGTTAACCTGGGGCCAGAACATGAAACCCTGTGGTTGGGGGAAGGAGCCCACCTCCACATGGATGAAGACCAAGTCCCACTGCCCCCAGACAGGTAGTGAACTCCCACTGATCACCTGCTCCTACAGTGTTTGTGGCTCCAGAAGGGGACAGGGACCAACCCCTGCTGGTAGGTCTGGGGCAGGGGCCACTGCTTTGCCCCACTCATCACCACCCACGAGGCTGTGGCTGCACGAAAAGCCCCCGGTGGCTGCATTTGGTATGCTACCAACACTCCCAGCTACCTTCGAGACACCACTGACTTCCTGAGGAAACTACAATCCATCGGTGATCTTCCTGATAACACCATCCTGGCCACTATGGATGTAGAAGGCCTCTACACCAACATGCCACACAAAGGTGGACTACAAGCCATCAAGAACACTATCCCCGATAATGTCACGGCTAACCTGGTGGCTGAACTTTGTCCTCACCCATAACTATCACATTTAGGGACAATGTATACCTTCAAATCAGCAGCACTGCTATGGGTACCCACATGGCCCCACAGTATGCCAACAACGCTTCCTCAGCTCTTGTCCCCCAACGCCCCTAACTCTACTTGCGCTATATTGATGACATCTTCATCATCTGGACCCATGGAAAAGAAGCCCTTGAGGAATTCCACCATGATTTCAACAATTTCCATCCCACCATCAACCTCAGCCTGGTCCAGTTCACACAAGAGATCCACTTCCTGGACACTACAGTGCTAATAAACAAGAGTCACATAAACACCACCCTATACTGGAAACCTACTGACCGCTATTCCTACCTACATGCCTCCAGCTTTCACCCTGACCACACCACACGATCCATTGTCTACAGCCAAGCTCTGCGATACAACTGCATTTGCTCCAACCCCTCAGACAGAGACAAACACCTACAAGATCTCTATCAAGCATTCTTACAACTACAATACCCAGCTGTAGTAGTGAAGAAACAGATTGATAGAGCCAGAAGAGTTCCCAGAAGTCACCTACTACAGGACAGGCCTAACAAAGAAAATAACAGAACACCACTAGCCGTCACCTTCAGCCCTCAACTAAAACCCCTCCAGCGCATTATTAAGGATCTACATCCTATCCTGAAGGATGACCCAACACTCTCACAAATCTTGGGAGACAGGCCAGTCCTTGCCTACAGACAGCCCCCCAACCTGAAGCGAATACTCACTGGCAACCACATACCACACAACAGAACCTCTAACCCAGAAACCTATCCTTGCAACAAAACCCATTGCCAACTGTGCCCACATATCTATTCAAGGGACACCATCACAGGGCCTAACAACATCAGCCACACTATCAGAGGCTCGTTCACCTGCGCATCTACCAATGTGATATATGCCATCATGTGCCAGCAATGCCCCTCTGCCATGTACATTGGTCAAACTGGACAGTCTCTACATAAAAGAATAAATGGACACAAATCAGATGTCAAGAATTATAACATTCATAAACCAGTTGGAGAACACTTCAATCTCTCTGGTCACGCGATTACAGACATGAAAGTTGCAACACAAAAACTTCAAATCCAGACTCCAGTGAGAGACGGCTGAATTGGAATTCATTTGCAAATTGGATACAATTAACTTAGGCTTGAATAGAGACTGGGAGTGGCTAAGTCATTATGCAAGGTAACCTATTTCCCCTTGTTTTCCTAACCCTCCCCTTCCTCAGACGTTCTTGTTAAACCTTGGATTTGTGCTGGAAATGGCCCACCTTGATTATCATACACATTGTAATAAATTGGTTAGTCTCTAAGGTGCCACAAGTCCTCCTTTTCTTATTGTAAGGAGAGTGATCACTTTAGATAAGCTATTAACAGGAGAGTGGGGTGGGGGGAGACAAAACCTTTTGTAGTGATAAACACCCATTTTTTGTCTACTTTTGAGGAAGTGTCTCAAGGACCTCATTTTACTAAATATTTAACTAGATTTGAATGTTTTTGAAGTACTATATTTCTGGTGATCCAATCCCTGGTTATTATAAATCTTCACAGCTTTAACCCATGCCAAAGCATGTTGCGAGTCACTGGAATGGGATTTTTTTTTTTTCTGTCTAGGGCATGGGTCCTACGAATTGCTGACCTCTTTGCCCCAACCTGTCAAACTGTGGCCTGCCAGGCCATTCTTACACACCCTTAGAAAAATTGTACCTTGCTCTGCCCTGGAGTGAGCAGGGTGTACCTGATCAGTGTCTGATCACCACTTGATCTCTGATCTCTCCTGGCACTTGAGATTTGGGTTACAATTCAGTGCAACCCCCAGTAATGGCTCGTTGGCCTGCTGTTCCAAGCTGCTGCTGCTGCTATTCTCTCCAAAAGGGAAGGCTGCTCAGTTCTAGTCTAAACTAACTTAGCTATGGGGAAAACCTGCTAGATCAATAAGCCAGTGCCTCCTTTGTAAGTAGGACAGAAGGCTCCAGTAATAAAGAGTTTGCAAGCTGGAGTAGGAATTCTCCTGCAGAACATGCCACAGCTAACCAGTTTAACCTTGCAGGCCATAGGCCAGAGCAGTTTGCTGCGGATTTCCCTATCCTGAATGAATCTCACAGGGTTTGTGGGGGGGAAGGGGACAGAGAGGGAGAACAAACAGGGCAAGGGCAGATTGTCACCCACAGGGCTTCAGAGCCCCAGAGGAAGACAAAGTAACTCCCACGATAGCAGCGTCCCCCCGAAGGGGCAGGGCAGGGTCGCCCTCTAGGCGCTGCGGCGGCTCCCCGGCGCGGGGGACGCGCTGTCCGCTGGAACGGGCGAGCGACGGGACCCCGGAGGCAAAGCGGAGGGATGCGGCTCAGCCCCGAGAGCGCGGGGAGTGCCAGGCGCGGGATTACAGCGGGCAAAGGGCAAGGGCAGAGCCGTTCATCGCCGTCTCGCCACGGCAGCAGGGAAAGCAGGTGCCTGCCCGCGCCCTCCCCGCGACGGCTGCCGGCAGCCGCTCCCCCGCGCTGCCCGCGCCTACCTAGGATCTCCCACCGCCGCTGCGTGTGGGGCTGCTCCGTGTAAACCCACTCGAAGTCCCCGCGGGTGACCCTGTTGCCCATGTTCGCCCTGCCAGTGCTCCCGGCTCCGCGCCTCGTCCCACCCCCAGCCGGCCCCGGGCTTTATACCGCCTGGGCTCACCTGAGGGGCGGGCGCAGGCTCGGCCCGGCCCCCGCCTCCCCGCCCAGCCCGGTTCCGGGACTGCCTGCTCCTTTCTCCGGCCAGCGCTTCCTCCCACCCCGGCCCCAGCCCTGCCCCGCGGCTCAGAGGGGAGGCCGGGTTGGGGGAGACACAGGGGTGAAATGTGGGTGAGACTGGGTTACCCTGGGCCGAGCTGCACCCGAATGGGATGGGTCAGGAAGCCTGGTGAGGGTGAGACTGGGTTACCCTGGGGCGGGATGAGGTAGGATGGGTCAGGAAGCCTGGTGAGGGTGAGACTGGGTTACCCTGGGGCGGGATGAGGTAGGATGGGTCAGGAAGCTTGGTGAGGGTGAGACTGGGTTACCCTGGGGCGGGATGAGGTAGGATGGGTCAGGAAGCCTGGTGAGGGTGAGACTGGGTTACCCTGGGGCGGGATGAGGTAGGATGGGTCAGGAAGCCTGGTGAGGGTGAGACTGGGTTACCCTGGGGCGGGATGAGGTAGGATGGGTCAGGAAGCCTGGTGAGGGTGAGACTGGGTTACCCTGGGGCGGGATGAGGTAGGATGGGTCAGGAAGCCTGGTGAGGGTGAGACTGGGTTACCCTGGGGCGGGATGAGGTAGGATGGGTCAGGAAGCCTGGTGAGGGTGAGACTGGGTTACCCTGGGGCGGGATGAGGTAGGATGGGTCAGGAAGCTTGGTGAGGGTGAGACTGGGTTACCCTGGGGCGGGATGAGGTAGGATGGGTCAGGAAGCCTGGTGAGGGTGAGACTGGGTTACCCTGGGGCGGGATGAGGTAGGATGGGTCAGGAAGCCTGGTGAGGGTGAGACTGGGTTACCCTGGGGCGGGATGAGGTAGGATGGGTCAGGAAGCCTGGTGAGGGTGAGACTGGGTTACCCTGGGGCGGGATGAGGTAGGATGGGTCAGGAAGCCTGGTGAGGGTGAGACTGGGTTACCCTGGGGCGGGATGAGGTAGGATGGGTCAGGAAGCCTGGTGAGGGTGAGACTGGGTTACCCTGGGGCGGGATGAGGTAGGATGGGTCAGGAAGCCTGGTGAGGGTGAGACTGGGTTACCCTGGGGCGGGATGAGGTAGGATGGGTCAGGAAGCCTGGTGAGGGTGAGACTGGGTTACCCTGGGGCGGGATGAGGTAGGATGGGTCAGGAAGCCTGGTGAGGGTGAGACTGGGTTACCCTGGGGCGGGATGAGGTAGGATGGGCCAGGAAGCCTGGTGAGGGTGAGACTGGGTTACCCTGGGGCGGGATGAGGTAGGATGGGTCAGGAAGCCTGGTGAGGGTGAGACTGGGTTACCCTGGGGCGGGATGAGGTAGGATGGGTCAGGAAGCCTGGTGAGGGTGAGACTGGGTTACCCTGGGGCGGGATGAGGTAGGATGGGTCAGGAAGCCTGGTGAGGGTGAGACTGGGTTACCCTGGGGCGGGATGAGGTAGGATGGGTCAGGAAGCCTGGTGAGGGTGAGACTGGGTTACCCTGGGGTGGGATGAGGTAGGATGGGTCAGGAAGCCTGGTGAGGGTGAGACTGGGTTACCCTGGGGCGGGATGAGGTAGGATGGGTCAGGAAGCCTGGTGAGGGTGAGACTGGGTTACCCTGGGGTGGGATGAAGTGGAAGGGGTGGGGTGGCAAGAGTGAGACTGCAATGGGCTATGCTGGGTTACAGTGGGCTGTGGTGGGTGGGCTGTTTTAGAGCTGATGGCCTGTGATGGGATGGGTTACTGGAGGGTGGGGGTGGGTTGGGTTGGGTTGGGAAAGAATGGGATGGCTCCTGTTAGAATAGGTTACACATGGCTGGGTTGGGATGTTGGATCATATTAAAGAAATTCTGTAGTAAAATCACAAATGAGTTTGATTCCCCATACTTTAAATTTTAAAGTTTTAAGTTTTAAATTCCAGGGTATTACTAATTAAGAGGTCTCTTGATTTTTGGTACTGTTTCTCTATGTGTGAAACTTGCAAGCTGCTAATTGTGTTAGTACCTTCTAAGACAGAGTCTGTTCTCAAAGCAATTCTTTGTAACAACAACTACTCACACAGAGAGAGACTCAAAGCAATACTCTGTAACAACAGAAACAGCACCCAGAGACTCCCCGCCCTTTTGTTGTATTCATCTCACTTTGTTAACAATTGTTATTAAAATAGAGATAGAGGATGTATGTGGATGTATGCTTGGTGTGGATAATAACTGAATGATCAGGGAGGTGCCAGCCTAAGAATCCAGTGTCCATCGGCTGAAGAAGGTATCAAGTGGAAATAACCAGAGGACCCCCGGAGGGCAGATTGGAATCCACCCAACAGCCTCAAGAATGAGAGAACCAAAGAACAAGATAACATCTGGCAGCACGGAGCTGTCAGGAATGTGCCATCTGCTGATTGATTCAGCAACAGCATGATGAAGCAATTCCCATAGACTGGCATAGGAAGAAATTCCTATAAAAATGGACTCTAGAAAGTGAGAACTTTGGGGTCTGATTCTGCAAACCAACTTCCAGGAGCAACGGATGAGCATCTGAGAAGGCCCTGCTCCCTCCTCATGTCCAGGCCACCTGGCCAGTGACTTGGCATGAGCAACTCTAAGGCTGGTAAGTATGGTAACAACCTTGCAGAACCTGTGTGTGTGTGTTTGTATGAATGGATGTGTGAATAAATATGAAATTGAATGGAATGTTATAGCTATAACTAACTGCCTACTATGATTCTTTCTGTATTCACAATAAATGTGGCATTTTGCCTTTTCCCCTTTAATAAGATCCTGCTGGTTTTTATTTTATTGGTATAACAGGGATAGAGAGGGCTGGAATTGGCTGGGTTGGGTTGGATGAGTTTTTGGAAATAGGTTGGGTTACAAGGGGTTGGAATGGACTGCGATGGTGTGTGTTAGAATGGCTTACACGTGCATGGGTTGGGAAACAATGGGTTGAAATGAGGTGGGTTGGGTTGAAATGTGTTATATGGAGATAGGTGGGTTAGGGTACAAGGGGTTAGAATGGGATAAGTTGGAATGGGTTATATGGAGATAGGTGGGTTGGGATACAAGAGTTTTTAATGGAATGGGATGGTTTTTGTTAGAATGGGTTACATGGGGATAGGATGGGATGGGTTCAAATGGGGTGGCATGGGTGGGTTATACAGGGATGGGGAAGGTTCAGATAGCTAGAAGAGTAAGGAATGGGCTGGACTGGAGTGGGTTAGCATTAACTGCTTCTGGAATTATTTATAAGTATTTTGTCCTGGGAGAGTTGTAACAAGACTTCACTATAATGAACAGCATAGTTTCATTTCTTTTATTACATACTTAATGCAAGAGTGTAAAGAATGCTGCATGACACATGTCAAGGCTGATTCCCCACTCTGGCCCTTTGAGTGGAGAAGATGGGAGCCCACAAGGATTCTAAACATTAATACTGGCCACTCCAGCCTTGTATTAAACTCCCAAGGTTACAGCTTTTTTGAGAGCCCAGGAAGGTGCACTTGGGAATTCCTTCCTGTGGGGTACCCTCAAGCCCTTTCACACCCCCTCCAGGGAATAGCTGAAAAAGAAAACAAAGGAAATCAGCTGTGGCCACCAGCTAATTAAATAATGTGCACAAACCTTTTAGGACACAAAATCCAATCCTGTTCTTAAAAAAGGTAAATTTTATTAAAAACAAAAAGAAAGAAATACATTTGAAAACACAGGCTATTGCTAGATTTAAAAAACCCACTTACAAAAGTTAAGCATCAAGAATAACCTTCTTGAGGTCCAGCTTAAAGGTTACAAGCAAAACAAAAGCATTTGGGTTTAGCACAGTGGAGTCCACAAGCCATAAAGAAATAAAAAGAAATAAACCTAATCGCATCTTCCTAGACACTTCCTGATCTACTTACATATTTGGGGTTTCAAATGAGTAGTTTTTAGGTATAATCTGATGATTTTTCATACCTGGCCCAAAGCTTCTTACAGCATTGCTGCTCTGCTCCCTCTCTCTGGAGAACAAGAGACAGACAAAGGGGAAGTTTTTTCCCAGTTTTAAAAAGTTCTAGCCTTCCCACTGGCTCTTTTGTTCAGGTGCCCACTCCCTTCCTTTTACCTATACAGGGAGACTTTTTAACCCTTTACAGGTAAAGCAAGTAGAGAACAACTACTAAGAGGGATTTGATAGCTAACTGGCTGGGTGGGTGTCCATAAAAGGGAGCTACCCCCACCCCTTTCATTTATCACAACTCACATTTATCAGAAAAGTCAAGAGTAGAAGTTCAGCGGAAGGAGTTCTTGCTACTTGACATTGTGACCTTTCCTCCCTAGGCTATGGTAGTAAATATTTAACAAGAAATAAGTGCCTTTGTGGGGTCATTTCTTCTTGGGGGATTCTGGGTACCTGTAGAATGGACTGTTGACATAACTTAGCTATTACTTCTTTATTACATGGACATTTTAATGTCAGATTGATGCTATGTCTACAATGCAAAAAACACCAGGTAAGTTCCTAGAGGATAGGTCCAGCAATGGCTATTAGTCAGTATAGGCAGGGATGTAATACCATGCTCTGAGTGTCCCTAGCCTCTGTTGACAGAAGTTGGGAGTGGATGACATGGATTGGATCACTCAATGATTGCCTGTTCTGTTCATTCCCTCTGAAGCACCTGGCACTGGCCACTGTTGGAAGACAGGATACTGGGCTAGATGGACCATTGGTCTGACTCAGTATGGCCGTACTTATGCTTTGGGATGTGTGTGGTTTGGTGAGGTGTATGCTACTAAGTAGGGGGCAGGGAGGGGAGCAGTGCTTCTGCGTGATTTGTCTAGAAATGAATGTCCATTATGGAATTTACATTGATTGATGGGATAATGATACAGCTTACACTTCCTTATTTTTGAGCATCTTCTCCCCTATGCAATTTTTTTTTACTCCAATTGTGACAAATGATCCATCAGCATTTAATATCACCTCCATAAAAAAAGAAAATATCTTTGAATATTTCTCACTTTGCTCTAGTAAAGTCCATGCACTTGTTTCAGATGCAGGCAAAGCTTTGGAGAATTTCCTTTTGAGGAACCTTGCCAAGTGAGAATGATACAAATCTTTATCCCTATAATGTAGATAAATATTTCATGCTCACTTCCCCCACTTTCCTGTGTTGCACTGTGGAAATGCTTGACCTGGATGAGAACTCTTCCTTCTTTCTTCTTGATAGAAACAGGATGTCACATTTCTCCAGTCTCCTGGCCATTTTCAGGCAGTATTTTCAGTAGCAATGAGCAGTCAAACCATGATGAATCTGTTGCTGAAGCTCCAGCTCTTACTAAGGCATAATTCAAATATTTGAACACAATTGATCCTCATTCTAGAGATGAGAAGTAAAAAATGTAAGATGGTCAAAATCTGAGACATCCATATATTAATTACTCTCTGTCTAGACATCTTTTCCTGAACACCTCAAGAAATACTTAAATAAGATGGTCAAGTAGGAGCTGAATCTATTCTTTGATCACTGCTTATAATTTCTGGGATCCTTGTTATTCTCTACATCTCTTAATCCTGGGGTCCTTAGTTTATGTTTCCTTGTTCTGACTCTGCTTCTCAGGAACAATGGAAAGTATTGGTGCTCCCTTGATGAAGTCAGACAA
The DNA here is from genome assembly GCF_965140295.1 of Lepidochelys olivacea. Classification (NCBI taxonomy): domain Eukaryota; kingdom Metazoa; phylum Chordata; order Testudines; family Cheloniidae; genus Lepidochelys; species Lepidochelys olivacea. Next base: position 105,565,512 of record NC_140416.1, read on the forward strand.
AGAAGGTTTCTCTTAACCCAAAGGTCTTGCTGATCTCAATGATTATATAGGTGTCAATCTTAAATGGGAAATGTTAATCCCTCCCCCTAAGAGCCTAATGCCAGGAGGAATTGATGAGAAATATTTGTACCCTCTCATGACTCCTTTTGGGAATACTTTAGGAAGAATGGGATGGTGTTGATAAATGCCATGAACTCTCTTCCCCATCCACCATATCCTTAGGTTACCCAAAGAGCATCCTCTGCCTCTTCTGATATGGGTATTCTGCAATCTTCCATATACCTGTTGTCCCATAAATTGAGACTAGGTGTGACATTTACAGAGAAAATCAGAGGAGATCTTGGCCACTGGTTTTGCTGGATCCCAAGGTCAGCTCTGCTCATCCCATTAGTCCTAGTTATACCCCACGTACCACCCTAAATAACTTACTCTAGCCTTCTTTGCACTTTTAAAATAGCTGTAGATAATTAAGTCCCAGACTTTTTGTCCTCTCTTAGCTTGACTGCATATTTCTCCATCCTAATCTTTCTTCATAAATCAGTTCCTTGGCTTCAGCCTCCTCATATCTGAGTCGCTCTTCTCTGAATTCCATCCAGTTTTTCAGTATCTTTCTGGCAGTAAGGTCCCCAGTAACGAATTCAGTATTCCAGGTAGTTATATCAGAGTCATACAGAGGAGGACTATTGCTTCACTGCTCCATCATTTGATGCCTCTCCAGGTGCAGCCCTGAAATTATATTGGCTTTATTTATTGTTATTCATAATCATTATTATTAGGGCTGTTGATTAATCGCAGTTAACTCATGTGATTAACTAAAAAGAATCCATGATTAATTGCATTGTTAAACAATAGAATACCAATTGAAATTTATTAAATATTTTTGGATGTTTTTCTACATTTTCAAATATATTGATTTCAATTACAACACAGAATACAAAGTGTACACTGCTCACTTTATATTATTATTTTTGATTAAAAACATTTGCACTGTAAAAATGTTAAACAAAAGAAACTGTATTTTTCAATTCACCTCATACAAGTACTGTAGTGCAATCTTTTTATTGTGGAAGTGCAACTTACAAATGTAGATTTTTTTTGTTACATAACTGCACTCAAACAAAACAATGCAAAACTTTAGAGCCTACAAGTCCACTCAGTCCCACTTCTCGTTCAGCCAGTTGCTAAGACAAATAAGTTTGTTTACATTTATAGGAGATAATGCTTCCCACTTCTTATTTACAATGTCACCAGACAGTGAGAACTGGCATTCGCATGGGACTTTTGTAGCCGGCATTGCAAGGTATTTACGTGCCAGATATGCTAAACATTCGTATGTCCCTTCATGCTCCAGGAGATATGTTTCCATACTGATGACGCTGTTAAAAAAAATAATGCATTAATTAAATTATGACTGAACTCTTTTGGGGGAGAATTGTATGTCTCCAGCTCTATTTTACCCACATTCTGCCATATATTTCAAGTTATCGTAGTCTCAGATGATGACTCAGCACATGTTCATTTTAAGAACACTTTTCACTGCAGAGTTGACAAAACGCAAAGAAGGTATCAATGTAAGATTTCTAAAGATAGCTACAGCACTGGACCCAAGGTTTAAGAATCTGAAGTGCCTTCCAAAATCTGAGAGAGACGAGGTGTGGAGCATGCTTTCAGAAGTCTTAAAAGAGCAACACTCCAATGCAGAAACTACAGAACCCGAACCACCAAAAAAGAAAATCAACCTTCTGCTGGTGGCATCTGACTCAGATGATGAAAATGAACACGCGTCGGACTGAACTGCTTTGGATTGTTATCGAGCAGAACCCATCATCAGTATGGACACGTCCTCTGGAATGGTGGTTGAAGCATGTAGCGACATATGAATCTTTAGCGCATCTGGCATGTAAATATCTTGCGACGCCGGCTACAACAGTGCCATGCAAATGCCTGTTCTCACTTTCAGGTGACATTGTAAACAGGAAGCAGGCAGCATTATCTCCTGCAAATGTAAACAAACTTGTTTGTCTGAGCGAATGGCTGAACACGAAATAGGACTGAGTGGACTTGTAGGCACTAAAGTTTTAAATTGTTTTATTTTTGAATGCAGTTACATTTTTGTACATAATTCTGCATTTGTAAGTTCAACTTTCATGATAAAGATATTGCACTACAGTACTTGTAATGGGGGAATTGAAAATACTATTTCTTTTGTTTTTACAGTGCAAATATTTGTAATAAAAATAAATACAAAGTGAGAACTGTACACTTTGTATTCTGCTATAATTGAAATAAATATAGTTAAAAATGTAGAAAACATCTAAAAATATTTAAATAAATGGTATTCTATTATTGTTTAACAGTGCAATTAATCATGTGCTTTTTTTAATTGCTTGACAGCCCTAATAATAATTATTTTTATTTTATTAAGTTTTTTCCTGGCATTAGCCATTGCAAATTCTTTTTTACCTTACTGTCCACCCTCTCCTCTGGGTATCTTTCAACAATACTGCCTTCCAACTTACTCCCTACATTAAATATGCAGGTTGTGGATCCTGTTTGCCCAGATATATTCGCTTGCATTTTTCCAAGATGAATTTCATTTTGTTAGGTTTCTGTCCATATTTTAATCTCTCTAGATCCCTCTGTATTTCCTTGTCCTGACTGGCATCCACAAGCACTCCCAAATTACTATAAATCTATGCAATTATATATATATAATATACACATATTAATATATGGTGAAATCCTACCCTCAGATACAGATGCCTACTCCTACTTTCAGTGAAGACAAGGAGAGCTGTATGTGCCTCTCACATGGAGGGATTTAGCCAATGGTAGATAAACCACAATAGAGATAATTTTAGTCATCATCTGTGGAGGAGGGTATATTCACACCACTGGGTATAAGTTGGTTTACAAGAAAGTGCCAGTCTATTGGACAGTCATGGGGAAAGAAGTCATATACTTATGTACAGAACAGCTGCAGCAATAGTGTTGGATAAAATTCTCCAGACTACCCAACCAATGTACTTTAATATTCACCTTAAAGGACCACTCCTGGAAGCGAGAGATGTATGTATTTGACAGGCTTGTTCAGTCTGTGGGGAGGGATAGCTCAGTGGTTTGAGCATTGGCCTGCTAAACCCAGGGTTGTGAGTTCAATCCTTGAGCGGATTTAGGGATCTGGGGCAAAAATTGGGGATTAGTCCTGCTTTGAGCAGGGGGTTGGACTAGATAACCTCCTGAGGTTCCTTCCAACCCTGATAGTCCTTGGCCTCTTTGCCACAAGACTAAACATTAAAGTGGTGATTAATGAGCTACTGATGACTTTCTGTTCTGTGATCACCAACTAATTTCACATAAACCATAGAACAACCTTACATAGCTTACTGACCTGTGATCTAGATTTGGTCCTGTAACACACAAGTAAAAGACTCTGTGTCCCATTAAGAGGCCACTGAGTTATCCAGTCACATCTGCATTTATGTTTCTCTCTGTTATGAATGAGTCCTGGAGTTTCATTAGCACAGCTATTTTGATCAGCTGACATTAATGGAATAAAGATCAGTGTATTCATTTTATTAGAAACTGAGTTTCACAGGCTTTGTGATGCTTGAAACAGCACATTCGAAAAAGTGTTGAACGTAGTGGTTTTCTCTTATGCATACAAATTATTAAGTAAGATGCACCTTTGTGAATAAGGTGTATGGAAAATATGGAAAAATCATATTTCATATATTTATTCTGATCGGGCTATTTTGCTTTTAATAATACTTGGCTTTTATATAATATTTACCATCCATAGATCTCTAAGCACTTTACAAAGGCAGGTAGGTATCTCTAAACCCATTTTACAGATGGAGAAACTGAAGCACAGAGAGGGGAATGACTTGACAGAACTGGAAATTCATCCCAGATCTCCTGACTCCCAATCCAGTGACACAGAGGCAAAATCATGATGAAAATTATTGATTTTATTATATCAAGTAAGTGATACAAGATAATTTGGTCAGTCTACTTAAATAACTGCTGTACTTCCACTTCTCTCTTACACTTAAACTAGCTTCTTTAAGCCAAATCTTGCCACTGATCTACACCTGGAACTCTCCACTGAACTCAGTAGGAAGTTCTGAAGAATTGATGGCAATATAAATGGACATTAGGGGATTTTTGTTTGTTTGCTATGTAAACCACTCTTTTGATGGAAATCTGACATCTAGTGGTCAGTTAGATTAATCACAAATGAATTTTCCATAGATACTATTTAGTAACTTTTAGTTTTCTAGATCTGAATTAGCATTCCTCGGCACTTCTAATTAGAATAATTCTTCCTTGACATTAACTGTTGAAGATTTTAACAGAAATTCCATTATCTAATCTATCTACAATGCATTCTATCACCATGGAATCTAGACAGAATTAGAGAAATACGTCTGTAAAACAGCAGTGCTTGGATTTAGGGTGAAGGCAAGTGATTGTAACTCCCTCTCTGTTCAGTTCACAAAGGATATCTGTTTGTTAAGGGGGCAATTAGGAGCGCAAATCCTTTAGTTCAAGCTGCAGAAGCTTCTGCTTTAGCCCTGGAGGTACCAATTCAATCCACAGTGAATATCAAAATGATGATTCTTATGTGATGATACACCCAAAAAGGGATGCATTTGTATTCTTAACCTTTTCTCATCCAGCAGAATTTGGCTCAAAGACTGATTTTAGCACCTAGTTACCATGGTGATGAGCATAATAACAATGCCTAGATAGTTTTATTACATTATATTAGTGGAATCCTTAAAGTAAAACGTATACCAAAGGACAGTTTTCAGAGCCAATCAGTTTTTAAGATTAATCCTAATTTCTTTTTGGATTGACTAATTAACCACCTTTCTTTTCTATGCCTCTCTTAAATTATGATTGTAGTGGATAAATGAACACCCAAATGGACAATTCTGTTCCCTAAAGCATTCCTGTTTATAATAGAAATTGCTTGACTTTACCATCTAAAAGTTTTAGATCATTTTGCAGTGAATTGTTTAAAATATTTTAGAATGTATTGGCCCCACCTTTATCCCGATCCTTATCTAATTCAGTCTTACAGCAATTAACTAGCAATTAACAGGATAAAGCATAGGCAGTAGGAAAGCCATCTGTATTGGATTGGAAATAATTTATTTTACATAAATACTACTCCAATTTTATAATCTCATTCTCTCTTTCTTTACCACATCCAAAACAATTACAACCTTTCTGAAGATGGGTGGCTCTGTAAAGCATTTTATTTTGTTCGATGTTAGGATTTGTGGTTATTTTCTCAGTCATGTGAGACAGATTTGCTGTTCCGTACTATAAGCACTGAGCTATGAATAGGGAATGTAATCATGGAGCAATTCTGCCGTTCTGGAATTTCAGGAACAGTTTTACTTTGATCCCAGGGTTCTAATATAAACTGTTAATAAGCCTCAGACAGGTATGCATTGCTTCTAAAGCAACAAGATTATATATAAATAGATATTAATATTCCCTAATTATGAATATACATGTAGATTATTCTAGTCTGATTGGTTGTTTTTCACATTATTTCTGTGTAGGCATTACATTTACCTTTGAGCCAAAATATATGTGTCCTGAACACAGAGGGTACAGTCCACAAAGCAATTTAGGCACCTAACTTCCAGAATTAGGCACCTGCATCATTGGCGTGACACCACTGCGATCCCAAAAACTTCTGCTTGGCTGCTGCCTAACCCAGTAGGCACCTAATTTTCTACTGTAAAAGTTCCCTAGGTAACTAAATTATAGACCCCACCTTTGTCTAAAGTTTGCACACTGATACTTCCCTCTAGGTGCCTATGTCTTGCACATTTTCAGTATAGCCTTTTGAACTCCTAAGGCTCACCTCTGTCACATGTCCTCCCTAGAGAGTTTATATACAACCCAGTACCACAATAGTGGCTTCCAAGCATATTGCAAGAAATTACCATACGTGTTACAATCCTATAACTATTGAGCTATGGGATATTGAGCTGTAGGGCTCCCTCAGTGTATCTTGTTGAAGCATTTCCACTAATAAATGAATAAATAATGAAAGAGTGATTGGAGTAGGGGAACTGGACCCGAAACAGGATCTCTCACTTGCCAGGTGGGTACCCTAACCACAAACTACAGAGTCTCTCTCTCTAGCTCTTGCTCTGGCCCAATAACTATTTAAGTATTTAATGACCGTGGAACAGTCGTTGGGCCAGAGGGCAAGAGAGAAAATACATGTGAGACTGACACTGTGGTCCAGGAGTTAGGGCACCAACGTCGGAGACCCTGGATCCAGTCCCCCTTCCCCAGTCATGCTTTCATTATTTATTGACGGTGAAATGGCTTCAACAGGAGAGACTGAGGGACTCCAGATGGACAGTGGCACTATCACCTCCTTCTTCTAGCTTAGGTGGCCCCCACCTCCCATGCTGGTTTTTGTGAATTGCTGTGATGTTGCACTCCATCTGTTTTATGGAAATATGCTAATGAGTGTGACTATAACATAATTGGAATATGCTTTATGCAAAAGGTCTCTTGTAAGGTATCATTATAAAGCTTATAATCTACTGAGTGTGTTTGTATGAATGTATCATTCTTGTATCTGAAGCTAGAAATATGAAGTATTACTCTGAAGTTTTATTGTAATTATGCAAAGTGTGGGCCATTAATGGTGGCTTAGAATCTTGATGGCTCCCATTAACTAGGACAATTGGTTGTAAATGGCTCCGTTTACTTGTAAGCCTTCCTGTATACCATGGGTACCAGTCAGTGAGTAATTAAGTCTCACAGGACATGTGAACATGTCACATGATACTGGAATCCATCTAAAACCTGGTGCTTTTCCATTTAGAAGGAAGGGTGAGAACCCAGAGAGAGACAAAGGATTCCTGCCTTGTGCCAAATATATAAAAGGGGGTGGAACAGAACAAAGGAGGATTGGGCCAAAAGAAATCTGATGAGGTTCAATAAGGATAAGTGCAGGGTCCTGCACTTAGGACGGAAGAACCCAATGCATGGCTACAGACTCGGGACCGAACGGCTAGGCAGCAGTTCTGCGGAAAAGGACCTAGGGGTGACAGTGGACGAGAAGCTGGATACGAGTCAGCAGTGTGCCCTTGTTGCCAAGAAGGCCAATGGCATTTTGGGATGTATAAGTAGGGGCATAGCGAGCAGATCGAGGGACGTGATCGTTCCCTTCTATTCGACATTGGTGAGGCCTCATCTGGAGTACTGTGTCCAGTTTTGGGCCCCACACTACAAGAAGGATGTGGATAAACTGGAGAGAGTCCAGCGAAGGGCAACAAAAATGATTAGGGGTCTGGAACACATGACTTATGAGGAGAGGCTGAGGGAACTGGGATTGTTTAGTCTGCAGAAGAGAAGAATGAGGGGGGATTTGATAGCTGCTTTCAACTACCTGAGAGGTGGTTCCAGAGAGGATGGTTCTAGACTATTCTCAGTGGTAGAAGAGGACAGGACAAGGAGTAATGGTCTCAAGTTGCAGTGGGGGAGGTTTAGGTTGGATATTAGGAAAAACTTTTTCACTAGGAGGGTGGTGAAACACTGGAATACGTTACCTAGGGAGGTGGTAGAATCTCCTTCCTTAGAAGTTTTTAAGGTCAGGCTTGACAAAGCCCTGGCTGGGATGATTTAATTGGGGATTGGTCCTGCTTTGAGCAGGGGGTTGGACTAGATGATCTCCTGAGGTCCCTTCCAACCCTGATATTCTATTATTCTATGAAAGGGAGCTGCCAGTTATGAGAAATCTCCTAGTTACCACCTGAACTGGAACTAACAAGAACTGTACTGGGGAAAGGATTGGGCCCAGACTACACAGGAGTCTAGTCTGTGAAAGAAGCTTATTGGAACATCTCTGAGGGTAAGATTTACCTGTATTCAGTTTCTTAAATGTATTAGGCTTAGACTTGCGTGTTTTATTTTATTTTGCTAGGTAACTTACTTTGTTCTGTCTTTTATTACTTGAAACCACTTAACTCCTACTTTTTATTCTCAATAAAAACACTTTTGTTTATTAGTAAACCCAGAGTAAGTGATTAATATGTGGGGGAGCAAACAGCTATGCATATCTCTCTATCAGTGTTATAGAGTGTGGACAATTTATGAGTTTACCCTATATAAGCTTTATACAGAGTAAAATGGATTTATTTGGGGTTTGGTTTGGATCCCAACAGGAAGTGGGTGTCTGGGTGCTGGAGACAGGAGTACTTGCTGAGCCATTTTCAGTTAAGTCTGCAGCTTTGAGGGCGTGGTTCAGACCCTGGGTCTGTATTGCAGCAGGCTTGCATGTCTGGCTCAACAAGGCAGGGTTCTGGAGTCCCAAGCCATCAGAGAAAACGGGCTCAGAGATAGTTTCAGCACATCAGGTGACAGTCCCAAGGGGGTCTCTGTGACTGAACCCATCACAATTGCATTCTTAGATGCCTCTCTCTCCCCATTCATTGTATAGATGCCCAGATGCCTAACCCAGCTTTGCAGATCACAGGGTTGTGCCTATGATTTTCTAGGCACCTACAAGATAGGCACCATGATGCTCAGTACTGCAATGCCTAATTCCCTTCATGGATTCCATCTCAAGAACCCAATTTAATAAGAAGTAAAAGGAGAAGCAGTTTTCATATATTTTTCCACATCATTAGTACTGGCAGATTATGCTTTATTCTAAACTGGAGAGTGAGGAATAATCTGTCGATAAAAATGCCTGTTTGTACTAACCAGCTTCTGTTTCCCTGCTAATTCATGATATGTTAGACTCCATGTGATACATTAGCAGATTTTGTGGTATACATACAATCATGTTTTCAATCCTTTAAACACTTGATTCCAAGTAACATATTTCATCAATCATTTGAACTCAGAAATTCTCTTCTCCCACCCAAAAAAAGCTAGCTGCCTTGTTTGCAGGTGTAACCATATGTTTCAGCTGGTAAAGGTGGGTAGCTGTCATAAAAAATTCTATGGAGAGTCCAGACTCAAAAATATGTTTGCCAATCACAGGGAACTGTATGGTGCTTATTCAGTTAAACCATTTCTCCTGAAATGATTAGAAAATCTGGGATCCCCAATGGAAGATAAGGAAACAAGGTCAAGCTGTGATTTTCCCCTTTTAATATTGATGACGGATTTCCTATGTAACTTCACTACACATCATCAGTGCTTTGGCACACAGTAGGGCAGCATCCACTGGCCCCATCAGGCCCCGATGGACCTACACTTGCGAAAGTATCCACTAATTTTCAGTATTCAGTGTGAAACACCTAGGATCTAATTTTCAAAGCCGCAAACCACCTCTAAAAATCAGATCCAAGGTGCCTCGAAGTGAGTGCCGAAAACCTAATGCACTCAAAATGAGTGGGCTCTTGGAAAAAAATAGGCCATGGACTCTACATCAAAGGGCTTTATAGTTGAAGACTCACTGCTTTTTGGGTTGGACTAACAAAAGAACCAAAATCTCTGAGAGTCCTGCCTATCCAAAGGACAAACTTCTGAAAAGAGAGGGCTTAAGTAAGGTGCAGAGAAGTGCTTCGGTTTTTGAGACTGGCTGGTCCAAAAAACCCCCAAAATCAGGGAATGAGCTTCAACTAGAGAAAAATTTCCCTACTTGGAAACAGATAGATGCTTCATCACAGAAACAATACCACCTGGAAGTGCTCTACAGATGTCAGTTTGAAAACCACCATACAGTCCTAGGTTATTTGCCTTAATAATATGAAACTGCATTGAATTCCAAAGGTTATGTTGCACTACAAAATCCTTTTATATGGACCAGGACCCTATTGTGCTAGGCGCTGAACAAGCACAGCACAAAAAGACACTTCCCACTCCAAAGAGTTTATAACCCACAGCTGTTTCTTGAAAATTGTTGGCATTTCTAAATGGGTGTTTCAACAAAAAATATTAGCACACTGAAAAGTAAACTACACTTATACATTTAAATACTTTTCATGCTTAGTTTTATGTGATAATATGCTAAAATATTTTATTACGTGTGAGCTGTTGGAGTAAGTATTCATTTTGTGTTAACAGGCACAGCATACATTGTTTTGTAGGAACATGATTAGTTTGGCATAGGAAATTCTGCTGCCCTCGTGCTGCCATAGGACTGCATTAACTTACCTTCTTTTTTTCTAAATGATTTTTTTTAGTAATTTCGGTCAGTAATTCTTCTCTCATGTGGTGAAATGCTGGTTCAGGGTCTGATCTTTCATGCTGGGTGCCATCAACTCCCATTGACTTTAATGGGAGTGAATGGTTCAGCAGCTTGCAGGATCAGACCCAGAGTGCATAACCCATGTAAACAGATACCCAAGTGTGGGGCTCAGGAGCACTACCATTACTGCGGGCGATAGGGATGTGTAGCAGCTGCAGGCTGTTGCTCCCTGCTCCCTGTATGTGGATATGTTTACTGACGACACTGGCCATGACCCCCACCACCTTCTCATCTGTGAAATCACCTCTGTGGACTCTCCACCCAGCTGATACACATTAGTTTTCAGTGTTTTGGGCCTCCTGCATTCACTGTGATTTGGCTCTTTGAGACTTCAACACACCTATCACATGGACAGATCTATTCTGGACACCAAATGGAAAAATGAAGTCTGGTGAATTAGGAAAGCACAATTACAAATCTTCATCCATCAGAAAGAGGGGAAAATCGTGAACGAGTTAATGTATTTGCATTTGTCTTTCAGATTCATAATCTAATAAACAATAATAATTTTGCTTAGATATAATTGCACACATTAAATCTAGGGGGTTAAATGATGCTCCCTTTGCTCACGCAAGTACTCCTCTAGTGCCCGATTCTTCTCCCATCTCTTAATGCAGTGTAAATCAGGGTTAACTACTGGGAGGCATATCACACCCATTGACTTAAGTGGGACTACTTGTGTGAGTAACGCAAGCAGACACCCTGTGTGTGTGTGTGTGTATAAACTACATACAAGGGAAATAAAGGGTAAAACTTATCAGATGAGGGTTGTTGCTAGAACAGTTATACATAATTATAATGATTTAGAGGAGATAGTGGACAATACATTAGAAATGAATTTGCAATGTGAGGTGGCTGCAAAAACCAGGGCCCTACTGTGCTGGGTAAGGTAAAAGCAAAGATAAAAGAAAATCCTTGCTCTGGAGGATTTACAGCCTATAAAACATGAACATGACAGGTAGAGGGAGAAGGATGTAACATATAAACAAATTAATATGGTGAGGAATTGGTGCAGCTTTGTTAGTTACGTGTTTTGAGTTTTTTTTGTTTGATTTTTATTAATTGGGTTTGAAGTAGGGTAAAGAACAGCAGAAATGGGGCAATTAGTAAGAGTAAGTGAGAAAGAAAAGGAAGGCAGGGAAGAAGTGACAGTATAAGCAATTCATCACCTGCCTAGCTACAATCAGTAGATAGAGTTTGGTAGTCATCATGGGAGAGGTGAATCTTAAGGGGAGAGTTGAAGGAGAATAAAGTAGTAGCTATACAGATTATATCCAGGATTTTTACCACATGTAAAAGGTGGTATGTGGGAAAGTACAAAGATATTTAACAGAAGTTGACAGGTAGGGAATAAGGGTGGCTAAATTGTGAAGGACCTTAATGATGAAGACAAAAATCTTGTTTGATGCAGAGGTGAAGGCAGTCAATGGAGGGACTCAAAATGACTAACTCCTTCCTATGGTTTAGCTTTAACAATAATTCAATCTGTACCTGAATACTTTGCCAGAAACTGAGAATGGGCAACAGGGGATGGATCACTTGATGATTACCTGTTCTCTTCATTCCCTCTGGGGCACCTGAACCTGGCATTGGCCACTGTCGGAAGACAGGATACTGGGCTAGATGGACCTTTGGTCTGACCCAGTATGGCCGTTCTTATGTTCTTACTAACCTAAATTCCACCCTGAGCTTACCCCAGGTTTCCCCCTCCAAGACCTCTCTTGTCTTAACTCTATCAGTAGAAAGTCATTCCCAGGGAGAGGTAACACCTGCTACACTGAGTAAGCAGAATTTATTCAACAGCTTATGTAGGCCTCTAATAGCCATTAAGAGTGTGATCCAAGAGAAAAGTCTTGTCTTAAAAACAGTGACTTTATTTTCCTGTCATGTGTAAGTGTGTCTGATATTTGAACTCATTTATAAGCAATTCAATGCTTAACTATTTCTAAAACTGCTTAGTTTAGATATTTTTAAGCCAGTAGTAAACAAAAACATCGGTCTTAATATATAATAGATAGGTGTTGGGTTACAAGGGAAGTGATATTCTTTTCCTCCAAAGCTATTCAAATATTGGGCAGAATGTTGTGGGTGATACACCTTTAACAAGAGAAAGGATGGAATATTAGAAGCAGAAAGTTCCAAGGGAGTGTATTTGGGCAGTTTGGGAGAGGAGGGGGAAAAAAACAAAAACAAAACCACCTTCAGTGACAGAAGTAGCACAGAAAGGAAAATGGGAACTGGTTGTGGAGGAGAAAGATAGCTAAGCTGCTTAAAGTATGTGAGAGAGGACGAGTATTAGAGAACTGAAAGTAAGTTGAAGAAAGAAAAAGAAAAAAAGAAAAGAAAAGAATACTCAACTAGTAGGACTAGTTAGGAACAAAAACAGTCCCTGAGGGGGAAAAAAGGGATGATCCTGGTTCTGTCTTTTACAGGATGGAAGATGTTTAAGAGTTTACATTTTTGTCTGATCTGCCTTTTCTTTCAAATATATTTTTCTTCTAGTGAGTGATTTCTTGTTTTCAAGGGACTAGTTATCTAGTTCTGGTTAGATGTAATTGAGGGCCATTATTGAGGTATGGGGCATATGTTTACCTTACATGTGAGACAGCTAGTATGTTTTGTGTGAGAGAGGTTTAGAGGTGACACAACAAGACTGGATTGGTGCAGTTACAGGGGCTATGATTTCAAATGCTGCCAACTAATAGACCACCAGAGGAAAACCAGGAGAAATGTGGTAAGAGGCCAAAACTGCAAGATGCGCTGAGCACCAGCTGCAAGCTGCTTGGTGCCTGATCCAGCAAAGTACTGAATATTTTTTCTAGGCCCATATCCTCTGTAGACTTATGCATGTGTTTAACTCTGTGTACTGTGAATTTGGTCACATGGATTTCAATGGGACGACTCAGTATGTAAAATTAAATATTGGTAAGTCTTTACAGATCTGTGATTTTACATACTTAATTTTACATACTGAGCCGTCCCGTTGAAATCCATGTGACCACTCCCAGTACACAGAGTTAGGATATGTCTACACTACGAAATTAGTCGAATTTATAGAAGTCGGTTTTTTAGAAATCATTTTTATATAGTCGATTGTGTGTGTCCCCTCACAAAATGCTCTAAGTGCATTAACTCGGCAGAGTGCTTCCACAGTACCAAGGCTAGCGTCCACTTCCAGAGCGTTGCACTGTGGGTAGCTATCCCACAGTTCCCGCAGTCTCCGCCGCCCATTGGAATTCTGGGTTGAGATCCCAATGCCTGATGGGGCAAAAACATTGTTGCGGGTGGTTCTGGGTACGTGTCGTCAGGCCCTCCCTCCCTCCCTCCGTGAAAGAAATGGCAGACAATCGTTTCGTGCCTTTTTTCCTGAGTTACCTGTGCAGACGCCATACCACAGCAAGCATGGAGCCTGCTCAGCTCACTGTCACCCTACATCTCCTGGGTGCTGGCAGATGCGGTACTGCATTGCTACACAGCAGCAGCTCATTGCCTTGTGGCAGCAGACGGTGCAATAGGCCTGATAACCATTGTCATCATGTCCGAGGTGCTCCTAGCCACCTCGGTAAGGTCAGTCAGGAGCGCCTGGGCAGACATAGGCGCAAGGACTAAAATAGGAGTGACTCGACCAGGTCATTCTCTTTAGACCTGCCGGCAGTCCTTTTGCACTGTCTTCTGCCGAGCAGCCAGGAGATGAGGATGGCTAGCAGTCCTACTGCACTGTCTGCTGCCAGCCAAAAATGTAAAAGATAGATGGAGTGGATCAAAACAAGAAATAGACCAGATTTGTTTTGTATTCATTTGCTCCCCCCCTCCCTCCTTTCCTCCCTCCGTGAAATCAATGGCTGTCAATCGTTTCGGTGAGGTTCTGTCAGGGGCACCTTGAAAAGTTTAATGGAGATTCAGTCCTGCCTGAAATACTGGGGGGAGGGATAGTTCAGTGGGTTGAGCATTGGGTTGAGTGTTGGCCTGCTAAACCCGGGGTTTTGAGTTCAATCCTTGAGGGGGGCCATTCTGTGTGACAGTTGTTTTTTTTCTCCTTGATGTAAAGCCACCCCCTTTATTGATTTTAATTCCCTGTAAGCCAACTCTGTAAGCCATGTCGTCAATCGCCCCTCCCTCCATCAGAGCAACGGCAGACAATCATTCTGCGCCTTTTTTTCTGTGTAGACACCATACCACAGCAAGCATGGAGCCCGCTCAGATCACTTTGGCAATTAGGAGCACATTAAACACCACGTGCATTATCCAGCAGTATTTGCAGCACCAGAACCTGACAAAGCAAAACCGGGCGAGCAGGCAATGTCAGCGCAGTGACGAGAGTGATGAGGACATGGACACAGACTTCTCTCAAAGCACGGGCCCTGGCAATGTGGGCATCATGGAGCTAATGGGGCAGGTTCATGCGGTGGAACACCGATTCTGGGCCCAGGAAACAAGCACAGACTGGTGGGACCGCATAGTGTTGCGGGTCTGAGCAATTCCCAGTGGCTGTGAAACTTTTGCATGCGTAAGGGCACTTTCATGGAACTTTGTGACTTGCTTTCCCCTGCTCTGAGGTGCAAGAATACCAAGATGAGAGCAGCCCTCACAGTTGAGAAGCGAGTGGCGATAGCCCTGTGGAAGCTTGCAATGCCAGACAGCTACCAGTCAGTCGGGAATCAATTTAGAGTAGGCAAATCTACTGTGGGGTAGTACTGCTGTGATGCAAGTAGCCAACGCAATCAAAGATCTACTGATATCAAGGGCAGTGACCCTGGGAAATGTGCAGGTCATAGTGGATGGCTTTGCTGCAATGGGATTCCCTAACTGTGGTGGGGCCATAGACGGAACCCATATCCCTATCTTGGCACTGGAACACCAAGCTGGTGAGTACATAAACCGCAAGGGGTACTTTTCAATAGTGCTGCAAGCACTAGTGGATCACAAGGGACGTTTCACTAACATCAACGTGGGATGGCTGGGAAAGGTACATGACGGTCGCATCTTCAGGAACTCTGGTCTGTTTCAAAAGCTGCAGGAAGGGACTTTATTCCCAGACCAGAAAATAACTGTTGGGGATGTTGAAATGCCTATAGTTATCCTTGGGGACCCAGCCTACCCCTTAATGCCATGGCTCATGAAGCCGTACACAGGCAGCCTGGACAGTAGTCAGGAGCTGTTCAACTACAGGCTGAGCAAGTGCAGAATGGTGGTAGAATGTGCTTTTGGACGTTTAAAGACGCGCTGGCGCAGTTTACTGACTCGGTTAGAGCTCAGTGAAACCAATATTCCCACTGTTATTACTGCTTGCTGTGCGCTCCACAATATCTGTGAGAGTAAGGGGGAGACGTTTATGGCGGGGTGGGAGGTTGAGGCAAATCGCCTGGCCGCTGGTTATGCGCAGCCAGACACCAGGGCGGTTAGAAGAGCACAGGAGGGTGCGGTGCGCATCAGTGAAGCTTTGAAAACCAGTTTCATGGCTGGACAGGCTATGGTGTGAAAGTTCTGTTTGTTTCTCCTTGATGAATCCACCCTCCCCCCCTTGGTTCACTCTACTTCCCTGTAAGTTAACCACCCTCCCCTCCCCCCTTCGATGACCGCTTGCAGAGGCAATAAAGTCTTTGTTGCTTCACATTTATGCATTCTTTATTAATTCATCACACAAATAGGGGGATAACTGCCAAGGTAGCCCGGAAGGCGTGGTGGAGGAGGGAAGCACCGGGGAGGGTGGGGGTGGAGGAGGGAAGGACAAGGCCACACAGCACTTTAAAAGTTTAAAACTTATTGAATACCAGCCTTCTGTTGCTTGGGCAATCCTCTGGGATGGAGTGGCTGGGTGGCCAGAGGCCCCCCCCACCGCGTTCTTGGGTGTCTGGGTGTGGAGGCTATGGAACTTGGGGAGGAGGGCGGTTGGTTACACAGGGGCTGTAGTGGCAGTCTGTGCTCCAGCTGCCTTTCCTGCAGCTCAACCATACGCTGGAGCATATCAGTTTGATCCTCCAGCAGCCTCAGCATTGAGTCCTGCCTCCTCTCATCATGCTGCTGCCACCTTTCAGCTTCAGCCCTCTCTTCAGCCAGCCACCTCTCCTCATGGTCATTTTGTGCTTTCCTGCACTGTGACATTGTCTGCCTCCACGCATTCGTCTGTGCTCTGTCAGTGTGGGAGGACAGCATGAGGTCAGAGAACATTTCATCGCGAGTGTGTTTTTTTCGCCTTCTAATCTTCGGTAGCCTCTGGGAAGGAGAAGATCCTGTGATCCTTGAAACACATGCAGCTGGTGCAGAAAAAAAAAGGGACAGTAGTATTTAAAAAGACACGTTTTCTAGAACAATGGGTACACTCTTTCATGGTAAACCTGGCTGTTAACATTACATACATAGCACATGTGCTTTCGTTACAAGGTCGCATTTTGCCTTCCCTCACAGCGTGGCTAACCTCTCCCCGTGGCTAACAGCGGGGATCATTTCTGTTCAGCCACAGGCAAACAGCCCAGCAGGAATGGGCACTTCTGAATGTCCCCTTAAGAAAAGCACCCTATTTCAACCAGGTGACCATGAATGATATCACTCTCCTGAGGATAACACAGAGAGATAAAGAACGGATGTTGTTTGAATGCCAGCAAACATACACTGCAATGCTTTGTTCTGCAATGATTCCCGACTACGTGTTACTGGCCTGGAGTGGTAAAGTGTCCTACCATGGTGGACGGAATAAGGCTTCCCACCCCAGAAACCTTTTGCAAAGGCTTTGGGAGTACATTCAGGAGAGCTTTATGGAGATGTCCCTGGAGGATTTCCGCTCCATCCCCAGACACGTTAACAGACTTTTCCAGTAGCTGTACTGGCTGCGAATGCCAGGGCAAATTAATCATTAAACACGCTTGCTTTTAAACCATGTATACTATTTAAAAAGGTACACTCACCAGAGGTCCCTTCTCCACCTGGCGCGTCCAGGAGGCAGCCTTGGGTGGGTTCCGGGGGGTACTGGCTCCAGGTCCAGGGTGAGAAACAGTTCCTGGCTGTCGGGAAAACCGGTTTCTCTGCTTGCTTGCTGTGAGCTATCTACAATCTCATCATCATCATCTTCCTCATTCCCCAAACCTGCTTCCGTGTTGCCTCCCTCTCCATTGAAGGAGTCAAAGCACACGGTTGGGGTAGTGGTGGCTGAACCCCCTAAAATGGCATGCAGCTCATCATAGAAGCGGCATGTTTGGGGCTCTGACTCAGAGCGGCCATTTGCCTCCCTGGTTTTCTGGTAGACTTGCCTCAGCTCCTTAAGTTTCACGTGGCACTGCTTCGGATCCCTGTTATGGCCTCTGTCCTTCATGCCCTGGGAGATTTTGACAAATGTTTTGGCATTTTGAAAACTGGAACAGAATTCTGATAGCACGGATTCCTCTCCCCATACAGCGATCAGATCCCGTACCTCCTGTTCGGTCCATGCTGGAGCTCTTTTGTGATTCTGGGACTCCATCATGGTCACCTCTGCTGATGAGCTCTGCACTCACCTGCAGCTTGCCACGCTGGCCAAACAGGAAATGAGATTCAAAAGTTCGTGGGCCTTTTCCTGTCTACCTGGCCAGTGCATCTGAGTTGAGAGTGCTGTCCAGAGCGGTCACAACGGAGCACTCTGGGATAGCTCCCGGAGGCCAATACTGTCTAATTGCGTCCACAGTACCCCAAATTCGACCCGGCAAGGCCGATTTCAGCGCTAATCTCCTTGTTGGGGGTGGAATAAAGAAATTGATTTTAAGAGCCCTTTAAGTCGAAAAAAAGGGCTTCGTCGTGTGGATGAATGCAGGGTTAAATCGATTTAGCGCTGCTAAATTCGACCTCAACTCCTAGTGTAGACCAGGGCTTAAACACATGCATAAGTCTGTGCAGGATATGAGCCTAGAAGAGCATTTAGGATCCATTCTTGAGAGGTAATTCAGCCAGTTACATGTAAGAGAAATGGTAGGGAGAAGAGACTTGTCAAGGGGGAATTTAGTGCTGCTCTTGCCTGTAAGATGTGCAAATGCATATCTGAAACTGATGCCCTGAAAGAATTTAGCAGTACCAGGGAAGAGGAGTGAAGAAAAAGGAAATGATGAGCAGCAGAAATTCGCTCTGACAAACTAGGACTAGGACTAGGATTTAGTTTAGCAGATTTTAAGAAAGGAGGTGAATTATTTTAGAAAAATTATCATTTCTAAAAATGTTACGTGTTTATTTGAGCTGATCAAAAATTATAAAGATTTTTCATGAAAATTTTTGAAATAGCTTTCTGCAGGCTTCACAAAAATGATTTTTCATAAAAACATGCATAGAAAATGTTCTTCATTTGTTTCCCTCTCTTCCTTCCTCACCCTACTTTTTCCCCTATTTCCTCCTTGTATTTGATAGTTTGAGCAGACAACCCCAGAACCACTGGTGAGAGAACACAGGACAAAAAGTCCCTTAAGTTTGAACAAGTTGATTCCTCCATTCTGCCCATCACCCTGTGCACCTCCAACAAGCCATCTCCATATTATTTGTCTTGATTTGTGTTGAGGGTGATATGGAGGAAACTATGAGCCCAATCATTCTTTCATTTGAGAAAACCCACAGGAATTGGGGGGAGACATAGCAAAAATGTTTCCCCCTGTGAATTTTCCTCCTGAACTGTTCTGTTGGGGTCTCCACTCAAACAGGGGATGTGCAGGAAGCCACGGGCATCCACTCCCTGTACTGGCTCTGGAGGCCCTCTACCCTGTTTATTATCTATTGCTGTTCCTCAGAACACCCTTAAAGGAGTGAGGGGTGGGGATGTTCACTGAAGATAGGGCTGCAAAAAGGTAATAGAAAAAGGAGTTACCTTTTGTGCGGGCAGGGACTCCCTTGACCCCTTCCAGACCCTGCTCTGTCCAATCCTCCCCAGTTCATAGCACACGAGGTGTTCTTTGAGTCAAACAAACATTCAGAAGAAAGGCGTGTCCCTTCACATAACCCACCCCTGAAGATGAAAAGGCCATTCTGGGGCACCTTGTCTTCATCCCCGATCTCCTGTGAAAAGAAATCGGTGTTTCCCGCCTGATGTTGTACTCTGAAACTATAGGATAGCGCAAGACACCAACCCATAATACATTGGTTTGTGTTTTTCATGGTGTGGATCCAGCGTAGGGGTGAGTGATCTGTGACTAGGGAGAAGGGGCTACCCAACAGGTAATATCTGAGAGAGTCCACATCCTGTCCATTGCTAATTCCTCCTTTTCAATAATTGAACACATCTTTTATATAGGTAATAGCTTCCTTCACAGGTATAGGATGGGCTGCTCTGCTCCCCTGAAAGCTTGTGAGAGGATGGCGCTAAGTCTGACATCTGAGGCATCTGTGTGCAGTATGAACTCCCAGGAAAAATGGGGGCTGAACAGCATGGGTGCCTGGCATAGTCGTGTTTTCAGTTCGCTAAAACTTCCTCACATTTCTCATCCCATTGGATCCTCTTATGGTTGCTCCCTTTCATGAGGTCCATAGCGGGAGGGTGCTGCAATTGAGGTGAAACCAGGGATAAACCTCCAGTAATATCCTGCCAGGCTGAGAAAATACCTCACTTGCCTCTTCATCTGGGGAATGGGGTATGCTGTGAGGACCTGTACCTTGTTGACCACTGGTTTCAGAAGGCCACCTCCTCTGCAGTATCCCAAATAGGTTATTTCCTCTACAGCTAACCTATGTTTTTCAGGGTTGGCCATAAATCCCACATCCTACTGGGCTTTTAACACTGCCTTTAAGTGTTGCAGGTGGTCTTCCCAGGTAGGACTGTAGATGATGATGTTGTAGACGCAGCATATTGATGGTGGGGCAGAGGATCCTGTTCATAAGCAATTGAAAGGTTGCGGCAGTTCTGCGGAGGCCGAAAGGCATAGTCTTAAATGGGAAGTGCCCACAAGGGGGAGGAGAAAGTTCACTTTTCGGAGGATGCAGAGAAGGGAATCTGCCAATAACCTTTTGTTAGGTCAGTAGTGCTCAGGTATTCTGCTAGTCCCAGCCACTCATCTACCCTTGGCATTGGGGAGGTATTGAATTTCAAGATGGCATTAACCTTCTTGAAGTCAATGCAAAAGCGAACCATCTGGTTTGGGAACAAGAACTATGGGGCTCCTCTATTCACTTTTGGATTTCACATTTCTTTCCCCCCCCTCCCCCAGCATCGCTTGCATTTCCTCTCAGACTGTATCCTTTGTGGCAACAATTTAAGGTTCTCCCTTGGCAGGTGGAGAATACAGTCATAAAATCCTCGATCAGTGGGATGAGCTGCCTCCTTTGCACAGGAGAGAGTCCCTCACCCCCTGGAACTGTCGCCAGCTCTTGGCCGCTGGGTCCTTGGGGCCCTAATTTAGGTGCTGTCGGAAAGGGAGTTAGCAGCAGGACCTCCCATATCTTCCGAAGTTTGAGAAGATTCGCATGAAAGACCTTGGTTTTTCTCTTCTTATATCAAAGTCTATAGGCCCTACCTGTCTGACCACTTCGAAAGGACCCTGCCATCAGGTCATTAATGTAGACTTGGCTGAGGGTAGTAGTAGAAGGAGATGGTCACCTGGGTGAAAAGTCCACAGTCAAGCCTCTCTATTGTAATTTTTTTCCTGTGTGTGTTGGGCCTTTCCTCAGATTCTCCCTGGTGAACACCCCGAGTTGTTCCCTTAACTGTAAGACATATTGGGTTGCACGGAAGGCCCCCCATGTCTTGTTCCTCCCAACCTTCTCGTAGCAAGTCCAGGATCCCCCACACTTGGCGATCATAAAGCAACTCAAATGAAAAGAGCCACATAAAGGCTTGCAGGACCTCCTTTATGGCAAACAGGAGTGGTGGAAGTAGCTGGTTGCACTGCTTTGGATTGTGACTGACAAAGCATCTCAACATTCCCTTCAGCATCTTATTAAAGTACTTCTAGTAGGCCATCGGTCTGCTGGTGATACACTGAGGTTTTCAGGGACTTGACCTTCAGAAGGGAGCATAATTCATACATCAACTTGGAGGTGAAGTTAGTCCCTTGATCTGTTAATATTTTACTGGGAAACCTCATGTGTGAGAAGAGCTTCAAGAGTTATTTCTGTGGCTTTTGTGGAGCGAAGAGAAACAGCCTCCAGTTACCTGGTTGTGTAGTCGACAATCACTAATATGTACTGATGCCATGATGCGGTTTTTTCTAGGGGTCCAACCACATTCACTCAGATCCTCACAAAGGGTGTCTCAATCAAGGTCACAGGGAACAAGGGTGCCTAGCTGACACTCTGGGTAGGAACAACAGTATTCTCTCACCTCATGATGCATGCCTGGGCCAACAGAAACAGGCTAATACCTGAGACAATGTCATTTTTCTTCCCAGCTGCCAGCGCATCATATATCATGCACAAACTGCAACATAGTCTGGCAGTTCCTGCGCAGCACCAGCAGTTGGGCCCTCACCACCCTGGTTTGCTGATTCCTTTCCATTTGGTAGAAGCACTCTTTCTTGAGTGTGACGTGTGGATACTGCTCACCATACTGAGGCTCTGTTACTTCTTCATTTACGGAAGCCAGTTGTTCATGTGCATGGCTCAGTGTAGGGTCATTCCTCTGTTCTTGCACAAAATTCCCAGCCTATAGGAGGACTTCCAGGTCTCAGCTGCTTGCCTCTTCTTTCCTTGTGGGGGTCAGTGGCCATATTGCTTGGGATGTTCCTTCCTCAGGGTTCCCCAAGGCTTACCAAGCTCCAGAGAATTGGTTGTAACAATTGGCCCAGGGTCTCCTTGCTACCCAGGCTTGTGTATTAATGACTTGGCTTCGATATGTATTGACAACGCAATGGATACACTGCAGGTGGATCATATTCTTAGGAGTGATGTCACTTCCCTCCATGGCCCTCCCACTTTTTGAAAGTGGACAGGCCTGGCCCATCCACTTTTTGCCACGGGCCTTCCTGCCCCACCCCTGGCCAGGCTGGCAGCTGGAGCCCATCTGGGGAGTCCAGGCAACAGGGGGTGCCCTCCAACTGCCAGAGGTGTTGGGGGGGGGCCAAGAGCAGTCCCCAGCCTGTGTCCCCACCTCCCAGGTCCCCTGCCCAGGGCAGGTGGAGAGTCCATGCTGCAGCTCCCCAAAGCTGCCTGGCTTTTACTGTGGCTGGGCTACAGCTCCGAGGTCCCATCCCCTGGCCGGAGCCAGGCTGGGGGAGCCACAAACCCTCCGTCTGCCCTGGGTGGGGGCCATCGAGGTGGGAACACAGGCTGTGGGCTGCTTTTGACACCCTCCATCCCAGGCAGGTGGAGGGTCCACAGCTCCCGGCCCGCTCCAGCTTCTGGCTTGGCCAGGGGCTGGGCCTCAGACAGAAGGAGCAGGGCAGAGCCAGAGGAAGTGGGGGCCCCTGGCCCCCCCACTTTTGGGAGGGCTCCACCACTGCTGCCTCCAGCCCCACGGGCAAACAGCAGGTGTGTGTGGGGGTCTATCAGGGATGGGGCGGAGTAGAGGAGGGACACAGTGGGAAAGGGGGGTCTTGCAGGGCTGGGGGTGGAGGAGAGATATGGCAGACAGCCTCACGGAGAAAGCGGTGTGAGGAGGGACGCCAGGAGCAGCTGGTGGGGAGGACCTCATGGGGGTGGGGGGTCCTTGTGTGGAGGGGGTGGGGTCAGGGGCAGAGCAGGAGTGGAGCCCTACGGCCATGGGCAGAACAGGTGGGATGGGGACTACCCTCCCTCAGGGGAAGCTTCACCCACCACCCATGTGGCCTGTGCAGCCTCCAATGGTCTTCTTCTTAGCTGACCTGTCTCTGTTGTCAGCAGTCTTTGAGGTGGAGCCACCCTCTTCTGTTCACCACCCCTTCTTGGGGCAAGTTTCCCTTTTTAAATTCCTCCCGTTCCTGGCAGAACAAGCCTTGCAGTTGCACCTCCTTAGGTTTAACAGGCCCAGGAGAGTTTGCCAGTCTCCTCTGCACCAGAATGAGAGCCTGTCCTTTCACACCTTTCCATAAAGCTAATGGGGAGGGCATGATGCATGCTCTCAATGCTGTCCGCAGCTCACTGCCTCCCCCATGCCAGATTTCTGAAACTGAGATGATCCCCCATCTCCATATGGAAAGGAGAGAGTCATGTACCAATCAAGGGGTGGAACCAATATTCTTAAGAATCTGGGGAACTGAACTGGGTGCAAAATACTTCCATAACTGGCAAAAGTATTGAGTGCAGGGAAATGCACATGAAAGCAGAGATGTAGTACTTTGCACTTTCACTGAACCTTTCATTCAAGGATCTTAAAACACCGAGAGTGGATTTTTAGCCCTTAACTTGAAAACTCTTATGCACATGAGTAACTTTACCCAGGTGAGTCAACACAATAGGGCTAATGAGAATATTCATGTACATAAAAAATACTACAGGGCATTATGTTATGACCACCCATAACTTCCCCACTGTGAAAATTAAACTGATAAAAACGTTTTAAAATAAACCTTGATATTATCTGTCAAAAATATAAAAACATAAAATTTGCATACTGTCAAGTCTACTCATATTTTGCAGAAAAAAATCTGTCAGAAATGTTTGAGTTTTAAAAATGTTGCAAGCACTATTTTTCCATATTCCTCTGCCAGTAAATCAAGGATGCCTTAGGCCCACGAATCAACTGCTCAGACAGAGGGAAAAATTACTACTTGTACCTTCTGGAAACTTTTATATGGGATCAAAAATAGCTTTTCTATACATAAGAATGTTGCAATGCTAATGTTTCGTATCATCCAGTTTAAGACTAGATATAAGTTCTACAGATTCCCACTGGTAAGACCAGTCTCTTCTAACCCTGAAAATTCATGAGAAATTGGACTCTAATCCTGTCATTGGCCCAGAACTGAATATTACCTATCCTGAACTTCAGACTTGTGTAACTTTGTGGGAAAACTCCACAGTTAGGGGCAGCAGGAGGAAAGCTTGTTTGTTTTAAAGCAGGAATGTTTGTTTTTTAAATGGTGGCTATAGGAAAGATGCACCCATGTTTGGAATATCAGTCTTGATAGATGAACTAATTAGTAGTCAGATAGCAGGTGTGGTCAGCGGTGCATGAAAAATGGAATTTAATTACATGACACTACCACAATATGAAATATTAAAAACCAAAACATTATTTGAGGATCAAGAAACCTGGAGATTTCTAGGTAGGGAAGGAGTGAGGCTATCAAAAGGAGAAAAGAGGGGAAAAAAGTAGGAAGAGAAGTAGAGATGATAGCATGATAGAAAGGTAGGGCTTGAACTGTGTTAAATTATTTTTAAATCAGGCTAGCTTTCAGGAGCAGTCTAACAACACTTTTGCCCATTTTTTGTTTTTTTTGTTTCCTTTAACATGTGAATATTACGTTTTTGTTATAAATGGAATGCTTGTTTACTCATTAAACATTTCCAGGGCTAATAATACCTCCAAGATGAGTTTATTTAACAATATCTTCCTACCACTTATTTACAGCACTTTCCGTCAGTATATCTCAAAGCACTTTTCAAAGAAGGTAAGTATCGTACCCCCATTTTATAGATACAGAATCTGAGGCACAGATGAATAGCTAGGTTGTTTTCAGTGGTGGCAGATGACAGAACAAGGAGCTATGGTCTCAAATTGCAGTGGGGCAGGTCTAGGTTGGATATTAGGAAAAACTATTTCACTAGGAGGGTGATGAAGCACTGGAATGGGTTAACTAGGGAGGTGGTGGAATCTCCATCCTTAGAGGTTTTTAAGGCCCGGCTTGACAAAGCCCTGGCTGGGATGATTCAGTTGCAGTTGGTCCTGGTTTGAGCAGGAGATTAGACTAGATGACCTCCTAAAGTCTCTTTCAATCCTAATCTTCTATGATTTGCCCTAAATCATGCAGCAGGCCAGTGGCAGAGCTGGAAAAAGAATCCAAATCTTCTGAGTCCCATCCAGCCCAGTGCTCTGTCTACTAACTAGAGCATGCCTAATTGCAAACACTTTGACTTCTGCATTTATTCAGCCCAGGAGATAGCTTATTACAACAGGGACAACAACTAATGTCTATTTGTTTAATTTTATATTTAAATGCACACATGCTTACATGTTTGCAAAGATAAAGAAAACACCCCCATGAATGCAGAGCATTTGGAGTGACATTTTTTTCCTCTGTAGCTATTCACACAATAAACTGTGTTTGGGCTAAAGTCCCTGGAACACGAAAAGGGCTGGAACTGGAAGGGTCTACAGCTGTTCGGGGGAGGGGAATCAAAGAAAGTGAAATGACTACAGCAGAAAGCCAATGCTTTTCAGCAATGTGTCCTTTTTTTGAGGGCTGTTAAGTTCTGTGACTGAAGGGGTTGTGTTTTCAGAAGAAAGAAGGCTAAAACAAAGAAGTGCTTAAAATATCCATTCATACCTGGAGTCACTATTTGGGGGAAAAATCCATCTGGCATAAGCCTTGCTAGGGGTGGGAAAATGCCCCACTTAACATGTCCATCCTCCCTCCCTAACCTGATTCTACTCATTATGGACTTTTAGTAGCAGGTAATTATATTGTACATGTAGTGTTCACTCCACATAGCAATTGTACACAACTAACAAACTGCAATGTACTACTCATATTAAATTCTACACTTCAGTGAACCAAGTTATTGTTCATTTCACTTAATTATAGAAGTTGCATTGCTTTAAATCTACAAATTTGGGAGATTGTCTTCCATATTGTTCATCTGCACAGGAGCAAGATGGAGCATTCTCATTGGCAAGCAGTATTTTAACTGCATAATTTTAGTTTATGATTGAATGAGATAGCTTGCTGAAAAACACCATGCAGTATACATGTCTTCCCAGAAACAACTTTTTCCCCCCTTCTTGAGCACGTAGGCTGCAACACAGTTGTAAAATTCAAGTAGATCTTCATTTTCCAAACTGCCCCGTATGGATTTGTGGTGCTTTTCAGAGATAATACACAGCCTCTACTCCAAAGACTGTACAATCTAAGGCCCTGGTCCTGCATAGGGATCTTCTTCAGGAAGTGCTTCATTAGGACTTCATGTAGGCACAAGACTCTGCACTGGCAGATCTCAATGCAGGATTGGGGCCTAAAGGCCCAATTCTACAAGTCTTTCTTGTGTAGTAGTCCTACCAAAATCAAGGGCTTGCAGATCAGGTCAAACAGAGGAGAAAGGATCAGAGGGGAAAGTTAAAAAGTGATTAGGAAATAAGGATACTTGTTGGTTGCAGTCTACATTTATTACATTTTTAATATCACATTTAAAAGCTGCATCTGATTTTTCATATTACTTGTTTTGATATATTTCATCTTGTTTCATTAAGGCTCTTTGATCACTTGCACTCTGTTTCATGTTTGAAGTTTTGCATATCTGATTAACTTGGCACAAGTATACTAGGCAGCCTAGTTGGTTGGTGGGGGTGGTTGTTATTTGTACTTAGGTGGAGTAGAATGGAGGGGGTGTCATTATTTTTAGATTTAGCCTAGGTCAACAGAAAGGATTAAAAGGAAACAACCATCATAATCATGCAGTAATTCTTACCCATTACAAACCACAGAATATGAAATGAAATGTTTTGAAATCCATTTGCTGTCACTTTACTGGTGGACAATGACAATCAAATCAATTTCACTTTTGTTTAAATCAGTTTCATTTTAATGTTTTCAGTACTGGAAACTTAGTTTTAAAACAATTTTACAGTGGAATTTCTGAATAAGTTGTTGAGTCATTTTTATAAGCTTTTATGTTTAAAAGGAACTCATTCTTACAAACTGGAAACTTTGAACCAAATTTAAATTGACACTGTTTAATCTGTGATTGAAATAGACTACAGGGTTTTCCCAAAATCCTCCTTGAGAATTTAAATGCAGTCATTACTGTACTACCTGCCCCAAAGGTAAAAAACAAACAACAAAACACTCCAATTTCGAACACTGTACAATTACCTAAATAATAGCAAGGATAGGAGAGTAGTCAGGTCACTGTCTACTGGTGTTATTGATTGCTGTTGCCTGGACCTGCTCTGAGCAGAGCAGCTAGCCAGCAGTCAGTCTACACTAGTGCTCCACTCACTGATGACAGTGAGACACTTCATGAGGTAGGGGTGGAACAGTCTAGGAGACACAGCCTATTTGTTTTCCTTTAAATGGACAACAGCTAGTAAGTAGCCGTTTATTTTGCAGTTTGCTAGGGGTTCTTCACTTTTTATCCTAAACCGTTTGATTTTATACAAGTATAGGATTTCTCCTTCAGCAGCCAGCTGCATGGCAGTGACAGGGTAAAAGTAATTAACCGAGCTTGTAAAGTACAGTCCTGTAGATTTACTATAGTCTTCCCCTCTTATCTTACTTGTTGCACAGATCCCAAAGCACCCTCCTCCTGCTAAGGTGCATGTCTTCCGGTTAACACTTGTCTGTTGTTTTGGCCAGGGCGAGTCATCCGGTTTAAAACACAGGGATGCGTTACACTAAAACCGTATCGCCGCAAGTGCTTTTTCTTCACTATAAATCAGATGTAACTGCGTCAGAAAGCGCCAGACACTGAGCAGGAGGATCGCTTGGGAGAGCGCTACTCGACCCCAGCACTAGGAATAATAAAGGGAAGCGCCCACAGTCGCCCGCCAGCTGTGCCGAGCCAGGAGCTTGCGGACGAGAGGTGCGAGCTCTCGGGCCCTCTAGAAGAACAAGCTGGAACCACGGTTGGCTCCGCCCGCCGGCGCGGCCGGGTTTCCAGGGCCGCGGCGGGAGCACTGAGCGAGCGCCCCGCAGCAGGCCCACGGGGGTGACTCACCCCGGCTCAGCCCTGGGGCGTGTTCCCCGGGGCGCCTGCAGCTCCGCCACGGCTCGTCACAGAGACCGGGAGGGAAGCGGGGTCACGAGCATAGCAACCGTCCTCGTACGTCGTTTCCGCTCCGCAGGGGCAAAAGAAAGGACCTGGAGAGAGTGACAGCTTCCTCCCTAGTCGCTGTCGACTCGGGTCTTCCGCAAGAAGCAGGGATAGGCTGGGAGGGCTAGGGGGCGTGCCCTGCTGCCCAGCGATAGGCTGTTTATGGTAAAGGGCAGGGCCTCGGTGCCAGACGCTCTCCAGTAGGCTGTCCGGGTTGAAGGGGCGTGTCCCCAGTGCTAGGCGCGGTATGATAGGCTGCTTAGCGTGAGAGGGTGAGTCCCGGCGGCAGCAGCCTCCAGGGGCTGAGGTCCGTCTCGGCGGTAGCGGCGGAAGTCTCGCGAGGGAGCGTAGCCGGGATTTGGCGGCTGGCTACCTCCCTCTCGCTGGCTGCGAGGAGCTGCCTGGTGTTTGTGTGGAAGGGGGAGGAGGAGAAGGAAGGGAAGCGAGAGGAGCCCGAGCCCCTTCGCCTGCCCGCTGAGGGGAGCGGACCGGACCCTCCGCCCGCTCGTCCCCTCCCTCGCCCCACCATGGCCTCGGGAGACACCCTCTACATCGCCACGGACGGCTCGGAGATGCCGGCCGAGATCGTGGAGCTGCACGAGATCGAGGTGGAGACCATCCCAGTGGAGACCATCGAGACGACCGTGGTGGGCGGCGAGGAGGACGAGGACGAGGAGGATGAGGATGAATGCTGCGAGGAGTGCGGCCCGCACCACCCGCCCCATCACTATCACCACCACCACCACCAGCCCATGATCGCGCTGCAGCCGCTCGTCTCGGACGGAGACCCCAGCGGAGCGGGTGGCGGCGCGGGTGGCGGCGGCGGGGGTCAGCTCCACCTGCACCATCACCAGGAGGTGATCCTGGTGCAGACCCGTGAGGAGGTGGTGGGGGGAGACGACTCGGACGGGCTGCGAGCCGACGACGGTTTCGAGGACCAGATCCTCATCCCGGTGCCGGCCCCCGCCGGGGAGGACGAGTATATCGAGCAGACCCTGGTCACCGTGGCCGCCGCCGGCAGCAAGAGCGGTGGGGGCGGCGGCTCGTCCTCGGCCGGAGGCCGCGTCAAGAAGGGCGGCAGCGGAAAGAAAAGCAGCAAGAAGAGTTACCTGAGCGGGGGAGGCGGCGGTGGGGCCGAAGGCGGCGGAGGCAGGAAATGGGAGCAGAAGCAGGTGCAGATCAAGACCCTGGAGGGGGAGTTCTCAGTCACCATGTGGGCCTCGGGTAAGTGCGCGCCGGGCCCCTCCCTCCCCGGGCCCTAGGCCCCGCCGGGCGCCCATCAGCTCTGCCAGGCCGGTTTTGTTTTGAAGGGAGGCCATGTTTTGATGTGTGTGATGGGCGCCGCCATGTTCATCGCCAGGGCAAGTATGGCGGCTCCCCCGAAAAGATGGCGGGGTCTGCGCTGCTGCTGCTCCTGCTCCTGCCCGGCTCCGGCGGGGGGAAGGAAAGATGGCGGCGGCCGCCAAGATGGCGGCGGGGGGGAGGGGGAGCGAGAGGGAGGCAGCGCGCTGCTGGCTTCTGGACTAGGCCGCAATGGCGTAGTTTCTGCAGCAGGGGGAGGCGGGGTGTGCGGGCGGGCACGGTGCGGGGTGAACCCAGCCTCCTTTCCTCGCCCCCATTGGCTCCATCTCCTCCCCCCCGCTTCTCTTTCTCCCCGGCTCTCTCTTCCCTGCCATCGGCTCTCTCCCTTTCCTGCTCCCACTTCTCCGCGTCGGCTCTCCGCCTCGTCTCCCTCGCAGCCGCCTCCACCAGCGCCCCTTCCGCGCCCCGTCTCGCTCTGCCTGCCGGTTCCCTCCTTTCCCTCCCTTCTGTCCGCCGCACACCCGGGGCCCCATTGGGCTGCATTTTAATGCTGAACATGGGCCGCAGCCCCGGATGACGCGTGTACTTCAGCCCGTGACCGTTATATGAGGGGGGCGGAGGGGAATAAATGGCTGCCTGAGCGTCGCCTGCCTCAGCGCTCACGCTGCAAGTTGGTCGTTAGGGCAGTGGGAGGGTTACGGGCGCTGCCTGCCGAGGGGTGGGTGCTTGTGCCTCATTGGGGCACTTACGACTTCCCTGGTTCCAAGTGAGCCCAGTGGGCGAGCCAGCTCTGGTGTGCTGCTGCACTGGGGACTCAAGCCCTTTGCAAGAGGGGCTGGGTGTGAGTGGGTACTTTGCCTGACATGGGGTGGAGGCTAAGAGAGGAAAACACCTTTCTTATGACTGTGTGTGTGCGCGCACTCTTCTCTATCTAGAGGGTGATCAGATACCAAAATGATAGGGGCCTTAGAAATAACCAAGATAGGAGCATGGATCTCTTGTCAGCAGCTCTGGAGGAAGGGGGTGGATCTTATGTCAGAGAAGCCTTGGTCCTTGGCAGCATCTTGGAGGGTGGGGGAGGGTTTGCCTGTGGATCCTGTCTTGCGCTTGGAAATGTTTCAGCTCTGCCTTTTCCCGTTTGATAATAACCGTGTCAGATGCTCTTTCAGTTCGTCTGTTTTAGGGGCGGGGAATTTACACCTGTCAAAGAAATTCTTAGAAAATGTAAAATCCAGTGTAATACAACATCTTAACCTTTTGTGATAGGGATGGTGGATGGTTGTGCTTGCAGGGTTAGGAATCAACCTGATTTTGTTTCTGGATTTGCGAATGTGTTTTATTCCAGGTATGGTTTTCTCTCTCTTACTTTTGAAGTGTTTTGTAGATTTCTGGAAGAGCTAGGCAACAAGCAGTGCAGAATTGTTACTTGCTGTGTCTTCTCTGTAAGAATCACATTAACACCTGCCCTCCAGCAAAATATATTAGTAGATCAGTTGTTCGCTGAAACTGTGTGAATGTGTGTACGCTGTTCATGGAGAGCTGGCTGTTATGAGTCTTGAGGAAGAGGTTAGAATTCCATCTTCCACTGCTAACTACTACTATTACCTCGAGTGTCATAACTTTGAAAAAAAATGTATACTCTGAATTTTAACTCATAGAATGCAATAGTGGTCAAGCAGGTAGAAGAGACAATGTGCACAAAAAATACAGCTTAGAGCATCTGCCACTGTAAGCTGTAAACTAAGCTGTGTAGTGTTGCCATAGCCTGTGTCTAGTTGTGGTCAGTTGAAGGTACTGTTAAGATAGCTGAAAACAAATGACCGGGGGACAACTGAATAAACAGGCTACAGGAGATTGCCAAAATCCGTTAGCAAGTGCTAGTGTGCATTTGAATTCTGCACTTCAAAGTGTCTAAGCTTTTAGCAAGCACCATACTGTTATACATACAGATTAGTACTTCATTTAAAAGAAGTAAAATAGATGTAATGAATGAGCCTGATATCCTAATATAAAACTGGTATAAATGAGAGAAACCCCATTGATATCAGTGGACTCTGTTCCTTATACTAATGAGAGGAGAATTTGTCCATGTTTGTAATAGTTTATCAGAGATTTTTGAATTATACTGGCACAACTGACTGCTCCACATATTTAGATTGTAATCCAATGGTGTGGGGTTGCTTATTTTTAATTCTTATAGTAATAGTCTTTTGCTAGAAATCAGGGCTACTTTCTTTGTTAGGGCTGGTCTACACTAGGAATTTACTGGCAGAGCTGCATCTCTCGGGTGTGGTATGAGTCTTGGGTATGAAAAATCCACACCCTTGAGAGAGACATAGCTATGCTGACTCTACCCCTGCTCTAGACAGTGCTTGGCCAGTGGAAGAATTCTTCCGTCCACCTAGCTTCTCTCATGGAGGTGTATTACACAGATGGGAGAGCCCCTCCTGTCAGTGTAGACATTACCTATGCTGAAGTGCTACAATAGCACACTTAGGGCTTGGCTACACTTACATTTTATAGCGCTCTAACTTGCTGGCTCAGGGGTGTGAAAAATCACAACTCCACAAGCAGCATACCCAAAAACTCCACCTCCCTCAACAGGGGAGAAGCTTGTTAGTAGTATACTGTTATCACAGAAGATAATAAAATAGGACTTTTGACATCACATATTTCAACTAAACAAGGCTTAAATTAGTGGCTTTTAAATGTTTTGCACCATTGAGCCAACTGTGCAAACTGTATGGCATGAACAAGTCCTTAATTACCTGGTAAGACTTCATGTCTGACTTAGAAATTTAGTAAAAAGCTCATCAAAGAGAGAAAAATAAACAAGTGGCATGTCAAGATATGGATTCTGTGTGGCTTGCCTCTGGGTGTTTCAACGAGGAACAAGGGCACTTTGCCTTCAAACACTGTCAAGCAGTGGTCTCCAACCTTTTTATGCATAAGATCACATTTTGAATTTAAGTGAAACCTAGGATCTACCTTTCCCCAAGGTTGTGTGTCCCGTCCCCCCCCCCCCCCCATCTCCAGTTGCTTGCTCTCCCCCACCCTTAACTCACTTTCACAGGGTTGGGGTTTGGGAGGGCGTGCGGGCTCTGGCCTGGGGCTGAGGGGTTCAGGGTGTGGGAGAGGACTCTGGGCTGAGCCTGTGGAGGGGGTGACGGGTGCAAGCTCTGGGAGGAAGTTTTGGTGCAGGAGGAAGCTCCGGGCTGGGGCAGAGTGTTGGGGTGTGGGGTGCAGGCTCAGGGAGGGGGATCAGGGCAGGAGATGAGGAGTGCAGGAGGGGGTACAGGCTCTGGGAGGGAGTTTGGATGCAGGAGGGTGTTCTGGGCTGGGGCAGAGTGTTGGGGTGCAGGAGGAAGTATGGGGTGCTGGCTCTGGGAGTGAGCTCAGAGCTGGGGCAGCGATTTGGGGTGCAGGACTGCATATGGGGTGTTGGCTCCAGGAGGGGGCTGGGGGTTGGGATGCAGGCTCCTGTTAGGGGGAACTTACCTCTGGTGGCTCCTAGTTGGTGGGGCTAAGGCAGGCTCCCGGCCCCACAAGGCTCCCAGAAGCGGTCAACATGCCCCTAGAGTGGGGCACATGGCTCCGCGTGCTGCCTCTCTGCCGGCACTGCTCCCATTGGCTACACTTCCCCATTCCCAGCCAATGGGAGCTGCAGGGGCGGTGCTTGCAGGCCAGAGCAGTGTGCAGAGACCTTTGCACCCTTTTTTTTTTTTTTCCCCTCTGCCCCACTGAGGCCGCGAGGGCATGTTGACTGCTTCTGGGAGTGGTGTGGGGCCAGGGAAGGCAGGGAGCCTGCCTTCGCAGCAGCCCCGTTACACCACTGGACTTTTAGTGGCCAGAGATTGCAATCAACTGGAAGAGTCTCCAGGATCAACCGGTTGGTGACCACTGCTACTGAGCAATATAAATCAACAGATCCATGCCATTTTCCAATGCTATTAAAGTGATTGATAAACCAGTGTTGGTAAATTTAGGGCTCAGATCTTTCTTTCAAATGAGCATTACCATACATCTTCTAAAATCATGCATATATAGTAATCTAATAGATGTGAGCCTGTGTACCTTAAAAGGTGAGTATTTAGTGTTGTATGGTTGTCCGGTTGTCCGTTGCAGCACTGTTGTTGGTAACCATTTAGGCTTTCCATAAAAGTGCTCTTATGTCTCCTGTATTCTGCCATATCAGAACTTGACAAACACAAGGTTGGTTTTAAATAAAATATTAGTTTGAAAACAGTAATGCTTTATGGCAGTTCTTCAAGCTAACTTCAGCTTTGCATCTGGAAAGCTTTCTGACTTACTTCCTTTCATATATGTGGAAGTACAAGGAACAGTGATCTCTGATCTGTTAAATATTTCTTCAGGTATTTGAAAATTATTATAAACTCTTCAAGCGTATTCTTACACCAGATGTTCCCAAACTTGGTTTGCGACTTGTTCAGGGTAAGCCCCTGGCAGGCCGCAAGACGCTTTGTTTACCTGAGCGTCCGCAGGTACAGCCGCTTGCGGCTCCCAGGGGCTGTGGTTTGCCGTTCCTGGCCAGTGTTTGGGAACCCCTGTCCTACACTGAGTAGCCTCTCTGTACTGTCCATAGTTTATCTCCAATGTATGCATTGGGTGCCATTCATGATCGGAGAAAATCGTGTGTGGAATGAATGGTGCTGTTTGCTCTAGTGAGGAAAAGGCCCTGATTCTCTTTTATAAACTGGGAAAATTCTGGGATTTTTGTGGCACAAGAATGCACACTTGTTTTTTTATAACTCTTAAATATAATCTGTAATTTAAAGTAATGCATTGCTATTTAGCTTTTTAACTGATACTTCAAAATCTGTAACTTACTAGATCTGTTGCTTTTTGTTATACCTGTTTTCTGTTCCTGGCTTCAGACCCCACTGTTGTTAAAATATATACTGTAGTAGTACTCAGAGGCCACAGTCTGGATCGGAGCCTCGTTATGGTAGGGAGTATGCAAACAGCTTTGTTTTTTCCTTTCTATAATCAAGTTGTCTCTCTCTTTACCCTTCTGTGTTCTTGATGTTTCCCTGACACCTTACAACTTTTGTTTTCTGGAAATGTGGAACAACTACGTGCTTCTTGCTTTTAGGGAGAATGGGTTGAGGAAATGCGATTCTACACCTCCCTCCTCCCCAGCATCATAGCTCTCTCTTCTACTACCCTCCAAGCTTCGATTTGAGTCCTCATCTTCAATGAATAGGGTCAGTGCTGGGTTCTGGATAGTAGCAGTAAAAACTTACAAAACCCCAGTCAGATTGCACTCTTACTGAAGCTTGTCAAAGCTCTGAGCAGCACTGGAGCTCTTTGCAGACTGGGGAAGACAGTGCTGAAATTGTGGCTCCAGAAAGACTTGTTGTTTTAAACACTAAGCTTAGAACATGAGGGCCTGGTTTACACACACTGCATGGATTCAACTAAATTAGCTTCTAAATTATAACTTACTTCTGTGAGGCCTCTTAAAATAGGGTTGTGGCTAAAATTGATTTAGCTTAATTTGGTAATACCACAAAAGAGTTGCATTGATTTAGTTAAATTGTGCAGTTTCTGTGAGTAGACCAGTCCTAAGCCATCCCCTTCAGCTGTTGAGCATTGTGTTCAAAAAACAAACACATTTTTGAGTGTCATATGCTTGGACAGGAGTTGACAGAAAAATTACTCCTGGGGGGAATTCTGTGCCTGTGCAGAATTTGTCCCCCCACAGATATTCTCTCCCCCCCCCCCCCCCCCCCGCAAAATATAGGTTCTACTGGAGACGTGTTGCAGCTATACCTTTTGCCCACTAGGGGCTGCCATGGTGCCAGAAGAGATGTCAGTCAGTGGGCGGAGAGGGATGGAAAGACAGCGTTCCTCACAGTCGGGACAGAGCAGGGCACATGGGGCTGCTAGAGATGGGGTGTCACACTGGAGTTCAGAAGGACTAGTGGAGGTACAGACTGAGGTGTGGGGGTGACAGCATAGAGCCAGGAGTTGAATGGTAGGGAGCTGCAGGGACACATGGGGATGGGGGAGGGGAGGTTGCAGGGAGACACGGGGATGAGGCAGGTCTGCCTGACTGAATGGGGAGAGGTGAGGGGTTAGCTAGGGTCTGTATGGGCGAGGCTTCCCAACTCCTTACCAATCCACCACCACCCAAAAAAAAAAAAGCACCGTGTTCCATACTTCTCTGACCCACACCCAACAATCCTCCAGGTTCATTCCCAGGCTCCTTCCCTCTCCCTCAGCCTCTGACTCCCCCAAGCCTTTGCTTCTGAGGGATGCAGGAAATATGTTCTTGTTTTGTAGTTTAAATGAATTACTCAAAGTTCTGTATTAATATGCCTTGTTAGGAATCTATTTGTCAAAACATTTCTTGACTTTTTTGGGGAGTGGTGGGGGGGAGATGATCTGTTTTGTTAGACTTACTTGCTGACAGGTATTTTGAAATAAATTCTCAAACTAATTGAAACTGGTGTGGTTCTATTGTGGTGTTTTGACAAATAAAATATGCAGAATTTTAATTGTCACATAATTCCCCTGGGAATACAAGATGTAGTAGTCTGAGAGGGCCAAAATACATGAATGATAAAAATTGTAGTATTCCTGATAATTTTATAGTTCCATCTCAGTGGACTTCCATTTAAATGTCAGTTTAAGATTATGCTCAGCCTCACATCAAAGCATCTAGGAGGCTTTGACTTCTGCCTTTCGTGGGTTGTTTTTCCTTGTCCAGCATCTAGTGCTGTCTGTCATTAGAAGTACAGTAACTGCCATACTTACCAGACCAGACTCCTAATTCAGGAAGGTGCAAAAATCTCTAGGTAATGGACAACTATGGAATAAGGTGCTTATCGGAGAACTTATTCCCAGTTGAGGCAAGTAGTGATTGGCCTATACCCTCAAGCAGAGGACAATAACCTTTTTTTAATCCTGATTCATAAAACAGTGGACGTTTTGGGGATCCTTAAGTATTAATCTGCTGTCAGCCTGTAAAACTGTCACAAGTTCAACTGTAAATATTTTCTTTCCCCTGTCTTAAATGTAATGTCTTTCAATTGTGAGGGTAAGTCTCACATTTGTAGCATTAATTATTTTAAATACCTATCAAGTTGTTTCTCACTTGGTTGTTTCTATACTAGAGTCCTAGTCTTTTAGCTTTTAGTCAACTTGTTTTAGTTTTAAATAGATTAAAATAACTATAATGCATAATTAACATATAGGAGAAAGAGTGTTTTTGTTAAAGGTTCAGTTAAAGACTTGCGCCTTGCAAATAAAATGAGAGCACGCACAACATATCTAAGAACCCTATAAGTCCTCCAGCAAAACAAAACATCAGACTTCATGTTCCTGATCTTTCTAAGGGGGGAGAGAACTTTTCAGAACTTTTTCATAAATCATAAAGAATCAGATACAAAGGAGTTTTTAAGCTGGATTTTTAGGTAGTTCGTTATCTTATTTATACCTTTGTGGTTGCAGCATCCTGTGCAGCGGTGAAAGGTTAGGCTGTATATGTTGTCAGGAGTTGCTGTTTCTATGCTTAGGAAGAGGTTAAGTAACCCAGTGAAATACAGAAAAAATGTTTGTTTTTTGTTGTTGTTGTCATCTTCCATTGAGAACTGGAATTCTTAAGCTTCAGGTAGCTTTAAAAAGCTTTGTTCCATCTCAGTGCTTGAGGTAACAGTCATTAAAATTGGGTTGGAATGGAGATGGGGAGCTGAGGCATGAAGTTAATTAACTTAAGTCATTCTAAAGTTGGTATTTTTTTTCAACTGCCCCAGCTGGAAATGAATAGAGTCTACCACTGTATAGGTGGACACCCCATCTTTCCAGTGGTGGGTGGCATTCATTTCTGGCACGGGCAGACAGAGAAAAAGTACCTTAAATCTGGTGTGGATTGTTTGGACAAGTGCAGTGCTCTTTTGGTACCAATCCAGGAGTTGGTATAGGAAATCTCACACTGATCTAAGTTCTAATTTTCAGTCCTTCATTAATGGTGCATATGTGAATGAGGGGAAGAACACACATTTTCAGCATTTGCTTAGTAGCTGAAGTTGTTGTGTTCTGCTTTGCGTAATGCAACTTTATTGGCTTAGTTCTCGAAAATAAAATCTTGTGTGTGGGCATAGACGTGTGCACAAAAACACTCCTTTTGGTGCCTTACACACATGGTCTACTCTTTATTACCATTCTCACTCCATTTTTTGACTTCCCATTTACTTTTTTTTTTTTTTTTTTACCAGGTGGCCTTCAAGATCAGCCCCAGGTGAAGTGTCACAAAATATTATGTGGAGGTGACAAATGTTTGAACTGTTTGTTTGGCTGGGGAGGAGCACACAGCAGACTGGTCACCCCAAACCAGTGAGGTTTCTGGTTACTGCTGCAATGTGTGTATTTTGTAATAATTATAAGTGCTGTAAGAGCTTTTGTGCAAGGTGGACTGCATACTACCTTGACCGCTAATGGGTAGTCCATGTTAATGGAGGGTGAAGTCACAGTACCAACCAGTTCCCAAATCCTCACACTGTGGCTTTCTTCTCCCTTCCACTGGATGTTTGGTGACCTGGAGAGTTAATGTAAGTGTCGTTGTCATGTTTCATGGTGGCCTCACATAAATGTTGAAGTCAAATCATGGCAAGATCAATATGTGCAGCACTTAATCAATTCATACATCATCTAGTGATGTGATAATCAGGTTGGGTGACCTGGGCAGAGAAGAACCCTGTTCACAATACGTGCAATGCACATTACACACAACCCAGCAGTCAATTAGGTAAACAGTAGGTGAGGCAGAATGGAACTTATAACAAGAGGTTTGGCACATAACTAGAGAATTTAGCAAGCTAGCAACAATTTTCTTCCAAACATAATAACTAAGAAGCCATTTTGCCAGAAGAGATCAACGAGCAGTGGCCACAGATGTGCTGTACCAGTCCTGCCACACAAATCTGCTTGTATGTCTTTTAACCATTCTTGCCATTGTCCAGGACAATGCAGAAAGTCAGCATGTTGCAGGAGATTGTGATTCTGGTGACAAGGCTTGAAGAGACTATTACTATTAGCAG
The DNA here is from genome assembly GCF_965140295.1 of Lepidochelys olivacea. NCBI lineage: Eukaryota > Metazoa > Chordata > Testudines > Cheloniidae > Lepidochelys > Lepidochelys olivacea. Next base: position 105,603,945 of record NC_140416.1, read on the forward strand.
ATGGTCCTGTGTATTCCTCAGCCACTGAATTCATTCTTTACCACAGAATTTTATTCCAAAATTTTAACTTTTTTAAACCAAACATTCTAATCTTGTGATTATGAAGATAACATTGAAAAGGTGAACTGAGAATAAGATGATGGAATGTTGTCTTTCCGAGTTTACAGAAGGCCTGAAACAATAGCTCTTAGATGCATGTGCCCTGCATCTCAGTCAGGAGATTCAAAGATTGCAAAATTTGTGGCATCTTGGGGATTGGTGGGGGAAGGAGGGATGCAAGAATTTGGCATTTAATGAACCAAGCAACCAGCGACTTTCTGTCCTTGTGCACTCTTAGGAGTTGTCTGCAGCTCCCTTATGTTCTCCAGCTTTCCCAGAAGTGGGATTTATTCCAATTACAGTATGTTCTCCTTGCTCTGTAATCGATAGAGCCAGATAACAGGGCTCTGGAAAAAACAGGTCATGGAAATGAAGGGTATCTACGGAGATCTAAACAAAAATACTGACTGCAAAAGCTAAGAGTTCTTTTCATGGCATTTGGAAGTGTTTGCTACAGAATTTTGTCCTATTGTCCCAGAGTACGGAGGACCCTAATTATCGAACCTAATAAACATGACCATTTCCACTTTTCCTACCAAACCAGCTGGCTGCCACTTGACAAGATATTTGGACAGGGTAATCTCTACCCTTTCACTTTCCAGATAAAATCCAACAGCAGAATGTATCTTGTAATGTTACTGTAATTTAAAATCTGCCGTACACAGTGGAGTTGCACCAAAATCAGTAAAATACGTTGTATGCTAGGGGGTGTCTTCGCAACACAGTTAGCTTGAGCATAACTTAAGTTACTGTTGTGAACACCTTTTCTTCACGATAGTGTCAGTATGAATTTGAAGGTGCCCAGCTTAAGATGTGTATCACCTATATCCACGGTACTTGAACTGTCCAGTAGGAAGAACTTTCACTTCAGGTATGGAGCTTTATCCAAGTATCCTCTCGTGTCCTCAGCAGAGACTCCGGATTCCACTTTGCAAGAGGATGTTTAGCATGATACAGACATCCCAGTGTCTCTCTTGATTCTCTTAAAGGCAGTATCTCTGTATGCCCTCTGTCAGGTTTTTTTGTGTTTGGTTTTTTGTTAGCAGTCATGTCAGCCTGATGAGTACTGGAAGTAGACACTCTCTCCTTAGAGTGCTGGTAGTGCAATTTTCATGCTGATAAAGTGGTTCTTGGTGGGCAAACCTGGCATTTGTCCATGAAGTCACTTCTAGATTCCATAAATCACAGGAGATAGCACATATTAGTCCTGTCCCATGTTACCATTGGAAAAGCTGTGGCACACCTGGCATATGGACACTGTACTAAAATATGTTTAGTCAAATCCAGACTGTTGAGAAAATCGAGATAATCAGGGCTCTCACATGGCTGTAAGGGAAAAAAGTCTTGAAGCCTAAAATATCTAGGGGCATAGCTGGTGTCTGATATACAGGGCTTAGATTGTCTTCACCCATGTCAACTACTGTAGAGTTAGTTGGTGATCAGCATATGGATTAGCCTAGCCCAGGTATGAGGCTCAGTGGTGCTTTACTCACCTGTGTGGTACTAGAACTTCTGGGGGCGTATCCCATGGTTCTTTATGCTGCAGTAAATTGAGCTGCTATATGCATCTTTCCCAGTGAATTGTGGAAGATCTTTTTCTCTTTCTGGACATTGTCAGCAGGGTGGGGAGTGGGAAGGTCCCTTCTGGCCCTGTATATATCTGATTCTGTGAAGACCTTGGGGGACTATTAGCACTAAAGTAGTTTAGCCTGCATTCTCACTACAAGTGGTGGGTTACCAGCAAGAGTGAAAGCCTGACTTGGGCTTTTGTCTATAGCCCCACATGAGCCAGCTAGCAAAGGTTGAAAGCACCAGTAACTTTGGGTGAAAGTTTTGTGTGTGGAAAGGATTGTGGTTAGAGGCAGTCCCTAAGTAAGAACCATGGCTTACAGAGAGATCCTAACAGCAGTAACGGGCTCTTTGGAAATGTATGCTTCCTAAGAAGAAATCTCCCAAACAGCTAATTGGTGGTCGTGTTCATTCACTTACGAAGTATTTTATAATAGAGGTGCAGGCCTGATCTGTTGCTGTCTTGGGGAGGATATTGAATGCTGTAGTGTCTCAGGAACTGCTTTATGCATAGTTATTTTAATTGGTTTTAGGTTACATTGGAAAATTTTCTCACTCTAGGGTACATACTGATGAAATTCCATTGTAAAAACTATAGAAACTACTGTGCTGAAAAACATTTACTACCTACTTGCCAAAAAGAAAATTTTGGGTAAGTTCCCCAGATAGTGTTTTTGTTTTGTTAGCTTTGTGGCTAAAAAAAATCACTATTTGCTAGGTACCAAAACAAAGTTTTCATGCTTTATGGTAGGCGCACTCGTAGTTACTAGTGTTTTACTCAGTAATTTACTCATGTAGAACATGGTTTTCAACATATTTGTGGAAATGATCTTAGTTGGCAGGCTCTTCAGAAGGAGAGGCATATCTCTGAGGTAGTCTCTGACAGCTCTGAATTCTTCCCCCAAAGCTGTAAGTAAGCATTATAGAATCTGTGGCTTGTGCTACTAGAAAAAAGGATACTCTTTAGGAATATATGTATACAATTTTCTTATTTACTAGCTCATCTGACATGAGGCTGAAAGTGAAAACTAACCTCTGTCTCTTGTAAATATCGCCAAACTCAGATTGGAAGTTGGGAGAGGGTATAGAACTAGCTAAACAAGAGAGGCTATCAAAATTTGTTCTGCTCCAAGGATTCAGGAGGTTTAAAACTGTATTCAGAAATACATAAAACTTCTAGGAAGTTTATAGTTCTGTTTCTACCTGTCATAAATGTCACTTATTACTGTTCATAAGCTACTAACCATTTGGAAGAACACTGTTGAGCTTGAGGCTTCTGCATTTATAATACCTTCCTAAATTAGAGTGGTGGCTTCTCTTGTAGGTGCTGGAAAACGTATATGTTAAACATTTTGTACTTTCACTTTTAGTTAAATGTGAACAGTATTTTCAGCAGTTACTAGAGACAGAAACATGGAGAATCTGTAATATGAAGAGTAGGAAGACTTTCCAGGTTTTTTTGTTCAATAAGTATATTAGAGCTTTCTATTTATAACTCTTTAACACATTTTTCTAACAAAATGAAAATGTATTTCATTTTTCACCATGAAACATTTAAGTGAACTGCTCTTTGAGCTGGTAGATAAGATTAAACTTCAAACTAGCAGTAACAATTCTAGAAATAGCTTGGTGTGGCATAGTTTAAAAGCAGGCATTACAAATTGGAGAGAGAGTTGTCATTTTGGTGGTATTTTTAAACACAAAGCTAAAAGAAAAGAGAAACTTCCTACAATGCAAGTCTTTTAGTACTCTTTTTTTCTCTTCTCTACCTTACTGAACAAAGGTGGTTTGTTACTTTTTGCATTTTATTGTATTTCTGTGTCATGAATAACTGGAGCATACTAACCCAGGCTAGTTCTTTCTTTTTCCTTGTTTACTGTAGTCTTTCTGCCCCATCTAGTAAATTTTCTTTCTACTTCCTTTGCCTTGCCTTTTCTTAAAACTGGGGGAGCTGTATCTGCCCCCTCTTATGCGGAGTCTTCGCTCTTTTCTGTTGCGCTACAAAGTGGGAGGGAGTTGATATTTTTCTGGTGTGGGTCTGGAGTTCGCTCATGGGACAAAGGTGGCTTGACAGAGCTACCCTAAATAAGCAGTGCAGTGGAAGTAAGATTATACTGGCAAGGAGGTTATTTATAACACTGTACGTACTGGACAGGTATACACTACGGCAGGGATCGACGCTCTGAGATCAATCTACTGGCGGTGAATTTAGTGGGTCTAGTAAAGATTGCTCTCCAGTCAACCCCTGTACTTTACCCCTGATGAAAAGAGTAAGGCAAGTCGATGGGAGATTTTTCTCCTGTCGACCCCCCCATGGTGTTGACTCCAGCTACGTACTTCACGTAGCTGGAGTTATGTAGCGTAGGTCGACTTACCACGGTAGTGTAGACATAGCCACTGTGAGCTGTGGTAGAGGCATTATGAGTAGAATAAAGGTGCCCCATACCTGTTAACATCATACCTGATGTTTCATTACTCTGATCCTCACTGTATTTTGGGAAGGCTCCTTGTGGATGTGGGGGAAAGGGGAGATGGCTCTGGGAGTCTTTCTCCCAGCAGGGAAACACTCTGAGATGAATACTTCCCTAAGGCCCTCTCCAAACTGAAGAGAGCTATTAGCCAGCTCCACCTGCTGGCTCAGGGGCTTTAAAACATCAGTAGAGAAACCAATATCTTCACCACTTCAGCAGGCTTGGGGGTGAGTGGGTAGCAGCACTGGGGACTCCTCCCTGCTCCCCGGCCTGGTGGGAACAGGGAATCCAAAGGAGGATCTGCAGAGCTGGCAGAGAGGAATACTCCCTAATTAGCTTTGTGATCAAAGGTCTGAGTTATCCTGTCGTTTGTTTACACGATGGGATAGGGAAGTGGGAGCACAGTCTGATGTCCATGCTGGAAGAGAGAGCCCCTCAGCATGTGCAGGAGATTTCATTGACTGTCCTTTGCTCTCATGCTGTGTGATTAGGAAGGCAGCCAACAGAGTTGTCTCTACTGATTCATGGATTTTCCTTGTAGGACCTACAAGGAAGGTCTGAAAACCTGCAGTTTAAAGGAAAAACCCTAGAGTTGGCAGGACTGTTGCCAAAGTAGGCAGTAAAGATATCCTATTTAGGCCATGTTTACACTACAAGTTTATTTAAGCATAAGCTTTCGTGACCTACAGCTCACTTCATCAGATGAAGTGCTGGGACTCGGGGCTTAAGCCTGAGCTCCAACCCCCACCCGGGGCAGGGTGCTCGGGCTCTACCCCTCCCCCACACCCTTCAAGTGTCGACAAAGTAGTAACTTTGTTGTCAGAGGGTCATGGTGCAATGAAGTTTGAGAACCCATGGCATAGACGCTTCCTGTACTGATGGAAGGGGTTTTTCCATAGCTGTATGTAATCTACCTCTGAGAGGCAGTAAGTAGGTTGATGGAGGAAGTCTTCTGTTGACTTAACTGCAGCTACTGTGGGGATAGGTTGCACAAGGCAAAACTTTTCATAGCCCTGAGCAATGTAGCTAGGTTGACCTAAGTTTTAGGTGTAGATCAGGCCGAAGTTAGACATATTAGGGTTTGCTGCAGGGAAACAGGTCAGGTATAGGAATGTAGATGTGTTTTTGTCTTCCATAATCATCTACACACCTGTTGGCTCTGGCTACTAAAATTCTCCACCAGATCCTCAGTATTTTGCCTTCAAAGGTGATCTCTGGAGGTGCTTTTACCCAGACACTTTGAGTGTTGTGGCATGCCGGTTTCCTTTTTTCTTTTTTTAATACATACTTTGGCACATTCCAAGATCCACCTTTTCAATGTATGTGTCATCTCTAGGATGTTCCTAGTTATTCCTCAAAACTTGCACTATTGCTAGATCTGTATACACACCTAATTAAAAAGTGTGTGCATGTGTTCATCATGCCTCAGAAAATGTCTATTGTGGCTTTTATAATTTGTGGAACTGATTCCTGTAGACTCCTTACAAGTAGCATAGGAGTCTAGAAGTGCACTGAGATTGGCTGGAGAACAGTAGAATTTTACTTGTTGCAGTATCTAATTTGCATTGAAATACTAGCCATGCAAGATGCATAATGATAGTGTTCATGGTGTTTGATTTAATATATGTAAACCAACAGGGTAATTTTGTCTATTTCAGATGATAAAAAAGATATTGACCATGAAACAGTGGTGGAAGAACAGATCATTGGCGAGAACTCTCCACCTGATTACTCAGAGTACATGACAGGAAAGAAACTTCCTCCTGGAGGAATACCAGGCATTGACCTTTCAGACCCCAAGCAGCTAGCTGAATTTGCTAGGTAAGTCACAAAAGAGCATCTGTTAAATCTAAATGACTATCATTCCATTGTTTTCTTAAATAAAACCTTCAAAAAAATATGAATACTAGTTGTCAAATTACTTTTGCCTGACTCCATTGTGGCCTATATTACTTCACGTAAAGAGCCTGTGAAACAAGCAGTTAAAGTAACAGGAACTTGGGTCCTTACAACACGGTATTCTTAATACTTAGTTTCCATTTCCCAAAAGCTATAGTCTTTTAAATATTTGATTTTTATCTATGCCAGATAATTTTTTTTTTAATCTTTAGTTTTTTTGTGGCTGACAGGAATCAGATACCTTGAGAAGCTGCATCTTTACACGTGTCCTTACTATTACTGTTTTGAAAGATTACCTGAGGCTAAAAATGCATTTGAGAGAGAAGTGGCTACTTCCTTGTTAGATCTGACAAATCAAAAGTGCGACACTCAAAAGTTGTTCAGTACAATAAGAACAGACCAGTAGAATTCAGTATGAAGATCTATTTATTAGTTTTATTTTCATTCTTGACTACCTCAACCCCTACCAGTGTTTGTGGGTTCTACAACTTGCTGCACTATATCAAATTTAGTTTTCAACAATTGTAAAACTACAAAACCAATCTGATCCTTTTTTTCTTAGTAATGAAGAATATTTTTTATATTGTGTTTATCACAAAAATCCTTAACATCAAAAGAATGGTAAAGGTTGTATAGGTAGCACTTAAAAGTTTAGGGAACATCAGCTCAGGTTGCCTGTGCAATCTTAATTTGGTCCATTGTGCGTATGCATTATGATGCAGCATCTAATTACATGATCAATGACTGGTTGCTTGTATAAGCATCCTTAATTCTGGCATTTCCTAAACTTTGAGCATTTAAGTAATCTTGTTTTTAAAACTGAAATATTAGCCCATGTGGTGTAGTACCACATGATTTGTTAGCAGAGCTTGGGAACATTAGACCCACAGCCCAGATTTCTACCACTTGAGATAATAGCAAAATCAGTAGCAGTAGTCAGCTGTTATCTGTGTATGGGCCAGCCACTAGAGAGGGAAGAGATGAACAGTAGAACCTCAGAGTTACAAGCACGAGAGTCACAAACTGACCAGTCAACCACATACCTCATTTGGAACTCGAAGTACACAATCAGGCAGCAGCAGAGACCACCAAAAAAACCCCAAGTACAGTACTGTGTTAAACGTAAACTATTAAAAAAATAAATGGAAAGCAGCATTTTTCTTCTGCATAGTAAAGTTTCAAAGCTATATTAAGTCAATTTCAGTTGTAAACTTTTAAAAGAACCGTAACGTTTTGTTCAGTTACTAGGCATTTATAACTCTGAGGTTCTACTGTAATTTCTGCCAGTGGGATTCACAGCTGTTTGCTAGACAGCAGGGGAATACTGGGTTCAATTCCAGGTTTTGGTGGGGAGTGTACATAGACCCTTCTGTCTCTGCTCCCTCTATTCCTGTTCCCCTTCCACAGCTCCTGTTGCTCATAGTCTACTTCTGCTTTTGTCATCTCCCTTATGCTGCTTAGGTGCTAGCAGAGTAGCACTGACAAAACAGAATATAGTCTTCCTGCTGTTTCTGGTACCAGAATGGCTCCCCAGCAGCTGGGAAGAACAACTGTGGGGAAAATGTTTGTCTCCATGGTGGGGTATGCTCAAAATCTGAGGATGGTGCATGTGCAGTTCAGCTGGCCTGTAGGAACTGCGTGGCAATAGAGTATGTTCAGTGTATATAAAATCTGACTGTAAGGCTGCTAGCTTCCACCAGCCTTTACCGAAAATGTGCAAACTGCAATTTTTTCCCCCAAAATTCTTATATGTTGGCCAAATTTGTGCAGATTTTTCCAAGGATAGCAAAAAGTACATTGCTGACATGTTTGGAGCATGGACTTAAAATACGTTAGTCAAAGTGTGGAGGTACTGGAGCGTTTCAATTAAATGGTGGTAAGAATTTTTTAATATGGGCAAAAAATTTTTTTTTTTCCTGTCCTTATTCTAGGAAATGGTTCAACTGTGGGATTTATTTATTTACGTATTTATTTGAAACTTTTTCCAGTAAGTCAGCCTGCAGCAGACATGAAAAAGTTCAGCCTGAACATTAACTACAGGTGGTTCCACCTGTGTGGCTTATAATATTACATAACTACTTATGAAGTGTTGGTGTATATATTCCTACATTTGCTATTGATCATAATAAACTAATTGCAGAAAATAAGATTACAAGAAAAACACTTGCTTTGATCTTAACTTATGTCAGCATTATCTAGAATTTTTGTCAAAGCAAGTTTAGTTCTGTATGCTATGCCGCATTTACATATTGCTGTGGGTTGCATCCATCAGGCTAGTATCTGGGTGTTCATTTGTTTTTAAAATGAATTTAAATGTTTGGTTCTGTTGTGCTACTTTATAACTGAGTGTGGTTACCTGCTACAGAATTTATTTAATGCTCCTCTGGATTTTTTTAATGTGAATTACTCTTGCAAATACTGAATTGTTGCTATACTGTGGCTTGTCTGACTACTCAAACTGTTCTCTTATTGATGAATTGTCTGTTGCCAGGTTTAGAGTTTGAGGTTTTTAGCTCTAACTGCCACATGGCTGCTTCTGTTGGGTCTTTTTACTAAAAAAAAGAAAAAAAGAAAAAGAAAATAAAAATGTATTGCATATGTTATCTTACAGAGAAGAGACATATAAGCAAATATTGATGATTTCAAGTTAGTTCATAACTTTTTTGCTATCCTAGAATTTTTAGCAAGTAGCATTATGAATCTAATGGGTAAATTAAGTTTTTGAGCATACAGTTGCTATTCAGATTTTCCTTGAAGTCAGTTATGTCTTTAAAATTATTCCATCTGTTTTTATACTGGAGCCATTCCTGTGGTATCTGAACACATTAGGAATACTGTCAAAATTGACAAGCCTCAAACTTGACTTACCAACCATTGTGTTCATCACTGTCAGGAAAACCCAACCATGTCATTACCTACTAGTATAATTGTGTTTTATATGAAGAATAGGGTGGACAAAACCTTCCTAAAAAGTGAATGCTTTGAGGTTTTCAGTCAGTAGAGAATCGCTTTCAAGAACTCTCCTTTTTGTTACCACCTTTGCTGTTGTGTTGTAAGTTTTTTATAGGGCCAGTTTTAGAGAGAACTAGTGACATACTATTGTATAATTCAGTTTTATAAAACTATGGATGGATCGCACAGTAAACAGGTTTTAATCCTCTGATGCCCATGCATTGCTGTTTAGGGCCTCAGTCCTGTTTGTGTTTGGGTCAATGGCGGGGAATGTCAACTTGAATGATGCAGGATCAAGCTCTAATTTTCCCTTGGTTAAAGTTTACTACTGATGCAGTTTTTATCTTGATTAAGATACCCAAGTGCAAGGAAAGGGAACTGTGAGTACAAAACAAGGACAGAATAAAAAGTGAGAATTGAAATTTGACAGTTGATTAGGGCATATAAAGGGCTTGGAGGCTTGTTTTTGCTATAGTAGCAAATGGTCATATTTAGTGTGTGTGGTTTCTCGTTCATAGCGACTTCACAAAATTTGAGCCATGTTGATGACTTAAGGATTTCTAAAACTTTACTCATCTAGTAACATTTTGAAAGTGACAGTGAACTTGAAATCCAGTCAATTTTAAAGAATTAATGAAATAATTTACAGAATAAAATTTACCCCTGAGTCCCATTGGCAGTTTTCATGGTTTAACAATCCAGTCATATTTTGCTAGCTTTAAAAATGTTTTCTCTTCCTTGTTGCTGTATATAAGATACACACAAACTTAAAGGGGAAATGGGAAAACTGGCTAGACAGTGTTATGGAGGCAACCACCGCAGCCCTACATTCCTTAAATTGACAGGAGGATATTCAGTAGTGATTTGCAGAAATCCCCTTTCCAAGTTCACTATTGATGCATCTTTATTGATCCTCGAGAGCAAAGTTCTGAGGCTAAAGTTCATTTCCAAACCCACAGGCAGCTGTGGGTCAGTTAACACTATAGGTGCCCTTGGGTAACCTAGCAGAATTCTTTCATGCTCATCTGTAACATATTCTGCTACTTGAGCCTTTGTTGGGATTGCATTCATGTTTAGTGGTCAACTTCAGACAAGTTTCTGGTATTTAGGACATTCTCCTGTCCCTTTTTTAAAAGATACCATTTCACTTACTCTTTTAAGAACTAATCTCAGAGCATGTGTTGCTGTTACAGTGAATAGGCAGATTGTCCCTTTAAAATGCTTTTTAAAATAGCTGTTGTTGTTGTTCCTTTGTCTCGGATGTATGGAGCAGGAATTTTGGACCCTTGTTTAAACCTTGCAGGAGATAGTACAGCTGTGCCTGAAAGTAGTTCATAAGTTCTAAAATTGCTGAAAATATTGTATATAACAAGTTGCATCAGAATAGTATGATCTGTTGGGTAGCACTATTCAGTTAAGGCGTATTCTGACATGAATGAAAGCATAAACTTTAGTTGTCTTTGTCACTTCCAAATCTTCTTACAAGGTTTATGAAGAGTGCTGGCATTATTTGTTTTTAAACAGGACCAAAAAATATAAATAACTATATACGTCAAACAATGTGACTGATAGCCGATTTTTTTCTCTTCTGTTTGCTTATTACAGACCAACATTTCTGTTGGGGATTTAAAATATAAAAATGTGAATGATTTTAAGCTCTTTACATTGTCAACTATTTAATAGGTCTAACCTATAGATTTTATGTCTTTGCATGGGATGTGAGAATCCCTTTAAATGAAAGACTGAAAATGGAGCATTTTCTAAATTTGGTGTTAAGCGAAACTTATGTTGAAGTGTAGCAATTCCATGATTGTCTGTCTGGTACTAGAACCTAGTGGAAGTAAGTAAACAGTAGCTGTAATTCTGGCAGTTATGAACAGTGGTGGCTTATTTTTTGCTTTTTCTTTAAAAAAATAAATCCATTTACTTAAACTTAAGTTTAAAAAGTTGGTCTCTGATTTTTTTCTAAGCACTGTTTATGTGGCTGAACTGCTTAGAAACAGCAAAAGTGCAAACTAAGAAAAAGGAAGTAAAATGTGAAGAAAGAAAAAGGGGAAAATATAACGGGTGGGAAGTTGCCACAGGCTTGAGTCTTAGTCATAACGTTCTTCCTTGTTCAGCTTCTCCCTTTTTTTCCCTTTTGGCCCCTCTGTTCTTTCATTCACGTCCTTTCTTCTTTCTCCCCTTCTGCATGCTGTCCAAGCAGTAATCTTCTTCCTCTCCTGCATCCCCTTCACGCCTCCCTAGTGCACTCATTGGATGAGGGCCAGTAGTGGCAACTCTCCTTGCAGTTGACCCCACCTCCCAGAATTAATAGAGCAAAGGAGGGGAAACTTTTAGCTATTGGTCATGTCGACCACTGCCACTTCTGCCACCAACTGAAGTGCTCTGGGCACTCTGTTCCTGGAATGGGGGCAGGCCTAAACTATAGAATTACTTTGCTATAATTACATTGATCAGGGGTGTAGATTTTTCACATCTGAATGACGTACTTATAGTGACCTAAGCGCCAGTGTAGATGGTGTATGTCAGCGGGAGAGCTTCTCTTGACTGCATAGCTACTGCTTCTTGTGGAGATCGTTAATCCTATGCTAACGGGAGAATTCTTTCCCATTGGTGTAGAGTCTTCATGAAGGTGGTACAGCTGCATTGGTGCAGCTATGCTGCTGCAGTTTTAAGTGTAAACCTGCCCTAAATCTCCTAGGTTAATAGCCTTAAAGACGTCTGTGATTGTTATGCTTGAGTGGGTTTTTATCACCAAAAAAGCTTGGAAAGCAGTAAACTAAAAAAACCTTGTTTCCTCACAAAAATGGCGCATTTGTACGTTCATTTCAAAATAAGACACCTTGTTCTGCTCAACTTTGTGAGAATGTGGCCTTCACAGTGCAAAACACGAATTGTTTTCTCTATTTGCAATAGAAATGATAATTGCATTTTCCAGGGCCTTGAATTGAAGGAGAAATTCTTATTGCATTTTATTGCATCTCTACCTTACTCTGATCCAACTATGCTAAAACACTACCTAGAAACACCAGGTTTAAAAACTCTTTAAAGATCATAGATTGTATTAGGGTAGCTTTGTACCACTCTCGTGGTGCAAAATTTAAAAATGACTTTCTAAAGACCAAAATCTCCTTTTTTCTAATAAATTTAAATATAAAGTTGAGTTCTTGCAGTAGCAATTGTTCACTAGGATTCCATTCTTGGTGCACACGTGCTCTAGGTACACAAAATTAGGTTCTTTGGCCAGCAGTGTCTGATGGGGCCACATCTGTGCCCTAGATGTCCTTATACCCCTTCTTGGGGCTTAAAGGGCAGAGCAGGCCCAACCTCCATTTTTTACCGTGCACGGCAGTGAGATGGAACTCCCCACCTACTTCTCTGAGCGCCATGCTATTTTTAGTACTGGTTAGTCTTGTTGCCCCGGTGCAACCCATGCGCACACAGATTCCTTATTTTACACATGTTCTATTTCTTAGGCTAGACCACCACCTCAGGGACTCTAGAAGAATGGTAGAAGCAAAATCTTCATGGTTTAAAACCTGCCTTAATGTGAAGCTTCAGCGCCACTTAATGATACACACTCTAGGTGCCCATTTAGTTTGAGGATACAGTCCTAAGTGGTGTACTGTATGTTGCTCACTTCAAGTGCACTCAAAAGTGTGAGGATATCTCTTGGAGCACTCAAAACAAGCCTCCTTGGACACAGTTAGACCTCAGTTGACTGGTCATTCCCTATGAAAGAGTTCCCTGGTGAGCCCAGAGTCCATGCGAAGCTTTTGAGCTTCATCGACCAAGAGATGTGGTCATCTGCCTTCATTCCAGCTTCTCATGGCTAGGAAGGAGCAGTGCTCCAGAGCTGACCCAAGATATAGGTACCCTAAGTCTTTTGCCTTGACCCATAAGTCTGATTCATCTCTGGCTCAACAATCAGCCTGAGAGGGGTCCCTTTGGCACCCTGGTACACTGGCAATAACCACTAAAGCTATGGACTGCATCTCCCTCGGAACCAGTCCTTTATCTCCCAGGGCTCCTGTTCAGGTAACCTCACAAATGTGTTCCAAGTGTCCAGTGGATTGATACCTATTGGGTCAGTACACTGGGCATATAAGGTACAGTGATTTTTTTTTTTCATCTGTGTGCTCAGTACCAGAGTCTTCTCTCGCTGAGAGCTTGAAAGATGGTGATGACTAATCCACCTTGGCCAAGTATTTTTTTGAAGTGGTGACATAAATGCACTCAAGACAGCATTATACATCAGCCAGTCGTTTTTGAGCCATACCCTACATATCTGGCAATAAAGTGTGACTGCTCTGTCCATTCATCAAAACATCAAGAAGACTTGCAAAATCTGGTTGTGTTGCAGACTTGCTGGCAACTCATGGGCATTAGTGTTGCAACCTTACGGATAGCTACCAATGCCCTAAGGATTACACCTGCTTAATACTGTGAAGCACCTTAGGGCTCCAGTTGTCATTGTGACAAGTTGGACTCAGTGATCAATTCTGCCTTGCATACATCAGTGGTACAACCCAGACAACTCCAGTTTCCGACATTCCAGTCCTGGCTGGAATTGCTTCCCCAGTAATTAGGAATAAGGCAAGGCCCTGGCCTCATTACTGTGCACAGCCAACTATCAAGACAGCTTACTTCATAATTTTATCTCAAAGTCATATCAGAAACACTGAAATAGTTGACCCTATCAGACAACCTTTCTAAGGCACAGTGGCAACAGGTACTGCAGGACTATATTTTTGGAGCAATGGCACATGTCTTGGCAGTTAGACAACTCAGATCTATGTTTCCTAGGCTCTCAGGATTAGCTCTCTCAAGCCCTTCAGAATAACCATATGAACCAAAAGATCCTTTTTTGTTACAATGGGATGTGTTGTGGTCATGGGCAGTTTAATTTGCATCTTTACCATTGGGTCTTCCTGAGCGTCCCATCCTGCTCCTATGCAGCTCAAGAACTATGTGCTATTTGGTTATAGAATGCCCTCTTTATCATATTGATGGTGGGTGGATGCACTTAAGAGTGACTACATCACATACCCACCATCTAATTCATTTTTTGTGCCATCAAAAGCCATATACCAGAAGAAGAAAAAGCATCAGCTACCAAGCTGTTGGTGTGGCAGGTCAAGAAGATATCTCTAGTACTGAATTAACCTACTACTTGCTTAGGGAGAGCACAACAGAGCCACAGCACTCCTGACAGGATGACCCCTGTCTTGGAAGCCATGTATTCCTTGTCTGCATCCCTGTTGGGGCACAATAGGGACTCCTCCTTCCATCCCTTTTGGGCTGTACAATGTGAATCAGAAAGGGATCTATAAGGGACAGCAGTAAATGACTTAGGGCTCATGGGGAATATCCTTCTTGATTTTTACATGCACACCCCTATGTGTCCCTCAATCCAGTATCCATACCCTTTTCAGCTCTGGCTTGACTAGACACCCAAGGGAATGTAGCTGTATTCATGCAAGCCTGAGTAATCTGCCTCCTTGTGGATTAGATACTGCTGCCCAAAGAGGCAGTCAAGATAACAAGTCAAGTCAGCTAGTGCAGCCTTAGAGCCTCAAAAAGTATCAGGAGGAAAGTGATGAATGCTATAAGGGGAAGAATGAGGCAGTAAATTAACATTGTCTTTAGCTGATGACTTCAAGGCATTCCAGGACCTCATCAGATCTATGGCAGAGACTCTAGATACACTCTAGAAGTGGTGCAGGAGAAACCTTTCAAACTCCTGCACATTTTACACACTTCCATTGTTGACAGGCTCGTCTTGCTTATAAATGAGGATCAGCCCACAGAAGACCTGCGACATGCGCTAGCTTCTGTTTTGGCCACATCCAAGTGGGCTGACAGGAGATTCCACATCCCTTCCAAAGAACTTTGAAGTACTTTTATTCCCACTCAGTATCAAAATTGTTTCTGGAAGCTGCGGTCTAAGAGCAATCAAAGTGGCAGGGATCTCCCAAATCCATATGTAAGGGGAGAGACTTAGAAACTGGACCTGTTTGGATGCAAAGTATTCATTTACCAGCCTCCATATGCCGTTGGATAATTACCAAGTGCTTCTGTCAAAATAAAATTATTTGAATTGAGACACACTGTTTGTAGATAGGCTACCTCGATCACTGAAAAGAACTAAAGACCATCCCCATCTGAGGGATAGCTGATAACCCGCATCCAGTTGCAGGCTGCAGTAAACAATATAGTGGAATATACTTTGTCTATTGTCTAAAAGAGCTTACTTTTTCCAATCTTGAGGGATTTTCCAGGGAGGTCCGAACCAAAATTGAGGACCTTTTGAAGTTAACTTTACTTCAAACTGTGGTGAATTCCTCTAATCCTTAAAGGAATCTAGGGTGACTATATTCTCTGGACCTCTTTTCCAGTACAAAGATGGAAGTAAGTGAGACAGGACTTCTTTCAGGTACCGTTTCTGTGCCCACATACTGTTACCATCCTCAGACCTTGGAACTGTCCAGAAAGAAGAGGTTTCAGCCTTTCTCTGGTGCTGCATAGTCTGTTTTTTCCCTAAGAAGCAGGTTTGATGCCATTACCGAGAGCCTGGCAGAACCTTGAGATCTCTTCCCTTCTGTCTCTCTTCCCCTGCCACCCCCCACCTTGGCAACTATCTCCTTTTATTTTTGGTAAGTTTGGACTCAGATCAACTCAGACTACTGAGTCTTGGAAATAGTAAACAATGGATATTCTATCCAATTCCAGTCTCTTTCTGACCTGTTAGCCCCATTCCCCATCTTTTTTTTTTCTTCTTTTTTTTGAGGGACCATTTTCACAAGATACTGTTCAAACAAAAAGTGGACTCCCTTCTACAATTTGGAGCAGTGGAGGAGGGACTCAAAGATATAGGACAAGGGGTTAGTCCCATTATCTTTCTCATCCCAAAGAAAAACAAAGGACTAAAACAATCCTTGGATGCATAAACGGGAATCTTGGGTCAGACCAGAGGTTTTTATCTCTGTTTTTGGCACTGGTGCAACTGCTGCTAGAAATACTGTCCAGTTCTGGTATCCACGATTAAAGAGGATGTTTATAGATTAGGGAGGGTTCAGAGAAAAGCCACAAGAATTTCTAAAGGATTAGAAAAGCTGCCATTATAGTGATTAGACTCAAGAAGTTCTCTTTATTTAGCTTAATAAAGAGAAGGGTAAGAGGTAATTGATTAGTCTATAAATATCTACTTGGAACAAATATTTAATATTGGGCTCTTCAATCTGGCAGAGAAAAGTATAACACGATCCAATGACTGGAAGTTGATGTTAGACAAATTCAGGGTGGAAAGAAGGGGTACATTTTTATCAAACTCAAAAATTGTGGTGGATTCTCTATCGCTGGCAATTTTTAAAAATCACGATTGGATGTTTATCTAAAAGATAAGCGCCAGGAATGATTTTGGAGAAGTTCTGTGGCCTGTTATCAAGTGGTCAGGCTAGATCAGGGGTGGGCAAACTTTTTGGCCTGAGGGCCACATCAGGGTTGCGAAACTTTATGGAGGGCTGGGTAGGGAAGGCTGTGCCTCCCCAAACAGCCTGAACCCCGCCCCCTGACTGCCCTCCTCAGAACCTCCAACCCATCCAAACACCACCACCCCCTGCTCCTTGTCCCCTGACCGCCCCCTCCCCCGTCTGACTGTCCAGAACCTCTGCCCCATCCAACTGCCCCCTGACAGGCCCCCTGGGACTCCCACACCTATCCATCCACCCCCCTGTTCCCTGACTGCCCCAACCACTATCCACCCCTGACTCCCTCCCCCTCCACCACATCCAACTGATCCCTGACTGCCCCACCCCCCGGGACCGCCTGCCCATTGTCCAGTCCCTCCCCGGCCCCTTACCACACTGCCACCCTGCCCGGCAGGAGTGGCAAGCCAGAGCA
Source organism: Lepidochelys olivacea (assembly GCF_965140295.1). Lineage (NCBI taxonomy): Eukaryota > Metazoa > Chordata > Testudines > Cheloniidae > Lepidochelys > Lepidochelys olivacea. The sequence goes on from NC_140416.1 coordinate 105,620,840, forward strand.
CCGGCGGCGCACTGTGCTGAGGCTGCAGGGCAGAGGGGATAGCAGGGGAGGAGCTGGGGTAGCCTCCCTGGCCGGGAGCTCAGGGGCCAGGCAAGACGGTCCCGTGGGCCGTAGTTTGCCCATCTCTGGGCTAGATAATCAGAGTGGTCCCTTCTGGATTTGGAATCTATAAGAGTTGAAACATTAAAGGTCTACAAGTTCATCCAGTGTTTCAAGTTCAGAATGGTGACTCTGACCTCTATAGTTCCCTCATTAAATACTTCAAGACTGTTTTGTGGTTCTCAATCTGCAAGATGCCTGTTTTCAGGTATCCATTCGTCCAGCCCACAAGAAACTATTTGGGTTCCTAGTGACAACATCTCTGTCAGTACAGGTCGTCTGCCCTCTCCACAGCTCTGCACTTGAACGATAGAGATTGCACTACAGTACTTGTATTTTTCAATTCACCTCATACTATTTTTTCTTTTTTACAGTGCAAATATTTGTAATAAAAAATAAAGTGAGCACTGTACCCTTTGTATTCATGCTGTAATTGAAATCTGTATATTTGGAAACATAGAAAAATATCCAAAAATATGTATAATTTAAATTGGTATTCTGTTTAACAATGCGTTGAAACCTGTGATTAATTGCAACTATTTTTAATCTAGTTTTGTGTTTCTTGCTTGTTAACTGCAATTAATTGACAATCATACTTTTAAATGTACAGTGTTCTGTATCTGAAAGTTGCTTATATAAAGATCTTCAGATTTGAAAGTTCGTGTTGTATGGACTAAATTGCTTTTTCAAAATGCAAAAATATACTGTTACGGTATTTTTTTTAATTTTAATATAGCCTCACTACAGCATTAAACTCCAAGCACAGTCGATGTGTATGTAACTTGCAGGATTTTTTTTAATATTAAAGCAAACCATTTTAGGAAGGTTGCTTCTACACACTTATCAGTGTTTTCTTCTTTGTTTTGTAAGAATGAAGCCACGAAAAATTAAAGAAGATGATGCTCCAAGAACGATAGCATGTCCTCACAAAGTAAGTGAAACTCTCTGAACTTAAAGCATTTCAGTGATTAGTCACTTGTGGAAATGAATTTTGTGTGGCTAGCTTTTTTCTATTAGGGTAGGAATAGCTGAATATTTGTATTAAAGCTAAATATTGAGGCCTATTACTTTAAATACAGTTGCCTCTCTTTAGGTGCTTTCCAGATGCCAAAAGATTTCCTCAACTCTTTCTACACAGTGTGAATGTCATAACACAAAAGGGAATCTTGTATGCATGTAAGGTAATCATAGGAGTATGGCAGGACCCTTTGTCCCAGTAATGTAATTTTCTGTCACTCTATGAAATACCTCATTAATCCTCTAGACTCAACCCAAACTATATTCCTTTAAGTTTCTGTACTGCTGTGACTCACACCTGGCTCATGATATTGATAACGTGAAAGATCATTGGAGAACTTTTATTCAATAAAGGTCAAGGGTATGTCTGTGTTGCAGCGGGGAGCTAGCCTCCCAGCTCCGGTATACGGATTTGTGCTAGAAATAGCTGTGTGGACGTTGTGGCACTGGCAGAAGCACCTGAGCTCAAGCTACTCTTGGAGGAATTCTGTGCCACGGCACAATGCAGAAATTTGCATAAATTAATGTTATGCATGCAGAATTTCCTTTTTTCCTCATAGAAATGGGCTGCAGAGATGTTGGCCGCCACTAGAGGCCACTGGACCTGGCACAGGGCTAGGGGGAACAGGCGGGAACTGGAGCGTTCCCAATAGCTGCAGTTCTCAGCATGTCCTGAAGGAAGGAGGTGGCGGCATGCAAGTCTTGGACCCAGCATCAGGCTGTTTCTCCCTCTGGTCTTGGAGGGTGAGAGTGTCTGGGCGGGGGTGAGTGTCTGGCCCCCTAGCTGGGCTCTGGGAGGGAAGGGGGCAGAGAAACTGAGTTGTCGTAGGGGTTTCTTTAACTCTCTACTTGTGGGTGAATTTTTGCTGGCAGGTATCTTGAAATAAATTACCAAATAATTGAAACTGGCATGATTATATAGTGGTGTTCTTAACAAAATCTGCAGAATTTTAAAATATTGTGCACATAATTCCCCCAGGAGCAGCTCAAGCCCACCTTGGTGCCAAGCTTGTCCGGATAGTGTGAGCCTCCGCCAGTGCCACAATGTCCACATGGCTATTTCTAGCACATTAGTGTGAGCCCCTCTAGCACAAGTTTCTATCCACGCTGTAAGGCTGGCTCCCAGCTGCAATGTAGATATACCCCTAGATTAGTGGCTCTCAACCTTTCCAGACTGCGGTACCACTTTAAAGAGTGATTTGTCTTGTGTACTCCCCAAGTTTCACCTCACTTAAAAACTTACAAAATCAGACACAAATATAAGTGTCACAGCACACTATTACTGAACAATTGCTTACTTTCTCATTTTTACAATATAATAAAATTAATCGGAATATTAATATTGTACTTACATTTCAGTGTATAGTATACAAAGCAGTATAAACAAATCATTGTCTATGAAATTTTAGTTTGTACTGACTTCACTAGTGCTTTTCAAGTAGCCTGTTGTAAAACTAGGCAAATATCTAGAGGAGTTGATGTACCCCCTGGAAGACCTCTGAGTACCCCCAGACGTACACGTATCCCTGGTTGAGAACCGCTGCCCTAGACTATTTAATCAGATCTTTTCTGTGGCCACTTCTTAAATAAAGGAGAGCACTCTGGTCCCTACTCTTATGGTTAGCACTTCTATATGTTGTCTTTTGATAGCTACCATACACTATTATGGACAAGGATATTGCAACAATAATTTAGAATACTTATTTGATGGCATGAACCTGTTCTGAAAACTGTCCAAAGTGTATTCCTGAGATCTAGGTGTACCCAGCCTTGATATGAAATCATTACAGGTTGTGGGGCTTGGTTTCTAGATAGTGTGAGCCTAAGAATGTTTGCCTGTGCAGATATTTAATAGTGCACATTACAGATCAGTAACATAGACCGAAGATTTGTTCCTTACTAGCCTCGAGCCCAAGCATCCAGTCTGGGAACACTGAGTTCCTATTCAGGCTCTATATGTTGACTTTCTAATCCAGGGGTGGGCAAACTTTTTGGCCCGAGGGCCACATCTGAGTATGGAAATGGTATGGTGGGCTCACGAAATTGGGTTTGGGGCGCAAGAGGGGGTGAGGGCTCTGAGGTGAGGCCAGAAATGAGGAGTTCAGGATGCAAGTGAGGGCTCCGGCTGGGGGTGCAGGCTCTGGGGTGAGGCTGGGGATGAGGAGTTTGGGGTGCAGAAGGGTGCCCTGGGCTGGGACTGAGGGGTTTGGAGGGCGGGGTGGGGCAGGGGGTTGGGGCATGGGAGGGGCTCCAGGAAGCAGCAGCGTGTCTCCCCTCTGGCTCCTACGTGGAGCTGCAATCAGGCGCCTCTGCATGCTGCCCTGTCCACAGGCGCCACCCCTGCAGTTCCCATTGGCCATATTCTTGGTCAGTGGGGGCGGCGCTTAGGGTGGGGGCAGCGTGCGGAGCCCCCTGGCTGCCCCATGTGTAGGAGCCAGAGGGAGGACATGTTGCTGCTTCCGGGAGCCACGCAGAGCCACAGCAAGCATGCACAGTGCAGCACCCGACCCTGCTCCCCAGTGGGAGCTTGAGGGCCAGATTAAATCAGCTGGTGGGCCAGATGCAGGCGTGGGTCATAGTTTGCCAACCCCTATTCTAATCCCACACTTTCAGGATGTATGTTCACCTTTCCTTAAAGTTGTACTTGGAGACCCAGAGTTAAGTTATTCTTCCTCTGAGGAGAGATGTTAGTTCTTCACAACTTGAAATCAATCCTGCTCTTATTTCTCTGATTTAATTATACTTCTGATAAACGTTAAGTTGTCTATGTTAAGTGGGAGAAGAAAAGTAATACTTCCTTATTGCTGCTTTTTCACTTCCCCTCCCCAAAAAGTTCCTCTATCAGTATAGAGGTAACTCTTAGGACAACTTTGTTACTTCTGTGTAACCAAGAAATACCTCTTAAGGCTTCCCTTCTCCTTTCCACAGAGTAGTTGGGATTTCAGAGTCAATATAAATAGTTTTTTTTTCATCCCATCCATTTGTGAAGTTTCGTTTTTGAATAAAGACATGGAAATCTTGAAGCCTGTTAGTCAAAGGGATTGTGAAGCCGGTGGGGGAAACTTATTTAGAAGTGGTGGCTCCTTGGTTTTTCAGAACTTAAGACCTGTTCAGATACGGTTATTCCCAGTTTGGCAGAAGTAGCTCCCAAAGAGAGAGCCTGCAGAATTGCAGATTGGAACAAGGAGTCCGGTGGCACCTTAAAGACTAACAGATTTGAGCATGCTCAAATAAATCTGTTAGTCTTTAAGGTGCCACCGGACTCCTTGTTGTTTTTGTGGATACAGACTAACACGGCTACACCCTGGTAGATTGGAAGGTGGATCGCTCAATCAGTTGCTGTTTTCAAACTTGCACTCCTCATGCAGTTGTATGGTACTACCAGTTCTGGTTTATTTTCATGTACACTTCAAAATTCATATGGAATCTGAAACTCCTTAACAAAACTTAAGAATTTATTAAAGTTTCTGATATGCTTTGAGGGACCTTTGACAACAGGGAAGCCCTGGTAGCGCAGTTAATTTAACTGGGTTGAATTTGTAAGAAAGGTTTCTGTCTTTATCATGAAATACAGTCTTCATCCCACAAATCCATTGCCCCAACTTTTATGCTGGATAGTAGAGGTGATTTTTTTGGTATGAGTGACTAAGAAAGTCATCTGGTTAGATCTTCTGTGTATGTAGGGCCTGAAGAAATCAGTTTTATTGTGGATTTTTGGATTTATTTTGATTTCGGTTTTTTGTTTTTTTAATAATTCCACGTTTATGGTCTTTTTAAATAAAAATTGTTTGATACATTGACCCCAATTTAAGTAGCCTTACTGTAAATGCATTCAAATGTTCAGAATTGGATTGCAATGGGAAAAATTGATCTTACACCAAAAAAAAACCCTACAATTTAAACAAAACGTCCGGCAGATATACAGTATAAGGTAAAAGGAATACATTTTAAATTGCTTTTTAAAGTCGCACTCAGTAATATGACCAAACTGACAATTGTGAACAGTAACACAAGAAGTCCACAAAACTGGTGGGAGTGTCTGCACAGTCTCTCTTTAAGCCGAGCACTCACCAGCCTGCACACTTGTTCAGACAGCAGCTACTGCAACCACTCCTGAGCCAGAGGCTGGTGTACAGACAAGTGCCCCCTCGTTCTCCCATGTGCCCCCCCCTCGCTCAGTGGAGACTGGGCACACCAGTGAGGGGAAGGAGACACCCCAACATCAGCCCCCACCCTGGACTGGCTCTGCACATCAGATCGGAAGGTTTGACTCTTAGCCTGCCTGCCCCTTTGATCCAAGTGCTGGGGAGAGCAGAATTCCACATTAATGTTTTGATTCTGTCCATGTTCTCAGTAATGCAGATTTCATAGGGCCCTATGTATGGTAATTAGCCAAAGAGGCATTTGGGGACTTTTTCATAATCCAGTTGGTTTATTTTTGATGTAATGGTTTATGTATGAAATATAAAGCCTCTAGATTATTAACATTGTAGCTAGTCTTCGTCCTTTTGTGGACTAGCTTTGTAAAGGGGTGCTTTTTCAAAAAGGGTCTGGGCTTGCTCAGTGGTATAGAAGGTGAGGCTGCCTAGTATTGTAGGGGGAGGGATTCAAAAGACACTGGCTCTACTCCTAGTTCTGTCACTGGCCTGCTGGGTGACCTTGGGCATGTTACTTCACCGCTCTGTGCTTCAGTATCCCCATCTATAAAATGTGGAGGATATTTACCACTTTTGGTGAGTCCTTCGAGATCTGATGAAAAAGATAGGTGGTAATATTTATAAGTAAGTAACTTCTGTCCTTCGTCTGTCTATTGGTTGGTGTTTAGTGGCATTTAAAGTTGGCAAGGGGATTGGGAAAAGCTCTTTTAAAAAAGGATGCCTAGGGGATGGCAGAAGCAGCAGGCAAACAAAGAAGGAATAGAGCACAGTTGATCAGTAAGAAGGGGGATAGAAATGTGTGGTGAAAGATTTGAAAAAGTTAACATGAATTTTGAACAAGTATGATATCTGGGACAACAGAATTCTGTAAAAATGATCATAATTCTCTTTTCCAAATCTTAGCAACCAGGAAAGATAGAATGGGAAGTTCATAGATTAGGGATGCAGAAAGGGAATAGCTCAATGAAGAACCATTATAACTAGGTAGGACTTCAGCCTAATTTTGTCTGTCTTTAGTCTCTCTGCAAATGCAATATTCAAAAAATAAGTGAATCTGCAGATGCAGGATCTTCAAGAAGTGGGGGTGAGTTCCCATTACTTGGGGTCATAGACTCTCTTGTTGCTCAGGTGTGAGATCTGTATTCTGCCTTTCTGTGATGCAGGTGGTGGTCTTCAGTCTTCATGACCCAGCAGCACCAGATCCTCCTTTCCCCTCCCTAGAAACCACACAGCTGTTACCTTTGTAATCCTAGTCAATTTATCAGATTCATTCTGCTCTCAGTGCATTATGGAATAGATTTCTTCTGTAGCTGCTGTGCCTTGGAGACCCTCTTGCTTCTTTCTCTGTCAGGAACGGGAAACAGACAAAGAAAGAAGAAAGAGGGACAGTAGGAGATGGACAGAGACAGACATCACTTGCACAAAGAATATGGGGCCCACCAAAGGTAGCGGTGGACTACCATCATTTTACCTTTTGCTAGCCCTCGGACTACCGTAAATTTTCTTCAGTTTGTCACCTGTGCTTCTGTTAATAGGATATGATCTTATGGGGAAGATGCAGTATATGTTAATAAAACTTGACTGCATGTAGTACACTAATGTTGTATGGGTGAGTGAGTTGGATTTTTTTCCTCACCTCTTAAATTATTGATATTTACTGTGTGTCTATAGTAAGAGTTTGTGATAATTTTACTGTAAAAGTGTTTTATTTTTAGCCTCCTAAGTCAAAGTAAAATATGTATCAATATGAGGGAGTATGTCTTTTCAGGGCCAGCTTCTATTTTAAGGTATTTTTCCAGGGAAAAGGGAGGGGTAACTAAACTTTCATTTACTAAAATGCTAGACATTTTATTATCGGAACGTGTTTATGTATTGACTAAGTTTTTTTTATTATTCTCTTTAAGGGCTGCACAAAAATGTTCAGGGACAACTCTGCTATGAGGAAGCATCTGCACACTCATGGTCCTCGAGTACATGTATGTGCAGAATGTGGCAAGGCCTTTGTGGAGAGTTCCAAACTAAAGCGACATCAGCTAGTTCATACTGGAGAGAAGCCCTTTCAGGTATGGCCACTTTCGAGACATGCAGAGTATTCAAGTTTTTTTAATAATAATAATAATAATAAAAACAAAAGTAAGGCAAGACACCATGCTTACCTGGCTTTCCTTCCAGTTGAGGCAAGGAAGCACCTTGTCTCAAAATAAAATTGCATGTGGTTACTTGACAGGCAAAATCAAAACATGATCCAAAGTCTGTTGATACCAATAGCAGCCTTTTCATTGACTTCAGAGGGCATTGGATCAGATCCTTAGAGAAGTTAGAACAAGTTCTCTGTTCACTAATTATTAATGCTTAGACAAAATTATGATTGTTTATTTCCAGGTATACTTTGGAAGCGGGGTGCATTATAGCACACACATCAGCACATTTAAATGTAACTATCATTCTAGCCTACTTGCAAGAAAATTAGACTTTGAAACCATATTTGAGGAAACCCTCATTGCTTCCTCTTTTTCAACTTGATGTATTTTACCAATGTAAACAAGGCCTCAGGTTATGCTGATTAGGGTGTGTAAGTGGAATGTCTTTCGCTATTAAGAGTCCTACTGTGTAGCTTGGCAGATTAAGACTGCAAAGCTGGATAACAATATATTAATTGTGTGGATTTTTGTTTTCTTTAGAGGCTGTTTTTGGAACACATTTGTAAACAAACTGCCTGAATTCTTTACGTTAAAATCTACAGTGGGGATACTCCCCATGGGGGGAGAAATTTTCATTCTCCTTTTTTTAATGTCTCCCATATTGTCAGCAGACACACTTTTTTTCTTGTGCTGTTTGATGCACCATTGGCTAATCAGAATGCTTAACTTTCAAGTTCTGAGTGTTAATCAACTTAAAATTAAAGCCATGAACTACCCACTGAATATCCTCTGATGCTACGACAATGTAGGAGACGCTTGAGCTCCTGCCACCAGAGGTCCCCAGCCTTCTTCATATGGTAAATATCATTCAAAAATTACTCTAGACTCTGAATTATACAACATGCAGAAATAACTGATGCACATCAGTTCAGTTAAGATATCCTCTTTTAATTCAAGAAACTAATCTGTCATAAGACACAAACTGATAATCTAAAAATGAGATTCTTTAATACAGAAAACCTCCAAACCTACCACTTCTTCTGGTCTTAAAAAAAAAAGCCACTAAATATTGTTCCTAATCATTTTAAGAATTAAAAGTCCCCAAGTCATTTCCTGAATTATCCACCTCTGAGTGATTCTCTAGCCCAGTGGTTAGAGTATTCACCTGGAAGACGGGATACCCAAGTTCAAGTTCTTGCTCTACTCAGTATTGCATGAGTTATGCAGGAAGTCAGACTAGACTAGATTATCACAGTAGTTCCTTTTGGCCTTAAAATTTATACTTTTCATAGAACATGATGGCTTGAATTCAGTAAGTTGTGGGTTTTGTTGTTTGTTTCCCAGAAGCAAATATTCGTTGTGGCTGTGGAGTTTTTATTCATACATTTATCTGTTTTTATTTGTAGCACAAAAAAAAACCCATTCTGATCCAGGCTCTTGTGGCTCTTCTATGTACATTAAGAACAATTGTATAAAGCATGAGTTAGCTGCTCATCTCGCCCCTGTGTGGCAACAACTCATAAAATAAATATCTTATCTGAACAGTAGCCCATCTGACCCACAAATAACCATTATTGTTCTGTGCCCTTCTCTCCCCAAAAACCTGGGGGAAATTGCAGTCTGAGTCCCTGCAGTTGAATGGAGTCTAGCTGCTTTTTGGAGCAAGTGGGAAGGAGGGGTACCAAATTCTAAAGCTGAGGGCTGCTTTAACTGAGAGTAACTCTATGACAACCCAGTTCCTGTTTCTCTGCTCCCTCCCCTCCCCCAGGCCCAGCCAGGGGACCAGACACCCACAATCCCTTTCCTCTCTTCCCCCTGCCCCCCCCACCCCCGACACCCTCCTCCCTCCTGGGGATCCAGATTGAGAATCAGCCTGATGCTTGGTCCCAGGCTTGCATGGAGTTTTCTCCTTGCCACCCTCTCCTTCCCTCAAGGCATGCTGGGAACTGCAACTGCCTGGAACTCTCTAGCTCCCTCTCCCTTCCCCAGCATGTCAAGTGACCCCTATGGGCGGCTAGCAAGCACTGTAGCCCATTTCTGTGGGGGGAAAGGAAATTCTGTGTGCACAGTGTTAATTTCTGTGAAATTCTGCATTGCACAGTGGTGCAGAATCCTTCTAGGAGTAAAAGAGGGCGTGTGTAGAGAAAGTGCTTACTTTTTGCAAGCTTGGAGCTCTGCTGTCTTCAGAATTTTCGTTCACAGTAGTCTACTGTGTACATTGCAATTATTTTGAGAAAAATACCAGTCATCAGTTTTCTCTTTAGGCTTTCACTAAAAAAACCAAAACTTCATATGTTAAATGAGATGTAATGAATTCAATGTTGATATGCTAAGACCTGCAATTTATTTCTCAGGCAAAGCTCCCACTGGTTTTAGTGGGAGTTTTCAGGGAAAATGGACTGCAGGATCAGGACCTGATATTTGTAAAGGGAATTCAGTAATGCAAGCAAGAATCTTTTGCTGACTTATCAAGTATCCATTGCTCCTGTTGGGACTGTTTTTAATCTATGACCTTTCCTTTCAACAGTGCACATTTGAAGGATGTGGAAAGCGATTTTCACTGGACTTCAATTTACGCACACATGTGCGAATTCACACTGGCGACAGGCCTTATGTGTGCCCGTTTGACGGCTGTAATAAGAAGTTTGCTCAATCAACTAACCTGAAATCTCACATCTTAACACATGCTAAGGCCAAAAACAACCAGTGAAAGTAAGCGAGAAGAAAGCTCTTGAACTCTCAAAGCATCTTACAGGAGTATGGGAATAAATATGCCTCCCCTTTGTATATTGTTTCTAGGAAAGAATTTTAAAAAAAGAACCCTACCCACCTAAAGGACATGTTTTGATAAAGTAGTAAATAAATAAATAAAAACTTTAAGATGACGTTGCTAAGATGCTCTACTTTGCTCTGTAATCCAGTTTCAAGAACACGGTGTTTTGTAAAGTGTGCTCCCAGCAGGAGGGGACAATTGATGAACTTGCATCAAAAAGAGACAATTCTTTATACAACAGTGCTAAAATTGGACTTCTTTTCACATTCTTATAAATATGAAGCTCACCTGTTGCTTACAATTTTTTTAATTTTGTATTTTCCAAGTGTGCATATTGTACACTTTTTGGGGATATGCTTAGTAATGCTATGTGTGATTTTTCTGGAGGTTGATAACTTTGCTTGCAGTAGATTTTCTTTAAAAGAATGGGCAGTTACATGCATACTTCAAAAGTATTTTCCTGTAAAGAAAAAAGTTATATAGGTTTTGTTTGCTATCTTAATTTTGGTTGTATTCTTTGATGTTAACACATTTTTGTATAATTGTATCGTATAGCTGTAATGAAATCATGTAGTATCAAATATTAGATGTGATTTAATAGTGTTAATCAATTTAAACCCATTTTAGTCACTTTTTTTGGAAAAATACTGCCAGATGCTGATGTTCAGTGTAATTTCTCTTTGCCTGTTCAGTTACGGAAAGTGGTGCTCAGTTGTAGAATGTATTGTACAGGCACTGACCTTTTATTAACACCTGATAATATGTACAACCCATGTAATAGAAAGGACAACAATAAAACAGTGGTCCTAATGAAAGAGTATGGCAGAAGATGATCTGTAAGCACAGTCTATTTTCTTTTTTTTTTTGTCCAGAATAATTACAGTTCTTGAACCTCCCAGAAATTGGAAGCTTAAATAAAACTCAAGTTTCCTTTACTTTGCATTCAATTACAATGATTTTTGATTAAGTAATACATCTGTGGCAAAACAGAATATACCAAAGGTGGTAATTTTAGTCAGAATTGGTGACAGTAATTCTGGGTTTGGGAGTGACCTGGACTCCTATTAACTGGAATAATGGAGTTGGTGACAGTTTCAGCACCCACAGCCAGCCAATCAGTGGAACAATACAGTGTCTAAATTAATTGTGTTTCTCTCCTTAATCAAGGTAAGGGGTGGGTGGAGTGGAGGTGTGTGGGTGGGGTGCTTCTTTACTTAGTCAAGGGGTGGGTGGGTGGGTTCAATGGTGACACTGGAATATTGAGAGAACTCTTTGTTGTCTGATTGGGCTAGCCTTCAGTTTTGGACCAGGTGCAGTAACGGAGATCCATGCTTAGAGCAAGGAACAAAAAACCGTGAAAATTCCCAATAAGTTTTAACATACACAATATTCTTTTGATGGTCTAATCGCAAATGATTTCTAACACTTTGTTACAAATGTTGAGTAATAAATCTGTGTGTACTGTAGTAAACAGTGAAAGAGTGACAAACACAAGAATTTGCACAAAGAATGCATATGTATTGTTTTAAAAGAATGTGGAAAAAAAAAAAGGCTTAAAGAATGTTGTTCCAAACAGTGTCTGGTAGTAATATGTTTGTAGACCTCAGTCTCTGCATCTGTTATGAGAATATAATCCATCAAATTTTACAAGATTAAAATTAGGTAGCAAAACTTCTTTCCAAATTGTTGGACTTTGGTTTCAACTAGGATGTTAAGTGCTTGCATAACACACAGGCCATTTTACAAATACCAAGGAAGGATTTTCATTTACAACTAATTTAATTTTATTCCTAAAATAGACCCTGCGTCTCTGGTTTTGGAGGCAGAAGAATAGTGAAGTGGTTGGGTAACTTAAAAATGTACATTGGACTATTGAAAAGACAATACTAGTTTTGTTTTGGGGTTTTGTTTTTGTTCCCCCCCCATGGCTACATTTTTGGGAGGCAGTGGCAGATAGTTTAAAGTTAACTTACTTTCTACAGGAACTGATCATCATAGTAGTTGCATAAATGTGGCATTTTGTTTTTCGAAAAGGACAAGAACAACTTAGTCTAGTGTTATCCAAGCAGATTTTATCTGTATTTTAATACAGCACATGTGGTGTCTGAGCATCTCCACTAAAGAAGGTATATTTCTCTCCCCATTCTCCCCTCTCCATTCTGTTGGAAGCGGTATCTATTTTGTTCAATGTGGGGTTGGTTTTTTTTTTGTTTGTGGTGTTTTTTTGTTTTTTTTTGGTTTTTTGGTTTGTTTTGTTTTGAGGTTTGCTTAGGGTGAAGTATATATTGCACTTCATCTTTAACCAGTTTTGCCATTAGAACAAGAATGCCATTTGAGGCCAGGTTATTTAATTGTATTCTGTATTGATCAGCTTTGTTATCTTAGAAACATAAATCAGCATTGTCACCCAGTGTATATATTGTGTATGAGAAAGCAGAGATCCCACTGAGCAGCTTCTTTGGAGTATTGGATCCCCTGAGTAGATGTTGACTCCTGTTACCAAAAAAGTTTCTCACAGTTGTGCTTACATAACTCTGGTGGTGAATGATTAGGAATTTCTATAGTCAAATTGAACACATCTTATTTTAATAGCTTTTATAATTAAGTTAAATTCACTTCTTGGAAAAGCTTTTAAAAATATAATTGGCACATCTTATTCTTAAAGCTCCACACTTCACTGATTCAGCAGCTCCTATTGTGGATTCTTTGAGGATATTGCAAGTAGGAGGAAGTCCACCTTGGGAAACAAGCACTGTCAGTCTGCTACCACAAGAACCTGCATCATGCCACCAAGCCTGCAAGCAATATGAGGTAAGGGGAGAAAAACTTTTCTGGGGCCCCACAGTGCAACCATTTGTAATTGCCAGGGAGTTTCAGGGAGGGCATTAGTGTCTATGCCCTATGCATCATGCTTGTTTCATAGCCTAGTTACTCTTGCACTCCCTGTAGTCCAACTAACTGTCACATAGGCAGCAGAGAGAAGGGGAGGAACTTTAGCTATGCTTGTGTGTGGGTTAGGACTCTGGTTCCCAAAGCTTGTAGGTCTTTGGACTTGAAATAGTTTTTAAAAAGCCCTGGCTAATTTGCAAAAGTTTTCTACCATTTTCACTGCCTGCCTGCCTCAAGAACATCAGCAGATTCATGGGGTGTAGGGGGAACCCCACTGTTAGTCACAGTAACTGCTCTGTTTGCCTCCTTATGCTCAGAGGAGGAACTTTTAGAGAGCCCTTCTGCCTGAAAGAAAAGACTGAGGGCTTGTCTACGCTTACTGAGCGGCGATCGATACATCGGCAGTCAATTTAGCAGGTCTAGTGAAGACCCACTAAATCGACCACAGATCACTCTCCCATCGGCTCCTGTACTCCACTGGATCGAGATGAGTATGGGAGTCAACGGGAGGGTGTCTCCTGTCAACATTGAATAGTGTGGACCCCTCGATAAGTAGATCCAAACTACATCAATTTGAGTTATGCTGTTCACGTAACCCAAATTGTGTGGCTTAGATTGACTTTCCTCTGTAGTGTAGACACACCCTAACAAATCTTTCTTTTCCACCTCACCCCATCCAACCCCTTTCAATCCTACCAGATGAATGTGATTTTTATAACAGAATAGTGGCGAAGTGCTATTTTTCCCTGCCAGGGCCCCTTTTCAATCACCTAGTTTGACCTAGCTTATTCTGTCCTGTCCTGTCCTCATTGTGGTCCCTGAGGATGCTGTGTTCTATGCATCAGAGTGGTCATACAAGCAGCCTGTTGGCGATATTGCTCCTCCCCAGTGGATGTTGGCCCAAGTCTGCCCTGGACTTTCTCCCCACCCGCACAGCAATCAAACCTTCTTTAAGGGAGACAAGCATATCAGGGGCTTGAATCCAAGCTACCCCACAGTAATTACTATTTATTTTGAAAGGTGACTCTGCCTAAAGTGAGGGAAAATCCAAACATCAAGAAACATAGCTTTCAAAGGACCAGCCATCTAGAAAAGGAAGCTACATCAGTCCCTAAAATTGTGGATTCTAGCTTAGGTGCAAGTGCTCCTGCAATTTTTGGAAAAACATTTTTTGATACTTTAATACTGATTTCTTGCTGTTCGTTTTTTTGTTTGTTTGTTTTTTTAGAGAGCCAGTCCCTCTCCCTTTTCTTTCCCCAGGGGATTAATCTAATCGGTCAAAAAGAAAAGGAGTACTTGTGGCACCTTAGACTAACAAATCTATTTGAGCATAAGCTTTCGTGAGCTACAGCTCACTTCATCGGATGCATTCAGTGGAAATGCATCCGATGAAGTGAGCTGTAGCTCACAAAAGCTTATGCTCAAATAAATTTTAGTCTCTAAGGTGCCACAAGTACTTTTTCTTTTTGCGAATACAGACTAACACGGTTGCTACTCTGAAAACTAATCGGTCAAGTCCCTTACAAGGATTACCTTGTATCTGACTTCATTTGAGCCCATTCTTAGATGGTCCCCAAGCACTCCTCTCTTGTTGAGAGAGTTGTATTTGGCCTTCTTTTCAGCTACCTAGTTCATTTGGAACTAGCTCTAGAAAATATTTTACATTTCATTTTGACAGGACTCATCAATTCAGATTCCTGTACAGCATCTCAGATGCACAGGGTGAATTTGCTGAATCAGGGTTCCCTACGATAGGAGAAAAGAAAAGCTTTCCATTTCTTCCTCTGGATCACTCTAGGCAGATTTCCAAATACCATTTACCAGGGCATGTCTAGTGTATGTTCATGCTCTCTGCCTGAAACATTTTTAAATGGAAAGATTCAAGGATATTCAACATTAGTCCTACTTGATTTGGGAACCTACTGCTTCATCAGCATAGCTTGTCGGTCCTCAGTGGAGGGGTTATTTTTCTTTCTTCTGTGTTTCAGGGGTAGATGTGAGATTCCTCGTGATGGTTCTCTCACCAGGTCCAATACAGACTGTCAGCTATGCTCTGCCTGCTGCATCTGAACAGTAGGGAAAGGTTTCACAGGCCTCTGTGTCTTCCATTCCTCCCAAGATTTTGGCTTCTTTTTCCTCCATCTTAAGTATTCTGGTAGGAAGAAGGTCATTGAGGAGGATTTCAAAGAGATAAAAGTAATATTGAGTAACCAGAGATTATTGGCACACACTCACTGCCCCTAATACTGGCATGATGGTAGCCTGTATGGAGACAGTGCCATGGGTAATGCTTCATCTCAGCCTTTGCAGTATTTCCTGATTGACCGTCTGCCAGGAACAGTTGGTGGATCAGCAGCTGAACTCCACCATTGGTTTGCTTTTCCTTCATCTGACAGAAATGTTTTCTTCATCTGCTCAAGGGCAAACCTATGAATGATAAATGTCAGTGTCTCTCTTGGTGGGCACAGGTGTGGGACCCTATATGGCTCAGGGCAAATGGACTCCTCAGATCTCCAACACAGCGTCAATTTTCTGGGAGAGAGGAGTAAATGCAGTATTCTGTCTGCTCCTAAGAATTCCTTGGAAACCTACATTTCTACATATGGAAAGCAACAACAAAGATACAGTGTCTCTGAACTGCCAAAGCAAAATAGGGAACTGGCCTGAATATGAGGTGAGATCTTCTCCTGTCCTTAGATCTGTACCTGTCAATTGAGGCCACATATGCAGGACCAACAAAACGAACAGGGGAGCGGGAACTAAATAAAAGCACTTTTGTATAGTTGAAGATGTGGTTCCTGCCTCAAGTGGCTTTCTTTGCTAGCTAATGCAACAGGAAAATACTCAAATTTTACCAGTACTCCCAGGCTGGGAGGGAGGACATTTTCATTCCTTTGGACAGGGCTTTCTGGCTTATGCCTCTTTTTCTAATCCCTCTGATTGCAAGGGGGCCAGAAAAGTTACCAAGTAGTGATAGTAGTAATTACCCCATGAAGGCCCATGTGCCCAAGGTTCCCAGACTTCTTCAGATGCCCATTTGCCAGCTGTGGGTCTGGCCAATGTTATGAGATCTTATTCACTAGAGGTCACTCACAGAACCTAGTGGGCTTCTTGCTCAGAACAAGAAAGCTTCCAAGGAATTGCATTTGTGGGGGGGAAGGGTATTTGGAGTGAGATGGTTCTGGCATGTACAAAACAAGGCAAATCCCTTGTGCTTCTCTAGCATGTGTCTTAGAATTCCTCCTAAACGGCTAACTCCAGTTTTTTCATTATGTAAATATTGGCACTAGGAGATGTCCTTATTCCATCAAAGTCCACTTTATTGCTTCACCAGTATGCTTCCCAGCTTCTAAATTTAACTTCCTTTAAAAGATCTTGGCCAGGAGGGTGGCTGATACGGAGCCTGTTTGTTCTGAAGATCCTCACCGCGCCCCTTTGAACCATTCAAAGAGAAGCATCCTTTTCTTTAGGTGGAAGAGGTGGTGGTAGGTAGGGAAGATACGCAATTTTTATCCTTTTTTCTGATAAGGAAACCAGTCCCCTTACTTTACTCCTAGCCTTCCAACAATCTAGATATGGTATAAGAGGTAAAATTCTATTTGAATAGACTTCTTTAAAAGATTTCTTCTATGCCGTGGTTGTTAATGGGGCATCTATACAAGGGTGCAAAACTTCTATATCCTGTTTCTAGGTGAATAAAATCAACTATTTCTTCTGAATTATAAATCCTCCAGTAAGGACCCCACTAACATCTTGCAATAGTTACGGTTCACTCGACCTGAGACATGGCCATCCCAGGCAGTGCAGCACAGAGCATGTTATTGGGAAATGTATTGTGGAAAGTAAGTTGGTGCACTATATCTCTTCGCTAAACTCTGCAAAATAGAGATTTGACCTTTGGACAAAGAGTCCCATGATCTGGTCTGTCACTGATAGGCTGAATCAAAGACCCTAACACTTTTTCAAACTGTTTTGTTTTGTTTGGAGTAAATGTTTTCTGTCCTTTTTTGGGAGGATGTTTCTTACTGTTTGTTACTTTTCCATTAGCACTGAACTGGTGGAGCAGCAGGTGCCTCCACAAGAGCAAGATAGTTAGTTACCTGTAAATTGTACCCTTTCAAAGAGGGTAGCTGGTCCTTTGAAGGAACATACCCTGTATTCCTATAAAGGCTAAGCCTCAGTTTTGAAAGGGCATGTGACTAACATTCCTTGTTTGGGACTGGATGGCTGGGGGAGAGAACAGTCTGGTAGACATTTTCATAGATTCATAGATATTTAGGTCAGAAGGGACCATTATGATCATCTAGTCTGACCTCCTGCACAACGCAGGCCACAGAATTTCACACACCACTCCTGCAAAAAACCTCTCCCCTATGTCTGTACTACTGAAGTCCTCAAATCGTGGTTTAAAGACTTCAAAGAGCAGAGAATTCTCCAGCAACTGACCCGTGCCCCATGCTACAGAGGAAGGCGAAAAACCTCCAGGGCCTCTTCCAATCTGCCCTGGAGGAAAATTCCTTCCCGACCCCAAATATGGTGATCAGCTAAACCCTGAACATATGGGCAAGATTCATCAGCCAGATACTACAGAAAATTCTTTAGTTTACTTGAAAAGGTTTCTCTTCCTCCTGCTTGGACAACTTTATCCTTCTGGGAATAGTTTAACACAGTTCTTCTGTGTGTCCTCAGCTATGGCAGTTTGTCTGGGCTGTCTGCATTACCTCAATTATGCTGAAGGGGGGGGAGGGTTGGCAGCTCACTTGAGAGGGGGCAAAAGACAAGAGGGATGTCATGTACCTCCAGCAAATGGTATGAAGGTGAATAGCCCATTGGTACTGCCCTGAGTGAGCAGCAGTACCCAGTATCCATTTGGAGAAAATAAAATTAAGGTAAGGAAGCTTATTTTTACCTCTCTCTCCGTTAAGTGCTGTCTAATAATAGAAGTGAACGCTTTAGGTCTTCAAACACATTATGAAGCTTATGTGGATGTTCTCTATCATAGTCTTCCTCAGGTGGAAATTTACAGGCAGCTTTCTCAGTGGCAAATTATAGATACTTCCTGTATAGAGAGAGACTATTTTTTTAAGGTGGTACGGTTATAGGGTAGTCCACGTGGTCTAGTGTAGAGGCTTATCATAAAACTTTTGGGAGTGCTATAATTGAGGTACTGCACCCCATATATGGAGAGGAATACCTTGTATAACATCGGAGAAAAGGACCAAACCCTCGCTCTGCCACAAACCTTAAAACATGCTTTTCAGTTACAGGACTGACTAGGTTTGATCCTACTAGGGCTGTCAAGCAATTTAAAAAAAAAAAAAAATTAATCATGATTAATGGCATTGTTAAAGAATAATAGAATACCATTTATTTAAATAATTGTGGATGTTTTCTACATTTTCAAATATATTGATTTCAGTTACCACACAGAATACAAAGTGCACAGTGCTCACTTTATATTATTTTTTTATTACAAATATTTGCACAGTAAAAAAAAAAATAGTATTTTTCAATTCACTGAATACAAATAGTGTAATGCAGTGCTGGGCAAAGTATGGCCCGGGGGCCGCATCTGGCTCTCCAGACATTTTTAATCTGTCCCTCGAGCTCCCATTGGGGAGTGGGATCAGGGGCTTGCCCTGTTTGTGTGGCTCCCAGAAGCAGTGGCTTGTCTCCCTTTTGGCCCCTACATGTAGGGGGCAGCCAAAGGGCTCTGCACTCCGCCCCTGCCCCAAGCGCTGCTCTGCAGCTCCCATTGTCTGGGGAACGCAGCCAATGGGAGCTGCAGGGGCAGTGCCTGCAAACCGGGCAACGAGCAGTGTTGCCTGGCTGCACCTCTGCAAAGGAGTCAGAGGAATGACATGGCACTACTTCTGGGAGCTGCTTGAGGTAAGCACTGCCTGGAGCCTGCACCCCAACCCCCTTCCCCAGCCCTTCTCCCCCTCCTGCCCTCACTCCCAGCCTGGAGCACCCTCCTGTAGCCCCAGTCCCACCCCAGAGCTCTCACCCCAACCCCCAATTTCGTGAGCTTTCATGCCCTGCCATACAATTTCCATACCCAGATGTGGCCCTTGGGCCACAAAGTTTGCCCACCCCTGGTGTAGTGCAATCTCTTTATCATGAAAGTTGAACTTACAAAGGTAGAATTACATACAAAAAAAAAAAACTCCACTCAAAAAACAAAACAGTCTAAAACTTTAGAGCCGACAAGTCAACTCAGTCAACTTCTTGTTCAGCCAATCGCTCAAACAAGTTTGTTTACATTTGCGGAAGATAATGCTGCCCTCTTCTTGTTTACAGTGTCACCTGAAAGTGACAAAAGGTGTTTGCCTGGCACTGTTGTAGCCAGTGTCGCAAGATATTTACATGCCAGATGCTCTAAAGATTCATGTCCCTTCATGCTTCAGCCATCCTTCCAGAGGACCTGCGTCCATGCCGATGATGGGTTCTGCTCGATAACAATCCAAAGCAGTGCGGACCAACACACGTTCATTTTAATCATCGGAGTCAGATGCCACCAGCAGATGGTTGATTTTCTTTTTTGTGGTTCAGTTCTGTAGCTTCCGCCTCGGAGTGTTGCTCTTTTAAGACTTCTGAAAGCATGCTCCACACCTCGTCCCTCTCAGATTTTGGAAGGCACTTCACATTCTTAAACCTTGGGTCAGGTGGTGTAGCTATCTTTAGAAATCTCACATTGTTGCCTTCTTTGCTTTTTGTCAGATCTGAAGTGAAAGTGCTCTTAAAACACAATATGTGCTGGGTCATCCGAGATTGCTGTAACATGAAATATATGGCAGAATGTGGGTAAAACAGAGCAGGAGACATACAATTCTTCCCCAGGGAGTTCAGTCAGAAATTTAATGAATGCATGTTTTTTAATTTTTTTTAACAAGTATCATCAGCAATGAAGTATGTCCTCTGAAATGATGGACAAAGCATGAAGGGGCATATGAATATTTAGCGTATCTGGCATGTAAATACCTTGCAATGCTGGCTACAAAAGTGCCATGCAAATGCTTGTTCTCATTTTCAGGTGACATTGTAAACAAGAAGCGGGCAGCGTTCTGTCCCATAAATGTAAACAAATTTTTGTGTTAGCGATTGGTTGAACAAGAAGTAGGACCGAGTGGACTTGTAGGCCCTAAAGTTTTCCATTGTTTTGTTTTTGAGTTCAGTTATGTAACAAAAAAATTGACATTTGTAAGCTGCACTTTAATGATAGAGATTATACTACAGTATTTGTATGAGGTGAATTGATAAATACTGTTTCTTTATCATTTTTACAGTGCAAATATTTAATAAAAGTAATATAAATTGTGCACTGTACACTTCGTATTCTGTGTTGTAATTGAAATCAATATATTTGAAAATGTAGAAAAACATACAAAATATTAAATTTCAATGGGTATTCTATTGTTTAACTGCGATTAATCACAATTTTTAATTGTGGGGTTTTTTTTAGTTAATCGCATGAGTTAACTGCGATTAATCAACAGCCCTAGATCCTAGCCAATGAAAAATATTTTCTCTTCCAAACCACATACTGTCTAGGCAAGACTTTTTTTTTTCAGCAGGCTAACTCCTCTTTCTTTTGGCATTTGTAGCTTTAACACTGCAATAAGAGCTCTGCAAAATCATAATGAAAAGGTACTAATTCAGCAGAAAAATCTACCTACAATTTTTGTGTGTGTCAAATAGTCTGTCTCAGTCTAGATGGAAGGATGACTAGGAAGGAAGAGAAGGCAGTGTTTAGTAGACAACACTGGGTTGGTACTCAGGAGACCTATACCAGCTTCTATTCCCAACTCTGCCACTGGCCTACTGGGTGACCTTGAGCAAATCATTTCTGTGGCTCAGTTCCCTTATCTGTGAAATGGGGATAATGATGCTTTTCTTGTGTGTAAAGTTTTGAGATCTATTGACACAGAGCTGTACAAAAGCTAGATGGTGTTTGCAAGGCTGCAATTTTTGCATGTAGTGGTTTTATATTTGTCTGAATCTGGTGGCTCATACAAACCACTTCCCCTGCAAACCTCAAGAGGACTGGTACCTTAGGACTTATCTACACATCAGGTTGGAAATGTGTATAGTTAAAGCTGTACATCTCCCCCCCCCCCCCCCACAAGCGTTATCACAGTTACTCTGGTATTAAAAAAAGGAGTACTTTTTTTATGCAACCGATGAAGTGAGCTGTAGCTCACAAAAGCTTATGCTCAAATAAATTGGTTAGTCTCTCTAAGGTGCCACAAGTACTCCTTTTCTTTTTGCGAATACAGACTAACATGGCTGCTACTCTGAAATCTGGTATTAAAAAATGCTTAATCTGTTTCTAAACCAGTATGGTTAAATCAATACAAAAACTGTATAAGCAAGTCTTTTAACGTATATTGGCTCACATTTTATATGTTCTATGTTTAACTTTTCTTCATGATTTTTTTTTCTGTGAAAGCCTTGTTATATCTTTTTCCATTAGTAATCAGCATTTATATACGATTGTTGTCTCTCTGGCTCTAGTGCTTAGTATTCGGGCCCTTGCATGATTGTTTCCATTAGGAAGAGAAATGGATGATGAGAGTCAGGTATGTTCTTTGGTGCAGTCCTCTTTACTTACAGATTAGGTACACAAAGCCCTGAAGTCCAGGGGGATTACCGATGAACCCAGGAAGCTGAGTGGTACATGCCGCCACCTCAGCTGCCCGAGAACCTGCATGGGGCATAATAATAAGCAAAACCTTCCCCTGTGCAAACTACTAAAACCCGCAACCAGGTGTGCTGTGGCTGCGCCAAGGGAGGCTAAGCCTCTCCTGGCCTATTATACCAGCCACCTATGCACATAAGTGAGTCTGAATCCAGGTCAACTGACTCCAGCTTACACTATGGGGCTAAAAATAGCAGTGTAGACCATCCCACTTGGGCAGGAGCTCAGGCTCTGACCAGGTTTCAGTGCCCATGTAGGAATGTCTACACAGCTATTAGCCCTGTAGCATGAGCCCAGGTCAGTTAACCTGGGCTCTGAGAGTCGCTGCTGTGTGGACCCTGGGTTGGTTCATTCCCTTCAGTAGAGACTGTGACAGGTAGGCTGGTCTTCTGACTCCCCTTAACAGGCCACTGTGACAGTGCCCACAGTCCACACAGCTTAACTTCTGATCAGGCCTTGTTTCCAGCTCTCTCTACAGAATGGGGCTTAATTGCTCCTTCCATTAAGCCTGAAAGAAGGAGGTGTAATACACCCATGGGATTTACCCAGGTCTGTGATTGTCTCTAGATCAGAGACCTGCTTAATGACTGTCAACATCTTCAAGCTTCAATATAGTAAACATATATGCCACTTTATATATATTTACTTCAATATAGTAAACATATATGCTACTTTACAGAACAAAGATGCGGTCCCTGCCTAGAAGAGATGACCTATTTTGCCAAAGGCACTAAAATATATTAATGTGTCCATAACTAACAGCAAAAGGTATGGAACATCATCATTTGTGAGGCATCTACATTGAATGCCTAATTTTACATTGTTATAAGCAGTATTCTTGTAGCCATGTCAGTCTCAGGATATTAGAGAGACCAGCTGGGTGAGGTAATATCTTATTGGACCAACTTCTGTTGGTGAGAGAGAGAGAAGCTTTTGAGCTTACACAGAGCTCTTCCTCTGTAAGCTCAAAAGCTTGTCTCAAAACTTCTCTCATCAACAGAAATTGGTCCAATAAGATTACCTCCCGCACTTTGTCTCTCTCATAATTTTACTTTGAGACTGAAGTCTTAGCTAATCTACTTCCAAATCACATCACCTGAAATTCCAGGTGCTGATGACAGTGTGAACCATGAATATTTCTTAAAATTCCATTCACAAATGATGCACTCTGTCCTAGGTTGTGATTAGCCCCTCCCCATTTCCCTCTAAACAGTTGCAGCTTGTACTCCATAGTACTGGACAAACAAGGAGGTTCTTGTGCTGTGGGATGGGTCCATAAATTCAGTAGTGATAGGGTCTTCAGTCTTGATGTGGTCAGGGCTGGCCATGAGGTGAACTGAGGCGGCTGCCTCAGGTGCCAGACTCTGCGGAGGGCGCCACTAGGACCCAGAGTATAGAAAATTGTCTGCTACTGGTGCATGTGTGTTCTCTCTGCTCTAGATGCACAGAGATGGTGGAGTGCTATGCTGGAGGAAGGAGGGCACAAGAGACATAACAGGCAGGAGAAAATGTGAAAGGGAAAACAGAAAGCAGCAGAGCTGCAGGAAAACGGAGGAGGAGCAGCAGCCTCTTATGTACCTGTCTAGCACCCCCAGGACTCTGGACTGATTAACGCCAGCTTCTCAGGGAGCTTCCTGTTTCCTGCTGCTTCCCTGAACCCACTTGAGGAGAACAGGCAGTCAGCTGAAGTAGTAGAAGCCAGTTAGGCCCTTAAGACGCTGGTATCTTCCCTCACTCAGGCCCTGCTACCAGTCTGCTTATTTGTCCCCTTCAAATGAGTGTTGAGAGCCACTGTAGCTGGCACAGAACAGCAGTCATGAGTGAAAGAAGAAAATGCCCCTCTGGTGCAGCATTCAGAAGAAGAAAGAAAGCAAAGGAAGCTTTCCTATCAACACAGGAAGGAGTTTTCCTTAGATACATAGACGCATATGTTCACAGTGAGCCTTCCGGCCCCAGTGAGGATGTGAGTGGTGAGGAGATGCCTGATCTTCCACTTAGTCAGAGTGCAGGTGACCTGGCAGCTACTGCAGCATCCATATCTCCATCTCAAATGGATGCAACCATGCACATTCCTGAAGAAAAGTGTAGATCAGAGAAGAGTGTGGTGGAGGCGCAAGAAACAGCTGCTGCTGAGTTTAGTTTCTTAAGTCTAGATCGGGGCGGGCAAACTTTTTGGCCTGAAGGCTGCACTGTGTATGGAGGGCTGGTTAGGGGAGGCTGTACCACCCTAAACAGCCAGGCATGGCCCGGCCCCTGCCCCCTATCCGAACCTCCCCCGGCGGCCCCCTGGGACTCCTGCCCCATTCACACCCCCTGGTCTTGGTCTCCTGACCGCCTGCAGACTCCCCTCCCCTAGTTGCCCCCCCCACCCTATCCAGCCCCCCTCTTTCCGGACTGCCCCGGACACCTCACCCCAAATGCCTCCTGCCCCTAACTGCCCACCACAACCCCATTCAACCCCCCTTTCCTTTCTGACTGCCCCTCTGGGACCCCTACCCCCATTCAACCGCCATTCCCTGCCCTCTGACCACCCTGACCCCTATCCGCCACGCTGACCCCACCAACTCCTCTGCCCTTTATCCAACTCCCCCCCGCTCACTGCCCCCTTACCATGCTGCCTGGCGCACTGGTGACTGGCAGCGCTGCTGCACCAGGGCAGGCAGATGCGCAGCACAGAGCACTGGGTCAGGCTGGGCTCTGCAGCTCCATCTCCCAGAGCATTGTGTGACGTGGCTGCAGGGGAGGGGGGACAGCCTCCCAGGCCAGGAGCTCAGGGGCTGAGCAGCATGGTCCCATGCACCACATGTGGCCCGTGGGCCGTACTTTGCCCACCTCAGGTCTAGATGATCCAGGACTGTGGACCCACTTGAGCAGTAGCCTGAGGGACTTCCTTGTACTGCATGGGCCACAGCAAGTGAAAAACTTCATGTTCTCCAAAGACAATGAAAATAGAAGTTTCCATCCAATGCATTACTGGCATGAAATCCCCAATGGTGACAAAATGGAGAGGCCATGGCTCATGTACTCAAACCCAGAATGCTGCATACTGTTTTTATTGCAAACTCTTCCAGTCTAATGTTCCAGTCACATAGGGTTCTACAGGAAGAAAGGACTGGAAAAATCTGGCTAGAAATCTGGCATGCCATGAGAAGGCAGCAAATCACCAGAGAGCATTCCATAGGTGGAAAGAGCTTGAGATAAGATTACGTTTAAAGGCCACCATAGATCAGCATCAAGGGAAGATTGCATCAGAGTCTCTTTACTGGCAAAATGTTCTGAAAAGGCTCATTGCCATTGTGAGAATGCTTGCTACCCAAAACCTAGCACTGCGTGGCACTTCAGGTCAGCTGTATGTGCCAAACAATGGAAACTTCCTTAAAATTGCAGAGCTAATGGCTGAGTTTGATCCTGTACTCCAGAAGCACCTAAGAAGAGTCACCACACAAGAAATGTACACACACCACTACCTTGGAAAAACAAATCAAAATGAGATCATACAGTTACTGGCAACAAAAGTCAAACAGAAGATTGTGGCAGATCTGAAGTCAGCAAGATATTACTCTATTATTCTGGGCTGCACACCTGACATCCGCCATATGTAACAAATTACTTTAAGGGTTTCAGAGTAGCAGCCGTATTAGTCTGTATTCGCAAAAAGAAAAGGAGTACTTGTGGCACCTTAGAGACTAACAAATTAGCTGAGAGGTCAGGGCTACGATGATGGTGCCAACATGAGAGGAAAGAACAGAGGAGTGCAGACACGGATCCGAGAGTTAAACCCTCAAGCTTTTTTTGTCCCATGCAGTTCCCATTCATTGAACTTGATAGTCAGTGATGCAGCATCAGCTTCTAGTGAGGCTGCTGAATTTTTTTAATGTAATACATAGATGCTTTGAATCTTTCTCTGAATCAGCTCATGGCAAATTTTGAAGCAACATATGGGAACATCCTCTGACACTGAAACCACTGAGTGCCACACAATGGGAAAGTTGAGTGGAGGCAATAAAGCCTATCAAACACCAAGTTGGGAAGATAGATGATGCCATAGTTGCCATTATGGAGGATAATGCTATGACAGGAACTGTTTGTGGGAGAACAGTGGCAGCGGGAAATGGAATCACCAGAGACATACATAACTTCAAATTTCTGTGTGGCTTTGTGTTGTGGCATGACATACTGTTTGAAATAAATCTTGTAAGCAAGAGACTCTAAAGTGTTGACCTTGATGTATCTGGAGCAATAGAACAACTGGACAAAGCAGTCATACCTACAGTCTTACCGGTCAGATGAGGGATTTCAAAATGTTCTGAAGAGTGCACAGAAGTTGGCAGAGGAACTTCACACTGAAGCTATTTTCCCACCCATTCATGAATACCAGTCACCGAAGAAGACATTTTGATGATGAGGCATGGGGTAAGAGACCCCAAACAACAATTCAAAGTTGAATTCTTTAACCAGGTGCTAGATTGTGCAATACAGTCAGTTGAACGTTTCATGCAGCTCAAGGAACACAGCAGTATATTTGGGATGTTGTATGATATTCCAAAACTCCTCACTATACCTGCAGACGTACACCAGCAATGCAGGGCACTAGAGACAGTGACACAATGACATGCGCTATATTGATGCAAGTGATTTTAGGTGATGAACTGAAAGCTCTTTCAAGATGCATTTCAGCAGGATCAACTCCAAAGGCTGTTCTGGAAAATATGTGGACAAATAAGATGAACACCCTCTTTCCAAATGCTTTTGTTGCTCTACGCATATTTCTAACACTTCCTGTAACCAGTGATGAGCTGCCAGAAGCTGAAGAACCAGTTCCTTCAGTCGCTCTGGGTCTTCGGCGGCATGTCCTTCAGTCGCTCCGGGTCTGCGGCGGCACTGAAGGACCTGCCACCGAAGGCTCAGAGTGCCGCTGGGTGAGTAAAAATTCACAGGGGAACCTCCCCAGCCGAGAGCTCAGGCGGGAAGGACAGGACGGTCCCGCGGGGGGCACATGTGGCCCACGAGCTGGAGTTTGACCACCCCTTTAACAACCGGTTCTAAACCGGCTTCAAAATTTAACAACCGGCTCCAGCTCACCACTGCCTATAACAGTTGCCAGTGGAAAATGCAGCTTCTCCAAGCTGAAGTTAATAAAACACATCTACGCTCCACAATGACACAGAGGCTGGTTGGCCTTGCAACCATCTCAATATAACATGAGCTGGCCCAGACTGTGGACCTTCAGGAAGCAGTTCAAATCTTTGCAACCAAGAAGGCATGGAAAGCACCACTTTGATTATTCAAACAGATAAAAATGCCAGTGTTTACTATGCAGACAAGAAAAGTTACATTTGCTGTTCAGGCGTTAAAGTTAAGTGTTACTTAAAATTTTTGAATGAGACATTTTAAGTTGTTCTCCTTTATTGGGGTAGGTAGCAGAGCAGTACCATGAGAGGAGTAGAACAGGAAGAAGGCAGAATTGAGACCTTTCAAAGTTTTGGCCCAAGCAAGTAGATATGGGGGGGTCATTTGAGCTCCCAGCCTCAGGTGCCAAAATGTTGTGGGCTGGCCCTGGATTTGGTAAGAGGCAGATATTTTGGTTGGCTGGGATGGCTCACCAGATAACTCCTCACACTGAAGAGCTCCTCCAGAATTTTCTCTGCCTTCAAAGGCACAGCAGGCTTAAGAGTCAGGTCCTCTGATTGTGCATAACCTGGTTAATTTTGTGATCTTTTTCTGAGGTTCCTTTTTTAACTCCACACTCCTCTCTTGCATGGGGGTTACTGGGTTTTTTTAAGGGCTGTGCAATTGAGGGCTTAAATCAAGTGATCCCCTCCAATTAGCTCTGATAATGGCTGAAAAAATATAACAGAAGGGGAAGGGCAGGTCTGTATCCTGTGCTCAACACTCTTAGGCTGAATGCATTGAAGGAGAAGTGTGTTCCTTTCATGCTCTCAACCTTGGTGCTACCACAGCTAGAAGGTAGGCTGTAGCACTGCTGAAAGTAGCAGCCTGCCCTATAGGACAGCACGTTGGCGGTTGCTAGCAAATGAGGGACCCAGTAAGTCAAGGTGCTGAAGGAAGAGCCCAGGAGAACTGGGCCCCATCCATAGCCACTGATTCAGACCTGGCCCCCACTGCTGGGTATTGCCCCACAGGAAGGTGCACTAAGGAGGTTCCAGTCAACAGAGCCAGCTTGTAAAACACCAGAGCCCCAGTCACCTTTCCTCCTCTCTTCCATCTGCCAAAGCATCGTGATGGGGTGAGACGTGTTTTTTTGTTGTTATGACCCTGCCAGCGGGTTTGCTATGGCCAGGACAACCCTTCAGTTTCTCCAGGATCCCAAACTGTTGGTGGCACAGAGAAATCAGTTTCCTGCCTCTGCCTCTTCCTCTTTTTTTGTAGCGAGGTCATGGCAGCCATTTTGGTGTCGGGAGCTCGTGTGCTACAGCCAGGAAGCCATTTTAGAACACGCTCCTGGCCTGTCTTTTCAGCAGCCATCTTAGAGTCCCCTCAGCAGAAGAGCAGAGGCATTTCTCTCCTTACTCCTAGGCCCCCTCTCCCGTTTGTCTTCCCTCTAAGTGGAGTAAAGGTCAGAAACGGAGACATTCTCCTATAGCACAGGGCGGGGTGTGCAGAGATAAAAACGACCCCTTTTGGGGGAGCACATTCTTTGCTCCTCCAGGGCCCCTGTACTTCTCCCTCCTAACTACTCCTGCCACGGGGTACTCTGTACTTCCTGCACCATCTCCCCCCTCAACTGATCCCTTCTTTCTCTGCCCCACACCCAGAGCCTCTGCTCACTGCCCCACTACTATTGGTTAGGAGGATTCTCTCTGTGTATCATGGAGTGGGTGAGCTCTGGAAAACACTGGCTCATGCAGGAGGGGATCCAGCTGCCCAGCGCTGCAGCTAAGAGTTCTGCCTAGGCGTGCACTGTGAGCAGACCTCCAGTACAAAAATTGGGGGACAGGTGCCCCCCACATCTGAGGGTCAAAACAGCTGTCCGCTCCCCCCACAGTTCCTAGGCTTGAGGAGCTCCCTCTACCCCTGCAGCTGCAGGCAGGGGAAGCTTTGTGCCCTTAATGATTATTGGGGGGGGGGGAGACTGTGTCCTAGGTTGTCTTCTCTTGTGCCCACCCCTGCAACAGGGTTAGGGGACAGAAATCTTCTAGGTCCTCCTTGATGGGCATTGGCTTTATTTAAAAAAAAAATCACCTCAAGCATTTTCTTTAGGCTTGGCTCTCCTAAAACTCTTGCCTTGGGTTTGCAAAAATTTCACCTAGAGCCTAAGCCACTCCCATCTCCCTTGTATGTCATTGAGGCTTCCTGCCTCTACATCTAGAAGAATGAGGTGTGTGTTGAACAAGTGTTAGCTAACATGTTTGGTAATCACACACCACTTAACATAGCTAACACTTCTTTGTCTACACTAACGCTTTAACAACTTATTTGGTTAACATGTTTGCTAAATACACCTCCCCTTTTTAGAGTCTAGACAGGACCCAATGAGTCATTAGAACCCACTTAACTCTTTCCCAGCATTATCAGTGCTTGCTAGTGGGGTGCAAATACTGACACCCTGTCACAAGCGACTATCTTGCCCTTTAACAAAAAGGCGTTCTGTACAGCAGTACAGGTTAAGGCCCTGATTTTACTACATGCAGCTTATCAAGCATTTTCTTATTGGAGGATCACATTTCAATATTCAGTCTCGTGAACAATTCGTAATCCCACAGACAGCCTTTCTCTCCACTTCCCTGTGTCATTGTTAGCAGTTGCTCAACTGAAAAAGTAATATTAGCAAAGTCACAGTGCCCTTCGAAAACAGGACCCTGGCTTTCCATGACACCCAATCTCGAAAGTTGGAGAAATACACCCCTCTGGCCAACACCCTGAGAGGGTGACGAGGTCCAAACTCACATGCTGATCATCGGAGCCATGGGTGCATGAGACCCCAGTAACGAGTGAGTGCTGAGAGAACGTGGAGTCGGTCAATGCTACACTCGGCTGTTGCGGCAACTTATGGTGTTGGATGCCATCAGGTGGTTGAGGGACATCTACACAGAACACCTCACCGGACATTGGCAATATCTGGAGGAATGACCTGGAGTGCCGTAAATTCATTCACCTACATTTGGGTTGTTGCTGATTATGTACGATATGTATCTTTTGACTTTAAAAACAAACTTTTTATTTGTGGATAATATAAGCACTATACCCAGATGTACAGACACTCTCTTCTCAACCTATGTATTATATAATTTTAACATTTGTTTTAATAAAATTTTTAAATCTGTTTCTAATTATAATTTTGCTTCTTTTTTCCAGGTGCTAAATTAGCGCCATGTTATCTACCAGCTTTCTGAGGACTGTTGGCCACAGTCCAAGACACTTAATGCTAGAGCAGTGCATGTTAGCAGACCACCAATTTTTTACCCTCTGGATTCCCAACAAAAGGCCCAAAAAACTCACCAGATAAACTTCAAAGTAAGTAGCTTGTACATTGGTGAGCTAGAACATGCTGCCAGGCTACTGGAGTGGGAATGTTTGGTTGTAGCCATTTTACCAAGCTAACACATTTTAATTCAGACCAGAGCAATTTATGTAACCATCCAGGAGTCTGAGGCCTGGTTGTGAAACTGAAAAACTACTAGTTCCCTGTCAGAGCAAATAACCGAGCACCAATGAGATGCCATTAGCTGGCATTAACGTGTGCTACATCAGAGGCTGTGATATCTGGGTTCACTGAAAGGAATGCTCGAACATGGAAGCCAAACTACTCTACTCTATTTCCACAGACCTTTGATAGGCAACTTCGTGGTATTTGGCTTTCAGCAAGGGAATCAATGTGAAACTGGAAAAATTGTTGCTTTCCCATGCTGTTCTCCCTTTGAGTGTTAAATGGGTATTTAAGGATCGTCCTTGCTATGGTTTGTACCTAATATTTAAGGTTAAGATTTTGTCATGGTAATTTTTAGTAAAAATCACTGAGGTCATGGGCAATAAACACATTCACAAGAGCCCTAACTTATCCATGACTTTTAGGGAATGACACCTGGACCTCCATAGGGGTGGAGGTTGACAGCCCCAGCCTTACTGCCATATAGGGAGGAGGGGGCGGCACAATCCTGTTCCAGACCCACTGAAGCCACAGGGCTGAGGCACTGCCCCAGCTTGGGCTGCAGCAGCGGGGCACAGAGAGGGGTACATGGCCCAGAGGCTGCTGACAATTGAAGCCAAAGTCCCAGAGGTCCAATAAAGAACTCAATCTCCACTTCTGGTCCCAAACTAGTTTGAAATAAGATGATTTTGCAATACTAGCTGACCAAACTTAACTGTGTGATATACTGATGTGAGGCTAGAATGGGAAACTTAAAACCCATCTACTCAGGGTTCATAACCCAGCCCTTGCATATGGCACCATACCACCATGGCAGTAAGTGCTGACCTATGCATGGTTATAAATAGTACATCGCCTCCTCTAAGTAATATGTTGAAAACCAGTCTTGAACTAGTTATACTATCAATCATTTTCACGAGAAAAGGAATCCTTGCCTGGTTCTGCCCAGTCTGTTACCTTACTTGTATTAGGTGAACAACACTTTTGTATTAGGTACACACTACTTTTGTTGTTTTTCATGCATTTTCAACACGAGCTGTACAAAATAACTGTAAGAGTACAATCTTAAGGACAAGGAGGAGATGAGGATGGCTATAGAGTAGTAGTGAATCCATGATATTTTGATGAAAGATCTGATAAGTGAGTAGAATTCAGCCAGGACATTCCACAGCTGACTGCCAAATGCTTCATGAAATATAGTACTTTAGGGTTCCATCAGTATTTTATTTTAGACAGGGTGACTTGTCTCAAAGAACTGTTATGTACAATTTCCAAATTAAACTGGTTTAAAAGACCTCATCTGTTAAGGTCTCTGGACAGACTGGTCTTTTTTTAGTCCCACCACCACTTTGGGTGATTCTCTTGCATTAACTGTAGGTACCTGTTGCTGTTGTATTCCATCAAAAACAATAGTAGTATCAAGGAACTGTTCTCTTGGGGGTTGGAGGAGAGGACTGGGAGTTGAGTCCTAGGTTTTATTTCTACCTCTGTTTGACTGCAGTGGGTCCTTGACACACAAGTGAAATGGGCTCTGCTTCTCCCCTTCCCACTGTAAAACAGGGATAATTACTTACCTATAGGCCAGGGGTAAGGAAGGAGGTCTGTTAGAGCACCTTAGAGCAGCTTTCATCTAAGGCTACCAATCTACACAGCAGTATATTCCCTAAACCCAATTTGAGATTTTACTGGGATAGAGAAACTTTTGAAGTAGAAATTTGTTAAAGTACTGCCCCAACACATGTTCTCATCCACCTCCTCTAAGAGCTACCTTTACAAGGGTTAAGGATCTGACATTTGTATTCCCTTTAAATAAGGAGCATCCCAACAATAAGTCATAAGACAAATGTGCCATTATATTTTGCTCAATAAGTAAAAATGGAAGTTGAGAGCACCCCATTATCTATAACAATGTTTGAGGGGGCCTGCTTGGCCTTTTTGATGTCCACTATTGGGTCTTGCTTACTTAAGAGTGTGTATCTGCCTTATGTTAAATGGCTGAAAGAAAGGAAATAATTCCAACAGTTGCATTCCCATGGAATGAGAGTATAGGGTTTCCTTTTAATTCAGTTTTGTATCCTAAACCAGTGCTTAAATTGTTCCCTTTCTTTCTTAAAAAGGGGGTCAGTAAGGTGCTAATGCTACTTATCTCCTCTATAAAGCACTTTGAGATCTACAGCTTAAACTCTATATAAAAAGGTAGGTGGTAGTATTTGCTTTAGTGGCCAAAACCTAAACTTATTTTAAATGGAAATTCTGTCCTCCCTCTCACCCATTTTGTTACACTAGGTTGCAAGGGAAAGCTAATAAAAATAGAAGAGAGAACTAGGGACAGTGTTCAACTACTAGGAACTGTTTATAGGGGAAAGATTAATTTACACACAATTCCAAGGACTCTTAGGGTTTCTTTTAAACAATTAGAGCAATGAGCTATATTCTGATGTAGACCTTGCATGGGCTTGCTGTTAACTGCTGGTGCATGTCTCCATCTCAGCTGGATGAAGGCACACAGTATGCTATAGGTGAGATGTGTGCTCAATTATCTAATAATCCTGATTTACTGCTTGGTATGTGAACACCTGACAGGAAAATGAAACCATTTGTGACACAAATACCATGAATCCCCTTGAGAGGACTTAAGCTGTTGCCTAACTTGCTTTAATAGCACAATGTTTGTCAAATAGCTACCCTTGTGTGCATTGTTGTAGTAGCCCTGATGGTCCTAGGACACTAGAGATAAAAGATATTACCTCATCCACCTGGTATTGAGCAAACTTTTGAACCTCCACAGAGCTGAAGAAAAGCAGCAAGGTTGAAAGCAGCACTCTCTCACCAACAGAAATTGGCACAGTAAATGGTATTACCTCACCCACTCTGTCAATTAACTGGCATTCAAGATGGATTGGCAACTGGTTTCACTGGAGCAAGATGGCTGCCTTCACCACCACAGTAGTAGCAGTATTACACTTTTTTTTTGGAGTTCTATTTCAGTTTTTATTCCTAGAGGGCTTTGCAAGTGTGTGGTTTGAGTAGAGTGGTATGCTGTCCCTTCAAACCACCTCCCTCTTGCTTCTTCCCTGCTACTTCCAAGGTGCTACTGCTGTGATAACTAAAGCAATATGGCAGCCTGGACAATAGTTCAAAGATCATGGCTGGTTCCTAGAGCAGTAAAGGGAAAGGAGGAGCAGTTCTAGTCAAACTGGTTAGTAATGAAAAGGAACAGTTAGTCTTCCCAACTACAGATGAATTGTGCTAAGCCAAATGTGACCCTCCCTTTGCCAAGCATCATGAAATATAAGGAAATGTGAACAGCCATGGAGATAACTCCATTGCTGGTAGGAATTATTAGATCATGTTCCTTTTATAGGTCAGATAACATACATCAGAAGCCTGCTCATCTCAAGAGGATCTCTTATCCTGCAACATCATGCCCTTTTTCATTTCCATGAATTGCAGCCTGTAGTCAGTCAGGTTTTTAGCCTGTAACCAGATCTATTTTTCCTTTAGATGAATGTAAAGAAGCTGTGCTGAGGCATTTTAATTATTATACCATTAAGTGTTGGGAGGAATCTCAGTAACAGCATGTTCTAACTGTATATATCCCTTTTAAACACAATTATTACTTCTGAAAAAGCAACATTACTGAGTTCTCAGTGTGTTTCTTCCATGAGTTTGCTTCACTTTACTAGAAAAGCTTTCACGCCCCCAAAAAATGACTAGCCCTGCACATGAATCTGGAAATCAAACTTATTTCTGGCTCACGCATCAATACCCCTGATTGCACAATCAGAACTTAACTCTGTTCATCAGCAAGCCTACATCGCTCTGGAGAATTAACACAGCTAACAAGACTAAGGAAATCAATAAAACACTGAACAGTAGGCCCAAAGCTGTTGTGTAAGGAGGTACTGTGTACCCAGTCACACTTGCTAACTAGTCACCCTACAGATGAGTGAAAGAATTGGGGGGTAGGGGGGAAGAAGAGAGATGGTGTAGCTGGATCTAAGATAAAGCCCTTAATATCAGGGCTTCTCGTCACCCTACTCTTCTGGCCATAAAGAAAAAGCAAAGTTAGTAAGCAGCTTGAAACACACCTTAAAATGTTGCTGTTTTAAAGAGATCAGTTTAGCTCATCTTTTACACTCATGCTGAAAACAGCAAAAGCTACGGCAATGGGCTATCAGTAGCATGTGTGGAAAATAGCTTCCTTCAGGCAGAAAAGTGCATCTTTTACTCCTTTTGGAAGCTAGGTATATTAGACACATCAAAAGGGTGTTTAAATACAGAAGTTAATAGAGGTTCACTTCTATTTATAAAAAGAGCAGAGGACTGGTGTCAAAATTAAAAAAACTTTTATTCCCTAAGTTTATTACAGTAAATACAGAATACTGTACAAAGGTGTAAATTGTCTTTGCTCTGAATTACGCATATACAGCTTAGACATGTTTCACATGGTTTGAATCTCAGTGCAAGTAGGCACCAAAACATCCAACATACCTCCAAGGTATAAAGAGACATACCAGTTTTACAGGTTTCTCCAGCATATTTTGTTACAGTACAAAATGCTATAAACTGAAAGTTTCTTCTTAAAAAAATAGAAATACATATTGCACCTGTCCCAAGTAGAAGTGTAACATGTTCAACATCCACTGAGCAAGCTTGATGCTTTTAACATGCTTCCCCTCCATCTGTTTGTGCCAAGCAATCGTGGTTATTATCCAACATGAATAGTTTTGTTTAAAGCAATCCCCTTTTGGGCACACTGCTATAAATATAACACTTGGTGAATGTTACAAAAGGTTCTCCAGAACCCTTTTCAGTATGACTTTATTCCAGTGTGCTGTAACCAAACACACAAAGTAAATCAGGACAGTGTAGTATAAGAACTTAATATAATACCATCAAACCCTAATCCCCTTTTAGGCATTTCAGCATAACACCTTTATCCATCACTGCATGGTGTGGAATGGAACCTCCACCTCTATGCCACTGTGTATTTTCACCACTATATATTTAAAAAAAAAGTGACTATATAAGTGATGACCCAACAGTTTAATACATGTAACAATTTGAGCAGTAACAAAGAATAGACTTTGTATTACACATCACTGACTGCCATATCGCCTGTTCTGAGAATGGCCAGCAGTGGCATGTAATTACATAAACCTCTCCAGAAGAATGAAAGTTGCTTGCACTAAAGCTAGTTAACACATTCCATGCACACACAAAAATGAATAAAGTTGAAGGTAAAAGCAAATCATGCCATCAAGCTCACTTGCCTTGAGTCTCCTTAACTCTGCAATTTAAAGAAACAAATGTAGGTGGGATTCAAATGCTCCTTTTAAGTACAATGAAAAAAGAAATACATGTGTGTATAGAAGGAAGGAAGTGAGAAGTTATGGAACAGATCAAGTTTTAATAAACTAGGCTGGCTACTTAAATAACTAAACTGAAATTTACAAAAGCCAAGGGGAAGAAAAAAAAAAAACCACAGCTAGCTGAAGGCTACTTCATGTCTTAAACATTTAAGCCTTATCTCTGTAACATCTCCAGCATAATAAACCATGACTTCTATGAAGGCTACAGGTGTCCCTGTCAAATAAAAAAATGCTCTTTTGTATTCAAATATGATCGACTTGGTCATTCAAAACACGATTGGAAGAAAACTTGGTTTCTGGTACTATAAGATTCTCCAGACCATAAGTAGCGATATAGCAGCACTGTCTGTACAGTATGTTTCTAAAGTCAGATCCCTACATTGCCTGGATTAACACATTTTGATCATTATAAAGGCAATAAGCTGCTTACAGGAGTGATGAGATGAAATTCTAAGTAACAGCCTTTATACAGATAAAATTTATTTACACAATTTCTATAGATAAAATGTTTACAAAAATAAGCCAAGTAAAATTAACTCCAGAAAATAAACATGCAACAGACGTGTTAAATCACTGAACAATGAATTCACAAGCTTGAAGGCTGCTGGATTGCTGGACCTGCCTCACAGTCACGTAGATTCTCCTCTGACCTCATATACATAAGAAACACCGTGACAGTGGCAAAAGTAGCTGCATTGACAGGGAAAGCTCGGAGAAGTGTAGAAGTAAGACCTCTTGTAAACACCTTCCAACCTTCCTCATGGTAACTCTTTCTAACGCAGTCCAGAATTCCATTGTATTGAACAACTCCTCTGACTCCATCTGCCTGAAGCCGGGACTTGATCACATCCACAGGATAGGTAGACAGCCAGGATACAATTCCTGACATGCCTCCAGCCAACAGCAATTTGGGGATGATGTAACTGTCCTCCACTTCACAGCCTAGGTATCTGGTCAAAGAGTCGTATGTCAGGAAGTAAAAGCCAAAGCTCGGGGTCTCTCTTAGGAATGTGGACACCATGCCCCTGTTGATACCTCTCAAACCTTCCTTTTGGTAGATTTTAAGCAAGCAATCTAG
Organism: Lepidochelys olivacea; assembly: GCF_965140295.1. Taxonomy (NCBI): domain Eukaryota; kingdom Metazoa; phylum Chordata; order Testudines; family Cheloniidae; genus Lepidochelys; species Lepidochelys olivacea. The sequence goes on from NC_140416.1 coordinate 105,657,675, forward strand.
AGAATTCTTGTAATTCTTTGACTTTAGATTGTATTCACCTGTTCCCTGAAGTTGCATTCTTGTCTTAGCTAACTCCATAGGGCAGCAGATCACACACTGAATGGCTCCTGCTGCCGAACCTGCAAGAAACTGGTTTAGAGGAGTGTCTTTTCCGAGAGCACGAATTGTGTTTCCCTGAACGCCAAACACAAGTGCGTTAATGAAGGTAAGTCCCATCATTGGTGACCCAATACCTTTATAAAGTCCAAATGCCTAGGAAAAATTAAAAACAAAATGCTGTTTAAGAATAGCGTTAATGATTTTCTAAGAAAATAAGCTTCTCTTCAGCTCTTGTACAACTGTTGCTTTAACTCAGAGGTGGGCAAAGTACGGTCTGCGGGCCCTTGAGCTCCTGCCCAGCCCTTGAGCTCCTGGCTAGGGAGGCTAGCTCCCGGCCCCTCCCCTGCTGTCCCTCCTCCCCTGCAGTTATGCCACTGTGTAGGCAACATGGCTGACTCCGCTGGGGCTGCGAGCTCCTGCTGCTCTGAGCTGCATGATAAGGGGGCAGGGGGTTGAATAAGGGGCCGGGGGGGGAGTTAGGGGACAGGGGGGCAGTTGGATGGGGTGGAGGTTTGGGAGGGAGGGGGGGTTAGATGGGGGTGGGGTCCCCAGGGGCCTGTCAGGGGTGTGGATAGGGGGCAGGGCAGTCAGGGGACAGGGAGCAGAGGGGGTTGGATGGGTCGAGGGTTTTGAGGGGGGTGGGGGCCAGGCTGTTTGGGGAGGCACAGCCTTCCCTACCCGGCCCTCCATACAGTTTCACACCCCGATGTGGCCCTCGGGGCAAAAAGCTTGCCCACCCCTGCTCTAACCTCTCAACAAGGTGGCTGGTGGCAGACAGAGAGATTCCCTACGAAGTACAACATTTTCTGTTTGCATTAAGCAGTAATTTGATCAACAGCTAGAACTCCAAAAAGCATCTTTCAGCATAAGAACATGGTCAGTTAAATGTTTAAAGTTCTCGAATTTACTTAATGGTCGCAAGTACAATTATGATAATCTCATCTGATTTTCTGTATTATACATACCACACATTTCACGCCACTATTTTTGTATCCAGCCCAATAACTTGTGGTTGAATTAGAGCATCTTGCAGAAAGACATCATGTCTTGTTTAAAGACTGAGTCAGTGGTGTCCAAATTTTTCCTGTCACGCTCCCCCCCCTTACTAATAGTGGGCTCTGTCTACACCCACTCCATTAATGCAGCTGGCTCAGCAGAGGAGCTACACCTGGGGGCAGAGCAGAGCTGCAGTGGTCCCTCCGCACCATACTGTGGGGACTGGCCCAGAGGCCACAACATGCCTCCCTGAAGTTTCTCCATGCCCCACTAGGGGGCGCATGCCTTACAGTCTGGGGACCACTGCTCCTAGTGATTAACCCTCCACAGGGATTTAAAATGTTACAATTTTTAAAAAAGGAAATTAACAATTGATCTTATTTCCAAAGCGTTAACTTTGTTGACTTCAATTTCCAAGCACTGGATCTTGTTTATGCATTCGACATCTGGATTACAAACCATTTCAGGGCTTTGACAACCAGGTTTGAAAAGTTTTGGTGCAAATTCTTAACTGTTTGGAAGATCCAGAGATAAACCTGTCCTGATGTGAAACTCTCACATTTCATCTGGAGCTCAATTAAGATCAATGTAAAACACTATCATTTCATAGTTTTTCTAATCGCATTAAATACATTATTTATCCTTGTATAAAACAGCAATTAGCTACTTACTGATTCATGCTTTATGATAGACTGAAAGCAATGGTAGGTCCCACGGTAGAGAGGTTTCTCTACACTTTGTACTTGAAGACGCACCTACAAGAAGTTTAGTGAGAAGAAATTATTTGTATGGCAATATTGATGTAACTGGTACAGTAGTGTTGGTACCTATATATGGAGTTACATTATAGTAATGTCTACACAAAGCGCACAGTAAAGATTCCAGAATGCCATAACGGCAATGTAAAATTGTTTTAAAGAGATGTTCAGAGTTGATTGCTTTTGAGATGATGATAAAACCTGGGGGGAAGCATTCATTAAACTAAGTCCTTTTTACAAAACAAATGGGAAATATTTAGCCAATTTGAAAGTGCAATACAGTGAAAAGTGGCTATAGATTTAACCAACGCTAAAAACCAACGCTTTCTTAATCTAGATGTTAATGATTTGTCAACGCTTTGGGATGTAACGGAGAATTTTTATAACTGATCTACAAATTAGGCATGAAATGTGGCCAGTGACATACTAACAGTCCTCAAATGAACAATTTTAGAATGTCTGGATCAAGGTTTTCAAAAAGTGGCTAGTGTTTGTGGATGCCCAACTTAAGACACCTTAAGAAGGTCTGATTTTTCTCACAGGTGCTCAGCACTTTCTGAAAAATCAGGAACTGCTAAGGTGTCTCAAATTGGGCATACCCCCCCCCCCAAAAAAAAATCACAAGACTCTTTAAATCCTGGGCCTGCTTTTCTTTTTCTCCTCCTCTTTTTTTCCATAAAGGCAGAATGCTAACTTAAGATTTCAATAAGCTTTATAAAGCATATTTCTAAGCTACAGTGCTCTAAGTGATCTTTATTTACTCTGATTTGTATATATATATATATTCCCTATGTAACATGCACTTTACCCTTAGTATATTTTTGGTCAGGAAGATGCCACCATAACTGTGTGTGGAGTGAGATGGGGTAGGGTGTTAGAGGAAGGCCCCATATTCTCATGTATTTATAGGCCACTCCTTTAAGGCTTAAATTATGGGTGGAGTGGGGGGGATCAAATGTGTCTCCTGCACTTTAAAAACATTTTTAAACTCAGATACACACATGTAAAAAGCCATATTCCAGTAACTAACATTGATTCTGGCTAGAATGATAAAGCTAGAACTTTGTCTTTGTTTATCAGAGTGCAGGGTTGTGAGCATTTTGGGGAGGGGATACCTATAAGCTATCCAATATGCTGCAATTTCAAAGCAAAACATGCTTTTTAAAAGAAGTTTTAATTCTAGATACTGTAGTTCGCCAATTTGCATGATGGATTATTGACCCCCATAACTGTTCTCCCTATCTGCTTAAAGCTCCCACTGGTGTCAATGGAAGACCCATGCATACAGCAACAGCAGAATATCTATGATAGTGAAGGCAACATACGGGTCAGGAAAGGATATTGGCCTTGTTAGTTTTTTGTTCAAGTTTCATATTTAGTTTTCACTTTTAAAGAGACAGTAAAATTTACTTTCAAAGTTAAATATTAGTATTTTCCTCAAAGTAAATACTAGACCATGTAATATGCAAACTAAATGTCAAGGGTCACTTTTTAAAAACAAAAGATGGTTTGAACTATCTAAGCACAAGAATACCCTTTTTTGCCTGCCTTATGGCAAGACAACTCACTCCAGGGAAGAAACTGTTAAAATACTGCAGTACAGAGTGAGATATTGAACCAGTTACAAACCACCCTCAACTAAGTTTACAATGTGATTTAAAGAGATCATAGCCTCTTAATTTCCTACAGATTACTGAATAGGTGATAGTGTGGTATGAAGGATTTATCAGCCTGAGTTTGGGATTGTTAAAAGTAGCAGAGCTGTTAAGTGGGCTATGAAGCTCATTGCAAGCAGTGCCAATAAATTGTATACTTCACTATCATGAATAAGAGAGCAATCAGTTTAATTTTATTGGTTCTATTTTTCATATCCCCGGCTGTAAAGCCAAGTTGCCTTGTTTACAATGAGTCCCAACTGTATAGGCCTTGGAAGTAAAGAAAATAACTTAAGTTTAAGACCTTTCATTGCCCAATAACTTTTTTGTACGTAAGTGTTTGCAGTTAAAAGCTACCAAAAGCATGCTCTGTATCCAAGTTGGAACCCTTGGTATAAAGCTTCAGTTTCTAGCCCTAACTGTGAAATATTGGATCTTGAACCGATCACTGGACAGGACTGAATACTACCTCTCAAACCTTAGGCCAGTATAATTGGGCCTAAAAACACCAAATCTAGAGGTGAAGGGAGGGATTTTGTTTGTTTTTTAAATGGCAGCCTTTTAAAGACACTTCAATTGTTAATGTCAGAACTAGTCAGGGCAGAGATGTGTTAATTGGCATAGTGGAGGTAAATGCTTGATAAACTGCATTTATCTATGGCTCACTGCCACATTTTAATATTTTGAGCAGAAAATAAAGTTTGATGCTTTTATGCTATGTAATTTGGCTTAAAAAAGTCTGTGCAGAGGTGGATTTTATTACAAAATTATACTGTCATTAATTTGCTGATAAATTCTTCTCCTCCTCCTTCCTGTATCTGACAGTTCATGGTGATTTAAACAGGCTGGCCCAAGAGTAACTTCATTTCACAATTTCAAGTTACTGAAAATTTGTTTTAAGATACCAAAGAGTGAGCAGCAAAAAAAAGCGTGCAAATATTTAGTATGTACAAGTTTGGTGCATTTTAGATACGTCTAAGCTAAACATATGCCCTCCAAATTTAAGAAGCAGATGAAACAGATCAATTGAAAGTGTGCCCAAGATCCAGTTTCACAACCACTTTGTGCACAACCTTAAGCACCTGGTGAGAAATGCACACCAGAAAGTTTCAGAAGAAAACAAAAAAAAACTATAGACTTAAATGTTCCCATTAAAAAGGGATTCTCATACCCCACTCCCTCCAATTCAGAACACTAGTAATGGGACACATCAGTTTAAAAACTATATAAGGTTGTCTGTTTGAACTAATCATACATTTTGGAATAAATTAAGACTGAGAGAAACAGAAGTGTTCACCTGGTCTATACTTACTAGGTAACTCTCCAGTGATGAGGCTTATCTGTCATCTACAACAAAGTAACACTTTTGCTGTTAATGAAGACAGCCCCTAGCTCAGAAAGTAAAGGCAGTTAAAAGCAACAAAGCAATTTTACATATTACATCAACAAACCAGGGAAAGGGAGTTTGCCACTTTTGAGATTAGACTCAAAATCAGTTTGATTTGTTTTAGCATGATTTAGAAATTAAATTCTTTATCCTATGTGTTTCCACCATCCCCTCCCCCGCCATCCCACCTTCCCTCTCCCCCATGTTTTTGCCCTTATGAAGCATGATCACTGGCAAAAAGGTTGAAAAGTTGAGAAGGAAGCAGAATTCTGGCTCTACTGGAGCAGCTTCCTCATTTTGAAGCTACTGTATTAACACTTTAGTATAGTTAAAAATAAAATAAATAAATAAAAATAAATAAATAAAGGCAATCCAATTAATCATCTAATCCTCATCAGTCCTATAGAGTTAATCTCAGAACACACAAAAGACAGCATTTTATAAACAGTTCTCTTTTTAAAGATTGGTTACAAATTCTTAGTTTTCCCCACACTTTACTAGTGTTTACACTGGCTGATTATACAAATACTGGTTATATTGTATTCTCCAGCATGGAAAAGATAGGGAAGGCTATTTCCTTCTACCACTCAGAAAATAAATTACCCTGGATTTAATAAAGCAACAACTATTAAAACAATTACAGAAATTGACAATACTCCATTGAACTGTCATGCCAGTTAGTCTACGGCCAATCCAGCTCTCACTGTGCATTAAATAATGCTTAATTTAAAAAAATTACAATATTCAACACTAGAGCATCAATCCTTCAGACTTAAGCACTTGCTTAAGTCAGTGGAACTACTGAGAGGATATAAAAATTAAGCATCTCCCAAAACCTGAAGTTAAGCATGTATTTTAGTAGTTCCACTTTTGTCAATTAAACTAGACACAAGCCATAAATTTAAGCATGTGATTAAATCTTTGTAGGTGTGGGGCTGTAGTACTTTTCCTCTGGCACCAACTCTAAAAATAGTTGCAAATCCAAGTAATACAATCAATGAGAATGTGTTTAGTGAAATTCAGCTGACTCTCTTTAATAGCGAAGGTTAACATATCCTGAAGTATTTATATTAGAACAGCTTGCATTGGATTTATAGGAACTTAATACCCAGTAATATGAGAGCTTTTCAATAATAAATAACCATGTGGCTAAAATAGGGTGATGCACACCCTTAATAGCAGTCAGATATTTCCCTTATTTATTGCATTTAGATATCCAGCTTTGTCCTGAACTTAAAAAGTATAATGTTAGATGGCATGCTCTGTAGAGGAGAAAGTTATCAAGTACAGTATGTTAATTTAGTTCTGGGTACATCTTCTATTGGGAGACTATATTCTGCCTTTACAGGTGACTAGACAGAGTAAAGCTCTCAAAGTGCCTATATCCCATTTTGAAAAGTGACTTAGACACTTAGGGCAGGTCTTCACTACCTGCCAAATTGGCGGCTAGTGATCGATCTTTCGGGGATCGATTTATTGCATCTATCGATCCCCGAACACGCTCCCCATCGACTCCCGAACTCCAGCTCGCAAGAGGCGGAAGTGGAGTCGACAGGGGAGTGGCAGTGGTGGAGTCGCCACCGTCCTCACGGCCAGGTAAGTTGATCTAAGATACGCCGACTTCAGCTACGCTATTCACATAACTGTCGTCGAATCTCCCCCCCCATCCCCCAAGTGTAGACCAGGGCTAAGCCTCATTGACTTTTCAAGAGACATAGCCAATTCTGAAAATACTACCCTTTTATCTAGTATGTCTTCTATCTCAGCCTATCTGCATACAATACATACAGCTGATAATCATTAGTGTCTCAAAGGAAAATCAATTCTGGCTAGGAAAGGTAAAAGGATTCCTTGAAGAGGAAGAAAGAAAAAAAGCCCAAAACAATGTGTCAAATTGTGAAACTGCTGCTTCATGCAGATAATTGATTTTGTTCACTAATGATAGGACTATTGGCCAATATAACAAACAAATGAATGCTTTCAGTGAATAGGAAAGCTTTTTTTTTTTTTAAATGAAAAATTCCAGCCCATAACAAAATAAGTTTAAATTACAAGAGAGGGTACAGGCAGTTTTAGATGTCAGTGATAAACAGCTGCAGGGAAGCAAGCCTGGATCTAAATTCTTAAGTTTAAACCCTGTCCTGTTACTGGTTTTAATCTTACATTGAAATGATTTTCATTTGCTTTAAAGCTCTGGGACTTCAGCAAGTCTAGAAGAATACTTGAAAAGGATTATTTCAAGATTTGGACCATCAGGCTTACGCTTCTGAAATGCCGGTGTTTGCATTTTTTCCCTTGTAAATACTTTTGCACTACTTTCTGCCTGGAGTGTGCAGAAGTTAAACCTGTTTAAAATCAACCCACCTTAACAGTGTCAAATGGATGTCCTACTAGCACCCCAGCAGCACCTGCAACAAGATAAATGGCAGTTTTATGGTTGTACAAGCTAGTATTTTTTCCCCTTACAGCAATCCAATGCTATAGCAGATAACTCTAGGTATAACTTTAGGTACACTTTGTTACAGGCAAGCCACACATGGAACAAATTACCAGGGGAAGCAGTGGATTATCCATCTCTTGATGTTTTCAAATTAAGACTAGATAGCTTTCTGGAAAATATGCTTTAGTCAAACAAGTCACTGGACTAAAGAAAGGGTGAAATTCTGTGGTGTGCTACTCAGTAGGTCTGGTTATTTTATCTAATGATCCCTTCTGGTCTTAAAATCTACAGTCAGTCATCCCCAGCAGGCAAATATTGTGGTACCACAGGCATGTCCATGTAGAAGTGACTGTCTTGAAGTGGAAGGGACTGTCAGGTATATATGATCTTTACTGGGTAGGAGCAAAACTGAAACAAACATTCTTGTAAGAACAGGCTGACATTAGTCTTTCCAGATGTGGTGGAAAATAGTGCTGCAACACAGTACTCCTGACAGAATTTGCTTGAGTCCTAACTGAATGAAGTGAAGAGATCTCACTACAGCGTGATTAGGCCTGGGCATAAGGTTCCTTGCCTACTATTTTGAAGCACGTAAAGTATTTTTTTCATACTTCATCACCAGAAACAACTCAGCGACAAAGTTCTTTAAAAATGATTGATGGCTTTACCCTTACTCATCTAGTTACCATTAGACATTAAGGGCTTGCCTACACGTCAAATGCTCCTGCAGAGCAGGCATGGTGATAGTGAGTGTTGCCATGCCTAACCCGCAGGTACCTAGAAAGTCACTGGGATTCACAAAGCCTGAGCTTGGTGCCTAGGCTTCCTATGCAATGAATGGGGAGAGACAGGCGCCTAAGAATAGGAGTCACAAAAACCCAGCATACTAGGTGGCTCTTCACTTAACCTAGCCAAGGGCCAATCCGAAGCCAAGTGCCCTGTGATAAGCTCTGCCCCTTTCTTGGAGATAAGGGCCCAACTCTAGGCTGCAGTAAGACACCTCCCTTTGTTTGGGATTCTCAGCTGCCCTCTCTTGGTGTTAGGTGCCTATGCTGTTTTAGTAAGAAGCAAGGAGAGAGAACTTCCCTCATTACCTTAGCCACTGGGCTAAAAGTTCTCACCTGGAATGTGGGAGACCCCTGGTTCAAGTCCCCCTCCATCTGAGGGGGAAAAAAGAATTGAGAGATCTGCTACCTCTCAGGCGAATGCCCTAACCACTGGGTTACAGGACAGTCTGATGTGGGGCTACCTCTCACCTGTGGTAAGATATTCCATTGTGGATAAATATGAAAGAATCACTGGGTGAGAGAGAGAAAATATATGACTCTGTAGCCTGGTGGCCTTATTGGCAAAACCTGGGACGTGGGACCCTCACAATCCAGTCCCAAGCACTGATGAGTCTTTCAGTAGTTATCTACAGTGCAATAGCTTCACCAGAAGAGATGGAGGAAGCCCCACATCAGAATATACCCTAGGTCACTGACTAGAGCACTCACCTGAGAGGAGGGCAGATCCCTGTTCAAATACTTTCTCTAAGTGAAGGGGGACTTGACCTAGGGGTATCCCACAGCCCAGGTGGGTACCTAACCACTGGCCTAAAAAACCCTTGCTGTTTTGTGTAAGCTTCCCTATAGCGGCCGGACCTGGTAGACAAGGTCTGGGCATGCTTTACCAAATTAGGCCAGTGGCAATGTAGGATAGGAACATCTGCTGCTGGTCATAGCATTGCACTGAGGCTTAGGTGTCCAGGTGCCTTGGTGCAGCAAGCAAACACAAAGGCAAAAACATAGGCACCTAGAGAACTTTTACTGCAAAAAGTTAGGTGCTGACTCAGGGTGGATTTGATTTATATCAAACTGAAAATTCAATTTAATCATGGATTTCTACATAAAAGTGCATTGTTATACATATTCTTCACAACTCAGAGACAGAGGAGACCCAAACTGGGTCTCTTTTAAGCCCTGCTACCATTTTGGTTTTCCCTTCTAGTGAGAGAATCGTATGGTAGATCTCAAATAAATGAAGGCTACACTCAGAAAGACCTCAAGATTTCTGGAATATTCTGCTCAAACAGGTTTCAGAGTAACAGCCGTGTTAGTCTGTATTCGCAAAAAGAAAATTAGTACTTGTGGCACCTTAGAGACTAACCAATTTATTTGAGCATAAGCTTTCGTGAGCTACAGTTTATGCTCAAATAAACTGGTTAGTCTCTAAGGTGCCACAAGTACTCCTTTTCTGTCTGCTCAAACAGTTTCACTTTTGTTTCTACTGCCTGCCCCTCCCGTTTGTCCAGATCTATTCCGCCTCCAACAATCTTCTATTCATTGAACTTTTTGAAACTTTTCACTTTTAGAGAGGTAAGGGACTGACTCTGTACACAAATTTGCAGAGGGACAATAGGGTTGAGGTCTGTTATTTCTCACCTCTATATATTTAAAATAATTTTTGCTGTTAACAAGCATGTTATCTCTGGAGACACAAATCCAGAGTCTGAGAACTGCAAAACTAAGCATCTCAGATAGTATCTTCTAGACTTAGCACTGAATCCCAGTGGGTAGATAGAAAGATTAACATAAATAATCTATACAGAAACCCCTGGAACCTCCTAAGATTGGGTCCCTAATCCATGAACTATTGGAATTCATTTTCAAAAAATTTCTTAAACATTACATGAAGATATTGTCTCATATTATAGAATTAGAATTTATAATCCCCATTCTATGATGAGATATCTTTGAGTTATAATGGATCTTAATTAAAACCATCTCTAGATAGGTTTTTTCCTCAAAAGGCATTTTATCAAAAATTCAATTCAATAAAATAAAAAAACAAAACCACATTTTTTTTTAATAATTGATTTTTCTCCACCCTGAGTGCTGAGTAATTGTAGGCTGCTACAGGGTTAGGGGCCAGCTGAGCAGACATTTTGTGAATCCCACTGGAGCCTTGTTGTGGGTTAGGTGTTTAAGTCCTTTTGTGAATCTAACCCTAAGTATTTAAATCCTGTATAAAATTCTGATGTATAAAACAGGAGGTATGGTGCTAAATATCTAGCACATCCCCTACCGCATGACTATATACTTCATTTACAGAGCAGTGGATTCCAATAGTGTTTTCCCCTCCCATCTCTATGTTCTATGTAAAGGTTTTACTACCGTGAGTCAGCTAACCATTAAACATCCCTTCCAAGGGAGAAAGCTAAAGGTTACACTTGCACTGCTTTATTCAAACAGATGGCGCATTGATCCTTAGTCAACTTGTTAATGAAAAAGCCTCTATTCTTTCTTGCAGAGATAAGATCTCTTGCTCTCTGGAGTTCACAGCTATAGCCAGAGGCAGGCAAGCAACTCCCTGCACAGATGTTAGGGGCTGCGCACAACTGTGAAGAAACATAAGTACGGATTGGCAAGCGGGTGCCATACCCTACCCCCTTGCAGGGCCTCCCCCTTACATCCTCTCCTGGGGAAGTACTTAAGGTTAAGAAAGCATCTAATGCCACATCTAGGCACGTTTCCCATCAATGTGATGTAGCAGGAATGAGAGCTCCCTTTGTGTGCTTTGTACATGTGGTCAGGCAGTGGAAGAGCTACACGGGGTGTGTATCGCTCACAAGGAACACCTGCAGATTCAGCACAGGGGTTTGCACGTTGTGGGGTGGCTGGGAGGGAAGGGGGAGTGGTGGCCGTTCTGGGGGGGAAGGGAGGTGAGGGGACTCCTAGGACGTGCGCCAGAAGTGGTGACCGGGTTGGGGAGCAGCTCTGGAGAAGAGAGTGTGATGCTCAGTCCGCGGGGAGGGGACAGAAGTGCAGCTCATTGTTCGAGCTCCCCCCTTAGATCTTGGCGGCCCCTGGACGGAGCAGAACTCGCGTTTCCGCGAAGAAACCTGACTCCTGGGCGCTGACTCACAACCCTGCTCCTGCACCAGCTCCGCGCACGCTCCAGCCTGCAACCGCGGGCAGAGACAATGGCCCAGCCCGGCCCCTACAAAGAGCCGGAGCCATTCAGGGCGCGCGGAGCCAGCGGAGGCGTGAAGCTCCCGGCGCTGGCAGAGCGAAGCTGCCACGCCAGCAGCCTGCAGAGCGGGGGAAGGACCCGCCAGCGCTTGGAATCCTTCTCCCCAGCCGGCCCGGCCCGGCGCGGCGCGAGCCTGATCCACCCCCGCCTCCTGTGCGCCCCCATGCCCACCCACTGCTCTGCGCCCCGGGACCGGGCACGCTGCCCCAGCGCGTGGTCCCTTCGCTATGCGCCCCCGGCAGGGATCAGGCCCTAGCGCCCCTGGCTCGGTTCCTGCCCCTCGCTGCTGGCAGCCGCTTATGTAACCGGATCACTGCAGCAATCCTCGCGCGGAGCCCCAGCGCCGGGGGAGCCTCGCTCCTCTCTTACCGCCAACGCATCCCGCTAGGAAATCCAGCGCCATCCTGCTCTCCGCGGCCCCCCTGCTGCAGGCCCGGTGCGTGCGGCTGCCGCTCCCCCCTCGCTGCACCGGGCACCACAGCTGCCGCTCCGGCAGCTTCCTCGGGCCTCCCGAGTCCCTCGGGGTTGCAGGGGCTGGATGTGGGGGTCGGCGGCTCGAGATCAGGGACTCGCGAGGCCGCCCCCGGGCAGCGCTAGCAGCAGCGACCGGCCCCCGGCGCACGTTCCAGCCCTGCGCAGCGCAACCTCCTCCTCCCCAGCGCCGCTCTCGCCCTTTCTATTTCTGACGCCGCTGCTGCGAGGAGGGGGGAGATAAAGCCTTATGGGGAAGCGGAAGCCTCCAATCAGCGGCAGCGGGCGAGACAACACCCCTCCGGCCGAGCCCTCCGCCTGGCTGCCGATTGGCGGCTCCTCGGGGGTGGCTGATGCCTTGGGGAGGAGGGTGGAAGTGGCGGAGACAAAGAAGCCGAGAGGCTGGAGGGTGCTTCGTGTTCCCTCCTCTCCGGGCTGGGGCCCGGCGTTCAGCCTTGGGGCAGTGCCTCTCGCTGCCGTGCAAGATGCCAGCCGGGGCGGGCTGACAAAGGGCTTTTTTCAGGCTGGTCGTTCTTATACTAGTGCAGCAACTGCTCCGCCTTCGCCCCGCCTGCCCTTGAGTCGGCCAAGGCCGCGGTTCTCGAGCCTTATGCAGTCTGCTGATCACCACCCCGAATTGCGCGGGGGTATTAGACAACCTACGGGCTGGTAGTGGTTCACGCTTTTTAAAAATCTCTTGCGACTGTATTGGTTTAGGAACGGATACAGCTAAAGCAGTACGGCCCCCTAGTAGGGATGCTTTATACCAGTAGCGCATTCACCATGCCGGCACTAGAGGGCTGTACCGATTTAACTGGATTTGTATAAAATCACACCCCTAACCAAAAGATGGTGTAGACCAGGCCTACATGCAGAATCATTGGTTCCAGAGAATCAATGGCAGATTGTTATCATGACTTAGGCCCTGAAGGATGTGATATGTGTGTCTTTATAAAACACCATGCAGACATCTATGGTATATATCGGTATTAGCGATATGCTGCTGCGAATTGCCTCTGTAGTGCTCCTTCCGCTGCTATGCAGGTTTCAGAGTAGCAGCCGTGTTAGTCTGTATTCGTGTTAGTCTGTAGCTCACGAAAGCTTATACTCAAATAAATTCGTTAGTCTTCTAAGGTGCGACAAGTACTCCTTTTCACTTTTATACAGTTTTTCCTATTCAGATTCCTAGGGTTCTAGTCAATATATTTTTTCTGGGTAGAGAAGGAGGATTTATCTCGAGTTATGCACAATGATGTTTGCACAAGACCGAATCCCGTTAAAATGGCATAGCTTTTTAAAAAATTTGTTAAGCGTATTCAGTTTCCCTCTTCATCAAAATGTGGACTCTTATCTTGCAAGTGGGGCCAGAGAAAAGCCTCGCTAACGTCAGCTGGGGGGGTCTGTTCATGTGGTACATGCAGCTTCAGATAAAAATGTGATTTTTCAAATTGATAGCTGGCTATCTTAAAAAGGTTTCCTGCCTACATTGTTCAGCCCAGTCTTCCCTTCCCTTGTTTTTATAACTATTTTACAAGGCAATTACAGGTAAGGGCACTATTGAGACCTGGTACAATTCCATGCTCTGCCTTAGAATTCCTGTGTGGCCCTTGTCAAGTCACTTAGGCACTTCTGGAAATTTTACCTAAAAGTGACTTAGGAGCCTAAGGCCTTGTGTACGTGGTAGGGAAAAATGTGCTCTATGGAGGTGTGATTTCTAAAGCACACTAATATGTTGCACATCGGTTGGCCCTTGTAAATTCTGCTGGAGCACACTAAAAGTTCCTTAGTATGTTTCTTTAATGTAGTACTGTTTTAAATAGCACTATGTTAAAGTGCACTGGAAGGGTCTATGCCAACCAGTCACATGCATCCAATGAAGTGGGTATTCACCCACGAAAGCTTATGCTCCAATACGTCTGTTAGTCTATAAGGTGCCACAGGACTCTTTGCCACTTTAACCAATCACAGTGTGCTTTAGAAATCACACCCATGTAGAGTGCATTACTGCAGTGTGTGGACAAGCCCTTAGTCATGCTTGAAAATGAGATTTAGGGTCCTAGAAATGTTACCCTTTTTCTATGTCCTATCTGTTTCCCTATCTTACTGGGGTTTTGTGTGGATAAACAGATTAACAAGCTGCGCAGATACCATGGTAAGTGGGGCATTTAAGTACTAAGACAGATAGAAGATGGTACTATTGTGTACATTACAGGCATCTGGTAGTGATCACTGAAAAGGAAAGCGTTTTCTATACAATTGTTGTCTACTGGCATTAGTAATGTACTAGAGTGTAAATATCCTCAATTCCTAGTATAACTGTATGAATTTCTCAGTTTCACCTGGACCTGCAGACTGCTGTTCATAACAAACATACACCTGTTTACATGTAATACTTGTTATATATAACCTTTCTTTCATTTAACAGAAGAACCCTTCGCCCATGAAACCTGCTCTGTCGATGTATTCCCTGTGCTCTGAAGCTCTAGAAGGTAAGGTTCCCATTTGTTGGTGCACAGGGGGAAGAATGGCCAAGTTGCTGTTTCATCTGTATAAAGCTATTTATCTGGAATTCCAGGTGTACAGAAACTCCAAAGGGGAAGGAGCTCTCTGCCATCTGTTGATGAACGGGAGGGAAGTATGGCTACAGAAAGCTTCCTTTGAATAAGAATTCCTCCAGTGACACTTGAGGAGTCACCATAAAGATACACAGCTCAGAACTGGTTGGGTAGTAGAATTGAACTGAAAGAAGGGGAAAGGGCTCCTATCTTGTGTAATAGAAGGAAGGGAGCCTGGAGCACGGGTCTGGTGCAAGGCCTGATGCCTGAACCAAAGTCAGCAAGAACCATGCTATGAATTAAAATATGACCCTGTCATAAAGCAGATGCTTGCTTACAATTCACTGTCCGGTACATGAACGTGGCAAAAACACAGCTAGCGTTGCAAAAACATAGGCAGTCCTAAGAAGTACTAGGTACTGGATATTAATATAAATAGATTCCAGAAGGCTAGTATAGGGGTGACACTCTGTACCTCAAAATAGCACCCTGGAACCCCCACGTTCACCACTGTGATATGAGTATGGTATGTTTTGTACAAAATATGCCCTGTGAGGTATAATTTGAGAAGTCATGAGTAAGGCTGCAATTTAGTCACGGCAATCACGGATTCCATGACTTTACTGGACCTCCGTGACTTCTAGGGCTTCAGGAGGCGGAGGCAGAGGCAGGACTGTATGCTGCTGCACTGCAACTGAGGCTGGAACCAAGAGAACCCTGCAGCCCCTGCCCGGCGACTTCTGCCGCGGCTGTGCACCCCAGTTGTGTGGTGTCCAGGGCTTGGGGAGTGCAGGGCTGCAGCAGGGGCTGTGCGCCCTAGCCCCGCGGTCCCGGGCTTGGCGGGGGCTTCAGTCGGGGCCGCATTCCGCCAGGGGCCACTCACGGCTTCCCAGGGCCATGCGCCCCCCTCCCCCCCACACGTCTGGGGCTGCAGTGGGGCTGTGCACCCTTGTCTCGTAGCTGTGGTCAGATCCAGGGTGGGGTTGTGTGCCCCAGGGTGGCCTCTGTTGCTGGAGCCAGGGCTGTGCCCCCCCCACCATGGCGGCGGGCTCGGCTTGTCAGTCCCTCCCCATGGGACTCCATTCCCCCCCCTTACCTAATCCTGCCCCCCCTCCCCCACCCCCCGGTTATTTTTAGTAAAGTCAAGGACAGGGTACGGGCTCCATGAATTTTTGTTTATTTCCTGTGACCTGTCTGTGACTTTTACTAAAAATAACAGTGACTAAATCTTAGCGTTAGTCATGATCTGTTGAGCATTACTATCCTGTTGAATTATGTGTTACCATTGTATCTGAAATTATGAAGTTTTGCTATGGGTGTTCAACTGAAATATGTTGAGTCTGGGAGACGCCCATAGCTGGCCTTTCAATGGCAACAAAGCCAACGCCCTCAAGACAGATTTACAACAGAACTAGCTGGCCATCTGTTGATGGCCCATTAAGGAGAATCCATTCTCCCAGTGGGACCTTCCTGATGCACATAGACAATGGGGATTGCTTAACCCAGTGACTCAACAGGGGACATAGAACATGTGATCCCTGACTTGTTTAAACAATATCTTTCCATGCACATGGATTGGAATGTATAAATTGGAGTCTGTGACATCAGCCTTGGCCTCTCTCCTCCCTCACCTACTCTGAAGGCAACAAGAATGTTTGGAAGAAAAGACGTTGAACTGAGGAGATTCCAGGCTGATCAAAGAATTTAGCCCTTACCACCTGCAACATCCAGTGGGGTGAGAAAAGATGTTCGATTCAAATCTTCCTTAGTCTGATAAAGTTTAAAATTTAGACTGTGATTTTATTTTTATTTCTTATGCAACCAACTTTGACCTCCAACACTTATAGTCACTTAAAATCTATCTTTCTGTAGTTAATAAACGTATTTTAATGTTTTATCCTTACCAGTGAGTTTGTCTAAAGTGCATGGGGAATCTGCTCAGATTATAAAGGCTGGTGCATGTCCACTATCCTTTGATGAAGTGGCAAACTAATTAATGAGCATGCATTGTTCAAAAGAAGGTCTTGAGCAGTGTAAGATGGTACATTTCTGGGGTGCAAGGCTTGGAGCTAGGGGTATTTGCTGGTGTCTCTCTTATGTATAGTTCCTCAGTGGCTTACAGAGTATTCATGCCAATTAGCTGGGTGTGTCTCTGCATGCTCTTGGCTGAGAGATCACAGCACCAGGAGGGGTTTGCTGCTTGTCACTAGCATGACATTGTAAGGGACAGCCCAGGGAGGAGAGTTAAGGGAGCACAGCGGTCCCACAGTTCCAGGTTTTCCCCGGGGGTATGTCACAACAGGTAAACCCCAACATAAAGTTGTGGCATAAACACAACTCTGGGAGATGGTACAAGAACACTCCAACCCCGAGGAAGACAAGGATGGGAGGACAGGATGATGGATAGAGATGTTTTTGTTGGATCCATCAGGTACAAGGTGTAGGGTTGGTAGTTAACCATGTCAGAAATGTAATACATAACTTGTTTGTGTCAATAAATAAAAAAGAAATCAGAAGAGGGGTACCTTTCTCCAGCCAAGGGGACAGCAAAGAGTCCTGGTACCATTGTAACAAGCATACATGTGTGAGCTTACCCGTAGACAAGGAGCCAGCGAACTAGTACCACAATTCATTGACAATAAACCTGGCCAAGCGCCTTCGCCACTGATCTGTGTCGTGGTCTTTCTGGGTAGTACTGTCACTGTCTGCTAGGCCTAGCTGCACAGAGCTGGGACAGCACACAGAGAGAAAACACGCACACCAGCTGACAACACCTTGTAGCAAGAAATGCATCTCTAGTAGCAAAAACTCTGTGGAAAGATCCTGTATGCGTTTCCTCTTTCTCTTCCCCTCCCCCCTCCCGCGAGATTCTGTGCCATTAGGTGGATTCTTCAACGGGAGGTGAGGCAGGAATAGCTCTGACACAGACTGAGCGATGGCTCCTCAGCGGGGTGCAGGGCTGAAGCCAGGGAGGACAGCAACAGAGCTGAGTGAACGGCGATGAGACCCCCTCCTACCCAGCTTCTAAATAAAGCTGAATTCACCATAGCTAGTTTACCTGGTGGAGCCTGAGGATAGGAACAGGCGGTACTTCCCAAAGGACTGGAGACAGGCTTGCTTGAATGCACCTGAGAACGCTGGGAGTACACTACCCACTGGCATCAAACCATGAGTAGGGTTTAGCAGATGGGGAAGAGGGAAGTGATGTGATAAAGGGACATGTGCCTAGTATAGGATGTTCACTCTGGCAGGTGCTGATCTCAGGTAATGGACTACTGCCAAAGTTACTGTGGGGCAGTGTTTTTGTCTCCTTCATATAGATAGTGCTGCCGTGTTTTCCCAAACTGATCCTGTTTCTTTTTCCCCCTAAAAGTTTTCCTTGTTTCATACACACACACACACACTGCTTGCGGGAGGGGAAGTATGCCTGTTAAGAGAGCCCCGGGAAAGTATTGAGGGAAGTGATGTGATAAAGGGACATGTGCCTAGTATAGGATGTTCACTCTGGCAGGTGCTGATCTCAGGTAATGGACTACTGCCAAAGTTACTGTGGGGCAGTGTTTTTGTCTCCTTCATATAGATAGTGCTGCCGTGTTTTCCCAAACTGATCCTGTTTCTTTTTCCCCCTAAAAGTTTTCCTTGTTTCATACACACACACACACACTGCTTGCGGGAGGGGAAGTATGCCTGTTAAGAGAGCCCCGGGAAAGTATTTAGGGAACCCAGAAATTCTGGGTGTGGACATGAGCCAGTGATGTTTGTTTTAAGATGGACCCTGGGTATTTGAAGCTGGCCTTGCGTCTCTTGTGGGGGTGGGGTATAAAATAGCATGGAAAAAAGGTGAAAGGTGATTGGTAGAAAGAGTGACATTGTAGTGAAACCGGTTTAGTCTGTAGCCTTAAAACAAGCAGCGCCATATATGGGTATAGTCTGTCATGCTGAAACAAAACCTAACCCTATCCTGTGTTAATATTGGTTCAAAGCTGATTCATCTCTGAATTATGGCTGGGGAAAGCCTTTCTTCAAACCCCCAGTGCAGATGCAGTTATACGATTTAAAAGGGCCTATGCTGGTATATCTTTTTCCCTTGCCCATGCATTCCCTCTGTTTGGTGAAGTGTAAGGGTGCAGTGGAGTGCGAGTCAAAAGGGATGTGCTAATTCTTATATCTCTCAGGTTCTTTATAGTTATCTCAGCTGAAGGAATAGCACTTGTTGAACATGTTCATCTCCATTCTGCTAAATCAGATCAAACATAATCTATAACAAACTGGGACTAGCGTGTAGATAGGAAGTAGTAGCTTTCTCTGGCTTGGAATGAGGACAAGCCAGGTAAGACTAGAAGTGGAAGGAGTTAGTGCCAGTCTGGGAAGTTTCTGTGGTTCCCAGCCCTTCCTGTAGTTGGAGCAGTAACAGTAATACCACCTGATGGGAGGGAGGGGTGGAAAGTGTCCTTTCTTAAAGATCCTGTTCCCTCAACAGTTATGCCTTCCTTCTCAGGAAGAGGGGAAGAAAGAGCTTCCTTGTTGCTGACTAAGGAAGGGGGAAATCGAAGAGGAGATCCAGTTACAACCAGGGAAATTATTGAACTTCTCTTCACATTTTGAACCACTTGTTAAACCTGGGCCCAGTTCCAAATACCCATGAACAATGGAAAAGTCTGATATAGACCTGGCTCTTATCAGCAACCACCACCAAACTTTGGTTTAAAATTGGACTTTGTGGTTCAATTCCTCTCCAGTCTGGATGAATGTCACAGAAAGCTCTTAAGTCAGTTCCAAGGAAATATTTTAAATTTTGCCAGGCTGGGATTTAAATTCCATTAACCACAGAAAGCAACGTGGGGCTTGAGGAGCAAATGATCTTTCATTGCTTGGCTAATGACCTAAAACAGGATGAGACAATACATAATTTACATTGGTAGAATAATTGGGACTAAACATTAGAACAGTATAAAAGAAAAATGTACAAGTTGAGGGCCTATTGCTCAGCTGCTCTGTGGAAACTCTCATTGTCTTACCCCATAGATTCTTTTCTTCTCCAAGTGAATCACTGAGCGTCTTTAAGGAACCTCATTGTGTGAGTTTATACCCATTTTCCTAGATTTTCTAGCCTCTGTTGTATTTGTCACCCCTCTCAGCTTCATACCATTGGCCAATGCCCGGAAGATATGTCTGCACAGCATTTTGGAGTGAATGCGACTGAGCCTTCTGCCCGGGGCCAACAGTCTCAGGCTAGCAGGGCTTGGGCTAGTGCTTTGAAAACAGCTGTATAGACAGTGCTTTGAAATTGCTGCTTGGTGTAGAGCCCTGGCTCTGAAGCCCACCCACCTCCAGAGGCCGAGCTCCAGCCCAAGCTGCAACTTCTAAGTCCTGTCTGTGCAGCTATTTTTAGAGCACTAGCTGTCAACGTGGGCTCGGCAGCTTGCTTCTGCTCACCCCAAAATGCTGTGTAGACATACTTTTACTGTATTAGGTTTTATAGGTTAGAGCAGCCAATGCACAGTGAGACAGTACAGGTCTCTTTTGTCCATTGATTTGGTGACCCTAAATAGCCTCTGTGTGTTCACTGAAACCAATGGGACAATAAGATCGAAGTACCATATGACAAATATTGAAATTAGAAATGTTGAAATGCCTTGATAAGGCCAGGGTTTAAGAACCTGATGCTGCTTCACACAGCAAACTCCAGTGGAGGGCACGTCTCACTGAAACAGATTTTGTTTACAATCTTCATCCACAAGGACAAGGGAGGCAATGTTATAGCCTTTGCTAAGAGGTTAATCCTTGCAGAGGCAGCGTCATGCCCTTTAAATACATACTCCCTCCGTACTTTACCAATTGCCACGTTTGCAATGGAGAACTTCTGTAATGTCAGACAGGATTTCTATACATCCTGGTCTTTATGTAGTGTGAATGCAATCACTGATATTTGGCCTCCGTGGTCAGACAGAGACCCTATTTATCTGGCACCCACTTATCCCCAAATCCCAGCGATCTGTAATTGGACAATGCCCACAGAAATACGTCCTTCATGCTGAAATGTCTGTCCCTCCTTTATCTGACACTGTCTGTCTGAATAAATTCCAGGTCCCCTGTCATATTCAAATATATGGGCCCAGTCTATCCCGTCTGCTGTGTGACTTTAGATGGCAAGCTCTTTGGGAACGGGATTGTAGAGTGCTGAGCATGTCTTTGGTGCTAAATAAAAAGTTTATAATTCAACAGATTTTCACAAGTGACTAGTAGTTTTGAGTGTCCAACTGGAAACGCCTTAAAGGGACCTGCTTTTCAGAAAGTGCTGTGCCACCCACCCTCTGAAAATCAGGTCCTTTCAATGTGTTTAAAGTTGGGGACACCCAAAAATTTTAGGCACTTTGGCCACAGTTTTCCAAAGCAAAGGTTTGGGATTCATGAGATGTGGATTTTATTCCCAGTTCTGCCTCAGACTTCCTGTGTGACCTTAAGTGCTTACAATTTTGTTGCCCCAAGTTCCTTCTAGGCACAGTGACTGTAAGAGTCCTTTCCAGCCACACAGGAGTGGGTGAGACTTGAAAGATGTTTTTAAGAAGTTTAAAATACTCCAATTTGAAAGACATTAATCTTCAATTCTGTACATGTGGTTATATTCCTTTAAGCATCTGTTTTTCTTGTTAATGCACAATAGAATTCCAGTTGTTTTAATGTGCTAATTGCTATGGGAATTGAGTGCAATTCCCAGGGTTTTTTAATATCTTATAATTACATTCAAATTTTTAAAATGGAGAACAAACATATC
Source organism: Lepidochelys olivacea (assembly GCF_965140295.1). Classification (NCBI taxonomy): domain Eukaryota; kingdom Metazoa; phylum Chordata; order Testudines; family Cheloniidae; genus Lepidochelys; species Lepidochelys olivacea. The sequence goes on from NC_140416.1 coordinate 105,678,825, forward strand.
TTAAGAAAATGATATAGAAAATGGTAATAAAATAAAATTTCAATCAAAAGCCTTGCCTTAAAGCCATGTGAGGAAAATTCCAACCTTCTTCTTTTGTATTAAAACATGATGTATCTTGCAAGTCTCTATTTTTAAAAGCAGTGTGACTTTGACTCTATGCAAAGATTGCACAATTCAGGGAGGATATTCTTGGGCAAACAGATCACGGGTATAAAATTCGTTATCACACCAACAGGTTTTGTTACATGAAAAAGGATATTTTAGGAGAGCAAAAGTAAAGTGTCTATAGATAACTAACATTTGATAGCCAAAGCTGTGATTTCTGAGGCTAAAAGTCAGAGAAACACCTTACAGAAAGGGAGTGGCTTAGTACTTTAGTAGAAGGTATTTTGTGAATAAAGCCGTCTGGGCTGTAAAATACTACAGTAAGTTTGAGAGCATTTAGGTTTGATTCCTACAACATGTACACCAATGAATGGGGAACAACTATAGTAGAGAGAGAGAGCATGGGGTCTGGTGAAAGGCCTAAGGCCTGAACCAATCAGCAAAAGCCAGGCTATGAGCAAAAGTCAGACCCTGTCGTAAAGCAGCTGCTTGCTTACAAGTTCACTGTCCAGTACGTAAACTTGGCAAAATCGTGGTGAATTTTGCTAAAACACAGGCACTCCTAAGAAGTACTAGGTATTGGGTATTCATGTGAACACATTCCAGAAGGCTATTGCAGGTCCACCCCAACATAAAGTTATGGCATAAATACAATCATGGAAGATGGCACAGGAACACACTGACCCCAAATAAGACAAGGGTAGGAGGACATGATCGTGACTGGAGATGTTTTGTTCGAACCAACAGATACAAGGGATAGGGTCGGTAACTACATCAGGAACATAATCCATCACTTGTTTGTATAAAAGAGGAATCATAGGATTTGTCACTTGTCCAGCCATGGGGGCATCAGAAAGCTCTGCTGTGGACTGAGCTGAGTCCATTGTCACAAGCAAATGTATTAGTGTACCTTTAGAGTCTAGGGGCACTAGTACCGTGCTTCATCGGCAATAAACCTAGCCGAGCGCCTTTGCCACCAAACTGAGTGTGTGGTCTTTCTGGATAGTACTGTTGAGGTCTGCTGGGCCAGCTATCTGAGCAGAGCAGGGACAGCACATGGAGAGAACACGCACATGCATGCCAACTGACAACAATCACAATCTTTTTTACGCAGGTCCCATTCCTTTCCTTTCTGTCCTTCTTCCTGTCCCTTCAGCTTCTCTTTCTTTTCCATTGTCACTAAATATAGATTTCTACCAATGGCAAAAAGGACATTTTAAGTTGAAGATAGCATTATATTTTATTCTGTGCTCTAAGCAGTGGTTCTTAACCTTTACTGCAGCCTGCACCCCTTTGGTTCTCAAAATATGTTCTCTCACCCCTTATCAAAAATCGTTGAAGTAGATCAGTTCTTTAAACCTAGATATATTTTTGTTTGTATATTACAGTAATCGTTAAAAATGTATAATGTTAATAAATACATAGGTTTGATGAAACAAAGTAGTTGTACTTACGTGCCTGTGCTTAATTTGTGTTTTCGATGATTTACCTTCTAAAAAAATCTGGCATGTCTCGCACTCCCAGAAAGGGCATCTCGCACCCCCAGGGGGTGCGTGCACCCCAGGTTAAGAACCACTGCTCTAAAGGTTCTTATCCCACCCTCATCACAGTAGTATCTGAGCAACTTCCAGTAGTTCAATAAGGGTAAGTGACTAACATTAGTCACATGGGGCTTGTGCTTTCTCTCTTCTCTCTAGGGAAGGAGAGAAATTCCAATTCATACTCAATTGTCTTACCTTGGTTTTTGTTTAATATGACTGTACCTTGCACACTGCTTGTACTCTCTAGGCTGGTGATCTCTGTACATTCCTGAGAGCTGGTAGGCAAACTCATTGGCTAGAGAGGTAGACTAAAGTTCTCAACCACCATCTAGTCAAAATCCTGTCTTCAAGCCTGTCTCTATTGTCACCTCTTCATTTTATGGCCAGGCCCCTGTGGCTGGTTTATGCCTCTGCCAGTGCGGTGGTCTAAAAGTAGAATACAGGCTCTTATACAGAGGGAGAGTTTTAAAATTAGGTTGTTCCCCTCTCACTTATGTATGGGCCCATTTTTTAGTCATTGCATTTTGGTAGGAGGATATTAATTTAACATAGATCCCCTCGTGTGGGAGTCCATTCCACTTGTTCCTCATTCTCTGTAAAATAAAACCTTCTTAAACGCTTTTGTAGAAAGCCCCTCTTTAGGTAAGCTCAGAATAATGCCAGTGCTTAGAAATATTTCCTTCTCCTGAAAGCATTTGTGAAAGGCTGCCTCTAAGTGCCTTTGCCACAATCTTTCCCATATGATAATGAACAAACTCTTGGAGAACAATGCTTTATAATTTCAGAGATGGGTTTCCTTCCAAATTTTCAGATGCTATGCTTGTCCCAGAGCCACAGGATTGGTGCTATGCCTTCAGTTCTGGAACAATCTTCTGTGTGCCAGGATCTGACTCTTCCTTCAGGTTAGGCCATGCAGCCTCAGTTCCTCCTTAGACTGACTCTCTGGGGCTTCATCACTCCTGCTTCACACCATAAACTCTGCTTAGCAAGTCCAACTGAGAGAGACTCCTGGTAGAGACTTGTACACTCTTCAGAGATCAACGCACCTCACTCAGTATTTGCAGGGACACTCAAGCAGTGTTTTCAAAACAGTCAGGTTTATTGATCAACTGGAGCATAGCATAGTCCTTAGGTTAGCATAAAGAAATAAAGATTAAAACATAATCAATTTGGGTCAGCCCGGAGAAGTTCACCAGCCAAGCTGTAGTGAACTCTATTTTCAGGCTCTGTCTCTCTCTCTCTGACTTCCTTCCTAGTCAGTTCGCAGGTGAGAGAGCCCAAACTTCTTCCACAGCCCACGTTTATCCCCCCACCTCACACCACACAGTCCTTTGCTCTCGAGCTGGAGGTCTCTGCTCAGATTCCCTGCTGAGAGGCAGGTAAATCCTTCACCCTCTGGGTCTTTAGTTGCTAGGTGTCAGTGTCCTGGTGATTGCTTTTTCCCTTGTCTTCTCGGATTTTCCATATGGGTGTGCCTTGGCCAGCTTATTAACGACTCTATTCATTCCACCCGTACAGTGTGGTGACGCACACTCCTAGGTCTCTTGGCCTGCTCTGAGAGCAAACGTAATCCTTCCCTCTGCCCCCCTCCCTCCTGGGTAGCAATGCAAAGCATGGGGGAAACTGAGCCACACATAAGATTAATAAAAAATTACAAAAAATTCCCACTTTATCTCAAAGCTTCAAGGGGATCTCAAGTTGATGGTTGTTGACACATCAACAGTTAAGGTGGGAAGATAGGATAGTCATCAGAATTATCTGATTTCAGGCATGAGCTCAGGAGATTTTTCAGTGGGCAGAGCAGGTGCACAGAATCATTTGAGTTTGAGCATGATACAGGAGGAGACAGAAAGTTATTGGAGTGACTGGAAGGGGAAAGCAAGGGGGTGAAAGCATTAAAAGAGCATCTTTGCTACGTGCTAATGGAGCTGCTGCTTCTTTAGCTCAGCTCGTAGAAAAAGCCTGTTTTTGGAGCTGAACATCCTGGATTCTATCCTGGTTGCTCACCTGGGGGCAAGGGCACTATATTTACATCCTGAAAGGCAGATCCAGTATGTATCCTCACCAGATGGAGAAACTGAGCCACAAGGATGACGATCTTGGCCAGAGGGAGTCAGTGTCAAAGCAGAATGTGGGAATTCTTGCCTCCCAAATCCTGTGCTCAGATCACTAGACCAGGCATACGCTTCCCACCGAGTGGTAAAATGTGTACTAGAAATGCTGGAAAACTGCCCAATTATTGTACTGTCAGATAACTGTCCTGACAGTCCTTCCCTGCAGGGCAGCCATCACTCCCTTTCAAAGTGTCAGTAATATAAAATCAAGACTCCTTAGAAAGAGTTAATTGAGGTGCTCCAGCATCCATTTCCCCTCTGTTTTTTAAATCTCAGTACAATAGATGCTGAGATTAAAAATGGTAGCAGGATTTAAAGGAGTAGTTTGAAATAAACCATGCAAATGACATCATCAAGGCATTTTCATATTTTTTAAAATACCTTTTCTTTTTGTTTCTCTGTAATACTTTGTACTCCCATATCACCTTCCACCTGAAGATCTGAAAGTGTTTCACAAACATTATTGGCTGCTGCAAGAATGAATCTAAGTTCACCCCCATTTTAACAGGTGGGCAATTGAGGCACACAGAGGTTAAGTGACTTGCTCTAAGTTATCCAAGAAGACTGTGCTGGAGCTAGGAACAGATCCCCTCATCTCTTGAAACATTCTATCACCATCCTTCCTCCCTTTGGGAGTGTGAGATCGGTGGCATAACATCAGGATAAAACATAAGAGCGCAGTCAGCTTTTTCTTTCTTTCTTGGCTTTGTTGTTTGTCCTGGCATACAGGCTCATAGGTTTGTCATTGTAGGGCTGGATTGTCAATATCTGGGCTCCTACCTTATTATATTTGTTTGTTTTTATTACTTAATTAAAGGAGAAATTAAGCCTTTTGTTTTGAAAAACCATTGCATGGACTTAGTAAAGAGATTCCACCCCCATCCATCCAGCTGCAAGCCAAGTTTTAGGCCTTGCCCAGGCCCACCGACAGCAATTCTGTGCCCCAGGGCAGAACAGGCAAAGGGGCTTCCACAGGCCTGCCCGGCTGCCTTTGCTGTCGCCAGTACCACCCCGTGTGCACCTAGGAGTCCTGTGGCCTGCCTGGGCAATTTAAAAGGGCATGGGGCTCCTGGCCACCACCGCCATTACCACAGCAGCGGAGGTGGTGGCAGCTGGGGGCCCCCTTTTAAATCGCTGGGCCCTGGGCAATTATCCGCTTCCCACCCCCCTGTCGGTGGCCTGGCCTTGCCAACTTGACGGCATCGCTGTAACTCTCACTTGTTCTGCATCTTGCAAACAGCATAATGACCTACTACTGGGCACGTTGTCTGGTATGTCTCTTCAATCAAGGAACTGCCAAAATAAAGTAGACAGAAATTAAACTGGTCTATGTATGCATCTGATTTTATCAAGCACAAAGGCCATAGAAAACTGGGAAAGTTTTCCCAGTGAAGCTGGCCTTGAAGCCCCAGCAGATAAGGCAGAGAGAGATCAGAGACTAAAACGTGCATGATGTTCTTTCTCTTTGCAGAGCGAATAATGGTGCTGGTATAGTGTCCTGGGAGTGGGGTTCTTCTTTCCTGGAAGAGCCTGGTGCACTCAAGTGCCTCTGACACATCTACATAATCCTGCCCATCCTCCAGCTGCTCTAGTGTCAGTTTATTCTCACCCATATCCCCTTTGCTCTATATGCTCTTCCTAATCTTCTCACCTTACTGCTGTCTTTGGCCTCTGATACTGCATGGTGCTCTTCCTAATCTTCTCACCTTACTGCTGTCTTTGGCCTCTGATACTGCATGGTGTGCTGCACCCACACTGCTCACACTGTTGCAATTAGTGCAGTGGTCTATTCTTCAGATCCAAGGCAGAATTGGGGCCTGTGTCTCTTTGTAAATTCTATCATCTTTCCCCTTCTGCCTGAAGCAGTCTCCCTGCCCAGTCTTCATCCGCCAAGCAAACTCCTTGCCTTCTCCTTAAAACCCTCCTCTTCCAAGCAAAAGACTTTTAAAAAAATTGACTGATGGTATTTACTGTAAGATGAGTTGTTGTTTCTAGTGAAATAATCTCCCTAGAGCAGGCTCAGCACATAAATTCCATGTGTCAGATTTCACTGAACAGATTTTTCACAAATCAGTAGAAAGCATAGGTACCGACTCTGTAGGTGCTCCGGGACTGGAGCACCCACAGAAAAAAAAAATAGTGGGTGCTCAGCACCCACTGGCAGCCCTGTGGATCAGCTCCCCCTACCCCCAGCACCTCCCGCCGATCAGCTCCTCCCTTTCACTCCCAGCATTGCCCACCTGCCACAATCAGCTGTTCAGTGGCATGCAGGAGGCACTGTGTGTGTGTGTGGGGGGGGGTGGAATGGGATGAGAAGAGGTGGGGCAGGGGTGGGAAGAGGGAGTGTGGAGGTTTGGGGGAATGGGTGGAGTGCGAGTGAGGCCTAAGGATATCCAGCACCCCTGGGGAAATCACAAAGTCAGCGCCTCTGGTAGAAAGGCAGGATTAACATCAGAACTGAAGGTATTTGAGCATTACAGCTATTCATTGCATAGACTTGAGCTGCTCCAGTCCTCTGCTAGAATCATAAGTAACAATCGTATCTATCCTTAGTACATAGTCTTTGCATACCATGTATGGAATGAAGTTATTAAAGTTTGATCAACTGCAGGACAAACTTGAAAATCTTCCCACAATTTTGAAACTTCTGTGTTTGTTTATTTTATAGTGTAGGGCAGGGAGGGGCTGGATTTCTGAAATGTTTCTAATGGGATGATGCCTGGGGCTCATAAATATTTGAAGCCCCAAAGAACAGAGAATATGACCAAGAAGACTGTGTGTGTGCGAGAAGGAGCTCAGGTCTTACAATGACTCCATGCTTCAGACATTTTTATGATGACCCCTGGGAGAGGCTGAGTCATTGGATCATGACCTCTTTCTCCTTTGGGGCCTATTTATATTGGGTATCTCTGGCAGTATAGCTACACTGTATCCATTTGATTTAGTTAGTGTTACTGAAATCTGGTGGGATGATTCACACAACTGGAATGTTAAAAGCAATCGTTATAACCTATTTAGAAAGGCTCAAGTGGAAAAGGAGCAGGGGGACTGGCACTCTGTCAAAAATGGCATTACCTGTTTCCAGGTCATCAGTAACTCTGAAGAAAATGATCTTGAATGCTTATGGATCAATGTGCTAAGATAAGGTACAAGATGGGGTACTAGTTGGTGTGTGCTATAACCCACAAAATCACACTTGGAAACAGGATGATCAGCTCCTTATGCACTTATCTACAATGTGTGGGGTGGGGAAAAACGGTATGTGATCATGGAGGACTTCAATTTGAGTGATATATCCTGTGGAGGTTTCATGTGGCCAATACTAAAACATACTTGGAATTTCTAAACATAACAGATGACAATTTTCTAACTCAAAACATTTTGCAGCCAACACAGGGGATTTCTATATTACAGCTTGTCTTGACAGATGAAGAGGAACTGATCATAGAACTAAAAATTAATGGTAGCTTAGATACAGATCTGACTTGTTCGCATTTATTATGTGCAAGCAGAATAAAGTCCAGAGCAGTCATATCTATCTATCTATCACAAAGCAAAAACAAATATGAGCCAAATCAGCGGGAGGAAGAATTTAAACAGAAAAATGTGAATGATAATTGGGAATCATTAAGAACATCATACTACATGCCCAAAAGCCACAGTTGAGGAAGAAGGCCGTGCTGGTTAAAAACCTGACTGGTTTAGAGGGGAAGTGAAGGCAGCTGTAAAAATAAATAAATAAATACAAATAAATAATATGTAACAATTGGAAGAAAGGGGAAGTTAATAGTAATGAATATAAATCAGAAGTTAGGAATTATAGAAAATTGAAAAGTGAAGCCAATGGATACAAGGAGAACTGTATGTCCAGCAGACTAAAAGACAATATGGAAAAGTTTTTTAAAATATATTAGGAACGAAAAGAATCCTGACAGTGATATTGGTCCATTAGATAGAAATTGTATAATTCTTATTAATAATTCAGAAAAGGCAGAAGTGTTTAATAAATATTTCTCTACCATATTTGGGAAAAACAGATTATATAGTCCCACCATATGGTGATGATAACGTGCTTTCCATTCCACTAGTATCTCTGGGCCCTGGTCTACACTAGGACTGTCGGTTGAATTTAGCAGCGTTAAATTGATGTAAACCTGCACTCGTCCACACGATGAAGCCCTTTATTTCGACTTAAAGGGCTCTTAAAATCGATTTCCTTACTCCACCCCTGACAAGTGGATTAGCGCTTAAATCGGCCTTGCCAGGTCGAATTTGGGGTACTATGGACACAATTCGACCTCCAGGAGCTATCCCAGAGTGCTCCATTGTGGACAGCACTCTCAACATCTGGACAGCACTCTCAACTCAGATGCACGATTGTTTGCCGTTGCTCTGAAGCAGGAAGGGGCGACCGACAACACGGCTTACAGGGTTGGCTTACAGGGAGTTAAAATCAACAAAGGGGGTGGCTTTACATCAAGGAGTCTTTCAGGCAGGACTTCATGGAGGGTTCCAATAAGAAATGGTGCACCTAAGTTATTGTTCTTATTGGAACAAGGAGATTAGTCTGGCCTCTGATTGATACATGGCTAGATTTACCTCGCTGCACCTTCTCTGTGAGTGACTGCAGTGTGACCTAGAGGAACGAGTCCCCTAGAAGGGGGGGGAGGGAGGGTTTGCAAATGAATACAAAACAGATCTGGTCTATTTCTTGTTTTGATCCACTCCATCTATCTTTTACATCTTTGGCTGGCAGCAGACGGTGCAGAAGGACTGCATGCCATCCACATCTCATGGCTGCTCGGCAGAAGATGGTACAGTAGGACTGCTAGCAATCCGTATCACCTGCCTGCTCACCATAAGATGGTTCAATAGGACTGACTGCAGGACTAAAGAGAATGACCTGATCAAGTCACTCCAAATTTAGTCCTTGCGCCCATGTCTGCCCAGGCGCTCCTGATCGACCTCACAGAGGCGACCAGGAGCACCTCGGACATGACGATGACGGCTACCAGTCCTATTGCACCGTCTGCTGCCACAAGGCAATGGGTTGCTGCTGCTGTGTAGCAATGCAGTACCGCGTCTGCCGGCACCCAGGAGACATATGGTGACAGTGAGCTGAGCGGGCTCCATGCTTGCCTTGGTATGGCGTCTGCACAGGTAACTCAGGAAGAAAGGCACAAAACGATTGTCTGCCCTTGCTTTCACGGAGGGAGGGAGGGAATGGGGCCCTGACGATATGTACCCAGAACCACCCGCGACAATGTTTTAGCCCCAGCAGGCATTGGGATCTCAACCCAGAATTCCAATGGGCAGCGGAGACTGTGGGAAGTGTGGGATAGCTACCCACAGTGCAACACTCCGGAAGTCGACTCTAGCCTCGGTACTGTGGAAGCACTCCGCCGAGTTAATGCACTTAATGCACTTAGAGCATTTTCTGTGGGGGGACACACACTCGAATATATAAAATCGATTTTTAAAAAACCAACTTCTATAAATTCAACCTAATTTCATAGTGTAGACATATCCTAGGGGACGTTAAACAGAAGCAATTAAAGTTACACACTTTTAAATCAGCAGGTCCAGATAAATTACATCCAAGAGTTTTACAAGAGCTGGCTGAGGAGCTTGTGGACTATTAATGTTGACTTTCAATAAGTCTCGGTCCACTGTGGAAGTTCAAGAAGATTGGAAAAAAGCTAATATTGTGCCAATATTTAAAAAGGGTAAACGGGATGACTCAGGTGATTATAGGCCTGTCAGTCTGACATCGATCCCGGGCAAGATAATGGAGTGGCTGATACGGGACTCAATAAAGAATTAAAAGGAGAGTGATGTAATTTATGGAAATCAACATGGGTTTTTGGAAAATGGATCTTGTCAAACTAACAGGATATCTTTTTTTTTGGTGAGATTACAAATCTGGCTGATAAAGGGAATAGTGTTGACACAATATACTTACACTTCTGTAAGGCATTTGACTTGTACTGCACGAGATTTTGATCAAAAAACTAGAATGATCTAAAATTAACATGGCACACATTAAATGGATTATAAACTGGCTAAGTGATAGGACTCAAAATGTAACTGTAAATGGGGAATCTCCAGTGGGGTCATGCAGGGAGTGGTTCTTGGCCCTATACTATTTAACATTTTTATCAATGACCTGGAAGAAAACATAAAATCATCACTAATAAAGTTTGCAGATGACACCAAAACTGGGGGAAGGGTAAATAAGGAAAAGGACAGGTCACTGATACAGAGAGATCTGGATTGCTTGGTAAACTGGGTGCAAGCAAATAATATGTGTTTTAATATTGCTAAATGTAAAGGTATACACCTAGGAAAAAATAATGTGTGCCATATTTACAGGACGGGAGACTCTATCCTGGGAAGCAGTGACTCTGAAAAAGATATGGGAGTCATGCTGGATAATCAGCTGAACATGAGCTCGCAGTGTGACTCTGCAAACAAAAGAGCGAATGTGATCCTGTGATGCATAAACAGGGGACGCTCCAGTGGGAGTAGACAGGTTTTTTATCTCTGTATTTGGCACTGGTATGACCACTGCTGTAATATTGTGTCCAGTTCTAGTGTCCACAATTCAAGAAGTATCTACAGGGGGAACAAATATTGTATAATGGGCTCTTCAATGTAGCAGAGAAAAGTATAACTTGATCCAATGGCTGGAAGTTGAAGCTAGACAAATTCAGACTGGAAATAAGGTGTAAATTTTTAACAGTGAGAGTAATTAACCACTGGAACACTTTCCCAAGGGTCGTGATGGATTCTCCATCACTGACAATTTTTAAATCAAGACTGGATGTTCGTCAAGTGATGTCCCCATGGGTGCTCCCCTGTAGGTGCGGCAGCACCCCCGTGCCTGTGATCAGAGATCTTTGGCAGCAGTGCCTCTCGGACCACACATGTGCACCTCCCGCATCGCAAGCCGTGAACGGGACATACGTATATAGCATTGTGTGGTACAGCCAGACCCCAGTTCCTTCTCTGCTACCTTTGGTCTGAGGTACAATCTGCAGCAGAGCCCACTTCTTTTTGACTAGATAGTGCCTTACCTGTCAGTTTTAGTTTAGTTAGTACTTCCTTCTTTTTCTTTCCTCTATGTTAAAAAAATGTTTTCACTTTACCCTACTCATTACTTCATAGGTTAGGTTTTCATTTCCCCCCTTCCTGCCGACCCGACCGGGAAGCTTTTTCCTTGCCCTTTTGCCCGGATTAAGAGGTGTGTCTCTTGCTAACTCACCTTCCCGGTAACAGATGGCTACCCACAGTATATTCGCTGTCTGACAGAAGGACAAAAATGTTCCCACTGCCACGACTTGACTGCCAGAGTTAGAAAAGACTGGGACATTCTCTTCATGGAGAAATAACTGCATCCAGCATTGGACCAGGGTTCAGACTATCCCCATATGCAATTTTCCTGCTTTGATGAGAAGAAATGAGCTTCCTCATCACTCCCTGAGGCACTGCCCGCTAGAACACCATTCCCTGCAAGGTCAGTCACCTAGACATCATTGGACAGGGGACATAGCTTCAGGGCCTGTCCAAATACCTCTAGTCCTGGAACAAAACAACAGTCTAAAGACCCTAACCGGGCAGACCTACAGCCCTTGGCACCGTCTGTCAGCTCTGGAGACCAAGACAGACCAACTTTGGGAACTAACTGTTGGCACTTATGAAGCCGTCGGCACTGGGCAAGTCTCCAGCTCCACCTGCTGGCTGCTTAAGAGACTGTATCTCTTCCTCCGCACTGATTCATGCATGAATGCGGATGATGTTGCTACCTCCTCCTCAGGAGTTCAGATGCCCTAAAAAGCTACTTGTATCTGACGTGCCTGAGTCACCACTGCTCAAACACGACCTCTACCACTTCCACCCTCCTCTCTGGGCTCATGACATTCTTTCCTTTTCTCTTTGAGGACTACAACTCCTTTCCCCAGTGAGAAGGAGGAAGAAGAGGAGGAGGAGTGCTCCATCACACCCTCTTGTTTGAGACCAGAACCCTGGTAGGGACCACTGTGGATGCAACCCCGAACATTCCACTTCCTCCACATTGGCCATATTGGTTCCCCTGGTCCATGTACAGAGCCCAGTTCAGGAAGCCTCCCCTGGAGCAAAGCCATTAACTTACACCTTTGCCTTCTCCACCAATTTCTCTTCAACCAGAGACCAAGCCTCCCCTAGTAACAGATGAAGAGGAAGAAAAGGAAGAGGAAGCTCCACTACATTTCTCATCTTCTTCCCTTGATGAGGCTCTCATGCCTTTGTCTCCTACTGCTGCTGATGATTTCAAGCATTTTCAAGAATTATTTCGCAGGATTGCAGACTCCCTCCAGATTCCTTTGGAGGAAGTGCAAGATCAGCAACATAAACTGCTCAATATCCTGCACACACCCTCCTCCACAATAGCCGTCCCAATTAATGATGCCCTTCTTGATCCCACTAAACTGCTTGGCAGACCCCGACATCCATCCCTCCGACCTGCAAATGGGCAGACAAAAAATATGATGTCCCCACAAAGGATATGGTTATTCAGTTACACAGGTGATGTCTGCAAGTGGGGCTACGTATAATATATGTCCCTCACAGACACAGCCTGCACAAACACTTATCCATGCCCAAGAAGTTCAAGGACTCACTACTGTGGTGGACACAGCCCAAGAATGTCTGTGTAAGGATTCCTTTCCATCAACCAGCACCCGCCGACCATGATTCCAACAACTTTATTCGGTTGGGGAGCACACCTTCACACTCATACAGTGCAGGGCAGATGGTCCTTAGTTGAACCCACCCTACACATCAACCTTCTAGAGCTATGAGCTGTCCTCATTTTCTCTCACTGATCTCACATTGCACCATCAGAGTCATGACGGATGGACAATTCATCTGCATGTTTTATATCAACAGGCAATGAGGAGTGAAGTCCCACTTTTTTTGGATGCACTGAAATTATGGAACTGGTGTATCCAACACGACATCACCATCTCAGCCACATACGTCCCTGGACACTGGGGAACAACACTGAAGGCTCACTGAACAGGAGATTCTTCCATGCTCATGAGTGGGAACTGGATATGCAAATCCTTCAGTTTATCTTCAACCACTGGGGATTCCTCACCATAGATGTTTTTGCCACACTGCAAAACGCCCACTGCCCTCAATTTGCTCCCAGGTGGGACTGGGACATGGATCTCTGGGAGACTCATTCCTCATCACATGGGATGTGCCACTACTCTATGCCTTCCCTCCCTTTCCCCTTCTGTTTCAAGTGCTCCACAAGAAACAGGAGCACTGAGCCCTTGTCATCCTTATAGCTCGGACATGGCCACGACACATCTGGTATACTTACCTCCTTCACATGATGAGATGCCCTCCGATCTCTCGCCATCTGAGTCCGTGACTCCTTTCACAGGTTGTGGGTTGCATCTTCCATCCCAATCCACAACTGCTCCACCTGAAAGCCTGGCTCCTTCATGATTCTGGGATTCGGAAATAATCTGTTCGGAAGCAGTTAAACAGGTACTCTTGAATAGCAGACGCGACACTACTAGACACACTAACTTCCAAAAATGGACTAGATTCCCATACTGGTGCGTCTCCCATCATGTCGATGCAACAAGTGCTCCATTACCACCTATCCTGGACTTTATTTTAAACCTTAAACAACTGGGATTATCCACTAGCTCCATCTGTGTGCATTTGGCTGCCATCACAACCGTCACTGCCACATAGACAGCTACTTTGTCTTCACACACCCACTCAAGAAAAGTTTCCTGAAGTGTCTTCAAAATCTTTACCCTCACATACAAGATCCAACCCTGGCCTGGGACCCTGGCCTTGTCTTACGCTCTCTTACTAGGCCTGTGTTTGAAACAATGGCAATGTGCTCCTACTTCACTTATCTATGAAAACAGCATTTCTTGTTGCTATTACCTGTGTCCAATGGACTGGTGAAATTGGAGCACTTATGACATGCCCCCCCGTATACACTTTTTTATAAAGACCAAGTTATGTTATGTCCTCACCCCAAATTTTTTACCCAAGATACCATCTGCTTTCCCTCTTAATCAATCTATCCACCTGACTTGCTTCTTTCCAAAGCCTCATAGCAACCAACAGGAGGCAGCGCTGCACACCATTAGCTTTCTACCTGGACAAAAAGAGAACTAAACCTTTCCGAAAATTGCCACACTTATTCCTTTTAAGGGCCAAAAGATCCAAGGGTGCAGCCATCTCTAAGCAACGCCTTTCCAAGTGGATCTTGCAGTGTATACATCTATCCTATCAACTACACAATTGACAATCTCCTCCTGGAACTAAAGCACGTTCCACTTGCCACTTCCGTTGCTTTTCTCAATAATGCCCCAACTGCTGACATTTGCAAAGCGGCCACATGGGCATGAGCAGGCACTTTTCCCCATCACTATGCCATCGCTCACACCGCCGCCACAGATACTGTCCTAGGGCACGCTGTCCTATCATCTGCAGGAAATGCTGCTCCAAAGCCCCAGCCTTCCTACTAGGGGCACTGCTTCCTAGTCACCTGCAGTCGAGCACTCAGAGGCCATCATTCGAAGAAGAAAAGAAGGTTGCTCACCGTGTGCAGTAATTGAGGTTCTTTTAGATGTGTGTCCCTATGGGTGCTCTAGTACCTGTCCTAGAATCATAGACTCATAGAATATCAGGGTTGGAAGGGACCCCAGAAGGTCATCTAGTCCAACCCCCTGCTCGAAGCAGGACCAATTCCCAGTTAAATCATCCCAGCAAGGGCTTTGTCAAGCCTGACCTTAAAAACCTCTAAGGAAGGAGATTCTACCACCTCCCTAGGTAACACATTCCAGTGTTTCACCACCCTCTTAGTGAAAAAGTTTTTCCTAATATCCAATCTAAACCTCCCCCACTGCAACTTGAGGCCATTACTCCTCGTTCTGTCCTCTGCTACCATTGAGAACAGTCTAGAGCCATCCTCTTTGGAACCCCCTTTCAGGTAGTTGAAAGCAGCTATCAAATCCCCCCTCATTCTTCTCTTCTGCAGGCTAAACAATCCCAGCTCCCTCAGCCTCTCCTCATAAGTCATGTGTTCCAGACCCCTAATAATTTTTGTTGCCCTTCGCTGGACTCTCTCCAATTTATCCACATCCTTCTTGTAGTGTGGGGCCCAAAACTGGACACAGTACTCCAGATGAGGCCTCACCAATGTTGAATAGAGGGGAACGATCACGTCCCTCGATCTGCTCGCTATGCCCCTACTTATACAAGTCCTCCTCCACTGTGCTTCGAAACTGAAACATAAGCTCAGCAGGAAGAAACTGGGTGGGGGTGGGAGGGGCGGTCAGGCTGCCCAGCACTAAAAATATATGTCCCGCTCACGATGTGAGATGAGGGAGGTGTGCATGTGAAGTCTGATGGCCACTGTTGCTGCTGATCTCCGATTCCAGGTGCACGGGTGCTGCTGCACCAACAGTGGAGCACCCGTAGAGAAACACATCTTGAGGAACCTCGGTTACTGACAGGGTGAGTAACCATCTCTTTTCTAAAAGCTCTGCTCTTGGGATTAAATTTGGGAAGTTCTACGGCCTGTGTTATACCAGAGGTCAGACTAGACGATCCTAATCAGAGGCGATGTGTGTGTGTGTGGGGGGGCATGCAGGGTCAAGTGCCCCTCGATTGGCCTGCTGGAGGTGGGGAAGGAGAGGAGGTCTGTTCTTCTCTCCCTGCACCTCTCCCTCCTCACGTTCAGCCGCTCTCCCTGGCAGCCGGGCAGGGAGCAGGATGGAGCCATTTCTGCCTGAGAGAGCCTGGCTGGGAGGCAGCGGCGGCCCGCACCCTGCCAGGGCTCTGCTGCTGGGGACAGGGGTTGAGCGAGCCGGAGCCCCCTGTCACCCACCTGGCATGCTCAGCCCCTGTCCCTGGCAACCGAGGGAAGGGGGGGGGGGCAGTTACATGTCCAGTATGGGGAGGCACCAGTCATCTATGCTCCTAATGGTCCGTTCTGGCCTTAGAATCTATGATTCAAGAATAAGCTGCAATGTTGCAGCTCCAGTTTACACCAGTTCAGTGTGTATACACTTGGAGTTTGCACCAGCATAGATGCTTTGGTATAGCTATGCCAGTACAAATATCTGTAGTCTGTCCTGCAGAAAGAGCTTCTTCTTGGGTAGCCTTTCCCAGCACTAGTGGACATTTTTCAAACCCTAAAGTAATTTTCTCTAAAAATGGCTTTTTTTCTTAACTGGATTTTTTTTTTGGGGGTGGAAAATTGTCAACCTTATAAAAATGTTCTTTTCTCATGATATTTGTTTTCTCAAAATGGTGAGTGAAAACCACTATCAGAATGGTTTTCAAAATTCTTTCATTTGTCATAGCCCTAGTTTCAATCACCATTTTAATAAACATTTTGATGAAAATGATTGCAAAAAATTCATGACAAAATAGGCCCATTTTTCACCCTGTGAGATGAGAACAGCTTCAACATTTTTCTTTGCCAGAGGACGTTGTGAAGGTCAAGACTATAATAGGGTTCAAAAAAGAACTAGATAAATTCATGGAGGATAGGTCCATCAATGGCTATTAGCCAGGATCAGCAGGGATGGTGTCCCTAGCCTGTTTGCCAGAAGCTGGGAATGAGCGACAGGATGGATCACCTGATAATTACCTGTTCTGTTCATTCCCTCTGGGGCACCTGGCACTGGCTACTGTCGGAAGACAGGATACTGGGCTAGATGGACCATTGGTCTGACCCAGTATAGCCATTTTATGTTCTTCTGTTTTCCTGAGAGGGAGAAATCACATTTTGACCATCTCTATTCACAGTTAATAAAGGTAAAAATCCTTGATTAGGCTTGTACAATTCAAGGGTGACATATTTGTTAGATCTAATATTGATGACTTGATATCTGAGAGTCAAAAAATTTCATTAGATAATATTCTCTCTCTCTTTGCTATTTCTAGGTGCTGATACTGCTTTCAAAATGGTGGCAGGGAGGTAAGTGACAGCTCTTTGATAGCAGGAATAGAGTGAATTTTTTCACTTGCCCCAGGCAGCTGCTTATGAAAGAATGATGGAAGGAATGCAAATGAAGACACCCTTTACCATACTTGGAAATGTTTGATTAATCACATGGACTGTGGGTGAAGCACTGTTAATAAATCATGTAGTGTTACTAAATATAAAAAGGGATGGCTACTGAATAACTCAGCACATGTGTAGCAGTTACATTGCTACTTCCCTAGGTAATATTTTACTTTTCTCTTTGCGTTCATGCTGTATTATATTGTGGAGTAAAAGTTCTCTTCTCGTTGGAAAATAATGGCCCATCTGACAAAAAATGTAAATTTGATATAAATCTTTTGAATAATCTTCAGTTCCCATCCACTCCCCACTTTCTGTAACCTATGATGCTACAAGGGGACATTGATAAGTATGTTTATCCAAACTATGTTCTTTGAAGTGAATTTGGTGCTTGTGAAAAGGATGAGAGCCATAGCACTGGGGACTAAAGCTCTCAGCTTACCAGTGAAACAGGTATGCCAGAAGGAGGGGCAGTGCAATTATCCCCTCAGGTGGGTCTGCCAATGGGTTGCCAATAGTCCCTTATTTTTTTCATTTCTGTACAGCAAGATCAGGAGTTGCTGAGTGCTGCAAAAAGCATCAGGAAATACCCCTGGAAGATGTAGGTGAGTAATGCTTATTATTAATTATTATTATTATTTATTGATAATAATGATAATAATAATACTCGGAGGAGAAGTGGGGTAGGGATGCTAAGAAAATAGTCACTTATTTTTGAAATACAGTGTTGGCAACCCTATGTGACCTGGTGCAATCTTTGTTAGAAATGTGTGATTCAGGCCTTGATTCAACAAAGCGCATAAATACATGTGCAGTCCTGTTGGCACAGCACATGCTTAAGTACTTCGCAGGATCAGGACTTAGGTTTCCATGATCATTCAAGAGGAAATCCAGCCCGCTCCTCCACAGGTATGGATGCCACCTGGGCCTCAGAACTGGTGCAGTTCTACTGTGCAAAACAGGAGGCTGTATTTGGGGATGTATCACATGAGCTGACCCCTCTCCCTCTTTGGTTTCCCCTTTCCCCTCCTGTAGTCTGAGGTCAGTCTTCCATGTATAGCACAGAACAGTCACCATCCATTCACAGGCTGTTACTTTTCCACTTCCAACTAACCTTATTGAACTGTTTACATTGACAATGTTTAGTGTTGGCTTCTCTTATCTCATTGAACTTTGCTAGCTATGGGTAAATTTTCAGAGATTAGCTCCCTTGGCCCCACAGTGTCTGGGCATGGAAAAATTACTGGCACCAGCATGCATCTTTATTAAAGCCACTCCTCCGTCTCCCCCCAAATTAAAATAATTGGAAAACAAACCAACCCAAACCCCAGAAAATATTCAAAGTGTCAAAAATGATAAACAATTAACTGACAGTAAAATTCAGTTTGCATTTTCTAGTTCAGAAAGGGCACTGGACCAAAGCTCCACTGTTTTGCCTGATTAAGCAGCTGATATCAGTGTTGTTACCTTTGATACAGTCTATTTGATCAGCCAAAATAGTCCAGGTTTGATTTGGGTTATGTTTGTTGGTTTGGAGGACTAGATGACTCGGGATCAGAAATGAGATACAAAATTAACCACCTCTAAGTCATAAACATCAATGTTGTCCAGGTAGGAAATAACTGGCAGTTTCTGTTACCTGCTGGCTCAGGGGCCTATCTGAAAAGAGCTGATGGTCTCAGTCCAGTTCCTACTGGACAGGTGTGCCTGTCGCAGTATAACCTACCAGCATTGCACCTGAGCTGACCCTTTACGCAGAACGGCAAAGGAATGGAGGATGGGTAACCAATTCCCTAGAGTTCTAGAGATGGATCCTCTACAATATGCTTTTGCAGTAAGAAGACATCCCCCCACTAAAACCTCCACTGACTGCTCATTTAAAATTCCTATGGTATGACTTGGGTTGCTTCCCATAGGGAATTCCTTTGATGGACATGCACAATTGGTCCCGCAGAAGCTGCTCCGGTTAGGTTGCCTGTGGTCAAACATTGTGTAATGGATCTCTTAGCTTGCTAGCCTAAATTCAGGCATAAATTTTACATATGGAAATGTCAATGCACCAGTCTCTCTGGATAGACCAGTCATACGGGATGTTATTTGGGAAGCAGAGAACAGACAAAACAGGCATCTTCGGTGGAGATGTTGAGTGTACTTAGCTGAAGGCCAACAGGGAATGAGATCACAGCACAGTTTGCATTGTGGTCCTAGTCTAGGTGAAAAGGTGTTCTAATTGGAATGCCTTAAGCTTCTATGCACTTGCAATGCTCTGTGCTTATATATGATAGGACATTTTACAAGCACTAGTTACAAGCTTGTTGCAACCCTTGTGCTAAGGAGCCAAATTTATCTCTAATGTAACTCAACTGACTTTTGATGAATTATGCTTGGGATGAGGTTGACCCAAGTTCCTTAGCTCAGATCCACCCAAACCAATGCAAATTTAATCTGTTTCTCCCCAACGTGGTCTGGAATCTGCAAGTGTTCTAGCTGCATCCACTGATCCTCTAAACCCCATCCCGTGATCTGCAGATTCATAGATTATAAATCCAGAAGAGACCACTGTAATCATCTAGTTTGACCTGCATAATACAGGCCATAGAACTTCTCTGAATTAATCCCTGTTTGAGTTAGAGCATAATTTTTAGAAAAGCATCCAATCTTGATTTTAAAATTACCAGTGATGGAGAATCTACCACACCCCTTGGTAAACTGTTCCGATAGTTAATTAGCCTCACCGTTAAAAATTGTGCTTTATTTCCTGTCTGAATTACGTTTAGCTTCAGCTTCCAGGCATTGGATCTTGTTATGCCTTGCTTTGTCTGCTAGACTGAAGAGGCCACTATAGGTACTTATGGTCTGGGATCGAGTCACTCCTTAGATTTCGCTTTGTTAAGCTAAATATATTGAGCTCCTTGAGTCTATCACTATAAGGCAGGTTTTACGATTCTTTAATTATCTTAGTTCTTCTCTAAACCCTCTCCAGTTTATCAACAGCCTTCTTGCATTGTGGACACCAGAACTGGATGCAGTGATGTAGTGCTGTTTGTGTGCACGCGTGTGTATGACCAACATTCAACAAGTCGTCCTGCAGATTTGGTTCCCTGCTCCCCAACAGGATGGGCAGGTTTGTGGGTGGGAGGGTGGCAGCTCAGGAACTGCTTCCATGGAGCTCAGGAACTGTGGAGCTCAGGAACTGCTTCCATGGAGATTCCTCCGTCCCATTCCTTCTCCCCTAGAGCTCCCACGTGAGAGGTCACCTCCTGTAGCTCCAGAGTGCTCCCCCTTTCCGAAGCTGAGCTCCCTGTGTTTATGAGCACCACTCAGCCATGGCCAATCCCTTCATATATAAGTGTATCCACCTCTGTTTTTAAGAGTTGGCAAGGATGAGTTAAGCGCTGTGCAAGGCTGAAGACCCAGGGTCGTAAGGAGGAAGGTCAGGATGAATGGCAAGGGAAGAGGGGGTGACATGCTTTGCCCTGGATTGGGAAGGGAGTCTACTTTGAAATAGTGCTTGTGGGGGACTCTCCCAAAATCTCCACTCCTCTGTGTGTGTGTGGATGTACCTGGGCGAGTTATGGAAGAGACCATCTCCTGCGGTTAATTCATACAACAGGGATGATGTGGCAGCTCCATGTTCAACATCATCATTGTTTTATAAGGCCGGTCACCTA
Source organism: Lepidochelys olivacea (assembly GCF_965140295.1). NCBI lineage: Eukaryota > Metazoa > Chordata > Testudines > Cheloniidae > Lepidochelys > Lepidochelys olivacea. The sequence goes on from NC_140416.1 coordinate 105,699,349, forward strand.
GAGATTTGCAGGGTAAAAGGCACTGGAATAGAGGTTTCAGGTCAATGTTCTGGTTCACCTCTTCATGGGATTATTTATTCACAATATTCTTGGAACCAATTCAATCTTTGTCTCTCCCTGCACATGCATAGTTCATCAAATTTCCCCAGAGTACATAACCTCTGGAGGAAGGTGGAGTTAGCAGGGTTAGCCTTAATATATTACGAACTATATAATTTCCAAAGGACTGAAGCTGGCTTGTGCACGGAAAGGCTGAATTTTCCTCCTTGCCTCCTCTACAATCCCGACATTTGATCAGGCAGTCAAAGCAGCAGACTTTGTGCAGATGGATTTCATTGCTGGAGCCATTGGAGGTAAATAAAGAAATAAAATGGTGTATGATGAAAGCTGTTTTTCCTGTTAATTTAAAGGCAGCTCCTAATGCCACAAATGGCAATGCTATAGTTGAGGGTCTTTCAGTGATTTACTGAGAAATCTCTTTTTTTTTAAACTTATTCTAAATTAAGAACCAGCAAACTTACAGAGCTGTTAAATGAATATAGTTAAACATATGGTTAGCTAAAGTTATTGCTCTGCAATGCCCAGTCTAATTCCAAAAGTATTAAGCAAAACAACATGAAAACCCAGACGTGGAAGCAGGAGACAAGAAGATGGAACAAATTGAATGCAGATACTGGCAGACACTGCTGGTGTGGTACAGCTTCAGTTATCTGATATCCTAGGAGTACAGCTAGGCAGTAAGAGTAGGAAGAACTGAGGTCATTTTCAGTATAATTAATAGTGCGGAGAACTGACTGTTTCAATTAACAACAATTATCCAAGGAGGTTTGGATTAGTGACATTTGGATGACTTTAAGTTGATCTTTATTTGCAGTTTCAGGAGTTATTACAACGCAGACTTGTTGCATAGCAGAAGTTGATCTGGGAGCAAATTGTTTACCAATTTTTTTAAAAGGCACCACTTAGTTTTAGATTTTTTCAGAGTGCTTGTACATATGAAAGCTTGCTTTGTTTTAAACAATGAAATTCGGCAAGTGATCAGCAAAGAGTATGGTCTAATTACCTGGGAGATTTTGAAAGAGAAAAGCACTAAATGGCTAAGATTGATCAGAACTGGAGAAATGTAGTGTCATCTTTGCTAGCGAGGGTCAGACAAATTTGGCATATGGCTGAGACATATGCTACCAACAATTCCAACCAGGCTTCCAGATCCTCTGAACTTTGGCAGCCCTTTGCTGGTCAGTTCAGGAGAGGCTCATTGCCCATGTAGAGTTTTAAGTAGGAGAACATACTTAAGGTCTGCCTCTATGTGATAATTGGGAGGTACAGTGAGCCCTGGGTGGGATCCGGAATTACTGCAGGAGCAGGAGAGATGGATTCAGTCCCTTCATTGTGGTTCCCTTCCCTTCTCTGTACTCAGTCACCTCAGACTGTGTGATGGTTTGGGGAGCCTGGGCATTGGTTGACAATGACAAGTTGGGGCAAGGCTGTGAAAGAGATTCTTTAAGCTTTGGTTCTGACTGCCACATTGGGCAGCAGCTGTGCAGTAAGTGTATCTGTGGGAATGGGAATGGAAGGCACTCAGTACTTGTTGGATCCTGCCCTACGCAGATGCATTGCAGGAGTGGGCCATCCCTCTGAGGTTGTAATCAGAAATACTTTTGGTTATTTTAAATGCACCACATTGCTATGCATACAGAATCCTCCTAGCTGCTACCTAAGGCAAACTCACTGCTTTTCTATGATGTGCAATGCCTATAGAAAGCAAGTTCCTCTGAGATATTTTGTCCAGTACCCTAGAGAGTTTGAATGTAAGTCAGTGGGAATTTTGTCTGTGCAAGGACGTCAGGCATTGGCCCAATGCCCATCATTACCAGTCTGATGCGGATGATGCCATTATCTCTTTGAAGGGTGTTTTCCAGATTAGAGATTTCTTGGAGAACAGACATTTGTGGTTGACTTTCTCTGAGCCTTGCAGTTGGTGTATGGCTTGTGTTTGATTCTGACAAATGTTAAAGAGTTGAAGCAGTCTTGTCTTGTGTATTTTCACATTTCCAAATATGTTGCAAACCCAGACAATTTGCATCAAAACAACTAAATGGTGACACAGCGTTTCTGTTTAATTAACTGCACTCCTAAGACCTTGATGTGTTTTCGCTTTTTGGAGAAAACACTGCCTGGCTCCTATTGGAGAATAGCAAAGAGTCACAGCCCCCTTAAAATCCTGGCTGATGTCTATGTTGAAAATATTCAAGGTGATAAGTTATCTACAAGCACAAACATGCACAGAACTATTGTGCAGCTCCTCACATGTGCACACGCACACACACACACACACACACACACACACAACCTACTGCACAGCTCCTCCCACTGCTGTTGCTTCTAAATGTATCAGAATCAAGGGAAGCTTTGAGTGCACAGTGACACAGTGTGAGACATGCCTGAGAGAAATCAGAGGATGCACAATACCTGCACTTGTGACACCACACGTTGGCAACATGAAACCAATGTAAACATGTCCACTACTCAGAAAGATCTTCAGTAATCAGGACATGGGCTGGAGGTGCTAGAAAGCTTATCCCTTCATATATAAGAGGGTCCACCTCTGCTTTCTGGCCTGCATATTGCAGGTGCCCAGGCCAGGGTGGAGATGACGGAAAGGGCTCTTTTCTGCCTGAGGTATAGAGACCTACTGTTCTCTTAGGCAGAAGGCAAGCTGTGTCCACATTGCTCTGTAGCCTTCAGGGAAGTGTGACCAGTCAGCTGTGGACATGTCCTGGCTCCCCTGCCAACTGCTACCATCAATAGCTGGTGCTATATAAACCAACCACACGCTGCCCAGGGTTAGAAAAACTTCCCTTATGGGCAGGTTACTCTATAATTGTCCATAAAGATGATCAGCTGAACCAGGGGTCTGACCTGGTATAGCAATTCCTATGCTCTACTGCTCCTTTGCAGAGCAGCCAAAAGGAGTTCTTCAGAGCTTATCTTCCTTCCCCAGCACCCATGAGCCAGGGTGGTTGCTTCTCTATGTGCCTCGTGCTAGCAAGGCCAGGATTTCATGTATAGCTATTGCAGTCAGTTGTGTTACTATAATTATAATTTGTCTTCCACTATGTTATTTTTTCATTGAAGATTACCTGCACAGTTTGCTTCTTCTCGATCCATATCCTCACAGGCCCCCCAGCTATGTTTCATATCAGGAACTACTGGCACAGGGAAACACAAGCTGCTGTGATAACTGTGTACATCCAAAAAAAACCCCAAACAAAAAAACCAAAAAACCAGCCAAATTGGGCACAAAGACAGGAACTCAGAAGACCTGCGTTCTGTTCCTGGCTTGGCCACTGGGTGATATTAGGCAAGTCACTTCACTGCTCTGTTACTCAGTTTCCCCATATGTAAAATGAGCATAGTGATACTGGTCTCCTTTGTAATGCGCTTTGAGATCTACTGATGAAAAGCTCTATAAAAGAGCTAGGTATTATTAAAACCCAGATGGGTCCTTAACTTGATTTCACTCTTTATCTTCTATCCAATTTACAGCAGCCAGGCACCACCTTACTGAACAGAATATTTTTATAGGTTCTGCCTCCCTTATGTGTTCTATACAGAGCTGCTCTTGTTTGGTTCTGCTGTGTAAACCAGGGGTCTCAAACTCAAATGACCATGAGGGCCACATGAGGACAAGTACATTGGCCTGAGGGCCGCACCACTGACCATGTCCTCCCCGCCACTGCTGCTCTGGCTCCGCCCCCACTCCACCCCTTCCATGAGGCCCCGCCCCTGCCCTGCCTCTTCCTGTCCCTGCCCCCATTCCAACCCCTTCCCCGAAATCCACACCCCAACTCCGCCCCCTCCATGCCCCCAGGGGGTGCGGGGGGGTGCAGGGTGTGGCAGGGGGCTCAGGGCAGGGGGTCGGGGTGCAGGAGGGGTGTGGGATGCGGCAGGGGGCTCAGGGCAGGGGGTTGGGGTGCAGGAGGGGTGCGGCAGGGGGCTTAGGGCAGGGGGGCAGGATGTAGCAGGGGGCTCAGGGCAGGGGGTTCAGCTGCAGGAGGGATTTGGGGGGCAGGTCCGGCCCGGGAACGGGGAACCGTGGCCAATGGGAGCTTCGGGGGAGGCACCTGGAGGAGCAGCCAGGGCAACACGCAGACCCCTGGGCCCCCCGTTTCCCCAGGTCCCAGCCGCTTCCTGGAGCGGCGCGGGGGCAGGGCAGGCAGGCAGCTGGGTTGGAGCCGCTCTAGGTAAACACTGGGGAGGCAGGGGGATCGCAGGGAGCTGGCAGGCGGCAGAAAATAACCCCGCGGGCTGCGTGTTTGAGACCCCGGGTGTAAACAGTACAGCCAGCTCCTGCTATCGCTGTCCAGGGCTATTTATAGAAAGTGACAGTAGTTCACAGCATTGCAGCTTTCCACAGCCTTTGATAAACTTGACTGGACACCTCCGATGGGTAAAAGCTTCATGCCTTAGGTGCATAATCCCTTCTCAGGAGAATAAAAAGCACACCTGGAATTTGGTAGACTTTGGGGCTTGTGGCCAGGGCAGCAGTCACTCTGGCATTGAGGAAAAGCTCCCGGCCTTGCTCAGATTTGCAGGCCCGTCCCCCGGCTCCCTCCTCACCACACTCGGGTTCTGCGGCTCCTGGGCGTGTGAGCCACTGCTGCCGCTGCCCGTCCCGCTGCCTCAGCACCCTGCGCGGGAGGGGCTGTGCGTGCGGCAGCCGGGCAGCGTGTTTTGCCTCCACGTGGAGCCAGCATCTGACCGGCATGGGCATGGTAAGGGGGGTCCCGGCCGGGGGGCAGTCAGGGAGCGGGGGGGGGGGTGAGATGGGTTGGGAGTTCTGGGGGTCCTGTCAGGTGGCGGGGAGTGGTTGGATGGGGCGTGGGAGTCCCGGGGGTCTGTCTGGGGGCGGGGGTGTGGGTAAGGGTTGGGGCGGTCCGGGGACAGGTAGGGGGTAGGATCCTAGGGGGGAAGTTAGGGTGGGGGGGAGTCTCAGGAGGGGGCAGTCAGGGGACAAGGAACAGGGAGGCTTAGGTAGGAGGTGGCGTTCTGGGGGGCAGTTAGGGGCAGGGGTCCCAGGAGTGGGAAGTCAGGCGACAAGGAGCAGGGGGGGGGAAGTTGGGGGTTCTGGGAGAGGCAGTTAGGGGGTGGGAAGTGGGAGGGAGTGAATGGGGGCAGGTCTAGGGCGGGGCTCTCCCCCCATCCTCTTTTTTTGATTGTTGAAATATGGTAACCCTAGGCGAGGGGGGAGCCTGGGGGCGCATCCGCTGCAGCCTGCAGGAGCCCCCGGGGGGTAGGGACGGATGCCAGGCCGCAGCCTGGTCAGGAGGGGCGGCGCCTTTGCAGGGCTGCTGCCCCCTGCGCTGCGCTGGCTCCTCCATGGCTGGGGCTTGCCGCCGCCGCAAGCGGGACACTCTGGCTCTCCGGTGCCTCCAGAAGGCGGCTCCTCCCTGCCGAGCCGGGGCACCGCTTTTTGGCACCCCCAACCACTTGGTGCCCTAGGCAACCACCTAGTTTGCCTAGTGGTTGCACCGGCCCTGACTGCATTGGTTATATGTCAGGGAATATTTTCAAGCTTTTCTTACCAACCCTGACGGCTAGAAAATACTTTTTTTAAAAAACAAAAGCATAGATTATGATGTAATTACAGAACGCCAAGAGCTCTCAGACTAATAGTGTCTATGTCTTATTCTAGCCCAGGGCAGAAGGAGTCAAGGACCAACACAATATGTACCTAAACTTCAGCTTAATTTACAATGTATTTGCCATTGCTGCTGTTACTCAGAGGAGCGAAATAGGAGAGAGTTTATGAATGTTCCATGGCCTTGGAACAGCATGAGGGACTGTTGGGGGGTGGAGGTGGTGTTATGCAGAGCTGTCTCTTGTATATCCCTAGCTCCGTAACATTTGCAGGCCACTTCCTCTGTCAGTCCCTCAAGCTGTTTTATCCAGAGGGACATGTAGTAGTAACAGCCCTGTAAGAGGGTCTATGTGTCTGTTTTTTCATTCGGCATATTTTTATGTGTGACAAGGCTGATTAATCCCTATCAAGATGCTAAATATACCCAATATTAACCCAAATCCAAAAGGAAGGCAGGAATTCACTGGTCTCTGCCTGTGAGCCAAGAATGTATCACAAAGCAGCAGGGAGTTCTTCCTTCTTGAACGCAGTGGAGCAGCCAGAAGACTACGTTTTAGCTCTGCCACACACAAAGATCCCTTTCTTAAAAGGTCTTCCAGTAGCCACAAGTGCCACCTTAAACCACTGAGAAGCTTGCAACTCACATAAAGCCAAATCCTGCCCTTGATTGAGGACATGCTCCTGCATGGAGGGAACACTGGGTGTGAGTGAGGTCTGCACAGCAGAAGGGCACAGTAACATACTCACTGCCATGCCCTTGCTTTCCAGGAAACCCTTCTCCCCAGTTTAGTGATCTGCCATGGATACATTTGCAAGAGGCCAAGGCTGGAGGCTCTGTCAGTGAGCAGGAAAGCCAGGCTGGCTGGGGCATGTTTTCATTCTGTGCACACTCTGCTACCTAGACTGAATAAGCTCCTTTTTTCCCCCTAAACTCCATCTTTTGCCTGTGTATTTTTCTTTACTGCTCTAGATATTCCTTCCCCTTCCCACAATGTACTTTACTGTAGCTTTTACATACAAAAAGGTGTTTTCTGACCTATTTGTTACCGCCTATTGAGCTTTCCCACTGCACAGATTTGATGGAGAGTGTGGATGGACCGTGCATAGCAATTAAAATAGTTTTTTTTTGTTTTTTTTGGTAAGTGAGCAAGGATCATGTAAATCTTGTCCAGTATTGTCTACAATGCACTACAGGATTCGCTGCACTACAGGATTAGCTGTTGGGAACCTTGGTGACTCAGTCAAACAGATGCTGTTTACTTCACCATGTAGTAGGGCTAGTCAGTTACCAAGACGACCTTGTTATTTCAGGTGAAAAGTGTCTTGTGCAAACACTACAGCACCCAACACTAACTTTGTGAAAGAGCTAAATTACAAACACCTTTTAATTGGTGAACCTGTTGTACCAATAAAATAAAAACCAGCAGGATCTTATTAAAGGGAAAAAGGCAAAATACCACATTTATTGTGAATACAGAAAGAATCATAGTAAGCAGTTAGTTATAGCTATAACATTCCATTCAATCTCCTATTTATTCACACATTCATTCATACAAACACACACACACACATACACACCCACACACACAGGTTCTGCAAGGTTGTTATCATAGTTACCAGCCTTAGAGTTGCTCATGCCAAGTCACTGGCCAGGTGGCCTGGACATGAGGAGGGAGCAGGGCCTGTCAGATGCTCATCTGATGCTCCTGGAAGTTGGTTTGCAGAATCAGACCCCAAAGTTCTCACTTTCTAGAGTCCATTTTTATAGGAATTTCTTTCTATGCCAGTCTATGGGAATTGCTTCATCATGCTGTTGCTGAATCAATCAGCAGATAGCACATTCCTGACGGCTCCAAGATGTTATCTTGTTCTTTGGTTCTCCCATTCTTGAGGCTGTTGGGTGGATTCCAGTCTGCCCTCCGGGGGCGGGGTCCTCTGGTTATTTCCACTTGACTCCTTCTTCAGCCGATGGACACTGGATTCTTAGGCTGGCACCTCCCTGATCATTCAGTTATTATCCACACCAAGCATCCATCCACATACATCCTCTATCTCTATTTTAATCACAATTGTTAATACAACAAAAGGGCGGGGAGTCTCTGGGTACTGTTTCTGTTGTTAGAGTATTGCTTTGAGTCTCTCTCTCTGTGAATTGCTTTGAGAATAGACTCTGTCTTAGAATGTACTAACACAGTTAGCAGCTTGCAAGTTTCACACATAGAGGGAGAGAAACAGTACCAAAAACCAAGAGACCTCTTAATTAGTAATACCCTGGAATTTAAACTCTGGGGAATCAAACTCATTTGTGATTTTAATACAGAACTTCTTTAATATGATCCAACAAACCTCCAGGAAACAGATCTGTGTAATTTCCCTGCTCCCTGAAAGGGCTTATACAATACATTAAGACAACTAAATCTGCTTTCAAAACAACAGGACTGGCCGCTATAAATGTCCCCTTGTTAAGGCTCCATTGTTACTGAGCCAGATTTCCTTTGAGGTCACTTGCAGTTCATGTATTAACCAGAAGTTAGCCATTAGGTCAGCTGTAATATCAAAAAATACTTTGCATTAATGTAGTGTCATTTAACAGAGGAGTGAGACATTTAGAACCATTGGCTGAGAAATATGGTGGCCATAATGACAGTAATGAAAATCTATTTGTTTTTGTTAAGTAAAGAAACCTACATGAAAACGGTGTGTCTTGTCACTGCCCACCCTCCCAAATTGTGACAGCAACTTTGCCTCCTAGAATGATGGAGCTTCCATCTCTAGTGACTATTTTAAGATCTAGAAATGTTCCCGTGTGTCTATATTTGGGGCAGATAAATCCCTGTTGAATGTTAAAAGCAGTCTTTGCTGTCACACCATGGTAATAAAGGTCAGCTTGTGTCCAGACGAGCTTTGTTGACCAGCCTGACTTTGGGCATACCCCATCATTCGACTTTGGGCATACCCCATCATTCGTCCTCCTCAGTACTGTCACAGTGGGGTGACACTTTAAGCTTGCCAAAGGTGAAACAACAAGGGCAGTTTAGCCTAAGGTCAGCTCTGCCATGTTGATTTGCAAAGCAGACATTTGGCTTGTGTTCTATGTTGTACACAGCATTACTGCCCTGACATTGCATCACATCACAGTGCAGGGATTCTAAAATCAGCTTGGCTCCTTTTCAAGGGGTGTTTCCTGGTTAAGCATTAATCCTTTGTTTTTGTTCACCTTTCTTTGCAGTGTAGTGTATTTGTTCACTGCACATGTAAAACACACAAATGTGACTATTGCTTTATGGGCTCAATCCTGGAAGGTGTTGGGTGCCCTTAACTCCCATTGAGTAGTCTAGTCTAGGGCTTCATATGTAGCTCTTGAAGAGTGCCCAAAATGTGCTCCAACATTGCCCTATGAAGTTATAGAATGAAATCACTGGCTACCTCTGCTTAGATCAAGATGGCGTATTGCTGGCTGGAACCTGTAGCCTGCAAACCTCGGTTAATATCTGAATGGCTTCATTCGTTATTACTTACTACTTCTGCTACAGTAGAATCTAGAGGCTCCAGTAGGGGTTATTCAGTAACATCTAGAGGCCTAGATGTTGCCAATGAAGTGGAGCCACAGTGTGCTATGTATGAAGGCTTGATTCTTGCCCCAGAAAGCTTACAGTCTAAGATGAGAAAGGACATGCAAAAAGCAGGGGAGTAGGAAACAATCAACTATTTTCTTGACATGTGCTGTTAAAACTCCAGACACAACTAAAGTCCAATGTCAACAGGGCAGCCCACAACCCATGACATTAGCACTGTGCATGGCAACACTTGTTACTTTTTCGTTTATAAACCTGGCTTGCATTATGCTTCTGTTACCTCTGGGATGTTTCCTTTGCCACTCCAAAGTTTTTCTTTTGATTTCTCTCAGCTCTCTTTTTTGCAACTTGATCTTTGGCTTAGACTTTCTGGTTACCTACAAATTAGAAATATGGTATCAAAAACAACTTGACTTTCTGGAATTGAATTTCACTGAAATTCATTTAATGACTTCCTTTGCATAAGGAAATTGGTCCTGTAATTATGTACATTCTTAACCTTGTTTAATAAAATATCTGTTTCAGGTGGCTTAAGTGCTGTTGTGGGTTACCCACTGGATACAGTAAAGGTATTTGTTTTAACTTTACTTCTAAAACTTAATTTTTTGCTCTTGCCTGTTCCTCTACATTTCTCCCCATTTGGTAAATCAGTGATATAACTGGTTTCAGAGTAACAGCCGTGTTAGTCTGTATTCGCAAAAAGAAAAGGAGTACTTGTGGCACCTTAGAGACTAACCAATTTATTTGAGCATAAGCTTTCGTGAGCTACAGGTCACTTCATCGGATGCATACTGTGGAAACTGCAGAAGACATCATATACACAGAGACCATGAAACAATACCTCCTCCCACCCCACTCTCCTGCTGGTAATAGCTTATCTAAAGTGATCACTCTCCTTACAATGTGTATGATAATCAAGGTGGGCCATTTCCAGCACAAATCCAGGTTTTTCTCACCTGCCACCCCCATACACACACGAACTCACTCTCCTGCTGGTAATAGCTCATCCAAACTGACCACTCTCCTTACAATGTGCATGATAATCAAAGTGGGCCATTTCCAGCATAAATCCAAGTTTAACCAGAACATCTGGGGGGGGGGGGGGAGGAAAAAACAAGGGGAAATAGGCTACCTTGCATAATGACTTAGCCACTCCCAGTCTCTATTTAAGCCTAAATTAATAGTATCCAATTTGCAAATGAATTCCAATTCAGCAGTTTCTCGCTGGAGTCTGGATTTGAAGTTTTTTTGTTTTAAGATAACAACCTTCATGTCTGTAATTGCGTGACCAGAGAGATTGAAGTGTTCTCCGACTGTTTTATGAATGTTATAATTCTTGACATCTGATTTGTGTCCATTTATTCTTTTATGTAGAGACTGTCCAGTTTGACCAATGTACATGGCATTGCTGGCACATGATGGCATATATCACATTGGTGGATGTGCAGGTGAACGAGCCTCTGATAGTGTGGCTGATGTTATTAGGTCCTGTTATGGTGTCCCCTGAATAGATATGTGGGCACAGTTGGCAACGGACTTTGTTGCAAGGATAGGTTCCTGGGTTAGTGGTTCTGTTGTGTGGTATGTGGTTGTTGGTGAGTATTTGCTTCAGGTTGGGGGGAGAGTGAGTTTGTGTGTGTATGGGGGTGGGGGGTGAGAAAACCTGGATTTGTGCTGGAAATGGCCCAACTTGATTATCATACACATTGTAAGGAGAGTGATCACTTTGATAAGCTATTACCAGCAGGAGAGTGGGGTGGGAGGAGGTATTTGTTTCATGGTCTCTGTGTATATAATGTCTTCTGCAGTTTCCACAGTATGCATCCGATGAAGTGAGCTGTAGCTCACGAAAGCTTATGCTCAAATAAATTGGTTAGTCTCTAAGGTGCCACAAGTACTCCTTTTCTTTTAGTGATATAACTGAATGCTTTAAATTTTTCTTTCACATTCTTTATGCAAATATATTCTATAATTAATATCTGATAGTATCTGCTGTCTGCTTGAGAACAAGATTCTACTGCAAATAAAATGGTATGGTATTAATGTATTCATTAATATTTTCTGAATATGATGTCCTTTGTTGAAAGGTGAGAATTCAGACGGAGAGGAGCTATAATGGAATTTGGCACTGCATTCGAGAAACATACAAAGCAGAGAAAGTAAGCACATCTAGTTTAATACATTACATGTATCATAAAAGCGAGTGTAACAACCGGAATAATGATCCTGTGAACCCACTTGTTAGCAGGTGATGAACTGCTAAGTGTGTCTTGCTGATTCACATTGCAAGCAGCCCATCAATTCCACTCTAGGTAGAAGGGAGGAGAGATCTCAGAAGTGACCAAAGAAAACCGAGGGTCTGGACTGGCCAACCCTGAATGGGGACTGTACAAACAGCCAGCCCTGGGGAGAAGACTTAGGTTGAACTTAATTTTATTGTTAAATTGTTAAGAAAGCTAACTGCAGGCTGAGGGTGACTCTACAGTGAATGGATTGCATTTCAGAGCAGACTGGATAGGGCACTTGCATAAGTACAGGCTATTTCCTTTCTAATCCATTCTTTCTCTCTCTCTCTCTTTCAAACTAGGCATGGGGATTTTACAAAGGCATGTCACTGTCAGTCTCCACAGTGTCGCTTGTTTCTTCTTTTTCATTTGGAGCATACAGAAACTTCCTTTATAACATCTGCAGATTAAGATATGGCACTTCAGATGTGAAGCCATCAAAGGTGGATATTTCTCTTGCTGGATGTGCTACTGGTGCTGTTCGGGTAGGTAAATCACAAAAAAGACCACAAAGAAAGGTCCCAGTTCCATATATGTGAGGCTGGAAAGAGAGTGAATAGCTTTTGTTCAGTCCTTATAGGAAGGTCATTGGAACCCACTGTTTATAATAACCCTTTGGAATCTTGCAACAGAATTAAAAAAAAAAAAAAGTAGTTCTACTCTTCCTCTGTTGTGCCCACATGCTGGTTTGGTTTGGCTCAGTATCGCTGGGCACCTGACATTGTTTTTATTTTAGAGAAGAAGTTTAAAGTATTCAAAAAACACTTATCACGAGTTACATGTATATGTTTCCTTGCCCCATCTGGTGGACCATTCAGTAGATAATTTTTCATAGCAGATCACATTGTATAGAGCAATTTAATGCCCAGATTAATTCAGGCAAATCAAATAGCAAAGATTTCTCATCTCAGTTTAATTTCTAGTATTGTTTATGACAGTGGTTCCAGCCCACTGACACATGTACTAGGACTGGTATAATGTATTGTTAGCTTAGGATTCCCTCCTTTCTTCCCTAATGGCCTGACTGCTTGTTCCTATTCTCCTATGCCTCAGTGCACCGCTTTTGCCTGCCTCTCATTCCACTGTGTGCTCCTAACTCACGATTAGGCAGCTCCAAACTTTAGTCTTGCAATTGCTCTGTGATGATTCAGAGCATGCTCAGTTGAATTGGAGGCGGCTGGGACTGGCTAGCCTTAGGCTGTAAAACTGCTACTGTTACCTGGAAAAGTCAAGTGTGAGTGATTCATTGGCTCAGGAAGGATAATGATGTTAATCCAAACACTGTGAAAGTTTAAAAGTTATATTTTCTTTTAATTTCCCAGGTGGTGCTAATATCGCCTACCGAAATAGCTAAAGTTCGAATGCAAACTCAGAAGCAATCACATTACTCAGTTACGGCTCCTCATCTCCCCAAGCCGAAGTATCAAGGACCTGTGCATTGTCTGAGGATGATAGCAAAAGAGGAAGGTTTTGGGGGTCTGTACAAAGGTTGTTCTGCATTACTGTGCAGGGACTGCCACTCATTTGCAACGTATTTCCTAACCTATAATATCCTGTGTGATTGGTTTACTCCAGCTGGAAAAAATAAACCAGGTATGTGGAGAAAACAGTTCAGGATTGCCTACAAAAATAGCTTCATTTATATTGCATTAACAGGGAAGGTATATTTTGAGTATACATTCCTTTTATCTATCTCCTTGGAAATTTTGACTCATAAAAGGTCCTTATTATAGGCTGTTGTGCATTGGTTTTCAACCACAAAGCTTACAATTATTGCATTTACATAGTACCATTCATCCAAGTGGCTCCCAAAATGATTTACTTACTGAATGCACAAACTATACATAGTGAAATCTGTACGAGGTGACTATTTTAAAGTATCAACAAGTCTTTCAGTATAGTTTTGATCACCCTTTAATTAGACCCTGCAAGCTAAGCAAAGTAGGGTGGGATTCCTTGAATAAGTGACATGTAGTGGTTACCCAAAACAGGTTTCCCAGTCAATAGGAATCACATTGCTTAAGAATAAATTGCTTCAAGTTGCAGTGGGGGAGGTCTACGTTGGATATTAGGAAAAACTTTTTCACTAGGAGGGTGGTGAAGCACTGGAATGGGTTACCTAGGGAGGTGGTGGAATCTCCTTCCTTAGAAGTTTTTAAGGTCAGGCTTGACAAAGCCCTGGCTGGGATGATTTAGTTGGGGATTGGTTCTGCTTTGAGCAGGGGGTTGGACTAGATGACCTCCTGAGGTCCCTTCCAACCCTGATATTCTATGAAATGCAGCTACCTCTGGGATGAAACAGGACACAGTTTTAAAAATGCAAAACAATCTGACTAAAGTCGTTTAGGATAAGAAGCAAAGATTGTCATATTTATTTGAAGATGCAGAGGCTACTTACTATAAGAAGAATGGAACTGAAATTTGACTAAACATGTTGGGGATGACACCGCTACTCTTAGATAATATGCCGTGCAGTTTTTAATGACTGCCAGGGGTTGGAACCATTCAATTTATGGTAGCACAGTGTCCTGCAGTAATACATGGGGAACTGGTTCTGTACTAAGGGGTTAATCGTATGAGGTGCTGAGTGGCCTCAACTCTCATTTGAATAAACCCTTTAACAAAGGATTTAATTCAATCAGAGAGAGTGGCAGGCCCTCAGTCCCTTGAAAAATTGGGGTTTTAGAGAGAGGAGGGCCAGCTAGTGTATCATATCCACCACTTCTTGCAGGATATGAGTCTTCCTTAAGCAATTTCCCATCTGGGTGGTGTTGCCCTCAACACTGCTTGGATTGTGAAATCAGACCAACTTCATTAGGCGGTAATTATTCCATGCATAGCAATCTCTTCTGTACACTTGGAATGCTTCGTTCTCAAGCCAGGCACCTCCTCTTCAGATAGCGATGGGGAAGAATTCCAGCAAGTGAGACAGACCAAGCATTCCACAGCCCGCAGCACTGCAAGTGCGACGTGCCCAGGCTGCAGTTTGAAAACAAAGGCCTTTGAACTATCCCAGACACAGAAACAAAAAAAGTCTTAAGTTTCCTAATAGGCCAGTAACCCCAAGATGGCTACAAAATGCCTCCCACTTGGGCTAAGCCCTTCTGTGAGCAGTTTCAGCAAAGATTATTTTTGGTGAGACAGTTATATAAGCAATTGGAAACAGGTGGTGGGCTCCAGCTGCAGAGGAGCTGAACACCTTCAGTTGAGGGCATTCATCACCCTATAGTGGCAGGCTCCAGCTCAGCCTTAACTATAGTGTCTCAAAAACAAACGCCACATGAAAATAGGTAAGGTGGCCCGAGCCACCTGTCTTGTTGCTATATGAAAAAATCAATATGCTGTGAAATCAAAAGGTAGCACATTTAAAATATTGGAAACATTGGAACTATATAGAATATACAGGTGCTAGATATCCTGCAGAATTTACTGCTACAGGCATTACAGGGTAGCAGGATTGCGATCTAGAGAAAGACGTTACAAGGCACAGTTTTGTTAAGAACACAACTTTGTCTTTGGGCAGAAAGGAATTCCTTCTTCCCCTTCCTGAATTGCATAAATGGTCAGGTTCATTGTAGATTTGTTTCACTTTATTTCAGCATAAGGTCAAGCACTGGTCACACCTGGAGGCAGCATCTGAAACTTGATGGTGTGTCAAGAGTGCTGTTTGAATGGTTATACAGTGTAAATGGACTTGCATACTGTAGTGATGGGAACAATACAACCCCCTAGAATGGTCTGATATGGCATGACAAATCCAGTAGACTGGCTGAGGTTGCTAGAACTCTAGTTGAAGTTAATGAAAAGTCCGCATGAAGAGACTCTGAGCTCACTTATACGGTTGTAATGCTACGACATCAGTGGCGTTACTTCTGATTTGGACTGTTGTGAGGTCAGTCACGCTGTACAAAACTAATTTTTAGTAAAACAGTCTCTTTCTGCAGTTTTTCCCCTTCTCCTAAAACTGTTCACAGTGTTAGATTTGAACGAGTAGCTGGAAAAAGTCTCTCTGGAAATGCTTACTACTATATCATTACCATGCTCTGGTTAATTACTCCTACTATTGGTTCTCTTTTTGCAGACATATTGACTGTGCTTATTTCTGGTGGCTCTGCTGGCGTGTTTGGGTGGGCCGTAGCTACTCCTATGGATGTAATTAAATCACGGCTGCAAGTAGATAACTTGGGACAATGCAAATACAGAGGACTCATACACTGCATCCGAGTAAGTGTGAAAGAAGAAGGAATAAGAGTTCTTTTCAAAGGACTTGGATTAAACTGCATTCGTGCTTTTCCAGTGAACATGGTGGTGTTCGTAACATATGAAGGTGTAATGAGACTTGCAGACCATCTTATGAAGTAAAAGCATATTACATCACTCGGTTCTAAGGTGGCTGCTTCCTTTGAGAAGACTTTTCATATAACAGAACACTCAAACAACAGTCCACCAATGGAGGTCTTGGGTGAAATCAGTAGACTTATGGGGGCGTGATATACAGAATTGGAGAGAAGTAGCTGATTACTAATACATTTCGTCCATTTAGTTGTCTTGTCAAGTTGTCTCCTACTTTTGTACAAACTTGATCTAACTTGTGTAGCACCTCTCTTCACCTGGTTACCTGTTTTAGTGGAAATACCCTTATGGGTTTTGATGGACAGGCCTGTGTTTTTCTGGATCCTGCCTCAGCTCAGTAGGATGTAACTTCTGTATTCCCATATGAATTTATTTGGCGGTGCCTCCACCCCGCTTGCTTCTTCCTGGCAGGGCAGGGTCACCAGGGCAGCTTGGAAGTAAAATTCTAACCATGGGTAACCCCCACTTACTTGCCAACTCCCAAGAAATAACACAAACACACACAATATATTCAACACAGTAATTAGATTAAACAGGAAGTAAATATAACAGGGTAAAACACTACTCTCAGGGTCACCGGTGCCCACACTGATAATATCCGTCAATGTCCCCAGTCATGTGACCTGATACAGCAAATGTAAAATTAGCGGCCGGTTGGTACGCGCATTTTATAGGGGTCCTTGACCGCGATATTGTCTGTAGCAGCAATTAGCAACTTGGCTTAGTGCAGCCCAACAGACTCACACTTGGGATAAGGCACTAAGCTCCTCCACAGGTTAATAGGCAGAATTTTTCCCAACAAAGACCTCTAAACTGGGAGTTGCCTCGAAGAAGGGGCTAAACTGAGGGATTTTGCATCCAGGTCCTTAGAGACTGGATTCACCAGCTCCCCACACTGCGAGTTCTGCCCTTTTTGTGGCTGGCTCCAGACTGCTCCAACATAGCTCCTCCCTCCCCTTTCAGGGCTCCCAGGGGCAGGCATCTCCCTTGCTATTGGTGCAGCTAGTTATTCTTCCTGGGCTTGCACTTACCAGTCATTTGACTCTGCCGCCCTCCTTGCTCTCTGACACTGCCCCTCCTTGTCAGCAGGCACCCTGCTGTCCTCCCTGGGACAACAGGGGCCCTGGACACTCAGTGTCTCTCCTCTCTGTTGCCTAGCAAAATAAAAACTGGTCTTCACTTCACATGCGTGATTAATAAAACAACAAACAAACAAGCCCACTTTTGCTGTAAGTCTAACACTGTACACTATGTATGTACCACAGACACAGGTAAAATGCAAATACACCAAGCAAAGTGTTTTTGATGTGTGAATGCTGGGATCCAGGAATTGACTGTTCTGCTTTGCTTAATGTTGCCTTGACCATGAGCTATTAATTGCAACTTTAATTATCAGAGAACTATTTCTTCTGATAAATTATCCAGGCTGAAGGCCAGTCAGCACAAGGAAGACAACACATTTGCCATGCTGATTACCAAACACTTTTTGCCAGAAACTGCAGCTTTCTGTGTAAACAAGTCTCTTTTGTACCATGAAGTGAATGGCTTTACACTTAAAGCAGTGTTGTGATAGAGGGGCCAGTCTGTGGCATATATTTTTTGTCTTGCCTTTTACTTCCTGTTTCTGAGGCAATGTTCTCAGCTATTGCCATGTGGTTTCCAGGGTGCATCACACTAAGAAGTGAGGCAATTTAGCGAGGCTAGTCACAAGGAGTATTTGTCATTCTGAACCACCCTTCATTGCTGGAGAGCCATATTTCCATTTTTGAGTTCCTCTTGTTATACCAAACCTACTGAGACACTGTGGCAATAGCTTTGATAGCTTTCATACCTTTAACTGCCCCCACATAGTTCATCTGTAGATAGCTCTCTAGCTTTACTGCCCTGTTATGGGGTGCTGGAGACTAACTCTGAGCTCAGGTCCACCTGGCAGTATGCAGTGAGCAAAATCTCTTGGAGGAATCCTTAATTCACAGGAACTATAGAGGATCCAAACTTTTGGGGGCAACTTCAGGCCTTGCAGAGTTTGGACAAGCAGTATCTATGAGTGACTGATCCAGTCTTTGCAAGAACAGGGACAGGGGATAAAAGAAGTGTGATATGAAAGTAGATGCCCTTGTTAAGTACCGGGAGCTGAAAGAAGAAATTAAACGCAGACTTATGTCAACTTGATCCATATTTTTATTATACTGAGACGAACAAACTACCAGCAAGTCAATGTAAAGTTTGTCAGTTGATCATTATCTGACAAAAGCTCTCAAGGATTTTACTGAAACTTTTGAAGATTCTGTTCTCCCCTGACCTCTGGGATTTGTTGAGTGACATTTTCCAGTGGAAATTTGAGTTTGTCAGTCTTGTTCGGGAAATATTAATCTTGCTGTTGTTATATGTAAACTTCAGTTTTCAGAAACATTTTTTTGTAAGAAATTACTGCAGTACTTTATTAAAGCATTATATCAGCAAACATGTTTAATTCATTCTGTTTTCACATTCCTTTCTAGTAATCTCCAGCTGGATTTTAGATACTTAAATACAAAATAATTCTGTACATCTGAGTTAAAAGTTACAGAATTGCACACACTGTTCCTGTTCCTCCTACAGTAATGTAAGTTTGTTGAAACAAATTAGGACATATTGCTGCACTGCCTGGGAAATCTGCACAAACAGAAGAAATTTGCATTGGAAGTTCTTTAAAGAAATTAGAAAAATATCCATAAACCCATAATACCCTGCAATATTGAGAGTGTGGATCAAACATGGTTAAAGTTGGATTGTGGGAAGCTAGAAAGGTCACCATTAAAAAGTCCACATTAATCAAACAGTTAACGTCTCACGTACAGAGGCATAGTATTTCACCTTTCTCGTACAGGGAAATACTTTAACGTCTTTAAATAGGAGAGGATGGAAGTCAAGTTAGTTTGCCTGCAGCCTGGGAAGGAAGATAGATAGAGATTTAATTTTTAAATACTTGGTGGTGCTCGGATACTATGGTGATGTGATGGACTATATAAATGGGTAGCTGTTGGTAAAGTTGACTTCAGTGTACTAAACCCAGTGAGATTTTATCTGTGACATCAGGCCACCATATTTTAGGAGAAAAAACTAAGCACTTTGTTTTATAGCCTGTTTTGCTAACTCTTATAACCCTAGGTCAAAAGCACTTACGTTAACTATTTAGGCTTGATGCTAATGGATTACACCTCATACTTTTACAAATACTTATACACTTTATTTCCCCTACTTGCATTACAGCTTTATTTATTTTTATTATCAACATTTTTAAGCTTCTTAGTTTGATTTTAGGCATAAACCTCCCAAAATCAGGTCAGGGGTGAGAGGTCAATAGTTTTCAGCACATAAATAATGAAGTTTAAACAAGTGGTAGCAAGATCCCAACTTTAACAAGTTTCCTAATTAACCCCTGGTCCCAGGTGGACGTGTCCGTGTCATACTAAAAAACCATTCAACATACTCCTCAGCAGCAGCTGCCGCCAGTTGTGCCAAATTGTGAGACTGAAGGACCCGAGTGCATTGGCAGAATTCGGAGGATGGGAAGGGAGAAATTGTGCAGTGTCTGCTAGCTCTAAGCAGGATTATTGAATTAGTCCTTCATGTTCTTATGCATTAAGGGCCTGATTCAAGACCCATTTAAAGTTAATGGAAAAGCTCTCTTTGACTGCAATGGGGTTTGGATCAGATATTAAGTTCAGCCATTAAACATCTCCCTCCCTTCCCACAATAACCCACTGTGACAGGATCCACGGGGCGCAGCCTGAGGCTGTGGGACCGCTGTGCTCCCTGAACTCTCTCCAGCCTGGGCTGTCTCTCACAATGCTTGGCTAGTGACCAACAGCAAACCCCTCCAGGTGCTGTTTTCACTCAGCACAACCGCATGTGGCAACCCCACAGCCAGCTAGATTGCACGAATGCTCCCAGAGCCACTCATGAATCACACAGAGAAAGGCACCAGGGCTGAATCCCCCCCAGCTCCCAGTACTGTATCTCAGGAAAATAGCGTCTTGCACTGCTCAAGACTAGCAGTGCAAATTTATTAATTGGTTCACCACTTCATCAATGGAAAGTGGATATACACCAGCCTTTGCAAACCTGAGCAGATTCACCGGACACTTCATACAAACTCACTGGTAAAGATAAACAGTAAAAGAAATGTATTGACTACAAAAGATAGATTTTGTACTCCTCTGTCTAGTAAGGTATGAAAAAAGTTGGGAGTGTACCTTTACATAGGGAAAGGACTACTAGGGCACTGTTCACTGTACAAACACCACAGACTTTGGTTTGCATGTACCCTGGTTCTATCGTATAGAAGGCCTGGCAAATTGATTTTTCAGGGGTTCAAACTGCCTATCACCTTTCTTACCACATACACAGTTTATTGAATCAACCTCTAATGGATGGAATCTTACAAACAGTCCTAGCTACTTTCATTTCACTTTAAATGAATGTCAAATATTACAACATAACACTATTTTCTATCAAGTATCAGAGGGGTAGCCATGATAGTCTGTATCCACAAAAACAACAGGGAGTCTAGTGGCACCTTAAAGACTAACAGATTTATTGGGACATAAGCTTTCATGGGTAAAACACACTTCTTCAGCTGCTCAACTGTATTTCCAATTCTATCATCCAGACAGGTATGAGTTATAAATACACATACATTGTTATACTTTAGATCCAGTCTAACGAATAACGTTTTCAGCACTATCAAAAATGTCAGTTGCTTGTTTGTATGGCTACTGCATGTGTTGCACTACAGATTGTAATGGTCTGTTGCTTAAAGAAATTGGAGATGGAAATAGTTTATGGGGTATTTCAAGGAAGTAGATTTTGTAACAAATGCACAACTTAAAAAGAAATACCTTAGCATAGGAGGTTTCTTAGCATAATCTGAGGCATTTTAGATTCCGGTAACGGAAAAGTAATTCGCACTTCTATAGTGTCTTCCATTTGAGGATAAAAACTTTACAAACATTAGTGAACTTGGCCCAACTTTACAAACATTAGTGAACACTTACCTTGGGGAGGTAAGTATTACCACTCCATTGTTACAGATGTGGAAATGAAGGGAGAGGAGGTTCTATGACTTGCCAAAAGGCTGTGGCAGAGTCAGCGTGACTCCCAGTTCTCTGCTTTAGCAACAGAGATGTGTATTCTCCTTATCCATTTAACATCTGGAACATATTCCTGTACAATTTACCCTCTAAAACTCACCTACTATGTATGTGCAATATGTCCCTGAGCAGCCACCATTATAACCCAGTCCATTAAGCTGAGCACCACAGATAAAAAAAAGTTGGATCTACTAAGAATTTCATTTCTTTTTGAGATATGGACTCTTACTAGCATATCTAGAACAATTTATAAGTTAGACTTTGGCATTACAATAGAAATTTTATTATATTTTAGTATTTTCAACTTAAATACAGTAATAGGGTCCTCTGTTAACATGGTTCGCCATAGAATCTGGCAGCTCTGACATTTCTGTTACAATGAAACTGATACCTCGCCTAACAAGTTTTGGTTTTTTAAATACAGATCTGAATAATATCTTAACAATTCTTCCAAATAGTCACTAATTGTACACTGAAAATAACTTGTTAAAAGCAACATTCATAAAGCACTGATTGCAGCCTTTGCATAATTAAGGAGTGATGACATACAACAGAAAACAATTCAGTCTATTTCCTATCTATTGATAAATTACATCTACATTATTAAAAATCGAATGCCAGTTTCCGTGGAGTCATAAATTGTTTCACCATTTCATCTGTGATCTGTTTGCGTCTCTGCTGATGAGCTGCTATCAAGGGCTGCAGTGTTTCAATAAGCACCTTCTTTAGCTCTCCTGTGAGCAGTGCTCCGCTTGCGTAAGCCTGCCAAGAAAGTGTCAGTTGTTAAAAACTAATCCAGTAATATGGAAAAGAGCCTCAATGTTGAGCAGAATCTCTTTAAGAGCACAGCTCCTGGCAAATAAAGATTTGCACGTATACTAAAATTATATATGCCAGAAGACCACCTGATATCACACTGGTAGTGTAATCTGCAACATCACTCACTGATTTTTAAAGGGTTTATCAACACAGTACAGCAAGTTTTTTTTATTGAACATGCTTATGTGACTAAACTAAGTGAGCAGAGTTTTAACTTGAAAATCCAGTTACAGTAAAAGCTGTTTTATCTGGCAAGTTGGGGAAATTGTGGGGGGAGGAGGGGAGAGGCGGGGGTGCCAGTAAGTGAAAAATGCTCGTTAACTAAAAGGGAGGGAGTTTGGGTGCAGGAGGCAGTGAGGGGTTGGGGCACGGGCTCTGGGAGGGAGTTTGGGTGCAGGAGAGGGCTCGGTGCAGCAGGTAGGAGCACGGGAGGGGGTGCAGGGTGCCGGATCCTGGGGGGCGCTCATCTCGGGTGGCTCCACGCAAGCAGCGACCTGTTCCGGCTGCTCCTAGGCAGAGGTGTGGCAGGCGGCTCTGCGTGCTGCCTCTGCCCCCACGCGCTGCCCCCACAGCTCCAATTGGTCACAGTTCCCAGCCAATGGGAGCTGCGGAGCTAGTGCTCAGGGCAGGGTCGGGGGAAGTGCACGGAGCTGCCTGCCGTGCCTCCATCTAGGAGCAGCCGGGACAGGTCGCCGCTTGAGGGGAGATCTCCTCAATGACCATTTTTTGAAAGCCTCCGACTATCTCACTACAACTGGCCCAGTTCCATTTGTGCTAGGCTGGCTGAAGTATTTTTGCCACCGTGTTTTCTAACCTGGCTCTGAGACAGCGTGGTGGCAAAAATCCTAGCAGAAGGTCTACGCGTGCACTGGCCCTAGGAGAGCTGTGCTGTTGCTGATGCAGTGCTAGGAGATTTTCAGGAAACCACTCAGCCAGCGTGTCCCACTGTGCTCCTGGAACACACAAGGACTTGGCTGCAGTATTCCAAAAGGATCAACAACTTCCTCAACTCTGCTTCCTTCCCTGTTCAGGGAAAGTTGGGTGGGGAGAGATAAAGAGGAATTGGCAGCTCCTGATCTTTCTAACAGCTATTCTGAGTGGGGAAAGTCAACAAACTAGTCTTGGTCCAGTTGCTTTCAGTAGCGAGTGAAAGTACTGCTTTCCAAAGAACACATGTGCTGCTTAGACCCATCAATGACCCGTACGACCCTTACCCTGCCACCAATCCCAGGATGAGGAGTTCTTGCTAGATAGGTTTTAGAGGGAAATTACTTATATTAGTGAGATCTTTTGTGTGGACTTCATTGTATATAAATATAAACATGTCAAAAGTTGAGTTAGTCCATCACGACTATCAGCATATGAAATAAACTTCTCACTAGTGTTGCCGGCACCCAGTGCCGAGAGGCTGAACAACAGCTTGAGTTGGTTTGTTACCCGGTGTGCTGCACCCAATAATTACAACGGGGTGGAGAAGCAGAAAAGTTTATTTGAAGCTTCAAAAAGGTACAGGGAGATTTGAATTTTAAATTCTGTACAACAAAGCAGGAAATTACACAGGCTTTTATATATATATTTTTTTAGCATATTTATTTAATAGCAAGCTGCTTTAAGTATTTATATAGCCAGCCAATTTAGTTCCCAGCTAGTTCCCTGATTCTCTGTATTATTTGTTAAACTATACATAAAGCTGCTTTATTCAGCATTTTTTTTTAATATTTTTTTTGTTTGGCCTTGCTTAGTTTTAGGCAGTCTGACTTTGCAACATACTGTTGCAGACTTTCAGCATAACTGCTGTGTGTGCCTCCAGGCGGGGGGGCCAAGGACACTTGGGCCTAGCACGCAGAGCTGCTGCGAGTGCCTCCAGGCGGGGGGGGGGGGGGGGGGCAAGGACACCGGGGCCTAGTGCGAGGGGGCTTCATCGACACTCGTGGTCTTCCATCCCCTCGAGTTACCTAGTGGCCATGCCCCAGTGTTCCCAACACTAGCTTTAAAAGCTACAAAGGGTTTAGAGACATTGCACACTACACAAGTAGGGTTAATATGCACAATATACTTAAAACTTCATGAACACATATAAAGAAAAGCCAAACAAAGTAGCATAATTTAAAAAGGGGTAGAGGGAGGGAAGAGATCCTCCTACACAAGACCTCATGAAAATATAGGGGGTTGTCTTTCCCCACTTTTTAAAAAGAAAAAGAAAGTGGTACATGTGAGGAGAGAAAGCCACAACCATCACACACAAATCTTGATCATTTGCAGAGTTGAACTAGAATAGAGAAACCCTTATAAAGGGAGGATACAGCATTATATCATGGATATATTCCATAGGAGGTTCAAACAGGAGGCCTTGATTGTAGCTGGGTCCCTCCCCATGAAAAGATAAATAGTAATGATCTTTAAGTTGGCTCCTTACCTGCTTCATTTTTTCAAGTTTGTCATCATCTTCAAGGAAGAAGGTAAGATACATGTAAGAGACATCAACCTCACAGTTACCCCCATACTTCCGGTGTTCTTCAATAGTATCTTTACCTCCAGAGAAGGCATGCTTGTTGATCTAGAACAACATAATTATTTGATGGTATAACATCTGTCAAATGGGGATTACACTATAAACAGTTGATATGGAAGGGCCATAAGCACTTATATCAATATTACATACAAATATTACGAAAAAAAATCGGCCTTAAAGACTAGCGGAGGTGCAAGCAGGAGGAGACTTGTGCAGAGCCTTATGCAGAAGGTAATGGTGGGACATGACAAGGGGAGTGACAAGCTGTGAGCAGCAGGACAAGATGATGACGCACACAATCAACCCATAAACAGGTCCCTTAGGTCTAATTAAGTCGCATCAAGAATTTGCCCAGATTTTCATTAAGAAAACCTAGTCCTTTCTGCTGCAGTTGTCACCACTTGTAAGGAAGGCTATGTATTATTATTATTGCACAAAACTATCTTCATACAAACAACAGCAACATTGTTAGGTATATCCTATATTCACCTCACTGAGAAATTAACTTTGAAGGAGAATGGAGTGGAGCGGACAGATTTTAGAGAGGTCAGAGAGAGAATAAAACTGGTAGGATTTAGCAATTACCAAGAGCGACGAGAGAAGGAGAAGAGAGGAGCTGAAGACAACAATGGCCAAGGCTAGAAAGAGACAGTGTCCAGCACCTTCATTTTTGCTATTTGCCCTTTTTCATTTTCTTCTGTTTACAGATGAAATCCTGTTTGGGATTTACTGTATTTGCTCTAACTGGGTATTCTTAGTCATAAAAATATCTACATTTGAATGTAGAATGTCTACATTTGAATCTTGCTAAAATCTGGATCTTAAATGGTATCTTGGGGCAATGAGTTTCATGGGTTAATTATTCACTGTCTGAAAACTTAAAACATTTTTTTTAAAATCAATTTTGAATTTGTCACCTTCCAATTTCATGGAACGTCCCCTTGTTCTTGTGTTAGGAGACAGGCTGAACAGCCGCTCACAATCTGCCTTTTCTAGAACACTCATTATTTTATATATTTCTATCACGTCTCCACTCCTCTGCACCTGCACAGTAAGGCAAACTATTCCAGTCTTTTGACTCTTCAAATAAGAATTTTCTCATACTCTGAATTGTTCATGTTTTTAATCTCTGAATCTCATCTAATTGTGCAATATACTTGCTGAGAAGGGATGACTAGAACTGAAAGCAAAATTCCAGCTGAGGGCATACCATTGTTTCATATACTGATATATTCTGTATAATTCTTGCCCTCGTTTCTTAAGCATGCAAACATTGTGTTGTTTTTTTTTTGACTGCTTCTGCACATTGAGCAGAGGGTTTCATTGAGCTGTCCACAATGAAGAAGGTCTTTTTCCTGAGCTGATTAAGTTAATTTAAAATCCAGTTCGATGTATAAGTAGTTGAGATTATTATGCTATACATGTATCAGCAATTAATTTAATGTACCATAGTGTTGCCCATTCACCCAGCTTGGTTAGGTCCCTCTCAAGCTCCTCAGTCTTCCAATCTTGACTAATCTAATTAGCCTGTGCCATCTGCAAGTTTTACCACCTCACTGCTCATACCCTTTTCCATATCATTAATAAAATTATTAATAAAATTATTAAAAATCAGTTCTAGTAAAGAATCTTGTGGCACCCTGCTGTTAATCTTTTGCCATGTTGGAAATTTGCCATTTATTCCTACTCTGTTTTGTCTCCTAGCCACTTTTTGATCAACAGACAGTACTTCGCCTTTCTCTTCATGACTTCTTAATTGCCTCTTGGAATAGGCTTTTTCAAAGGCCTTTGAAAGTTTACATCAATATTAATTAGTTTTCCTTTATACAAGATTTTACTGACATGTTTAAAAAATTCTATTCCGATCCATAATTTTCCTTTGTAGAAGAAATGCCTATCATATTGTGATCTGGTGTTTATAATTCTACCTTTAATTATTGTTTCAACCAGTTTACTGGGTGCAGAAATAGGATTTATTGGCTTACAATACCTTGGATTGCCCCTAGAGTATATTTGATACCCTCCAAGAGACAGGAGGTAAACTACCAATATTGTATTTAAATGCATATCACTATTTTAAAGCAAGGGATTAGAATTTTTTTCCCTCTCCCAATAAAACAGAAGAGTTAATCTACCTACTTAAACCAAAACTCTGCATAATTGTGGAATTCTTCCCACACAAATGCAAGAGGACGCAATGCTGAAGTCGTAATTATAATTCTTAAACAAATACTGCTTCCTCAAGACACACCCAGAAGTTCACATGCAGGACACTAATTGTTCACAGAAAAAAACCATACCAGAGATCCTAGCTGCTACATTCCATGACAGTTTGTCAGACATGTTAGGAATGCTGCCTAACCAGCTATAAGACACAACAAATCTTTCCTCTGCTTTGACTGACAGTGATCCCCACCAATCAATACATGGGCTGAACGCTCCTTTGCTGCATACTTTCTAAATACAAGGAGGTTTACCTACATGTAGATACCCTTGATTTAGGGGTTGGGTATCGTATGCCTAGAAGTCAGGTTTCCTCTTGTCTAACTTCGTAATGTTTTCAGAATATTCTAAAGATGATTCATTCTTTATGCAAACTCCATAGTGCACATGTCACATGCAACAAACCTAGTCTAACTTAGTCTCTTGTCATTATGAATGCATGATTTTCTTTAGGATTAAGAGGAGTTATGGGGATGCACTGGAGAGGAGATAGATACTCTTTTTAAAACCAAAGAGAAGGTTAATGTAATATTTCTGTTCACAGACTAATTAGCTGGAGAAGTACATGGCAGTAGCAGATCCACTGAGCCGCAGTGAAAGCTTGGCCTGCCTAGCAACTGTCACTGTGTAACACGGTGGTATTCGGTGCCATGGAGTAGTCAATAAAGAACAAGAGCTCTTCTTTTGATTTACATCACAGGATCAGACTAGGTTAGTTATGTGTCTTACTCAGTCCAACTCTGAAAGTACATTAGAATAAATTATAAAAGGAAAAAGGATGTGGATTTGTTTAAAAAAAATGGTCAACAAAAACAAAACAAAACAAAAAGAGGGCTTATTGTAACACTCGGTTCTTACCTTTGTCTTGATCTGCTTGGGTGTGTCAGTGAGGAAGATGGAGGAGTTGGGGTCACTAGCACTCATTTTTGTCTGTGCTCCTTGCAGCGCTGGGAAGAAGATCGAATGCAATAAGGCTGGTTTAAGATATCCAATCCTTGGTGCTACATCCCTTGTCATTCTAAAATAAGGATCCTAGAACAACCACCAATAAAAGCCTTGAATAAAAGTGAATATACATAGTTCAGAACCGTTTGATTACAACTCATCTGGTTCAGATTCCAACCAGCGACAAAACGTCTCATAACCTATTTCCAATCTCCCTTGAAAAATCCCTTCTTATATCTCTGGTTTCTTTTTAGAGCCCATCCTTTCATAACAAACCATGAAGTTTATTTAAGAAGAAACCGTGTGAACTTGGCACTTATGAAAATGAAGTTTGACTGCTCAGGAGATGGAAGTCTGCTATTTATCAACAGGACACTAAGTTCTGGGCAAGAGCACTGTAAACTTCTTATCAAAAGTACCCTGAAAACATACACAGCTTGTAAATTAGAGAAACCTCCTCCAGGATAGAGTAGGTAGTGCTGCCTTCATGCCTGTTAGTTTCTTGATCTCTAACAAGACTTTCAACAAGGGAGCCAACAGCAGTGGTTTTACAATGTTGATGTGTGACACAGGGCCAGAAAAGCTTGCATAACTAGCAGGCTAATTGACCTAGATTCAACCTTTAAAGACATATTAGTAAATAATGTTTGTGTTTTGTGTGTCTTTACATATATATTGTTAGAGGTTGACAATGTAACCAAACGGTTCCTGTCTTTTGCTGTATTCTGTTGATTCGGAGAGCAAAAGTAGATGTTCACATTTAAATAAGCTGTGAATGTAGTGATATTATCGTCCTTATTTCTATTTGAAGTTTGTAGTAAATTACCTGTAAATGGCTGATGATGGGTAATTACCTTATGTTAGTCTATGTAGCTAATTACAGGTGGTGCTTAGGAAATAGGAGGTTACTTCAAAGACACCATTCTTCACCCAACGAACACCTGCTGTTAAGGGATCTATAAAAACTCTTGGGCCCTGATCCTTTCATCTCAGATCTACTTCAGCTTTATAAGGGGAAGTTTGAGTTGCAAGACTGAAGTCTCCAGTTCCATTCTAGATCACCCTGATATTGGACATTGGACTATAACCTGATGAACTGATTCTGGAAAGGACTCATTGCAACTCTAAAGCTCATAATCTCCACTAGAAACTGACCTAAGACGTCTATTCACACCTGTATATATAATGCTCTTTTAACCAATACTCACTCTCTTTTCTTTCTTAATAAATCTTAGTTTAGTTAATAAAATTGGCTGTAAGCGTGTATTTGGGTAAGATCGGAAATATTCATTAACCTGGTGGGTAATGTGCCTGATCCTTTGGGATTAGTAGAACTTTGTATATGATGCACAAGATTTTCAGTAATCCTCCTCATATCTGGCTTGGCTGTCTGGGTGGAGTTCCAAGCTGGGTTGCTTTAAGGCAGGGGCAGGCAAACTTTTTGGCCTGCTGGCCGCATCGGGTTAATGAAATTGTATGTAGGGCTGGTTAGCGGAGGTTGTGCCTCCCCAAACAGCCAGGCATGGCCAGGCTCCCGCACCCTATTCGACCCCCCCACCCACTTCTCAGCCCCTGACAGCCCCCGCAGGACTCCTGCCCCATCCAACCCCCTGTTCCCTGACGGCCCCCTGGGGACCTCTGCCCCATCCACCCCCCGCACTCTCTCCCCTGACCGCCCCCGGACCCCCACCCCTAACTGTCCCCCACCGCCCCATCCAACTCCCTCTCTCCTTCCTGACAGCCCCCCCTGCCACATCCAACCACCCCTTCTCCCTGTCCCCTGACTGCCCCCGGAACCCCTGCCCCTGAGTGCTGGCGTATCAAACTCACAATTTATATAGGCTACTGACCATCTCCAGAAAGGTCAAGAGTAAACAATTCATAGAGCATATTTTGATTGGAACATTTTTCAGTCCAAAAATTTAGACCAGTTCTAACTTTAGATTATAGGCATTTATAAGGCCATACTGTCCTTTACACCACTCTGGCAATGTAAAGGAGCCTAAAACTTTTACACCTGTTTTATACTCCTGGGGGAATTTGTTAAGAACACTGGGAACAATTGACTAAGCAGACAGTCTGTTACATTCTGCACTGCCTGAGGGGGACTGAGCCTGTCCCATGCCTACCTCCTCAGAAACACCCCGAAGCCTTGCCACCCATGCCAGGCATGCTATAATAGCAAGTAAGAGGGACAGAGCCTCTCTTGCTCGCCTGCATACACGCTCTCCCCGCCTCCCGCATGTGACTGACGTCTCCCCATGCATGCATACCAGCCCAGCCCCAGGGGTTATTTACATTTCCACTGGGTGCTCCGGGCACCCGAACTGACATGCCTGCTGGGGAGAGGGGCATGACCATTCTTGCAGTTTCCCTTTGCTTCCCCATCAGAAGACATTTTTCTGGAGGGGGACATTAATACTGCACATGTGCAGTGCTGCGGAATTCTCACCCATGAGTAATATATAGTGTGGCAGTGTGGTCTAGTGGAAAGACCACCAGACTAGAACTCAGGAGACATGAGTTCTATTCCAGGCTCTGCCACTGACATGCTAGGTGATCTTGGGGAAGTCACTTCCCTTTCCTGTAGCTCAGTTTTCCTACCTGTAAAACAGGGATAATGATACTGACTTTGTAGTGCTTTGAGATCTGTAAGAGCCACATGTTTCATGCAGCCATTATACATTCATGTACACTGGGGACTAGTCTGATACCATGACAGGGTCAAGATTTAATGGGAATCAGTATGAAATTAGTAAAGTGCCTACTGGGCTGATACAGCCTGTATTATTCCTATCAGGACACAGTTTAAGACCTATCAGTATCCTCAGAGGACTTCTGCCTGAGGAGATGGCCTGTGAGAAGGATGTTTTCTATTTTTTTGGTCACCTCATGAAAGTCTGATGGGTGCATTTTAAAAATCCCAAAATAAAATAAAATAAAATAATTTCTAACCTGATCAATGGCACATGGGATAAGACACTGAATGTCTTTCTTGTCCTTGAAGATTTGTGGAAATGATGAGCTAAAGGATGGAGCAGCTTGGATAGCAGGAAAACTGATCTTTCCTAGGAAAGAACACATTTTAGAACATTTTTATTTACCCCTTGCCAGTTCAATTACATCCAACACATGCGTCTTTAACACTACAGTAAGATAATTAAGAATTGTATTACAGAGATGTATTTAGTGTATCACCACATAGAAAAGTGCATTATTCAGTTCAGCAAGATGAGAATAGCGGTCTTTCTAAAAGATATGTTTTAAACCACCTTCTGTGAGCAATTCTGCAGCCTGTGTGAGGGTGGGGCGTTAGCCTGGACCCTTCTGGCCTTGGAATCTGTGAATCCCCCTGTTCATTCCCTTCTTTCACAGGCCATGGGGAGAACAGAAAGCTCTGTACTGCCATCAATATGCTCATTCTACATTAAGACAGTAACTATCATCAAATCTCATGCTTCAGACTCTTCCTTTTGCCCTCTACAGAAGGGGCACAGGAGATGGGGTGTATGACCTCCTTGCCCGTCCCCCATGACAGAGATTCATGGCCCAACTCCCTCTCCAAATTGAAGAAGGGCTATGGCGGATTTTCCCAAACTGGTTAAGAGTGCTCAGTGTCCCCACAGAGCATAAACAACAGTGGCTGTTTATAACAAACATGTTTTTTTTCTATCCAGAGCCCAGCCAGTATGTGGGAATCATATCCCAGAATGTAACAACATATTCTGAGAAGCTATAAGAGAGACCTGACCTAGTAGTTCAAGAACAGGGCTGGGAGCCAGGAACTCCTGAGTTCTAATCTCATATTTGAGCCCCAAGCCATTTTGAAGCTTATTGTGAGGGGAGTTAAGCATCTACAACTGTGTCAACAGACGCTGTGGCTGCTCAGCACCTCTGAAAATTAGGCCTTTAGGACTCTATTTTCCCATCTGAAAAATATAGATAGTATACCTATAATTTATCCTAAAAAACCAAATAAACCCAAAAAAGTAAGACTTGGAAAATGCATTTAAGGTAGAAAGTGCAATAAAAGTGTTATTATTAGGTATTAGTTGTAGCAGTAAATTACACAAAGAATTACTCTTTACACTGTGGACATTGCATGCAGGTCAACAACTCCTGTATTTCATAATTCATTGCCATCATGGCCATAAACAACAGCTCTTACACTGGGAAAACTTACAGTGGTAGCTAACGGTGTTCTGCCTGTGTAAAGACTCCAGGACTATGTCCTACGTGAGCAGTTTCAAAATATTAATATTTGTGCTTCTCCTGTCAGTTTTTCCAATGAGCAGCAGGTGCTAGTCTGTTTACACAGTCAAGGTGCCTTTGGTATCACACAAAGTGCAAACAGCAGTCCTTTCCAGTAACTCATATTCATGCTCTTACCAATGCAATCACTGTCTGTAAAGCCAAAGATTCCCTTCACTTGGTTAAATGTAACATGCTTCTGAATCTTTACAACATTCTTGTAGAATCCTGAACTTCTCCTGTAAAAAAGGGGGGAGGGAGTCAAAAGGGAGAGAATTTAGTGTTAAAGAGGGGAGACTACATTTCTGTAATAACATCTATACAACATGGGTATATTGTCATACCACCTTAAAAGCACTGCTTCCTGGTATTTATTAATAAATTTAGAACACAGTTTTTTAAAAAACAAGATTAAATAATTTTGGAAGTTTATATTTTTTTACACTTGGTCAGTAGGGCTGGTCAAAACTGTTCTGCCAAAACTGGTTTTCAATAGAAAATTGGGTTTTTAACAAAACGAAGCGTTTGAAATAGAAAATTTCAATTTTTTGTAAAAACCAAAACCAAAACCCAAATGTCTGAAAAATCAAAATATTTTGATTTGGAAATACTAGTGAGGGGCCTCATGGGAATTGAGGTTCAGTCACATCCTGTACCTGTTCTCCTCCATGGGCTGGGATTCCTGGCAGACTAAAGCTCCTATGATGCACCTTGGCCAGGGACTTCCATGATGCATCTCCTCCCTCTCCAAGAGGAAGACTGTGGTGTATCATGGGAGAGACCCCAAGTCAGGCTGGCCAATAGGGAAAAGGAGCTTGAGGCACCTGAACTACAACTCCCATGAAGCACTGCAGCAAGATACCCAGAGAGACCCTTCTGCAGGAGGACAGGCTTGGAAGTTCTTTTTGCTACAAGAAAAAAAACCCAAACCAACAAAAAAGAAACTCTTTTTCCTCCAGGGAAGCAGTAGGAGGTAAGGCTAGTGAAAACCTCCAACACGGTCCTCAAAGTCACCAAGCCCTCCCTGGACTATCATAGTTTTTAAATGTTAGTCATCATCACCATGGTACCTGAACACCTAACTGACACTTCTTCCCTAAGCATCCAAGCGTAGATTCTTCTTCTCTTGTGGAAGAAGATCTATATATCTGAATTAATTTTATTCAAAGTTGGCTTGATTTTCAGGTCTCATTAAGACATAAAACCTCAGGTTTCACTTGAAAATTGCACACTTCATTGTGTATAAGTTTGTGTAAGAAATTCAAGTTTGTGCTGTATTTACAAATAATTCTAGAAAGAGCGCCCATATTTTGCACAAGCACAGGGAGGGAGAGTTAGGCCATGTCTACACTAGCGAGCTTATAGTGACACAGGCATGCCAATGCAGCTGCACTGCTGTAAAATTACTCATTTAAGTTCTATTATAGTCATAGATCAACATGAAAGTAACTTGTTTATCCCTAACAGAAAAAGAATACAGCCCAAAAAAAACTAGGACATGAGACTATAAAGACATCTGAGGTTTTGATAGCATCCTAAAGAAATGAAGCTTCAGTCTTGACGTTACCAGGAGACCTATGTACTCAGTTATTTTTATAATATTCTCTTTATTACATACTCATATTTAATATATAAAATATTATGTATATTTTATATTGTTATAAATACACACCCACCCACCCACATGTTCATACATTGCAAAGATATATAAACATGGACAATACGGTACTGTGTGAAGTAGTGCAAAAATTGCCTGGAAGGTTTCAGATCTAGAGACATTAGTCAACTTGTTTATATTGCTAGCTGTTGCAAGATCACAGAGATTATCTGAAAACTTTTGATCATGAGGTTTTACAGACTCTTATAACCTTACCCCAAGTAGTCAAGATCAGAAAAGATAAAGGTTTTATTGATGTCAAAACCACAGGCTATGATGTCCTTTGCATTTTCTATAGCATATTCATAAGCTTTCTGAACGGTCAGCTCTTTCCACAAGAATTTCTCATCATCAGTCAACTGTATAACCAAGGGAACATTAAATACTTCTTGCAGCCATCTAATAGAAATAAAAATATTTTATTTTGTAGAACAACTTAAAGCAAATGGGTTGCACAGCCAAAATATTTAAATGAGTTCAGGCAGTATAAAAGTTAAGGGGCTTGATTCTCCACTGCTTTGTACATATGGTTATCTAAAATGGATGGAAAATTCTACCAAATCGGAGTTCTCCAGTCACTCGCCTCAGGATTAGTGTTTTACATGCATGTGCCACAGATGTAGATGGTTACCCAGGGCAGTGGAGAATCGGGCTCAAGGTTTCTGTTGCTATGTTAGGGACCATACTGTACTTTTTGCCTCTTTGATACCTATTTAACAAGAAAAAGAAGAATGGAGAATAATGTGTGTGCGCCATGTGAGAGAGGTAACAGTGGTGTAGGGACAGCAATAGACTTGCTTTAACCAGGCCACTGCAAGAGTTTCATTAAGAAGATTTTTGCATTTAATTTTATATGCAGCTGATATAACATAGATAGTGGGTATGATGTACAGTTTTTATAGCTTTAAATACTGTTCAATATTTCAGATGAAAATAATAATAATAAACTAGCAACCTAGAGGCAGAAGCTACTTACTTTGTGAAAATAAATGGGATAAGATGACCAACATGCATTGCCTCTGAGGAGGGGCCTCTACCTGTATAAAGGTAAAAGGACTTCTTATTTTCATACGCATCGAGAATTTGGTTCATATCTCTAGAAAATAAAACAGAGGAAACATGGTATGACTGATAGAATTTAACCAAAGACAACCAATGTAGGTAAATAAAGTAGCTCTAAAAAGGAACAGCTGGCAAGCTACAGCAAAAATTTTGAATAGAAAAGTGGAAGCTGAAGTTATTTTAAAAAGAGAAGGTTTATTAGCTGAGCACATTTAAAAGATTCAGTTTACAAAAAAGCAAAACAGAATTATTTAATAGAAAAATGTAGGTCCTGTATATGGACTGTATGATAATAAATTAAGGCCCCACATGTCTATTGGGATCAAATGATGTAGACTCATGTGTCTGTGTTGAGTCTCATTGAAGTCAACAGGGACTCTGCATGAGCATGGAGGTCTATGCCAGCAGATCCCAATACAGAACTGGGGCCTAAGCATACGGCCAGGTTTGGAAATTAAACTATGTTCAACACTTGAAAATGTTCACTCTTGGAATGATAACTCTTTCCTTCTACCAACAAACAAAAACACCACAACACAACAAAAACCCAGCCCCTTCCCCACCCCTCTCATTTCTAACAACCATACAAAGCTTTGAAAGAAAGTTATGTTGGAGCCCAAGCAGATTTATTTCTCCAGATAGTTTATAATGCTCCTCCTGAACCCAGTTCTGTTGTTGCTACATATGTGGAATGCTCAGTGAAGTCAAAGAGAAGTCAGTGCATGGGGAACCGCTGAATCAGACCCTTTGATACTGGCAAGCTTTTTGAACTGGCAAGCTTTTGAAACCCCCGCACTTCCTTGATTACTTAACATGGTCTAATTTAAAAAAAAAAAAAAGCACATTCTGGCTCACATTTTCCTTAATGACTAAAATGGATGCAAACAGTTTTTGTATAGGTAGATAATTTAAAAATCAACTCCTATCATGGCCATGAATCATGCTAAAATAAAAATGCAATTTACTTTTTAGAAAGCTTTTAACTTTTTAGTACCTAACTTCAAGAGGAAGTATGACCCTTCAGAACTTCTAGGATTTCTCCCTAGACTTCACATTTCAGAAGAAACTGTCCTTTGTTAAATCAGTGAGACGAAAGAGTACTCATACGCTTAACTGTATTTCCACTTGATATCTTCCATGTTATTCATTTATTCAATCACAAGTCCATACACAGAAAGTGCCCTTTCTCATAATACGAGGCTGAATGAGTAAGAGGATAAAACAGCAACGGTTCCCCATGCATTTTTCCCCCAAACTTCCCCTACCATTTTTTGGGCCAGGTTTTGCTCCCAGTGGTGATATTGTAAACTACGAATAACTTCATTAATTTCAAGCACTTTATTCTGGGTATTTATTGGTGTAAATGAGAGTAGAATACGGGTCTCTGTTGGACACAGGATGCTCCAGCTGAGATTAATGGAAACTGCATAGATCCTGATCCATATGTTTCTGTGTTTACTTGTCTCTGAGTATTACCAGAGGAACAAAAAGAAAACCTCACCCACCTGTGAGAAAAAAATATGCCTCTGCGCAGAAAGTGGTGAGGTGTTTTCCCAGTAACTCTCTCTATCCGATTGATTAGCTCTTTATCAATTTTACTGCTTCCAAATCGAACTGAAAGAACAAATGCACAACAAATTATACACACTGCTAGCTGAAACCCACTCATGGATTTAAACAGAACATATTGCTTAGACAAAATGGCAAAGAAATATAAAACCAGAAGCATCGATCAAAAAGAATCTGGACAGTGGTTAACTGATGTGCTTGTAAAGCATACAAACATTTGCTTGTTCTTGTCACTGTTAGCAGGCGAATGCACCTCTCACCTCTCCTGGTCACATCAAGTGCACCCTCTCCTAGGTCTCAGACCTCCAGCCACCACCTGGCTCCAAGTGGAATTGTGTGATTCTCCTACTTTCAGACTAGGCCCTGGGTTGCAGTCCCTGGTACTAACCATGATGACCTCAGCAGGCCTGACTTATCCTCAGTGCCCACAATTCTGTTCCCTCTGGGAGCAATGACAGCGGTTAATACAGTGACCAAGCAGCCTCCTTTAAGCCAGGTATTTATTTAGAACAAAAGCATTTCAAAGGAAACAGATCTTAAAAACAGTCAGATAAGACTGTAAACATATTAGGTGTTCCCTAAAGTTTACCATTCCCTGGCTCTAGAAAGGCCCAACTTCTTCTGACTCCCTCTGCAGTCTCTCTCTGTGCCAACCTGTCTCCCTAGACAGTTTCTGATAACTGACTGCCCTTTAGCTCCCTGAGAGGGCTTTTAGCTGTTTATTGTTCTTTTGATCTCCAGGCACCTTGTTTTAGCGAAAACAATTTATTGGGGACAGCATACAGGTTTCTTGAAGCTAACAGCATGCCCCATTTTCTTGCAAGTCTGTGCTTGAGGCTGTTTATCAAGATCTAGTGTGTGGCTTTCCTGTCTCTTCCCACAGTGCCCTTATTAAGTTAGATCAATGCATTCATACACCTGCCATGTTTATACAGTAACTTTACCTCACTAACCAGATTACTTACAGCATTCATGACATTATTACATATCAGTATTCATAGATTAATATATAGCATCTTCTCATCCTCCTTAAATTACAAATCCTACAGAAGCTTTCCTGCAAGGTGCTTCAGTGAAGAAAATCTTCATTCCTTCCTAGTAAGTGCCTTTGAAAACTGCATGTAGTTTCTACAGTTTGGCTATGCAAGTCTGTGCATATTCAAGACAACTATGTGAGAAAAAGGTTATTCCACTGAATTATACCTTATTTCTGGCACTTTTGTTTCTTCTGTCTAAAGTAAACATGAGTAGTATGTCCAGTTTTGGGTACCACAATTTATCAAGCATGTGGATAAACTGGAGAGAGTCCAGAGGAGAGCAACAAAAATGATCAAAGACATAGAAAACCTGCCCTATGAGGAAAGATTAAAAAAAAATACGTTTACTCCTGAGAAAAGACAACTAAAGGGCGACCTGATAAAAGTCTTCACATATATTAAGGGCTATTATAAAGAGAACAGAGCCCAATTGTTCTCCACACTTGACTTTATCTGTAGCAAGGAAGATCTAGGTTAGATATCGAAAAAAATGTCTAACTCTTAAGGATAGTTAAGCACTGGAATAGGCTTCAAGGAAAGAAGTTGTGGAATCCCTGTCAGTGGAGGTTTTGAACAACATGTTGGACAAACATCTGTCAGGGATGGTCACTCTAAAGTTTTTACTTGATGCTGCTTCAGAGTGCGGGGGAAGGACAAGATTACCACTCCAGGTCCCTTGCAGCCCTACATTTCTATGATGGGACTGGTGGCTATCTCCGATAGTGCTGAAGAATATAGATGTGACCGTATGCCCCCATATTCTTCTTAGAAATATTGTTATGATATGAATATGGCATAACGAAGATAGGTTTTATGCAAGATGGGTCATGTGAGTTATCATTGGAAAGGTTATAATTTACTGAATGTAATTATCCAATTTGTATGCATGTATCATTTCTGTTCCTGACTATGTAACAATTACAACTGTGTGTGTACTTGGGGAACGCCCACCAGACAGTATGTAATCAGCCTGAATGGGCCATAAAGGTCTTTGAAGATGCTAATCTTCCATCTTCCTGGAGTTCCTTCCTGTGGATGTTTCAAATAAACCTTGTCTCATGGTTGCTTTAATACAGCAAGGTCATGTGATGATGTCACCTGGTATGAAATACCATCTTGGACACTGCTGGTACTTTTCCACTGAAGAAGGGGGATGGGGATCAAGAAGGGAAACAAAAGATTCTATTTAAGGCTGGAGAGTGAGTTAATCAAGGTCACTGGTTCTTCATTGAATCCCCACCCAGGATAACTGCTATAAACACCTAAAGACTGATCTGGGGAGAAAGGACTGGAACCAGTCTGAGACAGAGGTCTAGCCTGTGAAGAGAAATACCTGGAACTCTAAGCTGTAGAAACTCTGCAACCTACCCAAAAGAACATTTAGAGTGAGAAATTACTATTTGTAACCAGTTTCTTTAGTGAATTAAGCTTAGGTTGCATGTTTGTTTATTTTGCTCAGTAATCTGCTTTTGTCCTGTTTGCTACCCCTTATAATCACTTCAAATTAATCCTTTGTAGTTAATAAACTTATTTTGTTTTCTAAAACCCCATTTGTGCAATTCATAATGGGGCGGGGGCAAAGAGCTGTGTGTATCTTCCTCCACATTGAGGGAGGGGGCGATTTTCATGAGCTTATGCTATATAGATCTCTATACAGTGCAAGACAATATAATTTTCACTCCAGAGGGTATGGGCACAAGAGTGCTGGGCAATCCCCTAGTTGAGTCCTCCCACAGAGACCTGATCGCAGACTGTATGATTCTACAGCTGGGCGTGTCCCTACCTGTGTGTGTGCTGGAAGGAGGTTTGAGAGCCTGACAAAGCAGCACAGAGTGGGGGGGACCGAGGCTGGTGGGCCAGGCGGGGTCAGTGGGACTCTAGCACACCAGGTGGCACCCCGGAAGGGGGGTCCAACCCGTCACAATAGACTTTTGAAATAGCACCAGAAATTCACTCTACCCTGAAGAGGGAAACTGCTTGTTATTAGAATCCTGGACATTACGATTTGTATAGAAAGGAGTAGCAGAAAGTTAATATGTATTAATATGTTAATACAAACTACCACCTTTTCATGGAGCGCTCAGTATTCTCATGAAGAAAAGCCCACACTGTTTCCAAGAAACTTAAAGGAAACTGCTCCCTCCCAATCTACAATTACAGTACGACAGGCCAAAAAATCAATGAGTGTGCATGTACACAATAAGCAGCTGAAGCAACACAAGCTAATTACATTGTTCTAATACTAAGCCCCATTATTCTTTAATATCACTCCTCATTTACAATATATTCAATGCCAGTCATTGTTATATCAGGCAACTGATACTCATAAATCAAGGGATTATGACAGTAGAGATCTCTTACCCTCCCCACTTCTCTATTTCCTCTCCTTGACCAGGCAAAGTGCTAAATAATATAAAACCACCACCTAGAGACAGCCCAGATGATATAAAAGGTCTTTCAATCTCTAGATTCTATTATTCCTTTCCTTTTTCTCTTTTCCACCTCACATCTCTCTCTTTATACCTCTCCCCTCCCAATTTAGAAATATATTCTCTCTCCTCTGCATCTTCCCATCCTTAGAGTTTATTTCCTCTGTAGGTTGCAGCTAGTAAAAATCAATACATAGGAGGATGGGCAGACTTGTAAAGCAACACACAAATGCTGGGTTAATGCAATGTTAAGGTTGCACAGTTAAAAAAGTAAGGAGATGCAAAATGTTAAATGGACACCATCACACCAGTTTCAAAAAGCAAGTTAAAAGCCTTTTCAGGTATTGCATGTACCCGTGGGTGCCCCCAGATGATTTTGTTTTTCCACAACCCCATTTTCCTATTTAAAATGTTTTTCTCTCTCATGTTTCTATGTGACAGACCCACATAAACAGGGAAACTAAATTGACTACACACAAAGTAAAGAAATATTTTTTCTCTAGCCTCTTTCAATTACTCTTATCTTACAAATTATAAAAATAAAAAGTAAAATGCTTTCAATTAGATGCACATTCTTTATACGGGCTGCATTCCTTCAATTCCAACAGTACTTAACCTGGCCATGGCTCATATACTCTCTGACAGTGCAACAGCATGATGACCTCGTTTCAGAGCCACTGTAACAGTGTTACATGGGCCCCTCTCTGTCCAAGTCCCAGGAATCAAGTTGGGGGTCAACTGAGGGCAGGGAAGACACTCAGGCATGGCCACAGCACACTCCATATGTTCTGAAAGTTATTACAAAACAGTGCAACCTCTTCAAAGCACTTTCTAATTACATAGTTCTCATAGGAAAATAACATGTACCACAGCACTTGTGTTAAAGAAATTAAATATATGAATGGGAAAGATAAGTTTAAAGGGGGGGGGGAGAATGGAAGGACTTTTGCTCAAATTTTAAAAAAAGAAATTCATAAAGTGGAGACCAACCCTTGAATGTTTTCAGGCCAAAAGACGAATGCTTCAGAAAGACACTAGCGTGTAAAGACACAATATAATGGAAACTGGTCCCTACCACCTCTCCCTGTTATATTTTACATTAATAGGTTCTTGTAAGTGACATTAATATCAAAGTGACACAAGTGAAACATCCTGGCAACATAGGCTCTATTTCAAAATGAGAAAATATATTAAAACATTTGCTATTTTTACAATCATTAGAATAGTCAGACTCATCTTACAGATGTTACATTTTACTAACGGTGCTTTTTAAAATGAGAGAGTAGAATACCTATAAGTTTGTCGTAGTCTACGCCTTTCGCATTGGATGTCTGCACCGTCCAAGGGTCTACAAAATCCTCATCCTGTGTAGTAGTTGGACCATTATTGCTTACTGGTGAGAAATCTACTGGAGGAGAACCAGCCTTGTAATCTTGTCCTGTTGCTGTTTTATAGGTCACTTTTAATGACAATAACAGCTTCACTGCTGCATCAATTTCATCCTGAGCAAAGTGAAAACAATTTGAAGATGGAATGTGCTTCAGACAAAGTGTGTTAGTACAGCCTTCCTCCTCCAACCACTTACACACATGCATTGACTTCAAGGGGCCTACTCATGTGCTTCAAGTTAAGCAGGATCAATGTCCAAGATAAAAGAATAGGAAATGGCAGGTGGGACAGTTTCTTAACACTCCCTGTACACAAATCATAAGAATTTACTGTATAAACTTGGGCAAATCACTCAAGGCATGCCCTATGCCTCACTTTTCCATTTGTAAAACAGGGACAAAGATATTTACCTGCCTCACAAGGAAATGGTGAGGCTTAATTCATTTAAGTATAAAGTTTGTAAATATGCTTAGATAGAAGGTGCTATAAAATTATTAGTTACTCTAGAAATACTCCTGTAGTAGTTATATTTAACATTTTGAGTTTGCAGGTAAGACTTGATAACTGTAACACCTTCTTTACTCCTCACATAGTTATTTTATGTTCTATATAATTTAATGTTATTGTAACAGCTCATACATGCACACAGTCCCATGTGATAAGATTTCTTATCGAAGTTTCACTTGAAAAACAAATCTTAAGAGCCAAAACCTGTAGCCAGTCCCCATGTAGCTCACCTACTGAAATTAATTCTATTTGCACACAGACTGATGACAGGATCAGGTATTTAGAGGCAAATGCTGATCCCACTTAAGTTAACAGAAAATTGCCAAATGACTTCCACAAGACTAGGAATTGGCCCTCAGTGCACATACACTGAAAACCACATTTCTAACAGGTATGATAATACTTTTATATAGTGCTTCGCATCCAAAGATCTCAAAATAGTTTAGAAAGGTCAGTATTACTATCTACATTTTAAAGATAAGAAAACCGAAATGCAACAAGACTAATTGACTTAAGCAAAGCAACGTAGCAAGTCAGTGGCAGAATTAGACCTTAAGTTTAGTGACTCCCAGTTCCTGCTCCAGGAAAAACAACTTTGGTCATTTTGAGTGAGGTAATATTAATAATTCCAAAGTTTGTATTTTGGACAACAAAACATTTTTAAAAGAAAAGATTCTTTTGCTACTGGAATATAAAACAGCATCTCAGGCCACAAAACTGTTCAATGTGTTAAAAGAGAACTAAGCTGCAAAATGGAAAGAGTTCAACAAATGAAATAAAATTACCGTTGATGCTTTCCCTGCTTTCAGTGATCTGACTTTTTCTCCTTGTGCAGTCACTCTTTCAAACAGCTCGAGTGGACTTGAAGAGCAAGAGTCACAGTTCTGAAAGTCTGCCATTTCACAATATAGAGTATTTTATCCAGCAGATTCAAAATAGCTGCAGCAACAGACTGGAGAAGGAGAACTGTAAAGAGATAACCAGGTCACATGTTTTATTTTATTGTAATTAAAACAATTTTAAAGACTTCTGTTCAAATTCTTATTCTACCCACCTGAAATAATATTATTTAGTTTGACCCATAGCAAGTAATAAGTTTGGAGAGTCCGTTTTTTCAGCACTGTTTTTCAGAAACCAAAGACAATGAAATAGTTTCATAGCAGGTGTTTAGATGTTTGTACTAGAAGATGGGCACTGCTCTGAAGGAAAAAAAATCAAAGGTTGATTCATAATACTATTCCTCTAAATATATGTATGTGCACTAACTAAACTATGCTGGCTCATTTTATGTTTCAATGTACGTTATAATTCTCCCATCAACACACCCAATCTTGCAACAACAACAAAAATAATTAAAAAAAAATCAACAAAATACATCATGAGTTCATCATATATCAGGTAAGGTTTTAGTTTTCTTTTTCTCCTAAATCTGTTCTTTGTCCCTTTTAATATTTATGTTTCCCTTTATTTAGCCGTAGTCCACAAAGGTACAAGGAAGGTGCTTTAACAATTTGCAAAAACAGACGTTCACATTGTGCTGGTTATACATTAAATTCTTAACTCCCACTTGGTTATATATTCTCTGTCTAAAGGACCACCTGAGCTGTAGGTGGTCTGGCCTTGTGGTCACAGCTGGGCTGAGGTCTGCCCACCAGGTATGGTTGCCAACCCTCTAGGATTGGCCTGGAGTCTCCCAGAATCAGCACTGATCTCCTGGTGACTATTGAAAGCAATCCAAGAGATTTTAATAGGATATTTTAAGAAAATGACATTATGTTATGTTGGGCGAAAAAAATCTCCCAGAATAGCTTCAGAGGTAGCACCAGATTAGAATTGAGAGGCAGGAATCAGGGTCAGAGTCAGGCTGGAGTCGGAGACTGGAGATCAGGAGACGAGGTGAAGTCTGGTATTGCAGCAGGCCAAAGTCTGTGTGGTTGCCCAGACAACTTACTGGGCTAATCCCTGAGGTTAAGTAGGGGCACACAGCCAATCAGAGGGCCATGGGGTACTGTCACTCTGGGTCTCTTGAACGGTACTTCCTGTGGTATCTGCTCTCCACAGTGCTCCCTGGCTGTGCCTCTCATGTGGCACTCTGGGAATATCAAATACCCCAGGCTCTGCAGACCCATGTTCCAGTCCCCACGTTCTGATGTCACCTTCTACTACTGGAATTTCTTCCATCTTTTAGGTTTTAGTCTTTAAAGACAATTTAATTAGAGTAACCTTTTTACAGGTGCTGCAGGATTGTTTATTCTAATAAAGGGTTTGCATTTATGACTAAGAAATGTGGCAACCTGTTATCCATTAGCCCAATTATAATGAAAACATGGTTGGGTTGTGGGGATAGAGCTTTTCCTATGTGATCCTGAAAGAATTGTTAATATTCAGGAAGGAATATAATAAGCAGATCCTCAAGCAAAAAATAGGTTAAGGTCATAAGAATGGCCGTACTGCGTCAGGCTAAAGGTCCGTCTAGCCCAGTATCCTGTCTTCTGACAGTGGCCAATGCCAGGTGCCCCAGAGGGAATGAACAGAACATGTAATCATCAAGTGATCCATCCCCTGTTGCCCATTCCCAGCAAATAGAATGCAAATAGCTTTTAAAATAGTAATGGTGGTTATGTGTAAAAATGCAAGCACACTAGTATAATCAATGTTCAGGCATCAATCAAGGATTTATTTAATCTTGTAACTTGATAGAGAAAAATAGAAGATT
Organism: Lepidochelys olivacea; assembly: GCF_965140295.1. Taxonomy (NCBI): domain Eukaryota; kingdom Metazoa; phylum Chordata; order Testudines; family Cheloniidae; genus Lepidochelys; species Lepidochelys olivacea. The sequence continues at coordinate 105,743,457 of NC_140416.1, forward strand.
AAAAAAACCATGTTTACATTTACAGTGAGTTCTCAATATTGACAAAGAAAAAAGATTAGTGCATTGGAAAAAGAGGGGATGTCATAATTCAGAGAAAGCAACCTTATTGGGTGAGCTGTGATTGTCCCAAAGAAGACCTATCATACATCTGTGATGAACACAGCATGAGCGCAAGACACAGAGAGGGATTTCTAGCAGAGAGTGCTCGATTTGAAATGCACTTCATTCATATGTGATGGATACACAACAAATGGAAGACTAAATTAGCCTTGTAACAGTATAGCTACCATCAGTGGTCAGTTTGAAAGATGCACCTCACACCTTAAGTATCCCTTACCAGACTAAGACCCAGAAGCCCATTTGGCACCTCACTCACTTCAAAGGGACGCGTGGACATAGAGGTCTATCTGCATAGAACAATTTGCAGGATCAGGGACTAGAAGATTATCCCTAATGCTACTGAGGGGCAAATCTGCTTTGAAGATTGATCTTAACATGCATCCAACTATTCAAGAACTCTTAAAAAAACAAAAAGAAAAGGAGTACTAGTGGCACCTTAGAGAATAACCAATTTATTTGAGCATAAGCTTTCGTGAGCTACAGCTCACTTCATCGGATGCATTCCACTGAATGCATCCGATGAAGTGAGCTGTAGCTCACGAAAGCTTATGCTCAAATAAATTGGTTAGTATTTTCCACTGAATGCATCCGATGAAGTGAGCTGTAGCTCACGAAAGCTTATGCTCAAATAAATTGGTTAGTCTCTAAGGTGCCACTAGTACTCCTTTTCTTTTTGCAAATACAGACTAACACGGCTGCTACTCTGAAACCTATCTTAAAAAACAGATTCCTAAAAAGCTTATTGACGGAATTCTGTATAGGATGCATAATTAGAAATGGATTTACAAGACCTAACTTTAATTAATCCTAAAAGAAAGTTACAAAAAATCACCCACTTGATTTCACTGTTCCAGAGTTCCAAAAACAAAGCCTCAGTACTCACACTAGCTGTTCAACACTATATAGTCTTCTTCCTGCAAAGCAGTCTGATCACAACTTGGTTACAAAATATACATTTAGACTGTCACCATACTATGAGCCTTTTGCCTGCTTGGGAAACATAAAGAGGGATTGCCATGGTTAACTAAAATGTAGCTAACCATCAAGGTTCTGTTCCTTAACCAACTGCAATGTTTCCAGGTTATGGAACAGCTGAGCACCAACTACAGCTAATGTTATCATCTTATCAGCGCACTACTATATCAAATTCTTATTTTAAATAAAACTGTCCTGATTAAGGGTACATGCAGTTTGAATGGTCACTAGTTTTGATTGATTAGTTCAGTAACCCTGTAATAAGATGTTATTTAAATAACAGGCCATTTAGCCTTATTTCATTCAATTATGTTACGACTTATTTAACATTTAACAGTGTTTCTTCCATAAAGGGAAATTCTTTTACAAACTCCTACATAACTTATTTTCATATTCTATTTTGGAGTCTAGTATTTTCCTTGTTTCTTTGTAGGTAAAAAATGTTTGGCTGGATAAGGAAATGACATTATTAAACCACAAATCCAAAAAGGTTTTTATATAGTTTTTTTTATACAGCATCCTTATGTGGGGATACCATGGTTATATTATCTGGCTTCAAATTTTACAATGTATGAAGTTAAACACCAGCTTTTTGTATGAACCGTTAACATGGATGCGGAGTTTGAGCTAATTTAATTATTCTATTTGCCTCCCTATTTGCAGCACATCTCCATCCTGAAAGGTTGAAATGATACAGCCTGAAGCTAATGGGCTTCAGTAGTACACTAGAGAAGACCACTCCCTGTCTGAGAAAAGTAAAATCGGATGACTCTTGAAAGAGGACTAAAGTAGTGTTATGCTATTCAGCTGAGCAGAATTGCATAAAGAAGGTTGAATTTTTGGAGGAAGCAAAGGTAATGCAGTCAGTGCAGTGAAAGATGCAGGCAGTGAGAACTGCAGGTTGCAAAAAGTAACTCTCCAAAGCTAAAATCTAGTTGCCTGAGCTCAGGATGAAGTGGAGTGTGGCATCCAGCTGTGTTGATGAAATGGAGATTCAGGACACCACCACCACAAAGATGGACAGCATTCTTCACTGAGCTCTGAAGTTGAGGAGAACTATTATGTTGAATTATTCATAAGAAAGAACAGGATTTATCTCATATTTTGACCTGACACATTCTTTTGAATCCTTTTCAGGGTTAAGAATATAAATAGTCGCAAAACAGAGTGTAGGATAGGAATTTGTTTTGTGACTAAGAACATTCAAAACATCCTGATACCCATAACCAGGAATGTTTTCAGGAAAATAATATGCATTGGAGTTTGAAAACAGACTACCCAAGACATTTAGCCTTTGCTTCTGACAGTGGACAATGCCTGATGAGTCAGAGAAAAACAATAACCATTATTATACAAAGGCTTTAGCAAGCTGATAAGCCAACACTTTAGAAGATGAGGCTCATTTTCCTTTGAATCATAATTGCAAAATGCAATTGTCTTAATTTTCCATAAGCTCATTTGTATTAACTTTTTCTATGAAACGTTGAGCAATGACAAAGCTTCCAAGATGAAATGAAAAGAGAAAATAGAATATGGTAGTAATAAATTAGAACCTTTTTCAAGTGTAACTTTTGATCTCAGATGCAGCCAGAGAGTAACGGGTGCTATAACTATTTTTACAGTCACGGTCCAACAGCACTGGTCGCAGTACATATCCTTGGGGGACTCAACTATTCACCTCTCTCCACTGTGAAAACTGATCATTTATACCTACCCTTTGTTTCCCATCTTTTAACCAGTTACTGATCCATGAGAGGACCTTCCCTCTTACCCTATGACTGCCTACTTTGCTTAAGAGCCTTTGGTGGGGGACCTTGTGAAAGGCTTTCTGAAAGTCCAAGTACACTATATCTACTAGCAAAAAGAAAAGGAGTACTTGTGGCACCTTAGAGACTAACCAATTTATTTGAGCATAAAATTTATTTGAGCATAAGCTGTAGCTCACGAAAGCTTATGCTCAAATAAATTGGTTAGTCTCTAAGGTGCCACAAGTACTCCTTTTCTATATCTACTAGATCACCCTTGTCCACATTAGCTCTCCACCAGTCATCTGGTACAGAGGCTTACACAAAGTAAAACTATTTCCCTATGTTTATTCCCCCACACTGTTCCTCACACGTTCTTGTCAACTGCTGGAAATGGCTCACCTTGATTATCACTACAAAAGGTTTTTTTTTTTTTCTCCTGCTGGTAATAGCTCACCTTATCTGATCACTCTCCTTACAGTGTGTATGGCAACACCCATTGTTTCATGTTTTCAGTGTACATAAAATCCCCCTACTGTATTTTCCACTGTATGCATCCGATTAAGTGAGCTGTAGCTCACAAAAGCTTATGCTCAAAAAAATTTGTAAGTCTCTAAGATGCCACAAGTACTCCTTTTTTTTTTCCCCTCAGTATGCATCCGATGAAGTGAGCTGTAGCTCACGAAAACTTATGCTCAAATAAATTGGTTAGTCTCTAAGGTGCCACAAGTACTCCTTTTCTTTTTGCGAATACAGACTAACACGGCTGTTACTCTGAAACTTTTCTTTAGGCTGACTTAAGTGACAGGTTATATACCACAGTTAGGAGTTCTGTGATTTCATGTTTGATTTCCTTCAGAACATCTGATAAATTAAACAGTAATAAGTCAGCAGGACCAATCTGTTCCAAAACCTCTTTTACTGACACCTCAAATCTGGGACAGTTTCTCAGATTTGTCACCTAAGATGAACAGCTCAGGTGTGGGAATCTCCCTCATCTCATATACATTGAAGACCAAAGAAAATAATTCATTTAACTACTCTGCAATGGCCTTGTCTTCCTGGAGTGCTCCTTTAGCACCTCAATCATCCAGTTTCCCCACTTATTCTTTGGCAGGCTTCCTGCTTCTGATATCCTTGAAAAAAATGCTTGCTTTTAGTTTTTGAGTCTTTTACTAGTTGCTCTTCTAATTCTTTTTTGGCCTTCCTAATTATACTTTTACATTTGACTTGACTTTATGTTCCTTTCTATTTTCCTTAGTAGGATTTGACTTCCAATTTTTAAAATATGCCTTTTTCTCTTTAACCACCTTTTTTCAAAACTCTGTTTAGCTAATGTGGAGTTTTTTCGGTCCTCTTATTGTTTTTTTAATTTGGAATTTACATATCATTTGCAGCTTCTACTATCATGTTTTTAAAAAGTGTCCATGCAGCTTGCAGGGATTTCACTCTTGTGACTGTTCCTTTTAATTTCCATTTAACTAGCTTCCCCATTTTGTGTAGTTCTCCTTTTTGATGTTAAATGCTACTGTGGTTGGTTTCTTTGGAATATCCCCCCCTACAAGGATGTAAAATTCAATTACTTTATGGTCACTATTGCTGAGTGGGTCAGCTATATTCACCTCTTGGATCAGAATCTGTGCACTACTTAGGACTAAGTCAAGAATTACCTCACCCCTTGTGGGTTCCAGGACTAGCTGCTCCAGGAAGCAGTCATGAATAGTGTCCAGAAATTTTCTCTCTGCAACCCATCTTGAAGTGACTATATCAACTCAATATGGGGATAGTTGAAGTCCCTCATTATTATTGGGTTTTCTGTTTTTGTAGCCCCTCTAATCTCTCTCAATCATCATCACCATCCTGGTCAGGTTGTTGGTAGTATATTCCTGCTGCTGTACTCTTATTATTCAAAAGCATGGAATTTCTAGCCATAGAGATGCTATGGTATTGTTTGATTCATTTAAGTTTTTATTATATTGGACTCTATGCTTTTTTTTTCACATATAGTGCCACTTCTCCACCAGCGCAACTGACTCTGTCATTCCTATATATTTTGTACCCTGATATTAAGCGTCCCATTGATTATCATTGTTCCACCAAGTTTCTGTGATGCCTATTATATCAACATCCTTATTTAATACCAGACACTCTAGTTCACCCATCTTAGTATTCAAACTTCTTGCATTTGTATACAAATACTTATAAAATTTGTCAATATTTAGTTGTGTGTCTTCATGTGATGTAACTGAATGTGACTCTTTTGTTTGACAGATCCTCTTCAGTTGCTATCTGTACTCTGATGAACAGAACACAAGAACAGCCATAAGGGGTCAGATTAATGGTCCATTTAGCTCAGTATCCTGTCTGTGACAGTGACCAGTGCCAGATGCCTCAGAGAGAATTAGCAAAACAGGGCAATTTCAAGTGAGCCATCCCCTGTCATCCAGTTCCAGCTTCTGGCAGTTGGAAATTTATGGATACCTGGAGCATGGGGTTTCTCCCCTGACCATCTTTGTTAATAGTCATTGATGGTCCTATCCTCCATGAACTTATCTAATTCTTTTTTGAACCCAGTTACATTTTTGGCCTTCATCCCTGGCAATGAGTTACGAGTTTCACAGATTGACTCTGAATGATGCGAAGAAGTACTTCCTTTTGTTTGTTTTAAACGTGCTCCCTATTAATTTCATTGGGTGAGCCCTAGTTCTTGTGTTATGCTGAAAGTTAAATGACACTTCCCTATTCACTTTCTCCACACCATTCGTGATTTTATAAACCTCTATTATGTCCTCCCTTAATCAATTCTTTTCTAAGCTGAACATTGCAAGTCTTTTTAATCTCTATTCTCATAGAAGCTGTTTCATACCCCCAGTAATATTTGTTGCACCTTTTCCAATGCTAGTATATCTTTTTTGGATGTACAATGGATTTATATAGACACATTATCAGATTTTGTATTAACTATCCCTTTCCTAATGTTAGTGTTTTTGACTGCCACTGCACATTGAGCAGATATTTTCAGAATATGCCTGCATTGTACAGCTGCGTATGCAGAGCTGTTGCAGCTGTGTTAGCCGCAGGATATCAGAGAGATAAGGTAATCTCTTTTATTGGACCAACTCCTGTTGGTGAGAGAGACAACCTTTCCAGCTTACACAGATACCTGAAGAAGAGCTCTGAGTAATCTCGAAAGCTGGTCTCACCATCAAAAATTTGGCCAACACAAGCTATCAGCTCACCCTCCACACATGCACCCTGTCTCTACAAAGCTGGTGACAGCTTATGAGCCCTCCTTCTCAACAGGGGATAGATAGAGGTCTTCCAGGGGGTACATCAGCTCATCTAGATATTTGCCTAGTTTTACAACAGGCTACATAAAAAAGCACTACTGAAGTCAGTACAAACTAAACTTTCCTATGGACAAAATGAGACAGGAAGCGATTTTTCAGCAATAGAGTGCTATGACATTTTGTATGTTTGGGTCTGATTTGGTACGTTTTTAAAGGAGGTGAAACTTGGGGGTACGCAAGCCAAATCCAACTCCGCAGAGGGGTACAACAGCCTGGAAAGGCTGAGAACCACTGCTCCACAGCGTGTCCAGACAGCCTGTGCCAACGCTGGCCAGCTCCGACGGCTGATGGCAGCGCCCTGCGCAGCCACTCACCCCCCGCCCCGTGGCTGCAGCGGCCAGGGAGGCTGATGTCTCCCCGGCCGGGGACCGCACCAAAGGAAGTGTCGGGCCTCCGCTCCGAGGCGTGACTCTCCCAGGCCCCAAAAGGGCGATGGAGATGAATGAACATCCCGAGCGCCCACAGGGGGTGAACCCACACGAGAGCCCTCCCGCCCAAAGGCCATGGCCATCCCCACCGCCACCCCGGAGCCGCCGCCGCCGCCGCCCGAGCGCGGCTAGGCCCCCTGTCCCCTTACCCGAGCGAGGCCGGCTCCCCTTCTCAGCGCCTCCGCCACCGTCAGCACCGGGCACCCAGACCAGCGCCGGCTCGGCGCGTTGCTCAACCCTGCCCGGTCGGAAACGCGCACCCGGGCCGGAACCATTCGCTATCTGGGCAAGCAGGGCGGCCGGGCGCGCTTCCCCAGACCAGACGTGGAGTCGCCTGTCGTGGCGGACGCTTGACCACAGCGCTGGGGTGGCCTGTGGGGGATTTACACGCGGCCGGCCGCGCGCTGGGGCTGTTAGCAGAGCAGCCCCTGTTTCCAGCCGGCTCGCTTTGCGGGCGGACCCGCCGCCGGCTGCCTTGGAGTGTTTCTGGGAAAGGGCCTGGGGAGTTTCTTCCCTTCAGCTAACTGACGTGGGTTCCCCGCATAGGTAGGGCACGTGGGGCCCAGCCTCGCCAGCCTCAGGAGGGGCTTTCTCCATAGGAGGAGCTGCAGGGTCAGGCTGCCCCCGGGAACGAGCCGCCCCGTGTCCCTGGGGGGGGAGGCCGCCCCCGGGAACGAGCCGCCCCGTGTCCCTGGGGGGGGAGGCCGCCCCCGGGAACGAGCCGCCCCGTGTCCCTGGGGGGGGCTGAGGGGAGGCTGCCCCCGGGAACGAGCCGCCCCGTGTCCCTGGGGGGGAGGGGGGCTGAGGGGAGGCCGCCCCCGGGAACGAGCCGCCCCGTGTCCCTGGGGGGGAGGGGGGCTGAGGGGAGGCCGCCCCCGGGAACGAGCCGCCCCGTGTCCCTGGGGGGGCTGAGGGGAGGCCGCCCCCGGGAACGAGCCGCCCCGTGTCCCTGGGGGGGCTGAGGGGAGGCCGCCCCCGGGAACGAGCCGCCCCGTGTCCCTGGGGGGGCTGAGGGGAGGCCGCCCACGGGAACGAGCCGCCCCGTGTCCCTGGGGGGGCTGAGGGGAGGCCGCCCACGGGAACGAGCCGCCCCGTGTCCCTGGGGGGGCTGAGGGGAGGCCGCCCACGGGAACGAGCCGCCCCGTGTCCCTGGGGGGGCTGAGGGGAGGCCGCCCCCGGGAACGAGCCGCCCCGTGTCCCTGGGGGGGCTGAGGGGAGGCCGCCCCCGGGAACGAGCCGCCCCGTGTCCCTGGGGGGGCTGAGGGGAGGCCGCCCCCGGGAACGAGCCGCCCCGTGTCCCTGGGGGGGCTGAGGGGAGGCCGCCCCCGGGAACGAGCCGCCCCGTGTCCCTGGGGGGGCTGAGGGGAGGCCGCCCACGGGAACGAGCCGCCCCGTGTCCCTGGGGGGGCTGAGGGGAGGCCGCCCACGGGAACGAGCCGCCCCGTGTCCCTGGGGGGGCTGAGGGGAGGCCGCCCCCGGGAACGAGCCGCCCCGTGTCCCTGGGGGGGCTGAGGGGAGGCCGCCCCCGGGAACGAGCCGCCCCGTGTCGCTAGAGTGGAGTGAGGGGAGGCTGCCCATGGACTGAATTGCCCACGGCCTCAGGCACTGGGAGGGTGACCCCAGGTTGCAGTGAAGTGGAGGTTTCCCCCTTCACAAGCATTCTGGGTAGTTCACATTTAAGAAACTATTTTTGTTATCTTAGTGGGAGCTGGGGGGAAGAGGGGTTGGGGGATATGAAGGATTTTACTTTTTGTCTTTAACTGAAACATTAAAATAAAAAAAAAAAATTCTACCTCCTACCACTCTAAGCACCTTCAGAAGGAGAGTGTTCTGGATGGTTTTAATCTGCCTGTTGTCTAACACTGTCATTCTGAATCTGAGGTGCCTTTCTCTTTTATGGGCTGGGGTGAGTTGAACAAGGGGAGATTTTATCGAGTTAAAATGTGCACTGAGATTTTGAAGGGCCTGATTATCAAAGCTGAGAATGTGCAAACACACTAAGTGTTTGTGCAGGTGGCCCACTATGTGTCTTATTGGCCTTTTGTGTGTGCCCCATAACACAATTTGTATGCTGCTTCCTATCTCTCCAGAGTAATTAATGCTTATTCATTAGGTACGTGCAATACATATACTGAGTTTAGATGCTCAGTGTCTAGTTCTCATTAAAAAAACATGCAAGTAAACTTTCCTCATGAAAAAGAGACTGGAGAAATACTTAAGCTGCACTGTCAACTTAAAAATTGTATGTTGTCAACCCATGCTACAAATGCATAATGGTTGAAAAACCATTCTCCTAGAGTAATCATCAATGGTTCACTGTCAAATTGGGAGGATGTATCTGCTCGGGCCCTTCAGATGTCTGTCTTGGGTCTGATACTATTATATGTTTATGAATTGGATAATGGAGTGGAGAGTATGCTTATAAAATTGTGGATGAACCAAGCTGAGGGGGCTTGCAAGTACTCTGGAGGATAGGATTACAATTCAGGGTGACCTTGACAAATTAAAGACTTGGGCTGAAATCAACAAGATGAAATTCAATAAAGACAAGTGCAAAGTACTACATTAGAAAGTAGTACTAAAAATCATGTGCACCTACAAATAGGGAATAATTGACTAAGCAATAGTTCTGCTGAAAAGAAGTGGGCATGTTTAGTCTTGAGAAAAGAAGACTGAAGGGGGATCAGATAACAGTGTTTAAATATTGTAAAGGCTTGTTATAAAGAGAACAGTAGGGATGTAAAATGTTAACTGGTAAGCATTAGTTTTACCAGTTAACCCGCCTTAACTCCTGGGCAGCCCTGGCCCCAGCCCCAGTCCCAGCTGTGCCGGCCACCGGGTGGATTGGCCCAGGCCCTGTTTCAGCGCCTGTATAAGAGCATTTTAGATCAGTAAAAGTGAGAATTTGAAATCCGGTGGATTTATAACTGTTTTGTCTACTTTTTTGCACTTCTCTTCAGTTTTAACAATGAAAAATAAAGAGAGAGAATTTTGGGGAATATTTATTTGCTTAAAAACAGATGCTTTCACTGCAACCTCTAAACAAAATTTTGGAAACATTTCTATTATTTTCACAAAATGTAAGGCCTCAATCTTGCAATTGGCTGTGTGCAAGAGTAGGCATGCACACACTGTCAGTTTCGGGACTGGGGCCTAAACTTAGCCAAATTTAAGTTGACAGTGTCCTTTCAGTCCTTAAAAAGTGAGGTTTTTCTCCCAGTGGATGTGAATTGAGGCAGGTCCGTTTCACGCACTCAGTTGTGAAAGCATCTGTCTTCCACAGCCTTTGTTGTTGTTAGTTATAAAACAGAGTTATATTATAAAACAAAAATAAAATCTGGTTTTTTTGGTGGTTTTGTTTTGTTTTCAGGCCTATTACAACTGCTATCCCTTCAAGAAAAGTGTTTTTCTCTAACTTAAAAAGAAAATTCCCATCAGTAGTTTGGACATCCTATTTCAAGTAATCATATAAAGCCAATTTTTATCTTAGAGCACTAAATCAGTCTTTTAAAGTCTAACAAAATTACTTCTCTTTCCTCTCTCTTTCCCCCCTCCCCCCTTGTCTGTCCTCTCTGTTTATACTGTAAGCGTTTTAGGGCAGAGTCTGTGGCTTACTACACATTAGTTCAGTGCTTAGCGCAATGGAGCACCAGTCTTGGCTGGGGCCACTACTGTAAAACAAATAATTTAATATCTGTTCATTGTAGTTTCAGAGTAACAGCTGTGTTAGTCTGTATTCGCAAAAAGAAAAGGAGTACTTGTGGCACCTTAGAGACTAACCAATTTATTTGAGCATGAGCTTTCGTGAGCTACAGCTCACTTCATCAGATGCATACCGTGGAAACTGCAGAAGACATTATATGCACATTGTTGTTGTTACTTTTAGCAATGGCTCATAAGCAGCATTTTCATGCATGGATTTTTAGAACCCAAATGTTTGTGTCAGGAAAGAGCTACATTATCCACTCAGGGACTTTGTCTTTAAAGAAATTCAGTTATTAACTCTGATAAATTGACTTTTATAAGCGATATTACAAGTAAAAAGTGACCTGGATGAATTTTTATGACCCATTTTGTTTTGAACAGGATTTGATAGTCATGCTACCTTTTAAACGCTTTTCCAATTTTTCTTCTCTCCTTTGCACAGGTGGAATCCCATTTAAATCAACAGTGTTTCATGATGTAGCAGAAATGAGTTTGGCCCCTTCTTATCTGGTTTTGTTGTTGTTTATGAAATAGTCCCACTGTTTTATACTATGATAAACTTCAGATAAAGACATGGGTTGCCCTCTAGAGGGAGGATTTAATGTTTTTATACTTAGCTCTATGCTGCTTTTTTAAACTTCTGCTAAATATTTAGGTCACTCTCCTGCAAAGAGATTTGAAAGTATCAACCTGTAGTTCTGGATAGAGTCTTGTTTGCTTCAGTGGGACCCTGCTCAGGAGTAAGGGTTTGTGCTTGAGGATCCTATTGTAAAATAGAAGCACAACCTACAATGTAAAGTTCTTGTTGCTTGGAATAAAATGTGCATATTTGAGACTTGTTCTATTTATACCGGAGGTTTTCAAATTGTGAGGTGTGTTCCCCTAGAGGGGAACAGAGGAATGTTTGGCAGTGACATCAGGTGGGGCTTCCCCTCTCACCTCAGTAGGCCACCTAGTCTGTGGGTCAGTCTCAACAGCCACGGCAGCTGCGCCGATTTCCGCTCCCAGCACCCTCTGCACCCAGCGCTGGCTCCACTCTCAGAGATGGTTGCACGTTCCTTCCCCCACTCAGAAAACCCGAGGGGGGGCAGTATTATGTCTATTTTTATCTGGATTGGGGGTGGGGTGGGCCAACCAAAAATTGTAACTTGGGGCGGGGAGGGAACTCAGCTCAAAAAGTTTGAAAACCGCTGATTTATACTAAGGTCTGAATCCTGCAAACACTGAGTCCTGTGAGTAACTTTGTGCATCTAAGTAGTCCCATTGAATTCTAATGGACTGCTCACATGCATAAGTGTTAGTAGGACTGGGATATAAGCTGCTGATTCTGCAAATACTTGGGTATGTCCTTAACTCTACTACTGTGAGTAGTTCAATTTCCACTTTTTTTTCAATGTGACTTCGCAGAGTAATAAAGTTAAGCATCTGTGTAAGTGTTGGGAGGATAAGGGCCTAAGGTTGTAAGGGACACAGACCATATCTTCAAATATATGTGAAGTGCTATGCATATCCCTGGTGTCAATACACAGATGGATTATTATCAACCCCCAATTTCATGAGCATTCATGGCCCGCCATACAATTTCCATACCCAGATGTGGCCCTCGGGCCAAAAAGTTTGTCCTCCCCTGTGCTAGACCGATCTCAGCTTTTGTCATTGACTACATAAATGGCTAAAGTTAATCAAATCATATTTTTGTATGAAATAAGTAAAAGCATGTATGCTTTTATTTTCTAGAGATATTAACATGGTCAGTGATTATTATGGCTTAAATAAGCCTTTGATGTAAAACTGAAGATGATGCTGAATTTACTATGTGGGTGTGGTTAGATTTACAGATTGCACTTTTAACACATTCTGTGATCCACTTAGTAATTCTGTGGTTGTGTCTTTTTTCTTCTGTCACTTGGGCCACATTCATGCTCTTTTACAGTACCAATGTGGTGGAAGAAAGACTCTGTCATATTGGCTCCATTTGTAGTTGTTCCTCTGCATAAAGTTACACATCCCCAAGCTACAGCATAATTCTTATTATTCTGTCAGGATAGACCTGGTGGCAGGTCAGGTTAAAAGTGTGCTATCATAACTGCATGCATAAGTCTGTGCTTTCTTTGTTGTAATCCTTTGCATCAGTTTTGTGGAATGCAGCTTGTTATCTATGCAAAATGTAACTAATGTTTATAAAGTGCTGAGAGATCCCGAGATGAAAGATGCTCTAGAAGTGCAAGTATAGGTGTGTTGAATTAAAGATTAAATTGTGTGGGTAAATATTCATACAAGAGCATACTTATATTTGCAAAAACTATGTTTTTAAGTGATTAGAACCTTAAATATTTTAAAGTGAAACATCTTCTGAATTATTGATTCCTTTAATTGCAGATATTCATCATTTTGGAGGATTTCAGCACAGAGATTATTGGATTTTGCCATATCTGACCAGGATGAATTCATCATTGGTTGCTTATGATGATTCAGATTCTGACACTGAGACTGGAAAGACTGAAAATCTCAGTCTTCCTGGCAGAGAAACCAGACTTGCAAGTTCTGCTATGAATCCTATTCAGTATTTTGCACCCAGTGGATTAGGCACAAAATCTACATACAAAATGCAGACTGTTGAGAATACTGCCAGCACTGGGACAAGCATTATTTGTGAAGGTGCTCCTGCATATAAGGTACAGGCTAATAACAGGGATTTGGCAGCTGTTTATCCTTGGAAAGAATATTCTAACCAGGCTGAAACGCTTTCTGGAAATGGAAGCTTCTCTCAGAAGAGAGTACATCAGGACAAGATTGTTACCATAAAGGGAATTAGACCATATATCCCTAAAAGACTTCGACAAGAAAAAACTTCTAAAGTGTATGAAAAAAAAGAATCTGAAAAACAGAGAGAGAGTTGTGCAATACCAGGAGAGCAAATTTCCACAGAGGTTTCTGAATTTATTAAGCCATATTTAGCGTCTAAGTACAAATCAACTGAAATCCCAAGGAACTTGGTGTTTCAGATGTCCAAACACAGTGGTCCAGTTAATAAAGTCCAGTGGTGTCCTGTACAAGGATGGAGCCATATGCTTCTTTCCACTTCCATGGATAAAACTTTCAAGGTAATGTACTTATATAGTGGAATGTTTTGTGTTATGTAGCACTCACTTTAAATAGTAAAACAGATGGGAATGGGTTTTTAGTCTGCCTATATTTGATAATTGATCCCATGTGTGTAGTACCTACTAAGACCTTGATGAGATCCTTTGCCAGACCAGAGCCTATTGTAGGCCCCAATACTGCAAGCCTTCTCCATTTTTCCAGTGGATAATTAAGGATTGCAGGGAGGTTGTGGAATCTCCGTCACTGGAGGTTTTTAAGAGTAGGTTAGACAATCACCTGTCAGCGATGGTCTAGATGATACTTAGTCCTACCTTGAGTGCAGGGGATTGGACTAGACGACCTCTCCAGGTGTCTTCCAGTCCTATGAGTCTATGTTTCGTCCCTTTGCATATTATATACCAAAATAAAAGCTTGCGGAGATGATTTAGAATTCATATTTCTAAATCAATTAAGCTACTGAACGTAAGCTGTTTTAAAAGTCTATAGACTATGATAATGGTGCTTGTAGGACTTCTACTAATGTTGTTAGAATTTACAGAACAGTGCTTCTATATTAGACACACAATAATTTTTGTTTTTAATTGAAGAAGCCAAATACACAGTAGTCTGCCTATAGCTCTTGGTATGAAATAAGGAACAGATTTTGTATAAATTCTATTGCTCTTATATTTGATCTTTTAAAAAAAATTTTACTGTAATTTTCAATATATATATATATATATATATATATATATATATTTGTGGTAGAAGAATACATCTAAATCCTCATGTATATTAATGAAGGACTGTTGCCAGAAGCTGGGATTGGATGACAGGGGATAGATCACTTGATATTTACCTGTTCTGTTCATTCCCTCTGAAGCACTTGGCACTGGCCACTGTTGGAAGATAAGATATTGGGCTAGATCGACCTTTGGTCTGACCCAGTATTGCTGTTCTTATGACTGTGTATTCCAGAGAATATCCCAAAGAGATTTAAAAAAAAAATACTGGGGTGGATATTGGTTGTTTTTTAAAAAAAAAATCTTACATGTTTAGGGAAGGAAATGTTTAATGATTAGAAAGGATTTGGAGTTGGAATTCCTTAAATGGAAGTTGCTTGTTCCTACTAGTTGGGAGGGAAAACAATAGGCAACCCTGGCTTTTATTTTCAACTCTGATATTGATTCACAGTGTCATATGAAAGTCACTTAAATGTTGTAAGTCTGAGTTTACTAGTCTCTAAAATGAGTATAAAAATTCTCCCCATCTCGTGAGGGTGTTGTGAGGTTCTGAGGCTTGTAAAGCTCTTTGAAAACCCTCACATAAAATATGATACTGAAGTACATATTATTACTGTGGGGGGGATTTTCAACTAGATCACTATATTTTCAGCAGTTAATTATTTGTATTATTTTTTTGTTTGCATTTAGCTATCACCCAAAGACCCTAGTCTGGATGGGACTCCCATCATACTAGCACTGTACAAACACATAGGAAAAGACTATCTTTGCTCTGAAGAGCATTCAGCATAAGGCTTTGATCCTCCAAACTGCTCTGTGTGGTTGAACCCCTGTACCCGAACAGAGTCACACTGATTTTAGTTGGGCTACACATGGTGTTAGGGGTCTACCCTTGCAGAACTATTTGCGAGATCATGGTTCAAGGTTCCACTCCTGCAGTTGGATGTGCATGGACAGACCCTTAGATTGGCTATATGACTGTTAATGGGAAACATGACTGTTTACAGATGATACAAACACATAGGATGGAGAGGAAGTATTTAGTATGGCACGGTGGGGCATAAGTGAGAAAAATTAGATAAAATAAAGAAGGAAATATTTTCGGTTGACTTTCAGACTATAATCAAGAAAGAGGACAGCTTTTTAGTTAACATACCATCTGGTTCAGTGGTGCAGCAAAAATAATTAGAAATGAAAAAGCAATAGATAACTAAAGGAAAAAGGGGGAAATAGCAATCAATAGAAATTAGAAGTTATGAAGGCAGAAAATTGATAATTGAAGTTAAAAAGCAAAACGTTTGTGGCAGGCAAGGGCTTAGGACAATAAGGAGGTTAAGTATATTAGGAACAAAAGAAATCCTAGCAATTGTATCAGCTCATTAGTAGTTGGAGGTAAAATTATTAATAATGATGCGTAAAAGGCTGAGATGTTCAATAAATATTTCTGTTTTGTATTTGGAAAGGAGCAGAATGATGTACTTGTATCATATGAGGATGTGACATTAGTAGCTGAGGAGATGTAAGACAACAATGGCTGGAGCAGGGGTGGCCAACCTGTGGCTCTGGAGCCACATGCGGCTCTTCAGAGGTTAATATGCGGCTCCTTGTAGAGGCACCGACTCTGGGGCTGGAGCTACAGGCACCAACTTTCCAATGTGCCGGGGGGCGCTCACTGCTTGATCCCTGGCTATGCCGCAGGCCCTGCCCCCACTCCACCCCTTCCCGCCCCCTCCCCTGAGCCTGCCATGCCCTTGCTCCTTCCCCTCTCTCCCAGAGCCTCCTGCATGCCATGAAACAACTGATTGGGAGGTATGGGGAGGTAAGGGGAGGTGCTGATCTGCTGGGCTGCCGATGGGTGGGAGGTGCTGGGAGCAGGGCGGGGGAGCTGATGGGGGGGTTGCTGACGTATTACTGTGGCTCTTTGGCAATGTACATTGTTAAATTCTGGCACCTTCTCAGGCTCAGGTTGGCCACCCCCGTGCTAGAGATAAACATTTTTCAATCAGCACGCTCAGATAACTTGCACTCAAGAGTCCAGAAAGAATTTGCTGAGATTTATGGCCCTGTAATGTTCATTTTTAATAGATCTTGCAATACTGGGGAAATTCCAGAAGACTGGAGGAGTACTAATGTTGTGCCAATATTAAAAAAAGGGCAAGCTAGATGACCCAGGTAACTATAGTCCTATTAACCTGACAGCATTCCTGGGCAAAATAATGGAAGAGCTGAGATGGAATTCAGTTGATAAAGAATTAAATGATAGGAACAGAGCTGTCCCTTGGGTAGGGAAAATTGGGGCGACTGCTCCAAATCCCACGGGCCAGTGCGATTGGCTGGCATGGTCAGTCCTGGAAGACATAGGCACGGGAACTAGGGGCATGGGGGGTGCTGCGAAACCCCCGGGCTCCTGGCTGCCAGCTCTGCCTGCCCGGGGTATTGGCTCTAGGGGGCGAGGGGGAGACAGGGGTAAGGAGGCTGGGGCTTTCAGCACCCCCGCTATTAAAAATGTTCCAGCACCACTGCCAGAAGACGAATCCATCACTTCCGCAGGGCCCGCCATCTTGTTGGCAGTTAGCGGAGACAGTGCCTGGCTCGGCTGCCCACGTTTTGATGTAGTGAGTCCCCCGCCCCGGTTGGAACTCTGAGGTGCTGTGGCACTGTTGCTAACAATAGCCCTGCGGTAGATGCCAGCAACTGCCAGCAGCAGCAGGCTGCCCAGCACCATGCCAGATCCGTCCCACCAGCCCAGCCGCCAATACAGAGTGGGGGACCCGCAAGCCAGCGGGGGCTGATTTGTCCTGGGCCCTGCAACTCCCTAGGGATGGCCCTGGATAGGAATATAATTGATGCCAGTCAACTTGATTTTATGGAAAATAGGTCTTATCAAACAAACATGATTAAATTCTTTGAGAGTACCTTTATTAATCTAATTTTGTAGCTGCAAAGTCTACACTTAGGGTATGTCTACACTATGAAATTAGGTCAATTTTATAGAAGTTGATTTTTAGAAATTGATTTTATACAGTTGATTGCGTATGTCCCCACTAACTGCATTAAGTTGGAGGAGTGCGTCCTCACTACCGTGGCGAGCATCAACTTACAGAGCGGTGCACTGTGGGTAGCTATCTCACAGTTCCCGTAGTCTTCGCTGCCCATTGGAATTCTGGGTTAAGTTCCCAGTGCCTGATGGAGCAAAAACACTTCCCAGACCAGAAAATTACCATTGGGGATGTTGAAATGCTAATAGTTATCCTTATGGACCCAGCCTACCCCTTGCTCCCATGGCTCATGAAGCCTTACACAGGCAGCCTGAACAGAAGCAAGGAGCAGTTCAACTATAGGCTGAGCAAGTGCAGAATGGTGGTAGAATGTGCCTTGGACATTTAAACGTTCGTTGGCACTGTTTGCTGACTAGGTCAGCGCAACCAACATTCCCATTGTTATTGCTGCTTGCTGTGTGCTCCATAATGTCTGTGAGAGTAAGGGGGAGACGTTTATGGTGGGGTGGGAGGTTGAGGCAAATCGCCTAGCATCCAATTTTGAGCAGCCAGACACCAGGGTGATTAGAAGAGCCCAGCAAGGCATGCTGCACATCAGAGAGGCTTTGAAAACCAGTTTAACGACTGGCAAGGCTTCGGTGTGACAGTTGTGTGTGTTTGTCCTTGATGCAAACCCACCCCCTTTGTTGATTTTAATTCCCTGTAAGCCAACCACCCTCTCCCCTTTGAAATAAAGTAACTATTGTTTTGAAACCATGTATTCTTTCTTAATTGTTTTAAAAAATGAGATAATGGACAAGGTAGCCCGGGTGGGGTGGGGGAGGAGGGGAGGACGGACAAGGCCACGTTGTTTATTGTAGCCACACTAAAAATCAAACTGTTTGAATGACAGCCCTCTGTTGCTTGGGCGATCCTTTGGAGTGGACTGGCTGGGTGCCCAGAGCCTCCACCCCGTGTTCTTGGGTGTCTGGGTGAGGCGGATATGGAACTTGGGGAGGAGGGCATGCAGTTATACAGTGGATGCAGCGGGGATCTGTGCTCTTGTTGGCTTTCCTGCAGCTCCAATGGACGCTTCATCATGTGCGTTTGCTCCCCCATTAGCCTCAGCATTGTGTCCTGCCTCCGATCTTCATGCTCACTTAATTCTTTCCTGGCTTCTGCCACTGAATGCCTCCATGCATGAAGCTGTGCCGTATCAGTGCAGGAGGACTGCATGATCTCAGAAAAGATGTCATCATGAGTGCGTTTTTTTCACCTTCTAATCTACGATAACCTCAGGGACGGAGACGATGGGGGAGCGTAGAAACATTTGCATCTGGGGGGAGATAAAAAGGGAGAGTAAAATTTAAGATGATACATTTCTGAGAACAAAAGGGAGACTCTTTCACAGTGAATCAAGCAATTCACAGCAGAGAGCACATGTGCTTTAGGTACAAGGTCACATTTTGCCTTTTATATTGGGCACCTGCCATTATGGTGACACATCACACGCGGCTGGGCAACAGAATTCAGTTTCCAGGTAGCCATGGTAAGCCTTTTGGTACCCAGGGTTGGCTTCTTACATCTTCATAACATGTGGGAATGTTTTCAAACTGCAGCTCCCTCCTTTCCCAGAGCAAGCAATGGGTTGGGTTTCACATTTAAAAGGATCTGCAGCACACATCTACCCCCCACCCCCACCGCATGGCTATTCTCTGGGATGATTCTTTTTAGCCAAGCGCAAACAGCCCAGCATGAACGGGGTCCTTTTACTGTTCCCTTACAAAAATTCCCCTATTTCAACCAGGTGACCATGAATGATATCACTCTACTGAGGCTAACACAGAAAGATATAGACCGAATGTTGCTTGAATGTGACCAAAACCCAGGACCATTCGCTGTCATGTTTTGTGCTGCAATGATTCCAGACTACTTGCTACTGGCTTGGCGCGGTAAAGTGTCCTACCGTGGAGGACAAAATAAGGCAGCCCTCCCCAGAAATCTTCTGCAAAGGCTTTCAGAGTACCTTTCAGGAGAGCTTCATGGAATTGTCCCTGGAGGATTCCCACTCCATCCCCAGACATGTGAACAGACTTTTCCAGTAGCTGTACTGGCCACGAATGCATCCCAATTCTTCAGAGTAAATCAAACATTAAACACTATTGCTTTTAAACCTGTACTGTAGTTACAAATGTGCACTCACCAGAGATGTCTTCTCCGGCTTCAGGGTCGGGGATCCCGCCTTGGGACGGTATGGCTCCAGGTGATGAAAAGGTCCTGGCTGCCGGGGAGAACAGATTCATCGCTTGCCTGCTGCGCATTCTCTCCTCCTCCACAAAATCCTCCTCCCTGTTGCGTGAGACTCCCCCCTTGCAGGTGTCCATGGACAGTGGTGGGATAGTGGTAGGGTCCCCCCCTAGAATGCCATGCAGCTGATCATAGAAGTGGCATGTAGGGGGCTCTGACCCGGAGCGACGGTTTGCCTCCTTTGTCTTTTGGTAGGCTTGCCTGAGCTCCTTAACTTTCATGCTGCACTGCTGTGTGTCCCTGTTGTAGCCTCTGTCCAATGTGCCCTGTGAGATTTTGGCAAATATATTTGCATTTCTTCTTTTTGATCAGAGTTCAGCCTGCACAGATGCTTCTCCCCATACAGCAATCAGATCCAATGTCTCCCTTTCGGTCCATGCTGGAGCTCATTTGCGATTCTGGAGGGACTGCATGGTCACCTGTGCTGCTGAGTTCGCCCCGCTGACCAAACAGGAAATGAAATTCAAAAGTTCCCGGGGCTTTTCCTGTGTACCTGGCTAGTGCATCGGAGTTCAAAGTGCTGTCCAGAGCGGTCACAATGGAGCACTCTTGGGGGGAGGGATAGCTCAGTGGTTTGAGCATTGGCCTGCTAAACTCAGGGTTGTGAGTTCAATCCTTGAGGGGGCCATTTAGGGATCTGGGGCAAAAATTGGGGATTGGTCCTGCTTTGAGCAGGGGGTTGGACTAGATGACCTCCTGAGGTCCCTTCCAACCCTGATATTCTATGATAGCGCCCGGAGGCCAATACCATCGATTTGTGTCTGTAGTACCCCAAATTCGACCCAGCAAGGTCAATTTTAGCACTACTCCCCTCGTCAGGGAGGAGTACAGAAGTCATTTTTAAGAGCCCTTTAGGTGGATGGAACGGGGTTGGTTGTGTGGACGCAGTCATTTTTAAATCGACCTAACGCGGCTAAATGCAACTTAACTCCGTAGTGTAGACCAGGCCTTAGACTTTTGTAAGGCATTTTATTTAGTACCGCACTACATTGTGATTAAAAAATTAGCATTATACAAGATCAATTGAGCACACATTAAGCTGATTAAGAACTGACTAACTGATAGATCTCAAAAAGTAATTGTCAATGGAGTATCATCACTGAATAGTGGGGGTCCGAAGAGACTGGCAGTGGGCTCAGTGCTGTTCAATGTTTTTCATTAATTTTCTGAAAGTAAGTATAAAATAACTGCTGATAAAATTTTTGGATGACACAAAGATTGGTGGAGTGGTTGATGGTGTGGACAGGGCAATCACAGAGAGCGATTTGGATGGCTTGGTAAGCTTCGGCGCATTCAAACAAAATGTGTTTAAGTACACCCAAATGCAAAGTCATACATCATGGAACAAGGAATGCAGTCCATACCTATGGAATGGGAGACTATATCGTGGAAAGTAGAAACTCTGAAAAGGTTTTATTGTTCTAGAGGACAAGTAACTCATTGTGAGTTCCCAGTGTCATGCTGTGGGTAAAAGGGCTAATGTGATCCTTGGCTGTATAAACAGGAGAGTAGGGGTCTAGTTCTGGTGTCCACATTTTAAAAGGATGTTGAAAAATTGGAGAGTATTCAGAAAATAGCCTGTGGCAGGGCCTGCTTGCTCCTGCCCTTTGGGCCTTAAAGTCTATGAACAGAAATCAAACTGAGGATAACCCAATGACTTCCAGACAGTGAGATGTTGAATGGTCCACAAATAGCTGGTAAAACACCCATTGCAGTTTATTTACAATATGGGTTTCCACTACCATAGAATCATAGAATATCAGGGTTGGAAGGGACCTCAGGAGGTCATCCAGTCCAACCCCCTGCTCAAAGCAGGACCAATCCCCAATTAAATCATCCCAGCCAGGGCTTTGTCAAGCCTGACCTTAAAAACTTCTAAGGAAGGAGATTCTACCACCTCCCTAGGTAACGCATTCCAGTGTTTCACCACCCTCCTAGTGAAAAAGTTTTTCCTAATATCCAACCTAAACCTCCCCCACTGCAACTTGAGACCATTACTCCTTGTCCTGTCCTCTTCTACCACTGAGAATAGTCTAGAACCATCCTCTCCGGAACCACCTCTCAGGTAATTGAAAGCAGCTATCAAATCCCCCCTCATTCTTCTCTTCTGCAGACTAAACAATCCCAGTTCCCTCAGCCTCTCCTCATAAGTCATGTGTTCCAGTCCCCTAATCATTTTTGTTGCCCTTCGCTGGACTCTCTCCAATTTATCCACATCCTTCTTGTAGTGTGGGGCCCAAAACTGGATGTAGTACTCCAGATGAGGCCTCACCAATGTCGAATAGAGGGGAACGATCACGTCCCTCGATCTGCTCGCTATGCCCCTACTTATACATCCCAAAATGCCATTGGCCTTCTTGGCAACAAGGGCACACTGCTGACTCATATCCAGCTTCTCGTCCACTGTCACCCCTAGGTCCTTTTCCGCAGAACTGCTGCCTAGCCATTCGGTCCCTAGTCTGTAGCTGTGCATTGGGTTCTTCCGTCCTAAGTGCAGGACCCTGCACTTATCCTTATTGAACCTCATCAGATTTCTTTTGGCCCAATCCTCCAATTTGTCTAGGTCCCTCTGTATCCTATCCCTGCCCTCCAGCGTATCTACCACTCCTCCTAGTTTAGTATCATCCGCAAATTTGCTGAGAGTGCAATCCATACCATCCTCCAGATCATTTATGAAGATATTGAACAAAACCGGCCCTAGGACCGACCCTTGGGGCACTCCACTTGACACCGGCTGCCAACTAGACATGGAACCATTGATCACTACCCGTTGAGCCCGACAATCTAGCCAACTTTCTACCCACCTTATAGTGCATTCATCCAGCCCATACTTCTTTAACTTGCTGACAAGAATACTGCGGGAGACCGTGTCAAAAACTTTGCTAAAGTCAAGAAACAATACATCCACTGCTTTCCCTTCATCCACAGAACCAGTAATCTCATCATAGAAGGCGATTAGATTAGTCAGGCATGACCTTCCCTTGGTGAATACCCTACCCTTAGACCCTGTATAGCCTCACCCCTACTGTCCTAGGGAGCCCTCTGCTTCTGATGCAAGCATAGAAGAGCAGTCTCTCTCTTTCTGCTTCTTCCTCTTCCCACTTCCTACCTGTGCATTTTGCATAATCTGCCCGGTGGCCTAATTAGCAGCTTAGTTCTCCTCAGCCCATCAGTTAGGCCCAGCTCTTTTTAATGAGGTCTGTTCTGGAGTAATTAATTAGAGTTGCAATGAGCAGAGTCCTGGCTCAGCTGCTGTTGCCCAGCCCTCTGTCACAGAGCCCCAAAAATGATTTGAGAGCTGGAGAAAATGCCTAATGCTGAGAGACTTTAAGAGCTCAATCTGTTTAGTTGATCAAAAGAAGATGTGAGAGGTGGCTTGATTACAGTGTATATAAACCACCTTCTCCCCCTTATCCTATTGTCTGGGGTTGGGCTGTTGTATGAGCATCTACCATCTTCATCTGTCTAAGGTAGCACTAAAGTCCACCTACTTATTATTTTCTTTGATGCAATCCATCCATAGCTTCCTTGGCTTTCCTCAGAGTCTCTTTCTTACTAACCTCTCTTGCCATGCTAGCCTCACCAGCTTTCTCTTCATTCATCCTCTGTATGTGCCCAAACCAGCGAAGTCACACTTCCTGGATTTTGTCAGCCACATCATGGACTTTGTCTTCCATCCTAATGCTTTAATTTAGAAATCTTTCTCTTTGTGTACTCCTTTTATAGTGCAAAGACATTCCATCTTGAATACCCATAGGTGTTGAACCTGCCGTCTCTTTACAACCCATGCTTCTGCACCATACAGCATTGTGGCACGCACCGTTGTGCTATACAGATGGGATTTCAGTCTCAGTGACTTACACTTATCATGCATGACACCTGAGATGATATTCCACATTCTTCCAGTGCTCCCCAGTCTGGAATGCATCTCACATTTAAGGTCACTGTCTTCTGTAACCCCGCTGCCAAGGTATTTAAACTGGTATCCAGTTTCCCTGTGGCACCTCTACTGACCCTCATGATCTCAATTTTAGTCATGCTCATTTTCATCCCATACCTGCTGAGCTGGTCTTACCACGGGTTTACTATTTCCCATAGGCCTCCTTTTGAGGACAACCTTTTTGCTATGTCGTCTGCATAAAGTAGCTCTCCACCTTTTCACATTGGTATCTTCCTGGTGATGTAGTCCATCAGTGTGCTAAACTGCAACGGACTGATGGCCAACCCCTGACACAGTCCAACTTTCACTTCAGAGGGCTTGTCTTTCCAAAACATGTTCGGAACACTGTTTCAGGCAATCTGTATAGTACATTCACCAGAGTTATTAAATGCTCAGAAACTCCATGTTTCCTCAGCACTGATGTGAGCATTCTTCTATCCTCTTTATTTTATACCTTTTCTAGGTCTATAAAGACCCCCACATATCCTGTTGGTACTCTAGCTGCTTCTGTATCACTTGCCGAATTACAAATGTGGCATCTTTGGTTCTTCATCCTTTCCTAATGTCAAAGTATTCTTGTTCGAGGAGCGGTTCAACCATTCTCCTAATCTGAGCATCCATGATGCATTTCTGTATTTTCATCCATGGGATAGTAACTTTATCACTGGATAGTTTCCACATACATGGATGCTTCCCTCCTTATATATTGGGACCAAGATAGACTTGCACCAATATTCGGGGATTCTTTTGTCTTGCTATAAAGTTTTAACTATTCTGCCTCTCAATTTTATACCTCTCTTGCTTAAGACTTCCACCAGATCAGCTGTCATTTCATCAGGACTTGGTGCTTTACTACTTTTCATTTTTTGGTACTGTTTCTCACCTCCTTCTCTGTTTTGTCAGATTCAAGCACCACATTAGGATCACATGTTGGCAACTCTGCCCACTGGGATTTTGCCACATTTAAGAGACTCTGAAAGTATTGTTTCCTCCTCTCCTTCACTTGTTCAGGTGTTGATAGGCTCCCCATGTTACCATTTACAAATGATGTTGCAATACCAATCTCCTTCCCTATGCATCTCATTTTTTTGCAGTGCTGTAGATTTTTTTGCCAGCCAGCTGTAGGTGATTCAGAAACTCAGTGTACAGGTCATCTAGGGCATTCTCTTTTGCCTTCCTTCCTTGCAGCTTGCTTTGCATTCTTTCATTTGTACTTGGATTAATTTATTTTTCTTTAGGTGCCATTTCTTGTTTTGGATTGCTACCTGCACTTCATCCGTCCTCCATCACTAACCTCTCTCCTTTTGGTTTTCCCCATCTGCATTGTCCATAAACCTTTTCTGCAGCCGCAATCCACGTTATTTTCAGATAGTTCCACTCCTCTTCAGTCAATGCCAAATCTGTTTTCAGGTACTTATCCTCTACTGCTTGCACAAACTTCTTTGTGGCACTTCTCCTTGACTTCACATACTTTTAATCTTGTTTCTTTTGAGCTTAATTCCCTCCTTGTCCAATGTTCTACCATAATCTTTGCCACAACAGACTTTTGCTGCAGTTCTACCATCTCCTTAGTTATCACTTTGCAGTCCATAAATTGAGTCCACTGAGATTTCTTCACCAACATCGTGTCAATCTGGCTTTTGTTTCAACCAGTGATGTATGTGATCCAATGACTTATCCTCTTTTGAAAGCATGTATTGGCTACCATCCATTGGTTTGCAATACATGTCTAGTAATGCTTTCTCTTCCTCATTTATGGGGCTGGGGCTGAAATTTCCTAAGCACATTTCATATCCCTCGGGATTTTGCCTGTGTGTGCATTCATATTGCCAGCACCAACAACAGCTGTCTTCAAATTGCTGTTGGTGTAAACTCTCTGTCTCTCGTTTGTCATGTCCTTATTGAGATGCATACACAAACAGAGCATTCTGTTGGGTTCATACAGCCTGTCACTTCTCTAAAAACATCAATCACCACCTTCCTCAGTTCTCCTCTCACTTCCACCCCAACTCTATTATCCCCATTTTGTCACCTACATAGAAGAGTTTACAACCTAAATTCAACTCTTTTGCTGCATTCCTTGGCCATCATGTTTCCTATAGGCATAGAACATCCGTACCTCTCCTTACTATCATATCCGCTACTTCCTTTACAAGTCAAACTGGATACATTCGGTGTTGTTAAATTTATAATATGGGGTTTTTCTGGCTGTTCAGGTCACTGCTTTTCACCTGGCTTTTTGCTCTGACCACTAGTCCCCCTGATCCTGTAGAGGATAGCTCAGATTCTGGCCACCAGAAATCCTATTGGCCACCGGCTTGAGGTGTGCAAACTTCTAGCATGGTGCTGAGATGCCCTCCCTTCATTAGCAGTGGTCCCTGAAAAGTACAGCGATTGAGAAGCATCCATTCCACTCTTACCCTCACCCTTCTTACTACCAGTATTTACTACTGCTCTTTGGCAATGCTCCAAAAATACAAAATTGCTTGCACCAACATAGTCACCTTGCGCCAAAAAAAGTATAGTGTATCGCTTGGTATTCCTGACATACACCACAGTGAGAGGGCCTTTCTCCAGTTGAACTAAGTACATGCCTGCTGTCTTCCACATTGTCGTGGTAGATTTGACGGACCGTCAACAGGTGGTACTGGTATTGATGCTGCCCGATATTAGGCTTCATTTGACCCAGGGATGGAAGTTTGAAATCAGAGTTTTCCTTTTCCTGGGTAGGCTGGCTTCCTGGACTGAAGAGCCCCACTTGCCCTGAGCTGTCTGGTTATTTTTAAAAGGTGCCAGATACCTGCCTTTCACACACCTATTTTTAGTTTAAAAACCAAAACCAAAAACCTACACCTCTGCCACATGAAGGATATTTTGTTGGGAACTTTCATGGAGAGAAAATCTTGTGTACTGAAGGGCTTTTCAATTTAGTGGAGACAGGTATAACAAAAACCAGCAGCAGGAAGCTGAAGTCAGATAAATTTGTCAGAAATTAGGCACAGTTTTTTGGGTGTTTTTTAAACTGAGGGTGATTGTTCCGACGGTGACTCTACCAAGGGTACTGGTGGATTCTCCATCTCTTGATGTCTTCAGATCAAGACTGGATGACTTTCTGGAAGTTATGCTTTAGTTCAACACAAGTTCTTGGGGTCCATTCAGTGGTTAATGGGTGAAAATGGATGATGCACAGGAGATCAGTCTAGATGATCTAGTCCCTTTGGCCTTAAAGTCTATGAACAGCAATCAAACTGAGGATAACCCAATGACTTCCAGACAGTGAGATGTTGAATGGTCTTCCAGGAAAGTAGTAGAAGTGCCATCTATTGAGACCATTAATAGAGTGTGCAGAACAATATAAAATATACTTCAGGGAACAATCCTGCATGGACGGTGAGATGGAATGCATGATTATAGAAGGAATTTTCCATGGCTAATTTGTATGATTCTATACAAAGAGCACAACTTATGGTTGAGAGTCCCTTGTCCAGTTGAAGATTTGTACAGTATCCAGCTATGTTAAGTGTTTGTTAATAATTTTCTACCACTGAAACATATACTAGAACCGTACAGATGTAATATTTCTAACAATATCTTTGGAGAAATTTTGGATTACTAAATAAATCTGAAATAAATGTAAATGTTTCACAACGCTTTGACTGTTCTGTTTTCATAAAGAGAAAACAATTGGTGAATAACTCAAAAGGTTCAATGCTAAGGGCAATGAAACAAAAACACTTCATTTCAAAATAGTTTTACAATTGATCTTTCAATTTCTGATTTTTTTTATTTTTTGTTGTTTTTAATTCTATTTTTTTTAAAAAAACACCGATATGAAACTATCAATTTGGTCCCCAGTTATTGTGGCCTGTTATAACAGTGATTTCTTTTCCTTTTGTAAAAAGCCTGTCTCGCTGTATTGATTATAAACCATTGCTCACAAGATAACCTTATAATTAAAGCCCTTTAGATGTTTACTGTAATGACCTTGCCCAGAGTGATAAGGTTCTGGTGTAAGACTCCCCACAGTGCCGTGCTTCTCATTTCTTCTGCTAATTTTTCAAAATCAGTAGTTGAATACTTCATGTTTAGTCAATGTGATGTCTTGTTTTTACTTTCCCTAAGGAAATTGCGTATCTTCCCACAAGAGGGACGATCGCTTTCGTATGATTCACATTAGAAATTGCCACCTTGTATTAACCTTCCAGTTATTTAACTCGTTGTAATGATCAGTGCAAATGGCACTTCACCAATAGGTGATGCTGTATCTGTAATTTAGCAAAACAGGACAATTTTAAATTACTATGTTGTTGTCTTTGTTTAGGAGAGAGGAGATGATCTAGAAGGAGTTTAAGTCCTGCCTGTGTGTGCTGGAGTTACTTTCAGTGTTCCAATAAATCTTTCAGTGACTGTGCCACCACATACTTTGAGGCGATGTCATGTGCTATCAAAAAATAAAATACTAATCTCCAGCTGGTGTTTCTGCCTGTGGGCCTTTCAGGTCAAACTCTGTGAACTCCCAGGGCTTACTAGGATGGAGCATTTCCTCTAAAGGAGTTCTGCCATTCCTTTCTGATGCTTTACAGGTAAGTCAGGAAAGTACCTAGTACAGCCATGCCCAGCAAAAAAATCTGGAATCACAATTACATTAAAGAGGCAAGAAGAAAAACAGGGCAGTCTGCAAAGTGTCTTTGATGCCTGTATACCAATGCAAGGAGTATGGGGAACAAGCAGGATGAACTGGATGTTATGGTATATGAAGAAAATTGACTTAATTGGCAATACAGAGACTAAGTGGGACAACTCCCGTGATTGGAGTACCAGCATTGAGGGATTTCGCTTGTTCTGGAAGGACAGGTCTGGGGAAAAAGGAGGTGGTGGTGCACTGTATGTCAAGAATGTATATGCTTGCTCTGAGGTCCAAGAGGAAGTGAGCGACAAACCTACTGAGAGTCTCTGGGTGAGGACAAAAAAGGAAAAGAATGGTAACAATGTTATGGTGGGGGATCTATTATAGACCACCAAATCAAGAAAAGGCAGTGGAAGACACATTTTACAAGGAGGTAGCTAATTTTTTTAACACACATGGGCTAGTATTAATGGGGGATTTTAACTTCCCTGATACCCGTTGGAAGACTATTGCAGCAAAATGTAGTATGTCCTGCAAGTTCTTAGCATGTGTAGGGGAAAACTTTCTGATTCAGAAAGTTGAGGAAACAGCTAGGAGGTCATCTATTTTTGGATCTGTTTTTGACCAACAGGGATGAATTAGTTGTGAAGGTGGTTGGGAACTTGGGAGGAAATGATAATGATAAGTGCCACATTTCAGGAAAGATGTGGACAAACGGGAGAAAGTCCAGAGAAGAGCAACAAAAATGATGAAAGGTCTAGAAAACATGACCTATGAGGGAAGATTGAAAAAATTGGGTTTGTTTAGTCTGGAGAAGAGAAGACAGAGTGGGGACATAAACAGTTTTCAAGTACATAAAAGGTTGTTACAAGGACGAGGGAGAAAAATTGTTCTTCTTAACCTCTGAGGATAGGCAAGAAGCAATGGGCTTAAAGTGCAGCAAGGGTGGTTTAGGTTGGACATTAGGAAAAAATCCCTAACTGTCAGAGTGGTTAAGCACTGGAATAAATTGCCTAGGAAGGTTGTGGAATCTCCATCAAGGGGGATTATTAATAGAAGGTTGGACAAACACCTGTCAGGGATGGTATAGATAATACTTAGTCCTGCCTTGAGCACAGGGGACTGGACTAGATGACCTCTCGAGGTCCCTTCCAGTTCTATGATTCTATGATCCAATAGAATTCAAGATCATAAGGAAAGGAGGAAATGAGAACAGCAAAACAAGAACACTGGACTTCTGAAAGGCAGATTTCGACCAATTCAGGAAAATAGTAGGCAAGGTCTCATGGAAAGACCAGTTAGGAAGAAAAAGAGTTGAAGGGGCATGGAAGTTCCTAAAAGATGTAATAGTAGAGGCTCGATATCAAGTTATTCCAATTCAGAGGAAAGATAAGAAGAGCCACAAGTGGCCAATGTGGTTGCATAAGATGCATTTTAGCTATCTAAAAACCAAAAGAGATACATACAGGAAATGGAAGGAGGAGCATGTCACCAACGAAGTATACATAAGAATAGTGTGAGTATGTAGGGACAAAATCAGGAAAGCCAAGGTAAAGAATGAGTTATTGCTGAAATGTTGGCAACAACAAGAAAATGATTCTACAAATATGTCAGACAAAGATCAGGGATGGTGTGGGTCCACTGCTCAATGGAGAAGGTGAGCTGGTAATGGAAGATGATAGGAGGGCAGAGCTGCTCAATGCCTCTTTGCTTTAGTCTACTCACAAAAAATAACGTGACTAGACAACTAGTGAAGTTACCAAAGACAATAAAGGGAAAGGGATTCAGATCAGGCTAAGTAAAGAACATGTCAGTGAACTAACTTGACTGAATTCAAGTCAGCAGGGTCTGATGTTATTTGCCTGAGGGTATTGAAGGAATTAGCTGAAGAAATCTTGGAGCCACTGGCAATAATATTTACAAACTTGTGGATGACAGGAGAGGTCCTGGAAGACTGGAGAAGGGATAACATAGCACCTGTCTTTACAAACGGGGAAAAGGAGAAGCTGGGAACTATAGACCAGTCAGACTGACCTTGATACCTGGGAAGCTACTAGAGTAATGTATGAAACATTCAATTTGCAAATACCTGGAGGATGAAGGGGTAATCACTAGCAGCCAGCATGGATTTACTAAGAACAAATCATGCCAAACCTGCTTGATTTCCTTCTTTGGCAGGGTAACTGGTTTGGTGGATAGGAGGCATGTGATGGACATAATATACCTGGACTTTTAGCAAGGCTTTTGACATAGTCTCTAAGGTGCCACAAGTACTCCTTTTCTTTAGGCCATTAATAATTACTCGTTGCTTGCGGTTGTTTAATGAATTATGTAACAGCCTGCATTTCTCCAGTCTACTTATTAAAATGTCAGGTGGGACTAACACATTTATTTAAGCATAAGCTTTCGTGAGCTACAGCTCACTTCATCGGATACGAAGTGAGCTGTAGCTCACGAAAGCTCATGCTCAAATAAATTGGTTAGTCTCTAAGGCGCCACAAGTACTCCTTTTCTTTTTGCAAATACAGACTAACACAGCTGCTACTCTGAAACCTATTAATGGAATGATGTCAGATTGGAAGGAGGTCTCAAGTGGGATCCCACTATTCCAGGCCCGGTGTTGTTTAGCATCTTTATAAATGACCTCTATGTAAGAATAGAGAGCATATTGATCAAATTTGCAGATGACACAAAGCTGGTGGGGGTTGCAACCACTTTGGAGGATAGAGTTAAAATTCAAAGAGCTCTTGATAAATTGGAGAACTGGGCTATAGACAACAAACAGAAATTCAAAGACAAGTGTAAGGTGCTAAGGAAGAAAAAACAAATGTACAAATACAGAACGGGGGATAATTGGCTTGGCAGCAGCACTGTGGAGAAGGATCTGGGAGTTGTGGTGGATCACAACCTCAACATGAGTCAACAGTGTGATGCTGTTGCAAAAAAACAAATGCAGTTTTGGGTTGCATTAACAGAGGCACAGCATGCAAGTCCCGGGAGGTGAGAGTACTGCTGTGCTCGGTGCTGGTTAGGCCTCAGCTGGCATGGTGTATCCAATTCTGGTCACCAATGTATAGAAAGGATGTAGAGAAACTGGAACAGATCCAGAGGCAAGTGAGAGTGACAAAGATGAACAAAGGATGGAATGCAGGCCATATGAGCAAAGGCTGAAGGAACTGGGTATGTTTCATTTGGAAAAGAAGAGATTAAGGGGAGGACATGATAGCAGTCTTCAAATACTTGAAAGGCTGCCATAAAAAGATGGAGAAATGTTGTTCTCTCTTGCCACAGAGGGTAGGACAAGAGGCAGTGGGTTCAAACTATAGCATAGCGGATGTAGAGTAAGTCTTAGGAAAAACTTCCTAATTTTAAGAACAGTAGGACAATGGAACAGACTGCCTACAGAAGTCATGGAAGCTCCTTCCCTGGAGGTTTTCAAAAAGAGGCTGGATAACCATCTGTCT
Organism: Lepidochelys olivacea; assembly: GCF_965140295.1. Taxonomy (NCBI): domain Eukaryota; kingdom Metazoa; phylum Chordata; order Testudines; family Cheloniidae; genus Lepidochelys; species Lepidochelys olivacea. Next base: position 105,774,923 of record NC_140416.1, read on the forward strand.
TGGATGGTTTAGACACACAAAATTCTGCATTTTGTCAGGGGTTTAGACTAGATAACCCTTGCAGTCCTTTCTAACCCTATGGTCCTATGATTCTAATGTGTCTCCTCAAGTCTCCATTGAGCTTTTCCACAATAACAATTAGGGATGTCCAAAATGATGTTGATTGTTGATCAGGCCATGCTCCATCAAGTGATTTATCTTCTTTTTCACTGCTGCCTGGCTTAAACACAATCTGTTGTTTCACCTCCTCATATCTCCCAAGCTCTTTATTGTTTTTGAAAATCACATTAGCATACTATAAGAGCAGCTGTTTTAATATGGCTGCTCCTATCAAGTCAACCCCAAGCTTTCACCGACTGGGATGCTTCACAGCTCTTTGTCTCTGACCCTGTGAGAGGTGTTGAGACACCAGCTACATTGAGCACTGTTCCTATGATCTGCTTTTTTCACTAAATGCTTTCACTGGTCAGTCACATTATTGGTTTGTATGCAGAACTCCCCCTTTGGTCCAGCTTGAAATAGAGTTCTGCTAAACAGCAATCCTGAGTGGATACTTGTTACATTCAAACACTCTTACAAGGGATACCAGCAAGAATAGAAGTCATGGAATTCCACTCATTAGTATGATTCTTAGCTTGTAATAGTGTAATTTTTCCAGGGCTCTGGGTTCAGATAATGTTCTTCTGGATTGGATTTGCACAGGAATGTATTTTTGATGGGAGAAATAAACTTCTAGAGAGAGCATACAATGTAATGTAGTATGTACTGTTATTCTAAAACTGCTCCTATTAAAATACAAGCCTTTGTTTTTGGTAAGTTACCTTTACAAAATGAAGAAGAAAGGCCAATATTTTGTAATGGATCATTTGAAAAGAAGAATACTGTAAAATAGGAAGAGCAGACTCTAGTACCCAGCATATTTCTAACAAGTTAAATCAGGGAAAGGAACTCCAAAACTGAGTTTGCATTTTCATTTCATTTGAGATTGTACTTTCATTAGAGTTAAGTTACTTACACAGGATTTATTAAAATTGGGATTTTGACCTTTTTAGCTACTTTCTTAAGCAAAAAGGAGGTCTGAAAACATTGGGTTTCTTTTTGTTTTTAAATTGTCCTTGTTTTTTGTCTTAAAAGCATCATGACCAGTCTGGTTTTACCTAGTTTTTCTGGAGGACTCTTTGGCATGTCATGAGATATGCATTGTGAGTTCTCAAACCTTCAGTGAAGCAGTGGGAGTCTTGAATCTTTGAGAAAAATATGTTTTCTTCTAAATGCCCATTAGGCATTGGTGTTTACAAACATAAAGAGAGCTTTAAACAGTTTGCCTAAAAATTGCTTCCCCTCTCAGTTGCTCAGTTTTGAGTATCTTATGCTGTAATAATATCACTAGTTGTCTAGTCACCATAGTCTTCCAAGCAGACAAAATTTGAATTCCTAATTTCAAAATGTCTTTTTGTCAAAATCCTTTAAGGTCTTCTTTATATAAGACGAAATGGAGACCACAAGCCAATATCACACCCCCCCCCCCCTTTGCAAGGCAGCTTTAACACTCTAAACAGGGTCAGCCCTGGTCAGTACTTGAAGGACAAGACTTCTAATGGAAACCTCGGAGTGCTTCAGGAAGTGCTGCTGGTTATTTTGGTAAAGTTAGCACTAAATCTGCCCCAGTATGAGTGGGGATGAGTCATTGGCATTGTGACGCTGGAGATGCTGATCAGTTTCAAATGGAAATAGTATTCTTCACTTCAGTTTAAAGTCAGATCTAATAAAACCAGTTTCAGCTCTAGTGTCTTCAAGAGGTCTAAATTTGACCTCTTGTCCTAAACTGTTGTGCCGTGTACTTAGTGGTTGAGTACTGCCCCAGAGTTGCATTTCAATGATGGGTGAAATGAATTATATACATATTAAGTTTGGTAAAGCACTTTGGGATGAAAGTTGTTATAGCCATGTAAGACTGTTATTAATATAAGATCTTAACAAAACTTGTCATGTTATCCATCTTGTCCTTTTAATAGAAAGAAAGGCTAAAGTTCTGGATATGGAGGGAAAAAACATAAAATCTAGAATCATCTTTCACCTGGAGCAATCTTAAAACACTAAGCTGGTATTTTCAAATGAGTTTAAGGGAGTTAGATGCCTAAATCCAATTGAAATTCAGTACAAAAAGGCCACATACTCCCTTAAGCACCTTTAAACATACCAGGCTAAATATTATCAAAATAATAATTTGACAGAAATGAAATTACTATGCAGAACAGAATTTTAAAAATGTTTTTAAAAAATGTGCAAAAGTGCTTTCCTGAATAGGGATGGACTTAATCATGTACTCAAGTGCTTTCCTGAATTGGGGCCACAGTGCCCAACCCATTTAATGACCAATAATGCAAAAAATGGTGTTCTTAGTAGCTCTGCAATAACAAATGCAAAATAAAATTGACACTATGAAGAGGTTATAAATATTTAAAATAAACCTGCCCCGGAGAAGAAAATTAAAATGTTCATTATAGAATAATTCTCAAATGTAATATTAAAAAAGAAAAACTCCAGTTGTGAAAGACTTCTGAAATATTTTAGATATTAAATATTTTAAAAAAACTGAAAAAAGTATTTCACAGTTATTCCTCAAAAGTAAATGCAGGTTTTTAATAGTATGTTAGGGTTGCCACCTCTGAGATGTTGAAAGCCTGGCCACTGACACCACCCCACCAGCAGAAACAGGCCATTCCCCTACCAACAAAAAGTGTCCTGGTGTCAGCTATAGCTAACTATTACTAAAATGTTTGAAATCCATTTTACACACACATGTGCCATATGTGTATTTTAATGTTGTTTTTCTCATTTTTCCTATCTTACCCTAACATGGTGCCAGTCCCAGACTACCAGGGTGTGAATTGTAGAGCACTCTAACATGTGCCAGGTGGGAACTGCCCTACCATTTCCCCAGCATATTAAATGTTTTAATCAACAAAGCAGTAAAAACACTGGCCAGGCCAGCTGAAAACCAGATAGGTGGCAACCCTATTATCTGTAACATCTTTAGCACTTACATACTTTCTTGTATGCATCCTTCAAGCCAGTAGGGGGCACAGTTAGATTAAATATGGGCATTATAGGGATCTGAGACTAATTCTATTAAGGTTTCACTGTCACAGGCCCATGAATCTCCAATCACTGTGGAAAGAGTACTTTGTAATTTTGGAAATCAGGTAATGGTGAACAGCTTAAGGAATTTCTTTCTTTCCACATACAAGTTTTTTGAAAAAGTATGTGACTGAAAATAGTGATTTGTGTTATAAAATGTGGATTTTTCTCACAGTGCCACTTTTCTTTGAAACTATGAGGTATCAAGAAGCATGTAAAGTGCTTATGAAAAGGTCGCATGTGAATATGAAGAAACATTTGAGATCTCTGTTAAAGGAGATACAGTGAGTATGTAACATGAAGAATAGACATCCAGAATGGATGATTTATTAATCTGAGCTTCAAGTTTGAAACATTTAGTCTTCTTGGAACCCCAGGTTTGAATCCTAGCAATGCTGACTCAGTCCTTTTTCCTTCAATGAGAGTATTCATGGTACTAAATAGACAATTTGTCTAATAGTAAATATTTGTAGGATTAAACCCATAGGCTTCAGTCGTGCAATCTGATCAACGCAGCCGCATCCTGGTGTTTGCATTGTCCCACTGAAGTCAGTAAGGCTTCATGTTAGCACGGGGTCCTGCCTGTGCAGATCAGATTGGCCATGGCTGATACTGCATCGTTTAGAAGGCTTTTTTTTTTTTTTAATGAAAATAACCATACGATCATAAAATACTACTATTATTTCAACTTCGTATCCTGTGAGAATCTGCAGGCACATAACTTTGCTGCATTATTTCCTAAATTAAACAATTTTACATCTTTTTTTTTTTTTTTTTTTTGATTCATGTACGCTTGAATACTCTGACCTTCTTAAATTGTTTTTCATCACAAACTAAGAATGTTCTACTTGGCTGCTTTGGGGAATGATCTATTTTATTAAGAAAAAATAAATGTATAGTACTTCCAAATTTTAGATCAGGCTTTATATGGGAAAAAAGAAAAATTGAATAAAGTGTCCTGTGTATTATATTCCACATAGGAATATATTCCTATAATATGCACATGGAACTTACTACTTTTGAAGTAATATGTGGAATGTGATATGCATTCTGTGTTTAATCAGGAACAAACACAGCCCACAGGTCATGCGGTTCCAATTTAAGGACCGTGCATGGTGTCCTTATCCACGTCACCCTTACAAATCAGTGTTAGAATCTACTACAAAATTTGTAAAGGTCAGGGGACAGTTTTCAACTGGCATTTCACAACAAAATAACAAAGCATCAGAGAGAGGAACTGTTTTGGGTAACGTATAAACATTTTGAATATTTAACAAGGGATGTTTTTCATTAAAAGTAGTTCATCTAGATAAACATTTGTTTGCTTTCTTTTATTTAGTAATAAGCAATCATTGATAATTACAGTACAACTTCATGGTTATAGTTCCTTTTTATAATCATTTCTACCAATAGGTGGGGCTATTCAGCACCTTAGAGAGTAAAACACGAATTAATATTCTGTGAAAGAAGAGAAAATGTGAAGGTTGCCTCCAATTTATATGTGAAAAGGCAAAATGAAAAATCTTTTGTTCATTTTTCTAGATAGAGTATGAAACAATTTGGAGGGAGAAAGAGCTCCAGGAAAAATAAAATGTCTAAGATTACATCTATATTTATGGTGTCATGTAAAGTAGATTTCAGAATAGCAGCCGTGTTAGTCTGTATTCGCAAAAAGAAAGGGAGTACTTGTGGCACCTTGGAGACTAACCAATTTATTTGAGCATGAGCTTTCGTGAGCTACAGCTCACTTCATCGGATGAAGAGATGTAGGGATACTGCACGCTCAGCTAGCACTGATATAAATAGCAGCATAGATGGTGAGACCCGTCCTACATGCCTCAACCCCCAGGGTATATACCTTACAAAGCTCTTTATGTGCCCAAGTCTATCTGCTATTTTTAGCTGTGTAGTGTTCTGCTGCCTCCGCACTGCCGGAGCCTTTCCCCACCACAGTGAAAAGCTTCAGCAGTGGGAAAGCCTCTGCCATTGAGGGAGACAGTGCGGAAAGGCTCTGGCAGTGGGGAGTTGGGGAATCTTTTCCTGCTGCCACCTGACTGCCCAAACCTTTCACTGCAGCATATAGCTACACACAGTAGAGCAAGTGTGGATGCAGCCTGACTTTCACTGCAGTGTGTAGCTATATATGTAGCGCCTGTACTCTACATGCTGCCATAAATTTAGACATAGTCTAATAAACCTTCACAGAGAACTGGAAGGAGGTTAGAACTTCACAAAGGAAAGTGATTTTAATGTGTATATTACAAATAACTTAATCAGTATAGTCATTTCCCCACTGTGGAGCATTCCAATTAAGAATGGCTATTCCATGCTGCTTTAAGAATGGCAGGGAATGCTGACAAATTTTAAAAAAAGGATATATGGCCCATAATTTAGTAACACTAAAGTGATGAGGGAAAGAGAAATAAATTGAAATGAATCAGGAAGGCCATTTAATCAGCATAGATGCATTGCATAACTACCAGATTACTGGGATGTGTATGACTTGTATTTTAGGAAACCATTCTCAATGTGACCATGGTATTTGTGATAGTCTCAAAGCCATGATACACTACCTTCATATGGCAGCTAACATGCTTTTGATTAAGGATATTGTGTAAAATACTTATGCCAGCCCCTGTAACTTGTTGTTTTAGGTTTATGCTGTATAAAGTTGGGTGGGAAAAATTTGTTCCTAGTATGAGTCCAAATATTCCAAATTTTAGAACAGAAGGATAATATTCCAAAATTTAATGTCAAAGTTCTATCTGACCAAAAAATAAGGAGGTTGTATTGAAGTCCCATCTCAACCTTAGGTAGAGTTACTGCATTGCTATGATAAGTATACAATTCCCCACCCTGTGTGGGAGGTTTCTTCATATTGTTAATGGAACCGTGCTCCATTTCCTCTTGTTTTAAGCATTCACCCTTTAGGTTCTCTATTGCAGGCTTTCAGCTGAGGAGTGGATAAGACTTCCTTTAGAGTCCACAACTGTTTTCTCTTAATTGGCCAGAAGAGCCAGTCCTGATTGTCAGAGTCACATCCTTCCTGCAGGCTCAGTTGCTGTTTTTGTAATACTGTACTTCTAATTCATGGAGCTAGAAGTGGGGCAGGAAGTTTAACTCAGGATGGGGGATGGAGAGTTGGAAGTTTTTCCCATGGCAGTACAGAACACTTTCACCTCCAATAAACCAGCTAAGTTTGTAAAGCAATATATACAGTCCCAATTTGGGGAGTATTTGTGTGAGGGATGTGGGGATGTGGACACACAATTGTCTCCCTGAACTGCTATAGTATGAAATCTCCCTTTCTTCCACTCTTTAGGTAATAACATTCTTATATATCCCTCATGTTGAATTTCTGCTTTATGTAAATTCTAGGAATGTGTGATATATTTAATATTAATGCCATGTATTTTTGCCTTAATCTTCTAAGCCCAGTAAAAGTGGCTGAGATTTTCAAAACTGAGTAGTAATTTTTGATGCCTCCATTTTTGGGGCCCAATTTGAGATCCTTTTAAGAGGCCTGATTTTCAAAGGGTGGAGGACGCTCAGCATTTTCTGAAAATTAGGCCCCATTGAGGTGATTCAAGTTGAGCAGCCAATAATCATAGAACCCCAAATCACTAGTCACTTTTGAAAATCTTGGGCATTGTCTCTATTTTAGGTGCCAGGATAGATGGAAATTGTTCCGTGAAAGATAGCCATTTTAACAGGTGTACTGAAAATACTTCTAATTCCAAAGCTTCGGTGTCTGTTAGCAGGAAAATGTCATAAACATACAGTACCATTGAAGAGTAGGTACCTTTTTGATAGTTTCTGATAGTTTCTGATGCTGTGCTGCCATTTTTTCTGGAACAAGTGTTGAACAAACAAACAGACCCACACAAAAACCCAACATTCCCACATTCTGTATTTCCTTCAAAATATTTCAGTCAACAAAATTAAATCAAGTTAATGTCTTTGCTATCCTTGTTTTTAAGTCTTTGGCCCTTATTCCTCATTTCCATCAATTTAGCCTGTTCTTCTTCATAGTGTTGGCAGCGACAGCAGCTGTGTTTCAGTTCTTGCAAAACACACTATTCCCTTTTGGTTTCTCCCATTTCTGAGCACATGGGACTGAGCCTAAGGAGTGCAAGAACTGTACGCTCCAATACATAAGCCATTCAAAATATACAGTAAATGAACTGGTGAAACAATAACAGTATATATGATAAACTGACTTTATTTCTGTTAATTTCTGATGACTTTTCATAATTCACAGAAATCGATCGTATTTTATATGCTCCATAGATGTATTGACTTTCCTTATTCTGGAGGGAGTATAATCGTGTTAGAACTGGTGACCTTGGAGTTGGGTTTTGTGTATTCTTTTCTTTTCTTTACTTTACTGAGATGCTGTGTGACTCTGGACAAGTCACTTAAACTCTTCATATCTATGTTTACCTATTTGTAGTACTGGTGTAATAATGCTAACCTCCTAAAGTACTGTGAGGTTTCATACTTGCAAAGCACCTGGAAATCACTGGATCAGAAGTTCTGTATTAAAAACATCATATTATTCATACCATCCAGATTTAATGTACAGGTTTCACAGCCTGCAGTACATTTAAGTACTATATGAAGCCATGTTTATATTCTGATTTACAAAACTTTGTTTTCCCTATCTGTCTATGCTGGAGAACAAAAATAGCAGACTAAGGCATATATCTCTAGAAGTTTATTCCTGTAGGACAAGCTTCCTGCCTAAATCCTTTTGTGTCAGACTGAAAGGAATGGAAACGGAAGTCTTCTGTTCATCTATATAACGAGTGTAGCATGGACAGTACCAATGCGAATTTCCTCAAGGCTGTGATTTTACCCTGTTCTGGAGGGATCGCTTCTAAAGTTATTTCAGTCTTGACGCCAATTCGGTGCTTGGTGTCTCTGATGAAATATCCAATATAAGTGATAATTCTGAGTATATGTTTGTGACATGGATATATGTTTACTAGGTAATGAACTGAGACTGCCAACTCATTTCACATAAGTCCGTGGACAGCTGTTAATTGGTATGACCTTGTCACTAGTGATCTGGGCTAGATTCAAACTGGTGATATAGTGGTGAGAACCTCTGTATCACATTGCCAGTCCTCTGAGCTGTCTACTTTCAGTCTCCTAGAGCAGATTCATTTTAAAGTCCAACAGTCTTGTCAGTATTCCTTTAACTGCTGCCAGAATATTTCTAAGATGGATGCTTGATGAGCTTTTTCTCAGAAAATTTCTATTACTTTAAATGTGAAAACTCTAAAAAAACAAAAAAACAAAACCAACCTTGTGGTCTGTGGAGGTCAATTTTTAATACTTCATTTCTAAAATAACAAGAAGTTGCATCCATCATGTCTTGCTTACAACACTCCTGGGATGTATTTGAAGGAGTGTTGTAAGCAAGACGTGAGAAGTAATTCTCCCACTTTACTCAGCGCTGGTAAGGCCTCAGCTGGGGTAATGTGTGCAGTTCTGAGCACCACACTTTGGGAGAGCAACAAAAATTATATAAGGTCTAGAAAACATGACCTGTGAAGAAAGATTGAAAACATTGGGATTGTTTAGTCTGGAGAAGAGAAGACTGTGTAAAAGATTGTTATAAAGAGGAGGGTAATTAATTGTTTTCCTTAATCACTGAGGATTGGACAAGAAGCAATGGGCTTGAATTGCAGCAGGGGAGATTTAGGTTAGACATTACAAAAAACTTCCTAATTGTCAGGGTAGTTAAGCACTGGAACAAATTACCTAGAGAGTTTTTGAATCTTCATCGCTGGAGGTTTTTAAGAACAGATTAGACAAAAACCTGACAGAGATGGTTGAGATAATACTTCGTCCTGCCTCAGTGCGGGGGACTGAACTAGATGACATACTGAAGTCCCTTCAAAAAGAAAAGGAGTACTTGTGGCATGCATCCGATGAAGTGAGCTGTAGCTCACGAAAGCTTATGCTCAAATAAATTTAGTCTCTAAGGTGCCACAAGTACTCCTTTTCTTTTTGCAAATACAGACTAACATGGCTGCTACTCTGAAAAGAGGTCCCTTCGAGTGCTACTTTTCTGTGATCATCAGGGGGCCAGAGGAAAACCACTCCTGATCCTGTTATTAGATGTGCATCTGATGGAGTGCTGCTTTACTGCTCTTGTGAAAATAGCACCATCTCCTTACCATCATTACAGAGTAGCATGGGAGGCTAGTGGCGGGCAAGCAGACTTTCAGAATGATTTTACAAGTGATAGAGAGGCAGGCTTCATCTCTTCCTAATGCTGAATAGAACTTCAATAAATAATCCTATTTAAATATCAATGAGCCTACTACTTGCCTGAGTAACTGCTCAACATATGTAAGGGTAGCAGACTTAAACACACATGAAGGCGGGGATTTAAATCTCTTCTTTGGAAAACTCTCCTTATGGGGAAGCCATAATCAATTTAAAAAAGATTGATAGCTGTGCTGTAGAATTCTGATGGATAATTAAAGAAACCTAAAGAAGAGATGTAATTCTGTACTGAATTCTATAGGTTTTTAGTGTGTTTTTTTGTAGAACCCTAGTGGCTTCATCTCCATAAATTCTATAATACTTTTCCACAAGTGTCAAGCTCTTTTTTAAAAAAAAAAAAAAATCCCTAAAAGTAAAAAACAAACAAACAATGGTCTTCTGTATCCCTACATAATTTTTTTTTTAAGGAGGGGAACAAATTTCCTCCCCTTTCTAAATCAAGCTCCACCACACTCGTCTCTGCACCCATCAAAGTGCATTTCAGTACTGTCCTTATTTCTTTCCTTCCAGTAGTGCGTTGTTAACAGAAGGGTAGGAACAACTCTGTGACATCAGTGCTCTACATTCCTATTGTTAGGGGAGGGGAATGCTGCCTATGCTGAGAGCTGGCATTACAAGGGTCTTGTGAATGTAATTACTTGGGCAATAAAAATACTTTGCTGCATGGCACTCAGAGTTGACACACAGGCTGTCAAAGTGATTAGCACACTACACTTCGATAAATAAAGCAGCATGTCAGAGACTCTGTCATAGAAAAGTAGGGCTAAAAGGGACCTCACGAGGTCATCTTGTTTATCTTCCCATGCTGAAGCAGGACTAAGTTTACCTAGACCATTCATGGAATGCCCATGCATGTACAGATGCAAGAAGGGCCAAGGACAGGGCACTTTAAAGAGAAGTCGACTTTACTAGTTCAGAGTAGTGAGTCTCGAATCCTATAGATCTATTTTTTATTTAGTTTTTTTTAACTTGGTAATTACTAATATATAGGCTCAATAATATTCAAGTTTATTTGTAGAAATGTGTATTAATACATATTTGCCAACCACTGAAAATGATGATTTTGTCCATATATTTGAAATTTTGCCATTTTAAAATCTGTTAAATGGGAAATATTCTTTTGAATACTCATTCTATCATATATAAAATGAGCATTGCGTAGGAAGGAATTTATTTGACAACCAAAACTTCTGACTTTACTGGTATCCAGATAATAATATTGGTCAAGACTTATAGTCAGTTGTTATAAAAGAAATTTTATAAAAGCCAATATACACGTCAGCAAAGTGTAGTTCTTGGGTGGTAAAGGTGCTTGGCTTTGGCCCACTTGTCACAGAAATGCTTGGAATGTACAGGTGTCTGCAGCTTCCTGTTATAGTATGTTACTGCTTAAATATATTTGAGATTTTTCTTACAAAGATTTACTTTTTAATTATTTTCTCAGTTGTTTCTGGCAATGTTGTTGTCAAGGAAACAAAAATTCTTGTAATGCCTTGCTCCACTGTCTATCATTCCTTGACTGGAGATGACTTGCATAGTATTTATCCTGATTTAAGTAATAGGCAAGTTCTTCTGCCTCTAAATGACCTTTTTGAAATGAGTTTGTTTCCTTGATTATGAATAGCATGAGCCTGACCTTTCCATTGATAGTAGGTAATTGTTCCTTTTTTTAAAGGATCAAATATTACACATGCTCTTTAGCCTCTAGAGCCCAAATTCATGTACGTTCCAGTATGCAGCCCAGCACAAAGACCAAGGTGGGGGGTGGGAAGCAGTGCACCTTCTCTGGCTTAGGAATATGCTAACATCTTACAAGCCTGTTGCGATGAAGACCTCATCTGTCTTGATACACCTCTGTAATGCCTCCAGGGTTGGGGCACCTGGGGGTTTGTAGAGCAACATGCCTATATATGGGCTATTCCGTGAGAAGCTGTATGGCTGCTTCATGGCCCATTTTTGATGGCATAGCTGTCACAAAAGGATTATAGGGCAATAATGGAGTGCTTCCTCTTTCTCCGCATAAAAGAGCTAGGAAGTGAAGAATTGCAAGAAAATAATGTGACAGAGTAAAAATATATTCTTCACTTCATTCACTTCATATACCAAAGAACATCCACTACATCATCCATGCAAAGGGATACCTGTGAGATACTTTTAAAGGTGGCCTGAAATGAGTGGTAGGGCCAAAAACCTGGATTATGTTTTTTTTATTTATGATATACAGAATAAAAGACTGCAAATAGGTGTGTATGTGGTTTAAAGTTTGATCTTCCTTGTTTCACTGGAGATCTCGATGGGAGCCCTCTCACCTCTTGCATCTCAGACTTGCTTGAGGGGATGATGGCATTAAGTTTTTACTAGAAGAAAGAGCTTTTCCTCTAGCTGTGTGCAAGATGTCTCAGTTAAATAGGTGTTAACAGAAACAAACAAAGAAAAATCTTATTGAACAGTTTGTATAAAAATAATTCCCCCTCTTAATTTATCAGATGTCACATCCCTGGTATCTGTGATGTCATAAACCTACTCGTTCTTCAGTTATCCATAGACTCTTTCAGGAAAATCAAAATTGACAAGATCTGAAAAAAAAGGAGAGGAAAATTTTATTTTTTGCAAAATCCTTTCAGACTTTCATGTAATCATGAAAAAATGAGATGCACACATCTCATTATATTTTCCTTTACAGGTCCGCTTCAAATCAAGTAACGTAGAACAGTCCAGGGGAAGAAAGTATATTGTTTTCTTTTTCCTTGTTCTGGAGACTTAAATAAGAGCTTCTTAGAAAGTGTCATGACTTTTAAGCTTTGAAAAAATAACACAGTCTGAAGGAATAGTTCTTCAAGTGCTGGCATATGTCCGTTTTACTGTTGGTGTGTGCTTGCCCTTGTGAACCGTTATCGGAGAGCTTCTTCCCTCAGCAGTACTCATCGGAGCAGATTGAGCTCCCTCTGCTGGCACAAACCACTGCATGCTGGCATAAGAGAGTGGGACTGCCCCCAACCCTCCCCCCCAAGTTCCTTCATACTGCCAGTGACAATTGTCAGAGCAATCTTACGGTAGTTACTGTGTTTCCCTGATTCCTTGTATATAGTACCATCTCTTGTTGTTTCTAGTTAGTTAAGCTAGATAGGATAGTTATCCTAGGTTCTTTGCACTAAAATTTTGTTCCTTGGTACTTGGCTCGGTACTGAAACTATGCCACGCTAACCAAGATTTAAGTCCTGCAACATTTGCACTAAACCCGTGCTCAGTGACTCACCCCCGACCTGTTTAAAGTGCTTGGGAGGATCCCATATTAATAACAAATGCCACATCTGCAAGGTATTTAAGTCCCACTCAAAGAGGGATAGAGTAGCAAGATTCAAGTGTTTATTCATGGAGGCAGCACTTCGGCCTCTGCCAGAATCCTCTCATGTGGAGAGCATCCTCAGTATTTTGGCTTTGGTGCAGAGCACACCAGAAATGTCTGTGCCTTCTTGGTCCAAATCATCAGTGCTTAAGAAAAGGCTTAGAGCTTTCTCAGGCTTGGTACCATGCTTGGCCAGGTCGATACCTAAGCCTGGTAGAGCCAGACACTCCAAGAAACACGCTGGAGAAAGTCTCTCAGTGGAGCAAGTTCCAGCTAAAAAGAGGAGTTTGCTACCTCCAGAACCTGTGCCGGTCCATTGAAGGCATCCCCAGAAAAGTCTCTGAGGGATGAACACAGCCCCGAGAGACCTGCTTTCCCTCTCCGTACCAGTCTCTCTGCTGGGGCAAGAAAGTTTGCATTCAGTACCATTGCATGCAGCTCCTATCTCACCATGTCAGGACATCACTGTACTGTTACCTACCAAGCCTATTCAAAGATCAATGCAGTCTAAGTGCAAGCCTATGAGGATTTCCCCAGTACCTCCTTTCCTGGGCTTGAAGTACTTGTCCCTGATACCGACTGGCTTTTTGCACTGTTTCCCTCTACCCCCTACCCCCCTGGATGTCTGATGGTTCTTACTCTTCATCCTCTGACTTAGAGGTATGTTTGCCTGTGTCCCCTCCAATATAGAAGTCGTACCCTTTGACTGACACTTGGGAGCTGTGGGCAGTGCAACAGTCTCAACACTGGCCTGCTCATACCTTCAAAGGACAATGGTCCAGTCAAGGTTGGGTTATCAGCAGCCTTTCTGGGCACTGTGGGGCATTCTTTCCCCCACTCAGTCTTCCTTGCAAGCTGCCTCGTTCCATCTCACCAAGACCTCTATGAGGTTACTGGCACAGAGAATATGATTCCGCAGTAGCTGGTACCGTCATGAGTACCAAACACCCAGCTGCATCTCAGACAGTTTCCCTGTCACACATCATGGAGCAGCCACCTGCCCAGAATCCTATGTGATCCTCTTCTTTGTCTCCACATGAAGAAATGCGGACAGTAAGCGATTCACCACTGCCAGAAGACCGCAGGGCTCACCAAGACCTATTGAGAAGGGTGGCTTCTGTTCTAGATATTCAAGCAGAGGAGTTGAATGAAAGATCACACAAGTTGGTGGACATTTTGGTATTGGCAGCCCCTTCCTGGGTGGATCTGCTGATCAATGAAGCCATCATGGAGCCAGTCAAAGCATTATTGCAGACACCATTTTTCTTGCTTCCCACAGCAAAGTGAATGGAGAGGAGGTATTATGTCCCCTCTAGAGGATATGCATATTTGTATTCCCACCCTTCCCCAGATTCCTTGTTGGTGGTGGCTCCTAATGAACAGGAGAGACAAGGACATCAGGCATCCTTCTCCCTGTGCTGGAAAACTCCCCAAGTGGACCTGTTTGCAACCAGGGTAAAGTTTCTGTCCTAACTCAAAATTTCTCTCCAAGGTAGTCTCTAATTTCCATGTCAATCAAGCAATCTACTTGCCCCATGCACATAGAATACAAGGAGAGGCTTCATTCACTGGATGTGAGAAGGGCTTTAGCTTTCTACCTGGACTGTACTTAGCACTTTAGAGCCTGAACTCAGTTGTTCATTGCAGTTATGGATGGGATTAAGGGCTAACCAATCTTGTCCTGGATCTCATGGTGCATTCGTTTATGCTGTCAGTTAACTGAAGTAACTCCACTACCATTGGTGCATTCTACTAGAGTGCATGCAACCTCAGCGGCCTTCTTCGCATACATGTCTATCCTGGATATTTTCAAAGCAGCAATGTAAAATCATAGAACCATAGGGTTAGAAGGAACCACAAGGGTCATCTAGTTTAATCACTTGCCAAGATGCAGGGTTTGTTTTGTCTAAACCACCCAAGACAGATGGCTGTACAGCCTCTTTTTGAAACCTCCAGCGAAGGAGCTTCCACAGCTTCCCTAGGCAATTTGTTTAATTGTCCTCTGTTTTTACAGTTAGGAAGTTTTTTCCCTCAGATTTAATCTAAATCTGCTATGCTGTAGTTTGAACGCATTGTCTAGTCTAGTCTCTAGTCTCGCCCTCTGTAGCAGGAGAGAGCAATGTTTCTCCATCTTTTTTATGGCAACCTTTCAAGTATTTGAAGACCACTATCACATCTCCCCCTCCCTTAATCTCCTCTTTTCCAAACTAAACATACCCAGTTCTTTCAGCCTTTGCTCATATGGCTTGCATTCCATCCTTTTGATCATCTTTGTCACTCACCTCTGGATTTTCCAGTTTCTCTACATCCTTTCTATGCAGCGGTGACAAAAATTGGACACTGTACTCTAACTGAGGCCTAACCAGCTCTGAGTAGAGTGGTACTGTTCACCTTCTGTGACTTGCATGCTGTGTCTCTGTAAATGCGATACAAAATTGAATTTGCTTCTTTTGCAATAGCATTGCATTATTGACACATGTTGAGGTTGTGATCCACCACGACTCCCAGATCCTTCTGAGCAGTGCTGCTGCCAAGCCAATTATCCTCTATTCTGTATTTATGCCTTTGTTTTTTCTTCCTAAGTGTAGCACCTTAAATTTGTCTCGTTCATCAGTACAAACTTTTGCTTCACATTATGCCATTCCCAGAGATGATGCTAGCTTCAGACAGGTTGTCTTATAATCACTATTCAAGTAGACTCCAAACCCACCTCCTTGCATGTTTTGCTTGTGAGTCAGAATTAAAAGTCGAAGAATTAAAAAAGTTACCTACCTTTCTGTAACGGTTGCTCTTCGAGATGTGATGTACATGTCCATTCCATAACCTACCCACTTCCCCTCTCTATCTGAATCTATACCAGGGGTCGGCAAACTGTGGCACGCGTGCCGATTTTTACTGGCACACTGCTGCCAGCCAGGGTCCCATTGGTTCTATTCACCCAGGCCAGCAGCGGCCAGGACCCCGGCTGGCAGGAGCCGGCGGAACCCCAGACCGGCAGCAGGTGAGCCGCTGCCGGTCTGGGGTTCTGTCTGCCACCCCGCTCAGCCTACTGATGGTCTGGGATTCCGGCCGCCAGCCCCCTGCCAGCCGGGGTCCTGGCCGCTGGCCTGCTCAGCCCGCTCCCAGTGTGGGGTTCCATCGGGGCCCGTGTAAATGAAAAATTTATTACTGGCATGCAAAACGTTAAATTAATGAAGACTTGGCAAGCCACTTCTCAAAGGTTGCCGACCCCTGTACATGTACAATACAAAGGAACTGAGAGGGGTTGGCTCTGCCCTTCTTTTCCAGCGTCCAGTGGCCTAGCCAGCAAAGGGAGCTCGAGCAACCCCATCGGATGCCACTGAGGGGAAATAAATTCTGATAACTGATCACGAGGGTGAGCACACACCTAATGTAAAATGGGCATAAGCAGCACATCTTGAAGAACAACAATTACAGAGAAGTAGGTCACTGTTTTTTTCTGTTCCTAATGTAAAGTAATACATTTCAAGAGTGCCTCACTTAAAATCTTTTACAGCAGTTGCAAAATTTCCAAAGGCTTTTTAAATATATATATACACACACACGTGTATGTGTATGTCATAAATGTAAAGGGAAGGGTAAACCCCTTTAAAATCCCTCCTGGCCAGAGGAAAAATCCTCTCACCTGTAAAGGGTTAAGAAGCTAAAGGTAACCTCGCTGGCACCTGACCAAAATGACCAATGAGGAGACAAGATACTTTCAAAAGCTGGGAGGAGGGAGAGAAACAAAGGGTCTGTGTCTGTTGGTATGCTGCTTTGCCAGGGATAGACCAGGAATGGAGTCTTAGAACTTTTAGTAAGTAATCTAGCTAGGTATGCATTAGATTATGATTTCTTTAAATGGCTGAGAAAAGAATTGTGCTGAATAGAATGACTATTTCTGTCTGTGTGTCTGTTTTGTAACTTAAGGTTTTGCCTAGAGGGATTCTCTATGTTTTGAATCTAATTACCCTGTAAGGTACCTACCATCCTGATTTTACAGGGGTGATTCCTTTACTCCTATTTACTTCTATTTCTATTAAAAGTCTTCTTGTAAGAAAACTGAATGCTTTTTCATTGATCTCAGATCCAAGGGTTTGGGTCTATGGTCACCTATGCAAATTGGTGAGGATTTTTCCCAAACCTTTCCCAGGAAGTGGGGTGCAAGGGTTGGGAGGATTTTGGGGGAAAAGACGTGTCCAAACTACGTTTCCCAGTAAACCCAGTTAGAGTTTGGTGGTGGCAGTGGTTATTCCAAGGACAAAGGATAAAATTAATTTGTACCTTGGGGAAGTTTTAACCTAAGCTGGTAAAAGTAAGCTTAGGAGGTTTTCATGCAGGTCCCCACATCTGTACCCTAGAGTTCAGAGTGGGGGAGGAACCTTGACAGTGTATATATATGCACATTTATAAAATCTGCTAAAAAGGTGCAATGTATTTTACACTTGAGTTTCTTTACCTCTCTGTCAGTGATGTTGTCAAGGAAACCCAAATCTTTGAGAAGCTTTGCTCTGCTTTTTTAGATTCCATATAAAAAGAGAGATTATTTCTATCCCAGTGTTAGTAACAGAAACAAATTTGCATTACGTTTCTGTTCTTTCTAATGTGTTCATGTACTTGCTTATTTTTTATTAGAAGCAGATTTTGTTTCTAGTGTAACATAAAATAACTACATAGTGAAGGTCATAGTCTATGGGAATATACTGAAGATGTTTAGTTAACGTTGGTTTCTTTGTATCAACTTTAGTGTAAGCAGCATTACCACACAAAAATATGTTTAAATGTCATTAAGGCAGAGCTAACCTTTGAGGTCTTGGGGAGCTGTTGTCTGCAGGTCCCCCTAATTTAGGGGAACAAGAAATGCAATGAAAAATTTCCACATTCATTAAAAAAAAAGTCTAGCCCCTTGTGAAGTTAGCCTTCAGAATACAAACCAATCATTAGAGTTGAAATCTTGTTCGTCATTTTTTCTAAAGATCATAGATTATTCAGTTTCCTTGCTGCTACGATAGAGAAAATACCTATTCATTCTGACTTTGAGTAGGAGTGGAAAAGGAAGCTACAGTACAAAGTCTTGCCGCAGTAATTCAGACTATTATAATTGGAAAATCTTATTTTGGTCCAGTGCTTGCCTGTGGCACAAGGAAGATGAGCAGAAGCATCCAGCATGGTTCATTCGCTGCCAGCATATGGAAGTGGTGCAGTTGAGCTGTTTGTAGTCTCCTTGCTTACTATACTACCTAGTATCTATGACAAACCTGGACCTGGTCCCTGAAATGCAGCTGTGCTCAGTCAGTCTACTGGCAGATTCACCAGCTCAGCTGGCTGGGCTGTGAGCTACGTGAGGAGTCCAATCTGCCAAGATTTTCAGAAAAAAGGACAAAACAGTTTCCTTTAATAGGAACAGGGACAGGCTCTGAAAACAGGGAAATATTGTAATCCTATATTTTGTAAAAATGAGATCTTGTTCATTCATCTTAATGGGCAATCTGTGATTTTGATACGAGGTGGGGGAGTAAGTAAAATATATATATATATATATATTGAAGGGGCAGGATGTGTGTGTGGAGTTAGTGGCCAAGTATTTCAGAGTTTTGACCCCCTCCCCCCAAATGCTAAGGTTGGTCCTTCTTTAAGGCCTTGAAAAACAAAAAAGGAAAAAAAGAAAAGAAATGATCTTGTTTGGTAGTTCTGAGATATTGGTAAGCATATGTGTTACCCTTGCACTGAGGTTATTCTGCTGCATAAGCTTCCAGTTACTATTGTTCGTTAGAGATCTGCTCCTGTTTGAAGTCCATGAGTGTTTCGTCATTGATTTCAATTGGATTTGGTCTATATACGGTATAGTTTATATAGTGCATTTCACCTAAGGCCTTTATGAGCAATTAAACCTGTCAACACTCTTGTGAGACAAATAAACAGTAGTATTCCCAGTTTAATGAAAGGGTGAATATTGATGCACAGGTCTGCTATTTGCCCAGGGTCACATAGTGAGTGAGTAGCAGAATCGTAAATAAAGCAGAGGACTCCTAGCTCAAGAACACAGCTCTAATCAGTAGACTACACTGTCTCCCATGTTTAAGTGACATTTCAAATTAATTTGGGCCATTAGGACAAACTGGTTATGTTTTTTAAAGAGTCAACCAATGGCATCTCCAGGATCTAACATTGGAGGTGACAAAGAATCCCCACTTCCCCCAGATAAGGTGATTTAACCATAATCAGATTTGATATCCAGTGTGCCACCAAAGCTAAAATGCTGCTATACATAGTACGCATAATTAGATAGCACCTTTTCCCCCATCCCATGAAAACAAAAGGAGAAAACTAAGGTAATATATAGTTATTCTCCCACTTGAAAATGGCTAAGACTATATTCTTTAGGAAGCAGAGCATAGATGCTAAGATTGTAACTACGCTCTGCATAAAATACTGAGTAGACCACTTTTGGTAGTATTTAGTGGCTAGATTCTGCAAGGTGTGAATACTTCCTTCAAGGTGCATATCCAATGAAATTACCAACTACTCAGTGAGGATTGAGGGCACTCTGGGCCTGGCTATGATAGGAACCAAGGCCCCCTTCCCAAATAGAAATAAACACAAGGTTTCCCTTATAAAGAAAACAGCTCTTTACTGAGAAGAAGACTTTTCCCTTTGCTGTACACTGACCTTCTACAGCTTTCTTCCCATCCCTCCTCTGTCTCTTGGAAGACTTTTTTAAAGGTCACAGGCTGCCTTTAGTTGTCCATAATTAACCTGAGGTAACCTCTTTCAGTTTATAGGAAAAAGGGCTTTAATTATTCTACAGAAGATATTCTACAACCTTTTCAGAACTGTCAAGTCTGACTTTGTCACGGGAGCTAATTAAACTTCCTTGGAGGACTCTTTTTTATTTCTTGTCCAAAAATATTCTGGCCACTGTTAGAGAGAGGATACTGGACTCAGTGGCCTACTGGCTTGATCCAATATTATATTTCCTATGCTTCTTTGTTCTTCAGGTTGCAAACGTCCTAAATGAACAACATGTATAAATTTATGAGGTACAACACTATGTCCATGATCTATGTAAACAGGCCAGGAGGCATCAGGTCATCCATTCTCCAAAAAGCCAAATGCCTATTGTCTGGAGCAGTGGTTCTCAACCTTTTTACAATATGTTATATGGGCTGCATCCAATACTACCTCTATGGCCATGAGGATATCAGAGGGGCTGCAGCTCTGTGCTGATTGGGCCGCAAGTGGCCCGTGGGCCACAGATTGAGAATCACTGGTCTGGAGCTACAAAAACCCTACATGCCAGGAGCTAAAGGAGCTCAAATATGAAACTGAAGAACTACTAACTGTAGTATGTAGCCTATCACTTAAATCAGCCTCTGTACCAGATGACTGGTGGATAGCTAACATCATGCTGGTTTTTAAAAAACGGGTCCAGTGTCTGGTAGATCTAACTTCAGTACCACGCAAATTGGCTGAAACTATAGTAAAGAACAGAATGATCAGACACACAGATGAAAACAATATGTTGGGGAAGAGTCAACAGCTTTCGTAAAGAGAAATCATGCCTCACCAATCTATTAGAATTCTTGAATGGGGTCAACAAGCATGGGCGATCCAGTTGATATAGCATACTTGGAATGTCAGGAAGTCTTTGACAGGATCCCAAGCCAAAGGCTCTTAAGTAAAGTAGGCAGCCACGGGGTAAGAGACAAGGTCATCTTATGGATCACTGACTGGTAAAAAGATAGGGAACAAAGAGTAGGAATAAATGGTCAGTTTTCACAGTGGAGAGAAGTAAATAATGAGGTCTCAAGAAGCTGTATGGGGACCAGTGTTGTTCAACATATTCATAAATGATCTGGAAAAAGAGGTAAACAGCGAGGTGACAAAGTTTGTAGATGATACAAAATTATTCAAGATTGTTAAATCCAAAGCTGACTGTCAAGAATTACAAACAGATCTCACAAAGCTGGATTATTGGACAAGAAAATCGCAGATGCGATTGTGTTAATAAATGCAAAGTAATGAACATTGGTGAACATAATCCCAACTATACATATGACATGATGGAGTCTAAATTAGCTGTTACCACTCAAGAAAGAGATCTTGGAGTGTTCTCTGAAAACATTTGCTCAGTGTGCAGCGGCAGTCAAAAAGCTGCCAGAACGATAGAAACCATTAGGAAAGGGAGAGCTAATAAGGCAGAAAAATATCTTAATGCCCCATCGATATCCATGGTATGCCCATAGCATGAATAGTACATGCAGTTCTGGTTGCTCCATCTCAGAAAAGATATATTAGAATTGGAAAAAGTACAAAGAAGGGAACAATAATAATTAGGGGCATATGAGGAGAGATTAAAAAGACTGGGACTGTTCATCTTAGAAAAGAGATGCCTGAGGGGGGATATGATGGAGGTCTATAAAATAATTAACGGTGTGAAGAAAGTGACTAAGGAAGTGTTATTTACCTCTTCACATACCACAAGAACCAGTGGTCACCCAATGAAATTAATAGGCAGCAGGTTTAAAACAAACATAAGGAAGTACTTTTTCGCACAAAGCAGTCAACCTGTGGAACTCATTGCCTGGGGATGTTGTGAAGGCCAAAAGTATAACTGGGTTCAAAAAAGAATTAGGTAAATTCATGGAGGATAGGCCCATCAGTGACTATTAGCTAAGATGGTGAGAGACACAACCTATGGTCCAGGTGTCCTTAAGCCTCTAACTGCCAGAAACTGGGACTCAAGGCCAGGGGATGGATCACTCAATAATTGTCCTGTTCTGTCATTCCCTATGAATCATATGGCATTGGCCACTGCTGGAAGACACGATACTGGGCTAGTTGACCAGTTTAGCCATTCTTATGTTCTTCTGATCAGAGTACGATATAGTAGAATTGGTTCAGCAGATGCACTTTAGGACCTATCAAATAGAGCTTAAACATATCAGTCTGCCACCTTCTATTCAGTTGCTCCAGTGATCAGTTTCTTAATTTCCAGGTGTCATAAAAATAAAGGGAAGGGTAACCACCTTTCTCTATACAGTGCTATAAAATCTCTCGTGGCCAGAGGCAAAACCCTTTCACCTGTAAAGGGTTAAGAAGCTAAGATAACCTCGCTGGCACCTGACCATAATGACCAATGAGGAGACAAGATACTTTCAAAGCTGGAGGGGGGGAAACAAAGGGTCTGTCTGTCTGTGTGATGCTTTTGCCAGAACAGATCAGGAATGCAGTCTCAGAACTTCTGTTAGTTAGTAAGTAATCTAGCTAGAAATGCGTTAGATTCCTTTTGTTTAATGGCTGGTAAAATAAGCTGTGCTGAATGGAATGTATATCCTGCTTTTTTGTCTTTTTGTAACGTAAGGTTTTGCCTAGAGGGATTCTCTATGTTTTGAATCCTATTACCCTGTAAGTTATTTACCATCCTGATTTTACAGAGGTGTTTCTTTTACCTTTTCTTTAATTAAAATTCTTCTTTTAAGAACCTGATTGATTTTTCATTGTTCTTAAGATCCAAGGGTTTGGGTCTGTGTTCACCTGTACCAATTAGTGAGGATTTTTATCAAGCCTTCCCCAGGAAAGGGGGTGTAGGGCGTGGGGGGATATTTTGGGGGAAGATGTCTCCAAGTGGGCTCTTTCCCTGTGCTTTGTTTAACACGCTTGGTGGTGGCAGCATACGGTTCAAGGACAAGGCAAAGTTTGTACCTTGGGGAAGTTTTTAACCTAAGCTGGTAAAAATAAGCTTAGGGGGTCTTTCATTCAGGTCCCCACATCTGTACCCTAGAGTTCAGAGTGGGGAAGGAACCTTGACATGGTGGCAGAGCGGTGGGATCATTTTGAGATCATTTTGAACCAGAAGCACAGCAGGATTTTAAAAGGTTTTGTAAAAGAGAATTGCAGCTGTACATTCTGTGTCTTTGCCTGGAGACAGAGGTGTTTTTTTATACAAAGGGATTTTTCTTTTTTGAGCTGGAGTTTTCTCTACCTAAAGGCAGGGTAGTTAACCTCCTGCAGGGAAATTCACAAGTTTTTCACAGACCTGAAGAGGTTTTTTTTTAAGCTGAGAGCAGCTAGAGGTTTTTCTGTCTATTTGCCTGGAGATAGAGGTGTGTGTTTTTTTTTTTTAAAACAAAGGATTTGTCTGTAGGCGGAGAATAGCTATCAGAGAACATAGGTATCATGTTACAGCACAATTTTACAAACCAGGTTTTTTGGTTTTGTTTTGTGGTTTTCTTTCTAACTCTCAGGTGTAAAGTTTGTTAAAAACAGAGAGGCTAGGATGACAGAAACCAAGGCACAATACAAACTGGAGTTAACCAGACTGGAGGCAGTGAAAGAGGCAGAAAAAGCCCACGAGGCTGCCCACAGGAGAGCTATGGAGGCAAGGGAAAAAGAACTGGAAGAAAAGGAAAAAGAGAGGAAGCATGCACTGGAGATGGAGAAGGCAAAGGCTCAACAGAATATACAGGATAACCCTAACAAGAGCAATGTTCATAATGAGCATATAACCAGTTTTCCCAGCCCCCGATTTATGCCTACCACATTGTTTATAGCATTATATTTGGGAAGAGGTATTATTGAGAAGAATTCCATCTTTGTGTTTATGTGATTTATTCATTCAAAAATGCAAATAAAAATAAATCTAAAAACTAATACAGATCTTTCCTGTGTGCATAAACTGTAGTACTATCAACTTCATTACTGGGGAAGATTTTAACAAAGTATCATGGCCATCAGCCGCCTGAATTTGAGAGCAACTGGTTAAGTGCAATTGGTTTAATTTTTATATCCACCTGTTGGTGGAGGAATTCACACCACAGAGTTGGAATTGAATAGGAGCAATCAGAAAAATTAAGGACCATTTTCTCTACTCAATGAGTAGGAGTCTCTCTACACAGTTACCTTTGGCATTAAGGGGAATTTCGTTGTGAAAACCTCTCACATAAGCTAGTATACATATCTCTATAAGAGCAGGTAAGCAAAGCCATCTTATTTTACAAAGCAACAAAATACTTGATTACAGGTCTAATGATAGTTTAAGAGGTGTTTTCAGATCTGCTGGAATCAAGGCCTTGCAGCAGATGAATGTAATTATCTTTGTGAATATGCACAGTCACATTATGTGCTTTAAATGTCACATTTGGAAATAGTGCCACGTTGCTAGTTAATTAACAATAATTACTAAAGGCAGTGGTTATGTTTCTGGAATTTCTTACCTACTGTGCAAAACATTTTTTGTATGTACAAATTTAGTCATTTAAAATCTAGAATTTTTAACCCATTCTTAAAGTACTTCTATTGCTTAGTCTCTGAGCATTTCATCTTTGGTTTCCTTACAAAGATAATCACAATAGTTAATAAATCGTAACATTTTACTTTGCCTTCTCTCTTTCAGATAGCCAACAGTTTCAATGGCTAAATCCCATAGTTTATAACTATTTTCTCTTATAAAATTCAAGTAGCAGAGCTACTTCAGCTGCTTTGAGACATTCACTCATTCAGAGTCAAGCCACTAGGAATTTTATACTCAACCTCTAGGACTGGAGATCTGAGCTAAATTCTGGCTACAACTCACAGTGCTGTTGTGGAGGCATGCTACCCAACTGGAACTCTGGCGGAGTGTGGCCACTGAGATGCTTCTCAGCTGCAAGAGGGCAGCTCACCTACACAGGACAATGGTTCCATCACACCTTCTCTCTTTTGGGGGTTTTAATGGTGTCGCCATCACAAGAGATCCAGTGTCCCTGAACTAAAGGAACAAAAGGTCAAGATTATGGCTCACTTCTTGCACAGGGCAATGGGAAAGGTTTCTTACACTCTTTCCCTCCTGTGCTCTGTATACTGATATAGGACCATTGTGGTGTTTTGGTTAAGGCATTGTCTTGTGAGTTGAAGGTCAGGGTTTTCTACCTGACTCTACAAGACACTTCCTGCATCACCCAGGGCAAGTCACTAACCTTTTGATGCCTCAGGTTTCCTCTTTTGTAAAATAAGGATAACACTTCCTTGTTGCTCTTGGGTGTTGTGGGTAAATTAATATACGTGGCATGCTCAGATAAAACTATGGTGTTGAGTGCCACAAAAAAGTCCATAATAGATAAAGTCTAGGCCAATATGATTTAGTTGTTGCCTTTTCTCCCTCCTCACCCCCCCCCCCAAAAAAAGAAAAGAGGTTGGGAAAGGTTTAAAATAACTAACAGATAGCCTTAAGCTAAGAAATTGTTAATTGGACTGAAATATACAGGCTGGCTGTTCTTTCCACCCTGGGGGGAGGAGAGGTTCTGAATTACCTGCATGAACAAGTAATTTCCATTGAAGTCTTAGCAACAACATGTTCACTGTACAAATTGTTTTCATAATCTGCTTATCTTTTAAAATATATGAATTGACTAACATTTACAGTAATTTTTTTATCTCAGATTATATCTGCAGCACATGAAATACATGATTAAATTAATAATGTTTGGGAATTGGAAAAAAATGAATTCAGAGGGGAGCAAGAAAAACTATTAAATGATTGGCGAGACTGAAGATTAATAGAACTATTTATGTATGCTTAGTACAATTGCAATTAATGGGGGTAATAGTAACTATATACAGGTATTTGAAGGCATAACACAGGGAGAGGTTTAGGATGGTACAAGAGGTTATAACTATGGAAATGAGGAATGAAATTTAAGATGAGTAATAGGAAATTGGAATCATTCTATCAATCAGATTGTGGAATAGTCTTCAATTTAATAGATGAAAAGCACAGTGGAAGTGCTAAGTATTGTATTGGAAAGAGCTTCCAAACAGTGAGTTTTGTTAGTCTTCAAGGAGAGTGATGGAAGGCCTTATTTCCTTCAAGTAATTTGGGCTTGAAAAAGCACAGGAGTCTATAATGTAGGAAACAATTCTGTATTAGAAAGAGTGGTGTAGAAGGGCAAATAGGACTTTTGTATGTCTAAACTCTGTTTTTTATGAAACTATAAATGGACTGACACTGAATAGAACTTTGTTAATTTCTTCTTTACACCAAAAGGACTAGATTTTTTCAAAAGTACCTCAGCAACCAAAAACTCCCATTTAGGTGTCTGAATACATAGCCAGATGTACCAAAATGCTTAGTAGCCAGCAGCTTCCATTGTTTTCAGTGACAACTTTTGAAACTGTGACCAACTCCATTTAGGAGCATAAAAGTAAGCTGAGATCTGAAAATCTGCCTTGAATTGTGGGTGTGGGCGCTGCTGAAACTCTGGTCCAGAAGGTTTAACTATTTTGCAAAATCCTTTGATTGGTGTTTTTCAGATACACACAAACTAGCTCAAAATAGTTGCAACATTGTTTGACTTTTAAAATTAGATATTTCATCCTGCTGTACCAAAGCCATAAAATAAGGTGAACTCAATTAGGATGAAGTAGTGCTTTTGAAATCCTAGGAACATCTGCTCTATAAATGTCATGGTGCTGTGAGAAACATTGAACCAAATTCTGCCCCAGATGTGTGCAAAAATTATTTTATTTAAACATTTATATTTTAGTAGCATCTAGAGGTCAAGCAGGATATTGCCCTGTTGTGGTAACCACTATTTAAACATAGTAAATGACAGTCCATGCCCCAAAGAACTTGCCAGTTGGCTTCAACAGATGATGTGTCCAAGTATGCATGCACATCAAGCCTTGTAAAAATGTAGTGCCTAATCCTGCAGACACACAAACACATGTACAATTTTGCTCACATCAGTAATACCATTATGTGCCAGGTGATATTGCATTTCCAGTTCTGTTATTGCCCACCAGCTGGTAACCCTTAATTGTTAGGGGTTCAGGACTTTATCAGTATCTTATCTCATAAAGCAATTTTTATTTGATGCCAAATCTTCAGCATCATTGCGTACTGTTTTGATTTTAGCCCTGAAGACATGAAGAATTCAGTTCCTATGTAACAGCTAAGGTTAAGATTTTGTCAGGTTTATATTTAGTAAAAGTCATGGACAGGTCATGGGCAATAAACAAAAATTCACGGAATCCCACGATGCCACCTGTCCATGACTTTAACTAAAAATAAAGGGGAGGGGAGGTGAGTTGACCAGAGGGACGACTGAAGCCCAAGACCTTGGTGGGGGATTAGAGCCATGAGGGGCGGGTTCCAGTGGTGGCTGACAGCTCTGGGGCCAGTGGCTTGGAGCTCTGGGGCTCCTGCCACCCACCGCAGTTCGGAGCTCTGGGCCCCTGTTACCCATGGCAGCTGAGAGCTCTGGAGAGGGTGGCTTGGAGCTCCAGGGTCCCCAACGCCCGCAGTGACTCAGAGCTCTGGGGCCAGCAGCTCAGACCTGCAGGAGCCCCGGTGACTGAGATCTCCATGGTCCCTGCTGTCTGTGGCAGGTGACAGCTCCAGGGCCGGTGGCTCAGAGCTGTGCGACCCCCGCTGCCCGGGGTGACTGAGCGGTCTGGGGCTGTTAGCTTGGAGTTCCAGGGTCCCTGCTATCCATGGTGATTTGGAGGTCTATTTTTATTTTTTGTTTTTTAAAAGCTACAGTAAAGAATAGTGAATCAGTAAATTGGTTTTATTCCTCCAGTGAAAGTCATAGTAATATTCTGGTGAGTCAGCATATTTTCTTTCAACCATTTGTCTCTCCAAAAATGTTTTAAAGGAAGACTGTCAAGGTTTAATATCTGCATTATTTGAACTTATAAATTTTAAATAAAAAAAACCCCCAAAATTCAACTATAGGACATTAGCAGTTGTGGAAGGTCAACATACATTCTTCAAAAACACAATTCACATTTTAAAAAAGTATATGAAAAGCAATCAAATTATTGTCCTTGAGTAAATTATAATATGATTAATCATGTCTGGTTTCATATGGAACCCTTTTTACTTGTGTAGAAACTCAGCTTTCTTCATGTGTATTTATATGGTATTTTAGGATGTAGTGAAGCACTTTCATTTTGTAAAAAACATTGTCTGTAATCCTGCAAACACTTATGCACATGCTTAACTTAAGCAGTTCCACTAATTTCACTGGATCTACATGTGTGCTAAAAATGAGGCACATGTCTAGGCCTGGGCTACACTTGGGGTGGTTTTGAACTAAGATATGCAACTTCAGCTATGCTATTTGCGTAGCTGAAGGCGAAGCATCTTAGTTTGACTTAACTGGCCATCCTCATGGTGGCAAGTCTACAGCGGCGGCTCCCCCGTCGACTCTGCTTACTCCTCCTGCCGAGGTGGAGTACAGGTGTCGATTCAGGGATCGATTTATTGCATCTAAACGAGATGTGATGAAATCGATCCCCGATAGATCGATCACTACTCGCCGATCCGGGTATTTGTAGTGTCAGGGCCCTTATCAGTGTGAGTTTGGAATGAAAACATAAAGGACTGGCTGGAAAACAATTCTGTTTCGTGAAAAATTTTGAGATTTCAAAATTTGTTTTTGGTCCAATGCAGAACAAAAATGAAACCCTTGGAAATTTTTTGTGGAAAAAACTGGAGAGACAAAGAACCACCCACCCCAGAATAGCTGATCACCCAGTAATTAAGGCACTCATTTGGGATGTGGGAGAGTCTGTTCCGAATCAGGTAGAGCAGGAGGATAGGCTAATCTGGGATTGGGTCTCTCCCTCTCCTCTCCCCACCCCTCCAGAAATTCTGTCCTGGACCTGAGAAACTCTCCTGCCTAGATTTTCATGAAAACTGATACGTTATGGAGTCAAACTATTTTTTACATTTCTCTGACTGTTAATCTCAGTTGTGAGTTCACTTAGGCAGGGCTCAGAAGAAACTAATACAGATTTCTGAAAATGTACAAAAAAAGCTCCTTCCTCTTGGATATTCTGTACTCATCCAGACTGATGCATTTCTCTATAATTCCTATATTTGAAAAATTAATATTTTTTCCCAACTGATGATAAGATTCTTTAGTAGAAAAAGATTTTTGACATGAGAATTTACTTGGAGTATCTTTATCTGTAATTATATGTAGGGGAAGACTAGTGAAGTAATGATCATGTAGGTCAAGGTGTCTTACAGCAGTTCTATAATACATTTTGTTTAATTTATTTGAGCATAAGCTTTCGTGAGCTACAGCTCACTTCATCGGATGCATTCAGTGGAAAATACAGTGGGGAGATTTATATACATAGAGAACATGAAACAATGGGTGTTACCGTACACACTGTAACGACAGTGATCACTTAAGGTGAGTTATTACCAGCAGGAGAGCGGGGGGGAAAAAACCTTTTGTAGTGATAATCAAGGTGGGCCATTTCCAGCAGTTGACAAGAACTTGTGAGGAACAGTGGGGAGTGGGGGGGGGAGGGTAAACAAGGGGAAATAATTTTACTTTGTGTAATGACCCATCCACTCCCAGTCTCTATTCAAGCCTAAGTTAATTGTATCCAGTTTGCAAATTAATTCCAATTCAGCAGTCTCTCATTGGAGTCTGTTTTTGAAGTTTTTTTGTTGAAGAATTGCAACTTTTAGGTCTGTAATCGAGTGACCAAAGAGATTGAAGTGTTCTCCGACTGGTTTTTGAATGTTATAATTCTTGACGTCTGATTTGTGTCCATTTATTCTTTTACATAGAGACTGACCAATGTACATGGTTTGACCAATGTACATGGCAGAGGGACGTTGCTGGCACATGATGGCATATATCACATTGGTAGATGTGCAGGTGAATGAGTCTCTGATAGTGTGGCTGATGTGATTAGGCCCTATGATGGTGTCCCCTGAATAGATATGTGGACATAGTTGGCAATGGGCTTTGTTGCAAGGATAGGTTCCTGGGTTAGTGGTTCTGTTGTGTGGTGTGTGGTTGCTCGTGAGTATTTGCTTCAGATTGGGGGGCTGTCTGTAAGCAAGGACTGGCCTGTCTCCCAAGATCTGTGAGCGTGATGGGTTGTGCTTCAGGATAGGTTGTAGATCCTTGATGATGCGCTGGAGAGGTTTTAGTTGGGGGCTGAAGGTGATGGCTAGTGACGTTCTGTTGTTTTCTTTGTTGGGCCTGTCCTGTAGTTGGTAACTTCTGGGTACTCTTCTGTTTCTTCGCTTCAGGAGGTGGGTATTGTAGTAGTAAGAACGCTTGATAGTGATCTTGTAGGTGTTTGTCTCTGTCTGAGGGGTTGGAGCAAATGCGGTTGTATCGTAGAGCTTGTCTTTAGACAATGGATCGTGTGGTGTGGTCTGGATGAAAGCTGGAGGACTGTAGGTAGGCATAGCGGTCAGTAGGTTTCCGGTATAGGGTGGTGTTTATGTGACCATCGCTTATTAGCACCATAGTGTCCAGGAAGTGGATCTCTTGTGTGGGCTGGTCCAGGTTGAGGTTTATGGTTGGATGGAAATTGTTGAAATCATGCTGGAATTCCTCAAGAGCTTCTTTTCCATGGGTCCAGATGATGAAGATGTCATCAATGTAGCGCAAGTAGAGTCCAGGGGCATTAGGGGATGAGAGCTGAGGAAGCGTTGTTCTAAGTCCGCCATAAAAATGTTGGCATACTGTGGGGCCATGTGGGTACCCATGGCAGTGCTGCTGATTTGAAGGTATACATTGTCCCCAAATGTGAAGTAGTTATGGGTGAGGACAAAGTCACAAAGTTCAGCCACCAGGTTTGCCGTGACATTATCGGGATGCTGTTCCTGACGGCTTGTAGTCCATCTTTGTGTGGAGTGTTGGTGTAGAGGGCTTCTACATCCACAGTCGCCAGGATGGGAGAACACTTCAATCTCTTTGGTCACTCGATTACAGACCTAAAAGTTGCAATTCTTCAACAAAAAAACTTCAAAAACAGACTCCAGCGAGAGACTGCTGAATTGGAATTAATTTGCAAACTGGATGCAATTAACTTAGGCTTGAATAGAGACTGGGAGCGGATGTGTCATTACACAAAGTAAAACTATTTCCCCTTGTTTATTCTCCCCCACCCCACACTGTTCCTCAGAGGTTCTTGTCAACTGCTGGAAATGGCCCACCTTGATTATCACTACAAAAGGCTTTTTTCCCTCCCGCTTTCCTGCTGGTAATAGCTCACCTTAAGTGATCACTCTCGTTACAGTGTGTATGGTAACAGCCATTATTTCATGTTCTCTATGTATATAAATCTCCCCACTGTATTTTCCACTGAATGCATCCGATGAAGTGAGCTGTAGCTCACGAAAGCTTATGCTCAAATAAATTTGTTAGTCTCTAAGGTGCCACAAGTACTCCTTTTCTTTTTGCGAATATAGACTAACACAGCTGCAAATCTGAAACCTTTGTTTAATTTGTGGAGGAATAACATATTTCAAAAGAAAAAAATAAAGTGATCTTTGAAGACTTAAATTTTATGAGGAGTTATTTTTGAAGGCAGCTATTAAGTATAATTTTCTACAATTTTCTTTGATTTAAAAAAAAATGGCCCAAATAATGCTTGGAATTGGAGGTCTTCTCAGTTATGTTAAAAGCTCTATACTGGAACACCGTAAGTCAGTAGTTTATGGTTGCAGGGTGGGAATTAATATAAACATTTTATTTAAAAACAGTGGAACCATAAAGATCAGTGCTTCAGTTGTGTTGTTTTATTTTTTAAAATAAAGACTGTGTGGTTATGGACCCTCCCAAATCCTCTTGTAATTAATAGTTTCCTCTTTCAGGTTTTAGCCTTTTACTTTTAGTATTAGGATTTCTGTCTATATGCGTTTGTCTTGTGCAACAGATTATTTATGTTGCGATGTTGCAATTTGCGTCCCCTTGTAATGATAGATGCTGACTTGTGCGACATCGTGAGTTACTGCGGCAGTGTCACAACGTACAGATGCCCGTGCAGAGTGAACATGCATGTAGCTCACTCCTAACACAGGTAAGCAGTAGCATAGGCGGGGGGAGCAGAACAGCTGTCTGGTCCCTTTGCTGTGCTGGAGCTGCAGGAGGAACAACCGGCTGAGAAGCTCTGCAGCTCATGCCAGGGACTGGCCCACAAGACAATGCCGCTCTGCCTGTCAGCCCAGTCCAGGCCTGTCAAATATTCATCTCACATTATTAGTTGCTGTTGAGATAAAAGTGGATTTGCGAATTAGAATCCCAGGACATTGAAACACAAACATTTATGAGAAGTCAATTGTTTAAGGACTCCTAAATGGCCCACAGATTTTTTCCCTAAAGATTTTTAGATAAAAATACAGCTGCATTGCCATCTGCAGAATACTTCCATTCTAGCCCCTAATTAAAACAAAATGCTTTGTAGTTAGCTTCCCTTTACATCAAATTTAAGGTAATATATATTTAATAAAAGGAGCTCTGGGATTTTTTGTTAAAGCATCTTGTTGGTTTTACCAGGACCAGATGCTATTCATCCAAGTTTTCTGAAGGAACTCAAATATAAACTTGCAGCATTATTATCTGTGGTATGAAAAGGAGTACTTGTGGCACCTTGGAGACTAACAAATTTATTTGAGCATAAGCTTTTGTGAGCTACAGCTCACTTCATCGGATGCATGCAGTGGAAAATACAGTGGGGAGATTTTATATACACAGAGAACATAAAACAATGGGTGTTACCATACAGACTGTAACAAGAGTGGTCAGCTATGGTGAGCTATTACCAGCAGGAGAGGAAAAACAAACAAACAAAAGCCTTTTGTAGTGATAATCAAGGTGGACCATTTCCAGCAGTTGACAAGAACCTCTGAGGAACAGTAGGGGGGAAAATAAACAAGGGGAAATAGTTTTACTTTGTGTAATGACACATCCACTCCCAGTCTTTATTCAAGCCTAATTTAATAGTGTCCAGTTTGCAAATTAATTCCAATTCAGCAGTCTCTCGTTGGAGTCTGTTTCTGAAGTTTTTTTGTTGAAGAATTGTAACTTTTAGGTCTGTAATCGAGTGACCAGAGAGATTGAAGTGTTCTCCGACTGGTTTTTGAATGTTATAATTCTTGCATCTGATATGTGTCCATTTATTCCTTTACATAGAGACTGTCCAGTTTGACCAATGTACATGGCAGAGGGGCATTGCTGGCACATGATGGCATATATCACATTGGTAGATGTGCAGGTGAATGAGTCTCTGATAGTGTGGCTGATGTGATTAGGCCCTATGATGGTGTCCCCTGAATAGATATGTGGACATAGTTGGCAACGGGCTTTGTTGCAAGGATAGGTTCCTGGGTTAGTGGTTCTGTTGTGTGGTGTGTGGTTGCTAGTGAGTATTTGCTTCAGGTTGTGGGGCTGTCTGTAAGCAAGGACTGGCCTGTCTCCCAAGATCTGTGAGAGTGATGGGTCGTCCTTCGGGATAGGTTGTAGATCCTTGATGATGCGCTGGAGAGGTTTTAATTGGGGGCTGAAAGTGATGGCTAGTGACGTTCTGTTATTTTCTTTGTTGGGCCTGTCCTGTAGTTGGTAACTTCTGGATTCTCTTCTGGCTCTGTCAGTTTGTTTCTTCACTTCAGGAGGTGGGTATTGTAGTTGTAAGAACGCTTGATAGAGATCTCGTAGGTGTTTGTCTCTGTCTGAGGGGTTGGAGCAAATGCGATTGTATCGTAAAGTTTGGCTGTAGACAATGGATCGTGTGGTGCGGGTTAGGAACCTATCCTTGCAACAAAGCCCATTGCCAACTGTGTCCACATATCTATTCAGGGGACATCATAATAGGGCCTAATCACATCAGCCACACTATCAGAGGCTCGTTCACCTGCAGATCTACCAATGTGATATATGCTATCATGTCCCAGCAATGCCCCTCTGCCGTGTACATTGGCCAAACCGGACAGTCTCTATGTAAAAGAATAAATGGACACAAATCAGACGTCAAGAATTATAACATACAAAAACCAGTTGGAGAACACTTCAGTCTCTCTGGTCACTCGATTACAGACCTAAAAATTGCAATTCTTCAACAAAAAAACTTCAAAAACAGACTCCAACGAGAGACTGCTGAATTGGAATTAATTTGCCAACTGGACACCATTACATTCGGCTTGAATAAAGACTGGGAGTGGATGTGTCATTACACAATGTAAAACTATTTCCCCAGGTTTATTTTCCCCGCCTACTGTTCCTCACACGTTCTTGTCAACTGCTGGAAATGGTCCACCTTGATTATCACTACAAAAGGTTTTTTTTGGGGGGGAGGTTTGTTTTTTTTCCCCTCTCCTGCTGGTAATAGTTCACCTTACCTGATTACTCTTGTTACAGTGTGTATGGTAACACCCATTGTTTCATGTTCTCTGTGTATATAAAATCTCCCCATTGTATTTTCCACTCCATGCATCCGATGAAGTGAGCTGTAGCTCATGAAAGCTTATGCTCAAATAAATTTGTTAGTCTCTAAGATACCACAAGTACTCCTTTTCTTTTGTGGATACAGACTAAATGGCTGCCACTCTGAAACCTATCTGTGGTAAATCAGCCTCTGTATCAGATGACTGGTGGATAATAATGTAACACTGATTTTTTAAAAAGGCTCCAGAAGTGATTCTGGCAATTACAGGCTAGTAAGTGTATCAGTATTGGGCAAATTGGTCGAAAGTATAGTGAAGAACAGAATGATCAGACGCATAGATGAACATAGTATTTTGGGGAAGAGTCAACAAGGCTTTTGTAAAGAGAAATCGTGCCTCACCAACCTATTAGAATTCTTTGAGGGCAGTCAACAGACATTTGGTCCAGCATGATCCAGTACATATAGCGTACTCAGACTTTCAAAAAGCCTTTGACAAGGCCCCTCACCAAAGACTCCTAAGTAAAGTAGGCAGTCATGGGATGAAGAGAGAAGGTCTTCCCATGGATTAGTAACTAATGGAAAGATAGGAAACAATAGTTAGGAATAAATGGTCAGTTTTCACAGTGGAGAGAGGTAAATAGTGGAGTCCTCCAAGGATTTCTACTGCGACCTGTGCTGTTCAACATATAAATGATCTGGAAAAATGGTAAACAATGAGGCAGCAAAGTTTGCAGATGATATAAAATTACTCAAGATAGTTAAGTCCAAAGCACACTGCAAAAAGTTACAAAGGGATCTCACTAAACTGGGTGACTGGGCTAGAAAATGGCAGATGAAATTCAGTGTTGATAAATGCAAAGTAATGCACATTGGAAAACATAATACTAATTATACATACAACATGATGGAGTCTAAATTAGCTGTTACACTCAAGAAAGAGATCTTGAAGTTTTCTTGGATTGTTCTCTGAAAACATCAGCTCAATGTGCAGTGGCAATCAAAAAAAACTACCAGAATGTTAGGAATCATGAGCAAGAAGATAGATCAGGGGTTGGCAACCTTTCAGAAGTGGTGTGCCGAGTCTTCATTTATTCACTCTAATTTAAGGTTTCATGTGCCAGTAATACATTTTAAGGTTTTTAGAAGGTCTCTTTTTATAAGTCTTTAATATATAACTAAACTATTGTTGTATGTAAAGTAAATAAGGTTTTCAAAATGTTTAAGAAGCTTCATTTATAATTAAATTAAAATGCAGAGCCCCCTGGACTGGTGGCCAGGACCTGGCCAGTGTAAGTGCCCCTGAAAATCAGCTCACGTGCCGCAGGTTGCCTACCCCTGGGATAGATAATAAGATAGAAAAATATCATAATGCCACTTTATAAATCCATAGTGTGCCCACACCTTGAATACCACGTGCAGTTTTGATTGCTCCCATCTTAAGATATATTAGAATTGGAAAAGTCCAGTGATTAGCGGGTATGGAACAGCTTCCATATAAGGAGAGATTTAAAACTCTGAGACTGTTCATTTTAGAAAAGAGATGATTTTGGGGGGATGTGATAGAGATCTATAAAAATGAATGGTGTGTGGAAAGTGAATAAGGAAGTGCTATTTGCCCCTTCACATAACACATGACCTAGCAATCACCCAATGAAATGAATAATGAGCAGGTTTAAAACAAACATAAGGAAGTACTTTTTCACAAAAAGTAGAGTCAACCTGTGGAACTCCTTACCAGGGGATGTTGTGAAGGCTAAAAGTATAACTGAGTTAAAAAAAGAATTAGATAAGTTCATGGAGGATAGGTCTATCAATGGCTATTATCCAAGATGGTCAGGGACGCAACCCCATGCTCTAGGTATCCCTAAACTTCTGACTTCTTGAGGCTGGAACTGGACGATGGGTTGGATTACTTGATAATTGCCCTGTTCTGTTCATTCCCTCCGAAGTATCTGGCCCTGGCTGTTATTGGAAGTCAGGATACTGGGCTAATTTGACCATTGGTCAGATCCAGTATGGCCATTCTTGTGTTTTTAGGTTCTAACGAAATGCAGGATTTTAATTTTATGTAGAACTTCAGTCCTTTGTGTACAAAGCAGGAAAAGAACTTTAGTTTAATGATCCTAGGTATATGTTCCCTTTTTGCAGTGAATGCTTTATGCTGTTGGTCTGTCATCCCCTATTATATATGTTTTGTTCTTCAATGTATTGTGAGATTTGCTGATTGTATAAGAAAAAGGAGAGCAAACCACATATACTGTAGTTTCTCATTTAGGCTAATGTGTCTGCCAGAACACGTTTTCAAAAGTAATCTTGCAAAATAAGTAATCTTGGCTGGTGTCCAAATATTTTTCTAAAGAGTGTGCTGTAGTACACTAATGGATGATATTGTACCAGTCTCTCTCACCTCACATATCTCCTGATCGTGTTTGCAAAAACTGTGATGTTGGCAGACCAGATATCAGCTTATGCAAGAGCCCCAGCCCAATTCACGTGTATGGTAGTATAGAGCAAAGCGATTGTTAAATGTATAAGAGTGTATTTGGCGTTTAACCTAGGGCTGTCAAATGATTAAAAATTTAATCACAAGTAATCATGAGATAAAAAAATAGTCACTATTAATTGCAGTTTTAATTGCACTGTTAATAATAGAATACCAACTTAAATTTATTATAAATATTTTGGATTTTTTTTTCCTTTTCAAATATACTACTTTCAATTACAACACAGAATACAAAGCATACAGTGCTCACTTTATTTTTGATTACAAATGTTTGCATTGTAAAAAAGTTAAACAAAAGAAATAGTATTTTTCAGTTCACCGCATACTTTAGTGCAATCTGTTTATCATGAAAGTGCAACTTACAATTGTAGAATTTTTTTTTTACATAACTGCACTCAAAAACAAAACAATGTAAAACTTTAGCGCCTACAAGTCGAATCTGAAGGGGCATACAAATGTTTAACATATCTGACACATAAATACCTTGCAACGCTGACTACAACAGTGCCATGCGAACTCCTGCTCTAACTTTCAAGTGACTTTGTAAATAAGAAATGGGCAGCATTATCTCCCATAAATGTAAACAAACTTGTTTTTCTTAGCGATGGGCTGAACTAGAAGTAGGACTGAGTGGACTTGTATGACGTGAATTGAAAAATACTTTTTCTTTTGTTTATCTTTTTACAGTGCAAATATCTGTAATAAAAATTATACTATAAAGTGAACACTATACACTTTGTATTCTGTATTGTAATTGAAATCAATATATTTGAAAATGTAAAAAAACATCCAAAAATATTTATAATACATTTAAATTGGTATGCTACTATTGTTTAACAGTGCGATTAAAACTGTAATTAATTGTGACAATTTTTTAATCTAGTTAATTTGTTTTGCGTTAATCGCATGCAGTAACTGTGATAAACTAGTTTAAACTTCATGAAAACTAATGGGATGTTCTTTGAATTGTTTTCACGTATCTGTATCCTGTTATAATGTAACAGCAAACATTTACGTTGTGTATAAACCTATAACTAAATAACCGATCAAACGAAAGAAGCCTTGTGGAATGCAAATGAAGAACTTTAGCAGAAAAGTGCTCAAAGACTCAAAGTGCATTCGTCACTTACCATAATCCAAGGAAAAGCCCACATGGGTAGTGACAGTGTCAGCTTGTTTTCTGGAGAAGAAGCTGTAATCATGGATTCAAGGAAAGATCCTGGATCTCTAGACAGGTTGGACTCTTACAGGGAAGTGACCAGATGTGAAGCGGAAATCTCCAGAGATAATCTGGGAACCCTGAAAAGACTTTTGGAAAACTGGCAGTTTACTACATCACCACCACCATTTGCAATTACAAACTGTGGCTCATCTGTACATATATTTTACCTGCTTTAACCTCTTAATAACTCTCATTTAGTTTTCTTAGCTAATATACCTTTAGTTAGTTTACTATAGAATTGTCTGGTATCGTTGTCTTTGGTGTAGGATCTGGAGTAGCAGCTGATCTGGGGTAAGTGACTGATCTCTTGGGACTGAAAGCAACCTGGTGTGGTGTGATTTTTGGTTTAAGTGACCTTTTATCACAAAGTTCAGGTTGTCAGGGTGGCAAGATAGACTAGAGAGTATAAGGGGACTGTCTGTGACTCCATGGTAAGATCGTTATGGGGATCCAGGAGTTCACATTTCTTACTGGCCTGGTGAAATATAATTACAGAACATACCACCAGTTTGGGGTGTCTGTCATGTTTTCTGACAGTCTACCCTGAGTTAGGCAGTCACAGTTGTGAACCACTCCAGACAGCGTGACAAAAACATTTATTCATACATTTTTGTTAAAATTCAAACCAGTTTACACTTCCATGTTGAAGTAATACTTGCCTTCTGAAGAAAGATTTAATAAGTGGACAACCCCTGGAAAGAGAAATATGCCCAGGTAGAAAGTTGAGTATCAATCTATTGTAGGAAGTGTGCATTAAAACATGCAAAAAGAAAAGGAGTACTTGTGGCACCTTAGAGACTAACCAATTTATTTGAGCATGAGCTTTCGGTTGCATCCGATGAAGTGAGCTGTAGCTCACGAAAGCTCATGCTCAAATAAATTGGTTAGTCTCTAAGGTGCCACAAGTACTCCTTTTCTTTTTGCGAATACAGACTAACACAGCTGATACTCTGAAACCTGTCATTAAAACATGTCAATTCATGGAAGAGTATTTTCAGACAATGCAGAGAATATGAAAACAGGTGCAAGGTTACATACATTACATGCAAATGAATTAGCACAAATGTATAGAAAAAGATGCTACATTAAATAGTTATGACCTTTGTATTGTTTGGAGAGAAACTGAATAATCAGTAACTTCACTGAAACCTGCTGGTGTTTCTGTGACATCCGTCGGCCTTGCACTGTGGACTTTCAGAAGGTCTTGTTTTTCAATTATTTTTTAATAATATTGTTCGGGGGTTATTTAAGTTATATTTGTCCTATGTGCTAAAAGCTAATGCTGTCAGCACTCTGACCCTTT
Organism: Lepidochelys olivacea; assembly: GCF_965140295.1. Classification (NCBI taxonomy): domain Eukaryota; kingdom Metazoa; phylum Chordata; order Testudines; family Cheloniidae; genus Lepidochelys; species Lepidochelys olivacea. Next base: position 105,813,924 of record NC_140416.1, read on the forward strand.
TCTGTAAAATGAGCTGATGTGAGTGGTCAGCTTCCCAAAGTCAAATAATGCTTTTATGTTCTGTGATCCAGGTCAGAAATTTCAGACTAAATGTTATTTCACTATTGGGAACTTTTTCTGTATATAATAGGCTTTCATTTCTAAAGCTTCAGGATTGAGAGATATCAGCCTTTAAAACTGTTGCTGGTCCAAGCCTGAATATTGCATACCCTGTACCCCAGACAATGGTTGAAATGGTTTAAATATAATCAGAGTTAGGAATCTTTCATTTCAGCTGCTCATTTCCCGCTTCCATTTACATTGATAAGAGTTGTAAACATATAATGAGGGAAGAATATACCCCACTGCACTGCTTTTTCTTGAGGATATGTATATCCTAGATCAGGGATCGGCAACCTTTGGCACGTGGCCTTCCAGGGTAAGCCCCTGGTGGGCCGGGCTGGTTTGTTTACCTGCTGCATCCGCAGGTTCGGCTGATAGCAGCTCCCACTGGCCGCGGTTCGCTGTCCCAGGCCAATGGGAGCTGTGGGAAGGGGTGCGGGCTGAGGGATGTGCTGGCCGTCGCTTCCCACAGCCTCCATTGGCCTGGGATGGCGAACTGCAGACAGTGGGAGCTGCTATCGGCCAAACCTGCAGATGCGGCAGGTAAACAAACTGGCCCGGCCTGCCAGAGGGCTTACCCTGGTGGGCCGTGTGCCAAAGGTTGCTGATCCCTGTCCTAGGTTAAAGGGAAGAACGTGACTTACTCGGATGAAGTATAAATGAATGTGTAATAAGCAAGAAAGGGATATATTGACACATGTCCTTCCTTTTCTTATATTCCATCTATTTGTTTGCTTCCTTTGTCCCTTATAAATGTTGGCTGACTCTATTCCTTTCCACCATGGAGTCACACTTTCACTTCTGCTGCACCGTTTGTCTGGATATTTTCCATCCAGACCATTGAATCAATTCCTCACTTTGAATCACATCTTAAAACTTTCTTTTACTCTTCAGTCTACTATCAACTCTTTTTTTGCTGTAAATTGTTTTACTGTATTTCATTTTAAGGATGATTTATATAGAATTAAAATATATTGTGGAGTCAGTGTTTTCGGAAGGGGGTTCTGTACAATTCTCCCCTATTCAATCTGCAGTTGGTCGGAAAGGCTCCAGTGAAGGGAAGTTGGAACCAGCTCCCTTCAGAGCCCATAGGTATTTCTCCTTTGATTTGGAAGAGGGGTTGCTAGAGAGGCCTTTTGAAAACTAAACTCATTGCTTCCTCTGTGCTCTCAGCTGCTACCAGCTTGACCCTATGTTGCATTGCTACTGCACCAGTGACCAACATAGTGGCTCACACTGGAGCTTTCAAACAAAGGTTTGCCATGCTTCCCATGCATTATAGTTGCATGGGCTCATGAATGTTATTTTTGGGAAGCCACTGTGTTCTACTGGTTAGCATATGGGGCTGAGACTCTACCTTGTATTACTGACTTCTCCACTGTGTGGCCATGGAGAAATCATTTAACATCTCGGTGCTTAAAGTTCTCCATCAGTGAACTGGAGATAATACTTGTAAGTCACTTTGAGCTTTTTAGATGAAATGTGCTAAATAAGTACAAATTATTAGTCTTAATTATTCTTTATTTGTATTTTTGTAGTGCCTAGAAGCCCCATTCATGGACCAGAACCCCATTATGTTAGGTACTGTACAAACGCAGAACAAAAAGACAATTTCTTTCCCCAAAGAGATTAAAATCTATAAGACAAAAGACATGAGTTACACAAACGGGAATAACAAGGAAACAATGGGACAGTACTGGTCAGAATTATAGGCAGTGATCTCAGCAATGGTAAATATTACACGTACCTGGTTGTTCTTTGCAAGTAATAATATTTAGCACATATTCACTCAAGCAAAGCTGATTAGTGTAAGGAATATTTGGCCAGCTGTAGAAGGAAATGTTATAGTGGGCCATTTATACTGCATTATCTAGACATAAAAGCCAACATTTTCAAACTTGGATGCCTAGAATTAGTCACCTAAGTTTCTATTTGGTCACCTAACATAAAAACTCTAATTTTCAGAGGTATGGGACATTCAGAACACCCCTTGGCATTAATGACACTGGTAGGTGCACAGAACTTCTGAAAATCAGGCCACTTAAATTTAGATGCCTAAATAGGAACTCTAGGTGATTAACCTGGTGTAACCAAATTAAAGGTGTCAGTGAAAGGGTAAAGATGAGGTGCTGTGGTCGTCTTAATGTAGAATATCCTTGCTTTTGTGATAATTTATGATTAAGTCATTGTTTTTTAATAAGAAGGAGTCCGGTGGCACCTTAAAGACTAACAGATTTATTTGAGCATAAGCTTTTGTGGGTAAAAACCCCACTACTTCAGATGCATTGTTTAGCTTTTGTATTCCATTTTGTTTGTTTTTAAAATGATAATATGATTTATAATGAAAATAGTTTACTGTTGAAATTACACATCATAATGGTCCTTTAATGGCATCTTAATGGCATCCCCCAGGATTTACATTGAAATGGTTACTTCACAGTGGCTTGTAATGGCATCATTTACAAGTCTCCATAAATTTTGTATTGATTTAATTAATGTACCAATGATTTCTAAGTCTAAATTCCCATTCTTGGGAATAGAAAGAGAGCAGTGTTGGGAAAAACTGCTTGATATACATAGCATCTGTTTTTCAAACAAACATTTCAGCTGTCTCAGTATTAGTAAGATACTCAGTATTTATAAGATACTAATTTACATTTATAAGGATATTGTCAACATCAGTAGATCACCAAAATCCACGTGCATTAAGTTGATTTTCTTTCCAGTTAGGAAGATCAGAATTCCTTTTTATCATGACATTGCTGCAAGGTGTCCAGTATTACCATAAAATAATAACTTATTGCGCAACCTATGCTAATACAGTATGACAGTGTTAGAGGCTTTAAACTGTATTTAAGCCTATCACTATAACTTATGACTGTCTTTAAACCTATCACTACATTTATTTGAAGCAATTATGCACTATTTATAAAACTATCATAAGCCATTTTTGTAATTCAGTGCTAGATACTACAGTGATTGCTAATATATGGTAAAAATACTTAAGATAGATACTAATGCTGCCTTTATTTCAATGTGCTGGTGATAAAGCTGACAACAAGACTAAAAGTTACTATAATAAGAATACATGGTCTTCCCTCCGTCTGAGTTGCCCCTAGGGAATGACGAGGAGAGGGTCATGAGCATTCCTTCTTGCACTGGTCTGCAGGGCAGCCTAAACATGCCTTGGAGGGAGCAGATTGTACCATCTGAAGATGGATGCATCTCCCCAAGGCACAATATTTATCCAAGTGCTTGCTGAGCTAGTGCAGCTCTATATGACCTCAACACAAAATGTTTCTTAAAGGCACAGCTTCATTCTAAATAGACAAACCTATGGGTCTGGGTACAATTTATTCCATTGTTTGTATACAATTCCTGTGCCTAACAAATAATAAAAAAAAAGCCTACCTCTTACTTAAACTCTACCTTCAATTCTCAATGGGCTGGACTGATCCTTCAGCAGCATATGTAATAGCTGGTGTGCCACACAGTCCGATGTTTTGAGTTGTTGATGGTATGAAATAATTTTCCATATTATGAAATGAAACCTGGATCCAGATCCAGAACTGTATTCTGGCCAAAACCTCTAGATCCGAGGGATGTGCTGTCTGCTCTTCCTGCAGCCCCCACTGGCCTGGAACCAGTGGGAGCTGCGATCGGCGGAACCTGCGGATGCGGCAGGTAAACAAACCGTCCCGGCCCACCAGGGGCTTTCCCTGAACAAGCGGCAGCCCTAGTTTGAGAACCACTGCTCTAGATGGAAAAACCATGACTTGGGGCCATTATGGTACCAGTAAGGTTCTTTTAGTTATATCTGTCAGATTCTCTCTTTTATTGTATTTGAAGAGGATAATAGTGTCTACACTGGCAACTGAATGACAAATTTTTTGTCGTTCAGAGGGGTGAAACCAACACCCCCCCCCCCAGCCGCTGACAAAGCTACTAAAGCTCGTTGGGGGGGTGGAAGTTTGTTTTTGGCGGGAGAACTCTCTCCTGCCAACAAACAGCAGCTACACTGTGTGCCTTTTTGTGGCATGGGTATAGCAGCACAGCAGTGTCACTAAAAGGTGCATAGTGTAGACAAAGTCTAATAGACCAGGGTGTTGGAACAATTTGTATAGTGGGGGTGCTGAGAGCCATTGAACCAAACTGTAAACCCTGTATATAATGGAAACCATTTCAAGCCAGGGTGTGATGCAGCAACCCCTAGTATCCCTAGTTCCAGCACCTATGCTAATAGAGAACAACAGAGGATCAGGCAATGTAAAACTAAAGAAATTCTAGTGGCACCATACTGGACCAAAAATCATAGTTTTAAAATTGAGGGATGCATATTAACCATAAAACTGATTGGCAATGGCAGAAATATGGTATAAGCTTACTGGACTGGAAAAAGTCCAAAACCTTAAAGTTCAGTTCATTCAAGTAAAAACATTCTTTAAATTTCATCTGAATCTTGGCATTGTGTTGCCTCAAAATATTAAGTTATTAGAGACTAATCTATAGACAAGTTTGGTTTCCTGACTGAAAGAACACAAACAGTATATTTCTTTAAAGCCTGAGAAGAGGTGTTTTTTACTGTTGTGTCAACATTTCCATTATAACTACAGAAGTAGGAATAATGCCAAAGTAATAAAAAGAGAGCCATTTTCTTTCTTGAGAAAAAAAAACCGAATAAACAAACTTTATGAATAGATAAAAAGATTATTGTTCATAATTGAAATCATGTACTGTCACACTGTAAAGTAATATTTTCAAAGTAGCACCTTGAAGTGTGTGAGTTTAAGTTGTTAGCTAAGAAATTGAAAATCCAGTCCACTGTCATGGGATAAAAGAGCGAACTTAGTTTAAAAAAAACAAAACAAAAAAAACAAAACAAAGATGTTTCTGTGTTCCACCCAGTGATAATGCTGAGCATCTTAAAAGATTTAGAGTTTTGAAAGAATGTGGCGTGTGACACCTGCTTTAAAAATAGCTTTCTGTGTCAAAATAGGTAAAAGGAATCAAAGATAAATTCTTTCCAACTTTATAGCTTAGATTTGCATGATTGCATGGAATTCCATAAGATTAAATAGGTATTAATATATATGTATCAAGGAGTATGCATATCTCAGTCTCTATTTTTAATTGAGTCCTTATATTCCCCCCGATTTTTGTTCTTTTTATAGATTTTAATATGTAAAATCATGCTCCATATACAGGCAGAAAAAACTTTTCTCCCAAAACTTTGCCTGAAAAATGCAGATTCAGATTGACTGAAACATTACGTGAATTCGTGTTGAAAACTATCTCCAAAGAGCTTGACTTTTGGATATTTACGGATTCTGCTTTGTTCTACTCCGTTGCCTCAATTTTTGTTCTGTATATTATACTGCACTCATCACTGTAGTATTTTAATGAGATGTCTTCCTAGAAAAAACACTGGATATTCTGCTTGACGGGTTTGGAGCGCGCAAGATAATATTTTATTATAGGTAGTATGCTATGTAAAAATTAATATATAACTTATAAATCACATATCATATGCATAATACATTGTATTTTTATAGTATGGCAAAAGAAAAATCCCAACAATTCATTGTTTCGTAGCAAAAATTAATCGGAATAAACATTTGTAAATAAGTATATATATAAAAAAAGCAGTGTATTAAACAACATGACTAACATCTGTGATGTTTGTTCTCTAATCCTCTCCCCATGCATTCATTGGAGTCTCTTGTTTTGATAGGTTTTTTAAAAAAAATACTATGTATTGATGTTAGTGAAATGCATCTTGCACTGGAGCAGTAAGTGCTGTGGTTTGTGATAGCCCTTCATTGTGGGGGAGCTCATTCCACAGTTTTAGACCTGCCCCCAAGAATGTCCTGTCTCCTGGCATTGAAAATCAGTGGTTTGTGTTACATCCTTGCCCTGTACCCAGTCAGGCCCTACATGCTTCCAAGCCGACTGAATCTAGGTAGAGTCTAGTCACTGTTTCTAGCTCTGGGACTCTAGGACAGACTCCCAGGCTCAGACCTGGCTATGAAACCCTTCCTTGTGTGTCACTGCCATTCTAGACTCCAGAATCAGTGTCTGAGACCTCCTGAGTCCTACCGGTCCCTAGCACACACTCCCCCAGAGCTCCAGCTAAGCTGTGGGCACTCCAAACTTCTAGTTAAGCTCCTTTGAAGAAAACATGGTGGGAAAGGAAGGAACACAGGCTTAGCAAAGGAATTTCATAACCACAGAAACTTTATCCCTAAAACACTCGAGAGTTCCAGATCATTGAAAAGAAAACAAAAGTCATGAGACACACTTTCCCCTGGTCTGATCTCACCCCCTCTTGGGAGTCTAATGTTTGTCAGCTTTCAGGAATAGTCAGAGTACCTCCTGCTCTCTCACCCTCCTGCAAGTCTTTCATGTGGCGAGGGTTGATCCCCCTGTACAAAGCAGAATCCTACTCTTTAGTTAAGTCTCTCTTTCTCTGCCATGTCCTCCACGGGGAAGCTCCAACCCCCCTCAAGGCATGCTTACCCTAGCCCCCCATAAAGGCTGCTTAGTAGAAAGTCCATTGTCTCATTATCTCACAATAACCAGCCCCTCCCAATCAAAGTTGATGATTGCCGTCTTGATGGTTTCTTGGTGATAGTCCTTCAACGTGATGTCAAGCACCTTTCTCAGGTAGGACAGCTATCCAGAATGCAGTTCAATAAGTTGTATTTGGGCATGTCCAGACTTATGCAGTCACAGTATCCAATACTTCACACAGCAAACAAGATAGAGTTAATAATTTAACTCAGATATATCTCATTCTGTCACAGTTGGTCACGCATAGGGTGATCGGACATCCCGATAAAATCGGGACTGTCCTGATATTTAGTTCGTTGTCCTGTGTCCCGACTGATGCACGGTCGGGACGCCATTTGTCCTGATATTGCAGCTTTGACCGCTCCGGCCATTTTATTTATTTATTTATTTTTGCTTTGGCAACTCTGCTCTGGCGGGTTTTTTGTTGTTGTTGCTTCCCCCATGTGTCCTGATATTTTGTCTATTTCATCTGGTCACCCTAGTCACGCATGACTTTCAACCTCTGAATAGTTTACTATTCACATGGAAAGTGCACAACTAGTTTCCTTGGGCAGCCTTGCCTTGACTCGTGAACTCCAGGCTTGTTCCTTGATGCCCTTCTCTGTCAGTGGCTTACCTTAGTATTGTTTTTCATATGTATGACTACATCATTATAATTGGTGTTTTAGGGGTTCCCCATGATATCACTGGTCTCTTTGGTAGCCTCAGATTCTTGTAAACAATAGGCCATATTTTTCTTCTTCCACAGGCAAAGGCATGCTTACATTAAAACTGGTGAGTTCTTTTGGAAAAAAATGCAGCATGCTATCCTTCCCACAGCAGGGCAGAGAGCTGTGTCTAGCCAAAACCATGTAGGGAAGCGATTTGTAGGCAATTCTGGAACAAACCGTAAGGAATTTTGTTTGACATGGAACATCCCTTTCTGAGCCTTTCCTATCATTGCCCTACACATAACATTGACAACACTACCTGATCTATTGCCTTGCTTTTATTATGCGATCTCTACATTTTTTGAGCATCTCTTAAAGTTGGGTGTGAAGGCACAGTAGATGTTGAACCTATCAGCATTAACTAACAGCAACATCTCCTGCAAGATCGGGTTAATTTGCATAGGGTCATGCCTCCAAAAGCAACTGCATTCTAACTCCACCTCTCGTAACTGGCCACCTAACCCCTAAAAGACATATGTTCCAAATCAAACATTATTTAAGTTTGATGTGCTGCATCTGAAAGTGCTAAAGGAGTTGGCGGATGTGATTGCAGAGCCATTGGCCATTATCTTTGAAAACTCATGGACATCGGGGGAGGTCCCGGACGACTGGAAAAAGGCTAATGTAGTGCCCATCTTTAAAAAAGGGAAGGAGGAGGATCCGGGGAACTACAGGCCAGTCAGCCTCACCTCAGTCCCTGGAAAAATCATGGAGCAGGTCCCCAAGGAATCAATTCTGAAGCACTTAGAGGAGAGGAAAGTGATCAGGAACAGTCAGCATGGATTCACCAAGGGCAAGTCATGCCTGACTAATCTAATTGCCTTCTATGACGAGATAACTGGCTCTGTGGATGAGAGGAAAGCAGTGGACATGTTATTCCTTGACTTTAGCAAAGCTTTTGATATGGTCTTCCACAGTATTCTTGCCAGCAAGTTAAAGTAGTACGGGCAGGATGAATGGACTGTAAGGTGGATAGAAAGCTGGCTAGATTGTTGGGCTCAACGGGTAGTGATCAATGGGTCTATGTCTAGTTGGCAGCCGGTATGAAGTGGAGTGTCCCAAGGGTTGGTCCTGAGGCCGGTTTTGTTCAATATCTTCATTAAGGGTCTGGAGGATGGCGTGGATTGCACCCTCAGCAAGTTCGCAGATGACACTAAACTGGGAGGAGAGGTAGATACGCTGGAGGGTAAGGATAGGATACAGAGGGCCCAAGACAAATTAGAGGATTGGGCCAAAAGAAATCTGATGAGGTTCAATAAGGACAAGTGCAGGGTCCTGCACTTAGGATGGAAGAATCCTATGCACCACTCCAGACTAGGGACCGAATGGCTCAGCAGCAGTTCTGCAGAAAAGGATCTAGGGGTTACAGTGGACAAGAAGCTGGATATGAGTCAACCGCGTGCCCTTGTTGCCAAGAAGGCCAATGGCATTTTGGGATGTATAAGTAGGGGCATTGCCAGCAAATCGAGGGATGTGATTGTTCCCCTCTATTCGACATTGGTGAGGCCTCATCTGGAGTACTGTGTCCAGTTTTGGGCCCCAGACTACAAGAAGGATGTGAAAAAATTGGAAAACGTCCAGCGGAGGGCAACAAAAATGGTTAGGGGACTGGAACACATGACTTATGAGGAGAGGCTAAGGGAACTGCGATTGTTTAGTCTGCAGAAGAGAAGAATGAGGGGGGATTTGATAGCTGCTTTCAGCTACCTGAAAGGGGGTTCCAAAGAGGATGGATCTAGACGGTTCTCAGTGGTAGCAGATGACAGAACAAGGAGTGATGGTCTCAAGTTGCAGTGGGGGAGGTTTAGGTTGGATATTAGGAAAAACTTTTTCACTAGGAAGGTGGTGAAGCACTGGAATGTGTTACCTCAGGAGGTGGTGGAATCTCCTTCCTTTGAGGTTTTTAAGGTCAGGCTTGACTGGGATGATTTAGTTGGGGATTGGTCCTGCTTTGAGCAGGGGGTTGCACTAGATGACCTCCTGAGGTCCCTTCAAACCCTGATATTCTATGATTCTAAAGCAACTGACAGAAGCTTATGGGGTGGAAATGGAAAGGATGCCATTTAGTGATTTTTCTCTTTCACGCAGTCTGTAATGGTTTACATCCACAGGTGTAAAATGTTTGCTCCTTTCCATAAAATGGAGGAGAACATAAAGCACAATCTGTGTTAGAGAAAAATGTGTATTATACAGATTTTCTATTCTTAAACCTAAACCATGCAATGCTGTTGAAGCTTGTTTTACTTTTTCTTTCTTGAGGAAATTGATTTTTCATATTTAATCATTAAAACATGATCGGGACTTTTTTTTAAGCATTTACCACCTGTTTTTCCTTTCATCTTGATTCATTCAGTAGCTTCTTCATGCTAAAATAGCTCTTGGACATAATTAACTCCCTTTTTTGTATAGTAATGATTGTTAAAAGTTATTAAAGGATGATAGAAACTAATTTCCAAAAAGTATTTTAATATTTTTTTCTTGATTTCCCTGCTCATAGTTAGGGTAGAAAAGTTAGGATACAACTTTTGTGAAGCCTGCTTAAATGACCAATGGAGGAACTAACAATAATTGGTTGCTTATCAGAGTAAAATTATATTCAGTACATGATATGGGGATACTTTGAAGCAGTGTCATGAGACAGAATGTTGCCTGTGAAGAGTGGTCTGTTATACAGGTAATGTTGTCAACAAATCCTTCCCAGATAGTAACCCCTTCTAGTCCAGTAAAAAGAAAAAAATGGTGAAGGACATAAAAATAAATACCAAAACATTTTTCTTTTGCTGTTTTCTTCTTACAGCTCAGTGATCCTGGTCTACGCTGTAATTACAATGAAAAAGACAACCAGTCATGTGTTGACATTTGCAGCATTCATTTTGCCTTTAATACACATTTAATTGTTTTAAATATAGAACCATAATCAACTGTATCTTACTAATTAATAATTGAATTCAGTGGAGTTGCTTGGCTGTAAATAAGGGCAGAATCTGGCCCTCATGTTTCTTAGATAAGCTCTTTGAGGCACTGTCTCTTTTCTATGTTATGTAAATTGCTTAGCACTTTCAACCATTATATAAATAATAATACAGATCAAGATTTAGAAAATAAGTAGTTAATTAGGATAGGAAAAATAAAGACGGTCTTTGGTGAGCTCACAGGCAACTTTTGTTTGAAATATGCAGCAAGATTTAGGCTATGTCTACACGACAATCTTAAATCAACCTATTTTAGGTCGAGTTCCAGCCACCGCATTAGTTACTGCTGTGGCTGATGTCCACACTACCCTCCTTCTGTTGGTGGTGTGTGTCCTCACTAGGAGTTCTTCCACTTACTGAAGAGGGGCTGTGTGGGAGAGCTGGGAGTGGTAGGGGGGAGCCATCCAGGGCTTCTCGCCTTCGGCAGGGAGATCCACACCTGGAGTCCAGATGGCTGCCATGCTCCTGGCAGGGAGCCAGCACCCCAGGAGACAGTAGGGCTCTCAGCGGGGAGTAGGGAGCCCAGGCAGCAGCCAAAGCCAGGAGCCTGGGTGGCAGCCTGGCTTGGAGTGGAGACCCCAAAGCAACCTGCCTCAGGAGCTGAGAGCCAGTTTTCTTGTCAATTTCATGGCTCCAGTGGATAACAGCCAACAGCCAATGTAAGGACCCCAGTGTCTACACAGACGTGCCACCCTAACTACACTGAAATAAGCCCTATGCCTCTTGTTGAGGTGATTTTATTATGTTGGCATAGCATATATTACATTGCCAGGAAGAGCATTTCAGTGTGTACACCTCCCCTGTTTTATCGACAAAAGCTGACTGTTTAGTGTAGACGAGGCCTTAGTATGATGGTAATATATTGACAAACCACAAAGAGTCTTATTATTTCTGGTATAACTTTAAGCCATATACCATCTGTCTTTCAATTTTCAACCACAAATGCAATAAAATTGTTATCTAGCACCATTAAAACGTTGATCTTCTTGCACTACTAATACTGGCAGTGAAAACACATTGGGGTTCACTAGCAGCTAATTGTAGTATTTGACTAAAAGCCAGATAACTAGAAAAAATAGTTTTGCCTGAGACAAATAATAGATATAGCAATAAATGATATAGTCAGATTGTATAAGCCTGTGTTAATTGCAGCAGGATATTAATAATAAACAATAATATCAATAGTTAACCTAATCTCAAATCTGAACTTCCTAGACATTATTTTTCACATATAATTTAATAAATTTTGATTGTCATAATATATGATAAACTCTGCATATAGAATGTGTGCTTTTGATTAATGAGGTGTACTGCATATTTGATCACCCAAATCATAATTAAAAATAGTTAATAGTTGCTATAAATACCTTGTGACAACTACTTTGTTTCAGAAAATCATTACTTCTTCCTTTATCAAATAATTGTTTTTGTTTTTAGAATATGAACTAGATTAAGACATTCCAGAAAAGTTAAAGATTGAATACGCTTGTTTTTCCTAATGATTAAAAGATTTAAGGTAATCAGTAGAGGTGGGATTTTCAGAAATGTTCAGATTGGCCTAACTTTGCTCCAGTTGAAGCTAAAGAATGTACAGAGTTAGGCCAGTGCTGAGCACTTTAGAGAACCCTACCCAAGTCTCCATGACAATATTCATATCTAGCTCTTAAGCAAAGTTTGAGAGTGGCACAATGCTGCATGAAATTAGTATCTGCAAGACTGAAGAATCAGTCCTAGCCAACATATAGGCAGATCTCATGTCTGTAATCTGCCAGGGTTCTTGTTCACTACCAAATTGGGTTGATTACAGGTGAAGTATGTGGGAGAGAAACAAGAGGGAACAAACAGGAGTTGTTGGGGTTGTTTCTCACCATGGAAGGAGACGAGGGAATGGCAGTGGGAAGATCTGACATGAGCTGCCACTGAGAACAGTTTGTGAATTCTCAGGAAATTATGCCTGCCGCAAGAATGCTTATTGTCTTTATTCTCTTGCTAATAAGGCTTTTGACACAGTCCCTCGTGACATTCTTATAAGCAAACTAGGGACATGCGGTCGAGGTGAAATTACTGAAAAGGGGGTGCACAACTGGTTGAAACACCATATTCAAAGAGTAGTTATCAATGGCTTGCTATCAAACTGGGAGGGTGTATTTAGTGGGGTCCCACAGGGGTCAGTCCTGGGTCCAGTACTAGTCAATATTTTCATTATTGACTTGGATAATGAGTTGAGAATCTGTTTATAAAATTTGCAGATGACACCAAGTTGGGATGGATTGCAAGCACTTTGGAGGACAGGATTAGAATTCAAAATGACCTCGACAAATTGGAAAATTTGTCTGAATTCAACAAGATGAAATTCAGTGAAGATAAGTGTAAAATACTAGACTTAAGAGGAAAAATCAAATGCACAACTACAAAATGGGAAATAACTGGCTAGGTAGTAGTATTAGTGAAAGAAATCTGGGGGTTCTAGTGGATCACAAATTGAATATGAGTAAACAATGTGATGCTAATATAATTCTAGGATTTATTAACAGAAATGTTGTATGTAAGACACAGGAGGTAATTGTCCCACTGTACTCGATATTGATGAGGCCTCAGCGAGAGTACTGTGTCTGGGTGCCACACTTTAAGAAAAATGTGGACAAATTGGAAAGAGTCCAGAGGTGAGCAACAAACATGATAAAAGGTTTAGGGAACCTGACCTCTGAGGAGAGGTTATAAAAACTGGGCATGTTCATCTTCAAATCTGTTAAGGGTTGTTATAAAGAGGATGCGGATCAATTGTTCTCCATGTCCAGCACAAGAAGTAATGGGCCTAATCTGCAGCAAGAGAGATTTAGGTTGGATATTAGGAAAAATTTTCTAACTATCAGTGTAGTTAAGTTCTGAAATAGGCTTTGGGAGTTTGGGGAATGTCCATAATTGGAGGTTTTTAAAAACAGGTTGGACAAACATGTCAGGGATTGGTTTACTTGGTGCTCCTCAGTGCAGTGGACTGGACTAGCTGATTTCAAGATCTCTTCCAACCCTACATTTCTATGATTCTGTAAAAATATTTTCATAATTTAAGGGAGTGCAGTATTACTTTAATCCCATCCTCACTGCAAAATCAAATCTGTTAAAATATATGAAGCTTTCTCAGATGGGCTAATTGATTTGCTCTTTATCAGCAGGTTGAATAATTTATTTACTGGTATTTTTAAATTTATATTTATAACTGTCATTATGTTTCTTTTTAAGATATGGAATGCTGTAGATACAGGCTGTTGTTTAAAAACATACTCCTGTCACAGTTGTGCTGTTCGAACTGCTGAGTGGTCTTTGTGCGGAAGAAGAATTCTCAGTGGAGGCTTTGATTCTATGCTTCATTTAACAGATGTTGAAACAGGTAAATGTAATTTAAAGTTACATTTTTAACACTACTTTCCAGCTCCAGCCCGGATAGTGTGGCATGAGACTATTAGCCCAATTCTCCCATAAAAGTGGTTAAATCTCAAAATATCAAGGCCAAAATTCATACTTAAATGTAGTCAATTATATCCACATAGAATCATAGAATATCAGGGTTGGAAGGGACCTCAGGAGGTCATCTAGTCCAACCCCCTGCTCAAAGCAGGACCAATCCCCAATTAAATCATCCCAGCCAGGGCTTTGTCAAGCCTGACCTTAAAAACTTCTAAGGAAGGAGATTCTACCACCTCCCTAGGTAACGCATTCCAGTGTTTCACCACCCTCCTAGTGGAAAAGTTTTTCCTAATATCCAACCTAAACCTCCCTCACTGCAACTTGAGACCATTACTCCTTGTCCTGTCCTCTTCTACCACTGAGAATAGTCTGGAACCATCCTCTCTGGAACCCCCTTTCAGGTAGCTGAAAGCAACTATCAAATCCCCCCTCATTCTTCTCTTCTGCAGACTAAACAATCCCAGTTCCCGCAGCCTCTCCTCATAAGTCATGTGTTGCAGACCCCTAATCATTTTTGTTGCCCTTCGCTGGGCTCTCTCCAATTTATCCACATCCTTCTTGTAGTCTGGGGCCCAAAACTGGACGCAGTACTCCAGATGAGGCCTCACCAATGTCGAATAGAGGAGAACGATCACGTCCCTCGATCTGCTCGCTATGCCCCTACTTATACATCCCAAAATGCCATTGGCCTTCTTGGCAACAAGGGCACACTGCTGACTCATATCCAGCTTCTCGTCCACTGTCACCCCTAGGTCCTTTTCCGCAGAACTGCTGCCTAGCTGTTCGGTCCCTAGTCTGTAGCTGTGCATTGGGTTCTTCCGTCCTAAGTGCAGGACCCTGCACTTATCCTTATTGAACCTCATCAGATTTCTTTTGGCCCAATCCTCCAATTTGTCTAGGTCCCTCTGTATCCTATCCCTGCCCTCCAGCGTATCTACCACTCCTCCTAATTTAGTATCATCCGCAAATTTGCTGAGAGTGCAATCCACACCATCCTCCAGATCATTTATGAAGATATTGAACAAAACCGGCCCCAGGACCGACCCCTGGGGCACTCCACTTGACACCGGCTGCCAACTAGACATGGAGCCACTGATCACTACCCGTTGAGCCCGACAATCTAGCCAACTTTCTACCCACCTTATAGTGCATTCATCCAGCCCATACTTCTTTAACTTGCTGACAAGAATAGTGTGGGAGACCGTGTCAAAAGCTTTGCTAAAGTCAAGAAACAATACATCTACTGCTTTCTCTTCATCCACAGAACCAGTAATCTCATCTTAGAAGGCGATTAAATTAGTCAGGCATGACCTTCCCTTGGTGAATCCATGCTGACTGTTCCTGATCACTTTCCTCTCATGTAAGTGCTTCAGGATTGATTCTTTGAGGACCTGCTCCATGATGTTTCCGGGGACTGAGGTGAGGCTGACTGGCCTGTAGTTCCCAGGATCCTCCTTCTTCCCTTTTTTAAAGATTGGCACTACATTAGCCTTTTTCCAGTCATCTGGGACTTCCCCCGTTCACCACGAGTTTTCAAAGATAATGGCCAATGGCTCTGCAATCACAGCCGCCAATTCCTTTAGCACTCTCGGATGCAACTCGTCCGGCCCCATGGACTTGTGCATGTCCAGCTTTTCTAAATAGTCCCTAACCACCTCTTTCTCCACAGAGGGCTGGCCATCTATTCCCCATGTTGTGATGCCCAGCGTAGCAGTCTGGGAGCTGACCTTGTTAGTGAAGACAGAGGCAAAAAAAGCATTGAGTACATTAGCTTTTTCCACATCCTCTGTCACTATGTTGCCTCCCTCATTCATTAAGGGGCCCACACTTTCCTTGGCTTTCTTCTTGTTGGCAATGTACTTGAAGAAACCCTTCTTGTTACTCTTGACATCTCTTGCTAGCTGCAGCTCCAGGTGTGATTTGGCCCTCCTGATTTTATTCCTACATGCCCGAGCAATATTTTTATACTCTTCCCTGGTCATTTGTCCAACCTTTCACTTCTTGTAAGCTTCTTTTTTATGTTTAAGATCCGCTAGGATTTCACCGTTAAGCCAAGCTGGTCGCCTGCCATATTTACTATTCTTTTGACTCATCGGGATGGTTTGTCCCTGTAACCTCAACAGGGATTCCTTGAAATAGAGCCAGCTCTCCTGGACTCCTTTCCCCTTCATGTTAGTCCCCCAGGGGATCCTTCCCATCCGTTCCCTGAGGGAGTCGAAGTGTGCTTTCCTGAAGTCCAGGGTCCGTATCCTGCTGCTTACCTTTCTTCCCTGTGTCAGGATCCTGAACTCAACCAACTCATGGTCACTGCCTCCCAGAATCACATCCACTTTTGCTTCCCCCACTTATTCTTCCCGGTTTGTGAGCAGCAGGTCAAGAAAAGCTCCCCCCTAGTTGGCTCCTCTAGCACTTGCACCATGAAATTGTCCCCTACACTTTCCAAAAACTTCCTGGATTGTCTATGCACCGCTGTATTGCTCTCCCAGCAGATATCAGGAAAATTAAAGTCACCCATGAGAACCAGGGCGTGCGATCTAGTAGCTTATGCGAGTTGCCGGAAGAAAGCCTCATACACCTCATCCCCCTGGTCCAGTGTTCTATAGCAGATTTAGGACACTTAAATGAGTGTGCTAATTTTCAGATTTCAGAGTAACAGCCGTGTTAGTCTGTATTCACAAAAAGAAAAGGAGTACTTGTGGCACCTTAGAGACTAACCAATTTATTTGAGCATAAGCTTTCGTGAGCTACAGCTCACTTCAGAGGTATTGAACACCTAGAGCATATTATTTCATGTAGTTAGGGCTCCATTTCAACAAAGCACTGAAATAACGTATATAAGTCCATGCTTATTCAGCAGAGCATTAAGCATATGCTTAACTTTAAGGTTGACATCAGTGAGATTTACACATGTGATTAAGCATATGTTTAAGTGGTTTGCTAAGTAGGGATAGACTTAAGCAGGTGCTTACAGTTTATTAAGTAGATAATGTGCCTTGCTCAAGAGGTTCCTAAATATTGGATATAGATTCCTAACTTTAGGACTGAAAGTTTGAAATTTTTGACTTATTAAAAAGTGATTTGTAGAATCATGAACTTGAGGTTGGACTTCACTTTTGTTACCTCATTGCTCTGGTTGCTAAAATGCCATTTTTTCCCAGGCTGCTTCAAGAATTGGAAGGGCATATTTTGTGCATCTTCCAGATCTCCCCACATTCTTTGTTTAGTAATTATTTCATGAGTCCTGCAATGGCATCTATGCAGCTGAATCCTTGCACTTTAATGGAGGCCCATTGGCTTCAGTGGGCTCTGCATGAGTACAGGCATCCAACTGTGCCAATGAAATTTTGCAGGTTTTGGGCCTAAGATAGCACCTTGCCAGCTGAAGAGATACATTTTAATAAATCTTGGCCATTTAATCTACATTGAAATATATTTAACTGTTTTACAAAGTAATTTATTTTATGAGCATATAATTTTATATCTAAAAAGGTTATATTTATAAAGTAGCATTTATCTAGTAGGTTTGTTTCCTGATGTAAAATTAAAAATCATCTTGTAAAGTGAGGTCTGATGTCTTTTGGAGAGCAGAGTGGCTGCAGATTAAGCATGAAATGGTCCTCTTCTAATGAATTAGGAAGCTGCCCAAAAGACTGAGAAAACTGATCATACAAATGATTAAAGAGAAAGTTCCATTCCTTATCATAGGAATCGATTTCCCAAGATCTGTCATGCCATGTGATTTTAAATTCAGTCATGGCTATAAGTGGGTTGCTGTATGCCGAGACTGTAAAACACATATCTAGAACTGGAATATTGATGTTTCTGGAGTATTCAAGATTCACACTAGTATAAATGAATTTTCTTGGATGGCATTCTGTGGAGTTAATATACCAACTTTTTCATTTCAAATAGACTTTATTATGTCGTCTTTTTTTCCCCACAGTCTCATTTCAGTGTTATTTTAGTTTTCATTTTCATTCTAATTTGAAACTAACTCTGATTAAACCTAATGAGCTTAAATTCCGGTGCAATGCTCAGGAAGTTATGCACACAATGACTGCTATTGCTAATGGGAATTTGACATAAAGTACATTTATTCCAGTGTTCTAAATCAATATGGATGTAATCGCTGCGTTATAAAATGTCAATACAAATTCCTAAGAGATATAATTCTAAGATTATATAGTAATATTTTATGTCTTCTGGCTGCTTGACTTACAGAACTATCATGAATCAACATTTAAATATAATTCTTTCTTGGATTAATTATTTTTAGTATTTCCTTTGCCTCTAAGGGTAATTTTAATAATAAAATATTGCCAGCATTTTGGACTGTGGCAGCATGAGTGGCAAATGAGCTGATTTAGACCTCAGTATGCTAAGTGGAAATAGTATATGTCTAATCTGTTAAGATTTATGCATCTCTGGTATCTTTTAAGGGCCTCATTTTAAGAGGAGGATAGCTCCTGTTGATCTGTAGTGTTGGTACTCAGAACTTCTGAAAATACCAGGCCCAAGGTAATAAACCTCCAAAACAATACAGGTAATATGACCCCTTCCATGCACATCCAGCCCAAACTTCTCATTTTCCTGCAACTTGTAAAGGTACCCTCTTTCTCTCCTATATTTTCAGTAACTCTTTCAGAGAAACAGGGCAAGTAGTTTGCAGATGGAATCCAAATCAGGTTGATATAAAAAGCCTCATTTCCATTTGAAAATACAAAGCCAGTTACTAGAATCTGCATTAGTTCACTGAACCATTCACCCCACCCTACTCTTCATTACTTCTGAGATGATTTCATCTTTGATTAACTTCAGATAGATGTTACAACTATATCTTCATAAAAGTGACTCATTCTTTTTTGGGCTTTTGTTCTTAATTATCTTTCCTTGCTAGGCCGAACTCACTGTCACTACATTTAAATATAGTTAATGCACACCCGGGGTGCCATATAAATAATAATGCCATCTGCAATTAGTAGCTTAGCCCTCAACTCTGTTCCCTGTGCACTTTTTCCCAGCTATGTTTATTGAAATCTAATCTCGTCTGTCCTCATTTTCATTACAGTTTTTGTGTGTAAATTGCTAGGTTTATTTAGAGAATGGGAGTATAATAGTCCCAAATTACTTATATCATGTAGAATCCCTTTTAAAACTGTAGAAGAGAACTAGCTTTAAAAAAAAATCCAGCACATTAAAATTGTATTGATTCTTTGGAAATTTTTTTTATATATTTTATATATTTCTTTTTTCTTTCACCTAAAAAAAAGTATTAAGACTAAAATTCTGTGAATTCATATTTAGTACAAAATTCTTCTTTAGAAGGATATCTAAATTAGTCTATAATGAAAAAAAATAATTATATTCTTTAGTTTATTGAAACACAAATTTTATGTTTAAAAATATTTTGAGATGGGGCAAATGATTATTGATTATGGAGCAACAAGTATGTTGACAATCCTGTAACGTCCCTCCAAGACAAATATCTTTACCACATACAGTACCTTTATCTCTAAAAGTTGCTAAAGTAAACTTTTATGGTAATTTCCCAATTCAGTACTGGAGTATTATGTTACTATGGGCAAATTTAGGGTCAGATTTTAAAAAGCTGATGCCCTCTACTGGATGCAAAAATATATGCACACATGCAGTTGCAGTTGCATGTGCATTTTCTGCAAATGGGTGGAAAAATTGGTTAAATGCATGCAGAAAGCAACATAAACATCTAACTAGTCGTGTGTGCCTTGGTTTATTTGATCTCCAAGTACACAGAAGCAAAGTAATTACCTTGTGCGTGTGTGTTGTTTTGTTCATGGACCTCTGCTGCTACTCAGTTTGGGGATGGCTATAAAAACGATGTAACACTTGCAAAGTTGCAGAACTGTCTCTCTTTCCTCTCCTTTCTATGTTTTTTCTTTCTTTCTGTTAGTAATCTAGAAATTACGACACTGAATCAAAATTGTGCTCCCTGATTTTGTGCTAGCTGATTGTCCAGTCTTTGAAAATGGGTGGTATCAAATATTTCAAAGGAAAGTGTTAGAATACCTGGAATAAACAGTACTAGAATAACCTGTCTGTGACTGTGGGACCTCTTAATGTCAACAGGCAGTGTTCTTAAAGGTTAGCGGAATCCCTGGGTCTGGTATTTATATTCGGGTTCTCCAAAGAATGTCATGTGAGGTCTCTAATAAACGTCAATGTCACTCTGGATATCAGTATCATTGTGAAATGTATGTGTAGATACTATGTAAAGAGTTATGTATATATACACTGAAAATTATGCTCTTAAGGTGTGCAGCTGGAAAGGTGAAAAGGATGTTTTTTCAAGACTCAAAATGTTTATCCATATGTATGTATATTTATGTGTAAATTGAGTATTGTCTGGTTCACAGTGGGCAACCAAATGCTAATGAAGAGCTGGCAGGAACTTAAGAAGGAAACTAACAGGAAGAGGTAAATAGTGGAGGAGGGTGGAACCCTATCTTGAGGTGCACATCAAAAGTTTGTTCTGGTATATTTGGGGGACAAGGAAGACACCTTGTCATCGTTCAGTAGGAAGTAAACGGACAGCAAGGTGCTTCATGAAAGAGTGGTCTCAGCCAGGCTTGGTTGAAAATGCTGGAGACAACTTTGGGTGAGATATGCTTCTTTAGACAGGAGGATAACATGTTAGTTAAGTCTCTGGAAATCATGTTATGATTTTGATTTATATATAACCATTGATTTCCAGTATTCTTACTCACTGTCACTTGAATCTCTGGTCTTTGATAATAAACTTATTCTTGTTTTTGCTATATCTGTGTGTTTAGTAGAACTTTGTTCTAACTTATAACTAATAAGCTGGTGTTTACTGTTCCTTTGGGAACAGCAGGCCTGGTAAGTCTATGAGTGGCCAGTGGATGAGGGGCTAGACTCTACAGGGAATGCTCGGAACACTTGGGAGTTGATATGTGCCTATTGCGTACCAATATGGCGAGAGTGAGGATAGTGCTTATGTTGCCAAAGGCTGATGGTTTCAGGGAGCTGACCCACAGCAGGCAGACAAGTCTCGTCACGCTAAGAGCAGATGGTGGGAGAGGTGCCTCACAATCCTCAATACCCCTGGGGAGTGTCACTTTGTCCATAAGGGAAGTTTCTTCCTAATCCCTCTAAGTGTTATTGATTGGCTTATGCCCCAAAGCACGAGGGTTTATTAGTTATGGAGATACTGTATGTCACAGTTTTAAAATTTGTTTCTAAAATTATCTGCTACTTTTCAAATCTGAGGTTTTGCACATGCTAAAAACTCAGTTGTGTGTGTTCAAACTGCATTTGTGCATGCAAATTTAGTGTACTCACACAAATCAAAGTGACTTTACATGCCAAAACATTGATGTGGAAAATTGCAAACAGTTGTGGAGAGAATGTATTGACATTGCTTGGAAATTTGGCTTTGTGCATCTACAAGATGCATTATATTTAATAACCTACTTTAGGTTTTTCTTAGGTGCCTATCACCATGTACTTCTATACTAAATTCATAGTATTGATTAAGAGTGGATTTGAGGAGTCTGTTTGTGGAAGCCTAAAGGGAGAGTGGAGAAGAGAAGGAAAAGGCGAGAAAATAGTACACTAACTGATGCATTTTAATGTTATTAAAAGTAATTTGAGTTCTTGAGAGGAAAGTCACTGTACAGTATACAGTAAGTGCAAAGTATTATACATAGTACACTTGAAGGGGGTAGAAAGCTTTGCATTTGTTGACATAGAAATCCTCTGTACTTGCTTCAGGAAATGGAAATGACAGACATGAGATAATATATAGCCCAATCTTGCAGTCTTAATGCAAGCAAAACTCTCTCTACATTCAATGGAAGTTTTGCATGTGTAATGGTTATAGGATAGAGACCATGGGATGGAGAGGGAGGTTCAATTGATGAGATGCAAGGAAAGTCAGTGCAGAGATCAGTCCTGCTTTAGTGAGTTTCAAAATAGAGCATTTGCTTCAATTTTTTTTTTAACTCAGTCTGTCTAAAAGTTGTCCATTAGTCTGATGTCAAAATGATAGTCTCAGACTTTTAGTATGGCTTTCTTTAAAATTGTCATTCATATGCTGTAAAGTAAGGGCTTGGTCCCACAAGCCCTTAAATAGCAATTTATTTGAGTAGTCCCATTGACTTCTATGGGTATATTTGTGTGAGTAAAATTATCTGTGTACTTAAGCTATTGCAGGATGCGAGATTAATACTGTGCTGTAAATTTTAGATCTTTAATATTAGATCAAAAATACAGCTGAGCTGCTCTATTACTCTTTGTCAGTGTTTCTTAAATGCACTTTTGTCACCTTTCCAGATTTTTCAATGATATACAAAACCTACAAAAATGGTTATATACAAAAAAAGGCACTTCTGGGACAGCCATATACTTCCTGCAAAGTTGTTTTAAAACTTTACTGCTAACTTTCTGGAAACATAACCTTTGATGCAGTCATAGAATATGTGGCTATATCTATGTAAATTATGGATGAACTCAACTGTTAAGGGGAGGAACGAAAAATAGATACAAAATCTACAAAATCTCAAAGGTTCTTTATTGCTGTTTTTCACTGCCCTATTTTAGATATAATTTTTCATTATAAAAATGCAGCTCTTCTGTTTGCTATACTAATAATATCACATTTGTGAAACCTTTACATATTCTATGAATCAGTTAGAGAAAATGTTCTGGTTATTCAATCATTCCTTGCTGCTATCTACGTTTCTTTCCTCCCCTTAACAGTTGAGTTCATCCATAATTTACATAAATATAGCCACATATTCTATGACTGCATCAAAGGTTATGTTTCCAGAAAGTAAGCAGTAAAGTTTTAAAACAACTTTGCAGGAAGTATATGCCTGCTCCTATATATCACTTATTATTTACTCCTCATACACTTTTAAAACTACTGGCCATTATTTTTAATGTAATTCATATGCTCAGTAAACTTTAGTCATGTCTGTTTTTCTTTACATTTCTATATCTGTGTGTTTATGCACAGATATATATATATATATATATATAAATGAATATTTATATATTAGCACAAGTCATGAAAGGAATACTGCAATCACATATGTAGAATTCTAGCAAAGATAACATTATTTACATGCCATGGATACCATTCAGTCCTTCATATTATGGCAGAGACATTGCTCCAGGATCTTCGGGAGAATTTACTAAGTGCACTTCAAATTGCCTAACATAGCTATTACATTACAGCTCATTAATTTAATATGCACCTCCCTCATAAATACATTGGGTCACTTAATACCCTGGTTTGTGCTACTAAGATTACATCTAGCTTTAAAGGAAAATATAGATGACTTAAAGTAGTTCTTTAAATTTGATGGATTTTTTTTGCTTGTTTTATTTTATAAAGCCATGTAGAGTCCCTCAGTAGTAATACTTTGCACTGCCAAGTGGGGGACCTAGTATTGATTTCTTGTCTTGGTGGTCCTGCTGACATAGTTTATTATTATTTATTTTTTATTCGTAAGCGTGTCAGTTTTAGAAGTCACAGGTGATGATCCCAGCAGGCTTGATATAGCTCTCCATCTTCTTATGAAGACAGAATAGTGTGCAGTTTACTGTGTAGGAATCTTTCAGATGATACCTCAAGAAACAGCAGTGTGATTTTTGAAAAGGTACTCTGCGCCTTTGAAAATGAAGCCACAAGATTTTTAGTAGTAGGGTTTTGTCTAGGAGTCCTTGACAATTTTTTTTCCTCCCAGCCATTGTTGAGTACTGTTTATCTGTCACCCTCCACTTGAGATGTGACTGCCTTTCATTAGTTTTGTATACAAAGTGTGTAAAGTGCTTTGTGGAAAAAAAAGGATGAAAACCATGGAGTTATTCTGAAGGGTGTCCAGCTCCTCAGCTGGAAAAACTATAAAACATATCCAATATTCAAAATTTTAGGTTCATTTTAAAGGTTAAAAAGTTTTAATAATTTAAATCCAAATGGATAGCTGGACGATAAGCCTTTGTCCACATTTGGCAGGATTTTAAAGATGTACAGAATCTAAGACACATTACCTAGGAAGTATTTCCAAAAATGTTAAACTATTCTTCAGCAATGTAGTATGGCCATTTGAAATAACTCTCCAGAAGTGGGTTTTTCAAATATGCTGAGCCTCGGGCTAATTCTGCTCCCACTAAAGGCAATGAGACTTTTACCATTGATCTCAGTGGGAGCATGAATGTAAGAGAGTTCTCTGAAAACATCCACTCAATGTGCAGCGGCAGTCCAAAAAGCTAACAGAATGTTGGGAATAATTAGCTTTGCTAAAGTCAAGAAACAATACATCCACTGCTTTCCCTTCATCCAGGATCCCTAAATCAATTCAGGGAAGTCCTATAGTTTGTGCTATACAGCAGGTCAGACTAGGTGATCACAGGGATCCTTTCTGGCCTTATAATCTATGAATCTGTAAACCTGGGCCCATAAACTATTGAGCAATATAATAATTGGATTTCGTTTCCTACAGGGAAGGGAGGAGGGTACTGTCCTGACACAGGAAAAAAAAAGTCAGATGGCAGTCGAGACTGAGAGATCTACAGACATGAGGGAGGATCTTGGCAGTCTAAGAGGATGTGAATTGGGTCAGTTCCATTCCAGTAATTTAAGAGGAAAGCCTATCTACCTCAGCTTGTAGTGAAGCATAAGATTAGATGAGAGACCATTTATTTTGTTGTCAAAATGGGAGCTGAGTTCATTGAAAATTTTGGACATTATTGTTTATTATAATTCAGATTCTCATTATTGCATTCTCATAGAATCAACCAATATTTTTCCCAGAAGTACTTTTTAAAACTTTTTGGTTTTAGCAATAGTTAAATATTTAACAGTTTTGGAGACTAAAATCCTTTTTCTGCAAATATTAGTGGTGCAAGCTTTCCCCTTACTATTCTTCTAATGTGCTTCAGCCTGGATATGGAAGATCCCCATGGGAAGAGAAGCCAGTTCAGTTTCCTTGGTTTATTCCATTGTTGGCGCCTCCACTGAGACTACCAGAAGGGTGCCAGTTGTGATGGAGTGTTTGTTTTTTAATGTGAATACGAAGCAGTGTAGAGTTAGAACAGCGTGGAGGCAGGGCTAGAGGGTCAGGCTGGCAGGAGGACAGTGCAGTTTAGGACTACGCCACTGCCTTTCTATGAACATATTTCACATAGCTTGTCAAAGAACCATCAGGCTCCTTTCACTTTCAGTCACTGCTATTCTTTTTTGGATATGAATTAGAGACCTAGAAGCATTTGTATCATTTTACCAGTGCCCTGAGCCTTCCAGTCACCAATGAGTATAAGCAATTAGGAGAATCAGAAATACGTACTACAGATATTTTAAGCTTTCACTAGGCAGTTTTATACACACATTCATTGCATGGTCTCAATGTGACAATATATAACATGAGAAAACAATTTTCTTATTGCAAAAGCCTACTTTTACTTACTGTGTAGACATTTCATTTCTTGCAGGAAAATTGGTAGTTCATTTTTAATGCTCTCAATTTTGAACAAGAAAAGTTGGGAAGAAATACTTCTATATTCCAGAATATTCCCCCATCTCCTCCACTGTTGCACTTCAAAGTATATTTGAACAAAAATGCTTTACATTTCATTTATTCAAAAGCAGAATCCTTTTGAATTTTACAAACAGCCATTTTGCTGCTTATTAAATCTAAGAAACTTCATCTTAATAACAGCTTATATTTCTTTTATTTTAAAAAAGGCAGGAGACTTCCAAACTCTGCATTTGCTTTGTCATAAAAATACTGTAATAATTGTACTTGTGAACTGTTTAGTATAGGTAGATGAAATAGTCTCAATAAAGCTTGCCCTTATCTCAAAGAAGAATGTAGGTTTTCTCTGTGGA
This sequence comes from Lepidochelys olivacea, assembly GCF_965140295.1. Lineage (NCBI taxonomy): Eukaryota > Metazoa > Chordata > Testudines > Cheloniidae > Lepidochelys > Lepidochelys olivacea. The sequence goes on from NC_140416.1 coordinate 105,839,633, forward strand.
ACATTACCAGAAATTGTGTCCCAGTTCAGCTAAGAAACAAATGACAAAATATCTTTGTTAGGGATCAACAAAGGAGATTAAAAAAACCCTTCTGCATTTGGTTTAACAAAAGACAACTTTTCTCCATATAGGTAGTGTATTATTTAGTAAAAGTTGGACTTGGGAAGAATGGAAATGAACTATATATCTTTTTCCCCCTGAAGTTGCTCATTTTGGGTATGAGATATGAAACCTTCATTGTAATATTGTATATTTTATTTTTATATTTTCATAGTCTTCTAAAATATAATTAACAAGATGTTGCTAGAAGTCACAAAATAACTGACCACAAATCGAAAACCTATTCTTAAAATTAGAGTGAAATGTTCCAAAAACAAAAGTTAAGTTGCCTATTGTATTTATGCAAAAAGTACACAAAATTGCATATAAAATGGAACAGAATTAAATAAAAATTCCCAACTCTTTTTGTTTATTTAGTTTCTTGTTTTAAACATATCTTAATAAAGTGAATATTTTGCAGGTTTCCTCTTCTTGTTTAACAAAAAAGTTCATATTCAACTTTTCCCACTTTTTAACCACTTTGAGATAAATTTCTTATTTTCCTTTTTTTGTTGTCTAATAATTTGCTTTGTGTTTTATATCTGACAACATTTTAGATATCTGATTATTAAATCATTGTGTATTTGTTTTATAGCAACAATGATCCACTCTTATTCAGCACATTTAACCGGAGTTGTTAGCTAGCTATTTTTCTTCCCATGTGTTGGAAGGTTCTGAACTCAAGATTCCACACTAATCAAGATCCTTCCGAGGCAGAAGGTCAAGCTGAGGGATGTAGCAGCTATTAGATCAAGATGATGGCCTAGATGAGAGTAATCTCCTGTTGGTACTGCTACTGTCCTCCTTACTTATGAGTATCTCTTCTTTTCCTTCTCCTGTCCATGGGACTATTGCAGGTTCCCAGGAGAAAAAGCCACTAGAGGTGGCATGTAACTTTGGAAGGAAGGACTGCTGGCCTGCTAACCACCCATTCTTTATTTTATTTTATTTTATTTTATTTTATTTTATTTTATTTTATTTTATTTTAAAAAAACTTTTGTAGGATGGATGCTCTCCCTGTCAGTGTTTGCAGGAGCCCTTACAAATTTTGAATTGACAATCTGTCAGGCAACAATATGCAGCCATCCAACCCCCGCAGCTGCAGCAGGGAGCAGCACATTTTGTTTTGCACTGTTTTGTTTTTTTCTGCTTTTCTGCTCTGGCTCTGAGTGAGCATGTGTAATGAAATCTCACTCTTTTTCAGAAAGTGACTCAGAATGGCTTCTTGTAAAACCTAATTATCATGTAAAATTGGCTAATCCAATGAGGGGGTCAGGATCAATTCCTATGTCAAAACCAACCAGATCAGCTCCAGAGTGAAGAAAGTAGTGTGAAAATTTATTACATTTTTACTTTCAACCTAATAGCAAAAAAGTGTTCACATCATGAATTTTTATAGAACAAAAAATTGTTCATTATTAAAGATAATTTGTCTGAAAGTCCGATTTGCTGTACAACTGGTGAGATGCACATTTTTAAGGTGTCCTCATCATATTTTAAGGTGCACAGGGGCCCTTGACTTACTCAGTGATCTGGTAAAGTGTGAAAACAGTGAAGTGGCAAAGTTTACAGACAATACAAAACTACTCATAGTTAAAGCCAAAGTTGACTGTGAAGAGTTACAAAGGGATCTCTCAAACCTGGGTGACTGGGCAACAAAATGGCAGATAAAATTCAATGTTGATAAGTGCAAAGTAATGCACACTGGAAAACATAAACCCAACTGTACATACACAATGACGGGGTCTAAATTAGCTGTTACTGCTCAAGAAAGAGATATTGTAGTTATCATGGAAACATCTGGTCAATGTGCAGTGCAGTCAAAAAAGCTACCAGAATGTTAGGAATCATTAGAAAAGGGATAGATAAGAGGATGGAAAATACCATAATGTCAGTATATAAATCCATGGTATGCCCCCACCTTGAATACTGGGTGAAGTTCTGGTCACCCCATCTCAAAAAAGATATATTAGAATAGGAAAAAGTACAGAGAAGGGCAACAAAAATGATGAGGGGTATGGAACAGCTTCTGTATGAGGCGAGAGTAAAAAGACTGGGACTGTTCAGCTTAGAAAGAGAGACGACTAAGGGGGGTATGATAGAGAGCTATAAAATCATGACTGGTGTGGAGAAAGTGAATAAGGAAGTGTTATTTATTCCTTCATGTAACACAAGTTCCAGGCGTCACCCAATGAAACGTCTTGATATAATGTACAGTCAACCTGTGGAACTCATTGCCAGGAGATGTTGTGAAGGCCAAAAGTATACCTGGGTTCAAAAAAGAATTAGATAGGTTCATGGAGGATAGCTTGGCTATTAGCCAAGATGGTCAGGGACACAACCCCATGCTCTGGGTGTCCCTAAACCTCTGATTGCCAGTAGCTGGGACTGGACAGCAGTAGATGGATCACTTGATAATTGCCCGGTTGTGTTCATTCCTTCTGAAGTATCTAACACCAGGCACTGTCAGAGGACAGGATGCTGGGCTGAATGGACCCTGTATGGGTTCTGACTCAGTATGGCTGTTCTTATGTTAGTGCACACCATATAATATATTCTCAATGTATGTGGTTGTTATATATTCTTGAATGCAGATACCATGTGTAATACAATAGAATATAAAATGTGAAATTGTGAAAACTTAAATGCATTTAGCTTAGAATATGTTGCTATTTCAGAATAGTATTGTAGTGAATGTACATTATAAATTTGATAAGTATAACAGCAATGAACTGAAGATAAAACCTACAAATTCATGTAGCTGAATTTCCTATGGTATTAATTTATGAATCATATAATTTGGAAGTGTTGTTTGCAAGCCAATTACTATTAAGCCACAGGATCCTTTGAAGATTATCATACACAATTAAATTTAGAGAACAGCGTATCCATGGGAACAGATATTGCCTTAGAATGAGAATATGCAAATTATTTTCTGTTGTAAGGGCAAAATTCACCGCTCCTCCACAAAATCCAAGCAAGCAAAATCCAAGCGAAAATGTATGTGGCTGGTCAGATGGAATTCCACTCCCTGCAACATGCATGCAGGCCACTGGGTTTCAATTCAGCCCCTTCTCTAGCTGCTGGAATAACTAGCACAGCTCCTCTGCACAGGAGTACCCATCCGTGGGATCTGCATATGTAACTCCTGCATGCTATCCTAACTGGGACCTTTGTCGAACCCCCATTCACAGTGTGCAAGTAACTCAGAAGTCTCTCTGCATATCCACTCTGCCCTGTTCTTGTCTGTGCAAGGGCACTGCCCAGCAAATGGCGTAGCAGGCCAGGAATAGGATGAATTTCACCTAAATGGAATAAAGTTAATTCAATTCCAGATTTTTTCAGTAAGGCAAAACAATCCCACATGTTTATGCTACCATTTACATATTGACTTTTGGCAACCTACATTTTATTTTAATATTTATTTGCTATATAAAAATGCAATATTCTATTTAATGAAAGTATTATTCATGTTCAAATTTTAACCCTGTTGTTTTCTTTGTATTTTAGGGACACAGGTATTTAGCAGCAACAATGAATTTAGGATCAGCACACTGAAGTTTCACCTTTCTGAGCCTAATATTTTTATTTGTGGAGGATTCAGCCCAGAAGTTAAAGCCTGGGATATAAGGAATTGTAAGGTAACAGATGTCTGATTCATTCCTTGTTCGTCAGATTATTTTAACTTGTCTAATATAGATGCATTCTGCAGGGTAGCGAGTTGGGTAGCTAATCAAACTTTGTTTTGGAGGGGTATGGGATTATTGGAAAATAAGAGCATGTTTTTGTCACTCATTCTTGCTGTATGTTAAAAGGGAACAATAAGTCAGTGTTCGTGCTCCGTCTTGAGCAAAATCATATGTTTAAAAAGCATTTCTTTAAAAGAGTCTTTTCTTGTTCTGAGAACTGTACAGTACAGTGGCTGTGTGAAGGCTGAACTGTCAGAAATTAATGAGTAATGCATTTTCACTAGTAACCATAGGGAAAGGCTGCCATCATAGCCTGTAATACCTATTAAGTTTTTTTAGTTGTTTTGTTTTCTCTTGAGTTGTGAGATCATTTACAAAAATCTATATTCCTGTCAGTATCTTTGATGAAGTTCGTAACTCTATTTTCTGTGTCATATTGTCATTCAAGTCACCTAGGATTTAGGATGTACCCGAAGTTGACATTTCTGTGCAGCATGAAAGGGATATAGTCCCTTGTGCCCATCTCTAGTGACTCTCCATTTGGAAGTTAAATGATACCCTTTTTACTCTCTTTGCAACACTGTTAGGGAAACTATGTATACAGTTAACCTGATATTTCTTACTTCTACCACTGTAGATAGTGTACAACTGAATTAAGCAGGGTCACCAGCTTGTTTGAAGGTAAGGTGGTAGTAATTTTTGAACCAATGGAAATCGTTTTATATGTATAAATAAAAATATAATGTCTGTCACGGAGGTCACATAAGTCAAAACATTTATTTTAATTAACCACTGTAAATTACTAACAGATCAATAGTTGAGTTTTTCTGTCATTTGAAATTTATATTCTGATGTCTCTGTTGTGGGATTCAGGCAATATTTATGTTTTCACTGCCTACGTAACCAATGGGGCTCTTTTAACTCTTCCATACACTGACTCAAACTGTGAGACATCATCAAGTGGGTCAGGAGGTGTTCATGTGCACCTGGACCAATGCTTGTTCTCATTTGAATTCCACCTTACAACCCAAGAGTGCTCAAGAGCCTTGCAGTATGAGCTTTTCCTTGGAGGCTGAGAATATTCCCACTGTGATGTTTCTAAGTACAAGTTCTGAAGTCCTTTGGTCTCACTTAATGTCTGATTTCCTAACAGGCAGCACATTTTACAGCCCACAATACTGGATACCATGAAGTTCACAATAGCTGAATGATGTATTTCTGTGTCATTAGCTGACCATATTTTTTTTTCACCAGTACTGGAGTTTCATGTTTAGAAGCTATTTTAAGTAACGTGTTGAACAATGAAGAGCTAAGAATTAGTACTCTTCATAGACTGATCCCGAGGCAAACCATAATAATTGTGAGAGATTTTGTGCACACCTTTTTTTTAGTAGTCTGGCTGTAATTAAGAGATAATATTACTCTCCCACCATGTTAACAGGCAGTAATCCAGTTCCCAGAAATCATTAGTTTATTGTAAAAAGGGAAATTAACTGTTGTAAAGCATTTTAAAAATTGGCATTCAGGTTTTAGGCTCAGAGGCACACCAGGACAAAGGAACTTGTCTACACCTGCTCCTAACAAGCACTGTTTTCAGATATGTTTATCTGCTTTGTTCTCTGAGACTTCATTAGATATGTGTGGAAGTTCTTCAGTCTGGAAGGCACCTGAATAAGCAATTTGTTAAAAATATCTCATTTTAACTTGGAACATGCAGCAGATAATCAGTGTTGAAAGTGTAAGGAGTGGCATGGGTCAGAAATGGATATTGAGCTTCCTGTTGGAATGTTTGTTTTAAAACCTAAGCTTTATGTTTATTGTCATTGATTAAAAAACAGCAATCTGTAGTTTACAGTCCTATTCGTGCAACGGTCCCAGAGTGGACCGTCATAGTTTCTTCTCTTTCCTATTGATTTTTAAATGTAGTGCTTTGAATTAGGGAAGAATGTATGTACTGGGTGATGTCTTGATTAATCACAACTGAATGGTGCCATGAGCAGTCTGAGAGAGGAAAAATCAGGGACGAGCTCTGTGTTTTTGATTGACAATGAGTAGGGCTCCATGTCGGTCACGGAGGTCACGGAAGTCATGGATTCCGTGACTTTCCACAACCTCCGTAACTTCTGCAGTGGCCAGTGTGGCTGACCCCAGGGCCGCCCAAGCAGCTGGCCCCAGGGACAGCCACACTGGCCGCTGCTGGAGCGTCTCTGCAGCCAGCTGCTTGGGCGGCTCCACAGCCAGCCACACCAGTGCTGCTGAAGTGGCCCCAGGGCCAGCTGCACCGGCCAGTGCTTGAGGGCTTCGGGCAGCTGGCCCTGGGGACCGCCTGAGCAGTGACTGGTGCGGCTGGCTCCAGGGACTGCCTGAGCAATGATGAATGGGTGGGAGCAATGGTGGATGGGTGGCCCTGGGGGTGGCCGGAGTAGCCACTGCTTGGTTGCCCCCCCCCCACAGCAGTGCTCCCCCGGAGCAGCACACCCTCCCAGCCCCCAGCTAAGATTTAGTCAGGGGTATTTAGTACAAGTCATGTACTAAAGAACCCATGACTAAATCGTAGCCTTAACTATGAGCTTCCACTTGTAGCATAATATCTAATGTCTAATAAATACAAATATAAGCATCATTGTTGCAAAGCCTCCAGTTACTTTTCAAAGTGCCAGTTTGCCATAAAACAGTCTGTTGATTAAACATGAATTATTAATATTTAATAAATCCTGCCCCATAACATTTGATATTTCAATACAGATTCCTTTTCACATATATTAGCTTCTTTATTATTCATGTGAGACAGTAAGCATACTCTCATTTTCTTTTCTGTCTTGTACTCTTATGATCTTATTCAAGATTGGATAAAGTGTCCTGCCCAGTATTTCACTTTTTGTTCTATTATAATATGTTCCATTTTGTCTTAATTAAAATAGGTGGCTGGAACCTCTTCCCACCTAGTTACAATTGTGATGCAAAGGTCCTGCAAATCTGTACAGAGTTTTCATTTTCATTCATTATAAGATCTTTCCATGGTATTCTTGGTCTTACAAATTTGCTGCAGCTTTGGTCCTATTTTGCCTCAAATTGTATCTTCAGGTATTTCAAATTGTCATTCAGCTTCAAGGAGCAGCTGATGGCTGTGTGGATGAAGAAATGATTTTTTTTTTTTAACGTTTCCTTCATTACATCCCTGATAGCCTTTCCAAGAAGAAATCTTTTGTCAACCTAGCCACTGCCTCTCAGAAAGGTAGTTTTACTACAGTGACAGAAAAACCTCTTCTGTTGTTGTAAGTGTCTACACTACAGCGATACAGCAATGTAACTACAGCTGTGCCACTGTAGTATTTGTAGTCTAGAATACCCATATTATACATTGGAAGCTCAGTTTTAGTGGTCATTCTTCAGAGCGTACTGTTTGTGTTTAATGTGCTGGCTTTTCCATTTATTTGCACATCTTAAACTTACATTTCCTGGGCCAAATAGCCATCTTATTTTGAATGTTCTTAACACAACCTGAAATTTATCTGACTCCTGCACCTGGAATTTTGTGTTGAGCTCTGGGAACATATTACAGGAAGAATACTGACACAGTGGAGGGTGTACAGAGAAGAGCAATTTATGAGGAAAATATTAGCTAAATAGGTGTATAATACATATGACAAAGGGATTGTCCTTTGTGAGAATAGCTTTAAATATGATTTATTATTAATTAATTGTCCAAGAATTAAAATTCGTCTTTTGGTATATATTAAGTTTTAGAAGTAGTAATATATAATGACAGGTTTGTTGCAGTCTTTCACACACTGAAACCTGGAGCAATAGATATCAAGCTGGCTAACTAGAAACAAAAATGTCAAATCTACGCTATATCAAAAAAAATATAAAACACTGAAGGACAGATTTTGCTGCTCTTGTGTATGTTGAGTAGTACCTTTCTCCACAAGGCATCTTATTGATTTTGAGTGTAGGGTAAGGTACTACTCAACATGAGTAAGGCTGGCAAAATCTGGCCTTTAGTTAATATGTTTTAAAGGCAACATAAAGTGAAAATCTTCAAAGTAGAGCCAACCACTGTTTCATAGAGAACTGCATGACTGCAGGCAGCAGCTTGTTTACTGCTTCATTAATGGTAAAGTATACACACACACACACCTCAGAAGTGCACAGGCTAGTTATCCAAGCTCATATAGTGAAGAAAGAACAAAGAGGTACTGATGCAGAAGTTAGAGAGTTAGTATACAGCTATTTCATTCTGCTGGTGTTGAACCAAGCTTTGTCTATGAAGAACCGATTTTTCAAATTACTGTATAAATTGTATAATGGGCTGATTAAATAAGGCTATGAAACCGTCGGAGAACTTATAAAGACTTCACACGGAGACTAGAACATTTCAAGATTAATTTTTTAAAATGAGCTGCCATGTCAGAAGGAACACAGAGCTGTGTTTTGTCAGCCAAGAAGACTACACCACACTGAACGAAATGGCCCGTCATGGAGTTTTCTGTTCACTTCTGGGATGCCTCCTTGTGGCTCTGTCTGGGGAATAGCTCTGCCTGGTCTGACACCCCTTTCTGTCTCTCTCTCACAGTGAGACTCATCTCACGCTCCAGGAGTGGCAGTGCCTTCTCTTCCTGACTCAGGAATGAGACACTCCCTCTTTATTGCTTTGCCCTCCAGCCAGGTCACTATAGTTTTTCCCTTCCCGGGGTATCAGAGTCTCTCTGTTCAAACTGTCTCAGGAAGTCTTCCAGTTCACTGCCTAGATTGCACCACTTCCCCAATGGCAAGTAGGGGAACCCAGGCCTGCCCATTATTCCCGGTTCCAGCTCAGGACCCTCAAATCAGCAGCCAAGGTCTGCACTGTCTCAAACCTTGCTGCTGTTTCTCTGAGCCTTTTCCTACCCCACCTCTCTCAAGCTTGCTTCTCCACCACTTCTCTGAGTATGACCTTCCCTCAGGGCCAGGATCCCAGAGCTTCTACTGTCCCCATGGGTTTTCTCTTTTTCCCTCTCTAAGCCCAGAGAGTGACTACAGGCTTCTATACTGCAACCTTCTTCTGCCCTCACTGCTTGGCCTTGTACCAGCCCTGGCTGCTCCTGCTCAGCTTGCTTCCATCCTCAGTCAGGGATTGCTTATCAAGCCTAATACTCCTTCAGGTGTGACCTAGAGGTTACGTAACCCCTTCTAAGCCAGACTAACCCTTTTTGGGCTAGCGTGGGATGAACATCATGTCACAGGCAACACAGGAGCTTTGCAAAGACCTCAGAGCTGAAGCTGCCAGAACAGAAGGTCCAGAAACCCCCTCTCCCCCACAAACATACAGTAATCCAAAGAGAATTTAAAATATAAAACCATTAGGCTTCCTGTTTCTTTACTTGGCTATGAAAAGGCGATTCAAGAAGCCCAGCTCACATGCCAGTTGGATTGCCTCATCTCCTTATAGGAAGCATACTCGATGTTCAGTGGTCCACCTATTTACTCTGACTAAAACTTGATATCATCACTGATCCATCTCACAGGCAGGAAACGCCTGGATAGAATAAGGGAGTGAGACCTGGGTACTTTGGCTCGGCTCCAAGGGCCCCTTTTATTCTCAACAGCAGACTTCTCACAGCTGGGTTAAATCTTTTTCTTTTAGGTTCCTGAGGGAACACAGTGATAATATCAGAACAACACTAGAGCTGTAATACCACTTTCAACTAACACTACTTTCAACTGAGCTGAAGTTTCCACCTATCTCGAGAGACCAGCCATTGTGAACGGTCAGACTGAGCTGAGGAATTTATTTACACACATTGGTTTCACTTGATAAGTAACAACAACTTTATACGTTGTCAGGTAGGAGAATCCCCACCCACCTCTAAGCAAAAGCTACACACTTGTTGTAGAGTCAGGAAGTCACTTCTTAATCCCAAGAAGTAATTCCTAAACAATGCTCCAAGAACTTCCCTGGGCCCAAGTAAGTGCAAGTGTATTTGTTTAAACTTTGTAAGAATTATCAAATAACTGTATTTTGTTTTCTGCAGTGTAGTTGTAGCTGTATCGGTCCGAGGATATTAGAGAGACAAGGTGGGTGAGATAATATCTTTTATTTGATCAATTTCTGTTAGTGAGAGAGACTTGTTTCGCTTACCAACAGAAGTTGGTCCAATAAAAGATATTTTGCATTTACCTGCTGTCTCTATTTTGTTTTCTGTAATTTCTCCCTTATCTTTAAATTCTAAGAAATGTTTATCTTTCTGTATGGCCATTGTGAATTGTGTGCCTCACAATGTATGCCTATTTGCATACTGAGCCAGATGCTGATTAAGAGATTGCAAAATCTACAAAGGCGTACACAGGAAAAGAACAACTGGCAGGGAGGCGCCCTGTTTATTCATAAGAACAATAGATTGTTCTGATATATCTGGGGTTGCAAACAGACATCCAGGATATTTCACTGAGGAGGCAAGCTGACAGTGTGACTTGTCTCATGAACAGAACATCCCAGCTAAGCTTGGCTGTAAACACTGGAAGGACTTTAGGTGAGCGTTGCTCTATAAGACATGAAAGTATCAAGTTAAGTAAGTTGAGTTTCTAGATTGAGTGTTATGATTTTATTGTATATGTAACCATTTGTTTCCAATAATTCTTCTACTTACAACTTGAATCTCTATAGTTTGTTAAATAAATGTTTAGTTTTTTGCACTATAAACATATCTAAGTGCTGTGTGTCAAGCAGAATGGTGATCTGAGGTGAAACTGCTCAGCTGGGGTGTATTGCCTCTTTTGAAGCAGTGACTCTGTGAATACTGTGAATGTCCAGTGGATCGTGGCTGGACACTCCAGAGAGACGGTCGGAGGGCTCAGGGGCTGGAGTGTGCCTATCACTAACCTGTAGAGAGAGAGAGCAAGGCCCGCGTAGGCTTCTGTTGCCCACGGCTGGAGGAGTTGTGGAGTTGACCCATGGCGGACACAGACAAGGCTTCCTTATGCTAAAGGGAAGTGATAGCGAAATTACCTCACAACCCTGGGTACTCTGGGAAGTGCCACAGTGGCACATTTATAAGAATTCTGAAGTTCTCTTAAGTAAACTGAAATTCAGTGAATTTGTGAGAAGCCTCATATAGTTAATAGGTCAATTGAATTACTTAACAATTGTGGGATAGCTTGCATTGAGTCCCTAACTATGATGGTGTATCAGTGCACCATCGCGGGGTCAGAAAGTCAGAGTTCTTTCAGGGCTCCCTGGCTCCATAGGAAGTGGAATAATTTGTTACATTCATTTAAAAGGTGTAGCATATTTCCCCCTAATGTTGCCAACCAACTCTGCTGACTAGTGTGTGGCCTTGTCTACTAGGGTTGCCAACCCTCCAGGATTGGCCTGGAGTCTCCCAGAGTCGGCATCCATCTCCTGGTGACTATTGAAAGCAATCCATGAGATTTTAATAGGATTTTTTAAGAAAATGACATTGCCATGTTGGGAAAAAAAAACCTCCTGGAATAGCTTCAGTCAGAGTTGGCAACTCTATCGCCCACACTTGTGGTGGCATGTAGGGTACATGCAGCAACACACTGCAATGAAAAGCAGCTTGAGTTCACACTGTGGTGTGTAGCTATGCATTGCAGTGAAAGGCTCTGGCAGTGGGGGGTAGAGAGGAAAGGCTTCAGCAGCAGGGAAGCATTGGGGACACTACACTGCTAAAAATAGCAGTGTAAATGTGGAAGGCACTGCCTGGGGCATGTAGAGAGCCATGTACAGTACATACCTTAAAGGTTATGGCATCCCTTTATTCTGCTTGCCTAAGCCATTCTTCACCATCTGTACTGCTCTTTATACCCATGCCAGGTGGCGTGTAGTGTCTGTACTCTATACGCTGCCTTAAGTGTACACATAGTCTGTGAATGTGGGTTAGTGCCTTGGCTTTGTCTACTTACATTCCTCTGGGAGCAACTGCGTGGTATCTGGTATAGAGCCTTCATGCTCCCACAACACCAGCCAAGCTTTATCCAGCCTTGCAATGATGAGGTGGAATCCTTCATCAGTCCCACTTCCCTGCATGGCCACATAAGCACTAGTCATAATCTAGCCCTGCATTTTGTATAATGTATATATCCTCATGTTCTTACAGTATATAGGAGCGTAACTAGAGTTAAAGGGATGAAATTCAGAGGGAATATTTAGGTTGAAATATATAATTCAAAAACTCTTTCTGATGGTAAAATGTTCTAGGCTGTAGAATAGTCTCTATAGAGAGATGGTGGAATCAGTAATGTTTGGGACTTTTAAAACTAGACTGAACACAATACTAGAAAATCTATGGAACAATGGGAACAATTCCCCATTAGCACAGGTATGGACGAAATAACAATAGAGCTTTTCTTTTCTATTTCTTTAGTCTTTGCTTCTATAAAATGATACATAGTTACACTTTTGAAGCTTAAGTCAAATAATCTATAGCTATATGTGCAAGAGAGAGAGATTATTCATAGCATATTGTTATTACAGTTCTCAGTGTTTGAATCTCATTAAAGGACTGTTAAAAGGTAATAAATTTATAATGTGCAAATGCAGTGCAGTTTCCTTGGAAACATTCTTGTACAATTGCTTTATGATGAACCATATTCATTTTAAGAAGTGTGTAGTTAGGAGCCTGTATAAACTGGTAGAGATGTTTGTACTTACTTTTATTTATGTGATACTTTGGGGGGGGAAATCCAAAGATTATTCCTCTTTCAGTGACATAAATCCTTACTGATTCTGTGGGTAAGATCTTCAAAGGAAGATGAAGCAGGGGCATTTGCTAATCAATAGTAGTATTTGTGTATAAGTGTCTTAATGTACCCAGTGATCCTTTCTGCATATGAAAATACATGTTTGTATTGGGTACAAAAGGTGCCTGCACAGCACTGAACTGTTTACTAGGAAAAGGGAGGGCAAATATGGTGGAGTAGCTTGCCGGATCAGAATCTTAGGGCTTGTCTACATATGGAGTTATTCAGTAGCTGTTCCTGAATAACTCCTTGTGTAAACAAGCCCTTAGTTATTAACGTCTTAAGATATAACTTGTAAAAATGCATAATGAAATGTTGCTTAATGGGTCCTCCGAAGGTTACAGCATTCTGTAATGCATCATTAACAGGGAAATAAAAATTTTCTTTCTCCCCCAGTTTCATTAGCCTTTCCAAAGACAGTGCTTAAAACATGCCATTTCAGGATCTTTATAGTGTCTCAACCAACTTGAAGTTTATCCATTTTTTCTTTGTCTCTGTAACCTTGAAACATTTCATGGTGAATGCCAGATTAAGCATTCAACATTTTATCAACATCTGCATATTTTTTAAAATGCCTCAGTAGTCAAGATTTTGTCTTTCAAAACAGAAGAGAATTAAGAACAGCAGCAAAGAGTGATCAGAACAGAAAAGAGAAAATAATGTATCTTCAGTGGCATACAGGAAAACCCACCCTGGGTTCATGGTGTCGTACTCTAACCCAAAGGAACATATTTTTGTGGAAGATAAAGCTATGGAGTTTCTGACCTTTCTGTCCGTGACATTACCATCTGTTTCAGTAATTAAAATCGCCATTAAAATGCGTTCGATTGAGAACAGAAAAATAAATGGATTTGTCATTTGTTCATTTGCTCTTATAAAGTGCTCCATTCTGGTCTTAAATGTGATGAAAGGTTAAGAAGGCAAATAGGGTTTTGCAGTCACAACAAAACATAGGAAAATTTAATGTTGGTCTAGCATATGATTGAAATGAAACATTTCACATTATGAGAATATATCATTTAAAATGTACTGAGGTAGCATTTCATTTATACTTAATCATTTGACACAAACGCGCCTATACTGTGCAATTTAACTTTCTTTTATGCTGAAATGCAGTTTCTTGTTTGTATGAGTGCAGCATCTAGAAGTCTCAACTGAGATTAGGGCCACATTGTGCTGGGCAATATACAAACACTAATTAAAAACAGTCATTTCCCCAAACTGCTTACAGTCTAAATGGACAAAACAAAGAGTTGAAAAAACTAATTTCCCTTTTTTACAAGTGGTGAATTGAGGAACAGAGAGATTAATCCTTAAGTGACTCACCCAAGGAGGCTGTGGTAGTGCTAGGATTTGAACCCAGATCTCTCCTAAGAACACCACAGAACCATTCTTCTTCCTCATCGCTTACATAAATCCTGAGTAATAAGACTTTATGAATGTGAAATGCACGTACGCTGTGGTGGTCACTCTGGGGCCAAGGTGTGGGGCATGACATGCAGTTCACTTTACTTGAGGCTTGGGCTTTTAAAAAATCAAATATCATTATATGTCATACACTGCCTGTACTTCATGCAAAGAAATGCTATGGACCATCAGTACAAAAATAAGACTCTTAAATTTAGCTTTACTAAATGCTATTCATATTACCAAGACCATTAGAATCTATTGGAAACTGCTTTCATTTGCTTAAATTACTTTTCTTGAGGAATGCCTGAACTCTGCCTTTGTAAAGGATTTTCATTATGCTAGATTTTGTTGACATCAGAAGCCATTATGACTGCCTTTGAATGCAGCTCTCTTTTATCCGGAAATGTTGAGACTGTGCTAGTGGACTGTACGTTTTCAAAGGCTTGTGTATAATAAACCTGCACATGGAAAAGCAGCAAAAGCTTTAATTAACAAATGACACATAGTAGGGTAGGCTAACTGACATTTTGCCTAAACAATGGGGTGTCCGTTGGCACCTTAAAGACTAACATTATTTGGGCATAAGCTTTTGTGGGTAAAAAGCCCACTTCTCAGCCACAAAAGTTTATGCCCAAATAAATCTGTTAGTCTTTAAGGTGCCACCGGACTCCTCGTTATTTTGCCTAAACTGGCATCCTTGAGCATGTCATAAATTAATGGTCTAAATTAGAACAAAACAAGTTTAATTATGAGTGCTCATCATAGCAATGATATTACAGTTATTTATTTTTGCAAAAGATGTTTGCAAAATGAAATTGAAATGTATATATACCTTGATCCCAATTACAAACCAAAATATTACTTCATTGGTTCTAGTGATTGAACAACACTTCTTAAAGTAAAAAAGCAGCTTTTTATTACATTTGTCTTTGTAGTCTGTCTTATAAAAAATTACATGCATATTTTGTATATTACTATATCCTATATTTCATAATTTCACTTTTTGGTTTGATATTTTTTAATCTGGGTGAAGAGGGTAATGTCCTTTCTCTGTGTTAGTAAGTGAAATCATTTTGATGTGAGGCACTAACCTGTTGCTCAGTGAGATGTAAATCCAGATTGCCTCCCCCTTTTCTGACCACTATTTATTGTTCAAGCCATTTAAAATAGTTGAAACTGGCCCTGACTGGTCAACCGAGAATTCCCCTGCCATAGGAAAGCTCCCAGCTGATGTAAAGCAGTGTAGCCTGCTCTTATGCCAACTACCCCCTGCCTCGGATATAGGGCATGTTGGGGGAGATTACAGGAGTGGGAGAGAGTTCCTGGGGAATGAATTTTGGCATGGCATTTGTCCTCAAAGATGAATGAATGTGATTTCCCAGAATAGTGTGGAGAGGAGGGGAAAATCTGGTCTGTTTGCAGCAGTAGCATGATGAGTTGGGAAAGGGAGCTGAAACACAGACAATTTTAGCAGGGCACACTTAAGGTGGTGGTATATGGTTTATGGTGATTGTTTTAATGGTGAGGTGTGTCCCTCTGGGAAGAGAGAAGGTATGTATTGTTAGATACCTTAATTTTTCATCTCTTTCCTTTTGTAGCTTTCCATTATGTATGTTATGTATAGATCAATCATAGCTGATACACAATGTAGTGCTTTTGTGGATTATTCTATATAGAATAGAAGTTAAAAGATAAAAGGGTCAAATAGAAAATATGTGTCCACTTCAAAATAAATTGACAGACAAAAGCAATATGGCAATTGCTCTGTTTCTTTCTGAAGCAGATACCTAAGATTACAACGCTGGAGAAGAAGTTAGCTCTGTAGCAAGAGATTTTGCTTTTGCAAATCCAGTTTGAAGAGCCATGTAAAACAGGAGATATCAAATAGCATTTGTCATTAAGCAACATACAGATGCATCTATTTTTAACATTCACCAATGAACATGTAAAAACTGATTAACAATTAATTAATAGGAGTGTAAACTAATTTTTGCCTAGATTTACAAATATGTGCATTTTAATTATTTGCCCACTTTTTGACCTTTCTAATCATTAAAGTGATGCTATCTTACTGTATGAGTCCCAAAAAGTATGTAAAGAAAATTCCATGTGGCTCCTCTGGAGTATGCTGTACTTATGTTCTGTGTAAATATGTATATATGTACATTACAAAGGCTTCAAACAAACATTGCGTTGCTGAGGACCGAAATGTATTTGAATTTAAGCCTAAAACACTTTAAAAAAATATAGAAAACTGCCTCTTTGGATTACTATTTAAGATTTTCATTCATTGTCCCCTTCTACACTGCATTAGCCTTTGCCCTTCCATGCAGCCTCTCTCCTTCCATGTCTCTGTTTTGTGCATCTCCATCCTCTGATCTTTCCAACTGTCATGGTTAGAATTGGACTCCTCTTTAATGATTCCTGTTGCTAGGTAACCATCTCATCCATTTCCTGTTCTATCTGGATGTTAGAGCGCCCCTTTTGCATTAATAGCATCTTGATTTTTCTGTTACATGATTTTCCCTTAGTTTAAATTATTCCAAGTTTTGCTGCAAGCCCTTGAGATTCCTTATATTTATCATTTCTCATTCAAAAGACAGCTATAGTATATAGGAGTTCTGAAAAATGGTTTGTTTCTTTTTTTACTCCTAACAGTTTACCTTCCTTTGTAACACTGTACAGAGTTATGCAGGTATAGTTTTCACAGAATTATAAAGCAAAGGCTATATATACAATTATCACTTCGGGCTTTAAAAAGTCTAATTGTTTTTTCTATTGTGCAAGATTCCTAGAAATTTAAGTTTGAAGGGAACACTCTTACTTTTTTGCCATCTAAAAAGGCAAGCGGATTGCTGAAAATTATGTAAATTTCGCAGACTTCAGGCTTATATCTTGTTGATTTTATTACAATGTGTGGGCACTACCTGCATGACCAAGGGTCTACAACTGATTGCAAGCATTACATTTCCAAACTGATGAGACAGGCAAAGCATGTGAACAATTGGAGTAACTGCTCACATATCTGTATGTAATGAGATGACAAGTATCCAGGCAGTCTCATAGTTTTTCAGGTGGAGGCAGTTTTATTCTGGGTATACTTGATTTTCACCATTTTGTTTAAAATGTGGTCAGAGATGGTTTAGCTGGAGGACTTGATTAATACTCGTCACATTATTTTCGAACATTTTAAAATCCTTGTTTTTAGATGTTCAATATCAAAGGAAACAGAGCATGTGTGTTGGTTGACCTACACCATCTGGGAGCAATACAGGGGCTAATCAGTTGAGTCACTGCTGTCATTCTAAATTTTCAGTTGGGGCATCATTCTCTGAGCAGTCAGGGCAGTAGTTTCGCTGTCCATTATTACAAAAATATTCAAAGTTAAGATGACAGTAAGGATCTTACTCAAAATCTGCTTTAGTTGCTTTATGTCTAACTGTATTCTTGACTCAGAGGTTTAGTGGGATTAGTTAAGAATGAAATAAGATACTTCCTTTGTTTTAGAGTAACAGCCGTGTTAGTCTGTATTCGCAAAAAGAAAAGGAGTACTTGTGGCACCTTAGAGACTAACCAATTTATTTGAGCATGAGCTTTCGTGAGCTACAGCTCACTTCATCGGATGCATACCGTGGAAACTGCTTTCCTTTGTTTTGAGACCCATTCCATCCTTCATTCTGAATTTCCTTGGTTTTATGAGTCAGCCCCCTAATATTATTCTATAGTAGTTTTTGAAATTGTTTTTAATAAGCCATAAATATGGTTAATGGGTCATAGCAGATTTTCACAGCTGATAGGATTGGAAGGCGCCTCCCTGGGCCATCTAGTCCAACTCCTTGTATTAGCACAAAGGATTCTACATTATGTTTTTCAGTTTTTAAATTATACATTTACATTTATATTGTTCATTTCAATCAGCCAACCAGTTCAAGAGTGAAGGAGGGAAAATTTGGGCAAAGACACAGCAGCAAACCCTTGTGAACAGTACCACATATCTTTAAGGTCAACAAAGAGCAGACCTAGACCTCAATGAAAGAGCCACCCACAGTGTTCAACTTAGCCACAGAAGGAGAAGGAGTTGAGGAGACCTTGCCTGGATTCAAACCTGTGGTACCATAGAGTCCAACTGTTTCACACTTGATGGCTAATTCCATATATCACCTCTCTTGCTTTTCATACCAATGCATTATAATGGTATGAAAAAGCAAGAGAGAGGTGGCATATAGGAGTAATGCATTGTAATGGAGTATTTTTTGTAGGTTTCTGACTCTACAAAACTTCCCTGCAGCTGGAGACAGGTTTTTAGATACCTTTACTGTGCTTCTCATTTCTGCTGGAGCACCTCTAATGAGTTTGCCTTAACTACCTCATAGGCAAACTATCCCACTGACTGTCATTACGGTCAGAAATTGTTTCTAGATAGCTAAGATAAGCTGAAAAATTTGAAGATTAACAAAATTATGCAATAACTAACTATTGGACTTCTTTGATATAGATTTTGTCTTGGAAGTGAGAAAAAACAATCTTTCTGTAAATGGAAAATCAATTCCATATCCCACAGATGCATAGCATGGCTCCTGATATATTTCTTTCCTCACAGAACATAATCAGTGTTGTAATTATTTTTTCAAGGTATATTTTACTTTTCAGTTCAGTTGCCGCAGTTCTGAAAGATACAGGTATTTCCTTTCTTACTATGAAGTAAGTAGTCTTCAAGCTGCTGTGCTGTTGGATTGAGGACCTTTGAATGAAAGTCTTACTCCAGAGCAATGGGACTATTCATCTAGAGTCTACCACATACCTTTCAGAAACGAGCAAGGAACAGTAGCATGAGACCAGTGGAGGTTAAAGGCTTAGGATAACTCTTCTGTGCACTGCCCTCAGAGTTGCGCATAAAGTTCCCAAGAGCAATTAAAAAGGTATCCCTTTGTTTCTCATAAATCCATTTTCATTTAAATTAGGTCTCTCATGCATCATATCCAAGAACTCTGGAAATAGTACTGTCGTATTGGATTTTTTAAATAATTTTTTCTGTGGGTTTCAGTACAAAATAGTGCTCTGATCACACAATCCATGATGTTTGCTTGTGTAGAAATTCATTACACTCTCATAGCAGCAGCAGCCTTTGGGCATATGTAACACATTTAAAACAGTTTAGCTACATATATACACAGTATTATTGGTGTGAGGTAGACACCAGTCTATGTCCCACCAATGGATTGAGAATAATTCCTGTTTTAATACTTTGCATGGTGACAGATTTCAGAGTGGTAGCTGTGTTAGTCTGTATCAGCAGAAAATACGAGGGTTTCACTTGTGGGTTTTAGCCCACAAAAGCTTATGCCCAAATAAATTTGTTAGTCTCTAAGGTGCCACAAGTACTCCTCATTTTTTTTGTTTTAATACTGTGGATCAAATTGTGGGCCTATGTCAAGATGCACTAAAGGTCATAGGAGCTGTTCACTTCCATGTATACTGGTTCTGCACTGGACTGACTAACCTTCACAACAGTTGGTCCCAGGGAATCAAAAGGGAGAAGGGTGGAAGGAGGGGACCCGGAGTATTTTTACCCCAGTGGGTTATTTCCTTGTCTTAACTGACAGCTGTCAGCCTCACTGTCTCCACAGGACTCATCAGTCTCCACAGAAATCACTTATTTGGGGAGCAGTTCAACCTGTTCCTTGGAAGGCGCTGTTTCTTTCGATGCCAGCTGTGAACTCCCTGGCTACCATATATGGTAGTTGGTAGGTGGAGTCACAGACACTGCTTCTTGGAAGAGGGCGTGGTTGGGCCAGCTTGAGAGGTTCTTGGCCCTCTGGACTAGTGTTGGATTCCACAGCTCCAGCTCTTGAATACTCTTTGATGCAGTAGCTAATGATATGGAATTTAACATTAATTTATAAAATAAAGTAGTGCATAAACTGGTGCTAACAAGTGTCCCTGTATCCTCGTTGCCATGACAAAGAGGCTAATTTCTTAAGGTGTTGGATAGAAGTTTATAAGAAGAAAATAGTGAAATAATACTTCCTTTTATATATTGTTTAATTTCCCACGGTGTGTCATTAAATAAATATCATGTGATGTTATAACAGTGCTTCTTTGGTAAAACAGATGTAATACTGCACCATTTAAAAATACTAGTGTGCTCTCTATTAATCATTTATCTATATTTAAAAATATGCTTTATGTGGCTTTAATGCAGCAGTGCCCAAACTTTTCCTGTCCTGCCCCCCCACTACCAGTAATGGAACCTGTCCATGCTTCCCCTCCATTATTGCACAGCCAAGGCTTCCTCAGCAGAGGTGCTTGGGCTGAAGGCAGAGCTGGGAGGCAGAATTGGGATGGGGTGGAGCTGAGGCTACCAGGTGGAGCTGGTCTGGGGGCGGAGAGGGAATGAGGGCAGAGCTGGGCTGGCGGTGGAGCAGGGGACAGAGTGGAGTTGGGGCTGGGTGGTGCTCCCCCCCTGCCCCTCATTGGGGGCTGGCCCAGGCCCCACCGTGCACCCCCCCAAACATTCCTCAGTCCGTCCCCCACGTGGGGGGCGTGCCCTACAGTTTGGGGACCACTGTTTTAATGAAATACATGAGTTTGTTATGATAATACAGTTGTCACAACTTCAAATGACCTCATTTACATTGTGAAATATAATCTGTCCCAACATAATGGGTGTTCTTGTTTCATAGGTGATAAAAGTCTATAAAGCAGCAGTACAACAGACCTTGGATGTCCTCTTCCTTCCTGAAGGAAAAGAATTTCTTACAAGCACGGATGCAGTAAGCCGGGACTCAGCTGACCGTACAATCATTGCATGGGATTTCCACAGCGCTGCAAAAATTTCCAATCAGATTTTTCATGTAAGGTTAACACTTACTATTATTAGAATGCTGATTTAGTATATTACATTGTGAGCAGAGTAAAAAGCTTTTGATTTTTCCTAAACCGCTGTGAGTTATTGATCAGTTTTGCTGCAAGTAGGGATGCATGCAGCTTATATTAAATTACAGTACTTCTGTATGATTTGAAATAAGCCATTATAATGTTACAGAGTAACAGCCGTGTTAGTCTGTATTCGCAAAAAGAAAAGGAGTACTTGTGGCACCTTAGAAACTAACCAATTTATTTGAGCATGAGCTTTCGTGAGCTACAGCTCACTTCATCAGATGCATGCCGTGGAAACTGCAGCAGACTTTATATATACACAGAGGAGGTATTTTTTCATATTCTCTGTGTATATATAAAGTCTGCTGCAGTTTCCACGGCATGCATCTGATGAAGTGAGCTGTAGCTCACGAAAGCTCATGCTCAAATAAATTGGTTAGTCTCTAAGGTGCCACAAGTACTCCTTTTCTTTTTATAATGTTACTGTGATTTGTAAAATGCTACTTACTAAAAAGCAAGAACTGTTTTTCTATTTTAGCAACCCTTACTTATTCTCTGTAACTATAAGTGTGAAGTGGCCTAGAGAATTGTGAGTGCCCTCCTTGGAAAAGTATTTCCGTTTCACTGCCTATTCACTGACATATGAGCTAGGTTTAGGCAGGTACACAGGTAGAAATGTCAGTGTGTCCTGCCAACTGTTTACCAAAGTATTTGTTACAGTATCACGTTTCCCGCTCCAGTACCTTTCCCAGGACAGCAGAAGTGATGTATTTGGGGTGATCACAGGTGAAGGATTTGAGCAATAGCATGGTATATTCATGTAAATACACAGCAAAGGAAATAGCAGAGGCAAAATGGTGCTGGCAAAAAAATTACTTTAGCAAACACAGGTGTAACATTCCTTACAATATGTAGCAGTCCAACCAAGTAATTCATTTACATGCTGAATTATCAGGAAAGGCTGGCAGCTTCACAGGACAGTTAGTGAGTTAGTCCTTGCTCCCTTAGGCTCCTTTGAAAATCCCAGCCTAATCGCTTATGTAAGTTAAAGAATGCATGAGTGAACTGGGTTCAGGTAGTTCTACGTTTTTACTGGAAAGAACTGTACTGGCAACAAGATGGAGTGGATGATCTAGTAAGACACTTGTATCTCTAATTTCCACAATGATGTCTTTGTTCAGTTTTGGAGCAGCACACATCCTGGGTATGCAGTTTGACAGCATGCTAGTCTTTTGCTCTGGAAAGAAAATGCTTCAGTGAATAAACAAACTGCAAAGCAGGCATGTTCAGTGTACTGAGAAGTTTTAACAAGACAATTCTTTTGGAAATAGAGCATCACTGAATGCGGCAGTTACTTCACTCTTTAATATGGGAAATAAGTACTCTTAGTTTTGTAATATTCAATTTCTAACCTTCAAGATGGGAGTGTCTGGACTTTACTACTATGCTAGAATGTGGATGAAAAACACATCATCTCACTACTCATGAATACACATTAAATAGGCCAAACTATCTATTTTTAATGTACTTTGTTCTGCAAAATAGCTGAACCCTTTTTGATCAAACTTTCTCCCAAAATTTGACTGGAAACGGGGTTCTCATTTTTCACTCCTACATCTTTTCTGCCCATTCTATCCTGTTTTACTATCATTTCCCAAGATTGCTTAAGTTTTTCTCCCTGTGCCTTTCTTTTGTGTTTCCTCTCTCTAATACTCTTTACTTAACCGAGGGTTTGTCTATGTGGAGATTTAGTGTGTGGTAAGCCTGGTTTAAATCTATAGCGCGCCTGGTTGCTGTACACTAACTGGTTGTGTAGATCCTGCTACTGTGCACTGAAAGTCCCATAGTGCAGAACTGTGGAACTTTTAGTGCTTGGTAGGAGGGTCCACATGGCCAGTTGGTGCACAGCAAGCTGGTGCATTGCAGATTGACACCCTAGCTTGCCATGCACTAAATCTCCATGTAGACAAGCCCTCAATCCCCTAAGACTTTTTTCCTCTTGTCCCATCTTCTACTTCCTAGTAATACTTCACCATTTCTCATTTGTAAATTTACCTTTAAGCTTTTATTTATCTTTTTGCTGTCCAACATTTGAAAGAACATAGCATTCCTTTTGCCCAACACAATAATCTCAGATGTTTTCACTGTGCATAAACTGTGATTTATATTGAAACATAAAGTTGTACATTAGAGCTAGAGATGAGCTAAAATCAGAACCTCTATTCCAATCGCCCTCCTCCTTAGAATTTCAGGGGTGGGAAGTTTGTATTTGTATCCCTGGATCTCAACCTGCCCCTGTGACTTTGGCTCGATTATGAAATCAGAGGAGGCCCTTTTTCTCACTTTGGTTTGGATTTGGCTCATAAAGTTACCATCATTCACAATTCTAAATACTGGCCTAAGGCTAATGTGGATCCAAAAGTCACCTCCTTAGTCTCCATCTCTTCCTACAGCTGAACATTTTGAACTGAAAATAGTCGTGTTGAAAATTGACATCATTTGTGACTTCTGACGTCAGTAGGCTTAGAAAGATCAGTTGTAATTAACAAACTGTTTTCTTCATGATACAAGTAGCAACAAAGAGGTATTTCGTACTAGGGGGTAAATCTTGCCCCTGCCTCTGTAACCAGAGTAGATTCTCTGGCAGCAGAACTGGGAGGGTTTAGGGAGTTAAACTTGGACTATGGAAGGGGCGTGGGAGTAGGACTAGACGACCCACTGCTACATGGAACCTTTAGTCTTCCTCAGGCCCCAGAAGCTGTTTGAGTGCTTTTGGGCTGAAACTGCCTTTTTAAAGGGGAGAAAGGGAATATTCCTTCCCTATGCATTTGCCCAGCTCCTGCTCAGCCCAGCTAATTAGGGTAGATACCAGATTTAATATTTGCACCATGTGAACTTTCAGGAGAATGTGTTGAGCAAAGTGGACATGGATTCCTTTTAAGTTTCTTCATGGTTACATATCTAAAATACGTCAGTTCTCACCCATCTTCTAATCATTCAGATATGTTAGATCTACAAAAGATTGCCTGATTAATTTGAACAAGACTGTATTTCAGGCAACAAAAATATAGGAATGTTAATCTTCTCAACTATTTTTTAGGAGCGTTATACCTGTCCGAGTCTGACTCTGCACCCGAGAGAACCTGCATTTGTTGCTCAAACAAATGGAAACTACATGGCATTGTTTTCTATCCAACGACCATACAGAATCAACAAAAAGAAAAGATATGAAGGGCATAAGGTATTATTCTTCACCGGAAACTTAAAGTATTCAAGACTATAAGTAATATAACCAATTTCTCTTCTGTTAATGTGTCTGCTGATACTTTTGATTTATAAACCAGGGTAGATATTAATTGACTTACTTCTTTTCCTGTCTGGTTTCCTGTAATGTAGTTAATTTAGAACGATACACATTATGAAGACAATGGAGATTAAAATAATGGAAGACTTTGTGAATTGTTAATAGCTTCACCAATTATTGATTGACTTGTGCTAACAATTTAAAGTCGTAATAAGTCTGTCTTAATAAACACTTGGGGAAATAATTAGAGCATATTGTGTAAAAGAGATATTTTTAGTACATTAATGCATTTTCAGGAGGTTACATTAAATTTCCCTAATTAGCATATTGATTTACTCTTATTCTTGACTCTTTACAGGTGGAAGGATTTGCAGTGGGCTGTGAATTTTCTCCAGATGGAACACTTCTAGTGACAGGAAGTTCAGAGGGCAAAATATTTTTCTATAACTATCACACTGCTAGAATTATTCACACTTTGTCTGCACATAACCAGGCTTGTGTGAGTGCAACCTTTCATCCAGTCCTTCCGTCAGTTCTTGCAACATGTGACTGGGCTGGAGATATCAAGATCTGGCAATAATAAAACAGGGTTCCCTTTCAGAGTGAATCCAGTTAGTCCACATTAAAGACACGGATGCTGGTGTTTCATCATAAATAAACCAGTGTATGCAATTTGAATTTTTCTTATGAATATGAGGGAATCTGTTGTCATTTTGTATCTTCCATCCAAGCCTTCTAAAAGTAGGATTTTCAAAAGTCCTTCGAGCTGGTTTAAGTCTGGAAGTCAATAAGAGTTAGGCTAACACTGCGTGTTTTTGAAAATATCATCTAAGCTTTAAGCCTAAATTTGTTTTTTATCAGTTGATGCCTAATGGGGGTAAAAAGGAGGCTTAGTGGTAAATATTAAATTATACCAAAAATTAAAAAAAGACTGCAGCTTGCTGCTCTTAGTTATCTTAACATTAGGGTCAGTGTTCAGTTAATATAATAATATTTTACATTTATAACATCATTTTTCAACCCAAAAGATCTCTACTTCCATGCAGTTCAGGATCACCATGCAGAAGAAATCTTCTCCTAAAGTGCAAAGGAAAAGGATCTCGTTTTCTACAGACCTCTGTTAATTATTTAAGATCCATATGACCAATTATATGGTTCTTCTTCTTTAACTGGTATAAATTGTCATAGCACCATTGAAGTCAATAGAGCTATAGTAATTTAGACCAGCTAAAGATCTCTCCAAAATATTTTTACATAGTCAATTGTGTGTACGAGAGAGAGAAAGAAAATTCATCTTGTGCCTTTTAGTGTCAACTTTGACTCACAAGATATACTAACTCTTTAAACATATACATAGATTATTTAGAAGTTGTCTTTATATTGTGATGATTATGTTGAAAAGATAAATATGTCTCGTGTGTCAGAGTAAAGACTGCTGCCAGAATGTGTGAGATGAATTTTCACATATCCGTATTCTGGTTAATTGATTTTAATGAACTACAGGTGTTACCGAATATTTATGTCCATTTTAACTGAATATTTCCAGATTTTTTTAACTAGTATTTTTTATGACAAAGCTGTTGTTTGCAGATGCATTATTCTGTGATCTAACTCTAAATTAAGGAAGCATTTTGTTTGAGACTATCAACTAGAATAGAAGAGAGCATGTGCCACAGAAATGAAAGGGGGGAATCCTTGTTCTAATGAGACAAAGACCTGAATTTCAAACATGTGGTG
The DNA here is from genome assembly GCF_965140295.1 of Lepidochelys olivacea. NCBI lineage: Eukaryota > Metazoa > Chordata > Testudines > Cheloniidae > Lepidochelys > Lepidochelys olivacea. The sequence goes on from NC_140416.1 coordinate 105,865,493, forward strand.
GTCAGAACTGTAGGATAGTTAAGCCACATATCCACATTTTGCTATGGACTAACTAGAAAAAAGAAAGTAAAAAGAGATGGGAAGGGGAGCATCCCATCACTTTTTGCCTCTAATTTGTTTGCTGCCATCATTGGCATATCAAAGCTAGTTCTCTCCCTATTAATTCCATTATAGTATTTCAGTCTATGAAAAAGAACTTTATTCAGATACTGGTAATATTGTAGCTCCATATTAACCCATGTATATTGCTATATCATAGAATCATAGAAATGTAGGGCTGGAACGGACCTTGAGAGGTCACCTTGTCCAGCCCCCTTTGTGCTGAGGCAGGACCAAGAAAACCTCAACTATTCCTGACAGGTGTTTGTCTAAGATGGTTTTAAAAACCTCCAATGACAGGTATTCCACAACTTCCCTGGAAGCCTATTCTAGTGCTTAACTACCCTGATAGTTAGAAAGCTTTTTCTAATATCTAAGCTAAATCTCCCTTACTGCAGCTTAAGCCCATTATTTCTCTTTTCTTCAGTGGATGTGGAGAGCAACTGATCAATCCCCCTTATAACAACCCTTAACGTTTTTGAAGACAGTTATCAGGTCCCCCCTCAGTCCTCTTTTCTCAAGACTAAACATGTCCAGTTTTTTTTAACCTTTCGTCATAGTTCGGGGTGTCTAAACCTTTTATCGTTTTTGTTGCTGTCCTCTGGACTCTCTCCAATTTGTCCACATCTTTTGTTTTAAAGTGTGTTGGACATAGGCGCTGACTCCATGGGTGCTTCAGGGCTGGAGCACCCACGGGGAAAAAATGGTGGGTGCTGAGCACACACTGGCAGTCCCCCATCAGCTGTCTCCCACCCCATCCCCCAGCACCTTCAGCCCCCTAGACCCCATGGATCAGCATCTCCCCCTCTCTCCCTGCACCTCCCACCCACCGCAACCAGCTGTTTCGCAGCATTCAGGAGGCTGGGAGGGAGGAGTGAGGACGCAACGCATTCGGGGGAGGGGCTGGAACTGGTGGGAAGAGGTGGGTCGAGGTGAAGCGGGGGTGGGAGGAGGCGGGTCAAGGGTGGGGTGGGAAGAGGTGGGACATTGGGGGAAGGGGTGGAGTGGGGGTAGGCTGACCAGCAAATGTGAAAAATCGGGACGGGGGTGGGGGTTAATTGGCGCCTACATAAGAAAAAGCCCCAAATATTGGGACTGTCCCGATAAAATCGGGACATCTGGTCACCCTAAGTGGGGGCAGGGTCTGGGTTGGAGCCGGGGGTCAAGCACCCCCCCGGCACTTTGAAAAGTCGGTGCCTGTGATGGTGGCCAAAACTGGAGATATATATCTTTTAATGTAGGTACATATGATATATGTTTGTAACCTACCTGGGTCTAAAAAAAGTAAATATATAAATAGTGTATATATATTTATGTATTTAAATGCCCTGACACAAAATAAGACTTCGTGTATGATATGTATTCATTCAAATAGCAAATCATCTACTTACAGAGAGAAGCTAAATAAAATGAAAACCCAACCACAGCCTCTGAACTGGTAAATAGAGAGCTGCACAGATATAAAATTTGGATAAACATCCATCTGCAATCCGCAAACATGGTCCAAGGATATCTGCAGATATAAAGCAGATATCTGCAGGTTTGCAGGGCTCTACTGATGAAATATTAAATTCTTAAATCATTAAAAACCACCACCCTCTTGTTGAGCTCTATTGGAATCAAGGTGAGCTGAAATGCTTTTTAAATACATATAAAATCTGATTCATTAAGCACCAAGTCCTCCTTATCTTTAGTCACGCAGGTAGTGCTTTGGGAGTCAATGGGATGACTCACTTGAGTCAGACAAGTAAGATTTAGCCATCAGATAATATATGGTTAGAATTAAGAATTACAAATAAATGCTTCTATTATAAAATATAATTATTTAAAAATAATGTATCCTTTTATTTTTCCACCTTGGATTGAGTGCAGGGTTCTGTGTTTCAAATGCAAGAGTTGATGTCATCACTATCACCTATAGTGTGCACAGCTTTATTCATATGTCTTTACCTGAGACGTTTGTAATATGCCCGTCACCAGAGCTGATGGAGTTAAGGCTAGCACCAACTTTTGCAGTCAAGGCCGTGGTTTACTTTTAAAACGCATTAATTTATAATAGTAATCTTGTGCCTGTATTTTCTTGAGCCATAGTGCTCCAAAATGATCCAGGCCTGTGCAGAGTCCCACTAATTTCAGAAGGACTCCACATGTGCTTTGCAAGATCAGGACTGTAGGGCCTTAACCTGCACCACAGAAGTCAACAGGATTTTATGTCCAAAACAGTTGATAGTATTCAGTTTTATAGAGCAGTTCAGTACCATCTTTAAGGTTTGTTTCGGCTGTTGGTCTTGAGAGTCTGTTTATTCATGTTTGTGTTGTATATTTACAAATAGAGTGTTAAGGTTCCCAGAGCAATTTAACACTCTTCTTTGTGTTGGTAATTTGAATAAAAAGAAAACAAATTAATCCATAGAGTTATCTTTGGGCGTCTTATTTTGGACATGATATTTCCATCATTCTTCCTATTTGCTTAGAATGTTGCATATCTTCTTTATTCTTCATGACTCTATAGTTAAGGCTGAGTTCCATTTTGCACTTAAAGAAGAGATTTATCCTCTTGTTGTTCATCTAAAATATTGTGTATCCTCTCCAAACTTATAGCATTTACTATTTGAGTAAAGAATGAATATTCTGAGAATTTACAAATAAATCCGTTACTTTGAGTTTGTTAGTTTTAAAATAATTCCTTTGAGAAATTTAGCCTGTCAGTCTTTTTGACCTGAATGATCTTAATAATGGAACAACAGACTCAGACTTTCAAAATCTTGTGCATATGCTGTATTTGAAAATAGGCTGTAATGAAGCTAAGTTATTAATAATAGTTGTAGCTAATGGTTAACTCAAATAGGCTAAAATAGGGTTCAACAATTCAGGTAGGGGTATTGTAACATCAGAGGTAATTCAACCAGTCATCACTCTTCCTCTGTAACTAATTTGCATGCAATAGCTATATTAGTTGTAATGAGTAAGTGGTATGAGGGACACTGGAGATGTGTCAAGAATTCTAATTGGCAGATGCACTGCTGCCTCAGCTCCTCTGTGCACTAAGGCAGCCCTGCTGGGAAACTGAGAAGAGTGCATGGATGGCCAGAGTCATTGGGACCCAAGGAATGGGTTCCCCTCACCACTTCACATAGCTCTCAGTAACAGCTCTCTAAACCAATACATTGATGGCAAATTAACGACCCAATTCATCAGTACACTAAAGTTGCTTTGTGTTGCTCTGGTGTACTGGTGAATCTGCCCTCTAAAGTTCAATAAATATATTAATTACTTAAGGTTGATACAAAATACCCAAAATCAGTAGAAACATTGCACAATAACATTCGTTTTGGGTCTCTTGTTTGCGTCTATGTATGACATTTTTAATAATTTTTGAAAACCAAGGAAATTTTCACACAACAAACTGCATTAATATCAAATTAAGGTTGAGAATACATGTTAGTAATTTAAGAATACAAATAATTACAGATATGTTATAATTATACCAAACCTAGGCATTATAAACTCAGGAAGTTCAAAGTTAAAGTGACACAAAAAATATTCAAATATTTGAGGTACGGAATACACAAGAAAGGTACCCAGGCAACTTCAAATCTATCCTGTAGGCACACCATGAAAAGAAAAAATATAGGGAAATGTCATTAAAATCAGTTTAATCTAATCTGGACCAGAAACACTAAAATGCCTTAGTTTTTATGCAGTGCAGCTAAGATTGTTTGGGTGCCTTAAATGTGCATTTCCATACCATTTCTTTGAAGTGTAATCTTAACGCTGAATTTCCTGTGTTTGTGTTACTTGGTTTTGGGACCCTAGCTCCATGTTAGCATAATTTTTTGCCTTTGAATAAGGATTGTGAATTTGGTTTGCATCTGTCAGATTAGGAAAGTATTTCAAATAATGCGTGATCATTTTGCACAGTAAATTGTCTCTCTCAAAAATACTGATGCCAAATCCATAATGCATGTATAACAGTAATTGTTTTTCACATGTAGCCGTGTTTTATTCTGCTGATTCAATCCTCCTTGACACAAATATAACAGTTCATTACCATTCTTAAAAGGCTGTATGAGAAGCATCTGTCCATTGTAACATTCCAGTGAATGGCAGATTTGAATCAAGAAAATCACAAAAAACAGAAGATGGTATTTTAGCAAGCAAAATCAGTTATTTTTATTTGCAGTTCAGAACCATACTTGAGGTCAAAACACTCCAGAATTTTTAGACTATTTGAAATCTGGATCCAAATTTTGTGGACTAAGATCTTCTATAGCTTTAATTTGCTTGCCAGCAGTACCAACAAATGGTTTGCAAATTGAACCAAGGGGCTTGAATTTGAGCAGACCAGACAACATATAGTAACAAGCAATTGTTCAGAGTTTTCTCAATTTCGTGCTGCTTTTTAGTGCAAGCCATTTCACAGTGGCATGGATTTTTAATTTCTTTAGAAATTTTATCAATGTGCCACCATATCACAGGGAAGATTGGTCCAGCCCCAGCTCTGACTAATTCACTGCTTCCCAGCTGAGGTGTGGGGTTAGGATGTCAGGTGATAGCCATCAAGAGTTTAGTTGAGCTGAAGAGCTGCAGGGAGCAGGTAGGCTCCTGTAGTAGGCTGTGGAGCAGGGGAAAGAACCCTGCTACAAGGTACAGTGGAGAGTGAGAACTGCAGGGAGATTCCAGTGTGTTGACCTTGGACCAGAATAAGGACTGGAGGAGCAGAGAGAAGATGTGGAAAAGCCCCTGGGAATGGTAGCCCATGTTGGGCAGAGGAACTAATTTATTTTGTCTAAGTTTCTGCATAATCCATAAGGCCCTGAAGCAAGGGCCTGAAATGGACTGGGGAGCTAGCTAGTAAGTGTATACCCCATTTTGACAATGTATGGAAAATGGTTTAAATCTTTTCAAAGGCAGCATCCGATTTATCTACTGTAGCTTAATCTATGTTCTTTTAAGAAATGAAATATCAAAATGTAGATTACATTGGCATCAGGTCTCCAAGAATGGCTGGAGTTTTTGATTCTTGTAAGAACTGTGTTACATTATCTGATCTTTTGACTGGTTATGTTCACAACATTATCTTGTGAACATCTTTACTAATTTGGAACTGAAATTTGATGATTGAATATATCTTAGCACTGTGACGTCAATTAAGTTGTCAATATGAACCAAAGACAAGTTCTCTAATCAACTCACATTCTGATCGATCCATCTCTCGGGTAAAAAGTACTATCTGGGCTGCAAACAAGGATTGATGTGATCAGCTGAAGCTTTTGAAACACAGTGAATTGTTAGTGAATTTATTTTATTCATAATACAGTAATCCAGTGTTTCCCAAATTTGGGACACCACTTGTTCAGGGAAAGCCCCTGGCGGGCTGGACTGGTTTGTTTATCTGCTGCGTCCGCAGGTTCGGCCAATCACGGCTCCCACTGGCTGTGGTTCACCGCTGAAGGCCAATGGGGGCTGTGGGAAGTGGCACGGTCCGAGGGACGTACTGGCTGCCGCTTCCCACAGCCCCCATTGGCCTGCAGCGGCAAATGGAGCCGCAATCGGCCGAACTTGCGGACACAGCAGGTAAACAAACCAGCCCGGCCCGCCAGTGGCTTTCCCTGAACAAGTGGCATTCCAAGTTTGGGACACACTGCAGTAATCAATACAGGTCTTAAAGGTGGCTGTGGGAGAGATTCCGGTTTACTAGGAAGATCTACAGAGTATTATGCATTACTGCCAAACCAGATGATCTATTGTATCTAAAAGGAAAGTAGCTGTACACTGTGATTAAATTAGCAAAAGTTTGAAGTGACCAACACTGTGTGGATAAAACAAGCCCACCTCTTCATATTTTTATTGCTTTATTTCCATGTTTTTTTAAAAGAACAAATGATGATTGCATTCTCTGTTAACAAAGGCATCATTTAACACAAGGGTGACAAAGGAGCTACACCATTCAGATCCTCTTATTCTTCTCCCTCTGTCTTTGAAGACTGGGAGATGGTCACTAGGATTCGGTAGCCCACTCCAGCCCTTCAGGTGCAATATTGACTATGGAGGTGTTCTGCCTCAACTCTGCAGCCTGGATTGGAATAATAATGCACGTATTCACATTGCAATGACTGTGTTTCACAGCAGAAAACAAAGATTGTTTAAAATGTGAAGACTATTGCAGAACAAAGCAAAACCAGCACATGCCAAAATCATGGAATCTGTAGTTTTCTCTTATCCTGATGATAAGACAGGATTTGTTTTATGAGAATTTTGGAATGTTTTAATGAGACATTTACAGTTTCATTCAGCTAGGCCTTCAGTTTGAAGTATCTGTCCTGGTTTCCTGAGCTAATCCCTCCTGCGCATCACTCTTGTTTCATCCTCAGTGTCTTCTTCATTGTCCTCTTTCATTACCTTCCTCTCTGCATTAAAACACATCATAGTCTTCTACATCATCTTCACTAGATTATACTTGCCTCGCATCCCTCCTTCTCAGTAGCTTTGTACTCAAATGACATGACTACTCACACTGTATTCATTCTCTCTCCAGTAACTCTCTCCTTGATTCCCTTCAGTCTGGTTTTTGCCACTTTCATTCTATTGAAACTGTCATTACCGAGATAGTCAAATCACAAAGCATCTTGCTCTATCTGCCACCTCTAATATGGTTGATCACGACCTCCTTCTGCAAATTCTTCTCTTTTTGTTTTCTAAACTCTCTTAGTGGGGACCAATATCAAATCCGGAACTCGTTGGAATTTTCCCCCCTGCAAAATATTTTGTCAAAAAACAAATATTGAAAAAATTCAACCATAAACTGAAAAATGTTTGGTTTGGCAGATTTTGGTTTTCCAATGAAAAATCAAAAATTTTCAAGGTAAACAGAAACTTCCCACAAAAAGTTTTGTTTAATCAAAACCCCAAAATTCAACCATAAGAATGGCCATAGCTCAGTGGTTTGAGCATTGGCCTGCTTAAACCCAGGGTTGTGAGTTCAATCCTGGAGGGGCCATTTAGGGATCTGGGGCAAAAATTGGGGATTGGTCCTGCTTTGAGCTGGGGGTGGGACTAAATGACCTCCTGAGGTCCCTTCCAACCCGGATATTCTATGATTTCATAGAGTCTAAACACATTGTTATAAGTTCAATACCCATCTTAACCATACTAAGACACAGGTGAAACAGACTGGTTTCTAGCAATGAATTTGTTGGTGCTTGGCTGAGGCCTAAAGAGCTGGCACCTGCTCTGCCAGCACCACATCATGCTTAAAAGATTAAACATTTTTATAGTAGTGCACAGAGAACCTTGCATAGAGAGTGGAGCTGCTCAATGTAATTTATGAATTTGCTGATCTGGTTATCATAGGACTGTAAGGGACCTTGAGAGGTCATCTAGTCCAGTCCCCTGCCTCGTGGCAGGACTAAGTATTATCTAGACAATTCCTGACAGGTGTTTGTCTAACTTGCTCTTAAAAATCTCCAATGATGGAGATTCCACCACCTCGCTAGGCAATTTATTCCAGTGCTTAACCACCTTGACAATTAGGAAGATTTTCCTAATGTCCAACCTAAACCTCCCTTACTGCAATTTAAGCCCATTGCTTCTTGTCCTATCCTCCCTCCCCAATTTTTCTCCCTCCTCCTTGTAACAACCTTTTACGTACTTGAAAACTGTTATCATGTCCCCTCTGAGTCTTCTCTTTTTCCAGACTAAACAAACCCAGTTTTTTCAATCTTCCCTCATAGGTCATGTTTTAATCATTTTTGTTGCTCTTCTCTGGACTTTCAATTTGCCCACATCCTTCCTGAAATGTGGTGCCCAGAACTGGACACAATACACCAGTTGAGGCCTAATCAGTGCAGAGTAGAGCGGAAGCATTACTTCTCGTGACTTGCTTATGATACTCCTGCTAATACATCCCAGAATGATGTTTGCTTTATTTGCAACAGCGTTACCCTGTTGACTCATATTTAGCTTGTGGTTCACTATGATCCCCAGATCCCTTTCCGCAGTACTCCTTCCTTGGTAGCCATTTCCCATTTTGTATGTGTGCAACTGATTGTTCCTTCCGAAGTGGAGTACTTTGCATTTGTCCTTATTAAATTTCATACTATTTACTTCAGACCATTTCTCCAGTTTGTCCAGATCATTTTAAATTTTAATCCTATCCTCCAATGCACTTGCAACCCCTCCCAGCTTGGTATTGTCCGCAAACTTTATAAGTGTACTCTGTATGCCATTATCTAAATCAGTGATGAAGATATTGAACAGAACTAGACCCAGAACCGATCCCTGCAGGAGCCCATTCGTTATGCCCTTCCAACGTGACTGTGAACCACTGATAACTACTCTCTGGGAACAGTTTTCCAGCCAGTTTTGCACTCACCTTATAGTAGCTCCATTTAGGTTGCATTTTCCTAATTTATTTATGAGGTCATGCGAGACAGAATCAAAAGCTTTACTAAGGTCAAGATATACCATGTTTACTGCTTCCCCCCATCTACAAGTCTTGTTACCCTGTCAAAGAAAGCTCTCAGGTTGGTTTGACATGATTTGTTTTTGACAAATCCATGCTGACTGTTACTTATCATCTTATTATGTTCTAAATGTTTGCAAATTGATTGCTTAATTGCTCCATAATCTTTCCGGGTGCAGAAGTTAAGCTGACTGGTCTGTAATTCCCTGGGTTGTCCTTATTTCCCTTTTTATAGATTGGCACTATATATATATATATGGACTCTTTATTTTCTTCCTGCTTGTTTTTCCTTACAGCTCCCTATTAAACGAAATTAATATATAATATTATATATCTATATCTATAGATATATAGATATATAATATATATTAATTTAGTTTAATAAGGAGCTGTAAGGAAAAACAAGTAGGAAGAAAATAAAAGCTCAAGATAAGATACAGCTCAGCAAACAGTTGAGGGTTCTTAAGGATCAGTGCCAGACCCATTGGCTCTGAGGACTTTGGACCCAATGGCTTTCTGAGCCTACAGGACTGGCTTGAACCAGAGGGCCAAAGGCTGTGAGCACAGAAGAACAAAAAGCTGTGACAGTTTAAAAAATCTCTCTCCTCAAGAAAGTGGGTAGCTGTTCAGGGGCTGAGACACAGGTGTCTGCTGGGTGTCTGAAGAAGGTAGGCCTGCCTAGGCTGCCTCAGGGCATGGTAAGCCGTTAGGTAAGATGGACATGTGTGTAGACTGTTTTGTTTTAAAATCCTTTTTCTCTAAATGCATTATTCTTTGTGTTAAAATAAATGGTACTTTTGGTTTCAGAAGGCTGTCTGGTCACTAGTTACCAGTGGTCGCAAACTCCCAAAGGCGAGAATCCCAGGTCTCCAACTCAGTCAGACCTGCCAGCTGGAAAGCATGGTTGGTACACAGGGTGCTTTAGCCCAGGGTCTGGTCTAAGACAGTGGTTTTCAAACTTTTTTTCCGGGGACGCAGTTGAAGAAATTGTTGATGCCTGCGACCCAACAGAGCTGGGGCTGAGGGGTTTGGGATATGGGAGGAGCTCAGGGCTGGGGCAGAGGATTGGGGTGTGGGGGTTAGGGCTGTGGGGTGGGACTGGGAATGAGGGGTTCAGGGTGTGGAAGGGGCCTCTGGGCTGGGCAGGGGGTTGGGGTGCAGGAGGGGGTCAGGGCTCTAGGCTGGGGGTGCAGGCTCTGGGGTGGGGCCAGGGATGAGGGGCTTGGGGTGCAGGAAGGGGTTCTGGGTTTGGGGGGCCTCAGGGCTGGGGAAGTGGGTTGGGGTGTGGGAAGGGGTCAGGGCTCTAGGCTGGGGATGCAGGCTCTGAGGCGGCGCTGGGGATGAGGGGTTTGGGGTCCAGGAAGGGATTCCAGGTTTTGGGGGGCATGGGGTTGGGGCACGGACTTATCTCCTGCCACTCCCAGTCAGGGGTTTAGAGGCAAGCTTCCTGCCTGTCTTGCACTGCGGACCACACTGCACCCCAGAAGCGGCCAACAGCAGGTCTGGCTCCTAGGTGGAGGCACGTAAGCGGCTCTGCACAACTCTCGCCTGCAGCGCGCGAAGCCCCGTGGCCCCCCCCACCTCAGAGTCGGACCCGCTGATGACCACTTCTATAGTGTAGCGTGGAAAAGGTGGGCACTAGCCTGCCTTAGCTGGGCAGCACTGCCGATGGGACTTTTAACATCCCAGTTGGTGGTGCTGACCAGAGCAATGTGACCCAACGCCTTACATGCCATGACCTAGTAGTGGGTCGTGACCCACAGTTTGAAAAATACTGGTCTAAGAGTGGAAGACTCATGGAATTCCACCCAAGAGATCAGATTGATCAGGAAGAGGATAACCATGACAAACCCATTCAAGATCAGGACCCTACTGTGCCAAGCACTGTATAATTGTTTTGTATGGGACAATCCCTTCCTTGATGAGCTTACAACAGTAAATAAACTAAAGATGCAAGAATTATCCCCCTTTTACAGAGAGGGAACTGAGATGCAGAGAGACGTGACTTGTCCGAGGTCACAGAGGAAGTCTGTAGCAGGCAGTGGGAATTAAACCCACATCTTCTGGGTCTCAAATCTCATTTCTTAATCACAAGATCATCCTTCTTCTTTGTAGAATAGGAGAAATTCAAAGCTCAGTGGAGAGTTCTCTTAGACATTTTAAGTAAATATATTCTGAAACATGTATTTGTCAGGTTCAAGGTTCTGGTGTCCCTGGCAATAGCTGCCTGTATTAGTAATAGCTAAAGTAAAAGAAACAATACAGCTTCCTGCTGTCTGTTTACTGGCCCAGGGAGTGTTAACAAAGCTATCAACTGGCATGACAATAATACAGACCCCAAAACTCAAGGTCTTGGCAGGTGAGTGTGTTTTTGAGGTCACCTTTAATAAGCAAACAGCAGTAAAGCAGATAGATGAGCTTACCAAGAGCACAAACAAGAAATCAAGTTTATTTGGCACTATCTGCAATGCTAACAAATGTATTTCATCCGCAGCAGCCACTGAGTTAGGGAGCCAAAGTAGTTCAGGGTCTTTCTGAAGTGTGATTTCATGTACGTTATTGTGTTTCCGCACCACAGGCGATGGCTTTATGGACACTGAGATCACAGTAATGAGCTATCTACAGATAGATTCTTTCAATTAGGCTGTTCCTCCATGATTAACAACGGCTCTTCTCTCCTGCTATAATGATTCAGTCTTTGGGATTTTTTTCCCCTCCCGTGACAAATGTCAGGTCATTGCAGGAGAGACTGACACACTCTAACCTTAGCAAAAGCCACAGCGTTGTTGCTTTTGTTACATTATTTTTTCTTCCCAATACAGAATTGTATTTTTTAAGAGAAGGCAAACAAAGGAACACAGGTATTTGCGTTGCTAAATGCTCTTTTCCAGAAGCGTTTCTCTGATGTGGTTTAAAGAGCAGGGTGACACAATAAATATTGTTGACTATATTATAGTGATGCTGCAACTATAGTCCTGGGTGCAACTATAGTCCTGGGTCTGCTTCTGTGCCATTGTCAACTACTATAACTTGTCAGGAAAAATCAGACTGGCTCAAAATAATAATCCACAAGGTCTCAGCTGGGGAGCAATTATTTTTGTTCTCAAAGCAAACTTTGAAATAAAACCAGCTGTTTTTTATTATGAGCACAAACTTTGTAGAAATGTTAGTGATTCAGATGCTTTTATGTGTTGATGCATTTTTGTGAATTCTTGTTCTTCTAGTTCCCAATCTAGTCTTCCTTAATCTCAGATGTCCATGGGGATGTAGGACTGGAAGGAGCCTCCTGGGTCATCAGGTCCAATTCTCTGCTACTGAAAGAACCTCATCGTATTATCCTATTCATGAACTTATCAAGTCCATCTTAAAACCAGTTAGGTGTAGTGGGGGCAAACAACCTGTCAGAAGGCTGTTCCAGAACTTCTCCCCATGATGGTTAGTAATACATATAGTATATTATCATAAAGGCTCTCTAAGAAAGAGGGACTTCTGTATGGCAGTGTAGGAGGAAGGATGGTCCAGTATTTATGGTACTAGCCTGGAGGACCTGGGTTTGATTCCCTGCTTCTCCAAATGCTTCCTGTTTGACCTTGGGTAAGTCACTTGCTCTGTTCCCCATCTGTAAAATAGGCATAGCAGCACTGCCCTATTTCACAGTGTTGGTGAGAAGATAAATACATTAGAGATTGTGAGGTGCTCAGATACTGTGATGGTGAGGGCTATATTTAGGTAGAACAACCAAAGCACAGTCCAGTGAGTCATGTACCCTGATTTGGCTCCCATCCATTAAAGATTGCTTCTGCATTAGTGGGTATATCGCTAGTCCTCTGTCAAGAATGCCCCTATCTCATTCACCATCAGGTCAGGGAGTCTCCTCCAGATATGAGATCTAGATGGTGACTGGAACCTTGACAGATGGTGTCCCCATCTCAACCTATGGCAGAAAGCTTATTTACTGAATAATATGAGCTAAAGTAGCACCATACCAGCCTCCCTGCCACAGCCACCAGCCTGGCACAATTTAAATCTTCTTGCGCAACATTCCAGCCAGTTGGTGTGCATTCTGTGAGGCTCTCTTACACATTGCCTCTGAATTTAGCCCAGTGCCTGATCCAGAGGGCTCTTTGAGTATGTTTACACTGCAATGTAAGCCTAGAGTCAAGTTAGTAGACTCTGGGTTTGTTAACCTAGGTTTGAGAGTCTACATTCATTGGTAACCCTGGGTCCAGCATTTAAACTGATTATGTGGGCTTGAGTCCAACCACCTATATCCCAGACTTCCTAGTGTCTTCCCAAAACATGGCCACTCGAGTCCTTTGTTCATGGTGCAGTGTGAGAAAATTTGATTGTCCAGAGGACAACGAAAAGTTGACCCCATGAGAATCTTTTGGCAGATTCTCAGAGCACAAGTCCACCAGGGCTGTGTCCACATTACAAAGCAATAGGGCTTGAACCCTGGGTCCTGACTTTACTCAGGCTCAGACCCTCCACCCCCAGGGGGTTCTGGGACCATGGTCTGAGCCCTAGATTAGTTCAATTTGTGCATAGTTCGAACCCTGGCCTTTGTGACATTCCCCTCTGGTGTTATCTGGATCAGTGATCTGCTAGGCCACTCCAATCCTTGACTCTGGGAGCCAGCCTTACCCTGCTCTGCTGTGAGAACCCCCACTCCTGGGCTGTTCATGCACAGCCTCTGGCATGTAAGCTGCTCCCAGCTACTTGGAAGCGAATGATACTAGCCAATATCTCCGGTCCCAGACACAACCCTAGGAACCTCCATCTTGCAGTGCCCAGTTCTGCCTGCTGGACCCTGCAAGCTTATATGAGTTCGCCAATTTAACAAAGAAATTGATATGTACCAGGCTTGCTATCCCAAGAGAAACCTCTGACATACTTCAAACCAAGCACACTGCTTCAGATAGAACAAACAAATAAATTTATTAACTATAAAGATAGATTAAGTAATTATAAGTCAAAGCACAACAAGTCAGATTTAGTCAAATGAAATAAAAGCAAAACACATTCTAAGATGATCTTAACACTTTCAGTGTCCTTACAAACTTAGATGCTTCTCACCACAGGCTGGCTGGTTGCCCTTCAGCCAGGCTCTCCCCTTTAATCAGTGCTTCAGTCGCTTGGTGGTGGGTTCTGTAGATGTAGGTGGAAGAGAGAGGAAGAGCATGGCAAACGTCTCTTCCTTCTATTATGTCCTTTCCTCCCTCTTGGCTTTGGCCCCCCCTGCTTCAGAGTCAGGTGAGCATTACTGAGTCTCTACAAGCAAGGTTGAGCAAATCCCCTGGTGTGGCCTCATGTAGGTGAGTCACTGCATTGTCGCTCCCTTGCTGGACAATGGCTGTTGATGGGTTGTTTGACACCCTGCCTGGGCGTTGGTTACTTTCATAGAATCATAGAATATCAGGGTTGGAAGGGACCTCAGGAGGTCGTCTAGTCCAACCCCTTGCTCAAAGCAGGACCAATCCCCAACTAAATCATCCCAGTCAAGCCTGACCTTAAAAACCTCAAAGGAAGGAGATTCCACCACCTCCCTAGGTAATGCATTCCAGTGCTTCACCACCTTCCTAGTGGAAAAAGTTTTTCCTAATATCCAACCTAAACCTCCCCCACTGCAACTTGAGACCATTACTCCTCGTTCTGTCATCTGCTACCACTGAGAACAGTCTAGATCCATCCTCTTTGGAACCCCCTTTCAGGTAATTGAAAGCAGCTACCAAATCCCACCTCATTCTTCTCTTCCTAATCATTTTTGTTACCCTCCACTGGAAGTTTTCCAATTTTTCCACTACTTCTTGTAGTGTGAGGCCCAAAACTGGACACAGTACTCCAGATGAGGCCTTACCAACATCGAATAGAGGGGAACGATCACGTCCCTCAATCTGCTGGCAATGTCCCTACTTATACATCCCAAAATGCCATTGGCCTTCTTGGCAACAAGGGCACACTGTTGACTCATATCCAGCTTCTCGTCCACTGTAACCCCAAGGTCCTTTTCTGCAGAACTGCTACCTATTCGGTCCCTAGGCTGTAGCGGTGCATGGGATTCTTGCGTCCTAAGTGCAGGACTCTGCACTTGTCCTTTTTGAACCTCATCAGATTTCTTTTGGCCCAATCCTCTACCTCTCCTCCCAGTTTAGTGTCATCTGCAAACTTGCTGAGGGTGCAATCCACGCCACCCTCCAGATCATTAATGAAGATATTGAACAAAACCAGCCCCAGGACCGACCCTTGTGGCACTCCACTTGATACTGGCTGCCAACTAGACATGGAACCATTGATCACTACTCATTGAGCCCGACAATCTAGCCAGCTTTCTATCCACCTTATAGTCCATTCGTCCAGCCCATACTTCTTTAACTTGCTGGCAAGAATACTGTTGGAGACTGTGTCAAAAGCTTTGTTAAAGTCAAGGAATAACACGTCCACTGCTTTTCCCTCATCCACAGAGCCAGTTATCTCGTCATAGAAGGCAATTAGATTAGTCAGGTATGACTTGCCCTTGGTGAATCCATGCTGACTGTTCCTGATCACTTTCCTCTCCTCTAAGTGTTTGAGAATTGATTCCTTGAGGACCTGCTCCATGATTTTTCCAGGGACTGAAGTGAGGCTGACTGGCCTATAGTTGGATCCTCCTCCTTCCCTTTTTTAAAGATGGGCACTACATTAGCCTTTTTCCAGTCATCCGGGACCTCCCCCAATCGCTATGAGTTTTCAAAGATAATGGCCAATGGCTCTGCAATCACATCCGCCAACTCCTTTAGCACTCTTGAATGCAGCGCATCCGGCCCCATGGACTTGTACACGTCCAGCTTTTCTAAATAGTCCCGAGCCACTTCTTTCTCCACAGAGGGCTGGTCACCACCTCCTCCCCATGCTGTGCTGCCCAATGCAGTAGTCTGGGAGCTGACCTTGTTCATGAAGGCAGAGGCAAAAAAAGCATTGAGTACATTAGCTTTTTCCACATCCTCTGTCACTAGGTTGCCTCCCTCATTCAGTAAGGGGCCCACACTTTTTTTGACTTTCCTCTTGTTGCTAACATACCTGAAGAAACCCTTCTTGTTACTCTTAACATCTCTTGCTAGCTGCAACTCCAGGTGTGATATGGCCTTCCTGATTTCACTCCTGCATGCCTGAGCAATATTTTTATACTCTTCCCTGGTCATTTGTCCAATCTTCCACTTCTTGTAAGCTTCCTTTTTGTGTTTAAGATCAGCAAGGATTTCACTGTTAAGCCAAGCTGGTCGCCTGCCATATTTACTATTCTTTCTACATATCGGGATGGTTTGTCCCTGTAACCTCAATAAGGATTCTTTAAAATACAGCCATCTCTCCTGGACTCCTTTCCCCCTCATATTATTCTCCCAGGGGATCCTGCCCATCAGTTCCCTGAGGAAGTCAAAGTCTGCTTTTCTGAAGTTCAGGGTCCGTATTCTGCTGCTCTCCTTCCTTCCTTGTGTCAGGATCCTGAACTCGACCATCTCATGGTCACTGCCTCCCAGGTTCCCATCCACTTTTGCTTCCCCTATTAATTCTTCCCAGTTTGTGAGCAGCAGGTCAAGAAGAGCTCTTCCCCTAGTTGGTTTCTCAAGCACTTGCACCAGGAAATTGTCCCCTACACTTTTCAAAAACTTCCTGGATTGTCTGTGCACCGCTGTATTGCTCTCCCAGCAGATATCGGGGTGATTGAAGTCTCCCATGAGAACCAGGGCCTGTGATGTAGTAACTTCTGTTAGTTGCCGGAAGAATGCCTCATCCACCTCATCCCCCTGGTCCGGTGGTCTATAGCAGACTCCCACCATGACATCACCCTTGTTGCTCACACTTCTAAACTTAATCCAGAGACTCTCAGGTTTTTCTGCAGTTTCATACCGGAGCTCTGAGCAGCCATACTGCTCTCTTACTGCTTTCCTTGCTGTTGCTTCTGGGGAACTAATATCTGGTTGATTCCTGCAACTTACAGTGTGTTTTTGTGACCACCATACTACACAATTCTCATAACTTCCTATGCATTAATGATACACATATATGGAGAGAGAAATGACTTTCAGAAGATCATAACCTTTCCCTTGATGCCTTACACGTAAGATCACGATTATATGAAAATGAGGAATATGGGGGTTACAGCACGCTCCCTCAAGGTATAGAATGTCACAGCCTCCCACTGTATTGTAGACATTCAAAACATGCCACAAGGGTGTGTTGGTGTGGCATAACAGGTAGCTGGGGGATGGTAGGGGCTGATGACAGCCATTGGTGAGGAGAATAATTAGTCTAGGACCTGCTGCTGTTTCTATTTTTAAATCCTAGAACTGTCATTGTTAAGCTGGGTTTAGCAGTTGGGAGAAATATCATTGCAGCTCAGTAGTTCGGATGCATCTGCTCAGATGTGTAAATTACAAGGAAAAAAGCTAGTTGAATGGATGAGATTAGCTATAAATTCATTAATGTTAAGTTTTTTTTTTAAACCAGAAGAACCATATGCATGATGATGAGTATAGTACGGTATTAACTATAGCTAATTAGGCCTAAAGCCACACACTGAACAATGAGGATAAAACAAAATATTGAATAGCTGCTCATTTATTGAGCACTGTCCATCCTGTGCACTGAATGAGGCAGGGGTCCTGTGGAAAATAATATGTGGTCGTGTAATTAAAGACTGTATCATAAGGCTACTCACAAAGGAGCCAAGTTAAGCTTGCACAAGCAACCTTAATTCTTTTAGATATAACTGGGTTTTTCCAAAAAAAGGGGGAGAACAAAACCCCCCAAAGACAAAAAGCACAGAAAAATGAAGGGAGAGAAAAGAAGGTGGGGCAGGGTGCTGAAAGGAGAGTGATATCTCAGTTACCATCCGCTAAGAGTTAATAAAAGATTTCTAAAAAGTCAGTCCAAATCTGTTCAAATTTGTCTGAAGTCCCGCTTCTCTAAAACATTACTCGCTCTTCAGCTGCCAGGTCAGCCAAATTGCTGTGCCAAGCTTGCGTCCCGGAAAGGAGTCTGCTCTTCCATCTGCAATATAAGTCGTTTGTCTACAAGTGCTGCTTTAAAAAACCAAGCTTTCCATGAGGTAGAGAGTTTCCAAGCTGATGGGATATATTCCAAAACACAGTTCTGGGAAGTAATTTTTAAGGAGGTATCCATTATCCTATTAACCCTCCCACCTGCTTCTACTCAGCCACCTGCTGTTTGAGACAGAGCGATGGTATGTCCAGGGATTCTCAGCTTTCTGCCTCTTACACAGCAATTTTTTTCTTAGTTTTTCTTTCCTTTTGTTATTTTATTTGTTCTTTAGTCTCAGTTGTGTTTGTTTGGAAAGGGTGTTAAACCCCACCCCCCATAAAACCCCTATTTTGGGGGCATTACCACCCTGGATTATGCTGAAGACCCCAGGGTTTAAGCTCTGCCAGACCTGCTACAGGTCTATTCCCTGTAGTGACAGGCATTAGAGCGGCCTTCACTGCCTCAGAGACACCCATGTCTTGTCTAACTGTAAGGTGAGTACAGCGTTTAAAGGCAGGTCTCAGAAAGGCTAGACTGAAGCACCTTCTAAAGGAGTGTTCATTAGCCCCAGTGGTGTCCGCTTCCCTCTCCCCACCCACCCTCATACATCGGCCTCAACATCCCAGGCTGCCCCCCATGGCAGAACCTCTGGTACCTAGGACTTCTAAAAAGAAGAAGCCTCTCTCTCCTTTTGGAGAGCCTAAGAAGAGGGGGCGGTCATCCCACAAATCCCACTTTAAGGAGACCTCCTGTCCAACAAGGGGAACATTTGAGGCTCCATCTGTGCATGGTACTGAGCCAGCACTACTGCACATGAAGCACTGTGTAGACAAGTCTTCTAGCTGACAGCACAGGGAGGAGCCTGCCTCGGCACCAACTGACAATTCCAGGCACTGAGAGATGCACAGACCTCCTTTGCAAGCCCCAGTACCGTCATCTACCTTTCAACAGGGATTCAAGGTTAGAGAAGCTCTACAAGCCTCGCTGGTACCATATTCACCATCTTGGTACTGCCAAGCCTCGGTCCTGACTCAGTCTTCTGGATACCATAGCCCTCCAGATTTGTTTTCGTGGAGGACCTCCTTATATTGGAGCATAATAGAGCTGGACTCACCTGGCGGCGCCTCCTGCTCGTTGTCCTTGGGAATTAGCTCGTCAGCCTCTGGAGCGCTGTCTGGTGATCCGCCTTACCGCCGGCCCCAGTCCCTCCCAGGACCCGATGCCTCCTCCCACTGGGGTGTTGCCCCCTGGCAGTAAACCCCAACAATCCCTGAGGGTCTGCCCTCCCCGGGGAACCCCCACCCACTACCCCCACCTTGCCTCAGGCTTGGCTACTGCCAGTCATCGCTTAGCCCTGCTCCCTGGGGCAGACTGCAGTGTATCAGCCACTCATCACAGGCAAGGGGGTTTGGACCTGCTGCCTCTGTCTACCCATGGGCTGCCCCCTTGCAACACCAGTACCTAATAGGCCCTAATCTAGGCCTCGCAGCCTGGGGGTTTCCAGCTCCCCTGGCCTTTCCCCCTCAGCCCGGCTCCACTCTAGGTATTCCCTTAGGTCCCTGCACCAGGCCTTTCCCTCTCTGAACGCAGAGAGAGAGACTGGCTAAGCTTCAGCCTAGCAGCCCCTTCATAGGCCCAGCTGCGGCCATCTCCCCAATCAGCCTAGCTTTTCTTACCCTTAGCCCTGGCTGTCTCCCAGGGATGGCTTTTAAGCTCCACAGGGCAGGAGCGGGTAACTACCCTGCTACATGGAGGCACCAGAGTCTATCCTTCAACTGCCTTCTATGAGGGCCCATTCCCTGGTATGGCCTAAATGGATTGAGCCCCATTTGGACCTCCAGTCTTCAGTACTAGTGCCTATCTCTGAAGTTTCCCCTCTTCTACCCAGGGGAAGATTCTTCTTCAGACTGAGGTCTTGGTACAGGGCTCCTTTTTAGCACCTCACCACTGCACTCCACTGAGCCAGTACTCTGAAGAAGCTCTTCCAGACCCCACCAGATGTCCTACAGTTAGGGTCTATCACTATCTATGGGGACCCTTTCCCTATCCACCCACCCTGCAAACGCTTCTTATGCAACTAGGCACTGAACACTACCAGTCCTTCCCTTTGGAGTCTCCAGGGCTCCAAAGGTCTTTACAAAGCTTCTCTCAGCAGTGGTGTCCCATTTATGTCAAAGGGGAATAGCAGTATTACCTGCTCTGGATGATTGACTCCTCAGGGTTGATCAACTCTAGAGATCCAGTCAGCAGTCTCTAGGGCTCTAGTCCTATTTCAGTCTCTGGATCAATGCACCAACCAAATCTACATTGACCCCAATCCAAAGATAGGCTTCATCAGAACCACTCTAGACTCCCTAATCACCAGATCCTATCTCCCCAAGGAGAGCTTCTCCACTCTGTCCAGTCTAATCTCGACAATACAACACTACCTGCAAACAATTGCAAGGACTTGCCTACAGCTCATGGGCCATGTGTTGGCCTCCATAATGTCACACTTCACATGGGACTGCACCTAAGGTGTCTACAGACATGGCTAAGGTCTGTGTACACCCCAAACAGACAGTCTTTTCAACAAGTCACGGTACCTCAGAAGGTTCTGGACTCTCTGAAGTGGTGAAAGGACCCTCTGAACGTCTGTGTGGGAACCCCGTTCTCACATCCCCCACCCTCTCAGACCCTCACAACAGATGCTTCTTTTTTGGATGTGAGGCGGCTCACCTCCAAGGGGCAAACAGCCCTGGGCAAGTGGTCTGTACAAGAGATCACGCTCCACATCAGTATTCTGGATCTGAGA
The DNA here is from genome assembly GCF_965140295.1 of Lepidochelys olivacea. NCBI lineage: Eukaryota > Metazoa > Chordata > Testudines > Cheloniidae > Lepidochelys > Lepidochelys olivacea. The sequence continues at coordinate 105,885,868 of NC_140416.1, forward strand.
GCAGTTTGTTATGCTTGCCAACACTTCCTTCACAGCATACAGAGCCACTCCATCAGGGTGATGCTGGACAGTAGGGCTGCAATGTATTACATCAACTGATAGGATGGAGCAAGATCCCAGTCCTTATGAGTAGAGTAGCTAAAGCTGTGGAACTGGTGCATTTCCCATCAGATGTACATCTCAACTGTGTATCTTCTAGGCCTCCAGAATACAGTCGCAGATTCCCTGAGCAGACACTTCCTTCAGGACCATGAAAGGGAGCTCAGTTATTCTGTCTTCCACAGCATCTGCCTGACCTGAGGTTTCCCAGAAACAGACCTCTTTGCCATCCTAAACAATGTGAAACGCCGTCCTTTCTGCTCCAAGGGAGGACATGGCTGTAACTCATTGGGAGATGCCCTGATAATGCTGTGGCGCCATACCCTGCTGTATGCTCACCCACCTCTACTTCTGATCCTCAAGATCTTACTCAAACTACATCAGGAACGAGCAAGGGTTATCCTCATAGTGCTGCCCTGGCCCAGACAAGTGTGGTACTTGAACATTATTCACCTCTCTGTGACAGCACTTTTCCATGACAGCACCTCTCCAACTTCCTCTCAAGAGGCATCTCCTGTCACAAAACTCGGGGACTTTGATCCATCCCAACCTCTCCTCCTTGAACCTCAGAGCATGGTTCCTAGATGGTTCTTAATCATGGAGCTAACCTGTTTGGCTCAGGTCCAATCAGTTCTCCTATCTAGCAAGAAACATAGTATTCGCAAAACTTACCTTCAGAAGTGGAAATGCTTCCACTCCTGGTTTTCTCTTCACTCTTCCCATGCCTCGGAGGTTTATCTTTCAAAAATCCTGGACTACCTGTTGGATTTAAAAACACAAGCTCTGTATATAAGCTCAAGCCAGACATTTGGCCACCATTGCAGCGTTCCACTCACCTACTGAAAGCTTCTCAGTCTTTGCCCACCTTACTACAGCTAGATTTCTCAAGAGCTTACATAGTTAGTTTCCACCTGTACAGAACCTGGCCCTTCAGTGGGACCTCAGTTTGATTCTCGATGCTCTGAGGAACTGATGGCTACCTGCTCTCTCCTGCACCTCTCCCTCAGGACTTCATTCCTGATAGCCATCACTTCAGTTAGATGAATGGAAGAGCTCGGTGCTATTATGGCTGACCTACCGTATACCATCTTTTGTAAAGACAAAATTCCCATCCTTGCTTCCTCCTGTAGGTCTCTTTGGAATATCACATTAATCAAGTGATTCGCCTGCCCATGTTCTACCCAAAACCTCATGCTTCCAGAGAGGAAACCAGCCTCCGTATACTAGTTGTCAGAAAGGCCCTCACCTTCCACCATGAGAGGACTAAGACCTTGCAGGCCTCTCCAAGGCTATTTATGTCATTTGCAGAGAGAACAAAGGGTCAGCCTATTTCCACTTAGACTGTCAAAGTGGGCTCCAGGTGGCATCATAGCCAGCTATGTATCCACTGGGATGCAGCACCCTCTCAGATTTTACACAACATTCCACAAGAGGTCAGTCCACATCCATGGCTCTGCTGAAGGACAGTCATAACAGAAATTTGTAGGACTGAACTTGATCTTCCATGTATACCTTTGCCAAGCAATACACCATCTTACCTGCTTGCAGAGATCATACTGCCCTGGTCTTGCCTCCTCAGCACCCACCTCCTCATGGAGTTACTGCTAGGGAGTCTCTTACAGTGGAGCACCCATAGGGGCATATACTCGAGAAGGAGAGGTTATTTACTTACAGTAACTTGCATTCTACAAGCTGTTTTGTCCCTCTGGGTGCTTCACCTTCCATCCTCCTTCCCCTTGGCTGTGGTGGCTCTGTTTTGTGACCAAGAGAAAACTTAGTGGCAGCAGGCCTGGGCCTCCCTATAGGCCCTTAATTAGAAGCACGTGCAGGCCCAGGTCAATGGACACTGCTTTGCATGCTGTGGTTGAGAGCGCACGCACCTGTGCACCTGCTACCATGCAGCACCCACAGGGACAAAACGTCTTAAAGTCAAGTTACTGTCAGGTATGTAATGTCTCCTCAAGCAGGTGACAGGAAGAAAGACAACAGTAAAATATCCCTTTGAAGAAATTGGTAACTGATCTCTGTCCAAGCCTTTGTTATCAAGAATTTAAAACTCTGCAAGGGTGATCTTTGTAACCAGTGTCAGAGTCAAGAAGGCATCCCGAGTTCTGTACTGATGCTTAAATGTTTAATACTGTCTTTATTTTGTAGAGAGGAACAGTTTCTTTTTGTTAATCAGTGTTGCTAGCAAATCTGAAGCTGTTATCTGCTGAAATGCATTTCGAGTAGCAGATAAAAGGAAATGGAAGAACCCTAAAGGCATTCTAAACCAAATGAGAGGGCAAGCCAAAATAAAAGAGCTGTAATACTCTGCTCTCACCTCAGGTCCATTAGGACAGTGAAATGCAAGTGGAAATCATGAGAAGACAGCCTTTTATTACAATCTCTTTTGACGCCGTTTATCTGCTGCATCTTAAAAATAATGCAACTTCTACTCTTCCAGTCAGTGGTAAAGATAACTTTGCAATCTAGGTTTTGAGGCTGAAGCTAAGTAATTTAATCACAGATTCTGCTGGAATAGAGTTTACTGAAATGCTGTACCCAGATTATTCACTCATATCAACAGCTGGCATCAATAGTGACAACACTCCACTGCACAAGCTGGAGCATTGACTCCCAGTGGGCCTAATTCTCTTCTGCACGCTGGACCCTCTCTACCATGTAGAGAGCAAGAGAGGGAGTGGATCTGGTCTCAGGAAAATACTCCTCTGTGTAAGGTAGTTCTCCAGCCACTGTAAAGCTACCAGAATGGCTGTACACTGGCTGCACTGCCAGATCCAGCATAAGTGGCAGGGACGTGATGAGAGAAGGGGTGAGTCTTTGCACTTTGTCTATTCTCAGCTGGCATAGAGGACCTTTATAGGCACAACATGAAGTAGTATACCCCCAGGGGTGCTCTAACTCATGCTGGGGACCAGGCAGGCCCTTTCAATGATACAGTTTGGCAGTTGCAAAGATAGTTTGGTGAGTACAGGAACAAAGGAAGGAGAATTGGGGACATTATCTGTATGACTGTAGCTTGTGAGCTCACTGTCTGCTACCCTTGCATGCTGTGGCATGGACTCCACAGCCCTGCTGCAAGCTGTCCCAGTTGTGGAGAAGGTGTGGCTCAGCCAGACAACTGTCTTAGGTTGCAGGGATTAATTTACAGCCAGTAGCTCAGGAAGGCACTATCAGATGGGAAATTATTAGATGCAGCTGTTTTGGCTCAAGACCTTAAAATATCTTCATAAATGATCTGGAGGATGGTGTGGATTGCACCCTCAGCAAGTTTGCAGATGACACTAAACTGGGAGGAGAGGTAGATACGCTGGAGGGTAGGGATAGGATACAGAGGGCCCTAGACAAATTAGAGGATTGGGCCAAAAGAAATCTGATGAGGTTTAACAAGAGTCCTGCACCTAGGACAGAAGAATCACATGCACCGCTCCAGACTAGGGACCGAATGGCTCGGCAGCAGTTCTGCAGAAAAGGATCTAGGGGTTACAGTGGACGAGAAGCTGGATATGAGTCAACAGTGTGCCCTTGTTGCCAAGAAGGCCAATGGCATTTTGGGCTGTATAAGTAGGGGCATTACCAGCAGATCGAGGGATGTGATCGCCCCCCTCTATTTGACATTGGTGAGGCCTCATCTGGAGTACTGTGTCCAGTTTTGGGCCCCACACTACAAGAAGGATGTGGAAAAATTGGAAAGAGTCCAGCAGAGGGCAACAAAAATGATTAGGGGACTGGAACACATGACTTATGAGGAGAGGCTGAGGGAACTGGGATTGTTTAGTCTGCGGAAGAGAATAATGAGGGGGGAGTTGATAGCTGCTTTCAACTACCTGAAAGGGGGTTCCAAAGAGGATAGATCTAGACTATTCTCAGTGGTAGCAGATGACAGAACAAGGAGTAATGTTCTCAAGTTGTAGTGGGGGAGGTTTAGGTTGGATATTAGGAAAAACTTTTTCACTAGGAGGGTGGTGAAACACTGGAATGCGTTACCTAGGGTGGTGATGGAATCTCCTTCCTTAGAAGTTTTTAAGGTCAGGCTTGACAAAGCCCTGGCTGGGATGATTTAGTTGGGGATTGGTCCTGCTTTGAGCAGGGGGTTGGACTAGATGACCTCCTGAGATCCCTTCCAACCCTGATATTCTATGATTCTATGACAGAGAAGGGGGTGTTCTCCCCCAGGCTGGTGAGAGACAGGGAGCAGTTATGGAAAAGCTGCTGGGAAAAGATGCATCTGATCAAAGGGTAAAGACACCTCGCCCAGAAAGCACAGATCACAGCCCTCTAGGGGGCAGGAAAGGGCTCTGTGCTGGGATGGGGGAGGGGGAAACACAGGGTAACCCCAAAAGGGGAGCTGGATTTTCTGCATATGTACAGTCCTGGGGTTGGAGATTACCCTGCAAAGGGGAAGGCAATGTGCAGGATCCCCCTGAAGACCTATCTTGCTGGACCCTGAGGCACCAAAGTTCCAGAAATATGATTAAATTAAGAGCCCACAGAGAGGGGAACACTGGAGGGAAAGAAAAGCCAGTGATTGATTACATGGGAGAGAGTCAAAGGAAACCATGGGTAATGAACAAACTAACCTCAAACAAGAGACGTATGATGTTCTGTACCTCGTGGGAACACCCTACACCCCCATGTTCATCCTTGTAAAATGATTGGGTGGTATCCAATGCAAAGTTTGTCATGTTGGGTGTCTTCAGAAGGCTTATGATGCACTGAGCATTGTTGTTATAGTGATGTTATAGTAATTGTTGTTACAGTAATGTTATAGGTTGTAATGTCATGTATATAGTTATGAGGCTGAAAATGTGTCCACATGGCTTAAAACAGGCCCAGAGCAGAGGGGCAGTTCACACCTCATCAGAGCATGTGTGTGACAAATCCAGCCTAGCCTCACAGGAACAAAGGACACTGGCCTAGGTAGCAACAAAGGATCTGTTGGACACTCGAGTGAGTCACCCCCCTTTCTTTGGTCAGTAGGGACTACAATGATGTAATGCTCACCTGACCGTGAACAAAGCCAAGAGGGAGGAAGGAACATGATAAAAGGGAGACTGTTTATTCTGCTCTTCCTCTCTCTTCCACCTCCATCTACAGAGATCGCCAGCAAGTGACTGAAGCGGTGATCAAAGGGGAGAGCCTGGCTGAAGGGCAATCAGCCAGCCTCTGGTGAGAAGCATATAAGCTTGTAAGGGCACTGAAAGTGTTAAGACGAGCTTAGAATGCATTTTTCTTTTTATTTCATTTGACCAAATCCAACTTGTTGTGCTTTGACTTGTAATCTCTTAAAATCTATCTTTGTAGGTAATAAATCTGTTTGTCTATTCTACCGAAAGCAGCGTGTTTGGTTTGAAGCATGTCAGAGGCTCCCCTTGGGATAACAAGCCTGGTACATATCAATTTCTTTGCTAAACTGATGAACTCATATAAGCTTGCAGTGTCCAGTGGGCATAACTGGACACTGCAAGATGGAGGTTCCTAAGGCTGTGTCTGGGACTGGAGATATTGACTAGTATCATTCGCTTCCAAGTAGCTGGGAGCAGCTTACATGCCAGAGGCTGTGCATGAACAGCCCAGGAGTGGGGGTTCTCACAGCAGAGCAGGGTAAGGCTGGCTCCCAGAGTCAAGGATTAGAGTGGCCTAGCAGATCACTGGTCCAGATAACATAAAAGGGGAACGTCACAGGGATGGAATGTTGTTTTTTTTTTGATGTCATGAAAATTTTGGCTGGATGAGAAAATCATTTCCCATCAAGCTCTTATAGTCTTCCAGCATAAAGGGAAGAGACTGTCCCTATAGCTATGCTTTTACTTCATCCAGCACACTGAGGCCTGGATCCTGTTTGTGGACTTCAGGCCCTGCTATAATATAAATGTTTGTTAATGACAATAATGAGGTAATTGGTGCAAAGAAATTTGAGTAATTTAAATCTGCACATGGCAAAGTAGTGGGCAACATATTGTAGGGAACAATCCAGCAACGATCCTCAGGAGATGGACCGGATGAGTAAATAAGTGACAATTTGAGACTCTGCTGGGGAGACAATTAGAGCTTGGTGGGAAATGATTTTCTCATCCTGCATAAATTTTCATGACATCAAATAATGCACAGCAGTCTCAGATATATGCCCCAGCATATATACATACAGAGGGTGAAACAGGAATTTAGCCTCTTGAGGCCTGATCCAAAGCCCAATGAAATCAATATGAATCTTTTCATTGACTTCAGTGGGCTTTGGGATTGGGCCTTTGGAAGCTACTGCAGAGGACTTGAATGGCCTGAAACAATGGAACTGGATAAGAAGGCTCACAACCAGACTAGTTCTGCTCTGCTGGCTGAATGACAACAGGACTGGTGTGGCTCAGTGCTTGATGCACTCCAACAATGGGTTCCATTATTAGTTTGCAATTTAGCTCATAGTAAGGGGCAGTACATTGTTGCACTGCCCTGGGAGCAGCCTGGGAGGAGGACTGTCACTTGGGGAATCATAGGCTCCCTTCTGGTCTTCCTGCTGCTCCAGGGAGGGAATCAACTGTGAGGGGTCTATTGTAGTGTATGCCACCTGATGTCTTGGTGTAGCAATGCTGCTGGGTGCAATATGGAAGGTGGAGTCAAGGCGCCACCCACTCCCTGCCTCCTCTTTTCCCTTCCCACCAGCTCTGCAGAACCTGCTTCCTCCATGCACAGGAAGAGGTGGTGTGGTGCACTGGTGCTAGACAGTAATGAGGCACCTTTCACCCTTTCTACTTCCTTTTGCCAGTGGACAGGATGGACCACTATCCAACCCAATGATAGCTGTAAAAATATAAAGAAAAAGAGGGAGACCTCTCTGCAACTATATTGATGGAAGATTTTCAGGATACACATTTTTAAAGTCATTAACATACAAGATGCAGTGGTTGCCATTAAAAAGTCAACATTTCCCAAGAGTTACTTACCACACAGTGTAATCTGAAATTGTCACAGTTTCCCTCTAAATTTAGAACTGGTGATGTCTCAGTAAGGTTCCTGTATGGTAAAGACGGTCTACCCACACCCTGCTCCTCCCAACCACTGGTTAATTTTAACAGGTAAATGGATGAGCTAGGCAGCCACTGTACTGTGTCTGAATTTCCATCTACCATACGTTAGTTAACTGAAATCTTCTCACTATCATTTGACACATTTAGCATACTGTGCTTAAATCCTTTAAGAGCATTTGTTCTTTTTGACAATCTCATTTCGCTGCACAGATTTTTATTTTCCCTATAATTCATTTGACATCTCTGCCTTCATATTTGTAGTTAACCTTTTGGATGCCAGTATAAATCTATTTGTCTTACTGGGGTGTTTCTTATTTCTCAGGTGGATTTCTGTTTTCTTAACTACTTTGAGCACACGTTTTCTTGTAACCCACTTTTGGTTCATTCCAGTCCTCTGTGAGTCTTGTACTTATTAGTGTCCTGCCCCATTAACTGCTTTGGCTTCAATTTCCATTTGCCATGATGGCTTTTTTGCATGTCCTGCTCTACTACACTGTTGAACGCTCCAATTTGTTTCTCCTCCATTATCGCCTGTGGTGATTTGAAAGTATTAATCAAAGTGAAAAGCCTGATCTATGTACATACAAGTCTTTCATGCAAGCTTGAATTCCCTGAACCTTTGCCATAAAAGAGTCTGTGCTGTTTGATGGTTTCCCACATTAGCAATTCTATTTCCTGTGGTAGAAAATTAGGTTCATTCCTAGCTTGGAAGGAGCCACTTTGGAGCAAATCCTCTGCTACTGGACTTCAACAGAGCTATGTATGTACACAATGTACACCAGCTGAGGAGCTGCCCCTTTGTGTCTCTGGATTCACATGATCTTGCAGTTGTAGCAGGAACACCATGCCCAACAAAAATACCAGTCAAAATCTGATTTGCAATAATAAAAGGATGAAAATAAGATGCTTCAGGAGTTATTCTTTTTTTAGAGACCATCCTGACTTGTAAGTGTCCTTGAGAGAGCGAGCATTACATGTATTGTGGACCCTGTTTATAGCAAACTAGTTGAATATCCATTTAAATTCAATATGAGGAGATACACCATGACCTCACAAAGTACTAAGCATGCACCTCTCATAGCTTACTCTATTTTAGCTAGTGTTAAAAATACTTAGCCTTCTAAACCCTTAGCAGCTCTTAGGTCTACACTTAAGTCATGTTCTTTGTGTGATGAGAAAGCACAGCATTGCTAATATCATAGAGCATCTGATGAACTGAGTAATTAATCTGTAGCAAAACCTAAGAAGAAAGAGTTTTGAAAGCAGCATAAAGAAAGTTGTTCAGTTACCTTTAGTGACCTCTAACTGCATACACCAACGATCTGTTCATTGATAAGGGGTTCTCAGGTGATTTGATTCCAAGCTAAAATAAATAAGAAGTGAAAATATGCAAAAAACAAAACAAACAAATGAACATAAAGAAAAACCACCAAGCAGGCATTTACTGGCATCCCAACCTTCTTACATCTTTGACCTGTCATGGATCAATTGCTAGAGAAGGGAACCTCTTAGTCAAAACTAGAGTTGGTAGAAAAATGAAAAAATAGTTTCATGAAAAAAATGCAATTTTTGACGAGTTTGAAATCAACCCATTTTATATTAAAAAAGTTACTGAATTTTTAATTTTGTTCTCAATTTTTTTATTTAAAATTTGATCAAAATGGTTATCAACATTTTCTATTTACTAAAAATCTGGTTTTCAAGAAATGAAAAATGGCAGGAAACTTTTTGGCAACATTTTTGATATACGTTTGATAAATTCAGCTGAAAATACCAGAATTTTGTTTTTGCAAAAATAAGAAAAATGTTGATAGTACTGACAATTTTGCATGAAAACATTTGTTTTAAGAAAAAAGGTTATTTTATAATGAAAAAAATATTTTGTTCAAAATACGTAGTCCAAAACTAGTCTACAGTCTTGCATACTAGCATGTATAAACCGTGACCAAATATGTTGGAGGCTCCTATAACACATTTGAATGAGGTATGTAAGCAAGCATTGACACCGTATTAGAGTGAAAGCATAGTAAAATCTTTTAAACAAGCAGGCACATAAAAGCTTGCATAGCATAAACCTAATTGTCCATAAATTGCTAAGGGTAGTAGTTACATAAGTATCAAATGAGGAATGATAGTAATGAGGAATTAATAAACTCCTGGCTTCTGATTCAGTGAACATGAAGATTTATTGGCCTGAGAATTAAATATTGACTTGACACAATGTAGAGGTCAATTTTTACCTCTTGCACTAAATCTTCATATTCACTGAACCAAGAAATCAATATATTGTCTCATTCAAATATGTTATCACCATTTTTAAAGACTGGCTGCAATCCTATATCTCTGAATGAGCTCGCAGTAAGAATTTTTTTCAGTTTCCATTAGCCTTTTAAGGTTAGAGGGTTAGAAAACTTATTATTCACCTTGGGCCTAAGTTTGTCACACTTATTCATACTGGTCACAGGGTACATTATGCCATGAGCAATTCGGTGGACTTCAATAGGTCTATTCTCAGAATAAGGTGCTACTCAATATGAGTAAAGGTGGCAAGATATGACAGCCCCCAACAGCAATATTCTTGACCTTCAAAGAACAATGGGAACTTAGTGCCAGATTTTCTAAAGAGCTCAGCAAATACTTAGGCACATAAATAAGGGGCAGTTTTATAGAGCTGAGAACACAGAGAACAATGAGGTCTGTTGGTGCTGCCTGCTTGAAAACCTGGCCTTGAGTGACTCATCAGTTTTCAGCCAGCCGAGACAATATTTTCTTCTAGTATGTAATATGAATTACATCCGATGAAGTGAGCTGTAGCTCACGAAAGCTCATGCTCAAATAAATTGGTTAGTCTCTAAGGTGCCACAAGTACTCCTTTTCTTTTTGCGAATACAGACTAACACGGCTGTTACTCTGAAACCCATCATTAGTTAAGTTACCCGAGAAGTATTTTAGCTTTCCACTCTTAGCACATTGGGTATTGGGCCTATATTACACTAAATAAGGGTCCTCTATTCAGGGGCACCATAAAAGTGTGTGGGGTTATAAACCATATGAGATGAAGTCTGTGGATATGACTGGTTGACATAAGGACATAGAGCCATATTCTGCCACCCTTACTACAGCATCGAGTCATATCTTATTCCATGAGTACTTCCATTAAAGATGAAGGTGAAGTCCATGGGACCCACTTTCATGAATCCTTTTCCTCTTCTTGTTTCTTCTATCTCCCTTCTGCTACTCTATGAACAGTACATTGTTAAGTGGAGGGATTGCAACAAAAAGAAAATTCTTAGGGACAAATGCAAAAATTACGAGTGAAATCCTGGCTCCATTGAAGTCAATGGCAAAACTCCCATTGACTTCAATGAGCCAGGATTTTACTGTATGTCTTTAAATGTTTCTATCTTTGAAAAATACTGAACCACACAAGAAAAAAATATTACCTTTGGGTTGCATCCAGTCATGGAACATGCCATCCCCAAAGGAATTGGTTTGAGAAAGTCGTAATTACTGAAGTAGGTGTTTGAAGGGGGGGGCGGGGTTGGTTTTCACCACTAACTCATTATCAGTGCACACTGCACTATCCATCAAATCCTATTTGTACAATTCAAATGAATATTAAGGACCAAATTCTCCTCCTCAGCGTGTACATCCTCTCCCACAGCTGTTTTGTCTTGTCCTCTTTCAGGCCGTTTTCTGCTGCTTATAATGAAATCACCCTTGCTGCAGTCATCCCTATTTTGTGGAATAACTCATCTGTGCCTGAGATTTTCATTCTTATAATTAAAAAAGGAAAACAAAGAGAGAGTGCCACAAAAGCAACTGGTGAGGCATACATTTATTGGATTTTATATTATCTGGAGATTTTCCTTCTTTAGGGTTAAATAGGGCCTGATTCTCTGATACTTTAAGGTATTGAGTAACCCCAGCAGGGTGCTGGGTGCCCTCAACTCCCACTGAATTTAGTGGGGAACCCCTTTCAGGATTGATCCCACAGAGAACAACTGTGAATAATTGCATCCCCCAGGATATATTTTAAAGAGGACAAAATCAAAATATTTCCACTGGTGTCTTTTATTAAGTAATGCAAAATACAGTACTAATTATGACACTTCATGCATTTTAGACAATATAAATGCAAGCCTACAGAAAATATGTGACCAAGAAACCCTCAATTACTTTGAGGTAGTATACAAGGGAAAGTAGGAAAGCAGAAACACAATGGAATAAAAGAAGAAAATAACTGTATTATTTTGTGTGTACATTTTTCACTCAAATACATTTGTATGAAAGAACTTAGGGTTCATTTCTGTTCTCATTTAAAAATATACTTCTTTAAATTCACCATTTTCATACACTTCAGCTTCACTTGACACAGAGTTGATGGTATCTTATCGAGTGGGTTTGACTTTTGTCATCACAAGGATGATTTTACCCTCTTCCTCCAAGAGTACAGGCACTGATGGCCTCATGCACAAAAATAAATAAGAAACCTGCTTGAAGGAAAAAGGTTGCTGCTCAAATAGCTTAGATTAAGGATAATCTAATAAATACCATTTTGATTATAAAAATATTTCAGGTTTATAAAAGGGGGGAAAGGATGATCTTCCAGGGGGAAAGGATGTTGTGTGAAAAATGCTGTGCAATGGTTTTGTACAGATTGTTGTTTTAAACATACAGTACCATTTTGAATATATACTTTATAATAATCCTGTTTCTTAGAACCCTGTCATTCAAAAGAAATGTCAAACGTTGTTTGTTTTTTTCTTATTGCAGTTTTGGAAGCTATTTAATTTAGAAGGGTTCCATATAACTGTGCTTTTGTAAGACTGTCCTTCCGACTCAAACCCGTACTCCCAGTCCGTTGAAACTGCTGCTGTTTGCTGTGAAGACCTGAATGGCTTCCTTGCTCCTTGGAAGACTGATGGATCTCTGAAGCCTCCATTGAACTCTGATTGAGGGATTCTGCTGAGCTGTTTGGGCTTACATCAACGTATTCTCTTTTCAACACGGGGCTACTCTCGATATTTTTGCTACTGCACAACTGCATTGTGATCCTGTCATTTTTTGGGTCTCTTGGTTCTTTTGTTTTGTAAGTGGGCAACTTGTCCTGTTTACAGCTAGTGCAGATGTCAATGTTCAGGCCACTGTCTGTTCTGAGGAAGCAAGAATCCACAAGTCTATTTGGACAGATATCTTCTCCCTCTGAGAAGCTATCTCCTTTGTAACCAGCATAGATGGGGCTTGTTCGGCTCTCTGTTTTTTTTACAGGGCTGCTGTAGTACTGCTCCGAAAAGCTACAGGGTGATAGTCTGCCAGCGTTCCTATAAGAATATGCACCAATGTCCTCTACGCTCAGCTGCCTCCACCGCCCGGGTAAGTCTTCTTCTGAAAGATGGGTGCTCATGCAGTCGTTACGCATTTTCTGAGTTGCCAATGCCTGTTGCGTCGTTATGGCTGAGAAATGAAAAGGCTCATTAGCATAAGGTGGCAGAGTCCTAGTAAAAGTGGGAGAGTTCTCATTGTTATCAGCAAGTTCCATTTGCTGTACGGACTTCGACTTGGCAAACCTAGGACTTCCCTGATGTTCATAACTAGAACATGACTTTCTTTCAAACATTTCATCTCTGCTGCCCAGGTAGATTGCTTGCTGGGAGGCAGTCAGAGTGCTGGCCTGGGCATTCTCTTTTTCCTCAGAGGTAACGCTGAAACTGGAGTAGGAGCTTGAGGTTGGTAAAGAGGTAACATATTCCGGGAAGGCTTCGTGAGAGAAGCTAGAATGGAAGCCATCTTCTTCTACAGTGCTGTCAGTAGAGTTCTGGGACCTCAAAAACCCCACATCTTTTACTTGCATATCAACACTTTGTCTCCTCTCCCTCCTCCTCTCCTCAGGGCAATAAAGGGCAGTGTCACTGCAGTAGATGTCAGACTTATATTGGGGCCTTTGGCCAAGCTTCCCAACAGAATCTTGAAAAGAGTGATCCCTTGCAGATGTACTTGACAAATGTGAAGACAAGCTGTTTGGGTCTGGTTTCTCCAGTACCTTAGCGATGACGCAAGTTGGTATGTTGTCAGCAAATGATGTGTGACACAAGGGTACAGAAAGGCTGCATCCGTGCTTTTCCAGATGGAGGCTGACTCTCTCCTGAAAGTCAGATGGCAGCTGTAACATAGAGAAGTGGTAGGGGGAAGGAAAATAGGAAGAAAGTCATTAATGGTGTCTAGCTGCGCTTATGGAACACAGGTGAATGAGTGGACTAGACAGTATTATTTATTTCAGTGTGTACAAGGTGTAAATCATTGTAGCTCCATTGATGTCAATGAGCTGTGCCAGTTTATACCAACTAAGAATCTAGCCCTTGGATTCGTACTTGACCCCCAAACACTGAACCTTTTGAGATTCACCCATCACTATTCACCCATACTTTTTTACAACCACGACCAAATACCAGAAATAAAATTCTTCTGCTCCTTTATATCAGTTATACAGTGGTCACTCTTAAAAGCTTACCAGTTGCATTATATCATTACATAAGATCATTACTAAATAAATAGCTGTATTTCCTACAGTAGCATAAAGAGTACTGCAAATATTGAAGTAAGCATCCCTATTACTCTATGGCAAAAAGCTTTTAAGAGTGAGCACTGTGGATAATGATTCCACATTGTATAATATATGGTTCCTCATTTTCCAGCTTCACTTGTGAGCTTTTATACTTGGTTTAACCCAGAGACCTTAAAGCATTCAAAATATGATGTGATGTGAAATGGCAAGCCTGTTAGTTTGGCGTAAGATGACCGTCCTTTTTAATCTATACACCTTCCATGATATTTTAAGTTAATTCACATGTTGTTAATTTAATGCATGTATCCTCCATTTGAAATAAGGTCTGTAATATTGCTGTTACTCTGGCAGATAGAAATATTAGTAATAATAATTACAGATGCAACAAAGATTGAAAGAACAAGTTGTAAAATAAGATCATGTAAATCACCATAAAGGTGTGGTTACTATTGCAAAATAAATGGATCATTTAGCGTGAAACTACTATGCTGGATAGGTGCCATTTTTGTGAGAGCATACTGCAATAATTACACTACTGTTTGATCTATTTTATGCATTATTTATATATTTATATCCTGAAGTATTTTAAGGAAAAAAAGAACTATTGACCCCTTTTTGGCTATCATTCACTGAGGCTGGAATTACTAAAACGGTATTGATATCATGTTAGTGGTACGCCATACCACAGCTCACATTCTTGTGTCATCTAAAATTGCTTGTTCATGGATTTGTCAAGGTATTCAATGTTTTGCAATGAATCCACTTATTTCATCTTTTTAAAGAAATAATTGTTCCTCACAATATACTCAGAGTTGCTGAGTAATAAATGCTTGCAGTGATAAATGGAATATTTGCCTCTTCAGCTGAATAGATGACAGAGCTTTTGGAAACTAGGAGGGAAAAAACAAACAAAAACCCAACTAACCAACCAACAAAGCCTCCACCACAACACACCACCCTGGATACTTTTCAGTAAGTGTTGGGTATATGTGGGGCCCAGACCTGGAAATGCTTGGGACCATATACAGTGCTTACCACATTGTTCTCAGCTGCAATCATTTGCAGGATCAGGACATTGGAGAATTTGGAAGCTCTGCCTCTGTTCCAATAAATCATTGTCCTTATTGACCAGGCAGCCTCAGTTACCAGATGTATTTAATATCTGTCAGCATTATACTGATATTGAAATAGTGAGTACATTTAGTATTTAGTTTTGCGCTAGTCTATCAAAGAACTGCATAAATGAGGCAATTTGAGAGCACTGTGCTAATGAAACTGCTAGAAGAAGTTGGTGTGTTAGTAGCAATAACGTCTGCCATACAAACATACATCTTGGCGGTGCTGCCCAGTGTAAGACCGTTCCAAAAGTTGGTCTAGAAAAAGACCAATCTCCTGCATTGAGAAACCCATCCATAAGAATGAAGAATAGACCGGTAAGTGCCTGATCCAGTGCCTGTTAAATCCCATTGATCTCAGTGAGAGTAGGATCAGGCCGACAGTGTCTCAGAGGTCATGAGATGATTTAAAACCCTGGGGTGAAATCCTGTCACCACTGAAGTCAATGACAATCTCATTGACTTTAGTGATTGGGGCCAGGATTTCACCTTAGGTTGTGGGCATGTGGCTAAATGTTCATATTTTTTTCCTTATGTTTTGCTATGATTTGTTCCATGCCATGACACAAATACAGCCCTAATCATGATTTTTTAAACCATTTGCCTCAACTTGAAAGGGTCAGTTTCTCTAACTTCTGCTGCTTGGAAAGTTTAGGGATAAGTCTAATTTAACCAAAGTTTACACTCTGGAAATCAAAGAGGGTTTTCTGTTTGCCTTAGAAAAAGATATCCTTTCCCATTAGCTTGTTTTAAAATTGATTTTTGGAATATAGTTGCAGGTGCTGGGAAATAGCTTAATGGGGAAAACTGATCCTGGAAAGACACCTTGATGGAAAGACACCTTGATGCCAGCAGGATCTCATTGTTTCTTTTATCATTTTACATTATAGTGGCCTGAACATTCTTAGCGCTTTGATTATGCTAACATTTTTCTTTTTGCACAAGATCAATGCAGGCCCATTCCAATCCATACCAGCGCTTTCGGAAAAGAATATATCATCCATTTCATCTGAAGCTGGGATTTTGTTAACAATTCCCTCAGCTGAAGTGGTGTTGGAACAATTTGTATAGTGGGGGTGCTGAGAGCCATTGAACAAAACTGTAAATCCTGTATATGATGGAAACCACTTCAAGCCAGGGGGTGCTGCCGTGCCTTCAGCACCATTAGTTCCAGCACCTCTGCTCAGCTGTACAGAAAACCGACAGATATATACATCCCTTTCTGTTTCTTAAAGGAGAAAAAAATCAGAGCTATAAAGGCAAACAGGTTTGGGGATTGATCACGCATGAATATTCTGTTTTCCAAGAAACATTATTTCTTTGTATATTCATTAAGTTTGATCACATTACCTCAGAAAGCTTATGTGCCCTGTCGTAATTCTTGCTGCCCTGGAGCAGCTGAGCAGCTAAATTGCAGTCCTTTCTATAGAGCTCCTAAAAAACAAAAAAAGCCTGATTTTTATGGCTTGCAACTAACCTAAGGCTTTGATTCTTGTTCCCATTTCTGGACAAACTTTGTATGTTTTACCCTGGGAAAATGCAGAGCACATTTTATTTTTCTAATTCATTAGGTTTCTGTTTTTCTTACATGCTCCTGAAATGTTGCTTTACTGGTTGTCAAAGGAAATGTTGGAGGGAAAAATGGACCAGAAAGAGAAATTTTAAACTGTATTACTTAAAAAACACTAGTCTGCAACTTAGCGTATTGGGTGAATACTTACCATGGGGAACTCAGCATTACATAGTAAGCATGCCTGAGAGACTGAGTTCTATAATAAAGGTGAACTCTACAATGAAAAGGAAATTTGACCTAAGCATAAATATTCTGTACTGAATATCCCTCCAAATCACTTACATACCATTTTAGAGATACTTAGAATAGTCTCATCAGGTTGTAGGGGGGAATTCATCATAGATATTGTTTTAACGTTTTTTTAAAATTTTTGTTGTCTCTTTCTTCCTTGTGTGAATTCCCCTTGGTACTTCCTGGTTCACTAAAGATATCCCAAAATGCCTCATTTGGTGACATCAAATACTATGGCTTGCAATGAGACTTAAGATATTTGCAATTTCGTTGCATTCTGCACTACATTTAATGAACCAGGAAGTAGCAAGAGGATTTCACACTGAGGAGAAATAAATGGGTTAGTTATGTTCTTTCTGTGCTGATTGGCTCGTTCAGCCTGTTTAGTGGGGGAATCCAGAACAGAAATCTGTGCTTAACTCCATATTCAGTCTTGCTTTGTACTATTTTAGCACACGACTATCCTCTGATGCAGCATCTATAGGGCCACTGATATACAACCTATGCAATGTTCCACTCTGTTAAGGTGTGATTACTGATGAAGCTTATTTTCAGAAGTAAGCCTTATAGTTGTGCAAAGATGTGTCACAGAAAGGATTAAGAACCCTACAGACGCCAGGCCATGTAAAACTTGTAAACATTTTATAATGTTTAGAGAGAAAACATATTTGTGACTAAAACAGCTTCATTTGTTTTTCTGGGTGCTAATTCTGTAATTTCATTGCACGCAGACTTCTCCTTTTTATTTATTCTCTTAAAAAAACGTCAATTTTCTATAAAAGAACAAGGGGGAAAAGTCTCTTTTCTGAATACCTCTTTTGAGAAAATATAGCTAATATGCAGAATCAGTTCCACAAGAAGCTCCTGGGATCACCTTGCTATGAATGTGGGAAAAGCCAAAGTAGATTTTCTTTGGTCCTGTTGGATCTACATTGGCAGACTCAAATGCCCTTAAACAATATTTGCAAACTATGATGCTTTATTTTATTTTATTTTATTTGGCTTTCTATATACCTCTCACTTTCTACCTCAATATATATATATATATATATATATATATATATATATATATGAGTAAACAACAGTTACCAGGTAATTCTGTTTTTAATTGGATGTTAGTGACTCAGACCCTGACTCTGGAAAACAGATGCAAACAGTAGGAATCCAAACATTTAATTTAAAAACAAAATCTCTGTTGCATGTGCATATGGTTCTGGCAAATTTTACGTACGTATCATACTTCCAGCATATTGCTGCACAATATAAAACCAAAGACAGCTACTTTAGATTCCTAATGGCACAATTTGGCACTCAAGAATTAAATCATTCCTATGTCTCATCCCTTATTTCAAGACTGGCTGCTTTACTGTCTATGAAGACATGGCCATAGAAAGTGTAGAACACATTTTTGAGACTTTTTTTTATATTAAACATCTTCAAAAAAAATGTATGAAGAATGTATGTAGAAAATTGCATTAGTTGAATGTAGTGGATGTACCTTATCCCCAGCATGATGGGATACACTATCTGACTGGGATCAATCATCTCTTTGAACACAATATTAATCTGGATGCGAACAAGCCAAGAGTGCAGCAAGTAGAGCAATAATCAATAAGTGGCATCGGAGGGTGTCTCATATTCCATCACATATTTTCTGAATTTAAGGTATTGTTCACTAGTGATCCCCATAGTGTGGGGGGAAATATCATCCATTTAAGAAATGTCAGCAGGGCAAGGATATGCTCTTTGTCTCATAAGGTGCTCAACAGCTTCTCTAGTTAACAATTATGTATAATATGGAAGATCTATGTGGTAGTTCTTGAGCACAGTACACTGGACCAAATTCATCCCTGAGGTTCACCAATGCAGCTCCATTATCAGAGGGCAGGATTTTGCCCAACGTGACTCCTCAGGTATGAGGAGATGAGTACAGGCCTCAGTCTTGTCTGGGGCCTATAGGCTCTGATATAATACAAATACTGAATAATAATAGTGATAACAACAACAACAGCTTCTTGGAGGATGCTCCATATTCTAGTTCAATCCAATATGACTATTTTTAAATCACCACAATTGAAAACTGCAATTGGTTCACATGTGGGATCAAATCCTGCTCTCATGCAATCCCATGGATGTCAGTGGAGTTGCAGGGGTATAACTGTGGGCAGATGTTTACCCAATTTCATTTATACCAGTGTAAATCTGGAAAAATTCCATTGACTTCAGTGGAATTACACCATATTTACATCACTATACTTGTAACCAGAATTAAGCCTATTGCACTTACAGGGTTCTTTTAGTTACAGGTATTAGAATAGTGGGAATAACAAATGTATTCCATTTTTCTGATACCCTTATTGCGGTACAAATTAAGGGCCACATTTTGAACTCCTTGCTCCCATTAGTAAGATGTTACTTGTATGAGTGCTCCTATTAAACTTAATGGGGCTATTTGTGGAATAAGATACTCTCAAATATGACTAAGGGTTCATAAGTACACATATGGGACCATACAAGAATGTCCTAAAAAGACTAGAATGCCTTCTCTAGTATAAGTATTTTTTTTAATATCTCCATCTGGGGAGTGGGATTATAATGAACTAAACACATGCAATCTGTCTGTCTCTGCCAGATACTTTGAAGTTTGTACAGGAGAACAATTTCATGAGCTTGTTTGCCAGTTTCAAAATGCATGATAATTTTCAGCAATATTTAATGAGATGCATGACAGTTGCAAAGGACATTTCATGTTTCATTTCATACAGAGATAGGTACAACACTACACCATGAGCTAGCAGGGGAAAACCTAAATTCTGGGTCTAAGGTGGGTCAGTCCTGCAACCATTCCTTGTGCGAACAGCGCTTACTAATGCTAGGAGTCCCATTCCAATGAGTAAGGATTGGCTGATCTGATCCCTTTTGTGAGATGAAAAGATCAAATGAAAGGTAGCAACATTTAGGGCCATATATCGAGACCATAATCATCTGTAGAATTCTCTTTGATGCTCATGTGCAATGCAGGACCTTCACCATACAGTACCAAGGGACATATGCTTCCATCAGTCTGCCCAGTGACCTCCGCTGAATCTTACATAAAACCCAATAGCAGAATAACACCTTTTAAAAGTATTTAGAAAGCTGCATTATAGCTTTGTTTAAATTTAGTGTCCCTAAATCCTTATAATTTTTTGCATAGAGGAAAAACCTGAAGGAACAGTCACACCAACACAGTAACTGAATTGTAAGAAAAGCTAAAATTATACAGTGAAAGAAATTCCAAACATAGTAATGTTTCTGATCCTAGAATTGACAAGTCACATTTACTGTAAATAATAGGTAATGATTCTATAATTACATATAAAATGTATTGCCTAATTCACTTTCACACATAATCTTGAGACGTATCCATAATTAAATACTTACATTATCTTCTGATAACTTATCTATTGTCACCTTGGCTTCTATTAAATGATTATTGAGCGCTATTATTTCATGGCTTAAAGCCCTTTTTTCCTCTTCGTAATGTTGACCCTGTGTATAAAAAATGGATTGGTCAGTATTTTTCCCCCTGTGATATAATTCCTGAAAAATACTCATAGCATGACGCCATTTTCAAAGCCAGAGGGATGCACAGCATAAACCAAGTATGTTCCCTACTGGCTGCCAGATAAGCTGCTACTTTCACTCAGCACACTAGGTGATCTGCTGTGTAAATATGAAGGCCAAATGTATTCAGAAAAAAAAATTTAGACAATGGGAAATAAATTGCAAATGAAAGACTATCTGGATTGATCATCCTCTACTATCCATAGGTTGCACTTGGGTTTCCAACCTGGAGAGGTGGATCAACCCTGGCTTTCACGCTAACAAATTCTCCAAAAAAAATGTTCCAATCACACCATTTTCTTCCATCTTCACCAAGCAGGAGGAGCAAATAGTCACAGAAAATAACAGGACCATTTACTTTTCTGGGAGGTCCCAGAGATAGACAGATCAGGTTGTTTGTTTCTAAAGTTCATTTCCAAGGTGAGTGGTTTACCTGATGAGCGGAGAGTGGAACATCTGGAGTAAGAGAAAAAAATTTGAAATGATGGGAACTTTTTTCTCCCCACTTTCTTTTCTGCTCACTGGGCTGATCACATTGCAAGGATACCCATGATGTTTATAGCAACATTTTGTGATTGAAAACAAATCAGCACAAAAGATGAGGTGTAACTGGCCCGTAACCTATTGTGTCACCTCTTAATACTTCAGCATTTCTTCTACTATGTAGAATAAAAATACTATCTTAATTCTATAGATGGGGCACACAGATTAAGTGACTTGCCCAAAGCCACATAGATTCTGTGGCAGAGATGGTAACTGTGAACTCAGATTTCTGAGTCCCAGTCCAGTGGGCCTTTCGTCCTTCCTCACTAAGGCTCTGAGTCAAAGCCCACTCAAGGCAATATAGGTATGTCTTCACTGCATCAGGAGTGAGCCTTCCAGCCCGGGCCCACAGACTTGTGCTAACGGGGCTTGCACTAGTGTGCAAAAATAGCTGTACAGATGGTGCTTTGACACTGCAGCTTGGGCTCTGAAGCACATCCTCCCTCTCCCTCCCCGCCTCCAGACTTCAGAGCCCAAACTCCAGCCCGAGCCACAACAGCTACACACCTATTTTTAGCTCACTGGACTGAGTCCTGTTAGCACAAGTCTGTGGAGCTGGGCTGGGAGACTTTCCCTTGACTTCAATAGACTATGGATCAGACTCTAACTCAGACAAAACTGACTTCAAAGTGAGCTTCGCCTGTGTAAGGACTGCTAGGTTAGGCTCTTGAAGTGGTGGGGTGAGAGATTCCAATCACAGGAAGTTAGCTCTTTTGTTGTGATCCCTTCAGCATAGCTGCCTGGGAGAAACATGCAAGACAAACCTGAGATGTTGGGTTGGGGAAACTGCTCCTTCACCAAAATACTGCTCACAGCAATTATCTAGTAAGATCTTTTTTAAAAAGCCACACAGCAAATCAGAATACCAAGCAAGTTAACCATTGACCTACTTCTTTTCTGCTTTGACTCCTCACTCTAGCCATGGGTCCAGGACCTGACTTTTCACTCTAGATTTCTTTTAAAAAGTTGTGAAGGATTTTCTCCAACAGGCAAACTGTATTAGATAGTTAAATTTCCCAAGTGCCGTGTGTGTCAGTGTGACAGAGTCAAGGAAAAAAGAAAAGGAGTACTTGTGGCACCTTAGAGACTAACCAATTTATTTGAGCATAAGCTTTCGTGAGCTACAGCTCACTTCATTGGATGCATACTGTGGAAAGTGTACAAGATCTTTTTATATACACACACAGCATGAAAAAATACCTCCTTCCACCCCACTCTCCTGCTGGTAATAGCTTATCTAAAGTGATCACTCTCCTTACAATGTGTATGATAATCAAGTTGGGCCATTTCCAGCACAAATCTAGGTTTTCTCACCCCCTCTCCCCCCCCCCCACACAAATCAAATCCGCACAGACACACCCCTGGAACCCCGACCTGGGATATTCTATCTACTACCCAAGATCCATAAACCTGGAAATCCTGGGTGCCCCATCATCTCAGGCATTGGCACCCTGACAGCAGGATTGTCTGGCTATGTAGACTCCCTCCTCAGGCCCTACGCTACCAGCACTCCCAGCTATCTTCGAGACACCACTGACTTCCTGAGGAAATTACAATCCATCAGTGATCTTCCTGATAACACCATCCTGGCCACTATGGATGTAGAAGCCCTCTACACCAACATTCCACACAAAGATGGACTACAAGCCGTCAAGAACACTATCCCCGATAATGTCACGGCTAACCTGGTGGCTGAACTTTGTGACTTTGTCCTTACCCATAACTATTTTACATTTGGGAACAATGTATACCTTCAGATCAGCGGCACTGCTATGGGTACCCGCATGGCTCCACAGTATGCCAACATTTTTATGGCTGATTTAGAACAACGCTTCCTCAGCTCTCGTCCCCTAACGCCCCTACTCTACTTGCACTTCATTGATGACATCTTCATCATCTGGACCCATGGAAAAGAAGCCCTTGAGGAATTCCACCATGATTTCAACAATTTCCATCCCACCATCAACCTCAGCCTGGTCCAGTCCACACAAGAGATCCACTTGCTGGACACTACAGTGCTAATAAACGATGGTCACAAACACCACTCTATACCGGAAACCTACTGACCGCTATTCCTACCTACATGCCTCCAGCTTTCACCCTGACCACACCACACGATTCATCGTCTACAGCCAAGCTCTGCGATACAACCGCATTTCCTCCAACCCCTCAGACAGAGAGAAACACCTACAAGATCTCTATCAAGCATTCTTACAACTACAATACCCACCTGCGGAAGTGAAGAAACAGATTGATAGAGCCAGAAGAGTTCCCAGAAGTCTCCTACTACAGGACAGGCCTAACAAAGAAAATAACAGAACGCCACTAGCCGTCACCTTCAGCCCCCAACTAAAACCCCTCCAACGCATTATTAAGATTTTCTACAACCTATCCTGAAGGATGACCCAACACTCTCACAAATCTTGGGAGACAGGCCAGTCCTTGCCTACAGACAGCCCCCACAATCTGAAGCAAATACTCACCAGCAACCACATACCACACAACAGAACCACTAACCCAGGAACCTATCCTTGCAACAAAGCCCGTTGCCAACTGTGCCCACATATCTATTCAGGGGACACCATCACAGGGCCTAATAACATCAGCCACACTATCAGAGGCTCGTTCACCTGCACATCCACCAATGTGATATATGCCATCATGTGCCAGCAATGCCCCTCTGCCATGTACATTGGTCAAACTGGACAGTCTCTACATAAAAGAATAAATGGACACAAATCAGATGTCAAGAATTATAACATTCATAAACCAGTCGGAGAACACTTCAATCTCTCTGGTCACACGATTTCAGACATGAAAGTTGCTATATTACAACAAAAAAACTTCAAATCCAGACTCCAGCAAGAAACTGTTGAATTGGAATTCATTTGCAAATTGGATATAATTAACTAAAGCTTGAATAGAGACTGGGAATGGCTAAGTCATTATGCAAGGTAACCTATTTCCCCTTGTTTTTTCCTACCCCCTTACCCCCTCAGACGTTCTTGTTAAACCCTGGATTTGTGCTGGAAATGGCCCACCTTGATTATCATACACATTGTAAGGAGAATGGTCACTTTAGATAAGCTATTACTAGCAGGACAGTGGGTTTGTGTGTGTGTGTGGTGGGGAGGGGGGGGGAGTGAGAAAACCTGGATTTGTGCTGGAAATGGCCCAACTTGATTATCATACACATTGTAAGGAGAGTGATCACTTTAGCTAAGCTATTACCAGCAGGAGAGTGGGGTGGGAGGAGGTATTTTTTCATGCTTTGTGTGTATATAAAAAGATCTTCTACACTTTCCACAGTATGCATCCGATGAAGTGAGCTGTAGCTCACGAAAGCTCATGCTCAAATAAATTGGTTAGTCTCTAAGGTGCCACAAGTACTCCTTTTCTTTTTGCAAATACAGACTAACACGGCTGTTACTCTGAAACAGAGTAAAAGGAAAAGGAAAAGGCTTCCATCACTACAGGCTCCGCGTTGTCTGATAATTGACAGCAGTGGGAGTTAGGTGTCCTGAGGGCACCGAACAAATAGCAAGGTTAATTATCTGGTTGTGGAGCAGGTGGCTACCATAAAAAGAGCTTATAAAAGCAGAGAGTGGCGAACTTTACATACTAAGCAGCGCTTCAAAGAAAAGCACATTCTAAAATCATCAAAGGGAACTTGGTTCTTGTTTTAAAAAATGTCAGGCTGACTGAAGCTCCCTTCTTATCAACAAACAGGGACAGGACAGGCAACGAGAGTCCAAGAGTCTCCAGATTGTGTCGGCTTCTTCAGACTTCTTCTTCGGAAGAACCCAATGCACAGCTACAGACTAGGGACCGAATGGCTAGGCAGCAGTTCTGCGGAAAAGGACGTAGGGGTGACAGTGGACGAGAAGCTGGATATGAGTCAGCAGTGTGCCCTTGTTGCCAAGAAGGCCAATGGCATTTTGGGATGTATAAGTAGGGGCATAGCGAGCAGATCGAGGGACGTGATCGTTCCCCTCTATTCGACATTGGTGAGGCCTCATCTGGAGTATTGTGTCCAGTTTTGGGCCCACACTTCAAGAAGGATGTGGATAAATTGGAGAGAGTCCAGCGAAGGGCAACAAAAATGATTAGGGGACTGGAACACATGAGTTATGAGGAGAGGCTGAGGGAGCTGGGATTGTTTAGCCTGCAGAAGAGAAGAATGAGGGGGGATTTGATAGCTGCTTTCAACTACCTGAAAGGGGGTTCCAAAGAGGATGGATCTAGACTGTTCTCAATGGTAGCAGATGACAGAACGAGGAGTAATGGTTTCAAGTTGCAGTGGGGGAGGTTTAGATTGGATATTAGGAAAAACTTTTTCACTAAGAGGGTGGTGAAACACTGGAATGCGTTACCTAGGGAGGTGGTAGAATCTCCTTCCTTAGAGGTTTTTAAGGTCAGGCTTGACAAAGCCCTGGCTGGGATGATTTAACTGGGAACTGGTCCTGCTTCGAGCAGGGGGTTGGACTAGATGACCTTCTGGGGTCCCTTCCAACCCTGATATTCTATGATTCTATGATTCTATGACTGTCCCATCCCCCTGACCTGGAATGGTCATTTATGGGTAAAAAAGGGTAGTTCAGTCTCCAGGACCATTCTGGCCTTGGCCTCGCCGAGCAGACCGCCAGTCAGACCGGCAACTAGTGCCAGTGTTGGTGATGGCTTGTACATATGCCGTGGAAAAGCCAAAGGATAAAAAGCTCCTACATCTTATTTTTCAAAAGAGACTAAGGCCGGTAGGAGCCTGAGTCCCACTGCCTTTTCATTAGTCGTAGGCTCCTAAGGGACAGATTTTAAAAGCTATTTAGGTGCCTAGCTCAACGGAAGCATGGTGCCTAGGTGCTTTTGTAAATCCCACTAAGTACCTTTACAGATCTGGTTCTTAGTCACTTTAGGATTAGATTTTCAAAGACATTTAGGTGTCTAAAGATGCATTAGGCATCTGGTGGAACTTGCAAATCTGACCAGAAAATCAATGGGAGTGAAGTGCCTAACCTGCTTTGGCATTTTTTAAAATCACAGTAGGTGCCTATCTGCATTTTTAGGCATCTAAATACCTTTGAAAATCTGGCCTTTGGCTCCTAAGTCACTTAGGTGCTTTTGAAAATTTTACCCAAGGTCTATTGTATGCAGATTTAATTTTTAAGATATCCCAGTATACTATAGACACATTGCACTGAATACCGCTTGCAGCTGATGAATTCTCAACCAGCTGCGTTTCCATTTGCTCTCAGTCTCCCTGAATTCAGTAGTTGTTACTTCTGTGCAACAGAACTGAATTGGGCCCCATTATATTTTCCAATGTTGGAAGGTTGTGGACAAACTAGGATTTATATCCTGTATCGATGGCTGCATATGAAAAGGACTGGCAGATTAAAGTGGTCTGGCAGCAATACCTTCCACTACATTGAATAATACTGAATATGGTTGAATAAAGGTTTCCATTTTAATTTAGTTACTGATAGCTTGTCACTCTGACATTTTCCAGCCTTGGTGTCTGCCCAAATGCGACTGATTTATTAAAAAAGTTTCATAGATTCTCATAATTAGAAATGACATAATTAATGTCAGCAGTCCTGAGGCAGAGAGATAGGGACAAATTCTCTGCTGGTGTCAGTTGGCACAGCTCTATTGAAGTCAATGGTGTTTACACTAAAAGGGGATTTGGTCCATAATATCAACACAACACAGTGTCAAGGTTAGCAAAGAGGTGTGAGGTGCGGTGTTTTAAGTATGCTGATGACACCAAATCCTGCATGTCTGACTTGGACAATGCAGTTCAGTGCCTCAGCCAGCATCCAGCTGTGATTGGGGCATGAATAAAAACAAGCTGATTGAAGCTCAATCCCGACAAGACTGAAGTGATGCTGGTACCACTGGAAGAGATGGTGGAGGTATTATCAAAGCCTTTGACTGAGAGAGTATGTCCACTATTTGTTACGGCAAGTTGCAACTTAGTGGTGATTTCAGACCCCCAGTAACGCAATCAGCTTTTTACCACTGAATCTAGTTAAGAGATTGTGACTTTTCCTTTCAGACATGGACCTTGCCACTGGTATCCAGGCCCTTCATAGAATCATAGAAGATTAGAGTTGGAAGAGACCTCAGGAGGTCATCTAGTCCAACCCCATGCTCAAAGCAGGACCCACCCCAACTAACTCATCCAAGCCAGGGCATTGTCAAGCTGAGTGTTACAAACCTCTAAAGATTCCACCACCTCCCTAGGTAACCCATTCCAGTGCCTCACCACCTTCCTAGTGAAATAGTTTTTCCTAATATCCAACCTAAATCTCCCCCACTGCAACTTGAGACCATTACTCCTTGTTCTGACATCTGCCACCACTGAGAACAGCTGAGCTCCATCCTCTCTGGAACCCCCCTTCAGGTAGTTGAAGGCTGCTATCAAATTCCCCCTCACTCTTCTCTTCTGCAGACTAAATAAGTCCAGTTCCCTCAGCCTATCCTCATAAGTCATGTGCCCCAGCCCCCTAATCATTTTCTTTGCCCTCCGCTGGAATCTCCAGTTTGTCCACATCCTTTCTGTAGTGGGAGCCCAAAACTGGATGTAATACTCCAGATGTGGCCACACCAGTGCCAAATAGAGGCAAATAATCACTTTCATCGATCTGCTGGCAATGCTCCTACTAATGCAGCTCAATATGCCATTAGCCTTCTTGGCAACAAGGGCACACTGCTGACTCATATCCAGCTTCTTGTCCACTGTACCCTCAGGTCCTTTTCTGCAGAACTGCTGCTTAGCCAGTTGATCCCCAGCCTGTAGCAGTGCATGGGATTCTTCCATCCTAAGTGCAGAACTCTGCACTTGTCCTTGTTGAAGCTCATCAGATTTCTTTTGGCCCAATCCTCCAATTTGTCTAGGTTACTCTGGACCCTAATCCCTACCCTCCAGGGTATCTACCTCTTCCCCCAGTTTAGTGTCATCTGCAAACTTGCTGAGGGTGCAATCCATCTCATTATCCAGATCATTAATGAAGATGTTGATCAAAACCGGCCCCAGGACTGACCTCTGGGGCACTCCGCTTGATACCGGCTGCCAACTTGACATTGAGCCATTGATCATTACCCATTGAGCCCGACGATCTAGCCAGCTATCTATCCACCTTATAGTCCAGTCATCCAATCCATACTTTTTCAACTTGCTGGCAAGAATACTATAGGAGACCATATCAAAATCTTTGCTAAAGTCAAGGTATATCACGTCCACTGCTTTCCCCATATCCACAGAGCCAGTTATCTCATCATAGAAGGCAATCAGGTTGGTCAGGCATGACTTGCCCATGATGAATCCATGTTGACTGTTCCTTATCACCTTCCAGTGCTTCAAAATGGATTCCTTGAGGACCTGCACCATGATTTTTCCAGGGACAGAGGTGAGGCTGACTGGTCTGTAGTTCCCTTTTTTAAAGATGGGCACTATATTTGCCTTTTCCCAATCATCTGGAACCTCCCCCGATTGTCACGAGTATTCAGAGATAATGGCCAATGGCTCTGCAATCACATTATCCAACTCCATCAGCGCCCTCAAATGCTTTGCATCCGGCCCCATGGACTTGTGCATGTTCAGCTTTTCTAAATAGTCCTTAACCTGTTCTTTCACCACTGAGGGCTGCTCACCACCTCCCCATACTGTGCTGCCCAGTGCAGCAGTCTGGGAGCTGATCTTGTCTGTGAAGACCAAGGCAAAAAAAGCATTGAGTACTTCAGCTTTTTCCACATCATCTGTCACTAGGTTGCATCCCCCATTCATTAAGGGTCCCACACTTCCCCTGACCTTTTTCTTGTTGCTAACATACCTGTAGAAACCCTTCTTGTTACCGTTCACGTGCCATGCTAGCTGCAACTCCAATTGTGCTTTGGCCTTCCCCATCCCTGCATGTTTGAGCAATATTTTTATATTCCTCCCTAGACATCTATCCAAATTTCCACTTCTTGTAAGCTTCCTTTTTGTGTTTAAGCTCACTGAAGATTTCTCTGTTAAGCCAGGCTGGTCTCCTGCCATATTTGCTATTCTTTCTGCACATCGGGATGGTTTGTTCCTGCGCCCTCAATAAGGCTTCTTTAAAATACAGTCAGCTCTCCTGGACTCCTTCCCCCTCATAATAGCCTCCCGGGACTCTGCCCATCAGTTCCCTGAGGGAGCCAAAGTCTGCTTTTCTGAAGTCCAGGGTCCGTATTCTGCTGCTCTCCTTTCTTCCTTTTGTCAGGATCCTGAACTTGACCATCTCGTGGTCACTGCTACCCAGGTTGCCACCCACTTCTACTTCTCCTACCAATTCTTCCCTGTTTGTGAGCAGCAGGTCAAGAGGAGCATGGCCCCTAGTTGGTTCCTCCAGCACTTGTACCAGGAAGTTGTCCCAAACACTCTCCAGAAACTTCCTGGATTGTCTGTGCATTGCTGTATTGCTCTCCCAGCAGATGTCAGGGTGATTGAAGTCCCCCATGAGAACCAGGGCCTGTGATCTGGAAACTTCTGTTAGTTGTCCAAAGAAAGCCTCTCTTACCTCATCCTCCTCACCTGGTGGTCTATAGAAGATGCCCACCACGACACCACTCTTGTTGCTCTCGCCTCTAAACTTTGGGTTATTTACTCTAACCCAAAGACTCTCAACAGGCTTTTCTCCAGTTTCATACTGGAGCTCTGAGCAATCATACTGCTCTCTTACATACAGTGCAGATCCTCCATCTTTTCTCCTCTGCCTGTCCTTCCTGAACAGTTTATACCCATCCATGACAGTGCTCCAGTCATGTGAGTTATCCCACCAAGTCTCTGTTATTCCAGTCACATCACAGTTATATCAAGAGTATCCTACTGCACTGCACTTTCATGGGTCCATTCCTTTAAATCATTTGGAGGTTCAGGCTGATGCAGAACTCAGTGGGTTGTTTCTTGAGTGGGACACTTCACTGGGAACATGACACCAGTGCTCTGGGACCTGCACTGGCTGCCTATTGGTGTCTGGGTAGAAGTTATGGTGTTGGTTATGACCTATAAAGTCCTAAAATGGCCTAGGGATGGCCTCCCTGTGCCATAATGCCACTGCTGCCATCAGCACGGGTGTTCAAATTGCATCCCTTTTATTAAAAAAAGGGAAGGGGTAGCTGGCAAATCATTCTTGGTGAGGGTGCCGAGACTCTGGAACTTGCTTCTTCTTGGTCCAAAATAGAGAGAATTTGGTACCCCTGTTGGCATGCTGCAAAAGACACCTGTTCCATAGGGTTTTTGAAAGGGCTTTCCCTAACAATAAAGGGGTGGAAATGAGTTTCTGTAGGTGTCTGACTGGCTGAGTTCATCACATTGTATAATTAGCAAAGGTGCTAAAGTGCCTAGAGCCGAGGATAGGCATCTTATTTTTTAATAAAAAATAGTTTAAAATCCAAATAAATAAAAATCATTCTTCCAAGTATGGAGCTGGTCAGTCTACTGTCATGGCCTGGAGGTTCCCGTTCTCAGCTCTTAATTCTTCTGCTCCTGACCAGCAGCTTCAGTCTTCTGATTTGGAGAGCTGAGGAGATGCCCTAGGTAAGGGGTTGCTCTAGGCAGGATTTCTATGGTTACAGCCTGAGACCCCAACCGAGAGGGTTCTAAATCATAGTCTCCCAAATCACCCATGGCCATAGACTCAGAGCTATGCCTGGAGCAGCATCGGACAGTGTTCTGGCCATGGGGAACCTATGACCAGTAACGATGAGTCAGCAACCAGAGACTCACCCCACCCAAGGGATAGCAGGCAGGGGAGCCAGAGCCCTCATCACCAGAAATCAAGGGGCAAGAAGCAGCCAGAACTTGACCCTCTTAGAATCTGGCAGCCCAGCCAGAGCATCCTCGGCAGATGACAGGATGCAGCCAGATCCCCCTTCCAACCCAGAGCAAGCAGCAGGCAGTACAAGGGCTAGCAATCTGACTGCAGTCCTCCACCCAGTGCAGGACAAGGAACAATCAAGGGCAGAGTCTCAAAGAGCAGCCTGAGTTATCAGGGCACCAACCCAAAGAGATTGCAGAGTCAACCAGGAACACCACATTTCCTGTGTCTCTAAAGCTTGTTTCATGGCGCAGCCATGTCAGACTTAAATTCTGCTATCTAGGACATTTGCTGTCACTTACATAAATGAGGCAGTGCATAATAATAAAACATGCAAATTTTCAAATTAAGGCATTGAGTCATTTGCATATAATCTCCAGATTTCTGGACCCTGAGCCTTAATAGGTATGAAAATACACTTTGTGAGGCAGAAGTACAACATACCACATCCTTGTTATAGTTTGATAGATTGTTATAGTATATGGTGGGAATTTCAAAAACACTCACCATTAGCCTCATTATGCAGTGGGAGCAAAGATAGATCAGTTTTGAGAGTTTTTGAAAATCTTATCCATATTATTCATAGGATATGAAGTGGCCAATTAATTATGTAAATGGAAAGCAAACCTTAATAGACATATAACTGTCAGTCATTGTGCAGCAGAGACCTTAGACTACAAAGGGACTGGAACCACTTCAGGTTATAAATAAGCAGGAACCTTCAGGTCAAAGCCCAGCTCACAGTATGTGCAAGGCAACCTCACAACTACCAGTGAACATTAAATCTGGCTTCTAGCATCACTGTGCAGTGCATAAATGATTATGGCAAATAAAAAACCCCAAAACAGTGTTTGGGTTTGTCTTCAGATTAATGAACCATTTATGTTTGGTGGGTTAGAATAAGGACCACCATATTTAGACTATCTGCTTCTGGCTTTTCATGTGCATAACTGTGAACGGGCATAAAGAATTCAAGGGATTAAGAATATAAATGAGTATCAAAAGCTGAACAAAATGACCTACTTAATACTCTAATTGCTTGTCAGTGGATCTGTGAAGGCTCATACTATTGTCCTTCAAAGTCAGCCAAAAAGTTATCTCTTTGATACTAACTTTTAGACTCACTTCAGTGCTTTGAAGGACAATGATTTCAGCTGTTGGAGGAATTCCTCCAATAAAGTTCTGTCATCCTCAGAGTCAAGATCACTTGCTGACTTCCTTGCCATCCATGGAGAGCTTTGAGGTGTGCACAGACCCTTTGAAATCAGTCTCATTGATGCAAATGAAAGGGCTTGCTTGTGGAAATGTCACATTCAGTTTGGCAGGTATGAAAATCCTGTTCTTGATGTTCCCTTAAGGGGATCATGTTGCAAACCTCATTTGTGCAGGCATTCTATCATCTCTCAAAACTGAGCAGTGATTGATGATGTCCAAAGCTTGCTAAAACTTTAACGGCATAAAATGAGATGAAGAAAGGCAGCTGGTCAACAGCCTGCTCTTTAGCCTAGTGCTTAGGTAAACTGGGTCAATCGTTGTGGATTTCTTCTGAAGCATTTGAACATTTTCTTAAAAACAGCTTGGGGTTTGGACTGTAAGACGTTAGAATGAGCTGGCCATCACTACATAACAATCTATGATTGGCTTTTCCAGAGGGTGACAGGTTGAACCCTGATAAATCTTGTTGTGTGTTATTAATACTCAATTACTTTTATATTGCACATAGAGATGGTATTAGGTAACTACTACACGGAATGAGTCTTTGTAGGAGGAAATTTGCAGAGGCAGATGACAGATAAGCATCTTAACTCTAATTGACTTTCAAGGGGAATTAAATACCTAACTGCCTTTTGTCTTGAAAATCTCCAGCATAATTATTAATAGGGGTAAAACACTTTGTTCGTGCAAATAATTTGCAGTAATGTTTAGAAAGTGAAAAAACAGTCTCTAGCAAGTAAGTACCAATCAATTCACTTAGGGCCAGTTTCTAATACATTTACTTATACTTTGAAGTTAATGGGTCTTGCACTCTTAAGACACTTAGGCACTTCTGAAAATCCCACACTTTGGTGCCTTCAGAGCCTAAGTACAAGCATGGACTTCAGAGCCTAAGTACAAGGCTCCTTTTTTGAAAAATTTGGCTGATGAATACATGGAATAAGTTTGTGGCTGAATATGAGTGAGGGTCTAAGTTGTGATGATGTCTAGCAGGTTGCCTGTGTTAGATCAGTTCAAAGGGAATGTTAATGGCATTGTCTTCACTTATCTATAAATCTGTTGATTGCCATCACATTACATTATGTATAAAGAAAAGGAGTACTTGTGGCACCTTAGAGACTAACAGATTTATTTGAGCATAAGCTTTCATGAGCTACAGCTCACGATGCATTCAGACATTACATTATGTATGTCCCTGGACTTAAATAACCCTAGATCCAAATGTGAGTATATTCAGGTGTTAGAACTTCATAGAATACTAATGAATGACAGTCGAATTGCTTCACTTATCTATCCCTCTTATAATGTATTGGCAGGCAATTGCATTATGTATATCACTGTAAATAAATTACTTGTGAATGCCAGAGAAAAGAACACTAACTTCAAAGCCAGGGTCGTTGTGTGAAATTCACAGACTCAATCTGCAATTGCTATTCATCAAAACCCATGTGGCTAAAGACACTGTTCAGATTCTAGATTATGGAGCAGGAACTATAAATACTGGTTTAAGGGAATTATCCTGCATCTCTGGACTGATGGATTCTGACAGGGTGGAATACTGAGCAAGTGGACAGAGATCCCCAAGGTTATTTTGGGTAGCCCTGAGAGACTTATGGAAAACTAGCAGATCACTACATTTCTGCTATCATAGTGGATTTATAAACTTTGACTCACCTGTTAAGGTATTTTATCTGCGGTAGCCTCTCAATAACTTTCATTTCTTTTTCTTAGTTAATAAACCTTTAGTTAGTTTACTAGAGAAATTGACTGTCAGCGTTTTCTTTGATGTCAGATCCAGAGTATCTATTGACCTGGGGAAAATGACTGACCCTTTGGGGTTGGAAGTAACCTAATGTGAGGTGATTTTTGGTTTTAATAAGCTTTCATCACAAAGCCTAGTTCGTCCAGGTAGTAAAGAGGGGTTGAAGAGCTTAAGGGGATTGTCTGTGTCTCCATGGTAAGACTAATAAAGTAATCCAGGAGCACACATTTGTTACTGGCTTGGTGAAATCTAATTATAGAATATACCAGCAGTTTGGAGTGTCTGCCCTGTTTTCTGACAGTCTGACCTGAGATTGGCACTCTTGGGTAAGCCATACCAGTGTGACATAAGTATTGGGCCCTTTCTGAGCAATGCTTCTATTTACTGCATGATATTTAGATGCACTGACTTACAAATGGCAGCATTACTTTAATTAAATAATAAAAATGGATCAACAAATTTTCAGTTATGTTTTTTAACATTAAGTAATTTTTAGGAAGCACAGTTAAACAACAATAGAATTGTTTTACTTTGCCTCCGTGGCTATGAATCACTAATATTTTAGTGTAGTTGTACATTTGTAGGCGATAACTAAATGCCCCATTCCCACCCTCCACTCCTAAATATTTTCAAATTTCAGCAGTTACTCCCTAGTTTCAGGTGTCAAATAGTCCGCAGAAGCATATGAAGTATATTAAATTAACCTACTGTTCTTTCACCTCTAGAGACCTGGATTTGACCTTAAGTCCAGATCTTGAATTTATTTACCACCAGTCAATGGGACTATTTATAGTATTAAGAACTATGCCTGGTAGCAAATGTCTGTAGAATCAAGCCCTTGGTTAACAAAGGGAAATTGTTTGTCAGCTGGCATTAATAACCCCTCCCTTTTATATGCACTATGGGTCTGATCCTAGTCTCATTGAAGTTGTTTGCAAAACTCTTATTGACTTCATGGAAGTAGGACTAAGCCATAAATATAACAATGTTACTTAGAACTGAGTGCTTTCATCCTAAGACCTCAGACAAAAGTGAGGAAGTACCATTATCCCCATTTTACTGAAGCAGAAACTGTGATGCAGAGAGGTTCAGTGAATTCCCTCAGACCACACAGCGAGTCAGTGGCAGAGCTGGGACACTTAACTCCCATTCCCTTGCCCTTCCAAGTGGACCATTCAAAAGGAACAACAACAAAATGTCCATATTTTTGTGGAAATTATGATCAATTTTCAAGGAGACCTAATCTGGTGTCATCTGAACCAGCCATTCATTGCGGATTGGATTGCACAGGGTCACCCATAGTCAGTCACTACCTGGGCCATTCAAACTTTTTGCCACTCCCACAGGGCATGTCACAATATAATTTCTGTGGAAGGAGGAATCTGGGATATCAATTTGGGAGATCTGTGGGACTTCATATGTGATATTCAAAGGATCTTTATAGTATTTCCACAGTTCACTCATCAGCCCTTTTGTTGAAATCATCCTCAATCCAGCCATCTGTTTTTATGGAAAAATATGGGCTCTCCTTCTCACTCTGCTCTGTATTATATTTTAGTGCAGTGATTGTAGCAACTAAAATAGCCTCCTCTTTGAATAGTTACTATTTTCGTATTTAAATTCTATTTAAGGAGCCCTTTAAGTGGGATATAAGGTGACAGAGCAATAGCTTCATTTCCTGAAATACAGACTGAGCAAGGAAATCTGTGAATTTGTTGTAATAAATATGCCAACCTCCTGGAAGCATTTGCCAACATCTCACTGAACGGGGGGATGGATTAGTAGAGAGTTGGGAGTACATATATTAGTCATAGGAACATTATAAAAGCAACATTACATCAGACAAAATATATTGTAGATGCACTGCGTGAAATCCTGGCCTGACAGAAGTCAATGGATATTTTACCACTGATTTTAATAGGCAGAGATTTCACTATGGGTCTGTGCAAAGTCAGGTCATAGGAATTTGTGTGAACTCTTTTTTCCTTTTTTGTTTGCATGGTTTTGCAATCGTTGAGTTATGCTTAGACTTTAAGGGATTGACTACACTGGGAAATCACATTGTGTTAGACCACAGCCTTAAGCAGTCATGGTAGCTAACCCTGTGTCAAATATTCAGTGTAAACAAGGACTCAGATGGCCATGATTAACCTGAATTCTTAAGAGGACAATGTTAAGCATGAGAACACTCAGTGTTGACAGGGACTGAATCACGTTTAATATTGTGCTACATACCATAATTCTCAGGTTTGTGTTCTAACATGATGCAAATTTTCCAGTGTAGACAAGTCCCTAGATTCATATAAAATCCTGCTTCATTCAGACTTTCAAAAGAAAACAAATAGCCAGTATTCTGTCTGGTGTGGAAACCAGAAAAAAACATTGAGTTTCATGTAATTTCTACTTGGAAACATAAATCAATCCAAAATCCCCCTAATCAAATGCCAAACTCTCTGGGCCTGGTATCTTATTGGGCCTCTTTCTTTGAGACTATAGGTGCAGAAAAGACTGTCAGGTGGTAACAATTGTTAAAGTGCACTGGGATGAAAAAGTTTCTGATCACCTTATCTAATATAAAACTGGACCTAATATAATTCCTACTAATATAGATTTAAAAACATTCTTGGCAAGATCCTTCGCTCGTATAATTTGACATAGCTCAATTAAAGTTAATGGAAATACACCAGTTTACAGCAGCTGAGAATTGGGCCCCCATATTTAAAGTATGAATATGAAATAAAGCTGGAAACAGCTTGATGACATCTATCAAGTCTGGACATCAGACACGGGAGACAAAGGGAACAGAAGGAGTTTTCAGCAGCTCTTTTTAGATAAGCTCTGTATTTTTTTCTGTGGTTTAAAAAGATATCATTTTAGTATGTATGTTCATCTTGTGAAAACCAGATGTTCAAGGGTAACCAAAAGAGCTGTAGAAAAATCCTGCTAATCTCCATGTGTCTGATTTTAGCTCTGATCTTCCTGCTCTGATATACACCATCAAAGTGTACTTCCTGTTGCTATTATCATAAAAATGGCAGCCATGGGGATTACACAGCTGCCCAACTCATATTAATAGAGCTTTTGAAACATTTTCAGGGAATTTTAAACACTGTTTTGAAGTTTCTTTGTTCAGTTTACATATCCTGAATAAGTACAATTTTCTGTAGCTACCGAGAAGGAAGAACTAAAAATCACTGTACTGACTCACTAACCTAATTCATTAGGACAATGGGAGAGTCACTCAATGATTTTAAGGTTAGCCCTTCTATGGGGATCCTCCCTTGCTTAAACTCAATATAACTTGTAGCAATACAAGTGTGTCTTTACTCATTTTCCTTGTGGTTGTTGATGCCTCTGCATGCTACATAATACACATAATGACCACTGAGGCAAATCAACAGCATTCCTGCTAATAGCCACAAAAAGCACTAAGCAGATGTAGTTCTTTCCAGGGGAGAGAGATACACAAGCTTTGACAAAAAGTATAGTCCATGTCGCCTTCATGTAATATGTACCCTGCAACCTGCACATGCTGGCAGAACTAGTATCACTTACTTGATGGGGAATGTAAGTGGGATTCTTTTTTTGGCCTTCACTATTAAGAAAGAACGAAGCTCTGACAGAAGAACTGTTCCCTAAAGGCAACATTTTAAAAACTGTGTGTACATTTTTAGCATGTTTCCCATTAAAATCATGGAGACTGTGAAGGACCTAGAGAGAGCTGCTCTGTAATGTTTTATGAACATGATATATGACTTTACTATTGGGATAGTAACTGTATGGCTATATGGGGTCATTGGGATGTTTACTGTATGCATTTTTTGGTTTAGTTTAATGCAGGCAGTTGGCAACTAATGGCTACAGATAAAATACCTCCCAGTAACCACTTCAAGGGTTAAGAGAGAAAAGCCTGAGCTATTAACTGTGAAGACTCTACTTCTTTGGCTCCAGCCACCTTACAGAGCTTATTTTGCTGAGACTGGGAACCAAAAGATAAGGACAATAAAGAGTTAAAGACTCCCTCTGACCAGAGGTCAAGCAGTTTTTTGGGAGACATTCATGGGAAACATGAGGCACAAAGACCATGCTAGAGAATCTGGAGCCGGTAGGCTTTCCTAAGCTTCCAGCACTGGGGGATGGTAAGCCTCAGGTAAGTAAGACTTGCATATTGATTATTTATTGTTAAAATCTTTTTTCTCTTATGCTATACTTTGTTCCTGCTACTAAGATTAAACAATACTTTGGGCTAAGGGGCTGTTGCTTAGAAGCTTCCGAAGGGAAGAACTGCAGGTGCAAACACAGTTGATCCAAAGGGTACAGTAGCCCAGGGCCGGGTCTAAGAGTGGGAGAATTGTGGAATTCCAGCCTGAGAAAGGTACAGACATGGGCCTGAGGGGATGTGCTGAGAGAGACTCTAGAGGAATCAGTGCGGCTGCTAGCCCTGTAACACGATAGGGACTTTTGACACAAAGACAGAACAATTTACCTGTAGGAGAACTAGATGCAGCTATAATTATGCAAAATAAGTACTCAATGTGTAAGAAATAAACCTTACAATCCAAATGAGGTGGATTTATTTTTGCACAGAGAATAAATGTGTGGTATATATGGAATAAACACGAGATGAATTTGTTCCTGATGTAATGCCCTGGACTTCAAACAGCTAATGAGTGCAAGGGAGTGTAGCTCCTCTGGGTCAGTGGAATTGCACCTAATTACTGTTAACTATGAATTTGGCTCCAAGACTACACACAGTGTTCACTGTAATCACAAAAGCCAGAGATAAGTGCAATACCTAGAAGGAAAGAAAGGATGGGTCTCCTAGCCAGTGTGCATCCTCATCTGTTCTGTGTTGACTATTCAGTGATACATTTTCAGTGTTCTGTGGAGATTTAATTTTCTTTTTTTTTATAGATGCTGTTAATACAGCTCTCTCTTATCAAGGTGAAATCTAAAGGAAACCAGTAATCACTCAGTGAATTGTCCATTGGTAGAGTATATGTGTGCTCTCTCACAAGCTCCACCCACCAGATTTGTATACATTCCAAAAGTGTGTGGGGGGGGCAATAAAGTAGTTCAGTTCAAACTTGTGCACCCTCTAATTCCCATCCAGGTGCACCATAATCTCAGTCTGAGCACAGCACAACTTTGAAATGCTCTGCTTGAATCAAGGGACAGCCTAGCTAACTGGCAAAGACTTAAAAACAAACAGAGAAGGGGAAAAAAAATAGAAAAGAAAAGAAACAGGCAGGCCAGGGGCATATCTTGCAATCTAAACAGAACAAGAACAAAATCTAGTGGTGGAAATAAAACCTCTTTTTATTGTAACTCTTTAAGTTAACAGAGATTCTATTCACGATGCTTCCCTAAAGGCCACACGCCTAGTGTATGTGTTACTATTTTACGCATAATCAAAATATTGTTTAGATTTGTATATTTTACTGAGTATTCACTGCAGTAATTCAGTTTTACTGGGTATTTGCTGCAGTAAGTCAGTTTATACCAGTTGAGGATCTAGCGCTGAATATCCCCCCACCCTATACACCCAGAAATTGTAATAAAAATATGGTGACCTGAGAGACTGAAACCAACAAATAATGACACAAGTATTTTTAATGAACATCGGAGTTATGTCAATTTATACCAGCTAGCGATCTGGCTCTTGGAATGTGAGATTCAGTATTGGTCATTTATACACTGACATTCAAAAAGCATTTTTTTACTTCTTTGTCTAATATTTTTCTATGGGGTTTCAGCAAAATTGGTACCCAGAAAATCTGTGTATTTACAAGTGCATTCAACCAGCAGGGGTCTAGTTAAAGAATACACATCTTAACTGGCAATTGAAAAAACATAGTCAAATTGGTCTATTCATTTACTGGGTATTTGTCAAGTTACAAACAGCAAAGCGAGAACTTGTAGAGACCGGTACACAGAACGTGACAGCCTCATGATTGCGCTTTTTGATGTATCACTGTGTCATCTTGGTTTCCCCCTGCAATAATTCCCAGGACATTGATCCTTATTTCAACACCTCTTCATAATGCTAATAAAGCCTGGCTTTCAGAAATACCATTACAATTACGGCAAAGAGTGATTAGTAATTCATTATATTTGTTCTGCGGCATATCAGATATTTGTTTGAAGTGGTTTACTATTTTCAGACTGCCAAAGCCACAGGCAAGGCTGTATTCTGTGGAGACAAATTTACACCATTAAAGATGTTAAAATATTCACTTTCTGGGAGGGTCAGAGAAAATAAATTGTTAATCTGTCTTGTGCCAGAGGGCCCTACCTATTGCAGAAACTGAGTTTTTCCACTTAAAGACGACAGGGGCAAGAACTGTGTTTCAAGATAAACAGTCTTTGTTGTAAGCTTTCGTGAGCTACAGCTCACTTCATCGGATGCATACTGTGGAAAGTGTAGAAGATCTTTTTATATACACACAAAGCATGAAAAAATACCTCCTCCCACCCCACCCTCCTGCTGGTAATAGCTTATCTAAAGTGATCACTCTCCTTGCAATGTGTATGATAATCAAGTTGGGCCATTTCCAGCACAAATCCAGGTTTTCTCACCCCCCCTCCCCCACCACACACACAAACCCACTCTCCTGCTGGTAATAGCTTATCTAAAGTGACCACTCTCCTTACAATGTGTATGATAATCAAGGTGGGCCATTTCCAGCACAAATCCAGAGTTTAACAAGAACGTGTGTGTGGGGGGAGGGGGTAGGAAAAAACAAGGGGAAATAGGTTACCTTGCATAATGACTTAGCCACTCCCAGTCTCTATTCAAGCCTAAGTTAATTGTATCAAATTTGCAAATGAATTCCAATTCAACAGTTTCTCGCTGGAGTCTGGATTTGAAGTTTTTTTGTTGTAATATCACAACTTTCATGTCTGTAGTTGCGTGACCAGAGAGATTGAAGTGTTCTCCGACTGGTTTATGA
The DNA here is from genome assembly GCF_965140295.1 of Lepidochelys olivacea. NCBI lineage: Eukaryota > Metazoa > Chordata > Testudines > Cheloniidae > Lepidochelys > Lepidochelys olivacea. The sequence continues at coordinate 105,926,394 of NC_140416.1, forward strand.
ATGTTATAATTCTTGACATCTGATTTGTGTCCATTTATTCTTTTATGTAGAGACTGTCTAGTTTGACCAATGTACATGGCAGAGGGGCATTGCTGGCACATGATGGCATATATCACATTGGTGGATGTGCAGGTGAACGAGCCTCTGATAGTGTGGCTGATGTTATTAGGCCCTGTGATGGTGTCCCCTGAATAGATATGTGGGCACAGTTGGCAACGGGCTTTGTTGCAAGGATAGGTTCCTGGGTTAGTGGTTCTGTTGTGTGGTATATGGTTGCTGGTGAGTATTTGCTTCAGATTGGGGGGGCTGTCTGTAGGCAAGGACTGGCCTGTTTCCCAAGATTTGTGAGAGTGTTGGGTCATCCTTCAGGATAGGTTGTAGAAAATCTTAATAATGCGTTGGAGGGGTTTTAGTTGGGGGCTGAAGGTGACGGCTAGTGGCGTTCTGTTATTTTCTTTGTTAGGCCTGTCCTGTAGTAGGAGACTTCTGGGAACTCTTCTGGCTCTATCAATCTGTTTCTTCACTTCCGCAGGTGGGTATTGTAGTTGTAAGAATGCTTGATAGAGATCTTGTAGGTGTTTGTCTCTGTCTGAGGGGTTGGAGGAAATGCGGTTGTATCGCAGAGCTTGGCTGTAGACGATGGATCGTGTGGTGTGGTCAGGGTGAAAGCTGGAGGCTTGTAGGTAGGAATAGCGGTCAGTAGGTTTCCAGTATAGGGTGGTGTTTGTGACCATCGTTTATTAGCACTGTGGTGTCCAGGAAGTGGATCTCTTGTGTGGACTGGACCAGGCTGAGGTTGATGGTGGGATGGAAATTGTTGAAATCATGGTGGAATTCCTCAAGGGCTTCTTTTCCATGGGTCCAGATGATGAAGATGTCATCAATAAAGCGCAAGTAGAGTAGGGGCGTTAGAGAACGAGAGCTGAGGAAGCGTTGTTCTAAGTCAGTCATAAAAATGTTGGCATACTGTGGGGCCATGCGGGTACCCATAGCAGTGCCGCTGATCTGAAGGTATACATTGTCCCCAAATGTAAAATAGTTATGGGTAAGGACAAAGTCACAAAGTTCAGCCACCAGGTTAGCTGTGACATTATCGGGGATAGTGTTCTTGACGGCTTGTAGTCCATCTTTGTGTGGAATGTTGGTGTAGAGGGCTTCTACATCCATAGTGGCCAGGATGGTGTTATCAGGAAGATCACTGATGGATTGTAATTTCCTCAGGAAGTCAGTGGTGTCTCGAAGATAGCTGGGAGTGCTGGTAGCGTAGGGCCTGAGGAGGGAGTCTACATAGCCAGACAATCCTGCTGTCAGGGTGCCAATGCCTGAGATGATGGGGCGCCCAGGATTTCCAGGTTTATGGATCTTGGGTAGTAGATAGAATATCCCAGGTCGGGGTTCCAGGGGTGTGTCTGTGCGGATTTGATCTTGTGCTTTTTCAGGGAGTTTCTTGAGCAAATGCTGTAGTTTCTTTTGGTAACTCTCAGTGGGATCAGAGGGTAATGGCTTGTAGAAAGTGGTGTTGGAGAGCTGCCGAGCAGCCTCTTGTTCATATTCCGACTTATTCATGATGACAACAGCACCTCCTTTGTCAGCCTTTTTGATTATGATGTCAGAATTGTTTCTGAGGCTGTGGATGGCATTGTGTTCCACACGGCTGAGGTTGTGGGGCAAGTGATGCTGCTTTTCCACAATTTCAGCCCGTGCACGTTGGCGGAAGCACTCTATGTAGAAGTCCAGTCTGCTGTTTCGACCTTCAGGAGGAGTCCACCTAGAATCCTTCTTTTTTGTAGTATTGGTAGGGAGGTCTCTGTGGATTAGTATGTTGTTCAGAGGTATGTTGGAAATATTCCTTGAGTCAGAGACATCGAAAATAGGATTCTAGGTTACCACAGAACTGTATCATGTTCATGGGGATGGAGGGGCAGAAGGAGAGGCCCCGAGATAGGACAGCTGCTTCTGCTGGGCTGAGAGTATAGTTGGATAGGTTAACAATATTGCTGGGTGGGTTGAGGGAACCATTGCTGTGGCCCCTTGTGGCATGTAGTAGTTTAGAAAGTTTAGTGTCCTTTTTCTTTTGTAGAGAAGCAAAGTGTGTGTTGTAAATGGCTTGTCTAGTTTTAGTAAATTCCAGCCACGAGGAAGTTTGTGTGGAAGGTTGGTTTTTTATGAGAGTATCCATTTTTGAGAGCTCATTCTTAATCTTTCCCTGTTTGCTGTAGAGGATGTTGATCAGGTGATTCCGCAGTTTCTTTGAGAGCGTGTGGCACAAGCTGTCAGCATAGTCTGTGTGGTATGTAGATTGTAATGGATTTTTTACCTTCAGTCCTTTTGGTACGATGTCCATCTGTTTGCATTTGGAAAGGAAGATGATGTTTTTCATGCTTTGTGTGTATAGAAAAAGATCTTCTACACTTTCCACAGTATGCATCCGATGAAGTGAGCTGTAGCTCACGAAAGCTTATGCTCAAATAAATTGGTTAGTCTCTAAGGTGCCACAAGTACTCCTTTTCTTTTTGCGAATACAGACTAACACGGCTGTTACTCTGAAACCAGTCTTTGTTGTGATAGGGAGATGCCAGGGCAAACAGGTGAAGGGAGAGATGGCAGCCATATCTGAACTGGATGGGCTGAGATGAGATGTGCTTGCTGTTTGTTTTTCTTTGGATTTTCAACAGTGTACCCATCCAATGTTCAATAGCTAAATATACTTACATGGCTATAGTCAAATGAATATAGTTCTCTGTGTGTGGCTCTTTGAACAGACCAAAGTAAGTTATAACTATTATGCTTTTTTCCTACTTTATGTTTAATAAAGTCAAAAACCTGTGCACAGTTTAGCTTCACTTTGATGGATGGCATGGCTGGAAGATTCCGGGGGCTAGGGCTGAAGTTGGTTCTTCCAAAACGCCAAGAAAATAGGTCTCCAAGTCCACTATAGCTGGGCAGGAAACAATTTTCCCATTCTGCAAAAGTTTTTGAGATTTCAAAGATTTTCCCATTCCACATCAGAACCTTTAAAAATTTTGATAACATGCTGAATCAAGGACTTGAACCTGGTCTCCCACATCCTAGGTGAATACCCTTACCATTGAACTATCAGGTATTCTGGGGTGTGGCTTCTCCCCCTCCCTTGTTTTGTTAGAAAATTCCCAACCATTTCTACTATGCACCCTGCCAGGCATCTTGGGTATCTGCCCTTAGTATTATCTTCAGGGGGAAGGTCTGGTGGCCTGACAACCACTAATAGTTGTCTGCTGGGGCTGGGAGCTTCTGAAGATGAAAGACGGATTCATGCCCAATTTTCATTCCATCTACCAGCCAGCTAACTGGAGTCTTGTTTGAATACAGCCCATTTAACTGAGCCCTGCAACTCACAGTTCCTTGTGTAGTACACATCCTCTTTCTTATTATAAAATATGTTGTCATGGCAATGAACAGAAAAAAAGGAGAGAGTGAGTACTACACCGGGCTACTGCAGGGTCTGCACATCCACATTTGCAGCTTTAACTTTATATAATGGCTGAATTACCAAAAATGTGGGGTTCAGCTACAGAGTTACATCTGACAAGTTTGGGAGTCCTTGCAGCTGAGGTTTTGGCTTGAGACTTTGCTTATGTGGGGATGTGGAGAGACATTTGGCCGTTTCTCTGAATAAAGAAGTGAATGAATTCGGAAGGAACTGTGAAATACTGAACTTTGGAACTTGCAATTCATTAATATTTATCACAGATCTTGTTAATATGCAAATGCATTTTAATTAGATTCAGCTACAACAACAAGGGTCAACCTCCCATTCTAACTAAACAAAACCAAACCCAGAATATTTACCACACTTTGTTCTGCTGTGCGGTTGTTTGGATACTCATTTCCCAGCCCCTTTTTGACATATATTTTTACTAAGCAGGTGGGCAGCGGGCAAATAAAGCTCTCCCCTGATTTTTCCTCTAACTGCTGCCTCAAAATAGACTGTTTAGCTGAACGCTCTCTTTGATGAGCAGAGATATTTATTGTTCAGCAAGCACTTTTCTCTTGTGCTATGACTGATGCCAATCTGCAGTAGATCCCATGCTGAAATTTCCTCCCCATCTATGGACTCTCTCTACATCCAAACTCAAAGGGCCACTGTTAGAAGAAGAAGGATGATCTTGTGGATAAGGCATTGCATGGTACCTGGGAGATCTAAGTTCATATTCTTGATTCTGCCACAGACTTCCTGTGTGATCTTGGGCAAGTTAATCACTCTCTGCCTCAGTTCCTTGCATATAAGATGAGAATAATAGTGCTTCCTTTCTTCCACCATCTACATTGTAACCTCTTCAAGGCAGGGACTAGCTGTTACTATGTATATGTGTACAGCATGCTAGCATGAAACTGCTAGGTGCTGTTGCAATATTATTATCAAGTTGTTTATTTCTGCCTTTAGACGACACATAAATACACCTTCAGAAACCATCCTTTCTTGAAACAGGCTCATATGCATATGTATAAACCTTTGCATGTGCCAATATCACCCATGTATTTAATATAAATTTGAATATCCAGTGGAAAGATTTCAAATCTAGTTTACATATTAGCAGTGTGAATGGATGTAGAATCTCCAGGCTGCTTAGTACAGGGAACATGCTAGATGCATTTATGAGTCTTTTCTGTGTGAATTAGCCCCTCAAGTTTTATTTTTGTTTTTTCCAATCTCAGTTATCTATTTTGAACAGCCTCACTTCAGATAGTACTGTTTAAGATCCCCCCCATCAACTTAAGCTCCTTAGAATACATAGAAGAAATCCCCATAACCAGTTGTTTTTCAGTGGAGAGCAAGGAAAGTTCATTAAGGTAAACTGCTCCATTGAAACCTCCAGGCTCCGCCAGACCCTTCTAAACATAGTAGCTTTTTTTTAGCAGTGCTCCCATTCAAACCTCCTATTGCCAAGTGTAATAATGTTAAATAACTAATGTGGAATGTAACAGTGTAAAAAAGGAAAAAGCCTCATTATGTAAATTGCTTGAGTGTAGAGAGAATTTTGCTCTGAAGTCTGTTTATACATTACCCATGTCTCATTTTCTTCCTAATTCAGCTTTCCCCAGAGCTGTTTCAGATTTAGCTGTCTGTAATATTTTTCCATGGCTTTAATGCTGGCACTTAGCTGCTGCTGGGTGGATGGACTGATTAAACCAATCTCACAGAAGACTGATGATATAGATTAGGTTATCAGTCACATGGGGCTTTGCTGGATATAGCAATACAGTAACATTGCAGCCACATTTCAGGGTCACTGCTTTTGCTGAATGCTATTCTTGTATAAATGTGTTCTTCTTATCCTAAAGGAAAGTTGCAGAATTGGACACTCGGTAGGTTAAGTCTTGCTACAAAGAAAACAGAACATGATTTCTGGCCTGAATACTGGAACCCAAGTCCAGAGAAAACAAAATGCTGGATCCATTTATGCATAGGTTTGCATTGCATGTGGAAGCCAATTTTCATATCTGCTCCTAAAGTTATATAGACCAACACCTAGTTCTGTCTACTCTTTGGGCAGTTGTCTGAATTTCTTATAAAAGCTTTTTACTTTGACAGAGCTGTGACTTAGGAATACCTTCCTCTCTGTGTTTTTCCCCCTTTCCTTTGCCACAATGACTTGTAACTGTGTTGAAATGGGGTGGAATGAAGATTTAGCTGCATTTATTTGTGCATCTGACCATAAGAACACAAGAACAGCCATACTGGGTCAGACCAAAGATCCATCTAGCCCAGTATCCTGTCTTCTGACAGTGGCCAATGCCAGGTGCTTCCAGAGGGAATGAACAGAACAGGTAATCATCAAGTGATCCATTCCCTGTCGCTCATTCCCAGCTTCTGGCAAAGAGGCTAGGGACACCATCCCTGATCATCCTGGCTAATAGCCATTGATGGACCTATCCTCTATGAATTTATCTAGTTCTTTTTTGAACCCTGTTACAGTCTTGGCCTTCACAACATCCTCTGGCAAAGAGTTCCACAGGTGGACTGTATGTTGTGTGAAGAAATACTTCCTGCTGCCTATTAATTTCATTTGGAGATCCCGAGTTCTTGTGTTATGAGAAGGAGTAAATAATACTTCCTTATTTACTTTCTCCACACCAGTCATGATTTTATAGACCTCTATCATATCCCCCCTTAGTTGTCTCTTTTCCAAGGTGAAAAGTCTTATTAATCTCTCCTCATATGGAAGCTGTTTCATACCCCTAATAATTTTTGGTGCCCTTTTCTGTACCTTTTCCAATTCCAGTATATCTTTTTTGAGATGGGGCGACCACATCTGCATGCAGTAGTCAAGATGTGGGCATACCATGGATTTATATAGAGGCAATATGATATTTTCTGTCCTATTATCTATCCGTTTCCTAATGATTCCCAGCTTTCTGTTAGCTTTTTTGACTGCCTCTACACATTGAGTAGATGTTTTCAGAGAACTATCCAAAATGACTCCAAGATCTCTTTCTTGAGTGGTAACGGCTAATTTAGACCCCATCATTTTATATGTATAGTTGGGATTATGTTTTCCAATGCGCATTACTTTGCATTTATCAACACTGAATTTCATCTGCCATTTTGTTGCCCAGTCATCCAGTTTTGTAAGATCCCTTTGTAACTCTTTGCAGTCTGCTTTGGACTTAACTATCTTGAGTAATTTTGTATCATCTGAAAATTTTCCTACCTCACTGTTTACTCCTTTTCCCAGATCATTTATCAATATGTTGAACAGTACTAGTCCCAGTAGAGACCCCTGTGGGACACCGCTATTAAATGCTCTCCATTCTGAAAACTGACCATTTATTCCCCCCCCCCACACCCCATGGGATGTTAGATTTAATAATGTTATGACCACTATTACCAAGTGGTTCAGCTATATTCACCTCTTGGACCAGAACCTGTGCTCCATTTAGGACTAAACGTAGAATTGTCTCTCCTCTTGTGAGTTCCATAAATAGCTGCCCCAAAAAGCAGTCATTTGAGGTGTCCAGAAACTTTATTTCTGTATCTTGTTGTGACGGGGTAGTTGCCCCTCACTGGCAGAAAAGGGATTAAAAGCAGCTCTAGGGAGGCTGTGCAAGGGGCAGCCAATCAGGACCAAGCAGGCCCATATAAAAAGGGAGATGCAAGGCAGAGGAGTTCAATTCTCTGCTGGGAGCCCAGGGAGGAAGGACTGTGTCTCTGGAGGGTTGAGAGAACTGCCAGCACCCTGGATAGAGCAGTGCTGCTAGCAGGGACCGGGGGAGTGAGAGACAGCTCCTGGCTGGCTGTTGGGGTTTGCAGGCAGAGGCCCTGAGGAAGGGCAAAGAGGATGCTGGGGCCACGAGGAAGTGGCCAGACAACTTGCTGCAGTAGCCACTAAGGGAAATGATTGAACAATGGACTGCAGGTCCCCGGGAAGGGGGGAGCACATTGTGTGGCATGGCCGGAGTGCTGTGTTGCTGAAAAGGACACCACGGTCCTTGGAGAGACCTGGGTCCTAGAGCAGGAGTGATGGCAGCGAGGCACTACCCAAAGAGGGTGCACTAAAACGTAGAGCTAATTCGCAAGACAGCCAGCAGGAGGTGCCACAGTGGTGAGTGAACCCTGTTACACCTGTCCTGAGGTGACATGTATGCAGTCAATATGGGTATAGTTCAAATCCCCCATTATTTTTGAGTTTTTTATTTTAGTAGCCTCTCTAATCTCCCTGAGCATTTCACACTCAGTATCACTATCCTGGTCAGGTGGTCGGTAATATATCCTTACTGTTATATTTTTATTATTAAAGCACAGAAATACTATCCATGGAGATTCTTTAGTACAGTTTGGTTCATTTAAGATTTTTACTTCATTTGACTCTATGCTTTCTTTCACGTATAGTGCCACTCCCCCATTAGCATGACCTGTTCTGTCCTTCCAGTATATTTTGTACCCTGGTATTACTGTGTCCCAGTGATTATCCTCATTCCACCAAGTTTCTGTGACACCTATTATGTCAATATTCTCATTTAATATGAGGCACTCAAGTTCACACATCTTACTATTTAGGCTTCTAGCATTTGTATATAAGCAGAGTCCGAATGAGCTCTCCCCTGACATGTAGTGATGACCTGTGGAAGAAGACTTCAGGAGCTGATCTCATTTGCATGGGCACACCCACCCTGTCTAGATGCTCAGTATGATGGGATTGCTTGCCCAAATAATCACTGGTGTTGGATCCCCAGTCTCCTTTGTTACTGAGGCAGAAGTAATAAAGTATTGTTATCCTTGTTGTGTGGCTCAAGGGCAGTAGGATTGTACTTGGCACATCCTGATTAAGGGACTCATCCTCAACTAAATGACACTCGCTAGGTAGGGGACATGGGTTCCAAACCCCAGTGAGCTGAGAGAGGATGGGCCTTGCCTAAGGGTTCCAGACACCATTTGGCCCATCCCCTCATCACTATATAATAACAGAGCTAATTTAGACTCAATTGAGAGTCTTGTTACCCACCGCAGAGCTGAAATCACTGATACCGGCAGCATAGGTGCAGGAACTAGGTGTGCAGGGAGGTGCTGCAGCACTCCCAGGCCTCCACTTCCCAGACCAGATCTTGGGTCCTGCTCCCAGGGGCCCAGCCACTGGCCCTGCAGCTTGGGCTCTGCTACTGGCCTTGCATGCGGGGTCCTGGCTGCGGGCCCCGTGTCTGGGTCTCTGCTCCTGGCCCTGTGCCCATCCTCAGCCTTTGCCCCCTTACTCCTCTCTGTGTCCCCCCTCCTAGAGACACGGCACTGCTTCCAGGCCCAGCTGGGTGGGGGTTGCGGACAGGGATAAGGGAGCTGGCATTCAGTACTCCCACTATTAAAAGGGTTCTAGCACCACTGCCCGGCAGGGCAGCTGGCGAAGGGGAGTGCCTACCGAGTGTCTGGGCAGTGGAGCAAGTAAGATGCCTTCTTACCTCCCCACTCCACGAGGGCGGGAGGTGAACTCTGCAGATGCACCTCTGGGTCTGCACTGACCAAAGACAACAACTGTGAGTGGGGTTCAGAGAAGGGACAGGCATGTTAAAAGGACTTTTGGTTGCTGGATTTAAGAACCTGAGCGAACAGGACATTGCCCATCTTACTTGAGGGTGAGTCTTTTGCTCACGGCTTTTGAACCCTGTTTGTGGTGTTTTCACAAATTAATGCTGCGTTACTTCCATCCTTTTATTAAAAGTTTCTTTTCTACACTCAGACTCTGCTTACAAGAGGGGAAGTATTGCCTCTTAGAGACACCCAGGAACCAATCCCTGTAACAAACCCCGTTGCCTACTCTGTCCCCATATCTACTCTAGCGACACCCTCAGAGGACCCAACGACATGAGCCACACCATCAGGGGCTCATTCACCTTCACATTCACAATGTGACATATGTCATCATGTGCCAGCAATGCCCCTCTGCCGTGTACTTTGTACTTTGGTATTTCAACAAAAAAACTTCAAAAACAGACTTCAAAGAGAAACTGCAGAGCTACAATTCATATGCAAATTTAACACCATTAATTTGGGCTTAAATAGGGACTGGGAGTGGCTGGCTCACTGCAAAAGCAATTTTCCCTCTCTTGGTATTGACACCTCCTCATCAGCTATTGGGAGTGGACCACATCCACCCTGCCTGAATTGGCCCTGTCAACACTGGTTCTCCACCTGTAAGGTAACTCCCTTCTCTTCAGTATATTTATACTTGCATCTGTAGTTTTCACTCCATGCATCTGAAGAAGTGGGTTTTTTACCCATGAAAGCTTATGCCCAAATAAATCTGTTAGTTTTTAAGGTGCCATCGGACTCCTCATTGTTTTTCCAGGGTGTGTGTGTAATTGCCCCAGGTTACTGAGTGGGGGCTCAATCTGTTTTTGTGTTGTATTGTTGAAGAGGAACCCCTAGATATTGAAACCAGCCCTTGTTGCTGCCAATTCCAACGGGCAGAAGGGTTTCATGAAAATAAGCACTTTAAAAAATTGTCACTTTTTGCTGTCTGCCATCTGAGTTTGATTTGATTAATAGCTGTACTTGAAAGGGAGCTGTTTTAGAATCAAACAATAGTATTATTGACAGTTTAAATCCAGCATGAAGGGAATAAAATCTCCTAGATCTATTATTTAGTTGGCAGATCTGACAGTGTCTTTGTAAGCTGGTGGGCTATATCGCAAACCTAGGAAAGTACCAGTACTATTCCTGCATCCATTTCAGGGCCTTACAGCAGGGCTCAATTTATTGTTTAACTTATAAGTTGCACAAAACTTATAAGTTGCACAAAACCAAAGAGATTCCCTTGCACAGAGGCTATTCCCCTTGCCTCTCTCCTCCATGGAACGAGGACCTGCCCCATCTTTAAATCCTCCGCTGAGGCATGTGTGGGGAAGGTAGCCTTTAACCTTTTTCTATATGCTTTATCCTGCCATTTTCTCTCAGTAAAAAAGCCATTTATCTGTTTTAAATCTAGAGCTGGTCATTACCGTTCTATTCTCCTCATTGCAGTGATATGAATAGAGCATGTGCCTGAGCCAGTATTATTGAATGGGATTTGAAAAACATCCTTTTTACAGAAAACTAAGGGGTTTCAATGCACTGGTATGGGTGTGTTCACCTTGGAACCATTGTTGGGCGGCTATCAGCAGGGGAAGCAAAGAAAGCAGAGTGGGCAATTCAGCAGTGTATCTTCTAGAATAGCGGTTCTCAACCGGGGATCTGCAGCCCCCTGTGGCTCCATGAGCCCTTTCAAGGCAGCTGCAGGGCCCTGCGGGGCTGAAGCCCCGATCCCTGGCGTCCCCCTGTGTGACTGAAGCTGGGAAGCACGGGGCTAAAACCTGGAGCCCCAAGCCCTGGTGCTCCCCCTCCCTGAGGTACTCCCCTGCCTGCACACAGCCCCTAATACCCCTCTCCCTACATGCTGAGCTACCCCCTGCCTCCACACAGCCCCTAGCCACTTTCCTCCCTGCACCCTGAGCTACCCCCCAGCCCACACACAGCCCCCGCTACCCCCCCGTATCCTGAGCTACCCCCATGCCTGCACACAGCTTCTAGCCCACCCCCTCCTTGCACCCACAGCCACCCCTGTATGTGCACAGAGCCCCAGCTACCCCCTCCATGCACCCTAAGCTGTTTTCAAACTTTTTGAGCTAAGTTCCTCACCTGAGTTATAATTTTTAGTTGTGGCCCCACCCCCCAAACCAGACAGGCAGGTGGCCTGCTGAGGTGAGTCAGGGTGTGGAGCTGGTACTCCCGCCCTGGACCCCACCATGTGGAGGTGGCTCAAGTCCTGCTGGCCCCCGCCCAATAGAAGTCAAACCACACCTATGCCTAAGGCCCCTGCCGGGCCCTGGAGTTTTTATATCATGTCAAGGGGGGCCTCAGAGAGAAAAGTTGAGAACCCCTGTTCTAGAAAAGGTTCAGGATTCGGTCAGTAGAGATGTGGGGTTCCTCCTTTGAGCAGCACACACGCCTTCCCCAAAACAAGCTTATGAGGATGCAGGTAACTGGAGAGGTCAAAGAGAGAACAGGGATCCTGGTCCATCTTCCCTATTTGATGCTCAACAAAGTGTGTGCATTAGTATCTGTCACAAGCTGCCCAAAAAATACTGTGACAAGGTACCTTCTCGGCCTCATCAGCCTCAACTATTTTTACCCTGGTGAGATGGGCTTGGGTAAAACAGTCCTCCTAAGAGGCACAGGGGCAGTCCGTTCCTTCTCTCAGCCAGTCTTTTGGGCTTGTTTTTCTTCCCTTATGGGAGGGAATGCAGCCTCCCCTCCTGGTGAGGCTTGATGTCTTGCTGCTCCTAACCTGCTGGCAGCTTGACTCCATCTCTCTCTCATCCTCCCCTCTTCTCCCAACAGGGGAGGGTTTAAAAAGGTCTCAGGCAGCCCTTAGTTGGAATCAGCTGATCGTAATTGACCTTAGGTAACTCACTCTCAGCTGATTTTAATTGATTCTCTGGTAACCCCTTCTCAGCTGTACCTGATTGACCTGTAGTCACTCCTCCTCAGTTGATAGGGAGGAGGGCCTTTTAACCTTCTGGGACTGTTTTCTACCTGCCCCTCCCTTGCAGCTGTCTGTCCTGAGTTTATCACATATCCCTGCCCCCAGAGTTGGGCTACTTGGGTCAGCAAACAGTGCACCCTCGACAGGCCATCTGCGTTTCCATGCTTGATTCCGGACCTATGTTGTACTCTGAAGTGGAAGTGTTGTAGCGACAAGAACCACCTTGTTACTTTTGTATTTCTTTCTTTGTTCTTGTGCATCCACTTCAGAGGGGCATGGACTGTGACGAGGGTAAACCTCCATCCGCGTAGGTAGTAGCGAAGGCTTTCTACAGCCCACTTTACTGCCAGGCATTCCTTCTCTACTATGGCATATTTACATTCCCTGGGCAGGAGTTTCCTACTGAGGAATAGGACTCGGTGGTGGTCTTCTCTGACCATTTGTGAAAGAACCACTCCCAACCCAACCTCAGAGGCATCGGTTTGCAAGATAAATTTTCTCCCAGTCTGAAGCTATCGGCACTGGGTCGGTGCAGAGGGTGGTCTGCAGATCTGCAAAAGCCTCCTCGGCCACTCTGGTCCATCTTACTATGTCTGGGCCACGGGCTTTTATTAGGTCTGTTAACTGGCATGCCCTGGTGGCAAAGTGGGGGATGAACCGCCTATAGTATCCAACTAGTGCCAGGAATGCTCTGACCTGTTTCTTCCGGACTGGTCGGGGCCAATTCTGTATTGCCTCTAACATGTTGAGGTGGGGCTTCACCACGCCCCTCCCCACTATGTACCCAAGGTACTTGGCTTCTGCTAGCCCAATCGCACATTTGGAGGGATTTGCAGTCAGCCCCGCATTCCTCAGGGTGTCCAGGACTGCTTCCACCTTCTCCAAATGTCTCCCCCAGTCTGGGCTATGTATAAAGACGTCGTTGAGATAGGCAGCCGCATACTTGCCATGTGGACGCAACAGTTTGTCCATGAGTCATTGGAGAGATACGGGAGCCCCATGTAAACCAAAAGGGAGGACAGTGTACTGATACAGTCCCTCTGGTGCTGAAAAGGCTGTCTTCTCTTTGTTGGCCAATAACCCTTGGTCAGGTCAAGGGTGAACAAAAATCATGCTTTTCCCGATCGCTCAATTAGCTCATCTATCCGGGGTATAGGGTACGCATCAAATTGGGACACTTCATTCAGCTTCCGGAAGTCACTGCAGAACCTCATACTGCCATCAGGCTTAGGTACTAGGACAATTGGACTTGACCATTGGCTATGAGATTCTTCAATGACTCCTAACTTCAGCATTTTCCTGACTTCTATCTTGATCTCTTCTCTTTTTGCCTCCAGGATCCGGTATGGCTTGACATTCACCTTCACTCCAGGCTCTGTGAGGATGTGATGGTGAACCTCAGTAGTCCTGCCTGGCTTTTCTGAGAATACATCCTAGTTGCGTTTGATCATGTTGATCACTTCAGTTCGTTGTTCAGGGGGTCAATTCTGGGGATATTCCCACTTGGCCGGGACGGTTGCTTTTGGGAGTTGGCAACCCTAGGAAGACCACATGAGCTTCTCTGTCTTGCCAAGGTTTCAACAGGTTTATATGATAGATCTGTTCCAGCTTCCGGTGACCAAGCTGTTGGACCTTGTAGTCGACTTCTCCAATGGCTTCTATTATTTCATGTGGCCCCTGACACTGGCCAGGAGCTTGCTCTCCACTGTGGGTAAGAGCACCATTACCTGGTCTCCCACCTGGAATTTTAAGATTGTTGCTTGGCGATTGTAGCATGTCTGTTGGGCCCCTTGTGCCCTTGCCACGTGTTCCTGCACTATGGAAGGACTTGGGCTATCCTGTCTTTCATCTGCAACACGTGCTCGATGATGTTTCTCCCTGGGTTCGGCTGTTCTTCCCAATGCTCTTTGGCAGTGTCCAGTATGCCACGGGGGTGGCGACCATATAACAGGTTGAATGGGGAAAACCCATTTGAAGTCTGAGGAACCTCCCTTATAGCAAACATTAGGTATGGCAACAGGGCATCCCAGTTCTTTCCATCCTGGTTCACCACCTTTCGTGTCACGTTCTTTAATGTTCTATTAAAGCGTTCGACAAGGCCATCGGTCTGCAGCTGATAGACTGACGTCCTTATGGTCCATATGTGGAGCATTGCACATAAATCCTTCATTAATTTAGACACAAAGGGGGTTCCTTGATCTCTCAGGATCTCTTTGGGTATCCCCACTCTAGAAAAAATTTGAATTAATTCCTTAGCTATGGTCTTGGACATAGTTTTCCGTAGGGGTACGGCTTTGGGGTATCGGGTGGCATAATCTAGCACAACCAGTATGTGCTGATGGCCCAGGGCTGATTTCTCCAGTGGCCCTACTAGGTCCATAGCTATTTGCTCGAATGGGATTTCAATAATCGGCAGAGGTACCAAAGGGGCCCTTAGGTGTGGCTGGAGGCCATGTAATTGGCATTCAGGATAGGAGGCACAATATCGTCGGACTGCCGCATAAATTCCGGGCCAGAAAAACCTCTGCAGAATTCGATTGAGGGTTTTATCTCCCCCTAAATGCCCCCCGAACAGATGGCTGTGGGCTAGATCCATCATGCCCCTCTGATGCTTCTGCGGTACTAAGAGCTGTTGCACAACTTGCTCTTGGACCCGGACTACTCTGCATAGCAGATCCCTCTTTATCATATAGTATGGCCCTGGGCTCTTGACTCTCCCTTCCACAGGGACCCCATTCACCTCAACTACTTCTTTGCAAATATTGTTATATATTGGATCATTGGCCTGATCCTGCCCAAAATTCTCCAGTGAAGGTCCAATTTGCCCAAACTCAGGGGGATCTGTTTCTATCTCTCTCTCGGGGGGATTCCCGGGGAAACTGGGTCCGGCTGTGGGTTCATTGACCGCCTGCATAGTCCCATTGTCAGTTGGGCCAACTCTTTCCCCTACAAGTGTAGGCTTCTGGTTCTGGGCCAAGATTCTCGTTCCCCTCCTCTTATCTGGCCTCCTTTCTTGCCGAGTCCTCCTGGGCTTCCCAGGAGGAGAGAACAAAGCCTGGGCAAATTCATGGAAGACCGGGGGCATGCTAACTATTGGGGTCATCCCATTGCTCTTGGGGTTATCACCTTGTTCTGACTCCTCTCCGGGGAGTAGGCTGCCAAACCCTGGAAAGTCTCGTCCTATGAGGACTGGATAGGGGAGTTTCGAGGCTACTCCCACCGTCACCTTAGTGGGGTTTCCCAGGACTTCTATTTTTACTGGGATAGTCGGGTAGTAATTGACATCCCCATGTACATAGGATATTCCTGTGTGCTTGGCCCAAGATAGTTTGTCTTGCCCGATCAGCTTTCCCGAGACCAGAGTGACTGCACTTCCTGAGTCCACTAACATGGTGGTCTCTATGCCATTCATTTTAACTGGTCTAGTATATCTATGAGACACCATCGCAACCCTTACTAGATTTATTAGGTCGCATGGTCCTCCTATATCTCCTAGGTTGCATTGCATGGTCTCTTCTAGGTTTGGGCATTGGGCAGCTATATGCCCTATTTCCTCACATGCATAACATCTGTACCCTGCTTGGGGCAGCCCCCTATTTTTTGGGCTGTTGGGCCTTACCCCCTGAGTCTTTCTCCCCTGGTCCCCAAGTCTCTCCATGATCTCTGGCTGCTCTTCAGCCTCCTTCCTCCCCTCCATAGTTCTGCCCGGGGCGATGGCAACCCGGGCCCTCAGTGCAAAGGCTTGCATCCTATTCTGGCGCCTTCCTTCCCCAGGGATCCGAGAAAGTTCTTGGGCTGCTAGGTGTCTCTCTACGACGGCATCTAGCTCATCATAGGAGGGGAGGGATCATTTTGACTGACCCATCCTTGTATGTCTGGTGATAGCCCTCTCATATACCTGTCCAAAACTATGATTTCTATAATTTTCTCCGGGCAGTGGGTCTCAGGGCACAGCCGCTTCCGGGCTAGGTGGATCAGGTCAAACAGCTGGGACCTCGGTGCTTTGCTGTCCTAGTATTTCCACTCTTGGAACCGCTGGGCCCTTATGGCTGCCATCACATCAGACCTTGCCAGGATCTCCGCCTTCAGCGGGGGGTAATCTGTAGTTGTTTCTGTTGTCATGTCAAAATACTCTTTCTGGGCCTCCCCACAAAGAAAAGGAGCAAGGATACTTGCCCACTGGTCTGGGGGCCAGGCCTCCCGTAGGGCCGTTCTCTCAAACACGAGGAGATATGCCTCTACGTCATCGTCCATTGTCATCTTCTGTAAGTAGTTGCTTGCCCGCAGGGGCCGGGTCCCAGGGAGGCTGTCTATCCAAGTGGTCAGGGCCTTTAGCTGCTTCACAACCTCATGCCGGGTGGCTCGATCCTGGGCCGCCTGGCTCAACAGTAATTGATTTGTCTCCTGCTATATTTGCACTGACTCCTGCTGGGTAGCCATCTGAACCCTGGTAGCCTCTTGTTGGGCTGCAGTGGCCTGCACCAATGCCTTCATTACCTCCTCCATTTTTTCTTCTTCTTCTTGTGGGTGATTTACCCTGCCCTGATATGGTTTGCCACGAAGTCTTGCTCACATATCCCAGCCAGGACACCACATGTGGCAAGGTACCTTCTCAGTCTCACCAGTCTCAGCTGTTTTTACCCTGGTGAGATGGGCTTGGGTAAAACAGTCCTTCTAAGATGCACAGGGGCAGTCCGTTCCTTCTCTCAGCCAGTCTTTTGGGCTTGTTTTTCTTCCCTTTTGGGAGGGAATGCAGCCACCCCTCTTGGTGAGGTTTGCTGTCTTGCTGCTCCTAGCCTACTGGCAGCTTGACTCCTTCTCTCTCTCATCCTCTCCTCTTCTTCCAAAAGGGGAGGGTTTAAAAAGGTCTCAGACAGCCCTTAGTTCGAATCAGCTGATCCTAACTGACCTCCGGTAACTCCCTCGCAGCTGATTCTAATTGATTTTCTGGTAACCCCCTTTCAGCTGTACCTGATTGACCTGTAGTTACCCCTCCTCAGTTGATGGGGAGGAGGGCCTTTTAACCTTCTGGGACTGTTTTCTACCTGCCCCTCCCTTGCAGCTGTCTGTCCTGAGTTTATCACAATACCCATATGTCAATCCCACAGCCCATCTGGCTTCAGGTCTTGATGTTTTCTGTCTTGGTCAGTATAAATGCTTTAGTGACATATTTTATTAGTTGAGGAAAGTTCATAGGCCTCAGGTTCCTCTTTCTCCATCTCAGCTTCCATTCAAACAAGAGGGGAAAGCCTTAAAATTTTCCTCCAGGACACTGGATAGGAAGATTTCCATGTTCCAACTCTCCCCCTGTGTCCGATGACTCCTGCTGACATCAGTGGAAGTGAGCCTGCAGTGGGGGGATATCCCATCCCCTTTCACACATTTCCCAAAGTGTCCTGAAATTACTTCAGATCCTGGGCCAAGGGTTTTAGAACGCTCCAGGATATAAAACAATGTTCGCCTTATCTACATTTTTAACTTGGCCCCTCTCATTCTGGTTGGAAATATATTTAACCAGCACAAAAACAGTTGCAGCACCAGTATTCATAGTGGTTTGGGTTAGAATAAAAGCATTCTGTTTGTGACATCTGATGTAGACCTTTTGATTTTTATCTTCATTTCATGGTTCACTAAGTGTGTTAGTCACGTCCCTGCCTCACTAATAAATTTATGCAACTTGCACTGGTCACATCATTGTTTCTTTGTGCTTGTTAGCCAGTTAAAAAAAACGAGTTCAAAGAAACTAAAAGGGGAACAAAGAGAGAGACAGTAAATGCTCCTAGTGAAGAGCTGCTGCCAATTAACTGTGCATTTTGCATAATGTGTAGGAATAACCCTCTAATTTCTGGATGGCTTCTAGACCTTGAGCCTATAGAATGAACTTTTTAAGGATGACCAGTAGTATGGTAAGAAGTGGAGGTTTATGAACCCATCCCTTTGGGAGTGTGCTCATTTTTGGAGCACACAAAGGCAACACTGCAAAATGTCAAGTCTTATCTATGAGGTTTGCAGCTAGAAGATTCGAGGTGCTCCGTGGAGTCAGTCCAATGATGCCCTATAGGCCATACCTGAGACCCAAGGATGAGCTATGTGGGTGGACCTTGGAATAGGTTAACCAATGTGTATCTAAGAAGGTCTATCTGAGACAATGTAGTGAGCCTTAAATGGATTGATTGGCAGTAGCCCTGATGTTTCTTGAGGCTGAGACTCTTTTATCTCTCACAAGGGTTATTCTGAGACAACCTGGTCTGATAAATCTCTCTCGCCTGCCCTTTTATTGAACAGTGGGAGCCTGATGGATCCATACACCTTCCTGTGTTGGACCACAACTGACAGCAAAAGAGAAATCGGTCTCCAGAAGGGAGTGTCCCAAGAACTCTACCTTTTCATTGCAATGAGTAGACTATATCTGCCTGACATATGTGGAGAGTGAGATTCTCACCCACACTCCAGCCGATGTACACCAGGTAAAGGGGATGGAGTGTTGTAGGGGAGATCAAAAAGCCCCAGATCTGTCTGACAGAGAATATCCCTAGCATAGGAACTGAGCAAGTTAGTGGCAAGCAGTCTCTGAAGTCAGTCAGGCAGTGGGTACGTCTGAGTGGGAGTTGGCAGGGCCACAGCACATAGAGCTGCAGAAATTTCAGGTGAAATTATTGGGGCTTCTCAGTGCTGTAGCAGTAGTGTGCTAGGTGTACTGTGATGCAGAGGCAAATGCGATAGGTGATTCAGCAGCTAGGCCTTGCATGCACTAGCCCTGGTGGGTTCCAGTAGCCACTCAAATGCATGGCTAAGAGAGAGGGTATTTTACTAAGGTTGGCAGGAAAAGGATAGGTTGCAAATACCCTTGGATACAAAGGCTTAAAAAGTTATAGTTCAAAGTGAGCCGTAGCTGTTAGACTTCTATAGGACATTTGATTTTTGTACCTCACAGCACCTTGATTAAAAAAACTAGAATGATATAAAATTAACATGGCACCTGTTAAATGGATTAAAAACCATCTAACTGATAGGTCTCAAAATTAATTGTGAAAAGGGAATCGTCACTGGGTGGATGTAATTCCAGTGGAGTCCTGCAGGGGTCAGTTCTTGGTCCTATGCTATTTAACATTTTTATCAATGACCTGCAAGAAAACATAAAATAATCACTGAAAGTTTGAATATGATATAAAAATTGGGGGAGGGGTAAATAAGGAAGAGGCCTGATCACTGATTCAGAGTTATCTGGATCTCTTGGTAAACTGGGCACAAGCTAACAATATGTGTTTTAATATGGCTAAATATAAACGTACAACAAAGAATGTAGGCCTACTAATAGGATGGGCGGGGGGACACTATCTTGGGAAGCAGTAATTTGAAAAAGATTTGGAGGTTGTGGTGGATAATCAGCTGAACATGATCTCCCGGTGTGACCCTGTGGCCAAAATGGCTAATGTGATCCTAGGATGCATAAACAGGGGAGTCTCAAGTAGGAATCGAGAGGTTAATTTACCTTTATATTTGGCACGGAGCACTATTAGTCTAGTTCTTGTGCCCACAATTCAAGAAGGATGTTCATAAATTGGCGAGGATTCAGAGAAGAGCCATGAGACTGATAAGAAAACAAGCCTTATGGTGATAGACTCAAAGAGGTTAGTCTGTTTAGCTTAATTGTGAGATTACAGTCTATAAGAATCTACATGGGGAGCAAATATTTAATAATGGCCTCCTCAATCTAGCAGAAAAAGGTATAACATGATCCAGTGACTGGAAGTTGAAGACAGACAAATTCAGACTGAAAATAAGGCGTAAACTTTTAATGGTGAGAGTAATTAACCACTGGAACAATTTACCAAGGGTCATGGTGAATTCTCCATCACTGACCATTTTTAAAATCAAGACTGGATGTTTTTTTAAAATCTGCTCTAGGAATTCTTTTGGGGAAGTTCTATGGCTTGTGTTATGCAGGAGGTCAGACTAAATGATCACAAGGGTCCCTTCTGGCTTTGGAATCTATGAATTAATTCTTGTTTGGACTCTACTCAAAAGTCAGGGGTCTTCAGGCACAGTGCCTCGGGTGCCCTCTTCAGTCCTATCTCTATTGTGGCAAAATGGAGCTTCAAGGTTTCTGAGTCAGGCTCAGTTAGTGTCTCTCACTGGGGCTTTCTGCACCGTCTCTCCACTGCTGCACCCCCAACGCCTCAGGCAGACCTGCACCCAGCTGTTATGTCCAGCAACCACAACCAGTTCCACAGGCAGCTCTGCATACAGTTTCTGGGAGATCCTCTGTGTAGTTTCTGCCTTACTATCTGGTTGCTGCTTTCCAACAGAGCTCAGCCTCTTCCTGGTTCAGGACCTTTCCCTTGCCTGGCCAGAGAAAGGGGAAGTGCAGTGGGGTGGTGCTGTTGGGACCTGTAGTCCCCTGCTTAGCAAAACCACCACACTGTTGTTGTTGTTGCCCATAGCCAGCCAGGGACCCCAATACTACAAGGATCTTGTAAGTCTCCACTGTGAAGTGTATAATGTACTTTCAATATATGTCTCTGCGAAGCATAGAAGAGATCATGGAAACCATATTTATAATAAGCTTTTCACTATCATTTTTATATTCATGAATTCTTCTTTAACCACAGTGTGTGTTTAGTGACATCACTCTGAGGGTTAATTACTGCTTTCAGCTGATTCATTTATTTCCAGACAGCTCTTCGGGGGAGGTGGGAGGGAATGTAACTTCCCAGGTATATACACTGTGTTAATTGAATTGTTGTTCATTTGTTCTCAGTGTAATCTGTTGTTTCCTTTCTGTACAGTACATGCACTTCAGTTACAAATGCTCAAATCATTTAACAGATTCTCTCTCTTCCTACAGAGGTAAGGCGAGGCTGCATGTAGGCTGTAGTATATCCTCTGGCTTCTGGAAAATGCAGTTTAGATACAATAATCACCCCAGAGAAAAGTCCAGGCTGTTGAAAATAAAACCTGTTTAGAAAATTGCTTACTGAAATATGTAAGTACTGTAAGAGCTATCAATCATGGAAAAGGTAGGAAAGCTTTGTTGAATTGGCTTGACAGAAAATCTTGCAGTTAAGAAATGCTTTGGTAGCTGTCTATGGTTTTACTCTCAGTACAAAAGTGCACATAAACTCTGCTTAGTGTGAGCTATTCTAATGATGATGTTTTGGGGAAAATGATTGAATATAAAAAAGGCAAGTTTTTGAGCTAGTCAGTGTAAATTGCCACAGGTTCGTTGGAGTCAATGAGCTACCCTGATATATAACAACTGGGGTCTGGCCCTGCAAATGAAAACCCTACATTTCTCATAAAAGGGGCTGCCCAGATATAGCAAATCCTGCACAGTTTTTCACAGGAAAGGAAGCCTTTAGGGGTAGTGCTCTTGCTTACTGTTTGAAGTCCACCTGTCACCCTATGAGTGTCTGCACTTCACTGAGGTGTGGAGTGATCCCTGTATGTTGCTTGAAATCAACTTTGTGGACAAAAGACATTATTCTAGTGTCAAGTTATTATTAATAAGTGAAGTGCTGTGTGTTTGTGTTCATGTTAGATGCCAGCTACAGGCTCTTAACTTATTATCCCTTTTTGAGATCCCACCTCGGGGTGCCAAGAGCTGAAGGAGGAGGGTCATAGCAGAGCTTTGGAGCTCCTATATGTGCTTTTTGTTAGCAATATCTCCCGATTCCCTTCCACGGTATGGGTTGGCTATGTGCAGCTCTTGAGAAACCTAGAGCCTTAGTCTTAACCTCAGCCATACCCTGGTATCTAATCCAATCTGTCTGGCTTCATATACCTCACCCATTAGCAGTATGTCATAGGTAGACTGCAGTATCCGTTATCCTTCCTTTATCCCTCTGTATTGTGGGCTGGGTATATGCATCTCTTTGGAAACACAGAGACATTGAGCTCAGGTAAACCTTATTATCTAATCTAATCTAATCTAATCAATCTGGCTTCTCCCATCACCTTGGCATCTGTCTGCCTGCTATGGCTTCTTTTCCTCTGCCTCTTTGTACTTTCAAAATGGTCAGTCTTGGGGTGGGATGTGCCAGCTTGTGCAGCCTGGAATGCTGCATTCTATTTTCGTACCCAGAGGTTGTATCCAGTTTATGGGTCCTTTTTCTGGCTTCTTGTAATTTAATTTCCTGTCTAAAGTGCTGAGACACCATTTGCTTTTCAGCCTTTCAAATCTCTGTATTGAAGTAAATGTGCTAGTGTGGAGGGGTGTTTAAGCACTGTAATGATTGTGACTTGTCATAAGTAATTTGTGTGACAAGGGTTTAGGCAGTCATCGATTGTCAAATCTATTATTTTATTCTTCTGTCAGCTACATCTGAGAATCCTACCTTATGTCCTATTCTAGTCTGTCACTCTAAATAAGAGAGTGAATACATTCTACATGTGTGGATATATTTATCAGGTGAATGAGAGGCTAACCTCCAGATGACCTAACAGCGTAGGAGCAACAATGCATGTTGCTGCACAGGTGCCAAGGTTCAGGAGCAGCCATAGGTCTCACTATCAGGGCTATTGGGTTGTCAAGTGTGGTCTGGATCAAAACAAGTTTAAATGTCACTCAAACACTTGAAGTCCTGCAGTGTCTGGCTGCCCTGAGTTACATGATGCAAATTCTGTTGCATTATGTCACATAAAGTGGTTTGGGGCAATCAACGACAATATGTTCCTCTTTCCTTCTTACCTCACATGCTATTGCTTTAGGTAAAAATAAGCTAATATAGATTTTTTTTTGTTCATTGTGGGCTGGGAGGGAGTGTCACCCTAGGTGTAATCCATAGCTTACGGTATCCATATGCCTTCAGGGGTCTAGTTTGAGCTGCTTGCTGCAGTGAGGCTAGGCTATGCAGTGAGATGCCATGGGCATTTTCTTCCAGAAACATTTTCTTCTTTTGTCTGGTTTCTTTCAATGTGGGCATTGATTTCAAAACCCATACTTTCCAGTTGGTTGAAAACACCAGGATGATTTTGAAATAATGGCCTAATTGTCGTAGGAAACACAAAAGGAATGCAACTTGTGAACAAATCACGGAAGTCTGGGTTAGATTTAGGACCTCTTGACCCCTCTGGCACAGAAATCCACCTTTCAGGGATATTTTGGAATGAAACCTCTCACTTTTTAGAGATCTAGTAACAAGAAGACGTTGGGCTTGTTTTTCACAATTTTTGTTTTTAAGGGCAGAAGGGACTGTTGTAATCGTCCAGTCTGAGCTTCTGCATAACACAGGCCATGGAATGTTACCCAGGTACTCCTGTAGTGGAGGCATTCGTTCTTCCCTGACAATGCTGAGGATCCTTGTAAGTTAGAAACTGATCTGACATTTCATCAGGAGGTTGTTACCACCCCGAAGGCAGATCCTATATCTGCATATTCAGGGTGCAGATGCAATAAGCTGTGTTTCTCTGTGTGAGTAGCTGAAGATGGTCATCTGAACACCTTGTGCTCCTTGGGCTGGGTATGCTGTGAAAGTGGGGCACGTAGCCTCTCTGTAGAATAGAACTCTTTGGTTGCTTGAGGGACCCCCCTCTGATCATCCTTTGGAAAAGCTTTCAGAGGTGCCAGAAGACAGACAGGTTATCATGAAGCAGGGCCCTAAATGAGATCAACAATGGAGTGGGGAATGGGAGTGGAGGGGAGGGAGAAGAGGGGAAATGGAGCTGAGACATGATAGTTATGTAGAAAGGTGTCTAAATACATGTTAATTTTCACTATTCATCACCACTGAGTGATCACAGACTTGCTACAGATTCAGAATTGAGAGCCTGAAAGCCTTCTCTGTAGGAACAAAAGCAGTTGAATAGTGCCGCAGTCTAAATGGTTCCTTCCACAATTGACTCTCTTTTGCTATTCATTACATAAAGGGACCTATGATATCAGCCTGCTAGTATACAATCATAATCTATACTGACCTATTTAATTTGAGTTTTTACAAATCCCTAATTAGAATTGGTAACCTCTGGGAACAGCCATTCCTAAGGCACTTTAGCAGCGATGCTCATCTACATCTAAGCTTGTGGCCCCCGTCAGCAGCCCATTAAATGTACATCAGAAAAGATGGCAGCTGATTTTTAATTTTGGATAATGAACATTAGAATCGTATTTGCATGACTAATTTAAGTAATGACATTTCAAGAGCATCTGAGCTCTACTTTACGGAATTGTCTCAAAGAGCTGGAGCAGAGTCAGACCTGCAGGTTAAGAAGCTGTTCAAGTGTTCTGTGAGTAGGAAAGGATAGATCAGACCAGCACAATACGAAGACCTTGATCAGCTGCTAAAAGAGACCAGGCTTCATCCCTGTCAACATTTAAATAGAACTGTGATTTTGTAACCAGCTTGTGGCACCCATGTAACCCAGATACAAGAAATGTGGTTGAGTTGTGGCCACGCAGCAGACTGTTTTCACAACACCACCATATAGCTACTGTGCCTTCTGCAACACTGAGGGCTTTTTTCAAGCTATGGAAGTTTTGTGCTTCTTTTTCCTGTAGCTAGCCAGGTTTAAAAAAATGTGGTCAGAACGTTTAACAGTGAGAAGGCTCCTACCCTCTTTGCACTCTACTTGTCCATAATGCAAAAACAGCTGAAGAGATTTTGCTCAAACTTCTAAAAGCTTCCTTTCAGGTAGAGAATAAACATGAAAAACTGCAGGTCCAAGGATGAATGTTTCAAAAAGTTACGAGCAGGCAAAACAGGGGACAATGGTAGGATCAGTTTTGCAAACTTAACTTTAGAGGGGACTAGTAAGTGCCTGCTATACAAACTAGTTGCACAGCACTTCTTTGAAAGAGAATTACTTAAAAAAACCCTCCACTGTAAGTACTAAAATGTCACTGCACAGATAGTGAGTAAACTAACTTATCAAGCCTGTTCTTTTGAAAATGAACAGGATTTTTCAAATAAACATGCAGTAGAAATAAAACTTATACAAGATGATATATAAACACACACACGCCTATATACAGAATATATGCATGTGACATTGTGTTCAATCCCCACACACTGATGTGCTGCATTCACACTTGTTCTCCCAGTGGCCATGATTCAGGAAAGCACTCAAGCATGTACTTAAGTCTATCTTTATTGAGCAAAGCACTTAAGCACAGGATTGAGACCCAGTCAGACGTAAGCATATGCCTAAAGTTAAGCATGTGCTTAAGTGTGTTGCTGGATAGCAAGGGACTGCTAAATTGGGGGTAGTGTGAATATAGCCCTGTGATGCTAGCATTAGTCCTACAGATATTTTTTAGCATTGGAGGTAATGAGAGCAGAGAGGCAGAAAAGTATGAATGGCGATAGTGCAGCGGCATAGTAATGGGAAGAGAAGCTCTTGACTGACATTTTAAAATTTCACTTTGGCCCTTCGCATCTTTCATCTACGCAGATCCCAAATGGAAAAATAGGCAACTCTTAACCAAAAAGCAGGTAAGCCTGCTCACAGCAGAGACGGAAATCCAAACTGATCTAGCTCGCCTCTGTACCACATTGATATATATGAATCCTCTCTCAGTTGTAGCTCTCATGGAGGGCCAGGAACCCCATGGTTCTAGAACAAGCCATAGCATCAGGGGAAGATCCATTGCCCGCCCCTTACATGAACATGTGTGTCACAGTGGAGCACACAAACCTGCTCACGAAAATACCAATGTTCAGATACCTGCCTAAGACCTGTAATATGAACCGATACTAAATGGCGGGAACTAATGTCATCTGTTGAGGGTGAGGAACCCCAGTGGGCCACTCAAGTCCCTTGGTCCACCAGGGCTATCAGCTGGTGGCTCCTCAGTGGAGCCGTGAACATGGGGATGTATTTTGTGCAGTTCACTCCTGTCCCTGAAACCTGCCCCTTCTGCAGCATGAGGGAGACTCTGGTGCACGTTTACCTTGAGTGCGCCAGGTTGCAGCCCCTTTTCCAGCTCTTCCTCGACCTCCTTTCATGTTTTTTGCTGCACTTCTCCCTCCACCTCCTTATATACGCACACCCTATCCATGGCCCCACAAAGTTGTGGGACCTCCTCGTCAACTTCCTCCTAGCGATGGCCAAGGTAGGCATCTATAACACCAGGGAGAGGAGATTGGCTGAGGGGGTTCTCTGCAACTTTGGAGTCTATTTCTGATCCTCCCTCCATTCACGCATCCAGGCAGAGTTCCTCTGGGCGGCGTCCACTGGCTCCCTTGACACTTTTGAGGAGCAGTGGCACTGTCCGGGGTTCTCTGCTTGGTGCCCCCTTCAGGTTCCCTATTTTTGACCTTTTGACCTTCACACCCATCCTTGTTGGGTTTTTTTCATTGTCCCCATAATTTCTTGAATTTTCAGGCTCTGTGGATTATCCCCATAGGCTGGGGGAGGGTCCTTTAGCTTGTGGCCGCCCACCTCCTTGGAACCCAATAGGACCTGAAATATGAAATGATGTAGTTCAGTATGGGATGTTGCTTTCTCCCTTTATCTTCTGTTCTTTTGACATCACTTAAGCAAGGAAGGCTCCAACTGTAGCTGTGTATCAGGGACAATATTTGAGTTTTACGCAGGAATAGTTGCCAGCAACAAAGCCTCTTTTCGGACCAAAGACTTCCATGAAATTACAAAAACCACCCGTGTCCTTTGAAAACCAGGGAGCATGTGAGAGCTGCAATGGGGGATACCAACCCCAAACTGAGCCAGCAAGGGTTAACAAGCTGCTGTAGGTCTACTCAGCTGTGCCCTGCTACACCGGGACTTGCTGTCAGGTGATGAAGGGGCAGTTAAAAAAGGGAAGAGAGCAGCTCTCTAGTTGGTAGATGGTTGAGTAGAAAGGAGAACAAACCTTTTATTCCTCCTTTCCTGGGGGAAAGGATCAGCTTAGAAGATCTGCAGAGACTGCTTGCTGCCTGAGCCCCTCTGGAGAAAGGTAGGCCTGGCACTAGATGGTTGAGTTTGTTTTCTGCATGGGACTTTTTCTGTATTTTATTATAAAAAGACTATAGGGCTTCCTGGGAGAGCCCTGAGGAGCCTAATCAGCCCGTTACAAGGAACCCCTGCCCAGGGTAGGTGTGGGGCACTCCCACAGTAAACTCTGTGGACTCCTGTACTCTACTCAAGTCTCCTCTTAGTTTGTCTGGACCCTGAAGAGCATGGTCACACAACCGTGGGAACCCGTTTCCTCATCAACAAAGTTACCACTGTCCCGAACAGTGGGAGACAGTCTGCAGTAGTATGGCACAGGCAATAAAATACAATAACCTGTGGAGATGAAACACTGTTCTAAATAAAAAGGCGTTTATGAAGTGCTCTTGCACTTAGACCTCAAATAGAAAAACACAATGTATGTGAATGAGTAGGAAGGCGACAGCAAGGACAAAAATAGGATTCAAGATTCTATTCTACATGGCACCCAGATCTGAACTAAATTTCCATCAGTATCACTCATGGATGGGTGGCATTTCTCAGGTCATTGTCCAGATAACTGCTTATATCTAGAGGAGGTTGATAAGCAATTTTGCCAAAGGTTTACAAATTGTTTCCATTTCACAAGGTTTAAACTAGATCCATTTCCCATTTTGACAATTTCCATGACCTTTTAACTGTAAAGTTAACCAATACTTCTATTGAAATCACTTAAACTTTGTTTCCCAAACTGTCTTCCAGTGAGAAAACACTGGTTTTAGTAAATAAAAAATTTCAATTAAAATAAGGGTAAAATTTTTGATAAAAAACGAAGCAGAAAAATTCCCCAGAAGCTGAACCCTTTAATAATGTCAAGATTCTTTTTCTAAAGTTTTTTTGGAAAAAGGTCACTTTTTATGACATCCCTCAAACAAATACTCGCTGCCCCATTTTTCAAAAGAATAGTTGAATAGGTATTTCCTTTAGACTGTTATACAAGCTTCTGCTTGAACGTATGGGAACTTGAGTGACATAGTCTTGGATTGCTGTGATGGAAAAGGTTAGTGCTTCTTAAACCTCTTTTCCGAAAACTGGTGCTTATATGAAATCAAGACAATTAAAATTCTCACTCTGCCTTTTGGAAAGCTTAAAATAATGCCAGTAATGATCAAAAATGCAAACTCAGAAAAAATACAGATACAATAGAGTGTTGCAGCCCTGCAGGTGCAGTATGGGTCTGATCCAAAACTCACTGAACTTAATAGGAAAACTCCCACTGACTTATTCTTTTATTGTTTATTTGTATTGCAGTAGTACCTAGAAGCCTCAGTGATGGTCTAGGACCCATTGTCCTAGGATCTGTAAAAACACAGCAAAAGAGATGGTCTCTGCCCTAAAGAGCTTGCCATTGGTTTTGGATCTGGCTCTAAATCACTCATAATATGTATGTTGGAGGGAGGGTTACATGTAAATTACTCTTTTGCTAAAATTAAAAACCTTTCAAATCCTCTTTTGCTGTTTTTGTTTACTGAATCTATGTGGCACTCCCTACACCTAGAACAGCTTTTCTAACACCGGTCTATCTTCTTCCCCTTCAAATTCCTCCTTAAAACGCACTTCTGCCCAAAAAACAGTAAGCTCTTGTCCTTTCCATAAAAAAGTGTAAGTGTTAACAAAACATCACACAGAACTCAAAAATTAAAACAACATATGAATAAAAGCCATGTAACTTTTTATGAGACGTGCTAAATCTGACCACTCAATTGCTTTGCTTTTCATTGCATCCCTACCCCCATGTTTCCGCAGCATGCTGTTTAGATTGTAAGCTCTTTGGGGCAGGGACTGTATCTTTTTTACTGATGCTCTGGGCCTGATTTTCAGCACACACAATCAGGGCTAGATTTTCAAAAAAGATCAGCCCGCATATAGACCCCAAAATGTAGAGCCATATTTTCCAAAGAGCTTAGCACACTGGTAATAGAGGGCAGGGAGGGGGCAGAGTTGGGGTGGGGACTTTGGGGAAGAGGTTGGAATGGGGGCAGCGAAGGGGTGGGGGGGGGCAGGGTCAGCATGGGGGGTGTGTGTCAATGATGTGGCCCTCGGGCCAATGTACTAGTCCTCATGTGGCCCTCATGGTGATTTGAGTTTGAGATCCCTGCACCAGACAATAAACTGGGGATCTCTGGAGCTGAGAGCCTGAGGTGGAGAAGCAGGCCCTGTAGTTAGGGTTATACCTCCTCCAAGGACACACACTGACCAGTGATTGTTACATATAGTCAGTTGGGATTATTTAGATCAGAGGTGGGCAAACTATGGCCCGCGGGACCGTCCTGCCTGGCCCCTGAGCTCCTGGCTGGGGAGGCTACCCCCGGTCCCTCCCCCGCTGTCCCCCCTTCCCTGCAGCCTCAGCACACCACGCTGCCAGTGCTCTGGCCCGCCGCTCCTGCTGCTCTGAGTGGCATGGTAAGAGAGTGGGGAGAGGGGGAGTTGGATAAGGGGCAGGGGGTACTAGGGGGCAGTCAGCGGACAGGGAGCAGGGGGCAGTTGGATGGGGTGGAGGTTGGGGGGGAGTCAGGGTACGGGGAACAGGGGGCGTTGGATAGGTGTGGGAATCCCGGGGTGGGGGGCTGTCAGGGGGTGGGGGTGAGGATAGGGGTCAGGGCAGTCAGGGTACAGGGAGCAGGGGGGGTTGGATAGAGGGTGAGGTGCTGGGGACGGTTAGGGGCAGGGATCCTGGATGGGGGTGGTCAGGGGACAAGGAGCGGGGGGTGGGGTTGGATGAGTTGGCAGTTCTGAAGGGGGCAGTCAGGAGATGGGAAGTAGGAGGGGGCGGGGGCCAGCTGTTTGGGGAGGCACATCCGTCCCTACCCAGCCCTCCATACAGTTTTGCAACCCCAATGAGGCCCTTGGGCCAAAAAGTTTGCCCATCCCTGATTTAGATGCTTAAAACAAGGCATGAGCCGGAGTACTTTGTTGACTGTAGAATCATAGGGTTAGAAGGGACTGCAAGAGTCATCTAGTTTCTAGTCTATTCCCCTGCCAAGATGCAGGGTTGTTGTGTCTAAACCACAGAAGACAGATGGCTATCCAGCCTCCTTTCGAAAACCTTCAGTGAAAGTGAGCTTTCACAACCTCCCTAGGCAGTCTGTTCCATTGTCCCAGTTATTACAGTTAAGAAGTTTTAACTACTGACAAGCTCACCATTCCTTCTTTCTTACCACAGATGGTAAAGCAGCACCTTGGAGGCTTCTCCTTCATAGTGTAGGATTAGCTAAACCTGAATGAGACCTTTTTTCCCTCTCACCATATTCTGAGCTGGTTTGCTGAAGGTAATTTTTAGCTGGTTGTACCATATTAAAACAGTACTGGGACTCCAACTAGCTTTATAGGAACTAATTAACAGGCAGTGTTTCATAAACATGCCACTGAAAGCAAATATTTATCCTTAACTTTGTTTCTTTGACAAAATTTTCTTTTATCCTGATTGTGGGGGGAGGAGGGAGATTCAGTTACTAACTGATTCCCTGCATCTCTTAATTAGGCTTCTAAAGGTTTAGATCAAAAGCATTCTGTTCCACAGTACAGTCTATAGGGATTCATCAAGATGAGATTAAACCTTCTACGGATAACTAGCAGCACTAGCTTTGAGGCTTGTAATGAAGGATGATCTCTTAAACTACCTGGAAAATTCCCTAAAGAGATGCTTCACAATCTGAGGATTAATTTGGACCGCATATTTCAAGCCCACTTGAATTCTTTAACCCTTTGCTCACCAGACTAGATAATAACTTTCTGTTCAATTAAGGGGCCACATAATAACACACTTTAAAATTAGGCACTTCCCTCATTTGGAGGGCCTTTACAGTTCTTTTACAGCCTCTGTGGGCTTCAAGCTCATAGGAACTTATGTACAGTACAATCTGGTAGTTTAAGTAGGGTTGTGGGAATAGTGGTGGGAAAGACTGAACAAATAAAATGGAACTAGTTCGTTCATCAGTTTAATAGCACTTATCTTGCCTCATAAAGAAAACTGCAGCTTTTATTGCTCAGCAGAGAACTTATGCCATTGTTAAAGATGGATGCTTCAGCTGCTTCCTCTATCTACTGCGGATTGCAGGGAAAACTTCAGTGTCCTGTATTCTATTTACTACCTTCTTGGTACCATCTAAATACTAACTGAGAGAGCAAAGGGTAAGGGCAATGTTTGGAAACAGGAATTTTAATATTTAAAATGTGCTGATAGAAAAGGGACTGTGCATAACGGCACCTTCTTGCTCAGCAAGTCTGGCTCCTGTATGTCTTTTGAGCCAAAGGTCCCACTTAGGATAAGGGTTTCATTGTACCTGGTTTTGTACAAACTAAGATATGAGCACTACTGTGAAAAGCTTATCAACTAAATGGATAATGCAGACAAACAATAGTGGACAACATATAAACAAAATATCAGTGAAATATCTTGTTACTTACATTCCTTCCCCAATCCCTCTGCCTATGTGCCTCAGCAAAAATGCTGCCCTGGTTTTTAACTTGCCCTCCGTACACAAATAGATTCAGGGTCAATGTTGTGGGGGTGGAGGAAAAAAAAAAAGAAAACCAAGAACTTTGGGCTGAAAACTTTAAATTTAAAACTTTCACTTCAGACATGCCGGTGTGGTGCCTTCTGGGAACTGCAGTTCAAATGCCACAAGCTGCCATTCTCTTCCATGAATTGGGCTCCAGGGCTGGAGTACATCTCCCATGGTGCACTATGATATCCCTTGCCGAGCTACTGCAGTGCATCATGGGACACCTTGGTCATGGTGCATCATGGGAGATGTAGTTCAGCTGGGGAACCCAGCCAATTGAGGAGAATGGGGGGCGTGACACACCCAAAGAATTCCACTGAGGCACAGTGGTGGGATTTTTTGATTCAAAAGTTTTTTTGGTTTTCAGCTGAAAATAAAAATCTTGTTGGCTTTGGGGTGTTTGATTTTTTTTTTCTTAAAAAGTTGAAAGTT
This sequence comes from Lepidochelys olivacea, assembly GCF_965140295.1. NCBI lineage: Eukaryota > Metazoa > Chordata > Testudines > Cheloniidae > Lepidochelys > Lepidochelys olivacea. Next base: position 105,958,249 of record NC_140416.1, read on the forward strand.
TCCTGGAAAGTGGATACCTTTTGCAAACATTTTCAAATAGGAAATTTTTGACAAAAGGAAAAACACTTTAGACAGAATTTTTTTCACCAGGCCTACTAAAGGTCTCATGGCCTCTCCTGCCCTTCCGCAGTGTTTAGTAGGGGGAAGCACAGAGGCAGTTGCTAGGGAGTGGCGGGGGATGGGGAAAGGCAGTTCCCTGGGTTGCTTCCTGGCATAGCCTCTCCTGACCCTCTGCAAACCTTACTGGTACATGCACCTTTTCTCTATCTCTGAAGGAGCTAGTGTGGTTCCAAATTCCATTGTGAGGGCTACCATGGTCCGTAGTAGGGACTAGCATGGCCTCTGCTGTCCTTGCCAGCAGGTCCAGCCTCTCTTCCTCCCCATCCCCACTCCTCCCCATGTAGGGGTGGAGACTCCCATCTCAGCCCTTCTTAGCTTGTGGATCTTTTTCAGGCTTGTGCATCAACAGAATTTGTGAAATTCCCCTGGTATATTTTCTTATAGCAAAGTCTTTTTTTTGAATGTAAGGTGCCAAATGAAGGGGTGATTGTGGTGGATGTAGCTATAGGTATGACTTCATTTTCTCTGTATTGGTTCCTTGCATTTCTAAGGAGTGTCTGCATGGAAATTTATCATGATGTAAGGCAGAGTTGGTGGAGCACATTAGAGGAGAGACATGCATGGTGCTCTCTCGTACAGGTTTAAATTTCCTGTTCTTATTTTCCCATAAGAATGGCCATACTGGGTCAGACCAATAGCCCATCTAGCCTCGTATCCCATTTTTCAACAGAGGCCAGTGCCAGATGCTTCAGAGGAAATTAACAGAATGGGGCAATTTCGAGTGATCCACCCCATGTCATCCAGTCGCACCTTCAGGCAGTTGGAGGTTTAGGGACACCAAGAGCATCGGGTTGCATCCCTGATCCTGTTGCCTAATAGCCACCGATGGACCTATCCTCCATGATTTTATCTAAGGCATTGGCTACGCTACAGCTTCAATCGGCATAACTTATTTCACTCCGGAGTGTGAATCAACCATCCCCCTGAGCAACGTAAGTTACACTGACATAAGTGCTAGTGTGGACAGTGCTATGGCAGTGGGAGAGCTGTCTCCTGTTGGCTTAGAGCAGCTACATTAGAGAGCTTGCAGTGGCAACTCTCTAGTGTAGCGTGCCCTAATTCTTTTTTGAACTCAGTTATACTTTCGGCCTTCACAGCATCCCTTGGAATCAAGTTGCACAGATTGATTTTGTGTTGTGTGAAGTATTTCCTTATGTTAATTTTAAACCTTCTGCCTATTAATTTCATTTGGTGAACCCCAGTTTTTGTGTTATGTGAAGGGGTAGGTAACACTTCCCTGTTCCTTTTTTCCAGATCAGATTTTTATAGACCTCTATCATATCACTCCTTAGTCATCTCTTTTCTAAGTAGAACAATCCTAGTCGTCTTAGGGCATGTTTTAGTCTCTCCTTGTATGGAAGATCAGGCCTTAGTCTCTCCTTGTATGGAAGCTGTTCCATACCCATAATCACTTTCATTGCCTTTGTCTGTATCTTTTCCAGTTCTAATACCTCTTTTTGAAATGGGGCAATGAGAACTGCATGCAGTATTCAAGGTGTAGGCATACCATGGATTTACTTATTGGCATGATGATATTTCATTATCTGTCCTTTTCCTAATGGTTCCTAAGATTCTGTTAGCTTTTTTGACTGCTGCTGAGTGGATGTTTTCAGAGAACTATCCATGATGACTCCAAGATCTTTCTTGAGTGGTAACAGCTAACTTAGACCCCATTGTTTTGTATGTATAGCTGGGATTGTTTTTTCTGGTATGCATTACTTTGTATTTATCAACATTGATTTTCATCTGTCATTTTGTTGCCCAGTCACCCAGTTTAGGAAGATCCCTTTGTGACTGTTTATAGTCTGCTTTGGACTTAACTATCTTGAATAATTTTGTATCATCTGAAGTCTCAAGAGAGTAAGGTTGTGCGAGGAAAAGCAACCAAGGGAGCAAAGAGTCTCTTCTACAGCTCCTGTTGCTTAGTTTTCCTGATTAATCCCCTTTGGCATGCAAGTTATCCAGCTTGTGCTTACTGGGCTAAACCTTTGTCCATTGAAGTTGGGGAGTTTTGGCATTGGCTTAAATGGGAACAGGATTTGGCTCAGTGGCACCAATTTACTGATACAACATGTATCATCATTTATACCACACTGTACATTTAACCCCAAAACTTTAAGTTCCCTATAGCATTGGACAAATTATTAGAGTTCAGCAAATGTATAATAATACCTAACTGGAGAATCTCTATTATGGGTGATGACGGGACGGAGCCAGAAAGGACACACCTTGGCCTTCAGATCACAGGTTGGGTTTGCAGGGCTGGCAGTTAGAAAAAATACACCTTAGACTGAGAAAATTAGTCTAGAAACCACTTAAAGTTAGTGACGATTAAGCCCCAGGATGTTATTTTTAAATGTTTTCCCATTAGTTGAAAAATTACAAATTTCATTTTGTAGGAAAGGTGTGAGGCTACCTCTGGCTTCATAGGTCAAGACCAACTTGTTTAAACTCCACCTGGAAGTCAGCTGGCTGCCAGTGCAGGTCCTGGGGGCGAGAGGGGGTTGGTCCCAGAGTCATGAGCTTCATTGAAGACTGCAAAGAAGAGATGTGTACACCTAACTTCCATTCCTTTTTTGATGGTTTTAATTTTCATTTTCACTTAATATTGGGAAAATGAACAAATGGCAATAAGAAACTTATAACACACCTTGCCCTTTAGGGACCGGTGTATACATTCATAGGCTCACTTCCCATGGTTGATAGCGCAGGCTAATCTAGCCAAGCTGATTTTCAGTGGAAGCTTCTTTTTAGGTTAGAAATCTTCCTGTGAGAGGAAAAAATAATGAAGCCTAAGCAATTAGGATGATATTCACCCCAGGGCAAAGAGCATGCACAAGGTTCTACTTAGCACTTAAGCTCCTGAATTAATGACTTACAGGGTTATTAATGGTGCACAGGGCTTTGTTTGGACTCTCTCTATATAGTGCTGAATTATCCCCATTAAGCGTGTGAGTGCTTGCATTGCACTACAGAGCTCTTGAATCATATAACAGACATTTCCTGTACCAGAATAGCTGATGGCATCATCTCGGTTCCTGATGATATGAAACTTTTTAGGAACAAGGAATGGATTAGCTGTGGAGTATTGAAGTTCAGAGGTTTATAAGACTGTGCAATAATTCCATTTAAAAAAAAACTTTCTCCTTTAATTTTTTTCTTAAACATTGGGTAAGCACGGTAGCTGAGAGATGATGGAGAATCAAAGGCTTTTAAAAATTAGCTGCACAGTGAAAAACCCCATGGGAATCAATATACTACTGGGACTTTCCTCTTAGTATTTTAATATCTTAAGTAATGGAAGCTTCTTCCATTAGCCCGTACTTCTACTACAAAAGCTACTTCACACTCAGTCACTTGAGGGTTTTGTAAAGTTTCACAGAAAATTTTTGCATGTGTTACTAAAATTCACCATAATCACTTGTTTGTCTTTCTCACTGTGTGTGCTAAAAAGTCAGTGCACAAACTAAACTAATTCTCCGTTTAGGTTTGTATTAGCGGTGGCTTGAAGGGTTTCAGACAATGAGTCCTATAATATTCTATAAAAAGAAAAGGAGGACTTGTGGCACCTTGGAGACTAACAAATTCATTTGAGCATAAGCTTTCGTGAGCTACAGCTCACTTCATCGGATGCATTCAGTGGAAAATACAGTAGGGGGATTTTATATACACAGAGAACATGAAATAATGGGTGTTACCATACACACTGTAAGGAGAGTGATCAGGTAAGGTGAGCTATTACCAGCAGGAGAGCGGGGCGGGGGGGGGAACCTTTTGTAGTGATAATCAAGGTGGGCCATTTCCAGCAGTTGACAAGAACGTCTGAGGAACAGCAGCGGGGAGCAGAATTGGCACCCTGACAGCAGGATTGTCTGGCTATGTAGACTTCCTCCTCAGGCCCTACGCTACCAGCGCTCCCAGCTATCTTCGAGACACCACTGACTTCCTGAGGAAACTACAATCCATCGGTGATCTGAAAACACCATCCTAGCCACTATGAATGTAGAAGCCCTCTACACCAACATTCCACACAAAGATGGACTACAAGCCATCAGGAACAGTATCCCGATAATATCACGGCAAACCTGGTGGCTGAACTTTGTGACTTTGTCCTCACCCATAACTACTTCACATTTGGGGACAATGTATACCTTCAGATCAGCGGCACTGCTATGGGTACCCACATAGCCCCACAGTATGCCAACATTTTTATGGCTGATTTAGAACAATGCTTCTTCAGCTCGCATCCCCTAATGCCCCTACTCTATTTGCACTATATTGATGACATCTTCATCATCTAGACCCATGGAAAAGAAGCTCTTGAGGAATTCCACCATGATTTCAACAATTTCCATCCCACCATCAACCTCAGCCTGGACCAGTCCACACAAGAGATCCACTTTCTGGACACTACGGTGTTACCAACTACAGGATAGGCCCAGAAAGAAAACAACAGAATGCCACTAGCCAACGCCTTCAGCCCCCAACTAAAACCTCTCCAACGCATCATCAAGGATCTACACCCTATCCTGAAGGATGACCCATTACTCTCACAGATCTTGGGAGATAGGCCAGTCCTTGCTTACTGAAGCAAAAACTCACCAGCAACCATATACCACACAACAAAAACACTAACCCAGGAACCTATCCTTGCAACAAAGCCCCTTGCCAACTGTGTCCACATATCTATTCAGGAGACACCATCATAGGGCCTAATCACATCAGCCACACTATCAGAGGCTCGTTCACCTGCACATCTACCAATGTGATATGTGCCAGCAATGCCCCTCTGCCATGTACATTGGCCAAACTGGACAATCTCTACGTAAAAGAATAAATGACACAAATCAGACATCAAGAATTATAACATTCAAAAACCAGTCGGAGAACACTTCAATCTCTTTGATCACTCGATTACAGACCTAAAAGTGGCAATTCTTCAACAAAAAAAACTTCAAAAACAGACTCCAACGAGAGACTGCTGAATTGGAATTAATTTGCAAACTGGATACAATTAACTTAGGCTTGAATAAAGACTGGGAGTGGATGGGTCATTACACAAAGTAAAACTGTTTCCCCATGTTTATCCCCCCTCCCCCCGCTGTTCCTCAGACGTTCTTGTCAACTGCTGGGAATGGCCCACCTTGATTATCACTGCAAAAGGTTTTTTCCCCCCTGCTCTCCTGCTGGTAATAGCTCACCTTACCTGATCACTCTCCTTACAGTGTGTATGGTAACACCCATTGTTTCATGTTCTCTGTGTATATAAATCTCCCCACTGTATTTTCCACTGAATGCATCCAATGAAGTGAGCTGTAGCTCACAAAAGCTTATAGAATCATAGAATATCAGGGTTGGAAGGGACCCCAGAAGGTCATCTAGTCCAACCCCCTGCTCAAAGCAGGACCAATTCCCAGTTAAATCATCCCAGCCAGGGCTTTGTCAAGCCTGACCTTAAAAACCTCTAAGGAAGGAGATTCTACCACCTCCCTAGGTAACGCATTCCAGTGTTTCACCACCCTCTTAGTGAAAAAGTTTTTCCTAATATCCAATCTAAACCTCCCCCACTGCAACTTGAGACCATTACTCCTCGTTCTGTCATCTGCTACCATTGAGAACAGTTTAGAGCCATCCTCTTTGGAACCCCCTTTCAGGTTGTTGAAAGCAGCTATCAAATCCCCCCTCATTCTTCTCTTCTGCAGGCTAAACAATCCCAGCTCCCTCAGCCTCTCCTCATAACTCATGTGTTCCAGTCCCCTAATCATTTTTGTTGCCCTTCGCTGGACTCTCTCCAATTTATCCACATCCTTCTTGAAGTGTGGGGCCCAAAACTGGACACAATACTCCAGATGAGGCCTCACCAATGTCGAATAGAGGGGAACGATCACGTCCCTCGATCTGCTCGCTATGCCCCTACTTATACATCCCAAAATGCCATTGGCCTTCTTGGCAACAAGGGCACACTGCTGACTCATATCCAGCTTCTCGTCCACTGTCACCCCTAGGTCCTTTTCCGCAGAACTGCTGCCTAGCCATTCGGTCCCTAGTCTGTAGCTGTGCATTGGGTTCTTCCGTCCTAAGTGCAGGACCCTGCACTTATCCTTATTGAACCTCATCAGATTTCTTTTGGCCCAATCCTCCAATTTGTCTAGGTCCTTCTGTATCCTATCCCTCCCCTCCAACGTATCTACCACTCCTCCCAGTTTAGTATCATCCGCAAATTTGCTGAGAGTGCAATCCACACCATCCTCCAGATCATTTATGAAGATATTGAATAAAACCGGCCCCAGGACCGACCCTTGGGGCACTCCACTTGATACCGGCTGCCAACTAGACATGGAGCCATTGATCACTACCCGTTGAGCCCGACAATCTAGCCAGCTTTCTACCCACCTTATAGTGCATTCATCCAGCCCATACTTCCTTAACTTGCTGACAAGAATACTGTGGGAGACCGTGTCAAAAGCTTTGCTAAAGTCAAGAAACAAATGCTCAAATAAATTTGTTGGTCTCTAAGGTGCCACAAGTCGTCCTTTTCTTTTTGTGGATACAGACTAACACAGCTGCTACTCTGAAACCTGTCATCATATTCTGTGCAACCAACCTCTTTCTTTATGAGCAAGACTAAGCACAAGGTTATTCAACTGAAGGTTGTAATTTCTGGAGAACTCCATCCACAGAGAAATTTGTCATCTATAAAGGAAGACTGAAATGTAAGCAAATATTTGGGTTGTGTGCATTTATTTTTTATTTTAAAAAATATAAAATTAAATATAATGAGGTCTTTTGGCCTTAAAGTCTATAGTCTGATTTCCTGTAAAAGATAGGCTATAAAATTTCAACCCTGTATTGAGCCCAATAACTTGTGTCTGACTCAAGCATATCTAAACTATATGCAAAATGTGTTATGCCTCTGTCAAGATGTTAGAGTGGCTCTTGGTGTCCCAAAGTATGTTCCAGGCAATATGTCCCTGAGCTTGTTCCCGTTGAAGTCAATGGTGACAATCCTATTTACTTCAACAGAGCAGGATCGGGCCCTATGAGAATAACAATATTGCTGATTTACGTTCAGTCACTTACCTCCTCCATACACAATTTTGTTTGTAATTGAATGTGCACCAATTTCCCTGGACCATGGATAGTCCTTTTGGAAGCTTCAGTTTTAGCAAGACTTAAAGCTTATATTCACTTGCATTCCTGGAGTTGCGTTTCCAATTATGTCTGTCCTCTCTCTTTCACCTACCCCCTCAATATCTTTTCATGGAGGAAAAAATAAATTATGCACCTCTACAGTGTGTGAATTCCAGTTAGCTATATTTTTAAATTCCTTTATATGGTGCCACTCTTCAACTAATGTTCTCTTTCTGAGACCGATACGTGGGAGGTTAGTGGCAGGGGTCAGGAATCAGAGCTGAGGGTCAGAGCCACATTACTGGAGTGAGGCAAGGCAGGAGAAGGGCTGGAACAAGCAGACACAGGAGATATTGCAGCTGGTGAACAACTCCTGCTGCTTTTTATATTTTATGGCAAAGCAGACTCATCATGGGGAGGGATAGCTCAGTGGTTTGAGCATTGGCCCGCTAAACCCAGGGTTGTGAGTTCAATCCTTGAGGGGGCCATTTAGGGATCAGGGCAAAAATTGGGGATTGGTCCAGCTTTGAGCAGGGGGTTGGACTAGATGACCTCCTGTGGTCCCTTCCAACCATGATATTCTATGATTCTATGATCTACTGCATCGATAACTGCCTCCGACTATATTCTTCGAACATTCATCTCACTACACTCTCACCCTGCTCTAGGCCCTTAAAAATACAATAGACCTTTTTTTAAATTTTACCACACTTTCCAGATACTCTCACTAAACTTCTTATAGTATATTCTGTCACCTTAAAGTATCTAAATTGCATAACAAGGATATCTTTCCTGGGAATACTCCCTGCATTCTCATATCAGGTGATCAACATTTTTTTTTTAACCTTACATATGTCTCATAACTAAGGCTAAGATTTTGTCATGCATATTTTTAGTAAAAATCACAGACAGGTCACAGGCAGTAAAGAAAAATTCACAGAAGCCCTGTGACCGATCCATGACTTTTACTAAAAATATGCATGACTATCCCTGGGGGCCTGGCTCTGAGCTGCGGGGCATCCCCACCACTCATGGCTCCGAGTTGCAGGACACCCCCGCTGACTGCTGCGGCCAGGGGACACCGGCTGGGAACTGCAGAGCACTCCTAGGGCACTCTCTCCCCAGACTGCGGCAGCTATGAGCTCAGGGTCCCACAATTCCCGGCCACTATGGGCAATGGGGGAACCCTGCAGCTCCCAGCCGCTGCAGGCTCAGGTCATGGAGGTCTCTGGAAGTCATGGATTCTGTGACCTCTGTGACAAAATCATAGCCCTATTCATAACGCATCTTTGTGCCTATTCAATCAATATAAATTATTATGCAAACACAATGACCAGTTAAGTCTAAATATGAGCACTTCTCTGATCCTTTTATAGCTTTGGAGTAGTGCATCTTCCTCTATTTTGGGGCATATTTTGTAGAATCTTCTTCCTCTTTTCTCCTTAGTCCACAATTCTTGCCATTCCTTTTAAAATCCTTTTAAAACTAAACTTCTAAGTTCCTGTGTACTCAAAGGAATCTTTATATCAACTTCATTTTTTTAAAAAGCATTTTTCGCTTCCTTATCGACCATTTCATTGCCAAGTATCCCAGTATATGCTGGAATCCAGGCTAGTACTATGATCACAGCCGAGCATACTAACTCTGTTGTCAAAAACCGTGTTTCATTGATTAGAGCACTCCTGCTTTCTGAGGCACCCCTTGTAATTGTCAGTAGAACTGATAATGAATCCAAAAAGATATTCGCTGTGGTAGGCTGTATATCCCTCCTCTAGTTCAGTTCTAACATTATTTCCACCAATTCAGCTGTCATAATGGCTACGCAATTAGATATTCTTCTAACTCCCATCTCAGGGATGCAAAAGCCTGCTCCCACTCTACCTGTTTTTTCATCTTTAGATCTGTCAGTATATATTTGGCAATGGTGACTCTATTTACCATATATAAACCTTATCTGTCATATAGGATGACTTTCTTTCCCTTCATTTTATTATACAATTCTAAATCCACGTCCAGAGAGACTATTTTCCAGGTATAATTTACTGTCCCATAACCATAAATTTTAGTCTCTTCTAGTTCTTCCTCTTCAGTTAAGACTTTTTGTTAAAACCCACCCACATTTTAACCCTAAGAGCATGAGGGACTTTATTGTGCCTGGCTATGTTTTGCTTGCTTAATTCCCAACATTCCTCATATACCTGTCCAATATTCTTGTCTCCACTATTTCCTTTGACTTTAGCCCAGAATGTCAGATCTAACGTTTATGCTCTTAAATTGATAGGCGTTTCTCTGGAAGCTACCTGCATTACACTCAATGGTGTCATAAGAAATGCACCACATGCCATCTGTAGCACTTGAGCATGAATTGATTAAGCTCCAGTCTGGATTCAGAACTAAAGGCTTGAGACCCATAATCTATGACTGATCTCTCTAACGCTGTACATGCTTTACTGCTGGGCTTAAGAGCTGGTTTGCTGACTCTGGCTGCACTACCTGATTAGTAGCAAATCAGGCAGCCTACAGGTTAGCTGTGCTCATTAGGTTGCCTAGAGACTGGTTTTGCTGCAGACCCTGATTCCTGACATTGTTCTGTCAATGCACTAGTTCTGCTGTTTATGGGAGGGATACAGTCGAGGCTGAATGTATGCTATAGGCTTTCTGCACAGGGGGATACAGAGTAAACTATACATTTGTTGACACCACTGAATTCAACAGGGTTCAGATACCACAGAAGAGCTCTGTGAAAGCTCAAAAGCTTGTATCTCTCACCAACAGAAGTTGGTCCTATAAAAGATATTGCCTCACCAACCTTGTCTCTGTAGATATGTTCCTAGACCAGGGGTGGCCAACCTCTGGCCCCGGAGCCACATGCGGCTCTTCAGAAGTTAATATGCGGCTCCTTGTATATCCTTGCGACTCTGGGGCTGGAGCTACCGGTGCCAACTTTCCAATGTGCCGGGGGGTGCTCACTGCTCAACCCCTGGCTCTGCCCCAGGCCCTGCCCCCACTCCACCCCTTCCCGCCCCCTCCCCTGAGCCTGCCGTACCCTCACTTTTCCCCCCTTCCCCCCAGAGCCTCCTGCATGCCATGAAACAGCTGATCAGGAGGTGTGGGGAGGAAGGGGGAGGCACTGATTGGCGCGGCTGGTGGGCGGGAGGCACTGGGAGCGGGGGTGGCGGGGAGCTGATGGGGGGCTGCTCACATATTACTGTGGCTCTTTGGCAATGTACATTGGTAAATTCTGGCTCCTTCTCAGGCTCAGGTTGGCCACCCCTGTCCTAGACTTTCTTCCTCCTCCTGCCTAAGTTGGGAGCTACAGTGATGATTCATGCTTTGATCACTTCAGGGCTTCATTATCATCATTACTAATTTTACAGGCTTCCGAAAAGAGGTCAGTCCAGACTGCATCCTGTATACAATGTTGCCTTGAATGTTTCCTACTGATTATTAGCATTTCCAAGATATTTCTCTAGTCCTGCAGTTCTTGCATTGACTCTGCCAATCCCTATAATAACCGTATATGTATTTAAAAATCTCAGCACCCCCAAATTCACTATCATTCAGAATTTCTTATGTACTCTAATGAGTCCTGCTTTAATGTCTAATTATATTGGCCTTTGGTGATCCTTAACACTAGTGATTAAGTCTTTTTGGTCAAGAGCTTTTATCCCAAGACTCAAAATTCCTTCTTGTGTAGCACAATCCTCCTGAGAAGCTTATGATTTAAATCCTCTGTTCAATTTGACTCTTATGTAAATATTTGTGCTGTTGAATTTTAATTCTTTGTACAGTATCTTGCCTGAAAGACATTGTAGAGCGGTAATCTGAATGATTCATTTGGCTTCTATAAAATTGCCATACACAAATGTTTTATATAAAATTCTAAGAGAACCTGTTATGATCATATTAAATTGTCCTGGTTTCTTCAACAAAATCATGTCAAAAATTGACAGTAATTAAACACATTAGAACTACAAGATAACAAAAATTAGCATGTTCTCTTCCCCTTGGCACCTTTCTTTGGGATAGGATGGGGTTCAGATTATGGCTGATGCCCATATCAGGAATTTTAGCAAACCCATGCCAACAGACCCTGACCACATTCTTCAATTTCACCATCATAAAACTGTAGAGCATATACAGCAGTTTATAACATCATTCTGTTCCTGCCTCATTCCTACTGGCAATTCCCTGCCTTTCCAACTTTCCTTCAAATTCCCAATCTGTTGTGCTTTTCCCCCACTTGAGACCAGCCTTCCTGCTAACAAACTTAGTGTGGACATCTTTTCATGGCAAAACTATTGCCTATTTCCTTTGTGGCCATCATTCCTCCATGTTGGAGGGTAATATGTGTGACGCTGGCAAACCAGGGGCCAACTCATGTCAAGGACTTTAGGTCTCAACTGAACGCTTTAGGTCTCAACTGAACAAATGCATAGCTGGAAACCAGCCTGTCTGACCTGTGTGCTAGTATTATTAAGATAGGTACTGGACTTATATCAATGTGTTTATGTAACCCACACACCTCCTGGGTGTGGTGTTCTGTCCCATCTAGTGGTGGGGGGAGGGAGAGAGAGGCGGAGGGAAGAGAGAGAAGAAAAAAAATCTGCTCTACAACCTTAGCTAACAGCCAGTTGGCTTTGAGCTCATGCGGTAGAGGCTCATGCACTAAGCTCCAGAGGTCCCCGGTTCGATCCTGCCCACTGATGACCAGGGTCTGTTGGCATTACATTTAGACTTTATGAAATGCTTGTAAATTGCTGCATGCATGAATGTCACTTAAAACCTCTCTATCCCATGCTATAAAGTAATAATTAAATGTTTGTTCTATAACTGTAAAATGTTTGTTCTGAAACTAAGTAACTCACCAAACAGGAAAAAAAAACAAACTTCACCTAATGCAACATACTGGATTCCTACAGAAAGTGTGATCTCCTGCCCATCAGGAAGGATTACTGAATCCAAATGGGCCTTTGTGGAACCAACACTTTGTTGATTGCTTTGACCAGAACCCTGCAGAGGTTATGTACTCACGCCCTCTTCCCATCACAGCTTGAATGCTGCGGGAAGAGAATAAAAATGCCTGTTAAGGAGAATGTATCATTCCTATGCTGTTGAACCCTGAGGGGCTAGGATTTCTAAGCATAAGCAGGGAGTCCCCAACTGTTTAGCTTGGGTCAGCCCTAAAAAACAGATAGAGTTTGCTTATTATAAAAATTTCTATTATTATTTGGAATGTAAGACTGTAACTCATTTGTGTGTGTGTTGCCTGCTTTAATCTTGTAAATAACTCCTTATTTCCTAGTTAATAAAGCTTTGTTAGCTTGTTACAGGATTGGCTACTATCCTTGTCTTTAAGCTGTCTAGGTACAAATTGACCTGGGGTAAGTGACTGGTCCTTTGGGGCTGGGAGCAACCTGAATATAGTTGTATGCAGTGTTGTTGTATCCATGTTGGTCCCAGGATATTAGAGAAACAAGGACAAATTTCTGTTTGTGAGACAAGCTTTTGAGTAGTTCAGAGGCACAGAAACTCTCTAAGGAGATCTTTTCAGGGATTGTCTCCTTCTGAGCTCCCTCCTGAAGGTTTACCCATGGGAGAGGATGATCCAGGCCCTAGACCACTTGCAAATCAGAGCTCATCAGATTTTCCTTTACAAACCACAGGGCCTGACTACTTTCAGTTTCATGCCACTGAGTCACCTTCCAAGTTCTGCAGAGCCTTTGTACAATTAGAGTTAAGTCTGATCTCTCCTTTAATAATGGAACAAAGATTTTTATACTCCCAGATCTAGCTACAGTAGCTTTTTTTACTTTAAAAGCCCTGCTGGAATTACATACAGGAGGCAAAGCATGGGATTTTGCACCCTGCTAAGTTGAAAGTGACTTTTAGTAATGATACTCGTGTACTCACAGTTCTGTGGCCCTATACTCTTACCCAGAGGTGGAAGTAAGCCCCGGTACGGCATACCGGCAAGAGCCAGTGCACCCTACTGGGACCGCCTTTCCCAGACGGCGATTTAAAGCCCTGGGGTAGCAGCGGCGGCGCTCTGGGGGGGATTTAAAGGGCCCGGGAGCTCCAGCTGCTGCTACTGCCCTGACCCTTTAAATCCCCTCTGGAGCCCTGCTGCCAAAGCCCTGGGGTAGCGGCGGTGGGGCTCCAGAGGGGATTTAAAGGGCTGGCGGCGGCTGGAGCCCTGGGGCCCTTTAAATTCCTGACAGACCCCGGGCGCCGCTACCCCAGGGCTCGGGCAGCAGGGCTCAGGCGGGGATTTAAAGGGCTCGGGGCTCCAGCAGACACTACCGCAGTGGAGCCTCAGGCCTTTTAAAGCTCTGCCAGAGCCCTGGGGTAGCCGTGGCAGCCAGGAGCCCCCAGGGCTCCTCAGTGATTTAAAGGGCCCAGGGCTCCACTGTGGGAGCAGCAGCTGGAGCCCTGGGCCCTTTAAATCACCTCCAAGCCTTGGGGCTCCCAGCCGCCTCTGCAGCTGGTAGCTCGGGGGTGATTTAAAGGGCCCGGGGCTCCCAGCCGCCACTACCGCAGCTGGAGCCCCGGGCCCTTTAAATCAAGATTTAAAAGGCCCAGGGATTTAAGGCCCTGCCTCTTCCGGTTCAGGCCATGCCTCTTCTGGTTCAGGCCATGCCCCCTGCTCAGGACTCCGGTGTACTGGTAAGTCCTTTAACTTACTTTCACCCCTGCTCTTACCACAGGGTACTACCCTGTAGCGACTCTTATTGAGGTCAGTAGGAGCTACTCATACCTCCAGAGATGGATATTGCCCATTGTACAAGCACAAATATTTAGACAAACTGTATAAAGAAAAAACTACTCCCCTCTCACCATGAGCAATATTGGCTCACAGAAAGAACAGCTCGTTATCTTCATACAGCTTCTGATTTAATAGTGCTTGACTGTCCAGTAAATACAAAAAACATATTGTAGGAAAAGGAGAGACAGTTCTGTCCTTTGACGAAAGTTGGCATCCTCTGCCTGCACGTTTTGATAATGATTCTTAGATTGGGAAATATTTTAGAGTAATTATTAAAAACAATTTAATTACATTGGTTAGGACTAAAGTTACAATCAGTCTTTTCTTCTCAAACTATCAACCAATAACTATATTTTGAACACGTCTTGGATACCACTAGATATTTAGCTGAGTAGTTTGTTTGAATCATCTTAATATCCAGAAGCTTCAGAGTAGACATGTGGGGTGGAATATTTCCAAAGACCTCAGTCAATGGTAAAACTCCCAGTGATATGAGGTCAACATTGAGCCCTTTTGATAATCCCAATCCAGCTCTTCATAATAATACCTGGCTCTTATATAGCACTTTTCATCAGTAGCTCTCAAAGTGCTTTTCAAAATAGGTTAGTATCATTATCTCTATATTACAGATGGGGAAACTGAGGCAGGGGCAGTAATGTGAATTGCCCATGGTCACCCAGAAGGCCAGGGGCAGAGCCAGGAATAGAATGCAGTTCTCCTGAATCTTAGTCCAATGTGCTTTCCACTAGGCCAAAACTTCCGCAGATAACCAAAGACCATTTTCTTAAAAACATAGAGGCACACGATTGTGTGCCTAAAACAAAGTGTGTATTTCAGACCTCCTTTTGAGAAAAAGCCCTTGGTGTCTAGTCTAGTCCTCTTGGTAGCCATCTCATTAAGGGTTTACATAAGTTATAACTGGGCTGGAATCTCAGCTGGTGTAAATCAGGAAGTCAGTGAAGCTATGAGAAAAGGAGGACTTGTGGCACCTTAGAGACTAACAAATTTATTTGAGCATAAGTTTTCGTGAGCTACAGCTCACTTCGTCGGATGCATGCAGTGGAAAATACAGTAGGGGGATTTTATATACACAAAGAACATGAAACAATGGGTGTTACCATACACACTGTAAGGAGAGTGATCAGTGAAAGAAAAAAAGCCTTTTGTAGTGATGATCAAGGTGGGCCATTTCCAGCAGTTGACAAGAACGTGTGAGGAACAGTGGGGCCGGGAGAACATGGGGCAGCTGAGATTCTCTTCCCTGTGCAGTGTCTGCTGTACAGAACACATATTAACTATCTGATGCTTGAACCTCATTTCTCTTGCTTTGCACATCATGTTAGACTCCTGTTTGACAGAACACACTGCTTTGAGTTAGGAAGAGAATATGTATTAAAAATTCATCAGCTAGATCATGCCAAAAAAAAAAAAAGCCTTACTCTTCTATTCAACCCCTTGGCTATGGAGTTAAAAATGCATCTGCACACATATAAAGCCACTCTCTGTGGCTTGCTCTTTGTCCTCGCCTGTCTTTTGGTCCAATTAGCTCTTGTGTTTAGAATTTTTCAAATGCTGGAAGTCTTTGGGTTTTTACCCTTTTGAGTTGGCAGTGTGCAAGGAAACGGATCCAATTCATTTGTTAGAGTCAAAGCTTCCAAGCTTTCCTCCTCCAAAAGTGTAAGCTCATTCTTCATTTCCTTAGCACATTAAGATTTTGCTTCCTGCAATATACTTCAGTGCTTCAAAATATGAGTGATTTTTTTTAAAGAGGATGTTCATAATGCTATAGCATTTTGTAACTTGTGTAGCGTTGGGTGTTCATTACAACGGGGCAAATCCCTCCCTGGCACTAAGCGTGGGTAGCTAGGTTTAATATGAGGAAGACCGATGAGGCTTAGGGTTGCCAATTTTTTTGGATGTATTCCTGGAGATTTCATCACATGACATAAGCTTTAATTAAAGACTAATCTTTAATTCCTGGACACTCCAGATCAATCCCAGAGGACTGGCAACCCTAATGAGATTTGAGAGATAAACCACTCTCCTCCCAGGTCCAGTCAGAACTATTTTGGGATTTTAACTAAATTTCTAGGCTGCAGTGATACTTGCAGCACCAGTGTACCTTACATGGTGGAGAATGACCAGCAAATTCCTGAGGTCAGACACTCCCCTAATTCCGCGCTGTGGCTATGAACAGGAAGCCTTAGTGGAGCTGAGCTCCTTGCTGCACATGTGACACCTTGTACACGCTACCATTCGTGTCGGTATAACTTATATCACACAGAGGTGCGAATAGGCCACACCCCCTGAGTGATGTAAATTACACCAACCTAAGCACCGGTATGGACAGCACTATGTCTGCGGGAGAGTTTTTCCCACTGATGTGGCTACCACCTCTCGTGGACAGGAGAGCTCTCTCCTGTTGGCAGAGCATCTTCACCAGACTGGCTGCACTTCTAGTGTAGACTAGCCCTAACACAGACCCTCTTAATGGAAAAATCTAATCCTGTCTCCCAACCTTGTGCAGCAGAGGAGCACTGACTGGTTTTAGTGCAGTCAGAGTCCTGCAAGAAAGCAGGATACTAATCTGTTTTCAGACAATCCAATGAAGAGGTAGGTAATGTATCAAATCCTCCTTATTTCTATTCTCTTCATCCTTATAATTGCACTAAATCAACTCAAAGGAGAGTAAATTTAGAAACTCAATATGTACATGAACTGTCACTAGTGGAAATAGCTAGCAAATCTACATCCCTCTTGCAGTCTGACCAATATATGCTGAGCTAATATCTATCTGTCACATTATCAATATGTATTATTCACACCTCATATAGTAATATGCATTAAGCACATAATATCAATATAAATGTGGTGTGTGTGTATATATATATATATATATATATATATTTCTAGCAGTTACATGGCCTGAATTGGCCTATGTCTTTCTATAATCCTGTTCACTTATGCTAAGCATCCCATAACACATTGCAAAGCTGAAGTCAACTTTGGTATTAGAAAATAAGAAACTTGTCAAAGTCAAAATACATTTAATGTTCTGCCCCAGTACAAGATGGGGAGGTACCTTCAAAGACCTGCAGCTGGAATGCATGTGTTCAAATCAAAGAGATAAGGTATAAACCGGGGTCCAATAGAAAGAAGGCAGAAAGATATTTGGTTAAATCTAGCCCCAGATGATGCATTCAGTACTTTGTTACTTATAAACAGGTTGGGTGTAAAAAGGCTAGATTTATGGGTGTATGTCTGGAAGCACAACTCCTGCATAAGGTGAATTTAACAATGCTACATAAGACTGCTTCCTGGAAATTGATTTTTCCTGTACTACACTGTGGTCAAGCATCTGACTACAGAATTTACCAACAAGTCTTTTCTCGAGGGCTCCTGGCTCCTTTTTTCTTTTCCACATGGAGCATTTTCTAGCTCTTGTTTTTTCATCTTTGGCTATTTATTCAGAGGGGTGAATTTGTAGAAGCTGAGAAAGAGGAAGCCTGAAGTAAGGGTTTCATCAAAACCTTATTTGAAGAGAGAAAACCAATTGCTTTTTTCATCAGCAGGTAAAACAAGCCTCATTCAGAGGAATATCCTGTCTCATAATGTTCCTTTTAAAAAATGGTACTTTCCACTGCTAAAATGACGGTGAGAACTCGTAGTAAAACAAAACAGGCCCCAGTGGGGAGGCCTCTGACAGGGGACACTTCTCCAATTGTGAATGAGCAAGGGGGCAGCGTTTATCCTTGGCCTAAGTGCCTTTGAGCTAGGTCTGTTGGTGCCTTTCATTTGGCTCTTACCATTGCAGGCACCAGCAGCAGGATATTCCCCATGCCCACTCCTCTCACGCATGTCCAAAGAGGACATATGTAGGCAATAGGAGACGAGTGGATGAGCTGAGACACTCGGTCTAAGAGTGGAGCAGGGCATGTGCTTTTATCCTTAGCCTGGCTAAGGATCAAAAGCTCCTCCCCTGCTCCACTCTCACTGTGGAGCCATGGGAGTGGCATTGATGTGGCCCTCACACCTTGCACCAGTGGTGCCAGAAGGAGGCTGCAGCCAATATTCCAGCCATAGACTGGAGTAATGCTGCATCTGGTCCTAGTTGGAGTAGATGGTTTTTACCTCTCTTGCACTTCATCGGCATAAAGCTAGATTACTTGAGCTTTATGTGGAGGAAACAAATGTTACCATAAAACATTCACCATGGCAATCCTTTCCTATGTCATTGTTCTAAAGAGATTGTTGCCTGTATTGTGGATAAAGCAGAAATCCCCTCTTCCCGTGACAATGTGTGTGTCATAAAAATAAAGGGAAGGGTAAACACCTTTAAAATCCCTCCTGGCCAGAGGAAAAACCCTTTCACCTGTAAAGGGTTAAGAAGCTAGGATAACCTTGCTGGCACCTGACCAAAATGACCAATGAGGAGACAAGATACTTTCAAAGCTGGAGGGGGGAGAAACAAAGGTTCTCTCTGTCTGTATGATGCTTTTGCTGGGAGCAGAAAAGGAATGGAGTCTTAGAACTTAGTAAGTAATCTAGCTAGATATGCATTAGATTCTGTTTTGTTTAAATGGCTGATAAAATAAGTTGTGCTGAACGGAATGTATATTCCTGTTTTTGTAACTTAAGGTTTTGCCTAGAGGGATTCTCTATGTTTTGAATCTGATTACCCTGTAAGGTATTTACCATCCTGATTTTATAGAGGTGATTCTTTTATTTTTTCTTCAATTAAAATTCTTCTTTTAAGAACCTGATTGCTTTTTCATTGTTCTTAAGAGCCAAGGGTTTGGGTCTGTGTTCACCTATGCAAATTGGTGAGGATTTTTATCAAGCCTTCTCCAGGAAAGGGGGTGTAGGGTTTGGGGGGATTTTTGGGGGGAAGACATTTCCAAGTGGGCTCTTTCCCTGTTATATATTTGTTAGACGCTTGGTGGTGGCAGCAATAAAGTTCAAGGGCAAAAGGTAAAATAGTTTGTACCTTGGGGAAGTTTTAACCTAAGCTGGTAAAAATAAGCTTAGGGGGTTTTCATGCAGGTCCCCACATCTGTATCCTAGAGTTCAGAGTGGGGAAGGAACCTTGACAGTGTGACTCTCTGATCCCAGGAGATTAGTATATATGCAATGGTGTCCCCTCAGCTTCTTACTGTTCAACAGACTCAGATGTCTAGGCTGCCCTATAAACATTTCTGAAATTCAACCAGTTCTTTCCTTCTCACTTAATTTTCTGGGGGGAAAAAATCTGCGAAACATACAAATGGTGCGTTTCAGTACTGCCAGTTGGTCTGTGTATCCAGTGGTGTTCCCAGGATATTAGACACCCAAGGTGGGTGAAGTAATATCTTTTACTGGACCAGCTTCTGTTGGTGAGAGAGACAAGCTTTCGAGAGTCACAGAGCTCTTCTTCAGATCTGGGAAATTAAATCAGAGTGACACAGCTAAATACAAAGTAGAACACCTTGTTTAGCATAAGTAGTTAACACAATTCAAGGGACCATTCTAGGTAAAGTGGCCTGTTAGCACCCTTCCAGTCAGGGGGAGGAAACTGGGGGGGGGGTTTGTAAGTGGCTACAGATTTTTGTAATAAGCCATAAATCCAGTTTCTCTGTTCAGTCCATAATTTTTAGTGTCTAGCAAAGTGATAGAGTGCTGCGGTCTGACAGGTGGGTTGGCATGCTGATTACTGAAGCCTCAATTAGCTTCTCCAGTGACTGCCAACTGAGCAATGAGCTAATCAGTAGGAGAGGCTGGGGAGGTAAGGAACTAATTAGCCCTCTGCTGGCTAACCTGATAAAAGCCAGGAAGGAAGCATGATAAGCGGGGAGCACAAGGCTAGCTGAGTCTACCAAAAGAGCCCAGGCTAGAAAGATCTTTAGGCTAGGGCACTAGTAAAGAAGGACTGAGTGATGTAGGGATTTAAAACTGTGAGGCACTGGTGGAAGGGTTTGGCATAAAATGCAGACTGAACCCTACAAGAAAGTGGGTCTGAGCAGTTTCTGGAGTATCAGAGGATGGGGACTGAGCACTGCCACATCCCAGTCTGACTGGGATACTTAATGGGACTTGTTTAGGGGAGGTGGCTCAAGGGCCTGATTCCCCCTGTAACATTTCTTATATGAATTGAGCCAAGGGTGGTGCTAGTCAGGAGATTGGTAGAGCTGAAGATCCTCTAAATGTTAGCTGGTGTGAGACTTCAATGTCCCCATGATGGATTGCTGTAGTGTGTTGCCTCCTGCAGTGGGAGAGACTCAAACTAGAAGAAAACCTTAGTTTGCCTAATCCCACGAGTGTATTTCCTGCAGAAGTGTTTGGGGCATGTTGGGACCAGGATGAGGGTTTGAGGGCAAAACCCTAAAGTGGGTAATTAGGGCTATTGGTACCTAGAAGTTTAGGCCTGCATTTTCAAAAATGTTTAATGCTGACTACCTTGATTTTTTTTGGATGCCCAGTTTGATATATCGAGTCTTCAACAATGTTAATCAGCATAATTCCAGCTGGAGTTCTTCAAGCCTGAGATAGCTGAAGCATCCCAAATCTGGAGCAACCAACGTCAGTGGCAACTTTTGAAGACTTAGACACTTGCTTCCCCTTCGCTCCCACAAAATATGAAATCATCTCTTCCTCTAATTACCTTTAAAAATAGATAGGCCCGATAGATAGACCCAGCAAACCTTGACCATAGTCTTTTTTTTTTCTTTTTTAATTTAATTTAATTTTATTTAAATGTCTCAAGAATTTGTGGCCCTGATCATTGAGTCCATCTGAAGTGTGGTTGGCGTAGAACCCTGGTGTGTTGATGGGAGGCTGGAAGGAACACACAGTTGATTTTACGCTATCTTCCTCCTCTTTCAATCGCTGGGTTGCCAGGAGCAGAGAGCTCCCCAGCATAATTCAGAGCACCCTGAGACTCACAGGAGGCTGCAGGCTCTGGGGATTCCTAGCAGCTTCAGCCAGACCACAGAATGTACCACAAGCCAGGGACTATGGGGAAAGGTAGGGTGTGGCTCTACATCCCCAAGAGAGTTCCTGTGTCATGGGAATTTCAATGGAACTGTCTAAACTGGTTTTTAGACTACTTTGCACTGCTGGAGCAGAGTTCATTTAGCCCCATCTCTTTATTTTTGGAGATCTAATAAAACTGAAATCATCCTTCTGTCTGCTCATTAGTGATCTGATTAGGGGATTGATTCCACCTTATTTAAAGGAATTTAATAGTAAATTCATTTGATAACTTGAACATCTTTGATAGCATTTGATCTGCTTTCCTTACATCTTGTGTAGGAATGATATTTTTACTTCATTTGATGTCTCTTATTTTTGCATGCACTCATGTTTCTGTATACTTGCTCTGTGAAATTGAAAGAAAATCATTAGAATTAAATAGAAAATTATGCAAACTTTTTAAAAAGTAGTGTTTAAATATCAGGACAGAACAAGTGTCAGTTACATTGTGCCATATTAAGTTCAGTTTGTTCTGCAAAATGTAACATTAACTTTTGTGGCAAAACAACCAATAACTGCTAGTTAGATCACCTAATATTAGGGTAAGAGTTTTATACAACCCGCTAGTGCATAAGATTCATTCTGTAAATAAATTTCAGTTTACATCTTCTATTGAGAGACCTGAGCTAAATTTGTTAGGTATTTTCATTGATTTTTTTTTGGTCAGTACTTGGATAGCTTCTTTATGGTTATGTATGTATTTGATGCTTACACACTTGACTGACACCCACTAATGTGTTTTTGATTTAATAATCACATCATCCTTAATTGAATTTTATTTAGTCAGACAGAACATATAATTAAATCATGTCTTTTCTGATCCCCATCCTGCCAGATGGTGCTGTGCTATGTTTACAAAGGTAGAGTCAAAAAATATAAGCCCCCAGTAAACTGGTTCAAGTTAATTAATCTTTAAGTCCTCCATTATATTGTGAGTTCTTTTAGGATGAATTTGGAATCACTACCATACATTTCTTTGAACATGGGTTTTCATTCTGAAAACGACTGTTGAACTTTTGGGATATACTTACTTATTTATCAAAATAAAGAGAATATTTTCACTTGAGTATGCCCTGCAATGATTAGGAAGTGCAGCATTGCTGCAAATAGGAAGGCAAAGATTTTGAGACTGCCAATACACAGCTGCTTGTGAAATCAATATACTCCATGACCACAAAATAATTAGGCAAGTTACTTTAGATGTGATTCAGAAAGGGAAGTAATTCTAGGAGTTGTTGAGATGAGTGGGGATAGTATGGAGATATGTTAGGGGGATTTAACCATTGTAGTTTTGAGTTGTACAGTGTCTTGGTCAGGGGTGGGCAAACCCCTTGGCCCGAGGGCCACATCTGGCTAGGGAAATTGTATAGTGGGCCAAGAATGATCACGAAATAGGGGTTGGGGTGTGGGAGAGGGTGAGGGCTCCGGCTGGGGGTGTGGGCTCTGGGGTGGGGCCAGAAATTAGGAGTTCAGGGTGCAGGAGAGGGCTCTGGGCTGGGGCAGGGTGTTGGGGTGTGACGGAGGGGGCTCTGGGCTGGAACCAAGCAGTCTGAAGGGCGGGAGGGGGATCAGGGCTGGGGCAAGGGGTTGGGGCATGGGAGAAGGCCAGGGGTGCAGGCTCCGGTTGGCGTTTACCTCAAGCAGCTCCCGGAAGCAGCAGCATGTCCCCCCTCTGGCTCCTGTATGAAGGTATGGCCAGGTGGCTCTGCATGCTGCCCTGTCCACAGGTGCCACCCCTGCAGCTCCCATTGGCTGTGTTTCCAGGTCAATGGGAGGTGTGGGTGCAGCGCTTGGGGCGGGGGCAGCATGTAGAGCCCCCTGGCTGCCCCTACGCATAGGAGCTAGAGGGGGGACATGCCACTGCTTCCGGGAGCCACACAGAGCCACAGCACGTGCGGAGTGGGGCAAGCCCCTGACCCCATTCCCTGGTTGAAGCTCGAGGGCCATATTAAAAGGTCTGATGGGCCACATGTGGCCCACAGGCTGTAGTTTGCCCACCCCTGGTCTATATCCTTAAGAAAGAGAAACAAATGGCTGTGTGCATGGGCTTTCAATAACCATTGTATTAGGGAACCATACTGTAGCTTGAAAATGTTACTTGGATGATCTCACGTGTGTAAGCAGCGTCAGGATGAGCTCCACCCTGACATCTGGTGGTGAGGTGTGGCAAGTTGTGGAAAAGAACTTCAGGGGCCAATCTCATTTGCATAGGCACACCCACCACGCCTAGAATGAGACCATAGCTGCCCAAATGGTCACTTTGGCTGCTGTGGGATCCCCAGTGTCTCTGTTATTGGGGCAGGAAGAATAAATTGTTATTACCCTGATTATGGGAACTGTGCTTGGAACTGCATGTGGCCTTTTGTTATGATGGAGGGATTCACCATCAACTAAGTAGCACTCGCTAGGCAAGGGTCATGGGTTCCAAAACTGTGTGAATGGAGAGAGGCTGGGGACAAGTATTAATACTTGGTGGCATGGGCCCCTTGGTGAGGGCCTTACATGCTAATTGCTCTTCCTCCTCTCTCCACTGTGGAATATCAGAGCTAATTTTGATTTCATTAGAAGTCTAGTTATAGGCTGCTGAGCTCACTTTGGGCTGACAGTGCACCAGCACTGGGGCTCCCCTATTATAAGCTGAATTCACCTAAGAGCTGAAATCACTGAGTGTTGTGTTAAGTAGTGGGGGAGCCTGAAGATATATGGTGGAGCAGTTTGCGGGACGGCTGGTGAAGCAGTTCGACGCGGCGCAGTGTGTGGATGGCAGGAGCTGCTTGTGGGCCATGGAGCTGAGTGAAGGAGTTCGTGGGGCGGCTGGCGGAGCGGAGCGCAGCTGAGCGAAGGAGTTTGTGGGGCGGCTGGCGGAGTGGAGTGCCGCTATGGAGCTATGGGGCGGTCAGCTTCAGATCACGTAAGGTGCCTCTTACCCCTGTCCCATTTCCACCCAGGTTGGGAGGTAAAGCTCCGCAGATAAACTTTCGAACTCTGGGGCTGCCCTGACCAGGGACAGAGACTTTTGGGGCATTGGACTTTTGGGACTTTGGGTGATTTGGGGTTGCTGGACTCAAGAACCAAAGGGAAAAGGGCATGCCCCAATTTGCCTGGGGTGGGTTTTTTTTGCTCATGGGTTGTGTTATGAATCCTGTTGGTGGTGTTTCCCCAACATAATGCCACATTGTTTCTCTCTGTTATTAAAAGACTTTTGCTACACTCAGACTATGTGCTTGCGAGAGGGGAAGTATTGCCTCTTGGAGGCGCCCAGCGGGGGTGGTATATATTTGTCCCAGGTCACTGGGTGGGGGCTCGAGCCGGTTTGCATTGTGTTATTGGAATGGAACCCCTAGATATTGAACCCGGCCCTTGTTGCTGCCAACTCTGACGGGCAGAAGGGTTACACGTGTAAACACTGGTAACTTCTTATTCAAAAGAGAATGCTAGCAATTTCAACAGAATTGCTCTCTGAAGGCCACTTTTTTTAAACCCTTGCACAAGGGGTCAGTGCACTTCCCATTGCATAGGAATAAATCTGTATTTAAGCAAGTAAATCAGGTAAATGCAAGTGCAAATACGTAGTTGTCCATACAATTTGCACAGCTCATCTGATAGCTTTAAAATCTGTTTTCCTTAATGTTATACAGCAGCATGGAGTTATTGAACTACTTGTCCAAATCTGCATTCCTTAGAGATTCAAGCTACAAAGTTGGAATTCTGATCTAGAGTCAAAACCCCATGGAGTATGGGCATGTTCAGGTGTACCATACTTGAAAATCTTTATTAACAATAGGAGGACCTGGATGGAGTAGATTTGATGCAAGTTCACTTTCTATATCCCTAACACATACTATTTTGCAACATAGGGACATGTAAACAAAGAGGGAAATAATGCCTCAAATCTGAGTTACTGACCCAATCTAATTGTGGGACAGGGTGAGTGAGGTAATCTCTTATTGGACCAGCATCTGTTCGTGAGAGAGAGAAACTGCAAGCTCAAAATCTGGTCTCTCACCAACAGACATTGGTTCAATTAAAGTGATTACCTCACCTACCTTGATTCTAATATCCTGGGACCGACACAGCTACAACAACACTGCATACACCAATCTAATTGTGTCCATCAGAGTTAAATTATAGAATTTAATCTTCTTAATAATAACCAGTATGTCATTTCTTTAAAAATGACCTTGGGCACAGTCGGATTTATGTTCTCTATATCTAAACAGTACAGCATTATTTAAAGGTATCTTGGAAGGGTCTTAGTGATTTATCTAAGGCTTTGGCTCTCATGCTCTGACACTTTTTAGTGGAAGAATTACTTGCTCTTCACTTCATATTTAACTACATACTAGAAAAGGCCTCAAAGGTTTGTTTCCTTGACTACCAAATGTCACAGATTCAAAGGTTAATTTGCATGGTGTATGGTTAAAAAAATTGTGTATAATTAATAACATATCACAGAAAGAAATGGTGTTATGGAAGTGCTAAGATGCAGCTTGTTAAGCAAGGAGCTTGAATAATATTGAGTCACTCTTTGTTTGCCCTTGTTCTGTAGAAAAGTAGTGGTGTTAAGTGTTCGGTATTTTTCCCATAGGGTGCAAGCCTGCTTGTACTGAAGTCCAATAGGAGCTTTGTCATTCAGGAGTAGGATCTGGTCCTCGTAGTTTAGTTCAGTTACAGAGAAATAATCCTAATTTAATGTTACACTGATCTCATCAGGAAAATAGAAATATTTCATGTTAGGTCAGGTCTGCTTGAATTGAAACATTTTCTTTTGTCATCTCTTCTCAGGCCATCCAGAGTTTGGGTGTGCAAGACAAAGTAGGCCCTGTACCCTGTTTTCTCTACTTCCTGTGGGCCAGTTGTCTCCACCTCCTGGAGAAGGATATGTGGAAAGGTGATGTAGAACAAGCAGCAATTAAATGGTGCAAAATAAGGAAACGTGTGCACCCACTGAAAGTCCACTGGAGGTTGGTTTTTTTGTTTCTTTTTTCTACACTCTTCTGTTTTTCCCCAGTCCTAGATTAAGACTGTAGCATTCTGTTAAAAGTTCCTTTCCTGTTTATAACTGTTTTGGCCTGTTCTCACAGGGCTATTTCTCTGCAGAACTAGCTGTTTCCAGCTTTAGTTATGTTTATAACTGGATGTAATTCTATTTTCTATCCTACATAATTTTTTATACCACACGTATCACTGTGGTATCTGGGTGCCTTCCAATACTGCATTAAGCAACCTGACAACACATCTGGAATGTCTTTCTCCTATCTTTTATTGGACCAACTTCTGTTTGGGGAAAGACAAGATTGCCTCTCTCACCAGCAGAAGCTGGTCTAATAAAAGATATTACCTCACTCATCTTGACTCATATCCTGAGACCAACCCAGTGACAAAGTACTGCAAATACCTTTCTTGTCTCCTCCTCTCTCCAGAAAGAGAAGCATGTGTCTTATTTTGATTTTTTTTTCTTTTGCATGCAAACTATACCTACTGCCATGTGCTTATAGTACAGAAAGAAAGGTCAAATTGCCTAACCTTGCCTTTAGCCACACCATCCAGATAAAACCATCATATAGTCTTCATCTGACACCACTTTCCCACCATTGTTACTCTGCTTGAAGAAAGACATACTCTAATTTTCATCTTATTAGTAAGAGTCTTTTCTTGAACCAGCTGGTCTACCTCCTGGTCTATGCGGCCACTGCTTCTAATTACAAGCAAATTTTGTTAATTTCATTTAAATCTCCCTGCATATCAGTGAATTTAAATGAACAGCCTGGATTCCGAGGGTAGAGCAGTGTTGGGTGGTAATGTACTAAATACATTTTAGCTGGAGGGACGAGAGATGGTGCTGATCCATGATAATCCCCTTGTGTCAATTTAATAACATCTTCCGAGAATGTTGCAATGACACTAGCTTGAAAGAAGAAATATTTGTTTCCTGTAAAAGAGGCAAGTAACTAAGTCTATAGTGAACAGAGAGGATGCTGCTGGAGACAGTCACTGTAATAATAAAACTGACAAATGTCATAACAATAATGATTCTATATACGATTCTGAGTGTACAGGATTCAATTATTAGAGGTCCAATATTCAAGCTAACCTTTCTCCCTCTTTTTTTATATGTGCCTCCCCAAGTCATTATCTTCTTCCTATCTCGATTAATTTCATACTCCCTCCTGCGCAGTCAAAATTACATTGTTTTGAACTCTGTAGCTGCTAGGCTGTCTGTTTCTGTGAGGTGTTTCTTCTTTCATTGAAAAATAGATTTTTTGGAAACAATTGGTAGAAACCACTTCTAGAGACAGGGAACCAGACTAAATGGATTCCATTCAGGTATGTTCTTAGGCTATGACAAACACTGCCTGTCTATTTTTCATCTGTATTTTAAAAAAAGTAGGGATAAAAACTGGTGGAAAGCTGTCTCATCTCCAACTGTGCCTGTCATCTATCAATATCCTATGTGGTCCAGTAGATAGGACACTGGACTGGGACTCAGGAGACATGATTTATATTCCCAGTTCTGTCACTGGACTGCTGGGTGACCTTGGTCAATTCACTTCACCTTCCTGAATCTTAGTTTCCACATCTGTAAAAACTGGGTTGCTGATTCTTGTCTTCCTTTGTGAAGCATTTGAGATGACAAGTGCTACATTAGAACTAGGTATTATTCTTAGGTTTTATTCTGGGATGAGGTGCACAAACATTTGCTGGCAGCCAATCTCCTCCTAGTCAAGAACAATGGGCAAACATCCATACTCTGGGATTTTTCTGAGCTCTAGAGGGGGTCAGCAGTTACCCATTCAGTTGGTTATAATCCTTCAGCAGAGGCTGACCCTGGATGATCACAATGGGCAAACACATCTTTGCCTCCAGAACTCTCACTCCTGGAATCCCACAAGACTCCATTCGCTCCCTCATATAATTCAATGTGTACATCAAACTACTGGACATGGTGACTGTAAGACATCAAAGCCTTTAACATCAGCTATATTCATGTGGCAGCCATCACTTTAAATGCAAGCACCAGGTCCATGAATGAAAACAGAACCTGGATGATGAGTACTGGCTGAAGGTAAAGCTAGGTAAGACACAGGTGATCCTAGCAGGAAGAGGAAACCTAATATCACTTTCACTAAAGAGTATTTGCCCCCTTTCCTTTATCAAAATGTTATGCAGCCTAGAGGTCTTCCTGGACTCCTCACTAATAATGCATTCACAAATAATGACAATGGACCCAGGTTGGTGTTTTTAAAGGAGCCTAAGCGTGTTAGGTGCCTAACCCCTATTTCATGGGATTTGAACACATAACTCTCTCATGCTTCTTTTGGAAATTCCAGCTGAAATTACCTTCCACCTGCTGGCCAGGAGACAGGCCCTGTATTCTGACACAGACAGACATGGACATGGAAATTCAGGTACCAGGATGAAATGGATGGCTTGAAAAACTCAGTAAACAGGAACATATCCCAGGATATTTAAAAACAACTGTTACTAGAATATTCCCTGAAAATTGGAACCGTCTGGTCATTTTACCTGGAAGCAGAGAGAGTCCAAAACCCAGGCAGATGCTTAGTAAATATAGAGCAATCACAAACTGGAAATAGAAACCAGGAGACATGCAGCATGTTGGAAAGCAAGGAGGACCTACTCTGTTACAAAAAGAAAATTGAAAGTGAGATGTCTTCTGTCGCCATACAAAACAGGGTGATGAGAGAGGTTCTGTACGTCCTCAGGCTGTCAGAATTAGTGAAAGATTTCCTACTGGGGATGGGGAGAGGAAGAAAAGTTCTGACTTTGGCAGAAAGGAAGGAGACTTTAGAAACAGCCTCCCATTTTGTTATTTTCAGCCACTGAGTCAGAACTAGCAAGTGCTGCAATATGAAATGGACATGTGGGATCAATCCATCTACTGTGTCCAGTTTTGGGCCCCACACTACAAGAAGGATGTGGAAAAATTGGAAAACGTCCAGCAGAGTGCAACAAAAATGATTAGGGGACTGGAACACATGACTTATGAGGAGAGGCTGAGGGAACTGGGATTGTTTAGTCTGTGGAAGAGAAGAATGAGGGGGGATTTGATAGCTGCTTTCAACTACCTGAAAGGGGGTTCCAAAGAGGATGGATCTAGACTGTTTTCAGTGGTAACAGATGACAAAACAAAGAGTAATGGTCTCAAGTTGCAGTGTGGGAGGTTTAGGTTGGATATTAGGAAAAAACATTTTCACTAGGAGGGTGGTGAAGCACTGGAATGCGTTACCTAGGGAGGTGGTGGAATCTCCTTCCTTAGATGTTTTTAAGGTCAGGCTTGACAAAGCCCGATTTTAGTTGGGGATTGGTCCTGCTTTGAGCAGGGGGTTGGACTAGATGACCTCCTGAGGTCCCTTCCAACCCTGATATTCTATGATTCATCTATGCCATTACTAGTGGAAAACTAACTCCTGTACACAAACACACAGAATGAAAAATGAATCTGTGCCTGTTCAAATCATGTGCACAGAACAGCTGATGTGTACGCAAGTCTCAGATTTGTGCATGGATATGCATTTACATCTCCACAATGCTGACAAGTGCATGCAGCTTGGGCCTGGGTAATTCATGTGTGCAAAAATGCAATTTCGGGCCTGGGCTTTTAAAATTTTGGTCTTGTGTGTATTCATCTTTGGCAACCAGGGCCGGTTCCAGGCACCAGCTAAGGAAGCACATGCCTGGGGTGGCCCCTGTGAAGGGGCGGCACTTCGGCAGCTCACCGGCCACCTTTTTTTTTTTTTTTTTTTTGGCTTGGGGTGGCAAAAAAGCTTGAGCCAGTCCTGTTGGCAACAGCTGAATACTTTGTCATGCTGGTGAGGTTACTGAAAAGGATTTGGACAGAAAAAAACTGAATGTAGAGTGAATTTGTGGAGGGAAGAAGGTGTGTGAGAGCAATAGCTAGACATGGGTTTTGGGAGTAAAGAAAAGTGGCTCTAAGATAAAAAGAAAAGGTCTTAAAACATCTAGGAAATTAGATTTTTCAATAGCTATTTTTATAAATTACTTGGCATTTCGAGTAATTTTGTCCCAAAAAGAAGATTTTTAGGAATTTTTCTTGGCTCTCAGAAACACACTTTCTCTGGATTCTGCCCTGACTGACTATCCCTCTAAATGTCTCTGAAAAATTCACAACTGTCCTCACTGAATGTGAGAAAATGAGCCTGTCAGGTAGCGCTGACTCTAAATTTTCTTGTCTTTGGGATGCAAATCCCTTAAAGTATATTTAGGTCACCTCCATTTCACTTTCATCAGGCATTCAGCAAAAAGAAAAAATGCAAGTGCTTCTTAGTGCAGAAAAAAGAGGTGCTCTAAATCACTCCAACTGCTCAAAGTCACCTTCAAAGTCTTCATTCTTTATGCAGGAGCAAAATCACATGCTGGGTTTTCGGAGTCCTTAGGTATAAGTCAGAAATAGCCTGACATTTCCTAGTTGTATCCATCTTCCACGTTTTTTATCTAAATACTAATGGCTGATTGGTAGCTGTCATGGGAAAACCAGGTACAGATTTTTATTCTAAAGTCCATGCCTTGGCTCACGCAGAGAGACAAGGTAGGTGAAGTAATAATACTTTTTTACTGGTTTATTGCCTTGGTTGAATCCGTTTGTTAGACGTTTATGAAAAACTGAGGTTTCCAACCAGATTCACCAACCCTTCCCCCAACTCTTCAGTTCCATTGCCCTGGCCTCTCACAAGTTGAGCAGTTTTGGGGATTCTCTGGCAATTCTCAAAAACTGGGGGCGGGGGGGGGCGAGGAAATCATTTCAGGTCAAATGAAATGTTGAATGCTTTATTTTTGACTATTTAAAAGCATTTAATTTAGTTTTTAAAAACTAAAAGGAAATGTTGAAATGAATTGTTTTGAACTGAAAATTGAAATGCTTTATTTAAAAAAAGTCAACTTCTTCTAACTTTTTTTCATTTTTTCTCCCAACTGAAACGATTCTGTGAAACCAGAGCTGTAACTAGGCATTTTGGTGTTCTGGGTGAACAAGCATATTTGCACCCACTACTGTTTTTTTTGAGTTAGGATATTATAGAGTAATAACGCATTTATTTTTGCGTATTGGTACAGTAGGTAGACAATAAAAGCTACTGTATGATTCTTTTAGGTGCCACATTCATTTTCACATCCTTTAACATCCTTATAGCATCCTATATATCCTGTAAGTAAACTCATTGTTAGGCACCGAAAAACAACATGGACTGAAAATAATCATAACATAAATATGGATTCTGCAATGACTTAATAGCATAAAACATATTCAGAAAGACAAAAAGTTGCTTTTCTGCTTATAAAAGAAGCGATACTGGTGGTTTTCCATCACCCTGCAGTGAGACTGTGGCTAGAATAAACAGCCACTTCTCTCAGTGACACAGTGGAGAATAAAAGGGGCTCAAGAGTAAACAAAGAATGAATCTACCATGGAGGAGGATTATCTAGCAATTGAATTCCCACCATAGCATCTGACTCTGTATAAGCAGAAGCCATCCTTTCTCTGGCCTTTATATGATGGAGTCAGCCATTTTAGGGTGGGGGAGGTTATAAGATTTGCTTTTTACCTTTTGCATTGTGATTTTATTTTTCAAGAAGAGTATTGATTATTGTTTGCTTCCTAGTACAATATTATGGTTGGTTTATACCTGATCATTTCTCCTGCTGAATCCTGCCAAGCAAATTGTGATTGTCCCTTTAAAGGTAAAGGATTATAGCAGCATGGCTTGTTTGTATAAGGCCAGTGTGGGAAGTAGCATTTAGTTGCGGAAGCTAAGTTGTGATAGCTGATAAGAGGCATCATACATCCTGCATCTTGGCAAGAGGTTAGATTAGATGACCGTTTAGGGTCCCTTCTAACCCTATGGTTCTATGGCATTTAAATTCTGGCCAGGCAAGGCCCCTCACACCTAAGTGTGGGGACAGAAGAGAGTATATGGCTGTGGTGATTGTGAAATCAGATTATACGGTGCTTCAGTGTGAGACCATGCCAATGCCATGGTATAGCGGGGTGGTCACCTGCTCCGGGCCTGAAAGGATTACAGCCAGCCCTGGGAGAGGGCTGGGGCTGTGAGCCAAAGACTAGGCTGATGGGGAAGGCAGCCACAGCTGGGGCCATGCCCCAATGAGGCCACAGCTGGCCCTATAAAAGGCTGAGAGCCAGGCACTCAGGCAGTCTCTTTCTAACTGTGGAGAGAGGTGGGACTGGCTGCTTGGGAGCTCACCAGGGTACCTAGAGTGAAGCAGGGCTGGGGAAAGGCCTGGGGAGCTCCAGGCTGGAAAACCCCCAGCCTGCAGGCCTTGCTGAAGGCTTAAAGCAGGTATTGGGGTTGCAGAGGGGCAGCCTGAGGGTAGGCAAAGGCAGCAGGTCCAAACCCTCCTTGCTGATGATGAGTGGTACAGACTGCAGTGTGTGGGGGCTAGATGAGAACTGGCAGTAGCCGCTGAGGCATGGTGGGGATTCCCCGGGGCGGGGAGACCCAGAGACTGCCAGGAGACTGCAGAGGGCAGAACACTGAGGGAAGGGGCACCAGGGTCTGGGAGGGACACTGGGGCCTGAAGCAAGTGGGACACCAGCCTGCAGAGGGCACTCTGGAGGCTGGAGAGCTAATTCCCAGGATGACCAGCGGGAGGCACTGTGCTGGTGAGTCATATCTTGCCACACATGGTTATAGTGAGTAGATGGACATATCACCAAGGTGATGGCCCTGGTCTAATAGAGAAGGGTGTCAGGAACAGACTGGCTGGATCACAGCCTAGAATGCTCCAAGGACCGGTCACAGTGGACCTGTTCCTTTGCTAGTGCATATCTCACCAGCAGCCCCAATTCAGATTTGCACCTAGTGCAGATTTCCCTGTTGGTCTCTTCACCTGTGCAGTGAATGGCCTGCATTTTTATCTGTCCGGGCACAACTGAAAATTGTCCATAGCCCAAAAGTAGAGACCTTCTAAAAGAAAAGCCAAGGTGTGTTCAGCATCCTTGACCAGTTTGCCCTGAAGGTGTCAATTCCCTGATGTGTGAGTGCACCTTGCTGGCCAGGGGATGGAGCATTATAACAATGGGTCAGAGGGAGGCTTCTTATTCTGTTCTCTGTAATAACAATTGAATCAGGCTGGGGCAGCAACAGGTAAGGGTAGGTCACAGTAACAGGAAAACACAGCTCAAGGAGGGAGCAGGGCATGTTTTACTTGTGCAGTGTTTACTTTCTTTGTTTCTACTGTTGCTTCCCCTAACTGCAAATCACAAGTGGCCCAGGAGGTCTTCGTTTTTCTTGTCTGAACATTTTCTCCTAAGCATGGAAGGTCCCCTCTCTCCTCCCTCCCCTTTTTTGCCAAGCAGGGAAGGTGGCTCATCCCACCGGGGTAACTGATACCCGCTCTGCCCCATCCTGTGCTGGGGCTTCGTCCTCTGCCACCATGTGGCAGTGCCTCACCCCAGATGAACTCTGGCTCCTAACCCCTGTTATTTTGCTCCTTTGCCCCTCCCCTGCCTCTACTTCCAGCTGTTTGCTCCCCCACCCCCATGCAGTCAGTTTCCACCCCCTGCTCAGACTCTACCTACCCCCGCATTTGCTCCCTTTGCCCCCCTTTAACTTTTTAAATCCCCAGTGAGGGCAGCGGCTTCAGCAGACGTTACTGTGCAATGAGCATGCTCCATAGGAGCCAAGCAACACTCAGCGCACTGCCTGCCTGCCACCCTGCCCAGGGTCCTAGTGCCTGGGAGCCTGATCCAGCCGGGATCACTGGGCCCGCAACCTTGCGGGCAGAGGAGGCCCTGAGCATCCTTGGCTCCAGCCAGACGCTGCTGGGCCCAATCCTATGGGGGGCCCTGATGCTGCTGGGCCTGATCCTGTGGGCTGCCCCATTTCGTGCCCCTGGCAGCTCAGCGCCCTGGTCAGCTGCCCCACTCACCTTGCCCTAATTATGGCCCTGTATGAAACTGACACTAATTTGCAAAATGTTGCAGTATCACAGAATCTACTTTTTTGACATGAAACTTCTTCCAAAAATTTTTGCCCAACGAGACCTGTTTCTTTTAAGTGATATCTCCATGACAGACTCACCTATCCTTGAGCTCTGGACATTGCTAAACTGTAGTCCTATTTCATTCATCTGAAGGTTCCCCTGTTGGAGATGTTGGAGAATGAATTATGGACATGAGACTAGATAAGCCCCAAAACATGCGAGATTTGAATAAAGTAGTGTCTGGAACCCCAGAGCTCTGCTCCTCACTCATAGACAGGAATCAGAATAACCACCAGTGGAGTGCTCAAGTGTCTTAACACATTTTGTGGCCTGACATTCATTTATACTGATCTCTCTTTACAATGGGTATAAATGTAACTTCTCTCTATTTTACATTGCAACAGTGGCCATAATATAAATGAGAATCGGGTCCTCCTGGCATACTAGTACCTGAAACCCTAACCCCGTTCCCTGAAAATGGCTGAGAACTTAAAAATTGGACAGAAGCAGACTGCAGTTCCCACTGATGATTGAATCTGGTGATATTCTGAACCAGTGTTTCCCAAACTTGGGACGCCACATGTTCAGGGAAAGCCCCTAGTGGGCCGGGCCAGTTTGTTTACGTGGTGCGTCCGCAGGTTTGGCCGATCGCGGCTCCCACTGGCCGCAGTTCGCAGTGCCCGGCCAATGGGGGTTGTGGGAAGTGGCGGCCAGTACGTCCCTCGGCCTGCGCCACTTCCCGCTGTGCCCGGCCAATGGGGGCTGCGGGAAGTAGCGCAGGCCGAGGGACGTACTGGCCGCCACTTCCCACAACCCCCATTGGCCGGGCACTGCGAACTGCGGCCAGTAGGAGCCGCGATCGGCCGAACCTGCGGACGTACCAAGTAAACAAATCGGCCCGGCCCATCAGGGGCTTTCCCTGAACAAGTGGCGTCCCAAGTTTGGGAAACACTCTTCTAAACAAAAAGAGCTCTCAGTTATGCTTGTAGCTGTCCTCAGTGCTTCACACCAATTCAACAGATATTCTAGGTTTCAGGGTGATGTTTCGGATTATTGCATATTCTGTGTGGGTATTTGTGTGGAGGGTGTGTGTGTGCTGGGAGATTTGTGTTGATTTGTGCAGGTGGACCAAGTAATCCACCTGTGCTATCTCCTTCATACAACCAGTGAAATTGTTGCATGCAAATTTGCTGTAGATTAAGGGTGTTGGTTGGTTGAGTTTCCTCTGATATCCCAATGTATGGCATAGATAGATACATGCCTTGCTATAGCTGTAGACCACATGGGTGTAATTTCTGAAGTCAAAATGGTGAAGAACTTAAAAATTGGACAATAAAGACTGAAAATCCCAATGATTTGAACCTTGTGATATTGTTTGTATTTTACTTCTCTACAAGTTGATGATGACAGGAGCATGCAAATCTTCTCCAAATCCAGATCTTGACTATGCTATGAACAGACGTTTGTAGCAGCAGAAGCTGAAGTTCTTAATCTGTTAGCTTCTGGTGTAACATGAATTTAGTATGGTAGTGCTTATTTAGACCATACTAACATTGATTTTTTTTATCTGAATAAGGACCGCATGTTTCAACCTTTAGCCATGTTCAGCAGGGATAGTATGGATTACATTTTGGTTTTGGACTTTCAGTTGGGCAACAATACTTGGCTAGAGTCACAAGGTTGTTAAAGTTTTTTTTTAAAAAAATGTTTTATAGGTCAGTATTTAAAAGCAGGCACAGATTAGGAGAAAAACAACCGATACACAAAGAAAAATCTCAGTTTTTTTTTCTATTTAATGGAACTAATTTTTACGCCACTTTTAACAGTAGGCACAAGTGAATTTAAAATTCCAGATTCCTCCAAAATAGGGCAGTTACTAGATTTGGGTTTTTTTGCCTTGTCCACCTAATATTTTTCTTTTCTGTTTTTTTTTTTGGGGGGGGGAGGATAGATGCAAAAACAAAGCAAATTTAGGCCCCAATCCTGCACCAGCAGAGAAGCATTCAGGGCCCTTTGTCTGAGCAGCATTCCTTTAACTTCAATGGGACTCCGCCTGCAGACACGCTGTTGTAGGACTAGAACTGTAAAAGTATTGCCTTTGTTCCCCAACCTCCTCCCTGTTCATTCCATTTGGATATGTTAACTGTTCAGTACCCAAATATGAACCAAAATATATAGGCAAAGGTAAAGCAAGGCTTGCATGAGTTTGTTTTTTGCCTATTTTTAAAGTTTATTGGGATTTCTATAAAACAGCACCATCCATCCAGAGGCTTTAAATGCTTTTGAAATACAGTGAAACACAAACTGACCTAGACAACAAAAATCCGTCCCGCTGCTTCCCCAACACAGAAAGTGGGGGGAG
The DNA here is from genome assembly GCF_965140295.1 of Lepidochelys olivacea. Taxonomy (NCBI): domain Eukaryota; kingdom Metazoa; phylum Chordata; order Testudines; family Cheloniidae; genus Lepidochelys; species Lepidochelys olivacea. Next base: position 105,994,617 of record NC_140416.1, read on the forward strand.
AAAGACCTCTGTGATCCTAGCCTACAATAATAGCCAGCTCAGCTTTTAATTCACCCCACTCTTCCGAAAAGCTTGGGCTTTGCAATGTGCGCTGAAAATCAAATGATTTGGGCCATTTGAATCAAGCATGGCACCCTATCTGCTATAATCCTCCTTGTTTTTATTAGTTTCCATTTGATTTTGTCTGGTTTTGCCAACAGGTTCTCCTGTCTCAATGTTCAGAAGACAAAGCAACTCTGAGATTAAGTGCTCCATAAAGCCTTGGAGATCCTCTTCAGTTCCTGTGAATCAGTCTTCACTTCCTCTCATGCTGGAAGGAATAAAGAAAGGTGAGGGTCTCCACTGGGACCATGTCCTGTTCCACTCATTGTGAGATTCTCTTCTCCTGCTTTAAAGCACAGATTCTCTTGTGGGTCTGAGAGCTCATGTTTATTTCGAAGTATCTGGTATGACCTAGAAAACTGACTTTCTATGAGTGCCTGGAGTTACCCCTTTCTTTCTTTTTGTTTACCAATTGGAATTTTGAAGTGTCATTATTTAGTTGCACTGTGGTCGCAATGACAGCATGCTAGATGCTATCCGAACACAGCTGGAGACACAATCCCTGTTCCAAGGATCTTACAATAAAAGAAGAAATGAGCATATCATGGGTGGGGGACAAGGATATAATCAAATATATATAACTTAAAAACAAATCTGCTCACTGTCTCCATCATTGCTCCTCACTTTATCAATTGTTTTCCAGTTACTAATGTCTTGATGTTTTATTAACTATGGATCACATCTTGCATCCTTTATTTGCACAAAATTCCTGGGATATGAATGGGTCCAAGGATATTTGGAGCCTGGAGGAGAAATCTTCAGATTTTAAGGTTCTGTTTCCAATTTTCGGTTTAGGGCTGGGGGTGGGGAGGAGGGCTTTAAATTGTGCATTCCTGGATTCCCTCCCTATTTCACCCTCCAATGTCTAACAATCCATTTCCTGTCGTCCTTTTTTTCTAAATCTGAAATTCCCTCATCTTCATCAGGCACATTGTCAAGCCCAGTTTGTTTTGCATAGCTCCAGTCTGCCTCTCCATTCAACTGTTATATGCTATTCTGTGCAATATGCCCCAGGTGTTGCACTAGCATCCTTAAAGGGCTGTGTCAGCGTTAAGTATGTATGTGCATGCATGAGGGATTGTTAAAGGACCAGAAAGGAAGGTGCGTTGGGAATGGATGGTTACAAGGTTGATGTGAAGGGTCCAGGAAGGGTAAAGACCTGAAGACTTTCTGAGATCCAGGCACTGCAAGAGAATTCCTCACAACACAATGTTTACAATTGTTGTTCCATGCATATCCCTCCTCAACATCACACCCACATTTCTCTTTAAAATCTTCCTAGAAATGAATATTATGTTAAAAGTGCATTAACAAATAAGCATCCCCACTGATGAAATTCCAGGGTATTTTTACAGCTCCAAGCAGAGTGTGACTGTATGTTCATGTGATTTATTCATAATGCTTATAAACCTAGAGGCCCATACCTGGTGCAATAATTTCTCCCCTCTTAGTTACTAACTGGCCTATGGCAGTAGGACCAATGTTGACACAGAAATGAATATACTGAGACTGACTGATAGTTATGACAGAATATGAAAACTCTCCAAGCTCAATTAAATCACTTGATAAAGCTGAATGAATGTACCAAAGAGCCATGAAAAAATTTTCAGTTTGGTCATTTGGATTGCCTCATTTAAATCTTTTTTTCTTAATTAAAACCTAAATATTACAAACCTAAGGAAAAAGAAGATATTAACCAAATTAACCAGAATTCTTTTAAAGCCAAACTTGTCCAGCCAGATCATCAACTGATATAAATTGACACATCTTTGTTGAAGTTAATAGAACTATGCAGATATACGCCAGCTACAGGGCTGGCTCATTAGATTAAGTCATGCTCCCTGGTTTAGTATCCCCTTGTGTACAGCACAAGCTTAATCATACCAGTTATGCAGCCATTTGTCCTGTAACTTAAGAACCATAAAAATATATTTAATTTTTAAAAAAAAACTTACCATCCTGTAAAGTTTATCTTCCAAGTCCTGATTAATTCTTTGTAAGGCTAGGTAATTGTTTTGTATCCTAAAACAAAGATGAGATGATATAATTAGAAGGTTTGCATATTTCTTTTTACCTGTATTTTTGCACCTCAGCATAAACTTGGGCTCCCATTTAATATTAAAGTATATTTACTTCTGCTGCTTATCAATAGTTAGGAGTTTAATGACTGGAAGATAGCTAATGTAACCCCAAAGGGCTCTAGAGATGATCCCCAGCAATTACAGACCAGTAAGTCTAATGTCCGTACTGGGAAAATTTAGTTGAAACAATAGTAAAGAATAAAATTGTCAGACACATAGAAGAACATAAATTGTTGGGCAAAAGTCAAAATGGTTTGTGTAAAGGGAAATCATGTCTTACTAATCTATTAGAGTTCTTTGAAGGGGTCAACAAACGGGTGGACAAGGGGGATCCAGTGGACATAGTGTACTTAGATTTCCAGAAAGCCTTTGACAAGGTCCCCCACCAAAGGCTCTTATGTAAATGAAGTTGTCATGGGATAAGAGGGAAGATCCTTTCATGGATTGAGAACTGGTTAAAAGACAGCGAACAAAGGGTAGGAATAAATGGTAAATTTTCAGAATGGAGAGGGGTAACCAGTGGCGTTCCCCAAGGGTCAGTCCTAGGACCAATCCTATTCAACTTATTCATAATTGATCTGGAGAAAGGGGTAAACAGTGAGGTGGCAAAGTTTGCAGATGATACTAAACTGCTCAAGATAGTTAAGACCAAAGCAGACTGTGAAGATCTTCAAAAAGATCTCACAAAACTAAGTGATTGGGCAACAAAATGGCAAAAGAAATTTAATGTGGATAAATGTAAAGTAATGCACACTGGAAAAAATAACCTCAACTATACATACAATATGATAGGAGCTAGTTTAGTTACAACTAATCAGGAAAGAGATCTTGGAGTCATCGTGGATAGTTCTCTGAAGACGTCCACACAGTGTGCAGCAGCAGTCAAAAAAACAAACAGGATGTTAGGAATCATTAAAAAAGGTATAGAGAATAAGATGGAGAATATCTTATTGCCCTTATATAAATCCATGGTATGCCCACATCTTGAGTACTGTGTACAGATGTGGTCTCCTCATCTCAAAAAAGATATACTGGCATTAGAATAGGTTCAGAGAAGGGCAACTAAAATGATTATGGGTTTGGAATGGTCCCATATGAGGAGAGATTAAAGAGGCTAGGACTTTTCATCTTGGAAAAGAGGAGACTAAGGGGGATATGACAGAGGTATATAAAATCATGAGTGGTGTGGAGAAAGTGAATAAAGAAAAGTTATTTACTTGTTCCCATAATATAAGAACTAGGGGCCACCAAATGAAATTAATGGGCAGCAGGGTTAAAACAAATAAAAGGAAGTTCTTCTTCACACAGAGCACAGTCAACCTGTGGAACTCCTTGCCTGAGGAGGTTGTGAAGGCTAGGACTATGACAGGGTTTAAAAGAGACTAGATAAATTCATGGAGATTAAGTCCATTAATGGCTATTAGCCAGGATGGGTAAGGAATGGTGTCCCTAGCCCCTGTTTGTCAGAGGGTGGAGCTGGATGGCAGGAGAGAGATCACTCGATCGTTATCTGTTGGGTTCACTCCCTCTGGGGCATCTGGCATTGGCCGCTGTCAGCAGACAGGATGGACCTTTGGTCTGATCCAGTATGGCCATTCTTATGTTAAAGCCCAAGGCTTTAGCAATATATTTACCATCCACTTCTTGAGACAACCACTTTGTCATACTTTCTTACTATATTTAGAGGCAAATTGTGCCAGAAGCCCCGAAAGCACAAGAGCCAGTGCCATTCCCAGGCATAAGTATGCATAGAGCACCAGAATGTGAGAACCTGAACAGAGGGACTGTATCCTGTGCACCATGCTAAGGAATTTTGGTGGTGGAGCTGGGGGAGAGGCATGGTCTGCAGATTATCAACTGCATGGATTCACAAACTTTTCAAACCTGAACATTAAGTTCCCAATGGCCCCTACCTGCATACAGAAGGGGCCACTGGCAACTTAATGTTCAGGTTTGAAAAGTTAATCTAAATGCTTCTCAAATCTCTGCATTGGACATCTTATGGGAACAGACCTAAGGCCTTCTTCACTATGATGTCCTAGGCAATGGACCCTGCTAATAGTGAACTTGGATGTAATGAACAACTGGGCCTAGGCTGAGAAGTTTGAATCTGAATTCAGCTTCCCCAAAGTACAGTGGGCCTAGAACCAATGGTTTTGGTTTGACCGATTCTAGAGATAGGGAAAAGCTTTGAAATGAGGACTGAACTATGGATTCAAACTGCCCTAGAATTGGGTGAGGGGATGATCAGGCCTATCTCTGATTTAGAATGAAATAGAATGGCATCTCAGACCTATTTCCACTGCTTTGTGCTGTAAAGATTTTCCTTCCAATTATATGGCAAAATTCCCCATTTAGAGACTGCACCAGCAGATCATAATTCTGGGATTTCGCTTTCCCTATCTGCGCAGAATTATTCTGGGGTTGCAGGGTAGGGAGAATGGAATCTAGGTGTTAAGATCTGTGAGGAAAAATTTTGCCCCTAGTAAAGCTGTGGAAAAAGGAGGACTTCCCTTTGGGTGAAACTCCCACCGGGGAGGAGGGGTCAACTCAAGGCCCTTGAGCCCTATTTTGAGAGCCTAAAGAGGGCTAAGATGCTGTACTGAACTTTTGCTGGACAACTACACAGAGGTGAACTTCACCCTAGAAAAGGGCTCTGTGGTAATGCTGTCTGCCAAGTGGATGACCAAATTGGTGAGAGAGCGTGTACAACGAGCCCTTGTACAGGACTAGAGGTCAGTTCATGAAATCACCAGCTGAACTGATTACATCTCTTGATGTCATTGTTACAAATTTCTAGGTGATTAAATGGCTTGGCTGGAGTTCACAGATCTCTGTATCTTCTCTATTCCTATCACATGCAGCAATTCATATTAAGCCTCCATATAGATGTCTGCTTCTGCAGCCACTATATATGCTGTCACTGCTGCCAGATTCAGCATGACAAAGAAAAGTCTGAGGCTGTATTACACCCTACCCACCTTCCTCCAGCAAAAGCAATAGAAGAGAGAGAGAACAAATGCTACAGGTATGTCTACATAGCAAAGAGAAATCTGTGGTTGGCCTGTGCCAGCCGACTTGGGTTTGGACTGCGGAGCTGTTTCATTGCTGTGTAGACTTCCAGGTTCAGGCTGGAGCCGAAGCCCTAGGACCCTCCCATCCTGCAGGGTCCTAGAGCCCAGGCTCCGTCCCGAGCCCAGAAGTCTACACAGCAATGAAACAGCCCAGCAACCCGAGCTTGAGTCAGCTGACATGGGTTTTTCTTTACTGTGTAGACATACCCTATGAGGCTGCCTGTCTACACCCTTAAGAAAGTTGCAGGCATAGAACATGACCTAATGCTTCTCTAGCTTGTTAGTTATCTATGCTGTTCAGATGGGGGCATACGATGGAGAGTAGCTGATCCCTGGGGCTTTGCTCCTAATCGAGCACAGGCCTGATTCTGCACTGTTTTGCTATTGACTTCAAAGAGCACAGGAGCACATTAACACAACTCTTCCTGTGACACATAATAGCCTCCTGTGGGCTGTAATATTTTGGTCTAATTTTAGTTGTTGAGCTTAGTGTGGATGCTGGGTAGTGTTGGTGGTCTGTGATATACAGGAGGTCAGCATAGGGCCTGGTCTACACTAGGAATTGACACTTCTGAGCAATGCACTTAAACCAACCTAACCCTCCGGGGTAGGCAGTGTTAGGCCGACAGGAGAATTCTCCCATCGACCGAGCTACTGTCTCTCGGGGAGGTGGATTGCCTACGCTGACGGGAGGGTTTCTCCTGTTGGTGTAGAGTCTTCACTGGAGCATAGAGGCACTGCTGTGCCTATAGAGGCACTGCTGTGGTCGCACCACGGTGCTGCAGTAGCGGTTTCTGTGTAGACAAGCCCTAGGTGATCTGGTGGGCCCTTCTAATATTAAACTCTTCACTCTGACAGTGCCCCCACTCCATGGGGTTCAGTAGGCATGTGCCATGGGCCACTGCTCCCTGCTTCTCCTACTCTTAACTCCCTATTTCATTTCCATCCAGTTTTGCTCTATCCACATGAGTTTGTGGCCTGTAGCATATAAACCCTAGCTCTCTGAAGTACTCCTTTTCAAATCAAATTTTTAGAAAATTAACAAAGCTCACTAAACAAGAGCCAAACCTCAACAAAACAGTGACAGCTGAGGTGTTTAATGCCAATTTTGTTCAGTCTTCACTAAAAAGATAAACTGTGACTAGATAATTAACACAATTAATGTTAATGACAAGGGGGAAGGAACACTAACCTGTTCCTTTCCTGTTTTGGCTTAAGGATACTTAGATAAGTGAGATGTATTCGAGTCAACAAGGCCTGATGAAATTCACCCAAAGGTATTTGAAGGAACTAACTGAAACAATTTTAGAATCATTAGTGACGATCTATGAAAGCTCATGGAGGATGCGTGAAGTCCCTGAGGACTGGAGAAAGGTACTTAAAAAGGGGAACCAAGAGCATCTGGAGAAGTATAGACCAGTAAGCCTAACTTCGATGCCTGGAAAGATACTGGAACAAATTATTAAACAATCATTTTGTCAAGTCCTAGAGGATCATAGGACTATAAATAAAAGCCAACATGGATTTGTCAAGAAGAAATCATACCAAACCACTTTAATTTCCTTCTTTTGCAGGATTACTAGCGAGTGGATGGGGGAAAGCAAGAGATGTGATACATTTTTATTTTAGTAAAGCTTTTGACAGGGGACACATGAACTTCTCATAAGCAAATTAGGGAAATGTGGTTTAGATAAAATTACTATAAGGAAGGTGCATAACTGGTTGAAAGACCAGAGTAATTATCAAGAGTTCACCAGCAAACTGTGGGAATGTGTCCGGGGTTGGGAAGGGGGCTTGCCGAGGTCTGTCCTTGGTCTGGTACAATTCAGTGCTTCTACTCATGACTTGAATAATGGAGTAGAGATTATGCTTATGAAATCTATGGAAGACATCAAGCTGGAAAGGGTTGCAAGCACTTTGGAGGACAGGATTAGAATTCAAAACAACCAATGAGAACTTAGAGAACTAGTCTGAAATCAACATTATGAAATTGAATAAGGTGCAGAATACTGTACTTTGGAAGGAAAAATCAAACACACAACTACAAAAAGGGGAATAATTGGCTAGGCAGTAGTGCTAAAAAGTATCTGGGATCACAAATTGCATATGAGTGAATATTGTGATGCAATTCTGAAAAAAGGCTAATATAATTCTGGGGTGTATTAACAGAGTGTTGTATGTAAGACATGGGAGGTAATTATCTTGCTCTATTTGACACTGGTGAAGTCTCAGCTGGAATACTGTGTCCAGTTCTGGGAACCACACTTTAGAAAAGATGTAGACAAATTGGAGAGTTCAGAGGAAGAGATACAAAAATGATAAAAGGTTTAGAAAGTCTGACCGATAAAGAAATGATAAAAACACTGGACATGTTTAGTCTTGAGAAAAGAAGATGGACTGGGGGAGAGGACGAACCTAATAACAGTCTTCACATATGTTCCCTATGTCCACAGAAGGTAGGATAAGAAGTGATTTGGAATAATCTTAATCAAAGGAGATTTCCCTAATATCTAAGATAAAACTTTCTATCTATAAGGATAGTTAAATACTGGAATAAGCTTCTAAGGGAGGTTGTGGAATCCCCATCACTGGAGGTTTTTAAGAAGAGGTCAGAAAAATACCTGTCAGGGTAGTGTAGGTCCTGCCTCAGTGAAGAGGGCTGGACTAGATGACCTCTCAAGGTCTCTTCCAGCCTTACATTTTTATGAAAACCCCCACAATATAGAAGGAGCTGAGCTTCAGAAAGAGTTTCTATTGAGAACTGTATGCAAAGGTAGTCAAAATAAAGTAGATAAACACACGCACGCACAAAACCCAAACTGGAAAAATAAAAGACCCACGGGGCCAAAAGAAGTGTCAGTACTGTGAATGGGGAAGGGGAAATGGACCCAGAAATATATATGGAAAAAAGCATTAAAGGTATGAAAGGAAAAGAATATAATATTAAATAAAATCTTTTGGCAATACATTTAAAAATAAAGCAAGAGTGGGGAAAATTAATCTGAGCTGCAATGAACAAATGGTAACATAACCCCACTTGTAGAAAAAGCATTCACCCAGATTGTCTGTCTGAATTTTGCAGTGCCTAAGACTTTCAAATTGTAAATCTGGCAGCTTTGTAAATTTCAGTGGTAATTGGGTTGACTGAGCTGTGAATTGCCTTTTACAAAGAATGAATTATTTGATGTGACCCTGTTCATTTATTATGTTTTTGGTGCCTTCTCTGTGTCCTGTAGTAAATTCAAATTGTACGGCCCCGTTGTGCTCTGTATGTGTGGGTATGTGCACCCATGCAGTGCAACTGCTCATGTTTCTGAGGGTCTAACAAAAAGAATTCTGATCATCACTACCATTAAATATCTATGTGGTCTAATGTAGCAGAAAATACCTTCCCCTTGCAAGATAAAATTTACCCCTGTGCAGAGAGCTCATACAAAGCATGTGCACTGAGACCTCAAAATGTTGGTTAAATGGAGCATAGGCCTTGTTCCTCTGCGCAGGAGGAAATTTCACCTAGATAGCAATGCTGCTTTGAAGAGTGACTGTACAAATGGCACCTTCTTATTCAACAGGTTTGTTCCTGGTCTGTTCTCTAAAGTTTTATCTACTTTCTTACAAATATAAGATGCTTTTTCTCCTACTAGCGCTGCAGAGGAGCCAACACAGCTGTGAGGCCCCTGTTCAGGAACCCACTTAAATACAGGCGGAAGTCCATCCCCCTATAGTGAAGCACTTAAACACACATGTTTAAGTGGATTTTACTCCTTGTGCAGCAACAGAATTCTATTCTAAATTCCAACTGGAGATGATGGGTTTTGCACAGTTGTTACTGAAGACATAATCTGAGAGTTGTACAGGTGTGGGCGTGGGCCTAATTTGACCAGCAGAACCTTTATTACTGTTTGGAGTACAAAAGAAGGAATGATTCCAGCAGGGCTCCTTGAGCTCAGTTTGAGTTTTCAGGACTGGTAGTCGAAATGCATGGTGTGCTTTTTTTTTTTTTTTACTCTTAAACTGAGCACGCTCTTAAACACAACACAGATTAGATATTGGGAAAACCTTTCTAACTATAAGGGTAGTTAAGCTCTGGAATAGGCTTTCAAGGGAGGTAATGGAGTTCCCATCATTGGAAGCTTTTAGAAACAAGTTGGACAAACACCTCTCAGGGATGGTCAAGGTTTACTTGGTCCTGCCATGGCACAAGGGGCTGGACTTGATGACTTCTCGAGGTCCCTTCCAGCCCTACATTTCTATGATTCTGATATGGAAATCATTGCGAGGCACACGGAACCCCGCAATGCCATTTCAGCCACTTTTCAAAGCAGAACTATAGTTTAAGGGTGGGAATTTCAAAATTGCTCAGCACTGGCTAAACCCCGCTCCCTCTGATGTCAATGGAAGTTTTACCATTGAATTCAGTGGGAGCAGTTTAGGTCAACATGGTGTGCTTAGAAAATCCTACTCCTTTAGAGAATGATAGGTAACCAAATCATCTAAATGTACCCTCCCTAAACAGGAGATCGTTGTGTTTAAAACAAACAAAAAAGACAGTTTGTTTTGGCATTACTATAGATTAAATGAAGGGTGTGGGAGGCTTTTGAAGCAATGGCTAATGGAGCTTCCAGCCTTCAAGGAGAATGCTGCTCAGAGCAGCAGTACGAGTTTAATGACTGAAATGTTTTTTAGTGTACAAGTGGGACCATGTTACTCTGTGCTTATCTAGAACAGTTGTTCGCATTTACCTTTCTCTTCCTTTAGAAATGAACAACGTGGGAGATAAATTCTTGGTGGTGTTATATTGCTCTTACTGTTCTTTACACACTGATCTTCATACAGTTATTTTTACATGTTGCTGACACTCTTTTGGATCATACTTTTGATTAAAATGTTTGTTTCCAGTTTGGGGATTTCTAGGTGTTTATCTTGCCTCATTTTTTTTATGTTTTTGCTATTCTCAATAGAAACGATTTTTAAAGCTCACCTTGTAAAGTATTTTGGGCTTTCCACATGATAAGTCTTCGGAGGAGAAAGCACCTGCCTGGAACATAATTTTTTTTGCATAAATTTTCTTCGTAATAAAAAACCAACTACCAAGTAGAGTATTAGAAAAGCTCTTAGTCATTTGATTTTAATACTTTCATTTATTGCAAAGAACATTATCAATGGAAACACTTTATGGGCCTGATTTTCAGAGGTTCTGAACATCCACAGCATCCACTGAACCTGATCCATTGTGCACTGATGTCAACAGCAGTCTTTCTACTGATTTCAACAGGCACTGGATCTGGCTCATTGACCTGAACTGAAGTACTAGGTGCTCAGTGTGACCTTACACCCCATATCCTTCATAGAAATATTGTTATGATATGAATATGGCATAACTAAGATGTTCTATGCAAGATGAGTCATGCAAGGTATCATTGGAAAGGTTATGATTTACTGAATGTGATTATCCAATTTGTATGCATGTATCATTTACGTATCTGAAGTTAGAAATATTGACTATTTAATAATTACAACTGTGTTTTCACCTAGGGAATGCCCACCAGAAATATGCAAACAGCCTGGATGGGCCATTAGAAAGGATAATAGGACTTTGAAGATACTAATCTCCCTCCTTCCTGAGAAGTTTCCTGGGATGCTGCTTTGACACTGCAGGGTCATGTGATCATGTCACCTGGTACAGGATACCATTCTGACATGCTGGTACTTTTTCATGGGAAGGGGGTGGGAGTCAAACTGGGAAACAAAGGATTCCTGCCATATACAAATCCTATTTAAGTCTCAGGAGTGAGTTAATCTAGACTCTTCTCCACTGCCTCCTCACCCAAGAAGGAAGACTGCTGAAAACACCTGAAACAACAAAGGAATTAAGCTGGGGGAGTCAGGCGCTGAGCACAAGGAAGAAAGGTCAGCCTGTGAAGGGTATACCTGGAGATTTAAACTGCAAGCGGTGCAGTTTACCTTCAAGAAACTCTGCAACCTGCCTAAAACAACATTTAGGGTGAGAAATTACTTTCTGTAGCCAATTTCTTTAATGGATTCAGTCTAGTTTGCGTGTTTTGTTCTATTTGCTCAGTAATGTGCGTTCTCTTTGCTATACCTTATCACTTAAAATTTACCTTTTGTAGTTAATAAACTTGTTTTTTGTTTGTTCTAAAACCCACTTTGTGCAATTCATAATTGGAGGGGCAAAAAACTGTGCATATCTTCCTCCACATTGAGGGAAGGGGCGAATTTCATGAGCTTACAATGTATAGATCTCTATACAATGCAAGACACTATAATTTTGGGTACACACTCCAGAGCAGTAGTGGGCAACCTGCTATCCATGGGCCGCATGCAATCCATCAGGGTAATCCACTGGCAGGCCCCCAGACAGTTTGTTTAAATTTGAATGGCTGACCGCAGCTCCCAGTTTGCCATTCCCAGCCCATGGGAGCTGTGGGAAGTGGTGTGGGCCACAGGGATGGGCTGGCCGCCACTTCCCGCAGCTCCTATTGGCCAGGAATGGTGAACCACAGCCACTGGGAACTGCGGGTGGCCGTACAAATATAAACAGTCTGTCTGGCGACCCGCCAATGAATTACCCTGATGGGTCGCATGTGGCCCACCACTGCTCCAGAGGGTATGCGCACAGGAGTGTGGGGCAAGCTGAGTCCTCCCACACAGAGCTGATTGCAGACTGTGTGATTCTACAGCTGGGTGTCTCCCTACCTGTGTGTGTGCTGGAAGGAGGCTTGAGAGCCTGTTACAGCAGCACAGAGTAAGGAGCACCCAGGCTGGTGGGACAGGCAGGCTCAGTGAGCCCCCAGTACATCAGCTGGTGGCCTAGAAGGGGGGTCCAACCCATCACACTCAGAACTTCTGAAAATCAGACCCTACCTATATAAACAACCTGTCTACAGACCTAATATTGCAGTTTTTACTCTAGCAAAACTCCCACTGACTGCATGATTAGTCTTTTTATAATGTTCATGGCTCCTTCTGAGATCCAAATGTATATTATAAATAAGCAGAGATGGTAGGGAAGAAATTATATAGTCCTGATGGAAGGTTTATTGCACATTTTCTAAAAGGCAAAGTTGAAGCGGGTTTTATGGCAGAAGATGGTTACTATGCTTAAATACAGAGGCATGTTCCTATAAGTATTCCAAGCATAGTGAACGAGTTACCTGGATGCGCTTTTAAAAGTTGTATCAAAAGGGAGCATCTCTGATTAATTTCAAGTCTGAATACACATTTTGTGGGAGTTTTTTATAACATGACTGAAATATCTGACTTACACTTTAAGCAGGATGTGCCTGAAGTAAAATATTATTTCAAATCCAGAAAGTCCCAAATATTCCCTGTTCTATACCTGCGCCTTTCACTTGCCCTGCAAAATGTACTTCTTCAGGAAAAGTAATTTAATGTACAGTCAGAAGGATGGTTAACATGGCAATTTATTGGAAAACAGTGTGAAAGGGTTTGGAGAAAACTGTACTGAGAATGGAGTTACTTTGAACAGCTCCGATGTAAATGAAGCAATAGGAGAGAGGGGGAAAAATGTGCTGTAGACAGAAGTAGTGTGGACAGCTGACTGCCTGCTCTATGTAGAAGCCAGTAGATGGCAAAATCATGTAAAGCAGTCTATGCTGTATCTCTTGATTTAGGCCTTGATTCAGGAAACCATTTTTCTTAATTTTAAGCATGTGCTAACCTGATTTCCTGTACTGGTGTCTTAAAATTCAACCTGTTAAAAATTCTTTATTTATAGCAATTACCTGTTATCACTTTTATTAATGCTACAGTCCAATTAAGAAACGTTATGCACGATTTCTGTTTCTACTTGGAAAGGTACTTTTGTACCTGCATTAGGTGTGATTCACTGTCCATTTTCCTACATGATGATGCCTTCAGGAAAAGTTCAACTGCATTTTTTCATAAATAAATGAATCTTTTGGTTCAGAGTTTTTCAAAAGTAATGATTTTAAGAGTCATGTACACACTTAAGGCTAGAGCCTGCTCCCTTTTAAGTCAATGGGGACTAGATTATTACGATTATTTATACTGATTGGGCCCTAAATTTAGAACAGGCCTGTGCCTTATTTTCTGCACAGTTTGTATTATTTTTAAATAGAAGGCTTTTTGTTTCACGTCATACTTTTTGGAAGTAAATGTAACATGTTTTACCATGCCATGATATGAAACTACATAACATTTCATACATTGAACATAAATTTTTCTCACCTTTGAAAAACAGGGCCTAATTCTGCTCTCACCAACGTAAATGCAGCATAACTCAACTAATGTCAATGCAGTTACACTGTATTTACTAAAGAGAATATAAATATCCTTTGTGTTTATGATAGGTGTGTGTGTATATAATAATACACACACACACACACACACAATGTATATGTCATTAATTATATAAAGATTATATAACATACAATACACACTATGCACACACAAATATACACACATGTGTGTGTGTGTGTAACACACATAGACATATCTATATATATATATGTGGTATGTAACAAATATGTGTGTGTGCAATGTGTACTATAAACATGTTTATATAATGAATGGAGTGCATATCTATACATTGTTAAGTACAATAGTTTGTATATTCCCAATACAGTTTATTTATTAAAAAAAAATACCTTCTCAATTTTTCGGTTACTTTTTCAAGTTCTTCCTGAGCACGTCTCAGTTCAATTTCAAGATATTGGCGTGTAGAATCAAATTCTGTCTCAAGCATTTCCAGTTTGTGGGTAGTGTAGGATAGGCGCTTCCGTAATTCCCCCTTCTGTTCTTGCAAAGTACTGGAAGAACAAACACGGCAGTTATAGCATTTAGAAGTTCTGGAAGACTCTTTAATGATCCACTATTTTCAAGTGGCCTCATTATCCATATTTCCAAAAAAATTATGGCTTTTGTAGCAAGAAAGAGAACAGTATTTATTCATTTGTTAACTAATTTTTGTTATAATTTTATTTAAAATAATCATGTTGACATAGAATCATAGAATATCAGGGTTGGAAGGGACCCCTGAAGGTCATCTAGTCCAACCCCCTGAAATCTCTCTCCATCCATCCTTTCTAGCCAAATGCCATCACCGGACATCATTGGTAGCCAAATGCCATCACCGGACATTTTGTGGAAGTATCCTCAATAAAAATATAATACATTTTAGAATACATTAAAAACCAAATTTTGGTTTTATGTGATGTCTTTCATTCTGAAATGATTTAAAACTACTTTACGTAATGCTATGTACAAACAGCTTCAATTCCCCATCTGTAAAACAATAATAATAATAATAATTTGGCTTTGTCTATTTAGATTACAAACTCTTCATGTCAGGGATTGTCTCTTACTTTGTCTGTACGGCGTACAGCAAAATGAGGTCCCGATAAAAAGTTGTTATGCCTAGCTGCAACTGTAATGTAATAATAATACAGACTCTGCTAGTACTTCATTGCTATGTTGGCTTTGAGCATGAGCTCAGGTCCTGATATGGTACTTGAATACATACACTATGACATAGTGGCATGAATGTTACCAAATGAATCACATTGTCACCGTAATAAGGCATCTTGCCCCTTTAAGAGCCCAGAGCCCTTGGGCCAGTCAGCCCTGTTCAATCAGCCCTGCTCTGCTACACCTGCACTAGGTGTTGGAGGTAAGAGGAAGGAAGCCCAGCAGTGGGAAACAAACTGGAGAAGAGTGCAGAAGGCAGGCAGAGGCCTGTGGAGGACTCCAGGTAAGGAAGCCTAGGAATGGGTCCTCAAGAAAGAGCAGGGAGTAACCTGAAGGAGCCCAGGGGGCCTGAGGGCAGAGAGGGTAAGCTGCCCACGCAGGACAAAAGCTGAGCACAGAGGGTGGGCAGAAAAGTGAGCCCTGTACAGTCACCTTGCTTACTTTTGATATATGCTAAATATAACATTTGATAAAATAAGGGCCAAATCCTGATTCCTTTGACGTCAATGGCAAAACTACCATGGATGTCAAAGGAGCAAGGTTTTGAATGTAAACACAGCTTATGCCTGTACCTAAACTTAGTGTGCTGGGGCCTGAAACAATGTCAAGGGGCTACATACCATTGGTTAAAGGCCACATATAGAATTACCAGTCTCAAGAGAACAGAATCACCCAAAATCACGAGAGTGGGGCCCAAAATTTTGATTTTAAAAGCTATCAAATCATGTTTTTTAGGCTGTCTTTTGACTTTTTTTTTTAAACTCCCCTCCAGTCCTCTGCTAATGTGTCTAAGATGATTTAGGTTGAAAAGTCAACCTTAACGGTGTACAAAAATGTGTCTCCTGGTTGGTCGGTCAGATGGAGACTCCACTTACCCTCTCCTCACCCCTGAGGTTGGGGACCCACCATCTGCTATCAATCCCACTCCAAGCTTATTTCTTTGGGGAAAAAATGGGCTGGCTTGAGACAAACTGACCTAATATGAGTCACACTCACACAGAGAATTTGTTAATGTGTAGGGTTGATGAGTTACATATACACAGATTAAAGAACTTTTTAATTTATATCAATCACTCATAAGTGATAATGTCTCAATAGAGAGACAAGATGAGTGAGGTAATTTTACTGGACCAACTCCTGTTGGTGAGAGAGACAAGCTTTTGAGCTTACACAGAGCTCTTCTTCAAGTCAGGTTAAAAGAAAAGGAGGACTTGTGGCACCTTAGAGACTAACAAATTCATATGAGCATAAGCTTTCGTGAGCTACAGCTTGTTTAGCACAAGTAGTTCACTCGTATTTCATGGGACCATTCAAGATGAAGTGGCCCATTAACTTCCTTACAGTCATGGGTGGGGAAGGAAAGGAGGCATTGGAAAGGCAGCTGTGGGAGGACTTGGAGGGTTGTTACTGGGTTATAGAGTGTTGTAATAGGTGATAAATCCAGTCTCTGTTCTGTCCATGATTTTTAGTGTCTAGTAAAGTTATGAATTTAAGATCCCAGGCTTGTCTTTTGAAAGTGTTGTGCAGGTTTCCTTGAGGATGGGGACTGATAGGTCAGATATGGAATGATTGCTTTGTGAATAGTAAAGGAGTACTTGTGGCACCTTAGAGACTAACTAACAAATTTATTTGAGCTCAAATAAATTTGTTAGTCTCTAAGGTGCCACAAGTACTCCTTTTCTTTTTGCGAATACAGACTAACATGGCTGCTACTCTGAAATTTGTGAATAGTGTTCACCCACAGGTGATATTGTGTTCAAGCACACTATGGCTTTGTTATGGGATTGGGTCAGCTTTTGCAAGAAGCAACAATTCCCTGAATCTCCCCGCTACTACTTCTCTGCCCAAGACTGGGCAGTTCTCTCTGCCTCCCACCCACCCCTAATCTCCACCCCTCCCTACTGCCCCTGACATCCCCTGCAACCCATTCCCCTGTAACTCCTAAATTGCCTCCTGTTCCCCCATGCCAACCCTCTCTCACTTGTCCCATCCACCTTTCATAGTATCCATGCTGCTCCTCACAGTCTATGTCCCGTCAAGCCCCCTGAACCAAGAGGCAGCCATTTTGCCTGTGGGTGTGTCTTCAATCTCATTGAAAATAGAGGGGGGTGGCAGCCTCACTTCCACAAACAGGTAGACAGTAGGGAACAATGGCCATCTTCAGCCCCGTTGGCAGTAATAGGAGATGGTGGCCAAACTAAATCAAGGAAAATTCATGAGTTGGTGCCTTTCATCATATTTTCATGAGACAGGTAAAATCTATTCCAGAATTGCTAGAGTCCAGATAAAATTTTGAGAGTTGGCAATATGATACTTATTTGACTTGTCTTTAATACACTGGCTCTCATTAGTATCTCTTCTTTTTGTTACAAAAAGAACCTACGTATATTAAAGGAAAAAGCTTTAAAATTCCTGCTTACTGTAACAGAGTAACCTAGACCTTGGAAATAGCCTAATGTTTTGCCAACACTGTTTCTGTTTTTATTACTTTTTTTTTGCACGATTACAGTTGTACTTGGCTTACCTCTAGTAGTTACTTTATTTTAAAAATAATATATCTTAATTCAGAGAACAAATGCTTCTCGGCTTAACACAGTGGTTAATTTGATTTCTATTTTTCCACTTCTTACTAAAGGATCAGTACCTTGAAGGAACTATAAGCCAAAGATAGGGCTGGATCCAAAGTGCATAGTGAATCTATCCATGGACTCCAGTGCATTTTGGAACAGGTCCATAGTGGTTGCTTATAGGAAAGTATCTTTAGAAATATGCATACAGTTATAGTCGGCCTTATAATTATTACTATGATACATTACTCTATGAGCATGTTAGGAAGGCGAAAGGAGAAGAAGCAGGAATACTGTGTTAAATGGAGACCCATTTGTTGCTTATGGCCTCAGTTCAGCAAAGCATTCAAACATGTGCTTAATTTTTTGGCAGATGCTTTAGTCCCCAAGAAGTCAGCTTTGAAGGGTATAAGTACTTACGTGCTTTGCCAAATAGGGTGGGTTATTCACCTGCTTAAAGTTAAGTACATGCTTGAATGCTTGGCTGACTTAGCACCATAGGCAACAACTATAACTATGTAAAATTGAATAGAAAGTGTTGATAGAACATATTTAAGCTACTTTCAAGACCAGGGTTACTCTGTTTCAGTAAGCAGTGATTCTGAAACGTGGGGCTGTCCATATACTGAGAAAAGGAGAGGACCATTTCTAGAGACGTAACCCAGTGACCACCTTTTTGACTAGAAAGACAAAATTGTCCAACATTTACCTTCTAGTATCAACATTTAAAAATGAATTAAAAATTAACAACTCCTATTTAACATCCATTTTAACTCATTCTGATAGATAAACTGGATTGTTTTTTAAGTTTCTTTTTAAGAGTTAAAAAGTATACAAGAGAGTTTACTTTAGTAACATGCAGTATATAATATATTACATTCAGGTTAAAAAATTGATGATAGGGTCAAAGGTGTGTGTGTAAAATATATATATAATTTAAAATAAAATCTATTAATAAAAACTTACAAAAAGTTTGAAAGCTGAGAAATATAGAAATAAGATTTGGGGGTGGGTGGGCAGGAAGAGAGGGAAGGGAAGAGAGAGAAAGAGTGGGAATGCTGAAAACCAGGAAACTCTGCCAAATGTTCACAAACAAATACACCAATAAAGCCCCAATTCAGGAAAGCACTTGAGCATGTGATTAAGTCTATCCTGATTCAGGACAACACAATGTACATAACTTTAAGTGTGTGCTTAAGTCCTATTGATTTCAATGGGATTTAAACACTTTCTTAATTCTCTTGAATAGGGATTTTTTTCCTGAATCGGGGTCTAATAAATCTCCAGTATTGGGATTAATAATGAAAGCAGTGATGGATCCGAACGTATGGTAGCATGGAGAAGGATTATCTCTGGCTGTATATTTGTGCATGAATGAATCACCATACACACACCTTACCAGTTTCAAGTAAAGGCCATTGCTTTTTTTTTTTTTTTTGGCTGATTACATGCAGGCTTTACTTTGCTTCCGGTTGTCCATGGAAAAACACAGGAAGCAACGGTAAAACAACAAGAGACAGAAACAACGCTAGATAAGGGAAGAATATTTTCTTTCAGAAAGAAAATGTAATAGGTCAAGTTCAGAACTCACATAACTCCAAGAGAGTCAGTGGAGTTCAGGGATGAATTTGGCACAAATTTTCTTTTTCACAATTTTAAGAATACTTGACATGCTTTCCTGCATTCTACATATGGGGTGCAGCTCTGAAACCATTTCCCCTCACTACTGAGCACTTATAATCCTACACAGTTTACTGCTATAATTCTTTTCCCTTCTGCTTGGTGATATAATGTTTTTGCTCTACAAATCTGGTGTCTATAAAAATAAATGTATCTTTTTGGATAGTTTCCATGGTGTATCGCTCTGATTTTTTTTTGAATGGTAATCCATACAATGTTGGAAAGGGTTCACTCTGTTTTGATATAGCACTGTCAAGAAGGTATGAGAGAGAGATTGATCAAAGGTGGATTTTCAAGCAGTCATGTCAATTACGTTGCATTTTTTCTTTCCTCCTAAACAATGACCTTCCAAAAGCTCTTCCATTTAATACAAAACTGCCTTTCTTTTCCAGTTGTCATACACCAATTCTGCAGAGGCATGATGACCATACCCTCTTAACTCTAGAGAATCACTACATTTTAATTCAGGATTTACTATTGCCAACATGCATTCACAGTTCTTCATCACATGGCATATATTCTATATTATAATTAAAAACACAGGAAAATGATTTAGTGGGGAAAATAATTGAATGGACTTATCTCTTTCTCTCCCCCCCCCACTTACATTAAAGCATCAGGACAAAGATTTAAAAAAAGAAAAGGCAGGAAAGGCACATTTGCTAACAACTTCAAAGACCATGACCATGTTTACACTACAAAATTATGTTGACCTAAGTTACCTCAGCATACAGCTGCTACACTTATTAAATCACTTGTGTGTGTGTGCGAACTTGGCTCCTTGAGTTGGCAGCATGCTTCCTTACCAGGAACACTTGCATCAATGCAGAATGCAGTGCAGTGTGGGTAGGTATCCCACTGTGCAATTTGCCATATTCCAGAGCAACTTTTGGGAAGTTCTTGCAATGCCTGATGGGGCCAAAATGAGTTGCACAGGGGTGACTGGGAGCATGGGGTCAATTTCCCATAATACACTGTTCTCCATCCCATAATTTCATCTGCCACCCATAATATTTCATGCTTTCTTTTCAAAGTCCCACAAACCCGCACATCTGTCTTTGCTGTCCACCATCTCTGACAGGAGTACTATTGTCATAAGTGTTGCAAGCACAGGGCACCTGATCCTGCAGTATTTGCAGAGCTGTAAGAGGAACTGCGGGAAACATAATGACTCCTTGGAGGCTAGATTGCTGTGGGACATAGGAAAAAACAATACAAGGCTGTTGGTGGCATTCATGAAGCAGCTGGAGATGGTGGAGCACTGGTTCTGGGCTCAAGAAACAAGCCCCGACTGGTGGGATTGCATTGTCATGCAGGTTTGGGATGACAAGCAGTGGCTGCAGGACTTTTGGGCGCACAGGCCATATTCCTGGGTCCGTTTGTCAAACTTGCCCCAGTCCTCCAGTGCAGGGACACCAAAATGAGAGCTGCACTGACCGCTGAGAAGCGAGTGCTGATTGCACTGTGGAAACTTGCAATGCCAGAGTCGGGAATCAATTTGGAGTTGGAAATCCACCCCATGGGCTGTTGTCATTCACGTGTGCAGGGCCATTAATCACCTCCTGCTACACAGGACTCTGACTCTGGGCTATGTGTAGGACATAGTGGATGGTTCTGAAGTAATGAGGTTCCTGAACTAGGGTGGGGAGGAGTGATAGATGGCACACATATCCCTATTTTAGCACCATACCACCTTGCCACAGAGTACATTAACAGAAAGGCTTCTTTTCTATGGTTATGCACATGCTGGTGGATCACTGGGGATGCTTTTACCAACATCATTGTGGGCTGGTCAGCAAAGGTGCATGACACGTGTCTTTACAAACACAGGACTGTTCAGAAAGCTGCAAGCAGGAACTTTCTTTCCCAACTGGCAGATTACCATGGGGAACGTTGAAATGCCAGTAGTGACCTTGGGGGACCCAGCCTAACCCTTGTTCCCCTGGTTTATGAAGCCATACACCAGCCATCTCGACAGCACCAAGGAGCGCTTCAACTGCAGGCTCAGCAGGTGCAGAATGACAGTTGAATATGCCTTTGGTCATTTGAAGGGTCATTGGCATTGTTTACTTAAAAGGTTGGACCTCAGTGAGAAAAATATTTCAACGGTTATAGTTGCCTGCTGTGTCCTGCATAATATATGTGAAGCAAAAGGGGAAAAGTTTCTGCTGGGGTGCAGGGCAGAGGTGGAGCGGCTGTCTGCTGAATTTGAACAGCCAGATACAAGGGCTATGCGAAGAGCTCAACATGGAGCTATATGGCTCAGGGAAGCTTTGAAAGACCATTTTTATAGTGAGCCAGAGGATTGTGTGTTGCTGTAGTGTGCTCTACCTGGCCTTGCTCTTTTGTGGCCCAGAATAAATTGTGTAGGGATTGTTATGTATGTAGGAATCTAACATTGTCAATACACCTATTAATATTGTTTGTGAATGATGTTATGAGTTCTGTGACACCGTGCAGTAACAGGAAATTGATCACTGTCAGACCTGCTCCTCACCAGCCAGCATATGTTGTGAACTAATGAAGATGAATTGTGTTCCAAAAAAATAGACTTTTATTGTGTAACATGAACCAGGCAAATAAAAAAGACACTTAGCACTTAATAAATTAAGTAAACAGAACTTACGAAGGGGAAAGAACAGTCTTTTTCATTTCAGGTACAAAAAACAAGCTGTGTCTTTCACAGTAATGTCTGTAAAGCTGTTATTTTCTTTAGTGTCCCCCTGGGTGGAGGCAAGCCAGCTTACGTCAACCTAGCTGTGGAAGTGTCTTCACATAAATTGCACAAACCCCTTATGCCACATGGAATGTTGAGGGGGTGTATAAGGAGGTCCCAATGCAGAGTTTTATATGGGCTGCAGAGGAAGGTGACCGTGGCATTTTTGAACCTGCAGGTCTAACAGAGTCTGAAGCATCTCTCTTTTCTGTCTGAGAAGCGCAAGCATCTCCTGCTGAGTGTCTCTCTCCTTTTCCTGAACCTTTCTCCTCTCCACCCTCTTTGTTCAGGCTTTTCTGCAAGGATGATCCTCCAGGCCCTGTGCTTGTTCTCTGATGTAGCACTGGTTTTCAGGATCTCCTGGAACATGTCATCCTGAGTCCTTTTCTTTCTCCTCCTTATCTGGCTCAAGTGTTCTGCAGGTGTAGAGAGGGAGATCCTGACTACCGCAATGGCAGCAGCTGCAGATACAACACACTGATGTACCATTGTCAGTGTATTCACACTGGAAATCAAAATTTAAGATGCTGATCTCACTCCCCTTGTTCCTCAAAATGTAAACACTACATTTTCACTTCTGCTTGGGACTGATAGAGCATAGTGTCAGTCACAGCACCAGCCATGGTAAGTATGGCCTATCAGGGGGTGAGGGAAATGTAGGGTGAATAGCTTGCTAGCATGATTATAGTTGTATAGGGCAATGGCACTGAATACTGGCACCATTTTCCACCGGTGGTGGTGATTTTAGCTGGTATCTCGCTCCTGAGGGTAACAGAGGCAGAGAGAGCACAGCTGCTGCTGGTGTCCCAATGCCGCCTGTGCTCATATGCTGCTAGCCTGTGTATGGCAATGGTGCCTGCTGAAGTTATTGCTGAGTGGCTTGGGAAGGTGTCCTACAGTGGAGGAAGATATAAGGCAACCCTCCCCAGAAACCTTCGGCAGAGGATTGCAGAGTCCTTCCATGGAAGTTTCTTCGAGATCTCTACGGAGGATTCACGGGGCATTCCACTGCATATAAACAAACTGCTCCATGTAGCTCCCACTGCCTTACTCTAGAGGGGAATGAAAAGCAAATAGCAACTCTATCTCTCGGTTGTTTCACTACCTCTTCTAGCACAGGTTAAAATGGGCAAATCAAAAGATGTGTCCTGCTACTTTGGGGGTGCCATCCCTGTAATTTCAAAATAAACAGCACACTTACCAGAGGTTCCTTCCCTGGCATCAGACTCACCAATGCTCGACTGTCAGGACAGGCTGGATTGTGGTGGTGTCAAGAACAGGTCCTGGTTTGCTGCACAGCTGGATTTTCCAGTCACCTGTCCTCCATACTCCTCCTCCACCCCCTCCTCCTTGCTGTTCATGGCAGGGGCCTGGGACTCAGGCTCCTCAGAAGAATCTATGGTGCTCTTGGAGGTAGTGGTAGTGTCTCTGCCAAGGATGGCACGTAGGTTTTTGTAAAAGTGGCAGGTCTGCGGTTCTGTACCAGATCGATTGTTGGCCTTCTGGTATTCCGGCCACAGCACCTTGGCTTTCACTCAGCGCTGATGCTGGTCCCTGTTGTAGCCCTTTTTCCTGCATCCCCTGAGCAATCCGCTCATAGATGTCAGCGTTTCTATGGCTGGTGCGAGCTCTGTCTGCAAAGCCTCTTCTCCCTACAGGTCCAGGAGATCCAACGCCTCCTGTGTACTCCAGGCAGGAGCGCCTCTGGAGCATGTAGCAGGCATGGTCAGGTGGGCAGTTCCACTCAACAGTGGAGAACTGTTAGGTGTGCTTGCCAAGCCAGGCAACCAGGAAAAGGAATTTCAAAAATTTGCAGGGCTTTAAAGGGGAGGGGAGCTTCCTGTCTACCTGGCCAGTGAAGTACATAATGGTGACCGAAGCGGTCAGTATGGGACATTGTGGGACAGCTCCTGGAGGCCAGTAACAGTCGATGTAAGTAATGCAGTGTCTACACTGGCACTGTGGCAATCTAATTACATTGACCCTGACTCTCTGCCACTCGAGGAGATGATGGTATTAAGTTGGCATAGCAGGGCATTTACGTTGGCGGGAGCCAGATTTATGTGAAGACACTTCCAGAGCTAGGTTGATGTAAGCTGCCTTGCATTGAGCTAACCATGTAGTGCAGACCAGGCCTAAGTGGAAATATGTAGCCCCTTGTGCAGTACAGCTCAGAAAGGGTCTAATCCTGCATTTCCTCACTTCTCAAAACTCACATCTTCTTCAGTAATAAGTTTCAAAGGAGCAAGGAATGGCAGGATAGGACCCAAAATCCAACAAAGAAATAACTTTTGCATCAGTGGTTCTTCATTTCTTCTAATGATCTCTAAAGCACTTCTGCTGTGATAACTAATGGTTTTTAAGCTATTATTAATTTTGATTAACTAAAATCTCTCTCTAAAAATATGAACAGTCAATAAGATTCTAAATATTTATCCTATCTTCAGGGAACCTCTCACTGCGGGATGTTTTCACTTTGCCTCATTAAAAATGTGTTTGCAGACCTTTTATCATGTTGTTCTCTGCAAATTGATCTGTTCCAAAATTTAATACATATTTTATTGGTTTGCTTATATGACTGTAAAGCAGACATGAAAAACTACTTTAGCACTGTCATGTGTGTCCATAAACAGTGTGACTACCTATACTTGGCCAGTATTGGACCAGGCCTTTTGGGTACCCTAGAGGAGACAATGAATCATAGAATATCTGGGTTGGAAGGGACCTCAGGAGGTCATCTAGTCCAACACCCTGCTCAAAGCAGGACCAATCCCCAATTTTTGCCCCAGATCCCTAAATGGCCCCCTCAAGGATTGAACTCACAACCCTGGGTTTAGCAGGCCAATGCTCAAACCACTGAGCTCTGCCATTCTCCTCTCCAATATCTGCCAAGTCATACTATTGCCTGTTGTTTCACAGGTTAATTCCTAGCCAAGATCCTGAGGCAACTCAAGGACGCAATAACGACTGGGAACTGACTGCGTAGAAGGCTGTCTTACTCTAGAGGAGAAAGACGAGGGTTGTACAGACCATGGCAGAAAGCTCTGAGGGAATGCAGGAGCTGCTGTATGGTCTCTACTTGTCTGGTGGTTACATTTTTAAATGTTCTGCTTGCAAAGCTAATGCCAATCTGGGTTAAGCCCACTCGGGGACATAAACTGGTAGCTCCTTCATAGGGACATGAACACATGCATGGTGTTGGCATGGTTCATGGAGTCCCAACATTTGCCTCTTCTGTGGCATGGGAAAGCCATGGTGCACATCTGCCAAGAGTTGAAGCCCCTTTTCCTGTGCCTCCAGAATCTCATATTCTGGCTGCACTTTCCCCCACATCTCTGTATTTACGCACAGCCTACCTGTGGCCCCACAACATTGCAACCCCCCTTTGTGAACTTCCTGCTAGTGCTGGCTGAGATGACTATCCATCAATTGAGGAGGAAAAGACTCAACAGGGTGGGGAGGAGTGCTGTGTGACTGTGGGGCCTGCTTCTGTTTCCCTATTGTTTCATGCATCTGTGAGCTAAAATGCGAACCAGTCACAGGGGAACTGGATAGTGAGACACAAACTACCAACCAGCACAGGAAGACTGCAGACCAGCAAGGGGAAACTGAGGTAGAGGAAAGCCTGACTAATGAGAGGGAAAAGCAAATGCCTACAGTGCCTATCCTAATACAAATATTAAACAGCCCAAATGGGGGCAGTGTAGCCATTCAAGCCTGAGGTGGTGAAGAGAAAACCTCTGACTGGGATCAGAGATGTGCCAGTGCATTCTGGTTGTATTGGGAACAGGGGCATTCTGGCTGTGTCAGCAACACAACATTGTTGAGAACTTTACTCTGAAAGAAAACGCTCAAGATTTTTCCAAACGTTCTTCAAGTTATTAAAAAGGTCCCAAATGAAACAGCAATTGTATTACTGTGTTGGGCAGGTTTTTTTGGGAATAGAATATCCTATCTCACCAAGTATCAAATGATCAAGATGTTATTTTGGATAGTAAGGGGAAAACTTGCAAAAGGGGAATGCAAAAACCAAGCTGCGACGTCTGCACTTTTGTGAACAAACTGATTTGTGCACATGTTAAGTGGAGAGATGGACCCAAACTGCAAAGTTTGGATCCACATCTGAACTTTGCCTCATTCAGGAGGATTTAGGTATGGGATTCGTTTCAGCCCATTCTAGAAACAGAGGACTACTGTAGTTTAGATCTGGAACCCAATCCATACATCCCCAAAGATTTGAGGTGTTCAGATTAGGTTGTTTGGACCCAAGTATAATTAACTGCATGCTCAAATTGGTATTTGAACAGGTAAATATCCAGTATGCCCCCTACCGCCTCAGACCTGAATGTTGGTGTGCACAGACTTGAGCTCCTCACAAATTCAGTCCTTGATGATGGAGGGCCTTTTCCTACATATGACCTTGTGACAATCAGGCTCCAGACACCCTGAGTGGAGAACAGGGGGGTCTGAACTTCAAAGAGGAAGCAATTTTATACAACCAATTGATTCGATGTTTGTGTATATAAAAATAGGTCAAGTAAGTCTTTTATGAAAGCTTGTCATGCGCTGAACTTGATGGTCATTACGAGATGTATACAGACAGTATTTATGTGGATATAAAACTGTGCTCATAATTTGTGCTGCAACAGTCAGCTCCACCTCACAACAGCGAGCTGGTCAGAGAGGCAGGGAGGGGTTGCCTCCCCAACCAGCTCCAAGCCCCTAGCATTGTACATACCCAGGAAGAGACAAACCACGAGCTGTTGGTGGTAATGGGAAAACATTAAGACATCCTGGCTAGAATTTTCCTACCCTAAATAATGATGAGTTGCCATACCAGGCAAAAATAAAATAAAAGGGAAAAAAGCTCATGAGGGAGACTTGAAACTGACCTTATTTGACATATTTTACACACAATAACACTGTATACATCCAGGTTTCAGAGTAACAGCCGTGTTAGTCTGTATTCGCAAAAAAGAAAAGGAGGACTTGTGGCACCTTAGAGACTAACCAATTTATTTGAGCATGAGCTTTCGTGAGCTACAGCTCACTTCATCGGATGCATGCCGTGGAAACTGCAGCAGACTTTATTTATACACAGAGAATATGAAACAATACCTCCTCCCACCCCACTGTCCTGCTGGTAATAGCTTATCTAAAGTGATCATCAGGTGGGCCATTTCCAGCACAAATCCAGGTTTTCTCACCCTCCACCCCCCCACACAAATTCACTCTCCTGCTGGTGATAGCCCATCCAAAGTGACAACTCTTTACACAATGTGCATGATAATTAAGTTGGGCCATTTCCTGCACAAATCCAGGTTCTCTCACCCCCCTCCCAAAAACCACACACACAAACTCACTATCCTGCTGGTAATAGCTCATCCAAAGTGACCATTCTCCCTACAATGTGCATAACTAAGGTGGGCCATTTCCAGCACAAATCCAGGTTTTCTCACATCCCCCCCACCCCCATACACACACAAATTCACTCTCCTGCTGGTAATAGCTCATCCAAACTGACCACTCTCCAAGTTTAAATCCAAGTTAAACCAGAACATCTGGGGGGGGAGGGGGGTAGGAAAAAACAAGAGGAAATAGGCTACCTTGCATAATGACTTAGCCACTCCCAGTCTCTATTTAAGCCTAAATTAATAGTATCTAATTTGCAAATGAATTCCAATTCAGCAGTTTCTCGCTGGAGTCTGGATTTGAAGTTTTTTTGTTTTAAGATAGCGACCTTCATGTCTGTGATTGCGTGACCAGAGAGATTGAAGTGGTCTCCGACTGGTTTATGAATGTTATAATTCTTGACATCTGATTTGTGTCCATTTATTCTTTTACGTAGAGACTGTCCAGTTTGACCAATGTACATGGCAGAGGGGCATTGCTGGCACATGATGGCATATATCACATTGGTGGATGTGCAGGTATACGAGCCTCTGATAGTGTGGCTGATGTTATTAGGCCCTGTGATGGTGTCCCCTGAATAGATATGTGGGCACAATTGGCAACGGGCTTTGTTGCAAGGATAAGTTCCTGGGTTAGTGGTTCTGTTGTGTGGTATGTGGTTGTTGGTGAGTATTTGCTTCAGGTTGCGGGGCTGTCTGTAGGCAAGGACTGGCCTGTCTCCCAAGATTTGTGAGAGTGTTGGGTCATCCTTTAGGATAGGTTGTAGATCCTTAATAATGCGTTGGAGGGGTTTTAGTTGGGGGCTGAAGGTGACGGCTAGTGGCGTTCTGTTATTTTCTTTGTTAGGCCTGTCCTGTAGTAGGTAACTTCTGGGAACTCTTCTGGCTCTATCAATCTGTTTCTTTACTTCAGCAGGTGGGTATTGTAGTTGTAAGAAAGCTTGACAGAGATCTTGTAGGTGTTTGTCTCTGTCTGAGGGGTTGGAGCAAATGCGGTTGTATCGCAGAGCTTGGCTGTAGACGATGGATCGTGTGGTGTGGTCAGGGTGAAAGCTGGAGGCATGCAGGTAGGAATAGCGGTCAGTAGGTTTCCGGTATAGGGTGGTGTTTATGTGACCATTGTTTATTAGCACTGTAGTGTCCAGGAAGTGGATCTCTTGTGTGGACTGGACCAGGCTGAGGTTGGTGGTGGGATGGAAATTGTTGAAATCATGGTGGAAATGGCCCAACTTAATTATCATGCACATTGTGTAAAGAGTTGTCACTTTGGATGGGCTATCACCAGCAGGAGAGTGAATTTGTGTGGGGGGGTGAAGGGTGAGAAAACCTGGATTTGTGCTGGAAATGGCCCACCTGATGATCACTTTAGATAAGCTATTACCAGCAGGACAGTGGGGTGGGAGGAGGTATTTTTTCATATTCTCTGTGTATAAATAAAGTCTGCTGCAGTTTCCACGGCATGCATCCGATGAAGTGAGCTGTAGCTCACGAAAGCTCATGCTCAAATAAATTGGTTAGTCTCTAAGGTGCCACAAGTCCTCCTCTTCTTTTTTGTATACATCCAGTTGATTCAATTGCTTACTCTTTGGGGTTCAGACTCCCTGTTCTTTTCCTAGGGTGTCTGGACCCTAATTGTCATAGGCCCTTCTTTGTCCAGTCTGATAGGCCTATGTTTTTCAAAGGGTTTGAGCATCAGAGAGTGTATTGTGCATTTGATGAATTACGTGCTGATTTTTCCATTCATGTATGGAAAGCTGCTGACAAGTGAGTGTTTGTGTGGGTGGGAGGAAATGTATGTGCTTTAGAATAAATGCTTGAATGAGCTAGATTTGGATGTCAAGTTGCTTTTATAGCTCCCAGTCCCCATCCATACACACACACAAATGGAAGGGGTCCCTGATTGTAGTTCCAACTATACCTAAAGAGCTCAAGCTAGCGTACCAACAGCCATCAAACACTAAGGGGTCACATGAAAGGGGAGACAGAAAGGAGAGCAAGAGATCTTTTTATTTATTTATATCTATAAGTACTATAGTATTTATGGTCCTAAACACTATGAGCCAGATGTAAATGGTCCCACTTATGTGAGTTGAAGATCTGGACCAATATCTTACAATAGGACTACTGCAGCATTGGGGTGATTACTTTACTTTTGTTCTTTGTCCCCCAGGGTACAGACAACTAATGCAGAATTTCTCTTTCTGGGTTATAATTGTGTTAATTCTGCTAAATATACCTGTCTGAACCGGGCTGAAATCATGGACTAGCTCATACGAGGGCAGAACCGTTGCATCCCCTAACTTAAAATAGCTTGAAGTCACGTTTTGACTGCATCAGCCTAACAGTCTCTGGATTGAATGGGAATTATTCCTATTCCAGGATACAGAGGCAATGCGGGGGAGGGAGGGAAGGTGTGGAAGGGTGGAGGTGGCTTGTGGGGTCACATCCTCCTCCCAGATTTCTGCCAGGGTTTGCTGGCCATATTCAAACACTTGGTGCAGCCAGGCCCCCTCCCTGCATGGTAGCTGCTGGAGTCAACAAGCTACGAGCTGCGCCCAATGGGGAGAGGCAGGAGCAACAGCTGGGAGCTGCAGGGAGGCGCCGTGCGTTCCAGGAGGGGAAACTGAGGGTAAGTGGAGGGGCTGTCGTGGGGGGGGGGGGCATGACTGAAGCTGTTCTGGGGGTGGCTGAACCTTTAAATTGTGCCCCCTGAACTATCAGCAGGTATGGGTCATCTCTGCTGTGGCAAGTGTGTGAGGGCCGCAATATGCAGGTTAGTGGAGAGAACATAAATTCTGAAAGCCTAGAACTTCCCAACACATTGAATTCAATACAAATATCATATGAAAAGATGATATGAAGATGAATAGCTAACCTTAGATGTGCAAAAAGTCCTTAGAGGATCAGCTGCCAGCTGTTATGTGCAGTGAATGCCATTATTCTCAGTAGAAAATGGTGTGTTTCTTGGCATATGTTCATACTATGGCTATACAACATCTCCTCTCTTCCAGTGGTATCCAACCTTTTCTCTGCCGCGGCGCACCTCACATTCCAGAGGCTCTTTCCCCCTGCCCCCCGCTAGTGGCTGCAAGAGGGAAGGGGAGGGGCAGAGGAGCTGACCCCCTGGCTCACACAGGAGGGGCGGGGGAGAAGAAAGGGCGATTGAGCTCTGACCGGTCGCTCTGCCTCTGGAGGAGGCGGGGCAGTACGGCAGATGGCCAATCAGAAAGCAGCTTTCCTCCCCTTGTTCTCAAATGTACTTTTCAAAAAATTCCATGGCACACCTGTTCAGGCCGGACAGCACACCAATGTGTCAAGGCACACTGGTTGGGAATCACTGCTCTATTCTGAATGTACTATCAGTAACCAAAGGCTCTTTTTGGGTCAAATTGAAACATAATGAATAAAATTACAGCTTTCAGGAATAGATTAAAACTCCCGAGTTATTAAATGAAGTCTCTTCACCAGGCAGTCAGGTTTCCCTGAGGTGCTGAAAACTGCAGAGACATGACTTACCCAAATAACTGTGAACAGTGGGGAATCCAAACCTCTATTTTGGGGAATATTCTATTCTGCCGAACACGAGGAATCCAGGATGCAGCATAGTTGATGGGAAGGAAATAACTTATTGCTATAAATCAGGATACCCATACTGTAACATAAGCAGCACTGCTAGCTATGCCAACCTCTGCAGTTTATATAATTCTCCTGCATAGAAAATCTCAGTCAGATCTCTGAAGAGTGATTTAATATTTCTGTTAACTTGATTTGTATCCGGAGTCTTCAAAATGCATTTGCAGCTCTTATTAACAAGATAGCCAATTTTGCTGAAGAGACACTTTTGAGGGGTAAAAAGAAAAGGAGTACTTGTGGCACCTTAGAGACTAACCAATTTATTTGAGCATAAGCTTTCGTGAGCTACAGCTCGATGAGGCTATACATATGAGAGAGAAAAATAAATGTGCCACACACAAAAATCAGAAGGCTAGTGGCTTAAGCCAAAAGCGACTAAAGACATCTAATTAGAGAGACAAAGTGGGTGAGGTAATATTTTTATTGGACCAGCTTCTGTTGGGAAAGAGACAAGCTTTCAAGCTTTCTTTTGAAGAAGAGCTCTGTGTAGCAAAGCTGCTCTCTTTTCCCTGTGTGACAGGGTATACAAACACCACAGTAGGAGTAAAAGGGTCAAGGATCAACTCTAGGCCTAAACAACCCCACCCCACCGTCCCTGCTGAGCATGCTCCAGGTGGAGGTGGGGCTTAAAAGGCACCCAGACAGCTCAGAAGGCAGGGAGAAGGACCCTCCCTGGGAGCTTCTGAGGAAGGACACAGAAGCTGCTCCTCTAAGCCCTGGTCTACACTGGGGGGATCGATCTAAGTTATGCAACTTCAGCTACGTGAATAACATAGCTGAAGTCGACGTAATTAGATCGACTTACCGTGGTGTCTTTACCACGGTGAGTCGACTGCTGCTGCTTCCATATTCTGACTCTGCCTGCACCTCTCATGGCGCTGGAGTACAGGAGAGCACTTGTGGGGGGTCGATTTATCGCATCTAGACTAGACGCAATAAATCGATCCCCGCTGGATTGATCGCTGCCCGCCGATTTGGTGGGTAGTGAAGACATACCCAAGAAGAGAGGAACTGCTCCGCTAGAAGCCAGACTGACTTAAGGCACTATGTTTGTTCTACATTATTTTGGTTACAGACTGAAAAAGCTTGAATTATAGAGTGGAGGGGTAAGAAGTGGTCCAGGGAGGACTGTCTTAAGGTGCTCAAGGGTGCCTGACCTTGGCTACCCCCACAGGGCTCTGGGCCAAATCCTGATGGAGTAGGAGAGCCTAAGCTCCCATACCACTCTCTAACCACTAGCTGCCACTCCTGCCAAGTGCCAGCCATTGCACCCCAACAGAAGTTGATCCAATAAAATATATTACCTCACTCACTTTGTCGCTAATCTCCTGGGATCAACACAGCTACAACAACACTGCAAACAATAAGGAAGTCTTAGTCAGTATAGAGGAAGTCTAAACTATCATAATCTATACTTTCTTTTGCCCTCCCTCCCCCCCCCCCGCCAAGCTATCCTAATTAGATTCTCTTTCGAGTCTAGACTGACTTACTTATCTAGATGCAGCAATTTTTAGAGCAACTGACATATTTAAATAGACATTAGCAAAGGGTTGTAAGTAGAGCGGGTCAAACTTTCTATCAAATGTGAAACTTGATGGAAACTTTTTTCCACCAAAAATGCTATTATGTCAAAACTGAAATGTTTTGTGGAAACATTTAGATTTCAGTGGAGACATTGCTGAGCTCCAGGATGGAATTTCTTTAGGGAAGGTGTGAAGAGACTATTCTACTGCAGAGTAGCCAATAGCCTAGTGTACCTGGCTGAGAACTGGAAGACCCATGTTCAAGTCCCTGTCCTCCCTGATTAGGAGCAGGGCCTTTAATTTGATTTCCCACATTGCAAGTGAGAACCTTAACCACCAGGCTATTTGCTATTCTGAGATCTCTCTCTTGCTTTTTCATGAAAAATGTCAAAAGCTCTTGTTTTTGTTCCACATTGGAATAAAACTGTATTGCAAAACCTAGATATTTCTCATGAAATGGAATTGTTTCCTAATTACACATAGGTCTAATAGAGTTTGAGTAAAGGCGTTTAATTTATATCACTTTTGAATTTGTCTGTGTGTTTGGGGAAAACATAAGGGTGAACAGCTAGAAAAGATGCAAGAGAAGAACAAAATGCAGAGCAAAGAGGTGAGCCTGCTTCCTATCTCTTACTAACACTCTCTGAACATGCATTCAGATTGTGAGTGGTTGTTTGTTTTGCCCATTTGCAAATATTTGTGTAACTGGAGAACGACTACACTTTGTTCATGTGTGATATTGGGTTTTGTACAAAGGTATTCTCTTCTTGTTGTTTACTCTTCTCTATTCTCCTGTCTTAAAAGTTCCAGTCATCCAATCAGGGAGAAAAAAATATCCATGTGACTTAGATGACCAATCACACACTGAGCATCACAACTGTTCACTTCAGTTATTTGCTAATATACCAAAGGCTGATATGTGTTTGCATAAACTATTTAGTAAAAGCATGTGAAAAACAAAAATACATTTGCAGTCATAAGCATGATTCAGAAAAAGGTCAGATCATTTATTTGTAACAAATAGTTCAACTTGCCTAACAAAGACTGTTGAGAAGTTGCCTGTCAGTGTAGCAAGTCAGTTTAAGTTGTGGCAAGAACATTGACTACTTTTTATATCCTGCAATGTCAGAAAAAGACCCAATGATCTGCCCTCTATTTTTCTAGGGAATCCAGGCTAGTAAGTCATGAATAATAATAAAAAAATATCAAGGGAATAAGAAATGGGGATAGCAAAATTAGAGGTAGACCTCTATTTTACCACTACAGTTTGGAAGCAAAGTGGAAGCTCGCTAGGCAGTTCATAAAGCATCCCTAAATCACACCAGATCACCTTAACACAACTTCTGGGAGGGGGGGAGAGGGGGTGTCAATGATTGCTTTGGCTTGCAGTTAAGAATAAGTACTTCCTCCACTCCCTCAGGCTATTACTAAGGAAGACCTGCCACATCAGCTCTCATACATATAACAGGTTTCAGAGTAGCAGCCGTTAGTCTGTATTTGCAAAAAGAAAAGGAGGACTTGTGGCACCTTAGAGACTAGCTTATGCTCAAGTAAATTGGTTAGTCTCTAAGGTGCCACAAGTACTCCTTTTCTTCATACATATAACACTATATTCTAATAATGTTAATGGTTCCTGCTTCTTCATCTACTTTCTTTTCTTTTTTGTTTATTCTTGATCCATCTAGAATAGCTTGACAGCCACATTCAAACACTATTATGGCTTTGCTAAGAGGAAGCTCATTTGATCACCCACACACTGCCCCATTTTGTTTTGTGCCTGTCTTAAATGTTCATTTTCAGTATCAGAAAGGTGCGTGGCTGTCAGAATACAGCACATAGTAAGGATCAGTGAAGTGCCATGTACAGAGGCACATTGAATCTTTTTTTATCACTTCCTTTAAAAGGACAAGGAAGACCTATGGAAAGATGATGTGGCATAAGGAAAGAGAATCAGTTCCTGTCCTACTTCAGATAAAGCAGTCAGATTCAAAGAACCTGCTAGATGGAGGGGTACAATCTCTCTCTTCACATTTGGCAACTTCTTTCCCCTCTGTTTTTTTCTCCTTCTTGTTCCTGCTTTCTTTCTTTTGGTTTAAAGCTCACCTGCATTGGGCTGTTTCTCTAGGAGCTGTTGGTTTCATGACAAAATGGGTGAGGTCATATCTTTTATTGGACCAGCTTCTGTTGGTAAGAGACAAGCTGTGGAGCTTACACAGAGCTCTTCTTCAGGTCTGGGAAACGTTCTCACTGTCCAGACTCGAAGAAGAGCTCTGTGTAAGCTCAAAAGCTTGTCTCTGTCACCAACAGAAGTTGGTCCAATAAGATATTACCTGACCCACCTTGTCTCTCTAATAGCCTGGTACCAACACAGCTACAATGACACTGCATACAACAATGGAAGATATCAAATTTTGTTTCATGCCAGGCATTTACAGAGGGTTTGTGTTAACTGAATGGAACAACTATGTATATATTCTTCTGGCTCTGGGAGAAGACATCTTAGGTTGGTTCTGGAAGGAGGAGTTAGAAAGAGCAATGTTTCCCCCTCCCTATACTCTGTATGTAGTGTATATCTATATATTAACAAGTTTCATTAACTGATTGTCCTTTTTTTATGCACACTTGCACTCTGGTCATCTTTCATGGCAAAAGTCACACAAGCAATTTGTGTTGTACCCAAAATGGGAATATACAGGGGCCAACCTTTAGAAAGTAAACATCTGCCAACAGTAATGGGATCAGAGACAATACAGCTGTTACCTATAATGGGAAATAGCAGTGGCATTTCAGATACCTTCGGTGGTAACTGCTGAAATTCTACTGGCAGCTGCTATAGGACTGTTCTTTGACATTCTATACTGTCTATCACACAATGGCTGTGTTCTATAGTCAGAGCAGCATGCTGTGAGAAAGAGGATGAATAATAATAGGGATTTTTGTGCAAGGTTTTTGGCAACACAATATATCTCCAGTGTGTAGATGCCAGGAACACCAACGCTTGATGGGGTGAGTTAAAGAACATCATTTAGCCTGAACAATCTATGTCCTGTAAATGTAATTCAGATTCCTTGGGAACTAATGCTGCTCTCAGTTACATGTGCACGATACTTATTGAGTGGAATGGGAGTACTGAGAGCTTTACCTGAGGGCAGAAATGGCCCCTAATGTTACCTGAATGAAATTTGTGTAGCTGAGTATTTAAAAATATCTTCAGTTTCCTGACATTTGCAAATGATTTTCAGCTGGGTGATTAACTTGCTATTATGGCAAATCAGATATGTGCTGTCGTCATTAGCTCTTTATTTTGATCCTCACCTCTTTGTTTTAGATGCTGCGCGGCACTATTTTAGGACTTGCAAACTGAGAAGTTTCCTATTCCGCAAGAATCTAAATGAGTACACCTCTAGCAAGTCTGCCATTGCTCAGCATGTTGTGAAATCAGTTCAAACAACTGTTCTCCCAGTTCCAGTGTCATGACTTATTAGCTGAGCAGAGGGTGGTTTTATTCTACACGCTCAGCTGGCTTTTCAGCATAGGGCTAAATTCTGTCTTCTCCTTTGTGGGTACACTAGGGAGAAGGAGGAGCAGGAAACCTCCTCTCCTGCCCCCAAAACTCCTACACAGGGACTCGTCAATAGCTCTCCCTTAGCAGTGCAGAGAGCCAGGCTAGGAGCAGGGGATTGTTGTACAGCATCAGAAGGGCTAACATCTGGCAGCAGATGCTCAGGTGAGCACCTGCAGCACTGTTCAGCAGCAGCTGTGAAAAGCACAGTACAACAAGCTCCTGCGCAGGGATTCTGTCTGCATCAGCCCTGCACAGCCAGCGGCTTCAAGAACTCATTTACGGATTAAAGTGGCTTTAATTTTTTTAACAGGTTTTTATTAGAGACTGACTGAAATGGCCTGAATTTGCCTTTTGCAAAGAGATACTTACTACTTAAGTGCAGCCTACAGTACTGAACCCAGTACAGGGGCCACTTTTATGGTCTCTGAAGTGAGAAAGAGATTTTTCTTTATGAAGTGACTGGAGTGGGGTTTTTTTTTTTTTTAAAAATCATGGAGGAACCAGGTTGGATAAAATTCAATCTGCCCACATTTTATATTTTCTGAAAACTTTTATAGGCAGTATCTTTCATTTTCACACACCTGTGCACTTCCTGGTCCCACCCAGAAGCAGAACTCCTAAAATACAACCAGAAAGCCAATTCTGGTGAGATTTCCAGATATGTTTTGAAGAACTAAGAATTTTGAACAGTTTGCATATGGTTTGGGTGTATTTACCTTGGAACTCATAATTATTTTTAGGTTTTATCATCACAAAATTATTTTTGCATGGTTGGTTCATTTTGCAGTTCTTTTTCAGCTGCTCATGCAATAATATTAGCATAATCTTTTAAGCTTACTCTGCTCCATTTAAAAGTTGGTAAACATTTTTGCAGGAACTAGTAATGCCTGATCCAAAATTCAGGATCTGAATACCCTAAAACTTTGGAGTGTTTGAAATCCAGCCGATATTTTTTCCCTAAATGCAAGCTCATTTTTATTAGGAACTAAGGACTACAAATGGACAGTGAATGAATTTCAGGTGTGCTTAGCAGGCATTACAAGAATAAAACCATTTAGAATCATAGAATATCAGGGTTGGAAGGGACCTCAGGAGGTCATCTAGTCCAACCCCCTGCTCAAAGCAGGACCAATCCCCAATTAAATCATCCCAGCCACGGCTTTGTCAAGCCTGACCTTAAAAACTTCTAAGGAAGGAGATTCTACCACCTCCCTAGGTAACGCATTCCCGTGTTTCACCACCCTCCTAGTGAAAAAGTTTTTCCTAATATTCAACCTAAACCTCCCCCACTGCAACTTGAGACCATTACTCCTTGTCCTGTCCTCTTCTACCACTGAGAATAGTCTAGATCCATCCTCTCTGGAACCACCTCTCAGGTAGTTGAAAGCAGCTATCAAATCCCCCCTCATTCTTCTCTTCTGCAGACTAAACAATCCCAGTTCCCTCAGCCTCTCCTCATAAGTCATGTGTTCCAGACCCCTAATCATTTTTGTTGCCCTTCGCTGGACTCCCTCCAATTTATCCACATCATTCTTGTAGTGTGGGGCCCAAAACTGGACACAGTACTCCAGATGAGGCCTCACCAATGTTGAATAGAGGGGGACGATCACATCCCTTGATCTGCTCGCTATGCCCCTACTTATACATCCCAAAATGCCATTGGCCTTCTTGGCAACAAGGGCACACTGCTGACTCATATCCAGCTTCTCGTCCACTGTCACCCCTAGGTCCTTTTCCACAGAACTGCTGCCTAGCCATTCGGTCCCTAGTCTGTAGCTGTGCATTGGGTTCTTCCGTCCTAAGTGTAGGACCCTGCACTTATCCTTATTGAACCTCATCAGATTTCTTTTGGCCCAATCCTCCAATTTGTCTAGGTCCCTCTGTATCCTATCCCTGCCCTCCAGCGTATCTACCACTCCTCCCAGTTTAGTATCATCCGCAAATTTGCTGAGAGTGCAATCCACACCATCCTCCAGATCATTTATGAAGATACTGAACAAAACCGGCCCCAGGACCGACCCCTGGGGCACTCCACTTGACACCGGCTGCCAACTAGACATGGAGCCATTGATCACTACCCGTTGAGCCCGACAATCTAGCCAACTTTCTACCCACCTTATAGTGTATTCATCCAGTCCATACCTCTTTAACTTGCTGACAAGAATACTGTGGGAGACGTGTCAAAAGCTTTGCTAAAGTCAAGACACAATACATCCACTGCTTTCCCTTCATCCACAGAACCAGTAATCTCATCCTAGAAGGCGATTAGATTAGTCAGGCATGACCTTCCCTTGGTGAATCCATGCTGATTGTTCCTGATCACTTTCCTCTCATGTAAGTGCTTCAGGATTGAATCTTTGAGGACCTGCTCCATGATTTTTCCGGGGACTGAGGTGAGGCTGACTGGCCTGTAGTTCCCAGGATCCTCCTTCTTCCCTTTTTTAAAGATTGGCACTACATTAGCCTTTTTCCTGTCATCTGGGACTTCCCCCATTCGCCACGAGTTTTCAAAGATAATGGCCAATGGCTCTGCAATCACAGCCGCCAATTCCTTTAGCACTCTTGGATGCAACTCGTCCGGCCCCATGGACTTGTGTACGTCCAGCTTTTCTAAATAGTCCCTAACCACCTTTTTCTCCACAGAGGGCTGGCCATATATTCCCCATGACCATTTAGCTGGTCATAAACCAAGACTACTATATATTGTACCTTATACCATAGTCAAGCCCTCCAAACTCCATGATAGTAATCCATTTAAAAAGAAACACAGGTAAGATCACACTGAATGGTTACACTATGGGAGGGCAAACTAGTTCTGATTAAAATGAATTCCCAAACATCAAGCCAAATTGAAACGCAAACTCTTTTTGTAAGGGTGGAAATATATTGCTTTATCTTGGTTCCATTGGTCACTTCCTGGTTTCAGCCAGGACAGGAAGCAGAGATGCCATGAAGCAAAGATATTCTCATATCTGGACCATGGTAAAAATAGAAGTCATTTGCAGTTAATTTAAGGATTAGAAAATATGTACTGTAATTTAAACCACTTTCCCAGTACATGACATGTCCGCTGCTCATGGAAGTCTACTTCTCTCCAAATGTCGAATGGCTCGTCCCCCTCTTCAGCACACTCTGTAATATACAGTGTGCCAAGAAGTATCTGAAGAATCCTATATATATATATATTTTCTTTCTTGTACTAAGATCTCTGTAAGGGTGGGAAACCACAACACTTCTCGGAGGAAAATCTGCATATTGCAACAAGACACCCTAAGGGCAAGCCTACCGTTATTTTGTTGTCTTATGAATTTTCCACTTTGAATATTTGTCCCAGTGAAAATTTTATTGGATGAGTGAACAGTATCACTTCTAGGTACCTGCAACTTTTAATGATGTTGGGTGGATACCAGCAAAAGGAACAAAGGAGAAATCCGTGGAGATAGTAGGAGAAAATGAAAGACAAGTATGGGGAAAAAATGGAAAAAGTCATTAGTTTAGTTTACTTTGTACTACGTTCTACATAGGAACATCAAGCTAAAATTAATCATGACTGTTCCATGTAAGCCTGTCTCCAGCATATCCTTTCATCATCTATGCACCTATTACTTTGAGAGAACCTGATTCATGGAGCCCAAGGAAAAAAAGACCAAAAGAGATCTAGAAATATATAAACATTGGCAATTAAGAAATGTAACCTGGTCAAATTACTGTTACATCAATAATGGGTGAAATGTGTATGTATTTTCATAACCACACTGACTGAAAAGCTAACAACTAATAGGAATCTGAAAATACTGCAGCTTTTATACATACTGGTAATAATTACTACAAGCTGCCACAAGACAATCATCTAGAATACTATCAAATAGATTTGCTGCTACTTCCCTGATTCAGAAATATTGTATAGCATTGTATAGATGTGAGTAACTAAAGACTGATGTGAAGAATAGAAACAAATGATTGACATGAGAAAGTTAGAAAGAAAGCATAACTTAACAAAACATCAGTTTTTAATTACCTGTCCCAGAGGGTAGGTGAAGATTTTGCGAGCCTGCCCTGGAGAATTCTAGGTTGCCATAGGCAGGTTGGCACCCAGGAATTTCGTACCCTGCAGCATGAATAGAGGATAAACCATGGCTAGGTATGGCTCATAAGACATCTGAGTGGAAACCTAGCTAGACAACCTGGCTTACTAGCAGGTTACGACATAATTTAGATATTCAAGTAATGTATTGAAATTCACACTATATTACTTTAAAGCAATACTAAATCTACACACAAGATGTTGTTTCAACCCACATCTTTGTTGGTTATCTTACATGAGACCTGTTGTAGGTCACAAAAAAGATTTGTAGGACCAAACTCACCCTGGGTCTAAATGGGTGCATCCTCATTGACTTCACTAGAGCAGCACCCGCTCAGTAATTAGGTCTTTATAGTTGCACTGTACCACATCAAGTTAAACAGATTTATATTTAGTATCAATTGGGCCAACAAAGTAACTTTTGTGCACTGTGGCAGTAGTACGTTTAATTAAATCTGGGCTGAGATTCAAGTTCTGCATTCCATGTACTGTGCACATCCAACAGCAGCAGAAAAATAGCTGTAAAATGTTTGCTGAAAATGAAAAACACAAAAGCAAATAAACCCGAACAAGCAACATAAACCATAATTAACACTCAGCAGAAGTGGACTCAGAGCCAACAAAAGGATAACAGATAGGCATATCATCAACAGGAACTCCTGTACAATATTTAATCACTGCCCAACATTAACATCAAGCAGTACTGGGAAGACTGGATATTTCCCAGAATTCTATTCAGTCCTTGTTTAGGCAAATTCCTACTCAAGTCAATGGCAGGTTTTCCTGAGTAACATCTGAGTAAGAACTATTGGCTCTGGCCCTACAAGCTGAATCCAGATTGTTTTCCCGCATGCCTTAAAAATGCAGCCTAATACTTCTTGGCATGGAAACAAATACCGTAATTTTGTTCACCTAATTACTATTCATATTTAACAACCAAGAATGTTTATATAGCTTGTAATGTATCTGATGGCTAATGACAACGTGTACAGGATATCCTACTTTCCAGTGTTCATAATTAATGAGTACTTAGTCTTATAAGGAACAACCCATCAGCATGTGTTTGTACAGGCTTCTCTAGACATAGTGGGATGCATATTCAGAACAGGGTGTAATTGCTGCACCTGCATAACCCTGCACTGAGAATATCTGAACAGAACTGGAACAATGATGTAAAGGACAACCTTACTGATTGCTGCAGTTACGGTAAAGTGAAGTTGGCAACAGCTACATCTCAAAAGCAAGGGATACCTAGATGATGCACTTTGAATACCCTGAGGAACAGCATTGTGTAAGTGCACTTTATTATTGTAGTAGTAGCTTTGTGCCAAATCCTGAGGATCTAAACCCTTCCTCAGATAACTCCCAATGAGGACCACAGCAAAATTTTGCTCAGTCAAGTCAGTGAAATCATTCCAGATTAACGTAGATATATCTGAGAACAGAATTTGGCCCAACGGGATGTTGCCAAAGCAAATAATATAATTAAAGAAAATAATCCCTCTGGATTATAATACCCATTAAAGATACTACTATAAGATTTACCCACATTGACTAATACCCTATGATAATAATAATAATTAATACCCATTGTTTGAGTGTTTGGGTAGCAGAATGATGCCTTTACTTGGGAAAATAAGGGCCACAGCCTGCCATTTAACTTAGAATTTAAATGAAAATTCCCCTTTTGAAATTGAAGAATTATGCAAAACATCTGTTAACCCCTATACAAAAATGCCAACTATGCATCACCATTTACAAGAATCCGATCGGAGAGTGCTTTAAAAGAACCCTGAAAAATCTATATGATCCATAGATGAGGGAATAATCTTACTGATGTTCTAATGTAACCTATACACCACAGGACAGGTTTATATGCACCTCACAATTAACAACTGATAGCAAAACTACAAGCGGTTTCTTCAATCTTGTGATGAGGTCTGGTCTGCTTCCAATACTCTAGCATCTTAATGAATAATAACTCAAATGATGCCTTGCTGGAGTGTTAAAAATTAAATACCCTAGTGTAAATAAGAGAAGAGCTTATTAGTTTCTAGATATCATCATGCTTCAGCTGTTGATTAATCATTGAGAAGTTTATCATTTTAGAAGATCAGCTGAGGTTTCTTGTTTGAGATAAGTGTTGGGGTGCTATGGCTTAGCCACCAGTAACGCATTTCAGGCAAACTTTCCTATTTCTCTGAAATCTTGTTGTGATTAGTTAGGGATAGATGATGCTTTAGGCACAGCCGTGAGCAGATGGTGATACATAAGCTGCTCTACCCCAGGATTGACTAGCACTGGAGGTCTTGTACCTCAGAGACATCCCTCTGAGGCACAATTGAACCCTGCCCCCCTCTTGTTCTGAAAGGGGAGGGGACTGAGGAGAAAGAGCGGAAATGGGGTAAATTACAGCAGCCTTTGAAAGGGTGTAATTTACATTCCTTCCCTCTCCTCTCTGCACATGGCTGGACATCTACTCTGGCCAGCAAGAGGGTGGAGCCACAGGAATGTCCCCTCTCCACCTCTTTGCTCAAAAAAGGAAGTATTCAAGACTTATGCACTGGTTCTGCACCAGACCCAAGATCAGGGTATGTCTGTCTTGGCTGAGCAGGATTGTATGTATGCTGGAGAGGGGGCATATATACCTTGTTTCCCTGCTCAACTGAGTAGGAGACGGGCACAGTCTACTACTTACTTGACAGTAACAGGGTTTATAAAAAGAGCAAAGCTCACCGCCTCTGAGAAGCTTGTTTTCTCTCAGTTTGGCATCTGACATGGATCACGTGTGGGCAGATATCCATGAGGATGTAAAAATAAGGGATAGGCTGAGATTCAGTGGATTTTTCTCCATCACACTAACTTACAGGTTAGATAAACCTGAAAATTAAAAAAGGAGGCAAGGAAAAATGTCTAATTTCTACTGTACATTTGTGCTGAGTGCTTTTTTAGTGAGCTGTCAATCTTATGTTTGATAGTTTCTGTCCTTGCCTTCCTGCTGTGATTATCCAGCCCATTCTGTGCCTCTTAACATATGTGTAATTAATTACTTTATATACACCAACACTTATGGTTCTTCTTTCTGTGCTCACCTTCTTATCAAGTGGTGACTGGAAAAAAAAAACCTGTAGAAGTACAAATTAACTTCCTGAATTTCAAAGAGGTCTCAGTGCAACCTCCATTTTGTATCTGCAGATCTATAGGTACATAACTGGAGACTGCATCTAAATAACTAGCTCCT
Organism: Lepidochelys olivacea; assembly: GCF_965140295.1. Taxonomy (NCBI): domain Eukaryota; kingdom Metazoa; phylum Chordata; order Testudines; family Cheloniidae; genus Lepidochelys; species Lepidochelys olivacea. Next base: position 106,037,765 of record NC_140416.1, read on the forward strand.
TAATGTCTTCCAAAGGCAACAAAGAGAATTCAGTCAAAGATTTTTCCAAAACTAGTGAAACTTGTTAAAACCAATGAGTTTAATAAAAAAACAACAACCCAACAAAACCAAGCAAAAAACCCCACAAACGTTTTTCTAATGAAAGAGCAAGTCTTGCAAGCTTCACAAGGGATCACAGAAAAGCAATGGGCTGGATTCTCCAGTTCACAAAGTGAACTTAAATTAGCCAGAGATTCAGACTGGAGAATTCTCCCTGAGTAGGGAATCCCCTCGCCTGCCTCAATGGGTGGCGGAACTCAGTGAGGCTGGCGGTGAAAGGGGGACAGCCTCAGCAGTGAGGGAAGAAGACACTTGCTGTGGGACATCAGACAGCATAGGGCAGGGGAGGAGTGTGGAATGGCTAGTATTACTTAACTCCTAGCATTACCTAGCTCCCAGGTGCCACGTGGAACTTCTTCTGGCTGTCAGTAACCATGGGAAAGGCTCCTTCTCCAATTAAGAGACGGGTTATGGAATTTGTTACTGAACCACCCCAACAAAAAAGATGCAACTTATTTATAAAATGGATTTTTTGTCTGGTTTTCAAATCTTATGTGGGAATGAGGTGCCATTGCAGGGCAGAGAACTTGAAGTCCATTAAAGGCTTTGAGCATATCATAAGGGCAGAGAGAACCACAGAAGTGGCAGCAGGAAGAGTGATAGGCCCCTTCTCAGGCTGGAATTGTGCATATCTCCCCGAGGTATGGTACTGAAGAAGGTGAAGGGGGAATACAGGTTTATTCACTACTTGTCTTACCCTTGGGGCTTATTGGTAAATCACTATATAGACTCCCAACTGTGTTGGATGAGCTACTTCTCATCTTATACAGCGGTAGCCACAGTCAAGGTATGTGGCGCTGGGGTGACGTTAGCTAAATGCGACATCAAGTCTCCATTCAGGTTGCTTCCAGTGCATCTCAGAGACTGTAATTTGCTTGGGTTTCAGGTTGAAGGTGATTACTATTTTGATAAAGCCATGCCCATGAGGTGCACAGTGTCACGCGCTGCTTACAAAAGAGACATCTCCATGTTGGAGTGGGCAATTGTATACAAGATTGGCCTGAATCACGTAGTGCACTATCTCAATTACTTATTATTTGCAGGAAAACTTGGGACAGACAATGGTGAGTGCATGCTTCAGGCATTTCTGAACCTAGCTGAGTGCCTCAGGGTTCCCCCGTCACCACTGAAAAAACAGAAGTTGTAACATACCTGGGCATTGAACTGGACATAGTTTGTTGTGTTTCTAGGTTCCCTGCAGAGAAGCTGGAATCGGTCAGGGCACTGATAGAGGCTCTTAAAGAGGCAAAAGAAATTACACTGACGGAACTTCAGGTGGTCATGAGGCCACCTGAGCTTTGTGTTCTGGGTAGTGGCTTCTGGTTATATGTCGCAATTTAGGGCAACTGCACCTATATTTCCCTTTAGGAGTTCAGCAAGGGGACCCACACCTAGGTTTCTGGTTCCACAGTCATTGCCTCTCTTGGGTGGAGTGTCTCACTCCATTTGGACTGGGATATAGTCTGGCTGATCAGTTCCCTGCCTTCACTGTGTTACTTCTGGCAGAGACAGGCTGCTGAAACAGACTTGCTTGAAGCAGACGCTTTTCCCTCGGTACTTTGTGGGAAATCCACTTCACACATATTGTTCCAAAGAGTCATTTGGGGTTCCTCACACTTACATTAGGCAAGTCCATAAGGCTGGCTTGGATATAGCAGGATCACTGTCAGACTGATGCATCACCTCCCCTACAGCAGTGGGTGTAACTAGGGTGCTGATCGGCATCCTAGGGAAACACACTGACTTATTGCCTAGACAGGTTTATTCTCTGGATAGCCCTTCTGCCATTACCTTTCATAAATTTATATGTCAACTATGCACTGGGTAAACATTCTGCTAGCAATCCAGTACACATCCTTCAAAAATCCATACAAAGTCATTTTAACCTATGGAACTGAGCTTTTACATGCCCCCTTCCTCCCCCGCAGCTACCTCATTACAACCCAAAATATTTGGGTGTAAACTTGAGACTTGGTTCTCCCACTCCCATCTCCCTCCCAGTTTCTAGGGAGTGTGTTTGTGGTATCCCCGTGGCCCCAGGGGGTTAGCTGCCTCCATGATGAATTGAGCCCTGTTCACCCTAGGATACTACAAGCAGCCATTCTTTGGCACAAAAGAAGAAATATGTCTGGGCTGCCTCCCTGTGGAACAGCTCTCAACCATGCATGGATCCATGGTCCATATTCTAAATAGACAGTTGGCTAACTTGGGTAAGGAGGCCTCCATTTTACACTGACTCTGTTTTAACATCCTTTTTCTTGCAATTGCCCGTCCCAGGAGTGGATAATGGTATCTGCCGATGCTTCGTCTTGATTTCAGATTGACAGATTCTGGGGGCTCACCCAGTTGTCAATAGGGATCTGCTTGTGATGGCCCCAACAAGTCTGTAACCCTGGCTTGTGACAGCTGAAGGACTAACTGTGGGCTTGGTAGCCCCTTGTAGTAGGCCCTCCGAGTCTGATTTGCCTGGCGTGCATTTGTCAAATGGAGGTGCTGTCATATGGGGATGGAATGTGTGGGAAAGGAATGGGCAGGAATTGTGATACCAGGTGGCTGGTTAGGGGTGTGTGTGACCAAGCTAGATGCTGGTGCCCCCTTTTGGCCAGTTCACAATGTGGTTAAAAGGATAAAATAAATGGTTCCCAGAAATAAAAGAACTGGGATTTTGCTGAGGGGCCTTAGGCTCATGAGATTGGGTGAGACCTCATGGCCCTTGCGGGCTTGGGTGAGACCTTGGAGCCCTCATGGGCTGAGGTCACCATCTTTCTGGCTGCGGGGAGGGTGGCAGGACTCAGAACAAGGTGGGTTCTGGGGTGTAGGCTGAGGAGAGCCTACCCTGAGTTATGGGTTATATGGTAGGCGCCCTGTCTCCCTTGCATGAGTTACAGGTTATATGATAGGAACCCTGTAACCCCCAAACTAGTTATGGGTTATATGGTAGGACCCTGTAACTCCCAACATAGTTACGGGTTATATGGTAGGTCCCTGTAACTCCTAATCTAGTTACAGGTTATATGGTAGGAGCCCTGTAACCCTTGTACTGGAACCACCTAAACGCTTGGTATAGGAGATTAGAGGTGATGGACAGGTAGTGCCCCTCTCCTGTATTTAAATTTAATAAAAGTTGCAGCCTGCCGCTTAAAATTCATCCATGTGTCTGCATGAAAGCTGCTATGCCAGTGTATGGAACAGTCATGCTGGGATGCTGGGGTGGGATTGGGACAGAGGCGTGGTGAAACAGAGCTCTACTATGCCTGCTCCCCAGGTGACCCTGTGCCTGCCCTTGGAGTTTATGCCTGCAGGGAAAGTTAGACTAACTTCCGCTGTGGCTGGGTAACCGATGATCAGACGGCTATAACTGGCTTGCTGCATCCTCCTGTGCTTGAATGCAGTGGAGAACTGGGGTATGACACGGTGTTCAAACCCCACATTGACAGGGAAGAGGCTAGGGAGGCGCTATGTGCTGAGGTCACCCCACCCCTCCAGTCCTGCCAGTTGTGCTTGGTAGGGAGGAGGGCTTTAGAAAGAGGAAGCTGCAGTGCACAAAATATGGAAACCCTGAGCAGGGAGAAATTAGAATGGCTCCTGACACAGCAGGAGGAACCCTCATGCCAGGAACCACCCCAGCTCTGCGAGGAGTCCAGCAACTGCAGGGGCAAGCCCAATGGGATGGGGCTGACTTGGTTAACCAGCCATAAGGATGCCAACAAAGCTGCTGCTGAGGCACCCTTGAAGTAAGGCAGTGTCTTGGACTTTTTTTGCCTTTCTATTGACCCCAGGAGGGGCTTGGTTTGCGTTGATCTGAACGTTTGCTTTCCCCTAACCCAGAAGTAAAGTAAGCAGCCCCACAAAGGCGAGGCCACTATTATGACTAAGAGGTTGTGGCCTGTACTAGGTCAACCCTGTGGTGGAAAGTGGGTGCAGGGAGGAGTCCCAGCCCAGCTAGGGAGGTGCCCCAGAAGGACTCTTTTCACAAAGTGATGGAGAGTGCAGGCAGTTGGTTGGCCCTGCTGAAGGGGAAAAGGGGGAGGGGAAAGAGGTTCAAAGTTGAGAGGTGCCTGACCAAAACAACCTTAGAATGGATCTGGAACAACTATTTCAATGGCTCAGAGAAAACTAGCAGCAGCAGGCCACCCAGCCACAGCTGGTACAGCAGCAGCAACTGATGATGACGGAATTAGCCGTGCACCAACAGGCATAACAACAGAACCTGGTGTAACAGATGCAACAGTGCTTCAGCCCCAAGGGACACTTAGGGTTCAGAGGCCGTGAACTCTGCCCCCCCACCCCGCATGCCCATAGCTCTGAAGCTGGCTAAGATGGGCACCCTGATTGAATCTAAGGCACTTCTCACTGCTTTTGAGCAGAAGTCTTCCTCTGCAGGAGCACTGGGCCACACTATTCGCAACCCAGCTGTTGGGATCCATTCAAGCTGCATACTGTGAACTTGACTCAGCAGGGGTGCAGGATTATATGAGGGTCAAAGAGCCATACTCAGATACTTAGATATATCCCAGGAGACTCACCATAGGCATTCCCAGGAGGAGAGGTACTCACTGGGCATATGCCCTCGGGCGATAGCCCAGAAGTTAAAGGACCACTGCTGGCAGTAGCTGAGGCTGGAGTTCCGGATGGGAGAATAGGTGGTGGAATTCATTCTCACTGAGCAAGACCTTGCCTGCTTCAGGTTGGGTGTTAAGGCATAGGCCTGAGACCTTGAAGGAGGCAGTGGGTCTTATGGAGAATTATCTAGTTGCTGATAACCCTACTGAGACACCCAGAGGCTGAACGTTGGCAGACAAAGGAACTCACTGTGAGACAGTGATGTGTTGCATAAGACCCGACTCACCCCCACTAGGATCCAGATTCCCGGAAAGGAGGCTGGGTCCCCACAGCAGGACAGCAAGGAAGGGAGACAATCTGAGAAGGAATCCCCCTCCCTTGGCCCTATAGTCTCTGCCCAGTAGGGATCATGTTGAGACGCAAGCGAAGTCAGGCTGACAGAAGAGCTTCCCGCAGTGCCCGCCTCCAACGTCTGCACTGTCAGGTGGGAAGTGTTTGTCCTGTGGATAGGCAGGTCATTGCTGCAGAGACTGCCCCAGCATGTAGTATGACTGGGGGAAGCATGGACTGCAGAGGCTAGGGCATGCAAGAAAAGCCCCACTAAAGTAGTGGTCCCAATGTGGGTAGATGGAAAGGAGGTGATGGGACTGGTGTTCTTGGGATTTAGCCAATGTTGGTGAGCTCCCAGTCCAAGTTATTGGCCCAATGGCAAGGGGTTTTTAGGTACTGTGTCAGATAGGCCCCGTAGATTATGAGGTATGGCACCCAGGGAAAAGGAGAGAAATCCAAATCTATCATGTCAACTTACTCAAGGTCTGGCATGATAGGGAGGCCCTTTTTATCACTCCCCTTGCCACAGACCCTGAGTTATGCCCTGAGATCCCAACAATGGTAAAGACCAGCTCTGTTGAGATTGGGGAGACACTAGGGACAAGCCAACTCAAGACACTCAGCTGGACCAGCTGACAGAAGCAGTGTTCTCAAGTCTACTGTGATACAGTCACTTGACATATCATTATACTGAGATACAACCTGGACAAACAGTAAGACAGACTGCTTGACCCTTACGGGAGGATGTGGGACACTGTCAAGACTGAACTCTGAACTATGCTGGTCCTGGGTGTGGTGGAGGAGTCACTCAGTGAGTGTTGAAGCCCCACAGTTCTCATCCCAAAACCTGATGGCATAATGAGATTTTGCATGGATTTCCATAAAGTCAATGCAATTTCCAAGTTTGATGTATATTCCATGCCTACGATAGATAAGCTACTGGAATGTCTCGGGGCAGCAAGGTACATATCTACATTTGATTTTGCAAAAGGGTACTGGTAGATTCCTTTCATTCCGGACTCCAGAGAGAAGACTGCATTCACCACACCATTCAAGCTGTATTACTTTTGAATGATGTGTTCAGGCTGCATCGTGTGGCAGTGATCTTTCAAAGACTAATAGACCGGGTTCTCCTTCTGCATGGGCGATACTCTGCTGCCTATTTAGGTGACATAGTTATATATAAAACCAAGATTGGGATAGTCATCCCAGCCACATTACCACAGTAGTACAGTTCATCACCAGCACCAGCCTAACTACCAACCCAGTTTAGTGCAGGACCGGAAACCATGAAGCTACATACTTGGGATACATGGTGGGAGGTGGGCAGACAAGGTGCAGGCTTTGGCCAATTACTTGATGCCCATGAGCAAGAAGCAAGATAGACAGTTCCTGGGTTTGGCTAGGTAACACAGTGCTTAATGCCAAACTTCGCAACTATTGCAGCCCCTCTTACTGACCACATGAAGGATGGAAGACAATGGAAGGTACAGTGGTCTGATGCTTGTAATAAGGCCTTGTGAACATTAAAAGAGAGCTTATGTTGTGAACCAGTGCTCTGCAACCCCCACTTTTCAAAGAAGTCCGTACTCCAGACAGGCACATCAGATGTGGGGCTTGGGGCTGTACTCACAGACCTTCAAAGGAGAGGAACACCACATCTTGTATCTGTGTTGAAAATGATTGCTGTGTGAAAAGGCATACTCAGTAATAGAAAAGGAAGTGGATGCGAGGATCATGCACTGGTACCTACCTCTACAACCATACAGGTTCTAGGTGTCCCACAGAGTCAGCAAGACCCATAAAAACGCCTGTTTCTTTTCTCAGAGGGCAGACACTACAGCTGCCAAGGACAGCATGCCCACCACAGAACACAACTCTCTGGGGTCATTTTTGAGGGGCAGGGTATGTGATGAGGTATTTAAACCCAGCACTGACTGGGAAGGAGCTTGGGAGATTCTGTGGGCTGAGGTAGCCCTGCAAATCATGCATGGTAAGAAGGAAGGCTTTAAAAGGAGGAAGCTGCAGTATGCAAGGCGGAGAAGCCCTGAGAAGGGAGTGACTAGAGTGGCTCCTGAAACAGCAGGAGGAATCCTTATGCCAGAAACCACCCCCGTTTTGTGAGGAGTCCAGCGAACCCAAGGGGCAAGCCACATACAGAGGGACTGACTTGGCTATCCAGCCATAAGGACTCCAGCAAAGCTGCTACCCAGGCATCCCTGAAGTAAGGTGGTGCCTTGCAGTTGTTGACCCCAGGAGGGGCTTGGTTTATGTTGACCTATACTTTTTCTTTTCCCCCACTCAGAAGCAAAGTAAGGAGACCCACAAAGGCGAGGCCACTACCACAGGTAGGAGGCTGTGGCTTGTACTAGGCCAACCCTATGGTGGAAACTGGGCATAGCGAGGGGCCCCAGCCCAGCTAGGGAGGCGCTCCAGAGGGACACTCTTTACATGGGGCCTTTGAGTTTTGCAATTCATATGAACCCAAAACTCGGAAAAATCTGACTGCCAGAAATCTATCTATATAGCTAAAATGCACTGGTAAGTTTTGCCAAACCTGGTGTAAAATGAAAGTGATGTAGCATTAGCATCCATGTGGGAAGATATCCTACCCTAGGAATGCTACGTCCATGCATTCTGTACTGCATACAGCTAGCAGTTTTCATGCAGATATGCTTGCCAAAGCATATTAAGGAAATAAGCAAATTAATATTCTGGTACACAATGGAGAAATATTAATTTTACTCTCTCTCTATTGCTTCTCAGTGCCTGTTGTTTCTTGCTTTGCTAGTAAGTCCTCATATACAAGTTAATATAGAGAAATGCTCTCTGCTCCAAATATGACAGATCTCAGCTTACAAAACTCCCCAAAAGGGATTTAATAACATCCTGTCTCAGATAATCAGTGTCAGTTGTAGTCACTCTAATCCAATTCGCAAGTGCAAGGTTGAGAGATAATGAGTGATTATACAATTTATTTATTTGCCTGGCATATAAATATGAAAATGAATTTAGCAGCATTCCTGACTTACGTGGGAAATTGTGTGCTCTTCTAGTCTGCCAGTGATAACACATACATATGTTTTCTGTCATGCATTAGAAATTATAATGTGGGGGGGAATGGAAAATGTTATCAGTTCAGTGACCATTTTTTTCTCCATAAAGGACTAGCTGCTAAAACAATATAACCAGCATGGCCTGCTTAAAAGTAATATTTTTATAGTTATAATATACAGCCAGTGTTATTTCCTGCATGAAAAATGTCCTCCTCTATAAATAGCCTGATTAAATGCCGATAAAACCTCCTGATTGCTGTTTTGGAATACTGTATTATTATACTGTATGCTGACAATATCATTCATCTTTCTGAGCTTTCTCTTTTTTCATATCTTTATTGATTCTTAATGTTTTCAGGCTCTTCCACACAACAGTTTCCTTAGCATCCTGCTCTGTGGGTGATGGAACGGAAACAAATTCTGATGTCAAGTGAGGTCTTACTCCATGCATACTACTGTAATAACCTTTTTTCACTTATTCTACAAGGCAAACTATTGGCCTGGTATATTCAATATATTACTTTGAATTTAGTCTCCAACCAAGCTGTCAGGAACCACACTTACTTTGAGACCAATAGTCACTTTGCAAACAAGTCCAAGATATTTGCTCGTTAACTATGCACAATACATCAATTCACTGTCCTGCAAGAACAAATAGCTGCTTTTCCGTTTATTGAGGGTGGCAGATGACAGATCCTTTTATGACTGGGACAGATGCAGAAGAGCTGCTTTGCAACTAGCATATTTAAGTAATAATGTTTTGGGAGAGGAAAACACAGTGGAAAAGAAAAAGAAATCCCCAGTTTTTGCAGATGGGTAAAAGCTGAAGCAAAAGCGGAGGCTTCTGCTAAGCATAAATTTGGCTCATACACTCTTCTTCCAAAAACACTATTCCTGGTATACAAGAAGAGATGTGAAGATTTTTACAAGCCAGAGTGAAGATGATAGATAGTGTTTCTCCTGCCTCCTGAGGGTTGGACATTTCACAGCTGTTGCTTTCTCAGACTTTCCAAGGCTTAGGTGAATAACTGTTTGAGCAGACATACCCAAAATGAATAATACTTGGCCTGATTTTGCCACCCTTGCTCTTGCTCTTGAAAGGAATAGGGAAGTAAGGTACTAGTCACCAGGAGTAAAGATGTCAAAATCAGGCCGTATATTAGGGCAGGGTTAAACTGACTAGCTTTTTGAAGAGTGTCTTGAAATGAAGGGGCTCTGAATGGACACATACATTATCGGGAAACATCTGCTACTAGGATTATCCAAGCTCTGACATTGTTATTTATATACTTTTTATACAGCACTATTTATGTCCTGTAAGACAAGTTAAAGCATAATTTCTGCCATTTTTGCTTTAACTAACACTGGTCTGCTACTTTAAGTGCATTTATTCAATTTGATAAAGCATGTTAGATCTGTTTCCAAATTTTAATACAAACTTGAATCTTAAAATGACTTAAATAGTAGATATGCCAAGTTGTGGACACCTAGGCCCAGATTCACAAAGGTTTCAATGGAAATTAGGAGACCAACTACCTTTCTGGATCTGGGCCCTAGTTTCAAGTGTTAATGTTTGTTCTGTTTTCTGGAGCTTTCTGAAAGCTATGAAAGTAGAATAGTTTAGTTTAAGATCAAAGGTCTTCTGAGGTGTTATGGGGAAAGCTATTGTGATGAATTTGCTGAGCTGTAATGAGTCACCAGCAGGCAATGTGGTAAATTTGCTAATGCTGAATATGCTTGTTTCCTCCTGCGAGGAGGGTTCTGAGTTGTGAGGTACAGAGGATTCCAGGGAAGTTGCGAGAAATGGTACTTAGCATTTTTCTAGTACTGTATATTGTTCATAGCACAGCACCAACTAACTTCAGTTGCAGTTGTGAGCGCTCAGCACTTCTGCCGATCTGGTCCCAGGTGTCTCACATTGTGCACCCAGAAAACAAAGACCATTCAGTTTAGTGACCTGCTGTGGAAGATTTTGGTTTAAAGGCTCAGCTTAAGTGGTTATGTTCAGAATCTTATAAGAACTCTGTGGCAGGGATAGAATCCAATTCTCCAGCACGGCAGTCAACTGCCTTAACTATCCTTTCTCTTCCTGTAGCGTCTTGCCTCATTCGCTACATGCCTTCCAAGTGTCACTGTGTCTATGGCCGATCAGCAAGAATTCCTGGGCAGCAAGTTCCCTTCTGCCTGGAGCTCGATTGGAGTGTGTCTCCAAGCCCCAGTCAGACAACTGCTTCGTGTGAAGTCAACCAGTCCAGTTCCAACAAGATTGTTTGAATGTAGATTGTAGTTATGGACAGATTTGGGTAGCCAAATCCAGAGCCTGCAAGAGGGGATCGGAGAAACTGGTGGTTCTGGTATAGGTTAATGGGGTCAGTGTCCAAAACTTAATAGACGTGGGCTGTAGTCAGACAATGGTCAGAGAGAGCTGGGGTGAGAAAGAACCTTTGGGCACTATACTCCTTCAGTACATCCATGGGGATGTACATCCATACGCACAAGCTAAGTCCAGGTAATGATACAGAACCATACAGCTACCACTCACATACAGGTGGCCCTGAATTTAGTCTACCCGGTGATAACTGGGCGAGACTGGCAGTTCTTCTGGGAACTGATGGGATTAGGATGAGAGGAGAGGTCCCAGAGGGGAAAGAAGGGGGAGGGATAGCTCAGGGGTTTGAGCATTGGCCTGCTAAACACAGGGTTGTGAGTTCAATCCTTGAGGGGGCCATTTAGGGATCTGGGGCAAAAACCGGGGATTGGTCCTGCTTTGAGCAGGGGGTTGGACTAGATGACCTCCTGTGTTCCCTTCCAACCCTGATATTCTATGATTCTATGAAGAGGGAGAAGCAGATGACACAATGAGAGGATGCCCTCAGCTTTGGTGGACACAATGACCCCGGGGAAGTAATATCAACGTCCTCAGGTAATGGTCCCACGTCACCAGTCAATGACCCTGCTCATGTCCTGCAGTGGCTTGAGCTAAGGACCAGCATACTCCACCCCCGACACAGACCTGCTTTTTGAGCCAACCTGACTTCATCGCCGAGTAACAAAGTGATTTGACATTGAGTCAGGCCTACGAACAGCTCACGCAGGTCAGTGATGAAGTACAAGACCCATGATTATTGAAACAATGGCCACACTTTAAATTACAAAGTAAAAAAATCTACCAGGTGATGAAAGACCCACAGACAGGGCAAGTTTGGATGTAACTCCTTATTCCCCAAAAGTTTTGAAGGGAGGTGTTAAAGCTGGCCCATGTGATACTCTGTGGAGGACATCTTGGGTGGGGAAAATCATTGGAAAGGGTGACCCTAAGATTCTATTGGTATGATGTCCACCAGGAAGCGTGGGACTAGTGCGCTTCAGGCCCCAAATGTCAGTGGAAAAGCCGGAGGAAGGTCTCTTAGGCCCCTCTAGTACTTCTTCCCTATGGTAGGTCCCCATTCAAAAGAGTAGGAATGGATTTAATAGGCCGTTTGAAAAAAAAGCATAGCAGGATACCAAATATCTTAGTGATAATGCACTATACTACACACTACCCTTAGGTGATACCTCTCCACTCCACGAAGGTGGCAGTCATCACCACCGAGTTGATGAAAGTATTCACTAGGATAGAGTTTGCTAAAGGAATAATCACATACCAGGGAATCAATTTTATCTCACGATTACTGAAGAAGCTATGCAACTTGCTGAAGGTGAAACCCCTAAGAACATCTGTTTATCACCCACAGATTGCCAAGCTGGTGGAGCACTTTTAATAAAACTTAAAAGTGATGCTAAATAAGTTCATGACCTTCCATCCTTGTTTTTGGGATCAGCTCCTAACCTCCTTTCTGTTCTCCATACAGGAAGATTGCCATGCTTCTACAGGATTTTCCCCGTTTGAGTTTTTGTATGGGAGACAACCCTGGGAAATATTAGATCTGATTTGTTAAATGTGGGAGGGGCAGGAGTCAAAGTCCACCAACTCAATACAGTATGTATTACGATTCAGAGAGAAGCTAAAATCCCTGGGCGAGTTTGCAAAGGAGAACTTGCTGAAGGAGCAACCCAACAAGAAGAAGAATTACAACAAAGGCGCCTTATCTGAGAATTCCAACTGGGGGACCAAGAGCTATTTCTGCTACCTACCGCTGAATCCAAGCTGTTGGCCCACTTTGAAATAGTGAAGTTATAAACTTTGCCAGCCTCGGAAGAGGAAAGCAACCCAAATATATCATGTCAGCTTACTGAAGGTATGGAAAGAATGGGAGGGACTCTTCATCATTCCATTCCCTCCTGAGCCTGAATGTGGCCCCTGTGCCATGATGGTTTCTCAGTTGGGGGACCAAATCAACTGGGTAAGGCTTATGACCTTAGCAGGAAGAGAAGATACACAAACTCATCAGCACGTTCATCTCTGCGTTTTTGGCAACTACCAGGCCACATGTACCCAGTGTCCCACTGTATAGAGACTGAACGCAGCCAGAAAGTGCAAGAAAGCATGCAACCATTAACCAGAAAAACGGTGGGAGACTGTGTGACAAGAGCTACGGAACATGTTCGTCACGGGGATCATCGAGGAGTCACACAGTGAGTGGCAAAGTCTGATAGTGCTCGTGCCCAAACAGGATGGCTCAATGTGGGTCTGCATTGACTTTTGAAAAATGAATACAATATCCAAATTCAACCCCTATGCTGTGCCACAGGTCGATGAATTGCTGGAGAGTCTGGAGGCTACCCAGGCACATATCCACCCTTGACCTAACCTGAGGGGAACTGGCAGAGCCCCCTTGCTCCTGAATCCAGGGAAAAGATGACCTTCTCTAGCCCTGGGGCTTATTCAAGTTTAGAATCACGCCCTGCAGTCTGCATGGGTCGCGGCTACATTTCAGAGGTTAATGGATAAGGTATTGTGCCAACCTAGCATGCAGCTGCTTGTGTTGATGATACCATCATCTACAGTGGGACATGGGTCAACCACATAAAACACCTCACAGCAGTTCTACAAGCATTCTACGAGGCTGGGCTGATGGCTAACCCAGATAAATGTCAATTAGCCAACTGGGAAGTGAACTACCTGGGATACACCATGGGTGGGGCAGGGCGACACCTATTAGTAGAGAAGGTAAAAGGCCTTGTCAAAATACCCGATCCCCTCTGTAAAGAAACAAGTATGATGCTTCTGGGGCTAGTGGGGCATTATAGGTGGTTCATATCCAATTTTGCCACCATAGCCACACCCTTGATGATCTAGTAAAATATGTTTCACTTGGACAGATCTGGTGGACCAAGGCCTGTGCCAAGACCTTCCAGGGATTAAAAAAACACAGCTGATGAAGGAACCCGTTTTATTTCACCCCGACTTTTCAGAACTTTTCACTTTACAATGGACACATTGGATGTCGGCCTTGGAGCCATACTATTGCAAGAAATAGGGGGAGAGGAACATCCCATCCTATATCTCAGCAAGAAGCTGTTGTCCCTGAAGATGCCTATTCGGTGTCAGAGAATAAGGCTCTTGTGGTAAAGTGGGCTGTGGAGACCTTACATTATTCCCTGTGGGGCCAACCATTCCAGCTAGTGACAGATCACATGCCCCCACAATGGCTACAGTCCATGAAGGACCATAACCCCTGAGTCATCTGGTGGTATTGGTCCCTGCAGCCATACTACTTTGAAGTACTGCATCAAGCCAATAAAGACCATACAAATGTGGACTTCTTTTCACGAGACCGGGGGGGACTGTCAACCCAAGTAGACCTGGTGACTCGGAAACTGAGTGGGAGGGTGTGAGATGGGGTCTAGAGGCCCTGCACTGAACCAGGGCTGGGCTAAGAAGGCCCCACCTTTCAACAGGTGCAGGGCATGCTCCTTGTGGAGGAACAGTTTAAAAGAACACTGGGAGGCCAGGAAAAGGGGGGGCAGGAATGAGCTGCATATGGCACTGGGAAGCAAGGTTGATGCTGAGAGCTGTGCCAGGAGCGGCAACAGCTTTGTAAAGGCTGCTCTAGCAGGAGAGACTTGATAGCTTTGCTAGCTGGAAACCCTAAATGAGATTGATTGAACAGGACACTAAAAGTATGTTTCCTTCCCCACCAAACACATACATCTACACGGGGATAAAAGACCTGTGACACAGCCGCAGCTGGCCCGGGTGAGATGACTTGGGTTTGTGGGGCTAAAAAACTGCTGTATTGATGTTCGGACTTGGGCTGGAGCCTGAGCTCTGGGACCCTTCACCAGCGCAGGGTCACAGACCTTGATCTCCAGCCCAAGCCTGAACATCTACAAAGTGATTTATCAGCTACAAACCCTGAGCCTCATGAGCCCAAGTCAGCAGGCCCAGGCCATACGTGGATCTTTTTATCCCTATGTAGACATACCATAAGAGACCCAGGAGAATTTACTAAGCCAATGACCACACCCCAAACTGAGGCATTCCAGACTGGTAGGAAGTGTCCCAGGGAAAAACATAATTTGGAGTAGTTCAATAACTGAGTTGGACGGGCGGAATGGATGGGCTTGAGTCACGCTGCCCCACCTCCACCTGGTAGTGACCAAACCTCTGGAGGAGCAATCAGAGCACATGGGGTTGATTCAGGGGCCCTCTCTGAGATGTCTAGCTTGGTAGAAACTGTAAATCCACGACCTGACAACTAGGCCAGTTGGTCATTGGACCTTCTGACCAAACATCCAATCTCGATTTTAAAATTTCCACTAGTGGAGAATCCACCACAACTCTTGGATAGTTGTTCCAATAGTTAATTACCTTCACTTTTAACAATTTGCACCTTATTTTCAGTCTGAATTGTCTTGCTTCAAATTCTAGTACTTGGATATGTTATACATTTGTCTGCTAGACTGAAGAGCAAATTATCTAATTTCTGTTCCGCATGTAGGTACTTATAGACTGTGATCAAGTCACCCCTAACTTTCTCTTTGGTAGATTGAGGGTGTGATCCACCAAGGTACTTAGGCACCTAAGTCATGTTTTTAGGCACCATTGTGATCCACAAAACTCCTGGCTGGCTGCCTCCTCACCATGTAGGTGCCTAAATTAATTAAGCACTGCTTTTTTTCCTCTGGGCATTTGCATTCCAGCCTTTCTCTAGGCACCCAGCCACCTATCTCCAGCCTGAGTATGTGCAGTGCTGCCTCGTGATAGGCATCCAGATGCCTATCTGCCGCCTAAAGCCCAGAGCAATTCGCAAACCGGGAAAGACAGGCATTCATCCGCCTCAGTTGTGTACAGGGGCCTGATCCGCAGTGTGGCCTCTGAGAATGCCTATGGGATCAGGCACCTCAGGTGAGCCTACATGAAACAACCAATGAGGGGAGAGAGAAAAGAGAAGGAGGACCCCCCCAACCTTTCACCTACTGGGTTAGGGTATTCACCCAGGATGTGGGAAACCACAGTTCAAGTCTTCTCCTGAGATGGAGAAGGGAGTTGAACAGGTATCAGTCACTTTATAGGTAAGTGCCCTAACCAGTAAATGATGGAATAGTCTGATGTGAGGCTCTGTCATTCTCTCCTACTGAAATTCTTTCACTTTAATTAGATAATTACATATTAATTGAGCCAGTGAAAGAGTTAGAAGGACTCTATAGCTTAGTGGTTAGGGCACTTACCGAAGAGGTAGCATGTTGCCTGTTCATACCCATTCTCTCCCTGAGACAGCAGGGGGACTTAACCTGGGGGCCTCCCACACTCTAAGTGAGTACCACAACCACTGGGCTAAAGGTCATAAGGGAATTGCTCCTTCCTGCCCCTTTTGTTTTGTGCCTCACATGAAACATAGGTGGCTGAGCACCTGCTTTCCTGCAGTTCATGGATAGCTAGCAAAGCTAGGTGCCTCCCTGCAGCCTGGACTTAGGTGCCTATCTCCAAAAGAGGGGGAGGCTTAGAAAACTCCTCTGGTTAGCATCTCCCATTGCCTAGTTTAGGCAGGTCCCCACCTAGGGTGCTGGCCTTGTAGATTACAGTCTAAGGCATCTACTTCTCCCCATTCATTGTATAGGGATCCTAACAGCCTAATTCAAGTTTTGTGGTGCAGAGTTGTTCCTGTGACCTTTGTATATCCCACGCTGAGCTCCTTGAGTCTTTCATGATAAGGTATGTGTGGTAGGGTGTGTAAACCCCACACTCGTTAATCAGGGTCTAACAAGTGCCTGAGTACAATTAGGCCACTGGGAGGCACAGGGAAGGGGTGGTAGGCATAATTAGTGATGAAACACAGCTGGAGAGGAGTTGGGACTTCTTAAAGGAAGGAGCAGAGGGTAATGGGAAAAAGAAGGCCAGGAAGGTGATCCTAGAAAGCAGGTTTTGGTCCTTAAGCTAAAGGTAGAGCGATGCCTGGGAGGCCTGGTATTAGAACTGGAGGGTTTTGCGCCAGGAGGCCACCTCAGAACAGTGAAGCCTGTGGGTGGAGGAAGGTTGGTGTGAGGTAGTAGGAAGCTGGAAGTGGTGATGCTCAACAGTGAGTGACAGTAAAGTCCAAGGAGTCTTTGGGCTAGAGTTTTAGGGACTGCAGGGAGAGATGTGTACCTAGTCAATGTCTGGTGCCCTGTGTATGTTCCAGTTGGGAGTAGAAATTAGTGGTAATTAAGCATTTTTTTTATGTAGCTTTGCTTAATTTCAAAAAATGTACCAGATCTTTTCTCTGAATGCAGAAGAACTCAAATAGCAGGAGACAACTTATTTTGCTCCCAACATCAAGAGCACACTCTTCAGCCTGCATCCCTGACACAAAACCTTCCCCCTAGGTTTCTTCCAGGGTACTGTGCTTTTAGCTACTCCTTTTGGCACGTGTATGTGTGCATGCCCTCTCTCCTGTCTCTTCTCAGTTTCTTTGTTATGCCTGCACAAACGCTCCTATCCAAAACAATACTCAGCAAAAACTCCTGGGTGGGATCACACAGCCCTTTTGTCTTAGAGGCGGTTCATGCTTACAGTTATGTTAGGTATGAACTCACTCTTCAATTATCAGTCTTAATCCTATAACAAGGTTTAACCTAACTCATAAGAGAGGGAAGAACTCTGCTGTCCCTCTCTTGGCCCTAGAAAGCAGAGATACCTGGAAGGTGCAGGACTGGAGAAAGCTCCTGACACAAGAATAGGAAGCAGACCTCTGGGCAGAAGCCCTGGGAGGTGCTACTTGTTACAAAGAGCCCAGGAAGGGACTGGGGGAAAAGGCCTGAAGAAAGACTAATGGTAGGCAAGAGTCCAGGTGGGCTAGTGGCAAGGCATGTGATAAGCAGACCTTACCTGCTGCTTCGAGAGTCACTGGAGAGGAACATATTGTCAAAGGTGGGCCTGGGTTCCCCTACCAGCTAATGGGAAGTCCCCTAATAAGAGGGGATAAGGGAAATTCAGAGCCCAGAGAGAAGGGTGTAAGGACTTTGGGGGCTGGAGACCTGATGCAAGGCCTGAGAAAGTCCAACAAATAATTCTGTCCCCCTAGAAGTAGAGAGATTTTAAAGTGACCTGACCTGGAGGGCTGAATCATGAGAACAGGCAGACCACCACGGACCAGAGTGACCTTGACATGAGGTGCTGGACAGGAAAGAGCTGCTATGCTATGACTGGTCTGAGGGGTGCACCAGTAGAGAGTCCACCATTCTATAGCATGTTTTGCAATCCTTTAATATTACTTTTGGCTCTTCTCTGAACTCTCTCCAATTTTTCAATATCCTTGAATTGTGGACACAGGAATTGGACACAGTATTCCTGTAGTGTCTGCACTAGTGCCTGATACAGAGAGAATGTAACCTCTCTCCTACTCAAGATTTCTCTGTTCACGCATCTAAGGATTATATTAACCCTTTCGGGCACAGTGTCACAGTGAAAACTCATGTTCAGCTGATTAATCAACATGAGCCCCAAATCTCCTTGAGAATCACTGCTTTCCAGGATAATCTCCTATCCTGTAAGTATAGCCTACACTCCTTAGATTTAGCTTGAGCAAAATGCATATTGTTTGATTGTACCCAGCATGCCAAATGATCCAGATTTCTCTGTATCAGTGACCTCTGTCATCTTCATTTATTACTCTCTCCATCTTTGTGTTGTCTATAAAGTTTCTCAGTAATGAATTTTTGTCCCAGGTCACTGATAAAAAAAATTTGAATACCGTAATAGCCCTGCTTTGAAACTTGCTAGAGGTTATCATTAGGGTAACCAGGTGTCCAGTTTTTGACAGGAACACCTGGTCGAAAATGGATCCTGGTGGCTTCGGTCAGCACTGCTGACTGGACTGTTGACTGTCCGGTTGGTGCAGCAGGGCTGGCAGACTCCCTGCTAGCCTTGGTGCCATGGCACAGCTCCTAGGATGCAGCTGGCATGTTGTGTTCCCCCCCCCTCCAGCTCCCGCTCCTATGCGTGGGGTAACCAGGGAGCTCTGCACCCTGCCCCTGCCCCAAGCGCCACCTCCGCAGCCCCCATTGGCCAGGAACCGTGGCCAATGGGAGCTGTGGGGGCGGCGCCTGCAGATGGGGCAGGGTGTGGAGCTGCCTGTCTGTGCCTCCATGTAGGAGCCAGAGGGGGCACATGCCACTGCTTCTGGGAGCTACTTAAGGTAAGTGTCGCCTGGAGCCTGCACCCCTGACCCCCTCCTGGGCCCCAACCCTCTGCCACAGCCCTGATCCCCCCCCCCACCCTCCAAACCCCTCGGTCCCAGCCCAGAGTACCCTCCTGCACCCCAAACCCCCTATCACTCCCCCCTGCACTCCAACAGCCTGCCTCAGCCCTGATCCCCCTCCGTACCCCTCAGTCCCAGCCCAGAGCACCCTCCTGTATCCCAAACCCCTTATCCCCAGCCCCACCCCAGAGTCTGCATCCCCAGTCAGAGCCCTCACACTCCAATCCCCTGCCCCAGCCCAGAGCCCCCTCCTGCACCTCAAACCTCTCACCCCAGAGCCCACACCCCCAAGCTGGAACCATCACCCCCTCCCACACCCCAGCCCCCTGAGCCAGCCTGGTGAAAGTGAGTGAGCGTGCGGAGAGCAAGTGACAGAGGGAGGGGAGATGGAGTAAGGTGGGTGGGGCAGGGCAAGGGCGTTCGGTTTTGTGTGAGTAGAAAGTTGGCAACCCTAGTTATCACTATGCATCAGGACTGGGGCACACTGGTAGGGAGATGTGGAGCGCTTAGGGACACACCCTGAACCTTTTTCTATGGCTAAATAGGTTCCAGGTTGTCCATCTGGAACCTTTAGGTGCACCAGATTTACTAGCAGACCTGAAGAGAAGTGGAATTTAACAGCTAGCTGAGTACAATTTGATTAAATTTGGAGGAAAAGAAACAAGTTCAGAAAACCATGCAGCTATAGAAAAATGTGGTGAAAACCCTAGTCATACCCTGTATCTGATTATTTCTAGGCAGATACTATTAATATTCTCTTTTGAGTATTGTACTTGTAAAGCTGATCTTTTGCATACTATGAAAAGCAATAGCTGGTTCACTTTGCTTACAGCAAAGAAGCCTTTATTTTATACTTGCTGGCACTGTGGAGTAAGGATCTCCAGTCTCTTAAGTAATCATAGATCATTTCAGAGCTATCTTTTCAACAAGACACTGTACTCTTGACAGTTCACTTAAGCCAGTGGTGGGCAACCTATGGCCCGTCAGGGTAATTCGCTGGCTGGGCCATGAGACAGTTTGTTTACATTGACCATTGGCAGGCACAGCCGGCCACTGGGAGCTGCAGGCGGCCATGCCTGCGGACGGTCAATGTAAACAAACTGTCTCGTGGCCCACGAGCAGATTACCCTGATGGGTGGCAGGTTGCCCACCACTGACGTAAGCAGTTAATTCTTAGACTCAATACTAAATAATATATCTTAATGGTTATCTAGAACCCTACAGTAACACTTAAGAAATACTCTATTGTGACAAAGAAATAACAATGTTAATTATATAATACTGAGCTATTTTTTTATTACTCAGATTTTACTTTTACTTCAGCAAAATCTCAACTGAATAATCATTTTGGGATTTAATCTATTTGCTGGTTACAGCCTGTTCACATATTATTTGTGCTGTTTTAATATTCTCAGTAATTTCTTGTGAGTAGCATATTGTTGGTGCTGTAGTTAAAATACTGTAGGGGTGTGTGTGTGTGATCTGTGGACAAGTTCCACTGGAATTGCACTTAGGTGTTTGATACCTCCTCAAAATCTTTCACACTTTCTATATATATAAGTGGGTATGTGGGTAGTTTGTAAGCTCTTCTGGACAGGGCCTCTTTTTGGTTTGTTTGTCCCCTAGCACAATGGGACTCTTGCTCAAGATTGGGCACTCATAGGTGCTACTGCAATGCATAACACAAATAACTGCTAAAGATCTGTTTTTAAAACACTAGTTTTAAAATTTAGCTAATATTTGAGGCTGGAACCATATGCCACCCAAACAAATGGAGATAGCTTTAAGTTAGCAGGGTCTGTTTCCTGTGGAAGGTTTTTAATTTGAAAATCAGTTTATTGTCCCTTGATTGCATAGAGTATAGAATGATTGATATCTGTTTTCTGGGTAGTAACAGTAAGTTTGTTTTTTATAAGTCCAACTATAACCATCTGCAATCCACTCTTAATACACTTGACCTGCCGTGTAGCCTTGGGCAAGACATTTCACCTCTGTATCCTCTCCCACCTTTTGTTTGTCTTGACTATTTAAATTGTAAATTCATCAGGGCAAGGACCCTGTCTCACCAGGTGTTGTGACATATGGTTTTTCATACTGCACAGTCTCAGTTGGAGACTCTGGCTACTATGATATAAAGAAATAATTACACAGGAAAAAGTTCTAGAAGAGTCACTGTGATGTGTGGGAGACAGATTCTTCTGAGGAAGCAGTGAGCAAAGCTAGATTGGAGAACATCTGAGAGAGGGTGGTCCTGGAGATGTCTAGGGGGAAAAGTTTTGGAAGCATCATGGGTCAAATTGATCCCCAAGGAGCATGAAGACTGGGTAGTGGAGGAATTTGAAATGATTCTGGATACTTTCCTAAACTAGATGAAGTGGTTGGTGGTGGATGTATTCAGATGAATAACAAGCCTGTAGGCCACTTATATCAGGGGCTGAACCACTTACTGTATCTGGATAAAGGCCAATACTCTCTGAAAGAACTTCAGCAAAAACTTTCACAAAAAACTACCACATGTGAGCAATCAGTGCACAATTAAATCTATTATGAACTGCCCGAATTATCTGCCTTTTTTAAAAAAAAAATCCAAACAAACCAGCTGTTGTGGAACACCTCTTATTTAGCAATTACAAAAAATCTTTGGTCAAGTGGGACTTACTACTGCTTGGTTAACTCCTGTCATGCTGATTTGTAAGCTATCTTGAACAACAGAACTATATTTGCAGTAGAAAAGAGTTTCAATCTTTATCTTGATATAAATTGTGGAGCTCATGGATGGCAGGCAGTTTATTCTGTTTGGACAATATCTAACTAAAACTACATTAAGATGTAAACTGTTAAAATATTTAAACACACCTTTCCAACAGCAGCTGCCAAAGATTAAATGTTAGGTGCTATTTTAGGTACAACACGCTATTATTAACAAAACTTACATTTTAGAGAGAATCTTTAAATGTGAAGGATTTCCGGAGCACGCTACTAACTACACTTCAGGGTAGCATATGCCATGGGAGTTTGGATCCTGCAAAGTGCTGAGCACCACTCAGGAGAAGCTCAGCCATTTATATGCTCAGGCCCTAAACTCAGATTGAGTTTTCAGGATGCTGAGCATTGGTCTAACTCTTGCTTCCATTGAAGCCAATGGCACTTCTTACTGTTGACTTCACTGGGAGCATATTTAGGCCAACACTGAACACTACTGAAGACCCCATCCTTAAATTCCATACTGCTGCCCCTTCATGCTTTTTAGTTCCTTGGCTTTCTCCAACACACTCAGTTTGCTCTGAAATTCTTCAGGTTTTGCCTCAGTCCGAAGATTTTGAAAAAAAACTGGGTTCAGCTGCTAATGTATTCACACATGAAGATAATACACTGCTCCAAATGACATTTTTGCAGTCCAATAACTCAAAAGAATGGCTGTAGTTGGAAACATCAAAACGGGCTTGCTCTTTTACCCTCTTTCAGAAAAGAGAAAAGTTTAACGTCAGAAGAAAATTTGTTTAGTGTTTTTAAAAGGTACTAATCTCTGAGATCAGGGTTATAACTGACGCCCTGCAGAGTGGGTTGTAGTACATCAGCCCCCAGTAGGTGTCTGGTAGCATGCTCAGAGGCAAGTGCTGTAGATGTTCTAAGTGTAACCTCCACTTCTGGAACTCTGGACTGAGCCTCTCGGGGGGTCTTATGGATTACAACAGTACCAACTAACAGAACCATCTGACACCATTTCCCAGCATGCTTGGAGTCAGGAGTGAGGACAGAATGGACCAGAAACACGTGCAGAGTCCAGTAGGGAGGCTTCTGCATTGTATGATATGGACAAGCAGTTTACTGGGCCAATGATGAGCCAGGGCTGCTCAGCCCCTCAGTGGTAGGGGACAGCCTGACTCAAATTAAACCTTGTCTGTGTCTGAGTTTGGAGTGGAGAGGAAGCTGAACAGCTCAGGGAGTCTGTCTGACTCCCCACAAAGTGAGTCTGGGAACTGCTGTGGGATCTAGTGCTTGGGCCAGGCAGTTGGGCTACCGAGAGCCACAGATCTCCAAACCAGGGAGACAGGAGAGGACGCTGCTTCAGCCAGGGCCAAAGATTCTGTAAGAGGACCCCTTTTTTTTGTTTAAGCTGGCTGATGTTCACAGTGCTGCAACACTCATCTCTGAACTCATCCTGAGCCTACCATGTGCCTGGGAAGATGCCAGACAGGGAGCTGGTGGCTGGGAAGAGTTGTGAGCAGTGAGAAATTTGTTCAGGTTTTAGTACTTATTAGTTAACACTAACTCTGTCCTTATTGGGAGCAGGAAGATAGAATTTTGGTAATAATTTCTTCGCTGGGACTTTTGTTGATGTACCCTGTTTTGTATGTACTGGATTTTATACTCCTTGTCAGGAGTGGTAGTATTACTCACTTCCCAAGGGACAGTATCCCTTGTGTCTTGGACACAGAGAGGCATCACCTTGGGTGGAGGCACCTGATGCTGCACAAGAACCCAGGACCCAGCAAAGGGGAGAAGCCACTCCAAATAACATGCACTGGGAAGGAGACTTGAGCCACACCATGGGGAGAGGCTGCACAAGCACTAACGGTCAGATTTTTAATGGTATCTAGGTGCCTAACTCCCACTGAAGTCGGGAGTTTAAATATTTTTGAGGATCTGGGCCTAGATCCTTTTCTTTCAACTCAGCTGTGATTAAGAGAAGGTATGCACTAACAAACCAGCAGGTTTATTACTGTATGTTTAAGCTCACATCTTAAAAATATAGTCTGCTATATGGTGTAGTTCTTAAAGTTAGTATTAGAGTTAACAAATGGCAAAAACAATTTTGATACTATTTCCATTTCATAGATTTTAAAATGAAACACTTTTTTCACTTATTCTTGGGGAACTTTACATGAAATAGTTGAGACAATCTAAAATTTTGAAGTGTTGTCATTTCCTCCTGTTTTGCTAGTAAATGCAATAAGATAGGTGGGGTCCTGACTGTATGTATTTTTACACCTCCCTGTCCCCTTCCTTTCTGCAACTCTGTTTCCAATCATCTCCACGTTTGGGAAAGGTAGAATGGGAAAGTTGGTGTTTCATTCCTCCAGTCTGTCACTTTTTTCAAAGACGGACAATTTTAAAAATGTACAAAGTGAAAAGAGGAAAAATGAGAGAAAACAGTGTCTGGGGGAAGGCATTAGACATGCAATCTATAGCGCATTCAGTAGCAACAAACAAAAGCTTTTCAAAAACCAAAATAAATTTCAAATTTGAAACACAACTTGAAAATTATCATTTTTTCCCCGTGGGAAAAATTTAATTTGGAAATGTTTTTTCAGTGTTCAGACTCTGCAACCTCTCACCCCCACTTTCCCTATGTGAGTTCTTAGTCCCAGCCAGACTGCATGGGAGAAGGAGTAATCAGCAATGACTCCCACATTGCAGTCCTGAGTTGCAGTGAAGATAGGGTGGTGGTAGACATGAAAAGACCCCTCCCTACTATCCAGCCTCCTTAGGAAGAAACATCACATTTGCTAGGCTTTCCAAAGGTGCTCAACTCTGGGGTGCGTCAGACCAAAGGAGGAAGTGAGAAGAGAGTTCAGGGCCCTCTGAGAATGCTGACTCAAGTACGCAAATGTAGAAAGCGTAAGTCTTCAGTTATGTAGTTGTTATAGAGTAGTTTTTGCCATGCATTAAACGTTAGTTTTCCAATAATCCAGTAGATTGCATTTCTGTTCTGGAAAGAGTATCTGGAGGCGGTGGGTTACCCCTCTTCCCCAGTTTCTCAGACTTTGGTAGTGTGCTATATATGATGGATACAAATAATTCCTATTTTTGGCTTACAATATCCTGTGACCTCTTACGTTTTGTTTAAAAATGCTCCTATAAGACTGAGTGACCTAACTTTCATCTGTCCTCTCACGTTATGCCTAAACTATATAGGAAGGATCAGAGTTTTCCACACCGTTGTAAGTCTGTTGCTGTTCAGGCAATGAATTCTGGCACAGTGTAAAATGTTACAATAGCCATTTTAGGAACCTCATTGTTATGACAGGTTTCAGAGTAACAGCCGTGTTAGTCTGTATTCGCAAGAAGAAAAGGAGTACTTGTGGCACCTTAGAGACTAACCAATTTATTTGAGCATAAACTTTCGTGAGTTACATCCGCATGCATCCGATGAAGTGAGCTGTAGCTCACGAAAGCTTATGCTCAAATAAATTGGTTAGTCTCTAAGGTGCCACAAGTACTCCTTTTCTTATTGTTATGACAG
This sequence comes from Lepidochelys olivacea, assembly GCF_965140295.1. Taxonomy (NCBI): domain Eukaryota; kingdom Metazoa; phylum Chordata; order Testudines; family Cheloniidae; genus Lepidochelys; species Lepidochelys olivacea. The sequence goes on from NC_140416.1 coordinate 106,062,682, forward strand.
ATGCTGCTGTCAAGGGGACTTCTCTGTGAGAAGCCAAGTGTAAAGCAGGGGAATAGTCCTGCTCTTGGGCGGAACTTTCCTGGCTTCTGCACTATCCTGGTGAAGTGGGCTAGCGAAAGGATCTGAGTCCTCGCTCCCACTTCCTTTACTCAGTGGCCTCCCTGCCCTTGAGGACTCCCCTTCCACTCTCCTGTCTGGCAGAGTCCTCGTAACCCCAACAAGGCTGGACCCAGGATTCCTGGGGGCCTCGACCCCCAACCCTGCTGTGGTCACCTAGGACAGGGGCTAGGGTGTCCCCACTCCGGGGTACTCTCTCTGCACTGGGCACTTCTCTGATCCACTGACCGTTACATACAAGTTAAAGCAAATGCAAGTTATTTAATCAACAATTAAATTTAAAAAGAATAAGAAAAAATGGGAAAGGTTAAAGGAAACACATCACCCCGCTCTGTGGCAGGGAGCATCACAAACAGTGTCTCTGGAATGTCAGGGCAGTTCACAGTCTGTTCCTGGTAAGTCCCAGGCCACCTTCTCAGGCCCTGGCTTTGCTGCAGGGACGCTGTGGGTTGGACACTTGCTCTGGTGGTGGCCACATGCTCTCAGGCTCTAAGTGGTAGGACCCTTCTTCCCAGTGTCGCCCCCGCCCTGTCGGGGTTACGATCCAAGCCTGGCCTGCAGAGCCTCTTGGCTGAGGCGTCTCCCTGTGCTGGGCCTGCTGCCCAGGGTCCCCCTCGCTCTCCCCAGCTGCTCACCACACCCAGCTCCAGACTGCTCCCGCCCTAGCTCCACCACTCTGTCTCTGCTGCTGCTCTGCTGCCAGCTCCTTGGGCGGCTGCTTTGGCCCCTCTACCTCTGGTTGCTACAGCTCTGCTCCCAGGACAGGTCCGCTCTGCAGGCTGCTTCTGTGACTCTGCTCCCAGCACTGACCTGCTTCCTGGGCTGCTTTTCTGGCCCCTCTGGCTCTGGTTGCTGCAGCTCTGCTCCCAGGGCAAGTCTGCTCTCTCTGGGCTGTGCCTCTGGCTTTGGGGCTGCAGCTCTGCTCCCAGCACAGGGGCTGCTCTCTCTGGGCTGTTTTTCTGGTCCCTCTGGATCCAGCACAGCTCTGCTCCCCAGCTCAGCTTGAGCCCCTGGTTTCTCCTTAGCTCGGCCCCACTCTGTGTGACCCAGGCAATTCCAGCTCACGCAGAGGACGGGACCTCCCTGGCCTCCTGACTCCCTGATTAGCCTGCCCGCCCTGTCATTCAGGCTGACCTAGAGCATTGGCCTCTCCCCATTGTTCCTGGGGTCTGTCAGTCTCAGGGTCCTGATTCCCCATTGACCCTTCCCCCTTTTTAGTACTGGGAGCCAGCCAATCAAAACACCCCCACTGAACAGTCCCCTTACACAAGCACCCTCTCTTGCCACTGAAGTCAGTGGGAGATGAAGGTGCTAAGCACCTTGTGGGATCAAGCCCCAAGTGAAATATCCTTTTGATTTACTCACATCACATTAGGGTATTGATAGCTCAGGCTGGGAAAGTTCCTTTGTCAGAAGGCAAACCACTGCGAAATGTGATTGAAATGAAGGTGAATTAAAACCAGCATTTCTGAGTCTCTTGCTGATAACTGCAATCTTGCTGAGAAGTGACATCCATGTGTGGTACAGGGCTCAGTGTCCATGTCAAGGTTCCTCCCCCACTCTGAACTCTAGGGTACAGATGTGGGGACCTGCATGAAAAACCTCCTAAGCTTATCTTTACCAGCTTAGGTCAAAACTTCCCCAAGGTACAAAATATTACACCCGTTATCCTTGGACTGGCCGCTACCACCACCAAACTAATACTGGTTACTGGGGAAGAGCTGTTTGGACGCGTCCTTCCCCCCCAAAATACTTCCCAAAACCTTGCACCCCACTTCCTGGACAAAGTTTGGTAAAAAGCCTCACCAATTTGCCTAGGTGACTACAGACCCAGACCCTTGGATCTTAAGAACAATGAACAAACCTCCCAACACTTGCACCCCCCCTTTCCTGGGAAATGTTGGATAAAAAGCCTCACCAATTTGCATAGGTGATCACAGACCCAAACCCTTGGATCTGAGAACAATGAAAAAGCATTCAGTGTTTTACAAGAAGACTTTTAATAAAAAATAGAAGTAAATAGAAATAAAGAAATTCCCCCTGTAAAATCAGGATGGTAGATATCTTACAGGGTAATTAGATTCAAAAACATAGAGAACCCCTCTAGGCAAAACCTTAAGTTACAAAAAAGATACACAGACAGAAATAGTTATTCTATTCAGCACAATTCTTTTCTCAGCCATTTAAAGAAATCATAATCTAACACATACCTAGCTAGATTACTTACTAAAAGTTCTAAGGCTCCATTCCTGGTCTATCCCTGGCAGAAACCAGCATACAGACTGACACAGACCCTTTGTTTTTCTCCCTCCTCCCAGCTTTTGAAAGTATCTTGTCTCCTCATTGGTCATTTTGGTCAGGTGCCAGCGAGGTTACCTTTAGCTTCTTAACCCTTTACAGGTGAGAGGAGCTTTCCCCTGGCCAGGAGGGATTTCAAAGGGGTTTACCCTTCCCTTTATATTTATGACACGCCCCCCAAATCTCAGCTAGGGTGAAACACTGGCTGGGATTTCTTCCTGGAGCTCTAGGAAAAACGGAGTTAATAAGACACATGCATCTCTAAATATACTACCAAGTACATAAAGACTAACAATATTTTCCACATCTCAAGGACGATTTTAACCAGTTGATTCTGGGAAATTTTCACGGGAGAGTGCATCAGCCACTTTGTTAGAAGCTCCTGAGATGTGTTGGATGTCGAAATCAAAATCTTGGAGAGCTAAACTCCACCGAAGAAGTTTTTTGTTAGTTTCCTTGACGGTGTGAAGCCACTTCAGTGCAGCATGGTCGGTTTGCAGGTGGAAACGCCGTCCCCAAACATATGGGCGTAGCTTTTCCAGAGCGTAGACAATGGCGTAACATTCTTTTTCAGTGACTGACCAGTTGCTTTCCCTCTCACAGTTTTTTGCTGAGAAACACTACAGGGTGGAATTCTTGATCAGGTCCTTTCTGCATTAAAACTGCTCCCACACCACGCTCGGATGCATCTGTGGTTACTAGGAACGGTTTGTCAAAGTCTGGGGCCCTTAGTACAGGGTCAGACATGAGTGTCGCTTTAAGCTTGTTAAAGGCCTTCTGACACTTTCCGGTCCACTGAACAGCATTTGGCTGTTTCTTTTTGGTTAGGTCTGTCAATGGGGCAGCGATTTGGCTGTATTGCGGTACAAATCGTCTGTAATAACCGGCCAAGCCTAAGAAGGATTGAACCTGTTTCTTTGACTTTGGGACAGGCCACTTTTGGATAGCATCCACTTTGGCCTGTAGGGGGCTGATAGTTCCTTGACCCACCTGGTGTCCAAGGTAAGTCACTCTGTTTAGGCCTATTTGACACTTCTTAGCCTTAACAGTTAGTCCTGCCTCCCTTATGCGCTCAAGGACTTTTTGTAGATGTTCCAGGTGGTCTGCCCAGGAATCCGAAAATATGGCCACATCGTCAAGGTAGGCGACTGCATATTCTCCTAATCCCGCTAGGAGACCATCTACAAGTCTTTGGAAAGTGGCGGGTGCATTTCGCAGCCCGAAAGGGAGTACATTAAATTCATACAGCCCGAGATGTGTGATGAAGGCTGACCTTTCCTTGGCAGATTCATCTAGCGGTACCTGCCAGTACCCCTTGGTTAAGTCCAAGGTAGAGATGAACTGGGCCCATCCCAGTTTCTCTAATAGTTCATCTGTGCGTGGCATTGGATAGTTGTCTGGGCGAGTTACAGCATTTAGCTTACGGTAGTCCACGCAAAAACGTATTTCCCCATCTGGTTTGGGAACTAGAACCACTGGAGATGCCCATGCACTTTCAGAGGGGCGGATTACACCCATCTGTAACATATCCTGGATCTCCCGTTCTATAGCAGTTTTAGCTTGAGGAGACACCCGGTAAGGGTGGACCCTAATTGGGTGAGCATTACCTGTGTCAATGGAGTGGTATGCCCGTTCAGTCAGTCCTGGGGTGGCTGAGAACGTTGGCGCGTAGCTAGTGCACAGCTCCTGGATCTGCTGTCGCTGCATACGCCCAAGGGTCATGGAGAGGTTCACCTCTTCCACACCACCAGCACATTTCCCTTCGTAGTAGACACCTTCAGGCCACTCAGCGTCGTCTCCTCCCTGGGCTGTATACTGACAAACCTTTAATTCTCTGGAATAAAAGGGCTTTAGAGAATTAATATGGTACACCTTAGGCTTTCGGTTGGAGGTGGGGAATGCTATGAGATAATTAACAGCTCCCAGGCGCTCCTGGACCATGAATGGCCCTTCCCACGATGCTTCCATTTTATGGGCCTGCAGCGCCTTTAAGACCATGACCTGGTCTCCTACTTTGAAGGAACGCTCTCTGGCATGTTTATCATACCAGGCTTTTTGCTCTTTTTGAGCATCCTGTAAGTTTTCTCTAGCAAGGGCTAAAGAGGTTCGGAGGGTGTTTTGTAGGTTGGTTACAAAGTCCAGAATGTTAGTTCCTGGAGAAGGTGTAAATCCCTCCCATTGCTGCTTCACCAACTGCAATGGCCCCTTAACCTCACGGCCATATACAAGTTCAAATGGGGAAAACCCTAAACTGGGATGTGGTACAGCTCTGTAGGCAAAGAGCAACTGCTGCAACACTAGGTCCCAATCATTGGAGTGCTCATTTACGAATTTACGTATCATGGCCCCCAAAGTTCCATTAAACTTCTCCACCATGCCATTTGTTTGATGATGGTAAGGAGTGGCAACCAAGTGATTGACCCCATGAGCTTCCCAAAGGTTTTTCATAGTTCCTGCCAGGAAATTAGTCCCTGCATCTGTGAGGATGTCGGAGGGCCAACCTACCCTGGCAAAAATGTCTGCTAGTGCCTGGCACACACTTTTAGCCCTGGTGTTGCTTAGAGCTACTGCTTCCGGCCATCGGGTGGCAAAATCCATGAAAGTCAGTATGTACTGCTTTCCTCTGGGTGTCTTTTTTGGAAAAGGACCCAGAATATCCACAGCTACTCGCTGAAATGGAACTTCAATGATGGGGAGTGGCTGGAGAGGGGCTTTGACCTGGTCTTGGGGTTTTCCCACTCTTTGGCACACCTCACAAGACTGGACATAGGTAGAAACATCCTTGCCCATTCCCTCCCAGTGGAATGATCCCCCCAAACGGTCTTTGGTCCTGTTCACCCCAGCGTGGCCACTAGGGTGATCATGGGCTAAGCTCAAGAGCTTGGCCCGGTATTTAGTTGGAACTACCAACTGTCTCTGAGGATGCCAGTCTTCCTGGTGTCCACCAGAAAGAGTTTCCTTGTATAAAAGTCCTCTTTCTACAACAAACCTGGATCGATTAGAAGAGCTGAGAGGCGGTGGGTTGCTCCGTGCCGCCGTCCAAGCTCTCTGGAGGCTTTCATCTGCTTCCTGTTCGGTCTGGAACTGTTCCCTTGATGCTGGAGACATCAGTTCCTCATGGGATTGTGGACCTAGGCTTGGTCCCTCTGGAAGCGATATAGGGGATGGAGCTGTTTCTATTGACTGTGAACCGCTCTCCGCTGGTGCACTATGTTGGGATTCAGGCTCCGGCTGAGCCTCTTGTGTAGGGTTATCGGCTGCTGCCAGTTCAGGTTCAGTGGGGCCCTCTGGTGTTGAGGTTGCAAGTATTGGATTCAGTGCTGACACTGGGTCTGGTGTTGGTTGTTCGGCTGGTTCCGGTTCTGGGACTGGTTCCGTCTGGGTCTCTGGAACTGGATCCACTACTGCTGTTGCAGACATTGGCCTGGGGTCCGGGTCCATCACCTCTGACTGGGTCCTGATAGAAGTTTCCGGAACAGAGCTAGGCCTCATGGCTTGTTTAGCCTGGCTGCGGGTGACCGTTCCCACCCTCTTGGCCTGCTTCACATGATTGGCCAAGTCTTCCCCCAACAGCATGGGGATAGGATAATCATCATAGACTGCAAAAGTCCACATTCCTGACCATACTTGTACTGGACAGACAACTTGGCTGTAGGCAAATTGAAAGAGTTGGACTTGAAGGGTTGAATCGTCACTTGGATCTCTAGGTTGATTAAATTGGGGTCCACTAAGGAAGCATGGATAGCTGACACTTGTGCTCCGGTGTCCCTCCACGTGGTGACCTTCTTCCCACCCACACTCACAGTTTCCCTCCGCTCCAAGGGTATCTGGGAGGTATCTGGGCCTGTGGACCTCTGGTGTGATTCCGGTGCAATGAACTGTAATCTGTTGGGGTTCTTGGGGCAGTTGGCCTTTACATGCCCCAGCTCGTTACACTTAAAACATCGTCCAGCTGACGGGTCACTGGGGCGAGGAGGGTTGCTGGAGAACGGGGTGGTGGGACGATAAGGGGTCTGGAGGGTTCTTTGGGAGGTAGGTGGGGCTTTGGGCGGCCCCCGGTAATAGGGTGTGGTCTGGGGTGGTCCCTTCTGGTCTCCGCTCCAACTGCGACCAGTTTTCTTCTTCTCTGCCACCTCCACCCATCTGGCTCCAATCTCTCCTGCCTCGATTACAGTTTTGGGTTTCCCATCTAGGATGTATCTTTCTATTTCCTCAGGAACACCCTCTAAGAATTGTTCCATTTGCATTAGGAAGGGCAAATTTACTGGAGATTCAACACTTGCTCCTGATATCCAGGCATCCCAATGTTTCACAATGTGGTAGGCATGTCGGGTAAATGACATGTCTGGTTTCCACCTTAGGGCTCTGAACCTCCGACGAGACTGCTCGGGTGTTATCCCCATTCTGACTCTCGCCTTGGATTTAAACAGTTCATACTTGTTCATGTGTTCTTTAGGCATTTCAGCTGCCACCTCAGCTAAGGGTCCACTGAGCTGCGGCCTCAGCTCTACCATGTATTGGTCAGTAGAGATGTTGTACCCAAGGCAGGCCCTTTCGAAGTTTTCTAAGAAGGCCTCAGTATCATTACCTGCCTTGTAGGTGGGGAACTTTCTGGGATGGGAAGTGGTACCTGGAGAAGGATTGCTAGGGTTTGTTGGTATATTCTGCTGGGCCTTTATCCTCTCCACCTCCTCCACATGCTTCCTCTCTTTTTCCTTCTCCTCCAGTTCTTTGTCCCTCACTTCCATAGCTCTCCTGTGAGCAGCCGCTTGGTGTTGTTCTGCCTCCCTTTCTTGTTCCTTCTTCAGCTGCATGAGTTCTATCTGTCTTTCATGTTCCCTTTGTCTTTCCTCAGCCTGAAATTTGGCTAATTCGAGCTGTAGTCGAGCCGCGGATTTTGCCATTCTAACCTCTCTGTTTTTACTAACTTTACACCCGAGGTTTAGAAATAAAACAACAAAACTTGGCTGTAAAATTTTGCTGTGCTGGAATAGAATACCTATTCTCTGATAGTGATTGTCAGCCTACAGAAAAAGACAATTCCCTTGTCTCTGCTCTGGGCCCAAATTAAAGCAAAAAACCTCCAACTACTTGGAAACCTGCTTACCCAGCCCAAAGAAAAAAAAATTCCTTTTCAAACCTGTGCTCCTTGTAAAACAAAAAAAAATCAAAATCCTAAAAAAAAAAAACCCTGCCACTTTTGTCTCCAGGCAAATGGGTAGAGCACCCCCCCCCCCCTATTTACTTTTAGGAAGAAAAGAAAAAAAAAACTCTGGGTTGAAAAACTGTGAATTTCCCTGCAGGAGTTAAGTACCCTGCCTCCAGGCAAGAAAACCTGCAATTCACAAGATAATCCCCTTTTGTCTCTGCTTGGCCACAAAGCAGAGAGAAACCAAGCTGCTTTCAGTTTCAAAGCTGCTTTCTGGATTTCCTAAAAATTCCTTTTTAAAATCTGTATTTCTAGTTCAAAAAATCTCAACTGGATCTCAAAATGATTTCAGGTTAATCCCACCACTGTGCCACCATGTCAAGGTTCCTCCCCCACTCTGAACTCTAGGGTACAGATGTGGGGACCTGCATGAAAAACCTCCTAAGCTTATCTTTACCAGCTTAGGTCAAAACTTCCCCAAGGTACAAAATATTACACCTGTTATCCTTGGACTGGCCGCTACCACCACCAAACTAATACTGGTTACTGGGGAAGAGCTGTTTGGACGCGTCCTTCCCTCCCAAAATATTTCCCAAAACCTTGCACCCCACTTCCTGGACAAGGTTTGGTAAAAAGCCTCACCAATTTGCCTAGGTGACTACAGACCCAGACCCTTGGATCTTAAGAACAATGAACAAACCTCCCAACACTTGCACCCCCCTTTCCTGGGAAATGTTGGATAAAAAGCCTCACCAATTTGCATAGGTGACCACAGACCCAAACCCTTGGATCTGAGAACAATGAAAAAGCATTCAGTGTTTTACAAGAAGACTTTTAATAAAAAATAGAAGTAAATAGAAATAAAGAAATCCCCCCTGTAAAATCAGGATGGTAGATATCTTACAGGGTAATTAGATTCAAAAACATAGAGAACCCCTCTAGGCAAAACCTTAAATTACAAAAAAGATACACAGACAGAAATAGTTATTCTATTCAGCACAATTCTTTTCTCAGCCATTTAAAGAAATCATAATCTAACACATACCTAGCTAGATTACTTACTAAAAGTTCTAAGGCTCCATTCCTGGTCTATCCCTGGCAGAAACCAGCATACAGACTGACACAGACCCTTTGTTTCTCTCCCTCCTCCCAGCTTTTGAAAGTATCTTGTCTCCTCATTGGTCATTTTGGTCAGGTGCCAGCGAGGTTACCTTTAGCTTCTTAACCCTTTACAGGTGAGAGGAGCTTTCCCCTGGCCAGGAGGGATTTCAAAGGGGTTTACCCTTCCCTTTATATTTATGTCAGTCCACTTGTCCTGTTCCTATGTGATCCATTTTAACTGTCAGAATCAAATTGGCAGCAAGACAGAGCCTAGCTCTGAATCCAGTGCATACGTGTCTTGGCTTTGTCTAATTGTGCCCTTGTGCTTCATGGGTGAGCAATTTGGGGGAGGGTGCAAGAAACCCCCTCTGTTCTCTACCTTCCTTTTCCCATTAAGCTCCCATACAGCAGCCAGCTACAACTAATTCCTGAACTCCCTTGAACATAGAGACTGCTCCCTCCATGTACACCCTGGTGTGCAAAATGCTCCGTGCAGTCAGGGAGAATACAGGGTGAGAGCCCTCCCTCTACTATACAACACTGGCCACCATTCTGGGGAACTCTGGAAAGAATTCTGCATTTAGGATCTATAACTGGCATTACATTGGCCTGTGCCTTAAAGGTGTAATTGAAGCGATAGGGTAAAATCCTGGCTCTAGGGAGGTCAGTGACAAAACTCCCATTGACTTCAATCTGTCAGGATTTCACCCTTGACTTTTATTTCTTTCAGTCCCTGTGTGACTTTGAAACAGAGCTATAATCACTCTCAGAAGGTTTCCTCGCTTATATTTTTGATAATTGGTCAAATTATAATTTGATAATTTGATAAACTGTCCTCTCAACCTACAAGGATCACTTCTTTCAACTCTTATTCCCAATTAGAAACTGCTTTTTCTTTTCCCCCCATTTCTTGCTCCACCAACCCAGCCAGCATCCGTGAGGCCAATCCTGGAGGTTCCCAGCACTCTCACCTCCTTCCTTTGTGATGTATTGAAAACTGTTTAATATTACAGCTATCACTTTAAGAGTAAGGGGGTTCCTGGTCCTGCTTACAGCAAGGGCTCTGCAGGGAAATATATGATCAAAGTCAGTCTACAGAGAGCCAGCATAGAGTAAGGTGGAGTGGAGTTGTAGCTTTCTGTTTCAAAGAGTAGCCTGCTTTGTCTCTTTCTGCTTTGAAGTTCTTGTGTGGTGGTCTGAATTCTAAGAAATAAAGTAGTTACATCCAGCCTTTCAGATGGAATATTCTACATTTTTATCTAACTTCTGTTTGTATGCTAAGAACACAAGATCAACCAGGCCCCATATTGCTAAAAGAAACATCTGAATTGTCACTGAGGTTGATGTCATGCGGAACGTTGATATTTTTAGACGGGGAAAACAAAATCGAAAGGTTTTCAGCCCAAGCTCTTGTCTTAGAATCAGGCTAAGAAGGATTAGAGATAAAAGTCAAGGAGATGGAGGGAGGGGGACTAATTGATGGGAGAGGAAAACTAAATAACATTTAATGAAGTGTTCAGCTGATCATTAGCTTCACACAGTTCTAGTTTAAAGTGAGTTTCAAAGTTGAAGATCAATGCCTTGTGTTGTAGTAGGGAGCAGGAATAGCTCAGAATACACAAGCCTGTATTCTGTAAATCTTCTAAAATGCTGTGCTGTCATTTCAAGCATCACTAAATATTTCATTAAATTTTATGTACATACAAATAGAAATGAAATGTTGAGAAAGTTTATCCTCCTTATACTAGAAGGCTTTTTATTTCAGAGTGGTCTGTCTTGTCAATTTCGATGGCTAGGGTGAAAGCACTGATATAATTCTTCCTTTTTGCCTCCAATGTTCAACTTCAGGTTCTTTTCAGTACTTTTTTAAAAGAAGACAGTAATTTGCTGCAGGAGTTCTTACCAAGCTGATGTCAGTCAGGTTACAATTAACCATATGTCTTTCTCTGGGGGATGAATGGAGACAGCACAAGTGAATACACAGGTTTAAAACAAGCTGAGGTCTCACTAAGATCCTGTAAATACAAGGTTCATTCTGGGAAGCTCGGTGGCAATTTTACCAAGTGTTCCACCACTTTTCTGGTCATTTTGACCTGGCAAGGTAAACAAGGATTAAAAATCAAACAGGAAATATACAAGAACATTTGTAATCACCCAGCCTTATTGAGCACAGTTGATAGGGCTGGAATGATGTTTGTTTGTTTGTTTGTTTGTTTGTTTGTTTAAAGTCCATTCTGTTCAGGCGTGCCATGATACATCTCCCAAGGTCCATATAAATGAATAAAAGAGCAAGACCTTTCTTCACTGTGTATGGGAACAGTGTATCCTAAAACTAGTTTGCCTGTTGCAATGCAGATGATCATGTACATTGAAGAGCTCACTCTTTCAAGTGAATTTAGATATCAGCTGAAATTGACAGTCCTCTTAGTTCAGAGAACAGCAGTGCAAAGCTTTTCAAAGCTCTATCCTTACCTGGAGAGGTGACTGTTTTTAGGAATGGGAAGATAGGTCACCACACATGTTCTGCAGCCCTTGGCCTCTGCTTAATTATGTGTGGGCACCTCCTGGGGAACTCTGTTGTGCATGCACAGTCCTACCGTTGTCATCCTCTGGTGACGGGAGTGGGGCTTATTATAACTGTTCGGTTTGGGAAGGCTCAAAGCTGGATACAGGGACAGGCAGGCTGTGGGGGTCAGGGAGACAGTGCTCAAAGAGAGCATGTATGGGGAGAGGGAGCTGGAGGAAGCCTGTAATGGATACAGTATCAGCAGCTGCTGGAGGGGAAAAGTAGCCTGGAAGAAGCCCCTGGCAAAGGCTATGAAAGCCAGGGGAAATAGGAAGGGCCTGGAGAGCTGAGCTGCTGCTGGGAAGAGGGGAGGGCTCAGAGAAGGCAGCTGAAAGGGGTGATAGTAGCCTCAGCATCCTAGATGAGTGCCTTGTGTGTGCGCAGTTGGTGAGAGAGAGGGTAGGCAGTTGGTGAGTGAGAAGATCCCTATGGGACACACAAACATTAAGGGAGGGGAGCCATGACCTGAAAAGGAAAGGAGAGCTCAGATACCCAACCCATCAACATTTCACTAGGTACTTATGCTCCTCATATGCTATGGTGGGGTATTCACAGCACAGGGCACTCTAGACAGCCAGCGAACTCCAGATGACTCCACGTGTGATGTGGAGAGTGAGCAGCAGGTGCACAGAGCTCTCATTCTCTCTACCTCCCTGCAAGGGATCCCACCAAAGGAAGGCCCCTGCAACTGTAGGGTGTCAGAACTAGCATTGTTCAATTCCTCTCAGCATGAGATGCTATGAGCCATATCCTCAGCTGGTGTAAATGGCTCCATTGGAGTCCATGGTATTGTGCACCATTTAGAAATATGAAGGGGCCAGGTAGCCCCACCTCTGCCACTGATTTTGTGCAGAAGAAATCAACACAAAGCATGGGGAAACAATTCAGCTATGTGAGGTTGTATAGAAGTTCTTGGGGAGGAGCGCAAGGCAGGAAGAATTCGTGGGAGGAAGTGGGTTTTAAGGAGAAATTTGAAAAAAGAGGGTGCTTGGAAAACCTGAAATTTGACTTCCCCCCTCACCTCTTATTTACACCAGTGTAAGCGAGGAATACATTCTTTGTAATTGGGGTTACAGCAGTAGATGAGGTAATTCAGGCCCATGAAGCGAAAGCATAGGGAAAGCACAAAGCCAGGAAAACAGGAGCGATTGAAGGAGTGAAGGGAGCAAGAACAGTGATTTGGTGGGGGGTCAGTTCATGAAGGGCTTTGCTGGTGTGTGTGTGTGTGAGAGCTTGAATGTGAAGAGAGGAGAGGCAAGAAGCCAACAGAAGGATTCTAGAAGGGATGTGTGAGGCATAATCAGAGCGAAGGAGTTCTCTACCGAGAATACTGACCTTTTCTATTTGGGATCCAGGAATTAGCTGCTCACTGGAAGTAGAATATGTAGGATATACATATATCTCTTTGCTGGAAAATCAGCAGTTTTGGTAGCTTTTACTCAAGGTTTTCGTACAACATTTTTCATCTTCAGAACACACTAGAGAAATTAACTCATTCATTCTCCCAATACCAATATGATGTAAGTTTTAAAAAAAAATCTTCTCCATATACAGATGAGGGAACCAAGGCAGAAATATTCCCTGACTTGGCAAGGCCACTGTCAGACCCAGGATAAGAATGAAAGCCCAGATCCTCAGAGGTATCTAGGTGCCTAACTCTCATTAATTTCAAATGGCGTTGGGTGCCTAGTACCTTTGAGGATCTGGACCTAAAACTTCCTGCCCCCCAGTCCTGTATTCAGCCCTGGGACACTCCTTTTCCTAGCCATTCTTCTTTGTCATGCTTTGCAAGTAGGCCTGGAGGCCAGCCACAGTGAAGTTCTGTCTGTTTTAAAAAGGCATCTCATAGAAATTATTCCCCTTAGCCTGTAACACATCCTCTGTACCACAAGCCCAAGTGCTCACACAAAGGACAGATGGGGAAATGTATTCACTTTTTAGGTTGTGTGTGTGTGTTTAGTTACAGTTATTTAAAGTTTTAGTTTAATGAAGGAGGTAGCAGCACAGAACAAACTCATATTGCATCTCCTATGAGGTTTTATGCTTTACTCTTGATAAATACACAATACATTTACAGCACAGGGTTCAACTTGTATAACTTGAAGGTAGGTGGGTTGGGTGAGGACCTCAGAAGAGGGGCCTCGGGCATGGCCCCTGCAAAAAAGCTTCTGAAAGTAATTCCCACTTGATTATAAACCAGTCCAATCCAAGGTAAAACTCTGATCTCCTGAAGTATTTTTGGGAGCCCCAGAGATTGATTAATCTCTGATGATAATGCTGTAGCAGAATCAAGACAGGCGGATTCAAACACAGAGAAATCATCCCGATCCTTCTTTACGTTTGCTGTTGCAATTCTAACAAAGGAGATTTCATGGAACCTCTCTAGCACAACACTGGCATGGCCAGAGTTTCCTTGGTCACTGGGAATGCCTGGGGGTCTGTGGGGTGTGCTCTGGCAGTCATGGAGTGTAGTTATTTGTTCCCAGCAGTTTCACTGATTGCTAGGGTTTATTGACAAGATGTTCTCTCCAGTCAATGCCTGTTATTTTTAGACTGATCTTTGAATCTCAGTGGGCTTGTTTTGACAGTACATTTCATAATGCATGTGCGCAGAAGCTTGTAGTAATGTTATTACAGGGTAAAACACTTATGTCTCCACTTCACCTACTGTAAGGTGAATTTAGAATCAGGATTTTCTGGATTATGGAAATAAAACTTTTCTCATTCTTGGAAAAAGGCAGTTTTCTATTAAGGCATAAGAGCAGATTGGATCCACAGTAAACTAAATCCACATTAAGACTTGATCAAAGGAAAAGATTCTACCATCCTAGGCTTTCCTTGAAGGGGAGCATTGATTGGTGTCATGGAGGGAGTTGAAATGAATAGTTGGGGGATTTTTTTTCTCATCCTCTCATACATTGACTTAGTGTCACATTTGTGTGTATTTTCTAAAGCATATTAGATGCCTAGACTTCCAGATTGGGCACTCTTCATAAACTGAAGTGCATCTTAAAAAATACAAGAGACAAAATAGGAGGAGGGTAAGAAGACACAGCTATGGAAGTCGACATTTGTGTTGCAAGGCTTATTGCCTAAATAATGTATTTAGTTCAGTGTTAAATCTTTTCGCACTTTGTGCAGGCTGTCTTGTAACCCTGACTTGGCAGGTTCTTGCCTGTACATCTGGGTAACAATTACTTGAAGTAACATTGCATGCTGCTGTTAATGATTTTACATGGACTTTATACACTGCTTGGTGTGGGAGATGTATTTTACAGTATAAACTCCTTGAAGATCCTCCCTGTTCTATAATGGTACGGTGATGAATATCCCTTCCCTTGGTAATGGTGGCAAAATGTTAGTGTTAGCAGAAGTGACAGAAGAAAAGGAGGAACATCTCATATGTAGGAGAACAAGAGAGGATAATGTCACTGAGTTCCAAACAATAAACTATTCCATGCAACTGCATGTCATAGCAATTAAATTTCTATCTCGCTCTCAGTTCTGTCTAACCTATTTATCTAACATATGCCAGTTGTAATGCAACTATTGCTGTAAGTGTTTAAACACTAATACTGCATAACAGAATGACGAGGTCATATTATGTTTCCTGCAATTTAAACACTTCCGATTTTCAAATTGGTACGAACTGAGAAAGGTCTGTTTGTTTAGCTAATTGAATGAAAATACAAAAAGCTCAACAACTATAAACCAAAGAGGGTAAAAATAAATTAGTAGAAGAGTAGCACAAAGTGCTGGAATAACAAAGTTTGAAGTGAAGTTTCAACAATGATGCACTGGGGTTCCTGTTGAGTAATTATATTCAATAAAGGTGATTTAATACAATTTAGACAATATTTAGTAGAATACAATGAATTCAAGGGCACATCATGATATGCTGCCACTTTTTTTTTAATACAAGAGGCTCCCACAAAAATGCTAACCATAGATTATGGTAAGGTGCTTATGCAGGTGCAGAGGAGAGGTGGGAGTTGGGAATCTAGTTGCTCTTCAGTAACGTTTTTATGACTCAACAATAAGCCATCTCTGGCAGGAATAACTTACAGTATCCAGAGACGGGATGACTCCATCTGAGCTGGGAAATTGCACCAGCCCTCTGCATTTTTGTCTAAGAACCTTAACCAGTGGCTTCTAGAAGCTCTCAACTCCTTTTACTCCTCCACCCCACATCCAAGCAGCTGATCATCCTGGGTTTGATCCAAAATCCAGTGAAGTCAGAGAGGCTCCCAAAATACCTATTCTGGGGAGAAATGACACTCTGCTTAATTCTCATATGACTGAACTTCACCGCTCTATTCAGAATAACATGGAGATAAGATTGAAAGCTGTATTTCGATTTAAGAGGAAACATCCCGGCAAAAAGGCTTGTGTTGCAGCATACATTTTTGTCTTGTTCAGCTCCTTCTTGCCTTTGTATCCCTGAAGAGGATCTTCCCCTGTTGGCACTGGGTATAGGTAGGGGAAGCTCGCAGGCCCCAAGAGGACTTTCTGCCTAAGATGCAGGAAGCAGAGCAGATGCCCTGCAATGGTGGAGAAGAAGAGGGTATGTATCTAGAGTGCTGCATAGTAGAGGAGAAACCAACTAGCCAGAGAGGCATGTGCCTACCCTGGAGCAGACTGGCCCCACTGTCCTCTTACACAAGTGGCATTGTAATTAAGGAATCAACCTATGGTTGTAAGAAAGCTCCCAGAGTATGCCTAAATGTACTGAGTTCAACTGTATTGTCCCTTTATAGGATCACCTCTGCTAAGCAACCCACTCTTTGATTTCTTGAGAGAACAGTTAGACAGATTTAACTAATTGCTTTTGTGTTTAGTTATTGGGGCCATATTCTGGTCTTAGTTGCACCCATACAACTTGATTGACTTTGGTGTGGTTATGGATGTCCTCAAAACCAGAATTTGGTTCTTCATATTTATACGATGAAACTGGAATTTTATTTAATACACATCTCAAGAACGAAATCCTTATCATAAAGATTAACCTTTATTTAAAATGAGTGAATGTACCAGCATGATTGGGCACAGAAATCTGCCTGTTACTGTGCACCAAATGGGTAATGAGACACACAACTGGCCATGTGCACAAGCAAATATTTGTGCATGCATTTGTATTTGTGTGTTCAAATTTAGCAGTACACTTGTATCTGCCCATCCCTGACAGTCCTGCCCATAATGTCTCAAAAGGTTCTAAATGAAACTAGAAAAGCCCATCACAGTTTTCTAGATGGAAACACTTTATTTCTTTCTCAAGACCAGTTTTAATAAAATGAAATATGATTATAGTTTTTTGGTAACACTTATTGAACTGGATGTTTGTCAGAAATTACTCTGGATGGAAACTTTTGGCACAAAAAATCATAAATATCTGTGTCCTAAATAGAATTCTATAACATAAATTGGATCAAATCTTTGGTTCATCCAAGGCTCTATCCTGTAACCTCAGGACACCCGCTGAAGTCATTCGGAGCTCCAGTCCATAAAAGGCTCATGGGATTGGGTCTCTAGTTCAGTATCTAGATTCTGACTGTGGCCAAGAACAGAATTAGAGCTGGTCAAATAAATTATATAATTATTTTTTGCAGGAATTTTTACAGAGGCTACAAACTTTCTCATGTCAAATTTCTGATTAGTTCTATACCTAGTCAAAAACACCTGCAAATGTTTTAAATTTTTTTCTTACTCTCAGGTTTTTCAGTTGAAAATTGAACTTCCAAGGAAAAAAAATTCAAACTCAAAATATGGAAATTGTTGACCTACTCTCATTAGACCCTTTAGAAGATGAGGTAAAACTTCAGTGATGCATCCAGAATAAATGTGCAAAACTATATCATGGGGGTGCATTTCTGAGCCCAGCTGATGATCGTGTGTCATAATAACTCTTATAGTAGCCGTCTAAGTGCAACTTTTGGACCAGTCAAGGAGAACACGTTTACTACTATCCTCCAATCTTGAGCTGTTTGTTTAGTTCCTCACTCAGTGTGGCTGCAGGATTTATTCGTTCTCCTTCTTGGTTCCATCTCTTTCAACTTCTTAACTGGCTGCAGTGTTGATCACGTGCACTTGTTGCTGATGTGTCTCCCGCTAGAGCAAAACACTACATGCACACAAGGAGCCAGCCTATTAAAAAACAAGGGTTGATGCTAGCAGAGCTGAACTGCACTCACACCAATCATTCCATATTGGACTGCCCCAGAAAGACACTTCTCCCATCCCACCATTTAAGAGGTGGTGGGGCAGGGCTCCCTGCTAGTGCTGCAGAACTAGACACCGGAATGCCGGCTGTTGCTCTGCACTCTGGCTTTGAAGTGGGCTTGGGGGATCTCTTTCAAAAATGTATTTTTAAAGGAGCCTGGAGGCAGTTAGAAATGGAGGGATGTGTGTATGATACATCTCTACTTGTGACCTCATCTTGGTATCCAATGAGAATCCAGGAATGTCTACCTTGAAGTCAAAAATTTTAGGATACAAGTAGGTGTCTTTACGGAAAACAGCTGAAGGTTGGGAGGGGCTGGGTATGTACACACATGGGAAGGGAGGTTGCAGTGTCACTCTTCAGTGGGTCCTTAGAGCAGCAACCGTGTTCTTACAGGCTGGTCCCCTATGGATGCAGGGTTCTGTCTACCAGCAGTGACAGCACCTTGCGTGGAACTACCATATATATACTGTACAGTCAATCTAGTTTTTAGGTTAATCCAGGCCAGTGCAACTGCAGATACTGCTCTAATTCATATAAATGTGCAATGCTATTTTTGTTTTAAATTCCATGCCTAAAATGCTCCATTTTGAATCTGTTCCAGGCAAACTTACCAAGACTAATTTCCTAAAATGGCAACTGATATCCTTTTATTTTAGAATTAGCACTCAAACAGTATTGCTGTCTGGCTGAAGAGTCCCTTGAACCATCAGAACGCCTATATATTGGAGTACCATATCAATAATGGCTTTTGATCTTTCTGTATATCTCACTCCTGTTCTTGAACATTTCTTGGAATTTTTAAGAAGTTCTCTATTGTATGCAACAATCAGAGTAAAGCTTATAGTTTCTCAACTAAGTATGTGTAAGAAGAGAACTCATAGCTCAAACCTACTTTGTCGGTGTATGGAGTGCAGAGAGCATTGTGATATTTCTCACAGATATAACATCATTATATATGTTACATCAGTATAATGTGCCATCCTCACTTAATGATGCAATGTAATAGCCTAAATGTTAGGTCATTGTACCATGACTATTTAGATTCTTATGCCACACCCATGTATCTAAGATATTTATATGACCGCTATGACTGTAGCATGAGAGTGACTCCCAAACTTTAATGTATTTCTTCTCACAACACCCCTATGAGGAAGGGAAGTGCTATTATCTTCATTTTATAGATAGTCTCTGTGCCTCAATTCCCCAAATGACTTGTCTAAGGCCACACAGGAAGAAGGGGGTAGAGTCAGGAATTGAACCCATGTCTCCCACTGCCCAGATTAACACCCTAAATACTGGGTCATCCTTCCTCTCTGCCACCCATTGACCACCATAACTGTCTTCTCTTCTTAGCTGGCTAGCATCAGACTTCAGCGGAATTGCTTAGGCCCCTAGGACTGAATTCAAATTCTGCACCACAGCTGTGAATGATACGTGTCCCATAGCTGTGGTGCTGCAGCTAAGAGAGTGCCCTCAGGTAGAATATATGAGGGGACATGGAGTCACACAAGTCAGATCAAAACCATTTGTTGAAGGTCCCCATTGTCCACATCCATTTAAGTCAGGGGAATCAAAAGTAGATCGGAAGAATTGTTAACAATTTGACATGTGACTATTTTTTTCAAATGGGCTCCATCCAAACTTCCTGCTGGGATAGGATGTTTTTAGATGTTTAGCCCATCTAATGTTCTTGAGAGGATGGAAGGCTGCTGGGTAGATCTTCCTCCTGTAAGCTGAGACAATGGTTCCCAGTGAGGAATTCCTCAGGGCAGGGAGTAACTGACCAGTGGGGCTCTCCACATTGCCAGCATCTCCATGGGGAGCTCTGCCTGATATGATGTCATATCTGCCATGTACATGATATAATGCACAGGTTAACCACTATTGTAAGTTGTTGGTGTTCCTCTTTTGCCCCAAAGAGAATCAACACACATAGTATTAGTCCCGCACCCCCTTCCTGGGGTTTGGCTTTGTTGAGAAATGAAATAAAAACCTCAGCCTAACCTTTCGTCCCTAGCTTGGCTGTTTCTAGAGGTTTCCCTGAAGACATCTGTACCAAGCCCTCATTCCCATTGACCAAACAGCTCCTCCCTCCTGTCTTATATGCAGCGTGGAGTTAATGAGCCATATGTGTCACAGTGAGTCAGCATTTTCTGCAAGATTTCAATGCCTTTTTAAAGGGTAGCATGCTCCAACGGTGCAACCCCAGTGCAGCTGCAGTCTCCTGTTACTGTAGGAGAGCCCTGCCCTACCTTGTTACACAATCTAAATCTACATCCTACCTGTCACCCTCTATTGAAGAAGGCATGATGATGAAAGTTGCATTTTATTAATATCTTAGTCCGCCCAGCAGTCCTTTATCATTGGCTCCTCTTGGAGCAGCCCATGTCATCTAGCTCCTGTCACTAACAATTATCCACTTTCCTAGGAATGGATCAATAGACTAGATAAGCTTCAAAATTTGTCTTTTGTCCAAATTTTTAACCAATAACCCTGGCCGTTCAGCACCCCAGTGGCTGAGAAGTTAAGGTTTTGTTTAATATGCACTTGCAAATTAAACCTTTGGATGGTGTGCGGCTCTAACATGTTGAAATATCTTAAGCCCTAAACACACAAAAATCTAGAGACAGTTCACGCAGCTGTTGCTGCTGCTTGAATGTGGGGTCAGGATCATGGTAGAGACAAGCCGTGTGCTGCCAGACACACCAGCAATTAGAGAGGTATAAATACATCAGGGAGAGAGGAGTATGGAAAAGGGATAGCTTGAGCAGGGCAATTCTAATTTTTTGAAGTGATATGAAAGGAAAGTGTATGTAACTACACTCATAACATTACATCACCTTCATCACATGCTATTTCTTCTATTCCCTGATTGGTTGACTATAAATTTAGTACACAGGAAGAGGCAGGAATAAATCCTTAGGGCTTCAGCTGTGTTAGAGAGCGAGAGGGTGCCTAATTCACCACTGAAATAAACAGGAGTAACTTTATTGGCATTAGTAGCATAGTGCCCATTGACATCAGCAACTTGGCCCTTTGAAAAACTACAGAATAGTTATGAGCTTTCCCATTAAACAGTTGAGCCTAGTCCTGTATTCCTTACAGCTGTGAGTAGCCCTTACTCTTACAAGGGTTCCCAGGGACTACTCACCCCCAGGGATGGATTAAGGAAGGGTGTGTGCACCTGGGCCTTGGCTGAAGGAGTGCCAGTAACCCACAACATTTGGAAACAAAGATCAATGGGGAGGAGCCTATTGCCATAAGAAAGTGTTGGAGTCTGTCATGAGGACTGGGGAAAGGAGCCAGGAATGCCAAGAGCATTATTATTTACTCTTAGGGGAAGCTTTGTTTGGTGTGGGTCTGAGCTCTATTTACCAGCGTAATGTGGCACTGCTCATTTCAGTAAGGATTACTCTCATTAGTAAGGTTGGATTTTTATTTCTCTCCTTCAGATACAGTGGTAGTGAAGTTAGAACCAGAAACTCCTGAATTCTAATCTTGGGTCTGACCCAAACTCCCTGTATGATCTTGGGCAAGTCACTTAAATCTTCTCTGCCTCAGTTTCCCTATCTTTAAAATGGAGGAAAATAAGTGCATGAGTCAGAGAGGAGTCTTGAGGGGTGGCTGACGGTTTTTAAAGTGTCATGAAAGTTTCTAAATAAGTGCTAAACATTATTGTGTCTACCAAACAATCCAAACCATGCTGCATATTTATTTAAAATTGCAACGGCAATACTTCATGTAACATCTACACTTAAATATCATACTTCGTACTTATTCTGCTACGATTCTGCATGCTGATCTAGCATCTTTCATCTGATGACTGTCAAAGCACTTTACCAGCATTGATTAGGTAAGCTTCCCATCACCCTTGTATTGTATGTAAGTTTTATCTACACAGTAGGGGTGGATAAACTGAACACAACAGCTGACTGGGCTTTAGAATCCTTAATAACTTGACCTTGCTGTCTTTTGTTCATACACCTGAATCTGATATGTTGAAAAGTCAATAAGGAAAAAATGTAGCACTGTTCTGTTAGTGCTCCATTTCAACAGAATAAACTACAAGAAGTATTTCAGTAATTCACTGTGGTAAATGTTCTCAACAGCTCCCATATTTGAGCTATTTTGTGCTCCAGAACGAATATAATTATCTCACTAATTTGTCTTTGGACTATTAAAAATAAAACTCTGTTAGACACTCTTCGACTAGTCATGGAATGAACCTTCACAAAAAGGTCTGTCCAACATTTCCCAGAAACAGATTTTTTTTTCCTGTTAGTTTTCCCCCCCAGAAACCCCTGAATGAATGGGATCAGGTGGTGATGGGGGTGGGAACGCAAGGAGATTCTCTCAACTCTTTTATAGCCCTCAGTAGTAGGTGGCTGGAATCCTCTTAGCAATAATAGTTCCCATTGCTTCCTAATATCTCTCTGGGTAGCCATGCAAAATCAGGCAGGGTGAGACATGGTCTGAGTTGTACAAATAGGAAACTAATGAACCACTTCCTCAGAGCTGGATTCCTTTCTCCCTTTCCAACAAGCCTCAGAATGCTTGTAAAGGTGTATAAGGTAAGAAGATTAGGAACAGTGCTGAGTAATGGGAGGTGATGAGGGTAGTGAACGTTCGCCTTTGAAGTTTGATTACAATGAACCCTAGTTAGAGTTCCATGAACTACCAGTGCTAGGCTTGCAAATTTCTACTCTAGTTTGTTTCAATGGCATTACAGTGGCACAGAACAGAAGTAATAAAGCAGCGAATCCAGACCCATTGTTCAAAAATATAATTCCCGCTTTTATTCACAATTAGAAATATCTTGCAGTTTTGAGCTTTCAGAGTGCTAGGCTGTGCATAATGGCTCCACTTTTCCTTTCAAACAATTCCTGTATGCACTATAGTTCTACCAGTCAAGGTTGGTGGTTCTTCTTTTTTGACTACAAACAAGTTTTACGTCCATTTACATGATTTAAACTACAAGTAGGAGCTTTGCTACCTTTAGTTAGCAGATCCAAATCCCATTGTACTTCCAGGTTGTAAATACAAGTTTTGAAGACATGCTCATGGCAAGGACTTTTGCTGGTTACCATGGCAATATGTTAAAATGTCAGATGCAGAATTAACAATTCAGAAAAAACACAATTATAGATAATATTTGCACTTTGACAGAGCTTTCCATTCAAAGATCTGCAAGTGCTTTAAAAGCATTGATGGATTTAAGGCTCTTCAGTGCCCCAGTGAAGTTGGTAAATGTTTTCACCTGGAGAAACATACAGAATTTTTGTGACTTGCCTGAGGTTGCACAAATTTTTTTTGCCAGAACTTGGGAGTGAATCCCAATCACCTGACTGCTAGTATTTTGCTTTAACCACAAAACCATCGTAGTCTTTACAGTATAAAACATTGGTTCACGTTTTCCAGTGTCCAGCTGAAGTCAATGGGTCCTGTGGATCCTCAGCACCTATGAAAATCAGGCCCTAAGTGATTAAAGTGGGCAAACTCAGTGGACATTTTGCTTATACTAGCATCCTTTACACTTTTTTGCTATTACATGATTGGTCTTAATTTCAGTAATTAAAGCACGACCGCAAGCCAATGCCCTAATGTGCCAGTGCTGAAGAAAACTGGCAGAGTAAGAATGGAAAGTGCAACCAATTGCTTTATGTAAAAGAGCTTCCCCAAGTAAATGGATGGCATCTCCTCTGTTTGCTGATTCTGCCTGCTGGCTATAAGGTCTTCTGTCTTAGTTCACTTTAATTTAACTAACCTCTAGATAAATCTGGTGACCAATAACAAAGAAATTAGTTAACTATGGTCTTGAGAGTGCATAAATTATTTAGCAAAGACTTGCCATACAAAACTCAGATTGGTTTGGGCATACTTTAGTGTGAGTTCCAATTCATACATACACTTAACAGGCAAGACTTCAAACTGAACAGCCGTTACAGATACAGACGACAGAATTACTATATAGAAACGAATACTCTTTATTTTTGTATTTTTAGACAGTGATATCACACTGAATCCTCAGATTTGTAGTAACTTTTCTTTTAGATTAGGAAATAACTTGGTTTCTGGAGTCCTTTTCACCTTATGTTCTGCACAACTGTAGTTGCTGATCTCAAATTAATTTTGTGTGGTCTGCACAAGTCAATACTTTGTTTGTTTGTTTGTTTTTTTAGCTAATTTGTACATAATGAGCTAGATATCCCATGACAAGTAGCTGTCATTCTAGGAAATAATGCGGAAGGCATCTGAGGATGTGGGAATGATGAATCATGATTCTACTATTTTGAATACAGCACGGTCAGGATACCAATATATAATAAAAGATAAATAAGGAGCAGGGACACTTTCAATCCACATTGGCATCTGAGTCAGAAATGCTAGCTCTGCCTGTCATCATTATTAGCTCACAGCTGTAGGAACTACAAACAGAAAAACATTGGCAAATCTCATTTTTATATTGTAGCGAGATTTAGGGATTATTTCATGGGATGGAGATGGGAATGCAAAGACTCAATAAGGTAGGTCAGGTCCACCCAGCATTTCCAGAAGTGCATTCAATGGAATTTTAACTACAAAACTATTGCCAAAGTCGATTTACAGTCACAATATCTACAATCTTACTTGAGGGTTTCCTTCTAGTCGCATCAACCAGTGACAATTAACTGTTGTCTGCCACGTGTTTCTGGATTATAATGATTTTTTTTAGCTAACCTTTTTCTTCACTGTTTTAAACACCTGTACAACAGATTTCAGTTTCTGAAGGAAAATGCTTCCAGAGTGGAAATCCACAGCAATATACATACAGTTCCGCTAAAAAGGGATAGGCACCTTTTTGTGATGAAAGCTCCAACACCACCACAGAAGATATGCCAGAGTTAAGGAGACATCTGTCCTGAGGAATGCTTTCATTTTTATATTTAGACAGATAACATGCAGCTTTATAGTCTATGAAGGAAAACCTTTAGAAACTCCTGGCATGTAAAAACAATCTGTGTTTTCCTAACTAAATGTCTTGAGACTTTGCCAAGTTTACAAGTAGGCTACGGTAAAAGGCTAGCAAATGAGTCTATGGTTACAGAAACAGGAACATCAAACTGTAAAAGGATACATTCCTATTAACAGGATGTACCTATTACCCAGAATTGCTTGTAATATATAGAATATGCAAGACCCACTACTTCTTAGCTGGGGCTGATCTAGATGGATGGCACTTATTAGCAGTATCCCTCTTAAGTGCTGTAGCCTCATATGTATTTGCTTTCCCTGGAAAGGATATTGAGCTACAGTTTCTCTTGTGGGCTCAGTGCAGGAAAGCATGGAGGGAGTAGGGGTTTATGAGCCAGCTGTAACTCTAATACCCTAGGCTAGTCTGTACTGGCCCTGGCTTGGAGTTAGGGGTTTTTCTAAGTTACTCCAACTGCATATAGTCCCTAAATGGCCATACACCAACTGAGAATCAAGGAGCCCTGCCCTGCCTGCTGTCTTCCCCAACACACTCCTTAAGCGCGGTGTAGGAGCCAGCTCCACCACCTCCGCACCAAATGACAGCTGTGCTTACTGGGAAGTTCCAGATCTGGCTCCTCTACACCACCTAAGCTGTGCAAAGGAGTGTGATCAAAAACGAGAATCTGGTCCAAAACATCAAATTAATTCATCTCCTCCCTCACAGACGAGCCATGACATTTGAGTTTGGCTGTTCCCTCCCCATCGCATGGGAGCTGTGATAAAATGCTCAACAATATTATACTGGCAGGTTTCAGAGTAGCAGCCATGTTAGTCTGTATTCACAAAAAGAAAAGGAGTACTTGTGGCACCTTAGAGACTAACCAATTTATTTGAGCATAAGCTTTCGTGAGCTACAGCTCGCTTCATCGGAAAATTTACTCAGGAACACTGACAGTCCTCTCACAAGGGACTTACAATCACCATCAACCCCTCTGAGCTGAAGTCACCTGACAGCCCTGACTAGCCCTTGAGGTATTCTGAACTGCATGAGCCAGTTCACCACAGAAACAACTTAAAGACAAATCTTTGCATTCAGAGTTCAGCAAAACTCCTGAAGGGAAGACGACTCAGATTTTTTTCTAATGTTGGAACAATAGTACTCCTCTCTAAAGTGGTCAGGCATAAAGTGAGTAGCCAAACTGGATAAAAAGCCCCCTACCCAAGCTTACAAACACTTTTTCAACAGACATCACTTGGAGAACTTCTGGCTCTAGAATCTGGTGACTGCTTTGTGTCACACTGGATGGAGGAAAAAGGATAGAGAACTCCAGCTGTTTTAAAGAAAAATAATTAGTCGTACAGATCATATGACCTTTGAGACAGACAGTGGAAAGTTCAACAGAAACAGTCGACATTGACAGTTTGTTCTTCAGAAAAAACAGTCAACAGAGAACTTTACAAGTGGCTGATGCAGGAAAAAAAAGATGACTCAAAGATTTCAAGCCAGCCACAGCCAGTTGTAATGAATGGGCAGCCAAATGACCAAGTTGTTAGACGTTTGGGTTATATAATTAGAAAACCAATATGTTTCAGAGATGCATAACAGACTGAATCATACTGAACTTCAAAGATAGTGGGATAGTTAAGTTTTACATTCCTACTATTTATAAAATTTAAAGGGCGAGATGTAATGCTAAACTGTTTTGTACTGTTCCACCATTAGGTGGAACAGTGTGCAACATGCTTTACCTGATCTGGTAATAGCTGGAGTGATGAGTACATTGTCTTAAAGAGAATACACCTTCATGCATGTCTCTGGGGCAGGAGCTCTGTAATCAGTCCATATCCAGTACATGACAGGAACACTAGATCTCTCACATCAGGACTGATTCTGATACTTCCCTGCTATAGGTTTGTCTGGTAGGAAGATTAAAAAGATTCCAAGGTGAATGGGTCAACAGAAAGGGGAACAACAAATAGCTCACAGTTGCTCTGCAACTTGAGAAGAGAAAAGCTACGATGGGGCTGGGACAGCACAGGGGTGTGCTGCAAGAGAATTGACAAGAAGGTGGGAATGTCTGTCTAGGTCAGTGGTTTTCAGCCTGTGTCCACTTGCATTTGAAAATTTTTAGGGGTGCTCAAATGAAAAAAGGTTGAAAACCATTAGTCTAAGTACCTGTGGCCCCCATTTCCATAGCCCATAAGCACCTCACAAACTTTGATCCATTTTTCCTCAACACCCATGTGTGAGGTAGCAAAGTAGTATGATTCCTATTTTACAAATGGGAAAGGGAGAGACACAGAGATTAAGGACCAGATTTTTAAAGCTATTTAGGCTTCTGAAGATGCAGATGGGTGCTTTTGAAAATCCCACTAGGCACCTAGGTGTCCACTCCCATTGGGAGTTTGAAATCCGACTATGAGCCTATTGGCATCTTTAAAAATGCCTTTGAAAAATCTGCTCCTCAGCACTTTGCTGAAGGTCACACAAGAAAGAACAGAACCCTGGTCTCCTGAGACCCAGCGCCTTAACCACAGAACCACCCTTCTCTCTCAATGGTATTCAACTTGTCACTGTTGAAAGCACGTGTGTTAAGGGAGCCTGTCAACATAGTGAAGAACCTGCAGGTGATAAAATCCTTCAGAGGACCAGGAGCACAGAATACAGTTGAACTGCTGTACGGGAGGAAGGACTGAGAAGAGGAGAGCTCATGCACTGCTTATGGAAGGGATCTCAAACTCAGATTACCAGGAGGGCCGCATGAAGACTAATATATTGGCCCAAGGGCCGCACCACTGACACTGCCCTGCTGCCCCTGGCCCTGCCCCCGCTCCATCCCTTCCATGAGGCCCTGCCCCCATTCCAACCCCTTCCCCAAAGTCCCCACCCCAACTCCCCCCCTCCCTGCCCCTATTCCAACTCCTTCCCCAAATCCCCGCCCCTGCCCCACCTCTTCTCCTCCTCCTCCCCTGAGCACGTGGCTCCCCGCTCCTCCCTCCTGGAAACTGCTAAGTGCCACCAAACAGCTGTTTGGCAGCGGGAAGCGCCTGGAGGTAGGTAGAGGAGCAGGGATGAGGCATGCTGGGGGGGCAGTGGGGGAAGGGAGCTTGGCGGCTGCAGGAAATAACTGGGGGGGTGCAGGGAGCTTGGCGGGCCACAGCAAATAGCTCTGCCCGCGGCCCACGTGTTTGAGACCCTTGGCTTATGGTCTGCTGAGGACTGTGTTGGAATTCCAATCGATCACTTTGTGTGGGAGGGTTTCCTTGTCTTGCTTGCAGGTTAGGAGGCTCTGGAGCAAGGTGTGCTAGCAGAGTCAGTCTGCAAAGAGTCATCTTAAAGAAAGGTAGCGTGAATTATGCCTTAGAGAGCAGCCTGCATTATCATTTTCATTTCTAAGAAATAAAGTAGAGTTAGATTGCAACCTTCCAGGAAGAGTATTTCTGTTTTTATCTAACTTGTGTGTGCTCTGAACATAACAGTGCTATCTATGTGCTGAGGAGCTAAACTCTGCAGTGGCTCTGTACAGGAGTGTGGATGGAAGACAGTGGGAACACTACAGGATGGTGAGATTGGGGCCAAGTACAGCACAGAGCTTCTGGCCTAAACCTTGTATAGAAAGGAAGTAGACTAGAAATTATTTTTATCATCACTTATCCCTGGGTGGGACAAGGGCTTGGTCCAGCAATGTAACTCATGTCAGTGAATCCCTACATCCGTGTAAAGGCCCCACTGATTTCAAAAGGACTGCAAAGAGGTGCACCCATACATTGCAGGTTCTGGGCCTTGGATTTCATACGTAGCGTTCTCATGGGGAAAATGTGGTTGTCCCAGCTTTTAAGCTGTGGTCTCATTTCCCCTGAGTAAGTCAATGTGAGAGATGATTGCCTCCATGGCTTGGATTATTATACCAGTGTTTCTCATTTTTATTCTCCTGCTTTCAGTGTGTCTGGCTCTCACTTGATCTTTCATATTTAGGTTTGCCCTCATGTCAATGTAAATCAAAACGATAAAGTGCCATTACTGATAGCAGTCTGAGACTGTGAATCAAAACTGAGAATATGTAACTTATTTAAAATCAATGAAAATCTCCCCACTTTAATAACACTCTGGATTATAGCATCATAGAAATGTAGGGCTGGAAGGGACCTCAAGAGGTCATCTAGTGCACTGAGGCACTAGACCTAAGTGTACCTAGACCTTCCCTGACAGCTATTTGTCCAACCTGTTCTTAAAAACCTCCAATGATGGGGGATTACACAACTTCCCCTTGAATCCTCTTCCAGTACTTAACTAGCCTTATAGTTAACTTTCCACCCCCTGATATCTAACCTAAATCTCCCTTGCCGCAGATTAAGCCTATTACTTCTCCTCCACCTTCAGTGGACATGAAGGGTAATTGATCATCATCCTCATTGTAACAGTACTTAACATATTTGAAGACTATTAAGTGTGATTAGATGCAGCAACTTCCTGTAATATCCTTTGCAAGGCCTTATTGGATTGTGGGCTGGGATTGTAGGTAACCTCTCTAGGGGGCAGAGGTGATAGATGTGAGATCTGAGTTCAAAAGACTATATGGAAAATGTGCCAGACCAGTATGCGTTAAGGGACAGTGAGTGTTAAGTGGACTTTCTGGGGAATCTCTATGGAGAAGTTAATGCAAATTCTCCAACTTTGACTATGCAATAACCCAGCCTTTTGAAGCTCTACCTTGAGGAGAGGGCCATTGTCTGCTGATTACCTGTTACAGGAGGCCAAGATTCAAGGCCCGAGCAGTATAAAGATATGGGTGATCTGCCCAGTCTCTGGTCTGGTTCTGGATCTAAGACAGAAGAATTTGTAACCATGGAGGAAACCGAGTTGGGGGTTTTGAAGGACTAAAGTCTACCACAGCCCTAGGCTGGAGTTGGGAATGATCTTGGGTAAACTGTCTAGCTTGCATGTAGGTTCTTTTATTATTTAAATGTTTTCTTTGTAATACTTCTACCTTAAGAGAAAATGTGCTTGCTTAGAAGAACCTGTGTGGTGACTTATAGCTACATTGGTCATGGCCCTCAGAGAGAAAGCAAAGTGAAGGCATTAGCCATTTTAGGCAGCCTGGCTTGCTGAGGATATCACAATGTAAGGCAGAGAGCTGTGTAGCCATAAGATTTCTGGTCAGGCAGGAGAGACACACAGATCTCCACCCAAGAGAGGTGACAGCTGGGAGCTGGAAACCTAAAGTGGATGCCCTTAGTGGACCTCGGTGGGGAGTACAGCTGCAGTTGCCCTGAAACTGTGACAATCAGGTTTCCCCCCTCAATCTTTTCTCAAGACTAAACGTGCCCAGTTTTTTAACCTTTCCTCATAGGCCAGGTTTTTTAAACCTTTATTTTTGTTGCTCTCTTCTGGACTTTCTCCAGTTTGTCCACATCTTTCCTAAAGTGTGGTGCCTAGAACTGGACACAGTATTCCAGCTGAGGCCTCACCAGTACTGAATACAGAAATACAATTACTCACTGTGTCTTACATACAACATTTCTGTTAATATACCCCAGAATATTAGCCTTTTTAACAACTGCATCACATTGCTGACTCATACTCAATTTGTGATCCACTATAATCCCCAGATCCCTTTCAGCTGCACTACCACCTAGCCAGTTATTCCCCATTTTGTAGTTGTGCATTTTATTTTTCCCCTTAACTTTGAACCTTATTTAATTTCATCTTGATTTCAGACCAATTCTCAAATTTGTCAAGCTCGCTCTGCATTCTAATCTTGTCCTTCAGCATGCTATCAACCCTACCAATCTTAGTGTCACCCACACATTTTATTAGCATACTACTCCCTCCATTATCCAAGTCATTAATGAATATATTAAATAGTACTATACCAAGGACAGACTCCTGCTGGACCCCATTAGATACATCCTCCCAGTTTGACAGCCAACTGTTGATAACTACAACGATATAGTCTTTCAACCAGTTTATGCATTCCATTTAAGTTTTATATCCATCCACTTTGAAATCTAGCTCTGATCATGCAAAACAGTCCTTGCCTAAGTCCTCCACTACTGTTGCTTGCTATTGGGTACTCACTGTGCCTGGGTTCATGAATAATTTATTTTTTTTTTTACTACTCCCACTTCTGGTCACTAGAGAATAATCCAGTGGGGTTGTAAAGCATTTATACTTGGGTTGTCCACATACATCTGTATGAAATCTTGGAATATGCTTTGTGTGTATGTGTATGCGCTTGTTTTTTATTAAATTCATTGTGGAAAAACCCATGTTCTACAACTTCATTGCTACAGAATGAGAACCATATTTATACCATGAGTAATGCATCCTGATGGGCAGGTGTCCTGGTGGTTAGAAATTCTGTTTAAAGATACATGTGTAATGTCCTTTCTAGTGCATCTGAGTGCCTCTGAAGTTGTATTTAAAAGCTACCACTGATGTAGCACTTTCTCATCTTCCTCCTTACTTATTATCTATGTTAAGTGGCCTAGCAAATTGTCTGTGTACTTTACTGTAACTGCTCAATGTTCTCTATCTTGTAGACCACTCTGGAATCTAAGCTTGGAAGCCAGGTTAATGTTGGCTATAGCCTAGAAAATCTAGCATCTACATGTTAAATGCTACATTAAGCATAAAGTTGTGGGGGGGGGGTTTCCTGCAGATTTGTCGCTAAAACCCCATAAATAATGTTTAGCCCTTCAAATTTCCCATACCTAAAGCTAATTTTTGAGAAGGAAGAAAGGACCAGGATTGCCATTCAGTACTGCATGGCACCTTCTAGCTTTTACAACATCTCTAAGAAGAGATAATCTTCTTAAGATAGAGACATCTGTCAAAATGGTGATAAACTCCATCATGAAGTAAAACATGCTCACCAATTTGCCTGTTTGAATCTCCGAAGAACGCCCCTAAATTAAGCTACTTCCTGACTCAGTTACTGCAATATGGTGGTTCCAAATGGAGGACTGCCAAATGATCATTTTTGATACATGGTAGATACCTTTGAGGCATGTATTTTCAGAGCTATCAGCAAAAGCTTGAAGATAGCATAGTATTTTGGGACTTAAATGGTAAAATTTAAATGGTTCAAAATAAATTCCAACTTTTAAAGGTATAGTCTTTTGAGATCAGAATAGCAAGCCCAACTTATAGTTGATGAACTTCACAAATTCCACTTGTGGAGTGTCTTGTTCAAACTTGACCTTTATGCCACTTCACGTGGCAGTCAAGAAGGGCTCTTCAGCTAAATTCAGATCAATCAGTTTTCATTTGAGCTTTTCTCCCTAGATCACCAGCACTCCTAAGTGGTTTCCTGTCTTTTGTATACTAGCCACCCCCGATTCCAAGTATATAGCAACAGAGTACAAGTCCCATTTTGCACAAATCTGATGTAAGCTGATTCTTGGTCAGCTATAGAGCTGTCAGTGGATCCATCAGCAAGTGCAGTAAGAAACCTAAGAACCTTTGAAAATGCTTTTATAAAGAATTTCACACCATGAGTTAGTATACAGTGATCTGAGATGAAGGCCATTTTTAGCTGGTTAGCAGTAAGACTGTAGAACTAAAATCATGAGTGGTGTTAAACAAGTTGGAAAAACCTTTTGGTATCCTTATTTTTAGAGTAATGTAGTAACAAGAGCTTTGTCTGGCCAAAGTGACACACACCACCTGAGCAGCAGAATGGTCACATACTTGCAGGGAATCAACTTTAAAGGTCCTATAGCCACTTACAAGAGTGCTGCCCTTAGTGAAAAAAACATTTCATGCTTTGTTCAGTTTTACACACACTATTTCATCTTTCAGACATAAATTCTGGAAAGTGTGTCTATACCTGATTCCTTAGAATATTCTCCTGTGCTGTGTACTATACCCTTATTTGGCCTTGAGCCTTCATTATAACCTTAAATAATTTCAGTCCTGTTTGGATTTTATTTTAACCCTCCCCCACCCCAAAAAATGGGGGTGGGTGGCAGGTTGCTGTATTCTGGACTAAAAAAAAAAAAAAAAAAGTCAGTCCAAGTGGACATATTCAACTGTATTTGAATAGTTGGTCTGTAAATCACAGATCAATTTGCAAATTGAATTGCCTAACCCTTGCCAGTGACAACTAGAACCATGTCTACACTGCTCCTCCACAGTTCAGATTTTGGGAGTGTGAACAGCAATGCGCAGCAAAGTGCTGCATTGTAACTCCCTCGTGTGGACACTGTGAGTGCAAATGAAAAGTTTCCTAGCTCACATTAATGGAGTCTGGTTTGAAGAGGATTCCGTTAATGCGAACTAGGAACCTTTTTAGTTTGTGCTGGCAGCATCTGCTCACGGGACTTACAGCACAATACTCTGGTGAGTGCTGCTATTCACATGCCCATAGAGCAAACTGTGGGGTAGCATAGAGGTGCTTTTAAAGTTGCAAATGTCGATGGCTGTAACAAAGTAGTAGAGCCTCTCCCTCTTCTAATCAAATTGTTTTGTAGCAGCAACAAGTAATTACATCATCGTTAATAGTATAACAGCCTACTTTGTCTTGGTTAGCAAACTGGACTGTTACTGCCTTTGAACTGACTGTGGGCCAGAGTTTGCAATTTTTTCCTTAATAATGTTCAGTTGTGGAATAATGTACCTTCCCACTCCTCTATCCCCAGGCATTACCTGTAAGGCTGTATCAAGGAGGCACACCCCTTTCCTCTGTGACTCACTGTAGTGCTCCACTTGATAGGAGATTAGCAGTACAAAGCTCACCCCTGAATCAGTTCAGTTCTTTGTTCTACTCCTAGTCATTTCCTGTGGCCACCCTCCCCTGTTCTACCTGGTATCATTCAACCAGGCCCCATCCTGTCCTGTTCTCCTGCTGGACGCTTTTAATTCCCTTTCATCACTTCTGCTTGTTCCATGTTTCCGGGCAATAGGATTTTTCCCAGCCATAGAGCAACAAACTGCAACTGCTATCTCAGCAGAGAGGGTAACTAACCATTTGAAAAATTTGTCAGTCCTGGAGAATCCACGATCCTCGGTGATTTTTAAATCCAGATTGGGTGTTTTTTTTCTAAAAGCTGTGCTCTAGGAATCATTTGGGGGAAGCTCTATGGCCCGTGTTCTACAGGACCTTGGGCTTAGATGATCAAAATCATCCCTTCTGGCCTTGGAGTCTATGGGAAGAAAAACTATCTGCAGCAGTGACCGTGTAACAGCTTAATACATTCTGTTCCTTCATCCCTGTGAGGCTTTCCCCGAGCTCTCAGCCTGTTTAATGTCTGTCATGTCTCCTTGAGGATTTGGTTATAAGGGGGATAGTTGTGTCAGGGATGAGACTGAGAGAACGGAGTAGTTCAGAACTCCGGTGAGCAGGATTAAATGACAGCATTAGGAACACCAGTGGCTTCAGAAGCTTGTCTACACTAGGTCTCTTACTGTCGCTATTGCTGCTGGTGCTGCCCGATGGGAAAATTCTTATTGTTTTTAAAAAAATGAGGGGGGGAGGTGGGAGAAAGAGCAAACCATAGAGGAGTCAAGGCAGACTGGAAGGAACTTAGTGGCAGGCAGGCGTATGCATTACCATGTGAAGAGAGCTGTAACAAGTGCTGGGAATGCAGTGGACATGCATGTGTGTTCAGTTTTTTTACTCAACTACAATAACAGCGTTCCTCCAGTGCTCTGGGTGTCTTTGCCTATCTTTTAAAATTGCACTAATCAATAAGCAGACCCATCAGTTATCCCAGATCAGCTCAAATATCCAGCTACAAAGCACAGTATGAGAATTCAAGAGAGAGGTTCTATCACCAAGTGTGAACTTTGGGCAAATCCGTTCATCTCATTTTTGTCATCTTTAACATGAGGATCAGACCTGCTCCCATCACAGGGTTGTCAAGACTTTTGGCAGTTTACAGAAATGACTTACTTGAGTTCCTCTGATGAATTGTCACAGAAGTCCTATTACTTTTATAATTATTACAACTAACACTAAAGAGAATGTAAACACCTCAATAGGGAACCAACCACTGCTCCATGCACTATGATTAAACTAATTACTTGTCATGATCTTGCTATACCACTGATGTGAATAGGAGATGCAAAAAAGGAATTAGCAGGGGGAGTCATCTATTTAAACTTCCATATAGGGAGATACAATAAATCCTGTTTCTGCATTGTGTGGGTCTAGAACTGATTCCTGGTATGTCTGGATTGCCATTTTAAATTTAGGGATATACTTTGATATTTTTACTCAGTTGAACAGAACCCGACTGAACAAATAGTCCTATTGACCTCACTAGGATTACCTGGAGAGAAAAATAGCTTTTCCCACACGGGATAGTATCAAAAACTGAGTTAGGGTTGAAAACAGATAAAATAACTTTGTATTCTGAGGTGGTCATCTTCTATCCAAGGATCTGAAAGGACTTTTTAGACTCAACTTCACAACCATTTCCTTGCAAAGTAGGAAAATATTATTACCCTATAATTTGAAGGGGGATGAATCTGTAGCTTACTAGGCAGTAGAACCCCCAAGTCCTGGCTCCCTGTCCTGGTCATACTTTCTATCAGTTTTGACCTCTGGATCTGCGTGCACAATCTTCAGAGTGGCCACATTTTGGTGCATCAAAAAACATGGATGTGCAAGGCTGGAAGCATGAAAAAACCAACTAAGTAATGCTAAATAACATTGTATTTAATTTATGCTAAATTTTCTAGATCACCCGAAAAATCTGGCACTCAGCTCCCATATCAGTAACCTAAATAGAACAGAACATAATGTACATTTCAAAACTCTACTTTGTTACATACCATAGGTCTGAAATTTTCATCCCTTCTTGGTAGACACATTTGAGCAATGAATCCAAAAACTGTGCTTTAAAAGGTTGTATTCAGTAGTAATTAATGTTTTAAAGTGTCTGGATAAACATGCACACCCAACCTAGATAAATGCTGATCCCCAAGAGGTTTGTGATTAGTAGTTAGCCTTAATTCCTGCCTAATATATTGGTACCTCTAGCTATTGTAAACACTACTCTATACTGCTAAGAATTAGTCACAGCATGAAGATTTCATTTAGCAATTATTTTTCTAGCTGAAATTTTACAGAAAAATAGCATGCTTCTATTTCTGTAGGAAGTTCTCCACATGCCAGAATAAATTCTGAAAATCTCCCACTCTCCCCTCCTCCTCCCCCTGTGCAAAAGGACTCTGGAACACCACTGCTAGTCAAGTGCTCTGGGCCAACAGAACACCGCAATAATTCCAAAGTGTGGTAGATCCCTGGGTCAGCAGTTGTCTGTCTTATGGAACCTACTGCACCATTCCTCAAGGCCACTTCAGATGCATCGGGTTTGCTCAAATACAGTAGGACTTCTATAAGAACAGGTTTTAAAATCTTCAGATATTTGGCCCTGTGGCGTCCCAAGCGCTGCTGTTTGAGTGGGCCATATGAAATGTGGAGTCCCTGTGCTTATTTTTGATACTTAAAAGGCTCATTTTTTAAATGGAGAACAGAATGCAAGAACCTTTTTTAACCTTTAGCTCTCACCCTGTGGAAGCTCAGACAGATGAGATCCAGATGAATGTGATTCTCTCTCTGTGTCCTGGTGTAAGCCCCTTCCTCCTGCTTTCTCAAGTCTTAGCTCTGTCTCAGTCACCCTAGTTCCAAAAAAGTGCAAGTGGCCTGAGGCTCTTATTCTCTTCACTTGCCTTATCTCAGCTGCTGTTCACATGGCCACCAGCCCTTCCCAGCTGCTGATGTGTATGACACCTCCCTCTGCAGCTTACCACCCAGTGGATGTGGCAGGAGCTGGTAGCAGAAGATACAGAGCACATCGAGAGTTCAGTGTGTGCACAAGCCAGACAGGATAGGAATGGCTCCCACCATGATACTGTACTTTTCCCCACATGCCAGCCATCAGAAACCCTCCCAGCTACAAGCAGTACTGCCTTGTAGTCCTGAGGAAACCAAGGGCACTGGCCTTAAGGTGTTGAGCACACTCCACACTCTCTGTGAGAGAGACTTTTACAGCTCCTGAAGGCAAGATCTTACAGGGCTTGTGAGTTCACCAAACCTTTAAAGTGATGGTACTGTAGTATTTTAATGTTTCATTTTTCAAAATGCTGAAGGTGGATTTAGTTTGTGTTCAGGTGTGAGACAACTATGATTGGCATGAGCCA
The DNA here is from genome assembly GCF_965140295.1 of Lepidochelys olivacea. NCBI lineage: Eukaryota > Metazoa > Chordata > Testudines > Cheloniidae > Lepidochelys > Lepidochelys olivacea. The sequence continues at coordinate 106,099,235 of NC_140416.1, forward strand.
AGCAATGTTCAGGTTGCAGTAGTGCAGCTTACCCCCAAGTAGCTCTGCCAATGACCACCTATCTTGGCCTACTGTTCTACTCCTGAGCCCCTCTTGGGCAGAGAGTGCTTATGATGAGATATGGAATGGGAACAAATGTCTGCTTTGTAAAATACTGTATACAGCAAGTGTAAACAACAAGCTATAAATATCAAGATGCTAGCATACAGGCTGACCCTGTTCCCACTGAAGTCAATAGTAAAACACCCATTTACTTCAGTGGGGTGACATTGGGCTGCTACGGTTTGACTTTGTAGCAGATCCATGCACAGAGTAACTAACTTCAGTGGAGTCTATGTGGATAGCAGCTGCAACATCCGTTCCCCAAATGTTTATATCCTTATGTTAATATTTTCTAGTCAGCTGCTAAGTATCTCTTGTCAAAGCAAAATTTTGCCCTTGTTGCATATATTTCTGAATTCATTCTTCTCCTAGGCTCCACAGCCTATTATTGCAAATACAGCCAGAGCTGTGTTTGTTAAAAGCAGACACCAAGATCACTGGGGGGGGATATTTGTAGAGGTTCCCATATCTGTGCACACAAGTACATAAACAATTATTTGCTTGCACTGTGAACCAAGTTGTGCATGAAAATATGGGTGTGCATAGTCACAGATGTTTGTTTCAATATAGTCAAAGTTTTGTTTAATACTGGGCCAAATCCCAAGGTTCTTACTCAGTCTTTACTCAGGCCAAACTCGCATTGACTTGAGGATTTGTGCCGTTTATTTATATTCTTTTGTATACAAATAACCCCACTATATCACAAGTGTCTTATCAAGCTGATAAATTATACCACTTTGATTCTCATGAGACAATACTGCATAGAAATGTAAAATCAGCACTAACTTAATTAATAAATTATACCAGGAACTTCCAAAACGTGCATCTTGATCAAGTGTACTGTAAGAGTTAATCCTTCCCACTCTTTTCCAACTAAACTCCAGCAAGGGACTTGTTTGTGGTTCCTGCCCAGAAGTCTCCAAATGCTAACTTCAAACCTCTGGGTTCTCTTACAACTGAGCACTACTGCCTTTCCCTAGCTGTTCCCAGAGTACTGCAACTTCCCTTCATTTGCTTAACAAACTTAGTAGCCTTTTTAAAGTTAATAAATCTAAGATTTGTGCTTTATCAGTTAGCCCTGCTGTTCAAACTGCCTCAGTAGGTCCTGAGAAGGAATTTGGGCTTGCTAACTGAAAATAAATTGAGAGTCTAGTAGATATAACTGGACATGAAAATAAGCCTTATAAAAATACTTTAAGGATAATCAATAGTTAAGCATTTCCATATATCGGTTGATATGGTTTGTGGATTGTATTTAGCAGACTGTATTTGATTAAAAATGGCTACAATTCATGCTCTTTTTTCTTTGCAACATGTACAAAAGCAATATCCCCCCCAAAGCAGGCTTACACTCAGACATGAGATGGGGCTACTTATGTATTTATAAAAGCCATCTCCCTTTGCTTAAAGCAGAGAGCTGTGCTCAGAAACTGTACAGTATAGCAACATTTGAAACACAGAAGACACCAGATTTATCTGGGTAGTCAAGAAATGAAATGAACACCACTATTACAGCATTACACAGAAACAAACCACAGTAATTAGATGCTTTGAATTCAAGCCTATGTTTTCTTTAGATTTTTCATAAATTATTGATCCACCTTTCTCATGAAAACAGAATGGCATACTTTTGCAGTAAATGGACAAGTGACTACAACATTTATATAATCAAATATACTCTGCATTTGATAATGAAAACATGTTTGTGTGTAGAATACCCCTTCTGAATTAACATGTCTGCAAAACAAATTTACTAGCCAAACCACATTCACTTCCTATTGTCTCTAAACCACGGCTCTCCTCTGCCACATCATCATGCAATCCAATATTTCACACCCATCATATTAAGCAAAATATTTTTTCAAGACCCTATATCACCTACTGTGCAATAGAATATTTCTTGACTATAATGAGATGTACATAAACTGTCTGACTTACCTTATTTTCTCCATTTCTGTCGCAGAGGCCTACAAGAAATCAAATAATAGGAGCAAATGAATAAAGGAAAACATTCACTGTGCAGATTTATGCATAGTTTAGGCTTTCCAAATGGCTTTTGACAAGTGTCTACAAAGCATCAGAAAGCGAACCCCGCAACTGCATTAGCAGAAAATAACGTGGACGGATTAACTCAGATATAATGCAGCACGCTGCAGAAACACTGTATACCCAGGAGCCATAGGCAACAGAATGACTCAGTTGTAGCGCTGAGGCAGAAAATGAAAAAGCAAGTAACAGGTTACTGTGCCTATTGGATTTCATAGGAAAAAGTTGAAATGCAGAGCTAGTCTGTGCATGGTAAGCACTATGGAAGGATTCTGCTGGCTGTTGAAATCAAGTGATTTAATCTTACGCTAATTTGAGTTCAATTAATCTGTTTCACAGATATCTTGCCAGATGGAATGGCCACAAGCATAGCATCCTTAGCAGGAGTTTTGGGTAATCAAATTAGTTTTTCCAAGTAATATTCTGTCTTTACAATTAGCAGCTCCGTACATGTATCTTGGACATTAACCCTTTCATACCTGCTGATAACGCCTAACCCTTTCATACCTGCTGATAACGCCTTTGATTCCCATTTACCATATTTCTAGCACAGAATTCTATTAACCCTTTGATTTCTCTGTACCATAGCTGTAGCATATAACCTGTTTGTTAACCCTTTGATTCCTGCTTACCATATCTGTAGCCTTGAACCATATAAAAATGTGATTCATGCTTACTACATCAGTAGCCTATAATTTCATTAACCCTTTTGATTTCTGTTTACAATATATATGCTCTAGGACATTGTTAACCCTTTGACTCCTGTTTATTCATAGCATAGAATCTCATTAACCTCTGATTTCTTTTATTGTCTATAGCATAGAATGTCATTAGCCCTCTGGTTTTCTAGTCATCATTATCTAGTATTAGACCCTCAATAACTGCTTTGAATCCTACTTGCCATACCAATAGCACTGAACCTCATTAACCCTTTGGGCTCATGTTTATTGTAGCTAGGGAATGAAAACTCAGAGCAGTTCTGCAATCCTAAGTTTCTGAGATTAATTTTACTTAAATTTCAGTATCCTAAAATTTCACACTGAAAGCATTACCTATTAATCATGAGTTCTTTAAACATTACTGAGTAACCGTTGTATTAAATATAAAATGGGTAAATGCAAATGTAACGGTTAAATGGATTTACTTGTCAAATAGCCAGGAAAACATTCAAAGTGGCAAACTGTTGGTTACTCTGTGTTACTCCCCCCCCCCCCGCTCATATACTTTTGATTTGCCCATTACATGAAGCCATTAGTCATGTCCATGGATACATAATAATCTCTGATGAAATGTATGAAGAATCATAGCGAATCCAATGATTCATTCTTGACTATATCCTGGTGTACAAGATGCCAGCTGCAGGAAAAGCCCTTTCTAGCTAAATTCTCATGGATGTAATGCACATAATGCAATCACAGCATGTTTCCTGGAAGCCTGGGACAGTCAGTGGTAAATCCCAAATTGTGAGATTAAAAAATTACCTTGGGGTCCAGAATTGCTTTTTTGTAATCATATCTTATTAATAGCCCTATGATTTTTCAGTTTGCAAGAACTGGGTAGTTTAAGTGGCACTGGTTTAAAGATTAACCTCTGGAGTTTTTCTTTGGGTGTGGAATGCTGGTGTATGGGGTGGTGTCATATGGGGTATCACTTGATTTCCCACACCACTACCTCAAAAGAAGACCCTGCAGACAAGGGAGACTGGACGCAGCTCCTTTCAGGGCTATTCAGTGCTGCTGTGAGTGTGAGCTGGAAGGGTCACTGCATGCCACCAGGGGCTGAGTTCATTGCTTCCATTATGCTTCTAGTTTTTGCCGGCATCAGAGGAAAATGACTGACCTTCAGACACTTGTCTGGTACTTTGTTTTCTAGTTTTATTCAAGAGGCTGGGGGGATGGTTTGTGTAGTTTAAAATGAAGGACTGAAAATAAAGAGTTCTGGGCTCTCTTTCTGGCTGTGCTACTGAGCTAATGTGTGAATTTAGGTGAGAGACTTACTTACTTTGTTGTGTCCCAGTTTCCCTTATCTGTAAAGTGGGAATAATTACATTACATTTAGAACATAAGAGCATCCATACTGGGTCACAAAGGTCCATCTAGCCCAGTATCCTGTCTTCCGACTGGCCAATGCCAGGTGCCCCAGAGGGAATGAACAAAACAGGTAATGATCAAGTGATTCATCCCCTGTCGTCCATTCCCAGCTTCTGGCTAACAGAGGCTAGGGACACATCCCTGCCCATCCTGGCTAATAGCTGATGGACCTATCCTCCATGATCTTTAGTTCTTTTTTTAACCCTGTTATAGTCTTGGTCTTCACAACATCCTGGCAAAGAGTTCCACAGACTGACTGCGTTGTGTGGGAAAAATACTTCCTTTTGTTTTTTAAACCTTCTGCCTATTAACTTTATTTGGTGACCCCTAGTTCTTGTGTTATGAGAAGGACTAAATAATACTTCCTTATTTACTTTCTCCACACCAGTCGTCATGATTTTATAGACTTCAATCATATCCCCTCTTAGTCGTCTCTTTTCCAAGCTGAAAAGTCCCAGTCTTATTAATCTCTCCTTATATGGAGGTTGTTCCATACGCCTTATAGTTTTTGTTGCCCTTTTCTGAACCTTTTCCAATTCCAATGTACCTTTTTTGAGATGAAGCAACCACATCTGCACACAGTATTCAAGATGTGGGCGTACCATGGATTTATATATTTCTGTCTTTTTATCTATCCCTTTCTTAATGATTCCCAACATTCTGTTTGCTTTTTTGACTGCCGCTGCACACTGAGTGGATGTGTCAGAGAACTATCCACAATGACTCCAAGATCTCTTTCTTGAATGGTAACTGCTAATTTAGCCCCCATCATTTTATACATATAGTTGAGATTGTTTTCCTCTGTGCATTGCTTTGCATTTATCAACGTTGAATTTCATCTGCCATTTTGTTGCCACCTCACTATTTACCCCCCTTTTCCAGATCATTTATGAATATGTTGAATAGGGCTGGGCACAGTACAGACCCATGGGGGAACACTAGTGTTTACCTCTCTGCTTTCTGAAAACTGACCATTTATTCCGACCCTTTGTTTCCTATCTTTTAACCAGTTACCAATCCATGAGAGGACCTTTTCTCCTGTGACAGCTTACTTACTATCCCCTAAGGCTTAATCTGATACTTCTGTGAGCCAGTTTTGAGATGCTCAGACGGAAGGGAACAGAAAAAGCACCAAGTATGTATGTATGTATGTATGTATTTATTTATTACGATGGATTTCAAATTACATAGTAAACTTTGTGAATTCATGTCCCCTCGTGTATTTGTATAATGTCAACCACAACTGTCCCTGATACTGACTTCTGGAGCTGTGGTTGCTACCACATTACTACTGGTGAGAATAGTAGTCATCATTTAAATCCAAATGGTTGAAAAGCTTTTGTGCATGGAAATTAGGGCGGGTTGCTGCAGACCTTCCATGTTAGCAAGGAGGTTTGTATTAGAAGGTCAATAACAAAGATGACGTTTAGGTTAGACTATTGCAATGTCCGCTGCATGGAGCTAAACATTAAATTGATTGGCAAGTTAGAACTGATGCAGAATATGGTTGCCCCCAAAGGAGCCTGATAGAGAACACACAACACCTATGTTTAAGGACCTGCACTGGTTACCTGTGAGTGCCTGTGAGGTAGGTTTTAAGATGTTGGTTTTCAGTTAGAAGGCCTGAGTCCTCAGCATTGCAATGCCTAACTTCTAGGCACCTAGGAAATCACAGGAATAAAATCGCGATACAAAAAGCCTGATTTAGGTGCCTAAACTCCTACAATAAATGGCGACTAAGAATGGGAGATCCACAAAAGGCAGCACACTCGGTGTGGAAACTGCCCAACTAGCCAATGGGCGATGTGGACCACACAGCTGGGTGCTAAACCCCAGCCCCTCACAGAGTTGGGTGTCTGTCTCTGCTTGTAAATCCAGAGCTGGGAACCCCTCTATTGTAGTCAGGCAGCTTAGGTTGTATGTAGGTGTGTACGTTCCGCATTGGTGCCACTGCAATCTACAACAATACTGCTGGGCTGCCGCCTAACCCTGTAGGTGCCTAAACTCACTTGGCACCTACATTTTCACTGTCAAAGTTCCCTAGATGCCTAAATTTCTGCCTCTGGGCATGCACGCTGCAGCCTCATTCTAGGCATCTGGACACCTTATCTCCTGCCTAAGCTCCAGAGCGATCTAGGTAGGCGAATGCCTATCTCACCCAGTTTCCACGCTATGTATCCGATGAAGTGAGCTGTAGCTCACGAAAGCTCATGCTCAAATAAATTGGTTAGTCTCTAAGGTGCCACAAGTACTCCTTTTCTTTTTGCGAAGACAGACTAACACGGCTGTTACTCTGAAACCTATCTCACCCATGTTGCTCAGAAGCTGCCTAGCAGGGTCCCTGCCAGATTTTGAATGTAGGAGGAGGTGCCCACCTTATTACTTCATGGCTAGATCACTTCCTGTGAGGCCTACATTCAATTCCCTCCTCAGGCAGAGGGCCATTTTGGGCCACCTTTTCATCTGAATGTGGCATCTCACTGTAGGACTGGGAGAGGAGGAGAAGTGGGGAGGAGGAGATATTCTCTTTTGGGTGGGAGAGAGGGATAATATAGGGCATAACTGAAGTCCATGGGGGAAAAACTCCCTTTCCAATTTAAGGGACATAAGATCACGGATATAGTCTGAGTTGCTGCCTAAGTGACAAGAGCACAACGCTGGGGGGAAGAGGGAGAGAAACTCCCTTAAATGGGCCAGTATTTGTCTGATGGTTTTTTTCCTTTTTGTTGTTGTTGTTTGTTGAGGAGGACACTGGATTTTATTTCTGTGATGGTGAGAGTAGTAAACAAGGTGCCACTGACAGACCTTCCTGGCACATCATCTGTTAGGATGTTAAACCTGTGGGCGACTATCAATTTAATTTCAGCATTTCCATTGTGCTCATAGTCGGAATAAAGATTTAGAGAAGCCAGTGTAGCCTTTTTTTTTAGTTTTGTTTCTATGGGGCATTAGTGTCACAAGGTTTAACCCTATCTGATTATAGACAGTCTGTGTATTGTGTATATATCAATTTCCAGAGAATTATCTATTCAGACTACAAAGTACCATTCAAAATGTCCTCAGGACTAGACTGAACTTTAATCCATGTTAATTTTAATAGAACCAGATGAAGTATACAGTTGCATTTGGTTGGTCTCACCATACTGAATGCAATGGATGAATCTGTACCACAGAAAAAGTATTCCCATGAGATTTTCAAGGGAAAATATTAAGAAAATTCAGCTTTTAAATGTGATATTTTGGGCACATCCAACAAGAATTGATTTCTTCATCTCTTTGTGAGCTAGGAGATATCACATTGTATAAGAATTCTTTGCCACCAAAAGTTTATTTCTGTTATGACTGAATAATTTAAGGATCGAATTCCTCTCCTAAGAGAAAACCGAGGATATCTGAAGCTTTCCTCTTGAAACTTGGGAAGGTCTAGGAATTCCCACAGCATCATAAGGTAAAAATGAATTTCCAGTATAATTCTCACTTTATAAACCTTTCTGTCTTCCAAACCAAGTACCTCAAATCTATATGAGTGTCAAAGAAATCCGAAGGGAGATCATCAATATTTTTCAAATGTAACCTACGGTTCTCCCCCCGAATACCTAGAAAAACTGTAACATTTTCAGGTTGTTTTAGCGCATAATGTTCTCAGGATTTTTGTCTTGCTTTCTTAATGGAACATCATCTGGATGGGATAAATTGACCCCCGAGCACTCTCCTGTCGACTCCTGAACTCCACTGCCTACGAGAAGCGCAGGCGGAGTCGACTGGGGAGTGGCAGCAGCCGACTCACCGCGGTGAAGACACCACGGTAAGTCGATCTAGGTACATCCACTTCAGCTACGTTATTCACGTAGCTGAAGTTACGTAACTTAGATCAATTTCCCTCTTCCCCCTCCACCCCCCCAAGTGTAGACCAGGGCTTTAAGTCTCAGGGCCAGATCATCAGCAGGTATATATCAATATAGCTCCTGTGAAGTTGAGCTTTGCTGATCTATGCCAGCTGAGGGTCTGCTCAGTGGTGACTCACTCAGTGAGTTCAACTCATTCCCTTGTTACACTGTACTCTCACTTTTCCTCATTGTTTTCAATCTGGGTTATTACCGAGCAGATCCTCAGCTGGTGTAAATTGTGCTCCATTGACTTCAGTTAAACTATATGCCAATTTATGCTAGCTGAGGATCTGCCCCTGTGTTTCTGGTTTTACTTAGCAAACAATCCAGGGAAACCTGCACAAGAGGCAACCCATATTAGACAATCAGCAAATAGTGCCCTCTTAGGAGGCCACTTTAGGGGCCCCAAAGGTTTTGAGTACAATTATGCTTCACCTTATAAGCAGACCATCTCAGTTAATCAGCTTTTATACATGCTGTACACTCTCTTCCCAAACTCAGACTTCATCTGTGCTGTATTTGCCTCCTCTGGCTTGTTAATCATTTATTATTTGGATTACACTAGCACCAAGAGGGCCCGGTTGAGACTGGTGCCCCACTGTGCTAGGAGGTGTACAAACATCGAGTAAGAGGTATTTCCTTCCCTGAAGAGCTTGTAATCTAAAATGTAACCACAAACAGATGTACACTTACACTGTTTTCACTTTCTTTACCATGCTGGGATACAACAACAGAGCTTGCATTTGGTTTGTTTATTGTCATTCAGTGTCCTCCTATGCTCCAGGACTACAAAAGGCTAAAACCAAAAGGTGTAACAGCATTACATATCCCAGTCACCATTCTACAGTGCATTTGCAGCAAGCTTGGTTTCAGATTGACCCCACAAGGTACAATGCATCTGAAAATATTGTGAGTAGATGCCAAGGAGCAAGAAGGAAATGAAATCAAATAGACCACTTGAAGTACTTATCTCTTAAGCTAGTACTTGACATTATTTACCTACATTGCTAATATAGTTGTGTGGTTGTATATAATATATACATTGTTAACCCAGAAGTGAAGTCTATAATTACATCAAGGTATTTCAGCACAGCAGTTTAAAACATTTTAAAAGTTTGCATTTGTCAGAAGGTGTACAAAGAGGTGTCTGAGAAGTGACTAGGAAGTAACTATGGCATTGCAAGTACCACTGTGCAGTAACTCTTGGCAGATATTGACTTTATGGATGGCCATTATAATATCCTCTGTGAGCAAAGTCTGAGTGAAGCATAGCAACATATGAGTCCTAAGATCGCTGAAATAAACTCATTTATGTACATGTACATATATATGATTACATACTGGAGATGAATATAATGGAATAACTTATTTTCCCTATTTGTAGATAGCACTACAAAAATTCGGAACCCTATATTCTTAAATTCTTGGCTAATACGAAGTGTACATTTTCTTATTTATCTATAAGTGTACTCACATCATAGTATTGTTATGGCATGAGTCACTACGTGCTGCTGTTGAACATAGTCTAAAAAGTTATTTTTCTTAGCACATGAACACTGTTCAGTCTTTGAAGAAATAATAGTATTGTTTTGTAATGTTCGTTTTGGGGGGAAGCTGTGGCAAGCAGCAAGAGAATTTGTTTTTTGACTTAAATTCCTAATCAGAATCCGTTCTCAAGGCAAAGTAGCTTCCAGGGAACTGTGCAGCGGTGTTTTAGCTGAGATTCCTGGAAGAGGGGGATTGCCTGTGGGCTATTTGTGATACACCTGTTCAAGGACTAGTGTTTATAGTGCAATATAAACAACTTGCACTAATAATATATCTGGATGCTATGTCACTGATGTCTCCTCTAAAAGGAATCTGACGTGCAAGGACACAACACCTGCTGTCGCACAGCAGAGGGGTAACAATATGCATTTGATTCACATTCTCTTTATCCCAGTCCCAACCAACATTTATCATACTTCAAAGCCACGCCAATGATGCTATGCTTATTTCTGGAGCAGTGGGTGCTCTATTTAATTAAAAAGCCATTGGCCTGTGATACACCATTTGGTTTGTTCCTGCAATTTTTTAAGAAAAAACCTTACCTAACAGATGAAAGAATGAGATCAGAGATTTAATATTAAGGAGATCTTTGATCTTCTTCGTCCAATCAGTCTCTGCTGGTGGTGGTGTGTTTTGTTTGGTTTTTTTGTTTGTTTGTTTAGATATGCTCTAGTTCAAAAGGAATCATTTTGGGGAAGTACTATAGCCTGCGTTTGTATGGGAAATTAGACTAGACAATCATAATGGGCCCTTCTGGCCCTGGAATCTACAAAGGGAACAGCATTATTGTCCAGACATTATGGAAGAGATTTAAAACAAAAAACCTCTCCAATTCTGCAATTAACTGGGAGGCAGAAGTGCTAGGTTACCTTAATTAAGGGAAATGGTTCAAATTACCTCTCTGGCAAATGTGTCGGTAGCATGAGGTAAAAAACAGAGGATCGAATTTCTAGAAGTGCTGTCAATTGATGCCAGCACTGTTTTCACTTGTAGAAGTCAATTCTCTTATGTATATGGTTGCCTGCGGAAGCCGGGGACTGGACTCAATAACCCAGAAGTCCCTTCCAGTCCTGTGTCCCTCTGTTTTGTACATGTAATCCCCATTAACATTAAAGAGAGTAGATGTGTGCAAAAAGGAGAGAACAGGCTGGTTGTTCATTAAGATGGTTAATATGATATTTGTAGTCTTAAAACTATGTGAGTAACATCCAGTGTTAAAACTTGAAACTTCAAAACTCATTTGGAGGCTTTATAGCAAGACTAGGTCTGCCTGGTTCTATTTTGGACTCTGCCACTGACTAACAATTTGAATGTGTGTAACCACACTGGGCCCAATTCAGCATACCACCCCTATTTAGAAAAACTTTAAACCTATTCAAATCAATGGGACTTAAGCATGTGCTTAGTTCTGCAAGTATGTGGGCTTCTGTGCCTTGGTATACTCAGTTGTAAAATAGGTTTTAATAATACCCACCTCAGTGGGTCGTTGATGCTCATAAGACCGATTAACTAAAGTTTGTAAAGTGTCTTTCCCTACCCACTTGAAGGTGTCTGGATGCCTAGGGAACATATAGCTACTTATAGGACTCCATTGCTGTAGAGTCTGAGCACCTCACAATCTTTACAGTATTGTTCCTCACTACACTCCTGCGAGGTAGGGAAGTGCTCTTATTCCCATTTTACAGATGGGGAGCTGTGGCACAGAGAGGCTAAGTGACTTTCCCAGGGTCATACAGGAAGCCTGTAGCAGAGAAGGGACATGAAGCTAGGTCTCCCAAATCTTAAACTAGTGTCTTGATCACTGGACCATCCTTTCTCTTCATCTCACTTTAGGTAGGCTGTGCAAGTGAGAGATGGTCTTCCTGCCCTCTTCCCCATGCACTCTCTCTCAAGGGTCAGCCACAATCTAGCCCTAATGTTCTAGTAAATAATGTGCTATCTGTTTAGAATGCACAAAAGTCTGAAAGTCGCACACATTAATTACCAAGGATTTTTGGTCTTTTGCAAAACTGCAAGGCTAGTCATTGAGTCCTGTAGTGTCTTTGTGAAATGTTTGAGTAAGGTGAGCTCTGTGCTGGACTTAGATGGTATCTTAATTACTACAAGGTCATAAGAGGTCTTTTCTCTTCATATTCAGTATGTTCTGCATCAATGTTCTTCAGTGGTGCTTTTTTCCTGTAAGTTTAAAGGAGTCTGTTCTTACTCTTACACTCGAGTTGTTAAGTTTTATTGTGGATACATGAAATCAGACTCTGGAGATTCCTTTGTCAAAAAGGAAGCTGTATTGTTAAAATTACATCTGGTTTCTCACACATGTCATGTTTCTCAGGAACATTTAGCCAGTATTATCTAGCAGTTTCACTTGCCTGTCTTTCCTTATGCACCGCTATTTTTGGATAGTTTTGATCCAGTTAGATTTAAATAGTCTAGTTTTCAAGGCAAGAAAAAGAAGATGATTAAGGTTGAATTTGTCAATGATTCAGCCATGCTTGTTGTCACTAATGCTATTCACAGTCCCCACAGTGCGGGACAGATTGCACATTCAGAATGAGGGACACAGCTGTAGTATAATAGTTGTATTGTACTATGGGATTTGAGAACTAAATATATATCCAATATAATTATAAACCAGCCAGGATCATTAACTGTTTGAGAGGCATTGTCAAGTGAGTTTCTCTGAATACTGTGAGGAAAATCTTGCCTCCTTTGCAGTCAGTGACAAAATTCCCATTGACGTCAATGGGGTCAGGATTTTATCTCATATCACATTTTTCATTCAGCTTCAGAGTTTTTTGCATCTAACAAGCATAAAACTACGTGAGTAACTTAAAATAAGCACAGTAACTTAAGATAAGCACAGTATCCAGGGCCCAATCCAAAGCCTAAAGATAGGAAGTCAATGGAAAGACTGACCTCATTGGGTTTTGGATGGTGTGAAATCATAGAATATCAGGGTTGGAAGGGACCTCAGGAGGTCATCTAGTCCAACCCCCTGCTCAAAGCAGGACCAATCCCCAACTAAATCATCCCAGCCAGGGCTTTGTCAAGCCTGACCTTAAAAACTTCTAAGGAAGGAGATTATGTTGAGAAATCAAAAAGTCTAACTCCTAGAGTAATAAAAGCTCTTTTATGCCTTTCTGGTCCATGTGGAACAAAGAACCTTCACCACTGCCTTCCTTCTTTGGTGGTCTCCTGCTGCAGTCCTAGCTTCTTCCTGGGTCATTTTGATAGTTTTCAAATATGCTTTTATTGTGCATTTCCATGTCATTCTTGGTCTTATTGCCTCTTGCCCTCAGGGTTCCAGTCTAATCATTGTCTTACTATGTTGTTCAGATCTTTCCTCCATACATGTCCAAGCCATCCCCATTTTCGTTCTGTAATTCTCTGTCTTATCAGTTTCTGTTTTGTCCTCCTCCAAAATTCTTCATTTGTGATTTTTTTTCTGGACATCTGATATTGAGGATTTGTCTAAGGCAGCTGTTTATGAGAACATAGAGTTTAGATAGTAACGTCTTAATAAGTCTCCAAGTTTCAGTGCCATATAGTAAGACCGACTTTACAATGGAGTTAAATATTCAAAACTTTGTTTGGAGGGCAAGATTTCTGTTTCTCCAGATTGGCTTTAGAGTTGCGAAGGCATGTCTGGCTTTCACTATTCTGGCTTTAATATCTTCATCCGTTCCCTCTGTTGTACTTACAATGCTGCCAAGATAAGTGAACTATCAGACCTCTTTCATGCCAGTCCCAGATAGTGTTCTTGGTGGGTCTTGTCGGTGTGTTGATTCTCACTGTTTTAGTTTTCTTGGTGTTGATTTTTTCCATCCTGGAGATCATTTGTTTTAGCTTGGATGTCTCTCTGGGTATGGGATAGCATGATGACGTCATCTGCAAAGTCAAGATCCTCAGACTTCTCTGTGGAAGGCCATTGTATGCCCTTTGGTTGTTCTGTACTCTCTCATTATCCAATCTATTACCAGTAAACAGATCATGGGTGACATAAGATGTCTGACACTGTAGTAGCATCAAATGGCTTAGTCAGTTCACTGTTATGTATTACTTGGCATGTTTATATTTTCATAGAAGCACTGAATGATGTTCACAAATGTAGGAGTGATTTCATGCAGTGTAGCAACTTCCATAAAACTGTTCTATCCCCTGTATCAGAGGCTTTTTGGAAATATATAAAATTCATATAAAGCTATTGGTTTGACAGTCCTGTGATGATACGTAGGGTTAGTATTTGATCTATGCATGATTTCTCATGTCTGAACCCTGCCTGTTCTTGTCATAACCTTGAATCTATCACTTTCTTTTTGTCTAGAATAATATGTATAAATATGTTACTTGGGATAGACAGCAATTGAATGCCCCTCCAGTTTTTACACTGACAAAGGTCGTCTTTCTTTGGCAGCTTCACTATGATGCTTTTCCTTCTTCCCATATCTTTTGTAAGAGACCTATCAAATGTCTACTTAAGTTTGCTTTAAGAACCTCCACTGAAATATTATCTGGATCTTTCCAGACTCCTAGAGAAATAAATGCTCTATGTCCCTTATTAGATAAAGAACGCATTATCTACATCATTAACATATAGGCCTCCAAAGTAGTCCTAAAGTCACAGTACAGCACATAGGCACATGCATAACTTTTGAGCACATGAGTTGTGCCACTGAAGTTAATGAGTTCTCATGTTTAGCACAATTTGTCAGAGTCACAAAGAACACATCATCATCAGAAACCTAGCATCAAATCTTAAACATGAATTCTGAGGGGAAAAAAAAATCTTTGTGATTAAGGGAACCAGGTAATAGAAAGCTCTGATTTAGAAGGCATTTGACTCCACTACTTCAGCGAAGCTAAAAAATAGGAAACGTGGTCAGTTAGAGCACAGAGCTCCATAATGGCAACTGAAAACATTTCAGTGGCATTAGTCTGCATATGCTAGGACCTGTATCTGCATGGAAAGAAATGCATTTACTGCCTTGGTGGTAATAACTAGCGAGGCACATTGAATCTTGCAATGAGCTCTGTGTGGGTGAACCCCCTGCAGGATCAGGGCCATGGTATGTAACATGGGATTTGATATTGCAATTCTGATGCAGGTGAAACTCTCATTGAAGCCAGTTGCTCCTAGCTGACTTCAGTGGGACTCTGTCTCCATGAGTACTGCAGAATCCAGCTCAATATGCTTAAACAAAGCTTGCTCCGCCTCGCTAAATCAAGTATCAGTGAAGAAACGAATAATAGTCAAGTATGGACCATTTAAAGAATGTAAACAAATATGCACTTGGTGAAATTAAACTAATCTGGCATTTGTAGAATGCCTGTTTGTTAAAGTTACTCTTCTAGTTCTGCCAGACTTGAGTCTAATTTTTTTTGCCAGGGTATTATATGCAACCTGGAAGATTTACAGGATTGAAGTAACAGTCTCCTAGCAACAACATGTCCTCTGACTCTCTTCTTTGATAACCATTAAAATATATGTTAATGGCACTAGATATTACAAAATGAAATGTTGAGTTCCATAACTAATGAAATGAAGAATTTTGATTTACATCTTCAGTTCAGAATAACAATGCATTGGGCTGGAACTACAACATGGTTACTAAGATACCTCCATGTAGTTTATGTTGCCAGCAATTTGCTTAGTTACTCATTACTGGGTCCCAATACTGCAAACACTTTCAGGCACCTAAGTACACACATGAGGAGCCCCATTGAACTTGGCAAGACTACTCATGTGTTTAAGTGTTTGGAGAATTAGGGTCTTAATGTCTGCACGTTGGCTTGTATGCATTCTAAACCTCCCCCCCACCCCGCCTCTCTTAATAGGAAATCCTTTTTTGACAACCTGAGAACAGGGAGTCAAAGAATTTAAATCCTAATGGCAAAATTCTGTGCTCAGATCCTCATGGGAAATTTTGACTGATATAATGCTCTCCCCTGGAATTCACAGGAGTGCCTCAACCCTATGAAGTGCAGTATATCACTCAAAATGCAGCTATGAGATCAGGAGTGCAGAAAAGAAGGAACAGACATGTTAACTGAAAAAAAAAATCTGCAAACTAAGTCAGTCTATACAAGGAGCAGCTATAGTAGCTTGCCAGTCGATTTCAAAAGGGGTGCACAGATGTAAGCCAGCACAGAATGCAGGACTCTGCATTTAGGGTAGGATCAAAAGAGCATGATGAATTACTGTTTTTAATAGGGTGAAGCAAGAAGGCCCATGACTCGAGAGAGTACTGGTCAAAATGTTTTGAAATCAAAGATTGACACCCCTCCCAAAAAAAAAAGTGGGTGAGGGGGGAGAAAGGAGAGGGGAAGTTTTCTTCATGAAAACTTCAGCAAAGATTTTTCTTCTGTATTTTGACCATCTATTTCTAACTGAGGAGCCCAGACAAGGAAGTACTGAAAGGAAGAAACAAAAGAAAATAAGGTTTTCATAAGTGTAGATTTTAGAAAAATTGATTATTCCTGTGGAAAAGGGCTACAGAACTTAAAATAAAATATCTGCTATAGAATTGTATAGGAGGTTTCCAAAAATTATTCAAAAGGTACCACAGAGAGGAAGGATGGTCCAGGTCTAGGCAATAGCTGATTGCCATATTTGGGGTCGGGAAGGAATTTTCCTCCAGGGCAGATTGGAAGAGGCCCTGAAGGTTTTGTGTCTTCCTCCATAGCATGGGGCACGGGTCACTTGCTGGAGGATTCTCTGCTCCTTGAAGTCTTTAAACCATGATTTGAAGACTTCAATAGCTCAGACATAGGTGAGAGGTTTATCGCAGGAGTGGGTGGGTGAGATTCTGTGGCCTGCGTTGTGCAGGTCGTCAGACTAGATGATCACAATGGTCCCTTCTCACCTTAATATCTATGAGTCTATGAATAGCCTAGGATCTAGGAGATTCATGTTCAAGTCCCTGCTCCATCACAGACTTTCTAGGTAACTTTGGGTAAGTCACTTAATCTATCTGTGCCTCAGTTTCCCATCTGTAAAATGGGGGATAATAGGACTTCCCTACCTCACAGGGGTGTTGGAAGGATAATTAAGAACATAAGAATGGCCATACAATGACAGACTAATGGTCCATCAAGCCCTGTCTTCCGACAGTGGCTGCTGCCAGATGCTTGAGAGGGAATGAACAGAACTGGGCAATTTATCATGTGATCCATCACCTATCATTCAGTCTCACCTGCTAGTAATCAGAGGTTTAGGGACACCCAGAACATGGAGTTGCATCCCTGACCATCTTGACTAATAGCCATTGATAGACCTATCCTCCAGGAACTTCTCTAATTCGTTTTTGAATCGAGTTATACTTTTGGCTTTCACAACATCCCCTGGCAATGAGCTCCACATGTTGACTGTGTGTTGTGTAAAGAAGTACTTTGTTTATTTTAAACCTGCTCCATATTAATTTCACAGGGTGACCCCTGGTTTGTGTGTTCTAGGAAGGATTAAATAGCACTTCCTTGTTCACTTTCTCCGCACCACTCATGATTTTATAGCCCTCTCTCATATTTCCCCTCGGTCATCTCTTTTCTAAGTTCAACAGTCCCCATCTTTTTAATTTCTCCTGTGTGGAAGCTGTTTCATACCCCTAGTCATTTTTGTTGCCCTTGTCTATACTTTTTCCAATTCTAATTATCTTTTTTTTGAGATGGGTCGACCAGAACTGCATGCAGTACTCAAGGTGTGGATTCATATAGCAGCATTATGATATTTTCTGTCTTATCTATTCCTTTCCTAATGGTCCCTAATATTCTGTTAGCTTTTTTGACCACTGCTGCATCTAAATACCTAAGATAGATTCTATAGGTTTTAGAGTAATTTTTACAGAACCCCATTAAGTATCTGCAGAGACCCGTAAGGTTCATCCTTATTAAATTCTGTAGGACTTTTTTTTTCTGTGAGGAGCTGTCCTGCAAAGAAGATGGATCTGTTGTTTTTCTTACACAGAAAGAGTAACCATACGTTTTTGGTCAGAAAAGACAGAGCAAATGTAAAGTCTCCATGAGAGAGCACAATTTGTTTGCCCCAGAGTGGGCTGCGTCTGACCACAAAATGACAGCTGCCTCAGCAGCAGGTATTTAAAGGTGCAGTATATAGAAAAGAGTCTGAACTGAGTTATACACACTGCAATGTACATAATTAGTAAGTGTGGTACAAGTAAAATGGACTGGTATTATCCAAGCAAACAAAGTCCAATAAAATGTCTAATAGAGGTATGTCATTATTGTTCTGCTATAGGTAGGTCCTAGAAAGATCACAAGCACATCTACACTGCCAAAAAAACCCACCACCAACCCTAAACAAATCACAGCAGCAAGTCTGAGACCAGGTCAATTGATTCGGGCAGGTGCTAAGGGGCAAAAATAGCAGTGTAGATATTCCTGCTTGAGCTCTGAGACCTGCCCCCTCCCGGCAGTTTTCAGAGCCTAAGCTCCAGCCCAAGCTGGAACGTTTCCAATGCTTAGCCCCATAGCATGAGTCTGAGTCAGTGGACACGTGCTCTGAGACCCACTGCCGTGTGTGGGTTGTTGGGTTTTTTTTTTCTCACAGTGTAGACGTGCCAGATCCTTACCACCGTAAAGAAGTAGAGTACCTATGTCTGATCATGTGCTGGCAGGGCATTTTGCCATTCAATATCCTGTTACAATAAAATTGTAAGGGAAAGTAAATTTTCCTTTCATCAGCTCTTTTGAGTATGCTGTCAATAGACTCAGCCTGCCAACCGCTTACTGTAATAGTGTAAGAGGAAAGCTACTTACAAATTGGATTTGTAGGTATTAAAACAAGACCATAAACAGGCCTAAAATGTTCCTGACTCTGTATCCTACTGCTAAAATAGCTAAAATGATGGAATTCCATGACTTTGAGCAAGTTCTTTTCTTCCCCATTCAGAGATTCTTCCCTCCTTTAATGCCTATACCATTATTTGATTCAAAAGTAAGATTTGTTTCTGCATCATGGAAGCAGTGTGATTTCTTTAGCTACATCGTTAGTCACATGCCAGACACTATGCACACACTCTCCTTTGGGTCTCTGCCTTACCTAGACTTTGAGTGACATCTGAGCCACAGACCATATGTGAATCGATGCAGGTGCAAGAGATCGTTCTTCCATTCACATCTCACAGGGCTGCAATAGAGAGAACTGGAACAGAAGGCTGAAACTTAAGTAGAGGCCATAAGGAGGCTATGGAGAGAAGAATGGGAAATTTCATACGATGACATCCTATACCAGAAACTAACGTTCTGTTGTGCTTGTGAACTGTGTGTGTTAGTGTTACGTTAGCCCCTTAGTGACGCATCTCCCAGCACCTTGTTGGGCTAATGGATTCTGATGTGTGCCAGCTTTGGCATGGAATGTGGCGTGAGAGGATCTGCACTTGCTGCAGGGATAGGAGCTGCAAAACCATTGGAAGGGAAGGATTCTGGGAGTTGCTCTGCATGAAGTCGATGGCCCCCAACCCCCAAACGGGCCTTTATATCCTAACCCTCTTTCCCTCCTCCTGAAATTGCAGAAGGTTCTGCCATAATCCCATTATCGCTCCTTTTGTGGTGAGTGAGAGGGACTGGAGTGCACTCCCTGAA
This sequence comes from Lepidochelys olivacea, assembly GCF_965140295.1. NCBI lineage: Eukaryota > Metazoa > Chordata > Testudines > Cheloniidae > Lepidochelys > Lepidochelys olivacea. The sequence goes on from NC_140416.1 coordinate 106,118,502, forward strand.
GTTGTTTATTTGTAAGGAGGGGAGAGGGCGTGGTGTCACTGGAATTGTTTTTCTCCCACAGCGAGCTGCTCCTCGCTGCTTATTGAGGATGGGCTCCGGTTTGGTTCAATCCTGTGAGCTCTCTTATTGGAGTTGTCAGCAGGGGGTTGCTCTCTGGGTGATGGCTTCAATGTGGCCCATATGATCTCCTCAGTTGCTACTCCAATAGGAAGGAACCTGTCCCCTCTGCCAACACATTATAGAGTCACTTCCTCTCGTGTCAGCATGGGCTGGGGCCCTAAGTGCAATATAGCAGCTGGTAGGATGGAGTCACAGAGGAGATGAGGATGGGTGTCTGCACACTTCTGAGCACCTGATCAGGATCTGTGCAGGCATTCACATCTGCAGTGCCTATTTTACAGATGGGGAACGGAGGCACAGAAAGGCTAAGTGACTGGCCCAAGGTCACACAGGAAGTCTGTGGCAGAACTGAGAATTGAACCAGGTTTCCCACAGGCAGATTTGATGGAGGAGAGACATTAAATTAGGTTAGATCTGAGAAAATGGTTTTCTCTCTATTAAATATTGTTGGATAGCAATTCAATATCTTCATAGAAACTACTCTCAATTACTATTGAATTTAGTAGAGGATGGGCTCATGGCTTTTTGGACCATCCTGTATAATCTGACAACATGGCAATCTCTCGTACATTCTGTAGGATACTTCTAAAAGAGACCTATTAGAATGATTATTGTTTCCTATTAAATTCCATAGGGCCTTTCCACAATGATATTGTACCTCTAGAAATTTAAGGACATTAATGTGAAAAATACCTGGATATTTTCAGAACAGGCCCTGACCTAGTGCCATTGACTTCAGTGGTGCAGGGTCAGACACTTGGCTTGGACAACACAGCTGCTTTCATTTGGAGGGGTGGTGAATATCTTTAGAACTGTACTGTATTCAGCATCACCACGAGACTGGCTCTGGGCATCAAAACAATAGGTGCGCACAGAAGAACAGGAATAACTCGTTCCCAAGATCCCAGCACAATGCACAGGTTTGGGGAATAGGCAATGTTTGACTGGGAAGCTAGTAAGCTAATAAATATTTAAGAAACACTGTTTATTTTTTGTTGCCACTCACTTTCAATTAAAGGTGAAAACAAGGAATGTTTAAAACAAAAGTTTCTCATTTGAGAACCAAAATTGGAGGAAGAATCAGAGGATGGTCCTATGGCTAAGGCAGCACAGAGGCTCAAGAATCTGGGTTCAGTTCTTGGATCTTCCCCAGATCTCCTATGTGATCTCTAGCACCCCAATCCTGCCAACACTTATGTATATGCTTAACTTTACTCACATGAGAGGTCTCACTGAAGTTAAGTGTTTGCTGGTCGAGGCCTTACTCTGTACCGCAGTTCCCCATCTGTAAGATGGGATACTCCCTCTCTCCTGCCCTTTCTTTTATATTTACCTGCCCCAAATAGTTTGCAGTCTCTTACTATAGGCTTATAAAGCATCTTGCACAACGGTGCCCCAATCTCACTCCTTAGAGCAGTGTGTAGATTACATACACTGCATGCTCCCCTGGCATGGTTATAAGCAGCAGCATAGGCCGTGAGGCAGTGCTTGGGCAAGTAAAGATACACCTGAACACTGTGGAGGACATACCCTACATGGCTCTCCACACACCCAAACAGTGCCTCCCCTGTCTGCACCGTGTAGTGTCAGCTCCCTGCTGCCAGAGCCTTTCCCCACTGCCTCCCAACTGCTAGAGTTTTTCACTGATGCATCTGGCTACAGACCATAGTGTTGCACAGATTACTTTTCACTGTGGCATGTAGCTATATGTACCCACCAGTGGTATGCAGTGTAGACATACCTTCAGTTAAACTACTGTAATAATAATTTGAGGTCAGATTCCAAGAGGAATGATGGTCCAGTAGTTCATATCCCTGCTCCACCTGGTTTCAATTTCCTGCTCTGCCACAGATTTCCTATGTAACCTTGGGAAAGTCATCAAGTCTTTCTGTCTCAGTTCCCCATTTGTAAAATGGGGATAACAGTACTTACCTACCTTCCAGGGGAGTAATGAGGATAAATACTTTTAAAGATTGTGAGACAGGAATGTCATATAAATATTTCAGATAGATTCACTAAGCCTCCTTTTACACTACTCCAGCATGGTAAAGGGACCTTAATTTGGGTGTAAAGTACATTGAAGGCCCCTTTACAATACCAGAGGCATGTAAGGATCCTTAGTGTAAATAAGAATCAAGCCCTGAATCTCAAACAGTGAAATATAATTAGTTTGCTCCTGCACTAAAATAAACAAAGTGCATTAATTTGCTGAACAATTTGTATCAAAGCTACAAAGGATCAAACTGAAGTTCAATGCTGAAAAACTCACTGACAAATGAATCAGCCTTCTAAAGCAGGAAATGCAGGCTGCAGACAATAAATAAGTAAAACAGATACGCAACCATGTAATACATGATTATATTTACATTAAATTCTTTTGCTGGTGTCCAAACCCAGGAACAGAGAGCGGAAGCCCAAGATGGAATTTAGTCATATAGTTCAGCTGTGAAATCTGTTGTTCATTTTAACAATAGGTGTGTGAGGCACTGAAGCACAGCACCAGGGAGATCAGAGTTGTCACCAACATGACAAGATAATGAATCCAGCAAGACACAAAGTTTCAGGTGAAGGTTAAAAGTAAGGGAGAGAAACAAATGGAAACAAGAGAACTCAAATAGTCAAAGAAAAAAAGACACGCAGATTTTCCATGAGTAAGCCAGAAAAAAGACTTATGGCAGTCAGTGCTGATTATACATACATATATATATATGTAGGGCTGGAACATATCCTGATTCTTTGACCTCTGTGGGGCCAGGATTTCACCCTACAAATTTAGGGCCCTCCCCAGTTGTCAATATGAGTTTTACCATTGACTGCTGTAGAGCTGGACTTCACCACCAGTACATAGGAACTTCCTCCTTCTAGGCCACTTCCTGGAGGGATGGACATGATTTAGCCATCCCTATGCAGTCTCACATTCAAACAAACATACTCCTATACAACTGAGGTAGGGAGGAGTACTGCTGGCTCCTAACATCTCACTTGCTATTAGTATAAAGTAAAATGTAATAATAATGTACATACTTGGTACTTTAATAGGGCCAATTTCACCACGTTGAAAACAATTGAGCCAAATCAGCTGGGAGGGAGAATTTAGCCAGAAAAATGTGAATGATGACTGGGAATCATTTAAGAACACTTTATTAGATGCCACAGTCCCACAACAGAAGAAAACTGTACTGGTTAAAAAAACAATCTGGTTTGAAGGGGAAGTGAAGACCGCTGTAATTTTTTTTTTTTTTTTTTTTTTTTACAAATGTAACAAATGGAAGAAAGGGGATTTCTTCCATTTGTTACATTTGTAAAATGTTACATCTGATAGTAATGAATACAAATCAGAAGTTAGGAATTGCAGAAAATTGCTAAAGGAAGTAAAGGGACATGAGGAGAAATCTAGGCCCAGCAGACTTAAAGACTATAAGTAAAAAGTTTTAAAAAATATATTGGGAACAAAAGAATCCTGACAATGGTATTGGTCCATTACTAGATGGAAATTATAGAATTAGCAATAACAATATAGAAAAGGCAAACCTGTTCAATAAATATTTCTGTTCTATATATCATATGGTGATAAAACTCTTTCTGTTCCATTAGTATGGCTGGAGCATGTTAAACAGAAGCTACTAAAGTTAGACATTTTAAAATCAGCAGGTCCGGATCACTTGCATCCAAGGTTTTAAAAGAGCTGGTTGAGGAGCTTGCTGGACCATTAACGTTGATCTTTTTTCAGTAAGTCTTGGTGTGGTGGGGAAGTTCCAGAAGACTGGAAGAAAGCTAACGTTGTGCCAATTTTTTAAGAAGGGTAAATGAGATTAGTCAGGTAATTAAAGGCCTGTCAGCCTGACATCGATCCTAGGCAAGATGGTGGAGCTGCTGATACAGGACCTGATTAATAAAAATTAAAGGAGAATATTGTAATTAATGCAAATCAACATGGGTTTATGAAAAACTGATCCTGTCAAAGTAACTTTATCTTTTTTTTTGGATGAGATTACAAGTTTGTTGATAAAGGCAATAGTGTTGATGTAGCATACTTAGACTTATGTAGGACCTTTGTCTGGAACATACCATTAATTTATAGAGTTACATAAGACCAGATAGTGACTTTCTTACTTCATGAGAGGTCCCACTGAAATCAACAAGACAACTTGCAGAGTAAGAGACTATGCAACATAAATAAGGATACCAAAAGCTGGCTCATGGTGTCTTTCATATTATACTTCCCCCTTTTTTAGTACAGCTGAATATCTTTTTAATTCCTCGTGACTGCCTTGTGAGAAGATGGTTTAGAGGAGACAAGAAAGGATGCCATAGAAGTATACAAATCAATTAACAACATACAGGGTGATCTGTTGGTGACCAACTTGGTAACCCTGGTTCTGCAGCCTTCAGTGCTTTATGTGCCTATAGTTAAACAACCAATTTATAAGCAAGTTATAGAACAACCACCAGGTTAAGATCCATGCCACGCTGAATCACACCATCTAAACCCGTCTCCCAGAATGGTCTATACTAGATGTGTCAGGAAAGTACAAGAAATGCTGTAGTGAATGTGTGGAAGACCTTTTCCATGAGGAATGTTTCTTCTTAACTTGTCAGTCCACAGCTGGCTTATGGTTTGAGGGTATGTATTCCTTCTAAACAAACATTTTAGTCTATCTACCATAAATGTGGATTTTTTCATCCTCCAAATAAATGCCCAATTGTGTTCTATATCCTACTAATCTCATTGGTCTCCATATTATATTGTGGCAGAGAGTTCCACGGGGAAGTTATACATTGAATAAAATGGTTCCTTTTAGCAGTTTTAAATTTAGTGCCTTTCAGTTTTACTGAAGGTTTCATTATGCTTGTATTATAAGAGTCTAAAGTGGAGCACCTTATTTACCAGCTCTAAACCATTCATTGTTTTCTATCCCACTCTGATATTTCCTCTAAATTAAACAGTCTCAACCCCATCAGTCTCTCCCCAAACAGAAGTCTTTCTAAACTTTTACTAGGTTTCATTGCTCATATCTGAAATCTATTTCTGCACTGCCATTTTTGAAATAAGGTGACCAAAACATACCCAGTGTCAAGACTGGGAGGTGGGCAATTTGACCTAATGGTGAGATCAGGGATGGTCAGAGCCAGAGTCAGGAAGCAAGAATCAAGCAAGACTCAGGTCCAGTGCAGCTGCCAGTCAGGAAGTGTCTCAGGCATTCAGACAACTTCCCGTGCCTCCTTTTAGCTTAAATAATATGGTTAGGCCAATCAGTAGAGCTGGTCATCATCCCAATCAGGATCATCATGGGCGATACCTCTGGGAGGGGGGGGGGTCAGATTTCTGCTAGCTCATCACTTCCAGTAGTTCTGGATGAGTTGCCCAGTGGTGGCCAGGGTGTGATGGCTGCCTGGGAACCTGGGGGCCCTTACACCAGATATTCTAGGTGAGGGTGAACCACTGACTTATAGAATATTGTCAGTATATTTTCCATCCTAAACTTTATATGTAGTAAGTAACATGTTCTCTACTTTTCTGACTACCCCACCATGTTGAGTGGCATGGTTTCCATTGAGGTGTCCACAAAGATATTCTGGTCTATTCCCTGCATTTTTTTTCCAGTTAATTTAGAGCACAGCTGAAATTATTCTTTCCAACATGTTACTTTGCATTTGTAAACAGTGAGTTTCATCTGCCATTCTGCTACCCTTTCACCTAGCTTTGTTAGTTCCCTTTGAAGCTTCTCATGGTCTTCTCTAGTCTAACCCAAACAGCTTTGTGCCTTCTTCAAATATTGGTACTTCTTTCTTTACCCCATTTTTCCACATCATCATTTGAAGCCCTTCTCTATGCCCAATCTTCTCACCTACACATTGATACCACAGAGTTTCCCTTGTCTAGCTGGCCGTATGCATGGTACTGGAGATATTTCAAAGAAAGCTACCACAGGTGCCCTAAAAAGACATCTTTGCTCTAGTAATCGAAACTCTGCTTCCAGGACCTCTCTTCTGTATATTCACCATGGCCACTGCTTCATCCACAGCACACTCTGGAAGTCTCGTGAGCGCTACCAGTTTACACCTCATAGGCAAGCTACTGAATATGTTCTCATGAACGTTATATGCCCAGCTATTAGAATTTCTGATGTTCATATCACCTGTCACCACAGCTTGTCTACATCTAACAACTGTAGCCCCATCTCTTGGAGAGTCATCTTCTCAGAATGGGAGGAGCCTTCAGCTTCCTTAAGGCACTTATTCAGACATCATCAATATATATGAGTTGTTTAGAGTTCATTGTTCTTGTCTGCACTGAACTCCCTCAGCCAGCATGGAATACAAGAAACTTATTTAGTCAGAACTACTGATAGGCAACAGCATGTTTGCTTTTTAACACAAGGATCAGTATCAGTTACAGCATCTACTTCCCTCAGTTTTTTGTAACCATGTGACTTTTATACTGTGGGATACCTGTAATAACAATATGCATTTGAACAGGCCAGGAGGCATCTTCAGTTAAATAAGAAACAAAATATTTGAGTTCAGAGTGGAAAGTTATTCTAAGGATGGCAGGTTGTTTTAATCTAATAGAGATAGGTAAGGCAGAAAGGCTAAGGGATGGCTATTTCACAGCCATTGAGAAAGATTACACTACTAAATATTATTTGTGACAATAGAGAGGAATCGTAGAGTAGACAGCCATGGCATTTCCAGTGGGGCAGAATAAGGTTAAATCAATAGGCCATTACACCTAATGTTAAATCAATACTCTCTTATCAACTTCTCTTCTTATTTTTTGGCCAACTAGAATAAATCCTGCTAAAAACACATTAAGAACAGGAACAACTAAAACAGCTATTGATTGGATTGTTAAAAAGTTGAAGTTTGTTGCAATTATAAACACTGCAATATGTTTTCCAGGAACACTACTCATGCCAAATGGGCAAACCCCCATAAACTAATAAGGCCAAGATTTAAAAAAAGTATCCAGTGATTGTGGTTGCTTCAATTTTTGGGTACTCAACTTGAGACACTGTAAGGTACTGCGGAAGACTTTGTTACAGCCTAGCTAGGGAACTTCCGCTTTCTCGAGGCCGCCCGGTCACTGGAGGACTTGGAGAACCAACTCAAACCGGTTTTAGGCGGTTTTGTCTGCCTTACATGGCCCATTGCCAGGTAGCGGAAAGCCCCCTTAGGAAAGTACCTAATTATATATTTATGAGCTGTTTCTGTGCACTGCTTATTATGGCTCGCTGATCGCCCCTTCGTTGGACTCCATCCCAGGCAAAGCTCCAGTGTGCTGGGTTCTCCGCCTCCGTTACAGCAACGCTTGGAGTCCCCGTTGCGGGTGTGTCACTAACCTTCAATAAAGCCAATAACTCGCTGCTTAGCTGCGTGTGGGTCTTGTTTTTCAGAGTGCCTCTGCCGGCCTGTGGTGCTTCGAACACCTTGGCCCAGAACAGACACATTAAAGGGGTCTTATTTTCACAAATTGCTGAGCATACATCTATCCTCTGAAAATCAGGTCCCTTTAGTGTGTCTGAAGATGGGTGCTCAAATATTGGGATATCTAAAATCATTCATCCCTTTTGAAAAATTTGGCCTGAATGGGAATGGGGAAAAGCAGAACATTTCACATAAAAGTTGCTGAGCTTTGATACAATAGTGAAAACAGACATTTGCTTTTCAATAATTTGTCCCTACCTCCCACTCCTTACAGCGATTCAAAGGGATTCCCATTGGGAATGAGTAATTGCAACCTGTAGGCAATGTACATCAAGGCACAATGTAACAATAAATAAATAATTTAAAAACTACCCAATTAAACATGAAGCCAAGTCAGAAGGAAAAGAGGGCAGAAAATGTTGCTCCATTTGATCAACAGCCTGAAGATAAAATCCTCTAAAGGAGAAACTGCTGCACAGCTTCCATTCAGAATTCTTGAGGAAACAACTTACTTGAAATTATAGCAAATAGAGATCCCATAAAAGCAAAAGTGCATAAAGGAAAGAGGCATTTTCATGTGACTATAGAAAAGAAAATGGTAACATGACTGCTTGTTAAAAAACAAAGTGATTAAGCATGGTTCTTTGAAATGTTAAAAAAATCCTTTTATAGAAAGATATTACAAATCAGGTCAAATTAATAACTTATGCAGATGGAATTTTAAACAAGCTGTTGCTTTGAAGAAATTGCTACCTGTATACTAAGTAGTTGAGTTAAATAAATTATCATGTGTGAGGCTTTGAAGTTTTGAAAATTTATCAAACTATATTTAAAATCAGGCCTGGGCAAACTATTAATAAACCAGACAGCCACAGAAACAAATTATTTATAACTAAAGACAATTGTTGGCATTCTTCGTTATCAGAAATGTAGCAGTCTAGTTCTTGGTAAAAATTAATGCAGTATATTTTGTCCATGTAAGTTGTCATCAAGCTATGATTTTTCCCAAAGCTTCAAAATAGGGAAGCTAAATAATTTCCTGTTAAGAAAATAAAGGGCCAAATCATCAAAAATTGGTACCACAAAATGTGGATGGGTAAATTCTGTGTTTCCTGTGTACATTCCACATGTGTGCAAAAAGAATCCACAATAGGCATATGCCAATATGGCATATGCAACTATTTGCTAGTGCACACTGTTCCTACATGTTTGTTACTTTCAGTTTGGCTACTCACAATAATAAGCACTGTGCAACAGAGTAAGTGTTTCCAGGATTACATTCTAAGACCCACTACTCTGACCTTGACTTCAGGTTCTCCGTAAAGAGCAGCTCCAAAGTGCACATAATATTGTATTTTACCTTAGTGACAACAACAGCAAAAGAATCTCCAGTCTAATCCCTGTTCATGGAAACCATCATCATCTTCAAACTGTGTTTCTTCCAAAAGTGAGGAAGTAGCTGTTTATTCAGACCCATTAAACTTAAAACTCAGTGGTTACCTCAGTTGTACATTTTTGCTAACAGCATGCATTCAAAACCCCCCGCTCCCCAAAATAATGAGATTGTCTTAATAATCATGAGATTTTAAAAAAAAGTACATTTCAGATTATGTTTGCCTTCTGCTTTCTGAGCCTTTTGGGGGCATTCACTTAATGTTTTCAAGCTTTTCTCCACAATAATGATGGCTAGAAATATACTTCTTTCTAATGAAAGCTAAGATTCTTATGTACTCTCTTGATCCAGCAGCTGAGGCTTTAAGAAAAACATCTAAATATTGCAAGTGTTGGTAACTCTGTTTTGTAGTTAGTGTGGAGCATTAAGAGAGGAAATAAATTAGTGTAGCAAGAAGACAACGACAATGATGAGTTACATTAAGAATGAAGTTGGCCAGCTGCTTAACAGTTCTTTAAACACTCACTTGATTGGAGCCCCTCTTCATTGCCACTTAAAATCCTCTTCCACAACAGAATCAATGAAGTCTGAGTTACAGCCTCCTTAATTAATTATGCATGTACTGCTGGGAGTCCAGGACTGGCAGAAGTCACAGCACACAATATGTGCAGGGATCCCTATGTTCTGTTTCTGTGGTGCTAATCAGAATTAGCTGCAATGAGGCCGATTATCTCTGCTCTGTGCTGACTGTCTATCCGGAGAACACCTTCAGCTCCTGCCCTTCTTGGAGTCCCTTGGTGGCAGAAGGGGTTCTGTACCTTGCACTGCATAAGCCTCTTAAAGATAATGCACAGCATCTCAGTGTCACTGTCTACTGGGGCATTATTCGCTCCATCACACCCAAATAACCAGTTACCCCAATGAATACTGCTGAAATTTTTTTAAATGTTCTAAACTTCCCTATACAATATTTCTGTGTACTTCTTTCACAGTTACCAGGATAACTACACCTCTGATCTGACCCCCGCACACACCCTGTCTCTCCAGTTCTCTCTCTCTCTCTCTCTCTCTCAGACAGTGCCTGGGGCTGCAGTACTGTGGTACTACTTGTAATTTTCTTAGCAGGTTTGTCTTAGGCGCAGAGCCTGCAGTTCTGTTCCCCCTGGGAGCAATGACAGTGATATCTAGACACCAGAGAGATTTCTTAAAGCCAAGTATTGTTTATTTAGAACAAAAGCATGTAAGAGAAAATATCTTAAAAACAATAAGCCAGTCTATACATATGCCAGCCTTTCCCTAAGGCTTACCACTCCCTGGATTTAGGAAGGCCCAACTTCTTTAGACTCCCTCCGTGTCATCCTGTCTTCCTACACCAGTGGTTTTCAGCCTGTAGTCTGCAGACCACCGGTGGTCAACAGACTATGTTTTAGATCAGCATTTCTCAATCTGGGGTCTGTGGACCCCTGGGGTCTACAAGGGTACTCCAGGGGGTCCATGGACCCCACTGATCAACTCCTCTCTCTCCCTCCCTCCCAGCGCTTCCTGCTCACCAGGGAACAGCTGTTCAGTGGCATGCAGGAGGCACTGGGAAGGAGCGGGGAGGAGGAACGGGGATGGAGTGCACTTGAGGGAGGGGGCGGAATCCTGTCCAGGGTCACCAGCCCTGCTGATCAACTCCTCCTCTTCCCTCCCAGTGCCTCCTGCAGGCCAGGGAACAGCTGTTCAGCGGCATGCAGGAGATGCTGGGAGGGAGGGGGAGCAGTAGGGATGGGGCGGAAAGAGGAGGAGAAGAGGGGGGAAGGGGTGGGAAGAGGTGGAATGGGGGTGGAGTGGGGGCAGGGCCTGGGGCTGAACAGGGCACTTGAGGGTCTGTGGAAATTTTAAAATCAAAATGGGGGTCCTCGGGTTGCTAAAGTTTGAAACCCGCTGTCTTAGATTTCCAAAGGGGTCTATACCTCAATTGGAAATTTTTTAGGGGACTGCAAATGAAAAAAAGATTGAAAACCACTGCCCTAGGCAGTTTCTGACAAGTGACCACCACCTCCTTCAAAAGTTGTTTTTTAACTGTTCAGTGTTCTTTTGATCCCTTCATTCCCAGCATTAGCAAAACAGCTAAGTCATTTCAGCCTGGGGCCTGGAAGCATGCCATTGCCCTGTAATTGCCTTCCCAATATTTGCTGAGGTTGCTTATAGGTTGCTTATCACTCATTATTGCATTGCTTCTCTGGCTGTTATTCCTGTAGCCCCTTATTAAGCTAGAACAATACAGTCACATAGGAAAGTCTTATAACCCCATATACAATAACTTCATCTCACTGACCAGGTCACGTACAACGTTCATAAAATTATTACATCTCAGTGTTCTTAAATAATTACATTGCATTTCCACATCCACCACAACTTCCTTTTCTACTATACAGTTAAAAACAAAGGTACAGTATTGACAATTTCAGGCTATATCACAAATGTTTTGAACAGACCCCAAATAAGATAGAACCATTTAGTATGAAAGTCAGAATCAGAATACTCCTAGGAAACAATAAAGCCAGATATTTTGGTTTGCTTTTCAATAAGGCATCCACAATGGATTCAATAACAAATTACTTTGTGTGATAAAATAAGGTAGTGAAACTGTGATTTAGGGAATAGGCTGATCCCCACATGGGTCAGGAATTGCAGATTTATTGGGTATGTTATACAATAGGCACTCACATTGCACTTTTTATGTGAAGATCTCCAAGCACTTTACAAAAATTTTTATCCCTATTTTATAAATGGAGAAACTGAGGCAGAGAGATTAGAGCCCAGATTTTTAAATTTAATCCAGTTGAATCTAATTCCAGTTGAAATCAAAGTCACATGGCAAATAGGTGGAGGGAGCAGAGAATAAAACCCAGTCTGATGTCCTGTTCCCTAACGTAGACCATCTGATTATGGGAAGGATTTGCCTTCCTCTGATGCTTCCTCATATGCTCTCCACTGTAGGATACCAGAATTCATGGACTGATGTCTGATATGAAATGGAAAATTGTATATTTCTACAACCAGTCTGAGCTACATTTGACAACAAAGCTTTCCCATAAAGCAAGATTAAAAGAATAATCAGCAGTGAAGCAGCTAACAATTGCTTCTCAACAGAAAGAAAGGATTTAAAAGCTGACTGCTTGCTAGCTCTGTCTTCTTGTCACATTAAAGCAACACACGTATACCTTTGTAAAATTCCATTACAGCTAAAAGGACACACAGTAACATTTATTACCACTATAATGGATTCATAGTTTTGAGAAATGCATAGAGCAAAGCGCTGATCTATTGTACTTAAATAGCCAAGTCACCAGTAGAGGTGACCAATAGCTTTCCTTCTGCTACTAGAAGTCCAATTAGAGTGGAAAATACCTATTATCTAATTGTCATGATGTCTAATTAATTATTATGTTATTAAATAATGACTCAGCTATAGGTGTTTTTTTTTGTTTGATTCCCTTTCATGGGAGAGGAACATTAGCTGTTTTGCAAAGTGAGAAATAAAACTTTCTTCCCAGCATCACACCAGTTGTCTGTAACATTTCCTTTTCTTTTTTTATGGCAAAGCAGACTTGACTCAATAGTCTATAGCCTCCACCAACTATAATTCCTCAGTACTTAGAAGTTTAGGTCCTCTCCTTCTGGCCTGTGTTGTTCAGGTAAAGTAACAGCATCTTTTAATAAGTCTCCATTTTCCCCAATGGTTTTACTAAATCACATAATGTAATTTTTTTGCCTTGACATTTGAATTTCTCAAAAATCTTTCCCCTTTCTTTATCAAAGCTCTTGCACACCCATAAAAGGTGGTCAATTATTTCTTCCACCTTACAGAGTGCAAATAGTCTGTTTTTGTGTCTTTTTACTGGAAAAATATTTTTGTTTAAGCCACAGTGGCCAGTTAGTACACCAAACAAAAGCACCTCATTCGTGTTATCTGGTCCCTGAAGTATGTCGTAATCCTCAACTCTAGGGCAAAAAGATCTTTTTTGCATAAATCTATTTTTTTTTTGTTATTCCTCTTTTACATTTTTCTGTACTAGGCTTTTGAATTCCTGTTGACTCAAGGGCATGTCTATGTCAATCCTTGCATTTCTTACAGCACTTTTAGCTGCTTTGTGTGCCATTTTGTTCCCTGTTCTCCCAATATGCGCTGGGATCCAAGCTAATGCTACATGTATCCACATCTGCACTAAGTCTGTTATTAGAAATTTAACTTCTCTGATTAAATCACTTCTACATACTGAGACACCCTTTTTGATCACCGTAAACCCTGAGATTGAATCAGAAAAAATAACTGCTGCTGCTGGGCGTACATCCCAGATCCAATTTAATGCTAGCATTATTGCTACTAGTTCGGCTGCCATGTCAGCTAGCTAATCAGATATTCTTTCAGATATACTAATTCCCAATTTTGGTATACAGTATGTCTTCCCTGCTCTTCCTGGTTTTTTCTTTTTTAGACCCGTCTGTATATATTTGACAAAACTGGCTCAACTTTTTAGCTATATATGGTACACTTCATTTTTAATACCTACTGTCTCTTTTTTACCCCAAAGTTTATAAAAGAAGTCTAAATCCACGTTTAGACATGCAACTTCCCATCCATAACTGGTTTTCCCATGATTAGAAATGTTTTGACTTCATTCAGCTTTGCCTTATCTTTCAACTCCTGCATCCACTTTAACTTGAATGGCATGTGGAGTTCTAATGTTGTGTGCTACAGTTCACCTATAAAATTCCCAACAATCCTCATGAATTTGTTTGATACTTTCAGCATTGTAATTCCTATTAACTTTTGCCTGGAAAGTTAGGTTCAGTAGTTTTTCATAGTGTAACTGGCATTTCACTAGAAGCGACCAGTAGTGCACCTATAAGTGTTGTAACAAATGCACCACACGCAATTTGTAGTGCCTGGGCTTGTATTAAACATACTTTTTTATTTCTGATTTTGATGCTGACCCAAAAGCTTGGCAGCCATAGTTAATAACTGGTCTGATTAAAGCTGGGTGTACCATCAGCAGTGTTTTCTTATTTGTCCTCAAGTCCCACCAAGACTTTTAAGCAGGTTAATCCTTCCTGTACATTTATCTTTAACATAGTTTATATGATCTTTCCAAAGTAATTCAGTATCAAATATAACCCCTAAGAATTTGACCCTTTTAAACTATATCTATTATTCTCCATACAGATACAGTTTACATTCCTTTGTAGCTTTCTTTCTTGTAAAGATCAGTCCTTTGATTTTTAGTAATGGATTTCCCCATGCATTTCCACAGTCAGGGGTCTTTTGTAATGCTTTGTTGATTCTCTTTTCTGCCACCTCAATATTCCTACTCCTAACCCACAGAGCACAATCGTGTGACACTTATCCCAGCACTTATTTGATTTAGGAGATCATTTATTATAATTTTAAATAAGGTTGAGTTGATACTTCCCTGTGGTGTACCATTTTAAATATATATAAAGACATAACTTTTCCAACCTGCATGGTCCTTTCACTCAAAAATTCTGTATTCCTTCCAGACATTCTTCCCCTTAGCCCCTGTGCACCTACATTGTACAATAAGCCTTCCCTCCATAGCATGTCATATGCCTGTTCAATATCTAGAAAGACAGCTGTCATGAAACCCTCGTGCCTCATACGTCTTTGTATTTCAGTTTCTAATTTAGCAATGTGATCAATGATGTGTCTTCCTCTCCTAAAACCACTCTGCACCTTATTTATAATACCATTGTTTTCCAAATAGGCAGACATCTTTCATTCACCATTCTCTCCACAATTTTACACAAGCAGGACATAAGGGCAATTGGTCTATAGGCATCCATTTTTGTGGCTAGTTTGCCTGGCTTTTGTAATGAAATTACTACTGCATGGTTCCACCCTACTGGTATCACTCCTTTTCCCCCATATAGTGTTAAATATTTCCACGATAACCCTCAAACTGCTGTCAGAGAGAGATTTAAACATTATGTTACACATATTATCTTTACGTGGGGATGTATTCTTGCTAATATCAATAGCTTTCTCAAGTTCTTGCATACAAAACCATTAATTCAGTGTAGTATCTTCATGTTTACCCAAGCTACGTAATAGATCATGATTCTCTTCAATGAATTGTCTTTTAATTTAGTGGAAAACTTCACTTTGGTTTTCATCATTACATGTTCCTCGGAAAGGTTTTGTCAAACTTCTGCTTTCACGTTATCAGAAGTTCCCACTATGTTGTCAATCCCAATAGGACCCGGGATGTGGTTATTCTTAGTCTGAATTCCGTTCATTCTTCCAATTGGCCTTTATATTTCGGATGTCTTGGTGTCTCTGTTTATGCACTCACAGTACTTCCTCCTACTCACTTTCTTTGCTTTTTTCTTTTTTTTTCTTTTATAATTCTTTGTGCTATTCCCTTATTTTGGTTATACTTCATTAGGTCTTTACAATTCATTGTACTTTTCACTTTTTTATAGACTTTGTTCCATTCCTTAACAGCCATTTCCCACTCCTCATTACACATGGAAGTGAATTTTTAGTTTTGGGGTACTTCAGTATCTAGCTACAGTAGCTGCTGCTATTAATCCCTTTGTTGCATTGTCATTGGAATTCTCTATGTGATCACTCACACAATGGTTGTTCACTAATTCAGTACATTTACTTGTAAATAGCTCCCAGTTAGCTTTCTTAAAATTCCAGGAGGGTAATTTTCCCTTACCTTCAATCTTACCTTGCCCTTAAAAAGTAATGTATATTCCTTATATATTTCCCAGTTTCATTTACTTGTTATAATTCCCAGGACTAAGCACAAAAAGCTACCATCTGCTGCATTAAATCTAGCTGTGGTGCTATCATTTAAAATGAGTAGATTGTTTTCATCAATGAACTTCTCTAAGCATGCACCATTTTAATCAGTTATCTGTCTTCCGCACAATTTATTATGACTGTTTAGGTCACTGCATATAATATATGGTCTTTTAGCATTTTTCACTATTTCTTGTAGCTCTGAACTTCCTGAATTCCCATGTGGGTTATAGATATTGTAAATCCCTAAAGAAATATTACTCTTCTGCATTGGGCTCTAAACAGCATTATATTCTAGGTGTCCTTCTTCATTCTCTACGGCAGGGGCTCAAACTCAGTTTACCTTAGGGCCAGTGCCAGTCCTCAAATCCTCCCAGCGGGCCAATAATGTCACTGAAGATGGTGTTCAGAAAAGAAAACGTTTATATTGTATTTTTTATTTCGAATTTCTTAGAAATAATAAAACTGTTGTACAAGTTTATACCATTCTTCGCCTGCCAGAGAGATTTTAGTGTTCGCCGGACACCTGGCAACGCTTCAGTTCCGTCAGTTTGTTGATGTTTGGCTGCAGGGACTAAGCAGTTGAAACCTTCAGGATTGCAGCCAGGTGTGCATCAGATAGTTGTGTTCGGTATTTTCACTTGTTTATAGGCATCACTTTTTTCCACAATGACGCCTCCATGGCTGACTCTGCCTGGCAACTAATAATGCTGCCTCCATGGCTGACTCTGCCCAGTGACTAGTGATGGTACCTCTGTCCCTCTCCCCCAGCCAATGGGAGCTGCGGGGGGTGGTATCTGCAGCCAACAGTGGGCAGCGTATCTGCATGCGTCTCTCCTCTGTGGGCCAGAGTGGGGAGGTTCCTGGGTCGCAGATGGCCCGCGGGCCGGGACTTTGAGACCCCTGCTCTACGGCTATGTAGTTTAATCTTTCCCTTATGCTGCCTCTTCATCCTGTTTTTTAGTCTTGCCTCAAGGGAATATGCCCTGGAATTTTAAACGTGAGCTTTTCAACCAACCTTATTTCCAGGATGTATGTACATCTGGTTTAGTTTTCATTGCCAGGATATTTTCTTTTAGTTTTTGACCACGTGCTATCAGACTGTGTGCATTCCAACTCCAGACTGAGATCCCCATACCAGTCGTATTTCACCATTAACGTCATTCAAAATTGCTTGAATACGGTCCATTGGCAAACTGCTAATATACAAGTAATTTTCTGCTGCATTTGTTTTAATTTCAATTTTTTTTGCTTTTTGCCCAGTTTATAATGTACAATTTAACACTTCTATCAAAAATGCAATAAATCTTTCTTTTTTGTGACTGGTAGATCACCTATTCTTTCTGCAGTGTTACTCATATTCTTTATAGAATGAGGCTACGCCTGCCGTTCCCCTTTTCCTTTGCTGATTGTATCTCCTTCTCCAATTGATGCTTTGAGAGTTGCTTTATAGCTTCTGCATAAGTCATGTTGTTAACAATTTTTTTCTTTTGTATCTCTTTAGCTTGCTTTGCCACAATACACCCTCTATATACCCGATTGTGGTTACAACTGCAGTTCTACATTTGACTTCTGTCCCTTCTATACAATTTTCATAGGAATGCTCTCCCCCACATTTGCCACATCTTGTTTTCCCTTTACAAACAGCTGCTACATGCCCATACTGTTGGCACTTATAACATCTTAAGGGAGAGGGGGATATATGGCTTGGTTCTGAGTATGTGAAACTCTAGTGGTACTTTCTCGGGTACAGTCCCTCCCTTAAATGACCTCAGTACAGCAGCTGATGGCTTGCTTTCTCTTCTTCTTTTATTAATTAGTCTCTTACTACTAAAACTTCATCTTCACCTGTGCTTTTTAGTGCTCTCATCATTGGTGAGCTCTAATGGCACTCTATATATTACCCCCTATAGTTCAGTCAAGCAGTTTGTTAGCTGGCAACTTATTTTAACTTTCCATAGCATTTTACTTTTTATCAGTTTATCAGCTTGCTCTTCGTTTTTACATTCAACTAAAACAGGGGTTCTCAAACTTCATTGCACCGCGAGCCCCTTCTGACAACAAAAATTACTACATGACCCCAGGAGGGGGACCAAAGCCTGAGCCCACTTGAGCCTCATTGCCCCAAGTGTGGGGACCAAAGCCAAAGCCTAAGCCCCACTACCCTGGGTGGGTGGGGAAGCAAAGCCCAAGGACTTCAGCCCCAGGCAGGGGAACTGTAACCTGACCCCTGAAGCCCTCGGGCTTTGGCTTCAGCCCCGTGTGATGGGGCTCAGGCATCAGCAAGTCTAAGCCAACCCTGGTGACCCCATTAAATTGAGGTCCCGACCCACAGTTTGAGAACTGCTGAACTAAAAGATCACCATCTTGCAGCCTCCCAGCTCTTACACTAACCCCCATGCTTTTTTTCAATCCAGGCAGCTACTTTCACAGGGTTAACATCACTTAATCTTATTTCTTTGGCTAGAGAGCGTACAATTATAACATTTTGCTTTATTTCCTTCCACAGCTTTGCTTTTTTGCTGATATCATCATCATCATCTGATTCTGCTTCTACTCTGCATTGGCTTACTGTCCATTTTCCATTTGCCACTAAAAGACAGTGAAAGAGATCAGACCTCAACATAACAAAATGTGAATAAGAGTTGTGTATGCAATACAACTGAAGAGTCTAATCCCCATTAGAGCTCCACAGCTAAATACAGACACTTGGGGGGAGTTTCAGTACAGTCTCTGTTATCTCACCCTTTCATGTAAATCCCTAATGAGCAGGGACTTTTTGAGGCTTTTCATTTTTTTGTAGCATAATGATTCTCAAATTCCTCTTTAAAAAAAAACAAAACACACTTCCAAGTACATTTCCTGGCCTAGTTGTCTAGGGAGAGGACTATAAGAATTTTGCTGCTAGAGTGGTAGAAAGAGATGATTACCTGGGGAAGAAAGGGCCTTTATCCAGACTGCTTGCTTATGATCCCTCGTTTTTGATTTGTATTGATAAAGATTCTCTAATGCTGAGCATGTCTTGCTGCTAGTTGCTATGTTTTGTTTCTGCTCAGTCATCCCACCAGTTTCTTGTTGCCTGACTATGGTTCAGCTTTGGATCTCCAGAAATAGGCTGTGTCTAGTACACTGTGTGAGTTTCTGCTGCAAAGAAAGTTGGTTGACTTCTGCAAAAGTAAAGGTTTGTAGGCACTAGTATGAATTCTGAAAGGCTATTCAGTTGGATCATGTTCACACTATCGGTTTTTGTGAGTACAAATATCAGGAATAGCTATTTTTGGGGTGAGCGTCTTTATTCTCAGGGGGAATAAAAGAGTATGTGTGTTGGAACAAGACTCTTATTTATTTGTTCAGTATTCTCATTTAAAAAGCTGCAGGTAGCCAGTCAGGGAGAGCCTACCATGAGACTTAAGGGACTAATCTCACACCTCCAGTGTTGAACATCAAAAAACACACAGTTCATGAACACTGCATAGGCTGACATTTGTTTAAATAATCTGTTTAGCAAACGCTTGCAAATAACTAATGCAGTCTCAGAAATCAAGAACCATTTGCAAAATACTTGCAAACAGAAATTTGTTAGCTAGCTTATTGGTGAAGACTAATTAAACTCTGTTAGACACTATTTATCTGAGGCTTTGTCACTTTAAATTCCAACAAGTTCTGAAATGCTCTTTGTGGTAGAGAACAGCAAAGACTTGGTTATAATACTACAATAACTTTTTTCTTTTCCTATTTTTATTCAGGCTGCAGGTAACCCTGTACTTACTGGTTCTTAAACACAGCTTATTACCATAGAAAGTTCTTCCTTATGGCTTTCCTAGACTCCCCTTCTGTGACTGTTTCCTAAATCACACCTCCTTTATATTATTTAGACTGAAGGCTAGATGCATAAGGAGGAATGAGGTGCATAAATTCAACATCTAGGTGGCACTGCTATTCACAGAGCTCCCACACATCTGCTACTTAGGCACCTAATTTTCTGCCAGTGGGCAAGCGCAAAGCCACCTAATTCCTGGCAGTGCCAAGCTGCTAGGCACCTAGCTCACAGCTAAAAGTTCCCCTACCTATTTCACCTGTGGGGCCTGATCCCATAGGCATGCTCAGAGCACACCCAACTCACTTGAAAGACTGCCAGGAGGAATAGGTGGTAGTGGGGGTGCACCCCCCCATTTTACTGAATATCCCAGAGATTAGAGCAGTCACCCAGGATGTGGGAGACCTCTGTTCAAATCCCCATCTTACCTGATTCACAGAGACATGACCCCCAGGTTTCCCATCTCCCAGGTGAATGCCCTAACCACTGAACTATTGAGGATAAGGGGGTGCTCCACAATCTTATAATTGTTTTTCATGAAAAATGACTGACCTGGCTTAGACCCCTAAATCCACAAGAAGATTTGCAGACATTTCTCCAAATGGGAGACAAACGTGGGTGCTGGAACAATTTTTATAGCAGGAGTGCTGATGATGGAAACCATGTATTTGGTTTTTATTACTACTTCCAGCTAGCACCCCCATACTCCTAGTTCCAGCACCACTGGAGATGAATGCTAAGTACATCTGAGTGACAGGGCTTAGGCCACTCCCTTCTCCTTGGCATCGTCTATTGGTTACCATAGACAGCTTCCCACTCAGTGCGCTGGCTTCAGTGAATCCCTCTTTTAGGCATCTGAGACTCCCCATGCGTTGTATAGGGAGCCTGGATTCCTAACTCGGGGCTGTGGGTGTCAGGGTTAGATGTTGCAATGTTCACTATTACCCTAAGTCCTCCTTATGACTCTAGCCCTAAATTATAAGCTGCTGTGCGTCCATCTTCACCTTGTGCATTCACTCGCTCCCCACAAGCTCCAGGAGGTTTCCTTTCCTTGTTTTGAGAAGGTTAAACAATTTCCTTCCAATCAAAATAATGAATGGGTTTTGTTTCTTTGATATGTGGTTCTGGGCAGCAGTTGCAGAAGAGCTGGTCTCTTCCACTTTTCTGCTGGCTACAGTAGAGAGACCTCTGACACTGGAGGCAAACTCCCCTCTGGATCTAGAAGCACAGGAGAGGCCAACAGTACCTGCTTATTGCTGGGAGATACTCTTTGGGAATTGCGTGTGTGTGTGGGGAGAGGGAATGTAGCTCTTCATAGCATTGCAAAGTGATAAAAATATAGTATTGTAGTTACCCATCAAGACAAAAAGGAAATGGAAAATTTAGGCTTGTGCATCTTTCCTCCTTTACTTCTGATTTCTGCTCTTGTGGAGACACCATTACCAGCTGTCCACAGAGACAATAACCAGACAGGTTATGGAGGTTTTTTTGCTTGACCGATGAAACCCGAGAAAATAAGAACGGAAAAATGAAAGGGGTTAATTGGCTGAAAACATATGCAAGCACAGCCAGGGGCCCTGTAGCGGGGCAGTTACCCCACTCGGGTGGAAAAAGGCTAGGCTGATTGGGGAAGCAGCCACAGCTGGGCCACGCCCCAATCAGGCCACACCTGGCCCCGTTATAAGGGCTCAGGGAGGTACTGGGTCAGTCTCTCTCCAGCCTTGGAGGGAGAAGGACTTAGCTGCCTGGGAATAGGGTACCTGAAGCGGAGCAGGGCTGGGGAAAGGCAAGGGGAACTCTAGCCTGGCAACTTCCCAGGCTGTCGGCCTTGTTAAAGGCCCAAGGCAGGTACTGGGGCTAAAGAGGTGTAGCCTGGGAATAGGCAGAGGCAGCTGGTCCTACCCCTTGCCAATGATGAGTGGCCATCACAGACTGCAGTTTGCCCCAGTGCCCCAGTTTGCCCCAGGGCTAGATGACAACTAGATGACATCTAGCCCAGTGCAGTTTGCCCCAGGGCTAGATGACAACTGGCAGTAGCCACTTGAGGCAAGGTGGGCATAGGAGGAGGGGATTCCCCTGAGAGGGGAGACCCAGAGTGGGATACTGCTGCAGCAGAACCCCAAGGCAAAGGGCACCGGGGTCCGGGAGGGACATGGGGGGGCCTGAGGGAGGTGAGACACTGGCCAGCAGAGGGCGCTCCGAGGCTGGAAAAGTGCTAATTCCCACGACGACAGCGGTGCCAGTGAGTCTTTGCTTTGTTACAGGCCTATAAACCTGCAATGTAATCCTAGCCCTGCAAAACTCCTGTTGACCTCAGTATTGTCAGGTTTTTATCTGTTTCAGAGTGTCATAAATATAAAGGGAAGGGTAAACCCCTTTGAAATCCCTCCTGGCCAGGGGAAAGCTCCTCTCACCTGTAAAGGGTTAAGAAGCTAAAGGTAACCTCGCTGGCACCTGACCAAAATGACCAATGAGGAGACAAGATACTTTCAAAAGCTGGGAGGAGGGAGAGAAACAAAGGGTTTGGGTGTCTGTCTGTAGTCGTCTTGGCCGGGGACAGAACAGGAATGGAGTCTTAGAACTTTTAGTAAGTAATCTAGCTAGGTATGTGTTAGATTATGATTTCTTTAAATGGCTGAGAAAAGAATTGTGCTGAATAGAATAACTATTTCTGTCTGTGTATCTTTTTTGTAACTTAAGGTTTTGCCTAGAGGGGTTCTCTATGTTTTTGAATCTAATTACCCTGTAAGATATATACCATCCTGATTTTACAGGGGGGATTTCTTTATTTCTATTTACTTCTATTTTTTATTAAAAGTCTTCTTGTAAAACACTGAATGCTTTTTCATTGTTCTCAGATCCAAGGGTTTGGGTTTGTGGTCACCTATGCAAATTGGTGAGGCTTTTTATCCAACATTTCCCAGGAAAGGGGGGGGTGCAAGTGTTGGGAGGATTGTTCATTGTTCTTAAGATCCAAGGGTCTGGGTCTGTAGTCACCTAGGCAAATTGGTGAGGCTTTTTACCAAACCTTGTCCAGGGAGTGGGGTGCAAGGTTTTGGGAAGTATTTTGGGGGGAAGGACGCGTCCAAACAGCTCTTCCCCAGTAACCAGTATTAGTTTGGTGGTGGTAGCGGCCATTCCAAGGATAACGGGGGTAATATTTGTTACCTTGGGGAAGTTTTGACCTAAGCTGGTAAAGATAAGCTTAGGAGGTTTTTCATGCAGGTCCCCACATCTGTACCCTAGAGTTCAGAGTGGGGGAGGAACCTTGACATGGTGGCACAGTGGTGGGATTAACCTGAAATCATTTTGAGATCCAGTTGAGATTTTTTGAACTAGAAATACAGATTTTAAAAAGGAATTTTTAGGAAGTCCAGAAGGCAGCTTTGAAACTGAAAGCAGCTTGGTTTCTCTCTGCTTTGTGGCCAAGCAGAGACAAAAGGGGATTATCTTGTGAATTGCAGGTTTTCTTGCCTGGAGGCAGGGTACTTAACTCCTGCAGGGACATTCACAGTCTTCCAACCCAGAGGTTTTTTTTTTTTTTTTCTTTTCTTCCTAAAAGTAAATAGGGGGTGTGTGCTCTACCCATTTGCCTGGAGACAAAAGTGGCAGGGTTTTTTTTTTAGGATTTTGATTTTTTTTTTTTGTTTGTTTTACAAGGAGCACAGGTTTGAAAAGAAATTTTTTTTTTTTCTTTGGGCTGGGTAAGCAGTTTTCCAAGTAGTTGGAGGTTTTTTGCTTTAATTTGGGCCCAGAGCAGAGACAAGGGAATTGTCTTTTTCTGTAGGCTGACAATCACTATCAGAGAATAGGTACTCTATTCCAGCACAGCAAAAGTTTACAGCCAAGTTTTGTTTGTTTATTTCTAAACCTCGGGTGTAAAGTTAGTTAAAAACAGAGAGGTTAGAATGGCCAAATCCTCAGCTCGACTACAGCTGGAATTAGCCAAATTTCAGGCTGAGGAAAAACAAAGGGAACATGAAAGACAGATAGAACTCATGCGGCTGGAGAAGGAGGTACAGGAGGCTGCCCACAAGAGGGAAATGGAGGCAAGGAAGCATGTGGAGGAGATGGAGAGGATAAAGGCCCAGCAGAATATACCAACAAACCCTAGCAATCCTTCTCCAGGTACCACTTCCCATCCCAGAAAGTTCCCCACCTACAAGGCAGGTGATGATACTGAGGCCTTCTTAGAAAACTTCGAAAGGGCCTGCCTTGGGTACAACATCTCCACTGACCAATACATGGTAGAGCTGAGGCCGCAGCTCAGTGGACCCTTAGCTGAGGTGGCAGCTGAAATGCCTAAAGAACACATGAACAAGTATGAACTGTTTAAATCCAAGGCGAGAGTCAGAATGGGGATAACACCCGAGCAGTCTCGTCGGAGGTTCAGAGCCCTAAGGTGGAAACCAGACATGTCATTTACCCGACATGCCTACCACATTGTAAAACATTGGGATGCCTGGATATCAGGAGCAAGTGTTGAATCTCCAGTAAATTTGCCCTTCCTAATGCAAATGGAACAATTCTTAGAGGGTGTTCCTGAGGAAATAGAAAGATACATCCTAGATGGGAAACCCAAAACTGTAATTGAGGCAGGAGAGATTGGAGCCAGATGGGTGGAGGTGGCAGAGAAGAAGAAAACTGGTCGCAGTTGGAGCGGAGACCAGAAGGGACCACCCCAGACCACACCCTATTACCGGGGGCCGCCCAAAGCCCCACCTACCTCCCAAAGAACCCTCCAGACCCCTTATCGTCCCACCACCCCGTTCTCCAGCAACCCACCTCGCCCCGGTGACCCGTCAGCTGGACGATGTTTTAAATGTAACGAGCTGGGGCATGTAAAGGCCAACTGCCCCAAGAACCCCAACAGGTTACAGTTCATTGCACCGGAATCACACCAGAGGTCCACAGGCCCAGATACCTCCCAGATACCCTTGGAGCGGAGGGAAACTGTGAGTGTGGGTGGGAAGAAGGTCACCGCGTGGAGGGACACCGGAGCACAAGTGTCAGCTATCCATGCTTCCTTATTGGACCCCAATTTAATCAACCCAGAGATCCAAGTGACGATTCAACCCTTCAAGTCCCACTCTTTCAATTTGCCTACAGCCAAGTTGCCTGTCCAGTACAAGGGCTGGTCAGGAATGTGGACTTTTGCAGTCTATGATGATTATCCCATCTCCATGCTGTTGGGGGAAGACTTGGCCAATCATGTGAAGCAGGCCAAGAGGGTGGGAATGGTCACCCGCAACCAGGCTAAACAAGCCGTGAGGCCTAGCTCTGTTCCGGAAACTTCTATCAGGACCCAGTCAGAGGTGATGGACCTGGACCCCAGGCCAATGTCTGCAACAGCAGTAGTGGATCCAGTCCCAGAGACCCAGACGGAACCAGTCCCAGAACCGGAACCAGCCAAACAACCAACACCAGACCCCGTGCCAGCACTGAATCCAGTACTTGCAACCTCAACACCAGAGGGCCCCACCGAACCTGAACTGGCAGCAGCCGATAACCCTACACAAGAGGCTCAGCCGGAGCCTGAATCCCAACATAGTGCACCAGCGGAGAGCGGTTCACAGTCAACAGAAACAGCTCCATCCCCTATATCGCTTCCAGAGGGACCAAGCCTAGGTCCACAATCCCATGAGGAACTGATGTCTCCAGCATCAAGGGAACAGTTCCAGACCGAACAGGAAGCAGATGAAAGCCTCCAGAGAGCTTGGACGGCGGCACGGAGCAACCCACCGCCTCTCAGCTCTTCTAATAGATCCAGGTTTGTTGTAGAAAGAGGACTTTTATACAAGGAAACTCTTTCTGGGGGACACCAGGAAGACTGGCATCCTCAGAGACAGTTGGTAGTTCCAACTAAATACCGGGCCAAGCTCTTGAGCTTAGCCCATGATCACCCTAGTGGCCATGCTGGGGTGAACAGGACCAAAGACCGTTTGGGGGGGTCATTCCACTGGGAGGGAATGGGCAAGGATGTTTCTACCTATGTCCAGTCTTGTGAGGTGTGCCAAAGAGTGGGAAAACCCCAAGACCAGGTCAAAGCTCCTCTCCAGCCACTCCCCATCATTGAAGTTCCATTTCAGCGAGTAGCTGTGGATATTCTGGGTCCTTTTCCGAAAAAGACACCCAGAGGAAAGCAGTACATACTGACTTTCATGGATTTTGCCACCCGATGGCCGGAAGCAGTAGCTCTAAGCAACACCAGGGCTAAAAGTGTGTGCCAGGCACTAGCAGACATTTTTGCCAGGGTAGGTTGGCCCTCCGACATCCTCACAGATGCAGGGACTAATTTCCTGGCAGGAACTATGAAAAACCTTTGGGAAGCTCATGGGGTAAATCACTTGGTTGCCACTCCTTACCATCATCAAACAAATGGCATGGTGGAGAAGTTTAATGGAACTTTGGGGGCCATGATACGTAAATTCGTAAATGAGCACTCCAATTATTGGGACCTAGTATTGCAGCAGTTGCTCTTTGCCTACAGAGCTGTACCACATCCCAGTTTAGGGTTTTCTCCATTTGAACTTGTATATGGCCGTGAGGTTAAGGGGCCATTGCAGTTGGTGAAGCAGCAATGGGAGGGATTTACACCTTCTCCAGGAACTAACATTCTGGACTTTGTAACCAACCTACAAAACACCCTCCGAACCTCTTTAGCCCTTGCTAGAGAAAACTTACAGGATGCTCAAAAAGAGCAAAAAGCCTGGTATGATAAACATGCCAGAGAGCGTTCCTTCAAAGTAGGAGACCAGGTCATGGTCTTAAAGGCGCTCCAGGCCCATAAAATGGAAGCATCGTGGGAAGGGCCATTCGTGGTCCAGGAGCGCCTGGGAGCTGTTAATTATCTCATAGCATTCCCCACCTCCAACCGAAAGCCTAAGGTGTATCATATTAATTCTCTAAAGCCCTTTTATTCCAGAGAATTAAAGGTTTGTCAGTTTACAGCCCAGGGAGGAGACGACGCTGAGTGGCCTGAAGGTGTCTACTACGAAGGGAAATGTGCTGGTGGTGTGGAAGAGGTGAACCTCTCCATGACCCTTGGGCGTATGCAGCGACAGCAGATCCAGGAGCTGTGCACTAGCTACGCGCCAACGTTCTCAGCCACCCCAGGACTGACTGAACGGGCATACCACTCCATTGACACAGGTAATGCTCACCCAATTAGGGTCCAACCTTACCGGGTGTCTCCTCAAGCTAAAACTGCTATAGAACGGGAGATCCAGGATATGTTACAGATGGGTGTAATCCGCCCCTCTGAAAGTGCATGGGCATCTCCAGTGGTTCTAGTTCCCAAACCAGATGGGGAAATACGTTTTTGCGTGGACTACCGTAAGCTAAATGCTGTAACTCGCCCAGACAATTATCCAATGCCACGCACTGATGAACTATTAGAGAAACTGGGACGGGCCCAGTTCATCTCTACCTTGGACTTAACCAAGGGGTACTGGCAGGTACCGCTAGATGAATCTGCCAAGGAAAGGTCAGCCTTCATCACACATCTCGGGCTGTATGAATTTAATGTACTCCCTTTCGGGCTGCGAAATGCACCCGCCACTTTCCAAAGACTTGTAGATGGTCTCCTAGCGGGATTAGGAGAATATGCAGTTGCCTACCTTGACGATGTGGCCATATTTTCGGATTCCTGGGCAGACCACCTGGAACATCTACAAAAAGTCCTTGAGCGCATAAGGGAGGCAGGACTAACTGTTAAGGCTAAGAAGTGTCAAATAGGCCTAAACAGAGTGACTTACCTTGAACACCAGGTGGGTCAAGGAACTATCAGCCCCCTACAGGCCAAAGTGGATGCTATCCAAAAGTGGCCTGTCCCAAAGTCAAAGAAACAGGTTCAATCCTTCTTAGGCTTGGCCGGTTATTACAGACGATTTGTACCGCACTACAGCCAAATCGCTGCCCCACTGACAGACCTAACCAAAAAGAAACAGCCAAATGCTGTTCAGTGGACCGGAAAGTGTCAGAAGGCCTTTAACAAGCTTAAAGCGACACTCATGTCTGACCCTGTACTAAGGGCCCCAGACTTTGACAAACCGTTCCTAGTAACCACAGATGCATCCGAGCGTGGTGTGGGAGCAGTTTTAATGCAGAAAGGACTTGATCAAGAATTCCACCCTGTAGTGTTTCTCAGCAAAAAACTGTCTGAGAGGGAAAGCAACTGGTCAGTCACTGAAAAAGAATGTTATGCCATTGTCTACGCTCTGGAAAAGCTACGCCCATATGTTTGGGGACGGCGTTTCCACCTGCAAACCGACCATGCTGCACTAAAGTGGCTTCACACCGTCAAAGAAACTAACAGAAAACTTCTTCGGTGGAGTTTAGCTCTCCAAGATTTTGATTTCGACATCCAACACATCTCAGGAGCTTCTAACAAAGTGGCTGATGCACTCTCCCGTGAAAGTTTCCCAGAATCAACTGGTTAAAATCGTCCTTGAGATGTGGAAAATATTGTTAGTCTTTATGTACTTGGTAGTATATTTAGAGATGCATGTGTCTTATTAACTCTGTTTTCCTAGAGCTCCAGGAAGAAATCCCAGCCAGTGTTTCACCCTAGCTGAGATTTGGGGGGCGTGTCATAAATATAAAGGGAAGGGTAAACCCCTTTGAAATCCCTCCTGGCCAGGGGAAAGCTCCTCTCACCTGTAAAGGGTTAAGAAGCTAAAGGTAACCTCGCTGGCACCTGACCAAAATGACCAATGAGGAGACAAGATACTTTCAAAAGCTGGGAGGAGGGAGAGAAACAAAGGGTTTGGGTGTCTGTCTGTAGTCGTCTTGGCCGGGGACAGAACAGGAATGGAGTCTTAGAACTTTTAGTAAGTAATCTAGCTAGGTATGTGTTAGATTATGATTTCTTTAAATGGCTGAGAAAAGAATTGTGCTGAATAGAATAACTATTTCTGTCTGTGTATCTTTTTTGTAACTTAAGGTTTTGCCTAGAGGGGTTCTCTATGTTTTTGAATCTAATTACCCTGTAAGATATATACCATCCTGATTTTACAGGGGGGATTTCTTTATTTCTATTTACTTCTATTTTTTATTAAAAGTCTTCTTGTAAAACACTGAATGCTTTTTCATTGTTCTCAGATCCAAGGGTTTGGGTTTGTGGTCACCTATGCAAATTGGTGAGGCTTTTTATCCAACATTTCCCAGGAAAGGGGGGGGTGCAAGTGTTGGGAGGATTGTTCATTGTTCTTAAGATCCAAGGGTCTGGGTCTGTAGTCACCTAGGCAAATTGGTGAGGCTTTTTACCAAACCTTGTCCAGGGAGTGGGGTGCAAGGTTTTGGGAAGTATTTTGGGGGGAAGGACGCGTCCAAACAGCTCTTCCCCAGTAACCAGTATTAGTTTGGTGGTGGTAGCGGCCATTCCAAGGATAACGGGGGTAATATTTGTTACCTTGGGGAAGTTTTGACCTAAGCTGGTAAAGATAAGCTTAGGAGGTTTTTCATGCAGGTCCCCACATCTGTACCCTAGAGTTCAGAGTGGGGGAGGAACCTTGACACAGAGTAACAGCCGTGTTAGTCTGTATTCGCAAAAAGAAAAGGAGTACTTGTGGCACCTTAGAGACTAACCAATTTATTTGAGCATGAGCTTTCGTGAGCTACAGCTCACTTCATCGGATGTGAAAGCTCATGCTCAAATAAATTGGTTAGTCTCTAAGGTGCCACAAGTACTCCTTTTCTTTTTGTTTTTATCTGTGAATGCTAAGTCTTAAGCAAGGTCCTTTAGAATCGAGATGGTGTCAATTCAGAGCTCCTAAGCAAAGGGATGCTTGCTGAAACAAATGCCTGAGCTTGGCTGTGGCTATTCCATCCCCTTCTGATAGAACTGAATATAAAAAGCATCCTTTTAAAATACCAAATGGTCTCTCTCCTGCTCCCTCCTCCCATACCAAGCCATCCAAAGACTACATCCCCATGATTCCTATGCTGTAATAATAATGCAACAAGGTGTTGGGGAGTGCAGGAGGGAAGGTAGGGAGCATGGTTGGTGTCAGAATTATCCACACTTTATATAATCACTCCAGTCTCTAGCCTAACTCCTCACGGCTTCTGCTCTTGAACTGTCAATGCTTCATTGAGCATTAGAGTTTTAAGACTAAGGTTTCCTATACAATTCTGAAATCTACACAGCACTGAGGCCTTGATGTGTCAGACTACAGAGAAGATGGATTACTTAAAATCCAACTGTTGCTGAAAGTACAGGAGTATCGATCTCTCTCTCTCCCCCTGATTCTCCACAAATACCTTTTGTGATGGATTCAGGTTTGGAAGTAAACCTTTATTTTGCTCATGGAGGAATGGTAAGAAGTTACTTCTATATTTCTGTTAATTGCATTCAGTAAGACACTGATTGGAATTCTTAAAATTCTAATAGCCAGAGAATGAGTTGGACAAAAAAGTCAATACCTCATATGAACGGCACAACGGAGTGAGCTTTCCCTCTGGGGATTTCCCTTGCACTCTGAACAAGAAGAGTGCCACCTCTGCACCACTCGGAGGTTTTCGCTATGCAGGCCAGGGTAAGTTATTGTGATAATGATTCCCTCTGGTCCTAACAGATTCATCACACGCTGCAATCCATCTGCTTGTGTGTACCAAATGGCCATACCATAGTAGGATAAGATGTTAACTCAGTCACTGAATGTTAGGATATAGATATTCAGGCCTGTCTGTAAAGGCCTATACTCTAAGAATTTAGGTGTATTCTTATCACTTGGCTAGTGATAGAGGTATAAAAGAAAGAATCAAAACCACTGTCTGCCAGTGTAAGGGCCTTCTCTTACTGTGACAGTTTGTGGCCCTGTGCTTAGGCTCAGGCCTTTGGCTAAGCAGCAGAGGCAGCCATAAGCTGGGAAGCGAACGGTCACATCCTCACATTCCAAACTAGTCACATTGAAATAAGGTGCTATTGGGCTGTTAGGCACTATCAGGACAGGATTGTATTCCTATCACCTCCAGAGAAAGGGAAGTGCCTAGAAAATGTAAAAGGAAACTTAGTTTGATAGCATCCTGTCTGGCAAGAACTCACTTATCAATAGCTGGGATGTGAAATCCTCACTTCTGTATTGTTTTGTCATTATAGTTCCCACTTTGCTGTTGTTTGTCTGCATAATCTCTGTCTGGTTCTGTGATTGTTCCTGTCTGCTGTATAATTAATTTTGCTGGGTGTAAACTAATTGAGGTGGTGGGATATAATTGGTTACATAATCATGTTACAATATGTTAAGATTGGTTAGTTAAATTTCAGGAAAATGATTGGTTAAGGTATAGCTAAGCAGAACTCAAGTTTTACTATATAATCTGTAGTCAATGAGGAAGTGACTGGGTGTGGGTGTGGGTGGGGGTGGGCATGTGGGTGTGTGAGATGGGAACAGGGGTAAGAAAATTGGAATCATGTTTTGCTAAAGAGGGAAATGGGAACAGGGAATGGGAGTAAGGAAGTTGGAATCATGTTTGGCTAAGGGTAGGAATGGGAACAGGGACACAGGTGTAAGGCTCTGTGGTGTCAGAGCTGGGAAGGAAGATACTAAGGAAGGAAACTGGAATCATTCTTGCTGGAAGTTCACCCCAATAAACATCGAATTGTTTGCACCTTTGGACTTCGGGTATTGTTGCTCTCTGGTCATGCGAGAAGGACCAGGGAAGTAAGTGGGTGAAGGAATAAGCCCCCTAACACTGAATATGCGCTGAAAGTGGGTAGTGACATCTTCAAAAACTGTTCTCTCTCGTAAGTTATACAGGAAAGTTTTTACACAAAAGAGGAAAATCTGAGCTGGAGAATACTGATCAGTATTCCTTCTGTATCTGATCAGTATCAAAAATCAACGATTCATCATATTTGCTGTCCCATCCCTCCTTCCTATCTTCCTTTGGTTAGCTGTCTCTTCAGTTTGCAGAGAGACCAGGTGGGTACATGGTTACACCAACACTGCATATCTTCAGTTTGCAGTCATGTCTGGCAACAGTCAGCTACACAGGCCAGTAGCGCTTATTTTGCTATAAAAGTACAGCACCATCTCAAAAGTATATGCACCATCTCAGCCAAAGGCAAACTACACAATTGGGAAATGCTTGTCAGTAAGAGGTGGGCTAAATATCATTAACAAAATAGCAGTAGACTCCCACCAAACGTAGGTTCTCATTACATTGCTTTCCTGAGATCTAGATGTTTAGAGATACTGAAATCAATGTGAATTGTAAGGGCTTGGTATCACTCAATCTAGTGCAAGATTTTCCCTTTACTAAGTGCCCCTCTGGAGCTAAACATTAGACCTAGTAGGAAAATGGTTTGTTTTCTCTCCCCCCTCCCCCCAATTTAGTTAAGTCAAAACTCCAATTTTTGATTGCCAAGCATCTTAGACAGAGAACTTCTTGGCCAGCATCAGGAAATTGCCCACTATGCTGTGTACTGGCTTATAGCAATCCACGCATTTTAGAATAGCTGCTGATCTAGTCTTTATCTGACAGCCAGATAAACTATAATTGACCACATACATCTTATTGTGAATCCCTCAGCTTTTTGCATTGTAGTCAGGTAGGCACAGTTCCGTTAGTAAACAACAGAGAGGTTTTAGAGCAGCCAAGGAGAACTCTCAAAACACAATCTGTTTATCTTGTGTCTTTGTAAAACTGGGCCACATCTGCTGCTCTAAAAACTTTACATTGGTATCTCCTGCAATGCATGATGGTTGCACTCTTCTTGACAACGGGCAAAGGAGCTGATTCTGGCTTTATCATGACAAGAGGAATTGGTTTAACTCTATTCCTCAAAAGATGGAATTGCACATAGGCTGCATGGCAGCGCCAGCACTTACGTCACCATTGTCACAGACAAAGCAATAGGAGATGATCTAGTGCTCCGTATTTGAGTCATGCTTAGAAGTGCAAGGGTGGCGGGAGTTTAACAACTACCTGTTCAGTTAAATAGGAACAGAAAACAATCAGTCACGGGTTTGGTTTCATAGCTAGCAAGTGAGTCACTGAGAGGTTACAGAGCAGGAATCCCTACTTTTGGTCATAAGTTCCTATAACTCATGGTATTGTGCTCTAGGCCCTCCTACCATAAGGCCTTGTGTATAAAGTTAACCTGTATATACCTGAGGTCACAAGAGACTATATTGTGAATGCATAAGATATGTGGAAAACTATTCATTAGTGCTTCATTGGGTATTAGCCATATCATACTGGCAGTTTCACAGGGAGCACTGTAGGGAAAACACTGATTAGAGAAAACAGTTCAAAATTTTCTGATTCTGCACTTACTTACAATGCTGAAGATTGTTAGGTCAGTGGGATCAGGCCATAAGTTCAGATGCATAACTTTAAGCACCCAAATTTGATGATTTTGACATATGGCTCTTGTGTGATATTACAGGACCATGTAAGATAATATTGTACAGTATGCATGGATAGGCAGATGAAGTGACTATAATACCATATCAAAGGCTGAGGCATTGTGCATCAAATTCATTGTCTTAAGAGGACAACAAAGATGCCAATTTTGACAAAATTGGAAAGGTGGTGTCAATTCCTATATTGTGAAGGGCATCAGCCATTTCCTTTTTACACTGTAGTATTTGACAGAAGGAAGAAGCCACAATCCTGCATTCACTGATCTGTGTTTTGACAAAGCTAGAAATTACCAAGAGCCCTGTGGTCACCTCTGAGAGATGAAGCAGAGGGGAGCAAAACTCTCTGCAATTTACCACCAAAATAATATGATAGGAAAGAGGCCGGGATGTTAGAGAGAGAGAGAGAGAGGATTGTCATAAATATAAAGGGAAGAGTAAACCCCTTTGAAATCCCTCCTGGCCAGGGGAAAGCTCCTCTCACCTGTAAAGGGTTAAGAAGCTAAAGGTAACCTCGCTGGCACCTGACCAAAATGACCAATGAGGAGACAAGATACTTTCAAAAGCTGGGAGGAGGGAGAGAAACAAAGGGTCTGTGTGTCTGTCTATATTCTGTCTTTGTCGGGGATAGACCAGGAATGGAGTCTTAGAACTTTTAGTAAGTAATCTAGCTAGGTACGTGTTAGATTATGATTTCTTTAAATGGCTGAGAAAAGAACTGTGCTGAATAGAATAACTATTTCTGTCTGTGTATCTTTTTTGTAACTTAAGATTTTGCCTAGAGGGGTTCTCTATGTTTTGAATCTAATTACCCTGTAAGGTATCTACCATCCTGATTTTACAGGGGGGATTTCTTTATTTCTATTTACTTCTATTTTTATTAAAAGTCTTCTTGTAAGAAAACTGAATGCTTTTTCATTGTTCTCAGATCCAAGGGTTTGGGTCTGTGGTCACCTATGCAAATTGGTGAGGCTTTTTATCCAACATTTCCCAGGAAAGAGGGGGTGCAAGTGTTGGGAGGATTGTTCTTAAGATCCAAGGGTCTAGGTCTGTAGTCACCTATGCAAATTGGTGAGGCTTTTTACCAAACCTTGTCCAGGAAGTGGGGTGCAAGGTTTTGGGAAGTATTTTGGGGGGAAAGACGCGTCCAAACAGCTCTTCCCCAGTAACCAGTATTAGTTTGGTGGTGGTAGCGGCCAATCCAAGGAAGAAGGGTGGAATATTCTGTACCTTGGGGAAGTTTTGACCTAAGCTGGTAAAGATAAGCTTAGGAGGTTTTTCATGCAGGTCCCCACATCTGTACCCTAGAGTTCAGAGTGGGGGAGGAACCTTGACAAGGATAATGCCATGTAACTACCTATCACCGCTTACATGATTAAGAATTAGAAATTTTATGTGACAGACTTGAGGAGCTCAATCTATTTAGCTTAACAAAGTGATGGTTAAGGGGTGACTTGATTCTTTGGCTATCCCTCGATGCGAGGATGATGTCTGCCAATTGGGTTCATTGGTGGGTTTTTAAGTGGCTGAGGAGCCCAATTCGTGCTCTGCAGATTTTCCCACAGAAGTGACAGGTGTAATCTTGGAGGAGACATAGTTGTTGTCTGGACTGTTGTGCCCTTTCTTTCCTCCTTTGTCACTTCTCTGTCTCATGAGCACGTCTGTTCTCCTCAAAGCGAGCTGTGGCTTGGTGTATGATATTGTGCCGCTGTGTTCTATTCCGCGTTGAGTCCTCCCAGTTTGTTGGGTTGATGCCTCCCTTTTTAAGGTGTACTTCCAGTATGTCTTTGAAGCGCTTCCACAGCCCCCTGCAAGCCTCTCTTCCCTCACTTAACTGAGAGAAGAGCACTTGCCTTAGGAGGCGAGTGTCTGGCATATGTACACAGTGCCCAGCCCAGCTGAGTTGGTGTTTCATGACTAGTGCTAATATGGCTACCACTCTGTAACCTGATGTTAGTGCGTCGGTCTTCCCGGTTGATCCTGAGAATCCTCCTGAGGCAATGCTGTTGGAACCACTCCAGCCACTTGAGGTATCATCTATAGGTTACTAACACACAGAGAGAAGGGTAAGGATGACAGCTGCCTTGTAAACCAAGATCTTGGTGCCTATTTGCAGATCCCTTTAATTGAAGACTCATTTGAGTAGTCTTCCAAAGGATGTGCCAGCACAGTGGATTCTGTATTCAATTTCTGTGTCAATGCTGGCTGTTTGGGAGAGGTGGCCACCAAGATAAGGAAAATGGTCCACATTTTCTAGGGGTTCTCCGCTGATGGTGATTTGTGGAGTATGAAGAGTAGTTTGTGTAGGTGAGGACTGGTAGAGTATCTTGGTTTTCCCAATGTTGAGAGAGAGACCCAGGCTATGATAGGGAGCTGCAAAAAGATTTAGGGTGGTGTGCAAGTTGGCCTGTGTGTGTGTGTGAGAATTACACAGTCATCTGCATACTGAAGGTCAGTGATGCCAATTCTCGTGATCTTAGATTTTGTTTGGAGACATCGGAGGTGTGTTAAGGAAAAGTTAGCATATGTGCATATGTGACTCCATTTTGGTTTGTGGCCCACCATTGTCTGAAATTAAACACATCATGCACCAGGAGGAGTGTTCCTTAGATACTGCATTCCTGTGAAATCCTCCCCCCCACCCCTTGTTTTCCAGCCTGTCTCGACTCCCGGTTTCTGTTCTTTGTCTGTTCCTAACTCCCTGCCTCCTGGCCTTGATGTGAGCCTCCCATACTAATGAGAAAGGCTACTGGTGCATTGCTTTAGGACCATGTTGTGTAGTTGAAGTAATGGTTTAGCACGGGGGATGCACTTAGCAGGGATAGGTGGTAGATAAGGGAAGGGTTTGTCTATTGGCTAAGGTTTCCGATGCACGAGGGCAACATGCTTTGCTAAAAGGTATATAATCTCTGTATAACCTGCATTTGGGATCCCCTCCTGTTTAGCAGGGGGGCACCACGCTCGAGTGTAATAAACTTAGTATCTTTGGGAACTCTGCAGTTGTGGACTTTGTTCGTGTGCCTCAGTCTAGACTCGAACTGTGCTTGACCTGTCGGGTATAATTCGCAGCAGTTCTTGTGCCTGACCTGTCGGGTATAATTCGCAGCAGTTCTTGTGCCTGACCTGTCGGGTATAATTCGTAACAGGTGTATGGATGGTCCACTTCTCAGATACTCAATCCTGATTCCATCAGGAAGACAGACACGGATGAGAATCAGGATCACGGCAAGGTAAAGGGAGAAGAGTGTTGGAGCAGTGATGCAACCCTGCTTGACACCAGTGTGAATGATGAATGGTTCAGTCTCTGTGCCGTTGCACAGAATGGTGGCAGTAATCCCATCACGGACTAGTCTGATGATGGAAATGAATTTCTGTGGACTGCCAAACCTACATAGCACCTTCCATAGGGCATCACGATTGATAGAGTCAAAGGCCTTGGTTAGATCAATGAATGCCATGAACAGTTCCTGGTGTCGCTCTCTGCACGTCTTCTGAATCTCTCATGCCACAAAGATCATGTCAGTTGTGCCTCGGGATGGCCTGAAGCCACACTGATTCGAGGAGGAGTTCCTTGACAAGGGGGAGAAGGCGGTTTAGTAGGATCTGGGCAAGGATCTTCAGTGTGATGAAGAGGAGGGCAATACCTCTGTAGTTCCCGCACAAAGACTTGTCCCCTTCCTTGAATATTGTAAAAGTGTTGGTGTTCTTAAAGTCAGATGGAAGAAAGTCAAGCAGCTCCAGATTTTGTCGAGGAGTTGGTAAAGTTTGTGCTGGAGCATTGTTCCACCAGCTTTAGAAACCTCAGCTGGGATGCCATCTGGGCCTGGTGCCTTGTGATTTTTTTTTAATTTGTCTGGATGATGGCATGCCAGACTTGATTACAGTCTATAAGTATCTACTTGGGGAACAAATATTTTTGATAATGGGCTCTTTGGTCTACCAGAGAAAGGTGTAAACACGATCCACTGGCTTGAAATTCAAGCTAAATCAATTCAGACTGGAAAGAAGGCTCAAATTTTTAACAGTGAGGGTAATTAACCATTGGTACAATTCACCAAGGCACATGGTGGATTCTCTGTCACTGACAATTTTAAAATCAAGATTGGATTTTTTTTTTCTAAAAGATTCTGCTCTAGGAATTTGTTTTGGAGAAGTGCTGTGGCCTGTGTTCTCCTGGAGGTCAGACTAGATGATCACAATGGTTCCTTCTGGCCTTAGAATCGTATGAATTTCTAAACACAACTATAGAATTTAAATGTTGTCCATGTAAATATCTCTTATTGGTTATAATTCTTTCAGCTGTTAAAACATTTTAATCTTTTTCAGGGGGATTGGAAGGGGCACGATAGTCTAATTCATACTTCACTAAGGTGTACCCCCTTTGCTTATTTATTTATTTATTTTTAAAGTTGCAGATACTGCTTCTTCACCTATCACAACAGAAAAGGAATGTTCTATTGTACACACTAATTGAAGTCTTGGTCAAGAATGTATTTAAACATGCACTGCTCTTCCTACAAAGTGTGTGCTTTCTAACTAATTGGTTTTCTCACCAAGCTGAATTCCCTTCTCTTTCATGACTGAGGAGGTGATCACTGTACAGTACAGACTGAGGAGGAAGACAAGGCATTTTTTGGAGATGTCACTCTACAAAGCTGGCACTAAGCTCTTCTCTCTCCAGATTCCGTGTCACTATGTCACACAAAGCCCTACGCCCCACCACTTGCTGAACTTCAGTTTGGTTGGTTGTGCCCCTATTTCTGGGTCCTTTCTTCTTTCCCCAACTTCCAGTCATTTTCATTTTTGCAGCTGCACACCCTTTCAAAATCTTACTATAAACATGAATTGAGGGAGTTTTAGTGCTCTTCATAGGAGAAGGCACTCAACAGAATGGATTGGCAAGAGCCCAAGATGTGTTTTGAACCAACCTTGTCTATACCCATGCAATATTTCAATTTTATAGGGATAGACTTTTCATCTCAGACCCCACTTTCATGCATTCGCACTTGTAACCACAACTATTCCTGTGTACAAAAGTAGGCATGCTCCTATTGTGGCATGCACAACGTGCATTTTCGAAATCCACCACAGAATGTTGTGGAGCTCTCTTTCCCATTTGTGGAGAGCAGCACGCCTGCTTCTTCCTTCTGAGAACTGTTCCTTTCCCTGCAGTAGAAACATGCTGCCAATGGCTGTGATTTCTGGGATGGAGTTAAGAACATAAGAACAGCCATACTGGGTGAGACCAAAGGGCCATCTTGCCCAGTATCCTGTCTTCCAATAGTGGCCAATGCCATGTGTCCCAGAGGGAATGAACAGAAGAGGTAATCATTGTCCATTCCCAGCTTCTGGCAAACAGAGGCTAGGGACACCATCCCTGTCTATCCTGGCTAATAGCCATTGAGGGACCTATCCTCCATGAACATATCTAGTTCTTTTTTGAACCCTGTTATAGTCTTGCCCTTCACAATGTCCTCTGGCAAGGAGTTCCGCAGGTTGACTGTGTGTTGTGTGGAAAAAATACTTCCTTTTCTTTGTTTTAAACCTGCTGCCTATTAATTTCATTTGGTGAGCCCTAGTTCTTGAGATATGAGAAGGAGTAAATAACACTTCCTTATTTACTTTCTCCACACCAGTCATGATTTCATAGACCTCTATCATATCCCCCCTTAGTCGTCTCTTTTCCAAGCTGAAAAGTCCCTGACTTTATTAATCTCTCCTCATATGGCAGCTGTTCCATACCCCTAATCATTTTCTTGCCCTTTTCTGAACCTTTTCCAATTCCAAGATAGTTGGTTTCAATATCACTTTCCTTTATTATTGGCTTCATCATTATATTATTGCTTGCAGCTACATCCTGTGGAATTCTGCCATATCCCCTGCAGCTGTGACATTATCAGATCTTACAAACTAAACAAGATTATGCTGGCTCAATGCATGGATGGGAGGACCTCTAAGGAAAACCCAAGTTGTTCCAGGGGGAAGAATGTCACCTACTGAGTTGGTACCAAACTGTTGCCCCACCTTGGTGTTTAGGATGCAGTGGTACCACAAATGTGTTTTAAAATAAAATATACAAGTGTGTGTGTGTGTGTGGGAATTAAACATCCCATGACACTTTCTGCAAGAGATGGGATGTTAACACTGTACCTAGATATCACAGTCACTGGGTGAACTGCATCTCTTACCCTTTCTGGTTTCTTCATGTGCATCCCCTCTCAGCCCTCTAGCTGTCACCTGTCTCAGGCTGGAATCATTCTATCTTCCAACTCTCAGACCAGGTCTTGGGCTTCAGTCTCCTGTGATTGCAAACTGCTGAGGTAGTTAGTTCCTGCAGTTCTGATCCACCTGAGAGCAGTGATAGTGGTAACCATGTTACCAAACAGCCTTCTTAAAGCAAAGTATTTATTTAAAACAAAAGCACTTCAGAGAACACAGATCACAAAAAACAACAAATCAGTCTGTCTGCCTGTCTGCCTCTCCCTAAGTCTTACCATTTCCTGAATCTGGGAAAGGATCCAACTCTTTCAGACTCCTCCTCAGGCCCTCTCTCTGTGTCTACCATGCCCCTCTTACATTCTGAGTTAGTTTCCCAGACCTGAAGAAGAGCTCTATTTAAGCTTGAAAGTTTGTCTCGCTCCAACAAAAGTTGGTCCAATAAAAGATACTACAGGAGAGTGGGGTGGGGGGAGAGAAAATCTTTTGAAGTGATAAACATCCATTTTTTCATGATCTGTGTGTATAAAAACATCCTCACTGCATTTCCCACTTTTATGCATCCGATGAAGTGAGCTGTAGCTCACGAAAGCTTATGCTCAAATAAATTGGTTAGTCTCTAAGGTGCCACAAGTACTCCTTTTCTTCTCACCCACCTTGTCACTCTAATATCCTGGGACCAATGTGGCTACAACACTGCATGCAACCTATGCCCCTGACAATTGTGCACCTCCTTCTCCTCCCCCCCCCTCCACTTCTGTCCAGAGAAGTGCTTTTTAATTGTTTGTAGCCCTCTGATCCGTTGTTTCCTAGCCTGGCAAAACAGCTACGTCACTTCAGCCTTGGAAGTATACTATTGTCTCGCAAGGTTTACTTATTGTGTTGCTTTCCTGCAAGTTTGTCTAATAGCCCCATATTAAATTACAGCAATATATTCAGTTAGGAAATTCTAATAACCCACCATAGTTATACAGTAACTTTATCTCACATGAAAGCCCCAGTCCAGTGAATGGGGTTGTATGTAAGGTTTTTCCTCCCCCACCATTCCTTTCTTTTCACATATGGATCTTTTCAGGCTGGAGCATGGCTTGCTGCTATAAGATGCACGTTAAACTTTAAATGACTAGATTTAGAACAGGCTGATGCTTAAATTGAATAATTAAAATGTAAAGTAGGCTGATGCTTACATTAACTGATTGGAATTATAAAGCACTCAACGAACATTTAGTCAGTCATACCTCTCGGTTGGCTGAACGTTCCTAGCCTCTCAGGTCTGTACAGAGCGTGGTTTTGTGCAGTGGAAAAGATGATGTGACAAGTGGCTAATTGAACCCGCAAAGAAAACATGATTCCTGCAATAGAACCGGATCTGAGGCCCAGTGAGGTTACCTCTATTCATGAGAAGGTGCTTGCGTTTTCTGTGTAGGGGTTGTGACCTGCGACGGAACATGCAGCTTCTCTTTGTTTCATTATCTCCCACTCCTCAGGCCCTCTTTGATAGACAGTAGATAGATAACATCCAAGGGCACCCTATAAAATCCTTAGCCTGGGTTGCTGATACTTACGTTAAATGACCAGAGTTAGAACGAGCGCATAGGGAAGCACAGGGGGGTGTTGTCCGCTGCATGGAATAAGCAGACCTACTGTATTCGTCAAATGCGAGCCTCTTGTGAACAACACTTGATCTGAAAGTGATCTTTTGAGAGCACATTGCTTTAATAGCTGTCTTTACGTAAAGTCACAGCTTGGAGATCTGTGTGTTTAAAAAGTACAGTCTCTGGGCTAATGTTTTTAGCAGGCCCACAATTAATAATCCTGGAGCATAACTATTTTATGGATCGGTTCAGAGTTCTGCAACATAAGATGCCTGACAACTTTATGCAATGACAATAATAATAATTAAAAAGCTACTGCAACCAAGATTTAAAAATTAGACATTACATAAATTTAATTTGTTGCCAGTGAGTGTCAAGAGCCTCAGCCCAGAGCAATTTCCCTCCCTGTTCTTAATCTAGCTTTTAAAAATAGCCAGATAGGAATCTCTTCTGCTAGACCTGTTAATGCCAGACACTTAACCCTAGGGAGGTTTTCAGATGATAGGATCTGCCACAAAGGTATAAACATACTGAATTTTGTATCACCCAGTCCTGCTTTCAGAGAGTGGCTGAGGAAAGGGTTGGTAGGATGCATAGTGTCTTCACTGTCTTTCCCCCTACCCCCACCCCGTATTTCTTGTAGATAGTGCCTTCAGCTTCTGAAAAAGAAACCTCTATTGGTATGTCTCCAATGCAGCAGGAAGTGACCCTCCCGTCCTGGGTAGACGGACTTGTGCAAGCATCCCTGGGTCAGTGCTGAAGTGGCTAGCCCGAGTTGCAACATCCACACCGCTGAGGTTTGCTCCCTGCTGCAGTGTAGACATACCCTATGTCTTGCTCTACTTGGGTGATAAGGTTCTGTATACAATTAGGGCCCACCCAAGGGAGACAATTACCATAGTCATATCAATATTCAGTACTGCTAAATCTACATAGCCAAAAGAATTGGTTTGAGAGAGGCTCACCGTGCTTGTACTTCGAGGTAGAGAAGCAGACTTTCCGGCCGCCATCTCACTGATTTGAGAAATCCTGGTTTCTGCAGGCAGGACAGGACTTCTACATGAGACACCATTGCCAAACGGTCCTGTATCCAGAGACAAAGACTTCTCTAACTTGAGTATTCGTGCCCCACCCACAGCGTCATCACTTCTTAAGCTTTCTAGGTCTGTCTTCTGAAGGCCTTTCCTGACTAATGTGTTCTCTTTCCAGCTTTCAGGAGACTTCTTAATACGTAAGTCTTCCAGGCTTCTCCCACCGGCCACACAGGTGTTTTTCAGCTTAGCAGCTCTAAACGCCCTCATGCTCATGGGATCGAGCACTCTGAGAGTAACTTCATTAAGAAACTGAGAGAACTTGAGCTTCGCTTCAATTTTTTCTTCCACGATAGAGACAGAGCTCAATGATCCTTGACTCACAACACTCAAGTCAGATGCAGATGAGCTGCTTTTGGTTTGCACCTTCCTCCGCCTATGGCACTTTTGGCTGGTGTTTCCCACTGGATATAGAGAAGAGTGCTCCCAACCAGGGTTTTTTTCACCCCCCTTCTGACAGTGCTTTAATCGATGGGATCGATAGCCTTCAGCCTTATTTTTGCTGTTAACAAAGTTTTCAGTTTCTGACCTGGTGCTGCTCTGTAACTCAAAGCTTTCCTCGCTGGAGCTGCGGGGTTTAGCGTAACTGTCCGTTAAAACTCCCGAGCATCTCCCCTCAGGGTCGCTTCCTGCTCCAGGTGCATGTGCAAAGGCAGAGGCACAGCATGCTCTTTCTTCGGCCATCGCTCCAGGCCCCTCCTGCTTAGTGGGTCTGCCATGCGCAAAGCTTTCTGAACCCTTTGACAATGCCTCCATTTCTCTTTATGCATTGGTGTGTAAGCTGTCACCAGTAAAGGGACAGTCCCCTACATCCTTGCCTAGCCACACAAAACAGAAGCCTCTCTGTGACCCACACAGCCATCCAGCCTCCACAGTTTATCACACATACTTCAGAACTGGATCAATAGCACATTTGCATTGTTTTAATTAGTCCTGCTGATCAACTAAATCTATAGCACATATAAATTTTCAAGGGTATTGAGTGCATGGGCTCTCATTGATCCAGAGTAGCACATGATATATTCCTGTTTGTTGAACTGTGAACCAATCTACAATGATGTAAATCAATTCTTATCAAGTAAGATCTGGAGTGATTCTGTTGGAGGGCTTTTTAAAATCAGATAACAGAAGGTCATGGTATAGTTCCCCCGTCCTAATACTATTAAAGTGCTCTGTTCCATTAGAAAGCCAGTCGCAGATCTGTAAGGGTCCCTAACGGCAAAGAGAGAAAGGTATTCTTAATTTTCTGCCTGCTTTCCCTCTAGATTAAAATTTAATGGCCCTTTATTTTTAAATAAAAACATTAAAGGCAAGGTTCCATATTGTGAACAGGAGAGGAGGTAATAGAAGAATTGGCACTTTTAGAGCACGTTTCACTTGAGGCTCTAAGTTCTTTTACAGATGTTCACAATTTATGGAAGTCTGAATAGCCCCGGGAAGAAGGGAAGCGTGATGCTGATTTTTACATATGTGCAAACGGAGGTTAAGGGCTATGTTCTAACCTTATAATCTGCCCTAAGTATGTCAGTTCAGAAGCACTTCTTCTCCCTACCA
Organism: Lepidochelys olivacea; assembly: GCF_965140295.1. NCBI lineage: Eukaryota > Metazoa > Chordata > Testudines > Cheloniidae > Lepidochelys > Lepidochelys olivacea. The sequence continues at coordinate 106,161,900 of NC_140416.1, forward strand.
TTTCAAGATGAAATGTGCTGGTTTGGTGGAAAGGCTAGAGAACTTCTTACTGTTGACAGTAGTACAATCATTTTCATGACACTTTCAGCAGCATTTCCTATTAGAGATGAGATAACTCAATATGCAACCTAAATTATCTACTAACACAGATCTCTGCATATTTATTGTGGTCCACTAGAGGAAGTGGGAGCGTCCAAAGCTTCAGAGGTCTGGCCTAATGCATCCCAGCACTTCTGAGTCTCAGGTTCCATTAGTGTCTGACAAAATGGAAGTTCTGGTCTGCTGCAATTTAAAACATTTATTTACCTATTAGTTCCAAAAATGGAGCAAAACTCTCACTCATGATGGACTCTTTAACAGCAGCTCACGTGTGTTTGGAGAGGAGCTGTTATTCATGTGGGATTGAGACCCTTGCTCATGCATGACAGTGATCTGCATGAGAAGCACTAATTCAACTATCCATAGTGTGAATGTGGAAAAAGCTGTTAACAACCAACAAACTTAAGTGATCTTTCTCCCTTCCTCAGTCACAAAGGAGCCCATTTGCTTTGCAATCTGTGGCCATGTCTGAAGTCAGATATAATGTTCTTTGTGTGTGCAAAAGAGAGCAGGAAAAGATGTTGGGGTTCCTAAAGGTTTGTAGTCCTGCTTATCACCTGACTTATTTCCCTAAACTGCTCCCCATCTTGTCTCTGAGAAATTCAACATCCCAATGACTTCTTCAGGCACTGCTTCTTTGATAAAAGTTACCTTGTCCAATCAGAAAAGAGTCCCCACATCATGTGACCTGGTGGCCAGCTGCACAGAACAAATGTTCAGTTTTGAATATTCTGTAGACTACTAGCTACAAGCTGTTCATTAAAATCCAACAGATTCAAATATGTTGTTAGTAGTATTTTGCAATTACAAATAACACATTCATGCTTGATCGATGGACAGCCCTAGACAGGGAAAAGGGACAAATACAAAGAATAAAATGTTTGCTACTTTGCTTCTGACAATTTGGCCTGATCTGCATTGGGTTGAATGGGTCTTTAGCATTTCATACCAGGACAGAGGTCCTTTGAAATGACAGACGACTTTTACTTGAGTGGCACTGGAATGGCTTGGGAATTCATAAGACAGATCTTTTCACATCCACCCGCCTAAAATTCTGGCTAAGTCAGCTTTTACCCAAAGGTGACACCATACAATGACTTTCCACGTGAAATCAGTTTCTCAGTCAAGTCCCTCCTGAGCAAGTATCTGCATCACAAAAACAATTGCAACCAGTGACACTCCACATAGAGAAGCCCAATATTAAATTAGCATGTGCATAAGTGCCTGCAGGATTGAACCCTTATCCTGTTTCACACTATCATAATGGAATAACTTCAGTTACTTAATTTCCATACGGTACATGATCTTTTCTCTAAAGCGTTCTGCTCTTAATGCCATATAGAGTTAAATCTTCATAAGCATTTGAATGCCTTTGAAGACTTTGCTCATAAAGAGGATTTCTTTCTCCTGTGCAAGTGGATACATCTGTGAATAGTAATGTGTTGTTGTAGCAATCCAGGCAATATTTTCAAAAGAAATAACATCAGAGAGCTCTATTAACAGTTTAAATGTTGTACTATTTCTTGTTCCAATATTCCTTTGCTAGAGGGATGATTGCCTGGTTTCTAATAGCTTTAGAATAGCTCGTATAGAGATCTCAGTAAGTGCAGACAATATTTTAAGTGAGAACTGAAGGTATCACTCTTAATTCACTTTCAGATGCTGGAGCTAAATTCTCAGTTGCTGTATGTTAGTGTAGCCCTGTTGACATCAGTTGGCTGGGATGATTTAGTTAGAGATTGGTCCTGCTTTGAGCAGGGAGTTGGACTAGATGACCTCCTGAGGTCCCTTCCAACCCTGATATTCTATGATTCTATGAATCACTGCGTAAGTTGGAAGCCATGTGGGCTAAGTGGAACAGGAATGCACTGGGAATAAAAAGACATGTTTTCTACTCCCAGTTCTGCCACTGATCTGCTGTGTGACCTTGGCCATGTCACTTCACCTCTTTCTCCTGCCACCCATTGTTTGTCTTAACGATTTAGGTGGTGGTATATCTGGGGCAGACACTCTTGTTATGTGCTGGTACAGAGCCCTGTGCAATGGTGGCCTAATCTCAATGGTGGCCTTTAGGCACTATTGTAATGCAAATAGTACCGATAACTGAAATACTGAACCGGGCTCAGGTGTGTCCAGTTTGTATCTTAGCTATGGAGTTGTTTAAACTTTCGGTTTTTTTCCCTTTTATATTCACAAAATGAGTGTAAATAAGGCAGGGGTGGCCAACTTGTGGCTTCGGAGCCCCATGCGGCTCTTCAGAAGTTTAATATGCGGCTCCTTGTATCGGCCCCGACTCCAGGACTGGAGTTACAGGTGCCAACTTTCTAATGTGCCGGGAGGGTGCCCACTGCTCAGCCCCTGGCTCTGCCCCAGCTCCATCCCTTCACGTCCCCTCCCCTTAGTCTGCCGTGCCCTCAATCCTCCCACTCCCCCGCCTAGCCTCCTGCACACCATGAAACAGCTGATCGGGGGTGTGGGAGGGATGGGGAGGCGCTGATCTGCAGGGCTGCCGGTGGGCGGGAGGCACTGGGACCGGAGGGAGGGGGAGCTGATGGGGGGCTGCTGACGTATTACTGTGGCTCTTTGGCACTGTACATTGGTAAACTCTGGCTCCTTCTCAGGCTCAGGTTGCCTACCCCGATATAAGGCAACGCTTAGCTATCTTTCTTTCATACCGGTTTCTAATGCACCATTCACTGTAGTAGCTGAGGTTTGTTTGTTTTTTTTAAATGAGCCTCTCAAAATTAGATATTCTATTGGACTAGTCTGATATCTCAGATGCCCCAGAATAATGACTTCTGGAGCACATCTAGTGAACCTGTTATGAGCAGAAGGGCTTAGCAAGGCATATTAATTTTTTTTGATAAAGGTTAATTTACGCTTATTTATGTGGTGAATGCCATTTTACCCAGACACTTTGCACACCTGCAGGTTTTGGATGAAGGTAGAGCAGGACAGAGTAGCTATCTCAAAGATTAATTGATTCAGAGTAAATCTCTAAAGACCACAGTTCAAAGAGCTGGAAATGGAAATCTCATTTTTATTTGAGAATTTTTTTCTACGTGTGTGTGTGTGTATATATATATATTTAAACAAAAGTAATGGTTTTTTAACCTTCGGGAGGCTTTATTTTCCTGCTAATGGTATCAAAAGCCAATGGAAGTTCTCCTTTGTAGCAGTACTAAAAGAACTGCAGCAGGTTGTTATGACAACTGGAAGTTTCTCAGAGTAGCGGTCAGAAAAATGTTTTCATTTTGGGGTCTCAGCTGTTAAATGTTGTTTCCATTAACTCTTGTGGGATTCTTATTTGATCTTTAGCACCACAAAGGTTGTGCATGCTTGAAACTATGCATTTTTAGTGCCTGATTAAAAATATTCTCTATCAGACAACATTTTTTTGTGTGTAAACAAATCTAAAAGTTTCACTGGTAACAAGTTGCTAAGAAATACTGCATTGATTCATGTGATTAAGTTTTTTAAACAGGTTATAAACAATAACTGATTTTTTTTCATTCCAAATAAAGTAACTCAATGCACGATACCATATGCTGGTGATTTCCTCTCTGTAGAGTACTCGTCCCCGCTAATAGGATCCAGGGAAAAAGGACAGGGACTTAAATAAAACTACTAGGAGTTCCTTCCTGTTACTGCAACCTGAGCCTGTAGCCTTCAGAATTTTAGTATGTCCAGTGCCATCAGCATCACTTTTCTCCTTTTTTATTTCATCTGAGGCATCAGCACAATATTTCTTGCCTCTCACCAAACTCTCCGCTCTTTCTCCAGTGCCACCAACTACCCTTTACTGTCCTTCAATTGTCTGTCTGTTTTCCTTTTCTCTCCATCTCTGCTCTTATGATCTGTACATCTTTCTATTCCTATCCTTCTGCATCCTTGTCCTTATCTCCTGCTCACGCATGCTTTCCCCCCTCTTTTCCCGGTCTACTCTTCCAACCTGCTACATTCAATGTAATGAACTGAAGGTTACAGTGAACAAATATCTTCATATTTACTCTACTGCACACTACACCCCACTAAGGCTGCTTGAAGGCTGATCCCCTGAAATTCCTTAGACTTCAGGGCTCTGGATCAGATCCTAAATGCACCATTCTTTGAGGCAACTGTCAGTAGAACTATGCAGTTCTTCCCATCGCACAATTAAGCATGCCCCTCCAAGTAATACAGATGTTCCTCTTCTATTGCCCTGGGTTTGGGGATGGTTTCTTGCTCTAATGGCTTCCAAAATACTGATGTGCATTTAGACAAGAAAGCTTTGTATTAATTTCTTAAACTATGCCGGGTTGGCATAAAAACTCATCAGCCTGGTTTCCTTTTAACATCTTTTTGGAAAGTATTCCCATTTGCTTGTTAATGAGAGACAACTCCTGTTTCTAGGCAGGCTAGATATTACATGGCATAAATTCCACACCACTAAAATCTAACCATCTTTTATAGAGCAGGTATTCATAATGGACAGGATATGCAATGAACTTCAGCTGTGGTCATCTACCAAAAAGCATCATAATTCACTACCCTCTTACTGAAAGTCTTTAATCCCTAATGAAAACTCCAATACACCTTGGTCACTTTCTCATTATTTTACAGGGTCCCGTAGACCTCTGAACCAATATAATGGTAGACTTGTTGATCTCTTCCAAAGCTGGGCTGCCAAATAGAACCAGTTAACATGTTAAACTGGAATTTCCTTTAGGGACATGAATTGTTGATAGTTAGTATTTGCTAGAATGAAAAAATAGAAAATTGTCACTGATAATGAATGAAACCATCCTGGATTCTGAAAATTACTGATATGCAAATTAAATGACTCCATATATAGAAGACACTCAACCATGGGTTGTAATATACTTCTTCCATACTTGCATCGAGGCCTGGCAGGATTCAATTTAAATCGATACATGTTGGTAACAGCTGGCAGGAGTGCAGCTTTCCCCCCTCTCTGCCCCTGTCTTGCCAGTGTGGGGACTGAGTGTTACTGGCTCTGCAGCAGCTCAGGTCTTAGCCCTGGCTGGGGTTTCTGCACTGCCCCACCAGGACTTCAGTCTTCCCTGCACCTTGCATCTGCAAGGCTCAGGTCATCAGCTCTACAGCCACGCGGGGAGCCCTCTGCAGCTGTGCTGTCATAGCCCTGCTTCCTCATTCACCAGCTAGGGATGTGGGAACCGTGCCTGGGCAAGAACTGTTCAGCAGCACCCTGTTGTCAGGGGCTCATCCTCCTCCTTGCATTCCTGGTAGGGGATCTCTGCTCCATGGGGCCGGGACCACAGCCTCCCTTGCTCCTTGTGCCCTGGTGTCTTAGGGCCCCACTGTCAGTGCTAGGAGACCCTCTGCAGCTCCAGTGTCCATGCTGTCCAAATGCCAATCCTATCCCCTCATCCTTAATTTCCAGAAACTGTAAAAATCATAAAAGATAAAAATAAAAAAATTCTTAAATAAAAATCGAAATCAAAATTAGGAAAAAAAATGAAAATTAAATTCTGCCAAGTCTGCTTACATCCTAGTAGATGAAAATGGACTGGGTGTGCGGGCTTTCAACAGCCATCCATCCTAAGAATGTAGAATCTTAATTGTTTGGTCAATAATTGATCCATTTAGCTATTTTTCTCCATTCATATTAGTCATTCTGAATCTGACAGAGGTTAAACTGGCTAAATGTACCTGCCATGGTCTCTGAAAGCACAGAATACCATCAGTGTTGTGAGGCGCACATTATATAAAATTCTGTACAATCCTAGATAAATGACAAACTTGCAATTCAATTATGAAAAGGCTTCTCACAGCCCCAACTTTTCAACGTGTTCATTGGTGCACGAATAGCACGCCACTCAAACAAACAAATCATAGCAGGGGAAAGCAATCTAAGTCTGACTTTTCCACACTGCTTTAATTATAGTAATGATGGAACAAATTGCAGGTCTTGAAGAAGGGGGCCTGACCTACTTGCCTGTTCACTCAGTCTCAAGCAGACACTGATGTGCAAGTCATGGTCCATTTCATATGACTACCCCAGTCAGTATCTGTATAAATTGATAGCCAGTTATGTTGTTTGAAGTATATTATAATTTTGCTTAGAAAGAAAATTTCAGGGATGAGTTACTCTTTTGTCTGCTTCCTGAATGTACTTTGAGTATTTTTAGTACTGAACACTAAAACTAGCTTCAGTATCTTCTGAACTTAAATGCCTTTGGTAAAGGTGTAGCCCACTTCCCAACCACAATAATGAAAATGTTACAGAGGAATGAGGTAGGGGCCTAAAAAAGTTGCGGTACTACATAGCTGAGCAGAGTAATTTTAGAAATGTTTGCTTCACAGTTAGGAATCTGCACAATTAATATTCTCTTTGCTCTGCCCTAAAACCCAACCTTCACGTTCTGCATAGAATCAGGCCCACTGTACGTTATACTGTCTTTGGTAGAGCCGGCCATGGGGACAGTGGCTCCTTAAAGGCAGTATAAAGATTTTCCCTGTGCTACAGGGATTCTGCATTGTGCAGATTATACTGGAGCAAAGAAGCCAGTTTCTCTGTGCAGGGGACAGGCCTATCTACTCCCCAGATGCACCTTCTGCTGCAGCCTCCACTCCTTGGCACAGACTTCGCAGTCAATCAAGTACTACTTTCTGTAGCTGCTGCTGGCCCTTCCTAGCTTCCCTCCGTTCACAAGGGTACAGAACACACAGGCAAATATTTCTGTGCCTCACCACAACTCCATGGAGACCAAATCCAGTGTCATCTTGTGTGCGCAAGCAAAACCATCTCCCTCATTTCATTTATTATCTATATCTTTGCACAATACTTAAACACATGCGGTATGCTCATTCCCAGAAGCCAGGCTGGGATGGTGTGATGGCTGCTTTCTGGCAAATATTAGAGCTGCAGCAGGGCTGCATCTGAATTACGTGGAAACCTATTGAAAGCCACTTGTTTGTTGCAGGGCTTGGCTTTAGAGTTGGTCAAAAAAGTTGAATGAAAAAATGTTTGAAAATTTTCCTTTTTTTTGTTTAAATTGTATGTATATATATTATAGTCATAAACATACAGCTAAGGGTAGCATAAAATCCCTCCTTTACCTGTAAAGGGTTAAGAAACTCAGATAATCTGATTTGAACCTGACCAAAAGAACCAATAAGGGGAGAAGATACTTTTCAAATGTTTGTTTTGTTTTGTGTTTCTTTGTGTTCTCTCTGGGACAGTGAGGAACCAGAGCAGGGAAAATACATCTACTAAAGCCATACCTAAACGAAGCATCTAAGATTACAAATTGTAAGTAATAGGAAGGAAATGCGTTCGAGTATCTTTTGTTTTAGCTTGTGAATTTTCCCTAGGCTAAGAGGGAGGTTTATTCCTGTTTTTTTTTTAACTTTAAAGTTTTGCTAAGAGAGGAATCCTCTGTGTTTTGAATCTGATTACCCTGTCAAATTACCTTCCATCCTGATTTTACAGAGGTTCTTCTTTTACTTTTTCTTTATTATAAAGTTCTGCTTTTAAGAACCTGATTGGTTTTTAGTGTCCAAGGGCCTGGTCTGTGCTCACCTTGTTTACTCTGAAGCCTCCCCAGGAAAGGGGGTGAAGGGGCTTGGTGGGGGGATATTTTGGGGAAACAGGAACTCCAAGTGGTCCTTTTCCTAAATCTTTGTCTAACTCACTTGGTGGTGGCAGCGATACGGTTCCAAGGACGAGGAAGAATTTGTGCCTTGGGGAAGTTTTTAACCTAAGCTGGTAGAGATAAGCTGAGGGGGTCTTTCTTTCATGTGGGTCCCCACATCTGTTCTCTAGAGTTCAGAGTGGGGAGGGAACCCTGACATAATATATATATTTTTTAAATTTGGTATATCATTCATTTTTTCTTATCTTTCCAACACCTTTGTCTCCATCTTCTCTTGTTTTCCCCCTACTGCCCAACACTTATTTTCATTAATGAAATGAGGGGGAAAAAAGAGGAGGGAAGTGGCTGGCTGAGGGGCTGGGAGGGAAAAAAGGAGGAGGATGGATGGGTGGGTGAGAGGGATAAAAAACACTTAAAAGGAAACAACTATTCAAAAATGAAAATTTGAAATCAAAACTTCTTGATGGATTTTTGTGTACATTTTTGCATAAATCATTTTCTCCAATGCCTGTGGGGTGTTAAATCTTTGTAACAGTTGTCCACTGTTTGAGCTCTACATATTACCATGGATACTCCTTCTTTCCTATCCACACCCACTTTTTTCCTGTGCTGAGGTTCTCCCATGGTAACTCTACAACTGTCCAGTCTAGATGACCTGCAGAATCAGCACTACAGACCACTTAATGTACAGACCTGCAAAAGGAACCTATTTTATTATGTGAATCTGTCTTAACAATGAAATTAACATGACCTGGATCTAGTCCAGTGACTTTTGGAAACTATTATAGACATTCAGTATATCCTCTTTATTTTTTAATGTTTCCGTACTTCTTTACAACTGCAAAAATCAGTAAGTCCAACAATTAAATATTTCAGGACAGGGATATCTGTCAAAGGCAGAAGCCACAAAAGAATAAGATGTCACTACAATACTCTTATTTTGACTGAGTCCATTCAAATTAATACAAGCATGTGTTCTAAAGCCTGTTATCCATAGTCATCCATGAATGTCGTGTAACGACTCAAAACCATTTGTGCCATATCAAGTCACTGTGGGACTTTAACCGTTAACTCTAAAAAATACAATTGACCTGGGGGGCCTCACTGTAATCTAGCCTATAGGGTGGGGACAGAAAATTCTGTAAGACAAAGCTCGTAGAGTTTAATTTACTTGTTTCCATCAGAGGAGATGGCTTTTGGGGGCTGAAAAGGAAGCAGAAAGCTTGGGCCTTAAAATACAGGGAACTCTTCTCCCCACCCCTTGATCCTGGAGCCTCCAGGCGCATTGGGGTGGAGGGAGTCCTTCCACCCCAGCAACCTTGTTCTCAAATGCCCCTCCCCCTCAAAAAATTACCCCAACCATTTAGCAGTTACTTCAGAGGCCAAGCTACCATGTGGTGCTTTCCCCTGTGGCTAAATGGCAAAGGCCATGGAGAAGACCATGGAGGGGGGCATGCTGCTTTAAATGTATTTAATTCCTGTTTGTATATCTATTTGGGTGTAGTGGGGAACATGCCACAAGTTTCCATTGCTTCCTGGACCCATTGATCCCACCCAGAATTTTCATAAGTCCTTGTCTCCAGGGAGCATGTGATGAGCCAAGCAGCAGTTGAGCATGTTCAGAAGTGGGGTTTGTGTGTGTGTGTGAGAGAGAGCTGGTATGTCACTTCTAATTTACCTGTCCTGAAGAAAATGGAGGGTAGGACAGGAGGCTATGTACAATAACTGCTAATACCCCAGAATTAATTTTATGCCAACAAAAGGAATAACAACAGTTCCAAGCTGGGGATGGAAACTGCAACACACTTGAGCCTGTCTCCTACAGCGAGGAGATTAAAATATATTATAATTGGCACTGTGGATAAATTTTAATAATGAATACAAATAGAATGTGTCTTCTGGCACCATGCAATGCAGTTACCTTACAGTGAAACCACTCAGCTAACATCTCTCATAAAACAATAAATAGCTAGAAAGGCTGACACCCATCTCAAGGCTCTACCAAAGGTTTTTTCAAAATCTTGAGCCCTAATTAACAATAACACACAATTCTCAAGCCCATCTGAGGTCAGAAGGCTGGGTGTTCTTCTGAAGCAAAACTCTGTGTTCCCAAGTAAAACCTCATGATAATTCATGCTTTCCTTTAAGCTCCAGCTCCTGCAGTCATGCTGACTATGTGAGAATCTCTACTTTCTACTTTTTTAAATGAAAGTTTCTAGCCCTCTTAATCGCAGAGAAAAGCATGGAAATGTGTCCTACATGCATCTGAAAGACACAGAAATCATGAGGCAAATAAAAATGCCAGTGTTTTTCTTATTTTTAAAAGTCTCACAATGTTTTGGAAGAATGATCATTTTTGACCAACCTGGGTTGGTGATACCATGTTATTTGCCTACAAGACTCCCAGGTGTAGAAAGGCAGTTTCTTCTGACTGAAAAGGAATGGCAATACGAATAACAGAAATGCAATGCCTATATGCCACCTGAGATTGTAATACCTTCTCTTGGCTGTCTTATCACACTGAAATTGCATGTCCTGAGTCTAATTTATGTTGAACTATCAGCAGCTGAGAGAACCCCTGTGGCACAGCTGTCAGAGTTCTGCCCATTTGTGTGCTATCATAGGGTTAACTCAAACTCTTGTCAAAATTTCTCTTATCCCAAGAATTCACTACAGACCCTAATTTTCTAATCCCAGGATGCTTGTTCTTGTTTCCAGAGGAAATAGGTATTGTTCACCAAAGTCCTATGCCGGTGGTTTTGTTCCTCCTCTTCACATGTATTCATTATCTCTCTGTGCATAATCCTCCAAAGATTTTCCATCTCTATTATACAATAAATAAGGAAATGGCTGCTCTAGTTCCATTCTTCAGCATATTCTGAAAAAAGGTGCTCAAAAGCATGTCTGCATATAAATGAGTTGGCCTGATGTTGTGTGTCTCTTAAAAAGGTTTTGTTATGAACAATCTGAAAATAACCCAGAGAAATACATGTACCTCTTTCCTATTGGTCTTGCAGTAGGTTAGGGGGCTGGCTGGAATCAGAAGAAAGTATTTGGATATTTTCCCTATGACAAACGAGTTATTTGAATAGTTGACTTATACAGGTAATATATTTTCCCATACATAAAATGTTGTGTTGCTGAAGGATGGTGGAAGAAAATGTTGTGTTAAAAGTGTAATTGGACATTACTAGCAGAGACGCAGCATGTTGTATGCTTATGTAGTTACAGTGAATTTCTACACTACACATATTGCTCATTCACTGTTGGTGGATCACGTGCTATGTTAATGGAACCTAAGCAGCTTGTAAAGCAGCTACTAAGTGAAGAAGTATGTGTATGTTACAGCAATCGTATGTAGAGACCCTTGGGCTATCCGCTGCAAGGACCTCCTTTCTTAACTTCCCCCTACAACGGTTGTGACTTAAACAGTAAAAACTGCTCCTTTTCCCTTTATCTTTCCTGACCCCGCTCACTTCATCAGGTCCTGATGAACATGTCTGGTGAACTGTACAAATACTCTTGAGAAAGGCAGGCTACCATACGTGCCATTTGTTTTGGCAAGTGGAATAGGATTTATGCTATCTCGCATACAAATAAGTTCTTTGATACATGAAAGCTAATGTTAAGATTTAGCAACAATTGACTAATATCTTGTATAATTCAACAATCATCCACTATAAACATTCTCCTCCAATATTTAGTACAAATCACTAAGTATTGCTTAATATGTATGCATCAGCTTTAGTATTATTTGGGTAGAATGCCAGAATGACTTTTTTCCCTTTTGCAGATAAAAAAATCACTTTCCTAATTTCATACTTGATGGCCAGCAGCATATTCTTGATGCACATTCCATTTATCATAAGAGCAAATAGGCTTGTTCCATGATGTGCATTATGCAAATGAAAGGTGAATTCTTTTTTTCCCCAAAAAACCTATTATGACAGTCAAGTATAAATCATTCAATTAGCTTTCTAGCATTGCAGCTCTGGGCAGCTGCACCCATGTAATTTGCCATCTTGCCCCATAATATATTAAATGTTTCCTTTTTTAAAGGCAGTAATGTCTGCCAAATTAACAACAGGATACATTAAATCACATTAAAACAGGAAATTCAGATATCAGATTGCAGCATGATGGGTCTTGTGCTGAAGAGTTTGGCTGCCTGTTATACATTTTAAATGAAGAAATAGGCATGCTGTACATTAAAGGAAAAGACTTACTTGAGAAGGATTCTGCAGCTTCTGGTCTGCTAGTCCACAGACTGAAATGATGAAGCCAGATTTAGAAGTAGCTTATTAAGTGCATGCTGCTTCAACAGTTGCAGCTTTTTTCTTAAACTGAAAGACAGGATCACTTTGTTTTAAGGAAACCAGCTGAGAACGAATTCCTGTGAGTGCTGCAGAGCCAAATCAGCAATCTCCAAAGCACTTAAGTCATTCCCAATTTGCTGGTTGGGGCTTTCCTATGTTGTCACAAACTTTAATGGCATCAAGCAGGGTCACAGCATACCACCAATGAAAGAAATCACTAGTTAATCACATACAAGCGAGACTGACACTGAGTCAATGCCATATATGACTTTAATTGGATAATTGTATAAAGTTTAATCTTTCAGTCCTTACATAGTCAAAATACCCATTGACTAAGTGTTGAGATCTTGGTTCTTAGTGGAAGTGGTTCTGGCTGGGCACTTGGATACTTATCCAGATCAGACCTTGAGCAAACAATACAGGAACTGCCCTATCAAGATTATATTACTGTATACCGCATGTGGAACACAATTAAGAGACACAGCATCCTGCTGCATCTTCCATCTTCAGGGGTGAAATTTTTCAATGGCCTCAGTCCAGCCTCTGTTGTACATGCATAAATCATTTGTACACACGACTTTGCAGTTCATATGCAAACCCAACTGTGCTTTAATTGTATCCACAACATAACATTTGCCTGTGTAATTTGTTAACCACACATAAGTACACAAAAACGGACATCACACTCCAGTGACTTGGACTTCAGAGGGAGCGAAAGAACAACAGATTTATTGAGTGATTCATCCCCTGTCATCCAGTTCCAGCTTCTAGCAGTCAGAGGTTTAGGGACACCTAGAGCATGGGGTTGTGTCCCCGACCATCTTGGCTAATAGCCATTGATGGACCTATCCTCCATGAACCTATCTAATTCTTTTGTTTGTTTTGAACCCAGTTATAATTTTGGCCTTCACATCATCCCTTGACAACGAGTTCCATAGGTTGACTCTGTGATATGTAAAGGAGTACTTCCTTATGTTTGTTTTAAACCCTCTGCCTATTAATTTCATTGGGTGACCCATGATTCTTATGTTACGGGCTAAATAACACTTCTCTACACCATTCATGATTTTATAGACTTCTATCATATCCCCACTCAGTCATCTCTTTTCTAATCCGAATAGTCCTGTTTTTTTAAATGTCTCCTTATAGCTGCCCCTAATCATTTGGTTGTCCTTCTCTGTAACTTTTCCAATTCTAGTAGATCTTTTCTGAAACAAGCAGTACTCAAGGTGTGGGCATACTGTAGATTTATATAGTATGATATAGTAGATTTATATCATGTTTTCTGTCTGATTAGCTATCCCTTTTCTAACAGTTCCTAACATTCTGTTAGCTTTTGTTGATTGGTGCTGCACATTTAGCAGGTGTTTTCAGAGAACTATCCACATCTCCAAGATCTCTTCCTTGAGTGGTAACAGCTAATTTAGGCCCCATCATTTTGTATATTTTACAATGCGCATTACTTTGAACTTATCAACAACTGAATTTCTTCTGCCATTTTCTTGCCCAGTCACCAGTTTAGTGAGATCCCTTTGAAACTCTTCACAGTCAGCTTTGGACTTAACTATCTTGAGTAATTTTGTATCATCTGCAAACTTTGCTAACTCACTGTTCATCCCTTTTTCTACATCATTTATGAACATGTTGAACAGCACAGGTCCCAATACAGATCCTTGGGCGACTCTGCTATTTACCCCTCTCCATTGTGAGAACTGACCATTTATTCCTACCCTTTGTTTTCTATCTTTTAACCAGTCAGTGATCCATAAAAGGACCTTCACTCTTTCTCACGATTGCTTATGTTGCTTAAGAACCTTTGGTGTGGGACCTTATCAAAGGCTTTCTGAAAGTACAAATACACTATATCCACTGGATCACCCTGGTCCACATGTCTGCTGACCCCCGCAAAGAATTCTAGTAGATCGCTGAGGCATGATTTCCCTTTACAAATGCTGTGTTGATTCTTCCCCAACATATTATGTTCTCTATGTGTCTGGTCATTCTGTTCTTTACTATAGTTTCAATCAATTTACCTGGTACTGAAGTTAGGCTTACCAACCTGTATTTGCCAGGATTGCCTCTTGAGACTTTTTAAAAAAATTGGTGTGTACATTAGCTACCCTCCAGTCGTCTGGTCCAGAAACTGATTTAAGTGATAGGTTACATACCACAGTTAGTAGCTCTGCAATTTCCTACGTGAGTTCCTTCAGAACACTTGGGTGAATACCATCTGTACCTGGTGACTTATTACTGTTTAATTTATCAATTTGTTCCAAAACCACCTCTACTGACACCTCAATCAGGGACAGTTCCTCAGACCTGTCACCTTAAAAACTGATCAGGTGTGGGGATCTCCAATATCTGCTGGAGTGAAGATCGATGCAAAGAATTCATTTAACTTCTCTGCAATGGTCTTGTCTTCCTTGAGTGGTCTTTTAGCGTCTTGACCCCACTGATTTGTTTGCCAGGCTTCCTGCTTCTGATGTACTTTAAAAATTGCTATTAGGTTTTGTGTGTTTTGCTAGCTGCTTTTTGGCCTGCCTAATTATACTTTCATACTTGACTTGCTAGACTTTATTCTTTCTAGTTTCCTCACTAGGATTTGACTTCCGATATTTAAAGAGTGCCTTTGTGCCTCTTACACCTCTTTTACTCTGTTTAGCCATGGTAGCACTTCCCCTCCCCCCTTCACATTTGGAGTACACATTTAGTTTCAGACTCTATTATGGTGTTTTAACTTGTTTCCACGCAGCTTGCAGGCATTCACTTGTGTGACTGTTCCTTTTAATTTCCATTTAATTCCACAGTAGCTCTGATTAAAGAAGCATCTCATGTAGACCTCAGTTGGACCTGGGCTGGGGAGACCCCTCCTGTAAAATGGCCTCAGTCAGTGGGCAGTGCCTCTCCATGCACAAACTCAGGAGCTGAGGCCAGAACAAAGAATTTGTTTCTGAGGGCATCTGATGAGAGTAAAGGCCACTGTCTCAAACTCAAGGACAGATCTTCTAAACTGCTCAGAGATTAAAAGATCCCTCCCTGATTCCACCCAAGTCAGATGAGTCCTCATGTGTTGTCCCTAAGGGCTTAGGTGCTCTCAAACCTCCTGAACATGAAGGTATGATGCAACTAAGTAAGGATCTGTCAGTACTGAATTCAGTTCCAACTCATAAGCCCAAGGATCGGCACCTGCTGATACCATCTAGAGTTCCAGGCTAGACTCTGCTCTGGACCAGTCTGCCCCCACAACGATTCACCATCCATGATAACCAGGGATGCATCAGATATGTTGGTCCAAACTACCTGGATGCACTGAAACCTACACCTCTGGAGACTCTTTGCCCTACCTTACCCACAATCTCCTTTTCTTTTGGGTCCAACCTTGCTTGGGGACATTGCGACACCAGAAGAAGAAACCAACTTGAGGAGACGGGAATGTTCCCCTGTCCCATCCTGCCGGATCATTCATTGACTGAGACTGACAGTTCCAAAAGGGGTATCCTTCTCCTTGCTAGATGAGGCAATTGCCCATCTTTGCTATCCCCATCTGATGACCACAGACAGTACCAAGAGCTCCTGCAGAGGCTGAAGACTGAGTTTCAGATCCAACTTAAGGAGGTCCTGGATACTCAGCATCGACTACTGGATATTCTACAACCTTCTGGTACTAGAAGAGTGGTCCTTCCAGTGAACAAGGCCGTTATGCAACCAGCCAGGGTAGTTTAGCATACTCCTGCATCCACACCCCCAGAAAGGTCTTAGAGATGTTATTTTGTACAAGCCAAGGGAATGGCGCTCCTGTTTATACACCCATCACCCAACTTCCTGGTGGTCCAAGCAGTCACGGAGAGGTCTAGCTACAACATGCCAAGTTAACACCCATGGATGACAGTGCTAAAAGCCTTGACCTCTTAGGGAGAAAGGTATTTTCTTCCACGAGCTTTCAGTTTTGAATCGATAACTACCAGGCCCTGTTAACAAAGTACAGTTTCACCAACTACTCCAAATTCTTAGACTCTAAGAACAAAGTCCCTCGGAAGGACTGGGCCCAATTCCAAGTTCTGATTGATGAGTGAAGACTGGTAGATAAAACATCTCTTCAAGCTGTAGTGGATGTTGCTGATACTGCCTTGAGAGGGACAGCTATAGCAATTGTAAGGAGGTGCTGGTTCTGGTCCTTGGGGTTCCCCAGGGAGGTACAAAATACCATTGAGGCCGCACCTTTAGACGAGGCTAAATTATTCAGTGGAAAAACTGTTGCATCCCTTTACTCAGTCAAAGACACCAGAACAACCCCCCTGTTCCCTGGTTATTTTTACCCTTGCTCCATAGAGGAAACACCACAAACAAGTGTAGTGGTCAAGACCATCCCCATAACCATTGTATCACAAGTGCTGTTATGAACTGCCGTACAAATTGCAGAGGGTAAAAAGACTCAGGTACTTGGCCTCCTCCACCTCTACTGTCACTGCTCAGCTCCACCCACCACCTGGGGGCTACTACTGATGAGGATGTTTGAGAACCATGTTCCTATATTGATGTCATCCTACACTCCCCCCACATTTTGGTGGCCACCTCACCCACTTCACTCACAACTGGAGGGCAGTAACAATGGACAAGAGGGTGCTAGAGATCATTCACTCTACACAGTCACGTTTTTCTCACCTCCACATTACAAACCTTCTTTCTGCCCCTCTTCAGGGACTACTCTCATGAGGACAGCCTCTGTCAGGAGGTAGACTCTTTCTTTGAGCAAGGGGCTATAGAGCAAGTGCTACCTCAGCAACAAAGGGGAAAGGCTTTTACTTCCCATATTTCTTAGTCCTAGGAAAAATGGAGGATGGAAGCCAATTTTCAATCTATGCCCACTGAATGTCTTTATTCAAAAATTGGCATCAATCCACTTTCTGCAGGAGGGTGGCTATACTGTCTTTCTGTATCTGGAGCACTGGCTCCAGATTGGATCTCCTTGCTGGTTCTGCCTGTCAGTGACCCTGTTCCTGCTGTGTCTGCTAACTTCCTTGTGAATCTGTGTCAACAAAGAAAAATCCACTTTGACTCCCAGAGATCATATAGGAGTGACCCTAGTCTCGACTGCAGCATGACCTGCATTCCTAGGGAAAGATTCCAAACCATGAACTTGATAAGACAGGTTATCCTCAGAGCACAGTCAAGATCTGTCTTTCCCTATTGGGCTACATGTACTCACATAACACCATTTGACAAGCTTCATCTCTATTGCCTACAGGCCTAGCTCTGGCCTGTTTGCTTACCCTGGTATTCTTCTTGTCTGTCTGGTAACAATTCTCACCGGAGTCATGGCTTCTTTTGTTTGGCAGATGAACCGGGAACAAATGCATGTGGGAGTCCCTTTTACATCCATGCCCGACATGACCAGTAGCATGGACACGTCCCTCACAGGATGGGGAGCCCACCAGGACGGTCACACTGCACAGGGCACTTGAACTCTTTGAGAGACCAGGATTCACATTAGCCTACTAGGACTCAGAGCCGTCTGTCTAGCCTGCAGTGCATTCCTCCCACTCATTCGGTCCTGCCATATCCAGATAATGTCAGACAACAGGACTGCCTTTACACAGAAAGGAAGGTATTTTGCTCCATCCCATTTGGGCAGAAAACAATCCGCTTATAGAGCTGGTGCATCAGGAACAACGTAACACTCTTGGTGACGTACCTACCGGGTGTGCGGAACTCTCTGGTGGACAATCTCAGCAGGCCCTTCTCCACAGATCACGAATGCGAGACGCACAATTCAGCTCTGAACAAGATATTCACCCAGTGGGGAACACTATCCTGGGACCTGTTCACTTCCCACACAAGAAATTTCCCATGTAGTGCTCCAGAGCAGCTCTAGGCCAGGGGTCCATGGGTGATGCTCTTTTGCTACATTGGACAGACCACCTCAGGTATGTCTTCGCTCCCACCTCACTGCTACCACACGTTCTGTGAAAGATATGTCATGACAAAACTCAGATCATTCCCATACAATTCTGGTTTCCAGATCTTCTATGAATGTGTGAGGTGACACAGCTGCACTTCTTAAGGGTCTTGAGTGCATGCTCCCCTCTCCAGTCAGCTGATGGGGGAAGAAGTGTGAACATGGGCCATTTTGGAGCTCTTGCTCTAGCCAGGAGCCATACTCAAATTCAGGGGGAATATGGACTGAAACTGTAGCCAGTCCCCTGTACACGTACTCTTCCTTCCTTGTGCTCCTGCGCAGGGGGCAGCCAGACTCTGGGTTCTTAGTGAACAATTCTGTTAACATGTAATGAAGTGAAGCAAAACAAATAACTTCTCTGGGACTAATAAATCAAAAGCACTGCAATTAACCAACAATAAACAACTCCTCCCTCTGCCGCTTTTATACTTCCACCTTCTCTTCTCACCTTGTTTTCCCATTTGCAGGGAGCCAAGGCTTTTCAGCTCGGACCCAGACAAGGATTCTTTCACTTTGTGCCTTTCCCTGCACACATTCATTCCACTGTAAATGCCTGTGCAGGAAACATGAAGCAATTCAAAGGGTGTAAAGTGAATAGTTTGCACAGCCAGTGAGCTGGGGAAAGCTTTACAATTTACGATCACTAGCCTGGCTGAACAAACTGCAATATGATTGATTCTAAATATATCTTGCAGAGCACAGCCGTCTAACCATTCATTGCTTCTCATTTCCCTCTCCACATGTTCCTCTTGTCTCAATCAAATAATCACTAACAATAGTCCCAAGTAGCAGTAGGAAGTGAAAATGTAGGTGAGCCCCACTCTTTATTTTCAATAATAATGCAACTAGAATCATAACTCTTGTCCACTCAAAAAAATTAAAATTTAGTGTGTGAGTTAAAATGTCCCCTTTAAAGGGAGGTTGGTGGGACTGGATGATTCAGGGGACTGATCGCATGGAGCATTTAATCTGTAATGACCCCAGCCTGCTCTCACTGAGGTCAATAGCAAAACCTTAAGCCCAGACTGATATTCTTATTCACATTGAGTAGTTGTGAAGTTCTGAAGTTAATAGGATGATTAGTGGAGTAATTTACTACCAAATGTGAATAAGGGTATTGCAATATGATGTTTCCTGACCCCAATGGGAGAAGGAATGAACGTTGGATCATGTGCTGAAGTTCAGCATGCTGTTGCTAATAAACAAAAGTTATAATTTAAAGACTGTGAGCAGGAAATTAGTTAGAGATCTTAGTTCAATTCCTTGTGAAGAAGTGAGCACATCACTTATTACTGGTGACTGGTTGAGTCTTGTGATGCTCCTGTTAAATCTGCGAGTCATACTGTTTAGAAAAATAGTAGAAGTTTTGGAATCTTTAATATTTATTAATAGAGTTTGCTTTGGTGTTTGGTATTGGAAGTCTGTACTATAGTAACACTGGCTTCAAACCCAAATGTAGACATATAAAGATCCAATGGCTAGAAGCTAAGGTTAGGAAAACATTCAACTCCACATGAGCTCCAACTTTTTAACAGTAAATGGATTAACCATGGAAGAATTGACTAAAGGATGCGGTAAATTCTCCATCACCTGGAGTCTTCAAGTTAAGACTGGATATTTTTCTAAAAAATATCATCTAGTTCAGCCACAAGATTACTGGGCCTTGTGCAGGAAGTACTAGGTTGTGTTGCACTGAACATCAGACTATGTGATCATAATGGTGCCATCTGGTCTTGGAAATCTATTAATTAGTTTTAAGAAACACTGTTGTGAAGTGATGAGTAGCTCCTGTGCAAGGCTCCCACCAATTCACAAGCCAGGAACTGGTTTGGTGACACGCAGGGCAGGTATATAAGCCCCATGAGAGGAACAGCAGCTCAGTTTGCTCAGTTACACTCCAGGGCTTACCCTCTCTCCTGCCTGACAGTGGTTGCAAACTCCTCAAGCCTTGCTCTTGTTCCTGCCTTGCTCCAATCCCTCTATGGACTCCTGATTCTGGCTCTGACCCCATGGCTCCAACCACTAGGCCTGACTGCCATGGCTCCAACCACTAGCCCTGACCATCCCCATGATGGCTTCTGACAACTGACATAAAATTATTAGCTTGTCTGCAGAACTGCCTTCATTTATACTGCATGTAACTGGAGTGAAAAACTCCCCTGCCTCTGACCTGTGCTTACTTTTGAGACTAGGTGCTTGTTTTCACTGCAGTGTTAGCTTGAGATGTTGCTTAACTGTTGCCAGGGGTGCTGGAACAATTTATATAGTGGGGGTGCTGAGAGCCATTGAACCAACCTGTAAACCCTGTATATGATGGAAACCACTTCAAGTCAGGGGGTGCGGTAGCACCTATGATTGTTACTCCCAACCTGATTCCCGTCCACACGCACAAATTGCTAGCTTCAGTTAGGTGGTGCTTTAAACTCAAGCTAGCTGGCCCATTGGGATGGGAAGCTGAAGCTCAAGTGCTGCTGGCACTGATGGAGCTCGCAGTGCAGTGGGGATGCAGCAGCTTGAGTTGCAACATGTTAATTGCAAATCCAATCGCTCTGTGCTTCTGAGCAAATCACTTGGTAGCTTGAGTGGTGGTTCCCTGCGTAGCTGCTCTCACTCAAGAAGCTAGCTCAAGTGCAGAAATGTTCCTTACCAAGCCCTATTCATGAAAATAGGGAGAAGATTCAGTGCTTAGACATCAAGGGGATTAGGCACCTTTTTAAAACCAAAGTCACCATGACCATCTCCAGTCACTGCTGACTATTGTGCCAGGGCTTGTCTTCAAGGCAGCAGTTAGCTCAGGTTAGTACACTTGAGTTTTCTTGCCATTTATTCCTATGCCATGTGAAGCATGTTTTAAATGAAAACGAGGGGTTATTTATATTTAACCCCCAACTCCCAACTTTAGGACTAGTCGCCAAATCTTAAGGTGAAACTCACTTCAGTGCATGAGGCCGTCTGCACACTGAAGCACTGCTCATGCCCTTAATGCAAGGCTTAGAGCCTTGTGCTAGATGTGTGCACTGGGTGAGTTTCATCCAGGAGACTAAGATTTGAATTCTGCACATGGTTTCACTTATTCTCTCCACATGGGATGGCAGAAGCTGGGAGTGTGGAGGAGGAAGATGACTCAACCGGTGGGTCTGGAAGGGTTTTCTATTGCTAAACATGTTTATGCAAGACTTAAATAAGGCGGCAGTAAAGTAGGGAAATAGGGGTGGGAGGCACTGGAGCACCTTCAGAAATTGTAGATTTTTCTGAGGAGAAACTTGAAAAAACCCTCAGTGTTTGGAGAGCTATACTGCAAGCAGCGTTTTTTTTCCCCATTGGTTCTCGCTGTTTTACACTTAGTTTTATGTTACCTTTATATCACAAAAATCCATTAAAAAATCACTTTTTGGCATCAGCGGAATGAATGGGTTCCACTGTGTGACACTTGGCATCACATAAACACAAGAGCTGCATGAAATTCACTGACCTTTTTATGAAGCATTCAGCTGTAGGTTTTGTCCAAACCTGAAAACTTAATTTCTAAGGATTCACCTGTGTAACCCCCATCCAAGGTGGCAGAGTGTCTTGTTCTTGCCTCCTCAGGGACTCTCTGAACCCTCCCCGCCACCTTAGGACCAATGGGCTTGGGTCAGTTTCAGGCCCTTTTACCAGGAAAGTCCCAAAATGGCTGCCTCTCTTTCTGCTGAGGAGAGCTATCCTCTACCTCCTCCTCCCCCCAAGGGGCTTTGCAGGGGACAGCCCGGCATGCCAATCAAGTTCCTGGGTGTGGTAGTTACGGCATACTGCAGACAATGTATAACAAGCTACCATTCACATGTGGACTAATCCTTTCCTCCCCTGTATTTATCATTCTCCACACATAGCCTGCTATCTCCACATCAGTCACACTCAACTTTTAGCAGCTTGGCTGTTGTACACCTACACACAACTTCCCACAGTTTTCATTCATTTCACATATGTACCAGAATCTAAACA
This sequence comes from Lepidochelys olivacea, assembly GCF_965140295.1. Classification (NCBI taxonomy): domain Eukaryota; kingdom Metazoa; phylum Chordata; order Testudines; family Cheloniidae; genus Lepidochelys; species Lepidochelys olivacea. The sequence goes on from NC_140416.1 coordinate 106,183,871, forward strand.
ACTCTGTGAACATTACAGAGTACACAAGAAACAAGTTATTTATGAAAGCAGTTGTTAGGAGGCCTTTGGTTTTTTGGGGTAGTATCATTCTTTACCCCAGAAGTTTAGGGCCTGGCTTTTGATATATATTGGTTAATTACCTGGGTTGTTTTGCTGCTGTTGCCACCGCCACCTCCAGCTTTGAAGATATACATATTTTATTAAAAGCAATACAAAGTGAGCTCACTGGTGTCCAACCAAATCTACAGAAACTTGTGAAAAATGGGAGATATGGAAAAAACCACACTAAAGCAATTGATTTGGAAAAACTTGGACCCAAAAGGACTTGACTTGTGTTCAGTTCTGCCAGCCATGTGTCCTCTTACTTATCTCCACCTTGCATGTTAAATAGAGTAGGTTAACGCTGGAAATAAACCTGTTAAGGAAACTGGTATGATTATATAATCTATGAACTATTTATCTTATACAGTCTTTTATTTGTTGTTTTAAGACTTTATGGCTATTCAACCAGATTGTACTCCTTCCACCATCTGTAACAAACTCTCTACTCAATATGTTGTGAGCTTTTCTGGCGCTTTCTCCAGAAATGTAACAGTATCTCTTTTAATTTTACACCTCAGTATAAAAAGCTTCAAATTCTTGAGTAGGCTAGGCATGTCTAAGACTACTTCCCCAGAATGTTAGCTGGTATTTGGTAAGAAGAGCAACTGAATAATTGACTCTACCAATGCCAACTCTATTTTCACAAAGGGGTATGCCTTCCTGCTTCTACCCAGTCTCTTCCGAAGCCAAGTTGACATGATGTTATAAAAGCTTGACTCAAGGAAAAGCAAGCTCTCCCTTTTTCTAGCCATCTTGAGATTGGATAGGTGCATGTGTGGGTATGCACCATGTCAGATGAAGCGAGAGAACAAGATGTCCAAGCCGTACATGTGTATTTTGGTTATAACGGGAGGAAACATATGCAGTAAATATGGTATTTCATGGACTATTGCCATTCTAATTACATTAATCCTACTCAGAGAGAGAAGGAAGAACCACCTGAAGAGGCCCTCTTTGATTTTCTTAAACAGAAAAATTTGTAATAGTGTGAAGACCAGAATGTTAACTTGGGCTGTAGACCCAAAGATAGTAGAACAACTCCCTAGAATCATGAGAAGAAGAAAATGACTCACTGGGTCAGGGGATCCCAGGAGATTGGCCAGCTAATGCTTAGGTATCCAAGCTAATTTTGAAACCTGAAAGTTGATCAGTTTGGTTGATTTTGAGAAAATTAAATTTGAGATGGAAGTTTCAGGAGAAGATTAAAAACTAGCATCACACTAGCATTTTAAAGACATCTTTTGAGCAACCTCATGTCTTTCAGTGCCTAGAATGGAATATGAAGAGCAAACTGCTTCCACTAGGAGTGTTAACTCCCTAAACCTTTGAAAACCCCAACCTTGTTCATCTCTTCCCTCCAGTCCAGGATCAGAATGCAGATACAGTTCACAAATCCATTCAGTGGGATAGAAGTTTGAAAGATCTGCGCTGAACAGATTTTTTTATAAAGATCCAAAGGAAGCATTGTTGGTTTTTAAATATTATTTTTAGATCTCCGATCTTTTGTGCTATCTGCAGGGATTAATGTAGGTGCAGTACAGCCCTGAGCCTACTTTGCTAACAATCTCCCTGGAGTATTACCTTCTTGGAATAAAATCTGTGTCTAGCTGGAACTAATCTATTTGGAGCTCCCTCTGTCAATCAGAGCATTAAATCTCAGCCTGGTGGCATGTAGATTGTCTTTGATGTGTAAATTGAGCCAAGTTCTTTTTATCAAGTTCTAAAAGACTCTTGTTTAGTTCATGTTTTGGAGAGGGATGCAAAATTATAGATCCTTTCTGAAATATCTTGTCTTCCAGATAGAGGAGGTTGCTGTCACTAACAGGGTTTGTCCCTGCAAGCACTTTGTACTGTTGTTTCTTTTTCTAAATAAGCTTTGGAATGAAAAGCTTCAATTTTCCCTCCAGAGTGGGTTGTTCCCCCTGAGTTTTTATTTTAGATAAAGTAACTGAAAGTGCAGCCTGGTCTGAATTGCCCATTATGCGCATCAACCACTTGGTGAACTAAAGCCCTTGACATAAAAATATAGTATATTAACTAAAAAGAATGACAAGGGAATGGGGGTGGCGGACAAAAAGGTTATTGGTAGGACTGCCGATTAATTGCAGTTAACTCATGCAATCAACTCAAAAAAAGTAATCACAATTAAAAAAATTAATCATGATTAATCACACGATTAATTAATAGATTACCAATTGAAATTATTAAACATTTTTGGATGTTTTTCTACATTTTCAAGTACACTGATTTCTATTACAACACAGAATACAAAGTATACAGTGCTCACTTTAGATTATTTTTATTACAAATATTTGCACTATAAAAATAATAAAAGAAATAGTATTTTTCAATTCACCTCATACAAGTACTGTAGTACAATCTGTTTATTGTGAAAGTGTAACTTACAAATGTAGATTTTTTTTATTTATTTTTTGTTACATAACTACACTCAAAAACAAAACAATGTAAAACTTTAGAGACTACAAGTCCACTCGGTCCTACTTCTTATTCAGCCAGTCACTAAGAGAAACAAGTTTGTTTACATTTACAGGAGATACTGCTGCCTGCTTCTTATTTATAATGTGAGAAAGTGAGAACAGGCGTTTGCATGACACTTTTGTGGCTGGCTTGGTAAGGTATTTACATGCCAGATATGCTAAACATTGTACGCCCCTTCATGCTTCGGCCACAATTCCAGAGGACGTGCCTCTATGCAGATAATACTCATTAGAAAAATAATGAATTAATTAAATTTGTGAGAGAGAATTGTATGTCCTTGGGATCCTTGGGAGAGAATTGTATGTCCCCTTCTCTGTTTTACCCGCATTCTGTCATAAATTTCGTGTTATAGCAAGCTCAGATGATGACCTAGCAAATGTTCATTTTAAGAACACTTTCACAGCAGATTTGACAAAACGCAAAGAAGGTACCAATGTGAGATTTCTAAAAATAGCTACAGCACTCAACCCAAGGTTTACGAATCTGAAGTGCCCTCCAAAATCTGAGAGGGATGAGGAGCAACAAAAGAGCAACACTCCAAAGCGGAAACTACAGAACCCTAGCCAGCAAAAAAGAAAATCAGCCTTCTTCTGGTGGCATCTGATGCAGATGACGAAAATGAACATGCTTTGGATCAGTATCCAGCAGAACCCATCATCAGCACAGACGCATGTCCTCTGGAATGGTGATTGAAGCATGAAGGGGCATATGAATCTTTAGTGCATCTGGCACGTAAATTTCTTGTGACGCTGGCTACAACAGTGCCATGCGAACACCCTGTTCTCACTTTCAGGTGACTTTGTAAACAAGAAGGGGGCAGCATTATCTCCTGCAAATTGCAACCAAACTTGTTTTGTCTGAGAGATTGGCTAAAGTAGGACTGAGTGGACTTTGTTTTATTTTTGAATGCGGTTATTTTTGGTACATAAGTCTACATTTGTAAGTTCAACTTTTGTGATAGAGATTGCACTACAGTACTTGTAATGGGGGAATTGAAAAATACTATTTATTTTGGTTTTTTTACAAAGCAAATATATGAAATAAAAATAATGTGAGCACTGTAGACTTTGTATTCTGTGTTGTAATTGCAATCAATATATTTGAAAATGTAGAAAACATCCAAAAATATTTAAAGAAATGGTATTCTATTCTTGTTTAACAGCTCGATTAAAAGCTTAAAAAGATTAATCGCGCGCTTGATAGCTCTAGTTATTGGTAATCCTTTTAACTGTCAGAGAGTCCACTAGTTTAAAGTCTTGATTGAGCTCATTAGAGGCTTTCCTGAGTGCTCTTAAGGCTGGAGGACCTATGCATGAAGGTGACTTTACATTGTTAAAGTCATCCTCTAGGACAATATGCACAGTGACTGATGTACCAACTGGGTCATTCTCTTCTGCGAACTCTCCTGTGAGCTGCACTGCATCACTAGCTTTGGACTGTTTCTGAATCTTTTTCTTGAGCTGCCAACCAGATTTCACCAATCTTGGAAGTTGGTATCAGTCCAAGTACATACTTTGCTTGATAATTATTTCTGATTACCACCAGATGTAATTAAAAATCCTTTTTTAAACACACAGGATTTGAGGTTGAATTTGGGCTGTGAAGTCCTGCATTCTATGTTAGGTGCCCCTCTTAATTTGATGCTATTGCAACTGAGGTTCCACAGAGAGAATAGGACAAAAGCAAAACAACCTCAGACATAAATGATGAAAGCTCTTGCAATCTCTTGTTCTGTGGTCCTGAGGCTATTCTGCTGCTGGTGGTGGTTGGGGGCAAGGAAGGGAATGTTATGGCTTTTGCTGTGGTAGGAGGTTGGGTGCACTGAGAAACTCTGCTTCCAGATGCTGACACTGGTTCTGAGGCTCCTCTGCTAACAGATGTAGGGTCTATATTTTCATCTTTTGTCTAGAAAAGGCAACTAAGTCATTTTTAGTAGAATCCAGGATGAGTGGATCTTCCAGGGTGAATTGGCTGACATCCAACATTGATTCTCTTCTTGTTGAGGGTAATCATATGCAATACTCTTTATCATGTTTAGGGTCCACAGTCATTTCACACCACCTCAGTGGTATCTGTCTGCTGACAGATCTAAAATATTGAACTTGGATCTTCTGGAAAGGAATTGGCAGGATGATCTCCTTTGTCCGTCCATAGGAGGAAGTCTCTTTATTATCCAGCAATAGCACTGCATGTGTATCTACACCCTTCAGGATGCAAACATGCTTGACAAAGATTAAGGAAATCTAAAGAAACCTGGTGCTTGCCTTGCTACCACCTCCTCAGTGACTTTATCTTGGAAACAGGGCAACATAAGCACAGTCATCAGCTTCAAAAATATGGGTTGAAATGCTGTTTCAGGGGTTCTTTACCTGTGGGTTGCAACCTTCAGGGGAGCACAAACTTTTGTCAGAGGGTCACCCTGCCTCAAACATATTACTGTGTAGGAAGGGTTGTCTGCTAGATCCTGGCTAGATGAGAGGCGAGATGCAGGATGGTTCTGGTGTGTGGAAAAGCTGAGTCAATGGGCTATTTATTTGAAGAAAACTGGCATCCTGCTTTCCTTTAGGAAGTGTTAAATTATCTCTGTCAGCAGTGGACACAGTCATCATCCTTTGATACGCTGTTGCCAATTTTCATGATAAAATCATGAGTCGCTCGATACTGGTAATTCCTCTTTGGGCTAGGAATTGTTTATCATATATACGTATAAAGCCTAGCACAATGGGGCCCAATCTGTGGCCTATAAATGCTACCACACTATAAATGTTTAATAATGTACACGTTTTTCTTAAAGCCCTCCTCCCTCCCGCTCTAAAGACTCAAAATATAGATGGCAAATAAAAAAAAATCCAAAATGTATTTTAAAGCCTCGGGATTTTGTGGGGCCTGACTCATAACAGTACTGGTATCACTAGTTGTAAGGGGCACCATGTCCAAGTCACAGTCCTAACCTCGTCTGGGACATCAAGTAAAGAAATTGGCTGCAATTTAGCAAGACACAATACGGTCTGACTCCAAATATAGACCTGGTCCTTTGGAAGCGGCTAATCAGGGCGGCTTCCAATCAACCTGAGTGATGATTTGATCTAGTTATTAACTAGTTCTATTGAAGGAAAAAAGATTGGATCTGTGGCAATAAGTCATTCAAATAATCCTCCAAAGCATAAGTTCTGTGTCATCCATAATGGACATGGGCCTGAGCAAAACAAACTGGAATTTTCAAAGCGGCCTGTCATAAATATAAAGGGAAGGGTAAACCCCTTTGAAATCCCTCCTGGCCAGGGGAAGCTCCTCTCACCTGTAAAGGGTTAAGAAGCTAAAGGTAACCTCGCTGGCACCTGACCAAAATGACCAATGAGGAGACAAGATACTTTCAAAAGCTGGGAGGAGGGAGAGAAACAAAGGGTTTGTGTGTCTGTCTGTAGTCGTCTTGGCCGGGGACAGAACAGGAATGGAGTCTTAGAACTTTTAGTAAGTAATCTAGCTAGGTATGTGTTAGATTATGATTTCTTTAAATGGCTGAGAAAAGAATTGTGCTGAATAGAATAACTATTTCTGTCTGTGTATCTTTTTTGTAACTTAAGGTTTTGCCTAGAGGGGTTCTCTATGTTTTTGAATCTAATTACCCTGTAAGATATATATACCATCCTGATTTTACAGGGGGGATTTCTTTATTTCTATTTACTTCTATTTTTTATTAAAAGTCTTCTTGTAAAACACTGAATGCTTTTTCATTGTTCTCAGATCCAAGGGTTTGGGTTTGTGGTCACCTATGCAAATTGGTGAGGCTTTTTATCCAACATTTCCCAGGAAAGGGGGAGTGCAAGTGTTGGGAGGATTGTTCATTGTTCTTAAGATCCAAGGGTCTGGGTCTGTAGTCACCTAGGCAAATTGGTGAGGCTTTTTACCAAACCTTGTCCAGGAAGTGGGGTGCAAGGTTTTGGGAAGTATTTTGGGGGGAAGGACGCGTCCAAACAGCTCTTCCCCAGTAACCAGTATTAGTTTGGTGGTGGTAGCGGCCATTCCAAGGATAACGGGGGTAATATTTTGTACCTTGGGGAAGTTTTGACCTAAGCTGGTAAAGATAAGCTTAGGAGGTTTTTTCATGCAGGTCCCCACATCTGTACCCTAGAGTTCAGAGTGGGGGAGGAACCTTGACATGGTGGCACAGTGGTGGGATTAACCTGAAATCATTTTGAGATCCAGTTGAGATTTTTTGAACTAGAAATACAGATTTTAAAAAGGAATTTTTAGGAAGTCCAGAAGGCAGCTTTGAAACTGAAAGCAGCTTGGTTTCTCTCTTGCTTTGTGGCCAAGCAGAGACAAAAGGGGATTATCTTGTGAATTGCAGGTTTTCTTTGCCTGGAGGCAGGGTACTTAACTCCTGCAGGGAAATTCACAGTCTTCCAACCCAGAGGTTTTTTTTTTTTTTTCTTTTCTTCCTAAAAGTAAATAGGGGGTGTGTGCTCTACCCATTTGCCTGGAGACAAAAGTGGCAGGGTTTTTTTTAGGATTTTGATTTTTTTTTTGTTTTACAAGGAGCACAGGTTTGAAAAGAAATTTTTTTTCTTCTTTGGGCTGGGTAAGCAGGTTTCCAAGTAGTTGGAGGTTTTTTGCTTTAATTTGGGCCCAGAGCAGAGACAAGGGAATTGTCTTTTTCTGTAGGCTGACAATCACTATCAGAGAATAGGTATTCTATTCCAGCACAGCAAAATTTTACAGCCAAGTTTTGTTTGTTTATTTCTAAACCTCGGGTGTAAAGTTAGTTAAAAACAGAGAGGTTAGAATGGCCAAATCCTCAGCTCGACTACAGCTGGAATTAGCCAAATTTCAGGCTGAGGAAAAACAAAGGGAACATGAAAGACAGATAGAACTCATGCAGCTGAAGAAGGAACAAGAAAGGGAGGCAGAACAACACCAAGAGGCTGCCCACAAGAGGGAAATGGAGGCAAGGAAGCATGTGGAGGAGGAGAGGGAAAAAGAGAGGAAGCATGTGGAGGAGATGGAGAGGATAAAGGCCCAGCAGAATATACCAACAAACCCTAGCAATCCTTCTCCAGGTACCACTTCCCATCCCAGAAAGTTCCCCACCTACAAGGCAGGTGATGATACTGAGGCCTTCTTAGAAAACTTCGAAAGGGCCTGCCTTGGGTACAACATCTCTACTGACCAATACATGGTAGAGCTGAGGCCGCAGCTCAGTGGACCCTTAGCTGAGGTGGCAGCTGAAATGCCTAAAGAACACATGAACAAGTATGAACTGTTTAAATCCAAGGCGAGAGTCAGAATGGGGATAACACCCGAGCAGTCTCGTCGGAGGTTCAGAGCCCTAAGGTGGAAACCAGACATGTCATTTACCCGACATGCCTACCACATTGTAAAACATTGGGATGCCTGGATATCAGGAGCAAGTGTTGAATCTCCAGTAAATTTGCCCTTCCTAATGCAAATGGAACAATTCTTAGAGGGTGTTCCTGAGGAAATAGAAAGATACATCCTAGATGGGAAACCCAAAACTGTAATTGAGGCAGGAGAGATTGGAGCCAGATGGGTGGAGGTGGCAGAGAAGAAGAAAACTGGTCGCAGTTGGAGCGGAGACCAGAAGGGACCACCCCAGACCACACCCTATTACCGGGGGCCGCCCAAAGCCCCACCTACCTCCCAAAGAACCCTCCAGACCCCTTATCGTCCCACCACCCCGTTCTCCAGCAACCCTCCTCGCCCCAGTGACCCGTCAGCTGGACGATGTTTTAAGTGTAACGAGCTGGGGCATGTAAAGGCCAACTGCCCCAAGAACCCCAACAGATTACAGTTCATTGCACCGGAATCACACCAGAGGTCCACAGGCCCAGATACCTCCCAGATACCCTTGGAGCGGAGGGAAACTGTGAGTGTGGGTGGGAAGAAGGTCACCGCGTGGAGGGACACCGGAGCACAAGTGTCAGCTATCCATGCTTCCTTAGTGGACCCCAATTTAATCAACCCAGAGATCCAAGTGACGATTCAACCCTTCAAGTCCAACTCTTTCAATTTGCCTACAGCCAAGTTGCCTGTCCAGTACAAGGGCTGGTCAGGAATGTGGACTTTTGCAGTCTATGATGATTATCCCATCCCCATGCTGTTGGGGGAAGACTTGGCCAATCATGTGAAGCAGGCCAAGAGGGTGGGAATGGTCACCCGCAACCAGGCTAAACAAGCCGTGAGGCCTAGCTCTGTTCCGGAAACTTCTATCAGGACCCAGTCAGAGGTGATGGACCTGGACCCCAGGCCAATGTCTGCAACAGCAGTAGTGGATCCAGTCCCAGAGACCCAGACGGAACCAGTCCCAGAACCGGAACCAGCCGAACAACCAACACCAGACCCCGTGTCAGCACTGAATCCAGTACTTGCAACCTCAACACCAGAGGGCCCCACCGAACCTGAACTGGCAGCAGCCGATAACCCTACACAAGAGGCTCAGCCGGAGCCTGAATCCCAACATAGTGCACCAGCGGAGAGCGGTTCACAGTCAACAGAAACAGCTCCATCCCCTATATCGCTTCCAGAGGGACCAAGCCTAGGTCCACAATCCCATGAGGAACTGATGTCTCCAGCATCAAGGGAACAGTTCCAGACCGAACAGGAAGCAGATGAAAGCCTCCAGAGAGCTTGGACGGCGGCACGGAGCAACCCACCGCCTCTCAGCTCTTCTAATCGATCCAGGTTTGTTGTAGAAAGAGGACTTTTATACAAGGAAACTCTTTCTGGGGGACACCAGGAAGACTGGCATCCTCAGAGACAGTTGGTAGTTCCAACTAAATACCGGGCCAAGCTCTTGAGCTTAGCCCATGATCACCCTAGTGGCCATGCTGGGGTGAACAGGACCAAAGACCGTTTGGGGGGGTCATTCCACTGGGAGGGAATGGGCAAGGATGTTTCTACCTATGTCCAGTCTTGTGAGGTGTGCCAAAGAGTGGGAAAACCCCAAGACCAGGTCAAAGCTCCTCTCCAGCCACTCCCCATCATTGAAGTTCCATTTCAGCGAGTAGCTGTGGATATTCTGGGTCCTTTTCCGAAAAAGACACCCAGAGGAAAGCAGTACATACTGACTTTCATGGATTTTGCCACCCGATGGCCGGAAGCAGTAGCTCTAAGCAACACCAGGGCTAAAAGTGTGTGCCAGGCACTAGCAGACATTTTTGCCAGGGTAGGTTGGCCCTCCGACATCCTCACAGATGCAGGGACTAATTTCCTGGCAGGAACTATGAAAAACCTTTGGGAAGCTCATGGGGTAAATCACTTGGTTGCCACTCCTTACCATCATCAAACAAATGGCATGGTGGAGAAGTTTAATGGAACTTTGGGGGCCATGATACGTAAATTCGTAAATGAGCACTCCAATGATTGGGACCTAGTATTGCAGCAGTTGCTCTTTGCCTACAGAGCTGTACCACATCCCAGTTTAGGGTTTTCCCCATTTGAACTTGTATATGGCCGTGAGGTTAAGGGGCCATTGCAGTTGGTGAAGCAGCAATGGGAGGGATTTACACCTTCTCCAGGAACTAACATTCTGGACTTTGTAACCAACCTACAAAACACCCTCCGAACCTCTTTAGCCCTTGCTAGAGAAAACTTACAGGATGCTCAAAAAGAGCAAAAAGCCTGGTATGATAAACATGCCAGAGAGCGTTCCTTCAAAGTAGGAGACCAGGTCATGGTCTTAAAGGCGCTCCAGGCCCATAAAATGGAAGCATCGTGGGAAGGGCCATTCGTGGTCCAGGAGCGCCTGGGAGCTGTTAATTATCTCATAGCATTCCCCACCTCCAACCGAAAGCCTAAGGTGTATCATATTAATTCTCTAAAGCCCTTTTATTCCAGAGAATTAAAGGTTTGTCAGTTTACAGCCCAGGGAGGAGACGACGCTGAGTGGCCTGAAGGTGTCTACTACGAAGGGAAATGTGCTGGTGGTGTGGAAGAGGTGAACCTCTCCATGACCCTTGGGCGTATGCAGCGATAGCAGATCCAGGAGCTGTGCACTAGCTACGCGCCAACGTTCTCAGCCACCCCAGGACTGACTGAACGGGCATACCACTCCATTGACACAGGTAATGCTCACCCAATTAGGGTCCAACCTTACCGGGTGTCTCCTCAAGCTAAAACTGCTATAGAACGGGAGATCCAGGATATGGTACAGATGGGTGTAATCCGCCCCTCTGAAAGTGCATGGGCATCTCCAGTGGTTCTAATTCCCAAACCAGATGGGGAAATACGTTTTTGCGTGGACTACCGTAAGCTAAATGCTGTAACTCGCCCAGACAACTATCCCATGCCACGCACAGATGAACTATTAGAGAAACTGGGAAGGGCCCAGTTCATCTCTACCTTGGACTTAACCAAGGGGTACTGGCAGGTACCGCTAGATGAATCTGCCAAGGAAAGGTCAGCCTTCATCACACATCTCGGGCTGTATGAATTTAATGTACTCCCTTTCGGGCTGCGAAATGCACCCGCCACTTTCCAAAGACTTGTAGATGGTCTCCTAGCGGGATTAGGAGAATATGCAGTCGCCTACCTTGACGATGTGGCCATATTTTCGGATTCCTGGGCAGACCACCTGGAACATCTACAAAAAGTCCTTGAGCGCATAAGGGAGGCAGGACTAACTGTTAAGGCTAAGAAGTGTCAAATAGGCCTAAACAGAGTGACTTACCTTGGACACCAGGTGGGTCAAGGAACTATCAGCCCCCTACAGGCCAAAGTGGATGCTATCCAAAAGTGGCCTGTCCCAAAGTCAAAGAAACGGGTTCAATCCTTCTTAGGCTTGGCCGGTTATTACAGACGATTTGTACCGCACTACAGCCAAATCGCTGCCCCACTGACAGACCTAACCAAAAAGAAACAGCCAAATGCTGTTCAGTGGACCGGAAAGTGTCAGAAGGCCTTTAACAAGCTTAAAGCGACACTCATGTCTGACCCTGTACTAAGGGCCCCAGACTTTGACAAACCGTTCCTAGTAACCACAGATGCATCCGAGCGTGGTGTGGGAGCAGTTTTAATGCAGAAAGGACCTGATCAAGAATTCCACCCTGTAGTGTTTCTCAGCAAAAAACTGTCTGAGAGGGAAAGCAACTGGTCAGTCACTGAAAAAGAATGTTATGCCATTGTCTACGCTCTGGAAAAGCTACGCCCATATGTTTGGGGATGGCGTTTCCACCTGCAAACCGACCATGCTGCACTAAAGTGGCTTCACACCATCAAAGAAACTAACAGAAAACTTCTTTGGTGGAGTTTAGCTCTCCAAGATTTTGATTTCGACATCCAACACATCTCAGGAGCTTCTAACAAAGTGGCTGATGCACTCTCCCGTGAAAGTTTCCCAGAATCAACTGGTTAAAATCGTCCTTGAGATGTGGAAAATATTGTTAGTCTTTATGTACTTGGTAGTATATTTAGAGATGCATGTGTCTTATTAACTCTGTTTTCCTAGAGCTCCAGGAAGAAATCCCAGCCAGTGTTTCACCCTAGCTGAGATTTGGGGGGCGTGTCATAAATATAAAGGGAAGGGTAAACCCCTTTGAAATCCCTCCTGGCCAGGGGAAGCTCCTCTCACCTGTAAAGGGTTAAGAAGCTAAAGGTAACCTCGCTGGCACCTGACCAAAATGACCAATGAGGAGACAAGATACTTTCAAAAGCTGGGAGGAGGGAGAGAAACAAAGGGTTTGTGTGTCTGTCTGTAGTCGTCTTGGCCGGGGACAGAACAGGAATGGAGTCTTAGAACTTTTAGTAAGTAATCTAGCTAGGTATGTGTTAGATTATGATTTCTTTAAATGGCTGAGAAAAGAATTGTGCTGAATAGAATAACTATTTCTGTCTGTGTATCTTTTTTGTAACTTAAGGTTTTGCCTAGAGGGGTTCTCTATGTTTTTGAATCTAATTACCCTGTAAGATATATATACCATCCTGATTTTACAGGGGGGATTTCTTTATTTCTATTTACTTCTATTTTTTATTAAAAGTCTTCTTGTAAAACACTGAATGCTTTTTCATTGTTCTCAGATCCAAGGGTTTGGGTTTGTGGTCACCTATGCAAATTGGTGAGGCTTTTTATCCAACATTTCCCAGGAAAGGGGGAGTGCAAGTGTTGGGAGGATTGTTCATTGTTCTTAAGATCCAAGGGTCTGGGTCTGTAGTCACCTAGGCAAATTGGTGAGGCTTTTTACCAAACCTTGTCCAGGAAGTGGGGTGCAAGGTTTTGGGAAGTATTTTGGGGGGAAGGACGCGTCCAAACAGCTCTTCCCCAGTAACCAGTATTAGTTTGGTGGTGGTAGCGGCCATTCCAAGGATAACGGGGGTAATATTTTGTACCTTGGGGAAGTTTTGACCTAAGCTGGTAAAGATAAGCTTAGGAGGTTTTTTCATGCAGGTCCCCACATCTGTACCCTAGAGTTCAGAGTGGGGGAGGAACCTTGACACGGCCTAAGGCAATAAGGTGTCCTGAAAATCCCCACCCAAAGTTTGGATCCAGATCTGAACCTTGGCAGTAAAGGCAGGCTGTGATGATCAGATTTGGATTTGAACCTTCCCCAATGTTGGAGGGTGTTTATATTTGGGGGCATTCCATCCTTAGTCTGTACCTTGGATTTATTGTCAAATATCCCGTCAATACGACTTGAACATTCTATTTTTCTCAAGACATTTTAGAATATTACAGCAATCTCTTCCTCCACACAGGCTGCCATTTCAGACTTCCATATGGGTCTTAGTAAAGCTGCACTTCACAGTATATTTCCACAGCTATATTTTTCAGATCTTAGCCACTGGAGACAGAGTATTGCTTCTCTCATCCTAGCTGAATTTCCCTTTAGAAATCTATTATTTGGAGAAGATTTTTTCTTAAGGAATAAATATTTTTTTCTGTAGGCTAATAAAACCACCTAATTCTCTATTGTCAAGGGGATTATAATGCGGCTAACTGCACTAAAAGATGCAGAACAGAAATTCAGAATCAGGGTGGCAAAAGCAAGGGCATATGTTGATGTTGGTGAAGTAGGAAGGGTAGATGAGTAGTTACTGCTCTATTGGTCCAGCCATGACCATGCCATGAAAGTTATTCATGCTACACAAATATGGTATGGCTGTTGAGGTGCTTTATATGTTGAGGTGCTTTACTAAAGTTCTCCAGTTTAGAACAATACCACCTTCAGAGAGGTCATTTTGTTACTGCTCATTTAACAATAGCAAACGAGGAGTCCTACAAAGGTAGGGAACTGGAAGCATATGAAAAGCCAACAGGAAATATAACTAGGTGAATGATGATGATTTTGTGGTAAATGACAGGTCAAATAATGCTTTTATTTGTTTTGCTACTTTTTTAAAAGCAGCTTTAAAATTCACATTCTATGTAGTGAGTTGTTAGCCTTTTTAAAATTAAGCTTTACTGTGCAATAACAAAGAGGATTGGAAAATTATAGACAAGTCAGCCTAACTTTGATATCTGGATGATACTGGAACAAATTCTCAATCAGTTTGTAAGCACCTACAGCATAATACGGTTTAAGGAACAACCAGCATGGATTTGTCAAAAACAAATTATGCTAAACCAACATAATTTCCTTCTTTGTCAGGGTTACTCAGCTAGTGGATATGGGAGATGCAGTAGATGTGATTATATCGTGATTTTAGTAAGGCTTTTGATATAGTCCTACATGACATTCTTATGAACAAACTGGAGAAATGTGGCCTAGTAGAATAAATCACTGTAAAGTTGGGTGTACATCTGATTGAAAGACAGCACTCAGACTCGTTATCAATGGTTTGCTGTCAAACTGGAAGGGTGTGTCTAGTGGGGTCCTGCAGGGATTAGTTCTGGGTCTGGTACCATTCAATATTGTCATTAGTGGATAATGGAGTGGAGAGTATGCTCATAAAATTTACAGATGACACCAATGGGAGATGTTGCAAGCACTTTGGAGGACAGGATTAGAATTCAAAATGACCTTGATAAATTGGAGACTTGGTCTGAATTCAACAAGATGAAATTCAGTAAAGACAAGTGCAAAGTACTTCACTTAGGAAGCAAAAGTCAAATGCACAACTATAAAATGTGAATAACTGGCTAGACGGTGGTATTGCTGAACAGGATCCGGGGGTTCTAGTGAATCACAAATTGAATATGAATTAACAATGTGATGCCGTTGCAAAAAAGGCTAATGTCATTCTGGGTGTATTAACAGAAGTGTTGTGTGTAAAACAAGGGAGGTAATTGTCCACTCCACTCAGCCCTGGTGAGTACTCCCCATTTATACTGCCTGCTCATCCAAATCATGAGGCTATCAGAAAACTTCAGAGAGAAAAGAGATCTTATATTCGTAGCAGACATTTAGATCTATGCGCTAATATAATGCTCTAGAAAGGGTTAATGATCTCTGAATTCATTGCTAGTGTGATAATTAAAACACCTACTTCTATCTTGATTGAGTAAAGGTGCCGGAACACAGACCAAGCAGTAAATAGTTGCAAATAATTTTCTGTCTAGGACCTGTGTTTAATTATATTAATCTGTTTTTTTTTTCTGAGAGCAGACAAAGATCTACCCAGCAATGAACTGAAGACAGGATACAGGAGATATTTTGATCTCTCCTACAGTAGAATATCCTTTCTATGTTTTAAATACATTTTGTTAGAAAATCCCAGTGGGCGCTTTGATTCTTCAGTACACAATGCTATATCTATTTAAAAGAGAGAGAGGGAGGGAGCGAGCAAGCTTAGGGATGGTGTGACCATGATCTTAAAAGTAGTCCTTTCAACTCATGCAGGGAACATTAAGCATTTTATATGAGAGGACAAGACTTACCAGATCATGTAGCTGCTATGGTGACAGGCACCTAGAGAACAGAATAAGAAATATATTGACAAGTCTATATATTTCAGATTAACTGTCTTCAAAATTCCATTTGCTTTAAATCACCCAATGAGCCAAAGTCATGACGTAATGAGAAGAGAGGAGAACTTACTGCAACCTATCTCTAGTCAGTGTGGGTTTTTTGTCCCCGACTAGTGGCTTGGCCACGTATTGAGTCAGCTTCTGCCTCTAAGCCGATTTATCTATTTAGCTCAAGCAGTGGAGACATAGGTATTTAAATCCAGAGTTCACTATTACAGTCCTTTCAAATGACCCAGCCAGAGGCATTGTCACGTTCACACAGTGTCTCTGGTTTTGATTTAATTCTATTTCCCCCGGTAATATACTGTTATAAAAACATGTTTAATTATGACAAGACACAACCTATGCACAGTACTGTACATTTCCTATATTGGTTGATGGTATTATTATTACTGTTATGTATTGGGTTACATAATTTGCAGCTCTATTAAAGAGGCATGTACTGTATATGGATTTTGGGAGAGTGGGGAATGAACACTCAGAATGCTAATAAAGTAAACTACTCATTCAAAAATCAATTATTTCAGTTACTCCATAAAGGATGTAGTTAGCAGTTACCATTTTCTCTCTTTCTCCCTAGTATCTGTTAAAGATAAATTTAAGAAATAGATGGTTAAAAGGAAGGGTGAGAAAGCTGGAGGCAAATTGGAACTGCACAGAAGGATTAATATAGGTGGGTTGTAATTTTGTGTTTAAAGACAACAAAGGCCAAGGACAGTTGATTTGTGGAGCCAATGAATGACATGATGCATAAATGTTGGTCAAATCTAATGTACTTATGTGGTTTTTTTGAATTTCTTAAATTTTTTGCATGAGATCTATTGCTAGGATATGAAAGTAAGTTTTAAAGTGTCTTGTACAGCTATATGAAAATATCACATGGTGATTTTTCAGGTGTGCTCAGTACTGGCTTAACTCTGCTCCCACTGAAGCCCAATGAGAATTTAATATTCTTGTGGTAATGCCCAGGAGTCCCAGTCATAGACCAAGTCCCCGTTGTGCTAGGTGCTGTACAAATACAGAACAAAATGACTGTCCTGTTGACCAGCCGGCACAGAGTTAGGCCAATACAGGCCTACTGAAAATCCTACAATTGGGACCCTAAATTTTATGATATAAACTGATGTCAATCTGCATTTTGTAACTAAATTAGGGCTGTTAATTAATTGCAGTTAACACCTGCAATTAATGCAAAACAAATTAATGCTTTTTTAATTAGCATTAATCGCACACGAGTGTGCTGTACTTGGGGGGCACCACTGCATGGCTCCAAGACAGGGATTCCATTGCTGCTCCTGCCTCCACCCATGGAGCAGCCCCTGGCCAAGCTGCTTTGGACTGGGAGCCTCCTGTCTGCTGCACAGAGCGGAGGCGGGGCTAGGGAGGGCTGATATTGGGGTGAACCCCTTCCACCACCCATGTAGCCGGTCTTTGCTGAGCCACACCCCTTCCACCCAAGGTCCTGCCCCCCACACTCTGGAGCCCCGAAAGCCCCCTCTCACCCTGTAAAAGGAGAAGCCCTGACTCTGAGGAGCCCTGCGACTGGCGGAGCCCTGGCCCGCCCACCCCAGCCACATCGGGCTGAGCCACCACGGCTGGCCCCCCTGATCCCCTCCCCACCAAGCGCCAGGCCAACCCGCTGGCCCCCCACTCCTGATGGTCTCCTTCCCAAGTGCAGGCGTGGCTCTACCAATTTTGCCACCCCAAGCAGTCGCCACTGAATTGCTTGGGCGGAGCTGCCGCCCAAAAGCTGCCGTGGCGGGAAGAGCAGCGGAGCTGCCGCCAAATTGCTGCCGTGGGACATGGGCTGCTGCCCCATTCTAAATGCTGCCCCAAGCACCTGCTTGGAAAGCTGGCGCCTGGAGCCGGCCCTGCCCAAGCGCCAGGCCAAGCAGCCGCCCTTCCCACCCCTAACGCAACCACCTCCTCCCCTCGCCAGCATTGGGCCGGCCCTGAGCACCTGGCCGAGCTGCCGGCCTCCCCCAGCGCAAGCTCCTCCTGTCCCTGAATGCCCCATCTCCCCTGCCGAGCTACCAGCCCCAGCACCCGGCTGAGCCTCCTCAGTCCACCAGCTGCTGGCCCTCTGCGTCCCTCCTCACTCCCCTGTCCCGAGAAGGAGGGACGCAGCAAGCAGTGGGGACCTGGGGGTGGAGTGGAGGAGGCAGTAGGGGTCTCAGGGAAGGGCTGGGGCCACCGCAGCCCAGGTCCAATTATACCCGCTGCCCATGGTGGGGTCCCTGGCCAAGCTGCTCAGGACCAGGAGCCTCTGGTCACTCTCACACACTCCCCCAACACACACACACTCTATCTCTCTCACACATATGCGCACTCTGTCTGTCTGTCTCTCTCTCTCTCGCACACACTCCCCCAACATACTCTCACACACTTCCTACCTAACATCCACAAATATTTAAATAAATTGTATTCTATTATTGTTTAACAGTGTGATTAAAACTGTGATTAGTCGCAACTTTTTTTAATCTCATGATTAATTTTTGTAATAATTTGACAGCCCTAAACTAAATCAAGGGTTTTTAATCTGTCACACTAGAGGGCAATGTCTTTAAATGTAATCCAGAAAAATGCTAGTACACTGTTATTTTGAATGTGTTGGTAATGCAGAAAGAGCTCACTAAACTCTACTGAACGTGAGGCTATTAAATTCAGCTCGGCACAACTGTATTATTTCTGCTCAGTACACAAACCGAATATTATACAGTGATAAATTAGCTATCAGAATATTAACCTGCACTTTCATATTTACAGACTGGTAGCCCAAAAAGCTTAGTGTTATATTTTTAGAAAAACTACACAATATGTTACCATTGTGTGCAGAAATAATGTCAATGTTAAAAAGACCAAATCCTCATGCTTCAGGCAAGTAGAGCTCTGCACACGCATCTACTCTAACTGTCTGCTCTGAAATCTCGTGATGTTTTGATTAACCTAGCATAAGGTGGTTTGCAGAGTTAATAACAATAATAAGCCTATAGACTACCAGTGGCAATTTAAATAAGCTGGAGTGTGTGATTTGATACTTCCAAGTCTAAAAAACATAGTTTCTGACCCCCTAAGCCTTATATGCCAGATTTACACCAAAACTGTTCTGATTGGCACATTCCCATGGCATCCTGGCTTCACAGATTAAAGCTGCCACTCCCCTGGAGGAACAGATATGAAGGTCAGTGGTGAGAGTACTACTTGCCCTTGAGGAGAGGCAAATGTCCATATTGGGGCAGCTGTCCCATTTTGTACAGAGGGTAAAAAACTCCTTTTGGAGGAAGGATGATCCAGTGTAGGGGTTAGGGGCCTTGGGAAACTCCCTTTCAATTCTTGCTCTGTGTGACTCTGGGCAAATCATTTAGCCTCTCAGTGCCTCATCTGTAAATTGGGGATAACAGAACTTATCCCTCACAACACCCCCTTTGAGGTAGATAAATGTATTCAAGATTATGAGGTGCTTGATGGTACATTGAAGGGTCCATAGAGATAATATAGATAAGAATATACTCCCATGGGACCATGCGGGGTTAACTGTGTCCAGTAAGTCTGGGTCAGAATTTATTTTTAAAAAACCTGCCAAAGAAGGGATAAAAGAATTGATATTAATAACTCTTTTGTTACCAATTATGCCATGTCACATTGCTGTACTCAGATACACTATGGGTGAGGTTCTGAGCCCTGCTCTGGCCACTTTACAGCAGGGAGAATTCTCTCAGAGCAGGAACGGAGGTAGACAGACACAGGCTCTTTTCTAAGGACTCCCTGAGAAGCCTTTGCATAAGAGAGTCTCAGGGAAGAATAAACATGGGGAAATAGTTTTACTTTGTGTAATGACAACAAAGTAAAACTAATTTCCCCATGTTTATTCTTCCTCCTACTGTTCCTCACACGTTCTTGTCAACTGCTGGAAATGGCCCACCTTGATTATCACTACAAAAGGTTTTTTTTCTCTCCTGCTGGTAATAGCTCACCTTAACTGACACTCTCCTTATAGTGTGCATAGTAACACCCATTGTTTCATGTTCTCTGTGTCTATAAAATTGTCCTACTGTATTTTTCACTGCATGCATCCGATGAAGTAGGCTGTAGCCCATGAAAGCTTATGCTCAAATAAATTTGTTAGTCTCTTAGGTGCCATAAGTATTCCTGTTCTTTTTTCTCTAGATAGAGGCACCATTCACTTATTTTCCTATGTGTAGGGCTGGTTGGAAAATGCTGAGTATTTTCCATTAAAATGTTGAAGAAAATGAAGAGAAAATTGTATTTTTAAAAAATTTCCATACACCGAAATGTATTGAAATGAAAACTTTTCAATATTTGTTGTTTTTTTTAATAATAATTCAATGTCCATTTTGATCCAAATTGAAATGAGAAATTTTTGAACAATATGGAAATCAATTGTGAAAACTTCTGTACTGTTCCAATAAGCTGTCTATTCACAGATAAAGCTTTTCATTGAAAAACATTTTGACCAGCTCTACTCTTAGGAATTTTTGATTTTTATCTTTTTCTAAAATCAGAAAATGCCACAGAGTATTCCAGAATGATCCCCACTGGACATGTGAGCTATTGGCAAATCCTTTAAAACTGGCAAAGATCTGCATTTCAAAGCTTATAATGTTCTTTTTCTAAGCTTTGTGCTCAACTATGCCAAATTCTCATAGCCAAAGTAAAGGTCATGGAAGGTCCCAAATGCAGTGGAACCAGTATAATTCCGCTGCATTATGTGGGTGGATAGGATATGTAGATCCTCCAGAAGAGGTCTGTACTCCCTGAATACTGTTTGTCTCTGTGTCAACAGTGTGCCCTTGTTGCCAAGAAGGCCAATGGCATTTTGGGCTGTATAAGTAGGGGCATTGCCAGCAGATCGAGGGATGTGATCATTCCCCTCTATTCGACACTGGTGAGGCCTCATCTGGAGTACTGTGTCCAGTTTTGGGCCCCACATTACAAGAAGGATGTGGAAAAATTGGAAAGAGTCCAGCGGAGGGCAACAAAAATGATTGGGGGACTGGAACACATGAGTTATGAGGAGAGGCTGAGGGAACTGGGGATGTTTAGTCTGCGGAAGAGAAGAATGAGGGGGGATTTGATAGCTGCTTTCAACTACCTGAAAGGGGGTTCCAAAGAGGATGGCTCTAGACTGTTCTCAGTGGTAGCAGATGACAGAACAAGGAGTAATGGTCTCAAGTTGCAGTGGGGGGATTTAGGTTGGATATTAGGAAAAACTTTTTCATTAGGGGGGTGGTGAGAAACACTGGAATGCGTTACCTAGGGAGGTGGTGGAATCTCCTTCCTTAGAAGTTTTTAAGGTCAGGCTTGACAAAGCCCTGGCTGGGATGATTTAATTGGGGATCGGTCCTGCTTTGAGCCGGGTTGGACTAGATGACCTCCTGAGGTCCCTTCCAACCCTGATATTCTATGATTCTATGTGTGTCATTTGTTCATGCATAGAATACTCCTGAGATACTTCTGTGCCAAAAAATTAAAAAGGTTGTAAACAATATTTTAAAATTCTGCATATTTTTTGTCAAAATAACACAACGTAATCACGTCAGCCACGTGGTGGCTGGGGCTCCTGCCTGAGGCTGCCAGCAGGCTGCCTGCAGGCTGCCAGCAGGCTGGGCTGTCATTATTTTTTCATGCAGAAATCACAAATTCTGTGGGGGGGGGAATCGGTGGAGAAAATTAATTCTGTGCAAATTCTGCATTGCACAGTGGTGCAGAATTCTAGCAGAAGTAGTAGAAGGCTGAGGGGCAGAACAATGGAACTATACTATGGTATATCTTAGTTGCAGAGTTAACCTGGGTGACTGGCAGTCAGGTCTAGGTTGGCCTAGCTCGGGTATGAGCAGCCACACTGCAAAGTCATACCTGAGTTACTATGTCCTCACTGGTGCTGCACTCCCCTCTGTTTGTCGCTGTGATGTCTGGAGGCATATTCCACAGTTCTTTGTGCTGAAATAAGCTGGTTGGTTCTGCTCCTTTCCCAATGACTTGTGGGAGAACCAGTCTGTCCTTTTGGGCACATGGGAGGGCATTGTGGGATGGCATTGGAGGACTATCAGCATCTTCATTGCAAAGTGGGCAGGTTACCAGCCTGAATGAAAACAGCACCTTGGTATTAGCCTATGGCTCCAGACAAGTCAGTTAGCCCAGATGGAAAGCACCACCAAAATCGGGTGAGACTGTCTTGTGAGTGGATTGGAGGAGGGTTAGTGGTAACATCCAAGTAAGAGACTGGATTAACAATCTGTGAAGACATTCCATATGGATGTATATTCACAGCAAAAGCTGGGTGTGGGTCAGCTTACATGAGATAGCTTGAATCTAGCTAGGGTGGGTAACCACAACCGTGAAGACCGTGTAGCATGGGCTTTTCAGAGCAGGTAGTAAAGCCCGGAATGGGCCTTGGGTATGTACATGGCTTGCTAGCCCACTCAGCCAGTGTTGCACTGTCTTCACTGCTACTGTTACCCCACACTGGCTGGATTCTAGCTAGCTCAGGTCATCTAACCTGTACAGTGCACTGCATGGGTAGGCTAGCCCATGCATTGCTTTTGCTGTGCAGACACACCCTGTGACTCTCTGCATCCACTGGTGAAAGACCACTGCGTGTATAGGAGAGAGGCATAACAGCCATGGAGACTACTGCACCACTGAGGATGATGCTGGTCATGGAGTCACTCCATCACCATTCCACAACCTGGGAAGAGGAGGAAGGATTGCATCTCTCTTGGTTTGGAATTGTGAGCCCTCTCACCATGCTTACTGAGCATACTTCAGAGTGAGGAAGAGGATATAGTCCCTCAAGCAATATGTTTCTCTAGTCTGTCTGAGCCCATGAAGTCTGTCTTATACACCAGAGCCTGTTTTTAATTTATGGCGAAGGGTTACATAAGGCTGTACCAGGTCAGCACCTAATCTTATGATTTTTATAAATCCAGATATGAATTATTCTGTTGACTATTACATAACATTCTGCTGTGCTAGAAAAATTCTGGTAATGGTTCTGTTTGTAATGGGTGCCAAGTAAGTACAATGTGAGGGGTAGGGAGGTGGGGAAGGAGGGAAGAGCCTGAGTTTTTCCGGAACGCAGACTATTCCATGTGTGCACTTACCAGCAGGAGAAAAAGCCCTCAGTCATAGCATGAGAGACAGAAAAACAAGAGTACTAATTATTGGAGCCACATACTACATTCAGAACATGAAGAATATGATTGCAAGAAGACTGGTTCATCAAGCAGTCTCACCAGGAATCATTTAGGTTAATCCTGATGTCATGATCAAATTCCAATGAGGGTCAGTTCATTTTGCCTGTGTAAAACTTTTCCTTTCTAATTTCAGTTTAATAAGGAATTGCTTGGATAGTGCTGTGCTGTTTAACAGTTGCTGCATTCTATCTCCCAGGTGCCTGCATTGAAGTGATGGATGAAATGATCTCTATATTAAAAAAAGGTGTATTTTAGTGTATAAACTGGCTTGGGATCCTTATTAATTGAGTGCCATCACTGGCTCAACACAATATAAACATACATTTTGTTCCAAAGGAATGAAAGCCATTAATATAAAAGCAAGATGCTGTTGTTACTGTCTTGAGCTAATAAGTGGCTCTAACCACACCTTTTACTGTTCTTTCACCAGTCCATCTCTGGCCTCCATTATCATTTGGCAGCACACCCTGTCTCCCTACAGGGAACAGTCTTTGGCCAATAATTAATGTTGCACTCTCCTGCATATCTTTATTTATCATATTTTGTGAAATGGGCTCTGCTGTCACGGTTCTGGGTGTTTGGAGCTCCTCTACATGGTCTCTGTTTACAGCTTCTTCTTGCCTGGCATGGATACACTTCAGCAATCCTGTCGATGGTGTCCCAAACAAATTCCTTCTTCCCCTCAGCCTATGCACAAGATCAAGACAGGTCAGATCAAAGCAAAGGATGAATTGTTGTTATATTAACTAGCTGCCACTTGATTAAGCTACTGTAAGTAAGTTTATTACAAAACATGGCCTTCCCTTTTCTGGGTGTTTGCACCTCTTGAAATGTTATACCATATGGAGGAATCTATCTAACCTATATATATATATATATATATTCCATAGCCTTGAGTTATTAAAATTCCTAGGAAATCAGGATCCCTCTCAAAAACCTACTTCACTGAAATCCCGATTCAGGCTTCTTTTAATGATGCAGTTATGGCACATTACTCAACCCCATCTAGGTAAACCCTTGACATACAATCACAGAAAATGGCTCCTTCACAAATCTGTTTTATATCATGCTCCACAAGACCATCCCCAAGTCTCAGACACACACAGGTCCAGATCCTACTTTCATTGAAGTAATGAGCAAAGCAAGACAGATAAACCTTCTTAGAAGGTCATTTGTTATGACTACATCTTGATGTATACCAAAAGCCACAGGAGTCCTACTCAGTCACATTTCAGTCTCCTCTCTGAGGCAGTACAGCTATCAAAACCTGACTGGAGTAACAGCTTTGTAGTTATCATTAAATGTTGTTTTTTTTCCCCAGTAAACATCCCATTGCAACCTGTTTTCATTATTCTTGAGTCTTGGATAATCAATAGGCTTTTGTACAGAATCAAAAGCCGTTTTTCATTTTTCTCTTCTTTGCTGACCTAATTTAGCTTAGATACAATCCCATGCTCCAACAAATTAGGCCCCTATGAGTGTTGTTTTCCTGAGCTCCAAGAAGGAAAAAGATTATCTGAGTATTTCTTCCCTGAGTGGCCTTTTAGAGCTCATAAGAACAGCCATACTGGGTCAGACCAAAGGGCCATCTAGCCCAGTATCCTGTCTTCGACAGTGGCCAATGCCAGGTGCCCCAGAGGGAATGAACAGAACAGGTAATCATCAAGTGATCCATCCCCTGTTGCTCATTCCCAGCTTCTGGCAAACAGGCTTGGGACACCATCCCTGCCCATCCTAGCTAATAGCCATTGATGGACCTATCCTCCATGAATGGACCTATCCTAGCATGTAATATTACCCCCCCCCCCCGCCCAGTAAATACCATTACCTCAAATATCTTAAATGCTTTTGAAGGAATAATTTCATCTCCTCCCCCCCATTTTGTGTTCTGTTCTGTTTTTCATTTTGCCTTATATTTAAAATCAGACCTCTTTTATTTAAGATCCTTCGTATGGATTAGGAATATGGATTGAATATTTTGGCTTTCTAGGTAGCATAAACCATGCCTAGAGACATAGAGTAGTATGCAACAGCAGTGATAAGTGGAGCTTGACAAATCACTCTACAGTTTGGATGTTGATATGAATCTCATGGGACTGAAAAAATAGGCTGGACCTCTCAAGACTACTGGCCTCCTTATGAAGTGTTCAGGGTTCTTGCTTCCATTCTCAGCCAGAAAAGTTATATTCTCACTGCAATTTAAGGGTGAATGAATTCTAGGATGTATGCATGTAGGCTAAACTGAAGTTCATTGCCTTTATTTTGCAAATACTTGTGTCATTGCTTAATGTTAAGCATGCAAGTGATCGCGGAGATGTTTGCAGGACTGGTGCCTACAGGAGCGGCTCTGCTTACATTTGCTAGAGGTTGATGAGGTCACTGAAAAGTGAAAGTTGTCGGCATCTTTTTTTACTCCTCTCTCCATTATACTAGTCTGAACCAGTTTCAGCTGGAAATCTGTTTCTGTTACAGCATGTGTATGACAGAGAGCTTTGTAGTTCAGGTTACAAAAACAGTTTCAAATATAATCCTGTTTTCAGTCACTCATAACTATATGAAAAATTCTCCCTTGGGGCTGAAATTTGATGATTAGCCATTAGCCTAGTTTAAAGTTATATAAAATGGGAAATAATCTTTTCTACAGGGAAAAATACTGCCGCACCTACAGTAATTTCACACAGGTAACTCAACAGTGTCAGAACTTTTGAAACTCTGCCCCTGATCCATCAGCTGACTATGGAGCTGATTAATTGATTTCAGTCATGCTTTGTGGGAACAGGGGTCCAGCTGCATGGAGCCCAGGTACAGGACTGGTGCCTTGGTTTGTAAATGGTGCTCATTTTGGATTATATCCATGGGCAAGGTTGTAAAATATTAGTAGATAATACAATATTACCATCCCTAAGCACTGAAAAATCACGAGATTGCCTTAATAACCATGAGATTTTCCAACTTTAGGCTGTTCTTAGTTGCCTTCTGGTTTTTGAGCCTTTAGCCTTCACATTTCCAAGCTTTCCTCTGCAACCCTTTGGGCTAAACACTTACTTTTCATTTTCAGATGAAAGCTGAGTTTTTCACAAAATCACAAGACTCGTGAGGACAGAGCTTTAAGAAAATACCAGAGTTTGCAAAGCTTTCCATAAAACAGTGAAAGTTGGTAGCACTGATTAATAAGGAAAGCAATTTAAAAATGTGTTTCAACCTGGCCAATGAGTACCAGCCAAGATTATTAGCAGAATCAGTTCAGCATTTTCTGACTGAAAACTGTTTTGTCAGAAAATTTTGATTGAACAGTCTAAATATTCTTCAGGAACATGTTGATCCTGTTAGATGCTGGCTGACTGGTAGCCTGCTTGGTTTCATGCCAGTTTGGCCACCCATCTCCCCAGGAGGCCCCAACTCCTCAGCAGTCTGAATTTTTGGCAGCACACCTGAAGGTCTACTTCGACTCTCAGCCTCCACAGGCTACTTGTCTGGTAGGCAACCAGGGGGTGCCACAACCGGGCAGCCCTCTTGCTTGTCAGGTGGTCTGTCATGGAGCCAAAATACTCCATTTAGATCCTCGCCAAATGAAATTTTTCTCGCCTTTCCTTCCTGTCTCCTCATCCCCCCAATTAACAACAATCAAGATTATGAAAATTGGAAACAAACCATTTTTTTTTCTGTTCCAATTTGGAATTTTTTTTTCTAAAAGCCCAATTTTTTTGTGGGCTGGCAAATCCTGTTCCCACACAGCTCTGATGTAAAGAGATTTTAAATGTCTGTTTGAAGCAGGGTTTGTCTACATGCAGTTTTTGTGCAACTTTAACTGGTTTTGAAACCGCTGATGTTGAAACAGTACAATGCCCCTGGTGTGGACACAATTTTACCAGTATAAAAGTGCTATGTATACTGGTGTAACTGGGGATTGTGCTGTTTGAACTATATTAGTAAAAATTCATGCCCCAACCAAAATAGCTAAATTGGTACAAAAAGCATGTCTGTGATCTGAGCTACACACAGCACAATCTTCCAAAAAATCAGGAACAAGATAAAATTGTAGGCGGAGAGAAAATTGTAGGTGGGGGAGAAAAATCTGTGGATCCCAGGAATGCAGGGTCTCTCCACAACCTCTGCTGCGTTCTTTATTATGCAAATTTGATGTTTTCTTTTACTAATCATTAAGTTTCTCCTTTTTTTGGTTGCCAAGATAGTGTTTGCCTAATGTCCTGTTAACCCAGACTTGTAGAAAAATATTTCCAGCTACATAATAGCAATGGCAAAAGTGTAAACACACCCTTACCCAATTCCATTTTCCTCCCATGAGGAAGGAACTTCAGTTCAGTGCATGCTAACGTGAATAGTCATGGGAAATTTAACTCCCCCCCTTTTTTTTTAAAAGAGGGAAGATGTGGGGGAGGGGGAGAGGGAGAGGTATCATGCCTATTATGTATGTGGATCTACCCCCTTCTTTCATGAGAAGTTTCAGAGTAACAGCCATGTTAGTCTGTATTCGCACAAAGAAAAGGAGGACTTGTGGCACCTTAGAGACTAACCAATTTATTTGAGCATAAGCTTTCGTGAGCTACAGCTCACTTCATCGGATGCATACTGTGGAAACTGCTGTTACTCTGAAACCTGTCATTATGCAAGACGCTGCATTTAGCCGTATGGAGTGGAAATCTATCTGGATTTGTGCTGGAAATGGCCCAACTTGATTATCATACACATTGTAAGGAGAGTGATCACTTTAGATAAGCTATTACCAGCAGGAGAGTGGGGTGGGAGGAGGTATTGTTTCATGGTCTCTGTGTATATAATGTCTTCTGCAGTTTCCACAGTATGCATCCGATGAAGTGAGCTGTAGCTCACGAAAGCTTATGCTCAAATAAATTGGTTAGTCTCTAAGGTGCCACAAGTACTCCTTTTCTTTCATGAGAAGGTGACTCAGATATCTCAGTGGCATCTCCCCCATGCCCCTCCTGTTGACCCTCTGGAATCCCTTCCAAGGAATTAGATATCCATATGGGGGAAGGGGACAGGGAATGGCTGGGGC
Source organism: Lepidochelys olivacea (assembly GCF_965140295.1). Lineage (NCBI taxonomy): Eukaryota > Metazoa > Chordata > Testudines > Cheloniidae > Lepidochelys > Lepidochelys olivacea. The sequence continues at coordinate 106,211,646 of NC_140416.1, forward strand.
AGGGAAAGGCAGGAATACACATTGTCTCCCTTTGGAGATGAGGCAGAAAAAGTTACACAGCTTAGGGCGTTAGGATCCAAAGTTTTGGATCCACCTTCTATAGAAATAGGAACATAGGAATTGCCATAATGAATCAAAACAATGGTCCGAGACAAGTAGCCTGATTTGACAGTAACCAATACACCTGGAGTTTCAGAGAAAGGTGCAGGAAGCTTGATAATGGATGAGTATGGAATAATGTGCCAATAGGAGAAGTTTTATCCTAGCCCACCTTCCCGTCACTTAGTGTTTGGCTTAGTAGAAAATGACCATCAAGTTCATATCCAGATCTGAACATCCTGAAGGCTTGGGGGTATCTGAGTCCAAAGTTTTGATTTGGGTCCATCTCTAGTAATTAATTTGGACCCATCTTGCTAATTAATATACTTATTGCATGTGTTGCACTGTGTTTAGTACAGCAATTTGTGCCTCATAGTTACATATTTCTCCAAGGAGGAATGGGGTTGTTATTGATCAGCCAAAGTTAAAGGTGCTTATTTGTCATTTGATAAAATGCAAAAATGAATGGCTTCTCACTGTAGCTCCTGAACTTTTCAGAAAGGTCTCTTATTGCAAGGGAAATATTTTCCCTTCAGTCAAACCATCTCCCTGTCCTGCCTTGATTTATAACTGATGATTGTGAGCACCATCTGGAAATGACAAATAATACAATGCCATAAAGCTTTTACTAGAAGTGTACAGAATAAAATGACGCCCATTACTGCTGACAGGAAGACAGACTGATCTGTGAATAAAAGCATCATAACTGATCAAGAGCTCTCGTTTTACAGCCAGTACCAAAGAGGCTTCTCAAAATACTTTTTCTCTTTGTGGTTACTTACTTTATTCCACTATATTACTTGCAAAAAGTCTTCAATGGTTCAGGGGGAAAAGCTAAGGTCAGTAACATAACCAAACCCAATTTCTCAGCTCTGGCAAGAAAATTGACATTGGAGAGATTTGGAAAAAAGATAATGTGAGACAGGGGAAGTAATAAGCCCTTTCAAGCTTCCAGGGAGCATGAAGGAGGAAGAGAAGGTGAGATCAAGAGAAGTGAAGGAAGCAGTTAGCAATGGAGATGAAGGGTGGTCTATTGGTTAAGCTGCCATTAGCCTAGGACTTGAGACTGCCACAGACTTCCTTTGTGACCCTAAGGCAAGTCACTTAGGCGTAGATTTTTAAGTATCTGGGTGTTGCTGCACTCTGCATTGCAATGCCTAACTGATTTAGGAGCCAAAATCTCATTTTCAAAAGGGATTTAGGCAGTTAAGAACGATTTAGGCTCTTAAATCTATTATGCATTGCAATGATGAGCACAGCAACACCTAAATACCTTTTAAAAACCTGGGCCTTAGCCTCTCTGTGCCTCCATTCCCCATCTGGGGGTAACTGCACTTCCCTACCTCACAGAGGAGTGATGAGGATAAATACATTAGAGATTGTGAGGCTCTGATACCATGGTGATGGGCATCATGTAACTACCTAGGATCGATAAATATAGTGGAGTATAAAGCATGGAATGGAAGAGTGTGCGGTAGACTGAGATTAGAGATGTAGGAAGAAGCAGAGGATTATTATTTATGATTATTTTATTATAGGTTCTCTTGATTTATTATTCATTGTAAGAGGGAAGAAACCTAATGAGCAAGTATGTATGCTGTCTGCATATTGTCCATGTATATTTCTAGTGTGCCAACCAGTTGTAACTACGTGCCTAAATATAGATAATGTTAACATTTTAAAAGGGAAAATCTGAGATAAAATCAGTGTATGTCGTTAATTTTCAGAGCAGTGTGGGATTTTAGCTGGTAGGCACTCATTGACTTTAATAGAATTCATGTTGGTAAAAACACTGCACAACATTTTAAAAATGTACCCCTGATTGGAAATACTGTGAACACTTGGCTGCCCACATAATCCTGTATCTCTACAGCACTGTATCCAACCCAATAAAACATCCTGGATCCAGGATGAGTGTATGCACAGCCCATTTGGAATGGACAAAACCACCACATAAGTGTCAAAACTCACTCAGGTCTCACTCCCAAAAGTCACTCCATCAATCAGTGGTGATTTCCACTAAAGGCCACATTTCCCAAATGTTGTCGGAGTATTTTAACAATTTCATTACCATTCATTTCATTCTCGGTAAGATTCTGATACTATATTCCAGGGATCAGCAACCTTTGGCACGTGGCCTGTCAGGGAAATCCCCTGGCAGGCTGGGACGATTTGTTTACCTGCAGCTTCCGCAGGTTTGGCCGATCGCAGCTCCCACTGGCCGCGATTCACCGCTCCAGGCCAATGGGGGCTGCAGGAAGCGGCGTGGGCTGAGGGATGTGCTGGCCGCTGCTTCCCGCAGCCCCCATTGGCCTGGAACCACAGCCAATGGGAGCTGTGATCGGCCGAATCTGCGGTTGCTGCAGGTAAACAAACTGTCCCGGCCCGCCAGCGGATTTCCCTGACGGGCCGCGTTCCAAAGGTTGCGATCCCTGCATAATACATGTAGTCACACATGACTGGGGCTATTGGTGGAGTAAGGCAGTACTGTGAAACATGAGTTAGGGTATCCAAATCCATCTCCCAGGAATAAGTTAAAGCTCTGGATTCTAAAATGAGCTGAATATTCTTAACTCCCACTAAGGTCAATGGGAGCTGGGGATGTTCAGAATCTTTGAATCTTTGGCCCAATTCTGCTTCCATTAATTTCGATGAGATCAAGACAGGGTCCCAAGTAGATGTGTAGTTTGCTTTTGATCTGATACTGCTTCCACAGACTGGAATTCTGGCCTGGATCTGTATCCTATATAGTTCCCCCCTCCCCACAAAGTTTGGGAGTGTTTGGGTCTGGGCTTCTCATTCATACCAAATTATATTATAAATATTGGCAAAGAACCCTGGTCCTTTTCCTGACTCTGTCACTGACTAGCTGTGTGACCCAGGGCTAATGAATTATCCCATCTGTAAAATGGAGATGAGGGCTCTTACTCACCTCTGCAAAGTGCTTTGAGATCTATGGATCAGATTTGCCATATAAATGTGCATTGTTTTTAGTGTCTGATTCCCAAGCAAGCAAGTGCAAGAGGACAAACTCTAGCATCCTCCTTTATAGCATGATTCTGTCATGTCCTCCAGCACAGAACAAAGGGTCAGCAGGCTTTTTACATGACAATAAAATACCAGCAGTATGGGAAGGTCTCCTTACACCCTGGCTTTGGAAGAGGAAAAAGGGACCTGCCATGATTAAAATCAATGTCAGGTATCCAAGCTGTCTTCCTTCCAATGTTTATTCAGGATGCATTTTCAGTGCAGCTGGGAAAGCAGTTACTCACTGATGAAAAAGGCTGGCTGTACGTTGAAAAAATAGATGATTTGACAGACTTAGCTTCAAATACGGATAATTTTTATCCAGAAGGTGCAGTTGATGATACAAATGCTGACAGAAAATCCGACATCGTGATGATGGCTTGGTAATGACAGCTCATGATGAGGGGCTGCAATATGGTGAAATTCAGTCTTCTGAACATGAATTCTTTGGAACAAAAGTAGCACTTAAAACTCCACCTTCTTTGATTTGAAGAAGACAACCAATAGGCCAGGCAACAATGATACTACTATAGAGTAAAAATGGTTATCTAGCTTTATTTTAAGCTATTACTTTAAAACTTTCTTTTTGGGTTGAGGAAATGCTTCCCATTATGGCTAGAAAGAAGAAAGTGGCTAGACAGAGCTTTGCAAATGTAGGGGAAGATATTATAACTGAATTTCTGTGTGCTGCACTTACAAACTTTGTCTCCCTGCTTGCCAGCTCAGAGACAGTTCTATGACTCAGTTCAAAATGAAGGGTTTTGTACGTTTGTGCTCTGTTTAATTTAATTTAAAGATCCGTGTAACCTAGACTGAAAATGCATGTTTGATTTCTTGGGTAGGGTGTCCAGGTGTCCAGTTTTCGACCAGAAAGTCCAGTCGAAAAAAGGACCTGATGGTGTCTGGTCATATCTACTGACCGGACACCCAAAATCTGGTTACTGCAGGTGCGGGAGGTGGGGAGGCACTGAGTCATCACCTGTGCCAGTCCCTACTCAGCTAGGGCCGCCCCCTACCTGCATGGGGTGGCTCCAGCTCTGGCTGTGCAGGCAAGTCCCTCCCGACCCACACAGGGAGTGGGCGAGAGGGGAAGAGCAGCAAGCGATGGGTGGAGAGGGAAAGAGGACCGAGAGGGACGGTGGGGTCTCAGGGGGAACAAGGTGGGACAGGGGGCGGGGCAGGGCAGGAGAGGTTCCGGCATTCCTGCTGAAGTGTCCGGTTTTTATAGATTATGAAGTTCGCAACCCTAGTGTTTGAAAACTAACAGGAGGGGGAGAATTTTATCCTAGGACACTTAGGAGGGGATTATGTTTGGTATTCTTGCTGTAAACTTTACCAAAAGTGTCTGTACATGCTCTCAGCTTGCATTTACAAATGATCATACTTTATTTATACAATACAAGATGCATAGCTGGACACTAATTCTTCTGATTCTTGACAGTCCTACAATGACACTGAAACACATGAGCTATTTACAGGACTGGAAAAGTGCTACATGAAAGTGGAGTTATCAACACCCTGACTTTCTTGGGGTTGAAAAGCTCAGTGACATGACTTTAATGTAAGTGATGCAGTGATGTCTGCCTGAGTCTGTGGACAGCCTCAAACGACACCTCTTATATAAACTCTCATTCATCTCAATGGGATGTTAACTCTAGATTGCATTGTTCAGGGCAGCTCCCCTCTCTCCCCCCATGAGAGGAGAAAAGAGCAGTAGGCTGGTCCATCCATCTATCCATCCATCCACCCACCCACCCAAGCAGGTACATCCTGGCTTATTGGGTGAGTGCTGGGACCTCTCACCCATGCTGCTGACTAACATTACCTGTCCCGATTCCCTCAAGGGGAGAAGGGCCCTGCTGCTACTCCTGGGAGGGAAAAGAAAGCTCATGCCACTTATTCTGCTTCTCTGGGTGAGAGGGCCCCTGAGTCACCATCACTCAAAAGTTCAGGGTGGAGCTGCAGCAGGAGGGGCCTGTGCTACAGTGTACCTCAGGCCTCAGTTTGACTTAGTACATACAAGAAAAGTGGGCTAGGTGTTATGACGGAGGATTATTGCATGTAAAACTCTTATTGTGGGATGTTTGAAGAAGAGTACCGTTAGCTCCCCTTCTAGGTTGGCTGGGAGATGCTGGTAGTACTGAAAAGTGATGGGATTAGGACAAACAGATTGCCTTGGGAGGTCTTGGAAGCTCCTTCATTGGAGGTTTTCAAAAGGAGGCTGGAGAGCCATCTGTCCTGGATGGCTTAGACACAACAAATCCTGCATCTTGGCAGGATTAATTAGACTAGATGACCCTTGCAGTCCCTGCTAACCCATGGTTCTATGATGTTTTTGCCATTTGTTGCTGGTATTCACCATGCTGGCAGGGCCAAATGGCACTAGTTTTGCTTGGCTGACTGCTCCACCTCAACCCAGAGTTGGCAGAGAAAGCTTGTGCTACGACCACAAGAAACCTTAGAGGGTGAAAACATCTGGAAAATATGAAATTATATTTTTTTCTGTAATCTATTATAGAACATGTAGGTGTGATGTATTATTTACATAGTAGCAAAATACAGGATTCCCTGGAGCCTGAATTCTGATGCTGTCATTATAGCATCTCTTGAACTACTACATTACGTTTCATTGGTATGCAAACATTGTCCTGAGCAGCTACTTAAAGGTCCCAGTTATTCCTCATTGGCTCTGTAACATGAGCTGTCATTAAAAGCTCAATACTCTAGTGTCCAATTGGAGATCCTGGGTTTCATTATTCATTTATGACTGTCTTTTTTTTTTTTTTTTTTTTTGGGACACTGGCAGAGAGTGATATATGTTGGCCCTTTCACAATATCATTGGAAAAAGAAATTGGACTATATACATTCCTCGATCCTAACACTTGGATTCTTAGAGCTGAATTAACTTGATGGTAATTGCTATGTGGTGATGGCATTATGTAGAAAAGGAGGCATATATTTGTTTTCAGGCAGTTGGTTTGAAGAAACATTTTGTTGTTACTTTATATATAATATTTAAGGTAGAAAAACTGCAATTCCCAGTATTACCTCTAATTATCAGCAGCAAAAATAGAATTCTCACCTAAAGCTTTGTATTTAAGTTGACATACAGTAGCCTAGGTAATCTCTGCTTTAGCAACAATAATTCCTTGGTTCTCAAATATAGAGTGCTACAGGCAGAGCCGGTAGTACCACCGATTTAGTATTAAGGTTGATCGACATTTCCCATTAGAAGACTCTGGTTTCAATTGCTTATAGCTCTGCCACACTTTAGGTGTCTGTGTCATGTTGAACTTTTTTAGAAAATGTAATCTAAAATGGTTCTGAGCAGAAAACTAGGGGAAATATGTTCTTCTTTGGGTGATGGTCCCCATGTGGGTATGCATGCCCCTGCGTCTGGAGATTTTTAGTAAGCAGTATACTCGGTTGTTCTGCTCATGCTCTGAACTGAGGTTATAATGGGCAGTGTAGACCAGAGCCTCTCCACTTCCTTTTTACCACTGCATGGTCTGAGTTGGAATCTTCTGTATCCACAACTTTGTCCTTCAGCTGATTCAATCTGTAAATCTATTGTACACAGTCTTTATATTTTACTCTCCTAGTCTTAAGTGCTAGTGTAGTTAGTCAGTTAGTTGTTGTTTTTTTCCCCCTGCCCTGGTGAAATCTTCCCAGGAAGGTAGGATTGTGCCCAGAATCCTGGGGTTCAAGAATAGCTTTTCCTGCCCCTGCTCCTTTTCAGTGAGTGACAAATCCCAGTGCTGCCTTTACTGCCTAGGTGAGGCTCACATCTTGGCCAAGTGAAGCATTTGCCCCCCCTTCCCTCTCAGAGCACTTGAGGGTCAAGAGCTGAGACTTAAAAAACATCTAATGGAGAAGGTCATGAGGCCCTGATCAAATCTGGGTTGGGGAGACCACCTGTACATCAGCATCAATCAACAGATAGGATCCTCCGATCAGGAGGCAAGTCTAAGGGGAAGACTTCTCATGAGTGTAAGGAGCACGCTCACAAGCATAGAGACAAATCATGTTCTTCTAAAGCTGCCCTGAATAAAACAGATCCCACCGTGACTCCTACCAAGTTGGGACAGTCCTCACGCATGAGTCCTAAAGAACTAGGCCTGAGTAAGCCTCCTCTGTAAGTTGCACAAAGGAGCATGGATCAGTTGGTTCTGATAAACAAACTGAAAGATAGACATCCACCTCCTCTCCCTTTGACATCCAGAACACACCTTCTGCCAACATTGTCACAGAACTAGAGGGATCAGACTTCCACTGTGACCAGGGAGTTTCTGGATCCAACAGTTCCACCAACTGACTCATCCAGTACCCTGGGGCAGTCCAAAACCTGTCTCTCTGGAGGACATTTTTGCTCTCCCCTGTTCTCACTCGCCTTAGGTCTGTCTTTATTCTGAGACTTAGTTACTCCGGAGGAGGAAGCTATTCAGAGGACACGGAGCTGCTCTCCTCTCTCACCTGTGAGTCTGGGTACCCAACCATTGGTACCATCAGTTCTGCTATTAGTTTGGGTTTCAGCTTTCGCATCCAATGAGTCAGAGATTCCAGAGGAGTCCCTGCACTACTGTACAGAAATGGGTCTGGACAGAAGCCCTAAGAGATTGGGGTTTTGTCCTCTTACCAGATATGACTTTTCAAGAGGCAGGTGGTATCCAATTCCATGAGGTCCTAGTCAGCCTGTTGATCTCTCATACTGGAGTTATTGGGGCCCTTCGAATCTCTACCAGGATCAGTACATGACCCTTACTTACCATCTCCTGGTAAACACCAACCAGCTTCATTAGAGTATGTGGAAACCAAAGTTGAGCTAGATCTGACAGTTTGGGGAGCAATTTCTTCAACTTTCCCGGATGAGGCAGTAATCCCATCTTCACTAGCTCTACCTGATGACTACAGTCACTATCAGGAGTGGTGTCTGAGATCCAGATTCAGTTGGAAGAGGTTCAGGAGTCCCAAAATAGATTGCTGCACATCTTGCAACTCTTGGGTCCTAGTCAAGTGGCACTTCCAACCAACAAGGTCATCTGGTTCCAGCTAGAAATGTGTGGCATACTCATCCTTTTTGTACTCCTACCCCAAAGAGGGCTCAGAAGTGCTCTTTTGTTCCATCTAAGGGGTCAGAGTTTTTATTCCTTTCTCTGGGCTACAGTAGATGCTGCAGACTCTGAATCCAGCGGGATGGCTATAGCCATTGTCATGAGGAGAAATTTTTGGTTACAATCCTGAGGTTTCCCTAGAGAGGTGCAGAGTACCATTCAAGACCTGCTCTTTGATTCAGTTAACCTGTTCAATGAAATGACTGGATGAATCTCTCCCCTTTCTCAAGGACTCAAGGATAATGCTTTGTTCTTTTGGTATCTATCCCAGCTTGTGATGATTCCTCTTAGGGGAAGGGGTATAAAGAGCAAGACCATCTCGTCAACCATTTTACAGCCAAAACTCCCAAGAACTACCACACAAACAGAGGGTACAAAGGCCTAGGTATACAGCTCTTATGCCATCCACTGCCACACCTCACTCTAACCCACAGCCAAGAATTTCTTTTGATGGGACTGTCAAGACCTGCATCACTTTACTGATGCCACATCATCCTGCTCCTCAGTTTTTTTGGAGGTCACCATACCCAATTTGCCCACAACTGAAGTGCTTTAACAACAGACAGATGGGTGCTGAAAATTATTCACTATCGTCATTCTGTCAACCCCTACCAAGAAACCTCTTCCTGGTTCCTTTTCAGAATCTCTGGAAATCCTGCATCAAGAAGTCAACCCCTTTCTCCACCAGGAGCCATAGAAAGAGTTCTACCTCACCATTCTTCTGCTGTGAGCAAAGATCTGTGAAACTCACTGGCAAAATATCCCATCACTTTCTAGTGCAGGTCACAAAGAAGATGACAACCTATTATTACTATCAGTTACTCCATTTGCTTAAATGGCTCAGATCTGTGTGGTGGATCTCAAGGTTCCAACACTGCTGATGAACCATGTGGTTGTCAATATGTGCCACATGGTGGAATTTCTGTTTTTGTTTTTGTCTTCAGTTTATGTGTAACTTCCTGGTTTTTGTTGTTCTTGTTTTTTTGTTTAATACTCTGTCTAAAAGAACATTAAGGTTGCTGAGTCAAAGACTCAAAAGTTAGGAAATGCCAGAATTAATTTGGCCCCCTTATGTGTATGTATTATGATATGGTCTTTAATTACATGATCACATACCATGTTTTTCCACAGAAACCCAGCCTCATTCAGTGCACAAGATGGATGGTGCTCACTTAATGAACAGCTATTCAATATTTTGTTTTATCCCCATTGTTGAATGCATGGTCCCAGGCCTTATTCAAACCCTGCTCTGAAGACTGAATTAATTTCCTCAGAGGCTTTTCTATTGCGCTCATCACTATGGTATGTGTAAAATGGGAACTGAGACACAGAGAGACTGAGGCTAGAAGTATTCACTCATTTTGAGTGCCCAACTTGAGATGCTTAGGACTTGATTTTTCAGAGTACTTAGTGTTTTATAGCACTTTATGTGGTCCAGGCACAGCTCCCATTGACTTCATTTGCAGCTAGGAGTACTTAGCACTTCTGCAAATCAGACCCCAGTGTATCATGTTGGGCACTTGGAAAATGAGGAACACCTGTGAAAAGTTTGGTTTAAGTGACTTATCCAGGCTCACATTGCAACTCTCTGTCAGAGGCAGGAATAGAAGACAGTTGTTCAGGGAAGCATTCATCTGCTTTAAATCTGAGGCCATCCTTCTTGCAATCCTCTGCCCTCATTCACTATACATCATCCAACTCCTGCAACAAATGCTGCAGGGGTCCTACAAACAACAGCCTCCTTTACTACATAACCCTGGTTCCTGTGCACTGCTTCCCTTTGCAGGGGATTTGCCTGGCGCGGGGGACCAAAGAGGCCAGTGCACTGAATGAGGCAGGATTCTGTGGGGAATAATACTATGTGATTATGCAATTAAAGACTATATTGTACTGCATACACACACGGAGGATGAATTAAGGTTGCACAGGCCACTTTAATTATAGCACTCTGAGTACCAGTTCCTCAACTGGGATAAACTAGTACAGTTTCACTGAAGTCCAGTGGAGCTTGGCTAGGTTATACCAGCTGAGGATCTGGCCATATGCAATTACCACTCCATGGGAACTGCACTACCATGGTATATCTTAAGTATAATTACTACAGGCATCTGGAGAGGTAAATATTGGGTTCTTCAAATGATGGTCCCTATGTGTATGCATGGATGCTGCTCTGATAATACTGGTTCCCATCACCACAATACATCAGGTTTCAGAGTAACAGCCGTGTTAGTCTGTATTCGCAAAAAGAAAAGGAGTACTTGTGGCACCTTAGAGACTAACCAATTTATTTGAGCATGAGCTTTCGTGAGCTACAGCTCACTTCATCGGATGCATACCGTGGAAACTGCAGCAGACTTTATATATACACAGAGAATATGAAACAATACCTCCTCCCACCCCACTGGGATTCTAGGTGGACTCCTCCTGAAGGTCGAAACAGCAGACTGGACTTCTACATAGAGTGCTTCCGCCGACGTGCACGGGCTGACATTGTGGAAAAGCAGCATCACTTGCCCCATAACCTCAGCCATGCGGAACGCAATGCCATCCACAGCCTCAGAAACAACTCTGACATCATAATCAAAAAGGCTGACAAAGGAGGTGCTGTTGTCATCATGAATAGGTCGGAATATGAACAAGAGGCTGCTCGGCAGCTCTCCAACACCACTTTCTACAAGCCATTACCCTATGATCCCACTGAGAGTTACCAAAAGCAACTACAGCATTTGCTCAAGAAACTTCCTGAAAAAGCACAAGATCAAATCCGCACAGACACACCCCTGGAACTCCAACCTGGGATATTCTATCTACTACCCAAGATCCATAAACCTGGAAATCCTGGGCGCCCCATCATCTCAGGCATTGGCACCCTGACAGCAGGATTGTCTGGCTATGTAGACTCCCTCCTCAGGCCCTACGCTACCAGCACTCCCAGCTACCTTCGAGACACCACTGACTTCCTGAGGAAACTTCAATCCATCGGTGATCTTCCTGATAACACCTTCCTGGCCACTATGGATGTAGAAGCCCTCTACACCAACATTCCACACAAAGATGGACTACAAGCCGTCAAGAACACTATCCCCTATAATGTCACGGCTAACCTGGTGGCTGAACTTTGTGACTTTGTCCTTACCCATAACTATTTCACATTTGGGGACAATGTATACCTTCAGATCAGCGGCACTGCTATGGGTACCCGCATGGCCCCACAGTATGCCAACATTTTTATGGCTGATTTAGAACAACGCTTCCTCAGCTCTCATCCCCTAAAGCCCCTACTCTACTTGCGCTATATTGATGACATCTTCATCATCTGGACCCATGGAAAAGAAGCCGTTGAGGAATTCCACCATGATTTCAACAATTTCCATCCCACCACCAACCTCAGCCTGGTCCAGTCCACACAAGAGATCCACTTCCTGGACACTACAGTGCTAATAAACAATGGTCACATAAACACCACCCTATACCGGAAACCTACTGACCGCTATTCCTACCTGCATGCCTCCAGCTTTCACCCTGACCACACCACACGATCCATCGTCTACAGCCAAGCTCTGCGATACAACCGCATTTGCTCCAACCCCTCAGACAGAGACAAACACCTACAAGATCTCTGTCAAGGTTTCTTACAACTACAATACCCACCTGCAGAAGTAAAGAAACAGATTGATAGAGCCAGCAGAGTTCCCAGAAGTTACCTACTACAGGACAGGCCTAACAAAGAAAATAACAGAACGCCACTAGCCGTCACCTTCAGCCCCCAACTAAAACCCCTCCAATGCATTATTAAGGATCTACAACCTATTCTAAAGGATGACCCAACACTCTCACAAATCTTGGGAGACAGGCCAGTCCTTGCCTACAGACAGCCCCGCAACCTGAAGCAAATACTCACCAACAACCACATACCACACAACAGAACCACTAACCCAGGAACCTATCCTTGCAACAAAGCCTGTTGCCAACTGTGTCCACATATCTATTCAGGGGACATCATCACAGGGCCTAATAACATCAGCCACACTATCAGAGGCTCGTTCACCTGTACATCCACTAATGTGATATATGCCATCATGTGCCAGCAATGCCCCTCTGCCATGTACATTGGTCAAACTGGACAGTCTCTACGTAAAAGAATAAATGGACACAAATCAGATGTCAAGAATTATAACATTCATAAACCAGTCGGAGAACACTTCAATCTCTCTGGTCACGCAATCACAGACATGAAGGTCGCTATCTTAAAACAAAAAAACTTCAAATCCAGACTCCAGCGAGAAACTGCTGAATTGGAATTCATTTGCAAATTGGATACTATTAATTTAGGCTTAAATAGAGACTGGGAGTGGCTAAGTCATTATGCAAGGTAGCCTATTTCCTCTTGTTTTTTCCTCCCCCCCCCAGATGTTCTGGTTTAACTTGGATTTAAACTTGGAGAGTGGTCAGTTTGGATGAGCTATTACCAGCAGGAGAGTGAGTTTGTGTGTGTATGGGGGTGGGGGGATGTGAGAAAACCTGGATTTGTGCAGGAAATAGCCCAACTTGATTATCATGCACATTGTGTAAAGAGTTGTCACTTTGGATGGGCTATCACCAGCAGGAGAGTGAATTTGTGGGGGGGGGGGGTGGAGGGTGAGAAAACCTGGATTTGTGCTGGAAATGGCCCAACCTGATGATCACTTTAGATAAGCTATTACCAGCAGGACAGTGGGGTGGGAGGAGGTATTGTTTCATATTCTCTGTGTATATATAAAGTCTGCTGCAGTTTCCACGGTATGCATCCGATGAAGTGAGCTGTAGCTCACGAAAGCTCATGCTCAAATAAATTGGTTAGTCTCTAAGGTGCCACAAGTACTCCTTTTCTTTTCACAATACATCAGTGATGTTTGTAAGGGAACCTGGCTGGCTTGGTTTATTTTTTAGCTGCTCTCTGTTCTTATTTGAAACTTTGAGAGTATTAAGACCTAAATGTTTCCTCTGTTACCTGTAGGACTGAGGTCAGTCTATTATTCACTTGTTTTAATCCTGAAGCTCTTCCAACCCTATTATTTGCTTGGATCTATATGTTGCTGTAACTTCTGTCAGTATTCTTCAACTATTTCTTTTCTACACTTTCCCATGGCTTTCTGAAAATTATCTTCTGTTATATGATGTTTATATATAGATAATTAATGATGTCTGGAAACTTTTCTTTTCATTTCTTTGGTTTAAGTTTGGTTATCTTCAGCAATGATAAAGATGGTATACAGTAGCATCTTCATATCTGCTGGTCTCAAGTGCTTGACAACATTTAATGAGCTTCGTCTCATAACACCTCTGTGATGCAGACAAGTATATTATTATACCCACTGCTTATGTTAGCAAACCACAGCACAGAGAGACTAAGTGACTTTGTCTAGGTCACATATGAGTCAGTGGCAGAGATAGAAATTAATACTTGGAGCATACCTAAGCGATAAATCTGACTGGTAAAAAAAACCCAGGGCTGTTCTGATCCCTCCATGAAGATGCAGTCTATTTGTGATTAAGACACAGGACTGGTTAATTTCTATTTCTAGGCGACATATGATGAAAGATACTCCCCTTTTCCCCATCTCATCTATCACATACTTTGTGATATTCTCTGTTCTCACCTATCTGAAAATCAGGCACCTTTAAATGTGTCACAGGTTGGGGCATTCAAAATCATTAGCCATTTTTTGAAAATCTTGGACCCAAACTTTATTTCCTGGCTACATTCTCATAGCCTGGGACAGGGTGCCAAATGTAATTACCCCTATTAAATGACTTGGTCAGTGTCCACTGACCTCAGAAGCGAACCCTGAAGTTTTATTTTTAAAACTGAATTTGGTCTCCTAAGTGTTAACCAATGTTATGGTCTCTCTCTATAGCTATGTCCATGGGCAGTGGGTATCATAAGCCAGGGGAGGCTAAGCCTCCCCTAACCCAGGCCTGATCCCGTACACACTCTGCCCTGAGGCCCCGCCTTTACGCTCCCTCTCCCCAGAAGTCGGTGAGGGCTCAGCTTGAGCCAGCGGACTGGAGCTCACGGCTCAGGCCATTGGCGGGCTTGGGCCTGGGGGTGGCGTAAGCCGACCAGCAGCCCAGGGGAAGCCAGGAGTGGCTTAGGGGTTGGGCCAGTGCTCGGGGCTGGCTGGCAGCCCGGGGCTCAGGGCATTTTGACTGGGGCTTCTCTGGCCATGGTGCGGGAGAAATGGGGGCAGAAGGGGTGAAGCAAGGCCTCGGACGGAAGGGGCAGGGCCGGGAGGTTAATGCACCGCTCATGTCCATATCTGGCTCAGATTTGTATAGTATCTTGAATCCTCTGAAAGCAATATTTTGGCTTTATGCAAACTTTTTAATGGGAAAGAGCTGTTCAGTTCCAATAATGGACAAATTATATTGTTCTGCCATTAATATTCATGATGATCCAAAGAACAAACAGCTAAATTGTTTTCTTTACGATATCTAGCAGAGTATGATTAGCTAAGGAATGATTCATAAACACTTGAAGGTTTTGTTTTGCCATGAAATGCTGACATGACTCTGCCTCCCCCCCCCTTTTTAATCTGCCTACTCTGTTTTTTTATAATAAATGAGGTTGCATATTGTACACATTTTACAAAATGACAGAGTCACTGAATAGGAAAATTAACTCCAATATCTAGTGCAAAATGACATCCAAATTTTGATATCTTTGCAGACTGCTATGGGCTTGCAGGTTGGTTTGCAGAAGGATAGACCGTGAGATGCCCTGGCCCATCCACACAGTTGTGAGTCAGAAGCCCCATTACCCCTCTTCCTTACTTTCAGCAGGACATTGACATTTTATTATACAAGTCCCTGCCCTCACTGAAGGAAGCAAGCTGGTAAAAATGCGGGATCAGTGGGAAGGGGAATCAAGGCCTTCTTGAATTGGCCTGTGGAGAAGGAGTGGTATGCTGGTGGCAGTGAGAAGCAATCAGTTCCATTCTAATGGATGGAATGGACTGATTAGCCTGGTGAGAATTGTTATAATGGTCATGCATATGTTTGGACACACCGAGACAATGTTTGGCCTAATTTGCAGATTGCTTGACATGAGCAAAATGTTATCTTAAATGATCTTGTTATCGAGTAAACTTGCTTGTAACAGCTGCATAAGACAGAGGATGTCTTTAAATTGAAGATCTCCAGATGTGCTGCCAAGAGCCAATTAGAGAAAAACAGGCAAAAAGTCCCCGTGCAGAGAAACATGTCAAAGTGACCTGGCCAGATGTGCACAATTAGTGCATAATCAGTGGTAATAAACCAATCAGAAAAGAGGAATAATGACATAAAAATAGCTTGGACAGCAAAGATTATGCCAATTACATTTCACATGTAGATATTATGAGTTACATAAGATACTTAATATTCATGATACTGAATGGTGATTGGAAGAGAACTAATGAATATATAATTTGGACGTGTAATAAAATATGGTAGAGTGTAAAGGGTAGTCCGAGTTTTATAGGAGAAATCCATCATGACCCTCCTATGCTCCTTCTCCTTACTGTTTTCTGCATGTCTGTTGTTCTTATTTCATAGTAATTGTATTGGAAAGGAATGCTTTTGGTTAAAATAAAGGTTTGAATTAATAACCTGAGTGTCTTGGACCCAAGTGTGTCCATTCTCACCCACACCACCACCATTACCCAGGAGCAGCACTGGAGAGACTGTAGCTAGCTGAGGTATACTCTTTCTGGTGCTGCTCCTGGGCTATTGTAGCTCGACACTGCCCCCTACTCAGGGTCTGGGTTAATAGGCACAATCAAGCCCTAAGAAAGAATCATAAGGGCAGAATCTCTGCTTTACAGCCTATTTGTGCTGCTCAGCTGGCAAATAAACAAGCAGGAAGCTCTCCTGTGACCGAAACAAATGCTGCTCGGCAAGCGGGCTGCAGCTGGGCCCTGTGTATCTTCACTTACAGCCCAGTATAGAGGCTCTGTGGGTGGGCTGGGGGTCATGTGGCAGACCAGAGTTCCACTGTGCCAAGCCTAAGCCTACAGGCAAAATTTAGATCAGCCTGAGGGTTTCTCTAAGTGGAACCAAGGTTGGAGCTGGACTGAGAATCAAATAGCTATAACCAGCTTCCTCTCACCTCCACCTCCTGCTGAGAGTGGAGCTTAGGCACGGGAGAGAATCTTGCCCAGAAGTTATAAATCAACATCTGGCTCTGATTACACCCATGCTACACCTGTCTGTTCATTCCCTTTGGGGCACCTGCCATTGGCCACTGTCAGAGGACAGGATACTGGGCTTGATGGACCTTTGGTCTGACCCAGTATAGCCATTCTTATGTATCCCATGTTGCCAATGCCCATTCAAACAGATTGGCTTTACAGTATGCCCCAGAAGGTCAGCAAATTTGGGTTAATTCAGCCCTTGGAGATGCAGAGCATTCCAAAGGAAGGGGCCTGTACAGACAGCACTCTGCCAGCAGCCCCTTCATTTTTATCATGAGAGGGATACAGTTCAAGAGCTTCTGTTGATCTCTTCCACATGCCATGCTACCACAGTTGCAATCAGATTAAGCAGCTTTGAGACTGAGGTCCCCGTATACCAAATACTGTCAAATAGAAATGTACTAAGGATTCATAATAGTAGGCCTTAGAGAGATTGTCTTTACATTGACTCCTGCTGAGAGAGACAAATGGACAGACGGCAGTTGGAACTTTGCCTGAATGAGGATTGAGTGAGGGCTTGTGTGTGTGTGTGTGGTGGTGGTGGGATCAGATACTTAGGGGCACAGGGCATGTTTGAAGCTGTGTCCCCCCTGAGTCAGCAGGAGGCTCATGACTGTCAGGCATTGAAATAAAGTTGCTTGGAGCCAATGGATGCTTTATTTGTGATGTAAAACTTAATTGATGGGTGGGCACAAAGAGGTGAAGCAATTCTGAGGACTAGCTTAGAAATGTAGAAAGAATGATTTTTATAGCAGCAGATGTAATATTTGGGGTGGCGGAGGTATGGAAGAACGCTGAGGTGGAGGCTGAAAGATGCTTTTTATGTTGCATGAAAACATTTGGCAATGAACCAAACCTACGTTTGGGGTGGGCTGGGGGGGTGTTTTCTTTTTAAGAGGTAGGTGGGGATCTATAGAAACAGAAATGGTAAACGGGTGGCTTGTATGGGAATGAGGTCAAAAACAGTGCTTTGAATATGCTAATTAAGCAGCTCTAGCAGCATGTCTGTAAGCCAGGATGGACAAGCAGGCCATAATTTCTCATCAATAGGGCAAGAAACAGTGTTGGGAGGTGAATGGTGGAAATGTGAAGATGTTATAGCAGTGGCCCATGGAAAGGTATCCTTGTGAGCTAAACCAGCTCTGAAGATTGCAGTGTAAGTAGCTGGATAAATCTATGCAAGCATTATGTGATGGGTGCTATTCAGGGCAGGGACCATCTTCAGCTGGTGCTTGTAATCATCATGGCACATCCCAAAGAGACATAGCTTCTTTGCGAGTCAAGCACGCCCCCTGCAACGGTTCAGGTCAGTCCTTAAGATGGTTGGGCTGGATAGTCAGTCTACGTCCATCAGCTTTCGGTGCTTGTAGTGTTGCCATCCGTGTAGTGGCACACCTTGATGGACTCACACTATTGTTGCATGCTGCTGCAATTGAAATACTTAATCTAAACATGGGGATGATGATTTGTTTGGCATCTTCTCCATGGTGCTCTCCTTTATTCCTCCCCCACATGCTTATTAAGAAGACCAAAGCATCTGTAAAGAGGCAGTTGCAATGTGGGGAGCCACTTGAGAATAGGGACTCCGACTCCACTGCCACAGACGTGGGGGCCCGTTTGTTCTTTGAACTGTTGCTAAAAATAAGATAAAAGGAGTGAAATTGCCCTCGCTCTCTCCATGCTCTTTTACAGATCAAATTAGCAGGATGAGCATCTTACCTCGTTAGTCATTCTTTCCCCGTTTGTTTTTTTCCCCTGGTTAGTAACATGAACTGAACTTATTTTGCGTGAAGCTAGAAGAATAGGCATCTCAGAATTGGCAAGAAACACGGCAAACAATACTTGTTTTAAAGTATCTTTGGAACAGGTATCCCAGAATTAGCACTGGGGTCACCATTTCTCAGTCTGTTCAGCTACAGTTTGGCAATTTTTTTTTACAGCCAATCAGAGGTGATACGTGTGTGTGGGGGGCATATGGGGGCCCATGCCCCCCATGATTTTTATCAGGGTGGGAGTCAGGCTGAGTGTGGCTGAGGGGGATGTGCCTGGGAAAGGCACCAGCACCTAGTGCTCCCGCTGAGCACCACTAGGAGGCGCACGGAGCAGGGAAGAGAGCCTGGGCTGGCAGCGCAGCTTCACCAGAGTAGAAACAGGGTAGCCCACTGAATCCTGTGCCTTCCTTGCTTGCAGCCGCAGTAGGTGGCTGGAACCTGCTCTGGCCTGCGCCACTCCCACAGTGGGGAGGTGATGGGAGAAGTGGGAAAGGAGCTGTGAGAGGAGTGGGGGCAAGATGGTGCTGGCTTGGAGCAGGTCTGGGAAGTGTGGGGGGAATGGGAAAGGGACCAGAGGTGATTCGTGGGGTACATGCCCACCCCCCCGAACCTTTAAATGGTGCCCCTCCCCCACTACCAAGAGTCATGTGTTGCTTCTGCAGACAGTAAAGAATATTAAAATCTTCCAGGCCAAATGGTCAGCCCCAACCTCCAATTCGATGCTCTTGCATTTGCCTGCATTTTGCTGATGCAGAGAGTCATTTCTGCCGTCAGTCAAGCCCAGCTGCTCATTTTTGGCCTTATCCTGAAAGGTGCAGAGCAGCAGCTGAGCACTGAAAACTGGGAAAGGGCCCAATTCCGGGCAACTGGAGTTTGGCCATTGGCTTCAATTGGTAAAAGAGACATTGGTGCGTTGGCTTCCGTGGGAGGTGCGTTTGTTCAGTTCTGTGCAGGATTAGTCCATTTCTGTGTACAAATAGCATTATATGTCTACAAAATGGGTGCAAGTCCAGTTTAGTAAGGGGCAAAGCTGGGTCCACAAAACTGGAGGTCAGTTCACCCTCCCTATATTTGCCATGACTTTTACAATATCTTAAGGGGTATTTTTAATCTTTAGATCATGATCTTAAAAAAGAACTCTGGATGGGTTCTGTGGCATACCAAAATTTGAGCAATTCTGAAATTAGACTACTTCTGAAGCCAACTGGAAATACATTCTTGCATTTTGCCCATTTTTGTTACTCAAAAATAGGTTTATATATGAGTGTAGCTCGTAGGTCTTTGAAAAGCATCAGTAATATGACCTGCCATCCATTTCTCTTGCTGATTTTTTTCTCTAAACCCCCTGTTTAAAACTCCATGACTGAAGTGCTGTATGAGAACATTTAGTTTCAATACTCAGTGTGAACCACTTATTTTAACTGTATTTTTAAAATGTTCCTATCTGTATAGTCTACTTATTTTATTTTAAATTATCAACAGGCTTAAAAGGGTGCCTATTCATGTGCTGTAGGTGTCCTTAATGTAACATAGCTTAAAAGTGCACACTAAACCCCGCATTCCGAGCTGACCTATCACAAATTCCCCACCTACCTGCTCAAACAATTCCACATCCTTACAATTAACGTTATAATTCTCCATGTTCAAATGTCTGGGGGTGGGGGGAATGAGCCTTGCATGTCCTGAAGGTCTTCTGATTTGAGGCTGTTTCAGACCAAGGCTCTAGATGAATGTAGGTGAAAAGCCAAGATTTCTAAAAGAGCTCAAGATCTGTTTTCTTTTGTTTTTGTTTTCATTCGCAGCTGGGGCTAGATTTTCAAAAGTACCCAGCAGCAATCATTATGACATTCGTGGCCTACGTTCTCAAAAGAGCATGCTGAGTTCTTTTGAAAATCTAACTCTAAACAATATTGTTATAAGCTGGTTAAATCATATGTGATGAGTTGAAACTGTGTAGAGATTGATCAGTGTGAACACACCCGTCAATTAAATAGCCGTGAGGATAGCCTCGCCCGGGAGTTTTGGAATGAGTGCGTGGATGGGCTTTGTTGTGTATTGTCTGGTTTACACTTAAAAGGCTGCATCAGCGCAGTTGCAGCATTTCAGTGAAGACTCTCCCTACACCGCCAGGATAGCTTCTCCCATTGGCATAGTTAATCCACCTCACTGAGAGGTGGTAGAAGCTCTCCAGTCGACATAGCAGTGTCTACATGGGGAGGGAAGCCTAGGTCGGTATAATTATGTTGCTTAGGGATGTGGAATTTTCACACACTTGAGTGACATTGATATACAAATATAGGTCTGTAGTGTAGACCTGGCTAGTGTGCAGGTGAGGAAAGGCAGAATAGAGAGAAACTAAGAGACACAGGTAGCTTGAAGGAGCAGCAAACTGAAAGCATGATGTATGACCCTGCAAGAACTAGGTTCACCGGGGGAAGGAGACCAAAGCCCTGAGGTAAGTGGGGAAGTGGGATACCGGGAGGAAGCACGAGCACACGAGAGGGCAGGGCTCCTGCATCATACTGAGAAAGAGGGATGATCAGCGAGTTATCTCAAGTGCCTATACACAAATGCAAGAAGCCTGGGAAACAAGCAGGGAGAACTTGAAGTCCTGGCACAGTCAAGGAATTATGATGTGATTGGAGTAACAGAGACTCAGTGGGATAACTCACATGACTGGAGTACTGTCATGGATGGATATAAACTGTTCAGGAAGGACAGGCAGGGCAGAAAAGGTGGGGGGGTTACACTGTATGTAAGGGAGCAGTATGACTGCTCAGAGCTCTGGTATGAAACTGCAGAAAAACCTGAGTGTCTCTGGATTAAGTTTAGAAGTGTGAGCAACAAGGGTGATGTCGTGGTGGGAGTCTGCTATAGACCACCGGACCAGGGGGATGAGGTGGACGAGGCTTTCTTCCGGCAACTAACAGAAGTTACTAGATCACAGGCCCTGGTTCTCATGGGAGACTTCAGTCACCCTGATATCTGTTGGGAGAGCAATACAGCGGTGCACAGACAATCCAGGAAGTTTTTGGAAAGCATAGGGGACAATTTCCTGGTGCAAGTGCTGGAGGAACCAACTAGGGGCAGAGCTCTTCTTAACCTGCTGCTCACAAACCGGGAAGAATTAGTAGGGGAAGCAAAAGTGGATGGGAACCTGGGAGGCGGTGACCATGAGATGGTCGAGTTCAGGATCCTGACACAGGGAAGACAGGAGAGCAGCAGAATACGGACCCTGAACTTCAGAAAAGCAGACTTTGACTCGCTCAGCGAACTGATGGGCAGGATCCCCTGGGAGAATAACATGAGGGGGAAAGGAGTCCAGGAGAGCTGGCTGTATTTTTAAAGAATCCTTATTGAGGTTACAAGGACAAACCATCCCGATGTGTAGAAAGAATAGTAAATATGGCAGGTGACCAGCTTGGCTTAACAGTGAAATCCTTGCTGATCTCGAACATAAAAAAAAAGCTTACAAGAAGTGGAAGATTGGACAAATGACCACGGAAGAGTATAAAAATATTGCTCAGGGATGCAGGAGTGAAATCAGGAAGGCCAAATCACACCTGGAGTTGCAGCTAGCAAGAGATGTTAAGAGTAACAAGAAGGGTTTCTTCAGGTATGTTAGCAACAAGAAGAAAGTCAAGGAAAGTGTGGGCCCCTTACTGAATGAGGGAGGCAACCTAGTGACAGAGGATGTGGGAAAAGCTAATGTACTCAGTGCTTTTTTTGCCTCTGTCTTCATGAAGAAGGTCAGCTCCCAGACTACTGCACTGGAGAGCACAGCATGGGGAGGAGGTGACCAGCCCTCTGTGGAGAAAGAAGTGGTTCAGGACTATTTAGAAAAGCTGGACGAGCACAAGTCCATGGGGCCGGATGCGCTGTATCCGAGAGTGCTAAAAGAGTTGGCGGATGTGATTGCAGAGCCATAGGCCATTATCTTTGAAAACTCATGGCGATCTGGGGAAGTCCTGGACGACTGGAAAAAGGCTAATGTAGTGCCCATCTTTAAAAAGGGAAGAAGAAGGATCCGGGGAACTACAGGCCAGTCAGCCTCACCTCAGTCCCTGGAAAAATCATGGAGCAGGTCCCCAAGGAATCAATTCTGAAGCGCTTAGAGGAGAGGAAAGTGATCAGGAACAGTCAGCATGGATACACCAAGGGCAAGTCGTGCCTGACTAATCTAATTGCCTTCTACGACGAGATAACTGGCTCTGTGGATGAGGGGAAAGCGGTGGACGTGTTGTTCCTTGACTTTAGTAAAGCTTTTGACACGGTCTCCCACAATATTCTTGCCAGCAAGTTAAAGAAGTATGGGCTGAATGAATAGACTATAAGGTGCATAGAAAGTTAGCTAGATTGTCGGGCTCAACGGGTAGTGATCAATGGCTCCATGTCTAGTTGGCAGCCAGTATCAAGTGGAGTGTCCCAAGGGTTGGTCCTCGGGCCAGTTTTGTTCAATATTTTCATAAATGATCTGGAGGATGGCATGGATTGCACCCTCAGCAAGTTTGCAGATGACACTAAACTGGTAGGAGAGGTAGATACGTTGGAGGGTAGGGATGGGATACAGAGGGACCTAGACAAATTAAAGGATTGGGCCAAAAGAAATCTGATGAGGTTCAACAAGGACAAGTGCAGAGTCCTGCACTTAGGATGGAAGAATCCCATGCATCACTACAGACTAGGGACCGAATGGCTCGGCAGCAGTTCTGCAGAGAAGCACCTAGGGGTTACAGTGGGCGAGAAGCTGGATATGAGTCAACAGTGTGCCCTTGTTGTCAAGAAGGCCACTGGCATTTTGGGCTGTATAAGTAGGGGCATTGCCAGCATATCGAGGGACGTGATCATTCCCCTCTGTTCGACATTGGTGAGGCCTCATCTGGAGTACTGTGTTCAGTTTTGGGCCCTACACTACAGGAAGGATGTGGAAAAATTGGAAAGAGTCCAGCAGAGGGCAACAAAAATGATTAGGGGACTGGAACACATGACTTATGAGGAGAGGCTGAGGGAACTGGGGATGTTTAATCTGCGGAAGAGAAGAATGAGGGGGGATTTGATAGCTGTTTTCAACTACCTGAAAGGGGGTTCCAAAGAGGATGGATCTAGACTGTTCTCAGTGGTAGCTGATGACAGAACAAGGAGTAATGGTCTCAAGTTGCGGTGGGGGAGGTTTAGGTTGGATATTAGGAAAAACTTTTTCACTAGGAGGGTGGTGAAACACTGGAATGCATTACCTAGGGAGGTGGTGGAATCTCCTTGCTTTGAGGTTTTTAAGGTCGGCTTGACAAAGCCCTGGCTGGGATGATTTAGCTGGGGATTGGTCCTGCTTTGAGCAGGGGGTTGGACTAGTTGACCTCCTGAGGTCCCTTCCAACCCTGATATTCTATGATTCTATGAAGAAACCTGAGGAGAGGTTTTTTGGGTTGGGGTGCAGACTGAAAAGTGTGTTCTGGGGGCTGTGAACAAATGACCTGTTTTCTGCTATTTGATTCCTTCTGTGTTTGGAGGCATAGGACTTCATAAATTCTTTGTAAATAAACAAAACTGCATTTAACAACCCCCCACCCCACCCCCCTCAAAAAAACAGACTCACCACTTTCTTCTAACTGGGAAAAAAACCTCTACTAGACCATGAATTTTTGGCTAGCAGCTCAGGTGAAAACGAATAACAATACCATATTTTACCAAAATAGATCTTCCTGCATCTCTTGCCAGTAAAAGGAGTTATTGGTTTGAAAACTGACATAGCAAAGCAAATTCTGGATCTTTAAATCACAGGAAAATGAGGCTAGAAACCTCCACTACGAAGTGGGTAAAGAGCCTTTTCCAGGTGGCTCATTGTGACTTCCATTTTTGCATATCACACTTGTTATTGGGTCCCCCCCATTTTGGTATAGATATATTGCTTCCTTATTAAATGAGCAAATACAAGACTGTTCCTACATGCAATCAGTGAGTGTGTAATCACCACCGTCACTGATCATTCTATTCTGGTCCTATTCTAAAGCAGTCAATTAAAATCGTTACAAAGAAGCCAAAATCAGCTTGGAAGAAGCCTGCGGAGAAAAGTGTGTGTGTGTGTGTGTTGTTGTTTTTTAATAATGACATTTTTGTGTGAATTAAGGACATAAATAGATTCTAGTCCAAGTCAGCATTCAGACAGAGAGCAAGTATATAATCCCCACTGAGACAGTGGTTCATTAGATCAAATTAAGATGCACACCATAGGTTTCACATGGAATGCTGCATTTGGGCACCACTCATAGGTCTTCAGGATGAAAGCCCTGATGGGCACTGTGACACAGCTGGAAAAGGGAGAATTAGAAGGGAGAATGATGTTTATTATCAATCTATTTCCTACATTCTATCTTTAAAACATGACACTCATAAACCAGGTAATATCCTGAGATCCTTACATAATTTGTGCCTTATACTTACGCAGGAAAGCACTCCATGAAGTCAATGAAACCTCAGAATTCAGCCCAGATTGTGCAGTCTAGTGACCATGTGCAGCAGGTATGAAGGAAATGCCCCTGCAAATCCACTGATTTCGATTTGGAGGGTGCCATGAAAACTTACATGTTATGCAAGTAATTTTAAAATAATGATAAATGACATGAGAGCCATGGGTAATCAGAAAGATATACTGTTTCAGATCCCTGGCTGTGTAGTGCAGAAGCTGACAGCAATGGTAAAAAAGAATTAACTGGTATTGTTTCAGGGAATGTGCGTATACCTATTTGACTAACAAAATATATTTTACACCTGATTTATGGTAACAGTCCTTTGAGCGCAGCCAGGGGCACTGTCGATATGTAATAATTAACTGCACAGTTGTTCCTGCTAAGGGCAGCCCTGAATGAGGGGCAATGCTGAGCTGCACTGACCCAGTGGAAGCAAAAGAGAAGTCATGCCTCCAGTGGGTACAGTCCCTTCCAGAGCGCCTCTGCAAAGAGGGCAACCACTCACTATCCATTGCTACTCCACTAACAGAGGTGCTCTGCTGAGCACCTGGCCAGCTCCATCAGCTCTTGGGAAGCTGCTTTCTCTCAAGCACGTGTGGGGTGGCGAGTGCCTGCAAGGGCATATGTGCCCTGAGGCCATGTGCAGGGTGTGAACGGGAGAAGGCTTCTAGAGCCCAGTAATTGGATTAAGGTAATATGAGCTGCACCTGGAGCCTAATATCCTCATCTGCACACCATGGCCAGCCCTTCATTGGGGTGGCAGCGGAAAGGACTGCTTATGCTGTCTGATGGGCTAGTTTAAGACCTGCTGTTGCCTATCTTGGGCAGGCCAGGGCCACCATTCTCTGTCTTCACGCAGTCTATCCTCTGCTCTGGAAGAGAGAATTTAGCCCTCACCCAGGTGAGCACAGGACTGTGTGCGTGTGTGCCCATCCTGCAAATCTATGATGGAGTGGCAGCAGTGAGCCCCAACCCCATACCTACACCTGCAGCCCTTTGCTGGGTGGTGAGGTGGGTTTTAGAGATAACGGCCCAGTAAGATGCATGGGGCAGCTCACCTCTCTGAGCTATTTTTGCAGGTTCTCTGCAGATTTGGCCAGACCCTGTTGCATTGGTTCAACTCAAGCCTCACTTTCAACTTTTTCTTTGCAACTATGGGGACTAGAAACATAAGTATTTTTTTAAATGAAAGCCAAGATTATGGTCTCATCATGTGACCGTTGGAGCTGGGACTGTAGTCTTAGATGCCTGTTCCTTAATCCAGACCCTCCCAACCGTAGGTGCTGGAACTAGGGGTGTGGGAGATGCTACCACACCCTCTGGCTTGAAGTGGTTTCCATTATATACAAAGTTTACAGTTTGGTTCAATGGCTCCCAGTACCCGCATTGTATAAATTGTTCCAGCACCCCTGCTCCCAACCCTATGTATTTGAGTATGTCAATGAACTATACTACTTGGATCTCCTGGTTGCACTGGAAATCAGAGAAATGATGACCCACCAGATGTTCTTTATCTCATTTCAGGAGAACTGAAAAAGCCAGTGGATAGCCAAGTGGAAGGCAAATGCATGCTGTAAGACTACAGCCATAGAAAGAACTTGAAATCAGAGCCGAGCAAACGAGCAACTTGGGTTCAGGGGGCCGAACCCAACAATCTGGGAAAAAAAAAACAGTTTGGTATCAACTGAAAAAGATTTTTTGTTTGTTTTGGTTTTAATCCTTAACAAAATGACCCCCCTCCCACCCGCCAATTTTTGTTTCTGGTCAAACAAAATATTTTGTTCAACTCCCACCCCCAAATTATATCGGGGCACTTTTTATTTCAGGTGTTTCACCTTCCATTTTTTGTTAAAAATTAGCTAAATTGAATCTGGATTAGACCTTTAATAAATAAATTAAGTTTTGCCAAGCCAGATGATGTTTCCCAAGCAATATTTCTTTGGCTCATAGCTATAAAAATGTTGGAATCAACATGGGGAAGAGGCAGATGGGTGCTGACAGCAGATAGGCTGCAAAAAATCTCACAGAGTGAAGAAACAAGATCTCTGTCTGCTTTTTGTACAAGAAAGTGTGGGTGGGCTTAGATGGGGGTAAGGAAGAAAAGGTACTTTTTATTAATCAGTTTGTGAAGAATCTGTATTTGATACACAAACCAGAATAGCTAATAGGCACAAACCAGCAAAATGGGTCAAAAATAAAACTGTGTGTGTGTGTGAGAGAGAGAGATTCCTCCCCTCCTCCCCAAATGTGGTAAGATTGTGATATGAAGCTTGAATGGTTTTGATAATCAGAATCAGACTAGTTCGATCTCAGAGTGTGAATTTTGGATCATCACAAAGATTGTTTATTGTCCTGAGGGTGAAGATGGAATCTGTCAGTGTGATTGGATTCAGCCCATCAACTTAATGATGCATCAAGGGAGCTACAGGGTCCTTCTTGCCAGTGTTTTAGGCTCTCGCGGCTTGCTGGGGGGCAACACACTCTGCCTGGCCTCCAGGCTTGGGGTGGAAAACTCTGCCTGGGGCTATACAATGTTATTACCAGATATTCATGTATTTGCTGTTAGGCATCGGGGGAGGCTCTATTTTTATTAAGTAGGGCGGAAGGAAAATGAAATCTGTATTATTAGTCTTATTTATCAGAGACTGATTAACATCGCCTCCCTGAGGGAGAATGAACAGAAAATTTGTAAGCCCAGAACACACACACAGGGCATTTAATTGCCTTTAGTTAATTTCTTTGAGATTTCTCAATCCAGCAGCACTTCTGGACTGGCAAATTTACAGCCAGCAAATGACTAACCAAAGCCCAGAAAAGTCAGTACACCAAAAATAACTTTCCCAACTTCTCAGAGCTCTGGGGCCAGAGCTCAAGGGACACACCTACTATCAGTTAAAGTGCCTTTATTTAATTAAATGATTAAAGCAGGAATATTCAAAGGAGTCAGCAAGTGCCCAGCTCCTACTGAATCTTAATGGGATTTGGGCAACTAACTCCTTTAGGCTTCTTTGAAATTCCCAGCAAAAAAAAAAAAAAAAAAAAAATTAGATTACTGTGCCCCTCAGTTATGCCCTGGGTTTCCTACCATATTCTTAGCATTCTGGAACCTCACATGCCATCAAGACCTTAATAGTACAGGCCAAGAAGTAAAGTATATGTGTGCATGTACATAGATGGACAGGGCCTCCCCTCCTGAGGTATTTGGTTAGATACATTGTTCCTGTAGCACGCACTGCAGCAGAATCTAAGCAAAGCAGTATAATCTAAAGCAGTTTTCAATCCTCTTGAAAGCCTGAGTCTATCAAAGTAACGTCAACAATATTTTCCAAACCAGTAATTCTGAAAAGGGACTTGACTTCTGTGCCCTTCTGGTGTGGTCAAGAATATGGGATTTGCATGAATTAAATACCAAGGCATGTATCTAACTTTTGGGTTAAATGATTGAGTTAATTTGTCTTTAATTTGAAGCAGAGATGCTCGATGCATATGTTAGAGAAGCTGCTCCATTGCCATTTTTCCCTTCTATAATGCTCCTTTTAGTTGTTCTTTAAAATTGCCAGGCATGCTTGAATATTTCCATGTAAACCCCAGTATTTAGCTCAATTACTAGATTAGACAGTTAAGGATTTTCCTTGTTTTCATTATGACTTTCCCTACAGTAGCACAGTTCTCCACCTGACTCACCAGGGCTGCGGGTAGGGAATGATCCCAATGGGACCATAAAAACATTTTTGTTTGTTTGGTTCTTGGTCACTTGGCACAGAGAAACTGCTACAGAACCCGTGAGAGGACAGCTGGGAGTCATGTCAATACCAAGGACAGTAGATCTCCCTGAGGTGATTTCAGGATCAGTTTGTTCTGTCCTCCCTACGTTCAGGCCCACAGTGTACAAAGCATGATACCTACTGACGTAAGACTAGATGTTTTTGAGGCTAACCAATGAGGTCTACTTTTCTTTGAAACTGACATATTTTCTAGGACAAGCCATCCCTCTGTACCAGCACTGCTCCACAATTGCCACCACAGACCTCTTGGCAGAGGAGTACTTCTGTTTGTATGCACAGGAGGTGCCAGAACAGGTCAAGCAATGACAACAATACATGTTATTTCCCTTGTTCTAATATTCTCCTCAGCGCGGCATTCTTTTCATGAAAATATGCCTTGATAAAATGAGAGTTGCTTTCACCCTTCAGTCATTTGCCCTTTCTGCTTCTCAGAGGAATGAAGAAGAACAGTGAATTTCCAAGAATATCAAATGCATTCCAGGAGGACTATAGAAAGACTTTTAAAGCGTACTTTAAACAAGAACATTATACATGTATTTTCCAGATGCTACCCTGACCCCGTTAAAGCCTAAATTTTCAGGAGCGCCCAAGTTTTTGTGTCCAACTTGAGATGTCTCAAAAGGGTTTTTGTGCGGGGGCGGGGGAGAGGGGATGCTCACCACTTTTTGGAAATCAGATCGATACTTTAAATTGTCTCAGTCAGGGAACCCCAAAACCCAGGCATCCCAAATCATCAGTAAT
The DNA here is from genome assembly GCF_965140295.1 of Lepidochelys olivacea. Taxonomy (NCBI): domain Eukaryota; kingdom Metazoa; phylum Chordata; order Testudines; family Cheloniidae; genus Lepidochelys; species Lepidochelys olivacea. The sequence goes on from NC_140416.1 coordinate 106,240,859, forward strand.
TTATGAAAATGTAGGCCTCTGTTTGGAGATGGTCTCCTTTTAGAGGGTCCCTATCATTAATATGCAAATTGTCTCCCTGCTAATACTTTGGAAGTCTGCTGCTTTGGATTACTCCTAGGTTAAAATCACTTTGTTAGGAGAGACTTAGATATTTGCTTTAGCTGGTGCTGCACAATATCTTAACTTGTTTGTTTCAAAAGTTATTGTGCCCCACTGGGGAATGGCCCGATTTTAGATATCGGCTTGCCCTCCTGGACCTCCAACCTGGGAGCCTTAGCAGATTCATAGAACTGGCCAAAACAAATCTACAGATGACTGAGTTTTCTACTCTCTGCCGCTTGCATTCTATTTTTTAAAAAAAGACTAACATTTACTCACAGCATTTTACTTCTCATGTCAATGAACTCTATATGTCATTCACTGGAAAAACTCCAGTATCCTCTCATGCTTCTAGGCAAATGCTTCCTTTCTCTAGCCCTTTCTTGGCTATTTTGGAAGTCTTCCAAATGGAAGACTTATTCAGCACAAAACAGTGACCTTGTGTGTCTACTGACCAGACCCAAAGAGAGCCCTTTGATTTTCCAATTAGACAATGAGCCAACATTAAAGTTCAGATGCAGATTAAAATACAAACTTTCTCCAAACCCATGTGTTCAGATCTAGGGTATGTTTTAGAGCTAACTTGGTTCCTTTTGTCTATTTACACCAGTTGTGGATATCGCCCCTTGAATTTGACTCACTCCATTGATTCCAGAACAAATACAGTTGGCATAGTAGTGGGTCCTAATAAGGAGTTTGCTTCCATACTGAAGCTGCTAAGGACAGACAAGAGCAAGTGAGACCATCTTAATGTTCTCAATCTGTCAGTGGTCTGTCAATGGGCACAAAGCAATGTCTGTATAATACATTCATATTGTTGTCCATTGATTCAATGGCACTAGGCTTGATTTATACTGACTGGGGATCAGGCCCAAGGTTCATAAATGAACATTGTATGTAATAACTTCTGAATTCCTTTTCCATTCACTTTTTCTGTGTTCACAGATTTCACACTAGACTTGTTGAAGGATCATTATGTCTGCAAGGAATTTAAAATAAAGGATAAGTGTTATCACTCTGCCAATGTTCCAGCAGCAGCTGGGAAGAAACAGAATTCAGAACAAAGAACCATGCTGTCGTGTTCCATTGTACTTTCTTGAGAAATCTTAATCCTAGACTGCTAATACAGAGATACTGATATGAATTTAAGCAAAGTAGGCCAAATTCAGCCCAGGTGTCAAAAGGTGCAACCCTACTGAATTCAGTGTTGCTACACCTGTTTATACCAGAGCCAAATTTGGCCAAGTATATCTTACTTAAAACTGAATACATAGTGGAGTTTATAAAACTGCAATCCTCGCCTTTCCTGAAAGCCAAAACAAGTGAAATTCTATTATTTATAAGACTCAACTCCCACAAGCATAAAACAAAAAGTTTTATGTCAAGTAAAATGAATCCTGAATAGAAAAGGGAATTTAAAAAATAAGTTGCACCTAATTGTGCATGAACTGCAAAGTATATTTAAAAATTAATTTTTTATGTCCCCTTAGTATTTCTGATCCTTATGGTGCTTGCAAACCTAATTTATGACATTGTCAGCATTGGAGGTCAGTCCTACAGACTGTAAACTGGTTCAGATATGCTTTTTACAAACAAGTATGGAGAAAATCATTTGAGTGAAGAGACTTTCTTTCAACAGAAGAATGAGTCCAGGAGAGCTGGTTGTATTTTAAAGAATCCTTATTGAGGTTACAGGAACAAACCATCCCGATGTGTAGAAAGAATAGTAAATATGGCAGGTGACCAGCTTGGCTTAACAGTGAAATCCTTCCTGATCTTGAACACAAAAAAGAAGCTTACAAGACGTGGAAGATTGGACAAATGACCAGGGAAGAGTATAAAAATATTGCTCAGGCATGCAGGAATGAAATCAGGAAGGCCAAATCACACTTGGAGTAGCAGCTAGCAAGTGATGTTAAGAGGAACAAGAAGGGTTTCTTCAGGCATGTTCGCAATAATAGGAAAGTCAAGGAAAGTGTGGGCCCCTTACTGAATGAGGGAGGCAACCTAGTGACAGAGGATGTGGGAAAAGCTAATGTACTCAATGCTTTTTTTGCCACTGCCTTCACGAACAAGGTCAGCTCCCAGACTGCTGCACTGGACAGCACTGCATAGGGAGGAGGCGACCAGCCCTCTGTGAAGAAAGAAGTGGTTCAGGACTATTTAGAAAAGCTGGACGAGCACCAGATGAGCTGCATCCGAGAGTGCTAAAAGAGTTGGCGGATGTGATTGCAGAGCCATTGGCCATTATCTTTGAAAACTCATGGCGATTGGGGGATGTCCCGGAAGACTGGAAAAAGGCCAATGTAGTACTCATCTTTAAAAAAGGGAAGAAGGAGGATCCGGGGAACTACAGGCCAGTCATCCTCACCTCAGTCCCTGGAAAAATCATGGAGCAGGTCCTCAAGGAATCAATTCTGAAGTGCTAAGAGGAGAGGAAACTGATCAGGAACAGTCAGAATGGATTCACCAAAGGCAAGTCATACCTGACTAATCTAATTGCCTTCTGTGACAAGATAGCTGGTTCTGTGGATGAGGGGAAAGCAGTGGACATGTTATTCCTTGACTTTAGCAAAGCTTTTGTTACGGTTTCCCACAGTATTCTTGCCAGCAAGTTAAAGAAGTATGGGCTGGATGAATGGACTATAAGGTGGATAGAAAGCTGGCTAGATCATTGGGCTCAACGGGTAGTGATCAATGGGTCTATGTCTAGTTGGCAGCCGGTATGAAGCAGAGTGTCCCAAGGGTCCATCCTGGGGCCGGTTTTGTTCAGTATCTTCATTAATGATCTTGAGGATGGCGTGGACTGCACCCTCAGCAAGTTTGCAGATGACACTAAACTGGGAGGAGTGGTAGATATGCTGGATGGTAGGGATAGGATACAGAGGGACCTAGACAAATTAGAGGATTGGGCCAAAAGAAATCTGATGAGGTTCAACAAAGACAAGTGCAGAGTCCTGCACTTAGGACGGAAGAATCCCATGCACTGCTACAGACTGAATGGCTCGGCAGCAGTTCTGCAGAAAAGGACCTAGGGGTTACAGTGGATGAGAAGCTGGATATGAGTCAACAGTGTGCCCTTGTTGCCAAGAAGGCCACTGGCATTTTGGGCTGTATAAGTAGGGGCATTGCCAGCAGATCGAGGTACGTGATCGTTCCCCTCTATTCGACACTGATGAGGCCACATCTGGAGTACTGTGTCCAGTTTTGGGCCCCACACTACAAGAAGGATGTGGATAAATTGGAGAGAGTCCAGCGAAGGGCAACAAAAATTATTAGGGGTCTAGAACACATGACTTATGAGGAGAGGCTGAGGGAGCTGGGATTGTTTAGCCTGTAGAAGAGAAGAATGAGGGGGGATTTGATAGCTGCTTTCAACTACCTGAAAGGGGGTTCCAAAGAGGATGGATCTAGACTGTTCTCAGTGGTAGCAGATGACAGAACGAGGAGTAATGGTCTCAAGTTACAGTGGGGAGGTTTAGGTTGGATATTAGGAAAAGCTTTTTCACTAGGAGGGTGGTGAAGCACTGGAATGCGTTACCTAGGGAGGTGGTGGAATCTCCTTGCTTTGAGGTTTTTAAGGTCAGTCTTGACAAAGTCCTGCCTGGGATGATTTAGTTGGGGATTGGTCCTGCTTTGAGCAGGGGATTAGACTAGATGACCTCCTGAGGTCCCTTCCAACCCTGATATTCTCTGATATTGACCAGAATTTGTGTCACTGTTCTAACTTGATGGCTGCATATGCACTCACACATGCATTTTTGGGCACTTTGAGCCTAGGAAATTATGACGCCATCTAGGTGCATCCCTTCATCTGGTGCAAATTTACAACTTACCCCAGTTGAGGATCTGCCTCCCTTGTGCTTTTATGACAAGTTATCAAAGTGTTACGTGACCCCTTTCCCCATTGGTTTCCCACTGTTAATATAGGGCTGATCTCTAATGTGTAGCCCATAGGGCTAGCCTGTGTGCTTGGTAATATACCTTTTCTTATGGGTTTGATTGTTTGTTTTATTATGATAGATTTACAGATTGGCAATAATGCAAGGAACCTATAGGCCACATCCTGTATGTTGAGCTAAAACAAGTTAGAGCACATATGTTCTGAACCTTTACCCTAGATAAGTGATGATGAGTTAAAGCAAATTAGGCCTTTGGCATAGATAGATGGCTACCTAAGTTCATGCCTTCTTTAAACTTAATAGGCACACAACAAAGAACATGGAAAAAGCTGGTTAGGCCAGAAATGACAGATGTGAGACTGAACCAATGGTCATTGATACGTCTGAACATGCCAGCCTATAGAGTAAGCATGCCCTGATATTTTGTGGGTGAGGAAATTGTTTGGACAAGGAAGGTGGGCACATAGAGCTCAGGCTCTATAAGAGCGGCAACCCACCATGTTAGTTAGTTTTAGTCAGGCTTTAAGTTAGCCTTTATCATCTTTCTATAGCTTTTAGCTCTCTAGCTTCTCCTAAATTCTGCACCTCCCACTCGAGAATTGAGGAACCTGGATCATCAGACTCTTTTGGCATGCCAGAGGACAGGCTGATCCTTTGTCTCTTACCACCAGGTTATCAAGGAAGGGTGTGACATGTACTTCTAGAACAATACTATTTCCTTTGTAATTCTTATTAATTACTTTTCCATTTGATTATTATTCCATTTCTCTATAAAAGTTTTTAAGACCGTATTTTGTCATCGGTGTGAATGTCCTCATCATACATCCCAAGGGTCCTTGCAAAACTCTATGTAGCCTGATTCTGGCAAAAGAACCTTTACTCTCTTCTGATCAGATTAATTGGTGAGCCTATAACCCATATTATATAACAATAATATGAATGTCTTGAAATCAGGCAACATTCTCCTATCTATCTATATTAACATAGATTGTCAAATAGTCTGTTTGTAGATACAATGCTTGTTGGGCCTAAATCACAAAATTTGGATCTGGAATAGGATTGAAATCCAAATGTCCCCAGTGTTTTGAGGCAGAGGGTTACTTGGCTCTGGTGCTTAAGTTCAGGCCCATCTTTTGTTTGAAAATCGACCCTTAAAAGTCCAATTATTTTTAAACGAATCTCAGCTGAGCTTCTGTGTGGTTGCAGATGATCAGATTTAGGTATCAACCTGCCTGAATTACAGATGTAACGAAAAAGTTAGAGTCAGCGAGTGGAATTAAAGCCTATGCAGAGGGCCTGGGTAATGACCAGTGCAACATATAAAATTTAAGGTCCATACATCTGTACTATGATGAGTTTTATTTTCTATAAACAAAATTTCTGGGCCAAATTCATCCCTGGTGTAAAAAGATACAACTCCACTGATTTCTGTGGCGTTAAACCAGTGATGAAATTGACCCCATTGTTTTAAATCAGAACTATAAGGCTGGTATGAAATTTTTAAATGAAACTAAAGTTAGAAATTATACTTGCTACTAACAGAATTTTCACTTCTAGGATAACCACTTATTAGTTGTCTCAGTTCTACCTTTTTTATTTGGCTAACTTTCTCTCCTGATTTTGTGTGTGTGTCTGTGTGTGTCTCAATTCTCAAAAAGAAATGCAATCCATCGGATGCATGAAGTGAGCTGTAGCTCACGAAAGCTCATGCTCAAATAAATTGGTTAGTCTCTAAGGTGCCACAAGTACTCCTTTTCTTTTTGCGAATACAGACTAACACGGCTGAAACCTCTCAATTCTCACTCGCCTAGGACAAAGAAAAGCAGTTTTTCATTGTGTGACTATAAAGAGTCCTACAGTCCTACTGTCCTTATCCAGGCAAAACTCCTATTGGCTTCAAAATACATTTCATTGGGCCCAAATTTCACTGTTTGTTTAATTGTTTAGTTAAACATCTGTTAGAGTGATAATAGCACTGAGATTATCAATAAAGAGATTTTCAGCACCTCTTTAGAGAGAAATCTAATCCCCAGCCTAAAACATACACTAGCAGAAACTAGTCTCCAGTGCCACCTGATTCTGTCTTCCGGGCCCCTTTCAGGCCTTGTCTTCACTAGTGGGAAAGGAGAAAAGGTTTGTTCTTTACTAACTAACATTAGGTAACACTAGGTAACTTCACTGCAAACACAGTGAGGACAAGGAAGTCTGCAGGTTTCATGTGAGTCAGCAGATCAAAGTAACTACCCACTAACAACCTACTAACTTGTGTGAAACTGCAAACTATCTTGTCTTCAAGATATCTAATTTGAACTAAGAACACCATTCCTCCCCACCCCTCCCCAGTATAGTCACTGCCTCAGTCAGGTTTCAGAGCTGGGTATGGCACAGATACTTGTTGCTCTGATGGAGAACCTCTTCCTATCTATAGACAAGGAAAACACAACCATCTCACTTGCCCCACAACCTCAGCCGTGCAGAACACAATGCCATCCACAGCCTCAGAAACAACTCTGACATCATAATCAAAAAGGCTGACAAAGGAGGTGCTGTTGTCATCATGAATAGGTCGGAATATGAACAAGAGGCTGCTCGGCAGCTCTCCAACACCACTTTCTACAAGCCATTACCCTCTGCTCTCACTGAGAGTTACCGAAAGAAACTATAGCATTTGCTCAAGAAACTCCCTGAAAAAGCACAAGATCAAATCCGCACAGACACACCCCTGGAACCCCGACCTGGGATATTCTATCTACTACCCAAGATCCATAAACCTGGAAATCCTGGGCACCCCATCATCTCAGGCATTGGCACCCTGACAGCAAGATTGTCTGGCTATGTAGACTCCCTCCTCAGGCCCTACGCTACCAGCACTCCCAGCTATCTTTGAGACACCACTGACTTCCTGAGGAAACTACAATCCAACAGTGATCTTCCTGATAACACCATCCTGGCCACTATGGATGTAGAAGCCCTCTACACCAACATTCCACACAAAGATGGACTACAAGCCGTCAAGAACACTGTCCCCGATAATGTCACGGCTAACCTGGTGGCTGAACTTTGTGACTTTGTCCTTACCCATAACTATTTTACATTTGGGGACAATGTATACCTTCAAATCAGCGGCACTGCTATGGGTACCCGCATGGCCCCACAGTATGCCAACATTTTTATGGCTGACTTAGAACAACGCTTCCTCAGCTCTCATCCCCTAACGTCCCTACTCTACTTGCGCTATATTGATGACATCTTCATCATCTGGACCCATGGAAAAGAAGCCCTTGAGGAATTCCACCATGATTTCAACAATTTCCATCCCACCATCAACCTCAGCCTTGTCCAGTCCACACAAGAAATCCACTTCCTGGACACCACAGTGCTAATAAACGATGGTCACATAAACACCACCCTATATCGGAAACCTACTGACCGCTATTCCTACCTACATCTCTCCAGCTTTCACCCTGACCACACCACATGATCCATTGTCTACAGTGCCAAGCTCTGTGATACAACCGCATTTGCTCCAACCCCTCAGACAGAGACGAACACCTACAAGATCTCTATCAAGCATTCTTACAACTACAATACCCACCTGCGGAAGTGAAGAAACAAATTGATAGAGCCAGAAGAGTTCCCAGAAGTCACCTACTACAGGACAGGCCTAACAAAGAAAATAACAGAACGCCACTAGCCGTCACCTTCAGCCCCCAACTAAAACCCCTCCAACGCATTATCAAGGATCTACAACCTATCCTGAAGGATGACCCAACACTCTCACAAATCTTGGGAGACAGGCCAGTCCTTGCCTACAGACAGCCCCCCAATCTGAAGTGAATACTCACCAGCAACCGCATACCACACAACAGAACCACTAACCCAGGAACCTATCCTTGCCACAAAGCCTGTTGCCAACTGTGTCCACATATCTATTCGGGGACACCATCACAGGGCCTAATAACATCAGCCACACTATCAGAGGCTCGTTCACCTGCACATCCACCAATGTGATATATGCCATCATGTGCCAGCAATGCCCCTCTGCCATGTACATTGGTCAAACTGGACAGTCTCTATGTAAAAGAATAAATGGACACAAATCAGATGTCAAGAATTATAACATTCATAAACCAGTCAGAGAACACTTCAATCTCTCTGGTCACGCGATTACAGACATGAAAGTTGCGATATTCCAACAGAAAAACTTCAAATCCAGACTCCAGCGAGAAACTGTTGAATTGGAATTAATTTGCAAATTGGATACAATTAACTTAGGCTTCAATAGAGACTGGGAGTGGCTAAGTCATTATGCAAGGTAACCTATGCAAGGCAACCCTTGTTTTCCAACCCGCCCCCCCTCCCCCTTCCTCAGACGTTCCTGTTAAACCCTGGATTTGTGCTGGAAATGGCCCACCTTGATTATCATACACATTGTAAGGAGAGTGATCTCTTTAGATAAGCTATTACCAACAGGAGAGTGGGTTTGTGGGGGGGAGGGGGGGAGAAAACCTGGATTTGTGCTGGAAATGGCCCGACTTGATTATCATACACATTGTAAGGAGAGTGATCACTTTAGATAAGCTATTACCAGCAGGAGAGTGGGGTGGGGGGAGAGAAAACCTTTTGTAGTGGTAAACACCCATTTTTTCATGGTTTGTGTGTATAAAAAGATCTTCTGTACTTTCCACAGTATGCATCCAATGAAGTGAGCTGTAGCTCACGAAAGCTTATGCTCAAATAAATTGGTTAGTCTCTAAGGTGCCACAAGTACTCCTTTTCTTTATATTCATCTTGCTGAGCCTCATTGTAGCAGCTGATGCCACTGATTGCCAAATACTCCTCTGCCACCTCCAAGAAACATGAGCCCTGAATGGAAACATTCAGGAATGGGTCGGGTCTTTTCTTTTGCTGAATACACCGTACCATTGTGGTAGATGTTCCTTCACCTCTAGGGCCCTTCCCTGAAGAGTTCCTCGGGCTCAGTCTTCACCTCCATATCATTCAACATATATATGAGGTTGTTGGCTGAAGTGGAAGACAACATGGGGTGAAGTGCAAGCAGTGTACAGATGATGTGCATCGATGCCTGGCTAGAAGATTGTGTCCCATTATTTTGTACTCAGACCAGGTCATAGGGACCCACACATTCATGATCTCCAGTTTTCATTGCTGCAACTTATTATTTCTGTGAACGAAGTTACACACCCTGAAAAAAGCTCCACCTGACACAAAATGCAGCAACTCATCTGCTTAGCAACACAGGGCATATAACCCTGCTGCTCCACCCTCTGCCTTTGGCCCCATTTTGAATGAATACAAAGTCCAATCTAAGGTCTCCATCCTGCTATTCAAAACCCTAGATAGATAGAATTTATTTTGCCACTTGCTGAAACTCAGTGTGCAAACTGCAGATGGAAGACAGTAGTATCCATGGAAACGTCACCTAAACATATGGGTTTGCAGTTTCTTTTCTAGTCCTCTGATTAGAATTTTAGCCATTCTATAGCACAGGTGTTTCTATAATTGTGATACATATGGGAAATTCACTGTGTTCCGATGGTGATTGTGGAATTTGTTAATGTGCTGCATCACAATTAAAGAAACATCTGTGCTAAACAGCTATTGCTAGTTCACTATTAAAATCCCAGTTCAGAATGCCAAAATGGGCTCATCTTGTACCTTGTACTCATAGACATTTAGGTCAGAAGGGACCATTATGATCATCTAGTCTGACCTCCTGCACAATTCAGGCCACAGAATCTCACCCACCCACTCCTGCAATAAACCTCTCACCTATGTCCTCAAATCATGGTTTAAAGACTTCAAGGTGCAGAGAATCCTCCAGCAAGTGACCCCTGCCCCATGCTGCAGAGGAAGGCGAAAAACCCCCAGGGCCTCTTCCAATCTTTCCTGACCCCAAATATGGTGATCAGCTGACCCCTGAGCATGTGGGCAAGATTCACCAGCCAGATACCCAGGAAAGAATTCTCTGTAGTAACTCAGATCCCACCCCATCTAACATCCCATCATGGGACATTGGGCCTATGTCATAAATATAAAGGGAAGGGTAAACACCTTTAAATCCCTCCTGACCAGAGGAAAAACCCTTTCACCTGTAAAGGGTTAAGAAGCTAAGACAACCTCGCTGGCACCTGACCAAAATGACCAATGAGGACACAAGATACTTTCAAAGCTGGAGGGGGGGGGGAAACAAAGGGTTCTCTGTCTGTGTGTGTGTTGGTTTTTGCCGGGACCAGAGCAGGAATTCAGGTCAGAACTCCTGTAAAGAGTTAGTAAGCAATCTAGTTAGATATGCATTAGATTCTGTTTTGTTTAAAAGGCTGATAAAATAAGTTGTGCTGAATGGAATGTATATTCCTGTTTTTGTGTCTTTTTGTAACTTAAGGTTTTGCATAGAGGGATTCTCTGTGTTTTGAATCTGATTACCCTGTAAGGTATTTACCATCCTGATTTTACAGAGGTGATTCTTTTACTTCAATTAAAATTCTTCTTTTAAGAACCTGATTGCTTTTTCATTGTCCTTAAGATTCAAGGGTTTGGGTTTGTGTTCACCTATACCAATTGGCGAGGATTATTATCAAGCCTTCCCCAGGAAAGGGGGTGTAGGACTTGGGGGGATATTTTGGGGGAAGATGTCTCCAAGTGGGGCTCTTTCCCTGTTATATTTGCTAGATGCTTGGTGGTGGCAGCAATGAAGTCCAGGGACAAAAGGAAAAATAGTTTGTACCTTGGGGAAGTTTTAACCTAAGCTGGTAAAAATAAGCTTAGGGGATTTTTCATGCAGGTCCCCACATCTGTACCCTAGAGTTCAGAATGGGGAAGGAACCTTGACAGCCTATTTACCATGAATAGATAAAGATCAATTAATTGCCAAAATCATGTTATCCCATCATACCATCTCCTCCATAAACTTATCAAGTTTAATCTTGAAGCCAGATAGGTCTTTTGTCCCCACTGCTTCCCTTGGAAGGTTCCAGAACTTCACTCCTCTGATGGTTAAAAACCTTCGTCTAATTTCAAATCTAAACTTCCTGGTGGCCAGTTTATATCCATTTGTTCTTGTGTCCACGTTGGTACTGAGTTTAAATAATTCCTCTCCCTCTCTGGTATTTATCCCTCTGATATAATTATAGAGAGCAATCATATCTCCCCTCAGCCTTCTTTTGGTTAGGCTAAACAAGCCAAGCTCCTTGAGTCTCCTTTCATAAGACAGGTTTTCCATTCCTCGGATCATCCTAGTAGCCCTTCTCTGTACCTGTTCCAGTTTGAATTCATCTTTCTTAAACATGGGAGACCAGAACTGCACACAGTATTCCAGATTAGGTCTCACCAGTGCCTTGTATAACGGTACTAATACCTCCTTATCTCTACTGGAAATACCTCGCCTGATGCATCCCAAGACCGCATTAGCTTTTTTCATGGCCATATCACATTGGCGGCTCATAGTCATCCTATGATCAACCAATACTCCAAGGTCCTTCTCCTCCTCCGTTACTTCTAATTGATGCGTCCACAGCTTATAACTAAAATTCTTGTTATTAATCCCTGACTTTACACTTCTCACTATTAAATTTCATCCTATTACTATTACTCCAGTTTACAAGGTCATCCAGATCCTCCTGTAGGATATCCCTGTCCTTCTCTAAATTGGCAATACCTCCCAGCTTTGTATCATCTGCAAACTTTATTAGCACACTCCCACTTTTTGTGCCGAGGTTAGTAATAAAAAGATTAAATAAGATTGGTCCCAAAACCAATCCCTGAGGAACTCCACTGGTAACCTCCCTCCAGCCTGACAGTTCACCTTTCAGTATGTCCTGCTGTAGTCTCCCCTTAACCAATTCCTTATCCACCTTTCAATTTTCCCATGTGGCACTGTATCACCTAATAATTCCCCATGTGGCACCAGTATCAAATGCCTTACTGAAATCTAGGTAAATTAGATCCACTGTATTTCCTGTGTCTAAAAAATCTGTTACTTTCTCAAAGAAGGAGATCAGGTTGGTTTGGCACAATGTACCTTTTATAAAACCATGTTGTATTTTGTCCCATTTACCATTGACCTCAATGTCCTTAACTACTTCCTCCTTCAAATTTTTTTCCAAGACCTTGCATACTACAGATGTCAAACTAACAGGCCTGTAGTTACCCGGATCACCTTTTTTTCCTTTCTTAAAAATAGGAACTATGTTAGCAATTCTCCAGTCATACAGTATAACCCCTGAGTTTACAGATTCATTAAAAATTCTTGCCAATAGGCTTGCAATTTCATGTGCCAATTCCTTTAATATTCTTGGATGAAGATTGTCTGGGCCCCCCGATTTAGTCCCATTAAGCTGTTCGAGTTTTGCTTCTACCTCAGATATGGTAATATCTACCTCCATATCCTCATTCCCATTTGTCATTCTACCATTATCCCTAAGATCCTCATTAGTCTCATTAAAGACTGAGGCAAAGTATTTATTTAGATATTGGGCCATGCCTAGATTATTTTTAACCTCCACTCCATCCTCAGTGTTTAGCGGTCCCACTTCTTCTTTCTCTGTTTTCTTCTTATTTATATGGCTATAGAACCTTTTACTATTGGTTTTAATTCTCTTTGCAAGGTCCAACTCTGCTTAACTTTTAGCCTTTCTCACTTTATCCCTACATGTTCTGATCTCAATAAGGTAGCTTTCCTTGCTGATCCCTCCCATCTTCCACTCCCTGTATGCTTTCTGCTTTTTCTTAATCACCTTTCTGAGATGCTTGCTCATCCAGCTTGGTCTACAACTCTTGCCTATGAATTTTTCCCCCTTTCTTGGGATGCAGGCTTCTGATAGCTTCTGCAGCTTTGACTTGAAGTAATTCCAGGCCTCCTCCAACTTCAGATCCATAAGTTCTTCAGTCCAATCCACTTCCCTAACTAATTTCCTTAATTTTTGAAAGTCAGCCCTTTTGAGATCAAAAACCCTAGTCGCAGATTTATTTTTGTTTATCCTTCCGTTCAGTTTGAACTGAATTAGCTCATGATCACTTGAACCAAGGTTGTCCCCTACAACCATTTCTTCTATGAGGTCCTCACTACTCACCAAAACCAAATCTAAAATGGCACCCCCTCTTGTCGGTTCAGCAACTACTTGATGAAGGAATCCATCAGCTATCGCATCTAGGAAAATCTGAGCCCTATTATTATTACTAGCATTTGTCCTCCAGTCTATATCTGGGAAGATAAAGTCTCCCATGATGACGCAGTTTCCATTAGTATTTACTTCATTAAAAACATTAAAGAGGGCTCTATCCATATCCAAATTAGATCCTGGCGGTCTATAGCACACCCCAAGCACTATTACAGGGGAGGCTCTTGTAGTTTTCTTCCCCAATGTGATTTTTGCCCAGATGGACTCTGTCTTATCCATTCCATTGCTTCTTATTTCTTTACATTCTACCTCATCATTGATATACAATGCTACTCCACCACCTTTACCTTTATTTCTGTCTTTCCTAAACAGCACATACCCTTCAATATCTGTAGTCCAGTCATGACGACTATTCCACCATGTTTCTGTTATCTCTATAATATCTGGTTTCACTTCCTGCACCAGTAGCTCTAGTTCCTCCATTTCATTACCTAGGCTCCTCGCATTGGCGTACAAACATCTTAATTTTTGCTGTTTGGCCTCGGTCACATTCTTTACCCAATTAGGCACAGACATTCTACCGCCAGTATGACCTATTAGACTGGTATCCACACTGCCCTTCCTCCTTATGTGCATTCTCCTACCCACGGCTGTATCCTTTCTTACTTTGTTTTCTTCCCTCTCAATGTTAAAATCCAGCGTGGAGATTACCTGGACATCTCCCAACCATCTCCCCCAGATTCCTAGTTTAAAGCTCTCTTAATCAGTTGTGCCATCCTCCATCCTAGAAGTCTATTTCCTTCCCTACTCAGATGAAGTCCATCCTGAGAGAACTGTCCTCCCAGTGGCCATACATCTCAAAGCCTCCCTTATAGCACCACTGCCTGAGCCATCTGTTGATAGTCATAATTTTGCCCTTCTCTAGGAACAGGCAGAATCCCACTGAAGATCACCTGAGCCTCGATTTCCCTAAGTGTCTTCCCCAGCCTGGCATAGTCTCCCCTGATACGTTCCAGTGAGAATCTACCTGTATCATTTGTTCCCACATGAAGGACGATCAGTGCATTCTTTCCCACTCCCTTTAGGATCCTCTTCAACCTCAGGTCCACATCCCATATCTTAGCACCTGGTAGACAGCACACCCTTCTATTTTCTGGATCAGCTCTGGTTACAGGCCTGTCTATTCTTCTCAGTAAGGAGTCCCCGATCACATAGACCTGCCTTTTCCTGGTGACAGTGTGATTCTCTGGTCTATCCCCTGTTCCCTCTGGCTGCAAGTTCTTTCCATTCCTATTCTCCCTTTTAATCCTCTTCAACGCTATTCTGTATCCTCCTGGGGCTCATATTTGGTGTAGTCTCCATTGACTTCCCCTTTTCCTTTAGGACTAGCTGCTCTTCTCTTCTTCCTTGCCCTTCCACCTTCAGTGACCACCTGCTGAGCCCCTTCTTCATTTTCCAACTCTGAAAACCTATTCTTGAGCTCTATTTCTCCTTCACTAGCCTATCTTTTCCTCTGCCTGGTTCTCTTAGTCACATGTTTCCACTGTCCATTTTCTTCACCCAGCAGTCCCCCCTCAGAGTTCTTCGGTCCTGCTTCCATCTGCAAGTCTGAGCTTTTCCCTTCAGCCGCCTCATGTCTTTGCTCCATAATCTGCTCGAACCCCCTTCTAAACTCAACCAGACTTTCCACCTGCATCTCCAATCCTCGGATCTTTTCTTCCATCAGCTCTATCAGGCGGCACTTCATGCAGATGAAACTCTTTCCAGGTACCCCCTCAAGGATCATGTACATACTGCAGCTTCCACATCCAGTCATCTTCACTGTGTCTTCTACTATCACTGTTGCCTCTGTATCTGTCATAGCCTTCCCACCTAAATCCTGTTAATCTGGGAAACAGAAGCCACACCAAAACACCACCACCCACAGCAAAAACAAACCCCAAACGAGCACCGCAATACAAACTCCCCTGTCACACTCCTACTCAAACTCCCCTGCTTACAGCTCTGTCTGCTTGCTCCTGTGCCGCTGTGGCTCTCATTGAATTCAGGTACGTAAGCATAGCTGATTGCTACAAGTTATCCAGACCGTTTAGTCAATGAATTTTGACGATGTCCATGGATAGCATTTTTCAAATGTGTTCATTGTTCAAAATGATTGAATAGTTCTTTGTCTATATTTTAAGTTAATTGAGAGTGTGTGTGATCCACTGAGCTGGGATGTACAAGGCCTGGGTTCTATTCTCACTTCTGCTGCTAGCCTTCTGTGTCTCCTTGGGCAAGTCACTTCGCTTCTCTGTGCCTCCATTTCCCCAGCTATAAAATGAGGATAGTGGGACTTGCCTTGAGAGCAGGATGGGAAATGGTTTTCCCATCCTGCCAAATTTTTAAAGACTTTAAAAAAAAAAAAGAGGGAAAAAAAACAACCCAGTTCTGCTTTAGGTCAAAACAGAGAGTTCCTGAAAATTTTCACAAAAATTAGACACCCCCCTCATGCATGGCTAGGCTGTGGCTCCGAGACTCCATGCCTCAGCTGGAGCCAGGTTGGATTGGAGTAAGAGTCACGGAGGCAGCTGTGGGAAGCTGGCATGGACCCTGCACCTCCGCCTGCCCTGGGCTGGGCTGGGTGGGCAGGCAGCCCGGGGGCTGGGGACACAGGCAGGGGGCTGCTTTCAGCCCCCTGCCACTCCGGGCATGGGGGGGTCTGTGCAACTCCCACAAACGCACAGGCTCGCTGGCCAGGTTCCACTAGCTGCTGGCTTGGCTGAGGGGTGAGGCCTCGGGGGGAAGAGGAGAGGAAGGGGGCCGGGTCCGCCATGGCGAAAAGTGGACAGGCCAGGCCCGTCCACTTTCAAAAGGAGGGAAGTCCAGCCTCCCCTCCCCGTTCCAGCACCACTGACTGAATGAGAGCTAATACAAGTATATCTGCTCAAACTGGGAGTCACACCCCTAACTCCAAGTGTACACAGTCTTATCCTGAATCTGTATGATACAGGAGTGTGGACACTAGCTCCCTCTACTCCAGCAGCAACCTGGTGTTCCCAATGCAGTACGTAGTAATGATGCTGCTGGTTTGGGTTTGCATTGCATTGCCTTGGAACATACAGTGATTTTCAACAGGCTGCTAACATTTTCCTCAGGAACTCAAGTGAGAGATGGGAAATACTTTATACCTTGGCTAAAGCTGAATGGCATTTCATGGGTCAAAGGGGGATTCCCTATGCTGAATATCAGAGGCCTGCTGCAAACAATGGAGGTGTGAAGGCATGTCAGAAAAAAGCTCCCAAGAATCTTCTTGTTATGGAAAGAGTGAGGCAATCTAAAAACAGGTTTGTTACCAGATGCACCTATAATTAAGGTCCTTCCATGGATTCCAATGACTTCAATGGGGCTCTGTGAGGGTGCAAGGAGTTCATTGCTGGGATAGGGCGTGTATTTGCATTATTAAACATGGTCCAGTTGGCAGAGACATGTCTAACATACATTGTTACAAACTTGCATCTTTCCCTGTAAAATATATAATTAATTTGAATTTTAATAACACAAAACCCACAGTGTTCACAAGGATGAAATTATAGAAGATTTCTTTTTCTTCTATTTTTGTCTCCAAGGCTTTTTCAGTAGACTGGTATCATTCTAACTTAAACTGCCTACTGTACTTCCAGTGAATATTATGATTAAGATTTACAGCTAAAATCAATTTATTTGATACATAATCTTTCATAGCTCAATGTGTTGATTCAGATCTAAAATTAGAGCAAAAATAAAAACAGGCTAAAATTGTAAAATTTTGAATTAATAAACATGATACACGTAACTATAACAACTGTGGACAAATGCTGTCATTAAATGTAACTGCACGAATAACCCATTGGGTGTATTCCTGGCTTGGTTTTCTTTATCTCTTTATTATTGTACAACACATAAGAAAATAATATTTCATTAAAATATGCAGTCAGAATTAAAGTATGGAATTTCTACAGTGAGAAGTCATGCAATTATGATTCCCTCTAACATAAGGTATAACTCTGTTAGGACTGAATTGTGAAATTTGATGAATAGGAAAGAAGACTGCGTAGGGCACTTATTTGTAGATTTTGTACAGTGCTTTATTATCCTCGGGAACTCCTGGCCAACTCAAGAATTTTAGGTTTCAGAGTAACAGCCATGTTAGTCTGTATTCGCAAAAAGAAAAGGGGTACTTGTGGCACCTTAGAGACTAACCAATTTATTTGAGCATAAGCTTTCGTGAGATTGGTTAGTCTCTAAGGTGCCACAAGTACTCCTTTTCTTTTTTCCAAGAGTTTTAGAACTCCTTTTGCCATAGCCTGAAAAGATGGTAAAGGAATCACTAGAAACAGCAGAAAGAATAAGACGTAAAGGTTTGCTGCTATATAACCCTTCTTATTAATGAGAAATTGAATGGTTCATTTTGGCTGCAGGGGTTCATCTACATCCTGATTCTGAATTAGATGCTGAAAATGCTCAGCAGTGCAATTATAGAACTCAACCTTTGGGTAATTCTGCCTTGACTATTACAGATCAAGAATTCACTTCTCTTCAGGGGTGTAATTCAGACCCTATTGCAATCAATAGGAATTTTGTCACATACTTCAATGGGGCCAAAATTTCACCCCTGGTAATCATCGAGTTAGAAACCGAGGTGTTTTTTAAACTCACACTAGGCACCTAAATACATTAAAAAGTCTGGCCTTGGGTGCCCAGTTATGCTATTTTAAGCACATTTTTGTGTTGGGGTTGCCCTAAAGTCAGGTTGGCTGGTCCCAGGAGAATTGCCCTAGTGTAGCGGGATTCAATGTCTCCCACTCAGGAAAGGAGGAACTGTGTTACTGGTTGCTTTTTACAGCAGCAACTACACTGTCTGCATTCAATATATGAAATAAACGATAATGATAACAACTGTAAAGCCATGTGATACTGCTTTCCTGTACCTCACAGTTAGCATTGCGAGACCCATAAAGTGATACAATAAATGGAGAACACACTTTAACTAAATTTTGAATGAAAAAAATACATTCTTAGAAGGGAGCACAAATCTAAGGTGGTAACATGCATTGAGTCTTCCCCAATATAGCCCCATCGTATTGCGTGCGATCCTGCTCCACCTTTACTAAAAGGCCTAGTTTTTTCAGTCCCTGAATAGGCATTGAAAATGGGTTTCATTTGTGATTTTTTTTTCTATAAAGGTTTTTGAACAAGTAAATTGAAAGCACTAATATAGAATGAACTTTAATGTAAGATGTGCTGTAGCCAAAAGCTTTTTGGGAGCCAGTTTTGCATGTTGCATACTGGACCCTGTGAATTCCACAGCTAAAGATTTGCCTCCAGCCCCACTAAAGTCAGTTTTTATGCTTGCTTAGTGGTGTGTGAACCCCTCAGGAGGATAGAACGCCAAACTCTGAAACATTTCACGTTCAGTCAAGTACACCAAGGAGTGCTGAGTTAATGGTGTGATACCCAGAATCCCGTATATCTTCATTTCTCCTCAGTAGAGCTGGTCAAATAACAAAAGTACTGTTGACAAATCATTTACCAGCTGACAGAAAATTCCTAATAATTTCCTTGGAAGGTTATTTCTTTGATTTAAATTATTTGACCACCTATGGAGCATCTGTAGTTGCATAAATGACAAACCTTTTGTAAATTAAACTCTTCTGGAATATTAGTAAGTCAGTTCTATCCCTCATCCTCAAAGAACTTCCTCACAGTAATTCTTCCTCCTGCAGAAATGGGCTGGCTACTACATCTGGGCAAGAACTGGATTTTCCATTAGGCAGGAAAATCCACTATTTTGAAACTTGTTCCATTCTGAAATGCAACAAATTCAAAACATTTTGGAATTTCCACCAAAATGAAAATAATTAATAAATACATTCATTTGGAGCCAATCAAAACTTTTCATTCTATTTCAACCTTCTTAAACTTTTTCAAAATGAATGTCTTTCAAAAATTAATTTTGAAATAAAAATCAAATGTTCTGAAAATATCAAAATTTTGACACAGTCAAAATGCTTTTTTTTTTCAACTAAAATTTAATTGAAATCCACACATCTTCTGAAAGATTTAGATTTAAATGAAAAATGTATTTTTTGGGTAAAAAAAAAACATTTTGGTAAAAAAATCCTAACTAGCTCTGCGACTACCTCACCTTCCAGAGCCCATTAATGCTTCTGGAGGTGTCACTACAGAAGGGAAATATAATGTCTCTGAGCTGCCTGTGCAGTGTTGTACCCACCCTCTTTTAACTCAGCATAAATCTGGTAGGAGGATTGAAATATGGTATAATACAGGTTAGCATTCTGTTAAAACTCCCCCTTTAAGTTCTACATTCCTACCATTTACAATATTTACACTATCACCCTGTTTTTGAAATTCAGTATGTATCAGTCTAAGTGTCTTTGAAACATACTGGTTTTCTAATTATACGACCCAAACGTTTAACAGCTTGGTCATCTGGCTGTCCATCAGTTGCAGCGACTGGCTGTGGTTGGTTTGTAATTCTTGTCTGTCATCTTGTTCTGCATCTGGCATCTGTAGAGTTTGCTGTGTTGATTGTTCTTTCTGAGGAACAAACTGTAGATGTTGGACAATTTCTATTGAACTCTCCACTGTCAGTCTTCTGGATCACATCGCTGAGTTCTTTTCTTTATGACAGTTAGTTATTCATTCTTTTACTCCATCCAATTTGACATGAACATGGTCACCTGGTTCTAGTCCTGATAGTTCTCTGAGTGTCATTTTATGAACACTTTTACAACCGCTCTTTTTGTCTTTTTATCCAATTCGGCAATTCTCATCATGTCTGGCCACTTTAGAGTAGATTCTTTTCCAAAGTTTCAGTTCTGAGTTGCCTTCCCATCAGGAGCTGTGCAGGACTATATCCAGTAGCTGCTATTGGTGTTGATCTGTAAATCAGAAGAGTAAGGAAAGGGGTTTCCTGCTATAGAATTTTCTTGGCTGTCTGTACAGCTCTCTCCACCTCTCCATTGCTTGTGGGTATTGTGGGCTGCTAGTAATATGATCAAAATAATATTTTGTTTGGAATTACTTAAATTCTGCTGTAGTGAATTGAGGTCTGTTGTCTGTCTGGGACACTGGATTGAGCATGAACGCACTTTAATTTCTTGATAACATTGAAACGTTATGTCTTCCAAGTATGTTACTTCTTTATACCTGAAAAAAATAGTCCTCAATGACCAGGAAATGATGTCATCTGAATATGCATACATCTGCAGCTAGTCTCTTCCAAGGTCTTTGTGGTAGAGGTGTTTGTACACTGTATGGTTCAGCATTGTCTCTTAAACTGATTTGTACTGGATCTCCTTTCAAAAGTCCAGTGTCACCAAATCTTCCTATGAGTTCTTCCACCTTTCTCTCTAGGCCCATCATGGCCGCTAAACTGAAGCTGAAAAGGTTGTTGGCCTGTGGTTCTCTGAATGCAGAGTTTTTATCTTTGTAAGTTGTTTCTGTAGTGAATTGGCCCATGAAGTTCAGAAGACCTCCAAAGGTGGTCAGAGCTGTGTCAAGTTTGGGAGGGGCTGAAGGTGATTACAAGTCCCTTCTGAGATGACTGTGATGTCAGATCCTGAGTCAATTTTAAAGGTAAGAGTCTTGCCATAAATACTCAGTTTCACTTTCCAGGCAGATTCTATATCATCACAAGTGATAAATCCCAGAAACAATGGCTCTTGATTGTCTGCAATATGAGTCAACTCCCTGATCATTTTGATGTGACAAACAGCTGCAAAATGCCCATATTTTTTGCAGTTGTCACACTGTGTGCCTCTGGCTGGACATGCACCAGCTCTTGGGGTATGACTTTTTCCACACCTTGTCATGTAGGCTGAAATTTGTCTCGCTTAGCCTGGGAGTTCTATCTCCTTGTCTCAGGGGTTTTATGATCACTTTTAACACTCAAGTGTCTATTTACAGTTTCTAAGATAGTTTCAGATTTTTCAAGTTTGTCAAGTTATTTCCCCCTGAGAACCCAGACAGAATGGAGGATGACATTTTGAAGAGAAAAATAGTGTCCTCCACACAGCATGACCTAGCATGCATCATATGTCTGAGACGGGTTCCTTGGCGTGCAACCTGAAACTGAGGTACCGCTGAGCCCTCTGTCTTATTAACTTTGGCTCCCTCTCACACTGAGATGTTGTGGCAAGTTGCAAACCCCTCCAGGTTCTGCACTTAGACAGACATCCACAGTCAGGGACACACCCAGCTGAATTACATGAATGCTTCTCCTAGCCCCTCATGAACCAAAAATAGAGAGGCTTCAGCCAGTTCCCCAGCTCCCCAGCCTAGGTCCCCAGGCCTGTACCATCCTGCCCTGATCGGAAGCCTGCGCAGTGTAAATTTATTACCCAATCCACCACTTCTATAAAGGAAAGTGGATATGTACCAGTTTTTGTACACTGAGCAAATTCCTGAAGCACTTCAAGCAAAACACACTGTTTTAGGTAAAATATAAAACAGATTTATTAACTACAGAAAGATAGATTGTAAGTGATTTTAAGTAGTAAGCGTACAGATCAAAGTTGGTTACCCAAGAAATAAAAAGTAAAACTGCAATCTGAGTTCTAAGAACTAGAAAGGATTTGAATCAAGCAGTGTCTTACCCTGATAGACAATACAAGCGGGTCACAGATTTTCTATACACAGGTGGAAATCCCCTTCAGCCTGGGACCACCTCAGTCTTTGTTCTCCAGACATGTCTCCAGGTGTTGAGTTGTGAGGGGAAGTGAAGCCAAATGATGATGTCACTTGCCCTTATTTATAGGTTCCTCCAGCTTGCTGAAAAGAACTTTCGCTATCACATGAATCAAACAGTGTCCATTGTCTACATGCTCCCCCTGAGAAGCCTTCATTGGACACAGATCATGTGACAGTCCTTGGTAGTATGGATTCCCCTTAATGGACCATCCGCACTTTCTGGCTTCTCCATTGTTGCACCTGAAAGGCTGGTTGTGGGTGTTCCCAGCCTCACAACATATTTCAGTAACACGCACATAGCAAAACTTTGTAACTTCCCATAAAATGATAGCACATACAATCCAACAGGATATTAATATTCAATGGATCAAGATTTTTAAAATGATACCTCACAAGGCATACTTTGTACAAAACATATCATAATTATATGACAGTGGTGAAAATGGGGGTTCTAGGATGCTGCTATCAGGCACAGAATGCCACAACGTCACACTCTGCAGATCAAAATGGCATCTTCTGCATACTATGGATCTCTAAAACCCCATCTGCTGATGATGTGACCCCACTTGGGATCGCAAACCACAGCTTGGGAATAGCTGGAATAGGGTTCAATCTCTCTTCAATTGTAGCTGCTGTGAAAGGTTTTTATCTGTTAACCCAATAGCCAACCTGCCTCTGATATTTTTATGTTTTGCATTCCCAGAATCACAGTTTTCATCCAAAGTGTACAGAGCTTTCATAAAACATTCAACATTTTCTCCTGGTACTTGAATTCTCTTGTGAAAACATGCTCTTTTATAAACCCCATTTCTCTGAGGTATAAAGTATGCATCAAACATAGTCTGAAGCCTTTCAGAATCATCTTTGTGACTGTCTTCAGTAAAAGTAAAAAGGATTAAAAAACATGCTCTGCTTGCTTCCCTATGGCATAAATTAAAAAATATACCTGTATATCATCAGTTTCCTTATGGAACTTGGTAGCAATGCAAAATCTTTCTTGCTTCTAGTCTGTCCAGTCTGAATGTTTGTCAAAGCTGAAGTTTTGTAGGTCATTGAAGAGTAGTATGTTGATGAGATCCTGTAATCTTTGTTGCTTTGTTCCTTCTGTTTGCAGCCTTTGTTGCTACAGTACTTTTCTTCTGTCTCTGTTCTTAATCCCACTGATGCCACCATGTCATGTTCTTTCTATACCTGATATGGACTGGTCACAGCTTGCTTATACACACCAGAGGCATTCATCAAAAGATCTTTTAATAAGTTTCATGCTCTCCCAGCTATGGCTGAGGTTAGTTTAAATAAGGTATTTTACATACAGTGCCACCTAGTGTCTGAGCAGTATAATACAATTTAACATTCCACTACAGATATCACACAGGAACATGCAGGCTCCCACTAAAGACTTTGGCATAAGGCTTGGCCCTTTTTTAGATCGAGTTTTCATGGCTGTCTTCCTTAAAGTGTTTATAATCTTTATTGATAGCTGCTTTCTATTCAGATCTGTCTGTGTTCAAAGTTATCGATATTGCAGCATGAGGTGAAATTCTGCTTAAGGATGTCAAGCATTTTGTTTTCTGCTCCTCCTGCACTTTCTGAGTTCTAGTTTGTCATAGAAACCTTTTTTTCAGGAGTCTATTATCACCCATTCTGATGACATGACCTGTTCAGCTAAGCTAAGCTTTGATGATCATTGCCTTGATGCTAGTTGGTTTTGGTCTTTCAAGGTTGTTAACGTTTGAGATTT
Organism: Lepidochelys olivacea; assembly: GCF_965140295.1. Taxonomy (NCBI): domain Eukaryota; kingdom Metazoa; phylum Chordata; order Testudines; family Cheloniidae; genus Lepidochelys; species Lepidochelys olivacea. The sequence goes on from NC_140416.1 coordinate 106,264,474, forward strand.
TGTCTTGCACGTGGACCTTCAGCATAGAGCAGAGACAGCACATGTGAGATTTTTCATGTTGCTTAATGTCTCTGTGGTAAACTGTCCATGTTTCAGTATGAATTATATGTATGTTAGATACTCATCAAATAATGTTCTTCTGTGGAATTAATGTGATTACTGACTTCCAGCCTCTGCTTACTAATAAAAAAAAGGAAATGTTTGTTGTAAATGTCATTCTGACAGCAGGTAGGTGTTCTCTGAAACTGTCAAGGACTACACGTACATTTGTTTTTAGTCTAGAGTGGTAACTATGGATATATCAGGAAAAATTCTGTTATTAGTTACACTGATTGAACCCAAAGTATCTTCACTGAAGTCAGTTGAGTTACTCCAAATTTACACCTGGGTAACTGAGAGCAGAATTTCTCATCACTGTTTGTGTTGGGTCCTTACAGCTTAGACATATTTTTTATATTTCCAGTGTTGGTGTTTGATACTGCTAATAACTGTATTGATTTGATCTAGTATTTGGAATTTCTGTATTAAGTTCTTTGGTCACAATCTTAGCTTCACACAATATGTTTGCTAGCTATTGTCAGAGAGAGAGAGAGAGAATTCACTTTAGATTTATGGCATCAACTGTAGGTGGCCTGTCATCATTCAGAACCTGGAATGTGCTCATCAAACCTTTGACAGTCTATAGCCCAAGAGGACACCTGAAAAACCTGGCAGTATTTGTAGACTTTTCATTAACGGTTTGCAATGAAACCGTCCAAGTATTTTTTCACACGTTCTGTCACCCTAATTAATTCAGAACATACTGATGGCAAAATATGCAGCTCCACTCAGAATATTCAGTGTATGAGTACAACAGTGGACACTAATTGCTTGTTTAACTCTGCCTCCACTCTTGTAACAATCCTATCACAACACTACCCAGTAATACACTTGAGATCACGTTTCCAGTGCAAGAGTTCATGAACAATGAAGTTGTAAATTGATTAATCTTTTAGTTTTTTTGGAAATGGAAACCATCTAGGTAATTTTGCTAAATTGCATGTGACTGCACAAGAGGGTGTAATTGTTTTTTTTTCTAGATGTCTTTCGAGTCAGTCATGTCATAAGAAAAAAATAAACCATACCTTCACATTAGAAAACTTCCAGTGCTTTCTTCTGAGGACTCATTAAAGGCTGGGATTCCCAAAGAGAGAGGTGCACAACTGCTATTAAAAGTCAATGGAAGTTGGATGGCTAACTGCCTTGATTGCTTTTAGAAAATCTCAGACTTAAAATTCTGAAGTGAATGTGATGCTCGTATGAGCTGTAATGTAAGTGCCCTGTAGCTTTTGGTAAGTTTAGGTTGCACAAGTTACTAATAACTTTTTTTTTAACTGAGGTGGCTATGTAAGATTATTATTCAGTAAGATTGGTGTATCACACAAATAGAAACATGAAGACTTTACTTAAAATTCACATAAATCCAGGCATAAGTTTAAAAATACAAAAACAGATACATATAACAAAACACCCCCCAGGGCTGATATACAACCTTATGTAGACCATTAGAAATAAAGATGAAGAGAAGAATAATTTGAGAGCAGCATAAGTGCCAACAATGCCCTTCTGCCATGTACATTGGCCAAACCGGACAATCTCTACGCAAAAGAATAAATGGACACAAATCAGATATCAAGAATTATAACAGTCAAAAACCAGTTGGAGAACACTGGTCACTCAATTTCAGATCTAAAAGTCGCAATTCTACAACAAAAAAAACCTTCAGAAACAGACTCCAGTTAGAAACTGCAGAATTGGAATTAATTTGAAAACGGGACACCATTAAATTAGGCTTGAATAAAGACTGGGAGTGGATGGGTCATTATATAAAATAAAAACTATTTCCCCATGCTAATTTTTTCCCCTACTGTTACTCACACCTTCTTGTCAACTATTGGAAATGGGCCATCCTGATTATCATTACAAACGTGTTTTTTTTTCTTTCTCCTGCTGATAATAGCCCACCTTAATTGATTGGTCTCATTAGAGTTGGTATGGCAATACCCATTTTTCATGTTCTCTGTGTATGTATATCGTCCTACTGTATTTTCCACTGCATGCATCTGATAAAGTGGGTTTTAGCCCACAAAAGCTTATGCCCAAATAAATATGTTAGTCTCTAAGGTGCCACAAGTCCTCCTTGTTCTTTTTGACTGATACAGACTAACACGGCTGCCACTCTGAAATAAGTGCATTTGATGGTAATGAGGCTTCCTGTTTTCTGTCACCCCTCATGTCCCAGCTAAGGGTTGGTCTGACAATCTTCTATAACTTTTTTCCCTTACATCCCTACACACGTCCAGGACCATATTTGATTTAGGTCACATGTATGGTATTCCGGGGAACCATATTTAGGTTTCCAGCTTGCTAGCATACAGTTATTTGTGTCACTTCATTTCCCAGTAGTTTCTATATGTACATGTGGTTTCTCCATGGTTACATGTACCAAAAAACCCCTAGAAATCCATTAGTTTAAACTCAGACTGTTCTTTTGTGGTCATGTGTTTATCACAACGTATGTATTGCTAAAGCTTCTATAAACCTTGCAACCCTACATCAAATAATTATGCTACTTGCCAGGCCTTGCTAGGCCTCATGCTAATCATTATATCTTACTAGACCTTAATTAAGCTTATGGCAAACCTATTTTATTTACTTATTATATTTCTGTTTCCCTGCTTATATTATAGCATTTCTTAAGCAGTTTAATTTATAACATATAGATTGACATTTATTTTCACATATGGACCTTCCAAGATCAGGTCAGAGACTAAAGGTCAGCGATCCACTTTAAATATATTGTACTTCCTTTAGAAGAAGTCATACCCTCTTTAAATATATTCCTAAAGTTTGGCTGAATTAAGCTACCAGTCAATATAATCCCTAGCAGTGTTTTTATTTCTATGTGGATCTAAAAAATGTACTTGAGAAAGCAATAATTTGTCTTTCAACAGACCATGGACACTTCGAATAATATTTGACACTATGTAGTTATACAATGTCTTCCATATGTTGGCAGACTTTTACTGTGCAGGAAAGGTCAGTGGATTGGAACTAGTGCATGACAAGGACAGAAGAGCAGAATGTGAGACAGAATTCTACATGTTTGACAGCAGTGGTTGTCGGAACTCTTGAAAAGGCCAATATTCAACTCACTGATTCTTCCAGGTTGTGACTTGTATGTTAAAGCATAATAATGACTGGGAAGCTGTCTCAATCTATAACAAAGAATAAACAGAGAAGTGATGTTTTAAAGAGGTGAAATAGCCATGAGGCAAAATGATAACGGAAAAGACTTAATTAAAGCTAGAACTGTCGATGAAGTGTTTAGAGAAAGAGGGCCAAACTAATTCCGGGTCCGATTGCATTGTCATTGCTCAGACGTAGGTGCTGATCACCCAAGAGTGAAGACATTCATACCCTTAGCTGCTTCTGAAAACTTTAGTCCCAGGCTGTGCATACATAAGGCCTTTTGGAGAACGAAGGGCCATATTTACAAAGGTATTAAGTGCCTAAAGATGAAAGTTGATGTCTAATAGGATTTACAAAACCATCTAAGCAAATTAGGTGCTTAACTGACTTGGGCATTTTTGTAAATCCCAATAGGCTCCAACCTACATCTTTCGGTTCCTAAATACCTTTGTAAATCTGGCCCCAACACAATGCATCTCCAGGTCTTGCACCTGGCAGTTATTTTTATCACTATGCAGCTGCATGAGGCTTGGTCCTGAACTCCTTATTGAAACATTAATTTCAGGATATGATTTACTTCCTGTATTGTACTCATATAGTGTTTTTGTTGCAGGTTGCTTTTAAACAGCTGCTCTGTTTCACCTTCATGGTGGCAGCATTCCATCATTTGGCGAAGGATTCATAAAGAGGGCATTTTGCAACATTTTGCCCTGGTTTACAAACACTTTGGGAGCCTTTGGGATGAAATTTCATACAGATGCAAATCATTACCATGAGTCATATGGAATAAGAGGTGAATACCAAAGTATTTGGGTCTGGTTTGTAGAATCATCCAGATTAAATCTAGATGTTTTCCAGAAGCTTTTCTTAACTTATCTGAATTTGTCGGGCTGGGGATGCAACTTGTTCGTACTTTCTGATTTGGGGTGTTTTTTTAAAAATGAAAAGAACAACACTTCTTTCAACACTACAGTATTTCTGCTTCCTGCACAGCCTCAAACCAAGAACCGCAAGTATGTTAGAATTCTAATTTAAAGCAAAAGGTAACCATTTTTCAGGTACTAAAAGATTTGAATTCAGTTTGGTTCATGTGTCAGGTAATGGCTTGGGCTGACACTTATTTTATCCAAACATATTTACTCATCTCACATAAGAAAGCAATTTTCTGGTGTCTGTGAAAGCTGGCAGAGAGCGTGATTACAGCACCCTGTGGCATGCTCAGACCCATTCAGTCTCTCTTATTTCAAGCAGGCAACTCACAAGTTTTAGACTGATATAAATAGAGGTTCTGAGACCATTCCAGTGCTAGGGGCTACACAAGCAATAAGACATTCAGGAGTTAGAAAGATAGTAGATACCTGAATTCAGTGCCTGAAGTAGGATATTTTGTTAGGCCTTGTCAACAGAGGAATATTTGCAACCACCTGCACAAGTGTAAAATTAACTAAAAAGCAAAAATGATATTTTGACATGTGCATGCAGTTGTGTCTAACTGGCCTTTTGTATTTGAAAATGCCTGATTCATACATACAATCATGGTGCTTGTACACTCAAATTAGGGGTGCACAGCTGATTACTACCATCTTTGAAAATCAGAACTTTGGCTTAAAACCAACATAAAGAAGTACTTCTTCACACAACGCACAGTCTATGTGTGGAACTCGTTTTCAGGGTTTGTTATGAAGGCGAACAGTGTAACTGGATTCAGGAAAGAACTAGATAAGTTCATGGAGGATAGATCCATCAAGGACTATTAGCAAGATGGGCAGGGACACAACCCCATGTGTTGGGTGCCCCTAAATCTCCAACGACCAGAAGCTGGAACTGCACAACAGGATAGATCACTCAATACTTGTCTAGTCCTGTTCATTCCCTCTGAAGCACCTGCCACTGGCCACTGTCAGAGGACAGGATGCTGGGTTGAATGGACCATTGTTCTGACCCAGTATGGCCATTCTTATATTCTTTTATTATATTAATGCTTGTGCAGTAGGCATTCCAAACATGCCACCTGTGACCTAATGGCTTCAGATATGGAATAAATCAAGTTTTTTTAAAAAATGAAGAAAAATGGTGCCCCTCCACCCCCTGGCAGATAATTATGTGAGGGGCACCTATAAGTGTTTCCTAGCCTTGGATCCAAAGAAAATGAAGTTGTTAAAGCATGGCGATGTGAAACAGAGAGAATTGTGTTCTATTCTGATTAATTATATTTCCCTGTGACCAGTGGTGCTACTTTCAGCCTCATTCTTCTTTGTTTAGTTTTTTCAGTAGTTTGTATGAATCTGTATTACCCACCATGACTGATAATCAATAAGGCCAAACGGAGTTTAATTAAACTTGCATTTCCTATTATTTCATTGAGTTTCAGGTGGCATTCTCACTGGAAACTACATTCTACCTGAAAGAAACATATACCAAGTCCTTGAATTCACTCCAAGATGATTGAAAAAAGATGTTCTTTTATTCCAAGTGTTTTCTGACCTCAGAGGCAATGGTAGGAGTAAATCTGCCTCTGTGGATTAGATTATTCAATAGTTGGGAACACTGGAAAAAAGTAAGCAATTTTTCATAGGTTCATAAATTGCTACAGCCAGAAGGGACCGTTAGATGTGTAATCTGATCTCTTGTATAACAGACTATTACATTTACCCAGTTAAACTGGCATTGAGTCCAGTGACAGTGTTTGGCAAAGGCATTCCATCTTAGTTCAAAGACATCAACAGATGGAAAATTCACCACTTCCCTGATAGAGTCTTGCAGTGGTTAATCTCCCTTACTGTTAAAAATTGTGTCTTATTTCCAGTTTTAATTTGTCTCGCTTCAGCTTCCAGCCATTTGTTCTTGTCTTTCTCTTCTGGATTAAAGAGCCCTTTAGTACCCAGAATTTTCTCCTTGTGACGTTTCTTATGCACTGTAAAGAAGCCACCTCTCAATCCTCTTTTTGATAACCTAAACAGATTGAACTTCTCCTAATCAATTGTGCATAATTCTCCTCCGTTTTGGCAATTAGCCCTTTGGAAGCACTGTTTGGGAATGACCTGTGTTTGCACTATTGAATGTAATCAGGTCATGATCCCAGGACAACCACCAACTTCCAGTTCAGTGATTACTTCATCTTTATCTGTCACAATGAGGTCCAAAATAATTACCTCATGTTGGTACGATACTGTTTGTGTTAGAAGATTACCCTCTCGAGTTTCTAAAAATTATAAATATATTTTACTACTTGGATGCACAGGACCACCAGCATATGTCTCCCAAATTGAAGGCCCCAATAACACAATCTTTCTTCTCACACATTACAGATAGGTGCTTAAGGAGTAACTCGTTGTGTTGTCTGGTTTGATTTACTGGTCTGTAACAGATGCCTTCTGGAGTTTCTTATTTAGCATATTAATCCCTATGCATTCAAGATCCTGTGGTTAACAATAACTCTAAAACAAGGTTGCCCCCCATGCCTGTTTTACCCAGTCAATAGTTCCAATCATGTAAACAGCTATTTGTGTCACTTCATTTCCCAGTAGTTTCTTATATGTACATGTGGTTTCTCCATGGTTACATGTACCAAAAAACCCCTAGAAATCCATTAGTTTAAACTCAAACTGTTCTTCTGTGGTCATGTGTTTATCACAACATATGTATTGCTAAAGCTCCTATAAACCTTGCAACCCTACATCAAATAATTATGCTACTTGCCAGGCCTTGCCAGGCCTCATGTTAATCACTATATCTTACTAGACCTTGCAATATTACAACAAAAAGACTTCAAAAACAGACTCCAATGAGAGACTGCTGAATTGGAATTAATTTGCAAACTGGATACAATTAACTTAGGCTTGAATAGAGACTGGGAGTGGATGTGTCATTACATAAAGTAAATCTATTTCCCCTTGTTTATTTCCCCCCTCCCATCCCCCACTGCTCCTCGGACGTTCCTGTTAACTGCTGGAAATGGCCCACCTTGATTATCACTACAAAAGGTTTTCTACCCCCCCACTCTCTTGCTGGTAATAGCTCATCTTAAGTGATCACTCTTCTTATAGTGTGTATGATAACACCCATTTTTTCATGTTCTGTGTGCATATAAATCTCCTCACTGTATTTTCCACTGAATGCATCCGATGAAGTGAGCTGTAGCTCACGAAAGCTTATGCTCAAATAAATTGGTTAGTCTCTAAGGTGCCACTAGTACTCCTTTTCTTTTTCCCTTCTTAGGTGGTTGGTAGCTACTTGCTTCATACTGCAAAGATGACTGTCATGTATGTTCCCTATAGCTCTCTGTTCAATTCCTCCAGAGACCAGTACTTGGTGAGTATCTGATAATGATTCAAAATGCCTAGCCAGGTTGAATGCCTGCTGGTTTTATTTTTCTAGTATTAAAAAAAGAACTGGTTGTTTTTAATTTTGTGAGAGGGCTTCGTTCAGTTTTGAGGGTCTGGTTTTTACGGGACAAACTGAGGTAAATCAGGAGTGCCGCCCTTGAAGGCAATGGACCTTATTCTCTTTTCACTTTAGAAAGTTTTCTGTTGTTGTAACTCCACTGACCTCAAAAGAGTTTCTGTTTGTTTACACCAGAGTCAGCAAGAGGAAAATCAGGCCCCATGTATGTTGTCAGAGATACTACAAAGCAGAATGAGACTAATGAGTGCATTTACCTTTCCCCATAAGCAGGGCCATCCCTAGGGGTGTGCGGCGCCCGGGTCAAATCAGCCTCCCCTCTAATCTCCTCGCCATCTATCCAGCATGCCCCCCCGACTGCCACTCTCCTCCTTGCCAGCCTCCCCACCCGACTTCTGCCTGCCACTCCCCTCCCCTTTTGCCTCTCACCCCGCTTGCCCTCCCGTCTCACCTCCCCGCCTGCCTCCTCACCTGAATATTGGGACAAATGGTGCCCCGATCATACATCGGTCAGGACGTGGGACAAAGGGCTAAATATCAGGACAGTCCCAATTTTATCAAAGCGCAGGGCCCCCCACAGTGTGAGGCCTGGGGTTGTCGCCTGGATTTGCCCTACCCAAGGGATGGCTCTGTCCATAAGTGCACAGTCTTGGAACAGATGACTAGTTGGAAGCTTGTGGCTGCATTTCCTGATGCTTTTACACACACTCATTGGTTCCTTGTTTGTGCAAATCCATTTAGCAAAGAGAGCACTATACACAGACACATTGCATTAGAAGAGAAGCCTGCAGCAAACAATAGAAACAGGGGGATAAGTTCATCCACAGATTTATTCAGGAGGATGAACTCAAAGCTTAAGTTGAGAACTCACCATGAGAAATGAGCAACCTGCCACAGGCATATACACTTGTCTATGGCAACAACATTATAAACAAGTGTAAGCAGTGTCAGGATGAGCTCCACCCTGACATCTGGTGGTGAGGTGTGGCAAGTTGTGGAAAAGAACTTCAGGGGCTGATCTCATTTGCATAGGCACACCCACCACGCCTAGAATGAGACCATAGCTGCCCAAATGGTCACTTTGGCTGCTATGGGATCCCCAGTGTCTCTGTTATTGGGGCAGGAAGAATAAATTGTTATTACCTTGATTATGGGAACTGTGCTTGGAACTGTACGTGGCCTTTTGTTATGATGGAGGGATTCACCATCAACTAAGTAGCACTCGCTAGGCAAGGGTCATGGGTTCCAAAACTGTGTGAATGGAGAGAGGCTGGGGACAAGTATTAATACTTGGTGGCATGGGCCCCTTGGTGAGGGCCTTACATGCTGATTGCACTTCCTCCTCTCTCCACTGTGGAATATCAGAGCTAATTTTGATTTCATTAGAAGTCTAGTTATAGGCTGCTGAGCTCACTTTGGGCTGACAGTGCACCAGCACTGGGGCTCCCCTACTATAAGCTGAATTCACCTAAGAGCTGAAATCACTGAGTGTTGTGGTAAGTAGTGGGGGAGCCTGAAGATATATTGTGGAGCAGTTTGCGGGACGGCTGGTGAAGCAGTTCGACGCGGAGCAGTGTGTGGATGGCAGGAGCTGCTTGTGGGCCATGGAGCTGAGTGAAGGAGTTCGTGGGGCGGCTGGTGGAGCGGAGCGCAGCTGAGCGAAGGAGTTCGTGGGGCGGCTGGCGGAGCGGAGCGCAGCTGAGCGAAGGAGTTTGTGGGGCGGCTGGTGGAGCGGAGCGCAGCTGAGCGAAGGAGTTTTGTGGGGCGGCTGGCGGAGCGGAGCGCCGCTATGGAGCTATGGGGCGGTCAGCTTCAGATCACGTAAGGTGCCTCTTACCCCGTCCCATTTCCACCCAGGTTGGGAGGTAAAGCTCCGCCGATAAACTTTCGAACTCTGGGACTGCCCTGACCAGGGACAGAGACTTTTGGGGCATTGGACTTTGGGTGATTTGGGGTTGCTGGACTCAAGAACCAAAGGGAAAAGGGCATGCCCCAATTTGCCTGGGGTGGGGTTGTTTTTGCTCATGGGTTGTGTTATGAATCCGGTTGGTGGTGTTTCCCCACATAATGCCACATTGTTTCTCTCTGTTATTAAAAGACTTTTGCTACACTCAGACTATGTGCTTGCGAGAGGGGAAGTATTGCCTCTTGGAGGCGCCCAGCGGGGGTGGTATATATTTGTCCCAGGTCACTGGGTGGGGGCTCGAGCCGGTTTGCATTGTGTTATTGGAATGGAACCCCTAGATATTGAACCCGGCCCTTGTTGCTGCCAACTCTGACGGGCAGAAGGGTTACACAAGGAAGAGGTAACAGAGAGACTGTGCAAATGTTCATAGAATAGAATATGAGGGTTGGAAGGGACCTCAGGAGGTCATCTAGTCCGACCCCCTGCTCAAAGCAGGACCAATCCCCAATTTTTGCCCCAGATCCCTAAATGGCCCCCTCAAGGGGTGAACTCACAACCCTGGGTTTAGCAGGCTAATGCTCAAACCACTGAGCTATCCCTTCCACCTCTACTGAGCTATTCTTCATATTAAACACTTGATGGGTCAAGCCATACAGTGGACAAAGATCAAAGCATAGCAAATTCATATGATCCCAGGTCTCTTAGACCTCATCTATGCTAGCATTTTCCTTCAAATTTCCCATGCTGCAGCAGTACCACTTATAGCAATAGTGGGAGTGTTGATGTAGACGGGCTGCTGATGGTTGTCAGCAATTTAACTGCCTTGTCCTCTGTTCTGGGCAGAGTTATCTCACTGGCTGGATAACACATCCATATTGCTGTGTAAGGCATGGAATATTCCTGAACTGGAATCACTACAATGTTTGTATTACCGTTAGCAAATTTGAGTAAGAAATAGCTTTCTTGAAAAGTCACATCTGTTTTGATAGGTATGAAACTGACAGGGTTCTCTAAATTACTCTTAAAAACATTTGAGGCATTAAATAAAGAATGAGCTAGCTTCTGCCCCTGACCATAGCATCTGAGCTCCTTACATGAAAACTCCATAGTAGTGCATGGAGTCTCTAGTTCTCTCTTTTTGGGGTGAAAACTCTGCTGGGGCTGTTTTGGTTTTTATGTTTATACAGGGTCTCATTAATTTTTGGGGGTAGCTGTTTGGGCAGATGAAGCTATCGTTGTGAATGTCATCCTTGTTATGATGGAAAAGGATTTTATGGAAAAGGCGGCTTTGCAGAATCTCCTTAAAAACAATGGAGGGATAATTGCTATGAATAGTCATTTTAATTCAAAGATAAACATTGGTTCAGCTGCATTCATGACAACATCTATGTGATTGCTTTCCACCCGTGTTTGAAATCATGAGCTTTTCTATCTGGAATCCTCACAAAAAGTGCAATGAATGTTCACTGAATGAGAATTTTGAATCGACACCTGACTGTAATATTCACAGTTTCAACTGAGTGTCATAATTGCTTCAGTGCCCAGGGCAATGGGAGCTGACTGCCCGAAGCTGAGAGAAGCTGCCATCGGGTAGGCAGGGGAGGTGATGATGGACTTAGAGAACAGTATCATTTCAGCCACATCCAGGGCTGCCAACCGCCAGCAGTATCCTGGGACAGGGTGACACTGCCTGGGACTGTCTCATCCAAACCAGGACTGTTGTCAGCTCTGATCTTTAGATTCCAAGGTCACCAGTCCAGCCCCTTTCGTCAACATTTAAATTTAAAGTGGATAAAGAAGAGAAATGTATGATTGAACTTAGGTGTGACATGGCTAGAATGATATTTGACTCTATTACCCTTATTTATAAATGTGTGTTGGATGTATAGATGCTGTGCTGATGAGCCTGGTATAAGGATTTATACTGAATAGATTATCATGGAATATATTTTCTCCTGGTTAGTGTACCTTATACACTGTTTAACCATTTGGGCTAAATACACCTGCCATGGTTCCACACAGAGAGCTGCAACTTAATTCTGCTGGTATTTTGTGCAAAACTCCATGTCAGAATTTGGCACTTAGAACTGCAAAAGGGCAGGGGACAGGGAGGGAGGGGAACACATCAGTGAAGGAGGACTTCATTTGCAGAATCATCTAACAGCTGTATATTGTCCTGGATGCTGCAGGAAGAAAGACAAGGCACCAGGAATGTGGTTTAACTAGGCATCAACTTTATTAAGTAGCACACTTGGGAACTGTCTGGTAATACCTCATACAGTTCAGGTCACCCTTCCTGTGTAATCCATTCCACCTGCTGGAGGGCTGCCAACAGCCACCCAGCCTGTTAATCTGGTCCAAGAAGCATTGCTGAGACCCCCTCCGCTCTCCTTCATCTGAGGGTTGAGGGGGTTGTCTCCTTGCTGTACCAGATGCTAGGAACTCCAATGCCATTTCCCACCTCCTTTAGGAGATGCCTTCTCTCAATCAGCTTCCAGCTCTGGTTTATCAGGGAACTAGAAGCCTTATTGAACAATTATCTGCACTGGGTACCTGCCAAGTTGCCACAAAATTGAATTTTGCAACTTAACCTACCCTTCGGGTCCCTGGATTGCTGAAAGGAAGGAAAACCTCTCAACTACCTAGGTTAATCTTGCAACAAAGAAAAATTCCTTCCCAGCCCCCAAAACATGACTAGTGGGATGCCCGAGCAAAGACCAAAAGATCCAATCCTACTCTAATCCCAAAGGAAGGAGGAGGAGAACTTTCCTTTCTGCATAGAATGACCCTACTAGAGCAGAGAGAATGTTTTATCATTCCTCCCATTAAGTGCATGGGAGCCAACGGGTTTTTGTTGTGTCCTTGTGTCCTACCAATTAGCACAGAGCATTTCTCTCCTCAAGACCATGAAGGGACTGCATGCACCCATGCAGTGGAGCATGGGATGTTCTCCTTGAAAAGGGGCCAAGGATTTTCTTTCCCCTGCTGGCCCAGACAAAGACCCCAGCCAACTTCTAAGGCTGTGGGAAGGCAGGGTGCATTGTCTATAGCTCCACTCAGACAACACTTTCCGCCAGTGTAAACTGACACCATTGGCAAAGTGCTGTGTTGAGATGTGACTGCTTTCTGAAAAATTACTAAATTCAGAGTAACAGCAGTAAAACAATGCAAAAATAAAACCGTGAGTATTAGTAATCTTTATAATAGAGGGACCCCCTAGGGACCCCCCAATCAAGGATCAGAGTCCCATTGTATGGCTCTGTGCAAACATAGAGTTTTGTTTTGTTTAGTATTTTTAAAGGCTGAAATCATGGCCTCACGTAAGTCAATGGGGCCAAGATTTCACCCACAGCCCTTACCCAGAGAGTTTACAAGGTTTATGACAAGACACGCAAGGTGGATGAAACAGAAAAGTAGGTGGAGAGAGAGTGAAGATGGAGCAATGGTAAAACAAGCATGTCTTGGTGTAATAATTAGCATGCTCCAGTTGCCCCTGCCTAGCCTTTGTCATAGTAGTTGATTAGTAAGAAATGCACTTACATTTTATGTGACAGAACCATGGCTCCATTGATTTAATATAAGGTTTTACCCGTAGTGTACCAATATCATCCCTGATACAATGGGATATATACCAAGAATGTATTCAATGCCTTAATTTTAAGAATGCAATTAGCTTCTTATTTAAGCTGCAAGGTAATCTAAGTTACTGTGGTGCTAGGCAGGGGGTATTTACAAATATAGGTGAAAAATAGGGGTTAGCATTGTTGAGACTAACCATGACTGTGTATTTACATAATTTCTGCAATATACCATGAGGTGTGCCACAATCAACAATGTATATCAACACTGCCCCTCTTGAAAGCTCTGTATTGAATGCTGCAGAACTTCAGGGCAAATATGTTTCTTACACTTTTGCGTGTGTGTGTGCTTTTGAATGAAGTCTTAAATGATTTACTGAAAGGTTATGAATTCTTGCCCATGTGGGTATTGTGCAGCTCAGAACACAGGAAGTCAGGGGTGGCTGCATGGGGCAGGGAATTTAGCGGCTCTTAAATTATGGCCCCTTGGAAAAGTTGCTCTGATGGGCATCTGCCACTAGGAACTGTGGAGCATCTTTATGGATCATGGTCTAAGAGTGTGGACTGAGCCATAGTCTGTACACACAGCTCCCAAAAGGGTGATTATTTCTCTCAGTATGAACTGATTGCGTGAGGAGCATGCATGGTTTGGGATATAACACAGGTACTCACTCATACTGCCTTTGTAGTATGTAATTTAACCCTTTTGGGGCTCTGTTATGTGGCAGCTAAAACATTGCCCTCTAAATGGAAAGTGCAGTATTTTTATGGTTGTTTCTCTAAGCATGGCAAATAATCATGTTCGCAGAGAAAGGAATAGGAAAGAGTGGTACTACTGAGATAAATGCATCCGGCAAGGTGAGAGAACGAATTCACTGCCATCTACGTTTAAAGCGTGCCACCCATCAGGTGGCTGTTACAGAAAGCATGGTGACGAGCAGTTCAAGGGCTGTAAAACACTGGGAAAGTTTGAGTAAAGGTTCAGGAGTCCTACCCTATCCATGGCTGCCTCTTCACCTATGATCATCAAGTTCTGTGGGAATACTATCTTTCTCTGCACAATGAATAAATGATCAAATAGTGCTCCATTTAAAATATAATGTAGGAAGAACTGATTAAATCTGCTGGACAACATAGTGGGAGCAAATTCTAAGCAGGGAAGTAAGTTTCTGATGTTTCTCAAGTGTTTTTTCTGAAGGTGAAAAGTTGTGTCCAGGGAGTAATGAGCATTCTACCCCTTTCCAGTGTCATGTGCTGCAGGACATGAAACATTTATTCTTCCCAATCTTCTAGGAATTTGTAATCAAATTCCAAATCCAGGCATTCAAATGTGGTGGCTCTTTCAATAAAACACTAGCTCTTCAATATTTCATTAAATAAAACATTAGCTTATCAATATTTCATTAACCCCCAGCATTTCTATGCCAGCTAGACTAGCAGGAGGTATTGTGTTGTACTGCCATGATACTGTATAGAAGAGTCCGTATGTAACTGGAGCAGTTTGTTCAGCGGCAAAGAGATCTGCATGAACAATTTCTCTGTGATGTTTATTGGTTTCCTCTCTCTGAATGTGTGGGTGTGATGGGGAGAGAGAAAACATGCTCTGTCTTGAGCTGATGGCTTAATTTAGGGACACTCTGTAGGACTGGTGCACACCCCTAGATTTTTGTTGACCCTCAGCAGGGTTCTGACTGACTGAGCTAAACTGCAAAGGGCAGTTGGACAGAGACCAATCCTGCTTATGCACAGCCTGCACCCTGCACTTTCTTATGTTGTGCGTTCATGGCTAAAATCCGAAAGACTTAGTTAATACGTCTAATCTGCTGGGCCCACTCCATGGCTGGTGTGGAGGCAGGGTTGGACCCTTAGGGAGTTCTGAGGCGGTGGCCTCCATGCTCCTTCAGCACAGGGACAGGAGAAGGCTTTTTGCACTCTCACACCCCCAAACATGCTAAGTTCACGCTATGAGAACTGGACTCAGAGAAGCGAACACAATTTATGCGTAATGAAAATACTTTTGGAAAGCAGGATGTTGTTTTTCAAAGGCCGTGTGCCCTCAGAAAAACCCTTCTAGGGCATGGGACCAGGGGAATCTTCCCAGCGGAAGTGCTGTGTCCTGTCAGCTGGCAGCCTATGTAGGTTTTGATTTGGGTATGTGTTACTGGTTCTGTTCTACAGCGGTATGCTCTAGCGATGATTGTGGCACCTGCAGGGCGTAACACATGGCAGTAGAAATGGAAACTGACAGTGAACTGTGGAATATTTTATAAGCCAACACTTCTGTTGTAGCCATGGGTGGCTGGGTAGACAACAAAGCTATCAGAACCAGGATAGGGTCTGTAGCCAGCCCATTCCCAGACATCAGTATTATGAGTATGGTTCTGCTCAAGGAAAATGTATCTTTCAGATTATCAGGTGGAAAATCCAGCTTCTAGTCTGTGCCAGTGTGAAAATAATGTATTTTTGCTCAAGCCATCAGTTCAGGGGTTAAGTTTATGGATGTAATTAGAAAGGCATGGATTGCAAGAAATGTCTCATCCAAGCTGGGTGTGTTTCTGGGATACTAGTTTATGCAGCAGATTAAATCTTATGCGATGCAAAGAGTTGCATGGATATTATTTTCTGCTCGCCTATAAGATGCTGTGATGGACGGTACTGCATGCCCAGCTAACTCCACAATAAGAAGCGGCATACTCATATGTGTAATGATGGGCTCTAACGGATTTAACTCTTCTTTGTACTAACATGCCTTCAACACAGTGGCAATTCAAGGGTGAAGTCACTGTAATTAGGCATGTGGTGGAGATGGCCAAGCCTCCCTCAGCTCCTGCGTGGTTGCTGTTCAGCTTACTCTTATTCTCCCCCCACAGAGTCCCAGTGGTATATTCTCTTCAGTGTTCACTGGAATTTCAGTTGGCTGACAGGAAAGTTCAGTCATAGAAGGAGAGCTAGGGTTAGCACCTCTGAAACTGCGGGAAGGTGTGGGGAAATTGGAATTTGGATACTGTAGGGGTGCTCAGATAGTTCAGGCAGAGGGCAATGGGTGGTGCTCATAACTTGCCTTACCGTAGTGCCCAGAGGCTCCAGTCATGACTGAGATCTTATTTCACTAGGCACAATAAGTACAGGCAGTGCCTGCCCTAAAGAGCTGGCTTAATGGGTCCCGAGAGAGTGCAGGAAGAGAAGGAGGGGGAGAGCAGCAGTGAACTATCTGTCATGACTTGATGAAACCATCAGCAAATCCAAAATATAACTTTCTCTAAACTCAAAAAGCAAAGCACGGAGAGCTTCTTAACTGTTCACTTAGGGCCTAGTTTCAGGCAGGGAAACTGCAGAATCCCACTGAAGCTCAGAGACCAAAAACATGGCTAAGATAGTTTTTGCTCTATTGAGTTTTGCAGGGTGGTGGCTCTGTTAGAGAGTCATTAACTGTTTCATTAATGTCAGCTACTAAGGTATCTCAACAACTGGTGATGTCAATATAAACAAAAGACTGGATTGCGTCTTGGACAGATGCACCCATGCGAAGGAGTAAGAATTCTCCCTTTAGGCGCCTCCATGGGCTGTCTCCAACTTCGGTCCAGCCACAAAGGAATAAAAGGGAGCTTCATGCCCGTTTAGTCTTCTTGGAACAGATAGGCAGGGAATGGGTAGATTTAAGGCCTTATGTAATGATGGAAGTAAACTTTAATACTTCTTTCCCCTCCCCTTCTACCAGGTCAGCATGCTGAAGAAAGCGCCCAAGGTGACCTTATTTGTTACTGATACGGGCTACCAGCAAACAAATCTGCCTGGAAGCAAGGGAAAGCAGGGTAGTAATTGTGCATCCAGGGGTGCCTCTGAGTCACAAGGCTTCTTGGGGTGCTACAGTTAACACACCTAAAGTCACAATCTAGACTAAAATAAATTAGAGTTGAAATTTAGAAGTCTACAAAGAATCCATAGTAGTAGGTGAGTTTTTAATTTGCTAATCTTCTCGACTCTTTTTATGGAAGCTGATCTATTCTTACCAATAACTACAATGGAGTCATTGTGTATGTGCTAAAATTATTTCAAAGAGATGTTCAAAGCATTGTACAGGAGAGCAGCACACATTAAACACCTGCTAACATCTCATGGAAAATCTTTCTTTCTTATGAAAATCTTTCTGATTCAAAATAATACTGCTTATGTACCATATTTTCTCTATTTCCTTCCCCTGTTCTTTATGACTAGGGACAGTTGCGAGGTAGCAGGAGATTTTTTACTTAAAGTTGATCTGTTCTCATTGCATATTCCTCAGCTGAAGTCAATCCACCTTTAGTGATGATTAGTTGCTGCAGGGATGATTGATGTTGCAGACAGAGCTTTGTGTCTTCAAAAGAAAATAAGTAGTAGTAGATCAAGACTCCTTCAGACTCCTCCTCAAGACTCACTTCTTTCAGTGAACGCTCAAACACTGACCTTCTCTCCAATGCTCCTGCCCTCCAGAAAGTTATTTCTCCTACCAATTATAAATACAACATATTAATATATAATTATCCATATGCAGAGAGCAAATGGGTATTTCAGCTGAATGATTTTAACTTGAGATCAACAAGATAGAACAAAAGTAAAGTCTTTATGAAAGAGCATGATGTGTGCATCTCTACTATGACTGTCTGCTCTGATATGAACACAAAATGGCTGCCTTTCTAGACAGTAGATTCCTTAGAGATTTCAAGATGCAGCACATAGAAAGCAAAGTCAGAACATTTTTCATCATTAAACACACTATGATATATGGAAAAGGAAACAAATAAATAGCTAAATAACAAATCACATTTTAAAAAAATGTTTCCAAGCAATAAAAGTCATACCAGAACACCACTATCTAGTAATGAAAAAAAGGAAAGAGAACTCATATAATCCATAAGCAGAGCTATCTCTAAAATTATGATTTTCCCAAAAAGTTTTCCATCCAGCACCAGCAGCAATTTAAACACTGGTGGCTAATAAGGTTTAGTATGTTTCTGTCACATAATATAATACTTTGAAAATTTAACCTTTAGAGTAGAAATAATAAGCCTTTTATGTCTTCCTGTGAAATGAAAAGTAAGGAAAAGAGAGCGACATTACATTTGATTTAGCTGAACAGTTCAAATAAATATATCCAAGCCCACTGAAGGAGTTTGAAATGGAAATTTTAAGACTAATAGACAGCTACTGTTTATTTATCCCCTCCTTATGTCTACATTGCTGGCGGTGTAGGTAGGCAGTTGTAGTTATACCCATAAGAAAGTAATAATTATGAGATTTATCTTTTAAAAACAAGAGATACAAATAGTTGCAGGAGCAAGTACTTTGTGTGAAATAAGCATAGGGAATACAGGCGCTCATGGTAAAGAAGTGTGCAGGGCTTTTCATTTATCACACTGACAAACAGCTGCGCAAGCAAACTGCATCACAATGCTTTATCTAATCGAAAAAGATGCCTGTTTCTTTTTTTGCATCTGTTCTTAAATGGCCCATTTGTATTCATTTAAAAAGCCACTATCATGCTACTTGCTTGGTGTAGTTATTTAGAGGAATTTACAGGTTTCCATAGAGGTCAGTACATTAGACTGAGAACTAAGTGGTTATATTGATGATTATAGTGGGAGCTCCATTTTTTCATTTCAACCATGCTCTGGCATATTTTAGCAATGTGAAAGAATATTGACTTCAGATGAAAACTTTCAGGTGTAAATGAGCATTAATTATACAGTGGAAGGTGCGTGGAGGTATAGTGAGTTCTTTTGTGGGTTTTTTTTTTAAGTCATTGCTATTGGCTGATGCAAAATTGCTTATGATGCTAACTAGATATTTAGGGAAATTATTTGGCTCTTTTGAAATTATTAGCCATAATGTCAGTGTTTATGTGGTATGGGGCATATGGCTCTGGTGTATATTAGAGTTATATCAGCTAAATTCATGTAACTTTTTAAATTGAAAGTATAATCAAATATTAAAAATCATAGGAATTTTAGGGGAAAAACCACTTCAATAAGTTTTTCTATAAATATTTCTGTTCTGTATTGGGGGAAAATAATATGACTAAATGTAAATGTATATATCTAGGAACAAAGAATTTAGGCCATTCTTACAGAATGGGGGACTCTATCCTGGAAAGTAGTTACTATGAAAAAGATTTGGGGGTTGTGGTCGATATTCAGCTGAACATGAGCTCCCAATGTGATGCCATGGCCAAAAGAGCTAATGTTATCCTGGTATACATAAACAAGGGAATCTCGAGTAGGAGTAGTGAGATTATTTTATCTCTGTACTTGTCACTGGTGCAACCACTTCTGGAATACTGTGTCCAGTTTGGGTGCCCACAATTCAAGAAAGATGTTGATGAATTGGAGATGGTTCAGAGAAGAGCCATAAGAATGATTAAGGGATTAGAAAACATGCCTTACAGTGATAGACCGAAAGAGGTCAATTTAAGCTTAATCTTAACAAAGAGAAGCTTACGGGGGTGACTCGATTAGTCTGAAAGTATCTAAATGGGGAGCAAATATTTAATAATGGGCTCTTCCATCTAGCAGAGAAAAGTATGGCATGATCCAATGGCTGGAATTTGAAGCTACACAAATTCAGACTGGAAAAAAGGCATACATTTTTAGCAGTGATTGTAATTAACCACTGGAACAATTTATTAACGGTCATGGTGGATTCTCCACCACTGACCATTTTTAACTCAAGATTGGATGTTTTTCTAAAAGCTATACTCTAGGGATTAGTTTGGGAAAGTTCTAGGATCTGTGTTATACAGGAGGTCAGACTAGATGATCACATTGGTCATTTCTAACCTTGGAATCTATTAAATGACTGTGCAATGTCCCTGAAATTTTGTTCCAGCACAATTTTTGGCATAATAGAGGCCTGGAATGACTTCCATATAGAGAAGATTAGGACAATTTATTTCATAGAGGAGACAAGTAAGAATTGACATGACGGAGGTATACAAAATAAAGAATAGTAAAGAATCACTCCAATTTACCTTTTTGCATAATGCAAGAGCAGGGGACAGATCACGAAACTGAATGGCAATAGATTTAAAAGTGCTAAAAGGAGATACTACTTTCCATGATTTGTAATTAACCTGTGAAACTCACTGCCACATGGTATCAAAATATTCTACAAATACATTAGAAGCAAGAGGAAGACCAAGGACAGGTAGGCCTATTACTTAATGGGGTGGGCAGGGGGAAGAGAAAAAATAACAGAACATGTGGAAATGGCAGAAATTCTAAATGACTTTTTGTTTCAGTTTTCACCAAAAGGGTTAGAAGTGATTGGATGTCTAATATAGTGAATGCCAGTGAAATTGAGGCTAAAATAGTGAAAGAACAAGTTAAAAATTACTTAGACAAGTTGGATGTCTTCAAGTCACTTGGGCCTGGTGAAATACATCCTAGAATACACAAGGAGATGACCGAGGAGATATCTGAGACATTAGCGATTATCTTTAAAAAGTCATGGAAGACTGGAGAGATTCCAGAGGTCTGGAAAAGGGCAAATATAGTGCCAATCTATAAAAAGGGAAATAAGGACAACCCGAGGAATTACAGACCAGTCTGCTTAACTTCAGTACCCGGAAAGATAACGGAGATAATAATAAAGCAATCAATTTGCAGACATCTATAGGAGAATAAGATAATAAGTAACAGTCAGCATGGATTTGTCAAGAACAAATTGTGTCAGATCAACCTAATAGCTTTCTTTGACAGGGTAACAAGCCTTGTGAATAGGGGAGAGGTGGTAGGTAATATATCTTGAGTTCAGTAAGGCTTTTGACATTGTCTCTCATGACCTCATAAACAAACTTGGGAAATATAACCTAGATGGAGCTACAATTAGGTGGATGCATAACTGGTTGGAAAACTGTTCCCAGAGAGTGGTTATCAGTGGTTCACAGTCATGCTGGAAGGGTATATCAAATGGGGTCCCACAAGGATCTGTTCTGGGTCCGGTTCTATTCAATATCTTCATCAATGATTTAGATAATGGCATAGAGAGTACACTTATAAAGTTTGTGCACGATACCAGGCTGGGAGGGGTTGCAAGTGCTGTGGAGGATAGGATTAAAATTCAAAATGATCTCGACAAACTGAAGAAATGGTCTGAAGTAAATAGAATTAAATTCTATAAGGACAAATGCAACGTACTCCACTTAAGAAGGAACAATCAATTGCACACACACAAAATGGGAAATGTACTGCAGAAAGGGATCTGTGGTGCACAGTGGATCACAAGCTAAATATGAGTCAACAGTGTAACACTATTGCAAAAAAAGCAAATATCATTCTGGGATGTATTAGAAGGAGTGTAGTAAGGAAGACACAAGAAGTAATTCTTCTGCTCTACTCCAGTTGAGGTCTAATCAGCATGAGTATTGTGTCCAGTTCTGGGTGCCACATTTCAGGAAAGATGTGGACAAATTGGAGAAAGTCCTGAGAGGAGCAACAAAAATGATTAAAGGTCTAGAAAACATGACCTATGAGGGAAGATTGAAAAAACTGGGTTTATTTAGTCTGGAGAAGAGAAGACTGAGGGGGGACATGATAACAATTTCCAAGTACATAAAAGGTTGTTATAAGGAGGAAGGAGAGAAATTGTTCTCCTTAACCTCTGAGGATAGGACAAGAAGCAATGGGCTTAAATTGCAGCAAGGGAGGTTTAGGTTGGACGTTAGGAAAAACTTCCTCACTGTCAGGGTGGTTAAGCACTGGCATACATTGCCTTGAGAGGTAGTGGAATCTCCATCATTGGATATTTTTAAGAGCAGGTTGGACAAACACTTGTCAGGGATGGTCTAGATAATACTTAGTCCTGCCATGAGTGCAGGGGACTGGACTGGGTGACCTCTCGAGGTCCCTTCCAGTCCTATGATTCTATGATCATTGAGGGGAAAAATCTTCCTGCATGCAAAAACAAACAAACAACCCTACTCATTAAGTAAAAGAGTAAAACATCCATCGTTACATAAGACAGAATATAACCTTGCTTTTTTCCTAAGGACATAAAACAACCATCAATTCACTGTGTTTAAAGAGAAACTTCCTTTATGAACAGGCTATTCCAAACTTTTCCATTCTGGGAATTCTCAAACCTTTCTTTGAAGTATCTGAACCTGGCCAGAGTTTCAGAGAGAATACCAGGTTAGAAGAACAACTGGAGTGATCCACTATGGCAATTTAAGGCATTACGAACCTGGAGCAATACTTGGTGGCACATATTGTCGAGTTACTAAACATAAATATAAATGGTACATTAGGATCAGTGTGTTGTTAGAAGGTGCATTGTTGGTTAGGCCGGGCCAGTGTAGTGTCTCCATCTTGGATTTCTTCTGTTTAATAATGTTCTGTCCCTTTATCCTTTGCCCCTGTCTGTTTCCTATCTACTCTAATGTAATGCTCCCAGTACAGTTGTGTCTGGGCTCTTCCTAGATACTCGCAGCATCCACTGGGCGTACTGGAGATTGGGCCTGGATGCTATGTCATATCTCCATAATCCCTTTCATCAGCTTGATACTATCCTCCTGATGTGCTTTCCACTTCAAAATTCGGAGAGGACACTTTACCCTGCACATGCTCCATAAATGTAGGGGACCAGCGTTCCCTCAGAATTTAATTATGGGACATAGGGACAAATTCACCCCAAGCTCATGCTGATGAAAACAGTGGAAAAAAGCACCAATGACATTCTGTGCAGGTTGAGGCAGGGAAAGCAACCACAACTTCAGTTATATAGTAAGATGGAGTCTCCAGGGTCCAGTACAGCCTGAAAAATGCCTAATCTAACAGGGAAGGGGATAGCCTGGAAATCAGCAGATGCAGCCACCTCCCTTTAGAGGTTCCTTAGGGTTCCTATGGAACCACCATGAAAGTTAAAGCTGTCACCTGTCCCCAGTAGAGGCAAAAATAAATTTCCTCTCCCTCAGCCTCAGAGCACAGCCGCTTATCGGCATAGCAGGGTTCACTTTATACCTTTCTGCACCAGTTTTGCTGAGTTTGCGCCCCCCCCCAATTGAAATGGGAAAGGAAGGGAAAGGCTCCTCCAATAGCACTAGAAGAGTATAAATTCCTCCTTGAGATTTTCTGAAGTGACACACTGAGAATGGCATCAAATCTGTGGCTGTTGATATGCAGATGTTAGTTTTCATCCTGATACAGTGAAGAATGGCTGCATTTCCATGTCTATTTGTTTTGCACATAAATATGTATATTACTTATCCCAGTGCCCCTGCTCTCCTTCCCAAAATGATAGCAATTGATGTTCAAATAAGGCATGCAATATGAGACAAAAACCCAGATGAATCATGCTTGTGCAGTATTCTCTTCCTCTTTCTTCCCTTTCTCTGTTTCTGACTTCCTTCTTTTTATTTATTTATTTATTTATTTGCTGCATACAAAGCTCAGTCCAAGCAGAATCTCTCTTGCTATATGTGTGGGCGGCCAATCTGGTTTTCTCCCAAGGTGACAGCTGCTTGCTTTTCATTAAGGAATATGACTGCCCTCACCTGGTGAGAACAACACTTGAAAAATTGCCATTACAGTGATCTACTGAATACAAGTGTTACTGTCCAACATGACACTTGAATGACGGCTTCAGAATAGAGGGTCACCCATTGCACATGAGCGCAGTTGCTAAAAGCAGCACTTTAAAATAGCTCCTGCTGTGTAAGACTTTTTTTACAAAAAAGTCTCTGGGTTTGATTTTCATAGAATCATAGAATCATAGAATATCAGGGTTGGAAGGGACCCCAGAAGGTCATCTAGTCCAACCCCCTGCTCAAAGCAGGACCAATTCCCAGTTAAATCATCCCAGCCAGGGCTTTGTCAAGCCTGACCTTAAAAACCTCTAAGGAAGGAGATTCTACCACCTCCCTAGGTAACGCATTCCAGTGTTTCACCACCCTCTTAGTGAAAAAGTTTTTCCTAATATCCAATCTAAACCTCCCCCACTGCAACTTGAGACCATTACTCCTCGTTCTGTCATCTGCTACCATTGAGAACAGTCTAGAGCCATCCTCTTTGGAACCTCCTTTCAGGTAGTTGAAAGCAGCTATCAAATCCCCCCTCATTCTTCTCTTCTGCAGGCTAAACAATCCCAGCTCCCTCAGCCTCTCCTCATAAGTCATGTGTTCCAGTCCCCTAATCATTTTTGTTGCCCTTCGCTGGACTCTCTCCAATTTATCCACATCCTTCTTGAAGTGTGGGGCCCAAAACTGGACACAGTACTCCAGATGAGGCCTCACCAATGTCGAATAGAGGGGAACGATCACGTCCCTCGATCTGCTTGCTATGCCCCTACTTATACATCCCAAAATGCCATTGGCCTTCTTGGCAACAAGGGCACACTGCTGACTCATATCCAGCTTCTCGTCCACTGTCACCCCTAGGTCCTTTTCTGCAGAACTGCTGCCTAGCCATTCGGTCCCTAGTCTGTAGCTGTGCATTGGGTTCTTCCGTCCTAAGTGCAGGACCCTGCACTTATCCTTATTGAACCTCATCAGATTCCTTTTGGCCCAATCTTCCAATTGGTCTAGGTCCTTCTGTATCCTATCCCTCCCCTCCAGCGTATCTACCACTCCTCCCATTTTACTTGGTTCAATTAAAAAAAAACAAAAACCCTGCTCCAGACATTGTTTGTTTGTGACTAATCTAAATGCATTTACTATCTACATTTTATTTTTCATATTTCAGTATGTGTTTACAATTATTGATAAATAGTCATGACTCTGAGGAGAGCTAGTTGGAGAAATTTTGATGGAACCATATTCTGTCAGAAAATGGAATTACCTGTGTATATGTTCCTGTTCTAGAATAGCCAATAGGCTGGTCGCTAGGCAGAGTAGGGACTTGAAGCTGGGTCGCTAAAATTCCAGGTGAGTGCCCTAACGCTTGGACAATTGGCTATTGTGGGCTAGGGATGGCTCTCTTTCTCTTCTTTCGTGGGGGAAAAAGAAAATTCTTGGATTCATTCCAACGTGACATGAAAACAAATATCAAAACCTCAACATTTTTGGGGAAAAAGGGTTCTTGTTTTTCTGGTCAGCCCTAGTTATAATAAAATACAACATTTTTAAAAGGTCAAAATCACAACAAAACATTTTGATTTTGTCAAAACAAAATGTTATGATTGATCCCATATCAGTTTTTCCCCCTCAGAATTTTATATCTCAGGGAATTTTCAAATTTTTGGTTTCCATTCTGATTTGGAACAAAGCCAGATTTTGAAATCTCAAAAATCCTTTGTGAACTGGCACTTTCATTCTATGCTTAGTTCTAGTCCTGAATACTGTATGATGTCAAAGATTTGAACCGTTCATTTGGATGACACTTTAATTTCCCAAACACATATAGTGAATTAAAATGATTCAGTATTATGTGAGAGATCTTCTGCTTTGGCATAGTATGGCTTTTGAATCACCTTGTCGATAACTGCTGTGCAGAATGGAATACTGAAGGAATCCCATTCTTCTTTGAACATTGGAATTGCTGAAATTGCACTCCTGGGAATGTTACAGAGCAGAAGTGGGCAAACTACAGCCCACGTGCTGGATCTGACAGGTCAGGACTTTCAATCTGGCTTGCAGGATTGCCAGCCCTGTGGCACAGCAGGGCTAAGGCAGGCTCCCTGCCTGCCATGGCCCCATGCCGCTCCCAGAAGGGACTGGGACCATGTCCCAGCGGCCCCTGGCGGGGGGAAGGAGGAGGGGCAGAGGGCTCCATGAGCTGCCCTCACCTGCAGGCACCACCCCCGCAGCTCCCATTGGCCGGGAACAGGGAACCACAGCCAATGGGAGCTTCAGAGGGGTACCCACAGGCGAGGGCAGCGCACAGTGGAGCTGCCTGCTCCACCCCATCCCCAGGAGCCACTGCCGGACATGCTGGCCACTTCCGGGAGCGGTGCAGGGCCAGGGCAGGCAGGGAATCATAGAATATCAGGGTTGGAAGGGCCCTCAAGAGGTCATCTAGTCCAACTCCCTGCTCAAAGCAGGACCAATCCCTAACTAAATCATTCCAGCCAGGGCTTTGTCAAGCCTGACCTTAAAAACCTCAAAGGAAGGTCATATCCAATGAAGTGAGCTGTAGCTCATGAAAGCTTATACTCACATAAATTGTTAGTCTCTAAGGTGCCACAAGTACTCCTTTTCTTTTTGCAGATACAGACTAACACGGCTGCTACTCTGAAAGGAAGGAGATTCCGCCACCTCCCTAGGTAACGCATTCCAGTGCTTCACCACCCTCCTAGTGAAAAAGCTTTTCCTAATATCCAACCTAAACCTCCCCCACTGCAACTTGAG
Source organism: Lepidochelys olivacea (assembly GCF_965140295.1). NCBI lineage: Eukaryota > Metazoa > Chordata > Testudines > Cheloniidae > Lepidochelys > Lepidochelys olivacea. The sequence goes on from NC_140416.1 coordinate 106,290,905, forward strand.
ACCATTACTCCTCCTTCTGCCATCTGCTACCACTGAGAACAGTCTAGATTCATCCTCTTTGGAACCCCCTTTCAGGTAATTGAAAGCAGCTATCAAATCTCCCCTCATTCTTCTCTTCTGCAGACTAAAAAAATCCCAGTTCCCTCAGCCTCTCCTCATAAGTTATGTGTTCCAGTCCCCTAATCATTTTTGCTGCCCTCTGCTGGACGCTTTCCAATTTTTCCACATCCTTCTTGTAGTATGGGGCTGAAAACTGGACACAGTACTCCAGATGAGGCCTCACCAATGTCGAATAGAGGGGAACGATCACGTCCCTCAATCTGCTGGCAATGCCCCTATTTATACAGCCTCAAATGCCATTAGCCTTCTTGGCAACAAGGGCACACTGTACTTAATGCACCAAAGTCTGATGAGAGGAGGCGGCGGCTATGAACCAGATTCTGATCTCAGTTCCTCTAGTGTAAATCCTGAGTAACTCCACTGATGCAAACGGATCTACTCAACATTTACATCCAGGGACAGATTTTTAATGAGGTACCTGTAATTTCTTTCAGAGTATTGGGAAACTCATTTCTGAAAACATAATAGTTGCCTCTTGATTTTTAACTTCCTTTTGAAGTTAAAACACAAGGCTATGTCTCCTACAGATCTCAAATATATCTTCATTCAACATGGTATGCTCTTTAAAAATCACATAAATTATAGTGCTTTTGAATGGTGCCAAACTAATAGCTGTGGAGACAAAGTTCCTCTTTATCTACAGAACAAGTACAGAATAAGCAGGATCAGTGCAAACTTCCCCACCAACATGCCTCAGGCCTGACTTGGAAGGATCACCCATATGTATACAGGCCTTAGTCCATCTAGAGAAAATGTCAATTATTGATTATTCCAATAGTTCATTTAACATATCACAGACCGCATCACAGCCAACAGAGGATGACAATGTTTTGTCACCACCAATCAGAGTTAGATTTGCACCAATGACAATGAGCTACAAATTCCAATATCCTGTTCACATTCTCCCAAGATGGCTACTTCCTGTGTGTTGCATTTTCCTGGTGTTTTCTGCCTCCAGCTTTCAGAGTACTGGGAAACCTATTTCTGAAAATATAACAGGTACCTCCTTATTTTTAACATCCTTCTGGGAGAGAATTATCCAGAGTTCTGGGAGAGTTCCTGCCAGGCCTGTTTTCCAGATTCTTGCACATCTTCTAAGTTTTTAAAGCTCAGTTAAGATGTGTTCCCTTTGGGCCTGATCTAACACCCATTTAAATCGAGGGCAGTCTGTTCACTCATTTCAGTTAGCAATAGATCAAGCCCCTTTCGCAGTGTTTCCATTTCCTTTCCTGTTACAGGAGTTTCATTTTCTGTGCGTCATTAAATCTCATCTATTTTCAAACCTCCTCTAACACCATCTCTTTTTCCCCCCACCACTGCCTTTTACCTCTTAACATTTTTCCCACAGACTCTGGTTTTATTTTTAACTTCATAATTGCAGCTGTGGTGTTTAAATCTGTAAAGTGTTCAGGAAACCAGCTTTTATAAGAGGTATTTTGGCAAATAAAATTATATAGGACACTAGTTCATTCTTGGTTGTATATCAGACCCTTTTAAATACATTTTGTTGTTGGCCAGATTTTGCAAATGTCACGCAAGTTTGCATGTACAATCGACTGTGCGCACAAAATGTACAGGCCACTCTGTTGTAACCTGAGAACTCCCAAGCTGCTGGAAGGTAGTTCAGTGAGCAAGCTATGAGCATGTGGATCAGGTTGCTAGAGATCTGCAAATAAAAAGCAATAACCGTGTATGTGTGTGTATTTACTTTGTTAGCCTGTTCTGTCTGTCCGTATGTAGCCAGAACTCCATTGCTATCATAGGTGCTGGAACTACGGCTGCAGGGAGTGCTGTAGCACCCCCTGGCTTGAAGTGGTTTCCATCATATACAGGGTTTACAGTTTGGTTCAATGGCTCTCAGCACCCCCACTATAAAAATTGTTCCAGCACTCCTGATTGCTATCCTCTTTTCAACCTTCCCCCTGGCAAATTTCTGGACAATATTTCAAACCCCAGTTGTATTTGGGACAAATGATTTTGTCACCTGTGGGCTGCATGCACTACATTTAACAGAAATTGACTAGATTTGTAAATGGAGCACATTTACCCCTTCCCCCACACAGTTCACCATTTCCAGGTGGCTCATCAGACTTTTGAGGGGTTACAGGGTGATGTACTTACAAGCCTGGCAATGTAAGTTTGTTATTTTTAAGAAACAGGAATGGCCCTAGCAAAAATCTGTGTAAATCCAGTAAAAATTTTTACTGTTTGTATTTCCTGGTCCCTATCTTGAACTCCACATGGCGGGGAAGGGGAGAAGGGAGCAGGGGAATGCCAAGGCACTGGCATACAGTCTGCCATTAGTGGATACATGCTGCTAGTCGGGGCCTCTCATAACTTTTGCATTGGTTCATAGAACAGAAATCGTTCCCATTCCTATATTAATACACTTTGGAATGGAGCTGAAACTTAGCAGGCTCCGGGGCAGCTTCTGTCCCTGGCATGTCTGCTGCCAGTTCTGCAGCAAGCCATTCCTCCGGGCATCAAAAGCTGCTCTGAGTATGGCCCCAGGATGTGCTGCTGCTCCTGTGGCAAAGCCTCCTCTGGGACCGATTTCAGCAATGGAGTCACTTCGCTGGCCTCACTCAGAGCCTGCTGCTGGCTCCCAGCAGTCCCCAGGCTGGATTGTGGGGCCAGCAGGCAGCTATCCTAGCTGACTTGGTCATTGCGTACTACCGCTGGCTCCCTGCTTGGAACGTAACTCAGCACCTGGTCAAACTCCTCAGATGGTGGGCATGATGTTGGCGAGTTACATGCGGTGTAGTTCTGGTTCCTGGTTTTCTGATACTTGGTCTTGAGATGCTTAATCTGTTCACTACGCTGGTAGCCAGTCCAGTAAATTTCCAATGCTGCCAGCTTCTCTGCTATTTGCTGGCATTGCGTGGTCATTCCTGGTACTCTTACTAAAGTCCACTGTCTTCCTGGCCTCATGCCGGAGATTAACCAAAATCTGGTTGTGCTCCTGTGACCATGAAGCAGCATACTTTGCAAAGGACTTCTTCCCGCCAGTCTCTGTTGCAAACACAGAAGGTTTTCTGAAGGTGTGTTTGCAGCTCAGAGGTCAGAAAACAATGGACAGGCTGAACACTGACTTGCCGAGCTGCTGCACTACTACAAGGAGGGTTGCTTCCAGTTCTCTGAAGTTGATTGTCGACTCTTGTGATATAGAGGACAAAGGAAGTTGGCCCATGGGATTGTAGGATACATTTGGCAGACTCCCAGGACTCCAGCTGGGGGTGGGGGCTGCATCTACATTGCAAAACAATAGGGCTTAAACCCTGGGTCCCGACCTGACTTGGGCTTGAACTCTCCACCCCTGCGGGATCCTAGGACTCTGGGTCCGAGCCCAAATCTGAGATATTTGAATGTAAATGGAGATAAGGTGGGGGATTGGCCTTGAGCCTGAGTCTGAGCCAACGCTTACATTGCAATGTAGAGAAACCATAAGATCCTTGAATATAAAGGGTGTGGTTTCACGATGGATATGGAACTAGATGGGGGAGCTCAGGAGCTCCGAGTGATGTGCTCGTATTTGAACGTCTGAGTGAGAAGACATGTCTGTGTCCTAAGCAGACTGGTGTTTGTGCGTGGCTGGCTCTGGGGATGTACAGAGGAGGGAGTTGCAGTGATCAAGGCAATAAATGACAAGTCTAGGGATAAGTGACTCAGCACGTATGCTGAAGTAACAGCAGAAGTGGGCTATCCTGTGGAGGTGACAGTAGGCTGTCTTGTACAGAATAGCAGTGTGAGTCACTAATGTGAGGTAAAGGGTCAAGGATGACTCCAAGATATTGGAACTCAGAGGAGATAAGAGTTGAGGCAGTTACAGACTTAACTGGATGTATTTCTTTTGCCAACTAGGTATCAATGACAATCAGATGAGGAGATGGAGCCAGGTGTTGATGTGTATGAGACAGGTGGAATAGGAGTCAAAGGACGGGGGATGTATTGAGAGATTTAAAGGTAACTGGGTACCATCAATACAGAAGAGGCAGTTGAAGGTCCCTGGGTTAACTGAAAAATAGAGTTGGGATGAGAAAGAACCACAGAGATATAAATACAGAAGCAAATAACTATCTGGCCCCAAGCCATGTTCTTTCTTTGAGCAAAACTACAGTAGGTTGACAATTATATAAAAATACCATGAGGCATAGCCAAGAATGCTGATCTGTAGATCACAGGTATGCACCATCCAGACCTATATGTGGCCCCCTGTAAGACTGACAATACGTAGGGTGTTTGTCTGACTAAGATCCCACCTTATATTTCATCATGAATGTTCTTTGAATGGACGCCATCCAGCAGTAGTCCGATGTCTCCATGGGCTACCTTCCAGACATGGCCAGGGAGAGAAGGTATAATTTCATGCTACTCAAGGGATGCAGCTAAAGCCCAAAGTTCAGAAATATATTATTAGAAAATGGGTGGAGACAAACACTCCAGCTCTGGAGGAGTGGCTTAACGAATCTTATCAGTGCTACTCTTTGGAGGAGAGAGTTTCCGCAACTTGGAAGGAAAGGAACACTCACTTTCCTATTTGGCTTCTATTCACAGCTCCCTGGGAATCATTAATACATACATTCAAATATTTAGATGCCGATGACCTGGGTGATTAAACTTTGAAAACATTAGGATTAATTAACTCCTGTATATATCTCCTCATACAAGCTGTAGCTGTTGTACAGTCTGCTGCTGCAGACTATTGTGGAACCAAATCCATTTCAGCAGTAGGGTGAAGTGACCTGTCTGTGACTCATCCTTGAGAGACCTCTGAATCAAAACTGTTTACATCAATGCACAGAATTATGAAGCTATTGTGGGTCAGATTGTGGAGTTTGACCTCTCAGTTATTCATAGTAGTCCCACTGAGTGGCAGATTTCCACAGCACTACTCACAAGAGCAAATGTTCACCAGTATGAGTAAGAGCACCTCAGTCTGTCTCTGTATTTTCCTGTTCATCTAATCATAATTTTTATTATTAAAGTAAGTACAAGCTTACCATAGAATTTTGACTTTTTTTATTTGTAACATGGGCACCTCACTGAACAGTTAGGCATGGCCTGAAGAATTTACAGTCTAGAGTTTGGCCAGGACATAACAAGTGAGGGTGAGAACAAACAAGGAGGGGAATGAGAACAGGCTGGACAGGGTTAGATCATGCAGTGACTTAGGTCACATGCACTTGTTTTTGATAAACAAAGGTGAGAATTTTTTTACTCTATTTGATTTAGTTCACTTCTGATATATTCTCCTATGAAGCTTCTACACATTCAGGGCCACATTGTGATACCTCTTACTCACACTGAGTAGTACTTGACTCCAAGCATAGTTCATTGAAATCAAAACTGATCCATTTCCTTCAATGGGCAATATATACATTTTTTACATTCCCTCTTCTGTATTTTTGTAATTTATAATACTTGGCGTTAGCTCACTTCCTAGTCTAAGCAAGTATAGTGCATTGTCCAAAATGTATTGTTTAAGGTCTTGAACCTGGAAAAATTTATATACTTTTTAACTTTATATACCGTGAGTCGTTCTATGGATTTGCATGGGATTACTAATAGTGCATAAAGTTAAGCAGGTGTCTAAGCATTTGCAGAATTTAACTGAAATATTGTTAGCATAGCAAATCATAAGTTTTGTACTGTTTTCAATTTTGCTCATAAAACATGACATTTCTCATTTTAGTAATATGATGGAATTGGGTTATACCAGTCTTTAACAGGTAATTAACATCCTCTGAATATGTCAAAACCAAAACCAAAGAAAGAAGAAATCCTGGGGAGGTATAACTGAGAATTTTAGATACACTCTTCCATTTACGTAATACATTATAAAGGTACAAGTCTGTCCTCTTGGTGTAAAATAAAATAATCTTTGCGAGAAAACATATTTTTCCACTTGATGCTAAAGTAAATCTAGTTGTTCCTGGTTTCAAGTACTAAAGACTTGCAATTGCTTCCAGGTTCAGCCATCTTGGAAATTAATGAAAGTATAAAACAGACACATGATATGTACACAATTGTTATAGAAATGTTTGATTTTTCCTAAGGAGAAAACTACTGTAAAGACCTTTGAAAAATGCTTAATAAATAGATTTTATAAATAATTAAAAATGTAATGATAGTGTAGCTCATTTAGGTTTCCAGTACTGGAACACTTATTAAGCATATGAGTAGTCCCATTACAGTCACAGCTTCTTCAGGGAAAATCCATGTCCTCTGGTAAATTATTCAATAAATACTGTTAACTGCTGAGTTCACTAGGGCCCCTCACATGCTTAAAATTGAGCAAGTGTGTCAGCACCTACAGAATTTGGGCATTTTTCTTTAAATATTCACAAGTATATATCTAGGGATATTGTCTTTTCAAAGGTTTCAGAGTAGCAGCCATGTTAGTCTGTATTTGCAAAAAGAAAAGGAGGACTTGTTGCACCTTAGAGACTAACAAATTTATTTGAGCATAAGCTTTTGTGAGCTACAGCTCACTTCATCGGATGCATTCAGTGGAAAATACAGTGAATGCATCCGATGAAGTGAATTGTAGCTCACAAAAGCTTATGCTCAAATAAATTTGTTAGTGAGCTGTAGCTCACAAAAGCTTATGCTCAAATAAATTTGTTAGTCTCTAAGGTGCCTCAAGTACTCCTTTTCTTTTTGTCTTCTCAAAGAAAGAAAACCCATATCTTCCTATTTATGACAGAGCTCAAGATTTGTTTGACAAGTTTAACCATGATTGTGAATGATTTATCATTTTGTGTAGTTATTTTGGCATAGTTATCTTGTTTCACTACAATTTTGTTTTTGCACACATGTTACAGAGCACTTTTGGAAAGAATGCAAACATAAGAGTTTGGAGTAAAGATGTACTAAAACAACTAAGGAGAAAAGGTTCGTTTTTCATGGTACATATATTTTGGAACCTGAACTGATAAGCAGTATCTCTTGAATAATTTATCAAAGGACAAAGATTTTCTCTGCACAAATACCATGTCAATAAAACCAGTTTTTTGTTCACATAGTCATTTCACTGGTCAACCAGTTATTTCATACTCCATGTGCTAAGTGTTCAAAAACAATTACTGTCCTAGGCCATATGGTACATGTCATTAGTTTCTGCAGTCAATCAAACCACATTTTGGAATGCACAAACTATTCCCTTGCATTCACACTTGTTACATTTTATCCCACCTTTTTGGCACTTCTGTTGAATCTACCACTTGACATTTTCCAGGTGAAAGAGCAGATTTACAATATTTGTGATCTATTGTGATCTATATTGGCTTTGTATCAAAATTTGATCACGTTTGCAGTGCAGCAAAAATAATACAAAATAAATTATATAACTGATGTTCCAAGAGGCCTATTTTATCTGTGCAAGTTCTGCAATTTTAAAATCTCCTAACACCACTGAAATACAAAGTCAGATCCTTATCAGTGTAAGTTGATGTAGCTTTGTTCGTGTCAAAACAAAGCTACATCAACATTGATTTAGCTGAGTATTTGATTTAGCTGAGTATCTGGCCTGTAATTTTTTATATATAATTAACCACGTAGTTGTGACATTATAATCTATATTGCAACATCTGAACCTGAAAGGCCTATGCAGAATGTAAATGCACCCCACCTTAAGCACTGTGTAAATATGAGCCAGACCATATTGTATACAGTCTATAATTTATGTAGTAGGTAATCATAATTTATTATATATTTGCTCATTTTAGAAAACCCTCCGCCAGGATCTGTCAGCACTTACACATTACTACCACATAGCTGAAGCTATTAATTATTTCCACTTGCATCAGACTGAAAAAAACTTCCTATCAGTACTTCTTAAAGGGGACTAAAGACTGTTGTTGTTTTTCCTCTCATGAACTAAAAATGGAAACATCACCCATTTAAAATTGAAATGCTGCTACTTGTACAGGTTCAATATGCAATTTTCATGACTGATTACCCTTTCATTTACACTCGTGTAAGCGAAGAGTAATTCCTGTCATAGCCATGGAATTATACTCCTGAAAAACTAGTGTGAGGGGAGATTCAGGCCCATTGTTTTTATTTCAAGATGTATATATTATAACCAAAATCTAAATTTGGATATGAACCAAAACGACACACCTGAGCATGCCCGAAACTCATGGTAGAGGGGCAGAGGAAATTGGAGGGACATGATTTGGACTGGACTCTTGACCAACATGACCAACATGTCCATAATAAGCCAAACCAGAACCCCAACTCAGAAGTCCCCCAAATTTGTCTGTACATGAACTCAGATCTGACCTTTACAGGCCTATTTCTAGCTAAATCAATTGATTTCAGTAGCATCGTGCTGTACTGAGGATTAAATTGCAGTGATCTAAATAACATTTTTACACATTGACTTGATATTCCATTGTGGGTATTTTGCACATTTTCAGCAGGACTATGACAAGACAGACAACTTTCATTGGATTATTTTCTAGTTGTTATTAAGTTTGAGACCATTGTCGGTCCCTTTCTCACAAAAATAAGCAGTTACTACCCAAGTACTCCCATTGGAATCACTCGTGTAAAGCCTGGTCGACATTAGAAAATTAGGTCTATTTAATGACATTGGCAAGGGGTGTGAAAAATACACACCTCTGAGCAGCATTGTTAAGGTGATCTAAATCCTCATGTAGACAGTGCTAGTTCACTGGAAGAATTCTTCCGGCGGCCTAGCTACCACCTCTCAGGAAGGTGGATTATCTATGCCAATGGGAGAAGCCCTCCCACCCACGTAGGTAGTGTCTACACTGCAGCATTTTAAGTCTAGACATGCCCTAAGTAAGGCATTTACAGTTTGACCCACACCCTTTATATAACATATCTGTGCATACAATTTAGGTCTGATGTAAGCTTGAATCTATTAGAAACAGGATGACACATCCCATCCTGGAAAAAAAAATGGAGAAAATTCCCAGGGTGGAAAAATAATTAAATGTTAATAGACCTCACTAGAACAAAGGATGTTGGCTTAAACACTATCCAGAGGTAGATATACTTTTTTGGACATAATAACAGATGGTAATAAAAGCATCTGTTCAAAATAACTCTTTGAAATGTTTGGCACATACTTGAAGGAACAGATCAACTTGTGAATTAAAAGCTTGTACAAAGGTGGTCTAATATAAAGATACCTCTGTAACGGTCGGTTACGTGTACACTGCAATCTGAGGGTATGTCTGCACTGCAATTAGATGCCCCTGGCCGGCCTGTGCCACCTGACTTGGGCTAAGGGGCTTTTTAATTGTGGTGTAGATGTTCGGATTCGGGACCCACCCATGTCTCAGGGTCCTAGAGCCTGGGCTCGAACGTCTATACTGCAATTAATCAGCTCCTTAGCCCGAGTCCTGCAAGCCTGAATCAGCTGGCATGGGCTTGCTGCAAGTTTTTAATTGCAGTATAGAGACACTTTTGGTGAAACAGCCGGCATAAATCTAAACTTGCTACCATCATTGTGGTTTCCCTCAAAGGAGGAGCTGGATATTAAAAAGAAAGCTGAGAAAAATTTAAGTTTCTTCTCTCATGTAACAGTTGTAGCTACTGATCTTGAACATTTTTTAGAGAGTCTTAGAGCTTGTGCTCGTGAAGGTTTTTGCAACCTGTGAAAAAACTAGACAAAAGTGTTTTATAGGTCCTGATCCAAAGCTCATTGAATACAGTGGAAAGACTTACATTACCTTTAACAGGCTTTGGATCAGACCCATAATGTTTTCCTGCATTTTTATGTTTCTTCCCTATATTTTTGTTTAACCTAAATTTGATGATTTAACTGGGAATTGGTCCTGCTTTGAGCAGGGGGTTGGACTAGATGACCTTCTGGGGTCCCTTCCAACCCTGATATTCTATGATTCTATGATTCTATGATTGCATTGATGCTGTTAACACTAGAGAATACGTGCTGACTGATCATTCGGCGTCTGAGACAGATACTACGATTAAGGGAGTAAGAGAAAACAAGTGGCGTTCATTGGTCCACAGTTAATGGCATAAGAAGGAAACTTGGCAGGGCTGCACCACAGAGATGTTATAGAGGATGAAATGGAGTTTGTGAATGCATAAAGGGAGCCCTTAGAACTTAAGGATGCCAGGATACAGTGATGCACTGCTGCAAAAACGAATTGACTCAATGTGATGTCCACATTTATTGATGTATTTGATTATTTTTAAAGAATGGGTTTCCTCTATTCCTCTCTTGCTTTTTTGCTGTTTTATTTTAAAATTAACACTCTGTACTACATTCAGTTACATTGATGTTATGATTATTAACAAGAGGTCTGAGTTAAATTGGATTATCAATGATCATCATTTTATTTCACCAGGCCAGGAGAGATTCTTTTGTGCATTAGTCAGATTAACTTAACCACATAAAGACTGTTACAGCAAATGTGAATAATACTTACCAGATTCTTTTGTGTCATTTTTGTAGCTGCTCCTTTAGCTCAGCTGGCAGAGCATCAAATTTTAGTCTCCCACGCCCAATTTCTCTCAAATGTTTATGCATTTATCATTCATAATTACCTGCTATAGTGCATATTTACTGTAGTATGTTCCAGCCTTTACTGGTGTGCACGCTGTCAAGGTTCCTTCCCCACTCTGAACTCTAGGGTACAGATGTGGGGACCTGCATGAAAGACCCCCTAAGCTTATTCTTACCAGCTTAGGTTAAAAACTTCCCCAAGGTACAAACTTTGCTTTGTCCTTGAACCGTGTGCTGCACCTCCAAGCATTTTAAACAAAGAATAGGGAAAGAGCCCACTTGGAGACGTCTTCCCCCAAAATATCCCCCCAAGCCCTATACTCCCTTTCCTGGGGAAAGCTTGATAATAATCCTCACCAATTGGTACAGGTGAACACAGACCCAAACCCTTGGATCTTAAGAACAATGAAAAATCAATCAGGTTCTTAAAAGAATTTTAATTAAAGAAAAGGTAAAAGAATCACCTCTGTAAAATCAGGATGATAAATACCTTACAGGGTAATCAGATTCAAAACATAAGGTTTTGCCTACAGGGATTCTCTAAGTTACAAAAAGACACAAAAACAGGAATATACATTCCATCCATCACATTATTTTACCAGCCATTAAACAAAAGAAAATCTAATGCATGTTCTAGCTAGATTAGTTACTAATTTAACAGGAGTTGTAAGGCTGCATTCCTGATCTGTTCCTGGCAAAAGCATCACACAGACAGACAGAACCCTTTGCGCCCCCCCCCCTTTGAAAATATCTTGTCCCCTCATTGGTCATTTTGGGTCAGGTGCCAGCGAGGTTACCTTAGCTTCTCAACCCTTTACAGGTGAAAGGGTTTTGCCTCTGGCCAGGAGGGATTTTATAGCACTGTATACAGACAGGTGGTTACCCTTCCCTTTATATTTATGACACAAGCATACACAAAAAAGTATCCGGTTTCAGAGTAACAGCCGTGTTAGTCTGTATTCGCAAAAAGAAAAGGAGTACTTGTGGCACCTTAGAGACTAACCAATTTATTTGAGCATGAGCTTTCGTGAGCTACAGCTCAGTATCTAAAGGAGACGCTTGAAGAGCAAAACAGGAGCTACAGAAATCTTTATTCATATATCTGTTGTACTACTGGTGTGAGCAAGATGAGCAGCATTTCCTCAATATTTATCATATTGCATATGATTGCATTATGATAGTAGCTTTGGGTAAAATTAATCCCTGTGCCCACATTCTATGTACTACTTCAGTTCTATTTAAGCTGTATTTTGAGATCTTAAGTGGGCCCAAAGTAGTCCATAGACATTCTTTGAGCTCTCTGCACAGGAGTAAATAGCATTCTGTGGTAGCATATGCTGAAGTAAAGGTTGCATAACAGAATTTTAAGTCTTTGCTTTTACTCACTCCATGTTTGGTCTCAAACAGAAGGTGAATTTTATTTAGAAAATTTAAAGAAAAATCATTCAGTTGTTTGAGTTGTATGAAATTGGGGGGGTATACACTTTTCTTAATCTTTAAAATATTGCTCCACTTATTTTTCATTCAGATCTCTTTAACACATTTGAACTCTGAAATTTAAAACCTTGATCTCTAAATAGTGCTCATTTTGGTGTAGGTCCACAGTTTTACTATCTTCTAACTGGAAGGAAAACTTGGAAAACAGCAAAAGCATGAAAAGCAAGGCTTCCCCCTCTCCACTTCTTACCTTTTCTAAACCTTTTCAGTGCGGGAAAAAGGAAGGAAATGTCCATAAATAACTTTTGAAAGAATGGGGAGGGTTGCTCAACAATTAAAACTGGAACACTTGAATTTTTCCAGTTTTCAAAAACTGAAACAAAATTACATTTTAAGTCGAAACGAAAAAAAACTTTTTGTCCTGAAATGTCAATTTCAAGCAAAACTTTTCATTTTTGAATTTTCTGATAAGAAAAAAGAAAAGTTTAATTGACATTAATATTTTCCCATGTAGTATTTTGATGTAAATGACACCATGTTTTTTTGACAGTAAACAACTTTCATTAAAAAAATGTCAGCAATCTTTAGTTACCAGGACTCCGCCAACAAAATGTAATCCAGTGTATGCTGCGCCATTAACTCAAACCTGCAGAAAACTGTGTCAAGCAGCCAGTCAAACATGGACTCCTTTTCTTAACTCAGTTCACGTCATTATAATTACGGTGGGGCTGGTAGCACCCTCTATTATTAAAGTAGCCAGACACTTCCCATTATGAAACCCTGTTTTCAGTTGCTTATAACTTTGCCAGAATTAAACCATTTGGGCTGAAATGTGTCTACCTCAGGCTGACTTTTTGTGTGTGTGTCGGGTGGGGTGGAGGGGTGGGTTGAGAATTTTAGCCAAACCTGTTCAGCCATTTCCAGAAATTAGGCTAGGGAAAAACACGTATTGCCCAAGTTAAAAAAAAATTCTGAAGACCTTTTCTTTGGGAAGATTTAGTGCCCCCGTGCTTTGAAATAGGAACTTGAAATTTGGGAGTAGGGAAGACTTTGTGTCAGGATTGTGCTTTTTTCCACCCCCATGAAATTTTCCTGAATTTGGCCAAGTTATTAGCCTTTGAAAAATCACAGTTTGCACGTGGTCAGTAAAGACTTGTTAGATCTTAGCAGTTAATATCTCCAAAGATTCCATCCCCACCGAGCGTGCTCTTACTCCTAGTGCTAACCAGACTGCATGTCCACTCTCCCATAGAATGATAACATGTTCTAGCCAAGGGCTACAGTCGATCAGAAGGACTTTTCCTGTCAGTGCTGCTCAGGGAAGGTGGGGCCAGGTACCAGAAATAAGAACAAGGAGCCTGTCTCTCCTGTTGGCACTCAGGGAGCATGGAAGAGGAAGACACCTGATTTGAATGCAGAGGGAACAAAAGCTGAATCAGAGGGATGGGGAAAGGAGTAGATTGGGACGAAGAGTCTGCTGAGACAGGCTGCAGGGGTGGAAGAGAAACTGTGACTTGGAGTCGGAGGAGGGAAACTGGGACTGGTTGGGCAAGGAGGATGGAACTGGGAGCTGTGTGTATGGGGGCAGTGGGAGAGATGGACTAGGAGCTGGTGAGGAACGGGAAAAATATCACGTGATCATTTAATGAAAAACTGTATCAATAATGTATACCTACAAGGAGCAAGATTAAGGTTACACAGGCAACCTTAATTCTGGCATTTCCAAACTTTTGAATGCTTGGCTTTGCAACCTTAATAAAGTTTTTAACATAGTTTTTTGTGTGTAATATATTTATATAGTGCCAGTAGCCTATCTTAGTAAGAGAGGCAGGAACTTTGTCACCCCTATGCTCTTAGTCATTTTAAGATAAACCCTTTCTGGGAAATGTTGTCAAATGAAGGCAGTTTCCAGTAGCTAAGTTTGAGGTTTATATTTGGAATCACTTGATGCCCTCATGCAGAATGATTTAGCTGCTTATGAGCTGACTGGAATATCAATTTGGTCTTGAATAGCAAATGCACATAAAAGGACAATACCCTCAAATTACTCCGTGTTCTTATTTCATTCTGTTAGCTGTAGAAATATTGGCTCTTTTTGTGCCACATATAAAGAATAGACTCTTGGCTCCTCCATCTGGTTACTAACCACACACCATGAAGGGATATTCTCCACAAAGGATGATCTTCAGACAGAATATATGTGCCGTGTAAAGCATGTCTCACTGCTTTTTCCTTGGCTCATCTTTATTTTTGAGCCAGTGCTGAGCTATTCTGCACTGTGATAGTCTAATGCATTTCACAGAGCTTCTGTAGCAAAAAGTTAGTGAAACAATAACACTGTCTGACTACATGTTTCTGTTTGCTAGTCTGCTCTATCAGTTAAACAGCACACGGCTTTACCAGGGCCGTGTTGGCAGAAGGGACATCAGTCCTCGAGGGGGTCCATTAGTAAAAGCACTGTGGAAATGGAACAGTTGCCCTCTTGACTGACACAGTGAGGAATGAGTGGGGGACCTTCAGTGCTAAAAGCATGAGCTGCTACAGCTTGAGCTAAAGAGCCAATGCGCTGTAAACGGGCTGTAACAATTTATATCGTCTGGGGATCAGCACAGAGGGGAAACCTCTAACACACACTCACCAGTGTGTTACAGAAAGTTGGCACTGTGTTCATTACCTTAAAAGGATTGTGGGACAAGTGGTGCTGAAACCATTTTTATAGTGAGGGTGCTGAAAGCCGGAAACCATGTATTTGGGTTGTTATTAGCACCCCCAGCACCCCTAGTTCCAGCACCTCTGCCTGGAACAGAGCTGTGATGTACTGGGTATGGTAAATATGCTTTCTCAATTTTCTTTTCTGAAAGATTTCTCTTTTACAAGAATCATATCTGGGAAATGGAATAAAACAAAGCCATATGTTTGAATAGTGCAGAGAATGGGATGCTGCTGCAAACTGAAAGATGCCAAGAAGACACACATGTAGACTGCCACTCCTTGATTAAACTCATGTCATTGGCCCCTTTATTTTCATGCCACCATGAATTAGCCAGTAGCGTCAGGCTTAACTGAATTTTCTTTCAGCATGTGCCACAATGTGACTTTATTTAATCACATTAGAAAAGCTATTGTATATTATGTGGTGATATGGGGTTTCTTTTGTCTGAGTTAGATACTGTTCATAAGATTTTGCTGGGTGACTGTTACCATATATCCCAGCTGTCCAGACACGTGATGATGAAGCTGTTTGATAAATAAATTTGTTAGTCTCTAAGGTGCCACAAGTCCTCCTTTTCTGTTTGATAATGAATTCCTTTTTCACTATGAAAAGATGGAGAAAGGGTAGGCAGCATGTGAAGCATGCTCTTGTGCTTGTGTAACCCACACACCTCCTGGGTGTGGGGTTCTGTCCCATCTAGTGGCACCAGGACCACTTAGAGAGAGAGATAAAATGAGCCTGCTCTGCAGCCTTAGCTGACAGCCAGTTGGCTGTTAGCTCATACAGTCGAGGCTCATGCACTAAGCTCCAGAGGTCCCCAGTTCGATTGTGCCTGCCGCCGACTGGGATCTGTTGGCATTACACTTGCAAAGGAATAGAGGCCCATCTCCTCTGGAACCAACTGATCTGGCTGGGTTCTGTGCAAGTTCAGAGCAGAATGGCAACGGTGTCTTTATATCATCTTTGTGTTTCCCTGGTCTAAGGACTTTCAGTCCCCTCAGTTGATCTCTAGTGTAAACTGGAGCTAATCTATCTGAGCTGCCCATAGCCAAAAGAGACCATTTCAGCAGCCATCGATCATGAGAATGCTTTAGTCACGCCCCTGGGACTTTGGGCTAGGGGAGAGGGCACTGGCTTAGACGCTGCAGGGGGATCCTCCACTAGCTCATTAAAGGGGCTCTCAGGCCCCTTTGCGTAGCAAATATGCCTCATCAGAGGGCAGAATCTGGCCCATAGAATGTAGCCATAAAAAAGCAGGTATCGGCTAGTTCTAGATAGAGCACTTCTCTAATGCACTGAGCTTTTCTTTGCTATGTCTGCATTTTGAAAACTTTATTTGAATTTTGGACCTGATTTGCAGGCCAGTCGCAACCCCGCCTTTTTTTTTCTGCATGTAATTTTGTGGGTGTAACTAGTGACATTCTGGAGGTTGTACTAGCTGATCTGCAGGCACAAACATGTAGTAAGAACTTCAGGGGACATGAATGATGCCAAAACCATTTGCATGAGCCAAAGTGGCACCATCATTTATGGTGCCAGCCACGTGCTGTGCAGAATGGGAGAGAGGCTTTATAAATCTGTCCCTCCACCCAGAACTCTTGGCGCTGATTTAGGGGGATTTGAGGGGGGTGGATGGGACAAATAGTATTTCCACATTGTTCCTTTTAGTCATTTTATCAACAGTGAGGTGTTGATATTGTTAATTGAAATTTTAGTTTTTAAAAATACATTTATAACTTAAAATACATTCAGAGGTGACAGAGTCCAGTTAAAGACTGTTGCCTGGAAAAGGCACCGCCACCAACTCAATAAACGAAGTATGCCACAGCAGTAATTACAGGTTTCAGAGTAGCAGCCGTGTTAGTCTGTATTCGCAAAAAGAAAAGGAGTACTTGTGGCACCTTAGAGACTAACCAATTTATTTGAGCATGAGCTTTCGTGAGCTACAGCTCACTTCATCAGATGCATATCGTGGAAACTGCTGCAGACTTTATATATACACAGAGAATATGAACCAATACCTCCTCCCACCCCACTGTCCTGCTGGTAATAGCTTATCTAAAGTGATCATCAGGTGGGCCATTTCCAGCACAAATCCAGGTTTTCTCACCCTCCACCCCCCCACACAAATTCACTCTCCTGCTGGTGATAGCCCATCCAAAGTGACAACTCTTTAATTGGAGTTCACAAACTGCAGTTCACAAACTGGAACTACTATTCTAGGAATAAAATGAGTGAATAATTTCTTCTGTGTTGAAGGTCCTACTATAGGATGGAGTAATAGAATAGTAAGGGTCTTCTGCTGCTACAAATGCCTAAGCAGGATATATTGGTCCTGGGTCAATGTCCTATGACAAAGGCATTATTTCTGTAATGCTATAACAATACTGTGACTCCTTAGAACTCCATGTTTGTCATCCTGCTTTTCACCATGACCACTAAGAAAATGGGAAATCAGCAAAATAGAAAATCAGATCATTCTGCTTCCAATGCAAATGCCCTCTACTACTTGAGTTAAAAGCCAATTCCCATCAGCTTTCATCAGTCTGAGATTTTGCCACAGTTTAGCAGTGAATACATTTGGCAGAAGGTAGTGGTACACACAGAGGACATTAGTACTCACCAAGGGAAGCTTTCCATTGACTTCAGTGGTAGCTTGGTTGGGTCCCAAGTTCATTCCTTACAATACCAGAGATGATTAATATACATTTAGCCAGTCCAATCTGATTGAAATTGGTGCATTAGAGTGAGAGTAGCATGCTGTACCATTACTGACCTGCTACATTCTGGCTGAGTTAAAATAGAACCTCATGGCTATTGCTAATCAGTTTATATGTAATAGTTCAAAACTCCAGGCTTTTTAAAAGGTTGAATAATGTGGTTTCTGATATTTTTTTCTTTCACTTTTTATTAATGCATTACTTATTATTAATGAATAAACCAGGGATCTTGCTGGCTGACATGCTGTGATTTCAGTTTTGTCTCATAATTTGTAATTGTTTTGCATTACATATTTAGAACTCAGTCCTGCTCTCAGCTATCCAGGAACACAAGTGAATAGTCTTATCGCAGTAAGTGTTCTAAGTGAGTAGACTTATAGCAGCAGCAGGGGATGTTGGAATCCATTGTAGGTGACATTCACCCCATGCAGAGGGCCTGTATGAGCCCTAAGCACCATTGAAGTCCCTCTTAAGTCCTGTTGTGAGGATTTGTGTGGTTCAGTGACTGCGTACCAGCCCTGTGTGTGGTATGAATTGAATCGATAGTGCATCACATGAAAGAAATGTCCTTCATGCATGTTGTATTTTAATTTTTTCAAACTTTTCTAAGAAAGGGTCACAATATAACAGGCCTAAACCCAAATCCTGCAACTATACACCCACAAGCTTTGGGAAAGTTCAGAATGAGATCTAAATCCAAATACTGCAGTTGCTGTCTTCTCTATAATCTGCCAAATCAAAATGCTAGGGCTGAACACCTGGAATGTTGGAAGAAGAATTTGGACCCTGCTTCTGAACTTTGCAGCTAAATGGAATAGAACTGTTCAGAAAAGTTCTCTGCAGTCCTTGCTCAGGCCCCAATTCAGCAAAGCCCTTAAGCATGTGAATAGTACCATTAGCTTCAGTGGACATTTTGCCTGAGTAACGGTTGAGTAAGGGCTCTGGGACATGACCCATGTCAGTTACCCGTAGCAATATTTTTTCAGGTAAAAGTCTATGATCTAAAACTGCATTCTGATCTTACTAGCACTGGTCTAAGTGAGAAGTATGTTCATTGAATTCAGTGGAGTTACCCGACTGCAGCTTGTTTAACTTGGTTGCTACTATGTTTTACCCTATGTTTTTATGGATGCTTATAATACATGCAAATACCTGTTCACCACCTTTCACTTACCTTACATCTGTTTAGTTTAGTTTACAGTGCAATGTTTTCAAAAAGATATTATATCATTTTTCTCTGCAATGTAAGATAGTGAACTGTTTTTGGAGATTTTTGTGTTCTTATATGAAAATGATTGTTCAGTACTATGTGGAGAAATCGTTATTTAAAAATTACATATCCCAGTTGTTTCTATGGAAACACTTTGTCACCTTATGCAAATGAAACAGGAGCTATGGAAAAAATAAAGATTTTTTTTCTTTTAGCATGGAAAACCGTAGTATTGGAAGAGTAATTCTCTGCAGATTTTTGCAAAAAGTTCAGAAGTAATATTTGGCCAAATTCATTCTTGGCACAACTTCAGACCTGGGATGCATTTGTCCCATTGTGCAATGAAGTTCCAGAAGCTAGATGGTGTACTGTGATTATAAAACATGCATACTGTTAACTAGCAACAACATGATAAATTAATAGCTTTTCTAACCCAGGCACAGGCCCACATGATGAGTTTCCTGTTTAATTTCTTTATGGTTTTTGTTCTCACCTTGTCTAATATAGTGCGGTTAAAATAATTTATAGTGGATGCTTCTTTCTCCACCCTCACCTTACCCAAAAACACTGAGGGCTGACATATCAGTAGGGTATTGCAGACTGATTCAGATTTGCATGTTTCCCTAGAAAGATCCGTAGCCTGCAAGCGAGACCAGGAAACCCCTTAAAATTACAAGCTATCACTTTAAGTGTAACAATTTTCCATACACCACAGTTCTGTTTCCAAGTTCTGCCACCAATTTAAGGCCTCACTCTGCTCTTCTTCCTTTGACTTCAGGTGTGCAGGATCAGGCCTTTGTTGCATAAGTTGGATCTGTGCAGTCCTCTGAGGTGGGTCCAGTGAAGAAGTGACAGAGAGAAGCACTGAAGCTGTAGCTGCTCAGAGGATGGTCAATTCGTCTTCATCCAGACTCATTTTATCCATCACAGAATCTACTGCAGCCCTGTGGTAGTAGTAACCCAGTCAATGTGCCCAGTGTGGAGATGGACTCAGTGCGGGGGTCCCTGAACTGCCCTACTTCACTATACTGTTGTGTCTTTTGTAGGGGATGGCTTGGGGTCTGTAAGGGAAAGTATGTGTTTTTTTTTTCCTCTCTTCTTTTCCTACCACCTGCCCTGATGGGGTATGTAGAGGGGAGGCGAGATGGAGCAACCAGGATCTCATGCAGTGTAGAGGGGTAGTAGACTGGGACTCAGGACACCTGGGATCTATTCTTGGCTCTGCCCCTGGCCTTAGAGGTGACACTGGACAAGTCATTTCACCTCTCTGAGCCTCTGTTTCCCCTCCCACCTTTTGTCTGTCTTGTCTATTTTGACTGCATGTTTTTTGGGGGAACGGCTGCCTCTTCTTATGTACAGCATCTTGCACCTGTTCTTGGTTGAGTCCTTTAGGCATTACTGTAATATAAATAGTAAGTATTGCTAATAACTAGCCTGACAGATCTCCTGCTGGAGCTGGTTGAAAAATGCCAATTTTTTTAGTGGGAAATCTTTTAAAAATTTCTCATGATTTTTTTTGGTCAAAAAGTTCAAACCTAAAATAAAAATCAGTTTTCACAAGCAAATTGGGGGGGGGGGGGACACAAAAATTTCAGTTATCAAAAATACTTTTATCCCGCTTCCAGTTTTTTGTTAAATTTCCAGAAAAGTTTGACCAGAATAATTATTTTCCATGTAAATTCTCTTTTTGTTCATAAATCCATTTTGATCAGATCTAGTTCTGACTCACAGGTCCTCTTCAGAGCTCCCAATGGACGATATAACTTACTATAGTGAGGAATGCATTCCCTCACTTGAATCAGCAAGGCACTATGTGTAATCAGTGCTTCTCTGTCATCCTCTTCAATTATAATGATAGTAGGTCCTTTCAAGTGCCCTCCACAATACACTTAATATATTAATCTGCTTTCATGTGCACACACTTATGATGTACCAGTGCTTTTTGGAAAATCACTCTAATGCTTACTTTCCATAACATGGGGGGCTAATGGAAACTGTGAGCTACTTTTTTCTATCATGGGCACAACAGGTGCAACGAAGAGAACTCTGCATTTGTGCAAACAGCTCTAGCAATTGAAGTGCTTATTTGAAAGTGGCATTATACATTTTGTGTGTGTGAATGCATGGAAATACATATCCAAGTGTGTGCCTCTCTCACTGCTATTTGTGGAATTTAACTAAAACCAAGCAAACTATTCTGACATGAGATTCATTGTGCATATGCTATATAATAGGAAATTAGTTTAATCTATCACTTTCCTGCAGGTACACTGGTTCATAACATTGATATCAGAGAAAAATATACAGATACAATGCAGTTAAACTATATATCCTTCTATGTGAGTACAATACTATTACATGTATTTGGAAAATACAGTTTAAACTATTTTGTGAAAATTACATTCTCTTGCTATTTACATAAAAATAACTTCAGGAGAGTGCACTGCCATATGTGTGCACGGGTGTCCTATTTTTATTTAAGAGCAAACCAGGTAATAGAAAAAAGAATATATCCAGTTCTCACTAAGAATGGGCTGACTCATTAGAGAGGTTTGAATCTCTGCTGAGCTGTGGATATTTAAGGTATAGAGTAGTAGCTCCTGAAGTAGTAACCATGAGATGGTCACATAAGAAATTTAAAATAGTAAGTTACTGCTGGATGCCACTACAGGTTTAACTTACACCCTGCAGTAACTGTTAATCATAAAAACCCCAAGCTGGTATGTTGAAAACATCAATACATAGAAAAAGGTCTAACACTGAAATTAAAACGGCTATACAGAGAATTCTATTCACAGAAAACAATTTACTGAGTGCTTTGCATCCTGTAATACTATTTTAGGGTAAAAGAAAAGGAGGACTTGTGGCACCTTAGAGACTAACAGATTTATCTGAGCATAAGCTTTCGTGAGCTACAGCTCACTTCATAGGATGAATGTATCCGATGAAGTGAGCTGTAGCTCACGAAAGCTTATGCTCAGATAAATTGGTTAGTCTCTAAGGTGCCACAAGTCCTCCTTTTCTTTTGCGAATACAGACTAACACAGCTGCTCCTCTGAAACCTGTTATTTTAGGGTAAGTAATTCTTGTAGTATTACTAGCATGATTATTCGTGTAATTGATTTTAACAGATCCAAGCTATCCTTTACTGTTGATAAGGTAAACAGCCAATGTGATCAATAGCTTATTTGAGTACTATTGTACCACAGAATTCTTTTCAATCATCAAATACGGAAGGAAAGTCACCCTGAAATTGTGAAATGGACACACAGCAGGAGTTTCAGAAGTCTGTCTTTATTTGCTTTTAATCTCACTCAGCCTGATCATTTATTGTTATTTCAGCTCTTGCTGCCACCCACCGCCAGCTGTGTCTATATGAGTTCTTAAATTGGCAACGGGTTAGAAAGGTAAAGATGTCTGGGAGAAAATTTAATGTGGTAATGGACTTCTCATTTTAAAAAAAGTAACCAAGTATTGACTTACAGCGTATGGCTTTTCTAGGTTTGGAGTGTTAGTAGCAGCTGTTACTTTTGTCTCTGAGTTTTCTCTTTCCATATACTGTGTTTATGTTATGAGTATGTATACTTTGAGAAACTTGCACTTGGGTTCAAAAAATGTGTGAAATATGATTTTATGGCCTGAGGCCCTGGCTGCAGCAGTTCCCAAATGTAAAGCTCCTTGCAAGAGTTTGTTGTTGTTAGTTTAAGTCCACAAGTGATCACGTCCTTCAGTCCCATATTAATCTAGATAATAGTTATGTGGAATGCTAAGAAATCAAGGGACAGGCTGAAGTCAGTGAAATTGCTCCAGATTTCCATGCAACTGAGTTTCAAAATCTGGATCTAAATGTAGGGAGCTTAAAAGGATAATAAATAGCACAGAATGGTGCATGATTTGTAACAGAGGTCCATGCTGGTGGCTTTCCAGAAATTTGAGGATTGCACCTATTCCTACATTTCATGAATTTTATTTAAAAAAAACAAACAAACAGTAACTGCACACAACCCCAGCATTTTCCTTGCCCTTTTCCTGTATTTGCTTTCATAACGTAAGAGAAATTGCTTGTTGTTTTGAGTTCACCAGAAATAAAAGCCTGCTGTTAGTTGGTCTGGTTTACCCTCGGCCTGCAATTGCATAGAAAGGGTCTCATTTTAGGACTATGGAGGGTAGGGCTGACACTTTGGCCACAATTTGGTTACCATCAGGTATTATTTCGCCTTTCTGTGAAACAGTAATTTTGGTAAGACTCACTTGCTTTAGGAAGACAGAACTTAAGCACAGACACATACCTACATGCATTAAAAAAAAATGCAGGACCTGGCATGAAAATGGAAAAAAGGGCTGATTACAAAATATCACAGGGTTTGTAACCAATAGTCCTCTTTAGCTAGTGTCGCTGGGCAGCCTGTTAATATTTCCACAGCACATTTCCTCTTCAAAGCCCTTTACAGACATTTGGTTTAATCTTTTCTATACTCCTGTGAGATGGGGAAAATAATCTTCCTGCTTCCATTTTAAGTGATTTCTCCAAGGCCTCAGAGGGCATTTGTGTCAGAGATATCTGTGTTCAGAATCCATGTCTTCCTGACTTTCAGTCCTGTTCACTGGTCACAAAACTGCCTTCCCTTTACCCTACTTACCCTCATCTTTATTGCTGTACATGTTGCTCCTCCTTTCTCTTCCTACATCATTGTACTTATTTTCTTCTTTTAAATGATTCATTTGAACAAGACACAGTTCTGCATGGGGAGCCCAGGTAATTTAACCATTCCAAACAATGGGCCCAGTAGATTTCAAAGTGAGCTACACCAGGGATATGCTTGGCCTGGGGTGACTGTACAGTTTCAGCAGGAACATGTCCCCTTTAATTTTAAGGCCTTATATTCAAGGAACTATGGTAGTTTGATATTCTGCTTTGACCTTTAGATTTCTCTATACAGAATGTGAATTGGTTGGCCATCTGGTTCTCTGTTCACATACTCTCAAACCTGTGGCCCAAGGAGTGGGATTATAAACTTGCATGAAAAAGGTCAGTATGGTGCATGATTAGCATGTGCACTGGGGCATTGTGACAAGATGGCCAATGTTAGTCTGGTGGGTCCTGTACTTTTCTTGGCAGGGAGCTAAGATGCCACCCTTTGCCCATGCTCTTGGAGCATCAATGGCCCCGCTAGTGGCCCAGGAAGGTGGTAAGCAGTCTGGGTTTGCTCCTCACTCTGAGCCCAAGCCCCTCTCAACTCCTGCAGGTTCTTACCCTCTGCGGTGGGGTACCTATAGTCCTTAGATGCTGGGGAAGGAAGTCTCCCTCCCTTACTGGGTAGGGTCCCCCTTACTTCAGTTCTCTGATTTTTCCAAGTCTCCTAGCACACCTCCCAGCTTCAGTTCTCTCTCATTCCTCCTCTATCTACCTGAAGCAGGGGGTTTTATTAGGTTCCTAACAGGGCCTTAATTGACTGCAGGTGCTCCAATTAACCTGCAGCCACCTTCCCTTGTCTACAGGGAACCACACCTTAATTAGCCTTGAGCTTATATATTTCCCCTCTAGCGCTCTCCCTGGCCTCCCTGTATCACAGGCATATATAAATGTATATATTTATAAGCACTTAAGAGTTGGTATGCCAGGCTGTTGAGGTACAGCTTGGTGTAAAAGCAGCACGGCTCCTGTAGAAGTGTAACATTGCACGAGGAATATGATTTGTTCTCTGTCTTTGGCAGAAAAAAGTAAGAAGCAGAAATCTTCTGTTTCTTTAAGTAATAAGTATCCATTCTGGGGGTTTTACCAGTTAAATAGTGACTTTACAAAAGAGGTAATGTCCTAAAGGAAAGTTTTCCATTATTCTGATTTCAGCTCTGCTTTAAATTTTTAATTCAAAATAATCCAGATAAAGATAAGACAAGGATGGAACCTCCAATCCATATTGCTTCAGCTTTTAGGTTGAGAGGGAAAAGTATTAGATTCATTTCCCCAGATCTGAAGAAGCCCTTACAATTTTGAGTCCAGGTTGAATCTAAAACTGGAAGAGTCCTGTTCTCCTGCTCCACTTCAGACATGGCCAAAATCTCAGAAGAGCCATTCCTGTGAGATTCTTGGCCCAAAATGATGGAAATCTGTTAAGTTTATGAAATCATGTGAGATTTCCACCATTCTGGGTCAAAAGTCTCTTGAAGATGTAAGTATCATCTAATCAAAATATGAGCCCTGGATCTGATTTGGTCATGAATCCTAAATCCAAATCCTAATCTAAATTTTGGATATGAACATCCTCTAAGGGTTTATCTACATGGGGACGGTTTAGCCGTATCAGATAGGGTGTGAATTTAAAGTGCTGTAGCTATATGGGTATAATTCCCCATGTAGACACTTTTATTATAGGATACCTGTGTCTTTTTCTAGTTTTAGCTTTGTCACAGAGCCCCAAAAGGGGCTGGGAACAGGACCAAGAGGGTAGGTTGAATAGAAGTCTCTAAAGGCAGAGGAACCTTTTTGTTTGTTAAGGACTTTTTAGTTTGGACTCTTGGTACATGGGAAGGGGTTATGTATGTTTGTGATAAGGCTGAAGGGCTAAGTTGCATCTCCAGCACAAGACTGGTGTGTAAAGAGCCATGGAGACCCACCTCAGGGAGGGAAACTGAGGCAAGGAGTGTTGGCAGAACCATGCTCGGACACAGGGGGTACTACAGAGCAACCATATCCCTACGATAAATTGGTACACAGGGTGGGATCATGAAACTCCCTCCCATCAAGGGAAGATTATGGGGCAGAGGGGTACAGATGCTTTCTTTGACTGGGTAACATTCACTTTCCTTGATTGGTGTATGGAGGGGAAGGATGTATCTGGTGAACCCCTTCTAGAAAAAACTAAAGGAATGGAAGATATTCTTTGCCTGCTGGTGTCACAACAAAGGCAGACACAGGCTATCCTCCTGCAGCTCTTACAGGACGAACAAAACCAGCAGTATTAGGGAGACCCCAGTTCCAGCCAGTGAGAAACTCCTGGTCTGCTTTAGGTGCAGAAAGATAGGGCACATAAAGAGGGTCTTCCCCTTGAAGAGGAGAGTGAACAAGTCCCTTCGGCTGGAATGCTTCTCATGTGTGAAGACAAGCTATATTAAAAGGGTCTGTCCCACTAAGAGCTTGAATTTTTGGGAAAAAGGACTGTAGCACACAGATATCTGAGGGCCTGGGAATAAGATGCAGAAGCTGAGCCTTGAAACCTAGTTAAGGTAGATGGAGGCAGAGAGGAGCCACTTTAAGGAGGTACTGACTCAAGAACGGGAGGCAAAGAAGGATCTGGAGAACCAGATTTCTGCCCTTCCCCAGAAGATAGTGGCTCTGGAGAAAAAGTTCAGGTTTCGACTTTTAAGTTTGTTGTGACTTGTGCAGAGTGCTAAGCCACATCTCCAGGACAGACCAATGTGTGGAGAACCAAGGAGACCACCTTACGGAGAGAAATGGAGGCAGGGAGTGCTGGCAGCACTACACCTCAGTCAACAGGTAGCACTAGGGGGCAGCCACGCCCCTATGACAAGCTTATGTTGCTTTGGAAACAATTTAACAAAACCTAAAAAGCCATTTTTGTTCTGGAATAAGTGTGCCCATACAAGGGAACTAAGTGAGTACAGCTAGAGTGATTTAATTACACCGGTATAACTGGAAAAATCACCCATGTAGACAAGCTCCAATTCTAAGGTCCTTTCTAGCATTGTTCTCTCCTTAGAAGTACAGTACCATACCATAACAGAAAGAAGTTGAGTGAACAAGTCAGTAATGACACTGTATGTCCCTAACAGATATTGATTAGAGGTAGGCAAATACAACAAAAGCACATTCCATGGGTATGCACTCAAACCTGAAGGTGTATTTGTTTGACCAGAACATAAAAAGATGTATTTGATTGAATTTTACTTACACTGTTCATGGAGAAAGAAAAGGAGGACTTGTGGCACCTTAGAGACTAACCAATTTATTAGAGCATCCCACTGAGAGTTACCAAAAGCAACTACAGCATTTGCTCAAGAAACTTCCTGAAAAAGCACAAGATCAAATCCGCACAGACACACCCCTGGAACCCCGACCTGGGATATTCTATCTACTACCCAAGATCCATAAACCTGGAAATCCTGGGCGCCCCATCATCTCAGGCATTGGCACCCTGACAGCAGGATTGTCTGGCTATGTAGACTCCCTCCTCAGGCCCTACGCTACCAGCACTCCCAGCTACCTTCGAGACACCACTGACTTCCTGAGGAAACTACAATCCATCGGTGATCTTCCTGATAACACCATCCTGGCCACTATGGATGTAGAAGCCCTCTACACCAACATTCCACACAAAGATGGACTACAAGCCGTCAAGAACACTATCCCCGATAATGTCACGGCTAACCTGGTGGCTGAACTTTGTGACTTTGTCCTTACCCATAACTACTTCACATTTGGGGACAATGTATACCTTCAGATCAGCGGCACTGCTATGGGTACCCGCATGGCCCCACAGTATGCCAACATTTTTATGGCTGATTTAGAACAACGCTTCCTCAGCTCTCGTCCCCTAAAGCCCCTACTCTACTTGCGCTATATTGATGACATCTTCAAAATCTGGACCCATGGAAAAGAAGCCCTTGAGGAATTCCACCATGATTTCAACAATTTCCATCCCACCACCAACCTCAGCCTGGTCCAGTCCACACAAGAGATCCACTTCCTGGACACTACAGTGCTAATAAACAATGGTCACATAAACACCACCCTATACCGGAAACCTACTGACCGCTATTCCTACCTGCATGCCTCCAGCTTTCACCCTGACCACACCACACGATCCATCGTCTACAGCCAAGCTCTGCGATACAACCGCATTTGCTCCAACCCCTCAGACAGAGACAAACACCTACAAGATCTCTGTCAAGCTTTCTTACAACTACAATACCCACCTGCAGAAGTAAAGAAACAGATTGATAGAGCCAGAAGAGTTCCCAGAAGTTACCTACTACAGGACAGGCCTAACAAAGAAAATAACAGAACGCCACTAGCCGTCACCTTCAGCCCCCAACTAAAACCCCTCCAACGCATTATTAAGGATCTACAACCTATCCTAAAGGATGACCCAACACTCTCACAAATCTTGGGAGACAGGCCAGTCCTTGCCTACAGACAGCCCCGCAACCTGAAGCAAATACTCACCAACAACCACATACCACACAACAGAACCACTAACCCAGGAACTTATCCTTGCAACAAAGCCCGTTGCCAACTGTGCCCACATATCTATTCAGGGGACACCATCACAGGGCCTAATAACATCAGCCACACTATCAGAGGCTCGTTCACCTGCACATCCACCAATGTGATATATGCCATCATGTGCCAGCAATGCCCCTCTGCCATGTACATTGGTCAAACTGGACAGTCTCTACGTAAAAGAATAAATGGACACAAATCAGATGTCAAGAATTGTAACATTCATAAACCAGTCGGAGAACACTTCAATCTCTCTGGTCACGCGATCACAGACATGAAGGTCGCTATCTTAAAACAAAAAAACTTCAAATCCAGACTCCAGCGAGAAACTGCTGAATTGGAATTCATTTGCAAATTGGATACTATTAATTTAGGCTTAAATAGAGACTTGGAGTGGCTAAGTCATTATGCAAGGTAGCCTGTTTCCTCTTGTTTTTTCCTACCCCCCCCCCCCAGATGTTCTGGTTTAACTTGGATTTTAACTTGAAGAGTGGTCAGTTTGGATGAGCTATTACCAGCAGGAGAGTGAGTTTGTGTGTGTATGGGGGTGGGGGGATGTGAGAACCTGGATTTATGCAGGAAATAGCCCAGCTTGATTGTCATGCACATTGTGTAAAGAGTTGTCACTTTGGATGGGCTATCACCAGCAGGAGAGTGAATTTGTGTGGGGGGTGGAGGGTGAGAAAACCTGGATTTGTGCTGGAAATCACTTTAGATAAGCTATTACCAGCAGGACAGTGGGGTGGGAATAGGTATTGTTTCATATTCTCTGTGTATATATAAAGCCTGCTGCAGTTTCCACGATATGCATCTGAGGAAGTGAGCTGTAGCTCACGAAAGCTTATGCTCTAATAAATTGGTTAGTCTCTAAGGTGCCACAAGTCCTCCTTTTCTTTTTGCGAATACAGACTAACACGGCTGCTACTCTGAAACCTGTTCATGGAGAGTTAACTTGAAACTGAATGGTGAATTTTAAGCAGAAAGTAAATGTTAAACTCACCTTTGCATGTTTTTGCACTGGAGGGGGCGTATTTTAAAAGAGACAGGACATAGCAAGGGGGAAATGGTACAAGCCCTCCTGGCACTGAAGCAGTTAAATCAGTGGTTCCCAAACTAGGGACACCGCTTATTCAGGAAAATCCGCTGGCAGTCCAGACCAGTTTGTTCACCTGCAACGTCTGAGGTGCAGCTGATTGCAGCTCCCAGTGGCCGCAGTTCGCTGTTCCAGGCCAATGGGAGCTGCGGGAAGGGTGGCCAGCATGTCCCTTGGCCTGTGCCACTTTCTGCAGCTCCCTTTGGCCGAGAGCAGTGAACCACGGCCACTGGGAGCTGCGATTGGCTGAATCTGCGGACACGGCAGGTAAACAAACCAGCCCGGCCCACCAGGGCTTTCCCTGAACAAGCGGCACCCCTAGTTTGGGAACCACTGAGTTAAATGAACCGGACAAGCTCTTACTGGCTGCTTTGCAACTTGGCTTTTGCATGTGTTCACAATTAACTTCTGTGCCTGTGCTGAAAGAAAATGTAAATTTAAAACTCTGAACTCAACCAATAAATTTGCCTACATTTTCTAGGAATGATGCCTCAGCAAAAATCCATGTGCCTTTTTCAGAAATGAAAAAGTTTAAAATGTCCCATTCCTTCTTACGTAATACTTAGAGACTGAAAGGTCATGTGGCTTATGCTCATCCAGTCAAGGAGCAGAAACAATACCCTGAGGCTTGAGTGACCAGTCACTAACCAATACAATTTGACTTTGCCATCTAGAGTTTTACCTGGTCATGATTAATTCATGAAGGATAAAGCAAAAACTCACTGTTGGGGGTGGGGAGAGGAGAGAGGGGTTGGAATAAAAATATATTTGGCATCACAATCTGTTTAGGCATTGCATTACAGGGGTTAAACCCCTTATAAATAATTTGCTGCCAATTATTCTTTGTTATATTACTGATATTAGAATGGAGCAAATTAAGAGTTCTGTTAATAGTGAATATCTAAAATGGATGGACACTAAACTCAGCAAATGTTGTTTCTAATTTGAATAGCAAAAATAAAAAATAAAATACTATCAATTTACGAATTCATGTGCAGCTTCATTTGTTGCTGCATGCTGTGCCAGGCTGCTCAGTATGCTGCGCCAGCCTACAGTAATTGGAAGCTGGTATAAGGTAGGGTGTGAATGCATGAGCAGGGGACCATGTGGTTGTTAATTAATCATGTATACGCCCCACATTCATGGCTCTGACAAAATGAGCCACCAATTACTCTTGCCCATTCTTAGACCTAAACTCAAATAAAATGGTTTTCAAAGGTTTGGGAAAGTTTGTTTTATCTTTGACCCTCTCGCCATCTTCCTTTCTCTTAACAGAAGGTGGAAAGGTTTAACAATCCTCATCTTCCTCTTTCCCCAAGGATACGTGACTCTCCCACCTTTTTCAAAGAACTCTCCCCGCCAAAAAAGCCCGTGCACCTCCTTCATTGTGTGCTGTATTCTGCAGACTTCTAAACCACCAGGTAGCAAAAGAGCAGTGATAGCCCAACTCTTAGCTGTAGAGTATTAATGGAACAGTGAGACAATGCTATATCTGAGGACTTAGGAAGCAGGATGTCTATTGGTCTGGCCCCAAAGAAGCAGGAAGAGGGAATGGTCCCTCATGTCACCATATGAAGAGTGAGGAACAGGGAGGAGCTGATTGTTGGATGAAGATGGTAGAAAGAGGAGAAAAGGGCACCAGGCCTTCTCTGCCATGAAGGAGCACATGGTAGGTGGTGAGGAGAGCAGGTCTTTTGATGTTAAGTAGGTGTCATGCTGAGTAGGGTCCTTGGATGCC
The DNA here is from genome assembly GCF_965140295.1 of Lepidochelys olivacea. Classification (NCBI taxonomy): domain Eukaryota; kingdom Metazoa; phylum Chordata; order Testudines; family Cheloniidae; genus Lepidochelys; species Lepidochelys olivacea. Next base: position 106,321,684 of record NC_140416.1, read on the forward strand.
TGGTCAAAACTTCTGAGCAAAGCTCTCAGTTTCTGATCTGGGACTTTCCTTTTAAAGGATATTCCCCTCTCCTTGCATAACTGTTCAAGACTTTTGTTTCAAGACCATCATATGACTGCAGTCTACTCATTTTGTCTATTCTTTAACCCTTAAATTTTTTCAATATCACGATTAAACTTTTAACAGTGCTAGGTTATGATCAGTACAGCCAATTGACTTGTAGCATGTGAATCCTGCCGACTACGCCAAATGTCACACTGGAGTGGCTCATGAGCAAGAGTACCAACCTCAGGGCAGACTGTTAAGAAGCAGGGTACAAACCTTAAACTGGTTGTGAGTTCTATACTTAGATTTTGCCAATCAAGTAACAAGTGTAAACTCCTCAGGCACTATAACAGCCTTAACATGGAGTCATAGACAGTCCTCTTGGGCATTGCGATCTATCTTGCCACCCAGGTAACCTTGACTCTGTGATAGATGGTCACTTTACACCAAAGATCACAAAATATTCAGAAAAACAACAAGGAGTCCTGTAGCACCTTAAAGACTAACAGATTTATTTGAGCATAAGCTTTCGTGGGTAAAAACCCCACTTCTTCAGATGCACGGAGTGAAAATTACAGATGCGGACATAAATATACTGACACATGAAGAGAAAGGAGTTACCTCACAAGTGGATAACCAGTGTTGACAGGGCCAATTCGATCAGGGTGGATGTAGTCCACTTCCAATAATAGGTGAGGAGGTGTCAATTCCAGGAGAGGCAACGGTGCTTTTGTAATGAGCCAGCCACTTCCAGTCCCTATTCAAGCCCAAATTAATGGTGTTAAATTTGCAAAGGAATTTTAGTTTTGCTGTTTCTCTTTGAAGTCTGTTTCTGAAGTTTTTTTGTTCCGGTTACTCCAATAGTAAATGAACTGACGATTTATTAACTAAGAAAAAGAAATGAGAGTTATTTACAAGGTTAAAACAGGTAAACACACACACAAATGAGTTGCAGACTTAGGTTTCAGATGGTTGATGGAGCTGCTAAAATATGACAGTTCCTTTGGGGCTAACCCAGGTTAATCCTGGGGATCTTTTGCTTATGTTTAGGAATGTTTGCCCTTAGAATCCAAACAGCATAAAAAGACCTTAATTCCTTCGGATCATACATTTTTATCCCCATCTCCCTAGAATACAAGCAGATGAGATGAGTGCTCCTGCACTCCCCCCTCTTCATAAGTCCTTGTTCTTTGATGGGTTACAAAGGCCCATTTGGACTCAATAGGCCTTCCTGATGGGCTGGAGATAACCCCTCCTTCTGGGCATATATCAGTATTTCACGCTCGGTGATGTTTCTTTCCTGACTGGATTTACAGTTTCACAGCAAACATTTTTAGAGTTACAGAACAAACAATTAAGTGTTACGTTATAGCATGGGTTACAGATATTATAAGCGAGATTAATGCACGTAGTAGCTTACAAGCATGTCATAAAATTTAGACACGTTGTTACAAGTCTAATACCTACTTTAGCAATACTAACACACAGGTGAGTCAAACGGATTTCCAGCTATGCATTTGATAGTGTTCACATGAGGCCTAGGGACCTTGGCATGAGCTGGCACCTGGTCTGCCAGCATTACAGAAGGATTGGGGTGGAAAAGAGGAAAGGGCTTATGTAAGTGGAGGAGGTCACTTTGTTGAGGTCAAGGCTCTAAAGTTTCCGATAAACATCCAAGCTTCTTGGTGCTTACTGGAACCAAACCTGAATGCTGATTTTGCTGAGGTTTGAAACAAAATACCAGTAGCAATGCGCTGTGAGATAGGGCTAGAGGGGAAGTCTGGATGGGTGAAATTACATGTCTTCAAAAACAGGAGAACCACACACATACATCATCCCAGCTTTGATACCAAAGAAATATTTTCTGTCATTGTTTAATGTTGGGGGGGGGGGGAGGAGGGAAATAAATTCAAATTCACTTACATTTTATCTGCTTATCAGTATGAGTATTAGTACATGTGACATTTTTGTTTATGCATTTCATTCAGCATCCCAGCTCTCACCTGTCTGAAATGAAGAATTAATGTGGCACAGACACAGAAGACAATTGTTCATGAAAATACATTAACATCCCTCAAGCTCTAATTTATTTATTGGAGCTATGTAATTTCTAGTCAGGTACTGAGATTGAGGTAATTTATTCTACTTGCTTACTTTATATCTGCCATGTCATGACAAACGTGCACTTATTGCCAGCATCCTAATAGGAGAATTAATGAATATGCAAAACGTACTGGTATTGTTTATAGCCATGAGCAATGAACATCTTGTAAATCACACTGTGATGGCTGGTCTTGTTTATCTGACTTCAGTTGCTGTATTACTGAGATTATTTTGTGTTATCCTCACACTGTAATTTATGTTTGTCTTGTTCTGAAGGTCTCTCATATAACTGCTGTGTATATCTGTTGATATTAAATTACAAGTCATGATGCATCAAATGTGGTCATTACTTTAGTACAGATGTCTGGTAATAAAAGAGAATGTGTTTCTCACAATTCAATGGGAAAGACAAAGTTTAGAAATTGCATAGTGTGTTCAAAGCTGGACAGCAAAACGTGAATAGATATATGATGTGATAATTGATTTTTTGCACTTTTGTAACCTAAAAGAGTTTTGTTTATTTGTTTTATTTCTGGGTGTTTATTTCAAATTGCTTGTAATCCAGTGAGAGAGTCTCTGTCCCTTTCTTGTAACTTGATCTTCTTTTTATAAAATGTGATAAAGGATTGTTTACACATAATGGTCAAGATTTTCAAGCGTGATTTTGAATGTCTGTCTTGACACATTTTAAATAGGCCTGTTTTACAGAGTTAAGTTCCCTTAATGGATAATCCTTGGTTTTGCCTTGACTACCAAATTTGGGCCCCACTCTGATGCTATCCTAGTCTGCAAATTCTTCCTGAATCTCCCAAATGTTGTACAGCCTTATTTAATTCTTTGGTACTCAAATCTGTCTGTTGACTTTTTACCCCAGCTCTAGATAAGATGATTTCTTTTTCATGGAAGTCAACCTTTTAAGCTCATGCAATCCTCCTCTTCCCACATAATTTGTCTTATTTGGGGATTGACTTTGGACCAGAAATCTTCAGATTCAATTTCATTCTTAACTATGGCATCTACTTTAGTCTCCAAGTCATCTTACAGAAGTTACTTGGTCCTCTTCACTCCTCACCCTGAAGGTGTCTACAAGCTGTCTAATGCTATAATTGTTCTTTATATTTTTAGTCAAGGATCATACACCCTGTGACATTACTGACATAATCTGGGACCATATAGATCATTGTTGCAGCCAAGGTCCTGTAGTGGCACCAAATTGTGTATAAAGGGGGTCAAATAAGGTGTCTAAAACAAGGTTATGGTTTGCTGGTTATGATTATGCTGTCTATATGAGAGTATCATTTTTGTGGTTAAAGTTATGAATATTGGCTCTAAACTGTCTGTATTTCAAATTTATGCTGTGCTTCTGGGTGACACCAGACAAGTTGGTGTCAGCTCTGCCTAGCCTGCTTGATGGCCCATTAAGGACCATCAGCTATACAACTGACACATTGAGAGAAGGCAGATACGCCTTGTGACTCAGCAAAGTATTTAGGGACTTGCCCATGTGACTCCAAACTCCATTTTGCTGTAATTTTCCACAGTAAGAACTAAGAGGTGTTCTTATACCTAGAAAAGACTATAAAAGGCTGATGCCTCATCTCCATCTGGTCTTCAATCCTGCTTCATACCTCTGGAGGAACTTTGCTATACTGAAGCTTTGAACCAAGGACTGAAAGACCCATCCCAGGTGTGGATGTACTCCAGAGACTTGATTTGAACCTGCAGTTTATTTCTTCACTGCTACAAGCCTGAACTAAGAACTTTGCCATTACTGTATGTAATTGATTCCATTTAACCAATTCTAGCTCTCATCTATATCTTTTTCCTTTCATGAATAAACCTTTAGATTTAGATTCTAAACGATTGGCAACAGCGTGATTTGTGAGTAAGATCTGATTTGTACATTGACCTGGGTCTGGGGCTTGGTCCTTTGGGATTGAGAGAACCTTTTTTCTTTTACTGAGGTATTGGTTTTCATAACCATTCATCCCCATAATGCGTGGCACTGGTGGAGATGATGGGAAACTGGAGTGTCTAAGGAAATTGCTTGTGTGACTTGTGGTTAGCCAGTGGGGTAAAACCAAAGACCTATCTGTCTGGCTGGTTTGGTTTGCCTTAGAGGTGGAAAAACCCCAGCCTTGGGCTGTAACTGCCCTGCTTTAAGCAATTTGTCCTGAATTGGCACTCTCAGTTGGGTCCCACCAGAACCAGCATTGTTACACACCCATACACAGCCTTTCATTTTGTAAGATCCCAGAAGGCTTTACAAACTTAAACTGGATATGATGGATATGAAGGGTATGATCTGTGATGGTATGAGTGGAATAGTTCCATTAGAAGTCCAAAGTGTCATTTGGAAAAATTCCACCCGAACTGAAAGAGAATTACAATCCTGGGGGGAAATGGTGAATTTGACCTATAACAGAGAGTCAGGAGAGATCACAGTTTTTGTTCTGCTAATGTCAGAAGCAGAAATAAAATGGGGTTTCCTCATTGCAGCTTTAGGCTTTACTGTCAATCAGACTGTGATGGAGCCTATGGATCAGAGAGTGTGGGTTGTGAAAGATGCCCAGGAATGGTAAACAGTGGCACTGGGAGCCTGTTTAGAGGAACTTGGAATTGGATATGAGTGCAACAAGAATGCTCTGCAGTCATAGAATGTGTGTTTGAAAACAGCCGAAGGGAAATGTTGTTATGTTATTAACTCATTTGCAAATGGTTGTAGATATAGGTAAGAATTGTTTATGTCTTAGAAGCTGGTGTCCGGTGCTCATAATCCACAAGGAAACAACCGTTTTTGCCACATTATAGCTATTGAAGGATGTTATTTTAAATTTTAAGTGTTTGAGTTAAAATCTAGCCAATTAAGAGTGAAATACACATTGTTCTCAAATGTAATACTTGTATCCATTGGAATGAATTTGATTGTTTTAAAGATATTGCTTGGGTACTCCCATTTAAGGAATTATTTACATGATGCTAAATAGGAAGCATGAAGAGTCATGGTCACTGTCCATTACTCCACCCACAAGATTAAAGAAGTCATTGAGAAAGTTAGCAAGGATTTGGAACACAAATGGTGGGAGACATTGTTGGGATGGTCCACCACAGCAACAGGGATTTTTAATTTGGCCTTATATTCAATTGTGGTGATCCTGATGTTTCAGGTTGTGGTCGTGGTTTTATTCTTGGCACTGATGTGCTGGGTAGTAAAGAAAATCAATCATCTGCAAAACTTGCACTTTTATATACGATGGGCCTTTCCTGAGGAAGACTATATAAAGCCTAGCCAATAATGAGGCAAGACTGGGGTGAAAGTTAAGGGCACCAGTGGGAAAATCTTTGTTCAGTCTCAATTGAGAGCCCTGAGCCTAGGGTGGGCCGCCTCACTAGTAACCTACTAAACTCATTATAAGTGAAGGTCTTCACGTTATGCAACCTCCAAGGAGGGGATTATTAAGGGAAACATTGTGACTGTAGCAAAATGCCCAGGCCACTGCCAGTAACGGGAAGTTACATTTATTTCCAAAAGCAGCTAAGCTGTAAGGCCTTTGAAACAGCCCTAGCACAACTAGGCAAGCCAGGTGGGGAGGGGGAATAACCATGATAATTGAGCATGACCCTGCGCCATCCTGTTGGGCTTTCTTTTAAACTGCTGAAGTATGCGGTTTTGAAAGACAGGAAGTCTATCTATATTTGACTTATGCTGTGTTTTTGTTGGGGCCCATGAGACCGTAGACTCTGCAAAAACACATTATAACGAACAGCTCGAAAGTTCTTGCTTAACAAATTGCTTGCTCAGCGGTTATAAGTGATTGGCAAGCTATGTGACACTTTGAGCATAAAAAGGAGAAAGAGGTATGGGTCAAGTGGACTCTGCTGTGAACCCACCTTAAGGTCCCAAACAGCAGACAGAACACTGGCCACCGGAAGGCTATTCTTGATCACTTGAGACCACTCCAGACCTTTGGGGTGCTCTGTAACCTATTGTGTTTGATGGGCTTGAGACTAAATAAAGTAGACACTTTAAGTGAAAGCACTCTTGTGGGGGGTGATAAAGACTAATAAGCAAAGGCTTTAAGTGAAAGCACTCTTGTGTTTTACTGCTTGTGCCAACAATGTATCAGACGGATGTGCTGTGCCCCCATTGATTTATTTCCTGACACTGACTCGCAAAGACTAAAGTTACCAAGAGCTTTGGTAACAATCCATTCCCACCTACTCCCCTCCCACTTTCTTGCACAGGAGAAATACTGAACACACAATGCCTGCTTTTCTTCCTGCATCTGGAACTTTGATCCTATACAGCAAGCAAGGGGATGGAGGCAGGACCTCACTCCTCATTCCCACACATTGTTTCATGTACCACATGCTGAGTAATAACAGGAAAAGATTCCATGCTTCTAAAACTAAACAGGCTCTTTATTAATAGAACTACCCATAGAGGTGTCCCAACTCAGCTAGCATTCCAGCCACGTGCACTCAAAGAGTTTTCCTGCTGCCTTTTTTAAAGTCTTCCCTCCTGCAACATGTGCTCCTCCAACTAAGTTCCATGCAGGTTGCTACACACATGGCCATAGTCTAACCCTTAATGTTTATCCACATTTATAAATCCCCTGTGGCAACTACTTGCCCAACCTTTGTGATAACACCATTGTTCTGGTAGGCTGAAGATTAATAAACAATTATGGTGAGAGGCATGAAATTGATCTCAAAGTATAAGACAGAGGTTGAGCAGGGCAGTGGAGGAGGGAATGAAATAGTCAGAAGTGACAGGCAGAAGATTAAACTTCTTTAACTTCTTTTATTATATCCAGGAACTGTAAGAACAGAGACAGGAGGAACAAACAAAGACAGATAAATGGGAAATAGAAGTGTGTAATTAATTCATCAAGGAAAATTTAGAACCAATGTATGACACAGTTGAGAGACTTCATATATAATACTTATAAATAATACAGATGGAAGTCCTTATAAGTTCGTGATTAAACTGAATAGGGGGAAAAATCATATGTTGGAACTAAAGGGCAGAGTTAATTAACACCCCATTTGAACTCACTGATTGAATAAGAGTATTTTAATTCTCTCTCTCAGGGGTTTGGCTGGCTGGTTCTTGCTTGCATGCTAAAGGTCAAACTTTATGGCTATATGTGGGGTCAGGAAGGAATTTTCCCCCAGGTCAGATTGGCACTGACCTTGAGGGTAGTTTGCCTTCCTCTGCAGCATGTGGGTTCACTTTCCAGGATTATCTGGCTATATCTCACGTAATCATTTTGTTGCTTTGGGCACTGGTGCACCTCAGTCCCTCCTACTCTCCGCTTGTGGCACATATCTAGTCTTCTGTGGGCTGTAACAGTTTTGTTTAATTTTGGTTGTTTGGGTTTCATGTTTTCTCTCTGTTTTCTCCCACCTGGTGCTAGTGGGAAGATGAAAGTCTACATGCTGCTGCAGCAAATCTGGTGAAAATGCTCTATGCTGATGAGAGGTTTCAGAGTAACAGCCGTGTTAGTCTGTATTCGCAAAAAGAAAAGGAGTACTTGTGGCACCTTAGAGACTAACCAATTTATTAGAGCATAAGCTTTCGTGAGCTACAGCTCACTTCATCAGATGCATATCGTGGAAACTGCAGCAGACTTTATATATACACAGAGAATATGAACCAATACCTCCTCCCACCCCACTCCCGTTGGCATAATAAAACCACCTCTGTGAGTGGCGGTAGCTATGTTAGCAGGAGAAGCTCTTCCATCGACATAGCACTGTGCACATGAGCGCTTATGTCTGCATCAGTTATGTTGCTCAGTGGGGTTGTTTATTCACACCCCTGAGTGACATAAATTATGCTGACATAAACTGTATGATAACACTCATTTTTTCATGTTCTGTGTGTATATAAATCTCCTCACTGTATTTTCCACTGAATGCATCCGATGAAGTAAGCTGTAGCTCACGAAAGCTTATGCTCAAATAAATTGGTTAGTCTCTAAGGTGCCATAAGTACTCCTTTTCTTTTTGCGAATACAGACTAACATGGCTGCTACTCTATAAACTGTAGTGTAGACACAGCCTTAGGCTTTGTTTTAGGTGTGGCTCCTTAATTGATTCTTACAACAGTCTTAAATTGGGCAATCATTCACACATCCTTTTGAATGAGGTTTCAATGCAATCATACAAAGGTTTCACTCAGCTTGTAACAGTATTTAATGGTTTCAAAGGGTATTAACATTGTATTTGTGGCTTTTTCCACTGTGTACATTAGTTTAGATTACAGTTACTGACACACACTTCCTAACGTTAGGTCATTTTGATTAAACAAACAACATGGACCAAGGAAATTTAATAAGCATGTGTCTAAGTTGGCATCTAAGTTTTAAAAATGATGAATTATTCACAAATCAAGATGAAATGGGGAATCTTCTAACTTGTGCTTTTGAAGTGTCATTGCATTAATTTAGGCAATTCTATGCACTGCTATAGACTTTTAATCTCTGGAAATCTACTGTAAGCATGGTGAGTTCATGTCACTTAATTCTTATTGGCAAAGCCAGACTGTCAAGAAATAAGTACTTTAAAATTTGCAGTTTATTACTATTGTACTTCAATTAAAATGTAATATTCCTAAGGGGGTTTTACGAGGTTGTGAATTTTATGCTCATTTTTATTTTTTGAGACTTTGTGGCTTCCATCATTTATTCAGTCATTTCATTGCACATTTGCTAGCTTAATATTCAGTTTATGTTTCCATAATACTCAGTGTTACCCATTTAAAACTTTGAATTTTTCCTCACCCAGGCAACTTGAACATAATTTTATCTTATTTAGAAAATTAAGAACTCAGTGATGGGGCTAAACCAAGATCTGAACACTTCCAAATGCTGGAAAAGTTCAGCTCCAGATGTAAATTTTGTAGCCACCCACTATTTTGGTGATGGGCTGAACAAATATCTTGGATCCAAATATTAGATATTTGGATTGGGGTTCAAACATTGAAGCTCCTCTATTAGAGAATGAGTTATGTTGTTGGTCTCAAAGATCCAAATAATGAGCTTCTGTTTGATTGGTGTCCCCAGGATAGGATCAAAAATTCTTCATCTTAATGATACAGTGAATACTTTTATAAAAGAGCATTTTGTTTATAAGACTCGTGACAAAATTGGAGAGTTGAATTAATATGTGAGAGTATTTTGTCTTTTACATAAAAAAACAACAAAAAATAAATATGTGAATGAGATTGCTAGGGAGAAATGAGATGAGGGAGTTATATAGCTGTCTAGGATTTTGTTTTGGGGAAGAATTTTTGATCTGTATGGAAGAGCTTTTGGTTATCTAGGGTGGGATTTTCAAAGGCACTCAGGATTGGCCCAACTCTTCTCTGAGTGAAATCAATGGCAGTTTTACCTATGACTTCAACAGAAGCAGAGTTAGGCCAGAGCCTAGTACTTTTGAAAACCACTTCCTCAGTATATAGTTTTGTATCTTTGCAGTAAAATCAATAAAAGGCATAATTTACAGCATGAAACAAAAGGTCCTATAAATACAAATGTTGCAATACAGAATCTACAGTGTTGCCACATTTCATGATTTTTATTATGAGGATCATGATATTTGGTGTTTTTCTAAAGCCTCAGATCTTGTAGTTTTGTTATTTTGTGAGAATCTCATTTTTTTTAAAAGTAAATGTCTAGACCTCATGATTGCTTACAAAATATTGAAAAAGTGATCCAATTGCACCCTAAAGTTTCAAAAATAAGAGGCAAATGAAAAGTAATCAAAATTTATATTTATTTTTAAAGAAATCATTATTATTATTATTTATTATTAAGCAAATCTCAATTCTTTTGGATCCTGATTCATGATTTTTTTTAATGCTTGGGATTGGCAATAATTGAATCAGAGGTGGAGTCTGAGTAGCAATGGAAAAGAAATCTAAATTGTGTTAATGACAATAAAATCTTAACCAGGAGTCAAGTAACCTGTGTTTATGAAGTTCATTTTAGGGCTCCCCCATGGCCCTTTTACAACAGGTCAACTTAAGCTAAAGGAGTAACTGCTTTAGATGGCAGCTGCAGTAGGCTCTTTCTCTCCCATGTTCGGGACTGCTTCAGGGGCCAGACACCCATGGTCACCTAGGGGGGTTTACACAAGCATCTTGATAGCCTTGGGTAGCTAATGGATTGTTTTGGGACTTTTTAAAACTCTTTGTAAATTGATGACTTTAGTAAGTATCTATTACCTTAATTTTATAGCCTATGGCAGAGAAAAATCACACCCTCACTAAGCGTGTAGCCACGTAAAATAATTTGGAGAGAGGAGGTTAGGGCGAGGACCAGGGATGAAAATGCATTGAATATAGCCATGTTGACAGGAAATGTGGTTTGAAAGCATTGAGGTGGACATGGTCCCTCTTTATGACCCCCAAGATCTGTATTGATTCATCTCTGCTGACTTTCCCTGAGTAGCTAATACAGGTTAAAACAGCAGTGCAGACAAGGCAACTTAAATTGGCAGCTCGAGGGGCAGCCTAGGGTTGAATTCAAGCTGCTAACCTGAATTAAAAGCAGAGTTGCTGTGACTTCACTGCTATTTTAACCCAAGCTAGCTAATGCAGGTTAGCTAATCTGAATTAAGGACACCTTTTTTGCAGTATAGACATACCCAAAGTGGCAGAGGCAGAAGTGTCTCACAGTAATATTCAATGCCAAACAAATGCATCAGAGAAGCTCAACATACAGTTGCAAACTCCTTACTGATGTATAGGGCTTTTAGGCATATTTCTGGCATTGATAATTTTTAGTATTTTATATTGCAGCAGTGCCCAAAATGTCCTAAGCATGTTGCAAAGAGAGGAAGACAGTCTTCACCCCAGAGAGAAACACAGCAACATAAGATTAGATAGGAATCCATGGGCCAGATTCTTCTCTCAGATGGCTGGGTTTAACACCACTGTGACCCAATAGAGTTCAGCTGGATTACCCCTGAAATACACTGATGAGAGAGGAGAATCAGGCCCCTTACATTTTATAAGCATGCAAGAGACAGATTTTACCCTGCTTGGACTGTATGAATCCTGCTGTCTGGAGTGTGTGTGTGTAAGCAATCACGATGATCCATTTGCTGTAGTGGGCAATGAGCCAGCCTATGACAGAATGCTTGGAGGTTCAATTTAGGGTAACGTTTATCTCTTGCAGCCATAGAACATGTGTATTCCTGTCAATGCAAGTAAAGTTCAGTGTTACCTAGATTTGTGGGTTGGGAGCAACTCAGGCTAACTTGCTCGTCAGTGCCAAAAATTCCACTGTACGTCTTCGTTACCATTTTGCACCAGATGATTCAGGTTTTATGCATTTATTAAGTTATAACTGCAAGTCTGTTTTGACTACAAGTCGGTAGACAAAATAACACAAATGATGCAAAACAAATACAGACTAAGAGTTTTATTCATTAGAAACGATCTATCGTATTTTATAGGCTAATGATGAAAATCTTTTCTCTATACCTAGCAGGCCTATTCACCTGAAATGTTGACATGGAATAGAGGATTTTTTTGCTGTGTGCATCACTAGCAGACAGTTAATATAACATATATTGTACATGGTTGTGCGACTGAGAAGAACAGTTAATAAAACAGTATTTTTGTAAGACAACAGGGACTGAATCTTCTCACTAAGCCCTTCTTCTTTGTTTGGAGTTTACTTTCTATGAAGATTTCTGAGGGCAAGTGAGAAGTGACAAGATGCTGGCAAGATGTGGTTATTCACATTCATAGTCAGAATTTTGTCCATTAAAAGAAGATAACCAGGTTTTCAATCTGGTTTTCAATCTGCTTCTGCTTGACACCAAATTAAAATAAATAACTTCTACTCACTTTGAATTTAGGATATCATGCTCCCTTAAAGGTCTTCATAATAATGTATTTACCAGTTTGTAAATTGATAATGCTCATTTTTTTCATAATTTTAAATATACCATTTTTTAATGCTAAACAGAGGAAAGGGTCAGTGTGCCTTAGCTGTACAAAATGTAAGATGGATTTGACCACAGCCAGGTTTTTTTGAGTCTCTATTTATCAGCAGATGGTTAAGCATAGCTTAAAGTGATTTTTTAAACTGTGAAAAAATATTTTGCATTTCTATAGCTCCTTCCCTCCAAAGATTGCTAAATACTTTACAAATGCAAATGAATTAAGCCTCACAGCTTTCATTTGAAATAATAGCTAAGTATTGTTCAACCTTTTACATATGGAAAACCTGAGTCATAGATAGAATGGTTAAATGACTGGCCTGAGTCATGCAGGAAATCTGTGACTGAGCTGGGAATGGAGTCCAGAACTCTTGACTGTCCATAGCTGTGGAAAGAAAAGGAGGACTTGTGGCACCTTAGAGACTAACAAATTTATTTGAGCATAAGCTTGCATCCGATGAAGTAAGCTGTAGCTCATGAAAGCTTATGCTCAAATAAATTTGTTAGTCTCTAAGGTGCCACAAGTCCTCCTTTTCTTTTTGAGGATACAGACTAACACGGCTGCTACTCTGAAACCTGTCATAGCTGTGGAGTGTCTCCAAAATGCCTTTCATGCTCTTCCATTTTTCTTGGTTACTATGTATATGACATTCCATTTCTAGCCCAGTAATTGAGCATTTTGTATTACCTTTAGTTGTGTTTAGTTTGGTTGATTCAGGCTGATCTGAGAGAAGAGAGAATGATTCCATTTTAAATTAATCTAAGATGTTGTTTTTATATTTTAGTCTAAAAAACTAGTAAATGGAGGGAAAATGTGTCTGTGATAGGGTGCATACCCCACACAGGCCCTGAAAGGGTTAATGTGGGCCTGGAGGGCCAATTAGGGAACCTGGCTGCACCTGGAGGCAGACCCAGGCTTATCTGAACAAGAGGCTCAGCTGTGCCAGAGTTGTCTAGACTATAAAGCCAGGAAGTTTGCAGCAGAAGGAGGCTTCAGCATAGGTGCTTGAACTAGGGGTGCTGGTAGGGTGACCAGATAGCAACTGTGAAAAAACTGGACAGGGGGTGGGGTGTAATAGGTGCCTATATAAGAAAAAGCCCCCAAAATGGGACTGTCCCTATAAAAAAGGGACATCTGGTTACCCTAGGTGCTGGGGATGCTGCCACGTCCCCTGAATTGAAGTAGTAATAACAACCCAAATACATGGGTTCTGCCTTTAGCATCCCCACTATAAAAATTGTTCCAGCACCATTAAGCTTCAGGGAGAGAGTCTGCAGTCATTCTCTGGGACCAGAGATGAGGGGAGGTGAAAACCCAGGAGGAAAAATAAGCCCTAGAAGAAGGATCAACACCAGAGGAGTTGTGGGGAAAAGAAGCTGGGGTGGGGAGGGGGTAGGAAGAAGCCCAGGAAACAGCAGCAAGAGCCAGGACTGTACAGACCTTGGATGCTTGTTTTTTAAGGTCCCTGGGCTGTAACCCAGTGTAGAGGGTGGGCCTGCACCCCTGCAGGAGCATTGGAGACACCAACTAGACAGCTGGTCTGGAGAGACTTTGTTACCCCGGAATGGTAGGGTTATAGTGACGTGGCCAGAGGGTCTGAGTCACAAAGAAGGAGCGCCCCAAGTCCTGCATAGAGAGGGGCCACAGTGCGAGGAAGGGGATGTCAAACCTGAGTGGAGCTAATCCCCAGATGTGGCCACATGGAATCGCCCCTCATGGTGAGTGAACCCCATCACAGTGTCTGTAAAAGTAAAATGTATATAGCTTATGTAATAAGTACAGATTGTATGACTTTTTATTCAACAATGTAACCTTTAGAGCTCTCATTTAAATTGTGCGAACATGTTGCCTCAGAGACTAAATCCTTTTTAGGACCTGGTACCATTAAGTACTCCGCTTAAATAGCGTTAACACAAACAAACAGTGAAATCATGGTTACCTAGAACTGGGCATGTTATATAAGGAATATAAATATTCGTTAAATATAATTAGCAGAGTGCTCTGGTGATCTGGATTTGGGATTGGCTTCCATTCCACATTTCTGTGCCAGCAGAGGCCTGGAATAATGTTAACAACAACATTGCGCACTTCAATAGCACCTTTCATCCAACAATGTTAAAAGGCTTTACAAAAGTAGATAAATAATATTTTCTGCATTTGCAATAAATGGCATAGAAAGGCCAAGTGGCCTACGACCACACTGAAAGTCAGTCACAATCAGAATAAGATCCTAGGCCTGAGTACCATTCCTCTTCTTTAACCATTTGACCTTGGTGCATAGTGCTGTGGCCACACAGTGAAGACCCAAGGGGACATGAGTGCTTTGCATTACTTTTGCGTGAACATTCAAGCGACCCCAGGAGCATTGGTGTTAGCTCCACTGGTCCTTTAAGGCAGCTTAGCACTAATCTTCTGGAGCAAAGCAGCCCTAAAGATGGACTATCTTTATAAAATGAACCCTCCTTGAGTAGCTGAATCTTCAGGTGGCATCAGGGGTGCTGGAACAATTTGTATAGCGGGTGTGCTGAGAGCCATTGAACCAAACTGTAAACCTTGTATATGACGGAAATCACTTCAAGCCATGGGTATGGCAGCATCCCTCGCACCCTTAGTTTCAGCACTGTGGGTGGCATAGAGCGACCATAGAGATTCCTATATCATGCTGGCCAAAGATTGGGTGTGGAGGAGCAGGAAGGTGGCATAATAGAATCTTTGTTTACACCCTTTTCCGGTTATTTGCCAAGCAAGATTATTTCTGGACTGGACAATCTGGCCCTATGTGTAGCACCTTTGTTTGAAAAGATTCTATGGTCCCATATAAGGCAAATGAAGAGAGGAATTACGTGCAAACACTGGAAAATCCAAAGGATCTTCCCTTTTCCCACATAATAAAGTCTACAGCTTAGTTTTTTATATACAGTAGCAAGTATTAAATAATAAAATGAAATAACTTATGCTGAGATTTTATAAGTGAAAAAACTCACAGTTCCAAGTGTGTATCCTAGCATGATCAGACCTTAAGATTAAGGAAATCACCAACATACTAAGGGCTAGATTCTGACCCCCTTGCTCATGTTGCTAAGAGAGGGAAAACAGGTAAGACGAAATGCTACTGAAGCTAGTGGGAGTTTTGGTGGGGTCAGGATTTCATCCATGGCCAAAAAAAAAACAACCACTTCTTGAGAGTGAGATCTACTAGAATGTGAAATAGGTATTTTGCTTCTTTATCTTATGATATGGCCAGGGATGAAGTTTTTTCAAAAAATTTGCGAAGATATATAGAAACAGTAACGTAGCAGATTATTTTGAGCCTAAAACATCCCCATGCAGCTTTGCATCAGCTCTAAAATAGAACTGAGAAGAGTGAGGCTGTCAAGAGTGAAATGTGAGACGAGGAGCTTCATCTGGCTGCCGACCAGGGTGAATTATGAGGTCTGCCATTGTGAAATATATATGTAATATATTACACACACACACAAACCTATGTTAAAAGAAGGTTAGCAAGGTTGTGAATCAAACACTCAAAAAGTTAGGAAATGCCAAAATGAAGGTTGCCTGTGTAATCATAATTTGGCCCCCTTGTGTATTTGCATTATGATACAGTCTTTAACTACACAATCACATACTCTTTTCCACAGTAACCATGTCTCATTCTGGGTGCAGGATGGATGGTACTCATTTACTGAGCAGCTTTTCAATATTTTGTTTTTTCCATGTTGTTCAATGTGTGACTGCAGGCCTTATTCACTGAATGCTATTCAAAACTTGTGCTGAAGACAGAATTATTAATTTTCTCATAGGCTTTTCTATGGTGCTTGTCTCTATGGTATCTAAGTGCTTCCCAAACAGTTAATCTTCACAACACCCCTGTGAAGTGACAGGGTGGTATTGTCCTCATTTTACAGATGGGCACAGAGATTAAAGTCAGAAGTGTCCACTAAGGTTTCTAGGCGTCCGGTTTTCAATTGGAACACCCGGTCAAAAAGGGAACCTATAGGCTCCGGTTGGCACTGCTTACCGGGCCATTAAAAGTCCGGTCGGTGGCGCAGCAGGGGGGCTTCCTACCTGCCCTGACTCCACGTGGCTCCTGGAAGCGGCCACCGAGTCCCTCCGGCCCCTAGGCACATGGGTGGCCAGGGAGGCTCCGTGTGCTGCCCCCACCCGAGTGCTGGCTCCACAGCTTCCATTGGCCTGGAACCTCGACCAGTGGGAGCTGCAGGGGTGGTGCCTGCAGGCATGAGGGCAGCGCATGGAGCCTTCCTGGCTGCCCATGCAACTAGGGGCCGCAGGGACCTGGGGGCTGCTCTCTGGGAGCTGTGGTAAGTGCTGCCGGCACCCCGCACCCTGACCCCCCTCCAGTACCCCAAGCCTCTGCCCCAGAATGGAGTCCTCTCCTGCACCCAAATTCCCTCCCAGTACCCACACCCCAACCCCCTCCCCCAGCCCTGAACCCCCTCGTGCACCCCAAACCCCTCATCCCCAGCCAGAGCCCTCACCCCACCCACACCCCAACCCCCTGCCCCAGCCCAGAGCTCCCTCCTGCACCCCAAACTCCTCATCTCCGGCCTCACCCGAGAGCCCATACTCTTAGCTGGAGCCCTCACTCCCCAACCCCCACCCCAGCCTGGTGAAAGTGAGCGAGGGTTGGGGAGAGTGAGCAACAGACGGAGGGGGGCTAAAGCAAGCAGGGGGCATAACAGGTGAGGCAGGGGTGTTCAGTTTTGTGTGATTAGAAAGTTGGCAATCCTAGTGTCCACTAATTTGGGGGGCCCAGTTTGAGATACCTAGGATCTGATTTTTCAGAGTACTTAGCATTATATAGCACTCTATATATTCAAAGCACAGCTCTCATTGACTTCAGTTGCAGCTGAGAATGCTCAGCACTTCTGCAAGGTACAGCCCCCAAAGTTCTCAAGCCAGGGACACAGAAAATGAGGAATACCCAACTAGTGACTATAACGATCTTGGGGTTCATTAAATAACAAACCAGTGAATGAGAAAGGACTAAAATTTTAATAAAACAAACTGGAGAGCTTCTGTAGTGAGCTGCTGTACACAGCCATGCAGTGTTCCCAACCCCCACCTCCAGGGCACATCTCCAAATTCCTGTGTTCATAATACTGTCCCTTATGAGGGAGCATCTCTGCATTATATTCTTCTGCAAACATCTGTACCTCTTTCCTCTTAAAGAAACACAAATTAGCTGTTATATTTTATATATCTGAGTTAACTATCTAATAACACATGCATTACATTCTCAATCTATGCAGTGCATTTCATAAACCCAATGTGTCAACTACCTAGAGAGGAGAGGTTACCAGCACATCACTCTCAAGTGAGTACTTACCACTTATTTTCCTCAAATACCCCTTCTTCAGGCAGGTTAGCAAGTCTGAGTCTTCTCAGTATCATACTTTCATTAGAGTCCGAGTTGTTCTCTTGTTCCTTGACAGTTTCTCCTTTATGAGTTGATGATAAAGCATCAGTCAGATGGGAAATGCCAGAGTCCACATCAGCTGTCAATGTGTTGAAACTTTCTGGGATTACTTGTAGATCCCTTTGATTATGTCAAAATGTGTCCTTCTGTCTGTTTGGATTACATAAAACCTTTGATACAGCTGTTCTTTAATGGTGCCCCTTTGGCCCCAAGTATTAGTGTCTCTCAGGAATCACACCTCTATCATCTGGTTTAAGAGATGGGAGATCACAGGCCCTTTTGTCAAAATAATATTTCTGTTTCCACTTCTGATTTTCTTTCATCTTCTGCATGGTTTCATTGTTATGAGATTTCAACAAGTTCTCAGTAAATGGTAAATTAGATCTGATCCTTCTTCCCATTAACAGCTGAGGTGGTGAAAGCCATTCTCCAGAGATGTACTTTGGTAAATCAATAAATAATTTATACAAATCACCCCCACTGTCAAAAGTCCTCCATGAGGTTCTTTATGGTCCGTTTAGACCTTCCCACAAGTCCATTTGATTGGCAAATTGCCTAAAATGTGCACTGGAAAATTCCAGTTCTTTATCATGAAAGACTTCATCTGGAATTCCATGTCTGGAGAAGATTCCCTACATGTCAGCTATCACTGACTTACTATTAGTACTGTGCAGTGTACAAATTTCTGGATACAGCGAATAATAATCTGTAACTATTAAATAATGCTTTGATTGCCAGGTAAATATGTCAGTACTGACCTTTGCATAAGGCCTTTGTGGAACTGGATGAGGTCTCAGTGACCCTGCTTGTTGGCATGGCTTTTATTTCAAGCATGAAAGCAGTTTCCTACTACATTAGTGATGTTGTGATTGATCCATAGTATTAAATATGCCTAGTGTTGAGCTTTCTTTGGGTAATTTTAGCTTCCAAAAACCGAGAATGCATCCAGTTTACTGAAATATTGAGCCATAATCTCTTCTTTGGTTGGTAGTTTGAAAATTTCTCTTTTTACAGCTTTATTGAGGTCCCAGGGATCTAAGCATATGTGTAGCTGACTGTTACTTTTCTCCATGATGACTAGGGAGCTCACCCATTCTGTTGGCTCCTCAATTTTTTGAATTACTTGTATTGCTTCCATCCTTGCAAGCTCAGCTTTGAGTTTATCACAGAATGCAAATGCACCTTTCTACATGGATGGATAACTGGAGAGATCTGCTTGTTTATCTGGATTATATGTTCACCCTTCAAGCAACCCAACCCTTGAAACAAGTTATGATATTCCTGAAGGAGTGCCTCATAGCCAGTTCAGTATGATCTTGTAATGAGAGTATCCATTTTACCAGATAGTTTCTCATATGTAGCCAGGCCTAAAATCGGTATCACCTCTTTTGGCACTACAATGAAGAGGAGCCTTTACATGGTGTTTTATGGTTGCTACTAACAATGCACCTCCCCTTCACTGGTATATTTGTTCCAGAATAACCAGTTACTTTTATTTTGTAGGACCCAGTTTTGGTTTATTTTTAGTCTTTCATAATCTTGTTTTGACATAATATAAACCTGAGCTCCTGTGTCAAGTTTCAGTGGAATAATTCTTCCATTCACTGTCAGAGGCAGTATCCAATCCCTCTCAAATGGTGTGGTAGATCCCAGTATGTCTATGAAAAACTCCTCACTCTGATTTTCTTTAACTGCATTCATTTGACTTTTCTGCATTTGGGATCTGCAGCATTTTACAGAATGATCATTTCCCCCATATCTATGTCAGTTTCCCCAAAGGCAACCATTCTTTGTTTGGGGCCATGCTATGATCCACACCTTCCATATAACCATCTGTACCCAGTCTTCTTCCTAGCAGTGGTTTTCATAATAAGTGGTTCTACTTTCTGATTTGACCTATTCTGGCTATATTTTTCAGTAGTTAGTATATGGATCACCCTTGCTGGTGAATTCATCTCTTTGGCTTGTGCTTTCATAGTTTCTGCTGCCCTGCATATTTGGAGAGCTTTTTCTAAAGTTATATCTCCTTCACAGAGCAGTCTCTCTCTTAACACATGGTCTTTAATGCCACAAATCATTCTATCTCTGACCAGAGACTTGGTCAACAAATGAAGGTCACCAGTTTTACTGAGTTTCCTTAATTCTGTGATGTGGTGTTCTATGGTGCCACCAGTTTTTTGGAAGCATGTAAAAATGTGTCTCTCAAAGGTCTCATTTCTTTTTGGCAGGTAATGTTCCTCAAATTTAGGCAGTATTTTATTTAACTTCATGCTTTCATCTTATTAAAACTTAAAGTTGTTATAAATATCTAATGCTTCCTCCCCAACAACATGCCAAAAGATTGATTATTTCACTTTATCATTTTTCCCCTCTGCCCAATAACTGCTAAATACAGTTCAAATCTGTCTAAATTTTTTCCAGGTCTCTGCAACATTGCCTGACAATTGCAGACTGGAAGGAGGTTGCAACACCTCCATTTTTGGCTCAACCCCACCCTCCGCTCCTTTTCTTCAGTTAAGCAAGCTACTATTGTGCTCACCAAATACATCAAAAGCTTCTGTGCCTGGTGCTCCCCATGCTTCTCTGGACTTTCCATTTGTCTCTGCTTTCAGTTGCAAACACAGGAGTTAACTTCACTGCAGTTTCTTCTCATTCAGCACTTCTGACACCATGTAATGATCTTGGGGTTCATTAAATAACCAGTGAATGAGAAAGGTCTACAACTTTAATAAAACAAAGTGGAGATCTTCTGTAGCGAGCTGCTGCACGCCCTCATGTGGTGGTCCCAACCCTTGCCTCTAGGGCACATCTCCAAATTCCAATGTTCATAATACGGCCCCTTATGAGGGAGCATCTCTAAATTATAACCTACAAACATCTCTACAGTGACCACCTGTGAAAAGTGATTTGCTCAGCATTACCTAGGATCTCTGTGGCGAAGACAGTTCTGCAGGGCAATATTCAACTGCCTTAATCATGAGACTATTCTTTCTCTTCTGGCAATCCTCTGCCTCCTTCATTACATTAAGTAAATCATTTGTTGCCAAGCCTTTGCTTATCATAAGCGTTGCTTATTCTATTTTATCCATTTTGTTAGTATCTTCACATAACTTTGGAGCAGGATAGGACAGACAAGATTAGATTCTCTGAGCCCAACTTTTTGTATCCAATAAGTCCAATTGAGGAAATTACTTTTATTTTGTAGGGCAGTCTTCCCTCTCCCCCTTCAACCTGTGCACACAATTTTTATATAATGACCAGGAACAGTAACTTAGATCCATGATTATTCTGGATATTCTAAGAACTGTTTGTATTTTAAAGTAGCAAGCACTTTTGTGAAGCCATGGTGGTTTCTTCCTTTTGGGGGAGTGGGAGGGGGAGAGGAATCATAGAATATCAGGGTTGGAAGGGACCTCAGGAGGTCATCTAGTCCAACCCCCTGCTCAAAAGCAGGACCCATCCCCAATTAAATCATCCCAGCCAAAGCTTTGTCAAGCCTGACCTTAAACTTCTAAGGAAGGAGATTCCACCACCTCCCTAGGCAACGCATTCCAGTGTTTCACCACCCTCCTAGTGAAAAAGTTTTTCCTAATATCCAACCTAAACCTCCTCCACTGCAACTTGAGACCATTACTCCTTGTCCTGTCCTCTTCCACCACTGAGAATAGTCTAGAACCATCCTCTCTGGAACTACCTCTCAGGTAGTTGAAAGCAGCTATCAAATCCCCCCTCATTCTTCTCTCCTGCAGACTAAACAATCCCAGTTCCCTCAGCCTCTCCTCATAAGTCATGTGTTCCAGACCCCTAATCATTTTTGTTGCCCTTCGCTGGACTCTCTCCAATTTATCCACATCCTTCTTGTAGTGTGGGGCCCAAAACTGGACACAGTATTCCAGATGAGGCCTCACCAATGTCGAATAGAGGGGGACGATCACGTCCCTCGATCTGCTCGCTATGCCCCTACTTATACATCCCAAAATGCCATTGGCCTTCTTGGCAACAAGGGCACACTGCTGACTCATATCCAGCTTCTCGTCCACTGTCACCCCTAGGTCCTTTTCCGCAGAACTGCTGCCTAGCCATTCGGTCCCTAGTCTGTAGCTGTGCATTGGGTTCTTCCGTCCTAAGTGCAGGACCCTGCACTTATCCTTATTGAACCTCATCAGATTTCTTTTGGCCCAATCCTCCAATTTGTCTAGATCCCTCTGTATCCTATCCCTGCCCTCCAGCGTATCTACCACTTCTCCCAGTTTAGTATCATCCGCAAATTTGCTGAGTGCAATCCACACCATCCTCCAGATCATTTATGAAGATACTGAACAAAACCGGCCCCAGGACCGACCCCTGGGGCACTCCACTTGACACCGGCTGCCAACTAGACATGGAGCCATTGATCACTAACCGTTGAGCCCGCCAACCTAGCCAACTTTCTACCCACCTTATAGTGCATTCATCCAGCCCATACTTTAACTTGCTGACAAGAATACTGTGGGAGACCGTGTCAAAAGCTTTGCTAAAGTCAAGATACAATACATCCACTGCTTTCCCTTCATCCACAGAACCAGTAATCTCATCATAGAAGGCGATTAGATTAGTCAGGAGGGGTGAACAGTTGCAGTGTTGTAACATTTGGCCCAGTCCTGCAATCTGATCCACATGAGCAGACCCTTGTGACCACGCAGAGTCCTACTGAAGTCATTGTGGCTCCGTACAGATACGGGGATCCACACTTGTGGATCAGATGTCAGGATCAGGGTCTTGGTTCTCTTTTGTAAAACTGTCTATAATGCCTTAGTTAAGCTTCTCCTACCAGATCCATGTATCCTGTGTGTAGTTTAGTTCCAAAAGGTGAATCTGCTGCATTCTGTTTTCTGCACTTTTTTGTTTAGCTGAGCTAATCAGCAGAATCATGAATGCTGCCCTGAACCTGCAAAGTGTTGAGTATCATCATTTCCTATTGGCTTCATAGCAGCAGAGGTAGCTCAGCATTTCATAGGAGGTATTCAGTAGTACCTTGCAAGATAAGGGCCTTAAGCATAATCCTCTAATAAGGACATGAGTAATACTAGAATTGTCAAGATCTGGCCAATGGATTGTTAACCTTAAAGTAACTAGAAATGAAGAAAATTTTTATGCCAACCCCACCCCCAGGACATAACAGATTTGAATCTTTTATTTTGATTTCACATGCCCTGGAATCCTGCCATTCAGTTCCTTCAAAACAGCATAATCTTTTCATTGGGACTACTCACCTGCTTAGAGCCAAGCATATGTCTAAATGCTTTCCTGTCTGGGTTCTTCTGAGTCTTCTTGGGACTTTGCTGTGCTCCAGCAGGACTTCCCAATAGCTGTGTATCAAGTGGAGCAGAATTTGGCACTGAAATCAGGCCTGAAATTATATAAGAAAAGTATACAATGAATTGTACTATTTACTTCTTTAAAAAAAAAAAATTCCAAGTAGGGATGGTCAGAACCCAGAATTCATGTTCTGCAGACAATTCAATTAAAAGTCCATTTCAGAATTTCCCATGGAATGAAGGAAATCCAAAATTTTCATTTAAGAAAAATTGAAATGACATTGTTTTAACTCTTTTGAAACCAAATGAATAAGGGTCCCCAACAGGGTGACCAGATAGCAAGTGTGGAAAATCAGGGCAGGGAAGGACAGTTAATAGGAACCTATATAGGACAGTCTTGAATATTGGGACTGTCCCTATAAAATTGGGACATCTGGTCACCCTAGTCCCAAAGCTGCCCAGCGCTGTGGCTGCTCACCTGATGAGCTGCCAGGAAACCAGGAGCCTGGAAGTCCCTGACAGTCCTGGCTTGACCTGGGGCTGCCAGGCTCTGGTTTCATGGCAAGGCACCTTGAGTACTTGGCTTGAGTCAGGGCTTCCTGGGTCCCAGCTCTGCAGCAGCCCATGAATACTTGAGAGAATTCATTCATTCCCACAGAATGTTTAGATTTTGACAAATCGCCACTTTTTGACAGAAGTGTTCCTTCGGGAAATATTCAACTAGCTCCAATAGCAAGGCGTTGGATTTATAAAAGCAAAACCACATGCTTGGTCATGAGCTGTGAATTTCCTCTTTTTTTGTGAAAAAAGAAAGACCTGAAAGATATTTGTTACTGTATTGTAGCATTTATTTTGTATAATGATATGCATCATGTTGTGTTCCCAGGAACAGGGCTAAACATAGTACAGTATCTTTGTCCTAATATGTGATGAGAAAAACTATGAAGAATGGCTTTGATACGTTCTTCTTCAGAATCTTGCTTTAACTCCAGCATGACAGTACTGCTTCTCAAAGAGCCACTTAGGCATCAGGCGAAGGATATTTCTATACTCAAATCTCAAGGTGTGTTAGCAGCTTGAGTACATCTGCATGAGCTAGCTTTAATCCAGCTAGCTCAGGTACTGGAGCAGTGAAGCCATGGCAACGAGGGCTTCACAGTGTGGGCTGTGCAAGCCTACCTGGAGCCCTGTGCAATTACTCTCAGGGCTAGCCTGTGCTGAAGCATGTTCTGTGCTGGATGAAAGCTAGCTTGGGTACTTGTACATGAGCTGAAATCACATCCCCAGTGACTGCAGTGTAAACATACCCAAAGGCAGAAGTACGAAATCATGTAATTATTATTGATTGAAATATAGTGAGTTTGATTAGGTTAACATATGATTCCTAGGAGCCAATGCCTGGTGGTCTGCAACAGAGCCATTGGTCAGTGACATGCCAGTAGTCTCTGGAAAGGGACTCCTAACCTCATCACATTAATGACTGTAAATGTGTGTGGTGGGGGAGGTGTTGTTTGTTTTTACTTTAAGCCCGCTCCCTCACCCACACACACTTTTTGCACTAGTTAAGTTTTGACTTCTGTGTGCAGGGGAGGAAATGAGTGCTGATACGTCTAGTTTAATGTCTTGAAGCCTTACAGTAACAGGGCACATGCATGTAGGTAGATGACTAGGGAAACTAGATAGTTTGGAAAGACCAGGGTGCCTGATTCTTCCTTGAGTTGCATTGCTAAGCAGACAAATAGGATAGACAAGTAGAGGAGGGGGGAAAAATCAGGATACCTGTTCCTCCCTGAGTTATACTAGCTTTAAAATGATATGACATTGACTTTAATAGACTTATATATAACACCAAAAGCTGAGGGATACCTGATTTTGAAAAGGAAAATGGGACAGTGTTCTCTTGCATCTGGTCCCAATTCCTCTTAACCCCAAAACAAATGTTTGTAATCTAACAATTCATACACTGATGAAACCAGCCACATTTCCTGCCGCAACTGCCATATTGAAGTCATGATGTTGCATGTCTCCTCGCATACCCAGGAAAAGCACAACATGTAGGGCCTCTGGTTGAATATCACTGAACTAAGCCATAAATAAATTCATATTATAACGTACTCAACCCCCCTCTTGAGCCATGAGCTCGCTTGATGTGAATGGCCACAGGTTCCATGAAGCCAATACAGTGATAACAGGGGTAAATTTGATCCACATAGAGTGATATAAATTATGGAATGGAACAGTTTTTTAACTCTGCAGATATTGCCACCAGTATGCAGAACCCAGTGTTTGTCATGCATCCGCTAGGAGCCCAAGATATTACCTTGTCTCCTATGTCAGAGGAATCTGCAAAGGTAAAACCTGTAACTCAGGGACTCGTTATTAAAGCAATGAATTGTGATCCATTTTTATCAATAATACATTTCTGCATCAAGGTTAACTTGATTTATGATCTCTCTAGGGTCTCTACTGGAATAGAAATAAACCTATTACAGTGAATATTATTGCCTTATACTTTTTACATTTTTATTGACTCATGCTAGTGTGCATAAGCTTCTGTATATTTGATTGCATTTAATACTTATCTCTTATCTTGGAGAAAAGTAATCCAGAACAGATATTCAATGAGAGGAAAAGATACATTGAAAAGGGAAATGTCAAAGCAAGTCCCTCTCCATGCAGCACTGGTGAGAGCACACCTATGACAGTTCTGAACAGCTCAACTGGAGATGGCTATTAAATAGCTGGAGAGAACTCAAAGTAGTAGTAAAATAATTAATGATCAACCACTTCCAGAACATCTGCCTTTTGGGGAGATATCAATAATGAAGGTGAAGGCTGAATGATTCCCAGGGACTTCTGGAGGGTTGGGGACTCATATTTTCTAGTCTTGTTTCATGCCCTGGAACAATGTGGAGATTATGTTAATTTGTGCAATAGGGTGGTCTCTGAATGAGGAATTTGTGATAGCTTTCCACAATAAATGCTCAAATAAATTGGTTAGTCTCTAAGGTGCCACAAGTACTCCTTTTCTTTTTACGAATACAGACTAACACGGCTGTTACTCTGAAACCTTTCCACAATAGTTTATTTCATCAGCTGGTTTTTAATACTATAAATTGCAGGATGTTATTGACATTATTTCAGGGTCTAACTGAATGTATGGAGTTGTTTTAGAGTGGTTCTACTAATTTATTTTGAGTACAAATGCTCTCTTGTATTCAGCCTTGCAGGAACTGATCTTGTCACCACTTTATGCATTAAACCACTGTTTTTATGTAGACAGTAAAGTACTGAATGTCAGCACAGATAAATACTATATGTATGAAGCCACTTAGAGCAGCATAGTTTTCAAATATCCCCAGTACTCTGAAAGCTAGATGTTATATTACCATCTCAGCCAGCCAAGGCAATCCCATCTCAGCCCTGTCCTGTTAACTGATTATCACGTTCCCCATGGAATGTTACTGGTAGCAGCTCTACCAACATAGGATAGACCTACTGAGGAAGTGTCTGGATTTTTCTGATAGCTCTATCTATTAATGAGAAGATCCACCTTTGGTTGAAGATGTTTGAAACTGGGGGACTGTCATAGGGCAGCCCTGACTTGGGTGCCCTCTGCAGCATGACAAGCATACCTGCCCCAGTTTCCCCTTTCTGAATCCCTAAATCCACTTCAAGTTTTCTTACTTCAATAATGCCCTTCCTTGGCCAGTTTATTTTCAAAAGCATACATAAATAGTCCAAAACATAATCCATTTCCCACAACAAGTGGATATAATCCTTAAAACCCCACTCTTCCCAGTCGGCACACCCACCAGTGTCTCTGCTGGGACTCCTTCCATACCATACCCCAGGGCCCTTCAACCACAACTGGACTCAGTCCGTAATCTTCTGTCCCTGGACTGCCACCCTAGCCCTTCCAACTGGAGTGCAACCCTGCTCTCCCCAGCAAGATCCCCCACAACCTGTCTGCTGGAAGTCATCCTTTGTAGGGGAGCATCCCTCACACCCCTGGCCCTCTTACTGTTCCCCCGGGTCCAGCCCTCCAGTGTGAGCATCTGTTTCTCCCCCTTCCTTCAGCCCTCTACAGCCCATAGCTCCAGCTTAGGGCCAGCAGGCAACTCACTCCGCTGCTGTTGCTCCTCCTGCCTTCAGCCCTCTGGTCCTGACTCAGCTATGCCAGTCAGCAAACCCTTCTTGCCACTCTGCTGCCTTCAGCGTTCTCCCCGGAACGACCTTCTGCTTCCTTCCCAGACTCCTCCAGTCTCTTGTTCTCTGCCAGCTCTCACCTGCCCTTCCTGACAGAACCAGCCTGCTCTAAGGCATATTAAAACAACAGCTCCTCCCCCTGATATTTTATAGCCCCTAGGTGCTGCCCCACCCACCTAATTGGCCAAATGGGAGCACCAGCTCTGACGCAGGCAAGCTGGAACTCCTTCACTTACTGGGGCCAGCCACCCTATGACAGGAACCATTAACAGATACCTGATTTTGCAATCCCATGTTTTCAGCAAACTGTCTTTTCTCCATCACCAAAATGTTTGAAAGTTGTGATGATTTGATCCAGATGCGGAGCTTACTAGAGCCATCTATGCCTTTGTAACCTCTAGGATGGCTTGTTGTAAGCGGTTGTGTTTGGGGCTACCCTTAAAACCCACTTGCAAATCATAACCGCTGTTGCAGCGTGATTGCTCAAGGTCCTTCACCTCCATGCATTGGTGATGTCCATGCTCTGTCTAGGTTGTTATATTGTGCCCATTGTGATTGTATTTCAGCACTCAAAGTTGCAATAGCTGCGTGCTATTCTGCAAGTGTGCTTCAATTATCATTAGTATTTAATATCATTAGTATTTAGATAGTTCTTTGAGTAGGTGGATCCTGTCTCCTCCGTGATGTCAAATCAAAGAATAAAGACCAGTAGCGTCTTTCAAAGAAAATGGGGGGCAGACCTTTTTTATATCAATTATTATTGTAATTTGCATGCGTATATGCAAAACTTGTCACAACAACCAGAAATGATGATTGGCATTGAGATGTTATAAATATACAATATGGACAGTACAAATTTCATTCCCATGTATTTCTGCTGCATGGAGAAGGGCAAGCAGTGCATTCACTACCATCTTCACTAGTTTTAATGGAGGAAGGTAGCTTTATAATCTGTTCAGAGCCCTGCCAGCAAAGGCTGCCTAGGAAGGCAAAAATTCAACACATCACCTGCCACTGCCTCACACTGGGATGAGTTTTGGGATTGCATGCACAGATTCCAGGACCCCCAGCTTATATCTCTGTGCCTGGCAGACTTTCCGCTGTTGTTGTGCATTTTACAGATGGTAGCTGGAGGAAAATCAGGTAGTGAAGTGGGCACTTTCCTTGTGTTTAGTACAAAAGTATTGTTTGGTTTGTTTTAAACTATTGTTTTAAGAACAAGTAATCATTGTCATTAAAGACAGTAATAATTTGGTCTGGCTTTTTTTGGACCACAAAACTTGGTTGCGGATGAATGAAAGTCACAGCAAAATAGCTACTGCACCTCATAGTGAAATCCTTCTTAAGGGTTATCTAAGAAATTATATGGCGATTATAAAACTACCCATTTGTTTGTACCTATCACAGGACATGTTTATTAGGCAAAATCTCTCCTTGCTCAAGCTGGAGCCGGAGACAGAGAGGCTGTATCAATAAGCTTTTATTTCACAAATCATAAAAATAACAAACTGTGCCTGTTTCCCTGTCTGCACTGGATTTTCAAGTCGGAAAGTCTGTCGGTTTGTGGTGTCCCATGTGAATTACTCATTAAAGTGAGACTGAGATCTTGCAGTGTGGAGACATTTCAGACAGTTTGTCAGACTGTTTTCAGACAATGCTCAGGATAATAAATGGCCTCAAAGAAGGTATCAGTGATCTACTTTAGTGCTCCAACACAGACTGGGATCAATCCTGAAATCCATATTCAACCAACATACCCATTGCCTGTTCATCATCAACTAGTTATTGTTTAAAACAGAAGATGATCTTGGTTACCCTCCAAACTTGTGCCCCAAATCACAAACTGTAACATTCACAAGGCCAAATTCAGCCTTGAGGTAAAATTTCTCTGAAGTCACTGAAGTTTCTTCTTAGTTGAAGTGGGTTAAAAGGCCTGCTTTGAGGCTGATACTGGTCTGTATCAGCTTGTAAATGGGCAAGCATAGGTGCTGGAGCTAGGGGTGCTTCTACACTCCCTGGCTTGAAGTGGTTTCCATCTTATGTAGGGTTTACAGTTTGGTTCAATGGCTCTCAGCATCCCTGTGAGTATACCAATGCTTTCAGGTGTAGGCAAATTTCCAGTCGCCCCAATAAGCATAAAGAAAATTGTAGGAAAGATTTAGCCTGTGGATCCCTATGCCTCTTCCTAACAGGCTGTGAATACAAATGAAGATTAGTCATATTTCCACCAAGTCAGTTTCCCTAGAATGAAAGGGTGGCAAGGACAGATCAGCTAGCCTTGAAAGGCTAGCTAAAACTGGATTTACACCAGGTAGGGGGTAAAAGTGCAGTAACACCACACTGAGTGAAATCCTGGCAAAACTTCTACTGATTTCAATAGAGGCAGAATTTTACCCATTTACTCTAACCTAAAGCAGACCCATGTTTGCAGTGTTATTGTAGCTGTGTTGGTCTCCTTAGAGTACGAAGCACACATCAAAAATAGCAATAGTCTAGAGCGCCCCAGATATAGTTACCCAAGGTCTGAGAAGGTGTTGCGTGTTCAGCATCTGAGCTGTGGTGTCCAGCCTTCCTCCTGACGGCTGGGGAGGTAGTTGTCGGATTCCAAACTCGTAGAAAGCTTCTCAAAAGAACTTCTCCAAAGCCTCTCCAAAATGCACACACTAATACTCATACCTTTTTTATAGGTAACTCAAAACAAAGCATAACTCAAAGTAACCCCTAATGGGCTGACCATTTCCCTAGCAACAGCAAAGAAACCAGTAAAACAAGTTCTAACAAGAACTTGACTCAAGGTCAACTATCCACACTCCATTTCTATTCTCATGAATCTGTCACTTTACTTTATCTATCCTTGTTAGTAACGCTGCAGCTGTGCAGTTGTTTTTGTGTGCCTAAGCAAGGCTGCATTCCTTCTGACTACGTGGGGTCCTCGCTTCCAGCTTATGGTGGCTAAGTGCACAAGATGGCTGAGGGTTATGACAAGTCCAGGTTATGTTAAGTCCAGTTCTCTCAGAACAAAAGAACCTACAGAAACATATGATCTTTTGACACACTCTCCTCATCAGTCACTAAATAGACAAAAGAATATATTTTAGTACTTATTTTCTTTTTCAGACTGCTAGGCAGAGATTTCAGATGCTTCAATGAGCCTTAGAAAAAAGCAGTGATTGGAAAGAGCAGTTTAATATGTGCGTTTTTTTTTTTTTTTTTACATTTTATCACCAAAGGTTTTGTAATACTTGTAGACCAAAAAGTACAAATAAGACAGCCTAATGATTGATGATCAAATGTACATCCCACAGCATTTTTGACAGCTGTCACTTCCATTTGTTCAAGAGAA
The DNA here is from genome assembly GCF_965140295.1 of Lepidochelys olivacea. Lineage (NCBI taxonomy): Eukaryota > Metazoa > Chordata > Testudines > Cheloniidae > Lepidochelys > Lepidochelys olivacea. The sequence continues at coordinate 106,352,079 of NC_140416.1, forward strand.
GTTATTTCATTTAATGACTTTCCAAAGCTCTTCACATTTCCAAACATTCTTGCAGGATTTGTACAGGATTTCAGTCCACTGATATGCAACATTTGTATATACTGTGTTAAATGCCTTAATCAGTGTGTTTAAATGCCTTAATAAATGGGAAGTACCCAACAAATAAGAGTGCATATAAAACCTACATGGGGGTCAGTACAAAAAAAATGAGGCCAAGAGACGTGGGGCCAAATCCTAGGTCCAGGTTAAGTCCCTAAGTACTAATCCAGCGCACTACGCTGGCCTAGCTAACCACAATATTTTAAAAGTAGTAAATGGGATGACCAAGTAACTATAGGCTTGTCAGTCTGACATCAATTCCATCAAGACAATGGAGAGGCCGATATAAGACTCAATTAATAAAGAATTAAAGGAGGGTAACCAACATAGATTTATGGAAAATAGATCCTGTCAAACTAATTTGATATATTTTTTATGAGATTACAAGTTTGGTTGTTGAGGTAATATACTTAGACTTCTGTAAGACATTTTGATTTATACTGCATGACATCTTGATTTAAAAAAATAGAAAGAGATCAAAGTAACATGGTGTCGTCGGACCAGATCACAGGCAATCATGTCTAGTGGTCAGAGTCCGAACACAAGAGCCAATGGTTGAGACAATCGGAATCATGAGTCAGAGCCAAGGGTCAGACTCAGATTACCAGGAGTCAGGGAAGGCAGGAGCAGGGCTGGAATAGGATGGGCAGGATCTGGGCTGGAGCTATGGAGAAGCAGAGCTGGAGCAGGGCTTGGAGAGACAAGTCCATGGGCGTGTGCATTGAGCAGCCAATGAGGAGGAGCTGCTGCTAGGTTTAAGAACTGGCCTGCTGGCTTCCTCAGCCAATCAGGCAGGTCAGTCTGTCATGCAGACTATCTGGCTTGTTAGGACTTCAGAAATACTGAGTAGGCACAGCTGAGGGCCTTACTCCTGACAGTACCCCTCCCCCCACCATTTGAGGGAGCACTCTAGGTGCCCTTGGGTCTACTTTCTCTGGGTATGGGAGGTGCATTCTGACATGTCAGGAGTTGAGGATTTGCCAAACTATATACTCATCATGTCATTGGACAGTTACATGGGGATGAAGGTGGAGGAGGGCTCGAGCAATGTGGGAAGGGGTCCTTTGTGTAGTGCTTCAGAAGGAAGACATGAAATATGGGAGGTTTCAGAGTAACAGCCGTGTTAGTCTGTATTCACAAAAAGAAAAGGAGTACTTGTGGCACCTTAGAGACTAACCAATTTATTTGAGCATAAGCTTTCGTGAGCTACAGCTCACTTCAGCTCACGAAAGCTTATGCTCAAATAAATTGGTTAGTCTCTAAGGTGCCACAAGTACTCCTTTTCTTTTTATGAAATATGGGGTGGATCTTCAGGGATTTGGGTAATTGCAATCTGAATGTTACTGTGTTGACTTGTATTTCAATCTTGAAAGGGCCCAGATATTGGTGGCCCAGTTTGGCTGAGGGTTGAGTAGATTTTAAGATGGCAGGTAGACAGCTGGACTTTGTCTCCTATGGCAAGGTTGGGGGTGGCTTGGTGGTCCCAGTCAGAATGACATTTATATGCTTCCTTGGCTGTTTATAAGTGCACTTTGAGATCCTGATATAACTGGTGGAGATGGGTAGCTAATTCTGTGACAGCTGGTACTGGAGAGTTTGTGGGGATGTCCAGAAGAAAGCAGGGTAAAAACCATAGTTGGGGAAAATGGACTTTGCTGGATAGAGACGTGTGTGGCATTATTGTAAGCAAACTCAGCACATGGGAGCACAGACAACTAGTTGTCCTGGTGATAGTTCAAGAAGCAGTACAGGAATTGGTCAAAAATCTGGTTGACCTACTCCATTTGTCCACTACTGTGTGGATGGTAGACAGCTGAGAGAAGGGGCTCAATCTCCAGAAGTTTTAGAAATTCCTGCCGGAACTGAGAAATGAACTGAGAACCATGGTCTGATATGATGCTTGATAGCAATCCATGGAGTTGAAAAATCTTTTCCAGGAAGAGGCAAGCAGGAGGGTGAAGTGACATTTTGGGAAAGAGCTCGACCACACCCAGAATCATAGTATGTACCTGGGAGGGTGGCAGCTCCACAGTAAAGTCAACAGAAATGGTAGCCCATGGTTGAGTTGGAATGGGCTTGGGCTGGAGAAGGCAGAGTGGTTTTGAGCAGGTTTTGGTCCGGGCACACAGTTCACAGGATCTTATGTAGCTTTTGATTGAGGTGTGCAAGTGTGGCCACCAGAAACTCTTTGTGATTAGGCTTCAGGCAGCTGAAGTGACCTGCAAGGAGTGCATCGTGACATAACTTAAGAACCTACAGCCATGGTTGCCCCTTCAGGACATAGATGCAATCCTTATAGTAGATGTCCTCATCTTGGAAGCTGAAACTGGGGCTGGTGGGCCCTCAGTATTCTCCAGAGTCTGGTGGATCTAAGCAGTGAAAGGGGTCATTCGGTAACATGGTACAAATTGACTCCATTAAGCTGTTGTCTAATCTGCCTTGAAGTTAGATGCCTTGAGAATCATAGAGGGAGTTTTCTCACCCAGTTCCAAAAAGAAAAGGAGTACTTGTGGCACCTTAGAGACTAACCAATTTATTTGAGCATAAGCTTTCATGAGCTACAGCTCACTTCAGCTCACGAAAGCTTATGCTCAAATAAATTGGTTAGTCTCTAAGGTGCCACAAGTACTCCTTTTCTTTTTATGAAATATGGGGTGGATCTTCAGGGATTTGGGTAATTGCAATCTGAATGTTACTGTGTTGACTTGTATTTCAATCTTGAAAGGGCCCAGATATTGGTGGCCCAGTTTGGCTGAGGGTTGAGTAGATTTTAAGATGGCAGGTAGAAAGCTGGACTTTGTCTCCTATGGCAAGGTTGGGGGTTGCCTGGTGGTCCCGGTCAGAATGACATTTATATGCTTCCTTGGCTGTTTATAAGTGCACTTTGAGATCCTGATATAACTGGTGGAGATGGGTAGCTAGTTCTGTGACAGCTGGTACTGGAGAGTTTGTGGGGATGTCCAGAAGAAAGCAGGGTAAAAACCATAGTTGGGGGAAATGGACTTCGCTGGGTAGAGACGTGTGTAGCATTATTGTAAGCAAACTCGGCAGCACCCAGTTCCAGATACTCGACCTTACAAGACAGGGCATCAGCCTTCCCATTTTTTTGCTCCTGGGCAGTAGGTAACTATGAAGCCAAATCCGGTGAAGAAAAGGGACCAACAGATCTGTCATTGGTTGAGGTGTCTGGCTGTTCGAAGATGTTCTGGGTTCTTGTGAAATGTAAGCACTTGGACAGGGTACCTACCCTACTCTCCCCCAGTAGATGCCACCATTCTTCAAATGCTGTCTTGATAGCTAAGAGTTCCTTATCTCATATATCATAATTCTTCTCTGCAGGGGCTAGCTTGCGAGAGTAATAGGCACATGGGTGAAGTCGACTGACTGGACCCACCAGTTGGGACAGTACTGCACCCAGGGTGAAATTGGATGTGTTGGCCTCTACTGTGAATGGTTTAGGGGGGTCTGGGTGAACCAAGATGGGTGCTGTGGTTAATTTCTCTTTTAGCTGATTGAAGGCAGTTAGATCTTCCAAGGACCAAGTGAACCAGACTCCTTTTCACAGAAGGGTGGTCAGAGAAGCAATTGGGCTGGAAAAGCCCTCAATGAATTGCCAGTTAAAGTTAGTGAAATTTAGGAATCATTGGATCCTATGGGAGTCCTTTGGTGTAGCCTAGTCAGACTTGGCCACCATATTGTGTGGGTCCATAGTTAATCCCTTGGATGAGATAATGTAACCAAGGAATTCTATTGTACTGTATCCTGGTCAAACTCACATTTTTTTGGGCTTCATGTATAGATGATGTTGGCAAAGTCTTTCTAGGATGCTGCAGACATGCTGATCATGAGAAGCCTGTCAGAAAAGATGAGGATGTCATCCAGATAAATGACTACATAGCAGTATAACACATCCCTGAAGATATTGTTCATGAAGTGCTGGAATGTTGCTGGGGCATTGCACAGGCCAAATGGTATGATCTGGTCAAAGTGTCCTTACTGTGTATAAGCGGTCTTCGGCTCATCTTCCTCTCTAATCCAGACCAAGGTATAGGTCCCATGAAGGTCCAACTTAATAAAAACGTTTGCAAAGCAGAGTCTTTCAAAAAGCTCATTAATGAGAAAGAGAGGGTATCAATTTCAAATTGTGACTGTTTAATGCCTGATAGTCAATTCAGGGCTTTAGCAATCCGTCTTTTTTTCTTTACAGAGAAAATTGAAGCCCCAGCTGAAGAGATGGAAGGACAGATAAACCCCTTTTGTAGATTTTGCTGGAGGTAGTCATGGAGAGCCTGAAATTCTGTCTCCAAAACGGAGTAGATGTGACCAAAAGGGACTTCTTCTCTCAGCTGTAGGTTGATGGGACAGACATAGCTGTGGTGGAATGGAAGAGTGTCCACATTCTTTTTGTCAAACACATTGGCAAAATCCTTATACTTAAGTGGTAACATGGTGGGGAATAGACTGGACTGCAGAGGGTAACAAGACTTCCTGAGGATTAAGCTGTTCAGACTCAGAATCTTGAGGAAGGCAGGTTGAACCGTGAAGGGTTCCCAGTCTATGGTCCCCACAATCAGGTTTCAGGAGACAGAATTGTTGGTAATGTGGGGATCAGAACTGTATCATGCCTACCCTCTAATGAATACATGGGTCATGGATAGTGAGCCGGGTCATGGGTAGTGAGCCAGGTCATGCCGAGAACTACTGGAAAGTGTAGTACTTGGATAATAAACCCTAATTGAAGGGTCTGTTGGTAACTTTGGAGAGTCACAGTTTCTAGGGGTTCAGTCTGGTGGGTAACCAGGCCTCGTGAGAGAAGCAAGCCATTGATAGACTCCACCAAGTCTGGAGTGTCCTTGCATTGAGTGGGGATGTGATGTACTCATGCAAAGTCCTGATCTATGAAGTTGCCTAAGGCACCTGAATCCACGAATGCTCCAAGGCGGACCTCTGAGATGGAGGGACGTTGGATGTGCAGAGGGAGTTTGAATTCAAGAACTAGGGGTCACCAAATGAAATTAATGGGCTGCAGGTTTAAAACAAACAAAAGTAAGTACTTCTTCATACAACACACAGTCAACCTATGGAACTCTTTGCCAGAGGATGTTGTGAAGGCCAAGATTATAACAGGGGTCGAAAAAGAACTAGATAAATTCATGGAGGATAGGTCCATCAATGGCTATTAGCCAGGTTGAGCAAGGATGGTGTCCCTAGCCTCTGCTTGCCAGAATCTGGGAATGAGAGACAAGGAATGGATCACTTGATGATTACATGTTCTGTTCATTCCTTCTGGGGCACCTGGCATTGGCCACTGTTGGAAGACGGGATACTGGGCTAGATGGACCTTTGGTCTGACCCATATGGCCGTTCTTATGATGTTTCAGGACCCACCCATTCATGGCCCCGGTATCTGCAGAGAGGTACTGAGGCTGGGTACTGATGAGAGGCAGGGATGCCACCCAAGCCCAGACTCCCCTATCAGGGCCTGGGGTTTGGCCTTCCCTGACCAGGGTGCAAATTGGGGCTTAGGAGGGCAGTCTGACACAAAGTGTTCTGGTCTTCCACAATATTAGCATAGCCCCGATGCCTGACACCACCTTCTCTCTGCATTGATGAGGTGGGGCTGGACTTGGTCAAGCTTCATGAGTTTGGGTGGTGGGGAAGGCGCCCAGGGTTGGTGGGCTGGAGATGCCACTTCTGGCAGGAGTCAGGAAGCTCTTGGTGGAGTTTCATCAGGCAGTTGTCAGTCTTGATTCTGAGGTCAATCAAGGCATCCAGAGTGGGCAGGGAGTCCACTCAGACCAGTTCATGTTTGAGGTCATCATTTAGGCCGAAGTGCAAATAACAATGCTGCTCGGCCATGTTCCATTTAGTATCCCCTACCAAGTGGTGGAACTCTGCTGCATATTTAGCAACAGATTGACATCCCTGCCGCAACGCCCGAAGGGTGGCCTTGGCTGTACGCTCACAACTAGGGTAGTTGAAGATCACAGGCATGGTTTGAATGAAGTCTTCAGCCATGCCAGGAGTAGGGTTGCTTTCTCTAGGAGTGAGGATGCCCAGACCAGAGCCTCCCCAGTCAGTAGGCTGATAGCCCGACCCTGTATTGGTCAGTGGGGAACGACTACAGGTGCTGGCATTGATAAAGAAACCCCCCACATGTGCCCCCATCACCATTAAACTTACCAGGCAGGGGAATCTTTGGCTCACGCAGAATGGGGGGTGGAGTTGAGGGTGATGCTGCCTGCCTGTGCAGTGCTGGGTTCTATGCCTGTAGGGCAGCAACCTGGCATGCAGCATGGTGACCTGGGCCTGCAGGGTCTGCAAAGTACCCCATATTTCTATCAGGGGAATACTGGCGAGGGAGGGATCCATAGAAGCTGCTGGTCTGGATCCCTTGTCATCTTAGTTCTCCTCTATTTACCTGGGCCGCTCAAACCATGAGGAGACCGGGTCGTAGGCAGTCAGGTCTAGTGGTCAGAGTCCAAATGCCAGAGCCAAGCATTTAAAAACATGCTTAATCTCATTGATTTTAATGGGACTTAAGGACATAGTTAAAGTTGAAAATGTGCTTTGCTGAATTGGGATGGTGTGTTGAATTGGGGCCTTATCCAGTGCTCAAAACTACAGCAGTTGTTATTCTTTGCCAGCATTAGAAGTCAGATTTCCTGTCCCCCAGCAAGTGTTCAGAGCACTAGAACATGCCTTTTGTTAAAGTGAAGATTAGTTTTGTTATTACAAAAAATACTTTTATTGGGGTAACAAATTAGAATAAGGATGACTGGGCATGAAAGAAAAAGGTTTCATGATTGAGTTTAATGCCTCAGTTGTTTTAGTTCCATCAGTAATTTACCTTTATTATGAAATCAAAGGGATATCATGTTTTATAGAATGATTATTTTTCTTCTGGTTTTATTGCTACAAGGGTTATATTTAATTATTTTTATTGTTGAACTCTAGTAACCATATCTGTGTTATACTTACCGGTTTTTAAATCAATAAAGCCAACGTAGGAGTATTGCTTAATGCCCCAGGTATGCGTAAGTACCTCCTGGTTTTATAGAACTTGAATATAGTAGGTAGAAAAAACTCCTGTCCCAGATCATATACAGAGAGTAACTTTCATCTCTGTTTTAGGTAGGATTCAATTAATCTTAATTCAATTTGAATAAGATCCCCAAAATGATGGTTATTTTTGTCCAACAATTACTGTGTATCATACTTAGCCCCTATGGCTAAAACCCAGGATGTAATAGTGATACTATGAGTCTGCACTGCTACAGTACCTACTATCCGAGAGGTCCAAGTGCTTTACATACACTAAATGAATCAAGACTTGCAAAACCCTGAGAGAAGAGGGTGGGTGGAAGTGGGGGGACTGAAGTACAGACCAGTGCCAGCAAAAGTACAAGTATTGCTCATGGATAATGCATGCAAGGATGAATTATTCAAGATTTAGGGATCTAATTAAGGACATTTGCATATCCCATGTGTCCTTACATCATGCACATGGAATTCTTACACTTTTGCCAATGTAGACAGAGATTAGGGCCATAATTCAGCAAAGCATTTAAGCACATTCGTAAATCGATTCCTATTCAGCAAAGCACTTAAGGACATGTTTAAGTATTGGGACTTAAGTGACTTGCCCAAGGTCACAAAATAAGTCTGTGTCACCACCAGGAATGGATTTGAGTTGTCCTGATGGTCCCTCCTTTCACCACAAAACCACCCTTCTCTGTAGGAGAGTAATCTTTCTATGTTTCCTATATGATTTCTGTTTCATAAGGAACCCTGCACATTAGTTGGATTATGATTAAAGGGATTATTGTACTTTTTGCATTAATACCCAGGAAATGCATCTCTTACCTTGACTATTTGTCTAATTTTTGTGTCACTGCATACTGTACCACAAAGTAATAGACATAATGTGGCATAGTGTGACATAAAAGTGATTTGTGATTTTCAGAATTCTTACTAAGAGTATGATGGTCATAGTCACCGAGAGCATGAGATGAACCTAAAAGAATTAATAGTGTTTTCCTGTGCCATTTCAATTTCTAATGTACTGAGTTACTTCGGAAAACGGACAGCAAATACATTCCTTAGCACAATTTTTTGCAGTATGCTTTGTTGAGTGAATGAAGTTATTACACATCATGTTCCACGGGTAGCAAAATGACCATCCAGTTAGAGAGACAGTCTGCTCCATTTTTGTTCAACTGTGGCTAAATCAGTTTGTGGGCCAGCTGACAAGCTTCTAAGTAGAGCATTGGTAAAGAGGGACATGAGGGAAATGTATAAGAATAGATTATGTTCTTATGCAGGTGAATCAAACAGAAGAATACTGGTAATATATTGCTGACCCATGTTTTTCAGTTCACATTGTTTTAACAAATGAAAGTGGGGAAAAGAACTTCTAATTTTTAAAAGTTCAGAAGAAAGTACATCTTTTGTATCAGATAGGCCCTGCTTTGGCAAAGCACTTAAGCACATGTTTAGCTTTAAACATGTGAGCATCCAGTGGAAATTCTCAGGTCAAGCACATGATAAGGACCACAATCTTCTGGGTATGTGCAGGGCTGGATTTACACCTTGCATGCCCCTAGGCACAGCATCTTCAGCGCCTCCCCTGCCTACTGCTGACCTTCATTTTGGACACCATTTTAGAGAGATAATGCACCCCTAGAGTGCCGGTGCCCCTAGGCACGTCCCTACTGTGCCTAATTGGAAATCCAGTCCTGGGTATGTGTTTTAATTTTGCTTTGGTGATGTGCCTCACATTGCATATACTAAGGAACGGGGTAATGGGTTTATTTTATGTGAGTGCAGAATTCCTTGTAATAGTTGCCAGCCAAAACAGGTGCACCATATTAATGAGAACACATGGAAGTAGTGGTGTTTGAATCTTTTAAATGCCTGTCACAGATTGAATTGATTGAGTAAAACTCAAAAAAGAAACCAGACCTGCTCCCTCCCCCAAAATGTCATTGCTGTCTTATGAAATAGTAGCTTGTTTTTCCCCAATTTTTTTTATAGAACTGGTCCATATTTATTCACTAAATATGCTGTTAGACAAATATTTTCACTATTCATCAAATAATTTAGATGATTCGTTTTCTCAGTGTTTAGCCAGATGAGCAAATACTAGAAGTCAAATAAAACATTTGATGACTAATGTTAATATTTGCTGAGTAACTCACTTGAATTTTTTTCAACTATATCTAATTATTTATACTAATATTAATGCTCAGACTGGATCATGTAAACAGTGACTTCTTAGGTAGTTAAACAGTACATGATGCACATTGCCATGTACATCTAGCTAAGTAATGCCTACCATATTGTTGATCTATTGCTTAATTCAGAAGAAGAATGGGAAGAAAAGAATTTATGAGAGCCTTGGAACCCATTTGTTTCAAATAATTCTTCAGGATCTAATCCAACTTCCTCATGGAAAAACTTGCATTAACTTCATGGGGAGCTGGTTTGGGCCCTCTATTATTTACCATTTTAAAGAACTAATGACTGTAGAGCTAAAACATATGGAGGTTAATCAAGATGGAAGATGACTGAAGCAATTGATATCAAAAGACACTTGGATTTGCTTCTGGAGAAAGTACTGATGAAAAAGTAGGAAGGTGGGATTAGGATAGGCAAAAGGACAGGCATGTTGGGTTGGATGCCCTTTCTACTTTCTCAGTCCAATTTTTCAGCCAGCCTGAACACAGATGCCAATTTTGTGTACACAACTGATTACTCCTGCAAAACACAGCTGGCTGACTTTCAGATGCAAGTGGATGTGCGTGCAAAACAGGATTCAAGCCCATTTTGGATCTCTCAGCCGTTAATGCAGGCCAAGTAGGGGGAACACAAACTGAGATGTGAGGGCTGAAGATCAGACAGAGCAAAACAGCATGAAAGAGTTAGAGGAGAATTCTTCAATTTAGAGAGATCGTGGGGTCTCTAATGAGAGTTTTGCCATTGACTTCACTGGGGCCATTGTTTCACTCCATAAATGTATCAATATAGTCTTCAGGTAGTAAATTCTGGTGTGCGTGCACAGAGAGAGAGAGGGAGACTGGAAATGAATTAGTAGCCCAAAGTAATATTATGAGCTGGGCAGCAACACCAGAAGAGAAATCTCTTATTATCAGTCTTCTGTGCTATAAACTATCTGAGTGATTTGAAAAATGCTGCTATGGCAAGGGTGCCGGGTGGTTTGCCATGTGTATTCAGAGTTTAGATTGGCAACAGAGTGGGCAATCTGAGGTTTGTTTAAGAATGGCTGACACAGAAGTCACAATTCGTAATTTCCCAACCTGTTGCTTTGCATGAAATGTTTTTGGAATGTAAAATGTATGGTAGATAAGCAAATCCAAACTAATATTCAGATGGGAAAGTCAGGATAAAGGTCAATGATCCTTCTAAATTATTAATGCTGCAAAGCATTTTCTGGTATTACATGAATTTCTAATGAGCATTTGTTGGATGTGTTGTACTCTCACTGGGCTTGACTCTGCAAGGCCCTGAGCTCTCAGGCCCTCATCCAGCAAGACATTTAAGCATATGCTTTTCTTTAAGCATCTAGCAAGGCCTTATTGAAGTCAGTGGAACAACTCACATGCTTAAGTGCTGTAGTAGGGCCAGAACCTGGCAGGATAGGACCCATTTTTTTTTTTTAACTTCACATCTGATATAGGAAAAATAAGTGACTTTTCAGCCAGTTTTGAAAAATAACAGCAACTCAGAGCAGCTCTTTTTATATAATACTGTGGTCAACTATTCCACAGCAATGATTTATACTTCAGGAAACATATGGGAAAGTTTGACTATGATGGAAAGTGAGTTATCATTTTATCAAGCAATATAAGTACCTCAGCAATAAATAGGAAGCAAACCTTCCTGTTATGTGAACATGTGAATGTTTGATATTAGTGGTGGGTGAAACGCAAAATGAGGAGGCAATGCAAATTTTTGTGTTTTTTTTTAACTAAGATGAGGTGCTTCCTAACTTTTGAGTGATGAATCATGTAAACCTCCATGTTCCCTTAATGCCACTTTTCACATTTATATTTACAATATTTTGCCATCATTGAAAGGGTTAAACAGTACACAAGGCCATGGAAAGAGCTGATGGAAGCTAGAGTAAGACCTTGTGCTTGTGGGCAGGCTACTGGTGTCCAGGAATTCAACCACAGCTGCACAACATAAAGGACCACAAGGTTAGATGGCAGGTGTTGACAGAACCCCACACTGGTGTGGGTGATCCCCAAAACATCACAAACACATTGTGCAAGTTCTGTTGTTTTTGCTACCTGTCACAACTTTTCATCTTTTGATAATTGAGTCACAATGGTGAGTAAGACTTTGTTGCTCAATCTCTTTTCTCAGATTGGTTACAAGCACAATATTTCACCATTGTATGCTTGTAGCTAGTGTCAGAACAAAACTGTGTCTGCCAGGCATGTGATTGTTTGCTGTTTTGTTATATCCAAGGTTATTTAGAGCAGTGGTTCTCAGTCGGTCCGCCACTTGTTCAGGGAAAGCCCCTGGCATGCTGCACCAGTTTGTTTACCTGCCGCGTCCACAGGTTCAGCCGATCACGGCTCCCACTGGCCACGGTTCGCCACTCCAGGCCAATGGGGTCTGCGGGAAGGGCGGCCAGGACCACTGATTTAGAGAGTTTGTGACTGTTGTACAAAGAAAGGAAAAGTTCTCAGCCTCATATGTTGATATCGATGTTGTGTCCTGGGTTACCCCCAGAGACAGAGATATGGATAACCAGCACATATTCCCTTTCTTTTTCATTTAGCATTTTCTCCTTTGAGTTTTTCTTCCCAATGGGATAAACCAAGAACAATATGTTTTGTCTTCTCCTCTGCCACTGCTGCAGTCTTGGATTCAGATAGCTCAGACTCAGTGTCTTGGATATACTGTGTGGAAAAAGTCTTGTACCACTTGCAAAAAGGAACGTTTGCAGTGGATTGATGAAAAGTAAAAAATGTTCCATTTTTGGAACCCCACCATGTTATTGAAGGGCAGTCTTCCAGAAGTCAAACTGTCTTTTCAGCTGGCTTAAAACTTCTACTAAGGCCTATGATGGGGTGGACTAGGCTGTGAGGCCCGCTGCTGGAGACTTTGTGGCCCAGCCACACCCCGCCCCAGAAAAGGGCAGTGGAGAGGGTCTTCCAAGTTGCCTAAAGAGGCACATGGGACACAGCCAATCAGGAAATGGGATGCAGCGAGCTGCCAATCATGGCCCAGCAGGCTCGTCTAAAAGTAACTGCAGGACCAGAGTGAGATCAGTCTGCTTGCAGGGACCAGGGGAGAAAGAGGTGCTCCCAGCTAGCTGCAGGGGCTGAAATGATTGGACAGATCAGTTTCTGGCAGGGACTGGGGGTGTGAGGAAGGTGTGATGTTGTAGGGAATATGAGTGACCATTTATAATATTATTGATACCAATATTACAAAATTGCAATGAATCTTACAAGATATGCTGTGTTAGGTATCAGTGGAAATGTTATGATTTGATAAGTTTGATAATCATGTTTATATGTATGTATCATCTTTGTACTGGGAGTTATAAATATGAGTGATATATTTCTATATCAAACTTGTGCTGTGTTTCTGGGTGACACCCCCAGACAGATTGGCATCAGCACTAGCCAGTCTGTTTAATGGCCTATCCAGGGCAATTAGCTATACAACGTACCCATTGAGAGAAGGCAGGGTCCACACCTCCACACCACAGGTAGGGACAGTCCTGTGGACAGGGGACTCCAACTGCTTTTCCATGCCCGTGTGCTGTGAGCTGGTATTTGGGACAAAAGATGTACAAGCCACATGGCAAAGGATATAAAAGGCAGCTGCAGCTTCTCCATTTTGTCTTCAGTCCTGCTTCTCACCTCTGGAGTAACTTTTCTACCAACTGAAACTCTGAACAAAGGACTGAATGACCCATCCAAACATTGGATGTGTTCCAGAGGAACTCTACAAGCCAGCAAACTCACCAATGCTGCTAAGAACCTGATATATGGACTCTATAGTCTTATGTATATATCTGATTGCTATGACCATTTAACAACTCTCTTCTCTTTCTAATCTTTTATAATAAAACCTTTAGTTTTAGATATGAAAGGATTGGGGGGTAGCATGGTATTTTGGGTAAGATCCAAACTAGCATTGATCTGGCAATGTGGCTGGCTCTTTGGGGATCAGAATAACATTTTGTATAATGAGCAGAGTTTTAAATAATTCCTCACCTTCCTGGATCTGTTTGCATCTTGGGAGCCAGAGAACTGGAATTCAATAAAAGGGGCTCTGTGATTTCTTTTCTTTTCTTTTCTTTCTTTTTTTTAGCTTCTTGATAACTAGTGTGGGGGACCAGGAGCACTGTTTGTGGCTGGTTGGTGAATCATCTAACTACAGCGTTAACCACCAGTTTTGGGAGACTCTGCTCTCCTTTTGCAGCCTGCCCTGACCTTAGCATTTTTAGTGTGGGCTACCCTAGGCACCTCAGGTCTCAGAAGGAGCTTCTGGCTGGCTACTGGGACTCAACTAAGACAGGCTGTCAAGGTTCCTTCCCCACTCTGAACTCCAGGGTACAGATGTGGGGACCTGCATGAAAACCTCCTATGCTTACTTTTACCAGCTTAGGTTAAAACTTCCCCAAGGTACAAACTATTTTACCTTTTGCCCTTAGACTTCCACTGCCGCCACCACCAAACGTCTAACCGGGTTTATTTTTGAGAAAGCGTCATTTGGAACTGTCTTTCCCCGCAAAATCCTCACCAAAACCTTGCACCCCCTTTCCTGGGGAAGACTTGATAAAAATTCTCACCAGTTTGCATAGGTGACCACAGACCCAAACCCTTGGATCTTAAGAACAATGAAAATATCATTCAGTTTCTTACAAGAAGAATTTTAATAGAAGAAACAGTAAAAAGAATCACCTCTGTAAAATCAGGATGGTAAATATCTTACAGGGTAATTAGATTCAAAACATAGAGAATCCCTCTAGGCAAAACCTTAAGTTACAAAAAGCCACAAAGGCAGGAATATCCATTCTATTCAGCACAGCTTATTTTCTCAGCCATTTAAAGAAATCATAATCTAACGCATATCTAGCTAGATTATTTACTAAATTCTAAGACTCCATTCCTGTTCTGTCCCTGGAAAAAGCATCACACAGACAGACCCTTTGTTTCTCCCTCCCTCCAGCTTTGGAAAGTATCTTGTCTCCCCATTGGTCATTTTGGTAAAGTGCCACTGAGGTTATCCTAGCTTCTTAACCCTTTACAGGTGAAAGGGTTTTTCCTCTGGCCGGGAGGGATTTTAAAGGTGTTTACCCTTCCCTTTATATTTATGACACAGGCTACAGGGAAGTTGTCCAGGGAAATGTAGAGCAGCAATTAGTAAAGGGGCACAGCATGAGGTTGCTATCCTTGTTGGGACCAGGAGATGTGGGTGGGACCATCCTCTCCACCAGCCAGTGGGGAAAGTAAGGAAGGGAATTAGAACTGTGGTTCCCCAGGGAAGGGGGGCCGCACTACTGGGACTGACTCAGTGGGGGGCTGTCATCAGTGAACTGACTCCAAGAGGGGTGGCTCAGCAGGAAGGCTGGGGTCATCGAGGACTTAAGTAGAGGCAAGGAGTCCTCAGGGAAAAAGCCCTCAGGGCATTGCTCAATATCAGAGTAGGAACCATGCAACCTAGGTGGACCAACCAAGGCTACTATGATGGGTAAAGACTGAGCCCAGGGAGGGCTGCAGGACATTTTGGCTTGTCTACTCCCAATGGGGTTTGTTTGTTTTGCGCACACACTGTGTGTGACTTGGCCGGAGAGGTGAGTCACCAAAGACCGGCCTGATGAGCACAGCAGCTGATGGGGCATCATGAACAGGGGGGAAAAAACCTGCAGGCATGCACACACTCGACCAGGGGATGCTTGCGTGAGGTGAGGTGCACCCCATTACAGGGCCCTTTGTGAGGAGGCTACATAATAGGGACTACTTAGTTTCAATTTAATAAGATAAAAAAATCAAACCTTTGTAGCTAAATTAAGAAATGTCAAATAGTCAACAAACCCCCCTCTGCTCACATCTCTCACAGTAAAATATACATTAAAATGCACCCTCATTGACACTAAATAGGTGTAAATGAGAACAACATTTGGCCTTAAGCTTTTAAGGATCTTGTTATTTTTAATTGTTTTTTCTCCTACCTCTCTGTCAGTTCCTATGCTAATCTTCAGGTTGTCTTTAGGCTAGGCAATCTTTGTCCCCCTGATCAGCATGAATGCGGGGGCAAGAAAACTCTGCTGCCCTCCAGCCCCACTCTGTACTGTAACTCCCACATTATCTTCTAATGCCCTGCATTGGTAAACTACCACCTCATATAAACTCCATAGCTCAATATTTTCATAATAAAATGTCCAGGGAAAGATTTTCTACAGCTCTTTGATGTTCTTCACCTCTGCATTGCAGTGAGCTACCCCATTTTACCCAGGAGGATGTGAGACCCATACTTGCCCTTCATTGCAGCATGTGCAGTTCCATTGAAATTTGAGCCTTATTCTGTAAAAGTTTAATGTAAAATCTGCTTCAGTACAGAGTGCTCTTGTAAGGCTTTATGTCCAGCTTAAGCCCCATTTAACATGGTGTGAAGGGACTAAATGGGGCATAAATAATGCACAGAGGACATGTGCAAGAGAGACTGCGAATGGTGGGAAAGGAAAATGATTTCCCCCTTTATCTGTAAAACTGAGAAAATATCAAGAAATGGTTTTGGGGTTTTGATTGAATGGGGCCATAAACACCTAACATCTGTGCTGCTTTCTTTGCTGTCTGCCATTCAAACATGAAAATAGAGAAGGCTTGACCATATAATATTCAGACTGCATTAACTTCTTGGCAGATTCCACAAAAGGAAGGAATCAACATGCATTTCTCCCCTGGCCCTGCCCAGCCTCATTATCTCTCCAGCTATGAATCCTCAAGTCTGCGTAGGACCTGGGTCAGAGAAGTCTGTGTTGCATAGACAATTGACTCTCCTCTTCTTCTGTGCAGAACGACTTTCACCCTCTATGAATCTGTATAGGCTTTTTGGGAGGCTGATAGTCCCAATTCTATAAAAATGCCAAAAGAAAAATTGTGTGTAGTGTTGTTGTAGCCGGGTGGGTCCCAGGATATGAAAGAGACAAGGTAGGCAAGGCAATAACTTTTTATTGGACCAACTTCTGTGGGTGGAAGGTACATAGTTTTGAGCTATGTAGCTTGAAAGCATGTACATTCCACCAACACGCAATTTTTCTTTTGGCATTTTTATAGAATTGGGACTATCAGCCTTCCAAAAAGCAGATTCATAGAGGGTGAAAGTCATTCTGCACCGAATGTACCTTTCAAAAGAAAAATTGTGAGGAGGCAGAAAGGCAAATACTGTATTCTGGGAAGACGAGAGAGTTTTAAACTTGCAGACATCTGAATTTGTCTGGGTTAGTTGATCCCCCTTTGCCAAATGGCTGACCAAGAGTAAACAACTTCATTGACTAATTAAATCTTTTTCTTTAGTTTCCTGGGTAAAGTCCAATATGAAAGCAAAGAACACTCCACTGGGTTTGATTTATTAGGCAAACATTTGGCACATCCCATCTTGGCCTCTGTGTATGTGCATGTTCAATCAAATTAAAAGTGCTGAAATTCAGAAGACAGGGTTAAAGTATAAATGACCCAAGTCTTGCTTTCAGCAGGCATCTCCTTCTGAGACTAAAATCTGAGCGTAAGCGACACTTCTTAGCCATATTAGGGGATCAATTCAGCAGATTCTCATTGATTTCCCCAGGCATTGCATCAGGCCCAATCTCTACCAAAATTACTTTAAAAAATTGCCATACAAAACTTTCTGAAGAGTTAAGATGCTGTAAATAGAGAAAAGCAACAAGAGAAATGTCTTCATAGGTTTCCACTTTCATTGTCACACAGTGATTCTGTTTCTGTATCAGATTTCCTCAGTTCACAAATACAGAGATTGTCTGTTTGTTTTCTAACTGCCAGCTCTGCAAACTGCACCTGGGATTAGAGAATCCAAACTGGATTATTTCTGGTTGGTGTGTTAACATGGGGGGAAAACATTCAGCAGTCAGAACTTGCTTAACAATTCTGTAACTGATGCTTGAGCCAGAAGAGCATCAAACTCACTGTCCCATAGTTTTATTGGCTCTGCAGTTCTTAAAGTCAGTAAAATAAGCAACATGACTCTGAATGCACATTATCCGTGGACCAGATCTTTTGATCATGAATTTAGGATTTATACTTAACCATTATTCTGATCGTAAGTGCACTTCAAAACACCATTGGTTGCAAGTTGCAGTTATAATAATGCAAATGTTTTAAAGGCAGGAAATTAGAACACTATGTCAATAGTAAAGAATGTATGTAAGAAAGTCTGGAAAGACTCAGTGAACGATGGACACCAACCTTGACTCAGCCCCCGATTCTTAACCCATTTTATTTCCCATTCACTAGTAAGAGAACTGTAGTGGAACTCGCAGATGTGGAAAAAAGTTGACCTTTGGTCTGTATCTGGAATTTGGGTTCTCTGACCAATATTAGGACAATTAATGGGATACCATAAGGTATCAATGCGTAATAGAGTAGTTGCAGCGATTCTCAAACTGTGGGTCAGGACCCCAACATGAGTCACAACCCCATTTTAATGGGGTCGCAAGGGCTGGTGTTAAACTTGCTGGGGGGTCCAGGGCCAAAGCCCAAGGCCTGGGACTGAGCCACCACCATCTTGGGTGGTGGGTCTCAGGCTTCAAATTCAGCCCTGAACAGCAGGGCTCAGATTACAGGCCACTGACCTGGGGGTGAAGCCCTTGGGCTTTTGTCCCTCTGCTCAGGGCAGCAGGGCTCGAGCGGGCTCAGACTTTGGTTTCCCCCCCACCACCCCTCCGGAATCATGTAGTAATTTTTGTTTTCAGAAGGGGATTGCGCTGCAATGAAGTTTGAGAACCTCTAGAGCAGTGGATGGAGGCAGGATATCATTTTAACGATCTGTGGAGAATAATATGTCAATGCTGTGTCAGTTTTTCCACATGGTGTAGGCAAGGGCGGGTTTCGTCTTCAGCTTCTGTTTATTAGGTAGGTTTGCATTTTACAGACCAGCATACAGAGAGTGTCTGTGTGTAGAAATTGAAAGTTAGCTGGAGGAGGAGGATCAGGGCAAGCAATTATTAAGATGCCCCAAGAAGATAATTCCAGTTTAATCTATGACACTGTTCACACACTTACCCAGAACTATGCAAAAATATACAATAACACATGTAAACACAGTTCCTCCTTGCCAACTCTTGGGCACGAAAGTGAAGCATTACTTTCATTAAAACCTGTAACTGCTAGGAATGTCATTTATGCAATTATATATATTGTCTAATACGTATGGGCAAAATCCGATAACCCTAACACAGACAAAAGTCCCAATGCATCCAGCAGGAGTCTGTCACAGTAAGAGCTGCCAGATTTGATCCAGGACAAATTTTAGTATAATATATTTATACAATTTTTACTTCTACGTTAAAAATAAAAGCTATTGAAAGCCTCTAATGCCTCCATGGCTCTGAAACTTCTAAAACTGTTTATATAATGAAATACAGTTTATGAAACTTGTACAAAAAATCCTATCTGCCATGACTTTGATTTATTGCAGTTACATAATCAAAGAATCATACAATATCAGGGTTGGAAGGGACCTCAGGAGGTCATCTAGTCCAACCCCCTACTCAAAGCAGGACCAATCCGCAACTAAATCATCCCAGGCAGGGCTTCGTCAAGTCTGACCTTAAAAACTTCTAAGGAAAGAGATTCCATCACCTCCCTAGGTAACACATTCCAGTGTTTCACCACCCTCCTAGTGAAAAAGTTTTTCCTAATATCCAACCTAAACCTCCCCCACTGCAACTTGAGACCATTACTCCTCGTTCTGTCATCTGCTACCACTGAGAACAGTCTAGATCCATCCTCTTTGGAACCCCCTTTCAGGTAGTAATAAGACTATTACATTTAATCATGTAGTAAATTATTTAAATTGAAAATTTATAGAATTATAACTTTTTTGTCAAAGAACTTCTTTAGGAAGTAAGAGAGTAACTAAGAGAATCTGTGATTAGTGGAAAGAAAAGGAGGACTTGTGGCACCTTAGAGACTAACCAATTTATTAGAGCATAAGCTTTCGTGAGCTAAGGACAGAAAAGGAGGGTGAATGTTTAAATGTAAGTCCAAAGTGTTGATTTCTTATGGTTTCTATCTGTAGATTTCCTGTTGCTTTTTTTCACTGTGAAAACACAATGAATTATGTTTTTATTTTTTCAGTCACATAACATCATACAGTTTCATTTAATTGTTCTGGAGTGTACAGTAAATACCCAAACTTGTTCCCATTAAAGGCCTTGACAAAACTATTGATTTCAGCAGGGTTGGGCATGGGATCAGTATTTACTGTATAAAAGAAATAAGTTAATGATAAAATACCTTCCCTTTAAATCCCCTTGAGACACACTACTAAGTAGTTTGCTGCACATCAAGTGTGGTATCTGAGCTGCATTTGAGCAGGCAAATCTTCTGGGAGCTGTAGCTCACGAAAGCTTATGCTCAAATAAATTGGTTAGTCTCTAAGGTGCCACAAGTACTCCTTTTCTTCTTCCAGGGTGTGTAGCTCAGGCTAAATGAGAATCACACAATGAGACAAATTAAACTCGGTGTAACTTCAATGAAAATGTACCGATTAACTCTAAAGCTGAAACTGGTTATTTAACATGAATTCCATTTTTAATTTTAAACAAAACAAAAAAAAGGAAAAATGATCCAATAAGTAAATTAGAAAGAGAGAGAGATGAGCCCTGATCTTTCCACACCACATAGAATCATAGAATATCAGGGTTGGAAGGGACCTCAGGAGGTCATCTAGTCCAACCCCCTGCTCAAAAGCAGGACCGATCCCCAATTAAATCATCCCAGCCAGGGCTTTGTCAAGCCTGACCTTAAAAACTTCTAAGGAAGGAGATTCCACCACCTCCCTACGCAACGCATTCCAGTGTTTCACCACCCTCCTAGTGAAAAAGTTTTTCCTAATATCCAACCTAAACCTCCCCCACTGCAACTTGAGACCATTACTCCTTGTCCTGTCCTCTTCCACCACTGAGAATAGTCTAGAACCATCCTCTCTGGAACCACCTCTCAGGTAGTTGAAAGCAGCTATCAAATCCCCCCTCATTCTTCTCTTCCGCAGACTAAACAATCCCAGTTCCCTCAGCCTCTCCTCATAAGTCATGTGTTCCAGACCACTAATCATTTTTGTTGCCCTTCGCTGGACTCTTTCCAATTTATCCACATCCTTCTTGTAGTGTGGGGCCCAAAACTGGACACAGTACTCCAGATGAGGCCTCACCAATGTCGAATAGAGGGGGACGATCACGTCCCTCGATCTGCTCGCTATGCCCCTACTTATACATCCCAAAATGCCATTGGCCTTCTTGGCAACAAGGGCACACTGCTGACTCATATCCAGCTTCTCGTCCACTGTCACCCCTAGGTCCTTTTCCGCAGAACTGCTGCCTAGCCATTCGGACCCTAGTCTGTAGCTGTGCATTGGGTTCTTCCGTCCTAAGTGCAGGACCCTGCACTTATCCTTATTGAACCTCATCAGATTTCTTTTGGCCCAATCCTCCAATTTGTCTAGGTCCCTCTGTATCCTATCCCTGCCCTCCAGCGTATCTACCACTCCTCCCAGTTTAGTATCATCCGCAAATTTGCTGAGAGTGCAATCCACACCATCCTCCAGATCGTTTATGAAGATATTGAACAAAACCGGCCCCAGGACCGACCCCTGGGGCACTCCACTTGACACCGGCTGCCAACTAGACATGGAGCCATTGATCACTACCCGTTGAGCCCAACAATCTAGCCAAATTTCTACCCACCTTATAGTGCATTCATCCAGTCCATACCTCTTTAACTTGCTGACAAGAATACTGTGGGAGACCGTGTCAAAAGCTTTGCTAAAGTCAAGATACAATACATCCACTGCTTTCCCTTCATCCACAGAACCAGTAATCTCATCATAGAAGGTGATTAGATTTGTCAGGCATGACCTTCCCTTGGTGAATCCATGCTGACTGTTCCTGATCACTTTCCTCTCATATAAGTGCTTCAGGATTGATTCTTTGAGGACCTGCTCCATGATTTTTCCAGGGACTGAGGTGAGGCTGACTGGCCTGTAGTTCCCAGGATCCTCCTTCTTCCCTTTTTTAAAGATTGGCACTACATTAGCCTTTTTCCAGTCATCCGGGACTTCTCCCGTTCGCCATGAGTTTTCAAAGATAATGGCCAATGGCTCTGCAATCACAGCCGCCAGTTCCTTTAGCACTCTCGGATGCAACTCGTCCGGCCCCATGGACTTGTGCACGTCCAGCTTTTCTAAATAGTCCCTAACCACCTCTTTCTCCACAGAGGGCTGGCCATCTATTCCCCATGTTGTGATGCCCAGCGCAGCAGTCTGGGAGCTGACCTTGTTCGTGAAGACAGAGGCAAAAAAAGCATTGAGTACATTAGCTTTTTCCACATCCTCTGTCACTAGGTTGCTTCCCTCATTCATTAAGGGGCCCACACTTTCCTTGGCTTTCTTCTTGTTGCCAACATACCTGAAGAAACCCTTCTTGTTACTCTTAACATCTCTCGCTAGCTGCAGCTCCAGGTGCGATTTGGCTCTCCTAATTTCATTCCTACATGCCCGAGCAATATTTTTATACTCTTCCCAGATCATATGTCCAACCTTCCACTTCTTGTAAGCTTCTTTTTTATGCTTAAGATCCGCTAGGATTTCACCGTTAAGCCAAGCTGGTCGCCTGCCATATTTACTATTCTTTTGACACATTGGGATGGTTTGTCCCTGTAACCTCAACTGGGATTCCTTGAAATACAGCCAGCTCTCCTGGACTCCTTTCCCCTTCATGTTAGTCCCCCAGGGGAACCTACCCATCCGTTCCCTGAGGGAGTCGAAGTTTGCTTTCCTGAAGTCCAGGGTCCTTATCCTGCTGCTTACCTTTCTTCCCTGTGTCAGGATCCTGAACTCAACCAACTCATGGTCACTGCCTCCCCGATTCCCATCCACTTTTGCTTCCCCTACTAATTCTTCCCGGTTTGTGAGCAGCAGGTCAAGAAAAGCTCCCTCCCAGTTGGTTCCTCTAGCACTTGCACCAGGAAATTGTCCCCTATGCTTTCCAAAAACTTCCTGGATTGTCTATGCACCGCTGTATTGCTCTCCCAGCAGATATCAGGAAAATTAAAGTCACCCATGAGAACCAGGGCATGCGATCTAGTAGCTTCCGCGAGCTGCCGGAAGAAAGCCTCATCCACCTCATCCCCCTGGTCTGGTGGTCTATAGCAGACTCCCACCACTACATCACTCCTGTTGCTCACACTTCTAAACTTAATCCAGAGACACTCAGGTTTTTCTGCAGTTTCATACCGGAGCTCTGAGCAGTCATACTGCTCCCTTACATACAGTGCTACTCCCCCACCTTTTCTGCCCTGCCTGTCCTTCCTGAACAGTTTATAACCATCCATGACAGTACTCCAGTCATGTGAGTTATCCCACCAAGTCTCTGTTATTCCAATCACGTCATAATTCCTTGACATCACCAGGACCTCCAGTTCTCCCTGCTTGTTTCCAAGGCTTTGTGCATTTGTATATAAGCACTTGAGATAACCTGCTGATCACCCCTCATTCTCAGTATGAGGCAGGAGCCCTCCCCTCACAGACATTCCTGCCTGTGCTTCCTCCCGGTATCCCGCTTTCCCACTTACCTCAGGGCTTTGGTCTCCTTCCTCCGGTGAACCTAGTTTAAAGCCCTCCTCACTAGGTTAGCCAGCCTGCTCGCAAAGATGCTCTTCCCTCTCTTCGTAAGGTGGAGCCTGTCTCTGCCCAGCACTCCTCCTTCATGGAACACCATCCCATGGTCAAAGAAACCAAAGCCTTCTCTCCGACACCACCTGCGTAGCCATTCGTTGACTTCCACAATTTGACGGTCCCTACCCAGCCCTACATAAGGTGCTGCAAGCCTGAAAGTCTTGTGTTATCTGACTAAGCCCAACCAAGGGGACAGTTCACATCACTAAGTAAGGATGCTTATGCGTTATGGAAACAAACATGGAAAGAACAAATTTTAAGTAAATGTTCAGGAATATTCACAGAAAGTGAATGCTGAACTTGTAAACACTAGAAACTGAATTTCTAGTGTATTCCCACTAGAAACTGAATCCTAAAATCCCATCTTTACTGTAAGCATTTAGCTGAACCAGTGACCTTAAGTTACAAGTAACATTGTTCAGTGTGTGTCCACAAAGCAGCTTTTCTGCCATCACAACCGTTTTCTGTGCAGCTGCATCTACTGTGCTGCCTAACATTGTTTGTGTCAGTGCATTCTGGGAAAATCTGGGCAGCTATCCCAGAGTGCATCGGCAGAGGATAGCGGGCATACAGACAGAATGACGTGAGCGGCAGATGAGGGAATGCACTTGGGGAGTCCTAATGCACTGAGCTGGGAAGAAGGAGGGCCCACCAAACCATTAACACAAGCCTGGTGAGGGGGTCCTGTCCACCCTGAACAAAGCAAACAGTCTGCTGAACCAGTTACAGCAAGGCACTTTGTTCTCACTTATGTTCATCTTCTACATTTTGCCTCCAGTAGTTGCTTCTGTGAGAGGGAGAACCAATAAATGCCGATAGAGTTTGTGACACCGGCATGGATTTATTGAGGAACTGGCTGGGAAAGACTTTGTTTTGTTGTTTTCATAGTTAGGTTAAATTGTTTTTTGGGAGTGGCAGTAATTTTAATTATGTCTGCTTGAGGGATGACTGATGATCTAGTTGGCTGGGGCGGAGGATCCGTATTTCTGTTTTAGTTGAAGGAGTCAACCAAAAGCTTACTGTCAATATATTCACTCTGCTGTTAGAAGGTGGGCACTCTGCCACTATC
The DNA here is from genome assembly GCF_965140295.1 of Lepidochelys olivacea. Classification (NCBI taxonomy): domain Eukaryota; kingdom Metazoa; phylum Chordata; order Testudines; family Cheloniidae; genus Lepidochelys; species Lepidochelys olivacea. The sequence continues at coordinate 106,376,209 of NC_140416.1, forward strand.
CCTACTGCCCCAGCCACGAGCTGGCTCATTGCATTGCCCATATTCTACCACCTTCCATCAAAAATAACAGGCTTCCAATGGACTGGGAGATGTGTGTCTGTGCTCAGCAGTTCTGCTCAGTGCTGAGGGGCTCTAAGGAAGCTGAATGGCTTCATTATTACAGCTAAACAGCTTCTTTTTGGGGGGGTGCTAAATATTGGTGTTTTACTGAGACTTGGTGTCTTGCCAACTTCAGTTACTGTCTATATGTTGATTAATTTGTCTTTGGGCTATTGCGTGTTATACTCTGTAATGTTTAATTTTGAAAGTCTAGTGATCAGCTATAACTACTAAGAAGTGTCCCAAAAGCATTCTTTGACTATATTCTACAGATCTGACCCAGTGTACTAGGAGGCACCATAGGTGACCAAATGCATTGGTATTGCATCATCTCTTGCAAACTCTTTGTATTAATGGTCAAAAAGGATGCATTTTTCAATTGTGTTAGGTCAATCCGAGTTAGCTGAGCACAACTGAAGAATCCCATTAAAATGCAGGCTGGCATGTCTGAAGCTGTGGTAGCCGGCTGTGTGGTAACTTAAGGGGCAGCCTTATCTGCACAGCTTTTGGAATCAGTAAAACTTGCTCAGATTCTAAATCAAAATGGAGCAAATTTTGTGAATGTTCCTAGCCGTATTTAAAATCCTATTGTGATGCAGCTGGTCCAGCAAATGAAGTAGATCCAGCCCCCTTTGTGCCAGAACAGGTGCTCCCACTTGGCCAATGAAGAGGGCAGGGCAACACCTGGGGTTATAAAGGAAGAGACATGAGGGGATCTGGTGACTCAGAGCTGCCTGACTGAGAATGAGGAAAGGCTGATGAGAGGTGTTAGAGGCAGAAGGTGTTTACTTAGGGAAGGCTGAAGGCAAGAAGAGCAGCAGGAGGGGTTTTCTGGATGTCATTCCCAAGCCTGAAGGTAGGGTTGGAGGCAGGAGGACTAGAGAATATGCTTTCATGGAATTATTGGGGACTCTGAAAGGGTAAATTGAGGCAAGCTTGCCTTTCATGATGTGGTCTGCCTCATCAGGCTGCCTCAGGTGGGGCTACAATACATTCAATGACGTCTATCAAAGAAGGTAAGTGATCAGTTGAGAAGATTAAGGTAGCTGCTCAGTCCTAATAAAAACACTGAGTAGGATCATGAATAGCATGGGCATGTTGTTTAAAATTTCCTCACTTAATCCTGCCTCTGTGCACTCCAGTTCTGGCCTGTGTCATCCTTAAGTGTAGAGAGTTACTAAATCGTGTGGCCAAATGGCTGCAGGGGGCTGTAGCTCCATTTCTGAAAAACCCTTTTTGCATGGAGTCTCAACAGGATGGCGCACAGGTGAAGGGGTCGATGCAGGCAGAGCCCTTTGGTGCCTAACCTGTGACCAGCAGACTCACTTCCAACTGTGCCTTAGTCAGGAATTGGAGCTGGTCCTCCATGAGTGAGAGACTAGTGCAACAACCCACTGTTCCATCTGGGCTGAGAACTCCATGTAACTAAAATCAATCCTACACCAGTGCCCTCTTGACCACAGGTGTTGGTGACATAGTGAGAGAAAAAGGGGGCATGGCTGGGGCACCATCGTCCTCTGCTATCAGCCTCATGGAGAAATACCTGCACAATTTCTCTCTGAGGTTAGAAATTTTCTTCCTTAGTATCTGGAACATTCCAGGCACAGTCTTCTCTCTAGGGGCTTGACTTTCTCTCTGTTTGGCTTGGCAGCTAGCACATTAACTTCATGCTTCAAGCAGATCCAGGTGATGAAATAACCTAATTACTTTGCTGTTTTAAACAATAAAATTAAAAAGTTCACCTATTTTAATTGTCACCTATCACTAGGCCCCAGTGAGATGGCTGCCCCCACTCACTCAAGCACAACCCCTTTTCTTATATCTTAACTCCAGCTTTGTGGCAGACCCATAAACTATTTTTGAAATCCAATCCATTACAGCGGCACCTAAGTGAATATAAATATGCCAGATCTCAAATACCTTTTACTTGCTATTTGCAATTAAAGTCAGTTGCCCTTCTCCCTTCTTTGTCTGGCAAGTATAGTCCTGTGTGGATAATTAAGTGAGAAGAGATCTGCTAATCACACACCCCAAAGTACAATATTTATTGCCAGTGACACATACAGTGGTTTAGAAGTAAAAATACCACAAGAGAAGGGGGGGGGGGGGGGAAGCTTGGGTTTTTTTAACTGTTGCTTCAGAAACACACAGGACCCAATTTGCTGAAATGTCATCCATTTACCTCAGCAGAAAAGTGAATAGAACTGCACCCATTTGCACAGTAGAGAATTTAGCCCAGAAAAACTTCCTGTAGTTTAGTATATTTTGTTTGTCACCTTTATGTGGCACGGTGCAATGTAACACAATACCAATCAACACTTTGCAAGACAAATTATTCTTATTGGAATTGAAATTCTTTCCCCAATAATATATACATTTTCCCCCACCCACACAAACACACATTCTCCCATATATATATGACTTAGCATATGACAGCCCATCCATCAAGCACCAAAAGGGACTACTGGTAGGGAACTTCTCAGCAACATTTCTGTTATGGACAGAAATTGATTCTCTACCAGTAGTCTCTATTGGTGCTTGATGGATGGGCTGTCATATGCTAAATCTTTATATAGTATCTGCAGTATCAAACATCTTGCTCTTAACTTCAGTTTTTTATCAAATTAACAAGGGAATATCAAATTAACATGGGAAAGATGCACAAATCTGTAAGACACTGTAGATACTAAAACCCTGATACACTTCTCTTCCTGGCCCTGTGTTTTTATTGATTTTTTTTTTAAACAATCCCATTGTTTGCAGGTTGTCAGTGTTTCATATTTCATCTGGTCTTGCTTTCAGTGCTTAGGAGAGTTTCCAGGTTTTCACAAAACTTTCCTTGCAATCAAATTAGGTGTTAAAACAGGGGTGGGCAAACTTTTTGGCCTGAGGGCAACATTGGGGTATGGAAATTGTATGGCGGGCCATGAATGCTCATGAAATTGAGGGAAGGGGTGTGGGATGGGATGAGGGCTCCAGCTGGGGGTGCAGGCTGTGGGGTGGGGCCAGAAATGAGGAGTTCAGGGTGCAGGAGGGGCCTCTGGGGTGGGGCTGGAGAGGTTGGGGTGCAGGAGGGTGCTCTGGGCTGGGGCTGAGGGATTTGGAGGGTGGGAGGGGGATCAGGGATGGGGCAGGCTGTTGAGGCATGGGGGAGGGCTCTGGCTGGGGGTGTGGGCTCTGGGGTGGGGCTGGGGATGAGGGGCTTAGGGTACAAGAGGGGGCTCTGGGCTGAGAGTCTGGGACCAAGGGGTTCGCAGGGTGGGTTTGACCGGGATCTGTGGCCAATGGGAGCTGCAGGGATGGCGCCAGCGGACAGGGCAGCATGCAGAGACACCTGGCCATGCCTCCGCATATTACGTTGGAGCTGGAGGGAGGTCATGCTGGCGGCTTCCTGGGAGCTGTGTGGAGTGGGGCAAGCCCCTGACCCTGCTCCCCAGCTGGAGCTGAGGGCCGGATTAAATGGTCTGATGGGCTGGATGTGGCCTGTGGGACGTAGTTTGCCCACTCCCGTGTTAAAAGGTGGTGCTTTTAGGGGGGAGAGATGGGAGTTGTTTGGGGGCTAAAGGAGGCAAATTAGGCTCATGGGGTATGAGGGAATTTAGGGTAAAATTCACACCCCCTACACTCACTCCCATGGGCCTTTTGTGGGAATTTATGTACATGTATTTGTCCTCCATGCAACCTGACTGCTGGCTTATGTGAAAGTTTTGGCCATTGTATCCATGTATTTTGAAGATTCAATTTTTTTCCAAAACAAAATTTTGTCAAAATTGACATGTTCCTGAAGTTTTGATAGTATGTTTTTCCATCAGAATGTTTTTGACCAGTCTATTTGATCCTGTTCTGTCTGGCTCCAGACTTGGGCATGATGCAGCGACTTGTCTAGACTTGTGGGTTGGTGATCTCCTCCTAGGAAGGGATAAAGTTCAGGTGTCCATGCTGTTTCTTTGAGATCTGTCTGCAGCCTAGGAACTATACCATTGTCCTTGAGATTTGTTGACTTGTCTGAAGACTCTAGCTGGGGTAGAAAGTTTTGTGTGGGCCTATTCTTTCCTTTCTGAGAGCATTGTTTTCTGTTATCTGTTTTTTGTAGGAATCTGCAAGGTTCTATTTTATCATCGCTCCTGTTCATCTTGTATGTGACTCAACAATGGAGATGGTATAATGCTTTGAGCTGATTATTTCATCAGTTTGAGAGTGACCTACACACCTCTGTGTCTCATTTGTATCCAATTCAGATGGTGCAGTGTCCTTGCTTTCCCAATGTCTGGCTGTAGGAGTGAGGCAGAGGCAGGCACAATGATCTGGATTCTCTCTTCTGTTAAAGCTGCTACGTCTTAACTATTTAAGATCACGGACTGGACAGGCAGCTGGCGGCCTCAGGACTGGGGAAATGCAAAGGTGGTTTAAAACCATTTTTACCCCTCAACACAGATGTGTATTGTACCCTTCCTCCCACTGCCTAGTGCTAGCTTCTAGGTACTAGTTGTGCAGCTCCCTGGCCATGTTTTCAAAATGCCCTTAAAACAAGACTCGGCTTTTCAAGGGGACCTTTATTTATTCTAGGAATTCAAATCCTTTTCTTTAGGAGCTCCTTGTAGACCGAGGCCACAGCCATGCCCAGCTACAAGCCAGCCTCGTCTTTCACCAGCAGCAGTGCACACTCTGAACACTCCAGCCCCTGAAAGGGCTCACTCACCATGTACCCGTCCTATTCTTAATGGAGCAGATCCCATTTCTCTTATTACATAATGTATGTCACCATTAACCAAAGCAACAGTAAACAAATCTTCAAGATTGTTATTAAATATAAACCATATGAACATACTTCTAAACCATCTATTCTAGGACCCTCACGCCGGTGGTGCTGGTGAACCTATGTAAAGAGGGAGTACAGCTCCATTATCAATACTTTCTTGCATGGGTGTAATTGCCTATTAGGGTTTTATGATGGCCATCGTGGTATCTGAACACTTAGAGCTAAGGGGCTTCCTCTGTCTCCTCATCCATCTAGTTCACTACACTGGGGCAGCCGCAATTTGGCCTTTAATTCTATTCCTATGATTGCAACATTTACATCACAATACGACAGACAGAGACCATGGACAAGCAAGGCAAGGTCACTAGGGACAAAATAATCTGGAAAGTTCCCACCCAAGTTTCTAAATGTCTTCTGTTTCTTTCTGTCTTTGGCAGGCTTAATGCCCCCCTCCATGCCACGACCAGAATTAGCTCTCTGAGACAACATAATGCAGAAAGCAGAAGTGGCGTTTAGCTCTGTTCTTTCACTGTGAAGCACATACATTACCGGCCACTGTTACTTATAGCCTATGGCGGGGGTGGCCAACCTGTGGCTCCGGAGCCACATGCGGCTCTTCAGAAGTGAATATGCGGCTCCTTGTATCGGCACCGACTCCGGGGCTGGAGTTACAGGCGCCAACTTTCCAATGTGCTGGAGGGTGCTCACTGCTCAACTCCAACTCCACCCCTTCCTGCCCCCTCCCCTGAGCCTGCCGTGCCCTCGCTCCTCCCACTCCCCCTCCTAGCCTCCTGCACACCACGGAACAGCTGATTGGGAGGTGCAGTGAGGGAAGGGGAGGTGCTGATTGATGGGGCTGCTGGTGGGCGGGAGGCGCTGGGAGTGGGCAGAGTGAGCTGCTGACGTATTACTGTGGCTCTTTGGCAATGTACATTGGTAAATTCTGGCTCCTTCTCAGGCTCAGGTTGGCCACCCCTGGCCTATGGACTGTACATCTGGCAGGGAAGATCCATTTATCATCTTCTCATGCAACTGGAGACTCTACTACCTTTCTGATATTTTCTTCCTCAGTCTGAGAAACCCTCCCAGATCTGGAGAGACCATGCCTGGCTCCAAACAAATTGGACCCAAATGAACTAAGAGCATGAGGGCATATGGTTCTTCTGTTCAGGATGTATGGCTATGAAGAGGCTACCCAGTAGGAATCTGCAGTTTCCTGCCCACCATTTAGTCAAGCTCCTTGGAACCCACTGAACAGGAGTTCACAGTGAGGTTGTTTGTGGTTGGCTATTAAAATGGCAGGGACATCATCACTACTAGCAACTGCAAAGATCCACTAACTATAAACACCACACAGATGTGGACTCGGAAATCCAGAGCCTACGGAATCCAGCTGGAAGGGTCTAGGTGATGCCTTCAGTAAGGAAGTTAACTAGTGGACTTTTGTCACTTGCAGAGCTCTGGAAACAGCCCTGTCCCAGTCTTCACTTGACCCTGTCAGAGAGAGCTGGGTTTACTCCAGAGTCTGTGTGAGTGATGGTTCTTTCATCCAATATGCATAAATGCTGTATCTTTCTATCTACTCCTCTTTTGCTCACTTTGGTTTGGTGGGATTAGTTATCTCTTAGCACAGGAAAAATAAGTATTGGTCCCTATGGCAAAATTTGCAAACATGCATGAAGTAGGGAAGTGGATTTTTATTTGCCTATGGATGAAATCAATGAAAAGTCAAGGTTTGCTTGTTTTCTAGTTCTCTGTATGAAATTCTACACACACTTCTAACTCAAAAAGAAAAGGAGTACTTGTGGCAACTTAGAGACTAACCAATTTATTTGAGCATAAGCTTTCGTGAGCTACAGCTCACTTCATCGGATGCATACTGTGGAAAGTGTAGAAGATCCTTTTTATACACACAAAGCATGAAAAAATACGTCCCCACACCCCACTCTCCTGCTGGTAATAGCTTATCTAAAGTGATCACTCTCCTTACAATGTGTATGATAATCAAGGTGGGCCATTTCCAGCACAAATCCAGGGTTTAACAAGAACATCTGTGGGGAGGAGGGAGAGGGGGGTTGGAAAACAAGGGGAAATAGGTTACCTTGCATAATGCCTTAGCCACTCCCAGTCTCTATTCAAGCCTAAGTTAATTGTATCCAATTTGCAAATGAATTCCAATTCAGCAGTCTCTCGCTGGAGTCTGGATTTGAAGTTTTTCTGTTGTAATATCGCAATTTTCATGTCTGTAATCGCGTGACCAGAGAGATTGAAGCGTTCTCTGACTGGTTTATGAATGTTATAATTCTTGACATCTGATTTGTGTCCATTTATTCTTTTACGTAGAGACTGTCCAATTTGACCAATGTACATGGCAGAGGGGCATTGCTGGCACATGATGGCATATATCACATTGGTGGATGTGCAGGTGAACGAGCCTCTGATAGTGTGGCTGATGTTGTTAGGCCCTGTGATGGTGTCCCCTGAATAGATATGTGGGCCCAATTGGCAACAGGCTTTGTTGCAAGGATAGGTTCCTGGGTTAGTGGTTCTGTTGTGTGGTATGTGGTTGCTGGTGAGTATTTGCTTCAGGTTGGGGGCCTGTCTGTAGGCAAGGACTGGCCTGTTTCCCAAGATTTGTGAGAGTGTTGGGTCATCCTTCAGGATAAGTTGTAGATCCTTAATAATGCATGGGGGGGGGGGGGTTAGTTGGGGGCTGAAAGTGAGGGCTAGTAGTGTTCTGTTATTTTCTTTGTTAGGCCTGTCCTGTAGTAGGTGACTTCTGGGAACTCTTCTGGCTCTATCAATCTGTTTCTTCACTTCCGCAGGTGTGTATTGTAGTTGTAAGAATGCTTGATAGAGATCTTGTAGGTGTTTGTCTCTGTCTGAGGGGTTGGAGCTCGGCAGCTCTCCAACACCACTTTCTGCAAGCCATTACCCTCTGATCCCACTGAGAGTTACCGAAAGAAACTACAGCATTTGCTCAAGAAACTCCCTGAAAAAGCACAAGATCAAATCCGCACAGACACACCCCTGGAACCCCGACCTGGGATATTCTATCTACTACCCAAGATCCATAAACCTGGAAATCCTGGGTGCCCCATCATCTCAGGCATTGGCACCCTGACAGCAGGATTGTCTGGCTATGTAGACTCCCTCCTCAGGCACTACGCTACCAGCACTCCCAGCTACCTTCGAGACACCACTGACTTCCTGAGGAAACTACAATCCATCGGTGATCTTCCTGATAACACCATCCTGGCCACTATGGATGCAGAAGCCCTCTACGCCAACATTCTACACAAAGATGGACACAAAGTTGCGATATTACAACAGAAAAACTTCAAATCCAGACTCCAGCGCGAGACTGCTGAATTGGAATTCATTTGCAAATTGGATACAATTAACTTAGGCTTGAATAGAGACTGGGAGTGGCTAAGGCATTATGCAAGGTAACCTATTTCCCCTTGTTTTCCAACCCCCCTCTCCCTCCTCCCCACAGATGTTCTTGTTAAACCCTGGATTTGTGCTGGAAATGGCCCACCTTGATTATCATACACATTGTAAGGAGAGTGGTCACTTTAGATAAGCTATTACCAGCAGGAGAGTGGGGTGTGGGGAGGTATTTTTTCATGCTTTGTGTGTATAAAAAGATCTTCTACACTTTCCACAGCATGCATCCGATGAAGTGAGCTGTAGCTCACGAAAGCTTGTGCTCAAATAAATTGGTTAGTCTCTAAGGTGCCATAAGTACTCCTTTTCTTTTTGTGAATACAGACTAACACGGCTGTTACTCTGAAACTTCTAACACACTCTGTGTATTTATGTACTTTCATTTCGTAAGCCCCGGAGGAGTATAGGTTGCTAGTGTCTTCTTGCAAAATATTTATTGCTTTAGGAAGCTTCATAACCTCTACCTGCAATGCCTCACACATGAGTTCTCAGTGACAGCTACGTGACTGAAAGATTATCTTTAGAAAATGTTGGTTGTATGTATTATATTTTATTTGAAAGAGAACATAGTCACTATTTCAAAGCTGTTTATTTCAATCAAGGAAACTATTTATTTTATTAACTCTGTGTCAAAACTTACATATTGAAGGCCAAAGTTTTTAAAAGGGTGCCCAACTTGGGACCACAACTTGTGCCTGCCAAGTTTGCCCCCACTTCTTGTAGCTGCAAGTCTATTGGATCAGTCTGAATTTTTGCATGACTAACTATCTGATTGTAAGTGTACATCAGGCAGTTGGTGATGCACCTACTCAGATTTATACCTGCAATTCATTGCTATGGGCAAAACTTTTGTTGATACAAATTGTATCTGCAAAATAGAACCTGGTCTCAGCTCTATGGGAACTTACTTCTGTGTTTTTTATTACCTCTAAATACTGCTGCTCCCATTTTGAAACAGACTGTACTATTAGAAATAATAATTATCTACAGTCCTATTTTTTTATCGAATTCTGCATTTTGGGGGACAACTTCTGCTTAATTACAACCACATAACTTGGACTGTGCAACTGTAACTGAGAGCAGAATTTGGCCCTTTTAACTTTCCATGTATCTTTAAATAACTCACTATAATTATGATCACCTTGCTAGTTGGAGGCCATGTCTTTCTGCAACTACAGTTTATAGCTGAGAAGGATTAGTTAGAACTGTGTCTATAGGGCAGTCTGGTAACATGCAACTTCTTTTGAAGGTTTCTGTATTTGGATGACCAAATTCTGAGATCTGTGAACACAGGGTTTGATCACTCGTTGAATCAGGTGAGAAGCATCAACAAATGGAAGTGGGCTGTGTTATGTACCCTCAGGCCTCATTAAAACAGGCTTATTGATAGAGATGTGGGGACATGAGCCAGCCTAATGCCCTACCGAAAGCACACCAATCAGAGCTGGGTAACTCAGACACAGAAAAATATCAAGCAAATTCATACAACTTAAATCTAAAAAAGGCAAACAGGAATACTCTTGCAGTGGCTATTGTAGCCTTAACTATAGTTCTTGGTTACTTTAACCAATTATCTACCCCAAGGTGAGGTTTTACACCTACTTTAATCTTAGAGTTTAGCCCCCAAGGTCAACTACACTGGAGAGGTTATCAAAAGAAGGACCCCATGGTGCACAACAGAGGCTACCTACTGCTCTTTCTATAACAATTACTATTATTAACCAACAAAACAATATACACACTGCAATCTGGTAAAGGAGAGAGACCAATACAGAATGCATAATATTTGCATTACTCACACTATGCCCTGTGGAAAAACTGGATGTGTTAGTCCTCATCCTCACCATCATCAGTGGCTGTCATCCTGGCATCTTCCCCACCACCACTCAAAGGCCAGGATACAACTTTTATAATGTTAGTGGGGTTCATACATTTATCTACTGGGGTTCATACATTTATGAAGATTTTAACTTTTTTTCTTTGAACTTCCACACCCGACTACTTTGGGGGTGCCCCGTTTTTGATAGGTTAACTTGTTAGTTTCCCTTACACTCATTAACATTTGTCACCTTATAACCATAGTAACAGGTAGATAAGGACGTCTCTACCATTTCACCTCTGCTACCAATGGTCATCTTGTGGTGTCTACTGTCTACTCAGACATTATTCAAACCAAGCAACTTTCAAAACATCAGCATATCACAACACAAACACAAGGTCAGCAGATTTATTACTTATGCTAACTTATCCTAAGGCCTAATTTGGCTAAACTAAGTGTCTTACAGGCCTGGGGTCTGTAGCTCCTATGTTGCAACATGAATTAATACTTATAGTTCACCTCTATATATCCTAAATATACCTGATACTTTTTATCCTTAGCTACACTGTACACTGGCTGCTCTTCAGCAAAATGCTTAGACATGCTTAACTTTAAGCATGTACTTCCAGTCCCTCCCTCTTCAGAAAAACACTTAAGCACATATTTGAGCATGTGCTTAAGTGTTTTTCTGAAGAGGGATGGACTGGAAGTACTTGCTTAACTTTAAGCATGTCTAAGCATTTTGCTGAAGTCCCATGGACTTCAATTGAACTTCAGCATGTGCTTAAATATTTGCTGAATTGATGCCAAAATGATTATCAAGGCCAAATGATCTAAGGCTCTGTTCCATCATTAGCAGTGTTTGTGTTGTGGTAGCACCTAGAGGCCCTATCAAGGTTCAGGGTTCGATGTTTAAACATAACATTATAGTAGTTCCTGCCCAAGAGATGTTAGTCTTCTATTTGTTTCTTAATATGTTATGTCAACATTATAAAAATGACTGAAATGAAAATAATATCATTTATTTAGGGTTCTTTAGCTAGTTTGAACTCAAGTTATCTTACAAACAATGGGGCCATGTTCATACCTCATCCTGGGCCATATATACCTCATTTTGCCCATGGAGCACCCATGTAGGGTAATTAGAATCTGGCATGAAGATGAGTAGAGCATGGTTTGGATTTTCAAAATCCCATGTGATTTACAACCTAATGGAAGAGTATTTCATGAAGAAAGCTAGGTGTTCCTCAAGTATTTAGATAATAAATTAGCTACCTTTATAGGACCAGGTTTCAGTACAGCCACACCATTGATTATGACTCATATTCTGAGACAATGGAATTTAACCCCAAGCAAGAGTTTGTGCACAAAGAATTTATAAGGGAAATTCTGCAGCAAAGCACTCTCTCTGGTACTCAGCTGTTAGAGGTCTCTATCTCTATTGGTGGCAATAACTGATGTCAGACAAGGAATTAATAAAGGACTATCAAACAATGAGGCAGTGCTGAGGGAACTAGTCTGGCTATGGTTTGCTAAGAGGAGGTCATTGTGGCAACCAGGTAATATTTAGTCTTAACTTAAACCTATCTATTTCTGTGGCTTGTTTTTATCTTGATCAGTCTTTTTTATTATTTTGTGATCTAGTGAACAGCTGCTTTTAGCCAACAAGACTAGTACTTGCAAGCCTCTTCAACTCCCAATGCAATTGAAACAGCAGGGGGCGTGTTAGGTAGTCAGAATGTAGTTACCCAGGAATTGGCCAGGACAGTGATGCTCATCCCACTTGTCCTGTGGACAATGATCAGCTTTTGTGTGACCCTGAGTAGTCACAATTTTTGTTCCTTATATGGGGCCAGTAGACTTACTCCTGAGACAAATGAATGTGTGCATGGAACAGGGTGGCCTGCCCCTCTAAGGGCCGGGAGCCATTGGGCCACTCTGTGCTGTTCATTTATCCCTGCCTGCTACATCTGTGCTGGGGTGTGGGATTTAAGAGGAAGACAGCCCAGTGGTTAGTCTGGCTGGGGAGGAGTGCGGATGGGCTGACTGAGAAGGAAAGCCCCACCCTTGAGTACTGGCTGGGGAAGGAGAATGGTAGCCTGCTTTGGTGTGAGATGAGAAGCTGGGCTCAAGCTAGGAACTAGCTGTGGGTTGCCAGAGGCCCTTGGTAGAAGGGTTGACCTGACATAGATGATTGGAATCCAGGAGCTGGCAGTGAGACGGATTGCTGAGAGCCTGCCCTTTGGGTAGGGGGCTGAAAGCTGAGCCTGGTGGGACTGAAAACTTTTGTGTTGATGTATTGAACTTGGGCTAAGGGACTCTGTTACCCCAGAAAGTGTTGAACTCTCTAAAGTGCCTTGGCTCAAGGGCCAAGTCACCCCCATGGCTAAAATAGGCCAAATATTGTTGTTTGCAAACTGAGATTGGGCATCACATGCTGGGTGTTATTGCAAGGGGGTGCTCTGAAACATCCCCTTCCTCTTCCAAAACAAAACTCTTCCTTATTGCTTCCTTATAGCTCACCTATTGTTTCTGCTTTTACATTTAACTCACTGTTGCTTTGTAAAAGGGCCTGAGGTGCAAAATTCTGATCCAGACTCCAAACACACTAGTGTTTGGATGTGAGTTTTTGGGCTAGGCCCATCTTTATTCCATATGTTACACACCTAAGCATTTCCAGATGTAGCATCAATTCTAGACTCTGTTAAAGAATGTAAATGGCTGTACAAAGAATATACAATAAATACGGTCCTACCAGCTGAAATGTTTACTTGATTCAGATGTGGTAAGTTGATATGGGCCTATTTTGTTCACTACTTAATGCTACTGTTTATATAGTGTTATGGTTATGTATAGTGCACTGGTGCCTTACAAATTTAAAAAAGACAATATCCCTGTTCCTTTGAGCTTACAATCCTGTAACAATTTCCTGTATTCCTGGGAACTGAAGACCCAATTAAACACCAAGCTGTCCAAAGGAATACAGGAAATTAACTCTCTATAAAATATGCCTTCCTGGTAGTCTTTTAATCAAGGCAGAGCTCCATCACAGTTATAACAGGGCTTTTAGCTTAACTTGTTGGGTTTTTCCTCTTGCTCCTCTTATTGTAACCAATGTACCTTCAACTTTGAAAACAAAGCCTCAGGAAGAAAAATGTCTGATTTTGTTGCTGGAACAGCTGATTGCTGTGCAAAATATTGCTATCCTGCAATGAATGACAAAGAATAGGTTAAAAACTGCTAAGCATTTAGAGAGTTTTAAGGTAATCTTTTTACGAAAGAGATGAATTACAAAGCTCTTTGAAATCATAGTACAGTAGCCCTTCTGTCAGCGTGCTGTAACTGAGTCCTATAATGAAGGTGTAATTAGATTATATGTATTCATATGCTTAACAGCATTAAGACAAGTATAATTATAGCATGTGTTTAACCTCCATTTGAAAAGTGTTTGAAATATATTTGGTGAAGGCAGTAACTGGCAGAAAGCTTTTGTTACTGGTTGGTGTCTTTCTCTTGTTTATGCAACAGAGTAAGAATACAAATTCCAAAAACTTTATCTTGCAGGAAAGATTGCTAACTTCATTTCAAAAGAAGCAGTACCATTCAACACATTGGAGGGGGAACACTATGGAAATCACAAGCTAAAGAATTCTGCCACCAACCTCAACATCCAGCTTCTATATGCAAATGATTAAACTTCAGTATCCAAACAGCCTTCACTCTGTCCCTAGGTTTGTTACTATTTTAGAGCTTTACTCTAACTTCCACTGAAGTCCATAGTAATTTTTTCTTTTACTGTACTGGGATTTGAATCAAGCCATTTTATACCCCTTTTAACATTTTCTGAATGGGGATAATTGAATGCATATTTGTTCTGCAGTATCAGATTAATGGTTCAATACAACCTGAACAATTCCTGATTTTAATTTAATGGACCTGCTGTAAATTATGTTTAATTTGTATTCATAGCATAGTCTCTAATTATATTGCTCAATTAGATGTACATTATATGGAACTATTTTGCCCAGTAGGAAAAGACTGCCATTTTGATGTGCTTGTATTGTTTCATGATGGGTGCTAAAGACCACCTTAGACTACATAATAATTAAGGTGCTTAGGATTATGTGGATTGTTTGATTTATTCATAAAGATATTGAAGTTTTTGTGTCGAGCTCTGAGAGAAAGCTGCTGATATGTCATGGACAAATAAGGTCCATTTCCATTTTGTAATTGAGTGTTTTTACCACTCAGAGTTAAGGTTATTTCCTTGCTGTTCAGACAGTGTTTCTGTTTAGGGGGCAGTGTGTTTGGAAGTACCCTTGTTTATAATTATGATGTCTAGCTCCTGCTGCTTTTATGTGAAAAGCTCTGCACTCTGTCTGGTGAAAGCAGGGCATACAATATTTTATACTGATTTTGATACAATTTAACTAGTTATCTTGTCCTGCAACCAACCAGCCCAGCGCTCCAACCCCTCAGAGTATGTCTTCATTATAGAAGTAACTTGGGTGATTGGCACCTGGATATGAGCACCCACTTAGCCTAGCTTGGGTGTGAGCAGCCACACTGCAAAGCCAAACCTGAGCTACTGTGTTCTCACGGGGCTGCGCTCCCCTCTGTCTTGCCATGATGTCTGCGGGCATATTCCATGGTTCTCTGTGCGGCAGTAAACTGAGTGGCCGTATGATTCCTTCTCAGTGGGAGAACTTGTCTGTCCTTCTGAGCTCCAGGGGGATTGTGGAAAGACACTGGAGAACTACCACCACTATAGTAGCCTACCCTCCATCCTCTCTGCAAAGTGGGCAGGTTACCAGACTGACTGAAAGCAGCACCCAGGCTTTAGCCCAAGGGCCACATCTGGGTGGGGAAATTGTATGCAGAGCCATGAATGTAGGGCAGGGGTTGGGGTGTGGGTGGGAATGCGGGGTGTAGGAGGGGGTGTGGTGTGCCAGAAGGGGCTCAGGGCAAGGGGTTGGGGTGCAGAAGGGGTGTGGGGTGCAGGGGGGGCTCAGGGCAGAGGGTGAGGGTGCAGAAGGGAGCTCAAGGCAGGGGGTTAGGGGGATCAGGGCAGGGGGCTGGGGTGCAGGAGCACCACTTACCTCAAGTGGCTCCGGGGTGGCAGTGGCACACAGCAGGGCGCAGGCAGGCAGGTTGCTGGCGCAGGCAGGCAGGTTGCTGGCGCAGGCAGGCAGGTTGCTGGCGCAGGCAGGCAGGTTGCCGGCGCAGGCCCCGCGCTGCTCCCAGAAGTGGCCAGCACATCCGGCAGTGGCTCCTGGGGATGGGGTTGGGCAGGCAGCTCTGCCACGCACTGCCCTTGCCTGCAGGTACCACCCCCAAAGCTCCCATTGGCCATGGTTCCCCATTCCTGGCCAGTGGGAGCTGTGGGAGGCAGTGCCTGCAGGCAAGGGCAGTGCACGGAGCCCTCTCCCCCCAGGGGCTGCAGAGATGTGGTGCTGGCTGCTTCCAGGAGAGCACAGGGCCAGAGCAGGCAGGGAGCCTGCCTTAGCCCCGTTGTGCCATGGGCTGGTAATCCATAGGCTGGATTGAAAGCCCTGATGGGCCAGATCCAGCCCATAGGCCATAGTTTGCCCATCCCTGCTTTAGCCTATAACTCCAGCTGAGCCAACTCACTTGAGTTGAAAGCATCCCTAAACTTAGTTCAGAGTTGTTTTTGTGTGTGCATGGGGATAGGTGGTTAGAGATAACACCTACTAGAGTAAGAGCCTGAGTTAATTTTGAAGTGAAGACAAGCCCCAGTCTTGGTTCTTCAGCCAGCTCTTACTGCCAGGCCTTGTTCCCTGTCTGCAGCCCCACCCTTTGGTTCCAAGTCCCAACCAGGATCACGCCATGGCCCAATCCCCGCCCTGATTCCAAAGACTGCCCTACTTTGTCACCAGCATGCCCATTGCCCTGACTGCCTCCATGCCAGGACACCAGACCACTCTCATTTCCTTTACTAAAGTCTACAAAACCCTGCTCCATTGCACCTTAGCAAGTTTGTCAGTTATGAAAGATGTCTGCATATGAGAGTTTGGAGCCTCCTTCCTTCTCTGGCTGTTTCCTCCTCTCTGGCCCTACGGTTCAGTGCTCCCTCATGACCCATCTACCTCTGCACACACAAGTGCTAATTGCTTTGTAATGAAAGCTTTAATCATCAGGTTATTAAAATTTTACTCAATAAGCAACTTGTCAGAGAAGTAGGCAACAATTCTGAAGATTGGTTAATTTTTATAACTGCTTTTCTGTGGGAACTAACTTCTTTTCAAGGGGGGGAGAGGCCAATATCCATGTGTGATACTTGGCATTCTTAAGTATTTTCTATACTGCGAAAAAAGATATGTGAAGAACTGAGATACTGTTAAATTTGATATCACCTATTTGTGATTTAATCCCTTGTGAAAAAGTTCTAATCCTAACTTGTTTTTATCACATAATGTTCTGAAGAATCTTTTCCTTCAATCAAAAGTTAGAGCGGGTGAGAAAATACAGCATATAATGGAAATCTGGGTACAACCTCACTTTCAGGTATGGTGTCGCTTATATGATTCCGTACTACTTTGCTAGTGCTTATATGTTCTGAAAATCCACATTCTGGATATGTACATGTGTGATTTAGACATACCTGCATATTACAAGAGTTCGTATGATTTCTGACCGACCAGATCATTACTTCATAGTAGAGTTCTGAATGGCATAGTACATCTAGCTAGGCACCAGAGCACCAAGGGCCAGCTGCTGGCCTTTCTTCTCACCCTTGGTAAATATTGTGCAATAGTTGCTTTTCTGCCTTTGTGGTGCATGTACCTACATAACAATTGACTCTCTCTGTACTGCAGAATTCTAAATTCTGTGCTGTCATTTTGTGTTGTGTTCAGCACAGATTGTTAGATGGGGGAGACACACAAACACTGGTCTCTCATGGGGACTTTACTTTTTATCCTTTTGTGTTTTTGATCTCTTAATCTAACATAAGTCACATAGACTGAAAGGCTATTGTTGGTCTCTGTATGGGTTGGGGGTGGGGAACCAATTTCTGAAATGGGAGCCATAGGAGAGGCATTACATGGTGTGGACTGAGGGGAGAAGGAGACGGCAGAGGGCTTGGTCTGCATGTTTACATGAACAATTGTCTCAGTACACTGTTTCTCTCACCTTGCCAATTGGAATAGTCTACACAGGGACTGTCTTTTACTGGACAAACTTCTATTGGTGAGAGAGACAAGCTTTCAGACTAACACGGCTTTTTAAACTGCTTATAGATTTGGACTACAAGCAACATGAGTGGAGAAGAATGGATGGATTTTAGAGATGTTTTAATGTTTGTCAGCATTAAGGGACAAATCCTGAGGCTGGCTTGTGCAGCCATAAGGTGAGACACAGCTTTAAATAGCTACACTAAGGACTTGTCTTCACTACGGGGAGATCAATGCTGCTACAATCGATGCAGCAGAGGGTTGATTTAGCAGGTCTAGTGAAGACCTGCTAAATCAACAGCAGAGCACTCTCCAGTCTACTCTGGTACTCCAACTCGCCAAGAAGAGTAAAGGAAGTCGATCAGAGACCATCTCCCGTTGACTCAGTGCAGTGAAGACACTGGGGTAAGTCGATCTAAGCTACATTGAGTCCAGCTAAGTTATTCATGTAGCTGGAGTAGCGTAACTTAGGTCGACTTACCCTTGTAGTGAAGGTAAGCCCTAAGTACTCTACATCACCAAACCATCGACTCCTAAGCACAAGGAGTCTGGAATGTAGAAGGTTGAAGAGGGGATCACATGCCCATCTAAGGATGCTGTAGACCACACCACTTGCAAATAGAGAGGAAAAGGCTCATACCCATAGAAAAAACTCCCTATTTTAATTATCTAAATGTAAAACATTTGCTGGCCCTAAGCATGAACATTATTTGAACATGGCCTTCAGGATCTGGAGACGTTACTGTTGAAAAATAACAGCTGTTTGTTCACTGTGAATATATTGTTCCTATCCAAAGGATGCATGAAATGTAAATGAGCGAGTCTCAGTAGACTAAGCAGGGGTTTAGGCAGCTAATTTATGATCACTTTTTCCAGTATGCAAATGCATAAAGAAAAATACTTGCTAGAAGAGAGAAGTGCATCAGAATGAGAAATGAGAGAAGTCACTTGTATTATCACTCTGATTCTCTGCCATTAGGCCCCTTATTTTAAAGGGATTGTGTGTCCTATATTTAGAATCATGACTATTGATCAGGGGAGGAGCTTCTTCCCCACTCTTCACTGGTCTCTCTATTCACGGTGGCCCAAAGCAGCAATAACCAAATTCCAGTGCTGGCATGGCCAGTTGGCACCAAAAGCATTGCTCCCATGTAGTGCTCAGCAGCCTCTTGCCATATGAGTCTGCTCTGTTCAGACTCTCAACTATGTCTGAACAGTGAAATATAGTCTCCTCTGCTACCTAGCCAGCAGCACAAATGTCAG
Source organism: Lepidochelys olivacea (assembly GCF_965140295.1). Taxonomy (NCBI): domain Eukaryota; kingdom Metazoa; phylum Chordata; order Testudines; family Cheloniidae; genus Lepidochelys; species Lepidochelys olivacea. The sequence continues at coordinate 106,394,792 of NC_140416.1, forward strand.
CGTGCCACAAGGATTTGGGAATCAGCCAGCCAAGTGGGAGCTGTGGGGTTTTAGAGCCAGCCAATACGGAGAAGAACAAAGAGGCCATGGGAATCGGCTGGAGGTGGGGAAAGCAAGAGAGCAGAAGAAAATAGTGTGAGCATTTGAGCAAGGGGAACGAGCATAAGGAAGAGAGTGGAAGAAATACAGTAATGAGCGGGTGGAGGAAAGTGGGAGATAGTTCAACCCAGCAGCGACAGAACGGGGTTCCTAATGCTAAGAGTCCTCTGAGGAAAGGTAATTGACTACCGTAGCCCCAAGTGAGTGTGACTGCCAGTGGGGGAACAGGGGCCTGGAGTTAACCAAGTTGAAGAGAGGAGGCTACAGAGAGGAAAAATATCTGTGTGGGATGTGAAGGTCTGTCCCTGGGGAACTTTGAACAGCCAGGAGCAATCTCCTTCAGTTCAAAGGACCTTAAAATATTTCAGAAAATGAAGTTGAGGCCACAGAATTAAGCCCCTGTGGCATTTAATATGGAGTTCTCTACTAGTACCGCTCAGCATGAGAATGAACTGCCAGTATAGGAACATTGTGTTAAAATGCTAATAAGTGAGCACCAAACTCAACAAAACCATAGGGCCTCCCTAGCACCTTTCCATATTATCTTTGGAACTTGCTGCCTTCTTTGGCCCATAGCAGCCCTAGTTTAACCCTCAGGGCATGCTGTAAGTCCATTCTCTTCTGCATGGTCATTTAGTGAGTTGAGTGGAGGGGGATACCAGTATTGATTGCTGCAGAACTGTAACAGGGTTCAAGATTACTTTGGACTCCTCTGATCTATAACACTGAATCGTGTTTATCTTCTCACCTTCAAACGTCCCCACCCTCACCTGCTACTGTCCCATTCTGGTCAGTACTGAGAACCAGGACAGGAAGCAGCCAGCAGGGGAAGAGGCAAAGAGGAACCAGCTTCAGGGTGGGAAAACCCTTTTCAGTGCTGGGAGCTGATTCTGGGGAAACTGAGAAGAGTGAGAAAGTGACACCCCCCCCTTCCCCACTTGCCTCTTTGTGGTGATATTTATGGCCCTGTGAGGGCTCAATCAGGCCTCCATTTGGCTGCACCTGATAGCCTGTGGCACTTGCTTCTCCTTTTTCACAGCCCAGTCTAACTCCCATTCCAGTTAAGGAAGATCTTCATTGACTTAAGTGAGAATTGATTAAGGCCTAGAGGAGGAATAAGGTTCATGTTGTGCATTTCTCCATCCATAAGCCAAGTTGTCCCACACTAGAATCTATGCAACAGCTGAAACACTTCCCTTCCCCACTCCCTTCCCTCAAAGCAGCTCTCACGCATAAGGCAGGTCCATGGACCTTGGTGTGAAATACTGAAATCACATCCCCACAAGTAGACCTCTGCACCTATGTCTAGTCTCAGGACCCACATGCATGGATATGATTTCAGGAATGGGGCCTAACCAGACCCACTTTATGGATTTGGTTTAGCACATCTCTTATGCTAGAGACACGTATACATGGCATGTAGACTTTTCTGCAGAACCAATGAAATGATGTATGTAAGAAAATACAATTTTTGCAGCCCCAGTAAGGAAGTATGGAATTAATATTTCCATAATTAGTTATCAAATCTATTTGCGCATGTTGCTAGGTGGGAGATATTCAGAAAATTCCATACAGATTGTGAGCGCCATGTAATGAATTACAAAATACTCGGGTTTTTTCTGCTTTTCAAAACTCTCCTAACACTAATTTTACCTGTTCCTTAGACCAGCACATCTAATGGTAGGCGTTAGCCCTTGAGATCAACTGATATGTACACATATGCATCCATCCATACAGCATGGGGGGGTATTAAAAGATGAGGTGTGGAGTTGCAGTATTCACTCATCAGCAGACAAGCTCTGCGAATAACATTCTGGATTTCCTTCAGAAACACAGAGCCAGTGTTCTCCTTGGATTTGTATGGTTATTAAGAGCTCCAACAAAGTAATATGTTTCTGCATCAATAGAGCTTTGAGTCTTTTGTGTTTTTGCTTTATATTTCTTTAGAATTTGTGAGTAGGGTAAGCTCATCTATGTTACTGCTCCCCAAATTGTTTCTGCTACTGCTTTACAGGATACAATTTCAACTCTTTTAGACCAGATTACATACCCAGTAAAGACAGTATTTACTTCAGTTCAGATCATCTAGATTCACAGGTATGTATAAATAAATATAGGACCATCTTGGTTAAGTAAACTGCAAAAGGAGCTGACACCTACCTAAATCCTGCATTCTGAAGATACCCATGATGTAGGCGAATTCTTGGCTGGCATCCAGTGTTGCCGGGTTTAAATCTCGCTCACTTTGACCCTACTTAATGTAGGGGGCATTCCAGCACAGTGAGGGGGCCAGCCAGAATTGAAGGGCCTGGGTCTGGAATATGATGCACATAGGCACCATTTTACCAACCCAGGATCACCAAAGACCCTTCCAGCTCACGCAAATTAGAGCAGCCACTTGCACCTGGAGCCATATTGATCATCACATACATCCTGAGTAGTGGAGAAGGCAGATGAGTGACTTAGAGCTATCTTTATCTGCCCCCCTTTCCCAAACCCACACTAAGTCAAGACTGAGCTTGACGCAGACCAGAAATCAGCCCCTAGTCACTTGTATCTATTGCTTTCCCCATCCTAAACTGGGTCGGTGATAGACTTTGTCTGCACAGCACTTCTGTGCAAGCCTTGGAAGAGCTGGCTGACATCAAAAAGTTCACTATTTCTCTTTCTCTGACCACAGTGAGTCAGTTGCTCACATTAAAAGCAACACCTGCTGTGAAACAGAGAATGTTGAATAACTTCAGGAATTTCTCAAAGATACTGTACCAATCAATTTGATACCTGTGGCTTCCCACTGAAAGCAAATGACATTTCACAGTGGCTCACTTGGAGCACAGGGATGTATAAATTAAACAAAATGCTGTTTATTCATCTCTCACTGTTAAGCGACCATATTGTGTGCATAAAAATGAAAGGGAAATTTTTTTTAAAGCAAAACTGTTGAAAGCAACATGGGAATCTTCTATGGAATAAAACAGGGTTATTTTTCTATTTAAAAAGTAAATTGTTGCTTTAGTAATTCTTAAAAGATATCGTATTTGGACTGAATTTTTGTTGTGGAAAATAACTGTTTCCTGGGTGACTAGATTTAAAATGTGGTCACCTGGGTAGCTAAAGCTTTAATACCATCTGGACATGGTCACTGAACAAATTAACACCTCTTAAATCAGAGTTGTCTTCATCATTAGGAAGAGGGCCAGCTGATGAGTAATTTCTAGTGTAGGGACTCCAGTTTTTGAAGCATGTGAATTCAGGAACTCTGAAAGCACAATCTATTTGAGAAGTGCTAATTTAATAGTAGGTGTAGGTGATAACCACTATTTGTGTGTGTGTGTGTGGTCAAAGTATCCTGAGACTAGATAGAGGTGGGGGTTGACCCAATACTGTGGAATGAGTTCCCCTAGGAACGATCAGAAACGTCACCACCTTCTGCTCCAAGTACAAGGGGCATTTCTTTGATTTTTGCCTTCTCTAAAATTAATACATAACACTGTGGTTCCTAAAATCTTCTCCCCAGCTCATTATTAGATGTCAGGGAAGAGCTTATTCAGACTCTCCATACAACTGTTTCCATCACAAAGTGAACCGTAGCATTCTTTTTATGTTTTTGCTATATCCCTTGTATATTTATCCTTTTCATTGTCCTTCTTATATGCAATTTATACCACTTTACTTCCTAGGATGTTTTGGATTCAGACGGAATGATGACACCATTTACTTTTATTGGCAGAATGTTATGCTGAGTTTGGGAATAACTGTTTACTCTTCCATATGTTAACCACGATTGCACTCTCAAATAGAGCCCCTTCTTACTCACCAAAATTAATTTTTTTCAGTATTTTCTGTATTGAGAATCACTGACCTATTTTTTTTCAGTGATTACTGATGTCTTTATTTTTCAAAGGCCTTTTTGATTAAGTGTCAGATTAATGAGCTCTGGAGCTGCCCATCACCTTTTTTCACAGACTGAGGGGATATATTGGCCTAGCTCCATTTATTCAAAGGAGTTAGGCTGATTTACACCAGGTTAAGATCTAGTCTCTGTTCATATTTCAGGGGAAAAAAGTAGAGAAGTTATGTGCCCACAGACATGTTTCTAAAACTGCACTTCATAGCAAACACTTGTGAGTACATGGGTCTTGATCCTCAGACATGGCTGAGATCACCCATCTCAGCCTCACTGGGGTGTGACAAAGATGGCATCACTAAGCCACATCTGTGGCTCCCCAGTCCTGCCACTGGCTGGGAGCCATTTCAGATCCTCCCATAACTCAGAGCAATCTCAAGGCTGCTCTAACCTATGCCCAACTGCCCATAGCTCCAAGAGATCTTTCCTATCTCCAGGAATAGATGGTGTAAAAAATATTTTACTCATATCCTCTTCCCTCCAACCCACAGAGGGCTGTTACTTGTCATACGCTGAAATCCTTTGATGGATCAGGGTCTTGACCAGCATCAGGATGAGAAACATGCCTCTTTCTAAAATGTCCTTGAATATCTATGTAATATCAGCAATGCTTTCTGGACAAAAACTCACAAGATGAAATATGCTATACAGCAAAGCAATAAAAGATGTAAGAGAAAAATGGATAACAGATGAAAATCCATGATGTATGATACCTCGAGGACTGATGAAACTAAAAAATAAATGAGCTGAAGAAGCAGAATGATAAAAATTAGTGCATCTTAATGATGGAATGAAACCCAGTGAATAGTAAGAAATAGCCTCTAGCAGCTGAGACAGAGAGATGAATTGGTAGACTTAGTAGTAGTGATGCGATTCATAAATTCCAACACCAGAAGGGACCATTGCGATCATCTAGTCTAGCCTCCTCTATAACTGTCAGTGTACAGCACCTTAGTAAATCAGTCCCCTAACTCTGTCTTTGAAAAGTGAGGATGATGATACTGATTTACATGCCTTGTAGGACTGCTATGAAGATTAGTTAGTGTGAAGCAGAAGAGTGATATTACAGTACATATTAGTAGCCTGCTGTTTGTGTATATATTGAACAATACACTACATAGAGGATTTACCCTTTTACTCTAATTTTCAAAACTTTGATATTTTATTGGAAGTTATTACTGAAGGAATTGAAGCAATTTATAGTATAGGAGTTAAGATTTTAGTTGATTTTAACTAAGGGACGCATAGCCGCAATGGAACATCACTTGTGTTCTTTAAGTGGTAAATAAACAAATAATTTCTAGTGCCCTACAAGCCATTTTAGAACTTTAATCATGAGAACAAACATGCTCATTACCTAAGTTTCCTTTAGAAGATTTTAATGAATGGGTGAATACATATTCATTTTATTGGGCCAAAGTTTGTCCTTTGTTTCCAATTTTCCACATACAACTGATCAAGCTCTCAAAAGTACACTCACAAAATCAGAGGATGCCTGAAAAGGGCGCTATAAAAATAGTTTCTGTTGTACCACACCCATCATCTTTTGGGAATTGAACAGAGGTTGCTCCCAGGATTAGCTCTTGTACATCTGGTGAGAGCAGGGAGAGATGAAATACTGCTCTGGCAATGAGTATGGTGGGTAGTCCATGGAACTGCAAATGACTGGGTGAAAGGTGAAGATTCCCAATTGCATTAACAGCCAAGGTAAATCAGTAGGAATTCTCTCTGACTCATTGAGGCACCCAGCAACAAAAGCTAGGGGTGAGTTCATATATTCATAGTTCCCAAGACCAGAAGAGACTGTTGTGATCATCTAGTCTGACCTCCTGTATAACACAGGTCATGCAACTTCCCCCAAAATAATTAATAGAGCATACCTTTTTGGATGTTTTTCTATCTTGATTTAAAAATTGTCAGTGTTGGAGAATCCACTACAATCCTTGGTAAATTGTTCCAATGGTTAATTATTTTCACTATTAAAAATCTACACCTTATTTCTGGTCTGAATTTGTCTAGCTTCAAATTCCAACCATTGGATCATATTGATTGAAGAGCCTATTAATATTTATTATCCACATAGATACTTATAAACTAATCAAGTGACTCCTTAACTTTCTCTTTGTCAAGCTAAATAGATTGAGCTCCTTGAGTCTATTGCTATAAGACAGGTTTTCTAAGCCTTGTAATCATTCTCATGGCTCTTCACTGAACCCTTCCCAGTGTTTCAACATCCTTCTTGAATTGTGACTACCATAGCTGGACGCAATATTCCAGCGGGAGTCATGCCAGTGCCACGTACAGAGGTAAAATAATCTCTCCATTCCTTCTCAAGATTTCCCTGTTTATGCATGCAAGGATTGTATTAGTTTTTTTGGCCACAGCATCACATTGGAAGATCCTATTCAGCTGATTGTCCACCTTGACCCCCCCAAATCTTTTTCAGAATCACTACTTCCCAGGCTAGAGTCCCTGATCACGTAATTATGGCCTACATTCTTTGTTCTTAGACGTATACGTTTACATTTAGCCATACTAAAACACATGTTGTTTGCTTGTACCCAGTTTACCAATTGATCCATATTGCTCTATATCAGCAACATGTCCTCTTCATTATTTACAATTTTTGTATCATCTGCACACTTTATCAATGATTTTATTTTCTTCCAGGTCATTGATAAAAATATTAGATAGCACAGGGCCAAAACCAGACCCCTGCAGGACTCCATTAGAAACATGCCCACTAGATGATGATGATTCCCTGTTTACAGTTACATTTTGAGAGTTATCAATTAACCATCTTTTATTCCATTTAATGTATGTCAGGTTAATTTTATGTCATTCTAGTGGAACCAAGTCAAACGCCATACAGAAGTCTAAGTATATTACATCAACACTCTTACCTTTATCTACCAGACTGGAAATCTCATCAAAAAAGTATCAAGTTAGTTTGACAGGATCTATTTTACATAAGTCCATGTTGATTGTAACTAATGATATTACCTTCCTTTAATTATTTGAGTCCCATATCAGCCACTCCATTATCTTGCCTGGGATTGATATCAGACTGACAGGCCTATAATTACCTAGGTCATCCTATTTACTCTTTTTAAATATTGGAACAACATTAGCTTTCTTCCAGTCTTTCAGAACTTCCCGGGTTCCAAGACTTATTGAAAATCAACATTAATGGTCAAGTGAGTTCCTCAGCCAGCATTTTTTTTTAAAGTTTTGGATATAAATTATTTGGGCCTGCTTATTTTAAGTGTCTAATTTTAGTCTTTGCTGTTTAACATCCCTCTGAGATACTAGTGGAATGGAAAGAGTGTTATCGCCATATAATGAAACTATCATCTGTTTTTTTCCCCAAATACGAAACAGAAATATTTATTGAACTCTTCTGCCATTTCTGTGTTATTGATGATGTTGCCATTTCCATCTACCAATGGACCAATACTATTGTCAGGATTCTTTTGTCAGGATCTAAGTTAGCTTTTACCACTCAAAGAGATCTTGGAGTCATTGTGGATAGTTCTCTGAAAACATCCACTCAGTGTGCAGTGGCAGTCAAAAAAGCTAAAAATGTTGGGAATCATTAAGAAAGGGATAGATAATAAGACAGAAAATATCATTCTGCCTCTATATAAATCCATGGTAAGCCCACATCTTGAATACTACGTGCAGATGTGGTCGCCCCATCTCAAAAAAGATATATTGGAATTAGAAAAAGTTCAGGAAAGTACAACAAAAATGATTAGGGGTATGGAACGGTTTCCATATGAAGAGAGATTAATAAAACTGGGACTTTTCAGCTTGGAAAAGAGATTACTAAGGGAGGATATGATTGAGGACTATAAAATCATGACTAGTGTGGAGAAGGTAAATAAAGAAGTGTTATTTACTCCTTCTCATAACACGAGAACTAAGGGTCATCAAATGAAATTTATAGGCAACAGGTTTAAAGCAAACGAAAGGAAGTATTTCTTCACACAACACAGTAAACCTATGGAACTCTTTGCCAGAGGATGTTGTGAAGGCCAAGACTATAACAGGGTTCAAAAAAAGAACTAGATAAATTCATGGAGGATTGGTCCATCAATGGCTATTAGCCAGGATGGCAGGAATGGTGTCCCTACCCTCTGTTTGCCAGAAGCTGGGAATGGGCGACACGGGATGGATCACTTGATTGCCTGTTCTATTCATTCCCTCTGGGGCATCTGGCATTGGCTACTGTTGGAAAATAGGATACTGGGCTAGATGGTCCTTTGGTCTGACCCAGTATGGCCGTTCTTATGCTAAACCTAGATTGCGCAACTCACTCTCACAAGAGATAAAAGGATGCTGAGGGAACTAATCACTTTCAGGCCTAAATATAACATTTGTCTCCTTGACTTTGCTATCCTTCAATAATTTCTTTACATATATACACATCACACCTACTCATTCACATACACAAACAAACCCCTATAAACTAATTAAGCTATTTCTCCAACAGGCTGAGAAGGCAGAGAGTGAGAAAAAGATTAGTTCTATTTTTAAATACTTGGGAGCTGCACAAATACTGTGGTGATGGGGATTATGTAATAACTTAGGTGAAAGGAAAGAAGAAAGTTCAACAGGGGAATGGAGGGACAAATTCCATGCATTGGGACACGCATTCCCATAGAAAGAGAAGAGGTTATCATTCATCACATAACAAGGAGCTCGCTCCTGGAGATGGGGTTACATTTATGAGATATAGACTGTGGTGATAGGAGATCTGAGCATTAGAAATGTCAATAGCTGGGTAGTTGACTATTTGACAACTTTTCTACTAGGTGTGAAGGTGGCAGATCTGACCAGACCACTAGACAGTTCACCAGACCACTAGATACCACTTCTGTTGAGTGCTGGGATGGAGTCAGTGGACATGGTATTTAGTGGAACTAATAACATTAGGGAGGAGAGGTCCTAGAAACTAAATTTAGATTACTAGGAAAAAATCTTAGGTTGAGAGTTCCTGTGGTAGCTTTCTATGAAACGCTTCAAGTTCCAGCCACAAAGGCAGTTAGACAAGGAGAATGTTAGTGTCTCAAGGTGTAGATGTGATGATGGTGTAAAGAGAGGCAAGGGTTATGTTTATTCGGTATTGGGCAACTTTATAAGGAAAGGAGAGCATATATGGTAGGGATGGGCTCCTATTTAACCAAAGTAGAACCAGACTCCTGGGACAGAAAATAGACAAGACTTGAGGGGGTTGTTTGTACTAAGAACTGGGGAAAGCAAATGTGCTGAGGAACCCCAGGCTCAGACATGGACAGCTGATAGGAATGTGGTGGGGAATGCGGGAGTTCTGTATTATTTTTTATAAATATCATAAGCACCACAGTTTACCTGTCTGATATTATCTTGCTTGGCTGCATGGAGTTGAATCACAGGAAGTGGATGGGTGGGAAGCAAACAAGAAATGAAACAATGACAAAGAGCTCTTTAATGGGGGATATTAATATTAATTGAGGAATGCCCCTGCCTAGCGTCAACCAGTCAAGGTTTACTTTTCCCAGGCCTAAACCTAGGACCAAAGGGAAAACTAAAACTTTAAAGAGGCCGGTCTAGTCAGGAAGGGTGAGGAGTGAAATTGTTTTGGAAGGGTGTTGTGAACTGACTGAGGCTGACCCCCAGGGCGACCTGAGGCACACCAGGGGAGAGAGTCACAGAGAGCATGCTGCACAGAGAGACGTTCTCTCCCAGCCCCAGAGATGGAGGTAGCTGGGATGAATGGAATTTACCAAAACTTGCAAAGAAAGATTAAGTTGTAGGTAAGGAGAAACATGCACATAGGCCTTTATTTCTAACCCTTTACTTTGTGTGCCATGTACCTTTGGGTGAATGAATAAATAATTCTTTATTTTGAAGAAGCTGTTTTTGAGTCAGTTTAATCAGCTCCTTTGCCAAAGGTCCCTGGAGGAAAAGCACTTACAAGGTACCAAACCCAGTTGTGCCTGTCAAGGTAATAGAGGAGGAGGCTGTAGCCCAGAGTTCCTGCATGCTTCCACCACGGGTGAAGTGCAGTAAACCAGGCCTATCACCTGAGGGGTGCACTCATGAGGGACTGAATGGGATCTAAAGCACAGCTTGCCCTAATTGTGACAAGTGTCATTTAATAAAAGGCAGCTCAATGTCTTATAAAGGTTAGGCCAGAAATTACAGCTGGGCTAAAGGGACAGGTTTAAAGGGACTCACCGAGGTAAATTCCAGAAAAGCTACAGGATATCAGACAAAGGATTTAAATAAAAAAGTAGGCAAATAGGTACAATGCCTAGCAGGTTGTGGTCTGATCCTTGACTCGGTTCCTACGAGCTACCACCATACAAACAAATAATAATAAATGTCTGTATATTAATGTGATAAAGTAAAAGTCTCAAACTAATCCTCTCGCTCTTGTGACAACCTGAAAGATTTGGGGAGTGCATAAAATTCCCCCAAGAGTCTGAAAAGCCCTCCAGGATACATACACAGGGTGATCTAAATCTCTGTGAGAGGCAAAGATTTTCTGAAGAAATGAGGCAAAGTGATCTTTTTGTAAAGTATTTTCCCGTATGTAGAAACAAATAGAAGCTTCTCATGCTTCTAGACAAAGAATGCATTGCTTCCCCTCTTCTGCGTCAGATACAGAACAATCTTTACCCACTGCTTTAAATCAGGTGTGGGGCATATCTACATGTTTCTTAATGCCTAACCACTTTCAGATGTCAGCAGCTACCACTGTACTCTAAGTATTTTTCCTCCTGCTACAATGTTCATAAAGTTCAGCTTTTGTTTCTGTAATCCCCTGTTGCTTTTCTGCATATATTTTGATTTCAGTGTTATGTTAATTTTAAGGGTAATTTAAAAAACCCACCTAGTTCAGCCAATCTCTGCTCAAATAAACACTTACTGCATTTTGATCCTTTGTCTGTCTAAATGTGTCAGACACCTACATTACTGTAAGGGACGTCAATGCAACTGCTGGTACAATGACAATGGAAGATTCATTGAAATTATTGTTTTATTTAAGATATCCCCAGCCCACAACTGCTTAGTGGCAAGGCTGCTCTGAACCAGTGTTCCCTGCATGGTAACACATTGTCATAGCAACCAAACAAATGGGTCATCCTACTCTGGCTCCATTTCATTGTTACACAGAGTACAAGAGAAATTGCAGCAAAAGTGTGAATGTGTGTTTGTTACTGTTGGAGAATAGGCCAGATTCCACTCTGGGGGTACCACATACCCTCTGCAGGTGTTGGGTACCAACTCACATGCACACCCTGAGCTACGTTGGCTTGGAGGAGGAAAAACAGTGATCCTCCTAAACCACAAAAAAGCATCAGAAACTGCACATACCATAACAACTGGCTAAACAAAACAGACTACAAAGACTGGCTGGCAAAATGTGCTGATAAAACTAATGCACATTTGTTATCAATGATCTCAAAACATATAGTTAAGATTATCTCTCTAGATACTAAAAGTGGCTGTTGGGAGAGGGAGTTATGGACTTGCCTTGTGGTTGCGGGTTAGGGTTGAGGCAGTCTTGCCCTGTGGGGGTTGGGGGTGCCAGATTTTTTGCATTTCAAAGGTGGTAACCCTAGGTGTCATGCCACTCGGGCTTGTGTCTTTTTGTTTTTTGTTTCCCTCATCCACACCAGGAGGCACCAAAAACATCTTGCACCCTGGCTGGCAAAATGCCTAGGGCAGTTCCTTGGCAGCAGCATGGCTGTGGGGTAGGAGGAAGCTGTGGGGCAGGGGTGGATAGAGGCCCAGCGAGGACAGTAGAGTAGCAGCAGCACAGGGGTGTGGATGATGCCCTGCCAGGAGTAGTGAGCTCTAGTGGGGAGGACTCTGTGCCTAGTGGCTATTTCTTCTGACCTTCTATCCCCCTAAGCCCACTACTCGACTCTGGGGCAGGAACCACTGGGCTCAGGCCACAAGTGATTGCTTGGGACAATGAAGGAGAAAACAGGAATGGGAGTGAGGTCAAAGGTTGAAAATGAGGGAACCAGAAGGGGACACTGAGCAGGGAACCCCTGACAGTGTCCACTGCTACTCAAAAGGGTATAGCAAGTCAGTGGACAATGCCCAGAGGAACTCTGCCTGGAGGTGTGATTGGACAAGGGACCAGAAATAGGCCCCACAGTCATAGTATATCCTCTTGGAAGGTGTGTAGTGAATGAGGCAGCAGACTGGAGAAATAGAAAGGCTGATATGGTTATGGGACTTGAATGCAGCCCTGGCAAACTGGATTCTATCCCTCCCTGAGACGCAGAGTTCCTGTGTGATGCTTGGCAGGTCACTTCCACCAAATTTTTCATAGGTGGTCACTAATTGTGTTTCTCATTTTCTGGGGGCCTCATTTGCAATGTTTCCTCTAATTTTTTACATCCAGATGCAGAATGAATTTTGTTATGTGCACCAATATGGAGGTGATGTCCGGCGGGGAGTGGGGCTAAGGGGTTTGGAGTGTGGGAGGGGGCTCAGGACTGGGGCAGAGGGTTGGAGTGCAGGGGGGTGCAGACTCTGGGGTGGGGCTGGGAGATTGAGGGTGTGGGAGGGGGCTCAGGGCTTGGGCAGAGGATTAGGGTTTGGGGGTGTGTGAGCTCTGGGGTGGGGGCAGGGATGAGGGGTTGGGGGGCAGGAGGGGGCTCAGGGCTGGGGAAGAGGGTTGAGGTGCGGGGGTGGGGTGTGAGGACTCCAGCTGGGGATGCAGACTCTGGGGTGGAGCTGGGGATGAGGGGTTTGGGGTGCAGGCTGCCCCAGAGCTATGATGGGGAGAGAGCACTCTCCACAGCTCTCTCTCACCACAGCAGCTCCAGGGCTGGGGCTGGGTGATAGTTGCCTCTCCCTGCCACAGCCCTGCATGCCCCGTACCTCTCTAGTCCAGGCCCCTGTGGCTGCATGCCTGCATGGCCTTTGATAGCTTGTTGTGTGGCCGCAAGTCCACGCAGCTTAGCGGGCACTTGGCTTGAGACCCTGGCCTTTGATTTGCAGAAGTGCTGAGCACTGACACTGATGTCAAGGGGAGCTGTGCTATGAACATATATAGTGCTTTATATTGCTAGGAATTCTGAAAAATCAAGTCATAGATGTCTCAAATCGGGCACCCCAAATTTCTGGAAAATTTTGATCTGAACATGTTTGTGCCTCATAAAAAAATTGTGTTTGTGAAGCATTTAAATACTAATACGATGAGTGCCATAAAAAGCCCATGAGGACATAGTTCTGTCTTCAGAGCAGGGTATGAATTCAGAACAGTAAATAAGACATGCAACCACACATATTTGAATAGCAGCTCGTTAAATATGCACTGAATTGGGCTAGGGTCCTGTGGGAAAAAAGAGTACCTGATCATGTAATCAAAGACTGCATCATACTGTATATGCACAAGGGGGTTAAATTAAGGTTCCATAGGTAATCTTAATTCTGGCATTTCCTAACTTTTGAGTTCTTAACTTAACAGCTTTAATAATGTTCTTCTAACAGTTTTATGTGTGTATGAGTTTTTTATTATACATCGCTCCACCATAAAAAACAAACCAAACTCCATTGAGCTATCTTACTTCTTGCCAGCCATCACCATAATTGCTTTACTATGATTTTGTTGTATCCCTTCCCATCACCCATCTCTGATTTTTCTGTCTGTTTCTTGTAGATTGAAATCTCTTTGGGCCAAGGTTGGTGTCTTTATATATGTTTGCAGAGTGCTTAGAACAAGCCTGATTGGGGGGCCTCTGGATTATTACAATACAAATATTAAATTATTTATTTGTAGTGTAGTAGTGCATAGGCACCTTAGTCATGAACCAGGACCCCACTGTGCTAGGTGCTGTACAAACACAGAACAAAGACTATCTTCTCCCAAAAGATTACATTCAAAGCATAAGACAAGAGAAAACAGAAGGATACAGTAGTTAGATGTTTTATATATTCCATCAATGATTTAGATAATGGCATAGAGAGTACACTTATAAAGTTTGCAAACGATACCAAGCTGGGAGGGGTTGCAAGTGCTTTGGAGGATAGGATTATAATTCAAAATGATCTGGAGAAATGGTCTGAAGTAAACAGGATGAAATTCAATAAGGACAAATGCAAAGTACTCCACTTAGGAAGGAACAATCAGTTGCACACGTACAAAATGGAAAATGATTGCCTAGGAAGGAGTACTGCGGGAAGGGATCCGGGGGTCATAGTCGGGACCACAAGCTAAATATGAGTCAACAGTGTAACACTGTTGCGAAAAAGTGAACATCGTTCTCGGATGTATTAGCCGGAGTGTTGTAAGCAAGACACGAGAAGTAATTCTTCCGATCTACTCCGTGCTGATTAGGTCTCAGCTGGAGTACTGTGTCCAGTTCTGGGTGCCATATTTCAGGAAAGATGTGGACAAATTGGAAAAAGTCCAGAGAAGAGCAACAAAAATGATTAAAGGTTTAGAAACATGACTTATGAGGGAAGATTGAAAAAATTGGGTTTGTTTAGTCTGGAAAAGAGAAGACCGAGAGGGAACATAAGTTTTCAAGTACATAAAAGGTTGTTACAAGAAGGAGGGAGAAAAATTGTTCTTCTTAACCTCTGAGGATAGGACAAGAAGGAATGGGCTTAAATTGCAGCAAGAGAGGTTTAGGTTGGACATTAGGAAAAACTTCTTAACTGTCAGGGTGGTTAAGCACTGGAATAAATTGTCTAGGGAGGTTGTGGAATCTCCATCATTGGAGATTTTTAAGAGCAGTAGACAAACACCTATTAGGGATGGTCTAGATAATACTTCGTCTTGTCATGAGTGCAGGGGATTGGACTAGATTACCTCTCGAGGTCCCTTTTATGCTATCTAAAAATAAAATATAAGAATAGTTACACCACTGTAAATCAGGAATTTGTCTCTGGATTTGTACCAGTGTAACTGGTAGGACATTCTTATGTCCTGTCAGTCATGGGAAACATTTTTATTCATATCCAGGTCATTAAATTGCTTTTGGTTGTTACAGACAGGAAGCAACATTTGAACCAGTGATCTAGTGCGTGACAGATTCTCTGTTCCATTTCCAGTCTCTGAAGCACTGCACTCCTCCATTGAATTTCTCCCACCAAGGTTTCCTTTAGAAATTACCTCTCTGAAAACTGGAGAACTGATCAAAATACAAATGTCTGCAACAGAGAAAAGCACCATATCGGAAAAACTGAACTGCTCACTGTTACTGCATTATGCATGAGAACATGCCCAGGAGCTTTATAACACATTTCTATTTGAAGATGGGAGGGGGAAATCAGTTTTGATCAAAATGCCTGAGGATTATTACTCTCAGAGAAATATCACCTTTGAGCATGTGTTCAACATTCGCAAACAACATGTAGATGAAACATTTAATTAGTTTAAATGCAAGTACTCTCGAAACTGTGAATATGAATAGCTTATAGATGGTATGATTCCTGATAGCAGGGAAGAGGAAATTATAAAAGATGAAACTCCAAAATGATTATTAAAGGAGTATATGGAGATGGACCTTTCAGGAGAGGATCAATGGCTTAGCCTCAGGGAGCTGAGAATAGGTCCACTTGTAATATGAACAGCAAGGTCTCCTCTGCCAGAACCAGCCCGGGCTGGGTATAGGTGATGCAACTAAACTTTGTATTCTATTCCAATTATATACTGACATGAAATGAATAGTTCTTCTTTGAGTATATGTCCCTATGGGTGCTCCACCATTGGATGTGTGTGTGCCTGTGTGCTCTCGACTGGAGAGTGCAAAGCAATGTCCATGAGCAGGGCTGGCAGATGAGACTGAAACGCCTCCTAAAGGAATGTTCCCTGGCTCAAGAAGGTCCGCTTCCCATGCACTGCCCCCCACTATTGGTCTTGACATTTCAGGTGTCTGCTGGAACTTTCTCAGTGGCCCATAGACCAAGACCTCCAGGAAAAGGAAGCATACTTCCCTGAAAAGGGAAATGAAGAGGGGTAGGTCACCCCATACAAATCACTCTCAGGAGAACTTGCATCCCTGAGAAGGTACCACTGAGGATTTGTCTGTACCCAGTACCAAAGTGGTGGTGCCAAATAATAAGTACTGCATGCACAAGCCCTCTGCTCCCAGAGACCAACTCAGTTGGTACTCTGTGACACCTCTTGGCACCTCAGCACATGCAGACCTACCCCACATGCTCTAGTAGCATCATCTTACCACAGCTCTGGGGGTCAGAGAAGATTCAGAAACCTCTTCAGTCCTGTATTCACCATCTTCTTGCTGATTCACATTCCCAGGTCTGGTACCAACCTTGGCTTTGGCCATTGGCGAACATAGCCCTCCACTGCCTTCCAGATTCCCTTCCTACTCCCCCTTCCCAGTGGGCTTACTGGAACCCATTGGGTCATTTCAGAGAACAATTCCACAGGATACCATTCAAAAAGAAACACTGATATCCAACGGTACCATATAACCCTCCGGTACCACATACTTCCGTGGTATTGGATGATTCACAAGAGGAGCAAGAACCACAGACTAAAGAGGTCTCACCTCCTTCAGCCAAGTCCTCTTCCTCCAGCTGAGGCAGTAATGCCACCACTGCCATCCTATTCCAATGACTTCAGGGCCTTTCAAGACCTCGTGAAACACCTGGCAGATTCGCTACAAATCCAGCTAGAAGAGGTCGAGGAGTCCCAGCACTCTTTGGTGGATATTTTGAATACCAGCCCCCAGGGAAAGATAGCGGTGCCTCATTAATTGGAAGGGCTACCTCCTGTTTACACTTGGTGGTAAATACCCACCACAAATCTGGCCATCTATAAGCGGGCAGATACAAAATTATTATATTCCACTGAAAGAAATGGAGCACTTCTTCTCCCATCCCACCTCTAATTATCTAGTGGTAGATGCAGCCAATGAAAGGAACCATCAAGCTCACTCTAAACTTTCTCACCTGCACAAGGAGTCCGAACAGTTGGACTTACTGAGCAGGAAGAGCTACTCATCAAGTTCTCTTCAATTTAGAATTGCCAACTAGCAGGCCCTAATGACAAAATATGATTTCAACAACTATTTGAAATTCACACACTTATTGAACTCCTGCTATGAGACCAAAGATCAATTTCAGTCCCTCATCTCAGAAGGCCAGTTAGCTGATAAAGTCTCCCTGCAGGCCACTCTAGATGCTGCTGACAGCCTCCAGATCCATGGGTAGGGCCATGGTTATGAGAAAAGCATCTTGGCTTCAACCTTCTGGCCTCCTGAAAAATGTGCAGAACACTGTCAAAGACCTTGCTTTTGAAGAGCGAACGATCTTCAGTGAGCACACTGACGACTCTCTCCACACCCTTAAAGACTACAGGGCAAATCTGCGATCTTTGGGAATTTATGTTCCTGCAATGAAAAGATGTTATAGCAGGTCT
The DNA here is from genome assembly GCF_965140295.1 of Lepidochelys olivacea. Lineage (NCBI taxonomy): Eukaryota > Metazoa > Chordata > Testudines > Cheloniidae > Lepidochelys > Lepidochelys olivacea. The sequence goes on from NC_140416.1 coordinate 106,412,200, forward strand.
CAAACCGCACAACAATTCAGGCCATTTCAATACCATCCCACCTTCCCCAAACCCTCCAAGTCCTTCAGAAGGAGACCTAAACCTCAAAAGAGAGGTCCACCCTCCTCTACGAACACCCAGTCTAATCTACAAACACCCAGTCTGCACCTCCCTATAAGAGGCAGTTTTGATGCCTTGGTCGAGGGCATCAAGCAAACGCCTCCACCAGATTCTATGCTGTGCAATTGTTCCATCCAACCCACCTTTGGAAACTGCCTGTCGCAACTCCTACCTGCCTGGGACACATCACCTCAGACAAATGGATTTTGAGGTTGTCACTGGATTACTCCATACACCACTCTACCCCCCCATCTCATCTCAACTCCCTGTTCCTCTTCAGGAACCATCTTACAAGGAGCTCCTACAACAGGAGGTAGTCTCTTTCAATATTGGAAGTGATTGAACCGGTTCCACCCGCATTTGTTGGAAGAGGATTCTATTCCGTCTATATTTCCTACTCCCCAAGAGGGCCAGAGGGTGAAGACCAATCCTCAACCTCAGGAATTTGAACAACTTTGTCCTTGCACAGCATTTCAGAATGAAGACTCTAGGGACAATAATTCTATCCCTAGATCCAGAAGACTGATTTGTTGCCCTCAACCTACAAGATGCCTACTCTCATGTAGCCATTCACCCTTCCCACAAGCATTTCCTACACTTTGTAATAGGATCACCTCACTACCAACATTGAGTCTTCCCATGGCCCCAGGGGTCTTTACAAAGATCCTCAGTGGTATTAGCTTGCCTTCATCAGTTGGCATTACAGTCTTCCTGTATTTGGACAACTAGCTGATCAGAGGCTTGCCTAAACTCACAAAGTGTTTGGTTCACTGGCATGTTGCAAGGGAAGCAGTGCACTCAGAGTAGGAAACTGGGAGCCAGGAGACCAGGATTCAGTCCCTCTCTACCACAAGCACATTGTGAGATCTTGCACAAGTTACATCACCTGTCTGTGCCTCAATTTATCCCTCTGTGAAAAATGGTATGAACATATACTTTTGCAAAGCACTTTGAGATCCTCAAATGAAAAACGCTATTTGCATGTAAAGTTATTTGTTTGTCTTTGCTTTGCAAAACTCTGCTGGTGGGGATTGATTTTGTAAAACCAAAACCAGCAGTAATTCAGATCTGGCTGCAGCCTGTACCCAAAACTTGAAGCTCAGATGATGGAGATATATCTATATCTTAATTCCATATGAACCATCTCTACTTAAGACTTTTTTCCCCACCTCCTCTGTAAAAACTCCTTTTATATAATTTTAATTGTATATCAATATACACCCTTTTCAATGGAATACTAGTTCTGTCTGAAGCTTGACAAATTCAGGCAGAAAATAAGGAGCACTTTTTTAATCGTGAGTTTACTTAACCCTTGAAACAACTTAACAAAGCATGTGGTGGATTCACTATCACTTGAAGTCTTTTTAAATCACGATTGCCTTCCTAAAAGATATGCTTGAGCTTGACACGACATTTTGGGCTTGATGCAGGTGAAATTTTATGGCCTGTGTTATGTCAGAGCCCAAACTAGATGATCACAATGGTCCCTTCTAGCCTTGAAATTAATTAATCTATGAATACAGTAACTTTTTAGTTGGTTTATTTGGAAGTTTATCCTTTATTGGCAGTTTTAGGTAATATAGTTTTGTGAGAAGGAATTCTGGGACATTATCATATGAAGGAGTGGAATTTTGACAGACTCCTTTATTGCTAGCTTGGGTGATGGAAAGAGAAGATAGTTCCACAGCTAGGAGAGATCGTATGTAAATGTTGTATTTTATTACCACACTTCATTTTCTGTATTTTCCCCCTGTTTTTCATGCAGTGAATTCTTATGACACTTCTTGTTATAAAATATTAACTTTGCATTTACACATTCAGGTAATTTTAAGTGACTGGAAAAATGCTTAGGTGTTTAGGCAGAAATAACTGAGGAAACGTTCTTGTTGTGGGTGGAACCAGATCTCCATAAGCAAGTACCCATACATGGGTATATATACAACAAAAAAATGCTTCATGTGAAAAAAATAAACTTAGTTTTTTAGTCCATAAACTCTATATCCAGAGCTACAAACACCCATGGTGAACACTGAGAATGAAAATATAGTCTTGCTTCTGTAGTTAGAGTAGTAAGCGAACAAAATCCAGTTGAAACAGACAAATACCAGAACGCCAGAGTCTGACAACTGTGACTGGACGAAAAAGGTTTTTGGGTTGGGTTTTTGTTTTTGTATTTTGCCCAACCACTGCCTTCTCCCCTGAGTTACTGCAAGCATCTCCAGCCTCAGACATGGCTACCTTAAAGATCTAAAAATACAATATGTTGAAAGATTTCAGTACTACTACAGCTCAGAGAGCAGGCTGAAACTGCCAGTATCTTCTGATACCGGAGATTTTAGGGTCTTAAGGTTTATAACTGAACTTTTCATCTTGATATGTTTGTCTCAAAGCAAACTGCATGCATGTTCATTTTTCCTTATTAATACCCCTTTTAGTAAATAGAATAATTTACTCTAAATTCAGGTAAACGTGAACATGGTGCTTAATTTTAATATATTTAATAATCTCTTTCTCTATCTCTCTCCATTGAAATGAAGGCTCAGATCTAGTTAGAAGAAACACAGAGAGTAAACTGACTTGACTGGTCTCGGGAATGCACTTAAAATACTTTTTAAAATGTAATAATAGTAAAGTGGTAACAAAAGTATCACACATACTGATTGACTATTCAGAGTCTAGCTATATACACAGTACCCAATTCATAACCCTGAAAAAGAAGAGGTAAGGAGGTGGTGTACTTTACAAATGGAGCATCGGCTTCTGCTGAAAATGACTAAAACATCTGGGACTTGATGGGTTTTTTTTATTATATGAATTTCCTAGTTATCACTGGTACTTCTCAGAATGCTCAGCACGTTTTTTAAAACTCATGCTTTGTAAAGTAGTAATTTGAAGGAAACATTTTCTAGCACTGAAAGATATTATAAATGATGGCTTTGAAAGGGAGATCGTGGATAAACTAATCCAAACACCTGCTTCAAGCACTGAGTGTCTTATATTACTCTTTCCATAAATGTTCTTAACCTTTCCTTAAAGACATCCAATTATTTTGCCTTCTCTTCATTTGGCAAACAGTCCCACTGTTTGATTGACCTTACTGGTAAAGAGGGTTTATATATATCTAAGCTAAATTAATCTTTCTTTCTACTTTATTTCTGGCTATTACATCAGTCCACCATGAACACTTCTTTTCCCACTTCTGTCTTTTTCCCTTTATATATTCACAGAGACAATATGCTCCCACCTTTGTGTTTCTCTTGTTTTTAAGCTAAACAAATGTTGTTCCTTCATTCTCATAAGACCTGGAAATACATATTGCCTTTTGTTGAACCTCTCTGCATCATTAGACCTCTCTTGAACAAAAGAGCCCAGAAATGTTTTCAGTATTCCTATGTACAGATTTACCAGTACAGCATAAATGACGATAAAATCTTCCTAGCTCTCCAAAAGATGCCTTTCTACATACATCCTAGAAAGGAGTGAGCCTTTCTGTAACATCAACTACTAAGGTCTTGGTTTTTGTTTTGTAGTAGATTATTTCTTTCTTGAGTATGTTTATTAGTTTCCTAATTTATATTTGCAGGAGTGTATTATTCTCTCAGTGGATTTTTCTTCCATTTCTTGACCATTTCTTCAGTTGATAAACTACTATGTGAGAAATCATATGGGGTTGGTTTTTTTTGTGTTAATTCCTTGATCACATTTGTTGGTTGAGCCTTTCTGTCAGTGAAAGAGACTGGGCGAAATCCTGGCCGCACTGAAGTCAATGGTAGGTTTCCCACTGGGGCCAGGATTTCATCGGATGAGTTTACAGAAATGGCCAACAGTATTTTCTGGCCTGAATTAACTGACTGATGGGTGGCACTGCTGTTTGTCATCGGCTAGTGTGTGAGGTTAAAGTTTGTGCTGGGAGTTGAGGGGCAGCATTTTGTTTCAGCTACAGTTTCTTCAGTTAAAAGAAAAGGAGTACTTGTGGCACCTTAGAGACTAACCAATTTATTTGAGCATGAGCTTTCGTGAGCTACAGCTCACTTCATCGGATGCATCCAATGAAGTGAGCTGTAGCTCACGAAAGCTCATGCTCAAATAAATTGGTTAGTCTCTAAGGTGCCACAAGTACTCCTTTTCTTTTTGTGAATACAGACTAACACGGCTGTTACTCTGAAACCTGTCAGTTTCTTCAGTTGTTTCTGTTCTGATGGGGAAACAATTATCCTGTCCAAAATACTTTGGCAGTTTGGAGGTAATAAATAAGGTCTGCCATTTCCATGTATTTTTGTAGGTTTTCTTTGTTTTGCAGAGAGGCACATTCTGTTTGTATCTAATCGTGTTTAAAAGCAGTAGCTTGCAGCCTGATGCTGCACCATTGAAGTCAGTGGGAGTCCTGCTATTGACTTGAGCAAGAACAGAACCAAGCCCCAGGAGAGGGGAGCGAAGAGGTACTGTTGCCTGATGGGAGAGGAGTAAGGTGGATCAGCCTGAGCTCGAGTGTAGAATGGTTCTGGTGGGTTCAAATTGGCCTCAATCTTTATTGGAGCAACTTTTCTTTATTGACAACACTGGTCACAGGTTATAGAGTATAATATTAAATACCATCTTTTACTGTGGTTCAAACCAGCAAGTTATCGGTCAATATATCCCCCAGAGAAGCTGTGTGTCCGTGTGTGTTTGTATTAATATCATCTCTGGCTGAGGAGCTCCTAGTGATGGATAAAGGTAAGGTGTACACACTGATATTATTAGAGCTGTCAGCTGTCTTTGATGCCATTGTTCACAAGGCACTGCTGACTTGTCAGTGAGATGGGACTGCTTTAGAATTGATTTTTCCTTTCCTTTAGAGAGCTGTTGAGTGAATTTTCATTTTCTCCTTTCCCAGGGCTCCCATATGTGATCCCCCATATGGCTACTTCTTGTTACCTCTCAATTTAATATATGTAAACAGAGACTATTAATGAGGTCTTTGGGAGCTGTAGTATCATTGACATGCTGATGATGATCTGCTGGCTCCTTTTCACTGAACCCAGATTCTGTAGTCTCTAGAGTCTTACAGTATCTGAATGAAATTGGGAGCTGACCAAAGACAAATTGCCTGAATCTCCCTCCAGACAAGACATAAGTGATATGTGACAGGATCCAAGGGCACTCCTGAGACCAGACTCCAAAGGGTTAATGCTGCAGCCACTTAACCCTAACCTATTAGAGGACCAAGGAAAATACAAAGAGGGTGCCTCAGAGGCTGAGGTTGTGGAAACAGCTGGAGCCCTGCCTACAGGTTTGTATGTGGAAACTGTTGGTTGTATTTCCTGTCTTTGTTTTACTACTGCTGATGTTGTACAGTTTGGACTCATTATAAATTCTCATAAAGGTGGCGCTGGGAAGAAAGGACCACAGTGGAATGAAGGCTGCCTGTTCTATTTTGTGGGCTGAGAAATCAGTGCACCAACCCCCAGACATTAAAGGAACTGCTAAAGGAACTGGTGGCTGTGATTGCAGAGCCATTGGCCATTATCTTTGAAAACTCGTGGCGAACGGGGAAAGTCCCGGATGACTGGAAAAAGGCTAATGTAGTGCTGATCTTTAAAAAAGGGAAGAAGGAAGATCCTGGGAACTACAGGCCAGTCAGCCTCACTTCAGTCCCCGGAAAAATCATGGAGCAGGTCCTCAAAGAATCAATCCTGAAGCACTTACATGAGAGGAAAGTGATCAGGAACAGTCAGCATGGATTCACCAAGGGAAGGTCATGCCTGACTAATCTAATCGCCTTCTATGATGAGATTACTGGTTCTGTGGATGAAGGGAAAGCAGTGGATGTATTGTTTCTTGACTTTAGCAAAGCTTTTGACACGGTCTCCCACAGTATTCTTGTCAGCAAGTTAAAGAAGTACAGGCTGGATGAATGCACTATAAGGTGGGTAGAAAGTTGGCTAGATTGTCGGGCTCAACGGGTAGTGATCAATGGCTCCATGTCTAGTTGGCAGCTGGTGTCAAGTGGAGTGCCCCAGGGGTCGGTCCTGGGGCCGGTTTTGTTCAATATCTTCATAAACGATCTGGAGGATGGTGTGGATTGCAATCTCAGCAAATTTGCGGATGATACTAAACTGGGAGGAGTGGTAGATACGCTGGAGGGCAGGGATAGGATACAGAGGGACCTGGACAAATTGGAGGATTGGGCCAAAAGAAATCTGATGAGGTTCAATAAGGATAAGTGCAGGGTCCTGCACTTAGGACGGAAGAACCCAATGCACAGCTACAGACTAGGGACCGAATGGCTAGGCAGCAGTTCTGCGGAAAAGGACCTAGGGGTGACAGTGGACGAGAAGCTCGATATGAGTCAGCAGTGTGCCCTTGTTGCCAAGAAGGCATTTTGGGATGTATAAGTAGGGGCATTGCGAGCAGATCGAGGGACGTGATCGTCCCCCTCTATTCGACATTGGTGAGGCCTCATCTGGAGTACTGTGTCCAGTTTTGGGCCCCACACTACAAGAAGGATGTGGATAAATTGGAAAGAGTCCAGCGAAGGGCAACAAAAATGATTAGGGGTCTGGAACACATGAGTTATGAGGAGAGGCTGAGGGAACTGGGATTGTTTAGTCTGCAGAAGAGAAGAATGAGGGGGGATTTGATAGCTGCTTTCAACTACCTGCGAGGTGGTTCCAGAGAGGATGGTTCTAGACTATTCTCAGTGTTAGAAGAGGACAGGACAAGGAGTAATGGTCTCAAGTTGCAGTGGGGGAGGTTTAGGTTGGATATTAGGAAAAACTTTTTCACTAGGAGGGTGGTGAAACACTGGAATGCGTTGCGTAGGGAGGTGGTGGAATCTCCTTCCTTAGAAGTTTTTAAGGTCAGGCTTGACAAAGCCCTGGCTGGGATGATTTAATTGGGTATGGGTCCTGCTTTTGAGCAGGGGGTTGGACTAGATGACCTCCTGAGGTCCCTTCCAACCCTGATATTCTATGATTCTATGATTACTGGGCAGAGGAGGCACCTGGAGGAGTGGATGGACACATCCACAATGGCAGTTCACAGCTTCAAGGCTTTAGTGGATCCTTTGCTGCTTTTGGATTCTCAGTTTCTGAAAGTGAGCCTTAGCACCCATTTATGCATGTTACTGGTAAAGAGGTTGAGGAATTTCCTGTCCTATCTTGACTCAGCTCCTGTAATCTTTGCCTTTGACCACTCTGTGCTGGATTGCCATAGTTTAAGGAAACTTCTGAAGGCCAGACAGAAGTTTCTGCTAGTTCTCAGGGCAACTATCCATCTCCTAAAACTGGTGGGATGTTGAGACTTTCAAAAAGGTTATTCATTAATTTCTAGGTGCTGGTTCTGGGTGTGGGGTACAATCGTTAAAACCTTAAATGGTCTGAGATCTAGATACCTGACAAACAACCACTTAGTTAGTTTCTTGTTATGTTGGCAAAGATTAGGTGAGGTGCTTTTGCTTCCAGATCTTAGAGTAAACCTTTCTAGGATCACCAATGGGGTATTCTTAGGGGAACTCACTAAGATTTGCCAGAACCCAAGTCTGACAGTTTTCAGTGAATGTGGAAAAGACTACAGAGGGCTGGGTGAGAGTGTTTCTGACAGGTGGATGTAATTATTGAGCTGAGTGACAATGATTTGCTGTTTGATTGCATATTATGTCAGGTGGCATAATATAGAGAGGAGAACTATTTTGGATTCATAGAACATTGGAACTTCTGTGTTGAAAATTTGTTCGGATTTAACAGTCTCCACTTAAGCAGGAGGGATTCTGACCTCCTAGATTTAAAACTGGCAGGATTATTTCAGGAGATCTTTAAACTAAAGACAGAGAAAGGGACTTATTTCCTAATTCAGCTAATCAGAGAGGCACATCTGACATACAATGTAATAAAAAGATGGAGTTGCTGTGAAAAATAGAGAGCATTTGTGCACTAAAGCATCTGCATACACACATAAAAACACGGGACGCAAGATTAAAAACATATTAAGTGAGAGTGAGTGTTATACAGTATGTGTAACCAAAACCTGGTAACAAAATTCTCATAAATGTCAAATATCAGTATGGATAAATGCAGTCTGTATTCAATAGCAGAGATAGAAAGAGAGGGGGAGGAATGTCATGTCAAAAGTGTTTTCAGTACCAATGAGATCATATAAATTGACAGTTATGAGTGTGGTGGTAAAATCTATGAATTATCATACTGGTAATGACAAATAACAGTTACTATAGGTGTCTTTTGCAGACTATCAGGACTGGAGGAGAGAGAGAATAAAATCTTCCTGGACTAACTATCAGAGTATTTGAAACCACAGGATATCATACTTATGGGGGTTTTAACTACCCAGATTATCTGTTGTGTAAGAAATATAGCCAAACATGCAGCATAAAAGATGTTTCTAAATTACATAGACAATTTTTGATCTATAATATCTAAATTCAAGGATAAGCCATCCTGCATATACTTCTGACTGGTTGAATGTGTGAGGAAAAACAGAAAGCTTGGCCTGAGTTACTGGTCTTCATTTTAGTAATGAATGGGTTCACAGAATAAGAGTATATGGGTACTGCCCTGTGTCTTCCCTTCTCTCAGGAGGGAATTCTGCAATTCCTATATTCTTAGAGCAGGTACCTGGTCTTATAGCATCCCCTGTGCCATCTGTGATTCCTGACTGGGTATGGAGTCTGCAAGTTTTCCCTTCAGGAGCTGGGACCAAAAGTCTTTTCCAAACAAAGTATTGTTTAATCTCAATAGTATAAACAAAGCATAACAAGGGAGAAGGGTTCTTAACTCAAGGGTTCTGTACACACTTCTCTCTTACCTATAGGTTAGGTAGGCCCAGTTTACCCAAGCCACCCAAACTGCTGCAGACAGAGACTGCTTCAGAGCAGACTGAACCCGTGTCTCACTCTTCCATGTTCTTCAGGGGTTGTAGTTTATACACCCCAAAGTTATTTGTTCCAGCTTTTCCCACTTGGTTCCCTACTGATGAACTCAGCATGGTTGGGAGTAAAACATGATATCTGATTTGTCTTTAAGAACCAATAAACAATCTGCCTAAAGCTATTGTCCCCTTTCCTGCATATGTGCAAGTAACCCCTGGTTGAATTAATCCCTGGTGAGCCTATAACAACCAAACAGTTAATAAACTATTACTGGCAGCTCCCCTGTACTTCACATAAATGTTGACAAATTAGCAAATAAGGTCTGAGGGAAAGAAGCATTAATCAACAAGTGAGGAAAAAGTGGGCTGGGGAATCCTAAAAGACACTAATTAAAACATAACAGACAATAATTTCTTTAAAGGAGGACTGCAAACAACAAGAATTAGCCAATCTGGCTCTAAATCGGGTAGCTGAAATCACAGGCACTCCTGTGCTACAACTGGAAAAGTAGAGGGAGGGACAATCGCAGAAAAATACACAATCAGTTGAAGGTGACCCTTCAAGGGGAAAGGAGGTTTGTCTTTTTATTTTTTGTTGTTGTTCTTTATTGATAAATAATGAAGGACTGAAAAGTTTTTAACCTTAGAAATATCACATATTAAATTTTGTCTTCCCTGTTTTTGTTGGAGCCTTCCTTGGAAGACTAGAAACCTAGCATTGGAGCTTTCTCTGCCCTTACCTGAGGGATAGAGGTTACAGCTTCCCCAAAGAAAGCATCTAGCCAACTATGTGGAAGCAGTTAGGATTAAATACCTGGTAACAAACACAATAGTTTAAACCACTCTAACTAAAACTCCCTGCTACTAGAGTTGCCCAGATTTCATTTTCTTGTCCCTTGTAATGTCATAATTCCACTAGTTCTTCAGGTTTTAGAGTAGCAGCTGTGTTAATCTGTATCCACAAAAAGAAAAGGAGGACTTGGGGCACCTTAGAGACCAACAAATTTATTTGAGCATAAGCTTTCCTGAACTACAGCTCACTTCTTCAGTCATCCACAGAGTCCACCAGCAAAAACAGGCCAGACAAAACCTGCTAGTTGTAGTGGAAAAGAAAACAGAGGCTGGGAAAAAGTGTTTTTTCTTCTCAACCTCTCTCCCATCTCCAGAATTATTGAAAGCTGCCTTTGAGCATAATAAATAATCCAGAAAGGGGGTGGAGGTATATTTTTTTCCTTTGCAGGGTCCTTTTCAATGTTGCAGGGGAAAGACAAAGAAATCTAAACAACAGGGCCAACATTTTCAAAAGCAGCCAGAGATTCAGGGTGCTACAATTTTGCACCCCAAAAGTGGCAGCCACTCTGGAAAATGTGGATCTAACCATCTAGGGGGACTCCTGGTCGGGTTATTTTGTAAGTGGCCTGCCTGGGTGCCCAGAGGCCGTTAGTCAGTGGAGAAAGTGATGAGGGACTGGACCTTGCCTGGCCAATAAACCCATGTAAGGAAAACCCACCTACGCACTTTGAAATCCAGGGACGGGTGGCCACCCTGGGGCGCGGATCTCGCTCAATCGGTGCGTGGGGCTGCCCGCTGCTCAGCCCCCTCGCCTGCCGCTGGGCAAGGGACCGGACACTAGCAGAGGGAGCCCGGCTGCAGCCGGCCGCCCTGCCCCGTCTGTGCAGTGAAGCAAGCGGGGAAGGGCGCAGGACAGGATCCCCCTGCTCTGCTCCGACCTCTGGCTCCCCAGTGCCGGGATAGCCCCCGCTAGCTCCGCGGAGCGGCACAACCCACGCTGCGGACGAGCCACCCCCGAAACAAAGTTAATCCCTGGCGACCCCTTCCCTGCCCACGAGCGGGGTGGGGGATGCAGATGCGACGCCCCCCCCCGCGGAGGGGGGCAGGGGAGGCTGGAGGGACTGGGGAAGGGGAGAGGCCTCTTCTCCCCCCCCCCAACACTTCCCTTCACCTTTCACGCCGAAGTTTAATTATAAGCCGGATCCTGACTGTGCCAGCGGATCCGCTGTGAGCTCTGCCAAGGCTAGGGGGGAGCTTTCGCTCGCTCTGCAGCAAAGACGGAGTCTCCCCGCCCGCTGCTGCAGAGGGGCGGTGCAGACACCCCCGGAGGTGCCAAGGGAGCTAGCGGAGCAGCCACCCCGGAGCTGGCGGGGGGCCGGGTGCCAGATCCCCTCTCCGGGCTGGTGGGGGAGCAGCCCGGCGCCCTGCTGCCACGGGCATGTGCCCGTCGTCGTAGGTGGGGAGCGCGCCCCTGGTATGCGGGGTGATGGATTTCCAGGCTGCAGCTTTACTCTGCTGCTGCTGCTTCTTTCCCCTCATCCTGCCCGTTACCCCAGGTAAGAGCGCGCGGGGGCCGGAGCCGGGGCCGCCCGGCGGGAGGCTGCGGCTGGCCCCAGCCTGGACAAGTTCATGGCACTTTTGTCACGGGCGGAAAGTTCTGCTGCGGGCGGCGGGCGGCGGGGGGCGGGGGGCGGGGGGGGGCGGCTTTGGTTCCTCACCCGTTCGGCTGCGGCTGCTCCCAGCTCCTGTCTGTGCGCTCGGAGAGACTTTCTTCAGCTTCTCTTCGGTCTCGCCGCAGAGAGGGAGAAGGCGGTGCGGGGACGTGAGTCCCTGTGTCCCGGCGCGGGACGCACACACGCTGCGAGCCAGAGGCGGTGGGGAGCGTTACTCGGTCCCACAAGCGCACCCGCACCCGCCATGTTCCGGGAAGCGGGTCCTGGGAAGCCGCCGCTGAGCGGGTAGACGACAATGCAGAAGACCCAGTGTTTCCTCTTGTCATCTTGGTGTGCAGTGGCTGGCGTGAACGGGAAGAACTTGCCACCTTAACGCAAGTAAACGGGTTTAAAAACTTCCCAGAGGTCGTCTCACGCTGATTTTTTTTTTTTTTAATGCCACTGTTGAAGAACTGAGTATTTCTCTACCCTACGCGTGTTTTTCTAGTTCAAGTTCCTCCCAAGTTCTCATTTTCTCTTATGGATTTTAGAGTGGCGCTTTTCTTCCCGCTGAGTGCGAGCAGGGATTTCTCTTGCAATGTCATTATTTCAAACGTTAATGATTGCACGTGAGATTACGATTATTTAACAGATTAAAATATTTACATTCAGTTGTCTGCAAAGAAAACGTGCCTGTTGCTCTTTAACTTTTGCTATTCTCGTACACTTTAATCAAAATTTAGTGTTTCTTCATAACGCAGCCTTGTCGAATGGATTCAACATGTGTACTATCAAATTTTTAGAATGCAAATTATTTCTGACTAAAGGTACTTTTGTATAAATAAAAATATAATAGTATCTGTGATGTGCAAAACGACTTAGACCCTTTTATGTCATTTTCAATTTTATGTAAATTGATATTAATATTGCAAAAAATGTGCGTGTGCCAAAGTGGTTTAACTTGTACAGTTCTGAGGAACCTCCATTCCAGGTGTCTAACAGCTGAATTGCTAGGAGATATGTTTATTTAAAGTTACATTTTGTTTTTAGAATGAGAACAAATCTAAATTTTATACATTTTTGGATAGTTTTAAAGCATCTATAATCTATATAGAATGTGAGGATATGGTTCTGTTTAGTACTGACACTTTACAAATCTCTCTCCTAGATGTTGTTTGTAAATCTGGCTGCCACCCAGTGAATGGATTTTGTGAAAGTCCTAGTGAATGCAGGTAAAGAGATCTACCAGCTGAGGTTATTAGTGAAGGGACTGATTATTCTTGTAAAAAAAAAAAAAAAAAGACAGAAATTAGAACAATTTGCCCGCTGAAAATGTGATGCCATAAGGACACAGCTCTCCACTAACAGACTGTAACTAGAATTGTATAGCATATTAAAGAAACCTGGATGCCTCTGAGAATTAGAATATTTCTTTTAAAATATCCTAGGAGCACCTATAGAAAGATACTTAAGAGGGCTAAGTTATTTTAGGTTTAAAATATTTGTTTTTCTTGCACCTAAAGTGAACCGTTTTTCTTTAATTCTTTCCCCAGTATTTTATAAACATTGAAAGTCTTTTTTTCCAAATGCATTACATGTAGCAGTGTTATCTTTGCAAATTCAGTTTTTTGTGCCTTTTAAAAGGAGAACAGCCTGGTAATTATTTTAAAAAACCTCTGTATCTTGTCTTGCATCTATTTCAGGTGTCAACCTGGGTGGCAAGGAGCTCTCTGTTATCAGTGTGTTCCTTTTCCTGGTTGTGTGCATGGCAGCTGTGCCAAACCATGGCAATGTGTCTGTGAAGAAGGATGGGTTGGCAGCCTTTGTGACATAGGTTTGCAAATACTTTCCTTTAATAGAGCAACATAATGACAGGTTTCAGAGTAACAGCCGTGCATGCATCCGATGAAGTGAGCTGTAGCTCACGAAAGCTCATGCTCAGATAAATTGGTTAGTCTCTAAGGTGCCACAAGTACTCCTTTTCTTTTAGAGCAACATAGTTTCCCAGAGATTAAATGAAGTGATTACAGCTCCATCTGGTGTTAGAAATATGCAAAAGTTTTTCCCTAGATGTTTTCTTTCTAAAATGAATATTTGACCGAAAACACGAAGAGACATGAATTTTTTTGGGGGGGGGAGCGAGGGCGGTGAAGGGGGGAGAGAAAAAAAAAGCCCTATGCATTCACATTTTAGGTGAAAACACAATATCTTGTATAATATAGTTCTGGATATTGTTAGAATTATGTATAAAACCCTAATTCCATTTTTAACTATGATTGTCACATGCAGATGGTAAATAACAAATTCTACACTGGTTCCGTAAATGTAAGAAGTCCCCGTGGGTGTGTTCAATCAGTTGAAATAATTCATTATTCAACATCATGTGCAGATGATAGTATAAGTTGAAATAAACACATGAGTTTGGTGCTTGACTAAATATTTTCTAGCAAAGGATTTGAATGGAACTATTAGAAGGTATAGCATTTAATTCTTCCCTCATTCAAACCACTGTAGATCAAAAGAAATTCCAGTGATTCAATGGAGTTACATTGGTGTTAAACCAGTAGAAAAGGAGAAGTGGGCTCATATTTTTGCCAGTCTTCTGGGTTTCATCATCTTCTAGTTTATCAAAAGTTAGTTTGTTGCTGTGTTCTGTAACTTGATGTTCAAGAAATCCTTCTTATTCATTAGGCAATTCTCATTGAATAACATTTTCAAAGTCTCCTATGTGACTTAGAGCCTAAATCCCATCATCTTTGAATTAAACTTGGGTTTTTATGGTCCAGATTTTCAAAGGTATTTAGACACCAAAGATGCAGATAGGTACCTAGAGAGATTTCAGAAACACTTAAGTAGATTAGATACTTTTTTGTTTTTAAATCCCACTAGGCACCTATCTGCATCTTTAGGAACCTAAATACCATTGAAAATCTGTCACTTTTAAAAATGGAACTTAGTCACTTGAAATCAATGGGCGTTAGAAACTTGATCTGGTTTGACACTTCTGAAAATAACACAAGTTTCCGATCTAGATCTCTAGGCACCTAAATACTTTGAAAATCTGGTCCTAAGTCACTAAGTCCCTTTTGAAAATAACTTGGGTAGATTTGAAAATATTACCTATTATCTCTATATTTAGTAATACCAAGCATGCTCTACAGACATCCAAAAATTATTTCACTCACCACTAGGAGTCAGTTTTTGCAAACTTGAATCCAGGGCCTGCTAAGGACATGTCAAGAATAATCAGAATGATAGAATTAGCTGTTTGTCTGATGTCGGGGTATATCAGGTATATTGAAAATCATGCCAGTCCAATGGATTTAGCTAGTCTGGACATGTTCTCTAATTCATATTGGGTCAGCAGAGAGAAGCTTCCTCCCTGTTATTGGATGGCCTTTACCCGTGATTGTCATGATCCAATAAAGCAATATAGCATGACATGGAGCAACTGCTCAGTCATTGGATTGGACCTTCCTCTGCTAGGAAGATGGTTGTATAAAGTTGTGTTGAATTGCTATAACTCATTAACACATACCACTAATCCAGATTTGATCAGGTTAGGAAGAAAGAGGAAATTCCACAGGACAAATAGGAGGCTTCTGCCCAATTTGGGATGGTTAGCATGTATGAATAACTGACTTCCATATGGAAACACTAAATCCAATACAGTACCTCAGTATAAAATACTAGACTCCTACCTATAAAGGAATCCCCCTTAACATTTTATCTTTGCATGTGAGAAGTGGAGACAACCACTGTTACATTTTCACAAGCGAATGGACCTAAACTGGCATTTTTAGCTCCTCAGGCAGTCTATAGCTATGAGTGTACACCAGATCAAAACATACATTTACTATGTTGCTCTAAAGAATCAAGAAAGTTCCTAAGTAATGCACCTTTTTATGGGAATTTGTTGCACTTCCTCAATGTCCTCCATTTTTGCAACTTTTAAAGACTGTATATGTTTGCCAAGGTGTTTCTGTATGCAGCCACTGTTTGGCGATATTCAGATGTGGGGGTTGGTGCAGCCTTGTTATGAGGAAATGGGCCAGCAGTGGTGATATTATTGTTGGTAAGGGGCTCCAGTCCATGCCTGAATATCTACACACCAATTTTTAAGCTCCAGGGCCCAAGCCTGTTGAACCTGAGTCAGCTGACCTGGGAAAGTTGCAGGTTTTTTAATCCCCTTGTAGACATACCCTGAGTTATTTAATCACATGCTTGAAGATGAGTACATGCTTGAGCACTTTACCGGATCAAGGCAAGAGGGTAGAGCACTTTGCAGGATCCAACCCCATATTTAAAACCCATACACATGTGTCAGGGTGTAACCAGGTTGGCCACTTCTCATGCACCCCCTTTTGGCCTAGGGTCAGGCTACAGGCAGACTACCTCAGTTTCCCCACTTGGACTGTTCAAATAAAACTTCCCTTCAAGCTTTTTCTTGGTCAAAATATAAAATAAACTGCAAATAAAACTCAAAATCCCCAAACAAGGTCCTCCTAAATCCACACAACATAAGATTTCTTTTCCTTCTCCCAGGCCTTCCTGCCTGGGGCAACTCCCCCTGGTCTCTGGGTCGTCACTGCAGGAGCCTTTCCTCACTTTCTCTCAACGCTGCCACAGCTTCCTAGGTTTCTCCCTTTATTGCACCCTCCTGCTCCTTTTACAGCAAAATCACTTGATTGCTCTCAGGTGAGACTCATGCTATGATCAGGGTTGGCTTAGCCCCAGCCTGTGGTGAAAGCCACCCTGTTACAGAGGGTTTCTCTTTCTTGAGCTAGCTTTGTGACATGCCACAGAGGGTGTATGTACCACACAGAATAACTTTCAAAACAGAGGGGAAAACCAGTGTGGCTGGTTTGTTCTATGGAAACCAAGGCGAAAAGCCCACAAAATTAGTGCCATTATAGTAACTATGGTGTTCAGAATATGTGCTTGGTATCTTAATGACAGCTCATTTGGAACATAGGAGTCTCCACAGCAGATCAAATCAATGGTCCAGCTAATGGTCTCTGATACTGAGCAGTGCCAGACGTTTAAGAGGAAGGTGCAAGAAACCCGCCAGTGAACTGCTACTGGGGAATTTGCTTCCTAATACAAACAATTAGTGATTGCTGAAACATGAGGGTTTAACTCTTTGTACCTCCTATTTTAATTCTATGTAAAGCAACTGTAGATATTCTCATCCATGTAAATGGCTAATCCTTTTCTGAATTCTCTTAAGCTCTGGGCCTCAGTTATCTCTGGTGGTAAGAAATTCCACAGCTCATCCGTCATTTGAGAGAAGGGTGGGGGGAAATTCAAGAATAATGTTGGGTTTTTTTTAAAGTAGAGAATTTATTCCTATAGGCTCAAGGATTGTGTCATTTTCCTAGCTAGTGAGCTGTTATATGCCTTATTTTCTTTCCTTCCTTATTTTTTTCTTATACATTTCTTATTTAATGTTATTAAATGTGTGTCTATTGCAGGGTATCTCCTTTCTCCTGTATCAGGGTTGTGTTTGGTTAGCTCCCCTTAAGGCTTGCCAAAATGGGCACACAACAGTGCTGCGAAATGCGGTCGAGGCTATTTTGGTCCTTGTGGAAACCACCGTTTACACACAAAAGTTCACATAAAGTGGTAGTGTGGCAATCGGGACAGACTAAGATAGTGGAAAATAGGCCCCTATACAGGGGGAAGAGCATTTTACTGTAATTGTAACTGGACAACGTTTATAGTTATGGTTAATATTTTACATTGCTTCATGATATTCCTCTGGGTTCACATTATCCTGTGGGTTTAGGTGGGAAGTAGAATTTAATATTCATCACATCCTTATTTATCACTTTAGAAAAAGGTATACGCACAGTGCTGTCACTCAAAATGCGTGTGTGAGCTTGCAAGACCTCGCAGCAAGTTGCAAGACCTCACAGCAGCTGCCATGTTATCTTGGTTCATTTATTTATTTATTTATTTCATTTTAAATCTTCAATAGTTGCTCTGGAGGAGACTCAGTCTAAGAGAGTAATTGTGAAAGATTACGTGCGTGACTTACCAGGCAAAAATATAACAGGGTGCACTCTTCTGGCACCATCATGTAAGAGGTAAATGCCAACCAGCAAAGACTATACCACAGAGAGAGGAACAAGTTGAAGTTCAAAGGTGGTTTCTAGAGCTGGGCTGGAAACAGTTTTCCCATCCCACAAAAATTTTCCCATTCTGCATCGGGATGAAACTGAGACCTTTCAAAGTTTTTCAGGTAAACAAGAAGCCCTCCACAGTAGCCAATAGTCTAATAAGGGCATCTACCTGCAATTTGAAGGACACAAGTTCAAGTCCTTGCATCACCCACATCTCAGGTGAGCCACCGAGCTACACAGTCACTCTCTCTGTCTGGCCCAATGAATATGTAATTGAGATAGACACCATGATGCCAGAATAGTAAAGATGGTGATTAGGGATGTTGGAAGACCCAGGCTCATGTCCCTGCACAAGATCAGGCAGAACAAGGACTTGACCCTGGGTTCTCCACATTGCAGATGTGCCCAGAATTTCCAACCAGGACCCAAGTAACCTTTCCAATGAATTTTCATTGAAACCAACCCTCTCCTAAGAAAAGTTTCAGTTTCAACCAAATTGGCATTTGCTGACACCCTCCCTGCCCAAGAAAATCTAAATTCCTAAACAGCTCCTGTGTTTTGTTACTTACAAATACCAGTTGTCTCTTTTAAAACGTAAAATGCTTTTGTGTAGGACTTGAAACATCAGGCAATCTGGAGAAATTTGTAAATATACCATTTTTAGATTGCACATTGCTTTATCTGACTTACATGCATGAAGTAGTTGGGAATATGAGGTGGTGTTTATAGTAATCAGTAGCTCTCCCCCCACCTCTAACTTTTTATTGTTAATATTACTTATTCATAGAGAGAAGCAATCCAAGTGTATTTCACAAAGTGAGAGCTAATGGGTGGGGAACAAGCTGACTGACTATGAAGTAACTGAACAATCTGCCCTCCATTAGAGAGAAGAATAAATCAAAATATATGCAATGCAGGATGAAGGACCTTTAAAAATGCACTTAGTCTTTTTGTATTGTTTACTATTTCATGACTTTTATATGATAAAGTAGACCCTGATTTCTCATGTGCTAAATATTTAACATTACGACTAATGGTTTTTGATGTAACAAAACTGTCTGTTTTTGTTAACACAGATATTCACCCATGTTCTTCAAAACCCTGCACCAATAATTCAACATGCATAGAGACTGGAGATGGAGGATATATTTGTTTGTGTGCCAAGGGATTTACAGGAAAAAACTGCCATCTGAAAAAAGGGCCCTGCATTATTAATGGGTAAATATTGATTTCTGATATAAATATACAATCCTACTAAATTTTTCTCTGGTTTTCTTTCTTAAATCATAAAATGTTTGATATGTAACACATAACTTTTCCGCCGACATGGTAGTTTAGTTTCTAGCCTATTTGTTTCTAGACTCAAATTGACTAATTCTGATCTATTCCTATTATATAAATCTGATCAGATTTTTAGCATGAGTCTGTGTGCATAATTTGAACCTCAAATATTCAAAATTGCACATATTGTAGTAATATTATGTTTGGGTTTTTTTTACAGTTTCAATAGATAAACGTCAAAAGTACGTTCTAGGTGCTCTTAACAAATAATTAAAAATACAATCCAATTAAGACCAAAAGAGCAGTAGCCAACCAGCAACCTCCTTTAGCACAAAAGAACCCTGTCTGCAACACCAAGGTATTTGAACTCCCATAAAACTCTACACCCAGTGTAGTAGTTAAATAAGGGGAGACATTGGGTGGGAGGGATAGCTCAGTGGTTTGAGCATTGGCCTTGCTAAATCCAGGGTTGTGAGTTCAATTGTTGAGGGGGCCATTTAGGGATCTGGGGCAAAAATTGGGGATTGGTCCTGCTTTGAGCAGGGAGTTAGACTAGATGACCTCCTGATATTCTATGATTCTCATTAAATCAGCAGAGAAGGGGCGGGGGTTTGTGCTGCTTCCTTGGGCCACAGAGCGGAGAGGGAGTTTCTTTCTTCTCGCCACCCACATTCCAAGTAGCCCCTGCCTTTATGGTCAGCTAAACCCACCAAACCTCAGGCTTCCCGAAATGCCTGTCCAAATGGACGAGCTTGGCAGCATGCTGTAAGGGTATGTCGACACTGCAGCTGGGCGTGTGCGTCCCAGCTTGAGCAGACAGATATGTGTTAGTTTTGCTTGAACTAATGTTCTCAAAATAGTAGGGTTGCTGGGGATAGCACAGGCAGCAGCTTGGCTCGCTGCTTGAGTACAAACCATCTGGTCTCCCTGAGTGTGAACTCAGGCGGCTAGCCCGAGACACTGCCTCTGCTACCCCTGGCCACGTGGCTATTTTTAGCACATTCGCTCAAGCAGACCTAGCAGTGTTGAAAGACCTAAAAGTCAACAAATTGGATTAGCGGGATGGGACTGGACAGAGGAGAGGGTTGTGTTTGATAGTGAAGGCCTCTTGCGCAGAACAGCCTTCCAGCGGCTCCTTCTCCTCTGTACAAAGGCATCCCCAGCTCAAGCACCTCCATTAACCTCTGTAGCTGGCATCCAAGTGGCCATTTATTTATTCACATTTGTAAAAACTGCCTTTCTGATATGTATTGGGCCTGATCCAAAGCCCAACAAAACCCAGGGAAAGAATTCCCTTGACTTAAGTTTCAGAGTAGCAGCCGTGTTAGTCTGTATTTGCAAAAAGAAAAGGAGGACTTGTGGCACCTTAGAGACTAACCAATTTATTAGAGCATAAGCTTTCGTGAGCTACAGAAGTGGATTCCCTTTCTGAAGTACTTAACTAACTGGCTGTTTGGAAGATTTTCTCATGCTGTCACATTAAGCATGCATAAAACTGTCCAGTCATGTGTCTAATTAGTCATTTGTATGCTCATAACTGAATATGCAGTCACAATATCTGCATGTACAAGTTAGGCATATGTCTGACAGCATGGCCCATAAAGTAGATATGTAGACAACTGGCAGGTGTTTACATGCAAAATATTAACTATTCCTTAGACCTGTACTGTAAGGTAAATCATCTATAATGTACAAATTAAAGGAAATTAGTACCAGTAAATGAAATCAATTAAGGATATAATGTCTGAAATATGGATATTGTTTTAATTAAGCATGTAACAAAAGATTTGGACAGACAAACATTAAGAGGCTGAAACAGCAACAAGGGATTAGAAGGAATATAATTTAGTGAAATTCAAGCTTTTATTCATTGATGAAGGCTGGCAGTATTCTGATACAATAAACTCTACATGCAATATTACATTAATGGCTGAACTCAGATTACTATGGGGAAAATAGACTTTAAGGTTTGAACCTATTAATTAAGAAACCTATTCCCTATGAGTCTTGTGTTATGATGGCTTTTTGGCTGCACATTTTGTCCATGACTCAGTTGTCACTAGGTTTTAATAATATAGCTGGGAACAGAACTGTCTGAAAAATGATGAAAAAAATGTGAATAATTTTTTAATTAAATTTGAAAAAATCCAGCCAGCTCTAGATTCTTAGGAGGAATCTCTTCTGTTCTATCAAGGGTCTTCTCACATTCTCCTAGTATCTGAAGTCCTTTAATCCTCGTGCATTTTATTATGATAAAGCAGGAGCTTCACTACGGTTAAGGCTGCTACCAGCTTACATTATAAAATGCTGTTTTAGCTTCCCTAGAGCTTTGGTTTGGAAAATTGTCTTAGCCTGAAAATTGGCAGATTTCCCCTGAGGTTGAAGCAGAATATTTCTGCAAAGCTTGAAGAAAATTAATCAATTTCTGTGTTATAAATCACTTTAAAAATAATTATCCTGATTTGAAACATTGACTTTTGTCTAAGGTTTCCTTGTCTCCCTTTAGTTCAACAATGGTTTGTTACAACCCTTTCAGCCTTTCCATGTAGTTAAATCTCCTTGGAAACTTCTGCACTCATTATATTTGATGAAAATGGGTTGTAATTGAGCAAACAAATATTTATTTTGTATAAGGCTGTTGCCCAAACATGCTCTCACTGACTTCAAGCTGGAGATTCTTGCTGAAATACTCAGGGTTCAACTGGTCAACGTATTTGGGGTTGGGAAGGAATTTTCCCCTGGGTCAGATTGGCAGAGACCCTGGGAGTTTTTTGCCTTTCTCTGCAGCAGGGGGCTCTCGCAGGTTTAAACTATTGTAAATGGTGGATTCTCTGTAACTTGAAGTCTTTAAATAATTATTTGAGGACTTCAGTAACTCAGCCAAAGGTTATGGGTCTATTACATGATTGGGTGGGTGAAGTTCTGTGGCCTGTAAAGTGCAGGAGGCCAAAGTAGATGATAATGAAGGTCCCTTCTGACCTTAAAGTCTATGAGTCTATGACTTTGTTCCAAACCTGTGCTCTGTTATGTCAGTGGAAGATTTTTGCCATTGACTTCAGTGGGGCCAGGTTGGGTAATTTGTGTACATGTGAGTTATTTTACCCTCATTGGTTGGTTGCAGTTTACAGTGTAAGGATGGCTGATGTTCAGTGCTCGGTAAGGGAATTGGTGGCATAACAAAGGCCTAACAGAAATCTTCCTTTAACTCAGACAGTAGAGGTTTGGCTTTTAGGAATTGCAGGGACACAATTCCAGTCACTGCTCTGCAGGTATGTGTTTTGTTATGGAGGGGCGATAGCCCGTCTCCTATTTATGTGTTTTGTACAGCACCTGCTACACTGGGGCTCTGATCTGATTGGAGTCTCCGTCGTGGTTCAGGGCTAATTGCACCTTTGAGTGTACCCTAACACCTTTGAGTGTACCCCCACAGGTGTTAGGCCTCATGCCCTTACCTTTTTCTGGTGTGAAACCCACATTTCTCCCACTCTTGAACTTCAGCACCATGTGGCCTGACTGGGTTTTGCACCAGCAAGTCTTCCCTTTGAGGGCTTGTGATCAGTGCTAACTAGAAGAACTAGACAGCTTTCTTAAACAAAGTCTTGTTTAATCTTAACAGAAAGAACAAAGAAAGCATAAGAGAAAATGGATTTTAAACCAAGAAAAGGGCTACACACATCTGTCTTACTTAATGCATAGGAAGGCCTAACTTCTTTAGAACCCCAAGTAGGTGTCCGTGTTTTTGTCAGCCTGTACCCTGTGAACAGCTCCCTGACAATTGCCTGATCTCCGGAGAAGGAGACTTTTTACCTTGTCTGTGCTCCTTTTGATTTCTTCAATCCCAGCCCTGGCAAAACAAGACTTCTGACTTGGCTCTAGCCTGAAAGTAGCATCTTCACAGCTAATAGTTCAGGCATTCTGTCTTACTGACCCCCAATATGCTTATTTGGAGCCATCATGTAGCCTTTCTGCTTGTTAACAACCTTGCTATTAAAGATTTCAGAGTAGCAGCCGTGTTAGTCTGTATTCGCAAAAAGAAAAGGAGGACTTGTGGCACCTTAGAGACTAACAAATTTATTTGAGCATAAGCTTTCGTGAGCTACAGCTCACTTCATCGGATACATTCAGTGGAAAATACAGTGGGGAAATTTATATACACAGAGAACATGAAACAATGGGTGTTACCATACACACTGTAACGACAGTGATCAGGTAAGTTGAGCTATTACCAGCTATTACTTCAATCTCTCTGGTCACTCGATTACAGATCTAAAAGTGGCAATACTTCAACAAAAAAACTTCAAAAACAGACTCCAATGAGAGACTGCTGAATTGGAATTAATTTGCAAACTGGGTACAATTAACTTAGGCTTGAATAGAGACTGGGAGTGGATGGGTCATTACACAAAGTAAAACTATTTCCCCATGTTTATCCCCCCCCCACTCCCCACTGTTCCTCAGATGTTCTTGTCAACTGCTGGAAATGGCCCACCTTGATTATCACTACAAAAGGTTCCCCCCACCTCCTGCTCTCCTGCTGGTAATAGCTCACCTTACCTGATCATTCTCGTTACAGTGTGTATGGTAACACCCATTGTTTCATGTTCTCTGTGTATATAAATCTCCCCACTGTATTTTCCACTGAATGCATCTGATGAAGTGAGCTGTAGCCTGCTATTAAAGTAAACCAACATATGCATGCAGTGAGGGTGACCAGATATCAAGTGTGAAAAATTGGGACAGGGGGTTGGGGGGGTAATAGGTGCCTATATAAGAAAAAGAAAAAAAATATTGGGACTGTCCCTATAAAATCGGAACATCTGATCACCCTACATGCAATAAATATTCCAGTAACTATCCCAATAACTAGGTCACATACAGTGTTCATAAATTATTACAGATGAGCTCCTGACCTTCACAAAAATATTCCTGAATGCCACCTACTGGATCTGGCCCTGTGTCCTGGGGAAATTATTGTTTTCATATGCTGGCTTGGAAGTCGTGTCCTGTTTCCTAACGTTCCTTAAAGCGTGTTTTCCAAATGTTAGAATGCTGAGACTCCTTCAGGAATATTAAACAAATTGCAACTCCCCTTCAACTCTGTGTTGTTAAAGATCTGCCCAGTTTAATTTATACATCTTCCGCACCCACTGCCTTCTAGCCCTTTGTCCCCCCTTTGGGTGGGGGCGCACCCCACTTTTTGGGAATTACTGATGTAGATCTTTATGACTTTTTTATTCTTTCTTACATGCCTGGATGGAACAGTTATCAGTGTTGATGTTGTCAAGTGTCATCACGGGCATCTGAGTTAACACTTGATATGAATAGGACAGTTCGCACATCAGAGCTATTATTTCAGCTTATTGGCAAACTCAGGCAGATATCACTGTATCAGTTACACTTGGATCAAGTGCTGAAAATATTCTTCACAATCATAACAGCTAGAGCCAACTTTTTTTTTAAATGAGAGCAGAGTCCTGGGAGAACAATGGAGTGGCCATATCCACTTGGCTGGTAGTTCATACACCACTTTTTGTGAAACACTGTCTTAAAACATGAGTGTTTAATACAGTAGAATTGCTGCTGTGTTCTTAGAGAATTAACTTTAATATATTACTTATTTTAATCATATACTTAACCTTATGTGAATAATAATAAAGGTGTTCTTAAAATTCCCCATGATTCCTCTAAATTTTGTTCTGCTTTGTTTTACACATATTCAATATTCAGATGATGATCATAAAATCATAGCACTGGAAGGGACCTCGAGAGGTCATCTAGTCCAGTCCCCTGCATTCGCGGCAGGACTAAGTATTATTCAGACCATCCCTGACAGGTGTTTGTCTAACCTGCTCTTAAAAATCTCCAATGATGTAGATTCCACAGTCTCCCTAGGCAATTTGTTCCAGTGCTTAACCACCCTGACAGTTAGAAAAATTTTCCTAATGTCCAACCTAAACCTCCCCTGCTGCAATTTAAGCCCACTGCTTCTTGTCCTCAGGGGTTAAGAACAACAATTTTTCTAGACCTTTAATCATGATCTTACACCCCTTCTTATTCTCTCTCCAACTTTCATCCCAATTCCCAAAGAAATTGGTGAATTATCCCATTCCAAACACAAGGGCTCAAATCCCCCCCTCCCCATAACAAAGGGTTTTGACTGATTTTTTCCTAACACCATAAATCTTACTTTGAGCCAAGAGAGGTTGCCGGACTCTTCGAGGCACCTGCTCACCACCCAGTTTCCAGTGGACCACAGGACAATTAATCCTGTCATCCTCTGTTTTAACCAGACAGTATAGTCTGGCTTGTAATCTGCCTTCTGGCTCTCATAATTACCACCACCCCAAACGTCACCAATCTCCCTTTACTAACTGTACTTTACTTCTGCGAAATCCTGAAAGAGTATAAAAACCCACTCTTCTTTCCAGACCCCATCACTGCAAACTCCCAATTCCAGGCTTGCAGGAGCTTTCCTCCCAACTCCCAGCTACAGTGGGAGATGTTCAGGGAGTCACCAATAGTTTATTTCACTTGGTGGAAACAAAGAACAACCAGCCTACTCCTCTACCATAATAGGCAGGTACTTCTGGGGAGCCCCTCAATGCTTCACTCCCCCATGAAACCTAGGACTCCAGTATCCACACTGGAGTACGCAGACCTGGGTCAAACCATCGTATCCCAGGCTTCCTAGCACACTTCCCAGCTGTGGCCATTCATGCCCCTGGTTCATAATTCACTGTGAGGAAACTTGACAGTCCACCTCGCACATTACTGGAAGTTGTTGCAGCCCTTCAAATTCCAGACAGATCCTGCTGAGCTATCTTTCATAGAATCATAGAAGATTAGGGCTGGAAGAAACCTCAGGAGGTCATCTAGTCCAGCCCCCTGCTCAAAGCAGGACCAACCCCAACTAAATCATCCCAGCCAGGGTTTTGTCAACCAGGTCTTAAAAACCTCTAAAGATGGAGTTTCTACCACCTCCCTAGTAAACCCATTCCAGTGCTTCACCACACTCCTAGTGAAATAGTTCTTCCTAATAACCCACCTAGACCTCCCCCACTGCAACTTGAGACCATTGCTTCTTGTTCTGTCATCTGCCACCACTGAGAACAACCTAATTCCATCTTCTCTGGAACCCCCCTTCAGGCAGTTGAAGGCTGCTATCAAATCCGCCCTCACTCTTCCCAGCCCCCTAATTATTTTCATTGCCCTCCGCTGGACTCTCTCCAATTTGTCCACATTCTTTCTGTAGTGGGGAGCCCGAAACTGGATGCAGTACTTCAGATGTGGCCTCACCAGTGCTGAATAGAGGGGAATAATCACTTCTCTTGATCTGCTGGCAATGCTCATACTAATGGAGTCCAATCTCTTGTCAGCCTTCTTGGTAACAAGGGCACACTGTTGACTCATATCCAGCTTCTCGTCCACTGTAATCCCCATGTCCTTTTCTGCAGAACTGCTGCTTAGCCAGTCGGTCCCCAGCCTGTAGCAGTGCATGGGATTCTTCCATCCTAAGTGCAGGACTCTGTGCTTTTGTTGTTGAACCTCATCAGATTTCACTCTGAACCCTATCCCTCCCCTCCAGTGTATCTACCTCTCCCCACAGCTTAGTGTCATCTGTGAACTTGCTGAGGGTGCAATCCATCCCATCATCCAGATCATTATTGAAGATATTGAACAAAACCGGCCCCAGGACCAACCCCTGGGGCACTCTGCTTGATACTGGCTGCCAACTAGACATGGAGCCATTGATCACTACCCGTTAAGCCTGATGATCTAGCCAGTTTTCTATCCACCTTATTGTCCATTCATCCAGTCCTTATTTTTTTAACTTCCTGGCAAGAATACTATGGGAGTCTGTATCAAAAGCTTTGCTAAACTCAGGGTATATCACATCCACTGCTTTCCCCATATCCACAGAGCCATTATCTCATCATAGAAGGCAATCAGGTTGGTCAGGTATGACTTGCCCTTGGTGATCCATGCTGACTGTTCCTGATCACCTTCCTATCCTCCAAGTGTTTCAAAATGGTTTCCTTGAGGACCTGCTCCATGGTTTTTCCAGGGACTGAGGTGAGGCTGACTGATCTCTAGTTTCCCGGATTCTCTTTATTCCCTTTTTTAAAGATGGGCACTATATTTGCCTTTCCCCAATCGTCCGGGACTTCCCCCGATCACCACAGTTTTTCGAAGATAATGGCCAATGGCTGTAGAATCACATCAGCCAACTCTCTCAGCGCTCTCTGATACATTTGATCCAGCCCCATAGACTTGTACAAGTCCAGCTTTTCTAAATAGTCCTTAACCTGTTCTTTCACCACTGAGGGCTTCCCCCCTCCTCCTCATACTGTGCTGCCCAGTGCAGCAGTCTGGGAGCTGATCTTGTCTGTTAAGACTAAGGCAAGAAGAGTATTGAGTACTTCAGCTTTTTCCATATCATCTATCACTAGGTTGCCTCCCCCATTTGGTAAAGGTCCCACACTTTCCCTGAGCTTCTTCTTGTTGCTAACATACCTGTAGAAACCCTTCTTGTTACCTTTCACATCCCTTGCTAGCTGCAACTCCAATTGTGCTTTAGCCTTCCTGATTACACCCTTGCATGCTTGAGCAATATTTTCATACTCCTCCCTAGTCATCCCTCCAAGTTTCCACTTCTCGTAAACTTCCTTTTTGTGTTTAAGCTCACCAAAGATTTCTCTGTTAAGCCAAGCTGGTCTGTATCTTTCGGGTCTGTCTGCTCCCAGTCTGGAACCAGCAGTATGAAGGAGACACCATTTGAAGACCTTCGCTTGCTTGCACTTTCACTTCCGTTTCAGTAAACGGGCATTACATCCATGATATGCTGGTGGACATTCCAGTGGCAGTTTCTGACCTACTGAAGGTGCCTGACAGAGGAGGAGGATATAGACCTGGAAGAATGGAACTTGCTAATGCTGCTTGCAACTCTCAGTGTAGCCACTGATTCCCTATTAGACCAGTGCTTCTGGAGCCAGGCCTCAAGCACAAACTGGTGGGATCACATCATCACAGGGACCTGAAATGACCAGCAGCAGATCCAGAACTTTTGCATGAAGAAAGCTATATTTTTGTGAGCAGCTTGCCCCAAGACTCCAGCACCATGACATGCATGAGGGTAGCAGTATCAGTCCAGAAGCATTGATGGGACTCACATGCCCATTGATGGGACTCACATGCGCATGATTTGGTCTCCTCACGGAGGGCATGAGTACATAAACTGCAAAGAGTACTGCTCCATTACTAGGCAGACCCTTGTGGACCTCTGAAGATGATTTTTGGATGCCAGCATGGGCTGCACTGGAAAAGTTCATAATGCCAGGGTTTCTCAATGATTGGGAGTCTACATTCAAGGACAGGCTGGGACAATATTCCCACCAAATGATTGTCATAAATGGAGTTACTGTCTACACTATTACCCTGGTGGACCCTATGTATCCCCTTTTGCCTTGGCTTATGAAATCATATTCTGATCTCAGAGGGCCTGGCAAAAGACAATTCAATTACACTCTCAGCAGGCACAGAACAGTGGTTGAATGTTCATTTGGCAGACTGAAATCCCACTAGTGCTGTTTGCAAACACGTTTGGATGCCTGTGTTATCTGTATTTTTGTAGCTTGCTGTTTTCTTCATAATCTGGGTGAAGCCAAAGTTGTGCCATTTGCCCCTGAATGGACCTTCGCAGTAATGGATTGCTGTACCAGTACACGCAAACAGAAAGTGCACTTATTGCAGTTGGGACAGAATGTAACCTAGCAACACAAATCAGGGAATCTATGTTCCCACATTCTGGATTTGCATGATCCAATGGAAAGGGACAATAGTAGGTTTATGAATGTTCTTGTACAGTCTTTACAGTAAAAGAAGTACTGTCACATCACACATGAAATACGTGTGTGTGTGCGGCGTGGGATTGCCATACATTGTAGTTATGAATGACATGACTGCTTATGAACTGGCAAGAACTGTGGATTTAGTGTATGGCTCAGTGTAGACAAATGTATTGAGAAATAGTGTTTGCATGCAGCTTCCCAGCTGTTCCTTAGCATTTGTACACAATAAATTCCCAGAGATGTGGTTCTTATCCCTGGCTTTTCAGTAGTCAGGCTTGAGTCACTTAATCTGCTCCCTGCACCAGTTCGTGGTCTGGTGAACAGTGCTGCCAGCTTCTTTGCTATTAGCTGGAATATGTGGCTAATTCTGGAACTCTTGCTGAAGTTGAACTGTTTGCTCGCCTTGCCTCAGAGATTAACCAAAATCTGGCTGTGCTCCCATGACTAGCTAGCGGCATGTTTGGCAGATGATTCCTTTGTTTTGGCGGCCATTACAAATGCAGGAGAAGGTTCACTCTGCTTGCAGCTCAATGGTCAGAACAAAATGGAAGGGTTAAATGTCAAGCAGCTGTACTTGAACCAGGTGCGTTGCTTCCATTTCCTGGGAGTCGATTAGCCAGACTTGAGATAGAAAGGTCAAAGGATGCTGTCCCAGAGGATTGTGGGATACCATTTGTGGGCTCTCAGGACCTGAGTCTGGGAGTCTTGGACCTGAGCTGTGCCCACATTGCACTATGATGGATTTTGGGCCTGAGCCCATTTGGGACTCAGGCTCAAACCCTCTACTTCTGCAGGATCCTGGGACCTGGGTCTATGTTAGATAGAATTGTGTGTAGATAGAAGGGTTTGAGTCTGAGTCTGGACTTACATTGCAATGTAGATATACCTTGAAAGTCTGGGAAGCGGGGCCATTCCAGCTCCAGAGATATGGGGTACTAGGGGAACATCCACCACCTGCTCATTCCTCTGAAGCTTATGCTTCTGATGCAGTCCAAACCACAGTTATCAGTAGATCTCCTAAGGCACCCAAGTCCCAGTGTGGGAATCCATAATGGGCAGGTCATTTAGCCAGTTGCAAATATTAACTATGTGTGTGCATGTAGCTGGAGCATGAGAGTAGTGATGTTCAATTCCCTACTAGTCTTTGGGTCTCCCACTATAAGTGCAATATTTTTAAATAACTATTTGAGTAATCTTTTCATGTACTGGCAGGTACTATGCTATATGCCTTCAGGAATATGGAATGATTGAGTCCTGTCAAGGTTAATGTTCTTTCAGTGTATCATAGAATCATAGAACATCAGGGTTGGAAGGGACCTCAGGAGGTCATCTAGTCCAACCCCCTGCTCAAAGCAGGACCAATCCCCAATTAAATCATCCCAGCCAGGGCTTTGTCAAGCCTGACCTTAAAAACTTCTAAGGAAGGAGATTTTACCACCTCCCTAGGTAACGCATTCTAGTGTTTCACCACCCTCCTAGTGAAAAAGTTTTTCCTAATATCCAACCTAAACCTCCCCCACTGCAACTTGAGTCCATTACTCCTTGTCCTGTCATCTTCTACCACTGAGAATAGTCTAGAACCATCCTCTTTGGAACCACCTCTCAGGTAGTTGAAAGCAGCTATCAAATCCCCCCTCATTCTTCTCTTCTGCAGACTAAACAATCCCAGTTCCCTCAGCCTCTCCTCATAAGTCATGTGTTCCAGTTCCCTAATCATTTTTGTTGCCCTTCGCTGGACTCTCTCCAATTTTTCCACATCCTTCTTGTAGTGTGAGGCCCAAAACTGGACACAGTACTCCAGATGTGGCCTCACCAATGTCGAATAGAGGGGAACGATCACGTCCCTCGATCTGCTGGCTATGCCCCTACGTACACATCCCAAAATGCCATTGGCCTTCTTGGCAACAAGGGCACACTGTTGACTCATGTATGAAGTTTTGCTGCTGCATGTAAAATTATCATGAAAGTAAGATGGAAATTCATTTGCAACCTCTTGCACGAGATTCCTGTTCTGCCACAGTGCAAGTAATGGACCGAATTATGCTGTAAATAACAACCCCATTGATTTTGCAAAATGTGGCCCACTGTCATGTATGGTCCTGTCTCTTGGCAGCTCTCTCTGGAATACTAATGTAGTCCAAATTAGGAAAGACATGTTTCTGTAATAAACGTAGTGGGTTCTGTTCAATATGTAAGTCAGTGACGCATCAAATAGTAATCTCAAACGGGTTTATTAAGTCAGATTTCTCTAACTACAAATAGAACAGCATGTAACAGAAAGGTGGTACTCACCAACCAGTTGGGGGGGGGGGGTGCGTGTCAGTCTGCATCTCACCCTTTCCCAGAATGATTTACATTTCCATCGGTTTTATAGATTCATTATCAAATGAGTTATGCCCTATATTTCTATCATAATAACTTTAACCTCCTTAACAATAAAGCATAGCATGAGTTAAAACAACTCTTAACCAGTCATTTCACTGTGTCCTTTGTGGTTTGGAATGTTTTAATAAATTGGCCAATCATATGGTAATGTCATGTTGTGGTTATACACAAGGTAAATAATATTCTTCTTAAATGCTTCCATCCTACATGCCCTTTCTTGTGGTTTCGGTTACAACTTCATAACTTCTTGTTCACACAGCATAGACAAATACAAGGCACAAAACAACCTTAAGCAGTTGTAAAAATAGGTCATACTCTTAAGCTTATTTCTACTCTATAAGCAATTTAACTTGTAGCTGTTAGTAATATCTATTGTTTCTCTGACATAACTTTTGCAAGGCCTCATGGTACTCTTGCCTACATATTAACAATCTCTCACCATAACTAGGAGGGATGTTTGGAGCTTGTAGGTTAAATGCTAACATTTCTGAATTAACTTATTTAACTTTAAATGGTTTGTGACAATATTTAAATTCTGATGGGATATTCAGGGTTACATTAGGGATCAGCAAATAAAAATACTTCTGGAAGAAAAATTCGTGAAACAAGTCATTGTGAATGTTTTCAGTGTTGACTATATTGATTCAATCTGAGTAGCTGATAGCGCTCTGCTTTTGCACAACTTCTCTATTACTCTCACTTATCTGGCTGCCACCCTATCTGCTGAGTCCTCTGAGATTGCACTTAGTACAATCTTCCTTTAATAGTTATTGAGTGAATTTAATACCAATGAAATATGCTGACTTGATATCCCTGGAGGATGAAGTCCTCTTCCCTTCCACAGAAAGGGTGTAGCAAAACAACCCGTGTTTCCTAGCCCTGATGTGTATGAACCACCTCTAGAACTGAGAGAATTATCTTGTTTCCATGCCGTTGGCTTTTCTGTGAAGACTATTAAGGAGGATGCTGACTGGGCTGGATTTTGCACTGTGAACACTTATCTAGTAGGAACTGGAATAAGGTAATTTCACACAGGCAACCAAGCAGCCATGAGGTGGTTCCAACCTTTGAACACTACTGACTTGGGTCCTTTCAAATTTGGGACCTAGATGTGAAAAGTTTGGTATCCTTATTACCAGTCTCCTGAGCTACCGCCTTGCCAATCCTTTTGAAATAACAATTTTGATTGCATATGATTTCTTTTGACAAAATTATTCTCACTTAATGTAGTTATGCAAATAAAAATGAAAATGTATTGTTTTCAATGCTTTGAGGTTTCAAAGTGCCACAAATTCTTCCAGCCTCTCAAATGTACAGGGTATGACTATGCTATAGCCATACAATAAAAATAACTGTCTCCACATCAGCTGTTACGCTTGTTGATATTTTATACTGAATATATAATACCTAGATTGTGTTTTGACTAATTACTGAGGAAAAACTAAGCCATGCTGGCAATATCTTTGCTCACTCTGGTCTGAATACCTACTCAACCATTCCTCAGATCACTAGATCTAACCAGACAAGCACATTGGGCTGCTTAATTTCAAAAACAGTTTTAAATCTCTTCAGATAGGATTTGTACATTAGGATGTGCAGAAGAGATTGGAATCAATGCTGGAATATTAGGGGGACCGCGTATATTGATAAAGATGTTGGACAAAATTCATTCTTGATGCAACTCCATGGACGTCAATGACATTCCACCAGGAACTGACATGGCTCATTATCTAATATAGAAAATTACCCCTTTTTAATTATCTGAAATGTTGCATATCTGCTTATTTCACTTACATTTTCTTTAAACTCCCATCTGTTTTGTCTTGCGTTCCAGCTCTCCTTGTCAGAATGGGGGAACATGTGTTGATGACAATGGATTTGCGCCTCATGCCTCCTGTTCGTGCCTTCCGAGTTTTGCTGGCAATTTTTGCGAAATAGATGTAGATGACTGTGAACCTAACCCATGTGAAAATGGAGGAACGTGCACGGATATTGGTGGAGGTTTCAACTGTCATTGCCCTATTGGCTATATGGGCAAATCCTGCAGCAGCCGTGTCCTATTCTGTGCTAGCAGCCCATGTGAGAATGGAGGAACATGTCATGAGCATCCTGAAGGAGGATTTGAATGCGTATGTAAGCCGGAATTTGTTGGTGTAACCTGCACATATCTCAGCAGAAACACAAGTCTCCATGGTGTGAATACAGAGGCCAAACACGGGCACAGTTATAATCTACCCCCAAATGCTCGTCCGAAGTCAGTGTCTCACCAAGAACATAAAGTCTTGAAGATAACAATGAAAGAAACAATCCAAAACACAGACCCCTTGCTTAATAAAAGTCAGGTCATATGTTTCATTGTTCTGGGCTTGCTTACATGTCTTGTTGTGTTGGGTACAACTGCGATTGTATTTTTTTCCAAATGTGAAATGTGGCTTGCTAATGCCAAATATAGCCATCTACTACGCAAGAAAAAGAATTGTTTTCTTCAGTCTAACAATGGGGAAAACCTTTCAGTTAACATAATTTTCCCAGAGAAGATCAAACTCACTAACTACACCAAGAACTATACTGCCATCTAGACTCCTTGAAAGCCTTGCAGCAACTTCTAGAGTTTTGTAGCAATATGTAAAGTTTTTTGAACTTGTTACCTGTGCCTGGCTTTGATGTTTTGTGCATACATTTGCTGTAATTTGTGCTGGGAAGTACAGAAGAAATATGTTGTATCTGTGTTGCCAAGTGAATTTCTCATTCCCAAAATAAAACTTTAACATAATCAGATTACAGAGCAAGGAATGTTCATTTGATGTTTTTTTAATGCAGCTATATTTTGTAAAATAAAAGAAATTTGCCACAAGAGCAGTTTTCAGCTTTATTGGATTGTGTAAGCTTGTTTGGCAAATATGGTCCTTATAAATTACTTGCCAATGCTCATTTTTTAATAAACAGTAATTGAGGGCTGTACAGGCTTATTTACTAGTTTTGTGAATTCTAGCATGCTATGGTAAATGTACCACAGGCATTAATATGTAGTACTTCCTCTCACTGTGAGAGTCTTTAGAAACTGATCACAATCTGGCCCATTATTTTGAAACTTTCATCTATTGTACAAATGGTGCCAGTGTATTAAATAAATAGAGGAGGGGGGAAAAACCCTCAAATTGTTATGTTTCAGAGTAGCAGCCATGTTAGTCTGGATCCTCAAAAAGAAAAGGAGGACTTGTGGCACCTTGGAGACTAACAAATTTATTTGAGCATTAATTTTCGTGAGCTACAGCTCACTTCATCAGATGCATTCAGTGGAAAATACAGTGGGGAGATTTATATACACAGAGAAAATGAAACAATGGATGTTACCATACACACTGTAACAAGAGTGATCAGGTAAGGTGAGCTATTACCAGCAGGAGAGCTGGGGGGAAAAAGCCTTAAGAATGTCTGAGGAACAGCGGGCGGGTGGGGGGGAGAATAAACATAGGGAAATAGTTTTACTTTGTGTAATGACCCATCCACTCCCAGTCTTTATTCAAGCCTAATTTAATTGTATCCAATTTGCAAATTAATTCCAATTCAGCAGTCTCTCATTGGAGTCTGTTTTTGAAGTTTTTTTGTTGAAGAATTGCCACTTGTAGGTCTGTAATCAAGTGACCAAAGAGATTGAAGTGTTCGCCGACTGGTTTTTGAATGTTATAATTCTTGACATCTGATTTGTGTCCATTTATTCTTTTACGTAGAAACTGTCCAGTTTGGCCAATGTACATGGCAGAGGGGCATTGCTGGCACATGATGGCATATATCACATTGGTGGATGTGCAGGTGAACGAGCCTCTGATAGTGTGGCTGATGTGATTAAGCCCTATGATGGTGTCCCCTGAATAGATATGTGGACAGAGTTGGCAACGGGCTTTGTTGCAAGGATAGGTTCCCGGGTTAGTGGTTCTGTTGTGTGGTGTGTGGTTGCTGGTGAGCATTTGCTTCAGGTTGGGGGGCTGTCTGTAAGCAAGGACTGGCCTGTCTCCCAAGATCTGTGAGAGTGATGGGTCATCCTTCAGGATAGGGTGTAGATCCTTGATGATGCATTGGAGAGGTTTTAGTTGGGGGCTGAAGGTGATGCCTAGTGGCGTTCTGTTATTTTCTTTGTTGGGCCTGTCCTGTAGTAGGTAACTTCTGGGTACTCTTCTGGCTCTGTCAATCTGTTTCTTCACTTCAGCAGGTGGGTATTGTAGGTTCTTGTCAACTGCTGGAAATGGCCCACGTTGATTATCACTACAAAAGTTTCCCCCCCACCTCCTGCTGGTAATAGCTCACCTTACCTGATCATTCTCGTTACAGTGTGTATGGTAAAACCCATTGTTTCCTGTTCTCTGTGTATATAAATCTCCCCACTGTATTTTCCACTGAATGCATCCAGTGAAGTGAGCTGTAGCTCACGAAAGCTTATGCTCAAATAAATTTGTTAGTCTCTAAGGTGCCACAAGTCCTCCTTTTCAAATTATGTGCAGATGAAAATTTTGCTTTTGTGCTTAAGACCACCATTTGACCATTCATGGACAGACAACCTTTACACAGTGCTTTGTCGTCCACTGTAGTGCCACCCTATATAAAAAGGACAAACTTTGACTGGTGCCATACCTGCCAACAGCAAATTACTTCATCTGTCCACAGCCCAGAGTTCTCTGGAGGCAAAGCAATGTAGCCAGTGGGACAAGCTGGTCTCAACAGCTTTATAAGCCATACTCTGCCTGTAGAGACTACCGCTATGCTGCCACCCACTGGTTTAATGCATGGGAGACATGATTGGATCTATAAGGTGCTGGCCAGCTTTAGAATGAAAGGGGGAGTGTACTCAGGGATAGGGCCCTCTTCCCCATGGCTGTGCTACTGTCCATTGGCCAGCCAGATATATGTGAGCTGATTGGCTCTTGCTTCTCACAATTATTACTTTAAATTTCCTGGGGCTTCTCAAGCCTCCGGCCCCACTTTATTGGAACTCACCTTTCTTCCCCTATTTATATATTATGATTACCATTTTTTTAGGTGGTTGTGCGTCTGCCTGATCACCTGCTCATTGTGTCAGGAAAGAATTTTTCCTATCAGGCCAAATTGGCTGATGCCTGATAGGTTTTCTTCCCCTTTACCCATTGCATCATGGAGACACAGTTAGGTTAAATAGGAATAGGAGTTAGAAATTTAATATTAGAAACTGTATGAATGTTTACTTGGTCTCAACTTGCAGCCAGTGTCCTGTGCAGATCAAAAGGTGGGAAAATGGGAGAGCTGAAGTCTTTGCAGACCAAGGTCCCTCACTGGTATCTTTTGTCTCCTTCATGCGGGGATGGGGAGAGTGTGTGTGTGAGAGATTTCCACAGAGCAAGCTTAAGTTTAAGTTAGTTGTGGCTTGCGGCTTAAACTTTATCCCTGTGTCTGTCCTTGTTCATTTGCATGTCTTGAACAAGGAGCCTCTGCTACACTAGTTTCAGGCTAAAGGTCTCCCTAGTTTAATGCCTGTGGTTATCCCCCTTGTTTTGGGTATACAGTCTATTTGTGTAACTCTCCACTGTATGCTCGATCCAATGACAGTAACATATGGCTTTCATCAGCCAAATGTATGAGAACTTGCTCAGCATCTTTGTCAGCCCTTCTCTCTATAGACACCACCCAGACCTAAGTGAATCTTTTACTGGCTTCTCTTTAAATACTCCACTCAGTGCTTGAACGAAGCCTACAGGAGCTAAACTTTCTGTGTTCAGCCATAGTGCTTACCATACATTCAAATATGCCTTTAAATCTGTATTTCAATAAGCCACAGAGATTGAAAAGATGGCCTTATGTGACCTGGAGGACAGCAGCTTTGCATCAAGCAATTTTTATTCCCCATACAAGCTTCTTTGCTCTTTTTCTTCATCCAGTAAGGGATCAGATTTTCCAGGATCAAAAGCAACATGGTAAATGTGTACAGGGTTGTGAAGGATGAGAGATTACTTTTTTAACTGATTTCCTAAGGATGTCTTTAGGAGCCATTACCTAACAATTCATTTCCCCTCCACCCCCAGATAACAATTGTTTAACTTCTTCCAAGCAGTCTAATAATTACCCTATTCACAAATCTACTAACTCTACTAGGCTCAGAATGCCTGTTTAAAAATACAGTTCCTTATTCATATATTTAAATAAATGTTAGCTTGCTACCACAGGATTTTTCTGTTGGGATCATGTCTGTTAATTGCTCTGAAGTGCATAACAGGCATTCAGCTATTCCCAATATTTACGTATACTTTGGCATTACTCTAGTGCAAAGACTAGAAAAGATAGGAAAATCAAGGGAGTGCTTCTGCAGAAAATTTTGATTTTGTCAATAGATTGAAAATGTCAAGGCCAGCAACTTTCCTCAAATAGTTTTGCTTGGTCAAAAACCCTATTTTCAGTTGAAAAAAGTTGCTGTGGAAATTTTTTGACAAACCTTAGCAAAGATGGCAAGAAGCAGATGACATTAGAGGTGCAAACAAAGCACCAAAGCATGACTAAAGTGATAAAAGAGCAAGTGGTTGACAATTTATTTTTAAACGTTATACAATATAGTATATTCCAATATGTGATCTACTCAGTAACACAAATGCATTAACAGGAAATCAGTTTGTGGCATTAAATGGAGATGGGCCTCAGCAAAGGTGTTGGATTTAGAACTAAATCTCCACCCAGCTGAGAGGGTTTGGATCCAGTAAAACGGTTTAGATCCATCTTATAAAGCTGGGTCTAAACTGAGAATTTCTGGTTGGAATCTAGAGTCAAGCCATGTTTGAGGGACTTCAGCTTTGGTATTCAAGTTCCAATTCTAGCATTAAACCTAGCAGACTGCTCTAATGAGCCAGAAGCAAAGAAGAGATTTATATCTGTTCTTGCATTCTTGGCAATAGAATTAACAGGTAGTGGTGGGGTTTGGTATGTGAAGCATGTTTTCTGATTAGAGCTGCTGTCTGCATGTGGCAGTGCATCTGTTTCCCATCGTATCTTTCTTTCTCATTACATTTGTTGCCAGAATTTCCTCTTAATAAATCTAACTGCTGTCAAAAGTCATTTTTTCACTGTTTGAAAGTTCTTTTCTTTCCACTCCAAATAACAAAAGGGGGTGGGGTTTTCTCTGTGATAGATTTCACAAGGAAATTTAGTTCTGTCTTTGAATTTCAAGTTCCTTAGTTGTTCCGCAGGCTGAGCTCTCCTGTCCAGGAGCACTTGGTATATTAGCTCTAAGTGTGATGCCTGCGTGAAGGGGGTTTGTGACACTAGTGAGCTTGATCAGTTAGGCATATACCACAGTAATTTGCAAAAAGAAAACAGAACCAGAAAACCTATCTCACACTGCTTTTATGCTAGTGAATGTCCATTCGCCTCAATGGAATCATGTCTCATTAATACCTGTGTAAAAGATCAGGCCCTCCATTTAATCACACATGGACTGAGTTTTTATATTTCTTTTCTGCTCCTGAGATAGTTAGAAATACTTATTCTCCAAGTGGAAATGGAAAAGTGGGGGGAGGGGGGGAGGTGGCCGTAACTGATGTAGCACTTTCTTTCGGCAAATATCCTTCCAAGATACATGTGGAAGGAAAGTATATAGGGCAATACAGCATATCAGACCAATTGGGTACATTCTCCTTGTTGAAGCATGGGGCTGATTATAGAGGCATTTCTCTTATCTTTCAACACTTCTTGTCCTTTGAATTCACTCTCCTTTTGTATATTTTCGATAAAGTACTAGCAGGTACAGTGCAAGTGACAAATTCAGGTGTATAATTGCTTTCCCAAGCATTCACTAGAAAGAAGGGCAAATAAGGTACAGTATATATATATTTGGCTAGACTGTGACTTTAGGCATAGTCCTGAGCAATGTGGGGTGGGAATGTATGTGTTTAAATTTCTCCACTCCAGGAATAGTTCTGGGAGGCATTGTGCTTCAGACACACCCTTTGGGGTACAGGTCACGCTTCCTGTTTCCCTCTTGTTCTTAGGACAGAGTTTCCTGTTGGCCTGGCTATACCAGCTGCAAATTGTGACACCAATCTCTCCCACCTCTGCTGTGGTGGGTGGTATGTGGGTTGAGAGGGAAGAGCCAACCCTCCCTCCCCCACAGTACCTGTCAGCCTCCATGACTCTGCTCTGTAGTGGTGGCTGCAGGAAGTAAGTGACTATGATTCTGAACACACAAAAGGAAGAGATCTGCTGTGTAAAAGGTCCCACTTTCACTGGAGCTGGTCAGGAACAGCCTGTGGTTCCTACAGGAAAATGTCAATTTTTACCCAAAGTTCAGCTGCTGGAAAATTAAAAATAAATCTCTTTTTTTTTCATTTCAGGCTGGAGTGAGTAACCATGAATGTTTGCATCCACCTAAACCACTGTGGTGCTTCTTGAGAGGCATGGTTTGGATTCCTCAGGCCCCCATTCTCCTCTACAGACCAGGCTCTCTGGCCAGACTATATCTCCCATCATGCACTGCAATGAATCTGCCAAAGGAGAGGCTGCAGTACATCACAGGAGAGAGATTCTGGCTGGGGATCCTGGCCCACAGGGGGAGAATAAGAGCATGAAGTACCAAAACTTCAACTCCCATGAGGTATCGCACTGGCTCCAATGTTTCTAAATCAGTGTTTTTTCTGCAAAAAGCTTTGATATTCCACTTTCTTCCCAATTTGGGAGGAAAACCAATGTCAAAATGTTGGAATTTCCTATGCAGTGGAAATTCTGTTTTTTGATCAGTTCTAATTTTTGTATGATCACTTTTCAGAGCAGACCACCATTGAAGTGCTGCCTGTGAAACTTGCCATCCTTCTCCATCAAGAATGTTAAGTTCTTAATGGGGTGGGGAAAGAAAAACAATTTAGTAATTGAAGAGAACTCTGAACTTGGAACCCCTTAGGCAGAGCAGTGCCCAGTGAGGTTTGGGGCTTTGCAGGCCCTTGAGAACATACTGAATATTTCTACAAGCTTAAATTCTATAGTACATGAGTTTATCTTTCACCGGAAGAGTCTAAATAGTGGATTATGGCTTCTTCAATAATGAGAACACATGCTCTGATACCTACTCTGGGAAGGAATAGAGTGGAGAGAGCAGAGTGAAATACCAATATTAAACATTAACAGATGTTTGTATTTTAAAAAATGGAATGATAAGACTTAAACTGTTAGATAATTCCTTAACTTCCATTAATGTTTTCTCAATAACAAGTAAATTCACTAATGTTAAAATTTAGATGTTTATTATTATTATTTAATATTTGTATCATCGTAGCACCAAGAAGCCCCAGTCACAATCAAGGCCCATTGTGTTAGGGGTGGTACAACTACATGCAAAGGACAATTCCTTCCTTGAAGAGTTTACCTGTGCAGAGTTTGCTGAAATCAATGGGTTGCTGAAAAGGCATATAGGTCTACTCATACAGATAAAACTGCAAGAACAGGGACTAAAAAGCCTGAAGGAGAGAGGGATAAAAATCAAGTATACACAATTGTATACAGATTAATACATTTATGGGGATTTTGCTATTCTTAAAAAAATAAAGTGCTAACTAGCCCAATCTGCTTCTCAACCTAGTAATCAATTGGCAGTTTACTTACAGATATTGCAGTGGGGACTGCAGGTGATCCAGAGTTGTTGTTCCAGGCATAAGGGACAGCACTGAAGAAGGCATAGAAACTTTTGTGTTGCATGCGGCCAAATGGATAAACAAGGCTAGCATCACTGGCAACATGTGCAGTAACTACATTTCTTTATGCTGTCTATCTCATTAGTGATGAAGAAAGGATCAATAGCAACAATATAAAGGGTATAAATGCTTTGTTTATGTTTTATCATTTCATCAGAGTTTCTGTATAGATACATCTGGCAGAAGTAGACTATTTTATCATTTCAATGGATAATATCAAAGTGTATTTTTCCAGCACTTTTTTTCTATTTTAATTGACTGATTTTTCCAAAGCTGCAGAAAATGGGGCTGAGGTGCCCGCCAATAATTATTTAATGACGATAGATGTTGAGATTCAAAAAGTGAAAAGCTTTACAATCATGAATACACCAAGTGTCAACATCACATGCAAAATGTACCAAGTAAATATCCTTAAACCAAACTAAAATTCTCAAGCAGCATTTTTCTTACTTTGCTTACCTGTGAATTTCCATTATCATCAAAATAAATATTTTTGCATTAGTCTGTGTGTGTTTACTGATTTTTATCAATAAAAATCTAATCCTTACAAGCCTAAGCATAAACCTTATTGTAGAAAAATTACATTTGAGAGACCTGCCCATTGAGATCTTTCAAAATACTGACGTTTTCATGACTTTACATCTTTTCATCATGCCAGTTCTCTGTGATTTATCTATGGTCAGGTTTCAGAGCTGTTCACCATAGTGACACTTGAAATGTTACAGGAGGGAAAAAAAGTTGTTTTCTCTGTTCCAAAAAGAATTGAACATGAAGACCTGGCAGACATAGTTTTTGCCAGTCCTGCATGTTTGAGCGTAAAGTTTACTCTTTGAGGGAATAGAAGAAATAGACTCTGTGACAATCCCCTAATACTCTGTGCTATCTATCCATGACTAGAGGGATACTGGCAGGTACGATCTTTGTTCCTTGAATGTTGCACCATCATTGACCTTCTCTCTAGAGACACTATTGTTTCTAATGATGAGGAACTACAATCTGTAGGAGGGGAGACTTGCCAACTAGTCCACAGTGTTCTAATTTATGGATGATAATTTCATGATGTGGACTATAATCTCTGATGTTCTTTATTTAAAAAACACACACATTATTACTTAAAACCTCATCATGAGTTCTTCTACAAACTACCTTGACTAAATGAAGAGAAGTAAGGCTAGTATCTTCTCAGTGCATCGAACTACACCCAAGAACTCTTGAAGCATGTGAAAGAGCAGTTAATATGCCACATTTCAAGCCAATATTATATTGCTTGTAAAAATAGCTGGCTTGGTAGCTCTGGAGATTTAAGTAATCTGTTTATCTACAGAACAGGTACATTATCAAGAGGGGAAGAGCAATTTGCCTTAGGCTCACCAATCTTCATCAACCCTAAGAGATCAGACCACATCCTAAGGGTCTAAGATTACCTAAAATGGTAATTCAGTTTCCATCCCTATTCAGTCCTTGGGAACTCTGATGAGGCTGCCAGTACAGATGTGAAACTGAGTTTTGTGATGCAGAATAGATTCATATTTATAAATGTTAAGGCCAGAAGGGACCATTACATCATCTAATCTGACTTTGTGTGTAACACAGGCCATAGTATTTCACTCAGTGATTCCTGTAGTTCCA
Organism: Lepidochelys olivacea; assembly: GCF_965140295.1. Taxonomy (NCBI): domain Eukaryota; kingdom Metazoa; phylum Chordata; order Testudines; family Cheloniidae; genus Lepidochelys; species Lepidochelys olivacea. The sequence goes on from NC_140416.1 coordinate 106,454,571, forward strand.
ATAACTTGTGCTTGATTAAAGCATATCTTCTAAAACATCTGGCCTGACCTTAACTGCTCATTTCACATACTCCACTGAGGAGCCATCAGATGGCAACAGTTAGTCTCTGCAATGTGATATGTTCTGGACTGATGGGCACTGATGACAGATTAAAAAGATGCCACATGGCCACTTCTCTTTATTTTAATTGTTGATCATTCTAACCGGTAGCAATAACATATGTCCCTGCTCATAATATAGTCATAGATACGCTTCTCTGAGCAATTACTGTACTGTTCGCAAACATGTAACAGAGTTCACTCCCCACTAGGTGCCCCTTTGTGGCCAGGCATAGTACCACAGCTCTCGCAGGGCCCTGCTGATGGTCACTCCAAAACTATAATGATTCTCTGCCAGTTACTCATCCAGTGACTCAGCTCTCCGGGCAGGTCACAGTTCTCTAAACTAAAAATCCCCTGAATGTCTTTAACACAAAACAAACCATTCCACCCACTCTCAGGCTCTCCTTCAGTCAGTCCTTGGTTCAGCCTGCTGCCCCCTTGCTAGCCTCGACAGCCATCGTGGAGGGCTTGTACACTCTCTCCTTTGGGCTGTAATGGGGCCAGCTCCCACACTGGCCCTAAAAAGGTTGAATTAGGCCAGGCAGGCCCAATTAACCAATTAAACAGCAAATGGGAGAGATTTAGAGGAGGAGGAGGCTGCTAATTGGAAGCAAGTTCACCTGTGGGAGAATAGGCAGGGCTCACATAAACTGAAGAGACTGGAAACAGAGAAAGGCTGTAGGGTGAAGAGTAACAGCTGCCCTCTCTGAGGTAAGGTCTGAGTTGTTTCCATGCACTAGTAATCTTCATTTGTCAGAATAGCCCCTTAAGGGCTGGGCGCTGATAGCATAAGGCTGCTCTAATTTGTACTGGGGCCTCATGACTGTGCAAATTGAATCTAGCTTTGGGGGCTCACAAAAGTAACATCAAGCCATCTTTATCCCTCCTGCCCAGTCTTGTACTGAAGGGCATAGCTGGCTCATTGCATCTGGCCCAATATCTCTGCTGCTCATTAAGTATTTTCCTCTTGTCTGCGACAACTAAAATCTTTTCTATGGTGTAGTGTCCCTTTCTGGAAGTAAATAAGTATACATGCTACTTTTAAAACTTTACAAGAGATGGAAACATGATCCCATTTAAGAAGTTTATGGAAAAAGTGGAAGTATTACAGTATCAAATATATAGTACATATATATAGTCACTGCTCTGGGATCTGAGCAGAATATTAAAACCATATTGTTCAATGTCAGATATCATAAAGCGATATCCCTCACTGCTCTGCATATATGCTCTTCCCTGAAAGAAAATATTCTCCTTGTGAGAGTGAAGGCCACACAGCTTGGGCTCCAGCCTGAGCCTCAATGTCTACGCTTGGGAGACAGGCCAGTCCTTGCTTACAGACAGCCCCCCAACCTGAAGCAAATGCTCACCAGCAACCACACAACAGAACCACTAACCCAGGAACATATCCTTGCAACAAAGCCCGTTGCCAACTCTGTCCACATATCTATTCAGGGGACACCATCATGGGGCCCAATCACATCAGCCACACTATCAGAGGCTCGTTCACCTGCGCATCTACCAATGTGATATATGCCATCATGTGCCAGCAATGCCCCTCTGCCATGTACATTGGCCAAACTGGACAGTCTCTACGTAAAAGAATAAATGGACACAAATCAGATGTCAAGAATTATAACATTCAAAAACCAGTCAGAGAACACTTCAATCTCCCTGGTCACTCGATTACAGACCTAAAACTCACAATATTACAACAACAAAACTTCAAAAACAGACTCCAACGAGAGACTACTGAATTGGAATTAATTTGCAAACTGGACACCATTGAATTAGGCTTGAATAAAGACTGGGAATGGATGGGTCATTACACAAAGTAAAACTATTTCCCCATGCTTATTCCCCCCCCCCCCCCACTGTTACTCTCACCTTCTTGTCAACTGTTGGAAATGGAAACTGATTATCACTACAAAAGGTTTTTTTCTCCTGCTGATAATAGCTCACCTTAATTGATCACTCTCATTATAGTGGGGATGGCAACACCCATTTTTTCATGTTCTCTGTGTATATACATATATCTCCCTACTATATTTTCCACTGCATACATCCGATGAAGTGGGTTTTAGCCCATGGAAGCTTATGCTCAAATAAATTTGTTAGTCTCTAAGGTGCCACAAGTACTCGTTGTTCTTTTTGCTGATACAGACTAACACGGCTACCACTCTGAAATGTCTGCACACCGATATTTAGCCCTGCTGCCAGAGTCAGCTAGCCTAGACCAGCTGTGGCCATGCCATGGGTCTTTTATCACTGTGCAGACATACTGTAAGCCTTACTCCTGTTAGAAAAGGGTAACCTGGCAAACACTAGAGCTGAGAAAATAATGTTTGTTTTTGTTTTGTTTGGGAGGCCAAACTGAAAAGCTGGGAGGAGAGGGGTGTTGAACTGAAATACACTTTTATTGAAAATGAATTTTTAAATTTTTTTATAATGTTGACCAAACACGTCAGTCAACTAAAAATGCATTTTTTCTCAAGTCTTTTGTTTTGATACAGTAGTTTTATCAAGCCACCTCTTATTTTATGCATTTATCTTTAAATTGTCCAAATTTGAAACCGATATGCTGTTTTGAATCAAAGGCTCAACAAAATGGTTCCTCTTTTTTTCAAAATGTTTTCTTTTAACCAAAATCCTATTTTCAGTTCTCCCCAAATTCAGCAAAGACGTTTGGGCCCTAAAAAGTGTGTGTTTCAGTGAAGAAGCAATTAGTCAAAACATTTTGCCCAGCTCTAGCAGCTGCACAATAATGCTCTCACATTAATTGATAATCGCATTCCTTTTCATTTCCCTGTCTTGATCATCCCTTTGCCTTACACTAGTATGCACCTACACACACTATGCAAAGTCAGAGTCTGCTGAGAAAATGTAACATTTCTTAACTATCTGAACAGTCTCACTGGTTACCATATAGCCTTCTGTTTATTTAAAACGCTTCATTTAAAAAAAATATATAGTGGCCCTAAAATATAAAGTCAACATGCTACAAGGAAGACAGCCTGAAGCAGTGTGGTTAGAATTATATTTTTGTGCACCAGGCTTTTGGCTAGGGCAAGTATTATATTCTCATTATCACTAAACAAGTATATTGCCCTCAACTGCAGACACCTCAGTTTATATTACCTTACAATGAAACCACTGGTTTACTCTCTCTCTAAAAATCAAATACATATAGACAGTTTATGTCCACTAGATGGCAGTATTTGAACATGAAACTATTTGCAATCCCATCAGCACTGTCCTCTGCTGCACTTTTTCTCTAGGTAGGACGATTTAAACCTACCTAAGCAAACCGTTGTGTAGCCCAGCTGTGGTGGAAGGGACAATCAGAGTCTGATTTTAAATATCTTAGTTTTCATTTACATATAATTCCCATTCATCACTTGGCCAGCGATATCAAAACCGAAATTGGACCCACCTTGACACAAGTAGCCAGCACACTTCCCTCTCTGCATCATTGTAGTTCTGATGGAAATATCTCTGAACAGGGGCTTGCTTAATCAGGTATAAACGGAGACATAAAACGGTGGAATTAATAACAGCACTAAAAACTTACCAGAATAATAGTTTATAATGTGAGCCTCCTGTCATCCTACTTTAATGTATATATTTACAGTAAGAGTAATGCAGGATTTTGTTATGCAATTACTCTGTTCTTTAACAGCAATAAGTAACAACCCTAGTCATTCCACCAGCAGAAGTTTTCAGCATGTAAACAGATTCTGACACCTCAAACCCCAAATTATGCATCTTAAAAAAGAAATGGTATGAACAAAGACAGCTCAAATGTACGCCCAGGGAAGGGAAATGGAGAAACAATAAAGTGGGAACAGAAGAGAGACCACCTCCATTTACACTGCTTCTAGAACAGGCAAAAGTTTTTCCTACATGTTTCTTCCTCACCCACAGTCTCTCAGCATTGGCTGGGATCTATTTCACCTTTTCAGGAATTGCACAGCCAAGTATTTTATACTGTCTGGAGTTATTTCCATTCTACACTCCAGAGGTTAAATCACTGGAAAATTATCAAGAATTTTGGGGACTTTACCATGGGGATGATCTTGGACCTTTAAGGGATTCAAGTCAAGCTCTCAGGTAGCCTTCTAAATAATGGGACTTGGAGAATTAAGATTGTGACTGGGAGCCAGGCCTGCTGGGAGATGTAACAGACAACCTGTTCCCAGTGGGAATATGCTAGAGTGGCTCTTGTAAACTGAGGTCTGGGAAAGAAATAGTGATGATTCCTTGTTGAGGGAGGCAAAAGCCCAGGACTGTCTGGGAGCCTCTCCATTAGAAAGCATGAGGGGAAAGCATAAGGCTTTGTGAACGGGCTGACTTGATGGGAGGGAGTCCAAGCCTTGGTGGGAGGGAGCTCAGTGTGTACAAAAACTGGACTATAGATACAAATTAATTTATGACCTTGCAGGGGAGAATTTATTTTGATCTTTAAAATATGGGGTGCATGCTTCACACAGCATTCATCTTTGGGGATAATGCATACCCATGATTCCCATTGTTCTTAAATAAAAAAAAACAGTTGAAGATCCCAGCAACTCTGAGTAGACCTTCACCATTTCCCAGGGTCAGGCTCTTCTTTCAGAACGTGCAACACCATTGTCTTTATTCTGCCTCATATTTTGCTCATTAGAGTTCTGATTCTGTATTAAGTAGTATCATACTTGGCCAGTAATATTTTTTCCCCTTCCTAATCAATGTAAATGAGAGTAGGAAAATCAGACTTATGAGGCTAAATCCTAAACCAGTGAGTCTTAAGTGCAGCTTCACCCCAAAAGCCTAAGGAAAAAGTTGACTAGCATACCTATAAGGGTAACAAAACCACACACCAATGGGCAAGAGAATTACAAAGATAAAGACCCCTCAATGAGAACATTCTGCCAGCACTCATATTCATAGTGTGTAAGGTCCAGTTTTAGCATCCCTGCAGATCTCAGTTGCATCCATGTGGTATCAAGACAGAAGTGATCTTGCAGGTAACCAGGTCCCAAATGATTTCATGCTTTATAGGTCAACACCTTGAACCCACCCATCAGTTGGTCTAATTGCATACTAATGTACTAGGAGCATGAATAAGAGTGGCAGAATTAAGCCCTCAGTGTGCTAGTGGATATCTATGTATGTGTTTAGGTGAGAGGAACGGTCCATTGTATTGTATATACCCGGAGCATAGTGTGGCACCTATAGAGAATCGTATCAATCTACATGAATGAAATAATGGAGCAAAATCAACCTGGTGTCATGCCACTGAAGTCTTCAACAAAGTCCCACATAGGATGAATTTGGCCCATTCTGTGCACTCAGGTTATTTTCCTCTCATCCTCTCTCTCTTTACCAATTTTAACAGAGCAGTGGGACTACAAGTCCAAGCATTTTCTCAAAGATCTAAAGAAAGCTATCGTAACATAATGCAATTCACCACTGTTGTCACTGAGTATCTCTTTCCCCCGTTGTCTTCATCAGCCAAAGAACGGCGAAGCTTTTCAACTTTTGTGATGTAGAAACGTGAGGCCATTGAGCAGTCAGTCTAACCAGATCTTCTGACCAAGTCATGTAACACTGATATTTAAATTTGCTCAGACCTTCTATTACAGAAATAAGTTTACAATTAGGGTGGTTAAAAATGTCACAGCTAAGCTCATGTGAAAGCCCTACCCAAGGACATTTAAGTCCCTCTTAAAAGAGTCACTTATGTGAAGTGGGTTACAGTGAATCACGCTCATTTTTGTGTATGAATTGCCTCTTGTTGTTCCCCTTCCTCTAAATCAGTGGTGGACAACCTGCGGCCCATCAGGGTAATCTGCTGGCGGGCCGCAAGACAGTTTGTTTACATTGACCGTCTGCAGGCATGGCCACCTGCAGCTCCCAGTGGCCACGGTTTGCCACTGCCAGCCAATGGGAACTGTGGGAAGCGACGGCCAGCACGTCCTTGTGGCCCACACCTCTTCCCGCAGCTCCCATTGGCTGGGAATGGTGAACCGCGGCCACTGGGAGATGCAGGTGGCCAATGTAAACAAACTCTCGCGGCCCACCAGCGGATTACCCTGATGGGCCACAGGTTGCCCAACGCTGCTCTAAATTCTTTCTCCTTGTCCATTTTTCACTAGATCATCAGCAACTTGGAGCTTAGACCATCCCTTCTTGATGTTTGGAAAGTGCCTAGCACATTATGGGTGCTACTGTAAGTAAATGACTTCTAGCCCTGTGTCACTGGTCAGATGGTAAATTATACCTCCTAACACCCACCAATGTCACCTGTAGCCCCAGTAAACTTTCTTTAAACACCGATAAATCCTCATGTTTGTAGGCAGCAGTGTTAGACTCCCATACAGTAACTGAGGCTACATGTACACTTGGAGAGTGAGGTTTGAGTCCCAACTTATGAAGACTTGTGCAAGCTCTCACTGAGCTAGTGAGTTAAATATAGTACGGTAGCTGTGGTAGCACAGGCAGATGGAGCAGCAGCCCGCACTAGCCACCCCACATACAAATCTGCCTGGACTCCAGCTGTGTCCCCTCAGTTCTCCAGCCTGGGATGCTTTTTACACTGCTTTACTGTGAGAGCTACCACTCCTGGTCTGCTTTCACACAGTCTACAGCATGTAAATTACTCCCAGTTATATTGTATGAGAGCTATAACCAGCCACCCTTGAATTACACTGCAGAGGAACACCAGCAAATTCCCAGTCCCACACTTTCCCCAGAAATGTACATCTTGTACTGTCTTGCTTTCTCCTGGACAGTACAAGCTCATATAAAGTCTGACATTGTATTAATAGAAAATGATATGTACATGCCTTGTTATCCCAAATGGAGTTTCCCAAACACTTTAATCCAAACACACTAGATAAAACAAATTTATTAACTAGAGAAGGATAGACTTTAAATGACTACAAATAATGAGGCATAAAAGTCAGAACTGATTACAAGAAAATAACAAATCATGCCAAACCAACCTAATTTCCTTCTTTGATAGGTGATAGGTTTACTGGCCTAGTGGATAGAGGGAAGCTGTAGATGTGATACATCCTGATGTTATAAAGCTTTTGACATAATCTCACATTATTTTCTCATAAACCAGCTAAGGAAGTAGTAGTTATCAATTCCTTGTCATCAAACTGAGAGGATGTATCCTGCAGGCATCAGTCCTGAATCCAGTACTTGTCAATATTTCCATTAATGACTTGGCTAATGGAATGGAGAGTGTGCTTTTAAAATGTATATGACACCAAGCTGGGAGGGGGTGCAAACACTTTGGAAGACAAGATTAGAATTCAAAATGACCTTGATAAATTGGAAAATTGGTCTAAAATCAACATGATGAAATTCAATAAAGACAAGTGCAAAGTACTGTGCTTGGGAAGGAAAAATCAAATGCACAAGGGGGAATAACTGGCTAGGTAATAGTTCTGCAGGAAAGGATCTGGAGAGTATAGTGGATTGTAAATTGAACATGAGTCAACAATGTGATGCAGTTGAGAAAAAGGCTAATATCATTCTGGGGTGTATTAACAGGAGTGTCCTAGGTAAGCCACGGAAGTAATTGTGCTGCTCTACTCAACACTGGTGAGGCCTCAGCTGGAGTAGTGTGTCCAGTTCTGGCTATCAAACTTTAGAAATGATGTGGATAAATTGGAGTGATGTGGATAAATTGGAGTGAGCTCAAAGGAGACCTTAAAAAATGATAAAAGATTTATAAAACCTGACCTATAAGAAAGTTGTTGGTGTTTTTTTTTTTAAATGGGCATGTTTAATCTTGAGAGAGAAGATTAAACTATGTTAATGGTTGTTATAAAGAGGATGGTAATCAATTGTTCTCAATATCCACTGAAGGTAGGACAAGAAGTAATGGATTTAATCTGCACAAGGGAGATTTAGATTAGATATTAGGGAAAACTTTCTAATGATAAGGATCATTAAAATCTGGAATAAGCTTCCAAGGAAGATTGTGGAATCCCCATTATAGGAGGTGTTTAAGAACAGGTGAGATGAACATCTGTCGGGGATGGTCTAGGGTACACTAGGTCCTGCCTCAGTGCAGGAGGGTGAACTAAATGACCTCTCAAGGTCCTTTCCATCCCTGCATTTATATGATTCTAGGTTTCCTTTGTTCTGAACCCTTGACATGCAAGTTGAATTCTTATGTACAGTTCCACCCAGTGGGCCTGATTCACACCTGATATGTAAAGGTAAATCTGAAAATCTGTGAAGAAATCTGTTCACAGGTACTGGAATCAAGAAAAAATGTGAAGTAAGACATATCTGTTTTGGCTGCCAATGGACTGCCTTCGCCTACATGATAAGACTTCTTGATTCAGCAAACTGGGAGGAAAGTGTATTTTAGCAAGTGTTGGTGGACCGGACTACTGTCTGAGAGGACTCCATCGGTTAATAATCACAAAAGTGAACAGGAGAGCTTTGTTGAACATAAAGGTGGAGGTGAATCAGTATACACTGATTGTATAAAAATATTTTGTCAGTGAATAGTAAAGAGATATAAGATAAGAGCAATGAAATAAACTGACGAATATTGGTTCATTCACATGACGCCTGCACAGTGAGAACTCAGTTCTGCACTCTTTATCTAAACACAACTTCTGTTAGTTTTAGTTCATAGTAAAAAATACAGTATTGTTAGTAGAGTTCAGTGAATAATTGATTTTGCAGTTCGGTGGTCAAAGTGAAAAATTCAGGAAAAAAGTCATTTTTGTTTGATCTGAAAACACAAATTTTTTTTTTCACTAAACCAAAAAAAATTTTTTTTCTGGTCAAACAAAATGTTTTATTTTGCTTTGGAGTGTGTTTGACCCTGTTTTTTTGTTTTTTAGCTAAATTTCAAAATGAAAGAATGTTTCAAAATGAAAAGCTGAAAAATTCAAAATATTTCAACAATTGTTTTCTGTATTTATTTATGGGATTTTTTTTTTGACCAAATTCATGAACAGTTTCGGTCAAACCAGAACTGCATTTTTCAGCTAATAGACTTGGCTGAAAAAAATTCATGCAGCTCTAATTGTTTGTTCTCCCCTGTGACCAACCAGAAAAATTATCTAATAAAAATATAATATACTAGTGACAAGAAAGAAAGACAGAGAATGTAAATAAATGTCTGTAGCCTTTGTTCTGTCTCATAAGTCATCAGAGAGCTCAATGTACAAAGGGTTTACAGGATCAGGTCCAAGATGTAATGATGGCAAAGCTGTTCATAGGTGTGTGTGTTTGTTTTTTTAAGGCCAGAAGGGACCATTGTGATCATCTAATCCAGGAATCGGCAACCTTTGGCATGCGGCCCACCAGGGAAATCCGCTGGGGGGCTAGGACGGTTTGTTTACCTGCAGAGTCTGCCATGCCAGGCCAATGGGGGCTGTGGGAAGTGGTGGCCAGCACATCCCTCATCCCAGGCCACTTCCTGCAGCCCCCATTGGCCTGGCACAGTGAAGCACAGTCAGTGGGAGCTGTGATTGGGCAAACCTGTGGACGCCGCAGGTAAACAAACCATCCCGGCCCGCCAGCGAATTTCCCTGGTGGGCCATGTGCCAAAGGTTGCCGATCCCTGATCTAATCTGATCTCACGGAGAACACAGGCCATAGAACTTCCCCAAAACAATTTCTAGGACAGATCTTTCAGAAAAACATCCCATCCTAATTAAAAATTGTCAGTAACAGAGAATCCACTAGGACCCTTGGTAAATTGCTCCAATGGTTAATTCCCATTAAAAATTTTCACCCCTTTTTCAAGTCTGAATTTGTCTAGCATCAACTTCCAGCCACTGGATCATGTTATACCTTTCTCTGCTAGACTGAAGATCTCGTTATTAAATACTTGTTCCCCATGACAATACTTACAGACAATAAACAAATCCCCCTTAACCTTCTCTTTGTTAAGCTAAATAGACAGTATCACTGGGAGCTCATGTTCAGCTGATTATTCACCACGACCCCCAAATCTTTTTTTCACTGTCACTGCTTCCCAGGATAGAGTCCCCCATTCTGTCAGTATGGCCTACATTCTTTGTTCCTAGATGTAGACATTTACAGTTAGCTATATTAAAACACATTGTTTGCTTGCACCAATTACCAAGCAATCTGGAGTGATCTGAAACAGTGAGCTGTCGACTTCATTCTTTACCACTCCTCCAATTTTTGCGTCATCTGCAGACTTTCAGTGATTTTGTTTTCTTCCATGTCATGGATCAAGGTGTTAAATAGCATAGGGGCAAGAACAGATTCTGGTATGACTGTACTGGAAACATACCCGCTCAATGATAATTCCCCTTTTTTGAGACCAATCAGTTAACCAGTGTTTAATCCATTTTCCATGTGCAATGTTAATTTTATAGCAATCTAGGTTTTTTTTAAATCAAAATGTTGTGTTACTAAGTCAAACCCCTTACAGGAATCTCAGTATATTATGTCAACACTCTTATCTTTATCTACCAAACTTGCATTCTCACCAAAAACAAGATATCAGGTTAGTCTGACAGGATCTATTTTCCATAAATCCATGTTGATCTGTATTAGTGATATTACCCTCCTTTAGTTTTCTATTAATGAAGTCCCGTATCAGCTGCTCCATTACCTTGTTCAGGATTGATAAGCTGCCAGGCCAATAATTACCCAGGTCACTCAGCTTATCCATTTTAAAAAATTGATACAGCATTAGCTTTCTTCCAGTCTTCCGGAACTACCCCAGTGTTCCAAGACTTATTGAAAATCAACATTAACAGTCTAGCAAGCTCCTCAGCCAGCTCTTTTAGAACTCTGGGTTGCAAGTTATGTGGACCTGCACATTCACAAAATGTCTAACTTTAGTACCCTGTTTAACATCATGCAAAGATACCAGCGAATCGTAAATAGGAATAGAAACAGTGTTTTCAACTTTGTGAAACTGACCCTAGTAAAGCAATTTGTGTATGTATATTATTGGTCTTCTTGTTATTCTGCTTGAACATTTATAATGTGTAATCAAGTCAAGATTACTTGTACGTAAGCTACCATTAACTTTTAGTTCTATGATCAGTTCCTCTTTATCTATTAGGACAAGGCCTAACACAGAATTCCCCTGTATTGGCTGCGATACTTTTGAGTTAGGAAATTGTCATTATAATGTTTAGAACTATTCCAAGGATATTTTTAGTAGTGGAAGCATGAGACCTCCAGGATATGTTCCTCAGATTGAAGGCCCCCAGGATCCCACAGGTTTTGTTCTCTATAGGGTACATATGCACGTGTAGGGATGGGAATATCAGTTGAGACAAAATTCACCCAGAGCTTGACCTGAACCTTTTTTGAGTTCTCTTTACTCACTTTTCTCATTGTTTCATTCTGAACACAACTGGAAGTGGAAATCCCAAACCCCAGCCTGAAAATCTGTTTTAGGGAGATCTTCATTTTGCTTTTGTAGACCAAAGTTTTCAATACAAATCCAAACTGGGTGCTTTTTAAGTGGCCTTCTGATGTTCTCCAGCCACTTATACTGTAAAATGATTTATGATGGGCTGAAGCACCTAAGCACACTTTTGGGTGTAGTATAAATTATAATAGCAGCACTAAATTGTAAATTGACTGTATTTATTCTATCAATAAATGTTGTCATTAATCTGAACAATTGTCTTTGCTGTCTTCATGTCATTTTGTATAAAGTCTCATTAAATTGGATGTGCTCCACCAGAATATATTATCTGTGTTTCTAATGAGTCAAAACTTTGCTTTTGCTTAAACTTTGACCTTGCTTAGCTGCTTTTTTTTTTTTTTTTTGGCAAGGGGCTAACATGTCTTGTGGATCAGGTTTAGTAACTGTACACATGCAATGAGCAAAAATCCGCAATGAAAAGAATCTTTGCTAATGATTACTCTTATCAGGTAGATTGCGAAGTTTGTGTGGCTGTTTCAGCATTCTGCATTTCTTATTATATTCAGAACTCCATGGCAACATGCTTCTCCTGTGGATCCCAGTGGGAAAAAAACAGACTAGTTAACTGATTTCCACAGCACGCAGTTTAATCATGATAAAATATGGTCAGACATAGAAATGTGTTGGTTGGCCTACTTGAGGTTCGGCATATCTATATTTTTATTTTTAGTGTACAATTATGCCAAAGACATGCTTCACTAAGCAAAGGCAATGCCTAACGTATTTTGCTGGGCAAAGTTTTGCTGTATTAGTACCACCATGAAAACCTTTTCTGTTAGAAAAGTGATTTATGGCCTTTAATTCATCCTATCTGCTTGGGAAAAGATTAATAGACTAGAAATCTAAGCCAGAAAAACATAAAACCTCATTGCTTGGTGGAAGAAACCTAACTGTACATATAAGTAGTGTAGGATGTACGACCAGTGTATACATAAGATGCCTGCTCTGATTTCACATAGATCAGACCAAAGCACACTTTTCATTTTTTTTTCTCCTTCATATTCTAGAAACCTCAAACCACTATGAGAACAATCTACAGGTGTTTGTACATACCTGAGAGCAACCAGGATAAACTTAGCCAGATAACTAATTAAATAATAAGTAGACTAACCTTGTTCAAGTCCCCAAATTATACTCCTTATCTGAGGAAAGGGCTCATGTCCTAATTTCAGACCAAAACACAAGGCCCTCTGGATCTTCTATGCTACAGACAAATATGGGATTTACACACTGCTGGCCTACTCACCAGGAAATTAGTTGGCCTAGAGAAAGCAATTTTTATCCTCTAACTGGCCCAGACTAAAAGAAATACATGAAGCAGTCCAGAAAGTGAAGATTTATGCAACTGGGCTATCCCTGCTCCCTCAAACCACCACTCTCCATATTTATAGTTATAGATCCTTCCCCATGTCTGTTGCTGAATTTTTCATCCCAGGGCTGGAGTATTTCCTATTTTTCCTTACATTGTGGCTGATCCTGAGAATGCAAGAGTTCCAGGGGCCCATCTCACTGATGTCTCTGTTTTAAAAGCCCCTGTTTGTCTAGACAGAGTTGGGCATTTAATTCTAACTTCTATTTGAGGGTTTAATAGTCCTTGAGTTGGTTTCTATCTTGCTGGCAGCTTAGGTGCCACTTGTCACTATAAATCCTGCTCCTGACAGGTCCCTTCTTTACATTAGTCAGATGAAGCTATAGCTCCCTGTAATAGAAGAACAGCAAGAGGAGTGTCTGCAGTACAGAATGTTCCCTTGGGTGACTTCAGGAATGCACATGTCATCTAGGGACAATTCAAGACCGAACACCCAGGTTAAAACCCTAGGGAAGCTTCCTGTACAGTCACTGTGGGACCCATTTAATGTCAAGAGATCATCTAGTCCCTCCCCACCAATTAGGCAAGGAGGAGCCATATGACTTCACACTGTGAGAAGGGAACACAGGATCCCTGATGCAGCATTGATGGTGACTGATGGGGGGGGGGGTTCATTTTATATTTGGGGCTGTGACTGCAAAGCTAAGAAAAGTTGCAGAAGCAGCCATGGGAGCTATGTGTTGGTTTTGGTTTTGGTTTTTTTAAATTAAACAGGACCCCAGGATTTTTTTAAGCTAAGCAGCAGAGGCAAACCACATTCAGATTTCCTTTAAATGCTAGTTCACTCACCTCCCTGTATTTCAGTAAGAAAACCTAGGTACAATTTTCAAAGACTGAACTTTTGTAAACCACAAATCTTCTGTCATAAATTTAGACAGACTAGAAATGTGCTTGAGAATTTGTAGCTATTCATGCCATCTGGCATCTGTTGGCTTTCTCTATTCCCTTCCCCCTTGCTAATGCAACACACAGAAACTGGACCTTTCGTATTTTGTTACGGGAAATGTTTAAAAAGTTGGTGTCTGGAGTTTCTTATAAAACTGTTAAAAAGCCAAAACATTGCACTATTAAAGTGCCAGCATCTCAGGATCTCAAAGCACTTAGCGAACATTAATAATGATGATTGCACCCTGTGTGGTCCAGATTATCCTCCCTCCCTAAAGTCTTCCATGAGACAGTGCAACTCTTTGTGGCCTCTAAGACCAGTGGCTAAATGTCAGAAATTGGCCCTGTACATTTCTTAAAAGGGAATTCAAATATAATCAGTGCTTATCTAACATGGAGGCACTTATGAAATACAACTTAGTGAAATCACCTTTTTATTGTCTGACTGGAATTTGGGGATATCATTTTCTCTGAGGGGGACAATAACTATTTTTGTCTGGAAGCATTTATGACCATTCTAGAACCTTGTGACTTTTTTTTTTTCCTTTGAAATTTTGCTGCTTAGTTAGCCTAGCAATGTAACTAGCTCCACGTGTGCAGCAAAATGCAATAGAAACAAAAGAAGAGATTCCACTCCCGGTGTCGATCAGTACAAGCATAGAAACATGGCCAAATATTGGTTAGTTCTTAGCTGAAGGACTGTGTAAGATGTACCGAGAGCATTTAGAACAATGTAAACCTGATGATGGTATAAAGAAATGTGTGCGAGCAACTGTACAGAATGTTTCCCCCATATGTTTGGGAACATCACTGCTTGCCACAGGGGCCTAATTCTTCTCTCTGGGAGACCAGTGTAAATCTAGAACAATGCCATTGAATTCAATGGAGTGAATTCAGATTTCCACCTATTTCACTTAGTGGTGGAGAGTCTTCAGTTCCTATTAATATCAACAACCTTCCCAGTAGGTGTACAGGAACTTGGAAGAATACATCGTTAGAGCAAAACTTGGCTTTGTATAATAGGGGCAGAAAAGTGAAACTTAACAGACCTTTTCCCTGTGCATATTCCAAACACCAGGTCAGAAAAAGGATCCTAGTAACTTTCAGTATAAGCAGGTCAAGAAAGACCTAGCTGGGTGACTATTCAAGTCCTGGTGCTGGTTAGTGGACAGGGTAATGTAATGTATCAGCCTTATGATGGAGCTTTTGTGCCTCCCAGATTTTAACTAGCTCTCATGGAGTCCTCCTGAGTGATGAGAGGTTTTCTGACACAATCTATCTTAGTTCTGTAAGTATTCACAGCAGGGGATTCAGTTGCCACTCCAACATTGTCAGCTTCAGATGGCTAGTGGGGGGTGCTGCAAATCACACTTTTTACAGTCCAAAAGAATAGCAAATCAACTGGAAAAGTTATGTGCTAAAGCTCTGAAACTTTTAAACACTCAAAAGGCAATAGCAACAAACCGCATGCGAAAGTTACATCTTCAGGATTCAAAGAGATTTTCCTCTGCAGCAGTTGCCAAATGTCTACATGGTTCTGGCTTTTCAAGTTCCTCCTCTACCCTTCTCCTTGGTTCCATTTTACCAGTACCCTTTTCCTCTGCACTCCAAGTTACTACTCCACCTATTGTTTAGGTGTTTCACCATTTTCCTTTGCTACTTGCTTTCTGGATGGCTAAAGGGTTTTTATTTATTTATTTATTTATTTAATAGCTATGTAGGGCTGGAAGAGTCAACAGGTCATCTTATCCATCCACCTCTTCCCCTTTCCCCATAATATGTAGCATCTAGAGACAGTCCCTGCCCTACTGAACTTACAATCTAAATAGACAAAACTGTAGAGGGTGGGAAAGAGGAAGCATTATGTCCCTTCTACAGATGGGGGTCTGGGGAACATAGAGAAAAGTGACTTACCCAAGGTCACATGAGGCATCTATGGCTGTGCTGGAAATTGAATTCAGACATTTGTTGCTTTTACCCAAGGACCATCCCTCATCTTCCAAAGTGAACTCATCTAAACGTTTTCTTAGTGCGATTATACAGGTTTCCTCATAGAGCAAGCAAAAGTATGATATGATCAGAATCTTCTTTTCAGCAATCAATCATGGCAGCTCTGTGTGAATCTGTTTGACCCAACCAGTGTGCCAACACTGTCCCAACACAGATTCTAAACCCAAGGCTCCCACATGATAGACATCATTGCACTGAGCCTCTTACTAAACTTTGTTTTTTTTTCAAAAGTAGAAATCAAAAGTACCTATGTCTGGAGATAAGATTCTGCCTGATAAAAACAGTTTTGTTCTGTTTTATATGTTCATAACTTTTAGCTCCAAGAATCTGTTCACTGTGTTAAAAATGAAACCACTACAGATGGATATTTCTTTCAATTACTGTAAAAACATGTAACAAATCCTCTGGCATGCCAAGAACCAGGCATCAAAGTGCTTACATATTCTATTAAGTGGTTTAATATTGTAGAGAGAAGAAGAAAAATACAATGGTTTGTCCCCCATGGCTGCCTTAAGGAGACCTCAGGGGGTTGACAGGTTGTATTTTTCCTGGTCTCCCCTCTTCAGTACTAAACCACTGAATAAAATATGTAAGAGTTTGAGCTCTGATCCCTTGGCATGCAAAGTTCTTGGCATGCAAAGGATTTCTTGATGATTTGGAGTGAGCTATTACACTTCCCTCCTATTGAAAAGGCACATGTGGTACAAACTTAGAATCATTGAAGATTGGGGTTGGAAGAGACCATCTAGTCCAACCCTCTGCTCAAAGCAGGACCAGCACCAACTAAATCGTATAAACTTGGTATATAAACTTTTCTCTTCATTTTGGTATACAGAAGTTGATACTTCTTTCCATTGCTTTGTTTCTTCCTGTTATCTCCAAAACTTTGAGTGAAACTAAACACAGGTGTTACTGAAGAGGATGCAGGTGTCAGGTCTTTTATTCTGCCAAAAGGACTCTGTCATTTACATGTTCTCATTCTGGGCTTCATCCTTGGTTCCAGCTGATCCTCATTCAGCATAAGTTGAGGGTGCAAAGAGGGCTTTACACTGCCTCAGTCCTTGGGGCTAGCTGGGGCCACTGCAAGTTAGAACAATCTCAGATGCTCTCGTGCTGAGCCAGGGAGCCATTTACGAGCCACAGATAAATGGAGCACAGCAGCCCTCCTCCTATATCAGCTACACCTCCCTATACCACATGATAATTCCCTTATGTTGAAGCAATGCAAAGGCACCCAGGATGTAGCCCTTTGATTCTCAGTTCTTCACTTTCAGATGAATCCACACATAAGCTCTAGACCAGGGGTGGCCAACCTGTGGCTCCGGAGCCACGTGCGGCTCTTCAGACGTGAATACGCGGCTCCTTGTATCGGCCCCGACTCCAGGGCTGGAGCTACAGGCACCAACTTTCCAATGTGCCGGGGGGCGCTCACGGCTCAGCCCCTGGCTCTGCCCCAGGCCCTGCCCCCCACTCCACCCCTTCCCGCCCCCTCCCCTGAGCCTGCCGTGCCCCCGCTTCCTCCCCCCCATCCACCGAGCTTCCTGCAGGCCACGAAACAGGTGATCGGGAGGGAGGGGGAGGCACTGATCGGCAGAGCTGCCGGTGGGCTGGAGGCGTGGGCAGGGCCGGCTCTAGGCACCAGCAAAACAAGCAGGTGCTTGGGGCGACACATTTCTCGGGGCAGCATTCTGACGCTGGCCATGCCGCCCCTAGAAATGTGCCCCCGCCACCCCAGCTCGCCTCCGCTCCACCGCCCCCTGCTCCCCTGAGCATGCCGCTGCCGCTCCACTTCTCCCCCCTCCGTCCCAGGCTTGCCACGCGCAAAAGCCTGGGAGGGAGGGAGGAGAAGCCGAGCGGCAGCGCGCTTAGGGGAGGTGGTGGTGGAGCGGAGGCGAGCTGGGGCAGGGAGCGGTTCCTCTACGCCCCCACCCTCGCTTGCCTCCGCTCTGCCTGCTCCCCTGAATGCACCGCCTCTCCCTCGCCTGAGAGGGAGGGGGGAGAAGTGGTGCGGCGGCGTGTTCACGGGAGCAGGCGGAGTGGAGGTGAGCTAGGGCAGGGGGTTGCGGGGGGGAGCCGCGGGAAGCAATGGAGTGGGGGCGGAAATGTGGCACGCCCGGGGGAGGAGGCAGGGCCGGAGATTTGGGAAGGGGTTGGGAAAGGCAGAGCTGGGGCGGAGCTGGGGGCGGGGGAGGCACGAAAAAAAAGTGGGGGCAGCCAAAAATGTTTTTGCTTGGGGCAGCAAAAATCCTAGAGCTGGCCCTGGGTGTGGGGTGGGGGGGAGCTGAGGGGGGGCTGCTGACGTATTACTGTGGCTCTTTAGCAATGTACATTGGCAAATTCTGCCTCCTTCTCAGGCTCAGGTTGGCCACTCCTGCTCTAGATGCTGCCTCCCTGAACTTTGAAGATGTTTGAAACTGAAGTCCAAATGTTGTGACTCTAGCTGCTCTCTTCTTTCAGGGTCTGACCCTTCTCTCACTTACACCAGTTTTGTACCAGTGAGATTTGAGTGGAGTTACTTCACCTGATTTGGTCCTGGGTAACGGGCAAAACATACTCTGCTGTCTCTTATTTCTGAAGAAAACTGCCAGTCACAGGTACTTCAAATGGAAGAAACTGCAGACATATTGTTGAAAGCTTCTGTTTTTCAACATTTGTCTCAGATGTCTCAAAAACAGTCTCTTTTCAAATATGCACTGGTTATAATAATGAGACATTGGTGGCTTAGGTACTGGATGGGAAACACGTTCTTAAGCCCTGGTTCTAATTTTAGAGTAGAGATTTATTCTCTGCTCATTTAAAACTTTACTCTCAATAGCATTATAAAAGGTTCTTGAAAGAGGTCACTGAACGTTCAGCCCAGCTTTGATAAAACCTGTGTTTGCCTCATTAACATGTATGCACTCACTGTTTGCTGAGTTTCTTTTCTTCATACTCCGAAGTACAGTTTTGGCCAGTGCTCAGCCTGCGAGTGTGTTGATTGGGAAGAGCTTTTAACTACACCATTGATTATACACAACAACAGCAACCATTCAGACCCTCACCCTCCATCTCTACAGGAGCTCTTTTCTCTTCTAAATATTTGCAGTCAAAATTTGGTGCATGCCAGAAAATCTACAGACCAAAGGGGGGAACAAGAAGTTTAGTCTCCTGTGGGCTGTAATACTTTGGTCTAATTTTGATTGTTGGGTTACTTTGTGAGTTCTGGATGGTGTTGGTGGCCTGTGATATACAGGAGGTCAGACTAGATGATCTGGTGGTCCCTTCTGGCCCTAAACCCTATAACTCTGTTCCTGCAATGATTCTGGCTCCTGCTAAAACCTACAAATACAAACTCTCCATGGCTCTGATCCCAAGTGAGAGACTAACATTCAATGTGTTTAGTTAAGTCATGTCAAGGTTCCTCCCCCACTCTGAACTCTAGGGTACAGATGTGGGGACCTGCATGAAAAACCTCCTAAGCTTATCTTTACCAGCTTAGGTCAAAACTTCCCCAAGGTACAAAATATTACACCTTGGACAGGCCGCTACCACCACCAAACTAATACTGGTTACTGGGGAAGAGCTGTTTGGACGCGTCCTTCCCCCCAAAATACTTCCCAAAACCTTGCACCCCACTTCCTGGACAAGGTTTGGTAAAAAGCCTCACCAATTTGTCTAGGTGACTACAGACCCAGACCCTTGGATCTTAAGAACAATGAACAATCCTCCCAACACTTGCACCCCCCCTTTCCTGGGAAATGTTGGATAAAAAAGCCTCACCAATTTGCATAGGTGACCACAAACCCAAACCCTTGGATCTGAGAACAATGAAAAAGCATTCAGTGTTTTACAAGAAGACTTTTAATAAAAAAATAGAAGTAAATAGAAATAAAGAAATCCCCCCTGTAAAATCAGGATGGTATATATCTTACAGGGTAATTAGATTCAAAAACATAGAGAACCCCTCTAGGCAAAACCTTAAGTTACAAAAAAGATACACAGACAGAAATAGTTATTCTATTCAGCACAATTCTTTTCTCAGCCATTTAAAGAAATCATAATCTAACACATACCTAGCTAGATTACTTACTAAAAGTTCTAAGACTCCATTCCTGTTCTGTCCCCGGCCAAGACGACTACAGACAGACACAGACCCTTTGTTTCTCTCCCTCCTCCCAGCTTTTGAAAGTATCTTGTCTCCTCATTGGTCATTTTGGTCAGGTGCCAGCGAGGTTACCTTTAGCTTCTTAACCCTTTACAGGTGAGAGGAGCTTTCCCCTGGCCAGGAGGGATTTCAAAGGGGTTTACCCTTCCCTTTATATTTATGACACGCCCCCCAAATCTCAGCTAGGGTGAAACACTGGCTGGGATTTCTTCCTGGAGCTCTAGGAAAACAGAGTTAATAAGACACATGCATCTCTAAATATACTACCAAGTACATAAAGACTAACAATATTTTCCACATCTCAAGGACGATTTTAACCAGTTGATTCTGGGAAACTTTCACGGGAGAGTGCATCAGCCACTTTGTTAGAAGCTCCTGAGATGTGTTGGATGTCGAAATCAAAATCTTGGAGAGCTAAACTCCACCGAAGAAGTTTTTTGTTAGTTTCTTTGACGGTGTGAAGCCACTTTAGTGCAGCATGGTCGGTTTGCAGGTGGAAACGCCGTCCCCAAACATATGGGCGTAGCTTTTCCAGAGCGTAGACAATGGCATAACATTCTTTTTCAGTGACTGACCAGTTGCTTTCCCTCTCAGACAGTTTTTTGCTGAGAAACACTACAGGGTGGAATTCTTGATCAGGTCCTTTCTGCATTAAAACTGCTCCTACACCACGCTCGGATGCATCTGTGGTTACTAGGAACGGTTTGTCAAAGTCTGGGGCCCTTAGTACAGGGTCAGACATGAGTGTCGCTTTAAGCTTGTTAAAGGCCTTCTGACACTTTCCGGTCCACTGAACAGCATTTGGCTGTTTCTTTTTGGTTAGGTCTGTCAGTGGGGCAGCGATTTGGCTGTAGTGCGGTACAAATCGTCTGTAATAACCGGCCAAGCCTAAGAAGGATTGAACCTGTTTCTTTGACTTTGGGACAGGCCACTTTTGGATAGCATCCACTTTGGCCTGTAGGGGGCTGATAGTTCCTTGACCCACCTGGTGTCCAAGGTAAGTCGCTCTGTTTAGGCCTATTTGACACTTCTTAGCCTTAACAGTTAGTCCTGCCTCCCTTATGCGCTCAAGGACTTTTTGTAGATGTTCCAGGTGGTCTGCCCAGGAATCCGAAAATATGGCCACATCGTCAAGGTAGGCGACTGCATATTCTCCTAATCCCGCTAGGAGACCATCTACAAGTCTTTGGAAAGTGGCGGGTGCATTTCGCAGCCTGAAAGGGAGTACATTAAATTCATACAGCCCGAGATGTGTGATGAAGGCTGACCTTTCCTTGGCAGATTCATCTAGCGGTACCTGCCAGTACCCCTTGGTTAAGTCCAAGGTAGAGATGAACTGGGCCCTTCCCAGTTTCTCTAATAGTTCATCTGTGCGTGGCATGGGATAGTTGTCTGGGCGAGTTACAGCATTTAGCTTACTGTAGTCCACGCAAAAACGTATTTCCCCATCTGGTTTGGGAACTAGAACCACTGGAGATGCCCATGCACTTTCAGAGGGGCGGATTACACCCATCTGTAACATATCCTGGATCTCCCGTTCTATAGCAGTTTTAGCTTGAGGAGACACCCGGTAAGGTTGGACCCTAATTGGGTGAGCATTACCTGTGTCAATGGAGTGGTATGCCCGTTCAGTCAGTCCTGGGGTGGCTGAGAACGTTGGCGCGTAGCTAGTGCACAGCTCCTGGATCTGCTGTCGCTGCATACGCCCAAGGGTCATGGAGAGGTTCACCTCTTCCACACCACCAGCACATTTCCCTTCGTAGTAGACACCTTCAGGCCACTCAGCGTCGTCTCCTCCCTGGGCTGTAAACTGACAAACCTTTAATTCTCTGGAATAAAAGGGCTTTAGAGAATTAATATGATACACCTTAGGCTTTCGGTTGGAGGTGGGGAATGCTATGAGATAATTAACAGCTCCCAGGCGCTCCTGGACCACGAATGGCCCTTCCCACGATGCTTCCATTTTATGGGCCTGGAGCGCCTTTAAGACCATGACCTGGTCTCCTACTTTGAAGGAACGCTCTCTGGCATGTTTATCATACCAGGCTTTTTGCTCTTTTTGAGCATCCTGTAAGTTTTCTCTAGCAAGGGCTAAAGAGGTTCGGAGGGTGTTTTGTAGGTTGGTTACAAAGTCCAGAATGTTAGTTCCTGGAGAAGGTGTAAATCCCTCCCATTGCTGCTTCACCAACTGCAATGGCCCCTTAACCTCACGGCCATATACAAGTTCAAATGGGGAAAACCCTAAACTGGGATGTGGTACAGCTCTGTAGGCAAAGAGCAACTGCTGCAATACTAGGTCCCAATCATTGGAGTGCTCATTTACGAATTTACGTATCATGGCCCCCAAAGTTCCATTAAACTTCTCCACCATGCCATTTGTTTGATGATGGTAAGGAGTGGCAACCAAGTGATTTACCCCATGAGCTTCCCAAAGGTTTTTCATAGTTCCTGCCAGGAAATTAGTCCCTGCATCTGTGAGGATGTCGGAGGGCCAACCTACCCTGGCAAAAATGTCTGCTAGTGCCTGGCACACACTTTTAGCCCTGGTGTTGCTTAGAGCTACTGCTTCCGGCCATCGGGTGGCAAAATCCATGAAAGTCAGTATGTACTGCTTTCCTCTGGGTGTCTTTTTCGGAAAAGGACCCAGAATATCCACAGCTACTCGCTGAAATGGAACTTCAATGATGGGGAGTGGCTGGAGAGGAGCTTTGACCTGGTCTTGGGGTTTTCCCACTCTTTGGCACACCTCACAAGACTGGACATAGGTAGAAACATCCTTGCCCATTCCCTCCCAGTGGAATGACCCCCCCAAACGGTCTTTGGTCCTGTTCACCCCAGCATGGCCACTAGGGTGATCATGGGCTAAGCTCAAGAGCTTGGCCCGGTATTTAGTTGGAACTACCAACTGTCTCTGAGGATGCCAGTCTTCCTGGTGTCCCCCAGAAAGAGTTTCCTTGTATAAAAGTCCTCTTTCTACAACAAACCTGGATCGATTAGAAGAGCTGAGAGGCGGTGGGTTGCTCCGTGCCGCCGTCCAAGCTCTCTGGAGGCTTTCATCTGCTTCCTGTTCGGTCTGGAACTGTTCCCTTGATGCTGGAGACATCAGTTCCTCATGGGATTGTGGACCTAGGCTTGGTCCCTCTGGAAGCGATATAGGGGATGGAGCTGTTTCTGTTGACTGTGAACCGCTCTCCGCTGGTGCACTATGTTGGGATGCAGGCTCCGGCTGAGCCTCTTGTGTAGGGTTATCGGCTGCTGCCAGTTCAGGTTCGGTGGGGCCCTCTGGTGTTGAGGTTGCAAGTACTGGATTCAGTGCTGACATGGGGTCTGGTGTTGGTTGTTCGGCTGGTTCCGGTTCTGGGACTGGTTCCGTCTGGGTCTCTGGGACTGGATCCACTACTGCTGTTGCAGACATTGGCCTGGGGTCCAGGTCCATCACCTCTGACTGGGTCCTGATAGAAGTTTCCGGAAAAGAGCTAGGCCTCACGGCTTGTTTAGCCTGGTTGCGGGTGACCATTCCCACCCTCTTGGCCTGCTTCACATGATTGGCCAAGTCTTCCCCCAACAGCATGGGGATGGGATAATCATCATAGACTGCAAAAGTCCACATTCCTGACCAGCCCTTGTACTGGACAGGCAACTTGGCTGTAGGCAAATTGAAAGAGTTGGACTTGAAGGGTTGAATCGTCACTTGGATCTCTGGGTTGATTAAATTGGGGTCCACTAAGGAAGCATGGATAGCTGACACTTGTGCTCCGGTGTCCCTCCACGCGGTGACCTTCTTCCCACCCACACTCACAGTTTCCCTCCGCTCCAAGGGTATCTGGGAGGTATCTGGGCCTGTGGACCTCTGGTGTGATTCCGGTGCAATGAACTGTAATCTGTTGGGGTTCTTGGGGCAGTTGGCCTTTACATGCCCCAGCTCGTTACACTTAAAACATCGTCCAGCTGACGGGTCACTGGGGCGAGGAGGGTTGCTGGAGAACGGGGTGGTGGGACGATAAGGGGTCTGGAGGGTTCTTTGGGAGGTAGGTGGGGCTTTGGGCGGCCCCCGGTAATAGGGTGTGGTCTGGGGTGGTCCCTTCTGGTCTCCGCTCCAACTGCGACCAGTTTTCTTCTTCTCTGCCACCTCCACCCATCTGGCTCCAATCTCTCCTGCCTCAATTACAGTTTTGGGTTTCCCATCTAGGATGTATCTTTCTATTTCCTCAGGAACACCCTCTAAGAATTGTTCCATTTGCATTAGGAAGGGCAAATTTACTGGAGATTCAACACTTGCTCCTGATATCCAGGCATCCCAATGTTTTACAATGTGGTAGGCATGTCGGGTAAATGACATGTCTGGTTTCCACCTTAGGGCTCTGAACCTCCGACGAGACTGCTCGGGTGTTATCCCCATTCTGACTCTCGCCTTGGATTTAAACAGTTCATACTTGTTCATGTGTTCTTTAGGCATTTCAGCTGCCACCTCAGCTAAGGGTCCACTGAGCTGCGGCCTCAGCTCTACCATGTATTGGTCAGTAGAGATGTTGTACCCAAGGCAGGCCCTTTCGAAGTTTTCTAAGAAGGCCTCAGTATCATCACCTGCCTTGTAGGTGGGGAACTTTCTGGGATGGGAAGTGGTACCTGGAGAAGGATTGCTAGGGTTTGTTGGTATATTCTGCTGGGCCTTTATCCTCTCCATCTCCTCCACATGCTTCCTCTCTTTTTCCTTCTCCTCCTCCTTCAGCCGCATGAGTTCTATCTGTCTTTCATGTTCCCTTTGTTTTTCCTCAGCCTGAAATTTGGCTAATTCCAGCTGTAGTCGAGCCGAGGATTTGGCCATTCTAACCTCTCTGTTTTTAACTAACTTTACACCCGAGGTTTAGAAATAAACAAACAAAACTTGGCTGTAAAATTTTGATGTGCTGGAATAGAATACCTATTCTCTGATAGTGATTGTCAGCCTACAGAAAAAGACAATTCCCTTGTCTCTGCTCTGGGCCCAAATTAAAGCAAAAAACCTCCAACTACTTGGAAACCTGCTTACCCAGCCCAAAGAAGAAAAAAAAATTTCTTTTCAAACCTGTGCTCCTTGTAAAACAAAAAAAAAATCAAAATCCTAAAAAAAAACCCTGCCACTTTTGTCTCCAGGCAAATGGGTAGAGCACACACCCCCTATTTACTTTTAGGAAGAAAAGAAAAAAAAAAAACCTCTGCGTTGGAAGACTGTGAATTTCCCTGCAGGAGTTAAGTACCCTGCCTCCAGGCAAAGAAAACCTGCAATTCACAAGATAATCCCCTTTTGTCTCTGCTTGGCCACAAAGCAGAGAGAAACCAAGCTGCTTTCAGTTTCAAAGCTGCCTTCTGGACTTCCTAAAAATTCCTTTTTAAAATCTGTATTTCTAGTTCAAAAAATCTCAACTGGATCTCAAAATGATTTCAGGTTAATCCCACCACTGTGCCACCATGTCAAGGTTCCTCCCCCACTCTGAACTCTAGGGTACAGATGTGGGGACCTGCATGAAAAACCTCCTAAGCTTATCTTTACCAGCTTAGGTCAAAACTTCCCCAAGGTACA
This sequence comes from Lepidochelys olivacea, assembly GCF_965140295.1. Classification (NCBI taxonomy): domain Eukaryota; kingdom Metazoa; phylum Chordata; order Testudines; family Cheloniidae; genus Lepidochelys; species Lepidochelys olivacea. The sequence goes on from NC_140416.1 coordinate 106,480,083, forward strand.
AAATATTACACCTTGGACAGGCCGCTACCACCACCAAACTAATACTGGTTACTGGGGAAGAGCTGTTTGGACGCGTCCTTCCCCCCAAAATACTTCCCAAAACCTTGCACCCCACTTCCTGGACAAGGTTTGGTAAAAAGCCTCACCAATTTGTCTAGGTGACTACAGACCCAGACCCTTGGATCTTAAGAACAATGAACAATCCTCCCAACACTTGCACCCCCCCTTTCCTGGGAAATGTTGGATAAAAAAGCCTCACCAATTTGCATAGGTGACCACAAACCCAAACCCTTGGATCTGAGAACAATGAAAAAGCATTCAGTGTTTTACAAGAAGACTTTTAATAAAAAAATAGAAGTAAATAGAAATAAAGAAATCCCCCCTGTAAAATCAGGATGGTATATATCTTACAGGGTAATTAGATTCAAAAACATAGAGAACCCCTCTAGGCAAAACCTTAAGTTACAAAAAAGATACACAGACAGAAATAGTTATTCTATTCAGCACAATTCTTTTCTCAGCCATTTAAAGAAATCATAATCTAACACATACCTAGCTAGATTACTTACTAAAAGTTCTAAGACTCCATTCCTGTTCTGTCCCCGGCCAAGACGACTACAGACAGACACAGACCCTTTGTTTCTCTCCCTCCTCCCAGCTTTTGAAAGTATCTTGTCTCCTCATTGGTCATTTTGGTCAGGTGCCAGCGAGGTTACCTTTAGCTTCTTAACCCTTTACAGGTGAGAGGAGCTTTCCCCTGGCCAGGAGGGATTTCAAAGGGGTTTACCCTTCCCTTTATATTTATGACAAGTCAAGAGAAGGGTAAGAAGTGGCTTGATCACAGTCTACAAGTACCTACACAGGAAGAGGTTTTTGATAGTAGATGGCTCTTTAATCTAGCAGAAAAAAATCATAATGAGATCCAATGATTGGAAACTGAAGCTAGACAAATTATGGCTAGAAATAAGGCACAGTTTTTTAACAGTGAAGGTAATTAGCCATTGGATCAGCTTACCAAGGGAGTCTCCATCACTTGAAGTCTTTATGTTAAGAGGATAGCTTTTTATAAGAGATGTGATAGCCCCATCAAAAGTTATGGGTTTAATGCAGAAATTATTGGGTGAAGCACTACGTCCTGTGTTATGAAGGAGGTCAGACTAGATTAAAATGGTCCCTTCTGGTCTTAACATCTATGCACATACGAAAAAGCCCATTTAAATCTTATGAATGTTAGATCAGGCCCTATGAGATGGGTCTCCGTGGGCTGCTCTCTGCTAGCCTATTGGTGTTTGTGGTCTATATACACTGTTTGGTCTGACACCGGGAGCTACACACATATACTCCAAGCACATTCTTCATGCTCGAATAGCCTTATCTGTTGCCCACTGAAGTCAAGGAGAGTATTCCATTGACATGGGCATAGGATCAGGTTCCAAACTGGAATAACTGTTATGGAGGAATTGGCTGCGCTCTTTGCCATTGCTGATCTACATCAGGATGTGCAGTGACACTATCTGGGCAGTATCTAGATGTCCCTACATTGGTGGCAGTTTCATAGCTGAGGCAGAAGTGGGCACCCATGAGTGCCTAGTAATAGAGTTTCAGAGTAGCAGCCGTGTTAGTCTGTATTCGCAAAAAGAAAAGGAGGACTTGTGGCACCTTTGTTAGTCTCTAAGGTGCCACAAGTACTCCTTTTCTTTTTTAGTAATAGAGTGAAATAATAAACCACATCCCTTTTAAAGTTATGCATGAATAAATTAGAATCCACAAGAGAGTCAGTCTATGGATTTAGTGCTAATCATGTCAAAAGGTAATTTCTGCACTCTATTATAACTGAAATTTCAATGTATTAAAATGGATAAGCATCAGTGGAGGGCAGGGTTCTTATTCTAATTTAGCTTGGGGGTGTTTTTACTTTGTTTTACCTTCTTCACAGACATAACATGCTAGCGCCTTTTTATTAATAATTTGCAATTATACACCCCTTTCCATAGAGGGTCTCAAAGCACTTCATAAACAGCAGTTCACAAAACCCCTGTGGGTAGGGGTTATTCTTACCACCCTGAGATGGGGAGACTAAGGCACAGAGAAATTAAATAACCTGCCTTGGGTGATTGGCAGAGCCTGGAACATAATCTGGGGATTCATAATTCTGGTCCTTGTTCTAGTTATTAGACAATGTTTCCTCCCATTTTAACACATCCATTATTAGTCTTGGCTCTTTGCACCCCCGGGAGAAACTAGTCAAAAAGGAAAAATTGTTTTCATTCTTAAGAGAACAGTGAGAGAGAGGTTTTACATTAACTATCAGTGCGCCCAACAGGGCATTATAGGCACATTAGTATGAAAATATAACGGAACTCCAGAAGGATATCTCATAAATCAATTATTCCCATCCCTTAATTGTATTTTCTTGCTCTTCTGTGACTTCCGTACAGTCTGACATCATCTCTCTGACCCTGAGATCTCCAGAACTGTATGAAATATCCCCGATGGGATGGGGAGTAAAGAATTTTGGCTTCCCTGGCCTCTGACCGGATGCCTCTTTTGTATGCAATTCAGAACTCTTTGCAGCTATGCAAAGCTCCCTCACCTCTCATCCACAGTTTTCATTGGTGTTTTTTTTATACCCCCTTTTCCAGTTTATTTAATGAAAAGTAGGAAATAAAACCTGCTTGATCTTCCCTAGTACAGAAGTATACCTATTTCTGCTTACACTCTTTGCCATCCTAGATTTTGTTCCCGTAAGCAGAGTCAGGATGAGCTCCACCCTGACATCTTGTGGTGAGTTGTGGCAAGTTGTGGAAAAGAACTTCAGGGGCTGATCTCATTTGCATAGGCACACCCACCCCGCCTAGCATGAGCCCATAGCTGCCCAAATGATCACTTTGGCTGCTGTGGGATCCCCAGTTTGTCTGTTATTGGGGCAGGAAGAATAAATTGTTATTATCCTGATTATGTGAATCAAGGACAGTGGAACTGTACTTGGCCTTTTGTTATGATGGAGGGACTCGCCATCAATGAAGTAGCACTCGCTAGGCAAGGGACATGGGTTCCAAAACCCAGTGAATTGATGGACTCTCTCCCCCCCCGTGAGGGTATTATTTGCTAATTGCACTTCCTCCTCTCTTCACTGTGGAATATCAGAGCTAATTTTGATTGTATTAGGAGTCTAGTTGCAGGCTGCAGAGCTGAATTTGCTTTGGGCCAATGGTGCACCAGCACTGAGGCTCCCCTACTACAAGCTGAAATCACAAAAGAGCTAAACTTACTAAGAGCTGAAATCACTGAGTGTTGTGTTAAGTAGTGGGGGAGCCTGAAGATATATTGCAGAGCAGTTCGTGGGATGGCTGGAGTGGCTCATGGGATGGCTGGCAGAGTAGAGCAGCTGGTGGAGTGCAGCAGTTTGTGGGACAGCTGGAGCGGCTCATGGGGGCGACTGGCAGAGTGGAGCGATTCGTGGGCCGGCTGGTGGAGCAGAGACCCATGGAGAGGTGGGGCAATCGGCTTTTGGACCACATAAGGTGCCCCTTAAACCCTCCCCCCATCTCCACCCAGGTTGGGAGGTAAAATTCTGCAGATAAACTTTCGAACTCTGGCGCTGCACTGACCAGGGACAGAGACTTTTGGGTTGTTGGGCTTTTGGGACTTTGGGTGACTTTGGATTGCTGAACTCAAGAACCAAAGGGAAAGGACACGGCCCAATTTGCTTGGGGTGGGTTTTTTGCTCATGGGTTGTGTTATGAATCCTGTTGGTGGTGTTTCCTCAACATAATGCCACATTGTTTCTCTCTGTTATTAAAAGGCTTTTTGCTACACTCAGACTCTGTGCTTCCGAGAGGGGAAGTATTGCCTCTTGGAGGCGCCCAGCAAGGATGGTGTATATTTGTCCCAGGTCACTGGGTGGGGGCTCGAGCCGGTTTTGCATTGTGTTATTGGAATGGAACCCCTAGATACTGAACCCGGCCCTTGTTGCTGCCAACTCTGATGGGCAGAAGGGTCACATTCCTATTTGGGATGCCTTCTCTGAATATAATTTGTACACTAACAAAGACCAGAAGGTTAATCTAAGAGGATTCAATCATCAGTGGTCAAGAACCAGCTCTGTAAGTGCAGCTTCCTACTAGAGACAGGCAATGATGCAGTTTGCACAAGTGGAGTTTACTCCTCTTTGAAACTAAGTTAACTTCAACTGTTGCAAACCTTGTCTTTCCTTGTCTAAAATGGGAATTTGTATCTGTGCAGATACACCGTTGTTGGCCACTAATAGGTAAATCAGGACTAATCTCACATGTAGACAAGGCACTAAGGTGCTCTGTCATATTTTTGACCCTATATAAGTTCTTGTCTTTTATTCTGCTCTATTGTGACCCTTCTCAGTGTCCTATTGATCTTTCTTGGTTAATTAGTGTAGGTTTGTACAGATAAGGTCCCATGTAACTGCTGACTGTTGTTAATTTTTCTTATTCTTTTACTAAGATGTGCTCTTCTCTAAGGCAGTTACATCATTATACCTGATCTTGTTGCTCTCTTTAGTATCTCCTTTTTCTCTTTCAGCTTTTCAAGATCAGGACTCGAAACCGAGATAATATTTTGGACTGCATTGTGCCTGGCTCTACCTGAGTGTCCAGGGAATAAAGTGTGGGGAAAGAACTTGCAGGGCAAGTCGAACTAAGTTATGCAACTCGAACTTCATGACTAATGTAGCTGGAGTCGACGTACCTTAGGTCTACTCATTGCACTGTCTACACCGCGCTGGATCAACGGGAGAAACTCTTCCGTTGACTTACCTTGGGTAAGTTGGGTTGGGTAATGAAACAATGTTGGGTAATCCCAAACTTCAGAGAAATACCTAAAAATCTGATACTGAATCCACTGTATTGACTGTAACTATTTTTTTTTATTTACTAAGTGCCAAGCAGTTCACAGAACAAAGAGAACACATGTGCCCAGCCCCAAAGAGACAGATTTTGCCCTCCATACTCGTGTTGTCTAGTATCCTAGGGACAGATCCACAAAGGTAGGTAGGCGTTGCAAAGCTCAGCATTGCAATGTGTAACCCGTAGGTGCTCTGTCACCTAGTGGAATTCTCAGCCCCTGAGTTAGATGCCCAAGCTTCCCATACATTTTATGGAGAGAGTCAGATGCCCAAGTAAGGGAACCTCAGAAGCCAGTGAGCTGAGTGAGGAGCTACCTAAGCTAGCTAGGAACAAAATACAGAGGAATGAAGTAAGTTTTGGACCAAATCCTGAAAGGTATTTATGTGCCCAGCTCCCACTGATCTAGGCCTTAGGCACTTGACTGACAGGCCAGAGATAGGCACCGCCCTCTGCTCCAGGTCCTCCGCTGTGAACCTGCTCTTAGCTTTACACACCCAAGCCACGTCAGCCCTTTCTCATGAAAAATCAGAGAGAGACAGCAAACCTCCCCAGAATACCTAATATTCTAATGGTTGGGGCATTTACCTGGGAGGTGGGGAAAGTTGTTTTCAAATCTCTGCTCCATGTGAGGCAGAGCAGGGAGTTGAACTTGGGTGTCCCAAATCCCATGTTAATGACCTAAGCATCAGGATAGATGGAGATATCTGCATACCCTGCTTGTCTTTTGTAACACACATCAGGTCTTAGGCATGCCTCCGGGTTCAGGCCCTGCTGGTGTTCCACCACCTACTTAGAGAATCCTGCTCTGGGGCTTTGGCTTGAGCCAGGGTTTCAAGAAGCTTGTTGTCCATGGGGCAGCATCAGCACTTAGGCAGATTTGCAAATACTGACTGATGGAAATGTAGGTGCCAGCAGGGTTAGGCAGTAGCTGAGTGGGGGTTTTGAGAATAGCAGTGGCCCATAAAGAGTGGACTTAGGCACCTGAAGAGACAGTTAGGCACCTAAATACACTTATGCATCTGGGCCTTATTCCCCAAGTATCACCATGGAAATCAATGTAAGAGGGACAGCATCTGGCCATAACATTAATGAAAAACAATAATGTGGCACATCTAGTCTACACATTTAATTGGGTACCCTGCCCTCTGACAGAGGCTAGGTTCTGAAGTGTTCTGATTATATTATCATATAACTCATTCTGTGTTAGCTCTATGCAGTACCCACTCATGCCTTTATAACGTAAGCTGTCCAGGACAGGGACATGTTAACGGTTTGGTAATGTTCGCTTATTGCACAGTGCTGTGTATGCTTACATCACTGTAATAAATAATAATAATAGTGATGCTGGAAGGTCTTGGGTCAGATCCAGGTTTGAGTCCACGTTGTGCCACAGACTTCCTCTCCAACCATGGGCAAGTCACTTAATCTCTCTGTGCGTCACATCTCCATTTGTAAAATGTGGGTAATAATATTTCCTTTGACCCACTCTTTCGTTGCCTTGCCTATTTAGATTGTAAGCTGTTCTCTTACTATACGTATGTGCAGCACCTAGCACAGTTGGACTCCATCTTGTTTGGGGCCTCTAGACTGGTATAATATGAATACTTTATTATTATTATTATTATTATTATGCTTCAGAAGAAGGTACTCAAAGAGCTTGTGGGGGAGAAATAAATATTTCCCAGCCCACAGAGGTGGTAAGTTCACTGTACACATTTGGTAGTGGTCTTATTTCAGAGTGTAATAACTTTTGTTCTTTTAGATTCATAGAGTTTCAGGCCAGAAGGCACCACCAGATCATATAGCCTGACCTCCTGTATATCGCAGGCCATCAAACGCCACCCGACCATCCCAACACCAAACCCAGCAACCAGAATTAGACCAAAATATTACAGCCCTCCAGAGAGTAAACTATTGTTTGCCACAGACAGAGAATAGGAGGGACTGAAGTGCACCAGTGCCCGAGGCTCATGCAATGGCAGGGAACTGATTTAGTGACATATACCCAGATGATCCCAGCAAGTGACCCACACGCCACACTGCAGAAGGTGAAAACCTTCTTCACTGCCAATCTGAGCTGGGGAAAATTCCTTTCTGACCCCTCATATGGTGATCAGTTAGACCCTGAACATGTAAGCAAAATTCACGAGCCAAACACATGAAAAAGAATTCTCCTTACCACTTCAGAGCACTGGTCCATCCCATCCAGTGTTCCATTTCCTGTAAGGGCAATCTCTGATGCTTCAGATAAAGAAGACAAAAAACAAAACAAACAAACAAAAATACACCGAATACAGTGAGGAAAAAAATCTTATCCTGACATCTACAGGTGAAGCCCTGAAGCATGTTGAACACAAGACATGAAGTGGAAGGGACCCTAGAGCTGTTGATCCCAGCCTCCCACTACCCCAGGTAATCCCATCATATAAACCCACTCATAAATGTATCTAGCTCTTAATATTCTACTTACACAATAAACTTCTTGGGGCAGGGATCATGTCTTATGCTTTATCTCGATACAATATCAAGACCCCTGTTCGTACATATACTAAATAATGACAATGCTCTTACTTTGACCAATCCACTGACCCCAAATTTGTCACACCTACTCAACACCTTTTAATAGCCTGCAAAGTTTACTACAGATTGTAATGTATACTGGATGTGCATAAATAAGTAAATTTATTTATAAAATAAGTGTATACTGGAATTGAATGCATAGCAGAGGCATAATCAAAGTGAGAGGCAAGAAAGTAGATTTTCTTGGAAGCATTTTGGATGGATTGGAGAAGGGTCATGTTAGTATCAGGAAGATCTGGGAGATGGAGATTATGGTATTTGAGTCAGGAGATAAATGAGTGATTTGAACCTTTACTTATGTAAAGGAAGAGGTGGATTTTTTACACATTATAGAAGAAATCAAGACAGGATTTGGTCACAACCTGAATATAAGGATTGAATGAGGGGGAAGTTAGGTTACGCTTTTCTGAACTTGTCTCTCATTTATCTTCAATATCCATCTAAAATGGACTTTATAAATGTCCAGTAAGTCCATTAAATATCATGACTGTTATCTAGTGATGAACAAATCATATGCATAAAATGTTGCAAGCATCACACACAGCTATTATGGTGTGTTAAAACTTTGTTACATGACCTTGGTTGCTACAGTACCTGCCAGCAGAAATAAAACATAGAAATCCTGCCAGCTTCAATTAGACTTGCAAGCTATTTCTTTCCCAAGGCTGTTCAGCCACTTTATATATTAACATAAAACAAAAACCAAAGGGTTATTGATAATTCTGACTAATTATCTTTTTCTGCACTGAAGAGGTGAAAATCTGGAAAGAATTTAAACTTATCATTATTAACATACCTAAAAATAGAAAACAAAAATACTTGATTTTAAAAGATCCCCAATTATCTGGCTACTTCTAGAAATGGAATCTTAAGCTGCAGGGACTCATGAAACACAAAGGTTCCAGAGATTAGCTTTGTAAAGCACTTGAATTTGTTAGGAACAAAGGCATGAGGGGATTTTTGGCAAGGAAATGCAACATGCTTTTCTTTATTTAACAGGTAGGAAGCATGTGATCTCATGCTAGGCTTGCTATTTCTGTCAACTATGTGCTCTATTTCTTGTCAAATAAGACATTTTAATAAAAGTAATCCTTTAAAACCCTCCAAATCTAAACTTTCAAACATTTGTTTGTATGAAAGAGAGGCCAGCTTAATTATGTATGTCTTTGTCAAATAGTAAATATTTTAATCTCTTGGAGATTTTTTGTGTTAGGATTTATAATCCATTTGACCCTTTCTGAATAATATTACTGATACCAAAGTGTTGAGGTAAGGCATAAAACCCTAGGTTCAAACTGGACAGCATTCATGCATTTGTCAGGACAGATATATTGGTCTTTTTCCAGCAAGACTAGTGAAATGTATTATTCCTGATGTTAGAAAGAGACATATCCTTCCCCTTCCTTTAATTATTCCATTTCATTACAGAATTTTTATTTATTTTATACTAATTATAGTACAAAAAAGGAATAAATGAGCTGGGGGGGTGAATTGCAGGGTCAAGTAACAGCTCTGCAAGCTCTCTGGGAAGCATTGTGCCTCAGGGCTTGTCTACACTTAGCAGGGGATTGACGAGCAGTGATCAATGCATCGGTGGTTGATTTAGCGGGTGTCAACCGTCAATCACTCTCCCGTCAACTCCTGTATGCCACCAGATTGAGAAGAGTAGGGGGAGTCAACGGGAGAGCGTCTCCCATTGACGTTGCGTAATGTGGACCCCATGGTAAGTAGATCTAAGCTACATCGATTTGAGTTATGCTATTCACGTAAATCAAATTGCATAACTTAGATTGAATTTCCCCTGTAGTGTAGACAAGGCCTCAGAGAGCTATACAGTTGTTAGGTAGACTGTTCACAGGCAATTCATTGTGACTTCATCAATATTCAAAATTCAGACTAGCATGGTTAATTTTTATTGGGGTTTAGGTCACTTGACATTGCTTCTGCTTCCTGAGCATGAGTGCATCTCCTAGAATGAGAAATCTCTGGTGCAAATGCTGACATTTCTAAGTTAAGCATTCCCTTTCCATGGATATTATTATTTAATATTTTCTTAAAATTTAATATTTCTACAAACATTCTTACCAGTAAAATTGTTCACCAGTCTAGAACTCCCCAAATTGTGGTTCATGGAACACTTGCTGAAGCTCTTCCACAGAGAATTCTTCCTCTTTGTTTCCAGCTGTCAAATTGCATCACATAAAGTTAAAAATACATTAACCATGCTATGATTCTCACTTTTCCATGTACACAGTTGCTGTAGTTGCCACAGGCATATTATCTGAAAGGAGAGATAATCCATGTAATCACAATTGGTGGGGGAAGATGCTCTGAGACAATCTTTCTGATAAGATGTAGTCAATTCTATGACAAAGTTGGTGAACTTCTGCATTAAAAAGCAAGTTCATTGGTTCTAAATATAATTCCCTTTAATTTCATCATATTCCCTACCTTGAGCCTATATTATGGCACAGAGTGAAAGGAAGGGACTGATCTATTTCTATTATGCAACATACTTACTATACAAAGAATTTGGGACCCCAGCTATATTGTTGGAAACCAACCATTTCAATGGGCAAATTTGTGTTCTTTAAAACTGATTATTAGCACTAACAAATTGCTACATTGTTTCAGGTTAAGAAGTAAGGTAAACTCTTTCTGTATTGTTTGAGAATCAAAAGCGTGAACATAAAAATATTAGAATGGCCATACTGGTCAGGCCAATGGGCCATCTAGCCCAGTATCTTGTCTTCTAACAGTGGCTGGTGCCAGATACTTCAGAGGGAGTGAACAGAACAGGGCAATTTATCAAGTGACCCATCCCCTGACATCTAGTCCCACCTTGTAGCAGTCAGAAATTTAGGGATACTCAGAGCATAGGGTAGTGTCCCTGACCATTTTGGCTAGTAACCACTGATAGACCTATCCTCCATTAACTTATCTAATTTTTTAACTCAGTTATACTTTTGGCCTTCACAACATCCTCTGGCAAGGAGTTCCATAGGTTGACTGTGCATTGTGTGAAGTACTGCCTTATGTTTGTTTTAAACCTGCTGCCTATTAATTTCATCAGGTGACCTCTACTTCTTGTGTTATGTGAATGAGTAAATGCACTTCCCTATTAACTTTATCCACACCATTCATGATTTTACAGAACTTTATCATATTCCCCCTTCAGTTCTCTCTTTTCTAAATTTAACAGTTCCAGTCTTTTTAATCTCTCCTCATATGGAAGCTGTTCCATACCTCTAATAATTTCTGTTGCCCTTCTCCATACTTCTTGCAATTCTAATATATCTTTCTGAGATGAGGCACTTACTATTCAAGGTGTGTGTGTTTCATGGGTTTCTAAAGCAGCATTATATTTTCCGTTTTATTATCTATCCCTTTCCTAATGGCTCCTAACATTCTATTAGTGGTTTTGACAGGTGCTGCACATTGAGCAGATGTTTTTAGAGAATTATCCACGATGACTCCAAGTTGTCTTTCTTAACTGGTAATAACTAATTTAGACCCCATCATTTTGTATGTACACTTGGGATTATGTTTTCCCAGGTTCATTACTTTGCATTTATCAACATTGAATTTCATCTGCCATGTTCTTGCCCAGTCACCCAGTTTTGTGAGATCCCTTTGTAACTCTTTGCAGTCAGCTTTGGACTTAACTATCTTGAGTAATTTTGTACCATCTGCAAACTTTGCCACGTCACTGTTTAACCCTTTTTCCAGATCATTTATGAATATGTGAACAGCACTGGTCTCAGTTCAGATCCTTTGGGGACTCCACTATTTAACTCTCTCCTCAGTGAAAACTGACCATTTATTCCTACCCTCTGTTTCCTATCTTTTAACCCGTTACTGATCCATGAGAGGATCTTGTCGGTTAACCCATGACTGCTTATTTTCATAGAATATCAGGGTTGGAAAGGACCTCAGGAGGTCATTTTGTCCAACCCCCTGCTCAAAGCAGGACCAATCCCCAATTTTTGCCTCAGATCCCTAAATGGCCCCCTCAAGGAGTGAACTCACAACCCTGGGTTTAGCAGGCCAATGCTCAAACCACTGAGCTATCCCTCCCCTCTTTGCTTAAGAACCTTTTGGTGACAAACTTTGTGAAAGGCTTTCTGAAAGTACACTATATCCACTAGATCACCCATGTTCACATGTTTGTTGAACCCTCAAAGAATTCTAATAGATTGGTGAGGCATGAGTTCCCCTTACCAAAGCTGTGTTGACTCTTCCCCAACATATTGTATTAATCTGTGTGTCTAATAATTCTGTTCTCTACTATAGTTTCAACCAGTTTGCCTGGATTGCCGCTGTAGACTTTTTAAAACATTGGCATCACATTAGCTGTCCACCACGAAAGCTCATGCTCAAATAAATTGGTTAGTCTCTAAGGTGCCACAAGTACTCCTTTTCTTTTTGCGAATACAGACTAACACGGCTGTTACTCTGAAACCTCCTATAGAGGCTGATTTAAGTGCTAGATTACATACCACAGAGTGACTATATATATTATACCGCTGATATATATAGCAGCGGTATAATAATTAATCAGTTCCCTAGAAACAGGATCTGAGCTCTTATTTAGCAGAGAACATGTTTAATCTATATATGAGATTCATATAACTAATATTTTGTTAAAACAAATTTTTATAATCTTTTTCAACAATGTGTTTCCATCAAGATGGCAGCTGGCTGTTTACTGCATTGACCTGACTGCTGCTTCAGCAACCTTGCCTACTTGGCTGCTTCACAAATTTGTTTCTATTTGGGTGAAAAACTGAAAATTCCAAAGGATGTTCAGTATTTTTCTTTTCTTTTCACATATTCCCTATAGTTCAGCCATCTGTGCAAAATTAACAGTACTGTAGTTGCTTATTAGTGATTTTCTTTTCTTGATTAAAATTTTCATATTTATTAGTCTCTCTTTATTTCTAAAGTATGGGTAAAATGTTCAAAACTGCTTGAGTGACTTAGAGCTAAGTTTCACAGAAAGATTGACTAAGTTTTACAGAAAGTCAATGGCCCTTTGCATCCAGACACACAGGAGTAAGCAGGCTATTTTTATTTATTTATTTATTTAACATTTATATTGTGGTAAAACGTAGAGGCTTCAACCAGATCAGTGCCTTATTGTGATAGGAGCTGTACAAATATATATTACATGATAGTCCTTCTCTTAGGCCTTACAGTCTGCATTCCCACTACTTTCCCAATAGAGCCAGTGAGTGGGGAGGCAATTCCACAGTAGTCTATTCCCAACTGGTGCAACCACTCCTGGGATACAGTGTCCAGTTCTGGTGTCCACAATTAAAGTACGGTGTTGATAAATAAGAGAAGATTCAGAGAAGAGCCACGCAAATAATGAAAGGATTGGAAGACATGCCTTGTAGAGATAGATTGAACTCCTTGAGTCTATTTAGCTTAACAAAGAGAAGGTTAAGGGATGATTTGATCACAGTCTATAAGTACCTACATGGGGAACCAAATATTTGATAACCAGCTCATCAGTCCAGCAGACAGAGGTATAACAAGATCCAAAGACCGGAAGTTGAAGCTAGACAAATTCAGATGGGAAATAAAGCAAAAATATTTAACAGTGAAGGTAATCAACCACTGCAACAACTTACTAAAGGTTGTGATTGATTTTCCATCACTGGCAAATTTTGAGCCAAAAAGGATTTTTTAAAAGAATATATAAATATGCTGTAGTTCAAAAAGGAATTATTTGGGGGAAGGTCTCTGACCTGTGTTGTACAGGAGGTCAGACAAGATGATTACAATGATCCCTTCTGTCCTTGGAATTCATGAATCCGTGAGCTGTACACAGACTCGCTATGTGACGTTGGGGAAGCCACATTAAATACAAGGTTTCAGAGTAACAGCCGTGTTAGTCTGTATTCGCAAAAAGAAAAGGAGTACTTGTGGCACCTTAGAGACTAACCAATCCATTTGAGCATGAGCTTTCGTGAGCTACAGCTCACTTCATCGGATGCATGCCGTGGAAACTGCAGCAGACTTTATTTATACACAGAGAATATGAAAAAATACCTCCTCCCACCCCACTGTCCTGCTGGTAATAGCTTATCTAAAGTGATCATCAGGTGGGCCATTTCCAGCACAAATCCAGGTTTTCTCACCCTCCACCCCCCCACACAAATTCACTCTCCTGCTGGTGATAGCCCATCCAAAGTGACAACTCTTTACACAATGTGCATGATAATAAAGTTGGGCCATTTCCTGCACAAATCCAGGTTCTCTCACCCCCTCACCCCCCTCCCAAAAACCACACACACAAACTCACTATCCTGCTGGTAATAGCTCATCCAAAGTGACCATTCTCCCTACAATGTGCATAATTAAGGTGGGCCATTTCCAGCACAAATCCAGGTTTTCTCACATCCCCCCCACCCCCATACACACACAAACTCACTCTCCTGCTGGTAATAGCTCATCCAAACTGACCACTCTCCAAGTTTCTTTTTTGTTGTTGTTCAGAGGCATTTTGGAAATATTCCTTGAGCTATTACCAGCAGGATAGTGAGTTTGTGTGTGTGGTTTTTGGGAGGGGGGTGAGGGGGTGAGAGAACCTGGATTTGTGCAGGAAATGGCCCAACTTTATTATCATGCACATTGTGTAAAGAGTTGTCACTTTGGATGGGCTATCACCAGCAGGAGAGTGAATTTGTGTGTGGGGGTGGAGGGTGAGAAAACCTGGATTTGTGCTGGAAATGGCCCACCTGATGATCACTTTAGATAAGCTATTACCAGCAGGACAGTGGGGTGGGAGGAGGTATTTTTTCACAGTCTCTGTGTATAAATAAAGTCTGCTGCAGTTTCCACGGCATGCATCCGATGAAGTGAGCTGTAGCTCAGGAAAGCTCATGCTCAAATGGATTGGTTAGTCTCTAAGGTGCCACAAGTACTCCTTTTATTAAATACAAGGTCACACACTGAATTAGTGGCCGAGTCAGGAACAGCCAATAACAGAATTTCCTCATGTACAGTTGGAACATCTATTTAGGCCTGAGGCATTAGTAGCAAGCAGGTGAGTTTCAGAGAGCCTGCTCCTCAGTCTCTGGTATTGAAATAAGTCAGTCAGGCCAAACCATTAAGAGTTAAAGCAAAAAATAAAAAACAACAACATTTAAATCCAAGAAAAGTGGGAGCAGCCTCTCAGAGCTTCCTTGTGAGCCCTGCTGCTCCACAGAGGCCTGAGGCCTGGCCCACACTTTAATCTTCAATAGAGATGTGTGATCCACAGAGGTGCAGGTTCAACATGCAACCCTTCATCCTCCTGCTAAGAACACTGGCCTAAAGGGTCTTGTAGACTCTGAATAAGCTGGCATTACCTGAACTTTATAGAAGACTGCTGTGCAGCTGGAAGGAAGATCAGACTCAGAGTAATATATGGGCATTGAAGGAAATAAGGCACAGAGCAACTAAAAGCAATTTTTTTTTTTTTGGTAGGCCAACTTGAGACACCTTGGGCCTGATTTCAGAAGTGCTCAGTACTTGCAACTCCAAGGAAAGTCAATAGGCTCAATGACAAGTTGTGGAAAAGATCCATTTCTGAGAAGGTAATGACAAAATCCCTTCTCTGGACTCACTTCAAGTCCATTGTATGCCCACATCTTGAATACTGAATGCAGTTTTGGTGGCCCTATCTCAAAAAATATATTAGAATTGCAAAAAGCATGGAGAAGGGCAACAAAAATTATTAGAGATATGGAACTGCTTCGATATGAGGAGAGATTAAAAAGACTGGGACTGTTAGCTTTGGAAAGAGATGATGAAAGGAGATATGATAAAGTTCTATAAAATCATGAATGGTATGTAGAAAGTTAATAGGGAATTGTTATTTACCTATTCAGATAACACAAGCATTAGAGGTCACCCAATTAAATTAATACGGAGCAGGTTGAAAAACAAACAAGGAAGTATTTCCACACACAATGTGCAGACAACCTGTGGAACTCATTGTCAGGGGATGTTGTGGCGGCCAAAAGTATAACTAAGTTAAAAAAGAATTAGATAAATTCAGGGGAATAGGTCCATCAATGTGTATTAGACAAGATGGTAAGGGACACAACCCTATGCTTTGTGTCTCCCTGAACCTCCAACTGCGAGAAGCTGGGACTGAATTACAGGGGATGGATCACTCAAAATTGCCCTGTTCTGTTTACTTCCTCTGAAGCATTTGGCACTAGCCACTGTCAGAGACAGGATACTGTGCTAGATGGACCATTGGTCTGACCTAGTACTGCTGTTCTTATGTTCTAAAGCTGCTGTCCCAAGACTTTTAATCATGTGCACATTTATAATATTTCAACTGTTACCAACATTTCTAAGAATATAAAATATATTGTTTGGAATGCAATGAGGAGCCAAAAATACTACACAACAGCAAAGTCAAAGAGGACAAAGAATATAGATATAAATCTATTTCCTGATGAAGGAAAGGGCATGGAGAAAATATATTTGTTAACACAATTTGAAACAATTTGCAAAATTTGGTCAAGAAAATAAATAGTGAACCATGGATGTCTCCGCCCAAACTATGTGCTCCTCCTCCTTTGGCATTCCCCCAGCCCCTAGTTTAAAAATTCTTGACAACTTTTTAAATTTTACATACCAGCAGTCTGGTTTTGATTTAGGTGAGGCCCATCCTTCTTGTATAGACACCTGCCTTCCCCAAAGGTTACCCAGTTCCTAATAAATTGAAAACCCTCCTCCCAACACCATCATCCACATGTTCAGACCCTGAAGTTCTGCCTACCTTTCTGCCTTGTGCGTGGAACAGGAAGCATTTCAGAGAATGCTACCATGTTGGTTCTGGACCTTAATCGGTTACCTACCAGCTTAAATGTGGCCTCCAGGAACTCTGTCCTACTTTTGTTATGTCACTGGTAGCTATGAGTACCATGACCACTGACTCCTCCCCAGCACTGAATATCCATCTGTCTAGATGTCTTGTGAGATCCACAACCTTTATAGCCACCAGGCAATTCACCATGCAGTTCTCCGATCATCACAAACCCAGCTATCAACATTTATAATAATCAAATCCCCCATCATTACTACCTGTCTCTTCCTAATAACTGGGGTCCCTCCCCCAGGGGGTATCCTCAATACACGAGAGTACTGTGACATCATTGGGAAAGGCAGTCTCAACTATGAGATTATTCCATTTGGCTCCAGCTTGATGTTCTCCTTCCCTTAGACTGTCATCCTCTTTAACAGCACAGAGGCTGGCACACTGGGAGTGGGGCCGCTGAATTATGTCCCTGAAAGTCTCCTCTGAGTCACCTCTTTGTCTCCCTTAGCTCCTCCACTTCAGCCAATCTGGCCTCAAGAGCCTGTACTGTATCTCCATGGGCCCTGAGCTGCTTGCACTGAATGCACATGTATACCACCAACCGGACATACTACATTCAGTGCAATACTCTGAGTAGCTCCCACTCTGATGCTGGAGTCGTGCTTGCATTATTTTTACTTTTGGAAGATTTTTGTTTTGTTTTTGTGGGGGGTTATTGGCCTAAATTTAGGTGTATGTGGCTCTCACATGCCCTCCTTCACCTGGAGAACTCTGTCACAAAACTCCCCTCTGTGCTCCTCCTGTTAACTAGCTTCTCTGGTCACTTAGGAGCTGGCGTTTTAAACCCCTGTTCAAGCTGAGTTAGCGCCCTTCAAAATTATTTTCAATCAGAAAAAGCAGGATTCATTAGCTTTCAAATGACCTAGCTAGATTTTTCTGAGTGTCTGATTGCTATCAGGCATCCAAGGAACAATCTAACCAAGCTACACAATAATCCCACAGAGTGAAGGATGTAAAAAAGTGCATAATCTATGGGGGAAAATATAACATGCTAAAGAGGTCAAATAGACTGGTGAAATCATCTGGAAAGTCATTTAAATTTAGCCAAAAAAATGTATTAGCAAAAGTTAGAACCTGACAACAGAGCCTGAGTAGCAGAAACACAGCAGAATAAGATAAGGTTGTTGACAGTTGTGCAGTTATTGGCAACAGTAATTGTAGAAGACTTCAGCGTCCAGTACAGTGTATGATGTTGTTGGAATACCTGATACCTTGTGTCAGTGATAGCATTACCTTGGCTGGCTGTCCAAAAGTTAAAAAATGTTCTGTGGTTTGTATTTTTATATCTTTGAAGTATTTTTAACATTAAAGTTATATAGTTAAATGTACAAAGGTCAGGAAATGAGAATATGCTATTTCTCACACTAGCATTTTCACACTGTGCACTCAGCACGTGCTCTCCTGACCAGAGTTAGCTTTAGTAACTGTGATTTCTTCCTATCCTCACAAAATGAGATGCTATGGGACTGTCACTGACGGCCTGAGGAGTTCCCTGTGTGTAGCGGTTTATATTAGTATATGGATTCAATCCTACAGCTGGTGGGAACATTTATGGCAAAATTCCATTTAGTCAAAACTGAAACATTTCGGGAGGAGAGGCTCCCAGACTCTATAGTCTGACATTTGGGGCCTTGGCCTACTATGTGGGAGACCCACGTTCAAGTCTCTGCTCTGTTTGATTCCGAGTGAGCTGGGATGAAAAACTCGGACTAAAAATGGAGTCAGAACTTCAAGATTTGGTCCATTTTTGAGCTGCTGAAGATTCTCCATATGTGACTACCTCTTGCCCAAGCCCAACACTTGTCTATATGTGTTTCTTAGGTACTTGGCTCAGCCGCTGACTCTACTAATGTGTGACCTTTCACAAGTCACGTCCTCTTTCCTGGCATCAGTTCCTCCCGCTGTAAAATGGGGACGATGATATTTTGTTTTTCTTTGTAAAGCTATGGATGGAAAGTACGACATAAGTTAACTGATTCTTATTTCTTATTTATTTACTGAAAAGCATGCTCCTTCCGAAGGTGATGCAGAAAACCGAGGGACTTGAACATTTTGTATTGGTACCCTTAGTAACCCTCTGTTGAAATATGAAGTTCATGGAGGATAGGTCCATCTGTGGCTATCAGCCGGGATGGGCAGGGATGCAAAACCATGCTCTGAAGCAGGGGGTGGCCAACCTGTGGCTCCAGAGCCACATGCGGATCTTCAAAGCATTGGTCACTGTTGGAAGACGGGATACTGGGCTAGATGGACCATTGGTCTGACCCAGTAGGGCCGTTCTTATGAAGCTTTATGGGATTTTACTGGTGTCTAAATCATCCATAATGACTGTTTTCTGGTCTCTCCCAACTGGAGGTGAGGGGTATGGCTATGCTATTCTTCTAACTACACCATAGGATACTGATTATGCCAAATCTTGAGGGAGGAAATTTAGGACCAGTATCTGGATAACCTTATTGCAGCCTCTTCGCTCCCAGCCCCAGTGTCTCAGACAGCATGAGCAGTTTGTCTGCTGTAGTGGGAAATAGGACATTAGAGTAGGAAATCCTTGCAGACAGCCACCACAACAGCAAAGGATCAACCCATGCTTCTCCTTCTCGGCCACATCAGTCCACCTGCCCTTCTGCTCTCCCTCCGCCACTCGCTCATGGCCATATTTTCAGCATCCTCACCCATTTCAGGATCTGGTAAGGACTCCTCTCTACAATTTGAGAGACGGGTATTCAGAGAAGAGCTTTCAGAGCTCTATCCTTTACGGTGCTTAGCAGGGAGGCAGCCCAATAGCTAGCACAGAATGGAGAGGAATGTCAATAGCTAGCACAGACTGTCTAGTGGTCAAATCACAGTGCTGGGAATCTCTCATCCTGGCTTTGCCACAGATTTGCTTTCTGACTGTGGAGAAATCCCTTAATTACTGGATGCCTCAGCTTCACCACTTTTAAAATGGGATTAATGTCCCCCACACACAGGGATGTTGGAAGACTTCGTTCAGAATACTGGGAGAAGCCTCAACTGGAAAATAATCCCAAACTGCAGAGTGGTAGTATTATGACAGGTAGATGCTCCCGGCACAGCCAGATGGTTAGAGAGCGGAGCAGTGGAAAGTTGCTCTGAGTCACTGAGCAGCAAGCTGAAAAAGTCAAGGTCAGAGGAGATTCATCAGGAAACTGGGTCAGTACACTGTCTGCTCTCAGTAAGTACAAAACTCCTTGTACACTGTGACTGAGTGGATTAAGAGATTGGCCTTTTTTTCCTGGGCTAGATGGTGCTTTTAGGCACAGGCCTCTTATGAGAGGAGTCTAAAAGAGCTTGTCTTGTTTAGTCTAGCAAAATGAAGGCTGAAAGGGGATACTGTTCTATGTAAGTACATCAGGGGGTAAACACCAGGAAGAGAGAAGAGCTAGTTAAGGACAATGTTGGCACAAGAAAAAACGGGGATAAACTGGCCATGAAAAAAATTAGGCTGGAAATTGTAAGGTTTGTAACCATTAGTGGAGTGAGGTTGGGAAAATAAGAGCAGTGGGAGCAAACAGCCTAACTAGTTCTAAGGTGGAACTTGATGTGTTTGTAAGCTCCTTGGGAAGGAACTATGCATTGCTTCAGTTTTGGAAGGTACTAATCACTACTTTGGTGCACTTAGGAATAATAATAACTATGTCTGTGAAGTGTAACCTTAATACCTTAGTAGGTGCAAGGTGGGTGAACTAGTTCTAAGATGGAGCCTGATACATTTATGAATGGGATTATATGATGGGTGGCCTGTGCTAGCAGGGAACTGACTTCATTACCCAGGAGGTCACTTCCATTTCTATGTTCCTAAGAGAGAGCCTATGAGTTGAACCACTCCAGGAGTAGACCCAAGAGCATTGTGATTGACTTCTTTCCAGCTTGTTCCTAGGAGCAGTTAGGGAAGGTGGTAATTTACTGCTTGTATATCTCTGCTTTGGGGCCATTAGAAATGGAGGGGCAATGTTCTGCAACAAAATAGAATTTGGAAAGAGAGAATTCATGCAGACCAGCAGTAAATTACGAACTTCTGCCAGGGAACAAAGAGTTGCCCTTCTATTTTAAACACCCTCAAATGGGGTGTACAAACAGTAAATTACTACCAGCCAACCACTAACTATACAGGGCTGGGAAGCAGCCAGCTCATCCTATGGACCTATTATTTTCTCAGTGGAGAATCATGCACCTTCTTGTGAATCATCAGGTGCTTGCCATGATTAGAGACAGGATACTGGACTAGATGGACCATTGTAAAGTTGAAAAGGTTTAAATTTATAATAGGTCTTGAAAGGTCAGAGGCAGGTATTTCACAGGGAGTGGGGGCCTTCTTGAAGGCCCCAGTTTCACTGGTAAGGAGAGACTTGGCAAGACAGTGAGGCTATGGCTCTAGAAACATAAGCGAGTTACTCTTTTGTAGCCTCAGGAATCATAATGTCAACAGTGCCAGACCCCGATTTGTTTTTTGGGGGGTTGAGAGATTGACTGTTGTTTGGGAGCTGTGTGAGAATGGAGGGAGAGAGAATTGAGTGGGGGGCTAAGTTAACGGCTGGTTCTGGTTGCACTTTCATAGTCCCAGACTGCAGAGAGATACCTGATCAATGGACTTTCTGCCTCTTTTGCCTCACAACTACAGGGAACCATCACTTCCCCCTGAACAGCAGCCAAGAGAGCAAGAGGATCCATGAAGCTGCAATGGCCTCTCAGGCCTATGTGGGTCAGGTGCCTGTGAGTTGGGGGGTCTTGGCATCTGAGGCAGTTGTGGAGATTGCAGGTATTTTTTAATTATTAATAATGGCAGGTAGAGGGCCATCTGGGACTAGTTGATATTGAAGAAGGGAATGAACTAAGTTAACAAAATAAAATAGGCAGCAAGCCCAGGGGTTGCATTTTTGCAGGGACTCAGAGGACAGGGATGTTCAGGGGTTATAGTTCTAGGGGACATTTTAAAATAACTATTAAAAACAACATTTCAGTTCTTTGGAACCACCCAGTCTGTGCATATTTTTTGTGTGCCTGTGTGGGCTCATAATATGATTAACATGATCACATTCCTCCATCCTCATTACTCCCTGGTTTGTTCCCTTTGCTTGTCTCTGGTCTTTTAATTAGACTTTACACAAATTGTGATGGTGACAATGTCTTCCTATATATTTGTACAGTTCCTACCCACAGTGGGGCCCCGATCCAGTCTGAGACCTTTAGACACCACCATCATAGTAAATCAATTAACTCAAATGACTAGGGACGAGGATCTATGCACTGTCTTGGGCAACATGTGTTCATCAGCTTCACAACAAACAGCCACAATGGGCCTTTGTAAATGGCATTGATGTAGTTCAGCCACAAGTTGCTGGGAGAGGTGCAAAAATTCCTTGGATGAAATTACATGACCTGAGTTATGCAGGAAGTCAGACTTGATGACCACAGTGGTGCCTTCTAGCATTAAAATCTATGAATCTCTGAAGTGGTTGAAACATCAAAAGTAGTTTCCTTTGCTTTGGGGATCATGAGTTGGCTGAGCTATCTGATCTGAACCAGTTCACCCATCCCCACTATGTGAAGCAGCAGAATTACACAGTTTACTCCCTTTTAATCCCATGGGACAGTCCTTACTCTGACAAAACTCCCATTGACTAGCAATTGAATGGAGCCATGTGGAATATCTGTTTTCTCTCTTTTTGGATTTGTCATGTAATATCTGTGTTGAATTTTACAAGTTCCCCATATTTCATAGCCCAAAAGAAACCCTCAACACACTACAAATTAAGAACAAATACATACTGTACATCACTCAGATACATCCTTCATCCTGTGGTTTTGCAGTGCTTTGGAATTCATTGGCAGTGAATAACAATGACTGCAATGGAAATACTGCCTGAGTAAGGGCTTCAGGATCACAACTGTTGTCAATAACTGGAGTCACCCAATATATTCCCCAGGCATTGACTCTGAATTGCTCAAACAGGTTTCCTGCTGTACTCCCCATGCATGGATTCTAAATATCTCAGACAGGTTTCCTACAACTCAATGGGGATAGAGCCAATATTAAAATCAGACAGCTTTCTGAGACTGAAAAACTAGACCCCAAATTGTTTCTATTTGAAGACTGTAACCCAATATGACTTTCACAAATCTATGCCACATATAACTGAGACAGCCCTGATTGTGCTCCCGCTGAGCTCAGTGGGGAACTTTTGCTATTGACCTCAACAGGAGATGACATGAAATGTCTTAATTTTAGCCTTTTTGACACTTAGAAATGCAGAGAGAGAGAGGAAAGAATTATTCTACAATCCATAAGGTTCTGACACGAGGTACAGTGTAGCCAAGTAGCAAAGGAAATAATACACTGTAATTCAAGTGTTTTGTATACACTGACAGTTCACCCATTTCAAATGTCAGCATGTCCTGTGGTAACCCTAAAAATTTTGCCTTAGATAATATCTTGGGTAACTTAATAACTTACTTCAGTACATGGAGTATTCAAGGTATTATCTTTTCAACAGGTACTGAGATGTACAAGAGAACACTGCACATATTAAGATAATCATAGCTATTTATCTAAGGTACAATTGCAAGCTTTTAAGGGTGACCAATTTATTTATTCTTATATTTTATTAACTAATTATGGTATGGTTAATTATTATGCATCACTTGATGATTACTTGTTCTGTTCATTCCTTCTGGGGCACCTGGCATTGGTCACTGTCAGAAGACAGGATACTGGGCTAGATGGACCTTTGGTCTGACCCAGTATGGCTGTTCTCATTATGCAATTACTGGTATGTCATTGTCTCATTGATAGTGCTAGCTGCCCACATTTCAATGTCAAGGTTGACCTTATGAGAAAAGTAAACTGACTCTTTAGTTAGAAGCTATGGAATCCAATCCTCCTCAGGTCAGCTGGAGGAATACTGCAAAAGAGAGTTCGAAGGTAATTGTCCAAAGTGAACACTTGGGGGTTTGTTGGAAAAGTGTGTATTTGTTTTCTGTGAACATTCAGATGAGTGGTGGTGTTCATGGAAAGTGAAAGCCTCGTTTTTTTGTGTGACAGTTTATAGCAGAAGCACTGGGTGTGGGCATCTTGCAAGCTCTTTCAAAAGTTTGTCATCCAGTCAGAGAGCAGAAACAATAACATGTGACTAAGTTGTCCAATCAAACACCATTATAAATATTGCATAACAAAGGCGAATAAGTCCTGAACAGCCTATATTCTCCTGTTTTAGCTATGAGGCAGTGTGGATTTGGCCCTGGACTCAGGGTACTGGAACAATTTTTATAGTGGGGGGTGCTGAGAGCCATTGGACCAAACTGTAAACCCTGCATATGATGGAAACTACTTCAAGCCAGGCAGTGCTGCAGCACTCCCAGCACCCCTAGTTCCAACATCTATGCCTGGACTAGAACGCAAGATACCTGATTTTGCTTCTCAGCTGTGCCACTGAGCTGCTGTGCAGCCTTGGGCAAGTCACTTGACCTCCATCTGCTTCTGTGAACCTTCCTTGCCCTTGTCTATTTACGTTACAAATGTTTTGTCATTCCCAATGCGTTTGTATAGTGCCTAGGACAATGGGGCCCTGATCTTGGGTGGGGCCTATTGCTATCCAAATATTAAATCAAACATTTTCAATAATTAGTGATTTTGTACAAATCATAGTTTGATTGGAGATAATTTGTGAACATAAAAAAAGAATGGATTAAATTTGTCAAATAAATTATTCATTACTCAAATAAATTATTCATTACTCATGTGTGTAGTCCCACCCACATGAATGACAATGGACAGGGGTGGACCCTAAATCCTAAAAATCCCTGCATACCTAATCTAAGGGAAATTTTCCCTTCTAAATAAATACATAGTTCACAAAACTAACCAGCAGAGAGCAGCACTATTTAAGTTTGAGTTTATCTTGACAAACGTTAGTTATTGGCTTACTGTGCATAAAACTGTAATGTATTGTACATAAAATGTATGACTGTTACAGTAGTCACTATGATTCACTGCCAACGCATTTTAATGTAAACGCAACACCGAAAAGAAATGTATTTGAATGATTTACGTATTTGTTTTTAATTTGCAGTATGTTGAGGGTTTCTTTTGGGCTGTGATATATGGCGAACTTGTAAAAATTCAACACAGATGTTATATGATTTCAAACAGAGAATTTAATTACATGCCTTTAACAAGGAACTCATTCAATTAAATATTTCCCTCTCGCCACCTAAAATGGTATTTCACCCGGCCAGCACAGTCAGAATTAAATCAGACAACCTGCAGAGGTCATTTCATGCGAATGAGAATACCTTTATCTAAGAGCCATTATTTTTGGTTGCCTTTACAAGGCAGCTCATGAGGGTTTTTTTCAGTCTAGCATTACTTCAGCTCATCTTTTTCTGGTGACCACTGCTCTATTGTATTGGATTTAAGCAGTCCTCCTGTTTTAAGCAAGTTGACTGACATGACTGTGGTGAGGATAACCAGGAGACCAAAGAGAATCTGCCTATCTATGACATTATGGCCAATTATTCCCCAGATTGTAGTCCTTCCTCATCTCCCCTCTTGCTACCTCCAGTGGAGGGACCAGCTTCAAGTGAGGTCCTTAAGCTGTCCTGAGCATGGTACCTGCTCTTTGCTAGCGATTCCTGGGCAACAATCCTCCCCAAATTAGATAGGGAAGACACAGGGTCATAACTCACCCTACCTCATCTCCACACTGGCCAGCAGAGACAGCTGGTCATGGAGAGGAGTCCACGCTGTGCCCTGAGGCGATACAGCCATTGTACTCCCCTACTGTTCTGAGAAGAACAGGCATATAAGGTATCTTTGTGTTCTCATTAGGGTAGAGCATATCTGCACTACTCCCTACTCAGGATTGTGCCTAGACGGCATGATCTGGCCCTCAGTAAGTCTAGTGTCCTGCACTAGGGAGATCATGGGACGTGTTCTCTTGGGGAAAATATTCCAATTGGGGATGGGGCATGTTATAAGGTGGCACTTTTTGCAGTGGTATCTTGGAAGTGAAAAGTGAGTCATGAATGGCTGTACAGGAGAATTTCTGCACAGACTGCGCATACAATATTTGCACCACAATGGATTTTTCCAATCCCTGTTCCAATCTTTGTTAGTTTAACATTGTGCCTCAAATGAGAGCTCATCAAAAGTGATGCCATGGGCTGAAAATAAAAATTGGTTTCATAGCTCACACTCCATCAAAGGGCAAGAAGTAAAAAAGTAAAAATCTTGCCCCAGCCCCCTCTACCTAATTAAAGAGCCATCCTGTGGGCCATAATGTAATGCACAACCAAGTCAAATGAAAACAAACATGGAAATCTTTACTGTATGTACTGTAAGGCCTTATTTCGTTCTTCATTTGACCCATGGGAGTTGCCCTTAGCCTTGAGCACATCTGGTTCCTTGGTAAATGCATTACTACAAGTTAGAACTAGGTGAATTCTGCAACACATTTGCCAGGAGTATTCTTTTTACTATTTAAATGAAATGGTTTTGAATGAGCTCATGCTCCTTTAGTGCTTGCTTTCTTGTGAATATTCTGGCAATCAGGTGAATAAGTAGGAAAGTTTCACATCAAAATAGCAGGTTTTAATTAAATTTAGCTGAAGTTTGAATTTGAAATTCACTTTTTGGGAGTATTCAAGTGTTCACACCAGTAATCTGATCCTAGGAGTTATGCTCATCCAGGTAGGAAAAAGGAACAATACTATGTATGCAGTCAAAACAGGACAAATTACAAACATCCAGTGCTCACAATGAATGGCATGCAGAAGATTTGCAGATCAAGAGTCAGTGGCTGATTATCTGGGGAATAAATCTGAATAACAAATCAATCTCAGAGAATTCCAGCCTATTCACAGACAACTTGCAAAACAGAATTTCATTGAATAAATGGTTTGTTACAAACAAGTTCTGCTGCCAATAATTCTCCTCCCAGGTCCACAGATGTAAATGACAATGGAGGGAATCTGGTATCATGATTAGAGCCAGGGCCTGGGACTCAGAATTCCTGGGGTTTCGTTCATGGTGAGCTACCATTCAGCTAATGCAGAATGCAATAACACGGGGAGTAGGCAAAAGGGCTACTGCCTACCCAGGGCCATTGTGTTCACGTGGCTGGCTGCCTATGTGAGCATAGACTAAGACTGCAAAAACAACTTCATAAGGTTCTTCTGGCCTAAGGTTAACTGAATGATCTTGAGTGATAAGTTACTGTTCAAGTAATTTGTTCTGATTGTTTGGCTTCAAATGTGGCAGCTCAGTATTGTATTGTCTCTCACAATGTAGAGAAACGTCATCATGTATACACAGACAGGGGTGCTAAAAGCCATTGAACCAAACTGTAAGCCCTATATATGATGAAAACAACTTCAAGCCTGGGGGTGCTGCCACCCCCCCACCCCCGCACCCCTAGTTGTAGCACCTATCCACAGACAATATGTATAAACAGCTTCTGCTTCATTTCCCTATTACATGCAACTCATTCTTCTCTGCCTTAACAATATCCTCATCCTCCTATCCCCCACCCCTCTTTCCTCCACCACTGTATCTTCAGACACAGGGTATGGATGTACAGACGGGACTTGAATCTGCATACCACAGGTGTCGCATGCTGCAAATAGAAACTCAAGCTAAAAAGCGATGAGTGTTGAGGCAGGACAGGAAGTGCAAAGGAACCTGAAATAACGAGAGCACTTTTGCACAGCAGGCCAAGTTGAAAGACCTAAGGGAGACACAAAGTGAAGCACCTCATTAGCCTGAGGACGAGAATGCTTACGCTGTGTCACCTCAAAAAATGCACCCATTCTCTACTCATACGTCATCTCTCTCTTTTAATGGCACTATTGAGAGTAACGGAACCAGCACACAAGGAGCCTGAGATTTATTTCTGCACAGTGCAGGGAACTATGTCTAGCAGTCAGGCTGATTTGTGCCAATGTATAGCCTTGGCTCACACTTGCTCTGGAGTTTAATAGTCTTTTGTTCTATCTAATCTAATCTATCTGTGTACTCATATGGCCTCCATTACCATGGCATCTGAGTCGCTTGCAACCATTAATGTATTTATCCTCACAATGCCTCTGTGAGATAAGGAAATACTATTAGGCATATGCTAGTACTGTATGCCATGTCAGATCAAGGCAAGGATGACACATTTATATTATCCCATCATAAATCTAAACCGCATCTTCAGCACCCCAAATATGCATTCAGTTGTAATACAGACCACCTTGTCTGCCTCACTGTAGACTTGTTCCTCATCAACCTGAAGAGTCATAAAAACATAAGAACGGCCATACTGGGTCAGACCAATGGTCCATCTAGCCCAGTATCTTGTCTCTGACAGTGGTCAGTGCCAGTTGGAGGTTTAGGGACATTTAGAGCATGAAGTTCTATCCCTGACCATCTTGGCTAATAGCCATTCATCCATCGACCTATCCTCCATGAAATATACCCCACAGAAGAAGAACATATGGTCTTCCCTGGGCATGGAGATCAGATGAGCAGATTGTGATGCATGCTATAGATGCTTATAGCAGCAGATTATTTGACCAAGCACTGTTTCTTGGATGTGCATCTTATACGAGGTATAGTTTTTCTCCATATCACAGTGCATTTACTCATTATTTGATACATGTGGAGGACTAATAGCAGTGATATGCATGTATCACAGCAATATCATGTATGGCGCCTGTGATTCTCACTAAAAATATGTTTTGTGGTCTTCCAGCATTCAGTAAATGACTGACAATACATGAAATTTGTTGGATTTCTGTTTGTGACACGCCAGCCAGGATATTACATGCCATTAGTTAGCTGTGGCCTGGCAAGTGGCTCCAGCTAAATGGTATGTACATTTCTTTTCCATTCACTGTCATGCCTGGCACATGTAACTGAATGTGGCAGGAAACTGTTACATTGCTGATGATATGTATCATACTGGTGGGTCCTGACTTACATAGGGCTCGACTGTTCTTCAGACTACTACCCTCTTTTTCTTGCTTGCTGCGGTGTGAATGTTGTAGGGAGCAATCCCATGTTAAGATGTCATGAGTGTGTCTCTGAGCAGTGTTGTGAGAAACTTTCTCTAGACGTTGAAAATGAGACATACTGATGCATAGTGACGTCTTCCATGAGTTGGCAACCAGTTTTGGAAGGTGTGGAAAGGTACATTCCTCAGGGATGGTTTTCTCTGTGACCTTAGTGTCAGGAAATTAATATGTAAGTATAGACTGTGTGACTACCCATGCAACTGTCTAGTATCACTTAATAAGTAGAGGATGCTGGGCAAGCATTAAATCCACCTAACAGTCTTTTCTGAGAGAGATTGTCTTTTTTTCCCCACAAATTTCAAGACAACAGAATCTCTGTGATGGTACCTCAGTTAAAAATTGCCCCTTTATGACTGAACCATGTCCCTCTTTGGAGACCGTCGAGAAAAAATATGGAAGGGTCATGAGAGCTCTGTTTGGAGGATAGAAGCATCAGGGCAAAAAAAAGCTACCTTTCCTACCAGATAATTTGACATATCTGCTAATCTACCTTGTGAGTTTCTTATAAGGATATGACCCTCTGTTATCAAACAGCTAGGGATGTTAGCTAGCCAATGGTGGTTGTGTTTTCACCTACATATCTAAACAGGAAATGTCATGTAAAATGGAAGTTCAGGCACATCACTCCCGGTCAAGAAGCTGGCACATGGAAGAAATGAACAGCAATTTTAAGAGTTGGGTTTTGGTGTAGTGTGGAGACTCTCTGCTTGAAATAATAGCAGCCAAGTTAGGTGACTTGGAATACAGTGTGGTGGAATACTGGTGCACATGTGAGGGGTACAAGCCATTGTGTCTATCGGTTGTACAGCAAATCTGGTAAACCTATGAAATTACAGGGTGTTCTCCTTGAAAAACAGAATTGCATAATATGTTGTTTTTACTACTGCACGTAGTAAAAAATCATTCTTAGGTCCCAAAGCCAGAAAAAACAACACATGAAAGGACAAACTGACTACAAGTTCACTGCTTTGGATATAAAAAGGTATCTGGCAGGATGCTGTCATTTTTAGTCCATGTGTTTTTAATTTGAATTAGTTCATGTAAGGTTATTTCAAGGGGAGAAAAAATAATGTGATAAATCTCCTTAGGAATTAGAACTGTGCGAGCTTGGGAAACTCGCTGGGCAAGCCAGCTTGTTTTGTCCGCCAAATTCTAGGGGCTCAAGAGTCTAATGAGAGCTTAATTAAAATCAATGTGAAAAAATTAAGCACTTTAAAAATATTGTTTGGGGGATCGCAAAAACTCAGGTCACGCAAAGTTACTCATTTATTGCTCTGAAAGTTTGTTCTGTGAACATTTTTTTCTCTCCATCTGTAGGCCCCTCTTGCGATCTCTTCTGTCTCCATATAAAAGGCAACACACCAATGAAAGTGCTGTTTGGAGAGGCTTCATCAAGGCTTTTCTCAGCTCCTCTTCTCTTTCCTCAGTTTCCCTGTTGCTGTTAGAAACAGGATTTAAGTGATAATGTCAGACTGAGGTGCTCTTTCCCACTCAGAAATCAATGGAAGTCTTTCCATGGATTTCAACAGGCTTTGAATCAGGTCCACTAGCATCATATCCTGAGAGGTGCTGAGCACCCAGAAGTCCCACTGAAGTCAGTAGGAGTTCAATGTGCTCCGCATCTTTTAGTATCAGGCTTTATGCAGAGATTCTCCCTTGCCATTCGAGTCTTGGACTTCCCTTCCACTCAGTAAACCTAACCCTCTTGTTCCAAACAACTTCCCCATCTAGTGGCTTGTTCTGAATCTGAGTATTTATCTTTCACATCAGCAATTCCCTTAGCGCATCTGTTCGGACTCCTATAAACTCAGTGACGCAGCTGTGGGGCGTTGTTTTGTGTACTAGTATTCACTGTAGGCCTGATTGTGCTCTACAATACACCACTGTAAATAAAGAGTACGTCAGTGGAAGTCAATGGAGTTACACCAGTGTTAACAACATAAGCGTGACTAGAGTCAGTTCTTATGAGAACAACATGTGGAATGGTATCACACAGCGAACGCAACAGCCCCTTGAGAGGTATCACTGTCTATAGGCTTCCTACTGGAACTCCAGTCATCTTCAATTAATTTATATCTATTTTTGCATGAACAACTGTGTCCCAGATAGAACAGAAATGTTTATGATCTGTTAACAAATGACTTGTTTGCTTGTTTGTTTCTTTTTTCTTTCTTTGCCAAGAGAAGCTAAAATAAAGTATAAAAATACTGCTTGGGGTAGGGAAAAAAACCACTTCCTGGAGAGTTTAATCCTGAACACAGATTGTCATGAACCCAGTTTTGTTCTACTATAACTTTATTTTGTAAACCGAGTAGAAACAACAAGCTGACAGATGACATGCAGTGCTCAACTCTTTTACTCGTAAATGAAGCTGTTCTAATTAGCGATTGAATCAGCCAGGCCAATGGGTGTCAGATACCTCTGAAGGTGGATTACTTTTCCTCTCCATGGATAATTTCTATGTTTGATGGATGAATCTACCTTCTGGACAGCACAGCAGAGCTGTGTTCTTGGAAATCATTCTCTGAGAAACCATAATGTAAGCAGAACTTCCACAACAGGAGGCTGGCCCAGCCAGAATGCTAACTGGCTGCAGGATGATGCCATGCACAGAAATACCACTTTTTGTTCTTGTTCAAAAGTGTTACGCTGTCCTGGAATCTTAAGATCCCATCATCCTGCAGAGGATTTCCTTGTCTTCATGGTGAATTCCAGTGAATAACCATGAGCCTGCTTCTGTACTTACTTGCATCCATTTTACAGTGCTGTAAAGTCCATTACAGTCAATGGGGTTCACTTGAAACTTACAGCACGGTGACTGAGAGGTGCATTTGGCCCACTGAATTCCTGTAAAGAAGACACTTCCTTCATGCAGGGCCAGTAGAACATTAAAGCTCCAGTATTGCATATAAATGCAACGTTTTATTGTTTATATTTAGCCCTCTCTCTCCTGCTCCTTTGTACCAGAGTTAGATTCCTTCACTCCCCCCGCTGATGAGGGAGAAAGGATTTGAAGAGAGGTTTCCCACCTCTCAGAAGAGAGCTCTAACTACTGGGCTATGGGATACTCTGATGTGCGTCTGCCTCAATCTCTACTGTTGAAACTGTTACACTCTGGATAAATAATTAAAAATAATCAAAGCAGGGGGACTGGATCCTGGGTCACCCACCTCCCAGGTGCGTTCTCTCTCTCTCTTTCTACTCCAATGACATTGTAGAGGTGACAAAATCTTCCTCTTTAAGCGACAATACCAGATGCAGTGGGGCTTGTTACCTAGCTCTGAGTCAATATTATGTGTTGTTTACCCTACTTTTCCCAAATACTATTAATCAAAATATTTGTAAATACACTACTTGTTTCTGGGGGGGGGCGGGGGGGAGCCACCCACGGTTGAGACTTTCATTTTACATAGAACTTTCAGGGGTTGAGTGGATGGTGGGTTTTTTCCATTGTTTTTGTTACTAGCCTTCATTTTTAAGCAAAGCTGTTATGTTTTCTGTAAGGCTTGGCTGAGGAAATCCAGCCAGCCAGCCACTCTTCGGAGAGTTCAGTCACATACTCACATCAGTTCAGGGTAACTAACGGCAGTCTTATTGTATTTCTTAAACAATAAACAATGACTCCATCTCTTTTTGAATTGCCTCGAAAACAAATCTTTTCTCCTTTGCCTATAATTCTTCATTGCTCTCTCTCCCTCTCTCTCCCGCTATTATTTATTATTTAACTCTGTGAAGATGCTATACCAAGTGAGACCCTGAGTATGGGGACACACATAGTCTCTGACAGCGTGAATCACTGCAGAATATAATCGGAAGGGCCAAAATTTACTCTGTTATACCTTGAGCCACCATATTTCTTTGGAAATACACAGAACCTGATAACCTTGTACTGACCTCTTAAGTAGGCAGGGTGTAATGGGCTGAAGCTCTGTGGAGCCAGGAGTTGAGTGGAAAAAGAGTTGGGCTGTCAATCATCCAGAGAAACATGGGAGGGGCTTCCCTTCCACACAAAGAGTTCCGTGTAGGGAAGCCATCTATAAAATTCTCTGATTTCCAGCCGGCAAAATCTGGGAATGGGCGACAGGGGATGGATCACTTGGTGATTACCTGTTCTGTTTATTCCCTCTGAGGTACCTGGCATATGCCATTGTTGGAAGACAGGATACTGGGCTAGATGGACCTTTGGTCTGACCCAGTATGGCCATTCTTATGTTCTTATGAGCAGTACCTAGTGCTGTTGGCCTATGTGGACTGAAGCAGACAGACAGGGAGAACCACCTCATAGCACCGTGACATTGCAATGTGCCCTATTAAGCTTTTGTTTTGGTTTTTGTTAGTTACAGCTTTACTTTTCTTTGAAATGGTATAGGGCATGATCTATCTCCGAATAAAGTAAATGGGTAGACACCCATTGACTGTAAAGGGAGCTAGATTGGGCCCATGCAGGGCGAATTCTTGTCCATACAACAGTGCTTTAAGTGACTACAGAATTACACATTCTCATACATATCTGATTTCAAAGACATTAACTGAAGAAGACAGTGTAATGAGATGAGGAAGCAAAGAATCCCTCTGATAATCACTTTAACCTGAGTATCAGTTTTGTTGAGACAAATGTTATCCATAAATATAGAAGTGAATCTGCTATGGAGGGATCTCTAAGGGCGTAAGATGGAGTGATATCTGAGGAGAATAAAAGAAGAGAGACAGTGTTGTGGGAGAGAGTGGTGCAGGATCTCCACCAACGCCCATGCCTGGGACATCCGTTTGTCATCTTCTTTCCAGGAAAAATGTTTTCAAAGCCTTTAAAGTTAGCTGTATTTATTGGAGGTTTTGTTGTGGCATTTATGTGCATTTATGTAACTTCTGTAAATCTGTTGCTAATTGTTGTATTTGCTTTATTATTCCATTGTCCGATGCCCTCTGGCTACTTTTAATAAAATGCCACATTATGACTAAAGTTTACCGTCTTCCCCCCCTCTCCCCCCCCCCGCCCAGAGGCGCCTTTGTCTCACAATTAAAGAAGGTTTTCCAACCAGGAGTCCAACCCAGCATTTCTTGTGCACCCAAACTGCCCATAAAGTCTATGGGACATTTGAGTCTGCTAGGATGCAGGACTGGCCTTAAGTCACTCTAATGTTGGACTGAGCACACTAGGAGAACAGAATGGTGCACACATGTGAGGGACATTGGAGGGGGATTGTGCCCCTGGGGCATAAAGCTCTGCACTGCCACTTACTCAGAGCGGTGATCAGACATAACAATGGCAATATTGTATCAAACCAGTGGTCCATCAAGCCCAGTGTCCTGTCTTCTGGCAGTGACCAGTGCTTTAGAGGAAATGAACAGAACAGGGAAACTTCAAGCGATCCATCCCCTGTCATGCAGTCCCAGCTTCTGTCAGTTGGAGATTTAGGGACACTTGGAGCATGGGGTTGCATCCCTGACTATTTAGGCTAATAGCCACTGATGGATCTATCCTCCACAAACTTATCTAATTCTTTTTTGAACCCGCTTATATTTTGGCCTTCACAACACTCCCTGGCAACAAGTTCCACAGGTTGACTGTGTGTTGACTGTTACCACAATTTGCTTGATATTGAAGTTAGGCTTACTGGCCTGTAATTGCCAGGATACCTGCTGATACCTTTTTAAAAAAAATGGTGTTGCATTAGTTACCCTCCAGTCATCTGGTACAGAGGCTGATTTAAGCGATAAGTTACATACCACAGCCAATAGTTGTGCAATTTCATATTTGAGTTTCTTCAGAACTCTTGCATGAATATCATCTAGTCCTCATGACTTATTACTGTTTAATTTATCAGTTTGTTCCAAAACCGCCTGTATTCACACCTCAGTGTGGGACAGTGCCTCAAATGTATCACCTAAAAAGAATGGCTCAGGTGTGGGGATCTCCCCCACATCCTCTGCAGGAAAGACCAAAGCAAAGAATTCATTTAGCTTCTCCAAAATGGTCTTGTCTTTCTTGAATGCTCCTTTAGCACCTTAATAGTCTAGTGGCCCCATTGACGGTTTGACAGGCTTCCTGCTTCTGAGGTACTTAATATTTTGCTGTTATTTTGTGTGTCCTTAGCCGGTTGCTCTTCAAATTCTTCTTTTTTCTGCTGTATTATACTTTTACACTTGACTTGCCAGAGTTTATATTCCTTTCTATTTTCCTGACTAGGATTGACTTCCAATTTTTAAAAGATTCCTTTCTGCCTCTAAGTGCCTGTTTTATTCAGCTCTTTGGCCATTATGGCATTTTTGGTTGTCTTACTGTTTGTTTTTTAATTGGGGTATACATTTAATTTGAGCCTCTATTATGGTGTTCTTAATAGTTGCCTTGCAGTTTGCAGGCATTTCACCCTTGTGACTGTTCCTTTTAATATTCATTTAACTAGCTTCCTCATTTTTGTGCAGTTCCTCTTTTTGAAGTTAAATACTACTGTGGTGGGCTTCTTTGGCATTTTCCCCCCTACAGGGATGTTATATTTAATACATTATGGTCGCTGTTAGTGAGCAGTTCAGCTGTATTCAACTCTGAGACCATATCTGTGCACCACTTAGGACTAAATCGAGAATTGCCTCTCCCCTTGTGGGTTCCAGTAGTAGCTGCTCCACGAAGTGTTGACATTTATGGCATCTAGAAATTTTATCTCTGCATTCCTTTCTGAGGTGATGTGTTCCCTGTCAACATGAGGATAGTTGAAATCCCCCTTATTATTGCATTTTCTGCCTTTGTAGCCTCTCTAATCTCACTGAGTAGTTCACAATGAGCATCCTATCTGGGCAGACAGTCGTTAGTATATTCCTACAGCTATACTCTTATTGTTCAAGCACGGAATTTCTATCCAGAGAGATTCTATGGTGCAGTTTGATTCATTTGTTTTTTTAATTTATTAGACTCTATGCTTTCTTTCAATTTAGTGCCATTCCCGCACCACTGTGACCTACTCTGTTATTCCTACACATTTTGTACACTGGTATTACCTTTCTCATTGATTATCTTCATTGCACCAAGTTTCTGTGATGCCTTTTATATCTATATCCTAATTAAATGCCAACTACACTAGTTCCCCCATCTTAGTATTTAGCATTTATACACATTTACATATTCATATATATACATTATGTATTCTAGCATTTATATACAAGCACTTGTATGTTTTGTAAATATTTAGTTGCTTGCCTTCATGTGTTTTATTTAAATGGGACTCTTTTACATTTGACTGTTCCTCACTAGGTCCTACTTGTACGTTACCAACTTCTTTCCCTAGCCTCTTCACTAGGGTATAGAGTTCACCCTTCAATAAATTCTTCCTAAGGAATGTCTCTGTCTAAACCATGTGCTCCTCCACATGTCAGCTTTCCCTCAGCCCTTAGTTTAAAAATCCTCTACAACATTTTTAATTTTATATACCCGCAATCTGGTTCCATTTTGGTTTAGGTGGAGCCCATCCTTCCTGTGTAGGTTCCTCCTTTCCCAAAAGATTTCTCAATTCTTAATCTAAATCCCTCCTCCCAGCACCTTTGTCTCATCCATGCATTGATACCCTGCAGTTCTGCCTGTCTTTCTGGCCCAGCATGTGGAACTGGAAGTATTTTGGAGAATGCTACCATGGAGGTCTTGGACTTTAATGTCTTACCGAGCAGTCTAAATGTGATATCCAGGACATCTCTTCTATCTTTCCTTGTCATTAGTTCCTATATGTACCATGACCACCAGCTCCTCTCCAGCACCATACATTAGTCTATCTAGAGGCCTTGTGAGATCTGCAACCTTCACCTGGTAGGCAATTCACCATGCAGTTGTCCAGTCATCACAACCCAGCTATCAATATTTCTAATAACTGAATTCCTGATTGCTTTTCCTGATAACCGGGGTTCCCTCTCCAGAAGGGGTATCCTCAGTGCGAGTGGATATTGTGACATCATCTGGAAAGAGGGCCGCAACTATGGGATTGTTTCCCTCCATTCCAGCTTGATGTTCTCCTCCTCTGAGACTTTAACCCTCCTTTACAGCACAGAGGCTGGCAGACTGGGCGGGGGAATGGGGGCGGGAACGGGACTGCTCTATTGTGTCCCTAAAAGTCTCCTTTATATCCTCTCTGTTTCCCTTAGCTCCTCCACTTCAGTCACTTGGGTCTCTAGAGCCCATACTGTGTCTCTGAGGGCCATAAGATGTTTGCATCATATGCACACATATACCACCTGCCCACGAGGCAGGTAATTGTACACACTGCGTTCAACTTAGATGCAGCCCAGATCTGGCACATAGTATTAGACCTGTTCATAATTACAACTGAAAAGAAAAAGCAATTCTCTATGGAGGCCAACACCAGCACTTCAATTCTCTCCTCCTATGGTAGAAAGGTCTCTCCCTGGCCCTTGGGGGAGGGCCTTATGGTCTGATCATGCAATGCTTCAGAGGAACCTGACTTTCCAGTGAATCATAGAATATCAGGGTTGGAAGGGACCCCAGAAGGTCATCTAGTCCAACCCCCTGCTCGAAGCAGGACCAATTCCCAGTTAAATCATCCCAGCCAGGGCTTTGTCAAGCCTGACCTTAAAAACCTCTAAGGAAGGAGATTCTACCACCTCCCTAGGTAACGCATTCCAGTGTTTCACCACCCTCATAGTGAAAAAGTTTTTCTTAATATCCAATCTAAACCTCCCCCACTGCAACTTGAGACCATTACTCCTCGTTCTGTCATCTGCTACCATTGAGAACAGTCTAGAGCCATCCTCTTTGGAACCCCCTTTCAGGTAGTTGAAAGCAGCTATCAAATCCCCCCTCATTCTTCTCTTCTGCAAACTAAACAATCCCAGCTCCCTCAGACTCTCCTCATAAGTCATGTGTTCTAGACCCCTAATCATTTTTGTTGCCCTTCGCTGGACTCTCTCCAATTTATCCACATCCTTCTTGTAGTGTGGGGCCCAAAACTGGACACAGTACTCCAGATGAGGCCTCACCAATGTCGAATAGAGGGGAACGATCACGTCCCTCGATCTGCTCGCTATGCCCCTACTTATACATCCCAAAATGCCATTGGCCTTCTTGGCAACAAGGGCACACTGCTGACTCATATCCAGCTTCTCGTCCACTGTCACCCTTAGGTCCTTTTCCACATAACTGCTGCCTAGCCATTCGGCCCCTAGTCTGTAGCGGTGCATTGGATTCTTCCGTCCTAAGTGCAGGACCCTGCACTTATCCTTATTGAACCTCATCAGATTTCTTTTGGCCCAATCCTCCAATTTGTCTAGGTCCTTCTGTATCCTATCCCTCCCCTCCAGCGTATCTACCACTCCTCCCAGTTTAGTATCATCCGCAAATTTGCTGAGAGTGCAATCTACACCATCCTCCAGATCATTTATGAAGATATTGAACAAAACCGGCCCCAGGACCGACCCCTGGGGCACTCCACTTGACACCGGCTGCCAACTAGACATGGAGCCATTGATCACTACCCGTTGAGCCCAACAATCTAGCCAGCTTTCTACCCACCTTATAGTGCATTCATCCAGCCCATACTTCCTTAACTTGCTGACAAGAATACTGTGGGAGACCGTGTCAAAAGCTTTGCTAAAGTCAAGAAACAATACATCCACTGCTTTCCCTTCATCCACAGAACCAGTAATCTCATCATAAAAGGCGATTAGATTAGTCAGGCATGACCTTCCCTTAGTGAATCCATGCTGGCTGTTCCTGATCACTTTCCTCTCATGCAAGTGCTTCAGGATTGATTCTTTGAGGACCTGCTCCATGATTTTTCCAGGGACTGAGGTGAGGCTGACTGGCCTGTAGTTCCCAGGATCCTCCTTCTTCCCTTTTTTAAAGCTTGGCACTACATTAGCCTTTTTCCAGTCATCCGGGACTTCCCCCGTTCGCCACGAGTTTTCAAAGATAATGGCCAATGGCTCTGCAATCACAGCCGCCAATTCCTTCAGCACTCTCGGATGCAATTCATCCGGCCCCATGGACTTGAGCACGTCCAGCTTTTCTAAATAGTCCCTAACCACCTCTATCTCCACAGAGGGCTGGCCATCTCTTCCCCATTTTGTGATGCCCAGCGCAGCAGTCTGGGAGCTGACCTTGTTAGTGAAGACAGAGGCAAAAAAAGCATTGAGTACATTAGCTTTTTCCACATCCTCTGTCACTAGGTTGCCTCCCTCATTCAGTAAGGGGCCCACACTTTCCTTGGCTTTCTTCTTGTTGCCAACATACCTGAAGAAACCCTTCTTGTTACTCTTGATATCTCTTGCTAGCTGCAGCTCCAGGTGCGATTTGGCCCTCCTGATATCATTCCTACATGCCCGAGCAATATTTTTATACTCTTCCCTGGTCATATGTCCAACCTTCCACTTCTTGTAAGCTTTTTTTTATGTTTAAGATCCGCTAGGATTTCACCAGTAAGCCAAGCTGGTCGCCTGCCATATTTACTATTCTTTCGACTCATCGGGATGGTTTGTCCCTGTAACCTCAACAGGGATTCCTTGAAATACAGCCAGCTCTCCTGGACTCCTTTCCCCTTCATGTTAGTCCCCCAGGGGATCCTGGCCATCCGTTCCCTGAGGGAGTCAAAGTCTGCTTTCCTGAAGTCCAGGGTCCGTATCCTGCTGCTTACCTTTCTTCCCTGCGTCAGAATCCTGAACTCAACCAACTCATGGTCACTGCCTCCCAGATTCCCATCCACTTTTGCTTCCCCCACTAATTCTACCTGGTTTGTGAGCAGCAGGTCAAGAAAAGCGCCCCCCCTAGTTGGCTCCTCTAGCACTTGCGCCAGGAAATTGTCCCCTATGCTTTCCAAAAACTTCCTGGATTGTCTATGCACTGCTGTATTGCTCTCCCAGCAGATATCAGGAAAATTAAAGTCACCCATGAGAATCAGGGCATGCGATCTAGTAGCTTCCGTGAGCTGCCGGAAGAAAGCCTCATCTACCTCATCCCCCTGGTCCGGTGGTCTATAGCAGACTCCCACCACTACATCACTCTTGTTGCACACACTTCTAAACTAAATCCAGAGACACTCAGGTTTTTCTACAGTTTCGTACCGGAGCTCTGAGCAGTCATACTGCTCCCTTACATACAGTGCTACTCCCCCACCTTTTCTGCCGTGCCTGTCCTTCCTGAACAGTTTATAACCATCCATGACAGTACTCCAGTCATGTGAGTTATCTCACCAACTCTCTGTTATTCCAATCACGTCATAGTTCCTTGACATCACCAGGACCTCCAGTTCTCCCTGCTTGTTTCCAAGGCTTTGTGCATTCGTATATAAGCACTTGAGATAACCTGTTGATCGCCCCTCATTCCCAGTATGAGGCAGGAGCCCTCCCTTCATGGAACACCATCCCATGGTCAAAGAATCCAAAGCCTTCTCTCCGACACCACCTGCGTAGCCATTCGTTGACTTCGACAATTCGACGGTCCCTACCCAGGTCTTTTCCTTCCACGGGAAGGATGGACGAGAAGACCACTTGCGCCTCCAACTCCATTGAAGCCAATGGCTGGGAGATAAAGTGGTGAGCACTTCTGGGAGACAGTTTTGCCATCCCTAAGCATTCAAAAAATCATGAGTTTGGCTTAAAAATCACTTTGGCGCTCTCTTCATTTAGCCGTTGGGTTTTTTATGCTTCACATTTTCAAACTTTTGTTCATAACCAGGAGGGTTAGAAACTTTTTTTAAATGAAGGCTGAGATTCTCATGCCTCCAGGAGCTGGGACTTTAAGAAAAACACCAAACACTCCCAATAAAAAATCGCAATGAATTAGCAATACTGAGGATGCGCTCACAGATTTGGGCCCTAATGCAGTAAAGAGAAAATGGGAAATTCTCCCTTTGACCACAGTAATAGAATACTATAAATTAATCATTAACATTTGAGGAAATGTACCATTCATTAAAACACATTAAACAGCTAAAACTTTGGAAAACTCCTCACACGTTAAGTGAATTGAAATGCTTTAAAATAGCTTATCTACGGGACGAGATTGTAACTTTTTTAGACATAGCCCTGTGCAATAGATGGAGCACCATCCATTAACGCATTAAGCAACATGACTAACATCTGTTATGTGTGGTCCATTCTCACTCCCATCCTTCCCCAGTGGAGAGTATTGTTTGGGTAGGTTTTGGTTTTTGTTCTAATTGTACATGCTGCTGTGTGTTTATATTAGAGAAGGCCAAGTCAAAGAAGTGCCTCCTTCCACTTATAGTAAAGATGTTTATGAGGGTCCTCAAGTTCTGTGGGAGTTTTTTCCCACAATCTGGGACCAGACCCCAAGAAAGCTCGGTCTCCTGCACAGACAAGCTTTACCCTTTTGGGGAAAGTTCCATTGTGCCTGAGGAGTGGTGCTGTCGAATACAGTCTTCATCTCAGCGCTTTAGACAATCTTTTAGAAATCCCAGGCCACTGAGTTCCTTGAGGATAAGGACAGAGATCTTGAAATTCATTTGATATTGTTTAGGAAGTTGCTGTAGAGAATGGAAGCACTGGTAGGACAGATTTGATGTGCTATGGGTAGTTCATGTTGTTAATGAGATACCCTGCATAGTTCTGCACTAATTGGAGTTTCCTAAGGGCTGATGGTTTCATGCCAAGGTATATTGCTTTCATGGAGTCCAGATGGGAGACAAACCCCAGGTCTGTGGAGATGTAGGAGGCCGTAAAAAGTGAAATTCTGTTGCACCAACAAAAAAAGGATCCATACTTGCTCTGCTTTAGGTGATGGTTTTGCAGGAGAAACACAGAACTCTTGGCATTTAAAGCCCTTCATTTCTCACTAACATGGTATTAAGATCACATAGAGGGTTGCCAGACATCCGGTTTTAGACCAGAGTGCCCAGTCAAAAAGGGGACCACGGCGGCTCCGGTCAGCACTGCCGACCGGGCTGTTAAAAGTCCAGTTGGCGGCGCAGCAGGGGCCTGGGGCTAAGGCAGGCTCCCTGCCTGCCCTAGCTCCATGTGGCTCCTGGAAACAGCCGCCAGGTCCCTGTAGCCCCTAGACGCATGGGTGGTAAGGGAGGCTCCGCGTGCTGCCCCCGCCCCGAGGGCTGGCTCTGCAGCCCCCCATTGGCCGGGAACCACAATCAGTGGGGGCTGCAGGGGCAATGCCTGTGGGCACAAGGGCAGCATGCGGAGCCTCCCTGGCTGCCTATTTGTCATGGAGCTGCAGGGACCTGGAGGCTGCTTCCCAGGCACGGCGATAAGTGCTGCTGAGATCCCACACCCCTCCTGCACCCCAAACCCTTGCTCCAGCCTTGAGTGCCCGCAGCCCTCCCATACCCAAAC
Organism: Lepidochelys olivacea; assembly: GCF_965140295.1. Lineage (NCBI taxonomy): Eukaryota > Metazoa > Chordata > Testudines > Cheloniidae > Lepidochelys > Lepidochelys olivacea. The sequence continues at coordinate 106,521,795 of NC_140416.1, forward strand.
TCCTGCCCCAGCCCGGCGCCCCCTCCTATACCCCAAACCCCTCATCCCCGGCCCCAGCCAGAGCCCTCAACTGCACGCTGAACCTCTCATCCCCAGCCCAGAGCCCCCTCCTTGACCTCAAACTCCCCATTTCTGGCCCCACCAGGAGCCTGCACTCCCAGCCCAGAGCCCATACCCCCTTACCCCAACCTGGAGTCCTCATCCCCTGTCCCACCCCAGAGCCCGTGCCCCCAGCCGGAGCCCTCAACCCCTCCCACACCCCATCCCCCTGCCCCAGCCTGGTGAAAGTGAGTGAGGGTGGGGGAGAGCGAGCAACATAGGGAGGGGGGATGGAGTGAGTGGGGTGGGGCCTTGGAGAAGGGGAGGGGAGGGCTCTCAGGGGCTGGTCAGGGGTGTTCAGTTTTGTGCAATTAGAAAGTTGGCAACCCTAATCATATACGTGTTCTAGTAGGGACAAATTCTGCTCTCAATTTCATCAGTATAAAATATACTTTTTTATTTATTATTTGTACGACAGCACAACTAAGATTCGGGGGGGCCCAGTGTTGTGGGCACTGTACATACACATAGAATGACACAGACTCTGCCCTGAAGAGCTTACAATCCGAATTGACAAAGGGGTAGGATGAGACTCAGAAGTGAATTGCCAAGGTCACACAACAGATCGGTGGCAGAATCAAGAATAGAATCTAGGCCTCCTGACTCTCAGTGGTCTTTCTGTAAGACTACACTGCTTCCCCGTGAAGTCAATAGAAATATTCTGGATTTGGACTAGTGTAAATGAGAGTAGACTGGTGCCTTTAATGATTTGGATTTTAAGCAATTTTTAAATGACCTTATTTTTCAAAGCAATTAATTTCACTTTTAAATGACTGTATGTTTACTTTCAAGGATACTGTCTGAGAAGCGCGGTTAGAACCAGAAGAGGGTCTGTCAGCTACTCTGTGAGAAACACGGGACATTGAAATGACAGTGAGCAAGAAAACAAACAAGCCTTTTTAAGACCAGGACACGCCCATTTCCACCTCTCTTTTGGCTGCTGGCTACATAACTCACTTGCACGCAGAGGAAAGAGTTTTATGAATCGTGCAGAGTACAGATGTACTTTATTTGGAACGATGTGTGATCAAGTGAATTTACATAAACAACATAAAAGACTTGCAATATAATATGTTCATGATGAATTTCATGCCCCAATATTGTGACAAGTGATGATGGTTCTTTGATGGCATTTTCCCCACATTTAACAGTTATTCATAAAGATGTATGGAGTCTTTGAATATGTTGAAACCTCCTGTAATAAATGAAATTGTACCTACCAACATACTTAAGACTCCGGGCTTTACTGGTAGAGACAGAAAACATTTAAATAATAAGCATATACCAAAAATGCTGGGGGAGAGGTTGCACTGGTTAAGAAATAAAAAAGGACAAATCCAAATAGAGAAAAAAAGGAACATATTGACATGCTGATTGAAAGTAAAGCTGGAGTTAACCTGACCAGACACCACCAGAAACATTCTAAACATGGCAAACAGTCTAAAACCAATTGCTCAAACAGTAAGACTAATGAAGGCCGTAATTATTTGTTTTAACTCGGTACTTGTTTTGTTTTTCTTGCCTGCTTAAAATAGAAATGAACTAACATGGTTTCTGAATTTGGAGGAAGGCTGGGAAAAATAAAAGGAAGTACAGAGATCAAAATATTTACTTATATCCATTTGTCACAGCCCATCGCTTTCCTCTGATCATTTAGGTGCTTATCTTCAGGGAACATCTGAGCTTCTTGTGGTTAACTTAGCATTAGTTGAAAGTGCACTGGATAATAAGTTGTGTCATGAAGTGATTTGCATCACTTCTGTGTCAATGGCCCACCATGAGATCGGTGAAAACAAAGTGATGCAATATCTGGACTTATCATGCCAGAAACATTTGAAACAGAATAGTTTTACTAATCTCTTATTAACACATTTTGGTTAAAATCCTGGACACACTAAATAAATGGGAGTTTTGCCACTGACTTCAGAGGGCCCAGGATTTCACCCTCTATCTTTCCACAGTAGCTTTTTGTTAATCCCAAATACTATAACTCTTTGTTGTGCTATTATTATTGTTTTTATTGCGCCAGCACCCAGAGTATTATGCAGTGTATAAACATAGAGGCAGTCACAGTCCCAGCCTCATAGAGCTTAGCCTCTCCCTCACACTCTCTTTATTAAGGCTTGTATTTATTTTTACTTTTCAATACAAACAGAAAATGTAGAATTATAAATTTAAAATTATCATCTGTAACACTCAGCAGAGCGGCAAAATACATAAGCAAAAACTATTTTAACAACCTTAAGAATAAACTATATAATCAAAGAAATCAATACTTTGCAGCTAACAGGGGGACAACACAGACAAGCAGGGGTGCTGGAACAATTTGTATAGTGGGGGCGCTGAGAGCTATTGAACCAAACTGTGAACCCTGTATATGTTGGAAACCACTTCAAGCCAGGGGGTGCTCCAGCACCCCGAGTTCCAGCACATATGCAGACAAGGCAGGGAGGGGATGTAAGAAAGAAGGGCAGGAAATAGAGAGGAGGAGGACAAAGGTCTGGGCCGACCACTGGGCCTTCAGGTGTTCCTTAGTTAAATGCCTCGAAAAATGAAGCCCAGATATCTCCAAACTCATGTAGTTGATCCCTGCGGCAAAAGATGGCCTTTTCTTTGGCCCTAGGGCACTGAGGTCAGAATACCATTGCTTTACTCTGTGCACTGATTTACTTTTCCACCTCTGTAAAAATACTCGCTTTGTGATCATGGCTGCTCTTGGAAACCATGAGTGCTGTGCTGATGCAAGGCCTAAATCAGGATACGTAGCTCTTGACCAATGTTTGCTAAAGCCAAGACTCATTTAAATACTAGGGTCAAATTCTTCCCACATCATGTGCAGAAGTGTTCTTATTCCACTATGCCAGCATGTACTCAAAGGAGGGTATGTCTACACTACGGAATAAGGTCGAATTTATAGAAGTCGGTTTTTTAGAAATCGGTTTTATATATTCGAGTGTGTGTGTCCCCACAGAAAATGCTCTAAGTGCATTAAGTGCATTAACTCGGCGGAGTGCTTCCACACTACCGAGGCTAGAGTCGCCTTCCAGAGCGTTGCACTGTGGGTAGCTATCCCACAGTTCCCGCAGTCTCCGCTGCCCATTGGAATTCTGGGTTGAGATCCCAATGCCTGATGGGGCTAAAACATTGTCGTGGGTGGTTCTGGGTACATATCGTCAGGCCCCCGTTCCCTCCCTCCCTCCGTGAAAGCAAGGGCAGACAATCATTTCGCACCTTTTTTCCTGAGTTACCTGTGCAGACGCCATACCACTGCAAGCATGGAGCCCGCTCAGGTAACCGTCACCCTATGTCTCCTGGGTGCTGGCAGACGTGGTACGGCATTGCTACACAGTAGCAGCAACCCATTGCCTTGTGGCAGCAGATGGTACAGTACGACTGGTAGCCGTCATCGTCATGTCCGAGGTGCTCCTGGCCACGTCGGCTGGGAGCGCCTGGGCAGACATGGGTGCAGGGACTAAATTTGGAGTGACTTGACCAGGTCATTCTCTTTAGTCCTGCAGTCAGTCCCATTGAACCGTCTTATGGTGAGCGGGCAGGCGATACGGACTGCTAGCAGTCGTACTGTACCATCTTCTGCCGAGCAGCCATGAGATGTGGATGGCATGCAGTCCTTCTGCACCGTCTGCTGCTAGCCAAAGATGTAAAAGATAGATGGAGTGGACCAAAACAAGAAATAGACCAGATTTGTTTTGTACTCATTTGCTCCCCCCCCACCCCGTCTAGGGGACTCATTCTTCTAGATCACACTGCAGTCACTCACAGAGAAGGTGCAGCGAGGTAAATCTAGCCATGTATCAATCAGAGGCCAGGCTAACCTTCTTGTTCCAATAAGGACAATAACTTAGGTGCACCATTTCTTATTGGAACCCTCCGTGAAGTCCTGCCTGAAATACTCCTTGATGTAAAGCCACCCCCTTTGTTGATTTTAGCTCCCTGAAGCCAACCCTGTAAGCCGTGTCCTCAGTCGCCCCTCCCAGCGTCAGAGCAACGGCAAACAATCGGGCATCTGAGAGTGCTGTCCAGAGCAGTCACAATGGAGCACTATGATGGGGCTAAAACATTGTCGCGGGTGGTTCTGGGTACGTATCGTCAGGCCCCCGTTCCCTCCCTCCCTCCGTGAAAGCAAGGGCAGACAATCATTTTGCGCCTTTTTTCCTGAGTTACCTGTGCAGACGCCATACCACTGCAAGCATGGAGCCCGCTCAGGTAACCGTCACCCTATGTCTCCTGGGTGCTGGCAGACGCGGTACGGCTTTGCTGCACAGTAGCAGCAACCCATTGCCTTCTGGCAGCAGACGGTGCAATACGACTGGTAGTCGTCCTCGTCGTGTCCGAGGTGCTCCTGGCCACATCGGCTGGGAGCGCCTGGGCAGACATGGGCGCAGGGACTAAATTTGGAGTGACTTGACCAGGTCATTCTCTTTAGTCCTGCAGTCAGTCCTATTGAACCGTCTTATGGTGAGCGGGCAGGCGATACGGACTGCTAGCAGTCGTACTGTACCATCTTCTGCCAGGCAGGCAAGAGATGAGGATTGCTAGCAGTCGTACTGTACCATCTTTTGCCGAGCAGCCATGAGATGTGGATGGCATGCAGTCCTTCTGCACCGTCTGCTGCCAGCCAAAGATGTAAAAGATAGATGGAGTGGGTCAAAACAAGAAATAGACCAGATTTGTTTTGTATTCATTTGCCTCCTCCCCTGTCTAGGGGACTCATTCCTCTAGATCACACTGCAGTCACTCACAGAGAAGGTGCAGCGAGGTAAATCTAGCCATGTATCAATCAGAGGCCAGGCTAACCTCCTTGTTCCAATAAGAACGATAACTTAGGTGCACCATTTCTTATTGGAACCCTCCGTGCAGTCCTGCCTGAAATACTCCTTGATGTACAGGCACCCCCTTTGTTGATTTTAGCTCCCTGAAGCCAACCCTGTAAGCCGTGTCCTCAGTCGCCCCTCCCTCCGTCAGAGCAATGGCAGACAATCGTTCCTCGCCTTTTTTCTGTGCGGACGCCATACCAAGGCAAGCATGGAGGCCACTCAGCTCACTTTGGCAATTAGGAGCACATTAAACACCACACGCATTATCCAGCAGTATATGCAGCACCAGAACCTGGCAAAGCGATACCGGGTGAGGAGGCGACGTCAGCGCGGTCACGTGAGTGATCAGGACATGGACACAGATTTCTCTGAAAGCATGGGCCCTGCCAATGCATGCATCATGGTGCTAATGGGGCAGGTTCATGCTGTGGAACGCCGATTCTGGGCTCGGGAAACAAGCACAGACTGGTGGGACCGCATAGTGTTGCAGGTCTGGGACGATTCCCAGTGGCTGTGAAACTTTCGCATGCGCAAGGGCACTTTCATGGAACTTTGTGACTTGCTTTCCCCTGCCCTGAGGCGCATGAATACCAAGATGAGAGCAGCCCTCACAGTTGAGAAGCGAGTGGCGATAGCCCTGTGGAAGCTTGCAACGCCAGACAGCTACCGGTCAGTTGGGAATCAATTTGGAGTGGGCAAATCTACTGTGGGGGCTGCTGTGATGCAAGTAGCCCACGCAATCAAAGATCTGCTGATATCAAGGGTAGTGACCCTGGGAAATGTGCAGGTCATAGTGGATGGCTTTGCTGCAATGGGATTCCCTAACTGTGGTGGGGCTATAGACGGAACCCAAATCCCTATCTTGGCACCGGAGCACCAAGCCGCCGAGTACATAAACCGCAAGGGGTACTTTTCAGTAGTGCTGCAAGCTCTGGTGGATCACAAGGGACGTTTCACCAACATCAACGTGGGATGGCCGGGAAAGGTGCATGATGCTCGCATCTTCAGGAACTCTGGTCTGTTTCAAAAGCTGCAGGAAGGGACTTTATTCCCAGACCAGAAAATAACTGTTGGGGATGTTGAAATGCCTATATGTATCCTTGGGGACCCAGCCTACCCCTTAATGCCATGGCTCATGAAGCCGTACACAGGCAGCCTGGACAGTAGTCAGGAGCTGTTCAACTACAGGCTGAGCAAGTGCAGAATGGTGGTAGAATGTGCATTTGGACGTTTAAAGGCGCGCTGGCGCAGTTTACTGACTCGCTTAGACCGCAGCGAAACCAATATTCCCACTGTTATTACTGCTTGCTGTGTGCTCCACAATATCTGTGAGAGTAAGGGGGAGACGTTTATGGCGGGGTGGGAGGTTGAGGCAAATCGCCTGGCTGCTGGTTACGCGCAGCCAGACACCAGGGTGGTTAGAAGAGCACAGGAGGGCGCGGTACGCATCAGAGAAGCTTTGAAAACCAGTTTCATGACTGGGCAGGCTACGCTGTGAAAGTTCTGTTTGTTTCTCCTTGATGAAACCCCCCGCCCCTTGGTTCACTCTACTTCCCTGTAAGCTAACCACCCGCCCCTCCTCCCTTCAATCACCGCTTGCAGAGGCAATAAAGTCATTGTTGCTTCACATTCATGCATTCTTTATTCATTCATCACACAAATAGGGGGATGACTACCAAGTTAGCCCAGGAGGGGTGGTGGAGGAGGGAAGGAAAATGCCACACAGCACTTTAAGCACAGCACTTTAAAAGTTTACAACTTTAAAATTTATTGAATGACAGCCTTCTTTTTTTGGGCAATCCTCTGTGGTGGAGTGGCTGGTTGGCCGGAGGCCCCCCCACCGCGTTCTTGGGTGTCTGGGTGTGGAGGCTATGGAACTTGGGGAGGAGGGCGGTTGGTTACAGAGGGGCAGCAGTGGCAGTCTGTGCTCCAGCTGCCTTTGCTGCAGCTCAACCATACACTGGAGCATACTGGTTTGCTCCTGCAGCAGCCTCAGCATTGAATCCTGCCTCCTCTCATCACACTGCCGCCACATTTGAGCTTCAGCCCTGTCTTCAGCCCACCACTTACTCTCTTCAGCCCGCCACTTACTCTCTTCAGCCCGCCACCTCTCCTCCCGGTCATTTTGTGCTTTCCTGCACTCTGACATTATTTGCCTCCACGCATTCGTCTGTGCTCTGTCAGTGTGGGAGAACAGCATGAGCTCGGAGAACATTTCATCGCGAGTGCGTGTTTTTTTCTTTCTAAGCTTCACTAGCCTCTGGGAAGGAGAAGATCCTGTGATCATTGAAACACATGCAGCTGGTGGAGAAAAAAAAAGGGACAGCGGTATTTAAAAAGACACATTTTATAAAACAGTGGCTACACACTTTCAGGGTAAACCTTGCTGTTAACATTACATACATAGCACATGTGCTTTCGTTACAAGGTCGCATTTTGCCTCCTCCCACCGCGTGACTACCCCCTCAACCTTCCCCCCTCCCTGTGGCTAACAGCGGGGAACATTTCTGTTTAGCCACAGGCAAACAGCCCAGCAGGAATGGGCTCCTCTGAGTGTCCCCTGAAGAAAAGCACTCTATTTCAACCAGGTGACCATGAATTATATCTCACTCTCCTGAGGATAACACAGAGAGATAAAGAACGGATGTTGTTTGAATGCCAGCAAACATACACTGCAATGCTTTGTTCTACAATGATTCCCGAGTACGTGTTACTGGCCTGGAGTGGTAAAGTGTCCTACCATGAAGGACGCAATAAGGCTGCCCTCCCCAGAAACCTTTTGCAAAGGCTTTAGGACTACATCTAGGAGAACCGCAAATGCCAGGGCAAAGTAATCCTTTCACATGCTTGCTTTTAAACCATGTATAGTATTTTAAAAGGTACACTCACCAGAGGTCCCTTCTCCGCCTGCTGGGTCCAGGAGGCAGCCTTGGGTGGGTTCGGGGGGTACTGGCTCCAGGTCTAGGGTGAGAAACAGTTCCTGGCTGTCGGGAAAACCGGTTTCTCCGCTTGCTTGCTGTGAGCTATCTACAACCTCCTCCTCATCATCATCTTCTTCGTCCCCAAAACCTGCTTCCGTATTGCCTCCATCTCCATTGAAGGAGTCAAACAACATGGCTGGGGTAGTGGTGGCTGAACCCCCTAAAATGGCATGCAGCTCATCATAGAAGTGGCATGTTTGGGGCTCTGACCCAGAGCGGCTGTTCGCCTCTCTGGTTTTCTGGTAGGCTTGCCTCAGCTCCTTCAGTTTCACGCGGCACTGCTTCGGGTCCCTGTTATGGCCTCTGTCCTTCATGCCCTGGGAGATTTTCACAAAGGTTTTGGCATTTCGAAAACTGGAACGGAGTTCTGATAGCACGGATTCCTCTCCCCAAACAGCGATCAGATCCCGTACCTCCCGTTCGGTCCATGCTGGAGCTCTTTTGCGATTCTGGGACTCCATCATGGTCACCTGTGCTGATGAGCTCTGCATGGTCACCTGCAGCTTGCCACGCTGGCCAAACAGGAAATGAGATTCAAAAGTTCGCGGTTCTTTTCCTGTCTACCTGGCCAGTGCATCTGAGTTGAGAGTGCTGTCCAGAGCGGTCATAATGGAGCACTCTGGGATAGCTCCTGGAGGCCAATACCATCGAATTGTGTCCACAGTACCCCAAATTCGAGCCGGCAACGTCGATTTAAGCGCTAATCCACTTGTCAGGGGTAGAGTAAGGAAATCGATTTTAAGATCCCTTTAAGTCGAAATAAAGGGCTTCATTGTGTGGACGGGTGCAGGTTTACATCAATTTAACGCTGCTAAATTCGACCTAAAGTCCTAGTGTAGACCAGGGCTTAGGCTGCTAGGTGAGCAATTCACCTCATACAAGTACTGTAGTGCAATCTCTTTATTGTGAAAGTGGAACTTAGAAATTTTTTTTACTCAAAAACAAAACACTGTAAAACTTTTAGGGAGAGGGAAGCTATGGGTGAGACGTTCACCCCAGGGTCCTTGACTGGAGAGCAAGACCTGGTGAGGGCCCTTATTAGCGGACCCCCAAAGGAAGAGACTCAGGCCCCGTTGGATGAGCATGGGGAACAGGAAGCCTTGAGTGCCCAGGAGGAGACTGGGATCAATCCCAAACCCCCAAAGGGATGTGGGGGAACACCCAAGGGGCTGTGAATGGTGTGAGGACCTATGGGTCACGGCGGAGCTGTGGGGCATCCACCCCCTACACTATGTACTTTCTGTGGATGGGAGATGAAGGAAACCCACATGGAAACCCCTGGGATTGACCCAAAAGAGGAAAAAGACTCCCCCATAGGGCCCCCGCCAGGAGAGGGTGCAGAGGGGTGAACCTGACAGTTCGAGAGGGGGGGAGGTGTGTGACAGGGTGCTGGGCAAGGGGTTGCAGATTCAGCCCTCTGTCAGGCATGCTCCTCGTTAGGGGGAGTCACCCAATGAAATTAATAGGCAATAGGTTTAAAACAAACATAAGGACTTACTTCTTCACACAATATACTGTCAACCTGTGTAACTCATTGCCAGGAGAGGTTGTGAAGGTCAAAAGTATAACTGGGCTCAAAAAAGAATTGGATACATTCATGGAAGATAGGTCCATCTTTGTGTATTAGTCAGGATGGTCAGGGACGCACCTCATGCTCTGGGTGTTCCTAAACCTTTAACTGCCAGTAGCTGATGCTGGATGACAGGGGATGGATCATTTGATAAAGGGTCTTGTTCTGTACATACCATCTGAAGCATCTGACACCGGCCACTGTTGGATGACAGGATACTGGGCTAGATGGACTGGTCTGACCCAGGATGGTCATTTTTATGTTCTTATGTAGTGTTTGCAGTGTTCATTACATACTAAATTTTTGTTGTTGATTAATTAAACATAAACATGTGTAATACAATTGCCATTCACGAGCCTTTGAAGAACGTTCCAGCTCTTTAGCCCAGGTTCCAGCAATATCTTCAAGACACAGAGTCCTTTTTATTGAAAAAGCCATATATGGATGACATGGGTTGAGGGAGTTTGTGGAGTATCTCTACTACACCCTGTACTTCATGGGTTTCAGTCCAGAGCATCCAGGTTAAGGTGATATGTCAATAAATGCTTCAGCTGTATATGTGGTCAGGAGGTTATCCTGATCTTGTAGGAACTGGAATATAACTATCCCTGCATCATCAATTGAAAGCGGTATATAATGCTTCTCTTCTCTACCCATTCGCTCAGTATGATTTAGTGGCTGCTAATCTGTAGCTCAGAATTATCCCAGATAGTGATTTTTTTTTATATAGCATTGGAGATGAAAATGGAATCTGTTGGCCAAAATGATTCATACTTTTCTGGTGCCCAATGCAGAGGGCACTGTTTTTCTCTGCAGGGTAGGATGACGAGCCCAGGAGTCCTATTAAGGGGCCAATTAATTCCCTTCCAATCCACATCCATAAAAATGAGTTATTATTTGCATTGGAACCAGTGAGAGGCCTGAGACATAGGCAGAGACAATATAATAATTCTGAAAGTCTAGAAATGAGAAACTGAAGTTTCCACCAAGATAGCCCGGTGCTTTGCCCCAGGCCCTATATAAATGTCTTGATAATTTTATTTAATCTCTTAAAATAAAATGGTGAGATGACGACAGGTAGCCCACTCAAAATGTACAACTATGTATGTAAGGCATTTGTCTTAACTATGTTAATTTTCCTCCAGAGCTCAAAGAAAGTGCTCACCACAGATTGTCTTCTATAAGCTGTAAAAAGGTGCATTCTAAAACCATTTGTACAATTTTTTTCAAGATTGCTTGGTACTGTCCCCAAGTATTTAATTGCCTCTGACTGGCTATCAAAGTTTGCCTGGGAGAAAGCCCCACTACAAGGCAGCTAAGTGATTTAAAGTAGTTCCAGCTTTGCCGAATGCTATAGCCTGAAATTGAATCACAATCTTGGATTAATGCTAGAAGGGCTGGGATTGTGGGTTTGGGTTTCATTATAAACAAAAGAGCATCACTGGCATTTAATATAAAACAGTACTCCAGTGGGCCAATCTGGACAGCAGGAATATTTGGGTCAGAGTTGGGCGATGGGCTATAGGAGCAGACTGAACAAGAGAGGAGCCAATGGACAAACCCTGTCTGCTGCCTTTGAGGAGGCTCAATTAATCTGAAATTAGGCCATAAATCTCCAGAGGGGATATAGTATGTATTCTCAGTTCACTTAATCAAAGGCCTTGGTTGCATCCAAGGCGAGAAGTGTTTAGGGATCAGGGACATCAAACCACACTGCTATTATATCTGCTAACTGTGTTAAACTATCCAAGCCATGCTGGGCTTCAATAAATCCCATCTGGTTTAGATGTATGATATTGGGCACAGCTTCTTCAGTCTACCTCCAAAACTTTGTGCCAATATTTTCACATCACTATTAATTAGGGAGATTGCTCAGGATCTCATGTCATGCTCTATCCAGAGAGGAAATAACTTGAAATTAAGGCCTCCCTCACGGTACAGGGAAAGAGTACCCTCCTGCAGGGACTTGTGGAATAGGGTAAGCAGATTGCCTGCAAGGGGTTCAGAAAAATATTAACAAAACTTAACAGGGAAGCCATCTGGGCTGGGAGCCTTACCCACTTTCATTAATTTCAGGGCTTCAACAATCTCAGCTGATGATGTGGCATCCAAGTTCCCCTGCTGGGCCAGATTGTTGGGGCATTTGTATTTTAGCAAAGAAAGTTTCCAGCACCTTGTGTGAAGGGACAGAATCAGAACTGCATAGATTGTTGTAAAAATATTAAAGATGTGTTTGTTTATATCGTTGCGTGCAGAACATATTAAATTATGCTTACTGTGACGGGTTGGATCCCAGAAAAGCCCTTGGGAACTTCCAGCTGATGTGCTGAGACTACTTCTAGTCTGCCAGCCTGGGACTCCAAAACCTTGCCAGTTTGAGCCAGACACACTAGCCTGTTACAAACCCAGACCCAGGTCTGAACCAGGTCCCCCTAAACAGCTGCAGGCTTAACTGAAAACAGCTTAAGAAGTGTTCCTGTCTCTAACACTCAGATGCCCAGCTTCCAATGGGGCCCAAACCCGAAATAAATCCATTTTACCCTTAATAAAGCTTATAGAGGGTGAACAATTTATGAGTTTATCCGATATAACACTGATAGAGAGATATGCACAGCTGTTTGACCCCCCCCCCCGCCAGGTATTAATACATACTCTGGGTTAATTAATAAGTAAAAAGTGATTTTATTAAATATAAAAAGTAGTATTTAAGTGGTTCCAAGTAATAACAGATAGAACAAAGTGAATTACCAAGTAAAATAAAATAAAACACACAAGTCTAAACCTGATACAGTAAGAAAGTGATTACAGATGACATCTCACCCTCAGAGATGTTCCAGTAAGCTTTTTTTACAGACTAGGCTCCTTCTAGTCTGGGTCCAGCAACACTCGCACCCCTGTGGTTACTGTCCTTTGTTCCAGTTTCTTTCAGGTATCCTTTGGGGGTGGAGAGGCTATCTCTTAAGCCAGCTGAAGACAAAATGGAGGGGTTTACCAGGGGCTTAAATGGTCCCCTCCCTCCACCTGTGTAGAATCCCAGCTACAAGATGGAGTTTTGGAGTCACATGAGCTAGTCACATGTCCATACATGACTCAGAATTTTACAGGTGGCAGCCATTGTTCACATGCTACCTTGAATATCCTCAGGTAGACTTCTTATGTGGATTGGAGTCCTCCAAGATCCATTGTCCAGTAAGTGTTTCTTGATTGGGCACTTAACTTGCAAATTACTTTCTAAAGAAGCTGACCAAATGCCTTACTAAGGCTACTTAAAATCAAACAAGTACACAGCCAATATTTATAACTTTGAATACAAAAATGATACATGCATACAAATAGGATAAATATATTCAGTAGAACATAACCTTTGCAGAGATATGTTCCACAGCATATGTAGCATAAAATATATTCCAGTTATGCTTATGAATGTAAATATGACATATTTCCATAAAGTATTATGGGGTGTAACATCACACTGACCTCAGGTTCCATTGATTCCCATGGCTGTTCTTTGTCGTAGACAATATGCTAGCAGTCTACCTTCTCCAATTGCCAGAAGTCTTGTCTTAAGTAAAAAGATTACGAAAAAGCTTATTGAGCTCATGCCTGTTTCTAGTCAGAGTGTGTAGGAATTCTGAGGAAGGATTCCTGGTCCAGCTCCTTGACTTTTCTTTCAAGGAACACCATGTTTTCCTTCTGTTCCCTTTTTTTTTTAGCTTCAGTAAAGCTAATAATTCTACTTCTAAGAACAGCCTTTAAAGTTTCCCAAAAAAAAAGCTTGCTTGAGGGATTTGAGGGCTCATTGGTATCCAAGAAGACGCTCATTTGCTTCTTCATACACATCTTGAAATGGAGGTCTAAAAGCAGCCAGGTATTAGAAGTAAATTGTAGGGCAATGGGAACATGGTCAAAGATCACCATTGCACCAATTGAAGAGTTGCATACTGATTGGACCAGCTCCCCTGAGATTAGAAAAAAGTTAATCCATGAATATGTATTAAGGGCAGGGGAGAAAAATATGTAATGTCTTCCTACTGGATTCACGAGCCTCCACACATCACACAGTTCTGTATCCATTATCCTGGATTCCAGTACTCTTCTGTACCTGGTTTGCTTATAATTACTATGGGATGAGCAAACTATTGGCTCTAGAACCTCATTAAAGTCACCTGCATTTATGATGGGGATGCATCTCTGTGCAGCACAGCAAAGAATCTATGAAAAATCTCAAACTCATCCATATAGCTGGCATTCCTGAAATTAACTACAAATAAAATTTTACTTATTTATTTATCTATCTTAACTAACACTGTGCACCAGGAATATTTGCTTTAGGCCCTAATTCAAGAAAGCATTTAAGCATGTGCTTAAATGCTTTCCTGAATCAGGACCTTAGTAACTAACATGGAGAAATATAGCCTTCTTTTTAAGCTCCCATCTACCCACCCATCTGTCTCTCTCTCTCTCTTTCCATCCATTTGTTTCTAGTGCACCCATCACCAAGGTATTTTAAGCAAGATGATCAGCTTAGGACTCATTGTACCTCTGGTGGGTCATCAATGATAAAGCATCAAAATATTTCCAGCATAATAATTTCATATAAATTGTGCACTGTATAACCCAAAAGAGGAAACTTAGGTGACTCTTCTTCCATCTTTCCCTTCCTCATATTACTGACAGAAAATGTCTCTTCACAGACATTGTCTAAAATCCTCCTACTGTAACATTTACCGTCATTCCAAAGTACGTACCAAGTTGATAGGTTTTTTTTAAATGGCTGAAGCAAATTTTCCCACATTGTACATGTTACGTTGCTAAGTGACACTTGGCAATGCATATTAAATGTTGCTGCTGCTTCTCTGAGCTGGCAACATTTTGTTTGCTACATTCCAGATGTCAGTGCAGATGGATGTCATCCTGTAAGGATGTGCATTTGAACTACAAGAAACCAAATGACTGGTAATAACTTATACAGTGTTGTAGTCATGTCAGTCCTAGGATATTACAGCAACGAGGGTAAGGTAATATCTTTTATTGGACTAAATTCTGTTGGTGAGAAAGACAAGCTTTCAAGCTTACACAGAAGTCTTCTCACCCACTTTGTCTCCCTGGCAATATCTTAGGCAGTTTTATTAATATCAAAACTTTGACAAGTTATTAGCAAGGTTAAATTTTTTGTCAATTATTTTTAGTAAAAGTCACGGAAAGGTCGCAGGCAATAAGGATCTCAAAAGTGTAGGTCACTGTGTAACCCGTCCTCCCCACCCCCTCCCTGCCTGAGTTCAAGAGAGATGTACTGGTGCTAAACTGGGTTGCAGCTCCCTGTCACCCCAGTCTGTTAGCTACCCCAGCCACACTTCTCACGACTCTGCCAACCTTTTACTTTGCCTTTCAGGTAACACTTGGTGAACCCAAGTTCCCAAGCGTCCTGGAAGAGCGTTCTCTTGGAGTATCAAGACCTTGTCACTGGACAGTCACAGAACTTAGCAAGTTTGCTATCTCCAAAGCAACCGTGTACACACACACTAGCTTCTCTGTTTCAACTAAGAATACCCACGTTGCTTAATATTACAGCACTGAGATCTACTTATGATAAAACAAAGCTAGATAAAGAGCTAAGTGATACTGAGTAAAGATAGTGGAAATGGTATATGTTATATGTTTGTTTGTTTGTAACCATATCTAAGAGACTAAATGTAACTTTAGCAAGCGACAATCCTTTGGCTAACATAGTTTTCTCACTCTCAAAGGTTTTCTGTACAGCTTGTTGATTTTCAATCCAACAAGGATCTGGATTTCCATGCCCTATTAGTATTGTTGAAGCTAATCATATAACCATAGAATCATAGAAGATTAGGATTGGAAAAGACCTCAGGAGGTCATCTAGTCCAATCCCCTGCTCAAAGCAGGACCAATCCCCAACTAAATCATTCCAGCCAGGGCTTTGTCAAGCTGGGCCTTAAAAACCGCTAAGAATGGAGATTCCACCACCTCTCTAGGTAACCCATTCCAGTGCTTCACCTCCCTCCTTGTGAAATAGTGTTCCCTAATATCCAACCTAGACCTCTCCCACTGCAACTTGAGACCATTATGCCTTGTTCTGTCACCTGCCACCACCGAGAACAGCCGAGCTCCATGCTCTTTGGAACCCCCCTTCAGGTAGTTGAAGGCTGCTATGAAATCCCCCCACTCTTCTCTTCTACAGACTAAACAAGCCCAGTCCCCTCAGCCTGTCCTCATAAGTCATGTGCTCCAGCCCCCTGGTCATTTTTGTTGTCCTCCACTGGACTTTCTCGAATTTGTCCACATCCTTTCTGTAGTGGGGGGAGGACTCAAAACTGGACATAATACTCCAGATGTGGCCTTACCAGTGCCAAATAGAGAGGAATAATAATTTCCCTCAATCTTCTGGCAATGCTCTTACTAATGCAGCCCAATATGCCATTGGCCTTCTTGGCAACAAGGGCACACTGCTCACTCATATCCAGCTTCTCATCCACTGTAATCCCCAGGTCCTTTTCTGCAGAACTGCTGCTTAGCCAGTCAGTCCCCAGCCTGTAGTGGTGCATAGAATTCTTCCCTCCTAAGTGCAGAACTCTGCACTTGTCCTTGTTGAACCTCATGAGATTTCTTTTGGCTGTGGCAAATTGCTGGCACAATTATGATGGGTCCCGCGCTTCCTCGTCTTGTGGCGGGGTGGGGTTCAGGGTGCAGTTTCCTGCCCCTGAAGTAGGGTTCTACTGTCCCACTAGTAACTCAGGGAAGGATAGTGGATAGGGAGGGACCTGGGCCCTCCCTCTACTCTGGGTCCCAGCCCAGGGGCCCTAGGGATAGTGGCAAACCACTTGAACTAGTGCTTCCTTCCCCTGGGCTACTTCCCTCTCCTGCTCTTCAGCTTGCGAGGCTTCCTGCCTTCTCTCTCTCTGCACAAGCCGGGTATCTCTTTACCTAGGGTCTTGGTCTTTTAGCCAGCCACGGCACTTTTCCAAACTCTCCTCTATTACAACTCCTTCAAACTGCTCTCTGCTCCAACTTCAAATGCCTCTGCTCCAGCTCCTTTCCCTGGCTGACTGAAGCAGGGGTTTTTTATCAGGTGACTGGCTTCAGGTGCTTTTAATTAATCTATAGAAACCTTTCTTCCGTCTACAGGGAATAAAGCTTCTCCTCATCCTGGGACTTACATATCTCTCCTATATCACTCTCCTGCTGCCTTCTGGCCATGCTGTATCACACGGCCCAATCCTCCAATTTGTCTAGGTCACTCTGGACCCTATCCCTACCCTCCCGTGTATCTACCTTTCACCCCAGCATAGTGTCATCTACAAACTTGCTGAGGATGCAATCCATTCCATCATCCAGGTCATTAATAAAGATGTTGAACAAAACCCACCCCAGGACCGACCCCTGGAGCACTCCACTTGATACCAGCTGCCAACTAAACATCGAGCCGTTGATAACTACCCATTAAGCCTGACAAGCTAGCCAGTTTTCTATCCATCTTATAGTCCATTCAGCCAATCCATACTTTTTTAACTTGCTGGAACGAATACTGTGGGAGACCGTACCAAAAGCTTTGCTAAAGTCAAGATCTAGCACATCCACTGCTTTCCCCATATCCACAGAGCCAGTTATCTCATCATAGAAGGCATTTTAAGTTGGTCAGGCATGATTTGCCCTTGATGAATCCATGTTGACTGTTCCTGATCACCTTCCTCTCCTCCAAGTCTTCAAAATGGATTCCTTGAGGACCTGCTCCATGACTTTTCCAGGGACTGAGGTGAGGCTGACCAATCTGTGGTTCCCTGGGTTCTCCTTCTTCCCTTTTTAAAAGATGGGCACTACATTAGCCTTTTTTCAATCACCCGGGACCTCTTCTGATTGCCACAAGTTTTCAAAGATAATGGTCAGTGGCTCTACAATCACACCAGACAGTTCCCTCAGCACCCTCGGATGCTTTTTCCCCTGGGAAGCATGGGAATAGGCTCCTTCATTCTCTTTGCTGGCACTTCCACCTCAGCTGCACCAACACTCCCTCCCCCATCCTCCCCCCCCGCCCCAACTATGTCCTCTTAGGGCTAGGACCCCCAATCAGCATAGGGAAAGGAGATGGGTCAGAGATGGAGATGTTCAGGGACATGGGATGCACATGGACAGCTTACTTCACTAACATCTAATACTTTACATCTAATACTACCAGTTTACTTCACTTCGCACTTTTGTCAATAATTATATGTGGCCATGCCTGCAATGATTTTAATACTTATTTTTCTGTTCATACTTTCGGTTTCATTAATAAATTGGTTTTGTTGCATGGTACATTGGTGTGTGAGCATTTGGAAAAGAAGGAAGAATCAGGAAGTTGTATCCATGGATTTGGAAAAAGTATCTTATCACGTAATGCCAATAACAAACACTAATAAATCGGGTAATAGGTATACAACAGTAAACACTCTTCCAGCCCTTTATTGTAGCAGCACATCTCCTCATCTATATCAGCCTGGAATGCTAGGGTGAACTTTCACAAGCCATTCCTTATTTCTCATTCCTACCGGGACACAGCCTCAGTGAAAAGAGGCGCACTCCCTGTTTTCTGCACTGGACCTGCAAACCAGCAGCATCCGGAGACCACTTCATGTGAAACATTTTGCCTTTAGCCCCACAGGTGTTGCATAGAACAATGCATGCCAAGAGCATATGGATGGCAGTGGCCACTCTGGCCAAGGGTGGCAGATGAAGCTTCCCCTGGGGAAGGCTAGCCCTCTTCCCCACCTCTTCTGGCTAAGGCCCCACCCCTGCTCTCTGCTCTTGGCCCCTCCCCCACCATGGCCCTGTCAGGGGTGGGGGACTGAGAGTTTGGCTGGTGCCATAGGAAGCAGGGCTGAGAGCTCAGCTCCAGCCAGGGTTGAGCTCTCAGCCCCAGCTGGGAGCATGGCGGCACTCTCTCCGCCCTGGCTAGAGCCTGGAACGCCTTCCACCCGCAACCCCTCTCCAATTCTGCCCATGGCCCCAGCCCCCACCCCCATTCTGCCTCTTCACCCCTGAGGCCCTTCCCCACATCTCTTCCCCCAGTTCCAGGGGGCCAAAATCCACCACACCTTCCCCACCCCCTCAGCAGCAGCAAGAAGTTTGTGGAGGCTTAGCCACCTCTGGCCTCCATTACATGCTGCCTATGACTCAGACATCCAAATTGTTTGTAGGCATCTTGCCTTCAGCCTACAAATGGACTCTCCAGCACCATACCACAACTGCTATGTGTAATTGAGCCTTCCTCTACCAAGTGCTTTGTGGTCAGTGTACTCTTCCATTTGCCATAGCAGGAGAGGGAGAGCAGGGTCCCCCTAAAATAACAGTGGGTACAGACACCCCATCAATAATAATGTCATTTGGCAAGAATAGGGTCTCTGCGTCTCCAATGAGGGAAGGCTTAGATCTCCTCAGCACCCTGGGCTCATGCACGTTGCCTGTACCTCCCATGCAGGGCTGGCCTTAAGCCACCTGGGCAGCAATCCAGGAGCACGATGGTCAAGGGGAGGCACGGTGCAGCAATGTGGAGTCACAAGGTGCTCCCAGTGAAGCGCCGCATGGTTTCTCCCTGTTTCTTCCCAGTGGAGGAACATGGCTGGGGAAGGTGAGCAGTGACACACAGATACTGCTCCCCAACCCCTGACTGGTCCCCTGTGCAGGAGGAGATGCAGGGATTAGGGCACAGGAGGTGGTTACAGGGGCAAAGGGGGCACAGAACAGTGGTTAGAGGTACAGGAGGGTCAGGGTTTGGGTGAAGGGGACACAGTGAAGGGGTTGGGGTGCTGGAGGGAGGTGCAGGGGTTGGGGAAAAGTTGGCACAGTGCAAGAGGGGGTGGGGAGCCCACAGGTGTCAGGGGCACTGGAGGGGCACCCACAGAGGCCAGGGTTGCCATATCCATAGGGCTTAGGGATGTGAAAAACCAAGTTCACCCAGGGAGCCACTTTCCCTAAGGCCAGGCCTGTTCCCATGCTGGCATTCATAAACTTGCTGCCTCTATAGTCACCTAAGGCCTGGAGCAGTTCTCTTTACAATGACACATTCACTTTGGGCAAACAATGCGCAAGAGTGCAATTGATGGCCCCAGCATAGTTTGGGAAGCTCATTCTCTGAACGCCAGCTATTATGTCAAGATCACTGGTAAAGAATGGTATTAATCGCCTCACAAACCACCACCACTGCAGCACTGGTGAGCTGTGGAGCTGCAGCAGTCTGGGGTATCTGGGCTCCAGATGGTAATTGTCTATCCTGCTGCATAAACACTTTGGCCAAAAGTCAGACTAGCAGCTACACACTGTCATACCCTGAAAGGTAACCAGGCTTCTCATAAATTCTGTGTACCTGAACTAAAATGCTAAGGTGGCCCTGGCTTCCATTCCAATGCCAAAGGATTCAATTGTTTTAATGTTTTGCAGCTTGGGGCAGTATTTGTTTCTATTTCTATTAGCAGCTTCATTCAGATAGATTGATAGATGCCATCCCCCAGGGTACAATATGGACTGTTGAACCACTGTGTGCCCAGGGTGCCTTTTACAATACTTTGCTGATGAAAAGCAGCCTCTCCAGGCTCTGCTTACACAGCCATTAGCATGTAAAGGCACACCCAGCAAAGTTACATGAATGCTCTTTCAGCCACTCATGAACTATACACAGGATGACACCTGCATATTCTTGGCCTCAGCCTTGCACTCCAGAAATGTGCATCTTGCACTGTCCAGCACACTTCTGCACAGAGCAATAGTTCATCATTAATAATTCATCATTTTATCAAAGAAAAAGAATATGCCCCAGCGTTTGTTATCCTGAGAGGGGATTCCCTAAACACTTCAATAAAAACATACTGGTTTACATAAAAGAATAAAACAAGTTTATTAACTATAGAAAGGTAGATTTTAAGTGTTAAGGCATAAAAGACAGAATTGGTTACCAAAGAAATAAAAGACAAAACCACAATCTAATTCCTAAACTTTACCAAGCTAAATAAGATTACAAAGTGTGTCTCACCCAAAAATTTTCAGCCATCCATGCTAACTGGAAAGACGTCCCCCCACCCCCTACACACAGTTCAATAATGGTTCTTTGTCTTCCAAGTGATCTTGCAGCCATCAGTAGGAATGGGGAGGAGATGTAAAGGGGAAGCCATTGTCTCTTATTTTATAACCTCCACTTCTCCTTGAGGAATACCCCCCCACTGGGGTGCAGACAATCCGTCTGTGGCATACATGTGGCTCAAAGCATCTTTCAAGTGAATTACAAATTTCTTGTTCACACCTTCTATGTAAGTGAGGTTTCAGACACCTTTGGGGATGACATGCAAATCTTTTGTTTATAGTACCCCCAATTGTGAATGGTTGCTTCAGCAGCTAATAGTTTTCGAACACCTGTGATCAGTGCTTTGTTGACATTGAGGTTTTATGTTTCAGTAACAAATATAAAACAAAATCTCATAACTACATATACAATGTTGCTACACACATTTTAATGGGACAATGATGTTCAGCAGATTATGATGTTTCAAATGATACCTCACAAGGCATATTTTGTACAAAATATATAATTAACATATACAAGTGGTGAACAGGATGTCACAATATATATTCAAAGAACATGTAAAAATGCCAGGACTCCAATATGTCTGCTGTGATTTTCCCAATGTTCTCCTTGTCAATGCCACTGCTTAAGTTCATAAAAAAGATACACCTCTCACCCACCTTTCTTGGACTTGACTGTGAAGTTACCACAAACCCTGTGGAGGATCTAGTTGGGTTGCTCAAGGAGCAGACCAAAGACTAATCCATGACTCAGTGAACATTCAGCCCCTGGCTCTCCCCTTGCTGCAGGGGAAAGTAATTTGCACCATACCATTGCCCAGTGAAGATTATTTCCCTCTCTGAACTGACTCAGCTAAAGCTGCACCTGCCCCTGGCACATCCATACACCTGCACAGAAGCAGGAATAGCCCCACGGGGGCAGCGCTCCTGCTCAAGCTGAAACTCATGATGCACTAGTCCACACAGGAAAAATAAAGGGGTACCTGATGCCCTCTTACTCCTTTGCACAGTCACATAGGACAAGCCACAATCTTGCCCTTCATTGATAAATATGGGCCTGATCCTGTGACCATTATTTGGTCAAATCTCCCACTAAGGTCAGGATCAGCCCCCAATCCTGCAAAAATGTACACATGTGCTTAACTTTGTGAGCTGAGAGCAGGTCCAGTGAAGTTAATGTGACTTCTCACAGGGCATAACGTTAAGCACATGAATGTTATGCGTGTTTCCGGGATGAGGGCCTTTTCCTGTAACCTAGCTGAATATATATAAATAAGAGTAAATATCCTCTTGCCAAATGTGTTGTGGAACCTTCATTTCCTTATGTTGTATCTAGATTTGTAACAGATGACAAACAGCTTCCACATCACTTTGATCATTACAAAAATAAATGCATTGGTCCAAAACCTATTATAGGGCAATAAAAGAGTATTTTAAATGTACTCCCTTCAAAATCTTATCATGCAGGAAAGTGGAATGGATCATTCACTGCATGATCTTATTTTGCTATAAAATGTAATATTCATGGAGAGAAACTGCTTAAGAGAGCAAGACCATACATAAATTGACTAATTTAGCAGCACGTTTTTCGTAGCAGGGATGCAATAAGGAACTCTTAATCTCCTGATCTAATAAGAAAGAAAATATTCTGTTTTCCTGGAAGAGGAACAATATAATTTAAGTGAAGAGAACACAAGTTAACTGTTTAAGAAAAAAATGGAAAGGGGATTTACAAAACTGTGTAATTGTTGTTATAGATTAAATATTTCTATTTTAAAATATTTAGCTAATATACTCACAATTGTATGAAAAGCTCATGTAACTAATGCATTTTAATTTCTCTAGGTGTTCTAGTCCAAATATTTCTGAGAAGACATAGCTGTGTCCAAAATGCTGACTGGTTGCAGTCATTGTATTTTCAGTGTGACATCAATGCTGATAGGTTGCTGCTATACTATAGTTCTGACTACCTCAAGTTTGAAATTTTGGGTACAAACTAGGATAACTCACTGGTCAGTGTCTGTTTTATGTCCTCTGCTCATCCCTGTCTTTAGAAGATAGGAGGGTGTTAAATCCAACAGCTAGAAAACCTGCCTCCTTAGCTCAAGCTTGTTACGGTTTGATTCAATTTAATAAAAAAGATGTCAAATAGCTAGGCTTAATCAACTTTATTAATCAAAGATTATTAGTAAAAGATTAAGAGAGCCTAATATGGTATGTTTCCAATCCATCTGGAAAGCAGCAGTGCTGTGGTCAGACTGCCTCAAAATTTGAGCTTTACTTTAGTTCTGTATATACTAGGGTTATTTACAACAGATGCGGGTTTCACCCTCTCTTTCCAATATATTATTCTTCTTTTTACATGTTTTCGGAAACTTTTTGCTAGGCTTGGATAGACTATGCAGTAAACAGGACAGAGATTGTAACTAGTTTATTACCTTGTTTTGACCATAGCATTCCAAAATTCAGCAAAACTTTATAAACATCCTTCACCAGGTATAGCTTGGTACAGAGGGCATGTTAGCTAAGCATTAACAAAATTGTTTGTCTTGTCTTTTCCTCAGTACCTAACTCTGAAATTACACTAATTTACATCTTCCCTTCGTTAAACAGCTTAACATAAGCAAAAAACATTGTGGGAAAAGCTGAATATGAATAAAATTCATAGTTATATAAAAACACACATGATATTATATATAATAGTTCAATTATATTGGTTAACACTATAAACCTTACAGACTCTCTCTTATCTAGCTCCATACATATTTTGTAAGACACAGAGGGTCTGCAGTATAGCTGAGTATAGCAGACTACCAAGAGGCTGCCAGGTTGAGTGAATTTCTCAAGCCTTGTATTTTCTTGCTATGTACTGCAAGGATCATGCAAAGGCTACTGCGCCCAACCATAATACAGTTTTAGAGTTATATAATTCAGCATTCTAAATATAATGTACTATACTTATTCACTATTGGCTACTCTCTTATTTTGGTTACATAACATCTCCTTGTTTAATCACATGTATAGTTACAGCAACAAACAGTCCATGATTTGATTAATACATTTTGCTTGTGAGTTGAATACATCTATTTTCTATTAGTTAGCAACAAGCAAGTTACCTTCCTGTTAAATAATTCTGTTATGAGAGCTGTTTTCCCAAAATATTTTGTTTACAAGAAGCATTTACACAAACCTTGACAAAGTCCATTCCTCATCTGATACCCATCTGTAGCCCTTAGCAAGGCATGTAATTAAAAATTTGCAAGCTGGGTTTTTCCATTTTGCCATAGTGCCTTGGCTTAGTTCAGTCAACAAGCTGTAGAAAGTCATAGGTTTTTTTGTTTGTTTTTTTGGGGGTTTTTTTGCTCAGGTGGTTCACCAAAACAAGCCATGGTGTCAGCTAAGAAAGTGTCTTCCTGAAATATAATAATTACTGAGTGACCACTGAGTACCTTCAGATGGACAGATGTCACCACACATGAGAGTGCCCTATAACCAGGTGACAGCTATCACCACAGGCTCACTGGTATTTTGCGGGGCCTGCATCTACTTTAAGACAGTCCCCTGGTTTATAACTTTCTAATGGCAACCTGCACTATAAATATAGCCTAGGACCATGCCAAGTTGTTTGAATTAATGGATTTTGCTCTGCTCTATGAAATAAGGCCACCTGCCACTTTTAAAGATTGGGTGAAAAAAACAATTTCATAATCTGTGCTCATGACAGTAGACAGTGAGAGAGACAATAAGTGAGACCTGAAGAAGAGCTCTGTGTAGTTCAAAAGCTTGTATCTACCACCAAGAGAATAAAAGAATAAAATGGTCCAATAAAAGCTATTACTTCACCTACCTTCTCTCTCTCCTATCCTGGGACCAAGAGGTAATTGCAGGTGCCTACAACAACACCTCAAACAACTATGGGAGATATCAAATTTTGCAGTTTAAAATGGAAACTTCACAACATGAAGAAGAAGGAAGCCAGACTAAACAGTGACATCAACTTCCTGAGCAAATACAAGAACAAGACCTAAAGTAGAGCTCTGTGTAGCTTGACCAAGACCTAAAGTAGAGCTTCTATGTTCCATCAACAGAAGTTGCTCCAATAAAAGATATCTCATCTACCTGGTCTCTCACATACCATGGTTAAAACAATACTGTAGAGAATGAGCAAGATTATAACATCATTAGCCTGTAAATGAATTTGGCTGATAACTTATCTGCCAATTAGCATTTTATGATGAAACATTTAATTTTAAATCCTGTTCCTTACCCTTCTGTGAGTGTGTAGGTCCCCAGATGTTTCAGACTAGTGAGGTTCCACTGCATAAAGGTGCGAACTGGGACGAGCAAGCTTTAGAAATCCTCTGGAGAAACTGCACCTCCTATGCATCCAAAGCATAGCTCTGTGGAGGCTCCAACTGTGGGAGAGAGAGTCTTTTGGGGACAGGCCAAAGGCTGTGGCAAGGGCATAGTCAGTGGATCCATGACCACAAGGATAACCACTCTTCCATGAAGGTGAGGAGCTCAGTTGGGTAAGGAGCTTAACAGAGTTCAAAGTCTGTTGTAGAGCCTCTGGTTCTGTTGATGCTCTATAGCTTGTGAAGGATGGTCCCATCTGCCAGTTCCCCACTGGCGCCATAGCACAAGTTCTATTTATTTAGGCTTTGCACTGGAACAAAGGATTTGGTCAAAAGCTGGAGTTGATGGTGAGGAGCTGTGATAAGAAACTAACTTGTGCTCCAGCTCTTGTTTCTAAGAAAGAATTTTAAATGAATCATTTTAATGTGTTTTTCAGGCTTAATAACTAATGCATTATACTGTATTTGAATTTTATTAATGTTATTTAAATAATCACTGGAAGAGAATGCTTACAGCTTGCTATAAATATTGTTTTAAGAAATGCCTCTTTCTTAAACAAAAAGACATAAATCGTTGGGACACCTTCTGAGTCAATTCAGTAAGTAACAATGCTTGCAGCCTAGATGTTCGTTATTTGTAGAATGCAGCTTTTCCTTTCTTTGAGGTACCCATTTCCACATCCTAAATCATAATCATCAAACACACATCAACAGCTTATTCTTTATATATACCCTTCATTCCTTCAATACTGAGAAAAAGAACATTGCTTCAAAGCTGAGCCAGAAAACAGAACTGCACATGTTCCAAATGTGAAGTGAGGGAAATAGATTCTTATTCAGGAACTTGTCCAAGATGAATTGAACGTGGTACAGCTGCAACACAATAAAAAGAAATGTTGGAATCCATGGCCAGCCTTTCCTCTGTATCACAGCCTATGCCAGAGTTCTTAACTCTTCACGTGCTTCTTGTGAGAGTCGGTAAACTTCCCATCCAGCCCGTGCACCTCAGAAACCAACAGGAGGTTAATAGCTCCAAAAACACTGGACTAGATCCTCAGCTCCATGGATCTGCTATCGCTCCATTGAATTCAAGCATAGACCAATGAAGTCAGTGGAGCAACACCAATTTATATCAACATACGTTCCTCTGTTTTTGGAGGATCTTCCACAGCATTAAAGTCAGACTCTCCCAGAAACTAACTTCAAGGATAGCAACAGACAGCAGTTTTGTGTGAGTTTCAGAATAATACAAAGTGACTGATTGACATCCCTGGGTATGGCCCGTGTTACAACACAGGTAAAACATGAGGCTAAGCTTCCTCACCTTGAGGACCAATGGGTTTTATTCCCTACTTGGTACAAATTACCCTGAATCTGTTTACTGTGTAGGGAATGCTGCAAAGCCCACCTGGTTTCCTAGACATTTGGGAAGGGTAAGAAGAGAGAGAGGGGGGGGGGGGCTTTGAGGTGGAATGGGGTGTTGGCTTCCTTGTTCTGTGCCTTTGGTTATACCAATTTAGTTAAGGCATCAGACGCTTTGGCTGGATTTTCTGTGAAGTGCAGTTATTATGGGAAAGCTAAGCCAAATACAGCTCTGACTTTGTTCCCAAAGGTGATGAGGTGTGTGGTGCATCATTCTGATGCTCTCTCAGAGTGAGTTCCCCAGCTCTGTCCACCACACTCATGAGTCTCAGGGACAGACTAGAATGAAAAAAAAAATGCCTACAGTTTTGCAAAGGGTTATAAGGAGAGTGAAACTCTAGAATTAATTTCTTCTGTGGATAGGCCATTTCCTTAATTACATCTTGAAAATATTTGTTAATCTCTATAAATTTTTATCTACACTTTTGGTATCTTGTTTTCAGTTATAATTAAGGGTACAGTTTAGTCACAGAGGTCAGTAACACGTGACTTCCAGTAACCTCCGTGACTTCAGCCTGCAGTGGTTGGGAGCTGCAAGGTCCCTCACCACCCACGAGGGCAAAGAGCTGTGGGGTACCCCCACTGCTTCTGGCAGCCCCCAGAGCTACCCCCAAGCTCCCAGCCGATGCAGGTGGCAGGGGAACCCCTGGAGCTCCTGGCCACTGTGGGTGGCGGGGGAACCCCTGAGCTTGGGGGCCCCTCAAGATGCCAGCAGCGGGGAACCCCCCAGCTCCTGGCCCACACAGGCAGCTGGGAGACCTCCCTGGAGTTGCAGGCGGCAGGGGTACCGTGCAGTCCCCAGCTGCTGCAGGCGGCTCCTAGTCCCTGCGCAGCTGCCCCGCTTCAGGCGGTGCGGGGACCAGTAGATCCCCATTTTGTCACAGATATTTTTAGTAAAAGTCACAAATGGGTCACAGCCCCCATGAATTTTTCTTTTTTGCCCATGACCTGTCTAACTTTTACTGAAAATATCCATGACAAAATCTTAGCCTTAGTTATGACATTTTTGTGGCAATTCTTTAAATTTATGACACTAAAATGAAAGAGTTGTGCTGTAAGAATTTCTTCTAATATTAGGCAGTGTTGGGCCAAAAATAACTGGCATACCCATGAAAAAAGTCTGCTCTGAGGAATGACTACAGTGATTTACAGCTAAGCATCCAGATGCCCCAAACAGCGTTGGGGTCTCATTGTGTTAGGTTCTGCACAAACAAAGTAAGAGACAAGTCATTACTCAGAAGAGCTTGCAGTCTAATTTGTACATGACCGTGGGCTGGCTAAAAGGGGGCCTATTTCAATGAATGTTGCAAAAGAGCTGTATATAGATCAGGAGATATGGAAACATTTTGAGCCTAGGTTTCAGAAGTAGGTAATGTACCTCACTGAAAAGGCACCTCAAAGGGTTATGGAATAGAAATCATGGGGCATAGGACTGGAAGAGGCCTCCTGGGTCACTGAGTCTAATCCGCTGATACTCCATGCAATCCCATTCTTAAATTTATCAAGCTTCATTTTAAAACCAGTTAAGTTGTTTGGCTCCACTACTCCTATTAGAAGGCTGTTCTACAACCTCACTCATCTAGTGGTTAGAAACCTTCTTCTAATTTCCAGCCCAAATTTATTCATGGTCACTTCATATCCATTTGTTCTTGTATCAACATTGTGCTTTAATTTAAATAGTTCTTCTCTCTCCCTGGTGTTTACCCCCTGGATGTATTTATAGAGAACAAGCAGAACCCCTCTCAGCCTTCAATTTGCTAGGCTAGAAGCCAAGCTCTCTCTGTCAATCTTCTTTTGTAAGATAAACTCTCCATTCCCTTGATCCTCCTAGCAGCTTTTCTCTGCACCTGTTCCAGTTTGAATTCATCTTTCTTGAACCTAGCTGACTAGAATTGTACACAGTATTCTAGATGAGGTCTTACCAGAGCCCTGTACAATGGCATTCATAGTTCCTTCTCTCTACTGGAAATATCTTACCTGATATATCCTAGGATTGCATTTGCTTTTTTTACAGCCACATCATATTGGTGGCTCATAGTCATTCTGTGATCAACTAGTATACCCAGATCTTTTTCCTCCTCTTCCTCTTATTTCCAACTAATGAGCTCCAAGTTTATAGCAGAAATTCTTGTTATTAATCCGTAGGTGCATGACTATTAAATTTCATCCCACTTCTACTACTCCAGTCCTCCAATTTTTCTTATATAACATTCCAGTTCTCTGGTGTATTGACAATGCCTTCCAACTTTGCGTCATCAGCAAATATCATTAGCACATTCCTACTTTTTGTGCCAAAGTCATTAATGAAAATATTAAATAAATCCCAAGACAGATCCTTGAGGAACTAGTAACCTCCCTCCAGACTGATAGTTCTCTGTTCAACACCCACTGTTGTCTCCCCTTTAGCCAGGTCCTTATCCCCTTTACAGTTCTTGTACTAATTCCCATCTGCTCCATCTTAACTAATAATTTTTCATGTAGTACCAATTCAAATGCTTTACTGATGTTCAGATGGATTTCATCTACTGAATTTTCATTGTCTAAGAAATTAGTTATCAGACAAAGATATGTTTGTCTGGCATGATTTACCTTTGGTAAACTCATGTTGCATTTTCCATTTACCTCAATGTCATATTATTCTTTACTTCAGAATTTGTACTAAAGCCCTGCATACTCTTGAGGCCACACTAACATGACTGTGGTTGTGCAGTTCACGTCCCCCCTCCCCTTCCTTAAATATAGGTGTGTTGTTAGCTAGTCTTCAGTCAGACTCTCTCAGCCCACCCCTGCCAATTTGATAGGTTTATTTAAAATCCTTCCTACTTGCCTTGCATTTTCAAGTGCCAATTCTTTAAGTCTTCTGGGATGGAGATTATCCTGTTCCCCTGACTGGAGCACATTCAGTTCTCAGAATTTTGTTTCTCCCTCAGATGTGGTAATTTCCATTTCTATACACTCATTCCCATAAGCCATGCGGCCTTTGCCCCCATGTTCTGCATCATCCTTATTGAAACAGGCAAAGTATTCATTTAGTTTCGGGGACCATATCTAGATTAGCCATATAAACAAAAAGAGAACAAGAAGAGAAGAAGTGGGACCACCATGCAGCCAGGATAGGCTAGAGATTAAGGATAAAAAAATCTTTACCTATTCTTTTAATTTCCCTTGCAAGATATAACTCAGCCTGACTTTTGGCAGTTCTCACTTTATTCCTTCACTCTTTGACCTCCAAGAGGTAGCTTTCCATGATGATCCCCTGCATCCATTCCTTTTATGCTCTCTGCTTTCTCCTAATAGCCTTTCTGAGGTGGTTATTCATCCATTTAGGTCTAGAACCTTTCTCTACAATTTTCTGCCTTTGCTTGGAATGCAAATTCCAGATAGTTTTTGAAGTTTAAAGAAATCCCAAGCTTCTTCCACATTTAAGTCCCAGAGTTCTTCAGTTCAGTTGGTCAAAACATACGCAAGCTTTGATCTTGACAGCTGCTAAGGAATAGGTGAGTGGAGTTGAGGAGTACCACATTCTCCTCAGGTTTGGATAAATTTCCTTTGAGATCAGTAACCCTGCCTCATCCTCCAAAGTTGGGTTTTGGTGGAGAAACCAAGCTGCCATTGAAGAGGAAGTCTGCAGATAAATGCTGTCACAAGGCTGCATACACACTTCTCTGCTTCCAAGCTTCCCAATCATGCAGGCACTCTCATTGTCTTAGGCTTTCTACTGGTTAGAGTGTGGGCTTCCAGTATGTCCTATCGGAGGAGACTGGACTCCCCACCAAATGAGATGAGAGTGTGAGTCGACTCTGTGAATGGAGACACAAAGAGTTCCCTAAACAATAAAACAGGAAAACCCATATACATTAGGATAACAACATGCAGCTGAACACCAGGAAAGGCTATAGCCGTCTATTTGACCTTTGGGTCATAAATATTATAACAGTTGTCCTGCATCTGCCTATTGCAATAAGCATATCAGTCATCAGCTTTATTATTATTTGTATTACTGTAGCATTCTAGGATTCCCAATTAAGGATCATGTCTCCACTATGCTGGGCAAGGTACCAATAAGTAACTAAGGGAACAGCCCCTTCTCCAGAGAGTTTCTGACCTAGGGCCCAGATCCTACAATAAGATGTGTACAGGTGGACTGTTATGCTTGCAAGAAGTCAGTGGGGCTTCATGTGAATGCAAGGATCAGGGCCTAGCTGAAAGAGTTTACCATGTAGGAACCTGATTCATGAAATCCCTTAATGTACATGCTTACAATCCCTGCTCAGGACAGCACTTAACTTTAAACACATTCTTGTGTGCTGTCTTGGATAGGGAAGCTTTCCTGAATGTGGTCAGATGATTTGTTTCTTTAGCATATAGACACAAAAAAACCCCAAACCCACCTTTCCAGTCAAACACATTACTCAATACTATGCCAAAGCCTGACTTATTAGTATGTTACACTTGAAGCTGACAGGAGTAAACTGACACCAACTTTGCAGCAATATTGTACAAAGGCTTCGTTACAACGTTCAGCAACTTCTATAAAACATGAAACTTCATTTATTTCAAATGTTTTCCATAAGAATTCTTTTAACAGACTAAATATCTCCCCTGAATAGCCACTTGATTTTTTTATTTGACCCTCTTTACCCATATAAACAATCTGTCCTCAAAGCTTCCTTTGTTGTGGTTTTCTAAATTGTATTTTAAAATCAAATGTAAAATAAAAACTTGTGTGTGCATGATAACAAATCAATAACAAACATCTTCCATTAAGCAAAAAAAAAAAAAGTATTGTGCAAATTTCATATGCCCCAGAATTAACTCCT
Source organism: Lepidochelys olivacea (assembly GCF_965140295.1). Classification (NCBI taxonomy): domain Eukaryota; kingdom Metazoa; phylum Chordata; order Testudines; family Cheloniidae; genus Lepidochelys; species Lepidochelys olivacea. The sequence continues at coordinate 106,552,947 of NC_140416.1, forward strand.
TTTTTATGGTACCCTTTAGTTAAGAGAAATGGTCAACCCATCCAAAATGTAAAGTGTTGTGGGGATTACAGGAACATGTTAAGGCCGAGAGCAGCAACAGAGGATTAATGTCTGTAAAGGTGCAAATGGTCTTTTTATCCAAGATAATTACCTCTTAAAACTTTTGATTGTGACTATTCTATAGCTTTGCTTGCCAAAAGTTTGAACTCCTGGCAAACAAATATCCTCCAAGAACACAGGCTCTGTGTGTATGTGTGTGCGCGCGCGTGCATTTTAATTAAAAAATATACATCTTAGTCAATTTAAAATTATGTAAACAAATGTTATCAAATTTCTCAGTCCCTTGTCCTTATTGTGGCCTATCCATGTGCCAAGCCTGAAGCTAGAATCTTCAACCGGTTTCTTGTTGGTTTTTTTTTAATTGTTTATTCCCTCTCATGTTCAAAAACTTTTGACTGCGACTTTTATGCAGAGATGCTGCTCATAAAGATCTGAACTCTTGGCAAACAGAGTTCTTCCAAGAATGCTTACTCACTGCCATTTGTCCATTAGGCTCGCAAGGAGGACTGAGCAAATATCGTGCCACTAAATCGATGGGCCAATAGAATCTTTCAGACAGTTCCAACTGCAAGAGCTAATTGAGCTGTTGAAAGCATAAGGTAACACTAGACTTGAAATAACTACATTATATGACCTCATGCTGAATGTGGGTGTTTTATTTATTTAGTTTTTGGGGGAGGGTTGGAATGTGTTTAAGCCAAGACTTGATTATCAGGGACAAAGGTGGGGGAAAGGATGGGGATAGCATGGATAGAACCCCAAAGGAGTATGTTTAAATAGAGAGGAGTCAAGATCAAATATTTTACATGCCTTTAATTTTCTCTAGGGAATCAAGAAGGCTGGAAGTGGAAGTGGGTGAGAAAGGAAAGATCACACCCTCAAAAAAGTAAATTTCAGTCTTATTTCTCCTGAGTAGTATGGCGACAGAGGGTGAACTCTCCATTGACTTTATTCAGGCTCTCCCTTGGCTTATAAGATTGGCAACTTCTTCTATTTTTAAAAATCAGACTGCTTTTCAGGCAGGTTTTCTCAACGTTTTCTTGTTTTATGTGTTTTGGAGAAATATCCTGGCTAGAGATGTCCAGAAGAAAGTGTTTGCAGTCTTTGGAGGTTAATAATTCCTGGAAAAAACTTCTGGCAAACTCCACCTCATTGAAATTTCACAGAAAATGTTTGTTTGAATTTGACTAGTTTAAATGAGTTTCTTGTGTTGGTGTCTTTACCTAGTGGAAGTATGAATTGTGTGTTGGTTTTTACACATAAAGTCAAGCAACATTGCCAACACATACAGCACTTTTCTCTCTGAAATATTTTATTTATTTACTCTGGAGTTTGAAGACAGCTTAGAGACATGTCTCTTGCCAGTGTATTTTGCAGTGGTATTTGTAGAGTTGTCCTCTCATTTTAGACTGGATTTGTATTTATTTCCTAGGCTCATGCAGAGATGTAATTTTCAGTAATACCGCTCTTAAACATATTTAATATTGCTGCCATTCTTCTGCATGGTAACTAACCTGGCTAGCAATCTTCAATGGAAGAGGTCTTACAAGACTGCAATGTATGGCAAGCCCAACACCTACAAATTTAAACAGGAATTTACTGTTATAAAAAAATCTTTGGTTAAAAATAGAGCAACAACCTACTGCTTCACCTGTGGCAAGCTGGCTTCCACAGGTGAAGCAGTAGGTTCTGCCATGTGCAGTTTCTGAAAAGGCAATTAACAGTAAGTGAGAGTACCCAACATGATACATGTGTACGATTTGTAGAAAGGGTCCAAAGAATATCCAGATCCCATTCAAACCTGATCATTATTTACTTTGCGGTCGGGACCGTGTTTTTATTCTGTTTGTATACAGCATCTAGCACAGTGAGGTTCTGGTCCATGACTGGGGCTCCTAGGTGCAGCTGCAATACAAATGAATAAGGAATAACAACAGATTCAGGATTTGGTCTGACCTATTACTGAAGTAAGGTCCCACCATCAAGTTCAGCCCAGATTTCGACTTCTTCTATATCCTGGGGCATCAGCTCTGGACTACTGATGCAGATACATCTCTAGTGTGAATATATTTCATACGCAATATAGAAACACAGAAATGTAGGACTGAAAGTGACCTCGATAGGTCTTCTGGTCCAGTCCCCATCACTGAGACAGGACTAAGTATTATCTCATCCATCCCTGACAAGTGTTTGCCTAACTGGTTCTTAAAAACCTTCAATGATGGAGATTCCACAGTCTCCCTAGGTAATTTGTTCCATTGCTTAACTACTTTACAGTTAGGAAGTTTTTCCTAATGTCTAAGCAAAATCTCCCTTGGTGCAATACAAGCCCATTATTTCTTGTCCTGTCCTCAGTGGATAAAGAGAACAATTTATCACCCTGCTCTATAACAACTGTTATCATCTCCCCCCTCAGTCTTCTCTTCTCCAGACTAAACAAACCCAGTTTTTTCACTCTTTCCTCATAGGTCATGTTTTCTCGACCTGTAATCATTTGTGTTGCTCTCCCCTAGACTTTCTCCAATTTGTCCGCATCTTCCCCGAAGTGTGCTGCCCAGAACTGTATACACTACTCCATCCGATGTCTTATCAGTGATGAGTAGAGTGGAAGAATTACTTCTTGAGTCTTGCTTACAAACACAAAATATATGTATAGAACTTCTCATAAGTTACAGTTTGACTGACTGGTAAGTTTTAGTTTTTGAAAGACAATGAACCTACAGTGGCAGGGTTTCACCGAAAAAAAATTAATTACATCAGCAATGCTTTCTTTTCCCCAAATGTATTATAAAAAGTATGCTAACTGCCATATACCACTCATAAAAAAAAGTGGGTTCAAAACAAAAAAGAAAACCCAAACATACTGTCTTGACACATCCACTTCACACTGTAGCAGTTAGTTGTTTGGAAAACACAACATCACTCTATAATTTACTAGCACTCAACACTTTAAGAAATGGTTGTAATTAGGGCTGTCAATTAATCACAGCTAACTCATGCGATTAACTCAAAAAAATTAATTGTGATTAAAAAAATTAATCGCACTGTTAAACAATAGAATACCAACTGAAAATTATTAAATATTTTTGGATGTTCTCAATGGTAGCAGATGACAGAACGAGGAATAATGGTCTCAAGTTGCAGTGGGGGAGGTTTAGATTGGATATTAGGAAAAACTTTTTCACTAAGATGGTGGTGAAACACTGGAATGCGTTACCTAGGGAGGTGGTAGAATCTCCTTCTTTAGAGGTTTCAGAGTAACAGCCGTGTTAGTCTGTATTCGCAAAAAGAAAAGGAGTACTTGTGGCACCTTAGAGACTAACCAATTTATTAGAGCATAAGCTTTCGTGAGCTACAGCTCACTTCATCGGATGCATACTGTGGAAACTGCAGCAGACTTTATATATACACAGAGAATATGAACCAATACCTCCTCCCACCCCACTGTCCTGCTGGTAATAGCTTATCTAAAGTGATCATCAGGTGGGCCATTTCCAGCACAAATCCAGGTTTTCTCACCCTCCAGCCCCCCACACAAATTCACTCTCCTGCTGGTGATAGCCCATCCAAAGTGACAACTCTTTACACAATGTGCATGACAATCAAGTTGGGCTATTTCCTGCACAAATCCAGGTTTTCTCACATTCCCCCCACCCCCATACATACACAAACTCACTCTCCTGCTGGTAATAGCTCATCCAAACTGACCACTCTTCAAGTTTAAATCCAAGTTAAACCAGAACATCTGGGGGGGGGGGGAGGGTAGGAAAAAACAAGAGGAAACAGGCTACCTTGCATAATGACTTAGCCACTCCAAGTCTCTATTTAAGCCTAAATTAATAGTATCCAATTTGCAAATGAATTCCAATTCAGCAGTTTCTCGCTGGAGTCTAGATTTGAAGTTTTTTTGTTTTAAGATAGCGACCTTCATGTCTGTGATTGCGTGACCAGAGAGATTGAAGTGTTCTCCGACTGGTTTATGAATGTTATAATTCTTGACATCTGATTTCACCTGCACATCCACCAATGTGATATATGCCATCATGTGCCAGCAATGCCCCTCTGCCATGTACATTGGTCAAACTGGACAGTCTCTACGTAAAAGAATAAATGGACACAAATCAGATGTCAAGAATTATAACATTCATAACCCAGTCGGAGAACACTTTCCTCTTGTTTCCTCTTGTTTTTTCCTACCCTTTTTTTTTGAAAGCAAGTGTGATCTCATAAGACAGTAGCTCAGTACCAGAAGAATGAATCGTACCAACAACAAAAATAAAAAGGAAAAAAAAATCCAACTTTACAAGGAGAAAATGAGACATTCCTAAAGCATTTCAGGATAACCACATACCAAGTGAAAAAGTGAAGCCATTTCAGAAAGTATTGCCCAACACAAAGGATAATACTGCTCAGCAGAACACTAGTTCTACCCCCTTGTATTAAAAACAACCCACCAATCAATCAACACAACTTAAACTACGCTACGCTAAGTATTTTCCCATCATTTATCAAGTTTTTCAAAACGTCAAGACATAGTACAAGCCAAATAGAAAATCTAATATGTTGTGTGAATGTTATATATACACACAAACACACATCTGACAGCATTTCACAGTAACATGCTAACATTTTCCCTTTTGAGAAGAATAAGGCTCACAAGTTTGAACACCAGCCCTCTGACTATTTCTATCCTATTTAATCTATTAATCACAATACTGTCTTATTTTTAACCTTCAGCAGAAAGCTATGGCATATGTGCTTTTTACTTTTTTCCCTCTCATGCTTCTTACTGTCTCTACATATCAAAATGTGATTGATTCAGACATTTATAAAATCTTCTGAATTAACAACAGCATATTCTGGCTAGCACATAAACGTATGTACAGTGAGAATGGTGACCCTGATACCATGTTCATCTCAGATTAAACCTATTAGATATGTGAAAGACCATTTTGCAGCATGGTGAAAAAAAGTCTAAAAGACAATGTTGCACAAGAAAGAACACTGCAATTATGAAGTCAAAGATTTTAGTCTGAAACCAAAAGTATATTACAGCATGTTTATATATGGCGTTATGCCATTTCTTAGCAATTGAGTTGTTTTGTGATTTATGATATCTTTAGCTCCCTGAATGCAATTGAAGATATCTCCAGTTGTTTTTACAATGATATTTTTCCTGTTTTAAGTACTGAATGTTAATGTATTTTAATGTTGTTCTTTTACTTTTAATTGCCTCTTAAGTCAGCATTCTCAACCAGAGGTAGGTAGACTGCTGTACTCATGGTCAGAATGGTGGACATTAATAATCTGATATTTTTAAACCCATAGCACCTTTTAGGATGAAATGCAGAAGCTCTTTGATGGTATCTGGATTAGAACAGAAAGTGAAGAATAACTTTTCCAATTTTACTGCAGGGGAAATTTAGGTAAACAAAATGTAACTACTTGAGATGAAATATGGACAGGAGAACAAGGTGAAACCCCCCCTACTTATGAAGGATGCCATAGAATCTTTTAGTGACGACTGATGATCAGTACCTCAGCTTTGTGACTCCTGCAAAAGGCTCGTGCTGGTGGTGTAATGCAGCCACAAAGCCAGTTTAATTAGTTACCCAAGTTTTTCCCCAGTATGGGGTTCTGTCCCATAATCTCCAGTAGCACAATGCAAGATCAACAAAGACACTCCTGGCATCTCACTGCAGCCCCTGGAAATTGGAATGCAATTCATGCCATATCTATCCACAGTTAATGAAATACTCCACAGCAGTTTAAAAGATATATCTTCTGGGTATGAACATAAAGTAGCTTGGTCTGTGTTTTACAATTTAACAGTGTATTTTTCATTGTTTACTTCCAACTCCATAATGTAAGCTGGCCTGCCTGGAAGCTAGATTCCAAGTCAGACAGTCAGTCTTTACACGCACGCTGCAAGGAAAGAGTTGCCCTAGCAACAGAAATCACGTGAGGCTCTGAGATCAGATTCCCCACCCTCCACCCCACTTCAAGAGTCCTTTCACATAGGCTCATAGGGAGAAGTGGACACCTAGTGTCCAGTTTGAATTTATGGAAAGAATTGAAGTGAGGACAACGGAGCAAGGCTTGTCCTGTTGCTCACTAGCCAGTGAGCGTCCCAAACTTTCCTCTCTTCAAAGTATGGGATAGGGAGGGCATAGATGAACAAGTGAGGGGAAAAGTGCGACCAAAACCATAATAAAATATATAGGAGGAGCTATATATATAATGCCATGATGGTAGGCATGGTTGGGATGTGAGGAAACAGCTGACCTTTCATTAGTGAGGGTCATGTGGGATGTTATATTTATATATGTTTAGTTTAGGGTGACCAGATAGCAAGTGGGAAAAATCAGGGGTGGCCCAGAATGTCAGCACTGTCCCTATAAAACCAGGATTTCTAATCATCCTAGTTTAGTTGTTAAGTTAATAAAAGCAGACCTCAAGAGTGGTATGTTTTGACACATATCCAGTGGGCTTACTATCTTTGGAGAAAGATAGTACTGATTTACTAGCATCATCTTGTTCTTCAGTATAAATAATTTACTAAAATAGCTGCAGTCTGAATATTCAAATTTATGAAAAGATAACAACATGTATGTGTATTGTAGATGACTGTCAAATATCAGTAACATCTGTTAAAAATATTAAGCATCATCATATGTTATTTCACTTTATACCGTAAGACTGGCAATATTTCAAAGGGGACCCATAAGGTATGTGTCTGTGAAGGTCACACACAAAGTCCTACCTTCTTTTTGGGGGCATGTCTGTAACTTAATTTTTTTTGAATGTTTGTTATGAGGAAAAAAAATAAAATGTTAATATATGTTTATTCTAAAACACCAAAGAATGTATAAACCAAGTTTTGTCCTCACATACAAGGTTTAATTCCTTTGTGTCTGTCAGAAAAGAATTGGACCCATCTGTTTTTAGGAAACAGAAGGAAGTGAAACTGAGCAATTTTTCAACAACTGAAAGCCATCTTGACAGAATGAGGAAAAATAATGCAACCACCACAACAAACCCAACAGTTGTTACGTCATCTCACTAGTTATTATCTCACCAATAATGGTCAAAGTCCATATATCATTGCTTAAGCAACATGATAAAACTAGAGTCTGGAAAATATCATTGCTTGATCTATTTGGTAAACTTTCAAATATTTCTTTTAGATGATCTGCCAGGCAAAGAATGTAGTATAACATTTAGTTGTGTTTAATTTGTGTTTTATTGCATTTGATTTTAAGTTGTAAGAAATAGATGATTAAAAAGAAGTACAACTGAACAAAGGTACAAGGCTTCCATTAGAGAAAGCTGAGATAGGCTGATGGTGAAAAATGTGGATCTTCTCTCACTGCACACTTGCCCAAGGGCAAGAATAATCTCCATGATAATAGGCATGGTTGGGATGTGAGGAAACAGCTGACCTTTCATTAGTGAGGGTCATATGGGCTGTCAGTATCCTCTACCTCCAATGTCCACGGGGGTGGTACGGATTCCTTAGATTGTTGGCCCTTTTTTCCCTTCCTTGCTGACAGCTCCATTTCTAAAGTTGTGGCCTGGATTCCCTTTCTTTACTAATTAAATCAAAGATGGTGGCCATATTGCAGTGAGACTTTTTTCCCCATGGTTCATTGCAACCAGGTTTTAGAAAAATACAGGGATTTTTGCATTCTTATTGTTTTCTAGGTTGCTGATTAGCTGAGAACGCTCTTCCAACCTTGCCCCTCCTAATATATATATAACATGCCTTCTGTAATTCTTTATCAGAGCTGCATACTTTCAACACTACTTTATAGTGCAGAGTGCTGGGGAATGAGAAAGTATATCATGTCTAAACAGTCTTTATTCCATACAACTTGCCTCAGAAAAATCCTCCGTATCTTTTGGTCCAGAACAATCTCAAACCAAGATCTATTGATACAGTGCAGCCAAGAGGATCTGAGCACCATCATTGCCAGGAAGCATTGGAGATGGATTGGTCATGTGCTTCGGATGGCAACTGATTCCATCACCAGAGTAGCAACTATTGAAAGACTTTCCAGAAACAGACAGGCATGGAGGAGCTTCGTCACTGCCCTAAACACCAGAGGCATAATAGGAACATGATGATGATGAACAGGATTCTGTAATTCTATGATTTGTTTAGTTATCCTTTTTAAACTTTTATTTTGGTAGTGGAAAAACACAACTAGAAGATTTTGTTGCCTGGATTTTTCTTTCCTATTAATTGCTCTGAGAAAAATAAAATCATATCATACCAACTAAAGAAGGTCTTTATAGCAAATAAAAGAGATGCACCCACAACATGCTTCTGCACATTGGTAAAAGCAAAAGATGGGCTCAAACCAGAGTACCCTGAAGTCATTTATTTGGGGCACAGCTCCAAGTTCAAATTTCATGATTCTGAACTGAGATAATGAGTCAGTCAAAACATGCACAAGCTTTGGGGAAGTATAGATTTAGGTTCTGTGGCAGAGCTCCGACCTTGTCCCAGTGGGTCCCACGCTTCCAGGCAGTTTATGCTAGCCTCAGAGGCTCACTGCAACCCTCCACATAGCCCTTCTCTCTCTAGGGCCAGGGTTAGAGTCTACAGAGCTCTTTTCATCATAAGCCAGCAAGAAGATTGATGTGAACTCCCACAGTCTCTGTTGTCCCTACAGTCTTAGTCCATAATAGTTTAGCCTCCTGTCCTCACAGGGGCCTATCACAGAAGATGTTTCTGTAGTGGTGGATTGGGGGGAACCCAGGCCCACACTCTACTATGGGTTCCAGCCCAGGGACCCTAATGGCAGCAGCTGACCTTTCACTGCCAGAGTTGCTACATTTCTCTAGGCCACTTCCCCCACAGCTCTCCCCCTTCTGTCTTCTTTGCTTTTACCATAGGGCTCCCTTACCAATAGCTTGAGGATGTCTTCATTACTCAGCCTTTTAGCCATACTTGCTCTCCTCAGTCTGACTGGAGTGAGCCCTTTTATAGTATCAAAAGGGCCTTAATTAGAGTCAGCTGTTCACATTAACTTAATGGCCTCACCTGACTCTTTGCAGGTTAATTGGAGTCAGGTGTTCTCATTAGCTTGGAGCAGCCTCTGCTCTGGTCAGTCAGGGAATAGAAAACTGCTAATCCCGGGGCCAGAAGCTTTGCCTCTGACTCCTCTCCTATAGCCCTCTGGCCTGGAAGGAGATGAGAGGCTGCTACTGTACTCTAGGCTATTGCTGCTGCTACTCCAGCTGCTCCCCTGGCTAGGCCAGACACGACCCACTCCTTCTCTGCTACCTGGTTGCTGGCTGGCTGCTGGATCCCCCCACCCTTGGTTACTGCTGGTGCTCTAGCTACACAGCCCCTTGGGGGGCCTGCTGGCCCCCTCCCTAGAGGAGGGGAGTGAGGAACCCCAGCCAGTGCTGCTGTGGACACCACCACCTGTGAGGGGACCTTCCTGCCTGGCCACCAGACTGCTGCCTGGAGCTGCTAGAGCCCTGAGGAGGAGGAGAAGAAGAAGGAGGGGACCATCTGCCATTGGGGAAGCATGTAGAGACTCTGGAGACTACCGTGGAGGGGGCCTCTAAGACTGAGTAATTTTCAACCTGTGCTCTTGTGGTGGGGGTTTTTACGTTCTTTGTGAGGACACAGGGGGTGTGGTGTGGAGCCTGCCCCCTGGTCCATCCTCATGTCCCCCTTTGTCCCCACCACTACCACCATCGCTGCCGCCTCCACCACTCCCCAATAGATACTTACCATCTGCCTCAAGCTCCAGCCTCTGAGACTCAGCTGCTCACCTGGCTTGCCACGCCCTTTCACCACCTTTTGGGCCTGAAGCAGCAGCCAGCCCAAACTGACTTTTGCAAGCGCACATGGGCACACGTTCTTGGACTGATCCTCCCCCTCCCCCCAGCAAACCCCCAGCTTTGCCCCTTGCTACCTGCCCCATTTGCTCCTTGCAGCCTTTTGCCCCTCCCCTTTCCCCCAGGCCCCCTCACTAGCTTCAGTTTGTCTGCCCCGCCCATTTCCCTCTGCTCCTCTGTTTGTCCCGCTCCAGCCTCTGAAGCTAGCCCCTGGGTCTCCTTGTCCTATCTCCAACCTGGTTGTTTCCCTCCCCCCACGGTCCCCGCTGTCCTGATTAGCCCCTTGCTCTGTGCGCCCATGCCCCCCTCCCATGCACTTGTGCTGCTCCCGTTTTAGATGACCCTCATATCACTGCACCCCCCCCCAATGCTATTATAACCCCCCTCCTCTAGTGCAGCTAGAGGAGCCGGAATCCTATCCTGAGTTGGTGACAGACCCCCCACCCCCCACGTCCTTGATAGCCCCCCACACGCCATTCAGCCCTACCCTTCCGGTGCCCTCCTCCCCTGCCTGCAGCCTAGCGGGGAGGAGTGATCGACCTGTTCCCCTTTTTTCCCCCCCTCCAGTGTTTATTATGGTGGGTGAGGAGGCAGGTGGGATCCCTCCGGGCGACCCCGCTGCCCCTCCTCCACCTACCTCCCCGTCACTCTCCCAGCCCCTACCTCAACCGCCACTGCCAAACCATGTGCTACTGCCCCCTGCTGAGGCAGCGGCGGGCAATGGAGTGACTTCCGCTGCTGCCAAGTCCCTTGCCCCCTCCAATTCTGGGGGAGCCCCCCAAGCCGGCGGGAAGGGCCAGGACAAGAAGAAGGGTAAGGACCCCGCTAAAAAGTCTAGGCCTTCCATGGCAGGGGCTGCCCCCCACCACGACCCCATCACAGGCCGCAGCATCCCCCCCACTGCTCCCTCCACCAGCTCTGCAGGTGCCCCTACCCTGGCCCCCAGGGCGCAAACCCAGGTGGCGGCAGCTCCCCCGCCTGCCGCTACATCATCTCTTCTGGCCACCACCCCTATTACTATCTCTAGCAGCCGGGGCCCCTTACCCACCTTGACCAGGAAGCACGGCGTCCATTGCCTCCTGGTGCCCACCTCACCCCATGTGGAGACCTACGTGTTGGTGAGGGTGGTGGGGCCCACTGCCATCATAGCAGACTCCAAGATGTATGAAAAGGTCATGTTCTTCCTTGCATCGGAGGCTGCCGCCCAAGAGGAGGTGGAGAAGGGCCTGGTTGTTGGGGGGCGTGTTCATCCCCTTGGAGCCGCTGGAGGACCTGGGCTTCCGAGTGGTCCTTACCGCCATCCCTCCTTTCCTTCCCAATGCCGCCCTGTTACCCACTCTCTGTACCCTGGGGAAACCCAGCTCCATTATCAGCCCTCTCCCACTGGGATGCAAAGACCCCACCCTCCTTCATGTCCTCTCGTTCTGCCAGCAGGTGCAGTTCAACTGCCACCATGGCGTGTGATGGAGAGGAGCTCGAGGGGGCCTGCTGCCGGGTGCATTATTCCATGGGGGAGGCCTGGTGCTACCTCTGCCGGGTGATGGGGCATGTCCGGAGGGACTGCCCCTTGACCCGGCACAAAGGAGCGTCCGGGACCCCCGAGCCCTGGCAGGGCGCCGGCCCCATCATCGCCGGCGCCCCTGGCTGCCTGGCACCCAGAGCCGCCCCTCCTCCTTCCCAGCCCACCACTGCTCCCCCTCGGGTCCAAGGGGTACCTCCCCCAGTATGCCCAGACTAGCGGGAGAGCCCCGCCTCTGCTTCCTGAAATCTGGTGGGGCCTGTGGAGGAGGGTGCGCCTGGGATACTGCCAGGCATGGGGAATCTTCCCTCCCTCGTGCTGCCCCACCATTACCTCCCTGAGCCATCGCCCCTGCCCCTCGACCCGACCCCTGTTAGCCAGCCCCCACATGATCCCCTGGACTAGAGCCCAGCCCTCCATGGCAAGTGGGGCAAGCAGAAAGCTTGAGCTCCGCTCCTTCCATCCAGCGTGGAGGCCACCCGGAAGACCAGGAAGGGGGGCACTGATGCCAAGCCTTCCGCCTTGCCCATGGGTGTATTCCATCCACAGGTGCCAGCTGGGGAAGACATGGCAACACCGGAGAGAAGTGCTGTCCTCCACTGGAGTCCCTTCCCACAGAGGCCCCCGATGAAGCCCCTCCTGCCCCTTTAACATCTGAAGCCCCTGCGAGCCCCGAGGCAAGTGTCGCTTTGGGCGCTGATGGGGAGAACCCCGGGGTGGTGGAAGGTGATCTCCCTTCTAACTACGAGGAGATCGAGGACCTGGGTCTGACCACAGTCATCCAGGGGGAGGATGACCTTCTGCCAGCGGGCCTCGATCTGGGCAACCTCACGCCAGCCCCCCTTTCCCCATCCTCCCTCCCCCTAACCGCTGCTTCTGCTCCTGCCTCTGAGGGTCCCCTGAATTCTTCCATCTGCCCGGCCACAGGTAGCACCCTGTTGATGGCTGCCGAGCCTACTGAGGCGAAGGCCAGTGCCTCGCGGCTGGGACCCGAGTCACCAGGGGCATCCCTCGTTGGCGCGGGGCAACCAACCTCCTTCCTGGGTGGTGGCCCCACCGAAGATCGTCCACGTCCTGATGCTGTGCCTGTCACACCCACCATAAGCCTGAGCCTAACATCACTGGGGACCCCCTTCCCACCCCCCAGGCCCCTGAGCCAGACCGAGAGGGGCCACCTCCCAGCGGCCTGGCTACTGGGGCCCAGGATCCCATCCCTGCCCCTCTTCCTGACCCTGTTCCTGACCCCTGCCCTGACCCCTGTCCTGCCCCTACTCCTGATGCTGACCCTGTCCCTATCCCATCCACTTCCAGCAATGCTATTACCGCCCCTGGGGCTGTCTTCTTCTCTTTCCCAGAGGATGATCCCCAGGGAGTAGCCTTTGTGTTTCCCTGTCCTGACCCACTAGGGGCTGCTATTCCCTCAGCCGTCCCACATTGAGCCGGGGTCTGAGGCAGGCTGGTGCCACATGGCCCATCAGGCGCCATGTCAGGGGTCTGCCCCATGTCTGCCCGTCTCGGTGGGCCACAGAGCTGTGCTGGGAGCCCCTCTGGAGGAAGGCCGGGGGCCAGTGATTCCCCCCCACACACCCCCCCATGCTGTGAGAGGAACTGTGGGAGTTTCTGGAAGACGTCAGTGGCTCCCGCAACAAGGTGCAGCTTGCTCTCCAGCAATGGGGACATTTTCATCAAATCCTCCGCGCTGCAAGGGCCCTCATGGGGTAGGGTAAAAGGCCCAGGAAGCAGGCCATTGCAGCCTACCAGCGGGTCCTCGGCTTCCGTGACTCCTTGCTCACCTATGGGGTAGGTTATGGTTTGCTGCGCGGCGCAATGGGGGCCGTGAGCATCCCTGCTGGCAAGGATCCCCCCCAGTCCTCCTCATGGAACCCATCATCTTTGCAACATTGAACACCCAGGGCTGTAGGATGGGTCTCCACTGGTGCCAGGTACTCTCCTTTCTTCAGGAGGGGGGGTACTCTGTAGTTTTCCTGCAGGACACCCATACGGATCCGGCTGCCGAAGATAGCTGGTGGCTGGAATGAGGGGACAGGGTTTACTTTAGCCACCTCACAATTCATACAGCTGGAGTGGCTACCCTGTTCTCCCCCAACCTACAGCCCGAGGTGCTGGGGGTTGCCAAGGCTGTGCCGGGCTGCCTGCTGCACCTCTGGGCCCATATGGAACAGCTCGTGGTGAACCTTGTCAACGTCTATGCCCCAGCATCAGGTCTGGAGTGGCTGCATTTCTATCAGCAGGTGTCCACCTTCCTTGGCTCCTTGGATCCTCACAAGTGCCTGGACCTGGGCAGGGACTTTAACACCACCCTTGAGGAGCGGGACCGCTTGGGGACCAAGCAGTGCCCGTCTGCCACTGACGTCCTCTGGGAGATTGTCAACCATCACTCCCTGGTGGACGTCTGGTGCGACACCATCTGGAGGACGTCTCGACGTTCACCTTTGTCCGGGTGGAGGCCCATCAGTCGCACCACCCCCGGTTGGACCACATCTACTTGTCACGCTTCCACCTTTCGCAGGGCCACTCCTCCAGCATCCATCCAGTCCTGTTTTCTGATCACCATCTAGCCACCATGACGGCCTCTCTCTGTGCGGAGAGGCCAGGGCCGGCCTATTGGCATTTCAACAACAGCTTGTTAGAGGATGTGGGCTTCATGGCATCCTTCCAGGAGTTCTGGCTGGCCTGGTGACGGCAGTGGGGCGCCTTTCCCTGGGCGCAGCAGTAGTGGGACATGGAGAAGATGCGTGCCTGGCTCTTCTTCTGTGACTACACCTGACAGAGGGATGCAGCGATAGAGCAGTTGGAATGGGAGGTCTTAGAGCTGAAGAGGCATATGGCTGCCAGCCCCGAGGATCCATCCCTCTGCAGAGCATGCTAAGAGAAGCAGGAGGAGCTCCGGGCCCTTGAAGACGATCGGGCCCGGGGTGCCTTTGTTCGATCCCACATCCACCTCCTTCAGGAGATGGATCATTGGCTCCCGCTTCTTCTCACGGATCCGGCAGAGACATGCGGGAGGGCCAGGATCTTCTATGCAGGCCTTTTCTCCCTGGATCCGTCCAATCCTAAAGCTTGTAGAGTGCTCTGGGACGGACTCCCGACGGTCAGCGTGGGCGACCGAGACCAGCTAGAGCTGCCTCTCACTCTGGCCGAGTTCTCAGAAGACCTTCGCCACATGCCCACCAATAAATCTCCAGCCATGGACGGGCTGAGCGTGGAGTTCTACCGCGTGTTCTGGGACATCCTCGGCCCAGACCTAGTTACCATCTGGGCCAAGTCTTTGGAGAGCGGGGTCCTCCCCCTCTCGTGCAGGCGAGCAGTGCTCACCTTATTGCTGAAGAAGGGGGACTGCCGCAACCTATGGAATCGGTGTCCAGTCTCACTCCTCAGCATAGACTACAAAGTCATAGTGAAGGGCATCTTACTGCGGCTGGGGTCCGTGCTGGCAGACGTGGTCCACCCGGACCAGACCTACACTGTCCCGAGCCTTACCATCTTTGATAACCTGTATCTGGTCTGGGATTTCTTGGAGCTTGGGTGTAGGGATGGTCTGTTATTCGCCCTCCTGTCCCTGGATCAGGAGAAGGTGTTCAACAGGGTGGACCATGGGTATCTTCTGGGCACTCTGAGTGCCAGGCTTCGGACCCCAGTTTGTGGGCTTTCTCCAGGTGCTGTACACCTCTGCAGAGTGTCTGGTCAGGCTCAACTGGACCCTGACAGAGCCGGTCAGCTTTGGGCAGGGAGTACGGCAGGGATGCCCCCTCTGGAGCCAGCTGTACACTCTGGTGATCGAGTCTTTCCTCCGTCAGACGTTGACGGGGTTGGTGCTGTGAGAGCCAGAGCTGCGGCTGGTCCTGTCACCGTATGCTGACAACGTGCTTCTCATGGTCCAGGACCTGGGCAACTTGGTGTGGGTAGAGGCTTGCCAGGCAGTCTACTTGGCAGCCTCCTCCACCCGGGTCAACTGGGTCAAGAGCTCTAGCCTGGTGGTCGGGGATGGGTGGCAGGCGAGCTCCCTCCCACCTGTGCTTCAGGCCATCCGGTGGAGCACGGGTCCACTGCTCTATCTGGGCGTTTACCTTTCTGCCAAGCAACCGTCTCTGCCAGAGAACTGGCACAGTTTAGAGGGCAGGGTGACAGAGCGGCTCTGGAAATGGACAGGACTACTTTGGTGCCTCTCCCTTCGAGGTAGGGCCCTGGTGCTCGATCAATTAGTCCTGTCCATGCTCTGGTACCGGCTCAGCACCCTAGTCCTGACCCCAGGCTTCCTGGCCAACCCCTGGACGGCAATTCTGGTGTTCTTTTGGCCAGGAGTGCTCTGGGTCTCTGCAGGGGTCCTGCCTCTGGAGAAGAGAGGGCAGGGCCTGAAGTGCCTACACACTCAGGTTCAGGTCTTCCACCTTCAGGCCCTTCAGAGGCTCCTTTATGGTGCAGGTAGTCCGGCATGGAGAGTACTGGCGCACGCTTTCCTCCACCGCTTCTGAGGGCTCCGATATGACGGACAGCTCCTTTATCTCCATCCGAGAGGTCTTCCGTGAGACCTCTCTGGGCTCACGGTCTTCTACCAAGACCTCCTCCAGACCTGGAAACTGTTCTCGGTGACCAGGCCCATAGCAGCCACCAAGGGGGCAGATCTCCTCGTGGAGCCCCTGTTACACAGCTCCCCAGTTCCGTGTGCAGGTGGCGGAGTCCCTCTCGGTGCCCCAGAGGTTCATCCTGGCAGAAGTCACCAGAGTAGGAGACCTCCTGGACTACGATTGGGGAGACTGGCTGGACTCCCTGAGCTCACAGCATGGGGCTCTCCTGACCTCCTACTCCCTGGCGCATACTTCAGGAGGTGAGGGCCACTTTACCACCCACTGCTCAGGCCTACCTCGACCAGGTCCTGGGAGAGGGCACGTCCCACCCACCCTCCACCCCAGGCCCTCCAGACCTTTTCATCAGACCCCTGCCCTGTGGACCCAACCGCCCCCCCCCACCCCTCCCTTTACTGCGAGCCTGCTGCATGACTTGCAGCTGGTTCGGTTCCAGACTGCGACAAGAAAACAGCTATACACACTTGTGTTCCATACCCTTCATGTCCTCACCCTCGCGTTCTGTCCCATCACAAACTGGCAGGACCTCTTGCCGCCTCTGGAGGGTGAGGAGCCCCAGTGGGCCAGACTATATTCCACCCTGGTCCCGAGGCCCGCCAGGGACATCAGCTGGCAGCTCCTTCATGGAGCCATGAGCACGGGCATGTACTTGGTTCGGTTCACTCCCCTCCTGGACACCTGCCCCTTCTGTGGCATGAGGGAGACTCTGGCGTACATGTACCTGGAGTGCGCCAGGTTGCAGCCCCTGTTCCGGCTCCTCCTATATATAGTATGCACTCCCTTAACAGAGTATGGCTGTTCCTCAGTTTTCCCTGAGGGCCCTTTCTGACCTTTCTCCTAGTTTCCTGGCCCTGAGGACATTCAAACCCTTTTATGTACATGGCTTGCAGCAAACAGGACTCTGACATCAGGCAAAATCAGGAGTTAATTTTGACCACACACTCTGATGTCAGAGTCCTATCTGCTATGAGCTTCAAGCAAACTCCTTCAGGACAAACTCCTTTTTAGTGAACAAAGTTTCTAAATAGGATTCTGGAACCTTCCTCCTGTTACAATACATCACAAAGGAGCCTTTGCTCTTAAGACAATGGGTGTCATAAATTCTGTACCAAGAGCAAAATGTGCTATTCATTTTCTGCCTGAATCCTAAAATGATTACATTATGTGATATTTCAACGCTGTAAAATCCAAACTCAAACTCTAGCCCTGATTTGGCTTCAGACAAGCCTAAATCTATTCCAGAATGAAACACTGCCTCATCATCCATTTTAATAACTATAGAAAGTGACTGTTGAGAATACCACATTACCAGAGCAAGGAGAAGCCATCCATCATAAAACCAAGCAGGATTCCTCAGAGTTCTTGTATATCCAAGGAGTAATTTTCCTTTGCTCTCACATCTCTATTTGTTGGCGGGAGCACCTCTCCTGGTCTATGCATGAGACCCCAATGAGTTGTCATGAGGTGGAATGAATGTGATGTCACTGTATTTCCAAGAATCCACTTAAAGGAGCTTGTCTTGAAGGAGCTATTATTTGGAATCTCAGGGACCAAAAATAAGTAAACTACAACACTGATTTACTGTTCAAATGTCATGTTTATCAATCCAAGTTCATTTTTTATAGGATGTCAATTTTTTTACCTTGTCTTGTGATGCCTCTCCCCAGAAGTGTTCATTTCCCCTGACTAAGTAAATCTTGTGTAATATAAAACCTCTTGGAAGAGATACTCAGCTGCAAACTTAGGATGGAAAAAGACCATAAGGCTAAACCATCACTGGATTACCATCTCTAATGACTGACTAATAATAGACGTAAGAAATTATTCTCTTCCGGTTTGAACAATTATGATTGCTGGAATAAATGAGACTTTACACTAAAGACCAGAATGACATCTTTGGTTTTATCATCCAGGAGAAGCCTGGGTGTCTTTATTTAAAAAAAAAACAAACAAAAAACCAAAAAACCATGTACAGAACAGCAAAGGCTTGTAATACTCTTTTAAAGCCTCCTGTCTAAATACATCATATGTGCCAGCATTTGCTGTCATTTAGATGTCTGAACCTGACTTGTAGTTGCAGGTAAGTACAAAGCTGTCCAAATTACCTAGACTGCTGGGGCAAAACTGGGCTTCACATATATAAAACAGGAAGCTGGGTAGAAAGTTTGGGTCATAATACTGTACATATTTGAAAAGCAGATATGGTTTATTTGGAGATGTGTCAGATTTATCTTTGTTCTGTTCTTTTAGGTAGGTTTAAAAACTAAGGTGTGGAAAATGAACCTTAAACATTAATTAAAGAATTTAAAATAATAATAAATAGTACTTTGCACTTACATTTTGTTACATCTCTTTAGTACTACATAGAGGAGTTTCTTAAATCACGGTGCAATCAGGAATCATTTCATTGGTCCATGGAGCAGAGTGCTGAATTCAATGGAAGTTTTGCCTGAGTGAGTACTGAGGCACCAATCCTGCAACAGCATCTGCCAGTGCAGACCTCGGGGCCCGTTCAGATCAGGCACAGACATCAAAGCTAGCAGATCCCAGGACAGGATCAGGGCTTCAGTAAATTCTTCACATTTGGAATTAATCCTCACAAGTTCCACCCTCACAGTTCTTATTAGGTACTGTAGATGAGGACTACAAGTGAGCCACAGGGAGGTTATGTTATTTGCATAAGGCAACACAGCATGTCATTGATAGAGTGGGGCTAGAACTCTGGAGACCTTGGCTACCAACCCTATGTCAGACCACTAGAATGCACAGCTTCTGAAGTGGTTAGGAAATAAGCCAACAAAACAAAGATGTTTTAGGATAAATTGGCACCATGATTCCCATGAAGTTTTTTACAATTATTTTATTATGTTTTGAGTGGTGTACCAGAATATTCTATTTTGGAAGGATATAAAGTAGCCACATACATTCACATGTATTTTTACAGCTCTGACTAACAGTCTGAAAAATTGGCAGTTAAAAGAAACTTTTAAAACTTTCACAAAGTAAATTAAAGTTTTTAAAACAATTTTTAAAATTCCATATTCCACAGCAAGCAATATGTTGTTACGTAACATGTTTCATATTACACTCTCTCTCTGCATATTGAGACCACATATACGCTCAACAATAAATCTGGCTAAGCAAACGGTAGCAGATACCCTTTATTCTGCTGTCCAAGCTATTTTAAAAAGTCCCACAAAGAAAGGGAAATTACTCTAAAAATTTTCACATGGTCATCAACTCTCAGGACAAAAACAATTCATTGATATCTATTCCACGTGTTATTCTATGGGAGGCAAGACGTCTGTGAAGAAAACAGGATAAAAAAATTTTCTTGGAAAAAAAAAATCCCAGGAAAATCTATTTCATGTTGACAATATTAAGTTCTGGGTAGCGTTTTGTGGCCTGGGACTCTTGGAGAACTGTGTAAAAGCTTGAAACGGGGCCTCTGGCTCCCTAGTGGCAGAGTTAGTGTAAAGTTATAGGAATGTTGGTGTTTTCTGAACAAAAGATTTCAGCGCCTGATCATTGTTCCCCTTCCCTCTCCATTGTTCTTTATTCTGCAGAAATGTCATTTACTTAATCAGAATTAATAGGCTACATTCAGCATTTGACCCAAATATGCAACATAACTATATTTGGACGTGCTCTCAAGCACAAAATCAGCATGCCCATGCTTAGAAAATATTAACTTTGGAGCGTTGGACTGTTGGGATCCCAAGCACTGCTGGGGCATTTGGGGCAGGATGGACTGGGATGAGTAGAAGTGTGCTGACAAAAGCCAGGGACTAAACGCTATGCTCCAAAGAACAACAGGGGGAGCACAAGGTCAGAAAAGTGTCCCTGCACAAAATAGCAGCCAATAACTCAGTGAGGGAAAGATATAAACAATGGGTAACTAAGGCAGCAGACAGGTATACCCAAAAAGGATAGTCAAAGAGTTGAACAACTCCTAGGAGGATGGACACAACTTTATTTTATTCTAGAGGGTCGAGATTTTTCCAAAATGATTTTGACTGCCTCAATTTTTGGGTGTCCAAATTGGTACATCTTAAAGGGGGTCTGAGATTCAAAAGTACTGAACTCTTTAAGAGTCTCTTTTAAAATCTGGCCTCTTTAAGGTGTCTCAAATTGAGCCCCAAAATGGAGGCATCCAAAATTACTAGTCAATTTTGAAACTCTTGCCCTAAATGTGACAGGACCAACCACACCAAAGAGATCCAGATCCCAAACTGGATTGCTCCTCCTTCAGGCAGGCTCTCTGTCCTGGGAAGGACTTTTTTACTCTAAGGCTGAGCTAAAGGGATACCTAATATGTCAATTGTTTGAAGTTACTATTAATAATTTCACATTACCGGCTATCAAGCTTCGATATCTCTTATGTGAAAAGAGAGAAAAAAACAACTTCTAAGCCATAAAGAAAGGGTAAAAGCCAGTTTTTGGCTCCTCAAGCAAATGGGAAACTTAATTTTGTCAAATTTAGAACCAACTCTAAAATCAGGAGCGAGAGCAGAACTTAAACCAATAGAGGCTCAGGTTTCTTTGCATGCAGTAATATGAGTTCTAGGCTGCAGCAGGTTTTTTTTAGTTTTGTTTTGTTATAATTGTATTCCTCTCATAATCCCAAAAGCAAGGCAAGAATTAATTTCAGACAAGGATCATTATTGTTTGCATAGCTCTGTCTTCTATTTAGTTAGAAAAACATGTTTGTTTTTTACATTTAATTTTTCTTGAGAAACAATGGTTTAAATTAAAGGGAAATGTTTTGCAAAACTCAAAAGTTTTGTTGAACCTTAAACTTTTATTTTTGTCTTTATTTTTGAAAATATTTCTTAAATACTATGAAGTTTTTTCCCTTTTAAAAAAAAGTTCAAGGACTAAAATCAAACATGGTAGGTGGCTATGTGCAGAAGAGTCCAGTTATTATTCTGGACTAGATCTACAAACAGACTTAGGTGTCTGACTGCCATTTGTGGTGCCTAAATCCTACATTTAGGCACCACTGAGAGTCTCAAAACCCCCACTAAGCTGCTGCCTAATTCTGTAGGCACCTAAAGGCACTACACTGCAGTGTCTACACTGCAATTAGACACAAGCAACTGGCCTGAGCCAGCTGACTCAGGCTCATGGGGCTTGAGCTGAGGGGCTGTTTGTGGTGTAGATGTTCAAGCCTAGGCTACCATTCGAGCTCTGGGACCCTCCCACCTTGCAGGATCGTAGCACCCAGGCCCTTGCACCGCAATTAAACAGTCCCGCCAGTCCAAGCCCCACCAGCCTGAGTCAGCTGGCACAGGCCAGCCAGAGGTTTTTAATTGCAGTGCAGGCATACCTGCAGTTCTGCTGCGGGCATGGACAAAACCACCTAAACTCTGATGCTGCTAAGCAGCTCTGCACTCTAGCTAACAACCAAGCCATGCCAGGATTCTCACCTCGCTTGAGGGTCCTGATCTACTAGGCATTCTCAGAACACACCTCCCTGACTGGGCCTTGCACAAAAGACAGCTGCGGGGCATTCAGATCAGGAATCTTGGGGGCTGGGCTGGGCTGGAGTGTGCATTGGTGCTGGAACAATTTTTATAGTGGGGTGCTGAAGGTGAAACCAATATATTTGGGTTGTTCAAGCCATAGGGTGTGGCAGCACCACTAGTTCCAGCACCTACGGGTGAGTGTCCCCCCTGAATACCCCATAACCCAGTTGTTAGAGCACTCACTTGAAACATGGGAGACTGGGTTTCAAATTCAAACTCTTCCTGACTAGGAGCAGAGACTTAAACCCACTTCGGAAGTAGATTAATTCATAATAAGGCACCCGTATTTGGGAGTAAGAGTATCTATACATGGAGATGAAAAAGTATAGTTAATCCTCACTAACGTCACACCTTACCTTATTCCCAAATATCATTCATGTGTCGACAAACCCTAAGGAATCTACTCATTTTTTTATCATTTAAACAAAACCATTTTCTTATGGCCAAAGAAAAAGGCAACAATTGTCAAAAAACAATTTTGTATGAAGCTGCACTTTACTGGAAATGGTTTGTTCCTGAAAAAAAATACAGAGAATACTGATAGACTATGCAAAGCACAATTTATATAATTAAGGGGGGGGGGTTGGAAAAGGAAGATGATGTAGATGTGAGTACCCTCGGGAAATTTCATGGAAATACCTTCCATTCAGGTGCAATCAGTTCCATTCCAATGTTTGATTTTTTCAAAAGAAATGTTATGAGCCGCAAGGATAAATCATCTCTGGCCAGGATGAATTAGCAAAATCCAAAGAACAAGGTGACAAGAAAAGCACCACAGCCTCCCATTCAGTTTTCTGGGGTTCTGGCATGCTCTGATAGCCCTCTTGAGAACCTGCTGACAGCTATAATACCATTGGTTTAGATGACTAACCATACATCACAAGAAGGAGCAACAGATACCTGAAACAATCAGTTAGTGAATAATCCATAATCTGAATTATTTTCTAAAACTACTTACAGTTAACACCTATATTCAAGGGCAATCACTAATACTTCAAAACTAATTAACTAACCACAAAAGAGACTACATTTGTAACAGATAATGGCCTGGATCTGCATCGATTGATGTCTGCTCTTGTGTGGATCCCCAGGGACTTCATAATCTATGGTGTGAATGTAAAGCCCCTTTACTCATTTCAGTCATAATGCAGGTCTTATATACAAAATATTTTAAACGTATGGAACCAAAGCAAATCTTGGAGGAACGTGGCACTGAATCTGATGTAGTCACATTTGAGGATACTTTAGATGAAACATCTGAGAACAACAATATCCCAGCCATTGTGTAGTCACATATCCTCAAAGATATTAACTTCAGTGGAAGTTAGACCTTAAATAAGTGTAAAGATCTGTGCCTTACTGCTCAAAGACAAAGCTTCAAGGAGTGAAATCTTGGCTCCACTGAAGTCAATAGGAGTTTTGCCATTGACTTCAGTGGGGCCTGGATTTCCACCTAGGTATACAATATTTGCTTTTTTAGGAGTATGTTTGTCAAGGTTCCTTCCCCACTCTGAACTCTAGGGTACAGATGTGGGGACCTGCATGAAAAAACCCCTAAGCTTATTTTTACCAGCTTAGGTTAAAACTTCCCCAAGGTACAAACTATTTTACCTTTTGCCCTTTGACTTTATTGCTGCCACCACCAAGCGTCCAATAAATATACAACAGGGAAAGAGCCCGCTTGGAAACGTCTTTCCCCGCAAAATCCTCCCAAGCCCTACACCCCCTTTCCTGGGGAAGGCTTGATAAAAATCCTCACCAATTTGCATAGGTGAACACAGACCCAAACCCTTGGATCTTAAAAAGAATGAAAAAGCAATCAGGTTCTTAAAAGAAGAATTTTAATTAAAGAAAAAGTAAAAGAATCACCTCTGTAAAATCAGGATGGTAAATACCTTTCAGGGTAATCAGACTCAAAACATAGAGAATCCCTCTAGGCAAAACCTTAAATTACAAAAAGATACAAAAACAGGAATATACATTCCATTCAGCACAACTTATTTTATCAGCCATGTAAACAAAACCAAAAGGAGTACTTGTGGCACCTTAGAGACTAACCAATTTATTTGAGCATGAGCTTTCGTGAGCTCACAGCTCACTTCATCGGCTGTAGCTCACGAAAGCTCATGCTCAAATAAATTGGTTAGTCTCTAAGGTGCCACAAGTACCCCTTTTCTTTTTGCGAATACAGACTAACACGGCTGTTACTCTGAAACCTGTCATTAAACAAAACCGAATCTAACGCATATCTAACTAGATTAATTACTAAGTTCTAAGACTCCATTCCTTTCCTGTTCCTGGCAAAAAACAACACAGACTGAGAGAACCTTTGTTTCTCCCCCCCTCCAGCTTTGAAAGTATCTTGTCTCCTCATTGGTCATTTTGGTCAGGTGCCAGCGAGGTTATCCTAGCTTCTTAACCCTTTACAGGTGAAAGGGTTTTTCCTCTGGCCAGGAGGGATTTTAAAGGTGTTTACCCTTCCCTTTATATTTATGACAATGTTTCATATGGAATAAATTGCATTGATGAATGGTGGTCCTTCTGGAGGGGACTCAATGTTTGTGGCTTCATCTGAGAAGTTTCTCATATATCATAACCCTGAGAGGGTGCCAGATAGAAAGTGCCTGATATGAACTCAATGGAAAGACTCACATTGACTTCAAGGGGCTTTGGAACAGGGCCAGAGCTGGGTGATTACTGAAAGAGATGATTGTTCAACCCTTTTATTCAAAAATATGTATGAAATTCATCAAATAAGTTTTGATGAGTAACTTTGTTAGAACTGGGCAAGTAGTCCAAAACACTATTCACAAGCACCGGTTTGTATTTAAAAGGCAAATACAAACATTTTTGTGAAGAAAATATTCATCATATATTTTACTTGAAAATTTTCAAGAATTCATTGAAAAATTTATTCAGCTGATAAATTCACAAATTATTTACTCAGTTCTAATTATTTACTAATTAGAAATTACTAATCTATTTACTAAAAATTTACTAGAAATGTACTAATCTAAATTATTTACTCAGTTCTAATATTGGTGATTTATTCACCCCATCTAAATTAAGTGGGAGAATAACTGTGGAGGTGAGGAATAAGCAAATAATTTACTCACATAACATATCTCAAATAGATCACACCATTGGTTGAATAAATATTTTGACAAATATCATTTGCCCAGCTCCAGTGCAGAGCCAGTACTTGGGCCCAGTTCCGCTAGGTACATCAGCACATGCCTGCCTTTAAGGGCATGAGTAGTTAGGCTGACCAGATAGCAAGTGTCAAAAATCGGGACAGGAGGTGGGGGGTAATAGATGCCTATGTGAGAAAAAGACCCCAAAATTGGGACTGTCCCTATAAAATTGGGACATCTGATCACCCTGTGAGTAGTCCTGTAGACATCAATGGATCTATTTATGTGTACTTAAAGTTACACACATGTATAAGTAAGTTCCTTGCTGAATCTGGGCTTTAGGAATTGAGCATAAACACAAAGCAATGCTGTGACTCATGGTTGGAATGATAAACATTTGATACTAAGCTCTACATAGCACTCTATATCAGCAGCTCTTAAAGCACTTTACAAAGGAGGGCAGGATCATTATCCCTATTCTAGAGACTTGCCCAAGGTCACCATGCACATCCTTCGTTCTCGTCTATCTTCTCAGGGGGATATGCCAGTGACTCCTTGAACTTTGCCTCCATTGGAGCCCTATGATGACCTAAATTAAATATGATGTACTGTGTGGAAAACATTCCCTCCACTTGGTCCTCCCCTATTCCTCACTTCTAATTTATTAGCCACCCACCCCTCTTTTCTTTTTGTTGTTGTCCAAATTTTCCCATTTCCATCATGTTTTCAGATTAAAAAACACTTATTTGGCAGAGAGTATAAACACTGTACCTCAACAGATGTTTTTAGTGTCAGTACAAGAAACGGCCACACGCTGATGTGGTTCTGCTTGGCACCGTTTCTTGTCTGGCGAGACTGATGCTGCATGAATATATTCATTCGACTGCTGTTTTGTTTTGTCATGGTTTTTCTTTTCTTCAATCCCCTCTCATGACACTGGTAATTTTATACAACTCACCCATTCTTTGCTTATGACTCTGTTTAGACTCCTCTTGGGCTCATTCTGAGGACTCAGTTGACCTGATTTTACCTTACAGCTCTTCTCCCTACACACTAGATTCCAACGTACTGTTTACCAGGAATGCATTCCCAGGATCACTCTAGCATTTACCAACTCTTTCCATGTGTCTCAATATCACTACCTCTCTCCAAAATGTAGTGCAATGCAGGCATATGTATTAAAATAGTTTAGGGCCTCAATGAGTAATATGCACAAGCTCAACAGTTTTTCTATTTACTCAGCTGGTCATGCTCTTGTATGAGTTTTTTTGGAGTGGTGCTTGAAACAGGGAACAGGTTATATAATGGTAAAATAAAAACATGCCTTTTTTGAAGGCACACAGGCTTGATCCTGAAGAACCTCCCTTTCCAAATTTCCTTTCTTCTTTGCACATCTCAGATTCCATAATCTGAACAGATTCTTCTGGTTTTCAGTTGGCAGGTGCTCCCCCAGGTGATCATGCCAGAGGGAAGCTGTGTGAGGTCAGCGAAACCTAGCACTAGAAGGGAGCAGATAAACTGCAAGTTAACTGCTGGTGGTCTTCAGTGCTCGCCCGTTACAAAAATCACCATTGGCTAACAGTTATCAAATGGTGGTCTCTGAGATACCACAGCATTTCCCTAGGCTGGCGTCAGGAAATAACTGTGGTACTCTGGATACTGTGATGCGGCAGCTGCTAGTAAATGTTGACTTTTTAACTGGCAGTTGCCATACATGATGGATTGTTGGGGGCTTTTTGTTTTTATTTACCTCAAAACAGAACATATTTATGTGAGCTGCACAAGGGGGGAAGCCAAGAATCCAGCAAATCTGTCTTGGACAAGCAAGTTACATTTGGGCTGATTTTCAGAGCAGTTGAGTACCTGCAGCGCCCGTGGAGTGTGAGTGCTCAGCAGCTCTGAAAAATCAGCCCCACCGTTTCTTGAACAGAGACTTTTGCCCTTATATCCGCCCCCACTGTATGCCAAAGAGGGGACCAAATCAAAGTGCAATGAGGCAAAAAATCCGCTCAAGACAGTAGAAAATCTGGAAGGGAACAAACACCACATACTTCCTAGCACAAGAATGCAATGGGGACTCAGGCCTTCGCCCTTAGCCATAGACAAGGAGGGAAAGGCAGGTTCTGGGTCACTCTAGTGGTAGCGAAGGGGGAGAGGGGTCCTGGCAGATCTCTCTCACCCAGAGACCATCTACTTATCAGACCCTGCTCCCCACTTCCCAGAATCCTGTGTGCCATAGATAGCTGGTGGCTAAGGCTAGAGATGGCTTAGAATCCTCCCCCCCCCCAAAAAATCTATTTTCTGAGCTATCCCACCACCTGTAGCTTTGCCCAACTCGGCAGGTGAAGCCCCATGTCAGGTGGTACCAGGGCCAGGAAGGAGAGGGAGTGGATCATGATGGGGAGCGGGCCCTGCCTGCACGCTGTATTCCTGGCAGTGGAGCTAGATTCCTTGGTGCCAGCAGGGGGTGTTGGCTACTGAGCACCGTTTCCTGGCAAGGTTCACTGGGAATCTTGGGGAAAGTGGGGAGATCCTAAAGGGATTAGAGGGGGGAGAAGGGGAGTCTCAGGAGAGGTAATCTGGGCCCCCTAATTAGTAAAATTCTGGTTGCACCCTTTCCCTTGGAATTTAGGAGTGTCACTCAGTGTTAACTCTGCTCCTACAGGGCTTGTCTGGAGGGATTCCAGCAGGGGCAGAAAGAGGTAAAGCTGAGAATGTGTTACCTCAATACCAGTAGCTAAATCAGAAGGAAATGCTGCCTAGAGATGCACTGCCACCTTCCTATGGTTAATGGAAGTATGGCTTTTTGGAGAGCAACACTGCCAAGTCGCAGGGGATAATGCAGAGAACATCTCAGAGGGGCAGCCCTGCTGCAGGGCCAGACCTTCACTTCCTGTGGGGAGTCAGAGTTCTGTGAGGTTTATAGGTTGCACCTCTGCCTCCTCAGTGGGACCCTAAGCCTGTTCTCACTGAGGGGAGCACTTTGGGAATTTCTGGGCTGTGACTCTCCACCTCCCTCATACCCTTGCTGTATGAGGGTACAATATTCTGAGGCCTTAGACATTATTTAAAAGGCTGGGGTGTAAAAGTACAGGCTGACCTGTGTAGCATTCTGAAGTGAGGCTTATCTCCAATGTAACAGGCACAAACATGCTATCCTTCACTGTCAAGCATACATGTCTCATTGTTCCAGCTGTTTTTCTCTCAAACAAATATTTATTTTGGAGAAAGCCAGGAAAAGCCAATTCTCCACTTGTGGTTTTGTTTCCTTTTGTCTGTTTCCTGTTCTGCTAAGAAAGTGATGCACTGCAGCTTCTTTTTCAAGCCTATGCCTGGCTCATTGGGAAGGTGGGTAACGAGGCTGTTGGAAGTCACCAAAAACAACTGATAATGTTTAATAACCTTCTGTCCGCTAGCTATTGAAATACATTTCCTCTTATTTCTGGTGGCCAGATTCTAAGATGTTGCTGAGCACCAGCAAATCAAGGAGAGCACCTCTCAATATTTAGTTTAGGAAAGGATCCAGAGAGTCTCTTTTGCCCATCCCCAAAAAGGCTGCAGTAACACTGCCCCCAGAGAATGGTGAGGCAACTGTCCCCAGGGCATTAGAAAGAGACTGCATCAGGGCCATTAACAGGAGCAGTAATTCTCCCACACTAAGAGCCAGACCTGATCCCTGAGCAAAGCCAAAGTAAACAGAACCTCCATGGAGGACCTATGCCAAGGAGTCAGACTATTCCCCCACACCCTACTGATAAAATGAAGAGTCCCAGCACAGCTGCCTTACTGCCAATATTAAGTTTTCACCATGAAGCAGCATTGGCACACAACCTCATCCATTGGCGGCTTTTGACAATTGGTCCCATATAGATGTGAAGTCACAGGCAATATTGTGAACTTTCATGAAGTATGCCACAACAAATTTCCCCTCAGCATCATGCTGGGGCAGCAGAGTCAGCTGCATTCTCACTTCAATAACAATCCCGCCACTGATATCCTAGCTTTTGTAGGAGAGGATGGCAAAGAACAAGTGACAGACAAAACAAATAAACAAATCATTGTCAGTCTGGAGGGAGGAGGATGTGATCAATGACAGTTGATCTCCAGGCCCTCAAGAATGGCAGCTGGCTACTGACTGATATCATAGACATCATAGAGTATCAGAGTTGGAAGGGATCTCAGGAGGTCATCTAGTCCAATCCCCTGCTCAAAGCAGGACCAATCCCCAATTTTTTTTGCCGAATTTCCCTAAATGGCCCCCTCAGGGATTGAACTCACAATCCTACTGATGTCAAACAACATAAATGCAAATTATTATAAATGTAGAAGGTTTTCACGGTGTAGTTAGGCACCCAGCTCCCATGAATTTCAGTGGTTGCTCTCCCATTATGATTATCCTAGCACTCCCAGCTGCCAATCAGAGTCAGGGTATCATTATACTAGGTATGCCATGGACTTATATAAAGACAGAGTTCCTTCCCCTTGGCCAATAACTGAATGTCAGGGTTTATCCCATTTAAGTGGGTGAGTATCAGGTTTAATAATCATGTAGTTCAATGTAGTTAGATCTATTGGAAATGCACCATTTGAATGAATTAATCGCGTTGATTTATTAAAAATAAAGTTCAGAAATTTTACTTAGTACTAACATGTCAGACAATAGTATAAAAATCAAATGTACTAACAGTACAGACTATTAGGAAGGCAAGACAAAGCTAAGCAAATGTTGGAAAACAGGTGTGCTTGCGCTTACTAAGAGGTCATTGTGGTTATGTCTGCTGAAGATTCCCAAATACAGTAATTTAAAAAAAATGCTTCATGAATGCAAATATTAAATATGTTAATTGTTACATCCAGTGTCAGAGGCTTTTTATTTAAGTCATTTTCACAAAGCATCTTCCAGTAGAAATGTGCTATTTTTGGCAAGGAGTTCAAGTCCAGGTGAATGCATATATAATAATTTTATTGGGGTCAGAAATGAATAATAAAATAGTTTCAGATGATTACATTATTTGCCAAGGCAAATATTAGATCACATGGGTTAGGAATATTGTAACAGTTTTTATGTACAGAAGAAGCAGAAATGGAACAATTAGAACAAACAATAAAACTTCAGGAAGGAGAAAATTTGGTGGTTTGCTAATCCAGCATCTTTTCTCGGTTTAAGTAATGAAGGGTAGCCAAATGTCCAAGTACTTGTATGTGTCATTTTTAAGGCTAGTCATTTTTTCCATAGTTAAACTGTTTCAAAGTTTGGTAAGAAATCTGTCCAGTGTCTCAGTACTCAGCTCTAATAGCATCTGTAGAGCGCAAACATTTTACAAAGAAGGATAAGTATCATTCAACCCATTTTTATATAATCTGTATTTTCTGAATAGAGATTTCAAGATAATAATCTGGAGTGGAGTGAACAGAAGTACTTTCTCTTTACACTGGTGTAACAAAAATCAGAATCTGGCCTCCATCTTTAAACTTAACAGATAACTTACAATATCCATGTCTCTGAAAAGAGAAAACAATGGCTATATACATTCTAAAAGAACCTGGGATATTTTTATATTACTGTAGCTTGGAAATCAAGTTACATTTTGATTTTATGTAAGAGGTCACGCTCCGACAAAAATTGAATCACTTGTTTATAGCTTGGTCTTTATTAACTTAGTGCATTTGATACTTTCTGTTCCAAGTTTGCCAGTCCTTGAATCTGGACTGAAAGCTCTGTAGTGTGCTGCTCTGGAAAAATGCTGTCCAACCTCTGATGAAAGCTGAAATGTTTTTATATTTTTAAAACATTAATAATCTGGAAGATCGGAAATATACTGAAAAGAAGTGCTAATTGTTACATATTATCACCATGAAGCAAACCCTTGGCAAAGCATTAATTACAATAGTCAAATTAATGCCAGATTTGTGTTTTACATTTACTTAGCCCTTTATTTATTTGCATTTATTTCAAAATTATGGACTGCACCCATCAAAGGACTAGCAGGCACATATACAAAAATGTCAAGCAATATCCAGAACTCATTGACAAGTGTCAACCCAAATAGATTATGTTGTGATAGTAGGCTGTGGCCAGCGTTTCCATCACTGGGTGTCCTAATGTTAGGTCTTCACCATATTCATGTTTAGCCTTCCCAGGCCACTTGTTTAGATGTCTTCATTTAAATGATTAAATTTCAGCACCCAGTTTAAAATGCTTGCCACACATATTTACTAAATAGTCTTAAAAGGAGCCTGCTGAAACCAGTGAGAATTTAGCCATTGAATTCCATGGGGACAGGACTGGTCCCAAAGAATAGATGGTTAGCAGGTTTTGTTCTGAGGTTAGGTTCTTTTCCTCAGTAAAAGACTGAAAACAAAAGTTAATAAATTCTCCTCTGATCAAGCCATTTGCCCAAATTAGAACAATTAATGTTGGGACCAAAGAAAGCTGAAAAGAAACACAAATATAACTAGAAAAGAAACAAAGACAAAGCAAGTTTATGGAAAACCAGATGGATTCTGTCTCTAACTGTCAATTTGTCTCCTTTACTCTTTATCTAAGCCAAGTCAGCTCTTCCTCGAGAAGGAAATCAGAAGGAGGTTACCCCCCTCATAAGCCCAGTGATTAAAGCACTCAACCAGGCTCTGATAAATGCAGGTTCAAATCCCCTGTGCCTGCTGTAAAGCAGGGATTTGAACCTAGTCTCCTACATCACTAATGAATGCCCCAACCACTGGGCTATTGGGACAGAGCTTTCTCAAGGTACCTGTTGAAGCTCTTCCTCTTTGTATTAAATACTTAAATAGCTATGGGAGCAGCAACTGGAACCTGGGTGTTCCAGGTGAGTAAATCCTACTAGATTATAGAGTTATTCTCGCACTCACTGTGCCCAATGACTTGAAGAATGTTACATAAAGTGAAACAGCTTTAACAGATGAGACTGAGAGAACCCCACCTCAGAATAGTCCAGTGATTCGGGCACTTGTCTAGAAGGTGGAAGACCTGGATTCAAGTTTCTACTCTGAATAAGACAGAGGAGGGATTTGAACCCAGCTCTTCTGCATGCATGTTCTAACCAATGGGTTACAGGAAGGCCACAAAAGGAGGAAACACAACCACCACAACAATTTTTGTGGAAGTTCGTTATGTTCTGACCACATGTACCAGATTGGGCCCTACCGGTGAGATAAATGGTGGAATACCTAGTTTGTGACTCCCACCAGGGTTTAGGTGTGAGCAGGGTTGGAGTTACACCTTACACGCCCCTAGGCATTGCATCTTCAGTGCCCCCCCCCCCGCCTACGGCTGACCTTCATGTTGCACACAGTTTTAGAGAGGGAAGGCACCCTTAGAACACCGGTGCCCTTAGGCACGTGCCTACTGTTCCTAATTGGAAATCCAGCCCTGGCACAAAGCTATTTGGAGCTACCCAGGACTTACGTGGCTGTGCACATGCTCACCAGCAGAACTTTAGGCATCTGCAGGATTAGCCAGCAGCTGAGCAGTGGTTTTGTGAATGCCGGTAGTGCCTAAATGTTGGAATTAGGTGCCTAAAATGGCAGGTAGGTGCCTACATTCCCGTTCTTAATCTAGCCCCTATGCTTCATTTCTGGGTAGTGGCGATTGTTACACATTAGATCCTGCACCCTTGAAATAAAGGGAACTTTGCCATTCATTTTAAGGGGAGCAGAATCAGGGCCTATTTTTGGTGGTTCCATGACTGTTTGACTGCCCAGTGTAATGCACAAAGCATACACTTGGCTTCTGATGCATCCTATATTAGAATAATGGCATAATAAACAGTGCCTTAGAAGAGCGCCATCCCTTTTACGTGTAATGTATTATGTTTTCAGACTGAAAATGCAAAGAGGAAAGTATTGCTGCCAGTGCAGCTACACAACCTTCTTTGGAATAGACAGAATTAAAGGTGAAAATTAACTTTGCATTCTTCAGTATTTCCAATGGAAGCCACCTAAAAACTAGCAAAGGCATCCGGGATAAACAAGTGCTGGCTTGCGAAGTTGGGCAGCTTGTGAAAAGCCATGCAGAATTTTATGCTTCTTTGGGAATATTTTTAAAAAATCATCTCCGGGTAGCAAATATTTAGCATCATCAATGTTCCAACTCATTTTTAAATAAAAAAAGGCACAAAACATTATTCCCTCTAGGGTCGTCCCTGAATAAAATCAAAACTGCTGTTTTTGTCAATGTCTGAGAAAAATATAGCCTCTGTAGACAACGCAAAAAGAATTAAAGTTTTTACATTACTGTTTTTCATTTCCACTTTTCCATCTCCCCTCCAGGTGCCAATAACTGAAAATTTATCCGATGATTGTAAAACACAGTGTATTCTGAAACACATGGGGGTGAGTGACAACAAGAAATCCTTTGTTAGCTTATGCATTTTTCCATACATTAATCATTACCCTATGGTGCAATGTACATAATTTAAATCTATAATGATCTAGCTATGAGTATGTGATTGTCTAATTGGACACAGCAGGCTCTTTGCTTTTGTCTACTCACTATTTAAACTGTATGTTATAAACACAGAACACTTGTGCTTAAATAATAATTTTGGAAAAAGAAATGTTAATATAATTGGATCCATTCTCACCATTCCCAGCCCCCTCCCCTACTTCTTTCTCAATTACTCCTTGCAAACCTCAGATTAATTAAAATAGGAAATATCATAGCTTCAGCTCATTTGCTGCAACACATACAACGTGTGTCAATCAACTACAATTATATACCATATGCATTGGCCCAAATCTTGTCCTCAGTTCTGTTTTTCCCATCATCATTAGAACCATGCAGCATTGCCTTCAGAAACACATGTGCTTTTTGGATAAAGTCTTGCTTTTCTCAACATTAGGCCCCAGTCTTGCAAATGGTTCTGCATGGGGGGGGGACCCTCATGATAGCATATAAGTCAGTGGGCCTCCACTTGGCCATAGATATCCACCCACATGGAACAGATTACAGGATTGGAGCATTAGGCCAAGATTTTCAAAAGTAACTAGTGACTTTGCGTGCCTTGCTTTCTGGGTGCCTGGACTGAGACACCTTAAATGGGGACTGATTTTCAGAAATGCTGAGCACCCATCTGGTGAAACATAAGGCCAAGGTCCAGCTGGTTGGCACCCAAATATAATGTTACCTAAACAGAGTTTAGTTTTGCTAGTTTTGAAAAGCTGGCCTTAGTCTCCTTCATTAGCAGGCTCAAGCCAACAGGGCAAAATAATTTAAGGCAGCATGTGTATGTTATAAATACATAGATGATTAACACACACACACACACACACACAGAGTGTTGTATGGTATGGCATGGCATAAGAGTTTTATCAGCAGGAGTTTGAGGTGATAGGATTATTCACAAGTGGTGGGTAAAGCCACAAGTGAATTAAGGACGTCATCCCAAACAATTGCTGATATGAGGTCACACCATCATGTAATTGGCATATGCCACCTATGTTACAGGAACACTAATTTGGAAGTATTTGCTATAGTTGTAAAATAATGGGTTAGTGTTATTTTTGTACCCTTCCACATGTAAAGCCAGGTATCTTCATTACTGTGTTTCAGATAGTGCCTCCAAAAATCATCTTAAAAAGCTTTATATCATCATAGCATAGCATCCGATACATGCACAGTGTGACCCCTGTTAATCTCCCACTGTAACTAACCATGGGAGAGACCAAATCTGATAATACACATCAAGACCACAATAGAAGACATAGACATAGGTGTCAACATAAATGGCCCCTTTTAGGGCCTCAGCCAAAGATGGCACTCAAAATTATCAGTTTCAACACGGTGGAATTTTCTGCAGAGAAGGCTGACATTATATCTGGCATGAAAGCAAATGTGTGTTTACAAGAGTTACAAAAAAGACACACAGACAGAAATAGTCATTCTATTCAGCACAATTCTTTTCTCAGCCATTTAAAGAAATCATAATCTAACACATACCTAGCTAGATTACTTACTAAAAGTTCTAAGACTCCTGGTCTATCCCCGGCAAAAGCAGCATACTGACAGACACAGACCCTTTGTTTCTCTCCCTCCTCCCAGCTTTTGAAAGTATCTTGTCTCCTCATTGGTCATTTTGGTCAGGTGCCAGCGAGGTTACCTTTAGCTTCTTAACCCTTTACAGGTGAGAGGATTTTCCTCTGGCCAAGAGGGATTTTAAAGGGGTTTACCCTTCCCTTTATATTTATGACACCTCCTCCATCCCTGCTCTGTCGATTACTGGCTCTCCGTCCTTGTTCTTCAATGCTGTTACGCTCAATATATATTGTGTCAATTCCTGCTTGCATGTCCTGAGGCTCTTGCGTGATTCAGCTGTTTTGAGGAGCTTTTCTTTCCAGAAGTTCTCAAAGACGTCCTTCAGTTTTCACCGTATAAGCTTGCACAGAATGGAGTATTTGAGGTTGTTATCGGAGCTCCTTTTCATGTTTCTCCGCTTCTCCAACAAGCTTTTTATTTCATTCAAGATTCTTCCCTTCACCTTTTTCAGCTTTTCAATTTCAGCTGCTTTTATGCAACGTCTCAGTTTGTCAGCAAAGATACTATAGCCCTCATCACACTTTCCGTCTGGGTCCCGTCAAACCCAGAAATTGCTTTCTTCAGCTTTGCTTCATTGAATGTCTTCGGCCACTGTTTCCTGTTTGCCATCTGTAACACCTTCTTTTCCACCACTTCGTCGAAAACAACTTCGCTCTAAGCAGGTGATGGTCACTGCCGGCGTTGAAAGGCTGCACCACCGAGATGTCTTGAATGATGCACCTTTTATTGACTAAAATATAGTTGATTTCATTCTTGCTTTTCACGTTTGGCACAATCCACTTCCACCTTTGTACCAGGTGTTTGCCACGTACAGTTCTTTCATTTCTGCCATCGCTACTAGCCTTTCTCCTCTTTCATTTGTTTCACCACTGCCGTATTTCCCTATGAACTTTTCGCCAGCTTTCCCTCACCCGACCTTGGTGTTGAAATCTCCCATCATGACAGTGTAAGTGGACTTTCGAGCTCTCGGTAGAATTCTTCCACTTCTTCATCCTCACTTCCACTTGTGGGAGCGTAGGCCTGGATGACCTTGAGGGTAGCTTTTGACTCCATCTGAAGATGCAGCACACCAATACGTGATGATATTAGCAGGTATGATATGACTTTCAAACACCAATCCTCACTGACGATAAATCCAACTCCTTCAACATTTCTAGCACCATCTCCCTTTCTGAGCCTCACAGCGCTTCCATCCTTCCAGTTGACTTCCAACTCCTCCTTTCATTGGGTTTCGCAGACACCGAGGATATCGCATCTTGTCCTTTTCTTCTCCTCCATCAGATTGTTTAACGTTTCCTCCCTTGCCAGTGACCTACAATTGAAAGTACACACAGCGAGGGTTGTCTTTTTCCATGTTGGCCTAACACCTGACATTTTTAGCAACCTCTCTTCACTCAATTTCTGCTCCACCACCGTAGAACGGTTCAAAGATGCGCAAGGAACTAAGACCCATTTACTCGTGTTGTTTTAGCTGTTAACTTCAAGCCATCCCACTGGCGGGCAGGCATGCATACCTCCTCAAGCTTAGCTAGCCTTCAACCTCTAAGGAGAAGGAAAACCGCTCTTTCCTCTGAGAGAGCAATCCCCCTCCCTGGATTGGATAGTCCAACACCCTTGTAGCAGGGTTAGACCATAGCTGTCAGATGGCCAGGGTCACCGCTGCGCCACGATGAGGCGCTGAGGTAGGATTTTGCAATATCTCATATTTTACGGAATCCTGAGGATAGTTCAAATTTGCACTAGCTTATAATAGCCCCATGGTACTTTTATGCCAGTTGGGACTGTTTGAGCACAGTGATCTCCAGCCATGCCCCCTTTCACCTCTGGAGTGGTTTAATCAGCATCTTTTTTTACCCGTTACCCATGATTTCCTTCCTTTACCTTATAACCCAACTTTCATAGGCAGCAAAACCTCTGCCTTTTATATACTTGGCCTATTTTTATTTTAACAAAAACTCTTACATTTCACAGCTGAATCAGAGTGCTAATAAACTTGCGCCTTTTCTGGCACAAGCTAGTTCTTAATTCAGTACAATTTATCCTTAAGGAAGAAAGTAGAAAATTGGAAAACAATCTGAAATAGATTAATTACATCTGACTCCTTATTTTGTTGAGTTCTTAATACTTTTTTTAGCTCAGTACTTGTGGATATTAATTTTTCACTGTGTAAAATTTGGATGGATCAGTATATAATTGGATGTATGTGACAGAAATGTCAATATTGAAAAGGTCTTGTGAGGTATCTGTTTGAATTGAACAATTCAACAATTGCAATCGTTTTTTTTCCTCTGGTGAAAATATAGGTTTCCATGTTTGAAACCCCATTACAAGAACGCACCAGCCTTTCATAAGGCTGAGAAAGAGATATAAATGACTGTGATAAATATGGCAAAATGATTCTTTTAATTGTTACCAGTGGCATTTGGAACAGCAACAGTGAAGACTATGCTCAAATAAATGTGTTAGTCTCTAAGGTGCCACAAGGACTCCTGTTCTTTTTGCGGATACAGACTAACACGGCTGCTACTCTGAAATCAGTGAAGACCATGTTTCCATGCAGAACTATGTAGTGGCAGTGATGTGTCAGGGAAACTGAACTGGGGGAAATTATATGCTGAAGCATTAGATCAAAGCAAAAGTACTCAAAATATGTTCACATCTCGGCTACCAAATTGTGTTAGGTTCCAGGTTTTACACCACTCAGGAAACAGAAAAAATATCATGTTATTTAGTGACCAATCACAAACCATATTCCAAGAATAAGTTGCTGCAAACAAGGTAAGGTAATCCTTAAGTGAGTGACAAATTTGTAATGGCCACCTTCTTCCAAATAGTTCTAGAGCCAGATAATGCCATTTATCTCAACCATAGCAAGCTGCCTTCAAATATGTGTAGATTCTAGACAATATGAGCCAGCCACATCCCCTGCAACAGACAATCTGGCTTTACACATTCTAGGTGAGAATACTGAGCCACTGTAGGTAGAAAACTTTTGACAGGGTGGAGGTAAATCCCCTAGGAATTCCTCCATTTGAAAAAGTTAATTTAAAAGCATAGAATGGCCACCCCTAAGACAGTTATTAGTGCAGTAAACCTGTAAAAAAAAACAAAAAACATATTTTCTTTGTACTTTCCTTGTATATTACTACAGAACAAATGGATCATTATAAATGCATACATGTTTGTTGCACAGCTGTCTGGGGGTAATTCAGGCTTATAAGGGCGTATGTGCCACTCACTAAACTGCAGTCTGACTAAAAACCTTGCTGCTGCAGCTGGTTTGAAGCATCTAAGAGCCTGGGAACTGTGGGCAAGTTATATTAAAAAGACAGTAATCATAGCATCCTGTACAGTTTAATTGGAAAGAGTAATTTCATGATTGCAGTTAGCTTGAGTGAGGCACATTGCTCCAATTATGTGTATCATCAGTGCACACGCAAAGACTAAAAACTACCTGTATAATCAGGACAATTCAAAATATTCCTGACTTCCATGATTACAATTAGTCTGTGTGAATTATTTGCCAACCATAAGATTACCTAACATCATAAAGTAAGGAACAGCTATTTTAAAGGTGAAATAGGTTCATAGATTTTAAGGCATTGTGATCATCTGGCCTCACCTCCTCTATAACACAAGCCATAAGAATCATAGGAATGATGGATGATGACCAAATATGTGGAGGAATTTATGTTCTGCCTCAATGAAATTTTGTTTTTTAAATACTGCCCAGCTACAGCTGCATTATTATCATTTTTATTGTTCAGTGTGTCATTGATGGGGATGCTACACATGTTAGTGGTTGGGACATATTCTCTCTGGAAAGGTCATTGAACAATTATGTTAATCTGAGCATATAACGGCTGTAAATTAGTTGTAAATATAGTTTTAAAACAAATTGTGTTTGAGCTACAATTTTCCGTGCTTCATCTCAGTCCAGTGTCTTTTTTTTTTAATTGAAGTTTGGGCACAATCAGTTATGTCCTTAGGAATGTATGGGGAAATTGCATTTTTTCCTCATAATTCCAAAGTGCTAATATAACTCAAAAAGGCTGAAGCTAAAAACTTCAAATTTGAATTGCTTTGCTGCCCTCAACAAGGATGGGGGAAACAATTCAGGTTTAAAACCACTTAAAATTGGCAAGTTTGGACCTGACCATATATATGTATATACACCCCCCCCCCTTAGAGCAATACAAAATGTTGATTATTTGCAGATAAGGACATGTTTGTTAAAGAAGCCTCACTTAAGGTCCTTTCTACTAAGGACAACTAACATTAAGTATATCTCAGTTAAAGATGTCCACATTTATTTCTCCCTCTCTCTCTTTTTCTTTTAAAAAAAAACCTGAGGGAAATTAAGAACCTGATTCTGCAAGGCACTGAGCAGCTCCTGGAATGACGAAGTCAATGGGAGCTGAAGGTACTCTGTACCTTGCAGAAGTAGGCCCAGTGGGAAATCAAGAACATAAAAATAAGTAGATCAATTGCCTGTCTGGAAACACCTCTTTGCTTGTAACACTTTGAGCTAAGCTCACAATGTGAACAGCTAATGAAATAGCTTCTTTTTCACTTGTGCAAATAGTATAATATTGAACTTGAATGAATGTTAAGAAGCGTCTCAAAACTCTGAAATAATTTGGATCTGAAGCCAAACTATGCAACTGGCCTATCTTTGGGAAACTTCAGATTTGGAACCATATTCAGATGTGGCTCCAAACTTTGTAACTCCATCTTTACCTTTTGTAAATTGTCTCTTCCATCCTATTAGGTGTTTGCATATTCCTGCCAGTAATATCATTTAAAGAATTTCACAATTTATACCAGAATTCTATGATTGATTATTGATATGCAGAGTATGTTTTCCACAGTACTTGCTTTCTGTACCTTTAAAAAAAAAATCTACATCTGTGCTGTTGTTTTATTTCCAAACTTTTATTTCAACTCACCTGGGCATTTCAAATTTCAGTGAAGAAAATATTTCTTAGAACTACAAAAAATATTAATTTTGGTGTGCTTTGTTTGCATCCATTCAGGTGGCTGCTTAGCCAAATACTTTATAAAAGTATTGTGCTTAATTTACAAAAAGCTTTATTCAATGAAACAGCAGAGTGCCCTGTTGGCCTGCTCAGTTGTATACATATCAGACATCTGGAAAAATGCTCTAATTCAATACTGCAAAATAGCCTAGGAAAATCAGAAGTTCTTCTCTCTCCAGGCAGTTATAAGCCAGAGTGACACCATTCAGTAGATCCTTGATGCTAGCTTAATTACTTAGTCTGTTTACAGTTGAAGAGCTCCTTTTCTCACTTCCACCTGGCATACCCATTTTGTTAGAGTCAGAGTTTCAGCAAGTACTCCCTTCTAAATCCAGGAAAAGTGTCTCTAGGTCAACTTCCAGTTGTTCATTCTGTAGGTATTTATTTTATTTACCAACACAAAAAATAGATTCATCGTGGGTTTGTTTCCTCTCACGCTGTCTTGTGCTGATTTTTTTTCCTACCATGGGGCCACCTTGTCCTTATTTAACATGATTATGTTTAAATTTCAGTCTATAACCTTTATAACCATTGTTTTTTCTTAATAGAAAAAAGATGCTGCACTATTACGGTGGCGTCATTTTCCATTGAAACCATTCAAATTTAGTGTGGCTCCATAGTTAATATACTTGAGATTGCCTAAGATTTTTTTTCCCCTGACAAATGAAAGAGAAAAATATTGATTAAAATATGAAGTATAAAGATCTGTTACTGTCAATATTTGACTCTGTATATAAAGTTGGCAGTTGTTTAACAGTTATTCCACTTTATAACGATTACCACTGGAAATGTAATATTTTTTTTCTCCCTGCCTTTCCCAAATATATTCCATATGTAACTAACAATTCCATATGTTTATCTCATACACTCAGATTTCTTGCAGCCCTGCTTCCTCTGTGTAAAAGAGGGGTCTCTACTGCTCAAAAGACCTGGTGGTTTCTGAATTTTATACATGCTCTCAGTTACAGCCATTCAGCAACAATGAAATCAATAATTCTGAAGAAATCCAGGCTTTCATTTGGATCACATATTGCAGACCAGACCGGAGAATATATTTATAATAACTAGTTTAATATTTACTTA
The DNA here is from genome assembly GCF_965140295.1 of Lepidochelys olivacea. NCBI lineage: Eukaryota > Metazoa > Chordata > Testudines > Cheloniidae > Lepidochelys > Lepidochelys olivacea. Next base: position 106,593,826 of record NC_140416.1, read on the forward strand.
TATTGGTCAACAGACGGTAAAACAGCATAAAAAGAAACACTTAGAACAGTTTTGCACAGAAAAAATGTCTACATTAATTTATGCCATCACTAAATCTAAAGTCAGGAAAGTACATGATTTTCAAAAGTTACAGAAATATATTTTGTTTTGCCTAATCATGCTAGAGATCGGACATTTTCTCTCTTGTGTTTCTCTGTCTCAGAGCTGAAAAGTAGATTTTTGATTAATCTCTCCGTCACCTGACCAATGCCCCTCTATCAGTGGTGTCAGATACCACTGTGATAGGCACGAATATGTAGACAGACAGAAGCAACACATCTTCTTGTCAGAGCAGTCTCCTTGGAGCAGCCCTACCCTGGTCATGCGTCCCCACAGGAGCAAACAGCAGAGCAGGGAGTGTCTCCCAATTATTTATGCTCCTGTTGGTGTCTCCCTCAGGACTAAAGCATTCGCACTCCTGGGCCCCCACCCTCCCAAACGCCATTGTACCACCACTTCCGGCAAACATATTTTTTTCTCACTTCCTGAGTAGGCTGGTTAATATTTGGTTGTCCTCTCCAAGTACACCAGTGCTCATTGGCGGCTTCAAAAACACATTTACTCTCAGCTGCAAACTTCACTATCTGACTGATCAATTTTTGCCCTCAGTAACACCTGCATATCCTTTTGGACATATATGGAATACCATTAATATCATTTACCCCAAAGTACTACACGGCAACCCTATCCGCAGACTCAAATTTTGTGGATTCTTCTTGGCAGAAAGCAGTATTTTTGGTAATGCAAATTTCCTTGATTTCAGCCAGCATGGCACAGCTACTTCCCAGCAGGGTAGATATATTTTCTGTGATCCTGCTGTAACCAAAATAAAGGAATAACTCAAACTGGCCTTCCCAATCATTTCTTTCATCTGGAAAGGGGGGTCTGTCAGAAATCATACTTTATATTGCATGACCCAGTTTAAAGAATATTTTCCTCTAAAAACTATGGCACCATGGGACCCAGAATTTATAAGAACTCGAAAATCCATTGACGAGGGAACTCAACTTGTGTTGAAATGTACTGTGTATAAATTATATCCCTGTCAGCTACTTCTTGGAAAACCATCAGAACGAGGCTCTCTAAATTGCATTGTTAACCATTTTGTCCTCTCACAACTTGGTACCCATTTATGGGATCATGGCCAGGTTTAAGAGATGTTAGCATATTAAGAGGGTAGCTGAAAACACATAGAAATGGGAAGATCTGGGTAAGGAAAACAAGTTTTATGTATGTTGCTCTCTCAACCGCAGTGCATAAAATCAAGTTGTTTGTAATCAGCAGTAAGGGTTACACTAATCTTTTTCATGACTCATAGCCTCATCTATTGACCCCAGCCGTGTTATGTAATGACAATTCTCTTCATCTTACTGCATGTTCCTTGGGACAATTTACTACAGATGTGGAAGAAAACGTCAGCCCAGCATGAAAACAAAGACTTGTTTAATAATTATTTTAAGCATTCATTTGAAATTACAAAGCATATATGTGGTCTGTTTCTGAACTATTTTATGTCTATCATAATTCTTAAACTCATCAAAAGCTAATTAGGAAGAAAGACTTCACAAATGAAGAGTAGGGTGACTAAAAATGTAGACCCTCTTTTGTTGTGACACTATCTGCAAAATGTAAAATTATATTGAAGAGATGGGCTGAAATCAAAACCTTTGTTTGGACCAACTCTGAACTACTGGAGTGTCCAAAATCCAAACATGAGCTTGCAACCTGTTGTCTGCTTCATCTATTTAGATTGTAAACTCTTCAGGTGAGGAAAAATCTCTTATATGTACATCACTTATCACAACGGGACCTTAATCGGGGTTGGGGCTTCTAGACAACAACTTTGCCACCACTAGCAAAAATTTTTTCCTACCATTGTTGTGTTGATTAGCAACCATTAACTGGAGTTGTTTAAAATGTTAATATACACAGCAATGCATATTTTTATCCTGCATTCTAAAAGGAGAATCTATTGGTATCCAGACCGCTCAACTGACCTGGGTTGCATGTGACTGTCCTGCTTTGATCCCTTTCCCAACATCCTTGTCCCCGATGAAGCAGAACATTTCCCAAATTCAGAGACATCAAAAGGGGTGATGGGGGAGAAAAGGGGCAATTTGCCCTGGGCCCCCAAACCAAGTTCTGTTGTCATCTGGTGCACGGGGTCACAGCACTACTCAAGTTTTGCCCAGCTACGCCTCTGTTTCTGTATATCAAGGGGCAGCCCAACCAAATTTGAGTGGCATTGAGACCCCTTGTACTAGGTTGCAATGCCAATCAAATTTTGCCCATCCACCCTTCCATTTCCACCTATGGAGATGCAGACAGACCAAATCTGACATGCAGATGGACCAAATCTGAGTGGCGTTGCACGCCACTTTAGCCACTTGAGCTGTTGGGAGATATGGGTCACTGCATAGAAAAAGTTACTGACAGCAATAAGGGTTTGACAGTGGTGCGCTGTAATACAAGTGTATGTGTAATCATAGCTCACTCTAGAGGCTTGCCCACATACAGAGTAAGAGCCTGCTATCAGTACCACCTAAAGAGTTACTACTTTAGCTCAGGGGGTAGAAAGCGGTGGTTTGGGGGCTAAAGGTTTTATCCCTGCAGCTGACTCATGGTGGAGGGTTGTTACAAATCAACCCCAGCAGAGAAAGAAACAATAGCCCTAGTGAAGTAGTCCCACAGGACATAAAAGTTTATCCCTTGTGATTCATTACAAAGAAGTACGGATAAAAGAAGTTCCATACTAGATTGTAAGCTCTTTGGGAGGGAAATGTTCTTTTGTTTTGTGTTTACATAGCACCTTGGGTTGCTGGTCCAAAATTGAGTCTGCTAGGCATTACTGCAATGCAAATAATAAATAACAACAAATTAATAATCTGGTAGAAATCAGAAATAAACTTCAGGGACAATGAACGGTAATTCCATCCACTTAGCAAAGTCCACGCAATTCCCATTTCAAGGAAGGTAAAATAATAATCACACAGAGCAGAGAATTAACTGGAGTGTTTTCATTTCTAAGAAAAGCCAATCTAGAAGAGGCAGAGGCTCTTGTCAACTTTGTTGCTAGTTGGTTGCACCAAAAAAATCACAGTTGTTTGGAAATGAGGAGAGGAATTGTCAAGTGTGCAATTGACAAGATGCAGCAATAGCACCTTCATCTGTTGTGAAATAACATGAGCAAACTTGTACCACAAAATCAGTTTCCCAGAGTGCTGATAATAGCTATGTATAATATTTACACTGCTTTTCTCTTTCAAAAAAGAGTTCTACCAAGCTCGATATAAAGACATTAAGAGTTATATTTTGCTTATTTTCTTTTGTACATCTGGTATCTTCTTGTAGCCAATTTTCCTTGAAAAATTGATGTTTTGTTGAAGCACATCCAGTAGCTGCACAGCTGGTGCTGCTGTGCCGATTAACAATCTATTACTCAACACTCAGAGTACAGTATAAACCTTGGGAAAGTGGGTGGATCATGCCTCCAAATATCAAGAGCATCTGAACAAACCCACTATCCCTGCAGGTTTTTTTTACAAACTCAGAGCAGAAAAACAGAAACTCACCCACTTTTCGTAGTGCAGCGATACAATAATATACATTCCCTTCTCACTTGTTTTGGTTTACCCTCCCAGACAATCCATAGAAGCTACAACTAAATTAACATTCAGAAATGATCCCCTTTCAAGGGATAACATTGCCACAAATGATTATCTAAAAATCTTTGTTGTGCATTTTGTTAACTTGAGCAAAGACATATTAAGGTTATTTATATTAATATCCAAAATACAATTTTAGCAAACTACCATATAAATTAAATCTAAGATGATCTTGCCGGATAATAGCCCTTGAGATGGGAGTAAAATCTTTTGCAGAGTTAATACCTTATTGGTGTTCTTTCCATTTAATCACCCTTTTGTTTCTGCTGGACAGCCTCTGCTACTTTATTTTCCCAAATCCTACTCCAGACCACAGGTGAACCAAAATGGGTGCATTCTTTGGAAGCGGACATGGAAATCACTGCACTATTTGTGTTAAATTTTCCTTCACTCTTCTAGAGGGAAAAGTTCACCCTAAACATTTACATAGGAAATAAGAACGGCTTATCACTGCTGTTACCAAAGTTCTGGAATAGAATCTACATAGAATAATAGAAATGTGAGCTGGAAGAGACCTCAAGAAGTCATCAAGTCCAGCCCCCTGTGCTGAGGCAGGACCCATTAAAACTAGACCATCCTTGACAAGTGTTTGTCCAACCTGTTTTTAAAAACCTGCAATGATGGATATTCCACAACCTCCCTTGGAAGCCCATTCCAGAGCTTATTATCCTTAGAGTTAGAAAGTTCTCTAATATCCAACCTAAATATCCCTTGCTGTGGATTAAGCCCATTACTTCTTGCCCTGCCTTCGGTGGGCATAGAAAACAACTGATCACAGCCCTTTTTATAACAGCCCTTAACATATTTGAAAACTATTAACAGATCCCCTCTCAGTCTTCTTTTCTCAACATGCCCGGGTTTTTTTTAGCCTTTCCTTATAGGTCAGGTTTTCTAAACCTTTCGTCATTTTTTTGCTCTCCCCTGGACTTTCTCCATTCTCTACTGACTGTGAATAGTCCATGTTCCTGCTATTCTGCAGCTGCCACCTCAAGAACTCCACAACTCATGCACTTCCCTTGTGTCTGTCCCTTCCCTCCATGTCATATTCCACCAGCAATTGCTGAAAAGGTGGAATCTTTGCCAGACCTTTCATGTTTGTCTAGCCTTCACCTCCACCACACAATCCTTTCACCAGACATTTTCCAGGCTCACTCTTCTGGTCCAGAACACACTTTCTTTATGAGAAATTTCCCTGAAACTGAGCTTCCCCACTGGCTTAGGATATAGGGATAAGGTTCCAGTACGTTTTTTCCCCTCTTATAGCTGTATTGGTGACATATGCATATTCCCCGTCACAGGATATGTGCTGCACACCTCAGATTCCCCTCCCTGAGCTAGCACACTAGCACAGATTTCAAGAAGGAACTGAAAATCTGTTCCAGATAGTTTGTAATGAATCATCTAGTATATGTACGTGTAGCACAGCTCTCTACTCCATGGAATGCCAGTGATTGCGACTCTATGTCCCCTTTAGCAGCTGGCCCACCCAGGAGTATCTGCTATAGATAGTATTTTGGGGGCATAGATTCTCTGTAGGTCAGCCATTTGAATGAGACATAGTCACAAGCACACGAGCAGTTCTGATACTCCATCCAGTAAAGGGTAGCAATGTGTGCCCACACATTGGTCAATACAAGTTCCGCTCCAGATTATCACTGATTGGAGGAGGGGGGGGGAAGGGAAAGAAAAGATGACTTAGGCCAGCATTTTCAGAAGTGGCCACTAATTCTGAGTGACCACTTTTGAAGTGCCCAACTTGAGACATTTTAACGGTGTGCCAAGTTGGGCCTCCAAAAATGGAGACGCAAATTCGGAGGTTGCTTATGAAATTTTGGACAGAGTGTATTAGCAAGATGAGGTTATGGCAGCAGTTCAATTTATAATTCAGTTATAATTCAGGAAGGTTTTATATTCTCTTTGGGAAAAATGCTGATGACCAGGTAGCACCAGAATATCTTAGAGGTTGTTAAATTGGTGGCAGTAGTAAAATCATAGTTGGAAGACTCATAGTTTATCCTAATAATAATAAAAACTTTAAGACTAACCTTAGTAATATTCTGGACTGAAAAGTCTTATTAGGAGTATATTATGTGTTTTTAAAGTAGCTACTTAAATCTGTCCTAGTTAGTTTACATATATGACAAGACAGGTAGAATCACAAAGGAACTTAGTTGTGGTGAAGCTCAGCATTGCCATACCTAACTTTTAGGCGCTAGAGTTGCAAAAGGATGTTGGTGCCTAACTGCTACTTTTGGTACCTAAATCCCAGAATCAGGCACCACTGGGATTCACAAAACCCCTGCTCAGTGCCTCAAACTGCTTGGCATCTAAATTTTTGCAGTAAAGGTTCCCTAGGCACCTATGTTTCAGCTATGAGCACGTGTATGCTGCCCCATGCCAGGCACCTGGACGTCTAAGCCCCCCTGTGATGCATGAACTGGGGGAAGATATATGTTCCTCTGCCTAAAATCACCTGCAGGTCCTGATTTGATAAGCATGCTCAGACCTCACCAGCTCGACTGGGGCCCAGTCCACCTATAGGCAAGCTTACACAGAGCAGCCAAGAGGGAGGAAGCCCTCCCTCATAACTTTTATCCCAGTGGTTACGGTACCCACCTCAGACGTGGGAAACCCCCGGTTCAAGTTTCCTCATCCACCTGAGGTGGAGGAGGGATTTGAACAGGGACCTGCATCTCTGAAGTGAGTGGCATAACCACTGGGTTATAGGATATTCTGATGTGGGGCTCTTGGTTTCTTCTGCTGAAATTGTTTTACTGTGGATAGTAAATAAAAAATGCCTGTGGAGCAGGAGGACTGGATCCTGGTCTTCCACCTCCCACGTGAGTGCTCATGCATGTTTGTGTTCTCTTTCTCTCCCACTCTCCACTCCCCTACTCCCCCCAAATTATTTTCAAAGGCACAAATGTCAGTTAGGCACCTAACTCTCATTTTTGCCTCCCACTTGGGTCCCTGTATCTCATTTCCTTATCTGTGAAATTAGGATAATAATACTTCCTTTCTCCCTTCCTTTGTCTGTCTAGACTGTAAGTTCCTCAGGGCAGGGGCTGACTGTTACAACATTGTGTTGTGTTATATACGTGTTAGAGCATCTATGGGGCCCCCAATCTCAGTTAGGACCTTGAGGTGCGACCATCATTATATAAATGATAAATAATCATTATAACTTGAATGAAAACACTACGCAAACTCTTAGCAGTGGCGGAGAGCTGTATCAGAAGTATTCTAATTACAGCAGAGGAAAGCCCTAGGACTGATCTGGCCAGGAGGGAGAGCCACATCACAGGAGGCAGTTGCTGCCCTGAGAGAGAGGAAGATACCATGCTACATGCAGCTGCCAGAAGGTACTTTGTGGTGAGCAGATACCATGCATGCTGCCTTAACCCAGAGGGTAACCTTGGGACAGTTGCAGGAGGGGATAGGAAGTGGCCTGGGGAAGGCAGCCTTTAGCGCCCCTGTCTGTCAGATCACTGATAGTCCTCAAAGGGCCCTAGGTTGGAGCCTGGTGAACTGGGCGGGTCTGGGCTCCCCTACCAATCACTGCCCCTGCAAGTCGTGGGCCTAAACCCCTGCCCAGCAGGTGATGCTCCCCTATCAACTAGCCTCTGAGCGAGGACTGTCACACCATCATATATTCCTTTACCTACTAAACCTGTATTTCTACATATCATTAAAATAAAGGGAGAGTACATCCATAGTAAATGAGACAAAAATCTTTATAAATTAGCTACAGGGTTCCTGTGTCACCAGGTTTAATTCTGGAACAATAGCAGCATTTGAGAAGTTCTATAAAAGTATTCTAATTACAGAAGAAACCCAAGGAAATCATTCAGATCCTATCTGTGTTCCTCTAATATTCTTCTTGTATTTTTAATTTTTTTTTTTTTTAAAAAAAGCCTTTTTTAAAAGGCACATCTTGTGTTGTCAGTTTTGTGCAGCTCCCTCTCCTGTTCAGGCTGCATAATTCACAAGATGTAATAGGAGGAAGGAAATTTTGTGTAAATTATTTTTTACATTTTAAAACAACACAGTAGGGAGATTAAAAACTGGATCCCTTTCTGATTTGCTTTACCTTGCAAAAGCAGAACAAGCCTAAAATTTCCAATCTGTAATACTCCATGTTTTTAAAATTACAGGCCTGAGAGGTTTGTTTGGCATGAAATGAAAACCACTAACAAATTGCTAGTGGTAAAACATTGCATGAACATTGTTTCTTGCAAAATATTGGAAATAACTATTGTAGCATTACTCAACAGTTAAGCAACCTCTGTTTACTGTAAGTATTAGCTGCTTGAACAACGTGTACTGCAGACGTATATTCACTCCCTCTGGATCCAAACTCCTAAATGGTCACATGAACCATAAAAGCAAAACAAAAACTCAGCAAACAAGTCCTTTTTCTAACTGGCCTGATGTCTGTAGTTGGAAAGCACTGCTAACTTCCAGAGTCACTAAACAGAACCATGTTTATTTTTTAAAGTATACAAAACAGTTTGAAAGGATACATCTCATTTAGAGGAAAAGAATGATTTGGTTATGCTTGCTATTTGAGGCGTTCAGCCAAATTGTGCATAATGGTATGTACAAAGCCATCATGCATTTATTTAGGTCCTCACAGGAAACAATTAGACCTACTCCTTGTGGAATGGTCCTACAACTCCTTGTGTGAGAATGCCACACATTTGAGGTTGGAAAAACATGTATGACCCCTCTTCCTCAGGGCAGAAAGTGAAGAATTTAAAGAAATTGAAGAAGTCCCCCATGAATGAAAGAATTCAGTGTAGTTCAGTGCAATGATAGGAAAAGATAAACTCACTTGGCCTTTTACCCATTTACTTTATATAGGGCCTGATCTTGTAGGTTCTGGGTGACTCCAGTTCCCACTGGCTTCAGTGGGAGTTTGGGATGCTCAGGGCTTCTCAGGAAGTGTTCAGAACTTACCAGGACTGGTTCCATATTTTCTCTGGTATACTTCTATAGGACCACATGGTAATTAGAGAGTGACATGATTTGTAACCATAAGTCCAAACTCCTCCAGGTTTTCTTTGATTTATTATTTATTTTTGGAGGGGGTCAGTGTGGAGGTGGGGAAGGTTTTCAGATTTGATTCCCCCCCATTTCAAATCTGCTTCTCCAATTTTGGTTCCAGTTGGAATCTAAAACTAAAAGGGTCTATTTCCCAAATCCAGTGCTGTTGCAGCCCAAGATGCAGAGACACAGCAAAAACCGCCCATCACTTGATTTTGAGGCAAAATCTTACAAGGATGGATCACAAGTTCTTGATGCCATCAAGCCTAAACACAAAGCATAACCATGGTTCATCTTGAATTTGAACCACAGCATAAACCTAGTCTGGATCCAAACATGTCCTCTTTGGACCATCTGCCACTGCTGTGTATAATGCTACTTCTATGCAACATCTAGAAAAATAGTATTTCAATGTATTTCAAAGGTACCAGGAGCCAAATTCTTTTCTGAGTTACACCAGTGAAACTGAACATAATTTCAGGTTTCAGAGTAGCAGCCGTGTTAGTCTGTATTCGCAAAAAGAAAAGGAGGACTTGTGGCACCTTAGAGACTAACAGATTTATTTGAGCATAAGCTTTCGTGAGCTACAGCTCACGTCATCAGATGCATTCAGTGGAAAATACAGTGGGGAGATTTATATACATAGAGAACATGAAACAATGGGTGTTACCATACACACTGTAACCAGAGTGATCACTTAAGGTGAGCTATTACCAGCAGGAGAGTGAGGTGGGGGGAGAGAAAACCTGGATTTGTCCTGGAAATGGCCCACCTTGATTATCATACACATTGTAAGGAGAGTGATCACTTTAGATAAGCTATTACCAGCAGGAGAGTGGGGTGGGGGGAGAGAAAACCTTTTGAAGTGATACACACCTATTTTTTCATGGTCTGTGTGTATAAAAATATCCTCACTGCATTTTCCACTTTTATGCATCCGATGAAGTGAGCTGTAGCTCACAAAAGCTTATGCTCAAATAGATTCATAGATATTTAGGTCAGAAGGGACCATTATGATCATCTAGTCTGACCTCCTGCACAACGCAGGCCACAGAATTTCACCCACCACTCCTACAAGAAAACCTCACACCTATATCTGTGCTATTGAAGTCCTCAAATCATGGTTTAAAGACTTCAAGGAGCAGAGAATCCTCCAGCAAGTGACCCGTGCCCTATGCTACAGAGGAAGGCGAAAAACCTCCAGGGCCTCTTCCAATCTGCCCTGGAGGAAAATTCCTTCCTGACCCCAAATATGGCGATCAGCTAAACCCTGAGCATATGGGCAAGATTCATCAGCCAGATACTACAGAAAATTCTTTCCTGGGTAACTCGGATCTCACCCCATCTAATAGCCCATCACAGGCCATTGGGCCTATTTACCATGAATATTTAATTACCAAAACCATGTTATTCCATCATACCATCTCCTCCATAAACTGATAGAGTTTAATCTTAAAGCTAGATTGATCTTTTGCCCCCACTGCTTCCCTTGGAAGGCTATTCCAAAACTTCACTCCTCTGATGGTTAAAAACCTTCGTCTAATTTCTAGTCTAAATTTCCTAGTGGCCAGTTTATGTCCATTTGTTCTTGTGTCCACATTGGCACTGAGCTTAAATAATTCCTCTCCGGTATTTATCCCTCTGATATATTTATAGAGAGCAATCATATCTCCCCTCAGCCTTCTTTTAGTTAGGCTAAACAAGCCAAGCTCCTTGAGTCTCCTTTCATAAGACAAGTTTTCCATTCCTCGGATCATCCTAGTAGCCCTTCTCTGTACCTGTTCCAGTCTGAATTCATCCTTCTTAAACACAGGAGACCAGAACTGCACACAGTATTCCAGGTGAGGTCTCACCAGTGCCTTGTATAACGGTACTAAAACCTCCTTATCCCTACTGGAAATACCTCTCCTGATGCATCCCAAGACCGCATTAGCTTTTTTCACAGCCATATCACACTGGCGGCTCATAGTCATCCTATGATCAACCAATACTCCAAGGTCCTTTTCCTCCTCCGTTACTTCTAATTGATGCGTCCCTAGCCTATAACTAAAATTCTTGTTATTAATCCCTAAATGCATGACCTTACACTTCTCACTATTAAATTTCATCCTATTACTATTACTCCAGTTTACAAGGTCATCCAGATCCTCCCGTAGGGTATCCCTGTCCTTCTCTAAATTGGCAATACCTCCCAGCTTTGTATCATCCGCAAACTTTATTAGCACACTCCCACTTTTTGTGCCAAGGTCAGTAATAAAAAGATTAAATAAGATTGGTCCCAAAACCGATCCTTGAGGAACTCCACTGGTAACCTCCCTCCAGCCTGACAGTTCACCTTTCAGTAGGACCCATTGTAGTCTCCCCTTTAACCAATTCCTTATCCAATTTTCCTATTGATCCCCATCTTATCCAATTTAAATAAATTGGTTAGTCTCTAAGGTGCCACAAGTACTCCTTTTCTTTTCGTTGGAGTCTGTTTTTGAAGTTTTTTTTGTTGAAGTATTGCCACTTTTAGGTCTGTAATTGAGTGACCAGAGAGAATGAAGTGTTCTCCAACTGGTTTTTGAATGTTATAATTCTTGACGTCTGATTTGTGTCCATTTATTCTTTTATGTAGAGACTGTCCAGTTTGACCAATGTACATGGCAGAGGGGCATTGCTGGCACATGATGGCATATATCACATTGGTAGATGTGCAGGTGAACGAGGCACACTTCCTGAGAAGCCACACTACCACCCACCCCCCACTGTTCCTCAGACATTCTTGTCAACTGCTGGAACTGGCCCACCTTGATTATCACTACAAAAGGTCATCTGTCCCCACCCCGCTTCCCTTCAGTGATCACTCTGGTTACAGTGTGTATGGTAACACCCATTGTTTCATGTTCTCTATGTATATAAATCTCCCCACTGTATTTTCCACTGAATGCATCCGATGAAGTGAGCTGTAGCTCACGAAAGCTTATGCTCAAATAAATTTCGTAGTCTCTAAGGTGCCACAAGTACTCCTTTTCTTTTTGAACATAATTTAGTTCTTGTACAATAATTTAAATTAAATGCATTTCCCTGAATTTTGTTAATGTGTGTGAAATACCCTCTTACATGCTGAAGACTAAATTGTCTATGACACGTTTGTCTTTCATAATTTGAACAAGTATTGATTATTTCATTCTTTTTTCAGTGGAACTGAAATTAACATGGATCTTTTGGGTTACATTTGGATTCTGGTGATTCCTTCCTCATTTCCAAACTTTTAATTTTGACAAATACACTTGGAGAAGGGATTTCATAAAAATGTGCTTGACATTTTTTCCTTACTTTTTGATCAACTTTACATGCATTCATCAATAAAAAGAAACCAGCTCTCAGAATGAAAGTTTGTTGTTTAACAACTTCCCTCACTGCTGGTTGGCTGACTCTGCAACCTCAGTGCAGAAAATATTACAGGTCCTATATAAACATAGCAAGAATTATACTTCCATGAATTTTCTGGAAGGTAGGAAGTAATACAATGGGTTTAAACTGTAAACTAAGGCACAGAATGTGTCACAATATATTCAGCAAATGATAATGCAAACTGCAGTAAAATGGAGATGGGGGAATTGCATCTGGTTGAGAAATTACTGAATACTTAGAACCAGGAACAAGAATACAGAAAATTGAGGGTTGGCAGGTGGGTGAATTCCCTACTAGACTAAACCAGATTTAAAGTAGGTCAGATTTTCCCTTTTGAGAATGAGGATAAGGAACATAACTCTGTGTGACATGTGATCCATTATATTTAATTTTCTTCATTTCCATCCTCTCCCAGGAGCCTTGCCGATTGAAAATCTTGGGTTTTACAACTATGGCAATTATCTAAACTAATACTATAGAGTTACCTACAATCATTGTTATTATACTTTAAGGATCTGTTAACATTTTTGTTAGGGGTCCCCTTTCCCCCCTTGATTTAAAATTTGGCTGCTAAAATTAGCTCCAGCTAAAACTTGGAACGCACACCCTCGCAGACAAGCTTTAGCGAAAATATGTCCTGGACCTGTCTGCAACTTTACTTGTGTAACTCTTCTGTCAGGTGGTGTTGGCAGGAACAAGGGCTGGGATCAAATAGCGAGGGGTTCCTCTTAAGAGTAACAAAATACCACTGGCTCAAACTCTCACCAAAAAAACCTGGGCTCACTAAATATCCTCCTTGGGTGCACTTAATAAGCAATACTTCCCCACCCACAAACACTGAGTCTGTGCATGAAACAAGAAACTTTTTCTTAGGGGAAACGGGAACAGTCGGCATCAAACTGGGAAAACACAGCGACAACAGACCAACACTTATATTAAGAATAATATTATGCTGGGGGTTGGGTGAAATCTAATTGAAGCCGGGGGGGGGGGTGTCATAATAGACACCCTTCATTCAGGATAAATGTAAAAAGCAATTAAGCTTCTTTATGGACTAGATCGCTGAAACAACAAGAGCCTCCACCCAAAACACAAGCCATGCAGCTTGGGGTTTTTCCCTGTGGTCAGCATGCAAATACATGGTATTACAGGCTGGGAATTGTTAGATGGAGCTATTATGTTGCACTCCATATGTTTATGGAAATATGCTTATAAGTGTAAATATAATGTAACTGGAATATGCTTTATGCAAAAGATCTCTTGTAAGGTATCATTACAAAGCTTATAATCTACTGAGTGTGTTCATCCTATTTGTATAAATGTATCATTCTTGTATCTGAAACTAGAAATATGAAGTATTACTCTGAAGTCCTATTGTAACTATGCAAAGTGTGGGCCATTAATGGTGGCTTAGAATCTTAATGGCTCCTATTGACCAGGACAATTGGTTGTAAATGGCTCTGTTTACTTGTAAGCCTTCCTCTGTTCCTGGGAGTCAGGCCGGAAAGAATGGAGACTTGGGGTCTCACAGGACATGTGACCATGTCACCTGGTACTGGAATACATCTTAAACCTGGTGCTTTTCCATTTAGAAGGAGGGGTGGGGATCCAGAGAGACAAAAGTTTCCCCCCTTGTGACAAAGCCATAAAAGGGAGTGGAACAGAACAAAGGGGGCTGCCAATCCTGAGAAATCTCCTAGTTACCATTTGAACTGGAACTAACAAGAACTGTACCAGGAGAAAGGATTGGGCCCAGACTAAGAAGGAGTCTAGTCTGTGAAAGAAGCTTTTTGGAACATCTCTGAGGGTGAAATTTATCTCTATTCAGTTTCTTAAATGTATTAGGCTTAGACTTGCATGTTTTGTGTTATTTTGCTTGGTAACTTACTTTGTTCTCTCTGTTATTACTTGAAACCCCTTAATTCCTACTTTTTATACTTAATAAAATCACTTTATTAATCGTCCCAGAGTAAGTGATTAATACCTAGGGGAGCAAACAGCTGTGCATATCTCTCTATCACTGTTATAGAGGGCAGACAATTTATGAGTTTACCCTGTATAAGCTTTATGCAGAGTAAAACAGATTTATTTGGGGTTTGGATCCCATTGGGAGCTGGGTGTCTGAGTGCTGGAGATAGGTAACTTGCTGAGCAGTTTTTAGTTAAAGTTTGCAGCTTTGGGGGTGTGTACCAGACCTGGATCTGTGTTGCAGCAGACTAGCATGTCTGGCTCAACAAGGCAGGGTTCTGGAATCCCAAGCTGGCATTGGAAAACGGGCTCAGAGGTAATTCTAGCACGTCAGATGACAGCCTCAAGGGGGTGTCTGTGACCGAACCTGCCACACAAGCATTCTGAGTGTGTGTGGTGGGGGTATTGTTTGATGGAGCACTCTGTTTGTATGTGTATAAGAGAAGAAGGGGCAGAAACCGCAGAGAAGCACACAGAATAAGCAGCAGTGAAATGTCAGAGACAGCCAGAGAAGCACTTGTAGCATGACCCTGAAAAAGAAAGACCCCAAGAAAGAGATTTTGGGTAGAGTGCTTGCTGGTAAAAGGCTTAGAAGGGTGAGCAAAATAACTGTCTCCTGCTGTTTGATTCTTACTGTGTTCAGGGGAACAGGACTTTGTATAAATTTTTTGTCTATACAATTGCATCAAAGCTGTACCTGCCTTCATCATCAATTTCTCCCTCTAACAGACAGAACCTGTAAGATCCTGCATGTTGGCTAATCACTCTGGTCAAAAGGGATAACAAAAGTAAAATACACACACAGTAACTTTGGCAATAGTCCTTTACCTCAGTTCCTTGCCTGTCAGTGTGAATATCCAATAGGCAGGTATCCCTTTAGCGACTTTAGGACTTCCTACTTCCTCCTCTATCACACCACACTCATGGTTTGGTGTCAGTGGGTAGTCAGAGAGTTCAGGAGTGCACTCAGGCAGCCTGTCTCCAGCCCCTTGGGGAAGTGCTGCCTGGTCTGTTCCTGAGGCTCCACCACCTCACACAGCTATGGTAATTTCAGCTTTACTGGTGCTGGATAGGGGGAGCCCCTCAGTAGAGCACACTCAGCTCTGCCTTGCTGCTGAGCTCTGCAGCTTCAGCAAAGAGCTGTCCCTGTGCCATTGCCTCTGCCTAAGTCAGTGGAGGGAGATCATATAGGATGCTTAATCAGAGTTCTTGTTACTAGAGATTTACTCCTTGCCACAAGATAGGAACCCTTTTTCACTCTCTCTTCTCAGTTCAGTCCCACTGCCTCATCAATTCAGTGTTCATGTACAGTTTTAGTGACTCCTCAAAGTGTCATTTTGAGGACTTCTGGGTAGAAAGTTTATGAAAACGAGCTCTCTGTGGCCTTACTTTCCCTTGTTCAACAATAAATGGTGGCAGAGTGCTCCTTCCTCTATGAAGCTTTTGTCCGCTCTTTCCCCTGTTGTAGCAAGTGCCCTCCTGTAGCAACCTGCATGGAACTTTGAGGGAGGAGCATAGGTTGCAGGAGGCAAGATTTTGGAGGAGGCATAGGAAGTCAGTCTGCGCACACATGGCTAGAATGATAGCTGCACTTGCGTCATCTCTGTAAACAGTTCTGTTAATAAACAGCCAGATTAATTTTAGGAACATACAGTCTTCTCATGTTATTACCCAGCATGCGGTATGTGTAACATCTACCCTCTATAGCAGTGGTGGGCAACCTGTGGCCCACGGGCTGCACGTGGTCTGTCAGGGTAATCCACTGGCAGGCTGCAAGACATTTTGTTTACACTGACTGTCCACAGGCACAGCTGCCCGGAGCAACCAGTGGCTGCGGTTCACCATTCCCAGCCAATGGGAGCTGCACGAAGTGGCACGGGTTGCAGGGACATGCTGGATGCCACTTCCCACAGCTCCCATTGGCCGGGAATGGTGAACCACGGCCACTGGGAGCTGTGGGTGGCCATGCAGGTGGACAGTCAACATAAGCAAAATGTCTTGCAGTCTGCCAGCAGATTACCTTGACGGGCCGCGTGCGGCCCGTAGGCCACAGGTTGCCCACTTCTGCTCTATAGCTAGAGGACACAGGGCTAACACTTGTTATCTGGGCACCAATTTAGGCATGTTAACACATACAAAAATTGAAGTGTCATAGGGAGAGAAAACAATTCGCCATGCCGTCTAATTTGGTTCTCTTGAAATGGTCTGGGAACTCTGAATGAGAGATGGAAAAAGGATTTCTAGGGACTGTACAATTAAAGGCTACCTGTGCTGAAACTCTGGGGCCCGTTGAGCAAGGGTGACAGAACTGGGCTCATGGTACCTGCCAGGCTCCTGGAACTGGATGTGAACTGACAGAGACAGAAGCCTACGTGCAAGGAGACTGACTTGAATCTCTAAAAAGAAATTCACACAATGGGCCCCTCCCTCCACACAGGTAGCTCTATATGACCTCAAGGGACCCTCTTAGAAAAAAAAATACCAGGATCCTCAGCAAGCTCTCAGATGCCTCTGTTGAGACCTGAGTTCTACACTCAACCAGGTGTAAAGGGTAACATGGAACTGCTCTGCCCAAGGAGCAGCCCCAGGGAGGAATTATGACACAGAATGTCATAATTCCTTTCCTATTTCCCTTTTGCTCCAGGGTCAGGCAGTGGAGTAAGTTACTGCAGCCCTTGAAAGCATGCAGTTTGCTTACGTCCAAGCTGGCCAACAAGTGAAAGTGCAGAACCAAGGCTCCACCTACTCTTCACCTTGTCGCCCATTTGCTCACAGAGTATCTAGGCCTCAAGGGCTACAATCCACACCCAAACTGAACTCAAGATCCAGGTAGGCCAAGCAAGGGGATAGGGTGGGGTTGAACTTCACTGCCTCTCACTCCCCAGCACAACTGAGTGAGACAAAGAGTCTCAGGGCTACACAGACAGAGCATGGGAAGCCATCAGGGAGGAGGGAGATCCATTGCCTTCCCAGCTGAGCATACAAATTCCGTCCATGGTTGGCAAACTACTGCAATCAGGGAGTGAGGTTCACAAATACACAAAACCTTGAATTCAATATTCAGCTTGAGTGGGCTTGAAATTAAATGCAAATACTCGTATGCAAGCAGAAACCAGTTCCCACACCACCACCAGAGTATTGAATTTGGAATTGTGTATAGATGGATATAGCTCTATCCAGCAACCCCGGCCCCTCCAGCACCAAGAATCTCTTGTAGTTTTACTGTATAATACTCTGAATTCATGTTTAAATTCTGATACCACAATTTACAAAGGCTTTCATAACATACTGTAGTAACCTGATGGGAGGAGGCTATTTAAACCACCTAGGTCTATCCACTACTGCACCTTTGCTTTTATTGGAAGTGATGGTATTTCGTGCAAAAAACCCTCAATCTTGCTAACTCATGTAGTGGTTTTGATACTAAATTTTTTTAAAAAAAGTACAACCAGCATTTTAAAAATGGAGGGCCTGATTCTCAGGTGGGTAAATTGGCATAGCTCCAGCAAAGACAATGTATTGAGTCAAATCCTCCAAAATCATGAGGCTGGTTTACATTTATTTTTTTAAAACTCCTGGTGTCAGTCATAAGGTTTCACGTTTTCAGACTTCACCCTGCAACCTGGAGGTTGGACAGATACTTTTTATTAAAAAATGAAAGCTGAGATTCTCATGTTATCACATGCCTCCAGGAGCTGGGGCTTTAAGAAAAGCAATAAATATAAGACTTGTAGTAAAATCATAAGAGTTGGCAATGCTGCCAATCTAACTGAAATCTGAATCTGGTCCTCTTTATCATCCTTATATCTGAATTTCTTTGTTCCTAATTTGTCCGACTTTTAAATGATATATCATTTGTAATTTCCCCCTCTCTTTTCCTTCTCTTATTACAGGTTCTCCCTTAAAATTTTTAATACAATCTCCTTGCCCTCACGGGATTTTGAATGTAAGCTCTGTGCTCTTGTATCATGAAGCACTACCAATAGTACATGCATTTTTCTGGAGCCCTGAGGAGATAAACTGGGTGAGAGTGGGAAGCTATTTTCCATCTATAATCATGTGTAACGGATGACAACCATGTGAATACACACTCATAATTCACTCCTAGGACTTCACTGCTGTTCAAACATTTCTTGAGTAGCCTCACAAGTGATAAACACGTGTTATAAGCAGGCAAAGCCAGCTAGATCACAGGCTATTACAGAATCCCAGTTATACCACAACAGCCTCAGAGGTTTGGCAGATTAGTAGTACTTGTATATTACACTATCTTCTTCTGAAACAGATTTGCAGCAATTCCTCACTGTGGCGTAAGGTTCTGAGCACCTAAAGTGATATTTACACCTATCAGTGATCCATTATTTTGCTTCTCAGTGCCAGTCTAGCCACTAATTCCATGAAGCAATCAGCAGTTGCCCTCCTCCCCAGCCAGTAATCACATTACCCAGGGGCATGAAAGCAACAGAAAGAGGTGTAAGACCTTTATCCAAGACCATTCTGCTGTCATTTCTCTTGTGAGTTCTTTGTTCAAAATGAGCTTCCTTTTGAAGTGATGCATTAAATACAGAAAAAAAGTGATAATGTAGCTGTTGCTGTTGGGTTTTTTGTTTTTTTAAACCAAAACTTGTGCCTTCCGCTCCCCAATCTGTTGTACAAAAGTCACAGAGCTGCTGAGGCACATATTGTTGTCGATTTATACAGTCGAGTCCAGATGACTGATACAATGACTCCTGAAATCCAAGGGAAGGGCCGCGGGGAGAAGGGGCAGCACAAGAGGTGGGGCCATGGTTTGGGCACCCGTGGCCCCCCACTTTTAGGGAGTTTCTGCCCCTCCTGGCTATAATCACTGTTGAAGCAAGTTTGTAACTTTCATTATCACTGGAGAAATTTTTGAACCAGCTGCAAGAGCTTGCCAGGGTGGACAGAACAGCTTGTCACTGGGTGTGTTTTTTCCAAGAGGTCCAGGAGAGTACAGCTCATAAGCATACTGTAGGACTCCATCCTTTCATGCCTTCCATTTGAAGTCCATATTAAACAACAATGGGATCTCACAGAAGCATAGAAATGTAGGAAGGGACCTTGAGAAGTTAGCAAGTCCAGCCCCCTGCACTATGGCGGGACCAAGTAAACACAGACCATCCTTGATGCGTGTTTGTCCAACCTGTTCTTAAACACCTCCTGTAATGGGGATTCTACAACTTTCCTTGGAAGTCTATTCCAGTGCTTAACTACCCTTACAGTTAGAAAGCTTTTCTTAATATCTAACCTACATCTCCCGTGCTGCAGATTACACCCATCACTTCTTGTCCTACCCTCAGTGGATATAGACAACTATAGAGCACAGTCCTCTTTATAACAGTCCTTAGCAGATCTGAAGACTGTTATTTCCCCACTCAATCTTCTCTTCTCCAGACTAAACAAACCCAGTTTTTTCAATCATTCCTCGTAGATCATGTTTTCCAGATCTTTAATCTTTTTTGTTGCTCTCCTTTGAACTTCCTCAAATTTGTCCACATTTTTCCTAAAGTGTGGCACCCAGAACTGGACACAGTACTCCAGCAGAGGCCTCATCAGTGCAGAGTAGAGCTAGACAATTACCTCCCATGTCTTACATACAGCATTCCTGTTAATACACCGCAGAATGATATTAGCCTTTTTTCCAACTGCATCAAATTGTTGACTCATACTCAATTTGTGATCCACTATAACCCCCAGATCCTTTTAATCAGTACTGCCACCAATGTTCCCTCTAATTTTTGACAGGTTGTGTGAGCAAAAAATTGCTTCTGTGCAAATTTTTGTGTGCATGGTGTTTCGCCATGTGTGCAGGGTTTAGGATCTGTGTGCACGCGCGTACACCCACACAGCTTAGAGGGAACAGTGACTGCCACCTAGGCAATTATTCCCCATTTTGTAGCTCTGTATTTGATTTTTTTTCCTTCCTAAACATAGTACTTTGCACTTGTCTTTACTGAACTTCATCTTGTTGAATTCAGACAAGTTCTCCAATTTGTCAAGGTCCTTTTGAATTTGAATTCTGTCCTCCAAAGTGCTTGTAACACCTTCCAGTGTGGTGTCATCTGCAAATTTTAAAAGCATACTCTCCACTCCATTTTCTGAGTCATTAATGAAAACATTGGATAGTAGCAGACAAAGGACTCCCCATGCAGGACTCCACTGTATAAGCCAACCCAGTGAACTACTGATATGGTCTTTCAATCAGTTGTGCACCCACCTTATAGTAATTCCATCTAGACCACATTTCCCTATTGCTTATGAAAATGTCATGTCGGACTAAGTCAGAAGCATTACTAAAATAAAAATATATCACATCTACTGCTTCTCCCCTATTCAGTGGGTCAGTAACCCTGTTGAAGGAGGAAATTAGGCTGGTTTGACATGATTTGTTCCTGACAAATCCATGCTGGCTATTCCTTATAATTCTATTATCCTCCAGGTGCTTACAAATTAATTGTTTAATAATTTATTCCAATATCTTTCCAGGTATCAAAGTTAGGCTTTGTCACGGTTCCTCCCCCACTCTGAACTCTAGGGTACAGATGTGGGGACCTGCATGAAAAACCTCCTAAGCTTATCTTTACCAGCTTAGGTCAAAACTTCCCCAAGGTACAAAATATTACACCTTGGACTGGCCGCTACCACCACCAAACTAATACTGGTTACTGGGGAAGAGCTGTTTGGACGCGTCCTTCCCCCCAAAATACTTCCCAAAACCTTGCACCCCACTTCCTGGACAAGGTTTGGTAAAAAGCCTCACCAATTTGCCTAGGTGACTACAGACCCAGACCCTTGGATCTTAAGAATAATGAACAATCCTCCCAACACTTGCACCCCCCCCTTTCCTGGGAAATGTTGGATAAAAAGCCTCACCAATTTGCATAGGTGACCACAGACCCAAACCCTTGGATCTGAGAACAATGAAAAAGCATTCAGTGTTTTACAAGAAGACTTTTAATAAAAAATAGAAGTAAATAGAAATAAAGAAATCCCCCCTGTAAAATCAGGATGGTAGATATCTTACAGGGTAATTAGATTCAAAAACATAGAGAACCCCTCTAGGCAAAACCTTAAGTTACAAAAAAGATACACAGACAGAAGTAGTTATTCTATTCAGCACAATTCTTTTCTCAGCCATTTAAAGAAATCATAATCTAACACATACCTAGCTAGATTACTTACTAAAAGTTCTAAGACTCCATTCCTGGTCTATCCCTGGCAAGCGCAGCATACAGACAGACACAGACCCTTTGTTTCTCTCCCTCCTCCCAGCTTTTGAAAGTATCTTGTCTCCTCATTGGTCATTTTGGTCAGGTGCCAGCGAGGTTACCTTTAGCTTCTTAACCCTTTACAGGTGAGAGGAGCTTTCCCCTGGCCAGGAGGGATTTCAAAGGGGTTTACCCTTCCCTTTATATTTATGACAGGCTTATTGGTCTATAATTCCCCAGCTCCTCTCTGTTCCCCTTCTCTAGTCTTCTGGGACTTCACCTGTTCTCTAAGAGTTCTCAAAGGTAATTGCTAACAATGCTGAGATTGCTTCAGCTAGTTCCTTAAGTACCCTATGATAGATTTCAGTAGGCCCTGCCAACTTGAATACATCTGAGTTATCTAATATTCTTTAACCTATTCTTTCCCTATTTTTGACTTGCAGTCTTTCCCCCCTCACTGTTAATATTACTTGTGTTGAGAGTCTGGTAACCATTAATCTTTTCAGTGAAGACTGAAGCAAAATAGACATTAAGCACCTCAGCTTTCTTGATGTCATAAGTTATTCGCTCTCCTTTCCCACTAAGTAGAGGACCAACACGTTCCTTCACTTTTCTCTTTTTCCTAATGTATTTAAAGAACCTCTTCTTATTGCCTTTTGTGTCCCTGGCTAGGTGTAACTCATTTTGTGCCTTGGCCTTTCCAATTTTGTTCCTAAATGGCTTCACTGGTTGGGCTGCAGTGTCAGAATATGCCACTGATATTCAATTCTCTGTCTGCTTTGGATTCTACAGTCTTGTTGCTGTCCCAGACCCAAATTCATCTAACATTGCTGACATCAATAACACCAGACTAGAGATAAATTTGCCACCCAAGTATAGAGGCAGGGATCAGGATGAAAATAAACTGGCTACAACTCAGCGCAGATAGGAGAAGATGTGACAGGGGGAAACAGTTACAGGCATGGATGCAGGACATCTATTGCACCTTTCATCAAAGCAGAGTTAGTCATGTATTGGATCTACCACTAAACCTGGATTTCCAGATAGCAGTAGTGCTTTACATTAAATACTGCAGGCCAGGGGACTGTTACTCTTCCTCTCTAATGTAATATCACATTGCCCACCCACACATTTGTCTCCTCCTGCCTCAACTACTGTAAATCATAGAATATCAGGGTTGGAAGGGACCCCAGAAGGTCATCTAGTCCAACCCCCTGCTCGAAGCAGGACCAATTCCCAGTTAAATCATCCCAGCCAGGGCTTTGTCAAGCCTGACCTTAAAAACCTCTAAGGAAGGAGATTCTACCACCTCCCTAGGTAACGCATTCCAGTGTTTCACCACCCTCTTAGTGAAAAAGTTTTTCCTAATATCCAATCTAAACCTCTCCCACTGCAACTTGAGACCATTACTCCTCGTTCTGTCATCTGCTACCATTGAGAACAGTCTAGAGCCATCCTCTTTGGAACCCCCTTTCAGGTAGTTGAAAGCAACTATCAAATCCCCCCTCATTCTTCTCTTCTGCAGGCTAAACAATCCCAGGTCCCTCAGCCTCTCCTCATAACTTATGTGTCCCTCTAGTTAGGAAGAGTCTGAAAGCCCCAGTTAGTGCAGACCAAATTGCCTGCCTTCTGAGTGTGGCACTCTGCTCTGAGCATTTTGTATTTGTTCCCAGGTCTCTGCCCTAGCTACCTATTTGCTCCTAAGTGCAATGCAGCATACCACATCGTCAGGTGCTGTAAATCAGCATTGCTCCCAGGGCTTAATTTGTGCCAGGGCTGAGACCCGGCACTTCTAGCGTGACAGTTCATATCCCTGGCACCTCTGGGCTTACTGCATCAGTTATGAAAGTAAAAAAGTTGCTTGAGTACCAGCACCTCTTTCATTGCAAATTGAGCACTGATTGCTCTCCTGTAATCAATCAGTTCAAGTGACTTCATTAGAACTTCCCCTGATTTACACCAACCAAGGAACTGGCCCAAAGTGTCAATAATGAATTTTTAAATTGTGACTGGTCTGTCACCTGCTTAGCTGGGAAATCATTCTGGACAATTCATTCTGTTCACAATAAAAGCAGTTAAGGACAGCTGAGAGTCAGTCCCTACCCTGAAATGCTCCTTGGCTGCAGACAAGGGTGTCTCATTTGAGAGACCACACCTTTAGGATCTGTTCCCAAGAGGGCTCATCAGCACTGCCATTTAGCTATTTTGAGCCTTCAGTTAATTGCTTTTTGCTCTCATTTTTTGGATTTTTAGAGGGAGTTGTGAAAATGGCATGTACTTTGTGCCATTATCTTTGTAATTCAGTATCTAGCTGCTTCGAAGATGTGGTCCTTTGCGTTGCACTTAGAAAGTCATAATTAAGTCAAGTCAGGGATTCTGCATGTTTTTCAGGGTGCATCATATCTTAACAGAGAGGGTGCCTCCCATTTACAATCATGTAACATCACTGGAGCAACTTTAACAATTTTACATGCATGAAAAAAGCAACATTGGGAAAATAAACCATGTCATTTTAGCTATCTTTAATCTGCTAAGCATTTGGTCCTTTTTTAAAAAAAAGTTACTGACTTAGGAGCCCGTCCCATTTGAAAAGTGATGTAGACACTTAACCCCCCTTTTTTAAAGGCATTTTTAAAGACATTGCTCCACTCAGCATTGCAAGACCTAAGTGACTTGCACTATTGTCTACACTACAGCTTATGTGGGCATAATTTATGTCGCTCATGGGTGTGAATAAACCACCCCCCAAAGCGACATAAGTTACACCAACATAAGCACCGGTGTGGACAGCGAAACCACCCCCCAAAGCGACATAAGTTACACCAACATAAGCACCGGTGTGGACAGCGCTGTGTTGAGTATCTAGTCACCATTAACCTTTCAGTGAAGACTGAAGCAAAATAGGCATTAAACACCTCAGCTTTCTTGATGTCACCAGTTATTAGCTCTCCCGCCGACATACCTACCGCTGCTTGCGGGGCCTGGACTAGTTAAGCCAATGGGAGAGCTCTCTCCCGTCAGCTTAGAGCACCTATATGAGAGTGTAGCCATAGCCTTAGACAGTTAAGTACCATCTTCAAAAGGGAAAGGCAATTAGGGGCCAGATGTTTAAAGGTATTTAGGCACCTAACTCCCATTGAAATCAATGAGAGTTAGGCACATAATACCTTTGAGGATTTGGGCCTCAGGAGCTTAAGTCTCTTTGGCTTGGTCTACCCTACCAAATTAGGTCAACATAAGCAAGCACTGACATAGCTGTGCATGTGTCTACACTGAAATCTGTCGCCCACTGATGTAAGCTCTCCACCATGCTGACATAGTAACACCACCAAGCAGCATCAAGCTGTGGTCAATGTACTGTGTTACTGATCTTGAACCTAACAGTTCTCCAGCAACCGTCCCACAATACCGGACACTGACCGCTTGGGTCACAACGGTGAATTCCAGGGATCACGGAAACCGGAAGCCCCCCTTTAAAACTTCACACATTTTTGAAATGCTTTTTTGTAATTGTCCATCTTGCTGAGGACACCAAGCAGCTCTCCATTGTGTGTGCAACCGTCCAGCTGACCATGCCAGCTACACCCTCCAGATGCACTGTAGCCTGGCATAGGCAGGAGACGTTGGATCTCCGGGGCCCATGGAGAGAAGACACCGTGCAAGCCCAGCTTCAGACCATCTGTAGAAACATGCAGGAGAAGGGGTATGACAGGGATCGGCAGCAGTGCCACATGAAGGCAAAAGAACTGAGGAAGGCATATCAGAAGACCAGAGAGGCCAACAGTTAATCCAGTGCTGAGCTGCAGATCGGCTGTTTTTACGAAGAGCTTCATGCCATACAGGCCAGAGATATCACCACGACCGGACACACCACCATGGATACCTGAGGAGCCTGAGTTACAGGTCCCTGACATGAACAGCAAAGAAGTGGTGGAGGAGGGGCACACAAGCAGGTAGTCCAGCTCTGCCATGATCCAGGACCTGTTTGAGACTCCACCACAGTCCAGTCAGTCCCAGCAGTCAAGCACAGGTGAGCCTCATGCAAGGGAAGGACCCTGGAATAAGTGTGTAAATTTATTTCCTATGACAGTGATGGAACCCCCAACTTAGCGTGACACAGCTATCGACTTTCCATAAATTTCCTTGTGCTACAAGATGTAGCGGTACAACAAATAGGTAGAGTCGTTTATCGGCTTTTTCATCCCCCTGTACAGTTGAGGAGGGGGCGGCATGTGGAGCACTTTGTTTATGTCCCTTGAATCATCCTCAGAGATCTATCTCAATGAAACTTTCACAGAGGTGCTCTGCAATCCTCTCCCTAAGGTTTCTAGGGGCGGCAGCCTTATTTCTTCCTCTGTGGGAGGACGCTTTCCCATGCCAGTCAGTGATAACTTCAGCAGGCACCATTGCAGTACACAGGCTAGCAGCATACGGGCCTGGGTGGCTTCGGGATACCAGTAGCAGCTGTGCTCTCTGTGCCATTGTTACCCTCAGGAATGTGAGATCAGCTAAAATCTCCATTGTCTGGAGCCAATGCTTTCACTATTCAGTACCATTGCCCTATACTTGTTGTTTCATGCAACCGAGCAATTCCTGCCTCATTTCCATCACCCCTGGAAGGCCATGCTCACTATGGCTGGTGCTGTGAGTGGTGCCGTGCACAAGCACTGTGAAGCAGAAGTGTCAATAAGAAGGTCTTGTTTAAAGCTTTAGGGGAGCAAGGGAAGGGAGTTCTGAATCTTAAGTGTCACTTTCCCTTGTGACTATACTGACAGTGGTACCTCTGTGTGCTTTAGCTGTAGCTGCTTCCATTGTGGCCTTGAGAGGTTTCCCACCCTGGAATGCCTGAGCCAGATAAGGAGGAGAAAGAAGAGGACTCAGGATGACATGTTCAGTGAAATCCTGCAAGCCTGTGCTGCATCAGACCATGAATAGAGGGCCTGGAGAATGAATACTGCAGATTGTATGGAGAAGGAAAGAGTAGACAGTAGAAAGGCCAAGGTGTTCCATCAGGAAAAGGAGAGTGAGATGCATTAGGAGATAATGGGGCTTCTGTGACAGCAAACAGATGCTGCAGACTCTTGTGGACCTACAAGCTCAACAATCCCAGGCTTGCCTCCCTTTTCCATGGAGAACTCTAGTGTAGCAACTCCTTACCCACCCCACAACATTCCCAGTGGCATTAGGGGCTGCATCCCTACCCCTACCACTCAACATTGAGAGACATAAGGACAACAACAGCTTCATGTGCACTGACATGAGAGAGCCAGGGTTGATGTATGTGTAGCTAAAATGGACATGAATGTTCCTTCTGCTTCTTTAAGCTGTTCCGTAAATTGTTTAACTTGCATAGAATTTTTAAGTGTTTATGTTACTCAATAAAACTCTATTGTTTGGAAAATAATTCATCTTTATTAGTTCCAAGCTGCAGAATGTCTGGTAGTACTGAAAGCATCCATTTGGTTATTATTTTACACTGTGACACAGCTCTCAGGATCAGTGACAAACACAGTGTAACAATTATAAGTATACAGCAAGCATCACAAAATTAATAGGTGCATTGTCAGTGTTATTTTCATAGATGTGCACCAAGCACAATGCAATTCCAAACAGACCCCCGAAATTGCAGGGCCTGTAAAGCACAGTCCATACCACATTACTGTGGCTTGCTGTTAAAGTGCTCTTTCAAAGCCTCCCTGAGCTTTATAACTCCACGTTGAGCTCTTCCAATAGCCCTTGTGTCTGGCTGTTCAAACTCAGCAGACAGCTGGTCCACTTTCACCTCCACCCCGACAGCATCTTTTCCCCCTTTGCTTCACAAATATGATGCAGTACACAGCAGGCACCTATAATCATTGGGATATTTTTCTCACTGAGATCCAATCCAAACAACGCCAGCATCCCTTCAGTACACTAAAAGCACATTCAACTGATATTCTGCACCTGCTGAGCCAGTAGGTGAATCTTTCCTTTCTGTTGATGTACTCTGTGGCAAGGTGGTTTGGTGCCAAAATAGGGATATGCGTGCCATCCATCATTTCCCACCACTGTTCAGGAATCCCATTGCTGAAAATTCATTGCCAAGAATCATAGTCCTGCATAGTAGGAGGCAATCAATGGCCCTGAACACTTGCATGACATTGGCCCCCACCATGGACTTTCCAACTCCAAATAATTTCTCACTGACAGGTAGCAATCTGATTTTGCAAGTTTCCACAGTGCAATCATCATTCGCGTCTCCATTATCAGTGAAGCTCTCATTCTGGTGACCTTCCACTAGAGGACTGGGGTGAACTAAGTACCAGATCCAGGAATGTGACCTCATGCATTCAAAAGTTCTGCAGCCACTCCTTGTCATCCCAAGCCTGCATTACGATGTGATCCCACCAATCAATGCTTGTTTCTTGGGCCCAGAAGAGATGCTTCATCGTTTGCAGCTGATCCATGAATGCCACCAACAGTCTTGGATTGGTTCTCGCTTTGTCCCACAGCGATCTGCCCTGCAGGAAATAGTCATGTTCCCTGCAGCTGTTCTTGCAGCTCTGCAAAGACCAGAGGATTGTGTTTCCATGACAGTAGTGCAGAGCTGTGCAGGCTCCATGCTTCTGTCAGAGATGGCCAACAGCGACAAGTCCTCTGTGAGTTAGTGGTATTTTCAAAATAGGCATGAAAATTATGGGATAAAGTAGCATGATGGGAACTTGAACCCGCAGGCCCAGTCACCCCTGCACAACTCATTTCTGCCCCATCAGGCATTGCCAAAACTACCCAAAAGACCCTCCGCTATACAGTGTTGAGTTGCAGAGGCGGATTAAGGTTTCCTGGGGCCCTGGGCCACAGCAAGTGGGGGGGCCCCTCCCCATCCTTCTGCCTGCGGCCCTGCCCCCATTCCGCCGCTGCTGCCTGTGACCCTGCCCACAGCCCCACCCTTTTTGCCCCTTCCCCTGGGGTGGGTTCTGCCCCTGTTCCACCCGGGACCCCCCCCCATTCCACCCGCCGCTGCAGCCTCGCAACCCTTTTGCTCGTTTCAGCCCCCCCCCCCCCCACCACCACCGTGGCCCCAAGACCAGAGAAGCTCTGTTCCCATGCCACAGCCCTGAGGCCACAGCAGATAGCGAGAGCTCCTCCAGTCTCAGGGCTGCAGCGGGGGTCCGGGTGTTGGGGCTTCCCCTGCCACCCCCTGCACTTCTGCAGGGGACAAGGGTCGGGGCGCTGCGGCTTCTCTCTCCTTCTCTCTCGCTGCCCATCTCTCCCCCGGCACTTCTGTCGGATAGGTGCCTAGTAGGATCTTCAAAAGTACCTAGGCTCCCTAGGCACCTAAGTGCTTTTGAAAATCCCACGAGGTGTCTAAATATCTTTAAAATTCTGGCCCTTGGGCCTTGCAATACTGAACAGAGCAATTCTTATATACCTTTAAAAATCTGGTCTTTAGGGACCTAAATTCCATTGACTTTCAAAGAGACTTAAGTTCTTAAGGGGCATAAATCCTCAAAGGTATTTAGGTACCTATCGCCTGTGCCAACTGCTGAAGTCACTTTTGAAAATAGAACATAGAAGGTTTGGGAGATTTTACCCATTGTCTAGATTTGCCCTTCATTTAATTTCCCTCTCCATTTATTTTGTTTCTCTCAGATAGAAAAAAATAGGAGATTTCTCTAGCAGGTCTCCACAGATCACCACTATGTGCTCTGTGGATAATGCATGATACAGCTCAGAACCATAGTTGCCAACTTTCACACGGTAAATAAGCACCCCGACTTTCACAATAAGCCAAAAATCAAGCTAATCCCATTTCAAAACAAGGCCAAAACAAGCCAATCCCTAAGAACCCCAAGGTCTCTATGTGACTAGATCCCCCCAGTACGCAGTCTGGGACTGTGGTGGGCCTGTTGTGCACGCCTAACTTTGCACCTCTTATGCCTGCTGGGCCCTTGCCCCTGCTTGCCTCCCCTTGCCCTGCTCACTGGGAGCCGAACAAAAAAAAGAAGCAAAAAGCTACAAGCCAAAAACTAGCCAACAAGTAACTCACAAGCCAATTAAGCCAAAAACAAGCCCAATTTCTGTGGGTTTTTTTTTTTTTTTTTTGCAGGTTTGGCATGTCTGCTCAGAACAGCTCAGGAACCACTGAACTAAAGCATAAAGACTTATCTGAAGAGCTGAAGCAAAATTGGGAGAACAAGATTTACACATCTTGTCTCTGCAGGGTGCTTTTTTAAAAACAAGGGAATATTAATTTTTATTATTAATTTTTCAAACACTGACGATATGCTTCACACTGAACAAAACACAAATAAGGCTAATGCTTACCATAAAAAAAGTATTGTCTAAAAGAAACTCTGATAAGACAGGATGCAATGGGAGATGCAGAAGAAGATTAAAAGACTATAAGGCCAGAAGAGACCGCTTTGATCATCTAATCTGACCTTCAGCATAATATAGACAACAGAACTTCTCCAAAATAACTCCTAGTATCATATCTTTTAAAAAAACATGCAATCTTGATTGAAAAATTGCTAGTGATGGAGAATCCACCAAAACCATTGGTTAGTTGTTCCAACGGTCAGTTACCCTTATCTACAATTTATTTAAACCTGATTTTGTCTAGATTCAACTTCTAGCCCTTGGATCTTGTTAAATCTTTGTCTCCTAGATTGAATAACCCTTTATCAAATATTTGTTCCCCATGCAGGTATTTATATACTGTAATCAAGTCACCTCTTAAACTTCTTTTTTGTTAAGGTAAATAGATTGAGTTCCTTAAGTCTATCCCTCTAAGGTATGTTTCAATCATTTAATCATTCTCATGATTCTTCTCTGAACTCTCTCTAATTTATCAACATCCTTCTTGAATTGTATACATCAGAACTGGACACAGTATTCCCGTAGCAGTAGCACTAGTGCCAAATATGGAAGTGATATAATCTCTCTAGTCCTACTTGAGATTCCACTCTTTCAACATTCAAGGGTTGCTTTTGCCCTTGTGGCCACAGCACCACACTGGGAAGACATGTCCAGATGATCCCCAAATCTTTTTCAGAATCACTGCTTCCCAGGATAGAGTCCCTCATCTTGTAAGTACAATCTACATTCTTTGTTCCTAAAATGACAGGTTTCAGAGTAACAGCAGTGTTAGTCTGTATTCGCAAAAAGAAAAGGAGTACTTGTGGCATCTTAGAGACTAACCAATTTATCTGAGCATAAGCTTTCGTGAGCTACAGCTCACTTCATCGGATGCATACTGTGGAAAATACAGAAGATGTTTGTTTTTATACACACAAATCATGAAAAAATGGGTGTTTATCACTACAAAAGGTTTTCTCTCCCCCCACCCCACTCTCCTGCTGGTAATAGCTTATGTAAAGTGATCACTCTCCTTACAGAAATGTACGTTTACTTTTGGCTGTATTAAAATGCACATTGTTTGCTTGTGCCCAGCTTACTAAGTGATCCAAATCACTCTATATCAGTGCCCTGTCCTCTTTGTTATTTACCACTCTCACAATTTGTGTTATTTGCAAACTAATGTTAATTTGTAACTTAATTTGATTGCATTTAATAAAATGCTGGGGACATAAGTGGTAATTGACTGGCGTACGTTAGTATTTATGGGCCTCATGGTAGGAGGAAATTTGAATGAGAAGGTATGGTCTGGTGCACTGGGATTCAGAGGTTGCTCTAAGCATAGGAAGTAGAATGGAAGAAGGTCCAGAGATGAGAATGGAAGTGCTACAGTATGTGAGATGGCTTATTTGTGTAACTTCTCAGCATATGTAAAAATATACACATGTTGTTCAGCAACATATTTATGGCTTTGTTACATGCACAGCAACCTCTCTACTCCATTCCTGCACTACATACAGTACAGTGGTGACGTGAGTTATTCACACAGTGGCTTCATGATACTGCCTCCTATTTTATTTAAATTGTGTAGTAACTACACTGTAACTCTACTGAAAACATTAGCATTAGAAAACATTGACACAGTGGGCCAAATTTTTAAAGGGGCCCTAAACAAGGCTCTAAAATTGTATCACAGACAATTGCAGGAGAAATTTTGGAAGCCGTCTTATGAAAATGTGGCCAGTAAATTATACAATCACTACTGCATATTATCTCAGATAACTACCCAGTTTAAGAAACTACATAAATTAAACAGAAATATGCAAAAAACGAATGTTATCTCTCCAGAAGTCACTTTTCCTGTTTGGAAAACAAAATCAGCATTTTTCCTACAAATAGATTGCCATGTTTAGTATCAAATTGCTATAATCTGGGATACTTCTGAACACTAAAGCCAGAGTCAATTAAAAAAAATCTGCCCAGCTTTCCTGCATTGAAACAATGAACGTGCTCCAAAAAGAACAGCTTCTGCTACCTTATGTGGAGTGAAAGATAAAACAGGGAGCATAACCTTGTCTTTCAATGGTGAGTGGTTAGGATTTTGTGGCTTTCATCCACAGGTTAAAAATAATTCTAAAGCACTCCGCACTGTTGCTAGGGGAAAAATTATGCATTTGGCAAAGAAATGTTAGTGGCAGTCACAGAGTTCCGAAAATAAAACAGGTTTGGTTTATGGCTCTTAGTAAATTTTTTAAAATGAATTGCAGTATAATTAGTATCCAATTAGCTATTGGCATAACACAAAGTATCATATGGCACAAACCTCAAACACACACAAGCAGATGAGGAGTTACATACTTTCTTTAGATCACTTTATCTTACAATGGGTCATATTTATTTAACTGCCATACATAACATTTTAAAATCCTTGCACAAATGTATCCTATGCAGCTTCCACTTAGTTTTTGGATTGCAATAATAGCTTCCAACAGCTCCCATATGCCTGTTTGCCACCTATTCAACTGCACTAGAATTGCTCCTGGGGGAAATGAAATGAGAATCAGGCCCAGCTAGTCTCATTTGATGGAAGGATGTGACTAAAAACTGATTCTCCGGCTTCTATAATCCTGTGAAACCATTTCTAAAACTGAAAAGTGTTGGCAGATAATATGTAGTCTTGGTGTTTGGAAGGGTGGGTGAGAACAATGCAGTGTCACTAAGTTACTCTGTCTCATTTAGAACTGCAATGAAAATATAAAAGAGATTAAATGAATGAATCTGCAGTTAGGTCCTGATCCAGCAAAGCACTTAAGCACTTGGTGACCTGTGTGCCCATGAGTAGTCCCATGGACTTCACTGGGACCACGTAAGCACTTAATGTGTTTGTTATTTTGCTAGACGGGAACCCTACACAGCACTCTATATCTCAAGAGCAGCCCTTTAACTGGGGTCTCAGTAGGAATGGCTCAGGCAGCCTCTTGCATTCTTCCAGCATTATATACAAATTCTTAATGTTTTTCTGTAAACGTTGCTTTCGGTGCAAAACGATTACGAAACTGTTAATAGAAAGAGCTGAGTATTGCCTGGGATTTTCATGCACTCAGATGCCAAAGTTCTTTAAGAACCTGTGCATTAGTTGTAGACATGACCTCAGCTAACCCAAGAAAAGCCACAGGCACGTCTCCTTTCCCTATTGGCAGCTACTTTAATTGGCAGGTTCACAATGAACGCTTTTGTTTGCATCCTCAACATGCAGAACACAATTAAAATGTTTGATACTTTCATCTTGAGAGTGCAGCAATTAATACCATTTTATATAAGCCAAGTCTGTTACACATTTAAAAAGCAACAGTCAAGTGCTTAAGGAAAGTGTTTTGCAGGGATTCATGAGGTTCCCTTTTTAAAAGAAATAAGGAACTGGTTTTGTTTTAAAATAGAAATTCTGTTTATGTTCCACTGCATTGCTCTACTATATTGCTATTCTTTGGCAAAAATTACTATGTGTATATTCTACTGTCCTCTGCTGGATGGAATCAAAATTGCTTAATTGCACACCATAGATCATATACTGCCAACACCTAATGGTGATTTTCCTTTACCTCAAAGGCATGATGGGATCTGTGCTCCATGGAGCAAGAGGATCTGAATTCTATTAATGGTGTCACATGACATTCCTAGTGGCACTGGTTTGGACCATGTTGACAGCTGTGAAGTATTAGACTGTTACAAGAAGGAAATGGAATAGAATAGATTTTGGCTTTACATAGTGCATATTATCATGTTCCCAGAGCACTTAGAAGTGCTTTGCAGAGCAATAAGTCAGATCCTGGTGGTGCAGTAACTATGCACAGGCAACTGTGTTTTCAGTAACTATCCACACGTAGCAAAGGAGCAATGTGGTAGTATGTGATTTATTGGCAATAAGCATGTTGGGCAGCCACCAAGTCACACTGAAAGTCTCTAAACCTATGTGAGAAACATTTGAACGTACAACTGTTTACTAGGACAAACCCTTCATTTACCTGATAGGATTGAAAATTGAGATGAAGAGACCTGTGCAGGTGGACTTCTAATATCCACTACACTCAGCCTTTTGCAGCACTGTGTGTAAGTGCAGCAACACTAATCCTTCCTACCTGATTTGTGCATGAAAAATAGACAAATGCAGTTTGCACTTCCCAATAGCTGTATGGGCAAATTTGGCACAAGCAGCTTCAGAAGCCAGAGCTAATCCTTTCTCCTTCATCTTATGTGGTAAGTAATTTGGCCGTGAATGATCTTCTTTTTTCAATGGCACTAGTCATGTTAAAATAAAAGAAATGAGTCAAATTATATGCTCAACAGCGTTTCCTTTTCCATTGCAGTTTATAGATTTAATACAAAATATTCAAACATGGGTGTACCCAGGCTCTTCCGCTTAGCTCACTAGCCTGGCAAGTGGGTGGGCTGGTTGGCTCCGTGGCTGGCTAGTTCCCTGGTTGCCAGCCTGGAGGATGGGCACACAGCCTGGCTCCTCTGAAGTTTTTGAAACATTTCACTCAAGTTTTCCCAAAACGGATTTTTTTTCAAAAATTCAGTTTCACAGAAAATTTCAACATTCTGACTTTTCAGTCCAATTAGAAGCGAAAAACATTCAAAATTGCAACATGTTCTGTGGCATGGATGTTCCAGTCCCCACATAAATTACTTCCCATTGATTCCAAGGGAAGTTTGTAAGTGCTGGCCAATAGGTTTACTATCTTTTAAAAAAAGAAAAGGAGTACTTGTGGCACCTTAGAGACTAACCAGTAAATAAATACGCAATAAATTGGTTAGTCTCTAAGGTGCCACAAGTACTCCTTTTCTTTTTGCAAATACAGACTAACATGACTGTTACTCTGAAACCTATCTTTTAAAAAGCACATTATCCCCACATTAAACCATAGCACCCTTTGAAAGCCACTTGTCTGTTAATTGCTATGTGCTGGATTGTAACCCTACCATCCAACACCAATAAGGGTCACTGCAAAGCTGTACTACCCAGAGCAGGACAGGAAATGGATTGTTACTTCAAGAATCAATGTGGTCCCTACTTCTCCCTTGTTCCAGGAGGAACAGATCATGCCCCAGCTCTGGTACACGGGTCAGCACATTGGAGTTAATATTCTGTCCACACACCAGCCGTACTTTGCCCACTCATCTACATGGGAAGGGGAGTAGCAGCCTAGCGGTACCTGCTTTCCTCCCCATGCAGGTTATATGGGTAGCCCATACGGGGGCATAAAAGGACCACTTGCATCTCCTTACTCCCTTTTATGCGCGCATATCTGGGTTTACAATTGAACCCTATATTAATAATCTCCATTGGTCTTACCAATCCTTTTTCTGTCTGAGGGCAAATCATCACCTCTCTTATCTTATCTTCAGATCCATCTGTAAAAGGCTTGGCACACTGCTGGCTTAGCTCAAACATTTCTGAAAATGCCAGATGTGAATTTCCACAAATGCTATGTAACAGATCCATAGCTGCTGTAAACAGTATAAAGGCTCATTGTTTAAAGTTGCCAAGTGAATTTACACGAGTGAACTGTAAACGCTTTAAAAGAAGGGTTATAGGCCCCAATCTTGCAGACACTTACGCACATGTTTAACATTAAGCAGGTCAGCAGTCCCATTGTCTTCAACAAAGTTACTCAGGGGTTTAAAATTAAGTATGAGCAAAAGTGTTTGTAGGATTGAAGTCAGTCTTCTTGGTAATTCTTATTCTGAAAAATGCTTAGTATCTAGACCTTAGGTATGCTTGTCACAATACGCAAATCAGACACTTCCATGCAGATATTTTGTTTTATTTTTAATGAAAAATTTAAGAACAAATCAGATGCAGACACAATTAAATTAAGATGATATGAGATTTAATTAAATCTAGAAAGGCAAGTGGGATTAGCATCAAGGCTAAAAGTCCATCTTTAAACTACCCTCTGGGCTTGGCTACAGGAAGAAGAGGTGTTATATGTGAAAAAGCAAACACTACTTATAGACCCCCTTCAAAACCCAGGGTGCTTCATGCATCTATGCTCTGACCCGAAGCTCATAGTAGTTGACAAAGATTTTCATTGAATTCACAGGCTTTGGATCAGGCACTGACAGTTTACATGGCACTATACACAAGAGTAGACACTGTCTCTGCCCCTGGGAGCCTACATTCTAAATAGAAAGACAACAAAAATACAATGAGAGACCCACAGTGTTTTAGAGCATTTTAAAATAACTAATGGATCAATAAATTAGTAAATTAGTAAATCAGTAAATGTTGCTTAAGAAATTACTGAGTTTGGGAGACATATTTGAAAGGAGAAACGATATGACTGACATACTGGGGTAGAGAGAATGTTCTAGTCTCCAGAAAGCTGGGGAAAAGGCTGCATGAAAGAAATGACTGAGTGAGAGAGAGGAAAAAACAATCCACAAATGGAGATATAATGAGGGATTTGGTGATGTAGCAGAATGACTGGGGAGTAGCAAGAATTCTGAATTCAGTATTTTTGTAATTAATTTCGTTATTAACATTGTTTTCTGTTTTGTGAGTGTGGCTGAATAAAGTAACATTTATATTTGTTCCCAGAAAACCCTTATGTAAATAAATCAGTTTCATTCCATCACTTCCTGAACATACTAACATGAGATCTATGGAACTAAACTTAAGGGACAGCGAGAAACAAAAACCTTATTTCACAATAAGTCAAACTCTCCTTCTGGTTTTCTGTTCCGATATAATGAAGTAACAACAAAAAAAGAATATCTGCAAACATATTACCAGCAGTGTAATAAATAGCATGTGCAAAATGTACAGTATAGTAAGTATGCTGCAGGGACTATATACAGAGTCTCTTCCAATCCATAATCATCATCAACTGTCTGCTGTGGTTTGGCACATCAAATATTTGCTACAGACGTTACCATTTTAATAGCACTGACACCACTGGCTCAACACCAAGACAATACTGTACATTACTTGTCAATCTTACTGTTGCCTTCTAAACCCTGTTTTTGACCTTATCTTCCCCTACAGTCCAATATGTAGAAATGCCAATATAATACACAACATTAATTTCAAATGTCTTTCAAAAATATTATTAAATAGGTAGAAGCAAACTTTCTGGAAAACTGATAGGAAATATGATGTATAAAAATGCTTTTTGACAGCATATAATGTAAAATCAGAGCTGGGAACTGAAATTCTGTTCAGAGCATGATTTTCCCTGTTTTTTCCCCCCTCTTCCTTTTGTTTAGTTTATCTTTCCACTTAAGAAGGGATGGTTTTGTCTTTTATGACATACAGTGATACTAAGGGAATAGGCACCTCATAAACCCCTAAAATAGTTAGAGAGATAGATAGACAATGTTTAACAAGCAGTGATAAGGGAGGTCTCTGCTAGCCAATGCATATACCAATTTTCTATAAAGGTTAGAACTCCCTATTGTTGGACTACTCTTGATTATATCAATGGCTGAAGTTCAGTAAAGTACTTATCTCAAACAAAATTGGTATTAGATAGGAAATACCATGAGAGATGCACCTATGGAAGGACTGTAGTATGAGATCCTTATTTGTTAGTATATCATGATCATGTTGACAGCTCATCACGATTTTTTTAAATTATTTAATACAATGCCTGTCCCCCAGAGTGTCATCACAGAGGGCTTTATTTTTACAAAAATAAAATAAAATAATTATTTTAATCGTGTTGTCAAGGTTCCTCCCCCACTCTGAACTCTAGGGTACAGATGTGGGGACCTGCATGAAAAACCTCCTAAGCTTATCTTTACCAGCTTAGGTCAAAACTTCCCCAAGGTACAAAATATTCCACCCGTTGTCCTTGGACTGGCCGCTACCACCACCAAACTAATACTGGTTACTGGGGAAGAGCTGTTTGGACGCGTCTTTCCCCCCAAAATACTTCCCAAAACCTTGCACCCCACTTCCTGGACAAGGTTTGGTAAAAAGCCTCACCAATTTGCCTAGGTGACTACAGACCCAGACCCTTGGATCTTAAGAACAATGAACAATCCTCCCAACACTTGCACCCCCCCTTTCCTGGGAAATGTTGGATAAAAAGCCTCACCAATTTGCATAGGTGACCACAGACCCAAACCCTTGGATCTGAGAACAATGAAAAAGCATTCAGTTTCTTACAAGAAGACTTTTAATAAAAATAGAAGTAAATAGAAATGAAGAAATCCCCCCTGTAAAATCAGGATGGTAGATATCTTACAGGGTAATTAGATTCAAAAACATAGAGAACCCCTCTAGGCAAAACCTTAAGTTACAAAAAAGATACACAGACAGAAATAGTTTTTCTATTCAGCACAATTCTTTTCTCAGCCATTTAAAGAAATCATAATCTAACACATACGTAGCTAGATTACTTACTAAAAGTTCTAAGACTCCATTCCTGGTCTATCCCTGGCAGAAACAGCATCAGACAGACAGACAGACCCTTTGTTTCTCTCCCTCCTCCCAGCTTTTGAAAGTATCTTGTCTCCTCATTGGTCATTTTGGTCAGGTGCCAGCAAGGTTACCTTTAGCTTCTTAACCCTTTACAGGTGAGAGGAGCTTTCCCCTGGCCAGGAGGGATTTCAAAGGGGTTTACCCTTCCCTTTATATTTATGACACATGTATAAATAAATTATAATTTATAAAAAATCAAAAATAGTCATTAAATTATTTCCAAAATATTATTTTAACATATTAAAATGTCAGAGCAAAAATTTAATCATTTGAAAATGTAAATAAATGTTCTGCCAATAAAGACCAATCTTTCCTTTGACACAGAAAACAAAAAGTGGCTATCAGAGGGATTAACTCAGCTCACATGAAGATTGTGTCTTCCTAGCCTAACAAAAATCCTGAAATATTAAGTAAAGTTTGTAAAAAGGCAGCACGACCTGGTAGTTAGAAAGGGACAAACTAGAACTCCTGGGTTCTAGCCACTGTCTCACGTTAGTAGCTTATTCATATATTCATAGATATTTAAGACCTGAAGGGATCAATATGATCATCTATTCTGACCTTATCCCTAAAACAGACCATAGTTTTCTCCAAGTGATTCCTGTAACTAGACCATCTTGAGCAAGCCACTTAGATCCAATTTCTAAGTTCATGCATGCAAAAGTGCAAGCACACTTTTATGTGTGTAACTGGAGGATTTGTGCCCCTGTAACACACACTGGCCAAGTGGGTGTCACATCCCTCGCTACTAGATAACAACCTACTACTGCTAGCAGTTAATGGACCTACCCCTTAATCTACATGTTAGAGGTCAGTGTTGTGCTGATGATTCCAGTTTGAACCTTACTGACCACTGACATGCCTCTGAGTAACTCTGACTTATCCACACACATTAGACATTTCTGCATAGTCAACTGAGGATGTTCAAAAGTGTAAGCACTCTTTTAAAAAAAATGTAGACCTTGACTTCTGTGCTTCAGTTCCCCATGCTTAATATGGGTACAAAATTTGACCAATCTCACAGGGAGCTTGGAGCACTTTGAGATCCTAGTATGAAAGGTGCTATTTAAATGCAAAATATTCTTATTTTAGAGGAGGTCTTCTATAGGGATTTAGACACTAGCTTCTCCTCAAGATAAGCAATGTTCAGACCTTATATTAGTAGAGGAACTCCTCTTTTGAAATGCTGACAAACAATAGGATTGCTGCGCTTTCAGAAGGCTAGGAGAAAGCCTGTACTATTATGAGACAAGGACTTTATGGCTGTCTCTGAGCGACATCTCAATCTAAAGAACATTTTTACAAGCTGCATTAGTGTATGTAGCATTATTATGTGAAGAAAAATAAAATACTGGTCTGGACTTCTATGCAATAGCAAAAGCACAAGGGAAATTTATGGAAACATTAAACATACCACTGAGGAATACACAAAAAGGACCACATTCATCTCACAAGTGACAGGGGAGAAATTTACCCTGTAGGGGCCACTGTCATCACCCTCTCTCAGGAGTCTGGCAAGAAGAAGGTAGGCTCAAAATCCAGGCTCTACAGGATGACCCACTGATAAACCTGAATTGGTGCAACTCCTGGTTAGCCTGGCTATCAGTATAGAATCATTGAATATAAGGGTCGGAAGAGACCTCAGGTGGTCATCTAGTCCAACCCCCTGCTAAAAGCAGGACCAACACCAACTAAATCATCCCAGCCAAGGTTTTCTCAAGCTGGGCCTTAAAAACCTCTAAGGATGGAGATTCCACCACCTCCCTAGGTAACCCATTTCAGTGCTTCACTACCCTCCTAGTGAAATAGCGTTTCCTCATATCCAACCTAGATCTCCGCCACTGCAACTTGAGACCATTTCCTCTTGTTCTGTCATCTGCCACCACTGAGAACAGCTTAGCTCCATCCTCTTTGGAACCCTCCTTCAGTTTTTACCAGCTCAGGATCTGGTTGTCAACTGGTTTGGTTGTCACCACTTTTGAAATTTTCTCACTAGTTCTGGTAGACCTTCTCTGCTGACCGGGGCTGGATTCAAGCCTGTGACCTTGCTTAAGACCAACACCCCAAACTCTCTAGTCTCCATTCTTTCATTTTTACAGTAAGATTTCTGCATTAAATTAAAAGTAGAAGAAAGGGGGATGGGGAAGCCGAGGGGGATGAATGTCTACAGCTAGAAAATAAAAGTTTGAAAGGAGAAAGTATACTATAGCTTTTATTCTGAAAAAATGTGATGAAAAAATCTGAGCCTACACAGCACACATAAGGACTTTATCAGAGCTAAGTCTTATTGTTATTCTATGCCAGTCAATGTGTCCCTAAAGAACTTGGTAGTGCTCATAGATTTGAGTTCCTATGGTAACTGCTTTTATTATTAAGTATTAGTTTAAAAAAATAGTTATTTAATATATTCCAGGTTGTTTTAGGTCATTTCTCCTCGGAAATCTTTTCCTATCCAGTGATATCTGTTCCCTTTGCCTAAGAGTAAACAAGTTCAAGGTGTTGTGTTACCTTTAGAAATAGGACATTTCTAAGAACTGAATCTGCAGCCACCCACCCTCCTAAAATACTCTTGGGTCTCTAGAGCACCTGCGGATTGCTATGCCAGCCCCACTCCCTCTTTTCCATAGAGAGTGGTATTCCCTATTTCTGAAACATTCCTGAAGCACTAAAATTAAGCTTGACCTACCCGGGAAACCTCCTTGAGTTCCTGCACATGGTCAGCTGACTTTCTGCAGATCAATTGAAATTTTAAGGCCCCAAGTCTGTATTTAGACCTCCATAGCTAATTGTATATATATACACAAGTAAATCCTTGTCAATGTGTGGGCTTGATAACTGCACACCAGGAAATAAGAGCTAGCTCATATTTCTAGTTTCAATTGTTTTACTCTAGCAAAGTCGCCACACTGTTCCTCTGCTGTAAGCAAATTCATTACAAAAGGCCTGATGTGGGTGTTGAACTGGGCCAGCCGGAAGTTGCTCACCAACCCAGGGTATTTCTTTTTGGAGACAGAGTGTTCTGCCCTGGCACCTACGTTTCATTTACAAATTTTAACTCTCTAACACTCACTGTTGCAAAGATAAACTTCAAACTGTGAACCAAGCGTAAACAGATGCTTAAAGCGTAAACAGCCTGATCAATAGTGATCAACCTACTCAATTCAGAGCTCAGTGAGTTAACTTGGAATCCTACTAACGGTAATTAAAAAGTTAACATTATTTAGTACATCCCTGATAATCAAAGCACACGTCAAAAAGGCAGTGATCCTAGGAAGATCTTTGCAATATTCTGTAAATGGTTTTTCGTTTTGGTGCCTCACTGTGTCATGTATTATTAATGATTGGTATTAGTATTCTGGTAGCTCCCAGAGACCCTCCCATAAGAATCAGAGCCTGAATCTGTTATATGCTGTACTAATACCCAGAAGGACATGGCCTGTATCCAAAACAGACCAGCAACCACCATTAGGTCACATAGTCTAACCTCCTGTATAACAGAGGCCACAGATCTCATCCAGTTACTCTGGTACTGAGCCCAATAACACGTCTTTGACAAAAGCTTATCTTCCAGAAAGGCAATCAGTCTTGATCTGAAGACTTCAAGAGATGGAGAATCCAGTGATAAGAACAGGTTGCTACTTAGGCTAACAATGTGCATAAACTGATGGCTATAAGATATTGCATAATGAATAAATAAATCTTTATCAGAAAACCCTGCTTATTCTCCACCATACCATTGCCAATTAGTGTCACACAGACATCCGGGTAGATGTGAGTATTGAGAAAGGATCTGGAAGAGGATAGGGCAGTAGCTTTCTGGACTCTGGGTATGGAGCAGCGTTGAAGAAAGCCCAGAGATACTTGTGAAAGAACTGGACAGTCAGGCCATTGATGCTGGTACAGCATGGGGAGGGTGTGGAGGCTCATCATAGTACAAGACACTCTTCCCTCACTCAGTGAAACTCCTCTCATCTCCTTCAAACTGCCATCTATCTCATCTAAGTGTGCTTATTTCCATTGTCTCTCCCTAATACTTTCCTAATATCACTTCCTTTTAGGTTACGAAGCACTACATTTTTAGCATGGATGTCATGGTGTATTATGCTGGTGGTGGGAAGGTCTCTTCTAAATTGGGTCACAAGATGAACAATAAAGGAACCATTGTTAAAATACATTTGTTGGATGTTTCATCACAACTGATGAATCCAAACAAGCTCTTGGGGATGGAAAACCCCCAGAATCAATCACAGGTCTGGAGATGGAGCAGGAAGTACTGGCCACTGGCTCAGAGCTATTGCTGAATCCAGCGATTCCTTCTGATATTCACTGTGGGCCTTCCCTAAGCTGGTGGAAAAGACATTGGCTCCCCTGCATAGAAACACAGTAGCAGCTCCCACACCAGACCCCAGGTTCAGCGTAGTATAGAGGACGGAGAGATGAGGCACAGCCCAGAGGTTGGGCAACATGTGGAAGGTGTGGGAGTTGCAGTACAGGGGAGCAGGAAACAGGAGAAGGTATAATGGGATTGTGTGTGAAATTACTTTAAAAACCTATATAAGAGAGTGCTCTCCTTCGTACGGGTTACTTGCACCATCCTATAGGAGGGATACAGTTATTTATCCTATTGAATTCTACAGGATGGTCCAGAACTTGTATAGATCTGTCTCTGTGAAATGCTATAGAACTTTGTCATAAAGTGTACCAGGAGATGATGTGTGAGGCAAGTGAATAGGGGAGAAGAAGGTATTTGAGTACTGGCTCCACTCTGTCTGCCATGGAAATGGCCATCATTAAGCATTTCTGACACTACTCATAAAATTGTCTCTGCTGAGAATAAAAACACCTGGAGATAGAGGTTTATCAGTTTAGCTTCCACTCTGGTGAGCACAGCTCCAAGGTAGGTTCCAGTGGCTCTTGCATAGAGCACATTACTTTTTCCCATGCAACACAACAGTCACACTTAAAGTCTTTTCTTATTTTGTGTTGACCTTTTACTACATTTTGATACTGCGATGTTGAATGAATGTAAAACAAATGTGTTGAACTCTAGCAGTTTTTGTCTTTAAACACCAGATGGCAGAGTGAAATTCAGTAACAGTGTTTTAGGTCAAGAACCAGCTGTTTTGGTTATGTCCAGCTTATGCAGCCACATGTGAAACCTTCACTAATGTTACTTTTCTCTTAAGTTTCCAACCCCTAGAATCTGTGGTTCTTATATAGCCCCACCAAGTTGGTTTCTTCTCTTCCCCCTGTCTTTGATGCTCCAGCTTTAACCTGGCCCACTGTACCAAGCCACAAATTGATTAAGAGAGGTTTTGGAGTTTGGAGGGAGGATGGGACTTTGAGAGCAGAGAGGGTCTGCTCCTTGACAACATTTCCCCCGCCCCCTTTTGGCTATAGGCCCAAAATACAGTGTTTGGGGCCACAACAGAAGAATGTTACCTTTCCCCCCTCTTTATCAGTAGGCCTATGCTGCAATATTTGGATCCATATAGAAATTACACAAAGTCCATCAGTGTTTGTGTGATGGTTGCCACTTGGCCGACACTGGAGGTTGCAGAACTAAAAGCGTTGTTGCTAAAGCTTTGAGCTAAAGAGCCAGGCTGAGAACTGTAACAGACACACATTCTTTGTGGATTGGGCATGGAGGAGGATGTATAACACACTGACTACTGGGTTACGTTTGGCTCTAAAATTTTGGTCCAGGTCCATCTCAAAATAAAGTTTTTAATGAAAGCATTAACAAGCTACCTAACAAGAAGAGACTTATAGACCTTGGCTTGTTTAGCCTTACAAATGAAGGATCGGGGAGATAATTTATGATGATTTAACTTTATGATGATATAATGATTTAACTGGGAATTGGTCCTGCTTGGAGCAGGGGGTTGGACTAGATGACCTTCTGGGGTCCCTTCCAACCCTGATATTCTATGATTCTATGATTCTATGAGATATGATTATCCCTCTGATATATTTATGCAGAGCAAACACCAGGAAGGGAGAGGAGTTATTTAAGT
The DNA here is from genome assembly GCF_965140295.1 of Lepidochelys olivacea. NCBI lineage: Eukaryota > Metazoa > Chordata > Testudines > Cheloniidae > Lepidochelys > Lepidochelys olivacea. Next base: position 106,638,011 of record NC_140416.1, read on the forward strand.
TAAAAAGTAATGATGGCACAAGAACAAATGGATATAAACTGACCATCAATAAATTTAGGCAGGAAATTAGATGGAGGTTTCTAACCATCAGAGGAGTGAAATTCTGGAACAGCCTTCCAATGGCAGCAGTGGGGGCAAAAAAAAAAAACACACAAAAACCCCACTTAACTTGTTTTAAGACTGATCTTGATTAGTTTATGGAGGGGATGATGAGATTGCCTACGTGGCATATGATCCATCCGTGACTGCTATTAGCAAATATCTCCATCAGCCAGAGATAGGACATTAGATGTGAAGGGTCCTGAGTTACTATAGTGAATTATTTCCCAGGTGTCTGGCTGGTGGATCTTGCCCACATGCTCAGAGTCTAACTGATCGCTATATTTGTCATTGGGAAGGAATTTTCCCCCATGTCAGATTGACAGTGACCGTGGGGGGGGAGGTTGCCTTCCTCTGCAACTTGGGGCAGGAGTCACTTGATGGTTTGAACTAGAGTAAAAGGTGGATTCTCTGTTACTTGAAGTCTTTAAATCAAGATTTGGGAACGTCACTAACTTAGCCAGACATTATGGGCCTACTACAGGAGTAGGTGGGTGAGGTTCTGTGGCCAGGGATCTGCAGGAGGTCAGACTAGATAATTATGATGGTCCCTTTTGACCTTAAAGTCGATGAGTAAACTCCCATCTGTGGGCAAGATCCTGGCTCACCCTGTCTATTCACATACGCAAACTAGGAGTCATACGGCATTTCCTTAAACCTCTGGACAGGCTTACCCACATCACAGGCCACAGTGCAAGACCATGAGCAGCACTCATAGAGCAACTACTCCCTTACCAGCATATGTAAGTGAGGTGTGGGCAGAGCCTTGACTCCACCCCAAAGTACTAGCCAAGAGAGCCATGCATGCATACTATTGCTATCTGAATCATAATTCCCTCCCTGATCGGCTCCTGGGGCAGAAGACCTACATGCTGCAACTAGCTATGGGCTGGCAATTGTCAATCCAGTCCTCAGGTGATGCTACTGTGGAATGTTTATGTTAAGTAATATGCTAAGAGAGAAGATTAAATAAACCCACTTTTGCAATAAGACATATTCCTTGCTGGGGGATGCCTCCTTACATGGATTTAACATTTTTTTATAGTAAAAATGTTGGAATTATTGTATGACGTTTAAAGAGAGTCATCTGTCTGTCTCCCTTACTGCACACTGCCCTTGACTGATTTTAAATCTTCTCTGTACCAATAATATCTGATTATTTTTTCAAATGCCCTGTTAAAATAAGATCATTTAGGCCAGTTTGAAAATTCTCATTAAATTCTTTAGCATCCCAGAACAGTTATTCTATCCCACAGAAGCCAGATAACTTGACACTACAAGGACATGCAACTATTATAACATCAACTTGTTTTGGACACGTGCAGTGTACAAGTACATAGAAAATCTGGCCCTATGTCTAAAGCTTATTAGTGTTCTTCCTCTCAGAAATACAAATCAGTCTTCACAAAAAAAACAACAACAACCTACCACCACACAAGATTAATGATTATTCTCTTAGTTTAAACTGTTCACATTCTCTACTGAAGAGGAACAATTTACAGCTAGCAATTAATCTGCACTCTGGTTCAAGGACACAATTATTTACTTACAGTCTTGGAATGCAGGATATTGAGAACACATTATTGTCAGGATAGTAACAAAAATGAGGGGGTGTTTGAGGTCCAAAGAACTAAGGTGAACCTCTTAAAATAGTCTCCATAAACTGTGTAAGATTTTTCCTCTCATTAACTAACACTGACATGGTCACTGCTTTTCCAGGAGGGCCTAAAAGGGTCTCTCACCTTAAATAAACTTACAGTTCTCCCACAAAGTATTGTTTCCTTTTGAAGCCATCCCATGTCTGCCATTAATACTTTACTCACATGTATCTAGCGGAGAATGCAATATGTCCCTTCATGTGGTTAGAATGGAAATCTATTCTTCCAAGGAACATTTTTTCTAACTAGATATTTTAGAGACCCTGCACTCATCCTCTGGAAAGAAACAAAGTCTCTAATTTGCTGGTGACTATATAATTGTATATTAACATTGCACTTCAGTCTTTCCAGATTGCTAATTCCTATTTTAAGAACATTTTGTTTTTATTTGCCATATAGAGCATTTGCTCAGAAAAGCTAACACCACAGGAGAAAGAAAATTCTCCCAGCACCACAATTACAGCAAAAAGTTATAAACAAATTACTGGGCCAGGAATTTGGGCCCCTATTGTCTTGCTGGCAAGCAGAGACAGATTTTGTAGTGACCTCAAAATTCAGTCCTTGATCTGGTAAAGAATTTAGGCACAAGATGGAAACTCAGACTCTCTTCTTATTTTTTTGTCACACAGGACATTAACCCTCCTGACCAAAGTAAAGTGCTATCTTTCTAGCAGAGAAGGAATGATGGGATGTTTGAGGAAAGGCTCACAAGTGTATTAAGGTAAGACTCTAGTCTCATAAATTATTTGTGAATCCAAAGCTCCCAGTGATTTCAGCAGGATTTGTTGGAACACAATGACTATGGGATCAAGCCCTTAACCTATTCCCTAATCTTTTTTCATGCACTTGGAGATTTAAGAACCTGGTATAGCCAAGCAACATTCAGCACAGGATCAAATGAGAGGAGCAAAAGTGATATTATGCCACTTTTGCAGTTCCCCAGTCCTGAGGATACCCAGCTGCATGTAACATTGGCCACGTCCCCTATGTTATGGGATGCCCACTTGGGGTTTTCTTCATAAAATGGAATTCCTCTCACACAATCGGCTATCCAGCTGCTTTGCTCTACAGGTGCAGTGCAAAGCAACTGGACTGTAGGGGAGAACTGGGGCCAAAATGTTCAGCTGATGTTGTATATGCTCTGAAAACTTGAAGAAAGAACCCATTCCAAGAGTCTCATGAACTACAAAGCAGCACATTTCATCCTGCAGGAAATTCCAGTGTTTCAACCTTCATTTTTAATCCCAGATCAGGACAAAAAGTTGAAATATGTAACTTTTTTGCAGAATGAAATATTCTAAAAATTTTGATTTGGAGATGTTGCAACATTTCATTTTGATATTCCTCATCAAACCAGAAAATCAAAATCCCCTAACTTAAATGTTTCATTTTAGTTTGTTGAACATTAAACTGTATGTACTTATGATGCCACATTACCTCATAGTTGTAGTTCAAAAGATTGATGCCTCCTTCTCCCTTATGGGCCGGACTCCCTGACCAGTCTACATTTCCCATGATGCGACAACAGTCATATGATTCTCATGATAAACCATGCAGCTCGGTCAACAGGGAGTCCACATGGTATCATGGAAGATTTAGTATGCCAGGAAGTCCAGCCCATAGGAGAGAATGGGGGCCTGATATGTAACTCCAGTGATGCAATGTAGCACAATGGGGGAAATGTAGTTTAATGTTCAACTGACTTGAAACGAAACAGTTTGGATCAGTTCAACAAACCAAAATATTCTGATTCAGGTCAAGCTGACTCAAACCAAAAAAAATTTCATTAGATTTTAAACGTTTTTGAAAAAAATCAGAAAATATTGATTTTGCAGAAACTGTATTTTCCTTAAAAAAAATCATCCTAACAGAAACATCTCAACCAGCTCTACAATGAGGAGATATATGTCCAAACCCCTCCTGATGTCAATGAGAGCTTTGGTATGGAATTCCATGAGAACAGGATTCAGACCTAATTCACGTCACTCATATGCCTGGCTAAATACTTCACAAGTTATCTTCTACTACTCACTCTGATCTTTTTAAATGAATTTGCCTTAGCCATCCTTGTACCCTGCTTGTGTCCACTTTCCTCAAGCAATCAAGTTTGACTGGCATACATGTTCAAAGCAAGCAAATTTCAGAATTGCGCAAACATGTATTCATAGAAACCGTATTTTAACCCTACAGGATTAAAAAATAGCACCAAGAGCACTCAAACTCATCCAAATCAATGAGCAGAAACAGCGCTATGTACCAAAAACTGACCAATTACCAATTAAACATCACCACCCCACTTTCAAATATCAAGTATACTATCAATACTTAGAGAATTTTTTGCAAACATTCAATCTTTACAGTATAATTTGTTGTAAAAGTTGGCTAAATCATAATAATGAATAATTCACAGGAATTGAAATCTACACAGACATACAGCAAGCAGCCAGAGCCTAATTTGTCAAGTAAATTATTCACTGCAAGTTATTCACTCTGTTCTGCTAATATGCATCATAAACAAATTATGGTTCGAGAAGAAACCTGTCTGATCTTAGCTTTGAATTTCAGCATAATCACTTGGTCAAAAGAAGTGAGCACTTCTGAGGCTGTCACTTGGATAATATAACCTGCTTAAGAAAATTAATTTTCTCTAAGCTAATTTTTGGAGAATTGGCTTAACCTAAACAATACATCTCAAAAAAATCAAACGACCTAAAAAAACAAGTGACAGGACACTATCAAAATAATGGGAAGTTTTGGAAGGAAAAGGTTATTGTAATTGTTGAACAAATAAATGTTTATTGCAGAGTGTAAATACTGCAGGCACAGCACTGTTGCAAATTGATCTAAAATGTTGCAAAGAAGTTGAGAAGAGAAATATGGACATATTTAGATCTCTAATTCAGATCTGAGCCTGAGTTTTGAGAACTGTGCAACAAAGAATCTTGAACTACTAATGCTTTGAATTCTTTAGTCTTGTTCAAGCACATCTCATGAGCCAGATTCATCAGTACTCTTGACCCATAACTGAGTTGATTCAATACTATTTTGGATAGTATTATTTCCAACCAACTCAGGTCACTAAAGAGTGAATATGGCAGTCAGAATGATTTTTCAGATCATAGGACATCATTAAGGATTTCTGACATTTTTAAACAGCAGTAGACCATTACTTATTTGGAGCTTGATATAATTAACAGCTGTTGTCCATTTCACTTGTTTTTTAGACCAATTTAATTTTAAAAAATTAAAGACTTTGTCCAAAACCAACCACAGACCATGTCTTGGACCTATGAAAGAGAGACACTAAAAATCAATGGTTTATTAATTACATAAACAGCCACTATTTCCTGTAGACGTACATTCATTAATTAGTTAAATTCATTACTGTATCATTGTTGCCAATTTATGAGTCTCATGATAGTTCGTGTTCTTCTTAAAGCCCCATGTGCTGGAGACAACTGATTACTTAAGAATCTCAGCTTTCATTTTTTTAAAAAAAGGAGTTTCTACCCTTCTTGGTTGTGGAGAAAAGCCAAAAAACATGAAACAAGTTCATCTTAATTGCTCAGAAACCAGAAGGCAATAAAAGGAATCCCTTTAAATTTATTTACTTTTAAATTCATGATTTTGGGCTTAATATCATAATGTTGGGGGAGCTGATTCATGATTTTTTTATGTTTGGAGATTACAATATTGTTATAAATTTTGCCACCTTTCCATTGACTCAAGAATAACTTATGAAAACTTAACAAGCAGTTCATAAATTGCAAGTTCAACAAAAAGCAGTACAAATATCAGTAACCTACACAAGTTAGTCTCTTGTACAAGTCTCCTGACCATTCAGTGGTTTTGTTTTAACCACAAAGTTAATTCAGGCTCTTACTCAAGTGTTGCACCTAACCTGAGTCTTGCCCATATACAAAAACCTCTCTCTCTCGAGCCGGGTGGTGCTTCACAGCCCAGTGAGCTGACTCATCAGGAGCTATAGTCTAAAGCCCTAGTGCTTTACACTTAGCTGCGAGTACAACCATTCTGCAGGGTGGAAGCAGGCAAGTCTGATGTTAATGTCAGAAGTTATGAAGCCTTGTGCAGTATATGAACAATAACTTTATTGAATTTAAAAACTGAAGAAAAATATTACATATTCCAATGCCAGTGGATACCCCCTTCATATTAAGGCCAATTTCTGCCACCGTTACCCACACCAAGTATTGCCTTATTCTGCAAGTAATCCCATTGAAATGAATGGAACACTCAATGTGTGAAATCCTGGCCCCAGTGAAATCAACCAGAGTTTTGCCATTGACTTCCATGGGGCCAGGATTTCACCTAGTGACAGTGAGGGTTACAGAGTCAGTCCCTAACTGACGTATATATTTCTGTATATACTGTGTTCTTGTGAACTTTGCTAACATCTGAAAGTTTGTTGTGCTAGAAAAGGAACTGTTCTATTTCAACTCTATCTTGTCTGTCCTGGGTAACTAAAAATGAAAGCTGAAAAAACTGATCAGCATAGACCATGAATTTCTTGAGATTCATGTGATAAAAAGACATTTAAAGTTCTTAATCAGCTTTGAGAGTTTAAATATACACAGTTAAAACACTGGGCTTGGATGAAGAGAGAATAAACTGTGAAAAATAAGAGACCAAGGAATTTTTTTAAAATTGTAGAATATCCAAAGTTATATATTCCTAGGTGAATGAACAGAGGCAAGAAAATGTGATGGAGGTATGAACTTTTAGAAACACTGCACTACAATGTGTACAATAGGTTCCCTTGGGCCTGTCAGAGTGTATAAAGAACAAGCAGCGACCATAAGTCCAAAAATGGCTTATTGACAGGACATGGAATTGTGTTATAGTTGAATTGGACTAAACACTGATCAGAGAACTTACTCGGGGGAGCTGAAAATGTTTGGAAGTTTGCTGAGGAAATTGACTAGGACAGTTCAAAAATATTTTAAAATAATTTCTCTCTGGAGTCAAAAAAAACAAATAACTGGAAGGAATAATCAACAGTGACAAGGGGCGGAAGAAAAACACTAAAGCTATTGATATTGTGTCAAACCAATGTATTCACTATGAAGATGATGGCCCTGAAATGAAAAAAGTGTCAGGCAAAGTCTGGCTCTTCAGGAACCAGCTGTGTTGTTCATAGCTTCTGTTCCCTTTCAGTGTTTTCTTACTTTAAACATTTGGGATAGGTCCTTAGCTGGCGTGAGCAGGCATAGCTGCAATGACACAAAGTCCTCCTTTAGCTAAATTGTTGACTAGTGACTTTTCTTTGTCGTTTGTCTATCAAGAGAAATATGATGGGCAACTAGAACAAGACAGTGAGTAGCTCTCTAAACTAGTGATTGTGAGGTGCTACTCTCCTGATAGGATGAGAGGCCTGTTTTGATGGTTGAATAACAGTAGTCGATGGAGCCTGAGAATTTCATGAGGGAGAATATTTTTCTGCTGGATTTTGGTAGACTTTATAACTATCTTTTGTCCTTTACCATCCATAGGGCAGCAACTAGGCTTCTTCTTTCCCTCCTTTATCCTCCCAGATCACCCTGGTTCATGGACAGCTCTTGCCAAAGGCAGTAGGAAGGAACCATAGTGGAAGAGCAGCAATGCAGAAGACTCATGTCAAATCTCATTGCTGGCAGCATAATGCTTAAAAAACTCTTACCCTGTAGCTGTGTGGGAAATATTTCTTTGCTTCCATCTTAGCATTCACAAAATCTCAGAGGGCAGATTTGTTTGGGGCCATAGATAGCCTGGTTAATCCGGGCTGTCTCTGCTGAGTGGCTGATCTGAATTCCTCCTGTTGTGAGGAAATTTCTTGTTATTTTGGAGATAAAAATCAAGCGGATTTGGAACAAGCTGTCTGTGTCTAAGGGGGCAGAGCAATATTTTGAGAGGGCAAATGCCAATAATTCTCTGCTTCACTTTTGGCCAATGTTACTCACTGAGCCACTAAACAAAGTGTTGGGAGAACTTCATGGTTTTGGATTAATATGCACTTCAAATTTATTTCTGTCCTGGTGGGTGATGGGCTATTAAGGAAATGCTAATTCCACTGCTTCTAGAGATTATCCCTGCCTCTCTTAGGGAAGGGAGGCTACATTTTGCCTTTGTACAAAGAACCATCACTTGACAATCTGTCCAGTTATGATCCTGATCCAGTCTCTCATTCTTGGCCAAGGTCATTAAAAAAGTTGAGCAGAAACAACTCTCATAGTAGGTAGATCCAAGTTGGGAGGGTTATCACAGAGACAGCATTGGTTGTTTTGGTCAATGATATCCTCCTGGTGATGGATGAAGCATTGATATTAGCTATGTCAGCAGCTACTGATACCATTGATCATGAGTAAGACTACGTTTTAGTCATGGGTATTTTTAGTAAAAGTCAGACAGGTCATGGGCAGTAAACAAAAATTCACAGCCTGTGACCTGTCCATGACTTTTACTATATACTCTGACTAAAACTTGTGGGGCTTCCTGGGGGCGCTATGGGTGCTGGGAAGGATGGGCAGCGGCCTGCAGCCCAGGCCCCCCACTGGTGCTGGGGGTGGGGTTGGTGGGGCAGGCAGGTTCCCTACCTGGCTCCATGCCTCTCACTCCCCAGCAGCAGCAGAGTTTGAGTGTGGGAGGGGGCAGGGGATTGGGGAATGGGATGGGGTGAGGTGGGCTCTGGGCAGCGCTTTCCTGGGGGGCTCCCCGGAAGCAGCAACATCCCCCTCGCTCAGCTCCGAGGGGCAGGTATGGCCAGGCAGTTCTGTGTGCTGCCTCCACCCAGAGTTCTGGCTTCAGAGCTTCCATTTGGCTGGGAAACATGGCCAATGGGAACTGCAGGGGCAGTGCCTGCAGGTTGTAACCCCAGATTATGTGAACGTGGCTTCAGCCTCTACTGGTAGAGGACAGAGATGATCTTAGATGGCTTCGTTCTTTGCTCTGAGAGATTGCAGAGGATGATAGTGGCCAATTGCTCCTCACCCTCAAGAAATCTCAAATGTGGGGTACCAAAGGTTTCCGTCTTGTCAGTCCTCTCATTTGACTTCTTATAGATGGACCACAGGTTTGAGATATTTTCGGTGTGCAGATGCATAGCACCCCCCACCTCTATTTCTTTCTCATCCAACCCACATGATGCAGTCAAATGTTTTACCCAGTCCCTGGCTAGTATAAGGGTCTGGATGAGAGAAAGATGGTTAAGGATCAATCCAAAGAAAAGCTGATGACAATGTGTTGGGGGAAAGAACCAGTGAAAATGGTAGAAGTTATAATCAGCCTATTTTTTGTTGGTTTGTTTGAGGGCATCTGTCCACCATATGCTACCAGAATTCACACCTCAGGAATGCTAGGTACCCAGGGAGAAGTGATATTTTATTTAAATAGTAAAAATAATATAATAAAGTGTTAATTAACTTCAGTGGAAGCTGACAACATTCAGCAACTCACAGGATCAGGACCTTAAGATTATCTTCACAGCAAGTTACTGCATGGCAAGTCAGGGCATGAATCTACAGTGCTCCATCTTACTGTGCGATAACATCCCATCTGAACACTGCTACAGTGCATTGAAAGTGTCAAAGTGCAATACAAGGAACACAGCTTGTTCTACTGTATGTTTTACAAAGGACTAAGTACATTTTTAATGCTACGGACAGGCTGGATTGCCACCGCCCTTCCTTGGCCACCTCCTGTCACTCTCCTTAATCCCCTCTGGTCACTCCTCCAGCGGTGACACTAGCTACTGAAAGGAGAACAGGGCCTGCTGACCTAAGTTCTCCACCCTGTGAGCATGTGGGCATGGAGGGGACATGCAGCAGCAAGGCCTGGGAGAAGCCCTGGCTCAATCCCCCCTGCCCACTAGCCCAAGTAGCTGGCCGGGCACAAAGGGGGAATTGTTCCACTAAAAAAGTGGGTAAAGCAGCTTTCTCCTCCTGCAGAGCAAGGGTCGCAAACGAGGAATCTGTACCTCTCTGGGTTACAGCTCATCCTCTGGTCAGCTCCTGGGGCAGTGCAGCAACACTCTGCCATTCAGTCAGGGGCAGATTGTAGCATTACGATCTAGCCCTGGGTGATTAGTACCAAAAACTACACTGTAGGGCATCAAAATGAAAAACAACAATCCCCCAGACAGAGACTGAACAGGAATTTCTTAGAGCATCTCACATCTGAGTAGGAAATAACAGAGCTATCTTTGAAAGCGCTGAACAGCAAAAGATCCAGAGATATAACCCCTGTAAACATAATAAAGCTTTTCAGAACAGGAGAAAGGGTGGGAGGAACAGTACAGCTTTTGCTGTTTTGACTGGCATTACTGCATCTCTCACTGACAGGTCACTAGGTTAGGGGTTTGTTTTGAATCAGTCATTTCCCCTTAAACAGTGGCAACTTCTCTGTTACTATTAGCAAGAACAGAATCAAAGACAATGACTTCAAAGCAAAATATTTTTAATCAGCAGCTTTTTCCACAATATGCTAATTCTAGGAAGCAGCCAGCATCCAGGGATTTAGTAATAAACACAATGGAAAAGTAGTTGCAGTTGGTGGGCTCATGTCAACAAAAGGATTGTCCTACACCAGTGGTTTTCAACCCATGGTCCACAGACCCCTGAGGGTTCGCAGACTATGTCTAAGATTTCCCAAGGGTCTGCACCTCCATTTCAAATTTTTGGGGGGGGTCCACAAATGAAAAGAGATTGAAAACCACTGTCCTAAACAAACGTTATTATCCTAGACAAGAAGCCACTGAATACTTTATGGTTGTCCACCAGACCTAACCCTAGAAATGTGAAAGTATGAGGATTATTTGCTTCTTTGTGCTACAGGGATCAAAATCAGCCTTGTGACTGAACCATGATTACACCTTTAGCTACGCAAGGTGCACACCTGTACTGGAACTCTGATTCTCTCGCTGCAAAACAGACTATTACCATCTGAGCTGAAGAAAAGTTTTTCTGGCTACCAGCTGCAGCAATTCTGTTCCATTTTTGTTAGGCTTCAACCAGCCAATAGAGGGCAAAATACTCACACACGCTGAGCCCTATCTTGCTCCCACTGAAGTAAACGGCAAAAAGCTCTTATTCTCATTGGGAGCAACACTGTGCTCAGAACTAACCACAATAAAATTTGTCAATAACTTTGTTTCATTTTCTTCCAATATGGCTAGCACATGAGATTTCAAAGAGATATGACAGTACAGAAAGTTTTTGAAGTAGAGCAACACCACAAAGCATTAAACAATGAACATTTCCAGTCAGAAAAAAATGTGCGATGCCCAGCAACTCAAAAACTATTTCTTGAAACTCTGCAGAAACATTCTGCTTTGCCTTCAGGATAAATCTGGCAATTTTCAGGTCCAATCAACTTTCCAAAGAAAGGTTATAGGAGGGACTAAAACATGGCTTTATAATTAGACTTGGTAGGATTTGACTTTTATTTTTTTTAAATAATTTCTACTGATAATATCAATGTTTATTTTTAAATATATTAATAGATTTAAATTTTCACAGTTGTGTAACATTATAGGTTTTAAGCATTTTTTCTAATTTTTATAGATTTAAATTTTCAAAGTTGTGGGAAATCACGGGGTGGTCAGACAATTATTTAATGAATCAGAAAGTTAAAGCATTAAAACACAATTTGTGAACATCACGTGAAAATATACAAAGTAAATATCCTTAAACCAAACTCTAATAAGTTCTCAAGTAGCATTTTTCTTATTTTGTCTATTTGCAAAGGTCAATTATTATCAATGGAAATAGCTTTTTTATGTGTGTGTGTGCGTAGTGAAATTGATGTTTACCAATAAAAATCAAATCCTTCCAAGCCTATTTATAATGGAAGCTGCTTGCACAGCCCGAACTATGAAGAGGCTTCTGCTTTTTCATAATTCTACATCAATTGCAAAATAGTCTGTGGACTATTAATGCTGATGGAGCACCATTGAACCAATAGGTTCCTTACCATAATCAGTTACAAAGATATCATGTGGAAAAGAGAGGTTTCCAAGATTATTTGTGTGTGTATGGGGGTGGGGGGGGATGTGAGAAAACCTGGATTTGTGCAGGAAATAGCCCAACTTGATTATCATGCATATTGTGTAAAGAGTTGTCACTTTGGATGGGCTATCACCAGCAGGAGAGTGAATTTGTGTGGGGGGTGGAGGGTGAGAAAACCTGGATTTGTGCTGGAAATGGCCCACCTGATGATCACTTTAGATAAGCTATTACCAGCAGGACAGTGGGGTGGGAGGAGGTATTGTTTCATATTCTCTGTGTATATATAAAGTCTGCTGCAGTTTCCACAGTATGCATCCGATGAAGTGAGCTGTAGCTCACGAAAGCTCATGCTCAAATAAATTGGTTAGTCTCTAAGGTGCCACAAGTACTCCTTTTCTTTTTGCGAATACAGACTAACACGGCTGTTACTCTGAAACAAGATTATTTTGTTTTCCTAATTATTAAAAGAAAAACTCCACAGAGATGGCTATGTCTTTCAGATAAGATATGTTTTGCCTATTTCATGGATTTGTAAACCTCTCTAAATCTGAGGAAATAGAATCACAGAAATAAAAGAAATCTCTGTGAATATTGATACCTTGGTGACAGAATCAGGTGATCACTGAGTATGATATGCAATTCACTGAATAAACTGTGTAGACTATCTGAACCTGTATTAATAAGGTGCATCCGGTAAACATATTTAACTCTTAGGGACATAGCTAAAGGGGTTGGGAGTACAGTACCTATATGGTCTTCTGGGTCTAGAACACCTAAAGTCTTCACTGGTCTCATGGTACAGTCACTGGGTGATGTTTTACTAACAGCTTGTATTTTTAAAAGGTCCTCCGGAAGGACCCCACTGACTTTCAAGGGGAAATGACTGCCTAAATCCCCTAGTTCCTTTGAAAATATTAACTGACAGCTTTAAAAAATAGAGGTTGTGGCCGAGGAGTCTAGATTAGGAGCATACATTCTACAAGATTCATTTCAGAACCATTGTTTGGCCTTAAAAAGAACCTGCTCCCAATTTGATCAAACAGTCTTATAATGCTTGAATGGGTTGTTTGGTTTTTTGTTAATGAGAATTAACACCCCCCTTTTTAATGACAATTCAGATAACTTATCCATTTAGTATGTTTTGGTCAAATAAATTTCCCATAATGAAATAAATTCTTGGTTTATTTATTTATTTATTATTGTAAAGTAGTTGAGCAATTGTTTGTTTTATACAGTGATTCATTCCCTTAATATTAATAGAATCCTGTTTATATTTATGAGACTTGGCTTACATTGTGAAAAAAGGATGAAGGGGACCAGAACATGAAGAAATTTTAGCTATCATCAGTGTGGTCCTAACAAGGTTTCCTTTAGAGCACCATGGTAACAATTCATAATGTAAATATAGCAGTGAAATCCACTGAAGAGAAACATTTCCAATAAGAATTCAGATCACTGATTGTAAATAGGACATTCATGGTCGGAAAGAACAATCCTCAGTTCCTGTACAATGTAATTTGGAAAGAGTAAGTCACAAGCTGGGGCGGGGGGAAATAGAAAACACAATGATAGTAAAACTAACCCCATATTGACACAGTTCAATGCTACAGTAATGGGGCTGTCCCAGTAAGAGTTACCAGCCCGTTTTAATAAATGATTGGACATTTCTCATGGGCAGATGATTTGTGTAGGCAAGGAAATCATTGCCAGCTGTGTTTCAGCTGGCTAATGGGACAAGCCATTGAGAAAAGTGAGTGGGAAGTGGAATTTAAAGGAAAAGAATGTAGCAGAAAGGACCAGTCCCTACTTACCTCAAAGAAAGCAATGCTGAGGGATCTCTTTTTTCTAAGCATTGCTATGAAATTCCACACCCCCACCACTCTCACCTCCAGTGGTTTGCTCTGCGAGCTCCATCAGGAGAGAAAGAGGTGGAGGACCACAGGGAAAAATCAGAGGAGGAACAAGTGGAGGAATATAAGATAGAATTTAAAATGTGTATGTGGGGGGAAACCACAACTGAAACCTGGTAAGAATGCTTTCATTTTTAAAGGTTTTTCAACTGGTTATTTAATTGATTAATAAACTGGGGAGGAATGAGTTTTTATTGACCGTAAGTTGGTATAATTAATGTATGTTACATCAGCAGGTTCTGAGCAATGAATGAGGTAAAGCAAGTTATTGAAAAAAGAAAAACTATATAGATTTTTGGGACTGAAGTTTTAGTATCTTTTTCATGTAAAACTGTTCCACAAAATAAAACCTGAGACTTTTCTTCATAATTATTAAGACCTAACATTACATAGCACATTCTATCCGAAAGACTCCAATAATGCAACATAAACTATACCTAAATAGTGTGACGAAGGTCCTCCTCTGCCTTGGTGGGTCCTGTGCTTATTGGTGGATTTGCTCGCCTCAGAGGTTCATGGCAGCCCTCAGTTTGGCCCCCTTCGTGGCTCAAATCTGCCATTTACTCAATTAGCCTCATCACTGGCCAGCATGGGGAAAAGGAAGAAGAACAATCCCCGCAGTCTCTGCTGATCCACCTAGTGGATCGGGGAACAGGCCAGAGACCTTCCCCTCTGATGGAACCCACAGTGCAGGTCAGCTCCTCCGGTATCAAGTAGGGAGTTGGGGGAATGGAGGGATGGGGGGAACCCGGGCCCACCCTCTACTCTGGGTTCCAGCCCAGGGCCCTGTGGATTGCAGCTGTCTACAGTGGCTCCTGTAACAGCTGTGTGACAGCTACAACTCGCTGGGCTACTTCCCCATGGCCTCCTCCCAACACCTTCTTTATTTTCACCACAGGACCTTCCTCCTGATGTCTGATAATGCTTATACTTCCCAGTCTTCCAGTAGTATGCTTTCTCACTCTCAGCTTCTTGCCCCTCTTGCTCCCAGCTCCTCGCACGCACACCACAAACTGAAGTAAGCTCCTTTTAAAACCCAGATGCCCTGATTAGCCTGCCTGTCTTAATTGATCCCAGAAAGTTCCTGATTGTTCTGGAACGTTCTCTGTTACCTTACCATGGGAAAAGGGACCTACTTAACCTGGGGCTAATATATCTGCCTTCTATCACTCTCCTGTAGCAATCTGGCCTGACCCTGTCACAATAGGAATCACTTTACCCCATCTGTGAAATACTTGCACCTCTAAAGTGAAACAAGGCAGCTGGTTTAACTGTGATCTACACCTCTAGAAAAGGCAGTGAAAAATACCCTTGCCAATTGAAACTGCAAACGCTATTTTGGCCAACAGAATGTGAATACACATATTGTAATTTGGCCAGGATATTGGATTGCGGTGGGGGTAAGGGGGGGAATCTCTCTAGACTTACAAAAAGTGCTAAGGGATATCTAAGGCCAAATTTTCAAAAGTTAGAAGCCCACTTAAGCATATAAAAACATGTGCATAAATTGTGACCACACTTGCCAAAATGGCAGATGTACATGGGCGGTTTGCATACAACAGCTGCTAGTTTGCATTCTCAGTGGCCCTCTGAGCATGGAAAAACCCAGTGTTTGGGCTCAGTGGAAATAGTGGTGTGCCTACATTTGCATGCACAAATCTATTCTTTAAAAATTTGGTCTATAGTGACCACAAGTTGTCAGGATCTCAGTTTTATGTCTCATCCTAAGAGAGTACCTGCAACAGCAAAACCTCCTAACACCATGATGGATTATTCGTGAAGTACTGACTCAGAGAAGAGTAAAACCAGCACCACTTCTTGCAGAACTTGGATTGGATGGCAGCCATCCAAATATTCTAAAGAGTTGGGACAATAGAAACCTGTGGAGCTGAATCTGGATTTAGGAGGTGAAATGATACATGCATCTTAGCTTTCATTTCACCTTTGTCCATGCTTTAGTGGACCTTCTAGACCTTCCCAAACCCACTAAATGGAATATTGCTACACCAAAAGACATCTGGTGGTCTTCATTAAAACATGTTCATAGTGTTCAATGACATCCACTCTGCAGGGAATCATTTGCTGAGGCTGTTCACAACAAGCCAGCTGTTGGCCCAGCTGGAGTCAGCATTCAGAAATGTCTTTGAAGAAACCAAAAAAGGTGATAAATGCATGTTTCCCTCAGATGAGTCAAGAAGGGCCTTAGCTGGCAGAAAGCCAGGCTTTCAAAAAGAAGTGGGAAAGAAAGTGTTGCCAGCTGAAGACTGCATGTGTATGTAGTTGGCTGTTCAAAATTATTTCCATGGGACCATTTTTGGATCAGGGAGGTGGCAAGGGGAAGATCTGTCAGCATAAACTCTCCATCCCCAAGCAGCTCTCTTCTAGAAGCAGCAGCCAAAATAGTTCCATGGCTTGCATAAGATTTATGTGGATAATTCTATCAGGTGCCAAACCAAGATTCTTGACTTTGTACAGCCTCCATATTACAGGGAGCTGTGCTCTTTGAAGATGAGAGGGAGGCAGCGTTTTGTTGTTTTTCTTTGTATACATTTCTATTGTTAATTAGACCATTTTTACAAAGAATTTACTACAGGAGCAACTCCCTTACCAGAGAAAATAATCGTAATGATTCAGCTTTGATGATTATACTCCAGCAAAGATTATATCAGATCCATGCACACATAACAACTGAACATTAAAAAGTTATGTTTTTAGGTGTAGCTCCCCATTCTCTAGAATTACCACCTGATCTTCAATCAATCTACACAGACAATACAGTTATTATAGTTAAAACTTAGCACTTATTTAATGCTTTACATGTTCTAAGTGATATAGAAATAATGGCTGATTTATCCTCTTAATACTCTTGTGAAATAATTAAGGGTCAGTTTCTGATGCCCTCACTAACACTAAGTAGTCCCTTACTCCATAAATTGTGTTGTTGAAGTCAATGGGACTGCTTGTGGAGTAACATGCTATTCAACATGAGGCACAATATAAAATCTGGAGCCTACAGTTATTTACAGATGAAGATGCTGAGACAAAGAGGTTAAGGTGCACAGTTTTAAAAAGTGGCTTCTAGTGATGCAACAGGAGTTCTGGGGGCTCCCCATCTCTGAAAATCAAGTTCTTCCTCGCTCTGCACCCATCAAATTTTCCCCTTGGGTGCTCCAGGGCTGGAGCACCCATGGAGTCGGCACCTAAGGTGCCACTTTTGGCCGGTTAAATTTAGAAGCCCATTTAGAACTGGTTGTCCCTCGCGGAACAACCGGTTCTAGCGAACCGGTGGGAACCAGCTCCAGCTCACCACTACTCTCGTTACAGTGTGTATGGTAACACCCATTGTTTCATGTTCTCTGTGTATATAAATCTCCCCACTGTATTTTCCACAGACATCCGATGAAGTGAGCTGTAGCTCACAAAAGCTTATGCTCAAATAAATTTGTTAGTCTCTAAGGTGGCACAAGTCCTCCTTTTCTTTAATCAATTAATAGAAGAGCTGGAATTAAAACTCAAGAGCCCAATGTCTTCTAGAACAGTGGTTCTCAACCACGGGTACATGTACCCTTCAGGTTACACAGAGGTCTTGCAGGCATACATCAGTTCATCTAGATATTTGCCTAGTTTTACAACAGGCTACATTTAAAAAGCACTAGCGAAATAAGGACAAACTAAAATTTTATACAGACAATGCACTTGTTTACGCTACTCTATATACCATATCCTGAAATGTAAGTACAATATTTATATTCCAATTGTTTTATAATTATATGGTAAATAAGAAAGTAAGCAATTTTTCAGTAATAACGTGCTATGACATTTTTGTATTTTTATGTCTGATTTTAAGTGAGGTGAAACTTTGGGGGTATGCAAGACAAATCAGACTCCTGAAAGGAGTACAGTAGCCTGGAAAGGTTGAGAGGCACAATTCTAGAATATACAGTGTACCTCCACACAGAAACAGAGTGAGAAGTCAGAGTGATTATTATTTAGTGGTGGGTAAAATGACAGTAATTCTTTATGTCCCCTCATCTTTGTTACATTCTGTACCTTACATTTTTGAGGCATTGTTCAGGTTTTCATCTGTGTAACTTTCATTGCTGTTAATGGGACTCACACAGCCAGAACTATTGGAAAATTTACAGGTAATATGATGTAACTCTATGTAAGACCAAATAAGTACAAAAAATGGTCTTGTCTATAAATGTAGTACATTTGATTTTTAATTAATCCTTTTTTCTTCCAGTACAAAATATGGGAACAAAGGAATATTCAAATAAATTTAAGGCATTAAATTGAGAACCAATTAAAAATATTTTTGTTCTGATAGGTATCAGTCTAAGATAGGTTACAAACGTATCTACAAACAGGGTGTGCCTCTTCTCTCTCCTGAAACCAAGTCAGTTACTCTTAATGCAACTCCATATCCATGTAATTTTGCCTTTGGGTTCTTGTTCTAGTGAAATGTCAAACAACTGTATTTGTAACAAAAAACCCAAATCCTTCATTGTGTTATCCATGGTGAATTTATGGAATGTACTTCTGCAGGAGGTCATTGAGTCAAATACTATGGCTGGGCTTTTAAGAGGAATGAATCATTTCATGACCACTAATAATTTCTGTAGCTATGCAAGTTAGAACAATGAGTTGTGCAATGAAATTGCACTTTGGGGGGGAAATAAGTTGATTGCTTGAGGATTAAGGTTCAAAAAACATTTTTTCTTCATTCATGGCTTTTCATAATTGCCTAGATGCATTATGGGATATTCCCACTTTCTTCTAAAGTATTGGTATTAGCTACTGTTGGAGCCAGGATAGTGGACAGCGCCCTTATCCAGTATGAGCTATTTCTATTGCCTTCCACATGAGGCTGGATTCTTCGCTCATATTCACTAGTGTAAGTCAGGAGTAACTCTGGTGAAATCAATGGAGATCATTCATTTTACATCAGTGTAACTGAAAGGAGAACCAAGCCCATAATCTTCATACAAATAAAAGAGGGCATAGCCTCTTGAGGCATCACTTGTGCAGATATCAGCTTGTAGCACTGTCAGTGACTTGTAACGAGATTTCCTGGCTAGTGACAGAAAGACTCCATAGCTTGTCTGCCTTCCACCACTCCAACTGCAATTAGAAATAGATAACAATTTATATATAAATTCCTCTTCTCTAGTCTATAAGAGAAATAGTTTGATTAGTTTCTACGGTTTGTTAGTATATAGGATGTATGAAACTCATTGAGAGAAGGCTAAGATGAAGAGAGTATTGCTTAGTACTTGCATCATGCAAGGGCAAATTCATTGTTAGAAGCACAGTTATTCTGATTTGCATTCACAAAACAGAGAGAGAGAGAATCCCAAGTACTCATCCACACAAATAGCCACATTTTTTTCAAGTCAGCTTCCAAATTTATGCATCCAAGTTTTTGTGTTCCAATCTCAGGCTACTACTATCTGCATATTTGACACACAGCTCTGACCAGCACATGGAGCTACAGTTTCCATGCACAAATGGCACTCTGGAGTGCATAACATCATGAATAGCAATAACTGGAGTGAAAATTGCTGCTTCTCTGAAAATGAAAATCAAAGTCGAGCTGTGTGCCATCAGGATACTTTTCAATGTACTTAAAGTAAACTATAAAGATGCTTTTTTTCCTTATGAGGAGATACTGTTAGCAAACATTATTGTTAATAAATATCCCAAGCCACAAGGTAGGGATGGGGTTGCATTACCCCATCTATGCTAATTCTGCACAGCATGAACATAATCCATACCACAGCCTCTCTTTGCCAGAAATAGTTTTGGTCTATCGGCCTGGGTCTGGCCTTTTCAAGCAACACTCTGTGCTGTTCTCACTTGAAAGAGACAGAAGGACCTTCCGCTGATTTAAGGCGTGTAAGGGCTAGACACCATGAAATGGTGCAGAATGCTGTACATAGTCAGGTCTGTCATAATCAGGGCACCCAGCCTACACAACTTGACGCTGGGCTTGTTTCCATAATTGCAGCTAGTCTGTGTGTGGTACATGTGCTAATGTTTTGAGTCATGTGCTCATATTGTGACTAGTGATGCAAAGCATTTTCAGATTGGAATCATGGGTAGATTGTTTTGGGTGCAGCTGCCCATCTGGAAGTTTCAGACTTTGTGCATTTATTTTCACAGGGATTTTTACACATCAAATGTTAGTGGTTTAAAAAAATGCTCATGTGTATTTTGAATATATAGTAGTTATGTAAATACTTGTCAAGTGCTAAATACCAAACCAAAACAAGCTTTTGAGCCTAGTTATTCCAACAGTTACATTATTTACAGATAGGGGAACAGATTGTCAAGTAGTAGGCAAATACCCGCTACTTAAAGGGACTGCAATAGAAGTATTACCATCTCTGTAATACGCAAGGGGAAACAATGCAAGTAGTGTATAACAATACGGCAACTAATCTTCCTGTCAAAACCTAAGATTGCAGAAGCAACAGCAGAGGCCACTCCAATGGTTTTCACACACTTCATCCTGGAACAGTGGTGGGCAGTATAGATTTTTCTTTAATGGCAAATAGATCAAATTTTCTTTTAAAAATGTTTGGGTAGAAGGATAACAGATAGCTGAGGGAAGGAGTACTTGTGGCACCTTACAGACTAACCAATTTATTTGAGCATAAGCTTTCGTGAGCTACAGCTCACTTCATCAGATGAGCTTATGCTCAAATAAATTGGTTAATCTCTAAGATGCCACAAGTACTCCTTTTCTTTTTGTGAATACAGACTAACATGGCTGCTACTCTGAAACCTGTCAGATAGCTGAGAGGAGGTTACCTTTAACTAGTTGAACTAGAGATGGGCTGAGGTGGTTTTCAGATCTGCACCCAGACTCAGTTTAGACTGGGGTTCAGAGCTCATGTTCAAGAGCAAATTGGAGCAAAGGTTTGAGTTAGATGGCACCAAAATCATGCAAGCTACTCTTGTGAAATTTCAGCCCCAACAGTTAGAAGTCCCTTGCAATCAGCTGTTTTCACCCTCCTGGGTTCATACAAGATTTACTCTGGAACCAAAGGGTAACTTGACAATAGGTTCCTTTTTATTTGAATCCATCCCAGAACCAAAACAGTAGCTGCAGGTTCAGATCAGGGAAATCAAATTCAAATCCTTCTAAATTTGGAATGGCTTCACACATTCGGCTGTCCAGTTTTGGCCCATCTCTAGTTTTAACAGTTCTTCTCAATTAAATCTAAGCCTTTGCAAATCAAAATATAACTATCTTTTACGGCTCATTATTCAAAAATATACTTTTTGATGCTTAGAACTGGGCACAGCTCTGAACTTCAGTCCCATTCAAATGGAGCCTTGGGTTGGAGGCTGCCTGGGTTGATGAACCTCAGCCCATGCACATGAAGTGTGGGATAAGATTATCCATACAGCCAGCATGCTGTTAAAATTCTCTCCACCCCAGCTGGCCTCCCTTATTCTGTCAGCAAGTCCTGCCCACTCCCGAAGTCATCTTAGGGAATCAGAGTTCCAGGGCTTGTTGAGGGAGAGGGGAGAGATGAAGCTGCAGTGGGTCTGGTTCACTTCCAAATGCTGCAGACCAAACTGCAGCGTTCATTTCACCCTGTGGAAACCGAAACACTCAGGGTTCAGGAAAGCCGAATTATCACCTCCATTACATGTGGGTAGGGTGACCAGACAGCAAGTGTGAAAAATCGGGATGAGGGTGGGGGGTAATAGGCTTCTATATAAGAAAAAGCCTCAAATATTGGGACTGTCCCTATAAAATCGGGACATCTGGTCACCCTACATGTGGGTAAGCAGGGAAGGCCTTCGTATTTATTTATTTATATTTATTTTTAGACACACAAAATGCATGCATCACATTTCTCTAAGTGCTGCTTCACAGCACATTGTAAGAACAGCACAATAAACAAACAGACCTGATGTCAGTTAAGAGACTCAACCCTACACCCAGTTTAAAGGGCTCAGTTAAAATGCTATGGAGGGGAAGGAGGGTGATATCCCTACCCTTTCCAAACTACCCTACTGGCAAAACGGTGAGCAAATACATGGGCCCTTCAGTGTGACCTGTAGATTAACAATCCCAGGCCCTTTCAGACCAGTGAGTTAATTCAGTATCTGAGGACCCTGCACTAAGAATGCCCTACTAGCAGAGCTCTAATGGTTAGACCTGGAGGCTGTTAATTCAAATATCCCAGCTGAGCTCACCTGCTAGGGAAGGACATGAAGGCCCCGATCCTCTGCTACATTCTGACAGCTCTGGGCCATTCCACAAGCACAGCTGACCGTGGGCGGGGGAGGGGAGGCAATCATCCTAATGTGGGGTGGTATGCATAATAGGTCCTATCCCAGTCCCTTTCAGGGCTACTGGAGTAGGAGTGTAGTCAGGAGAAAGAGGCATGGCTGGAGTTTCCTTGAGCCACCTTTACATCCCTTCTAGTGAACTGTGCTTTTTATTCCTTGGCCACAGCCAAAAGTCAGAGCCCTGGGCTCTAAGATAGGAAGAGCCCAAAGCGTAAAAGGCTTCATAAATTAAAACCAGTGCTTAAACATGACCCAGCAGTTAACTGCAGCTATTGCAGAGTACAGTGATAATATGTTCACTGCAAAAAACAGAATCTGCACCAGCAGGATTTCCAAGTGATCTGCATGTATAGCCCCAAGTAAAGCACATTGCAGCAAACCAGTTGTCAAGGTTCCTCCCCCACTCTGAACTCTAGGGTACAGATGTGGGGACCTGCATGAAAAACCTCCTAAGCTTATCTTTACCAGCTTAGGTCAAAACTTCCCCAAGGTACAAAATATTCCACCCGTTGTCCTTGGACTGGCCGCTACCACCACCAAACAAATACTGGTTACTGGGAAAGAGCTGTTTGGACACGTCTTTCCCCCCAAAATACTTCCCAAAACCTTGCACCCCACTTTCTGGACAAGGTTTGGTAAAAAGCCTCACCAATTTGCATAGGTGACTACAGACCCAAACCCTTGGATCTGAGAACAATGAAAAAGCATTCAGTTTTCGTACAAGAAGACTTTTAATAGAAATAGAAGTAAATAGAAATCACCTCTGTAAAATCAGGATGGTAGATACCTTACAGGGTAATTAGATTCAAAACATAGAGAACCCCTCTAGGCAAAACCTTAAGTTACAAAAAAGATACACAGACAGAAATAGTTATTCTATTCAGCACAATTCTTTTCTCAGCCATTTAAAGAAATCATAATCTAATGCATACCTAGCTAGATTACTTACTAAAAGTTCTAAGACTCCATTCCTGGTCTATCCCTGGCAGAAACAGCATCAGACAGACAGACAGACCCTTTGTTTCTCTCCCTCCTCCCAGCTTTTGAAAGTATCTTGTCTCCCCATTGGTCATTTTGGTCAGGTGCCAGCGAGGTTACCTTTAGCTTCTTAACCCTTTACAGGTGAGAGGAGTTTTTCCTCTGGCCAGGAGGGATTTTAAAGGGGTTTACCCTTCCCTTTATATTTATGACACCAGTCTTGGAGTGACAAAGGAATGGATTGTGGTGACGAGGTGCTTGTTGGAAAAGAAAAGTTGCAATTGTCTACCAAGTACACATTGAAAAACCTTTGTTGGCTACAAGTCTACATGTTAATTTAAACTCAGACTAGGATCCAGTAGCACATTGAGGGCTTGTCCACGAGGCAGGGCAATGCACTCTATGGGGCGGGAGGGGGAGGGGGATTTTTAAAGTGCGCTAATGTGTTGCACATTAATTTGTCTGTGTACACCCTGCTGGTGCGCTTCAATGTAGTGTTGCTTGAAACAGAACCCAGGCTCCCAGCCATGTCTACATTACACCAGCCTGGAGTCTCTCTAGAGCTATCCATTCACTTGCTTATTCAGACTCACACCCACAAACCAGTGTACTTAGCATGCCTCCGAAGTCTTACACACCACTTCTGAGTTTAGTTCAGCTGAGAAGCTGGCCACCTAGCAGCAAAGGGATTAACAAAATGATTAATTTTACATTACGTTTATTCCTGAAAGCTCTGCCACAAATTACGCTGTGGTGTACTAGCCAAGAGGCATAAAGGTAACTGTGTTTATGTCTCCCATATGTTAAGCCAAATCTTACTTCAGACCATATGATTTGGCTTTACAGTGGCATCATATCAGCTAAACCATAAACGGGTTCAATATTAAAACTGTATAGCATGAAAAATAAAGAAGAGCTTTATTCGCAAATTCAGTATGTTCAATAGCTATTTTATAGAGGGAGTTTTAGTGGGTGGGAGGAGGGTCTTGTTTGCTCTTACAACAAAAAGGATGCAAGAATCCTTCCTTTCACCCCATTACTCTAAGAAAGGGTATTTGCCATTGTCAAGGAGGCAGTTAAGACAGCAACTTAGTGGTCTTGGCAAGGATTTCACTCACTTCTTCATTCCTGGCAGTATCTTGCCAATCCAAAGTCATAAAAATACTACTGTATTCTACTGTGATAGCCCCACAACACTAGACCATCTGTAATGTAACCTGCACCATTTGGGATCATTACTTGCAGAACTTTTTTCAAAGGGAAGAGTCATCCCGTTACAGATTAAGAGCTGGATCACCCAGCATGCCATGACTGATTTAAGTAGCTCTGGTAGCACAAGGAAGCTGGCCTAACAAGAGATCTGGGGAATCTCTGGGAGGCATAGAGTTACTGTTGTGGTTCATACACCATCAGATGTCATGGTGAAGGAAAGGGGACAGGATGGGAGCATTCCTAAACCCCAACAATTCTCAGATGCTGGAACAGTCCACTGGCATACTGCCAGACATAAATTAGAGCAATCCTAATGTTGTTCTAAAACTACACTGTGACCAAAACCACCACCAATTCTCACCTGCCCTTTGGTCTTTTAGATTTTCCCCTTGTGTTCATGCATCATAGCATGATAACAAGAGAACTTACTGGGAGAGTACACCTTTTTCCAGGCCCCTGATTGAGACTGACAGGAAGGTATAGGTTCCAGAAATTTTCACCCTTCAACATCTCTCCTTCGTGGTGATGGGTCTCATCTCTTTGAGGACATGAAATTACCCGACAACAGTAATCCTAACCAAAACCAAGTTTTGTTAAAATAGAGGGAAAATGTAATCAAAACAAAAGTTGTTTGCTGAACGGGGTTGACTTAAGTACATGCTTCAATGCTTTGCTGAACTAGGGTCTCAATGACTGCATAAGGTGCCAGCAAAGCAATGCAGAACCAAGCACCTAACCTTCATGTATCAAAACAGAGAGAGAGAAAACCCAATGCTGGAAAATGTTCAACGAAGTTGACATATATAGTGTTGCTGATAATAGCATATATACATTCTTACAATTCTTGTTCATAACACCTCTTATAATATACGGTTAAATCAAAAGACACTCTGTAGGACACACAGTAACAGAACATATCCCTGAGGACATTCTGACATTGCAACCTCCTCAAGGATAGGGATAGTTGACTTACTGTGTGTTCTGTACAGCTGCGAGAGAACTCTTAGAACATAATGAGCGATAAATGATAATAAAGGTGACAGCTTTGCATCAACATGAGTCAAACCTATCTCTACCTCTACTGATGACATCCCATTGACACAAATCTTCACCTGTATCAGTATACAGGAGACAACAAAATATTCAAGAAATGTATACACAACAGTAACTTTTTTCTTTAACAACAAAATCCTTAAAGTATTCGTCTCATATGCCCTAGTTCAGCAATTACTTCAATGGGACTAATCATGTGCTTACATAAATATATTGATTATGATTGATTCCAGGTAATTGCTGTACAGACATTGTACCACCATGACTCAACCCTCACTATTTTCACTGGGGCTTAAGGAAGTCATTAAATACCATACAATTTCTACCACATTCTCAGTCTTTGTAATATTGCTTATTCATGGGAGTCCTGGGATTCATGACCTGTGTTTTAACAAATGCAGAAGCCTCTCCCAAGGTCTCATACAAGACACATACTGACTTCCACATTCGAAGGAAAGCTTTTCTGGATGTCGTCCCATAGATTTGAATCTTTGTTTAAATACTGGATAAAGCATCCACTTACCAAAAGACTGGAGGTATAATCATTGTATACACTGAGCTCTGCTTTATCCATCACACAGAGTGATTTCAGAGTTTGGTTATGAAGCTGTAAAATAGGACACCAAACAGCGCTGGATTGGGAAAACAGATTCCAAAAGTCTGGCAGACAACCCCATGGGCATTTCAAGAAAGATTAAATTTACAGTTTTTTCAGGGCGAAATAACTTGGCTAATGACTTGTCTACACACACACAGCATCAACCCACAGCTCTAAGACCATTTCACCCTTAGGTGCAGCTGAAATGATCAGGGTGGCAGACTAGGTTATTTTCTAAATCCACAGCTCCACTATCCTACCTTTGCATTTTCGCCTTCATCTTGTTTTCAGTCATAGTCAAAGCGTACAATCCTGACCCCATTGAAGCCAGTGTCCCCAAGCCATTGACTTCAATATAAGAAGGTGTCATAAATATAAAGGGAAGGGTAAACCCCTTTGAAATCCCTCCTGGCCAGGGGAAAGCTCCTCTCACCTGTAAAGGGTTAAGAAGCTAAAGGTAACTTCGCTGGCACCTGACCAAAATAACCAATGAGGAGACAAGATACTTTCAAAAGCTGGGAGGAGGGAGAGAAACAAAGGGTCTGTGGGTCTGTCTATATTCTGTCTTTGTCGGGGATAGACCAGGAATGGAGTCTTAGAACTTTTAGTAAGTAATCTCGCTAGGTATGTGTTAGATTATGATTTCTTTAAATGGCTGAGAAAAGAATTGTGCTGAATAGAATAACTATTTCTGTCTGTGTATCTTTTTTGTAACTTAAGGTTTTGCCTAGAGGGGTTCTCCATGTTTTTGAATCTAATTACCCTGTAAGATATCTACCATCCTGATTTTACAGGGGGGATTTCTTTATTTCTATTTACTTCTATTTTTATTAAAAGTCTCCTTGTAAGAAACTGAATGCTTTTTCATTGTTCTCAGATCCAAGGGTTTGGGTCTGTGGTCACCTATGCAAATTGGTGAGACTTTTTATCCAACATTTCCCAGGAAAGGGGGGGTGCAAGTGTTGGGAGGATTGTTCATTGTTCTTAAGATCCAAGGGTCT
Organism: Lepidochelys olivacea; assembly: GCF_965140295.1. Classification (NCBI taxonomy): domain Eukaryota; kingdom Metazoa; phylum Chordata; order Testudines; family Cheloniidae; genus Lepidochelys; species Lepidochelys olivacea. The sequence goes on from NC_140416.1 coordinate 106,664,831, forward strand.
GGGTCTGTAGTCACCTAGGCAAATTGGTGAGGCTTTTTACCAAACCTTGTCCAGGAAGTGGGGTGCAAGGTTTTGGGAAGTATTTTGGGGGGAAAGACGTGTCCAAACAGCTCTTCCCCAGTAACCAGTATTAGTTTGGTGGTGGTAGCGGCCAATCCAAGGACAAAGGGTGGAATATTTTGTACCTTGGGGAAGTTTTGACCTAAGCTGGTAAAGAGAAGCTTAGGAGGTTTTTCATGCAGGTCCCCACATCTGTACCCTAGAGTTCAGAGTGTGGGAGGAACCTTGACAGAAGGTTTAGGCCTAATGAGAGTGGTGCCACACCTGAACTTTTGCATAGTTAGGGTGACCAGATGTCCCATTCTTAAAGGGACAGTCCCGTATTTAGCGGGTCCTGCTACTGGCCTGTCTGCCAGTGGGGGTGGGGGGGGTTCAGTGGCCGACAATGGGGGTTGAGTGTGCAAGGCTGGTGGTGGGGCAAAGCTGCAGCACAGGGGGTTGGCCGCTCCATCTGCTGGTCCCTCAGTGCAGCGCCATCTGCATGCTGGCTCTCGGCCAGCAGGGCACCACCCCCGTCCCATTACTGGCTGGCACTGGTTGCAGGCTGCGAGCTGCAATGGCTGGTGCATGCAGGTAGGCGCCAGGCGGCAGCCAGTGACACGTCGCCTCTGCTGTCCACCCATCAGCCCTTTACGTGCTCCCCCTCTCGCTGTCCTCTCCCTGCTTTACAACTTTACACACACACTCAGCCATGCTGCTCCTCCATATCCCCCCAGCAAGGGCGCGTTCCGCTCCCGGGGGGTGCAGAGAACCAGCCCCTGGTTGGAGTGCTCAGCTCACCAACAGCCTGGCCAGCAGGCTCCTTCCTTCCCCCATTGCCTCTGGCTGGGCCAGCACCCCGGGAAAGCCCAAGACATCCTGGCCTGGGGCGCTGACCAGGAGGAGCTGAGCCCTGCATGTGCCGAAGCCCCGCACAGCACTGGTACGGGGAAGCCTCTCCGCCCCTCAGCTAAGCTCTGGAGTGGTGGGGGGAAGCAATTTCCAGCCTGTTCACACCCTGAACCTTCAGGCTTCACAGCAGCCCTCTGGGCAGGGGCTTAGCATCCTCTCCACCCACCCTCCTCCCACCCTGGGTCCTGCCCCTGGAGCAGGGGCTGCTCCGTCCCCTGGACACCCTCCCCTGCTGAGCTACCTCTCTGGCCGGGTTCTCTGAAGCCCCTGCTGTCAGGTTCCCTGGGCCCTGGTGCACAATGCATCCTTAGGGCTTAACACCTTCCTGCCCACGCTGTAGCCAGGGAACAGGAGGTGGCTGGGTTATGTCTGTGGCCAGCAGCAGCCTGGAGGTGTTAGATGCCCTTCGACACTGTGTAGGCACGAAAGGACAAACTGTTTCCAGCCACAGGGGACTGGAGGTGGGGAGGGGGAGAAGAGATAAGCTCTGCAAAAACACGGTCCAGATCATCCCCCCTTCCCCTCGCCCACCCACGGCAGGAAGCAGCTCCCATCTCTTCTCTCCTGCACAGTGCCAAAAGGCTGCTGCTTGCCATATTCTGGTATGAACCCTGGCAAAAACCTGGGGAGGCAGGGCATGTGACCCTGCATGCCCCCCCCACATGTTGCCTTGAGAAGACGCGGCACCAGATACCAGGAGAGGCGGGTCCATCCCAGGGGCCCAGCCAGACCTGGAGGGCGGAAAGCGCTGGGCAGGGAGTATCAGGTCAGTTGGTCACCCCCGCTGTGTGAGAGAGGTGTATGGGAGTGTGTGTCTCACCTCTCCCTGTGTGTGGGGTAGGGGGTAGGAGTGTGTGTGTCACCCCTCCCCATGTGAGCCCTAAAGCCTTTAAAGATAAGAAGATAAATAAAAATAATCCAACTAGGCAGTATTTCTTTTTAACTGGGGCTCAGTCACCTTGATGTTAATTTGAACATTTGTAGTGCATAGTTCTAATTGATTGCCATTGAACTTGCTTGAATAAAAGTAATTTTACCAGGTGTCCTGTATTCAGCATAGGGAAATATGGTCACCGTAAGCATACTCTGTTCAAGCTCTGTAAAATTGCCTCTTTTAAATATCTGTCCCCTGGCCACGCCTACATGAAAAACAATCACCCTGAAACCATCTCTAGTTGTCTGTCTACATGAGATGAAGAACTCATCTATGGAAGCATCAGACTAACCTTTGGGCATAACCAATAGTCCAGGCAACCTCTTAAGAAGCCAGGGACATTAAACAGCAAACATTTTCTGCAAAGACTTCTGTACTTCTCATTTTAAAGCTGAAACAGGAGTCAGTCATAGAGCCAAGGAGAGCATATGTTCTTCACCAGCTCATGCACGTGCAACCCCATAAAAATGGTGTTTGACAAGGATATTCCAGCCTTAACTTTAAAAAAAAATATTTGGGCACAATTTTGAACCTGCAATGAAAGGAGGGTGCAGAATTGCAGGCACAGTTTTTATGGACACATTTGCACCATTTAGTCACCTAATTATCTCACCTACTCCCCAAACACAGAGTTAGGTACCTTCAGTAAATGGATGCAATTACAGGAACAAATAACTGTGCCTATGCTTAACTGCAAAGGCAAACTTGTACCTACTGTATTGGATGAAGACCCAGGCTAAAATTCAGGGACTCTGTCAAAACTCATTTTTACTATGACATTTTGTACCATAACTGCTGTACTTTTATGTGCTTTTGGTTTGGTTACAAATATGTATAAAGTAGAGCTGGTTGGAATATGGGGTTTTTTCCACCACAGAAAATTGTTGTTTTTTTTAATCAAAAATCCAAACCCTTTTTGGTATTTGGCAACCAAAAACCAAACTTTTTTGCCAAAAAAAGTAGTTTTGGGCTTTTAAATATTTTCAAGGAAAGTAGACACTTTCTATGAAAAATTTTGGTTGGTGAAAACCCCAATTTTTCATCAAAAAAGGTTGTGATGGAAAGAGTTTGACTAACCAGTTGCCCTAGTTTGCCTTTTTTTTAAAATTCTTCCTTATTTAGTCAATTAAGTTATATGAATCTACCATCATTGTAAATTGGACTTATTAAGTTCTACATTCAAAAAATTATCAGCACTGACATAGCTAAAACTAGGGGACAGGGGAGTCACTGGAATCTCTGAAAACAAACAGACATGTGCCCCTGGGATTTTTCACATTGCCTAATGTATCAAAGTGCAGCGTTCAAAATTCTCAGTTACTTACCCATATACTGGTGAGTACTTACACTGCATCAATCACCATGATATAAGTCCACTAGCTGTGCCAAAGGACCTGGGTATTACACCACTGTTCCCAATACTTGTGAAACTTCTTGTACAGCAAATGGATCCCTAATGATGTGTAAATTCTATCCATATATGTACTAAATCTTTGGGTAACATTTTCAAAAGCACCTGATTTAGGAGCCTAAATCCCATTTTCAGAAGTGATTTAGGCAAGTAGTGCCAGATTTTTAAAGGTATTTGAGCACCTAACTCCCACTAATATCTTTTAAAAAATCTGGGCTGTAGGAGCCTACACCCCAATGCAAGTCAAAGTGATTTAGGAACTTTTGAAAATTTAACTCTGGGTCTGTCCAAATGTAGTTGATGGAATTGAAACTATGTAACTGTCCATTGAATACACACAAAAGCTGGCCTGAACATCTAAAAGAGATTTGGACACCACATTAGGATGTCTAGACTATGTAGAATGGATGTTTGAGAAGGATCTCTGTCAATTACCTCTTCTCCTTTGTACTGCTTATTAATTTCAGATTTTCACAAGTATGCATGTCATTATACTCAAGGAAGGGTGGTTTTGTTGGAATGGGAAAAAGCAAACTTTACTTGGTTTTTACAATAAATGCACAGAAAGCTAATATAAAGAGGATTAAAATGTTATTAATAAAGCCCTCAGAAACTATTATTCCACCTCCCAAGACCACATTTACAAACAGAATTGGAACACGTGAGTTAGTGTGAGATTTGATATTTTTCCATTCAAAACCCATTTTGAAAAATGCACCCTAGACTACTATTTACTTTAGTGTCTGCTTGAATGACACTTCAGTATTGGCACAATAATGCCTCAGTGTTTGCTGATCCATGCGAATAAATTTCCTAGCGTTTTACGTTTCACTGAAGAAAATGAGAACTCTGAAGGCCTGTCCTTCTTCAAATTCTGGGCCACATAAAGCCACAAAGGCTTGCCTTATATGGCTACAGAAAATGCTGTTGTTGGCACAGGTCTTCCATAAATAGCTCAGTAGTGATTTCAAATAAAAATGTTTATGTGTGATAGTTTGCTGAAAACAACATGGAGGAAGAAATTTCTAAAGACACCAACATGTTGTCATGGGCCAAGCTCTTTATTCTGGAACCACAGTCTTTGCCCACTAATTTATGCCTACTTGCCTGGCATTCCCATGAAGGCCTTTTTCTCAGTGAGGCCTTTTTCCTCAGTCTCTGGGGATCCTTACCAACAGTAACTCCTGTTCTCCAAATGCATTGCCCCCACAGAGCCACTCCATAACAGTTGTACATCTACCCATACATCCCATTTTGAGCATTAGTTGGCTGTTCCGGGTTCCACACTCTTCTGTCAATCACAGCATTACATGTAGGAATATTAGGATGGCCATACTAGGTCAGGCCAATGGTTCATCTAGCCCAATATACTATCTTCCAACTGTGGCCCATGCCAGATGCTTCAGAGGGAATGAACAGAACAGGGCAATTTATTGACAGATCCATATGTTAGGATATACATATTCAGGCTTGTCTGTAAAGGCCTATACGCTAAGAATTTAGGTGTATTCTTATCACTTAGCTAGTTATAGAGGTATAAAAGAAAAGTATCAAAATCACTGTCTGACTGTATAAGGCCTTTTCTCACTGTGACAGTCTGAGGCCCTGTTCTTAGGCTAAGATCTCTGGCTAAGCAGCAGAGGCAGCCATAAATTGGGAAGCGAATGGTCACATCCTTACATTCCAAACTAGTCACATTGAAATAAGGTGCTATTGGGCTGGTAGGAGTATAATCCTGTCCGGATAATGCCTATCACCTCCAGAGAAAGGGAAGTGCCTAGAAAATGTAAAAGGAAACTTAGTTTGATAGCATCCTGTCTGGCAAGAACTCACTTATCAATAGACACAGCTGGGAAATCCTTATGTCTTTATAGATGTAGTTGTGAAATCCTCATTTCTGTGTTGTCCTATCATTGTAGTCCCCATTTCCCTATTGTTTGTCTGTATAATCTCTGTCTGGTTCTGTGATTGTTTATGTCTGCTGTATAATTAATTTTGCTGGGTGTAAACTAATTAAGGTGGTGGGATATAATTGGTTACATAATCATGTTACAATATGTTAGGACTGGTTAGTTAAATTTCAGGAAAATGATTGGCTAAGGTATAGCTGAGCAGAACTCAAGTTTTACTATATAGTCTGCAGTCAATCAGGAAGTAAGGGGGGGGAAATGGGAACAGGGAATAGGAGTGGGGAATTGGAATCATGTTTTGCTAAGCGGGGGGAATGGGAACAAGGAATGGGGGTGGGGAAATTGGAAACCTGTTTTGCTAAGGGGGGGGAATGGGAACAGGGACACAGGTAAGGCTCTGTGGTGTCAAGGAAGGAAACTGGAATCATGCTTGCTGGAAGTTCACCCCAATAAACATTGAATTGTTTGCACCTTTGGACTTCGGGTATTGTTGCTCTCTGTTCATGCGAGCGGGACCAGGGAAGTAAGCGGGTAAAGGAATAAGCCCCCTAACACCATACCATCACCTAGTCCCAGCTTCTGGCAGTCAGGAGTTTAGGACACCAAGTACATGGAGCTGCATCACAGACCTTGTTGGTTAATTGCTATTGATGGACCTATCCTCCATGAAGTTATCTAATTCATTTTTTACTCCAGTTATATTTTTGGCCTTCATAACATCCCTTGTCAATGAGTTCCAAGATTGACTCTGCATTGTGTAGTGCTTTCTTATGTTTGTTTTAAACCTGCTGCCTATTAATTTTATTGAGTGACCCCTGGTTCTTTGGTTATGTGAAAGGGTAACAAACACTTCCTTATTCACTTTCTCTAGCACCATTCATGATTTTATAGACTTCTATCATATCCCCTCTTAGTCATCTCTTTTCTAAGATGGCCAGTTCCAGTCTTTTTAATCTCTGTTCATATGGAACCCTAATAATCTTTGTTGCCCTTCTCTGTACTTTTCCCAGTTCCAGTATATGACTTTTTAGATGGGGCAACCAGAACTGCATACAGTATTCAAGGTATGGGCATACCATGGATTTATATAGTGGCATTATGATATTTTCTGTTTTATTATCCATCCCTTTCCTAATGCTTCTTAAAATTCTGATAGCTTTTTTGACTGTCACTGCACATTGAGCAGATGTTTTCAGGGAACTATCCACAATGACCCCAAGATCTCTTTCTTGAGTGGTAACAGCTAATTTAGACCCCATAATTTTGCGTATATATATATATATATATATTGTGATTATGTTCTGCAATGTGCATTTCTTTGCATTTATCAACATTAGTAATTTCATCTGCAATTTTGTAGCCCAGTCACCCAGTTTTGTTATATCCTTTTGTAGCACTTCACAGTCAGCTTTGTATCATCTGCAGACTTTGCTACCTCACTGTTTATCCCCTTTTCCAAATTATTTATGACTAAGTTGAACAGCACTGGTCCCAGTACAGATCCTTGGGGAACCCTACTATTTATCTCTCTCCACTGTGAGAACTGACCATTTGTCCCTACCCTTTGTTTCCTACCTTTTAACCAGTTACTGATCCATGAGAGGTCCTTCCCTCTTATCCTATGACTACTTTGTTTTCTGAAGAGCCTTTGGTAAGGGGCCTTGTGAAAGGCTTACACAGTATCCACTGGATCACCCTTGTTCACATGTTTGTTGACTCCCCTCAAAGAATTCTAATAGATTGATGAGGCATGATTTCTCTTTACAAAAGCCTCATTGACTTTTCCCAACATATTGTGTTCATGTATGTGTCTGATCATTCTCTTCTTTACTATAGTTTCAACCAATTAATCTAGTACTGAAGTTAGCCTGTAATTACCAGGATTGCCTCTGGAGGCATTCTGAAAATTGGTGTGACATTAGCTAGCCTCCGGTCATCCGGTAAAGAAGCTGATTTAAGTGATAGGTTATATACCATAATTAATAGTTCTGCAATTTCACATTTGAATTCCTTCAGAATTCTTGCGTGAAAGCCATCTGGTCCTGGTGACTTATTATTGTTTAATTTTTCAATTTGTTCCAAAACTTCCTCTATTGAAACCTCAATCTGAGACAGTTCCTCAGATTTGTAACCTAAAAAGAATGGCTCATGCGTGGGAATTTCCCTCTCATCCTCTTCAGTGAAGACCGATGAATAGAAATTAGCCTCTCCTCAATGGTCTTGTCTTTCTTGAATGCTCCATTTAAAGCACCTTGATCATCCAATGTCCGCACTGTTTGTTTGGCAGGCTTCCTGCTTCTGATGTACTTTTTTAAAAATAGCTGTTATTTTTTGAGTCTTTTGCTAGTTGCTCTTCAAATTTTTTTTTAGCCTCCTCATTACACTTTTACATTTGACTTGCCAGAGTTTATGCACACAGCCTCCCAAAGAGAGCACCCTATAACCTTCAAACAAGCAGGCACATGGCAAGCAAGCAAACAACAAACAAACAGACCACAAACTCACTCCCAGGGTCACATAGTCGCTCCTCTTTACCTGGAGGACTCCCTTGCCAAACTCTCCTGTGTGCTGCTCCTGTGAGCTCGACAAATGGCAAGGGTGTGAAATACCTCAGCCCTTTTAACTACCCTTCAGTTCCCCTTTTCTCTAGAAATCTTATTTGTAGCTGGGCCCCAAAAAAGAGGGGACGAGGAAGCATCAGTGTGGCTCTGTAGAGGCAGTACATTCAGAGAACGAGATCCCATCTCTGATTCATCACTGCCTCTCTCCAGTTGTACACAGGGGTAATTCCATTGACTCAAATGGAGTCACCCCAGAGTAGAACTGGTGTCACGTAATGGTCAGTCAGGCTCACGGCCCGTGATTAACCCCTTTGTCTCCTTCCTGACACTGACTCTACAGAACCCTGCTGAAGGATATGAGCTAGCAGTGACCTCTCTGAGGAACCCTGATAACTGAACAGTAATTGGAGCACTGTCCTGCCAAAAGCAGCATGCCATACTAGTCCCACAGACAGATTGCCTCCTGACAGAAGGGGCTGAGCTCCCCACTTTCTGCTCAGATCACACACTGCAACCATATTGTTTCTGAGAATCTGTACCAATTGTCCTCTAATCTGTACAAAAGGATTTAAGCATCAACTTTATGGCCCTAAGTTTAAGCAAATTTTATGTGGCATCTTGAATCTGGAAGCATCCCAATATCATAGAAGTTAGAGACCCTTAGTGTCCTCCCCAAACTAGACTGATCATAACATTGTCTGAGGTGCATGGTAAGAGAAAAACATCCCCTTCAAGACATTCTCTGGTAGTGTCCACCACAGGAGGGGATCTTTGACCTGCTGGAGGAAAGGAATACTATTGTGTCTAAACGGTGACCCTGTTGATCATATACCAGATTCCACCATCTTTGCCAGGTGTGACGGGGTCACGACCCACCACCGCTGGCGCCTCCTGCTGGCTGTTCTGGGAATTAGCTCATCAGCTTTGGAGCACGCCCTGTGCATGGTGTCTTGCCCGTTGTCTGTTCTGCTGATTTGGAAATCACCTTGCTCCCCACTTGGCGGTGTCAGCCTCAGGACACTGCCCTCCGGCAGCACCAACTACTTCCTTCTAACTCCCTTCTGGGGGGTGAGGGCAGGGAGTGCATAACGACAGTCCTTCAGCTTGCACCTGCCTCAGTGGCCAACCACAACCCCAAAGTCTAGCCCTTCACCTCAGAGCAAGTTGCAGTCTGTCTCGGCCACACTCCTCTGTGGCCAGGTGCAGTATAAGGGAGGAAAGGGGGGGACCCACGCCCACCAGCTACTCTGGGTCCCAACCCAGGGACCCTCTAGTGACAGCCTCTCTCTGCCCTCCTTCTCTCCCCTCTTGTCCGCCTATCTTCCCTGGGCCATTTCCCCTTTGGCCCCATGCACCTTCTCAACCCTTTTTAGCAGGGGCCGTGTCATAAATGTAAAGGGAAGGGTAAACCCCTTTAAAATCCCTCCTGGCCAGAGGAAAACTCCTCTCACCTGTAAAGGGTTAAGAAGCTACAGGTAACCTCGCTGGCACCTGACCAAAATGACCAATGAGGAGACAAGATACTTTCAAAAGCTGGGAGGACGGAGAGAAACAAAGGGTCTGTGTCTGTTGGTATGCTGCTTTGCCGGGGATAGAATAGGAATGGAGTCTTAGAACTTTTAGTAAGTAATCTAGTTAGGTATGCGTTAGATTATGATTTCTTTAAATGGCTGAGAAAAGAATTGTGCTGAATAGAATGACTATTTCTGTCTGTGTGTCTTTTTTGTAACTTAAGGTTTTGCCTAGAGGGATTCTCTATGTTTTGAATCTAATTACCCTGTAAGGTACCTACCATCCTGATTTTACAGGGGTGATTCCTTTACTCCTGTTTACTTCTATTTCTATTAAAAGTCTTCCTGTAAGAAAACTGAATGCTTTTTCATCGTTCTCAGATCTAAGGGTTTGGGTCTGTGGTCACCTATGCAGATTGGTGAGGATTTTTACCAAACCTTTCCCAGGAAGTGGGGTGCAAGGGTTGGGAGGATTTTGGGGGGAAAGACGTGTCCAAACTACATTTCCCAGTAAACCCAGTTAGAGTTTGGTGGTGGCAGTGGTTATTCCAAGGACAAAGGATAAAATTAATCTGTACCTTGGGGAAGTTTTAACCTAAGCTGGTAAAAGTAAGCTTAGGAGGTTTTCATGCAGGTCCCCACATCTGTACCCTAGAGTTCAGAGTTGGGGAGGAACCTTGACATGGTGGCAGAGTGGTGGGATTAACCTGAAATCATTTTGAGATCAATTTGAGATTTTTTAAACCAGAAATACAGATTTTAAAAAGGATTTTTTTTTTCCTTTGGGGCTGCTGGAAAAGAGGTCCAGAAAGCAGCTGAAACTGAAAGCAGCTTGTTTTTTCTCTGCTTTGGAGCCAGAGGAGAGACAAAAGGGGATTATCTTTGTGAATTGCAGGTTTTCTTTGCCTGGAGGCAGGGTACTTAACTCCTGCAGGGAAATTCACAGTCTTTCAAACCAGAAGGGGTTTTTTTTCCCTAAAAGTAAATAGGGGGGATGTTCTACCCATTTGCCTGGAGACAAAAGTGGCAGGGGCTTTTTATTTTATTTTATTATTTTTTTAGGATTTTGATTTTTTTTTACAAGGAGCACAAGTTTGAAAAGGAATTTTTTTTTCCTTTGGACTGCTGGTAAGCAGGTTTCCAAGTAGTTGGAGGTTTTTTGCTTTGATTTGGGGCCAGAGCAGAGACAAGGGAATTGTCTTTTTCTGTAGGCTGACAATTACTATCAGAGAATAGGTATTCTATTCCAGCACAGCAAAATTTTACAGCCAAGTTTTGTTTGTTTATTTCTAAACCTTGGGTGTAAAGTTAGTTAAAAAACAGAGAGGTTAGGATGACAAAATCCATGGCTCGACAAAAGCTGGATTTAGCCAGATTTCAGGCTAAGAAAAAATAAAGGGAACATGAAAGACAGATAGAACTCATGCGGCTGAAGAAGGAGGAGAAGGAAGAAGAGAGGAAGCATGTGGAAGAAGAGAGGAAGCATGTGGAGGAGGAGAGGGAAAAAGAGAGGAAGCATGCACTGGAGATGGAGAAGGTAAAGGCTCAGCAGAATATACCAACAAACCCTAGCAATCCTTCTCCAGGTACTGCTCCCCATCCCAGAAAGTTCCCCACCTACAAGGTAGGCGATGATACTGAGGCCTTCCTAGAAAACTTCGAAAGGGCCTGCCTTGGGTACAACATCTCTACTGACCAATACATGGTAGAGCTGAGGCCGCAGCTCAGTGGACCCTTAGCTGAGGTGGCAGCTGAAATGCCGAAAGAACACATGAACAAGTATGAACTGTTTAAATCCAAGGCGAGAGTCAGAATGGGGATAACACCCGAGCAGTCTCGTCAAGGTTCAGAGCCCTAAGGTGGAAACCAGACGTGTCATTTACCCGACATGCCTACCACATTGTGAAACATTGGGATGCCTGGATATCAGGAACAAGTGTTGAATCTCCAGTAAATTTGCCCTTCCTAATGCAAATGGAACAATTCTTAGAGGGTGTTCCTGAGGAAATAGAAAGATACATCCTAGATGGGAAGCCCAAAACTGTAATCGAGGCAGGAGAGATTGGAGCCAGATGGGTGGAGGTGGCCGAGAAGAAGAAAACTGGTCGCAGTTGGAGCGGAGACCAGAAGGGACAACCCCAGACCACACCCTATTACCGGGGGCTGTCCAAAGCCCCACCTACCTCCCAAAGAACCCTCCAGACCCCTTATCGTCCCACCTCCCCATTCTCCAGCAACCCACCTCGCCCCAGTGACCTGTCAGCTGGACGATGTTTTAAATGTAATGAGCTGGGGCATGTAAAGGCCAACTGCCCGAAGAACCCCAACAGATTATAGTTCATTGCACCGGGATCACACAGAGGTCCGCAGACCCAGATACCTCCCAGATACCCTTGGAGCAGAGGGAAACTGTGACTGTAAGCAGGAAGACAGTCACTGCATGGAGGGACACCGGAGCACAAATGTCAGCTATCCATGCTTCCTTAGTGGACCCCAATTTAATCAACCCAGAGATCCAAGTGACGATTCAACCCTTCAAGTCCAACTCTTTCAATTTGCCTACAGCCAAATTACCTGTCCAATACCAGGGCTGGTCAGGAATGTGGACTTTTGCAGTCTATGATGATTATCCCATCCCCATGCTGTTGGGGGAAGACTTGGCCAATCATGTGAAGCGGGCCAAGAGGAGGGAATGGTCACCCATAGCCAGGCTAAACAAGCCGTGAGGCCTAGCTCTATTCCAGAAACTTGTATCAGGACCCAGTCAGAGGTGATGGACCCGGACCCCAGGCCAATGTCTGCAACAGCAGTAGTGGATCCAGTCCCAGAGACCCAGACGGAACCAATCCCAGAACTGGAACCAGCCGAACAACCAACACCAGACACATTGCCAGCACTGAATCCAGTATTTGCAACCTCAACACCAGAGGGCCCCACCGAAGCTGAACTGGCAGCAGCCGGTAACCCTACACAAGAGGCTCAGCTGGAGCCTGAATCCCAACATAGTGCACCTGCGGAAAGCGGTTCACAGTCATAGAATCATAGAATATCAGGGTTGGAAGGGACCCCAGAAGGTCATCTAGTCCAAGCCCCTACTCGAAGCAGGACCAATTCCCAGTTAAATCATCCCAGCCAGGGCTTTGTCAAGCCTGACCTTAAAAACCTCTAAGGAAGGAGATTCTACTACCTCCCTAGGTAATGCATTCCAGTGTTTCACCACCCTCTTAGTGAAAACGTTTTTCCTAATATCCAATCTAAACCTCCCCCACTGCAACTTGAGACCATTACTCCTCGTTCTGTCATCTGCTACCATTGAGAACAGTCTAGAGCCATCCTCTTTGGAACCCCCTTTCAGGTAGTTGAAAGCAGCTATCAAATCCCCCCTCATTCTTCTCTTCTGCAGGCTAAACAATCCCAGCTCCCTCAGCCTCTCCTCATAAGTCATGTGCTCTAGACCTCTAATCATTTTTGTTGCCCTTCGCTGGACTCTCTCCAATTTATCCACATCCTTCTTGTAGTGTGGGGCCCAAAACTGGACACAGTACTCCAGATGAGACCTCACCAATGTCGAATAGAGGGGAACGATCACGTCCCTCGATCTGCTCGCTATGCCCCTACTTATACATCCCAAAATGCCATTGGCCTTCTTGGCAACAAGGGCACACTGCTGACTCATATCCAGCTTCTCGTCCACTGTCACCCCTAGGTCCTTTTCCGCAGAACTGCTGCCTAGCCATTCGGTCCCTAGTCTGTAGCGGTGCATTGGATTCTTCCGTCCTAAGTGCAGGACCCTGCACTTATCCTTATTGAACCTCATCAGATTTCTTTTGGCCCAATCCTCCAACTTGTCTAGGTCCTTCTGTATCCTATCCCTCCCCTCCAGCGTATCTACCACTCCTCCCAGTTTAGTATCATCCGCAAATTTGCTGAGAGTGCAATCCACACCATCCTCCAGATCATTTATGAAGATATTGAACAAAACCGGCCCCAGGACCGACCCTTGGGGCACTCCACTTGATACCGGCTGCCAACTAGACATGGAGCCATTGGTCACTACCCGTTGAGCCCGACAATCTAGCCAGCTTTCTACCCACCTTATAGTGCATTCATCCAGCACATACTTCCTTAACTTGCTGACAAGAATACTGTGGGAGACCGTGTCAAAAGCTTTGCTAAAGTCAAGAAACAATACATCCACTGCTTTCCCTTCATCCACAGAACCAGTAATCTCATCATAAAAGGCGATTAGATTAGTCAGACATGACCTTCCCTTGGTGAATCCATGCTGGCTGTTCCTGATCACTTTCCTCTTATGTAAGTGCTTCAGGATTGATTCTTTGAGGACCTGCTCCATGATTTTTCCAGGGACTGAGGTGAGGCTGACTGGCCTGTAGTTCCCTGGATCCTCCTTCTTCCCTTTTTTAAAGATTGGCACTACATTAGCCTTTTTCCAGTCATCCGGGACTTCCCCCGTTCGCCACGAGTTTTCAAAGATAATGGCCAATGGCTCTGCAATCACAGCCGCCAATTCCTTCAGCACTCTCGGATGCAACTCGTCCGGCCCCATGGACTTGTGCACGTCCAGCTTTTCTAAATAGTCCCTAACCACCTCTATCTCCACAGAGTCAACGGAAACAGCCCCATCCCCTACATTACTTCCAGAGGGACCAAGCATAGGTGCACAATCCAATGAGGAACTGATGTCTCCAGCATCAAGGGAACAGTTCCAGACTGAACAGGAAGCAGATGAAAGCCTCCAGAGAGCTTGGACGGCGGCACGGAGCAACCCACCGCCTCTCAGCTCTTCTAATAGATCCAGGTTTGTTGTAGAAAGAGGACTTTTATACAAGGAAACTCTTTCTGGTGGACACCAGGAAGACTGGCATCCTCAGAGACAGTTGGTAGTTCCAACTAAATACCGGGCCAAGCTCTTGAGCTTAGCCCATGATCACCCTAGTGGCCATGCTGGGGTGAACAGGACCAAAGACCATTTGGGGGGGTCATTCCACTGGGAGGGAATGGGCAAGGATGTTTCTACCTATGTCCCATCTTGTGAAGTATGCCAAAGAGTGGGAAAACCCCAAGACCAGGTCAAAGCCCCTCTCCAGCCACTCCCCATCATTGAAGTTCCATTTCAGCGAGTAGCTGTGGATATTCTGGGTCCTTTTCCGAAAAAGACACCCAGAGGAAAGCAGTACATACTGACTTTCATGGATTTTGCCACCCGATGGCCAGAAGCAGTAGCTCTAAGCAACACCAGGGCTAAAAGTGTGTGCCAGGCACTAGCAGACATTTTTGCCAGGGTAGGTTGGCCCTCCGACATCCTCACAGATGCAGAGACTAATTTCCTGGCAGGAACCATGGAAAACCTTTGGGAAGCTCATGGGGTAAATCACTTGGTTGCCACTCCTTACCACCATCAAACAAATGGCATGGTGGAGAAGTTTAATGGAACTTTGGGGGCCATGATATGTAAATTCGTAAATGAGCACTCCAATGATTGGGACCTAGTGTTGCAGCAGTTGATCTTTCCCTACAGAGCTGTACCACATCCCAGTTTAGGGTTTTCCCCATTTGAACTTGTATATGGCCATGAGGTTAAGAGGCCATTACAGTTGGTGAAGCAGCAATGGGAGGGATTTACACCTTCTCCAGGAACTAACATTCTGGACTTTGTAACCAACCTACAAAACACCCTCCAAACCTCTTTAGCCCTTGCTAAAGAAAACTTACAGGATGCTCAAAAAGAGCAAAAAACCTGGTATGATAAACATGCCAGAGAGCGTTCCTTCAAAGTAGGGGACCAGGTCATGGTCTTAAAGGTGCTCCAGGCCCATAAAATGGGAGCATCGTGGGAAGGGCCATTCATGGTCCAGGAGCGCCTGGGAGCTGTTAATTATCTCATAGCATTCCCCACCTCCAACCGAAAGCCTAAGGTGTACCATATTAATTCTCTAAAGCCCTTTTTTTCCAGAGAATTAAAGGTTTGTCAGTTTACAGCCCAGGGAGGAGATGACGCTGAGTGGCCTGAAGGTGTCTACTACAAAGGGAAAAGTGCTGGTGGTGTGGAAGAGGTGAACCTCTCCATGATCCTTGAGCGTATGCAGCGACAGCATATCAAGGAGCTGTGCACTAGGTACGCGCCAATGTTCTCAACCACCCCAGGACTGACTGAACGGGCAGGTAATGCTCGCCCAATTAAAGTCCAACCTTACCGGGTGTCTCCTCAAGCTAAAACTGCTATAGAACGGGAGATCCAGGATATGTTACAGATGGGTGTAATCCGCCCCTCTGGAAGTGCATGGGCATCTCCAGTGGTTCTAGTTCCCAAATCAGATGGGGAAATACGTTTTTGCGTGGTCTACCGTAAGCTAAATGCTGTAACTCGCCCAGACAACTATCCAATGCCATGCACAGATGAACTGTTAGAGAAACTGGGATGGGCCCAGTTCATCTCTACCTTGGACTTAACCAAGGGGTACTGGCAGATGAATCTGCCAAGGAAAGGTCAGGCATCACCACACATCTCGGGCTGTATGAATTTAATGTACTCCCTTTCGGGCTGCGAAATGCACCCGCCACCTTCCAAAGACTTGTAGATGGTCTCCTAGCAGGATTAGGAGAATATGCAGTCGCCTACCTTGATGATGTGGCCATATTTTCGGATTCCTGGGCAGACCACCTGGAACATCTACAAAAAGTCCTTGAGCGCATAAGGGAGGCAGGACTAACTGTTAAGGCTAAGAAGTGTCAAATAGGCCTAAACAGAGTGACTTACCTTGGACACCAGGTGGGTCAGGGAACTATCAGCCCCCTACTGGCCAAAGTGGATGCTATCCAAAAGTGGCCTGTCCCAAAGTCAAAGAAACAGGTTCAATCCTTCTTAGGCTTGGCCGGTTATTACAGATGATTTGTACCGCAATACAGCCAAATCGCTGCCCCACTGACAGACCTAACCAAAAAGAAACAGCCAAATGCCGTTCAGTGGACCGAAAAGTGTCAGAAGACCTTTAACAAGCTTAAAGCGACACTCATGTCTGACCCTGTACTAAGGGCCCCAGACTTTGACAAACCGTTCCTAGTAACCACAGATGCGTCTGAGCGTGGTGTGGGAGCAGTTTTAATGCAGAAAGGACCTGATCAAGAATTCCACCCTGTAGTGTTTCTCAGCAAAAAACTGTCTGAGAGGGAAAGCAACTGGTCAGTCAGTGAAAAAGAATGTTACGCCATTGTCTACGCTCTGGAAAAGCTACGCCCATATGTTTGGGGATGGCGTTTCCACCTGCAAACCGACCATGCTGCACTGAAGTGGCTTCACACTGTCAAAGAAAATAACAAAAAACTTCTTCGGTGGAGTTTAGCTCTCCAAGATTTTGATTTCGACATCCAACACATCTCAGGAGCTTCTAACAAAGTGGCTGATGCACTCTCCCGTGAAAGTTTCCCAGAATCAACTGGTTAAAATCGTCCTTGAGATGTGGAAAATATTGTTAGTCTTTATGTACTTGGTAGTATATTTAGAGATGCATGTGTCTTATTAACCCTGTTTTTCCTAGAGCTCCAGGAAGAAATCCCAGCCAGTGTTTCACCCTAGCTGAGATTTGCGGGGCGTGTCATAAATGTAAAGGGAAGGGTAAACCCCTTTAAAATCCCTCCTGGCCAGAGGAAAACTCCTCTCACCTGTAAAGGGTTAAGAAGCTACAGGTAACCTCGCTGGCACCTGACCAAAATGACCAATGAGGAGACAAGATACTTTCAAAAGCTGGGAGGACGGAGAGAAACAAAGGGTCTGTGTCTGTTGGTATGCTGCTTTGCCGGGGATAGACCAGGAATGGAGTCTTAGAACTTTTAGTAAGTAATCTAGTTACGTATGCGTTAGATTATGATTTCTTTAAATGGCTGAGAAAAGAATTGTGCTGAATAGAATGACTATTTCTGTCTGTGTGTCTTTTTTATAACTTAAGGTTTTGCCTAGAGGGATTCTCTATGTTTTGAATCTAATTACCCTGTAAGGTACCTACCATCCTGATTTTACAGGGGTGATTCCTTTACTCCTATTTACTTCTATTTCTTTTAAAAGTCTTCTTGTAAGAAAACTGAATGCTTTTTCATCGTTCTCAGATCTAAGGGTTTGGGTCTGTGGTCACCTATGCAAATTGGTGAGGATTTTTACCAAACCTTTCCCAGGAAGTGGGGTGCAAGGGTTGGGAGGATTTTGGGGGGAAAGACGTGTCCAAACTACATTTCCCAGTAAACCCAGTTAGAGTTTGGTGGTGGCAGTGATTATTCCAAGGACAAAGGATAAAATTAATTTGTACCTTGGGAAAGTTTTAACCTAAGTTGGTAAAAGTAAGTTTAGGAGGTTTTCATGCAGGTCCCCATATCTGTACCCTAGAGTTCAGAGTGGGGTAGGAACCTTGACAGGCCACAACCTCCCAGGTAATTGGGCCAGAGCTCTCCTCTGCTCCCCCGAGCCTGCCCAGCACTGCTCTGTCCAAGGTGCTACCTCCTTACCTCAGGAGTCAGTCCTCCTCTCCTTTGCTAGACAGCCTTTATATAGGACCCAGCCCAGCCCTGATTGGCTGCCTCTTCCTTTTCCCTGATTGGCTCTCCACAGGTCGTTGCTGATTGGCTGCTGGTCTGCGCAGCCTCTCTGGCCTATTCCAGCCCCTTTTTCTCATGGAGTGGGGCAGCCTTCTCATTACACCAGGATCACATCCGTAACCTTGCAAGGAGGGTGTCAAAGACGCAGGCCATCACCAGGATGAACACTCACAGGTAAAATTCCAGTGCCTATGTCCACTGCTTGGATTCGATCTTGAAACCTCATCGGAGATAAAGCCTCTGTGGAATCTTGGGTGGCCCCGCTGAAGGTTAGATTCTAATTGGTTAACTCTCAGACCAAGACATTGGAAGAGGAAACCAGTCTCCTACACAGGATCATGAACAGGTTAAAGAATATTTAGATAAATTAGATATATTCTAGTCAATAGGGCTGTGATGGGGTGTTGACCCAACACAAGGCCAGACAAGGTAAAAAGGACCAGTTAACCCCATTGCAGGCTACACCTGGAGGAGAGTCAGGGCTGATAAACCTAATGGCTGATGAAGCCCAGCTAGGGGAGGAGCTGGGCTAAGCATAAAAGGAAGAAGTTGGTGGTATGAGAGGGCTGTAGGGAGGAACTCAGTAGTCACTCCCTACAGAGGATGGGACTTAGCAACAGAAAAGGAGGTGTTAGCCCTGAGAGCCTGCCTTGGAATACAGACTCTGGCAAGAACTTGAGATGGGGCGAAATAGCCACAGGGAGCAGAGGAAGCTCCAAGGTAACCCAGAGAGAGGTCAGAAGATAGGAATGAAATGTACAAAGGAGCCCAGGGAAACAGCAATAAGGTCAGAGCTTGAGCAGACAGGTTGCTGGGCATAGGGTCCTTGAGCTGGAACCTGAAGTAGTAGGTGGACCCAGGCTTCCCTACTAGCCACTGGAGACATGGCACAGACTGGGAAATAGAGCATAAAGCTGCCTGAGACAGTTTGTCCAGTAGGACTTTGATACTCCAGAAGGGGAGGACTATAGTGAGGTGGCCAGAGGGACAAGCCGCAAAGAGGGAGCACCCTGAGTGATGGAGTAGTCTAACTCCAGAGGGAGGAAGCAAGTCCACAGGATGAGAAACTGAACGACAGGGTGTCAGACTGCTCAAGAACTAATCCCCAGATGCAGCAACAAGGAAGTGCTACAGCAGTGAGTAGAAAACCCCATGACAAAGGCTTTATGAAATGCACTTTAGGGTAGCTGAAGTAATCTCAGAACCAATGTCCCCTCTAATTTTTAACAGGCCATGTGAGCAAAAAATTTCTTCTGTGGTGCCGCCGAAGCAAAACAAAATAAAAAAAGGCTGCCACCGAAGCTGGAGTGCGTGCGGTGTTTAAGATCTGTGTGCGCGTGCACAGCTTAGAGAGAATAGTGCTCAGAACCATTAGTGAGATTATCTTTCAGAAACGCTTGAAGGATGGGAGAGCTCCTGGAGGACTGGAGAAAGGTATTATGTTTTTCCATCTTTAAAAGGAGGAACAAGTCACTCAGATTTAGATCAATCCCCCCAACACTGATACCCAGATAGATACAACAAATTATGAAACAATCAATTTGTAAGCACCTACTGGATAATAGGGTTAAGTAATAGCCCACATGGATTTGTCAAGCACAAATCATGCCAGACTATACTAATTTCCTACTGACCTAGTGGATGGGGGGAAGTAGTAGATGTGATATATATTGATTTTAGTAAGGCTTTTGACACAGTCCCACATGAGTTTCATAAGGAAACTAGGGAAATGTGGTCTAGACCGGAGTGGATGGGTGAGATTCTGTGGCCTGCGTTGTGCAGGAGGTCGTACCAGATGATCATGATGGTCCCTTCTACCTTAATATCTATGCATCTAGACTAAGTTACTATACGGTGGGTGCAAAACTGGTTGAAAGACCATATTCAAAGAGTCGCCACTGATGGTTTGCTATCAAACTGGGAGGGACGGGGGAGACATGTCTAGTGGGGTACCACGGAGCTCAGTCCTAGGTCTGCTACTAGTCAATATTTTCTTTAATGACTTGGGTAAAGGAGTGGAGGGTAGGCTTGTAATGTGGTTGATTTACCACTAGGGCGACACCTCCTGGCTGCTCTGGGATTAGCTCCTTCTGGTCTGACACCCACTTTCATCACTCATTCATGCACCCCACAGCCTCTCTCTCTGACGGAGGAGCTCTCTTCATGGCTCGGTTGCTGTCTTTTCATGGCTTGGCCTTCCACCCAGGTCACTGTATTTTCCTCCTTCTGGGGTATCAAAGTCTCACTGGACTAATTGTGTCAGGCAGTCTTCAACTTCATTGCCCAGACCATGCCACTTCCACAGGGACTTGTAGGGAAACCTGGGCCCACCTTCTACTCTACTTCCAGCTCAGGGACCCTCTAATTAGCAGCTATGGTCTGCAACGTCCCACCTTGTTCTGGTTTCCCTGAACATTTTCCTACTCTGCCTCTCTCATCCTTCTGGGTAAACCCTTCCTTCAGGGCCTGGATCTTCCCCAGCTGGGCTTCATCAGCCATTCGTCATTCTCAATCATTCTCAAACCAGACTCTCAACCTTACAGGGGACACCTGGTGAATTGGCCCCATCCACACCATCTTAATCCCATCAGCCTCTTAATTTGTCAATGTTCTATTTTCCTTCATTTGCATGTAGCCCAGGAATAGCATTAGCATCTAAAATAAATCCATGGATCTCTATTTATTCTGTATGTTTATTTATTTCTTTTCCTCCTTCTTTGTGGAGATTGCTTTATTTTTTTTAAAGTAGTAATAGACACTGCAAGTAGAATGTAATTGCCTTCAGAGCATGCAACTCAGTTTTATGGACACTTCATATGACCACAGATTGGCAAATCTAAATACTTATCTTTATTTTAAGTTGATGACAGCAAAAAACCCAAATGCATTCTCCTTTATGATGCTGCCTCCACAGAGCCCAGCTGTAGGAGCCCATAGCCCTAGATTATACATACCCTTCCCTTCTCAATGGTCTTGCCCATATTTTCCTGATCATTGGGATGATGCACCATGCGGTGTTCAGCACTATGGTCCTCTGCCTCCAGCATCACTGGTATTTTCAATGAGGTTTGGTGACAAAAGACCAAGGCCTCCTTCCCCCGTACATGAAATCACTTCCTCCAAAACAGGCAAAGTCTCCTTCATCTGAGACTCTTGGACCATCTGTCTGATGCAAAGACAGACTGGCCTTTTCTCTGTCTCTCTCTGAGTAAGAACTGATGGGATAATCCACAGAGGTGCCCTTCTGTACCTCATCTCCAAACTGAAGTTGTCCTCACTTCTTCCTCCTGTGTGCTGAGCGAAGCCAGGGCCTTTTAGGATAAGGTGGACTGTATGTCCATGGCTCTTAATATTCACTTATCAGCTTTACCTAGGTAACTACACAAACTACTGACATCATGAAGAAAGAGAACAATCCTATCACTGAGAGTTTCTTGGGTTAAAGAGGCCTGCAATACTCCTGCCTCTTTCTTTCTCAAGGAAATCTAAATCTTTATACCAGGTCTCCAAGGAAGGATCTGATTTATTTTTCCAGCATCCTACCTTAAGATCACTTGTGACTTCTGATGCAAATGAGAAGCCTAGAGTTGGGAAGGTGTCATCAAATAAATTACTGTATGTGTTTGGAAGAAAGGCTTATTTCTTTGGCTGACCTGATGTTGAGAGCTGCCAATTATTAGGCAATTATGGCCAGACACAGTTTTTCGCTCTGGTCCAAAGCTGCCTCTTTCTTGGGCCCCCTACATGACTGAAAATAAAACCCAGGAATTTCGGGAGGAATTCAAGGAAGGTCAGGAGGCGTCCAAACGTTTCCTCAGAGTATATTTTGCTGTCTTGGACACTACTGCTAGGTCTTTGGCTACAGCTGTCTCCTTCAGAAGGCATTCTTGGCTCAGGAATTCTGGTCTTTTCTCTGAGGTCCAGGCTAAAGTTATGGCTTTGCTTTTTGAAGACAAATACCCCTTCAGCTCCAAGACAGACAAGATCTTGAAAAAGATAAAATCTATAAATCCCAAGGCCAGTCAGGTTTCTGGCCTTGATTCAGGTTGTTTTCCACAAGAAATCTTTATTTGGATTCCATAAGGGACAATTACAACAGTCCTCCTTGGGACCTGGATACCAGCAAAGACCCACACAACTTGGGAAGCCCTTCTGTTCCTGTCTGAGGAGACCCAACTCTTCCTCCTCAGCATTCTCAGTTACTGGCCAGGTTGCATGTAGCCAGCTAGTCAGAGGAAACAGCAGAGGACTCAGATCTAGGTTTGGAGTATCCATTTTGCTCTATGTCTTCCTTTATTACCTCACCTTTTAGGCACCACTTGTCTCAAATTTTTGAGGCCTGCCAAGCCATTTCTTTGGATCATTGGGTACTAGAGGTTTTTGAACTGGGATATCATGTCCATTTCAAAGTTATGCCGAAACCTAACTACATCTCTCCTTCTTACAGCCGTGTCTTGTGAATAGAGAAGAGGTCTGAGCCTCATTGAGAAAAGGAGACACAGAGTGATACCAAAGGTTTACCAGGGCCTGCAAGTCTATCTATATGTGGACAATCTTACAATGTGTAGTTCATGCCCTGGCTGGGCCACCACTGTGCACCAAGAGGAGGCAATCTGCAGCTCCAGAGGCATTCTGCACCATCCCCAATGCTATACCTGAAAGGTACCGTCTAGCCCTTTATAATTACCACTATTCCATGGGGCTCTTGTAATTTGCAACAGCCCAGCATGGTTGTCTCTGGGCTGCTCCACAATCCAGAATAGCCAAAGTGTAGACCACTCCAGGCATTCTCCCTCCTAACCCCAGGAGGGAGCTCTTAGAACTACTTCACAGCCCCTTTGCACCAAAATCTGGCTCTGATGTATAAATTACATTTATTTTGCATACTCACTGAATACCAATTTAGTGCAAGTCCTGCGACCTTACTACTCACAGTGTGCAAATTAGCACAGAATGTGGCTTCCAGTCTCTTTAAACTAGGCTTTTCTTACTCTTGTTCTGTCTTGAGAATAGAAATGTTAACTGATTTACACCTCATCTGCAATTTACCATGCACCATAATTTAAGTCACTAATGAATTTATCCCAGGAATTTCCAGGGGAATTGCCTTGGAATGGCCCTTGAAGCCTTTTTCATTAGATGTCCATGTGGTCTACTTTGATGTCCATGTGGTCTACTTATTTGGAAATAAGATTATTTTATTTGCAAGATCGTATACCTAACTTGGCAGTGCTGAAATGTGGCCAGGAATTGATGACCAGCAATATTTACCAATAGATCTGAAAAACTAAGCATGTCATTCTAGCCAGTGTATCTTAATTGCAGTTAGTCTGACACACAGCAATTTGCCTCTGTTCCAGTGCAGCTGTAAACTATTATCTACAACAAAGGGTTTGATTTTTAAACCAATAAATATGACGACTATTATGAAAGCTTTACCATTATCGCATGATGTGCAGTCTTTAAATTCACTCCCTGCTGTGTGGCTGAACTTTTATTTGGGGATGGGGAAGGTTATGTGAGGACAGAAAATCTCTTAGTCAGAGTGTATAATGCCTAAAACTATTCCACCTCTCATCTAAGTCCTAAGAATTTGAGAGACCAGCAAGCTGTACTTAATGCATACTGCTGCATATATAATTCAGTTCTGCTTGACAATGATAAAAGCATGCTTTCACCCTTCCCACATTCATAGCACCAAAAACGTTTTCTGGACCTCTAGATAATCGACCAGTTCATGAGTAGTGGGATCTTCTTACGCAGGAGGTATTCAGAATGACACACACAACCTGTAGCCTACACATATTCTGAACTGAAGTTATGCAAGCAAAGCATGGGGAAAGCCAGCTGTCAATCTGATGTCTATATAGAGAGGGGAAATTAAATCTCTGGCTTTCTGTGAGAGCACAGCTATGTACTTGAGTAGTTTATAAAGTGGAATGCTGTAAGCAGTGTAATCATGCATAATAAATCATGTGCAGATTATTGTATGTAAAGTAAGATTTAAACCAATAAAACCCATAGTTTATATACCTTCCCTTTTGTGGTTTCTTTTCCCAGTGCCATATGATGGAATGTATTTTAATACTAGAAGCTGTAATCATAACTGTTCAATAAAAATAATCAATACCCTCTGGCTTCTCTTTTCAATCATCTCCTTTCTCCCCACTGCTGTGGGAGAAACCTTCACCCTCTGGCAGAAGAGCTGTGTCAAAACCCACAAAGGGGCTGGATCAGTCAGAGAAGGGGGTGAGCCTAGCCATTTTACATAACAAATTCATCTGCATGAAAAAATAACCAACAGCTTCCCAAATGTATCCCTTCAGTCCGAGTCCCAGGACAATTATAACACATGCTCTCATGATTTACACCCACATTTTCCAGAGGAATTAGCCCACCACTTGATAACCAGTACAGTAACAAACTAATGAAACTAAAATGCACTCACAAACACTTATTGTTAGACCTACTACTTACTACTATGCGTAATCTTGGGGATATAGTTGGGCTACTTAATGGCAAGTGTTTGCAGGACTGGGCCCTAAATCATGGCCTGATTCTGCAACCCATAGTCACACAAGGCGAGCCATGGATTTAAGTAGGAATATGCACATAAGCACTACCAAATATTAGTAAAGATTTCAGGATAAGGTCCTCAATAATGTGCTAGCATTAGGACCTGGGAGGAAGCTAGCTCCTCGGATTAGCTCATGAAAAAATAAAGCTTACAAAACAGACAGCTTTTTCATGAGCAGCCACGTTTCCTCTGTTCCATTTTCTACTTCACAAACATGAGTGCACTGAGACACTTGTCACTATATAGAATTGACAAAATTGAATTACAACCAAAAGCGCTTTCCAGATTTTTGAAGTTATGCTTTATATAGGCTGTACTAAGTAGATCTGACACTCACATGCATTACAGTTATTATTATTATTTTAGCACCTGCAGCCAAGATTGTGGCCCTATTTTTCTAAGCACTGCATAAATCCATAGTAAGAGACAATCCCTGCCGTGAAGCACTTACAATCAAGATAGAAAAGACAGACAGTTGTGGCCTCTATGCACTACCATAATTAATAATAACATCTTCTTGCATAGGATAGGATAAATGAGATTTGGCCCATTATGTGAACTATTCTAATTGTGTCCAAAATGAATCTTCATGTCTTTTTCAATTACCTATTTCAGACTCCCTTTAAAAACCATCTGTGCCTGTATTTCCTGAGATAAATATCCTGTCCTGAATATTCCCTGTATTTCAGAACAGTAAACTTGAACAAACCAGTTACTCTCAGTGTAAGGAGTTGAGGGATATTAATATCCTGTTGAATATCTGAAACTCACAGCCTTTCATGTCCTATAAGATAGTTATCTGGGAAATTGGCATCCTTGTTATGTCTTTGCTGGGCAGCCAGAGTTACAGTTTATCAGAATTTCAGAACACTGGATGAAAAAGGCTGTCTGGATACAAGATATTGCTAGATTCCTGTTGAAATACTCAAGCTTCTGATACTCCCACCTGGAGTAATTTTTTGTTTGTTTGTTTGAGTTGGATAGAGATGTGTGAGTTCTTTCACATTTAGGAGTTAAGTAAGGTGACCAAAACTTCAGAATTGTTTTGTCATATTATTTGTCTCTTCTGCAGACGATAAATCCTGTTACATTAAAGTCAATTAGAGACTAGAGTGGCTCTCAAAGACATTCCCACATTTTTCAGCAATGTAGCTGTAACTCAGACTGTATCCAAAGAGAAAGGAGTAGCATTTGATCTTGAAAGCAGCCAGACAGTCTGGAGGACATACATTTTGATGATTTTATTGATGGCCTTCTGAAAAAGACAGCTATGATCTAACTTGGAAGGCCAACAGGCACTTGGGTTGTGGGGGTTAAATCTAATTTGTATCCAGTGAGTTATTAGCCATAATATTTGAGAAATAGAAATTGCAGTGTATTTATGATTACAGCAATCCTAGTTTTCTTACATTTCCCATTCCAAATGATGGCTTCTCAGACTCCAACTATTGCTCCCATTTACCTGAGAAAGCGAATTATGACTCATAACTTTCAGGAAACACTAGACAAAGGCCTTCTTATCAAATGGGCAGTGGAGCAAGTGTGCCAAAAGGGCAAGGTTATTTGAACACAAATTAGTGAATCTGAGAAACTATTACCAAGTAGCCTTTTCAAACTCAAAGGGCCATACTCTGCCCTGACTCACAACCCATGGTTAAGTTCCACTGTGCTCAGAGCATTCAATGTCCCTTATTTGGACTGGAAGATTTCATCCTTTTAATAAATATATATATATATATACACACTAGGCTGGGTAAAGAATCAGGGAGTTGTAACCAGCTCAGCTCAGCCTCCCCTTTTGCTTCAGTGAACATAAACGTGGGGGACCAGATAATCTGGCCTTCAGTTTTTACCTTGCTCATACCCAACGGTTGTACAAATGTAGCTAAGCCCACAACAGGCCCCCCTATACCCAGTGAGGTTGGTCAGGAGCTACCTATACCCCTGACACTACCTCACGCTACATCAGAGCAATCCCTAGTTAGTTAATTACCCTACCAGGAGCCAGTATGTTCTGTTCAAAGTAATGGTATTCAAGTAATTAAACACCGTGACAGTCACCAGTAGGAAAGCTGGAGTCTAATCACAGTGTTCTATTATCTTTTTAATAACCAATTTTATAATCTGTATGCCTAATACAGTAAACTCTATTTCTCACTTGGATAACTGCAAACCCAGTAGTTCTCACTAACAGCCTGGCAGTCGGTCCCTAATGATTCAGTAGCGGAGTGTGGTATTGAGTTCTCAGGTTATGAAAACATGTGTGGGTCAGGTTCCCTCCTGGTGTAAATTGGCATAGGTGAACTGAGCTAAGTGGAGCTACTCTGATTTACAGCAGCTGAGGATCTGCCCTTACCACTTTTACAATGTAAACTAATGTTTATTTGGTAGGATACTAAGAAAGAGATGGGCTTGAATTGTGAAATGAAGACCTGCCTCCGAACTTGCACAAAGTGTGCAAGAGTAAAAATCCAGGGTTTTGGTTCAGCCCATTGCAGAGGCAGGAGGCAGCCATAAAGTTGGTATCTTCCCCAACAGTTAAGTCTGCTCAGGTCCATCTTTGACATTAAGCAAGTAATCAAAACTAACTGACACTTGGTTCAGTCCTCCCAGTCCCAGGGAGAGCTCAGCTAGTTGTGAAGGTAGCTGGCCTTGATACTTCACTTCCTGCACCTGCAGAACTCCCACTGGTTTCAATAGGAAATTTCAATATTTCAATCTGGACTAGAAGAATGGAATGTTGGACCTTTTACCCAGAAGGCTGGAGCCGCACTGAAAATCAGTGTCTGCAGAAGGCAACACCCAGATGTAAGAGTGACTCATTCACAGCCATGACGTTTGAGGGACAAACAGAACGATTTTAATCAGACATTTCCATTTGGTTAATAAAGCTCAGTAAAAACAGATGAGCCTCCTAGATTATAACAGTTGCTATTAATCTAACAAATATAATGAGCCACTGCCATAGTTAGGAAGACAGAATACATTGTTTTAGCTAATTTGTTTAGAGAACAGAAGGTGGCATTGGAATTAATATTCCTGAGGCCAAAGACTAAATAATTGTTTAAATGTTCCTGAGTTTTATTAAGTAGCAGTCTTTGAAAATACAGAGACACAGAAAATAGCTAGAATGGGTAATATTTTCAAAAGTGCCTGAGTCCCATTTCCAAAGTAACTTAAGCACTTAGGAGCCACTCCCATTGTCTTTGAAAATGGGACGTAGGTGCTGAAAGTCATTTAGATGCTTGTAAAAATGTTCCCTGAATTCTGCTTATTATGCTGTCAAATTATGAAAAGACATTGTGGCTGAGACTTTTTCAAGCTGCTATTAATTCTAATGGCAACTGCACATTTATTCAGCCTTGAAAATCTCAGTTTATAATGTCAAGATGCTACATAACCATCACCCTTAAGCTGTGCAAACAGCATGATTATAATTTATTATTTCCATGGCAATTGCATCTAGGAGTCCCAACCAGGATCAGAGCCTTATTGTCCAAGGTGCTGTATAACCAAGTAAAAAGAGACAATCTCTGTTCCAAAAAGATCATATACTCCTTCCAGATATTAATATATATCATACTAAGATACAAACACATTCGGAAGCTAGTAAACACTCAGGAGATCTCAATATTGCCTTGTCTTTGCTTTCTTTCTTGCTAAGTTCTTCACCCTCTTCTGTCTTAGTCAACGGTAAAGAAATGGAGATGATCAAAGCAGAGAGACCTCAGAGTATCTGTGACACTATCATTTGTGTTGTTCATGTCTCCCTCCACTGGCTGGACCAAGTAACTACCCAGTCTATTACTACCTCCTGGTCCAAAGAGTTTTCTCTTAGCTCAAATTGTGAAGGCCTGTGTCTTTGGAGCTAAATAGCCCAAGTATTGGTCCACATCTTGAAGACTGTGGTGTCAGCATGTGTGACTAGCTATAGTTTGTTGCATGTGGTACATTGTTTATTTGCAGCACTGAGAGGTGGGTGACACATGATGCCTCCTACTTATTTTCATAATCAGAGCATAATAAATGTTATTCGGTATCTTGGGAATAATAGGACAGATGGAATCCATCACTGGGAAAAGGGAGCAGTATATGAGCTGCTTTCAGTGTTTTAATGTTTGCTGCACATACACGCATACTCTCTGTCAATCAGAAGCCAGTGGAGTTGCTCCAGGTTTACAATGGTGTGCCTCAGAGCAGAATTTGGCCCTCAATGTCTCTCTGGCACAGATTTATTTATTTTTTGATTTATTAAAACTTCGTGCTTCATAACCTCTGGGAACGTTCACAATCAGTATAAAACAGCAATTAAAACAACCCACAATTGACTAAAACAGCTCAGAAATCCCCTCCTGCTCACAAATAAAAGTCCACCCAGGCAAACTACCAGCCTCAGACAAAAGCCTCCATGAATAGATAAATCCTTGCAATAGATCCTGAAGGTTAATGACTTTGGATTTTTCTTGACGTGAATTGTAATTCCACCCCCTGGAAAGGCCCTCTTATTAGTCATCCTCCTCTTCCATCACAGCATTCAAATCTGGAAACTGTTAGCAAAAATTCTTCCATTGATCTCAACTGCTGGGAGATTTCTCCCCAGTCCAGCCTTGAGCCCATCTCATACACATGAAAATAAACTTCTGAAATTAAACATACTAAGACTGATGTAAACACATCTCATGCTTCAGGGCATGGACCAATAACCTGCCACGATCAGGAAGTAACACAAGCATACACAAAGCAGCATTGTATAATCGGTGAGGTATACTTTGGGGTGTGGAATTTGAGTTCCTCTAAGAACCATCAATCATTGTCCATAACCAAATACCGTATGCATGTCACGATGGACCAGTTAGGATGCATTTGGTTTACTTTAAACCGTACCTTTCATTTCAGTCATTCATAACAGCTCAGGAGTCATAGCTCTTTGAATCAGCTGGCTCCCTGCATCAGATGGCATTTTTATGGCTCTTCAGCACCACCCCTGACTACATAATTTATTGTGATCCTGTTAGGTGCCACAATTATCAAGATAAGGAAAATGTCACAAATACCATGATTTTCCTGTTTGTCCATGACTTGTCTTTGTGTCCATGATTTTAATAAACTCATCCCACAGTGGCGGCTGCTGCCATGAAGCTGGTTCCAGCTCCCTGCTCCAGGCATTGCAACCTGGCACATGTGATTTAAGTGCTGCTCAGGTTTGGCCCATGACTGTTCCATGATTTGTGATTAAGAACTGCTGCGACAAATCTGCAGCCAGAGACACAAACTTTTAGGGTATGGCTACACTGCACAAAAACAAAAAATACGCCATGGCAGCGAGTCTCCGAGCCCAGCTCTACCATCTCAGGTTTGTGCTATGGCACTAAAATTAGCAGTGTATATGTACCTGCTTGGGCTGGAGCTTGGGCTTTGTCACCCGTTCCACTCACTGGGTTTCAGAGCCCAAGTGGGAACATCTACACTGCTCTTTGTAGTGCCATAGCGTGAGCACCACAAGCCAAAGTCTGTATACCTAGGCTCTGGGACTCGCTGCCGTGGGGTGCAGGGCATTGTGGTGTAGACACACCCTTAGCAATCTGGGCACCAGACGTATAAAATGCTAAGGAGAAGCCATTATACTCAGGAGAAACATTTTCTCACAGCAAGGTGGAGACTTCATAAAACATAATTAAAGGCTCAATGCTGCATTGCACTCAGAGAGAATACAAAGATCAAATGCACGACTAAAGATCAGTGGGAGCAGTGGCAGCAACCCCCTGGCAAGTTAAAAATCTCTCCACATGGGTGAATCATGACCTATTCCTACATGCCCTGCTGCACAGCACTTAACAGGGTGAGGATTAGGCATTCCTGGGGCCATGGAGCTGAGCTGTGATCTTATAGTGGGGTGATGAGTTGCTCAGTAGCCATAGCTCAGGAAAACCAGTGCTCCCAGCAGGAGCAAGAAAAGTGCTGTCCCCACTGCTCCACTGCCTACCTCCCAGAATGCTAAGCAGCATAGCGCTGAAGTGAGCGCCCCTAGTGACTCTCCCCTCTATTCTCATGTAAGATGGAGCCCTGAATAGATAAAAAGAATAACTGAGCTTCCAGTTAGTTGATCCTGAACTCCTCAAGAATGTTAAGTTGGAGGATATTTTGTAGACTTCTAACTAACATTGGAAAGACCCAAATAACAATCCGATTAATCTCAACACAATAAAGCCTTTAATCTAACATATCAGCAAATTCCTATTTCTCCATTTTCTAACAAAAATAACAACACTTTTGTTGCCAGTGCATTAATAAGATCCTATTTCTGCTCAGGGACTGAATCAAACCTTTGTTCTTCACAGCGAAGGATTAAGAAGGTTGCTATTTTGGTAATGAGATGGGGTAGAGGTACTTACATTGCAGCTGAGAACCAGGCTGGGTGCCTGAGAAGGGAATAAACTCTGTTACCTCACATGAACTTTATTCTTCTAATCAGTATATCAAACTCTGTTAGTGTGATGCATATAATTAACAGTAAAAGAGTGACTGTTCATGAATAATTACAATTTGATAGAGTGTTTAAGCTCATTTGCAAAATGTACCCTATGTTGTGTAGAAAGTCATGAATACAGATTACGAGATGACAAAAAAAACCAGAATAAAGTTGCTTACTTTCTAGGTAGTTTTATTGGTCAGCTTTTTTTTTCATGCCAAACCTAATTTCTTCAGGATGTCTCACCTCATTAACGGCATGTAATGGAAAAAATTGTCAGAAGAACAGTGCAGAAAAAAAGGTGGCAGAAAAACAGCACATGGGCAAGGACACTCAGCAAACACTCCAGAAGGAATAGCAAATCATGGAGCACAGATCCAAATCTTAGGGCACCTCCTAGATGCCCAAACTGATTGAGCAAACTTTGTGAGGCTGGAGAAGGAGGCAGTGACCTGTGAAAATGAAAGCAACTCTATGAAAAAATTAGTCATGTCAAAAATATGTTGTTTATAGTTATCATAACATTTTTGTGCTTGGTTAAACAAACATATTTGGTATATGAAATCGTTGCAAGTAAAACATTTTCCAAAGGGTTGGGGTGCAACCATAGGTATGACAGTGTGGTTGGAAGTTGGCACAAATTTAAAATTACATCAGGATTCACACTTCTTGCACTTGGAAATATTTAGATGTGGGGTACACATAAGAAATTCTAACTAAAATGTTGCAACAGAATCTGGGAGGAGCATCTCTGAAATGACAAAAGCAGACAGGAGCAGATACCAGCCTCAATATTTTACTCACATTCTGCCACTTGGTGGGCTGTTGTCATTACAACGGGCACTGTAAATAGGATAGAAATGCAACAATTTGCTAAATTACATCCCGTAGCTAATAGTGCAATGCATTCTAATAATTTTTTTTTTGAAAAGCCCAACATAATGAAAAGCAGCAATCCCAGAAATGGGCAGTATGTCAAAAACAGATTGACCCACTGGTCATTTCTGACATCCGGTGGAAATTTTCATAGAATCCTAGAACTGAAAGGGGCCTTGAGAAGTCATCTAGTCCAGTCCCCTGCACTCAAGGCAGGACTAAGTATTATCTAGACCATCCCTGACAGGTGCTTGTCCACCCTGCTCTTAAAAATCCCCAATGATGGAGATTCCACCACCTGCCTAGGGAATTTATTCCAGTGCTTAACCACTCTGACAGTTAGGAAGTTTTTCCTAATATCCAACCTAAAATGCCCTTGATGCAATTTAAGCCCATTGCTTCTTGTCCTATCCTCAGAGGTTAAGAAGAACAATTTTTCTCCCTCCTCCTTGTAACAAACTTTTATGTACTTGAAAACTGTTATCATGTCCCCTCTCAGTCTTCTCTTCTCCAGACTAAACAAACCCAATTTTTTCAATCTTCACTCATAAGTCATGTTTTCTAGACCTTTAACCATTTTTGTTGCTCTTCTCTGGACTTTCTCCAATTTGGCCACATCTTTCCTGAGTGTGGCACCCAGAACTGGACACAATACTCCAGTTGAGGCCTAATCAGCACGGAGTAGAGCAGAAGAATTACTTCTCATGTCTTGCTTGCAAAACTCCTGCTAATACATCCCAGAATGATGTTTGCTTTTTTTTGCAAACAAGTTACACTGTTGACTCATATTTAGCTTGTGATCTACTATGACCCCCAATCCCTTTCCGCAGCACTCCTTCCTAGGTAGTCATTTCCCATTTTGAATGTGTGCAACTGATTGTTCCCTCCTAAATGGAGTACTTTGCATTTGTTCTTATTGAATTTCATCATATTTACTTCAGACCATTTCTCCAGTTTGTCCAGATCATTTTGAATTTTAATCCTATCCTCCAAAGCACTTGCAACCACTCCCAGCTTGGTATCATCCGCAAACTTTATAAGTGTACTATCTAAATCATTCATGAAGATATTGAACAGAACTGGACCCAGAACCAATCCCTGCGGGATCCCACTCATTATGCCCTTCCAGCATGACTGTGAACCAATGATAACTACTCTCTGGGAATGATTTTCCAACCAGTTATGCATCCACCTTATAGTAGCTCCATCTAGGTTGTATTTTCTTTGTTTGTTTATGAAAAGGTCATGCGAGACAGTATCAAAAGCCTTACTAAAGTCAAGATATACCACATCTACCACTTCCCATCTATCCACAAGGTTTGTTACCCTGTCAAAGAAAGCTATCAGGTTGTTTTGACACAATTTGTTCTTGACAAATCCATGCTGACTGTTATTTATCACCTTATTATTTTCTAGGTGTTTGCAAATTGATTGCTTAATTATTTGCTCCATTATCTTTCTGGGTACAGACATTAAGCTGACTGGTCTGTAATTCCCCGGGTTGTCCTTATTTCCCTTTTGAGAGATGGGCACTATATTTGCCCTTTTCCAGTCTTCTGGAATGCCTCCTGTCTTCCATGACTTGTCAAAGATAATTGCTAATGGCTCAGATATCTCCTCAGTCAGCGACTTGAGTATTCTAGGATGCATTTCATCACACCCCAGTGATTTGAAGACATCTAACTTGTCTAAGTAATTTTTGACTTGTTCTTTCCCTATTTTAGACTCTGATCCTACCTCATTTTCACTGGCATTCACTATGTTAGACATCCAATCGCCACCAACCTTCTTGATGAAAACCGAAACAAAGATGTCTTTAAGCACCTCTGCCATTTCCACATTTTCTCTTATTGTCTTTCCCCCCCTCATTGAGTAACAGGCTTACTCTGTCATAGAATCATAGCATATCAAGGTTGGAAGGGACTTCAGGAGGTCATCTAGTCCAACCTCCTGCTGAAAGCAGGACCAATCCCCAACTAAATCATCCCAGCCAGGGCTTTGTCAAGCTTGACCTTAAAAACCTCTAAGGAAGGAGATTCCACCACCTCCCTAGGTAACCCATTCCAGTGCTTCACCAGCCTCCTAGTGAAAAAGTTTTTCCTAACATCCAACGTAAACCTCCCCCACTGCAACTTGAGACCATTACTCCTCGTTCTGTCATCTGCTACCACTGAGAACAGTCTAGATCCATCCTCTTGTGACGGAGAGATAAAGGAGTTTGAGGCGCAAGTGGTGTTCTCGTCCATCCTCCCCGTGGAAGGAAAAGGCCTGGGTAGGGACCGTCGAATCGTGGAAGTCAACGAATGGCTACGCAGGTGGTGTCGGAGAGAAGGCTTTGGATTCTTTGACCATAGGATGGTGTTCCATGAAAGAGGAGTGCTGGGCAGAGACGGGCTCCACCTTACGAAGAGAGGGAAGAGCATCTATGCGAGCAGGCTGGCTAACCTAGTGAGGAGGACTTTAAACTAGGTTCACCGGGGGAAGGAGACCAAAGCCCTGAGGTAAGTGGGAAAGCGGGATACCGGGAGGAAGCACAGGCAGGAACATCTGTGAGGGGAGGGCTCCTGCCTCATACTGAGAATGAGGGGAGATAAGCACGTTATCTCAAGTGCTTATATACAAATGCACAAAGCCTTGGAAACAAGCAGGGAGAACTGGAGGTCCTGGTGATGTCAAGGAATTATGACGTGATTGGAATAACAGAGAGTTGGTGGGATAACTCACATGACTGGAGTACTGTCATGGATGGTTATAAACTGTTCAGGAAGGACAGGCAGGGCAGAAAAGGTGGGGGAGTAGCACTGTATGTAAGGGAACAGTATGACTGCTCAGAGCTCCGGTACGAAACTGCAGAAAAACCTGAGTGTCTCTGAATTAAGTTTAGAAGTGTGAGCAACAGGAGTGATGTAGTGGTGGGAGTCTGCTATAGACCACCGGACCAGGGGGATGAGGTGGATGAGGCTTTCTTCCGGCAGCTCACAGAAGCTACTAGATCGCATGCCCTGGTTCTCATGGGTGACTTTAATTTTCCTGATATCTGCTGGGAGAGCAATACAGCGGTGCATAGACAATCCAGGAAGTTTTTGGAAAGCATAGGGGACAATTTCCTGGTGCAAGTGCTAGACGAGCCAACTGGAGGGGAGCTTTTCTTAACCTGCTGCTCACAAACTGGGAAGAATTAGTGGGGGAAGCAAAAGTGGATGGGAATTTGGGAGGCAGTGACCATGAGTTGGTTGAGTTCAGGATCCTGACACAGGGAAGAAAGGTAAGCAGCAGGATACGGACCCTGGACTTCAGGAAAGCAGACTTCAACTCCCTCAGGGAATGGATGGGTAGGATCCCCTGGGGGACTAACATGAAGGGGAAAGGAGTCCAGGAGAGCTGGCTGTATTTCAAGGAATCCCTGTTGAGGTTACAGGGACAAACCATCCCGATGTGTCGAAAGAATAGTAAATATGGCAGGCGACCAGCTTGGCTTAATGGTGAAATCCTAGAGGATCTTAAACATAAAAAAGAAGCTTACAAAAAGTGGAAGGTTGGACATATGACCAGGGAAGAGTATAAAAATATTGCTCGGGCATGTAGGAATGAAATCAGGAGGGCCAAATCGCACCTGGAGCTGCAGCTAGCAAGAGATGTCAAGAGTAACAAGAAGGGTTTCTTCAGGTATGTTGGCAACAAGAAGAAAGCCAAGGAAAGTGTGGGCCTCTTACTGAATGAGGGAGGCAACATAGTGACAGAGGATGTGGAAAAAGCTAATGTACTCAATGCTTTTTTTGCCTCTGTCTTCACTAACAAGGTCAGCTCCCAGACTGCTGCGCTGGGCATCACAGCATGGGGAGTAGATGGCCAGCCCTCTGTAGAGAAAGAGGTGGTTAGGGACTATTTAGAAAAGCTGGACGTGCACAAGTCCATGGGGCCGGACAAGTTGCATCCGAGAGCGCTAAAGGAATTAGTGGCTGTGACTGCAGAGCTATTGGCCATTATCTTTGAAAACTCGTGGTGAATGGGGGAAGTCCCAGATGACTGGAAAAAGGCTAATGTAGTGCCAATCTTTAAAAAAGGGAAGAAGGAGGATCCTGGGAACTACAGGCCAGTCAGCCTCACCTCAGTCCCCAGAAAAATCATGGAGCAGGTCCTCAAGGAATCAATCCTGAAGCACTTACATGGGAGGAAAGTGATCAGGAACAGTCAGCATGGATTCACCAAGGGAAGGTCATGTATGACTAATCTAATCGCCTTTTATGATGAGATTACTGGTTCTGTGGATGAAGGGAAAGCAGTGGATGTATTGTTTCTTGACTTTAGCAAAGCTTTTGACACGGTCTCCCACAGTATTCTTGTCAGCAAGTTAAAGAAGTATGGGCTGGATGAATGCACTATAAGGTGGGTAGAAAGTTGGCTAGATTGTCGGGCTCAACGGGTAGTGATCAATGGCTCCATGTCTAGCTGGCAGCTGGTGTCAAGTGGAGTGCCCCAGGGGTAGGTTCTGGGGCCGGTTTTGTTCAATATCTTCATAAATGATCTGGAGGATGGTGTGGATTGCACTCTCAGCAAATTTGTGGATGATACTAAACTGGGAGGAGTGGTAGATATGCTGGAGGGCAGGGATAGGATACAGAGGGACCTAGACAAATTGGAGGATTGGGCCAAAAGAAATCTGATGAGGTTCAATAAGGATAAGTGTAGGGTCCTGCACTTAGGACGGAAGAACCCAATGCACCGCTACAGACTAGGGACCGAATGGCTAGGCAGCAGTTCTGCGGAAAAGGACCTAGGGGTGACAGTGGACGAGAAGCTGGATATGAGTCAGCAGTGTGCCCTTGTTGCCAAGAAGGCCAATGGCATTTTGGGATGTATAAGTAGGGGCATAGCGAGCAGATCGAGGAACGTGATCATTCCCCTCTATTCGACATTGGTGAGGCCCTCATCTGGAGTACTGTGTCCAGTTTTGGGCCCCACACTACAAGAAGGATGTGGATAAATTGGAGAGAGTCCAGCGAAGGGCAACAAAAATGATTAGGGGTCTGGAACACATGACTTATGAGGAGAGGCTGAGGGAACTGGGATTGTTTAGTCTGCAGAAGAGAAGAATGAGGGGGGATTTGATAGCTGCTTTCAACTACCTGCGAGGTGGTTCCAGAGAGGGTGGTTCTAGACTATTCTCAATGGTAGAAAAGGACAGGACAAGGAGTAATGGTCTCAAGTTGCAGTGAGGGAGGTTTAGGTTGGATATTAGGAAAAACTTTTTCACTAGGAGGGTGGTGAAACACTGGAATGTGTTACCTTGGGAGGTGGTAGAATCTCCTTCCTTAGAAGTTTTTAAGGTCAGGCTTGACAAAGCCCTGGCTGGGATGATTTAATTGGGGATTGGTCCTGCTTTGAGCAGGGGGTTGGACTAGATGACCTCCTGAGGTCCCTTCTAACCCTGATATTCTATGATTCTATGATTCTTTGGAACCCCCTTTTAGGTAGCTGAAAGCAGCTATCAAATCCCCCCTCATTCTTCTCTTCTGTAAACTAAATAATCCCAGTTCCCTCAGCTTCTCCTCATAAGTCATGTGCTCCAGCCCCCTAATCATTTTTATAGATTTTACAGATTTACAGAGTGAGAAGGGTACCCAGAAATCACCTACTGCAGGACAGACCTAACAAGGAATATAACAAAACACCACTGGCCATCACGTACAGCCCCCGGCTAAAATCTCTCCAGCATATTATCAATGATCTACAACCTATCCTGGAAAACAATACCTCACTCTCACTGACCTTGGGAAGCAGGCCAGTCCTCGCTTACAGATAGCCCCCCAACCCGAAGCAAATACTTACCAGCAACTACACACCACACCACAGAAACACTAACCCAGGAACTAATCCCTGTAGCAAACCTCGTTGCCTACTTTGTCCCCATATCTTCTCTAGCGACACCATCAGAGGACCCAACCACATCAGCCACACCTTCAGAGGCTCATTCACCACCATGTGTGCTAATGTTATATATGCCATCACGTGCCAGCAATGCCCCTCTGCCATGTACATTGGCCAGACTGGACAGTCCCTATGTAAAAGAATAAATGGACACAAATCGGACATCAGGAATGGTAACATACAAAAGCCAGTAGGAGAACGCTTCAGTCTTCCTGGACATTCTGTAACAGATTTAAAAGTAGCTATACTTGAACAAAAAAACTTCAGAAACAGACTTCAAAGAGAAACAGCAGAACTAAAATTCATTTGCAAATTTAACACCATTAATTTGGGTTTGAAAAGGTACTGGGAGTGGCTGGCTCATTACAAAAGTAGCTTTGCCTCTCCTGGAATTGACACCTCCTCATCTATTATTGGGAGTGGACTACATCCACCTTCATCAAATTGGCCCTGTCAACACTGGTTCTCCACTTGTGAGGTAACTCCCTTCTCTTCATGTGTCATTATATGTGCCTGCATCTGTAATTTTCACTCCATGCATCTGAAGAAGTGGCTTTTTACCCACGAAAGCTTATGCCCAAATAAATCTGTTAGTCTTTTAAGGTGCCACCGGACTCCTTGTTGTTTTTGTGGATACAGACTAACACAGCTACCCCCTGATACCTAATCATTTTTGTTGCCCTCTGCTGGACTCTTTCCAATTTTCCACATCCTTCTTGTAGCGTGGGGCCCAAAACCGGACACAGTACTCCAGATGAGGCCTCACCAATGCCAAATAGAGAGGAATGATCACGCCCCTCGAGCTGCTGGCAATGCTCCAACTTATACAGCCCAAAATGCCATTAGCCTTCTTGGCAACAAGGGCACACTGTTGACTCATATTTAGCTTCTCGTCCACTGTAACCCCTAGATCCTTTTCTGTAGAACTGCTGCCTAGCCATTTGGTCCCTAGTCTGTAGCGGTGCATGGGATTCTTCTGTCCTAAGTGCAGGACTCTGCACTTGTCCTTGTTGAACCTCATCAGATTTCTTTTGGCCCAATCCTCTAATTTGTCTAGGTCTTCCTCTTGGTCTTCCTCTTGCTTCTAACATATTTATAGAATGTTTTCTTGTTTCCTTTTATGTCCCTAGGTAGTTTGATCTAGATTTATATCTGTTGA
This sequence comes from Lepidochelys olivacea, assembly GCF_965140295.1. Lineage (NCBI taxonomy): Eukaryota > Metazoa > Chordata > Testudines > Cheloniidae > Lepidochelys > Lepidochelys olivacea. Next base: position 106,703,722 of record NC_140416.1, read on the forward strand.
AGCTCTCCCTCCTCTCTTAATCGAACAAAGCGTTGACCAATAACAAGGATAGGGTACCAAAAAATTTGGTATTTAGATATCTGTGGCATTACTGGAACTGGGCTGTTGCATTCTTTTCTAAAGGAACCACAGGGGAGGGGAAGTTATGCTTATAAGCTTACAAGTTATGCTTTAGTCAATCACAGGATATTTGCCTCAATACAGAGGTAAGTGGATGAAATGTAATGGCCTGTGATATAAAGGTCAGAAAAGATGATCTTCTGCACTTTGACTCCAATAGCTTCATTCCTCTTTCTTCCTATAGTGCTTTGTAGCAAGGTGGAGCCATAAGGGAGAAATTGGCAGCCTTCAGAGGTCCTTTATACTGTGTTAAAAGTATGGCTTCTTTAATGTTTCCTTTTTCAAAAGTGGCAGTATAAACTAACTGAGTGTGCTCTTAGGAGAGCTTTTGGCAGAGGTATCTGACAATCTGGTGCCAAACCTCTTCTTTGGCATGTAGGAAGAGACAGACTTTGGTTCTACATAAAGACAAGACTTTTGGAAAGGGTTTTGAATACTTCTCAGAACTAGGAGAGCGGGAGAATTATCTTGAAATTAAGAATACCCTCCAGAATTGCAATCCAACCTGAAAATATCTTAACCTAATTTAATTGTGAACTGAGTTTCTTGATCAAAGTATTAAAAACAATTAAATAGTCAAGGCAGGATATGCCCCAATTCTAAACTATCATCCACATTAAGGTAATAATACATAGCATTTTCATATTACTTCATATGTTCAGAGCACTGTACAGACATTAATAACTAATACTCAAAACACCCCTGTGTGAGGTACATATATAGGTACATGATTATTATCATATGGGGAAACTGAGAAAGAAAGACAACGTGATTTGCCCAAGGAATAAGTGACGGAGCCAGGATTAGAACTCAGGACCTCCTGACTCCCTACCCTGTGCTCCTTGAGCATGCTGCCTTCCAATAAGAAACACAGTATTCGCATGGCTAGGAAAGAAAATTCAGTCCTGTATTTTATTTTTAAGATGAGTCCTTTAATGTTTAATAGAATCATTAAAAAGGAGAAGCTACTCCAGATAATATTGATTATACAGAAGATTCAGGAGGAAATAGCCAGTAATGTATAAGAGACACCACAGTTAAAATTTAATGATGCTATCACCTCTCAACTGCTTAGCAGTTCAAAAAAAGATGCTCTAGCTAAATTCTGAAGTAAGAAGGGTTTCTCGATGCCCAAAAAAGTGGTATCTTAACATTGTTTTGGTTTATTAACTGAAACACTGCTGAGGCCTTATAAAATATTTTGCATTTTCACAAGCTTAATAAACGACAATGCATTTCAGTTGTTATATATGATCTTCACTGTCATTGTGCTTATGTGTGACAACATAGAGAGTAAACATCCAAAATGTGCAACTCTGCTTTTCCAATACACACAGAATGAGGTGGCATTTACAAACTATAATTAGTATGATTAGAAGAAATTAAATGGATTATGAGAATAATTTTAAATTTTTTTTGTTTTGTTTTGGGGAGGGAAGGAGATTATTCTTTTTCTCTGATCATTTTTTACTTCTAGATTTGTTTTCAGGTTCCTGTTTGGTTTTATCTAACTCCTGATCCGCCTCACCCCCCCAGTGATTCTTTTTCTCTTTGACTCCCTTGTTCTGTTCCCCTCTAGTTTGTCTTTTGTTCCTTTTTGCCTCCTCGCATTTGGCATGTCTTTTTGCCGCATAATGAAGACAAGTCTTCTGATACCCAGAGTCCTCTGTGGGAGTGTCAGCAGGTTACACAGTTAACAACCCAGTAGGATGGATGAGGCAGTTCACACCTCTCAGAGCTATTGTGTCAGGCTCTTTGATAATTCAGGCAGAAAAAAACAATGGTTACACTCCAGTCACATTTTCAAGTTTTTCTTCATAACCATGAAGACTAGAAACTTTTTTAAAATACTGATATCATCATGTGACTACAGGAACTAGAGCTTTGAGACCCAGGCTTCTGCCTTAATCCAGCCCTGGACACTAGCAATGTAGTCACTCTGAGAAGGAGGACATACCTCTGCTCAATTACTTGTCCCTCCAGCAAAACTGAATAGTTGAAAATTTTTCAAGAACATCACTGCAATTAACAGTGGTTAAACGCAAAGGGTGCAGTATTTCACTAAAGAATGTACCAGTATCTGGTTATATAAAGGACCTTGGTTAAAGTGTACAGAAACTCCAAGTACTGTTTAGGTTCAGGAGGTTGGATGTTTTGTTTTGAGTTTTGGAATTTGAGTCCCAATCTGATTCTGAAAAAAAAGAAAACAAAAACAAAACAAAAAAAGGTCTTGGTGCACTAATAACTCTGTGCCACATCCTATCATGCCATGAAAGTAAATAGAAGTTATGTGTAAGAATCAAAAGGCAGGTTCTCTAGCCCCCAGTCATCAGTCAGCCATTCTGCTGCATTTCTTCAAATGGTGTCCAGCTTAAAATACACTGCAGCCTTTCCCAGTGGCTACACCTCATTTTCCAAGTCTAAACCTAACCAGTGATCACAAAAAAAGAACATTTCCAATCAAAATTTCAATGATGTTGCCCAGCAAAGTTGAATCTCCTATTTGCAGGGGTGGGAAATAATTCTGCAAAGTTGGCAGAACACCTGGATAGATAGGACCCTTTACATTCTAGCTCAAGTACAATACATGGATGGGACGACAGTTCAGGCACAGGAAGTTGCAGAGACAAAGAGAGTTGCTGAAGAAGCCTTCATGGACGAAGTGCTCATTTAAAAGGGATTTAAAAGACAAGACAGAGAAGTGAGAGGCTGTCCTAAGGGTAGGTGTCACAAGAAGGCACAAAGCCAGAAGTAGGGGAAGGATGTAAAGGGTGTAGTTAGGAGGTAGAATAGTGAGATAAAATGGGGTTAAAGAATGAAACAAGTGCAGAGACAGGAGGAGGAATAAAACTGGAAGAGATTGTAATGTCAGGACAAGCAAATGGAATTTATTGTGGAAAAGGGGAAAGCCATTAAAATACTTCAGAGAGGTGACAAAGGACCTAATCCAAAACCCAGTGAAGCCAATGGAAAGACTCCTATTGACTTTTTGGCTTTAGATCAGGCCTTAAATTCAGAAGAACTAAAACCAAAGCTCTAGGGGGGAAATCCTGACTCCAGTGAAGTTAACAGGAGAATTCTTGTTGTTTTTGGGGAGGCATTTATGTACATATATAAATACAAACAAAGTGCAAGAGGATATTTTAAAATCGCTACTTGAGAAGGAGAAGTTGCTTTTTACTAATGCTTCAATATATAGTGTGACAATTAATTGAACACAACAATGTCATCATAAACATTAATTTTCTCTATAGAACCACATAAAATACTGTTAGAAATACACAACTAAATATAGCCAATCTGGGGCAAACCTACTGTAAGCAGTGTGTAAGCAGCAAAATGCCCACACTGGGGTATAGCTGGGTGAATCCTGCATTCACTCTAGGCATCCTGTTCTCCTTCATCTATGTTTAATTTAGCCCACAGTAACATCTGAGTTTTTAATTCCCACGCAGACTATTTAGATGGGGTTTGGGTTTTACTACTTTACCAAAGAAGGAACATTCACAATTTTTACAGGAGGAAAAAGGTTTATCCTCTTTTATGTAGACTTATTTGCTTAGCAGGGGATTAAAAACACATTTGAAAAAACTTTTGTCTTCTATTTTAAAAAAGATCAGCAGATGCTTTTTGGATGAGCTACATTGTTTGTTGTTTGCCTAAGATGTCCAAAACACAAAACTCATTTAACCCCCAGAGAAGTGACATAGAATTGACAATGACGTACACCACGCATCAAACAAATGGTCACTCCTGCTGCTCTTTAGACATCTGGGGCCTAATTTGCAATTATTTGCATTTGCAGAGCACAGCTATACAACAGAAATGTGGGCTTTAATGGGAGAAAATCTTCTAAGTTGATGCGGAATTAATTTTCAAAGGGTGACATGCACCATACATCCTATTGCATGATTACTATAAACATGCGAACAAAAGGATGAGAAAGAGCGTTGTCTGCTAATGGATGTGAAGTTATGAATTTCAATTGTTACAACATGTGATTAATTTACATGTTCAAATTAAGTCTTCATTTTTGCATGTTTAATTTTGAAGTTTTTGAAAGGGTGAGTGTGCTCAATCATAAGCAGCATTTGGGGAAAAGCTTGGCACTTGTAACTTGCTTGTCCTTGTTTAAAAGGTTCTCATTACTCATGGAACAAAAAAGTTAGAGGAAGGAAAGTCTCTTTTCCCAGCTAACAGTGCGCACAAGTCAAGAACTCTCCTCTTTTTCACATAGAATCATAGAATCATAGAATATCAGGGTTGGAAGGGACCTCAGGAGGTCATCTAGTCCAACCCCCTGCTCAAAGCAGGACCAGTCCCCAATTTTTGCCCCAGATCCCTAAATGGCCCCCTGAAGGATTGAACTCACAACTCGGGGTTTAGCAGGCCAAAACTCAAACCACTGAGCTATCCCTCCCATGCACAAGTGCATCAGAGGTCTCTCTTTGACAAGCAAACTATATGGAAAATCTGTGAGGTCTAGAGAGTGAATCTGGAGAGTCCAAGGCTACACTCACAGTGGTGTTCAATATTTAAACACAGTTTTAGGATTCCTGCCATTAGAATCCTTTCCAACCACTTCAAAAGACAGCCCCACTATTAGTTAAGGTTCCACTTCAGAATGCATTCATGGGGTTTGTTGATATGCAGCTCAACAGTACTAATCAATCTGTTATAGTTTCCTCTCAGAAAAGCGGCCCCAACTGCAGAGGGACATATTGTTTGACACTACAAACTGGGCAGTGTGATAGAAATTGTACACCCATTTCTTTATTAGACAAGTGGTTCCAACTGAAAATTTTCACTTTTAATGATTCAACAGACATGATTCTACAAAAGTAATAGTAAAAAGCTTCTCTGTATTAGCAAGGAGAAACAGTTGTATGTCTGTATAGTTTCAGCACAACCCTTGATTTGTTTCACCTTTCAATTGTGCTGTTCCTGTTCAGTTATGGGATCATCTGAAATTTGCAATATTTTTGAACATTTCAAGTATTTTCATATTAGATCTGTTGGTGCATCACATGATATACAGCTGTGTTAACATATTTTGGTTTGGGTTACTTATAGGTTCTTGCATTCTGGAGTATTATTTATCCACTCTTAAATTTGAGGATTACTGATTGATTAATTGATTGATTTTACCACAGAGTTAGAGGTTGTGGGGGGAAAAAGAAGAACTAAATAGGTACAGTGTCTCACCTTTGTTTTTCATGTGTTGCCTGTCAGCAGTAGGATTAGGGAGATAAAGCAAGTTTTCTTCTATGAAATTGCAAATAATCCAGTCACAAGCTCACAAACATGTCCAAGTCATTTGCTCATTGCCCACACATGTGCTTTACACATCAAGGAAGATGTGCAAAACACATGGCAAAGAGCTCTAAACAGCCTCACTAGTGGATTATCAGGAGGGGCTTCCAAAGGACCTCTCCACCCTTACAGTGCTGAAAAAATTACAAGGGAAACGTTCCCCGATGCTGATGGCCTGATTTAACTCAAGCAAATTTGTACCACTTTCCAGAAATGCCGATAAATACAAAGCATAACCTAGACAGGTGGTAGATGATAGAGAGATACTTCTCTCTGAAGGTACATGAGAGCAACACTAAACAAATGAAATATGTTTCTTACATTTAAAACTCTACTGATTGTTAATTCAGCTGATTTGCATGGCCCTCCTCTGATTTATTTTTGTTTTAAAATAATGACATCAACTGAGATGGTGTAATGTAATGAAATGTGGTATAAATAAACTCTCCGGCAGGAGAGATATTACATGAAAAATTGCAACACCGATTTCTTTTAGCATGAATCTGCAATGAGATCTATAAAGGAGACAGAATATACAATTGTAGTTAACTATATTAGGAACTATATCTAAAGTTATATTTGACAGCACTTCACTTAAATGTGAAATTAGCAACATTACATTGGGATTGGTTCATAATGGTTGTTGAAAGTTAATCTTTTAATAAAAACAGGATGAGGTAGTTCATTGGCTTTGCCTTAGGCGATAGTTCTGCAAAGGTTATTTTGAGGAGTTTGGAAAACTATCAGTATTGTGGGTTAGATACTCAGCTCACTTAACTTCAGTGCAGCCATGACAAATTACACCAGCTGAGTCTCTGACCCAATGTGCCCATATCAAAAGATGAACAGGTCCCCTGCTGATGATTACATTGCCATGACTGCCTTCTGACAAAATGGCATCAGCATGAATTCAATAGAGGAAAATGGCTCCTCTGTAGATGCCTCTCCTTGAAGTCTGGTAGTGTGACATAGGACATGAAGTACATTATTAAATCAAGTATGTTTCTCTTGATTAGAAACAGGAAGTGAGACTAAAATATCGTTTCACCAACAAAGTATGTGCCTCTAAGGGCATGCAACATTGACTCTAACTTCAATTAATCAAAGAGACCACAGAGTAATAAAAAAAATAGGATTGCCCTTTTAAACCAAATCTGAATTAAGAGAGTCATAAACAACGCTGCTTCTATGGCCCTATCTTCACTGACGAAAAAAAAAAAAGCAAGATAATTTGCTCAATAACTAACTGCTGATAACTAACATGTTAGCCATACCCCTGTAAAAACATGGTGAAAACAAGGCTTTTTAATGTTACTGCGAGGTAAACTAGGTGAGATCAACCCCAGGGAAGGAGTGTAGTGCTGATTTTGCCTAATGTAGTGCAGCATTGCGTCAAATGCTGTAAGTGCCCTGTCTATACCTAGGATTGATTTTGCAGCAAGATAACTATCGTGTTTGTTATCTCACTGTAAAAAAAAACAACAACCAACAACAAAAAGCCACCATTGTGTCAGTGAAGACAATGACTGAGAGAGAAACTGAGGGTGAGACATCTTTGAGTAACTTCATGATGTCGATTTTCTTTTCTTTAACACTATTCAGATAGCATAAGGACCTTGTCTGCTCATTTGTGAGATACTCACAGTAACGACTGCATTTTCTTCCATGTTGCCCCCTGAACTGCACACCTACTGCACTATATCTCCTCCAGACCCACCTCTGTTGTGATGCCTATCAGAAACCTGCCAATCAGGGACGCTTAGGTTGAGGGATATATGGGGATTCCTGTTTTGTAACAAAATATGTTCAAATGTATATAAAAGCTGTGTATATTTGTTTCCTTTTCTCCACTTCTTCTTTGGTATGGCACATCTCTTCTTGGATTGTAAGCTCTTTGGGGTAGGAGGAGTGTATTCCTCTCTGCTATACAGCACCAAGGGGGCCTTGATACCAGTGGTGGCTTCAGGGCACCACTGTAATAATAATAACTATGGAGGCACCGAGTAGAGACTCCAGAGTAGGGTTGTGTTCTGAGCTCAAAATGGGGGGTGGGAGATCCTGTTTTTCTTTCAAAGTAATTGGTCAATGGCTGTGAAATTTCACCGAGGTTTAGTTTTTATGGCCCTTGAATTTTCTATGTAGTATTTGTTTTGTTTCTCTTCCTAGATTTTTAAAAAGAAGCCTTTGAATTTGAGCTCCGGCTGAAGTTTTTCCTCGGCAGTCCTGGTATTTCATTGTTGCCCATTATCTCTTAAAAAACGTTGTCTATCTACACAAAACTCAATAAAGAGGTGGATCCTGCCCAGAACTGGTATAACTGGGAGCTTATTTTTCAATGGAGGTAGGGTACTTTTTGTCCATTATTCATATTATAATTGAAAATGTATGGGCTGTGTATGAATGCCTGTCTGATTGATGGGGGGCCTGAAACACAAAACTGTCTCCATCAGGCTCTCTACTTTCCATCAGATTTTATACTACAACAAAGAAGGATTCATTGCACAGCTGATGAGACAGAAAATATTCTCCATCAGCAGCTGCACTTCTGCCCTTTCCCAAGTCTGACCCCAGTCAAACCTCCCCTCCCAATTAAGCATTAAAAACACCTGTGGAAACTAATACAAAAATGCTTTGTTGAGAAGCCAGCAGGGTTGCTAACATGCAGGATGCCATACACACACACCCACCAAATCAAGGAAATGAAAATGTAAGCCACCGCAAAGGACATACCCTTGGCTCCTCCACCCAGAAGCACCTTATTATTAGCACCACTATCACACACCACAGACTGTGCACTGGCTCTTTTCCACCTGGGAAATTCCCCTGACATGCTCAGAGAGCTGTTAAATTGACTATCTGCTTTGCACTGCTCCTGGGGGTGTGAACATGTCAAGGAGACATGGCTGAGGAGTCCCTCTGCCCTGGTAATGCCCAGCAGCTGGAACAGATCCTTGGGATTTTGGGCTACTGGGAAGAAGATAAAGCAGACCAAGGGCTGCTCTAATTTAGGAACAAACATCAGGGAACAGAGCTATCAGCAGGACTCACCCTAACAGCAGGTGAGGAGCCAAGAACTGTCAGTGGGAGTGAAGTCATCAGCAGGAGAAGGAAACGAAGCTGCACCTAATGGAGAGATGAGCAGAGGGGACCAGGCAGCAGAGAAGCATGAGCCAGGGAGCAGCAGCAAAGAAGAATGGAACAGATGGGAGGAGATAAAATGAAGAGCAATGCTACAATGTGTGATTAAAAGAGCAATGTGTGATTAGCGTTTGTTCAGAAAGTACATAACATTAATACATTAGAGACTGCTAAAACCAACTTTCTTTTCTAATATTCTGTCCCATGTTCACCACAAGGGGAAATCATGCACTTGGGAACATATGGAGCAATCCCAGATGGGAAGGGAGGATGGGCCATGCAATAGCAAATGAGGGTGGGGGCTGTCTACCACATGGCCTTTTCATTTAGATGTGCTTCCCACTAGGAAGTATTTGAGAGGCCTGGGCTACAGTATCAAACTGGAGTAACTGTTTTTGCCTCTGATATCTAATGACTTCTGTACAGCAATGGACCTGCTGTTGGTACAGTATATTATGTGATATGCAGACAGCCTTTTTAATCAATTATCCTCACTTTTAATGAGTCCATTTACAAATGGTCATCTCCAGGATGCAAGAATTAGACATTCACCTTTAAAATGCCAAAGCAGCATAACAAATGACATTGTGATAGAACACATCTAATCCCTTTACACACCATACTCTTGTCAAGTGGGGGCCAAGTTACAAAATAGCATCAATAAAAATAGGTGCATTATCCCCTGCAAATGACAAAGATGATCCTAATTTACTCATTACATGGCCATCACCAGTTTGTTTTGGATTGAGGAATGGCAATTTGTTAGAGTGAGCAGCCTGGAATAAATTAGTTTGGGTTTCACATCCCACTATCCTGACTGTACATTCAAAGTGTTTACAATGCAGTCATGTTTGGCAGTGATATTACTGTATGACACTTATCTGTGTGCAATCATGTAAACCTCCCCAACATTCACCTTCTCCTGCAAATCCAGGATTCATTCTTTCACTTGGAAGTCAAGGGTATTAAGTGTTAACCATAGCAAATAAAGAAAGTCAGAACCGTAAAGCACCATCTCATGTTAACAGACATCCCACACTAGTTCAGAGGCCAAGTACTGAACACTTCCATTGCACTGGAGGAATCAAATATCCAAGTCACAACAGCTGCTGGGGAAACCAGCCAGTACACTGGTAAATATATGGTTGGTGCTACATACTGCCTGAATACTTCTACTATACCACAGCTTCCTGCCTCTGTGCTACACAGTGTGCCTCTAGGAGGCACTAAAGCCATGAAAGTGCACGCCAGGGCATCTGGGACATTTGGAAAAGCAGCCACTCTCATAAATCTTGTCTTCCAATGTTGTTGTTCCTCTGCTCACTGTGGGAAGGTGATTTATGTTTGGGATGGTGGCCTGCTAGCAAGAAAGCCTCAAAACATCTTGTCAAGGAGAGTTACATTTGTGTTAAGTCATCTACTACCCACTAAGAAAACCTAGTGTCTAGAACTGACAGAGGCAAGTAGTGGGTGTAAAAGTACTGACACCCTCTCTGGCATTATGAAGGCCATTATGGGCTAGGAAATACAGCTCCAACACAGCCTCTCTGTTTAGCTGAAACTTTCCAATGCATTCTTCCTTAGACATATGTTCAGAGTGCTATGATTCTCCACACCAATACACCTCCACACTGTGTAGCACAGAGGCAGGAAGCTGTGGTATAGTAGAAGTATTCAGGCAGTATGTAGCACCAACTGTATATTTACCAGTGTACTGGCTGGTTTCCCCAGCAGCTGTTGTGACTTGGATATTTGATTCCTCCAGTGCAATGGAAGTGTTCAGTACTTGGCCTTTGAACTAGTGTGGGATGTCTGTTAACATGAGATGGTGCTTTACGGTTCTGACTTTCTTTATTTGCTATGGTTAACACTTAATACCCTTGACTTCCAAGTGAAAGAATGAATCCTGGATTTGCAGGAGAAGGTGAATGTTGGGGAGGTTTACATGATTGTCCAGATTCTTCTTTCTGATCTGGCCCCTTTGTGCCACTCATGTGGTTTCCAAACAGCTGGATTCAAGCCATATAAGAACCTTCCCTGCTCCCGCTACCCTTCCCCAACACCTGCTCAGAAAGCTGAGCTTTGCAGTGTGCCCTGAAGGTCAATAAGTTCAGGCTTACTTGGATCTTGCCCAGAACCAAGCAGTTACCATGGCTTATCTCTCTTATCATATTTGGTGGATGATATTAATTACAGGATAATTAAGGAATGAGACTGCCTTGCTTGGACAATTACCCCAACACCAGTTGATAAGCAGAAGGTAGTTGTCAAAGGGTATATATATCCTGTTCTCCATTAAAGCTGGGCAAATAATAGATTTTGGGAGTTGCTCACAATTCTGAAAAAAAATCAGGGGACAAAAATCATGTCAGGTGGAACAAAATGTTTCATATTGATTTAGAGTATTTATAATGTTTCTAATTTTTTAAAAATAAAATTAAAGATAATTTCTATATAAATAGTCATTTCAAATCCAAAAATGTGAACTATTTCATTTGGAAAATGCTGTAACAAAACTTTGATTTTTTTTTTTTAGAATTTCTTTTACGGTTTTTGGTTTTCCAAAACAATTCAGTGAAATCTACATGAATTTGCTAAATGTTTCAGTGTTGCCAAATCTGTATTTTTATCAGAAAAGAAGTTTGGGTCCAAGCAATTTTGCTCAGCTCTCCTCTCCATTGGCACTGATCTTGTGTTCCTCAATAGCCATCATGACAGGGGGGAAATATAACCAAGATCATCGAAATCTGAACCCTATTAATTTATCTTAAGTGGGGCTGGTCAAAAATGTTGCATCAAGTTACGTTTTTGATGAAAAATTGGCTATTTGACAAAAATCTTAGTTTTTGCCTGCTCCCCTAAATGAAAAATCCACTGTGTTTTTTTGGTTGGAGAACTAAAAATGTGACAGCTAAAAATGTTCAGTTTTCCAGCAATTTTTGACAAAAATATTTTAAGTTTTTGGCAGTTTTCAAGTGACTTCTGGGTAATGGCAGTTTTCAGTCAACAATTTTCAGCTTATAATTTTTCAAAAAAGGAATAAAATGTTCTGTGAGGGGGGAGAGAATTTCCAGTGAGTTTTAGTGTGAAATACTAGATTTTTAAGTAGATTTACATTTCTTGCTCCATAGCCTTTCATTTGTAGCCGTGATAGGATTTTATTGTACCAGGTTAGATAGACCACTCGCTAATTGGCTGCTCTCTCTTTGATGAATACTTTGGGTCTTTAGCAAAACACTGAGGGAAAGATTCTGTGCTGTACCTCCTGAGAGGGAAAGCACTGAAGCCATCCATAATCCTGAGCAGCAGGGACCAAACCGAGCTTTGAGCCACCTCTGTGCACTGCCTGGATTCTGAACTACTGCAAAGGCTGAAACAGCCTCTGGCATAAATTTCTGCACTCTCCCTATGCTGTCCCTGCACCAGCAGTCTCCCTGGCCACTTGTGGAACATTTATAGCTTCTATAAGCCATCAGACTGGGGGCTAGAATCAGTTCCTAAGACTTCCAGATAATAGTGTTTGATGGCTAATTATTGGGAGACTCATCACACCATCAAGTGGCCTAAGCAAAATTCTTTGCAATAAGATAAATCACTTTCCTGAGGCTCTTACTGCAAATAAAAAATAAAGATAGCACTAAGGTGTGCAATGTAATGTGTCTTATGGTTTGTAATATTAATGAAGAGAAGTGAACAGTCAATACTGGCTGAGAAAGACTGTTCTGAGCTATAATAATGAATACTTGGTTTGTTAAGCAACAGGATTAATTGTCTCATCTGCAGTGATTCTACACTAAACACATTTATACGGCAACTTGTTTCAATTTTCATATCAATAATTATGTTATGTGCTTCAAAACATCTTTCTGTCTGGTTTGATGAATGTAAAGCCACCTCGTCTGTGGATAGGTATCTAAATATAGGCATTTACAGGATCACAAAAACAGATATAGGGACAAAATCAAGAAAAGATCAGGCAAAAAAAGCATGAAGGGACAAAATCAAAAAGGCTAAGGCACAAAATGAGGCCTACACTTTCAAGGACATGCATGGCAATAAGAAGAAGTTTTATGAATACATTACGAGGAAGAAAAAGATGAAGAAGTGTAGGTCCACTACTTAGCAGGGAAAAAGAGCTATAATAATGGATGACATCAAGAAGACTGAAGTGTTTAATGCCTATTTTGCTTCAGTCTTCACAAAACAGGTAAATTGTAACTAGATGTTTAACACAATATGAACAACAAGGGAGAAGAATCGATTAAAGAATATTTAGGTAAATTACATGTTTTTAATCAGAAGGGTCTTGTGAAATTCATCCTAGGCTACTTAAGGAACTAGCTGAAGCGATCTTGGAACCATTAGCAATTATTTTTGAGAAGTCATGGAGGGTGGGTGAGGTCCCAGAGGACTGGAGAAGGGCAAACATAATATTTATCTTTAAAAAGGGAAACAAAGAGAACCCAAGAATTATAGACCAGTCACCCATACTTTAATTTCTGGAAAGATACTGGAAAGAATTATTAAACAATAAATGTGTAAGCACGTAGAGAACGATGAAGAGATAAGTAATAGTCAACATGGATTTGTCAAGAACAAATCAGACCAAAGCAACTAAATTTCCTTCTTTGATAGGTTTATTGCCCCAGTGGATAAGGGAGAAACCAAAAGATGTGATATATCTTGATTTTAGTAAGGCTTTTGGCGCAGTCCTATATCACATTCTCATAAGCAAACTAAGGAAACGTGGTTAAATGAAATTACTATCAGGTGGGTGTACAACTGGGGTTGAAAAACCACACTCAAAGAATAGCTATCAATAGTTTGCTATCAAACTGGGGGGGAACATATCTAGTGGGGTCCTGTACAGGTCTGTTCTGGGTCTGAAACTATTCAATAGTTTCATTAATAACTTGATAATGAAGTGGAGAGTATGCTTTTAAAATTTATGGATGACACCAAGCTGGGATGGGATGCAAGCACTTTGGAGGACAGGATTAGAATTCAAAACGATCTGGACAAATTATAGAATTGGTCTGAAATCAACAAGATGAAATTCAGTAAAGACAAGTGCAAAATGCTACACTTAGGAAAGAAAAATCAAATGCACGACTCCAAAATGGGGTACAATTGGCTAGGTAGTAGTACTGCAGAAAAGGACCTGGGGGTTATAGTGGATCACAAATTGAATATGAGCCAACAATGTGATGTATTTGTAAAATAAAGGTACTATTCTGGGGTGTATTAGCGGGAGTGTTGTATGTAACACATGGAAGTTAATTTTTCCACTGTAGTTGGCACTGGTGAGGCATCAGCTGGAGTATTGTGTCCAGTTTTTGGCACCACACTTTAAAAAAGATGTGGATAAATAGGTGAGTCCAGACGAGGGCAACAAAAATGATAAAAGGTTTAGAAAACTTGACCTATGAGGAAATGTTAAAAAAATGGGCAAGTTTAATTTTGAGGCAAGAAGTTTGAGGGGGGGCCTGATAACAGTCTTCTTGTATGTTCAGAGCTGTTATAAACAGGATGGTGATCAACTGTTCTCCATGTTCACTGAAGGTAGGACAAAAAGTAATCAGCCTAATCTGCAGTAAGAGAGATTTAGCTTGGATATTAGATAAACTTTCCAACTATAACAATAGTTAAGTACTTGAATAGTTTACCAAGGGAGATTGTAGAATCCTCATTATTGAAGGTTTATACGAACAGGTTGGACAAACACTTGTTAGGGATGGTCTAAGTATACTTGGTCCTGCCTCAGCATAGGGGGCTGGACTAGATGACCACTCAAAGTCCCCTCCAGCCCTACATTTCTATGATTCTATGATTTATGGTATCAGCTTTTGTTTTTCTGAAATTTTTGCAGGAGGTCAAACTAGATTATCATAATAGTCCCTTTTGGCCTGAACATCTAGGACTGTATGATTTGTATTGACCTCCCAATGCCAAACAAAAGGATTATTGCAAAAATTACTACATACATTTTCTCCGAAAGCTTCTGAAATACACATAACAGAGATAGGAGTGAGCAGCCTCTGCACAGGTATGCAGAATAGCATATTGCTGAAGGCATGCTGCCCACACTTTGTTGCATGTAATCTGATCCTCTTAACCAGTGGTCCCCAAACGGTGGGGCGGGCCCCCTGGGAGGGGGTATGGAGGGACATTCATGGGGCATGCCCCAGGCCAGCCCCCATGGAGGGGCAGGGTGGGGACGCCACACAGCCCTGCTCTACACCAAGCTCCACTCTGTCCCCAGCCGCAGCTCCAGCCCCACTCCTGACTGCGGCCCCCAGCTCCCAGCTTTGGCTCCTGAAAGATGGTAATGGGCGCAGACCAGGTGGGGGGATACAACCAAAAAGGTTGTGGATCACTGCTTTTAACCAAGGTGGAAGGAGTACTCTCAGCAGCAATTTGCACCAGCAGACATGGCTAATGTGGCCATGTTGTTTTTCAAAGAAAAGAATCACATATTACTTGGATCCAAGGGTGTTTGTGGCTGGCCATTTGCAGAAGGTTGTTTGCAAGAGTGCTGCTTCATGTGGGGCCCCAGGCACATGCCAGCCAGTCCTTAACTAAGTCAGCAAAGCTAAAAACCCTGCAATGCATTTGGGTGATTTTTTTTCTTCAGCGTTAAAAAGCTACATGCTGCATGAGGTACGAACTAGGGAATGGAGGTTGTTCATAACTCTGAACAAAACATTATGGTTGTTCTTTCAAAAGTTTACAGCTGAACATTGACTTAACACAGCTTTGAAATTTTACTATGCAGAAGAAAAATGCTGCTTTCCATTTTTTTTAGTAGTTTTCATTTAACATACCACTGTATTGCATTTGCTTTGCTTTGCTTTTTCTTTTTTCTTTCTTTTTTTTTTGTCTCTGCTGCTGCCTGACTGTGTACTTCTGGTTCCAAATGAGGTGTGTGGTTGACTGGCCAGTTGCTAACTCTGATGTTCATAACTCTGAGGTTCTTCTATACTTTGGCCACATCCTCAGTTAATTCACTCCTTCCAGGGTTATGAAGTTCAACAGGACCACTGTCCAAATGCTTTCTCTGGACAATGTTCAGCCCCAGGTCAGGGCTCTGTGACACTACTCTAGTGACTAGCAGGGGAACCTGGACCCCCCTGCTATACCGGTTCCAGCCCAGGGAACCTATAACCAGCAATGCAGGTCTGCTGAGTCCCCATCCCTGTTTCCCTGGGCTCTTCGAACCCAGCCTCGCTTTCTTCCCTTGCCTGTTTCTGGGTTTACCAGAGGAGCCTACTCTACTCCCCATGCCTACTTCACCCTCTCCTTGTCTCTTGCTAGACTCCTGACTCCAGGGCAGGATCTCAAGGATTACTTGCCCCCTGAACTTCCTCCTTGCCCCCAGGGCCAGCCTTACAGGTGGGCAACATGGGCAACTGCCCAACGTGCCATGGTCAGAGGGGCGCCGTGGTCAAGAGTCAAGGAGCAGAGCGGGCCTGGGGTGCATAGCCTCGGATGGGAGCTCGGGGCAATGTGGGGGGAGACAGTGGGGCCCAGGGGCGATGGGCATGGTCAGGAGCCTGGGGAGGCAGTGGGGCCAGAGGCAATGGGAAGATGGGTGGAAAGCCCAGGGAGGCAGTGGGGGACTGGGTGAATGGGTGGGGAGCCCAGGGAGGCAGCGGGGGCTGAGGGCAATGGGTGGAAAGGTAGCAGGGGCCAGGGACACCAAAATTCTTTCTGTGTAATTCTCCCTGCATTGCCACAGCAGATGTTCCATTGTTTCTTGGATTTTGCATGTGTCCCACAACCTGTCTCTGTGCTTATTTAGTAAATATAAATTACCATACAGATCAAAGTGACCTGTTAGCATTCTAAATATAGTTACTTTGCTTCTTCTGTCATAGCTATTAAGTTTTCCATTATCCTCAAGTTAGGATTTATTTCACAGAACCTTCATCCTTTTTTTTCTTTGGTCCATCATTCTTGCCATTCCTTTTATGTTCTCTCTTAACCAAACTTTTGAAGTCCTCTTTACTCAGAGGGATCTTTATATCAACCTCCCCATTTTAAGGCATATTTAGCTGCTTTATCTGCCATTTCATTGCCCAGTATCCAGACATGCACCAGAATCCACATTCTTACTGTAGGTATACTGTTGTATCAACCAGGCAAGGTACTAACAAGCTTCAACAGGACTTTATTTTGACTTTATTTTCAAAATGGAAACCTCTTTACCAAGCTGCTGCTGCACCCTCTGTAGCTTTCTCCCAGCCTCTCAACTCCTCCCCACTCTTCCCTGTTTCCTGTCCTTTCAGACTCCCAACAGCCAGTGCTCCCAATTCTAACAATCACAAGCAACATCTAAACACCACATTCCCTCCTCTCTTAAGAAACTCTCCCAATTAAAATAAACATTATTGTTCTAACCACAGGAACAAATATGAAACAAGACACTATACTGCTGGCAGAAATATTACACTGAAAACACTGTAGATACTACATAACATAGTCTCTAATCCAGACAGGTGGTCGTCTGGGTCTGACAAGCAGTTTCTTAAGCCCCGGGTCCAGTACAATGTCTTTTTGTGTTGGTACTACGGTGAAGTCATCCAATGCAGACTGGGTGTTGGCATAATCTCCTCTTGGTGCATAGGCAGGTGCAAGATAATAAGCATTCCATACCCTCCCATCAGAAGGTCGATAGGTGTAAGGTCCCTTCTTCTCTATGATTTTAAGAGGAGCTGTGAATTTATGGTCCCTTTTTTGCGTAAAATTCCAGGGTTTTGTATTCTAACGAAGGAACCACACTCAAACTTTTGTTCCTTAGCACCCTGCTGCTTGTCTGTGAAAGCCTTAGACTTTGCTTGGTTCTGTTCAACTGTTTTTCTCACATCATCCTTGTTTGGGGCATCAGGTCATGCCTTTAACAATCCAGCAATGTTCAGTTTAGTATTCATCTGTTTCCCATGCAGAAACTCTGAGGGTGATCTTTGCATTGTGGCATGTCGTGTAGCCCAGTATGCTTGCAAGAAATCAGTACTGAAGGATATCCACAATCACCCTTCCAGTATAGCGGTTTGCAAACTCTCTTTCAAACTTCTGTTAAACCGTTCAATTTCCCCATTGGTTTAGGGTAATGGAGGGATGACCTTCTGTGTAAAATGTTCCTCTGTGCTAGAAAAGTTTCAAACTCCAAGGAAGTAAATTGACTACCATTATGTGAAACCAGTTCTTTGGGGTTACCTTCCCTGTTAAAAACTGAACAGAGGAACTTAATTACTGTAGCAGAAGAGATTTGCTATGTAAACGCTACCTCAGGCCATTTACTGAAATAGTCTATTAAAGTGATGGCATAATGGCAGTCAATTGGAGCAGTATCAAAGGGTCCTACAATGTCAATCACCACTTTTTTCCATGCAGATTCAGGAAGAGGAACAGGCTGTAATGAAGGGGTACATGTCACTGCTGTCTTATCATGCATTTGGCAAGTGACACAGAATTTTATGAGTGCTTCAGTTTGAGAGTCCATCCCTGGCCACCAATACAGACCCCAAAGTCGTAGTTTGGTTCGGACAATTCCTTAATGAGAATCGTGTGCCAGGAGTATGAGTTTTGACTGTAATTCTTCTGGCACAAGGAGCCGATTTGTACCTCATAGCACACAGCCATCAAACAAAGTTCATTCCGAACTCTAAAATAAGGCAGCAAAACTGGGTCGAGGTTTTTAGGGTGACTGGGCCATCTCTTTGTCAGAAATTCCCGTAGTTTTTGTTGAATTGGACACGCTGAACAAGCAGCTTGAAATTGTTCTCTTGTAACTGCAGTGAGAGGGCTTGTAATAAGTGCAACCACTACATCCTCATCCTCTGGTGGACCATCTGGTGAAGGCAAAGGCAGGCGAGAAAGGCAATCAACGACCACATTTTGGTTTCCAGGCTTATATTCCAGTTCATAATTGAAAGAGAATAGTTTTCCAGACCATCAAGCAATCCGGTATCCTGCTCTTCCCAGTCCTTTCGTGGTGAGCAACGTCGTCAAAGGGGTGTGGTCTGTGCGCAACTTGAAAGTGCAGCCCCACAGGTAAGTTCTCCATTTTTCAGTAGCCCAGACACAAGCAAGTGCTTCTTTTTCAACTGTAGAATCTCTCAGCATTACTTAGTGTCCATGAAGCAAATGCAACAGTCCTCTCTGTGTTGTCCTCATGCAGTTGTGTGAGAACAGCCCCAAGTCCATAATCAGAAGCATCAGTAGTTACAATTGTGGGCAATGCAGGACTGAATAGTCCAAGTACTGAACTATGTACAATCAAGTTTTTCACCGTTTCAAAAGTAGCTTGTGCATCTGTTGTCCACACTAAGGTTGAACTTCTCTGTAGTAATTCCCGTAACGGTTCAAATGACAGAAGCATAACTGGGAATGAATTTTGCATACTAGAAGTTAAGACCCAAGAAGGAACGTAAGGTTTGCAAATCTGTTGGAGGAGGACCATTTGAAATTGCCAGGATATGATCTGGCTCAGGTTTTAGTCCAGCCTGTGAAATTGTATGCCCCAGAAAGGAGAATTCATTTTGTCTAAATTTGCATTTGGACCTCTTGAGCTGGTGGCCTGCTGTGCTGATGCAGTTTAGTACAGACTGCAGGTTATTGTCATGCTCCTCAGAAGTATTTCCAAACATGATAATATCATCCAGATATCACTGAACTCCATGTTGACTCTTCAGAATCAATGACATCATTTTTGAAAGGCACTTGGGGCAGATGCGAGACTGTATGGAACACGTTTAAAACTAAATAGTCCCTCATGTGTAATAAATGCTGTGAGGTCTCTGCTATCTTCATGCAACATAACCTCGTGGTATGCGCTCTGCAAATCAAGAGTAGAAAACATCTTTGCTCCACGGAGTTCTGCAAATACTCCTTCTATGTGAGGAAGAGGATGGCTGTCAATCACAATAGCTTTATTTGGCTCCCTTAAGTCCACACAAAGGTGAATGCCTCCACCCTTCTTCTGCGTCACTACTATAGGTGAAACCCATTCCGAGGAGTCGATCTCTTCAATAATGTCCTTTTGAACAAGTTTTCTAAGTTCTTCTGAAACAGCTTCCCTGACTGAAAATGGTAAGTGCCGTAACTTCTGTTGTACAGGCATCACATTATTCCTCATTTTAACTTTATGCAGAAACCCATAAGCACAGCCGAGTTTCTCCTCAACTTGGTGTTGGGTCCCAGCTGAAACTGGTGTGTGTACCTCAAGAGTGCTTTGCTGAGGAAGATCAATTTGTCCATTAACTACCCTGAGATTTAAAGTGGCCAATAAATCTCTGCCAAGGATAGGAGTTCCTTTGTGGACAATGTAGAACTCAGCAGTTACACAGCAATCACCAAAAGTAACTATTACTGGCAGGCAGCCATGTACTGGAATATGGTTTTGCAAATAGCACACCAAGTGAAGTCTGGGTTCAGTAAGAGGCACTTCTTTAAAGTAATGCAGATAGACGGAATCAGGTAGTATAGATACTGCTGAGCCAGTGTCCAACATTAGCTGAATAGAGTGTGGTTTGCCTGAGGGTATGACGGAAACGTTTACAGTGCACTTTATCTGTTCTGGAATATGTGCAGTAGCGATTTTGTCCACGCTCAGCACAGTAACATCTGGTATTGTAACTGCATGCACCTGCTGATTGAATTGGCTACTGCAACATACTTTAGCAAAACGTCCAATCTTTTTGCAATGATTGCACTGAGCTACTTTTGCTGGACATCCTGTGTAGCTTGCAAGGTGTTGTGGGGATCCACAGCAAAAACATGCTTTTACTGTATTTTGAATTTACTGATTCAGTGGTTTTTCATTAGTTTTCCTCTTGAAATTGTGTGTCTGCAGTGGTAGTGAACTTTTCTGCAAAGGAGTCACAGCCTGGACTTGTGCCTCCTTATCCATGCTCATTATTTTGGCTTCAGCTGTAGCAGACTCAATCTGAGTAGCAATGGTTATTGCTTTTCCTAGTGTAAGTTGTGGTTCTAGAAGTAAGCGTTCTCTTACATGAAGCATGGTTGTTTTCTCAATGAGCTGGTCTCTAATCATCTCATCTGCCATATTCCCAAAGTCACAAATTACAATCAGACTTCTCAAGGAAGCAATATACTGCATTATAGTTTCCCCTGGTTTCTGCTCATGCTGGTGAAATCTGAAGCGATTAGCTACTACATTCACTTTTGGAACAAAAAAATTCTTTAATGCAGTCAGTGCAGTCTCATATTTATCATCTGCAAGGGCAAAAGTGTAAAATATATGCACTGCCCTTCTGCTCCAAGGCAGTGGATTAGCAGAGCACACTTTCTTACTTCAGAAATCTCTGTAGCACTGTTTGCAAACAGATAAGTCTCAAACATATGGATCCAGGTAGTAAAAGCAATTGGAGGCTCGCCTGGGCTTTGCAGAAAGGATGCAGGTGGGTTCAGAGGCAGAAGATCCATCCTCGTCACCAAAATGTTGTATCAACC
This sequence comes from Lepidochelys olivacea, assembly GCF_965140295.1. Lineage (NCBI taxonomy): Eukaryota > Metazoa > Chordata > Testudines > Cheloniidae > Lepidochelys > Lepidochelys olivacea. The sequence goes on from NC_140416.1 coordinate 106,724,767, forward strand.
AGGCAAGGTACTAACAAGGTACTAACAACAGGACTTTATTTTGACTTTATTTTCAAAGGGAAACCTCTTTACCAAGCTGCTGCTGCACCCTCTGTAGCTTTCTCCCAACCTCTCTACTCCTCCCCCTCCTTCCTGTTTCCTGTCCTTTCAGACTCCCAACAGCCAGTGCTCCCAATTCTAACAATCACAAGCAACATCTAAACACCACATATACCTAACTGTACTATTTCCATAGTTAAGAACAATATTTCATTGATTAAGTCATTCCTGCTTTCTGAGACTTTCTTTCTAATTGCCATTATACCCAATAACGAATCAGGCAGGATAGCAGCCATGGTTGGCACAAATCTGGATAAGGGATGTATGCCCAACAAAATGCCCATCAATTCATCCATCATAATGGCCACTAAATTGGACAGTCGTATAGATCTCCTAATTCCAAATGTAGGGGTACAAAAAACTGATCTCATTCTACCTTTGCTGTCATCTCAAGAGCCCTCAGTATAGATTTGGCAATGCTGACCCCATTTGCCATGTATAAACTCATAATTCATAACCGTCATATTTGACTGTCCTGCTCTTCTCATTGTTTTATCGTATAATTCCAAATCCACACCTGGAGAGACAACTGTCCAGCTACAGTTTGATTTCTTCCAGACCTTCCTCTTCACCAATCTTTTGACTCAGTTAGCATGTGGGAATCTGAGGTGCCCAGTTGCTTCTTGTCTATTTAATTCCCAGCAGTCCTTATATATTTGTTTAGTGCTCTTATTTTCACTATTTCCATTTCCCAAAATGTTAAATCTAACAATTTGGTCCTTAAATGTATAGGCGTTTCTCCGGTTGCTACCTGCAGCACACATAACAGAGTTGTAATACTTGCACCATATGCAAGTCAACACCTTTCTGCTTTCAGCCTCCTGGCTTTATCATGCTGTCCCAGCCCCTTCCCAGCTAGGCTTCATCTTAATTAACCCTGATCCTCCCTCTCGCAAGGGATGCCAGGTACCCTAATTGTCTCTCAGGCCCTTGTAAACCTATCGGGCTTGCATGGGGTGCACACACCATCACAGGGTCCTTAATTACTGGGGTGTGATTTGAAATTTTGAGTGAGTTCAGGGGCCAAAAGTGAAGAATATGCTCATGCAAAGTGAACCCAGAAAGTTAACATAGCTCTAGTGGATATATGTGTGACCTTTTCAACAATGTTAGTGAATCAAGCCCTTGTGCTGCCTACTGCAGCCCCCTTATTGCCATGTTTTTAAATGTGGTTTTCTTTAAATTGCAGTATAACTTCCTGAGATGACTGTTTATTGCTGTTTCCTTTGCAGCCCTTATCCATTGAGTAACGCCACTGAAATCAGCTTGTATGATCTTTGCAACACTTGTAATAGTCCATCCTTTAGATACTGAAATCGAATGAAAGAATGAAAACCTGCATAAAAGACCAGCCTTTCACATGCAAGTAGCCCCATTAGAGTCAATGAATTTACTCACATAACTGAGGCAAGAACTTTTTGTTCAAACGTTTTAGTAGAAGACCACAATGAAAAAAAATATAGCAAACTCTTGCTAATGTACAAGATCTGAGACAGTTGAATATAACATTATATAACCTTTAGAGCTGCAGGATCAGACCAGTTAATGATATGCTCAAATTTAATCACAAGTTATCGGGCTTGAATCAATATTATTGGATGAGCATTATACAGGAGATCAGACTAGATGATCATAAAGGTCCCTTCAGATGTCAACATAGATGAATCTATTAAAATATTATGCCCAATTGTCTTTTTTTTGTGCATATTAACATCAGTTTGCAAACTGGATACCATCAGATTAGGCCTGAATAGATACTGGGAGTGGTTGGGTCATTATAAATCCTAAACTTAATTTCTCCAATACTAATTTCTCCCTACTGTTACTCACACCTTCTTGTCAACTGTCTGTAATGGGCCACGCTCTTACCACTTCAAAAGTTATTTTTCTTCCCTTGGTATCCTGCTGTTAATTGATTTATCTTGTTAGACTGACCTCACACTTGGTAAAGCAACCCCCATCCTTTCATGTATTTATACCTGCTCCTGTATTTTCACTCCATGCATCTGATGAAGTGGGTTCTAACCCATGAAAGCTTATGCCCAAATAAATGTATTAGTCTCTAAGGTGCCACAAGGACTCCTCATTAGTTTTGCTGATACAGACTAACACAGCTACCACTCTGAAACCTATCAGTTTGGTGTATTTCCTTTTAACTTCATTTCCCTCAAACTCTTTGTGCCAAACCCTATGTGACTGACTCAGGAAAATCATCCCCATTGATCTTAACAGGGGTAATCAAGGAAATAAGGCCAGCAGGATTTGGCCATTTATGCAAGTGTCCATTCCACTTCGGTTTGTAGGAGAAAGGTTGCTATAACTCCTGTGCTGACTGAGTTTAGGTTAAAGTAGTGATGAAAATTAACTTGCTTTTGTCACAATAAGTCTGACAGTGAATATTATTTTAACATAGAATTTTGGAATTCGTGGTTTTATATTTTCCCCTGGAAAACTGTTTTCAGTAAGACCACAGAATTATTGATTAATGGTGCTGCTTCTGTAGCAAAAAGAATGAGGATTTTTCACTGTTGAAAACTTTAGGATGGAGGAGGATACACTTTATTATAGGATTTATAGAACCAATTCTCAGATTAGACTTTTTCCAGTTAAGCAAATTTGGCCTAGAAAAAAATACAGGGAGAGTCAATGGTGAGTAATAACCATACTACCTCCTCATTAGACCATGTTTGCAATGTTTTCTGGGATGCTCTACTTTACTGTATTAGGACAATTTTCTTGTTTTTTCCAGCTCCAAAACAGAACAATAATGACAGTATTGTCCAAAAAAAAAAGTTTCTTATGATTAACTAAGTTGTGTAACGTTACCAGGATATCAGGAAAAAGGCCAAAGTATTTCACATTGTAAAACTGGGCATATCATCAGATATAGCAATTTTGATCACATCTTCAGACTAGCCTGATTTTATAAGTTTCCCCAAGCCTCTTTCAGCCAAAAGTCTTTGGGATGCCATCTGGTTCTAATGATACAAAACTAAAATATTCAGTCTCCTTTTCACTACACTACATTAAAGTTTTAAAACATTAACAGAACAAAGTCCATTCTTTTTATATCATACCAGTGACATTTTTATTATTTTGGCTAATTTAAAGTGTTTATTTTTTATAAATACCAATGGATATACAATACTTAAATGAGGCTGTATTGCATGATATGGTGGACTTGACCCTCAGCTCAGTTACTCCTGATTCACAGCCTATGAAAGTTTATCCATTGACATAAATGGATTTTGGATCAGGCCCTTATTGTGTGTGAGACTGGAATTTGGCCCATAGAGCACAGTGTGTTAAAGAATTTATAAGATTCCAATACATATTCCAAAGGGGAAAGATTCAAATTATACTTACAGTAGCTACTATTAACAACAAACAAGATCCAATCTTGCATTCCTTGCATACTCAATATCCAAACAGAAGTTAATTGGAGTTTTGGCTCTGTAAGGAATGCAACATCAAGTTTTTTGGTAAAGAAATACTTTAAAGTAAATAGGTTTTTATAAAAGATACAATCCGTATCCATTACAGCTATCTGTAAATATGCTATTTCGGTGCAATTTTCAGAAGTGCCTATACGAATTAGTCTATGTCTACACGTCCCTGCAATTCAGACTGTGAGGAGGATATGAATTGCAACATGCACTCTCATGCTGCACTGTAACTCCCCCATGTGTACACTGCATGGGCGAACTAAAAGGTACCTAAGTTTGTGTTAACGTAGTCCTCTTTAAACAGGACTAAGTTAATGAGAATTAGGTACTTTTAGTTCATGCCTGCAGCATCCTCACGGGGGGAGTTACAGCATAGCATGCAGCAATTCCCACCCCCGTAGTCTGAACTGCAGGGCCATGCAGATAAGCCAATTTCCAGCAGCAATTAAAAGTCATGGAAGTTGGACACCTAGGTTACCTACCTTTACGAACTTTTCAAAGTCTCATCCTCTAAATATAGTTCATCATTTCTGAACTCAGCAACTACACCACTTCCAGTTCCTTAACTTTCTTTGTTGATCTTATAAAGATGGCAGGTAGCAACAGAGGCCAACATATTCAAAAATGGATAACTAGAGTCAGGCTCTAAAGTCCACAAACACCTAAATAAAAGGCCAGATTTTGAAAGTGCTGAGCAACACTGATGTCAAGCCACATATTCAGGTGCATAAACATGGATTTAGGAGTCCAGCTTTAGGAACCCATATTTGAAAATCTTGGCCAAAGTGCTGTGTACTATATGGATATTTATGTAGCTTGCTAGATCATTATTTCAATATTTTATTAAGTATTGTTATTATTATTCATTATGTTAGCTCCAAACAGCATCAGGAACCCATTGTGTGAGGCACTGTACACACATCAAATAAAGGGTCAGTCCCTGCTTCGAAGAGCTAAAATCATGCACAACACCTACAGAAAAGCAACAGAAAATACAACTTCCTGTTAGTAAAAACAAGATTAGTTTGACTCCAGTACGTGATCATTGCCTTCTGTACATCTACCTTAGTTTTCTCAATCATTTCTATTGCTACACTGTAGGGGTTAAATCCTGACCCTACTGATATCAATAGCAAGACTCCCATTGGCTTCAAAGGGGCCAGAGGTATTTAAATAAGGTAACTGAGATCCATAAGGTATTCTCCAAAGTTGATTTCACAGTGTATTCTGCTCTGTACCTCCTCCAGGTTCTAAGAGTTCTTGTAGGATAGATTTGATTGTGTTTCTTCTTTGTTTTGTTTTTCCCCTCCCTCTGCATGGTAGTTTTCCACCTTACTATTACAAAATGGTTAATACGTATAGTTACAAATCCTACATTCCCTGCTCAGTCCCTTTCAACAGGAGTTTTGCCTGAGTAAGAATGGTCCGAAAGAGTACCGTAGGAATTGGCCCATACGGAGTTACATGCTAGCTGTTGTTGTTGTTCTCCAAGAGTGCATTTAAGGTTTTGGGAACAAACAATAAAGCGAACAGCTGAACAACTTTAATCATGGCCCAGTTCCTAGTTACAATTATTTTTAAGCTATCCCACCATCAGCTAGTCTCTGAATTTCTTCCCAATGAAAAAAAACCCATGCAAAACTAAAAGGAATATTCTTGTTAAATAAATGGTTTTCAAATGTGACCTGCCATGGCATCTGATCCGAATTCAGGAGTATCTGCTCCCTGTAATTTATGTGTTAGCTGCACATACACAGCCATAATTTTGAAGTTGTCACATGCTCCATATACTCCTCTGGAAGCAGGTTCTATAGCAAAATATATTTTATCTGGCTCACCAGCAACAGAATATAAGACTACTCCAATAGCCAAGCCACTCAGTTGGAGAGAGGTCTGAACACAAACAATGTTTCTATACTCATGAAAGGTATACACCATCCAGTCCACATTTCAGAATACTTGTAGTGTGTGTTGTGGGGAATAGTCAAATAAGCTCTGAACTTTCCTAGATACCTCTCTGTAACTTGGCATTAAGGCACTACTCACAAAACGAATGATGTGCAGCTGCATGCAACTTAACCAGCATGCCTGCCGAGCTCCCCCACCGCCCACCCCATTCCTTTCTTCCTGACAGGTAAGTGAACGCTCGAGATGGAGTTGCCCCTAAGATGCTAGGACATTAGGACAGACTGTCAATCAGGAAAAACAACCTATTTTTCTCATAAGATCCCTTCTTCATTCAGGCCCTCATCCAAAACCCACTGGAGTCACTATGCAGACTCCTGTGGACTTAAACATTTATTGTTATTGTTGTTCATTATTTGTATTACAGTAGCACCTAGTGGTCGCAACCAAGATCATGGCCCATTGTGCTAGGCCCTGTACAAACACACAGTAGGTGATAGTCCCTACACTAAACAGCTTACAATCAAAAAAGGCAATACAGACATAACATGGCAGGGGAAATAGAGAAATAAAATGACTAGTGCAAGGTTGCAAAGCGGGACAGAAGCAGAGACAGGAAGAGAACCCAGGTGGGAAGGTATAAAGGATACCATTCTTCTGGGGTCAGAGGCCTGCAGCTGGCTGATTAGCCCAGCCTGCTGCACCTGGGCAAAGAGCTGGAACTTAATTGCCTGATCCTCATAAAAGAAGGCACCAGGGAAATGGATGGGGGGAGATAGCAATAACCTCCAGAAAGCTGAGTGGCCTGTGGCTATGTGCCTAATGGATGCTGCTGAAGCAGCTGCAGAGAAGAATTGCTCCAGGAACCAAATGGACAGAAGGGAGACTGTGTGAAGTCCTTTTATTATGGAGGCTCTGAGGTAAGAGCCAGGGAATTTTGGGCTGCTGAGCTTACGGTGTGAGGGACAGACTTGGGGAAGGGACTACTTGGCCTGCACAGACTTTAAGGGAAGAGTTTGGGTGATTTTGATTTGTTTTGTTAAAGAGGCTTGAAATAAAAACAACTAATCCTGCTGGAAACTGCTTCACTGTAGTCTGTGAGGGAGCTTCAGACAGAATTACCCCAGGGAGTGAGCTGGCTCAGCAAGAGCAAAACCTGGTCTGGCAGGAGGAGGGTACTATAAGTCCCAATCCTTTACACCAGGTCTCCAGATTCCTAGTCTAAGGCCTTATCCATCATGGTGCCTGCCAATGGACTTTAGGCCATACCCTCACTGTACAAGATGGATGATGTGTAGTGAATGAAGCCATGGTCCACTCACTGAACCGTAATGAGCAGCTACCTCAGTGATTTCACATCATCCAAACTGCACACTGTGGCTGAGGGCCAGAACAAGGCCTATGAACAATTTACATTCTACTTAAGTGCTCATCCTGAATGACGAAGGAGTCCTGCAAAAAAAATTGTGTACATTAAGGCTATAGCAGAATGCAAATGCACCTGGGGGGCAGACTTAAGGCCACGAGGGCAAACAACTCTGCCATTTCCTGACTTTTGAATGCTTCACTTCGCAATATTTTCCTTTTAATTTAGCTTTTCCTTTTTTAATCACTATTTCTTTGGCTAGCACCAACAGTGTGATAAATGCCTTAGAAACAAGTATGAACATTAGGTCCCTGCTCTCACTGATTTTTTTTTCCTTTAATAAAAATTACCTATGTTTTCATCACTGATAATGGCTGCAGAGTCAGTGGTCCTGCCATGAGGATGTATAAGCGTTCTGTGCAGACGTCCCAAGATCCACACTTTGGACACAGATCCTTGGGTTTCATGCTGGCACTCCTCCTCCATTCCACACCATCTGTCCAGCACATTTTTCAGTGGAACTGTTCCATTCCTCAGTATTTGCAATGCAAGGAGATGATTTACCCTCATGCCATTCTATTATTGGTATCCAGACCTCAACTCTGCACGACCCCCGACTCCTTGGGGTGTGGAGGCTGTGGATTGATATTGCACTTAATTCATAGATTCATAAAGTTTAAAGCCAGAAGGTACCACTAGATTATCTGTTCTCCTGTATGTTGCCTGCCATTCAATTTCACCCAGCTACCCTGGCATTGAGCCCAATAACTTGCATTTGGCTAAAGCATATTTTCCAGACTAGCATCCAATCTTGATTTGAAGACATGGAGAGATGGAGAATCCACCACTTCCCTAGGTAGCGTGTTGCAATGGTTAATCATCCTCTCTGCTAAAAAATTGTGCCCAGTTTCTACTTTGAATCTGTCTGGCTTCAGCTTCCTGCCATTGCATAGGCCATGGAGTGGACACCTGGGCTATGGTCCAACCACATTTTGGGCAGGCCAAACCTGAACAGTCACAGCAACGTTCACTCAAATTTGGAGGGAGTGGGTGTATGGGCTCTTGGGTCATGGGGCGAGGTGGAGAAGGGGGCATCTGAGAAGAGAAGAGGAGGGGCAAGGGGAGAGGGGGGTGAACAAATCTGTGCCCCCCGCCTCCCAACTTTAAATGGCGCTCCACGGCCCCTGAATCAGTTCTTATTATACCTTTCTCTGCTAGATGAAACAGCCCTTTAGCATCTGGTATATTCTCACTATGAAGATACTTCAACACTAATCAAGTCACCTCTAATCTTCTTTTTGATGAGATAAACAGACTGAGCTCTTTAAGGCATTTTCTCCAGCCCTTGAGTCATTTTTGTGGCTCTTCAATTCTCCAATTTTTCAACATCCTTTTTAAAATGTTGACACCAAAACTGGATGGACTTTTCCAGAACTGATCTCACCAATGCCATATGCACTGGTAAAATCACCTCACTACCCCTGCCTAGCACTCCCCTGTTTATACATCCAAGGACGGCATTAGCCCTTTTTGTCACAATATCACACTAAGAGCTTCTGTTGAGTTGCTTGTCCATTTTGACCCCTAAATCCTTTTCAGAGTCACCACTTTCTAAGATACTGTCGCCCATTCAGTAGGTATGATCTGTATTCCTTGTTCCTAGGCATATAACTAATCCTGAGGCTCTGAGAAGCAATAGCTGCCATGGAAATTTTCACTGGATGCTCTAGGGGATTGCCAGAGCACTCTGCTGCCTTGGGAATCAATCCTGCTCCTATTCTAATCACTGGGAAAACTCCTGTTGACTTCCATGGGAGCTGAATCAGGCCCTAAAACAGAGGCTCCCTCAATCCACCATCCCTCTGCAGCAGGCCAGAATAACGCAAAGCCCAAATACATACTATCCATGAAGAGAGGCTATTGCTGGCATTGGGTGGGATGTGGAGTTTGCCCATGTAAGCTCTGCTGGGGAGTAGCTTTTACACTAGATGAACATGTGGCCAGTATTTACACATGTTTTCAACCTTGTGGGACAAAAACGTTTATGCCCCTCTTATTAATATATCTCTTAGATTTTTAAACACAAAAGAGTGTGGAACAATTTTAAACACAAGTGATTACAATGTTTACAACTTTCACTCAGGGTGCTCAATTTTTTGCATTTCACTCAATTTGGAGAGAGAAATCTGACCATTTGGTTTTGCTTTTCTGTTTTTAGGTTGAAATTTTCACAGTGAGATGTGTCTATATCTCCTAGACTGCTTTGAACATTTCAACCAGTCACTACACTGCATTGTAAAGACACCGTGTAATATTTAAATAGCAATATGCATTTCTTTTATTTTTTAATTATTCATAACACAGTTCTGTTCACAATACGGTTTGTAAATCTTTTCCCCACTGCATCTCAACCCAAAAAACTCTCTAATTACTTAATAATGTCCCTTTAACTACAATGTCCCTTTAACTACCTTTTAACTATTTGAAAATAAGAGATCATGAACTAAACTCCGGGCAACAGGACAAGACCATAAACAATTCAGGCAGTTTCTTTATACAAAGTTTGCTTGTAATATTGAACAAACTGCCAAAAGTTATGCAGCCAACAGTAAAAGTAAGTTGTGTACTTTAATTCAAGAAAGAGTTGGATGATGTTTTGGAAAAGAAGGAAATACTGTGGTACAGCAGTCACTAGCTCTGTTTTGTTGTGAGATGATGATTAGAGCATTTTAAGTATTTCATTAACACAACAAAATTAGCAAACTTTGTCTTCTCAATGGGTCTGACCCCGGAGATTGATCCTTTTGGGCATAAGAATCAGACCAGACAAATCTATTTGCAAAACTGTGGCCATGTTTTTGCTCTCTCTCTCTCTCTCTCTCCCTCTCTCGAGCTTGGCAAGGCAGATTAGAAAGATTAGATAATATAGGTAAGACATTTTGATGGATGGATGGATGGATGGATAATTAGATGGCTAATGGTGGAACAGAAATTCCAAGTTGAAGGCGGTACTCACATGATCACCAGCAATCTCACCACCCACACACAACACAGAGGCTATTGCAGAGGATAAATAGTGAAGGAACGAAACAAAATAAAAAGGAAAGTGCAAACTAACTTTGCACAAACAGACTCTTGTGCTACAATAAAGCCAATACAAAATGATTTCTCTCAGGGTTGTTCTTGTTCGCAAGAGATGCAGAAGGACAAAATGTTCATCCACAGCTAACGGGGAAAGACGCAAAGAAAATATAATATGCTGAAATCTCAAACATTTCCTGTTTGAAGATGGAGAATCAAGGGGCTTGAGGATTTATGGCAGCAGTAACATTCCATCCTTCAGGTGAGCTGTCTTCCCCTTCTGCCATCATCTTGGTGTTCAGTGCCAAGAACAGAAGCAATGGTGCTGACAAATTTCATCATGCAATCAGAAAAACACTAGCAAATGGTGACAGACAATAGTAGAATCACAGATGTTGGAGATGGGAAAGAGCTATTACCATCCAGTTCATTTCTCTACCAATACACATTGTTTCTCACAGCACATTTTCTGGTGTTCTGTCCAATTTAGTTTTAAATGTCTCAAGGGATACAGCTTCTACCACTATCTTTCTTGGGTTACTTTTCCATAAACTAATAGAGCAATAGAAATGATATTGGCCAACATGGTCAAGAAGAAGGTGGTATAGCATTATGCATTGCTAAAACCTTAAGTCCTCCTTTCCCCCAGAATTCAGTAGTAACTCCTGGGGAAAGCAAGAGGACAAAATTGAAGATGAAGCAAACAGAACTCTTTCTACCAGACCAAACAGCATGTAATCAGTAGATAAACCAGAATCAGAACCAGACAAAATCCAATATGCAACTGGACTGTTATATCATCAAATTATATGGCATATCCTGGAGATAAAAAACATGATATTTAAACTAAGCCATGAAGTGGATTTACCAGAAGATTTTTTTTCTTAATTCAAACGTTTATCGTCATTTTAGAATTAGCTGCTGAAGGTCATCCTACATAATGATAAATTATGACTAGGTGACACTGGCCTGGGCTGCCTTTTATTTCACTAACAGCTGCAGTCACTTGATCTTTGAAGGAACAAGATTAAAATCAAATCAAGAAGTGTTCTTACTGTGTGGCTTGTAAGAATGCAGGGCCTTTATGCTAAACCAGTGGTTCTCAAACAGGGTTACACAGAGGTCTTTCAGGGTATACATCAATTCTTCTAGATATTTGCCTAGTTTTACAACAGGCTACATAAAAAGCACTAGCAAAGTCAGTACAAACTAAAATTTCATACAACTTGTTTACACTGTTCTATATACTATACACTGAAATGCAAGTACAATATTTATATTCTAATAGATATATTTTTGATTATATGGTAAAAATGAGAAAGCAAGCAATTTTGCAGTAATAGTGAGCTGTGACGCTTTTGTATTTTTATGTTTGATTTTGTAAGCAAATAGTTCAAGCGAGGTGAAACTTTGGGTATGCAAGACAAATCAGACACCTGAAAAGGGTATAGTAGTCTGGAAAGGTTGAGAACCACTGCTCTAAACAAGGGGTGGTAGAGCACCCCAAAAACAAGACCCTCTACTCTTGGAAGAGGAAAAGGAAAAGAGCTATTAGGCTCGAAGGTACCTAAGGTCATACCAAAGGGGCTTGTGATGGGCTGAGGTCTCTGTGCACAAAGGTGCCACAGATGACAATTTGAGATTCATGCTGGCATAAGAATATGCTAACAGACTTTTGAAGTGCCAAGGAGCAAGGACTCAAGATATTATTAAAAGAAGCAGAGACCCAGAGGAAAATGGAGGTCAAATATTAAACTGGAGGTAAGGATCACAGAAAGACAGCAAGCACATAAAGCAGAAAGGCCCAGAGATAACATCTGTAAATAGTGCTAGCGATGAGGGACAATGGGAGGAGGATGGTGCCTGCACACATTTATTATTGCCAAATAGCCTGAAAAGAAAACCAACATCATTGCTATGGTATTTTCTCCACTAGATCTAAAGGACAGCAGCAACTGAATCGGCTGTTTGTGTTAAAGTGTCAATAGAGGAAAGAACAAAGTCATGGGAACATCTGCTTTGAGAAGCCACTTGAAAAATAATTATGCAATAACATGTGAAAACCATCTGTTAAACATGCTGCTGTCCACCAGTCATGTAGAAAGGAGACAGAAAATAAAAATATAAGGAAGACCAGGAGACCATTGTGGCAGGCTTACTTCTAGCAGACCAGCCATTACCCCAATCTAAGCATGAAGCCAAGTGTACAATGAGCAGGGGAAGCATGTGATAGGAACAGAAGCAAGCAGGAGGATACAGTAAACAAGTTACCCAACAGAAGGTATAACTACCATTAAATAATCAATAAAAACTACATCAGAAACCATGCTTAGCCTGTGTACTCATCCTAAGTACAAACAAATGCTTCCTCTCATGAGTAGAAACAAAGGGTCCTGGGGCCTTCTGTTCTAACCTGGCAATTCTATTGTAGCACCAGAACCCACTTGGCCACTACTCAGTGGAGTCCCAGATTTGTGTAAATCTCTTCACACAGCAGTATACAACGCTCTGAGATTATGTGAACGAAGGAAAATACATTGAACCATTAATATGGAGAATCCATGGCTGAAATCCTGGCCCCATTGACACCAATGGAGCCAGGATTTTACCCCATTACTAGAGGTCTGATCCTGCAAAGCACTGAACGCCTTCATCGCCCAAAGACTCCAGTATTGAATACTCTCATCTGCTATGGCCTCCCAGAATTGGGCCCCAAGGGTGTGAAATTATTCCCTGAAGGCTACTGTACATTTCCAAAGAATTTTGAAGTTTCAAACGAGCAACTCTCTGATTCTGTATCCCTGTTTGTTCCTATGAACTCTACCTCAGCAATAAACAGTAAATTTCTCCTCTTCAAGCAGCATTTTACTGACATCCTTTCTCCCATCTGTCCTGGATTCATTGCCTCTAATAATAGTATTAGTTTAGGGTGTACTATCAAAGAGTGCTTACCCATGTGTTGTCATGTTTTGCACATTTGCTAAGTTCTCTGCTACTTACATATACATTCTACATTCTCTTGTGCCCTTCCTTTGCCACTCCTCACATGCTAAGGGCATTGTTTGCCCCATGTTACACAAGAGCAACCTTTCTGGTGCAATATTTCACTTTGGATAGGCAAGACAGCTTTTCACAAAGATGCAGAACGGTGAGGAAGGGTCATTCCTAACTGGTCACCTTTCCAGTGAAATCTTGTGATAAGCATGCATACCATTCAGAGACCATGCAGCGGACAGCATCAATCAGATCATCTTTCTAGAGGAAAGGAGCTTAAAAAAGAAAAATGGTTACTAGCCTTCTGGTAACTGTTGTTCTTCGAAATGTGTTGTTTACGTCAATTCCAATCAGTAGTGCGCACGCTGCATGCACGGTCGTTGGAAATCTTTTCCCTCAGCAGCTCCCATTGGGTCGGCTGTGGAGCCCCTGGAGTGGCGCCTTTATGGCACTCAATATATGACCCTGCGAACCCAATCCCCCTTCAGTTCCTGCTTGCCAGGTACTCCAACAGAGGGGAAGGAAGGTGGGTATTGGAATTATGATAACACCACATCTCAAAGAACAAGTTAGGAGAAGGTGAGTAACCGTTTTTTTCTTCTTCGAGTGCTTGTTCACATTGATTCCAATCAGGAGACTGCCAAGTTCTACCCTAGAGGTGGGGTCGGAGTTAAGGAATCGCTGATTGGGGCACCACTCTGCCAAATGCTGCATCATCTCTGGCATGTTGGGTGATAGCATAGTGAGAGTATGCACCGATGACCAAGTTGCTGCCCTGCAGATCTCTTGTATTGGGACCTTGACCAGGAACACATCTGATGAGGCTTGTGCCCTGTGGAATGTGCCGTAAGAGTTACGGCTGGGACCTTGGCCAACTTGTAACATGTGCAGAAGCAAGATGTGATCTGGTCTCATCTTAAAGAATATCTTCCTGGAAGTCCTTTCATCTGGTCTGCTACTGCCATGAACAGTTGGTTCAACTTCCTAAACGGCTTTGTGCACTCGATGTAGAATGCTAGCGCTCGCCGAACATCCAGTGAGTGCAGCCTCTGCTCTTGGGTACCAGTGTGAGGCTTAAGGTAGAAGACAGGTAGAAAAATGTCTTGACCAGTGAGGAATTGTGACACTACTTTGGGAAGGAAGGCTGGGTGAGGCCTAAGCTGCACCTTGTCCTTGTGAAAGACCGTATAGGGTGGGCCAGAGGTCAGAGCCTTTAACTCAGACACCCGCCTAGCTGATGTGATGGTAACCAAGCAGGCCACCTTCCACGACAAATAGAGCAGGGAGCAAGATGCCAGCGGTTCAAAAGGAGGCCCCATGAGCCTGGCGAGAACCAGATTATGGTCCTATGTGGGAACCAGTTGTCTGATGTCTGGATATAGGGGTTCCAAGCCCTTGAGGAAATGTCCTACCATAGGGTTAGCGAATATGCACTCCCGAATGGAAGGCTGAGATAGCAGCAAGGTGCACCTTGACAGATGCTGCTGCTAGGCCCTTCTGTTTGAGATGCAGAAGGTACTCCAAAATGAGTGGTATAGATGCCTGGAGTGGAGGTGTGTGCTGCTGGGCAAACCAGCAAGTGAATCTCTTCCACTTGGCTAAATAAGTGGCCCTGGTGGATGGTTTCCTGAAGCCGAGTAGAACCTCCCTTACCAGCTCCGAGCATAGGAGCTCCACGGGGTTTAACCATGAAGTTTCCAGGCCACGAGGTAGAGGGACTGGAGGTCTGGGTGGTGGAGGTGACCATGGTCCTGAGTGACCAGATTGGGGCAGAGTGGTAGCACGATCAGGGTGTCCACTAACAACTCCAGAAGAGTGGTGTACCAATGTTGATGGGGCCATGCGGGGGCCAGTAGAATCCCCTCTGCTTTGTCTCAGCAGATCTTGAGCAGCACCTTGTGCACAAGTGGGGTGGGTGGGAAGGCATACATGAGGCAGTCTCCCCAGGGTAGCAGAAACGCGTCCATGAATGAACCCGGGCTGTGTTTCTGGAAGGAGCAGAACATTGGGCACTTCCTGTTGCTCCAAGTGGCGAATAGATTGACCTGGGGAAATCCTCACCTTTGGAAGATGGGATGAAGTACATCCGGACAGATGGACCATTCGTGGTTGCAGAACGATCTGCTGAGGTGATCCACTAGATCGTTCTGCGCTCCTGGGAGGTAGGACGCCTCCAGGTGAATGGAGTGGGCTATGCAGAACTCCCATAGCCATAGGGCTTCTCAACATAGAGGGGAGGAACGGTCTCCACCCTGCTTGTTGATGTAAAACATGGCAGTGGTGTTGTCCGTCATCACTGCCACACTTTGGCCTTGCAGCCAGGACTGGAAAGTTTTGTATGCTAGTCTCAATGCTCTGTGCTCCCTGATATTGATGAGAAGGGAGAGCTTGTCCTGCGACCATAGGCCCTGTATTTGGAGGTCTCCCAGATGTGCTCCCCAACCATCTGATGCGTCCGTTACTAGGGACAAGGAAGACTGTGGACTGTTGAAGGGAACACCTTCGCATACCATCTAGGGGTTGAACCTCCAATGTAGGGACTTGAGTATGTGTGCTGGCACCAACCCTACCAAGTCCAGCCTGTCAAGCCCTGGGCAGTATATCGGCGCAAGCCACATTTGAAGGGGTCTGAGCCTCATTCTGGCATGCCTGACTACGTAAGTGCAGGCCGCCATGTGTCCGAAGAGACTCAGGCATCCCTTTGCGGTAGTGGTTGGGTATCGCCTGAGGCTTTGAATAATGTCTGTCATGGCCTGGAAACGGGTCTCTGGCAGGAACGCCCTTGCCTTACTGAGTCCAGCACCACTCCAGGACTTCTGGGAGCTGCTTCCGGGAGCCGCCCTCCAAACCCCTCAATCGCAGCCCAGAGCACCCTCCTGCACCCCCACCCCCTCATCCCCATCCTGGAGCCCCCTCCCACACCCTGAACTCCTCCTTTTTGGCCCTACCCCAGAGCCCACACCCCCAGCCACAGCCCTCACCCCCTCCAATTTCGTGAGCATTCATGGCCCACCATACAATTTCCATACCCAGATGTGGCACTTGGGCCAAAAAGTTTGCCCATTCCTTCTCTAGATGGTATCGGTACCGGAGGTTTGTCCCTCAGGGCCAGGGGCTGTGAAGCCATCATTTCAATTTGGTCTCTGGCAGCTTCAAAAGTGTCCAGGGTGGAGGGTGTCTCCAACTCCTCCACCGGCACTGCCCTTGCGGCAAGTTGCTGCGTGCCAGACTCAATGGTCCCTTCCAGGAAGCTGAAGTCAACAGCATGGGTCTCTTATACTAGAGTTCTTCTTCTGCGCCATGTCGGGCACCGATGTCAGAGCACTCTGTACTGACACGCTCAGTGCCCGGTCCTGGCGGTCCACAGCAGGCTGGGGGTGCAGAGCAGATTCCATGAGCAGTGGTTTGAGGCAAAAATCTCACTCCTTCTTGGTTCTTGGATGAAAAGCCCTGCAGATTTTGCACCTCTCAGAATGGAGCACCTCCCACAGACACTTTCAGCAAGAGTTGTGGAGGTCGCTAATGGGCTTGGGCTTGTTGCAAGCAATGCAGGGCCTAAAGCCCTGGGCTCATGGCATGCCCCGGAGCCTGAGAGGGGGTTAGCGGTCAGGGAGAGAGCCCTCTCCCAACCCTCAGTATCTAACTATGAAAACTAAAACAGGGAACTGGAGTAAGGAGAGCACTTGCTGAGCAAGCGAACGCTGTTCTAATGGCCGTCACAGACGGTAAGAAGGAACTGAAGGGGGGTCGGGTCAGCAGGGTCATATATTGAGCGCCATGAAGACACCACTCCAGGGGACTCCACAGCCGACCCAACGGGAGCTGCCAAAGGAAAACTTTCCAACGACCAGGCACGCAGCGCACGCACACCTGATTAGAATCGACGTGAACCTGCACTCGAAGAAGTAGTTTTAAATTCCTTTGTTGCATGGAATGTAATGAATAGCATGTTAGCCACTGTGAAAGAGGGCCTTCATGTAAGGCTGTTTGAGAAACTAGAGGGACTGCATGGACAAAAGCACACTTCTCAGTCCTTTCAAAGCTATCTAAAATATTTAATGTAACTAATTCCTTCAGGTTCAATTGCATAAGATATTCTTCACTTCCTGCAAGAGAGTCTCATCTCTGAAATCAATGGGAGATCTCCCCATAGCCTTTAAAAGGTAAATATATCATTGCCATGTGCTGCTAAATGGCTGCTACATTTTGCCCCAGAGGTGGGCATATTTCAGTAATGAGTGAAGTGATTCCTTTATATGCAGTATAGTTTGTAAAGTGCTCTGAGATCCCTTATGTTGAAGGACGCTATAAGAATTACTAGGATATTATATCCATAAAACAATAATCCAAAAATATAGCTACATTGGTGCTTCAGCTGTCAACAGAAGAAATAAAGGAAAAACAAAAAGATTTTAAACAGTTTGAGAAGAACTTACAGGCAGCTTTTTTATTCGCTCCGAATGTCTCAGGAAATTGTCTTTTCAAAACAAAGGCTTGTTATAAGATTCATCTCTATTTCGCTTTTGCTTATTTTTACAAATAAAGAATTCTTTATGAAACAATTCAACCCACTGCTTGTCTCAGTCCTTTCCTGAAGTATCAACAGTGACTAATTTGGCTGATTTACTGAATGTTTTCATTTCTTTGTGTATTTTTAAAGGATCATTTAAATGAGCAAAAAACTCAATCCCAATCATAAGGGTTTGGTAAAAGCCATGCTTTGCCTTCTAAAACTGTTTTCAGATGAGAAGCTGTCAAGGTTCCTCCCCCACTCTGAACTCTAGGGTACAGATGTGGGGACCTGCATGAAAAACCTCCTAAGCTTATCTTTACCAGCTTAGGTCAAAACTTCCCCAAGGTACAAAATATTCCACCCGTTGTCCTTGGACTGGCCGCTACCACCACCAAACTAATACTGGTTACTGGGGAAGAGCTGTTTGGACGCGTCCTTCCCCCCCAAAATACTTCCCAAAACCTTGCACCCCACTTCCTGGACAAGGTTTGGTAAAAAGCCTCACCAATTTGCCTAGGTGACTACAGACCCAGACCCTTGGATCTTAAGAACAATGAACAATCCTCCCAACACTTGCACCCCCCCTTTCCTGGGAAATGTTGGATAAAAAGCCTCACCAATTTGCATAGGTGACCACAGACCCAAACCCTTGGATCTGAGAACAATGAAAAAGCATTCAGTTTCTTACAAGAAGACTTTTAATAAAAATAGAAGTAAATAGAAATAAAGAAATCCCCCCTGTAAAATCAGGATGGTAGATATCTTACAGGGTAATTAGATTCAGAACATAGAGAACCCCTCTAGGCAAAACCTTAAGTTACAAAAAAGATACACAGACAGAAATAGTTATTCTATTCAGCACAATTCTTTTCTCAGCCATTTAAAGAAATCATAATCTAACACATACCTAGCTAGATTACTTACTAAAAGTTCTAAGACTCCATTCCTGGTCTATCCCCGACAAAGACCAGCATATAGACAGACAGACAGACCCTTTGTTTCTCTCCCTCCTCCCAGCTTTTGAAAGTATCTTGTCTCCTCATTGGTCATTTTGGTCAGGTGCCAGCGAGGTTACCTTTAGCTTCTTAACCCTTTACAGGTGAGAGGAGCTTTCCCCTGGCCAGGAGGGATTTCAAAGGGGTTTACCCTTCCCTTTATATTTATGACAGAAGCAAAAACCCAAATCTCTCAGACTGTATGGAGTTTGTAGCGGGGGAGGAGGGGAGGAGGAACATGAGTATGTCGCACATATCCTCCTAAGGTGTTCCAAAATAAGATGAGTGAGCCAGATCTTAAACCTTCTCTTGCTGTAGTGTGCAGCAAAGCTCTCACTTCAGCCTCAAGGAAGAAAATATGCTAAAAGGTGGGGACATTAAAAATAATACAATAAAGGAAGATCTTGTACTATCTAGCTGTTCTGACTCCTACCAGCCTTCTGAGTAAAAACATCCCCTTCTAGTTTCCCAGTGTCCACTTTTAGAAAGTGCAAGGAAGACCAATGGCAACTCGAAGATAAACAGCCTTTAATTGTTACTATCCATTTCCACTCAAAAATCCTCTAGGAATTTCAAACTTGTCCAATTATCATGTTTTGACCTTTTCCAGCAGAGAGCAAGGAAAGAGCCCAACAACCCCTATGGCTTTCAAGAACAAACCCTTTGCCTGCCAAATTTTCATGTTGTGTCCTAGTCACCCAACCACTATTCAGGCCACTCAGAATAAATTACATTTCTTACAATTAATTCAACCAATGCAAGGGCAAATGTTGTAGCTCCTCATTTAGGGGAGTGGGCTGCTTATCTGGGGTATTGTAATGATCACTGCAGACAGCACCTCCACCAATAGATAGTGTTGTATCTTCACCTTAGCATTAAGTTGTCTTGTTTTGATATTATGTTGTTGTCTTGGTTGAGGGTTCTAGGAAGAAGTTAAGTCCTGCCAGTGTGTGCTGGAGTTGTTACTTACAGTGGTCCAATAAACCATTTGATTTTCATATACAAGTATTACAACTGGTGGCAGCAGCTTCAAGATGGCAAAAGCACTTTTGCCTGAGAAGAAATTTACTAGACAGGCAGATGAGACTGGAATCTGTGAGTACTTGACAGACTTTGAGCTGCTGCTCTCTGTGAATGAGTGGACTGATGAGAAAGCAGCACAGAACCTAGAGGGTCTTTGGATGGTGATGCCAAAGCCTTTTACAAACAGCTTCCTGGTGCAGAAAGACAGTTGCGCAAAGATTTGTATAAAGAAAAGGAGTACTTGTGGCACCTTAGAGACTAACCAATTTATTTGAGCATGAGCTTTCGTGAGCCACAGCTTGCTCATGCTCAAATAAATTGGTTAGTCTCTAAGGTGCCACAAGTACTCCTTTTATTTTTGCGAATACAGACTAACACGGCTGTTACTCTGAAACCTGTCAAAGATTTGTATGTTTGCTATAAGCAGGGATTGGTCCTTTAGAAATACACGAAGTACGTACACCCCATAACACTTCTTATATTTAAAACAATTACAGAATGCTAAGATTGAATACACTGGCACTGAAAATTCCAAGGGAAACCTTAAAAGTCATCTAAGTGCAGTTTTCAAAATTATGTTTCACACATGCCATTTAAAACCATCTTGCCATCACTATATTAAGATGCAAATTATTATTGCTAATTGTTGTTGTGGGCACAGACAAAGAATTTGACTAATAAAGTTTGTTTGATTTGTGGCTGTAAACGAACCCTGCCTTTGGAAAAGACAATAATATTAAGACAATACAGTTAAATTGTGTCCATTTCCTGCACAGACCGTTCAACAACACTGATGCCCAAAGAGGCATTCCTCACAAACTCATCCTCAAACCACTTTCCTCATCAGTGGGGAATGAACTTGAGTTTTCAACAACAAAAGTACAGGCCTCTTCCTCTGGACCCAAAAGAATAACTGTGTTAGCCAACAGAAGTAGCAGGCTCTTATCCTTTATGGACCAGCCATTAGATAAAATGGCACACTCCTCTAACTTCAGAGATTTTTAAGGCCAGAAGGATCCATTATGACCATCTAGTCTAACCTCCTGCATAGCACAGGCTACAAAATTTCACCCAGTAATTTCTGCATCAAGCCTATAAGTTCTGTTTTAGTTATAGCCTATCTTTTAGAAAACTATCCAATTCTGATTTAAAGGCTTCAAGTTATGGAAAATCTAGCACTTCCCTAGTAAGTTTTTTCACTGGTTAATTATCTTCACTGTTAAAAATTTGCACCTTATTTCTAGTCTGAATTTGTCTAGCTTCAGTTTCCAACCACTGTCTCTCTTTTTCTGATAGATTAAGAGCAGACTACCATAAGCAATCTCTTCATATGGGTACTTGTTGAATGTGATCAAGAGTCACACCTTAACTTTGCCTTGGGTAAACTAAATAGCTAGAGCTCAGGGTCACTGGAACAGAGGGAGCGAGGGGGACATGGTCCCAGCACTTTTAAAAGTGGAAGGGAAGAGGTGGCCTGGAAGCAGGGCCTCGGAGGAAGAGGCGGCACATGGGTGGGGCCTAAGGAGAAGGGGCAGCATGAGGATGGGGTGTCGGGGGAAATGGGTGGTGTGTGGGTGGGACTTCAGCCTCAGGAGGAAGAGGCGACACAAGGGGGCAGGGCCACGGTTCAGGTGCCAGTGGCTTCCCCACTTTTAGGGAGCTTCCACCACTCCTGATAGACCTTCTTAAGTCTCTCACTGTAAATCATGTTTTCCAAACCTCATGTCATTCTTATAGCTCTTTTCTGAATCTTTTCCAACTTTTCAACATCCTTTTTGAAGTGTGGGCACCAGAACTGGACATAGATTACAATAATGGTCTTACCAATACCATACACAGAGGTAACACCACTTTCCTACTCCTACTTGATATTCCGCTGCTTATACATCCACCAAGGATCATGTTAGCCCTTTTCAGCTATGACATCATACTCATGTTCAACTGCTTACCACTGTCCCTTAGTCCTTTTTAGCACAACTGCATTCCATGACACAGTCCCCCATCTTGTAAGTGTGACCCACATTCTTTGTTCCTGGATGTATGACCTCGCCTTTGACTGTGTTAAAATACATGTTGTTCAAATGACCCCATTTTACTGATTTATCAGTCTGTATTCCTGACCTGTTCCTGTCATTTACCACTCCACCTATTTTGTGCTTTCTGTATATTTTACCAGTAATTATTTTATATTTCCTTCCCAAGCATTGGGCCAAGAATGGATCTCTCTGGGACTCCACTAGAAACACCAGTATTGGCTGACAGTTCCCCCTTTAAAATTACTTTTGTGATCTATCAATTAATTCATTTTTAATCCATTTAATACAGGCTATCTTGATTTTGTATAGTCCTTTTTATAAAAAAAAATCCTAAGGGTATGTGGGGCTAAGTCCAATGCCTTACAGAAATCTAAGTATGCTACGTGAACATTTATCAACCAAATCTAGTGTCCTACACATTCATCTCTTACAAGGGAAGTTCATCCTGAGTATCTGAGGGCCACAGAAATTCAAATTATTTGCACAAATTATTTGCACCACTTTGCAACAAACCTCCACTACAGGTAGACAGCAGGAATACAACCCTAGATTTTCACTGCCAAAACCACAAGTCTCTGCTATGCGAGCTAAATGACTAGTCTGCACCATGTTTGTTTGTTAGAGAATATCTGCTTTCACTTCTTCATTGTTACAGAGTGTTTATTTGTAGTAAACTAATTTGATTAAGTAAAGTATACAGCTGGGCCCAGGCATTGGGTAGGCTGCAATGGACTTACTCCATCTCATACAGTGCTAAGTTGGTTTCAAGAAGACTATATGGAGGCTATTATTGTACAGTGGGGTCAGTGACAGAAGTTTGTCTGTTAACACCATATATAATATGTTGTGGAGATGAGTATCATTTTATTACCCTCTGAATGCCTCTGCTATCCTCCCAGTATCTCTCAGCACACTGATTACCACACTACTATCCTGATTACCTCTGACTATACCTTTTTTTGTATTGATATTAAACTAAGACCATTCAAAGCTTTAATGGGATCACAGATAGTGTGGGTGGGCTCCACTAATTCATGTAAAAATGTTTGTCATGTGTAAGAACACCACATACACAATTAATAAAGAACTCTGAAATGTTTCCCTTAAGTTCTGTGGTATCTGTCTATTTTTCTGAAAATGTATCTACAGTTGATGAGAAAAAGGCAGGCACCAGTGCAGATATTTTTATGAAAGATTTATTTCCCAGACATATTTGTGCCGGCTTCTCTCCTAAACCACTGAAAATAGGCTCAATTTTTATAAAATACCAGCATCCACAACAGTGAAAATGTAGTAAGCCAAGGCTGCCCATAATTCTTCAGAGCAGACTCAACCGGCACTTTGCCATTTATAGAACACACACATTAATAAAGTTCTGAAACAAAAAGGTAGTTAAAGTCTGGCCCCAGCCTGCATCTCACATTTATTCTAGGACAACCAAGATTCATTATAGAACCATCTTACCTCACCTCACAAAAATATGTAAGCAAAGCACTAACTATGAAGGAAACTTGGTCTCCTTTCTTTTAGGGATAAAGGCTGGGAGCACCATGGATTGGGGGCTCTTATTACTACAGTAAAGATAGGGGGTGCTTCACATCAATCCAAAGTCTTCCTCCAGCAATTCTGGAAGTCTGTTGATGGACTCTAGGGGGCTGATATCCATCTCTCTAACCTAATTCAAGGATTTCTGAGGATATGACAGAGGAGATCAAAGAAAAAAGGGGGAGGGGACTCCATCAGCCTCTGAGATGAGCTCACAGAACTTTCCTTTGGGGGCTGAGGAAGCATGTCTTTTCTTGCTATACAGAAACAAAAGCCCAGATCCTCAAATGTATTTAGGCTCCTAAGTTCCACTGATTTCAGTAGAAGTTAGGAGCCTAAATACTTCTGAGGATCTGGACCAAAGTCCCATTACACTTGTCTTTAAAACCACCTGAACATACTGAGTCAAATCCAATCCCTGGCGCAACTGTATTGATTACCTCAGAGATTAATTTTAACCATTTTTTTCCAGTTTGCTGTAAGAGGAAAAATTAATTTTGATTTGCACGTTATTCTCTCTCTAAACCACCCCAGAGCTACATGTGGATAAATACAATAAGCAGAGTCCTCCTTTCAGAGGCTCAGGATGTTATAAATGAAACAGATTTAGAAGCTGAAGCTGGACGTAAGGGATGGTGAACCTGATTCCCTTCTCTCTGAAACCCACAGAAACAGGATAACTGGATAACTCAACTAATGCCAATGGAATTAAACTAGTGTAAATGAGAGGCAAGTCAGGCTGGATCTTTCTTAGAGTTGGACCAGGCTCAATTCTGATCTCAGTTTAGACAAGTGTAAATGAAGAATAATTCCACTGAGTTCAATGAAATTACCCCAGATTTACACTGTTGTAATTGAGAACAGATTAACTCCCAGACAACACATTGAAAGAAAGGTAATCACTTTAAAAATCTTCTGTATCAGCTTTTAACAAAGTTAAATTATTTGAATGCAGAATGGCTGACTCTGTTTAGATAGAGATCTTCTTGTTTCTGATGCCGGCAAATGGTTCAAATCCAGTTCAAGCCCAAATCAGTAGCAATTGAAGTGAACAATCCTGTGACAGGAGTTTGGTATCCCATGTCAAATTATCTGGTATTCTCAGTCCACAGCTGTATGGACAGGTAACTACTATTACAACAGACTCTCTTACTAGTAGTCCAGATAGATATGCTAACTGTTCAATGGGCTGCGAGACTCTTACCCCCACAGTGTCTTTCCAAGGCAGTGTTGAGAAACTTGGTAAGTTATCATGAAGAAGGTTTCACTTCCAGTACCTGTTCTGTAAATAAGCAGATGATTTCTGAATCCAGACTTGCTAATCTGATACCTTTCCTGGGCACTAAGGCCCTGATTCTCAGTGGTATTTAGGCATCTAACTCCCATTGGGCCTAAAGTCTTATTCACCAGAACCCTTTCTTAGTACCTCCGTGAGTTTATCCAGCAGCCATAAGACCATGAGCTGTTTTTGCTAATGAACAGGAAAGAAAAACAGTATTTGTGGGATTTTTAATAAATTGCAGAAGAAAACACATCTGCAAAGTGAACCTAATGCATTGAGCTGTCTGTGTGAGTAATTACTTTTTAATAAAATAAATATGTAGCCATTTCTAAGGTCTACTGATGCGGATCATAAAAACCATTGCATCATTATTGTTATTAACAAATGTGTAAATATACATCATTAAACAATTTACTGTGCATTAGCCTCAGTTACCCTGCACCAGGGCATGGAAATGCTTTAAAAGAAACTCAAAGTGCTTGCAAGATCCTCCATGCCCAGTTTAAAACCCACAGTGAGGCAGTCCGGCAGCCATACAGGAAAACCTTCATGCCTCTTGTGCACCATAACTAGGGTTTCTACATGGGTAAAACAGAGGCTGCATGGGATACTGGGATAGGCACAGGATCCAAGCTATGCCACTGATTCATTGTGTAGCCTTAGGAAAAACATTTAAATTCTTTGCTTCAGTTTCTACATCTGTAAAATGGAGGCAATAAGTACCTACCTCACAGGATTGTTTGTAAAGTGCTATACAAATGGTAAGAACTATCAGGCTTGAATGTTGATGGGACGAGGGTGGGATGTGTCCATGGGATCCTGATATAATGTGTATAAAGAACCAGCCACTAGAGGGAGTAGGCAGATAGTTAAACAAGGAAATATGTTGCTGTTCCACAGTTGTGTTGTCCATTGTTGGCAACTGCGGAAAGTGTGGGTCTGTGGAGCTATTGCCAGGTTATATGCATGTTGCCTGAATAAAAAGATTGTTAATACACTAAGAAGTTGGAGTATGGCTTACACTACAACATAGGGTGACAAGGTGGAGCTGAACTAGAAAGAAAGAAAGAAAGAAAGAAAGAAAGAAAGAAAGAAAGAAAGAAAGAAAGAAAGAAAGAAAGAAAGAAAGAAAGAAAGAAAGAAAGAAAGAAAGAAAGAAAGAAAGAAAGGTAGGTAGGTAGGTAGGTAGGTCTCGGAATTCCCCTGTAAATAAGGCCTACAAAATTATAAACACAGAGGAAATGGCTGCAACATCTGGGACTAGTTCACCGTTTAATCAGCAACACCAAATGTGGTAAGAATACTTCAAAATATTATTGTATTTTTTCATTGCTAATAATATTACAGATGAAGGTAAGAAGCACAGAAGCGTAGGGGCCAAGATTTACAGTTTAACTAGATGAAGGCCATGCTACAAATGCCATTATCCAGAATCTAGAGTTAGGAAGTGACATTAAGAGCCTGTGAATATATTGTTGTTTACAAAGCTGGTATGAATTTGGGAAATGAAAACACTTTAAGCCATTTCCTTTAGCAGAGACATATAAAAAAGACAAAAGTGAAGAGAGAGTGTTCCTAAGGGACTACCTCGATACATCTCCAGTGACAGCATTACAGGTAAAATCATGGATTGGTAAAAATCCAGTACTCACAAATGTTAGAGAGTTTGTGCTAAGGGCATGGCCCCAGCCCAAAGCTGATCAGAAACTCACACCTTATTATAAGCAATACAGTGAAGTTAGTGCACAAGATGGGGGTGTATAATGGGGAGCACTAGTCATCAATCCAAAGCAAGGACATAAACTAATAATGGATGAACTCCATCAGACCCACACAGGAACTAACCGGAGTTACAGGTGGTGGCCAAAGATAGATACTGATATTGAGAGTAAAATACAGTCCTGTTCTATCTGTCAAGACAGTTGCAAAGCTCTTACTGTGATTTCACTCCTCCTTGGGCATGGCCAAGAGGTCTTGCAGGAGAGTACGTTTTGATTATGTTGGACCATTCCTGAGAAAAATGTTTTTAGTACTTGTAGACATCTATCCCATGAATAAATCCACTACCGAAGCCACCACAGAAAAATTAAGGACCAGTTTTAGTATCCATTTATGCTTGCATCAGATAATGGAAGTTCTTGTGCTAGCATGGAATTTCAAAGATTTTTGAAGCAAAACAGCATCAGCACTTTACCATCCAACATCAAACGGGTTATCTGAATTTGCAATTTAGTTATTTAGATTAAAAGAATACCTGGGGGTACTATAGATAGGAAAATGTCTTATTGCCTGTTTAATTGACAGATAACACCACAATCAACTACAGGACTGTCCCCAGAAGACATGTTAATAGGAAGGAAACAAAGGTCAAGGTTAGGCCTTATCCATCCATACTTAATGGGAAAAATATAGCAAAAACAACAGAAGCAAAAGCAGCAACATGACAAACATGCTAAATAATGTTGTTTGACTATTAGAATGCCCAGCTGGGTTCAGCACCAATTTCTGGAAGTCTGGAGAGGCAGCTGCCAGACACAATACCAACTGTTACAGATAGACATCATGGACAGACTGTTCAAGTTGCCACATTGCAGAATGACAGTTTTGAACGAAATTTTGTTCCTGAAAATGCAACATTGATGGCTGAATTCAACTTTGGTACCTTTTGTTGAATTGAGGCATTCTATATGGGAGAAATGTCCATCTATCTATTTAAAGGATTATGCTATGTAACAATGACTGAGGGCCTATTTAGTTTATTTTCATTATTATGTGCAATTTGAAATGCATTACTATTATTGTCGATTTGGTAAATTGTGTAATTACTTGAAAGGGGGAAATGTTATAATGTGTATACGAAACCATCCACTAGGGGGAGTAGGCAGATAGTTAGACATCAAAATGTGTTTCCTGCCTGTTCCAGGGTTGTGTTGTGCATTGTTGGCACAACAATGATGCGGGGGGGGGGGGTGGAAGGGTCTGTGGAGCTACTGCCAAGTTATGTGTGTTGCCTGAATAACAAGACTGTTAATACTCTAAAAAGTTGAGTGTCTGGTTTACACTGCAACAGTCTATATTTACATGGTCCCGGTGACCCTTTACTAGCTGACCCATAGGAAATATAAGGAACCTGCTACTACCATTTCCTATGCTGCAAGATTCTCCATTTCTCAGAGTGGCTGTGCCCATGTAAAATATGTATCTTGGGAAATCAAAGAGTTTGTCTCCATTCGACAGCCCACCCTGGCTGTCTCCTCCCTGCTGTAGTTTTCCTACGGGTTCAAAATGTGTTCTTTTTCAGACTGGAGGGAAGAATCAAGACAAACAGGGAAGCCAAGCCAAGCCAAATTAAGATCACAAATTCATGCAGCCTTCGCAGGGGCTCGTTGATCTCCCAGGAAGCAGAATTTCAGACCTTACTTGGATTTCTTAATAAACAAACTCCCATGAGTTTTCAATGCATAAAGATTGCCAACTTTCCTTTTTTAAAATGTTTCTTCAGAAAGGGAGCAGACTGATCCCTTGGAGAGATAGTGCTTTTTATCTACAGGGATTTTGTAAACAAATTGATCCAGATGTTTTGCTTCGGAAATCTCCAGACGCAGTTAATTAATCTTCGCTACATCAACACTTCATTTCCTCCTTTGCAGCTAACACATCAAAACAGCCCATTTTTAAAAAGATAAATAATTGAAATGTTACATTAGCATTAACGAGATCATTCCAAGGTTTTCCTTAATAAAAAATCTCCTTCCTATACATGCATAAATTCAGTGCCATACAAGTTTCCAGAAAGGATAAGATCAAATATATTAAGAATGCATTTGGATTTTTTTTAGTAAGCCACTGAAAAGTTATGAAATAAATTTTCAGATTATCATTTTTTCCCTTCCTTTATTATATGATTTGAAGCATTTATCTTTTTTTTTAAACATACATGTGGAATTGTAGTGGACTCCGAGTTATATGTAAAAAAAAAAAAATCTAGTCTGCCATTAAGGTAAAAATAAAAGGAGAGACAGAGGTAGCAAAAATCCCCACATTTAAATAATTATTGAGTCAGTAACACCTGAACCTTCATACCCAGTAAGATGCTTCTCAAAACTTAACAGTATGAAAAAGTATATAGTATAATTATTTAGCTGAGAGCCAGTGTTGAACAAAACATCTATTAACTTTAAAGATGTAATGGATTTTCAGACAGAAGGATGACATCAATATAGAGATCTGTAAAAGGAGAAGCCCTTGAGAAATATCATAATAACTTCTAAGTACATATACTGCATCAAATGACATTTCAGCTGAGTTCAGTTGATTTTCTTTACATTTGTTGATTCCATTTTAAAATGCCATGCCCATAACCTGTCAGTTTCTCAGTGGTATCAAAGTAATCTGTCATAATTATAGGCTTTCTGAGGGTCACATGCTGAGAAATATAGCAAAAGTTTTGCTCTCTACATTCTCTGAATTAAAATATATGCTTTAAAATGAAGTCATCTAATACAGCTGCAGTTTTCCAGTTACTATAAGGACTGTGGGATCAACTGAGTTCACAGCAACAGCTTACAAAGCAGGTGGCTTGAGGTTAACTCTAAACAGTATCCTCATGTAGCTTTCTAAAGTGGGATGCAGATAACTCCTCTAATGAGTTTGAAAGACTGTCTGGTCACTTGGTTGTACACAAGGTTTACCAGGTCAGGGTCTAGGATCACAGCTTTTAATTACAATCTATTAAATAATCTTTAGTTGTTGAAGATGTAACCTACCAGGGCTATTGCATCTAATTATTAAACAATTGTGCCCAAACCCTCTCATTACGACCTGTAAAATCCATGATAAGACACTTCAAGAGGAGAAGAGACAGATGAAAAAGAGGTGAATCTGAGGACACAGCAGAAAAATCGAGGTCATGTTTCTATATCACATTCCCCGTGTAAAACAAGCATTTGAAACTCCTAGCCTATTGAATCAACTGGCATTTGGCAGTAGCAGTTTTAACATTTAGCTAAACAATTTAGGAGGCAGATTTGGAAAAGGTTTAAATGCAAAATGAACAAATAATGAAATAAACATTTTGATACTTATTTCATGACCTGTATTTGTTGCAAACATGTATCAGTGAGCAGTTACCCTAAAAAACGCTAGTAAAATGGGGAAAATAACATGACTGAAATTAGTTTGTGCTTTTTATTTCCCTGAAATAGAAGTTCTTATAAAAGCTCTTGTGGGTATGGTGATATTGTGCTGTTGCTGACTGCCAGAGCAGGATTTAGAGAGGCACCCACACAGAGACTGGTTTGCTGGTATTCTGGGTATTGCCCTTTGTACTCCATTCTAGGCCACTAGCACAGAGAGCACCTCGCAGTTGTAAGTTGCGTTATGACCAGAACTGAGCCAGCAGAGGTCCAAGTGTGTAACAGGCTCAGTTTCTGGCAGAAAGGCAATGGCCACCCACAAACAGCTTAAAACATCAGTACTGAACCGGGTCATAAGGTTTACATTTCAGGGCAAGGAATAATAGAATGTGATGCTAAACACTAAGCTAGCATAAATGGCACAATCCTACTCTGCAGAGTCAAGAGATGGATTCCTGAGGTTCCCTTTAAATATAACCCCAATGTGGTGGGATAACCCCAATAGGCTTTAAGATTTTTTCTCCCCACTTGAAGCACCCCAAAATTCAGGTGCCCTCTGAAGCACAGTCAAACTTTTTGGATCCACAACCAGCTTTGGAGAATGAAAGTCTCTCAGGAGCTACAAAAAGAACAGGATTTCTTTTGAGCTTTCTGATGCATCTTGCTTGTTTCCAACCCAAAAATTACCTGGGCAACAACCTTTCCTGTAGTATTTTAGCACTGCTGCTTCCAGTCCTACAGGAATCAGGAAATGCATGGCCACAAAAATGCAAAAGGAATTAATCAAACTTTTCTGAACCTCAAAAAGATTCAAGTTTTGAGCAAGGGTTTACGGAGAGAGGTGATTTTATCTGAACCCAGTTGCCCATGCCTTGCTGACAGATAATTGAAGCATTTTCTTTATTCTCTTGATTCTCACCAGCTGGAATGAAATTAAGTGATGGAGTTACAGGTACCAGAGCCTCCTCTCCACTGCCTTCTTTGCAGGTTGATCATATTTTCAAAGCAACAAGCAAACACTGATCAGGGGTATCACGTGGAAGTATTTTGGTGGGGGGATAAGGGAAAGTGTGAAGGAAAAGGGCTGCCCTCTTCCCATTCTCACTCCTTTCGCCCTTTCAGGATGAAAAACAGAGATACTTTACAGTAAAGAGCAAAGTGGGGAAAAAAATTTATTCCACTGTTTTATCTCCATCTAGCTCTTACCCACCTGTCTTCCCACCACCAACACATAGCAGCTCACCTTCACCTTTCTTCACTAATTGATTACCATCCAATATCCCCAGCCTCAGAACCCTACTCCCCATATCTCTACACTGGCTCAGAAACTCCCCTCCTCCCAAACTTGTCCGTCTGGGGCCTGGTTAAGCAGCAGCAGAGGCCACAGGAAGCAACTGTAGCAGGGAGCATGTGCAAGGGGAAACTATACCCTGTCTCTGTGAAGCAAAAGTAGCCCCACAGACCTTTCTGATTGCTACTGTTACCTAGTCTCTCTACTGCCTGGGGCCACTGTGCAGCAGGGTGTTCAGGGTGGGGAGCAGCATGTAAGATGTTCCCACTTCCTATTCCCTGGTTCTGTGGGGCTAATCAGGATTAGCCCTATAGAGGCTGGTATTCATGGCTGTATGCCTGCTGCCTATGTGCTTCAGATGAGGACTTCAACTGGGACCAGTACTCCAGTCACACCACAAGTCCCCTAGTGGCAACAGATGCTTCAGTCTGGAGTACATCAGCAACATTGCAGACTCTACAGCATCTCTAATGTAGCTACCTGCTGGGGCACTGTTGGTGCGACCTAATCCTGTCATCCATGAATGACCACTTGCCCCTGCTCCCCACTATACCATGTCCTTGTTCTTTCATACCTTAGCAGCTTCATTTTCTGTTCCATAACTCCCTTATATACCTTTACACTACGGGACATGGAGCTGGGTTTGCAATATGCCTCTAACCAAGAACGGAGGTGAAGGGACATGTCAGAAGAAAAATGGAGCTCTTAATCCATTGGTTGTTGCTCACTAATTAGGATTTATGCACTGGAAAAATCCAATTCCCGGCACTGAGGAGTTAATAAAGACATCCTGAGAAATGTCTGGAAAACTGGAAAAAGTGGTATAATTGTCTAAATAAGAAAACTAGGACAGCTGGTCGTTTCCCCAAGGATTGTTATTATACACCACAATCATTTCAGCAGGAGGCAAGCTGGGGAAGAAGGAAGGCAGTACTAAAATGAAGGAAAGCAGTAGAAGAATAACACTGTTTTTAAGTTTCCAACGTTCTGGTGCTGACTCCTGAGAGAAAGCAGACTTGCCTCAGGGCAGGCTAGACAACTTTACTGTGCGCTTCTTAAAAGTGTGATTTATAATGATTAAACTGGGGCTGACTAAATCCACGAAGGGTGCTATAGCTGCAATGCTAAAATATCAGTGTCCTGGTTCTCTTTTGCATAGTCATTCACACCAGTGTAAAGTGGATATAAAATACTACCATTCTGACTTGGCTGCATTTTACACCCTCTTGGCAGTGGAGTACACGGGTACACAAGGTGAGGGCAAGAGAGAATCAGCCTCCAGCACTGCAGTGCATATAACACATAGGTGTATGGAAGAGGAGGAGTCCCCAACATATTTGTGTCACCTAGACAATCTCCAAAGCACACCAGGAAATTGGATGAGCCATGTCCTTCTTTCACTGGCAATTGTATGAGATGTGGAAGAAAAAATTCTCACAAAGTGAGGTATCAGTTAACATTTGTATTTTGTTTGTTTCATGTTGTGGATCAGGCACCAATGGAGTTCACTAAACCCCCACTCAGCTGCTGCTGAACCCTGTAGGTGCCTACATTTCTGCTGTGAAAGTTCCATACACACCTGTATTTGTGTCTCCAAGCCGTTTGTGCTCCATTCTAGGCCTCCAGACACCTAAGCCCCAGTGCAATGGACAAACCAGTGGAAGATAGGCATGCCTCTGTCTAACTTGCCTGAGGAACCCAATTCAGTAGGCAAGCTCAGAGCCCACTCACTACACTGAGAGGTGGGGAGGGCCCCACAGCATAACTTTCAGCCCAGCAGTTAGAGTATTCACCTAGGATGTGGGAGACACCAGTTGAGGGCCACACTCTGCCTGAGAGAGAAGAAGGGACTTGACCAGGGATCTTCCACCTCTCTGGTGTGTGCCCTAGCCATGGGGCTATGGTACAGTCTGAAATTGGTCTCTCTCCTCTTGAAGCTGTTCCGTTTTGGATTTACATAATTAAAGAGTCATTGGGCCAAAGAGAGAGAGAGAGAACAAGCCTGTGAATGACTCTAGACTACAGACTGCAGCACTCACCCAGGATGTGGGTGACCCCAGATCCAGTCCCCCTGCTCCAGTGACTCTTCAATTAGTTACTTAAAGAGGAACAGCTTCAACAGAAGAGAGTGAGGGGGCCCAATGTCAGGATATCCCATACCCGGGTGGTTAAGGGCAATTACCTCAGAGATGGCAGATCCCTATTCAAAATCCTTCTTCCCCTGTCCATGTGAAGGGGGGATTTTAACTGGGGGTCTCCTACATGCCAGTGGAGTACCCTAATCACTGGGCTAAAAGTTATGAGGCAGGTGGTCCTCCTCCTGGGTTCATAGATCACAATCCCAAGCAGTGATAGGTGCCTCCTTCCAGCTTAGGCTCTTAACTCCCTGAGAGGGGTGGGGTTTAGGACACCCCCCTTTCCTGGATGGCTCCCTGCCTAGTGTGCTGGCTAGCTTTTGTGAATCCCATTTTAGGCTCCTGTTCCCTCTATTCATTGTGTAAGAAGCGCTTTGTGAATTCCAGTGATTTCCTAGGTGTTAGAGCACTCAGAATCACAGCGCCTAAGCTGCTTTGTGAATCTAGCCCATTGTAATTACAGTAATGTTTGAATATTTATATCAATAATTACTACTAAATCATAAAGTTGGAAGCCTAACTTAAAGCCTGGATTACTTAGAACTAACCCCTTGGTCTCAGATTTAATTCAGATTTTTTTAGAAACCTAGTCTATTCACTGCATGGTAGTTATACTAGAATTATTCTGAAGTTAAACTATGTGATACATATAGTACTACAAAATCCTGAGATCAAAAACTTACCTATCCTGCTGAATTACCATATTTCAAAGTAAACCCTTCTTGCTGTGTTACTCCTAACTGATCCCTGTACTCACATCTGCAATGGGGCTATATAGCCAAGATATTCAAAATGACTAGTGACATGAGATGCCTCAGCTCTTGGATGCACAACCTGAGACACCCGCATCTCCCATCTCTTTAGTACTCTGTGAAAAGAAGTATTGTGAAGGGACAATGCTCTCATTACAAATCTTTGTAATCCCTCATTTGTGTTACTAATAACAATTTAGATTACAATAATTGACAGCATTTTAAACATCCAATTTGCTTTTCACCATTTATGGCATTTGTTTACCTTATGCACTTCACTCACCTTGGACAATGAAAACTGACCAGATTTGTTCCACTTTTGCTTACAGAAGGAGGCAAATCCTGCTTGCCTGATTCACAGGAGAATAGTGATGCCTAGCACTTTTCATCCATCCATCTCAGTGCACTTGACAAAGGAAACTAGGTATCATTATCCACATTTTACATATGGAAAAACAGGCTTAAAGAAGTGAGGTGACTCACCAAAGTCACAAAGCAAGTCATTTGGAAAGCTGGGTATATAAACCTTGTCTCCTAGTTCCCAATCCAGTGCCCTATCCACTAAGCTGTCCCTGTCTCCTCTTTTTCTACTTGTTTTTAACATTAAAAATTCCTGTCTTAACTACTCTAGATGACTCTCTGGTGACTAGTTAGTCAAACGATATCATAACAGTCAAGAGAGTGAAAGCTAAACAACTGAGAGAGAAAAGGATCCATACTCAGGGTATTTAAAATCCTTTGCTTTTATTTATTAGGGTTTTTTTGTTTATTTTTAATGTCAATTTGCCTTCAATGACTAAGGAAAGCTTTGAATAAAAATAGTCATTGTTAAAGATTCAACATCTTCACCCCTTCAATTATGGTGTGAGAGAAATCAACACATATCTTCTGAGATGTGCAGGAAGTCCTCCAGCAAAACTGTAACAAAGCAGATTTGGCATTTCTGATATTTCTAAATTCAAGCAGAAAATCAAAGTTAAAAAACTGTAACCCATTATTTATATGTTGTACAACAGCAAAAAAAGGGCACTTAGCAAATTAAAAAAAAAAAAACGTTGCAAGTGTCCTTTAAAGCAGCATCATTAACTTGGAATCTGGTTAGGTTTGTTTGGTTTTGTTCTTTTTAAGAGCTAAAAGTACTTGACCTTATGACCAGTTTTGTAGTTTTACACCACATTTAACTGTTGGGGTGTAGGGGTTGTTGTTGGGGGTTTTTTTTGGTAAGTTCTTATTTCTTCCCTAGTATCATGAGATGGATTGGATGAATGGACTATAAGGTGGATAGAAAGCTGGCTAGATCATCGGACTCAACAGGTAGGAATCAATCGCTCGATGCCTAGTTGGCAGCTGGTATCAAGCGGAGTGCCCGAGGGCCAGTTTTGTTCGACATCTTCATTAATGATCTGGATGATGGGATGGATTGCACCCTCCGCAAGTTCACGGATGACACTAAGATCGGGGGGAGAGGTAGATATGCTGGATAGGGTCCAGAGTGACCTAGACAAATTGGAGGATTAGGCCAAAAGAAATCTGATGAGCTTCAACAAGGACAAGTACAGAGTCCTGCACTTAGGACGGAAGAATCCCATGCACTGCTACAGGCTGGGAACCGACTGGCTACGCAGCAGTTCTGCAGAAAAGGACCTGGAGATTACAGTGGACGAGAAACTGGATATGAGTCAGCAGTGTGCCCTTGTTGTCAAGAAGGCTAACAGCATATTGGGCTGCAGTAGTAGAAGCATTGCCAGCAGATCAAGGGAAGTGATTATTCCCCTCCATTCAGCACTCGTGAGGCCAATCTAGAATATTGCATCCAGTTTTGGGCCCCCCAATACAGAAAGGATGTGGACAAACTGGAGAGTCCAGTGGAGGTCAATGAAAATGATTAAGGGCCTGGGGCACATGACTTATGAGGAGAAGCTGAGGGAACTGGGATTATTTAGTCTGCAGAAGAGAAGAGTGAGGTGGGATTTGATAGCAGCCTTCAACTACCTGAAGGGGGTTCCAAAGAGGATGGAGCTCAGCTGTTCTAAGTGATGGCAGATGACAGAACAAGGAGTAATGGTCTCAAGTTGCAGTGGGGAAGGTCTACGTTGGACATTAGGAAAAACTATTTCCCTAGGAGGATGGTGAAGCACTGGAATGGGATACCTAGCGAGGTGGTGGAAACTCCATCTTTAGAGGTTTTTAAGGCCCTACTTGACAAAGCCCTGGCTGGGATGATTTAGTTGGGGTTGGCCCTGCTTTGAGCAGGGGGTTGGACTAGATGACCTCCTGAGGGCTCTTCCAACCCTGACCTTCTATGATTCTATGATCATGTACAAGACCTGCATGATCAACAAGGAAAACTAATGATACACGGCATATAGCGAAACTCACTGTTCACGCTGGATGTAATTCACTCCTCCCACATAAAACCCTATGCATGAGGAGCACTGAGGGGTTGAAGAACTGGAATCCATGCTCAACAACTGTGCCTATACATTGTGTCGCTGTAAATATGGATTCACAGCCCCCCTCGCCGGACGCCTTACTGCGGTCTTCTTGCCTGCCTATGTGAGGCTAGCACAGAGACCCTATCAACGACGTGTAGGCGGTGCGCAGGTACCCATGTGACCACCCTTTCTGCAGTGCCCAAAATACCCTCCCCCTTCTCTAACAGAGCCCCTATCCAGGGCTTAAACAGTGCAGAGGGCACCACACCAAGTAGGAATTTCGCCCAAGTGCAGTTAAATGCATAAAGTAACAAGCCAGGGAGCTGGCCGGGGGGGGGGGCAGAGGAATCAGAGTATTTGTTTCTTATCTCCTCCCTTTCATTTATAGCACAGCAGGTAAAACATTTCCAAAAAGAAGCCAGATGTACAAATTGCTGGTGTCCCTTTAGAACTGGCTTATATGCATGTTTACCACTGCCCTCTACTGGACAGAACCAGACCTGTTCGTGTGTGTCAGTTTGTAAATGTCTTCTGCTCTGGTTCCCAGTAATGACAGCTAGTAGGGAACCTGAAGCAATAAGGGCCTGTGTTTTTAACACAGCAGTCTGTGAGTTCAGCAGCCTAGAATGGGGGTGGGGGAATAGTGAGTTCAGTATTAATGGTTTTTTGTTCTTAAAATCCTCAGAAAGAGACAAGGTTTTGTTTGATGGGCTTTTCGAGCCCTGAAGTGACAGCTGCTAATGTGCGAAGTCTTGGCTTGTTTCACAGTGGGGGAGAGGACCCCATCTCTCTCTTAGTCTAATTATTTTATAACTTTCTTTGTGGTTTTCTATACAGCTACCTACAGGAGTTTGAAATGAAGGGCTAAATTGTCCCTGACCCTGTGCATTTGGGAGGGGACGGTGAAAGGAGCTTTCCCTCTGCCACTTACCTATACTCCTGACACAGGAGCCAATTATGATCACAGATCACTCCGGAGATCACCAGGGGCAGAGAGGAAAGAAGTGGAGCCCTAGCTCTACATCAGTTAGCAGACCTGGCTACACACACAGGCGTGAACACACTGCACACTCCCTCTGTGCACTAGGAAGCTCAAAGATAGTATGATCAAACCCCAGAACAACCCTTGGTGCAATGTGATTCAATACTACCCTTCATTCAGGGCTGTATAATTACAATCCCTAGCTTTTATCTGGTACTTTTCATCAGCAGATCTCAAATGCTTTACAAAGGAAGTCAGTATGTAAATTACACATTCTAACTGAAGTGTGGAAAGCGTCACACCATTGGGTGGAATCTGAATTGCTGACAGTTTCCAGTAAGATTCCATTTTTTGAGGATACTAATAAAGCATTTTTTAGCTTAAGGGTCTGATCCTTCAGGATGCTGATCACTCTAAGCCCCCAAAAAAGGCACTAAGCCCCTCTCAGAAGATGCTCGGGCCCTAAGGGTCTCTCAGTTAAGTGACAAGCTAGGATAAGCTGTATCATTAGGATTGTTTATGCTTTCCATACTCAAGGAGGGATCTAACTAAGGGCTTTCCTACACTGCCCCACAGTTTAGACCACCAGGGTAAGAACTGCAGTGCACATCGAAGTGCTGCACTGTAACTCCCTCGTGTGGCTGCTGCGGGCACAAAGTACAGGGTTCCTAGTTCACATTAATGTAGTACATTCATTTATGTAGTACAGCAATTTATATATCACTCTTCTTTCTGGAAGCATAGTATATTAGTGTGAACTAGGAACCTTTCAGTTCGTGCCCACAGCATCCACACGGGAGAGTTACAGCGCAACACTTTGGCGCTCAGTGCTATTCACACCCCAAACTACAAGGCAATGTAGACATAGCCTTAGATGAACGTAGTTTGCAAATAATTCGTTGTTTTATAACATGTTTTATAGCTGTTTACCCCTCAAGGCCACGAAGAAATTTATGACACTAATAAAAACAGAGTGAAAATAAATAAAAGAAGCTTTAAATTAAAGGAGCTTAAATTTTACAAATGTGTTATAAACCAGATAAACATGTACAGGTTTTGCAAGTTTGGGTTTAGGGTATCCTTCTTCCATATTTTATAGTATTCTTAATGTATTTTAAATGTAAGCAATCTGTTTTATTCTTAAACATTATGCTCTTTGTTCCACAATTTGGTAAAACAAATTTCCCTTTAAGCCATTGCTTTTCCTGACCACAAAAAAAAAAGACAGTAGTATGTGCTCTGAACATAGTATGTCACTGCTTAGCAGCCTGCCTGTATATTTTGTACCCGCATGTAGAAATGGAGAAATCCTTAGGGATTTTGCCCTGAAGAACTAAGGTTAAGTAAAGGAGAATGGGGATGACTTGCAGTAATTTACCCATATCACAAAATCATAATTGTGCCATTTGAAAGATATCAATAGGACATTTGAAGAGCAAAATACGGCCACACCCCTTCCCTGTCTTTCATCATCATCCATCTCTGTCTGGTATTGGCTCCCTTCCCTCTGCATTCAGGCCTTCCATTGTATCTCCTCTGCTCAAGAAACTATCACTAACGGCACCTGTCTTTCTAACTACTGTTTTATCTCCCTTATTCCTTTCATCTCGGTACCTCTTGGCCATGCTCTTTATTCTCAGTGTTTCAATATCCTCTCCTCTACTTCACTCCTTGATCCCATTCAGTCTGCTGACACCCTCTCCACTTCACTAAATTTGGCCGCACTGAAATAAATATAAACTCCTTGGCATCAATTTGCTCCCCACTCACTCAGTGGAGAGCTTTTATGCACATGTGGGCACATGGTTGATTGGTGCAGAATTGTTAAACTTGGATAGGGATGCAAGTATTATTTATTCAGTATAGGCAAAATCCTGAAGTCCATACTTAGACAAAATTCCCATTTGTAGCCTTAATTGGAGTTTTGCCTGCTTAAGGACTGACCAAAAAAATGAGTGAGTGCTTTAAGATTTGGTGCCATATAATTAAGAGATTGACATCTTCCTAGATTTAGTGCAGTGTAACTTGAGCTTCCTGTTTACCTTTGTTCCTGGCATGGTACAAGTTGCTCATTGGCTAAATAACAGGATTGTCTAATCCTAATTGTAATCTGTTCTATCTCAGATTTGTTTATACGTTTTAGCCATGTTGTTTTGGAGGATTTCTCTTTTAATGCTGTGGTGGCTGCTGCTGTTAATATTCTCCCTGCTGTTTTGTAATTTCAAGTCAATGTCTCCTACAGGGCCCACAACATAATAGGCTCGGATTTCATCAAAATGTGTCTCAAAAAGTGTTCTGTAAGCTTTTGTGGGTACGTCTACAGTGAAAAGGAAAAGCCACAGCCCCTCGACATGGGCTTGCAGGATTTGCTTTACAGGGCTAAAAATAGTAGTGGAGCTTTTTCTTCTGCTCAGGGCGGAGCTCAGGCTTGAGACGCACCCCACTCACCAGGTTTCAGAGCCCAAACTCCAGGCTGAGCGGGAAAATCTACACCGGTATTTTTAGCCCTGGAGCACAAGCCCCCCGACACGGACTCTATAGACCCAAGTTCTGAGACTCACTATCGTGGGGTTTTTTCAGTATAGATATACTCTTTGTATGTTTCTCCAAAAAGTTTAGATTTGAAGATAGCCCCGTAAAACTTTTGTGGTGACCTACTTGCTCACACCCTCTCTTGCAGAAGTTGAGGCTGTTTGAGTGCATTCTGTTGATGTTCACTGGAATTCTCTCCCAGCTGATGAAAAGGTAGTGAGTGTTGTGTGCTTTCTGAAGGATAGCTGCCCAGAAATTGTCGTCATTGGTGCCCTGAAATTTTCTGAGGTGTGTGACTTATATTAATTAAACACTATTA
Organism: Lepidochelys olivacea; assembly: GCF_965140295.1. Taxonomy (NCBI): domain Eukaryota; kingdom Metazoa; phylum Chordata; order Testudines; family Cheloniidae; genus Lepidochelys; species Lepidochelys olivacea. The sequence continues at coordinate 106,764,633 of NC_140416.1, forward strand.
TTATTATTAATTATTTGTATTAATGTAGCACATAGGTGCCCTAGTCATGGACCAGAACCCCACTGTGCTAGGTGCTGTTCAAACACAGAACTAAAAGATAGTCCCTGATGCAAAGAGGTAGATATGGGACTTATCAGCATAGAAATGGTAGTTTAATTCAGTGATACACAGGGAATGGCAATTGTACTTTAGATCTGAATTTTTACAGTTAATTAATATATACAATTCTAAAATTGCCATTATCATTGTTCATTTTCTAATTTGTATTAGTTTCCATCGAGCTGTGGTTTCAAGGAAGATACAAAAGGGTGAAGTCTGCTGCAAGGAATATTTTGTAGACTAGACAGGGACGTTTTGATATCCCAGAACCAGAGCCTTAGCTAACGTAAATCAGCAGATCTCCACTGACTTGAGTGAAGCACTTCCAGTTTATGCCAGATGAGGAGCTGACCCCCAGTTTATTTATATGTTTCCAAATAAATACAGTATTTCTAACACAAAGGTTATCTGGGGTTTGTGCTTTGATCTTTGCAGAATCCATAAAAATTATTGATTTCATTCTTTTCTCCATGCTCAGCAATGTGTATGGAATCAGATAACCATGTATTATAGACATTAAGCAGACTGCCTGATAGTATGTGGTGAAATGTGGCAGAGACAGAAGCTTGCATTTGATTCTTCTTCTCTCCTCCAAATGCCTGCCATCATATAGAGTAAAATCTAGGGCCTGCTTAAAGCAATATAGAGAAAGGGCACAAAATAAAAGGGAAATTAGATTATTTTTAATTTGAATTTCTACTAGTTCTTCTGTAGTGATCAAAAGGTGCTGTATCCTGGAGTAAACTTTAAAAAAAAAAAAACAGTAAGGAAGCAGTTACAGTTCCTGGCTCTACTACTGGTTTCTCTAAGTATCTGTGAAGGCAAGTCCTCTCATTAGATTGTTTGGCATTTTCAGACCTTCATCTTCTGAATGCCTAGCAGAAATTCTCTTTAAAGTAGAGTTTGGGACACAAAACATGAGAGCAATCTTTGGTCAGTGTATGTACATTGAGTAAAGAAATCTGTCTCCCTTCTGTTTCTTTGAGCGCTAAGATTCTTCTACTCAAATCATCCAACTAAGTGATGAGCTAATTGAGGGGTGTATTTCATTCATTTCCCCAGATACGTGGCCTACTCCAGAGAACTCCCTGCAGTGTTTACAGTGATTTTTGAAGGAACATGGTTGAATTACATCTCTAGCCAAAAGTAATGTGCTGGCATAGCATCTATGTGACTGAAAATAATAAGAGTAACCAAAAAAAGAAAGTGTATTATAGCACAGATTACCAGGGACTCTAAAAACACTGTGGACCTGATACTCCACAGCCCTGCACTTTGTGCAGTCATTTACACCTGTACAAAAAGAATGTCAAGTTTTCCAATCAGACCAGTACAACCACTTTGCCCAAAAGCAAATTACTATACAGGGGTTCAAGGCAGTAGAAAATCAAGCCTCCTTTCTCCAAGTCACCCTACTTGACTGTTCAGTTGATGTTTAACGTGGGCCGCTCTCCCAACAAGTCCACTGCACTTGTAAGAAGACAATATGAAAAACACATTCCTTGATGACATTGTACTTAAAAAGGCTCAAAACAAATAAATCAACTTAGTATGTTATGAAAGAATTTTAAAAAAATACCAACAGATTTTACTGTTTTCATTACAACTATTTTTTTCCTTGTTGGCCTGCTTTATTTGCTTTTTGCCAAAATTAAAGATGGCCCCAGAAAACAGCACAATAAATCCTCTGATTATTTATGTGAATGACAATTGTCATTTCCAAGCAAACGATTGATGGAGGCCACTTTGCTAATTAACAATCAGAAGCAAAACTCTAATTTTTTTAAATAAATATTTCTTTAACAAACATTAAAATTCTTGTTATGATTGTTTAGCCAGTTTTTAAAAAATGAGCAACTTAAAAAAGAAGATTTTATTACCCACTAAGGCTTTGAGGGGCTTCTAATCCATATAAGTTTAGAGAATAATAAAAGGCAATTATATTCCTTTTAAGTTGCCGTGGTGATTTGTTACTGATTTAAGAGCACTCTCAGCACTACTACATATTTTTGGGATAGCTCTGAGTTTGTGGCCCCTGGAAAGGAAACACAGGTTCTGAGATGCACCTTATTAGCTGGAATCATGCCTGTTGAATTCTTATTCTAAAAGCACAAGCCTGGTTGTTTTCTAAGGCCCAGATCCTACAATGAGCTCTGCATTTTGTCCCCACATGGAGCCCCAGACAACTGAGCTTCACAGCAGGGACAGAGGTCTGCGTGCATAGCACTCATTGCAGGACTAGGGCCTAAGCCTGTAGTAAAACAGTCGGGAAACATATTGGATGAAATCCTGGGCCCACTGAAATGGCAAAACTCTTACTGACTTTAATAGGGTCAAGATTTCATTCATTAAGTAATCTCCTCCATAGGGGTGCCACTTTGCTAGAATCGCTACTTTTTTGGTACGCTGTTCCACCTGATTTACCAGCTGAGAATGGCCAATCCATTAGATAGTAGATTAAAGGGGCTTCTGGCCTTTTAAATTTTCCTGCACTGAGTAAAATGGGTGCATATTGGTTTTAAAGAAGCAGAAAATGGATTGGCTTGGAACTGTAGAATCCGTATAGTGTGTTGATGGGAATCTGAATCAGTCAAAGAAATGCATTAGAGTGTTTTTGGATTTGTGTTTTGTTTTTTTTTCCACTGAGCAGGCCCACACTGAGCACCTTTCAACAACAGAGTTCCATCAGTGTGTATTGAAATGTGAACTGTCTGACGGAAATACTAGTTGCAAATACATTTGTACTTTGTTCTCCAATTACACTTCGGTTCCTGTGTTGTGCCATTGAGAAAAGGCAGCCTTGACAGTATAGTTAATATTTTACCCAGGGTGACTCTGGGAAACAGAAGGCTGGGTATAATTGTTCCTCTAGAACAACATCGGAGTTACATTTGTTGTATAATGAATATAAAGTAATCATTTTTCTCAGAACCGCAGGAAACTAATTGTTCTTTTTTCCTGGCATACTAGGAGTGCGGATCCTACATTTTCTTACTTTGATTAAAGTCAAGAGCTGCTGCCTACAGCCAAGTACAAATGAGGATAAAAAGCAAAATAAAGTATTATTGGGAAAGGGTAATAGCATGAGTTGGTGCATGTGTCTGGTAGCTCATGCCAACAAAATTGAGTCTTTGTCCTGGTAAAGACTTATTCCAGGATAATGTTTACATGGGCCAAATTCTTCTTTCATTATCTTGTGTTCTTACTGAGGGTAAAAAATGCTACAGTGGTGTTAATAGGGGAAGTAGAGCCAGTGTGTTAAATCTATAGTTGTAACAGTCTACCTTTGTGTTTTTGTTGTACAGGATGCACAATGGTGATCGGATACAAAGAAATACATGAAACAGAAGGGAGAATATCCTCAAAAGAAGACCTGCATTTGTTCAACTTGAATATATTTGAGGCAGTTCTACAACATAATGCCAATATTAAATACATTTGCTGTGCAGTAAAAAGATTCATTCATAAAGCAAACCCCTTGTGACTACACACCATGTAGTTACAAACTCACGTTTCAAGTGAAAAAAAATAATTTTAAAATATCCAACATTTTGTGTTCAGTGTAAGAGTGAAATTAATTTTGTAAAACCAAAGAACTTTGCCAAGCTACGTATCAATAATGAAATTCAATTTTCTTTTAGGTGCAACTCCTGCTTTGACAAAATAAGCTAAAAAACTCACTACGCTTATTTTCCTACATCAGGAGCGTCTTAGCTTATTCTTCAAATTTTTCAGCTTTTATTCTATTTATTTTGATTTCTCCCAGAACAGATCCTAACCCCTTTTAATACCTGAATTTGATCCAGTTTCTAGTGTTGGCAATCCAAGTCAGATTCAAAACTGGGAAAGGCCTCTTTTCCAGTTCTGGTCTGGAGATGAATGAACTTTCATGAAAATGGCAGAAATGGGTATAAAGCACATTGGCCATCGCTTCACAGAAACACATAAAGGAGAGTCATATCATAGATCATAAGGCCAGAAGGGACCATTGTGATCATCTAGTCTGACATCCTGTAAAACACAGATCATACATCCCTGAATTAATTCCTGTTTCAAGTCCAAAAACAGTGGCTGAACTAGATTATATCTTTAAAAAAAATCAAATCTTGATTTTCAAATTGCCAGTGATAGAGAATCCACCTTGGGGAGTTGTTCCAAGAACTGGTCCCTGTGGGTTAGTAGATGCTGTTTAGCATCCTCCTGTTGGAGCGAAAAATATTTCATCAGCATATGTTGACTATATCATGTGGCTTTTACCCAAATATAGAACACACATATTTATTGAACACTTTTGCCTTTTCTGCATTACAGACAATTCTACTATTTCCACCTAGTAATAGACCAATGCCATTGTTAGGATTCTTTTTGTTCCTAATATACTTTTAAAAACCTCTTTTTATTGCCCTTAATGCTGCAGGCAATAAATTATTCCTTGTGACCTTTGGCTTCCCTTATCTATTTTCTACTATTCCTAGCTTTTGAGTTATCGTCATTAATTTCAACTTCCTCTTTCTTCCATCTGTTATATAAATTATGTTTATAGCAACTTTTGTTTTCCCCCTCAGGCAGGTTGGTTATTAACCAAAGTGGCCTTCTTTCTCTATTATGAAGTTATGAAGATTTCCTTCTTGCCTAACGCTTTCTGTGTTGTTTATGTGCTTATCTTCTGAGGTCTTCAGACCTAACACTGTGGGCCTAGTCTACACTACAAAGTTAAGTTAACGAAAGCCACCTTGCGGCAACCTAGTAAAGCATGTGTCTACACTTAAATTTGTCTCCCACTGATGTAAGTGCCCCCTTACACTAATACAGTAGCACCACCTGCCTGAGCAGCGTTGAACCATGGTCACTGTATTGAGTCAACGCAGCATGACTGTAAACACTGTGTTGTCTATGTTGACCTCAACAATCCTCCAGCAGCTTTCCCACAATGCCAGACACTGACCGCTCTGGTTACAGAACCCCCCTGCATAGGGGTCACATATATTGGAAGGCCTCCTTCACACTGAAATCCCTGCACATTTTTGTTATGCCTTTTTCTGATTGTCAAGTGTGGAGAGCACAAGTAGCAGCTCTCCATTGTTGTGTGCAACTGTCCAGCTGAGCATGCCAGCTACACACTCCAGACATGCTCCAGTTCGGAGCAGGCAGGAGATGTTAGACCTGCCGGGTCTGTAGGGAGAAGATGTTATGCTGACACTGCTACAGACCAGCCACAGAAACACAGACATCCACAAGCAGAGTGCACAGGGGATGCAGGAAAAGGGGTACGACAGGGACCAGCAGCAATGCGACGTCAAAGCAAAGGAACTGGAGCAGCCATACCACAAGGACAGGGAGGCCAACAGTCAATCTGGTGCCAAGCTGTAAATCTGCCACTTTTACAAAGAGCTACATGCCATATTTGGAGGAGACTCCATTGCCACCCTACAGACCACTGTCGATACCCCTGAGAAGTCTGAGCCACAGGCGCCTGGCTTGAACAGCAAGGATGAGGAAGAGATAGAGAAGGATGGGTAACCAGGTCCAGCTGTGCCATGAGCCAGCACCTCTTTGAGACTCCACCGCATCCAGGCAGTCCCAGCAGTTGAGCACGGGTGAGCCTGATGAGGGGAAGAATCCTCAAGAAAGCATGTAAATTTATTTCCCATTACACTGATGGTGCCCCCAACTTAACAGGACACAGTTATCGACTTTCATTAATTTACTTGTCCTAGAAGAGGTAGTGGTGCAACAAGGAGAGGCACAGTTGCTATCAGCTTTTCATTCCACTATAGAGTTAGGCAAGGAGGGCCATGTGGAGCAGTTTGTTTATGTGTAGTGGGATGTTCTTTGAATCCTGCTGAGAGATCTCACTGAAACTTTCATGGAGGTACCCTACAATCCTCTGCTGAAAGTTTCTAGGGATGGCAGCCTCATTTCTTCCTCTGCGGTAGGACATTTCCTATGCCAGTCAGCAATAACATTGGCAGGCATCATTGCAGTACACAAGCTAGCAGCATACAGGCCCAGGCAGCTTCAGGATGCCAGCAGCAGCTGTGTTCTCTCTGCTTTTTTCCCTGCCTCAGGAGTGAGATACCAGCTAAAATCACCACTGTCTGTGGAAAATAGAGCCGGTTTTCAGAGCCATTGCCCTATACTCATAGTTTCATGCAACCAAGCAATTCCCTCCTCATTTCCATCATCCCTGGCAGGCCATATTCACCATGGCTGGTGCTGTGAGTGTCGCCGGGCAGAAGCACTCCCAAGCAGATGTATCAATAAGCAGGCCTTGTTTAAAACTTCAGGGGAGCAAGTGAAGGGAGTTCTAAATCTTGATTTTCACTTTCTCTTGTGACTGTACTGACCATGGCACCTCAGTGTGTTTTATCTGCACTTGCTGCCATTGCAGCCTTAAGGGATTCCCCCTTCACACCCGCCAAACCTAGAGCCAGATGTGGAGGAGAAAGAAGAGGACTCAGGATGACATGTTCAATAAAAGCCTTCAAGGCAGTTCTGCATCAGACCGTGAGCACAAACCCTGTATGGTGTACTTTACAAACAGCCTTGAAAAAGAAAGAGTGGAGAGGAGAAAGGTGCAGGAAAAGGAGAGTGAGATGCACCTGGACATAATGGGACTTCTCCAGCAGCAAACACAAATGCTGCAGACTCTTGTGGACCTACAGGCTCAACAATCCCAGGCTTACCTCCCTCTACAGTCCCTGGAGAACTCCATTTCAGTGCCTGCCCCCCCCCACACCCCCACTCCCACAAATACACACACACACACCTGGCATCAGGGGCCTCATCACTATCACTCTACCCCAGGGGACATTAAAAACAACCACACCTTCACATACTCAGACCTGTGAAAGCCAGGGCTGGTGTATGTGTAGCTAAAATGGACATGAATGTTCTTTACCCTTCATAAGTTCTGTTCTATTAATTTATTACGTGGATAGAAAGCTGACTAGATCGTAAGGCTCAACGGATAGTGATCAATGGCTCCATGTCTAGTTGGCAGCCGGTATCAAGCAGAGTGCCCCAAGGGTCAGTCCTAGAGCCGGTTTTGTTCAATATCTTCATTAATGATCTGGAGGATGGCGTGGACTGCACCCTCAGCAAGTTTGCTGATGACACTAAACTGAGAGGAGTGATAGATACGATGGAGGATAGGGATAGGATACAGAGGGACCTAGACAAATTAGAGGATTGAGCCAAAAGAAATCTGATGAGGTTCAACAAGGACAAGTGCAGAGTCCTGCACTGAAGACGGAAGAACCCAATGCACCGCTACAGATTAGGGACCGAATGGCTCGGCAGCAGTTCTGCAGAAAAGGACCTAGGAGTTATAGTGGACAAGAAGCTGGATATGAGTCAACAGTGTGCCCTTGTTGCCAAGAAGGCCAATGGCATTTTGGGCTGAATAAGTAGTGGCATTGCCAGCAGATCAAGGGACGTGATCCTTCCCCTCTATTCGACATTGGTGAGGCCTCATCTGGAGTACTGTGTTCAGTTTTGGGCCCCACACTACAAGAAGGATGTGGAAAAATTGGAACGCGTCCAGTGGAGGGCAACAAAAATGATTAGGGAACTGGAACACATGACTTATGAGGAGAGGCTGAGGGAACTGGGATTGTTTAGTCTGCAGAAGAGAAGAATAAGGGGGGATTTGATAGCTGCTTTCAACTACGTGAAAGGGGATTCTAAAGAGGATGGATCTAGACTATTCTCAGTGGTAGCAGATGACAGAACAAGGAGTAATGGTCTCAAGTTGCAGTGGGGAGGTTTACGTTGGGTATTAGGAAAAACTTTTTCACTAGGATGATGGTGAAGCACTGGAATGCATTACCTAGGGAGGTGGTGGAATCTCCTTCCTTTGAGATTTTTAAGGTCAGGCTTGATAAAGCCCTGGCTGGGATGGTTTAGTTGGGGATTGGTCCTGCTTTGAGCAGGGGGTTGGACTAGATGACCTCCTGAGGTCCCTTCCAACCCTGATATTCTATGAGTCTATGATTCTATTATATTTTTAATGTATTTGCTTTAAAATTGCACTGATTTTTCTTTTCACTGCTTCTGTGACAGAACAAAATTCCATTATTTGGCACGTAATTCATCTTTATTATTTCACAACATATGCTGCAGAGTGCCTAGCAGTTCTGAAAGCAACCACTTACTTGTTATTGTACAATGTGACACAACTCATACAATCTGTGACAAACACAGTGTAATAATCATACATGCACACCAAGCACCACACAATTCTTAACAGGCTCCGAAACAGCCAGGCCAGTCAGAGCACAGTATACAACAATGCATTACTGTGGCTCAGTGTTAAAGTGCTCTTTCAAAACCTCCCTGAACTGTATAGCTCCAGGCTGATAGCCCTTGTGTCTGGCTGTTTATACTCAGCAGACAGCCACTCCAACTCCACCCCAGCAGCAACTTTTCCCCCTTTGCTTCACAGATCTTATGGGAGGACACAGCAGGCAGCTATAACCATTAGGATATTCTTCTCACTGAGGTGCAATCTTATGAGTAAACAACACCAGTGCCCCTTCAATCAACCAAAAGCAGATTCAACTATCATTCTGCACCAGCTGAGCTGGTAATTGGATCTTTCCTTGATGCTGCTGAGGTGGCCGGTGTACGCTTTCATGAGCCAAGGAAGCAAAGGGTAGGCTGGTTCCCCTAGGATCACTACTGGTATTTCAATATTGCCAATGGTAATCCGCCAATCAGGAAAGAAAATCCCTGCTTTCATCATTCAGAACAGTCCTGTGTTCTTAAAGATGTGAGAATCATGCACCTTCCCTTACCAGCCCACACTAATGTCAGTGAAGCATCCCCAGTGAGCCACTAATGCTTGCATAACTACAGAATAGTAGCCCTTTCTGATGATGTACTCTATGGCAAGGTGGTCTGGTGCCAAACAGGGATATGCGTGCCGTCTGTTGCTCCACTGTAGAACCCCATTGCTGCAGATCCATCCGCTATGCCCTGCACAGTGCCCAGAGTTACAGTCCTGCATAACAGGAGGCAAATAATGGCCCTGCACATTTGCATGACAACAGACCTTCCAGTGGATTTCCAACTCCAAAATGATTTCCCACTGACTGGTAGTGAACTGGCATTGCAAGTTTCCACAGTACAATCGCCACTCACTTCTCCACTGTCAGTGCAGCTCTCATTTTGGTGTCCCTGCTGGGGTGAGCTCAGCACACAGACCCAAGAATGTGCCCTTGAGCATCTGAAAGTTCTGCAGCCACTGGTCATCATCCCAAGTCTGCGTTACAATGTGATCCCACCAGTCAGTGCTCATTTCTTGGGCCCAGAAGCAGTGCTCCATCATCTGGAGCTGCTCCACGAATGCCACCAACTTGAATTGGTTCTCGCTATGTCCCACAACAATCTGTCCTCCATGAAATCTGTTCCCCACTGATTTGGTTCTTCTTGCAGCTCTGGAAATACCAGAAGACTGTGCATCCTGTGGTTGCAACACTTAACGACAATAGTCCAGAGCTGTGCTGGCTCCATGCTTCTGTCAGAGGGCTGCGCAGGTTTATGTGATTTTGAAAAAAGGCACAAATATTATGGGATATAGATGACACTATGGGATGGAATCAGTTGCATGCTGGGAACTTGACCCCTTGCTCTCAGTTACCCCAGAACGACTTATTTCAGTCCCACCATGTGTTGCCAAAACTTCCTCTGGATGGTGGCAGGTTGCACACTGGGATACCTACCCATGGTGCACTGCACTATGCACCAATACAAGCACTCCTGGTGAGTACACACACCGCAGACACGAGAAGCCAAGTATGCACGTGTACAAGCGATATACTAACTGCATCAGCTTTATGTCGACGTAGCTTGCATTGACCAAAGTTTGTAGTGTAGACCTGCCTTGAGTTTCATTATATGTTAGGAAAGTACTGATCACACTGTACAAAATAGCATAACCTAAGTCAGTGGTTCCCAGACACGCCAGCCAGTACGCCCCTCAGCCCGCACCGCTTCCAGCAGCTCCCATTGGCCTGGGGCAGCGAACCGCGGCCACTGGGAGCCACGATCGGCCGAAACCGCAGACGCGGCAGGTAAACAAACCAGCCCGGCCCACCAGCAGCTTTCGCTGAACAAGTGGCGGAACAAGTTTGGGAACCACTGACCTAAGTCATAAATAATAATAAACTGACACTTCTCTGGGTTCCATACACGGTGGGAAGTGTAAAAATAAAGCAAAAAAATCTGTTTTAATGGTCACTTCTGTCAGGGACAAGAAACAGAAGTTGCATAAGACTCTTGGGAAAGTCTGTCCACACACTTAATTAACAGCCCTGTTTTGCAAATCCAGTAATATATGCACATCACAAACAAACCAACAAATACAAAATGTTTGCATTGGAGGGACTTGGGGAGAAGAAATTACGTGTATTGGGAGTCCCAGAAAAACACAGGAGTAGCAACAGATGTAGAGGTGGCCCCTCTAGATGGAGCTGAGGTCATGGAAGGGGATTTGCATATAGAGCGTGCTCCAAAGCCATGAGCATTTACCCTTGATGTAGCACAGGTGATGTGTGCCCACATTCTTGGACCAGTGCTTCAAAAACACCACAACTGCTCTCTTGCCCAGAGGAAAGAAGGACCTTAATAAAAGGGAATGTTCATTTACATTGTGGTTGGGAGCTGGGCAGAGTTTCAGCCCAGTGGCAATAGAGCCATGCAGAAAAGGAGAGCTGGCCATATCTCAGAACTTGACAGCAGCACAGCACAAGATGAAAAGTCCCTTTGAAACAGCTTGGAGAACTTTGAACATTTGTGTGATGCTCAGGGGTACCAGGAATCTGCAGAAAATGGGACCTCCAAGGGTATGTCTACACTGCAATAAAATACCCACAGCTGGCCCATGTCAGCTGACTCGGGCTCGCGGGGCTTGGGCTGTGGGGCTATACTATTGTAGTGTAGACATTTGGCTTGGTCTGCAGCCCAGGCTCTGGGACCCTGGGGAAAGAAGCGTTCCAGAGCCCGGGCTCCAGCCCAAGCCAGAATGTCTACACTGCAATTTTATAGCACTGCAGCCCAAGGCCGGTGAGACCAAGTCAGTTGATACAGGCCAGCTTCGGGTATTTTATTGCAGTGTACCCTAAAATGTTTTGCCCCTGAAGGATCACTGCTACCTTTAAATTTTCTCTTTTCTGTTGCTCCCAAGGATAAACTTGGATCACTTGATGATTTCCTGTTCTGATCATTCCTTATGGGGCACCTGGAATTGGCCACTGTCGAAAGACAGGATACTAGGCTAGATGGACCTTTAGATGGTCTGACCCAGTATGGCCATTCTTATGTTCTTATGACCTTTTTCCTCCCTGTTGCTACCATCCTTCCATTAGTACAAAATGTAGCACAGATGTCTGGGAAATTCAATAACAAGAACTATAAAGACCCAGGTTCCCAACTAGTGTAAATTAGCATAGCTCTGGCATTTCTGTTTCTGGTTCCTGGAAGAAGTTACCATTGAAATAGTCGATAGAGTTATGTTGATTTATACCAATTTTCTTTATTAAGTTTTATATACTTTAATGAAACTATTGATATGCTACTACTGTTAAACAGTGGAGAAATACTGTAAAAACTCAGTGGAGCTACCCCAGTTGACACCAATTTGGACTCTTCCTCTAAGAGCCTTGAGCCATTCTAATTGGGCAGAATTCTACGCAGACCTTGCAGAGACATATATGACCGTACACTGCTCAAGACAGTGGAGAGTCAGGCCTTAGGTGTAATTCCACTGGGATATAAACAAACACTTCCACAACTGTGAGCGGGTGAATCTCCAATTAGGATAAAAGGTAGCATGCCATGCAGACTGAACAAGATGCTGGGTTAAATATTCAGATGATCACTGGGAGATGGTGTTTTAATGGTGGTTGCTCTCATTGATTCAACAATCTGATGACGGAAAAACAACAACCTAAACCGAAAATCTGCATTTTAAAAAGGCATTGGACAGGAGAGGCACACAAACAATTGGCTAGAGAGAAATCTGTAGTGGATATGGCTGCATAATGGAAGCCAGCTTTTCCTAAGAAAAAGACAGCAAAAGTGAGCAATGTAGTGTGTCTCATATACATGCCATTCCTTGTAGCTGAGGTTCCAGTTTGAAGACTATCAGCATCACTTTCCTCCCCAAGGCTCATCTAGGTCATTATAACCTTTGCTAAGCAGAAGTACTACAGCTTGTGATAAAAAGGAGATTACAAGTATATTTGTTGCACAGAGTTTAGAATGAAAGGAATCAAAATTTCACAGGGCTGTAACCATGATTGCAGTTAATTTAATTGATTGTTCAGAGCCATTCTTCTTTGGTCTAGACAGGTGATTTGTATGATTCATACCAAAAATTAAGTTACATTTTGTAGAGACTACGCCCATCACATTACAGAATCTGGAATATCAGCCACCTGTTTACCAAACTAAAAGTCCTGGGAAAATTGTGCCTAATTCTTCAAACTTGTCCTCATTTGACCAAACTTCACAATGGATTCATGCACTATCCCTTCATGCACATTTAAAGAGCCTGGTTTAAATCTGGCTTCAGGCAAATAAGTTTGTTGGTCTAAATTTAGCCTCTAGTAAAAGTTTATCCACATAAAAAAAAACCCACCACACAATTATGCACATGCCAGTGTAATTGGCAGACTCTGCTCAATAGAACATGAGACTGGAATAGCAGGGGTGGTGCAGGTCAGTGTCAGGGGGACTGGCAGTCCAAAGTGGGAAACATACACAGTGCCTGGTTCTCACCAGTGTCATCATCCTTCCCTCACTTTGAGGAACACTTACCCCTACAGTTTCAAAGCAGTGCATGCGGATTTAGCCACATAACAACACCTCTGAGTACTTTCTTTGAACAGTGCAGGAGTAACCATCGTGAAACATTTGTCTGTTCAAAAAAAATGCAGTTTACCTTCAACCAATACTATAAAGCAAAGCCTGGGCTTTATCCACTTAATCCAAAGGTCAAATGATATAGAAAGTACAGGGTGAAAATAATGAGACTGTAAAACGAGCCTTAGTGTTTGGCTCAATCAAAGGTATTGATAACAATTTATGTTAGAAAGAAGAAGCCATGCTAGTTATTGAGAGCTGTGATTTTTCAGGTGTCGTTACTCATGTTTAGTCATCATTTATTGTCACTGTTATGTATGCTTTGAAATACTCCTCAGATTTTGCTTGGTCGTCATTCAGGGAAAACCCAGAGATTTCAGTGGAAGTTTTGCATGCCTAAGGACTGAGTATACACAGAAGCCCGTCTTCTGAAAACTTCTCTCACTTTGGGTAGCACCATGAGAGGTCCCACGGAAGTCAGTTGGACTATTCATGGAGTAAAGCACTCTCCAGAGGGCTGGACCAGCACTTTGCAATGCAGTCCACATAAGCAGTAAACAGAGCTGTCCCAAGAGCAGGGCAGGGACCGAACTGTGACTCAGCATCACAGTTCAGCTCCTGCTTCCCTCTTGTCCCATGAGGGAATTCATCTGCCCACGTCCTTTCCATGACATAGTTTCCTACTTTCCCATCTACGCCAGCTCAGCTCTGCTGGTCAGCAAAGGATGTGGGGATGAGGTGGATAGAGGCATCATAGCAGCCCACCAACAATTTCTGCCCCCACCACACTGGGTCTAGCAAGGTGGGCCGCCTAGGCTGAGGAGTAAACAAGTTCCTTATTCCTTTGTGTGGGTATACAGTGGGGTCACAACTGAGCCCACAACAAGAAAAGCGTTCAGAATCCCGTGTCACTGTAATTTCCCAGTTGCGTTGTTTCTCTTGGCCATGTTACCCATTTCCTGATGCTGGTATTACTTATGACACTTCTACATGCAATTGCCACCAAATCTGTCCATTTCTATCTTCCATTATTTCTATTGTTACTTCCACTTCTATTATTTCTCTTGTCCATAAAGATACTCTAGGTTCTGTTCTTTTTGCAGTTGGTGTCAAAGTCCTCTTTACATTCTGTTGTTTCAAGATACCTCTGTCTCTCGGTGCAGTTTCTATTGTCCATGTCAGTATCCTTTCTAGGTTGCATTGTTTCTACTTTAGCTACTATGGCACAGGACTGAAACAATCAAGTTCTGCCTGACACCAGAGAAAAAGATGTAAGAAATCGAGAAGTGGGTATATTTTTCGTATCACAAAATGAGGTTTCAACAATAACAAATGTTTTGAAATGTTTTTATGTTCACCAAAATTTGTCAGTTTGTGATGGTGTGATAAATGAAAAAAAAATCCCAAAATAATTTCAAAATGTTCCCATTTGGAATTGTGGGGAAAATCCCACTTTTCAATATTTTACTTTTCACCCAGTAAAGTAGAGGGGGGAGGAAGAAGAGAAGGGGAGGGTTGTTTTTAAAGTGAGAGAAAGTGGGATTTTTCCCATCAAATGTAAACAAAAAAACAGAACGTATTTCATTTAGAATTTTTTTCCTTCAAAAAAACAAAAACAAAAAAGGTCATTAAGTATTTCAATTGAAATGAAAAAACTCTTATTTTTAAAAAATTATGAAACAAACTTACTTTTTTACCTGCTCTACCTAGCATATCAATGCATAGAAATTTTAATAAGTGTTGCATATTACAAGTGGAATAGCATAATAGATTCTCAAATTTCATAGTACATATGCATTTTACTTGGGTGGCAGCCATGCACAAACATATCGTGAATCCTGACAGAAGAGATTTATAAAGATGCTGCGCTTAATACATATATACACACACACCTACATGCACACACAACATGGAAAGGAGCTATAGAAAAAAGCAGGAGCAGCTTCCAAAGAGTTTTGTTCTTTAATCTACTTAAAGAACAATTGTTAAAAAATATGACTGTTGAAAATAATCAACTGCTGCCAAGGCAAACTGCCAACTCCATAGAATTCCAAATGTGTCCAGGAACATATGTGATGGAGAGGGAGTAAAGGATTACTTTTTGCACAGGGAATAATCTGCAGAATCTGCCCCATTTTTTGTGGTTACTAATCAAGTAACAATATATTAAAATATTTTACTTTTTTCATTAATACACTTATTGTCTGCAAACAACACGGAGTATTGACTAAAAAAATGTTATCTACCTACTATATTCCTACACTGGGAAACAATGTTCATTAAAAAATTCCATGGAGCTAGTGATAAACTAGGTCTTCAAAGGAGCATGTGAAGAAGAAATCCATAAATACAGACATAAATTCATTTCAGATTTTTTGACAATATTAGATTTGTGTAAAATAAATTTGCTAATAAATTTTCAGTTCAAAGTTGCATTACTGAAGCTGTTTCTACGTCTTTAAATACTTGGAGAGGTTTGTTCTTGGCTAACCATTTGAATCATACATCACACCAGAGCTTTGCATAAACAATTATCAAAACAGACTGGAAGAGTAATGAGGAAATGGCTAAACAACAGAAAGAAAGGATAATGATGAAATGTTGATTTGCCCCTGTGTGGCAAGCTTAAGAAACCTGTACAGAGAGGATGTCACCTTTTTTTTTTTTTTAAATCAATGCATGTACCAGAATTTGCTTTTGGCAAACATTGCTTAACTGCTGCTGTTTTCTATGAAGTCAATGAAGACTGAGTTAGATAATGAGCTGGCATGCACTTTTGAAATGTTTACTGTGTTCTTTAAAGTAAGGGGACATGCTGGTTCTTAAACTAATTTGGGTTTTTGTTGTTGGCTCCCCTGGCTGCTACTCCCCCCTTCTCCCTTGTCTTTGGAATAAACAAAATATTTTTTTAATGTATCAAAAGATTCAGTTATACAATTGTATACTCAATTGTATATTCCAAATGGCAAACAAATTGGTACATGTCAATAGCCATATTAATTTCATCTGTTTTCTCTGTAGTTTACACTGAAAGAAAAAAAATCTGTCTACTCGGGGTAAATGTAGCAGAAATATATTGTCTGAATGACAAGATATTCCACAGACAATGTAATCTTTTACTTCTGGGTTTTTTGTTCGTTTGTTTTGAGGGGGGTTGGGGGGGGAGGGGGGGATAGTAGCAGCAATTCCTCATAAGGGGAAGCTGCACCCACCTTGCTCAATGCAGCGTTCAGGAAGGTTATATATGGGAATTTCCCACCATTTGTTAACTAGGAATTTGATCTGAAAATGCAGTTTTTAATTCAAATTGGCATTTCCCGGCTTCATGCTGACATGCACTATCTTGTTAAACAGTGAGCTCATTTGTGATTCCAGCAGTGTCCAATCTCATTGTCAGAGGTGATAAACCAGTTCCCATCCCACTTTCTTTGTGCCAAATCATGCACTATGTACTCAAGACTTGAGCCTGATCCTTTTGTAGCAAATAGGAGATTTGCCTGTATGAGGACTAAGAAAGGAATGCAGGATTTGGCCTTGTTCTGAGAAGAATCTATAGGATTCGGTCTTAAATACTTTTAAAGTTTTATTTAGAGATCAAAGTTCCTGTACAAAGTTCTTGCCAAACTCTACTCTCTGTCACTTGCCTTCAATGTAACTACATATGTGAGTATACCAGATAGTATACCAGATAGTGAGTATACCAGACAGTGGTAAGAACCTAGAATGGTTGCACTTTGAAAGTCCATTCTGTTTTTGAAAGGTTCTACCATTTCCTGAGAATATGCTGCTGGAAATAGGAATCGCTCTACCAGCAGAATGAACTTTTTAAGTGCAACCATTGTAGATGGATAAATATACATAGTTAATGAAGCAAGATTTTGTCCTATGGTATTAACAGATCTTATGTGACTAACAGTGTTGCTTGACTCATTCACTTATACACCCATTATTTTAATTAAAATGCCTTTGAGATATAATTAAGCTGCCATTTTATTCCAGTTTGGGGGTTTCAGAGTTAAGCATACACTCAAACTCCCATTTAAGACAATGGTAAAATTCACATTGACTTCATTAGGTGAGAAATCAGACCCTATGGCTGAAAGAGATTTTCACAATTAGTTCTATTTTGATCTTCTTTTTTCTTTTTTTAGGATGGTGCTTGAGAGAAAAGAAAAATCATCAGTTGCTTACAATTTCACATACTCTGATAGCTTTTGTTTAAAAATATAGCATTGCTACCTTTTAAAAATCAAAGGAGGTTATGTGCCATGCAAGGAACCCTAAATAAGAATTCATTCCATTTGCCAATATAAGTAAGAGAAGATGCAAAACATGTAGAGATTTTGATGAAAATGCTGAATTCAGGTTAATGGCTAGCTACCAGTGATTTCACTGTTCAGTCAATCAAGCAGTTGTTGGCTTTTGAAAGCTAGTGAACAATCAACTTTATCAAAAGGAAATTCACATGCTACATCTCCAATAAATGGCCAGCCAGAGCCCAACCACAGGAGGACAAATTCATGTATTCATACAAAACAGAATTCTGTGTATAAATTAAGGTAGTTACCAAAGCTAAACAATCTTTTATTAAAAATCTGCTGCATGCAATCCCAGTGCAGGACTTCAGTCCTCCTAAATCATTGCAGTTTGGTGCCTTTTGCAGACTGATGTTTCAGCATCAGTAAATCAGTGTTTCTGGCCTTCTAATGTTATTCCAAGAAATACTTTCTTTCAAAGGCTACATTTAAGGGAATGAAATGCATCTCGAGACAACTGCACTAGGTCGCTGTACTCTGCCTTATGTCTCCTACTGTCCTGAACAGAACCACGTCAGTTCCACTCTGTTCAAAGCACTCTATGGCTCTTCCTGGGGCTGAAGGACTTTGTCCTAAGAAGAAAACTGAAGAAAAATGTATTTACTGAGGGACAACCTACCCTAAATTCTCAGTTAATGAGGGACTCATTGCTATATTTGCTTTCCAAAAGTTACTCTAAGTATAACCTTTCATGAGTGATGTACCCAAACATTTGGATACTAATACTTTAACTGTATCGCTGAATCTATTAACTTTATTTGAGGATATTGCAGATTACTTACTATATGTATTTTATTACTTTCAAACCAAACTTTGTACTTTTGGATAAGCATTTACCCAGATGTACAGACACTCTCTCCTTAACCTGTGCATTATATAATTTTACCATGAGCTTTAATAAAAAATTAAATCTCAAGTTACTGAGATCTTCTTGAATTCCTCCAAATCTTGATATTGAGGGAAGCATCTCGAAGTTTTACTGAACATATCTACATTGCATGGGTTAACAATACTAGCTGAACTTTGAATGTCTTGTCCCAAGGTACAACAGAACCCAGTGCAAAACCTGGATACATTCTTTTGGTAGCTGTCTCTTCTTCAGTTTCCCCCAAAGTGCAGGTCAGCAATTTGAAGAGGAACTCTTCAAGAAATTACAAGCTTGATTATGGACATTCTTTTTTCAGTGAACTGCTTGCTCATTTGATTAATACTCCAGATTACTCAACTGTATACCTCTATACATTGGGCCAGACTTGATTCACCATATGTGCCCTGTTCTGGAGACTTTATACTGGCTTCTTCCAGTAAAGATTTTGTGTTGATTTTAGAAGATCCTGGTAGTGACTTTAAAGGCAGGTTCATGGATTCATATTCTGCATTTCTTCTGTGCTTGAGTCTCACTTCCTCCCTCTGCTCTGAGCAGTTGTTGTTACCCATTTCATTATTTAACTTCAAGTCTTACAGGAACAAGCCTTTTCTGGATCCTTACTTGTGCTCCTGTACTGGGAAGTCCTGCACTAGGATTACTGACATACAGCAGATTTTTAACTCTTTGCCTTCTGATCTCAGGAAATTTGAAAGTCTCTGCTTTCAAATATGGATGAAAGATTTCTCTTTAGTGTCACACTCCACTAACCCTTTCATTTTGGTCTGTGAGACACCTTGTGTGAAGAGCACTATATCAATTTTCATTGCATGGCTCTGTATTTATTAAAAGAAAACATTGGGGCTTCTCAGAATCCCACCACACTACCCTGCACTAGAAGATATTTTACTCAGCTGCTGCTGTCTGCTGTCTTTTACATCTCAGCAAACAAAACATATGCATTGCAAGGGTGGGGGATGTATTGCAAGGAGGAGGGGGAGGAAACTATGTTAAAATGGAATTAAGATTGAGAAAATGTATCAGAAACTTATAAACACTACAGGGCTGTTGTGTTTATCTCCAATTTTCTGGGTTTAATTTAAAAGAAATCCTAACATGTTAAAGTAAGGAAATGTACAGATAAGGAACCCAAATAACATTAACTCCACCCTTTAGTGACACCATGCAATCACCATATAATTATGATTAATATTCATAGTCCCAAATTAGATAAATGGATTTATAAAGGCAGTTTTCTTTCATATCCCTCTTCCCCCTTAATGTAACTATACAGAGCTTCAACCCAACCCCAAGCATCACAAGCCAAGCATAAAATTAAGAGAGGTGCATGCAGCCCATCAGAAGCCATGGAGATCCATATTACTCAGGGGAAAATGATAACAGACACTAGACAGGCAATTTCTACTGTGGCATGCGATGCTGGATGGTGGGTAGTTGCCAGCAAGTGTGTCTGATCTATAGGCAGTCACAAACTTTCTTGAAACTGTTGAGCATGAGAACCCCCTTAAATTCAGACTACACAAGGGAGCCGTTAAATGTCCCTCTCTTTAATGACAATTATAGAAACCACAGCCCAACAACAGAAGCCACCATCCAAATCATGGAGTAGCATGGCAAGCCTGGTAGGAGCTGGACCATGCTGTCTGAGGGCTTTTCCCTTGGGTGTGAATGCACATGCAGGGGCTGGATAGTGTTTGGTGGAACCGTCTGTGTCTGTGAGTCAGAAGTAGCCAGAAGGAAACAGCCAACAGGAAAGCCAACTGGAAAGCCAATAGGCAACAAGTGAAGCCTTGTGAGAAAGCCAAAAGATCTTTTGGGTAGAGTGTTGGCTGGAAAGAAGCCTGGAATTGTGAGCAAAGACACTGACTTCTGTTTGATTCCTGCTGTGTTCAGGGAATCAGGAATTTGTTTTCATTATTTGTAAATAAACAGGATTGCATCAAAGAAATACCTGACTTCATCATAAATTTCTCCTCCTAATGGGAACAACCTGCAACCTTGAACAATGGTAACTACTCAAGCTAAAAAGAGGTAACATGAAGGAGGAGAACATTTTGGGCCTCTATATTGCAATTTGTTGTGTGCAGATGCACTGCTGTGCCCACATAGGCTCCCCACAGAGATTAATGGGGAAAAGTGTGGGTACTACAATCCATCTGTATGCAACAAACTGAAGACTAATGGCCTTCATGATTATTAAGATGATTCGAACCTTTTTATCACATCCCCTACTGGAAAATTGATTTTCTTTAAAAGCATGATTCCTAATACAAGTGAGCTCACAACAATGTTATTGAGAGATCAAGGTGGGTGAGATAATGTCTTTTATTGGACTAACTTCTGTTAATGAAAGAGACAAGCTTTCAAGTTCCACAAAGCTCTTTCTCAGAACCCTCCCCAGATGTGAAGAAGAACTCTGTGGAGCTCAAAAGTTTGTCTCGTTCACCAACAGAAGTTGGTCCAATAAAAGATATTACCCCAACCACCTTGTCTCCTTCATACACTCATACGACTACAACAACACTGCAAACAACAATATTACTGTTAAGTGGAGTTTGTTGAAATTCAGGAACAACAGTTGAACATTTCCAATGACAGTTTTCCCTCTTTATCAACCTCTTCTGTTGTGAAATACAGCACCATCACCTGTTCATTCAGTCACAGCAGGTATGTATCCAGAAGAACACCATCACCTAGCCTTTTTTGGTCTCAACCCCGTAAGTGACTAAAAGAAAATCAGTGGGTCATTTGAAAGAATTATATATTTTACAGGAACTTTAATAAGGAGTGGATGGTGGCTTTGCAAAACTTGTTAGGGAGAGACATGGTGTGGAGAGAATCCAGCTGAAGTGAATAGGAACCATGTTCCTGCCACTCACAGGAGAAACTGATCCTTAACGGCCAATTTAACAAACCATGCAAGTTTTGAATTCAGAATATGGAGAATCCCTTTGGTTGAGTAAAAACTGGCCAATCCAAAGAGTTGATTCTGATGGGAAGGTATGCTGAATCATATATGGGCAACCTATGCTTTTAGAGAAGTCATTGGTTACTACAACTTTAGCTAATTTTTTTACTAATTTGAATCAGGTAAATAAGACATTATAGAGATGGTATAAAATAGTTATTTATTAATAACAATTTGACTTGAAACATATGCTCATTTATTACATCAGTACATTGTGAAAAATATTTTTAAATTTCCAGTAGAAACACAGATGAAGTTTTTTAAAGGCAAGCAGAATTTGGTATGAATTTAGTTTTATACAGTTAGGCCCTGATCCAATTTGAAAGACTTCCACTTACTTGAGTGCAGTTTGGATCAAACCCTGAATTGAGTATGAACTGAGTAAAGACTTCAAGGTTTGACCACCATATTTTTTTTAAAGAGGGTCCCATGTTTGTGCACAAATATCAGGGCTACAAAAAAATAAACAAGACCAGCTGCAAGTGATACTACCTGTGCTACTGAAGTCTATCCTAGAAGTGAGCATAACTGAAATTCGGGAGGAGTCTCCCAACTTGAATGTTACAGTGGATACAGTCTATTCAAGAGAGAGAGAAAGTATTTTACAAGATCAGTGAGATACACTCTTATCCTGTTGTATCTTGGAAAGGCTTGGGTTAAGGATACAGTCAGTTTCAAAACAAAAGAGAGAATATACTGGACATCTACAACCCTGAGGGTTCAAGGTCAAGAAAACTAAAGATCCTGGGACCAGCTATTGAAGAGTTTGAAATCCCAGTTTACTGTACTCATGAGGGATTTTAAACGGTCAGGTGTTTGTTTAGTAATTAATACAGCCAGACCTGGACAATCTAAAAGAGTTCTAAGTTATAGTAAACAGTGAAGTGTGTGACCCAGAAAGCAGAGAATTCCACCAGAGGGGAAGCCATTGACTGCCGCCTCAGGGTAATAGAAGCTTGGTCGATAATTATGATGCAAAATTTCAAATCAAGCTACTGAAAAGTAGGTTAATAAAACACAGCAGTACAATGATAGTAGAGTTCAACCAAGCACCTATTGAGCTTTAGGACAAAATTTTCAAACATAACTACGGATCCTGGGTGTTCAACCTGACCCAACTTAAAGGGGCCTGATTCTCAGAGGATCGACGCTTCCTGGAAACCAGGCTTCCTCTAAGGTGATCTCAAGGCAGGCACCCACTAGATTTTTTTTTAAAGTCTGGCTCTCCTGGGTATTCAGCAAGTGGAGTAGTATTACAATTCCTGAAGGAGGAAGAAGGCTAGAGCAGAGATGGTAAATGATTTCCACCAGGTCACTCAAGCAGTCAATGACTAGACATCGAACCCCGAGGGATGACTGTGGTCTGCTATAACCACTTGTCAACATACCCTCCCATTTAATTTAACATTCTACAGCACCAAGTATATTTTTAAATATTTAATTGTGTGCTGAATAATACTTTCCTCAGATCCAAGCATAATTAATCTTTTTAATATTGGGTCTATCTCTTTCATAAGCTCCTCATAAGACAGCAGCAAAATATTGCTAATAATTTTGAGTTAATATGTGTTTAGAAGGTCATGTAAGGCTATTGCTGGGAGGATTAAAAGATTTTCTTTCATCCAGAGCCCCCTTTGTTGTAAGAAACCAAGGTAATTTAAATCAAGGATTTAGTCAGTCGAACCGGGACAAATCAACGGAGTAGAGATCTGAGAACTTGAAGCAAGAACACATTAGGCCAGCACGTTTACAAAGGAAAGGTTCTCCAAACTCACCAGGCCACTGACACAAAGTTAAGTTGAATGTTTAAAATTCTTCATTCTTTTAAATTAAGGGCAACAGTGGACATCTTGTTTCTTAATTATTCAGCAGACATTCTCTTATGGATACCTTCTTAAAGCATCATGGGTAAAGTATGGTAGCTGGCAAGTCACTTGAGTCACTAACACCTCAAGGTGTTTCTGACACACGTGTGCTTGATTTTGTACTTAATAACTAGCCAGATTTTGAGGGGGGTGAATGAGAGAGATTTCACTGGTTACTGCTCAGAAATAGTTGTCCATTGATATTAATGACAGAATTAATTCTTCCCTCTAACAAGTGTTTGTTAATTATTTGTGTGTGGGAATACATATGAAAGACACACAATATGGTTCTCTATCCTCCTTAGAGCTGACTGAATAATTGATTTTTCTAGTCAGGGACCAAGCCAAAAAAAAACCCCTCCCCCCAAAAAATTTTTGTTTCCCTCTGAACCAAAATTGATTTTTCCCCCTCACCAAAACTATCCAAAAATTGTAAAAAATTCATTTGGGGGAGTTTGTTTTGTTTTGGGTTGCTTTCATGTGTTTTTCACCTTTTTTTGTGTTTGTTTTTGAACAAATTAGCTAAATTTCAAAATGAAAAATCAAAACATTTTGAAACAAAATAGCCAAAATGAACACTTCTGACATTCTCAAAAAAGTTTCCCTTTTTTTCTTTTAGAATTATTCACTGAATTCTCTGAATTCTACCCAATTTTGTAAATAGTTTAGGTGCCCTGAAAAATGCACTTGTCAGTGAATTTACTATTTACCAAAAAAAAAAAAGCACCCAATCCTCCTCTAGTAGCCAGAACAGAGTCTGCTACTGGTTTTGAGCTGACAAAGTTGGGTCTTTTAGCTCAAACAGTAGGGTCCCACTTTCAGAGCCAGAGGTTCTAGCTTCCATTTCTTCTGCCAACAACCCACCCAGGGGTGTCACATTTCAAGAGGTGGCCTGGAGGGAGGAGTAAGCTGTGATGGATCTCTGAAATTGAGGATCCACCCGGGGCACCACATTATACATACATGCATAGGGCTTAATCCTGTCCTGGCTGGGTTAGTGAAAGGGTCTGGAGACACTGCTCAGTGTGTCCTCTGCTAAAGGAATCTTGTGAACAGGACAGGCTGGGGAGTATGCACTGTGATACACCTATGGCTGCTTGCATCTGAGCACAGAATACGCACTAACTGCAGATCATGCCTGCCTTGGGAAGAAGTGAATAGGCGCGTGTATTAACTGCCTTCTCTCCTAACTCTCTCTCAAGTGCTATGGACAGGTCTTGATATATTTGCTTGGGAAGAAAAGGCATCCTCTTACCCCTTCCCCCCCGTGCAGCACAGAGCAGGACTTTATACTGCATGATGTGCAGAGAAGAACATAGCACATTTTAAAACATATATGCAAATTCCAGCCAACGTGATAAACATCTCAAGGATTCCTGAACTGAAGTTCTCCTAAATTCATGCAGTTACAAGTGACTATAAAAGCCTATTGCGTCAATAATCCACAAAGAAGTTTATAATACACCTCATTAGAATCATCATAGAATCTTGTGCTAAAAGCGTTGCTAGAATCCTTGTACCAATGATCCACAGATTATAAGAGGGACCTATAGACTTTCATTAACATTTTTAATCATTGTCTGGAAAAAATGCAAAAGAATTTGACATATTAAAGTCTATATTAATGTAAAGTGTGACAATGAGGTTCAATTTAGAGCCCTAGCCTGCAGTCATTCAAGGTAATTAATTCCCACTGAAATCAGTGAAATGTAAGTGTGAACTGGTTGCTGATCCCAAAATGCTCAGCTATTAAGAAATTCAACATTTACGCCTCTTATCCATCTTTGTGTCTAGATCACACCCCCATACATTGATCACAAACCCCAGTAATACCTAGATACAGTGGATATTATGAAGACTGAATGGAAGCAATTAACTTGGTGTTGCCTTAAGTCAGGTCCTAATTATTATTTGTGTGTAGTTTGAGTGTTAGTAAGTTACTGCTATAGGGAATAGCATTAACAATAACAGGGTGAACTGAATATCAACCAAATGATCTTGCCCTCTGAATGAATCATGTTAAAATTAGAATAAGGCAGCATCTAAGCTGTGACTGTGTTTGTTCCAAAGTTCATTGCTAATAATACAACTTATATTGGAATAAATCAAAACCTAATAAATCTTGTCCTTAATATAGCCTTCGGTCCTGTGACATTTTCTGTCACTCTCAAACCTTAAAACTGACCTCTAAAATACACAAACTGCAGCTTTTTTTCTGTATGCCCCCCAATCTAACAGAGCACTTTAGCATATGAGCAGTCCCATTGAACAAGGATTATTAAAGCTAACTCAGTGTGGTCTTCAAATGCTACAGCAAATTGTCATTTGAACAAGTGAAGTCAATGGGAGTATTTACATGCTTAAAACTTAAGTACATACTTAAATGATGTGCTGGATCAAGGACTATATATTTAGACCATTTCCAAATGAGTTAGCTTTGCCGTAATGAAACTGCTGGAAAAAAATGGAAACAAATCTGCGTACAGTGCCTATAACCACAATTAAAGAGATTCAGAAATTGGATCTAGCCAATGTGTGGCTTTACCCTAGTAAACCATACTGCCACCTTAGATACTGCAACTTTGTGAACAGATGTTTTGAAGCATTATCAATAGGATTACTGTAGAATTTACTCATCATAAATCAGCATACTGCAGTGGCATTCCTGCTGGGCAGCTAATATAGCCTGCTCCTAATGTTCAGTCCGTACAGTAGTTCACATGAGGATGAGTGTGCTCACTACTCTTTGACATGACAGTTTGATGCAGCCTTTCAAGGCCATGTTGGCTTAACCTAACTTGCCCTTGTTCAAGGTCACACACCAACCAGTCCCAGTGAGCTGTGAGTGTTGCATACTTGGAACATTGGAACAATCAGAAGACACGTTTGTTAGACCCAATTTAAAACCATTTATCACTTGCATTAAAATAATAATCATTATCTATCAAGTACCAACACTGTGTTTGATGTGGTGCAGGCATATACAACAATGAAGTCCCTGCATAAAAAATGATGGCCTTGGTCAGTCATAGACAAAACACCTAAGACATAATACACTGGTACAACAGAACAAGCTTGAAGTAGTGAAAAAAAAATCTCAATGTCAAGACTGTTAGCGAAGTTGTTATCATTTTTACCCAGCACTGTACTTTAGAGCCTGTCTGGTACCATATACCTCCACTAAGAAATGAGGCTCAGCCATACCAAATCCATTAACATCCACTAGAACAGCTGGCACAAAATGATATTAGATGGGCTCACTAGCAGCATCTTCCAGAGAGCAGTTATATAACCACAGGTATTGTAAACAAGAAATGCTTCGGAGAGGGAGTGAAATGGTGAAATGGAAGATAACTGTGTGAATTCCAGCAAACAAAAAGCATTTGTGTGCATCCACTTCTTATTTTTGACTAGTCCCTTATGGGGAAAGAGCTCTGACTTCAGGTTGGAATTTTCCCCTTGGTTATATAAGCTTTCCCCTTTTCAATCATTCTCCACAGCAGAAATTGTGTCAGTTGACATCAACCAGATATTTCCCAGAAACTCAGAGCAACCAATCTTGATGACCTCTCCATTACTAGGTTTCTTTCTTTCTTTAAATCATAATCATGAACAGGGAATCCCAAGCCAAGCGACTGTCTGCACACCCAGCTCTGCGACACTGAGGCACTCATGGACAGATTGTCAAAAGAGGTCATCATGTTCTGAGTGCTGAGCGCTTAGGAAAAGCTGGCCTATGCCCAGGTGCTTAGAAGGGAGTTAGTTGTTCTGACTCAATTATAGAAAAGCTTTTTGACTTGCAGTGCAAGAGCTTGAAAACTTGGGGTTCTCCCCCAAAGATCAAGGGCAAGCAAGGTGGAAGGACACCAACATTCCAAACATCTCATCAAGAACCCAGCTGAAGAACCCAGTGGCTTTTTCATTCTCATGGAAAATATGATCCACTTTGAATTGCATCCATACAGCACATGGCAGATGCAGCTACCTTCTCCATAAATGGGGACTAAAACAAACTCCTATTTGAGACT
The DNA here is from genome assembly GCF_965140295.1 of Lepidochelys olivacea. Lineage (NCBI taxonomy): Eukaryota > Metazoa > Chordata > Testudines > Cheloniidae > Lepidochelys > Lepidochelys olivacea. The sequence continues at coordinate 106,791,662 of NC_140416.1, forward strand.
GGGGAGACAGACTTCAAATTATGGAACGCCTCATCAATCAATGTCCTAAACAATCATATCCTGCTAGTATTTCTGCCATCTACTCTGCGTCACCTGAAGCAGTTAATTGGATTGCCAACTTGGACAGCTTGGACATCTGACATTGCTGTTTCTATGCCCCATGAAAGAAGGACAATGAGAACTGAGCTCTTCTGAAAAAATTTGACCCTTAGTTACTAAGTTCTAATACCCTCATTATTGAAGACCAAGGGACCTGGTGTAAATTGTCATGGCTCCACTGAAGTCAACATATCTGACAGTTTACACCAGCTGAGGATCTACCCCCAGATGGCATGTATCTGCATGGGTATACAAAAGAAAGGAGAAGAAACAACCTGCCCTTCTTTCCAGCCCCTTTCTTTCCCTGTGCAGGGACTAGTTACATCTGCAGTCCCTTTGCTCGCCTAATTTCAGACTGTTCCCTACTAGTGCCCACAACAAAAGGAGTTCCAGGGCCACAGTCCATTGTCCGTGCTGGCTGGATGTACAGTAACTCCTCACTTAAAGTCATCCTGGTTAACATTGTTTCGTTATTAGGTTGCTGGTCTATTAGAGAACATACTCATTTAAAGTCACGCAATGTTCCATTATAAAGTTGTTTGGCTCGCCCCACTCCACCTGCCCGCCCGGTGCTCCTGCCGGGGAGCAGGGTTGGGGAGTCGGAGCTTGCCCCATTCCGCCCATCTGGCGTTCCAGCTGGGGAGCAGGGTCGGAGCATGGAGGCTTATCCCACTCCGCCCGCCCAGCATTCCAGCCGGGGAGTGGGCAAGCGCCCAACCCCGCTCCCCAGCAGGAGCGCCGGACAGGCAGAGTGGAGCAAGCCCCCGTGCCCTGACCCCACTACGCCCTGCCTCAACCAAGCTTCACAGTCATCATTGGTGAGTACAGTATTAAATAGTTTGTTTAAAATTATTTAAAACTTATACTGTATATGTATATAATGTCTTTTGTCTGGTGAAAAAAAATTCCCTAAAACCTAACCCACCCATTTACATTAATTCTTATGGGGAAATTGGATTCGCTTAACATTATTTCGCTTAAAGTAGCATTTTTCAGGAACATAACTACAACGTTAAGCGAGGAGTTACTGTACTGGGAAGCAAATACATGCTGTGTCCTGATAAGGGGTAATGCAGCAGGCAGATTCCCTGGCATGCTGTGGTGCCCCACCGAGGGATTGTACTTTGTTGAGACACAATGTCTGTAAAAGCCCCCCTGAGGTGACTGAACACCACCCACACCAAGAAGTATGGTTCAGTTCAGATAATGTTCCCACAAGTTCACATACTTATAGAAACGTATGGAAGATTCACCCATCCCTTCTTCCCCTTCTGTGTACTGATCACTTCTATTCTCTGGATGAAATCAGCAGCTGTGAGAGCCAGAGAAGAAAGGGGCAATATTTTTTCTATTATGAAAATTCCTTCTCTTCACGCCGTTGGGCAGCTGTGAGAACAATACCCCTCTCCATCACCAGTCAGCTTTTGCAGTTGCTGTGTCTTACTCTTTGGAACCACACATATTATATACAATGTAAAAGTCAACCAAAGTCTACAAATTCTAAATTAAAGCTCTTTAAACAGATGTGTACTTAGAAACAGAGCTATAATCATGTACTGTACGTTGTGTGCTTAAATAGTGCACGTAATATAGTTCACTGTAATAACTACTCAATACTCAGGTTTCTAGCACGTTTGGAGGATACAGACAGGAATTAAATTTCAGTCCTGGAACTAGTACTGGAATACAGCCAGTCCCATATGATTCATAAAAATTCCCCTGTCAGAATGATGTGTCCTGCTGTCTTGATGCCTTGACCAAGTTTCCTGAAGTTCTTGTTATTATTAAGGTCCTGAGTGTTAACAAACTTAAGCTGAAAGTATTTTAATCTAGCACCATCCATACTGAAGCTCCAGTTATAACCTTTGAAGTTGTTTCTCCATCATGCATATCATTTAATGTCATCTCTGTTTGTATTTTTAGTCTTCTGCTCTATAAAAATGAATAAGGCAATTTTAAAATAGATAACGGAAAAGTACAAATTTATAACAAAATGGCAACCATTACCATCCCATCAAATTACACTTGTTAGCTGTAACCCAGTGTTGAGAACCATAATTGGGTAACTATTATTTTTAGCCTATTTCTAAATACTCTTCAATTCTACAGTTCTCTAAAAAAAAAACCTACAGTTCTCTACAAATTATATTAACTTCCCTCAATATACATCCTCAAGCTTCTCTGTTTCCATTCATGTTTCCCAGCTGTCCTTGAAACTGAACTGAGGTCATCCATGTTTGTTCTTATTTATGGATTTGCTGGCTTTTTTGTGTTTGTTTTTTACTTTCCCCTAGTTATTCTGTGTGGTAGTATCCGAGTGACAATATGTCAGAGCATTGGGAACAAAGATGGTCAGAAAAAGTGGAATTTTTGAGTGTTTTGCATTTTCATAAAGTCCCTTCTAATTTTCTAGACAGCTATTGAAAGAATAAGAAATATTAATCCCTATTATAAAGTAGTAAATCTTTTTAGGATTATTAAGTAGTCTCTACGCTCTCATGGAAATATTGGTCCCCCTTACTTCAGCCGTAAGCTTTAGCCAGCAGATGGTGAATGCTCCCCTCACTCAGACAATCTGCAAAGCGTATTACACAGCATGGTTCTCCTGCCACCCCCATATAATATAGTCCTATCCTGGCAGTATTCTTGTGGAAGAGGATGTACCAGACAGCATCTGTGATTTCCCCTTCTTGCACTGACAGGGCAGGATTTGGTCCAGGAAAAGGGAAACATGTGTTCGGAGACCCTACGTTCATTAGGGTATGTCTACACTGCTCTTAAACACCCACATCTGGCCCATGTCAGCTGACTCAGGCTTGTGGGGCTCAGACTACTGGGCAGTTTAATTCTGATGTAAATGTTTGGGCTCAGGCTGGAGTCCAAGCTCTGGGACTCCATGAAGGGGGGAGGGTCCCAGAGCCCAGACTCTAGCCCAAGGCCTAATGTCTACGCTGCAATTAAACAGTCCCTTAACCCAAGCCCCACAAGCCTGAGTCAGCTGACATGTATCAGCCACAGGTGTTTCTGTGCGCACTGTAGGTATACCCTTTGAGATTGAATGCACCATAGATGTGAGGGCTGATATTTTCAAAGCCGTCCTTAAATTATTTGAAATAATTCCCTTAAAAGCGGTATCAGCTGGATGTACCAATCATAGAATATCAGGGTTGGAAGGGACCTCAGGAGGTCATCTAGTCCAACCCCCTGCTCAAAGCAGGGCCAATCCCCAATTTTTGCCCCAGATCCCTAAATGGCCCCCTCAAGGATTGAACTCACAACCCTGGGTTTAGCAGGCCAATGCTAAAACCACTGAGCTATCCCTCGCCCCTCCCTTAGTAAGTAAGTGTCCAACCAAACCTGCCCCTACTATCCCCACCTCTTTGGCTAACACAGCTGATGCAATTTTTGAGAAGGATATGGTGCAAGAAGAAGGGCACTTGCTGGAAGGAGACCAGAACTTAAGTGTTGTGTCTCTGCAGTCTGAATTCTAGTTTAAAAGTCAGGTTCCTCAATAAGCTTCAAAGAGGTAAAACAGCCAAAAAATCACCTTAACCAGTTAAACCAGGTGGATGGCTGCTTTGTTTCTCCAGCGGGGCTCAAAGAAGGGAAGTTTACCAGTGCATCTGGCTCAAAAAGTGTTGAGAAGGAAGAAAAATCCACATTTTCAATAATAACATATTTATTTCTCCAAAGACTCATTTATTGTTTCAGAGAAACTATCATGCTTCACTCTGGCGATAATGTGATCTTACTCAGACAATAATAAAAATGATCTAATCTGATTTTATGATTGCTCTTTTTTTGCTGTATTTAAGCAACACCAAACCACCACACAGACATTATAAAATCAAGCTGCTTTTCCATGGGGTTTTTTATTCCATTTTACAGCTGAATTGACTGAGATACAAGAAAGACAAGTTACTTGCCCTGGACCATGCAGGGTGAGGTTTGTGTCTGTGCACAGGGGTGAATTCTTAGTGCACATTTGGGTCCAGATCCTGTATTCCTTGCACAACCAGTTCTCCCACAGACTTCACTGTGTGTTTAACTGGCCTGACTTTAGTGGGAGACTTGTGGGTTTCCCAGGAATGAAAGATCAGGTCTTCAAAGACAGACCTCTCTTGCAGCTTTCATTACTAGAGCGCATGCTGCCTCTTGCATAAGCCACTCTTCTTAGGAGTTTTAAAAGTCACACTTGACTGAAATATTGCATTTAAGTTCTCTGTCCTGAAGCCTAATTTTTCACGTTTGAATCCTTACTACTTTAAAAATAAAAATAACAACATTATACCAGGGCAAATAAATTAAAATGAACATTTTCCAATGTTCCCTAATGTGGAAAAAGTCCAGTCTTTTCATGCCAAAAATTTGTCATGTGAACCAGAGGATTTGGATGCATTCAGAGGAGGCTGGTGACATGTGCAAGCAGGTAAGGAAAACAGTCATGGGATCGTCAGATCAGACCCAAATCATGGCAGAGTCACATTCTGTCAGCTGGATATTGTTGGAGGCCATTGGATCTTTTGACCATAAAAACGAATATCTAACAAGTTATTTTCTTTAGGAAATTCCATCTAGCTCGCTCTTCAAAATTAACTTTGCAGGAGGGTGCTTAATCTATGAGCCTGGGTGTAACTGGATGCACATCAACAATTTGAATTGCAAAGAGTCCCTGAACACTTGCTTTCTTGAAAGGCTGTTATGAGGATTAACTATTATGGCCCAAATTATAGCCAGCCCTTGCATGGGTGCATGGTGAGGGGGAAGGTGCAATGAACATTCACCCATTGTCATTAATTGCCATTAATGAAGAACTGTTTATAGGCTCCCTGGCACAGGGACGGCTTGTACCGCACCTAGCACAATGAAGCTAGCCACATATCCAGACTGCGCCCTCCACAGAGCAAAAAAGAGACTGCTCCCCTTTCAATCTGTGGAGGGCAAGTGGCCTCAAAAAGTGGTGGGGGAGTAGGTATGCCAAGGAGAGCGGAGCCTGCTGGCTGTGGTGGGGAGCACAGGTTGTATCTTCCTAGGGAATTGCACAAGTTCTCTCCACCCCACATGCCAGGAAGCTCCTGAATGCATAAGCCCTGCTAGAATTCCCCCTAGGGGATGCAACCACATGCTGTCCCTAGTGCACGTGGTCCCTTAATGATATCGCCTGGCCCTTAATGGGTTGTGTTTGAACTTAGTTGAATTTAGGTGCTATCATAAAATACTTATTATCTTGCTTGTTACTGGACAACTAAAGGAAAGGGTCAGACTGTCAGCTGGTGTAAATTGGCATAGCTCCTGCAAGGACAACTGAGCTGCTCCAATTTGCCCCAGCTGAGATTCTGGTCTAAGTCTCTATAGACTCAATACACAGCACTGGCTCCCTAGGAACTCTTCACAGTCTATTAGATTAGAATCCTAATATCTGAAGGTGAGATTTTCAAAGGCTCTTAAATGAATTAATACTTGGGCTCCTAAATCACTTAGATTCTTAAAAATCACATCTTTATAGGAAATTAAATCCCTATTGCACACAACAGATTGTAAGATTAAAAAAATACACATTTGAATAGTCCCTAAAAATGGCTGAAATATATATTTACATAAGAGAATACAGTGGCAGCATATACTTGTCAGATAAAGTATTTATTATAGCTGTTTCATCTCTGATAAATAAAATCTCCATAAAAGAGTTGCTTAAATAGTTAAACTAATTTGTTAGGGCCCCATTCAGGAAAGCACTTACGCACATGCTTATCTTTAAATGTGTGTTTAAATGCCATTTACTTCAGTGGTACTCACACAGTTGTTTAACTGTTGTTCTGAACAGGGGGGTTTCCATGAATTGGAAATTCACGTGAATATCTAAAAATAATTTTAGAGAATGAGGCCCTACATGCAAGAATATCTGTAAATGGGAAAAGTATAGCTGATGGGCTGAAAGACAGTCAGCTTTCTTAATGCAGGGATTAATAAAAGAGAAAGTTTTTATACAAAAAGTCCTGGTTTAGGACATTTTTTGTACACATATATTGTCTGTTTCTTAATAGAGGTCTCAGTCCTGCATTCCTTGCACAGCAAAAACTCCCACTGATCTCTTTAGGAGATTTAGTTGCAGTAGTAAGTTAGGACTGGGCCTAAAGGGGAAAAAAGGGTTAGCAATGTGTTAGAAACATTTTAAGGTTTATTAATGAACACAACACAAACTTCAGAGTCAGAACCAAGTGAACATTCTGAGAAACTCCTATTGGGGAGTAGTGTTCGTGATGGCATGCAGAAAAAAATATATAGTGCAGGAAATCCTGACCCCAATGGGAGTTTTCTCAGTGACTTCAGTGGAGTCAGGACTTCACCCAGCAAGAGATCTGAATGCCTGTTCTTGTAAAGGATGGAAGGAAACAGTTCAAGAGACATATGAGAAGGGAGGGTACAGATGGAGGAAATAAAAGCCAATTGCAAAGGCTTAAGGCAACATTTAAGAAAAGGCAAAATAGGTTGCGATAGAAGCGGCTAACAGAATTTTAACACCTCCCAACCAAAAGGCAGTGTGCTTATAGGCAGCAGCGAAAGAGTCAGTCAAAATGTCATTGCTCACTATATTTTCTATTATCTGTGTTTAGCTAAGATAACCTTTTATCTTGTGTCTCGGTTACTGCAACATCCTTCTCTCTGGCCTTGACAAATACAAACTTGCCCCACTCATATCCCTTCACAATGTTGCTGCAAAGATCATTTTCCTAGCCTGTCCCTGTGACCATGTCACCCCTCTCTTTGCATCCCTTCGCTGGAACCGCTTCTCTATTGCATCAATCATAAGCTACTTGATTCACTTCCAAGGCCCATCATGACTTAGCCCCACCCTACTTATCATTTCTTGTTCAGTATCAAAAGGTTGACTCTCACCTCCAGTTGGCCCATTATCCTACCCTCCATCATCCCTTGTTAAAACTGTCAAACAGGCACCTTCATGTTTTCTCCCATGCCACCCCTTGCACCTGGGAGAAGCCACCTGTAAGCATCCTCAAAGCTACCTCAGTGCCCTCCTTCACATCACTCTATAAAACTCTCCTTTGCCGTAAGGTCTACAAAAACTTGACAATAGTTAGGCTGCTGGTGTGCTGATGCCATAGCCTAGCATGCTAACCAATGCAGTCTCATCACTTCCTTGTACTCCCCCATCCATCTGTCTGTAACCACCTGTTTCCTCTTCTCTTATACTCAGATTGTCAGCTCTTTGAGGCAGAGAATGTTCTTTTGTTGTGTGTTTGTACAGCTCCTAGCACAATGGGCTCCTAGGTGCTACTGTAATACAAACAAATAATAAAAGGAAGAAGAAGAATGCTCAGTTTGCAGCCAACACTAATGCAACAACTATGTACATTAAACTACGTTAACATTCCCTCAGCACACATATGCTAAGGCATAGGTGAGCGCTAGTTTTAGAAGGATTAGATTTTTATCTGTAAATGTTAGTAGATGTAGATTTCACTGTGCACACACAAGCCGATGACAAAATAGAGATTTACAGATAGGCAAAGTAAGAAAAAGGCACTTGAGAACTTACTAGAGTTTCATTTCAGAATACTTAACTTTGTATATTTTGAAACGGAATGTTGACAATTTGTGTTTTAATGGCTACAAAACTTTAACTTTTTGATTCTCAATGTCCACTATCATTAAATTATTGTCTGAACACACACTCCTCCCCCCACACACACATAATTCCCTGCAACTGTGAAAATTTAGATCGATAAAAAATGAAAAAAATACTTAAAAATAAACATCAATGTTATCCATTGAAATTATTTTTTTTAATAAAAACTAATTCTCCTAAGCCTAACTGCAGCCATCTCTAAACCACCTGCAGGTGCCCCTTTGCCAGAGGTCAGCTAGGCCCGTTTTCCCCAACTGGAGAGGGACAGAGTAGACAGTGCATGAGAAATTAGGATCTGGCCCTCAGCATTTTCCACCAGTTACCATGCAGCGACCTGTGAAATTATCCCAGCTTTCTCCAAGAAATAGTAGGTAAATGTGTGGTAGCTAAATCTGGCTGGGAAATAGCTTTTGTTCCCACAAAAAAATGACAAACATGAAAAAGGTTTTCTTTGGATCAAAATTTTTCTTCAAAAAAGAATGTCTTTAAAAATTTTTAGCCAAAAACTGAACAATTTTCAGTTTTCTTATGGATAAAAACCTGAAATTGAATTTGAATATTTGATACTTCCTGTGGAAATTTCTGTTTGGGCAAAAAGCAATTTTACATGGAAAGATACCAGCCAACTCCAGTGACAGTTACTGGCCACTGTTGACTTTTTAATTTGGACCACTCTGCATTGTTACAAGTTTTTCAGACTGACATCCTTCTTCAACTTTAATGGTCCCCAGCCAACATGTCACCAGTGCTAGCCCATCTCTAGTCATGCTCCTGCCTTCATCTGATATTGGAGTAGGTCCCCAGATTGGACTCCATTGACCACTAGGCTGATCCAGTACAGCAGTTCCTGTTGTATCCTTTTCCTCTTTTCCCTGTTGCTTCATAATTTTGTGTTCTCAGCTATTCATCCTTTCTTATCCATCTTTATTAGCATTAGCTGTCCTAGAGCAGAGCATATCTCAAGGATAGGAGTGAAGAATTCTGAAAACCCTCCAAGTTCTCCGTTGAACAGTTTTGTATCCAAGGGAACGAAGTCCTGAAATTAGAAGTTTCATTTAATTGGGGGGAGGGAGGGAGAAGGGGAAAATGGAAACTACATCATGCATCATAAACCCAACTTTGACACTTCTCAATGCAACATTTTATTGCCTAAATACTATATTATTATGACTCATGTCACAATAATCATTATTAAATCTGGGTCAAAAACTAAATGAACCATTTTAAAATGACTTCAAAATCTCTACAGAAAACAAAATAAGCCAATATACTTATATTTCAATAGTCTTGGCCTCTGAAGTAAGTTTAATACTTGATTTCCCTTTGCCAACAAGATAATTTTTTGGACAATCTTTTTTCAATAAAAGTGTTGATTCACTTCTGCCAGGGAGGACCCATTCCTTCAGCCTTCTCAAATTTAAAGTTTACAAAGAATTATGCAACCAAAGTGGAACTTCTCATGCTTAGTGTTTGATTCAAATTTGTTTTTGAAGGAGAAATGTGACCTCAAAACCTGTAGCGTGTTTATGTTAGGACTTCCACAAACATTTTAGCAAAGCATTGTTTGCCGATATTCTGTAACCCAAAATCACATTGTGACTGGTTTGAAAGGGGAGTGAGCAGTTAGTATTAATTGAGCCTGCAAACACATAAGTATATACAGACCTTTATTCATGAGTAGTCTCCTTGAAGTCAGTGTAAGATTACTTGTGCAGAAGCGTTTGCAGGATTGGGTCCTTACTGGTTACTGGACACCCGTGGGAGGATGAACTTATTACTGAAAGGAAACATCAGCAAGGAACAGGGCAAAAACATGAAAGAAGAGGACAAGATTATCCTCTTCTCTTTCTCTCCTCTCCTTCCTACTATGCCTTTAATTTACTCAAAGATTTATATCATTGACTTGCCGGACAGGAATTCACAAGATCAGTCTACTCTATAGCAACAACTAGTATTACTTCTTGATCAGAAATACAGTGGGGTTGCATGGGCTTCTCCCCAGAAAACATTTTGTTATTATCATCTGTGGATGAAAGGGCAATTGTATTTTTGTGGGGGAGGGTCTTTAATAACATCTCTTGGTGCTGTTACTAAACATAGCAACTCCTTCAAATTTCTAGGAATAAAACCCATTCGTGTGCAGACTGATGGGTTTTTTAAGTCCTATGATCTAATTAATAATGATCTAATTAATAATATTAAGTGGATATATAGTTTAGCTAAGATGAATAAGATGAATGGCCCAAATTCTGCCCTCATTTACACCTGTGCAACACAGTTGATAGTAATGAGGTTGATGGTAATGAGGTTGTAACTGAGACTGAATTTGGCTCCATAATTTTTACACGCGATGGCACTTTTCCCCCTGCAGAAAAGGGAAATAACTCTTAAGATTTTATATTTTTCCACATTAAACTGAGAAGTTAAACTGAAGAGATATTTCTGCAGATTTTTCCTTCTTTTTCTACGGACATATTGACTACTGTTAGTTAACACCTGCAAGAATAAGATACTCCTATTTTCTTATGCAATGGAATCTTTGTGCCTGGGGATCGGGTATGGAGATTTTATTTTAAGGGTATCCCTACACAGATTAAACAGAAACAGAAACATTTTAAATGTTTGAAAATCAGGGGAAATGGTATTCTGGATAAAACGACAAATATGAAATTACACAGTCACCACTGACAGTGGGTCTGATTCACTTTTCACTTACTGTGTAAATCAGGAGCAATGCCACTGAAATTAATGGAGTTAAATGGCTTTAAAAACAAAGGGTGAAGTACTGAACAATGGCAAAACTCCCTCTGTCTTCAGTGGAGCCAGGATTTCATCCACTGCATTTGACATCAGAATCAGGCCCAGTACATACCTCACAGGTGCCCCTGAAGCATTACTCTTGGTGGCCTACTGACCTTTGTGTTTTAAACGCAAGCTGTACTTCCGACTCTGAGGTAAACCCTGTGCTAAGGTAGCATTGACATTGTTTACTGTCTGGCTGTATAGATGTCTGGCACAGATTGCAAAGTACAGTAGCACCAAAAAACTGTACTCTATGCATACGTGCATAAGCTCCCTCGGTGGATTTCATCATACATTTTGCATCTGAAATTAAAATCAGGGCTTTAATGCCTTTTGCACTATTCATGGTTTGCAAGAGACAGGTAAACAATGTTACCATCTGAATAAATATCTCATGGTTGATTCTGATCTCACATTAGTATAACTCCACTGGCTACCATGGGTTTGTTTCACATTTACACCATATAGATGAGATTGGAATATTTTTTTCTTTCTACATAGTACATAAGAATTGCCTTACCAGATCAGGGCACTGATCTGTGTAACCCAGCAGCCTGTCTCTGACAGCAGATGCTTCAGTGGACATGCAAGAAATTCCATAGTGGACTATTACTGAACCATTTCTCCCACATTTTGCAAAAGAACAGCACAGCCATATACATCACACAGAGCTCACAAACACACTAATAAAAGCAAAAGTTTATTCTCGACTGAACAAATGTATTGTCAAGTCCAGAGCAATGAGAAAGCGCCGTTCCATTACCTTACTGTCTCTCCAAACAAAGGCTGGGAGATTGTTTACTGTTTTTGCAGTAATGGGCTGCACTGCATTTGCTGATGTCAGGAATTTCAGCTATATTTAGTTTATGTAAGCTAGTGATATAGAATCACAGTTTTATTACACAAGCTAACAAATCCAGATACGATACAGCACAGAGGCCAAGCTTCAGTGTTACCATTGAGGACATTCCCAGTACAGTGCCAAAGGAACACTACTATTACTCTTGCCATCACATATATAACTTGTGCCCAGTTTGGGTTTTTCTGTAGATTTTAAACCCTGAGCCACCACCCACTTTGCTGCCAAAGCCAATCAGATAAAGCAAAATAGGCACAATACAGCAGTAGTAACTACTTCCCTGTTCTACTATTGCAAATGCCACATTATGGCATCCAACGATCTTTTACAGAGAGACAGACATGTTTCCCAACTTGCTGGAAAGGTGCAAATAATGTCTTCATGCCTACTACATAATGACTTAGGTTTTGTCCCAAAAGACTCCTTTCTGCAAACATTTTCTAATCCATTTTTTTACCTACCAGATAGAACTCAAACTACATTTCCCAGAGCTGCCACTGCAAACAAAAGGCGTTCTCTCCATGTCCAGCCCCGGAAAGAGCAGCACATGACTGCTCTTATAAGGGTGCCTTAAAGTATAGAAATCCTCATGACAGGCTTTAAACAGAGGGCCATTTCTTCAGCTTGTGTCAATCTGGGTCATGCCATTGAAAACAATTATGCTACACCAACCTACAGCAGTTGAGTATCTGGCCATAAAAAGAGAGATTGGGAGAGTGTTTAGAATTACTGCAGGCCTCCTCATGCTCAGCTGCACACTGTATACCAAGGTGTGAATGGGAATGTATCTGACACTTCATAATTTGTTTGCCATAAAAGCATTTCAATCACTGGTCTGCTGACAACAGACCTGGAACCTAAAGTTATTTTCTCTTAGATGGTGCAACTGTACCGTAGCAGGTAAATTCTAGGGTAATTTTCTCGAGACAATCTCTGGGCCTATCTTGCGAACACTTACTACCAAGTAGGATGACCAGATAAATTGGGATGGGGGAGGGGGTAACAGTTGCCTGTGTAAGACAAAGCTGATAATATCGGGACATCTGGTCACCTTACTAAGAAATACAGTGCTTACTATCACGAACAGCCCTGCTGGAGCTGCTCACTGTAATAAGCAGGACACTCGATGAGCATTTGCAGGATCAGATCCTATAACATTTTGAGCCAGATGATAGCCTTTGCTCCTGCTGACTAGCACTTTACTCCACAAGTGGCCCCACTGACACTCTCCATTAGGAGTTTTAGAATCTGACCCTGTACAAATAGAGGCACATTGATACCCAAGCTTGTTCAGTTAGGATCACGCAAAAGAGTCTATTGTTAAAATTCCATAATATCTCATTTAGTATGAGCTAGCAAAAATGAGGTAGCAGGCCTGGTAAAGATTTTTTATCACATTAAAAACACTGGGTTAAGGGTTAAGCAGAGTCACAGACTTGCTGCCAAACAAACGTTGTGGTTCTCGTAACAATGAACTTTCTTTGTAACAGGATGGATAAAAAGTTAATCAACTGTGTATCATGATCATTGCACTCTTAGGCTTACTGGCAAGATTAAAATCTCACCATTTAACAGCAATCCATAAAGAACAAACAGATTAACGAGAAACAGCAAAGTTGTATTAACATTTTTTTTCAAGAGCACACATTTAGGAAATGCCAGATCTCAGTGTAAAATGGACAGTTTGTGGAAACTACAGGATACAATGACCTGCAAATACATATTTTCCTCTCCTTGCTGTTCATTGCCCCCTTTGGCTTTTTGACTGAGACCATCCTCTCCTACAGCATCAAACCCTGCTCACCTTACTCAGGTGAGTACTTCCTGAAGTCAATGGAACCCCTTTCCTGGCAGTAAAAGAAGCCAGATTTAATTCTGGGTGTCACACTGTCTGGAGTGGCTCACGGCCATCAGTGTCAACCTCAAGGCAGGCTGTGAAAAGGCAGGGCAGAACCCCCAAACTGGAAGTATGTTCTATAATTAGATTTCACCAACCCAGTAAAAAGTGTGAACTCCTAAAGCACTAGAACAGTGTTACTATGGAGTCACAGACGGTCCCCTTGGGCACTCCAGTCTATCTTGCTACCCAGTTAAATTGGATTATGTGATAGATGGTCACTTTATACCAAAAATCACAATAATATTCAGCAAAAAGAAAAGGAGGACTTGTGGCACCTTGAACCAATCACTTACCCCAGGTTAATTGTACTCAGATCTCAAACCAAAGACAATTCCTGCAGCCAATCCTCTAATAAACTAACTAAAGATTTATTAACTAATAAAAGAAATAGGAGTTATTTATAAGGTTAAAACAGGAAACATACACACACAAATGAGTTACAGTCTTAGATTTTAAAACATAATAATAGCTTCTATAATAAGCAGCTCTATATGTTCTTTAAGGATGACCCATGCCAAGCAGCAAAGGGACCTTTTGCTTATGTTTAGGAATCTTTGCCCCTCAGAGTCCAGACAGCATAAAAAATCCAGTTTCTTCTTGTCAAAGATTTTATCCCCTGCCCCCCCCCACACACACACACACACCCCAGAATCCAAGCTGATGGGACAAGCACTCCTGCATGTAACCTCTTCATGGGTGCAGGGGGAACAATCGACAAAGTCTTTGTTCTACAATGGCCCATTTGGATTCAATAGTCCTTCCTGATGCCCAGGAGATCACGCCTCTTGGGGTACACTATGTTATAATTTGGGATACAGAGATTATAAATAGGATTAATACAGGCAGCATCCTGCAAGTATTCCATAAAGCAAACCAAACAAATTGTTATCACTGTAATATCTATTCTGATAATGCTAACACACAGGTAAGCCTAACTCATTTCCATCTATGCATCTGTAAGTGTTCAGTGAAGCCTAGGAACTTTTGCATAAGCTGGGACCTGGTCTGCCAGCATCGCAGTGGGATGCTGCCTCCTGCCTAATAAGAACTATTCTTACATTGAATTAGTAACACCATAGCATGCAGTAAGGATTGGATCCAAACCCCACTGAAATAAATGAGTCATTCCAATTACTTCAGTGGCTTTGGATCAGGCTCTAAAAGACTATTTGTATGCAGTCCCTGGTGTTTCCCTTGGTTTATTTAAAGAATCATTTCTCTGAAATCCAAGCAGCAAAGCTCTATTTTTTTTTTTAAGACATTGGATGATAGTTCTGGTTTGGTTCAATGTTCCTGTTAACTAGGGTCAGTATGTGCCTAATAATTGCACCTGAGGAGAAATCCATCACAGCGTAAACAATCACTGTAAAACAATAAAAACTCCCAGACTGGAAGAGTGAGCTGCCAAACCCTTTCAACAGCCAGCACTCTGGCTCTACTTGGAAATAACATATACCTAATAGCTCGTTGCTCCTTTTTGATCTGAGCAGTTAATCAAATTTCAGGGCCCTGGGATGATCCAGTTGGGAGTAGACACCGGTGATAGGTATTTCTTTGATATAGTTTTGTTTATTTACAAAGATACAGAAAATTCTATGTCTCTGAATGCAGGAGGAACCAACAACGAAAGGAGCAATTTCTTATCTTACAGTCCCAAGCCTCTTTAGACAACACCAGACCCAAAAGTTCACTCTTTAGCTTTTCCAAGGGTTACACGGTGTTCATGGCTCCTGCCAGGCTTTCTTGCCTTTAGCCTCTGCCTCTCCCCCTGTTCTTAACTGTTCTCAGTTTGGATGTGTTCTCTCAGGGCTTGTCTTCATGTACAGCACTACAGCTGTGCCACTGTAGTGCTTTAGTGAAGACGCTACTAAACCAACAGGACGGCTTCTCCAATCGGCATAGTTAATCCACCTCCCCAAGAGGCGGCAGCTATGCCAAAGGCAGGGACACCAATTAGGGGGAGCGGGGAGGTGGGAGCCCACCCCCGAGTTTCGTACAGGTTGTATGTGAGCTCCCAGGTGGAGCTATAACTATAGCACAGCATTAGTGTGAAATGTCAGTTCTGCAGAGGAGATGTGCCCCGGGCAGGGAGTCAGTATTTTCTTTACAAGCAGAGGCAGGGTGATTAAGATAAGAAAAGGCTGGTGATTAAATTAAGGATCTGGAAGTCTAGCCTGTAAAATAGGAATCCCAAGGGGTGGGGTGGAGGGTTGTTTTAGAGGTAACACATGGGACTCAGAAAAGCCCTCTAAGCCAAGGTTACATTCAGAAAAGGGAGAGATTTGGGAGCATAGGTGAAAAGGGGTCAAAACCAGGGAAAGGGATAGTAGTGGTATAGAGAAGCTCCCACCATAACTGTGGTACTTATGTGGTCCCATCACCATAGTATCTGAGCACCTCACAAGATCTAATCTATGTCTCCTCACAGCCCCTTGGTGAGGTAGAGCAGTGCTGTTATCCCCATTGTACAGATGGGGCACTGAGGCACAGAGAGACTAAAGGCCAGATTTTCAAAGGTGTTTAGGCACCTACTGGGATTTTCAAAAGCACCAAGAATGTTAGGTGCTTTGTAAACTGTACTAGATGCCTAGCTTCATCTTTGGGTGCCTAAAAAAACCTTTGAAAATCTGTCCCTAAGGCACTGGCCTAAGGTCATACACAAAGTACATTGGGGTGGGGAGGTGGCGGGGAGTGGGGGAAGGAGTAGAACTGCCAGGTCTCTCAGGGCTAGCTCCCTATCCAGCAAACCAGCCTATTTCTCTGCTGCAGGCTGCAAAAAAAGACGACTCTGACAGATGGGAGCAAAATCAAGGTGGCCAGTTCTCTGAGACTCCAGCAAATGGTCCCAGGAGGTTGGGATGGATATCATGGCTGACAGCATGAAAAGTAGCACAGAGGTCAGGAAGGATGGAGAATGAGAGTCAGATGAGAAGAGACCACTTAAGTCCCAAGCAGTGGCAGATTTTGCCCCATGCTGGGCTGTAGAGCAATGGCTGCTATGCAATTCTACATTTTAACTGAAAACCATTTTGTTTTGTCATTTTTTGTTCCAAGTTTGAGAAAAGGAAGGAATGAGAAAGTGTTATATAAGTATCAGATGTGTTTATGCGTCAAATTCTTAGGGTTTCAGCTGTATCCAAGCCAATTCCAGAACAAAGAACAGAAACTGCATCCACAGAGTCCATAAAGTTGATGATTATTGTCATGATTTGTATTATTCACTGGGCATCATCTGTGGTGCTCAGCGCTTGCTCAGAATATGCCAGAAAATGTAGTCCCTGAGCCAGTGTGTATAAAACATGTAGCCCCGGATAAGATGGCTCAGATATTTAAATATGAAGAGTATAGTTATTAAGCACATATTAATATCTATGAGGGGAGGTGCTGATGGCAATAGAAGTTTTACTGGGTTAAGGACTAGAAGATTTGACTCTCCAACTTTCTTTCTAGAGGAAGAGCTGCCCAAAGCTCCCGTGCCTTTTTATTTTCCTTTCCTGCCTGCAGTGGCCCTGATATACCTCAGAAGTCTCAGATTTTTTCTCAACTTTAAAATGTGGAATTTTCTTGGTGTTTGGTTTTAAATATTCTCCTATGAGAACTGCAACTCAATCACTATAGTGTGTTGTGTTTAAGAGCCTTCTGGAAAGTAACTAGCCTTTAAACAGAAGTGAAAGCGGTGTTGCCAACTCTCACGATTTTGTCATGAGTCTCATGATAATTGTTTTCCTTAAAGTCCCAGCTCCTGGAGTCAAGTGGATATGTGATGATTTCATCCTTCATTCTGAAAGGAAAATGAAGTGTCTAGCCCTCATGGCTGTGGAGAAAGCTTCAAAATGTGACCCCAGTGCATCCTAAAGGCTCAAAAAGCAGAAGGCAAATAAAAAGAACACCAAATCTATTATTTTTACATAACCTCATTATTTTAAAAACAATCTCATGATTTTTGGTAAGCCTGATTCATGATTTTTGAACATTTGGGGTTGACAATACTATTAAAGTGACTGTAAAGTGTCAGTTTCACTCCTGTTTAAAGTTAGTTTCTAGTCTCTTATTTGTAGTGAAGTAACACCCCTAGATCCCCTGGCAGGTGCAGTATAAACTCATAGGGCCTTGCCCTAGTCGGATGTTTCCAAAGTTAAATCATCTATTCCAAGCATGGTGAACTGCAAAAAAATGATAGAACGTAATCTAGATTTTTCTACAATTGTTTCAATCGCTGTATTCAAGAGTTAGTAACAAAGAATATACATTACAATTTTAAACCTAACCAGTGTCCCTTAAGTGACTTGACACAAGATGTGAGAACATGTTAGTATTAGAGCTGAGTGCATCTAATATTTATTTAATTCTCTTTTTTTATATAGGCGTTAGATACAGTGCTCTTATCAGCTAATTTCTAAGTTATTATCTGCAAAATACCCCTAGAGTTTTCAGCTGCCTAAGTAGACCCTGGAATCACGGTTAAAGTTCGCACCTCCCTCCCCCAAAATCTGAAATCGCGCCCCTGGTCAATGGGAGAAGCCCTCCTGTGAGACATTAGCACTGTCTACACTGGGGGTTAGGTCGGTATAACTATATCGCTCAGGGGATTGGACCTGGCCATATATACACACATCTGGCCAACACCTAGTTGAACCCTCCACCCACATGGTGCTAGTTTCTGGGCAAACTCTATGAGGCTTTGAGGTGTGGCCCCTTAACTGTCTCTTATAAATATCTTAAAGAAAGGGCTCATGCCCACATCAGTTTGAACAAGGTTTTAACTCTAAAAAGGTTTCCCCCAGCTCATAACAATATATACACAAACACTCAGTATTTTCCCAGTTGTCTATAAATGCATTTTGTTTTGTGGATTGTTTTAGCCTCTAACATAACATATATGTAAAAATATCACCTTGCAGGGCTGTCCCTAGCTATTCTGGAGCCCTATGCAGCCCCCCAAGGAGTGGGGTGGGGGTCCCAGGCCTCCGCCGGGGTGGAAGGGCTGGCTTGGGGGGCAGGGGGAAACCACCCCCCAGCACTCACCGGCGGCGTGGCTGCAGCCAGGTCCCTGCACTTCCCGCCGCCGGTGAGTGCAGGCCCGGCCCTGCTGCAGTCCTCAGGGGCAGGAAGAGGCAGGGCTTTGGGGAAGTGGTGGGAAGAGGCAGGGCTGGGGTGGAGAAGGGGCAGGGGCCATGGGGAAGAGGTGGGGCACAGGCTGGAGCAGCATGCACCTGCGCAGGGCACCAGGAAATGTGCCCCAAATTTCCTGGTGCCCTACGCAGCTGTGTGCTTTGCGTATGGGTAAGGACAGCCCTGTCACCTTGCGTCCTCCCAGCATAGATACAGGTAATTTTACCAGCTCTCTGTATGAAACTGCAGTATTAGCAGGAGGGAGTGTTGTGGCTTTTTAAAGTGATGCAGCCTTACTGATCAATTCTCATATTTTTCCACCCTAATTATTAATGATGTTTCACTTAGAATCATAGAATCATAGAATATCAGGGTTGGAAGGGACCCCAGAAGGTCATCTAGTTCAACCCCCTGCTCGAAGCAGGACCAATTCCCAGTTAAATCATCCCAGCCAGGGCTTTGTCAAGCCTGACCTTAAAAACCTCTAAGGAAGGAGATTCTACCACTTCCCTAGGTAACGCATTCCAGTGTTTCACCACCCTCTTAGTGAAAAAGTTTTTCCTAATATCCAATCTAAACCTCCCCCACTGCAACTTGAGACCATTACTCCTCGTTCTGTCATCTGCTACCATTGAGAACAGTCTAGAGCCATCCTCTTTGGAACCCCCTTTCAGGTAGTTGAAAGCAGCTATCAAATCCCCCCTCATTCTTCTCTTCTACAGGCTAAACAATCCCAGCTCCCTCGGCCTCTCCTCATAACTCATGTGTTCCAGACCCCTAATCATTTTTGTTGCCCTTCGCTGGACTCTCTCCAATTTATCCACATCCTTCTTGTAGTGTGGGGCCCAAAACTGGACACAGTACTCCAGATGAGGCCTCACCAATGTCGAATAGAGGAGAACGATCACGTCCCTCGATCTGCTCGCTATGCCCCTACTTATACATCCCAAAATGCCATTGGCCTTCTTGGCAACAAGGGCACACTGCTGACTCATATCCAGCTTCTCGTCCACTGTAACCCCTAGGTCCTTTTCCGTGGAACTGCTGCCTAGCCATTCGGTCCCTAGTCTATAGCGGTGCATTGGATTCTTCCATCCTAAGTGCAGGACCCTGCACTTATCCTTATTGAACCTCATCAGATTTCTTTTGGCCCAATCCTCCAATTTGTCTAGGTCCTTCTGTATCCTATCCCTCCCCTCCAGCGTATCTACCACTCCTCCCAGTTTAGCATCATCCGCAAATTTGCTGAGAGTGCAATCCACACCATCCTCCAGATCATTTATGAAGATATTGAACAAAACCGGCCCCAGGACCAACCCTTGGGGCACTCTACTTGATACCGGCTGCCAACTAGACATGGAGCCATTGATCACTACCCGTTGAGCCCGACAATCTAGCCAGCTTTCTACCCACCTTATAGTGCATTCATCCAGCCCATACTTCCTTAACTTGCTGACAAGAATACTGTGGGAGACCGTGTCAAAAGCTTTGCTAAAGTCAAGAAACAATACATCCACTGCTTTCCCTTCATCCACAGAACCAGTAATCTCATCATAAAAGGCGATTAGATTAGTCAGGCATGACCTTCCCTTGGTGAATCCATGCTGGCTGTTCCTGATCACTTTCCTCTCATGCAAGTGCATCAGGATTGATTCTTTGAGGACCTGCTCCATGATTTTTCCAGGGACTGAGGTGAGGCTGACTGGCCTATAGTTCCCAGGATCCTCCTTCTTCCCTTTTTTAAAGATTGGCACTACATTAGCCTTTTTCCAGTCATCCGGGACTTCCCCGATTCGCCACGAGTTTTCAAAGATAATGGCCAATGGCTCTGCAATCACAGCCGCCAATTCCTTCAGCACTCTCGGATGCAACTCGTCCGGCCCCATGGACTTGTGCACGTCCAGCTTTTCTAAATAGTCCCTAACCACAAAACCACTTGGTTTTGGTGTCTTGGATTCCCATCTAATTAATGAACCTACGTTCCCATGAGACTATAAAATCTGTGAGAAGGCAGAAGAGAAGTGCTCTGACAGAAACCAGTTTGACTATGCTTCTTGAGGAGTGGGAGAAGTGGTGAATAAATATTAGAGGGGCCATTTCCTTACTCAGGCAAAATTCCTGTTGCTCTCAGTAGGAGTTTTGCCCAAGAGTGACAGATGCTATTCTGGCATTGAACCAAGGACCTTTAAAGCTAAAAGCATGAGCTGCCACAGCTTGACCTGAAGAGTCATACACCACTATCTGAGCCTGCAATAGGCTCATATCCTCAGGGGATCAGGCACAGAGGGAGAGCAATGGCAGTTACAGAAGTACTGCAAGATCAGACTTATGTGTGTAAGTGATCTTAGGACATGTCCTACCTTAGACGTGCGGGAAACAAGCAGCCCACATGGAGTACCAAGGAAAATTGTAATTTCAAGATGCAACGATGCCACCTAAAATAAATAAATAAATAAATAAATAAATAATCACTTCCTTCTGTCACCTTTCATATAATATATTGGCTGTCCACTTGCACTGCTATATACCCAGGGACCAAGTCCTGCAGAGTGCTGAGCAATGGGGCCACAATAGGAGTGAAGGCTCCTCAACATCTCTCAGGAGCTGCTCTGCACATCACAGGATCAGGCCTTACACTTTTAACGACATGCAGGCAGATAGATTGCCAGGACTCTGACTTCCCACACTCGCATGTCAGTCAGCATCAGTAATCTCCCTTCTACCAATGAGCCAGGGGAGGGATTTGTGATTCTGACGGCATCTTCAAGGACAGGAAATCCCATCATTTTCATTCCGCCGGTGAAAATGTCTGATAAAACTCTTCCAGTTTTGGAGGCCAAACCTAGCACCTTTTATCGAGCTTTTATACCTCCAAGGCCAACTCTGGCAAAGAAGTGAGAAGCCCCTGGTGTAGCTAGGATTTGAAGCTGGAGGAAGTGGTGGAATAGCTCTAGAAGCTGATCCTGCCATGTGCTGAGCACCTACTGTTTCTATTGCTATCACTCACTGGGTTTTTTCTTTCCTTCTGTCCCTGCATTGACACCCCCCCCCATGGTATTAATGGCATTATCCGCTTGTTTTCAGTGATGAATGCTTTCTTACCACATCCATTTATTTTATTATTAATGTCATATTTGCTCTCCTGTAACTATATAAGAACAACCATACTGGGTCAGATCAAAGGTCCATCCAGCCCAGTATCCTGTCCTCTGACAGTGGCCAATGCCAGGAGCAATGCTGCAAATGTACTGAAGATGAGAAGAAATTTAGAAGAGAGTCCCAAGCTAATAACATACGGTTGCAGTGCTCATTTGATGCACTTCCTAGCCAAAGACTTCAGTGTTCCAGAAGTAAAGGCTAATGTTGTTGAAATTGCAAAATACTTCCCTAACAACCACTTTGCAGTAGCTGCTCTGAAAAAAGTGAGAGGAACCAAGCTAGCTCTCCCAGAAGACGTGCGATGGAACTCAGTAGTGGACTGTTTTGAGCACTGTATCAAGAACTGGCCTAATCTGATGACAGTTTGTGAACAGAACTGTGAAAAAATAGATGGCAATGTCACAGCCAAAGTTCTCTGCATTGGGCTGAAGAGAAATGCTGAACACATGCTGAGTAGCCGAAGCCTATTTCTGTAGCCTTAAACAAAAGGCAGGGAAATAGCTGTTTTACTGCTGACGCTGTTGAAATTTGTAAGGAACTGAGTGAGATCTTAAAAAGAGAAATATGCAATGACAGAGATAAAGTACAAGCATTAAAAAAACGAATGGGACAAGCACTATCTCCAGCTCATTTTCTTGAAAATATTCTCATTACTCAGTACCAGGGTCAAACCTTAACTTCTGAAGAAGAGGAGTTGGCTATGACATGGACATCCAGCAATCATCCCTCCATAATGCCAACTATAATAAACTTCAGAGCTAAGGGTGAACCATTCAAGAAATATATGTTTGCTGATGATGTCTTAGAGAAAGTCACACCAGTGAACTGGTGGAAGTCACTTAAGCGCTTGGATTCAGACACTGTTGAAGTGATAACCTCACTTTTAAAAGCAGTAGGTTCTCCTGCCGGTGTAAAAAGAATATTTTCTTCCTTTGGACTAATTCATTCCAAACTGAAAAGGAGTACTTGTGGCACCTTAGAGACTAACCAATTTATTTGAGCATGAGCTTTCGTGAGCTACAGCTCACTTCATCGGATGCATACCGTGGAAACTGCAGCAGACTTTATATACACACAGAGAATATGAAACAATACCTCCTCCCACCCCACTGTCCTGCTGGTAATAGCTTATCTAAAGTGAGAAATTGTTTGGGACCTGAAAAGGCAGGAAAGCTTGTTTTTCTTTTCCAGATTACGAACAAACAGGAAAATGAAGGTGAAGATGACTGAGTTAGCTGCAGAAGCCAATATTTTAAGTTTCTCATGTTGACCTGGCTGACACAGTCAATTTCATTTGTGTTTTTGTTTTTTTTAAATATTTCTTTTAACTACTTCAGTTAAAAACAATTTTAACAAAAACAAACCTGGTTTTAAAAAACGTGAATGTTTAACTAAATTCAAAAATTCATATGCTTGTTTTGTTAAAATATTATGTTTGCTGTTGAAGAAAAAAATCCAGAATACATAATGTTGTTGTTTTAGTTAAATAAAACAATTTAAATGTCTGTCTAGTGATGTTCACCTCCTCATACAGCATGGCAAGAAAATCCTCCAAATATTAATGATTAACCTGTTGAATTGGAGATAGTTCATCTCCCAATGACTTCATAAATATCTGCTTCAATTACCTTTTGTAAATGAAATAACCAAACACTCATTCATTTTCTGAGATAGCTGTAAAACTAATCTGAAAAGTTTTCAAAACAAATCACTTTAAAAATGTATAGTGTGAACCTTCTAAACATGAAACCTACATCTATCTCTGAGTTGTGAATATGTATTAAGGTTATAACAACCAACAAGAATGCACTTTTATGTAGAAATCCATGATTAAATCAAGTCTTCCTGACTAGTGATTTAAATCATGATTTAAATCAATTTGATTTAAATCAAATCCACCCTGCAAGTGTGTCACAGTTTTCAAACATTCACCATTTAAAAAGTATAAATATTGTCCCACAACATTTTTTCCTTTTTTTCTAAAATAAGGATGTGGGGCGGGGGAACAGGTCTTTCAAGTCATACTACACCAACATCCAGGAGCAGCAACATTCAAAATTAGGCCATTGACAAGTCTGAAAATCAAATCCTTCATGACTTGCCATGACTAGAAACCCATACTCTAGAATTTTAGGCTTCCCAGCATTCACTGTTACCCATGGCAGGCCACAAGATAGAACACCCTAAAGTGGTTACACCCAAGAGATGTTTATTTTATTAAGTTCTCAGTGAAAATTAAGGACTTGAAGCTGGACTCTATTGTGTGGATATTCATATGGCACTAACCAAATTTTTAAAGGCCCATAACCCTGACTGTTTCTTTTGTTCTGTTTCTTTGAGTTTAAAGTCAGATTGACGCTGCTGCAATCGATGCAGCAAGTGTCGATTTAGTGAGTCCAGTGAAGACCCACTAAATCAACAGCAGATCATTCTCAGGTCAACTCCGGTACTCCAGCTCCCTGAGAAGAGTAAGGTAAGTTCACTGGAGAGTGTCCCTCATCGACGCAGCACAGTGAAGACACGGGGGTAAATCGACCTAAACTACGTCAACTCCAGCTATGTTATTCATGTAGCTGGAGTAGCAAAACTTAGGTCGACTTACCCCAGTAATGAAGAGAAGCCCTAAGAAAAGGAAAACATAGCAGGAATTAAGGATACTTACCGCTGAGAAGAAAGCAATAAAAAGCAACAAATTGCATAATGACCCTACCAGAGCTTCAGCACCTTCTCTCTGTCCAATTAAAGGGCCCATCCCCCAGAAAGGCATACTGAGGAAATGTTCCTGTAATGGGCTATTAGGATCATCAGTAAGGAGGATGCTTGTGGGAAAGGGGCTGTGGCTGTTCCTTTGCACCATCACTTTTATTCTATGGTTAGTAACTCTCTTTTCCTAATTTACTGAAGGTCATTTTACTTTTCTTTTAGTGCTCATGCTCGCTACACTTCAGATATAGGGCAAAATCCAGTTTATCTTCAGGAAGGCCACTGTGTGAGCAGGGCAACCAGATTTTGGTTCTTGATCTTCCTTTTTGCACCATTCTCCAATATACAGGTGAGTCGCATCATACGCGTATCTAACTTACGTGACTTCAACTATATGCGCTCAGCAAAAAAAAAGAAAAACAACAAGATACCTGTAAATAGTGCGGCCGATTCTGCCAACCATTCCACTCAATAAGCATATGCCCCGGAGTGAGCGTGAGATGGGAGACGTGAATCTGCTGTTCCCTCAGTCGGTCTCAGTTCCCACGTGCCTCTCATAGTGTGAGCATCTCGCCGCGCTGAGTGTGATTCTAGTGTTTAAAGATACTGTACGTATTTTTCGTACAACATGTCCCCTAAACGCAAGCCAACTACTTCATCTGGTGCTCAACTGAAGAAACAGCGATCTGTTCCAACACTGGAGGAAAAACTCGCTGTGTTGGACTTATGGAGAGATGGTATGTCGGTCTCCAACGTGGCACGTAAATATGGCCGCAACGAATATGGCCACAATGAATGCCATCAAGATTCGAGAGAGAGAAATTCGTCAAGCCGTGGCATCAAGTACTCCAATAACTGCTAAAGTGACGAGCCAGATGCACGATAAGACTTTAGTGAAGACTGAAAAGGCATTAAACTTATGGCTGGAAGACATGAACCGTAAACGTGTGCCTATCAATGGCAACACGTTGCAAGAAAAGGCTCTTAGCCTCTACGTGCTGTTCAAACCTCCCGCCAAAGAGGGACAGCCTTCTGATGAGAAGGAATTCAAAGCCAGCCAAGGTTGGCTTAACAGTTTTAGGAACCGCTTCAACCTCAAAAACGTGCAGACTATTCGTGAAGCTGCATTTGCCAATGGAGAAGCAGCAAAAGCCTACCCCGAACAATTAAAAAAAATCATAGACGAAAAGGGCTATCTTCCGGAACAAGTTTTTAATGCTGACAAGACTGGGCTCGTCTGGAAAAAAATGCCCAACCACACTTACACTTCAAAATCAGAAAGACAAGCCCCTGGCTTCAAAGCAGCTAAAGACCGTGTGACTGTGTTGTTTTGTGGCAATGCGGCTGGGCATTTAATAAAGCCGAGCTTGCTCTACAGGGCTGCAAATCCCCATGCCCTAAAAGGCAAGAACAAAAGGCAAGAACAAAAATCTCCTGCCTGTGTTCTGGCAATCAAATACAAAGGCTTGGGTGACTGCAGCATTATTTCTGGATTGGTTCCACAAGTGTTTCATTCCGGAGGTCAAGCAGTACCTCGAAGAGAAACGACTTGACTTTAAAGTGTTGCTAATCATAGACAATGCTCCTGGCCACCCTGCGGCACTCTGGTTTGCGCATAACAACATTGAAGTCGTCTTTCTCCCCCACGAATACCACCTCCATCCTCCAACCTCTCAACCAAGGCGTGATTCGCTGTTTCAAGGCCACGTACACGAGGCTTACGTTCTCACGGATACGTAGCGCTATGGATGCTGATCCCAATCTGAATGTGGTGGAGTGTATACTGTACTTTATGGGCGATTTAAGGGATTTTCAAGGGTAATTTTGACTATACGTGATTTTCGCCTTACGCGCTGACTTTAGAACCTAACCCGCGCGTAAGATGTAACTACACTGTAAAGGCTAATTAAGGCCCCAATCCTGGAAACCCATATGTGCATAGTTTTAAGCATATGAGAAGTTCAACTGAAGTCAATGGTACTACTCGCATGCTTAAAGTTAAGCACCTATATGTACGTGTTTGCAGGATCAGGGCCTAAAAGTGCTATCTCAGGTTCCTCGATGTACATATGCTCATCATGCACAACATTTTAGCTATAACAGGACACTTAGATGCCAGGGTGAAAAGTACCTTTGAAATGCAACACACAGACAAACAACCCCTCTCCTTCTGCTGTACAGTTATAAAGGCAGCTCCACAGATCAGGAGGGACTCATATTGTGTAGACTGACTTTCTTCTGCTGCTGCCCCATATGCCCTCAAATGATAGGTAGGGGATCTAATGTTCACAAACTACATTCCTTTTCTATTGTAAAAAACTTGTACAGATTGCTAAACGACTATTATTGCAGCATATAAATTGGTTACAATCTCTGGCGTCTGGGGCACTAAAAGTCTCTAGATTTAAAAAAGAATTAAGCTTCATATTATAATCCAAAGCAATGGAATGATTAGGCTTCTGTCTCCATTGGGAACTAAGTGTAAGCTGCTACAGAAAAAATAGCTTTTACTGCTGATATATGAATTTTAAAAGAGACAAGTGTGAGCAAACAAAATCTGTTTCTTCAAATACTGTGATAGCAAAATGCAAGAAAAAATGCCAGAATGTACGATGTTAAATAGATGCATTCATTGATATTTTTTAACCCTTTCATTGTCCGTGAAGTGGAAAACCATCACACTGATTACATTATTCCCCTGCAGTGTGTATTCTATTTGCTTTGTCCTGGACAAACCAAATATTTTAATCCACTTCGAAGTTTGTTTCAGTACAAAATTCCCCTGGGACACAGTTATATGACCATTTGTCTTACACAGCCAAGCAGAAAGATGGCAATGCACATAGTAATCTTCTTGGAGTGACTTTTGCAACTTACAGAGAGAAGGTAGGTGAGGTAATAAGAGCTTTTATTGGACCAACTTCTGCCGGTGGAAGGTACAAGCTTTCAAGCTACACAGAGCTCTTCTTCAGGTCTGGGGAGGGAAATCAGAGCATCTGAGCTAAATTCTAGTTGCGACAGATTGTTAATCAGAAAGGGTAATGCACATTGTAGGCAGTCACTTGAAATGAAGTGGGCAGATGAGGGTTAGATTGTCATGCATAAGGGATATGAAGTGGGAAATTAAGGAAAGGAGGCAGTGTAGTGCACTACAAATAGTTGTAATGAGCCATAAAACCAGTGTCCCTGGTTTTTGGTGTCTAGCAGAATTATGAATTTAAGTTCCCAGACACGCCTTTTGAAGGTGTTGTGCAGGTTTCCTCTGAGGATGAATATAGAACAATCACCTATGGCGCTTTGTGAAAAGCGTTGCTCATGGTGATGGAGTGTTTTTGTCTTTTATCATATATCTGTGTGAGTTCATTCAAGAACATAGTGCAGTGGTTCCCAAATCTCACCTCCCCCGCAATCCCTGTCAGCATCCCCCTCCTGGAGCCGGGAGTGGGGCCGTGGCTCCCGAGGGGGGTAGGGGGAAGGGAGCACAGACAGGGATAAGGGAGCTGAGGCTGGGCCCTCTGCTGGGGGTGGGGCCAGGAGCGGAGCCAGCAGCCAGGGAGTGGGGCTGGGAGCAGAGGAGCCCCAGGCGCAGGAACGGCAGCCAGGGCCAGCAACCAGGGCCAGGAGCAGAGCTGGGTGGCACTACCTCCCCACCCCCGTGGGATTTGGCCCAGGCCGCAGCCGTGCTCCCCTAGGAGGTATGCCCCACAGTTTGGGGACCTCTGACATAGTGATTGTCTGGTTTCACCCACATAATTGTTATATGGGCACTTAATGCAGTGGATGAGATATACCTCATGTTGTGATTCACATGTGTAGGAACCATAGATCTTTAAAGGTGTATTGTGGGGGGTACAGATCATTGTAGCAATGGATATATGTCTGGAGGTTTTGCATCCGTTGCTCTGGCAAGGTATTGGTGCCACTGCGAATTGGTGTGTCCTGGTCTGTGGGGACCTTGCTTCTGATGATGAGCTTGGGAAGTTGTTTGATGGTCAGAAGAGGGGATTCAGGAAAGATTTCTTGCAGGAAGTGGTCCCAATCAAATATGGATTGTAATTGCTCGCTGATACCCCATATGGGTTCTAATGTGGGGTGATAGGTGACAACTAGGGGTGTGCGATCAGTGGGGGTTATTTTTCTGTATTGAAGCAGGTTCTTCTGGGGTATTAGAGTGGCCCTTTCCTTGATGCAATCTACAATTGATGTGTTGCAACTGCTGTTACTTACATGCCAGAGCACTTTCATCTGTAGAGTAGCAGCTGTGTTAGTCTGTCTCCGCAAAAAGAAAAGGAGTACTTGTGGCACCTTAGAGACTAACAATTTTATTTGAGCATAAGCTTTTTTGAAAGCTCATGCTCAAATAAAATTGTTAGTCTCTAAGGTGCCACAAGTACTCCTTTTCTTTCATCTGTAGACTGTTTATTGGGTAGTGAGATAAATGGGCTGATCGTGTGTGACAATTAAAGATAAAATGTTGCCAAGAGCCAACCACAAGAATAGGCAGCCAGGGATTTACAGGGAGCAAGGATAGTTAAGCAGAGCTGGCAGAGGAGCAGAAACAATTGATACCTGAATGAGATTGAGACACACTGAGTTATTAATTTTTATGGCACCTCTTATGATAATCTCACTGTACACGGTTTATATATAGTAAGGCAAGAAACCATTCCCACATATAAATACTCCACAGCCCCAATCAATACTGTGGCTTTACAAGGACAGAGTCTAAGGGGTAGAACACACAGGGGATTTAGGTGCAGCATTGCAACACCTGACTTTAAGCCCCAGGCTGCCTAATGGAATTGACAAGTTAGGCACCCAGGATTCCTATAGGATGCATAGGGAGAATTGGGCACCTAAGAATGGGATATACAAAAGCCAGTGAGCTGAGCAGGGAGCTGCCCAAGTTAGCCAATAAGTAATGCTGATGAGGGGTGTGGCCTAAGCCTCACCCCTCAAAGAGACATAGGCACCTAAGTCTGGGTGGCAGGGAAGCACCTATCACCTCTCAAGAGGCGCAGGCAGGAACCCTCTCCTGGAGTTAGGCACCTGAGCCCTTTCTCACAAGTAGTATAATAGCAGCAGACTTACACTGAGCACTCCCCTAGGCTGTGGAGACTCAGTTCCAGTCCCCACTCTGCCTGAGTTGAGCAGGGATTTGAACCCACATATTTTAGCTCTCAGGAGAGTGCCCGAACCAGTGAGATATGGACTATTCTGGGATGGGACCCTCAATCTCTGCTGTTGAAGATGTCCCACTGTGTATAAATAATTAAATAACCATTGGAACAAGTGCTTGAACTTGGGCTCCCATATCCCAGAAGAGTACCCCAACCATTGAACTATAGAATATTTCTCTGGCCCAGTGAATATTTAGATACTTATACCAAGTGGGAAAGCTTCAACAGGCTATGGCCCAGTGGTTAGGACACTTGCCTGAGAAATGGGAAACATGAGTTTAAATCCCTGCTCCAATCAGGTGTGTGTGTGGGGGGGAGGAGGAGAAAATTGCTTACCTTGGGAATTTAGTTGAAGCTCTGATCAAGAATTCAGGGTGGAAATCACATTAAATGTTGCCTTCTAAAATTTAAAGATAAGAAAACATGCCCTATAGTGTGTGACAGACCCAGACCAGTGGGGTACAAGAGTCTGGTCCTATTGGGATCCAGGAAGTGGGCGGGCGAAGCCTAAGGGGGAGATCCACAGGACCTGGAGAGCCAACTAATTACGGGGGACAACTAAGGGAAAAACAGGGACGGGAGTGCGGTCAAAGGGTCAAACGAAGGGAACCGGACGGGGACACCGAGCAGAGGACCCCGGACAGCGGCCACCGCTCCTCAAAGGCGTCAAGGGAGTCGGTGGACGCTGCCCAGAGGAACTCCGCTCGGAGGCGTGAACGGACAGAGGATCGGAAATAGGCCCCGCAGTCGCAGGAGACTCCATCGGCCAACCTCCTCACCCTGGTTTTATAGATGGCCGCTTTAGCCAGGGCCAGGAGGAGGTTGACCAGGAGGTCCCGCGACTTAGTGGGGCCACGGACAGGGAGTGCGTAGATGAGAAGGTGAGGAGAAAAGTGCAACCAAAACCGTAACAAAAGATTGGTGAGGAGCCGGAATAGGGGCTGCAACCTGGCGCACTCCAGATAGACGTGCGCCAGGGTTTCCCTCACGCCGCAAAAGGGGCAGGTGTCCGGAATTGAGGTGAACCGCGCCAAATACACGCCCGTGCTCACGGCCCCGTGAAGGAGCCGCCAACTGATATCCCCGGCGGGCCTCAGCACTAAGGTGGAATAGAGGCTGGCCCACCGGGGCTCCTCACCCTCTAGAGGTGGCAGGAGGTCCCGCCACTTTGTGTCAGGGCGGGACGCGAGGGTGAGGACATGAAGGGTGTGGAGTACGAGCGTGTAGAGATGTCGTTTTGGCGCGGTCTGGAACCGGACCGGCTGCAGCTCGCGCAGCCGGCTCACGGTGAAGGGGCGGGGGGGTCGGTCGGGTCCACGGGGCAGGGGCCCGATGAAAAGGTCCGGAGGGCCTGGGGTGGAGGGTGGGCAGGGCGCGCCCTCTCGCAAGACCCGGTCGAGGTAAACCCGAGCAGCGGGCGGCAAAGCGGCCCTCACCTCCTGAAGTACGCGCAGGGCAGTACGAGGTCTAGAGAGCCCCATGCGCTGAGCGAGCGTCAGGGGATCCAGCCAGTCTCCCCGGTCGTAGTCCAGGAGGTCTCCGACTCTGGTGACTTCTGCCAGGACCAACCTCTGGTACACTGAGGGGGACTCCGCCGCCTGCACACGGAGCTGGGGGTTGTGTAGCAGGGGCTCCGCGAGGAGGTCTTCCCCCAGGGAGGCCGCCACGGACCTGGTCGCTGCGAACAGTTTCCAGGTCCGGAGGAGGTCCTGGTAGAAGACCGGCAGCCCGGAGAGGTCTCGCGGAAGACCCCTCGGGTGGAGATAAAGGAGCTGCCGGTCATATCGGAGCCCCTGGAGGCGGCGCAGGAAGGCGTGCGCCAATGCGCTCCACGCCGGACTACCTGCACCATAAAGGAGCCTCTGCAGGGCCTGGAGGCGGAAGACATGGACCTGAGTGCGGAGACACTTCAGGCCCTGCCCTCCCCTCAGATGGAGAACCCCTGCAGAGACCCAGTGCAGTCCTGACCAGAAGAACTCCAGAATCAGTTTCTGGAGGTTGGCCAGGAAATCCGGGGCCGGAACCAGGGTGTTGAGCCGGTACCAGAGCATGGACAGGACCAGTTGGTTGAGCACCAGTGCCCGCCCTCGAAAGGACAGACACCGGAGCAGTCCTGTCCATCTCCGGAGCCGCTCTACCACCCTGCCCTCTAAACCGTGCCAGTTCTCCGGCGGAGACGGATGCGTGGCAGAAAGGTAAACGCCGAGATAGAGCAGCGGACCCGCGCTCCACCGGATGGCTTGAGGCACGGGTGGAAGGGAGCTCGCCTGCCGCCAGTCCCCTACCACCAAGCCAGAGCTCTTGACCCAGTTGACCCGGGCGGAGGAGGCTGCCGAGTACACAGCCTGGCAAGCCTCCACCCACGCCAAGTCGCCCGGGTCCTGGACCACGAGGAGTACATCGTCGGCGTATGCCAACAGGACCAGCCGCAGCTCCAGCTCCCGTAGCGCCAACCCCGTCAACCTCCTGCGGAGGAGACAGAGGAAGGGCTCGATCACCACAGCATACAGCTGGCCCGAGAGGGGGCACCCCTGCCGTACTCCCCGCCCGAAGCTGACTGGTTCGGTCAGGGTCCAGTTGAGCCTGACTACACACTCCGCAGAGGCATACAGCACCTGGAGAAAGCCCACAAACCGGGGACCCAAGCCAAACGCTCGCAGAGTGCCCAGGAGATACCCGTGATCCACCCCGTCAAACGCCTTCTCCTGATCCAGGGACAGGAGGGCGAACGACAGACCGTCCCTACACCCGAGTTCCAAAAGGTCCCGGACCAGATAGAGGTTGTCGAAGATGGTGCGGCCCGGGACGGTGTAGGTCTGGTCTGGGTGGATCACGTCCGCCAGCACGGACCCCAGCCGCAGCGAGATGGCTTTCGCTACGACCTTGTAATCCGTGCTGAGGAGCGAGACGGGACGCCAATTCCGTAAATCGCGGAGGTCCCCCTTCTTTGGCAATAAGGCGAGCACGGCTCGCCTGCACGAAAGAGGGAGGACCCCGCCCTGCAAAGACTTGGCCCAGACCGTAACTAAGTCTGGGCCGAGGACGTCCCAGAACGCGCGGTAGAACTCCACGGTCAGCCCGTCCATGCCCGGAGATTTATTGGTGGGCATGCGGCGGAGGGCTTCCGAGAACTCGGCCAGAGTGAGAGGCAGCTCTAGCCGGTCTCGGTCGCCCGCGCTGACCGTCGGGAGTTCGTCCCAGAGCACTCTGCAAGCGTTAGGATCGGTCGGACGGACCCGGGGAGAAAAGGTCTGCGTAGAAGGCCCTGGCCCTCCCGCACATCTCCACCGGATCCGTGAGGGGGGTGCCGATACAGGAGTCTGGTAGAAGGCAAATATACTGGCCACTAGATGAACAGGTTTCTGTTCCCTGAGTGACCAGAGCAGGGGCTGCACTAGAGCAATCAAGAACCTGCTGGAAACAATTAAGACAGGCAAGCTAATTAAGACACCTTGCACCAATTAAGAACTTTTTAGAATCAATTATGGCAGGCAGACTAATCAGGACACCTGGTTTAAAAAGGACCTCCCCTCAGTTGGGGGTGTGCGCGTGCAAGGAGTGAGAAGGTGTGCTGTTGGAGGACTGAGGAGTACAAGTGTGATCAGGCTTCAGGAGGAAGATCCTGTAGTGAGAGTAAAGAAGTGTTGGGAGGAGGCCATGGGGAAGTAGCCTAGGGAGTTGTAGCTGTCATGCAGCTATCACAAGAGACACTGTAGACAGTTGCAATCCACAGGGCCCTGGGCTGGAACCTGGAGTAGAGGGTGGGTCTGGGTTCCTCTCAACTCCCTATTGGAGACAAGAGGAGGTGACCTGGACTGTGGGTCCCACCAGAGAGGAAGGTCCCTGGCCTAGCCCCTGACCCACTAGGTGGGTCAGCAGAGACTGGGGATTGTTCTCCTCCCTTTCCCCTTGCTGGCCAGTGATGAGGTTAGCTGAGTGAATGGCAGGTTTGAGCCACTAGCAAAAGTGGCCAAACTGAGGGCAGCTGTGAATCTCTGAGGCGAGCAAATCCACCAATAAGTGCAGGACCCACCAAGGCGGAGGAGGAACTTTGTCACAAGTGATTGAGCTCTTTCAGTCTAACAAATAGAAGGTTAAGGGGTGATTTTAATTACTATCTGTAAGTATCTGAATAGGGAACAAATATTTAAGAATGGGCTCTTCAATCAGGCAGAGAAAGATATTACATGATCCAGGGGCTGGAAGCTGAAGGTAGACAAATTCAGAAGGGAAACAAGGCATAAATTTTTAATGGTGAGAGTAATTAATCATTGGAACAATTTACCCAGGGTTGTGGTGGATTCTCTATCACAGACCATTTTTAATTCAAAATTGGATTTTTTTCTAAAATATGCACTCTAGGAATTATTTTGAAGAAATTCTATGGCCTGTGTTAGGTCAGACTAGATGATCACAATGGTCTCTTCTGGCCTTAGAATCTATGACTCTCTGGTAACTGTTCCAGCCAGGTCAGAACTACTGCAAAGATATCCTTTATTGTGTTGTTATAGAACTTCTGCTTGGAATGCAGCCACTTCAAAACAATGAAATATAGAGGAAGCTCAACATTGGGAGCTGAGGGTTATAAGTTTATGCATTATATAGTGGGGAAGAGAAGAGTAAAGAAAACTACAATGTTCTCAGTACCGCCTCTCAGAGTATCTTGTCAAATGTGTTTTATCTTTTAGACTGCAAGCTCCTCAGGGCAAGGACTATCTTTATTTGGGTTTTGTACACATCATAGTCAGAACGCTCTTATTATTGACCCTCTGGTACAATTCAAAGTTGAATATGTTTGTATTTTTTTCTGAACTGGTGAACCCCAACATGTAGCATTTGGTGAACCTAGCCAAAAGACTAGCCGGTTGGCTTCAAACATTGGACTGCTGAGAATTGCCTTTAATCCCCTTCTTCTGTTGTTGTATCTCTGCTGGTTGGCCTTTAGGCTGGGAATGGGGGGCTGTTTTTAAACTGATCTTAGTTTATGTAAGCAGAGTCAGGATGAGCTCCAACCTGACATCTGGTGGTGAGTTGTGGAAAAGAACTTCAGGGGTTGATCTCATTTGCATAGGCACACCCACCCCACCTAGCATGAGCCCATAGCTGCCCAAATGGTCACTTTGGCTGCTGTGGGATCTCCAGTTTCTCTGTTATTGGGGCAGGAAGAATAAATTGTTATCCTGATTATGTGAATGAAGGACAGTGGAACTGTACTTGGCCTTTTGTTATGATGGAGGGACTCGCCATCAACAAAGTAGCACTCGCTAGGCAAGGGACATGAGTTCCAAAATTCAGTGGGGTATGGGCTCCACATGCTAATTGCACTGCCTTCTCGCTCCACCGTGGAATATCAGAGCTAATTTTGATTCCCTTAGGAGTCTAGTTACAGGCTGCTGAGCTGAATTCACATTAGGCCAATAGTGCACCAGCACTGAGGCTCCCCCACTACAAGCTGAAATCACAAAAGAGCTGAACTTACTAAGAGCTGAAATCACTGAGTATTGTGTTAAGTAGGGGGGGAGCCTGAAGATATATTGCAGAGCAGTTCGTGGGAGGGCTGGCAGAGCAGAGCAGTTCACAGGATGGCTGGAGCAGCTCATGGGGGTGGCTGGCAGAGTGGAGCAATTTGTGGGACAGCTGGTGGAGCAGTGCAGAGTCCTATGGAGAGCTGGGGCAATTGGCTTTGGACCATGCAAGGTGCCCCTTAACCCCCCCCCCCATCTCCACCCAGGTTGGGAGGTAAAACTCTGCAGATAAACTTTCCAACTCTGATGCTGCACTGACCAGGGACAGGCATTTGGGTTGCTGGACTCAAGAATCACAGGGAAAGGACACGCCCCAATTGCTTGGGGTGGGTTTTTTGCTCATGGGTTGTGTTATGAATCCTGTTGGTGGTGGTTCCCCAATATAATGCCACATTATGGAGCATTCTCTCTGTTATTAAAAGGCTTTTGCTACATTCAGACTCTGTGCTTGTGAGAGGGGAAGTATTACCTCTTGGAGGCGCCCACCGGGGGTGGTATATATTTGTCCCAGGTCACTGGGTGGGGGCTCGAGCCAGTTTTGCATTGTGTTATTGGAATGGAACCCCTAAATACTGAACCTGGCCCTTGTTGCTGCCAACTCTGACTCGCAGAAGGGTTACATTTAGAAAAAGGGATAGTAGAGGTGTGCCATAGAAAAGCCAATACATCACTCTAGTGCCTCACAAACATTCATTTTCTCTATTGTTCTGTTTGGGGCCTCTACGTAAAAACAACATACAAGGAAACACTCCCTGACCCTTACAGTTTACAGTCTCTGTAGTGATGAATTCCTCCTCCTAACACCCCTGTGAGCTGAAGAGACACTACTAGTCCTATTTTACAGATGTGAAACGAAGGCACAGAAGTTAAGTGACTTCAGAGCACTTTCTGGTGGACCACAGAATTAAACCTCTTGGGAGCCAAGCAGTGGGAGATAGGAGAGCTGAGGGGAAGAGGCCCAGCAGGAGCAGATTTCTCAGTTATTAGGTAAAGAACCACTGCTGCAAGTGCTTGCAAATTGTATGCTCTCGCCATGCAGTCTTTGGGTTAGCTATTTTTAAAGGTACTTTAGATGAGCTTAGGTTGATTATAAAATTCCTTTCTGAAAAGTCTCTTTAATGCTGTGAAATTAGCACGTCTGACACAAAGAATACATGGTCAGGCTTTATATTCAGGCACCATTTAGAAACAGTATATAAAGGGTTAGTCAAAGGTTAATAAACATTTTAATAAATGGTTAATCCATTTTTTATAGATTACTGAGTCCCACAGGGCAATAGGTGTCCTAGATGGCTATAAGTTATGATAAAAAGCAACCTAATACTGATGTGTTGACCTAACCACCTATAACACATACCACTTGTCTACAACAAGCTTACAACAAGAAGAGGAATACTTGTGGCACCTTACAGACTAACACATTTATTTGAGCATAAGCTTTTGTGAGCTACAGCTCACTTCTTCGGATGCAACATCTGAAGAAGTGAGCTGTAGCTCACAAAAGCTTATGCTCAAATAAATGTTAGTCTGTATTCGCAAAAAGAAGAGGAGTACTTGTGGCACCTTTAGACTAGCACAGCTGCTACGCTGAAAGCTTACAACAGCTATTGATTATTTACCTAAAATGTTGGTAAATGGAACCTTGATATAAAACTGGTGACAGGGTACATTTTGTCCTGCAGGTATGAATTAAATGATTTAATCACACCCCTCCCGAAATATCTGTCA
Source organism: Lepidochelys olivacea (assembly GCF_965140295.1). Taxonomy (NCBI): domain Eukaryota; kingdom Metazoa; phylum Chordata; order Testudines; family Cheloniidae; genus Lepidochelys; species Lepidochelys olivacea. Next base: position 106,828,377 of record NC_140416.1, read on the forward strand.
GTAGGTTGTGCCAAGAGGAGTGATCTGTGCTTATTAAGTAAACAATAAAGCTGCTACTTGCACTGGAAAACTCTCTCATCCACTGAGGTGAAAAGTTGAACCCAGTGAGTTGCACAACACTGGGATATGCTGGGGAGGTTTCCCTCTCCTGACTGGTATAATGAGCTATTTGAGGATCAGCCTGAAAAAGTATTTTGATGAAAAAGTGCTTTCCTTTTCTTAATACCAGAAGCTCCCTTCCACCCTGAGGGTGGGAGAGGGATTTCAGAAGCCATCTCCCCTGTGTCATTGCACTCCAGGAGGGATTCACCCCTAAGGAAAGGCAGGTAATGCTGGCAATGCTGCTTTCCCATAAAACAGCTGTCAGGTCATGGCTCTCAAAGAGCCCCAGCAGCACAGGCTTTCCAGGGGATGCATTGAAACAGCACATTCCCTGGACACTTCCCTTCCTAAGCCAGCTGCTCCCACTCTTTGGACTTCAATTATCGCAAGCCCAGGGCAGGGCGAGAGAACTCCTATAATCCCATTTCCAGTGGACTTTCGGCTGCTAGGCTCACGCATAGAATTTTGTCTAAGAGTTGGGAAGGGGAAGGTGTTAAAACTTTCATTTTCTACTTTATCAGACATTAACTGTAGTCGACATATATCCCTAGTGTCTTATGCTTTCTTGCCACATGTTCACAGAAGGGGTAGATACAATGCATCAGGGACATAGGAATCGGGCAATTTTAATTCAGAAGGTATTTCCAGAAGCAAATTATTTAGTAGTCTTAATCTTTACATCCCATTCACAAAATTCAATGTGGTGCAGCTAAAAGACGCTAGACTAGACTTACGTTCTGTTTCTGGTTTTGATATTAAGCTGCTGCATGATGCTGAATAAATCACTTCTCTGTGTGTCTCTTCCAATCCTTTGTCTGGCTTGCTTATTTGGACTGTAAATTATTTGTGGCAGGGAATATCAATCACTATGTGTTGATGCAACACCTAGCGCTATGGGACCTTGATCTTGGTTGGAGCCTTGAATACAAATAATAACCATAGTAATTTGATACCATTCTGAAGGGTTATAAAAGTCCTGCAGGATCAGAGAATCCATAGGGAAAGCAAAAGCACTGGAAGGAGAGGTATAGACAATTTAGTTGGTGAACTTCTTATCCCTCAGAAATCCTTGAGCCAAATGTATCACAGGGCTAAATTCCAATACCCTCACTCACACTGAATAGCACCTTACATCCAGAGTCACAGTCTGGGCCACATTACATAAGGGATTTTCAGGATCAGCCCCAAGAACAAAGCAGGAAAAATGGAGGGTGATGTCACTATTGGGGCATAATTAAGGTTGTTAAGGAGCTTTAAATCAACATATACTTATAAATGTTTGGGTTTCTTTTAGCAATAACCTGAACTGTGAATTTCCTCATTTTCTGATGCAATTTTAAAAATACAGTTACAATGTTTGTGTAGAGTGTGTGTGTTTGTGGGGTTCCTTTTGTAGGGGATGTTTTTCTTTCTCATTCCCAAGTTACTATTTCCCCAGTTTAGTTTTTTTTTTATCCAGGATTCCTTATAATCCTTATGCCCAGCATGTGAGAGAAGCATATTATTTTCAAATTAAATAAATGAAATACATTTCTCTCTTAATCTTATTTTCCACTATCTCCTTACTACTTTTCATTGCTTATAGTTTGGCCAAATAGCATCAGCAGTGAGAAATGCTGGGCATACGAAATAAGATATAGTTCAACTGAGACAAGATCCCAGGACACTATTTTCTGTCTGCTGATTGGCTTTTACCACAAACTCCTCCTGCCCCTTTTTCCAATCACAGTCACTCTGATGGCAGCTTACTCTTCCTGCCTTCCATACAGTATTCCCTCTCTGCTCTCCAAACAACCCTTCCTCCCCCACCTTCTCAATATACCTCTTCCCCTTGCTCCTTTTTTTTTACTTACACACACCCCCCATTTCCCCTGGTTCCACGCCATCTACCATAATAACAAACATCTACAGAAATCAAATAAATGATCATTGATTTTAAAAAAGAGCTAACAAGTAGCGTGTCTACCATCACCGTGATTACTTCATTGATGTGTAGATTCTCCCCCACCCTTTCTCCTCCTTATTTATATATATATATATATACACACACACACACACCCTTTTTCTCTTTTGAGGCAGGGACTGTGTCTTCCTACATGTTTGTGCAGCACGCAGCACAATAAGGCCCTATTTGGGGTCTTCCCAATATAAATAGTATCTTGTCTGTAGCACACATGGAAATACAAGATCATAAAAGAGGAAGAAAATGCCCACTTGGGAAGCTACCGCTTAGAAATTATTTTTACCGAGCATTTCCTTGTCTCCCTACTCCAGCTCAATAATCACTCATTTTTTACCTTATACAAACAAAATATGGCAGCTTTCATTACATTGTCTTTGTCTTATTTCTTCAATTATGTGATTAAGAACAACTCTGGAATTGTTTGCATGCCTTAAAACACGCTTTGCCAGTCAGCTTGGCAATATGCAGGACCAACAGCTATATAATGCACATCAACTGAAACATTTCTGTATTTAAGTCTGATAGCAAGTAACTGCATTCCCGGAGACCTTCCCCAGCTCAGTGTGCATGCATTCACAAATGGTTGTAATATTTGCAGTAAGACTATGTTTAGATGACAAGTCTAAGAAGAGGGTTAATGTTTAAGCTGATCAGATGAACAAGGTAGTCACTGTAGTGGCTTTAGCCTACTTTTCAAGAGTACTAGACAAGCATGTGACTCGCTTGTAAGTAGAACAGTATTCGTGTATAATTCAGAAGGCATGATTTTCAAGAAATTTCAAACAAATCCAAATAAAAGCCATTACGGTATTTTCAGGATTTGTTGATAGATTTTCAAGAACTTGCACACTTTCTTCTGCTGTACATCAAGGTATTTTTGTTGCTCTCTGTTATTTACAAAGTGAGGGACTAGAGAGACAAATATTATTTGATTACATTCATTCTTTTCTACACTTTAAATGCCTTCATATACTTTAACTAATATCTTGTTCTTGATATTGTTGTTAATGGCAAGGTGGGGAGATAAAGGACTTGGTCCAACAAGCCATCCATGGCTCTGACTCCAATGAGTTTTGAATTGGGCCCAAGGTGTGAGGAATTCCATTAAAGTCAATCGGAGTTCCACAAATAGACTAGATGGGCTATTCAGCCTGCTTCTATCCTTTTAATTTTCTATGACAATACAATATTGCTGTTCACGTTGGGTGAAATCCTGCCCCCCACAACAATCAATGTCAAACTCCCATTGACTTCAATGCAGGCTAGGATTTCACCCATGAGAGTTTCATCTGATACTGCATAAAAGTTAACTGGACTTGCTTTGTATTAAGATCCAGAATGGAGTTACCTCCAAGAGTCACTGAATGCAGGTCCCCTAAAAAAAAAAAAAAGTATCAAAAGAAAGTAGTAGTGATTGACAAATGTTGAATTTACCAGCTCAAATGCATAAGCAATCATTTCCAATTTTTCACATATCTGATGCAATTTCATTAGCCGTTGCAACATAATTCTAAATTACTAACAGGGCATCTGTCATTTCTTTTCTTCTTCCTATTTCCCCTCTTAGGATGCAGCTGCAAATCACTCAGAACTCATTCATCAACTTCCTTGGATGAAACTTCTATTTCATAAAATGAACATTTGTGCTTTGAGACGCCCTCAGTAAACCTTCAACCATTTTCCATAATTGGGGCTTTCCTTACTACAGGTCACTAGTCCGAAAGCATGTTTTAGCCCTTGAAAAGCACTTGTTCTCTCTTTCTAAAATATGCTTTTGTCAATCTGCACTGAAGTGGAAACTATACATTTGTAAATGAAGAAAAGAACGGGGCTTTATTATTTAAAACAGCAAAGGTAAATCTAATTGCCTGAATCCTAGCATCTTACTGTTGTTGTTTTTTAAAGAAATCTTTATGCCAAAAACAGCAATAAAATAGACCAATTCCCAGTTTCCTATGTTACAGCCAACAAACTGATTACATTAGTGGATAACATCAGCTCTTTGGAATTAGGCTGCTAGCTGAGGTAAAGGTTTTATTATAGCGGTATTGAGTTCACACCATTATGGTTAGCATTTCTATTATAATAGCCTCTTCTGCTCTTCTTTTCTCAAAGGGTTACAGTGTGCACATAAAAATTAACTTCATGCTGAAACACTGATGACATGATGCCAGCCCTGGGTCCAGGATTGTGGGTTTTTTTAGCACATTTGAGACAAATAGCTTTGGCTGTTTTAAAAAAATCATGCTGGATTCTGCATTCTCTGCACACTCAGAACTTCCTGTGCATATGTAAGGAACACAGGACTCAGTCCTATGAGTTTAAAAATAAATGTATATTTAAAAATTGTCTTTAGCTTGTATAAATTAAAAATTGGCTTTGAATTCAGAATTAAAATGTGTTTAATAATATCTACCTATTAGGGTGCAATTGCTTTTGGAATTATACCCACAACATAATCAAAATGGGCACGTGTCCACCATTTGCACAGGTAATACATTCTGCAATTGACATAGCATGTTTCTTAAGCATTGCAGTTCTCACGTTACGTAGCATAAATGTCTAAAAAGAGATCAACACAAAGACTTGGGTTAGAATTTGAACAGAAGCAGAAAAATATGTGAATGCTCAACATGAAGGTTTTTGCACCATGCTCTATCTGGGCCTTGCCACAAAGACTCCATGGAAACCATAAACAGTTAACAGGTCTGTTTGGTAACCATGACTGACCAGAAATACATCACACTTATGCTCTATATTTTTCACTGGCACTATGTCTGATTCCAGATCCTTTGCAAAAGTCTTGTTTCCTTTTTTTAAATTACTTCCCTATTGAACAAGGGCCAAGCTACCTCAGTCACCACCTCTTCCTCTGAACTCCACTATAGTAGCTCAATGAGGACTGATGATCTCAAGGGTGAAACTGTACAGTGCTAAGCACAGAGCATTATCAGTGGAGGGCCCTGAATTGTAGAATGCACTGCCACTAGAGGTCAGTAAGAGCCAGAGTCTTGCAATTTGCCAGGCCTGGCTGGAACAAAACCCATCCAACTAAGGTCTTTCATGCAGTTACAGAGACCAGCACAACAGCCTGGCAAGATTTCCTTCCCCCTACTCTCCCTGAAAGACAACCACAAAGAATATCATCAATTCAGAAGGCAGCTTAGAATGGAGAATGGTTTATATTTAGACACATATAAAAATGTGACCCTTAATTTTGCATATGGCACCTAAACCCTTACAGTAAAGTACAAATTTAAAAATGCACCTCCAGAGATAGATAGTTATGCACATTGTACTCAGTACCCAGGCAGGGTTCCAGCTCTGTTTGTGCCCTAGATAGAGAAATTATCTTTTCTGTCTAGGGGCATCCATGCTTCCTGTCAAGCTCTAGCATGCCCAGCTAAATCGCCTCTGGGCTCACTAGGCCCCATAAGGAGGCAGACATCCACCCCAAGCCCTGCAGGGCCAGGACACACACTGCCCATTCATGAAAGCCGCACCTTGCTTTTGCCATCCCTCACCAAATAGCCACTCTGGGCAATCATCTATTTAACAAGTAAAGCTCATACAGCCCTGGGAGAGTGAGGTGGATTCTGCCTGGGCTCACCCCTCTTCAACAGCACGGTCAGCTCAAGCGCCACCATGGCAGAGCGATGGTGCAGAATCCAGAAAGAACCGAGCTTGACTTTCAGATTCCCGGGGGGGGGAGCTGGCCGGCGGGCTGGCAGGGGGAAGAAATCAAAACTCCTCATTACTTCCGAAAGGAGCAGCCTGGCTCTGGCAAGCACCGACTCACAGTCACCCTGGAACACCAGCGGGCCTGCGGTCTCCAGAGTCCCCGAGCGGCCGCAAAACTGCTCTTACGCTGGGCGGCAAAAGCAGGGGCGAGCACGTGCGCCCCCGGGGCAGCTTGGCCGAGTCAATGCCCCTGCGCTGGTCTAAAGGGGAATGCGCTGGGGCCCATGTAACACGCTGCTGGGAGCCGGGGGGGGGGGGGGGCCCGTGTCTCCGGCCTCCAGCCCGCCGCGGAGCAGAGCAAGGCGGTGGGGGCAGGAGCGCGGCGCGGCCCAGACCTGCCTCCCGCTCGCTTGACTCGCTGCTCCGCTCATCGGCGGCTGCTCCGGCCCACTGAGAGTCACCTCCCGGCCCAGGCCGCCGCAGCAACATCAGTATTCCGGAGACATTGGCAGGCAGACTAGAGCGCAGGCTTGGAGCCGCCGCTGTCCTCAGATGAACCCGGCTCGGCTGCCAGCCGCCGGCGGAGTGCGCGCAAGGCTGGGGCCGGGGCTCCGAGCGCCGGAGGCGGCCAGCCCCCCTTCTGTAGAGTTCTTAGAGATGCCTCTGGCCACATAGAGTTAGGCGGGGGGCCCTAGATACGCTCCGCAGACAGACTGGCAAGGTAAGATTCAAAGGGAGACAGACACCGGTTGCCGCCAAGACAGAAACAGGGAGGAAGCTGCCGGCGGCAGCCTCAGGAGAAGAGGGAGCCGCGGCGTGGGTAGAGCGCTGCGCCCGGGGGAGCGGGGGGCGGGGGCACCTTGTAGGGTGCCGCGCTGCCGGGGCTTCCAGATGCTGCGGGCCTGCAGCAACATCTGGAAGCCGGGAGGGTAGCGTCCAGCAGGGCTCGTTTGTACTGGGCGGTAGCAGCCGGCAGAGACTCCTTGGCAAGTCAGTTTAACCCTCAGCCCCCCGGAGCCCTCTCCGCTCTGCAAAGTTGGCTATTGTTCGCCAAAAACTGCCTGCTTATATTGAAAGGTAGCGGATAGACACGGGGGGGGGGGGGCGGTAGGGGGCAGAGAGACAAATCCTCAATATTCTGCATGCGGGAGGAAATAAATCATTCATATGAACAAAATAATAATAAATACTAATCCGGAAGCCCCTGTTTAAACCCTGGCCCCCGCCCCTTTAAAACCAATAACCCTTTGCACAGTGTGCGTCAGCAAAGAGCCAGAGCCACTTGGGCAAAAGGTGTCTTGTTATCTAAGGAGCTTATCGCCGAAAACCTGGAAGCAAATGAAAGGGCAGCAGCGAGGCGCGCCGCAAAATCAGTGCTCCCAGAGATCCCTGCAAGTTAGCTGTCCTATCTCCTTACTCCGGGCCTGGCATCAAGGCACTGGTGTCTCCTCAGGTGGTCAAGTCCCTTCCCCTTTTAACTCAGGACGATTTTTGATTTGCCCTCTGGTCACTGTCCAACCCTATCCCCCGCCCCCGACCAAACAGTTCTCTGGTGAACCAAGCAGGGTCAGGCTTTGGGGCGGGGAGCGCATTTCATGGCCTCCCCTTGCTGATTTCGTTAGTTTCGCCTGCCACCTTTTTCCTGGCAGATGAAATAGGCGAGGTCCTACCGAGCCATTAAAAGAAAGAAACACTCGAAATGCCTCCTGCTCCCTGAGGATCCTGCACTGAGCGGAGGCGAAGCCTTCCTCGGCCTGAAGTCTACCAGACATTTAACCCCTAATCAAGTGCCCCCTTCTGCCCCAGTGGAAACTTCCCCTCCGCCCTCTGAATGGCGTCCAAAAAACTGTTCTTCCCCATTGATTCCAATGGGGCCGGGGGGCGCAGAGGCGCCCGAATTCGAACACCTCCAAATCGAATTAAATGCAGCAGGAGGCCAAAGCTCCCCTTGGGAACGACTGGAACCGTGTTCATCCGCCTTAGAGGGGCGGGAGGGAAGAAAAGAAAAGCAAAGAGTGGCTGTTCAAGTGTGTGACAATGAGCGTGGGGGTTGGGGAGACGGGGTCCTGAAAGCAAACCTATGGGGGGGGTGTAAATGACTCATTGGGAGGCACAGCAAGCTTTGGGGAATCAGGGGGAGCGCCTTTAAAATTATTCTCTAAATGGGGGGGGAGGTGATCTCCTTGCCAGGAGTGAGACTTAGCAGGTCTTTGCACAGGAGTGCTTGCGCGTTAATATTATAACTAGCCAGGCGTACTAGAACAATTGGTGTAGCGGGGGTGCTGAGGCTGAGAGCCGTTGGCCCGAACTGTAACCCTGTGTATACTGGAAACCACTTCAAGCCAGGAGTTCTGCAGCACCCTGCACCCCTAGTTCCAGCACCTATGTAACTATTGGACCTTACCGCCGATCTATGGCAGTTACTTGTCCCCCTTCCCAGTCTCTTGCAGCTGCCTTGATTCCTTCTCTCCTTTCCCTGCTTCTGCTTTATTCCTGAGAACCACAACACAATAGCTTCAGAACCATAATTTAAAAATCTACCCGTCTATAGCCCTGCACACACGCCCCCGCCCCCTGCAGGGAAAGGAAATGGCACGGTACGAAAGCGTTTGCTGATCGCGTCCTCCCTCGCTCTGGGATGCGCAGCCTCTGGTGAAAGGACCTTGTCCTCAGATGACACCGTCTGCGGCTCCTCCTCCAGTCTCTTCCCTCCCCACGCCGCCTCTCTTCCTCTCACTTCTCTCGCAGCCCTAATTGGGCTCTTGCTAATATGATTAAAGCCCAGTTAAATGTTTCTTGATAAATCTTGTTAAGGGAGGATTTCTCCCCCCCTCCCCGCCCCTCCGGTTGCTGGTTAAAAGCCCCGGTTACAGACAGGCGACGTTGATGGGGCGGGGGTTAGCATTTCACAGTTGCTCCTTTAACAGGGTGTTTTTTGGATCGGTTCCTACGGATTGTTCATCCTCAGGTCGGGCTGGCTGATAAGAACCGCCCTTGGCTTTATGTAACACGTTATTATTGGGTCACGATCCTAGATCAGAATGTTTCCTTCCTTGCTTGAAATGACCATTCGTATGATCCGCTGAGTTCCCGGGCTGTTTGTTGCCAATTCCCGCACAGGGTGTGTGCTTCGGATCCATTTAAGCTGGTTTTCGGTTGTAGCCTTGTAAACGCTGATTGTTAATCATGTATGCGTAAGAATCAGAATACAATAACACCTTCCAGGAGAAAACTTTGGGATCTAAACCCGTCTCACTTACAGTGCAAGGTGTAGGTATATTTCGCTCCTTGTTGATTCTGCGGTTTGTTAATATCATTTGTAAAATGTACATTAGGGGATGGTACTTAACTCATACGCTTTTGCGTGGCCCCCTCCCGCTACACCTCTAGCCATTTCAGCAAAACTGATCTTTGCGGCTAGCAGGCTGATTTATTTTTATTTTTGTTTTGCACTGTAACTTTGCCGGCATCCGTTTTGACTCAGCAAATGTCGAAATTGAAAAATTGTGATCAAGTGGCCGGGGGGTGGTCTGTAAAGAAAAAGGGGCTCCACCCAACCTTTCGCTAAAGGATGTGCGTGAGCTGCGGGAGCGTGTTTTGGGCTTACTGACCTGTCTAAAGGAATGTAGGGCGGCTGCTTTGGCTTGCTAGCATCCGATTAATGCAAAGAGCTCAGTGAGTGATGGGCGTCCAATGAATTTTCGTCGATCATTTTTCCAGCCCCCGCTGCCCCTACAAGCGGTGCCTGCATATTCGAAATCCCATTGCCCTGCTGCATTCCTTACAGTTGGACTAAATGGGGACAGGTTGAAGGAGCAGCAGCCTGCTCGCTTCCCCTTTAGGTGCAATGGGTTTGTGTTAATTGCACTTCCCAAGTAAACACATTTGTCCCTTGTGGATAACTTTTCCTAGAGGATCTCGAGAGGGGCACAGCTCACAAGGCTATTGAACAACTTGCTGTTTCTTGTTGAAAGGTGAAAGATCCCTTCAATGGAATGCTGCTTGTTCGTTGTATTTTATTAATGACTCGGACAGATTTGGCTTATTTTCGTCCCTTCTCTTCCCGGCCCCCAACTCTGGGTAATGAATTTTTAAAAAATCACAGTTTTTTCCCTAATGAAATAAAAATAATTTCGACGTCTCCAGCATCTGAGGATTTGAAAGCACTTGACATACATGAATGCATTATGCCTCTTAACATCTGATTGACCCCTGTCCTCACATACCCAGTGTACTTCCTTCGCCTTCCTGTGCCCAGTGGCCGGATGACAGCACTTTACAGAGGCTGGTTTTTAAATAAACGTTGAGATCAATAGACTATGGGAAAGGAGGACAGCGTGTGAAAAATCCCAGTTGGCCAAAAAGAAAGAAAGGAAGAAGGGAGGAGGGGAGAGGAGAAGAAGAAAAGGAACGAAAAATAAATCTGAGTCCAGAAAGAACCGTGCCTTTCCCCTTGCAGGAGGGAAACACAAGCAGAGGTTTAAAACAGATTATTTTGGTAAATCCAGATCTTCAGCCCCAAAGAGATGTGGATGAAAGGAGCAGATCTGCGCTCTCTTTGCTGCTCGAGGGCTGGAAATGGGTAAACTAAGAGTCAAGGGAATGCTAAAGGGAAAACAGCAAGGCTGAAATAGACAAGAGGGAAGGTTAAAAACGTAGCGTTCTGTCCCGTAGCGAAGGGGCTCCCCCCACCCCACTCTTGAGAATCTCTCCAGGTCTAAGCGGCGGATTTATTTGTTACATTTAGCACAGTTAGAGAGACCACAAACGAGCCATTGGAGACATTTGCGCTTATTCGCGGATTCCAGATCAGGCTGCCAGAAGCATGAGGGTGAAATGGATTTTATGCTTGCTAATGTAACCAATATCAAAAGTAGGAGCGGGGAACACCCAGCCCCCTGGACGGGGAGAGGGCAAGAAGGTAAATGGATGACATTGCAGCTACAGAGCGAGGCGTGCAGAGCGCGAAAGTAGCAAGGGGCAGATTGGAATCCAGTCCGCTGCCTCTTAGTGGTCACAGTCAGGGAAAGACAAGGGGCGGGTACAGATAAGGGACTTAAAAGCTGCGCTCATGGCACTAGGCGCCAAAGGAGGAACATCCTCCGGTGGTGTAAATCGGCCCAGAGCCATTGGTTCCAGGGGAGCTACTCCGATTTACACCAGCTGAGGGGCTGCAAGAAGCAGCAGCCCTGGCGTCTGGCTTTCTGAACTCTCCCTTCCCCACCCCGGACCCCCATCAAGCCTGCAGGGATCTGCATTTGCACAGCTCGTGCCAGGAAAGGGAGCTCACAAGAAGCTCTAGACATGACCCCGTACCTTGATTTACCCTTCCCGCCCATAAATTGTACGGATAGTTACACATACAAAGCGGATTGCGTTCAAGTTGGAACGGTCGGTTCTTTCGAAGAATGAGGGTTTTTCTTAGCTGGATTTTATGATCTGTGGTTCACTATAGCCTACAGCGCTTCTGGCATTTCGCACCCCGTGCCTGGCGTGCAGCGAAAAGCCCAAGCTTCCTCCAAGGAGTTCCAAAAACGAGACATTTCTTCAAATAAAATAATAATCAACTAATCAGAATAATTTGCACTTCTACCCCATCCGAGGATTTCATAGCGCTTTGCAAACAGCAAAGCGCTATGCCTCTTAACATCCTTGCCTGATAGCTATTATTAGCCCCATTTTACCTGGGGCTACCTGAATTGTTCAAAGTCTCACGGTTAGAGCTAGGAATAAATTATACACTTCTCACACCCAGTCCTGAGTTTTAATCGCTCACTGCCCACTGATCCCAACAATCTGAATGATCGTTTTCAGTGTTTTGTCCGTGCAATTTAAAAAACAAACACGCTCGGCCAGGAAACGGTTACCTTTGATGATAGTTCTTAGGTTTTAGACTGATTTAAAAAACAAAACAAAAACAAAGCTCCTTTGGACCTTAACTCATGGTCTATCCTGGTTTTAAAGAAATCTGAATGAAGTTTCCAAACTATTTCCTATGAACGCGAGACAGAAATACAGCAATTGTTTTCTTTCTGGATGAATGGAAAGACCTGTCTGACATGCATGTGTTCAATGTAGACAGAAAATACCAGACTCAAATCAACTTGCTTTTCTTACAAAAAGTTGTTCATACGATTAAGAAGGGAAAGCTCTGCACTTTTAAGATCATTTTCGTTTTAGAAACAGCTTGCCACACAAATCTGAAACAGAAACTGTTTACATTTGAAGATCAAATAGAAGCGATCAAGCACAATTTACAAAGGGGGGGTGGAATACCTTGTTTGAATATTTAGGAAAAGGATAGCTCTGTTTTCGTTTCAGGGCAGTAACTTTTAAATAATATTTAACAAAATAATTGACCTTGGTGTTTAAATTACAACTCCCTTCAGGTCAATAAGCCCACTGGTTTTTTAAAAAAAAGTTCAGTATCTGAACTCTAGCATTCACTCTGTTAATCTCATCACAACATTTGTTTCTGCTGAGATTTTGTTTAATGAACTAATCAGTGAAAGAGAAGTAAAGTTGAGAAAGAGCTCCCTCACAACATGTGTTTTAGAGCTCATTTATATTTTCCTTCCCCCTGAAAAACAGAAAATAAAAAGATATGTGGAAATAACTTTTCAGGTGGAAAGGAACAAGAAAAAGTTTTAGGGCAAATTATGGTCTGTCTGCCTCTTAAACATGCATTCTCACTCTTCAAATGTATTGTAATCATTCAGTACAGGAAAGAATTTGGAAGACAAATTCCACAAAATCATTAGGGCTTCAGTCTGCTTTCTCTGTGTGAATAAAAAAGGAAATAACTCCAAAAGTAAGTGTCTCATAGTACGCTACTAGGACTGCTTAATTTGGTCAGAGATCTCCACCTGCAGAAAGTGGTGCATAGCTACAGAGTCACCTAGGTCAAATATGTTCATTTTCGGCCCATTTCTGTCTTCGTTGCACACTCAACTCTTACATGGAAGTTTGAGTGTACAGAATCAAGTGTGCTCCATTGCAAAGTGAAGCATTTTGCTAGCTGTACAGTTTTCATGCATGGAGGAATGTATGTAAATGATCCTACATACCACTTGATTCATGTCCTTTTACACATACTGAGACACTAACTGGGTCCCTCTTGACACATTTTTCTCTCCATCGAGATCCTCCTATCACATCATGAATCTGGTCTGTATCACTGTCAACAAAGCACACTTCACTAACTGCAACTAACATCCAGTGATCAACAACATTTGGACTCTGAATCCAGCACACAAACAGCCATCTCAACAATCATTGGAGGCCCAGAAACTAAAGTACATGACGGTGTTTCACAACTGGAGACGTGACATTATCTTGCAGTCCTGACAGGGTCATATTGATCATGGGATAATGAGAGTTCCATTCAATGTCATGGAGAGCATTGACACAGGTTAGTATCTGTTGTTTCAAACCACAGGCAAATGACAAGAACCACCTTTTGATTTTTAAAAGACTGAACTACAAGGCAATGGGGATCTTGATGTGACTTCACTTCCCAAGTAATCTGGGAATATCTGTAATAGACATATCCTAAATCCACAATAATCATATGGAACTGCAGTTTTCTGTGCCATGCAGCTGATATTCAAAAGCATGACACACACATTTGCTTTTCCCCTATAGCCTGCCACAAGCTATAGTGATATGTCATATAACATTTCAGACATACTGTGCTGCCATGCCTACATCATCTCTTGTCATTTTGATGGTGACTTCATAAATATCCCCATTACTTCTCAGTCTAATGGCAAGATTGTGCACAGCTGTAAATTGGGGGCAGTGCAAAGCCAAACTGCCTTGCATGCTGCACCTCCCAGACTCTTTCAGAGTGATTTACCCTGTGATTGTCCAAAGTCTTTAGGTGAGATGTGCAAGGAGTCCTCCAGAGATTTCCCTACATCCCCTCTGAACTCCCCCATCATTCCCCCCATGGTCAAACCAACCAAGATGACGAACATAACATGTTGGTATATTCTTGGTTCTTGGTATGTGAAGGTTCAAGTGTTGTATCTACATCTGAACAGCCCAAAGCACAAACACAGCTACTTACTGAAGAAACTATCTAAATGCAGTTCCTGATTTTGTCAATCAAACTTGTCCATTTTATTGAAATTAGAAAAAATGGATACTAGTACACCTCTTGCAAAAAAGCTGACAAAGAAGGAAAGTTTCCCACTGCTACAACTGGTAAAAGTGGAGAAGCTTGATTTTCCAGACAGATCAGCAAAGCCAGTGCTGACAAACTACGTGAAAAGGCTGCAAAACACCATGCCTCTGGACTGCATCCACATGTAGAATGCCTTATAAGCCCGTCACTGTCAAAGCCAATTTTAGAAGTACTTAATGAGGCTGTTAAGAATGCTGGAGACACAACACAGTTTATGCAAACAAACATGGCTGTCGCATCATACTTTCTATTTAAGTAAGAGATATCACACAATACAAGTTGTAAATTGGACCCCAAACAGATGTCTGCTTGTGCATTTGTGGAACTGCAGGCTTCTCTGAAAGACATGGTGAAGCATAAGCAAGACGCAAAAAGTAATTCTTCCTCTCTACTCTGCACTGGAGTATTGTGTCCATTTCAGGAAAGATGTGGACAAATTGGAGAAAGTCCAGAGGAGAGCAACAAAAATGATGAAAGGTGCAGAAAACATGACCTATGAAGAAAGAAAGAATTGGGTTTGTTTAGTCTGGAGATGAGAAGACTGATGGGGGACATGACGACAGTTTTAAAGTACATAAAAGGTTGTTACAATGAGGAGGAGGGAGAAAAAAATGTTCTTGTTAACCTCTGAGGATAGGACAAAGAAGCAATTACAGCAAGGAAGGTTTAAGTTGGACATTAGGAAAAACTTCCTAACTATTAGGGTAGTTAAGCACTAGAATAAATTCCCTAGGGAGGTTGTAGAATCTCTGTGATTGGAGGTCTTTAAGAGCAGGTTAGACAAACACCTTTCAGGAATGGTCATAATACTTAGTCCTGCCTTGAGCGCAAGGGATTGGACTATATCTCCCAGGGTCCCTTCTAGTTCTATGCTTCTATGATCTATTCAGCTAGCACTAATACAAGCTGCAGAATCTTCAAAAGACATTAAAAAGCCATACATTTAGTGTCTTCATTGTACTCTTTTTTCAACAACAGTCCAAAAGTACTGAACGTCCTGTAAAAAATAGAAGATGCTGTGGGACTGAAGTTCAATTTAGTACAACCTGGGAAAACCTGCTGGCTTTCTCATGAGTGATCCTTGGGTGTTGTCTTCAAATTACTGCAGCTGTTATTAGGTGGCTGTCCAACATCTCGACAGATGAAAGGAGACACAACAAAGTTGGTCCGTCACTGGTTTTTAGCAACTGTATGAGAAAAGAGCCCAATGTGCAAGTGGCAAACCTTTCCACAGTGGCTACAGGTCCACTCACCAGATGGAGGCTGAAGCACATTCTGCTTCCTGGCTCACTTGCGGGCCTCAGCCTGGACTCTCTGGTGGCTCTTAATGGTGACTGCATTAGTCTTAACCCAGCTTCTCCAAACTAAATGATTATGGGCAGGATTTTCCTAGTTGTCAATGGGAATGCTGAATTTCTTGAGGCCTTGCTTGACCTTGTTGCTGTATCGGAGCTTTGGCCTTCCTCTGCAGTTCTTAAGTTGATCATAGAGCTCAACCTTTGACCATAGAGCTCAGCACCATGTGTCCCAGCCAGCAAAGCCTGCAAACATCCAGCATAGTCTGCATAGACCGTAGGCCAGTTCGCTCAAGGATCTTGTTACTGGTGATCTGTTAGTCCCAAGTAACACCAAGGATTTTTCTAAGACAGCGGAGGTGGAGACTGTTCAGTCTCCACTTCTGCTTGGAGTACGTAGCCCAACTTTCACAAATGTAAAGGAGGGCACTAAGGACACAAGCCTGATAAACAGACATCTTTGTGTTCAGGGTTAGCAACTTGTTATTCCAAACACGAGGTAAGTTTCCCAAAGGTAACAGAAGCTTTGCCTATTCTATCATCAAGTTCCCTATCAAGGGTAAGTGAGTTGGCAAGTCATAATCACGTAGCTTTTACAGATGCCAGTCTTATAAAATACCGACAGTTGAGTGGAGTGAGGGGCTGCAATTTGATCAGGACAGAATAGAGAATTTGAACACAGAGTGGAATGTCATACAACAAATGAATAAAGATTTGATTTCAACTTCTTTTCTTATCATCATTAGTGGCTTGACCCAACTTTTGTGCTATGTTTCCTGGGATGAAAGAAGCAGGAATTCATCTCTTGCTACCCTCAGCCACCACAGCTACAGCTGAGCGTTCTTTTTCATCATTGAATAGAATTTTGTGTTCTGAAAGAAGTCGCCTTCTGCCTGATCATGTGAATGAACTAATGAGCATACCAACTGAAGGACTGGAAGTACCGAACACACAAGAAGCCACCAAAGATGAACGCACTGCATTCGAGAAGTTCATTAACAGAGTTATGCAAAATTACAACAAGAAACCAAGAAGGATGTAGTGCTTCATAGAAGGCTTGAGTAGCCAATTTTAATTTATGTGATGATTTTAAAACATGAGTTAAATCTCATAAAATGGTTGTGAAACATATTTCAGTTTTTATTATTGTTCCATATAGACCACCCTCACCCTCAGGATCTCACTCCTCGGCCCTCACCTCCCTGTAAATTTTAACACCCCCCTAATTTCAATTCCTGGGGAAAATACTGACCTCATTTTTCCCTCATTCTACTCCTTATCCCCATTCAGTGGTAGAGACAATTAAGGGGCTCTGAATCCTGTGACCCTCTAGTTTTCTTGTTTTAGCACCATGTTACCTGCTACCTTAAAAATCCCCCTGTAGTTTCAGTTGAACACAGTATTTTTTACCTCCTCTTCTACATTGTTCCATGCACTGTTAAACACCACTCAATTTTATCCTGCATTTCAGTTGTGGGTCAAGAGAGTCTTGTAGAGAGACGGTTTGTAAAGCTCTTTGGGATCCTTCTGAGGGTAAGGTGTTATGTAAATGCCCATAATTACTGATGTTTTCATAGGTTTAAATGATCCCTTGCTAGACATATTTCCCCTGCCCTTTTTAAACATTTAACATTGTAATCAAGCCCATAATCATCCCTTTGTTTCTTTGGACGTGTAGGTTACTGGAAAAGAGGTGCTAAAGGACCCTGAGGAGGTTGAAACCACGATGTGAACTCAAGTTGTGTAGAGAAAATTAGGATCAAGACTGATAGAGTTCTCTGGCACATCAATTCTGCCTGCTGTTTACCAAAGCAGAACAGTCTGCTTGTGACTGGCATGTCCTTCACTTCACTGGGTGATGTGGCGTATGCCAGAAAATAGACCAGCCAGCCTGACTGTGGTACCTCAGAAGCTACTAGAGCAATGTATAAAACATTCAATTTGCAAATACCTGGAGGATGAAGGGGTGATCACTAGTAGCCAGCATGGATTTTCTAAGAACAAATCATGCCAAACCTGCTTCATTTCCTTCTTTGATGTGGTAACTGGTTTGGTAGTTAGGGGGAATGTGGTGGACATAATTAATATACCTGGACTTTAGCAAGGCTTTTGACACAGTGCCATAGGCTTAGTTTGACTGCTATATTTGGGGGGGCCAAGCCCGGTTGCCCATGCTCACAGGCATTCATGTGCATGCTGAAGCCAGTTCCCTAGGTTCACGCCCCCTGCCTGCAGTGGTTCCTGGGCTGCTGGTGCTGGGTCAGCTTAAAGAGGGGAGCCCCAGCTGCTGCTGTGGCAACCTGAGCACTAGCTGCTGCAGCAATGTGGCTGCTCTGGTGCCTCCCTGCGCTCCTGTGGCCACCTCCGTGCTGGGGCTGGGGCTGCTGCTGCCACTGCCGAAGAGACACCACATACCAGGCTCCTGCTTCCCCATCCCACACACACATTTCCATATCCCATTCTCTTCCCCATCCCCTCCCTCCCCCTTCCCCTCCCCACTGTTCCCATCCCCTTCTCTTCACCCAGCCCTAGCCCATCCCCCTTCCCCACTGTGTCTTCCTCCCTTCTCCCCACCCCCACCCCCCTTGCTCTGCCCCCTCCCCTGGGCACTCACAAAAAACAGGTGGACACTATGACCCAGCAGGCAGCCTCCAGCTGCAGAGGTAGCAACCCGGAGCAGCTGATCCATCCCACTCCCTGCCTGGATCCAGCTGCCAGGAACAGGGGCCCAGCACCAGTGCGGGGGGTGGGGCGCAGCATGGGAAGGACAGAGGCCCCCCTCTCCCTTCCCCTCCCCAGAAGGCCAACGAGCAGAGCAAGCCTTGCAGGGCAGTTCAGCACTCGCAAAAATTGGGGAGAGGGGGAGTGGCATGTGACTCTGCCTGCCACCCCCCCATGCCTCATCTCTGTTGGGGGGAGAGGGCAATGCCCTCCCTGCACTCCCCAAATTACGCCCATGCACAGTCCCTTATGATATTCTAATAAGTAAAATGGAGAAATGTGGGCTTGGCCGAACTACCATTAAATGGATACATAATTGGTTAAGCCGCAAACAATGAGTAACTCTTAATAGAATGATGTCAGCATGGAAGGAGGTCTTGAATGGGGTTCCACAGGAACCTGTTTTGGGTCCAGTGTTATTTAACATCTATATTAATGAGCTGGATGCCAGAATAGAGAGCACACTGATCAAATTTGCAGATGACACAAAGTTGGGGGAGTTGCAAACACTTTGGAGGATAGAGCTAAAATTCAAAGGGATCTTGATAAATTGGAGAACTGGGCTATAGACAACAAAATGAAATTCAACAAAGACAAATGTAAAGTGCTCCACTTAAGGAAGAACAACCAAATGCACAAATACAGAATGGGGGATAACTAGCTTGGCAGCAGCACTGCTGAGAAAGCTCTGGGAGTTGTGGTGGATCACAACCTCATCAAGCAATGCGATGCTGTTACAAAAAAAAAACCAACACAAATGCAACTTTAGATTGCATTAACAGAGGCAAAGCATGCAAGTCACAGGAGGTACCGCTCTACTAGGCCTCAGCTGGAGCACTGTGTCCAATTTTCTATACATCCACCAATGTACAGAAAGGATGTAAAGAAACTGGAAAGGATCCAGAAGCAAGTGACAAAGATGATCAAAGGGATGGAGGCCATATGAGCAAAGGCTGAAGGAACTGGGTATGTTTATTTTGGAAGAAAGGAGATTAAGGGTGAGGGGGAAGGACCTGATAGCGGTCTTCAAATATTTGAAAAGCTGCCATGAAAAAGATGGAGAAAAGCTGTTCTCTCTGGCCACAGAGGGCAGGACAAGAGGTAATGGGTTTAAACTACAGCATAGCAGATGTAGATTAAATCTCAGGAAAAACTTCCTAACTCTAAGAAGAAGTAGGGGACAATGGAACAGACTGCCTAGGGAGGTTGTGGAAGCTCCTTCACTGGAGGTTTTTAAAAAAGAGGCTAAATAGCCATCTGCCTTGGATGGTTTAGACAACAAATCCTGCATCTTGGCAGAGGGTCAGAAGATGACTCTTGTGGTCCCTTCTAACCCTATGGTTTTATGATTCTATTAAAATGTGTCAACCCCCTCTCCATCTCCTCAGCATTAATACTGTGGTAAATGAAAACTAGTCACAGTAAACGAATATGAAAGTTTGACAGGCTCTGCCTAATCTATTCGCACAGTCACAATTACACAAAAAAATTCAATGAAATTTCTTACACTAAGAGTCTGAGGTTGTGTCTTTGGAGCTGACGTAGGCCCACCTCCACATCAGTGACTGGTTAGCTGCATCCATAGTTAAACTGCAGTTGGACTTTATAATAAGAGCCATTTGTATCCCCTGCTGTAGCTCTCAGAAAATAGCACCAAAAGGCCATCGTAAGTACCCAAACCAGGGTGAATTGCATCGGACAAGATTGTCACTTTACAAATTGCCTTGATCAGTGGGCTGGTGCATAGCTGCACTGTCCCAGGAGCAGAATAGGGAGGAAATTCTAATTCTAAGAGTCACAATTAGCTCCTCTTGCTCAAAGGGGAAAGTAATACTCTACAGGTCTGAACCACCAGGAGCAGATTATTTTTCTCCATGCTGGATCAGCATAGGTGGTGAGGAGGCAAGTAAAAGCGCCACTCATTCTGCCTATTTGCTTGCTCCCATAATATAAGAACTAGGGGCCACCAAATGAAATTAATAGGCAGCAGATTTAAAACAAATAAAAGGAAGTTCTTCTTCACACAGCATACAGTCAACCTGTGGAACTCCTCGCCTGAGGAGGTTGTGAAGGCTAGGACTATAACAGCGTTTAAAAGAGAACTAGATAAATTCATGGAGGTTAAGTCCATTAATGTCTATTAGCCAGGATGGGTAAGGAATGGTGTCCCTAGCCTCTGTTTGTCAGAGGGTGGAGCTGGATGGCAGGAGAGAGATCACTTGATCATTACCTGTTAGGTTCACTCCCTCTGGGGCACCTGGCATTAGCCACTGTCAGCAGACAGGATACGGGACTGGCTGGATCTTTGGTCTGACCCAGTATGGCCGTTCTTATGTTATGTTCTATCTATACCCCTGATGGAGAAGATCTTCCCCCCCATGCTCTAATATGCAGTCCTCCACCCAGGAGAATTGCATATCACAGAAATGCTATGATATGCAATTCACACAGGAGAGTTTTACCCAGTGAGTCAGACTAGAGAGAGGAATCTGTGACACACGTCACATATGTGGCACATGAGCAGAGTGGCATCACATTTCCAGACAAATGGATCTACCACCCAGTGTGAGCATAGTATCTGATCGTATAGATGGTGTGTATTCTCTGTCCCTTGTTATTCATTCATATGATTAGTCTGGTTCTGATTAGTTTTTTCAGGCACCCTTACTCCCTTGCATGGGTGCATCGGCCAAACCACAGTCTTGCCCTTAAACTATGCAGCAGAGAGAAAAAAATAATCAGAAACAGACTTATCACATGAATAAATACCAAGGTACAGAGATCAGATACTGAACTCACGCTGGGTGGGAGATCCATCTGTCTTGAAATGTGATGTAACTATGCTCGTGTGCCAGATGTGTGATGGAGGAGGGGGGTCACAGATTCCTCTTCAAAGCCCAGCTCACTGGGTTAAACTGTGCTTGCTCAGGGAAACCAAAGCTTGTTGAAAAATATAATTTCTAAATATGAAATGGCAGTCTGGTCTGTGTTCGCATGGAGAAGTTAGGCTGCATGTGACTCAGAAAGAGCAACTGAGCTCCTGTCATTATTGGTTGCTTTCCTGGGATTTACAATCAGAATTGTCAGTGGTCTGGAAACAGAGATATGCAGCACCATTGCTATGGATTAGGTGTGTCTCTGTGTGCACAGGCCCATTTCTTCTCCTGAAAGGGAATGGAAGAACATCAGGGTTTGCTGGGTGAAGTGACAATATAAAGTACAAATAAGCAAGAACACAATGACAAGCTAACCTAGAGAAAGAGAGGCACATAGTTGGATACTTCTCAGTACCATTAAAGTACATGCACCATGTCTATCAGTGAAGCTCCTCACTCACCTCCCAAGGGTAGCTCCGCTGCCTGGGAAAGAGGAGTCTCCAATCACTAATCAAAGACATAAGTAGTGCAGTAACTTGGGGTTAAGCAGAAAGGGAGGAGGTGCACGGTGCCAGACCCCGTTCCTTCCAAGACAGAAGAATTTTCTGAAATGACTGAGGTTCAGTCCCCACAATGTGCTGATACTTGATCCAGCCACTTTGGCAGTATATATAACTGCCAGTCCTTCACTGAACGTCATATTTTATACAACCTCATGGCTTCTACATCCCTGTGGTCCTGCAGCCCTACATCCAGTAATCTCAGTGGCTTTTTATGAGTTTGTCCATGTGGTAGAGTAAACAATGGGCATATCCTCCAAAAAGAATAATCCACTTGTTTCTAATTGTGAGGGACAGATCTTTACGTCCCTTGGGCCCAATGAGGAACAGATGCAGGAGGAGGAAATGAACTCAAACTGGGAGTGAAAAGTTAAGGTATTGCATCTGGAACCAGAGCACTCCGTCTCTGAAACTTGTGGGTGGTCCCCAACTTTTCATGATTCTTCCTGCATCTGCCAGGTACACAGACTAAGAATTCTGAATCTACAGCTGACCACCCCACCCCACCCCCAACTTTCCAGGCTTTGCATTATTTTAGGATTACGTCTGCGTTAAATCTGGAAAAAAACATGATATGACAGATGTGAGCATGAAAGGAAGAATGAGGATTCCTTACTTCCCATAAGATATCTGATTTAGAAGAGCCAAGGAGCTTGCACTCAGCCCCACATATTGCAACAAAATTTTGCAGATCTACATGAATACTTGGCCTATATTCATCAGTCATTAGCAGAACTTGTGCAGTTGTACAAACAGCAGATTCCTACACCTACAGGCCCTCATTCATTTCCAGTGAGGGTTTTAGTTTTATTGGCTGCTAGCCTATCTAGCCTACCCGATAAGAGAAGAGCAAAATCATCCTCTAATCTTTGTATCTCAGCTGTCTGCTCTCTGATTCTCATAATAGAAATGTACAAAGATATAGATTGATCTCACATATTTTTAGCCACATATTTACCCTAAACTAAGTGGATTATAATATTTACTTACTGTATCCATTGCCATGCTGGCATATACTCAGAACTAACTCCTTGGAATGCTACTGAACATTTTGAAATAACTTTGTTTATAATGAAGTGTTTGCCAATGATTGCACATTATACGCATGAATTGTCCAAGATGTGCTGGTATTTGAAGGTACATCTGCACTGCAAATAAAAGGCCTATGGCAGTGAGTCTGAGAGCCCAGTTCAAAAGATTTGGGCTTTTGGGGCTCATGCTGTAGGGCTAAAAATAGCAGTGTGGATGTTCCCACTTGGACTGGAGCCCTGGCTCTGAGACCCACCCCCCTCACTGGGTTGAAGAGCCTGAGCTCCAGCCTGAAGAGGACTGTTTACAGTGCAACTGTTAGCCCCATAGCATGAGCCCGACTTGGGCTCTTCGAGTTGCTGGAGCTGGTGGGGAAGGGGTTGCAGTGTGGACATACCCTCTGTTCACAGACCTGCATTTTGGGACACTACATTGTTGTTCTGGGGAAACACAAACGTATCTCCAAGAATGGTGCTGGTGTGGTGCCCATTTACCTTGGTCTTTCACAGGGATATATGGAGTTCTTCCAAATGCTGTCAGGCACTGCAGCAAGGCTAGAGTTAGTGCAGACATCTTCAGTGGAATGCTGTCTGTCAGAAAATGCAGTTTCATCTTCATCAAAGCGTTTCGTGGGAATGTGTGGATTTTAACAATTTTCAAGGGAACAAAGTCAAAACGATTCACTGCAACTTTCTCGTTCAGTTTTGATTTCATTTTGTTTTGACTTTTATATACTATTTTATTAGATTTGTACGCTACATTCAATATTAAATACATATTATATTACAACATTTCATCATTATCAAAACAAAACAATTGGGCATTATCAAAACAGAACATTCTGATCATTCTTAAGCTTAATTTTTCAAAATTTGCATTTTGTGGGAAATTGAGAAACTTCAGTGTTTTGTTCTGATTTGGAATGAAAAACATTTCAAATATGTCAGAATTTCCCATAGAACAGAATTCCATTTTCTGTCCTTCTCGGATTGAGACCATTGCTCAGGGCTTGCTTCTGTACAAAGAGCTGAAAAGGAAGGACTCATAATCATGCCATTGAAAGCTCTCCAGGTGCATTCTCACCATGGGCCCACATTCTGGCCTCTATTGTGGTAGTTTTTGTTCTGTGATGGAGGTGTAAAAAATGTACATGTATGTGCAATCTTTTGTAGCTGCTCTGTCAAAGAAAACATGGGAGTGAGTGCTGAATGAAGGAACTGAGCATAGCATGGGATGGCGAGTTAATCACCGAGCTAGAATACAGACACAGAATATCCGGGATGGAAAGACCAGGGTCATGAAGATGGAAAGGGTGAAGCAGAACGATACAAAACAAGACAAAAGGGATGAATGAGGATGTAGCAAGAGAATTTGGCCCCTATGTGCCGACGTTCATCTTCAGGGGGGAAATTTAACTTTCCAGCACCTCAGAGGTTTGATTAATCAAAGCTTACAAAACAGAAGTTTCACCATAATCACCATTCAGTTGCCCTTTCCTTCTCATTTACCTTATACCCTGTACAATTGCTTTACTAGCTTCTGCAGGGATACCTGCCAGCCACACCCAGAGCAGGGCCACTGAAAAATTCCCGACTAAAATGCTGCCAGAGTTAACAGTTACTTTTTATTACTAACTTAATGAAAGAAAAAAATGCAGTAGCGAATGCTCTTTTAGACAGTGTGAAATACTAAATAAATAAATAATAGTTAAAAAGGTGTGACGTTATAATTCAGGGCATTATTATATTGTAAGAAACATTGCTTTGAATTATAATATAGCTTCAAAATACACTCAACACTTTGAGTCAGATCAAACTCCAGTAATTTCTTTATCAGCTTTATATGATCACCTTTATCAATACTGTACAATAAACCCATCAGACTCTCTGTTTTCATTCTTAAAATAAGGTGTTCTTGACTCTTTCCATAACAGATTGATTCTTCTTGCTATCAAACCAATTTTATTTATCCTTTTAGGCTAGGATTTTCAAAAGAACCTAAGGAATGGAGTGCCCAACTCCCACTGGCTCTTAATTGGATTTGGGCACTGACCTCCCTTCAACTCCTTTGAAAAATCCTTTCTTATAGAGTCAATTGCTTTTTCGCCCTGATCTACCCAAACAACAAAAAGGTAGCTGGAACAGGTGTGCCCATTACAGTAAAAAACATTTTATCATCCTTTCTGTATTTCCCAGCCTTATTATTTAAAAACACTTTTATTGATTTTCCTTTGCATCAAAAATAAACATGAGAAATTCAAAGTCACAAAATAATATTTTTACAAATAGTTATAATGCAAATAAGAGCTTAGAATGGAATGGTTCCTCCAACCTTAAATTATGGAGTTGCAATTACAGCTCAGTAAAATCACAGAACTTAGAGATGGAAAAGAACTCTTACACCCTCCAATCTAACAATACGGTATTGTTTCCTAAGGTATGTTTTATGGTGTTTTGTCCTGTCTGAAAAGTCCCAGCAATAGGAGTCCCCCTTGAAAGATTATCCTACAACAGTCTAATGCCTCTCAGTTTCAGAAATACACCACAACATGGCTTAGTCCTACAGCCCCACCACTCCAGTGCAGTAAGTGACTGCAGGATCAAGTCTTTATTTAATTCTGCTCCATGCTAAGGGGCAGATCTACAGCTAATGTAAATCAGGGTAGCTCCCGACTTCAGTGAAACTAATTTACACCATTCTTATACTTGTCAACTTTTACCCTACTCCCCCAAGTCAAATTGGGCTCATTTAGCCTCCAATCTAGCAATGCACATAAACACATGCTTAATTTTGAGCACATCAGTAGCACCACTGAAGCCACCTGGTAGAGACAGCTAACGGGGTTACAAAGGGAGTCAATGGGACTATTCATGTGCTTAAAGTTAAGCACGGTCGTAAGTACTTTGCTGGATCAGAGCCTTAATCTTTCTTTCTAAAACAGTTTTTCCAATCCCATGGATCATTTTTGTTGCAATTGTCCAAACTCTCTCCAGTTTGTCAATAACTTTTTGGTAATACTGAGCCCGCAACCGAATGCAACATTACCAGAATCTTTCAGGTGGACTATTTTCTCCCTGCTCTGTGAGATGATGTCTTTACATATACAGCCCATATCACATTGCAAACTCATATCTAATTTGCTGTCCACTGCTGTCCCTATTTCCCCCCTCCTAATAAGTTTATACATTTCAGATTATCTTTTTTTAGATGCTTGCATTGTTTCATGCTAAACCATATATTTTGTACCCATGTTTCACTCACTTTGTGTTATTTATCTGTTGCTTGCATCTCCTCTTGGGTTAGTATCATCAGCAGATTTTACTCTTGTGCTGTTTACGTCCTCTTAATCAAGACATTAAATAGAACCAGACCTAATGACAGTCCCTGCCATACCCACAAGCCATCTCCTCCAACTTTGAAACATTGCAATTTATCATTACCCTTCTCTTCGGCCAGTTTTCAGCCCACATGATGGCATTCCTATCCAAAACAATTTAAGTTAATTTTTCAAGACTTCATGAGCCAGTATCAAATACTTTAGTCAAATCCAAATATATTACATCTACAACATTCTCTTTATCCACTACAGGCCTGCTCTTACATACACTCTATTGGCTGACCTATTTGTCTATCTGTTCATATACCATACTCATTATCTTAGTATCCGAACACTTTCATATTGACGTCAGGGGGAGTTCCCTTTATGGAAGTATCTATAGGATTGAATCCTAATTCTGTGTTTTTTAAATCAGGTTTATTTGGCAAGATTCATACCATTCTAAACCCTAGTTGCTTATTGTTCATAGTCCTCTTATTCTCTATTCCTACCTTGACATTGGTGAGACTCCATTGAGGCACAAGATGAGAAGGATTTATCCCTAGATGTTTACAACCATTTCATAGATTCAGAGAGATTAAGGCCATAAGGGACCACTAAATCGTTTAGTCGGTTAAATTTCACACAGTTACCACTGGACTGAGCCCAATAACTTGCATTTGGCTAAAGCATATCTTCCAGAAAAACCTCCAGTCTTGATTTGAAGACATCGAGAGAGAGCATCCATCATTTCCGTGGGTAGCTTGTTCCAATATTTAATAATCCTCACTATTAAAAACGTGTGCTTCATTTCTCATTTGAATTTTTCTGGCTTCAGCTTCCAGCCCCTGGCTTGTGTTATGTCTCTCTGCTAAGATAAAGAGCCCTTTGGTACCCAGTATTTTCCCCCTTTAAGGTACTTGTATACTGTAATCCATCTTCCTTTTGATAAGCTACACAGACTGAGCACTTTACATTTCTTACTCTGCAGCATTTCCACCAGCCCTTGTACCATTTTAGGGGAACTTTTCTGCATTATCTCCAATTTTTCAACATCCTTTTTAAAATGTGGACACCAGAACTGGATGTGGTATTCCAGTATCAATCTTACCAGTGCCATATACACAGGTAAAATCATGTCCCTACTCCTCTGTTGATACAGCCAAGGGTCACCTTAGTCCTCTTTGCCTCAGCATTGCACTGGGAGCTCATGTTCCATGTAACATGAGGTAGCACCATTCCATGGCTGAAGTTGAAACTAAACCAATTCAGACTGGAAATAAGGCATACATTTTTAAGAGTGAGAGTAATTAACCACTGGAACAGTTTACCAAGAGTCGTGGTAGATTCTCCATCAATGACCATTTTAAAATCAAGATTGGAAGTTTTTCCTAGTGGGAATTATTTTGGGGGAAGTTCTATAGTCTGTGTTATACAGGAGGTCAGACCAGATGAGCAAAGTGGTCTTTTCTGGCCTTGGAATCTATGTTCATTCGCTTGCCCACTACGACCCTTAAATCCTTTTCAGCATCTCTGTTTTCCAGGACACAGTCCCCCATTCTGTAGCTATGGCCAGCATTCATTATTCCTAGATGTATGACCTTGCATTTGGCTGTGCTGAAATGTACTTTGTTTGAATGGGCCCAATTTACCAAGCGATCCAGATCATTCTATATGACTGCCCTGTCCTCATTATTAATCCCTCCACCAATCTGTGTGTCATCCTCCAATTTTATCAGCAGTGGTTTTCTATTTATTTCCAGACCGTTGATGAAAATGTTGCATACGGCCAGGTTTAGTACCAGTCCCTGCGGAACCCCACTAGAAACACGCACATTCAACGTGGAGTCTCCATTGACAATAATGTTTTGAGGTCAGTCAGCCAGTTCAGAATCCATTTAACATAATACTGTGCTGATTTTGAAATATGGATGCCTATACCAATAGGCTTATTTGCAACAAGGGCTCTGTGGGCAGTCCATTGCATGATCAGGGCCCTGGAAGCTTAACTTTCGCTCTTTCTTTGTGCAATCCTATCTTTGCAGCCAGTTTTTTTAAAGATATAATTTATTTTTTCCATCCACCAAGAGCAAAATGTGCTTTCAGTCTGGGGGACTTAGAATCATAGAATATCAGGGTTGGAAGGGACCCCAGAAGGTCATCTAGTCCAACCCCCTGCTCAAAGCAGGACCAATTCCCAGTTAAATAATCCCAGCCAGGGCTTTGTCAAGCCTGACCTTAAAAACCTCTAAGGAAGGAGATTCTACCACCTCCCTAGGTAACGCATTCCAGTGTTTCACCACCCTCTTAGTGAAAAAGTTTTTCCTAATATCCAATCTAAACCTCCCCCACTGCAACTTGAGACCATTACTCCTCGTTCTGTCATCTGCTACCATTGAGAACAGTCTAGAGCCATCCTCTTTGGAACCCCCTTTCAGGTAGTTGAAAGCAGCTATCAAATCCCCCCTCATTCTTCTCTTCTGCAGGCTAAACAATCCCAGCTCCCTCAGCCTCTCCTCATAACTCATGTGTTCCAGTCCCCTAATCATTTTTGTTGCCCTTCGCTGGACTCTCTCCAATTTATCCACATCCTTCTTGAAGTGTGGGGCCCAAAACTGGACACAGTACTCCAGATGAGGCCTCACCAATGTCGAATAGAGGGGAACGATCACGTCCCTCGATCTGCTCGCTATGCCCCTACTTATACATCCCAAAATGCCATTGGCCTTCTTGGCAACAAGGGCACACTGCTGACTCATATCCAGCTTCTCGTCCACTGTCACCCCTAGGTCCTTTTCTGCAGAACTGCTGCCTAGCCATTCGGTCCCTAGTCTGTAGCTGTGCATTGGGTTCTTCCGTCCTAAGTGCAGGACCCTGCACTTATCCTTATTGAATCTCATCAGATTCCTTTTGGCCCAATCTTCCAATAGTCCTTCAGACTAAGGAGAACACCAGAGAAAGAGAGAACAAGACTCCTAGCACTGCTCCTAGCAGGCAGACATGCACAGGGCAATACTCAAACCTTTACAAAGCCACATACGCCCTCACTGCGAGTTTCAGACCACTCCTAATTTATAAATGAACTTTTCTTTTCCCTGACACTCCTTTCCTGCCCCCCAATATATTTGTAGAAGCTCTTATCACCAATCAATTCTTTTGCTGCCCTTAGCTTTTCCCTGCAACCTTAAATGACTAAAGATTCTTGTTTGCTTGCCTCCTCTCCTTCCCCAGTGTATTTAACCTCAGGACAGGGAGCAGAGCATATCTAGCATGGAATATATGTCCAACAGTGGCAGCAATGGGTTTCTAACCAGCCTGTTTCCCTATCTGCCTCCTCCTTTCTCTTGGTCAAACAAGCAATTTTACTTTCTACTCATTTTTAACTTGTCCCTGTTGTTCCTCACATACTTGTTTTCGCCACCAGCCCATGCGGCTGACAGAAAATGCAATTCCTCAATTAGACTGCAAGGAGCATGCTGGGAATCACAGGTCAGTTTGAAGAGTTCTGAGCTAAACTGGGTTATTGTAACTGACAAGACTTCCAGTAAACAAGTCTGGAAGTATCAGAATCCCCTGCTCCCCGTCGAGAAGGCCAAATTAGAAAGAGCTAACATTTCTAATTTCTATTGTGACTCATGCCCACACTGAGTACATGGTTGAGGAGGTCAGCGACAAGGGTTTCTGTGTTTGAGCTATAGGAAAAAAATGGACTCTGCTAAATGATAAAACAGCCAGAGCAGAATTAAAAGGAGGAAGAGTGCAGAAACCACAAAGGCCCATCAATCACAGCAGGAAAGCAGAGGAGATTGGATAATTCTTCTTGGAAGATTAAGCAGAGAGAAGTCACAAGGGACATTTTGTACTTCCATTCACCTACCCTTTCTATTCCTTAAACATAAACTTTTCCTCCCCCAGGAATGTTAAACAAAATCACCTATTCTGCTCAGTTTAAGTGAAAGTGAAATCTCACAGGGTTAGAATAATTTCTTATCTCTGAGTTTACAGTCCCAGTTTGAAAATAAAGGGTCTGATCCTAGAAAACCCTATTGGCATGAGAAGTCCTTACTCATATTAGCATTCCTATTGACACAGCAGCCCCAGTTCAGGATGACCCTAATCAGGACAGCTTTTAAGCCCATGCTTAATTTTAAGTACGTGCTTAAGTCTCATCAAAGCCAATGTAACCCAGCCACGTGCTTAAGTGATTACCTGAATCAGGACCTGGGTGAGTAAGGAGTACTCATGGCAACAAAGGGTTGCAGGATGGGACTAAAACTGTCACGTAGGATTGCTGACTATTATCACAGGTGGCCAATGTTTTTTATTTATTAAACAAAGTGACATCATTTATGACACCAGCTGAATATAGAGCCCATTGAGAGAGATGACAAAACCTCCATCCTACTTTAGCCGCTGGGGAAAAGAGCTGTAATGTCTAATATGTAATACAATGTTCAATTTTAAATGCTGATTGTTTTTTTAGGATTGTTAAGTACCAAAGCAGGATGGAGACATGCTTTACAGTCTATTGCATTGGGGTCCTTTTCAGCAGGATGGTCTCTGCCAACAGCAGGTTCAGAACTGCCAGTTCTAATTAAAAATTTTATTTTAAAGATACATTTCACAGTTTATTCATGGGAGTAAATGCTTCTCACCCTCAGAACTTTTAAATTGCTGGATTGAGCAGAGGGTACAGTTTCCTTTTTAATGATTCCCAAGAAATGGTTTTAACTAATTGTTCTAGCAAGTCAGGATTGATGTTCTGTGCCTGTTCAAGTCACTTTGCTTTTATTGATTATTCATGTAGTGTAGACTTTCTAAGCTGTCTCCATTTCTTTGCCAATGGTTTAGATGGGAGGTTACTAACCATTTTATTTTCCTTTGTAATGTTATAATAGATGAGTTTAAAATGGACCAGGATTAGAACAGCTTCAGCAATTTTGATTAGAAAGCCCTTCTGTAGCCTCAGTTATAACTGAATATGCAGCTCAGATGATTTCCATTGGAAATTCTGGTAAAGTAGTATTGTGAAATCTGTATTTTGTAAGCTTATTCCATGGTGCAAACAACTAGGAAAACATTTTGATGACCTTTGCAACTCATGCTGATGGCCAGCTCTCTGCCTTACAGGGGAGGAGAGGGTGAAATCTTTATTTGCCTGTTAGAGTCAATGTGAAAATTTCTTATAAATACCAGCAGCAACAGTAAACAGCTTGTAAAAATACCAGCTATGGAAATATTTTGCACATAAATAGCGAGATTTTGCTTTGGGTTACACCCATGCAGGTTCAGGGTCGGCAGTCAAGTTGCATGAAGATAACTGAGATTCAGAGATTCCAAGGGACCACTGTGTTCTTCTAGTCTGGCTTCCTGCATGGAACAGGCCAGAGAACGTCCCCATAATAATTCGTATTTGATTTTGAGGATCTTTTAGAAAAAGATCCAATCTTGATTTTAAAAAGGTCAGTGAGTAGAACAGAATATAGCCTGAATTTCTGACTCTCTCTCTCTCATTGCATGATTGTTATTTCTCAAAAAGCTCTTCCAGTGAAGAGATGGATCAGGATCTGTTTGTTGGATAAAGGCACAGCCAGAGTTTGGTCTAAGAGAATATCTACACAGAAGCTGGGAGCGTGCTTCCCAGCACAGACAGACAGACAGACAGACACGCTAGCTCTCTGGGAGCTAGCACACTAAAAATAGGAGTGTGCCTGCAATGGCATGAGCAGCCGCTTGGGCTAGCCACCCGAGCAGGCACCCAGGGGGTTGGATGGGATTGAATATGAGAGGCCGCCCTTGCCTCTGCAGTCGCATTGCTATTTTTAGCATGCTAGCTCAAGCAGAGCAAGCATGTGTCAGTCCAACCAACACTGGGGCAATGGGCAGAATCTGGCCCAGTATCTTGGGGATTTTCAAATTACGATCATGTGTGAATTGGTGAAATTCAGCCCTGTGCAGAGAGCAAACACGAGGCCTTGGTAAAATTTCATGAGAACAGTAATAGGCAAGAAAATATCTTAGATAAAACAATGCATAAATATTTTCCATATATATATTCTATGTTTACTTAACAAGAACTGCTCATATCAGACCAACCTCAGTTGTTTCAACCACTGACTAGAATACACTATGCAAGAATGAATGAAGTGATTTAATAGTGTCAGATTTTCTGTATCATTTACTACAGATATACATTTCTGGATATAGCTAGAGTACATCAGTAGATGTTCCAGTACACCACACTTCCAGCATTTAATTGTCTGTAAAGGCACATTTGAATACATGCAATGAGGGCCTGCTAATTCATTGTAGATCGTTGCACTTTAAGACCTAGTCTACACTGGGAAATAGGGTCGGAATAATTACGTTGCTCAAGGGTGTGAAAAATCCACACCGCTGAGTGAGGCAGTTAAATGTACCTTTCCCCAGGTGTAGACAGTGCTGGGTCAACAGGAGACTTCTCCCATCGATCTAGCTACTGCCTCTTTGGGAGGTGGATTACCTACACCGACAGGAGAATTCCTCCCATCAGCATAGGTACCATCTTCACTGAAGTGCTACAGCTGCATCAATGCAGTGTTTTAAGTGTAGACAAGCCCTAGCTCTTGCCTTCCTCACTCTCCTTTCAGGGAAAGCGAAAATGCTTGGCAGTTGGTTGGGCCTGCTTCTGCTCCTACTGAAGTCTGTGGCAAGATTCCCATTGATTTCAATGGAGCAGAAGAGATCCCTTGTCACTGAAAAAAAAAAATCACATTCAATTCATTTTACCATCTCTAAGAGAGTAGAAAGCAGGTCATGGGTATGATGCTTCCAATAATAAAGGAACTAAATGGGATGTAGCTGATGGTTTTAGTATAAGTTGAGCTGAAATAATAATGACTTATAAAACATGATTCTTGTCTGATGCACTGCCAGCATATGATGCTTCACAGGAATAGCATAACATCATACTTCTGTAAAAGGTTAACAGGCTGATTCTCATCTTACTTACACAGGTGTAAATCAAGAGATAACATTTGTACAGTTCCATTTGCTTCAGTGGAGTTAAAGTCTTGAAAAGAGAATCAGGCCGAAGGATTTATATTAGCATGGCAGTGAAAAGAAAATGTTATCTAGTCTCTGAACCTCATATGCTCAAGTGGTTTGGATCCTTCCGGGACAACAGTGATGAGAAACTGCACCTCCATCACTAGACCTTTGGTTTATATAGTTCCACAAGGATCAATTCCCTCTCTGGTCCTTTTCAGCATCTACATACAATGGCTGAGTGAACTGGTCAGACAACATGGACTCAAGAACCAGCAATATGCTCTACCTAACCTTCACCACATACAGCCACATCATTACTACCATGATGGCCCCGTGCTTGGATGAGATCCGTTCCTGGATGAACAGCTGGCTGAATCTGAGCAAGACAGAGGTGATGCTAATCAGAGTAAGGTATTTTGAAGAGCTTGCAGCCACCGTGCAGTCTCTGTTGGCTGTAGATACAAACCCACAACTGGTCAATTCAGTCTATAGTCTAGGATTCCTTGCTGATATTGAATTCTCACATAGCAGCATCTGAAAGGAATGCTTTCTACCATCTCCGCTGGGCTAGGAAACTCCATTCCATCCTGGTGGACAAAGAGCTGGCCTCAGCACAGGCCCCTCAGCACAGTGCCCCACCCCCAGTACACCCCTTCTTACCCCCACTCTGCCTCTTTCCATCCCTGCTCCGCTCCCACCCCACTTCTTCCTGTCCCATTCTGCCTCCATCCCGAAGCCCGCTTCACCCTCACTTTGCATCTTCCTGCCCCCGCTCCTCCCACCTCCATTGCCTCCTGCCTGCCACTGAACAACTGATCAGCAGCAGGTGTGAGGCGCTAGGGGGGAGAGGGAGGAGCTGATTGGTGGGGCCTACCAGGGGTACTCAGCATCCACTACTTTTTTCCCCGTGGGTGCTCCAGCCCCAGAGCCCACAGAGTCCGCACCTATGGGCCTCAGTTATTCATGCCTTTGTCACCTGTAATCCAGACAAGAAGAACAATGTGATATACCTGGATATGAAGCCTTCAGTGCTGAGGAAATTCCAATCAGTACAGAATGCTGCAGCGCTGTCCTCCCTCTCTCTATCTCTCTCTCTCGACTGGCTTCCCATAGACTGTCAAATAGAGTTCAAGGTCTCAGTCCTTCTCTTCAAAATGCTGGATGGCCTGGGTCCAGGACATCTAAAAGATCATCTAATGCAGTGATTCTCAGCCTTTCCAGACTACTGTACCCCTTTCAGGAGCCAGGTTTGTCTTGCATACCCCCAAATTTCACCTCACTTAAAAACTACTTCCTTACAAAACCAGACATAAAAATACAAAAAAAGTGTCACAGCCCACTATTGCTGAAAAATTGCTTATTTTCTCATTTTATCTGTATGAAATTTTAGTTTGTACTGACTTTGCTAGTGCTATTTATGTAGCCTGTTGTAAAACTAGGCAAATGTCAAGTGATGAGTTGATGTCCCCGCTGTATAATTCCAGGGGTACACATACCCCTGGCTGAGAACCACTGATCTAAAGCTCTGGGATGAAGACCACAGTCAGCTCTAATTCTCTGACACAATGGAACTCTCAATAATAAGTGTAAAGCTCATGTGTGGAAGACAGAACTCTCTTCCGGGGTGGTCTGAGACTCTGGAATAAACTCCCCTAGGAAATAATGACTATCACAAACTTCACCACTGTCTGCTCCGTGTGCCAGGCACATTTCTTTGACCTTGCCTTCTCTAAGATAAGTGCCTGTTGCTATGTGGTGAGGGGTTTTTTTGTTTGTTTTTTTAATAATAATATAAGGCACACACTTTCAGAACAAGACAATCCACTGCACCCACTTCTCCCTCTTGGAAGAGGATAAGAGAACAAACAACATGTGACAGATGTGTAGTCACATGGCTTAATACACTACTGGAAGATGCTCGGATACAATGGTGATGAGCGGGATATAAAAACCTGCATAATAGAGAATAAAATTGAACCTCTCTTATTCTGATGCAGGGGCAGAGTCTGCCACCCATGCTCATGTATAGAGCTGACCTTGTGGTAAAACTGCAGTGTCTTGTCTTCACTGTGTTTTTACCTCAGGATAACTCACACGTTACTTCCCCTGAGGTTTAAAAAAAATAAAAGTTGTTTTAAACGACGAAGACAAACCCAGTAATGGCTCTGCTCTTTCTTTAACTTTGTTATATTTCCAACTGTGAGACGCTCACTTGAGGTGGTAATGTGTTGTGACTTATCTTCCCTAGCACGAAGCCAGATTCTGCTGTCCTTACTTACACTGAACGTTGCTGTGCCCCATCAGTAGTCCCACTGAAATCACACCACATCTTACAATGTGGCGATTACATTGAGCGTTGCAATGGAGAATATAGCAAATTCAGCGGAAGAGCACTCCGCTGCTGGAGAGTCATAGGAAATTGCTATAACAATAATTACTGGAACCTGATTATTCTGGGCAGATTCTGCAAGCCTTACTCGTGCAGAGTGATATCCTCCCCCTTAGTAGTTCCGTTTATTTAGCCCTTTGACACTACTCAGAGTGTTTTCTTTCAGATTTAGGTGCGCTCACGCTGCACCTTGTTCTGCTGCAATAACCGGGAAATTTCAAAGCTCAGTGCTGTTCTTTCTTGATCACTACAGAAGTGTCTGCGCTGTTTCTCTCTTTTAGATATGGGAAAGATGGGCATTCACACACTTGTGAGCACTCTCATTATGCACTAAACTGAAATTAGGAGATGAATGGCTTCTGCAAAAAATCTGAATAATAGTTTATGAATTAATGGGAGCTTTTATCTTACAAAGGAAGTGGTCATCAGTACTAAACCTTTAATAAGTATTATAATTATATGCAAAACAACATCTTTTGTAGACTATAGCTAGAGCAGCACTGAAAAGCTTAACCAAAAGGCAGCAGTGTTCTTAAAAGTGTAGAACCACACTACTAACTCCTACTGTAAAAATTATAAATTCATTTTATTTAATCTATGGTCATTTTTCTTGAATAAATTTCATCAGCTAAAATGTGTGTGTGTGTATATCTATATAGATAGAGAGAGAGATAAAGACAGATGGCTATTGACAATATTGCAGACTGCAAGATCATGGTTACTAAAAAAAATTTACATAGTCATTTAGAACAGTAATATGTAATATAAAACTTTTTTCATTTACATGGCACCTTATGTCTGAGAACCTCTAAACACTATACAAATATGAATTAGTTCTGAGGACATCACTGTGATGCATGTATTTTATAGAGTTAAGCTTTCTGTGCCTCAGTTTACCCAATTTCAAAATGTAACAACCTAAACCAGTAGCAGAACCAGACAGGACTGAAACTCAAGAATTCTGGGCTTCCAGCTCTGTGCTCAAACTATTACCAGATCAAATCTCTCACCAACAGGAAACAATTTTCTAAGATTTAATGTAGACCAACTGACCTGTATCCAAGAGTAGGATCCAGAAGTCCTTAGTCCCCATGTACTTGACACTTAGAATCATAGAATATCAGGGTTGGAAGGGACCTCAGGAGGTCATCTAGTCCAACCCCCTGCTCAGAGCAGGACCAATTCCCAATTTTTGCCCCAGATCCCTAAATGGCCCCCTCAAGGATTGAACTCACAACCCTGGGTTTAGCAGGCCAATGCTCAAACCACTGAGCTATCCCTTCCCCCCAATAATTGACTCACTGCATTATTTCATGGTAGTTTAGTTAATAAATATTGACTTCTAAATAAAACAGGTCCAATCATCTACATACTCTACGTAAATGAATAACAAAGTAATTTTCCAAGTTTCTTGATTAAAATTTAAGAATTTTGTATACAACTTTTATTGCAATAAGAAATTAAATGCCCTTCCACAGTTATATCAGTAAGCTCTGAAAGGCTAACTAATGTCATTTTACATTTAATATAGCTTTCTTGCAGCCAATCTCAGAAATCTAGTGTGGGAAGGTGGTGGGGGGGAGGGTATTTTGTATTTAACTGTTGCATAAATTGGTGGATTTCAATATTTCTTTTAACATAGCAGCTAGTCTGCTCTTGTCAGCCCCTGGACATTATCATCAAATTTATGCACTTACAGACATCAGCTTATTGAAAAAGAATGGTAACGGTCTCAGAACATTTCAGGGCTTTTTGTACATTTTTATTCAGTACTGAAAGGGCCTACTCTACAATTTTTATTTTAGAGACCATCTTTAAATAAATAAATATATATATCACACAGGGGTCATCCATCAATGCATCCGGCACTGCATCCGTGCCAACTTGGACTAAACCTAAAGCAGGCAGTGCCAAGAATATAGGCAGAGGCCAGGTGTTGGGGGAATCATTCTCGCTAACTTCATCTGGGAAAGAGAGGTTTGGGTCTACATCGTATTCAGCAAGATGATTGGCAGTGAATGTAGGGCCTGACTTTCAGAGTTGTTGAGCAGCCACAGCTCCCAATAATTTCAAAAGGAGTTGTGAGTAAATAGTATCTCTCAAAGTCAGGCCCCCTGGTTTGTTCTTTCAGTAGGCCTACTATGGACTGTTTCAGGGCGTCCTCTTGTCAACAGTCAGCCAAGGCTTACCTTGCTGACTTGGAACAGTCAAGAATGGCACGAGACTTGATCATAGGTAGTGGAACAAACTTTTTCAGTGTACCCATTACCAGTTTCTGTGGGACTAGGCCCAGTTCTGACAAGGTGGGTGGAATGCATGGTTCTCCCTGCCCAAGCATCTCTCTCTTCAGGTGCAGTAGACTGCCATGAATCTGCACGATTTGGGCAAAGTATGGAAAGAGTTTCTGACAGTGGCCATTGGGCAGGGCTGTGGTTACAAAAAGACAATCCAGATTGTAAAAGGTTTGGAAGTGTGTTTTAACAGAACTTTAATAAAGAATAAACTAAAATACCAAAAGTAATTCAAGGGAAGAAGAGCTACATTACCATTATATTAGGGCTTTGACTTATACTTTAGAATCGTCTTTCTTCTGTCAGCGTAGCTGCCACTGTGTCCTTAACTCACTGCATATGTTCCCATGGCTGCTGTTTTCCTTTAGAGGTCGTCTTTGTTCACTTTTTTTCATTTTTGGCTGACCATCAGGAAGGGGGCTTTGTTGTAACGGGCTTTGGTTTGTGTCGGGGGGAGGGAGGCGGGTTTGGTGGTGTTTGTTATTTTTGTGCATCAGTGTAAAAGAACAAGAGCTCAAAATGGGATTTTTTTCTGTCTGACTGCTACAAAAATCTCTTTTGATTTCACAGACTTGATTTTGCTTTCATTAGTACCATCAGTTTATCTTGTCCACTAGAGCTCATTCTCTGAGGTACTGATATTTTATGTACACTAACATTCATAGAGTTTTCCAAGGAAATTACTTTAACAACAGGTGATACAAATACATCAACTGGACCAAATTCAATCTTGGAGTAACTCCCTTGAAGCAAATAGGATGAATATGGCCTATCATGATTAAATTCCTTGGTTTCCCTATTGACTAAGCCATCCTTATTTTTGTGTAGCTTTCTCTTTTCACAGTTTTTTCTCACTGGACACCAAAGACGGGTTTAAACTGTATCTTAGCCATTTGCACTGGATTTTACTGCAAACATTAGTCACTAGCCATGAAAGTAACTACTGCATCAAATGTCTGTCTTTCAATAAGGCCCCCTTTCCAAAATGCACGTGCCATTTGATCCAAATTGGAAACAGCGTGTGTCAGAGATTTGCTTCTTCAGATGCAGTCATTAATACCAGAGGAGTTCATCATGTAACACTCAGGAATAGGATGAGTACCTAATCCACTTTCTAAAGAAAAAAAAAAAGTCATGTGGCCAGATGTTCCCTCCCCAAAAGGAGATACATATGTAAGAGGGCAAAAGCGGCATGTTCCAGGATGTGAGCAGTGTCTGCACATTTGAACATAAGAACGGCCATAATGGGTCAGACCAAAGGTCCATCCAGCCCACTATCGTGTCTACTGACAGTGGCTAATGCCAGGTGCCCCAGAGGGAGTGAACCTAACAGGTAACGATCAAGTTATCTCTCTCCTGCCATCCATCTCCACCCTCTGACAAACAGAGGCTAGGGACACCATTCCTTACCCATCCTGGCTAATAGACATTAATGGACTTAACCTCCATGAATTAATCTAGTTCTCTTTTAAACCCTGTTATAGTCCTAGCATTCACAACCTCCTCAGGCAAGGAGTTCCACAGGTTGACTGTGTGCTGTGTGAAGAAGAACTTCCTTTTATTTGTTTTAAACCTGCTGCCCATTGAAAACCTGTTGCCCATCTGGTCATGCAAACTGTCTAGTATTCCCCACAATGACCGTCTCCACCCCGGAACATGCCCTTATCTGCAAAGAAATGGATTTTATCTCAGTGCTCCTGTCTGCAGTCCTCATGGCCAGAAGTAATTCACAACCACCAATGTGCTTGGATCCATTAAGTTCCTTTTGATAGCACCGGGCTGTAACAGCATGTTGCGTCTCATTGTCCTTTCCTGTGAGCATGTGTATCTCATTCTCCTTGTGCCCTTTACAACACTTGTGCTTCAGGCCTTCTCTTATTGGGGAGGCTTGTCAGAACCTGACCAAAAAGGATGACCAAATACAGTTTCAGAGGCGGGATGACTGTCATGGGGCTGCTTGCCACACATATCAGACATAGCACAAAATGACACTTATTCCTTTCTAATGAGCTGCAGAGGATATTTGTGGTGGATTGGGAGCTTACTTCAAAAGTTAAATTCCCATTTACTCAGTAAGCCAGGAAATGATGTGAAGCAACACCGCAGTATATATGAATGTAATACACTCACTGTCACAGCAAGCTGTTTTGGCAATACCTATTAATGGCTCACTTAGGCAAGTTATGGCCAAAATTAAATTTTCTGCAATGAATAGTCTCTATAAGCACCTTTCCCAGGTAGCAATATGTAATTCACTCCTGGCTTCAGAATACCCCACCCACTTTCTCAGAGACCCATTCCATTTTCTGGCATTGTCATGGTACAGCACCATAGCCTGCACATCTCAGGAATAGTCGTTTGTTTGTTTGTTTGGTCAAGCTCAGAATTGCATCACTTGCTCCACTTCTGAGACCCATGCTTATGCTCAACTAGAGATAGAATTTGGCCCCTGGGATTAGCACCTCACAAAAAAAATCAATAGAAGCAAATACCTTGATAAATGGGTCCCCACAGCCTAGCCATCAGCTCCTGAATCTTAATATTAGCCTATTTCATATACTATATTTAATATCAGGGGGAAATGACATTACCCAGCCAGGAACACCTATATGTAGTTCTCTCTCCTTTCCCTTAAATATCTTTATACCTTGCTTAGACCCCAAGGGACTTATGAAGGTGAATCCAGTCTGACACAGAAAATGAGAGGGAGATGCAGGATACAAGGGAAATGCCCACAACACACATTTACAATCCCACAGGGGAGCTATGACAAGACAGAAAGAAAAGTGTCATCTCATGCACCATAGGCATCAGTTTGAAATCATAATCTGTTCTATGTCTCAGCTTCTTGGCAAACATTGAAAAAGCACAAGGGTTGGAAGATTAGCGTGGCAAGACTATTTCCAGATAGCAAATTGCTTGAAAAACATTTCTGTTAGAATGAGGGAACCACTGTGTATAGGCTACTAAATAAGTAAAAGAAGCCTAACCTCAGATCCAGTTGGGTTTTACCTTCTCTCATACTCAAGTACAGTGAGTTATTTCAATGGGAGTACAAGGGATCTTGCTAACATAAGGCAATTTTCATCAACTGATCCCCCAGCTTATCTTGATGTCATGTTGCTTCCAATTTAGATGATGCATTATGTTGCCCTTAAGCCTGCATTACAAAATAAATAAATAAATAAAGCTGAAAGAAAACTTTCTCCAGTGCTCTGGATTCTATTAACGGACTGAATTTCCCATTATATAATATCTCTTTCCCTTGTGGCTGGAAGCTGTGAAACAGAGCCACATCATACTCCGAGTACGCAAGTCTCTGCTGCCAATAGTTTAATCCCAAATGGTGTCAAAGGGCCCACTTCCAGCAGTTATGCATATATTTTTAAGACACCCCACCACAGTCATCTACTCGGGATATTCCCTCTGAACAATGGATGATTGGCAGATAACATAATGTTTAACTTCTGTCTTTACTTTTGTACATGTTTATGGCTAAATTGCACAGCTGCTCATTTATCAGCTACACAGTCTTGTAGCATAGATGACATCAGATATTCCTTAGGCACTGTCTCATGATCTCCTTTGGGCTCTTGAGGTGGACTGTGATGCAACACATCATGTTGCTAGATGTGTAAAGGAATATACTCTGGCATGCTAAAAATGAGCTGATAATGCCTTACCCCTTCTTGAGGCCCTTTAACAGCCTCTTGAGGAAGTTTGAAGAGCTGCCAAGTATTCAAGATGTGCTGTGTTCTGTAGAATATGGCTTGCCAAAGAACAATTTCTCTCCTCCCTTTCTCCCCTCCTCGCCCCCCACCAGAAACCATTACACGGAAAATAGATAAGAGGAAAAGAAAAACTGTACATGAATAAGTGCAGCAAAGAAGAGGCTGAGGTACTTCTGAGATGGTGAGTAAAGGAAAAGAAATCAGGGCTGTCTCCTCTTTCACAGAAAGACCTCTATGTTCTAGGGGACTTCATGTCCAAGTGCCAAATGGAGACAGCTCCAAGGAGCATTGAGCTCTTTCTAGTTCAGAAACCCAAGTAGTACAACCTAAGTACCACAGGTGTAGGACGGAATACTTGTGCAGGCTATCGCTCCTGTCAGCTTCTGACTAGTGGTGAATTTAATACTAATGAAAGGGTTAAAGCCAGATATGCCAGTTATTAGTTTAGGATGACTGGGTTTTGCGGGAGTGGGGTGGGGTTTTTGATGTTGTTGTTGTTGTTGTTTTTTTGTGTGTCATACAAGTACCATGAAATGCAGTCCCTGATATAAACTTTCTTGAGAAATAGGACCCAGTGGTTCCTAATCAAGGCTTCAGTCCAGGAAAACACTTAAGCATGTGTCTCTCTGTCACCTGCAAGAAGTCCTACTAACTTCAAAGGGGCATCTCATGTGCCTAAAGTTAAGCTTGTGCATAAGTGCTTTGCTGGATCCAAGCCTCAAGAATTATTGTTTACTAGATAGAATTTAGTGTACTTATATGCAGTTGTTTCCACCTACATGTATCTATATCACGTCAGAAATAAGAATAATTACTTGTCTCCTGGAATGATGGGAGGATTAATTTGTTCAAATTTGCACAGCACTTTGAAGATATAAATTATGATATAGTATTAATAAGCAAGGCTTCGATTAGGTCATGGAATCTGTAACTTCCATTGACCTCCGTGACATTTTCTGTCTCAGGGCTGGAGCTCCCAGCCAGCCCCGTGCCTGCAGCTCCCAGCCTTTGCCCAGCCATGGTGGGCAGTGGCAGGACCCTGCAGCCCAGTGACAGCTGGGGGGACCCCATAGCTTCCCAGCCACAGCAGGCCGCTGGGGGACCCCCGCAGCTCCCAACTGCCCCTGGGGGCAAGGGGACTCCGCAGCAGCCCAGCCCCGTGGGCACGGGGTCCCTGCAGCTCCCATGCACCGCCTATCCCTTTTGTCAGGGATATTTTTAGCGACAGTCAGGGATAGGTCACGGTTTCTATTAATTTTTGTTTATTGCCCATGACCTGTCCCTGACTTTTTCCAAAAATATCTGTGACAAAAGCTTAGCTTTATTAATAAGTGCACAATACCAGTAGGAAACACCACTAACACATTTAAGGTCCCTGTACTAATAGCTGTTTTGTTTCACACTTGCAAATATAAGTGAAATTAATGCTGTTTAAATGTGCTGGATCCTCAGCACAAGAGACTGAAGTTCTCCGTTTCTTCACCCAACAGGTACCTCTCCTAGGGTAGAGGCAATGCAGACAGCCTCGCACACCCTCACCAATGTGCCTCATTATTAGCCTTGGAGAGATGAGAGAGTAATTCTGTCTCTACAGCCCATTTATTAGCTTTCATGATCTAGATATACTGCCTAGGATCTGAGAATACCTACATATTTTGCATATAGCACTGAACTGCTATCAGAAGGGAATGGCTTGTGGTTACTCACAATGTAGGCCAAATTCAAATCAGTGACCTAGAGATGAATGGCTCCCCACCTGAGTACCAGCCAGCGGAGCAAGCCAGACTCCTCCTGCTAAAATTTCATTGAATGAAATTGTATTGTGAGGTTTAACTAAGTGGGGGAGGAGGAAAGCAGTTTTAAAATATCTGTTGACAATAGCTGTCCAGAGTTGTCCTTAGGAAGCACAAGCCTTGGTCATGACTGGCACCCTAGTCCTGTTATATCCTTTCCCCAACC
Source organism: Lepidochelys olivacea (assembly GCF_965140295.1). Taxonomy (NCBI): domain Eukaryota; kingdom Metazoa; phylum Chordata; order Testudines; family Cheloniidae; genus Lepidochelys; species Lepidochelys olivacea. The sequence continues at coordinate 106,871,507 of NC_140416.1, forward strand.
CCCAAGGCACTGGAGTCAACATTAGAATAGCCTATTGGCTCAGACCAAAAGTCCATCTAGCTCAGTATCATGTCTGCCAACAGAGGTCAAAGCCAAGTGCCCCAGAGGGAATGAACTCAAAAGGTAAACATCAAGTGATCCATCCCCCGTTTCCCATTCCCAGCTTCTTGCAAACAGAGGCTAGGGACACCATCCCTGCCCATCCTGGCTAATAGCCATTGATGGACCTATCCTCCATGAATTTATCTAGTTCTTTTTTTGAACCCTGTTATAATCTTGGCCTTAACAACATCCTCTGGCAATGAGTTCCACAGGTTGACCGTGCATTGTGTGAAGAAACACTTCCCTTTGTTTTAAACCTGCTGCCTATTAATTTCATTTGGTGATCCCTAGCTCTTGTGTTATGAAAAGGAGTAAATAACACTTCCTTATTTACTTTCTCCACACCAGCCATGATTGTATAGACCTCTATCATATACTACCTTACTCGTCTCTTTTCCAAGCTGAAAAGTCCCAGTTTTATTAATCTCTCCTCATAGGGAAACTGTTCCAATCCCCTAATCATTTTTGTTGCCATTTTTTGGACCTTTTCCAATTCCAATATATATTTTTTGAGATGGGGTGACCACATCTGCATGTAGCATTCAAGCTGTGGGTGTACCATGGATTTATATAGAGGCAATATGATATTTTCTGTCATATTATCTGTCCCTTTCCTAATAGTTCCTAACATTCTGGTAGCTCTTTTGACGACTGCTGCACATTGAGCACATGTTTTGAATACTATCCATGACGACTCCAAGATCTTTCTTGAGCGGTGATAGCTAATTTAGACCCCATCATTTTGTATGTTTAGCTGGGATTATTTTTTCCAATGTGCATTACTTTGCATTTATCAACATTAAATTTCTTCTGCCATTTTGTTGCCCAGTCATCCAGCCTTGTGAGATCCCTTTGTAACTCTTCACACTGTGCTTTGGACTTAACTATCTTGAGTAGTTTTGTATCTGCAAATTTTGCCACCTCATTTTGTTTCCCCTTTTTCCAGAGCTTTTATGAATATGAATATACAGACCCCTGGGGGATACCACTATTTACCATTCTGAAAACTGACCATTTATTCCTACCCTTTGTCTCCTATCTTTTAAACAGTTACTGATCCATGAGAGGACTTCCCTCTTATCCATGACAGCTTACTTTGCTTAAGAGCCTTTGGTGAGGAACCCTGTCAAAGGCTTTCTGAAAATCTAAGTACACTATATCCACTGGATGCCCTTGTCCACATGCTTGTTGATCCCTCAAAGAGTTCTAGTAGATTGGTGAAGCATGATTTCTCTTTATGAAAACCATGTTCATCTATGTGTCTGACAATTCCATTCTTTCTGTTCTTAGATTCAACCAGTTTGCCTGGTACTGAAGTCAGGCTTACCAGCCTGTAATTGCCAGGATCACCTCTGGAGCCCTTCTTAAAAAAATGGCATCACATTAGCTATCCTCCAGTCATCTGGTACAGAAGCCGATTTAAACGATAGGTTACATATCACAGTTAGTAGTTCTGCAATTTCACATTTGAGTTCCTTCAGAACTCTCGGGTGAATGCCATCTGGTCCTGGTGACTTATTACTGTTTAGTTTATCAATTTGTTCCAAAACCTCCTCTAATGACACCTCAATCTTGGACAGTTCCTCAGATTTGTCTCCTAAAAAGAATGGCTCAGGTTTGGAAATCTCCCTCACATCCTCAGCTGTGAAGACCGATGCAAAGAATTCATTTAGTTTCTCTGCAATGGCCTTATCATCTTTGGGTGCTCCTTTAGCATCTCAATCGTCCAGTGGCCCCACTGGTTGTTTAGCAGGCTTCCTGTTTATGATGTACTTAAAAAAAATTGCTATTATTTTTTGAGGCTTTGGCTAACTGTTCTTCAACTTATTTTTTGATCTTCCTAATTATATTTTTTTACACTTTACTTGCCAGAGTTTCTCCTTTCTATTTTCCTCACTGGGATTTAACTTCCACTTTTTAAAAGGATGTCTTTTTGCCTCTCACTGCTTCTTTTACTTTGTTGTTTAGCCACGGTGGCACTTTTTTGGTTCTCTTACTATGTTTTTTAATTTGGGGGATACATTTAAATTGAGCCTTTATTATGGTGTCTTTAAAAAGTTTCCATGCAGCTTGCAGGGATTTCACTTTTGGCACTGTACCTTTTAATTTCTGTTTAATTAACTTCCTCATTTTTGTGTAGTCCCCCTTTCTGAAATTAAATGCTACAGTGCTGGTGTTTTCCCCACCACAGATATGTTAAATTTAATTAAATTGTAGTCACTATTACCAAGCAGTTCAGCTATATTCCCCTCTTAGACCAGATCCTGTGCTCCACTCAAGACTAAATTAAGAATTGCCTCTCCTCTTGTGGGTTACAGAGCTAGCTGCTCCAAGAAGCAGTCATTTAAGGTATCAAGAAAGTTTATCTCTGCATCACGTCCTGTGGTGACATGTACTCGTCAATATGGGAACAGTTGAAATCCCCCATTATTACTGAGTTTTTTATTTTTATAGCCTCTCTAATCTCCCTGAGCACTTCACAGTCACTATCACCATCCTGGTCAAGTGGTCGGTAGGTAGTGTATCCCTACTGCTATATTCTTATTATTCAAGCATGGAATTACTATCCATAAGGATTCTATGGTACAGTTTGGTTCATTTAAGATTTCTACTTCATTTGATTTTATGCTTTCTTTCACTATAGTGCCACTCCCCCACCAGCACGACCCGTTCTGTCCTTCCGATATATTTTATACCCTGGTATTACTGTGTTCTTCTTTATGTAGAACAAATACGTAAGTGGGGAGAGCAGCAGAAGTTTTAAAACAAGCTGAGCTGTCTCTGAGATGCTAGGGGAAAGGCTGAGGGAGGGCAGCCTGTGAGTAGGGGAAAAGAGAAGGCTTCAATAAACTGGCACCACCACCTCAGCACTTCCTCAAAAAATATGTGGGACTGTCACTGTGGCTCTTCCTCGGCCCCTTAAAACCAAGGATCAGAGGGTGAATATTTCACCAGAGGAAAGCGCCTCTTTTCCCTCTGGCACATCGATCACTTTAAAATTTCTTCCTACCCCTACTCTCTGCTCCCCCACCCTCATCCTCACTCCTGCTCCCTCTTTAGTATGAGCCCCAGTTAAGAAAACTGATTTAGTCAGAGGTTAAATTTTGCCAAACACATGACATACCAGAGATTGGCATTAGGTGTGACCCTTTCTGAGGTAGGGACTGTAGGGGAGAAAAAAAAAAAGCAGGAAAGGTTGTTCTGAATATGCATGGCTGGTGGCCACATCTTCATAGGCCTGTGTATTTGTGCAGTTGCTTTTAATGCCATCCAATCTTTCCTTCTGTCCCTAAATGGCCTGTGTTGAAAATGTCCCTGCCTACAGTTGCTCAACTGGAATGAGGACAAGTTGTTTGCAATGGCCCCCTTCCAAGTGCTTGTGCTGTAACTTTTGTCTTGACTAGTCTCTGAAGATATCTCTGGAGGGATTTTCTTATGCCTCACTTGCACTCCCCCCAAAGTGGTGCCTGCTTTTCTTGCTCTACCCTCTTGTAGCTGGATCCACCTTTAAAACTATCACCAAACAGAAATTGATAATATCTACTTACCTAATGCTGGCATAGAACACTCGCTCTTGTGAATTCACACTGAGCTGCAAAGGGTCCAGATGTTGCAGGAGTAGAAACACCAGGTTACCTTTGCTCCTAGCAGAACAGAATGGGCACAGATAATGGCAACAGGGCTGTGACAGTCTTCTGCAAGCTATTACAGCTGATTTGCCACTTATTCCTAAACGCAATGATCTAAGTTCTCTTCTGTGCTAACCTATGAACCATTTTTCTGATGTAGATATTTCTTATTCCTTGGTTTCTCCTGTCTACTTAGTTTTACCAATGGAAGGAGGAGATGTCCCTTCCCTTTAAATCCACATGTGGTTTAATCCAGGCAGAGGAGGAAGAGAAAGAAGTGAGATAACAGATACTGAGTAAGGGGCTATAGCTCTAAGATCACTGGATGAATTTGTGGACACATTAATATACATTACAAAAGAAAAGAATAATTTCCTCTCTTCTCTATTAGATGTGTATGGTACATAATGGCTATAAGGGTGTATGTGTTATCTCTCACCTATTATTTTGTTCATCAACCAAAATCTATGTTTCTAAAAGTATCTATGTTAAAAGTGTCTCAGCAGAGATTCTTCTTCTTTATGCGGTGCCATAGGTGCACATGTCCCTTTAAGGAAAAATAAGGGACCGCCCTTGCCACAAACAGAACCATAAATTGGCTCCATTTTGCTTGGGTGCAAGGAAGGGGTGTATGAGAAACTCCTCTTTCTCTGAACAGCCGTGCAGGAGCTGAACAGAATCTTACTGAGACAAGGTTGTGGTTAGACTGTTGAGGTGGTAGCAGGGACTCGAGGTGGAGTTTCTGTTACTGCCCTCAACAGTTGCTAGCTGCATGCAGGGGCATTAAGGCCAGGATAAGTGGGGCTCCTCCCACTTCCTCTCCACTATCCAAGGAAGATGACCAGCCTGGAGTTTGGAGCATGCTACACCCTTTCCAAGGGTGACAGAGCTACTGCTGCCATGAATAGATCTGGGCACTCCCCACCCCTCGCCCAGGTCACAACACCTAGCCCTGTGGGACAGGAATTACCACTGTAGGGTGAGCATGGTGTGGGCTCATTCTCCAACCCTCCCACCAGTGGTCATTTCTTTGGAAGGCTCTCAGGTTCAGCTTTTGGGCCAGGCCCCCAAAAACCTCTGTGTGGCTCTGGCTCCTGGGAGGCTCCCTGGATGCAGTGCAGCCCTTCCACACAGCCCTCCAGAGGGTGTCAGGTGCAGAATCTTGTCCCCAATTTACTCATTGCAACACAACTCTGGACAAAAGGGTGGAGGGGCTTAGGGATTTAACACAACCCTAAGGGGCATCACACTATACTGGCATCGCCTATTCTAATTTATATTTTTATTGATTTGGACGTGTTATTGTAACCATTAGAGAGAAAGCCTCCTCCCCCCAGGCATTAATGGGTCACTTCACCTTGAATGGTCTCTTGAAATGTGTTAACTTGTGCTAGACAATCTGTTCCACTCTGAGCACAGGTCCCAGACCTGACGAAGAGCTCTGTGTAAACTCGAGAGTTTGTCCTTCTTACCAATAGAAGTTAGGTAACATCTTTTACCGGACCAACCCACCTTCTCTCTGTATTGATTTGGCAAACAGTGATAATCTCCATAACAAATATATCCTCGTTTTGCAGAGATAATACTCTAGCTTGGTGATAAACACAACATGCTTGGGGAGTGGGGCGGGGGCATGTTCAGCAATTTCAGTCTTGGCGGAATAGAGAGATTTGGTTTGACTCTGCTGTTATTGGTGGTATGTTAAATCCTTACTAACTCTTTTCTTTTAATCCTAACAACAGATGTGTGTCTGCCTCCATGTTAAAATCAGCAGAGTGGGTGCTTGAACCCTATTCCATCTCTCAGAGAACACTAAAATGCTTTGTTTTACACCTATAATGCTAATGGAAAAAACAAACAAGCCCAGCTTGCTGGTTTATAATTGCATATGTAATGAACTGCTAGCGATATAAATTAGTTCACTGGCCTTTTTATCATCACCACAGTGTATCAGATAATAGCTTCCTCTTCATGACTGTCATTTGGTCAAATAGATGGTAATCTCAGATGTACAGAGAACAGTGCAACGTATCTTTAAAAATAAGTTCTGCTCTGCTTGCAAGCATGGTGACAGATACTTTGATATATGCATTGATGCGCACCATACATCTGACATCAGGATCTGTCCTACTGAGTCTTTGGGCCAAATCCCATTGACTCAACTCACTGAAGTCCATGGGTCTGATTCTATGTGATTTTTATACCAGTGTAACTCTGGAGTTACTCCCAGTTGGTACCAGTTAAGTGATGGGGACTGATTCTCTAAATGGGACTACTCACAAGCAAGCAGATTTGCTCACTATCCGACAGATCATTTATTTACAGGTAGTAGACACAGAAATGAGGACAAGCATATTGTCAGTGATTTCCAGGGATAATTTAAGGCTGAAATCCCAAATTTTGCTGCTAAAAAGAGGAGAGAGAGGGCCAAGGAATAAAATCCTGCAATTCTATTAAGTGCTTTCTCCCCTTCTTTCCTAGTCCCCACATTTCCAAAGGGACAAAAAGGAGATTGCACAATAGAAGAGAGAGGAAATCTGAGAGATCGAAAGTCTTAAAAGGAAACACGTGATTGCAAATCAGTTGATATTTTATGTTTTTCAAAGTTTTCTGGAGAGCCAAAAGAGTATCTTTAAAAGGCCGATTTCTCTTCCCCTCCCCTCCAATTGATTTTAATGAAGGCTGAAATAAACTCCAGGGTTTAGGGGAAAGGAAAAAAACCAAACAACTTAAAGAAATTGGATACATAACCAAATTGTAGAATCAATGGGGCTCTAAGGGACCACCCCTCTGCACTGTGGCAGGATTCATTTAATTGTTCTATAAACTGTTCCTGTAGACGGGTGTTTAGCCTCGAATAACTCCAACAACAGCGATTGCACAACTGCCTTTGGCAGCTTGTCCCATCGTCTAAGAGTTCTTCTACAGTTTTGCCTAATATTTAACCTAAAAACTTCCCTCCTGCTTCAGCCAATTATTATTTGTCCTATCCTCAGTGACTAATGAGAATAATTGATCCTTGTCCTCTTTAAAACATTCCTTTATGTTTCCTGTTATGTCCCCCACGCACACTTGTCTTTCCTTTAGGCTAAAGATGCCAAGTTATCTTAACCTTTCCACTTAGATCCTATTTGCCAAACTTCTTACCATCTTTGTTGCACTCCTCTAAACTCTTCAATTGGTCCATGTGTCTTTTTTCCCCCATACAGAACTGAATGCAGTTACTCCAGTTAAGCTTTAACCAGTGCCAAGAAGAGCACAATAATTATTTCAGTAACCTGACTGACCCCATCTAACAACAAAGACAAAATGCAGCTTGTAATTAAAAAATTTTAAAAAAAAATTTTTTTAAAGCTAATTTCCTTAATGACCAGAACATCCTACTGCTTGGCGCACACAAATTAAGGAACGTAAAGTCTAGGCATCTTTTTCAATTATATGCTGTGTATTGTATTTTGGACTAGGTACAGCTTTACTCCGATTAGGAACAGGCTGTACTTCATCTCTTGTGCTCCCTCCCACTCCTTTTGTTTCACCCAGACTTCACTCCTGTCTGTTCCCTGTCGTCCTGTCTACATTTGTTCAGCTCCACTGCCAATGTTAAATTTGGGAGCCTTTGTAGACAGCTGCCACTGCTGTTTTTAACACCTTAGCCTATATTAGGTCTTCCAACTTTACTAACTTCAGTGGAGCTGAAGCAACAGTGGGAAATATTGAGAAATTTCCCTCATATAGGCAGAATCTTTATACCTTTTCACCAGGTCCATGCTAGCCCACACCTGGAAAGGCTTCCCAGTTAGCATCCAGCCAGCACTCTCCTTCAAAAAACTTCTCAAAATTCACCTGTTCTGCAAAACATTCCAGCTGTATAGTATGTTCTATATTCATTAACTTTGTACTTGCCTATTGTTTTGCACTGTATTGTATAACCCCTGGGTTATAATCTTGTCAAGAGAGGAATTCTATTCTTTGGCACACTCTACCTAATATAAAGTGCCATGCGTGGTAATATATAAATAATTGCCCAACAACAGCAGTTCCCAGGAAATAGATACATGAATTCACCATAATAAAATAAATGTGGATCAAGTAGCAAGACTAGCAACCTCTCTGACTTCAAAGCTAATCTTTGATTTGATGGCAGCATTTTTATTAAGTTGCTTTTGTACTCTACCATTATACAATGTAAGATCTATGGGTATAATTATTAGTTATTTTTCCATACAGTCTTGATTAAACTGAAGTAGTTCTGCTGGAAAACATGTCCGTGAACATCTTGCAAGTAGAATAGGTGGGATGATTAGCAAGAAAAATAAAAACCTGGCTAATAGTGTAATATTCTGCTATAAACCTTTCAAGTATTAGGTGAAATTCTGCTGTCAGTTACACACATACAAGCCCATTGTAGTACGTAGGGCTGTGTGCGTACAAATGAGATCAGAATTTGGCTTCAAATAACAACACATCATAACATACCAGAAGTCACTCTATTAAAAAGCATAAGTACTTTATGACTTGGATCCATTAGCCAATATTTCATAAGGCAAAATATTCATTCCTTTTTTATACAACTTGTACGTAGGGCTGTGTCAAGACCTTTTGATATAGATTGGAAGAGTCTAATGCAGTGCAGTCTAAAAGTAAAGGCAGCTCGGAGGGAATGAACAAAATCAAGCAGAAATAGTGACTGCAAGTTATTGGCAGGCAACCAAGAGTCAGTTGGTAGCCAGGAGAACAAGAGTTTGCAAGACCCAGTGAATTTGCATGTTCTTTGCTTGTTGGGCATTTTCGACCCCCCGCCCCTTTTTATTTGTTACAGTATTCTAGATACAAATATTGAGCTAAGAAAGATGATCTTTAACCCACCTTGAAATGAGACTTACAAGCATTTTTATAAATAGATTGAAAAGTTGTCTTGTGGCTTTTGTAAGTACATACTGCTCTATGCTCTACACAAAGGCTGTTTTGTTTCTTATTATAAAACAGTACTCCTCCATGAGCCACAACAGAGATCACTAGGCTGTCCCACACAAGTACTGCTGTACCTTTGGGGGACTCTTTTATTCTTTGTCCTGAACTGGAAGAACACCTCTGAGTAAGGCATGCTAACACAAGTGCTGTAGTTAGGGTCCAATCTAAAGCCTATGGAAGTCAATGGAAATGTTGTCATTCATTTCAGTGGGATTAGGATCAAGCCCATACAATACAGATCTAAAAGTGCTGGGGAGAGGGGATCCTGACCCCACTGAAATCAATAGAGCCAGGATTTCACCCTAGACACATTTGAAATTATAATTAAAATAAATAAATAAAAGTTGTGGGCTATTATTCATCCCTCCCAGAGTGTTCTGTCCACAGACTTGCAGTTTTTGTAGGGATGGGGGCAGGGAGGAAAAATCAAACAGATGTCCCTCTCAAACCTGTCCTGTTGTATAAGGAATTAAAGGGGTCATCCCTCCTCCTTGGATCAGAAATTGTGGTTTAATTTAGTTCTATTTTTTAAATACATTTTTATTATAATTCACCCAGAAGCTTACAAAATATGGTGGATATTTATAGTATTGAGACTTACTTATTTTTTGAGGTACATATTTTTATTGGGTAGAAAATATAAATATCATCTCATTCCCTGAGGTGCAAGTTTTATCTTTTATGAATGTAAAATGCCCACATTTCCATATTGGTACCACAAAAGATATATTTTAGCTGCAATTCCTTATTCCAGGCTTGGGTCATTCTGTCCAGGTCATACCCTCATGCTACAGGTCATTGGTTCCAAGAGTGAAACAATATACATGCAGTCAGAAGGGTTTTACATGTAGCAAACCTGAAGACATGCAGACCATGATCTGAGAATTACGAGTTGAGTTAAGCAGGCAAGCTGCCTCCCTAAAGAAGGGACAAAAATAGCAAAAGACTTGCTGAGCCCGTGGCTTGGCATATGGCAGGTGAACCTTAACTTGGGGGGAGGGGTATTTGGGAATCTACAGAGAGGGGCAAGTCTTCGATACTCATTTAGAGCTTAACTTACAGCTGTTTGGTGTGGAGCCTGTACCTTCTCAAACATGGGTGTCTAAATAAGCAGTGTGGTTTTCAGAGGCACTGAACACCCACAATGCCATGGTCTCCGAGAACAAGGAGCTGCGGGGGGCGGGAAATCAAAGTTTTTCCTGTGTTAAAATGCTTTAATGTTTTTTAATATTAATCCTTCAGGCAGAGCTTCATTGATCTATGCAGAAGGGCTTTCTTCCAAGAGTTCCAGCCAACTGAGCTTGTGCCTCTGTCACTCTCTCTGCTTCCCAAAGAGGGCTTTTCCAGGCCACGTCCTGCAGCATGGGAAAAGATAACTGACAGAGGGGAAGGCTGATAAGAACAGTATAGACAATTTTAAATGTGTTTGGTAAGACAGAAAAGATTTCAAAGCATTTTACAAATATTAATAAATTAATCCTTCCAAACACCCACAGGAGGTAGACATTAGCATCCCTGTTTTATTGGAGGGGAAACTGAGGCAGAGAGATTTACCCAAGGTTATATTGGAAGTCTAGAACAAGACTGCATATCTGTCTAAGGGGCTCCATTGGTATCAAACTTTCTGAGCATTCTTCTCAATCTTACTGGAATGCTCTCTGAAGGACCTTAGATGCATAGAGGCTAACTGTGGCAATCCATACATTGCTTGGATGCCTTATAAGTTGTGGCAGGGAAATTAATCAACTTGCTAAGAGAATTTGTTTGAGAGAGGAGAACAAGCTGCAAAGTCCAGGGGCCTGATTTGCTTCTCACTTACAATGGTGCAAATCAAGAAGAACTCAATGGAGTAAACTTGTATATGGATAATAAGAATGTGCAGAGTTATTTAGTATTTTAAGGTTTCAGAGTAACAGCCGTGTTAGTCTGTATTCGCAAAAAGAAAAGGAGTACTTGTGGCACCTTAGAGACTAACCAATTTATTTGAGCAAATAAATTGGTTAGTCTCTAAGGTGCCACAAGTACTCCTTTTCTTTTTAGTATTTTAAAATGTGCTTAGAAAAGGATATAAAGCTTCAAGACACAAAACGACCTCTAACTTCTGGGAATTAGGAGGAAACTTTCTTGGCTAATCCCCAACTAACAATACAAGATTTCTTTTTCTGAAAGCAGCTGGCACTGGCCAGTGTCAGAGAGAGGATCCTGAACTAAACGGACCATTAGTCTGATTCAGTATGGCAAATCCTGTTTAAAACTGGCATCAGAGGCGAATAAGGCCCCAAATCTGGAGCTGGATACAGACTTTGAATTCCTAAAAACTTAAGGGAGTTTGGATCTGGATATTTTGATTCAGCTAATTTTTACAGAGGGGAAAAATATTATCCGCAAAATTCATATCCAGGTTCCTATTTTTGAACACCCCCAAATTCAGAGCAGGCACCTATCTGGGCCTAACTCTCGTCTGTTCTATCCTTCACACATTATCATTCATTGTTCATGGGAGGCACATGGAGGAAGACATAGTCCATCCAAAAAGAGTCTAATTGACAGGAACTTATTAAGGATCCAGCTCTTAAAAGGGAGCAGAATATTAAGTCTTGGATCACATTCAAAAGAGAAGCACAGACCAGGTCTGCTCCCCTGGAAATATATTATTGCTATTGTGCTGTCTGAAAGGACAACATAGAAGAAAAAAACAAGAGTTTGGGAAATTGATGCCCCAACTTTATAGAAGTCAAGATTTCTCCCCCTTCCCCTAAGGGATTTCTTAAAGATAATGTTGTCCAAATACCACAAAAGCCAAAATTGTAACTTCCAGAGAAACTGAGGCTACAGTCCAACAAAGATTGCAAAATAAAGAGGATTTTAGAAATCCTAATTTTAATAAACTTCAAAAAAGCAATAAAATTGAGATAAAAGTGTAGAAAAAGAGTCCTGTTTACAATCACCTTTAATAAATGATGGTGACCATAAAGTGGATTTAAACTTTAGTTACTCGTGGAGACATTAAACAGAATAAGGTTGACTCAAGTTTTAGATTTCTAAAAGCAAAACATCTCTCGATGAGTTTCAGGAAAGAGTTTTTGGCCAGCTATAAACTGCTGCCATTTAACAGGGAAAAAAGAATAGCAGAGCCAGTAACGGCTTAAAAATATGTTCAGGTTTGCCATGCTTTGTCTGTGCACATCAGTGTTAAGTGACACTCAGGGACTGAGAATGACATACAGCAGAGTAGCTCTATCTATGCGCCTTGGAATTGTTATAATATATTATCCACCACCACACAATCTGAACACCTCAGAAATATCAGTACATTTATACTTACAAACACTCCTGTGAGATAGCAGCAGGATTCCCATTTTACAGTAGGGGAGATTAAAGTCCCAGTTCAGCAAAACACTTAAACATGTGCTTAACTTTAAATCTCTGAGTAGTTCCATTGAAATCAAGTTACCGTTAAGCATGTGTTTAAGTGCTTTGCTGGACTGGGGACAAAATGACTTACCCAAGGTCATTGTGAAAGTCTGTAGCAGAGCTGGACAGAAAATTTCTGAAACAACCTGCCTCCTTTCCTGCCAGCCTGCTTTGCAGTCAGGAACCAAGGGCTTTCAAGGTTGATGGCAGCCCCCCAGGTGGACTGCCCTGGAGCAAGTCACCATATTATGTGTGATGGTAATCCTCTACAAAATGGAATGACTTAAGTCATCAGAGCTCTACACATGGCTTCTGAGTCCCAGCCCAGTGTCTTAGCCACTGGACCATTCCTCAGGTTTAGAATGGAATTCAGGGATAATGGCAATACAGGATTTCTGAAATAAATTAAAGAACCTTCAATCAAGACATAAAGTGTCCAATCCCATTGACTTCAGAACTTTGCTGAATTGGGCCCAAGTTCAAGAGGGCAAATTGGTTCAAATAAAGTAAGACTTAACCCAGTCTTTCACCTAAAACTAGCACCAAAACATTTAGGTTTGCTAGCATTCAGTTAACTTCTTACTTGTATTTATGTACACAACTGCTTTGGGCAGAGACCAGAAGACCACACCACAATGCTGTAACAAAGGCTATTCATTGGGTACCCAACCTCTCCAACCTGGCTGGAACCAGGAATTACCAGAAATCGCAACAGAGGGCATTTATTCTCATGCAGGTTTCCAAGTAGCAGCCGTGTTAGTCTGTATTCGCAAAAAGAAAAGGAGTACTTGTGGCACCTTAGAGACTAACAGATTTATTTGAGCATAAGCTTTGGTGAGCTACAGCTAAGTGAGCTGTAGCTCACCAAAGCTTATGCTCAAATAAATCTGTTAGTCTCTAAGGTGCCACAAGTACTCCTATTCTCATGCAGTGTCAATACCAGTTACTCGATCAAAGAGATTTGACTACATTTCAGTGAATCATCTGAACCTTTTGATGCTCAGCTGAATGGACTCTTCAAACCTTGAAACATTTGCCCATTGCTAACATAAATTCTTACGGTTTATTATTGGAGAGCTAGACTAGTATTTTTTTAAGCTGGTTATTTTCTGCTTTGAGAAGGCAGCTGGAACTAGGAAGTGTATGATTATATTTTATAATTTATGTCAAAGGCACTCTTTTACATACCTATACTTCTAATTAAGTAAAAATTAGAATGATCATTTTTTGCACCCTATAAGGCAGTACACTCACCACCCGTAGCATCCTCTTGTATCAGGTACAATATTGCAAGGGCCTTTGTCTCCAGGCTGCAGGCCATCCGCCTCTCACCCGGTCTTCCAAAGCTTGGCCATCCAGCTGAGTCACTAAGTTCAGTCCCCTTCTAGGGTAACAGACAGTCCAACTGAAAGGCCAGGATAAACATCCCAATAATAATTCTGCCGGCCCTCTTGGGCTCCACTGCAGTGTTCTTACTGGCCTTCACTCAAGGCCTCCCCCAACAGGAGCCTAACCTGCTTCTTCAGTTGGGTTTGCATGTCCCTTCCTCAGGGTCTGCTGGGGGAACCCAGGTCCACTCTCTACTCTCAGGGCCACCCCACAGGAGCCTCACACGGCTCCTAGGGAAAGTGGGGGGTTGTCCTACCTGCAAAAGAGTCCTGACTTCTCTGTAGTCTCTCTCCCCGAGACTGACTTCTCAGCTCTGCTTGAATCGTCCCTCTGATTCTCTGCAGCTGGTGAATGCTTAGCACTAAGTTGCCAAATCACCGTTAGCAAGGGGCTAGCAGGTAGGTCACAGGCAAGGCTGAGCATGGCTTGCCTTTAAAGGGCCAGCCAGCCTCTGACAAACCCCAGTTAGGGGCTTGTGCTTGTTACTGTACCACACAGAAGAGATACACAATAGGTAACAATGCAAGGTATGTCACACCCCACTAGTGAGAGAGTTTAAGGGACAGACTGGAAGATGGTACAGAGGTAAAAAGGTCTGGAAGAGTTTATACGGGGCAGGCTAAACACAAGGTAAGGGAGAGAGGGAGGCAATAGAAATGCAAAGCACGAGGTGGTAAGACTGCAGCACAACTGCGTAAAAACAGGCTTTGTGTAGTATGTTCACATGGCCCATTCTCTAAACCAGCGATTTCCAAACTGTGGTGCACAGGCCACGGATGGCCCACAAATCACTTACTGTCGGTCCACAGACAGCTGGCTGGTCGTATGGTGCTGTTTTCTTTTTCTTGTTTCCAGCTGCTGTGTTGCATTAAAAAGATTTATTGTACACATTTTGGTTTTCCTTCTAAGCAATCATTGTAGCTGCCACAGAGACATTTGGTGAGGCAGCCCATGTGACTGGAACTGGGAGGTGAGCTGTCCCTGAGATATGCTCTGTTGGGACCTACATTCACTATGAAAAAGCCTGAGACCTGCTCTATACTAACTCCCTTTCTGTGTCTGCTTATTAACACCTCACAGCAGTGGATTTAATGCAGCACGGCAGCAAAGATCCTTCTATGTCATATGGGATTGAGGAAGCAAAGTGGTGGTTTGAGGATACATTTAAATAAATACAAAACCATTGGGAGTACGGGCTCAGCATGGTATTCAATTTCCAAGATACTGGAAATACACAGGTGCTACCCATATCAAGGAGATTCAGCCAAACAACGTAAGCCCGCAGTTCTCATGTGGACAGAGAGATTCTCCCCAGTTTGACTTTATACATTTGAATGTAAAAAAAAAAAAGCAACAGATTGAAAATAAGAATGTATTTCTTCCCTCCAGCTACCTAAAGATACAGAGGACTGGATAAAAAGTATATAAGGACCATACAGTCATTGGCGATGGGACAGAACACACAAATCAGATCCAGATGCAAACTTTTCCAAATTTAAGGTGGGGAGGGGAGAGTTGGTTTGGTCCATTACAGATTCAAGCGCAGGGAGCAAAATTCAGCTCTTGACCCAGATGTGACCACCTTCATGGCTCTTGTGTTTTGGTTTGGGCTCAGTGCTACGAGCATTCTAACAATCAGATATACACAACCTAATCTACAATGACCATTCCCGGGTAACGTGGTCATCACAGATCAAATTTTTCAGCTAGGGCCCTAAACTTACATACACAGATTGAGTGCCCAGCTACTTGACTTGCCTGTGTAGCTGTCTGTATGCATGTAAAAACATGAGTCTGTTTTTGCCTGTGCAAAAATTTGCATTTGAGAGGTCAGCTGGAGACATGCTGCAAATGAGAGCCAGTGTGTCAATACTACAGTTTTTAAAAGCCTTCATGAAGGAAGGAAAGCAAATTTAGTTCCTGGTTTAGGAAGAGCCCTCTTGCACAAGAAGAAACTGTGCTGAACCCCCAAACAATCAAACACCCAATGGAAATTATTCTAACAGAGGTTTTCCGTGTCAGTCAATGTGGTCCATGATCCTTTGGCCCTGGTTCTCTTAATAGAAGGAGTGTTATTTTAGACATCTTAGCATTAGGAATTATGGGGAGCTGGCAATTGCAAAATAGGAATGAAGTACAGAGAATGGCACTTTGAAATCATTTAACACGGCTTCATTTCTTTTTCAAGCCTAATAGAAAGCAAATGGAGCAGAGAAGTAGGATGTCTCAGGAGAACATCCCAGACCTCAACCTACACTCCTCTCCCACAAGACTAAAACAGATGTCACCACATGTATGCAGCAGGCTTATTATCTTCTAAGAGTCCACAGTGTTCAGTCAGGGTCCTGCCCCTTTGTGTAAATCACCCCAGTCCTTATTTTTTTTAAGTTGCACACTGAGTGTTAGACCTATAACTACCATTAATATCAATAGGAGTCACAAAACTAAAACTTTGTGCCATAATATATATTATAGGCATACATGCTTAAAAAGAAGGAAAGACAAAAAGAAAGATAGTTGGGTGGAATAAAAAATAGGCTTAACTAATAGAATGGCCTAATGGATAGAGGACTGGGCTGGGACTCAGGAGAGCTGGGTTCTATTCCTGGCTCTGCCACTAGGCTATGTGGGGCAAATCACTTCACCACTCAGGGCCTCAGTTTTCCCATCTGTAAAATGGGGATAAAGATACTACCCTCTGTAAAGTGCTTTGAGATCAACAGATGAAAAGCACTATATAAGAGGTAGTGATTATTAATGGTGAAAAGGAGGGAGGGGGTGTAAAGGAAAAAAGCCACAGCCATTTTCAAAGTAAAGAAATACTATAAAAATCTCTTTCAACCATAAGAATGTTTATTCTTATGAGGCATAGATGGCACTTTGCAGACCCCACTACATCTAAATTAGACTGGGCAGAGCACTTGATTAAATAATGTATGAAACAGTCCAGCACTAATAGCTAGAAGAATAATGGGAGCTAATAGGATTTTCCCATCTCTAATTCCTACTAGCTCAGGAATGCTGGTTAAAAAGTGGTGAAAGTGATGGCGGTAGCTTTGGAGAGAATACAAAATACTTGTGTGTGCTGTAAAATAAGCCCTGAAGATGTGACCATGCTTGAATAATTCCTCTAGCCATGCCCTGTATAAACACCATTTTGATTAGTTAGGGGTGCCCCAGCAGCAGCTTTTGCCTGTGCGCTCATCTTGTCAAGAATATACAGTTTTCATTTCCAGACTTCATGTTTCACTTGTGTGTGTTTATTGAACTTTCTTTTTCCACTCTTGTCACTTCCTTGTCATCTTGCAGGGCCCAACCACAGTCTCACACCAAGCTCCTAGTTCCCTTATGTATTTGTATTGGAGCTACACCTAGGGATCAAGAATCAGGACCACAGGCAATGCATGGGGGGGTGGGCATGCGGAGTCACATGTCCCCCCAGATTTCTGCCAGGGTTTATATGCCCTGCCCTGAAGGCCACTGCATACCACCAGAACCTTTACATTGTGCCCCCCACCCTCCACTATCAACAGTTATGTGTCATCTCTGATCGGGACCTTGTCACGCTAATCACGATACAGACACACACTAAAAAGAAAATCCCTGCCCCAAAGAGTCTAGGTCATGACAAGTGGCAACAGGAGGATGAGACAAAGAAGCAGGGGAGAAGAGGATAACTATAAAGTGAACCAGTTAGTGTGCAGTAAGTGAGAGGTCTCTGCTCCCTAGCTGTTCTGCCAGTTGACTATAATTGATAGGCCTCTTGCTTTGTCATGACAATTGTTTTGTGAAAAGTCCCTGGGGCATCCTGGTACAAAAGGGCAAGAGTCATAGAAACACAAAGTAAAGGAAGGCATCCCAAGAGTGAGAGTGAGTAAGTGTGTGTGTAATAAAACTTTTCTTTTCCAGTTTTGGTGTAAATTAACTCAATCCATCGCTCCAAATTTAAAAATAATTATAGATTAGAAAAAACAAATTAAGATAGATCCCAACAGCGGACAGAAAAAACTTGGCAGTTGTCAAAGTTCTCAGCAAAATTTGGTTAGGACCATCACATCCATCCACTCTCAGATAAAATGCCAATAGGTGCTTACTGGACAGTCCTTTCCCCAAGGAGCTCACAGTCTTGTTCAATTGACCCTTGTACAATTTTTAATTGAGCTTGGATTAAAAATGTACTTGAACCCTAGTACAGCATTAGTTATTCAGTGTGGCCTTAACACCAGTTTAGTATGTGCCCTGGATAATGAAGTGAGCATTAAATAAATGAAGGCATATAATTGTACCAGGGATATCATTTCTGTTCTCCCTACTATATCCTCCACTTATCCTCTGAACTATGTGATTTTTTAATACTGAAAAGCATGTTTTGACTTTGATTTCACATGCAAATGTATAAGAAAGCACTGTGGTATTCCGAGTTTGTGCTAACGTTTTTATTTTCTTGCCATTACAGTTTTTGTGGATAGTAAAAATCACAGTCCACTCCCACAGAATAAAAAATAATATTTTAAAAGCTTCAAGATTTAGAATATAAGATATCAGGAATTTTGCCTCAGACAACCCACTCCACTATCGATGTGTTTTGTAATATAAAAGGAAACCTTTTTTCCTTAGAATTGTGTTTGTAATGCTCCCAAATGTGATTGCAAATCACTGCCCCAGTTTATCATTATAATTAAATACAATAAAAAAGCCATCAGAACTGCTCACATTGCTTGCCAGAAACAAACTAACTGAACTTTTGCAGCACAAGGCAAACAACACACTGCCAAATCCTGCAGCCTTTCCTCAACTCTTAGCCAGGCAAGACTCCCACCAGCACCAGTGATGAGTTTTATTCGAGCAAGGACAGAAAGAATTGGTAAACAATTTGCAGGGTTTTAATATCAGAATATTCCAGCAATAACCATCTCTAAGAGACACTTCCTTACCAAAAAACATGGAATTTTGCTGGTTATGAATGTTGGTTCTTTTATCTGTGCAATGCTCTGTACCAAAACATTTCACAAAGATCATTACAAAATGCTGGGATAAATACATCCTTGATGAAATTCAACTGAGTTCAATAAGGTCACGCCAGGGATTAAATGCTACTTTAGCGCGTAGAACTGAAGACAGTTATGAGATAGTACATGAACACCCCAAAGTACTTCTCTCACAGCTCTTAGTTTGTTGTACCAATCATACAACTAATAAAGAATCCCTAAATTCACACTTATCCACTGGCTGATAAAATGGAGCTAGTCTCTATTATTATCCTGTCCAGAGATCCTACAATATGGTGCTGTCCCTTGCTGTGGAGGGGGCAGCACCATGCATATGAAGTGGATGAAACTATCAATCAAGGGCATCTCTGTGTAATGGCCATATTTTCCAGTCATTGAAATGATATTATGAAGCATTTTATGCTTATAAAAGTTCTTTGATTCAGGTATCTGAGGAAAGTATTGCACTTATTATGTGCTATATAGACTGTCATGTCACATGGAAGGCAGCATGGGCTAGTGGTTAAAGTAGTTGACAGGCGTCAGCAGTTTTTTAGTCAGACGTTTTAGGAGATCTAGTTTTTAGTCTTGAAATTGCTACTGGCCTGCTCTGTGGCCTAACTCTTCTGTGACTCAGTTTCCACATCTCCAAGAGGAGATCACAATAGCTAACATCATAAAGCATTTCAAGACCTCACATAAAAGCTGCTAAGTTCTAAGTAGTAGTAGCTGTCGTGGTCAGTCAACACATTTTGAACACGTGCCTAAAGATTCTTTGATGAGTATGCGTTATACAACTCCAAACAACAACTAAATGTCCCTCTCGAGAGTGGAACTTGGAGAGTGGAAAGAGCAGTAAACATGAAACACAAAGAGAAAGCCACTGCTGAATAAGGTTACCCTGGCCTGAGCCTTTATGGCAGATGCATCAATGGACTCTCACAGATTTTATGCACAGGCAATTGCTTCTAATTTGGCAAGCAGAAGGCAGTTCTGGCTTCCAGCATGAAAAGAAGCAGAGTATCAGGGTAAAACTTACTAGTATCCTCCAAATATGTAGGGTGTAGTCCACATACTGAAGGGCTGAATAAAGAAGTGGCAAAATGCTCCCATCTTCCAAGCCTCAGACTAAGAAAAATAAACTCTTCAAGCAATTCAACAAAGTTCTCTTTGTTCATGGATAGGTCCAACAGATGAAATGGATCCAGTGCAAGAAACCAGTCAAGGAATAGCTTTGCCAGAGGGGGAAGTTCAGAAAGAACCTTCTCTCTAAAAAAGGTTCCTCTAACAGAAGAAGTGTGTGACTATCACATGAGCCTCACAATGTCCAGAATCAAAGCTGCTGATTCTGGTTTTACACAGTCTAAGCTGCACCAATGTCAAAAGAGTTCAGACTGGTGAAAGATCAGAATTAGTCCCAGGATGCAAGGAGGAGACCATCTTTAATCAAGCCAAAAGTGCTCAGATTCATGAAAGGTGCGAGAAATGCTTCAGGAAGGAAATCATGTTAAACTGGTTCCCAATGCCAAGCTTTGTCCAATTCCCAGCATTAAGCCATGAAGAAGGCAGCCAGATGGCCATTATAGATAGGAACAATCGAGCAAATCCTTCAGCTGGAGGATTCTTGATCATCTTTGTGATCCCAAAAAGACTGAGGGGGAAAGTGTTGCATTTGAAGTCCTTACCCAAGCATATCACAAACCCAAATTCAAATTAACATTTTCCTCATCAGTCTTACTAACAATTTTACTGGAGGGCTTCCTGTCATCTATGGACTTGATAGATGTTTATCTTCAACATGCCACTTCACGCCAGCCACAGAACTGACCTCAAAGTTACATATGTTAGAACCACATTCAGTACGGGTGTCTTCTTTACAAATTGTCAGCGATGCCAAGGCTGTTTATGAAGACTCCCATATCAGTACTAGCGCTTCTTCTATTTCAGACTCGCCACATCCACCCAAGCTTCCATTTAATGGGCTTCTGTCTCAGAGCAAGTCACAGCATGTGTCGGGAAACAATAGCAGGGACCTCAGCAGACCCCCTACAGCTGACTTTAGCTGAGCCATTCACCTGGAGAGGGTAGAGGGGAAACCGACTTTACCCTACAGCTGCTCTTAATGTGGATAGATCTTGAGTCTTTTATGTGTGAGAACAGAAGTGCCATGTGTTTTCTTCAATCTAGGGTTATAGCGAGGCAGATCCCTATTCATCCTTCAGGGGAAATCTTTCCGTTGATTTCAGTGGTTTTTGGATTGGGCACTTGAAATAGGGGTTTTATTATTATTTATTTGTATTGTGATAATTCCTCAAGGCACCAACCAACATCAGGGCCCCATGGTGCTAGCTGCTCTACACACACACAGGAGGGGACAGTCTCTGCCCAAATGAGCTTACATTCACCTTTTCCGCCTGACTTTGTAATCCTCTCTGAGGGCCTCACCACCCTGAGGCTGGGTGTGGCTGAGATGTCAAATTTAAAAAAAATAATTTACATAAATAAAAGGTTTGCCATTTGGTTCCCCAAAGCAACAAAACTAAATGAGCTTCCAAACATTAAGGCTTGCTGCTAAGCAAACAAATTACATTGCAATAGAGACATTGCAAACAGCGGATGCTTCAACCACCATACTTTCTCTGTGTGTAGGCAGAACTTGCTGGAGCAAATCCTGAAGGGTTGGCTGATGGCTGAATTCCAGCAGTCTCCAGTACCTCCATAGATATGAACAAGCCCGCTGTGCCAGATGGCTCCAAGAACAGAAATTGTCAGGTAAGACCAATTTTTCTCTTTGGTCCATCATGTTAAACAACCTTGTGTTAACTGGTCCTTAAGAAATGAGAGCCTGATCCAAAGCACATCGGGATCAAAGGAAAAATCCCCACAATCTTCAATGGGATTTGTATCAGACCTACATTGACAAGTCCTAATGCAATCTACAGTGCATGATTATTTCACAGCTATTCAAACTGCAGGTGACCTTCCATATCACATGTTCCCTAATAGCCACCAGAGAGGGTTTAGACCACGTGTCAGGCTTAATTGTGGATTTTAACTTGGTTCAATAGTACTGAAATTAGGAATACCCTAATTGTTCTTTTGCTTCCCCTCTCCCCTATGTCTGGTATTAATGCAAGTGACCTTTCCTAGTGCCTAGTGAAAAAAAAAATCAAGTTTGCACACTGAAACAATGGTACTATCATTGCAGGCTGAGTTAATCTAAACCCCACTACTTGCAGTTGGAAAGCAATTTTTTATTACTGCAAATGTAAGATGAATAGTTTCAAACGGAGAACCCAAATGATAATAGGGATAGGTCACTAAGGACCCTGCCTGACATTCTGTGCAGCCCCTTTTGACCCTAAGCACAACACCCAATTTGATTCACACAATCAAACACAGTCCTATAACCTCATTTCCAGTTATGTTTATGCACTATTTTTATTCCAAGTGTAACCCTTCTGCCCATCAGAGTTGGCGGCAACAAGGGCCGGGTTCAGTATCTAGGGGTTCCATTCTAATAACACAATGCAAAACCGGCTTGAGCCCCCACCCAGTGACCTGGGACAAATATATACCACCCCCGGTGGACGCCTCCAAGAGGCAATACTTCCCCTCTCGCAAGCACAGAGTCTGAGTGTAGCAAAAAACCTTTTAATAACAGAGAGAAACAATGTGGCATTATGTTGGGGAAACACCACCAAGAGGATTCATATGAGCAAACCCATGAACAAAAAACCCACTCCAAGCAAATTGGGGCATGTCCTTTCCCTTTGGTTCTTGAGTCCAGCAACCCAAAATCACCCAGAGTCCCAAAAGTCCAACAACCCAAAAGTCTCTGTCCCGGGTCAGGGCAGCCCCAAAGTTCAAAAGTTTATCTGCAGAGTTCCACCTCCCAACCTGGGTGGAGATGGGGGGCGGGGTTTAAAGGGCACCTTACGTGGTCCAAAGCTGATTGCCCCACCTCTCCATGGGGCTCCTCTCTGCCAGCTGCCCCCATGAGCTGCTCCAGGCATCCAACAAACTGCTCTGCTCCACCAGCCACTCTGATCTGCCAGCCATCCTGCAAACTGCTCTGCTCCAAGAGCCGCTCTGCTCTGCCAGCCATCCCGCAAACTGCTCCACAATATATCTTCAGGCTCCCCCCCTACTTAACACAACACTCAGTGATTTCAGCTCTCAGTAAGTTTAGGTCTTTTGTGATTTCAGCTCGTAGTAGGGGAGCCTCAGTGCTGGTGCACCTTTAACCTAAAGTGAATTCAGCTCAGCAGCCTGTAACTAGACTCCTAATGGAATCAAAATTCACTCTGATATTCCATAGTGGAAAGAGGAAGAAGTACAATTCATATGTAAGGCCCTCACCAAGGGGCCCATACCACCAAATATTAATACTTAACCCCAGGTACCTCTCTATTCACTGGGTGTTGGAACCCATGACTCTTGCCTAGCAAGTGCTGCTTAGTTGATGGTGAGTCCCTCCATCATAACAAAAGGCCAAGTACTGTTCCACGGTCCTTGATTCACATAATCAGGATAATAACAGTTTATTCCTGCCCCAATAACAGAGAAACTGGGGCTCCTACAGCAACCAAAGTGACCATCTAGGCAGGGTGGGTGTGCCTATGCAAATGAGATCAGCCCCTGAAGTTCTTTTCCACAACCCACATGACTCACCACCAGATGTCAGGGTAGAGCTCATCCTGACTCTGCTTACACAAGTATTCTTTGGCAAGGTTTAAGAGCTCCTGAACTATTTAATAGCTACTTAAAAGAAACAACAAGCACTATTTACAGCAGATCTAACCTAGGGAACCTAGACAAGTCATTATGTTTAAAAGAAATGAGTGTGTTGGGACAGGATATGCAAGACACAGGCATCAATCAAAATGCTGCATGATTCATATGTGCATTAACAAGTTGAAGACAAAAATGGTCTTAGAAAGTTAAGGGCAGAATAGTTCAGTTATGAACATTTACAAGAAGTGGCTGACCTCACTGGGAACTGCAGGGGCTCAGCCCCCCTGAAAAATCAAGCCACTTATTTAGGTGCCTAGATCTGGATACCTAAGTCGAGGCAAGCACGTTCGAACATTTTGGCCAAATTTTTTCTTTTAATAATTATAATGATGATGCTGGTCATGAACAAGCTGCAGTGTGTGAATTCAGGTAGGGGCAGTAGGAAAGGGTATAGGATAAAGTGTCTCTGTTCTCTTAGGGCCTGACCCAAAGCCCATTGATACCAATGGAAAGATTCTCACGGACTTCTATGGGCTTTGGATCAGACCCTGAGAGAGCTTTTCTTTCTGTGGAATCCATTACTTCCCCTCCCCTTTTCTTGCTCAATTTGCTTTTTCCCTGATGTCAGAACTTTTTCCCAAATATTGGTAATAAATCTTTATAATCTTTGGCCTCTAATTGAGTCTTTCTTCCCAAACACACTGTTGCATTGTATGTATGACTGGGTGGCTGAATGTTGCTCTGGCAATTACTCATAAAGAATTGCATGGTAATAACCACACTTGTAAGTATGTGTAGGTTGCAGCATCCCCTGTGGGTCTTTGTGGCAAATCGTAAATTACCATTTCCAGGAAAGTTTCAAAAGTTTTATTTTCTAAGAAGGAATGTTAATTAGCAGAATCCAGATGACCTATCCCATTTCTCCATCCATTTTCACCCTTTTATGCCCAGTCTAATGTAGCAGGTAGGAGCCCTAGAACAAGCAGATTTTATAGCAATAACCATCTCATAAATATTACACCCACATGGCTGTTTGCTCACGAGTTCTGCAAGGCTCCTGGGGAACCATGTCCTCAGAGGCTGCAGAGTAGCAATGAAGCTGCTCATTGGACACTACTCCAAACCCAGGGCTTCCAATAATCGCCATGGCTGCCAAACCATTCTGTCTGGTGCAGTGGCTAGGGCACTAGCTTAGGATTTAGGAGACCTGGCCTCAATTCCCTGCACTGCCACAGACTTCCTGTGTGACCTTGGGAAAGTCACTCAGCTGCTCTGTGCCTCAGTTTCCCCACCTGTCAAATTTAAATGATGGCACTACCCTATCTCACTGAGGTGCTGTGAGGATAAATACATTAAAGATTGTGAGGTGCTTAGATAATACATTAATGGGGGGCATATAAATACCATAGATAGACTAGTCAGTGGATCTATGTAGTTGTGAAGTCAACAGTCATATCCCCTGAACATCCTCAAAAAAACCCTCTGCATTAGGGTGGAGGGACCAGAGCCCATGACATAAAGATGGCACTGACTTCTTTGCAGACTCTCCACACCCAGGACCCCACCCTGTGAAACAAAACCACTCCAGTTTCCAAATTCCTTTCTGGCTTTGATGAAATTCATAAAGCTGAGCTGTATGTCTACTACTCACTGAAATGTACTGTTTTCATGTACATAAACTTTAGCATTCAGTGATATTTTGCAGAAGGGTAAACCGAGGCACAAAGCAATTTAGTGACTTGCCAAAGGTCACAGTGCAAGACAATAGCAGAGGTGCCAGTAGGACTCAGGTTGCTTGAGACTCAATCCTCTGTTCCAGCTATTAGACCAGGGGTGGGCAAACTACGGCCCGTGGGCCACATCCGGCCCATGGGACTGTCCTGGCCGGCCCTTGAGCTCCCGGACGGGGAGGGTAGCCCCTGGCTCCTCCCCCGCTGTCCCCCCTTCCCCACAGCCTCAGCTTGCCACACCGCCAGCGCTCTGGCGTGCCGCTTCTGCTGAGCAGCGCGGCTGGCTCCAGCCAGGCAGCAAGACTGCTAGCTCCTGCCGCTCTGAGTGGCATGGTAAGGGGGCAGGGAGAGGGGGGTTGGATAACGAGCAGGGGGTCCTGGGGGGCAGTCAGGGGATGGGGAACAGGGGGGTTGAATAGGCGTGGGAGTCCCGGGGGGCCTGTCAGGGGCCGGTGGTGTGGATAGGGGCCAGGGCAGTCAGGGGCCAGGGAGAAGGGGGGGTTGGATAGGGGGTGGGGTACCAGGGGGGCGGTTAGGGGTGGGACATTCCGGAAGTGGGCGGTTGGGGACAAGGAGCAGGGGGGGTTGGATGGGGGAGGTCCTGGGCAGGGTGTCAGGGGACAAGGGGGGGGTTGGATGGGGGGTTCTGAGGGGGGCAGTCAGGGGGCAGGAAGTGGGAGGGGAAGGATAGGGGGCGGGGGCCAAGGTGTTTCAGGAGGCACAGCCTTCGCTACCCAGCCATCCATACAGTTTTGCAACCCCGCTGTGGCCCTCGGGCCAAAAAGCTTGCCCACCCCTGGATTAGACAATGCTGCTCAATATGTTTGATGTTCATGCTTGAACCTAGTATACACTTATTTTTTTAAGTCTTTTTAAACTATCCTACAGGATCGATTAGGCACCAAATCTGTGTTTAAACTGGTCAGTCTCTGTATGGGCTGTTTTGATATCAATGAGTCAATATTCCAATAGCAGATGTAAGGATTTTTTTACATCAATATTTCATTTTCATTAAAATCAGTGTAAATTCTGCTAAGAGTTAATCCACTGAAACGTACAAATATGCAGGACAGGCTCAAGAAGAATTACAATACCACTTCAAAAGGAGCTGGTTTAGGAGTCAGGACCCTACTTTTTGCAATAACTTATGCATCATGAACTTACTTAACTGGCAGAAGATAACATCTCACACTCCTAGTTTTATGGCCTTGGGTTGACAACAGTGTAAACTGAAATTTTTGCTTACTGTAAAACTGGTGGAGTCCAATAACCAAAAATATTTTCATGCCCAAACTGATGTTTTATCAAAACATTTTCCCCATTGTTATGTGCTTTCTGTTGTTACGTAATTTCTCTCTAATAAATGGCTATTCTGATGTTTCTGAGCAAAAAAAAAAATTCTTGTTTTCTGAATAGGATTAATGTCAGTGAATAAGAAATATCTAAAACACAGAAAAAATATACTTTCCTAATTCAGATTTCACCAGAAAGCATTTGTTAGAAAGCACCAAATTATAAAACTTTACTGTTACCTTGTTCTCTCTACATCATGTCAGTTTAGTCACCTATTGCAAGAGTGTGAATCCTAGATTGTTAGCTTTCTGGGATAGGGGCTTATTGTCTTATGGTCATTTGTTCAGTGCCTAGTATAACACGGACATAATCCCTGTTTAGGGTCCTCAGGCACTACCAAAATGAAATCATGAACTATAATAAATTGTTATAATTAAGGGTAGATTTTCAAAGGAGCCTTGGGAAGATTGGTGCTCAAAACTTTTTGAAATTCAATGGGAGAAGGGTCCCTAAATCCCTTAGGCTCCTCTGAAAGCCCAGCCCAAAAACACTATAAGGTTTGGTTTTTCTCCTGGGAGAGAAGTGTATTGAAAACATAACCTAACAACAATAATTCATATCACATAATTCACTGTCATTTATCATAAAATAATAAAAGAGAAAGGGAAATACAGGCATTTTACTTTAAAGGAGGGTAACCTACCCATAACATGAAAAAGCCACAACTTCAGTTCGGAAAGACAATACAACAGTGCCCTCCTCACCTTCCACTTTCAGCCCGAAAGCATGAGCCAGAAGCAGTGGAGGGTTAAACAGAATGCATTTTGCCAGACATAATTGGCTGCCTGTTTTGATAGAATTTTAAGTGAATGAAGGGAATCCACTAACTATAATATATTGTGATTTTAGTAAAATACTTCATACTGTGTCTCATGAAGTTTTCTTTGAAAATTAGTTGGACCGGATAGACTAACTGACTTGGATAGAAACACTGTCCTATGGATTGAAACCTGACTAACAGACCATAAGCAAAGAGTGATAAATGGCAATGTAGTACAATTGGGGGAGATCTGCAGGGATTGAGGTTTGATCCAATATTATTGCACATCTCAAATGATTATCTCAAAGAGCGAGTAACCCTCAGTGAAATTCTCTGGCAGTACTAAAGTGGGAGAAGTTGTGAACAACAGTCATGAGAGAGGAATAATACAAAGGAACTTACAAATATTAGAAACATGGGCTAAAAATGAAAATCACATTGGCAAAATTCAAGCTAGTATATATAGGGAGAACCAATGGAACACAATCCCACATATAATCATTGGGAGGAATAAACATGAGAAGCAGCACTGTTGAAAGAGGCCGAGGGTTAAGTATGGACAGTACACATGAGGTGAGGTTGCAATGTCACATGCAGCAAAATAAGGCACTTTTAGGCTATATATGCAATGGCATCTCATGTGAGATTAACTCCTTCTCTGGCATGACTGTATTTGAATATTACATTCAGGTCTGGGCACCATATTCCCAGAAAGATGCTGACAAACTAGAAGGAGTTCACAGAATCATTGGCTGGAGGAACTGACATATGAGGAAACAACTAATTGTGCATTGATTAGCTAAACAATGACAAAGGCAGAACATCATATAAATGTACAATTGTTCTCCATGTCTACTGAACGTAGGACAAGAAGTAATCAGTTTAATCTGCAGCAAGCAAGATTTAGGTTAGATATTAGGATATTTCTAGCAACAAGGGTAGTTAAGCTCTGGAGTTTATTAGAATTCTTTGAGAGGGTCAACAACCATGTGGAGAAGGGTGATCCAGTAGTACACCGTACTTGATCTTTCAGAAAGCCTCTTAAAAGGTCCCACACCAAGGGCTCTTAAGCATAGTAAGCAGTCATGGGATAAGAGGGAAGCTCCTTTAATGGATCAATAACTGGTTAAAAAATAGGAAACAAAGGGTAGGAATAAATGAGTTTCACAATGGTGAGAGGTAAATAGCAGGGTGCCACAAGGATCTGTACTAAGACCTGTGATGTTCAGCATATTCATAAATGCTCTGGAAAAAGGGGTAAACAGTGAGGTGACAAAGTTTACAGACTATACAAAATTATTCAAGATATTTAAGTCCAAAGTGGACTATGAAGAATTATGAAGAGACCTCACCAGGAGGGGTGACTGGGCAACAAAATGGGAGATGAAATTTAGTGTTGATAAATACAAAGTTATGCACATTGGAAAACATAATCCAAGCTATACATACAAAATGATGGGGTCTAAATTAGCTGTTACCACTCAAGAAAGATCTTGGAGTCATCGTGGATAGTTTTCTGAAAACATCTGCTCAATGTGCAGCAGCTGTCAAAAACGCTACCAGAATGTTAAGAACTATTAGGAAAGGGACAGATAATAAGATAGAAAATATAATAATGCCACTGTATAAATCCATGATATGCCCATACCTTGAACACTGCATGCAGTCCTGGTCACCCCATCTCAAAAGGGACACATTAGAATTGAAAAAAATACAGAAAAGGGCAACAAAAATAATTAGGGGTAGGGAACATCTTCCATATGAGGAGAGACTGAAACTGAGACTGTTCATCTTAGAAAAGAGGCAACTGAGGGGGGATATGATGGAGGTCTATAAAATCATGACTGGTGTGGAAAAAGTGATTAAGGAAATGTTATTTACCCCTTCACATAACACAAGAACTAAAGGTGACCCAATGAAATTAATAAGCAGTAGGCTTAAAACAAACATAAGGAAGTACTTCTTCACACAATGCACAGTTAACCTCTGAAATTCATTGCTAAGGGTTGGTGTGAAGGCCAAAACTATAACTGGGTTCAAAAAAGAATTAGATAAGTTCATGGAGGATAGGTCCATCAATGGCTATTAGCCAAGATGGTCAGGGACACAACCCCATGCTCTGGGTGTCCCTAAACTTGTGACTGCCAGAATCCGGGACTGGACAGGAGACAGATCACTCAATAACTGTCCCATTCTGTTCATTCCTTCTGAAGCATCTGGCACCAGCCACTGTTGGAAGACAGGATATTGGGCTAGATGGACCATTGGTCTGATGTAGTGCAGCCAATCTTATGTTCTTAGTAGACTTCCAAAAGAGGTTGTGGAATTCCTATTGTTAGAGATTTTTAGGAACAGGTTGGACAAGTACCCATCAGGGATGGTCTAGGTTTACTTGGTCCTGCAGCAGCAAAGGAGGCTGGACTTGACTTCTCAAGGTCCCTTCCAGCCCTAGATTCCTATGATTCTGTGATATGGATGTTACTCCCTGTTCTGGATTTGTTCAGCGTTCCCTATCTCCTCTGTGCCAGTCTTTTAGACTTTTAGCTCTTTGAGGCAAATACCTTGTCAGCATGCAAATAATAAATGTAATAAACAACAAGAAGTTACACAGACAAGATTTCTATGAATAT
Organism: Lepidochelys olivacea; assembly: GCF_965140295.1. NCBI lineage: Eukaryota > Metazoa > Chordata > Testudines > Cheloniidae > Lepidochelys > Lepidochelys olivacea. Next base: position 106,901,210 of record NC_140416.1, read on the forward strand.
TTCCAAATGAGGGTCAAGATTTTCAAAAGTCATATGTGACTTTGAATGCCTCAAATCCTTGGTGCCCAACTTGAAATATTTTTAAAGGGGCCTGATTTTCAGAAAATGCTGAAAAATCAAGACTTTTAAAGTGTCCCAATTTGGGCACCCAAAATTGGAGTAATCTAAGATTACTTTTTAAAATCGTGGCCATATCCTTAAACACAGAGGGCCACATTCTGCTCTTAGCAACAGGGATGTAAATATGAATCTGCCCCATTCTCTGAATTAAAGAGCAACAACGCCCTTTAGAAGACTCAATAGATATATATATAAACCAAGATCACTGAAGGCAAATGCAAAATACACTCCTGTCTCATGGAGGACAAATATATATAAACACAAAGGAAATAGCAGAAAAATATGAAAATTAGTTTCAGTTTCAGATTGCAGAGCAGGGATGAAAGGAGATTTGCGCAGACGCATATAAATGCATCGCTGCCCCAAGCTGGCGAGAATTTCAATGGAAAATAATCAAATATTTCTGTACACCAACCATACAAAACAAACTAGATTCAACTAAATCTGATTTATGCTGAAGACTGTGTGGTTAGAGAGGCATACATGCACATGGTGTTCTGGTTATATCTCAAAATTAAAGTTTGCTGGACTCAAAATTGTGTAACACTTATAAAGAGAGATTTCTCTCTTCTGTTTTTTTCAATCTCTGAAAATTTCTGGGAGCAGTGTTGGAAACTACAGTAAGGCAACACAAAGAAAGTTATCTGTGGGGAATTGTGATCACTGCAGCAAAGAAATGAATCTTTATACTCTGGTTAAATTAATCAAGCCCTTCTGCTAAATGATGGTATCTGAAAATAAGGGACATACTGAAAATGGAAAGAATAGCAGCCAATCAGCAACAAGACCATCTGTTATTAACTGAAGAATATACAATAATGAAGCCAGATCTTCAACCAAAAATTAAACAAGAATAATACCTACACATTAAGAATAATAATTTACAACAAATACTTCAAAGCACCGCTCATATATGGGGTTAATTTATAATTGTAAGACTTCTAATAGATTCCTGCTTTTATCACTTGGGGAAATTCATCTTATCTTTTGACATTAGTAAAAAATGCCATATTTTTAAATGGACATTAACTGCAGAAATAATAAGTGGGCAGATAATGGACAAGTAAATGTACTAAAATGGATGTAGACAAAAATTAAATGGCAAGATTACACAATCTGTGTGGCTATTCCTCTTGACCACTTTTAATTAAATGGCAATGTATTAAGACACAGTAAAATAGAAACCATTCTCTAATGGATGACATCACTGTTTACAAAAGCAAATGCACCTCTGGATCACTAGTTTGTACTGTGTCACATTAGTAACAATCAAAATTCAATACTACATAGTGGCTATGGAGTGACATGCATTGACCATCTCAGTGAAGTCCCTAGTCAGCAAGTGTACATGACAGAAACAACCAACACAACTATAACACTTGGCAGGAGTCTCAGCAAAGAGGCCAAGGACTGCATCCACTTGAAGAATGAGCTATCTTCCTGTCCCTTATGGTCTCCCCCTACAGATCACAGTAGAAGCCCACTGACAGCACAGTATGGCAAAGCTCAGCTGTGGAAAATGTATTGAATATGAGCAGAGGAATGTGTAACAAGATTAGAAGATATAGATTCAGATGGTACTGAAGCTATACAGTATGTCAATAATCAGTAATGAACCACAGGCAGCCCAAATGAAGAAAGAAAGCACAGAAAGTGAATATGCTTTACAACAATGAATTCTTTTAAAAAAACATGAACTCTTCTGAAAAGATATTCACTGAAGAACATTATTGTTTGACTTTGGTGCGTTCATTTCAGCAATCTTTGACAATATTCACAACACAGGCTCAATTAATTCAAACCTTTCTGATTCAAGACTTCCTGTAATCCAAAACAAGGTCAACTCCCCCAGCATGTATTGCCTTGAAAATTCCACTCTTAGTCAAAACCTTGACTGCTGGGGCTTACTCAGTGTCTCCCATGACATTCGGATGATCAAGGTTGTACTGTACTAGTGAGTCACATTAAATATTTTATCTAATGTAAGCGTATGTAATGTGCTGTATTTTCCTAATTGAAAAAATATTTGGTTTATTAAAGATAAAAGTTACGCGTTGTACTTCTGTTCATGTTTTTGGCACTTTCAGCCTAACAATGGGCCAGATCATGGCCAACCGTTACACGGTCACACAGGAGCATAAGAGGAAGTTAAAATCACACTCCCCCACACTCCTGTCTGCATAATCTCCCCAGACACAGAGAGAAAAGCAGGGGCTGAGTGTCCAGCACTTCTCAATCTTTCCCACATCAGAGAGGCACAGTTGGATTGGTTTCACCCACACACTAGCCAACAAAACTGAGCTTACATGGTGCGGACAAGTAATCTCCCTTTCAATCCAACAATACCATCACCATTAATGCACACAAAGAGCTGAAAATCACATTGTGACATTCAACCTTAACCCCTGCATTCCAGTGTTATGTTGTTTAATCTTTCAATGACAATTATCAACTTAAAATTACTAGCCGACACCTCTACGTAACATACACTAGAGAAAGAATTCAAAACTTCTTACCTATTCAAAAACACAAGTTTCTACCACGAACTTACTATTGACTTCCTCAAAATGTCAACTGCACAGTGTACACTAAATTAAATCTTACCCACTGAATTGTACAGATGCATACAGATTCATATGTTTACTAATAGTATGTTATACAACAAAGCAGCAAGTTAACCACTTGAAATCAAGGGTGAGTGCTGCCATGGGATTTTCCAGTTATTTGGGTTGGATACTGAAGTCAATGATATTGTTAAACTGAAAGTGAGAGTGTTAGAGAGAGTTACTAGTTGAGGAGTGTCATCACAGCTGCCAGATAACACTTTGAAACTGGCATTGCACTGGATGTGAGTGGTCTATATCTTTGTTGCCTTGCTTATGATTTCTTGCTTTTAGTGTAAGGAAATAACAGAGTCAACATTGCTCAAATGTAACAAAATACTTGGTGTGGGATAAAAGTTAGTACTAGATCTGGTGCAAACCTTTCAGAAGGAGCAATGTAAATTAATCTTCCCAATTCCCATGATTGGTAGTAGAAGCATTTATTCCAGTACAGTATGTCATGACAAGATTCATAATGGGTAATTTTGGTGTACTTCTGTACCATAGCTGGTGTCAAAGGAGTTTAATCAATTACATCATCTTCCCCCCACGTCCCAGAGAAAAAATAGCCCACTATATCCAAACCAAAGGAAATCTTTAACCGGAGACCTCTTAGAAGCAGTGTAGAGTGGAGATCTTTGATAGAGCCCTTCCCTGAATGATTAGAAATCTGAGCAAGTTTCAGATTTCCTCAGAATAGCTTCATAAAATTATGGTATCAGCACTGCCTCCCTCTGTCAAGTGTTCTGCTTTCACCATCTATTTGCCACAAGTTGAACTGGGGGAGAGAGGATAATTGGTGGTGGTAGTACTTTCCCAAGTTCCACCCACAAAAGAAGCAGCACCCATACGGATCACCAACATGAGAGGCTGCTCAAAGGAGATAATACAGCTGTTCCAAATATGATTGTGTACCTTTGTCAGGATCCTGGGTGAAGGTAGACAGGACTAGTAGCAGGACCTTGGGAACCAGGAACTGAAGCAAAGGGTCAGAGCTGGTATCAGTGTCAAGAGTCAAGTTGAAGCTCAAAGGCAAAGTCAGAATCAGGAATTAGACTGAGGGTCAATACCAAGTATCAAGGCCAGTGTCGGGGTTCTGGGGCTCAATTAGGAGTCACAGTCAGAACTGATATCAGTACTGAGAGTTCAGAAGCAGACTGGTCATGGCAGCTATATAGAGATCCATATTGGTGCCTAGACACTTCCTGGTATGCTCCATGGGCTTATACATTAATAAGGAGCCAATCAAGGATCACTAAGACAACTGTCAGTTGAATCACTTGAGGCAGAACTTCCTGTGGAGTGAAATCTCTGCATCTTGTGGGTCACAGGGAGTGGCCAGGTTATAGCTGCTGCCAGGTGCAGTTTGGGGATGTTGGTTACCTAGTCCAGGTTCAAGTCCTGCTGATTCTTACAGTGCTTCTCAGCTCTACAGGGCTCCTTGAGCTTGTCTCCCTCCTGATGGGACTTGAATGTGCTCTGCTAGACCCCTTGGGCTTAGCTCCTTCTTCATGCAAGGGAGGGGAGAGCAGGAAATAAGTGATGAGTCTCTCTCTAATGCCACCCACTTTGGCACCAAAACAAGAGGTAACTCAATAAATTGTGCAAATCTGTGACCCTCCCTCCCCTTCTTACATGAAGAATTAAATGATTAAACGTATTGATATTTAAATCATCATTGGGCATGACATAACATCTCATCAAGATGACTGAGGCAGGTCACTCCTCTCAGAGCTGTCATTCCTGGCTGTCCTCAGACACATCACTGCATCAGTTACACTTGGTTCACACTTTCCAGATTTTCTTCACAAACATAAAAGCTAGAGTTTTACACTGTTTGGGAGGAAGAAGGGGGTTATAATGAACGCTAAGAGTGTAGAGTCCAAGATAGCAACTTCAGACAAGTGCTGGTAGACTGTATCACCACAGTTCAGCCCAAGTCCTGTATCATACTTAGGGCTTAATCAACATTCTGAAACCCATTTAAATCAATAGGACTCAGTCAGTAATAAGTGCTATGCCCACTAGCAAGTGTGGACAGAATCAGGCCCAATTACACTCCATCTTGAAATCAACAGTAATTTTGCCAATGAATCCAAAGGGATTAGGATATATCATAGTCACTGATCCACTTGCCTTGGATCCCAGACAGAATGGGGCAGACGAAGACATACATGACACAATTCTGTGAGATGCTCCTTGCCCTGCAGAACTGTACTAAGGCCTCATCCACCACAGAAATAAAAGGAAAATGTCCCATTGACTTCAGTGGTCTTTGAATCAGGTCCTATTCCACTACCTCACTGGCCGTACCCTGGAGAGATGTGTGGCAGGGACAAGATTTAATTGGGATCTACTGTACGTTAAAAAAAATAGGTTTACAATGGATTTTATATGGCTGCATAGTCCTGATTGTAGAAATAAAGCATGCTGAAATACCAGTCTGTACTAATAATCTTTAATAACAAAAATATGATGAATAGCAAAACAATTTTACTGTAAACTTGTTGCATGACCTGAAAAGGCACTTTAGTCAATTAAAGAATATTATGTTTTAAATATAGATTTCTAATCACCTGTAGGCAAATCCTCAGTGGCTGTAAATTGACAATCTGACAATTTACACCCATTGAGGATCTGTCCCTCATGTAGGGACAGTAGGGCCCAGAGATTATTAAACAAATGTGGTTCCTATTCTGGTGTCCCGTTTGATCCCATCCTGAAAAACTCCTTTGGCCATTGACAACAAACTGAATTGTATTTGAAATCAGAATTTTAATTAAAATCAGCCTCTCTGAGCCTGCTGCTGGCAGTTATTTTCCTGCTGAAAAGGGACAGCTGCTTCCATTGGCAGCCCGATGTCAGGAATTGTTAAACCAGTATTAATGCAGGATGGAAGCAGTGAGAGCATGCAGCAGCAGAGGGGTGAGCTAAGGATGAATTCAGAGCCTTTACCTCTGAGTGACTTTCACTTTCACCATTTAAGTTATTATGCTGCTATTTCAATTCCTGAGGTTTGTTGTTGTTTTTCCATTTGTTTTTGGCTCAACTGGTGCACAACACCAATTAAAATTAGATAATGAAGAAAATGTCAGTTTCTCCAAATACATCATCATTTGTGAAAATGTTCCCTCAGTACATATTAAGTCCAGGTTTTGTTTGCAGTAAGCAAGCATTTCAAACAGCTGCCCTTTTTGGGGTGGACTTAAGAGAATTTGATTTTCTTTACATTTAATATTCAACATTTCTAGCTTTATACATATATTATTCCATAAAGCTATTCTGCAGAATACCTATTCTAAATAAATACTGTTTTCTTATTTCAAGGGATTTAAATGAGGTTTCAGGTAATAACTAGCAGCAAAGGACTAACATTCCCATATAATTAATTGAAAAAAGCAGTAGTGAATATAGATGGATTTCTTGGTTTTGTAGGCATTAATATTCAAATGCAATCAGCTTCCCTTAAATTAAGGTTTGCAGAGGTACTGGACCCACTCTAAGCATCCACAGTAATTCATCCCCAGAGAAGAGTGAATCAGAATCCAAAATTTAATACTTGAGTTTGAAATACGCACTTCATCTTTGTTTGATTTTCCTACAGAGCTTCATGAGAAATGATGGGATATATCACATAGTTATACTTTTCACATTTTTCCCTATAAAGATACTGTACTATTTAGTTTAAGAATACCCTTGAAGTTCACAGATTAAATAACTGTTATTTTTCTAAAAACAAAAAGGTATAGAAGCAAAGGTATAGTGACCTCACAAATCAACCTGAGCTATTAAACTAACCGAATACTCAAACTAGCTGTTAAACTAACCTAACTTTGGGTGACATCCTAACCCCACTGAAGTCAATAAGATTTTTGCTTTATTTCTCTTTTGGTTCTAAGGAATACAAAATGGAAAGAGTTCTATGTAAACAAATTTAACTGTAAAATGCATCATTTTCAAAGGAACATTTTAATCAATAAGATAAGCTTAATTCCCTGTCTTCATAGCTTAACTAAATAAACAACAAAGTTAAATCAAAACATAAGGAAACTGCAAAGATCAGCAGTAGATGTGATTTTAAATCGACAGTAGATATATGATAGTATAAAATAGAATTTGCCACTTATAGGGAAAATGTAATGATCATATAAGATACTGAGAAATTTCATCTGAGCATTAAACTATGTGCAGTTTCCTGCCTACGAGGAAAAATTAGATAACAAATTCAACTCCCCATTATGCCAAAGATCTTCTCTTCATCAAAGAACAGAGGAGCTATTGGGGTTACACAATTTTTATGTCAATTAAAATGTTCCATATAAACAATCTATACTTTTACAAACTAACAGACTGCCACTTCCAAGTCTTTCTGGGCAATAGTTTAGAAAAAAATACTGTATTACAATTTAAAATAAGCAAATTGCATCTATTTTGGATCAAAGAATTACATGCTATTCTTCAGTTGAATAGTTCACGTTTGTCAGAGTCTATCTGGCTGCAATAGTCTATTTTTATATTGTCTCAAACTTGTCCAGAAACTAGCTATAATTCTCTCTATTATTGATTAACAAAGCCTTTCAGTTGCATTAAATTAGGAGATGAAGAGGTGTGTTCCTTCCAATTTTTGTGTTATGTTTTGTCATTAGTAGAATATAACATTGCCAAACCCTGACCACAGAAATGGTAAAAATAAATACCAAAGGTCTGGGAAGAGAAATCCTACAGCCATGAAAAGAAGGTAACTTCAAGGGAGTATCCTGGAAATTAAGATTTATAAATCACCAAGATCTGAAAGAAACAAATTTCAGATGTTGCATAATGCCATTTTATATGGCTAAAAATAATGGAGTTATGGTGCAAATGCCAGGAAAAAAATCTGTGGAAAACTGTGCAAACACTTATGTTCAAAGAAAAGCCCTGAAACGAGCAAATCATTTGAAGAGTTGGTAAGAATACAGACAATATAATGCATTCTAGATTTATGTTGAGAAGGCCATTCATTTAATGCAGTTCCATCTTACTTAAAATGATCATTTTCACAGAAGTAAGGCATACTGTGTGTGTAATATGAGTTTTAGTGTTGTTTCTGGCTTTGGGGTGATAAAAACACTTAAAAGCTCGGTAGCCTACTCATCTTAGTTCCATGTTTTAAAGTAGTCTAACATTCCTGCCTCTCTACTGCATAGTGAACTCCTACATTCTTGTTAAACTATTCATGCCTCAGCTCCAGAGCTTATTCAAAAAATGTTAAACCATTGCTGGATAAAATCTTTACATTCTAAGAAGTGAAGGTCACCTTGCAAAAGATTATTCTACTCGTGATCCCTAAAGATTTCTTCTTGAATCAACATTTGCTTTAATGCTGCTTTACCGCTCCCCTAGTCAGTTGTAGACTGAAAACAGAAACATCCATGTTCATTTCAGATGAGGAGCACATCACAGTCTGGACAAGTCAAGGTTTCAGGGTTTTATTTTTCTAAAGGCATTACAAAAATGTGGTAAACTCTATTACACTTCCCAAACGCAGCAAAGTGAAACAGCGATTTTCTGATTCTTCATCCCTTTTTGGGTCCTGTTATCTCTCTACACAGCATTGGTGAAATCCTGACTCCACTGAAGTCAATAGGAGCTCTGCCTATATAGTATTTCTGGCCCAAGAATCAGCACCAAACAAAGAGTGACATACAGTGATGAAACTTGCCCACAGTAGAAGATGCTCAGCAGTGTGCTGATCATCTTCCTCCAATAGAGCTGGGACCCAGTTTGCCAGTTCACAAGTCAAGTCTTCTATGGGACAAGAGCCACTTGATAGAGTCTTGACAAGATATTGTTGCATCAGAATATTTAGGTGCTGCAGTAAAAAGATGAAGAATTAACCTTATTTCCATCAAGCGTATATATTGTCTGTTTTCATTCTTCTGAATTATGTTAGTTGATTGAACTCTGTAGCCATTGAAAACACTAACTCTTGTTATAAAACTTCTGTACAACACAGAGTTTGGTATAATTTGCCATAGTCTTCTCAGAAGAGGTCCAGATCTAAGCAAATAATGAGTCTCATTCCTAAGAAAAGTCGTCTTTCTGTATCATGCCTGAAGTCACTGTGAAAAAGATAGAGACTAGCACTGTCCCTCCCCAAGTACTTGATCTGTATTCAGTGTGTATAAAGCTTCAGGTTACATTCAGCTCCATGGAGTTCAATCTCTGGACTAGGCTGCTGCCTTTGCTATAGAGCAAACCACTCTGATGGCTACAATTATACTGTATCACCATAGGGCCAAACCTTCTCATAAGTTCTCCACTGCAGAGTTCTAATAGGAGACTGATAGTGTTTGAATCAACACGGTTATTCCACCCCATAGAATTAGTGTTCTATCTACTGTTCTTTACAGTCTCTCAGGCACCATGCATTATATTAGTGTTCTGAGTGCCAAACAGGATACTATTTAAGGGGAGAGGAGCATGTTGGGGTAGGAGCCTAGATATTCTACATTTCCCCCTCCACCTCCCAAAAATATGTTTCTCTATTTGGGGCATGAGTTACAATAATCCATTTCTGAAGAGCCCTCTTTCTTCTCTGTCCCTTAAGATGGTGTGCAGAACAATAAAAACATTAGTCCAGCTTTTATCGCACTTCAGAGAAGTGGAATTAATAGCAGAGGATACAACACATACAGGGCCAGCTAAGATAGTATTAAACCTCAACGTAGGGAAAAAATGCTAGGTGAACTGAGATGCTGAGACCCTGGTCAAAGGGCAGCAAGACCTATACTAACTAGGAATAATTGCTCAACTGTAGTTACTTGGGATGAGTAGCCACTTATGGGAGGAGAAACTGTTTATTTGCAGATTTAGGTCTCATCCAAAATTCAATGAGATTAATACAAGTCTTTCCCATCTCTTTTACATTTTCTGTCCTAACTCATTAACTACATGTAACTAAAAAGATACTAGATGTGGGAAGTGTTATATGCTTTTGCACTGGGAATTAGAAAACAGAAAATAAACATGTACATATACCATTTCAACACATCCTCTAGATCAAAGCAGAACTGATGTTTTTAATTTTAGCTTTTTGAGGTTTTGTTTTTATAAGTTGCTGAATTTATTTTGTAGCAGCTGGTAAAAAACACAAACTTTACCACAAGGCTAAAAATCAAATTTACCAAATTACGAAAAACTAGAACAACAAAAAACCTCAAACGGGGGAAAAGAAAATTTAAAACATAGACACATACATATGTATAATTATACATTTTAATGTACACACACACAAGGTTAGTGACTGTAGACCATGGACCACGTGTAGATGGGTGAAAACCACCCATACCCAGATGTGCTATTGTATTGTACAGCATTTAGAATAATGTGTTCTCCGAGATCTCCAATGCTGAGGATTGGGCAGATACAAGAGTTTTCCTTGCTAGAAGTCTTTGTACATTCAAAAGAAATACAGGCTCTAGTTCTAACAGCAGGGTTTGGCCCTTAGCAACTACATCAGTTTGGCTTAACAGACTGAAGGCACATAAATGTAACTGAAATTGTGAACAGTGTCCCATTTAAAATAAAAGGCTCTGGTTACAGATTTAAAAAAATAACACCACTATAATGCGCACTGTTACCCCTTTAGACCCAAGTAGGGTGAGCAAGTGTGAAAAATCAGGACACTTTTTTTTTTCAGGAAGGGAGGGGGATATAGTTACTTATATAACACTAAGCCTCTCGTATTGGGACATCCGGTCACCCTAGACCCAAGTGGCTGACCAAAGTTTGGGGTCCTGCGGGTTATTTAGTTAGGAGGAGAAATTGATGGAGTCAGGTATCTTCAATTGCAAACCTGTTTATTTACAAAGAATGTACAAAGTCCTGTTTCCCTGAATGCAGGAGAAATAAAACAATAGGAAATAGTTTCTTTGCTCATAACTCCAGGACCCTTTCAGCCAGCAATCTCTCTGTCTTTAGGCTTTTCTTAGAGCCATGCTCTTAGGGCTGTGTCTGGCTTCCTACGCCTTCTGTTTCTGTGGAGTTTCTCTCCTTCTCTTCCTCACACAGACACATCTCTACTCAAAACAACACTCAGCAAAACTCCGCCACCTACATGTGCTTTTGTTTTGAGTGGCAATGTGCGTCTGTGTTTGGGGTCGAGGCTGATATTGTTTCACAAAAGGAGCTTAACTGTTTCTTAGCACTCTCTTAAATGCAGGGCGTTAGAGACACCCACCCCACCTTCAATGACATTTTGTCCAGCTCACCTCACCTCCCATCTTAACTTTGCCCATCACCTTGATGAGGCCAAAAATGGTGACATCATAAACAACCAATCCCAGATAGGAAGAAAATAAACACTAACAAAAATTACAAATGATACAAACTTAACTATTTGCATAGTGTCCTTCTGCTCAAATATGTTCACATCACCAACCTCAAATAATGTTACGCTCCCACCAGCTCTCTTTGGAGTTCTTCTCTCCTTCCCTGATTGTCTTTCCATCCCCCTGGAGGAGCCACTTACAGTGTGCTCTTGAGGTGTGTCTATTGTTTCTGTGGAACTGGCTTGCTTCACTCTTTATGTTCTAAAGCAGGACTCATTACTCACAGCACTTTCCCAGCCTCAGCTTCCACAGCTACATTTTATCTTTGGGGGACAGACACACTGAAATCCTATCCCCCCTGATACCTTCTCACATGGTCCTTATGGAGTGCTTTGGTTTAGCCCTGAACCCAAACGTATCCTATACATCACATCATTTATTCAGGTTAGTACTGTATAGGGTCCCTCCCAAGGTGGATCCATCTTAGGGATCCTAGCCTTCTTTCTCCTAGGATTGGTGAACCAGATCAGGTCCCCTCTTTTAAAAATCAACCCGTGTGACCTTACATCATTTAGCCTTTTCATCTGACCAGAGGCTAACCTTAGATTGTCTCTACAAAAATGTGAGCTTTTTCAGTTTTGGATTGTAGGGTTTCTACATAGTCCAAATGGTCTAAATCCCTTTGTTCCTCTTCAGGAACTCCCTACATGGGGTTTGCTCGGGTCCTTAGCTCAGCACAAACATGAAGAGTGCTGGGGTACACTTTGTACTCTCATTGACTGCTGTTCTATAAGCCATCAAAGGAATAGGATATGCTGGTCTCAGTCCCCTTCAGTACCATTCTACAAAGGTAGTCAACTGAACTCACAGTTGAATCTTGAACTGAATCTTTCCACCATCCCAACAGATTATGGGTGTGCTGTGGTGCTGCAAGTTGTGTGGACCTGTAGAATATCACAAGCCTGCTGAAATATTTTAGATTCAAAATTTCTCCCTTGACTGGTGTGTAACTCCCTCAGCCCCCAAGTCTGGTGAAGAATTCATTCACTAAGATCCCTGATACTGTCACAGCCTTTTGACTTCTTATTGGGTAAGCCTCAGGCCATTTTGTGAAATAGTCCACAGCTACCAGCAAGTATTGATTGCCCACCTCTGTCTCAGGCAAAGACCCAACGCACATCAATGGGAATATGCTCTACTGGTGCACCCATGAGACACTGCTGCAAAGGGGCTCTCCTTGTCTTAGGGAGACCCTTCTTTGAATCACATTTCCTGCACCAATATTCTGCATTTTACCCAATAGAAATTCTCCCTTCACTTGCCTAAGGTTTTTGCAACTCCAAAATATCCAGCAGTTTTAAAATCATGCCATAACATCAGAACCTCCTTTTTCAATGCATCTGATACAACCAGCTGGTATCTGTACCCCTCTGGCTGGTTCCTCCCATCTATTATACAACATTCCATCTTCCAATCCAAGCTTTCCCACTATGACCAGAAAGCTTTTACTGTGGTGTTGCAAGGTGACAACTTTCCAGGGTGGCTGTGTTTGCCAGCTGATTTTCCAATCACACACTATTCTGATATCAGGATCCGATCCACTCTTTAGGAACCTTTTAGTTCTGGAGTCCATTCCTGCAATCGGGTGCCTATTGTTCCAGTGGATGAAGTAGGAACATTTGTACTTTTGCATATTATGTGAAGAGAGGAGAAAGCCATCTCTTCTGAGCACCCTCATTCACTTGAGCAACTAATACTTTGCTCCCCTGGTCAGGGCAGTGTTTGCAGTTATCGCACCCAACAAGGCATCAGCATTACTATGTGCTTTTGCCCAGGCCTGTGTGTAATTGTGAAATCAGAGCAGTGCAATTTTTCCAACCACCTGGCAAGTTGCTCCTCGGGATTTCTGAATCCAAACAGCCATTGCAGGAAAGCATGGTTTGTCCTGACCATAAACTTCTTCCCATATAAATAAGTGATGAAAATGTTCTACATATTTAACCACAACTAGGAGTTCTTTCAGGGTGGTGGGATAATTTCTTTCAGGAGAACTTAGACTTTTGCTGTAAAAGCCACCACCCTCTCAAGCCCTCTTCCCTTGTGGCAGTACCATCCAACAGGAAAGGGGTTTTGAAACATGAGTAAACCAAGACAGGCGCAGCCATTAGAGCCTTTTTCAGCTCTGAAAATGCTGCATCACACTCTGCTGACCACTGAAATGATTTCCATTTCTTACCCAACCTAAGCAATGGTTTTGCAACATTAGCAAACCCACAAATAAACCTTCTGTAGCGGGAGCAGAGTCCTACAAAATTCTGCACATTTGTTTCAGAGTAACAGCCGTGTTAGTCTGTATTCGCAAAAAGAAAAGGAGTACTTGTGGCAGCTTAGCAACTAACCAATTTATGCATATGCATCCGATGAAGTGAGCTGTAGCTCACGAAAGCTTATGCTCAAATAAATTGGTTAGTCTCTAAGGTGCCACAAGTACTCCTTTTCTTTCTGCACATTTGTGCATGTCTAGGGAGTCAGCCAGCTCTGTAAAGCTTTTCTGCAGTGGAAATTCCCTCTTCACTAATTGTGTGCCCAAGCTAAAGGACCTCTTTTGGAAACAACTCACATGTAGTTGGGTTTAATTTCAGATTGGCATCCTTCAGCTTATCCCAGGCCACTAGTAAGTGTATCAGGTCTTGTGCAAAGGTTTTAGCATGCACCAAGATATCATCTAGGTATACCAGACAGGCTCAGAGGGACATGCCATGGAATCCCTCTCAAATGTGGCTAGTGCATTGCACAAGGCAAAAGCATCACTTAAAATTGCCACAGACCTTGCCCTGCTGTGAAGACAGTTTTTCCTGTCCTTTGCATCCACTTCTACTCGCCAATACCCACTTTTAAGATCCAGTGTAGAAATCCAGATTGAATGTACTACATCATCCAGGGTATCATCTATGTGTGGTGAGGGATAAGAATCCAAGTGACTTCATTTAGTTTTCGATAGTCCACACAGAATCTGGGATTGCGATCCTTTTCCTTAAGTGGAATTATGGATAAGGCCCAAGGGTAGCTGAAGGCTCATTTATGCAAAGAGGCATTATAGGCCATTGAGGAAATGTATTAGGAAAGCATAAACTGTTTATTGGGTTGTTTTCCCCTACTGTCAATCTTACGCTGGACTAGTACAGTGCAACCTATACCTTTGTTTGACAGGGAGAACAACTCCTGATTCCTCATCAGAAAGTCTTGTAGACCGTTCTGCTGTTCCCTATTTAAGTGTACACCACTGTGCTGGAACAAGTGCAAGGGTTAGTCTGCACGGTGCTGCAAATGCACACTACCAGGGTGTGATTTTTAAAGCACCCTAATACATTTCATACTAATTGGTCCATGCAGACCCTGCTGGTGCACACTAAGAGTTCCTTAGTTTCAAACAGCACTATGCAAAGCACACTAGGAACTTTTTGTGCACATCCCAGCAGGGTCTACATGGACCAATCAGTGCGTAAGATATGCACGTTGCCGCTCCATGTAGACAAGCCCCAACAGAGCTCTGTGAGCTCACCTTTACCCCTTGGCCCCTTGTAGTTTTCTTGTATATCAGCATTTACTAGATCAATTGGTTCACATTTTGCAACCAATGCTCTCTTCATTACTATTTGTTGCTTGTTGGAAACATTCAGCAAATGAATCTGTTCCTGTTTAAATGCCACAACAGCTTTAGCAGCTAAAATTCCCCCAAGACCCTAGGTCTCAAAACAGGTTTCAATCACTGCCCATCTTCCTTTTTCTGGAAAGCTACCATAGCATGTCGCTGTTACGACGACTTCTGCCCACGGAAGCAGGGAAACTTGTTCACTGTGAGCCAACTGCCTACAAACCATTTGTTTCACCTGGGCTACTTCTTTAACAGGAATTTCTACAGACTGGATTTGTAAGACACCAGCCTGGCAATTATTACACAGTTATTAGCCATAAAAAAATTCAAACAATTATCAGCTCATCCACTACTTTGGCTACCCAGATTTCTTGCTCTAATTCCAGTGGTCCAATTTTCAAACCCAATTTTCCCAAATAACTCCCTAGTCGTTGTCTCTATTTGAGACAAATTAGTTGGTTCAATTTGTCAATAGATCCCCTAATCCCTAGGTTTTTTAGCATGTCTGGTTTAATAATTTATGTTTGAGCCAGCGTCCACTATGGCTACACTTTTCACAGATCCCAATATGTACTCAATAGCCAAACTTCCAGTTTTGTTCTTTAGCTGCCCAGATTTTTTTTTTTTAAAATGACGCTGGTCTTTGCCAAGATTTGCCCCTTCAGCATGGTGTCCCCCCATTTCCCATCTAAGAGTGAGGCTTTCATTAGATACTTGTGATACTGTATTCTGGCCTACCTTATATTTACAATAGTCCCTTTTATTATTCATTTTTTTCCACAGTACTAGCATTTAACTGAACTGCTTCCCTTAGTTTTGCATGATTGCCAATTTCCCTTGTTTTGCAAACCAAAGTTATCAGTTTTTCTAACTGTTCAATAAGGTCATGAACCAGATTATAAACACCTTCTTCCTCATACATAGTAGACTCCGAGCTGTAGTTATAGCCTAGGGCTTATAGCACTCAGCTTCCCTCTTCCTCACGAGCAGCTGCTTCCTCTTCCGGTGCACCTCTGCAAGGAAAGATTCAAGTTCATTAGCAAATTCCATAGCTTCTCAGTGTGCTCATCTTAATCTGCAAATCCAAGTCCAGCTGAGCATCTATAAAATGGTCTGTTGCCAATTTACCCTGGAAGTCCTCCTTGGTGTCTGAATATGCCAGGAATGCAAATCTTCTCAGGTCCTCTGTCAGGCCAGGTGGGGTCTTCTTCCCTCTCCTTCTAGCTCTATTTAGCTGCAAGCGAGGGTTGAATTTAGACACCATCTTATATAAACTCACAACAGTATGAAATTATGCCCCCAGATTGTATTTGGAGTTCATAGCAAAAGAGTGCAGACACTGGCCACTGCAGCAATTGTTCCGCCAGGTGCTCTGCCCAACACAGTTGTCCACACCTGAATAGGAAGTCACAATTCAAAAGTACCTCTCAAACTGAAAAGAAAAAACAAAGTTGTTTGCATGGAATGCAGAGTGAGGGATTTCCAAAGGCATAAACTAAGACTGAATTTCCAGTCTTTTTCCACCAAGGAATCTATATAAAACTCCATATTTTGGTGCCTCGGGGTCACTCCCAATGATTTGACAGAGTAAAGTTTGTTGATGTTCAAGGTTGTGAGACCCATCTGTTTACTCAGGTTTTTGTCTGTCAGCATAGTTGGAGGGGGATGCTTTGAGAGTTCCAGCTTTTTTTGCTGGGGGTTTCTTTAGAGCCAACATAATTTGTTACTGTGTTCATTTAGAAGCTTTAATTTGTGGTTTTGAAGATTGTGTAACTGCACTAAGAGGTGGCAAGAGGCCCATATGAGGAGTTCAGCAATAAGTTTAACAATACAGTAAATAACTGTTCAGTAATTTGCCCCGTACTGAGCATCATGGCATGCACTATAAGTTATTAGTCCGGGCTCAAAGACAAAGAACAGTCCTAGTGCATTATCATGTCTTTATGAGGTGCCTAGTAAAAAGGAAATAAAAATGCAGTTCCATTTGGATAACAGAACACTGAATCACTTCACTCACTGTTGTCACACATTAAGGACGACCCACAGTTAGCCTCGGGACTGAGGGCACAGTTAGATTATTTCACAATAGTCTATTTTGGAATAGAAGAAGAAGAATGAGGATAATACTTTCATAGGGCCTTTCTCCATGGTTCTCAAGACAATTTACATGAACATTAAACCTTCTAGACCCCTGTGAGGTAGTTAAGTGTTATTACCTCCATTTTACAGATTGTGAACCTAAGACAGAGAGGTATGCAGCCAAAATTTTCTGAAGTGTTCATTGAAGTCCATGGGAGCTGCAGATCCTCAGCACTGCTGAAAATCAGGCACCAGACATCTTAACTGATCACACAACAACAGAGGCATTCAGAATTAGTGACTGCTTTTGAATACTTAGGACTAAGTAACAGCAAGTCAGTGGCAATGCTGGGTATGGAATCCAGAGCTTCTGACTATGAATCCCGTGCTCCATCTCCTAGACCAATGGTCTCCAAAGTGGGGTGCACGCACCCCAGGGGATGTGCAAGACCATCCCTGGGGGATGCACAGCACGGCAGCAGCAGCGCTCCTGGACCTCTGATTCTTCGGTGGCAGCTCGGCTCTTCCCCGCTCCGTCTTCGGCGGCGCACCGGCGGCAGCTCTTTTTAATTTTTTTCCCCTTCCCTAGAGCTGGCCCTGGGGGTGCACGATCTAAAAAAAAAGTTTGGAAACCAATGCCCTAGACAATACTCCACCCGTCTATTTAAAGTATTTTGCTTCATCACCAATTGTCATGAGAAGTTTATATTCATACTCCTCTTGATCATGGAAAGGCTTTTTTTCTGTGCATTATGTTATTTGCTGTCTCTTTCTGTTTGGGTTTTTTAAGTGAACATTCAACCTGACTTAGTCAATGTTGATTTAACTGGTTCCATACTGTTACAGACCCCACTGCATGCAGCAAACCCCATCCTACCACTTCAGATTAAATTTGATAATACATATTTGTTACCCCATGCCCAGAAGATCAAGTAGACAAGAAATGGTCTAACTGTCCCAATAAAGGCAGTGCTCAGATATTACTGCAACAGGGGACAGATATATACCCAGATAACCAGGATAGACCTAGATTTTTGGAGGCTTAGAATTTCTCAGAAAGAATGAGACAAGATGGTCATGAGATAAAGGCACCAGACTGAGACTGAAGAAGTCGGAGCTCTATTCCCTGTTCTGCCACAGGCCTATATTCCCCATCTGTAAAATGGGGATAAATAGCATTTCCTTTCTGTTTAGGTTGTAAGATCCAGACCCACTTCAATGGCAGTTAGCTAAATACTTTTGAGAATCTGGGTCGAAGACGGGGTGGGCAAACTTTTTGGCCCGAGGGCCACATCTGGGTATGGAAATTGTATGGCAGTCGTGAATGCTCATGGTTCCTGGCCAATGGGAGCTGTGGGGGTGGCGCTTGGGGCAGGGGCAGAGTGTGGAGCCCTCTGGGTGCCCCTACACGAAGGAACAGGAGGGGGGACATGCCATTGCGTCCGGGAGCCGCGCCGAGCACTGGCACGTGCAGAGCAGGGCAAGCCCTGGACCCCGCACCCTGTCCGGAGCTTGAGGGCCGGATTAAAACGCCTGAAGGGCCGGATGCGGCTCCCGGGCTGTAGTTTGCCCATCCCTGGTCAAAGCTCTTTGGGGACAAAGACTCATCTCTTAGTGTATCTTTGCACCTGGCCTAGCATAGTAGGGCCCTGATCTCAGTTGCAGCCTGTAGGCGTTTCTGTACCGGAAATAAGAAAGGACAGTAATGTTCAATGACAGGAAATTACCCCCGAGGGATCAGAGTGGATAGAATGAAGAGCCAACAGGTCACAAGTTCACCGGCTTGTCACTGTGAAGGGATACTTGGTCAAGGTGAACTCAAGGCTTCTGCTTTCTGCAGCAGAGGGAAGACCGGCAGGGGTTATGTAAGATTACAACGGGAGAGGCGGCCACGGCTCTGCAAAGAGGCGAGAAGGATCTCTCCCTTCACCACCCACAGCAGCGCGGGGACGTTTCAGCTTTCAGACAACAGCTACCCCTAGTGGCGAGGAATCGCTTCCCTTTTCTCTCGCCCCTCTCGTTGATTTCGTGCTGTCAACCGGTTTAGTAACTAGAGGCGGCGAGTGGTCATTAACCTGGCAAGCGCCCCCGTCCCTTCCTCCAGCACAGACCCCCGGCGGCTGCAGCCCAGCGAGGCCGCTTGCAGTCGCTCCCCGGCCTGGGCGCAGGGCGCACCGCGGGCTGCCAGGGGACCGGGCGTTTGTTTGCTCATCCAAGGCAGAGCAAGAGCGAAGCGCCCCTTAACCAAACGTACCTCCTGGGTACGGCCCCTTCCAGGGCCCAGCCCTCCAGCGTGGCCAAGGCGGAGGGTACTCCTGTCCGACCCCCACACCCCCAGCCTCTCCCAGGCCACGGCCCCGCCGCGCCGCTGGGGAAAGTTCGCCCTGCAGCCTCTGGCTCCTGAAGTTAGGGAAAGGGGGGGGGCGTGTCGGGGAACCCTCGCAGCAACAGCCGCGATCAATCGCAGGGAGTTACTTCTCCTGCCCCCGAGGTGGAGGCGCCTGGGGGGGCGCGCGGCTATGGCGGGCACGCGCGCTGCCCCCACACGTGCGCTGCCCCCCGGGCGCGCCCACTCCTGGAGCGCAGTGGGGAGGGGGCGGGGCCGCGGAGCTCGCCTGTTGCATCGTCCCGGCCGGGTTGTTTGTAGGAGAGTGTGTGTGTGTGTGTGTGTGTGTGTTTGATATCTGCGCCGGAGCCCCCAGCAGTGCCCTGGCTCTCGGCTGCTGCCGGATAGTGGCTGCTCCCTGCTCCGTGGCACGTCCCTCGCAGCTCCTGTCCGGTCTCTCTCCTCCTCCCTGTGTATTTTTAGGTCATTGGAGTGGAGGGTAGGTAATCCCCGGGTTTAAGTTCCAAGGGGGCGGGTTCTGGCCGGAGGTGGAGTCACTTTTCATTTAAATCCCTGACTATAAAATGGGCTTAAAGAGACGCGGGATCCCAGCTGCGCTGCACAGAGCCCGGCAGGCAGGCGTGTGTCGAAGGGGGCGGGAGCCCAGCAGCCGTCAGGATGCTCCACTCCCTCGGCGTTCACACCTTGCAGCTGCTCACCCAGGTCGCTGCCTGCATCCTCCTGTTCCCCCGCTTCCTGCTCACCGCGCTGATGCTCTGGCTCCTGGATTTTCTGTGCATCAGGAAGAAGGTGCTGCTGATGGGTAGCAGGGCGGAGGAGGAGGAAGCCTGTCCTGGCCAGGAGCTGCCCCCGGACGACCCCCCAGTCTGCGTGTCCGACTCTAACCGCATGTTCACCCTGGAGTCCCTGAAAGCCGTGTGGCACGGGCAGAAGCTGGACTTCTTCAAGTCAGCCCACGTGGGCTCCGCCGCCCCCAACCCCGAAGTCATCCAGCTGGACGGGCAGAAGCGGCTCAGGATCCTGGATTACGCCCGAGGCAAGAGACCCCTGATCCTCAACTTTGGGAGCTGCACCTGACCTCCCTTCATGGCTCGCCTGAGGTCCTTCCAGCGCCTAACTGCGCACTTCGTGGACATCGCTGACTTCCTGCTGGTGTACATCGAAGAGGCTCACCCCTCCGACGGCTGGGTCAGCTCGGACGCAGCCTACCAGATCCCCAAGCACCAGTGCCTCCAAGACCGGCTGAGGGCGGCTCAGCTGATGCAGGAAGGGGCGCCTGGCTGCCCCCTGGCAGTGGACACCATGGACAATGCTTCCAGCGCCGCCTATGGAGCCTTCTTTGAAAGGCTCTACATCATCCAGGAGGAGGTGGTGATGTACCAGGGAGGCAGAGGACCAGAGGGCTACAAGATCTCCGAACTGCGGAGCTGGCTCGACCAGTACAAAAACCGGCTCCAGAGCCCCAGTACGGTGGTCATCCACGTGTAAAAGGAAACTGTGCTGGGGGGAGGAGAGGGGGTGTGCTGCCCCGGGGGGGCCCGGGGGTGGGGGTGGCAGGAGCTGTTCTCTGCTCCTCTCCCTGGGGACGGCAGGCTGCTGTGTGAGTTTCATGCACGTGCTATCGTTGCCCCTTCTCTGATCGAATCATGTTGATTTGCCAGCCCAGCTCCGTCCATGCTGCATGTCCTCCTGCATCTTGTAAATACCCCCTTTTTTTGTAACAAACAAAGCGTTCCCTATTTTTATGGAGGTTTTTCTAGGGGGTCTGGGTCCGCGCGCGAGTGCTCTCTGCTGAGCGCCCGGAAAACACTAGTTGGGATTTCTAGTCTCTCTTGGTGACGACCGATTTTGAAATGGTTTTCAAAATACCAGGAAATCGAGTCCGATGTTGTTAGAGACTGGAAGTGCCACTCGCCGGGGCAAAACGGAATGTCCTATTTATGGGGTCTCCCTCCTCTCTTTTTGTAAAATGTTCATTTTTTTTAATGAAACTTTTTATAGTAATAAAGATCTGGAATAAAACAACACGCCTGCTCTTGGCTCCTCGTCACGGAACTGATAAGCTAATGCAATCGCTGCCGTGTAACCTCCCTCCGAGCTGCCGGGGATCTGGCGGGCGGGAGGAGATCGCTGGGGCAGGGGAGGCGGACCTGCACGGGCGGGGGCCGCAGGAGGGCGCGCGCTACCCCGGCCACTTAGGGCCCCCCGACAGCGTCGGCGCTCTGCAGAAAACCTGCCCCGCAGGGTGCGTTACGGCCTCCCCCGCTGAGCTCCCTAAAGTTACAAATCAACCGCTACCGCTGCGGAGCCCCCTCCGGAGGTCGCGCTCACCCCGCGCTTGGGGCTTCCCGCGAGGGGCTGAGCGCAGGCGATGCCTCCCTTTCCCCCGGGGCAGGCAGCAGCTTGCTGACGCCGCAAAGGTCTCCACCGCGTAGCCCAAACTGTGCCCCGGCTTCCCAGCTGCGCGCACTGTAGTAACCTGCTGGGCTCCGGCCGCGTGCCGCCCCGCAAGGGCTGGGAAGCCGCTCCCCGTCAGCCTACAATTTAGCGCATCTCCCAAGGCCCCGATTCAGAGGAGGTACCTGGGCACCTGCCTCACTTTAAACAGCTGGCTAATCCCATTGACGGCAAGGTGGCTCCTCACCTGGTTAAACTAAGGCACCTGTTTAAGCACCTCACTGACTCCAGCTCCAAGCCCTAGCTGAACAAAGGACAGCTGTGCATCCCCGGAGAACGGACAGGTTCAAAATGATCAGGGTTCAGAGGGGCAGCCCTGTTAGTCTGTATCAGCAAAAACAAGGAGGAGTCCTTGTGGCACCTTAGAGATTAACACATTTATTTGAGTATAAGCTTTTGTGGGCTAAAATCTGATGAAGTGGGTTTTAGCCCACGAAAGTTTATGCCCAAATGAATGTGTTAGTCTCTAAAGTGCCACAAGAACTCCTTGTTGTTGTGGGTTTTGTTTTTTTTTCCAAAATACATTTCAGATTACTGAGCATTAGAGGAATGGGTTAGTGGGGGATGGTAGCCCTATTTTCCTCTGTGTGTCATCAATCCCACAGGCTTTTCTGTAACCCAAACCTTGGGAAAACAGCAATTTGATTTCAAGTTGCAGGTGTTCATTACTACATGCTGCTTTGAAATCCTAGGGTAAAACCAAACAGGGAAAATAAGTCATCATCAATTTACGATGAAACCACAAAGGCTAAACATTCAATTCATCTGACTGCTTAACAAGTATATGAAGCCCAAGCAAGAATCCAGAAACAACTTCTAAGTGATTATGCCCAAGTATTGTTTTTTTCTGCCTTGGACATGATCTTTTTGGAAACCATCAACAAATGACAGATGGTTTAGAATAACCTTTCCTCACAAATCAGGTTACAAAGTGGGCATGTTTTATCTCCAAGAAAAGAAGGGAGGAGGGGTGTTAACAGTCTTCAGATACCTTAAGGGCTCTTATAAAGAGGATGGGGATCAATTGTTCTCCATGTCCACTGAAGGTATGGCAAGAAATAAGAGACTTTATCTGCAGCAAGGGAGATTTAGGTGAGGTATTGGGAAAAGTCTTTTAATGACAAAGATAGTTAAGTTCTGAAATAGGCTTCCAAGGGAGGTGGTGGAATCCCCCTCATTGGAGTTTTTAAGAATAGTTTAGACAAACACCCATCCAGGATGGTCTAGGTTTACTTCATGCTGTCCCAGTACAGGGGGCTGGACTCAATGACTTCTCAAAGTCCTTTTCAGCCCTATGCTTCTATGATTCTGCAAGTAATGACCATTGGAAATTTATTAATCACACTTATCAAGACATTTTGGGATACAGGCATCGTCTTGTAATGTCTTTAATAGCTCCTCGTATAAAAAATCTGTTTTAGGAAAGATGAAGGGGAGAAACTTAAATTGTTGCAATCTTCCTGATTATATTTAACAAGATTTCCCCCATATCAGATTAAATCTAATGAGAAATCAGAAGAACTTTTAAGGCAATTTATGTCCTATTATTCAAACTAATGTTGTTAACTTTGCAGAAAACAGTTTATAAACATAGTACAACCTTCTCTTTTCAGAAATAGGTTGCCATATCCATACAACCACTTCAGGCTTATGGAATGTATACCACTTAATTCCCCTCATAAGTCTGCAACCAAAACTATATTGGCCAACATTTTCATACATGTGCACCTAAAGCTACGCACTCAAATCAAACTGGTTTCATATTAAAACTGCTGGCTCCCCACAACTCTCAATGACTTCAGTAGGTGCTGTGAGTGCTCAGCTTTTCTAAAAATTAGGTCATTTTGATATATTGTACCAAAATATCAAATCAAGTACCTAACTTTAGGCATCCAAGTTTGAAAAATTTGGATGTTCCATAGCCACGCATTTAATATGATACCTCTCTGCATATTTGTGGGTCTGCACAACTTACCATCTTGATAAAGAGAAACCAAATGGCCCCATCCGTTTCATACCTTCCTGAACTGAATCCATTTGCTGTCACAAACATTAGTCGCACACACAACACGGGCCGTCTCTCGTGCTGTGGGCTACAGGGGATTATGGTTATGGGGTTACTGCTTCTCATAGACATATAAGATCTCTCACACATCTTCCAAACCTCCAAGAATAGTTTGCTTTCCAAAGTCAGGTGGTGAAGACTAATCTTAGCATCTGCAATGAAACCCTGACCCATGGGGGAAGTAACTCTTCTGAATTACCCAAAGCACTGCACTCTGCAACAGTACCATCATCATTATTTTGACTCTCTGTCTTTTGATTTGAGCATGGAACCAGGTACAAGGATCACCATTAAAGACAAATGTTTTACCTGTCCACTGACACTGCAATCTAAAGTAAAAAATTAATTAATTCTATTTGAATGGGTCACATCTAAGGATTTTTTTTTATCTGGCTCTGGATACATTTAAAGCATTTAGGTTTAATGTTGGAATCTTTCCCCTCATTGTGTAAACCCCCACCAGAACACAAAAACTCCATTCCCCTCCATCAGTATATCAATCACTTCACTTCTTACTCTTGCAAACATTAGGCTGCCTCTTCCACAAGGATATCATTTTCAAAGTGATAGGTTCAACTTCCTTCAAAACTGTTCCTGCGTTGGAAGGACCCAAAGCAGTTAGCAATATACTCCCCCAGTTTAAAAAGAACAGAAGAAAAGAGCCAGCCCCTGGAAATAAACTGAACGGCTGTGCCCTGTCATGAATCATTTACATGAGAGGGTTCAAAGGAAATAGGCCCAGTGATGAGTATCAGTTGGTGTTCAGATACTCTCATGAAATGCACAGTCTCCAGTCTTTCTTAACCCTGGGAGTTGGATATCTTGAATACATTGCTGTTCTCCTCTTGCAGTGCACTGCTGTGTTACTCTTCTTCCCAGGACCTAACAATGGACACTGTTTCTCTCACCCATATAGGTATCCTGAGACAATATATGCTACATCTTATGGCCCCTCCTAACTGGCACCTGGCCTTTGGACTGAGAAAAGAAGACAAAACTGTGAAATCAGAGACTTTGGACATCAATTTGAATAAAGAAAACCTAAGACAATTACAAGAGTACAGTGCAAACCAGAGCTATTCCAAATTGTCTCCCTTTCTGGTTAGTCTGTAACAAAGAAAGAAAAAAATTCTGACCCAATCCATATCTGTGCAATCTTACTAACATTAACATCATACAATATTCACCCTGTGCAGCCCCCCTCTTGTCTTCACTAGAACATTTTATCTTGTTTGAAAACAAGGATAAAGAGTCAAGTTATCTGCTACAATGCAGTTAGGGTAGACCAGCATCATAGCAACTAATTGTGATTAAACTCGTGTCCCATCAGCGATTAAACACAATTACCTGAAATGATGCTGCTCACAATTTCAGTGTCAACCAGAATTTGTGTTCATCATCAGATCAGCTAACTATGATGAAATGCAGATCCCAGCCGCATTTAGACACAATTAGCTGACATAATGCTGAACACAACTTGCCACAATCTAAACAGACCTGTAGTCATGGTCAGCATTGTGTCACCTAACTGGGATCTTCACAGTCTTGTTCAACTATGATGAAGAGCTCACCGTGGCTGCAGTTTACCAAGGCAGAATTTAGCCAGTAGAATTGGTTCCAGATTTTAGTTTTTTCCTTGCTTTGCAATAAAGTTCACCTTCTGCATTCTCACTCCTTGTATCTCTTAGTTCCATGTTTCTGGCACACTTTAGTTAAAGCCTGGAGTTTTCTGCAGCTTGCTAGCTCAGGCTCACTCTCATTTCCTGGCTCACAAATGATTTCCACCCAGACAAAATGTGGAAGGAAGTGGTCCCTGTCTTTAACTGGCTTCTATAGTTAAAGGATCATGCCCCAGTATACCTTCAGCAATTACTAAACTTTGGTCAAAGGCTATTGGAGGTCATCAGTTTTTTATCAGTTTTGAAATAAATCAGCTTTCAGATCCACATTCTTGCTTCTAAACAGAAAGCAGATCACATATTTATCACTTTCCCTTTAAAGAGCAACAGAAGAGAAATTTGCAATGAATGCCAGGAATCCTTGAAAGAGATCACACTTTCCCTTTTGTACAAATCAAAGTTATCTGATCCTCTTGCATCCTCCACTCAAAATAAATCTTAAGCCCTGAGGTTTCTCAGGGAAAGTTGTTTAGATCAGATTAGAACAATATGCTCCACTTCTGAAAAGCTCAGATATGTCAGAAGTATTTCCAGTTGCTACAGTGTATTTAGAAACATGCTATTTTAAAACACATTTTATTGCCTTGGCTTTTTTACCCCCCTTCAACTGGATGACAAACAGAAGTCAAAAGGGATATATCAAACAGCATGGTTTAAGCTGTAATTATCTGTTCCTGTCAATAGTTAATTGAGTTATACTGAGTTCCTGTCAATAGTTAATTGAGTTAACAAAATCACACTTTCAGTGTTCAAGCTTGGAGGGATAGAATACGAAAGAACTTTTGGTGTGGTCTAAAGGGGATGCTTCCAGACATTAAAAAAATATAACTGTCATGTAACATAATGCAATCTCCTGCTTTGAGTAGGGGGCTGGACTAGATGACCTCCTGAGGTCCCTTCCAACCCTGAGATTCTATGATTCTATGATCTGGTGCATTTTGAGGCACATCTTACTACTAAATATTGTGTAATTCTCTTTACGAAATATATACAGCAAAAAGCTCACACGCTTGTTTTAATTGAGAACTACTTATACTGGGCAAAGGAAGATATTTTATGACAAATAGGCCAGAGATCTTACTTATTGTTAAAAAAAAATTTATTTCTTTGTTTTTGCACTTTGTTTCAAATTATCCGGAAGAAGAGAGAGAATCAAACCTCATCTAGCAACAAATAGTGTCCCAGGTACAAATCTGGAAAAGAAACACTCAAACACTCCTGCAAACAATTCTTAATCTAACATTAATTTCTTCTATGCTTCCTTCCACCAACAAGGGATACCTACCATTATTAGTTAGTTAGTTAAAGTTAGTTAGTTGCTAAGTGCTGTCAGAGTGCTCAGATCTGTACACACATGCAGGAAAACGGAGGGCCTGATTAAATTCTTTCTTGCACCAGTTTTACACTGGAATAACTCATCTGATATCAACGTACTCTCTCCAGATTTACATTGGATTTAACTATGATCAAAATCTGGGCCATTATGTTTATCTTCTGTGACAGTTCAAAACCTCAATTTTTCTACAATGAATTGTGAAAAAACATCCATTTGTTTGCATTTATAGCTTAAGAAGCCATTCTCAACTGGAAGTATTTCCCCATATCAGGGTTAGAAGGGACCTCAGGAGGTCATTTAGTCCAACCTGCTGCTCAAAGCAGGACCAAGCCCCAATTTTTGCCCCAGATCCCTAAATGGCCCTCTCAGGGATTGAGTTCACAACCCTGTGTTTAGCAGGCCAATGCTCAAACCACCGAGCTATCCCTCCCCATACAGCCCTTCAGCAGTTTACACCATCAGCAACCTACTACATCTTCTTTACATTCTTTGAACCCTACTGGCCGCCTTCCTCCATACAAAGTTCCTTCCGCTTGGGAAGTTGTCTCATTTTGTTTGGTAGTTATAGCTTTCTTTGGTCAGCCATGCCTACCATTCCCCTGCATCATGAAACTTTCTCAGAGAGAGATTTTTCAAAAACACAAAGGAGAGTTAGGCATTCAACTCCCATTGACTTTCAATGGGAGCTGGACACCTAACTGCTTTTGTGTCTTTGAAAATCTCCAGATTGTTCAGCCTTTACTCACATGGGTGAATACTTGCTCCCTTTCATCCCACTGAAATCAATCTTGCTAGTTGTGTGGGTAAGGATTACACAATCTGGTCCATGGAGTTTATGTGTGTTTCTAACATCCAGGCTGTCAGGCCTTTCTTGTGTCTCTCTCCAAACTCATGGCTCATTCCCTTTCTCTGGCTTGTGCCTCTTGTTTATATCTTTATATTAATTGAATCCCCACATTCCTAGATAGGACGTATATTTTAAATTTCCTCTCATTTAACACAACTTATTTCACAAGATCCCTTTGAGCCTGGCTAGGTGTTAGGTGTAGACACTCTGAATCAGATCTTGGCCCCTGACCTCAGACCCCATTTCCTTTGCCATGCAGCACAAAGAGGATGGAGAACATCCCTAACACAGCAGCTGGGATTCCCCTAACACAGGGGAAATCCCCAGGTGAGGTAAAGCCAGCATATCAAGCTCTATCTCACCCATCCACAGGCCTAGGAGGCATGCCTGGATGGACCATGCGCCTGGGCGCAGGGGTACATCTGTCCATCTGGCACAATTTAGAGTACTCTCTAGGCTGCTCTAAATTGCAAGGTTGTCTGGTTTGATCCCCAGTAAGGCTAAGGATCACAACAGTGGAAAGGTGGCTTAAAGCCATTTTCCCCCACTACCCACCCCATTCAAGGTTATACACCAAACACAACTTGGCTGGAAATGGGATCTGACCCAGAATCTTTGAATATTTCGCTTAGCTTCACATCTATTCCAAGATGTCCTGAATAACATAAAGTTCATTTACATGTGTACAGTTCTTTCCCCTGGGGCTTCTTGCTGTTCTTACCTGACTGGTTAGACAGTATGTAAGTCCCTTGTAGTCCCAATAGTAAGCAGAGTATGTGTATTTAATACCTCCAGGGAGTATCTGATATTATCTCTCCTGGATGGTAAGTGATCCACCACAGTATTCACACCAGCTCTTTATAGAGTGAAGCAGCTCACTTCCAATGCTATAGTTACCGTAGTAAAATACTCAAAGCTTTTCCAACGTCCCAGTTCTTCATATCTATGGTATTTTCTATGTCCATGTCCTTTGTTAGTTTGAAATAGAAATAGATAATAGAAGTAACTCCTAAAAATAAACATTCTTATGTAGCCAGAGAGCAAATTTACCCCCCCACCACACACACACACACACAACCACACATTTCACCTGATTCTGATATCTGTAGTAACAAACGAAAGCAGAGCGATATCTATTATGACTTTTTAAAATAGTTTTTTTAGGCTGCTGAGCTACTGGTTGAGGAAATTCTGGGAACCATACAACGCAGAGCGAAAAGAAAAAAATGTTTCAAGTTATTTGATAGCAGCACTTAACATTTGTCATGAAGGACAATCAGGAAAGAATACTGTGCGACGCTGTTGTCAGCCAGATTTATGGCACATGGACATGGAGAACATACTGTGCTACTAATTCCTCAGGCACATGCATGCAATTTCAAACAGAGATCAAAATTAGCCCAAAAGGGTTTGGGCAAGGTGGGAAAGGGGGGGTGCATTTTATAAAGGGAACCATTTATTTGAGAAAGTGATAATTGTATTAAAAGTTAAGCAAACTACCAGGATGATTTCTTTTTCTCCTGTCAATGAGAGTTAGGGTCCTTCTACTAGGCTATATGTCAAGTGACTAGCAAATGACTCGAGAGACACATGAGACAAATTCAGGTGGTACTGAATTTGAGTTTTTCTCCACTACTCTTTGCAAGTGTATTTTCGCTTTCAGTTGTGTATTTCTTTTCTAAAAGATATGCCCAGTAAAAAGAAAAGGAGGACTTGTGGCACCTTAGAGACTAACCAATTTATTTGAGCATAAGCTTTCATGAGCTACAGCTCACTTCATCGGATGCGTTCAGTGAATGCATTTCCACTGAATGCATCCGATGAAGTGAGCTGTAGCTCACGAAAGCTTATGCTCAGATAAATTGGTTAGTCTCTAAGGTGCCACAAGTCCTCCTTTTCTTTTTGTGAATACAGACTAACACGGCTGCTACTCTGAAACATGCCCAGTAAAGTAATTACCATTGTAGCTCTGTTTTTCTGAAGTTCATGCAAACTCATAGTTTTAAAAATTAATGTTAAATCAAAATTATGTGTGTAATATCACAAATATATAACTATAATATGAAGCTGCATTGATAAAAGTTTTACCTGTTCGATGCCTTCTCGAGACCATTTGTGCCATAACACCTACAAGAAATCAGCCAGTGTTTAATGGCTAGGCTGAGATGCAATTGAGCAGAGATGCCATAAGATGGGGGAGGGAAATTCAATGAAAAAAATCACAGAAAATGTTCTTTTGTTTGGCTGAATTTTCAAAGTTTTCTGGCTAGCTTTGGTGGACAGCTGAGGGGGATTTGGAGAAAGTCAATATTGATTTATTTATGGAATTGCAAACCTAAAATATACACATAGGAAATGTATGTGAATGCAGATATTTAGATAGATAAATTGGGTATATTTGATTATTTTTCTTCACCCCACATTTCATCTTCTTAGAGCATAAGCTCTTCAGGGCATGGACTGCTTCTGTGGGCTAGATCCTGCACATGGATGTACCCGGGCACAAGCCTGCACCCATGCAGAACCTCATTGATTTCAAGCACAAGCACAGGACTATTCCCAGGTGGATCCATTTGTAAGATCTAGGCCTATGGTTATATGGCACCCAGCACAACTGGGCCCTCATTCTGACTGGGTCTGCTGGATGCTACTGTAGCATGAGTACTTAATAACAATGTGCATGCATGAAGTAATAAATAAGACTAACGCAAAGTACAAGTTTTCCTGTGAGCATGATGAGCTTCACGTCTCACAGCCAGCTGGTGGTTTTGCAGCTTTCCATTGCATCACAGTACACTATGGGCTTTGACAGGGGCCTTTCCATTGACTTCAGTGGGCTTTGGCTCAAGCCTTAGGGCATCTAAATGTTGAAAAGTCGGTGCATGCTCCGGCTCCTGGGTACTTCTTTGAAAAAGTGTAGGATGCAGCAAGCAAATAGGCTCCCGGGAGATTAATAAAAGCACAGTTGCAATTATGGCATCTTTAACTTGAAACTGAAAGAGAGGGCGTTTGAGACAGGTCCACATCCTGTCAATAAGGTTGCACACCTCTTGAGTCAGTGTGGAGGGTAGGTGTAGCTACACACAGCAGTGAAAAGCAGGCTGCATCCACACGGTGGTGTGTAGTTACATGTCAGTGAGAAGCTCTGACACGGGGGAGGCAGTGGGGAAAGGCTCGGTAGCAGGGAGCTGCTGGAACTTTTCCTCACTGCCTCCCCCTGCCAGAGACTTTCCCCGCAGCCGGAGTCTTTCACAGTGGCAGAGCTAGGCTCCAGCAGGTCCCTGTGGTGGGAAAAGGCTCCAATAGCAGGAGGCTGCTGGAATCTTTTCCCACTGCCTCCCCCCTGCCAATGTCTTTTCCCCCTTGCTGGATCCTTTCCCTCCAGTGGGGAAAGACCCCAGCAGCAGGGAGGCAGCTGCAGGACATTCCACTGCTAAAAATAGCAGTACAGACGAGGAGGCACAACTTGGGGGAGCAAAGGGTTCAGGCATGTCTTTATTCACATCTCTGTCTACACTGCGGTTTACACCCATGCTAGAAGGGCATGCAGTGTATGTACTCTACAGACAGCCAAAAGGAGCGTGCAGTGTAGATATACCTTAGGTGTACCTTCATGTAACATACACTGTGAAAATATAAGAACGTAAAGAAAATATCCAGGGTCTAGATGACACCATAAACCTGCTGATAGGCTACACATTGCCATGGCTGTGCTTTTCTCTTTGCAGTGCTGCTTTTTTTCTAGCCGTACAGTGCAGTAACCAGGAAGATAGGACAACCCGATTCTCAATATTCCATTAGCTCTATAATTATGTTTATATTTCCCAAAGCCAAAACCACTATTTTCTTCAGTTCTAAACTTTCTGGAAACTTCCTAGCTTGACTAAGGCTGTCATCTTCTTGGATTTAGGCACCCTACATTTGAGATTAGGTGCATACAATCTGCCACACATTCATGATTTTTTTGAAGATAAATGTGAAGGCTTTGTAGTGAGCGGGTATGGTCTCTACAGTCCTGTCTACCTTAAGGAAATACTCATGAGTGTATAGCCCTGGAGATGCAAAGCAGGATTTACACCAGTGCAGTTTCAGCTGGTAACACAGAAATAAGTTACACTGGTTTGAGCCCGGCTTTGCACTAGGGCAGTATTTCTGCATCAGTTTTGCTCTGAAAATGCAACTACATTGGTGCAAATTTACTTAGTGTAAACAGGGGCTAAGTTTAGTGGATAAACTATGAAGAAACTGCTGAACACTCACTGATTGGACATTTTTAGTCAATATGCAATTATATTCTTTAAAATTCCAGCATGCTTGGTTTCTCTGACCTTCGGCACAACATTTGTACAGAGGTTTAAGGGCCAAAGGTTTAGTCTTACCTAAATCACCTTTAGCATATAAAGGTGCTCCTTAAATTCCAACATATAAGGGGTGTCACCCTTAAGGGTTCAGCCTGTAATAGATCACTCTCCCCCTCCTCCCAGCTAATCCCAATCAGCTGGAGATCAGGTTGCTCTGTTTAGTTAGGAGACCTCTGAGGAAGAGCTGGGGATTTTCATATGGAGCTGGGTGAGCTCAATTAGAGAGGAGAGGAGAGGAGAGGTGGCAAATGCCCTCTGTATGAAATACTCTGAAAAAAGGCTAAGTAGGAAGGCGGGAAAAAGCAGACAGACTACTCCCAGGGTGAATTGGATGCCTAATTGGAGGCAGGATCCCTGATGAGCTGCAGCCTGCCTGAGCTCCTGATGGGGAGCAATGTGCCCCAGCCCCTGGGGCTGTGGGAGCATAGGACTCTGGGATGAGGTGTAGGGAAAGCCTATCACAACTGAGGTGTGTCTGGGAGGAAAAGGTGGTCTGCTGGGCTGAGGGTCTGGCTGTGGTCAAGTTTTCTGTTAGACATTGGTAGAAAACTCAGAAGCCTTGGAAGGGGCTGGACTCTGTAAAGTTGTGTGATTAGAAGACCAAGACACTCCTATGGCCAGAGTACACCAACAGAAAATGAGGGAAATGGTGCTGTAATACCATATCTAGCCAGCAGAGGGTGTGTTGGGGCAGCAGTTTTGCTACAAGGGGTTATAAGTAGAATCCAATTTCCCTGCCCATTATATGGGTGATGTGTGAGTAGCAGGGCTATACAAGAAAAGGGGATGCTGTCTTACGGGAGACCACATAAGGGGAAGTGTGTGTATTCGTCCCTCACAGCTTGCTGGAAACTGGAAAAACATCTGTTGACTGTTACCTTGTGTTCGCTGTCACTTTGATCCTGTTTTAAAGCCTTCTTTATCTTAATAAAGCCAATCCTAAGGAAAGGGACTTAAAATAAACTCTCTCCAAACTCTCCTTCAGTTCATCTTCCCAGATGGTGTATCTGCCTACTGTCTTGGAAGCAATTTCTACTCATTGATTTTAATACCATGTGTTAACTTTAATACCAGGCATTAAATCAGGATACATCTGTTTGTAATACTTACTATTATATCCATCCTGTTGAATGTACCATCACTAGTAAATACAACAACTCAGTTTTTGGAAAAGAAGTCAACGCTCAAGCCAGGCTTTTGAGCAAGTCAAGAGACAGCTAAGAATATTATGGGCGTCTGCACTTCACTTTTTAATAAGGCCAAATAAAAACATTACTGGATGGGACTAGTATCAGCTACTGCTTTGATACAGACAAGCAAAGATGATGGCTGATGGCTGTAAATTCATCATGAAGGATACCACGCTGTGTCACTTAGTTTGTGGGTTTTTATTTAAATCTCATGCAAGACAATAGAAAAGTGCAATATTAACTCGTATTTGGACTGAGCTGCATATCCATAACTGGATATCTCAGTAAAACGTTTCCAAGTCATGACTCAAACT
Source organism: Lepidochelys olivacea (assembly GCF_965140295.1). Taxonomy (NCBI): domain Eukaryota; kingdom Metazoa; phylum Chordata; order Testudines; family Cheloniidae; genus Lepidochelys; species Lepidochelys olivacea. The sequence continues at coordinate 106,934,575 of NC_140416.1, forward strand.
TACCTCTTACACAGTTCAAAAAAATGCAGATTGTCTTGCTATATTTTAATGATTGCTGAAATGTGGTATTTGCAATGGTTCAATTTAATGGTGTGGGGGGTTTTTTGGTTTTTGTTTTTGTTTTTTCCAATCTGTCTGCAATCCTGTCTGTTGATAGGGGAATCTTATATGGCCTTGAGTTGCAGATTTTGTCACCAAGTTTGAGTCTGCAAATGGCCACTTATGTTCAGTATGCTTTAAAAAAATCCTACCCTGAAATCCACAACAGGATTGGCAATATTAAAATGAATAATTTATGTTAATCACTTCATAAATGAGGCATTTCTTAACTACTGAGTTGGGATGATGCTCAGGATATCTGGTAGAATTATTTGTTTAGTCTTTCTCCTGTTCATGTATCATTCTTGAACTGATTGATATTTAATGTATTGATAACCCTTCACTGACTAATAGGTGAACAAATTTCAACTTAGCACTTGTAAGCCCATTGTTTCAACTCTCTGCTTATTTGTGGTATGTGATTGGTAATCTCATATCCTGTTGGTTTTGTTCCGCCATTAGATGCCTGAAAATTCTTTAAAAGGAGTCTAACAACTAGCAAATAACACTTATTTGGTATGAATAATCATGTATCAAACACTTAAGATTTATGAATCTCCAATGGACATTTGAACACTAATGAACACCTAATAATATGACCATAAAATTATTTGAACTTACTCATCTTCTTTTGTACTATTCATCTAGCTCTAGTTTTCAGTACAATGCAGGATAGGGACCAAAACTGCCGTAACACTTAATAAAGGGGATACACCATAAAACTTGGTTTCACTATTTTTGCAAAACTCTAAACTGTCAGAGCCCTTATGTCTGTCTCTTACTGCATCCAAGACACTGCATAACAATTTATTCTACAGTCAAACAGTTAAAAAGAAGATTCTATGAACCTTGAGGTAAGGGTGAAGATGGCACGGGGAGGTGGCCCAGGGAATTAGAGAAGCCATGTGGCATAGTTAAAGGGACACAGCAGCTGGCTGCTACCTACAGGGTCCCTTGGCTGGGACTCGGAGTAGTGGGCTTGGGTTTCTTCCCCACCCACCGACCCCCAGTTAGCTACTGGGGGGAAGTGGCCTGGACTCTGAGGCACCTCAGAGGGGGAACTGAACTATAGTGGCCCAGCTGGAGGGCTGTAGCCAAGAGTACAAAGACATTGTTCCTGCTCTGGGTTAGGGCAGTGCCCCAAGGCTCCCTCCCTGGAGACAATCTGAGAGAGAGAGCAGGCACATACACTAGGCCAAAGGGGTGCTCATGAGAAGCGAGAGTACTCCATTACACAGCCCTTGTTAGCACTGGTGAATTTTTCAAAAATGCCATTGATACCTAGCTTTTACTGTTAGTGTCCTATGAGAGAGCTCTAGCAGTCTTTAAAAAATGCCCTCTGTGACCAGAAATTCCTTCCAGAACCAGAGAAACCTTTATTAGTTAAAGTTTTGTCAAACCACCACATTTCACACACAACATTTAACTGGAATTTTTTTGAATCAAAATGCTTCCTCAAAAAGTTCCTCACAAGCTCTTGTAGAGTCATTCACTCAGTGGTGTGAAGTTGAATTCAGTATTTGATTGGCCAACATGCTAATGCATCACCTCTACTGAAAACATGGCTAAGCATTGGCTAGCATCCCTGCCTGTACAATCAAATTCTGAAAAGCAATGAACCTGCCCCCACCATGGAATCACATGTTCTCAATCTGAACAAATCTATATTGTCTGACCACCTCTCCCAATCTTCAGCCTCTCTCTTCTTTCTTCCTCTCCAGCTATGTTCTTTCTCCATCACTACATTCTTGTGTTGCTGTTCTGCTGCCCTCCCGTCTACATTCTGGCATTACAGTGAAACATCCAAGAATTCCCTTCTTTGAAGTGTGTTTGTGAATCACTCTGTAGTCTTCAACAATATTTTTAAAGCCCCAATGTTTTCTTAATCACTCCTGAGACCCACAAAATAAAGTAAGGATATTATCTTTCTAATGTGCAGCCTTGGTTGTTTTTTCTTTTGCCACCCACACTCTCTCATCTCTCTCCAGATGCTCTTCTCTGCTCTCTTAGTAGAGCAGGCGTATGGTTCGCAAGCATGCCAGCATCTGACTTCACATTTCAGTTATTTTATTCCTGTATAAAGCATAGAGGGATGTTACTACACCTAAGACCATGTGGGGAGAGGGGTAAGAATAGCTTTAATGGGGTCTCTAACTTTTCAGAGATAAAAGGTGTAGTGTTCTATTAAACTAATTGGGGCATGGCAGTTCTCAATAATAATTGATCATGTTGGGTATCCCACTTCCAACAAGTGACCTATGTCTGATGTTTCAGAGGTAGGTCAAAATGCACTGGTGCAATGGTGTCTACAAAAAGAAGGAAATGCCTGCCTGACCCCTGCAGTGATCAGATAAACCCTGCAGTGGAAGAGTTGGTTATCCTTAACTTAGTAACATTAAACTGATCACAAAACTACACAGCCTTTTTTAGCTGTTTGAGGACCTTCCATTTTAAGGAGACAAGGAGAGGAGAATCATTCTGAATTCTAATAAATTATGGTAAATTAATCCGTTATTTCTCAGTTTATATTCAGTGCCCTCTCCTTTCTATTGTTCCCTGAAGATACTTCTGTTTGTATTACAGGGACTTATCTGAAGTTTGTCTGAGAGAAAGATTTCCCACCTCAATGTTACAGTCTGCCCCACAGCTGCTCAAGCAACACGCTAAATGGATAAATCTCAGGGTAAGCATATACATTTCATGTTTATGAACAATAGGGATTCAGTAAGAGAGGTCCCTAAAAACAACAGTTATCTGAACAGTCCATGAAATTGCTGGAGATGCTGGAAGCACTCAGGGATGGTTGAGTGGCCAGTGAAAGTGGTTAGTAAAAGCTGCCATGGGATTAGGCACGATTAGGAGGATGAGGGACCCATGATTGGAGACTCAAAGTAAGTCGTTAACCATTTGAAAAAAAACCCACACTCAGTCCTCCCAAAATGACTGAAAGATGAAAAGTTCAGTGAACTTCCCATGAGAGAGGGGATTTGAGGCAGGAGAGAAGAACATTGTTACGATAATGGAACTTGCCAAGCCAATTTGCAGCAGCCTCATCAACAAAGTGCAGAGCCTTCAGACCACCATCCAATCTGGCCAGAGCTGGCAGCCAGCAGTGAGGTGTGATGTCTGTCTTTGGCCACAACTGCATGTGGGATCTTCTCATTGGCCCCAGGTGTGATGGCTGGCTGCACCTTGACCCTGTGCCTATTCAAAATCGGTTCAGAAAGGCCCAAGAGTGGCGTGGCAAATCAAAGCATGGTACATGCATGGTTGGGTATATTATAAGAGACCAGTTTCTGATGTCAGTTGCAGACAGTTCTTCATGCCACATTGATGTCAGAGAGATATCTGGACAGGGCAAGTGGGCCCACAACAGGTGCCTTGACAATAAGCACTCTCTTGGGGGGGTTAAACAGGTCTGTGTACAGTGATACGCTCGGGTTTGCCCTGATCTTCTCAACCATTCTGGCTGTAGCATCCTCATGACAGATGTGTAGGGGAGTGACGTTGCTTAACACAGGGAACCACATTACTGTTGTAGGTCAAATCATCCCGGTTATGATGCGCATGGTTGGGTGTAGCTGGGTGTCAACCAACTTGACATGAGAAGAACCGAGCCAGCCCAGAGCACAGTCTTCTGCTGCAGAGTAACAGAAGATTAAACCGATGATCAGAGAGTTTGAGCATTTGATCCCCAAGAAAATGTGGCCAATTTGCATAGAAGGCTGTTATGTATCCTCATCACAGCCACAGTTTTCCTCAGGTGGTTAAGATATGTAAGAGATCTATCTAGAGTTACTCCAAAATAGAATGTGTGGGATTCATGTTTCAAACAATGACCATTGAGAAAGATATTTCATTCTTGATCTGCTCTGCCATTGCAAAGACGGAACACACTTGAAACAAACTTGGTTGTTCATGTCATGGATACTGTCATGGATTACAGTATTCAACCAATCAAATCAGCCTTTAGGGCACCTTTAAGTTCTGGGAGTCACCATGCTTGGATGCCTAAGCAAATACCATCCATATATGTGAACTTGCAGGACTGAGTGAGTGGAAGGTTGTTTCTGTACAGTTGAATAGCATCAGCACCAGCACAGTCCCTTGGGTAGACCATTAGTTTGTATTTTTCACACATTAATTCTGCCTCCCATGTACACTCGGAAATGTCTGTTGCAGAGGAGAAGTTAAGCACACTGACTACCCAGGCGGGGTAAGAGCCCCATGTGCCAGGCCACATCATATTCTGCTGTTAGGTCTAGAAATAAGGCTCCTCCCTTCTTCAGGTTTTTCTGAAAATCTTTATTAATGACTGTTGTCAAAGCAAGCAGTTGAATGCAGGTGCTCTGACCTCTCCAAAAGCCTGCTTGTTCGATGCTGAATATTGACTCCATTTGTGGGGAGATGCAATGAAGAATAAAACACTCCAGCACCTGGAATGGCACAGACAACAGATATGAGTCGATAGCTAGCAACATTATGTGGGTCTTTCTCCGGTTTCAAACCCCTTCCATTTTAAAAGCATTTGCCGTTTTTATCTTCAGTCACTGTAGATGTTCAAAGTGGGGATATCCCCAGTTGTCTCAATGTCTTTCCATTAACTTTAATAGCTCATTCTTGTCTTTCCTGGATTGTATAATGTATCATTCCTTGAGTCTGGTTTTGTGTAAACACCTGGCTTGGGGTGCCCTTCCCTAGCTGATTGCTCACTGTCCTGCTGTGAGGTGGAGCTGATGTTTGAGCCCAGTTCTCTATATACATATATATCCAGGCCATGGTTATGAATTTATCTCATAGTGATTAAGTTTTGAACACTTTATCTTCCCTAAAGACCTTAATTGACATATTTGTACAGCACAGTAACCTCGTATACAATCAGCTGATTTAACTGCTTATTCTTGAGTCAAACCCTCTGTTCTCCCATTGGGATATCTGGACCCTGATTGTCACAGGACATTGGAGACAAGATCAGATTTTCTGAGGAAGGGGTGGGAGCAACAGTTCTGAGTAAGAATGGAATGGTGGTAATGATGCAGGAAGCTAATGTTAATAAGCAAGATCATCCAAGAAACAAACTCAGCTGGGCTCAATTTTTAAATGCACCTCAAACTTGTCCAATTTGCTCATGCTTTGTTCACCTCAAAATGATCTTTGCCCATTGCCTATACCTAAATGCATGCAGAACAACTTTTCCATTACTCTCAGCAGCATTTAGCTTCTGCTCGGTCTGTTTTTAAGCAGTCAGCGTGAATTACTTTTTGAGCTGCTCTTATATTGATCCTAAGCTTTTTGAACTGGTGCTGCCATCAGGCTAAGAAGTTTGAAAATGAAAAATGACCTGACCAGGGGTGTTCTTGTGACTTCATGGAAAGTGGTCACTCTTCTAGGAAACGATAGGGCCAATATTTTCAAGTGTGGGTGCCTAAAGTTAGGTTCCTTAATCCATATTTAGTTTCTTAAATGCCAGCCTTATTTAAGTGACAAGCACCCACAAATCCCAATAAACATAATGTGAGCTCAGGAACTCACCGCCCATCGTGAGTTTTTATAATTAAGGGTCTAGATATAGATTTAGGAGTCTAATTTTAAGTGCCCAGGTTTAAAAATTCTGGTTTAAGTTGGCGGGGGGGGGGGGGAATTTCAGATCTTTGGTAGCTGGCGAGACTGTGTTTGTTGGCTCAAAGAATTTCCATTTCTTATTAGTTATTTTGACTGAAGGAGTATCCAGTAAATCTTCCTCTTGATTCTTCTACACAGCAGCTATATGTCCCTTCTTGTAGAACTACAATAATATACCATGCTGTTTCACACCAAGGACATGTGATGCACCTTTCAATGACAAGCATTAAAATTCACATACATCAGCTGGTAACCTCTCTGCATTCCTTACTTCTGCAACTTATTTCTGCATTCATACCCGCTAGAATCCAAGAAGATTCAATCCCGTTATGACCTAACCAGAGCTAATATTCGATGCCTCCAGCAGGACAAGGTGTTAATACTGCAGGGTAGACAATGACCTCTGCTCTGAGCAGAACACCTCAAGCACAGAGAAAGGAATTAAACTAATTGCTAATGAATAACTTTAAAACTTCTGACTCTCTCTGGAACTGCTTTCCCGACAGGGCTTCCTCCAGCTTCTACATAATAATTAAAAGCAGGTTTTGGTGGCACCATTTCAGGGAGTTTAAAGCAAGCAGGAATTTCTGAAAGTGAGCTATTGCACTTTTTCAACACCAAGAAGTGAACAGAATAAGCACTCCTGATTTAACACATACAAGAAAAGAAGAAAATGGAAACAGTGATGGGAACAAGCAAATAAAAAAAATACAAGCTATGAAAATTAAGACTGATGTAAACTGGGGGAAAGGGCTATTTAATATGGGGGTCCAATTCAACCTGTTCCCTGATGTTCATCTCCTCTGGCCTCTCCGCTCCAGAGCTCAGACTTCCAGACCCATTTGAATGTACAGCCAAAGCAAAAATGGATCACGTTCTCCAGAAGTTGCCTATACACATTTGGAAAAGAAAGCACATAATGTGATATATGAAGGATCATGAATAGACATGAAGGAAAAACACACCTTTAGTTCATTAAATAAACAGATAATTATTTCCTGAACCTGAAATACTTCCAAGACATTTTCCTTTTCTTGCACAAAATATGGCTTTAAAATTCAGCTCTACATACCAGCAACTCCTTTTATGAATTCATATTTCTTTGACACAGTCATGCTGTTTTATTCACAAACATAAGTGAAATGTGTTATTTTGTTGATTCTTTCTGCTCTCTATTAAATGTCATTCCCATGTCAATATGATTTTATAAATGTTAGCAAACTACTCAGCAAAAAAAATTTCAAAACCCCAAAGTGATGTAGATACCTATGTCTCATTGAAAGTCAGTGGGACTTATGCTCCTAAATGACTCTTGAGAATGGGTCTTAGCTGCTTTTGAAAATTCTAGACTTTTCCTTTTCAAAGTGCTTTATAAATATTGACTAACTCCCAGAGGTCAGTTAACAGTATTATTCCTATCTTACACGGGTGAAACTGAGGCAGAGTCATTCGTTGACTTGCCCATTGCACACAATGAGCTGGTATCAGAGCAAGGATTCTATCTCAGGAATTCCTAATGCCCACTTGTGTATTTTGACCACATCTGTCTAATAACAAAATGCCACTGTTGTTACTTTTCTTTTCTTTAAATGGATGAAATTCACCTGTGTGAAAAAAGTTGATTGTAAACCATTCCACAGTGTTTAAGACCTGTACAGAGGCTGCGTAAGAGGCTTGCTGGACAAGCAGTCATATAGGGGTGTCTACATTCTATGGAAGAGCCTGTGCACGAGCCCTGCCTAGGCTGAGGTAGAAGGCTACACTGCGGGCTGGATCAGGACAAATGGGGGCAGGAGTCAAATATCAGCACTAATACAATACAGTGTCTCCAGCTTCCCATACAACTGGCAGAGAACTGATGTGACCACTATCCCAGCCTATAGACTGGAGTATCAGCAGCCTTGCCCCTTGGTTTCAGGTGGTAGATTTCAAATCATTGCATACTCCACTTACATATTGCTCAGCTGGGCTTTTTGCAGGTGGAATAGATTTCACTATCCGAAACTAATTCATTTTTTTTAATGCTTTTCCTTGCTGCCCAGTTCTCTCTATTCTAAATAGGTTCTGACTCTGCGATATTTTTCTGTTGAGATCAAAATGCATTGGAACATTCTGGTGTTTGGGTAAGAATTAAAGGAGGAAAGGGCAGAGTAGGAAAGAGTCTTTTCCCCCACATAGCAGAAAGCAAAGACATACTACAAATAAAGGAGGGTGATTAAGAAAAAAGAAAAAAGAGACACACTTGTGATGACTCCAAAATGGCAGAACTACTAGACTCCTTTTTAAAAATGTCTTAACTAGAAAATTAAGGATAAGGGGTCTAAGCAACTGGAGAGTTATGGAAATTTAGCTAGTATAGCTGTTTATAAGAAGCAGATAAGAAAATATCTAGAAACATTAATATATATCAATCAACAGGTTTGGATGGAAGATGCATCCCAAAGTCTTAAGGAACTTAAGCTCTTTAACTTAATGAAGAACTGGCAGTTATTTTTGGTATGGCAGTGAGAAGCAGGTACTAAGCAGAGTTGTGTAAATAATTGATTTTTTTCAGTTCTATGATCTTATTCATAGAACTGTAGGGCTAGATGGGACCTTGAGAGATCATGTAGTCCAGGGGTTCTCAAACTGGGGGTCGGGTTGTGAGGTTATTACCTGAGGGGTCGCGAGCTGTCTGCCTCCACCCCAAACCCCACTTTGCCTCCAGCATTTATAATGGTGTTTTATATATGTGTTTTTAATTTATTAGGGGGGGTCACACTCAGAGGCTTGCTAGGTGAAAGTGGTCACCAATAAAAAAGTTTGAGAACCACTGATCTAGTCCTTCCCCCTATGCTGAGGCAGGACCAAGTATACTTACATCTTTTAGCAATGGTCTTTGTCCAACCTGTCCTTACAAATCTCCAATGACGGGGATTCCACAACCTCCTTTGGAAGCTTATTCCAGACTTAACTACCCTTATAGTTAGAAAGATTTTCCTAATATCTAACCTAAACATCCCTTGCTGTAAATTAATCCCATTACTTCTTGTCCTGCACTTGGTGGACATGGAGAACAACTGATCACAGTCCTCTTTATAACAGTCCTTAACATATTTGAAGATTGTTATCAGGTCCTACCTCAGTCTTCTCTTCTCGAGACTAAACCTGTCCAGAGTTTTCTTAAACTTTTCCTCATAGGTCAGGTTTTCTAAATATTTTATCATTTTAGCTGCTCTCCCCGGATGCTCTCCAATTTGTTCACCACTTTCTTAAAGTTTGGTGCCCAAAAGTGGAAACAATGCCCCAGATGAAAGCCTCACCAATACCAAGTAGAATAGGACAAGTACCGCCTGTGTCTTATGTCCAACACTCCTGTTTAATACACCCCAGAATGATATTAGCCTTTTCTGCAACTGCATCACATTGTTGGCTCATATTCAATTTGTGATCCACTATAAACCTTAGTTTATACACCACTAACCCAGGAACTTATCCTTGCAACAAAGCCCGTTGCCAATTGTGCCCACATATCTATTCAGGGGATACCATCACAGGGCCTAATAACAACAGCCACACTATCAGAGGCTCGTATACCTGCACATCCACCAATGTGATATATGCCATCATGTGCCAGCAATGCCCCTCTGCCATGTACATTGGTCAAACTGGACAGTCTCTACGTAAAAGAATAAATGGACACAAATCAGATGTCAAGAATTATAACATTCATAAACCAGTCGGAGAACACTTCAATCTCTCTGGTCATGCAATTACAGACACGAAGGTCGCTATCTTACAACAGAAAAACTTCAAATCCAGACTCCAGTGAGAAACTGCTGAATTGGAATTCATTTGCAAATTGGATACTATTAATTTAGGCTTAAATAGAGACTGGGAGTGGCTAAGTCATTATGCAAGGTAGCCTATTTCCTCTTGTTTTTTCCTACCCCCCCCCCAGATGTTCTGGTTTAACTTGGATTTAAACTTGGAGAGTGGTCAGTTTTGAAGGGGTTTTACCAGCAGGAGAGTGAGTTTGTGTGTGTATGGGGGTGGGGGGAATGTGAGAAAACCTGGATTTGTGCTGGAAATGGCCCACCTTAATTATGCACATTATAGGGAGAATGGTCACTTTGGATGAGCTATTACCAGCAGGATAGTGAGTTTGTGTGTGTGGTTTTTGGGAGGGGGGTGAGAGAACCTGGATTTGTGCAGGAAATGGCCCAACTTGATTATCATGCACATTGTGTAAAGAGTTGTCACTTTGGATGGGCTATCACCAGCAGGAGAGTGAATTTGTGTGGGGGGGGTGGAGGGTGAGAAAACCTGGATTTGTGCTGGAAATGGCCCACCTGGTGATCACTTTAGATAAGCTATTACCAGCTGGACAGTGGGGTGGGAGGAGGTATTTTTTCATATTCTCTGTATATATATATAAAGTCTGCTACAGTTTCCACGGCATGCATCCGATGAAGTGAGCTGTAGCTCACGAAAGCTCATGCTCAAATAAATTGGTTAGTCTCTAAGGTGCCACAAGTACTCCTTTTCTTTTTATAAACCTTAGATTGTTGTCAGCAGTACTACTGCCAAATCAGTTATTTCCCATTTTGTACCGGTGCATCTGATGGCTTTTTTTTCCTTCCTAAGTGTAATATTTTGCCTTTGTCTTTAATGAATTTATCTTGTTGATTTCAGACTCATTCTCGAATTTGTCAAGGTCACTTTGAATTCTAATCCTGTCTTCCAAAATGCTTGCAACCTCTCCCAACTTAGTTCCATCTGCATATTTCATAAGCGTGCCCCCCACCCCATTGTCTAGTCAGTAATGAAAACATGGAACAGTACCAGACCCATGACAGAAACCCCAGGGCTCCTCTAGATATGTCCTCCCAATTTGACAATGAACCACTGATAACTAGGCTGAGTATGCTTTTCAACCAGTTGTGCATCCACTTTATTATTCCCTCTAAATTACATTTCCCTAGTTTATGAGACTGTCATGTGGGACTTCTCAAAAACCTTACTAAAATCAAGATATATCACATATATAGCTTCCCCCTCATTCACTAGGCCAGTAACCCAGTCAAAGAAGAAAATTAGGTTGGTTTGGCATGATATGTTTTTGACAAATCCATGCTGGCTATTACTTATTACCCTTTTATGCTCTAGATCAGGGATCGGCAACCTTTGGCAAGTGGCCCATCAGGGAAATCTGCTGGCGGGCCAGGCTGGTTTGTTTAGCTACAGCGTCCGCAAGTTCGGCTGATCGCAGCTCCCACTGGCCGCAGTTCGCTGTTCCAGGCCAATGGGAGCTGCGGGAAGCGGTGGCCAGCACATCCCTCGGCCCATGCCGCTTCCCACAGCCCCCATTGGCCTGGAGCAGCAGACTGCAGCCAGTGGGAGCTGCGATTGGCTGAACCTGCAGACGATGTAGGTAAACAAACCGGCTCGGCCCGCCAGTGGATTTCCCTGACAGGCTGTGTGCCAAAGGTTGCCAATCCCTGCTCTTGATGCTTACAAATTGACTGTTTAATAATTTGTTCTAGTATCTTTCCAGGTATTGAAGTTAGGTTGACTGGTCCATAATTCTCTGGGTCCTTCTTCCCCCCTCCCTTTTAAAGAGAGGTACTATGGTTGCCCTTCAGTCCTCAGGGACTTCACCCATCCTCTGTGAGTGTGCAAAGATAATTGCTTATTGTTCTGAGACTGCTTCAGCTAGTTCCTGAAGTACCCCAGGATGAATTTAGTCAGGCCCTGTTAACTTTAATATGTCTAACTTACCTAAATAGCCTTGTGACAAAATGCATCCCTGTATTAACACCCTACACATTATTGTAATAATCTCTGTACAAAGTATATCTTGTGAGGGTTCATTTAAAAACTAGGGCTGTCAAGCGATTTAAAAAAAATTAATCACGATTAATAGCGTGATTAAACAATAATAGACTACCATTTATTTAAATATTTTTGATGTTTTCTCCATTTTCAAATACATCGATTTCAGTTACAACACATAATTCAAAGTGTACAGTGCTCATTTCATATATATTTTTATTACAAATATTTGCACTGTAACAAAGAAATAAAACAAATATTATTTTTCAATTCGCCTAATACAAGTACTGTAACACACTCTCTTTATCATGAAAGTTGACCTTGCAAATGTAGAATTATATACAAAAAAATCTGCATTCAAAAATAAAACAAACAATGTAAAACGTTAGAGCCTACAAGTCCACTCAGTCCTACTTCTTGTTCAGCCAATTGCTCAGACAAACAAATTTGTTTACATTTGCAGGAGATAATGCTGCCCGCTTCTTGTTTACAATGACATCTGAAAGTGAGAACAGGCATTCACATGGAACTGTTATAGCCAGCATTGCAAGACATTTACGTGCCAGATGCGCTAAAGATTCATATGTCCCTTCATCTTCAACCACCATTCCAGAGGACATGCATCCATGCTGATGACAGGTTCTGCTCTATAACGATCCAAAGCAGCGCAAACCAATGCATGTTCACTTTCATCATCTGTGTCAGATGCCACCAGCAGAAGGTTGATTTTTCATTTTTGATGGTTCAGGTGCTGTAGTTTCCGCATCAGAATGTTGCTCTTTTAAGACATCTGAAAGCATGTGCCACACGCTGTCCTGATCAGATTTTGGAAGGCACTTCAGATTCCTAAACTTTGGGTCGAGTGCTGTAGCTATCTTTAGAAATCTCACATTGGTACCTTCTTTGCGTTTTGTCATATCTGCAGTGAAAGTGTTCTTAAAATGAACGTGTGCTGGGTCATCACCCGAGACTGCTATAACATGAAATATGGCAGAATGCAGGTAAAACAGAGCAGGAGACATACTATTCTTCCCCAAGGAGTTCAGTCAAAATTTAATTAACGCATTTTTTTTAACTAGTGTCATCAGCATGGAAGCATCTCCTCTGGAATGGTGGCTGAAGCATGAAGGGGCATACGAATGTTTAGCATATCTGGCACGTAAACACCTTACAATTCCGGCTACAAAAGTGCCATGCGAATGCCTGGTCTCACTTTCAGGTGACACTGTAAATAAGAAGCCAGCAGTATTATCTCCCATAAATGTAAACAAACTTGTTTCTCTTAGCGATTGGCTGAAGAAGTAGAACTGAGTGGACTTGTAGGCTCTAAAGTTTTACATTGTTTTATTTTCTACATTTGTAAATTACACTTTCACAATAAAGAGATTGCACTACAGTACTTGTATGAGGTGAATTGAAAAATACTATTTCTTTTGCTTATTTTTACAGTGCAAATATTTGTAATAAAAAATAATCTAAATTGAGCACTGTACACTTTTTATTCTGTGTTGCAATACAAATCAGTATATTTGAAAATGTAGAAAAAAATCCAAAAATATTTAGTAAATTTCAATTGGTATTCTATTGTTTAACAGTGTGATTAAAACTGTGATTAATCGCAATTAATTTTTTTAATCATGATTTTTTTAGTTAATCATGTTAATTAACTGCTATTAATTGACAGCCCTATTAAAAACTCATAATTTGCTTGTCATTATTGTCCTGGTAAAATATGTGGCAACAGTGTACATAAAGTTCCAAACTGAGGTTGGCGAAGAGGCTTTTCTTAAACAAAGGAATGTGTGCTCTTTTGCATTTAAGCAATAAACAGAATCATCAAGCAGGAAGGGGAAACAAAGGAAGCTCAAACAGGTGAGGAAAAAGCAGCAGGGAACATCCTTCCCCATTGGCTTTGTGTTTCCTGATAGCGAGCTGGAAATGTTTTTTCAAGAGGAGAACTGGAGCAGGAGGGATAAACAGGAGGGACAAACACCTCAAGGCACCCCCCTCTCCCTGCCCATCGCATTCACCACACTTGAAGTGAAAAAGGAAGCATTAGCTGGATTCTGAGAGAAGGGGTCTTGATCCAAGAAGTTTGTTCAGTAAGATTACTAAAAGCAGGTGGTAAGAAAACTGCTTTGAATTTAACATAATTTGTTAAGTTAGGCAGCAGTTGCATTTTATCTTTTTCTTCTAACCAATTCTGACTTTTATGCCTTATTACTTGTACTCACTTAAAATCTATCTCTTTGCAGTTAATAAATTTGTTTTATTGTTTTATCTAATCCAGTTTGCTTGAATTGAAGTGTCTGGAAACTCCATTTGGAGTGGCAAGTTGTGTGCATATTATTTCTATTGAAGAAATAATGGAGTTAATATAACTTGTATTGTCCAGGAGAAGGCTGGGCAGTATAGGACATACATTTCTGGGGGGAAATCTAAGACTTGGAGTGTGTTGGGGTCACCCTGCAGTATAATCCAGGCTGGTGAGAGTCAGAGTGTAACCCAAGTGTAGCTGGCAGGCTGCAGTTTCATACAAACATTCAGTTGTGGCTTGCATGCTAGAAGGCTCTCTGTGAGTGGACCAGATGCGACCTCCTTCAGCATGGCATGATAAGGCACACAAGGTTGCACGGCAAGGGTGGCACAACTGCTTATTAATCTAGATTGTTCCCAGGTATATCACAATTCTTTAACTTGTTCTTTCCATATTCTAGTTTGTGTTCCTTCCCCCTTGTTGTTAATATTAATAGTGTTAAGGAACTGGTCACACTTAACTTTTTTAGCAAAGATTGAAGCAAACTAGGCATTAAATACCTTGGCCTTCTTGGTGTTGTCTGTTATTAGCTCTCCTTCCCAGCTAAGTAGTGGGACTACACTTTCCTTCATCTTTCTCTGGTTTCTAACATATTTAAAGAACCTCTTCTTATTGCATTTTATGTCCTTTTACAGGTGTAACTCATTTCGTGCATGAGCCATTTTGATTTTGTCTCTACATTCTTGTGCTATTTTGTTGTACTCATCTTAGCAATTCATCCATGTTTTCACTTTTTGTAGGATTCCTTTTTATTTCCAGGTCATTAAAGAGCTCCTGATGCAGTCATATTGGCCTCTTTCCATTCTTGCTATGTTTCCTTCACATCAGAATAGTTTGATGTTGTGCCTTTAATATTGTCTCTCTCCCGAATTCTTTTTTTCCTTAGATTTTCTTCCCATAGGACCTTATCTACCAGTTCTCTGAAAAACAGTTCTATGTTAAAACCTGCTGTTTTGAAGTCCATTGTCCTTATTTTGCTGCTCTCTCATTCCTTTTTTTAAAATCCTGAATCTATCATTTCATGATCACTTTCATCGAAGTTGCCTTCCACCTTCATTTTGGTAACCAATTCCACTCCATTACTCAGAATTGAGTCTAAAATGGCTGCCTCCGGATTACTTCCTCCAACTTCTTTTCCTTTAGCAATCCTCAGCAATAATTGGTACATGGTCTCCTTACTGACTTTAACCAGTCATGAAGGGCATGGGGATTTATCTTCCAAGTGGTGGGATGCAGCTTTCAAGCAAATCCTACATTTCAATAAATGAAAGTGGCTTGAAAACCCAGTAGTAAAAGTGGTTTCTCCCCCTTTAATCCTCTGCTCACTGAAGCATCTACCTCTGTCCAGATCTGACCTGTGAAAGAAAATGAGTGGTTTCCACTGAGAATCTCTCAATTGTATTATTGAGCCTGGCAAATCAGAGCGCCCACAGCTCAGAATGGTCTGGTTCTACTAGTCTGGATGTCACAGATACTACTGCTGAGGAAAAGAAAACTATCTTTTTCTCATGTGTAGCATAAAAATACCAACATCCTGTGTGGTGTGATGGACTAAATTCTCAGTGAACCTTTGTGATCCAGCCATCTCCCTTGCTGCTTCATCAGTTGCACACCACGTTGACCTGTTAAGGGGAATAGGGACATCTTGATGCCTTTCCATGTAGAGTCAATGGTCACGGATAGCAAAGGCTACAATATTCCAAGAGTGGCCCAGTAGCTGATTAGTTATAAAGCCCTGCGTCATTCTGGAAAGTCATAAGTAAATTGTAGCTCATGTGGAGGTTTAAAAACTTCCTATTCTTAGCATTAAAAACAAAAATCTACTTTTATTGGACTCTTGAGGTGCAGCTGACCTTTCCTGGAAAATGTTGAAAAGAATTTTATTTCAAAACACTCAGATTTATGCTTTACATGTCTTCTGAATCTTTTCTCCTTAAGAGCTCACCTGCTGTTGCTGATAAATTATCCCCCTACATAACAGCGTAATCTTCATAATGGGCACAATCCTGTGAAATGCTGAGCACCCAATTTCCACTGTGTTCAGCACCAACCATGATTTAACCCTTTCTGACATAATTTTTAAATTAATCAGTTACGATGTCACAAACTGAGAATCATAATTTCCGGTGGGTAATAAACAGGAGCACATGGACTGTTTAAAAAAGATACTTTCAAAGAAAATATCGATAACAGAAATGGGGAAAGGGAAATATGGATAATATGATCCAGGAGAATTGTTATTGAGTTGTATTTTTCAGATTTTTTTTTTTTGGGTGAGGCTTCAGAAGGTCTGTTTAGAAAGCAGTGCCTCTGCATTTTTTTATACCCAAAGTCCCACTTGATATTTATTATATGGGTACTGCAAAAATCAGATGTCTTGCCTGAAATCTCAGGTTTCAATTAATAAGGATATTTTTTCAGATACACAAAAAGAGTGACAGGATTATAGACCCAAATTGTTTGGTATTTTAAGAATCTGACAGGCTCAGCACCATGTGCCATTCTAGCCTCCCAGTGTATCCTCCGTGGTTAAAATTCTTAAGCACTTTAAATTCTTTTGGTCAGTATTTTTTTTTTCTTTCAGGGAAGACAAATAGTAGCACATTCCAAGTAACCATTTACAGTGTACAGAAAATTACAAGATACTAAGATCACCTCTTTGAAGGTGTTTCCAAGGTTTAGATAACCAAACAAATTTGTTCTTTTAAGTGTTTAAATCTAGAATGTACTTACTGTATTCCAACTTAAATGAAAGACAACAATAGAAACACAGTAAACAATATGGGTCAGATCCTACAGTGGGAATTTTGCCTGAGTAAGGATGGCAGGGTCAGGCCCTAAATTATGACAATTTAGCAAGCCATTCCAATGGAATCAGCTATGAAACAATACATAGGATGTTTATTTCTAGTTGTCCTCAGTGAAACTTTAGAATCACAGTACTCGTGGTGCCTCAAGAACAACAAAATAATTCAAATTACAATAATCTAAAATTACAATGGACAATTTGCAAACAGCCAGGATAATAAGACCCCTCAAGTCAGATTTGGGTATCTGAATGAGATGGGGCACATGAGAGCAATCTGGAGAAGCGGGTCACTTTCCCAAAGTGTGGTCACTTCCCAAATACCTTCGAGACTTTATTTCAATAAATTCTTCAGATAATCAATTTTAGGCTAAATCTGATTATAGTATGTATAAATCAATTTACAAATGGATGGATAAAATCTATAGTCTCGTGTGGAAATTCCATCGGATGAATGCTCAGACTATTCATTTTGCTGTTCCATACTAAGAATAATCTGGTTCTAAAAACATATTTGTGTTGTACCACTTGTGCACCAATTGTGTGGATTGTTTGCATTTTTCTTGGGAAGGATATAAAAGCCAGTAAAAAGAATATGCTTTTAAATCAGTTCTACCTCTTGGTTGCTGCATTTGTCCTCCTTTAATGCTGATTATGATTCAAATTTCTTTTTAAATATCAACAAGAATCCTGACTAATAACTCATCGTCTTACCTGATTTATTTCATGCTACTGAGGGAAGGGGAACAAACCCGAGAATAAAAACATACAACATTAAAGGTTAGATTTTCAAAGCTAGACTTATAATTGCACAAATATATTTGTATACCCACACAGTCAGGCACCTAATGGCCAGGTGTGATTGCAAGTACATACACACTGTGGGATTGGTGCCAAAATGCATGCAAATACCTGGATGCAGTTGTATGCACCTACCTTTTTATTGATAACATTTCCAAAAATGAGATTGAACAGCCCCTAGCACATCATGATGGGGGCCTGTAAATACAACCACAAATACATAGTGATTAATATAAACTACTAACACTTTATATAATTGTATAAATTCTGCACAATAACTGTGCCAAAAACAAGCATCAAAAATACTTTAAAAATCATAATGTCCGTGAACCTCAAGTCATTCTGTGGCGCACACAAAGAGTGAAATCTGAGATTAACAATAAATGGGAGCCTTGTTTCAGCAGGGGGTTGCAGACTGCTTAAACCCCCCCAGAGGGATCCAAGGGGATCTTTTGAAAATTAAGGTTATAGAGCTATCAGGTAGAAAAGGGGTATTTGTCTCTATCTGCCCCACCAATGCACTGAACTCAGTCTCCTCCTCCAGAAGCAGAGCTTCCTCTGCTGATTTATGGGAGGCACTAAACCAGGGGTGGGCAAACTTTTTGCCCTGAGGGCCACATCTGGGTATGGAAATTGTATCGCGGGCCACGAATGCTCATGAAATTGGGTGTTGGGGTGTAGGAGGGGATGAGGGCTCCAGCTGGGGTGCAGGCTGGGGGGGCAGAAATGAGGAGTTCAGGGTGCAGGAGAACCCTCCAGGCTGGAGAAGAGGGTTGGGGTGCGGTTGGGGGGGTGAGGGCTTTGGCTTGGGGTGTGGGCTCTGGGGTGTAGAAGGGTTGAACCGAGGGGTTCGGAAAGTGGGAGGGGTTCAGAGGGCAGCCAATGGAAGCGGTGGGAGCAGCACTTGGGGTGGTGTGCGGATCCCCCATCTGCCCCTACGTGTAGGAGCCGGAGGGGGTGGACATGCTGCTGCTTCTGGGAGCCACGTGAAGCCACAGCACACGTGCAGCGGGGCAAGCCCTGGACCCCGCTCCTCGGCAGGAGCTTGAGGGCCAGATTAAAATGTCTGAAGGCCTGGATGCAGCCCCCAGGCCATAGTTTGCTCACCTCTGGACTAACCCTCATGCTATCAAATCAAGAGAGAGCAGCAATAAAATAGATGGACTAAGAACTGCATAAGCACTAAAAAGTGTCTGACAATTTAAAAAAAAATAATGGTGCTTGTTTTCAGCTTCTGGGGTTTTGGCAAGATCTCAGGTCCCTCAGCTCACTTTTGTATACACACTGGAATGATGGGCTTGATTTAGAGACAATAATCCCCTGAGTTTTTACTATCCTAATCCATTGAAGTGGGAATGGATATGATGCCAAAATCAAAGAGTCATGTCCAGAGCCAGTGGAAAACCACAGACACAAAAACATTATGGATTCCTCAGTTTTTCAGGCCTTTTGTAATTTTTGTTGCTACCCACTGCATCTAAGCTTCACAATGTAATCAGTTTTCCACCCCAGTCTTGCAGAGAACTACCTCCAGCCCAACAGCAAAAATGCTGGCCTAAATCCTTCCATCGTGTTGTTTCATTAAAGTCACTGGAATTACATCAAGGATAGATTTGGTCTGTTAATTCTACCCACCAAACACTTCAATTCACTGTGATGAGGTATAAAAGGAGGAACACAGATGCTGGCTCTGTGCTATGCTAAGGCTGGACTGCTGAGGAACCCTCCCCCATGTTCTGCTGTCCCAACTGATTTCTGATTTCCAGTAAAGTTGATGGGAATTGCAGCTGTTTAAAAAATTTGCATCTCAAAATTTGGCCTTAATTCAGAGATCCCTCCATCCACCCGTGAAATGCACCCACCTCTGGGGTGAAACTTGGAACTAGTTTAATAGACTTGTTTAATAGAGGTAGGTGTGATGGGGTGCACCAACCCCTGCACTGGGCCAGTGGGGCCTGACCAATCACCAAGGACCCAGGAGACCACTCTCCCTTGACCCTGCTGCGCATGCTCCAGGTGGAAGGGACAGATAAAAGGAGGCAGTCCAGCTCAGTCTGGGCTGGCTGAGGAGGAGGAAGGACATGTATTGCAGGCTTCAGCAGAAGTGCCTGCAGCTCTCCAAGTGGTGGGAACTGTGGCCTGTACAACACTGTGGATGACCAGCTAGCTGTGGAGACTGACTGCAATGCCGAGACTAGCAGTAGGAAGTAACCCAGGGAATGTATTAGAAGCTGATGTTTAACCCCTTACCTGGTAATTTCCTCACTTCATAGGGCCCTGGGTCAGAACCTGGTGGCGTAGGGGGGTGCAGGTTCCCCTACCCCCACCCCCTTACATTGCCACTAGGTTTGGCTACTGAGGGCTTGCTCTGCTCTGACCAGGGGCTACAGACTAATTGTTCCGCCCTGCCCAGAGGGTCAGAACCCCCAACTGCTATTGCCTGCCCCAGCCAGGAGGCTCAGGAGCCATAAACAGTTTACTCTGCTCTGCCTCACGCAGGGGCTACAGACTGGTTGTTTGCTTGGTCCCACCAGGGGGCTCTGAGCTTTCCTTATTGCAATTGCCTGAGCCCACAGGGAGTCACCCCAATAGCATGACAGCGTGTACCAGCCCTGCACTGGGCCAACAGGGGTGGGTCTGCTTCACATGCAGGGCCCCCTGTGACAGTAGAGCACAAAATGAAGCTGCAAGTAGGCAAAGTAGAATGTGGCCAAGACACAGTGGTTAATGCTCCTGCACTTAGGAAAAGTACAACATAGTCTAGTGATCACGAGTTTTATATCTCATCTGCAGGGTCATTTAACAGACAAGGAAAAACATGTTGAAGAATAGGAGTCAGGGCTACTGCTCACAATGACTGCAAAGGACATCCAACCTCCCCACATTTTCCGCTAGATGGGTCTAGTCTTTAGACTACATGGCTGGTTTCTCCACCCTCTCTCCAGGACAAAAGTTTCAGGAAGAGAGAGAGAGAGCGAGAGAGAGACAGCTCTTTGGCCTTTGACTACTCTTGACATTTTTTCTCAGCAGACTGATATTCAGTCAGCTGGTGAAGAACCCATCCCATTAGGCTGTCAGAGAGATTCAATCTCCTGATATTATTCTCATGATCCATCACATGTGGTGACCAAGCGAGGATACTCCATACCTTCTAGATCTGAGTTGTACTTGTTTCAGTAGCACTACGTGAAACTGAATGCAGGTTAAATTGAACAAATGGAACTTTACTAAACCCTGTGGACTGCTCTGTCCATGTAGCTGAGTTGCATCCAGCCTAACTCTCCATGTTTCCAATTCCTCTAGTGTTCGCTCTATAGTAGTCCCTCCAGGGGTTCCCTGACTCCAGTCCCACTGACAGTGATACAGTGCTCCCTCAGTGATACAAGCAATGGTCTCTAGATTTACAACCTATGTAGGAGGCCGATGGAGCACCTGTGAGCCCCTTGGAAAATATGTACAATTCTCATAGCAATGTGTCTATGGCAAAAATCTACAACTTTTCATAATTGTTTGGGTTATTTCTGGTTTAGATTGCAGATGCTGGTGTGTGTTGTTCTGTATGCTTTAGTTCTTTTATCATTTTCATTAGGTGTCTTTTCCATCTGCATTTCAGAGTGTTATGAAATTGTGAATATTTTATGGGAGAGTTACACTTTTTATTTTTTTTAAATGTTGTGGTTCTGATTCTGGTATTTGGTAACTTTTGCCCTTCATTTATTCTTTTGTATTTCCTTAAGGCAGCAAGCCATTTTTGTGGTGCTATCTGAGTTGTCTTGCCAGCAAAATTCTTCTTGCACGTTATACTGCATTGAAATGATTTTCACCACCCATTCAGTATTTGTAAAAAGCTAAGCTGACCAGCAACTGTATCCACAGAGCTAAATTTTTCCCTCAGTTATACCTGTGAGACCTCTATTTGTCTTCAATTTGCTACTGAAGGCAGAATTTGGCCCATGCTGTATAACATAGTTACATGTACACTATTATAGTGGTTAAGTACCTATATATAGTGCTGTTACTGTCTATAGATAAACAGGTATGATCTATTATTCAGTACAGAACAATGAGTTCAACAATATATTGTTAAGTAGGTATAACAAAATGTGATTATCAGTCACTGAAAAATGTTCCTGGTAAAGGGGCATGGTTAAATAGAACCAGACGTTTTGTTTGGGGGTTTTTTCCCATGATTTTTAAAGGATTTTTCAGAATCTGATATAAATAGAAAATGTTTTCATAATTCTTTAAAATTTCAATCAAAGCCATTCCTATGAAATTTTATTATTCTCCTGCAGTGCTGAAAACTGAAACCCAGCAGCACTGTGACAGTGTTAGAGAACCAAAAAGTGAAATGGTTTAGAAACAGATGGTGAAACTGACCCGTTTAGTTTAATTACATGACCTCAAGAGGAGTGAAAAAACAAATACCAGACAACATAAATGGTGAAAATAAGCAGTGTTTTAGTTCTAATAATCTATTATGGGACTGATACAAAACTCTGACATCAGTGGAAAGACTCCTATTGACTTCAAGTGGGCTTTAGATCAAGATCTCTCTCTATTTTATTAAACCCTCAACTAAATATTTATTTATTTAGTCTGTCAGTCTTAGGTACTTTACAGGACCCTTATTACCATATCTAAGCACCTTACAATCTTTCATGTATTTATCCTCTCAACATCTGTGTGCAGTAGGTAAGTATGAATATCCTCAGTGTACACAAGAGTAAATGAGACCCAGAGACACAAGGGACTTAGGATATATCTATGCAGCAATAAAAATCCCACTGCACTGAATTGCAAAACCCAATCAATTGACTCAGGTATATGAGGCTTGGGCTGTGGAGCTAAAAAAATCGATGTCAGGGCTCGGGCTGGCATCCAGCATCTGAAACCCACCCTCTCAGGGTTTCAGAGCCTGGGCTTCAGCCAGAGCCCAAATGTCTACACTGCAATTTTTAGCCCCGCTAGTCCAAGTCAGCTGACACAGCCAGCCAGTGCTGTGCTGTGGTCTTTTAATGGAGTGTAGATGTATGTTCCTTAGGCGTTCCAATGCTGACTGTCACAGCGCCTAGAAAATCACAGGAAGAACACCGCAATCCACATAGCCCAAGTTAGGCACCTAGGTTCCTATACAATAAATGGAGAGGGACAGGCATCTTAGACTGTAATCCACAAAGCCAGCACACTAAGCCGGGATACTGTATGCTAAGCCACTTCCCTTTCTGAGATAGGCACCTGGGTGCCTTGAGCGAGGTTGCAGAGACAAAGTGCCTATGTGGGGCAACAGTGCACATGCTTTAAGGCAACAATTTAGGTGCCAAGTTAGCTTAGGTGCCTACAGGATTAGGTGACAACTAAGCAGCAGTTTTGTAGATTGTAGTGGCCTTAAAATGAGAATAAGGTGCCCAAGGACCTTTATGGCTTGAACCCAGAGAGGCTAAGTGACTTTCCCAAGATAATTCAGGAAATCTGTGGCACAACAGAGCTAACTTAGGTTTCCCAGATAATGGGGTAGCACTCCTAGCCACTTGGTCATTTACCTCTATGCATTTCACCTATCACCCTTTGGATGCAAACAATTTTTTTTAAATCAATCAAATATATCAATGACATGAGCAGCAGCAGTTCCCTAAGAAATCCATCTGACCCCACAGAAAACTTCTCCCCATTTTCCATACTGTAACCTTAATCAGTCCTTCCATCCTCCAGAAAAAGCTTTGGAAAACCCACATTTCTTACAGCTGATGGAGGGGTAGCTGACCCAAACATAAGCAGCACTGCAACCCAATGTGCCAGGTTACAATGCCTGGAGTGTGGAACTGGGCGCAGCCATGCAGAACAGAGCCCACCTCTATGGTGTGAGTGTGGGGCAGGCTTGCTTTCCACCTACCTCCCCCTCACTGCCCAGGGCCTCCCCTCTGCACTGGGCCTGCAACCCACCTAGAACCTTCTTATGTCCCACTGGTGAGTCCTATCATTTGGGAAACATTGCACTAAGGCTCAGAGATAATGAAGAGATGCTAATATCATTTAATTCAATACAAGACAAACTCAAGGCATTCAAACACACAATGGTTTTCCTCCCCTTATTTGCAAGTCATACACATTCTATTTAATTTATTTGGCAAACCAACTCTGGATTCTTTAGTTCCGTCTCAGGATTATGCTTCTAGGACAGATTTGTCTAGAGACTTCATATCTAATAATTCATACCTGACTAAATCCTACCTAAATACTCTGGACCACGTATACAGTTGTGGTGTTGAACCCATGGGTTCCCGTAAAGGAGGATTAAGTCAGCCTGGAAAAATGCCCGAAAAGCCTTCAGATCTTCAGAAAAAAATTAAAACTAGTAAACGTCAGATTTGCATAAATCCCCAAATTGTGACAAAATTAAACGTTTCATCAATTGGGTGTGCTGGAGCTGTGGCAGCTTAAATGGGGATATTAAGTATATTTCTTGGCACTGCCTTACAGCACAAAGAATTTCAACGGGAATTCCACTACACTTAAATGACATTAACATAGATGCATGCCCTGACCCAGTTAATTGTTTTCTAAGGCTTAAGGATCACGCAGCTCTTACTAACGGGCAATATGATCTATCCGTCTCAGTAATCGTATAGCTCTTAAAATGAAGAGGTTTTTTTCTCTTTTTAAAGAGTGATGGATTTCTTTTCTTGAGTGGATGAATTATTAGAAACATCTAAGCCAGAGTATCCATCTCTTAGATGATTTCAGTAGTCTTCTTTAGAAGATAGATTCATCACTTAGTCACTCTACCCAGCGTACTAGAACCCCATTTTTGTTTCATGAGAAAGCAAATGCCAAAGCATTGGTGTTTTATTGATTGATGTTTGGGGGGGGGCTTTCCCACTAGTTTTATCCCCATGCTCAAGAGACTTCTCTCCCTCTTCAAGGAACAGTCTTCAGAGTACAATGAGCAAGATTTGGGGCCCGTCTGCCACTAAGCAACAGAAGCCTGTGCAAGAGAAGGGAAGTCAGTGCTTACAGAGTACTTGTCTGATCCTCTTCCTCCAGGAAATAGCATTCCCTGAGAAAGGAAAAGTAACATTTAGGGGAAGTGGTTTGGAAGTAGCCATAGAGAGCAAGTTCCTGGCCCCCTTTCTATCAGGCTACAGTGGCCTTTGGGGGAAGGTGGGCAGACCTGAACAGGCAATATTTGGGGATACCAGTACTGTGGGCACAGGCTCCTTGGCTCATTTCCCCAGACAAATCCAGTTTGGAGCAAGGAGAGCAGGTGCAGCCTTCCACAAATGGTGAGCAGAAATCAGGGACACTCCTTATCACAAAGTTATGGACAAAAGGAAGGCTAATGAACACTGATTGCTTTCAGGAAGTAGGGCTGAGGCATTGGAGCTGGCTCCTCCTCTCCCAAAGAGAACTGCAGTGCTGTAATGCCAGATTTTCTTTGCTGGTGCCAGCTTTCTCTGGCTGTCAGTGCTGGCCTTTTCCCACTGTCCACAGTGGAAGTTATTGCTTATGCCCAACATGCTATCACTGCCTGAAGAGGTAATCATTTACTTTTTGGTCACATGACCAAGTTTCAACCAATAAAATTTATTAAAGTGCATTTCCACATACATGCTGAATGTCAAGTAGGAATTTGCCACCTGTGTTAAATGGATTATGGGATACTAGTCTCCAGTCTATGAAAAAGTTTTGTTTTTGAGCTTGGACACATCTGTATAACAAAAGCAATAGATTATTTGATTTTTACCTTTGTTTGCCATTACTGTTCCTGATCCTACTTCCATAAAATCAAAGTCAAAACTCCCATTGACTTCAGTAGCGCAGGATTGAATCCTAAATGTGCAACTAGTATAAGAGGCTGTTGTATAGTCAGTAGGAGGCCATTTGACCAATGACAGTATTTTTGCCAAATGATATCATTAACATAAATGAGAGGGTTCAGCTGAAAGGATTTAAAATGAAAACATAATTTTTATCAATTCTTCCTACTTTCATCCCTACCCATCTCAGATCTCCTCGCACAAACAGTGAATTACTTACACAGCTGCGGCTAGTACAGAGTGGGTTTGGAATAACCATGCCATTCCATGGCTCAGTCAGAAGCATGCTTTGGATGAAAAATTCAGAGAATGGCTCAAATTCCATACATGGATTTTTTTCCCCAAAAAATAAAAACCATCTTCCACCCTAGTGCAAAATAAAATGAATAATATGCCAAAGTGGGAAAGTAAACAGTTATGGGGTGTAAGAAAGGGTTAGAAAACATGCAAGCTACTGCTCCATGACATCTGACCTAGCCAGAACAGTGGAACGAATAACCCAGTGTCTGTATGAAACCAGGACTTGGATGAGGGCTCAGCTGGTTTTGGATTATTCCAAACAAGATTGAGAACATGTTGGTGGGACAGGGAAGAGTAGCCAGAAGAATTGGAGGAATTTATGTCTGTACTTCTGACTGAAAGAATGTGACTTCCATTTGTAACACCGGCATGCAATCTAGGTATGTGAAGCAGTGCACTACCTCCTTAAGGGACAATCTGAAGCCTATACCTGGGACAGTCCGGGGTGTAATCAAGGAGGCCCTGCCCCACCCTATGGCTGGGCTATATAAACAGGAAGAGGAACAGAAGCTAGCTGAGCAAGAGAGGGGAGTAGAATCCATGCAGGCTGCAGTGGGGGTAATTTTCACTCTGGCTCTAGGCCTAACTAGAGACTTTTGGGGGGCACTGAACCAGAGACCTTATGAACTGTGTATGGTAATTGCTCCTGTCTTCAAATGCTATTAAAAGGGGACCTGCCATTTGTTAGTGTGAGCTGGTTTCTGCTTGCCTTGGGCTGTTAAAGTGATCCTATTGCTGCTCAATTGGGGGAAATGAAGGTGGGTGCATACCCACAGCACCACATCTGGCTGAAGAGAGACTGTAGGAACTGCCTGCGCTGTTACCCATGGTGCCCAAATGGGACTCAAAAACCCTCTCCTATCAAGGAGAGATGAGAATGAAGTGAGGTACCTACACAGAAGTTCCGGTCCCAGGCTTGGCAAGGTGCACAGCAGCTGTAACAGTGACCAGACAGGCCAGCTGGTCACAAATGCCAAAAGGGAAGGAGACCTGCATTTGGGTGCATGGACTGTCACCAAGAGGAACACCTAAGTTGGGTCTGCCCTAGGGAACTAGAGATTATATGGATTGCTGGCTGACACGGGGACTAGACCTTCCCAGGTGTCTATGAAAGATACTAGGCCCCAGAGTGCAGGAACCAAGACAGCTGCAGAAGTTGAACAAAGAACTGAGACATCATCTTGTGCCAGGAAGAGTGATATCCCATAGGTAACTTGTTTTAAGTGCAAGGAAAGGGGGCATGTTAGAAGATGCTGCCCTATAAGAACTTTAAACGGAGGGGCTGTCATTACAGGGAAGTGAGAATTGTAATTGTCTGAAAACCTGGTGTATCTCAGAAGCAGATACTTGGGGGCAAGTGTCAGGGACTGAGGTTGGCCATGGGTTTCAGACTTTCCCCACTTGACTCTGTCCACAGCCTCAGCGCATGAAAGTGTGGGGAGCTTCAGTACCCTTGACACAGGAGCCTTAAATAACTCAATTGCTGCTCCAGAAGGCTGCAGGGTTCCAGGCCTGGGGGAACCAGGGCAAAAACAGAGGCGATCAAAGGCTCCTAGGGTTCCAGGAGATGGATGTGATAAAGTCTCTGGTGTTATTGAATAGTGAAGTAACTTGCAGGCCCAGATACAGGCTGCTTTCTTACTGAAACTGGCTGAGCAAGAGGAACAAATTCTGCAACTAAAAGACCAGCAGAAAGAGCTGGATGCAGAGAAGGAGAGAAGCTACTTGGTTGTGACTAAGTTGAAAGAATGAACCAACACATTGGAAAATGAGCATGGTGCTCTTCAGAGGAACATCCAGGTTATCCTCGAAGAATCTCCAGCACCCGTATGAGCACATGAAGGCTGAGATGATCCAAATGCAGGAGCAACTTAAAGCTGATTAATGTGGCAAGTGCCAGGCCCTGCACAACAGGGATGGTCCAATGACTAGGACTGCTAATTCCCAGGATCAAGGAGTACTGGCCCTAGAGAAGAAGCAATGCTAGGCTCAGCTGGAGGAAGAAGAGAGCAGCAATGAGATAGTGAACAACCAGCTCAAGAAAATAAATGTGCTGGTCAGCTAAATAACTATGGACTTGAAGGCCAAGTTGCAGGAGTTGGAAAGAACAATGTCATCCAAATACCAGTTTTCCCTTGCAGCCATGGAAACAAGGATAGCCCGACTGGAAGAGCCGACGGGTTTTGAGTCCAAGAAACATCAGGCTGCCTGCCACCACGAAGCTGTGGTGGGAAAGGAGTTATACAAGGGAAAATCTACCCAGGAGTTGGAACTGGAAGTTGAACAAGACCTACAGCTCAAGAATGAGTGACTCTGGAATGAGTTGCAGGACATGAGTTGGGCAGTTAAAACACTAGAAAAGTGTGTACTGAAACTTAGCTGGTCCAGTTAGAGGAAAGTAACAAACTCAAGCAGCACAACATTCAGCTCCTGGAACAATTTAAGACACTGGAAGGACTAAAGATGATGAGGACAGAGATACATAACAAGAGCACTAGCACATGTGATGAGATGGTGAGCACAGCTATAACTTACCAGGAGGCAGGTGCCTATATAAGTTAGCAGAGTTCTAGAAGACTACTCAAGGGGAGGACTAGATCACCTATAAAAGGACTGGGTATCAACAGGCACAAATACAGAGGTTGTGTCAACAGTGGAAGGTGCTGTAATGGTGATATCCACCACAGCTGCCCAACAAACCCATCTACTAATAAGCTGGGAAGAATTAGAGAACATTGCTGCAGCTGAGAGGATCAGGGCTGAAGTCCTTGCACAGAGGAATATCCTACAGACCCAAAAAGCAGAGATCTTGCGGGAGCTGGAAGGGTCCAGGGTGGGTCAAGTCCAGGAAATAAGCCAAGGGGCAGCAGCCAAATCCCAGAGCCAGGGTGGGGGTAAACCAGAGTCCTAAGTCAGAGGTGGGGCCAGGGATCAGTACTAGAGAGACAGAAGCTGAATGTCAGAACCAGAGGGTCAGCCAGAGTCATAAGTCACAGGCAGAGCTGGGGGTTGAAGCCAGAAGTCTGAAGCCAGAGGGGAGCAGGGGCTGGAGCACAAATGTAATGAGCAGGGACTGGAAGGAGGCTGAAGCAGAGGGTGGAACAAGGGCAAGGGCAGCTGCAGGTGTGGTGTGCATTGAGCAGCTTCTGAACTGCTGTGGGGGCCAGGCTTCCAACAGGACTGATAAACCTGTGGCGAATCAGGGGCTGTGGCCACTCTGAGCATTCTAAGGCATGGCATTGAGCTTTGGTTGCCTAGCAGCGCCATTAGGCACAGGCCAGCAGCTATTCCTAGCTGGTCTGACCACTGATAGGAAGGAACCTTGAAGTCATTAAGTCCAGCCCCCTGTGCTGAGACAGGACCAAGTAAACGCAGACCCTCCCTCACAGGTGTTTGTCCAATCTGTTCTTAAAAACATCCAATGATGGGGATTCCACAACTTCCCTTGGAAGCCTATTCCAATGCTTAACTAGTCTGATAGTTAGAAGGGTTTTCTTAATAGCTAACCTAAATTTTCCTTGCTTCAGATTAAGCCCATTACTCCTTGTCCTACCTTCAGTGAACATGGAGAACAATTGATCCCCATTCTCTTTATAGAAGACCTCTTCATATATGAAGATTGTTATCTGGTCTCCTCCATCCCCCAGTCGTCTTTTCTCAGGACTAAACATGCCCAGTTTTTTAAAAATCTTTCCTCAGAAGTCAGGTTTTCTAAGCCTTTTGTCATTTTTGTTGATCTCCTCTGGACACCCTCCAGTTTGTCCACATCTTTCCTAAAGTGTGGCACCCAGAATTGGATACACTACTGCAGCAGAGACCTCAACAGTGCTGAGCAGAGTGGGACACTTACCTCTATCTTAGAACTATTACTACTCCCCAGAATGATTAGCCTTTTTTTTTTTGCAACTGCATTACATTGTTGACTCATTCAATTTATGATCAATTATAACTTCCAGCTCCTTTTCAGCAGTACATCACCTAGCCAGTTATTCCCCATTATGTAGTTGTACACTTGATTTTTTTCCTTCCTAAGTGTAGCACTTTGCACTTATTTTTATTGAATTTCATCTTGTTTAATTCAGACCAGTTCTCCAATTTTAAAGGTCATTTTAAATTCCAATCCTGCCTTCCAATGGGCAATCAACCCCTACCAGCTTGGTGTCGTCTGCAAATCTTATAAGTATATTCTCCATTATCCAAGGCAGTAATGAAAATATTGAATAGTACCCCAGATAGACCGCTGTGGAACCGTACTAGATGTGCCCTCCTCCCCTGATAGCAAAAACTATTGATGACTACTCTTTGAGTACAACTCTTTCAACCACCTGTGCACCTATCTTATTATAGTAATTCCATCAAGACTACATTTCCCTAGTTTGCTTATGAGTGTCACGTGCGACTGTCAAAAGTCTTACTAAAATCAAGACTTATCAAGTCTATAGGGAAGCTGTAGTATTCAGTAGGCCAGTAACCATGTCAAAGAAGGAAATTAGGTTTGTTTGGCATGATTTGTTCTTGACAAATCTATGCTTCTATTTCTTATCACCCTATTATCCTCTAGGTGCTTGCAGATTGATTGGAACAAATTATTAAACAGTGTCTTTCCAGGTATTAAAGTTAAGCTGACTGGTCTATAATTCTCCGGGTCCTCCTTGTTCCCCCTTTTAAAAATAGGTACTATGTTTGCCCTTCTTCTGTCCTCTAGGACCTCACCTGGCTTCTATGAGTTCTTGAAGATAACTGCTAATTGTTCCGAGATCGCTTCAGCTAGTTCCTGAAGTACCCTGGGATGAATTTAGTCAGGACCTGCCAACTTGAATACATCTAACTTACCTAAATATTCCTTAACCTGTTCTGCACTATTTTAACTTGTGTTCTTTCCCTCTTGTTGTTAATTTTAATTGTATTGAGTGTCTGGTCACCATAAACTTTTTTAGTGAAGACTGAAGCAAAATAGGCAGTAAACTCCTCAGCTTCCTTGGTGTCATCAGTTATTAGCTCTTCTCCACTAACTAGTAGACCTATATTTTCCTTCATCTTTCTCTTTCTTCTTCTGTATTTTATGTCCCTTGTTAGGTGTAACTCATTTGTGCCTTAGCCTTTCTGATTTTCTTCCTACATGCTTGTGCTAGTCTTTTGTACTCCTCCTGAGCAATCTGTCTATGTTTCCACTTTTTGCAGGATCCCTTTTTCATTTTCAGGCCATTAAACAGCTCCTGATGAATCATATTGGCCTGTTCTTCCTCTCTCTCCTTCGCATCGGGATAATTTGTAGTTGTGTCTTTAATACTGTATCCTTGAGAAACTGCCAGCTCCTCTGAACTCCTTTTTTCCTTAAAATTTCTTCCTATAGGACCTTGCCTATGAGTTCAGAGTTTGTTAGTCTGCTTTTTGAAGTCCATTGTCCTTATTTGGCTGCTCTCACTCCTTCCTTTCCTTAGAAACATGACTTCTATCATTTCAGGATCATCCAAATTGTTTTCCACCTGCAGATTCACTACCAATTCCTCCCTGTTATTCATAATCAAGGCTAAAATTGCTGTCCTCCTGGTTACTTCCTCCACTTTCTTAAAAAAAAAAAAATTGTCCCCAATACATTCCAGGAACTTATTGGAAAAGTTGTGTTTTGCAGTGTAACTTTTCTAACAGATGTCTGGTAATTGAAGTCTCCCATTACTACCAGGTCTTGTGTTTTGGATAGTACTGTTTGTTCTAGAAATGCCTCATTTGCCTCCTCCTGATTTGGTGCTCTATAGGAGACCCCTACTATGACATCACCCTATTTTTTACCCTTTTTATCTTCATCTAGAGACTTTCAGCTGCTCTGCCTCTCATCTCCTGGACCACAGAACAGATGTACATATTTTTGATGTATAATGCAACACTTCTCCTTCCCTTTTTATCCTGCCTGTCCTACCTGATCACACTATTTGTTCAGGTATATTGGCTTCTCCTTGCCACAGGCTGTTAAAGTGAACTTATTGTAGCCCACTTGGAGGAAATTAAGGTGGGGCATACCCACAGCACCACATGAGGCTTCAAGGGGGTGCACAGGGACTGCCTACACCTTTGCAGTAGGTTATTAGAGCCTGAGCTGTTTCTCAGTGCTCAGATACCATCTGTCATGAATGTTTTCTTCAATCAGTGCTTTGCGGAAAGAGTATGTCCTCTTCTCTTCAATGCAGAGTCTGCCACAATTATCCACACCTTTGTCACCTCAAGATTAGACTGTTGTAATGCGCCCTACAGGGAACTATCCCTTGGGATCATTCAGAAGTTAGTGCACAATGCTGTGACCCATTCACTAGGTGGAATTTCACACCAGGAACACATAGCACAGATCCTAGAGGACTGTTATAATCTGCCAGTGAGTGTCCCAGTGCATTTCAACTACAAAGTCCTAAATGGTCTGGGACCACAATACCTGAGACAGAACTTCTCTCCCCATGCTATACTGACTCAATTGAGATCAGCAGAAATGCTCAAGATATATTCCCTTTAACATAAATCAGAGAGAGCAGCTGCCAGGGCATCCCCTGAGGGGCCTTGACTTTCATACTTGCTCACATCTTTGGTCCACTAACACAGTGGTTTTCAAAATTTTTAGGCTGCATACCCACTTCCAAATAATGTAGTCTACCATGTACCCCCATCTGAAACAGGGTCATAATCATAGAATATCAGGGTTGGAAGGGACCTCAGGAGGTCATCTAGTCCAAAATAATGTAAAAATAATGTACTTATGATTAGATTGACTAGTCTTACTAAACAAAATGCATTGTCCACATACCCCTAGGCGGACCCATACCCCAGTTCGAAAACCACTGAGCTAAAGCCTAGATTTATAAACCTTCCAGGCAAAGACCTGCAAAGATCATCTTCTTTTCCAAGCTTCCAGGAAGGGGCAGGCTGAGTTGGAGGGATCTGGCAGACACTTCTGTATTAACTATCCCTTAAATTGTCTTGGGTAGTATGTATTTTAATCAGTGGGATGGATGACTATACAGATCTTTATAAATCAAAAGAAATAATAACTGACTAAATAATATGGTGGTGTTCTGCTACTTTGTTCTGTAACTGTAATGTTATTTATATAATTAATAATTGAGCTTATTAACCCTGAAATGAATGCAATGGTCAAATGAACATTTTTAAAATGGTAAATAGCCTAAAATGTCTAGATTAAATTATAAAATGTTTAACATTGAATGTCTGTCACAATTTTTCTTGGTTCAGTGGAGCAAGAGACTTCATAAACTACTGTATGATTTTAAAAAATCTCTTTACCTTTCTTTTCTTCATCTGCCCCCTTATTTCTCATCCTCTTAAATCACATATGATGATTCATTTGCTTTCTTGTGATTTTACTGAATGGACAATAGACTGTTTTATGGCAGTGATTGGTAACTGTAATTGTCTTATTACAGGGTTCTAAATTAACTGAATCAACCCAAGAAAGGGACCTGGGGGGTCACTATAGTCAGCTCAATACTGACCTCTGTACAATGTGCAGCTGTGGTCAAAAAACCTAATTAGATGTTAGTTGCATAGGAAACGGGATGGTGATTAACACAAAGAAAACTGACTTTTACAAAAGTATAATAATGTGGCCTCTTCTGGAACACTGTGTGCAGTACTGGTCATGCTTTCTGAAACAAGATATTGAAAAAACAGACAGGGGTCAGAGAAGAACAAGAATGATCAAGGACATGGATAAACTCTCATATGAAGAAACACTGGGACTGTTTACTTTAGAAAGGAGATGAGTAGGTGAGGACAGCATAAAAGTATATAATATACTTAATAAGTATAGAAAAGCTAGATCAGGAGCTTCTGTTGTCCCTATGTCATAACATAAGATCAAGGGGATAGTCCGTGAAATTCAAAAGTGGGAAATTCAAAACTTATAAAAGGAAACATTTTCATACAATATGTGATTAAACTGTGGAATTCACTGCCACAAGAAGTCATTGAGGCCAAGAATTTAACAAGATTCTGATATGTATATGGATGTCATGATTACATGATATAGCTATCAAAATTAAACAAATTTTGGAAGGGATATTAAGTAAGTGCTTCAGGGTTTGAGTCAATCTCTAACTGAGACATCAGCAAAAGACCTAATGTGGGGAGCAGATTATCCCACATCTGCCTACTGTGGGGTTCTGACACCTTTCTCAGGAGCATCTGGTACTGCCTACTGTCACAGACAGGGTACTGGACTAGACATCCTGATCCAGTAGGACAATTTCTATTTTCCGATGTTCACACGACTATATGGTCCAAGTCTGAGATACAAAAAATTCACCACATAGGTCAATCAACCTCTGAATTTTTTCATAAATATTTTATTTTTCCATAATTTTAATTGCATAAAAGTAGAATAATATTCCAGGCAGTATTTCTGAGGACTTATTTCTTGTCCTATACAACTGATGTGACTCAACTATTTCTCGGGAATAGTTACGCAGAAATGTACTGCTTGGCATGTCCTATTGCCCAAACTTATCCATGTTTTATTATTTAAAAAATTCCCAAAAGACTTTGAGTAAACAGATTTAACAAGCTGAACTCAATCGTGACTTCTCCAGTTACATTTTCTGCCAAAAAAGTCTTTGAGCTTCTATTTCAGCAGGAGTCACATAAAACAAGGAAAGCTGAGTATGCTTTGATCCACAAAGGTAAAAGATATGAAGAGATAATAATGCTGGGAAAATGCTCACATGGCAAATAAAAGCTAGAGCAGAGTAATCCCACCAATTTCCCACTTTAATGAGTTCAGATCTTGTCGTCATTAATAATAATGAAACATTTATCAAAATTTGTATAAATATAATTAGGAAAAGTCTGTAGACTTGCCAGAGGGATTGGAAGCTGTTAGAACTTTTATCACATGAACAAGATCAAAACTAATGTGGCTATATTCTTTCTTTCTTTTGCATTAAGCACCTCCCAGACCGTAGGCATCTGACCATTGTCTTGAATTAAAGCACCTGGCCATAACCCAAAGACAGGTTCAAATGAGGTTCTTAGATTCTCATCACAAACATACTCACCTGCCCCCTATTTCTTCAATCTGTCTCCATTATAGGCAGGATTGAAGTCAATAGGATTTGAGGGCAGTTTGTAACTCACTAGAGATGTTCAGCACTCTGCAGGATTGGGCCCTTTAGCCTTATTGGCTCTCTCTCTTTTCCCCCCTGCCACGTTAATGCTTCTCAGTGAATACGGCAGCACAAAGCCCAGAGACTCCCCTGAAGAGCTCAGATATGTCACCCCCTCAATGCAATTGTACTCCACTTTTTCTGCAATAAGAGCTCCGAAATTGCTCTTGCACAGATCTCTAATACAGTGGTGGAGTCCCCCCAAGTCCTCTTCTACTTGGTTGCCCAACAACTCAGTTTGACTCCAATCTCACCATTCTCCTTCCCTTATTTGGCATATAGCAAAGCCATGCTTAGCTGATCAGACTCAAGCATAGGGGGTGGGTATAGGGCATACCAGACATCCAAAATTACACAGCAAACCTCTTCTTTTATATACATTTACACATTGCAGTACACATTTTGGGACTGGCTTGGTCACTTTGTAGGAACCAATCTCTGTACCGCATGCTCTGTCCACACAGTCAATGCATAGCTTATTCTTTACCTCCTCTTTATGTTCCTGACTTACCTGATCTGTTATTTTGTCCATTGTAAATGGTTCCCTGAATGTTCCCCCTTATCTTAGCTAATACAGATATTGTTTCCAGCCTGCTGATTCATTTAACTCCCTAATCCTATCTCCCCTCACCCATGTCCAATTACTTGTGTCAAACCAGCCCTATGTATAGCAGCAGCTTAATGCCTCCTTTTGTCTTTTCCTAAAGTGTTGTAAATTCCATATACCAAACCTAAGTGATTCCCCCACTAATTCAAAAAGAAAATCTGAAAGATACACAATCTATATGCTGCTTTATCAGCTTTAGGAACCAAGATAGTACTGAAAAACAAGATGTAACTCTGATTAAAATATTGGAAACATATTTCAAAACTATTGCACAAAATTCAGATGTTTGTTTTTTCCTGGGAGACTAGTCTATAGTAGTCTGAAGATCAGTGGTTATTTTAAAGCTTGTTAAAGGGATTGAAGGATGCTGGCTGTTAGTCTCACTACATACAGAAAGAGTTTCTGGTAGATAAAGTAGGGTTATGTATGCCCTTGTACAAATTTTCAAATCTGGTGGCCTGATTTATTTTTTTCTAAGGTGCTGACCACCTGGAGCTTTCATTGTCTTCTCATTGACAAGATTTGGATCCTTGGAATTTTCTGATAATCAGTTCATGAGTGTCTATAATTAGTAAAAGTGACCTGAGCCATATAAGAACTGCAAGTGCTCAGCACCTCTGACAACCTGGTTACTTTTATTTAGCAGACTAAATATGGATTTACAATCCTAACTTTAGGCACTCAGGTTTGAAAATATTGTCTTTAAGGTTTTGTGTTTCTGTACTGTACTGATCAGTATATTGTTTCTGTAATTTATACTGATGTAAGCATGCAAGATTATTAAATTGGAGTCTGAATTGTAAGAGTAACAATACAGTAAGATTGCTCACTCCTGACTTTATTACCCAAAATGTTCATAATTTCAAGCAGTCAGGTAAAAGAGAGAGACTCTCATTCCTTTTGACATGGGGGACTCGATTATCCTAATTTTTTTTATATTATATATAAGATGTAAAATTATATAATTTGTAATAAAGATATATAAATTATGTCATTTAGGGCAGTTGGTGAATCGCAGTTAACTCGTGATTAACTCAAATTGATCACAATTTTAAAAATTAATTTAAAAAAGTTTTAATTGCACTGTTAATAGAATACCAACTGAAATTTAGTAAATATTTGTGGATGTTTTTCTATATTTTCAAATATATTGATTTCTATTACAACACAATACGAAGTGGAGATTGCTCACTTTATATTTTTGATTACAAATATTTGCACTGTAAAAATAACAAAATAGCATTTTTCAATTCACCTCTTACAAGTACTGTAGTGTAATCACTTTATCGTGAAAGTGCAATTTACAAATGTCTTTTTTTGTTGTTGTTACATAAGTGCAATCAAAAACAAAACAATGTATAACTTGAGAGCCTACAAGCCTACTCAGTCCTACTTCTTGTCCAACCAATTGCTAAGACAAACAAGTTAGAACAGGAATTCACATGGCACTTTTGTAGCCAGCATTGCAAGATTTAGCATGCCAGATATGCTAAATATTCATATGCCCCTTCATGCTTCGGCCACCATCTCAGAGGACATTCTTCCATGCTGGTGACGCTCGTTACAAAATAATGCGTTAATTAAAATTGTGACTGAACTCGTTGGGGGAGAATTGTATGTCTCCAGCTCTGTTTTGCCCACATTCTGCCATATATTTCATGTTATAGTAGTCTCGGATGATGACCCAGCACATGTTGTTGTTTGTTTTTAAGAACACTTCCGCTGCAGATTTGACAAAATGCAAAGAAGGTACCAATGTGAGATTTATACAGATAGCTACAGAACTCGACCCAAGATGTAAGAATCTGCAGTGCCTTCCAAAATCTGAGAGGGATGAGGTGTGGAGCATGCTTTCAGACGTCTTAAAAGAGCAACACTCCAATGCAGAACCTACAGAACCCGAACCATCAAAAAAGAAAATCAACCTTCTGCCGTGGCACCTGACTCAGATGATGAAAATGAACATTCATCGGTCTGCACTGCTTTGGATTGTTATTGAGCAGAACCTGTCATCAGCATGGACGCATGTCCTCTGGAATGATGGTTGAAGCATCAAGTGACATAGAATCATAGAATATCAGGGTTGGAAGGGACCTCAGGAGGTCATCTAGTCCAACCCCCTGCTCAAAGCAGGACCAACCCCCAACTAAATCATCCCAGCCAGGGCTCTGTCAAGCATAACCTTAAAAACCTCTAAGGAAGGAGATTCCACCACCTCCCTAGGTAACCCATTCCAGTGTTTCACCACCCTCCTAGTGAAAAAGTTTTTCCTAATATCCAACCTAAACCTCCCCCACTGCAACTTGAGACCATTACTCCTTGTCCTGTCCTCTTCTACCACTGAGAATAGTCTAGGACCATCTTCTCTGGAACCACCTCTCAGGTAGTTGAAAGCAGCTATCAAATCCCCCCTCATTCTTCTCTTCTGCAGACTAAACAATCCCAGTTCCCTCAGCCTCTCCTCATAACTCGTAACTCTTTAGCGCATCTGGCATGTAAATATATTGCGACACCAGCAACAACAGTGCCATGCAAATGCCTGTCCTCACTTTCAGGTGACATTGTGAACAAGAAATGGGCAGCATTATCTTCTGCAAATATAAATAAACTTGTTTCTCTGAGTGATTGGTTGAACAAGAAATAGGACTGAGTGGACTTTATTTTACTTTTAAATGCAGTTATATTTTGTACATAATTCTACATTTGTAAGTTCAACTTTCATGATAAAGAGATTGCACTACAGTATTTGCGTTAGGTGAATTGAAAAATACTGTTTCTTTTGTTTTTACAGTGCAAATATTTGTAATCAGAAATAAATATAAAGTGAGCACTCTACACTTTGTATTCTGTGTTGTAATTGAAACAATATATTTTAAAATGTAGAAAACATCCCAAAATATTTAAATGGTATTCTATTATTAACAGTGCGATTAATTGTGATTTTTTTAGTCACTTGACAGCCCTAATAATTTTACATTTTATCTTTCTTTTGAAGTCATCAATGTTAGTCACCTGCCTTGTGATTTGTTTCTATGTCAATGAAATATGAAATTTTTTTTCTGTTGGGAGGAAGTGTTGTTGAGTGGTTAAAGTGAGGAGACACAACTCCTGGGGTATACTAGCTAAGGGTTTGTCCCCAAGTCATGTTCCCAGCTCTGCCATAGACTTTCTAGGTGCCTTTGGGTAAGCCGCTTAATCTTTCAGTGCTTCCATTTACTCTTCTGTAAAATGGATAATAATAATATCTGTCTTATGGAAATAATGTGATGTTTAGTTCAGTAAAATATTTTAAAGCAGGTTGAGATTCTCAGATTGAAGATGCCATATAACCCAAAGGATTACATAAGAATGACCGTACTAGGTGAGACCTATGGTCCATCTAGCCAGTATGTGGTCTTGCAACAGTGGTCAATGCCAGGTGCTTCAGAGGGAATGAACAGAACAGGTAAATCATCAAGTGATCCATCCTCTATCCCCCATTCCCAGCTTATGGCAAACAGAGCCTAGGGGCACTTCAAATAAGAACAATTATTATTGTGACCTTCATCAGTCAAGTGGGATCAGTAATTAAAAAAAGGCTGAGATGGTTTATGACACACTATCCACTCTTAAGAGTAGAAATATTTTTGCCACTTCTTGGGTTAATGTATGTCAGCATTTTGATGTCTCTATTTTTGAGATGGTGGAGGAACAGATAAGCTGGAAGCAAGAACTCCAGGCACAAGATGCCAGAGAAAAGGAGAATTACATGCCCACCCAGGAAAGTGAGAAGATGTGGCTAATAACTGGAAAAAGCAGCCTGGAAAAATCCCAGACTTCTTTTTGAAGGGGAACCTTCACAGTAATTAAACTGAACATATCCTGCTGATACAAAAAACAAGAGTCCCTTTGTAGTGCATTGAGCACTGATGCACAGATTCATTGAAAGAAAGGGAAGGGCAAGCATTGAGGATGTTCAACAACCATCTCCGAGGGATGCAGAAGAGAACTTTGCATGTATCCCAGCAGATACCTGTGCCTCCACAATAGGTGCTTGTGAAAGAAGAATTACCAGCGTATCCTCAGGACCTCCTCAGGATTTCAATACACTGCAGTTTTCAATGAACAGGCCTAACCTAGAGGATAGGAACCCTGCACTCACTAATAATCTAGATCCAACTACAAGTGATGTCTCCATATAGGACTCAACAGGCCAGATCAACAGGGAAATCTGCATGGATGGCAGACTACCTGGATTCCCAGGAATTACTCTTTTAAATGCTTATTCAGCTAGAGATGGGAAAGTTGTTATGATTAGTGCAGTATCTCCACCAATAGATGGTGGTGGATCTTTATCATAGTGGTAAGTTCTTGTCTTGTATATTCTATTTGATCTGAGGGCAAAACTTAGCAGGAAGTTCAATCCTGCCTGCCTGTGCCGAAGTTGGTTCTTGAAGTGTTTCAATAAATCCTTCTGACTCTAAGTAAGCGTGGCAGAATTCATTTTTTATTTTTATGTAATTTCAATTGATAATTTTGTAACCTTTTTTCAAATTTTATCAATTTTAAATTTAAACAGTTTGGGGAAATTATGGGTGGGAGGTCAGACAATTATGTAATGATTGGACATATTGAGATTCAAAAAGTTAAAGCTTTATAACCATTAAAGCACAAATTGTCCTTCATTACGTCAAAATATATCAATAGCCTTAAGTCAAATGCATTTTTCTTATTTTGCCTATCTATCAATATCGATTGTCAATGGAAGTATTTTTTTATCAGTTTGTGTGTGTATGGTGAAACCGATATTTACTGATTAAAAGATCTAATCCTTCCAATCCTATAAGCAACTATTACAATAGCTATGCTAGCAAAAACCCAGTGTAGATACAGCTATTCCAACAGAGTGCTGCTGTCATTACTAATGTTTGTAGAGGCAGTGTTAAGGATTCTGGCAGAAAAACTCCTGTCAGCCAAATTCCTATTAGCACATGCTGTGTCTACACTAGAGGGCTTTGCACATATAACACTACTGCTATAGGTGTATTGGCAATGCCTGTGCAGTTTAGTCTAGCCCTTATATGAGTAAAGGTTGCACTATCAGACCCCCCACCCCAAAATTGCCATAATCAGCACTTAGAATTAATACTACTGTATTTTATCTATCTAATCCACTCAAATCAATCGGAGTTTTTTGCCTGAGCAAAGATTGCAGGATCACGCTTGATAGGCGCTGACTTTTATTTTTCCAGTGGGTGCTCCGTCCTGAGGCCCCGCCCTCACTCCACCTCTTCCCAACCCCACTCCACCTCTTCCCAGCCCTGCTCTGCTCCCTCCCCCAGACCCCCTAACCACCCTTCACTCACTCCTCAGCGCCCTCCTCCAAGGCCACCCGCCCCTGGCTTCTCTCCACCCTGCCCCAAATGCCTCTCGCCAACTGCTAAACAGCTGATCAGCCACTAGCCCTGGGCCACCCAACAGCTCTAGCTGG
The DNA here is from genome assembly GCF_965140295.1 of Lepidochelys olivacea. Taxonomy (NCBI): domain Eukaryota; kingdom Metazoa; phylum Chordata; order Testudines; family Cheloniidae; genus Lepidochelys; species Lepidochelys olivacea. The sequence continues at coordinate 106,975,392 of NC_140416.1, forward strand.
TGAGTGCTGAGCACCACCTATTTTTTTTTCTGTGGGTGCTTGAGCCCCAGAGCACCTATGGAGTCGGTGCCGAGGATCAAGCCTTAACTGGGAGTTTGGTAAAATTAGAGAGCTGTGACTAATGTTTAGGTTGGATATTAGGAAAAACTTTTTCACTAGGAGGGTGGTGAAACACTGGAATGCATTACCTAGGGAGGTGGTAGAATCTCCTTCCTTAGAAGTTTTTAAGGTCAGGCTTGACAAATCCCTCGCTGGGATGATTTAATTGGGGATTGGTCCTGCTTTTGAGCAGGGGGTTGGACTAGATGACCTCCTGAGGTCCCTTCCAACCCTGATATTCTATGATTAAGGCCTCTTTACACAAGATTAGAATCACACTCTCAAATCCTGAGGGGAATTTGGCTTAGTGGAGCACCCTGTTTGATATTTTTTGGGGGAACCGAATGGAGAGTGCTAACCTCCCTCCCCCTCCTCTTATTTGGCAGGAAAATTATCAGACCCACTTCTGAAGGAATGAAATTGTCACCACACTTGGGATCAGGTAGAAGAAATAAACTGAAAAGTAATAGAGAAACTGAAGAGTGTTATAACTAATGGTATTGATGAGATTAGAGTCAAGTTCTCCAACCACAAAAGAAATTTAACTCATAACAATATCCTATAAGATAATTCTCAAAGTCTCTACTTAAGTAAAATATTTTTGAATACTTCTTTTGAATAGCAAAGTGGCTGAGTGATATCAGCAATAAGAACACCATGAATGGGGAAGCTGGATTGTTTTTATTTTAAAAAAAAATCTGATCAAAGAAACACTGGTGATAGGATGTTTCCTTTCAAGGCTAGAGAAACCAACACAAGTGACAGTTTAATAGGATTATTGATTAGTTTATTTTTGGAGATAAGTCATGTGACTAAAATTGCTAATGTCTCTGTACACAAGATTACAAAGTTGCATTCTCAAATTCTGAGGGTGAATGTTCGTTTTAATGCCTGACTTTCAAGGTATGTCTACACAGCAAGCAGACTCGCAGTTGGCTCATGCTAGTCGACTTGGGCTTGCAGGGCTTGGGCTGCAGAACTGTGTCACTGCTGTGTAGACACACCCTGCTGATTGTTGCTTGCTGGAGCCTGGGCTCTAGGACCTTGCAATCCGGGAGGGTCCCAGAGCTCCAGCCTGAGCTCAGAAGTCTACACAGCAATGAAGCCTCATGAGCCTGAGTCAGCTGGCCTGAGCCAGCTGCAGGTTTTTCTTTGCTGTGTAAACATAACCTCAGATACTTTCAGTGAACAGTATGTATGTCGGAGGACAACAGGAACTGGCATGCTGGTCAGAAAAATTAAGATTTAAAAAGATAGATATTATTCTAAAGATTATATAATGCAATTAGCTTTTGAATGTATTTTTAAGTTACATCTGCAACATTTTGTAACAATGTCTTGCAGTTTAGGATGTCAGGTACATAGATACGGGAACCTACTGAAATGTCTGTTTTGGACAGCACCAAGAACTTGCATCAGTACATTTTGTTTGAGGACATCTTGACAGCATCCATCCATTATGAATATCTTTTTGTTTTTAGGTTTCAGAGTAGCAGCTGTGTTCGTCTGTATCCGCAAAAAGAACAGGAGTACTTGTGGAATCTTAGAGACTAACAAATTTATTTGACCATAAGCTCACAAAAGTGTATGCTCAAATAAATTTGTTAGTCTCTAAGGTTCCACAAGTACTCCTGTTTTTTTGTTTTTGTTTTAAGAAATTCTAAGAAACGTCATTTTGGCTTCATAGCTGCTTGGTCACTTACCAAAATTTTAACATAATTCTAGGTACACAGTAATGCCATGCCAAATCAATGCACTGGTCTGTCTAGTTCCCCATCCTGCTTCCAGCAGTGATTAGAAACTGCTGCTTCGGAGGAAGGCAATAAAAATAACACAATGCACCTGCCAGTTGTGTAATGTAGACAGGAGAGAGAATTCCTGCCTGATCCCTGGAGTCTCAGTTTAAATCATTAGCTTTCAGATTGTGAACCACCTTCTGACACTGGCAAGCAATTATTCACCTAATGCCAGAAAGAATAAGTGTGATCATCTAGTCTGACCTCCTGTATAACACAGGCCTTAGAATTGCCCCAAAATAATCCCGAGAGTATAGCTTTTAGAAAAACATCCAACCTTGATTTTAACATTGTCAGTGATGGAGAATCCAACACAACCCTTGGTAAATTGTTCCAATGGTTAATTACTCCCAATGTTAAATTGTCTTATTTCCAGTCTGAATTTTCCTAGCTTCAATTTCCAGTCATTGGATCAGATTATACTTTTCTCTGCTAGATTGAAGAACCCATTATTAGATATTTGTTCCCTATGTGGGTATTTATAGTATTCTTACTGAGTAGATTACTAACATTACTATTTGAGGAAAGATGGAGCAAATGTAATGAAGTGACTTACAGTAAATATACACATTGTTATATCAGTTTAACTCAAACTGCCTCAGCTGTGCTTTATTCCTCTATCTTGTACATCTCACATCCTTTGTTTTACTGCCTATTGGTGAGAAAATAACTTGTTTGGCAACTATTCTGCTGATCTTAAATTTTAAAAAATAGTAACCAAGAATCAGGCCAGATACTTGAGAAAAATTTAAATTTCTGAATGAGAGATGCTATATTAAAAATTATTTTCAGAGGACTTGGTCTTATGTGATTCAGCTTACACATAATGAGACAAGTAACTAACTCTGTGGCATGTTTTTTTTCCTAATGAACACTTTCTCCCCCTGAAAATATTGATTGGTCTATGCAGCTTCTGTGGTGCTTATCACTAAATTTATATCAGCAGTGTGGTCAAAATGGCTTAATTTGCAAATACAACTGCAAATGGACAGTTATGTAAAAATATAGCTTCATATGAAAATGATATTTAGTTATCAAATCCCTTCTCCCTAACTTTTCTTGTAGAAGCATGTTTTCTTCCAGCTTCTTATTGCAAGGAATCACAAGACTCCCTTATTATATTGAGGTTGATCTGGTAATGAAGAGTCTGACTTGGTAGTGGATTCTGCCCTCTATAGTCCTAAATTATAAGGGTTCTATTTTGTGTCTGATTTCATTTTATCATCTTTTGCATGAAGCTTTTAGATATCCTTTTCTTTTTAAATTTGATTTTCATTACTTTTTATACAATTAGACTAATGTCTGATGTAATACTAAATGATTCCCCAGATAGTCAATCACGTGAGCCTGCACACAAAGATGAATCCTAGTAACATTTTATATTTGAATGCAATATATTAATAATACACATTACAGATATGAAATGTCTGACTTCAGAGGTTGCCGTGATACTGCTAGTTTCTAATAAAACTAATGTGATGGTAACTGAAATCCCTGAAGACAGCTTTTCAGGTTCGTTGTAGTGGCTCTGCCACGTATGCCTGGTCTGCTTTCTCTAACTTGAGATGCCAGAGCCTTTTCTTGAGAACTAATTACTTCCAGGTGCAAAGGTTTGGGCTGAGAGAAAGAGAAAGAATGCATGGTTGCCACTAGCCCAACTAACACTGAGTGAAAAAGCAGACTTTAACAAGGGACTCCCCAATGTATTTATTTAGTTACGTTTCCCTTGATTATATATTTAATTTCTGTCTTTACATCTCATCTGTTTAGCTGCTTAGAAATTTTTTAAACTTCCATGTGCAATGTATTGAGTAATATAAGCTGGCTGTGTTTGGTTGTTGCCTTATTCAGGGCCAGACTGTGATATCCTTACTCACACTGAATAGTATCTTACCCCTGTGACATACCAGGCTACAATCCAAACTAATGAATAGCTGCATCACCCCTGCCTTGTAACCTGTTGTCCCCTTTACAATTCCTTGCTGCTGTAGCCTCCAGCTTGGACTGCTCACAAACAGCCTCCAGCATGTAAGTCACTCCCAGCTATGTCTGTGTGTGTGTGCTCCAGCCAGACACATCTTGGCTCTTACCAGCCTCGGTTATGCCATAGGGTGACTCCAACACACCCTGGATAGTACTCATTTACTGAGTCCATTATTCCTCTAAGGCAATAATATGAACACAACTTGTTACCCCAAATGGAGTTACCCAGACACTTTGCTTTAACACAGTGTATTAGATAAAACAATAGTTTTAGATTAGATTACTATTAGATAAAACAGTAGTTTATTAACTACAAAGAGAGATTTTAAGTGAGTAAAGCAAAGATTTCTCATCACATACTTTCAGCAGTCTTACTGACCAAGCTTTTTAGGTCAGCTGCTTCCTTTATCTCTTCAGGTGTAGTGAATGCAATGGGCAGGGAAATTGAGAGGAGTGCCTTGAGGTGTTTTTCCCTCCTTTTTATAGCTTCAGTATCCCTCCCTCCTTTCCAGCTGAGACTCAGGAGAAAGAGTCTATGTGGAAGGATATTCACTGCTGTTTTTTTCCACCTGTTTGAACTTCCTTTGTTTTCCCTCCCTGCTTGATGACTCTGTTTACTGCTTAAATGCAAAGTAAGGTTAAGCACGCATTACTTCAGTGGTTCTCAAACTAGGGGTGCCCCTTGTTCAGGGAAAGCCCCTGGTGGGCTGGGCCGGTTTGTTTACCAGCTGCGTCTGCAGGTTCGGATGGTTGCAGCTCCTACTGGCTGCAGTTTGCCATTCCAGGCCAATGGGGGCTGCAGAAAGTGGCATGGGCCAAGGGATGTGCTGACTGCCCTTCCTGCAGCCCCCATTGGCCTGGAGCGGTGAACCGCAGCCAGTGGGAGCGATTAGCTGAACCTGCTGATACAGCAGGTAAACAAACTGGCCCGGCCTGCCAGGGGCTTTCCCTGAATAAGTGGTGCCCCTAGTTTTGAGAACCATTGCATTACTTCCTTTGTTTAGGACAAATCTGACTTCTACCAGGGCAGGGCTGTCAGGTTTGGAAAATGTGTTGTTAACATCACACAGGGGAATTTTAACTTCATGCACAAAGTTTTGTTTGACCATGCACAAGCCTTACATGTTTTGACCAGCAAATTATGAGTTTTCAAATGATACTTTACAAGGTCTACTCTGTACAAAGATTATTACAATAGCGTATCGGTTGTGAATACAGGGGTGTATTCCATCACAATCCCACAGGTAAGAATTGAATTCAGTAGGACTTACTGCAGAGTAAGGGACTATTCAGTGTGAGTAAGGGTATCACAATCTGGTTCTGAATAAGGCAACAAGCCAATACAGCCATATTGCATTGCTCAATATATTGAAGATTCAGGTCTTGTAATCATTGCACACAGAGCCCAAGTCAGCCAATCATACATAGTTACTGGAAGAATGTCTCCGATTGTTATTAATGGAACATAGAGCATGTCCCTTATAGCTCACCAGTTAAATCATGCATGTCAGTAACCAAAGGTTGTTACCATACGATGGCTGTTAAGCAACCGAGGCAGAACACTTTTGGGGATTTTAGTCTCCTGTATTTCCTACAGAGAGGAGACTCTATAACAAAACCACCAGTGAGCTGTAGCTCACGAAAGCTCATGCTCAAATAAATTGGTTAGTCTCTAAGGTGCCACAAGTACTCCTTTTCTTTTTGCGAAAACCACCACCGTAACTGGTGATCTTTTATGTCCATCTCAACAGAGAGCCCAAGACTCAAATGAGCAGATAAAACTAACTGTCCTCCATGTCTGACTTGAGGGAAGGACACTGGCAGAGAAGCTTTCATGGCTGTGGCCTATGTTTATACCTGTTCTGTAGATGAAAAGAGAATGTCATGTGGCAGAGCTGTCAATTAAGCACCATTTGCAATAAGAAGTTATTTTGCATCTGTCTACAGTGAGCTCTACTGATGAAAAGCAATATATAAGAGCTAGACTGTATCATTACTATATTATTAGTCATTTGCATTATCATAGCATCTACAAGTCCTAGATAGGACCAAGACCCAATTGTATAAAGCAAGAGACAAAAGATGGAGACAGACAGGGGAGTACATGGAAACAATGAGATCATATTGGTCAGCATGATAGGCAGTCGCTCTTCTAATAGCTCTGCTACATTTCACCAAAACATGGAGAAAGAAATTATATAGGTACATTTCTGCTGGTGTCCTAACTCACAACCTATGAGAATGTTCTGACTCATAACCAAAATAACTTTAAATTCAAATATTTCAAATAACTTTTATACTCACAGTTTTATTTAAAGCAACATTCTTATCTATGTCATATCTAGCTTTGCACATGTTAATAATTATCCAATCTTTAACCCATTTTATAGGTTGCTATATGCAGTATTTCTTCTATGAAACATTCAAAATCTATCCTTACAAGACAAAAATACCTACAAAGAAAACCAAAATTACCTTTCAAAACATTTTAAAACCACCAATCACAGCTGTCACTTTCCATTACCTTCAATTAGGCATTGAATGAGGATGCATATTTTCTTTTTTGGTAATATGGTATCATTAATTCACTTGTTATATACCAGATCACAAACTCTAATAGCAACATTAAAACCCATCTTTTTTTCCCCCCTCATTTTATCTCATTTCTGGGATATGCAGAGCTTAATGCTGAGTAACCTGGCTGTGCACTAGGCAGATCAATCTTGAAGATAGTTGGACAGATGTGAGTGGGAGTGAAAGGGACCTAGGCCCGCTCCAGGGATCAGTGGTGCATTGATGCTCAAGGGGACAGGGAGCTAGGACAAGTGAACTCTCTGCTTCCCTCCAACTGAACAGACCCACCTGAGTCTTCACTCATTCTCTAGGTTACAGGGTTTACTGAAGCCGTAAAGAGAGGCAGTAGTATGCTGAGGGAACAGGATGGGGGTTTCTTCATGTACATGGACTGCAGCCTCTCACTAGCATGTTTCCATTTCACTGCTGTTGGCCTAGTAGCTGGTTCAGTCTGTTAAGAGGGCATTTGCCTGCCCCACAGGACATCTGGATAGTCTCTGATGTCATTCCACAATACCTTGACTAGCACTGTGAGGTATCACATAAACACTATTGGCCCTGTCCATACCCACTGGAACCACTGGGATGTAGCTTGGGCCAAGGTGTTATAGAAATGTAGGGCAGGAATGGACCTCAAGAGGTCATCTAGTCCAGCCCTCTGTATTGAGGCAAGACCAAGTATATCCAGACCATCCCCGACAGGTGTTTGTCTTGAGCTTTGGTGAACACTCTGATGGTAAAATGTGTCAGACAAACAGTTTTTGAAATTAAAGTCCTTTGCTTATCTACAGCATAGATTCAACAACGGAAGCAGCAGCATATCAATATGCCTCAACTCTGGGCTAGAGAGACAATTCCTAGAGGTGTGAGGAGATAGTTCACACTCCATTTTCCATTCAAATTATAATTATCAGATTGCCAACAAAGCTACATTAGAGAGTATCTACACTGCAGTCTGAGCTGTGATTGCAGCACAGGTAGACATACCTGCAATAGTAGTGTTGATGCAGAAGCACAGGTTTCCGCATGGGCTGTACAAGCACACCAGGGACCCTAAGTACATACGCATATTGCTAGCCCACACTGAAGATCATGCTGCCATATCTACACTGGTGTTTTTAGCTATGCTGGCACAAGTATGTCGACCCGGGCTGGAATCACGCCTCAGATTGCAGGGTAGACATACTGTCTTCTATAATAGTGAAGTTAGAAAGTTTCTATTTATTAGGAACTGGACTGATATCACCAGTTCAGTCCATATAGGCCATTAGATAGCCATCAAGTAATAGTCAGTCACTTTCTACCTGAACTAGAATTAAACAAATAAACAAGAGCTAAAAGGCTCCATATCTTGTTACCAGTCTCTGAAACATCCAGTAAATCATATCTTCTACACTGTCAATGTCTCAACTCTTCATATAACATTGTCAAAGTTTTTAACACTGTACAGTATAACATCACATTGGATCCTTTTTGAGGACTTCTACAGGTCTTGGATTCTTTACTGAAACCTTCAAAATACCACCCCAGGCCTCCCCAAAGGATAGTCATTTCTCAGCTAATTATTGCACCTTTAGCTTTGCTCGTGTTGTTTAATATTTTATATGACCACACTGGAAGTCATTGCAGATAATATCACTGCAGAAAAATACTGCCTGATCATATTTTGGAACAAAGATGACAAGTTAATGAGCTCTGTGGTGGTTGCCCATTTAAATAGTATATTAGCAGCATAGATCAAATGTTGTCTTTGTGCTGTGTGTTGACCTTTACAGGAAAATTTTAATGTCAACAATTCATAATATAATTTAATGATATGAAAAACTCTTATTTGTACAGAAATCGGTTTTCTTTAACTCAGTTCATATAAAAATGTAAATACCTAAGAATGGCCTTATTGGGTCAGACCAATAGTCCATCTAGCCCAGTATCCTGGCTTCCCACAGCAGTCAATGCCAGTTACTTAACAGGGAATGAACAGAATGGCAATTATCAAGTGATCCATCCCCTGTTGTCCAGTCCTAGCTTCTGGCAGTCAGAGGTTTAGGGACACCTACAGCATGGGGTTGTGTCCCTGACCATCTTGGCTAATAGCCATTAATGGACCTATCCTCCATGAACTTCTCATTCTTTTTTGAACCACTTCATACTTTGGCCTTCACAACATCCCCTGGCAATGAGTTCCACAGGTTGACTGTATGTTTTGTGAAGTACTTCCTTATGTTTGTTTTAAACCTGCTGCCTATCAATTTTATTGGGTGACCCCTGGTTCCTGTGTTTTGTGAAAGGGTAGATAACACTTCCTAATTCATTTTCTCCATGCCATTCACAATTTTATAGACCTCTGTCACACACCACTTTAATAGTGTCTTTTCTAAGCTGAAGTCCGTCTTTTTAATCCCTCCTCATATCGAAGCTGTTCCATACTCCTAATCATTTTAGTTGCCATTACCTATACTTATTTCAATTCTAATATATCTCTTTTGAGATTGGTGACCAGAATTGCACACAGTATTCAAGGTGTGGGCGTGCCATGTATTTATATAGTGGCATTATTATATTTACTGTCTTATTATCGATCCCTTTCTTGATGGTTCATAACATTCTGTTACCTTTTTTGACTGCCACTGCACATGGGGATGTTTTCAGAGAACTATCCATGATGACACCAAGATCTTTCTTGGGTGGTAACAGTTAATTTAGATCCCATGTGATGGGATATATAGACCCTACACTGAGGAAGAAGGTGTCAGAGAGGCCCTGTGTGCGGGGCTAGCCCTACCCCTCCAGCCCTGTCACCCATGTATGGTAGAGAAGAAGCCTTCAAAAAGGGGGAAACTCCAGGCAGGTGGGGGAAGAGAGCACCCAGCACAGAAAACTGCTGAGGTGACACCTGAAGCCACAGGGAAAACTCCCAGCCAGGAGGTCTCCACCCTGACACTAGGGAAGTGCAGCGAAATCCCAGGGTAAGCCTGACAGAGTGAGCCCAATTCAGCAGCCCAGCCAGAATGACTCCTTGAAAACCACAATGTAGGTGGCCCCCAAAGGAAGAAGGTACACTTGGCCTTTTTCCCCTTTGAGGGGCTCCAGGAAGAAGTTACTCTCAGGTGCACTGGGACATTTAACTTTCATTTTGATCTCCTTCAGAAGAGACTTAAGAAGGTCCACAAAGGATGATGTCCCCCTTGCAAGAAATAAGAAACTGGGACCTGTGTATAAGCCACACAGTGTAAATATCTGGGCATGGCCAGGATCTTCTGCCATCTGGGAGAAAAACCTAAGGGGACTCTCTTACACCCCTTCATTTTGCATGTATAGGTGGGACTATGTTTTCCAATGTACATTACTTTGCACTTAACATTGAATTTCATCTGCCATTTTGTTGCCCAGTCATGCAGTTTAGTGGGATCCCGTTGTAACTCTTTGCAGTCAGCTTTGGATTTGTCCTGAGTAATTTTGTATCATTTGCAAATGTTGCCAACTCACTGTTCAACCCATTTTCCAGATATTTCTGAGTATGTTGAACAGCACAGGGCTCAGTACAGGTCCTTGGGAGACCCTGCTATTCACCTCTCTTCGTTGTGAAAACTGAATATATATTCCTACCCTTTGTTTTCTATCTTTTAACCAGTTACTGATCCATGAAAGGCCTTTTCCTCTTATCCCATGACTGCTTAGTTTGCTTAAGAGACTTGGTGTGGAACCATGTTAAGGCTTTCTGAAAGTCCAAGTACGCTATATGAATTGGATCACCCTTGTCCACATGCTTATTGACACCATCAAAAATATTCATAGATTTTAATAGAAAATTTTTTCTCTCACAGCACTTTTTGTCATTTTATCAGAGGAATTACAGGATCCAACAAGCACAAATGCATTCTAAAAGCAAAGAATATATAAGTAGGGACCTTAAAAGGATATTCCCCTAATGCTAAAATATGTTTCATCATCAATATAATATTATTAAGGTTTATGATGTCAGTCATATTGCCTGATATATTAAGTGGTATTACACTAAAAGTGTCCAGTCCCAGATCTTTATCTGTCTGACTAGCACACAGAGCATCTATGAAGAGGGGAGACAAAAGTGCTTTTAAGCTATGTGTGCACCCCCTGACCCTGGCATGGTTGTATGCAGGCTAGTCCCCAAGTGTCAAATCAGAGCAGAGTAAACCCATCCCAGTGAGGCTCCCTGCTTCCTCAATCTCCTTGATGCATGAGGAGCGCACAAGCCACTAAGGAGTGCACTACAGTCCCACGTGATCTGCTGGACCATTCTACTGGCCAGTGTGATGGGGAGGGCAGAGCCATGGCTTTAACTACTTCCTTCTGTTTCCAGCTCCCATTCTACAGGCATGGGAAGGCCCATAACAGTCCCATCCCCCACCACACACCTGTGAAAGGGGTAAGTAGCATCTAGCCCAAAGTGAAACAGAGCATTCAGAATAGCAGAGAGAGAACCTTAACTATAATTTTTTTTACATAGAGACCTAAAATTCTACTCACCCACGCACCTGGAGAGGTACATTTTTACTGGGTGAGTAAAATTTTATTTAATGTTCAGGCTCATCTATATTTATAGCAAAGAGCAGGCAAGCAGACTTGTTGTCTAGGCTGGTATGTTTAAATAATAATTTAAGATTGGTTCAAAACTTAAAATTTATTTCTTTGAATCACTTATAGATAGCCTTTGCTGTTCATCTTTGAGCTACTCACTAACCACTTGTTATGTCACCCTTTTTCTTTATAAAATTAAGTGTGTGTCTGTGGCTCCCTGTGTACTGGATTTTCTTTCACTAACACACACTTTCCCCATGGTGCTGGGGTTTTTAGTCCCAGACCTCAAGCATTATATTAACCTCAGGCTGAGTACTTAGGTACAAACTAGTGATCCTACCACATATTGAAATGAAGTACATGGGAAAGAGCTGCCATGGCAAAGTAGCACTATACAAGCCTAATGACCCTGAAAAGGACATCAAAGCAAATCTGCACCTTGGCTGTCTTACAGTGAGATAAAAAATACAGGTAGAACTGATGATGCAAGTGATTTAAGTGTATATTCTCATCATGTTGTTTGTGTCATTAGGTTGAACACAATTCCTATTATTGCTATTACCTGTTGAGCCATTCCCTGTATGCCATGTAAAAATATCCCCAGAGTTCTTCTACACAAATAAGTAATTTTTTTCTATTCAACGTTTTATACCAATCCACAATGGTGTAAGTTAACTGACTTGTTGCTGTTAACAAAAATGTACCACGAGAGGGCAGTATTGCCATATTACTATGTCTCAGAGAAGCGCTACATTAAATATGAGAAATTATTATAAAGTTCAAGTTACTCACCTACTAAAATAAAAGAAGTGAGCATTTATATTTCAGAGGCATAGCTTTCAGGCATGCCAACATTGGAGCTTTCTTCACTTATAAAAATAGAAGAAAAAAATCACTGCATAATTGCTCGTGATTAGTTTGCTATTTGGTAGCTACTTTATTATTCCCAAGAAGTGAAATGGCCATCTCACACTGAGATTGATACATGGGCTATGTGCTCCTATGAGATTCCTGGGGTGGTAGTGAAATATGTAGTTAGATATGTCAATTTTACCTCTGTTTCGATGTAGAAATTTGACTTCTTGAGATGCCCTTCTCATTGGCACAAAGGAGTCTCTAAGGGCCCAATTTGACAGCATTCTGAGCCCCATAATTCCATTTAAGTCAATGGAAGTTGAGGTTGCTCTGCACCTTGTTGGAAACATTTTAGGCCTTGCAAGATGGAGTTGTATAAGAGGGCTTGTTATGACCAAAAATGGAAGTTTTTAGCCCATCACACCACACATATTGATTGTACTTTCTTGAAATGTGTGTGAAAACAAAGGCCATGTCTATAGAAAAGGTCCTCCCACTCCTTAGGTAGATCTTTAACTACTGCTCAACAGTTTCTTCAGATGCAGACCGCCTCTCCAAACCTCAGATCCCTTGAAATAGTCTAGAAGCTACAGCTATCTTGACTGATCCCCTGTTCTCCTGACACTTTCTAGTCAGCACAGTTCCAATGAAGCCCCTTGCCTCTACCCCCGAAAACCATGCACAAATTAATCCATAAGACCAGCACACACAGAAAGTATCACTTATGGATAGTCAGTTTTCACAGACCTTTTGAAATTAGTGCATCTCACTAATGTAGCTATTTCTTTAGACAGGAGTCAGAATGAAATTATTCCCAAGGCCCACCCTCCAAATGCTAGTGTCTTTTCTGATGCCTACTAAATATATCCCACCAAAATAAAAATATTATTATCATCAATAAACTTGGAGTACATGACACTTCACTTCAGTCTGGTTTAATTTTCTATTCATCTAAATGTAATATTCTTTAGTTAATCCAGGAAACCAAAATGCACACACGTTTTTAAGAATAACTGTGCCATTAGTTTTCACAGACCATCTCTGCCCTGGTAGTGACAGAGAATTTTCTCTTAATCATTTATCTAGTTCTATCTGTTTTCATTGGTGAAACTTGGTCACATGCTCAGGGTCCCACTGATGGCTAGTATTGAGATGAGGAAGGTATTTTTCCCCAGGTTTGACTGGCAGTGAATGGAGCTGGGGGCAGGGTGGTTCGCCTTGCTCTGCCACATGGAGCAAGGATCACCTGCTAGAATCATTTGGGTGGATCCCGCCTAATTAGTTCCCAGCCAAGGCAGAGGCCTCAGGCATTGGTGGCACCTTAGTTGAGAGACTGCCAGTGGCACACTACAGTTTAGTTTCCTGAAGACTGAAATGCTTTAGTCTAAGGCTCTGGCTACACTAGAGAGCTTACAGCGGTGCAGCTGCACTAGTGTAGCCACTTTAAGCCAACAGGACAGAGTCCTCCTCATCAACATAATTAGGCTATGTCTACACTACAATCTTAAATCGACCTGTGGTAGGTCGACTTACAGCCACCGCTTTCATTACTGCAGTAGCGATGTCCACACTACCCTCCTTCTGTCAGTAGTGCACGTCCTCACCAGGAGCACTTCCACTAACTGAAGGGAGGCAGTGAGGGGGACTGAGAGCCAGGGCTCTCAGCTCCATACAGCTCCCCACCAGGAGGCCAGCTGCTCCCCAGGGCTTCTTGCCTCCCCGCTCCCAGTTGGAAGCAGAGGGAAGCTGCCCAGGGCTTCTTGCCTTCGGAGGGGAGATCTGCACCCGGAGTCCAGTCAGCTGCCGTGCTCCTGGCTGGGAGCAGGGAGATGGGTCTCTGAGGGGCAGCAGGGGTCTCAGTGGGGAGCAGGGAGCTTGGCAGCAGCACGGCTTGGAACAGAGACCCAGCAGCAGCTCAGCTGGGGAGCTGGCTTTCATGTCAATTTCATGGCTTTCATGAGTTTTTTCAAACTGGTTCTATATTTTTTAAATGCTTATTTTTAAACCATTCTCCCCATTTCTTCTACCTCATAATACTTACTTTGTATTCACATCAGAGACGCACATTGTGGTTTTAGCTCTTACATACACATCACCAGGAAAAATAGTAGTATTTTGAAAAAGATAAGCTATACTGTAATTGCCTCAGGGCAGACATGTACCATAGCCACAGACAATAGACATCATTTATATGTGTGTGAATTCACACATATAGAAAAGCTTAAGCTGGGGCTTGGGCATGAGATAGGTGCCTAGACTGAGATGGCTGTACCTAACCTCACTAGCAGAAACCTGTGGGGCTTCAATGGTGGAAATTTAGACCCCTAGGGACTTGAGGGGCCTGCAGGGTTAGGCAGCAGCTGAGCAAGAGTTTTGGGGATCTCAGTGGTGTCTAAATGTTGGACTTAGGCACCTATAGGGGGGATTAAGGACCTAAATTCAGATGTGGGGCTAGCCCAGAGTGGCTACATGATGCCTATTCAATGAATGTGGATCTATAGCTGGCATCCTGAGGACTGTAATATTTTGAACTAGACAGATTCTTTGCTTTAACTTTTACTGTGAGCTTACAGGACGTCCCTAATCAAATGTGTATCCATAATGCCTATATTTGCATGTGCACCATTAATTCATTTGTTCTTCTTCTTAATTTAAATAAGTAAATAAATAAATAAATAAATAAGAGAATAGGTCTGACATTAGTTATTTGTATTTGTAGAGGTGTGTTTGTAAGAATTACATATGATCCTAACATATTGCAAACCAAAATCTGCACTGATTTATGCACCGTGCAATCTCATTAAATTCAGCACGGCCCTTTATGTTTGTTTTGCTGGGGCTTGGCCCATTCATCATTTTAGTAGTAAGAGAATGATATTTCTGGAGGAGTGAGGGGTCTGAACTGGATGTATATTTTAACAATTAAAAGATTAAGAAAACATCTGTCTGCCACACAGCTACAACACAACTGCAAACAACATATTATCTCCTGTAATTTTTGGCTTACAAGTATGTACATTTTGGGAGGGGAACTGGTGGGGACTATGTCTGTAGTCTTGTGAAAGCAATGGCTATCTCTTCATATATTACCACTTCTCTGGCAATAATATTAGTTCATCAATAAGACAGCAATAAGATTCTGGATCTCTATCCAGCTATTTGTGGGAGGTTGCTCTTGGTGATGAAGGTAGTTACTTCTGGAAGAAGGAAAGCTGAATTCTGTAGCTATTCTGCTCCTTAGCATTAAAAATACAATTTGGTTAGCTGGAGTATTATACAATGGTCTCCAGAATGGAATGATATAAATTCACACAGAACTATCATTTTACTAATCTCACAAAGTCAGTTTTATTGAAAATAAAAGGCCATTCTTTGTTGAGAGGGTTCTGTGTGGGGCAATCTGGGTGCCGGCAGCTCAGTGGGGGATCTGGGTGTGGGGAGGATCTGGATTCACAGGGGTTTTTTGGGGCGTTCTGGGTGTAATGATAATGGGACTCTGCGGGGGGGTCCAGGTGAAGGTGGTTGGAGCTCAGTGGGGGGGGCTGTGTGGGGAGAAATAGAGCTTGGCAGGGGGATCTGAGTGTTGGGGTTTCAGTGGAGTGGTCCAGATGCTGATGGAGTATGGGTCACTGGAGTGGGGGATCCAGGTGCAGCCGGTTGGGGCTCGGTAGGGTGGGGATATAGGTGTGGGTGACTTGTCGGGGTGGTCCAGGTGCACAGGCTGTGGGGCTTGGTGGGGAGGTTCTGGGTGAGGGGGGTTAGGCTCAGTGGGAGGATCTGGCTATGAGGGGGAGTCTTGATGTATGTGGGGTGGGTGGATGGGGGAGCAGTTCTCCATACAGTGATCCCTCTCCTAGAAGCTGAGGCGTTATGGCTGCAGGAAGCGGGGGGAGGAGAGTTTGCAGTTTCCTACAGGTTGGAGAGAAATCTGGGAATGGGTCTGACCCAGCCCTGGATGCTATGCAGGGGAAGAGGAAGTCCCGTCCACCCAGCCCAGTCAGGACTAGCAGCTGACCCTGGCGCAGTGTAGGAGCCACCAGCAGGGTCTTCCCCAATCTGACCCCTGCCCCACAGTGATTTACCTCTCTGCTGGCTGCTCTGGGCACCCAAAACATACTGCTGGGGAGGGTCACATGACCACTCTTGTGGCTTCCCTGTTAGACAGTTATTTTTCTGCAGGGAAGCAAAGAAATCTGCAGGGGACATGAATTCTGCATGTGCACAGTGGCATAGAATTCCCCCAGTATTAACCCAAGCTAGTAGTTTTGGCACTAACTCAGGGGTGGGCAAACTTTTTGGTCCGAGGGCCACATCTGGGTGGGGAAATTGCTTGCATGAATGTAGGGCTGGTGCAGGAGGGAGTGTGGGGTGTGGGAGGGGGTGCGGTGTGCAGGAAGGGGCTCAGGGCAAGTGGTTGGGGCAGAGGAGGGGTGTGGGGTGTACGAGGGGGCTCAGGGAAGGGGGATGGGGTGCAGGAGGGGATGCACAGTGAAGGAGAGGGCTCAGGGCAGTGGTGCAGGGAGGGGTGTGGGGTGCAGAGGGGGCTCAGGGCAGGGGGTTGGGGTGAAGGAGGAGAGCAGCAGGGGGTTGGGATGCAGGCAGGGGGCTCAGGGCCGGGAGTTGGTGCGGGGTGCAGGAGGGGTTTGGGCTCCGGCCCAGCGCCGCTTACCTGGAGAGCTCCGAGGTGGCAGCGGCATGCGCTAGGGCAGGCTTCTTGCCTGCCTGCCTGCCCTGGCACCACGTCCCTGAGGGAGGGAGGACAGAGACGTCCGTGCACTGCCCTCGCCTGTGGGTACCTCCCCCGAAGCTCCTATTGGCCGCAGTTCCCCGAGGCAGGCAATCCCGCAGGCCGGATCCAAAGCCCTGAGGGGCAGGATCTGGCCTGAGGGCTGTAGTTTGCCCACCCCTGCACTAGCTGCTTAAAAATTGTGTATTATAGTTTTGATTTACCTACAAATTGATTTCATTTTCCTAAGTGATCCTTAGTACACAACTGAATAGTTGTTATAATGCCAGAAGATATGTAACTCCCTCGTAGATTTCCACCACAACTTCAACACCCCCCCCCCACACAACTATCAAACTGTCTCTAGAACACACCTATACCGACATCAATTCTTGGACAGCACAATCAGCTTAAACAATGGAACCCTACAAACAAATATATGTAAGAAACCCATCAATCACCATACTTATCTCCACATATCCACCAAACACCCCAAACAACCCCCCCAGCCCCAAAATATCTGTTATCTACAGACAGGTATCCAGATACCACAGAATTTGCTCCACAAAAAAAGTGTGGGATACACACCTAAACACACTTAAAACCTATTTTACTGAACAAGGACGGTCCACCAGAGAAGTAGATTGCATCATGGAAAGGGCCACCTAAATACCCCAGGAGAACCCAGCTCAATACAGGAAAAAGAAACCCACTGACTATACACCCCTACCTGTCACTTACCACCCCACACACTGAAACCCATATGGGATATCACCAAATAATTATAACCCATACTTGATGGGGACCACATTCTGAAAGAAATCTTTCCTGAACCCCTCTTCTGGCCTTCAAGTTGTCCATAGACCAAGACACAACAACTGAAAAGCAGCACACAACCTTACCAGAACAACAGATGCAAAACCTTCAGACAGATCTCAACTGCTATGATGATCAGTACCCTCCACATGACACCTTTCAAGATACATGGGTCTTACATATGCCTATCACAATATGTGGTGTACTTCATCCAGCATATCAAATGCCCCAATAACAACTATGTGGGTGAAACCAGACAATCACTATGATCTCAAATTAATTCACACAGAAAATCCTGAACTTGACCATCTCATGGTCACTGCCTTCCAGGTTCCCATCCACTTTTGCTTCTCCTACTAATTCTTCCCTGTTTGTGAGCAGCAGGTCAAGAAGAGCTCTGCCCCTAGTTGGTTCCTCCAGCACATGCACCAGGAAATTGTCCCCTACACTTTCCAAAAACTTCCTGGATTGTCTGTGCACCGCTGTATTGCTCTCCCAGCAGATATCAGGGTGATAGAAGTCTCTCATAAGAACCAGAGCCTGCGATCTAGTAACTTCCGTTAGTTGCTGGAAGAAAGCCTCGTCCACCTCATCCCCCTGATCTGGTGGTCTATAGCAGACTCCCACCATGACTTCACCCTTGTTGCTCACGCTTCTAAACTTAATCCAGAGACACTCAGGTTTTTCTGCAGTTTCATACCGGAGCTCTGAGCAGTCATACTGCTCTCTTGCATACAATGCAACTCCCC
This sequence comes from Lepidochelys olivacea, assembly GCF_965140295.1. Taxonomy (NCBI): domain Eukaryota; kingdom Metazoa; phylum Chordata; order Testudines; family Cheloniidae; genus Lepidochelys; species Lepidochelys olivacea. The sequence goes on from NC_140416.1 coordinate 106,993,547, forward strand.
CACCTCTTCTGCCCTGCCTGTCCATCCTGAACAGTTTATATCCATCCATGACAGTACTCCAGTCATGTGAGTTATCCCACCAAGTCTCTGTTATTCCAATCACATCATAATTCCTTGACTGTGCCAGGACTTCCAGTTCTCCCTGCTTGTTTCCCAGACTTCTTGCATTTGTGTATAGGCACTTAAGATAACTTGCTGATCGTCCCTGTTTCTCAGTATGAGGCAGGAGCCCTCCCCTTTCGTGTTCTTCTGCTCGTGCTTCCTCTCGGTATCCCACATCCCCACTTACCTCAGGGCTTTGGTCTCCTTCCCCCAGTGAACCTAGTTTAAAGCCCTCCTCAGTAGGTTAGCCAGCCTGCTTGCGAAGATGCTCTTCCCTCTCTTCGTTAGGTGGAGCCCATCTGTGCCTACCACTTCTTGGAACACCATCCCATGGTCAAATAATCCAAAGCCTTCTCTCCGACACCACCTGCGTAGCCATTCGTTGACTTCCACGATTCGACAGTCTCTACCCAGGCCTTTTCCTTCTACAGGGAGGATGGACGAAAACACCACTTGTGCCTCAAACTCCTTTATCCTTCTTCCCAGAACCATGTAGTCCACAGTGATCCGCTCAAGGTCATTCTTGGCAGTATCATTGGTGCCCACATGGAGAAGCAGGAAGGGGTAGCGATCTGAGGGCTTGATGAGTCTCGGCAGTCTCTCCGTCACATCGTGAATCCTAGCTCCTGGCAAGCAGCAGACTTCTAGGTTTTCCTGATTGGGGCGGCGGATGGATGACTCAGTCCCCCTGAGGAGAGAGTCCCCGACCACCACCACCCGCCTCCTCCTCTTGGGAGCGGTGGTCGTGGAACCCCCATCCGTAGGACAGTGCATCTCATGCCTTCCAATGGGCAGAGTCTCCTTCTGCTCCCTTCCCTCAGATGTATCATCTAGTCCACTCTCCGCCTTAGTACCTGTGGAGAGAATATGAAAACGGTTGCTTACCTGTATCTGCGCTGCTGGTACATAGACGCTCCCCTTTCTTCTTCTGGAGGTCACATGCTGCCAAATTTCTTCACCATCCTCCTGTCCCTGCTGCGCAGCCTGCTCTGAATCTTCAGAACATTGTGTCCATAGAAGCATATCCTGACGTCTGTCCAGGAAATCTTCAATTTCTCTTATGCAATGCAGGGTCGATACTTGTTTCTCCAGACCTTGAATCTTCTCTTCCAATATGGAGACGAGCTTGCACTTTGTACACACAAAGTCGCTTCTGTCCTGTGGAAGAAAGACAAACATGGCACATCCAGTGCAGGTCACAACAGCTGAACGCTCCCCATCCATATCACCTTCCTTCTATGAGCTTCCTCAGGTGTTGTAGTAACTGCTCAGAGAAGCCGGCAAGATGTAGGCCTCAGTGGGCTCGACCCGGGCGAACTCCCAGGCAAACTCCTTTTGTTGGCCTCTCTGCTGTTCGCCACTCAGCTGGTTCACAGCTGACTGGATTTTTATAACAGTCAGGCCCACTCAAGCTCACCTGGAACAAAGCACTCCCAATTCACACTTTTCAAACAACCAATCAAGCACACGGTCAAACTGTCAAACTGTCCCCACAACAGACACTCAGATACTCACCAACACAGCCTCCCTAATGCAGTCCTTAGCGTACCTCCTCTCAGACAGATCCCAGGCAAACTCCCTCTGTTAGCCTTTCTGCTGTTCGCTGCTCAGCTGGTTTCAGCAAAAAATGGTTCAGCCATTTCTGAGAATGAGGGGGAAATATGTTGTTTTTCCAATGTTAAAAAAATTCATACAATTGTTTTGTTGAGAAGTTTGGTTGTCTCCATGTTTTGGAACAGAGACTTGAAATCTGGCGTAGGGGGTCTCCCTTTCACTGTCCCCATGAAAATCCATGCAGATTTGGGCAAGTTATAAGCTTCTGAACATTGATGTTTTCAGATGCTCAGTCGGGTTGCCAACTGTCTAATCACACAAACTCAAACACCCTTGTCCCTCCCCTCCCCTCCTGCAAGGCCTTGCCCTGCCCCTTTTCTGAAGCCCTGCCCCCACTCACTCCAGCTCCCCTCCCTCCATTGCTCACTCTCTCCCACCCTCACTTACTTTCACCAGGCTGGAGCAGAGGGTTGGGGTGCAGGAGCAGGTGCGGTCTCTGGGCTGGGGGGTGGGGCCAAGGGGTTCAGAGTGTGGGAGGGGGCTCCAGGCTGAGCTTGGAGCAGGGGGTTGGGGTGTAGGAGGGGGTTTGTGGTGTAGGTTCTGGGAGGGAGTTTGGGTGTGGGAGGGGACTGGGAGAGGGGAGCGGGAGAGAGTGCAGGTGCGGGCTCCAGGAGGGAGTTTGGGTGCAGGAGGGAGTGCAGGGTGTGGGCTCTAGGAGGGAGTTTGGGTGTGGGAGGGAGTGAGGGCTCTGGCTTGGGGTGCAGACTCTGGGGTGGGGCCAGAAATGAGGAGTTCAGGGAGTGGGAGAGGGCTCCAAGCTGAGGCAGTGGGTTGGGATGTGGGAGGAGGTAAAGGGTCTGGCTGGGGGTGCAGACTCTGGAGTGGGACTGGGGATGAGGGTTTGGGGTGCAGGAGGGTGCTCCGGGCTGGGACTGAGGGGTTCAGAGGGTGGGAGGGGGATAAGGGCTGGTGTAGGGGGGTGGGGCATGGGAGGGGGTGAAGGCTCTGGGTGGCGCTTACCTCAGGCAGCTCCTGGAAGCAATGGCATGTCCCCCCTCTGGCTCCTACACAGAGGTGCGGCCAGGCGGCTCTGTGAGCTGCCCCGTCTGCAGGTGCCATCCCTGCAGCTCCCATTGGCTGCAGTTCCCGGCCAATGGGAGCTGGCGCTTGGGGCAGGGGAAGCGCACAGAGCCCCCTGGCTGCCCCTATGCCTAGGAGCCAGAGGGGGACATGCCGCTGCTTCCGGGAGTCACGCAGAGCCAGGGCAGGCAGGGAACCTGCCTTAGCTCTGTTGCACTGCTGACCAGACTTTTAATGGCCCGGACAGTGGTGCTGACTGGAGCCGCCAGGGACCCTTTTTGACTGGGCTTTCCGGTTGAAAACCGGACACCTGGCAACCCTATCTGTAACTACTAGAGAACATTCCCTTTCAGAACATGAAGTAGAACTCAGTATTCCTCAGTGACAACACTCCTATGAAATCATTGGCAAAATGAGTGTCTCACCCCCCTTCAGTTGCTAGTCCACATGGAGGATATGTTATATACTGCAGAGACTTGTCAAAACACAGCAAACCAATTAAAAATGCCTTTTTGGCTGTCAGTCAAACACAAAATGGATAATCGTTCTGTTGCAAGCAGTTGTCTAGATAATGATCCTTAGAGCTAAGACTGTACTCTAACCATAAACCCATGGAAATAGGTGTTTATAATATTCTTAAAAATAAACCTGAGAACAGCCTTCTCTCACTGGGTCTTCCAATATGCTGTGCCTTCCACTTTTGACACCTTGCAGGTATCTTATTGGTGAGCAAACTAGTATCAAGATAAACCCTTTATTGCGAACAGAAACTATGTACTGAATGAGGTAACAAAAATTTCTACTACTCTTTGCAGATCCAGGCTGCAACTGCCCTGTCCTGGGCTTCTTTGTTTCTGCTCCAGCAGGAAGTGTGTCACAGAAAACCAAAGCCTGCATCTGGAGCGTGCACAGGAAGTGTTGCATCTCTATACTGCCTTAAAGACTTATTTTATAGTGCAAAGATAAAAGTGGAGGTGGCACTGATTTCTTTTTTTTCTTTTAATACTATTTACTAGTTTAACTGCTTTACTTTTGGTTTCATTTCTGTGCCCTGTGTCTCAATACTCTGTATCTTCTGTTTAGTTCCTCCTGGTCTGATGACTGTAATTTCTTGTTGATGTGTAGCAGTTGACCCATTTACTGATCCAGCGTGTACCTGACAAAAATAGTCACTTCTTGCTCCATGCAGAAACAGTCATTTCTGACACCATGTTGTGCTTTCTAAAGCATGGTCAGGCAGCCAAGAGTATCTTCCTTGTGAATATGCTGCAGTCTCTGTATTTCAGGAACCCAGAGTGAGGCCAGGCACAAAGTTTAAACCACAATTCCTTTTACTGGATACATAACAAGATGGCACCTACAGACTCTGAACATGCAGACTCTGAGTATGCCTGTATCATGTGAGAGACCCCTCACAATTGGAGGCCGTCTGGTTATTACACATGACTAGTTTTAAAGAGACAGTATTGTCTTATACCATGCTCATCACCACAGCATCTGAGCAACTACATGTTACACGTTACAGGAAATCTGGTTTAAAATTTGTTTGAAAATCACATACCATACTCACTTTTTAACAGTGTACTACAGTTAAAAAATCCAGATATGAACATACAAGTAACAGAAATAAATCTACATGAAATTATTTCAATTTGTATGCATTTAGGAGAACATTTAAATATATCAGTTCATCATGTTTATTTCAGTCTCAGACCCTATAATCAGAGAATCAGTTGCTGTGTAAATTAGTATGTGTCATGATGTGAAGTGTATTTATTTCAATGTCAAACTTCATATTCAAATAAACATTAGTGTTTTTTGTTTTGTTTGGGTTTTTTGGTAGAAAAAGGAAATGGATTTCATTTATCACACACACATCTAAATTCAGATTTTGACTCTTTAAACGTTGGGGAAAACACTTCAGACAGAAAAGTTCTATTTAGCAGAAATTTTCTTTCTGTCACACAGGTATTGCAGAAGACCACAGTGGCCACACAGTAAGCTGATCTGGTCAATAATAAATCAATGGAAGAGTCAGGATTAAAACTCAGGAATTCATGGCTCCTTGCCCAATGCTCAATGCAGGAGTCCATGCTACCTATTGAGAAGCCAGGTCAGCCTGCTGAATAGTGTCCCTCCCAATAAAAGAAGCAATCATGCATGACAGGGACTCATGGAGCTGTGAAGAGCTGGGGAGGTCCTTGTCTCTCATAGTCTGCCAACCTTGATGCTCACTCTATCCCTTTCCCACACTGCTGCCAAACTATTCCACCCATAAAGATCCAATGGGGAGATACAGATGGAATCATGACTACTGCCTCCAGCTCTGACCCTAGCTCCTGGTTTCTGACACTCAATTCCCAGCACCTGCTCCTACCACTAGGTCTGATGCTGGCTCTGACCTCTAGGCTAGACCACCCATGTCCCAGTTGCCTGACACAGGCAAAAGTAATTTGGGACTCCAGGCCTTGAGAAAGGGGCAGGCATGTATAGACAACATCATTGTGAGAACATCCTCAGAATAAGTAGTAGCCTACACTGTATAATAGGCTTGAAGACTCGCAGCTGCAGAGACAAATTTAGGCTGGAGAGAGAGAACACTTAAAGTGTTCCAAAAGTGGAATGAAAACATCTGTAGACTTTGGCTGCCTTAGCAATTTTTTGTCAGGCCTTAAAAAAAAATCTTAAATGTGCCAAAGGAGAAAATCTCAACACAGCATCAGCAGGAGATACAATTAATTGGAACTCTTCATTCATTCTGTGCTGTGGAAGTATCAATTTAAAGATGATAAAAGAAGATGACAGAGAGGTCTCAACTCTGGAATCTAACCACCTGTATGATTACAGTCTGTATCATTTGACATAAAATTAAGCTTTCCTTTGACAGGGAAGGTGATGAAGGCAGTACATCAATACATATATCATGCTTAAAACAGCAAAAAAAGGAACCAAAGAAAATTAAAGCAAAGCAAAATTAAAGCACCCTGTTAAAAATAAAATATGCCTTATACCCTCAGCTAGGCACATCAGGTGAATTTAAGAAAGGTAATTATTTTATTTAGATTTATTTAACTTCTCCAAGTAATATCTCAGCCTATTATATTAGTTAAAAACACAAGCAATCATCAAAAACATATCTAACAGACATGAAAAAAACCAGACTTCCTACAAACCATCCCACCCTCAAAATGCACTCCCTTTCTTTCCACTATTCATAGTTTGTGGTATGATTTGCTCAGCTAAACTGCATGAAGTAAGATCTTGCATTTTCCAAATTTTTCAATTGCTTTGTTGAGGCACAAGGAAGTCAACTGATTTACCTGAAGTTATTCAGTGTTATTATTATTTCAAAAGTTCCCATCACCAGGGAATGTAGGTGTCAATATGGAACTTTAAAAAGGCATTACTGGAACATTGGAATTGCCATACTGGATTGGACTAATGGTCCATCAAGTCCAGTATCCTATCTCTGAGTAGGGACAGCTCCAGATATATCAGAGGAAGATGTGAGAAGCCTTGCAATAGATGGGGGATAATCTGTCCTGTATTAAAGACTAATTTTAACACCTAATCACTGAAAATTGGCATAAACTCTGAAGCAGTAGGTTTTATATTCCATCCATTTTCTTGTTTTAACTATTATAACTCTGGATATTCTTGTTGTCCCTATAAATGTCCAATCTATTTTTGAATCTTGCTAAAAACTTGGCCTCACTGACATCCTGTGCTAATAAGTTCCATTGTCTAACTATGCACTGTGTAAAAAAAAAAAGTATTTCCCTTTATCAGTTTTGAATTTGCCATTTTTTAATTTCTTTGAAAGTTCCCTTGCTCTCTGTCTCATAAAACAGGAGAACAAAAACTCCTAATCTACCTTCTCTATACCAGTGGTGCTCAACCTTTCCAGACTACTGTACCCCTTTCAAGAGACTGAAGCCCGAGCCTTGCCACCTGGGGCTGAAGCATGTAACTTAGCTTTGTGGGGCCCCAGCCAACTGCCCTGTTTTCCACCCCATAACACTAGCCCTGCACTTATGACCACCCTAAACCCATCTTATGATTCCCCTGTGATCACGACCCCTGGGTTGAGAAACACTGATCTAGATGAGTTGACATATCCCCTGGAAGACCCCTGTGTACCACGCATACCCCGGGTTCAGAACCACAGCTTTATACCTTTTGTTATTTTGTATACTTCTAACATGTTCCCTCTTATTCATCTCCTGTTTAATATAACCAATCCCAATCTTTTCAATCTCTTTTCATAGGGGAGTTTTCCTCTGCTCCTAATCATCTTTACTATACTTCTCTGAACTCCCTTTAATACAATATCCTTTTTGAAATGGAGGTGACTAGTACTACATACAGTATTCCAGATAAGAACAAACCACTCATTTACTGGTTTTAGGAATTATTTTTAGGAAAAGAGTTAACAATTATTTTCTTTTCTTCCTTGGACAAAGGGACAATTCCCAGGAGGCAGGAGAGGATGGCTCAAATTCCATTAGGGAAGGCCACGTGGGAGTCCAGAAACAAGTGTGTTAATGGGCACAGGCAACAGGTAGCTGTAATGTCTAATAATATCAGTCCAATAGCTGGTTCCTATAAAACAAGAGGGCATCTAGAGAGTACCTTGGATATTCCAATATTGTCCTCCAACAGGGTACATGGTTATACAGCAACATTCGGCCCAATTGTGAACTATTTCCAGTCCTATGTTGATAACTACCTATGAGGGCCTAGTTATTCAGGGACAGGCGGTAAGTTAAAATATTCCAGTAGTTAAACATTCTATTAAATACTCTGGTTACATGAATAACTTATAACATAGTTCTGCAAAACACTGTTCAATATTTTCTGCTGGGGGAAAAACATAGTTTTGCTATTTTAATTGAATTTTCATAGTTTAACAAGAAGGGAGGAAAGGAAAGAAAAGATTGAGAAAGACCAGGTTTGAACCATTCCCCAGAGAAATTTGTAGCATACCAGAAAGGTATTTTCAGTTATTTGTTTTTATTTCAAAATTTTAACTGATGTTTTTAAAGCTCCCAATTAAGTTTTGTATATAAGAAGTAAAATTAATCATACTTAAGCATTATTTTCATTGTTGACCAGCACAAATTGTATTAAAAATAAGGGGGAAAGATATGCAGTTACACAATATACCACCTTCTGTCACATCAATTAACTGAAGGTTTATGGCTGTACCGTTTTATTCATGATAGCTTGTCCATATGTATGTATGATGTATTGATATCATATGATGATCAAATACTATCCACTCTAACAGTAACTAAGGATGTTGTTAAACAGCAGCTACAAAAGATACACATTTTAAAATCAGCAAGGTTGGATAACTTGCATCTGAGAGTTTTAGAAGAGCTGGCCAATGAATTCTCTTGACTCTTAATGTTGATTTTCAATAAGTTTTTGAATACTGGGGAAGCTCCAGAAGAATGGAAGAAAGATAGTGTTGTGCCAATATTAAAAAAGGTAAGCAGGATGACCCAGGTAACTATAGGCCTTTCAGTTTAACATCAGTTGTGGGCAAGATAATAGAACAGCAGTTAAGAGATTTGATGAATAAAAAATTAAAGGAGGGTAATATAATTAATGACAATCAATGTGGACTTAAGAAAAATAGATCCTGTCACACTAACTTGGTATCTTTTTTTAAGAGATTACACTTTGGTTGATAAAGTGAATAGTGTTAATGAAATATACTTAGACTCCAGTGAGGCATTTAACTTGGGGTATTGCACACCTTCTTGATTAAAAACCTAGAAAGATATAAAATGAACATGGCACACACTAAATTGCATTAAAAGCTGGCTAACTGATAGGTCTCAAAATGTAACTGCAAATAGAATATCATCATCGGGTTGGTGTGCTTCTAGTGGGGTTCCACAGAGATCAGTTTTTGGTTCTATACTGTTAAACATTTTTATCAGTAACTGTGAAAAAAACATAAAATTAGTCTGTAGATGACATAAACATTGGGGGAGTGATAAATAATGAAAAGGACAGGTCACTGAAACAAAGCAATCTGGATCACTTGGTAAGATGAGTGCATGCAAACAATATACATTTCAATATGGCTAAATGTCAGGTCATACATCTAGGAACAAAGAATGTAGGCCATACTTACAGGATGGGAGACTCTATCCTGGGAAGCAGTGATTCTGAAAAAGACATGGGGTTCAAGGTGATAATCAGTTGAATATGAGCTGCTAGTGCAATGCTGTGGTCAAGAGGGCTTATGCAATACTTCGGTGAGTAAATAGGGGAATATTGAGTAGAAATAGGGAGGTTATTATAGTACTTCTGTATTTGGCACTGGTATGACTGCTAGTGGAATATTATGTTCAGTTCTGGTATACACACTTCAAGAAGGATATTGATAAATTAGAGGGTTCAGAGAAGAGCCATGAGAATGACTAAAGGATTGGAAAGCATGCCTTATAGTGAAAGACTTAAGGAGCTCAATCTATTTAGCTTACCTAAGAGAAGGTTAAGGAGTGACTTGATCACAGTCTATAAATACCTATATATGAAGTAGAAATTGGATAAATAAGGGCTCTTCAGTGTAGTAGACAAAGGTATAACAAGAACCAATGGCTAGATGTTGAAGCTAGACAAATTCAGACTTGAAATAAGACAAATGATTAACAATGAGGGGAAATTAATCATTGGAACAACTTAAGGGTATGGTGGATTCTCCATCAGGGAAAATTTTAAAATCCAGACTGGATGTTTTTCTAAAAGATATGCTGTAGTTCAAGTGCAACTATTGAACTTTTAGAAGAATTAATACAGGGAAGTTCTATGTTATGCAGGAGTTCAGGCTAGACGATCACAATGGTTCCTTCTGGCCTTAAAATCTATGTATCTATCTGCTCATTCATAACAATCCAGTTGCACTGATATATTATGTTTTATAAATATGTGCAGTTCTTCAATTAGGCTGTTGATTTCCTCTAGGAGAATTTGATTTGTATATAGTTCTGAATAAATTAATGTTTAACCTTTACAGCACAGCAGACCATGTCAGCAGGACAGAGCCTTACTCAAGAGAATGGATATAAATAGAATTCAGTGGGAGTTGGTACCCAGATACAAGTCTAAAGGATACTCCCAAAGATTTGTAAAGAGGTAGAAAATCCATGCTGTTCGAGAAGCTTTCCCAAAAGTGTGAGATCTTTTTTGGCAAAGTAGGATGATAATTCTTTGCAGTGTGTGGTGCTGGGTTTTATTGTGGGCTGTAGGTACTCAGGATTGATAAAGTGGTTTAGCACACTTAATCACTTCTTAAGGGCAGGATTTGGCAACTTCAACTGAGACAAAGGCTTGGAGAAATTCTTTGTTCAATGTATCTGTTTCAGCCTTTATTTTCTAATATTGGTGCTTGAGTTTTTGACTCTCTCTTCATCTGGCACAGGGTGATAGAAATCCAAGGGTATCTGTGTGGATAACAGGAGGGAATGGTCTGTTTCGGGGCCACTGTGTTGATAGTTGAGGCTAGCATACAATGATAAATATTCACCAGATCCTCTACTCTTTGTCCTGTGGGTGGAGTGCTGCTATCTTTTTGCATGCACTCTTGCATCAGTTTAACACCACACCTTTATTTAAACCAGTGTAACTTCTGGGGATGGACAAACCCTAAGAAGAGGGATTTTTTTTTAAATAAAGGAATGCCCAATAAAGATGAGCAGAACTAGATGAATAAACGTATTTCCTTCAGTGGTATACTGGACATTCTGGTCCAATATCAACCCATTCTTAAACAATTTCAGTGGTTTATAACAGCTAGATATTTTGATGCTTTAAATGTTTTGCAAGTTTAAACTGTTCAGTCCATATAGTCTAAAAAAATATTGGTTGTGGTGTTTAGGAAGCATTCAGAAGGCAGACTGGAGAGAAGGCACAACAGTTAACTGCAGCAACTGCCAATTCAGTAATCTGTTCTGGCTTCCAGACACATCTAGTTTATACTGCGCATGCTCAGACATTAACACACCTATACTAGTATAGTCATATTCATATTAACATTATATCACCTTTTTTGCGTAGTCACTCCCATACTGATAACACAATACTTGTGATTTAATAATACAATTTAATGTTATGGTGAATATATAAATCACTTGTTTGATTAGAAAAGGAGTACTTGTGACACCTTAGAGACTAACCAATTTATTTGAGCATGAGCTTTCGTAAGCTACAGCTCACTTCACGAAAGCTCATGCTCAAATAAATTTGTTAGTCTCTAAGGTGCCACAAGTACTCCTTTTCTTTTTGCGAAGACAGACTAACACGGCTGTTACTCTGAAACTTGTTTGATTAGGACGTCACTAGAACAGATAGAATTGTGTCATTTATCAACCACCTCAGCACACTGATTATTGCATATACTATACCAGATCTGGAAAAATCCAGTCATTTAACTGTTACTGTTGACTGAGATGCTTTCCATAACAAGTGGGATAAAAGGGAATATGAGACTTTTCATAAAGTAAAAGTTTCTAGCTTGGTGGTCACAAAGATAACCTTCCAAATTTTAGCAGATGCAGTGCCATCTTTCTGAAATTGCACTCTACAAAATGTGAAATAGCTCACTATTAGGAATCCCAGCGACTCAAACTGAGGTCTGACTCTGAGCTTCTCACCAGTGTTGCCTGTGGTACTCACTGTTTGGGAGTGGGAAAGGGCCTTTTTACATTTCATACTGGCCTCTGGCTCCTAAGCATCTAGTAAATTTTACCAACCCTTTATAGCAGTGCTATAGTTACAGATGAATAAGCACTTTCATTCCTAGTATTCAGACATTTAATGTTCTGACATTACCCCGTGGGTTAAATTTTCTTCTGCTTTTTCTTAGCTGAAAGGTAATTTTGGGCCAAAAGGACCCAAATTTGACAAAATTCTATTTGGATGCTTTTAACATCTATCTTTCCCGTCCATCCACACAGCTGAAACTCTTGTCCAGGCTTTCTTCTTGCATCTTGACTATTGCAACAGCTGACCTTGACAAATGTTTTCTTATTCTGCTCATATCCATTCAGTATTCTGCTGCAAAAATCCTTTTCTTAGCCCTGCCCATCTTTGCCTTCCTCTTCTCTTCCCTACTTGTTAGATTCTCAAACACACCCCTTGGTACTTTCTCCCATGCTGCCCCAAGAGTGGGAGGAGGTTTCCATAAACGTTCGCAAAGCTAACACATAATCCTCCTTTAACACTGTCCTTCAAACTCTTTTTCTATAAGGCCTACAAAAAAAAAATCGACAACTAGACTAGTGTGCTGAGACCACTACATATCAGGCTGACCAATATGGTTCATTGTTTTCTTGTACTCCCTGTCTGTGATGGTTGTCTCTTGTTTTATGCCTAAATTGTAAGCTCCTTGGGGCAGGAATCATCTTTTTGTTTTGTAGTTTTACAGAAAATCACACAATTAAGTCTGGTCCTTGAGCAGGACTCCTAGGCACTACAGTAATACAAATAATAATGTTAAGATAAGCATGAAAGAGAAAAGATGTTAATTTGTTCAGGGTTGTTCTGATGCTTTTTTATATTTGGCCTGGATGGATTAAAAAGTAGCTCCTGTTTTCAAATTATAACCTTTGCAGGGAGGTGGGCCTAGTGGAATAATGCATGTTTCCCTAAACTAGAAAACTTCACTGAAAGAAAAAGGATGATAAATTTAAAATAGCGGGATGCCCATGCAGAGTGCACCTCCATCAGTTACTTGTGATTCCATGCTGGGGTAGCTAAACCCAAGAGATGCTGTGCATCTGCAGCCTTCTATTGCGATCAATAGAGGAGCGGGTCTCAGACCGACTTCTGCAGAAGTCCAGATACACGCCAGGAAAAGCTGAGCCCATGCACCACCCAGGGTAACCCTCCTGTGAGCAGCTCAGTCCTCATCCTCAGCGGCGGCAAAGCCCATCTCCGTGGTGAGGCCCTGACGCTGCATGAGCCCGTGGGCCAGGGCTGCTGCCTCCGGCCCACGGGCATTATGTGAGCTCAAGAGACAGCTCCAGCCGGGCAGTGCCTGCGCCCCGCGGAGGCGGCTCTGCTGGGGGTGGGAGGCAGAGCTGGCTTAGTCCAGAGTGGGCGGCTCTACGCCCAGCCTAGCTGAGCCGGGGAAGCGACTCTGCTCCGAGTCTTGGAAGGGGGGAGAGCGGCTCTGCCCGGGCCCGTCCGAACGGCGGGGGGGGTGCGGCTCTAGCGCCGGGGCGCGAGACCCCAGGGAGGAGGCTGGCGGGGCGGGGCGGGGCGGGGAGGGGAGGCACTGCCAACTCCCCCGGCCGCCGCTGTGCGCGGGGATGGAGACAGCCCCGCCCCCTGGCTCACAGAGGGGAGGAGGGGGAACGTTGAGCCCACGTGACGGGGGACAGCCAATGGCGAAGCGGCGTCCCGGCTCGGCCGGGCGGAGGCAAGGCCGCCGCCGCTGCCGGGAGCTGGAGAAGGGGAAGAGCCTGAGTGGGGCGGGGGAGTCGCTGCGAGGACGCCGAGCGGGGACCCCAGGAGGCTGCGCCGCGCGCCGCGCCGCCCCGGCGCCCAACCGACCGGCCATGCCGAATAAAAACAAGAAGGAGAAGGTGAGTCAGCCCGGCCGGGGGCGCCGAAGGCCCAGGCAGCTCCTGGCGGGGCGGGCCGGGCCGGGCCGGGCCGGGGGAGCAGGCCCCTGCGGGAGAGGGGCCCGGGGGCAGAGCCGCTGCGGGGTGGCGAGCTCCGGGCGGGGGAGCTGGGCAGGGTCGGGCTGTGACGGGAGGAGGGGGGCAAGCGCTGAGGCGGGGCCGGTCGGTCCGCGCGGAGGCTGCTGAGGCGCTCCGGGGTGCTCCCCGTCGGAGGGGGTGGGGGGCGGGAGCCGAGGAGGGGGCTCTCCCTGCGGTGGGCCTAGCCCCGGCGACGCTGCGTCTTCTCGCCCAATTTGTGGGGCCCGATTCGCTCCCATCCGACCCCAGGGAGGGGGAGTTCGCGGTTCAGCAGCGCCAGAGAGATCCAGGGGTTCGCGGCGGAGAGGCAGAGGGGATTTATCGGGGGCGTGAAGGGGTAATTGCTCGGGTACGGGAGTAGTAGGGGGTGGCTACTGTATCGGGTGTATGTAGGAGGAGTGAGTTGTTAGAATAGAGCCCTTAATTTGGGGCAAGGTGGGTAGCTCTACTTTGTGTGGGAGGGAGTATTTTTAAAGGGGGGCAGGTCTCTGGGGAAGCTATTTTTAAGGTTTGGCATCTTCGCAGTTTCTTGGGTAGCTTTATTACTGTAGGTTTCAGAGTAGCAGCCGTGTTAGTCTGTATTCGCGAAAAGAAAGGGAGTACTTGTGGCACCTTAGAGACGAACCAATTTATTTGAGCATGAGCTTTCGTGAGCTACAGCTCACTGCATCGGATGCATCGAAGTCCACTGCGGGTTTTGCTATTGTTCATTTTACACGGAGGGTGATCAGATACTAAGATTAAGGCCATGTACAGGTAGAAAACCCTTAAAGGGAGTTAGTGTTAAAGCCAGGAGTCAGAGTAGCAGCTGTGTTAGTCTGTATCATCAAAAAGAAAAGGAGTACTTGTGGCACCTTAGAGACTAACACATTTATTTGAACGAAAGCGTATGCTCATATAAATGTATTAGTCTCTAAGGTGCCACAAATACTCCTTTTCTTAAAGCCAGGAGTGGAATCCAGAGCTTCTGACTTCCATTCTGTGCCTGTTCCACTAGATAGCTTCCTCTAGTCCTTTGATTTCAGGCAGTCTTTTAGCATTTCCCCATCAGTTTAAAATCAGTTGCTCATGGATTTGTCTGTGTCTTATGAATGTGTTATGTGTTAAAATAAAGATGGCCCACTACTCCAAAAAAGTTTTAGACTATGTTAATGTTTGTATTGCTTTCGTTTCCTTTATCCTGTAGTGAGAGAAATAGGGGCTGGATGTAGTCTAAGTGCAGAATTTGAAGTGAGGAGAAACTCTTGGGTTACAGACCTAGCTTTAACACTGGATTTTTAGCCTCTGTTGCTGCTCCACAGATGCAAACACCTATATAGACATGGTAGATCAGTGTAAACTGTGACTTGCACTGGAACAGCTTACCCGGTTTTCAAAGCTACACTAGGAGCTAAAAACCCAGGGTAGACGAATGCTGATTCTCTGTTGCCTTGTGCATACCATTTGCACTCTTTGCCTCTGTTTCATTAGATATAATAAATGAAGATTCATTGATGTAAATTACTTATTGGTATGTTTTGGAGAATAATGATGTTTCTAAAGCATTTTGAAGATGAAAAGTGTTAAGTATTTGTGGAATTTCTGATACTGAAATTTTAATAGTATAATAGTTAAATTTATAAATCTCTTTAATTTTCAGGAACCTCCAAAATTGGGCAAAAGTGGAAAAAGTGGTAAAGATGGACAAGATAACCAAGAACATGAGGTAATTATTGCTATAGCATATAGTCGTCTTTGTGAGAATATTTGGGAAGACTTTTCTAGAGTATTTATAATCTTTCCCACATTGATATAACTTAGAGATGGCAGAGGCTTGTTTTTTTTGGAAACCATTAGAACTCCTTTGACAGGAAAGATGTTTTACAAAGTTGCATACGACTTTTGGAAAGTGCCTTCAAGGGAATTATTCAAAATAAAATAAACTATGGTTGGTCCTTGATGACTTGCTTTCTTCTCCCAACAGCTCCTCTTTTTCCTCCACTGACGACCTCTGTCTGTCAGCTACTGTAGGCATGTATCTTTTACTCCTGGGGGAATTCTGTGCTCAAGGTTTAAGCCCCCCCCCGCAGATCTCCCTGCAGAAAAATGACTTTCTGATGTGGAAGCATAGGGAAGCACCCCTCCCCAAAAGTACAGGCATGTCGTTTTGGGTGCCTGGAGCAGCCAGTGGGGAGAGAGATCATTGTGGGGGCGGGGAAGCGGTGTGGGCCAGGGATGCCCCAGCCAGTGGCTTCTACCGTGCGCTGGGCTCAGCTACTAGTCCTGACTGAGTTGGGGTGAGGGAGGACGGGACTTGCTCGGGTCAGAACTACCCGCTGAAAACTACCTGGCCACAGGAAGCTCTGCATACATCCACACCTTGCTTCCTGCTCCCCTGTCTGCTGAAGCCCCACCCCCCTGCATCCGGAATCTCCTCGAACGTGTCCCTCTGGACCAGGACAGCCCCCCACACTAGAACTCCCATCCTGAAGAGACCCACCCCTTCTGCACCTGGACCACCTTGTTGACCCCAGCCTACTGAGTCTCAGCCAGCTGCACCCAGACCTCCATTCCCCTAGCATCCAGGCCCCCTGCACCCAGACCTCCCAGGCCAAGCCCTATTCCCTCACACACCCAGACCCTCCCTGCTGAGCCCCTTCACCTGAACCCCCCTGTAGAGTCCCATTTCCTCTTTGCCTGGAACCACCCAACGAGCCCTTGTGCATCCAAATCCCCACTGCACCTGGACCCCCCCCACTGAGATTGCCCCACCCAGAACCCTCTCATCCCACACAGAGCCCCTCCCCACTTGGATCCTGCTGGGCTGAGCCTGCCTGCCCATACGTGGTGCGAAAGGGCAAGGCTCCAGGGTGTTTCTGGGGCAGGTCCAACCCTTGTGCCATGTCAGAGTCGGGTGCAGCCTCACAGCTGAATCCAAGTTGGTGGGGGGGCGGGGATGCGGTGGCATCTAAGGGTGATTTCCCAGCTCTGTGCAGCTGTTGGCCTGTGCTCTCCAGTGCCATGCTGGAGCCTCCATGTTTATTTATTGACAAATAACATTTGCAGAATTAAAATCCTTGTGTGTAGAATTTTTTTTTTGGCACAGAATTCCCTCAGGAGTAATCTTTCCTTCCTCTAACCCTTTCGTCAGGTAAAGGGCCTGTCTTTTTCTTTTAAGGTGCCCCAGTTTTTCCGCTGTTACGTTGTCTTCTCTCTGCTGCCAATAGCTCTTCTTTCATGAACTGATTGTTACTCCATCTCTTTCAAGTGGCAGTGGCCTCTTCCAAGCTGTCAAGCGATCCTAGACTTGTGTAACAGTCTTGTTCATTGGCTGCTACTTTTTTCTCTTACGACTTTTTCTATGGGAGGGATTGCTAGTACTTTGGGAGGTAGAATTAGAATTCAAAATGACCTTGATAAATTGAAAAATTGTTCTGAAATAAACAAGATGAAATTCATTAAGTGAAAAGTAGAAGAAAAAGATCAAATGCACAACTTGAAATGGGGAATAACTGAGTAGGTGATGGTAACACTGAAAAGGATCAGGGAGTATAATAGATCACAAATTGAATATCAGTTGTACAATCTGATACAGTTGCTAAAAAGGCTAATATCATTCTGGGTATATTAACAGGAGTGTTGTATAATACAAGGGAGATAATTGTCCTGATCTGCTCAACACTGGAGAAGTCTCAATTTGATTTGTGTCCAGTTCTGGATGCCACACTTCAAGAAAGACATGGACAATTTGGCGAGAGTCCAGAGAAGAGCAACAAAAATGATAAAATGTTCAGAAAACCTGACCTATGAGAAAAGGATTGAGAAGGGACCTGATAAGTCTTCTAAACTGTTAAGGGCTGTTATAAAGAGGACAGTGATCAGTTGCTCTCCAGGTGCACTGAAATTAGAACAAGAAACAATGGGCTTAATTTGCAACAAGGGCAGTTTAGGTTAGATATTAGGAAAAATTGTCTCAGCCCTGGTCTACACTGCGGGGGGTCGACCTAAGCTATGCTGACTTCAGCTACTCGAATAGTCGACCGCTGCTGCTCCCCCGCCAACGCCGCTTCCGCCTCTCGCAAGCTAAAGTTCCAGAGTCGATTGGGAGCGTATTCAGGGATTGATTTATCGCGTCTAGACGAGACACAATAAATCGATCCCCGATAGATCGATCCGGCAGGTAGTGAAGACCTGCCCTAACTGTAAGGATAGTTAAGAACTGGAATAGGCTTCCAACTGAGATTTTGGAATTCCCGTCGCTGGAGGTTTTTAAAACAGGTTAGGCAAACACCTGTCAGGTATGTTCTAGGTATATGTGGTGCTTCCTCAACATACAGGGGTGTACTAGATGATCTCTGGAGGACTCCTTCTGCCTTACATTTCTATAATTTTTAAAACCATACACTGAATTGTTCCACTTCTGACTGACAATTCTGCTGTTATTGCTTTTGTTCCTCTCTTGCTGCTTCACTTTTACCTTTGTCAATCAGCTAGATGTGATGGCTTCAAATGGGTCAATTAAATTGCTACTCATTCTCTGTCCCACACTTCCTAGAGACCTAGCATTACATAGAATCTTTCCATTTGGAAATTTCAAACTCTGTTTGAATAGGTTTTGAAATTCCCTAAAATGTGTCAATGCCAGTCTGAAAAACTGCTTCACTGAAAAGCTCATGCACTTCTATAGTCCTGTTTGTAAATGTCTTAATTCAAACGTTTGTTTCTCTGCTGTATAAAAAGAATATTTTTGCCCTCCTTTCATTCCCAACCAAGAATTATGACACACAGGAAGAGTATGTATTTTTATTTTTACCTTGGGAAGCAAATATATTTCTTGTGAGCTTCACTGGGTTTTCATTTTTTTGTCATGAGCAGAAAGGCACTATAAGATACATATTATCAGGGTCAGTTTATTTATAGCTAACCACTGAGTAATCTAGTCATAATGTGCTTGTTAATGAATTCATGTTGAGTTGTGATTTGAAGTTTGGTGAAGGGAAATAATACTTCAGCTATTAGAGTGAAGCCTTCATCAATATGAGATCAAATCTATAGCAGATTATGCAAGCCAATGAATACCCTGAATCCCTTGTAAATTGGTTTGACCACTGTATCTTTAACTTAATACCATATAATTGAAGAACTGTTACCTTTTCATTGGGGTTGCAATTTATAAGCAATTATAAAACCTATCTTTGTCATAAGTGTTGTCTTAATATTAAATTTCTGTGCTGGTTTAGCTTAGTTATACTTACTGTGGGGGTTTCAGGATACTTGTAAGTGACAACTGTTGCTGAGGATAACGCTAGTGCACTGTTTCATTTTTTCTAATTTGGTACCTTTTGCTATGGACAAACTATGGAAATGAAAGTTCTCAATATTAAATAAGGGATGAGGCATTTCAAATAGTGGATGGAAATGTAATTTTCTTTCATGATTTCTTACTGTATTTGCTAATTTATTTGATCTGGATTACTTTTAAATTTAAAAAAAAGAAAGTTACCTGGCAGGTGAATTTTTCGGGGAAGAGCATGCTACAGCTCTTGTGTGTTACCTCCTGGTGGCACCTATTGTGAAGTATTATGTGAAGGAGCAGCACAGGCACAATCCTATGTTGCTGAAAATTCTTTGTGGTGAAAGAGGGAGAATAGGATGGGGAAGGGACTGTGACAAGGATGTGGCCTGAACATAGGATGTGCTTAGCATCTTCAGTCTACAAGGTAAAGCCACAAGAAAAATCTTGAAAACCCGAACACTTACTTGACCTTTATTGACAGAATATTTGTACATCTTGTAATATGAGAGGATAGTGTTGCAGATTTAACATTTTAAGGCAAATAACTAACCAAGATATATACTAATTTGCTGTATGCATGCTTAGAAAGGAATCTGTCAACATATCAAAGACTTGGTTGTTTCATGAGGTTATATTGATTTGTAGTAAGAGGTATACAACTTATGTGCTGAATTTCCCCCAAAAATAGACTTTTTGGAGGAGATTTTTCATGTAGGTTATCCTAGAATTTAACATAAAAGGAGTGTTTCTGTGAAGTACAACCCTTATTTCAGTATCTACCTCTGGCTAATAGATGTTTGAGATAAATAGATATTTAAATCCTTCTCTAGACCACCAACAGATTTAGAAATGCACTGACATATGTTGTTTTTTCAAGTGAATTTAATGCATGTGAAAAATGCCAGATTGCAGGGACTAGAGACTGTCCTCTGTTCAAAGAACAGGGACAACACAAGTAGCAATGGTCCACAAATATTTTATTTATAGGTGTTTCTGTAGTGCTTATCTGAACATGTGATTTGGACTTTTATAGCATTTTTTTCATCGTGGATCTCAAAGTGATTTATGAAAATGAGTAAGCATTATCCCCGTCGTACAGTTTAGAAAACTTAGGCATGGAGGGCCAGAGAAGCAACTTTCCTAAGGTTGTGCAGAAAATGCTATCTGAAATGGCTATTACAACAACCTAGATCTCTAGTGTGTTAACTTTATGTCTAATCCACAACAACCGTGCCTCTCAAATGTACTTCAACCCTGACATAGGGCCCTTTTAGAAATACCAGGAATAGTCTAGTCTCTGGTTTTGTTGGTCACAGATGGATTGTGATCTTGATTTCTAAGGGCTTGTCTACACTTGAAATGCTGCAGCTCTTTGGTGTAGACACTGCCTACACCTGTGGGAGGGGCAGTCCACCTTCCTGAGAGGCTGTAACTAGGTCAACAAATGAATTCTTCTGTCAGCCTAGTGCTGTCTATGCAGGGGGTTAGGTTGGCTTAACTGTGTCACTCAGGGGGTGTGGATTTTTCACACCCCTGAGCGACGTAGCTGAGTTGACCTAACTTTTTAGTGTAGATCAGGCCTAAGCTTTGAAGGATTGGAGTGTTGTATTTGACATCTTTTCTCCCATGTGTTTTTCAAGTGTCTGAGTTAAATGTGTTAACAAAAAAAGCAAATACTTTAAACAGCCTGAATAAAAATCACTTTCCTCACTTTTAGGGTAGATCCAAAAGCTCATTTATCCACAAGCTTTGAGTTAAGAATACATCATCATAGATTTGGGATGGGGATGATTAATTCTGAATCTGTATGTAACAACTACATTTCAAAAATGAGGATTGGGCATCAGGACATCAAAACCTGTCAAGTGATTCAGACTAACTCATATCAATAACCGTTGGGAGACTGGGGTATTTTACAGTTAAAATGTCACCGACATTAAAAACTTCTATTTTGCAATACCAGTTCTTTAAATAAAAGGGAAAATATGATTGTTTCCACCTGAATGTTGTGTTGCATACAAAAAACATACTAGAAGAAAATTGTTACGCTTGGAAAGTAAAGCACTCAGAAGTTAGGAAATACCTGAATTAAGGTTGTCTTGCTACCTTAATTTGGCTCTCTTGTGCATATGCATTATTTTAATCTTTTAATTACATGTTCACATGATATTTTTTCCCCCCAAACCCCTGCCTCATTCAGTATATAGTATGAATGGTGCTCAGAGTGGGTAACTATTTAATCACAATTAAATTAATCACAGAGACTTGGTGGGATAGTTCACGTGACTGGAATGTTGGTATAAAAGGGTACAACTTGTTCAGGCAGGGAAAAAAGGGAGGAGTTATTGCCTTGTATAGCAAAGATAAAAGTGGGAGGCAGACGTGTTGACAGTCTCTGGGTAAGGATAAAATGGGTAAAAAAACAAGGGTGATGTTACAGTAGGGGTCTACTGCAGCTCACCTAACCAGGAAGAAGAGGGGTGTGACACTCTGTACCTCAAAGTAGCACCCTGGAACCCCAGTATTCATTACTGTGATATTATGATATGTTTTGTACAAAGTATGCCTTGTGAGGTATCATTTTAAGTCTTGATATGTTGAACATTAATATCCTGTTTGATTGTATATGGTATCATTATATGTGAAATTATGAAACATTGCCAGCCAACATTTCAGTTGCAACAAAGGACCAGCCACAAATGTGCTGTTGGCCCATTAAAGAGACAGCATGTTTTGAATGGAGACTGCTTGCTCAATGGGGCCTGCCTGATCCCCATATCACAGCAAAGATTTTTCTATCAAGCTGGAAGAAAATATAAAAGAGATAAAGTGACCTCGTCACTTGGCTTCTTTCTCCTCATCTCAGTACTTGGAGGGACATCTGGAAGACACAGACTTTGAACTGGGGATGGGTGGTTGCAAACTGGAAGGTAATCCCAGCCTGTGTATTAAGGATGCTTGTACTGTTTGTCAGGGTCAGAAAAGCTGTATGATTCAACTCTTGCTTAGACTAAAACTTTACGATTTAGAAAGCATGTTTGCTTTTTATTTTTTTAAGGTAACTACCTCTGACCATAATGCATTACTTATCACTTAAAACCTATTTTTCTGTAGTTAATAAATCTGTTTGTTTTATGTTTCACCTAAAACAGTGTTTTGGTTAAAGTGCTTGGGAAATGTCAGCTCAGTTTACAAAGGCTAGTGGTGTGTCCATTCCACACTGAGGGAGTGGCAAACTATTTAATGAACTTGCACTGCCGGGGGGCCTTGAGCAGTGTAAGATGGTACAGTCCTGGGGTATAGGGCTGGAGCTGGTGGGAATTGGATGGAGCCTTTCTGTTGATGGTTCGTGAGTGACTAGGAGATCATTCATGTAACTCAGTTGGGTGTGTCCCTGCCTGTGGATGTCTGTGTAACCTGTAAAAAAACAAAAACAAAACTCCAAACAAGGAGTCTGGTGGCACCTTAAAGACTAACATTTATTTGGGCATAAGCTTTCGTGGGTAAAAAACCACTTTTGAAAAAGAGTTGGTGGGATCAGGGGGCAGGGCTGGCCTTCAGGGGTCGGCCACCCAGGCAACTGCACAGGGGCCCGCCGGGGTCAAGAAGATGCAGAAAGAAGCTGGTGTAGAGTCGGAAACTGCTCCTGGCTGGCATGGGTGGTGGTGGGTGTATGCCCAGATGTGTCCCTGCTTCCTCCTGGTGGAGGAACATGGGGGAAGGAGGGAAGACAAGCAGTGACACACAGCTACTGCTCACTCCCCTCCTTATAATGTTCCTCTGCACCCCCTCCCTCCCCGGGGACTGTGAGGTTGGGGGAGAAATACCAAACGCTCCATGCATTCAGGTCACTTTCCCACCTGGGCTGTGCTGTGAGGCAAGCATCAGGAGCTGCTGCTGCTCCTGCCCTCCCCTTATACAGCCCAGACAGGGAAAGTGACCTGGATGCAGGGAGCCTTGATGTTGCTCCTTGCCCTTCCCTGTCCCAGCCCTCTAGGGATGTGCAGAGGAGCAGTGTTCTGCGGGGGAGAGAGCAGCAGTGCCATCTTCTCTGTGCATCTAGGTCAGTTTCCGCATGTGGGCTCAGGAGGGAAGTGCAGGGGTAGGGAGCCCATGGGGGTTTGGGGCAATGTGGGGGGCTGTGCCCAAGGGGGCCAGATTAACCAAAATACAAGTTAGCCCAGGATGCCATTTTCCCTAAGGCCAGTTTTGGGATGCTCAGAGTCCAGGTTGCACCCTGGAGACCCTGTCATAGTGAGTGAGGTTTTTTTTAAACAACTAACAAAATCGTCCAAAGAACAGGACTTGGTGGTGGACTTCAGCTACCTAAACTTCTGTTTGGAAAATAATAGAACAGGGTACAGATTATCCAACGAGTTTTTGGAATGCATTGGAGACCACTTTTTATTACAGAACATAGAGTGAATAGGGGAGAGGGTGTTCTAGATTTTATTCTGGTAAATAGGAAGGAACTGGTTGAGAATTTGAAGGTGGAAAACAGTTTGGGTGAAAGTGATCATGAAGTGATAGTTCATGATTCTAAGGAATGTTAGGAAGGAAAACAGCAGAATAAAAACAACGGACTTCAAGGAGGCAGACCAGCAAACTCAGAGAACTGATAGGTAAAGTCCTGTGGAAGCAAGTCTAAGGGGGAAAAAAAGAGTTTAGAGGGGTTGGTAGGTTTTTTTAAAGAGACATAGTTAAGGGCACAAGAGAAAACTATGCAAAGGTGTAGGAAAGACAGGAAGTATGGTAAGAGACCATACTGGCTTAACCTGGAGATCTTCAATGACCTGAAACTCAGAGTCATATTACAAAGTGGAAAGTACACCAAATTACGAAGGATGAAAATACGTATAAAATAAAAAATACAAGTATGTAGGGGACAAAATTGTGCACCTTGGCCTTTCTAATGTGATTAAACGGGATAGGGACATAAAAGGTATCAAGAAAACATTTTACAGATACATTAGAAGCAAGAGGAAGACCAATGACAAAAGTAGGCCCATTATTCAATGAGACGGAAAAAACAATAACAGAAAACATCAATGACTGAAGTGTTAAATGCCTTTTTCTGTTTCAGTTTTCACCAAAATGGTTAGCAGAGATCGGATGATTAACAGTGAACATCAGTGTAAATGTTGTAGGATCTGAGGCGAAAATAGAGAGAGAACAAGTTAAGAGTTACTTAGGCTCTGTATACACTGTGTAACTTACAACAGCACAGCTGTGTTGCTGTAAGATCTCCTGTGCAGCTGCTCTTTGCCAGCAGGTGAGAGCGCTCCTGCTAGCAAAATAAAACCACCCCCAATGAACAGTGGTAGCTTTGCCGGTGGGAGAACATCTCCCGCTGACAAAGCGCTGTCCAAACCAGCGCATTTCATTAGTAAAACTTTTGTCAGTCGGGGGTGTTTTTTCATTGCCTTGACCGACAAAAGTGTTACCAAAATAAGTGCTGTGTAGACAAATCCTTAGAGAAGCAAGTTAAATGTCTTCAAGTTGGCAGGGCCTGACAAAATACATCCTAGAATACTTAAGGAACTGGCTGAAGAGATCTCAGCCATTAGTGTTTATCCTTGAGGACTTGTGCAGGACAGGAAGGAATGCAGGGACTGGAACTATCTTAATATTGTACCTGTCTATGAAAAGGGATATAAGGACAACCCATGGAATTATAGACCGTCAGCTTAACTTTGATACCCAGAAAGATAATGGAGCAAATAATCAGACAATCAATTTGTAAGCACCTAGAAGATGGTAAGTTAAGTAACAGTCAACATAGATTTGTCAAGAACAAATCATGTCAAACCAACCTAATAACCTTGGTTGACAGGGTAACAAGCCTTGTGCATGCTGGGGAAGGGGAAGCAGTAGATGTGGTACATCTCAGCTTTAGTAAGGCTTGTGGTACTGTCTCACATGATCTTCTCATAAGCAAAGCAGAGCAATATAGCATAGATGAACCTGCCCTAAAGTGGGTGCACATCTGATTTTAAAACCATACTCAGAGTAGTTATCCGAGGTTCACAATCAGTCTGGAAGGGCATATTGAGTGGGGTCCCACAGAGCTTTTTCTGCTTCTGGTTCTATTCAATATCTTCATAAATGATTTGGATAATGGCATGAAGAGTACACTAGTGGTTTGTGTGATACTAAGCTGGGAGGGATTGCAAGCATTTTGGAGGACAGGATTAGAATTCAAAATGATCTTGACAAACCGCAGAAATGGTCTGAAATAAATAGGATGGAATTCAGTAAGGACAAATGCACTGTACTACACTTAGGAAGGAATAATCAATTGCACAAATACAAATTGAGAAATGACTGCCTAGGAAAGAGTACTGCAGAAAAGATCTGGGGGTTACAGTGGATCACAAACTTACATTGTTGATTCATTTATACTGTTGCAAAAAAACCCGCAAAAAACAAACATCATTCTGGGATGTTAGCAGGACTATTGTAAGCAAGACATGAGAAATAATACTTCCAGTTTACTCAGCACTGATAAGGACTCAATTGGAATATTGTGTCCGGTTCTAGGCACCACACTTCAGGAAAGATGTGGACAAATTGGAGGAAGTCCAGAGGAGAGCAGCAAAAATGATTTAAGGTCTAGAAATCATGACCTATGAGGAAAGATTTGAGGAAAAACACACACCCCAAAACCAACAACCTGGGTTTGTTTAGTCTGTTGAAGAGAAAACTGGGTGGGTGGGGACATAAGTGTTTAAATATGTTAAAGGTTGTTCTAAAGAGGAGGGCGATAAATTTTCTCCTTAACCACTGAGGACAGGACAAGAAATAATGGGCTTACATTGCAGCAAGGGAGAGTTAGGATAGACAGTAGGAAAAACTTCCTAACTGTAAGGATAGTTAAGCACTGGAACAAATTACCTAGGGAGTTTGTGGAATCTCCATCATTAGAGGCTTTTAAGAACAGGTTGGACAAACACCTGTCAAGGATGGTCTAGGTCAGGGATCTCAAACTCAAATCACCATGAGGGCCACGTGCAGACTAGTACATTGGCCTGAGGGCCACATCACTGAAACCTTTTTGTACGATACAAAAATTTGAGACCCTTGGTCTAGATAACACTTAGTCATGCCTCAGTGCCGGGGACTAGATTGGATGTCTTATTGAGGTCCCATCCAGTCCTACATTTCTACAGTTTCTGTGATTTCTTATCATTTACGCATGGCTCTATGCATAATTTCATGCAAACCATCTGAACGCTTCAGTGAATACAGAATTATATATTTCTTCATGGGCTTTTCTATGGTGCTTCATTATTGCATTTGAGTGCTTTACAAACATTCATGAATTTACTTTCACAATACCCCTGTGATATATGTGGGTGGCATTATCCTTGTTTTATGGATGGGGAACTGAGGCACAGATTAAAGCCATTATTAAATTAGATTAAAGATTATCAGAAGTTTCCTCTAATTCTGGGTGCCCAATTTGAGAAGCCTAGAATCTGATTTTTCAGAGTGCTTTGTGTTTTATAGCACTTTATATGTCCAGACTATAGCTCCCATTGATATCAGTTGCAGCTGGTAAATCTGACCACAGGTGTCTCAGGTTGGGTACCTAGAGTACGAGGAATGCACGGTAGCTACCTTTGACCGGTTTGGTTTGTAATTTGAATAGCCTTGGCTAGCAGTTCTATAGCAGATTCAAGGATAGAGTTAAGTTCTCCAGGATTGCATTCAGCTGCCTTGACCATAAGACCGTACTTTCTCTTCTTGTTTTTCCCTGCTTGGTTTACCACACACCTTCCAACCTCAACAAATGAGGCAGGGATCCTACACACAAGTTGCTTTCACTACACAACCTTGATTCATCCCCAGAGTACTGTCCAGCCTATGTGCTTAATGAGTCAGAAGTCTTTTGGAAAAAGTAATGTGATCATGTAACTACTATATCATAATGTATACACACAGGCCAAATTTTGGAATTTGTTAACTTTTGAACACTTGACTTTGTCACCTTAACCTTCTTTTAATGTTGTTTATGTAATTTCTTAAGTTTTTTTTAAATACGTAGAAATTGTGTTTTCAGTTTTTGTCATGTGGAAGCGTATTGTTTGCTCACATGGGTTATCGGTAAGGTTTAGATCTTTAAATCCACAACACAGTCCTCTGCCTCTTGAGCTAATAGTCACTGGTAGTGGTAGAAGGCTCATTTCATCTATGGACTGGCTGCCACTTGAGGGGATGGAGACACGTACTTTGCCAGCAGATTTCACAGCGCTAATTGCTGTGCAGCAAAGAGATGCTGAGACTAAGGGATAATGGGTTCAGTTGTTCAGTTATAGGTTTTGTGGGGAGGATGCTGTTGTGGGTATAGTTTTCCCCCCACTTCTTGTTCCTCTCCACTTTTCATTCAGTTTTAGGTTGAATCCTCTTTCTCCTCTGTGCTGCCTTGTCGCCAGGAAGTGAGCATTGAGATACAGTAGAGACAATTTCCCTGCTCTCAGTTCTGTGCCCAGCACCACAGTGGCTGCTGGAGCAACAGCTGAAGGGAAGATCCTGCTCAGCTCCTGTAGCTTGAGGTTGGAGAGTTTTATTATTTATTTTTATTGCCATAGTGCCTAGAGATCCAGTCTTGGGCTAGGTGCTATACAGACATTGAACAAAGACTGTCTCTGCCCCAGAGAGTATATGGTCTAAATATAAGACAAGGACAACTGATATGCAAATGAGTACAGGGAAACAATGAGAGGACATTGGTCAGCATGATCCTATTCTCCTCTTTTTCCTGGAAGATTGAGAACTGGTAGGATGACAGAGATACCCCACAAGTGCAACCTGATAGGGAAAGTGGTCTTTATCTAGGCTACTTAAAACTCTGGTGTACCTTTATTTGCTTTGGTTTAATACTAATTTACTTCAAATGCCTGAGAAACATTAGGAGACATTTGTGTGTGGGTGGAGAAGTCTGAATATTTAACTCTGACACTTCAAACCCTGGGTGAGAGTTTGCATGATGCTCAATCCATATCTGACCTTTGATAGCAGAGCCAGAGGAAACCTGACTTTAATATTCCTGATATTTTTAATGTTAAGTGTAAGTGTGTGTGTGTGTGTGTGAGCCACACATACACACAGCTTGCTCGCTCGCTTATGGCTTCTTCATATATCTTAAACAAAAAAAGAACAAACCCATTTTTTTCCTTTGCAGGTCACCATTAACTGTTGCAGTAGCATAAAAGTATCCTGTTTGGATAGTTATTCTACAGTTTAATGCATTCACTGTAATCATGTCAGAACAATTTAATCTGTAATCATAATTATGCAAAATATATGTGTAGTTGCCTAATAGACTATTTTTTTGCATTGAATTTTCCCCCTGAAAAATTCAAAAATAATAATAATGCAATGGGCAGACATCTAAATATAGTAATTACTGTCAATATTAGGGCATATAAATTAAAATGTAGAAGCCTATTGCTGTATGCTTTACTTGCAATGCTATCTTTGGCTGATCACTTTGTTTTAAAAAAATATTCTGAGCTTTTTTCTAGCTGTTAAAACAGCAGGTATGGTATGTTGGGATTTTTTTTGCTCACCTTAAACATAAGATAACATAAAAACAGACATTCTGGGTCAGGCCAGTGGTCTAGCTAGCTCAGTATCCTGTCTTCCAACAATGGATGGTTCCAGATGCTTCAGAGGGACTGGACAGAGCAAAGCAATTTATCGAGTGATTGTCCCCTTTCGTCCAATCCCAACTTCTAGCAGTCAGCTGTTTAGGGACACCCAAGAATGGGGTTGCATCCATGACCATCTTGGCTAGTAGTATTGATGGACCTATCTCCCATGAACTTCTCTAATTCTTTTTTGAACCCAGTTATACTTTTGGCCTTCACACCATCCCCTGGCAATGAGTTCTACGGGTTGACTGTGTGTTGTGTGAAGAAGTACTTTCTTATGTTTGTTCTCAGCCTTCTGCCTATTAATATAGTGGGGTGACCCCTTGTTCTTGTTTACACCTTCCCCTATTCACTTTCTCCACACCATTCATAAGTTTATAGACCTCTATCGTATCCCCTTTTAGTAGTCCCTTTTCCAAGATGAAGAGGCTGTCTTTTTAATCTCTCCTCATGGAAGTTGTTCCATAACCTTAATCATTTTTTGTTGCCCTTCTCTGTACTTTTTCCAGTTCGAGTGTATCTTTTTTGAGATGGGGTAATTAAAACTGCATTCAGTATTCAAGGTGTGGATATACCATGGATTTATATAATGGCATTATGATATTTTATCTATCCCTTTTCTAATGCCATTGTTTTGCTTTTTTGACAGTTGCTGCACATGGATAGTTCTCTGAAAAAAATCTGCTCAATGATGATTCTAAGAGCTCTTTCTTAAATGGTTATCGCTAATTTAGACCCCATCATTTTCGTATGTGTGGTTGGGGTGATGTTTTATGTTTTGCAGTATGCGTTAGTTTACATTTATCAGTATTGAATTTCATCTGCCATTTTGTTGCCTGGTCTCCCAGTTTTGTGAGATTCCTTTGTAACTCTTCACAGTCAGCTTTGGACTTAATTATCTTTGGACTTAATTACTGTATATACTTGTTCATAAGCCGAATTTTTTTAGTAAAAAAGGGAAGCACCAGAGAAGGGATATAATGGGTATAGAGGGAGGAGAGGTGGGACACAGCCCCTCCCCCAAACAGAGTGGGCAAGGAGAGGCAGCACGACCAGCAGAGCTAGAAGGGAAGAGGCAGGGCCAGAGTCTCTCCGCTTCTGGCCACGCTGCTTTCCCACCGGCCTCCGAAGAAGCTGCAGCTCCGGGGCTGGCAGGCTGTAGCCGTGCTGCTTGGCCCCGCCTCCCAGAGCAGGCTGCAGCCGTGCTGCCCGGTTGCAGCCCGCCAGAGCAGCTCCAGCCAGGCCAGAGACATCCTCCCCTGGCCCTCCCCAGCTAAGGTGGGAAGGGATGGGTTCGGGGGAGTGTGGGGATCCTGGGCTAGGGGTGGGGTCATGTGGGGGGTTGTCACAGGGGTTACTCCCCTGACCCCCCAGCTTCTCCCCCTCCAAAAATTTCCCCAGCAGTTGCTGTTCCGGCCCGTCAGAGTAAGCAGCTGGTGCACCGGGACACTTTGTTTACTTAGGTTTACCTCCGTGCCTGTGGACGCTTGAGGTAAACAAACCATCTCGGCCCACCAGCGGCTTATCCTGATGGCCCGGGAGCCAAAGTTTGCTGACCCCTGAATTATAGGGTCGGCTTATGAATGGGTCATAAAAATTTTCCATGTTTACTTATCCGTCTTGGGGGGAGGGAGGGTCGGCTTATAAACGAACCGTCTTATGATCGAGTATATACGGTATCTTGAGTAATTTTTGTATTGTCTTCAAACTTTGTCACCTCACTGTTTACCCCCTTTTCTAGATTGCTTATGACTATGTTAAATGACACTGGTCTCACTACAGATCCTTGGGGGCCCAGCCCTGCTAATTACCTCTCTCCACTGTGACAACTGGCCATTTATTCCTACCCTTTGTTTCCTATCTTTTAACCAGTAACGGATCCATGAGAGGTCCTTCCTGTTATCCCATGACTGCTTATTTTGCTTAAGAGCCTTTGGTGAGGGACCTTGTCAAAGGTTTTCTGAAAGTCCAAGTACAGTATACTATATCCACTGGATCATCCTTGTCTGCATGTTTGTTGACACCTTAAAAGAATTCTAACAGATTGGCATGGCATGGCATGATTTCCCTTTTACAAAATTCATGCTGATTCTTCCTCAGCATAAGAGAATATGAATATAAACTATGATTTGGATGGTGTCCAAGTTTCAAAACTTTATACCATACTCTAGTTGACTTTTTTGGGGGGAAAGGGGTAAGGGAAGGATTGGCTTCCTCTGTATCTGTGTTCTTAAGTTGATTTCAGAATTTGTTCAATGAAACCCTACTTAATTCTGCTTAGTTTTAGAAATCGGGTAAGTTCAAACAGTAAAATGTGCTTTTCAGCAGGAACAAACTGTAAAAAGTAACAAGAAAATAAAACTTACAAATTACAGTAGCCATTTTTAAATTTCTGTTGTCGGCCATCTTGCTGAAAAGAATTTGACCCAATGTCAGAGGTTGTTAAACTGTTAGTTAGTTTGAAAACTAATTCACAATCCACAAATTAAGGCTTTCTTGTGATTAAACACTATTGAAGTGTGTTGGATACTGGCCCAGAATCTGTGACATTGGGTCTTGCATTGCCAGTATCTCACATCTGTCACTTTTCAGTATGCTTGCTACCACATAGAGTACACTCAAGTGCACCAGTTGTAGATCATGAGCTTTACAATTGTTGAAAGTTTTACTTTTCAAACTTTCAGGTTCCTGGGGTGACTAAATTGGTGGCATATTTTTCTCAAGAATATTAATCCAATTACAAAATTGTGGCCTTATTATCTAAAGGAGGATAAATAAAATGACTTCTCCAACATTCTATAAGAGCCTAGAAGAAGTGTTTTACTCCCCCCGCCCAACAAAAGGGTGAGAGAATACTAATGTTTTTATGACTTCTTCCTTTTTGCTTTCTGGCTACAAGCATTCAGTGGTCTTTTTAACTAGTGAAAGCTATTAATTGCTGTATTAAAAAGGGAGTATATTTTGTAAATGCCCGAACTTTTTTCTTCATTTGTGAGTTTCTTAAAAATGCTTTTAATTTTTTTTAATACTGCAGTGGAAACTGGAGTAGTTTATGTGAGAACTCTGTGGGAGGGTGATCTTTTTTTTAAAAAAAAGCTTCCTTAGCAATAGGGACTGTACTGATAAACCACTAGTAACACCTTTTCAGTGGATTTTTTTCATGAACATACATCTGGCAATTTAAAGAATTTTATGAAAATCTGGAATTTTGAAATAATTTTTCACTTTATATGTAGAAAATGTCTTTAATCCTGTTGTAACCACAACAACAACAAATTCCAAATCACTGAAAGACAGGCGTTGGTATCTCGTTTTTACCTTAATTGCCTTAATAGTCATAAGTAATCCAAGAAATTCACAGGAACTACTGTTAACAGAAATTCGAAATGAGAGCAGTCCATAACAATTGCATGGAAAGCTGGCTGTGTATAGGTTCTTGCATAGAGATTTTGAGGTAAGCAGTTTCCCAGTGTTTCAAGTATCAAGTACCAACAAAGGCTGTTGGCAAGGTTGGCTCCACAGGATTAAAAAACAGCTTTACCAAAATTTTTACAGTTAGTGTATTGGTGGGTGGATTTCTAAGAAGAGGTGGCCCAAAAAACTTAATGGGACTTAATTTTGAAAAATAAAACAAGACTATGAAGGAAAACTAAAACTTCCATTGCTATGATTGTGTTTACTGATACTTCTGTTAGCCACTGATGAAAGAACTACTTTGTATGCAAACCGCGTACATTACCCGCGTCCTCGCATGTAACCCTTCATCTACAACTACTTATTTCCTTATTCACACAAGAAAAAATTAAATATTTCACTTACTGTTTTACGATAACTTGCCATTTTTTGCAGTTAAAACTTGAGGACACTAAATATAATTTTGAAAATATTATAGCTTCAGGATAGGAGTTTATTTCTGAAAATACATGTAAAATGGCACATGATTAGAAAGAATCTTAGCACATCAGATGCACAGTGAAAAACAATTTTATTCATTTAATTACTAAATCAAAGTAAAAGGGGAAATATATAAAAAGCTAACTCTTTAACAGATGCGTTTTGTAGGAGGCAGTTTTGTTAACTTATTTGTCTTGTTCTTGTGGCTAATGAAATTGAAATGCATTTGGTGTGCTAGGACTGTTCCTGAGCGTTTTCTGTAAAAATGTCTTTATCAGTTCTAGAACATAGAGGAAAATTAATTTCTTCTTTATACTAAGTACTTTTCAATCTACCGAGACTTCTTTGTGTTTACTGGTATTTTTGGGAGTTTATACCATACTCTAGTTGCCTTTTTGGGAAAGGAGAGTTATACTTTTGTGAATTGATCAAAATCTGGATAGTCAGTTTGTATAAAGGAAATGCTAACATCTTGTTAAGTCCCCTCCATTTTTGTCAATGTGTAATCTATGCTGCTGAATATCTCCAAAAACATTTTTAGCTGCCTTAATTTCTTGATAAGGCTCTTTGAGGTATGAAAGATGATAGATTTTTTATAAACATTTTTCTCTTACTTGTAAAAGTGTCCATGACTAAGGAGGCAATTAGTATAGGTGATAGGTAGTTGCCTCTTTTGGTTAACCAGTATCTGAAATTAAGTTTGTATTCCATTAAACAAAGTTAATGTAGTAAAACTCCATGTACTATACTGTATTACTAGTTTTAATCTGGTAATTTTGTTTAAACTATTAACTATCTGAAAGTCTTTTGGCTCCTTTCCCTGCAGATCAACAACAGTGTGGAGTCTGAACTCTGGAAATGTTAAGTGGTTTTAAATGGGCCATGTTAGAGCTTGGACCCTCAAAGCTGTCAGGTCTGCTTCTCTAAATTGGGTACAGAATGATACTCCTTATTTTAGCAAAAAAACAAAACAGTTTTAAAACTAAAAGTGTAATTAAACTACATGAGGAGTCCTGGTGGATTGATTTAAATCATAAGTGTTAATTATGATTGAAAACAGCAAGCAAGAAACTTTGATTTAAATCAATTATTTCAATCTTATTTTGCATTAATACTTGTTAGTTATTTCCTAAAGAGAGGTCCATTCTCCTTGATTAGTATATAACCATTAAAATGTGTTGATTTGCAGCTAAATGTTGCCTTTAGTTAACCAAAGGGTACATTATAATTATTCAAATTTATTTAAACTGTGCAATTGCTTAAAATACATTTATTCAGTTTCTTATTTTTATATTTTATTATGTTAGAAAATGATGAATGAGGCATTTCTTAGTTGCTAAGTGTTTTGTTTTGGCTCCTGGTTTGTGTCAAGCTGCAGTTGGATGAACATTGGAATTCACTGCAGAAAAACAGCATTCTAAAATTGTTTGTTAAATAAAACTATCTTACATTTTTTCTGCTGTATCCAGAACATTAAAGTTTATTGAAACATATTTTACATTTAAAATTGATTTACTAAACAAAAGAAGTATGTGTAGTTAGTTGATTGAACGGATTGTTTCTGATCACCTTGCCCTTCAAGATTTTAGTCCTAGTAGATTTCATGCTCTCATACCTTGTTTTTATTCAGCGATTGGAAGAGGGAAAACAAGCTTTCCTGTTTTTTTCAACTCTCAATTGGATTCTCAGTTTTCAATGAAACTCAGTAGTCCAAATGAAGAAAATATTCTTTTTGCACCTGCTAGCTGAACTGAAATCAAACGCAATTAAGGCAAAAACATTTCTGTACAACAGAAACTGAAAGTACTTACATTTATAAAAATGTGAATACTGGCTTTGGCTCCATTATAAAGAATGAAAATATTATTGATACTGTAGTACATGGCATTGTGACATTTGTAATTACAGTTTTGTAGTGTACTATATATTGAATTTGGGCAATACATTAAATGAAGGCAGTATGTTGAATAAGTGTCAGAATGTCTTGAGTGAACTACTTTGGTTTTCATTGTAAGATTTCTTTACAGCCTAATTTAATTTGCTTTTAAATGTAATTGCTAAAAAATTACATTTCAATTTGCAAACATCTATTTTAAGATTTTTATATATTTAAATAAATTAGGGGGAAAAGAAGTTCAATTGGTTGAATTGCCACCACATTTTATTCTCTAGTACATATCCAAAGATACCTGAGAACTTCAGCTTCAGTACAAATATGCATTGCATAGGATTCATGTATGAAATGTCTCCTGATATTTTACAAAGTACTCAATCCCTAAGAATCCTGAATCCCCTTTCACTTAGCAATAAGTGCTGTCGTCTTCCCTGAGTTGACCTTGAGCCAATGACTTATTTATTTTCTGATCTCTTCCAAATAGCTAATATTAGGCAATAGCCAAGGCAACTTACAATTAAGCAGCATCTGTGTATGGGTGCTGCTAGGAGGCTGTAAGCTCTCATGATCTCTTCAAATAGTTTTATGTGGATGTTGAAGAGAAGAGAGTATGGATTTTTGTGGAACTCTGCAAGAGAGCTTGGAATACAACACATCTGAAGAAAAAGCTATTGCAGTTATCAAATGCAGCTGTTTTAACAGTTTCTTCCAGTTCAGTGGTTCATCATTCTTTCAACGTTGATAACACATGTTGTTACAGTGTAGGTCTGTTTACTTTTAGCAGTTGGACCAAATGAGGTTGGTTAACCTGCTGCTGCTTCAGGATGATGGACTATGTCCTTTCAGGGCAAGCAGTTGATCTCATGATTTTAGATTGAGAGTCTCAGGTTAATCCCATCAGACATGCACTTCTGAAATGCCTCATATCTTCTGCTAATTATTGTGCTTCACATGACTACTGAGTCAATAAACAATCCAGCCTCTTTAGTGGTAAAAACTTTATGCAGGAATAAGAGTGTTAGGGTGTCTTGGCTGTTTCAAGTATAGGCAAGTACATTCTGACCATCTAAATTCCATGTAGTTTGACTCTTTGCTTTCCCTCCAGAAAAACAACCCACACCTATTGTATAGAGTAGCTGGCACATTCTACCCCAGACGTGGCTGCATTTCAAAAATGGGTGATCAATCCCTAACATATATAGCTCCTTAAGTATTTTGGCAACCTTCAGGATGATGATTTGCTATTTTAAAGTTTTTTCCTTTATTGATGCTGATTTTATTATATAGCAAGTTTAAGGTTGTGTTTTAATTTAGTTCTAAAACTACAGTTTAGAAATAACATTAAGAAAAAGACAACTTGAGTTATCTTAGGAGTGCCAGAGTCCTACTTTACTGATTCAAAAATAGTAATTTAAATAAAAAGTTAAAGGTCACTTACTCGAACAGGCGAAAATAGGACAAATGCAAGATGGAGAGAATGGGCAAACTCTGCTTTTACCTAAGTTTCAAGATCTGCTTACACTGTACGGTATGTGGGCTGTAGGTAAATATAATTTTAGTGAAACTTGGCACTTAAATTGAGCTTTTCTCTGACTTTATTTAAACTCTGGAAACTGCAATTTGTATAGGTACACACACCTTCCTGACAGAGGAAGGAGAGCAGTTTCCCCATCTGACAGCTGCCAAATCTAACTCCAAAGTCACAGTGACAATGAACACAGTAAGTTTTTCTAGTAGGGAAGAATCCTGTTAATAATACGCGTACTGTTAACACAAATCCAGACTATATCCATTCAAATAACAGATTCTGTTAAAGTTCAATGCGTGCAGTTCACTCTGCTATAGAGTTGTTAGAACAAGGAAGTACTCTTTAGGTCAAAGAGGGGTAAAAATGTGTCTACACATATAATTTCAAGACTACAGCACTAGTTTTAAAAAGCAGAACTATATTTATTCTAAAATTTAGAAATACATTTTGAAAAAATTATATTTTCTATATGAAACTAACAGTAAAACAAATCTCATACTGTCACCAACACCTCATTTAATCAAATTTCTTCTTCCACAGCCACAGAAATATTGAAACTGCTATAATTAAATTTTTAAAGTAAAAAAAAAATTAGTATCTATACAGAGTTTGATCAAAGAAACAGTGGCATTTTCCATTAAGTATTGTCTCAGATATGATATGCTTACAATTTTACATAACAAAAATGAAGAATCTGAATAAGTAATTTACTAAACCAAGCTATCACAATTGCTTGAATAATATCTGGTTTTCATACCAACAAGAACAAATGAACATCGGGGGAAAAACGTTATGAAATCAAAACTGACCCACGATTTTAAATACCAGTCCATCCTGACTGCACCATCAAATGGTTTTAATATAGCCTCTCATTAAGTTCTCATTTTTCTTGTGATGGTACAGTGCCCCTCTTCTAAAGGTTTAATTCTCACTAGCTTTCCTGACAGCTAGAATTTTTTTTTTCTGCATCTTATAAAGGCAGTATCAGAAATAGTGTCTGACAAACTTTTGTGTTTAGATGTATAGAAAGGTTAGTCAGTGACATATAGGAATCAGACTTGTAATTTGTAAGCTGTTCTATGACTTTGATTCTAAAGTGGATCCCGTAGTACTTAGTATTGAAAGGGGTTATTTGACAATAGGTGATAAAAATTGTGTTAGTCCTTATTAAAAATTTTTAGGAAGTCAGCCGTAGGTCCCTATATCTGTAAAATGTGTAGATACAGGGATGGATTTAAAGACTTAGGCTATGTCTACACTTCCACTTACGTCAGTATAACTTATGTTACTCGGGTGTGAATAAGCCACCCCTCTAGAGACATGAGTTACACTGACCTAAGTGCTGGTGTGTATAGTGCTATGTTGACGAGAGAGCTTCTGCAGACGTAGGTGCGGCCGCTCCTTGGGGGTGGATTGATTAAGTCAATGGGAGAGCTTTCTCCCGTCAGTGTAGAGTGGCTACACTAGAGAGTTTACAGCGGCACAACAGTGTACAACAAAATTGTAGCTTTGCTGAGGGCACATTTCTTGCTTATGCCATCTGTTTGGAGATTTCAGTTGCATAAATGAAATCAACAAGATGTTGAGGTGGCTGCGAGCTGGGTCATAATGCTGAACAATATAACTTTGGTAATTTTCTCAATGACCTGCTGCAAGATCGCCTTGTTTGTGGAGTTCAGGATAAAGTGCTTCAAGGCTGTCTTCTTGCTGAGCCAAATTTGACATTTGCCATTGCTAGGAAAAGACCCTGGCTACTGAAACAGCATCATTGCCCGCTGAGAAAATTTTTGTTGTGACAACCAACATGAACACTGTCACAATCAGAAAATTGTCATTGACCAACTTAGCAGAATAATGGGAACTCAAGCACAATGTTGTTGGACAAGATTAATTGTCGGAACATCTGTTTAGGCTGCGGAGAACAGCATCAGTGCTCTGCATGTAGATTCAAAGATATGGAGTGCCGATTCTGCAAAAAGAAAGGTCACATTGTGTGAGTCTGCTAATCAAGATCAACAGTGTGAAGCAAAAGGACTATTGCAAGCATTCTCCTCCTCAAGTGTCAACCAAACTCAACACTTCCTTCAACAATGATGTCAAGAAGCTTTACCGTATTCAGAGGAACAAAGAATCTCAAGGTTCTGAAATGTTTGCAACAGTGTTCATTAATGGTCATGAGTACGAAATGGAAGTCCACTCAGGCTCTGGAGCGTCAACGAAGAGACCTTGTCTTTTTTCCCCTCTCATTTTACTCCCATATTGGCAAGTGTCTTGCGTGGCTTTGGAGACTACAATGGACAAAAAGTTAACTTCATCAGAAGCTGTAATGTAAATGTTTGCTACAACTTTTTCCATGCAAGATTGCCTCTCATCATTCCAAAATGTCAGTGTGAAAGCCTCTTACGCAGGAACTGGTTCACACTATTGAGAATCAGCATCCATGCCATCAGCAAAGAACGACTAAAACAGATAGTCGACAAATTCCCTCAAGTGTTTATGGAAGAATTGGAAGTTTACGAGGAGCACAAGTGTTGCTCCACTTGGATTCAGCAGTTGTGCTGATCAACATGAAGGTCTGGAATGTACCATTTCCCCTATGTCTGAAGATTGATGCTGAGCTAGAACTACAGGGAATCCTTGAGCCAGTTACACTTACAAAATGAGTTACGTGACTGTATGTGTAGTCGAGCAGAATGACGACATGCGAATCTATGGAGATTATAAGTGCACTTCAAACAAGGCACTCAAACAGCACCTTTACCCAGTGCTTGCTGTTAACCAACTGCTCAGTGTTCTGGCTGGAGGAAAAGTCTTTGGAAAACCTTCCCCAAGCATATCACCAGCTGATATGCAGACCATTATTACTCATTGAGGTCATTTTGAGTCTAGTGTCTCCAGTTTGGCATTTCTGTTGCACCAAGAATTTTCCAACATTTAATGGAAACTCTGCTTTCCAGAATTCCTGATGCTGTACCATATGGAAGTCCTGCTACGAGATCAACAGAGGATGAACGTGCTGAGCAATTTTGAGAAGTCTTGAACCGATTCGAGAAATCAGGCATTTGAATCAAGAAGGAAAAATGTGAAATTGGAGTTACAAGTGTCACCTTCTTGGATTATTCCATCAACGCATCTGGTATCCACCTGACAGAAAACAAGATGTGAGCAATCCCTGATGCCCCGAGCCAAATTCCAAACAGGAACTTCAAGCATTTGTGGGGTTGCTCAACTTCTATCAGTGTTCTTTCAAAAAAGGCAGCAGTCGCTGAACATCATCATTACATTCTTGACAAGGAAGTTCCATAGAAATGGACTCTCCTGTATGCAGAAGCCTTCAAGAAGTTATTGACATCCGACTCTGTTCTCATCCACTGACGAACAGAGGCTGTTGATTATCTGTGATGCATCAAAATGGCAACAAAAATGATTAGGGGACTGGAACACATGATTTATGAGGGAGCTGGGATTGTTTAGCCTGCAGAAGAGAAGAATGAGGGGGGATTTGATAGCTGCTTTCAACTACCTGAAAGGGGGTTCCAAAGAGGATGGCTCTAGACTGTTCTCAATGGTAGCAGATGACAGAATGAGGAGTAATGGTCTCAAGTTGCAGTGGGGGAGGTTTAGATTGGATATTAGGAAAAACTTTTTCACTAAGAGGGTGGTGAAACACTGGAATGAGTTACCTAGGGAGGTGGTAGAATCTCCTTCCTTAGAGGTTTTTAAGGTCAGGCTTGACAAAGCCCTGGCTGGGATGATTTAACTGGGAATTGGTCCTGCTTTGAGCAGGGGGTTGGACTAGATGACCTTCTGGGGTCCCTTCCAACCCTGATATTCTATGATTCTATGATCACCTTATGACATCGGAGCTGTTCTCAGCCATCCCTTGCCAGATGAAACTGAGGCACCTATCGCCTACTATTTCAGAACCTTCCAGTCCACCAAGAGAAAATATGCATATATTCGTGAAGAAGTGCATGCTATCATTGCTGCAGTCAAGGAATTCCACAAATACATCTATAGTTCTGTGATTGAGATTCGTACTGACCACAAGCCACTTCTAGGAATTCTCTCCAATAACAAGTCAACACCTCCAGTCATGTCATTGTGAAAGCAACAGTGGAGTGTCTTATTAAGTGCTTATGACAACGTGCCTGTCTACAAGCCAGAAAAGTCTATCGCTAACACTCACACACTGCGACGAATGCTGCTACAGAGGCTGGATTTTGCCATTCCTTCTCCAACTGAAGTTTTGGAATCCCTCCCTGACCCACCACTTATGGCTGACTCAACTGGGAGTAGAGAGGATAGGTGGCCAGCTGGGAAACTGCCTGTAGAGTTCGAACCATTTTTAAATTGTCAACATGGGCTTTATGCCCATAAAGGTTGCCTCTTAAGGGGATGTGTTTTTATTTCAGAAAGAGGTAATTGAGTCACCTTAGATACGTTACGTGCCGCACATCCAGGAATTGTGCACGTGAAAGCATTAGCCAGAAGTTATGTCTGGTGGCCAGGTATCGATGCTGACCTAGAAAGAATTGTAAATGAGACTTGGTCTACACTACAGAGTTAAGTTGACATAAGGCAGCTTACATTGACCTAAATATGTAAGTACATACACTACAACGTTGCTTCCGCCGATGTAAGTTGTCCACTATACTTTACCTCTGCGAGAGGAGTAGTGCTTAGGTCGATGTAGTTAAGGTGGTGCAGAGTCTGTGTTGACACTGAATTACTTACATCACCTGTTGGCTGTTAGCCCTGTGTGGAGCCCCCCTGCTCTGGGTCTGACAACTGGGGCCCACAGCTGTCAACCCCATGCGGGACCCCAGGGTGAAGCGGGGCTCCAGCTGTTTGCTGCACAATGCCCCACAGAGTTAAGTTGGTGGAAACATTTCTGAGGAGGACGCAAACCATGGATAAAAGGACCACTGTGGTAATTACTGCAGTGACTATATGTTCACCTAAGTTAGGTCGACTTACTTTGGTAGTGTAGACAAGGTCTGAGTGTAGCATATATCAACCTACTTGAAATAACCCACCAAAAGCCTCAGTTTTTCTCTGGGAGCTGACCAGGAAACTGTGGTCAAGAATTCATATTGACTTTTGAGGGGTCCTTTTAGGGAAAGAACTTTGTGATCATAGTAGACTCTTCCTTAACATGGCTCAAAGTGATCTTAATCTCATTACAAATGTGTAATACAGTGATCACTGCTCTTTGTCAACTATTCCTAACTTGTGTTACCAGATACTGTCGTGTCCAATAAGAGAAATGCTTTTATCTCTGAGTTCAAGGACTTTGCCGAAAGCAGTCTCATTCAAGCTGTTACCATAGCACCAAGCAAATGGTCAGGCTGAATGGGTGCTGCAGAAAACCAAAGATGCTGTAACAAGGATCATCAAAGGTGACTAGCTGACAAGATTTGCCAGGTTTCTCATTGCTCCAGATCTCACTCCATTCCTGACTACAGGAGTTAGCCCAGCCAAACTACTCATGGGATGATGTCTTAAGACATGCCTCGACCATCTTAATCCCAACCTGGCTAAGGAATTGCAACACACCAGGATCAGGTTCTGGATTCCTCCTTGAGATCATACACCCTGCTTTTTTCACACCATAAGAAAGTGTATTCAGTAGACATTACGGTGCTAGACCAAGGTGGGTTCCTTCAAAAATCATCTTCCAGGCCCCGTCTCCTATAAAGGCCAGACTGCCAATGGGCAAGTTTGCTGTCATTACATCTGCTCCTGAGAAGACGCTCATCTCCAAACAACGTTGCTCCAGAGGAGTCTTCAGGTGTGCCTCCTCTAAAGCCAACTATCAGTTCTCTCCTTATCGGTACCGCCTCCAATCTGACACTCCGAGCTTGTTGAAGTTGCTACTTGAAGGGGACAGTGCTCCTGTCTTTCTGGGGGTTCCCATTGGATCATAGTTAGGAAAGACACCTGCCCTGTGGAGTGTCATAGAGAGACTGCAGTGCAGGTGAGAGCACTATGGTGGCTGAATGATCATGTTGCTGAAGAGGAGAGGGGTGTGATTTATGCATTGGGGGGCGCTGTAGTTTTATATAGGGGGATGCGCTCACCAGCGGCACTGCTGTTACTACCCCTGAGTTGTTGCCCAGAGAGGAAGTTGTTGCCCAGAGTTCAGTTCAGCTTTCTCTTTGATAGCAGACAGTTCGTCTATAGTTTTCCTGTTCATGACAAACAAAATAAGAGTTTATTGTTGCTGCTGACTGTTAGTGATTACATGAATTGCTCACCACACACATAAAACACTAAAGTAATGAATAGATGGGCAGGCAATGCTTTGTAGTGTGTGCAGAGGTGAACAAAAAGTAGCTTAAAATTTAGGACAACAGTATTCCAGTGAAAATGCAACTGAATCTGGTTTCTTGCAGCTGTAGCTTCACGTTGATACGAAACCATATTTTGCTGGCTACCATATATACCTTATTTTAACTCCTGCTGTAGTCCGTATTATTCTGACCACTTGTCAAAGTCAGGAATCTGTGTCTTTTAAGCAGTTTTACACTTTGACAATACAAGAAATAGAAAAAGGAGGCTGGGCATTGTTTTGTTACAGAGAAGTGTCAGTTGTATTTGCAGACATGTATACTTTAGTGTAAAAAAAATGTAAATCTGACAGCCTTTTCAGTACAGATAATTCAAAAAGCATTGAAAAGTTTGCAGTAATGTCTCTAGCT
This sequence comes from Lepidochelys olivacea, assembly GCF_965140295.1. Lineage (NCBI taxonomy): Eukaryota > Metazoa > Chordata > Testudines > Cheloniidae > Lepidochelys > Lepidochelys olivacea. The sequence continues at coordinate 107,035,955 of NC_140416.1, forward strand.
AGATCAATTCTTGTTATACTCATAAAATTACCTTACTCTTAAAACCTGGATTTGTGCTGGAAATCACTTTAGATAAGCTATTACCAGCAGGACAGTGGGGTGGGAATAGGTATTGTTTCATATTCTCTGTGTATATATAAAGCCTGCTGCAGTTTCCACGATATGCATCTGAGGAAGTGAGCTGTAGCTCACGAAAGCTCATGCTCTAATAAATTGGTTAGTCTCTAAGGTGCCACAAGTCCTCCTTTTCTTCTTACTCTTAGAGTAACAGCCGTGTTAGTCAGTATTCCCAAAAAGAAAAGGAGTTCTTGTGGCACCTTAGAGACTAACCAATTTATTTGAGCATAAGCTTTCGTGAGCTACAGCTCATTTCATCGGATGCATACTGTGGAAAATACAGAAGATGTTTTTATACACACAGACCATGAAAAAATGGATGTTTATCTCCCGGGAGAGTGAGGGGAGAAAACCTGGATTTGTGCTGGAAATGGCCCACCTTGATTATCATACACATTGTAAGGAGAGTGATCACTTTAGATAAGCTATTACCAGCAGGAGAGTGGGGTGGGGGGAGAGAAAACCTTTTGTAGTGATAAACATCCATTTTTTCATGGTCTGTGTGTATAAAAACATCTTCTGTATTTTCCACAGTATGCATCCGATGAAGTGAGCTGTAGCTCACGAAAGCTTATGCTCAGATAAATTGGTTAGTCTCTAAGGTGCCACAAGTACTCTTTTTCTTCTTACTCTTAGAGAAATTATATCCTTATTAAGGATTCTCTTCTGGAATCAAACATATTGTAATGATCAGTGTAGATGGCACTACCTGTTGGTGGAGGTGTGGTCTATATTTATCTTAATGCTAAATCTTAATGTTTTATGTTGTCTTGGTTGGGGGGTTGAGGGGTTGGAGGGTGGGAAGATGGAGAGAGAAAGTGGGAAACTGGGAGGAAGTTAAGTGTTAAGTGCTGAGAGGTACTTGCAGTGTTCAAATAAATCCTTTGATTTCTGCATACAGGTAGTGCGACTGGTGGCAGTGGCTTCAAGATGGCAAAAGCACTGACTCGGGCTGCAGGGCTAAAAATAGCAATGTAGACATTCAGGCTCTGGTTGGACTTGGAGACCCACCCCCCTGCAATTTTATAGCCCTGCAGCCTGAGCCCTGTGAGCCCAAATCAACTGACCCAGACTAGCCACAGCAGTACTGCAGGTCTCGTATTGCAGTGTAGACATACCCTAAAAATACAAGACAGGCAAAGGGTGGGGGAAAAAAAGCAATGTGACATACATACACTACAGAAATGCCTGTAAATGGGGTGGGGGGAGGGGAGTAGAGTGTTTCAAATAGATTAGGCAACACAAGTGACAGAATGATATTCCACATCTTTGGAGAATTGTGGCAAAGTCAAGACCAACTGACTGGAAAGAGCGAGCAGGGAAGTAGGTGCTATGCAGTCAGAGGTAAGCTAGAGTAAGTTCATTAGAATTTTATTCTGTTTTTAGCAAAATCAAACTTGCCTTTAACCTAACTCTGTTTTTCGAATGTTCTGTTTAACTATCTCAACTACATTTAAATGTTTGTTTTTTTTAAACAGGTGTCAAACAAAAAAACAAACAGCTCTCCTCCCCCAGCACAATTATCTAAAATCAAAGTACCTGCTCCACAGACTGTACTGAAGAAGGAAAAACGGCAGAGTTCTTCAAGGTTTAATGTTAGCAATAACCGAGAACTCCAAAAACTGCCAGCTTTAAAAGGTATCTGTTTTTTTCCTTTTATGATCTTTGTTAAAGTTTTGGCGTTCTTAGGGGTAAGTTAATAATAGACACACACTTTAATTTCCAAAAGTTGGCTTTTCTTTATATGAAAATATAAGTTGTTGTCTATCACAGCTGAAATGAAGATTTCCTAATGCGCGCCCTCCACCACCAAAAAAAATCAAGGTTGGTATATGTGTAAATGTTACTTGAGCACAGCTTGACCAGATGCTACTTTAGGGTGAAATTCACTTCTTTCCACGTAAAACCGTTGTAATTGGGTTTTGTGTGGAAGACTAAGCAGTGTTGAGAGGCTTAGATTTCACACACCAAAACGCACAGGCAGGCCATGCAGCTGCCCTTCCGCCATCACCTCCACTCCTCCTTTTACAGCAGCTTTTGGGCCACTGTATTCTCAGATTCAGCAGCCCTCCTCATCCTAAATACACTCAACCCCCTCCACACATCCCTATTCAGGACCAGCGCTAAACTAACCTCTGGAATTTAGTGGATGTGTCTAATCTGTCTGCATCCTTCTGGAGGGCTAAAGTGGTTTAGAGGGCCTTGTGTTAGCCCTGTGAGTATTAGTGAATTTCTCCCTTTCTGATTAGAATGAAGTCTTAAGTTTTGTGTAGTTTTGAAACCACACTGACCAGCTTTGGTGAAGAGAGAAAATTTCTGACTTTCCTTTGATATCTTGTTATTACTTGTTTCTGCTAGTGGTCCATTTTGTGCAAACTTGTATTCTAGCGCAAAACCTAAACAGTGACATCAGCAATGTTAAGGCAGAAAAACTTCCAAACATGTGGCATATATGATGTAAGATGAGCTGATCTGTTGATACAAAAGTGAGCGAGGTTGCTTTAAGGTTTTGTGCTAGAGTGCGAGTTTGGATGTGGGGTATGTATTGCTTTTTGAGATCTGTTAAAGATGGAAGTGAAAGCCTTAGAGTGGCATGTTTTAACAACAGTGTTGTAGGCAGTGTGAAAGTGGCTGAGAGAGACTTTTCCCTAAATTCTTCATTTCCCTGCTTAAATTTATTAGTGTCCTTTGAAAATGAGGAAATTCTGTTAGCTTTTAAGCCAGTGTTAACTCTTTTGCTCGTTATGTGACACTTCTTGCAATAGGGAGGGTTAGGCTCTACTGTCCTGTTTCCAAGCAGATGTCGTTAGTGATAAACAAAGGAAGAAAAATATGTTGCAGCAACTGATGTGCACTGCATTAGCAGAACAGTCTCTAAATAGAACATTTCTTTGTTTCTTTCAAGGGATGCTAACTGCTTCCTTAATAGATGCTTTCCATTTATTTTATAAAACCTGTAAATAAAAAATGCTTTAGTGCCATAGACTGTAAATAGCATTAACATACATATCTCTGTGTGTGTTCAGCTATCGTGACCATTTCACCATAATTACACGATGACAACTTATTTTTTGCATTACTTTCCATTTTTTGTGAGGTGGTAAATTTAGTACTTACGTTCACAGCACTGGAGACTGACAACCTTTCTTTACCCAAAGAAGGGTAGTGTTAGTGCAGACTTCTCCATACAATCCTGCTAATGTGATGACTCCTGTTCTGGAGTTAACACCTCTATGGAGAAGAATTATTTGTGTATTGTGATAGTAACCAATTGTGAAAGACACTGTACAAACACATAACAAAAAGATGTCCCTGCTTAAAGTTTACAATCAAAGAATAAGACGAGAGAACGCATAGGGAGTATAAGGTAGTTCAGTGTCCGTGCCCCTTCAGACTTTGGCTTCAGTGCTTAAACTGTAAACCGGGCAGTCAATGTTGATGTGAGAAACAGTCCATTAAAAACTGGCAATGATGTTTTGACCTTGGTGAGTGTCATGGAGGTGGAAAATTCTATCCTATCACCAGTCCCTCAAACAAATTCTTGGATTAACCACTGATGTGCATTTTTGAAAACCAGAATGAATTATTCTGTAAGGATTATATGCAGTCTAACACACTCTTGATCTGTTGAGAAATAAGACTCAGTTGTAGAATGGTCTGTTGTTAATGTTATGACTTCGTTGGAAAAGTTTTCTATTATGAATATGCAAGATTTTATTCACTAATGAAATAGTCTTGATTTTCAAGTATAAGTATTTAAACAGAAGGAATACTTCTTACTGTGGTCATGTCAGCATGGTAAATGTTATATTTTAAAATATATACTCTATCCTTGTGATTTTGAGAATCTGTCCATTTAAACTCGTTTGCTAAATTAAATATATTTAGCAATAAGTTTGCTATTAGAAGAAAACACTGAACCTCTTGGATGATGATTAAATATAAAATACTGTTTCAGCACTGAAGATCACTCAGTTTTGTGCCTTTTTGTTGCAAGTGTATTCAGTCCTAGCTTTATAAAAACGTAACTTCAGTAAGATGTTATAACTTTAAAAAAAACCCTCTTTTGGTTTGGTCCCTAACATTGTCACAGTATTTTTCATCCCACTGCACTTTACGATTTGTGTGATGTATGTAATATGCACATAGAATCGTAGCAGTGGAAGGGACATCAAGAGGTCTAGTCCAGTTCCCTGCGTTCATGGCAGGATTAAGTATTGTCTAGACCAGGGTTTCTCAAACTTGCTTGCACCACGACCCCCCTTCTGACAACTTGCTTACTACACGACCCCAGGAAGGGGGACTGAAGCCTGAGCCCCACTGCCCAGGGCAGGGGGGACAAAGCCCAACCCCTCCTCCATAGGGTGTGCAAAGCTCCAGGACTTCAGCCCTGGGCGATGTGGCTCGGACTTTGGCTTCATTCTGAGCCCCAGCAAGTCTAACACAGCCCTGCTGATCCCATTAAAATGGAGTCCCGATCCAGAGTCTGAAAATTGCTGACCTAGACTATCCCTGACAGTTGTTTGTCTAACCTGCTCTTAAAAAAATCTCCAGTGATGGAGATTCCACAACCTCCCTAGGCAATTTATTCCAGTGCTTAGCTACCCTGATGATTAGGAAGCTTTGCCTAATGTCCAACCTAAACCTCCCTTGCTGCAGTTTAAGCCCATTGCTTCTTGTCCTATCCTTAGAGGTAAAGGAGAACAATTTTTCTCCCTCCTCCTTGTAACAACCTTTTATGTACTTAAAAATGTATCATGTCTCCTCTCAGTCTTCTCTTCTCCAGACTAAACAAACCCATTTTTTTTCAATCTTCCCTCTTAGGTGGTGGTTTCTAGTCCTTTAATCATTTTTGTTGCTCTTTTCTGAACTTTCTCCAGTTTGTCCACATATTTCTTGAAATATGGCACCCAGAACTGGACACAATACTCTAGTTGAGGCTTAATCAGTGGCGAGTAGAGCGGAAGAATTACTTCTTGTGTCTTGCTTACGATACTCCTGCTAATACATCGCAGAATGATTGTTAGGGCTTCCACTTGCCCTTCCTTGGTTCTTGTCACATAGACAGAAAGCAGAAGATCAGAGTCCAAAGTGCAGGCAATGCGATGTTTATTGAGGTTACCAAGCAAGCATGATCCCAGAGCTCTGTACACTGGTAGAGCTTTCCCTGTCCCCCCTCCTCTTGCTTAGCAGGCTTAATTATACCTGTAGTGCACGCCTCTAGCTCCACCCCTCACAATTTATGGTCATGGTCCGTTTTGGAGGGTCATGAGTCTGGGGGCTTCGGTAACACTTTTTTTTTTTTTAAACCTAATGGGAGGGGTAGGGAGTGAGGTTGTGTTTCAGCCAGGGTCACAGTTTCTTTGGCTTTTAGTGTTTCTTATACCTCCCCTCCACTCCCATGCACCTTGCCCCTCCCAACTGGTTGCTTGACCTTGGCTTGGGAGAGGAGTTGGACATCCTTCAAGTATACACTTGTATATTAAACTCCCACCATACCCTGCAACACTTTAACTCTCTTCCTTATCTTTTCTCATGGTGCTATAAACCCTGTCTGGCTGTGGGCAGATGAAACACACTGTCTTTATTCACATGTGTTGGTAAGGATTTAAGAGTATCAAAAGTCAAACGGTCAAACAAAACCCAAAATTCTACCTCAGGCTAATAAACAGGCCGAAATACTGTATTACCATCACTAACAATGATGTTTGCTTTTTTTGCAACAGTGTTCCACTGCTGATTCATATTTAGCTTGTGATCCACTATGATTCCCAGATCCCTTTCTGCAATACACCTTCCTAGGCAGTCATTTTCCATTTTGCATGTGTGCAACTGATTGATTGTTCCTTCCTAAAAGTGTATTCTGCATTTGTCCTTATTGAATTTCATCAGACCATTTCTCCAGATCATTTTGAATTTTAATTCTGTCCTTCAAAGCACTTGCAACCCCGTCCCAGCTTGGTAGCATCTGCAAACTTTATAAGTGTACTCTCTATGCCATTATCTAAATCAGTGGTTCTCAACCAAGGTTCTGGGGCCCCCTGGGGGGCCGCGAGCAGGTTTTGGGGGGCTGCCAAGCAGGGCCAGCATTACATGGCCATGAGCCCTGCCACCCGGGGCTGAAGCCGAAGCCTGAGCAGTGTAGCTTTTTTGGGGGCCCCTGTGACATGGAGCCCCAGGCAGTTGCCCTACTTGCTACCCCCTACTGCCAGCCCTGGCTTTTGTAGGCAGAAAACCAGTTGTTGTGGTACAGGTGGGTCGTGGAGTTTTTATAGTATGTTGGGAGGCCTCAGAAAGAAAAAAGTTGAGAACCCCCGGTCTAAATCATTGTTGAAGATATTGAACAGAACCAGACCCAGAACTGATCGCTGTGGGACCCCATTTGTTATGCCCTTCTGAAATGGCTGTGAACCACTGATAATTATTCTCCGGGAATGGTTTTCCAACCAGTTATGCATCCACCTTATAGTAGCTCCATCTAGGTTGGATTTCCCTAGTTGGTTTATGAGAAGGTCATGCAAGACCGTATCAAAAGTATAAACAGTATAAAGTCAAGATATACCACATCTACCACTTGCATCAGTGGTATATCAGTGCATCAGATCAACATTCTGGAGCTGAGAGAAGTTCAATATGCTTCCAGTACTTCTTTCATGACATACTAGGCCACTCAGAGTAATGCTAGACAATAGGGCAACAATGTATTACATCAGCCACCAAGGCAGAGCAAGATTCCAGTCCTTAAGTGCAGAGTCACTAAGACTCTGGAGAACTTGTGTACTTCCTATCGAAAAGGCATATCAGTGGTCTATCTGAATACCAGGCTTTCAGAATACCATTGCACGCTCCCCGAGCAGACGCGTCTGGCAAGACCATGGATAGGAGCTCAGACTCTTTCACAGCATCTGCCAGACTTGATGTCTACCGCAAATAGATCTCTTTGCCACCCTGAACAACTCAAATGTTGCCTTTTTCACTACTGGAGCCGTTACAGTTTAAATTCTCTGGTGATAACTCCATGGCCTCATGGTTTTTTTTTATGCATACCTGCCAGTACCATTACTCCTCAAGACTCTCTTCTCAAGCTATGCACGGAAAGAGCGGGAGCTATTCTCATAGCACTAGCAGGGTCAGATCTCATCCACCTCAGAGGTGGCACACCTGTGACTTCCTACCACAGAGGACCTATCGACACAGACCTTTAGGTCTCTTGTCCACCCCATCCTTTCCTCTCTAAACCTCCTGGCATGGCTCCTGAATGGCTCTCAACCATGGAATTGATATATTTGGATGCAGTTCAATCAGTTCTTTTGTAGAAAGGCCAGTACTGTGCTTGCAAGACTTACCTCCAGAGTGCAAACACTTTCATGCTTGGTACTCTCTTCCATCTTCCTAAGCCTTAGAAGTTCTACTTCCTGAGTTACTGGACTGTCTGCTGGAATTAAATGTGAGAGGTCTGTCAATGAGGTCTATTTTAGGGTACATTTTGTTGTTGTTATGGTTTTCCACATACCCATTCAGAGGTTCTGTATCTGCCTGTTTGGGACTCAGCCCCCCAGTTGGCTCTCAACCTAGTTCTTAATGCTCTAAGGAATGCTCCCCTTCAAACTAATAACCACCTGCTCTCTTGTCTACCTCTCCTCTAAAACTTTGATCCTGGTCTCCTTTGCTTCAGCAAGAAGAATGGGATTGCTGAGGGGCAGTAATGGCTGACCCACCACATACCATCTTTTCCAGAGACAAAATCGTACTACACCTTCATCCCCATTTTTCTCCCTAAGTTCTTGTGGGCATATTACTAAAAACAAGAGATTCTCTTTCCTGTATTCTACCTGTAAGGGAGCAGAGACTCACCCCTGTGGCACCTCCTGCTGGTCATTGGGAATTAGCTCTTTTCCAGCCTGGAGCTCTCTCTGCAGGCCAGTGAGCCGCACAGCCCTGGCCCCCATGTCCCTCACAGACCCCGGTGCCCCTTTCTCTGGGGTTCTGCCCCCTGGCAGTACCCCCACACTCTGCCTCTGGGTCTCCCCTTCCTGGGGAACCCCCAACCCACTATCCCCACCTTGCCTCAGTCTGGCCTACTGCCAGTCATCACCGAGCTCCCGCTCCCTGGGGCAGACTGCAGTGTAAAGGCCACTCATCATAGGCAAGGGGGTTCAGACCTGTTGCCTTCCTCTGCCTCCCAGTACCTCTATGGGCCTTGGACCAGGCCTTACAGCCTGGGGAGTTGCCAGCCTGGAGCGCCCCTGCTGAGCCTGCTCCTTCCCCAGCACTGCATCACCCGCAGTACCCTGTCAGGCAGGCAGCCAGGCCCTGCTCTCTCCCAGCCTGGATAGAGACTCCTTGGGCCTTTGGCTCACAGCCTTTTTATACAGGCCAGCTGGGGCCTGATTGGGGCGTGGCCCAGCTGTGGCTGCTTCCCCAATCAGCCTTCCCCAGCCATAGCCCTCTCCAGGGCTGCTTTTAACCCCTCCTATTTTAGGAGCAGGGTAGCCACCCCGCTACACTACCCAAAATCTCTGGAGAGGAATCAAGTTTTCATTCACTATATGTTAGATGGGCTCTTACCTTCTATTTAGACAGGATTAAATCCTCCAGGGTCTCTCATAGGCTTTTTGAATCATTTGAAGGGCCAACCGTATTCCTATACAGCATTTGTCTAAGTGGGTTTCAGGTTGACCCAGTTATGAAAGAACTGGGGTACAGCCCTCCCACCCCCAGAAGTGACAGCACATTCCAGTAGAGCTCTATCCATGTCTATGGCTCTACTAAAAGACTTTCCCATAGCAGAAATCTGCAGGACTGTGACTTGGTTGGCTATTTATACATTTACCTCTTACCTGATTCCAGAGACGACACTGCCTTGGTGATGCAGTGTCTGAAGAGTTCTTGATTTACCTCCCCAGCACCCATCTCCTCTTTGAATTAATGCTTGGGAGTCTCCTGCAGTGGAGCACCCATAGGGACATATGCTTAGGGCAGATCTATTCTTAAAATGCTGCGGTGGCGCAGCTGCACTGCTGTAGCATTTCAGTGAAGATGCTACTACACCAGCAAGGGAGCTTCTCCCATTGGTATAATTAATTCACTTCCATGAGAGGCAGTAGCTATGTTGATGGGAGAAACACTGTCTACACTGGGGGTTAGTTCAGTATAACTGTCACTCAGAGGTGTGGATTTTTCACATCCCTGAGCAACATAGTTATACAGATGTAAATTTGTAGTATCGACCTGGCCTTACAGTAACTTGAGTTCTTCAAAATGTTTTTGTCCCTGTGGGTGCTCTGCCTCCCACCGTCCTTCCCCTCTTCTGTGGAGTTTCTGGCTTCATTGTTGAGAAGGATATGAGTGGTGGCAGGCTCCTGCCTGCTTATATCCCGTAGTTTGGAGCATGAGGTGTTCTGCACAAGTACAGGTCTGTGAGCACTGCTTTGCAGCCTCTGATCAAGAGTGCATGGGTGTGTGCACATCTTAAGGTGGAACACCTGTTGGAACAAATACATCTCAAAGAACTCAAGTTACTTGTAAGGTAAGCAACCTGTACTTGTCTCTTTCATACTTTAAGAAACTTTCAGGTATACTTTTGCCCTTCTAACACAAATAGCTCATCCCAAATGAGGACCAGCTGGAATTGGTTTTTAAATGTTATATTGGTTAAAACCTTGTTCATGTACAGAACAGTACAAAACCTTCCATGTTAAAAAAAGGTATTGAGCTGCAGATTGCACATGCATGACACTGGAATGTCACATGCTACCTTGTATATATCTGAACATTCAAATACCCCGCTAGTATTTATACAGTCAGCCATAGTTCTCTACATTTTAAGCAAGAAAATTGAGTGCAAAAACATTATATTAAATTCTCATTTATAATGTTTAAGTAGCAAGAGTTAGTAAATCCAAAGTTACAGTTCTTATTGTAACTAACCTTTTCTTTATACTGCACTACATTGCAAATACACATTCATCAATAAAATTTAAAATATATGGCACAACACACAATGCTAAATATATGAAAGGGGTTGATTTGTGATTGTGGAAAACATAACTTCAAATTTCCTCACCTCTGCATTTAAGTTCTCAAATTATTGCAATGTATATGCATGTGTAATATATAATAAAATTAAAATTGTGTACTTTGCTCTGGAATTCACAGTATTAATTAGTAGTGGTATTCCCATAACAGACTTCATGTAGGGTCCTAACCTGTATAATCTATTAGTTCCAAATTACTGGTATAGTAACAGTGTACAAGATTATTTTAAAACGTTAGGATTTCCCCCCGGTCTTCCTAATCCTACTGTCCTGTTGCATTGAGTTTTGGGAAAACAATTTAAATAGCCTTTTCCCGTTAAAATAGTGAGAGTTTTGGTGGAGGATCTTATGAATTACATGCTTGTTCTTTGCACGTTAGACTCTGGCTGTAGAAAGCTATATATATTTTTTGTTTAAGGTGGTGTGGAGACATGGGTGGTGGCTGAAGCTTCCCATGTGGGAGGCTAGCTCCCTGTCCCGCCTCTTCTGCCGATGGCCTGCCCACACTGAACCCTGCTCCGCCTCTGGTCCTGCCCCTTCCCTGCTCACTGCATCCTGCCACGAGAAACCCCCCCAGTCCTTCCTCCTCCCCTGCCCGCCGTGAGACCCCCCCCCCCCATCTGCCACCAGACCCCTCCCCTCGCCTGCTGCTCGCCTGGTCACCCACCCACCACAAGACACACCCCCACCCCCACCTGTTGCTTGCCTCCTCACCTGCCTTACTTCTGTGCTGCCTTTGGAGCTGGGCAGTGGAGAGCGGTGGCTGTCGGGCGGGTGCCCAGCTCTGATGGCAGCGCCCTGCCAGCAGCAGCGTAGAAATAAGAGTGGCAATGCCATACCATGCCACACTTATTTCTTTTTTCAGACTAGCAGCCGTGTTAGTCTGTATTCGCAGAAAGAAGAAGAGTACTTGTGGCACCTTAGAGACTAACCAATTTATTTGAGCATAAGCTTTCGTGAGCTACAGTGAACTGTAGCTCACGAAAGCTTATGCTCAAATAAATTGGTTAGTCTCTAAGGTGCCACAAGTATTCCTTTTCTTTTTACACTTTGCTGCTGCCTTCAGAGCTGGGTGGCTGGAGAGTGGTGGCTGCTGACTGAGGGTCCAGTTCTGCAGGCAGCAGTGCAGAAGTAAGGGTGGCAATACCATACTATGACATCCTTACTGCGCTGCTGCTGGCAGCTACTCAGCCTTCAGAGCTGGGCTCCCAGCCAGCAGCCACCACTCTAGCTGCCCAGCTCTGAAGGCAGCGCGCCGCCAGCAGCGGTGTAGAAGTAAGGGTAGTAGTGCTGCAACACCCTCGCCCCCCAACCCCCCGAATAACCTGGCGACCACCCTACAACTCCTTTTTGGGTCCGGATCCCTACAATTACAACACCATGATATTTCAGATTTAAATAGCTGAAATAATTAAATTTACAATTTTTAAAATGCTATGACCGTGAAATTGACCAAAATGGACTGTGAATTTGGTCGGGCCCAAAATGTAAGGTAGACAGAAATCATTCAGATCAACTCAAAAGTTTAAAAAAAAAAAATAGATTCGGCAACTAAAGCATTAATTTTAATGTGATTTATTTAGAATTAACTCCGTTTATATGCCTTTTTTTTTTGTTTTTCCTCCCTTACACTAAAACTAAGACTCTTGTCTCACTCAGATGAAATAGAAAGAAATATGAAACTGTCATAAGTTATGTGAACTTAGTCTTTGTTTTGAAGTCACTAGGGGATCAAACTTACGCTTTTCCATATTTCTGCAGAAATAGTCTCCTGCAATCCATACTTTTAAAATCAGTAATATGTTACTCTCCTTTTTGCATTCTACTGAGAAGAGCGTATTTTTCCCATACCAGATCAGAGCAATGTATGTAAATCTTGGCACCTATTGGACAGCATTGTTCTAGCACCTTCCTGGTTGCTGAACTGGATAAGAAAGGAGAATGAAGTGGCCAAGATAACAAGGGACATGAATTGAAATAAAACTGTTGTCAGAACTCTGGCATTTTATAAACGGTACACATGTTGTTTTAAAAAAAATAGATGCCCCTATTTCACCTTTGTTCAAGTAATAATATTAATATGAGTAAGAAAGTAAATTAAGGTTTAATTTAAGAAGTCAAAATAAATTAACTCCTTAAAAGGACACTTCTGAATCTTGAAACTTAATATTAAAATTTTGTACTACCGTATGTCTGTTTTCCCTAGCATAGTTTAATCTTGCTAAGGCATGTGTTTCTTCAGGGCCCACTTGCAGTTCTGTTACTGACTCTGCAGATTTAATTCAAATTCAATGGGATTTTTGATTACATAGACAGGTGGAAGTGCTTAAATCAGTGTGTGCCATCTAGTGGGACAAACAAGTGTAGTCTGGAAGTGTATTATTTTGACGTAGCCATGTTGTACTGAGAGTAGGGAGCAGTTGGCAGTGTGCAGTATGGTCTGATTCCCTACAGTACTTACGGAGCAGATAAGAAGAACTGTTAAATACCTTACGTTACGTTGAGAACTTTCTTTTTTTAAAGAAAAAGAATGAGAGAGAAAATTTTATACCCTGTCAAGTAGGGTTCTTTACCAAGTCTAACTTTTCAGTGAATATTCTGTGTAAACTAAAGAGAATCACAAGGGTGTGTCCTAAATTGACAAAATAAAAAAGGGTTTTCTTTATTTGCCTTGTTCTAGAGTGTTGCAGGATCTCTTGCCAATGTGTGGTGGTCTTCAATAGGTAATATCGTATGTAATCTGTTTTGGTCATGATGATGTACTGATTCAAAAAGACATTTTATGTCAGCATGTGTTTTCTTTAAAGCAGGATGGAAATTTGTTTCAGGTCTTATAAGAGGCTCTCATAATATGTTACCCTTTTAACAAAGAGGTTGTCTACATTGAGCCACAGAGCAGACTGATGCTATGAATTGCAGAGCTCACCAAAATGCTGCAATCTAACTGCCCCATGTGGATGCTGCTGCGAACTAAGAGGTACATACTTCACGTGAACTAGATACCTTTTAGTTCATGCCAGCAGCACTCATATGGGACAGTTAGATTGCAACACTTTGGTGTGCTCTGCAATTCACACCACCTTAGTTTGCTCTGCAGCGCAGTGTTGATGTAGCCTAAGGTGACCATTGCCAGTACTCAGCTTAGAAAAGCGAATTGTGATTCGGTTTTTATTTTCAAATACAGTTCACAGTTTATTCCTAGAAGTGTTACTTACCTCTCAAAATTGGACTTCTGGCCTTGGAAAAAATGGATCTGGCTTTCAGATAAAGGTCTGTATCAAGGTAGGATGAAATGAGTTGTTAAGCTGAAAGATGTGCCCATGGACTTTGCTGTGATGCCTACTTTTGATTGATCTTTTAGTGTCTGCAAATACAGACTAACTTTGGAATGCTGAGCATATGACTGTGCCGTTTTCTTGATGTCAAATAACTGCATGTGAAACGACTGATTAGAGTCTAGTTTATCTCATTTTTGCTGAAGATCTTGCTGTGCATGCTGATCAGTCCTGTCTTGAGTTTTGGTGAAGAGAACTGTCATTTGATTGACTTGTTACTTTTTTATGCTAATAGCATAAATTTTAAAAATCACATTAAAAGAGAGTGTGTGTGAGTTTGTAAGGATGTTGCTTTTTTGAGTTGAAGACAACTTTAAGTTTTTCCTTTTAGTCTGAGATTCTAGGTATATGCCAAAATCCAAGCCCACTTTGGTGAAAGACTTCGGAAGTGAAGAGTTGTGGGATGGTGCCTCAACTTGTCTGCCTTATAGCCAAGACTGGGATAGGGAAACACATAACGAGTTAAACCAGCATTCAGTGTCTTGGATTTATAAATGACTGGATAGCAAATAAGTTAGTTCTGGTAGTTTTCGTCTTTGGTAAAAATTAAGTCTGACAAAGATGCTGATCCCTCCAAAAAGAATCTGGAAAAGTGAGACCACTGTTGTAGCAATTAAAGACAATAAAATGTTCCTCGATAAAGTGGAAGATCTGAAAGTGGAAAAACTTGAGGATTTCTGGAGTGCCCAGGAACTGAAGGAGCTTGTGCAGTTCTCTGAAATATAGCGAGATGTATTACATTAACTACAATACTCAAACTACTTTTAATCTTTTATTTTCTTTTTTAATAAATACCTGACAAGATGTTTTCTCCCTATATGCTAAAAGGGAACATTGCTCCTGTTTGAAACAATGGATGAAAATGGGTGGAATTTGGTTTTGGGGGGGTAAAACTGACCTTGATATCAATGTCTTGTTAACTGTCCCCCTTCTTCTAAAAACAAATAAACAAATCAACAACAACAAAAACCTTTTCACCAAAGTATAACTTAAATGAATGGGATTATGAGCAATCCTGTGAGTGGAGTTTGAGAGTCAATGTCTTTTTTTTTTTTTTTTTTACCTGGAGCTATCGTTTCTCTTCTAAGCAGTTGGATATATCAAATAATGCAAACGCTATAAGAGACATCAACCAAAAATACTTGTTAATATTAGGAGAGGGTAGGTTTGGGTGACAGATGAACTGAAGAAGGTAGATGCAAAAGCTAACAATGTTGGGAATCATTAAGAAAGGGATAGATAAGACAGAAAATATATTGCCTCTATAAATCCATGATATGCCCACATCTTGAATACTGCATGCAGATGTGGTTGCCCCATCTCAAAAAATATATATTGGAAGTAGAAAAGGTTCAAAAAAGGGCAACAAAAATGATGAGGAGAGATTAATAAGATTGGGACTTTTCAGCTTGGAAAAGAGACTACTAAAATGGGATATGATAGAGGTCTATAAAATCATGACTGGTGTGGAGAAAGTAAATAAGGAAGCATTATTTACTCATGACACAAGAACTAGGGGTCACCAAATGAAAATTAATATGCAGCAAGTTTAAAACAAACAAAGGGAAGTATTTTTTAACACAATGCACAGTCAACCTATGGAACTCTTTGGCAGAGGATGTTGTGAAGGCCAAGACTATAACAGGGTCCAAAAAAGGACTAGATAAATTCATGGAGGGTAGTCCATCAGTGGCTATTAGCCAGGATGGGCAGGGATGGTGTCCCTAACCTCTGTTTGCCAGAAGCTGGGAATGGGCGACTTGGAATGGATCAGTTGATGATTCTGTTCATTCCCTCTTGGGCACCTGGCATTGGCCACTGTCAGAAGACAGGATACTGGGCTAGATGGGCCTTTAGTCTGACCCGGTATGGCCGTTCTTACATATTTATGTTCTTGTGATGTCTCTCGATGAAAGTTGGCAACTATGGAAGCTTCATGTACAAAACTGATCAAATCAGCTTATTTTAAATTGTCATTTCTTATTTTAGCACTTATATAATATTAAGCACTATTTAAAAAAAAGTTATAGGCAAAGTATTTAAAACAAAACCCATGTAGTTTTACATTTTTCCACCCAGCCACAAGGAATATGCAATTGTACAGAAGATTTTAGGTTTAAGCAAAACTGAGTTTTGATTTCAGGTGCCTTACCAAATGCTTACTTATTACCCAGTCAGAAGCAGAGTTAAGAGAAAGTACTCTAAGCCTGTTACTGTCAGTGTTTCCTACTGAACTCATTTCCATTGAAAATTGGGTAGAATCCATTAAAAGAAAGATTTAAAAAATGTTCTTGCCTTATTTTCGTTTAATCTGACTTTTCTTTGCATGGATATGAATCTCTTCAAAAACATTTTTCTATGATATTATTTACTAGCATGGCAAATTTGCCAATCACTTCCTTGTTTGTATCTGTATCTCCAGCATAATCAGTCAGAACTCTGGTAGCATGCTGGATTCCTTCTTTCATAAAACCGTCATTATAAAATATTAACTGTAGTGCAAGAGTATAGTTGCTAGATAGCCGGGCTGAATTAATGTATTGGCACCATTGGCCTCACGCCCCAACTCCTGCATCAAATGCTGATGTCACACTCTTAAACTTACCTTTGTTTTTTAAATAATGACTCTTGCTAGCGCTCATGACTTGAAAATGTAAGCAGTGTAACCAAAGCAATGGTGCATATCTGATTTTCAGAAAGGCTAAAAGAACAGTTCTGAGGTGTGAGTTGCTCCAGGCCTTCCAAAAGCATACGAGACAACTGTGTAGAGAGCCCCAAGGGTGAAAGGGCTCCCAAGTAGGTCCTCTCCTTGGGTGGGGGCTGAAGTCAAGGAATGGTGGTCTTGGAGGGAAGTTCCAGTTTCACTGATGGTGCCCCCTACTAGTCCAGCAGACAACTCTCAAGGTCCCATTTGGGGATTTGCCTAGTACTCTGGATGTTCTTAATCTATCCCCGTAGGTCACCAGTGTTTGGATAGTTGAAGGTATTTATGCAGTTCACAGTGCACCTGAGCAAGGGGAATATGTATCCAGTTTAACTCGGTAATTTGTAGTGTTAAATGTAAGCAATAGGTTATAAAGACTTGCATCTGTACATGATAGTTAACTCTCCTTTCCTATACAGGCTTTTTTGGACTCCAGAGATCTCTTTTCATTTCTTCTCCCCACACAAGGCCATTCAGTACATATTTGGCCTAAAATGTTTTTTTTTCTTTAAATCTTGTTTTGAGTCATAACAGCCATGTGAATATGGATTAGTCTGTACCTGGATTTCCTGTCTCAATTTTGTCTGTTAACTTTTTTCAGTTCATCTGTCCTTCGATAACTTGTGCTTTTGAGTATGTTTTTCAGGATGACAGGTTAATTTTTGAGGAATTTACTGTGTATTTTTGATCCCCAGAAATCCACATGTTCTGTGGCATTTATAAATTCTATCAGTTGAGTTGAAGGACTTTAAGGAAATCTATGGAGTAGCTCTTTAAAAATTGTGCAGCTGTTCTAGCAAGCAGGATTCTAGTATTGCCATTTATTTCAGCTATTGGCTGGGATAAAATCATTATACAAACTTATGAAGAAAAAAATTGACACGAGGGGTATCGATAGCTTCCCTTGACAACTATTTTTATATATTAAAAAAAAGGCAAATGTCTGTGAATGAGAAATATAATTCAAGAATTTGATGCCTAATCAGTGTATATATAATATATATTAGAAATCTGAAGCTTTGAAATGAAAATGGAGGGACACTTGCTTTTGAACAAACCTCACTCACTAGCAGTGCTGGTACTAGCCCATTGGGAGCTCTAATCAAGAATATTTTCCCCCACCCCCCAAAACAAATACTAATAATAGAGGGCTCCCATGAGCTGCATCGGGCTCTCAGCAATTGCTTAGTCTGCTTATGTCGAGCGCCACCTCTGCTCACTAGAGAGCCAAAAAGTTCCCACTTGAGGTAGCTGCCAACAAGGCTCTACCAGACCAGGTGGATTTATCTGTAAAAAGGAAATCTGTTGAGGTTGGTGGATTCTTGCATATCAGAGTATTGGTACCAGATTCCACCAAGAAGGAACAGTGGCATATAGAAATAAGGAGCCCTGTGATATGAAGGCTGTGTGCTCAGTGTCAGAGTGGATTTTCAGTGGGCTGCAATAAAGTGCAAAAAGCTCTAGGTGAATGCATTTCTGGATTCTGACCTCTGCCCTAATTGAAGACATTTAGGCTGCCCCTCCTTTGTGCAAATACTGGATGCAGCTCAGACTTGTCCATGGGACTTGGGCACATACTTTCTCCCCTCATTCCAGAATGTCTGCTTCTGGATGTAGCAGCTAAGCACACACACCTTATCAATTACCATCCTGATTTTTAAAACCATTTTTTGGTGCAGCAATGAACTGTATTCTCTCTCTCTTCCCTTCCCTCTCCATCTTTCTGACTGATATTTTGAGGAAAGAGGGATCCATTTGCCAAGCTTCCCCTCTTGCTTCTTCCACTATTCCCCTGCATGACCAAATAGAGCACCTCATAACCTCTCTCTGCTCCATTTCTGAGAAGACCCAGAGAGGGTAGCTCTGCCACAGTGCCCCCACCCCACAAATCTTCTCTGTTTAGGGGGAAAGGCTCAATCTTCATGGCTTGTTGGAGGCAAGTAGAAACATCCAAAAGCTTCTCAGCCCTCTTCAGCACTCAAGATGTAGCAGGTAGGTCTAGCCTCACCAATTAGATTGCCATCAGATTCCCCCCTTTCCTCCATAATGTTGGACCTATCCAACTTAGTGGGGAAGTGCTCCAGGATCTCCTCAAATAGGAAAGATGGCAGGGCCTCTTTATTACCTTTCTCCAGAGAGGAAAATTTGGACTCCCTAAAGGATGTACTCCTACTTTTCCTCTTCAATAACATATTGAACAACAGGAGTATAAAGATTTGACATCCTTGCTGCAGACTAAGCCACAGAAGGGAGCACTGTTTAAAAAGAAACTGATCTACAAAATCTCCAAGACTCCACAAAACACATGGGGTAGAGAGCTATGGGGTGTTCTGGATTTTCATTCTCTTCCATTAGCTCTAGCTCTTCATTCATGAAATAATTCTTCATTTCAGTCAGTGACAATCCCAAACCAGAGAATTAGAAGAGAGCCTTTCCTTAAGATGTGTGAGAGATACTTGGAGGTGAAGACGGTAGTCACCATAGAGATCCAACCAAAAGAGAGATGAATCAGCCAAGTCCAAAACAGAATTTGCATATTTCCATGGGCTCTGAGGCTGGCAGTGGGACCCAGGATGGCAATGTATGTGGCTGGATACTATCTCTGAATCAAGTCAGGCAGTGGATGATTACTATGAGTAAATCTGTGCCTTAGAATTCTTTGGCAGAATCATATTTGGTCCTGCTAAGCTGATGGCTGATAACAGAGCAATGAATCTCAACAGAAGCTCAATGAATCATAGACAAGGGCTGGAAGAGACTTGAGATGTCATCAAATTCAGCTCCCTGTGCAGTGGCAGGACCAAGTAAACCTAGACTATCCCTCACAGGTATTTGTCCAACTTGCTTTTAAAAGCTTCCAGTAATGGGGACTCCATGACCTCCCTTGGAAGCCTATTCCAGATCTTAACTACCCTTTATAGTTGCAAAGTTTTTTCTAATATCTAACCTAAGTCTCTCTTGCTGCAAATTAAGCCTATTACTTCTTGTTCTACCTTCGGGGACACGGAGAACAATTAATCATCATCTTCTTTATAACATCCCGTAACAGATTGGAAGACTGTTATCAGGTCTCCCCTCAGTCATCTTTTCTCAAGACTAAACATGCAGTTTTTTTAAACCTTTCCTCAGAGGTCAGGTTTTCTAAAACTTCTTTCATTTTTGTTGCTTTCCTCTGGACTCTTTCCAGTTTGTCCACATATTTCCTAAATTGTGGTTCTCTGAATTAGAGACAGTACTCCATCTGGGGCCTCCCCAGTGCTGAGCAGAGCAGGATAGCTATCTGCTATGTCTTACATACAACGCTCCTGTTAATACATCCCCAGAATCATATTAGCTTTATTTCCAGGTGCTTCACATTAATGACCTTCTATTCAGTTCGTAGTCCACTAGAACCCCCAGATTATTTGCAGCAGTTCTACCAGCTAGCCAGTTATTCCCCATTTTATAGTTGTGCATTTGATATTTTTCCTTCCTTACTTTGCACTTGTCTTTATTGAATTTCATCTTGTTGACTTTAGACCAGTTCTCCAATTTGTTAAGGTCAGTTTGAATTTTAAATCTGTATCTAAAGTGCATGTAGTTCCACCTTGGTGTCATCTACAAATTTTATAAACATACTCTCTACTTCAGTGGTTCTCATCCAGGGGTATGTGTACCCTTGAGGTATGCATAGGTCTTCCAGAAAATACATCAATTCATCTAGGTATTTGCCTAGTTTTACAGCAGGCTACATAAAAAGCACTAGCAAAGTTGGTACAAACTAAAATTTCATACAGACAATGACCTTGTTTATAGTGCTCTATATATTATTCACTGAAATTCAAGTACAGAATTTGTACTCCGGTTGATTTATTTTATAATTATATGGTGTAAATGGGAAAGTAAGCAATTTTTCAGTAAGTGTGCTGTGACACTTCTGTATTTTTATGTCTGATTTTGAAAGCAAGTAGTTTTTAACTGAGGTGAAACTTGGGGTACACAGACAAATCAGAAAGAACACAATAGTCTGGAAAGGTTGAGAGCCACTGCTCTACTCTATTATCCAAATCATTAATGAAGATATTGGGTAGTACCAGGCCCAGGACCGACCCTTGCGGGGCCTCACTAAATATGCCCTCCTAATTTGACAGCATACCATTGATCACTACTCTGAGTATAGTTTTTCAACCAGTTGTGTAACTACCTTATAGTAATTTCATTGAGACCACATTTCCCTTTCTTACTTATAAGAATGTCATGAGGAACTGTGGCAAAAGTCTTACTAAAATCAAGGTATATCATGTCTACTGCCCCTCCCCCCACTCTACTTGGTCAGTAACCCTATCAAAGAAGGACATTAAGTTGGTTTGGCATGATTTGTTCTTGAAAAATCCGTGCTTGACTATTCCTTATAGCCCTGTTATCCTTCAGATGCTTACAAATTGATTGTTTAATAATTTTTTCCAGTATCTTTCCAGGTTTAAAAGTTAGGCTGACTGGTCTATAATTCCCTGGGTTCTCCTTGTTCCCTTTTTAAAGATAGGTACTATGTTTTCCCTTCCCCACTCTTCTGGGACCTCTCCCATCCTCCACGAGTTCTCAAAGATAATTGCTAATGGATCCAAGATTGCTTCAGCTAGTTCCTTATGTACCCTAGGATGAATTTAATCAGGCCCTTGATGACTTGAATACATCTAAATATTCGTTAATCTGTTCTTTCCCTATTTTGGTTTGTATTCTTTCCCCTGGTTGTTAATATTAACACTGTTACGTATCTGGTATTCATTAACCTTCTTAGTGAAGACTGAAGCAAAATAGGCATTAAGCACCTCATCTTTCTGAAGTTATTAGTTCTCCTTCCCTGCTAAGTAGAGAATCTACGCTTTCCTTCATCTTTCTCTTACTCCCAGTGTATTTAAAGAACTTCGTACTGCTTTTGATGTCTCTTGCCATCTGTAACTCATTTTGTGCCTTAACTTTTCTGATTTTGTTCCTACATACTTATGCTGTTCTCTGGTACTCCTGAAGCAATTTGACCATGTTTCCACTTTTTTGTAGGATTCCTTTTTTGATTTTCAGGCCATTAAAGAGGTCCTGATAGAGCCATATTGGCCTCTTAGTATTCTTCCTATCTTTCCTTTGCATCAGAATAGTTTGCAATTGTGCCTTTAATACAGTCTCCTTGAGAAACTGCCAGCTTTCCTGAACTGCTTTTTATCTTTGATATTCTTCCAAGGGGACCTTACTTACCAATTTTCTGAGTTTGTTAAAGTGTGCTTTTTTGAAGTCCATTGTCCTTATTCTGCTGCTCCACTCCTTCCTTTCCTTAGAATCATGACATCTATCATTTCATGATCACTTTCACACAAATTGTCTTTCATCTTCAGATTTGCTCAATTCCTCACTGTTAGTCAGAATCAAGTTTAAAATTTGCTCCCCCTCCTGCTTACTTCCTTCACTCTCCGGAACAAAAAGTTGTGTCGATACATTCTAAGAACTTATTGGAAATTTTGTTTTGCTGGATTACTTTCCTAACAGATGTCTGGGTAGTTAAAATCCTGCATTACTACCAGGTCCTGTGTTTTGGATAGTTGTTTTTAGAAATGCCTCATCCTCCACCTCTTCCTGATTTTGTGCTGTGTAGTAGACCCCGACTGTGATATCACCCCTATCTTTTAATCCTTTCATTTTTACCTTGGGACTAACTGGTCTGCCTCCTCACCTCCTTTTGTATCTCAGAACAAATGTATATATCTATGGATAAAGCAACCCCTTCTTCCTTTTTTCCCTGTCCTTTCTGAACAAGCTGTATTCATGTATACCAATATTCCAGTCATGAGACTTATCCCACCAAGTCTCCTTGATGCCAATGAAGTCCTAATTTAGCTTATATACTAATATTTGCACCTCTTCCTGTGTATTCCCCATTCTCCTCACACATGTGTTCAGACATCTAAAATGTTGATCAGATTCCCCCACTGATTCAGTGTGCAAAGATGCTCTTCCCCTTCTTGGCTAGGTGGACCCCATCTCTTCCCAGCAGACCACCTTCCAGGAACAGCATCCCATGGTCAAAGAAGATAGACAAGAACACCACTTGCGCTTCAGACTCCTTCACCCTAGCTCCCAGAGCCCTCTCGTCACTGCTAATCTGGTTGGACCTGGCATTATCATGGAGGAGTTCAAGGCCACATACACAGGCAAAGATTCCCCTCATACTTGGCCACAATAAAGTTGCAAGTGATATGACTTATCTTATTCTGTGTTAAAATCTTTATCAAGGAGCACTAAGTGGAAAGTGCCCAGAGCACAAAATGGCTCTAAATCCCTCCTTCCAGCCTAAGCAATCAGTGTGACTGTAACAAGTGTCCTTCTTCCCAGAAGTAGGTGGGCACATATATGGCTCCATTCAACATAAACATGTTATAGCAGGGGAGTGCAGAAGAAATATGACCTGGAGCTCCAGTCTCTCCCACATCCCTTCTTCAGGCCCTTTCTTAACTACAAGAGATGACAAAGTGCCAAACTTTTTTATAAGGAATTTTGCACTTCCTGAAACTATGGGCAGTAGAAGCTGTTCCTCAATCAAAATGGTGTTTAAGGTTCTTCTGTTTTCTTCATACAGGAGGAGGAGTTTTGGGCTTAGGTAGTCGAACCAGTATTTACTTTGGTTGGATTCAGGTTTGAGTTCAGTTGTGTTCAGGTTCAGTTCCAGTTCAAACCACCAAAAAAAAATAATGGTTTGGTTATTGGTTTGAACCCATTCAGATCAAATTTCAATCTTAGTGGATGTAAATTCAAAAACGAGTTGAAACTTAAAATTGATACTGTTTTTTGATTTTTGACCTTTTTATTTATTTTTTTAACTTTGTGTTAAGTTAAACACTAAGAAAACTCAAGTAGTCAAATAAACACGACTATTGTTTATGAACAGTTTGTACGATAATACATAATAACATCTTCTGATATTTGCTATTTCATATTGGACCTCTGCAGTGAAAGGATAAATTTGAGTTTGAGTTTGAAGACCCTGCTTCAAATAGAGCAACTGGAGGGAGAGCTGTGCCAAGGGTTGAGGATGGATGGGAAGAAGCCTGTGTAAGGGGAAGAAGGGTTGGATAGCCATTACATTTTTTTTTCTTGGTCTTGAAGAATTACTGTTAACCTCTGGGACCAAGAACATTCCACCTCTTTTATCACCAGGTGTGATTCTCAGAGATGGTTGATCTGTGTGGCCCCTTGCTGCCTTATGTGGTGTGCAGGCAGCACCTAAACTTCCCCTCTCGCTCCCTACTCTTGTGGGCTAGTCTCCTATTGTCATTCTCATCTCATTCTCTTCTCATTATACTGGGGCAGGCCTTTCTGGTAGCAATCACATGCCTATTTGTTATTTTGTCATCTTGTTTTATAATGAAAATAAGATTGCAGTAGTTTTTAAAAATATTTATATTAAAATGCTCAACTTTTATTTTAACCAGTAACCCATTTTTTTTCAAGTTCAGTTCTGGTTCAGTAGGTAGGACAAAACCATAGTTCGGGTTTGATTCTGGTTTGCGTAAAAATACCGTTTTGAGCTGGTTCTCCGGTGTCAGTTTGACTCTCTATCTGGGGTGCCCTAGACCTCGAAGCTGAACAGGTCAATGGAGCCAGTACTCAGGATGTAGAGACTGCAGTAATAGTGGAAGGAAGTCTCTCTCCAGGACAGCACTCAATGTCAGTGCCCCTGAAAGAAACCGAATTGTGTGTATGTGTCAGGCCATGTCATTGGTAGTTCCTCTATGTTGCCTACAGAAACCATCACTATACTACAGAACATTGTCCTTTTGTCTATCTTCTGCCCAAGAATGTTCACAACTGTATTGGTGATGGTGAGGCTAAGGAGTCAGGGAACTCATCTAAATCTCTGGTAGATACCCAATATTATGTTGAGGTTCCTTAGAGTAGCACATCTATCGAAATAAACAGTTAGACTTAATTTTTTGTACTAGTGTACAAACACATGAGACTACTGCTCACGTACAGTGTGTTTATCTAGACCAGTGGTCCCCAAACTGTGGGCCATGCCCCTCGAGGGGAGCATTTCAAGGCCCGGGCCTGCCACCATGAGGGGTGGGGAGGGAGTGCCAACCAGCCTCGCTCTGCGCCCAGCCGCAGCTTGGGCCACAGCTCTGCTCCTGGGCACGGTTCCTGTCCCCGCTCCTGTCCCCTGCCCTGGCTTCCAGCTGCAGCTCCGGCCCTGCTCCTGGCCACAGTTCCCAACCATGCTTCTTGCAGGGGGAGCGGAAAGGTTCCTTTACGGGTAATGGGGGAAGAAGGGGTGACAGCAAAAGTTTGGGGACCACTGATCTTGATTCTCTCTCCTTTTTCCCTGACTTCAGTTTAAAATATATTGTACTAAAGTGCAAACTACTTTTTTTGATTTGTTTGAGGGCATGGGGACTCTACATGTTTTGAGGCTTATTAAATAATATCATACTGGTCATTAATTTCCTTCTCCCCAACATTACATAGACACCTCTCTTTTGCTCTTTTTTGGAATCTCTCAGTCCTACCATTTAATCTGTATTTTAGGTAAATATGCTTGATCCTAAAATAAGCCTTTTAATGATGTTTGCTAGCAATTAAGGGATTTTGCATAAGTTCTTTTGCCTGATTCAGGACACACATTACTCTTGTTATGACACTTCCCTCAAAAATGCCTCTAGTTAACTGATCCACTTGTATGAATAAGTAAATTATCTGTCTGAAACATCCCCTTTTTCATTGAAAGACTTTTTGACTTTTTTAAAGACCCCCTTCCCCTGACTGAAATTAAAGGTGATGGTAGACATCAAATTTCTGGTGGAAGAGTTTACAGAGACTTCCCATATTGCACCATATTCATTCTTTTTGAAAGAGACCAATTTCAGAAATCATAACTTAAAATATATATTCACCTGTTTTACAACAAAGCTGCCTCTTTGTTTCTGTTAATTTGCACAAGCTTCAAGAGGATTTCAATAGTTGAGGACTTCTCCTAGTGCTTTTCGTCCTTTTTTTAGGCCGAGGTACTCATATTTATTTCAAGTGGTGTTTTATCAACGTAGGGAATTATTCTCTTCCCGTACATTGAGTTTTATTTAATTAGTTATTGCTTTTTGATGACATATGTCTTCTGCCCCACCCAGTATTTTCTACATTTCTTATTTCTGGCTTTTCTTTATAAATTGCTCTTTAGAATATCCTTTCTCTCCTCAGTCCCTTGTCTTTCCTCCTTTTAAACCAACCCTAATTTTTTCCCCCCCTCCCAAAATTAAGGTCTTGAAGAGAATTACTATGTTTTTGATTTTCTTTCCAAATGAAGTTGTTTAAACCAACTTAGCTTTAGTAAAGATATTTTGTCCTTTGGTTGCAAATGATTTTTTTGTGTGGCTCAAACCATGAGTGAAGCTACACAGACACTGGGGTTTTCCTGTTTTTCAGTGAGGCTGTTATAAAACACTAGAATTTGTTTGACAGTGATAGTCACTCAAAAATCTAGATTCCACATGTCACTCAAAGTGTGTTCTCTAAAGATCAAAGTGAGTGTAAATATGATTCATGGTTATTTTAACCAGCTCTCTAGTGATGGCTTTAATCAGGACTAGCCGTTGGTCTTGTGGAGCCCGAATGCAAAGTGTTGAGAGACCACATGCAGCTTCCATCCATGCTGATTGCTGTTTCACCTGCTTACAACGCTACCGAATTGTAAACACCCTCTTTGACTGCTGGATGTTCCAAAACCTTTGATGCTCCAAGTCCGGCAATGACTAGCGCTGCTAGGATTGCAGAAGCAAGACTGCCTCATATTAAATGTGCAGCCTTTTTGTAACTGCAGTTTTGGTCCTCACTTGACTGCTCATTGTGCCCCTGGGCGCACTGCTTAACTTCCATGCTGATGCACTAGCAGTGCTTTTGCTTATTAATCTTTGTAAAGAGTACCGAGGCTGGTGTGCTTGCGCAAAGAGAGACCATCTGAATTCTCTTACACTGATGTAGCATGCATAGGGCGGGGGTGGGGAGCAGCTAAAGAAAGCGAGTACCGTGTATACTTGTTCATAAGCCGAATTTTTTTTAGTAAAAAAGGGAAGCATCGGAGAAGGGGGTTGGCTTATGAACGGGTATAGAAAGGGGGAGAGGTGGGACACAGCCCCTCCCCACAACAGAGGGGGCAAAGAGAGGCAGCACAGTCAGTAGAGCCAGAAGGGAAGAGGCAGGGCCAGAGTCTCTCCGCTTCTGGCCACGCTGCTCTCCCACCAGCCTCCGAAGCAGTTGCAGCTCCAGGGCTGGCAGGCTGCGGCCATGCCGCCCAGTCTGGCCCACTGGAGCAGGCTGCGGCCACACCGCCTAGCCTGCCGGAGCAGATCCGGGCCGCCCAAAGACATCCTCCCTGGCCCACCCCACCTAAGGTGGGAAGGGATAGGATGGGGAAAGTGTGAGGTCCTGGGCTAGGAGTGGGGTCATGTGGGGGGTGGTCACAGGGGTTACTCCTCTGACCCCCAGCTTCTCCCTCCCCCAAAATTTCCCCACCAGTTGCTGTCCCGGCCCATCAGGGTAAGCGGCTGGCAGGCCGGGACACTTTGTTTATTTAGCTTTACCTCTGTGCCTGCAGCCGCTCAAGGTAAACAAACCATCTTGGCCCGCCAGCGGCTTATCCTGATGGCCCTGGGAGCCAAAGTTTGCCGAACCCTGAATTATAGGATCGGCTTATAAATGGGTCATAAAAATTTTCCATTTTTCCTTCTCCATCTTGGTGGAGTCGGCTTATAAATGAACCGGCTTATGATCGAGTATATATGGTATATTGAGGAGAGTTGTCAGAACTAGGGCTGTCAAATGATTAAAAAAATAGTCGCCATTAATTGTGAGATTAAAAAAATAGTCATGATGAATCTGTTTTAATCACACTGTTAAAACAATATAGAATGCCAATTTAAATTTATTGTAAATATTTTGATGTTTTTCTACATTTTCAGTTATAACACAGAATACAAAGTGTACAATGCTCACTTTATATTATTGTTTTTTATTACAAATATTTGCACTGTAAAAGAAAAAAATAAGATCAAAGCATGTTCCTACTTTTAGGTGACATTGTAAATGGGCAGCATTATCTCCCATAAATGTAAATAAACTTATTGGCTTAGCAATGGCTGAACAAGAAGTAGGACTGAGTGGACTTGAAGGATCAAAAGTTTTACATTGTTTTGGTTTTCAGTGCAGTTATGTTAAAAAAAAAAAATCAAAAAAATCTACATTTGTAAGTTGCACTTTCACGATAAAGAGATTGCATACAGTTTGTATGAGGTAAATTGAAAAATACTATTTCTTTTGTTTACAAATATTTGCACTATAAAAAGATAATCAAAAATCATATAAAGTGAGCACTGTACACTTTGTATTCTGTGTTGTAACTGCAATCAATATATTTGCAAATGTAGAAGAACATCCAAAATATTTTATAATAAATTTAAATTGGTATTCTGTTATTAACAGTGCAATTAAAACTGTGATTAATCACGATTAATTTTTTAAACCAGTTAATTTCTGTTGAGTTAAAAGCTTGAGTTAATTGCGATTAATTGACAGCCCTAGTTGGAACCAATGAAACTGCATTGCTTTAAAGTTAAAATTGGCTTTAGTGATATGTCTTAGCATATTACAAAACAACTAAATTTCACTTTGGATAAATGAAAAAGCAGGGCTTATTTAAAGAATTCTGTCAACATTTTTTTTTTAAAATAATGAAGCTAGTTTGTCACAATATTTCTCCTTTGTTCCACGGTCGTGGTATTTTGTTTTGAGTGCGGCAGCATGCGTGGTGTTGTTCAGGATCTAGAACAGCCCTTTCCCAAAGAGTTTACAACTTAGAGTTCACTGACAATACTGTATAGAGAGAGTACATCAGTTGTCAGGTGATTATAGTCCAGTCATCAGGCAGAGCTGTCATTTTAATTTATATTTTTGTTTTTAAATTTAGTTTTGTTACAGGCTCAGCCCTTTGGTATGGTGTTTGTTTTGTTGGGAGTAAAAACTCATTTAACTAAAATGTGCACAAATTGTTTTCATGTATTCCAAGAAACAGGGAAAATATCTTTAAAATGTTTTCTAGGGTTTCAGTTAATTTGGAAGAATAGGGAACTTGAGTTCCAATCACCACCTGTTACATAAAAATTACAGTCCTTTTTTCTCCTCTCTGACATACCTCTTTTCTAGACGTATGTTGATAGTTTAGGCTGGTGCTGCTAGACCTTAAATATTTGCATTGTATTAGAGAGCATTTTTCGGGGCAGATACAAGCAACATAATGCATTTATTTTTCTGAATGCTATCCCTATGTGTGGGAGGAGTAAGAAGCAATAAGGAGAAATGATCTCTCAAATATTTGCTTTTAAGGGGTACTGTCAAGTTAAATCTTAAGTTGTAAAGAAATATTTACCTACTGTATATCACTAACAATACATTTTAATGGGTTTAAATTACAGCAAGGGAGATCTACGTTAGACATTAGGAAAAACTTCCTAACAAGAGTTCTTAAGCACTGGAACATATTACCTAGAGAGGTTTTGTAATCTCCGTCGTTGGAGGTTTTTAAGAACAGGTTAGACAAACACCTGTGTGGGATGGTCTAGATGTACTAAATTAGGGTGACCAGATAGCAACTGTGAAAAAACAGGACAGGGAGTGGGGGGTAGCAGGTGGCTATATAAGAGAAAGTTCCCAAAAACACCGGACTGTCCCTATAAAAAGGGGACATCTGGTCACCCTATACTAAATTCTGACTCAGTGCAAGGCAGTAGATTAGACAACCTATTGAGGTCCCTTCCAGTTCTATGTTTCTATTATTTTAATAAAAGTGAAAAGCTTAAAAATTAACTGTACTTGTTACTATAATTTTTTTCTTAGCTTGGACAATCAATTCTGAGTTTCACTTGTTAATACCCAATATGGTTTTCAGGTTATTAGTAGTGCAGTGTTTGGGTTTCAGTATTTTTAAACAAACATGGTTATTGGAATTTTGAAAAGTGAAATAATGCTGAGTTTTTATAAAATCTTGTTTTACAAGAGGTTATATTTTAGATTAAATTTTAAGATGCCTACTTTTCATCTTAATAAGGATATAAGGAAGAGGAATGAGGTATAAAAGATTAATTTTATCTTAACAGAAAACTTTACAAAGTTTCCCATAAAGTGTCCACTTAACTGGTTACTAAAGTTATTAATTTATTTGGTATGTATTGATTTATTTGGAATAAATCATTAGGAGGTACAGCATTGAAATTTAATGTTTCATGCTAGATTTAGTTACAGTAAGGTAAATGTACTTAAAAATGTGAGATATATGGCATTTGAAAATTAACATTGTAAAAAGATATTGCTCTTATTATGCATTTAAATCAAGCGCTGATTGAATCACACTATTAATATGATATGAGTATTAATGAGAACTTTTATTTTGAGATTCAGTGGCAATTGTTTTTAGGAGAAAATGTCTAAACTTTTGCGTTTTCAGCACAAGTACATGTCCCATGCCTAACACTTTTTATACATGTATATGTTGTGCACAACAGTAAAATCATCATGGGTGAAAGTTTTCAGTAATTTGTTCAAGCTCCTTTGTCAAGATAAGTTTGTTTACACTGCAGGTTTAGCTCATGAGAGTGTGCTGAGAAAAGGGCTCTCTGTTTAAAATTACTGATGAATGGAGGCACAAGAGAAAGCAGAAAAACGTACAAGCTTAATGCAGTGACAGCCACACAAAAACCTTTTTTGATTTGCAGCTTTTTAGTGTCATTTTAAGTTGCTGCTATTAGCCAATCAGATTTCTCCTGACTGCTTACATCACTAACTAGCCAGTTCCCTCCAGCTGCAGAGAGCTTCAGTTTCTTTTTTTTTTTAAACTAAAATGGAGGCTGGTTTCTTGCCTTAAGGAGTACATTGCCTTTCCTGCTGAAGCCTAGATGTTGACATGTAATAAAGCTGGCAGCAGGATGGTGGTTGATGCAGCCAATTCCAATGGGCCGTTTCAGCCCGTGGCCCTTTTACATATTAGAGGTGAGTTATTGTGTGTTTCAGTGAATTGAAACTGTGTGTGGCTAGCTAATAAATGGCTATTGTGATTTTCAGATAAGGAAAGCAGGAAGTCCTTTGTAGCAGAATCTATTCTGTTTTGATGCAGACTCAGGATAATTGTGGAATATGGAAATCAGTTTTGAATTAAATGCTATTTGGATAATTTCAGAATTCGGGAAAGCATTGCTTGTATAGTTTAAAAGCAGGTTTTACTGCTTTCTACTGTGACTCTCCCATCCCCCTTTCTAGCTTTGCTGATGTCAAAGGATGTGAAGTCACTACCCCAGAAAGGTATTGGGTGGGGGGCAGGGCAGAGCTAAGTTATCCGTATACAGTTTGTGTAGCATAATGTAAGTGTTCAGAGTGCTGCAATGCTTTTTCTGTGTGAACAAATGAGAGTGCCTCTAAAATCACTACAGATAGTAACTGAAGTAGGAAGTCCACTGGAAAAATACCCAGAATTATAATGAAAATATCTAGTATTTATTCAAAAAGCACTTCCTAGAAGTGTGTATGGTTTTGTTGTTGTTGTTTTACTTTAACAAACAAGTTGTGTGAAAATTGGCTTTTGTAATTTGAATATTAAATATTTTTTAGCTGTTGAGTATATAGTCTAGGATTCATAGAACAGGAATGTATTGTAAATTTACATTTTTTACCAAGTTTCTAAATTTGAAACAAAATTAGGTATGGTGTTTATGTAGGGAAAAAAATACATGTGTGGAATTGCTATATTTCTGGTTTTTAAAAGCAGTAAAATACCTTAGAAGGTTAAAAGTGTTTGTTTTTTTTTTTAAATGTCAATTCTCTTTCATTGACTTTGTTTTTATAACTCTTTTTGTGAGTCCAAAACATTTATGGGATGTGGTGAGAACAATGTGAATAACTGCGTTCAACCTTTATCAAAGAAACAGAGCTGAAATGGTACTGCATCAACTAGTCTTTTCAACTTTTTGTGGCATAAGCTAAATTGTTCAGATGCATACTGTACATAGATTTCCTGTATTGAAAATATTTTGCTATAAAGGCCAAAGAATTCCTGCTGGAAAGCCTGGATCCCTGATTTAAACAGTAGAATCTGATCTCTAATAGAGAGAAATTATAATTCCTTGTGATACCTTTTAAAAGGTTAGTATCACCCAGTTGCTTGAAGAGGGATTTGGATGTATTCCAAGAGACCATAATATTGGCTTGTGGGTGGGGAATTGCTATACAACCGTGGTTCTCAACCAGGGATACACATACCTAGGGGAGTACGCAGAGGTCTTCTGGGGATACATCAACTGATCTCAATATTTGCTTAGTTTTACAACAGTGTATATATTGTACACTGAAATGTAAGTAGTGTTTATATTCCATTTGATTTATTTTATAATTTTTTGGTAAAAATGAGAGGTAAGGAAGTTTTCAGTAATAGTGTGCTGTGAGACTTTGTCTGATTTTTGTAAACAAGCAATTTTTAAGTGAGGTGAAACTTGGGGGATACTCAAGACAAATCAGACTCCTGAAAGGGATACAGTAGTCTGGAAGGTTGAGAACCACTGCTCTACAAGACGTTTTATCCATTGAGTGAGAGCAGGGACTCTGCCCATAATCAAAGGAATACAAGCCAAAGTGACTGAAAGCAGACCTTCTCTACCTCCAACCCCACCGCCAAAAAGTACTCTGTCAAGTTCCCCTCGTTTCTTTAACGTAATGTGCTGAATTTTTTGGTTCACTGAAGCTTATCAAACTTAAGATGAATTTTTTAAAAAGGCTGCAGAGGTGAGATCCTAGCAATTACAGGCCAGTAAGCCTAACTTCAGTACCAGGAAAACTGGTTGAAATTATAACAAAGAACAGAATTATCAGATGAACATGATATGTTGGGGAAGAGTCAACATGGCTTTTGTAAAGGAAAGTCATGCCTCAGCAATCTGCTAGAATTCTTCGAGGGTGTCAACAAGCATGTGGACAAGGACTAATCCTATTGATATAGTGTACTTGGACTTTCAGAAAGCCTTCAGTTTGGGACCTTGTCAAAGGCTCTTAAGCAAAGTAAGTAATCATGAGATAAGAGGGAAGGTCCTCTCATAGATCAGTAGCTGGTTAGAAGATAGGAAGCAAACAGGAATAAATGGTCAGTTTTCACAATGGATATTAGCCAAGATGGTCAGGGACGCTACCCCGTGCTCTAGGTGTCTCAAAATCTCTGACTGGTAGGAGCTGGGAATGGACATTAGGGGACGGATCGCTCGATAATTGCATTGTTCTGTTCATGTCCTCTGAAGCATCTGGCATTGGCCATTGTTGGAAACCAGGATACTGGGCTAGATGGACCATTAGTCCGACCCTGTATGGCCATACTTACGTTCTTGATTCAAAATTGGAAGGTTTATTGAATTATATTAAATTCAGTGCCTCAAGGTCTGTATGTATTTCCATAGTATAAATGATACATTATCATGATCAGGTCACACTTTACCTAAACATTGAATTTCAGTGCATTGCAGAATGTTGTATTGACAAAAGGTACAGGTTGGGGCTTCTTTGGGGTGAGGGTGAAGGTGGGGTGAAGTAACAGGAGTCTCTGGCAGATGGGAACAGATAAGATTTTCGCACTCAGGAGGAGGTCTTTGGCATTAGGGAGTGGGATACATCTCTTTCCCTTTTGGATAGAGACGGAAGGACTTGTAGTTTTGGGGAGAAGGTGGAGTTCAACAACTTTGACAGATGATAGCTGCCTGACTGCCCTGATATCCAGGATTTCCTCCACCATTGATGGAGGAAAGCATCAGGAGCTGCATATTTATATTGAACGAATATATATATATATATCATCAACGAATGCTAAGTGTCAATTTTGAAGCCCAATGAAAACATTTAAATGTGAATACTTTGAGACAAACTGGGGGAGCTCCTGCATCTCTTACAGCTGTTGTTCTAGAAGATATTCTGTTGCAGAGATGAGATGACACAGCACTGGATTAAGTTTGGCTTGTGATGGGGAAGTTTTCTTTGCAACTGAAAAGGATATATTTTTTTTTTTTAAAGTGAAATCTTAGATGCTAGAACAGAATTCTGCAGCAAAGGGTGGGTTTTGTGGTAGATTCTGTGGCTTCAGTTTTTTTAGTTTTTTTCATAGCTAAACGTAAGAGGGAGTCCCAAACAGAATCAAAGGAGAACACTGTTTGAAATCCCAGTATACTCTTTCAGGTTTGGAGGGAAAGAGGTAGGTGCAAGGGCTGGGCTCTTTGCTAGGATGCCCCTGGATCTTGCTGGTGAGTTATTTTTGGCATCTACTAGAGCTGATTGAAACTTGGAATTTCCATTCTATAGGAAATGCCAACACTTCAAAATTGCTTATTTTCCCAAATTGGAATGAAATTCTGAAATTTCCTTTTGAATGAAATTTCCCACAGAACAGCTTTCAGTGAAGTGTCTTGTTTTGACTTTGATTCATTATATAAATTGCATAATATAAACTGTATACTATATTTTATAGCATAAATAATATAAACGTCCAAACAAAAGTGCTTTGACTTTATAAAAAAATATTTTGATGATTTTCTCAAATTTAGGTAGAATCAATATGTTCCTATAAAATGTTTTGATTTAATCAAATCATTGTTTTCTGCCAGAAAACTTATTTTCAGAAAATGTTTGACACACTCTAGCAGGTTGCTTTTGACTACCCATTGTCTGGTAAATATTTTAAGCTATGATAATAGGTGTTTATCTTAAAAACAATATAGTATGTTTTGTGCACATTAATTTATATTTTCATAAAACTTGTATTGGGAGTATTTGCTAAAGATGCTTGTGGAAAATATTTAAAGATAAAAATGCACTTCCATATTTTACTACTTTTTTCATTTCCATCTTAGAGGAGAAAAGAGATCTATCTACTAATGCTAACTCAAATATTTTCTATAAATAGCTTAAACAAGAGTTATGAAAAGTGGGAAGATGAATTCTCATTCTCTCCCCCTCGCCACTTCAAACAGAAGTCTGGCTTTAGTAAAGTCTTGTCTGTACTAGGAAAACTTGTAAGCACTTTTCTGCACAGATGCAGAAAATTATAGCTGTGGTATAGGCAGAATGCAGGCATTTTTGGAGAAATATGGATTCCATTTTTTAGTGTGGACAACAGCCTACCAGCTTCCACTCATAGAGAAAGAAAGCTTACAACTATTTCCACTGTAGATGTATCCTCCAGCCTTCTCTGCACGAGCATTTTTGGAGAAATCTCCCACCATTGCATTGCGACTAGCGCAGCTTCACAGATGGTAACACAAGAAGCAGTGCTAGTATAAACTGGGGGCACAGTCATTTTTACCACTGTGTTATCTAAATCTGCTCTGAAGTGCACTGATGGCAATAAAACAGTGGGGGAAGATTCACCAAAATACCCCAAAACAGTTAGTATAGACACTGCTTTATTGGCCTTAATTTTTAATGGCTGCAATTCATACTACACATGATAGATTGCCTTTTCACAATTTATTTCAAGCCGAAGTTTTGTGAGATCCTGAAAGTTGTATGTGAAGTGTGTTCAATTTGACTGTTCTTGCAGGATTCCCCCTGCCCTTCACCGGCCCACCGGAATTTCCATTTTGAACCAGCTAAAGTACTCTGTGTTCTAAAAGTTTGATTTTTCCCCCTAGAAGCAGCAGCAAGTTCTGGAAGATTTGGTGAAGGATTTTTTCTCTTAAGTTAATTTAAAGGTTTTGTGAAAGATGCTGTATTGACATATATTGAAAGTCCTCTTTCTGCAGAAGAGGCACAGTATAGCCAATAGCAGTGCCAACTTTTCCTCTTCTGCGTTTACCTGCCATTGTGTCTCACCTCTGATTTGGAGGACCATTTGTAGATGAGGATCATACTCTATGCCTACTTATTGCTTGGCGTCTCTACAGGATGCCAGCAAGAATGCCAGATGTAATGGTGTCTTTGTGATGTAAGTATGTGTCCATGAGCATTTGGGCTGTTTGCATTTTGGTAGCTCCCAGGGGACCCAATCAAGATCAGGGCCCCATTGTATTAGGTGTATGTACAAACAAACAGTTCAGCTGAGATACGGCACTAAACATTTGTCATATGGTGGTCTCTAAACTTGGGCTGTCTTTGAATTACTGACCTTGAGGTAGAAGGTTATCCAATTTCCATAACTACTGCAGGATCTTAAGGCAAACAAATGCTTTCTAGATGTGATATACAATACATTTACTTGTATACTTTCATATTGCTGTTACTATAAAATGCTAAAAGATCACACTCTTGGGTCCCTTTGACAGTGAACAAACATAGGAAGTATCCTATGCAATTAATGCATTAGATGATAGCCAATTAATCTTTCAATCTTGTTATATCTAATTCCTTAAAAGAAAGCAACACCATTTTTTCAAAAATTCTTGAATAAGCATACTTATTCTTAAAACAAACTGACACTTCAAAAGAGGCACATTTTTATTTAACAAAACTTGTTAAAGAACCTGGGCTACTCACTTAATTGACACGAACTATGGATAAAGGAAACACTCTTCGCACTTCCATTGAATGAGAATAACAGAAAATCAAGAGCCAAATTTAAAAAGTAGTATGGCTCTAGTTCTGTACACAGAAAAACAAATCTCTTAATTGCATGCAAGACTAAAGGGTGCATCGACCTCACTGTCAGCTGATTTAAAAAAAATGTCTGTTCATGTTTCTGAAGAAGGTCATTTTCAAAGTGTAGCACTCTTACTATAAGCTGCCCTATCTTTTTTCCTGCAGGTACCAAGGCAGGATATTTAAATTAAGGCAGGTATTCAGTGCC
This sequence comes from Lepidochelys olivacea, assembly GCF_965140295.1. Classification (NCBI taxonomy): domain Eukaryota; kingdom Metazoa; phylum Chordata; order Testudines; family Cheloniidae; genus Lepidochelys; species Lepidochelys olivacea. The sequence goes on from NC_140416.1 coordinate 107,072,015, forward strand.
TATGTGTGCATTTAATGCAGTGATGTCTTCTGCATTAACTCTTAACCAATTTCTGTACTACTTATTTAGATGAAACTACCACCTAGTTAGAATGTAATGAAGCAGGTTAATGGCTGCAGTGCACTGGTCTGAGGTTAAAGCCGCTGCAAATATGTGTCTAAGGTAGGTGTTAAATAATGCTTATAAATTAGGAGCACAGAATATGGTTGGGTATTAAAGTTGAAGATGGAGCAATTGAATTTTTAATATGGTGAATGAGGGACGACTTCTTGGTTAAAAAATACCTAGGAAAAAGTATCCAGAAAAACAGCCAATTTTTGGTTTAAAGAAAGTGTTACCTGAGAGAACAATATCCAGGAAACACAGAAATTTGAATATTGCTTTTAGGTTTTTTTGCTTTTCCTGTACATTGAAGTGTAAAGTGAATCTTTTTCCTACTTTTATTTCCTGCCACAATGTGAGCCTCCATGCAGTCAAGTCAGAATTACTGTCTGCTGTTTTGAAATTGTAAGTTATTTCTAAAGCATTGCTATTTGGAGTTTGAGTTGTTTTGTTTTTTTCTAGAAAATATTAAGTTTGATTTGAAATAAAGAGAGAGTTTTTCTTTAGCCTTTTATCCTGGCTCATGATGCAATAAGGTGGTACTCAATTAAAATTTTTGTTAAATTCTGTATATAAAATTTTCTACTGTGGTCCTTGTATCACGCAGAGAACTGCCTGTTACTTGGGTTACTCTTGGGGAACACTGGCTGGCATATCCTTTTTCATTCAACTCTTCCATTTCTACTTCTAGTTCTGCTTCTGCTTGTTCTGAAGGATGTCGCTCATACTGTTTTGCTGTATTCAAAGAATTATTCATTTGATATGTGCTCTTAAATGTTGGGTAGGCATAGCTTGTATGGTAGTAAAGAAATAAGATTTTTCTAAAAATGTAAAATATATGAATTTAGAAAATATGTCATAAGATAAATCTAAGACCTGATAGAATCATGGTACTGGAAGGTACCCCGAGAGGTCATTTAGTCCAGTCCCCTACACTCATGGCAGGACTAAGCATTATCTAGACCATCCCTGACAGGTGTTTGTCTAACCTCTTCAAAATCTCCAATGATGAAGATTCCACAGCCTCCCTGGTCAAGTTATTTCAGTGTTTAACCACTCTGACAGTTAGGAAGCTTTTCCTAATGTCCAACCTGAACTACCCTTACTGCAATTTAAGCCCATTGCTTAATAAGTTAGTACCATTACAGTCTTATTCTAAAAAGGATACAATATATTTTAAAAATAAAAATGAGACTTAGCTTGCTTTTTCCTGTTTGTTGTGGTGTATAATAAAGTACCCTTTTGGCTTTTATTACACACAAAAATCAAGTATGTGCAAAAGCATGACTGCTTCTAATAAATTAATGTCTTAACATTGTATTTGTGACACATGTACAGAATGTAGATAATTATAGTCTTCACACTGTGTACTACACACAAAAATAGTGTAGAATTTCAGAGTTCAGGATTTAACCCTGGGACAACAATCCCACACCCATGCCTAATCTTTTTGGCATTGAAGGGAAATGAGCACTGAACGTTACTGATTTAGCTTACCATACTGCAAAGAATGTTCTTGTGTGATCAGAGTTGTACACTGTATTCCAGATGAGATCTTTCCAGTGCCTTATACTATGGCATTAATGTCTCTCTCTCTACTGGAAATATCTTGCCTGATGCTTCCTAGGATTGCATTTGCCTTTTTCTCAGCTGGAATCACATTGGTGGTTTATAGTAATCCTCTGATCGACCAACACACCCAGGTCGCTCTCCTTTTCTGTGTTTTCCAACTGGTAAGCCCCCGTTTATAAGAAATTCTCACTAGACCATAAGTGCATGATCTTGCACTTTGTACTATTACACTTTCATACCATTTCTGTTACTCCAGTCTTCAAGATTATCCAGATCTTTCTATATAATATTCCAGTACTCCTCTCTATTGAAAATGCCTACCAACTTTGTTTCATTAGCAAACTTCTTTAGCACATGCCTACTTTTTGTGCAAAGGTTATTAATAAAAATATTAAATAAGAGTGGTCCCAAGATCAATTCTTGAGGAACTCCACTAGCAATTTCTCTCCAATCTGATAGTTCACCTTTCAACTCATCCTCTTGCCTTTTCCTCTTCAGCCAGTTCCTTAAGCACCTTACAATTCTTGTACTGATCCTGATCTTCTCTAATTTAACTAACAGTTTCCCATGTGGGGCCATGTTAGATGCTTTACTTGAAGTCCAAGTGTATTAGACCTACTGAATTTCCCTTATCTAAAATTTAAGTTATGTCCTCAAAGATGGACATCAGATTGGTCTGGCATAATCTACCTTTGGTAGTCCTGTGTTGCACTGCATCTCCTTTTCTGTTTACCTCCATGAATTTAACTATTCTTCTTGGAAAATTTGTTCAAAAGCCTTGTATGCTAATGAGGTCAGATTGATGTGTCTGTAGTTGGCTGGATCACTTTTTTCCCCCTTTGTTAAATATAGGTATGACATTAGCTATTCTTCAATCATATGGTACCACCCCGAATGTGTAGATTTATTGGAAATCTTTGCCTCAGGCTAGCAATCTCATGTGCCACTTCTTTCAGTACTCTGGGATAGAAATTATCCAGTCCCCCTGATTTGAGAACATTAAACTCTTAAGTTTTTTCTTCAACTTCAGATGTGGTAATTTTCATTTTTGTGCATTCACTTCATCAGCCACCCTGCCTTCCTGCACATGTTCGATATTAGCATACTTACTGAAAACAGAGGCAGAGAGTTCATTTAGTTTTAGGACCATACCTAGAGGATCTTTAATCTTCCCATCCATGCTGCAGAGCGGTCCAACCTCATCTTTCCTCATTCTCTTTTTATTTATATAATTAAAAACCCTCTTATTGCTTATTTCAGTTTTCTTGAATGAAACTTTTAATCTGTTAGTGTGAATGTTTATTCTTTGACGTTTATTCTTCGACATTTATTCAGGTGTCATAAAAATCTTTTTTCACAATTGTTGGTAGTGAAATTTGTCTTGTTTATGATTAGACTATAGTTTTCTCCATTTTCTGATAATGTTTTTCATCCTGACCCTCTTCAAAGCTCTTAATTGATTTCATCTGTAGCATAGGTAGCTAGTCCTCTCCATAGGATACTAAATGCAGTGCTCCTTGTTGAAACTGTGTATTTTAAACCATACAGTCTTCTATTACTACTTTGCTCTTAAGGCTAATAGAAAATTCCATGTAGGCTATGTTTCTTGTTGCCTTACTATTAGATTTCTTATATCTTAAAATTTTGTAAACCAAAGTGTCTTCAAATTATGATTTGGAGAGAGATATGGGGATGGGGGAAAATACTTGTAAGCATGTCCTATCTTCCAAATATAACAGTAGGCTACACCAGAGATTCCTAGCTAATATAAAGCCGAACAAGCTATACACTTTTTGTAAAGTTGAACGGTTGGGTGTGAATGAGTAGCACTATCTTAGTACAAAGCATTACTAGCAATACCTGAACCTGCTTTTGGCAGCTAAGCAACAAACACTTCCGTTTGGGATTCTATTCCTCTTATTAGAATTTCTACCTGAGACAGAAGGCCACATCTTCTTTCTCTTTTCAGGTATAAGTTTTTCCTGTCTTTTTAAGGTAAATGAAATACGATAAAGTGTTGGGGAGATTGATTTATTTATTTTTTCCATTCTCTGATCGCTACAGAGCATTGTTAAATGAATTAAATGGAAAATTCTTAGCATTTATTGTACTCCTGACAGAATGCACAGCTATGTGTCTTTAAGTATGAATATCTAAAATATTATACAGAAAATGGAATTCTGCAAATGTGTAGTGTTCTGAAAATATGCATAATTGACTTTTTACTGTATTTGAGCCAAATTTTTCCTTGATGCAACAACATGAGACTTTTTCACAGGAGGGAATTGCTAGTAATAGTTGCTAACATCTGACACTAGCAGCACTGGCTGCTGAGCAGAGAACTGACCTACCTTTGATTAAAACAGCATTTCTCTCTTTCCTCCCCAAAAGACTGACACAACATTCTGGTAGCTGAGCTGCTTGACTCTTTCTCTTCTCCTTTTTCATATCCCATAGAGTCCCCAAACTCAACAGCCATGTAGATCAGAGGAAGGTATTGCTTAAACTGACAATAGGAAGGATAGTGCAGTGTATTGGGAAGTGGGTTTCTTATGGAGCATATAGGAGACAGCTTGGCAGTTAATCATTTAGGGAAAGAGAATGAGGCTGGCTGATATCAGAAAGTGAAGGAAAGAGTTGCTAAGAAATCTGTCCCTCATAAGTAATTAAAGCCCCAAAAGCCCACTGGCATTTCTTAACAATTTTACCATAAATTATTTGAGACCCTTGAAATGGGTGCTAGAATTTTGCAGGAACTAATAGTAAGTTGGGCTCAGATCTTAAGAGACTAAGTAGTAGTCAGGACCTGTGTTTACATCTCAACCAAGAGTTAACTTTACTGTCTCAAAGTCCTTCCTTCGAACACGCTACTTCCTACATATTTATAAATCTCGGTGTAGTGTGTCTCTCTCCTCCTCTGTCCCCCAAATGAATACTCCCACACTATCCCCAGAGAAAACTAAAGTTACTTATCAAACAAAAGAAGGGAGAAGATTTAGGAAATCTGGTTCATTTCAGCAAAGAGGGACGATGGAAACGTTTGGTTATATAATAAATCTGACATCAAAACAACAAATCTGTATTTTTCTATAGTTGTGATTTCACTTGAGCTGACTTTTATGAATTTGCTTTTTGTTCATAAAATAAATACTAAACCTAAAATGACACAATTGCATTAGGATGTGATGTAATTCAGAACTGCATTTTGAAGCAATTTCTGAATAGATTTTCTTTAGTAGAACAGGATCCTTGGTTTCTAATCCATAGTGTCCTCTCTTTCCGAGTCAAGACCAGTTGCAACAAGATTTATTTGAAGAGTTTTGGGTCATCTGCTGATGATGACCCAATGATGCTACTCAATTATTACATTATTTATGATAGTTAAATTAAATGATGTACTGTATTATTTTACAGTAACTCCTCACTTAACGTTGTAGTTATGTTCCTGAAAAATACGACTTTAAGCGAAACGATGTTAAGCGAATCCAATTTTTCCATAAGAATTAATGTAAATAGGGAAGGATAGGTGCCAGGGAATTTTTTTTTTTGTGAGACAAAAGGCATTATATACATTTTAAACCATTTTAAACAAGCAATTTAATACTACAGTCATCATTGCTGAGTATGAAGCTTGGTTGGGGTGGTGGAGTCAGAGTGGAAGAGAGTGGATTGTCTGGGTGCTCCTATTGCTGTTCTTGCTGAACTTTCTGAAGTCGAAAAAACACATCTAGAGATTGTTGTTTTGCTTTCCTTTTTTTTTTCTGGGTAAATTTCTTTATATACCAACTCCCCTAATCACTTTGGAGCTGTCAGGATCGTCATCACTCAGGATTTGCAAGCCAGCCTTAACCCTCCTTGTCTCCCTCCTCCCCCTGACCTCCTCCCCCTTTACTCCACATGCAACGTCCTCACTCCTCCCCCCTCCTTCCCCTGCCTCCTGCCTGTGGCAGTCAGCTGGTTTGCGGCATTCAGGAGGCAGGGGAGGGAGGGGGAGCCTGCGTGCCGAGTCCTCACTCCTCCCTCCTGAATACAGTAAAGCATCTGATTGCTGCGGGCAGGGGGAGCAGGGGGAGGTGCTGATCCGCGGGATGTGCTGGGGGGCAGGAGGCGCTGTGTGGGGGGTGGGCGTAGGGGAGCTGATGGGGGCTGCAAGCTGTGGACAAAGCAGGCAGCCAAACAACATTATAGCAGAGCATTGCACAACTTTAAACGGAGCATGTTCTGTAAAGGAACAGGGACGTAAGATAGAAGCAACGTTAAGTGAGAGGCTGTTAAGTGGGGAGTTACTGTACAGCATCTAGAAGAGCTATATAGAAGAGGTTCTCAGATGGGGTGGGCCCACCTGGCAGGGCACAGAATGTATTCTGGAGGGGTGTGAGAAGCATTAGGGGGGAAAAAACCTTACTGCACACATTTTACCCACAGCAATGAATAACTAGCATATCTGATTCCTTCAGACATATCGGGTCCTCAGAAGACACTGTGTATTTGACTCTGGATGGCGCTGTCTGTGCATTTTGACTGATTACTCTTAAGCTTACATAGCATTATACACAGTTGTTGCCATCTGTACGTTAATCCATTTGCTATGACACAGTGTGCACGTTAAACTGTAAGCATCGATCACAGTCGCAGTTTTGCTGCTACTTCAAGTAGTGTCCCTATGGGTGCTTCACTGTAGATTTTTATGCGTCCCCATGCTTCTGATTGGAGATTTTCAGTGGCAGTGTCCATTTTTGGCCTGTACATGTGTGTTCTGCCTTTAGGCTAATTAGTGCTCTGCAAGCATTCCACCCCCAGTTCTTTCTCAACCGCTCCTGGCTAGAGATGGAGTACTTAGCGGTCTGTTTGCAAATACTATAGATCCTCTTTTAAAGTAGTTACTTTAATAGTTTGTTTTTTTCACATTTTGTTAGATGATGAGAAATGTGATGATGAGAAAAAAAAGTTTTTTTCACATTTTGTTAGATGATGAGGTTTTGTTCTTGTTCGCCTTTCTTTTTAATTAAAAAAGTAATTGTAATAGATAGCTTTTACCCCCATTTTCTTTTTTTGCCCCCGGGGATTGCTCCCACCCCAGCAGGGGGCATGCCTGGCATCTTTGGGTTTAAAAGGTGCCTCTCGTGCAGGAAACCATACTGGTAATGGGCAGCCATGTCCGTTGCCTCAGGGAAACCCACATTCCCCAGAAGGGTGCTCTCTGCCAGCAGCTGAAGACCAGGGCTTTAAAAAAAACGGGAACTCCGGTTAAAAGTACTCCTCATGGAGGTGGCTCTACAGCCTGATTCCCCCTGTCATGAGACACATCACCTCAGCCTTTGACCTCCAGTGTGGGTGAAGCAAAGAAAACGTCTTTGAGCTCCCTGTGGAAGTCTAAGTAGAAAAAGAGAATCACCAGCCCTCCTGTGCAGAATCCTTAACCAAACAGAGGAGATTCCCGGCATGTTTGGTTACCTTAGTACTGATAGCTACCAAATGTACCCAGAAACCGTGTGGGCACTACATTCCAGAGTCAAAGAGAGAGCCTAAAGACCGTATGGGCACAGGAATCAAGGCAGCGGTACTGCCATCTTGAGATAGAGACATGGACCATGCCATCTCCGGAAAGATGGCACCAACATAGGAGTACTTGGTACCAACAAGAGCTAAACATCAACCTCCTCAAACTCAGAGCGGTGAGAAACACCTGCGCTCATTTTCTCTCCGTGATCAGAGGTATGCACACGAAAGTCGTGACGGACAACATAACATGTATGGATTACCTAAATCACCAGCGTGGCACAAGATCATCCTCTCTTTGTGAAGAAGCACTAAAGTTATGTAATTGGTGCATTTCCTACAAGGTACTAATATCAGCAACCTACCTACTGGGAGTGCAGAACACAACAGCGGACGCCTTCATTCACAAATTTTCTCAAGACCACAAGTGGGAAATGAACCCAGCGGTACTCCACATTATATTTCACCAATGGGCATCCCTGACAATTACCTGAACTACCTGAATTGCCACTTACCTGAATATGAAATGCCCATGTTACTGCTCCAGGGCAGGTGTTGGACAGCACTCGTTAGTGGACACTCTCCTCCTTCCATGGGATGAGGGCCTTCTATACACCTTTTCCCCCATTCCGTCTGTTGCTAGAAGTCCTTTTGAAAATAAAAAAGGAAAGAGTAAACGTCCTACTGATCGCTCCCACCTGGCTGAGACAGACGTGGTTTGTGTACCTATCACAGCTAGTGATATGTCCGCCAATTGTCCTTCAGCTCACTCCTTACCTTCAGTCTGAGTGCCACCAACACTCACCATGCTTAGGCACACATCTCTGCAAACAGCCAGGCCAGGGTCAGTGAGAAAGTGATTGCAATGTTGCAAAAGGTGTATTTAACTGAAATGTTACAATGCTGTGTGTGAATTTAATAATCCCGCTTCTGTGCATTGTCCCCTGTGCTTTTGTGGCTTTTAGGAGCACCCCGAGCGTGTCTGCTAAATAAGAAAGTGTTGAAGACGCAGCAAAGAAGACAAGTTCCAAGAGGTACTGCAGTGCTCCAAGGCAGAAAAAAGGGAACGTAAGGAGTGGTGGGAAGCTGAACTGCAGGACAGAAAAGAGAATAATGAGTTTAAGGACACAACTGAGTGGATTATTAAAGTAATGGAGAAGCGAACGCAGATCGTTGAAGTCCTTAATAGTGTTGCAGACTGAACAGATCCATACTCTCACTCCCCTGCAGCACATTGAGAACTCGTTTCCATTTCCAGGACTTCTCAGTTCCCCCTTCATTCCACCCCCTCGGACAACTTTCATAATAATAGCTGGACCTACACACAGTTAGGAAAGTCTGCCCTTCCATGGTTCCTCCTTTCCCAGCAGGCATATGTATGTTTGTGTGTGCTGTTTCTTGTGCAATAAAAGCAAAGTTTTATCATGATAAATCATCTTTATTTTTTTTCTACAAATTGAGATTGCAGGCACTAGCAATACATGCAGAGGCATTTTAATAATTTCCTTACAGCAATATAAGGCCCAGAATGTCATCATTACCTCCTAGGAAAACTACATGTAATGTAACATTGAAGCAGCTCTGACAGAGATATACATTACTGGTGGTCATTGTCAAAGCCTTCCGGATTCGAATTGCCCCCTTCTGGGCTCCTCTGACAGTCCTGGTATCTGGCTGCTCAAAATCAAAAGCCAAGCAGTCTGCCTCATCATTCCATCCCCGAGGAAACTTTTACCCTTAGCTTCACAGAGATTATGCAACATACAGCACGCGGCTATGATCATAGGAATATTATTCTCATTAAGGGCTAACCTGCTATAAAGGTATTGCCAGCACACGTTTAATCTGCCAAAGCTCATTCAACTGTCATTTGGCACCTACTGAGCCTGTTGTTGAATCGCTCCTTACTGCTGTCCAGGTGTCCCATGTAAGGTATAGCCATGGCTATAAGGGCTATGCCGGGTCTCCCAGGATCACTATGGGCATTTCAATATCCCCCACTGTAATCTTCTGATTTGGAAAGAAAGTCCCTGCTTGTAGCTTTCTGTACAGGCAGGCGTTCCTGAAGATTCGTGCATCATGCACCTTCCCGCGTTGATATCAGTGAAATGCCCACGGTGATCCACCACAAGCGCCTGCAACACCACAGAGCAGTAACCCTTTTGTTACAAGCCAGTCTAGCGCCAAAATTCAAATGTGTGCGCCATCTATTACCCCTCCACAGTTAGGGAAACCCATTTCTGCAAAGCTGTCCACTGTTTCATGCACATTTCCCAGACTCATGGTCCTTTGTAACAGGATGTGATTTATTGCCCTGCACAGTTGCATTAACACAGTGCCAATGGTCGACTTTCCCACTCAAATTAATTCGCGAACGACCGGTAGCAGTCTGGAGTCACCAGCTTCCACACAGCAATTGCCACACGCTTCTCTACTGAGAGGGCAACTTTCATTCTTGTGTCCTTGCACTGCAGGTCTGGGGTGAGCACCACACATAGTTCCAGGAAGGTGGCTTTCTGCATCTGTCATTGCTCTTCATCCCACACCTGCATGATGATACAATCCCACCATTCAGTGCTTGTTTCCCGAGCCCAAAGCAACAGTCTACCCTGTGCAGCTGCTGTGAATGCCAAAAGCAATCTAAAGTTGCTCCTATCCATATTATGCAGAATGTTGGGCACCCCATCCATATCACACAGAATGTTGGGCACCTGTGAGTCTTCAGTTAGGAACTTCATGATTAACTGCACTGGCATCCGCCATGTCTTCATGACAGTTAACAGAGCATAGGAGAGCAGCGTGGGATCAATCCCTTCTTGCAAAGAAGGGCTGTTGCAAAATGCCACCAAAGAAAGCCGGAAGTCCATGGAATGCTGGGACACAAAGCAACATCACAGGATATTTAGTCAGGTCCCAAGATGCACTGCGATCTGCTCCACTTTCCTGCAACACCTAGCGACAGAAAATGTTGAGCTGGACTGTGGGGTAGGTACCCACAGTGCATTGCTCACATTGTCAATGATAGTGCCCCCACTGTGGACGCGATCTGCCAACAGAGGGAGCAAGTGTGAACGTGAGATTCCGATTTTTATTGTGTCAACGTTTGGATGTCAACATCACTTTTGTTGACAAAACTTGGTAGTGTAGACATGGCCGTAGTGCTATGTTAAAACACATTAAAAAAAATCTTTAATGTGCAACACATTAGAGAGCTTTAGAAATCACACCCCCATACAGTACATTACCCCAGTGCAGGGATCGGCAACATTTGGCTCGCGGCCCGCCAGTTTACCTACCGCGTCCACAGGTTCGGCCGATTGCAGCTTCCACTGGCCACGGTTTGCCGCTCCAGGCCAGTCGGGGCTGAGGGAAGCAGCGTGGGCCAAGGGATGTGTTGACCACCACTTCCCGCAGCCCCCATTGTCCTGGAACGGCAAACCGTGGCCAGTGGGAGCTGCGATTGGCCAAACATGCGGACGCAGCAGGTAAACAAACTGGCCCGGCCTACCAGGGGGCTTACTCTGGCGGGCCATGTGCCAAAGGTTGCCGATTCCTGCCCCTGTGTGTAGACAAGCACTACATTTCATTTCCTTTACATTTCTTTACAAATCCTAGTCTCAAATCCCTCTTGTATTTTAATTGTCCATTTAAGGAATACAGTTAGTCTTCCCAATGGCTCTTGTAAAGGAGAGCACTAGAATTAAGCATAATATTAGAGCTACGCTCGTACCCACAGTGATGACAAGAGTTTTCAACATGTGCATCCTGGAGTATAGTTGTTTGCCTTTTCGGAGGCATCACACTAAACACCTATTCAGTTTATCTATTGTTACTTCACATCTTTCAACACTACAGCTGTTCCCATACAGTAGCTAGACTTACACTTTGTTAATCTGTATCTCACTTTGTTTAGACCAGTGTCCCAAACTATCCATCAAATTGTTTTTGTCCTACTGTATTACTAGTATAAGCCCTAAAAAACCCCTGATATTTAAACAATATGCACATTTTATTTATTGAAGTATAATGGAAGTTTATTTTCTTCTTTCTTTGAGTTCCCATACTGCCGAAATCACGATGACATCATATATTTAGAAGATGGCTTCCACTAGCAATAGTCTCAAAGGCTGCAAATTCCATAGGGTATTTAGTGAGAAGCATTTCTATTCTTTTGAGCTTTCAGGCTGCTAGACTGACAAAATGGATATCTGTCCTTTTAATTGTATAGAGATATAATAGTCTATATTTTCACCATTTCTCTTAAATTATCCCAATGCTTTAATCTATCTGAATCTAGCAGTTAATATATTTTTTGTTGACTGAACACTGAAAAGTAGACTCGCTTTAAAATAATAATTTGATCTCTTGAGCCAAAAAAGATTACTTAGCTGGCAACTTTTACCTATGCAGTGGTGTTTCTTTAATCATATAGGTTTCAGAGTAACAGCCGTGTTAGTCTGTATTCGCAAAAAGAAAAGGAGTACTTGTGGCACCTTGGAGACTAACCAATTGATTTGAGCATAAGCTTTCGTGAGCTACAGCTCACTTCATCGAATTCACAGTATGCATCCGATGAAGTGAGCTGTAGCTCACGAAAGCTTATACTCAAATTGGTTAGCCTCTAAGGTGCCACAACTACTCCTTTTCTTTAATCATATAGAAACTCATTTAATATGTTTGTCCATTGTAACTCTTCAAAACTTAATTTCATCACTGGAGTCAGATATTTTCAGTTTCCCCTCTACATTTTTATACTGTCTCCCCCCTGCTTTCCTAGCCCCGTCCTCTTTTTCCTACAAATGCTCGAGTCTGGTCTACATACAAACGTACATTAGTGAAATAATTAAATCCGTTTTATTTTACACCTTTTTATGTTGGTGCAAGTCTGTGTGTAGATCGGCCCTTACTTTATAATGGAAGGGGTATCAATGCTATTACCTTAATTATTGAGTAGATACAAATTGACTAGCTGGTATTTGTTTCCTAGAAATAGAATTTAGTTTAATGAAGAATAGTACAATATCTGAATTTCTGGAAAAGCAAATACAGGAGAAATAAATGTTTTTACTTTGTAAGTGATACTATTCATAGCATTGTTTGATTATTAGATTAGGTTTTTCTCTTTAATGTTTTATTTTGCATTTTACGAAAAACTTTTCTATACTCTGCTTTTTTAGGTGCTTGCTGACTAAATTAAAATTCTGAAATGAGTTGTGCCTGTCTTTGTAACCCTGAGTTTGGCCAGATAAAACATTGTATTGTGCTTTCTGCAGTGCCCTCTGCCTTTAGTTCGCTCATGTACATCAACGCCTGACTTGGGCATAGTTACCTGGGAAACGGTTACTTTTAAAACCTTTGTAGATCACTGCATATTTTCAGATTTTAAAATTGTATTTGATATTGCTAACCAAGTGTACAAAATTCATATCCGGCCCCAAAAAAATCACGATTGGCTAAAAAATAATGAAATTTTTTAAAATAAATTTTGGATCTTCTCCAGGATGTGGGAGGGTAAGAAGAATACCACCATCATTGCAAGACTCCCAGTTCTCATGATTTTATTGCATTTAACTATTACTGCAAGTCTAGAAAACTGCTATTGTGGCAGGAGATTGTGGTGCTGTTACACAGTCTTACCGGTATTTTGTTTTTCCTTACTGTGTGATCGCTGTTCTTTCTTTGAAGAAATGCTTGCATTGTTTTGTTCTCTAATTGTTCTTTTGGTGTTGGAGCTGTGGCAAACAGAAAGGGAAGTTGCTCTCTACCTAGAGTCAGTGCTTGAGGCGGAGTTGCTACCTTGGTCTTTTGGATGAAATTCCTGAAAGAAGGAGTTGCTTACATGCTGTTTGTGACTAATTCTGTTCAAGGACTGATCTATGTAGTGCCAAATAACCAAGTAACACTAATAATGTACCCTGTCTCCAAATCACTGATTTCTCCTATGATGGGAAGCTGATCAGTAAAGTATTATTATCTCTTCTACTGTTCAACAGAATGACCAGTGGGTTCTGAGTGGCAGCCTAAAGCACAGTTACATGGGGTTGTCCATATAATTAATTCCTAATAATTTGGGGATTGGCTTAGAAATAAATTGCATAGGATCCATTCTCTGCTTGCCAGCAGGGATCCCTAAAATGCTAATATTTTTGCTCTCCACAGATTTGTTAAATCTGCCGAAGGAGCAGTTACTTTTTATGAGCCATTTAAAAAGTCTTATTTTCTGTGACCTCATTTTTGTACATGTTCTTGCCTGTTTTGTTCAGTGCAGTGTGATGGTCCACATATATTAATTTGGTTTGCCCACTTAAAATGAGAGAGTTGTATTTTTTATATTGGTGTCAAAGCAAGGTGTTCTCATTGTTGTGCACATATTCTCTCCTGTGTTAGGGAGCAGTGGGGAACCACTGCCATCAGATAGTCTTGGAGATAAAGATAACCACTTTCCTGTTGGTGAAATGGGAGAGGATCAGCAAGGTGGAAGCAAGAGCATCTTAGCGCGCGTGTTTGGGGTCAGAATCGTGTCTTCTGCATGTTTTTCCTTCAAATATTACTAATCTAGTCACTGTTGGGTTCTGCTCCTAAAATGACATGGTCAGTTCAAGTGATTTGAGTACTGTGAAAAGCACCATGCTCAGATTTGCATCAGCTATCTTTGTCAGGATCTGACCCTGAAAAGCTTTAACTTCTAGCTGTACTTCAATAATAATTGGTATTAGTTTGCTGTGGTATCTGTATGCCATTTATTGTCTCTTCGCCACCCTCTCCATCAGTAACAAACATATACCACCATCACAGAGGACAGGGGTGTACTAAAGTGTTGTTCTTTCATACATTCTTAATAGACCACATGATTAAAGTTCAGGTTTAAAAAATGTTGTTTAATTGAAGGAATAAATTAAATACGGTGTTAACAATATTGCCCTAAGAACAATCAAATTTTTAAGATAGCTTGTGTATTAGCTTATTCACTTAAAATTGAAATTTAATAGCCATAAAATAAGTCTTAAGAGTATTATATTTTGCTGTAGTTTTTCATTTTAATAAAACTGTACTATGAAATTTAAGTGCAAAAGCAGGAAAGACTTAATTTTTTAGGATTTAACTACTTTCTGAGCTCCTTCTGTGCAATATAATTCAATTCTTCTTCGAGTGCTTACTCATGTCCATTCCATATTAGGTGTGCTCGTCACATGCACTGGTGCCAAAAGATTTCCCCTTAGCAGTATCCGTAGGGGACCACTCTGGTGCCCTCTGGAATGGTGCCTGCATGGTGCAATATAAGGGGCACTGCCGGCTCCCCCCACCCTCTGGTCCTTCTTGCCACAGTGACGGTGCTGGAACATCTGCTGCTTCAGTTAGCGTTGTTTCATTCTCTGTTCTTGCGAACTTTGAAAACCTGTAAAATAGTTGTATATAGTTTCTTAGTTACCCTTAGTAGTAGTTCTCAATTCTTCGCTAGTCTCGAATGGGACTCAGACGGGGGAGGGGACTTGCCCCTGTCCCCAGGCTTTAAGCCGTACGATTGCTGTAAATGGCCTATGCCCATCAGTGATCCACATACCAGCTGCCTTAGGCGCGGGGCACATAAATGACAAGTGTCCGATCTGCAAGTCCTTCAAATGTAGGACAAAGAAGGAGAGCGATATCTGTCTGAAAGCACTCCTAATGGAGTCGGCACTCATTCTGGCACTGGAACAGCGGTCCAACTCCTTACCTAGCACTGTGGCCTCCATGCTCAGTGCTCCGCCGGCGCCATCCACGAAGCTGGCACCGGTCTCCTCCATGACTCTGGGCATGAAGCTGAAAAAGGTGAGGGGATGATCTCCTACCTCCTGCAAGGGAAAAGAGAGGGCTGGGGGTGAGCCAAGACCTGTGTTGGGCAGCTCAATGCCCCCTTCGGGAAGTCGGGGCCCAGCTCAAGTTGAGCAGTGTAGCTCATCCCATACTTTGCCCGCAACTCCAGATAGTGGTGCAGACCACGGCCAGCTTCAGGTGCCGTTGATGCCCGAAGCCCTTCAAGCAGCTGAGGAGATCCTGATGCTCTCAGTGCCACCCACACCAGCTCCAGCAGTATCCCGGGCTCAGGGAAAACCCTCTTTAGGACCTTTGTGTCCCCACCTCAATGGCACTGTTCCCCATCGCTTGCCTGCACGAAGCCATCATGCCTTGGGACTAGAGAGGCCGGCTCAGTGGAGCCCCCTTCAGTCTCCGCACTAGAGGCACCGATCGAGGCATTTGAGGTGTTTCTTGCTGGTGGATTGGCGCAGATCCTATGAGGCGCATGCCACCCAGCAAGAACTCTGGGACATGCCCTGACTATCTCCAAGGGCCTGGGACCGATTACGGGACTGATCATCTGGGCCGTCATTGCCTGTCTTCTAGGAGGAGATTGCCCTTCTCAGGAGGTTCCTCCCAACAGCTGGCCCATGATGGCTCCTGGTCCCATTCGATGTCCTGGTACCAATCGAGCAGCGTGAGGCATGGATCACCGGGTGTCTGATGCAGATCCGCCGAATGCCGTTCATCTCCGAGACCCTGACCAAGACACCCGTCTCGCTCGGACAGGTCGGCTTTGGGTTACAATCATAGAATCATAGAATATTGGGGTTGGAAGGGACCTCAGGAGGTCATCTAGTCCAACCCCCTGCTCAAAGCAGGACCCAATCCCCAACTAAATCATTCCAGCTGGGGCTTTGTCAAGCCTGACCTTAAAAACCTCAAAGGAAGGAGATTCCATCACCTCCCTAGGTAACGCATTCCAGTGCTTCACCACCCTCCTAGTGAAAAAGTTTTTCCTAATATCCAACCTAAACCTCCCCCATTGCAACTTGAGATCATTACTCCTCGTTCTGTCATCTGCTACCACAGAGAACAGTCTAGCTCCATCCTCTTTGGAGCCCCCTTTCAGGTATTTGAAAGCACCTATTAAATCCCCCCCCATCTTCCGCAGACTATACAGTCCCAGTTCCCTCAGCCTCTCCTCATAAGTCATGTGTTCCAGTCCCCTAATAATTTTTGTTGCCCTCCGCTGGACGATTTCCAGTTTTTCCACATCCTTCTTGTAGTGTGGTGTCCAAAACTGGACACAGTACTCCAGATGAGGCCTCACCAATGTCGAATAGAGGGGAACAATCATGTCCCTTGATCTGCTGGCAGTGCCCCTACTTATTCAGCCCAAAATGCCGTTAGCCTTCTTGGCAACAAGGGCACACTGTTGACTCATATCCAGCTTCTCATCCAGTGTCACCCCTACGTCCTTTTCTGCAGAACTGCTGCCTAGCCATTCGGTCCCAAGTCTGTAGCGGTGCATGGGATTCTTCCGTCGTAAGTGCAGGACTCTGCACTTGTCCTTGTTGAACCTCATCAGATTTCTTTTGCCCCAATCCTCTAATTTGTCTAGGGCCCTCTGTATCCTATCCCTACCCTCCAGCGTGTCTACCACTCCTCCCAGTTTAGTGTCATCTGAAAACTTGCTGAGGGTGCAGTCCACGCCATCCTCCAGATCATTAATGAAGATATTGAACAAAACCAGCCCCAGGACTGACCCTTGGGGCACTCCACTTGATACCGGTTGCCAACTAGACATGGAGCCATTGATCACTACCCGTTGAGCCTGACGATCTAGCCAACTTTCTGTCCACCTTATAGTCCATTCATCCAGCCCATACTTCTTTAACTTGCTGGCAAAAATACTGTGGGACCTTATCAAAAGCTTTGCTAAAGTCAAGGAATAACATGTCTACTGCTTTCCCCTCATCCGCAGAGTCAGTTACCTTGTCATAGAAGGCAATTAGATTAATCCGGCGTGACTTGCTCTTGGTGAATCCATACTGACTGTTCCTGATCACTTTCTTCTCCTCTAAGTGCTTCAGAATTGATTCCTTGAGGACCTGCTCCATGATTTTTCCAGGGACCGAGGTGAAAAAAAATAAGTATGGAGATTTACCTATCTCATATAACTGGAAGGGACTTTGAAAGGTCGAGTCTAGTCCCCTGCCTTCAGAGCAGGACCAAGTACTGTCCCTTATTTTTGCCCCAGATTCCTAAATGGCTGCCTCAAGGATTGAACTCACAACCTTGGGTACAGCAGGCCAATGCTCAAACCACTGAGCTATCCCTCTCCCCTATTGGTTGCAGTGACCAGCACCAGTTGGACAAGAGCCACCGCTCCGTCTGTTCCTGGTCGTCCGGTACCAACTGCTCCGCTTATAGCTCCGGCATGAAGCAGTGTTACATGACTGTGGGACAAGTCCCAGTACCTACAAAGACACTGGTATCGACTACATTGAAACTGGTTCCATGGCCCCAAGCACAGTGGCTAGTGCCACGGTAGCCGTGGAACCCTTGGGGGTTCACCCAACCATCCCAGGCTGCCCGATCGGTGTCAGGAGCCTCGGAGAGGCTAGTGACCTCGGTATCCCATCCCTATCTGGTGCTCGAGTCTTCAGAGGGGTGAGACCCTACAGGTCTAGGAGGACCCAGGGGAGGAAGCTGCTGGACCACTGTGATGAAGTGGGGTTTTATTCATCTTGTTATGTTACACGTGAGTCTTACTGTCCTATACTAATACTGTGTGTACCTCAGTTTCCCTTTGTACTGCACCAGTATTTAGGGTGGGAATCAGGTGTGTGATTTTGCTGAGGCCTTCAGGGCAGGTGAGGCTGCCCAGCTATTTGCACCTACATAACTTGAGACCCAGGAGGTGGGATGTGACCAGGTAACACCTTTTGCCCGAGAAGCGAGACAAAGAGAAGGAGGAGCAGCATCAAGGGGGGTGTCGCAGGTCAGGTGGTTGGAGATGGGCAGTCTGCGTGGGGGGACTGGAAGAGGGGGAATCCAGGGTATCTGGCCCGGGATTCCCAAGATGGACTTGGCTGAAAGTCACTAATGTATGTAATAGCAAGTTCTGTGCTGTGTTCCTGTCGACAAATAAATCTTTCTTTCTTACTCTGGCTGAGATTCACGTCTGACTGCGGAGTTGGGGTGCAGGGCCCTCTGGATTCCCCAGGAGCCCCACCTGTGCAGACTTGCTGTGGGAAGTGCATGGTGTGAAAAGGGGATGCTGAATGCCCCGAGGTCAGACCCAGGAAGATTGAAGCTGTGTAAACTGCTTGCCCTGGAGACAGTATGCTCAGAGAGAGGAGGCATGCTCCCCCAGAGTACTGACTGGCTTTGTATGGAGTAGTTCCAGAGCATTGCTCTGTGACGGCCACCAATGGACGTGGAGGTTCCCGCGTCTCCAGCTTTGTCCTCGTCGTCACCAGAAGGGCCCTTTTACCCGTGATAGCCTCAGGATAGCCAAAGCGCATCAGGAACTTTTTGAAGAGGGTCACCTCCAACATGGGGTCTCAGGCAGAGGAATTGGAAGAGCCTTCGGACTCTCTCTTTGACGTCCTTGGCTCCTGCCAGGGTGGCTCTACCCCTTCATGAAAGGGTTTCCAAGATCACGAATGCCCTGTGGCAGACCGCCTCTTCCCTGGCCCCTATCTCCAAAAGGGCTGAATGCAAGTACTTTGTACCAATGAAGGGGCATGAGTATTTATACTCCCACCCAGCCCCTAATTCCCTTGTGGCTGAGGCGGTTAACCACAAGGAGAGGCAAGGACAGCCCAGGGCTACCCCCAAAAATAAAGACTTGAGGAGGCTGGATCTCTTTGGACCAAGATTTATTTGTCTTCCAGCCTCCAGCTGAGAGTGGTCAACCACCTAACCCTCCTTGGCCAGTATGACTTCAATATGTGGGAAGCCTTTTTCACTGCTTATTCCAGATCTAGTTCTGGCTCTTCTAATAACCTTTTTCTTACACTGATATCTTTTATTCCTATCACAATTTGATCTCTTACCTTTGATTCAGATTGTGGAAATTACGTGTCTGACTTCTTATCTTTAGGTCTGTTAAAAAGGATTCAGAAGTTTCTGCCTCCACTGGATTTCTTGAGTAAAACTGAAATCTTTCAAATGTTTCACTTTTTTTGGTCAACAGAATTCCTTAAAATTTTTTTTTAAGATAAACTCCTAGTTGGTTTATTCTCTAACATTAAGCTCAAATGAATTATATAATGAAATTGCTTCAGTACCTGCAATATTCAAAAAGATGGTAATCTTTTGTTCATCTTCCTTATGAGTAGATCCTGATACCCTCAAAAATGAATCAAATTGTTATTTAAACATTTTCCAATTTTCTGCATTATTTCTTGACATTTTCAGAAATGTGGGAACACTTAATTGATCCATCTGATTTCATTCAAACTCGTTTTTCACTTTTTAGCAAATTTTACCTGTTTTTTTTCTTTTTTAACTTCTTCCAGGTCTTTTTGTAATTTCCTTCACTCCTGATACCATGTGTTGTTTTATATTCTGGTAATCCACTAGTCTTAATAATAATTGCTAGTAACTTGACAGTCTTTATTGTGTACATAGTTAACACATAAACAGAGCATCGTAACTCTGGTCAATCAGTCAGTCTAACTTAAAACCAACAGCCTCCTCCAGGTGTCAGCCCCCATACTCTGAAGATTCTATTAATTCTCTTAAAGACCTGGTAAAACCACAGTCTCTGCCTTGTCAGGTCAGCTTCTTAGCCATCTAACAGTTTTTTCTAACAGTTAAGTACCAATGAACATACTGGCCGGAAAGGGAAAGTGGAACTAGTGACTTTTGTCTCTAGGGATGTGGAGAAATAACCTGGCTTCATCACTATGTGAACTAGGCCTGTCTAAAATATTCAAACCACCTCAAAGAGGAGGTCAAGCTTGATCCTTTGCTTAGCTCAGTCCATTACTTCCAGGATTATTAGCAATATTCATTAGAATATCGATATTTCATTTTTCCTATTAAGATATAATGTACTATAAATCAGTTTATATAGCTTTGTCAATTACTTCCATTGTCAAAAAATATATTTAGACTTCTGAATTTTGCAGGGCCTAATTAAGTAGTGTGGCAAGGTTTTAGGCAGTAACCTTGCATGGATTTCTATACTGTGAACACCCATAAGTATTAGGAACTGAACCAGAGACTCTGTAAGCCCTGGCATTCAATGGTGAAATATCAGATTTAACTGGGAAAGTGCAACTTCAAGAAATATTGTTTGTGCAAACAAAACCTTTAAATACAAGCAATAAAATACTGCTAGTTTGGAATTGTGATGGGCTGTTCTGGCTCCTGCCTCTGCTGCTGTTTATAAACTGCTCAGAGACCCTTGTGCTGGTCAAACATCTTCTGTAGTTTTATTTACAATGTGGGTTCCCAACATCTTCATAATGTATACAGTTCTGTTCTTAACAGTCCTAGAAAACCCCCTGCTCCTGCAACAAGCAGGGAAGAACAATTTCTCTCCTCCCTCTGCTTTCTGCTCTCTCCCATAATTCAGGGGTGGGCAAACTTTTTGGTCCAAGGGCCACATCTGGGTGGGGAAATTGTATGCAGGGCAGGGGGTTGGGGTGCGGGACGGGGTGTGGGAGGGGGTTCGGTGTTCAGGAACGGGGTCAGGGCAAGGGATTGGGGAAGAGGAGGGGTGTAGGGTGTATGAGGGGGCTCAGGGAAAGGGGTTGGGGTACAGGAGGGGTGCAGAGTGCGTGCCGGTACGGGCTCAGGGCAGAGGAGCAGGAGGGGTGCGGACTGCGGAAGGGAGCTCAAGGCAGGGGGTTGGGGTGCAGGGTATGGTGGGGGCTCAGGGGACGGGGTTGGGGTGCATAGGAGTGCATGGTGCAGCAGGGGGCTCAGGGCAGGGAGTTGGGGCCGGCCGCTTCGGAGAGCGGCATGGGACCTGCGGCACCACGGGGTGGGGGGGCAATCCCGTGGGCTGGATCCAAAGCCCTGACTGAATCCGGGCCGTAGTTTGCCCACCCTGCTCTAATCCTTTTTTTGTGCCTATTTGTAGCCTTTGTCTAATAGGTTAATTAGCCTTCCAGCTCTCCTCCACCCACAAATTAGGCACAGCTCTGTTTAACCAGCTCCATTCTGCATTGTTTGATTCGATCTGCTGAGACCAGAGTGCTGTCTCAGTTGTTCTTGCCCAGCACTCTATCACAGGAATATACAAACAATTATTAAATTAAAGACTAATTCTAAGGAAATTGTAACTTCTTTGTGTGCTTGTTTACATGTGTTCCACTTCTGATGTACATATGTCAGAAATCAGAACATGTTAGCCAGCAGTGTCTGTTGATCATACCAGCTCCTTGGGTAACGCAATGATTGTCTATTAAATTAAATTGCACGAAAGGTTGGTATTTTGTGTTTTTACATGTGTAGGTTAAACACTTTTAAAGTGCTGTGAACATTAGGCTGGAATCCTGCATGTAGTCATAAGAAGGGCACTGGTCTGTTCATGAGCAGCTGTCATTTAGCACTTTCTTCCTAGTTATAGAGTTCTTTGCTATCAGTGGTCTCCTAGCAACACTGATGAAAGCTGTAATTGAGTTTTGCTGCTTATTGTATGCTGTTTATTTTGAAGTGCTCCTGTTTAAGGCTGTTGTTGCTTATAGTTATTTTGGAACGAGTATTTGGAGTTACTCAGTACACCAAGTTTAAAGAGATTGATTGCTTGCCATTTAATACAAAATACATATTTGAAATATATTTTAGACTTTATTTCCAAATAGCAATATTGTTTGCTGTCCCGAGATAGATTTGTCAATCACTTACAAGGAGAATATCCTAGCGTGTTAAATATCAAACCAGATTACACAAATGCTGTCAAATGCTCAGGTTATTTGGCTTGTATTTGTTGTACATACGTGTATAATTGGTAGCAAAATCTGAAACAATCTATGATCATATTAGCACAGGTATTCTTACTGCTTGTGATAAAAAGTCCTTGCATTTTATTCTGTGGGAAAAGAGGAGAAGTTTAGGTAATTAGTAGAAGTGAAAGCAAGCTATTGAAGTGCTTGCAGAGGCAGCTTTATCCTATTCTGTTAACCTGCTGTACCTCTCTTTGATGCTAATATCTAATGAGTTTTGCGTAGTGATTCTTTTGCAAGTCTAAAGCGTGTTATCTCACTGTAACCATGTATAACCTCTGTATCCACCTATTGTTTTTTGTCTCACACTTAGATTGCAAATTGTTTAGGGCAGTGGCTGTTTACTGTTTACTTGTGTTCTACATTGTCTAGCACAACGATGCCTAGATCCATGCCTTGGTCCCTTAGATGCGATATCAATACAAATAATAATAGAATTTAAAGCAGTGGTCCGCAAACTGTGGGGTGTACCCCTTTAAGTGGGTGGGTAGGAACATTCAGGGGGCCTGGGAGGGCCTGGACCAGCCTCCATGGGGGGGCAGGGAGGGAGCACCTCCCCACCCCGCTCTGTCCCCAGCTCTGCTCCAGCCCCAGCAGAGAGTCCGGCTTTGTGGTTGGCCATGGCTCCCACTTCCAGCCCCAGCCCTGCCACCGACCATGACCCAGCTCCTGGTCCCACTTCCGGCTGCAGCTCCCAGCCCTAACCATGGCTCAGCTCCTGGCAATGGCCTGGGCCAGCCACCATGGGGAGTGGGGAGGAACCGCCACCCAGCTCTGGTCTCAGTTCTGACTCCAGCTGAGGCCCTGGCCATGGTTCCTGCTCCTGACTGTGGGCCTCAGCTGTGGCTCCACTCCCTGCTGAGGTCCCGGGTCTTGGGGTGGGGGCGCGGTCAGATTACATTATGGGTAAGAGGGCGGGGAGCGGAACATAAAAAGTTTGGGGACCACTGATCTAAAGAAATACAAAGGATAATTTTATGTTCATACAATACAGCCTAATGGGCATCAAATTTGACCAAACGAATGGGGTAATGGAGAATACATAGTAATATGTAGAAATCCTCAAAATATGTCTGTATAATTGGGACTCTCTCAGCTTCAGCAAATATAGAAAAAAGTATAATAGAGTTTAGAAGAGTGAGGCATCATCTTTCCGTGGTGACTTCTTCATATAAGATTGTTCTGTTTGCCATCAATACCATTAGTATGTCATTCTTCGTGTGCGTTGATAAGGATGGAGCAATTTACATCATCAATTTAAATCATTTGATCTTTTTTTAGAAAATTACTGATTTGAATCAAGTTGAAGCTTTATAAAAGTAATTAGCAAATTTGTGTTATTGCAACTTTAGATTAAAATTCTACAGTGGACTAAATTATTAACACCATATTTTAAAATGCTGCTACTTGTGGGGTGTTTTATTTGAATTTTACAATACTGTTATTGATGAGGCTGGAAATATGTGTACTGAAAGTTAAAGCCATGATCCTGCAAGTGCATAAGCAGGTATGTAACTTTACTCACTTGAATTGACTTCGGTGAGATTATTCATACTTAAAACTAAGCATGTGCAGAAGTGTTTGGCATCAGGGGGGCTAAAAATATATTTTTGTTTCAGAATTGGGGGTATAAAATCTTTCTCCCTTCCCCCCCCCCAAAAAAAAAGGAAAAAAGAGCATTAGTGTTAATCATGAAAAGTTTAGACTTTCAGTACATTCATGAAGTTAATGTGTATTGTTTTTGTGCTCACAGGCCAATATTTTCAAAAATTGGAGCCTAAATTTAGGCTCCTGAACCCATATTTAGGCACCTTAAGATGGGATTTTCAAAAGCACCAAATTTATTTTAGGAGCACTAATCTCATTGGCTTCAAACTGCAAATCCTGATGGAGGAGTGTAAACTGACCAAAACATTTAAGTTTTCTTGACATATGGAAGTTCAGAAATATTGAAAGGTGCTGTCGGTTGGGGCGAGGAAAAAAAAAAGTGCAGACTATATGGTTATCAATGTTATGTATTATATGTGAACTCTAATGAATGTCACTTTCAGTGTCAGCATTATTGATTTCGTTGCTGCATGTTTTAAAGGATGTAACAAGGCACATGCTATAAATCACAAGAGTTGGAAATTGAGAGATTATTATTTGTATTACCTTGTCAAGGACCAGGATTTTGTCAAACTATAATGATTGGTAGTGTGTGTCTACACATACAAAGAAGAGCTTCTGAATATTCAAACTGTGTAATTGGTGTTTTTTTTTTTTGTCCACTCAATGAAAATCCTGAGCTATACAGTTTCAGGCCCCATTTCTCCAACGTCTTATGTCTTTCATAAGGTGAATTATTCTTTAGAAAATGTATGCAGCACTAATACAGTTTTTGTTTAAATATGATGAATATATATATATATATACGCTGTCTAAGGATGTAGTACTTGCCACACAAAAGGGACATCTCAGGTTGGAGTGGTAAGTGTAAAATCTATTCCTTTCAAACTAAAAGAACACCTCATGAGTTTAAAACTTCAGAAATATACAATATTTCATAGAATCATAGAAGTGTAGGACTAGAAGGGACCTTAAGAGATCTTCTAGTCCAGTCCCTTACACTCAAGGCAGGACTGAGCATCATCTCTAGACCATTCCTGGCAGGTGTTTGTCTAACCTGCTCTTAAAAATCTCCAGTGATGGAGGTTGCACAACCTCCCTAGGCAGTTTATTCCAGTGCTTAACTACCCTGACAGTTAAGAAGTTTTTCCTAATGTCCAACGTAAACTGCAAAAGTTTAGTCAAATGCACAGACTAAAGATGCATCAAGCATGTTCAATCTGTGGAGTAGATGACTCTCAGTCAGATGAGCTCTGGAATTTTGTGTGTGGTAAAAATATTTAATCAAGTATGCATGTTTTTTTCTGCTCAGTCAACAGTTATGACAAATGCGAGCAAAACCACAGTGGCTTTGCCATTCATGCTTCCTATATCATAGGGTGTTACTGGAGAACAAGACTCCAGTGAGATTAAGAATTTTCATAATCTCTGTGTTTTGCAGGTTATTTGTTAAGATTTAGAATGCTTGCTGGTATTCTTCAACACTATTACAAAGTCTCTATATATTAAAAAAAAAAAAAAAAAAAGAGAAAGTGGGAGGAGTGCAAAGTCCTTTACAATAACTAGTTTGTAGACCTGTTCATAACCAAAATATTTTCATTTTTCAGATGTTCCTCCTGCTGAGCAAGAAAAGCTTTTTATTCAAAAGTTGCGACAATGTTGTGTCCTTTTTGACTTTGTTTCTGATCCACTGAGTGACCTAAAGTGGAAGGAAGTAAAGCGAGCTGCTTTAAGTGAAATGGTAGAGTACATCACACATAATCGCAATGTGATCACAGAGCCCATTTACCCTGAAGTAGTGCATATGGTAAGTGATTTAGCAACTGGAAATATTTTGAAAGCCCTTTTTGTAGTTCAGAGTTAATTCTTTGCCTGTATGAATTTCTTTTAGTAAAGCTTACCTGATCTTTTTTGAAGCTTTCAATATTTTAGGTTTCGTGAAAAACATATCTCTGTAATCAGTTGTCTTTTTTTTAAAACTGACAGCTTTCAAAATCATATTGCCAGTGTTGTTGGAAATACTTGGTTCTGCCTCTAGTTATTCATTAAGTTGGAAATGGTCATGCAGAAGTAGAAGCATGTTGGAATTTCAGAAAACAAATTTGCTGTGGAACAGTTTAATTTCTTCAGTCTTGTGTTCGCAACCTACATATTGCACACACACAAACTATTTAAAAGAACATAAAGATTGCGAAATCAAACATTTGAAATTAAGAAATGCCAGAATTAAGGCTTCTTGCAACCTCAGTTCAATCCCTTGGTGTGTATGCATTATGAAGCAATCTTTAATTACATAATCACATACTAAGTCTATGAGAAAATTAATTCTGTACTAATAGCAGAAAGCCCATGCTGTTGTACAGGTGAAATTCATAGTCTTATGTAAAAAAGCCAAAAATAGCTGAGAACATAAACATTGGACAGTAAAAGACACCAGATCCCATTGATGACTGAACCTGGTGACATTCTGAACAAAGAGAGCTCTCAACCATGCTTGTAGCTGCTTCTATCGCTTCACATTGACTCAACAGATATTCTAGGCTTCACAGTAGTGTTTGAATAGCATGAAATGGATGAGGCATGGTGCAATGAGAATAACACAAGTACTGAATCCAGTATACACAAGTACTCATTCAGTGATCACCATCCATACTGTGCACTGACCAAGGCAGGCATCTTATGGAAAAAATTGTATATGATCATGTAATTAAAGACCTGTATCACTCCCCCTGGCTCCCTGTCCCAGGCTCCTTGTTGCAGTAAGCCCTCCCCTCCCATCTCTACCTTAAACCACCTCCCCCCCCCCCCCCCCAGTCCAGTTGTTTTTTCTTCCATGCTTTATGGGTGCCAGCAGAGAAGCAGCACTGAGAGCACAAAAGAAACAGTCTTCCTGCTTTCAGTTTTGGTACCTGGTACCTCAGCCCATAGTAGCCAAGAGCAGCAATTGTAGGGAAAGGTTTCTCACCCATGAAGTACTCTCAATATGGATGGAATTTTTGAAGAATTTAGGGGAAACTTGTTAGAAGTTGGCAGCTGAGCAGAGAGTTTTTTCGAAGTCTTCTAACTTGGCTAAATCTTGATGGATTTTCATAGGGACAGCAAAAGGCATAGCCATGAAAAAAGGTGACTGAACCCTGTTAAATTTCAAGGCCGCACTCGAAAGCATGTGGGCTTCTGCAGGGTTCAGTCTTATTACTATGCATATTATATGTCTATATAGGCTGTTGGTTTTTTTTAGTGAAGACATATAGGCTACTGTGCTTCAGTATGTTGATAACACTCAGTTTTATCTCCATCTCCACTAATCCCAGCAGGAGTGATTGAGCACCTGACCCAGTGTCTGGTGAAGATTGAGGCATAGATGAGAGCAAACTGGCTGAGATTCAGATCTGAAAAAACAGATACAGAATGAAGTGTGTCTTATTGGGAACACAATACCTGTGCTCTGTGATCTGGTTTGTTTGATGGTTGGCTTCCAGGTGAATTAAAAATGTTGGGTTTAACCTGTAAAATCCTAAATAGCCTGGGATCTGTTGGTTTGAGACACCATCTTGCTTCCTATACAATACTACCACAACTGCAATCAGCAAGAGCACTGGAACTGGTGCTCCCTAGCTATAAAAGAGGGAGTTGATGTCAGGGCATTCTGAGGCCCTCTTGTCTGAAATAACACAATTACGTTAACTTTCCAGTCATGCTACAAGGTCCATCTGTTTTTTCAGGCATTTGGTAAAGGTTGGGGTATGCTCTTATTTTGTGAAGATGGATGAGATACTGTGTTGCTATTTATGATTTGATCATGGCAGCGTTTTCTTAAGGAATTAAAATAAGGTCTATATGTGCTTTAAGTAATGGTAGAGCATCTAGAATTTTTGGATTGCTGTCTTTTATGCATTTAAATCAGTTAATCTTTTTTAAAGAGCACCCAGAGGGACTTATTTTCAGGAGAATCACAATGGCAGCTGTAATGGATTACTTTTACTTTTAAAATTTATCCTATCTTCCAGCAGTGGCTGGTACCAGGGAAATGTATTGAGTGATCCATCCCCTGTCATCTGGTCCCAGGTCCTAGCAGCCAGAGGTTTGGGGACACCCAGAGCATGGGGTCCATTCCTGATCATCTTGGCTAATAGTCATTGGTGGACCTATCCTCCATGAACTAATCTAATTTTTTTTTAACCCAGTTATACTTTTGGCCTTCGCAACTTACCCTAGCAATGAGTTCCACAGGTTGACTGGGCATTGTGTGAAGTACTTCCTTATGTTTGTTTTAAACCTGCTACCTGTTAATTTCATTGGGTAAACCCTAGATCTTGGGTTATGTGAAGGGGTAAATAACACTTCCCTGTTCAGTTTCTCTCCTTCATTAATGATTTATAGACCTCTATCATATCCCCGTCTAGTCGTCTCTTTTCCAAGATGAACAGTCCCAGTCTTTTTAATTTTTCCTCATATGAAAGCTGTTCCATACCCTTAATCACATTTATTGCCCTTCTCTGTACCTTTTCCAATATTAATGTGTCTTTTTTGAAATGGGGATTAGCAAAACTGCATGCAATATCCAAAGTGCATGCATACCCTGGATTTATATATTGGCGTTATATTTTCTGTCATAAATGTCATGGTTTTACAGGGTGCCACAGGCGCTGTCAGTCTGCTACATGCTTTCCAAGTGATAGCATTGTTGTTTTCTTCATATGGTTTGTTGCTATCATTTGGATGGAAGAACATTTTTATTTATTTTTATTTTTTAAATGACTTGCAAAATCCATATGCTACAGCTCACAATACCCAAGGGTGGTGACTTGCCCATAAGACTGTTGTGGCAGATAAGTAATTTACCCTGTTCTCATGTTAGCATCTCTAAAATGTGCATAAAATAATTCACCTGTTTGTGCTATTCAGTACAGGATACTGAGTCATGCTTATTTGAAAGATGCATCACTTATGGATGGTCAGTCATGTCTATATATTTATATGTAGCATTTTAGGAATTAAATACCTTAATCAAGACACTGCGTTTGACATCAATACATCCCACCCACCCACTCTGTTTATGCCTGTTCCTCACTGTGTCAAGCCTATATTTAGAGGGAGCAATTTTCAAAAACTGTTATGCAGTGGAAACAATGCTGACTGTTCATTTTTGACCCAAGAGTTCACTAGGGTCTTCTGAGATATAGACATGCATTTGCTGACCCAAAAAGTTTACGATCTAAATGTAGGCTTGACACAATGAGGGACAGGCATAAACAGAGTGGGTGGGTGGGTGGGATGGGTACTAGGAATTACCATAACAAGATTAGAATAGTGTCCGTCTGGACAGTATCCTGTTCCTATCAGTGGCCAGTAGCCACATGCTTCAGAGGAAGAATCAGAACAGAAAATTATGAAGTAACACACTTAGAGTTTGGTGTTGATCTGTCAGTTGGTGGTTGTCTTATGCACTTAATTCCCTTGGATCAGTTTTACATTTTTCCTTTTCAGTATTCTTTATATATCCCCTTTTTCTGGAAGATAGAAGCACCCAATTTACCTTCTCCTTACATTTATCTATTTACAGAAGTCTTTTCTGCTTCTAATAATTTTCCTCAGCTTCTGGCTTACAGTAGGATCACTTGACTACTCAGTAAGGCATGTAAACATTTTGGTGGTTCAGTTAAATTATATATTTTCATATGAAAGATGAGCTCCCTTTTCATAGATGATATGGAAGAAGTAATTTTTTTAAATGGATTTGAATATTAGCCTATTTTGCACCTACTGTTAGAGGAACAGTTCAAAAGAGAACTAAACAAGTTCATGGAGCATAGGTCCATCAATGGCTATTACCCAGGATGGACAGGATGGTGTCACTAGCCTCTGTTCACCAGAGGCTGGGAATGGGTGACAGGGAATGGATCACTTGATGATTACCTGTTCTGTTCATTCCCTCTGGGGCACCTGGCATTCGCCACTGTCAGAAGACAGGATACTGGGCTAGATGGACCTTTGGTCTGACCCAGTATGGCCGTTCTTATGTTCTTAGGATGTGCAGGAACCAGTTCACAGATGCTTCATATTGTCTTTACTTTCCTCCAGGCAAATATGCAAATGAGGATGGAAAGAGGGAACAGTTGTTCAAGTGATTGCTCACGTGATTGCTCCACAATAGGTGTGCATGCTCGCCGTGTGCATGCTCGCCACGTGCACTGGTGCCAGAAGTTTTTCCCCTAACAGTACCCGTAGAGGGGGAGTGGCGCCTGCCTGGCGCGGTATAAAGGGAGCTCCACGCTCCCCCCTACCCTCAGTTCCTTCTTGCCGCCAGTGAACATGCGTTGGAACTGCTCTGCTCCGACTTTGCTGTAGCTCGTCCCCAGAACTGTTTCTTCATTCAGTGTTAGTACCTGTAGTTAGTTAGCTGTTTAGTTAGTCAGTGAGCCCAGGGTTTAAGTAATGGGGCTCTGGTAGGCGTTCTGTGCCAAGAAGTGACCCGCGTGCAGACTGTTTGCGCTGTTTGGGAGAAACCCATATCAGCGAAAGGTGCAAGATTTGCAAGTCTTTTAAGCCTCAGATCAAAAGAGAAAGGGACATTAGGCTCCGAGCCATCCTGATGGAGTCAGTGCTGACCCCGAATCCAGCACGCAGCTCCGAACCGGTACCCGGCCCTGCGGCATTGGTACGTGGCAACCCTCCGGTGCCATCAACCAGTCATAGATTCATAGATATTTAGGTCAGAAGGGACCATTGTGATCATCTCGTCTGACCTCCTGCACAACACAGGCCACAAAATTTCACCCACCACTCCTGCAAAAAACCTCATACCTATATCTGTGGTATTGAAGTCCTCAAATCGTAGTTTAAAGACTTCAAGGAGCAGAGAATCCTCCTGCAAGTGACCCGTGCCCCATGCTATAGAGGAAGGCAAAAAACCTTCAGGGCCTCTTCCAATCTGCCCTGGAGGAAAATTCCTTCCCGACCCGAAATATGGCCATCAGCTAAACCCTGAGCATATGGGCAAGATTCATCAGCCAGATACCACAGAAAATTCTTTCCTGGGTAACTCAGATCCCACCCCATCTAACATCCCATCACAGACCATTAGGCCTATTTACCATGAATATTTAATTACCAAAACCATGTTATCCCATCATACCATCTCCTCCATAAACTTATCGAGTTTAATCTTAAAGCCAGATAGATCTTTTGCCCCCACTGCTTTCCTTGGAAGGCTATTCGAGAACTTCACTCCTCTGATGGTTAGAAACCTTTGTCTATTTCAAGTCTAAACTTCCTGGTGGCCAGTTTATATCCATTTGTTCTTGTGTCCACATTGGTACTGAGCTTAAATAATTCCTCTCCATCTCCAGTATTTATCCCTCTGATATATTTAGAGAGCAATGATATCTCCCCTCAACCTTCTTTTAGTTAGGCTAAACAAGCCAAGCTCCTTAAGTCTCCTTTCATAAGACAAGTTTTCCATTCCTCGGATCATCCTAGTAGCCCTTCTCTGTACCTGTTCCAGTTTGAATTCATCCTTCTGAAACATGGGAGACCAGAACTGCACACAGTATTCCAGGTGAGGGTCTCACCAGTGCCTTGTATAACGGTACTAAAACCTCCTTATCCCTACTGGAAATACCTCTCCTGATGCATCCCAAGACCGCGTTAGCTTTTTTTCACGGCGATATCACATTGGCGGCTCATAGTCATGCTGTGATCAACCAATACTCCAAGGTCCTTTTCCTCCTCCGTTACTTCTAATTGATGTGTCCCTAGCTTATAACTAAAATTCTTGTTATTAATCCCTAAATGCATGACCTTACACTTCTCACTATTAAATTTCATCCTATTACTATTACTCCAGTTTACAAGGTCCTTCAAATCCTCCTGTAGGATATCCCTGTCCTTCTCTAAATTGGCAATACCTCCCAGCTTTGTATCATCCGCAGACTTTATTAGCCCACGCCCACTTTTTGTGCCAAGGCCAGTAATAAAAGGATTAAATAAGATTGGTCCCAAAACCGATCCTTGAGGAACTCCACTGGTAACCTCCCTCCAGCCTGACAGTTCACCTTTCAGTAGGACCCATTGTAGTCTCCCCTTTAACCAATTCCTTATCCACCTTTCAATTTTCCTATTAATCCCCATTTTATCCAATTTAGCTAATAATTCCCCATGTGGCACGGTATCAATCGCCTTACTGAAATCTAGGTAAATTAGATCCACTGCGTTTCCTTTGTCTAAAAAACCTGTTACTTTCTCAAAGAAGGAGATCAGGTTGGTTTGGCACGATCTACCTTTTGTAAAACCATGTTGTATTTTGTCCCATTTACCATTGACTTCAATGTCCTTAACTTCCTTCTCCTTTGAAAATTTTTCCAAGACCTTGCATACTACAGCTGTCAAACTAACAGGCCTATAATTATCCGGATCACTTTTTTTCCCTTTCTTAAAAATAGGAACTATGTTAGCAATTCTCCAATCATACGGTACAACCCCTGAGTTTACAGATTCATTAAAAATTCTTGCTAATAGGCTTGCAATTTCATGTGCCAATTCCTTTAACATTCTTGGATGAAGATTATCTGGGCCCCCCGATTTAGTTCCATTAAGTTCTTTGAGTTTCACTTCTACCTCAAATATGGTAATATCTACCTCCATATCCTCATTCCCATTTGTCATGCTACCATTATCCCTAAGATCCTCTTCAGTTTTATTAAAGACTGAGGCAAAGTATTTGTTTAGATATTGGGCCATGCCTAGATTATCCTTGACCTCCACTCCATCCTCCGTCCCACTTCTTTCTTTGTTTTCTTCTTATTTATATGACTATAGAACCTTTTACTATTGGTTTTAATTCCCTTTGCAAGGTCCAACTCTGCTTGACTTTTAGCCTGTCTCACTTTATCCCTACATGTTCTGACCTCAATAAGGTAGCTTTCCTTGCTGATCCCTCCCTTCTTCCACTCCCTGTATGCTTTCTGCTTTTTCTTAATCACCTCTCTCAGATGCTTGCTCATCCAGTTGGTCTACAACTCCTGCCTATGAATTTTTTCCCCTTTCTTGGGTTGCAGGCTTCCGATAGCTTCTGCAGCTTTGATTTAAAATAATCCCAGGTCTCCTCTGCCTTTAGATCCATATGTTCTTCAGTCCAATCCACTTCCCTAACTAATTTTCTTAATTTTTGAAAGTCAGCCCTTTTGAACTCAAAAACCCTAGTTGCAGATTTATTTTTTTAATCCTTCCGTTCAGTTTGAACTGAATTAGCGCATGATCACTTGAGTCAAGATTATCCCCTACAACCATTTCTTCTATGAGGTCCTCACTACTCACCAAAACCAATCTAAAATGGCATCCCCTCTAGTCGGTTCAGCAACTACTTGATGAAGGAATCCATCAGCTATCGCATCTAGGAAAATTTGAGCCCTATTATTATTATTACTGCTCCCCATCCACGGGACATGTCAAGAGGGCCAGGAAGGCTCCTTTGCAGCGGCACCGAGGGAAGTCTGGGACAGAGGCTAGGTCCATGTCGGACAGTCCTCGATCCCCACTGGGCCCCAAGCCTCTGACTCATGTTGAGTGGAGTAGCCCGGCCCCTTCGGAAGAGGGATGTCCGGATGCAGTCCATGCCTGAAGCCCTCAGGTGGCCCGGGACGTTATGTCCATGCCGGTGCCCAGAGTGCCGCAGATGTCGGCCCTATGCTCCAGAGGCAAGCCACCGCTGGGATCTCCGCAGTTGCCTCTGGCCCGGTGCCAGTCTTGGTCGAGGGAATATTCCCGATGCCGTTCACTGCCCAGCAACCATTCGGGGCAGAGTCCATGTGGATCGCCCTCGACGCCGACCAGACTGTCTAGCTGGGTTCCGTCTGGCTGGGACTCTCGGCACCACTTGTCCTCAAGAAGTGAATATCGATGGAACCGCGGCATGTGTCGCCAACAGTCCTCGTTTCGAAGGGGGGTACCGCAGTCGGTCACGGCATGGTCGTCGACACCGTTGCTGCTTGGACTCCTGCTCCAAGTCTCCGCCAAGACATCACAGTCCCGTGCATTGATCGCCGGTGTCTCGCCGTTGCGGGTCCGCCCGTCGAGGCCATTCACGGAGCAGCTGTTACCGTCGGTATCAGCCCTCCACATCGAGATTGTGGTTCTGTGTCCAATGTAGATCCTGGCACCGCCGCTCCTCTTGGTCCAGAGACCACAGCAGATCTTATGCCAGCCCGGCTTCCATTTGTAGCCATCCTTCGATGGGCCAGGCCAGCCAACCCGAACAGCTGGACCCACCGGTGCCACAGCAGCTGCAGTGGCACCGAGCGTCGTGGCCGGCACAGTGGTATCAGTGGGCACCATGGCCTCCGGCGCAGCCCCCAGTGGGAGCTCGCTCGGTGGCCAGAGCTTCGGAAGCACCATCTGCCTCCCTCTCCAGACTCCCGAGAAAGGCGTCGGTGGGACATACGTCCTCGGCACCGTGCCCAGAGTCTGACCAGGTGGTGGACCCTCCAGTGCCGGCCGATACCCAGAGCACCGCACTGGCCTCCTCACCCCGCCCCCGGAGGTGGCGATTGCGGCCCCGCCCCTCTCTGCCCCGCAGGAGGACTTCAGGGCCCATCAAGAACTCTGAAAGAAGGTGACAGCAAACCTTCACCTCCAGGCAGAGGAGATGGAGGAGACCTCAGACTTCCTGTTTAACGTGCTGTGCGCGTCGGCACCGAGTAGGGTGGCCTTGCCTCTCCATGAAGGGGTGGCTAAGATTTCAAATGCCCTGTAACAAACACCGGCCTCATTGGCCCCCATCTCTAAGAAGGTGGAACGCAAGTACTTTGTACCCACTAAGGGGCATGAGTACTTGTATACCCACCCGGTGCCCAACTCCCTGGTGGTCGAGTTGGTCAACCACAGGGAACGGCAGGGTCAGTCAGCCCTGATCCCAAAGAACAA
This sequence comes from Lepidochelys olivacea, assembly GCF_965140295.1. Lineage (NCBI taxonomy): Eukaryota > Metazoa > Chordata > Testudines > Cheloniidae > Lepidochelys > Lepidochelys olivacea. Next base: position 107,106,463 of record NC_140416.1, read on the forward strand.
AGACACTCAGAGACTGGACTCTTTCGGAAGGAAAACGTATTAGTCTTTGAGCTTCCAGTTACGAGTGGCTAACCAGGCTCTCCTGGGCTGGTACGAATTCAATCTGTGGGGCTCCCTGCGCAAGTTTGAGGACTCCCTCCAAGAGTGCAATGATCAGGAGTTCAAGGCACTAGTGGAGGAAGGGGCAGCGGCTGCTAGGGCGTCCAAACAGGTAGCCTCGGATGCTGCGGACACGGCTGCACGATCAATGGCTCCTGCTCTCTGGGCTGTCCAGCAAGGCACAGTCTTCCATGCAGGATCTCCCATTTGACGAGAAAGCTCTGTTTGCCGCAGAATCAGATACAAGAATGCATGGCATGAAAGACTCCCACATGACCCTCCAGACTCTGGGCCTCTATGTCCCGGCTCCGGCAAAACCTAAGTTCAAGCCACAGCAGACTCCCGCCCAGGCCACCCTCCTAAAGTAGGAGGCCGCCCAGAAGAAGCAGCAGAACTATAAGAGATGCCCTGCCCCCCAGCCTGGGGGCAAGCAGGTGGGGAAAAGGCACTTTTGATGGGACGTTCAGGGGCACTCTGCCAGTCCTCATCAGGGATCCACCCCCAGTAAAGCTCCCGTTCTCCAATCAGTTGTGTGCTTTCCTCCTGGAATGGTCGCGGCTCACCTCAGACCGATGGGTCCTCAACACAATCTCCCGGGGTTAAGTCCTCCAGTTTACTTCCTCCCCGCCCAACCACCCTCCGCCCCCGTCCCTCTTGAGGGACCCCTCGCACGAAGCTCTGCTTGAACAGGAGGTGGGGCGGCTCCTAGGTCTAGGAGCGATAGAGGCGGTACCCAAGGAGTTCATGGGCAAGGGGTATTACTCCCGTTATTTCCTTATCCCAAAGGCCTAAGGGGGGCTCAGGCTCATCCTGGACCTGTGAGTTCTGAACTAGTACGTGGTGAAACTCAAGTTCCACATGGTTTCCCTGGCTTCCATCATCCCCTCCCTGGATCCCGGGGTCTGGTACGCTGCCCTTGATCTACAGGGCACGTACTTCCACATCCACATATTCGAGGGGCACAGGTGCTTCCTCCATTTTTTGGTGGGACAGAATCACTACCAATTCACGGTCCTCCCGTTTGGTCTGTCCACTGCCCTCAGGGTGTTTACAAAATGCATGTCAGTGGTAGCTGCCTACCTCAGACGGCAGGGGGTCCAGATATTTCCCTATCTGGACGATTGGCTTGTCAAGGGCACCTCCTGGTTGCAGGGGAGGGATCACGTGGCACTCCTCCTGTCCACGTGCACCGCCTTGGGCCTGTTGGTAAACAACACCAAGTCCACATTAGTCCCGGTCATAGAATCATAGAATATCAGGGTTGGAAGGGACCTCAGGAGGTCATCTAGTCCAACCCCCTGCTCAAAGCAGGACCAATCCCCAACTAAATCATCCCAGCCAGAGCTCTGTCAAGCCTGACCTTAAAAACCTCTAAGGAAGGAGATTCTACCACCTCCCTAGGTAACGCATTCCAGTGTTTCACCACCCTCCTAGTGAAAAAGTTTTTCCTAATATCCAACCTAAACCTCCCCCACTGCAACTTAAGACCATTACTCCTTGTCCTGTCCTCTTCTACCACTGAGAATAGTCTAGAACCATCCTCTTTGGAACCACCTCTCAGGTAGTTGAAAGCAGCTATCAAATCCCCCCTCATTCTTCTCTTCTGCAGACTAAACAATCCCAGTTCCCTCAGCCTCTCCTCATAAGTCATGTGTTCCAGTCCCCTAATAATTTTTGTTGCCCTTCGCTGGACTCTCTTCAATTTTTCCACATCCTTCTTGTGGTGTGGTGCCCAAAACTGGACACAGTCATAGAATCATAGAATATCAGGGTTGGAAGGGACCCCAGAAGGTCATCTAGTCCAACCCCCTGCTCAAAGCAGGACCAATTCCCAGTTAAATCATCCCAGCCAGGGCTTTGTCAAGCCTGACCTTAAAAACCTCTAAGGAAGGAGATTCTACCACCTCCCTAGGTAACGCATTCCAGTGTTTCACCACCCTCTTAGTGAAAAAGTTTTTCCTAATATCCAATCTAAACCTCCCCCACTGCAACTTGAGACCATTACTCCTCGTTCTGTCATCTGCTACCATTGAGAACAGTCTAGAGCCATCCTCTTTGGAACCCCCTTTCAGGTAGTTGAAAGCAGCTATCAAATCCCCCCTCATTCTTCTCTTCTGCAGGCTAAACAATCCCAGCTCCCTCAGCCTCTCCTCATAACTCATGTGTTCCAGGCCCCTAATCATTTTTGTTGCCCTCCAGTACTCCAGATGAGGCCTCACCAATGTCGAATAGAGGGGAACGATCATGTCCCTCGATCTGCTGGCTATGCCCCTACTTATACATCCCAAAATGCCATTGGCCTTCTTGGCAACAAGGGCACACTGCTGACTCATATCCAGCTTCTTGTCCACTGTCACCCCTACGTCCTTTTCCGCAGAACTGCTGCCTAGCCATTCGGTCCCTAGTCTGTAGCGATGCATTGGGTTCTTCCATCCTAAGTGCAGGACCCTGCACTTATCCTTGTTGAACCTCATCAGATTTCTTTTGCCCCAATCCTCCAATTTGTCTAGGTCCCTCTGTATCCTATCCCTGCCCTCCAGCGTATCTACCACCCCTCCTAGTTTAGTATCATCCACAAATTTGCTGAGAGTGCAATCCACACCATCCTCCAGATCATTTATGAAGATATGGAACAAAACCGGCCCCAGGACCGACCCTTGGGCACTCCACTTGATACCGGCTGCCAACTAGACATGGAGCCATTGATCACTACCCGTTGAGCCCGACAATCTAGCCAACTTTCTACCCACCTTATAGTGCATTCATCCAGCCCATACTTCTTTAACTTGCTGGAAAGAATACTGTGGGAGACAGTATCAAAAGCTTTGCTAAAGTCAAGAAACAATACATCCACTGCTTTCCCTTCATCCACAGAACCAGTAATCTCATCATAGAAGGCGATTAGATTAGTCATGCATGACCTTCCCTTGGTGAATCCATGCTGACTGTTCCTGATCACTTTCCTCTCATGTAAGTGCTTCAGGATTGATTCCTTGAGGACCTGCTCCATGATTTTTCCGGGGACTGAGGTGAGACTGACTGGCCTGTAGTTCCCAGGATCCTCCTTCTTCCCTTCCTGCATAGAGTTTATTGGGGCACTCTTGGATGCAGCGTCGGCCAGCACCTCTCTCCTGCCAGACAGATTTGAGACCCTGAAAGGTCTCATTGACTCGGTCACAAGGTTCCCAGTGAGAACAACCAGGGTTTGCTTGCAGCTCGAGTCACATGTCGGCGTGCACATACGTGGTCTGTCACGCCAGATTCAGGATGAAGCCCCTCCAACTCTGGTTGGCCTCAAAGTTCTCCAAGGCCACGGACAGGATGGACAAGGTCGTCACCGTGCCGGACTCTGTGATCACCTCCCTATGGTGGTGGTCCGCCCCAAACAACACGCTCCAAGGGGTCCCGTTCAGGGACAGGGCCCCGTCATTGGAGCTGGTGTCCGATGCATTGGACTTGGGTTGGGGGGCCCATGTGGGCAACTTTCAAACCCAAGACCTGTGTTCGGCCCAAGATCTGACCCTACATATAAACGTCAAGGAGCTCAGGGCAGTGCAGCTGGCGTGTATGGCCTTCCGCTTGCACCTGGAGGGCAATGTAGTCAGGGTCATCATGGACAACACGGCCTCGATGTTCTATATCAGCAGGTAACGTGGGTCCCGATCCTCTGCCCTCTGCCACGAAGCCCTCAGACTGTGGGACTTCTGTATAGCCCCCGACATCCACCTTAAGGCCTTCCACCTACTGGGCGCCTGGAATGAGAGGGTGGATCTCTTGAGCAGGGACTTTTCCTCGCAACACGAGTGGTCCCTCCACCAAGAAGTGGCCTACCGGGTCATCCGAAGGTGGGGAACTCCCCAGGTGGACCTATTCACAACTCGGCAGAACCGGCAATGTCCCCAATTCTGCTCCCGGGGGCCTGGGGAGGGGCGCTATCTCCGATGTCTTTCTCCTGTCCTGGTCAGGCTGGCTTCTCTACGCCTTTCCCCTGTTCCCTCTAATCAGCAGGGTCCTGGAGAAGATAAAGATGGACAAGGCCCGGGTCCTCCTGATTGCCCCGGCATGGCCCAGGCAGCATTGTTACGGGATTCTCATGGGCCTGGCAGTTGCTCTACCATGGCCATTGCCGCTCCGCCCGGACCTGCTCTCTCAGGAGCAGGGCCGCCTCCTCCATCCCAACCTAGCGGCTCTTCACCTCACGGCGTGGCTGCCCAGTGGTTAGGTGGAGAGGAAAGGACGTGCTCAGAACAGGTTCAGTGCGTCCTTCTCAAAAGTAGACGGCCCTCCACTTGCCGTGCTTATTTGGCAAATAGGTCCCAGTGTTCCAGGTGGGCGGCGGACCAGGGTGTCTCCCCAGTGGCCACCCTGATCCAGCTTATCCTTGATTACCTCCTCCACCTGAGGGCCCAGGGCCTGGCGCCCTCGTCAGTCAAGGTGCATGTGGCAGCCATATCAGTCTTTCATCCACCGGTGCAAGGGCACACGGTATTTTCCCATGCTATGACTGGACAGTTCCTTAGGGGTTTGGACAGTGTTTTTTCATATTCTAGGAACCAACCCCCCCCCCCCCCCCCCCCCCGGTCCCGGTGGGACCTAAACCTGGTGTTGGCTCGTCTCACAGGGTCCCCGTTTGAACCACTGGCCACATGCTCTCATGGAAGGCGGTTGCAATCACGTCTGTCAGGCAAGTCTCAGAGCTCAGGGCCGTGATCTCTGAACCACCGTACACGGTCTCTATAAGAACAAGGTCCAGCTCCACCCACACCCTGCGTTCCTTCCGAAGGTGGTCTACGCCTACCACATGGGTTAGGAGGTTTTTCTACTGGTCCTCTGCCCCAAGGCTCGCGCGTCCAGTGAGGAGTACTGTCTCCACACGCCCAATGTGTGGCAGGCTCTGGCTTTCTACCTCAAGCGGACCAAGCTGTTCAGAAAGTCCTTGCACCTGTTCGTCGCCTCTGCTGAGCGCGCGAGGGGCCAGCCGATTTCCACTCAGTGGCTTTCCAGTTGGATCTCTTCATGCATCCGTTCCTGTTATGAGCTGGTGGGTGTCCCCCTACCATCCATTGTGAGGGCACAGTTGACTTGGGTGCAGGCCTCGTCGGCTGCCTTCATGGCCCGAGTCCCCATCCAGGACATTTTGTAGGTCTGCCATGTGGTCTTCGGTTCACACATTCACCTCGTACTATGCGATCATTCCCCAAACCAGGGATGACGCCAGGTTCAGCAAGGCTGTTCTCCATTCTGGGAACTTGTGAACTCCTACCCATCTCTAACAGATATAACTCGGAATCACCCATTGTGGAATAGACATGAGCAATCACTCGAAGAAGAAAAGACAGTTACCTTTTCCGTAACTGGTGTTCTTTGAGATGTGTTCTCTTGTCTATTCCACATCCTGCCCTCCTTCCCCTCATACCATGCCAGACAGGTGCCACTCCAGGGGTCGCGGGGGGCGCTCCCCCACTACGGGTACTGCTAGGGGAAAAACTTCCGGCAGCAGTGCCCGTGGCGAGCACACACACCTATTGTGGAATAGACATGAGCAACACATCTCGAAGAATGGAAATGGTAACTCTCTTTTTTTGGGCAGTGGGAGGCAATGGGGGGTTGAGTTTTTGTTTTTTGGAGGGTTTTTAGTTTGGTATTTCTTTGTGTTGCATGTATCCCCTTTCTTTGACTGACAGATGAAAGAGCTTCAAGGCAGTAACCTATCATCTTGTATGCCTAAATCACCAGTCAGACCTATAGCACAATATAAGTAAATTATAGCTCATGATCAAAGGCACCTATACTGATTTTTCAAGAATTCAGGCACAGTATTTTAAAAAAAAAAGTGAAACATTTCAAGGTTACAAAGGGTTAATTCTAGAGCTGTCAAGCGATTAAAAGAATTGTGATTAATCACATGACTAATTGCACTGTTAAACAATAGAATAAATTTTGTTTAAATATTTTTTGGATGTTTTCTACATTTTCAACTATATTGATTTCAGTTACAACACAGAATAGAAAGTGTACAGTGCTCACTTTATATTTATTTTTATTACAAATATTTGTGCTGTAAAAACCAAAAGAAATAGTATTTTTCAGTTCACCTCATACAAGTACTGTAATGCAGTCTGTATCATGAAAGTTGAACTTACAAATACAGAATTACGTATAAAAAAAACTGCATTCAAAAATAAAACAATGTAAAACTTTAGAGCCTATGAGTCCAGTCCGTCCTACTTTTTGTTCAGCCAGGTTTCAGAGTAACAGCCATGTTAGTCTGTATTCGCAAAAAGAAAAGGAGTACTTGTGGCACCTTAGAGACTAACCAATTTATTTGAGCATAAGCTTTCGTGAGCTACAGCTCACTTCATCGGATGCATACTGTGGAAAGTGTAGAAGATCTTTTATACACACAAAGCATGAAAAAATACCTCCCCCCACCCCACTCTCCTGCTGGCAATAGCTTATCTAAAGTGATCACTCTCCTTACAAAGGCTGACAAAGGAGGTGCTGTTGTCATCATGAATAGGTTGGAATGTGAACAAGAGGCTGCTCGGCAGCTCTCCAACACCACTTTCTACAAGCCATTACCCTCTGATCCCACTGAGAGTTACCAAAAGAAACTAGAGCATTTGGTCAAGAAACTCCCTGAAAAAGCACAAGATCAAATCCGCACAGACACACCACTGGAACCTCGACCTGGGATATTCTATCTGCTACCCAAGATCCATAAACCTGGAAATCCTGGGCGCCCCATTATCTCAGGCATTGGCACCCTGACAGCAGGATTGTCTGGCTATGTAGACTCCCTCCTCAGGCCCTACGCTACCAGCACTCCCAGCTACCTTCGAGACACCACTGACTTCCTGAGGAAACTACAATCCATCAGTGATCTTCCTGATAACACCATCCTGGCCACTATGGGTGTAGAAGCCCTCTACACCAACATTCCACACAAAGATGGACTACAAGCCGTCAAGAACGCTGTCCCCGATAATGTCACGGCTAACCTGGTGGCTGAACTTTGTGACTTTGTCCTTACCCATAACTATTTTACATTTGGGGACAATGTATACCTTCAGATCAGCGGCACTGCTATGGGTACCCGCATGGCCCCACAGTATGCCAACATTTTTATGGCTGACTTAGAACAACGCTTCCTCAGCTCTCATCCCCTAATGCCCCTACTCTACTTGCGCTATATTGATGACATCTTCATCATCTGGACCCATGGAAAAGAAGCCCTTGAGGAATTCCACCATGATTTCAACAATTTCCATCCCACCATCAACCTCAGCCTGGTCCAGTCCACAGAAGAGATCCACTTCCTGGAAACTACAGTGCTAATAAACGATGGTCACATAAACACCACCCTATACCGGAAACCTACTGACCGCTATTCCTACCTACATGCCTCCAGCTTTCAGCCTGACCACACCACACGATCCATCGTCTACAGCCAAGCTCTGCGATACAACCTCATTTGCTCCAACCCCTCAGACAGAGACAAACACCTACAAGATCTCTATCAAGCATTCTTACAACTACAGTACCCACCTGCGGAAGTGAAGAAACAGATTGATAGAGCCAGAAGAGTTCCCAGAAGTCTCCTACTACAAGACAGGCCTAACAAAGAAAATAACAGAACACCACTAGCCGTCACCTTGAGCCCTCAACTAAAACCCCTCCAACGCATTATTAAGGATCTACAACCTATCCTGAAGGATGACCCAACACGCTCACAAATCCTGGGAGACAGGCCAGTCCTTGCCTACAGACAGCCCCCCAACCTGAAGCGAATACTCACCAGCAACCACATACCACACAACAGAACCACTAACCCAGGAACCTATCCTTGCAACAAAGCCCGTTGCCAACTGTGCCCACATATCTATTCAGGGGACACCATCACAGGGCCTAATAACATCAGCCACGCTATCAGAGGCTCGTTCACCTGCACATCCACCAATGTGATATATGCCATCATGTGCCAGCAATGCCCCTCTGCCATGTACATTGGTCAAACTGGACAGTGTCTACGTAAAAGAATAAATGGACACAAATCAGATGTCAAGAATTATAACATTCATAAACCAGTCGGAGAACACTTCAATCTCTCTGGTCACGCGATTACAGACATGAAAGTTGCAATTCTTCAACAAAAAAACTTCAAATCCAGACTCTAGCGAGAAACTGTTGAATTGGAATTCATTTGCAAATTGGATACAATTAACTTAGGCTTGAATAGAGACTGGGAGTGGCTAAGTCATTATGCAAGGTAACCTATTTCCCCTTGTTTTTTCCTAACCCCCCCACCCCCCCGACGTTCTTGTTAAACCCTGGATTTGTGCTGGAAATGGCCCACCTTGATTATCGTACACATTGTAAGGAGAGTGGTCACTTTAGATAAGCTATTGCCAGCAGGAAAGTGGGGTGGGGGAAGGTATTTTTTCATGCTTTGTGTGTATAAAAGATCTTCTATACTTTCCACAGTATGCATCCGTGGAAGTGAGCTGTAGCTCACGAAAGCTTATGCTCAAATAAATTGGTTAGTCTCTAAGGTGCCACAAGTACTCCTTTTCTTTTTGTTCAGCTAGTCACTCAGACAAACAAGTTTGTTTACATTTGCAGGTGATAATGCTGCCCGTTTCTTGTTTACAGTGTCACCTGAAAGTGAGAACAGATGTTCACATGGAACTGTTTTAGCTGGTATTTCAAGATATTTACATGCCAGATGCGCTAAAGATTCATATGTCCCTTCATCTTCAACCACCATTCCAGAAGACATGCTTCCATGGTGATGACGGGTTCTTCTTGATAATGATCCAAAGCAGTGCAGACTGATGCATGTTCACTTTCATCATTTGAGTTAGATGCCACCAACAGAAGGTTAATTTTCTTTTTTGATGGTTCGGGTTCTCTAGTTTCCGCATCAGTGTGTTGCTCTTTTAAAACTTCAGAAAGCATGCTCCACACCTCATCTCTCTCAGATTTTGGAAGGCACTTCAAATTCTTAATCCTTGGGTCAAGTGGCTGTAGCTATCTTTAGAAATCTCACATTCCTTGCTTTTTGTCAAATCTGCAGTGAAAGTGTTCTTAAAATGAACATGTGCTGGGTCTTCATCCGAAACTGCTATAATATGAAATATATGGCAGAATGCAGGTAAAACAGAGCAGGAGACATACTATTTCTTCCTCAAGAAGTTCAGTCAAAATTTAATAGCGCATTATTTTTTTAACTAGCATCATCCGCATGGAAGCATGTCCTCTGGGATGGTGGCCGAAGCATGAAGGGGCTTATGAATGTTTAGCATATCTGGCACGTAAATATCTTGAAATGCCGGCTACAACAGTGCCATGCGAACTCCTGTTCTCGCTTTCAGATGACATTGTAAATAAGAAGCTGGCAGCATTATCTCCTGTAAATGTAAAGAAATTTGATTGTCTTAGCGATTGGCTGAATAAAAAGTAGGGTTGAGTCGACTTGTAGGCTCCAAAGTTTTACATTGTTTTTGAGTGCAATTATGTAACAAAGAAAAGCTACATTTGTAAATTGCACTTTCACAATAGAGAGATTGTAATATGGTACTTGTATGAGGTGAATTGAAAAATACTGTTTCTTTTGTTTATCATTTTTACAGTGCAAATATTTGTATTAAAAATAATAAAGTGAGCAATGTACACTTTTTATTGTGTTGTAATGGAAATCAATATATTGGAAAATGTAGAAAAACATCCCAAAATAGATAAATTTCAGTGGGTAATCTATTGTTTAACAGTGCACTTAAAACTGTGATTGTGATTAATTTTTTAATAGAGATTAATTTTTTGATTTAATCACGTGAGGTTAATTGCAATTAATCGACAGCCCTAGATAATTCCTTCATGCTGCAGAGATGTAAGAAGATAAGAATAATTCTAATGTTAATGAACATGTAGATATTTCCACTAAAAATGTTGTGTCCTCTTTTAAATAGAATATATAGAAATTGGATTAGTTGCTTTACAACTAGATGGCTTTATTAGTAGCCAAAAGAGTTTAACTGCTGCTGGCATCATATACATGGATACGCATGACTAACTTTAATCTCCAATATATGTAGTGAAGGGGAACCTCCACTGTGTGGGTGGGCGGTTCCGCATCTTCTGTTTAAGCTACTAGGGCTATGTCTACATTTACAGCCAGACTACAGACACTGCATGCCTAGCTAGCATGGATATAAATAGCAGTGTATAAACGGTGAGATATGTCTTAGGCGAGTAGAGTACCTTATATGTCTGAACCCCCAGGGCTTGAACCCTACAAGACTGTCTGTGTGCCCAAGCAGTGCCTCTCGCATCTGCACTGCTATTTTTAGCAGTGCAATGTCCTGCTCCCTCCCCCCTGCCAGAACTGCCAGCACTTCTCCCCACTGCTTCCCCTTTGCCAGAGTCTTTCCCTCTGGTAGGGAAAGGCTTCAGCGTACAGGAGGCTGTGGGACACTGCACTGCTAAAAAATAGCAGAGTAGATATGGGAGGCACTTTTTGGACATGTAGAGAGCTGGGTAGGGTATATACTCTGGGAGTTCAGGCAGATAGGGCACTCTGCTCTACTCAGCTGTGTCTCCCCACTGCTGTTTATGCCCGAGCTAGCTGGGCATGCAGTGTCTGTATTCTTGCCTCCAATACAGGTGGCGTTGGATGCTGCTGATGCTGCTTCCTGTATCATGGCTTCCGCTATCTCCATGTGGTGAGTCTCTTGGCTGCTTCTTTCTGGGTTGTCCACCGACGCCCAGAAGTTATTGCGGGACTTGCCCTTCGACGGCGGGGCCCTGTTTGCAGAACAAACAGACAGCAAGTTGCGTGGCCTCAAGGACTCCTGCACCACCTTGAAAACCCTGGTTCTCTACGTCTCAGCTCCGGCGCGTAAGCAGTTCAAACCACAGCAGTCTTAGGGTCAGGGGAGCCTGCCTCGGCAGGACGAGCCCCATAAACAAGCCAAGGGTTACACGCGCCGCCCGAGCCATCCCCCTCAGCCCAGTTGGGCTCGACCCACAATAAGCAGGGGGCCAAACAGTTGTTTTGAGGGTGCGCCCGAGGGCGACCTACCAGACTATTCACTGGATCAATCTTTCCCAGTGTTGTTCAACCGCCTTTCCCCTTTCCTCCCGGCGTGGACCGCTGGGTCTTCAGCACAGTGGAACGGGGTTATACCCTCCAGTTCCTTTCTACCCCCCCTTCCCACCTGCCTTCCCCATCCCTCTTCAGGGACCCCTCTCAGAAGAGTCTCCTCGTGCATGAGGTAATGGGGTTATTACAGCTGGGTGCGGTGGAAGAAGTTCCTCTTGAGTACAGGAAAAAGTGGTTCCATTCCTGATACTTTTTAATCCGAAAGGCCAAAGGCGCTCTAGGACCCATCCTGGATCTGCAAGACCTCAACAGGTACCTACAGAAGCTAAAGTTCCGCATGGCCTCTCTGGCTTCTATTATCCCCTCCCTAGATTCGGAAGACTGGTATGCCGCCCTCGACTTGAAGGACACATACTTCCATATAGTGATCTTTCGAGGACACAGTCCTCCGGTTTATGGTGGGGCCCCACCACTACCAGTTTAGTTTTCGGCCTGGCGACGCCACCGAGGGTGTTTACTAAGTGCATGTCAGTGGTGGCGCCTTACCTCAGGTGCCGGCTTATCCAGATCTACCCATCGTCGACGACTGGCTCGTTAAGGGCTGCTCCAGGCCTCAAGTCCGAAGGGATGTCGCGGTGTTTCAAGCCACGTGCCGCTCTGTGGGCCTACTGGTGAATGACAAAATGTCGACATTAGTGCCAGTGCAGGGGATAGAGTTAATCAGATCATTCCTTGACTCTGCCTGCGCCAGAGCGTTCCTGCTGCTGGAAAGGTTCCATGCATCGACGAACCTCATTGCAGAAGTCTCCGCATTCCCTTTGACTACAGCCAGGGTCTGTCTGTCTGCCTGCTGGGTCACATGGCAGTGTGCACTTCTGTGGTCCTCTGTGCCAGGCTCCAGATGCGGCCCCTGCAACAATGACTGGTGACGATCTATTCCCAGTCCTGAGACCCCCTGGAAAAGATCGTTACCATTCCCCAGGCGATACTTACTGGACCGACTGCGGGACAGTCCTGAAAGGGGTTCCATTCGACCAACCTCCTCACTCCATTGAGTTGGTGTCGGATGCCTCTGATCTTGGCTGGGGGGCACATCTCGGCAACCTCCAGACACAGGGGAGGTGGTCTCTGGAGGAAGTGCAGTTACACATAAACGTCAAAGAGCTCCGAGCAGTCCAGCTGGCGTGCAGAGTCTTCTTGGCCCACCTGTTGGGCAAGGTGGTACGAGTCCTGACGGACAACACAGCCTCGATGTTCTACATCAACAGGCAAGGGGGATTACTCTTGTTGGCACTCTGAGACTTCTCCATCAGCCACAAAATGCATCTGGAAGCTTGTCACCTTCCTGGGCATCAGGAATAAGCTGGCAGACCAGCTCAGCAGAGACTTCTCTTCTCACCATGAGTGGTCGCTGCATACAGAGGTAGCCTGCATGATCTTCCAAAGGTGGGGCACTCCCCAGGTGGACCTGTTCGCTACCAGACAGAACAGGAAGTGCCACTGGTTTTGTTCTTGACAGGGTCTGAACAAAAAGACTCCCTCTCTGATGCTTTCCTCCTGTCATGGTCAGGGAGCCTGATGTACTCATTCCCTCCAATTCCACTCATCAGCAGGGCCCTGGAAAAGATCAAGAGAGACCAGGCATAGGTTTTTATGATTGCTCTGTCGTGGACTCACCAGCATTGGTTCGGCACGCTCATGAGCCTGTCAACGGCTCCTCCTTGGCCCCTGCCCAACCAACTGGACCTGCTGTCGCTGGACTACGGTCGGCTCTTACACCCCAACCTCGGGTCCCTCTGCCATTTGGTATGGATGCTGCGTGGCTGAACCCAGAAGAGTGGACTTGTTCAAAGAAGTCCAACAGGTCCTCCTGAAAAGTAGGAAGCCCTCAACTAGACTGACTTACCCTGGCCAAGTGCACAAGGTTTTCCCACTGGGTGTCTGAATGGGGCATCTCTCCATCGCGTTCCTCCATACAGGCTGTCCTGGACTATCTGTTCCATTTAAGGAACCAGAGTCTAGCACACTCTTCCATTAGAATGCATCTCGCGGCCATCTCCACTTTTCACCCACCGATCCAAGGACAGACTGTGTTCTCATGACTTGATGGTCAGATTCTTGAGAGGGCTGGAGAGACTCTTCCTGCAGGTACGGGCTCCTGTTCCACAGTGTGATCTTAACTTGGTCCTCCACCCTTTGAACTGCTGGGGTCCTGCTCCCTTTCCCATCCGTCAAGGAAGGTTGTATTCCTGGTGGCGGTGACATCAGCAAGACGGGTCTCAGAAATTAAGGCCTTGACCTCAGAAACGCCATACACGGTCTTCTACAAAGATAAGGTTCAGTTGCAGCCCTGCCTGGCCTTCCTGTCAAAGGTGGTCTCCATCTTCTATATGAACCAGGACATCTTCCTCCCAGTGTTTTGTCCCAAACTGCACAAGATCAGTGAAGAGAGGTGTCTTCATGCCCTGGATGTCTGGAGGGCTTTGGCTTTTTACTTAGAACATACCAAGCCTTTCCGTAAATTGACTTACCTCTTCATCGCTACAGCGGATAGGATGAAGCGTCATCTGGTGTCCTCACACAGGATTTCCAATTGGATTACCTCGTGCATAATGACCAGTTATGACCTGGCAGGGGTTCCACCACCACTGATTGTCAGAGCCCACTCGATGAGAGCTCAGGTGTTTTCAGCGGCCTTCTGTCACACAACCCTATCCAGGATATCTGTAGAGCCACAACATGGTCCTCTGTCCACACGTTTATGGCTCATTATGCCATCACACAGCAGGCCAGGGACAACGCTGGACTCGGCAGAGCTGTGTAGCAATCTATACGTCAGTGAACTCATTCCCACCTCCAGGGATACTGCTTTGGAGTCACCTAATATGGAAAGGACATGAGCAAGCACTCAAAGACAGTTAAAAAAGACAGCTACCTTTTCCGTAACTGGTGTTCTTTGAGATGTGTTGCTTATGTCCATTCCAGGACCTGCCCTCCTTCCCCACTGTTGGCATTTCCGGCAAGAAGGAACTGAGGGTGGCGGGAGCCGGCAGTGCCCCTTATACTGAGCACCTTAGGGGGCGCCAGAGCTGGTGCCCTACGGATACTGCTGAGGGAAAAACTTGCGGCACTGGTGCATGTGGCTAGAGCACACGCCTAATATGGAATGGGCATGAGCAACACATCTAGAAGAACACCAGTTACAGAAAAGGTAACTGTCTCTTTTGATAAAATCAAACAGATGCGGCCTTGCTGAAATCAAGGAAATGGAAACAGAAACAGAGCCAAGAAAGCCACACAGCCCATCTGCCTCGAGTAGGTTGGACCAGTCACAAACCAAAACCTTGGATGTTTTGAAACATGTATAGAATACTATCTGTAAAGCAAACCCATGCCATTCTTGGCTAACACAGATTAGCAGAGACCACTAGCTCCCCATAACAAGAGAAATAATCCATTTAATCGAGAAGGCAGTCTATGAGCCACCTGAAAAATTAGTTTGACAACTTTTGAAGAAACAGACTAGATGTCAGCAGTCTTGCCAATTTCCTTAATTTTTCCAACTTTTTCTGAGCAAGTTCAGTTGAGAATGTGGTGGCAGCCAAACTGAAACAGCATGTGACCTCTTTCTGATGTGTCCTTCACAGTCAGACTTTAAATCAGTCTGGACACAGCCTTTCTGGTGCTACTGGCTGTATCTTGACAGTTATAACTTCAAATGATTACCATGTAACATGTTGGGTCCACACTAAAACCTGGGCTGATCACATTTGAGATGGAGGAGTCCTTTTTCCTTTTCTTTCTTATGTGGAAGGAATGAACTGATTGTGCAGTTTCCACAAGTTAACGCATTAATTTTTGGTGAGTGTATGATGTCTCTCCATTGTAAATTGGCATTTACTCGCTACAGAAACTTAAGTAAACGCTGCTACTTTGTATTCCATTAATTGTACAATGAGTTTGAGTTAAAATTCTTACTAATCTAGCTGGGGGAACAGGTAAAATTTTAGGTTAGAATATGCAAGACCAATTCAGAATCTCATGTCTTTCTAATCTTTTGAAAATTGTTCAGGGCAAGAATATTTTTTTAGAATATTTGCCAGTGATTGATAGTAAACAGGAAGGTGACAGAATGTAACTAATTGTGAGAAATGGATATTTGAATTTATAGATATGTAAACGTTTTAATCATAGTATGGTAGTTTTCTGTCATAACAAGTGGGGACATTTTTCTTGGAACAGGGCATATATGATTGAACATTTATTTAGTCTCCATTGTTCTGGCTTCTAATTTTATAGTTCTTTGTAAACGCTTTCTCTGTAAAACGTTCTCTAACATCATTAGCTCTCAAATATATCAGTGGTAACAGAATTCTCTCTGCATGTTTAGACTTGAAATACGACTTGAAAATGTTCTGTGAGCTATAATCTACAGAGAAGTTTTAATTGAATAGCTAATCATTTTTGTTAAGCATTTGTTGTATTAAATACCAGTTTTTAAATGATAAATGTTTGTGATATTAGTTAAAATACTTGTTTTATAAAGAATCCTCATCTCAGTAAGCATCTTTAAATAATTCCATTGTTTTAGAGTTCTTAAAGATGCATGTGATTTTAGTTTGCAGTTAACATGTTTCGAACATTACCACCATCTTCTAATCCAACGGGGGCAGAATTTGATCCAGAGGAAGATGAACCAACTCTAGAAGCTGCCTGGCCTCACCTACAGGTAATTAGCAATCTCCTTGCTTTATTTGACTAAATAGTAACTAAATTATTGCAAAATAGTATTACACAATGTGTCTTCCTACTGTGTGTTAAACGCACTAGTGTAAATTCTCTTTTGCAGTCAAAAATACATTTAGTTAATTTTAAGAGCTGGACAGTCTTTGAAATTACATTGTGTAATTTGAAATTATTAGTTTTAATCTTTCAAAAGATGTTAATACGTAAACAACTGAAAAGAAAATTACATTGAAAATCAATCTTTGTGGTTTTAGAGGTCAAAAGTGTGTTGCTTGTTTCAGTACAAACATATGATTTTAAATTAAATAATAAAGATTAAAGTGAGCCTTAGTTGATTATTGTTACTATTCAAACTTTATTTTTTTTATTTATCTATGGCAAGGTTCTAGCTTTAGATGTTTGAAAAATGTGAGCGCAAAGTAAAAGATTTTTCAAAATATGTATTACTGAACACCATGAATGTTAGTATCTATTGGTATGAAGTAAAATTAATTCAGGAATGTAGTATTTGGGAATTCTTTGCAGTTTAAAGAATGTAGCACTGTAAGAAAATACAGCGCCTGATGACATACATTCCCTGCACCAAATTGTAGTATTACTCTCGCTGTAAAGTGATATAAAAATAATGTATAACACGATCTTAAACTAGGAAGTTTCTTTTTGAACAGTGTCAGAATTGAGTTGTAATTGTACTGCTTACAAAAATATAATATTGTATCAAAAAAACTAATGTTATTTCTTTGTGGATTTTTTTCAGCTTGTTTATGAATTTTTCTTAAGATTTTTAGAATCTCCAGATTTCCAACCTAATGTAGCTAAGAAATATATTGATCAGAAGTTTGTATTGCAGGTGAGGTAAAAATGAATATATCTTCAAGCTTTAAATCCAAATTGATTTAAAATGCATTAGATTTGAGTAAAATGTATCTTTCTTTTTCCACAGCTTTTAGAACTCTTTGACAGTGAAGATCCTCGGGAAAGAGATTTTCTTAAAACTACTCTTCACAGAATATATGGGAAATTCTTAGGCCTAAGAGCTTACATCAGGAAACAAATTAATAATATATTTTATAGGTATGTCACAGCTCTGTATTTTGGTACATATGATTAGATATAGTAATTTAGACTTTTTGGTCCCTTATTAGCAAAATCTTCATTATTTTATTCCATGTAAACATGTTTGTGTCTAATAATATTGGCATCTGTTTAATTAAGCAATTCTCAGTGGGATCCAAATCAGGGGAAGTATAGCATGGGATAAATTTTATAGCTGCAGTTTGGGTACATTTGAGATTCTGCATTTAGATCAGTTTTGTGTCAACTTGACTTTTTATACAGTGCTTTATCAGGGATGAGTTGCTTGAATGATAGCGCCATGTTACCGAGTGCAGTGCATATTATGATTGTTTGTTGTTCGTAATATCATAGAGCAGAGATACATTTGTTTCAGTTTTTCATAATACATATATATCCTGGGGACAGATGTGGCAACACAAGTGAAGAAAATACATGTGCAGGAACTCACTTCAAAGGGCAAGTTCCATTTCTGAGGGAAGCAAGTACAGTTTGAGGTTGCATAAGCAAAAGATGTCAAATTAGGGGTAGTCCTGATAATCGGTGTCAAAGCACCACAATGGTACTGTTGCTGAAAGTGTATTTGCTCTTGCAAGAAATAATAATAGTAATGTCTTTGCTTCCACCACTTTGGTTGTGAATCAGGGTTATTAATTTTTTTTTGCATATAGAATCATATATCCAGTATTCGTAACTGGATAGTTTTAAGTTCTCAGACTTCCTGATTGGCGCAAACTCAGCTCCAACTGGAAGGTTGTTGAACTGAGGCTGAGCTATTTTGAAATGTTCTGCCCCAGTGTATGTTGCAGGAACGCAATTACTCTTTAATTGATATTATGCCTATTTGTATTATTGCACTGTTACCTGAGTTTCCTTCCTATCTTGACTTTAGATAAATCAATGTTTATAAATTCACAAGTTTAAGGGAATGGTGAGGAGTAACCTAAAAAATACTACTAAAAATTGAGTCCATTATAGTGAACTGTTTGTATGCTAGATTTCAGCTAAATAAACATTAGACCTTGTCAGCTAAATATTATATCAGTATTATTTTCAATAATGTTTCTGTTTCTCTAGAATCCAGAGAGTATTTTTAGGAAACGGAACACATTACTTATTTGGATTTTTGCCTCCAGCATATTTGGCTTAGAATAAAAATAATGACTCCCTAAACACTTTATCAAAATGTTTATATTATCTGTGGCAGCAACCACTAGAGTAAATAGATAGTGATCCCCGCTAATAGTTATTGTTACTTTGCCCAAACTTTGCACGCATGCACACGTACGCACCCCAGTTCAATAAACACAGATGTAAATTCAGAAGGTCAGAGTAAGGCATTTAGGGTATGTCTACATTGCAATTAAAAACCTGCAACTGCCCTGTGCCAGCTGCCTCGGGTGAAGGGGCTGTTCATTTGTGGTGTAGATATTCGGGCTTGGGCTGCAACCCAAGCTGTAGGACCCTCCCACCTTTCAGGGTCTTAGAGCCTGGGCTCCAGCCCAAGCCCAAACATCTACATCTCAATTAAACAACCTCTTAGTCCAAGCCCTGCGAGCCTGAGTGAGCTGGACAAGCTAGCCATGTTTTTTAATTAGTGTAGACACACTCTTAAAATCAGTGGGGTTGCAGTTCTGAGTGCAGCAATAGCAACCCACTGCAAAAACAGAGCTAGTTTCTGCCTCCCTTGCTCTTGTTGAGTAGAAACTTACTACCATGAAACCCTGTTGAAATAGATACTTGCAGAGCTCTGCTTGTGGATAAGGGTAACAAAATCTGGCTTGTTAGTAAGTTGCTCCATACAAAATTGCTACTGCAGTAATGTACCATGTAGAACATTCTGAAAAAGCAAAGTTGGAAAAGGCTTTAGAAATTTGGAAGGAATTTTAAGGAGGGAAGGGAAAAACTAAACTTATATACCTTGAAATTTTTCACGGGAAACACAGTTCATGACTGTTTCCAAATTTATAGTTGACCTATATCAGCACCTCAGTGTGACATGATATTAAAGTGTTAAGTGGATTTCCAAGCATGTAGCGGCAAACAACTGGCATATATGGGCTTCATGTTAGACAGGATATGATTGAGATATACTCAAATATGGACTCATCCCTAGTAATTTGCAAGTAATCAGTTTGCTGCACAATAGGGTCTCGGTACGGGTTCCACAGACTTCAGCTTTTGAAGCCATGCCCTTTGTTTGATGCATCTCGTTTTTCTGTAGATCCAGTATGCTGTAAAGCAGTGTTACTTGTATATAGCACATTTTCTTGTCTCTGTCCCTTGTACACTTTTCCTCCTAAAAGCGAACATGTGGCCCCTTGGAGAGAATGGTGCCAACTGCACAACAGCTTTTTGCCAGTTCAGGTGTAGAGGGATCTTATCTCTAGAAAATGCTTTTAGAAAAAGGAACTGAGGAACTGCCTAAAAATAGTGAATAAGCCCCATCTGCTCTGTCTTCATGCAGTGGTTCTTGGTCCTGAATACACTGAACCCCACTCTTTCTTAGATGAAGTACTGTTATGTTTTGTTTCAGGGAAAATGATTTCAAGAAAAGACAGAAAGGGAGTGCATATTTGCTTACAATTTATTTAATCAATAGAGGGTTTTGATTAAGTTAATGCTGGAATGCACAATTTCATGAAACAATATATCTGAAATGTATCCGATTGGAGGTTTATTCTGCCATTTTTTTCTGCATTGGCAGTGTTTTTATGTAATGGAAGCCAAGATTTCAAATCTAGTCATTTCTAGTACATCTTTTGAATGGGTGACAAATATTCTACCCATTCACCTTTTAGTAGTTTGTATAAACAATGGATGGACACTTTTTTCACTTTTCTGCTTCTGTTCTGAAATTTACATGAGGAATGCTGCAGTGAAATCTAGATTATAGTATAGAGAGCACCCTTCTCAAAGTATAAAGAAGAAGCCTTTATCTACCAACTGAATTCTCAAGGACATAGAAACTAAAGTCTTTATGCATCTCAACAAATCTGGATAGAAATTTTGTATAGTACTTCTGGGCATAAAATTCTAAGGAGAAAAATAAGTTTACAAACAAGTTCCTTCAACTGCTTAAGCCTTGAACTTAACTGAAAAAATAGTTACATGTACTTTTTTAATGTAATGTACGCCTCTCTAAAACATTTACTTTGCTCATATTTGGTGTGATTCTGCAGGTTCTCAGTGTAACTCCCAGGCCAGGTTTAAGCAGAGTTTCTTTTCTTGCTTCCTCGAATCATAAGTAAAAATTATGTGGCTGTCTGGAATTGGGATATGGATTTTAAAGTTTTTCCTTGTGTATTTATTACTTTAAATATTTTCTTTATTTTGGTGTTTAACAATTAAATGAAATTAATGTTATCAAATAAAAAGGATTTTCCTACCAATTTCAGTTTTTGCTGAAAATTTTCTTATCTGAACTGAGTTACTTTTTCTGGGGAAAATAATACTCAAAGCAAACTGTTTTGAATCCATTCTATAAAAACATTTTAAAATGGGAAACTGTTTTCTGTTCTAAATTTTGTTGATGAAATTTTGTAACAAGTGTTTTCAAAACCTATCTGAAGTATAAATTGGACAAACGTGGAACTTTAGAGTTTTGGAAAACTTCCAAAAAACCCAACAAATTGTGCCTTTCCACCAAAAGAGAAAACATAATGTGGAGGCTTGACTTGTCCTGTTTATTACTGATCATCTTGGAAACAAATGTATAGTGCAAAACAAATCTTTTAGATCAATATCTGGGAATTATTGGAACACCTCACACACGTTTGCCTTACAAATGGGAGAATAAATTATAGCATTATGCTACACACTCAGTATTGTCTTAATTTTAAAATATAATTTGACTGCATTCAGTTTTTGATCATTACCCCTGCATAAAATGTGACAACTGGAAAAGCACAAGGATGTTTGCTCGTTTTTTCTCTTCAGTGTAGGTGGTTAGAGAACAGTAACTTACTGTGCCAGTTCAGTACAGATGGATATGCCATTGACAGCATTACTGTGCCAGGTATGCAGTTCTGCTACAGAACGGATGTTGCAAGGAAGCAAAACCAACATGAATATCTTGTAGTCCTAGGACCGTGTAAATTTTTAAAATAAAAGCATTCAACGTGGCTAATTATTGCTATTAATAGATCATTTTGTAAGCACAGCAAAAGAAGCAACTCTAAAGATTTAATTATCCAAAACAATCAAATCTATTCCTGACTTGTACATACTATATTCTAAAAAATGGATTTTTCAGCCTGCTGAATATAAATGGTAGTACACTGTCTGAAGTACTAATTTTCCACTTCACATTTTTCTGATGCTACATGAAACATCAGATAGATACGAAGTCATGTCTTGGAGATAGGTCTATATATAGTCAATACTGACTGACTAAAACTGTATTTCATTTGTTTAGGTTTATTTATGAAACAGAACATCATAATGGCATAGCAGAATTACTGGAAATATTGGGAAGGTGAGTTACCTGTTGTATACCATAAAAATCAAACCATTAAGAATTTAAAAATTGAATAGGGGCTAGAGGGATACATTTCTTCAAAATGTATAACTTTTTATATAGTTTGGCAGAGTTATAACTAAGAAGGGAATATGATAACCATCTACTAATATTTAAAGGGTATAAACGCCAGTGAGGGAGAGTAATTGTTTAGGTCTAAAGTGTATGTGGACAAGTTTATCTATGATAGATTAAATTACAGAATATCAAAAAGAAGTCCTAAACACAAGATCTGCTTGTTTACAAAGGAAAATCTCAGTGCTAGAATGATTTACTGAAGAAAATACTGTAGAGAACTACCTTGCACCTCCAAGGCAATAGACTGCATGACCTAATAGGCCCAATCAATGTCCAATAGCTGTGATTCTCTGCATAAGATTGCTTCTTATTTCACATTGCACAATATGTTGCCAGGATGACAGGTTTAAAATAAATAAATGAAGAAACTGCAAAGTTTAATAATAATTTTTAAAAAAAAGCAGCTCTGTTTTTCTAATAGTTATATAAGACATTTAGGTTGACTATGTTTGGACTGAAAAGTTAGTATCATGTATAATGATTATTAGTTAATATTTATACAGCATTTATTACCACAGTTTATGCATTACACTCATCACTGAATAGTGGGAAGACTTTAGTTCCCATATCAATGCTTCCCTCTCCCCCTCAATCAATGAGGAATGGCAGGGAATATAACAAAATTCAGAAGGGGTGAGGAAGATTTAAGAGCAAATAGTGGCAAGATGGGGGCCAGCCCCTCCTCCTCTTTAGGTCCTCAACCTTTCCATTAGCTGGGGCAGGGGAGGTAATGCTAGTGGAATAGTTCTTGCATGTCCTCTGTTCCTCTGCCCATTAAACTCTCCCAAGCTTTTCAAAAACTTCTTGCTTCTGTTAGCTGCCCTGGCCTCCTTCCCTTTAGTTGCAGCATAGAAGTTATGGTTTTATGATGCTGCGAGTCTGACCAGTTGCCTCTTTTTGAGATGAGGAAATAATTTTTCTGGCAACAGATCTGGTGGGCTCGCATCATGGAAGCACATTTGGGCTGAAAGAAATAGGATATGAAAGTTTAATATTAGGAAAGAGGAAGACTGTTCAGCTCATTGCAACTTGTGGCCAGTGTCCAGAGCAGATAAAAGCTAGAAGGTCCAGCTCCCAGAGGTAAACAAGATCCTGGATTTTGTTAGTGGACCTTGTGCCTATATGAACTGAAATATCTATCCCCTTGGTAGCGTCTGCCTCTCCCCATGTATAGAAAGGGAGCAAGGATTCAGAATTGAGCTCAGTCCCAGGGGTAGGCTGAGAAGATATACTCTGAGTTATTGGCTATGTGGCGGGAGCCCTGTAGCCCCACACTGGAACCAGTTAAATACTTGGTATGGGAGGGCAGAGTGTGGGCACATAGCACCCCTATCCAGTGTTAAATTAACAAAGTTGCGACCTGACTGTTAAATCTATCCCATGTCTGTTGTGCATACAGTTGTGTGTCCTGATCAACAATAGAATGATGTCACAGGGTGGGACTCAACCCTGCGGCGCCTCCCGTTGTTCGTCCAGGGAATTAGCTTACCAGCCTCCGGAGTGCCCCCTGCTGGCCGATGTCCCGCCTCTCGCTGGTCCCCATGTCCCTTCCAGACCCCAGTGCCCCTTTATCTGGGGGTTCTGCCCCAGCAGTATCTCCCCCAGTCTCTGGGTCTCCCCTCCCTGGGGAACCCCCAAGCACCCTAATCCCACCTTGCCTCAGCCTATGGGCTACTGCCAGTCACCATCTAGCCCCCTTTCACTGGGGCCAACTGCAGTCTGTATAAGCCAGCCATCATAGGCATGGGGAGGTAGGACCTACTGCCTCTACCTAGCCCCGGTCTGCCCCTTTACAGCCCCAGAACCTGTTTAGGCCCCGCACAAAGCCCTGCAGCCTGGGGGGTTTCCCGGCATGAGCTCCCCAGCTCCTCCTACCTTTCCCCAGTGCTACCCCACCTCAGGTTCCTGTTTAGCTCCCAGGCAGCCAGGTCCTTTCCTCTCTGCTGTCAGAGAGAGACTGCCTGCTCCTGGCCCACTGCCCTCTTATAGGGGCCAGCTGGGCCCTGATTGAGCTGGCCACAGCTGCTGCTGATCCCTTCATCAATGATCCGTTCATCAGCCTGGGCTTTTCTCCCAGCCCTTAGGCCTCTTCCAGGGCTGACTTTTACCCTGTCAGCGCTGGAGCGGGTGACCACCCTGCTACAAATGGTTTTTCGAGTGATCATATGTTAAACATAGATTATCAGATCATTGGATACTCATTTTATGTTAATCTCAGCTCACAGTAAATGCTTTTGAAATTACAATTTGTACAAATTTAAGGAAAACAGAGCCTTTATAATCAAAACTGATGTGCATTTTTTCAATTCTGTGAGTACCGAGCAAACTCTTGTTTTAAACAGATTCACACATTTTATACTATATGCATGGGTAGATATACTACAGAGACTTTTCAGATACTTAAATGTTAGAATAAAATAAACTGATTAGTGAAGTTTGATAATTTACATTGTGTGCATCTATGTTTGCTGGAAAAACATTGAAATTATAGCTGAAATAGCTTGGACCTATGCATAGATTTGTCTTGAATAGTTATTTATATATCTTATTTATTGAAATGTTCAACAAGTAAAAGGATTCCAAAGTTAACAGTAAAAAGAAAAGGAGTACTTGTGGCACCTTAGAAACTAACAAATTTATTTGAGCATAAGCTTTCGTGAGCCACAGCTCAACATATTCCAGAAGTTATTTACAGTCAAGTAATGTTGACCAACAAGTTACAAAAGAGAAAGCAGTAATTGGGCTTTCTTGAAAAAGCCCTAAGAAATGCACATTCATCTGAAATTAGTTTGTCATTAACCTGTTTCCACTGTATTAGCAGAAAACACAAACCGATGATTTCACATCTCTAAGAGAGTTCTCAAAATGAAGCTCCAAAAGATACGTTTTTTAGACATGGCTCCCACAAAACTAATTGCACAATTGGAATGCAACATAAAAGTATATAAAATTAAAAGCATGAATATTTATTACTGCCTTACTGTTGAAAAGCTGCCCCAATGTTGAAACTTCTCTGCCACGTTATTACTCTGTCATCCTGCTTGCTACCACTAGAAGGTGTGGAACAGTTATTAGAACTATTAAGGTCTAAAGTTAAATACAAGTACTAGATAAATATTTCACATTCTCCTCAGCTGGATGAAAACTAGACTGTTTTTTTTTTAATCTAAATACCCAGTACTTAAATTCAGATTTTTGAATTGTGAATTCTCCCCTATATGGCAGGTGATCCACTTTCCTCCCCACTCTAAGCAAGATTTTTGTGGAGGAGGCTACTGACATACAGCTCCCTCTAGGTAATAGGTTTTTCTTCTTTTGTGCCTGCTCATGTTGATTCCATTCTTGGTGTGTGCACGCCCACGTGCACAGTCTGAGATTTTTTTTTGCCTTAGCAGTATCTGTAGGGTTGGCAGTGGCACCCTCTGGAGTGCCACGTTCATGCGTTGGTAAATTAGGCACCACCGGCCATACACCCTCTCAGTTCCTTCTTACCATCTGTGACAGCTGGTCGGAGCACCTTCCCCTTGCCTCTCAAGTGGATAGTGGTTCTTTCTAGCATTTATTGCTTGTTAGTTCTGTATATAGTTTGTTTACAAAAAGAAAAGGAGGACTTGTGGCACCTTAGAGACTAACCAATTTATTAGAGCATAAGCTTTCGTGAGCTACAGCTCACTTCCTCAGAGGAAGTGAGCTGTAGCTCACGAAAGCTTATGCTCTAATAAATTGGTTAGTCTCTAAGGTGCCACAAGTCCTCCTTTTCTTTTTGCGAATACAGACTAACACGGCTGCTACTCTGAAACCTGTCAGTTTGTTTACAGTAGTTAGTGGTGTTAAGTAGTGTAGTTAGTAAGTAAGAGTCCCAGCAGGGATGGTCCATAGGTTCTAAGCCTTGTTCTTTCTGTAATAGGCCTGTGCCCATTAGCAACCCCCATAGCAGCTGCCTAAAGTGCTTGGGAGAGTCACATGTGAAGGACAAGTCGCATTTGTAAGAACTTCCATCCTAGAATTCAAAAGGAACGCAACATTCATCTAAGGGCCCTCCTCATGGAGGCTACGCTTTGCCCAGCGTCGGAGCCTTTCCACTCCGACTCTTCACCTAGCACCTCGGCATTGGTGTGGAGTGCACCTCCAGCACCAAGTTCTGCCCAGCACCACTCTCCTTCGCTGGTGCCAAAGAGCACCTGAAGAAATGAGACTCTCCGGCACCGTGCAAGAAGGGTCAAGGGCAGTGTTCCCTCTAATTTTTTACGTCCATGTGCAGAATGAATTTTATTATGTGCGCCAATATGGAGGTGATGTGTGGTGGGGGTGGGGCCAAGGGGTTCAGAGCGTGCCAGGGGGCTCGGTGCTCGAGCAGAGGGTTGGGATATGTTGGGAGGGGGGTGAGGGCTCTGGCTTGGGGTGCTGGCTCTGGGGTGGGAGAGGGGATTTGGCTACAGGAGGGGACTCAGGACTAGGGCAGAGGGTTCTGGCTGGGGGTGCAAGCTCTGGGATGGGGCCAGGATGAGGGGATTGGGAGGTGTGTGTGAGGGGGCTCT
The DNA here is from genome assembly GCF_965140295.1 of Lepidochelys olivacea. NCBI lineage: Eukaryota > Metazoa > Chordata > Testudines > Cheloniidae > Lepidochelys > Lepidochelys olivacea. The sequence goes on from NC_140416.1 coordinate 107,132,618, forward strand.
GGGCTGGGGTAGAGGGTTGGGGTGGGAGGGTGAGGGCTCTGGCTGGGGGTGTGGGCTCCGGGATGCAGGCTGCCCCGGAGCTGTGGCAGAGAGGGAGGACTCCCCCCAGCCCTCTCTCACTGCAGCAACGCCGGCGGGGGTAGAGGTGTCCCTCTCCAGCAGCAGTAGCTCCGGCTGGCTGTGCTGGGGGGAGAGGAGCCTCTCCCTGGCTGCAGCAGCTCCAGCTGGCTGTGCTGGGGGGAGAGGAGCCTCTCCCTGGCTGTGGCAGCTTCAGCTGGGCTGGGCCTTTGATAGCCTGCTGTGCGGCTGCGCAGCTTAGCGGGAACTTAAGTCCAGGGGAGTTGGGCAAAGGACCCAGTTCAGCCCGTCCGCCCACTCCGGATCCTCAAGATGGTTCATCCCCTGCTGGCTCATTCAACCCCATTAGGGATCCGCCTTTGACTCCTGGGAGCAGTAGGGGCCCCAGGCACTTGGCAGGGCTATTAACGTCTGAGAGCCTCATGGCGGCCAGGGACCAGAGAATCCTCCCGGTGCTGTGCACAACCTTAGATACAGCTAAGTTTCCCCAAGCCAGTAAGCCAGCCATGAGACCTCCTCAGAGGGCAGCCAAACGCCGTCGGTCCCTGGAGCAAAGACAGCGTTCCCTGTCTTCACGGCTGAGATTCCCGACTCTGTAACCTAGATCTCCTGTCAGACAGCCCAAGTCATCAGCACCGCACTCGTGGTCACCATCAACATGGTGCGAATTGCCCACAGTGAGGCGTCAGTCTCTGTACAACCAACACCAATCGTCGTCTTGCCAGTCAACTCCCTGGTGCAGATCTCTGTTGGTGTGTTGTTCCCCCCAGGCACGAGACTGGTTCAGCATTGGTGACCAATATCCCCACTTGGGTCTTTGGATAGTCGCCAATCCCTCTATTCAAGGCATCACTCTCCCGCAGCTACGGTCAGCCTCTACAGCCCCACCATGGTCACCAGAAGGGGACTCGTCTGGAGCTGAGCGGAACTTCAGCCCCTCACCGTGACAGCAGCAGCGGCCCTTGTGGGTGCCTGAGGCTGCCTCAACTACCATGTTGCCAACCTAGGAGCCAGTGGCCTGCACAGTGGCCATATTGGAATGTATGGGGCATCCCGATGCCCTTCTTGCACTTCTCCTCCCTTGCTGCCTTGGAGAAGCAACCCCTGGCACTGATGGCACTGGGCTCGGTGCGTGGAGTGGAATATGATACTGGGGGTTGAAGAGCAGGTATCCACTCCAAAGGAACCTTCCCCTACAGGGGACAATGTTCCAGGCCCTTCCCCGGTAGTCCAATCCTCGTCCTCATTGCCAGCTGAGGTGGTAGCAGGGCCCTTGCATGCCAGTCCACTGGATGACTTTAAGGAGTACAAAGTCCTGCTCAGGAGGGTGGCTTCAAACTAAGGCTTGGAGATGGAAGAAATGGCAGAGCAGTCTGACACTTTATTCAACCTGCTAACGACGTCAGCCCCTGCGTGGGTCGTATTGCCAGTGTATGACGGGATTTTAAACATAGCCAAGGCCCTCTGGCAATCCCTGTGTTCTATCCCACCCACCTCCAAGCAGGCTGAAAATAAATACTTCATCTCTGCTAAAAGGTTTGAATACTTATACCCACCCGCCTCCAGGGTCACTGGTCATCTCGGCAGCCAATGAAAGGGACAGGGAAGGGCAAGCCAGTTCCACACCCACAAATAAAGACACCAAGAGGCCAGACCTTTTTGGAAGGAACATTTATTCAATGGCCACACTTCAGTTTAGGGTGTCAAACCACCAGGCTTTATTGGGGAAATACAGTTTTAATCTGTGGGACTCCCTCAAAAAGTTTGACTCCCTGCCCCAGGACTTGGGCCAGGAGTTTACCACCATTTTGGAGGAAGGTACCTCCAGATGGCCTGGGATGCGGCCAATTCAGCGGCAAGGGTCATTGCCGCGGCCATGGTAATGTGGCACAGTTCCTGGCTTCAGTCTGTGGGTCTGTCCCAGGAGATGCAGTCCTCCATCCGGACCTTCCGTTGATGGAAGGGGGCGCTTCTTAGAGCAGACGGATGCAAGGCTGCATGGACTCAAGGACATTAGAGACGCTTTCCGCTCACTAAGCCTGCCACACCGCAGATGGTGAGAAAACCGTTCAGACTGCCTCCGCCTCCTAGGCCTTGGCCTCCTCAGCAGGGCTCCTCTAGGAGAACAGACAAAGACTCAGGGTTCAGCCATCATTGCCCCTCCACCTCCCGTTTGCCTGTCCAGCAAAATACCCAGAGGGCCAGAAGCGCTCATTTTGAGGATGTGCTTGAGGACCGCGCCTGAGTCAATTCTCAGGATCCACCCTACTCCTTCCTGAACCGCCTTCCGGTTGGCTTGGTCATGAGTAACCTCAAACCGTTGGATGCTCGGTATATCATCTCTGGGCTACACCCTCCAATTCTCGGCTGCCCCTCCCTCCCACTCCCCTTAGGTCCCTGAAGAGGGATGGGTTTCTCATGAGCAACTCCTTGCTCAGGAAGTAGAAAATCTCCTACAGCTAGGAGTGGTGGAGGAGGTCCCTCAGGACATGAGCGGGAAAGGGGGGTTCTCCCACTATTTCTTAATCCTCAAAGTGAAAGGGGGCTTAAGACCCATTCTAGACTTGTGACTCCTCAAAAAATATCTCACAAAGGTGAAGTTTTGCATGGTCTTCCTGGCCTCCATCATCCCTTCCCTGGATCCTGGAGACTGTTACGCCGCCCTCGACTTGATGGACGCATAGTTTCATATCTCCATTTTTCAAGGACACAGATGGTTCCTCTGTTTTGTGGTGGGCCAGCGTCATTTCCAATTCATGATGCCTCCCTTCGGACTCAGCAGCCCCGCCAGTTTTTACAAAATGCATGGTGCCAGTGGCTGCTTACCTGAGGCATCGAGGGGTCCAGGTTTATCCGTACCTTGATGACTGGCTCATCAAGGGCAGATCTCGGGGTCAGGTTCAAAGGAGCCTCGATCTGGTATGTTCCACCTGCAACAATCTGGGCCAGTTAATAAAAGGAAATCAACCTTAATACTGGTGCAACAGACAGCTTTCATAGCGCGGTCCTCAACTCCACAAGAGCCAGAGCCTTCCTTCTGGATGCCTGTTTCTGAGCCATGTCAAACCTGATCTTGCATGTGAGAGCTCACACGTGCCTGAGCTTGTTAAGCCATATGGCAGCCTGTACTTACGTAATCAGTCACGCGCGGTTCCATCTCAGATCCCTGCAAGCATGGTTGTCTTCGGTCTACATCCCCAACAGCACAATCTAGACTGCGTGGTCAGGGTGCTGGACCACATACAGTCATCCGTGAAATGGTGGGTGAAACCTGGATCAGTGTTGCAGGCATTTCCCTTTGCAGCCCCATCACTGACACTGGTCTCCGATGCCTTGAACCTGAGGTGGGGGGCCCACCTGGCTGATATCAGCACACAAGACTGTTGGTCGTGAGATGCTTGCTCCCTCCACATAAAGGTCAGAGAGCTCAGAGCGGTTTGCTTGGACTATCAGACTTTCCTGCTTCATGTGAAGGGCAAGGTGCTGCAGATCCTAAAGGAAAATACCGCCGCAGTGTTTTACATCAGCAAGCAAAGCAAAACCTGATCGTCAGCCCACTGCAAGAAGCGCTCTGGGACTTCTGTGAGCAGCATGCCATTTATCTCATTGCCATGCACCTTCCCGTGGCCAGGAACGTGTTGGCAGATCACCTCAGCAGGACCTTTTGGTCTTGCCACGAATGGTCACTCCATCCAGAGGTGGTTAACATCATCTTCCAAAGGTGGGGAACTCCCTGTTCTGCTGGAACGCAAACAAATCCACCCAGGAAGTGCTACATGTTTTACTCAATTTTGGGGGATCAACAGAGGCTCCCTGTCAGATTCGTTTTTGCTTCTGTGGTTGGGGGCCCGAATGTACTCCTTCCCATCAGTGCCATTAATTCACAGAGTCCTTGAGAAGATGAAACAGGACAAGGCAAAGGTTATCCTGATAGTCCCGGCTTAGCCTTGCCAACACTGGTTCGGCACCCTGCTGGACCTCTCAGTGGCGGGTCTGCTGCAGCCGCCCCTCTGGCCGGATCTGCTGTCTCAGAACCACAGCAGTCTTCTGCACACGAACCCGGCTGCGCTGCACCTGACAACTTGGCTGCTGCATGGTTGAATGCAGAGGAGCAGGAGTGCTTGGTCTCCCCAGGTGGGTAAGCCAGCCATGAGCCCTCCTCAGAGGGCAGCCAAACGCCGTCAGTCCCCAGAGCAGAGAAACGGTTCACGTGCTGGGCCTCAAACCAGGGTATTCAGCCTGAGCTGGCTTCAGTGCAGTCGACCTTAGACTACCTTCTGCACCTCAAACTCCAGGGCCTGTCTCTTTCATCAGTTAAGGTTCAGTTGGCCACTATTTCAGCCTTCCACCCTCCATTCCAGGGCAGGTCAGTCTTCACTCATGACATGACAGTCTGGTTTTTTGAAAGGTCTGGCGTGACTATCCCCATGTCCATGACCCTGTCCCTCCTTGGGACCTGAATCTCATGCTGTCACGGTTCACAGGTCCCCCCTTCAAGCCTTTGGCTTCCTGCTCCCTTCGTATGATTTATGAGGAGAGGCTGAGGGAACAGGGATTATTTAGTCTGCAGAAGAGAAGAATGAGGGGGGATTTGATAGCTGCTTTCAGTTACCTGAAAGGGGGTTCCAAAGAGGATGGAGCTAGGCTGTTCTCAGTGGTAGCAGATGGCAGAACAAGGAGTAATAGTCTCAAGTTGCAGTGGGGGAGGTTTAGGTTGGATATTAGGAAAAACTTTTTCACTAGGAGGGTGGTGAAGCACTGGAATGCGTTACCTAGGGAGTGGTGGAATCTCCTTCCTTAGAGATTTTTAAGGTCAGGCTTGACAAAGTCCTGGCTGGGATGATTTAGTTGGGGATTGGTCCTGCTTTGAGCAGGGGGTTGGACTAGATGGACTTCCTGAGGTCCCTTCCAATCCTGGTATTCTATGATTCTACTCTTATGGAAGGTCTCGCTCCTGGTAGCGATAACATCTGCGCATAGGGTCTATGAGATTAGGGAGCTTACCTCGGAGCTGCCCTATATGGTGTTTTACAAGGTCCGCCTGTGACCGCACCCGGTTTTCCTGTCCAGGGTAGTTTCTCAATTTTATACAGGCCAGAACGTATATTTACTTGTCGTCTTTCCAAAACCTCATAAATTGGATGAGGAGCACAGATTATGCTCTCGGAACCTCAGGAGACTGCTAGCCTTTTACATCAAAAGAACCAAGCCATTCCGTAAGTCAATGCAGTTGTTTTTCACGGTGGTAGACAGGATGAAAGGTCTTCCAGTGTACGGCCAGAGAATTTCATCATGGATCACCGCCTGCATCCATTTTTGCTTTGATCTGGTAAAAGTGTCTTCATCAGCAATTGTAACTGCCCACTCGACTAGGGCACTAGTCTTATTTGCAGCTTTCCTGGCTCAAGTGCCGATTCAAGATATCTGTTGGGCTGCTACCTGGTCATCCATTCATACATTCATGTCTCATTTCACGCTTACCCAGCAGGCCCGAGACGATGCTGGCTTTGGTAGAGAAGTGTTACAAACTGCATGACCATGAACTCTGAGCCCACTTCCAAGGATACTGCTAGTGAGTCACCTAGAATGGAATTGACATGAGCAAGCACTCGAAGAAGAAAAAACGGTTACCTACCTTTCGTAACTCTTCTTCTTCAAGATGTGTTTCTCACGTCCATTCTATTACCTGCCCTCCTGCCCCTCTGTTGGAGCTGCTAGCAAGAAGGAACTGAGAGGGCTAGAGTCAGCGGTGCCTAATATACCGGTGCACGAGCGTGGCACTCTAGGGGGCAGCACTGCCAATCCTATGGATACCTCTAAGGCAAAAAAAATCTCCTATGACTGTGCGTATGGGCATGCACACACCTAGAATGAACATGAGCCACACATCTTGAACAACAGTACAAAAGGTAGGTAACCTTTTTTTTGTTGTTTTTTGTTGTGTAATTGCTGTAAAAGGCAGATCAGAGCCAAGACAAAATTAATTTGGAGGCCTTCATGGAGATACCACTTGGAGTTTTGTTATAAAGAGCTGTTTCCTATACCAACAGTCAGTCCACAGTGCCCATTCCAGAAGATTACTCCTTTATGTAGACAAACCAAATTACGTTGTTGGCTTGTGTCTTTGGATCCTAGTCACATTGTGAATTTTATTTTATTTTATAAAGAGATAATTCTTTAAAATATTAAATATTAAAAAAAGCCAAGACACCCTGTTTATTTAGCTTCTCAGTCATACTATCAGCAATATGTGGTGTCAATATTAACTTTATCCTTACTGCCTGCCATAGCAAAGCACAAATGCCTGCTAAAAGAGATTTTTCTTTGTGCCTGTTTGGGATCTAATGCATTACTAAGAGACTCACTGGAGGAACAGAAAGTCCTTGTCCTAGGCTGGCTGACAACTGGAAAACTTCAGTCATTCCTCTTTCTGTTCCAGATCCCTGAATCTTCCTTAAAGGCGCACTGTTAACTTAAAAAAAAAAAAAAAAAAATTAAAAAATTGCACTTTCAGGAAAAACTTATCTACCAGACATCTAAGATTAGTAGTTCTCACACAGTTGTTCAGAGGCTTGCAGAGAGCTGGCCAGTGACATGGCATGTTCTGGCGGCTAAATAGTATTAACTGGTGTTAAAAAAAATACCACTTTTACTTGTAAGCAATTACTTCCGTTGCTATAGGGAAATTACATAATCCTGAATGGAAGGGCAGACAGTATTCCTATTAAGATGTAATTCACACTGCAGAATCTCCTGCTTTGGAACAAAGGCTTGAAATTTTGCAAGGGGGTTTGGCCTTGTGTCAGGGGATGTGCCTTTTGCTGTCTTTGTGAAAAATCTCAGGCACGAGAATTGAAAGTAGGGAAAATGTCTTTCCTGTGCTCTCAGTATTCCCCCCCCATACTGGTGCCCAGGCAGCAAAGTGGTGAAAGAGGAAGCTGCCTGACTTTAATGCAGAGGGGTGAGGGTAAGGCAGGGAGTGGGGCGCTTAGGAATGGGAGTATGTAGATGTAGAGGGGTGAGTGGGGCAGGAGCTGGCGGTGGGAGGAATGGTCAGGATCAGTGGTGGTGACAGACTGGCTTGGGACACAGGGACAGAAGGGTCTGTAACCACATAAGAACACTTCCCTCCAGAACCCAAGAATCCTGAGTCTCTCCGTTCTTCTGCTGCCAGACAAATAGTTGTGAAACCCACTCACAAAGTTTGTTCTCGCCCTCTAGTGGCAGGTCCACAGACGATAACAGCCTCTACTGCTACCAGTTAGTCCTTTAGCTCAGGTGGTAGAGGTCTGTGCTGTGAATCTAAAGGTTTGAACCTTGCTGATGACCCTAGTTGGGGGTCAGCATAGTTCCAGAAAACAACATCCAAAAAAAGTTCAGGTTGCGAAGTCAAGCACTTTCAGAATTTAAGGTTGCTTATGCCTTGTGATATGCTGTAATTACATGATCACATGCTATTTTTTTTCTACGGGACCCCGACCTCTTTCAGTGCCCAAGAAGGATGGTTTTATAGGAATGAATCAATATTGCATAGTTAATGAGGCTAGTGTTTGTAGGATCCCTGCTTGTTTTTTGCAGAAATTGGAATGTGTGCAGTGAATGAGACAGGCGATTACAGGATGAGAAAGGAAGTTGAATGCCACCCTGGAGAATTGGATTCTATCCCTGCCTCTGCCATGTAGTTCCTATGTGATGCTGGGCAAGTCACATAAAGGAAAATTTTCATTGTTAGCTACTAATTGTGCTGAGTGCTCACAACTGCAACCAAAGTAAATTGGAATTGTGCTTCAAACATATAAAGTGCTATGAAATGCTAATTACTCTGAAGAATCAGTCCCTATGTGTTTTAAGCTTGGCACCCAAAATTAATGGACACTTTTATGACAAATTTGCCTTAATTGTTCTGCCTCAATTCCCCAACTACAAAATGGTGACAACACCTAATCTCCCAGGAGCATTAAGAAAATAAATTCATGTTTTGAAACACTCAGATATTATGATGAGAGCACCATGGAAATGTCTGTGAGGAAATGAATAATTTTGTTTTCAGTGTGGGGTTTGCATGGCGTGTTAAATAAGGCCAGATGCCACACATTGAATGAGGAGGATAAAAAGAAATAATCAATAACTAACTACTCATTCAGTGAATGAAGTATGGGTCATGTGGAAAAAATGGTATATGATAATGTAATTATAGACTGCATTATAGTGTGCACGTACAAGGTGCGGGGAATTAAGTTTGCAAAAGCAACCTTCATTCTGGCATTTTCTAACTTTTGAGTGCTTGACTTCGCAAGCTGAATGCTCTTAACGTAGTGTTTTAGGATGTAATAGTTCAGCACTTTATCAGTTCCCTTCTTGTTTGTGAGAGCCTTCCATGCTAGTTAATGTGAGATGAAAACATCTGAAAAATAAGAACATGTGATTGTAAAACCACAAAAATTGGCAGTGAGACTCCAGTTGTAGTATGTGAAACTATTTTTAATTCCATTTTTTTAAAGTTGACAGGTTTTCAAAAGACCATTCCAGATAAAAAGATCAAAGGGTACAATGCACCCAGTAATGAGTAACACGTGTCTTTACTCAATTGGTGTTGGGAGCTCCATGTGCTGTGATGCTGTCTTGTTGCCTGCTCCAGTGCTAAAAAACTACCCATTTCCCAATAGAGTAATCCTGTCTCCGATCTGTGTACTCTCCTGAATCGGACTCCCAGGTGTTGGGTCTTTGGTTGATTCCCTCATCAGGAATGAATTAGCTGGCTTTCAGCAGCTGGGAAGGGCATTTATTCAGAACTTTGTTTACAAGGAGGTGGAAAGATTGGAAGCTGGAGGGGGGAACTGGGTCTTTTATGGAACTTGGAGGGAGGATTTCGGCACCTGGGAAAGACGCAAGTTAGAACTCTTGATATAGGGGATGTGAGGATGTTGATTTTACCATTGGTTGAATTTGTATTCTGCGCTCTAGGTAATTAGACTTAAATATTCTTAAAATTTTGTTCTATTTTTATTTAAATAATGACCCCCTTCTTCAACATGGAAAAAATGCTACATTAATGTTCTATGGGAGAGAGCTCAAAGAAAAACAACTTGGAACAATTAAAATAAAGAACAAAGAAATGATTTTCTTATACTTACAAAGTTGGCAATAGTGAAAATTTTGAACACGTACTGATTTGAAACTGATTTTAAAAACTTCTGATTTTTTTTACAGTATAATTAATGGATTTGCCTTACCATTAAAAGAAGAGCACAAAATTTTCTTATTGAAGGTGTTATTACCTTTGCACAAAGTGAAATCACTCAGTGTCTACCACCCACAGGTAAATTAATTTGTTTATGAAGTGTTATAGATTCTGTTCCACAGGATGGTCCAGGGAATAAAATGCTGAACTGGGAGTTGGGAGACCTGGGATTTATTTCCAGCTCTGCTATTGGCCTGCTGTGTGACCTTATGCAAGTCACTTCCCCTCTCTCTGACTCAGTTTCTTCATCTGTAAAATGGGGTAAAGATACTCTTAAAAGCATTCTGAGATCTGTGGATGAAAAGCACTGTATAATATCACAGAAAAACTTATCCTTTTAATGAGAATGTCCCTTTAGTAGATCCTTTTTTTAAAAGATCCATTATATGTGGTATGTTTTACTTGGATAATTTAATATTTTAGTTCAGTTTGTTGTAACTTTTTGGTGCCCTGGATGTTTTGCTAAGTCACTTATTTCTTCAATATGCATTCATTAAGTGCATGTTACTGAAGAGGTGGAGTGTAAAACCAAATACCTGAAAAATGAGAAAAAAATGTAAGTGTTGAAACAACCTGTGTAATAACATTAGGACCACTCCACTCTGTTGCTTTCATACTCCTTGAACCTTTGTTAGGCTCACAGTAGGGAGCCACAAAGAATTCTAGATTTGGAACTGCACTGTGATATGCTGAAAATCTGTCTAGAAAAAGCTCCTTTTAGATACCCAGGAAATTGTTCAGTAAATCAGCCCATTCCCAATCACTTTTTAATGAATACATACCCAATATAGAAAGCACTGTGTCTTTTTATGTAAATTTGATAAAATGGTTGTATTAAATTTAAACCAGCTTTTATGTGAAAGTTCTTTTCTAGTAATTGCTTTGACTCATTTTTAACTTAGTGTTAATTTCACTTTATTAAAGATCAAAAAATAGAATTTGAATCTTAATCTAGGACTTCATCTGAAGTTTCTGTGAGGAAATGAATAATTTCAGAATTGGGACCAAAATAAGTCTGGGATGAAGAATCAAATGGCCAGTTAAGAACAGCTGTGGTTTTTGTGGGGATTTTTTCCTCGGCAACTCACAAAATAGTCTAAAAATTATCCTGCAGCCACCCTTACACCACAGTCCTTTGTAACCTCAAAGGATTGTGAGGTTTGTGAAAATTACTGTTTCCTTACTGGTGCTGTGTCGCTAGGATTTCTGAGGGCATGCATGTCCAACAGTTCTCTGCACTGCAGTATGCTGATTCTTTTCCAGAATGCAAACACGCTGAAAGCCACCCAACTTTTGTTCTAGACCCTTACTTACTCGCCATAGAAGCAAGCATACTTGGAATACAGTTTTTTCAAAATCATTTGGTTCATTTCAAGATCTTTATCAGGGCATATCTTTATTGAAAAAGAAAAAAGAAACAGCAAAACATGCAAACATGGTGACAGGGGATCAGATCAGTGGTCCATCTTGACTAGTGTCCTGTTTGTGACAGTGACCAGTACCAGCTGCATCAGTAAACGGTGCAAGAAACCACGTAGTGGGCAATTATGGTACTCTCAAAGGAAGTCTCCTCCTACTTCCCATTAGGTGTTGGATTATGATTGAGACATGAGTATTTCTATCAATTCCAAAACCAGGGGTTAATCAGAGATCAAAGCTTTTCCATGGAAATGGAAATAATGTTCTGGTTAAAGACTGTTACCCTTCAAGGCGGTTCACATAAAGGATACAAAAACAGGAATAGGGAGAGTTGTGGTGCTCCTTTTAGTCCTCCACAGCCCAGAAAGCACTTTAGACTTGCTAGATAGCCAGGAACCCTACATTGTACCTGCAGAAAACACCAGACCTTTTGAAACAGGCACTCCTTCATTCAGACTGGATACACTTACAGTTAAGAACTTGGGCATCAGAAGAAAAGTGTAGTTCAATATGGATTCTCCATTAACCTTTGATACAGTTTGGTATCCTGACAGAACTCAACCAGGATATTTCATTCATTCACTGATCTGGTCAAATTCGCATTTCAGGTCTGAGGAAAAACAAAACTCTTTGAGGCAGGAATTTGCCTCTTTGTGCAGTGCCTAGCACAAGGGAGCCCTGACCTCTAGATGCTACTGTGATACAAATATTATAATCCCCAAGTTCTAGTGACCTTGGCTAGAAGGTTTGATTAGAGTCCTACAACTAGGCACCATAGAAACATGACATGAGCCATAGCAGTATTTGTGGACAGGCACATTGGATCCTCCATTTGAGTGTAGGTGCCAATTTTAATCACAATGATTAAATTAGACAAGCATGTGGCTGGTCTTTCTAGTTGCCATTACCTCTAAAAGGCAAGTTTTAGAATTAGTTCCTATAGCCATACAGGAATCACACTTGTAGCTCCAAAAACCTTTCTGTTCAAGGCAAGTTCCTTTTTACACAGTGGGTGGAATAGTTCTCTCTTCATTCTGTTCTAACTCTTGGATGGTTGGGGCATAAATGGGCATTCCTAGAGCTTCTCTCCAAATTCAACCACCATGATAGTCTGGTAAATGACCAGAATATAAATAGAATTTTTTTTCTAATACATTAGTACATTGTATTAAGTCGTCTTAATATTAATAATTGTTGCTGTAGTGTTTCTATAGCTGTAATAAGAACTTTTTGATGACCTGAGCTGACGGTCGAATCATAATGCTGGAGCCTCCAGCAACAATATTGATTCACCTCCAAATTCCACAGGTGGAGGGGCATTAGCCCCTGAGTAACGAATTCAGAGAGAAGCTGGACAGAGAGAAAATTATCAGGTAATAAATTTCTCATTCATGCATCTGTTGGAACTCAAATCAAGATTTCTGGCATCAATGCATGTAACCTTTAATTTGCTGCTGCTTCCATCAGAAGACGATCTAGTTGGAACAAAGCAAAAAGGAGAGTAGCTGTTTGTCAGGGATGTGACAAAAACCAAGAAATAAGGAATTTACAGTAAATCCATGTTTTGACATTTGTCTCAAATCCTTCTTGTATTTCATTGATCTTTTGACGGAACTTAGTTATTATGAAAGCGAAGGACTAAATAGGATTGGTTTACAGGTGCTATGCAGTGTTCCCCACACTGCTCCCAATGAACATGAGTCCTGACTTTATAACACCTTGTTCTGACATTACTTCAATGCTGGACCATAATCAAAAAGTGCCATTGTGACACATTGTGTATATTACAAAAACATTATACAAATGAAGATTAGGATAAAACCACCAAAACTCATCCCTTAATCTTTAAGTATAATATTTGAAGGTAATGCATTCTAGAATTTGCTTTTTTTTAATTGTTTTAACTAATTTAATTCTTTCAGATAATGTGTGAATTTTTTTCTTCCCACCTACATATAAAATATGTTTAAAATTAGCCTTCGTTGGCTTATCTTCCTCATGTTCTCTGATGAATTAGAGACCGTATGTTTCTTTTCTCCAGCTGCAACCCAGTTCCCAGGGAATTCAGAGCATTCCATGTCTATATTATGAGAAATTGTATATTGACAATTTTTTATAAGAGACACCTGACTCTCTTATCCAGTGAGTCCAATTCAAACAAATTGCATGCACCTTGGAACAATTCTACTGGTTTAAATTGATACTTAAGTCACAACCTCCCTTCCTCTCTTCATCCTTTTTATTACTTCCAGGGAGCACAGAATCTATGCCTCAACCCTTTACTTCATTTGTCCTTTTCAGCTTCCCTTTCTCCCTCCCCCACCCCCGCACTCCCCAAAGGAAAAAAAAAAAAAAAAAAGACAACAAAGAATCTTAAGCAACCAGATTCAGGGCCAAGCCAAAACTTCTGTGGGGGAAACACTCACTTCCAGGCCTCCTCCCCATTCTACCTATGGTGAGGCACTGAGGTTTCCCAGTTGTTCAACAATGTCTTAGGTCGGGTGCACGTGAGATCAGCCTTTTCCTTTGCCATCCCCATTCTGCTCCTTTGTTGTATAACTAGGATCCCAGTTGGAGGCATGGTTCTATCCCCATCATTTTTCCTTCAGTCTTTTGGGCTTCAGCCTCCATTCATCTTCCTGTGATCTGCTCTCAGCCAGGGAGACTTTGAACTGCCAACAGTTGTTCTTCAGTAACAAGAAAATATCCAGTCTCTGCCTCTTTCATCTGCCTATGTCAGATAGGAAGGCTTTCTTGTGCTCATTGGCTACAGAGGACAGAAATCTCACCACAAAAACAAAACATAGACTCTCTTCATTCATCACCTGGAGTGTATGCCTTTTTTGGGGTGGGGGGTTTAAGTTTTAGCTAGAGGGCATTATCGGGGCTGTTCTTCACATCATGTTGCCTCAACTGATTACTCCACCTGTCCCTTCACATTCCTTGTTTCCCAGCCCTTTTTTTTCTAGGCATCCCTGTGAGTGACTTGATTAAAGATTGACCATTTTCTTTCTTGCAAAGTGGAAACATGTTAGTTGATCAGAAGACCTTCTCCTAATTCCATCAGCTGTATGCTTATTATCTGGAGTACAGAAAGCAATCTCTTTTGGGATTTAGGCTCGGGTATGCCTCTAGTCTTTGCCTACAGGGTAGAAGGGTTCTTTCTGAGTTCTCCAAACTGTCGAATCTCATGCCCGTCAGGTTCCAGGCTTGAAATCAGTTGTTTGAGGCTTCATGTACAGTGCAACAGGACACTCTAAAAGTTTGATTCTGCTTTCAGAAGCACTGGGCTTTTGCATTGGATGGAAATTACAGGCTTCCATGAGAGTAGTTAATTTACAGGATAAAGACAATATCTGGGTGGATTGTGCCAGCCGGCAGAAGCTGACCCTGGAAGAGCCTGAAGCTGAAGATGTTCCAGTTCATTCGTCGGCATCAGAGTCATCCATCAGAGGATTGGTCTGCAACCAGAAACTCAGCAAAAAAAATATCCAGGTTTTCTTTCAGTGACCCAACCCATTGCTTTGGATGTTTTTTCAGTGTATTGGGGGAGAGACTTGGGCGACGATATTCCATCCATTGCTGAGACTTGCGAAATCCAGTAGCGCATGTAGAAGTCTTTTTTTATGACACTCTTCTGAGACCTTATGAATCTGGCTCTCCATGTTGGAAGCTGTCAGTAAGGTTGACTCTGCTTCATCCAAAAGTAACTTAGTGTTACTGCCTTCAGAGTGAACATCACAGGTTCTTGACAAAAGGAACTGGTTGAAAATCTAAGGTGCTAAAAGGGTTCCACAGGAGGACATATATCAGGCTCTAGAAACAGTTTAAAAGTTGATGTTCTGCTAAGAGCTTGGGGGGACTTTAATAGGAGATTTTTGAGTCCACATCTGCTCTTTCCATAACTAGGGACCAATGGATAGGAATGAGCCAGGATCTCACATTTGTATCTAAATTGTTTAAATCTCAGAAAGCTTCACTGTCCAGCCTTACAATCTACTGGGGAAAAGCAGTTTTAAACTTTGTTTCTCCAGGTGGGGATAAATCCCTGTGGGTTTTGACTGCTGCAAGCTGTTGTTTCCTCCCTCTTGGTGAAAAAACCCTTTTAGTTGGAAAAGTTACTAGGAGCGTTGGTAAATTAATCTCTTTGATCCTCCTTATGTAATGTTTTTCTGGAGGTTGTGTTTGTTCGTTCCTAACCTAACTCAGAGATGCATATTAATAAGCTTTTTCCCCTGAACCACGACATCTGTGAAAGCAGAAACTTCATGCTTTGGACATGTGCAGTACACTAAAAGCTTCAGAGTTCAACAAGCAGTTATTTCTGTATGTCAAGGGCCCTAACAAAGGAAAGAGGTTCCTCGAACACTTCAGTATTAGAAGTTGGCTTTAAAATATTTGCCTAATTTACAAGATGACAAGATAACTCCTGCACAGGAAATAACAGGGCATTTGAGCAGAGGCCTACAGTGTATCTTGAGTAGAAAGGACTGAGGCATCTGTCCAAGAAATCTGTAGAGCTGCTTCCTGGTCAGTACTTATACATTTGGGTGTTACTATAAAGTCAATCTCTTCTCAGAGGAAGATGCCATATATGGACAGAGTATTTTTAGGCGGCAACTTGAGGTAAGCCTTCTTTCTAAGTTGGCACTAGTTGCCACATCTGTGCACTCTGGTTCATTATAGGATGGGGATAAAGGAGACCTTCAACAAGAGAGAATTACTTATTGGCATCTTTATCAGTTTTCACTTCCCGCATCTTGATACTACCCTCCTCCCCTCATATTTTTGGGGTTGTATGTTTTTGTAGAAAGAACCATGGTTGGTTGTACAGGAAAGGTATTGGCTTCTTTGTATATTTTGGAAAGACCCAGTATTTTTATCTCAGTGATTTCTGATAAGTGGAAATACCACATTTAGTTACTGGGAAGAGGAAATTACAGTAAAGATAATTACTGATAAGTTCTTTCTTTTTGTGAGGCAAAAAAATATAAAGTTTGAGATTATAAAGATGTCTTGGCTTTTTTCAAGGAACAACATTAAGGAACTTAATTTTTTGAACAATCATGAGACTGAGTATGTTCATAAGCCATCAGAAAACAATGTGAAAATAGTAGTGGGATATTAGTCAAGTTAAATATTGTCAAAACATCATTAAAAATCTACGGTAACTCAGAAAATATTATATTTGATACTTTGAAAGTATGATGTACCATTGCTGTTTAAAGTGTCTGAAAAATACAGGAATAAAAATTATTCAAATATTTTTACTACATGTAATAGATGAAGGTGTTTTTACCTGAATTTGGAACTATTCTCAGTTTTTAATGTTAAAATTTGTGTGTGGCATATGCTTACATTGAAATACTTTGGTTTAACTGTTAATATATACTTTATCTTTTTTTATTTAGTTGGCATACTGTGTAGTTCAATTTTTAGAAAAGGACAGCACGCTTACTGAACCAGTAAGTTTATTTTACTGTTTTATCCTATTCATTTTGAAGCATTAATAACATTTTGATTTGCACTGTTTATAATGTTTGTTACACCTAAAAATCATTCCCAAGTAATAGATTGATTTTATTATTGAGAGCAAAGTTCTTTAAACTTCTAATTAATAAAATGTATTTTTTAAAAATTGTTTGAATGATCCCTGGAATGAGCTGCTCACTAAGACTATCTAGTTGTTTTTTTCCCAATAATGGTACAGTGAGCAATTTTTACATCACTCAGCCAATGTCCATTAGTAAAATTAGCATATCTAAAACAACTGATTAATCAAAATAAATATCTGACAAGAATGCATATTCATTTTAGAAAGCTTAGCATTTTGATCACCTCACATGATTATTATATGTGCTAAATCAATGTTGAATTCTAGTTGCTCACTCACCTGAAGGAAATAAAAATTTCCTCCCATTATAATCATGGTGAAGATGGGCAAGTAGATTTTGCACCTGATAGTAAATTTTCATAATTTACAAGGCTGCACTAAGGACATTATTGCATATTATGACCATTCAGTTTCTGAGTTAAAAATGTATGCATTTCTCTATGTATAATGCTGAACTATCATTTTACTTGTTCTGACAATCCATATATTTTCATTAGCTTTAGCTTCTAATTTATATACATATTTCTCCTTCCACCCATATCACTCTGCTTTTTTCTTCCCTCCCCTTCTGAAAAATGTGAAGTAATATATGTGAAGTACCTAATAAGGTAAAGGAAAATTATCTATCTGATAGAATGGCTAATGTTAAAGATTCTCACAGCTTTTAAAATTATATCTATACATATACATTACCTGTACATATTTATATTTTAAAAGATGATTATTTTAAAAAAACTGCTAATTTTTTATTGTTCTTCAAGTGCTTGCTCATGTCGATTCCATTGTAGGTGTGTGCACAGCCACATGCGCAGTCGTGAGAGACTTTTGCCTTAGCGGTTCCCATAGGGCCAGCTGTGGCACTCTCTGGAGTGCCACACTCATGCCACGGTATATCAGGTGCTGCCAGGCCTGTGCCCTCTCCGTTCCTTCCTACCACCCGCAGTGGTCAGTCAGAGCACCTCTGTCCTTTGTTTCCCAGGCGATCAGAGGTTTCTCTTCTATCTTAGCCTTGTGCTTCCAGCTATAAATAGTTTAATCATTGTTCGTTAGCTGTTAAGTGTTTAGTTAGGTAGTGTCCCAGAGGGGACTTTGTCTCAGGCGAGGCATGCCCCAGCCTCCAGGTTTCAAGCCCTGCTCTTTGTGTAACAGGCCTATGCCTGTTAGTGACCCGGACAAGAGCTGTCTACAGTTCCGCAGGGAATCCCACATAAAGGAGCACTGTCGCATCTGCCAGAACTTTCATCCGTGGACACAAAGAGAGCACGACATATGCCTCAAGGCCCTCCTGATGCAGTGTTTCCCAACGCCCAGGTTTGGAGCAGGCACAGCCCAAACCAGCACCCAGCGTGTCAACTATGGTGCATAGTGCACCCTGGCACCAGGCTTCAACTGGCACCGATCCCCAATCACGAAGAAGAAGATGGCACCAAGCAAGCCCGACCAAGGGGCACTGGGCAAAGGACCTGGCTCAGGCCTTACACCCACTCTGGATCCGCAAAAGGGCTGAGCCCTGGGGAGTTCATCCCCTGGAAAGAACCTGCCACCGACTTCAGGGAACAGTAAGGGGCCCAAACCGACGGCGCAGTTGACGCCCTCTGAGCCCCCAGTTCCTGGAGAGCTAAGAGTGCCTTCACTGCAGGTGTCACCGCAGGCAGAAATGGAACCGGGTAAGGCTCTCTGTGAGTGCAAGCCCGCTGGGAAGGCCTCGCACAAAACAAGCGAGTGTCACCGGTCTCCAGAGCCAAGACAGAACCCTAGGTCACCACGTTCTTGGTCTCTGCGTCAGCCGAGTATGTGTGACGCTCCCAATTCCTGTCTTCTCACTGGAGCTTGCCCAGGTGTCAAAGATCTCCCCGGCACTGGTCTTTGTCGTGTTTTTGGTCGCCATCGCCAACACCACCTGGTCACTCCCCAAAACAGCACCACTCACCCTACTCCTGGCATCGGTCAGACCGCTCCTGGCAACGGTAAGCCGCCAGACCCAAGCCTCCACAGCCCCACCTTGGTCACCAGAGTGTGACAACTTCTCCTGTTTGGAAGGCGCAGTTCAGCCCCTTGCCCAGACACCATCGTGATTGGGCTCCAGAGGGCGCATCCTAGGTATCAGTTCTGACCTGGCAGCAGGGCCAGAGGCCAACCCAATGGCTTTATTGGAATGCCTGGGGCGTTCGCGTCACGCTGTTGCTCCACTCCTGCCAGCCCTTGGTCACCATGTCAGACAGGCCGAAGTTGGCATCCATGGCACTGGGTTGGGTGCAGGATGCTCCGGCAGCTGCTGCAAGTGAGGAGCTGGTACCCACCCCAAAGCCGCCCTCTCCGACATGTGAGGACATTGCCGGACCTCTCTCAATCGTCCAATCATCCTCCTCCTCTCTGGATGAGGTGGTGGCGGGCCCATCAAGCTAGCCCTCCAGATGATTTTAGGGAGCCTCAGGCGCTGCTCTGCAGAGACGCTTCCAACTTGGGCCTCTAGGTGGAGGAGATAGAGGAGCAGATGGACACATTGTTTAATGTGCTCTTGGCGTCCGCCCCAGCCTGCGTCGCGCTCCCAGTACGCAAGGGGGTCCTTAACATTGCCAAAACCATCTAGCAAACCCCGTCATCCATCCCGCCCATTTCTAAGAGGGGAAGAAAAGAAGCATTTTGTCCCTGCAAAGGGGTTCGATTACTTGTACACTGACCTGCAACCGGGATCATTGGTCGCATCGGCCCACCAATTCCACCCGTAAAAATAAGGAGGTCAAGAGGCTGGATTTGTTTGGTCACAAAATTTATTCTACGACCAGCCTCCAGTTTTGGGTAGTGAACCACCAGGCCCCTTTCGGTCACTATAACTTTAACTTGTGGGACTCTTTCCTCAAGTTCAAGGACTCCATGTCCCAGGAGATGGTCCAGGAGTTCATGACCCTGGTCGAGGGAGAAGGGGACTGCAGCTGCTTGATGCTCCCTCCAAATGGCTTGGGACATGGACAGTTCAGCTGCCTGGCTGGTTACCTTGGCAGTGGTCATGTGGTGCAGTTCCCGGCTCCAGGAGATGCAGGCCTCTATTCAGGACCTCCCGTTTGATGGTGACGGCCTGTTCTCTGACCAAACGAATGTGCGTCTGCACGGCCTGAAGGACGCACGCGACCTTCTGTTCTCTGGGGATGCACACTCCTCAGGCATCGAGACAGCCGTTACAGCCTTTTCCGCCAACTCGACAGTGGCATCTTAAACAAGGGCCTGCAAGGAAACTGGACGTCGGGTTTAGCCACCACTGCTCGTCGTCGTCTCCTGCACAGCCTGGCCCAGAGAAGCACCAAGGGAGCCAAAAGCGCTCATTTTGAGGGTGCGCTCAGGAATGACTCACCAGTCAACTGCCCAGATCTTCCTGTCTTTTCCTCAACCACCTTTTCCCCTACCGCTTGGCCTGGTCGGAGGCTAAGTTGGACTACTGGGTCCTGGACATAGTCCCTCAGGGCTACATTCTACTACCGCTACTTCCTAATCCCGGAGGTGAAAGGGGGCCTCAGACCCATTCTGGGCCTGCGTGGCCTCTACAAGTCTCTCAACAAGTTGAAGTTCTGCATGGTCTCCATCTTCCCTTCCCTGGATCCAGGGGACTGGTATGCCGATCTCGTCTTAAAGGACACTTACTTTCATGTCTCCATATTGCCAGGACACAGGCGTTTCCTGTGTTTCACAGTGGCTGGGCACCACTTCCAGTTCACAGAACTACCCTTTGGCCTGTCCTGGGCCCCAGGTTGTTCACAGAATGCGTGGCGCCAGTGGCAGCTTACCTGAGGCATTGAGGGGTCCAGATCTTCCCATATCTCAACAACTGCGTCATCAAGGCAGGTCTCTGGAGCAAATGCAAAGGAACCTCGATTTGGTGCGCTCCACCTGCAGTGACCTGGGCCTGTTAATAAATACAGAAAAATCCACATTAACGTCAGTCCAGCATATAGAGTTTATTGGAGTGGTTCTCGACCCTATGCAGGACAGGGCCTTCCTGCTGGAAGCACGTTTTCAGGCCATGATTGACTTGATCTCCCTCGTAAACAGCCAACTGCTCACCACAGCACACATGCTCCTATGACTTATAGGCCACATGGCCGCATGAACATACATGGTCAACCATGCCCTGCTTCATCTAAGGTCTCTGCAAGCGTGACTGGCCTTGGTCTACATTCCCAGCAGGCACCCTCTGGACCGAGTGGCCACAGTGCTGAGTTATGTCCTCTTGTCTCTGGGCTGGTGGCAGGATCACAAGTCAGTACTGCAAGGAGTCCCCTTCGTGACCCCATCTCTGTCGCTCACCCTGGTCTCAGATGCGTCGGATCTGGGTTATGGAGCTTATCTGGGTGAGCTCAAACACCCGGGGCCGCTGGCTACAACATGACCTAGCCCTTCATATCAATGTCAGGGATCTCAGTGGTTCGCCTGGCCTGCCAGGCTTTCTTGCTCCACCTGGAAGACACCTCCACCTGGTGCAGGTCCTGACAGATAATACTCTCGCGATGTATTACATCAACAGGCAGGGTGGTGCCAGGTCTTTGGCCCTTTGTTCTCTGCAGGATAGGGACAAGGGCTCCCTGTCGGACGCCTTTCTGATCCCATGGCCTCGTCAACACCGGTTCGGCATGCTGCTGAGTCTTTCGGCAGCCACCCTGCTGCAGCTGCCTCTTCAGCCAGATCTGTCCCAGAACCACAGCAATCTATTGCATCCAAACGTGGTGGTGCTGCACTTGAGGGCCTGGCTACTGCGTGGCTAAGTGGGAAAGAATGGCAGTGTTCCGCGGGTGTCCAGCAGTTCCTGCTGGGCAGCAGAAAACTCTCCACCAGGGCTACCTATGTGGCAAAGTGGAAATGGTTCTTGTGTTGGGCCTCGGATTGCTGTATTCGTCCAGAAGAGGCCCCACTGCAGGACATCCTGGTCTATTTGCTGCACCTGAAGCTCCAGGATCTGTCGCTATCTTTGGTCCAGGTACACCTGGCGGCCATTTCGGCCTTCTGCCCTTTGTTTCAAGGCATGGTTCCTGAAAGGTCTGGAGTGCCTTTACCCACCTGTCCGGGACCTGGTCACTCCTTGGGAACCTGAATCTTGTATTGTCAAGGCTATTGGGGGCCCCTCTTTGAGCCCTGGCTTCCTGCTCCCTCCTGCTTCTCTCCTGGAAGGTCTCCTTTTTGGTCACCATAACTTCAGCACGTAGGGTGTCCAAGATCAGGGCACTCATGTCGGAACCTCCTTATATGATCTTCTATAAGGACAAGGTCCAGCTGCATTCACACCCGGCTTTTCTGTCCAAGGTCGTGACCCAGTTCCATGCTGATCAAGACATATACCTACTGGGCCCTTGTCGAAAGCTTCATACAACGGATGAGGAATACAGGCTGCATGCCCTGGATGTCAGACAGGCACTAGCCTTCTACGTAGATAGAACAAAGCTGTTCCGTAAGTCTATGCAATTGTTTGTTGCTGACAGAATGAAGGGTTACCTAGTATCTACCCAGAGAATCTCATGCTGGATCACGGCCTGCATCTGCATCTGCTACTGCTATGAGCTGGCAAAAATGCCCCTGCTGGCGATCATGACAGCTCACTTGAATAGGGCACAGGTGTCATCAGCAGCCTTCCTTGCTCAGGTACTGATTCCGGAAATTTGCCATGCCTCAACCTGGTCGTCCATTCGCTTTTGCTTTGCACTATGTGCTGACCCAGCAAGCTCAAGATGATGCTGGTTTCGGCAGAGCAGTACTCCAGTCTGCAATCTTGTGAACTCTGACCCCACCTCCATGGATTCTGCTTGTGAGTCGCCTGCAATGGAATCAACATGAGTCTGCACCTGAAGAAGAAATTATGTTTACCCACCTTTTGTAATTGCTGTTCTTTGAGATGTGTTGCTCATATCCATTCCATTACCTGCCCTCCTGCCCCTCTGTCGGAGTTGTCGGCAAGAAGGAACTGAGAGGGCGCAGGGCCGGCAGTGCCTGATATACCATAGCATGAGTGTGGCACTCCAATGGGCACCATAGTCGGCCCTACAGTTACCACTAAGGCAAAAGTCTCCAACCGCGCACACACCTACAATGGAATGGACATGAGCAACACATCTCGAAGAACAACGGTTACAAAAGGTGGGTAACAGTATTTTACTCATTGTACAGTACAAAAACACCTGTTTTTTCTGTTATGTATGTCAATTATGAAAGAAGATATTACTCCATCCACATTAATAGTAATGTCCCAATTTTATATAATACTAACAATCTATGGTGCATACACTATCTCTCTAGTGAATATTTAACCACACTAAAAACCTTGAGGCAATTTGGCTCAGCTGCTAGGCTCAGCTCAAGAGAGGTCTACCCTCTTAACTTTTGCTTGAAATAAACAATTGGCAAAATTTTTATTCTTAAAATTTAGTATAAATATTTTCTGATACTTCGGTCAGTACAAGCTTAAAGATGTTTGTCAAATATTATTTGTCAGCATTTGTCAAAAGTTATTTTCCCCCTAGAGTCTCATGTTTTTTTGGCCACGCAATCTTAGCACACACAAATGGTTTTCTTAACATTTAGAAATAGGAGGTTTTAATTTGAGGCATTTCCTGGGAGAGAAGTATTGGGCATCTTTATCCTTACGCAGAATACTTCCACATAGTCTTTGCTACTATTATCTAATTGCAGCAGGAACTGGAGAGGGAAACTAAAGATAGAAGGGAAAGGAGAGGTGGAACTGGAGAGGGGACTGTGACACAGAAAGGGAAGGGGAGAGACACAAAGAATATATGCACAGGGTAAAAAGAATGTTGTGAAGAAATGAAGTTAAAATATATACTGATAAAACTAAATGCAGTGCAAAATGGCAAAATATACTAGAGTGAAAAAGAAATAAACTTAGATAAGAATAGGGGATAGCAGAGGAGAGAAATCTGATGAGAAAAAGATAGTGGAGAAGATAAAAATATTTTAAATTTGTGTTCATTTTTAGAAAAAGGTCAAAATATGCAGAATGAAATAAAGGGCAGAGGGGGAAGAAAGCAAGTTTTTAAATGAGGCACAGGTGTGTTTGTCATTAGTATCTGAAAATAAGAATAGCAGAGATTGATAAATTACAGGAAGCTGTGTTGCTGCATGATCCCTGTCAATGTTGCAGTCCCTTGGTGCAGATTCATTGATCTACAGCTGGAAATAATGCATTGGCACAGAGGCACCAAAGCAGTGACACCATCCAACTCCCAGATTGAGGGTGGCAAAGGAGTAGTTGTTTCTAGGGTGCTATCCTGTGGCAGGGCCCACTCGCTCCTGCCTCCGTTGAAGTCCACAAACAGCTTTCAGACCTTTTTGCTGGTAAAACACCTGGTGCAGTTTATTTACAATATTATTTTCCACCACCCTTTTGCACTATATAGCCTCACCCCTACAGTCTTAGGAAGCCCTCTGCACCTGAGGCAAGCAAGGGAGAGCGATTTCTCTCCCTCTCTAGTTCTCCTTCCCTCTTTTCCCACCTCTTTCCTGTGCCTTTTGTATCATCTGTCTGATAGCCTAATTAGTCTTAGTTCTCCTCAGCCCATCAGTTAAGCACAGCTCTTCTTAATAAGGTCTGCTCTAGAATTAATTAATTAGAGTTGCCGTGACCCTATTGTCACACAGGCAAAAAAATTGTGTTGCTCCTCTCCTTCCACCTCACACACTCTGCCATACTTTTTTTATATTAAATTACAAAACACAAATGTAGAAACTTATTACTTATTTACAAAAAAAAAGGTGGAAATTTCCGAAGAGTTTATCTAACATTTAACGTTGAGGAATGCTATTCCAGTCATTTATAATTACACATTAGTTGAAAACAAACATCTAATAATATGAAAACCCCTTAGCTAATATTAAGAAAATAATTTCTGACACCAAACTTAATACATTATTCATTGACACACTGCCACAGACTGAAAAAATCTGAACTGTGCCTCTTTATTGATGATTGGAGACAGAAACATTGGAAAAAATCTTCATCCATAATAAAAGCATTCACCTCGTTATTTAGTGATCAAAACCACTAGAATGCCTTACTCTTCATCAAAAAGGCTTGAGCAAACTGCCTTACATCATGCCATTCATAAGTGAAGCAACATGCAGAAAGCCATTATTCCTGTTCTTTGAGACTCTTAAGTTTTAGAAGGTGCCTGTAACTGTTACAAGAGCTGATATAATTGATATGATAACAATTCTATAAGTATTACACATAAAAACTGAATTGTTATAGTCTTCCCCCAAAAACCCAGTATTTTCAAAATTGTATGGTTTTTTATCTTACATGTTTTGTGCCCTGTCTAAACCTTTGATAAGTATGATGAAAGGAAGATAAGAGATGGTGGTGATAATAATAAAGTTGTATCAGTTTTAGCAATGAAAAGTCACATATATATTCATAGTAGTCATCTATAAACTTCTTATGTCTTTTATCCAAAAATAATATTTTACAATTTAGAGGCCTCATCTTGCAAACCTGGAATTGCATGAGGAAAGGTTTTCAGGATCAAGTCCTACATATGAAAGCAACAAAAAAGCAAAAATTGGAGCCAGAGTTATGTTAGTATTGCACAGACAGCAATTTCCAGCTTATGGGTGTGTTAATGATTGTTTGGCATCAGAATTACTTTCTTTATCCTTAGATGATGACTTTCACACTATTCTTTTAAATGTCTGTAACTGTTCATGTTTGGAGTAGCACTTTTTAACCTTCACAGCTGAGTAACAAGTGTTAGTCTGGAAATAGTAATTTCTATGACGTAGCAACATGCCTGATCACTGATTGTTTGGGACAAGAATCCTTTTGGTTCTTCTTCAAGTGATGGTCTCTATGTGTAGTCCACTCAATGTGTACATATGGTTTATGTGCCTGAGACCAGATTTTTCACTAGTGGTGTCTGTCGGTCCGTGCCTGCACCTTTTTCCTCCTTGTGCTCCGAGGTTGTTAGGGGATGTGTGGAATGACTGCTCGTCCAGTACCTTTCTACCACCCATAGTCTGAATCCTAACCCTTCAGTGTCCACAGCTTTATTGAGCATTCTTTGTCTAATGTAAATAGTTTTACCTGTTCTTAGGTAAGTTTAATAGTTTAGAGTTAGTTTTAGGGTCCAGGGGCCTGAGGTGCCCCCTAACTGCTGTATGGGATGCCTAGTATGCCCAAGACCTCAGAATTCAAGATCCGCGTGGTCTGCTCCCGGGTCTTCCTGGTAAGCAACGACCATGACGCTTGCTTGTTTTGCCCCAGGAAAGCTCATACCCCCTCCAGGTGTAATATCTGTCCCTCCTCTCACCAAGACTATCAATCCGCAAGAGTGCAGTTTTAGGAGATTGCTGATGGATTGTTCGATGAGTTCGTAGTCTGACCCCAGCCTGTCAGGACCCTCTCATCCTCGTCCTCTCCCTCCCCCTCATGTGGAAAAATTACTTGCCAACTGCTCTGCTGCCTTGTGGCTACGTGCAGTGTTTTTTCTCTTTAGTCCTGCTGACCTGGTCTGCTAATGGTCCCCTTCTTCCTTGAGCGATGGTCCCTGTTGTTTTCCACTGCGGGGTTACATGTGTGCACCATGTGCCTGGAGTCAGAGAATTTGGAAGTAGTGTCTGTTGGTCCGCACATGTGTCCTTGCTTGCCTTGTGCCTTCGACCACGGCAATAAAGGGCAGGGTGAACCAACCACCTCTTCAGGTCTCTTTTTCACAGCTGCATGGTCCAGGTCAAAACCTTTAGTGTCCTCAGCTTTGATGTCGTTCTGAAAAACTATATAAATTAAATAGTTAATAGTTTTAATAGTTTTTAATAACTTTTATAGATTTAGTAGTTTTTAGTATCTTTCACAGATTAGGCTACAGGGGAACCTACCACCATCCCGTACTCCACTTGAGTATCAGACTATGCCTAGAACTCCAGGCTTCAGACTCTGTGCCTCCTGCCCACGATCCTTTTCAGTCAGCGATGACCATCAGCACTGCCTCTACTGCCTGGGAGAAACTCACCTCATGGCTTGGTGCAGTATTTGCCAGTCGTCTCCCAGCCATACCCTAGAAGGACAGGCACTTGGTCTCTGCAAATATCTCATGGAGATTATGGCTGCAATCTGGTCAAAATCTGTTCTGTACGTTGGCCTGAATCAGCAAGGAATGTGCCTCCTGCTGCTAAGTCTGACTTCAGTGCCAGAGAATCCACCACACCACGGGGCCTAGTCAGGAAGCACTCCCATAAGCATGGGACTAAGTCTTCCTCTAAGTCCACTTCAAAGAAATCAGACATGCCTGCAAGCAAATCCACCCATTCAGCCCATGAGGACTTAGTATGTCCTTGGTCCCATAGGCACAAGAAAAAGCTCCGAAACATTGAGCTCTGCCAGCTCTGGACTGTGCTCCATTGGTACCACCATCCCCCAGCTCCTCACAAGACCTGGGACCCTCCTGCACCAGCAAAGTCTGATTACCTTTGGATGCAATCAGCATTGCTGGCACCAGTAGCCTGGACAGAAAGAGTCCTGACACCTGGGAGATATGGATCCATGGTCACACAGGACATTTTTGCCCGCCTGGATCCAGAATCCCCTCCTTCATTGGGAACCTCTGTTTTCAGGGAGTTGCCTACAGGGCGGAGCCTGTTACCCCATCCCCTCCTCTCCGTACACAATGTACACCTCTCCAATGGCACCGGCAGTACCACCACTGGAACCCAAGTCAGCCTTTTTCTCAGGAGATTCGGAATCATTAGAGGAATTGCTCCTCCCATACCATCCTTACCCATTTCCCAGGAGATCTACACAGCCGTGGGACCAACCACTGCCTCACCCAACTTGGAGTCACTGGTATCCCATGCCATTGGGACCCCCACAACTACCTGTCAACCCCTCCTACTGACCATATTGGGGATCATGGGATGAGTAACAACCTTCAGAATCTATCTGATCCACCAGGGAGTTGCTACCTGCCTTCCCTCCAAGGAAGGATCACATTTACCCCCAGATCCAGTTGAAAAGCAGGAGTACTACGCTCCGGTTCCAGCGGTTCCCTGGAACTGGCCGGACTACAATCATCATTTTCAGCTGATGTGGTGACTTTGGCATCTCCCCCTTCCCCCCCAGTGACTTCAGGCAGTTCCAAGACCACCTCCGCAGAGTTGCCAGGAAACTTCAGATTCCAATAGAGGAGATCCAGGATTCCAGCACAAGCTCTTAGACATCCTCCACACCTCTAGACCTGTAAGAATAGCCCTCCCTGTAAATGAGGCCATATTGGAGCTCACTAGAACAATGTGGCACACCCTGACCACGTGCACTCCTACCCCGAAAAGGACGGAGAGAGAGGTCAGAATTCTTATTCTCTCATCCAGCTCCCAATTCAGTGGTGGTTCAGGCCACTTCGGAAAGGTCCAGGCAACAACACCCCAGATCTACTCCTGCAGGGGAGGAGGATAAACATGTAAAACTATTGGGGAGGAAGGTTTTCTTGTCCTCCAATTTTCGGTTCACGATAGCCAACTGTCAAGCACTATTGGCTAAATATGATTTCCTGAACTATGCTAAGTTTGAGGAATTTGCCAACAGCCTCCCACAGCAGCATCATTCTCATTTCCAAGCTCTAATGGAGGAAGGAAAAAATTAATAGCCAGAATCACCCTCCAATCTGCACTCAAGGCAGCTGATACTTCCTCAGAGCCATGGCTACCACCATTGTTATGCAAAGGGAGTCCTGGCTCTGTGCCTCAGCGCTCTGCTGGGAGGTCCAGAATACCATTGGGGACCTCCCCTTCAATGAATCTCACCTTTTCAATCAGTACATGGATGAGTCCCTATACACCCTAAAGGACTCTAGGGCTACCCTTTGATCACTGGGTGCATACACACCTTCTCTTAAGAGGAAGTTACATCGCCAATCAACCCCATCAAGGTATAGAGCTCAACGCTTCTACCATCAGAGACGCTACAAACCACTGCATAAAAGGCAGAAGACTGAAAAATCCTGCTTCCATGTTCCTTCCACATTGGCCTCAACATCCCAATCCCACCCCCCAAACCCAGTAATATTTTGATGCGAGCTTGAGAACCGTGGTTCACTGAGCCCAACACCACCTGACTCCAGTACTCCGGGGATCGCCTAGCACTCTTTTTCAGCACCTGGGGTGTGATAATGATGGACACGTGGGTGCTGGCTATACAACTGAGTTTGCAACACTACTTCTTCCGAAACTGCCCTTCCCCAATCCTCTTTGGGGACCACTCTCATGACAGTATTTTCACTCAGGAGGTGCTCCTTGCTGCTATAAGGAGTTCAATAGAGCATTTTCCTCCACAGTATTAGGTTACAGGTTTTACTTGACCTGTTTCCTCATATCCAAGAAGAAGGCTGGGTGGAGACCAATCCTTAACCTCCGCCACTTCAACCACTTCATTCACAAATTCAAATTTCAGCCATGTAGGCAGCAATAATTCCATTTTTAGAAAAAATGGCATGTGGTCATGGCTTCTGCCCACAGACAATTTCTCAGATTTATGGTGGGCTCTGATCATTTGCAGTACTATCCTTCAGAATAGCTACCACCTCCATAGTCTTTACCAAGGTATTTTCAGTGGTAGCAGCTCACGTCAGATGTCATGGCCTCCTCACTTTCCCATACCTTGACGACTGGCTCCTCACCACCAAATCTCGCCAGAAACCCTATACGTTGACATGTATGATGCTCCACCTCTTTTCCTCACTGGGGAGTCAGTGTAAACATTAAAAAATCTGGTTTTACTCCCATGAAATCTTTGGACTTCATTGGAGCAACCTTGAAGTCTGTCACCACAGGGGCGAACTTGCTCACAGTTTCTAGACCATGGAAGATATCATAGATCACATTGTGAGCAACCTTTGGGTAACAGTCAAAACATGTCTGTCCCTACTTGGCCACCTGACTTTGTACACAAATGTCACTCCATTTGCAAGACTCCGCCTTTGAGTATGACTACATTCCGTTCACTGCCTAGGCTGTCATTGCATGAATCTCACACTGACAGTTCCTGCCAAGATGCAGTCCTTCCTTGTGATGGACAAATCCTCATCTCACATGCATGGGTGCTCTCTTTCTCCCCTCTTCACTGGCCAAGACAATCATTATGGATGTTTCCCTGCTATGTTGGGGAGCCTATATGGGCAACCACACAGCACAAGGAGCCTGGACATTTTGAGAGTACAGAATGCACATCAGTGTCCTGGAATTATGGGCAGTAAGGAAGGTATGCAAATCCTTTCTTCCATTTGTTCGCTTTCACCACATCCTGAGGTCAGACAACATTATGATGGTTTTTTATACCAGCAAGCAAGGGAGCGAGATCTGCCTCCCTGTGTGCAGAAGCAGGCAATCTCTGGAACTGGTGCATCAGCAATCAAATCACCCTGTCTGCAGCCTACCTTCCAGGGACACAGAATGCACTCTCAGATTCCCTCAGCAAATGTTTTGCAATTGACTACAAGTGGGAACTTCACAACATGGTGGTGCATGACATTTTCACGTGTTGGGGAACCCCAACAAGAGATCTATTCACTTCCCAGGCCAACAAGAAGTGCATCACTTGTTGCTCCAGAGGAGCCATAGGCTGCAACTTCCAGGGTGATGCTCTCCTTTCCTGGTCAGACCAGTTCAACTATGCTTCCCTATGCTGCTGCTTCTGCCACGAGTGCTACGCAAGTTCCAGCAGAACAGGGTGACAGTCATCTTGATCACCCCTTTTTGGCCCTGACAGTTTTAGTTCCCCAAGCTCCTAACCCAGTGCAATGGGAGGATTAAACACCCCAATCCACAACCACTCCACCTCAGGGCATGGTATTTGGATGGCCATCATACCTAGAACGTACATGCTCTTCAGCCATGTCATCTTCTCCAATAGCAGAAAGGATTCGACTAGGAAATGTTACCTAGCTAAATGGAAATGCTTCTGGTCCTGGACACAATGAAGAGGCATTCTACCAGAAGCTATGGATATTCCACTCATTCTAGACTAGATCCTATCTTTTGAAGACATCCGGTCTCTCCCTCAACTCCTTGCAAGTCCGCCTAGTGGCGATCAGTGCATTCCTTCCACCTACTAAAGGCTACTCTATTTTCACACACTCGCTAGCCAGTTGACTCTGGAAAGACCAGATAAGAACTTTCCCACTCCTCAAAAGATTGTGCTCCAATGGGACATGAATCTTGTTCTTTTGGTACTGACCAGGCTCCCCATTAGCTACTTGCCCCATGTTTCTCTTCTCCATGAAGGTCACCTTCCTTGGAGCCATCACATTGGCGAGGAGGGTTAGTGAACTCAGAGCAATGATGGCAGACCCTCCATACACTGTTCCACGAAGATAGTTTCTTTACACCTATACCCCAAATTTATCCCTAAAGTGGTTTTGGAATTTCACCTTAACCAATCTATTCACTTATCTTTATTTTTCCCCATATTGCACACATCTGCAGAAAAATGTAGACTCCACTCTCTCGATGTTCGAGATTGGCCTTTTACCTACAGAGATCAAAACCAGTCACGAAGTCCCTGAGACTTTGTCAGTCACTCTAGCAGAGAGAATCAGTGGGCATGCCATCTCCACCCAGAGAACTTCCAAATGGATATCTGGTTACATTCTACTCTGTCAGCTCTTAAACCTCCCTCCCCCCACAGAGATACGAGCTCACTCCACTAGAGCTCAAGCAACAAATGTAGTGTCTCTTCAGGAGTTAACCCTCCTGGAGCCATGTGGAGCTCTAGCCACATGTTTGCAAGTCCTAGTACAGGACTCAGCTGCTGATGCCTCCTTTGGATTGACGGTTCTCTGTTCAACCCTGCTGTCCACATCCTCGAGCCCTCCTCCTACTTATTTACTGCTTGTCAGTTACCCACAGTGGGATACAATAGGGACCATTACTCAAAGAAGAAGAAGAGGTTACTTACTTGTAACTGGAGGTTCTTCAAGATGTGTGGTCCCTATCTGTATTCCACTACCTGCTCTTCTTGCCCTCTGCTTTGAATCTTGTATGATTTGAACTGGAGAAGTAACTGAAGAGGTGGTCGGTCTGCCTCGCCCTTTATTTCCTTGGTTGGAGGCATGAGGCAAGCCAGGGCGCATGCATGGGCCAGACACTACTTTTAAACTCTCCAACTCTGGGCGCATGGTGCATGTGCGTAACCCACTGTGGTATATAGATGGGGACCACCCATCTCAAAGAACCTCCATTTACATGTAAGTAACTTCCTCTTTTGCCATTTGACTCAGTTCTCAGGCTGGGTCACCTTCAGTCTCACCCATTTCAGGGTAAGCCAGAGTTTTCACCAAGTAGTCCCAGGACCTCACACCAAGTTGGCAGCCCTGGTCCAGGCCAGGCCTGATGGTCCTTCTGTCACTTTGTGTTTGGGGTCTTCCCTCTAGTCTTTCTGGTAAGGCTGTAGGGGAACTCAGTCCCTCCCTTTGCCCTGGGTTCCACTCCATTTCGAGATGTCCCTCTTCTGGATATCTGTAGAGTGGCAATGTAGGGCTCGGTGCATACCCTGGTACAAGCTTCTACAGCAGATGCATCCTTCATAGCAGAGCTGTTCCAATCTGTAGTACAGCAGGGTTCCTCACACCTTTCTTGTGAGTCACCTCAAGTGGAATACATAGAAGGACCATCACTCAAAGAAGAAAATGTTTGTACAGTAACTGGAGTTCTTCAAGGTGTGTGGTCCCTGCCTTCCCTCCCCTCTGTTCTGGATTGTTATCCTAAGCTTATTTGCAGTAGCGAAGGAATTAGAGAGGCAGTCCAGATCGCCCCTTAAATCCTCAGTTTGGAGCATGAGGAGGACAAGGGTGTAGCCGTGGACAAATAGACACTGCTAGCGAAAAAACTTCTGGTCTCAGGTGCATGGTACACATGTGCATCTTGAGTGGAATATACATAGGGATCAAACATCTCAAAGAACTCCAGTTACTGTACAAGGTAAGTAACCAGACTTCTTATACCTCATTAGTACAGTAACAAACGTACTTGTTTACGATGACAATTCCTGTTAGAAATCCACTTTAGTCCAAAAGTGGAAGTCAAATATTTAAAATGTTGCTATGAAAATTGTGTATTAATTTTTTTCCTGCAAACATTCTTTTTACAGGTGGTGATGGCACTGCTCAAATACTGGCCAAAGACTCACAGTCCAAAAGAAGTCATGTTTTTAAATGAACTAGAGGAAATTTTAGATGTCATTGAACCATCTGAATTTGTAAAGGTTATGGAGCCTCTGTTCAGACAGCTAGCCAAATGTGTGTCCAGTCCGCACTTCCAGGTCTGTACTTCAAAGAACTCATAAAACCAGATCTTCAGTTTAGGATTTTTACATTGTTAGTGAATTGATCGTTTTAGATATATATGTACTAAACTTTTTTAAAATAACTGATTTTAGTATGTTGAAAATGCTGAAAAAATAGCACATAAGTGCCTAACTTCAGTGAGCCCGTGTTAGGGAGCACAGAGGGCCAGGTGACTTAGTGATTGTTGCACCCAACTTCCTGCCCCTTGCCTCTCTGTCAGGGCAGTAGAGGTACCTGTTAATGACCATAAGCTGAGGATCTTCAGCTTTCCACCCACATCATGGTTTTGGCTCTTGTGGGTATTGTGGCAGGGAAGTTCAGCCTCTCACTGAGACAGCACCATCAAGCCTGAGCTCCTGAGGCTGTGTCCACCTCTGCGATGCTGTCCTGGCAGCAGGGTCAGTGGCCAGCGCAATGGCCTTACTGGAATGCCTGGGGCATGCCTGTTATGTCGATGCCCCCTTCTCACCAATCGTCGGTTGCCGCATCAGACAAGCATCAGGCAGCACCGATGGCACCGGGCTTGGTGCACAAAGTGCAAGCAGATGCTGGAGCGGAAGGGCAGGTGCCCACCCCGAGACCCCCTTCCACCATGGGGGATGATGCCCCGGACCCTCCCTCAGTGGTCCTATCCTCCTCATCCTCTCCAGATGAGGCTATGGTGGGGCCCTCTCGCATTAGAGAGGGAGGTTACCAGTGGACTTCCTCAAGGATCGGTTTTGGGACCAATCTTATTTAAACTTTTTATTACTGGCCTCGGCACAAAAAGTGGGAGTGTGCTAATAAAGTTTGCAGATGATACAAAGTTGGGAGGTATTGCCAATTTAGAGAAGGACAGGGATATCCTACAGGAGGATCTGGATGACCTTGTAAACTGAAGTAATAGTAATAGGATGAAATTTAATAGTGAGAAGCGTAAGGTCATGCATTTAGGGATTAATAACAAGAATTTTAGTTATAAGCTGGGGACGCATCAATTAGAAGTAAAGGAGGAGGAGAAGGACCTTGGAGTATTGGTTGATCATAGGATGACTATGAGCCGCCAATGTGATGTGGCCGTGAAAAAAGCTAATGTAGTCTTGGGATGCATCAGGAGAGGTATTTCCAGTAGGGATAAGGAGGTTTTAGTACCGTTATACAAGGCACTGGTGAGACCTCACCTGGAATACTGTGTGCAGTTCTGGTCTCCCATGTTTCAGAAGGATGAATTCAAACTGGAACAGGTACAGAGAAGGGCTACTAGGATGATCCGAGGAATGGAAAACTTGTCTTATGAAAGGAGACTCAAGGAGCTTGGCTTGTTTAGCCTAACTAAAAGAAGGTTGAGGGGAGATATCGTTGCTCTCTATAAATATATCAGAGGGATAAATACCGGAGACGGAGAGGAATTATTTAAGCTCAGTACCAATGTGGACACAAGAACAAATGGATATAAACTGGCCACCAGGAAGTTTAGACTTGAAATTAGACAAAGGTTTCTAACCATCAGAGGAGTGAAGTTTTGGAATAGCCTTCCAAGGGAAGCAGTGGGGGCAAAAGATCTATCTGGCTTTAAGATTAAACTCGATAAGTTTATGGAGGAGATGGTATGATGGGATAACATGGTTTTGGTAATTAAACATTCATGGTAAATAGGCCTAATGGCCTGTGATGGGATGTTAGATGGGATGGGATCTGAGTTACCCAGGAAAGAATTTTCTGTGGTATCTGGCTGATGAATCTTGCCCATATGCTCAGGGTTTAGCTGATGGCCATATTTCGGGTCGGCAAGGAATTTTCCTCCAGGGCAGATTGGAAGAGGCCCTGGAGGTTTTTCGCCTTCCTCTGTAGCATGGGACATGGGTCACTTGCTAGAGGAATCTCTGCTCCTTGAAGTCTTTATAAACCACGATTTGAGGACTTCAATAGCTCAGACATAGGTGAGAGGTTTTTCGCAGGAGTGGGGGGGTGAAATTCTGTGGCCTGCGTTGTGCAGGAGTTCAGACTAGATGATCATAATGGTCCCTTCTGACCTTAGTAGCTATGAATCTATGAATTAGCCCACTGGACAATTTTAAGGAGCACCAAGCCCTGCTCCAAAGGGTGGCCACTGAGTTAGGCCTAGAGGTGGAAGAGATGGTGGAGCAATCAGACACTTTGTTTAATGTGCTCTCTGCATCTACCCCCGCCTGTGCACGAAGGGATTCTAAAGATCGCCAAAGCCCTCTGGCAAATCCCGTCCTCAATTACACCCACCTCCAAGAGGGCTGAAAAGAAGTATTTCGTCCCAGCCAAGGAGTTCAAATACTTGTAAGCTCACCCGCCCCCCAGGGTTGTCGATAGTTTCTGTGGCCAACAAAAAAGACAAGCAAGGGCAATCTAGTTCCACCCCCAAAAGTAAGGAGGCCAAGAGACTGGAACTTTTCGGAAGGAAAATGTATTTCACAGCCAGTCTCCAGTTCAGAGTTGCAAACCACTAAGCTCTTCCAAGAGAGATAACTTCAACTTATGGGACTCCCTCCATAAATTCAAGGACTCCATGCCCCAGGATGCAGCCCTAAAATTTGGGGCCCTTGTTGAGGAGGGTACTACAGCAGCTTGGTGTTCCCTCCAAATGGCATAGGATGTGGCCAATTCGGCAGCCAGAGTGGTCGCCTCAGTGCTGGCCATGAGGCATTGTTTCTGGCTTCTGTCTGCAGGCCTGTCCCAGGAGATACAGTCCTTGATCCATGATTTCCCATTTGATGGGATTGGACTCTTTGCAGAACAGATGGATGTGAGGCTGCAAAGATTGAAGTTTCCACACTATGCATCCGATGAAGTGAGCTGTAGCTCACGAAAGCTTATGCTCAAATAAATTGGTTAGTCTCTAAGGTGCCACAAGTACTCCTTTTCTTTTTGCGAATACAGACTAACACGGCTGTTACTCTGAAACCACAGATTGAAGGACACTCAGGATCACTGGGGTTACATATGCCTCAGTCTATGTCAAAACAGTTCCAGATGCCCCCTCTACTAAGGCCTTGACAGTCTCGACAAGGGTCTGCAAGGAGAAGGGATAAGGACACAAGTTTTAGTAGTCACCGCCCTTCCTCCTCCCGTTCACCTGCACAACCTGGCCTGGTGAAA
Organism: Lepidochelys olivacea; assembly: GCF_965140295.1. Lineage (NCBI taxonomy): Eukaryota > Metazoa > Chordata > Testudines > Cheloniidae > Lepidochelys > Lepidochelys olivacea. Next base: position 107,168,400 of record NC_140416.1, read on the forward strand.
CATGGGGGCCAGAAGCATGCATTTTGAGGGTGCGCTTCAGAGCGATGCCCCAGTCAGCTTCCTGGATCTGCCTCATCCTTTCCTCAGCCACCTTCGTCCCTACCATTAGGCCTGGTCACGGGTTACCTCAGATTGCTGGGTGCTAGAAATTGTATTGCTAGGATATACCCTTCAATTCTCGGCCACCACCACCCCAACCCCCTTCCCTCTTCAGGGATGCTTCTCATGAGAAACTCCTTGTTCAGGAGGTAGACAACCTCCTGCAGCTGGGGGCATTGGAGGAGATCCCTTGGGAAATGAGGGGGAAAAAATTCTATTCCTGTTATTTCCTAATCCTGAAGGCAAAAGGGGGCCATTCTGGACTTGTGGCGAATCGACAAATATCTCGAGAAGTTGAAGTGCCACATGGTTTCTCTGGCCTCCATCATCCCCTCCCTGGATCCGGGAGACTGATACGCTGCTCTCAACTTGAAAGACCCTTATTTTCATATTTCCATGTTCCAAGGACACAGAAAATTCCTCCGTTTTATGGTGGTCCAGTGTCACTTACAATTTACGGTGCTACATTTTGGCCTCTCCTTGGCCCCATGGGTATTTACAAAATGTATGGCCCCAATAGCTTCAGACCTTGCTTTTTTTGAAGAGGTTAGCAACAGGCACACAGAAACCTCCAAATGTGTCTCTGAAGTGCTCAGCCCAGGATCCACCAAACAGTTACAGAGCTTTTAGATCTGCTGTACTCACAGGAATAGAGTAGCAGCCGTGTTAGTCCTGTATCCGCAAAAAGATCAGGAGTACTTGTAGCATCTTAGAGACTAACAAATATATTTCAGCGTAAGATTTTGTGGGCTACAGTCCACTTCATCAGATGCATAGAATGGAACATATAGTAAGAAGATATAGATATATATATATATTGTGACAGGGTCGGGCCAGATGGCTACAGGGGAGTAATAGAAGGCAGATATATTAGCCCCAGGCTAAGTAGGTCCCTTTTCCCTGGGTAAGGTAACAGGGAAGGTTCCAGAACAATCAGGAAGCTTCTGCAGACAATTTAGACAGACAGGCTGATTAGAACACCTGCAGCCAATCAAGAAGCTGCTAGAATCAATTAAGGCAGGCTAATCAGGGCACCTGGGTTTAAAAAGGAGCTCACTTCAGTTTGTGGTGCGCGTGTAAGGAGCTGGGAGCAAGAGGTGCTAGGAGCTGAGAGTGAGAACGCATACTGTTGGAGGACTGAGGAGTACAAGCATTATCAGATACCAGAAGGAAGGTCCTATGGTGAGGATAAAGAAGGTGTTGGGATGAGGCCATGGGGAAGTAGCCCAGGGAGTTGTAGCTGTCGCACAGCTGTTCCAGGAGGCGCTCTAGACAGCTGCATTCCACAGGGCCCTGGGCTGGAACCCAGAGTAGAGGGTGGGCCCGGGATCCCCCAAACCTCCCAACTCCTGGTCAGACACAGGAGGTGTTGACGTGGAGTGTGGGTTCACGAAAACAGCCAAACTGAGGGCTACCGTGAAGCTCCAAGGCAAGTAAATCCGCCAATAAGCGCAAGACCCACAAAGGCAGAGGAGGAACTTTGTCATAATACAAATACACATATATACATACCTACAGAGAAGGTGGAGGTTGCCATACAAACTGTAAGAGGCTAATTAATTAAGATGAGCTATCATCAGCAGGAGAAAAAAACTTTTGCAGTGATGATCAAGATGACCCATTTAGACAGTTGACAAGAAGGTGTGAGGATACTTAACATAGTGAAATAGATTCAATATGTGTAATGACCCAGCCACTCCCAGTCTCTATTCAAACCCACGTTAATAGTATCTAGTTTGCATATTAATTCAAGCTCAGCAGTTTCTTGTTGGAGACTGGTTTTGAAGCTTTTCTGTTGCAAAATTGCCACCCTTAAATATTTTACTGAGTGGCCAGAGAGGTTGAAGTGTTCTCCTTACCATTCTATGCATCCGCTGAAGTGGGCTGTAGCCCACGAAAGGTTATGCTCTAATAAATTTGTTAGTCTCACAGGAATAGTATGTCCCAGCTTGTAAATTTCACCTCATGATTACCAGCGTTCTTAACATACAGCACTTAGATATATCTGTAGTGAAAACAAAAATGAGTTTATCATCAAAGAACAGAGATTCAAGTGATAAAGAGTGAGAATATTGGAGACAAATGGTTACAGGTAAAACAAAATTATAACACCCTTTCTAGAGATTAAATTTAACTAACTAGCTCTTTGAGTGCTTGCTCATGTTCCAAGTTAGGTGTGTGCAGACCCCATCTTCTCTCCCCTTCACTTCAAAGAGGGCAGAGAAGTAGTACTATGTGCCTGCCAAGGGGTACAAATACGTGTACTCTCACCCTCTTCCTCGGTCCATTGTGGTCACAGTGGCCAATGAGAGAGATAGGCAAGACCAGTCAGGTGCTACCCCCCTGCTCCCACCCCTCCCCAAGCAAAAGGACTTAGAGAAACGAGACCTGTTTGGCAGAAAAATGTATTCAACGAGTGGATTACAGCTTCGCATTTCCAACCAACAAGCCTTGCTGCGGATGAATGATTCCTATATTTGGGACTCTACGGCAAAGTTTAAAGATTCACTGCCTCAGGACTCCAGGCAAGAGTTTTCCACCCTGATAGAGGAAGGGAAAACCGTAGCCAGGGCCTCACTCCAAGCAGCTCTAGGTGCAGCTCACACAACAGCCATAACGGCTTCCACAATGGTCATGAGGTGATGCTCCTGGCCTTAGTCCTTAGCTCCAGCAACCGGCCTGCTTCTTGGCTCCACTGTCTTTACAGGACCTGTTCAAGAAACTGTGCAGGAGTTACAAGTATAGACAACTGTTCAGTCTACCTCAACTTCCTACCAGGGTCATACAGATCCCAGGAGGCCCAAAACAGAACTTCTGAAGGCACACCCAAGAGCATTATATCAATTACCGCATCGGATTCTGCCCCCCTTTTGTTTTCAGACTGACTCTCCCAGTTCAATCTGGCGAGGTCCCTCATCACCTGAGGCCACTGGATGCTGAGTATGGTGGAGGAAGATTACACCCCGCAGTTTTCTTCCACTACCACCTATCCCCATCCCTCTTTAGGGTCCCTTCTCACAAGCAACTTCTAGCATAAGAGGTCCAAGCCCTCCTGTGAGTAGGGGCTGTGGAAAAGGTGCATCAGAACTTGAGAGGGAAGGGGTTTTACTCCTAATATTTCCTAATCCTGAAGGCCAAAAGGGGTCTTCAACCCATCTTGGACCTGCATTGCCGCAACAGTTATTTCAAGAAACGAAGGTTCCGCATGGTCTCCCTGGCCTCCATTATTCCCTCCCTGGATCCAGGGGACTGGTATGCTGCCCTCAACTTGAAAGATGCCTATTTCCACATTTTCATCTTCTAAGGCCACAGAAGGTTCCCCAGATTTATCGTAAACCAAACTCATTACCAATTCACTGTCCTCCCCTTTGGTCTGTCAGCAGCCTCTCAGGTTTTTACAGAATGATGGTGGTAGTGGCCTTCCTCAGAAGGCAAGGTGTCAGAGTCTACCTGTACCTCGACAACTGGCTGATCGAGGGTCGTTCAGAGGCTCAACTGAAGAACAGTATCAGCCTGGTCCAAGCCACCTTCCGTGCACTGGGCCCATTGTTAAACGAGCAAAAGTCGACCCTCATTCCCATCCAGAGAATAGAGTTTATCAGAGCAGTATTAGACTCAACCCAGGCCAGAGCCTTCCTTGCAGAGGCTCAATTCCAGACCATATCGGCTCTGATATCCAAGGTTAAGGCCCACCCCATCATGACACCCCTGTTTTTCCTCAAACTTTCGGGACACATGGCTGTGTGCACTTACATGGTACAGCACGCAAGGCCACACCTCAGACCCCTGCATGCTTGGTTGGCCCAGTGTAATCACCAAACGGACACCACTTGGACTCAGTGCTTACAGTTCCCACCCCAGTCCTTGCCTCCCTTGACTGGTGAAGGATCCCCAGTAGATGGCTGCAGGCCTTTCCTTTGTCACAAACCCCTCCCCTGAAGCCTTCAGTATCTTTCATTTCAGATGCATCCGATCTAGGTTGGGGAGCTCGCCTCAAGCACATCAGGACTCAGGGCCTGTGGTCCCTGGAAGAACTCTCCCTACACATAAATGTCAGGGAGCTCAGAGTGGTCTGCTTAGCTTGCCAAGTGTTCGTTCCCCAGATCACTGGCAAAGCTGTGCGAGTGTTTATGGACAACATGGCAGCCATGTTTTACATCAACAGAGAGGGAGGAGCACGCTCCTTTACCCTGTGCTAGGAGGCCATTGGTCTGTGGGACTTCTGTATGAAACACTCAGTTCACCTCAAGGTTTCCCATTTTCCAGGAGTCTGGAATACCCTAGCAGATCACATCAGCAGGTGTTTCTCCTCTCATCGTGAGTGGTCCCTTCAGCCAGAGGTGATGAGATCCATCTTCCAGAGGTGGGGGTCTCCCCAGGTACACTTGTTTGCAACCAGGCAGAATAAAAAATGTCAGCAGTTTTTCTCATTACTGATCACAGTCCAGGCTCTCCGATGCCTTCCTGCTTCTATGGACAGAGATCCTATTCTATGTGTTTTCTCCAGTTCTAGTACCCAAGGTCCTTCTGAAAGTCAAGCGAGAAAAGGTAAGGGTTATCCTTATAGCTCCTGTGTGGCTGCAACAACATTGGTTCAGCATGCTGCTGGACATGTCAGTAGCATCGCCGCTGTTGCTCCCACCCCGCCTGGATCTGATCTCGCAAGACCATGGCCGTTTACTCCACCCGAACCTCAGGGCCCTTCACCTGACCGTGTGGATGCTCCATGAACCTGTTCAGAGCAAGTTCACCAGATCTTACTAGGTACCGTCCACTAGAGCTACTTACCCAGCCAAATGGAAGGACTTCTTGGTGTGGTCTTCTCAACAAGGTCTCTCACTGACTCAGTCATCCCTCCAGCTGTGCTGGAATACCTGCTCCATCTTAAGCAACAGGGTCTGGCCCTCACATCTATCAAGGTACATCTAGTGGCAATCTGTCTTCCACCCTTCGGTGGATGGTAGGTCGGTGGTCTTGCATGATATGTCCATTCACTTCCTTAAAGGGGTAGAGAGACTTTACCCTCAAATTTGTGAACCAGTTCTACTGTGGGTTTTAACCTGGTCCTATCCAGACTCACTGGCCCTTCCTTTGAGCTGCTAGCATCATGCCCTCTGTTGTATTTCTCTGGAAGGTCGCCTTCCTGGTGGCAATTACCTCAGCCAGGAGGGTCTCAGAAATTAGGGTCCTTATCTCAGAAACACTTTATGCAATGTTCTTTAAGGACAAGGTTCAACTGCACCCCCACCCAGCTCCTTCCAAAGGTGGTCTTGCAGCTTCATAATAACCATACTATTTTCCTGCCAGTTTTCTTCCCAAAACCACACAGGAATGCAGGGAGCGGCATTAGAAGTGCCCTGGCCTTGTACATTGGGAGGAGCAAGCCGTTCAGTAAATTCACACAGCTCTTCTTGGCAGTAGCAGACAGGATGAATGGCCTACCGGTTTCAGCCTGGAGAATCTCATCCTGGATCACCTCCTGTATTCATACATGCTACGAGCAGGCAGGTGTACCACCTCCTGCCATCTTGACCACCTATTTGACCAGAGCTCAAGCTTCATCAGTGGCATTTCTGGCCCAGGTCCCAATCTGAGGCATCTGCAGGGCTGCCACATGGTCGTCATTGCATACCTTCTCTTCCCACTACGCCATCCCCACACCAGGCTAGAGAGAATGCCAAGTTCAGAAGAGCAGTGCTACAATCTGCATGTCCATGTACTCTGAGCCCAGCTCCTTGGGTACCACTTATGAGTCACCTAACATGGAATAGACATGAGCAAGCACTTGAAGAAAAGAACAGTAACTAACCTTTCCGTATCTGTTGTTTTTCAAGATGTGTTGCTCATGTCTATTCCATGACCCACCCTCCTGCCACTCTTTCAGAGTTCTCTGGCAAGAAGGATCGTGGTGCACCAGAGTCTCCCACTCCCTGCCTGTAGAAGTTTGTCTCCAGATGCACAGCTTTTGAGTGACCTGTCTTAACTCTCAGAGAACGTAATTTTTAGAATATATACGTAACTCTTCATGTGTGTTCTGTGTACACAGTTCACAATGATTGATTACTAGTACGACACAAGCTTTCATTAGACACCTGACATGATATTCTTTAGTGAACCCATGGGATCCTTGTATCCCTATGTACCTCTGTGCCTTCTGCGAGTTGGCTTCAAGAGATCCTTGGATCACAGCAGTTCTTAAGTTTCTTAGCTGTGCTGCAGTGCAACTGTAGAAGTACCAAATTGGCACCCACTTTCTTGATTAAGAACCTTTTTTTAAATGTAAGGAGTGTGTCACTGCCTACATGACACCAACAGGTCACAGGGGTTCTATTTAAATTGTGAATGTGCTGCATCATAGATAAAATGGAGGGCACAGGACACATGTTTCTTAAGAATGATTTGTAGCCATATGTTTGTAAAATACACAGTTCTGACCCAGATTAAAAAGTAAATCATAACTTTGAATTTCTTGATGGTAATTTTAAAATATTTTGATACTTAATATTTGGTATCCTCAATTCTCTCCAAGCCATTTTATTTCCTAATTTCAGTTCTGTTTAGCAAACTTTATGGTATGTAAATGCTAACTGGAAGGCAGATAAAGTAGTGTGCTTACCTTCATGTCTTTCAGGTGGCAGAACGAGCACTATACTACTGGAATAATGAGTACATTATGAGTTTAATCAGTGACAATGCAGCAAAGATTTTGCCCATCATGTTTCCATCATTGTACCGAAATTCAAAGACACATTGGAACAAGTAAGAGATTCTTGTACAAATAATATATTGGTTATTATATTTAAAGGATTTTCTAAATTTTGGTAATGTTACTTATCTAACAGTATTGAACTTTCATTTCAAACAATTAGGGTTAAAATGCCCTGTGTTTGTGAATTACCTGTTGTAGCTACAGTATAATCATGCATAGTGACAATATTTCTCCCCAAGACCTTAACAATGTGAAAGGAAATGAGTGAGGGCAAATGTCATGTCGCTGTCAGAGAGCCCAGGAAATGCATTTGAGAGGGTGGGCTCTTTCCTGTAAAAATATGTTTTAGTGCAGCTTTTCTCCTATACCATATTTTATTTTGGTTTATTTATATTGAGTAAATTAAATGTGTATTGCATAGTAGCTTAGTGGTTACTAAAGACAAATTTTGATGGTTGATCTCTAAACTTTGTTGACCCACATTTTTCCATTGATAATCATTTGACTATATCCATATTAAAATCATCTTATTCTTTCTTTTTTCTTCTTCCCTTTCTCTGCATTTGTTGCCTGTTTACTTTCTCTATCTACATATTTCCTTTGTTTTTCCCTTTCCATCCACACAATAGTATAATACTCAAGCATGAAAGTACTCCTAGTCAGCCCCATTTTGAAGCTGCTCCAGCTGCAAAACAATTTTGTTTGAGCTAGTGTGCAAGAGCTGGTAGTGTGGTTGTTCCATAGCTCATTGCTGTGAAGTGAGGACTATTGATTGGTTGGCCTACAGTAATGCCTGATGAATCTCCCAGTAACTTCAGTGAAAGGTATACTGAGGGAAGTGTGTGCAATAACTGGATACAGGTAATTCATTGATATACTGATTTAAAAAATATAATATGGATTACTTTTAAAAGAAAAACTGTAATCCTAAAAAAAGATTCAAGTTGTGAATAAAAAATATGGGTTACTTCCAGTTGTTTTTCTCACTTTTTATGGCCATCCATTCATTCTGTCCTGAGCATGAGTGAAGTCATGAAATCCATTACACCCCCACGCTCACTGTGTAACCAACATGAATGATGCAAATTAACGATGTAACTGATTTCTTTTCTGATCTGGTGATCAGTAACTTATAATAGATTACTTCTATAGAGTAAACTTTTACTTTCCTGGCAATGTGCACTATATAATGCAGGTGAAGATTTGTTGTTGTTTCTAATCTGTTTGTTTATATACTCCCAGAGGAATTTTGCATACTATATTTTAAAATTCTGCATATTTTATTTGTCAAAATAACACAATAATATAATCAGTCCAGTTTCAATTATTTTTGATAATTTATTTCAAAATACTTGTCAACAAGTATGTCAACCATACAGACAACAGCAAAAAATATTTCCCCAGGAGTAGAGAGTTAAAGAAACCCCTTGGACAACCAAGTTCCAGTGGGGGGGCACTATGTGGGGCCCCCAGAGCCCAGACACCTGCATTCTCATCGCCCCAGAACCCAGCTGTGGGGAACCCCCCCCGGCCCAGACACCAGCACCCCTCCTCCCGCCAGAGCTCAGATACAGGGCACCCCCCGGCGCAGACACCACCATGCCCCTCCCCCCCCAGATCCCAGCCATGAGGCACCCCCCCATCCCAGACACCAGCACCCTTTACTCCCAGCAGCTTCTTTACTGTCCTGCCAGGGGATGTTGTGTGGTGCAGCCCTGCCCTTCCTCACCCTTTGCCAGGAGAATGAGGATCAAGCAGAGTATGCAGCCTCTAGCCAGCCAGGCTGGGTGCTCTGCTCACTGCAAGCTGGGCTCTACAGAGTCCAGCGGCCCCTACTGACGGCCAGCAGCTCTGCAGCCCAATTCTGCGGGGGGGGACAGGGAATTCTGCAAAATTCTGCATTGCACAGTGGCACAGAATTCCCCTAGTTTTAAGGAGCCCTATTATTGTGATTCAGTATTTTATATATTTCTGCCATATGTGTATAGATGTGGTTATGCTTTCAGAATAATTTTTACAGTATGCAGACTCCTCTATATCAGTATAGAAATATTTATAGAATTTCAGTCAGTTGACAGTATAATTGTATCATCTGCTGAGGTCTATACTACTGTTTTAATTTTTTTCTAATAATTCAATTTTGATTAAAATTGTATCAACTTTTAAATTTCTAAAGCAACCGTATATTGATGCACAATATCATATAAAGGAGAATTAGAACCTCTGAAGAACATTTTTCATTAACAAGTGGCAAATACTGCTGTAGAGTAAGTAAACTGTATTTGAAGCTGCTTAAAACATTTAATGATTTAGAATTTGTATTAGCCATACTGTAGCTAAAATGAAACTTCCATTAACTAGTTTTGTCTTCATGTATTCTAAAATAATGTAATTTTCTAGTTGTGTAAGTTATTGGCTACAGTTGACCAGAGCAAAATTTAAAGTACTGAGAGTTTCAACCCGAAGTTTTACTTATAGGACAATACATGGCTTGATATACAATGCTCTGAAACTCTTCATGGAGATGAACCAAAAACTGTTTGACGACTGCACACAACAATTTAAAGCAGAAAAACTGAAGTAAGTTTCATATTAACATTTCAGCTTATTCTACAATAACCTGTTCAGAGAATTTTCATTGTTTACTTTGAAAAGCTACTCTCGCTTTTTTAAAAAAAAGTTATGCCCATTTTATTCAGCACAAAAATCTGAAAATTCACATGGTGAGATTCTTTTTTTTTCTCAGCATGCATGAACCATGAAATGTTTAAAATAGTAGTTCTAACCTAATACTGTTGCTGGCAGCCATCTTTCTGCAATATCATTGTTGTGAGACTGGTGGTGTCAAAGTCCAATGGAAGAGAACGCTAACTAATTTACATCCTGTTTTTATTTTAGATGCATTATCTGCCATCTGTCCCCCGCATACCAACCCCAGTACTTTTCAGAATCCTCCAGCATTGTTTTGTAGAGTGTGTGCATGTGCATATATGTACAGGGCATTATTGTATTTTGTCATAAATGCAATATGTTTGTATTAATGCTATGTGGTAGCATATTCCTCACAGCCATCTGTAAAGTGAAGTATTTAATTTTGCTTAATTTCATCTTTAACCTAGGTACAAATTTAAAAGGAAAATGCAAGAGATTCCTTTATTTGATAGACTGAGCAGCACTGGGAACTTATTTCATAAATTGTTGATAAATAGGAAAGAAGTATAGTATGGTCAGGTAAACAGAGCAGGGGATTGGAAGCTTGAACTTTTCTGGTTTTTATTCCCAAATGTGCAACTGACTTGTATGGTCTTCAAGTCACTTAATTTCTCTGTGCTTCCACTTCCCCGTGGGTGTAATAAGTCTACGCATGTTCACAGGGATGGTTTGAGGCATAAATAATTGCTTGTAAAGTGTTTCAGATCCTGATTAAAAGAACTATAGAAATGAAAACTATTGGTGGTTCTGTTTCAGCATAGTAATATTTGGGGGTTTGAGCAGATCTTGGTTAGAATCATGTTTTCAGTTTCAAAGTGAAATGATGGTGATCTCTTCCTGTAGCAGTCCTTAAGGGCTTAGCAACACATAGTTTTGTACTGCTTTAACTATATTTGTTTGAAATCAATGCAATCCCTCCCCCCCACCCCCGCAACTAGTGCCTCAGTTATACTACAGTATAGGTGCTTATGCTGGTATATAGGTTATTCCTGTAAATTTAAGTGAAAGTGAGCTAGAACATGTAGCATGAGACAAATTTTAAAAGTATTCTGGCAAAAGGATAAAAGAAGTGTATCTTTTTTGCTTCTTTCTATGATGTATAAAGAGGACTGAGTTTTTGGTGTACTATTTTTCTAGTAAAAACAATTCTACGTATTTTTATATTAGAAAATAAAGTCTTTATTCTATTTTTTCCTGAGTGCAGCAGAGTCCAGACAAGAAACTGAATCCTGAGCAACTGAAAGAGTGATTTTTTGCTCATGAATTAAAATTCATTTGAGGAGGGAGGTGTTGATTTAACACAACCACTTGAGAGGACACACTCTTAAATATTTAGAACTCCTACTCTACCATCTGACGGCTGAGAGAGCTCCCACTGCAGTGTTGAAACTCTGGCCCCACTAAAGTCAATTGAAGTGTTGCCATTGACTTCAGTAGAGCTGGGATTTCACACCAATTCCCTGGCCAAGGAGTTAGTCAGCTAAAAAGAAGAATAAGAGTTAATCCTGATTTTTCTGAGGTGGAGAAGAAGATGGAAAAAAAATTTCCCTTTCTTTTCAATGGTCATTTTGCCCTTTTTTACTCCACAAGGAAGCCATAAGGGCACAAGCTCATTCCCTTCCCCATATGCTTTGCAAATCACCTTTGAATGTACATCTCTTAAACAAGTTTAGACAATAACTAGACACTTTCCCTTGATTTGTTTTCCTCAAGTATTTCTCTATTAATGAAGCATTATTCAATTTCAAAATAGTTTTTTATCTATGTGGTTATTATTTTACTTACATTTAAATAAACTACAGTCAGGACAGTGGAAATAAACAATGCCCTTTACTGTTAATTTTAAAGTGAGAATCCAAAAGTATTTCAGACTATACACCAGTCTAAATGCAAAAGATTTTTGTTGTATTATTTATTTTTTAGCAACATACAGCTGTCAAAGGCAAACAGATTGTGCACAAAGTGAGAATGCCAGTTGGTTTATTGTAATAAAGTGTCCTTATTTTCTTGAGGAAAATTGTCATTCTTTTGTTTTAATATTGCCCTGGAATAACAACTAGCAGTATGGTATGGTTTAGATATGTATATGGAGAAGCTGTCTATCAAAAATTGGTATTTTGGACTGTGTGAAGATGCATCTAAACAGGTGAAATAACCAATTATTCACTATTCTGTTTAAGAATAGTATGTGAGTTGTATCTGTTACCTCTGTTTTTAAATTTTATTTTTGCAGAGAGAAGCTAAAATCGAAGGAAAGAGAAGAAGCATGGGTTAAAATAGAAAATCTAGCCAAATCAAATCCCCAGGTATTTAGAAAAGATTAACATATTCATGTTAAAAATTCTAGGTTTTTGTTAAATATCAGTGGGGTAACAGATATGTGACTGATCCTGGAAATAAAACAGTTTCACTAATACTGTATATGAAAAATCTGCAATAAAAATGCTTTTAAAATTTGTAACCTTTCTCTTGTGCAAGTACTTATTTTGCAAACAAGGGTTTCAGACAAGATTGATCTGAAGTACCTTTTCCTTTCTTCCTTTGCAAGACATATCTATAGAATTGTGGTCTGAAAAGTGATTGTTCAGAATTGCATAAACAGAGATTATAATATTGGTTTCTTTTGAAAAACTTCAGTGTAAACAAAAGCCTAAATTAGAAGAAGGATGTTGGGAATTGGAGTGTTTTCTACTAAAAGCAGAACTTCTGTCTAGCTGGGACTTGTGACCTGTCAGATTTTTTTACTCTGCTGTGCCAAGTGAATTAAAGTAATGGTGCATGACCCTATCTGTTGTATCCACCTGGCGCCTGGATTGTGTAGTCGACCGTTGTGGGTGAACATGCACATCAAAACCAGCTCCCAGCTAAAAGGAAAACCATCTTGTTCTTAAGTAAATACAGGTTCTATAACCAGCTACAAGTGCAGGTTTTTCTGAAAAAACAAAACTTTTAGAGTGAACAAGCTATTCTGATTTATTGTTGTTCTATTGCTTTGTGGTGTGTTCCTATGCTGCTATTTGTTCCTTTAAGTGTCAAATTTCTGGATTTCAATCATGTCAAGGTTTGCTGTTGGCAAAAAAGGAAACCTTTACCTATAAAGTTCTTATCAACCCAAAAGGTTCCTGGCTGAGTACTACTGTTGGGGGGTCCAATGGTTGCATTGGTGTGATCTTAGTATCAGTTTAATGAATAGTAAAGAATGCAGCTATATTTTTCTAACCAAAAGACATTTTAGAAATATTTTCTCTCACTGACTTTTCTGGGAGGTTACGGGGGAATCCTTTCCAAAGTGGTCATAGAAAATATTTAGTAATTAAAATTGGACAGTTTATCAGTAGGTCAACTGAGTGAGCTTAAGTGCATTGTAACTTTATAAAGAACCATGTACATGAAAGCAGAGAAATTTAAAACTTTGTGCAACAAAACATACTCTATTTAGATAAACAGATACATTTTTGAGTGTACTTTTTGATTAGTGCCATAGACAAATTTGATTAATCTTTGCCAGTAAGTTTAACCTTACTAAAAATGCACCATACAAAAGTGTTGAATGAAGAGTACATGCTTGTTCAAAATATGTTCATACTTATTCTCACAAAAGATAAACAATTGTGCCTTGCTAAAAAAAACTGTTGTGACTTATTCAGACTGATCTAGTAAAATAATGTAATTGTACAAACGTGAACCTTTTTCTATTGTTCAAAAATCATTCTGTGTAACTATGTATCTTTTCTAAAACTGATTATCATAACCTATGTATACAATGCTTTACATAGTCTGCTTGAATAACCAAATTAATATAACCAGCATGTTAAATTTAAAAACACAAATTAATTTTGACACTTAAGCCCTCAGCCACATGAAGAATCTATATATAGCATATCGGTGCATGCTCTTAATGCTTTTTTTTGACGACCAAAATTTCTTTCAGAATTTATATCTAGTTATCTGTCTTCTAGTATTTGTTTTTATATTCCTAATTTTTTAATTTATACTTATTGTAGAAGGGTATTCCTAATTCTGCCCCTTATGTAAAAATAAAGTGTAAGGTATTTTAATTATAATTATAGTGACTTAAAATAATTAACTTTTTGTACTTAATTTTTTTCATTTTTCTGCTTTGTATCATGTGAAATCAGATTCGTCTATTAAGTTACCATTACATTCAGTTACTAAAATAATTGTGGAAAAATCTTAATGAGTTTTAAAATGGTGTGTGTGTATATGTGATACACAGCAGTTTTTTCTTTGTTGGTCTTAACAGTACTAATAGATCATTTGATTTAAGATAAAAATTGTAATTGTCAGGATCTCTGCAAACTAGTGCTCTATGTTAAAGTTTAGGTTCTGTAAAGTTTAATTTGACAGGTCTTTTTATTCAGCAAAGGTACTGTATGTTCCTGTTTTATATTTCCAAAAGAGAAGTACTTATACTTTTCATTGTATTGTGAAAGCACACCATCGGAAAACGTAGTCTTTTTGAATATTGAGTTTTGTCTTTACAAATACAAACTTGCTCCTGCAACCAAAACCATTACGTATTTCTGTTGTTGTATTGATCAGAAAATGTTTGACAGTGTCTCTAATACAATTTATATTAAATATTTAGCAGAATAGAGATCGAGCATTGGCAATTTAGAATTTTATTCTTCCACCTTTAAAACTCAGATTGAGACATGTTCCTGGTATAATTTTGCTCCTTTTACTATAATTGTATATTTAAATATTGTATTTCTGCCAGAACCAAAGTAATGGAGACTCAGTTTTTATCTTTCCATCGTACTTAAGTTCTGGGAGCATAAATAATTTAAGTCTTGATGCATTAAAATAAATTATACAGAAGCTAGTCTAAAATTAAGTCTTACCAATTAAATGCTCTGATTTACTCTTAATATCCAGTTATCATTGCTAACAATGATTATATTTTAACAATTTGCATTTTATTAGTACCCAACATGTAGTGACACCAGTGTGCTGAACAGTCCTGTTGCAATGGAAACAGATGGGCCTTTAATTGAAGATTTACAGATGCTGAAAAAGACAGTGAAAGAGGAGGCGTGTCAGGTAAAACTATATGAAAAAATTAAACTTGTTCTCTTAATTTACAAAACTGTAAATAGTAACCATTCATACTAAAGATAGCAGTTACCTTCTCTAAAAACAGCAGTACCCATTAACCCTAGAAATCATCTTGAGTAGTATTTTCATAATTTAACTATGGTATCCTGCAATAATCAATGTTGTCAAAGACGTTACTTTAAAACAAAAAACTGGTAGCCAGAAATAAACATTCTAGCTGTAATGCCCGCTTTCTACTGTATGTTTTGTGATTTCTTCTACAAAAACATTTTTATTTCTGTTCATGTCATAGTGTGGACAATGAGTATAAAGATGGCTAGGGTGTGTCAAGTTCTTTTCTCTATACCTTAGTTTTTTTGCATGAAGGAGAGGTTGTAAGAAATATAGTCAGACTTAGTCATTACCAAAGTACCTTTCATCCAAAGTATTATCCTTCTTCTATAAAGTACACTCCCTTAAATTTGTTCATATCTTTTGCTTCTGTTGCCACCTCTTATGTTGGCAGTCTGGCTATCCACTTGTGTCCCATTTCACATTTTTGCAGAAAATTGTTTCAGGGTAACTGGCAGTTTCTCGATTCCTCAGTCTGCCTATAAATGTAGATATGGGATAGAAATTGCTCTAGTTGTGATATCCTACCTGGATCAATCGGTCTTCAGCTGTCATTAAGACTGCGCCGATCACAACACGTCCGCCGTTCTTCGCGCACTCTTGCCTTTCTTCTCCATGTTGGTCCAAAATGTTTAACAATGTCATCTTCCCATCTTCTTGGAGGCTGACCGGGTGGTCTTTTCTGTTCTCACGGGTACCACTCAGCAATGATTGCAGTCCACCTATTGTCCGTGAGCTGTGCTGTGTGGCCCGCCCATCACATCTTGTTATGTCTGCTTTCCACGACAATGTCTTTCACACCACTGCGATCTCTGATCATTTCATTTGGGATGTGATCCAAAAGGGAAATACCCGACATAGCTCGTTGCATTGCCCTTTCAGCTACCGACAGCCACTGTTCTCTCTTTCAGTGTCCACATTTCACTGCCATACAGCATGGCTGGCAGCACTGTTGAATTGAAGATATTTGTACCTGTGGTCTTGTCAGTTTTTCCTTTGAGGACGTCCTTGATGGAATTAAACACATACCATCCTGCCCGAATCCTTTGTGAGAGTTCTCCGTTCAGGTCTTGGCGCATATTAACTTCTTGGCCCAAATATATGTACTGTTCTGCTTCTTCGATTTCTTCTCCTGTTACCGTTATTTGGGCTTTTTGTAAGACATCTGATCGCATGTATTTTGTTTTGCAGCAGTTCATTTTCAGGCTGACCTGACTGCTTTTCTTGTTGAGTCTTCGTAGCATGCTCTGCAGTTGGGTGCTTTCGGCAATTAGTACAATGTCGTCCACGAATCTGAGATGGGATAATCGTTCTCCGTTTATTTTGATACCACTCCTCCAATTGATCTTGTTCATAACCATTTTGACAGGCGGTTAATAGTTTTGGTGAAATTGTATTTCCTTGCTTTACGCCTTTCTTGATTGGGATGAGGAGGGAAGTTTCGAGGAGAGTAATATCTGTTGTACATCCAGTATTCGCTTCCTTAAACAAACTGATGTACTGCATGTTAATGCCCTGCTCTGCGAGTGCCTTTAATATTGCATTAAACTTGACGCTATCGAAGGCCTTTTCATAGTCGACGAAAGCAATGCACAGTGGGAGTTTGTATTCTTTTGCTTTTTCTAGGATCTGGCTAAAGGTAAATATATGGTTGATCGTGCTGAAATTTCTTCGAAACCCTGTCTGCTCTCTCGGCTGTTGTTCATCCAGACTTTGCGAGAGTCAGTTCGTTATCACCTTTGTAAAGAGCTTGTAGATGTGAGAGAGCAGGCGTATAGGGCAGTAATTCTTAAGCTTTTCCTTCTTCAAGATATCAACTAAATCTTAAAGCCAGGGCCTTCCAAAGTTTTTCACCTCCTGCAGAAATTATTTCTGACATTATTCCATCTTTGCCTGGAGCTTTTCCCTTCTTCATATGGTGTAGCGCGCTTCGGACTTGGCTGACTATTATTAGGGGGACACATTCTTCTGACTCTTGGAGTGTTGGGAGAGGGATGTTGATTCTTGATTTGAACAGTTCTATATAGAATTCCTTGCAGACCTCCTCCATCCCTGTTCTGTCTATTACTGTCTCTCCATCCTTGTTCTTCAACGCTGTTACGCTCAATCTATATTGCGTCAATTCCCGCTTGCATGTCCCGAGGCTCTTGCGTGATTCAGCTGTTTTGAGGAGCTTTTCTTTCTGGAAGTTCTCAAAGTCATCCTTCAGTTTTCACCATATAAGCTTGCACAGAATGGAGTACTCAAGGTTGTTATCCGAGCTCCTTTTCATGTTTCTCTGCTTCTCCAACAAACTTTTTGTTTCATTCGAGATCCTTCCCTTCGCCTTCTTCAGCTTTTCAATTTCAGGTGCTTTTATGCAACGTCTCAGCTTGTCAGCAAAGATACTGTAGTCCTCATCACACTTTTCCGTCTGGGTCCAGTCAAACCCAGAAATTGCTTTCTTCAGCTTTGCTTCATCGAATGTCTTTGGCCGCTGTTTCCTGTTTCCCACCTGTAACACCTTCTTTTCCACCAATTCATCGAAAATCGACTTTACTCTAAGCAGGCAGTGGTCACTGCCGGTGTTGAAAGGCTGCACCACCGAGACGTGTTGAACGATGCACCTTTTATTGACTAAAATATAGTCCTATTTCATTCTTGCTCTTTGTGTTTGGCGTGATCAACGTCCACCTTCTTGCGGTCTTCTTTTTGTACCAGGTGTTTGCCATGTACAGTTCTTTCGTTTCTGCCATCGCTACTAGCCTTTCTCCTCTTTTATTCCTTTCGCCGCTGCCGTATCTCCCTATGAACTTTTTGCCAGCTTTCCCTCACCCGACCTTGGCATTGAAATCTCCCATCGTGACAGTGTAAGTGGACTTTTGCGAGAGGTTCTTTTGAGCTCTCGGGAGAATCTTCCACTTCTTCATCCACACTTCCACTTGTGGGAGCATAGGCCTGGATGACCTTGAGGGTAGCTTTTGACTTCATTTGAAGATGCAGCACACCAGTATGTGATGATATTAGCTGGCATGTTATGACTTTCAAAGACCACTCTTTATTGATGATAAATCCGACTCCTCCAACATTTCTAGCACCATCTCCCTTTCCGAGCCTCACAGCACTTCCATCCTTCCAGTTGACTTCCATCTCCTTCTTTCGTCGGGTTTCGCAGACACCGAGGATATTGCATCTTACCCTTTTTTTTTCTCCTCCATCAGATAGTTTAACATTTCCTCCCTGGACCTACAATTGTAAGTACACACAGCAAGGGTTGTCCTTTTCCATGTTGGCCTAACACCTGACATTTTTAGCAACCTCTCATCGCTCAATTTCCGCTCCGCCACTGTAGAATGGTTCGATGACACGCAGGGAACTAAGACCCATTTGCTCATGTTGTTTTAGCTGTTAACTTCAAGCCATCCCACTGGCGGGCAGGCATGCGTACCTCCTCAAGCTTAGCTAGCTTTCAACCTCCAAGGAAAAATGGCAAGTGCTCTTTCCTCTGAGAGAGCAATCCCCCTCCCTGGATTGGATAGTCCAACACCTTTGTAGCATGGTTAGACCTACCGGGGCATAGGCCCCGCTACCATAGCTGTCAGACGGCCAGGGTCACCGCTGCGTCACGAGGCACTGAGGTAGGATTTTGCAGTGGGATATCCTACCAGTAGATGAAAATATCTTGTCTGTGCTGATTCTTTTACATCTGTCAGTTGGCTGTGAGATTTTGTTGAACCATTTGCAGATACTGGTGAGAGTGGATGCTTTTGTGGGGTCACCTCTTGTATATAGTGCATATTTGAGCCTGCTAGAAAACTTAGTGAGAAGACATGAGCCTCAGTGCGTTCAGTTTCATAGGACTTCCACCAGGCAAGCTAATTCAAATTGCCTTCAAGGAACTAAGTTTGCTGTTCTGTAAATCTTATTACCCCCTTCATAGGCATGCGTAAGGCATTACACACAGCAGAAAAGTTGTTTTTCCATTGTATAGGAAGGCATGTCAAAGACAGGGTTAGGTAGGTGGATGTCTCATTCCCCTCTGCACTGTGGAACAGGGTTCCATGATTATTTTCATTCTGGTAGCACCTAGAGCTCCAATTCTGCCTGGGGTTTCTATTGTGCTAGGCTCTCAACAAACAGCGGAAGTCAAACTTTATTTTTTTATATCTTCGTAACAGAGTAAACAAAACTCTTAAGTGTGGAATGGAATTCAGGATGTGGAGGGAGTCAATAAAACTGTGAAGCAATGCTGAGGATCATAACCTGGGAAGTAGGGTGGGCAACAGAGCTGGAGAGGGGTGGGTAATGGTAGCTGCTTTTATGCTTCTCCCCTGCCCCCTTTTAAGTACAGGCTGTGGGGGGTTGCAGACAAAGTTGCCAGGCAAGTGAAGATGGTCAGTTTGCTACAGAAGACACTTCTCGATCTGACAAAGCTCCTATGGCTTACCAGAGGGGAGGCTTGATCTGATTAATCTTACCACGTCTGCCAACTTGAACTATTGCTATAGACCTTTAACATGTCTGAGAATAGTTGCAGTGTGGCATGGAGGCAGTTAAGTTGACAGGTTGCCAAGCTTTTTTGAGAACCAGCGAAGCAGTCAGATCGATAGGACCAGTGAGCCGTGGAGAGAAGATGAAGGCTGGGGAGTGAGTCTGGGTGTAAAACAGAACTGCACAAAGCTCCAGTGACTTGTTCACTGTAACTTTTTCCATGTTGGACAAGTCAAATAACTTCTGGCATTTTTCTCCACAAATTACCCTCTTTGCCATTTCAGTAGGCCAAAGCACTGTGAAAAATATGCTTGTGACTTTTGGAACTGTTATAGGAGGCTGAAAAAGTGGAAATTTCTATGGAAATTGGAAAGAGGAATAATTTTAAAATAATTCTACCAAGAAAGCATTGAAGAGTGTTAAAAGTGCCTAGAGAAATAAAGTTGGTTGTCCTTTGAACCATTTGAGAGTGATTTCTCAGATTGTTCATGTTTAAGGAATTCAAACCCTGCTGAACACTCATCACAACCGGAACAGCTGGGCTGTTAAAAGTGACTTGATAACATATTGTTCCTTGAACAAATGGGAAGAAAAGTCTAACATGTTTGTTTGGTATTTGCTGGTTTTACAGGATAGGTATCAGAAATCCTTTGTATTAATTTCTCTATTTGAACTGGATTCCAACAATTCAAGACAAACCAAGACCAGAAAGGCTTGCAGGTTCAAAATTTTTGCATCATGAAAAGCAACTGAGAAAAGAAATTAAATACAGTAATTATTTTGACTCAGGAGGTCTGTTGCACATTATGCAGAGATACTCAACTGACTATTACAATACATAGAAACTACGTTAAATAAAGTCAAAATTAATGTTCAGTTGAGTTCTTTTGTGTATTTAGATTTGCATACAGTCAAGACTATCAAAGAAAGGTATTCATTAGTTAGTGTCGGAACAGCTTTCTTAAAGAGGGCTTACAGAATTTTTTTTTTAATTAGTAAAATATCAAAGTTTATCACTGGGAGACACTAACTAGACAAGGAAGTTATAGAAGTGAAAATGTGAAAAGTAATCACTGATGTGGAATGATTCACTCAATTATTTAATTTTCATTCCTTATGTGTAAAGGCCAGTAAAGCAAAAAAAGATTAAAACGGTTAACGTGAAGCATTTTCTTTTCTAGCTCTGAACTCTGGTGGTGTAGAATGCATTTTTAGTTATTTATTCAAAGCCTAGGACAACTTTCATTTGGGTGTTTTGTTTTTGTTTTTTCCTGTTATGCTCAGAGAAAAAAACAGACCTCCCCACTTTCAGAACTAAATGCAAACTCATAGTTTTCAATTTACACTTACACTCCCTCTCTCTAAAATATACCCACTCGTTCTAACACACAAAAAATCCTGTAAACTCATCTAGCTATTTCTCCTGAAGGATAGGAAGGAAGGAAAATTTGTTTATCTGTTTAAATATTTGAGACAAACTCCTACTATGGTGATGGGGGCTATATATGTACTCCAAAGATCTCATGATGGAAGGCAACCTCGTTGGGAATTATTTTCTGACTGACAGAGTAGCAGCAGCATTCTTCACATTTGGAAGTTCAAGACAGTCTGTGATAGTAGAGTATTTGATCTATTGAAATAGAGAGAGATGTGTGTGTGGCAATTGAGAGATCTGTTCAGTGACTTTCTTATGGGATGTGAAGGTGACAAAAGTCTTAAGACATCTAAACAGGCTTCTAGAGAGTGCTGGGGAGAAGTCTGTGGTTATGGTACATATTAGTACCAGTAACCTAGGGAGGTCTTGGAAGCTAAATTTAGATTGCTAAGAAGAAAGCTTTAGGTCCAGAGCTTCTGTGATAGCTTTCCCTGAAATGCTTCCATTTCCATGTCTGAAGCCAGGGGAACTTCAGTGTCTCAATATATGAATTACTCCTAAGGGGCATTCTGCGGGACTGCGTGCCCGAAGGCAACAGCTACCCCACCCCCCCACCCTGATTTCCTGCTTTTCCCTGCAGAAAAAGGCAGGGAAGCCCCGCATTTGGGGGGGGGGTGTTGAGACCATGTACAGTTTTGGGGTGGAGGCGAAGCATGGAGGGGCACATGGAGTTACGTGCCACTGTCCGTGTTCCCCCCCCCCCCGCCAGTTCTGCAAATGCAGATCTACCCAGCTCGGAGGCTGCCTCGGGCTCCACTGACTCAGTTGTGCTCTCCTTTTGTGTGCTGGGAGTCTTCCTATTTTCTGTGGAACAGTGAGTGCCCGCCATGGGGGCTCGGTAAGGGAGGTGGGGGGAAGAGGCAGTGGGGAAGGAAGGAGGTGGAAATGGGCAGGGGACAGGGAATGTGGGAGTGATGGGAGGGGAATGGAGAAGAAAAGGGGATAGGGGAATCACTGTGGAAAGCGGGAGCCTGGCATGTGGCATCTCCTCGGCAGCAGCTGGGGCTCCCCTGTTAAGCAGGCCCATCATGACAAGCCCTATTCCCCACCCCACTGAGCCCCAACTAGCTGCACCTGGACCCCCACTCCATCAAGGCCCGCCCCATCTCCCCACACCCAGACCCCCCCGCTGAGCTCAACCACCATTACCTGGATCCCCTGCAGAGTCCCATTGCCCCTGCACCCGGAACCCCTCAACGAGCCCCTGTGCATTCAGATCTTCCACTGAGCTGCCTGCACCCTGATTGTCCCACACAGAAACCTCTCACCCCACACCTGGATCCCCCCATACTTGGATCCTGCTGGGCTGAGCCTGCCCAGCCACAGCTGGTGCACCTGGTACAGAGGAGCAGGGCCCCGGGCTGTTTCTGGGGCAGGCCCAGCCCTTGCACTGTGTCAGGTGCAGCCTCACTGCCGAGTCCCTGTACTGGGGGAGGTGGGAGCTTCAGGGTGATCTCCCACCTCAGTGCAGTCAGTAGCTTGTGGTCCTCACTGCCATGCTGGAGCCACATTTATTTACTGACCAATAAAATTTGGAGAATTTTAAAATATTGTGCGCAAAATTTTTTGGCACAGAAGTCCCTCTGGACTAATGGATAAAACAAGGATTTAAAGAGGAGATTTTCAGGCACTGGGGCACATTGAATGCCTATTAAAAAAGGCCAGGGGAGTGGAGGGAGATGGGCTCCAACTTAACTAAAGTAGAACCAGATCTCTGGCACACAAAATGAATAAAGTTTGGGAGAACTGTTTAAACTAAGAGCTGAGGGAAAGCTGACAGGTGCCACAGAGCACTGCAGTCTAACAGACATCCGTTAGGAATATCAGTAATACAAATGTATCTCTGTATCTACCAAAGGTTAGGGCAGAGAGAACAATCAACCTAGAGCAGGGACAGGTTGAGATCACAGAGATAAATTCTGTTAGATCAACAAGGGGTCAAACTAAGGATTTTAATAAAAAATAGGCATATGATCAATAATTACTATAAATGCCTATATACAACTGCAAGAAGCTTAAAAGCAAAATACATGAAATAGAATGCCTGGCAGTAGAAAAGGGCCTTAACATAAAATGCCTACCGGAAACATGGTGGAATAACAGAAAATTAATAGGAAACTGTCATACCTGATTAACCTGATTTATATTTCTTACATAGTTTATAAAGGGGTGGGGAAGTAGTATTATAGCCAAAAGACCCACAGAATTTGGGGATAGATTTGGTTTTGAGGGAACTGCATTGTAGTATCTGTATGGATACAAATCCCAAATCTTAAGAGTACAAATATTTTAGTAGGGTTATATTGCCAGCCTCCAGATCAGAAAAAGCAATATAGGATGTAGAATGTGATGAGACCAGAAGCAACAAGGTCTAATAAAGGGTAATAATTGGGGGACTTCAAATACTCGTATATAAACTGGTGGGTCCCTTTGGGCTAGTAACTGTACAAATACATGGTATGAGATGGTCCTTGTCTTGAAGAGATTAGAGTCTAAATAAACTTTAAACAAACAGCAAGTTCTAGAGCTCAGAAGAGGAGAAACGGTACTCAACTTAGACCTAAGTAATTCATAAGAGTTGGTTCAAAAGTAAGTATATGCATAAAACATTAAGTTGTAGTGTTCAAAATATCTCATTGTTTTATTATTTGTATTAATGTAGTGCCTAGTAGCCCTAATCTTAGACCAAGAGCCCACTGTGTTAAACGCTGTACAAAAACAATCAAAGGACAGTCCCTGTTCCCAAAGAGCAATATAATTTAAGTGTAGCATCCTTGGGAAAGGAAAAATAGTGGGAGAAGAACTGTAATCCCATAGATGTAATACCTATACCACCAATGTCGCATGGTGACATTTAACTTTAGAAAAATGGTTAAAAAATAAAAGTAGTCAAAAGGTCCCTAACCTCAAAAAAAAACCAAAAAAAAAAAACCACAGTAACAGGCTCAGGGTGCATGCATACTCTTAAACAGAATGAGGAGCAGGATGGCAAGAAGTAAACCAGCATGGCTAAGGTTCATGAGATTATTTGAGCTAAATAGGTGACCTTCAAAAAGCAGAAATCAACCCCTAATGAAGCCAATAGAAAGGAATATGAACTATGGCAGGAAATATGTGAGAAGGAAATTAGGACAGTATTATATCAGAAGCAGAAAGCCTGCAAGAGAATCAATGGGTCTGCTGGCTGATCAGCAGGTAAAGGAAGCAATTAAGCATAAAGATGTTTCAGAGAAACTAAATTTCTTTGCATCAGACTTCACCACAGTGGATGTTTTTCAGTAATAAAGGTGAGATACAATGAAAGACTGAGATGTCAAAAGAAGAGGTACTGAAACAAATTTATAAATTATAAAGCAAGTCACTAGGACAAGATGGTATAGGTCTAGGAGTTCAGAAGAAACTTTAAGAATGAAGTACTGCTTACGGTATTATATAGTCTCATTAAAACCAGATACCATGCCAGAGGATTAGGGGGCAGCAAATATGCTTGTTTAAAAAAGGTGATGAGTCACTCAGGGAATTTATAGTCCAGTAAGCCTTTCTTCCATATCTGATAAATTGGTTGAAATAATTAAAAACCAAATTACAAAACATCTAAATGATCATAATTAGATCTATTATAATTTAATTTTATTTACTATTTGTATTTTTGTAGCACCTAGGAAGCCTAGTCATGAACCAGGACCCCATTGTGCTAAGTGCTGTACAAACACAGAAAAAAACCACAATCCCTGTCCCAAAGAGTTTACAATCTTAAATATAAAACAAGAGACAGCAGATAGATGTGGACAGGGGAGTACAAGGAGACCCTATTGCTCAGTGTGACAAGCTGCAGTATCAGCAAACCAGCAACTTAACTGTTAAGCTTTTCATGAGTATCATGGCAAAGGAGACTTGTAAGGAGAGATTTCAAAGGGAAAACAATAAAATGGCTTTGCAGATGTTCACATGGAGCTCTTCACAAGCATGAGGGTCAACATGGGAGAAAGCATGAAGGTGCTTATTTAAAAATGTAATAAGTGGGCAATGAAGGCTGGCATCATGGACCAATTGGAGATAGGTGTTGACCTGTCAATAGTGAATCCATGATGGTAGTTAGGATTGGGATAAGCTGTGAAAAGCCTTGAAAGTGAAAACAAATTGCTTATGTTTGATGTGATAGAGAGTGGGGGAGCTAGTGTAGAGATGCAAAGAGAGGAAAGTTTTATATTTGCAGCAGCATTCTGAATGGATATAAGTAGGGCAAGGTTGCATTTGTCAAGACCAGAGAAAAGGATGTTGCTGTAATTGAGACATGAAATGATGAGAGTCTGGAAGACAGTTTTAGCTGTGTGGATGGATAGGAAAGGCCGTGTCTTAGAGATGTTCTGCAGAAAGAATCTGCAAGATTTAGATGTAGCTTGGATGTGAAAACCTAAAGAGAGGTCCAAGTCAAAGGTGATGCCTAGATTATGGGCTTGAATGACAGGCAGAATGATAGCGATGTCCACAGTGATAGAGAAAAGAGCTAGGAGTGTGGGTCTGTGGGGGAAAGAGGTAAAGGAGACGAGCAAGGGAGGGAATAAGTGAATGCAAAGAAAATCAGGACATATGGGTTTATTAAGTCAAATGGAAGAGTAGAGAGGGAAGAGCAGATGAGAAAATCTGTGTCTGTGAGAAAGGAGAGAGTTGTAAGAGGGAAAGGGGGAAGAGCAAGCAAGATGAGGGAGGGGGAAAGGTCACTTATTTTGTCAATTTTCTCTTGGAAGAAATTGGTGAGATCCTATGAGGAGACAGCGGTGGGGGAGGAGGAATGGGAATGTTTGAGGAGTGAGTCAACGGTGGCAAAAAAGTGGCTGGGATTACAGACATGGGTTTCAGTTAATTTAGAGAAGTAGGTTTTTAGCTAGGAAAGTGGTAGAACTGAATGAAAAGAAAAACTTATAGTGGAGGAAGGCAGCCTGGTAACAGGGTTTCCACCAGAAAGACTCCACAGCATGGTAGCAGGAGAGGAGGAAGTGGATGTTGGGTTGGAGAGTTGGGTTCTGCAAATGAAATCATGGTCTACTAATCTATTAGAATACTTTGAACAAGCCAGTACAGTAGTCGATGAACAAGACCTAGTTAACGTAATTTATTTTGGTTTTCAAAAAGCCTTTAACAAAGTACCTAGCAAGAAACTATTGAGAAAACTAAGTAGTTTGGGAGGCAAAGTACTGTCATGGATCAGAAACTCTGAGACGAAAAAACTACAGAGTAGGAATAAATGGTCAATTTTCATCAAGACAAAAGGTGCCTGAGGCTCTGGGCTAGGTCTGGTGGTGATCATTAGATTTGTTAATTTGGGGGAAAAGGGTGAGCAGTGACTGTGAGGTGGCAAAATTTGCAGGTAGCAGTTGTTTGAGTTAAGTAAGACTGGGAGAAGCTTCAGCACAGACTAACTTAGGTGAATGGGCAACACAGTGGCAGGTGTAATTCAGTGTTGACAAATGTAAAGTGCACATAGGAAGGAATAATTTTAACTATTCTCATACCTTACTGGATTCTGGTTAGCTGTAACAACTTGAGAAGAATACAGCATTTTTGAGGACAGCTGAATGAAGACCTCTGTTCAATATGCTACAGTGATCAAAAAAGCAAACAAAATATTAAGGTGCATAAGGAATGGAATAGAGAATATTTTATAATGCTGTTCTATAAATCAAAGATATTCCCTTATCTGAAATACTGTATTCAGCTCTGTCACCCATTCTTTAAAAGGACATGTCAGAATTAGCAAAGGTTCAGAAATGTGCGATGAAAATGATTAGAGGTGTGGAAAAACTCCCCTGAAGAAAGATTGGGACTGTTTACCTTAGGGAGAAGACATAAGGATATACAAAATAACAAATGGTATGGAGAAGGTAGATCAGCAACTGCATCATATAGAAGCAAAGACAATAATTTGGGGGAATAAGATTTTACTAATAAAACTAAAAATGTTTTGGATGGACTTGTTATAAAGCAATATTTGATCTTCTCTTTTTGCTTAACAAAATAGTCTTGACTGAAAACAATGTGTGGATAGTTGGGGTAGGAAGGAAATATGGCAAACATTTGCGGATAGTTGGGGTAGGAAGGAAATATGGCAAACATTTGCAACGCAAATTTTAACCCTCTTCCTAAAGTACATGTACATAGGAACATGAGCAAAGATTCTTGAATATTAGTTTGTGTTTGGCAAATAACTTTTTTGGCCAACTGTTTTGCATTTTGATTTCAGGCACAGAGAGATCAGAAAAGAGATCGTCCTCTTATGCGACGCAAGTCAGAACTGCCTCAGGATATTTACACCATGAAAGCCTTGGAATCCCATTGCAGAGCTGATGAGCTAATATCACACGATGGGCATTAGACTATTAGAGTGAAATATTATTTTGGAGGAAAACTTTTTTCTGGACTCAGTTCTACAGTAGAGAACTTACTTTTTTGTGCCATACCAATCAGTTACACAAAAGTCAAAGCTTTCTTCAACCCAGTTCTGAAGGCAATAACTTAATACAGTATGCAGCTCAAGATTAGTAGTTCAAACAATGGTAAATTACTTGATTCCATATGCAGAACCATGGGTTGACTAGTATTAGATGGCCACGTTTTTCTGGCGGTGTTGTCATAGTACCAGTTAGTTGGTAAAATGAATAGTTTTATAGTAGTACTTGAGAATAATATTCTGTAAGTTACTTCCACCAAAACTGAAGTCATTTGAATGACTAATAGTTGGTACTATGATAACACTGTTTTCAAAAGCAAAATTCTTTCGGATTTAACTATTACATGTTTTTCTAAGACTTCAACTTTGAAACTGTTTCCACATTACTATTGTCTTGTAATATACCAGCAGTTTTGAAAATATACAGTTCTTTACTTTCCTATTATAAAACACAGCTTACAAAATGGTAACTTCATGACAATCCTCAATCACGGTTGCTTTCTAAAAGTTCTGTAAATTGTTTCTTTACTTAGGATAAAGACATATATATACCATGTCCTAGTACTTTACGTGTATTTAAAGCCATATTTTCCAGTCTTTAGTATGTAATACAGCACCAGTATTCCAAAAGTCAACTGGTAGAAGAATTTGTTTCCAAAAATGAAAATTTATCTACCTTGACTGGGAATAAATTGAATATAAAAATATTTATATTTTTATTTTCATTCCTTGTTTTCAGTTTAGTAAAACACTGTTTTTCCCTTATCTGAGCTTTTAATACTCAGCATTTTTTCTTGGGCTCTAAGAGTTCAATATTCTGTGGCAGATATCATGATGTCATTTAAGTTGCATTAGTCTTCTCAGACAGACAAACATTGTTGCCTTTCAGTGAAACACAACACCGATAGCTTGTATTATAAAGTAAAAACAGGTAAAAGATGTGAGTTTAAGAGCTGATAAATCAACAGTGACCGTAGTTTTACGTGAATATATTTTTTTGTGTTGTAAAGAGCACATATATTACAAATACACCTCACAAGTAAAATGAAAATGCATCTGAGTTGCTGATGATCTTCAAATGCTGCTATATTTTCCACAAGATTACTTGCATGTAGTGAGCTTTTTGTTGTAGATGGAAAAGCACGGGCGGAAAATCTCTTTCAACATATAGTGCTTTGTCTTCAATATTTGATTTCTCTCAGGGTGGCCAGTATTTTGACTTACTTATCCTGCTTAAGAGCTGTTTGAGATGTGTTCTGCTATTCTAAATGGGTGACTAGTTTCTTTTGTTTCTGGCAGTGACATAATATAACTTTAATGTTTAATGTCTTGATGCATAAAAAGATAAAAATGTGGCTTCTTTAAAAATAGTTTGTTTTATTTTTTCAAAAAGAGGTCTCCTGCATCCATAAAAATATTGTGCAAAGCAGACATTCATAACAACATTGTGCAGATGTCTGCTGGTTATAGTGAAAATACAATTTCCAATCTTTATTACATTGTCTATTGGAAAAAGTCATTTTAGTGGGTGGGAATTATTGCTCAAACAAACAAACAAAATCACCTAAATTGAAAGACCACCTGAAGCTTCAAGTGGAAAAGTCCACTGTGTGTGAAAACGCTTCCTGTTAAACTTGAAAGAGAATATGCTTTACCATTATGATAAACTATATTGAAACCGTTTAAAGATGCCTTCTCCTTTTGAGGGAAAAAGGGTGCTTTTTTAATTGTATAAAGCAATGTCTATGTATTTTGATATACCATTGTTTGAACTTCCATCTTTAGCTGGTAAATTATCAAATAATTTGATTTTGGGTGTTCAATATGTTTGTGCAAGAGGTTTCTGGAAAGAAGTACTCTTATTTTACCCTAGGAAAAAAACTTGTATATCAGTGTTTGATTGTGTAACGCTCAATGTATAAGAACATCTTTTACTGTCTAGATTTTATTTCTGTTCTTTACTGAAGATAAACATTCACCAAAAAAGGGGGGGAAATACAATTTTTCTGTAATTAAAGTTTGTCAGAAATTCACATTTGAGGTTTTGGGCCATAGAACATTTACTTAGACAGTATTCCAAAAATTATCAGCACTGATTGTTTGGCTTGTTTGTTACCACCATTTATATATTTTGTATAGTCATGTACTAAACTACTCAAACTACTACATCCAAAATAAAAAGTAAAAATAAAGTAGAATTTTGGTGGCTGTTCTTCTTCATAAAGTTCTTTGACACCTTTCCATGTTCTCTAAAATTACATCTGTACATCAGGAATGTCAAAAGTAATATTACAAGTGTCTTTTTAGTGTGGCTTTAGTATGGCTTTATTTTAATATTGTACATACATTGTACTTTGTTTTATGGTAATAAGTAATAAAAATGTAGACTTCATATTTTGTACAGAATGGTCCTATGTACAGAATAAAAAGTTCCTAGAAACAGCAAAAATAGGTAAGTGGCACAATTATTTTTCATTAGACAATATCTGTAACTTTGTTTTAGTAAAATGTTAAGTTCAAATGTACCTTCATATTTTTTAACATTTTGTAATTCAGATTTTGTTCTGACATTGTTTATTAAGAACAACCTTCATACACCTGCCATTTATTTGCTTTTTTATCTAATTTTAAAATTCTAAAAATGGTGTATAATATGGACTAAATAAAGAACATGTGAATTTTACTTGCTGATCATGAAACTAAATTTAGCACAGAACCTTCTGGTAAATGTGCAGATTACCACTGGCTTAAAAATCATCCACAACTTTGAGACAATAGCACATAAGTTAAAGAATAAAATTGCAGTTCAGTGTTGGTGCCTTTTTGAAAGTTACAAGTAAATTTATGGTAAATCTTAGAAATAAATCAGCATCATGTTATGTGAGTTATTCTCTACCATAAATAACCTTAATTTTTAGTGCAGGTATCAAGTACTGCATTAAACACACACAATAATTTGAAGAATCCCTCAAACCATCCTACAAATACCAAAAAAACCCACCTCTTATACCACATTATCTTCCCTATAAAAACTTGAAATACATATCTGTTGGAAGGATTTCCAGCAAAGCAGCAGGAGCAAAATTAAGGATTTCCAGTAAGACAGAAAAGAGAGGACAGTATCAGATGGTGCAAATAGATGGTGCAAATACATATTTTTTTTTAATCTAGATTTTTCTTCCAGTTTACAAATTATAGTTCTTGGATCATCAGAGGATCTTCAGTATTTTATAAACACTCTCAATTTCCTGTGTGGCACAGTAACCCCTCACTTAACGTCCTAGTTGTTATGTTCTTGAAAAATGTAATGTTAAGTGCATCCAATTTCCCTATAAGAATTAATGTAAATGGTGGGGGTTAGGTTCCACTGACATTTTTTTTGCCAGACAAAAGGACATTATATACATATACAGTATATGTTTTTAAAATAATTTTAAACAAACAGTTTAATACTGTACTCACCAATGACTGTGAAGTTTGGTTGAGGCAGGGGCATAGTAGGGTCTGGGCGCGGGGGCTTTCCCCATTCCACCAGCCTGGCTGGAACCTGCACCTCCACCCCGTTCCCCGGCAGGAACACCGGGGCAGGTGGAACAGGGCAAGGCCCCGCACCCCAACCCTGCTCCCCAGCTGGAATGCCCAGCGGAGTGGCGTAAGCCCCTGCGCCCCAACACAGTCCCTGGCAGGAGCACCAGGCGGGGGAAGCCAAACAGCGTTATAAGGGAACATTGCAGGACTTTAAAAGAGTATGTTTACTAATAGGTCAGCGACCTAATAACGAAACTATGTTAACTGGGATGATAACTAAGGAGTTACTGTACTGTGTACGATAAACCCATGGAAAATTAAAAAACTAGTTAAAAGAATGCTTTTATAGTAACAGATTAACACACTCTCCAGGCATCCTCCGATCACATTTTTACAGTCATAGTAAACAAAAACTGGAAATAACCAGAACTTTGGAACTATTTCCAAAAGCATCAACATACATAGTGTCCCTGGACCAAGATGCAAATAAGACCAAACATTGCCAGTATAAAAAATTGATTATTTCAGCCAAATATCTGGGGAGGGAGGTATGCATTTGCTTTTTACACAAGTCTCCATTTTTAGTAAGAATAGGATGAATATCTGATTTGGATTGGGTACATTTAGTATATTTGTGAATTATTGAAGATCACTTGGATAATGCCTTTAATTTTCAAGTACATAGAACAGAATGACATTTCTTAATTAGCTATCATATCACAGCATCTGGACTCTTGTTACTTTTCACTGCTGAGTCAGGTAGAGGTCTCGAGTTGCAATGTAACTCTAGGGTAAAAAAAAGATTGCTAAATGTTGTATATATACACACAATACATTTGCATACACAATTAGGTATTTTTGTGCATAGGTGGTTATTTCTAAAGTTAATGTATTGTGGTTTGTTTTTTCATTGTCTAATATATTTGAAAATATGCAAGTATTTTGTATTGGAGGAAGGAACTTAGTGTTGCAGGGTGAGGTTTTGTTTGAGCTGGGCTCAAATACTTGATCGCCCATATCTTGCTATTAAAAATAAATTCTGGTTTCTTCACTTATAATGAATGGAAGAATTCATTTAACATATACCTGTAAAACATTTTCCATTAGTGAATTAGGGATGTCAAGCGATTAAAAAAAATAAATCATGTATATTCGTGCTGTTAATAATAAAATACCATTTATTTAAATATTTTTGGATATTTTCTACATTTTCAATTATTTCAATTATAATACAGACTACAAAGGGTTCAGTGCTCACTTTACATTTATTTTTTATTACAAATATTTGCACTGTATAAAAGAAACAAAAGAAATACACCTCTACCCTGATATAACGCGGTCCTTGGGAACTGAAATCTTACCATCGTATAGGTGAGATCGTGTTATATCGGGTTAGGGAGAGGAATAGCTCCCTGCCCCAGCTCACCTCCATTCTGCCTCCGCCTCCTCCCCTGAGCATGCTGCCGCTGCTCTGCTTCTCTCCCTCCAAGGCTTGCCGCGAATCAGCTGTTTGGCGCGGCAAGCCTGGGAGGGAAGGGGGAGAAGCGGAGCGGTAGCGCGCTCGTGGGAGGAGGCGGAGGTTGAGCGGAGGTGAGCTGGGGTGGGGGAGGCGCAGAGGAACCGCTTGTGGTAACACAAATTCGGATATAACAAGGTAAAGCAGCCCCACTCCCCAGAGTGCTGCTTTACCATGTTATAGCTGATTTCGCGTTATATCGGACTGCGTTATGTCGGGGTAGAGGTGTAGTATTTTTCAGTTCACCTAATGCAAATACTATAATGCAATTTCTTTATAATGAAAGCTGAACTTACAAATGTAGAATTATGTACAAAAAAAACTGCATTCAGACAAAGTAAAACTTTACATCCTACAAGTCCGCTCAGTCCTACTTCTCGTTCAGCCAATCGCTCAGACAAACAAGTTTGTTTACATTTGCAGCAGATAATGCTGCCCGCTTCTTGTTTACAATGTCACCTGAAAGTGAGAACAGGTGTTCGCATGGCACTGTTGTAGCCGGCATCACAAGATATTTACATGCCAGATGCGGTAAAGATTCATATGTCCCTTCATACTTCAACCACCATTCCAGGGAACATGTGTCCATGCTGATGATGGGTTCTGCTTATTAATGATTCAAAGCAGTCCGGACCACCACATGTTCATTTTCATCATCTGAGTCAGATGCCACAGCAGATGGTTGATTTTCTTTTTTGGTGTTTCGGATTCTGTAGTTTCTGCATGGAGTGTTGCTCTTTTAAGACTTCTGAAAGCATACTCCACACCTCGACCCTCTCAGATTTTGGAAGGCACTTCAGGTTCATAAATCTTGGGTCCAGTGCTGTAGCTATCTTTAGAAATCTCACACTGGTACCTTCTTTGCATTTTGTCTCATCTGCAGTGAAAGGTTCTTAAAACAAACAACGTATGCTGAGTCATCATCCAAGACTGCTATAAAATGAAATACATGGCAGAATATGGGTAAAACACAAAGCAGGGGAGACATACAATTCTCCCCCAAGGAGTTCAGTCACAAATTTAATTAATGTATTTTTTTAATGAGCATCATCAGCATGGAAGCATGTCTTCTGGAATGGTGGCTGAAGCACTGAAGTTTAGCATATCTGGCACATAATACCTTGCAATGCCAGCTACAAAAGTGCTCACTTTCAGGTGACTTTGCAAATAAGAAGCGGGCAGCAGCATATCCCATAAATGTAAACAAACTTGTTTATCTTAGTGATTGCCTGAACAAGAAGTAGGATTGAGTCGACTTGTAGGCTCTAAAGTTTTACATTGTTTGGTTTTTGAGTACACTTGTGTAACAAAAAATCTACATTTGTAAGTTGCGCTTTCACAATAAAGAGATTGTACTACAGAACTTGTATGAGGTGAATTAAAAATACATTTCTTTTGTTTATAGTTTTTACAGAGCAAATATTTGTAATAAAAAAGTAGGCACTGTACATCGTGTTGTAATTGAAATCAATATATTTGAAAATGTAGAAAAATCTAAAAATATGTAAAATTTCAGCTGGTCTTCTATGTAACAGTGCACTTAAAACTGCAATTAATCAGAATTATTTTTATCACGATTAATTTTTTTTAATCGGGTGAATTAACTGCAATTAATTGGCAGTCCTAAATATAATATAATATGCTGAGTTCTATTTTTCATTCTAATTCCCCTTACCCTCTCATTTGGTTTCATTTTAGTTATTAAAATATTTTCTCAAAATAATCTTAGCTTGAAGGTGCCTTTTTAAATTTCAGCTCCATTTTCCATGTATTTTTTTTTCTTGTTTGCCTTGTTAAATGTAAATCACCATCCCTACCTAAGTTAATGCAGGCCATAAAGTATGCACATAGTGGAACAAGCCAAATTTAATATTGCAGAGGACATCTCACCTTTTGGAATTTTGACTGCCTGCACTCCTGAGCCCTGCCCCGCTCCTACACCCAAACCCCTGCCCCAGCCCTGAGCCCCTTGCACATTCCAAACCCCTCATCCCCGGCTCCGTTGGGTCCTCGGCATCATCAATTTTCTTCAACTGGGTTGCCAGAAAAAAAGTTTGAAAACCACTGGTTTAGTGAAACTAATATATTGCACAGTACAGTACCATCTACTGCTCCCAGGCAGTCCTGATAAGGCTCAAACTGCTAGTCTCCTGCCACTAACTGGGGAGCTTCCAGAGCCTTTCCCTGCAGCAGGTGGTAGGAAGGGAAATGGTTCTATGCGTGGGGATGGATGGGTTTTATGGACTTGGAAGATTTGAGGAGGGCTTGGCAGCTGGCAGGAGCAGAACGGGTGAGGATTCAAAGCTGAGGGAATAGATCTGACCTGATAAGTAGGAAGAAGTACATACAAGTTCCTCGGTACTGTACAAGGCTAAGCGTCTGCATCTGTCGGGGCCCACCTTGGAGTGCTCAAAATCTTAGCTACCATCTAATTCTACAAACAAGCAGACTGTTATGTTAGTACCGCCACTCCATATGGTACCACAAGAATTTAGGTTCTTGAAAGATTTATCTGTAGCAGATGAACCAGAGTCTCCACTGCTTATAGGGATCGAGCACCTCTCAGTATTGAGACCCACTTGGTCACTGGACTTCCATCCCTGGTACAGCCCAATTCACCACCATTTTCAGCTAGGGCTTCTCCACAGGATGAGGAGGAGAACAGGGACCTCCCTTCAGTCTTTTCAATCAGTGCCGGGCTCTCCTACCCATAAATGCAGGAACCTATTTTTTGATATCCACAGAGTGAAAGAGAGGGGAATTTGGGGGAAGACATCACAGGTGGTGGAAACAACCTTGGATACTACTTCCGCGCCTGTATGGTCCCCCACAATGGCCACACTGGGCTATCTGGACTAATCAAGACTTTTATTAAGAATATTACCAAGTGATGATATTTCTAATGATGAAAGATATGTAGGATCAACCTCCACTGTCTCTTTATTTTAAATTTTATGGTCAGATTCACCGGTACAAAGCAGGCCAAGTATACTGGCCTGTTAAACTGGATTTACAGCTGCTTTGTTACCCCACAACAACACAAAACAATAAATGTCTTCTGTCCTCCATGTTCCCTTTTACATTTCCCACCCCAAAATTCCACCTCATTCCTGCTCAGGCAGAACCCAGTTCCTGCATTCCTCTGCATTCACACAAATACTATCCTCCACCCTCCTGTTGAATAGACCTGGTGCAACAGGTAGGTTCTGGGAATAAATTTTTAAGATTAAGGGTCGTAATCAATGTGCAGGGGAGAGGAGAAGTAGCTTTCTACCTGCAACTCCTTTTTCACCTTCTTTCCCCCATGCTACCCCAGTTATTTTGACTGCCAGCTGCTATTGCATTTAACTCCACCCAGCAGAACACTGGGGTTCACATTCTAGTCATTGCTTTATTGTGGTATGAAATGCTGTTTATTTCAGTTAATCTAATTCTGAATATTCTGCCTTCTAAAACTATCCTTCTGAAGATTTCACAAAGGTTTCTAAAGGCTTACTTACTCTCAAATTAATTGAGCTCCAAATAGTTCTCTTACTGTTTGTCATCAACTGACATTCAAGCTTGTAATAGAAATCACTTAAATCAGTCATCGCCCTTATTAATATTGGCTTTCCATTTCAGTTAGCTGTAGCTCTAAACACTTTTATCAAAGGGCTTTTAATCTGCATACTATATAAAGGCTAACACCATGGGTAAAAAAGTAAAAAAAAAAAAAACAAACCCCACAACCTACATCAACATTCCTCAGTGAGTATCTTCCAAGACTATGAAGGAATTCAGTCTAGGTTGCATTTGGGCAAACATGAAACAAAGCATAGTGTAGGATTTGCTTGAACTGAAAGAAACCACACCTCTTAAGAAAATCCTAGGGGAAACTAAAAGATAACCAGTTTTTGAAAGATGGATCCAAGGAGACCCAGACATGAAAAGATTTATATGCTAGGTCACTTTTGCTGTTTCATCAACTACATGTCTGGTATTCAAAGGCTTTCTATTGACAGTTAAGGTGATGTGTGCAGAAGTTATCATGTAAAATGCCACAACACATACTTGGCATCCAACACAGAGTTTCATTCATGTTCAGAGTCCAAAATGAATCCTCTCACATATACTTTTGCTAGAATACAGTTTAGTAAACACTATCTACAATCCATTATATTAAGGCTTGAAATAATGTAACTTCTAAGAATTTTGATTAACGCTATTAATCTCCAAGTATTTTTCTTATCAACTTAATTTGTTGTATGAAGCATCAAACACCTTTAACTGCAGTTATTTTTTTAGAAATGTAATGACAGAAGTTCAAAAATATTAACATTTCATAACGTAGCTGATTTATATCATACTGTATACTTCTCCAAGAAAAATTTAAGAGCATAATAGATATTTCTGTAAGTTGTAACTACTTGTTGCGTGTAATATACAATAATAATCCTCTTTGTATTGCAGGTGAAATTGGACGAAGGGAAATTTTCAAAAACAAGTCTCATTTTCAAAAGTGATTTAGGCACTTAAATCATTTAGCTATTTTTGAAAATGTTATCCTTAGGCTACCTAATCACTGAGGCACTTCTGAAAATTTTAGCCCCAACTACTAGTCTAATGGAGCTGTTTCATATCAGTATTCAAAGAATGACAGGTGAATGCTTCCTACCTGAATAAGGGGAACCATATTTTGGGCCCTCCTCCCTACACCTCAGCTGATAACTAAGTTATCGCCATTACAAACACGCCAGGAAAGAACCAATCCCCTTAATCATAGAATATCAGGGTTGGAAAGGACCTCAGGAGGTCATCTAGTCCAACCCCCTACTCAAAGCAGGACCAATCCCCAATTAAATCATCCCAGCCAGGGCTTTGTCAAGCCTGACCTTAAAAACTTCAAAGGAAGGAGATTCCACCACCTCCCTAGGTAATGCCTTCCAGTGCTTCACCACCCTCCTAGTGAAAAAGTCTTTCGTAATATCCAACCTAAACCTCCCCCACTGCAACTTGAGACCATTACTCCTTGTTCTGTCATCAGCTACCACTGAGAACAGTCTAGATCCATCCTCTTTGGAACCCCCTGTCATAAATATAAAGGGAAGGGTAAACCCCTTTGAAATCCCTCCTGGCCAGGGGAAAGCTCATCTCACCTGTAAAGGGTTAAGAAGCTAAAGGTAACCTTGCTGGCACCTGACCAAAATGACCAATGAGGAGACAAGATACTTTCAAAAGCTGGGAGGAGGGAGAGAAACAAAGGGTCTGTCTGTCTGTCTATATGCTGGTTTCTGCTGGGGATAGACCAGGAATGGAGTCTTAGAACTTTTAGTAAGTAATCTAGCTAGATATGTGTTAGATTATGATTTCTTTAAATGGCTGAGAAAAGAATTATGCTGAATAGAATAACTATTTCTGTCTGTGTATCTTTTTTGTAACTTAAGGTTTTGCCTAGAGGGGTTCTCTGTGTTTTTGAATCTAACTACCCTGTAAGATATCTACCATCCTGATTTTACAGGGGGGATTTCTTTATTTCTATTTACTTCTATTTTTATTAAAAGTCTTCTTGTAAGAAAACTGAATGCTTTTTCATTGTTCTCAGATCCAAGGGTTTGGGTCTGTGGTCACCTATGCAAATTGGTGAGGCTTTTTATCCAACATTTCCCAGGAAAGGGGGGAGTGCAAGTGTTGGGAGGATTGTTCATTGTTAAGATCCAAGGGTCTGGGTCTGTAGTCACCTAGGCAAATTGGTGAGGCTTTTTACCAAACCTTGTCCAGGAAGTGGGGTGCAAGGTTTTGGGAAGTATTTTGGGGGGAAAGACGCGTCCAAACAGCTCTTCCCCAGTAACCAGTATTAGTTTGGTGGTGGTAGCGGCCAACCAAGGACAAAGGGTGGAATATTTTGTACCTTGGGGAAGTTTTGACCTAAGCTGGTAAAGATAAGCTTAGGAGGTTTTTCATGCAGGTCCCCACATCTGTACCCTAGAGTTCAGAGTGGGGGAGGAACCTTGACACCCCCTTTCAGGTAGTTGAAAGCAGCTATCAAATCCCCCCTCATTCTTCTCTTCCGCAGACTAAACAATCCCAGTTCCCTCAGCCTCTCCTCATAAGTCATGTGTTCCAGTCCCCTAATCATTTTTGTTGCCCTCGGCTGGAAGTTTTCCAATTTTTCCACATCCTTCTTGTAGTGTGGGGCCCAAAACTGGACACACTACTCCAAATGAGGCCTCACCAATGTCGAATAGAGGGGAAAGATCACATCCCTCGATCTGTTGGCAATGCCCCTACGTACACATCCCAAAATGCCATTGGTGGTCTTGGCAACAAGGGCACACTGTTGACTCATATCCAGCTTCTCGTCCACTGTAACACCTAGGTCCTTTTCTGCAGAACTGCTGCCGAGCCATTCGGTCCCTAGTCTGTAGCGGTGCATGGGATTCTTCTGTCCTAAGTGCAGGACTCTACACTTGTCCTTGTTGAACCTCATCAGATTTCTTTTGGCCCAATCCTCTAATTTGTCTAGGTCCCTCTGTATCCTGTCCTTACCCTCCAGGTATCTACCTCTCCTCCCAGTTTAGTGTCATCTGCAAACTTGCTGAGGGTGCAATCCATACCATCCTCCAGATCATTTATGAAGTTACTGAACAAAACCAGCCCGAGGACCGACCCTTGGGGCACTCCACTTGATAGCGGCTGCCAACTAGACATGGAGCCATTAATCACTACCCATTGAGCCCGACAATCTAGCCAACTTTCTTTCCACCTTATAGTCTATTCATCCAGCTCATACTTCTTTAACTTGCTGGCAAGAATAATGTGGGAGACCGTATCAAAAGCTTTGCTAAAGTTAAGGAACAACACATTCACCGCTTTCACCTCATCCACAGGGCCACTGGATGTGAGATTAGCATGCTGAGGGAAGTAGAAGTTAAATAATTTCTGAGTAGATTCAATAAAGACAAACTCTTCTTTTTTTGGCTTTTGGGTGGAGAAAAATTTAGTTACTAGTATTTGCTTGTTTAAATCTAATAATTCAAAGCCTAAATAAGCACATCTGTGCCACTCTAAACACACCTGTTGTGAGTGGTGTTCAGATTCTCATCTTTACAGGTAAACGTTGTATAACATAGTAGAGCCCTGCAGTGAGACTGGGATCCTGCAAGTCCTGCTGCGAGATTTTAAAAAGTCCTATGCAGGACTCTATAACAGCACTAGCTATCTTGCCTTCCGGACAGCTGATTTCAACAACCTACTGCAATTCTTATGTGAGAAAGGTTACTTAACTTATCTTGAGTTAAGAATCCCCCCTTTTTTTTCCAGTGAAGACAAGGCAACTTGAGGGGGTATATTTATAGGAACATCAAGTGTACTTTTATTCAAATTGGGTTTTAGTGGTAGAAGCTCTATCCATGAAATAGCCACACACAGCTCAGGGCTTAGGAAAAGGCTTCTCATTTAACATGGATGCCTATCTCCAGCCTCAAAGAGACTATTCAAAGTGTTTAAAAAGTACAAGTAGAGAAAACTTATGACTTTTTGCCTTTAATACCATTTCCAATCATTCAATTTCTGTCAGCAAAGGACTTCCATTTGGGATTTGTACTGAACAATGTTTACATATCTGCCAATATCTGAATTTCTTATTTCCTATCTTTCGCTCCTGCTTTTTCTTCCTTCCTCCCTGCTTTTTTGTCTCTCTTCCCCTTCTCTCCTGCCCTCAATGTTATAGAATTGAATAATTACATGTCTCTTTGAATGCTTTGAAAACCCTCAGTGAGAAGCTGATACAACAAAAAGTGCCTCTGCAGAGGAATTGGACAATTAAATGCTTGGAGAAGATGGCTCAAGAGCTATAACTGAACAATGGATGTCAAATTAGAACTAGTAAAATCAACATGTTACACACACCCTTGTTTTCAGCTAAACACATTGAAGGTTAATACAAT
The DNA here is from genome assembly GCF_965140295.1 of Lepidochelys olivacea. Lineage (NCBI taxonomy): Eukaryota > Metazoa > Chordata > Testudines > Cheloniidae > Lepidochelys > Lepidochelys olivacea. The sequence continues at coordinate 107,208,432 of NC_140416.1, forward strand.
AATCTGATCCGTGCAGGTGGACTGTTGTGCCTATGTAGAGACCCACTGTCTTTATGGGCAGGAGGAGCAGCAAACCGTGGGACCCAGTCAAGTGGGAGACAGGAGCAGCCCAGGCACCCACAGAATACAGCCAGGTAGAGCAGAGGCAGGGATAAAACCAGAGAGCAGAGCTGGTGTGGGGAGCCCACCAGTAAGGAAGCCCACCAGCAGCCCACCTGTAAGGAAGAAAAGCTATTCTGTTAAAATGTGATGGCAAAACATGACCTGTGAGCCTGGGGCTGGAAAGGAAAAACCAGTGCAAGGAGGTGGACGTGGAGCATGAGATATATGGGGAGATGTGAAGTGAGTCACATCATTTTAAGCATTTAAATAATACTCAGCGATGTTAATATGTAAATAGGGGCTAGGAACATAAATAAGCATTAGAGCTGGTTAAAAAAAATCAAAAATTTGTAATTTCAATAAAACTTCATCAGAATTGTGAATTTTGGCATTTTCATTTTATTATGAAAATTACATCCCGGTTTTCAATCAGCAAAACATGAACTGTACAAAAACACCAAACCCCACCACCATGTATTCCTGAGCCTGCAGCTATATGGTCTGTATCTGAATGTGGCCTTTTCTGGACAAGAACATTTGAGACACTCAATTTTTTTTCTTTTAAATCAGAGCCAGAATTTTTTCCAAAACGGTTGAGTAAGCTATTCTTTGACACCAGTCCTGCTTAAAACATAGCAGTATGAAAAGACTGCAGCATAAAAATGGCAGAGATGTTAAAACCAATTTAAAATGTCAGTCCCAATTCTCCCAATACAGGATACGACTGACTCATTTAAGTCAACTACAGTTACTTGATCTTGTGCTTATTCTGAAGAGGCTTAACACATGCTACACAACAAAGACTAGACACATCTCAAATCTATCCTGAGAGCTTCCAGAAAACCCGACATTACAACTGTAACTCAGTGTTGATTACTTTACTTGGACTACCTGCATGAGTAAGCTGAGTAAAGTTAGCAGGGGAGAGCACACACAATGCATACCATTTCATTTCACCACCAGTGGCAGGAAAGGATTTGCTTGATTTTTCAGGCAGGGCTATTTCTTTATGAAGGGGAATTCACATCTAAATTTTTCAAAGCAACAAATGATTTGAAGTGGTTTTAAGACTAATTGTGATGGGAGAACAAAATTAGATCTGTACTGGCTTTACAAAACTCTTATTTTAAGAGCACAGAATGATACAGGGCTGTATTTTCCTTTGCATAGGAACAACATTGTTATACCCATAGGGCTTAGGACTATTTTCATTATGTTGAAGGAAAAGTACAAGAACTGCCATACTTTGCAACACAACATATTCTTTAGTGATGCAAAAAATAATCCATATCCAAAAAATGATTGGTGCAGAGAGAAGAAAATTTGGCAAAAACTGCAGAAAATTATTCTGATTTCTGCCAGAAAAGCAATTTCTAAAAAAAGAAATTTATATTTTTAAAACAAAACATTGTGAAGGTATCTCACGGATAATATGAATTTGTTTAATTTCAGGGACATCATACAGAAATTCAGCAAAATCTCTTACCTAGTTCTATTGATGCTTTCACTCAAAATATTTCAATTATTTCTGTAATACTATAAGCATGCATAGAGATTTACAGACACAAAAAGGCACATACCCTGCACCCAAGGTATTTAAGGGCTTCCAGAGTATGTCTTAAATACAGAGATGGCACAAGAGAGAACAAGTAAAAGGTCGGGTTAAGAGAGGATCTGAGTATTGCAAAATTATCTGCTGAGTCAGTAAGGAAAGCATATAGATATTTTCATTCTACAACACACTGCCATGGGCAGTAGCTGTTAAATCAATAATTGTTGTCTTGGTCATAGTTTGGATTCCACTCTGCAACTACCAACCACAAAGGAAGCCTTAAAGAGGCACTATCAGCTTAATCATATGTGCAAACAAACATTTACATAGCACACCTTTAATTATTACAAAGGGAAAAAAGTTTTAAAAGCTAATTTACTTAGCACTATTTCTCCTCTGTACTCTCAGCATTTCCCTCAGCTGGAATAATGAAAATAATTTAAGTGTTTTCACTGTCATTCATAGTCACTTTCGGGTTCTTGTAGTGCCAAAGTTTGGGTTTCAGATACTGTATAAGGATGTCATGTTTATAAAAACAGCTGCAGTAAAATAGTATTCTATATTTCACAGTCCCAAAGCACCACCTGTAGTTTCTTAATGCATGTTTATTAAACAAAAAATAGGAGATCAAGATCTCCATCTAGCCAGTTTCCAGTGTACTCTGTCGCTCTGATTTAGTTCTCTCCTCTCTGCAGTGCCTTTTGCAGATTAACTTAATATAAGTGCAAGCTAGAATGTTAGTTGCAACAACATTTTATAATAAAAAAATATAATTAAACTTTTCTGTTTCTAGTAGGTAGCTGATGTTCCAGTTAATACAGCATTTCACACATTTTTCAAAGCTGAACATCCTTTCAGAAAAATGAGACGGTCCCTACAGCTCCACCATGTGGTGTTAAAGCTTTACACATCTCTATTTATACATCTTCCATCATGACAGGTTTCAGAGTAGCAGGCGTGTTAGTCTGTATCTGCAAAAAGAACAGGAGTACTTGTGGCACCTTGGAGACTAACAAATTTATTAGAGCATAAGCTTTCATGGGCTACAGCCCATTTCATCGGATGCATAGAATGGAACATATAGTAAGAAGATATATACATACAGAGAACGAGGAAGTTGCCTTCACACCTTCTTCACCATCCCCTCTCCACTTTGGGAGATGCTTGTGTAGATCTTTGTAACATGAAATGTCCCCTCCTTTGTGTTTTGATAAGCAGTGAACTTAATAATTGTTAGCAATGTTGACATCTGGATTAGCAGCACCCATTATTATGAATGGGGCAGGTCCAACCTCAAAACTATTCTTCTACAAACTCAGGCAGACATTGCTGTATCAGCTACGCTCCCCTCACATTTTAAAGGTTTTCCTCACAACCATGGCAGCTAGAGACTTTTTCAGAAAATAACGTGAGATTCTGGAAAATAAGGCTATGTCTACACTAGAGACCTTATAACCACATAGCTGTAGCTACGCTCCTGTAAGATCTCTCATGTAGCTGCTCTATGCGGACAGGAGAAGGCTCTTCCATCAACATAATTAAACAACACCCAACGAGCAGCGACAGCCATGTCACTGGGAGAAGCTCTCTGGCCATCATAATGTGCTGAGGAGGATGTTTTTTCACACCCCCGAGCAACATAAGTTTTCCTGACATAAGTGGTAGTGTTGACATGACCTAATTCAGAGATTGCCTGGTGGGGGATATACCACACACTTTGAAAAACTGTCAGTCCATGTGCATGGGGTTTTTTTAAGATTAATTTTTTTTTCTATAATATATACTCTAGTTCAAACAGAAATTATTTTTTGGGAAGTTCTATGGTCTGTGTTATACAGGAGATCAGACTAGATAATCAGTGTGATCCTTTCTGGCTTTACAATCTATGAATTGTTGAATAAAAGAGAATTAACTCTTGAGGTGTTGGACTCATTAAATTGTGCAAAGCCTATATCTAACAAAAGTGTTGTTTATTTAAATGGCCCAGTTAAAAACACAATTAGGACTAATCTGATGAGTGTAAAGTACATGTGGGAGTTCTAAACTGCGGTGTGGGACCAGGATGTGGATTTTACCATCTGATTGACTTGTACCTGCAGACTCCTATGCTGATGCAGATTACTGGAGTGGGGTCCAAGTCAGCCCACATCATGTCATTTAATTTGGTCATTAGCCTAGCTCTTTTCTAATCTAGTGAATATTCAGTATTTGTCATTTTTATATATTCATTTTATAAATTCTATTTTTACTGTCCCCTAATTTGGCTTTTTTTTTTTTTTTTTACATACGAAATTTTTTAACTGTTTTTTCCCCCCTCTCTGGAACAATTACATAAAGGGCCGTTCTGCCCTGTTACATCAGCATAAGGGAGAGTGGAATTTAGCCCAACCTGCCATGTGCTGCAATAGGATCAGAAGGGATGTACCTTTTTACCCACATGATACCCCGCTGAAGTCAATGGTCACAAGGTTCGCCCACATGGGCCTGATGGCAGGATACGACTCCCCCCCCCCCCCACTCGTGATTACCCTGGCAACTGCAGGTTACAGCGGCTTGGTTACTACTGTCAAGATCAAATAAAACTATAAACCTTAAAATGTAAACGGCAAGAGTTCCCATTCAAATCAGCAAGAACGGGCAGAGCCACCCAGCCTTACAAGACCCCCCCTCCCCCATCAGCTCGGCTGCAAATTCGAGTCTCCCGCCCACGATTAGGACCGGAATGAAAAAGGTGGCATTGCACTCGCGTGTTTTTCAGAAACATGCTACTTGCCTTAGGTGAGCAGGCGCACAGGCTGCGGCCAGGAGAGGTCTGCTCCATGCCTGGGGGTTCAGTCCCAGCCGCCACGCACAGTCCTGCGAACATCTGCCGTGCGGGCGCGCTTGGGAGTTACCGGGGCTCCCGGCACGTGCTCCCCTTCGCGCCCCCCACGGCCCGCGGCTGCCCAGCCATGCCCAGGGAGCCTGGCGCCCGGCCGCGGCTGGGAGGCTCTGTGACCGGGGCTGGTGCAGGGCAGACAGCAATAATAACACACACCGACCGAGACTGCAGTCACCCGGGGGGGGGGGGGGCTGCTTGGCCCGTCCTTTGACTTTTCTGAAGCAGAAACACCGCACTGGCCTGAGCAATGATCCCCTGCCCCTCCCCCGCTGCAGCGTCTGAGGAAACGCTTTCTAACGCAGTCGCGGGGCGAACGGCGGAGCCTGGAGCTTCGAGTCATTCCTCCCGCTAGCCGCGCGACCGGCCTTGCCCCCGTCCCGCCCCGCCCCGCCCAGTGAACTTCAGCTCCCAGACTGCCCTTGGAAGGCCGGATCTATCCCGGTGCATTATGGAACTTATAGTTTTCCCTCTTGACGTCGCGACGAGCGAGCGGGACGGTAGGAACTACATTCCCCAGCATGCATGTGGTCCGCACCGTCGCGGATCTGCCTGCCCAAGGCAAAGCGGGATTTGTCGCCTTTGTTGGCCGCCTTTCTCGTCGGGGGGGGTGACCTCAGTGAATGACAGTTCCAGGATGCTCTGGGTCGCAGAGTCGCCCCGCCCCCGTTCAAATGTGCATGCTGGGATTTGTAGTCATGCTCTTCGGCTCTGTCGCCCATCCGGGCTGTGCGGACTACACTTCCCAGGCCGCCCCGCGGCGGGGGCGGGAGCTGATTACTGGGCGGGGTGGTGGGTGCGGCCGGCTCAGTAGTACTAGGCGGCGGCTCAGCAGCCGAAGCAGGCTCTGAGTTGTGTCTGGCTGTCTCAGTATGTCGGACGCAGGCGGCGGCGGCGGCGAGGAGGGCGGCCTGGACGTGCCGGGCTCGGCGGTGCAGAATGTGGCCGACGTCTCGGTGCTGCAGAAGCACCTGCGCAAGCTGGTGCCGCTGCTGCTGGAGGACGGCGGCGAGGCCCCGGCCGCGCTAGAGGCGGCGATGGAGGAGAAGGGCGCCCTGGAGCAGATGCGCAAGTTCCTCTCCGACCCGCAGGTGCACACCGTGCTGGTGGAGCGCTCCACGCTCAAGGGTGAGAGCCGGGCCGGGCGCCGAGCCGCTGCGGTGGGGAGAGCCGGGCGGGGAGGTGGGGGGAGCCTCCCTCCGCTGCAGATGGCAGCTGTCAAGATGGCGGCAGCCGCCGCTTTGTGCGTTGCGGTGACTGTTCTTCCCCCACTTCGTGTGACTGGGCTGGGCGGGCCTCTGGCCTCCCCCCGTATACTCACCACGCGCACACGCACGGAGTGAGGGGTGGGTCTGTGATCCTCCTATATCCCCACCCCGTCCCCCACATGCACAGTGTGGTGCACCCTGTAACCCCCTCTTGGAAGAAGGGAGACCGCCCCCTCAACAGTTCCCGAACTGATTTCCCCCCCAGGGGTGGAACTGGCTCTCCCTGTAACCTCCTGTATTGGAATAGAGAGACGAGATGCTGTAACCCACCCAGCAACACCCCTGTCCATTCCCACAGGGAGGGAATGTACCATAGCCTTGGTCCTGAAAGCTAACCCAAAACTTCTATAGAGGGGCTACTAACGTGTCTATGCTGTGGGAAGAAAAAATAGCCAGAAACTGGTACTTCAGTTTTAAATTACGGAGCTTAAGAAATCAACACTGGTCTTTGAAAAAAGACATGTGTGGACACTGTGCATTTATTGTTTTGTCAAGTTTCTAGCTTGGCTTTGCAGCACTGGAGTGCTTGGAAGCCTTGAACTTGGATCTTCACAACAGCATCTGACTTTATTGCTGTGTTGGGCCACATGTCCCCATTCTCCCCCCCCCCCCCAAAAAAAAGAGTCTTTATAAACTAAGATGTAGATGCTGGCTGAAAGGTCTTATGTAAGTAAATATAACAGCCGTTGTACCTTAACATAGACTTCCCTGTTGGTACCTGACTTGAAAAGGTAAGGGCATGATGTTCGGATTTTTCTTTGGTCAATTTGAGAAGTATCAAAGGATCATTAGTTTCTATGTGGCTAGTTCATAGATGCAGGCAGAAGGAATCTCCCAGTAATTTCATTTGAAGGCCTGTACCTGCCACAGTGTTGCAAAGTACTGCAGTGCAGTAAAAACAGTGGGTATGAGCCAGTGCTGTTGAATGGCTTGGATTGTTATTTTATGGCCTAGCCCTAGAGGCAAGAATGCTTAGCAACCGAGATATATTAACACCAGTCACATTCAGTTAAAATGGAATCATTATTTCAAAACCTGGCTGGGTACTTTTCTATGTTAGGTATTTGCATTGTGTTTCTGCCTTCCCCTTTGTACAGCAACTAGTAACTTTTTTATGGGTGAATTGCTCCTTGACAGTTAGTTAGGTGATCTGGTATGTCTAGCCCCTGATCAAAGCTGTTTTGCAATAGTTTGGGTGGAGAAGTGGGGTGAGAGTGGGAAGTCAAAGTACTTAAACACACACACAAAATGAGCCAATTGTGCTCTAACTCCAGTTGCCCCATTTATGAGACAGCTAGTATGTCTACACTGTAATGAAATCTGCAGCACAGTACCAGAGCCCAAGTCATTTGGCTTGGGCTGCTGGACTAAACATGGCAATGTAAATGTTCATCTCCAGGAGGAGACCTGACTCTGGGACCCACGCCCTGCCCTCTAATGTCTACACTGCAATTTTTAGCCCCGTCAGCCCAAGCCCCACAAGTCTGAATCAGCTGATGGGCACCAGCCACAGCTGCTCAGTGAGTTATTTTATTGCAGTGTAGATGTACCCCTGGTGCACTTGGTCCCCAGTCTACCCCAGCATGTTCAAATATTGCAGGCACAGACTATTTTTACTGTACACATCATGTTACGTCTAAGAGAAAGTGCTCTGAGAACAGTCTGCGAACATTTTGGTATTACTCATTCCTTTCTGTGATGGATACATTTCCTCACTCCTGACAGGATAAATCTTTTTTGAGGATATTGCTCTACCTAAACATCACCCAACAAATGTGCCTTGGGCCAAATGTCAAAATTGTTTGGCCCTGCTCACCCTACCTCCATCCCCTAAAAAAACCAGATCTCTAACAGGTTTCAGAGTAACAGCCGTGTTAGTTTGTATTCGCAAAAAGAAAAGGAGTACTTGTGGCACCTTAGAGACTAACCAATTTATTTGAGCATGAGCTTTCGTGAGCTACAGCTCACTTCATCGGATGCATACCGTGGAAACTGCAGCAGACTTTATATATACACAGAGAATATGAAACAATACCTCCTCCCACCCCACTGTCCTGCTGGTAATAGCTTATCTAAAGTGATCATCAGGTTGGGCCATTTCCAGCACAAATCCAGGTTTTCTCACCCTCCACCCCCCCACACAAATTCACTCTCCTGCTGGTGATAGCCCATCCAAAGTGACAACTCTTTACACAATGTGCATGATAATCAAGTTGGGCCATTTCCTGCACAAATCCAGGTTCTCTCACCCCCCTCCCAAAAACCACAGGTCTTCTAACAGGTCTTCAGCAGGATTAGTTTTTCTTCACTAGCAGAAGAATCCCTTTAAGGAGGGTCGGAGGACTCAAATGGCAAGCTGTTCCTCTGGAGCTTTTTTTAATAATTGGAGCTTGATCCGTCTGATCTTTCACTTCAGGCTTGCAACAAGTCATGTTGTGCATGTGGGTGTTTGTGTGCATAAGTATTTTTGTGATAGCATTTGTGTTGTAAACGCCAAAAGTGAAATTTTTTTTGAGTTTGGATAGCATGTTTCTGAAATATATGGAATGTCTGGATCAGATATAGATTTGATCTTTTGGGGTCTGCAAAGGACTGTTGTTCCCTTCAGGTATGTCTGTACTGTAATTAGACTCCTGCACCTGGCCTGTGCCAGCTGACTGTGGCTAAGGGGCTACTTAGACATTCGGGCTCCAGCCTGTGATGTGGGAGGGTCCCAGAGCTCAGTCTGCCCAAGCCTGTCTGCACCACAATTAACAGCCTCTTCACTCAGGTACAGGGAGCTTCGGTGATTAATTGTAGTGTAGACATACCCTCAGATGCTTTCTTTGTATAGAGGAACCATACAAAGGTGCACCTCTATATGGGGAGAGTAGTTTTGCTAAAATTCTTAAATCTTGTTTTAAACACTTCATCAAAAAGGAATCTGTTCTACACTAATAGCCTAACTTTTAAAATACCACATTCTAGAAAAGGTTTTGTTAATATTTTTAAAACTGATCCACCTGACTTTTATGGACACTCTTGGTCAGCTTCAGCCGCTAAAAATTAATAGCCTGACCACTCATATGTTGAATTTTTAAAAGATGATTAAAAACATTCTGAAAAAGTGTGCTGGAAATATAGTACTGATGAGCTCACTAGAGCTATGATTCCTGTCAGCATCACCTGGGGTAAGAGAATTTACTTCTGTTGGAAGTCGTATTCTAATGTAAATACGCGGCTGGATTGTCAGAGCTTTTACACAGCTAATACGGTAGGAAGGAGGTTGAATACCTTTAAGTGCAATGGGTAGAGTTCTAGCACTCCTGCTTTGTTACAAAGTTAAAATGTTAAGTGTTGACTTTTCTACTCTGACTTGAAAATGTAAAGCACCCAGTGCTGACTACTATCAACTCTCAGGAGAAGAGCCAGACTTCAGATCACAAAGATTCACCAGTTAATCTTATCAAACATAAATTGTGTGCTGTTAAGTGGTTGGTTTCATCTGGACATCAGGGGCATCTACCACAATGGGCTACTATTAGTCCATGGGCTTTAGGTGCTACAGTAATACGAAATAAAACTCTGGTAGTTTATCTTTTGGAGGCATTGGGAGAACAGGAGAGTAATGCTCTTGTTCTTTTTCTAGCTTGGGCGTGTCTTCCTCAGATGGAGACAGCTTTGTGCTGCATTGCAGTGGTTTCACTGCAGAAGTGCCAGCATGCACAGCGATTACATCACCTTGTGACTCACTAGCTAAATTAGGGAAACAATCGTTTTCTCTTACATTTTGTACTTTTAATCTTCTCTTTTTGTTAGTATAATTTGAAGTCTTTGAAAAATATCAAGGCTAAGTTATGAAAAGGAATAAAACTGATGATCTTGTGGCATGTTCTTGCGGGTCTTTAAGCATACTGAAATGATAAAACTGTGTAGTTTTAAAAAGCCATAACTCAGGCTTTGTATTGTGGGGAAACTCTGCAAATCTATCTCTTGAAATCAGCATGTAAGGAGTTGGCTTATTATTTTGCTTTCGCTACAGCAATTCTTACAGGAAGCAGCCTAGAAAAAAGGGGAGCAGTAGTGATCCAGAAGTAACCAATTGCTTGTAATAAAGCCGTAAAAACCTCTGTCTTGAGGAGTCATGCGTTTCTGGGTTCTAAGTTATGGTTTAGTGCAAATGAAAATATACTTTGATATGTTCTGTCCAATTCTGCTGACAACAAATGAAATCATTGTTGGTATCATTTCAATTCAGTTGCCTTGGAAATGTTGATTAAAAATCAAATACTGATCGTACAATTCTCAAGCTAAGTAACAAGGCTTCACCAGTTTTCATCTTATCTGGTTATTATAGGTAGAATCTCAAACCCCTAAAAATAAAACTTGAGCTGTATGGCACACAGTACTCTGTGTAAAGTTTCAAACCTAGATGAGAGATGGGTACAAAAGAGCTCCTGCACGAATAGGTGTGAGGTAGATGGGGTGGAGAGGGGTGGGTTCATAGGCTTTCAAGTGTGTGTTAGAGGTTTTTAATATATCACTCTGTTTGCAGAGGATGTGGGTGATGAAGGAGAAGAGGACAAAGAGTTTATATCCTATAGCATTAATACTGACATTCATTATGGGCTAAAGTCAAACAGGTGAGTGCAGTCTGACATACATGTCCTAATCTTGTGTTATACTAGAGCTACTGTAATTTACTGTATTCTGGAATTAAATGTCTTATGGTTAACTCACTTTTTTCTTTGCTCTGCAGTTTGGCATTCATTAAGCGTACACCAGTGATCGATGCTGACAAACCAGTGTCCTCCCAACTGAGAGTGCTTACTCTTAGTGAAGATTCTCCTTATGAAACATTACATTCTTTCATTAGCAATGCTGTTGCTCCCTTTTTTAAGTCCTATATCAGAGAGTCTGGCAAAGCAGACAGGTAATTCTGTTAAATGCAAATAATAAAATGTCAGTACTAATGAAAAATGGATCAAAAAGATTGTGGGGTGGGGTAAATAGGACTTGAAACAATTGTAATAGGAAAATGATCTTGAAGCTAGGCTATTGCTTATGAGATTGTCACAAATTGGTGCTGCTTGTTGAGGATGTAGTTCAAGTTACATAAAATTACATGCACTTGTGTTCATATATGCCTGTTGGTCTCGCTTTTCATTTGGTAACGTTTTTTCCCCCCAGGGATGGTGATAAAATGGCTCCATCAGTTGAGAAGAAAATTGCAGAACTTGAAATGGGACTGCTGCACTTGCAGCAGAATATTGAAATTCCAGAGATCAGTTTGCCAATTCATCCAATTATTACTAATGTTGCCAAGCAATGTTATGAGCATGGAGAAAAGCCAAAGGTTACTGACTTCGGTGACAAGGTTGAGGACCCAACTTTTCTCAACCAGCTACAGTCTGGAGTTAATCGATGGATTAGAGAAATACAGAAGGTAAAATTGCAGAACCAAATATCAGACTACTCAGTAGAAACTCCTGCGTCATTCTTTAAGGGTGTGAAAGCCTCCTCTTTTGCTGCTGGCCCCTTAACCATATAGTAAAATCTTACTCCATGCAGGAAATTCTAAACACAGGGCCAGATTCTCAGCCAGCGTAAACTGAGCTACACCAGTGTACAGTTGAGAACCTGGCTGACGTTCTTTGCCTTCAAGTAAATAGTTACTAATAAAACACTGGCTAATTTTGTGTCTTACCATTGAGGTAGTAAAAAATGACTGGTGTAAGTGCCCTTGCTGGCCCAAGTGAGGATGAAGTGCAGATGCCCTGAACTGACATCCCTAATAAATATACTTAGGCATGAATTAATCAGTTTTATGCCCAACCCAGCCACTCTGTAGGCCTCCTCTGGGGTACTTAGTAAGGCCTTCACTTTCCAGCAAGGCCCCTTCTGGCAGTCCCCTCCTTTCTGGGGAAAAGCAGTAGGGCTTCCAGCATCTCTACTCGAGCTGTGTCTGTGCTATGGTGTGTTTTGCTTCTCCTCCCCTTCTGTTACAGGAGTAATGATGCACCACTCTTCCTCCAAAGGAGCCACCGACTCCCTTGCTTGAGTCGGCTCACTTCTCTGGGCAATAATATCTATCTTCCAAAGGGGAGTGGGAGTTTTTCAAGTTGTGGTGAAGATAAATTTTGAAGAGGCTACTATACAGTGACACTTAGTTAACTTGAAATATCTGTGTCAAGACTTGAATTTTTACTTCTGGAAATAATTTGTGGATGGATGCTATAATTGAGACAAACATAAGCAAAGCTGGCTGCTCTGTCCTTAATGTATTGCAAACTTATACCTTAAGATTTCATAGGATGCATGCATATCACTTGCTCCTACACACACAGGCATAATCTAAATAATGATGAAATATTGGCTTTTTACTTTTTCATGACCAAATTCTCAGTGTTCCTGCATGGGTACACTGAGGCAAAGGATGAGGCCACAGCTTCCTTCTTTCATTTTATTGCCAGCTCCTGCAATCATTGGATTCTGGGACTGATTTAGTACACCCAGCAGGTTCCCAACGAGCATGGCTTATGTTGGGGCTGTATTCAGTGCCCTTCTGCATAACTCAGTGACTGAAACCAAATGGAGATAGGGTACCAACTACACTTGTTTTTTAAAGCAACCACAACTCCTATGTCTAAATGAGTTCAGTCTATCCCGGGTAGATACGGGGTCACTTCCACTTGGCGTCAACAACAACAGCTTTGCACCTTCTCCAGTGTACCTCCCAGAAGCCTAAAGAAATACGTTTGCTCACCTGTGAAAACACTTTAATTTGGCTCTTCTTTTACCCTAGGAATATTTTTTAATTTGCACCTTTTGTGTACAGCTACTGCAGGCAACGTTCACTATTACAGTTGTTGGTGAATTGCTTGCAGTAGGCTCGTGTAGACTAGAACTTTCCATTTTGGCATGTTGAACTATTAAAATTGTGTGGAGGCAGTTAATTGTTGTAGGTAGGTTTGCACTTCTATTAATAAACAGTTACACAACAAAAGCATGTCACTTTCTTCAACATTTCATTTATGTCTTTAAGGTGACCAAACTGGATCGAGATCCTGCGTCAGGCACGGCTTTACAGGAAATTAGTTTCTGGCTGAACTTGGAACGTGCCCTGTACCGCATTCAGGAGAAGCGTGAAAGCCCAGAAGTCCTCCTGACACTAGATATCTTGAAACATGGCAAACGTTTTCATGCTACTGTCAGCTTTGACACAGACACAGGTAAGAAATTACAATGTGCTGTAGCTTCATGAGCAGTTTCTGTGGAAGTTTAGCTCTTGTGATATAGTTACACAAGTTAAACATCAATATCACAATCAAAAAGCTTCACCTTGTATGAAGTGAAAACTATTGTCTTTAAACTGGCCAGATGGAATTGACACAATGAGGTCAATTAAATTTAACTCTCTTGTATTGTATTTAGGTCTAAAACAGGCACTGGAAACTGTAAATGACTACAATCCACTGATGAAAGACTTTCCTTTGAATGACTTGTTGTCTGCTACTGAACTGGACAAAATAAGACAGGCACTTGTGGCAATATTCACCCACCTGAGAAAAATCAGAAATACGAAGTACCCCATTCAAAGGGCACTGCGTCTAGTGGAAGCCATTTCAAGAGACCTGAGTTCTCAGCTACTGAAAGTATTGGGAACCAGAAAACTGATGCATGTTGCTTATGAAGAGTTTGAAAAGGTACGTCTAGGATGTCAAATATGGTAATAGCTAACGTAACACACTGAATGCAACTATGAGAGCATGTCGTTTGAGAGTCAAACAAGTTTACGTTCTTAAATTTTCAGGTTATGGTTGCATGTTTTGAAGTCTTCCAAACTTGGGATGATGAATATGAGAAATTACAAGTGTTGCTGAGAGATATTGTGAAGAGAAAGAGAGAAGAGAATCTGAAGATGGTGTGGCGTATCAATCCTGCCCACAGGAAACTGCAGGCTCGTCTTGATCAAATGAGGAAGTTCAGGCGCCAGCATGAGCAGCTGAGAGCAGTGATTGTGAGAGTCTTAAGACCTCAGGTAGTGTTCCACTCCTTTCTAATTGGGGTAACTGCCTATACATCTGGTAAAGATATAGTAGTTTCCCATCTCTTGATGTAAGCCTACAAGCCAGTCATGGTAAAATGTATTAACTCACAAAAGCAAAATTACTTGTGTTCCCCTGCAAACAGCCGACTAAAGGAACCACAGGTGCAAAACATAACCAACAGAGTTTGGGTAGAACCCTTAGAAGCTTTCTAAATCCACCATGGAAAGGAATATACAATCACTCTCATAGCTGTGAGCTCCTCTGATGGATCTGAAGCAAGTTAAACAGTTACTTCAAAGTTTTGATATCTGTGACATAGCGGTAAAGACCCATTTTCAGCTACATTAGAAATGTACCAGTACCAATTCAATCTGTAACTGATCACTTTTGTATTCATGCAAACAGCAATGTTTTTTCTCTGTATAATCTCTCTTCAAAAGGAAAAAGAATCTGGGGATTTATTTTCAGGCCTTGAGGGCATGTTTTTAAATTGTCTTTAGTTTTCCAAAAGGAGCAGTCCTATTCAATTATTCAGTGTTTATACCCTGACAATAGTGAAAGATATGTAATCATTTTTCAGTTTGCTTACAGACATTAATGAGAAGAATGGTATTACATTCTTCCACGTTTTCTTAATAATAAGGCTAAAGTGTCCATACTTAAATCCATGAATAAAAGCACTCTAATGCTGGCCTGTTTTTCCATGTGATTGGAAAAAATGGATCCTGCATGCAATAACTTGCTTTAAGTTTGGATCGCTTGATTTTGAATCTGGCAAATAACTACAGCACAAGTTTGAAGTGGAGAATCTCTCATTATTGCTAAACAGCGTGCAGCAGAAGATATACTCTCCTCGTCTCATTTGCAGATTAATACCCAACAGAAACCAAATTAGCACCCTTAGGTTCCAAAGGGTTTAGTCAACTGTAAGTACAGTGCAAAAAGTAATTGCATGTGTCTTTTTACAATGTGTACATAAAATGCTTCACTCTGAACATGTGTGTGACAAAGAAACGGTTAGATCAGTGAGTCTTTACTAAACTCTGTGACTTTATGCAGGTCACTGCTGTTGCCCAGCAGAATCAAGGAGATGTACCTGAACCCCAGGATATGAAGGTAGCAGAAGTCCTTTTTGATGCTGCGGACGCTAATGCTATTGAAGAAGTGAATCTTGCTTATGAGAATGTTAAAGAAGTAGATGGCTTAGATGTTTCCAAAGAAGGTACAGAAGCCTGGGAGGCAGCAATGAAACGGTATGATGAAAGAATTGATAGGGTTGAAACAAGAATAACTGCTCGTCTACGAGACCAGCTTGGCACAGCAAAGAATGCAAATGAAATGTTTCGGATCTTCTCCAGATTCAATGCTTTGTTTGTCAGACCTCACATTCGGGGTGCTATTCGTGAATATCAAACACAATTGATCCAGCGTGTAAAAGATGATATTGAGTCTCTTCATGACAAATTCAAGGTACAATACCCACAAAGTCAGGCTTGCAAAATGAGTCATGTTCGCGACTTGCCTCCTGTTTCTGGGTCTATAATCTGGGCCAAACAGATTGATCGACAGCTCACAGCCTACATGAAGCGTGTTGAAGATGTGCTTGGCAAAGGTTGGGAGAATCATGTGGAAGGCCAGAAGCTGAAGCAGGATGGAGACAGCTTCCGTATGAAGCTCAACACTCAAGAAATATTTGACGATTGGGCAAGGAAGGTTCAGCAGCGCAACCTTGGTGTGTGTGGCCGTATCTTCACTATTGAAAGCACTCGTGTTAGAGGCCGAACTGGAAATGTCCTCAAACTAAAGGTCAACTTTCTCCCAGAAATAATTACACTCTCAAAAGAAGTCCGCAACCTTAAGTGGTTTGGATTTCGTGTTCCACTTGCAATTGTCAACAAAGCTCACCAAGCAAACCAGCTCTATCCTTTTGCTATTTCTCTGATTGAAAGTGTCCGTACATATGAACGGACCTGTGAGAAGGTGGAAGAGCGTAACACTATTTCTCTGCTGGTAGCTGGCCTAAAGAAGGAAGTGCAGGCTTTGATTGGAGAAGGTATTGCCCTGGTGTGGGAGTCATACAAACTTGACCCCTATGTACAACGCCTAGCAGAGACTGTCTTCAGCTTCCAAGAAAAGGTTTGTTCTACTGATTATGTTCTTTTTTCCAAGGGAGACTCTGCACATATCGGTGGCAGTTGAGTTTATCAGCAACAAAATATTTTAGTTTTGGATTGTATACTATTCAGGACAACAGGTGTCTTCCTCTTGGAAAATAATCTTACTGTATGCAACTATTGCTTAGATTCCACAATGTCTTATAGTATTGAAGAAGTCGCTGAATAGAAAAACAATTGACAAGATGTATGCTCTCAGATTATTACCTGGTAATGTAGCAAATGTTCTCTTTAGGGGGTGGTAGAGAAACCATATCTTACAAAAAATGCTAATTTCATGAAGTAGCTACTGAACCTTTTTAGTTAGTGATTATAACATGAACACGTGTTGTATTAATGCTTTATATTCTAGTATAGCATCAGCTACCTTTTTAAAAACCTGAATGCATGTTTCTCAGTATCTCCCTTTCAGATTAAGGGAATTAGCCAAATTTTTGTGCTAATTTAGTCAAATTCTGACTTCTCCATTATCAGGCAAGTTCCCAGAGTCTTCAGTAAGTTTCAGTGAATGAAAATGTAATGACTCTCCCCCCTCTCCCCTTTGCAAGAATGGATGTAGCTCTTTTTGTGAGAGAGGGATGTTTTATCACTTCCCTCAACATGGCAGACTGCTATCAGCAAAGTACTAAAATTAAATGTTCCCTTAGGTGGATGATCTGCTCATTATTGAAGAAAAAATAGACCTGGAAGTTCGATCCTTGGAAACCTGCATGTATGATCATAAGACTTTTTCAGAAATCTTGAACAGAGTTCAAAAAGCTGTGGATGACTTGAATCTTCATTCATATTCCAATCTGCCTATCTGGGTCAATAAGTTGGATATGGAGGTAGGTCTTTCACTCAAAGTGAACGTAGCCTTCAAAGGTGTTAGGTGGCAGAGTAATTTGTCACTAACAACGTGGTCTACCACTTTCAAGTGACCTAGAGTGAGAATTTCCAATCTATTTGCCAGTTGCTTGAATATCTCTACCAAATGCCATTTAGGACATCTGGCAGGCTCTTAGGCAGACAGATAAAAGTGCTTTGCTCCCAATGACTGGAATTAATGGATTCCAGGGGAGACTTGCTAGCCTTTTAGCTGACAGGATAATAGCTAAAGGCTTAATAGATGTTTGAATGTGCGTTGACCTGAATTTAATGGGTTAGTTTAATGGCTCGCCACTGATCGCATCGGACCAGAATATTTATAGATTCTTCTCCAATTCAGACTACAGAGTTCAAGAACTCAATGAGCTCTATAACAGGAGAGGATTCTCTGGGTGCTTGACAAGAAATAGTACACTGAGGACAATACCAAATTGATAAAACCTTTCTTGAAATGCAATGAAACTTATAACTGCAAAACAGTAAAAGAATTCCAAAACTCCTGGTGGTAACATTTCTGTTATAAGTACCTTAACCTAACATACTCTCACTCCTCCTTGAGGACACAGTAATAGGAGGTGAAGGACCATCCTCACTCCTGGCATGTCCGATTACGCGATGGTGCTGGCTTCCCCCATGGTTAGGAATGTTGAGTAGTTATACTATACTGCACAAGCTGACCTGATAACGTGATCGTCTATATAGTATAGGAGAACTGAATGAAATGAATCAATGAATCAAAGGAAGAGTTTTAGAATAGAGTCGACCAATGATGAGCTGCCAAAATCTTAACAACCGGTTCCCTATAAAAAGTTCTGATTTAAGGGATGTGCCCCAGTAGGTATTTTTTGTACCAACAGGGTTATCATACGTCCGTATTTTCCCAGCTGGCGATTTAAGAACCAAAAAGCCTGACCTGCCTGGGAAAATACGGATGTATGTTAACCCTGCCTAAATTTCTTGTTTAAAAAGATGGGCCTGAACTAGAAATGAGCTCCGTTTCACATGTGTGGGTTTCACACCCTGGGGTGTGCTAGGGTGACCAGATGTCCCGATTTTATAGGGACAATCCCGATTTTTGGGGTCTTTTTTCTTATATAGGCTCCTATTACCCCCCCCACCCCCATCCTGATTTTTTCACACTTGCTGTCTGGTCACCCTAGGATGTGCACATGTGTGGGTCCCAGCTGCTCCATGCCCCCCTCGCTGAAGCAGGTGTGCAGGGTTACTGCCCTGGGAACTGCAGGGCACCAGTGGACATGGGGCCAGCTGCAGACAGGGGCGTGGGGCATGGCTAGCTGGAGGCAGGGGGTGCGGGGGTGGCTGGAGACAGGGGCTGGCTGCGGGCAGGGTGGTGGGTACTCACGGGGAGAGCGGCTCGGAGCAGCCCGAGCAGCAGGACGCGGCCCGCCAGGCAGCAGTGGGAGCCCCAGGGCCAGGGGTCGGGGGAGCAGCAGCAACAGGGCTTGTGCTCAGGGCCAGGCAGCAGCCCACGTGGCTCCCGCAGCATAGTACCCCCAGCGGCCAGAAGAGGAATTACATCACTTCCCGGCCAGAGCCCATCAAAGCCTCAGCACTGCTCGCAGGGAAGCGGGTTAACAACCAATTCTAAAACAGCTTGAAAATTTAACAGCTGGTTCGCGTGAACCGGCTCCAGCTCACCACTGGAGTCGACTCCCGAAGAGCTATTTTACAAGGTATTTTATAGGATCCTAACCTATGTAACTTAGACCCAACCTACTATACCCAAATCTTTTATTACCGAACCCTAAGAATTTTATTGGTACCCTTCTCCTATAGCTTAGTGGATTATGACACTTATTTTCTAAATATATTAAGGATTATCTCATTCCCAAAACTGCCAACCTACGCTGTATTGATGTCCTCCAAGTTGTGGTGTACCCTGCAGTTACCAACCAGTTGTAGAAGCCGGATAAATCTGTGATGTGATGTGGATAGTTCCTCCCTTTGGTTCCCCAAAGTTCAGGGACCATTCTTATCTTTGCCAAAGGTTGCCAACTTCTATGCTGACATATTTATACCTGATTATACTTTTTGCTATGTAGCAGATCTTACCAGATCTTACAGATCGGTAGGCTTCTTGCATTTCAGCAAAACTTATTATTAGGGAACACATGCCTCAACATATCCTAAATTCCAAGGAATTAATACTGATAAAATAAAATGGATTAATTTCAGAAAAAGAAACCTATTAATTGATACTGCCGGCTGGATTAATAAAATATAATAGCTAGCAAAATAATCCTGTGTGCTACATATGGCAGAGTAAGGACAGGTTCTCCAATGTGCGTGAACATCAACACCTTAATACGGACGACAATAATCCTAATGCTAAAGTGAAGTCTCTTACTTAGGATAACATGGCAGTAAATCTGACACTTAGATCCCCTCCTAAAACATGGATTTTTTTTTAAATACTCTAAACAGTAATCTAGCATGTTGACTTAAACTTCCTTTGCTTTAAAAGTGTTCGTTTAATTTAAAAAAAAACCCACTCCTGTTCTAAAGTGTAAGGCTGAATTTCCATCCTTTAAAACTCCTGCTGTATCTGAAAGTTTCAGGGATTTCTTGACAATGCGGGAATCTTTTGGAGAGAACACATGATATAAGCGTCTTTGTATCTGTTTTCATTATGGCTTCTTCCTCCCTTAGATTGAACGAATACTAGGAGTTCGTCTACAGGCTGGGCTGAGAACTTGGACCCAAGTTCTTCTTGGACAAGCTGATGATAAAGCAGAAGTTGACATGGATACAGATGCACCTCAAGTCAGTCACAAGCCTGGTGGGGAGCCAAAGATCAAAGTAAGTTACATTTGACTGTTACTCATGCTTTTTGCTAAAATAAGACCGTCCAGAACCTTGAGTAGAAATAAAAATACTCTGATAGTACAAATTGCTATATAATGTAAGTTCTTCAGGTCATGGTCCTGATTTGTATTCCTCTGGGGGTTATATGCACGCGCCATGCGTGAGAAGCTGGAGATTTTGAAAGTAGTAGTGTCTCTTGGTCCACACATACGCCCTTGCTTCGCTGAAGTCAAGGGAACCTTTGGTAGCGAGGCAGTCCCCCTTTCTACATTAGACTTTCGTCCTTCAGGCCATGTTCCCGCCCATTTCCCTATGGCTCCTGTGGATCCCCCAGTTTGAATGCTGGTGCCCTCAAAACTGGGCTTTGATTTTTTGGCATTGGAGGACTTGGATGGAGTACAGGATCTGTCCTCCCATAACCAATATGACTACCCTAAGATTCCGCAGACTCAATGGCAGTACCCTCCCTTTCCCCAGCAACTGAACCATTGGTACCCTGCTCTTTGGGGCCCTCCATAGCAATGGATCTGCCTGGTCGGCCATCCTGGGCATTGTGGTGTCAGTATCTGCCTTTGTAACCTTCCCACTACGCTCGAGAGGAGTTCCCCCACCTCGCATCTTTGACGGTTATAGAGTAGGTATTCTGAACTAGTGTTGGAAGATGCTCCTCTTAGTCCAACTCTGACAGTACTGCTGGAACCAGAGCAGTTCCCTTTGTCATCTCCAGATGCTGTAGTGTCTTCATCTCCCTCTTCGTGCCCAGGTGACTACCATCAGTTCCAAGAGCAGGCAGTGACAGAGCAGGCCCGGCAGAAATGCTGGCGCTCTCCCCCAGCAGATAATGAGGGCAAGCGACTGGACATTTTGTGTCAGAAGGTATTCTTTTCTGCCAGCCTCCAATTTCACATCTCACTTCACTCAGTATGGCTTCAGGAATCTTCAGGTGGAGGGAGTCATGGCTGCATTCATCAGGTTTCCCAAGGGAAGTAAAGAACACCATAGAGGACTTCCCGTTCAATGGGTCTCATTTCTTGAGTCAGAAGACAGATGATTCCCTCCACTCCCTCAAAGACTCCAGAGCCGCTCTGCTGTCACTGGGTATCTATGCAACAGCAACCAAGTGCAAGTCTTACTCTGCCTAGAAGTGGACTCTCTCTCCTGCAAAGGGGAGTGATAGAACCTGTTCCTATGACCTATCAGGGTGCAGGGTTCTAGTCCACCTATTTTCTAGTCCCCAAGAGGGGCATGTGGAGGCGGATCTTAAACTTCAGTCGTCTCAACCACTTCATATGCAAGCCAAAGTTTCATATGGCCACCCTAGCAACCATCGTTCCTTTGTTAGAAAGAGGCATGTGGTTTACAGCTCTCGATATGCAGGATGCTTGCTTCCACATGGATATCCATCCTACCCACAGACATTTCCTGAGATTCAAGGTTCTACATTTTGGACTCGCCACTGCTTGACAAGTCTTCACCAAAGTTTTCTCGGGAGCGGTGGACCGCTGCCAAGGGGTCCTTATATTCCCTTGATTATTTGATTGTGCTGCTAGCAGCCAAAGGGGAGGGGCATTCCTTGACCTCCATGCTGTTTACACTCCATTCCTCCCTGGTGGTGAGTGTAAACATCAGAAAATCAGTTGGATCCCACACAGTTCCTAGAATTCATTGGGGCCTGTATCAATGCAATATTAGCACATGCCCACCTCCCAGAGCCCTACAAGAGCTGATTTCCACTGCAATTTCCAGTCCTCCAGTTCTGGCCAGGGTTATTTGTACATACGTTACTGCCTTAGCTTGTCTCCACTTTCGTTGCCTACAGCTGTGCCTCCAGAGGATCTATTTTCCCATGAACTACATCACGGACTTTCTACTGATAGTTCCCCAAGAGCTTCTCTCCTCCCTCTAGCGGTGGAATGATTCAGGTCAGGTCTGAACCGGAACATCATTCTTTCCGTCCTTCAAGCATGACAATGATCATAGATATGTTACTTGTCGGATTGGGTGCACACATGGGTGAGCACATGACTCAGGAGTTTTGGACTGCTCAGGAATACTGGATGCCCATCAACGTCCTAGAACTTTGGGCGATGCGGAGAGCATGTCGCACATTTCTCACATTTAATTCATTCCTGTCATGTTCTCCTCATGTCAGACAACACTATCCCTGTTTACTAAATCAACAAACAAGGGGGCATGAGGTCACCTATGTTTTGTACGGAGGCAGTTCATCTTTGGGATTGGTGCGTTGCTCACAAGATACTGTTGTCAGTAGCATACCTTCCCAGAACTCAAGCTAAGTGCCAACTCTCTCAGCAGGAAATTCATGATGGATCACGAATGGGAGCACCACAACACCGTGGTCACCAACATTTTTAACCGCTGTGGGATTCTGACCAGGGACCTCTTCATCTCCCACACCAACAGCAAATGCACCTAATATTCCTATGGGAGACTGGGGGGGCTCAGTGACCTTTCCCAAGGTGATGCCCTGGTCCTATGTAGGTCAGACCAGATCAATTATGCCTTTCCTCCCTAGAGCTTCTGCCACGTGTCCTACACAAGATCTAATGGGAGAGAATGACGGTCACTCTGATTACCCTGTTGTGGCCTTGCCAGTTCTGGTTTCCTTTCTTCTCCACATGTCAGCATATCCCCCTGCTTCAGTGGCCAGCTTTTCCAGAACTCCTCAAACGACACTGCTGCAGGACCCAGTATCCCAATCCAGAGACTCTTACCCATCCAAAAAACAAGCTTGGATGTGATCTTCACTAGAGCAGGAATGTTCATCAGCAGTACAAGATATCCTCTTGAATAGCAGAGAAGAGTCCACAATGCAGTCCTATAGGGACAAGTGGAAGTGTTTCACCTCATGGACCCAACAAGAGGGGTCTTGCTCCTGAAAATGTGGACATCTGTCTTCTTTTGGACTATCTTCTCTCCCTGAAGACATCAGGCCTCACGCTCAATTCCATCAAGGTGCACGTAACCACTGTCCGTGCCTTTCACCCTCCTGTGGAGGGGCATTCTCTTTACTCACCCTTGACTACCAGATTTTGGAAGGACCTCCAATGGACTTATTCTCCCCTTCAGTCCATTGCTTCCCCAATGGGACCTCAACCTTGTCCTCACAGTGTTGATGAAATTGCCCTTTGAACCTCTGGCCGCCACCTCTTTCTCTCTCCTCTCCATGAAGGTCACTTTCCTGGTAGCTATTACTTCTGGGTTGGAGAAGTGAGGGTCATGGTGACAGACCCCTCCCCCTTTACTATGTTCTATAAGGACAGTGTTTCCCTATGCTTGCACCCCAAGTTTCTGACAAAGATTGTATCCCATTTTCATCTCAACCAACCCATACACTTACCTGCTTTCTTTCTGAAACCTCACGCCTCCGTGGGGGAACTGTGCCGTCACTCCCTTAACGTCTGCTGCGCCCTGGCTTTCTGCCTTCAGAGGATGAGATGATTCAGGAAGTCTCCCTAGACATTTTATCACGATTGCAGAAAGGATTAAAGGGCAAGTGATCTCTGTTCAGCAGATTTCTAAGTCAGTTTTGGGGTGTATTACACTATCAGTTATCGGGGTTGTCCCCACCCCATGAGAGCTCAAGCATAGACTACAACTGCGCTTCACAATGTATCAGTTGTAGACATATGTAGGACGGTCAAGTGGACTTCGGCATGTACCTTCTCTTCCCATTACATCTTGGCGCAAGACTCTGCGACCGATGCCTCGCTTGGCATGGCAGTGCTCTCCACTCCATGGTTCCATCATCTTCCTCGCACCCTGCTTGTTGTTAACCCTCAGTGGAATACAATAGGGACTATCACTCAAAGAAGAAGAGGTTGCAGCCTTTGTCTAAAATGTATTTTGTGTTTCTTTAGCTGGCCCAGCAGGTTCTTGTTTAGCAAAATTGAAACTTCATGTGGTGTCTTTCTATGCCTGTAGAATGTTGTACATGAACTGAGGATAACCAACCAGGTGATCTATTTGAATCCACCAATTGAAGAATGCAGATATAAGCTCTATCAAGAAATGTTTTCCTGGAAAATGGTAATACTATCGCTACCCAGAATTCAAAGTCAAAGATACCAGGTAAGCATAATAAATGTATTTATAAATCTAATAAGATGGCTCTACCTAGAACTGTTGCATTGCAGTTGTATACAGATCATGTAATCTTTAATGGTTATGAAGGAGCAGTTTTTGAAAATGAGAACTGGCCATGTATTGTGAACTTGGTATATGCAACTTCACAATTTAATTGTGGGTCTTGTCAGGTGGGTGTACACTATGAGTTGTCTGAGGAAGAGAAGTTCTATCGGAACGCCTTAACACGGATGCCTGACGGTCCTGTAGCGCTGGAGGAGTCTTATTCGGCTGTTATGGGCATTGTGACAGAGGTCGAACAGTATGTTAAGGTAGGATATGAATTCTGATTTTCAGTTTGCAATTGTAGAATAACGCATTTGTTGGATTTAGAAGAGCGCTTCTATATCTTTAATCAAAGGTAACTCCCATCAATGTACTTATGTAACTTACTTACTAATAGGTATGGCTGCAGTACCAGTGCTTATGGGATATGCAAGCTGAAAACATATACAACCGTCTTGGAGAAGATTTAAATAAGTGGCAAGCCCTCTTGGTTCAGATAAGGAAGGCTAGAGGAACCTTTGACAATGCAGAAACCAGGAAGGAATTTGGACCTGTTATCATAGACTATGGGAAGGTAAGAACTTGAAACTTTCACGCATCTTGTAAAAGTAACCTGCAGAAATAAACTTCAGAATGGGCTTATAGAGGATAAAACGAGACTTCATAACTAATAGTAATACTCGGTAAACTTTCTTGATTGCAGGTACAATCTAAGGTGAACTTGAAATATGACTCTTGGCATAAGGAAGTACTCAGTAAATTTGGCCAAATGCTAGGTCAGAACATGACAGAGTTCCATTCACAAATTTCTAAGGTAAGAATAGTCCAAACAATGATTCCTTATTACAAAATCAACTTACTACATCCACCTTTAAAATACTGGGTTTTTTCCCTCTAACAGTCCCGTCAAGAGTTGGAGCAGCATTCAGTGGACACTGCTAGCACATCAGATGCAGTGACCTTCATCACATATGTACAATCCCTGAAACGTAAAATCAAGCAGTTTGAGAAACAAGTTGAGGTAAGTTGTCACTTTCTTACTAACATCTTGTTTCTGGAAATCCGTAAAAGCTTTTCTACAGGGAGGGGACAATTGATCATGACCAGTCTAAGCCTGCTAAGAGAAACCCTGCCTCTAATTTCCTGTCCTAGTAACTCTTCTAGATAAACACTTTCAAACCACGATTCTATAGTGAGCCTTACTGAGGTACTTTATACTTCTGAGGGTTCTTTAGGCTGATTTATTGCTGATTTCTCTTTAGACTTCTGGCTATCTGAATTTCGAATTGAACTTTAGAAATTCAAGTAGGTTACCTTCTAACAATGTTTGTGTGGACTGTAGCTTTACCGCAATGGTCAGCGCTTGCTGGAGAAACAGAGGTTCCAGTTCCCTTCCTCCTGGTTATACATTGACAACATTGAAGGAGAGTGGGGTGCTTTCAATGACATAATGCGTCGCAAAGATTCTGCCATTCAGCAGCAAGTAGCAAACTTGCAAATGAAAATAGTTCAAGAGGATCGAGCAGTGGAGAGCCGTACAACTGACCTGCTGACTGACTGGGAGAAAACAAAGCCTGTGACAGTGAGTTTTTTCAGGTCTCTTTGCTGAACTCACGATAGAAAGTTTGCATTCTGTAACAGACAGGTTGTTCAGTAAACCCTGAAATAGACAGGGGGGCATAGTTGTTACTTTTACAGATTTTGATGCAGAAATGTGAATCCTCTTTAGGGGGTTTCCTAGTGACTTGGCAGAAAGTGTAGCTTGCTTTTGCTCTTGGTTTAAAATTCCAGCACTTTCCCTGACTTGCATTTTAAAACGGAAACACCTCTATTGTAACTTGATTTTTACAAATTTAACTAGCAATAAGGAGTGTGCACTTCATAGAATATTTGGTAAGAGGAAGAATCTTGTTGAGCCTGTGTCCTAAAGTAAAAGTTACTAGTGTCTGCTAAAACATCTCTCTTGCCAAGATGATTCTTTAGATGCTTACCCAGGCAAGGGATCAGTAACTCGTATACCCAGAGTTAAAGGTCTGCCAAGGAAACTGTAAATTCCTTAAAGCAGAAGAGATAGCTTAGTGTCTGATGCTAATCAGAAGTAGTTTCTGCACAGATTTGAAGTGCTAAACCCTAACTCTTAACATCTGTGCCATGTTGTCCTTCATGTGGTTCTTTCTAGGGAAACTTGCGTCCTGAGGAGGCTCTTCAAGCACTTACCATTTACGAAGGGAAATTTGGTAGGTTGAAAGATGATCGTGAGAAATGTGCAAAGGCCAAAGAAGCTCTTGAGCTAACAGATACAGGACTACTCAGTGGCAGTGAAGAACGTGTGCAGGTATAGACTGTTTTTTAAAAATCCATGAATTTGGTGCTTGTAAATGGTTCTGGACAGATGGCTTCTTGTAGGCAGAAGTCCTTCAATTCATTCATAGAGAAGCCATAGCAGTCAATGGTTCTCCCTTCATGCTGCCCTATCACTGTGCCCTAACCTTAACTGGGATGGTCCAGCCTTAGGAGTGAGTAACTCAGTCTCAATACCCATTCAGCCCTTGGCTTTTCCACTAAGACTGCAACCACAGATGTTTGAGGGCAGCTTTATAAGATGTAGAAATCTGGCCATTAAACTAAGGGTTTGTCTACGTGACAAGTAGCTTCTAAGTCAGCAGTTCTCAAACTTCAGCAACCCGAGAACCCCCATTTTGATAAAAATTTCAGGGACCCGCAACCCCCCGGCTCAGCCCCAGGCCCTGCCCCCACTCCAACCCTGCCCCCTCCATTCCCCCTTCCCTCTGTCACTCGTTCTCCCCCACCCTCACTCACTTTCACCAGGCTGGGGCAGAGGGTGGGGGTGCAGGCTCTGGAAGGGAGTTTGGGTGCAGGAGCGGGTACAGGATGTGGGCTCTGGGATGGGGTGTGGGTGCAGGTTCTGGGCTAGGGCAAGAGGTTGGGGTGCAGGAGGGGCTGAGGGGTGCGGGTTCTGTCTTGGGAGCCGCACGAGGTAAGCGCCACCTAAAGCAACCAACATATCTCTTTTAGCAGCTCCTAGGCAGGAGGGCGAGGGGGTCTCTATGCACTGCCCCTACCTGCAGGCACCATCCCTGCAGCTCCCATAGACAGCAGTTCCTGGCAAATGGGAGCTTCAGAGTCGGTGCTCAGGGCTGACGCAACACGCGGAGACCCCCCTCTTCCTCTTCTACTCCCCAACGCCCCCCCCCCCCCCGGGGCTGCGGGTAGCGGCGCTGAGCCAGGGGAGGCAGAGAGTCTGCCTTAGCCCCGCTGTGCCTCCAGACTTAGTGCCTAAAATCTCCCCAGTTTAGCTTCAGTACCCTCCAGGGAATAATGCTGTTCCCCCGCGTGCAGGTGCTGGGAGGGATGGGGAGAAGTTGAGTTGATCAGTGGGGCCCATGGACACTTGGGGACCCCCAGGGTCCAGAGCCCCCAGTTTGAGAAATGCTGTTCTAAGTCATATTTTGCTAAGCCATACTTCAGGACCTGCACTGCACTGTAGCAGCATCCACATGAGATGTTACTGCAAGGCAAGTTTGATATACTGTAGGCGTTCACTCTTGTGTGCTGTGCAGTAACTTGCTATGTAGACAAGTCCTAACTTAAGCTATTGAGCAGCCAACATATAGTAACTCCTTTTGGGCCACCAGAGATGTACTAGGCAAGCTAGGGTCAAGTCTCTGTCCAATTACCTGTACCCTGACCAAGTTTCTATCCCAATGATTTGTTTAAGAAGTTCTGTCTAACTTAGGACAGATATTTACCATCTTTTTCTATATAACTGACCAAAGTTTGATGTATCCCTTGTACTGTAGGTAGCTTTAGAAGAGTTACAAGACCTCAAAGGAGTTTGGTCTGAGCTTTCCAAGGTCTGGGACCAGATTGATCAGATGAAGGAACAGCCGTGGGTTTCAGTACAGCCTCGCAAGGTACCTTTTTTATTCAGTATATAGAAAGCATAACTACAACTATACTATTCACCTTTTGGCCTTTGAGATAAAAATACATTTAAATTCTCTAACAACTTGAAAATGAGCCAGAATATATGGCATGGGGCTTATGTACCTGGGTGTTTTTGGCATATGAAAAATAGAATTCATAACTGAGAATGCAGCCTCTATCTTAATCTAACTTGCAGCACCGAACGGCAGAAATTACTTTGTCTCATAACTGAAGCTTCAACAGGGTAAGGCTTACAAAACAAAATTTGAAAAATTGTCAGGATTGCAGAAACTACACAACCTTAACTATATTTAATTATAGGCTACGTCTTCAGAGGACAAGAATTGATGCTCTATCTGTTTCCTGAAATTAAGTTGATCTAAATTAGCACTTTTCTCAAACACTTGTCCAGCTTCACTGATGAAAAGCTATTGCCCAGCTGATGCTTCTTGGATACATAAACCTGAAACGAGGCTTCTACCTCTTATCTGCAAGGAAGAATGTCACAATTTCATGACCACTGTGATCTAGTATAAAATTACTTCATGCTGTGCTACTTCAATGATCAAGGGATAGAGAAAACTAGTATTGCGCCAACAGTTGTGAATTAATCTTAAAGCAGTACTGTTGACTCCACATAATCTGCTGAGGTGGAATATATCAACAAATGCATGGAGAATCTGTTGGAATGATGAGGTTTTGAGGGATAATTGAACGTTTTCATTCATCTAGTATATGATTTGCCTGCCTTGTATACAGCTATATTTAGTGTTAGCAAAATTAAATATATGCAGCATAGCAAAGTATGATCAATATTATGTAAGGGTGATTCTCCCATTCTTAAAGAACAGTTGAATAAAAGTGTTAAGATGACAAACTGTAAGTAAAACGGAAAACTGATAACCAGTTTACTAGAGTGATTGTGTTTATCATAATGTTGCTGGTAGATGAATTCTTCCATGGCTTCTGTATTGACAGCTTCGACAAAATTTGGACGGCTTACTGAACCAGTTGAAAAACTTCCCTGCTCGTTTGCGGCAGTATGCCTCCTATGAATATGTTCAGAGACTTCTGAAGGGTTACATGAAGGTAAGCTGTACATAATTTTTTAATTAGTTATCAAGGGTAAGTGCATCCATTAACTTAATATGTGCTGTCTCGCGTTCTAGATAAACATGCTGGTGATTGAACTGAAATCTGAGGCTCTTAAAGATCGTCACTGGAAGCAGCTGATGAAGAGGCTTCACGTTAACTGGGTTGTCTCTGAACTAACCCTGGGACAGATCTGGGATGTTGACTTGCAGAAGAATGAAGCAATTGTCAAAGATGTACTTCTTGTGGCTCAGGGAGAGATGGCTTTGGAAGAGTTCTTGAAACAGGCTAGTATCTATCATTACATATACTAGACCTGTTGTGCAGGAGAGGTTTTAGAGGTGTAAGTTAATTTGCTGACAGCTATGTAACATATTGGATTTTAGATACCCAGGATGGTGAGAGTGAAATGTTTAGATCTTCACCATATATTGTTAGTTCTCAATAACTGAATAAATTTTTAAACACACAAACTGACACAACATGAAACCCCATAGGTTTAGGGGTTTTATTAAAAGCTTCGGAAGTTTACTGAAGGTACTGTAACTTAAACTTAAAGATAAGTCAAGTAAAATATATAGCTAGTACTAACATTACTATTATAAAACTTCTAAGTAGAAGACTGGAAACTTCCTTCTGTAATTTCGTTTTGAGTTGCAATACCTTTAACTCTGACCCACAAGACATAATTATGAAATCTCCCACCATATGATTCACAGCAATCCAAGGCCTGCAGATTCATGTGCTCTGTAAAAAGATAAGAATCAAGCTCATGTAACTACATTTCTACACTACAGAATGAAATAAAGGTAATAGAATTAAAATTACTATCGGGAGTTCATAATCTGACTACTTTTTTTCTTGAAGATAAGAGAAGTGTGGAACACTTATGAACTGGATTTGGTTAACTATCAGAACAAATGTCGTTTGATTCGTGGTTGGGATGATCTCTTCAACAAGGTCAAGGAGCACATTAACAGTGTGTCTGCC
This sequence comes from Lepidochelys olivacea, assembly GCF_965140295.1. Taxonomy (NCBI): domain Eukaryota; kingdom Metazoa; phylum Chordata; order Testudines; family Cheloniidae; genus Lepidochelys; species Lepidochelys olivacea. Next base: position 107,238,311 of record NC_140416.1, read on the forward strand.
ATGAAGTTATCACCGTACTATAAGGTATAATGTAAAATTACTTTATTTTTCTTTTCAATTATCTTTGGCTCCCTCCTTGTTTTCATATTCTTTTCCTAGTGTACATTTGTTCAGCTAGCACCTTGTGTGCCAAGTTTGGCAAATTGTTAGGTGTATAAGTGGATTATACCTTTTTATAGCTTTAACCAAGCTTACAAAATTATTTCCAATTCAGTTCTTAAACTAGCTTGATTAGTGTTACTTGTCCAACTTCTTAAAATCATACTGACTTGTAGGTGAAGTTTTTTTGTTTTGTTTTGTTTTTTTTAACGGTAAACTGAATGTTAATGGTTTTTGTAACATTTAGGTGTTTGAAGAAGATGCCCTTAGCTGGGAGGACAAATTGAATCGCATCATGGCACTCTTTGATGTCTGGATAGATGTCCAAAGGCGATGGGTCTACCTGGAGGGTATCTTTACTGGTAGTGCTGATATTAAGCACTTATTGCCTGTTGAAACCCAGAGGTTCCAAAGGTATACTTCGGATTTGTGTGAAATTCTCAGTTACAGTTCAGGGCAAGCTGCACCATTGACTTTGTTCCTCTGCCTGGCCTTTGCATGAGCATCTCTTTCAAGTGATAGGTCTGCAATTCTCTCAGTGAATCCTGTGATTTGCCCCCACTTTTTTTGTTCTAGTGACCCAGAGCAAAATACTCCTGTTCACCAAATGTGTTCTCAGCAGGTCTATCTGGGTTTTGGCCCCTGCTGCAGACTTTGGAAGCTTATGACCAGTATGAGTGCAGTGACAGAACAGCTTGTTCATATAGACAAAGTTTTTTTTTTTTTTTTTCTTTTGCACATAAGAAAAGGGTTAAAACAATAAGACCTGTAAACCTATGTGACCTCGACCTTTGACTTTCCTTGCAAATTTAGGTAGCCCCTCTTGTCCCACGTATCATCTCGCATTGGGCTAAGCAGGTAGATTTCACCCTTGCAGTCTCTGCCTGTGTCCAATCTTCGTTTGATGTCTCCCACCCTGAGCTAACAAGCAGTCTCTTATCCATTTCAGAGTCTTTGACCAGGTTCAGGACATATGTCCCATGACAGACATATGCACCACGCCAGAGAGTCAGAGGTAGACTTCAGTGGTGGATTTACTGTATGGCGTGTTTGAGCGCCGGCAATTGAATTAGTCATTGTCTGGTTCTTGGGTACCGTGTGGAGTGCTCCATCTAGAATTAATCTTCAGTGTAGCATAAAGCCAGCCACCCCCTAACTCTCACACAATATTAATAAAATTAATAGATATCACCCTTTTTTACGCTCAGTAACTGAACTTGTACTATCGTATCCTTCATTTAAAGTGTGCTTAATATTTTTCTCACTCTCACTTACAGCATCAGTACTGAATTTCTGGCACTTATGAAAAAGGTATCCAAATCTCCCCTTGTAATGGATGTTCTTAACATCCAAGGTGTACAAAGGTCCCTGGAGAGATTAGCAGACTTGCTTGGAAAGATCCAGAAAGCATTGGGAGAATACCTGGAGAGGGAAAGATCCTCCTTTCCTCGGTAAGGAATTTCATCTCCTCAACCAATTGTGCTGGAATAAACTCTAATAGGAATTGTGTTTGTCTGCATGGTAGTGCCTAAGTACTACTTTTTATTGTGTTCCGATAGCAACCTTCTAGTGCATATGAAGATATCAAAACATGAATGCTTTGGAATCATAAAAAAATAAAGGTTGAACAATTTAGTCATTTTATGGTCCCATTTCCTGGGAAGTGATAAACTTCAATTTCTTTGTGTGGGTCACTTGTGATTAGTAACTTAAATGGCATAATTTGAAGATAAATATTGCGTAATAGGCTGTTTCACCTGGTACTGAATAATGAAATTCTCCAATTTAGTTTTGTTTTCGTTTAAGCTTAATGAACCCTTAGGAATCTAACCAAATACCAAAGCTTAAGAACTTGTATCATTCTATATTTGATTCATGTTGCATTCTGTTTCACCTTCAATTCTTAGTAGTGTGTGAGGTCCTTGAATTGTAGATCTAAACATAACCTCCATGTCAAGCATGTGTTCAGAATGGGAGCTTTGCTGTCTCATAATCTTTCAATACTTGGCATTTATCTGCTAATGAGGTATTAAAGTGGGAAGAAAACTCTAGATAGACTAAAAATAGTGCAGAGAACAAGCCCTGAGGTATTTTTACTATGATCTAACAGAAGTATGCAGGAAAAGAATTACGCAGCATTGCACAAACTAGCAGACATTTCCCAGTTTTATAAGGGTTATAGAGGGTTCAAGTAAATACATTAATTCTGGGCCTTCAATTAAGTGTAAAAAAAAAAAAAAATTTCACCTCAGTGGTCAGTTGTTTTAAAAAGCTTTAACCTTATCTCTAATAATAGGTTCTACTTCGTTGGTGATGAGGACTTGCTCGAAATCATAGGAAACAGCAAGAATGTAGCTAAGCTGCAGAAACATTTCAAGAAAATGTTTGCTGGAGTTTCGAGCATCATCCTGAGTGAAGATAACACTGTTGTTCTGGGGATCTCATCACGTGAAGGAGAGGAGGTAAAACTGTGTCTTTGGGGGTTTTTGCAAACTTACAAACCTGGTCGAAATTAAAACTAAAATGACACTTGATTTTAATTGTTTCAGGTGCTGTTCAAAACACCTGTCTCTATCACAGAACATCCTAAGATCAATGAGTGGCTCACACTTGTTGAAAAGGAAATGAGGGTCACCCTTGCAAAGCTGCTTGCCGAGTCTGTTACTGAAGTAGAAATCTTTGGTAAAGCAACTTCAATTGATCCCGGTCTCTATATTTCTTGGATTGACAAATATCAGGTATCCATCTTATTCACGTTTGTCTAACCAAACTATATAGTACACTTTTGTGGGAGGAACAACTCTTAGCAAAAATCTAACTGTATTTTAAATGTTCAGGCCCAGCTTGTTGTCCTGTCAGCCCAAATTGCATGGTCAGAGAATGTGGAATCTGCTCTGAATGGCATGGGTGGTGGAGACGACAGCAGTCCTCTGCACTCTGTGCTGACTAATGTTGAGGTCACGCTGAATGTGTTAGCAGACTCTGTGTTGATGGAACAGCCACCTCTCCGCAGAAGGAAATTGGAACACTTGGTAAGTAATATGCTCCTCCCCATCCTCAGTAGTCATTCGGTCTCTTACAAAATTTGAACACAATCTGTCCATCTTCAAATCATGAAAGTGACACCTAGGGAAAACTAAAATGTTCCCATCAAGATTTCTTGAGGAGCATCTGTTTCTGTAGATATTACATATGCCTGACTTGAAATAATGTCTATAAACTTAAATGTCCATGTAGCACAAGATTCTGCAGAATTATTTAGTGAATAGAAAACTCTTGGAATATACCCCCCAATCTCCTATTCTGAGAGTAGATAAGATTTATAAATCTAGAGTTTATATTAACTTTTATCTATGTATGTACATGGCTCCCATAACCATAGTGTCTGAGCTCCTTCAGCTGTTTAAAAATAAAAACCATTTACATGAGAAATAGTTTAACTTAAAACTTCTGTGTTTGTGTGAGGGGCTGTCATAGTCATGTGAAGAGCTAAACTGAAGGGTTTTTGCATTTAGCTACGAAAGTCTTAAGTCATCACTTCTTGCCCACTGAATTCATAGCATAACTCCAGCTCCTCCTAAGAAGCTCTACTTTCCACCAGACGAGTGCAACTGACAATCTGTCCTGTTGAAAGGCTCCCGTAAAATAAACCTTGAATGAAACTTCTAATTGGGGAACAAGTGTAGAGTGCATAGCCACAGAATGGTGTTTGTGGCAGTCTGTGCTGTACAAAACACAGCACTCTAGTTTCTTGGCAAGTTGGAGCTTTCACTTGGGGTGTGGCTTCACTGCTAGACATGACTTGCAGTAATCAAATCTATGGACCTTCAGCCTTACCATGTCCAAGTCTGTGCTGATACAATGAGGTGCCCATTTCTGGCCTCTTGCAGATGAAAGTTGACATTATTGTGCCTTGGGCATCCAAAAGGATTGAAGGCTCGTGATAATCTAGTCTGAGGGGAAGGTGCCCTCCATAGTTAAGTCTTAGGGGAAGCAAGTTCTTGGAAACATTTCTCTTTATCTACCAGCATCTCAGTCTTGGCTGGGTTTAGCTCTAATCAGATGAGCTTCATTCAGCTGATTCTAGCTACTGAAAGCTGGAAATGGAGATGTAGAGCTCCGTGTTGGTCTGTACCTGCTGAGATTTCAGCCCAGTGTCTTACCAGTTCTCTTGATGTCTTTATATAGACTTGTGCAGAGGATTAAAACTTGTGGGACTTCAGAGGTGAGGGCTCTTGGGGGTATGTTGGGGAGGGATGTAGAAACACTGTCCCTCTACAGCACTTGGGGTTTCTTAGAGGAAAATGTGAGCTGGTTTAAGGGCACTTTCATTCATCATTGGAGGCAGAGAAGAATATCTGGTGACTAACAGTATGTGGTGCCAGCGAAGTCTAGCAGGATGAGTATGGATAGGCTTCCTTTCTGTGCTTGTGGACAGAAAAAGTTGTCCGTAAGGACAGAACCATGCCTTGGCCTGAAGCTTGGCTGAGAGAGATCCTGTAGCAATGGACTTCTTTTTACTAGCTCCTCCTTTCTGCAAGCTAGAGGATGGATATTAGATCATGCCGTCTAGCACGGAGCAATGGCTTTTCATAAACTGAGGTGCATTGAGATGCAGTAAAATTGTTAGTTTCATTAGAGTACATGATCTTTTTTCATTGTGGTTGCTAATGAGATGCTTGTTCTCCAGATTACGGAGTTAGTGCACCAAAGAGATGTTACAAGATCACTGATCAAAAGCAAGATTGACAACTCCAAATCCTTTGAATGGCTCAGCCAGATGCGATTCTACTTTGACCCAAAACAGACAGATGTGTTGCAGCAGCTGTCCATTCAGATGGCAAATGCCAAATTCAACTACGGCTTTGAGTATCTTGGTGTTCAGGATAAACTAGTTCAGACTCCTCTTACTGACCGCTGTTACCTGACAATGACGCAAGCCTTGGAGGCAAGACTTGGAGGCTCTCCGTTTGGTAAGTTTGTACTTATTCCATATGTGTCTTCTGTTAAATGTAAAGATTGATGTTCATCAGCTATAAAATTAATAAAGTAACTTCCATAGTTGAGACTCCAATTTTGAAAAATGAGCAACACTTAGGCTATGTCTATATTTACCAGTAGATCTGCACTGCTGTAATTGATGCAGCAGGTGTTGATTTAGCGGGTCTGTTGAAGACATGCTAAATTGATGGGAGAGTGCTCTCCTACTTATTTGTTTACTCCACCTCCATGAGAAGAGTAAGGGAAGTCTAGGAGTACATCTCCTGTCGACACAGCACGGTGTAGACACTGCAGTAAGTCGACCTAAACTACATCGACTTCAGTTACATTATTCGAGTAGTGTAACTTGGGCTGACTTACCGTGGTACTGTAGCCCAGCTCGTAGACTCCAGATGTTAATATTGTCAGTTTAGTGCCTAGGAAGAGACTAATATTTTTATTGCGTTCTAAAAATAGGTCCTGCTGGTACTGGTAAAACAGAATCTGTAAAGGCCCTTGGACACCAGCTTGGCCGCTTTGTTCTGGTTTTCAACTGTGATGAAACATTTGACTTTCAGGTATAGTATTTTTAATTTAATATGAGAACATTTGTCATTTTAAGTTTAAGATCTCATAAATATGCCATTTAAGCTTGTAGATTTCAAAACGTCTTTGAAAGCTTGTTCCTGTATCTGGTAAAATAGATTCTGGTTACTTAACTGTGCTTCATTGGACTTCACTACCACCTAAAGCAGAATTGGGTTAGAAGCTGCCTGCTCTGTTTTTAGGTAGTAATTTAGCAAGAGAAGATCTGAACTGCAAGCTTTAGGAAGGTAACTTCAAGTTTTTTCAAACTACAGTCTTCCATTACCATCCCCCAGTCATATTGTGTGACCAACTGCAGTAGACCTACTTTAGTGGAAACCAAGTAGGTGTGACTGGCTAATGGATATGTTGCTGCACATACTCATTATGTCAATGGACTGCCTGATCTTTTGCAGCATCGGAACTACTTTTAAATTCTGCTGCAGGTTTAGGAGTGTGCTTGCAGAGATTTTAGTATTAATAAGTATCAGACTTCTCTAAAGAGGAATGGAAGTTGCTTAGTAGTGCCTTGTACATTCTAGAATATGGAAGTTGGCATTCAAAAACTGAAAACTCTGAGAAGCAAGAGTGGTGTGAGTGGGTAGAGAAGAGTGGAGTGGGGGGGTAGAGAAGTTGTTTCTGTTGAAAGAATAGAGAGTCTCAGCGTAAAGATACACACGCGTGCGTGCTCTCTATCTCACAATAGGGGGTTAATATATGTAACCACAATCCTGTCCAGTCTACACCAGTTTCACTGTGTACAGGGAAGAATAACCAAGGTAACGTGTGTGTACATAAAGCTTATCTTCTCTTTTTTTCTCTGCCTACAGGCAATGGGACGCATCTTCGTGGGGCTCTGCCAAGTGGGCGCATGGGGCTGCTTTGATGAGTTCAACAGACTTGAGGAGCGTATGCTTTCTGCTGTTTCTCAGCAGGTTCAGTGCATCCAGGAAGCCTTGCGAGAACATTGCAATCCAAACTATGACAAGGGTATGCAGTTTTTTCCATTGCTAATGGTTTTGTATAGCTGTTAAAAGAATGCCCTCACTTGCATGTCTGAAATAGGTCCTTTTTGAGAAATCTCCTTACTACCCCATTGGCCAGGGTTTTGGTTTTTGTTAAATTTGAAAATTTAATTTAAACATTTAAACAATTAAAGGAAGTAGCTTTCAACAGATATGCAGTCACTTTCAACATTGTGTTACTTTAGTGTTGTGGTAGAAAAAATGTTTGATTAGTTGTACCATAAACAAAAATATACAGGATACTAAAATTGAAGTTTCAACTACTGTAGTTGATAGCTAATTTGACTGAGACAAAATCAAATGTAACAAATTTTTGTGTGAACTGTTTTTAGCTTCCGCACCTATTACTTGTGAGCTGCTGAATAAACAAGTTAAAGTGAGCCCAGACATGGCTATCTTCATCACCATGAATCCTGGTTATGCGGGTAGATCAAATCTTCCAGACAACTTGAAGAAGTTGTTCCGTAGCTTGGCAATGACAAAGCCAGACCGCCAGCTGATTGCCCAGGTCATGTTGTACTCCCAGGGTTTCCGTACTGCTGAAGTGCTCGCCAATAAGATTGTCCCATTCTTCAAGTAAGTAATAGTCCCTTAAAGAAGTCTGGCCCAGACCATTAAAAGATCACTTGTGTACTTAAATCTGGATCTTAAAATGGCTCTGTAGGTAGTTTTGAAAATACAATAGCAAGAATATAGAACAGTAAGCATGCTTGACACTTTACGATTGAACATTAGTTTTGTGATCTTAGTATATCTAAAACTGACTCTGATCTCTTTTATCTTTAGACTCTGTGATGAGCAGCTCTCCTCTCAAAGTCATTATGACTTTGGCTTAAGAGCTTTGAAGAGTGTACTGATTAGTGCAGGAAATGTGAAGAGGGAGAGGATTCAGAAGATAAAGCGGGAGAAGGAAGAGCGTGGTGAAGTTGTTGATGAAGGGGAAATTGCTGAGAACCTACCTGAACAAGAGGTAAAACATACAGATTTTTTTATATTGATTCATAGCAAAGGGGTGATTACTGTAGATATGCATGTATATGAGCACTTACAGTAAAGCACCTGCTGTATCTAGCATAAACGTAATCTATTTAAGTTCACACGTTGTCGTATTTACTTGAAGTCTTGGTACTTTAGGCTACAGAAGTGGTGGTTTCAGCAGATTGAATGGAGTTTTAATCAGTGCTTGAGTTGTTGAAGTATCTTTCTCACAATAAAACAGAAGCACCTGATGGTTTGTGATCATTACAAACTTTCACCATTCCAATAAAACGAGTGGTGTCCTGACTGTATTCCAAGTGGAGTAGATGTTCTGAATGAACTCCTCTGTAGTTCACATCACTTTCAGATAAATGTTATGTAGGCAAGTACAGCTGTCACTCCTCAATTAAGGCAATTGTATTAGGTGATGGCTTAAGTATTCCCTGTATAGCATCACTTCAAGTTCATAATGCACTGTTATAAATGGTCTTGCACAAATACAAAACTCAACATCAAATAAGTTTTGCAGGGAATAAGAATGCCAAATGCAAACCTAGCAAATGTCAATATACTCTGCAGTCTTAGTATTCAGCGTGACCTGTTTGAAATATTTCTACCAATGTGACTAATGCAGATATTCATTGCTTGCCTTGTATTGTCTAATCAAAGCATGAACATTTTCTGTGTAGATTTTGATCCAGAGTGTGTGTGAAACAATGGTACCTAAACTTGTTGCAGAAGACATCCCATTGCTGTTCAGTCTCTTGTCTGATGTATTCCCTGGAGTACAGTATCATCGTGGTGAAATGACAGCCCTGCGAGAGGAGCTTAAGAAAGTGTGTCAGGAAATGTACCTTACCTATGGTGATGGAGAAGAAGTTGGTGGCATGTGGGTGGAAAAGGTACATTGTGATAGTTGTAAATCTTACAATGTGGAGTTGACAAAAGTACATGTAGCACTTTCCATATTCCGTGATACAGAAATCAAATATAACCGCTCCCCAAATAGACAGAGTACCTAAAATAAATTTCAACTTTAAGTGATTCTGGATTATTATGTTTGAATCTTAATAACTGGAAATCTTAAATCTGTTCTGTCACAGGTTCTTCAGCTCTATCAAATTACCCAGATCAATCATGGGTTGATGATGGTGGGTCCTTCTGGAAGTGGAAAGAGCATGGCTTGGAGAGTGCTGCTAAAAGCTCTGGAGCGGCTAGAGGGTGTAGAAGGTGTTGCTCACATCATTGATCCAAAAGCAATCAGCAAAGATCACCTCTATGGTACTTTGGATCCAAATACCAGAGAATGGACAGATGGATTGTTTACACATGTCCTGAGAAAGTGAGTCTTAAACATTAATAGCATATAAGTTAAGAAGTGGCTATTGGAGAGATCCTTGGATGTTGTCATTGCCATGGAGGATTGAGGAAAGGGAATATTACTGTTTTTTAACCTACACTAAATGCTTTCCTGAATTTAGGATCATAGACAATGTGAGAGGTGAATTGCAAAAACGACAGTGGATCATCTTTGATGGGGATGTAGATCCTGAATGGGTGGAGAACTTAAACTCCGTGCTGGATGACAACAAACTGCTGACTCTGCCCAATGGAGAACGTCTCAGCCTTCCACCAAATGTAAAGTTCTTTTTGTTTTTACAAACATTTTAGCATTTCTAAATAGTTTAATCTACTGAAAATTTGATAGCTCTGCTGCTTTTGGTAGCTGACATGAACAGGCTCTTACCACACAAACTGTGGGCACAGAGTAAAGTTAATATTGCATCAGAGCAAAAGTGATCTTATGCAATGGTCTGGTTCAACTCTTTAAAACTCTTCTGTGGTTATGGAGTTTGTCATGTCAGGTTTACCTTGACCCTACCAGACTAGGAAATACTAGATCATGCCTGAATGTCTAATTAGGTGTTAAGAAAAAACTTAATTTTTATACCACCTATTGGCTTCTTAGGAGTTTAGAGAAGCATGTTAACTGAGCTTTTACAGTAACTCCTTGTTTAACATTGTAAGTTATATTCCTGAAAAATGCTACTTTAAGCGAAGTGATGTTAAGCTAGTCCAGTTTCCCCATAAGAATTAATGTAAATGGGGGTAGGAGGTGGGGGGCTAGGTTCCAGGGAAACTTTTTTCCACCAGACAAGACTCGTGTGGATGTGTGTGGAATACACACATTTTTTTAAACAGTTGTATACTGTATATTGTGAAGCTTGGTTGAGGTGGTGAAGTCAGAGGGTGGGATATTTCCCAGGGAATGCCTTCCTGCGAATTGATGAACTAGCACTTGGCTGAGCTCTCAAGGGTTGTTAATACGTTGTTGTTAATGTAGCCTCACACTCTACAAGGCAGCATGAACGGAGGGAGACACAACATGGCAGTGGCTGCAAACATTCCCTGTGGGAACTGAGCGTGATGAACTCATGCTGTTCCACTGGAGCGCACCACTCCTTCCACTTTCTAAAGGCATGCATGTGTGTGTGACTGACAGCTTAGGGGAGCTGAATGGGGGGGCGCGGGGCTACTGGTCCAACCTGGTTCCTATCCCCCACCAGCTAGGCCCAATGGGCTGCTCTTTCTGCAAGCAGTGGACAAAGCAGGCAGCTGCCGAACAACATTATAAGAGAGCATTGCGCAACTTTAAGCAAGCATGTTCTCTAACAGACCATAGAATAACAGAATTGGAAGGGACCTCTGGAGGCCATCTAGTCCAACCCCCTGCCCAGAGCAGGACCAGTCCCAACTAAATCATCCCAGCCAGGGCTTTGTCAAGCCTGACCTTAAAAACTTCTAAGGAAGGGGATTCCACCACCTCCCTAGGTAACGCATTCCAGTGTTTCACCACCCTCCTAGTGAAAAAGTTTCCTAATATCCAACCTAAACCTCCCCCACTGCAACTTGAGACCATTACTCCTTGTCCTGTCATCTGCTATCACTGAGAATAGTCTAGATCCATCCTCTTTGGATCCACCTTTCAGGTAGTTAAAAACAGCTATCAAATCCCCCCTCATTCTTCTCTTCCGCAGACTAAACAAGCCCAGTTCCCTCAGCCTCTCCTCATAACTCATGTGTTCCAGTCCCCTAATCATTTTTGTTGCCCTTCACTGGACTCTCTCCAATTTCTCCACATCCTTCTTGTAGTGTGGGGCCCAAAACTGGACACAGTACTCCAGATGAGGCCTCACCAATGTCGAATAGAGGGGAACGATCACATCCCTTGATCTGCTGGCAATGCCCCTACTTATACATCCCAAAATGCCATTGGCCTTCTTGGCAACAAGGGAACACTGTTGACTCCTATCCAGCTTCTCGTCCACTGTCACCCCTAGGTCCTTCTCTGCAGAACTGCTGCCTAGCCGTTCAGTCCCTAGTCTGTAGCGGTGCATTGGCTTCTTCTGTTCTAAGTGCAGGACTCTGCACTTGTCCTTGTTGAACCTCATCAGATTTCTTTTGGCCCAATCCTCTAATTTGTCTAGGTCCCTCTGTATCCTATCCTTACCCTCCAGCGTATCTACCACTCCTCTCAGTTTAGTGTCATCCGCAAACTTGCTGAGGGTGCAATCCACACCATTCTCCAGATCATAATGAAGATATTGAACAAAACCGGCCTCAGGACCGATCCTTGGGGCAGTCCGCTAGATACCGGCTGCCAACTAGACATGGAGCCATTGATCACTACCCATTGAGCCCGACAATCTAGCCAACTTTCTACCCACCCTGTAGTGCATCCATCCAGCCCATACTTCTTTAACTTGCTGACATGATCAGTGGCTTAACAACGAAATGTCAAGTAGGACAATGTTAAGTGAGGAGTTACTGTAATAGATTCAGTAGAACATAAAATCTAACTTCTCTTAAATGTCTGCACTTTCTCTCTAGGTGCGTATCATGTTTGAGGTACAGGATCTGAAATATGCTACTCTGGCCACAGTGTCAAGATGTGGAATGGTCTGGTTCAGTGAAGATGTTCTAAGCACTGACATGATATTCAATAACTTCTTGGCCAGACTACGAAGCATCCCTCTGGATGAAGGTGAAGAGGAAGCTCAGCGCAGGCGAAAGGGCAAAGAAGATGAAGGTGAAGAAGCAGCTTCTCCAATGTTGCAGGTATAACTTGGAATGGATTGTAATACTGTGGACTGACACCAGACCCACTAAAAGTAGGAAGTGCCTTGAAAGCTTATCTTACCGGCTGTACTGAATATAAATAGAGATTGAGTTAACAAAGTATAATTTTAGGGAATACAACATGCATGACATTTTGAATCCATGCTACTGACAAACTTATTTTAAAATCTAGTGTCATGACTTAAGACTACAAACCAAGTTCCTTGAACAATGCTAATGTCTTTACCAACAGATTCAAAGAGATGCAGCAACAATTATGCAGCCCTATTTCACATCTAATGGACTTGTGACTAAAGCTCTTGAACATGCTTTCAAGTTAGAGCATATCATGGACCTCACTCGCTTGCGCTGTCTTGGTTCATTGTTCTCTATGTTGCATCAGGCTTGCCGCAATGTAGCCCAGTACAATGCAAACCATCCCGATTTCCCTATGCAGATAGAGCAACTGGAGCGTTATATCCAGGTAAAGTAAATACTTAAGCAAAGTGATCTGAAAGCCTAAAGATGAACACAGTTACCAGATTCATTGAATAGTCTCCTTGTATTTTCTTCAGCTGTCCTTCGAACACAAGTAATACTTTTTTTGCATTTGTGTGGACTAATCTTTCTCTTCTCTTCCATCAGAGATACCTGGTCTATGCAATACTGTGGTCACTTTCTGGAGACAGCCGTCTGAAAATGAGAGCAGAGCTGGGAGAATACATTAGGAGAATCACCACTGTACCATTGCCCACAGCACCCAATATACCCATAATTGATTATGAGGTAATAGCCTCTTGTACTTTGTATAGGTTAAAAACCTAATTCCTAAGGAAACAAAACCAGAATGACACTCTTTCTAAATTAACCTCTCTCAATGGGAGTAAATCAATATCTCACAAGTTAGCTCAAGGCTAGCCACTCTACATTTGATTCCCCCCACCCCCTCAGTTGGTACATAATGTACTGTGTAATCCAGCCTGCTTCTAAACTAGTCCCAAAGCATTAAATCTGTAGGTGTTAAAAACCTAACTGAGTTCACAGATTAAAGCATGAAGTTGTGTAAAATAAGATGGGGTTGTGATGACAACCCCACTGGAACACATCTGTCTCCTAAATTTAATTAACTGTATTTCTGTTCACCTAGGTGTCAATTACAGGTGAATGGGTCCCATGGCAGTCCAAGGTTCCTCAGATTGAAGTTGAGACACACAAGGTTGCTGCTCCTGATGTTGTAGTACCAACCCTAGATACCGTCCGCCATGAAGCTTTACTGTATACTTGGCTAGCGGAACACAAACCCCTAGTGCTCTGTGGCCCACCAGGTTCTGGAAAGACTATGACCCTTTTCAGTGCTCTCAGAGCCCTCCCTGATATGGAGGTAACTATTGTGTTTATGTGTGGGTTATTGAATAATAGCAAATTTTATAACAAGTAAAAGCTGCCTACAAGGTTTACTCTCGTGATTACAGCAACACCTCTCTACTTACATGACAAAAACTTCATTGTATCAGAGCTCTTTGCCCAAGTAAATGAATGTATCTTTATAACACTCTGTGAAGTAGAAACATGAACTGTAAAAGGGAGTGAAAACTGAAGCAGAAATCAGTGACTTGCCCATAGTCACCAGGAAGATCTAGACTCTTCCTAACTCCAGGAGTCCCTTAACTTCAAGGCCATCTGTTCTTCCTTTCTAACTAGCACCAGTAGTACTGGCTTTTTTCCACTTGTTCGTATTAAATCAAAAGTATTTTGAGTTCAGGTAGCTGTTCCGTCTTGGTATATGAGTGTTTAAACCTGTTAACAGTGATGAGAGACAGTATGTGTAACAGGTGGGTACTACTGGCACATAACAGACTTTGATGGCAAAGTCTATAAGGAATTTTACATATCTGTAGTGACCCAAATACTTGTGTAAACAGCATCCAGTGATCAGTATCTAGTCAACATACAGCATATATTTTCAGTCTGAAGGCCAAGTTGTAACATATATTTGTTACTGAGGAATGATAATCTATTGAAACTTTGGTTATAGATTCATAGATATTAAGGTCAGAAGGGACCATTATGATCTAGTCCAACCTCCTGCAAAACGCAGGCCACAGGATCTCACCCACCCACTCCTGTGAAAAACCTCTCGCCTATGTCTGAGCTATTGAAATCCTCAAATTGTGGTTTAAAGACTTAAAGGAGCAGAGAATCCTCCAGCAAGTCACCCGTGCCCCATGCTACAGAGGAAGGCAAAAAACCTCCAGGGCCTCTTCCAATCTGCCCTGGAGGAAAATTCCTTCTCGATCCCAAATACGGCGATCAGCTAAACCCTGAGCATATGGGCAAGATTCACCAGCCAGATACCCAGAAAAGAATTTTCTGAAGTAACTCAGATCCCACCCCATCTAACATCCCATCACAGGCCATTATTTCTAAGATTTCAAGCTATTAAAACATATCAAATGTCTTACCTCTTTCACCCCCTTTTTTTTTAAAGGTGGTTGGACTTAACTTCTCTAGTGCTACTACCCCAGAGCTACTTTTGAAAACTTTTGATCATTACTGTGAGTACAGGCGTACACCTAATGGAGTGGTGCTGGCTCCCGTGCAGCTAGGAAAGTGGCTGGTGCTGTTCTGTGACGAAATCAACTTGCCAGATATGGATAAGTATGGCACGCAGAGAGTCATATCCTTCATTAGACAGGTTTGTTTCCTTGTGAAACTAAGGATTCTACTGTTATGCTTTTATGGAAACTTTCTTATATTAAAACAATTCCCTCATTCAGATGGTGGAACATGGAGGCTTCTACCGTACATCGGATCAGACCTGGGTGAAATTAGAGAGGATTCAGTTTGTTGGAGCTTGTAACCCCCCTACCGATCCTGGAAGGAAACCACTTTCACATAGGTAAATACTATTCTGAAGCTACTAAAACTATAGTACTGATCTGCAAAATGGAGTATCTGATTCCTTTACATTCTACTATTGGAATCCAGTTTTTGTAGCATCAAATATTGGTTTAAAAATACCTTGCATCCAAATGAGCTGCTCGTTAACAGTCCATCAGGCTTCTGTTGATCTTCAATAAGTCTTGGAACACTGGAAGTTCCGAAGACTGGAAGAAAGCTGCCAAAATGCCAGTTTTTAAAAAGTGTAAATGGGATGACCTAGATCTCGGCCAAAATAATGGAGTGGCTGATACAGGACTTGATTGCCTTCTTTTAGTTGTTTTACATGTAACTAATACAAATCAACATGGGTTTATGGAGAATAGATCCTGTCAAACTAGTTTTGTTTTGTTTGAGATTGCAAATTTAGCTGATAAAGGTAATAGTGTTGACATAATATACTCACTTAGGTAAGGCATTTGACCTGGTACTACATGACAATTTGATTTAAAAACAAAAACAAACTAGAATGATATAAAAGTTACATGGCACACATTAAATGGATTAAAAACTGGCTAGCAGATAAGTCTCAAAATGTAACTGTTAACTGGGAGCCATTATTGAGTGGGCTTGTTTCCAATAGGGTTGCGCAGGGCCTGGTTTTTGACCGTATGATATTTAGCATCTTTATCAGTTACCTGGAAGAGAACAAAATAATCACTCTGTTTGTAGAGGACCCAAAAATGGGAGGATGTTAAATGACTAGGACAGGTTACTGATTCACAGCAATCTGTGTCACTTGGTAAACTGGGCGAAGCAGTTAATATGCATTTTAATAAAGCTAAATGTAAATACATACATCTAGGAACAAAGAATGTTGGCCATACTTGCAGGTTGGGGGACACTCTTCCTATTTATGATCCCCATTTAAGCATCCCAGGATTGCCTTAGCTCTTTTGGCCAGTGTTACATGTTCAGCAGGGAGCTCAAGTTCAACTGATTATCCACCATGATCCCCAAGCCCCTTTCAGGATAAAGAGGCTTATTTGATCTCTGTATTTGGTACTGATGTGACCACTGCTGGAATCTGTGTCCAGTTCTGGTGCCCACAATTAGAGAAAGATGTGGACAAATTGAAGAGTTCAGGGAAGAGTCACAAGAATGATAAAGGATTAGAAAACCTGCTTTTATAATGATGGACTCAGAATGCTCAAGCTATTTAGCTTAACAAAGAATAGGTTAAGGAGGGACTTGATTGGTCTGTAAGTACCTACATAGGGAACAAATATTTAATAATGGGCTCTTCAGCTTCCAGCCACTGGATCATGTTATACCCTTCTTTGCTAGACTGAAGCTAGACAAATTCAGATTGGAAACAAGGCAATTACCCATTGGAATAACTTACTGGGGGTGGATTCTGCATCATTCACAATTTTTAAATCGAGATGATAGCATTTTTTTCTAAAAGATGCCCTGGGAATTATTTTGGGGAAGTTCTACCGCCTGTGTTATATGGGAGGTTAGACTAGATTGCTTCTGACCTTCGACTCTCTGAGCAACACAGACTGTACTCACTCACATCCCTGTACTTCAAAGAGGACTTTGTTTTCGCCAACAGGGTGGTATCTAATGTGAGTGCTGAACATTACTCACTTCAGAGGCTGAGAATGCTGTTATGAAATTAATAGTTACTTTTACCCTATGGAACAAGCAGCTTGGATCAGAAACGAACCAATATGATGTGATATTGCAGAGTACAAGTCAGTAATTGACTCTCCTACTTTGACTTTTAGTGGCTTAATTTGAGATGAAATCTCCACCAAGGATGGCAGTTGTTTTGAATATTGAAAATAGATCGGTCAGGTCTAGTCTAGCTGACTTGGATGAAGTCTCTCCTCATATGAACACTAAGCTATTGGACCTCTTTCAGATTTTTACGCCACGTCCCTGTGGTGTATGTGGATTATCCTGGACCGGCTTCCCTTACTCAGATATATGGAACATTCAATCGTGCAATGCTGAGGCTTATCCCATCGCTCCGCACATATGCAGAACCTCTTACTGCTGCCATGGTAGAGTTCTACACAATGTCACAGGTAACGTGCTCTACACACTATCCCAACTTCTGACTAGTCCTTTTTCCTTGTTACTGTGCCACTTTAGATAAATCCCAGTGCTTTTTGTCTTGGCCTGCTTACCCAGTTTTTATTAGCAGTTGTGAGATGGGAACATGAAAAGCATTGTTTGCATGTTAATTATTGTTGCACAACTTTATCCCATTAGATACTATACCCAGTGTTTTGAATTTTTAGGAAAGGTTCACCCAAGACACACAACCACACTACATCTATTCACCTCGTGAAATGACTCGATGGGTGAGAGGTATCTTTGAAGCCTTGAGACCATTAGAAACCTTACCTGTTGAAGGCCTTATTAGGATTTGGGCACACGAAGCTTTGCGTCTCTTCCAAGACCGGTAAAGAAACTATGGAAATAGTATTAAAAGTACAAATTGATCTTTTTCTCAACTCTTTCCAGAGACTTTCCTTTAAAATAATTGAGGCCCAAGTTGAATTCTAATTTGATTCCAGATTGCTCTTTTAGATATATTAAGTATAAACACTTAAAAGGGCTCAGCTGGGCAGAATTCTCAAGTAGTTCAAATGCCAAACTCACTTTTTTTTTTTTTTTTTTGGCCAGTAATTTCAACTTCAAACGGTTGGCTCATTCATTTATCTGCTTGGAGCACAAAACTGTTGTAATGGGCAGGTTTGTGAGGTGAAGTACAGACTGCCTACGAAGACCACAGGATTATAGTTCACCTCAAATTTAAAGGTGGTAAAAACAAATAGTTTGAAAAGGCTTGGCCAATCTCAGTCCCCTTTCTTTAATTGTTGCAGTTGAGTTTGAGGATTTTATCAAATTGAGATTTTTTTTACCATATTGGACCTTAAATTGTTACGATTACACTGAAAGGATTTTCACCCTTACTCCCTTCTCACATCTTCAGGATTTGTCAAATTGAAATTGCGCTTGCTGTAGAAATGAACAAAAGTTAAAGTTCATAAAATAAGTGCCACCTTCAAAGGCTTATATATGAGGAGTAATACCTTTTGTGGATTTGAAATCTAGTCCTCTCTAAGCTCAGGGCAAGAAAAGTGTCTGTTGCATTGCTAAGTAGTTGCAAGTAGATGTAAATATGGGTCAGTTCTAATAGTATTACCCTTTGCCTTACTTGATATTTAAAACACTTCACGTATATCTGTTTTTAATAGGTGTTGCATGCTTGCTTGTAACTGTCTTTCTCTCTAACTAGACTTGTGGAAGATGAGGAGAGACGTTGGACTGATGAAAACATTGATATGGTAGCTCTGAAACATTTCCCTAACATAGACAAAGAGAAAGCTATGAGCAGACCCATCTTGTACAGCAATTGGCTGTCAAAGGTAAAGAGGGATATCTCAGTTGAAGCCTTGCCATTGACCGTTGCAGACACTAAGTATCCTATTAAGAGAGTGAATCTTTGCCCACCACTTCTCTTAGGCAGTACTCCTTCTAGTGTGCTAAACATAGTCCATGCATGTTTCAGAGTAGCAGCCGTGTTAGTCTATATTCGCAAAAAGAAAAGGAGGACTTGTGGCACCTTAGAGACTATCCAGTTTATTTGAGCATAAGCTTTCGTGAGCTATAGCTATATCGAATGCATCCAATGAAGTGAGCTGTAGCTCACGAAAGCTCATGCTCAAATAAATTGGTTAGTCTCTAAGGTGCCACAAGTACTCCTTTTTCTTTCTGCGAGTCCATGCTATGATAGAGTTTACCTTTGACAATAAGGATTGCTAATTATTTGGAGTTGGTAAGCAAACACATTTGATGCAGCATGCCATGATGGGTATCCAGCACACAGCAGAATCTGTCTGGGTATCAAGGGAGTAGAACTGTGAATTTGAAGGCAGAGCATATACCCAAACAGGGACACCTCTAGAATACCAAGGGTAACAATCCCAGAAAGTATCCTGGGGTCTTGGACTAGTGCAGTTAGGAGATGTAGGTTCTTTTTGGTTTATTTAACAAATAAGCCAGTGGTGTCCGTAACCACACTGGCTAACTAATGACTCAAAGGAGAAGTGCCACCCACTGAGTCACAAGCTTCATTTCCTAGCATCCTGGGTCTCCCAAGTGGTGTTAGATCATTGAGTTGCTTGATCTGAGGTATGACCCAAGGTGGTATGATTGTGGAGTACAAGCATACTCAATCTTCTATCTAGCTGTATGCTTTCAAAACAATAAATGCCTATAGTCGTCCCATAACAAACAATAGTGTCTGGTCAATAAACTGTTCGTGGCCTTAGACACCCTCCCTTCCACCCCCACCACCACCAGTCCTTTATATGACCTCAGCTGTTGCAACTGACTTAAAAAAAACAATTGTGTAATGCTAATATGTGGTTTGTAAAGCTTGTTGCTCTGAATATTTTAGGGTTTGCTTTTCAGTGTCCAAGCAGGTATTCATAAATCTACTTCTGTGTTTGCTGGCTAAATGCTCTCCTGTCTGTTCAGACTTATGAAAATACACGGGGTGCATGTATGTTAAGTGTATTAGATAACATAACTCAAACCAGTTGAGCCATATGTGTGTTCAAATCAGGAATTTGCAGTGATGGTAAAAGTGCCAAGGAGGAGCACAAATACCGATCTACCTGGGAATTTTCTGGCACTTATGGAATATACTGACTTATATTGCCTCTTAAAGTAATCAGTAGATCCTTTTAGATGCCTTACATTACAATGGCTCTGCGGACATGATGCACAAATAGAAAATGCATCAGGTTTTAGTGCAGCATCTGAGCTGATGTGGAAACTAGTTTTTCAACTTAAGGTGAAGGTCTGAACTGCACTGCTAAGAGGCACAGCACAGAACTCATAGCCAAAGGGGAGTGGGGTGGGGACTAAGGTAGCTTTGAGTCTTAATGGGCTGTCTAAATCGTGCAAGCCACTTCCCAGATGCCAGCAGAAATTCTGGGCGGCACTGCTGCCATGGCATGTAACATTACATGCCCTGCCCGTGGCACATACTACATCAGAGTCTGAGGGGGTCCCTGTGGCGATCCTCCTCAATTCTTGAGTTGGGAATTTGTCACTCCAGCCCCTTTCTCACCCTGCTGACCCCTCTGTGCTGGATAATCTCTCCCTTAATCTTAAATTCTAGACGGTTAGATCTCTTGCTTACATATTGGCCTCCTTATTCTAGGATTATATCCCAGTGGATCAGGAAGAGCTGAGAGACTATGTAAAAGCCAGGCTGAAAGTGTTTTATGAGGAAGAACTTGATGTGCCACTAGTGCTGTTCAATGAAGTTTTGGATCATGTGCTAAGAATTGACCGGTAAGCTGAATTTCCAACTCCTGGGTTTGTCTAGTTTGAATTATAAAACAAATCTGTATTCAGACTAGTCCGGAATGGAGCACCAGTTTGTTCTGGTGTTCTACTTGGGAGAGGCATTCTGTAAAGGGGGCGTTGTAGCAGTAGACCGAGAAATATTGCCAATAGTTACTTCAGTGTGCCCCTGAACCAGACACAGTACTAAAAAGAAAAATAATACAGGTTAAGTTTGCAAGGAAAGGAGGCTTGGAAATGTGGTGGCTAAGTCACAATTTATCAAGCAATAAATTTACTTGAAGTACCAATCTCTTTCAGAATCTTCCGCCAGCCTCAGGGTCACTTGCTTCTCATTGGAGTTAGTGGAGCAGGGAAAACTACTCTCTCACGATTTGTGGCTTGGATGAATGGTTTAAGTGTTTACCAAATAAAGGTTGGTTTGGTTCAATCACTCAGCAAAAAAACTGACTGTTAAAACTTGTAGTTGTCTTACAGATATTCTATCTTTGGTAAGATAAATGTATAAACGTAAGTCATTGTGAGGGAGGATAAGGGCTAAAAAAGATCAGTAACTATTGCTAAATCTTTATAGGTTCATAGAAAATACACAGGTGAAGACTTTGATGAAGATCTGAGAACGGTCTTAAGACGCTCTGGCTGCAAGAATGAGAAAATAGCATTTATAATGGATGAGTCAAATGTACTGGATTCTGGATTCCTGGAGAGAATGAATACTCTTCTGGCCAATGGAGAGGTAACTTGAGTAAATGTGTATAAAGTAGCAGTTATGCAGGGAAAAAAATCAAGCCTTTAAGAAAAATATACTTATTCCCTGGATTAGGTTCCTGGTCTCTTTGAAGGAGATGAATATGCCACCCTTATGACTCAATGTAAAGAGGGAGCGCAGAAAGAAGGCTTAATGCTAGATTCCCATGAAGAATTGTACAAATGGTTCACCAGTCAAGTTATTCGCAATCTCCATGTTGTGTTCACCATGAACCCATCTTCTGAGGGCCTGAAGGACAGAGCAGCTACTTCTCCAGCTCTCTTCAACAGGTAACTTATTTACTCTGTTTGGGAACTAACCTACAACTTCAGGTCTGTCTTTTTTAATTAAGAATATTGTTAATACCCTCTTGAAAAAAGAAATTTTGGAGGCTTTAATGTATGTCTTGTCCTGTCTACAGGTGTGTCTTGAACTGGTTTGGAGACTGGTCAACTGAAGCACTGTACCAAGTTGGCAAAGAGTTTACAAGCAAAATGGATCTTGAGAAGCCAAACTACATTGTGCCAGACTATATGCCAGTTGTATATGACAAGTTACCACAACCGCCATCACATCGGGAAGCTATTGTGAATAGCTGTGTATTTGTTCATCAGACCCTTCATCAGGTGTGTTCTGCCATGCTACTCGGATCTCTAGTGCCGTGTTCTAGTAGACTGACACAAGTTCAGTACAACAACGTTGCCCTCTGACAGTTTTGAGTTTAAAAAAAAATCTAGATCTTCTTCTATAATCCTAATCTTCTACATATACAAACTTTTGACAAAATCCTTTTCCTTTGAAAAGGCTAATGCTCGTCTAGCAAAACGGGGAGGCAGAACTATGGCCATCACACCACGTCACTACTTGGACTTCATCAACCATTATGCTAACTTGTTCAATGAGAAAAGGAGTGAGCTGGAGGAACAGCAGATGCATTTGAATGTTGGTCTTCGAAAGATCAAGGAAACTGTTGACCAGGTACATACCTTTAAACTTTGCTTTTTAAAATAAAATTAGAGCTATTAAAACGTTTTAAAACTGAGTTTAGTCTATATAGACTCTAATCTTACAATTCATGACAGGTGGAAGAACTGCGTAGGGACTTGAGAATAAAGAGCCAGGAGTTGGAAAAAAAGAATGCTGCAGCTAATGACAAGCTGAAAAAAATGGTGAAGGATCAGCAAGAAGCTGAGAAGAAAAAGGTGAAATCAAAGCTTTCTTTACCTTTTGTACATGTGCAGTATATTTAGAAATAATATATTACAGGCTGCACAATCTTTCTCTTAGGTTATGAGCCAAGATATTCAGGAGCAGCTGCACAAACAGCAAGCAGTAATTGCAGATAAGCAAATGAGTGTGAAGGAGGATCTAGACAAAGTCGAGCCTGCTGTCATTGAAGCTCAGAATGGTAAGTCAGCACTGACAAATAACTACAGCATGCCTGCCTTTAGGGGTTGGGGCTGATCCAAAGGCTCTTGAAGTCAGTGGGCATGCTTCCATTTGCTTCAGTGAACTTTGGGTCCTTCCCTTTATCAGCAGTATCTTAATCTTTAGTGTGGAAGCAGTAGAAATAAAATGGTTCACTAGCACTACTGAGCTTCCAAACGTCCTATTATTGCTACTGTAGACTTGCATTCTAAGCTGTATTTTTATTAAACTTTTGAGCAATAAAGTGTCTTAATGGTTCACTGTTTTTGTCAAGCTTTGCTAGATTTACTTGGTATCTTTCAGTATACCAGGCCACATTAGAATAGGAACTCCTGAAACAGGAGTAGGTCAACAAACACTAGGAAGTATCGTGAATGGAAATACTACCTACAACTTATTTACTCAAGAGTTAGTTACAATGGCGTATCAGTGGGTTGTGTAAGAGGAGGAAGGACTTCTAATTCACTATTTGATTAGCTATACAGTCACTCACTGTAGAGGCATAGCCTTGTTTTTAGGCTCCTTACCTTGTGAACTCAGTATAGCTGCCAGGTGCAAACTCTTGCTCTTGTAGTAGTGCTTGGAGGCTTCTGATAGTTCAGCTTGCTCTCACACAAGTGAGAATACTGGTGGAGAGTTTTCAAAATGTGGAAAGCATTTGGTTTTCACAAGACAGGTTTAATTCATTTTAGATATGACCTGAAGCTTAATCTCTCAACAATCTCAATGAAGATTTGCTAATTCCTGTCTTACTATTTTGCTGTCTTCTCTTCCTTTTTCTCCCCTATCAATACTCTTCCTTTCTCCTGATCGATCCGGCTTGACCACTGTGATTAGCTGTAAAATCAATAAAGAAGCAGCATCTGGTAGAGGTCCGTTCTATGGCCAACCCACCTGCAGCAGTGAAGCTAGCACTAGAATCCATCTGTCTACTATTGGGTGAAAGTACAACTGACTGGAAACAGATACGTTCCATCATTATGAGGGAAAACTTCATTCCAACTATTGTAAACTTTTCTGCTGAGGAGATCAGGTGAATAACTGCAGGTACTGAGGTACTGCTGGGAATAGAAAGAAATTTGTTCACAAGATGTCCACAATAGAAGTCTTAGTTAGTAGTCACAATTGGTGGTGATAGGGTTTGTTTTCTACCTCACAAAAAGCAAAATTAATCTCAGTGCGTATGCAGAATCTCCACCTTTTATGCGGCGAACAAAATATCAAACTCTGTCATATATTCATGAAGATGATCTATCAGGGAGCAGATATCCATCTCGGCTAAATTTTGCTCTTAAAATAAATTTTAAAGTATAGTCTGAGTAGCACATACTGCCATCAGAGCACTGGGATATAGACTATTCCCAGTAATTGAACTTAAATTTCTTTCTTTATTTCCCAGCAGTAGCCTTAAATCCTTGATTGTTGCATGCTGAATACTTTTTTCGTTCTCTTAATAGCTGTGAGCTGTATAAGGAAGCAGCATCGTGTTGAAGTAAGAGCAGTGGCCAGCCCTCCTGCTGCAGTAAAACTGGTTTTAGAATCAATCTGTCTCTTGTTTGGTGAGGAGACAAATGACTGGAAAAAGATATAATTTAATCAGCAGCTTTTCATTGTCAACTTTAATACTGACGATCTACGGTATTGGTTTTAGTTTATCTGCTGTAGTAAAGGGGCAACTTCCTCTCAGTAATTCTGCGCTGACAGTTTCAATACTTGCATACATGCTGTGTGAAACATAACTCTTCTTTTGCAGTGATTCCATCCGGGAAAAGATGAAGAAGAATTACATGTCAAATCCAAGTTACAATTACGAAATCGTAAACCGAGCATCCTTAGCGTGTGGCCCCATGGTAAAATGGGCAATTGCACAGGTAACTTCTGCAGTAGATACGCCAATGTAGAATGCTTCAGTGTTATGTGGGAAATCGAACACCTAGTGATCAGTACTAGTTCTACAGTGCTGGAAATATGCAAGGACTCAGAATCCGCAGACTTCCATCACTCAAAGATCTGTGGCGTCTTGTCTAGCTTGCTATTGTAGAGGTAAAAACAGAAATTGTCTCAAGTGAACGTGCAGAGTAAGGTGCTGAGTGTTCTTGAATACTCGGGTAACTGTCACATGATTAACAGGATCCTGCAGTACATATCATAAGAACTTTTATGTAATGATTGAAACCCTTAACTTACTTTTTCAAAAGACAGTTGAAAATATCTGTTTTCATAATCGTGATTAGTGGCTGGTCTTTTTGCTCCGTAGCCAGTTTTGTGTATGTACAGACCAGGTTTTTGTTGCCTGGTTTGATCTCGTTTCCCCCACCTGACAAGGGTGGGGAATATTTTAGAGCAGGGTGATCATGTCTGTCTTAGGGTAGGGCATCTAGTTCTGAAGTAATGTCAATGGCAAGCGCAGACAGCATCTCATCTAGCCCTGTCCAAAGGCCAGGTTGGTTATTTGTGGGTGTAGGCTTTGGCTGAGAGTTTACAGGTGGGATTTTAGAAGCTTGAGTAGAGTGCTGTTATGGGAAAACAGGAGGGCTCCTTCAGTGGGGGCAAGCTAATCCCAGGGAAAAGGAAAAAGTAATTTTGGTATTTACCCCCAAAGGGAAAGCTTCCCTCTTCTAGCCTTCCAGACTCATTGCAGTGTCTCTCCTTCCTTCATCCTACATGCCCTGAGAGAGCGCACTGGCAATTGTCTCTGCACTGCATGATTTAATTTGATCGAAATCTGGAGGCTTCACAAAGAACTTCAGTGAGATGAAGAGTGTAGTTTACACCTCTGGCTGTTCCAGGCCGCCTGCAGACTCAGAATAGTGAATCAGTTTAAGTAGAAGACTAGAAAATTAAACTTTTTAAAATGAAATCCTGAATACCTAAAATCCTGAGGGATGCCCTCAATCCATAAAAAATTATTCTTGCTGACTTGCATGGTCCCAAGTCACATGGTAAGTTCCATTCTAGAAAGTATCTAGAACTGACTGTTTACATGTTTCACAGCTGAATTATGCAGATATGTTGAAACGAGTAGAACCTCTCCGCAATGAACTACAGAAACTGGAGGATGATGCTGAAGACAATCAACAGAAAGCTAATGAGGTAGAACAGATGATTCGTGATCTCGAGGCCAGTATTGCTCGCTACAAGGAAGAGTATGCAGTGCTGATTTCAGAGGCTCAAGCAATTAAGGCAGACCTGGCTGCAGTTGAAGCAAAAGTGAGAATACTTAATGTACCATTTTGTCCATTTTACTAACTTTTCTTTGTTTTGGGGTGGGAGTAGTGGCTTTCAAACATTCTGTATACCTTTCTAAAACAGAATGCTTTAATGGCCTCTCTACTCCACAGTTTGCCTTTCAATGTGTTTCATCCTTTGCCTTTCATCCAACCTGTCCACATCTTTCCTGAAGTGTGGTATCCAGACCTAGACACAGTAATACAGCTGAGCCCTGATTGCTGTATAGATTGGGACCAATACCTCCGGTGTCTGTCTTACAACACTCCTGTTAATATGTTCCAGAATATTAGCCTTTTTTGCAGCTGCATCACATTGTTCACTCATACTCAATGTGATCCACTGTAACCCCCGGATGCTCTTCAGCCTAGCCAGCTAGATCCTACCCAGTTATTCCCTGTTTTGTAGTTTTGCATTTGATTTTTTTCCCCCTTCTTGAATTTCACTTGTGGAATTCAGATCAATTCTCCAGTTTGTCAAGGTCGTTTTGAATTGTAATCCTGTTCTCCAAAATGTTTGCAACCCTTCTATCCCTTTCCCCTACCAGAACTGTAAAATTCACAGCCCAAGAATACTAACACCCAAACTTCCGGAGTTGTACATGCACTCATAATTGTTTTCTGGACATATATAATTCTGAAAATTTGGGTCCAAAGGCTGGTGTGTTGGGCAGACTTGTTTCTCCGTATAGGTTGCAAATGCAATAATTATGGGAGCCTTCATTTTGAATAGATATATATTAGATTGACCATTCCTTAATTTCTAGGTAAACCGTAGCACAGCTCTCTTGAAGAGTCTGTCTGCTGAACGTGAAAGATGGGAGAAGACAAGTGAAACCTTCAAGAACCAGATGTCCACTATTGCAGGAGACTGTTTGCTTTCAGGAGCTTTTATTGCTTATGCTGGTTACTTTGACCAGCAAATGCGACAGAACTTGTTCACTACATGGTCCCATCACTTGCAGCAAGCAAATATCCAGGTAAAGATTGATCCACAATTACTAATGTCATGACTACCACACGTGTTAACATTGATTGTAATGAGTTACTGTTTCGTAAAGGGGAAATCACAAGGTGTTCACAAAAGATAAAGATCAAATTTGATCGGACTTTGGGCTCTCTTTGGGCAAATAATAATAATAATAATGTTTTACTCTACAGTTCCGTACAGACATTGCGAGGACAGAATACCTTTCCAATGCAGATGAGCGTCTTCGCTGGCAAGCAAGTTCTCTACCTGCAGATGACCTGTGCACAGAAAACGCTATCATGCTTAAGCGGTTTAATAGGTACTTCGTTTGTACAATAAGTACAGAATGTGTGGGGATAAACTTAACAATGGATCGGTGCACAGAACTCCCACAGAAGTCAATGGAATTTGCACACACCTATCAAAAGGAAAACTTGGTTGAAACTTTATCATCAAACTGAATATAAATGCTTGAGAGATTTTTGAGCGCTGTCTGGCATCTACATAGTACCCATGATTAGCAAATTAAATTCAAGTCTTAATAATCTCCTTCCCTTGTGTTTATAAATAAGCAAAACAATTGCATTTTTAGTGTTCTTCACTATTATACCAACTTAGCTCAAACTGAAGCTGTTAGTCTGTATTGACTGAAATGTTAAAGTATCCTTTTGATAGTTGTATCTAGTTAGATCATTAACTGTTATCTTCTCCAAACAATGACCGTGATCCTCCATATTCCATTTCATGAGCCCACATTCTCCAAAAAAGATTTAGAATATTAACTCAACCTGAGTGGACTAAATGTCTTGTATCGGAAGCCTTAAATCAATCATATGATGGAAATATTTTTTCATTAACTTAGGTATCCACTGATCATTGATCCTTCTGGACAAGCCACAGAGTTCATTATGAATGAATACAAGGACCGTAAGATCACTCGTACTAGCTTTTTGGATGATGCTTTCAGAAAGAACTTGGAAAGTGCATTGAGATTTGGTAACCCTCTACTCGTCCAGGTTAGTCTCTTGTTTACATAAATTAGAAAAAAAAAAATTGTGGTTACATTTCCCAGGAAGTACACTTGAAATCTTCACTTGCTGGGGCTTAGTTTTATTGCTACTCTGGCAATTCTGTGCTTTTCAGGAATTAAATAAATGAAGGTCCTTGTGTAGACAATGGATCAAAATGTAGCAAAGATCATCTCCCTTACCTGTTGTTCTAACTACATTGCTCCCCCTCTCCTACCATATCAAGGTCAAATTTAAAGGCCTTTCTCAGCTGTGCCCCTTGCTACTTAATAATTTGTCACCAATTGTGCCCCTTCCGCTTCACCGGTGATTTCACTTTCCAGTCTGCCTGTCCACTCCCCTTCCGTGACTCTTCACACACCATCCCTCCTGCGTAGAACAGTCCCTACACTGATCTGTAATGCTCCTGTTTTCTAAAAAAATCTTAAAACTCACTTCTATGGATATCTACAGTAAATAGTGTTGAAATAGCTAGATTGGAGCAGATGGGAGAAGTCAGATTGGCTTGATGAAAATACAAAAAGTAACGCAAATGTATGAAAGTACATCTGTCTAGAGATGGTACCCATTCCTGTAGTATCCGAGCACCTCACAATACCTTAAGAAATAAGGCTAAATTATTCCTGTAGCACAGATGGGTAAAACTGAGGCACAGATTAACTTACTTTCCAAAGGTGTCAGTCTCCATCTCCATCACCCTCTTATTGCTTGTGCTCTTAAATTGTGAGCTCTTTGAGGCAGGATTCAGGTCTAATATTTGTAGCAATGGGAGCATCACTTCTGATTGCGGCATCTTGGTGCTACTTATCTGATATCTACACAATGAAAAGAGCAAAATTAAGAGAGCCAAATCTGGAAATGTTACTTAGGTATGTAATCCATCATCCAAAATGTCTGAATAGTATTTGATAGTAAAAATTAAACTGTGTATAGCTTATTGTATGGGGAATAACAGTGGACTAACAGTTTCACACATGACCAAAACTTCATGTGGATTACTACTAGAGCTTTTCCCAAGCCGGGGAAAATATGTGATCCAGATCAAACTTTATTCAAGCTTGTTCCAGCACAGGTCCATTTAGCTACTGTTCTCTTCATTACTCTCAATTGTATTGCTGTTTAGGATGTGGAGAGCTATGACCCAGTTCTGAATCCTGTGCTGAATCGTGAAGTCCGGAGAACTGGAGGTCGAGTGCTTATTACCCTGGGAGACCAAGATATTGACTTGTCACCATCCTTTGTCATCTTCCTCTCCACCAGAGATCCAACCGTAAGGAACTCGTACAAATTTGTTTAGCTTTCAGCAGGGCAGAACATGTATTAAGCCAACAAAATGATCCTGATATTTATTTTGATAGGTTGAATTTCCCCCGGATCTCTGCTCTCGTGTTACGTTTGTCAATTTCACAGTAACTCGCAGTAGTTTACAGAGCCAGTGTCTGAATGAGGTCCTGAAAGCTGAAAGACCAGACGTTGATGAAAAACGTTCTGACCTCCTTAAACTTCAAGGTCTGTTTCTGACAAATTAAACCATAAAAATGAGTCCTAATTAGAGAATAAACTTGACTGTCTCTCTTACTAATATACAGCTATTTTTATAGTTGAGGAATGTGATATTTTGGAATGTTCTGTTTCAAAGCATATAGGAGGTATGACAAGCTGCCTAGAATAAAATGTTTCTATAGGTTATATGCAATGCATGTGATCGCAGATCTCAATTTGTTTTACTTAAGGTGAATTCCAACTGCGTTTGCGGCAGTTAGAAAAATCTCTGCTACAAGCTCTCAATGAAGTGAAGGGACGTATTTTAGATGATGACACAATCATAACTACTTTGGAGAACCTAAAGAAGGAAGCAGCAGAGGTCACCAGAAAAGTAGAAGAGACTGATATTGTCATGCAAGAGGTGGAGACTGTATCTCAGCAGTATCTGCCACTTTCTACAGCATGCAGTAGTATCTACTTCACAATGGAGTCACTAAAACAGGTTAGATAAAGTATCAAATTTAATCCCTTTCTTCCCACCAGAAATATTCAGTACTCATAACATTTTTCCAAAGTCATGCTGTATTGTTTAAATTCCCGCTATGACTACAGAAGTATGTCACGGATTGCAATAACCTCAGTGTTTGACAAACAGTAGGGCCATAAGTTCTAAACTTTTTTAACTCTTTTTAGATACACTTCTTATACCAGTATTCTCTCCAATTTTTCTTGGATATCTATCATAATGTCTTGTACGAGAACCCAAATTTGAAGGGAATTACAGACCATACCCAGCGTCTCTCAATCATCACAAAAGACCTCTTCCAGGTTCAGTATAGAATTTTCATTGACATTGTACTTAGCAAAGGGTCTTGTCCTGTGGAAATCTGATTAAGGCTCTTTATAATACAACTAACCTGTTACATTTTGTTTCGCTAGGTGGCTTTCAATAGAGTAGCTCGTGGCATGCTACATCAGGATCACATAACCTTTGCTATGCTGTTGGCCAGAATTAAACTTAAAGGCACAATTGGGTAAATATTTGAATCTTTGCTTTTTGAGATGCATCTCAGTTTTCCCATTTACATACATGAAAGCTTTGTGTTTGATGCCTTAAAGTTAACCACTACTTCAGTTGAAGACAGATACTTGACTAAAATCTACTCTACTTTTAATTTAAGGGAGCCTACATATGATGCAGAATTCCAACATTTCTTAAGAGGAAAAGAAATTGTACTCAGCACAGCATCTCTCCCAAAGATCAGTGGACTTACAACTGAACAAATGGAAGCTATGATGAGATTGAGCTGCCTTCCTGAGTTTAAGGACCTGGTTTCTAAGGTTCAAGCTGATGAGGCAAGTATCCTGGTTAAGCACTGTCACTGCACAAAATTTAGGTTAGACCTATGTTGGGTACTTGCATGGCCCCCATTGCTATAGTATGAGTACTTCACAATGTAGCTAACCTCAAACACTCCTATGAGGTACGGATGGAGTTGGGAACTGAACCACAGACTAAGTGGCTTGTCAAGTTTACACAGGAAGATTTTGAGCAGGGATTCTAACCTCAGTTTTTCCAAGCTAGTGTCCTAAGCCATGGATCGGTCTCCCCCTCTTTGTAGAAACTAGTGTACAGTTTCATTTTATTTAAGTGGACTATGCAGTATATAGTTTTAGTTTTGTTTGGGGTTTTTGCTGCAGTAAACACCCCCATCACTATCAAGACCATATAATGGTTGGCTCTGTATCCATGTGTGTAGGAAGTCCCTGTTCTGAAGATCTTACAGCTGGAATAGAATCCTAAGTGTCGTGCACAATGCATCATAATTAATATTTCTTTCAATACAGCAATTCTGTATCTGGTTGGAGAGCAGTTCACCAGAGCAGACTGTGCCATACATTTGGTCTGAAGAAAAACCTGCAAGTAAGTTCAGTTGCACCCTTACCCTGGCAAATGCCTTGCTACCAGTTTGTCTTGAATAGAATAGACCTTCATTAAAGTCTTAGAACTTAGCACTTACGAAGTTTGATAAGCACTGCAAGTTTGAAGACTTCCCTTTTCAATCTTATCAATCCACAAAACAATTGCAGCATGAGTAATGACTGTGCAGCCTGTCCCTGACTCTACCCTACCATGGGGTCTTTGCGCCAAGTGGGGGCATTGTCTTGATATTCCCCTCAGACTGCCCACAAAAAGGTGTCGGCTATTTGCAAATATAAGTAAAAAAGGCACATTCAAATAGTTTCTTCAAAACACTGTTAATTTGTTCTAGTGTAGTGACTGTGGTTCCCTGCAACAGGAATAAATTACCGTACAATCCACTGTACATAGAGAGTTGAATGGGGCATCTGTGCCTTTTGGTCATTGCCAGCCTGGTCTAACTCAGTGCTCTGTAACAGTACTCTGTACAAGGCTCTCTTATAACAAGTTTCCTGACCCTGCCTGGTCCCCTGCTAGAATTATTGCTACCTCTCTCCTCCCTCCCCCCGGCTGCCTCAACTTCTGTATTAACTGAAACTAAGACTGTTCATGCAAAGTGTAGATATTTATAGGTGGCTAGAAAGAAACTAAAGCTCTGGATTGGTGAAAACTTAAAAGAAAACTGCCACTCTTTTTTGCTTAATCTTTCCCATCTGTAAGATCACATGGCAAAGCACTTGCATGCAAAATTTGTTTGAAATAGGCTGTTTATCATTTACAGAGCTGTCTAATTGTTATAAATTGTTACTAACCAACTTTTTTCTAAAGGGAGTATTTTAAGCTCACTTTTAGTAGCTGCTGTCAAATTCTTTGGCTATGGGATCAGAATTTGCATAAGAAAAACTACACTAGTTTCCCATGGTGCTTTTATCACTGGAGCATATAGATTTCAAATGATAGGTAAACAGTCAGTAGATCTGGACAAAATCTTAACAAGGGATACTGTCAAGCTAAAAGTTTTCTGTTACAAACAACAGCTTAGTTATTTGCCTTAATAGTCTAGCATTCTTCATGTGTTATGTATTACACAATATTGCAACACTTTAGTTTCAGATCCTGCAGGAAAGCGTGTTTTTTTTTGTTTTTTTTGTTTTTTTTTTGCTGAAATCCCTAGAGACTTTATGGCAACACTTGTATAGGCTTTAGATTCTGTATATGAACTCATTGCGGAAGCATCCAAAGGCCCTAATCAAATTACGGTACTGTTGTATTAGACACTGAAGAGCTCGCAACCTGAAGAGTACTGTGTGTAAGCCTGATGGTCACATTGATAGAGATGCCTAAATCAGTTTAAGATAACCTTCTTGGGCAGAGTTACTTTTGATTGTCAGATTAATAGCAATTACCATTATGTGAATTTCAGTATAGAGTACTGCATTTAGCAGCTTGTATCTCAGTCTTTAAAAGCTGTAGTTGTTTTAAGTCTTTTTTTCTTTCTTCAATAATTTGATTAACACAGTTCAAGGATTGGGAAGAAAATTATCAAATTATTATGACCTGTTAAGCGTCAGGAACAATAACACACACTCTCTCTTCTTTTCTCATTTTAGCCCCTATTGGGCAGGCCGTTCATCGTTTGCTCTTGATCCAGGCATTCCGTCCAGATCGTCTGCTGGCCATGGCACATGCCTTTGTTTCAGCAAACCTTGGCGAATCCTTTATGTCCATTATGGAGCAGCCCTTAGATCTGACACACATTGTAGATACTGAGGTAAATTATAGGAATGGAAATACTTTTAAAACATGACATCGTATCAAGGGCATACATCTCTGGTGGTGGCACATCAGACTGCTCTGCCTCAGTTTGAGGTGATGGGTGTCCGTTATAGGCTTCAGCACTGAGAGAACAGTATTCCTAGGATCCTTTAGCTAAAACTATTGCAGTATAACACTTACTAGCTATGCTGAACACACTTATTACAGTAGCATAAGGGATGAAGGGAATTTACCTTCCCCCCCACAGATTTGGGGGAGGTGCATAATTATCAATATGGTTTATTCTTATGGTAATTGTAAATGTTTTGTTTGAATGCCCTGGATTGTAGGTGAAACCTAATACTCCTGTTCTGATGTGTTCTGTACCTGGCTATGATGCCAGTGGCCATGTTGAAGATCTTGCCACTGAACAAAACACACAGATTACCTCTATTGCTATAGGTAAGAATACATTATCATTAGGTTTGGCAGAACTTGACTTTCATTTTTGTTTTATAATTTTTGACAGATACTGATTATTTTTTTAAGATCACTTAACAGTTTTAAAACTTTCAGTGGAGGGGAATCATGGGGGAGACAGTTTATTTAATGACAGACATTGGGATTCAAAAAGTTAAAGCTTTATCATAAACACAAATTGTCAACATCACTTGTAAAAATATACGAAGTAAATATCCTTAAATCTGTCTTCAAGCAGCATTTTTATTGTTTTCCTGTCTGTAAGTGTGTGTTTGATTCAGATATTTTTTTCATCTTTGTGTGTGTGCATGCATGGTGAAATTAACATTTACTAATTTAAGAAAAGCAAATTGTTCCAGGCAGTTGTTATGTTTGTCTTATTTCTTACCACCTCATATAAACATAATTTAAGCCAATTAAGTTTCTAGAACTAACTATAACCTTCTGCTTGTAGGCTCTGCTGAAGGATTTAATCAAGCAGATAAGGCAATAAACACAGCAGTGAAATCTGGCAGGTATGTTCTGTCCCTCTTTTTATATAAGTGGAACTGACAATAACAAGTTAGTTACTGTTCTGTTAATATATTCTTGTAGGTGGGTGATGCTAAAGAATGTCCATCTGGCTCCTGGTTGGTTGATGCAGCTAGAGAAGAAGCTGCATTCTTTACAACCTCATGCTTGCTTCCGACTTTTCCTTACAATGGAGATAAATCCCAAGGTAACTGAAACCAAGTTTGGCTTCGACTGGCACAGCAAGTGGTGTGTAGTGCTGTTACAAGACTCCTACCAACCAGGGCAGCATTCCCCATGATGGCCTTAGTGTGACAAGGGGAAAGGGTGCATTTTGGAATGCATCTGCAGGAGCAGGAACAAATGTCCCCAAAATCCTGCCAGGTGCTTTCTAGGGTATTGCTCACCCCATTCCTAGTAATGTCAAGTGTTTTGTAAATATCCTGTTTCTCTGCTTACGCAGGGCAGAAAAGACTGCCTACGTCTTCCCATCCTTTCCTTTTTCTTAGCAGAAAGTAGGAATTGGCCCTTAGTACTTAATCATATACTTTAACATGAATTCTCATGTAAGTCCCTACTCCTGGTAATTTTGGCATCTTATTGCAAGAGGGAGGATACTCTGTTACAATAAAAAACTTAGTGTAGGTTAACAAACTTGTTCCAAGTATCACATTTTTCATAGAAGGGAGCATTCCTCAGGGTGTAACTTGTGTTGATGCTCTTCTGTCCTAGGTGCCGGTGAATTTGCTACGTGCTGGTCGGATCTTTGTGTTTGAACCTCCTCCTGGTGTAAAGGCGAACATGCTGAGGACATTCAGTAGTATTCCTGTTTCTAGAATATGCAAGGTGAGGCGATGGTTTCTGTGTAGTTATGTGGAACTCAAACCAACTGAAAGCTCTGAAGTTAAAAAACTTTCATGAACAGTTTTCAGTTTCTATCATACATTAAACAAATGTTATGCCTTCTGATATTATTGTGAAGGAACAAGTTTTTCAGAGGCTTTTAGTTTACGCTGACTAAAACATACCTGACATGTAAGGAAGCAATCTGTTAAGCTTTTTGTGATCTGATGCATTAAAACCTGGAGAATGCTGTGTTTACTCGACAGTTGACATTCACCAGCACTGTAGCAAACCAGGTTTTTTTAATAAATTCTGATCACTTTGGTTTTAGTGTGAAGAAATAATGCATTTTCTTTTTTTCCCATGCTAGTCTCCAAACGAACGTGCTCGTTTATATTTCCTCCTTGCCTGGTTCCATGCCATCATTCAAGAACGTTTGCGATATGCTCCCCTGGGCTGGTCCAAGAAATATGAATTTGGTGAATCTGATCTGAGATCTGCCTGTGACACAATAGATACCTGGCTGGATGATACAGCAAAGGTAATTGATTTTTTTGCTCTTTCATAATCTTTTTTTAAATACAAGGTAACATTTGGATTACTTGTGGTTACTGTTCAGTGAAGGGCAAATTAATCTGAAACACTGTCCAGATTAGCTGGAAAGAAGCAATATCCAAACTTTTTCATTTTGGCTTTCATTAAACTGTCCAAACTAGATTTCCGTATTTTTTTTGGTGAATCTTCACATTCTAATTAAATTGTCTCTACTGTCAGGGCCGCCAAAACATTTCACCTGATAAAATCCCATGGTCTGCTCTGAAGACATTGATGGCACAGTCCATTTATGGAGGTCGCATTGATAATGAATTTGATCAGCGTTTGCTAAACACTTTCCTGGAGCGTTTGTTTACCACTTTGAGCTTTGATAGTGAATTCAAACTGGCTTGCAAGGTTGATGGACATAAGGATATTCAAATGCCAGATGGAATCAGGTATTTTTTCAACCTCAAATTTCAATTGGTCTCACCTTAGTAGCTTGCTTTCCTTTTGAGAAGCTGGAAGTTGTATTTTTTGCATTGGTATTTAGCCAGGCAATGTATTTCTGGTCACCTATTAAAATGCATGAGATTATGGATAATTAACTTAGTTCAATTTACTGCCACAACTTTCACTTACAGACGTGAAGAATTTGTCCAATGGGTTGAGTTGCTGCCAGACACACAAACCCCATCCTGGCTTGGTTTACCAAACAATGCAGAAAAAGTTCTTCTCACCACACAGGGTAAAACTTGTATTTGACTTTCTTGTGTGCTTACAGGTTATGTAAACTTCACTCTTTTTTTTTTTTAATGCTCAAAATAGATGAGACACAAGTACCTTTTTGAGATACTTGTAACTTTACTATTTAGTGTATCTCAATGTGTATTAACAATATCAGCCTCCACAAAATAATGAATAAATGTCTATGAATTCTTCAGGTTGACAGTAACTTGCTTAGAATATCATCAGTAGACAGGAAGATACTACACAAGTGAGACTCTGACTTTTTTAGTTCTAGTCCTAAGGACGGTTACTCTTTAATAATTAAAAATAATCCTTAAGTATAAGTGGCAATCACAGAAGTGTTAAATGTAATCCACATGCCTCTTTCAAACTTTCCTTGTACTGATATCCCAACACTTTTCTTTACTTTTTTTTTTTTTTTGGCTTTGCTTCCTTTATTCTTTGGTTCAGGTATTGATATGATCAGTAAAATGCTGAAAATGCAGATGCTAGAGGATGAGGATGATCTAGCTTATGCAGAAACTGAGAAGAAGGCAAGAACAGATTCAACTTCAGATGGTCGTCCATCCTGGATGAGAACACTGCACACCACAGCCTCCAACTGGTTCCATCTTATCCCACAAACTCTAAATCATCTTAAACGAACAGTGGAAAATATTAAGGTGATTGCCAAATACATATTTTGGTCTGTAAAGGACTAGGGGTTATGCAAATGTGGCTGAGGTATCCTACTCAGATTGCAGCCTGAAAAAGGTCTCTCTAGATCCAAGTAGTATAGCAGACTTTGAAACAAGGTATTGTTTCCTTTTCTTTGCTGTAATTCAGTTAAAGAAATTATGACAGAGTAACACTTCCATTTGGTTGGGAAGGTATCATTTAGAAGAGTTTACTTCTAGTCTCTTGCTTCCTAAGCCAGGGGTGCTATAAGTGCAGCATCAGACACATCACATGTCTGATCACTCAAGTGAACTGAAGAGTGTATGTTGGCTCAAAGGTAGTATCACTGGTCGGTCCTCACTGGAAAGATGGGTGGTAGCTAATACTGAGGCTTCTGCTAATTGAGAGTGGGGACTAAAAATGAAAGGGAGCCATAAAGCTCTGAGGGCTAGTATGAGACGGGTTGTTTTACAATCAAGAGAGTTAAAGGGAAGTCTGATTCTAGGTTGTTGAATGATTTAGACTTGGATTATATATTAAACTTCTCTGTTTAGATCAGGTTATGGACCTGGGCTCTGGACATAGATACAGAAAGGAATAGGGAATTTGTAATAATTAGGCCAAACTGTAGCAAGTAGCTTGCATGTTCTTGCCTGCAGTTGGTGTCAGAAGGGAATGAAGTTCTTGCTTCAGTTCCCTTAAACTACCATCTGTGAAGCAGCTGCATCTTCAGGGTGGGTGAAGGAAATGACTGCATTGTAAAAAACACATTATGGTGAGCCCTTAACAGTTGATGATGATGCATGTGGGATTTGGGCAGCCAACTAGTTCCCTTTCACTGTTGCAGGGTTAAGTTATTTTTCCCACCAGAAGATGCTCATCTTGTTTCCTCATTTTTCTTCCTTAAATAAGGATCCGTTGTTCCGATTCTTTGAGAGAGAGGTGAAAATGGGAGCCAAATTACTTCAGGATGTCCGTCAGGATCTTGCCGATGTGGTTCAGGTTTGTGAGGGCAAGAAGAAACAGACCAACTACTTGCGTACACTTATAAATGAATTGGTGAAAGGTATGTGACTTCAAACAAGCTTCTCTTTCTAGAATGCTTTCCCAGTAATCCTATTACATCAGTTGATGTCTTCTCATTTCTAGCACTGAAGAGAAACACCACTATTTTTGCCTAATACAAAATTCTGAAAGTCAAAATGGTGCGGTTGATCCTGTGACATATATGAACTGCAGTATTGCCAACCTAACCATTCAAATAGCATGAGATTGACTTGAAGAAAGGGGGGGGGGAAATTTTTTAAGCAGTCTAGGGTTTTTGCCTTTGGGGTTCACTTGGATTGTGGTGTTTAAACTTTTTCTGCAACTGTGGAAGCTGAAACTATTTAAATGAAAGATGAAACTTTCATGTTACTGTCCAGGAGCTGGAGATTTAAGTAAGACATCTATACTGTGCGACTTGGAAAAGAATTGAGAGTTGACAGCACTAAAACTGAGATTGGTATAAAAAAATAAGATTTTGCTGAGTTTGAAACAAACAGTTGGAGCCTGGTGTTAATTGACCGTAAATCAGTTTCCATCTAAACCTTAAGTTTTAAGCACTCACTTGTACCAAAATTATCAGAGGAACTCCAAAAGTTACCCTGGCTTGATTTTTCTCTGCTCATACATTTGGCAGTGTGATGAAAAGGGGACGTATTGCATCAATACAGTGGAATATGCTGCTGGTTGAGATGGATTTAAGCAGAACTATTGTACACTGAATTAATAAAATATTCTTTGCCTTGTGACCAGAGGATAAAGGTGGTGGTACCCTTTGCAGTAACTCCTTAAAATTGTTGTCTTCCGTGTTGCAAAAGGCTTAATTGTATAATTAGCTGTGATGTATTTTGAGACCTGGTGTATATGCAGTTGAACTTACTAATGAATGTCTTCCAGGATTTGTTAGTAAATTGTACTTCAGACAGTAATTTCTGTTTAAATATTCATCTGAAGAACACATTTTAGAAAACTAGGTAGCTTTCTATAATGTCATGAAACTGTCTTTCAGTTTGTGTTACACTTGTACTCTCTGGACCCAGTTAAGTTAGAACCCCACTGTGCTTGATGGTATGAAAAATCTGTTGTAAAACACAGTAATAGCAAAGTGACTGCCACTGAAAGGATAAAATTGCATTTGGAAATAGTGTGTAATCCAACTCATACCCATACAGAGCTCTTACCTTGGATATGTCTTCTCTAGGTATTCTGCCTCGTAGCTGGTCTCATTACACTGTACCTGCTGGCATGACTGTTATTCAGTGGGTGTCTGACTTCAGTGAACGCATTAAACAACTCCAGAATATTTCCCAGGCAGCAGCTTCTGGTGGAGCAAAAGAACTAAAGGTATCTATCTTGCGTTGTATTGCTTTTTCTCATTAAAGGCTTTTCTGAATTCTGAGAAATCAGGGTTACATGAGTCTGTAACTGCTTATATCTGTTAGTGTAAAAAGCATTGAAACACTTTAGCTAAGGAGCTTCTCAGAAATCTTACCTGGACACCCCTTCAAACGTGCTTGTATATTATGGTGTTCCTGAATGACTTCCTGTGTTTAAAAATTGCCATTTTCCAAACCTAGCTGCAGATCATGCACACAGTATAGTTGCTGCAATGGGGAAAAAACAGCTAGGCTATGTCTACACTACAGCCAGGATCGATGCTCTGAGATTGATCCACTGGCAGTCGATTTAGCAGGTCTAGTGAAGACCTGCCAAATCGACAGCAGATTGCTCTTCAGTCGACCCCCTGTACTGTACCCCCAACGAGAAGAGTAAGGTAAGTCGACGGGAGAGTTTCTGCTGTCGACCTCCTGCAGTGTAGACCCCGTGGTAACTCGACCTAACGTATGTTGACTTACATAACGTAGCTGGAGTTGCATAGCATAGGTCGACTTACATAGTCTGTCTTACTGTTCTGTAATTGTTCAAAACGTGATGCAGCCATGTATTCCGAGGAGGTGTGTGTGGGTCCAGAGCACCAAAGCAAATAATTTTGACTAGCAATACATGTAGTGGCAGCACTCATGCCCTGTGACCCTAGCCTCTACTGTGGCTATATAAGGTTGGTACACCCCCCAACCTCCCTCATTTCCTTCACACCAAATGTCAAGAGTACAGACTCTAATGCAGAGGGTGAGTTGTGGAATACACATCTGCATCACATCCAGAATAATACACTACAGATAAGTACCTGTTTCTAATTCCTTCTTCAAGTAGATGCAGCCATGAATTTCATGTAGGTGACTCTCAAGCAGTATTTGCAGGAGGTGGGGCTTGGAGTATGTTTAAACAAGGAGTGCAGGATTACCTTAAGTTTTCATCTGATCTGGATTTAGCATAAGTGGCATAGTGGTTTTAAACATATGTACATAGGATCCAATGGCAGCCCTGCAAATTCCAAATCTGAGCTGCTTCATTTGCTGTCATGATATAGGAATCAGAGTAACAGCCATGTTAGTCTGTATTCGCAAAAAGAAAAGGAGTACTAGTGGCACCTTAGAGACTAACCAATTTATTTGAGCATAAGCTTTTGTGAGCTACAGCTCACTTCATCGGATGCATCCGATGAAGTGAGCTGTAGCTGACGAAAGCTTATGCTCAAATAAATTGGTTAGTCTCTAAGGTGCCACAGGTACTCCTTTTCTTTTTATGATATAGGAAGTTATCCATCTTGAGATCATCTATGAAGAGATTGCCCCTTCATTTGGTTCACACATGAAACAGATGAGATGAAGAAAGGAAACGTTTAGTTCTATCTGTAAAAGGCTAAACATTTCCTGACATCCAGTGTGTGAAGATGCTGCTCATCTGGGGTTGAATTTGGCTCAAAGAACAACACTGGTAGATAAATAATTTGTTTCAAGTAAAACTGAGAAACCACTTTAGATGATAAAACTTATGGTGCAACTACAGGATTACCTTGTTTTTGGAAAATTGTGTGTCAGGATGCTCCGCCATCAGAGCTTGCAGTTCACACATGCTCCTAGCAGATGATGTTGCCACAAGGAAAGGAGCTTTCTGACAAAAAGGGAAAAAAGAGGTCAGGGTGAAGAGGAAAGAGATTATTGGTTTGGCCTCCCATCTCTGAGGACAATAACCTGAGGTCAGAGAATTGATATGGTTTCTGCTACATTGGAGCAATGAGAATGAGCTTGGTACGGTCCAGTTTCAGCTTGAGAATGACCTCCAGGATGATTTGAATTGAAGGAAAAGGCATACAGGAGTTCTGATT
This sequence comes from Lepidochelys olivacea, assembly GCF_965140295.1. Lineage (NCBI taxonomy): Eukaryota > Metazoa > Chordata > Testudines > Cheloniidae > Lepidochelys > Lepidochelys olivacea. The sequence continues at coordinate 107,278,983 of NC_140416.1, forward strand.
CCCAGCATCAGGTGGAAAGCATCAATCAGGCGCCTGGACTGAGACCTACACCCTCAAGAGCAAAATAGATGGCATTTCTTGTCTGTCTTGAACAGGCCAGAATTCCCAAACAGCAAAGAGGTAGGACACTGGGCTTTTTAGACCACTTGTAATTCAAGGAAAATTTTTCTACTGAGGGGATCTGCCAGGTGATTTTGGATCCCAGGTAAATGACAGGCCACAGTGATTGTTTTTGTTGCAAAACTGGCAGTCTGATCGCCTTCTGACACAGCACATGGGAGTATGCACCCTCTGTCTGTTCACATAATACATCATGGTGATATTCTTAAGGATGTGCATGCTGAGTCCCCGATGTCTCTGACAGGCACTGTAGATGGCACAAATTCTAGGACACTGATTTGCAGAGAAGCTTCCTGTTCCGACTACAGGCCTAGAATTTTCTGTGAACTCAGATGTGCTCCCCAGCCTATTAAGAAGGCATCAGTGACAGTAGTCCTGGTCGATGGGGACCGGGCGAAGGGAACACCCTGGCATGTGTTCCCTGAACAGTTGTCCACCATAAGGAGTCCAGATAGGCAGAGGAAGTCAGACCATTTTGTCCAGCACATGATGGTTCAGATGATAGACCAATATCAGCCACATTTGAAGAAGACAAAGGAGTAATATGACACATTGAATTATCTGTGTGTATGTAGCCACATGGTCTAGCAACCTCAGGCATACTTGGGCTGTAGTTGAGGGTTGAGACTGCAGTTCCAGACACAGATGGTGAATAATGCAAAATCAGTTGGTCGGCAGTAATGCTCTCAAACTCAGTCTAGCAGGGCCACAGTGAACTCAGTACTGGAATCAATGTTGACTTCCCATTGGTTAGGCAGAGACCTAGACTATCGAGTAAGCATAGTGTGAAGTGAACATGAGGACTTCTTCTCTGGACTTGCCTCTTTGTACCAATCATCCATATACAGGAAGACATGAAATCCCCTCTTCCTGAGGTATATTGTCACCACAATCATGCAATTGCTAAAAACCCAGGGAGTGGAAGATAGAGCAAAAGGGAACATGGTGTACTGATAGCGTCCCAACATGGGGGCGGCATCGGTACTAAAGAGGAATGGGGAATTGGGCACTGATGGTATTGAGTGAGACAGTCGTACCTGGTACCAGAAGAGGTGCCAGTACTGAGGTCAAGGGCGATACTGAAGTCGACAACAGAATCTATTGTCAGGGCAATGACTGTACTAAAGGGCGCACGAGCATTGAGGGGGACTTTGGGGGCCAGGTCTGGCATCTGCCTCAATTCCACAGTCTGGGACATGGGCAGTGCAAGCTGCACTGCCAATAAACCCAACAGTTCTGCAACCCAGCTAGAAGGTGCCATGGGCACCACTGAGAACAAAGCATTAAAAGCTACGGCCCCAGAAAAATTCCTGAACTAGTGGAGAGTCAGGGACTGAGAGGCAAAGCAGGTCTGATGTCTGATATGTTACCAGCACGGAGACAATCTGCTCCAGTCCTGACATCATTGGTACTGGACTCAATGAACACCCCATGGCCAGAATCAGAGTCAATGGTACAGGCTCTTGCTGGTCTCAGTATGGTACCAGGGAGCAGTTCAACCAGTGGTTCTCAAACTTTTGTACTCTTGACCCCTTTCACATAGCAAGCCTATGAATTAAAAACACATTTTTTTAAAAAATATTTAACACTGTTATAAATGCTGGAGGTGAAGCAGGGCTTGGGGTGGTGCTGACAGCTCGCAACCCCCCAAGTAATAACCTTGTGACCCCCCTGAGGGGTCATGATCCCCAGTTTGAGAACTCTTGGGTTAGATGGACCTGCTCCATTCTGCATGCCAGGAGTACAATGCCAGTTAGCATTCCTCTTAAAAGATGAGGAGTCTCCCTGAGCCCTGGAATGGTCCCAATTAGTGTTCTGGTGTTTCACTCTTCCTCTTGAGTGAAACACCAGAGTCCGAACATGGAGCACAGTTACTTGCTAGTTACGAAGGTGACCACCAATCAGACAAGAGCCTCAGTGCTGAAGCGGGCCTCAAGGCCTGCTCCAGAAAGTGCTGCTTCCGCCATAAGTCTCTCGCCACCTGAATCCTTTTTTAACAAAACAACCCAAAAAACCTTACAAATGGAGCACTAGTTCATAATGTGTCCCTCACTGAGACACCACAAACACATTGTGTGAGGATGGCCCCTCGCGTGACAGATGATGCTTGAACCCTGGTGAGGGCATCACACGGGGCAGCCTGCTATTCGAACACTATATTGATACTAAACAAAATCTAAGCTACTGTTATCTAGAACAGGGGTTCTCAAACTTCATTGCACCGTGACCCCGCTCTGACAACAAAAATTACTTCATGACCCCAACAGGGGGGACCAAAGCCTGAGCCCCTTCGGCTTTGGCCCTGGGCAGTGGGGTTCATGCTTCAGCCCAGGGCCCCATCAAGTCTAAGCCAGCACTGGCGACCCTACTCAAAGGGGGTCACTACCCACTTTGGGGTTCTGACCCATAGTTTGAGAACCACTGATCTAGAAGAAATAACGCTCAGAAAACTGATACTAAAACATGAGGTGAGAACAACACTCAGAGCTCCGATTCAAGCCATGGGCAGTGAGAGGGAACTGAGGAGGGTCAGGGAGGTGCTGCCTTTAAATACCCAGAGGAGGTGTCCCAAGGCATGAGCACAGCGTCTATAGGTACTGCTAGGCAGAGTTCTCTGGCTTTGGTGCGCTGGGCACATGCATGGAATACGCTGCATGTACTCAAAGAAGACAATACCTTATAGCACAGCCTTGTGGGAAATGTTGACACATTAGGAAATTTGTATTTCTAATTCTACTTATATATATGCAATAGAATTACGTACAAATATTGAACTCTTCTGAAACTGCTAATTTTTTCCTATAAAACAGACTTTAGGATTCATAAAATTGTTTCTACATGTGTATGTTAGTAGGAAACTATCCCTTTGAGGGTAAATCTTCATCTGAGGGAACATGCCATACATAGTTTGCAAGATGGTCCATATTTTAGTGCAGCTTTTTGTTTAAATAGATATTGAATGCAGCTAAGTGCCATTGCAGTAGCTACTATAGAAATTTCTAAAACATACAATTCTTTTAATAGAACATCCATGTGTGCCTGGGTGGCTTGTTCGTACCTGAGGCATATATTACTGCTACAAGACAATATGTGGCTCAAGCAAACAGTTGGTCCCTGGAAGAACTTTGTCTAGAAGTCAATGTTACAACTACTCAGAATGCAGTCCTGGATGCTTGCAGTTTTGGAGTCACAGGTTAGCTGATGTGCTTTTTACAAGGTGGAAGGGAAGGAAATAGGTGCTATTAGCCCTTAACACTGGGTATTTATCTTTTGTAAAAATGCTGGTACAGACCATATCAGATACATAACACCGAGGGGAGTTAACAAGCACAGTGAAAGTTTGATTGCAGTTGCACGAGAAGTAGCATTGGAAGTCAATTTCTATGGGGGATTCTGCATTATTTAAAAACACGTTAATGGAAAACTTTGCTATGCTAGTGCATAGGGGTTGAGAATCCTTATGAATGAACATTGTCAGGAGTAGTGCAATATGGATAAATGCAAATAACTAACAGTCAATATGTTAGAGGTAGCGCTCTGGTGGCTTTTTTATTCCTCTAGTAGCCTTCACTGTTACCTTTTCTGGGGTATTTTTTCATTTATAAATGAGGTCTCCCATTTTAACAGTAGGTCTAAATATCAATTACCACATTTTAGATGGGTGAATCTACCTCTGGACTTGAAAATGGAGTGGAAAAGGAAACTTCCTTTAAATGTGCATACACTTCACTTTCAGGAAAGACCTCACATTTTCATACTTCTTAACTCATAGGTTTGAAGCTTCAGGGAGCTACATGCAGTAACAATAAACTGTCCCTTTCAAATGCTATATCAACTATATTGCCCATAACACAGCTTCGCTGGATCAAGCAGACAAATGCAGATAAAAAGGCTAATGTGGTAAGTAATGTGGAGACATAAGTTTTGTTGTTCTGTGATTTCTTTCAGTAGTGGCTCATCAGCTTTAAATTCTACTTTCTCTGGTGCCATGGAATAAAAATGGGGAAATACCTGCTTCCATTTCATTAGTCTTTACATTTTGCGGTACCACAGATGTTCCTTTCCAATATGAGTTTTCAACCTGGGGGTTACAATTCCTAGGAGTCTGACAAACAGATCCAGTATTGCTACCACCCTCTCTTTGTGGCTAGCTGGGGGGTACCAATAAATGTAAACTCATGAAGCATTGGGTCCTGAGAAGTCTGAACACCACCTTAGAAATGTATTATAAAAAGTACACTTTAGCCTGGCAGGCTGAGTGCTCTTTCTTAGGAGTACAGTTGATCTTGGTTGGGGAAGGATGGGCAAAGTTCAATATGGAATGTCTCTTCATAATTTCCAGTGGTGGGGACCTTTGCTGTCTTCCCTTTGACTTTTACCTTGCATTCATCTGTCTTATTCACATTTTAATAAATGCCTAACTTCTTTTCCAGGTTACATTACCAGTTTATCTGAACTTCACCCGTGCTGATCTGATCTTCACTGTTGACTTTGAAATAGCCACCAAGGAAGATCCTCGCAGTTTCTATGAACGTGGTGTTGCAGTCCTCTGCACAGAGTAACAAAATAACGTTTTCTAACTGATAAATAGTAGTAAAATTCAGTGTCTTTAATCTAGTCCATAGTGTTAGTTTTAACCTCCAGGGCATGGTTAAGTTGTCAGATGGATTGGTGTAAAGTTGACTTGCTAGAGGCTGGGCTTCTTGCCAGGGTTTCTGGTGATACTGATGGTTTTGAGGGAGAATTGGATGTGGTTTTTAGATGGCTCTAATTACATGTGGTAATGTTTGATGGTTCCTCCTACATTAAATAAATTCTGTAGCATGATTTGTGGTTCTTTATTTCATTTCTAAAAACATTGTTCTTGCCATGACTTGCTCTAGAGAATTACTTAATGTTTTTAAATGTTCAAGGAATGGAAAACGATGGTGAAGCATTACCCAGGTCTTCAATAATGAATGATGCTAACTTACTAAGAAACCAGTTTTACCATTTGTGGTACTTAACTTGCAGATCTCCTATATAAATCACCTGTAACCAGAAACAAGAAAAGCCCAAATGAATTCAGTGGAACAAGTTGAAATTGAGCAAACACAGGTTTTAACGCAAGGGAGAGGTTATGCCAATATTATTATTACACAGGTGTGATGAACTGCACATATTGCTTAATCTACATGGTATAGATATGAACCACCTGCATACTTAAGTGAGAACTACCCTGTACACAGAATGCTAACTTTCAGAACAGTTTCATCACCTCCAGTGATACAATAACCAGCACAGTGGACATGTGTGAGGAAGTAACTTTGCATTAATATCAACATGTCTGCAGACACTTGAATTTAGTTCCACTTGGGATTTTTTTTGAATGAGTATTATTTCCACCTCTGAGAGCGGCATCATTGACATAAACTAATAGCCCTACCAAACTTCTTATGGCAGATACCTTGAGGGGTCTCTCTTCTGATAGTATATGCTAAAGATAGTGGTTTTATTCTGTTCATTCCTTAAAGGGACACTTAAAGCTGGCAGACCCAAAAATCTGACCACCCAACCAAATAGCTTTTGGTTACACAGTAGTTGCTAACATTTAAAACTCTGCTGCTCTCAAAATACATCTTTACTAGATTTTTACTTGTTTGGCTCCTTTATCTTCAGAAATTTCTAGGGCAGCAAAACAACCTGCTAGTGCATAGGGGTTGAGAATCCTTATGAATGAACATTGTCAGGAGTAGTGCAATATGGATAAATGCAAATAACTAACAGTCAATATGTTAGAGGTAGCGCTCTGGTGGCTTTTTTATTCCTCTAGTAGCCTTCACTGTTACCTTTTCTGGGGTATTTTTTCATTTATAAATGAGGTCTCCCATTTATAAATGAGGTCTGAATACTGTCTCACTTGATCGCTGTTCCTCATGCACAGAATCTGCCATTCTCTGCCTCTGAGGAGCTTTTTGTGGGATGTGAGTTCTGAACATGGATGTTTCCTCTAACGTTCCTTCCAGTGAAGTGCATGACTTCCTTGTACCCTAAAGCTTACGAGAAGGCCCCTAAGCCTTCTAAAAGCCTCATCAAATGAGATGGGTATTTGGACTACAGAATGTTGCCACATGGAGTATCCGTCTAAACTTCCTGTGGTCTTCAGGTAATTTGAATATCAAATGCATAATAAAATTTGCATTAATAATTAAAGAGCTTTGTTGTTCTGTATTCCCATTTGGCATTTGAGATCTCTGAACTCCTGTACACAGGGAAACACAGGTCTTGGATGGGCTGATCATGTGGCTGTAAGAACTCAATGAGCCATGCTTACACAGAGGTACATATGCAGGAGTATACTTGGGGGATAAAAGCACAACCTGCACTGTATTGGGAAACTGTACCTCTTAGACTGATGGCACACAGGTCACAAGCCATGTGGTGCGAAGCCTGTCATTGACCAGCAGCCTGATTGTTGGAGTGCAGGGTGTCTTCCATTGGGAGGGTGGGTAGTATCCGCTTTTGGTGGAGCCTCACTAAGATTCTTATGTTAGGACCTCTGAGCCCTGCTGCCTTGAGGGAGGAATGAAGAAAGTAGCAACTTTCTCCAGAGTGCCAGACTTAGAAAAAATTACAGGGGGATGATTGAACTGAAATCCTTTTACGATTCAGTTGATGAGCACTGCTTTAGAGATTCTAGAGCTCCCATGAAAAAAGGCTTTAAGAGCTAGGTTCTGGCAGTAGTCTCTCAGCTTCCACTAAAGTAGCTGAGTTGTGCATTCACACCTGCCATGATATAGACCCCTAAACTACATGTTAAAGATGCTGTAGTATACTTAAACTGATCCTTGCTGTCAGTTAAATGTAGGCCTTGTATAGATAACTTATGAGTTTCAGACCACTTGATAGTATATTAAAGGCTATCCACAAATTAGTTCCCTAAGTTTTCACAGGATGATTAAATATGGATCTTGAGGTTAGAGCTCTTCAAAACTGTTTATATATGAGTAAAGATGGACCAACAGCTATTTAATGAATTTTTATACAGTCTGACCAATTTTTATCTTCTACATGGATACTATATATAGTTCCATTTTTACCACATTTGTTATGGTTACAATTGGTATATTACAGATGTTTTTGATCTTGACCATGGGGAACAGGTGTCCACCCTAAAAACCAACTGCCACTTGTTCCTATTTGTATTTAGCTGTCTCAGCAGGAAAGCCAAAACTGACTGAACATGAAGACCATATCTATGACCCCTCATCAATAGTCATCCTCCAAGACAGGCCTGAGGCATAGTGGGGGCAATACAGGGAAGCTTGTTCTCTTACCTCCAACTAAGGTCAAATACAAATAAAACAACTTTTTCTAAAGTGGGTTGTAGTTTTGAACCCATCTAGAAAAAAATCTGTCTAAAGGAAATAACCTGTAAACCTAGATTATTGAATTAGGTTTGGAGCTTCAGAAAGAAGGAAAGAACCACTTAAGCAGCAAGGCAGGAGTAAGGAACTGGAGGGATGGGTTCATTTAAGTTATTTTTACACAGGTTAGTCATGGGTGGAAGAAAGAAGCATGCCTGAAGAGGGCAACTATTAAGAATAATTATTTAGGGTGCTGCTAAAGGCAGTGAAATGGAAAACAACTTCAACTGTGAGGAAAAGCTTCACCCTGAAATATATAGTCTCATGCAGTTCCCTGAAGTAAATCAAAGGTAAGCCCTTTGAAACACTTATGGATATGAAATGCAGGAGATATGGAAGGAGACTAGGTTACTTCCCTTCCCTGATTAACACATCTGGGCTTGCATGTGTCAAATGACACTAAAAGTGAGGACCATAACTCTTTTCACTCAGTTATCTATGTTACATGCACTTCTAAAATTTAGAACAAAAATAATCATCAGCAAAAAGCTGAGAGATGTTTAATGCCAGGCTTGAGGGGTCATGAACAGAGCTACTGGCCTCCTGAGCCCATTTCTATTCTACAGGGTTAGATGGGGTCTGAATTTTTTCTGTTTAACATGGGGCTAGGATTTGGTAGAGGTAGACACTGATCTATCCTATGAGGAATCCTCCAGCATTTTAAGCTTAAATAATGTTCACCACGCACTTTGGGGCTTTTCAGACATTGTGCCCCAGCTTTGGACTTTGGAAGGCTGAAGAGATGGACCATGAGGTCCAAATTTCAAGAGTGTTTGTTCACTGTCTCCAGTAGCAACTTTCAGCTTACTAGCAGTTGTAGAAATAAAGCCCAGTGAGCTAGACATAGGTGGTCTTTTTCCACCTCTAATTTGTCTGAGATGAAATCTAGAGAGCAAAGTCTAAGAAGTTTTTACAGAAGAACTGAAAACATTGAAGAATTTAGGGGGGAAAAAATTGACTAAAGAGCAAGGCTTCTGCTGCTATGGAGATATGCCATAGATGTAGTCAGAGGCATAAGCCCTAGTGCCAGTTTAGTGTAGGCTGTAGGCTACTGAATCGGTAGTAATAAAATAATTAACATTGTTGGTGTTTCCAAACAAGGCTGTATGCACCACACTGGAGCCTAACTGTCACCATTTTACAGTTACACTGCCAGTCATTGTAACGCCAGGGAAGAAAAATAAGCAAAAGCATTTTTCTTCCCAGCAAATTTCAGCATTTAAGAATAGTCCTGCTCCAGCACCTCAAAGCTGTAAGGTTTCAGAGTAGCAGCCGTGTTAGTCTGTATTCGCAAAAAGAAAAGGAGTACTTGTGGCACCTTAGAGACTAACCAATTGATTTGAGCATAAGCTTTTGTGAGCTGCAGCTCACTTCTGTAGCTCACGAAAGCTTATGCTCAGATAAATTGGTTAGTCTCTAAGGTGCCACAAGTACTCCTTTTCTTTTTTCAAAGCTGTAAGTAACTTAGTTTTCCTTAAGCACAAGAGTGCAACCCCCAGAATACTAAAAAAAAACTAAACCGTCAAACTCCTCTCTTACTTCCATTCTGACCTTGGTGAACCCAGGAAGAAATGATTTTACGTTGTGGCCTCTCATTAAATGTTCAGTATCCTTACCACTCTTCCACAATGGAAATCCATACTACAGCATATATACTTGAGCATGCTAGTGAGTCTCTGGAGGATTTTTAAGTCAGGTGGAATTTTAGTGAACTTAAGACACAAAGGTTCTAACTGATGTTTAATAGATCCCTTGATGTAGGTTTATTTTACATTTCACTTGCCACACTTCCCCTCACGTCCACCTTGAGAAAATACAGTTAATAAGGAAGAGCAATAAAGTTCAGGCTTGGTTTAAAGTAGTTTATTTCAATTGTAGTAAAAAACAGGTTATATACTGGGATAGTAGATTTGAAAAGAAGTTTAAACAAACATCCCTGTAGCTCTGGGTGGTGCTGCAACAAAATACCCTTCTCTCACTCTCTTCCTGCTAATAGGCAAGTCCCACACCTCTACATTTGTTCAGTAGGAGACAGTTTTACTAGTGCTGAGCAAAGGGCTCCATGAAGCCCTTTCTTCTTCTGTAGATTACTCCAAAAATCTACCCCATACCATATGGAGGGGAAGGCAAAAAGAGAACCATGCAAATTAAAATGGTTATTTATTCTCCTGGCCCTGATCTGTTTAGCAGCTAGGTTTGAGAGAGAAAAGTCATTCTCATAAAGGAAAAATAAAAACCCCTCATTGTAGAAGAACTTCAACTGTTGGTATTTACATTATAAACCCACGTTGGCATGCCCAGTTCTGGAGAGAAGGTTAGAAAAACAGGCTCTGTCAGAGTTCATTGTCAACACCAAATAAAAGGGAAAGTCAGTTTGACCCTGCAAAATGAAAGTTGATGAGGATTATCTGCTCCCCCAAACTTCCGGTTTGTGTGATTTGAGTCATTTTGGCAGTTATCCAAGGCTGAACCTGCAAGTGACCACTCACAATGGGAACAAAGCAGTTGCAGGAAGCAGGCACAGGCCTCACTGAAGATGGTGCACTCACTGTGAAGGTGAAACAATATGATGAGTGCTACTTATTCTGCATTTACAGAATCATCACCACTACTTCAGTTTAGTTATTGTGATGCTATGCATTTCTCCAACCACCATGTCATGAGAAGGCCTGACCCCTGCAGCAGTAGCATAGGCATGTATACAATGCTAAGGCATAGTATCTATTGTTGCTTATTGCTTAAAGAAATGCATAATTACTTGGCCACAGGTACAGGAGTTGGGTTGCTGGGAAATAACAGGACTAAAGGCAGAGTACTGTATGCTGCATGGGATCACGTTTGATTGCAACTACTGATACAGCTTTACATTAGCTCCAATTCCCCTACACAAACATTAATGTTCTGTAGGGAACTGCTAGTCCTAGTTGACATTTTGAAGTCTTATCTCTCATTTACTATATGTTTAAACAGAGGGAATTAGCCTGTCTGTACCTTAGATTAGGTTGCATGCAATTTCTTTCTTAGCTATTCCCCAACACTGTCTAGAAATGGAAGCCCTAGTTTTCTCTTGATTGGTCACACATATTTTCACCGTTGGACTTTACTAACATGGGTTGTTGCTGAGTTGTGGTGACTGGGCTTTCTAGGACTCCGGCATATTTTGAAGGCTCAACATTCATGAGTAAGGAACAGTCAGATGTCAGCCACATTGCAGAGGCAAGTACTCCAGAGGTTCTGGACCGTTCACATGGCCTGGCAAGTCTTATTGGAACATCACTTTTCTCTTTAGTGATAACTTCCATCTGTATTTTAAAGGCCATTTACTGGCTGCATATAGACATCACAGATTTCAAATTGGGTCTCCCCAATAACAGAAGACATATGTAGGGACTCTGTGTTTTCAGAAGAGTAAAGGTCTTCCACCATCTCTGGCAAATTGTGCACCAAAGGTGTAACTTGGTTATAGTTTACATCATTAAGAGAATTCAAACTACAGTCTGAGTGGGTTGATGGACACTTTTCAAAGACACCATAATCGAGGCTCAACTTAAATATATACCCCAAATTAAAAAAACACAGTAAAAGAACTAAAAAAGAGCCACTGTGGTTTAACAACCATGTAACAGAAGCAGTGACAGATAAAAAGGCATCTTTTAAAAAGTGGAAGTCAGATCCTAGTAAGGTAAATAGAAAGGAGCATAAACACTGCCAAATTAAGTGTAAAAATGTAATAAGAAAAGCCAAAAAGGAGTTTGAAGAACAGCTAGCCAAAAACGCAAAATAATAAAATGTTTAAGTACATCAGAAGCAGGAAGCCTGCTCAACAACTAGTGGGGCCCCTGGACGATCGAGATACAAAAGGAACACAAAGACTATAACATGAATTCTTTGCTTCAGTCTTCACGACTGAGGATGTTGGGGAGATTCCCAAACCTGAGTCATCCTTTGTAGGTGACAAATCTGAGGAATTGTCACAGACTGAAGTGTCATTAGAGGAAGTTTTGGAATTAATTGAGAAACTTAACAGTAACAAGTCACCAGGACCAGATGGCATTCACCAAGAGTTCTGAAATAACTCAAATGTGAAACTGTGGAACAATTAACTATGGCCTGTAGCCTGTCCTTTAAATCAGCTTCTGTATCCAGTGACTGGAAGATAGCTAACACAATGCCAATATTTAAAAAGGGCTCTAGAGGTGATCCCAGCAATTACAGATCAGTAAGTCTAAAATCCGTACCAGGCAAATTAGTTGAAACAATAGTAAAGAATAAAATGGTCAGACACATAGAAGAACATAAATTGTCGGGCAAAAGTCAACATCGTTTCTGTAAAGGGAAATCATGTTTTACTAATCTATTAGAGTTCTTTGAAGGGGGTCAAACGGGTGGACAAGGGGGATCCAGTGGACATAGTGTACTTAGATTTCCAGAAAGCCTTTGACAAGGTCCCTCACCAAAGGCTCTTACCCATGACAACTTAATTTATGTAAGAGGGAAGATCCTTTCATGGATTGAGAACTGGTTAAAAGACAGGGAACAAAGGGTAGGAATAAATGGTAAATTTTCAGAATGGGGAGGGGTAAGTAGTGGTTTTCCCTAAGTGTCAGTCCTAGGACCAATTCTATTCAACTTATTCATAAATGATCTGGCGAAAGGGGTAAACAGTGAGGTGGCAATGTTTGCAGGTGATACTAAACTGCTCAAGATAGTTAAGACCAAAGCAGACTGTGAAGCACTTCAAAAAGATCTCACAGAACTAAATGACTGGGCAACAAAATGGTAAATGAAATTTAATGTGGATAAATGTAAAGTAATGCACACTGGAAAAAATAACCCCAACTATACATACAATATGATGGGGGCTAATTTAGCTACAACTAATCAGGAAAGAGATCTTGGAGTCAGCGTGGATAGTTTCCTAAAAATGTCTACGCAGTGTGCAGCAGCAGGCAGAAAAGCAAACAGGATGTTAGGAATCATTATAAAAGGGATAGAGAATCTTATTGCCCTTATATAAATCCATGATACGCCCACATCTTGAATACTGCATACAGATGTGGTCCCCTCATCTCAAAAAAAAAGATATACTGGCATTAGAAAAGGTTCAGAAAAGAGAAACTAAAATGATTAGGGGTTTGGAATGAGTCCCATAGGAGGGGAGATTAAAGAGGCTAGGACTTCAGGTTGGAAAAGAAGAGACTAAGGGGAAATGTGAAAGAGCTATATAGAGTCATGAGTGATGTTGGGACAGGGACTGTGCAGCTGACACTCTGGGCAGGACGCACAGTACCTCCGCACTTCTTCATGTACTCCAGGCCAGAAGAAACATCGTAGGGCTCGTGACAGGGTCTTCTCTACCCCCAATGCTCCCCAAAAAGATGACCATGGGCAAGACTTAATACAGCATTCTGGGGTTTTTGAGGTACTAGAATCCGTTGTACCTTCTGCCCCTGTACTGGTGCAACCCGGTAACAAGAGATCCTTCTTCACTATGAAGTAGGGTCCTGGTCCCTGGGTTTTCCCTTCCACCGGGGCCCCATCTATTTCAGTTACCTCCTTCCTAATGTGGTTGTACCTTGGGTCTTCAGCCTGGTCCCGTCCAAAATTTCCTCTCCCAGGGCTAATCTGCCTGACATCTAGGGGACCAGTCTCTGTTGCCTCTACTGGTTCAGAGGCATCGGGGTGGGGAGCAGGCACGGGTGCTTCTTCCTCCTGGGTGGCCTCCTTTTCAGCTGCTTGGGGCCGCCTACCTGTGAGAGCGACCCTCTCTGGCTTTGGGTCAGTAGTTGGGTTCCCAAGGCCTTAGTTGCCCTTCTTTCTCTTTTCATCTTTCTACCCTGTCTGGGAGTGGAGAACAAATCTGGGGATATTTCAGAGAAGGTTGTCAACCCCCAATCTACTGTGGATGCCTCACTAATTTCAGGGTTCCCCTGTTTCTCCAATCCCCCTACTGAGAGTAAGTCTCCAAACCCTGGGAAGTCCCGTCCTACGAGCACTGGGTATGGGAGTTTAGGGACTACACCTGCTGCTACCTCAGCAGTGTTCCCTTGGATCTCAATTTTTACTGGGATGGTGGGGTAGTAACTAACTGTCCCATGGATGCATGTTATCCCCATATATTAGCCTGCAGCAGTTGACTACGCTTCACGAGCTTCCCTGAGATAAGCGTGATAGCACTCCCCAAATCAACCAGTGCTATGGTTTCTTCCCCATTTAGTTTCACTGGTCTGGTGTACATATGTGGGGCTAATGAGATCCCCACAAGGTGGATTAGGGAGCATGGGTCTGCCCAGTTCCCCAGGTTACACTGCATAGGCTCCTCAGCATTGGGGCACCGTGCAGCTATGTGTCCCCACAGGTGTAACATCTGTATGGGCCCCTAGGCATTCCCCGATCTCTTGGTTTGGACAGTCTAACATCATGATCCTCTTCCCCCTCCATGCTCCGACTCTTTGTGGCTTCTGGTGGGCCTTCAGCCCCTCTCTCTTTCCACCTGGGTCCTCCTGGTGGCCCAGTCACCCGAGCTCTAGGGCTTGGTGCTGCTAGTTTAACCCGGGGTGCCTCTTCCTTAACGGGTTGGGTCAACTCCCTTGCCATCCTTCGCCTCTCTACCAGTGAGACAACCTCATTGTAAGTGGCAGGTTCGTTCTGGCTTACCCAGGCATGAAGGTCTGGCGGTAGTCCTCTCATATACCAGTCTATGACCAGAACCTCTAGCATCTCTTCTGGACTCTGGGACTCAGTTCACAACCACTTTCGTGCAAAATGGATGAGGTCATATAATTGGGACCACGGGGTTTTGTTTTTCTGATCCCTCCACTCATGATATCACTGGGCCCTCACTGCGGTCATTACCCCAGATCTGGCCAGGATCTCTGCTTTCAGCTGGAGGTAGTCTGCAGCAGCCTCTTCAGACAGATCATAGTAGGCCTTCTGGGCCTCCCCACACAGGAATGGGACACGGATGCCAAACCACTGATCTTGAGGCCAAGCCTCCCGCAGGGCTGTCCTCTCAAAGGCTAGGAGGTACGCCTCTACATCATCCTCCCGCATCATTTTCTGTAGGCAATTGCTGGCCCATATGATCCGCGTCCCATCATGGCTGCGGTTCATCTCCGTAAGGGCCCTCACTTGGTTTACCAGTTCCCACAACATAGCGGTCTTGAGCGGCCTGGTCCATCAACAAGCGATTAGTCTCATGCTGCAGCTGTACTGCCTCCTGCTGGGCAGCCATGGCTTGTATCAGTGCCCACACTACATCTTCCATTGTGGTGAAAAAAAAAATAAACCTGCTCACCTTTTTTTTTTTTTTTTTAAAATAACACCCTCCTTCTTCCGCTGTGCTGTGCCCACCAGATCCCACTGCCGACACCAGTTGTGACAAAGTTCCTCCTCTACCTTGAAGGGTCCTGCACTTATTTGCAGATTTGCATGCCTCAGAGATTCATGTCAGCCCTCAGTTTGGCCACTTTTGTGGCTCAAATCTGCCATTCACTCATATAACCTCATCACTGGCCAGCCTGGGGAAAAAAAAAAAGAGAAGAACAATCCCTGCAGTCTCTGCTGATCCACCATGTAGGTCAGGGAACAGCCCAGAGACCACCCCTCTGGTGGAGCCCACAGAACAGGTCAGCTCCTCCTGTGTCTGATCAGGAGTTGGAAGGTTTGGGGGGAACCCGGGCCCACCCTCTACTCCGGGTTCCAGCCCAGGGCCCTGTGGATTACAGCTGTCTAGAGTGGCTCCTGGAACAGCTGTGTGACAGCTACAACTCCCTGGGCTACTTCCCCATGGCCTCCTCCCAACACCTTCTTTATCCTCACCACAGGACCTTTCTCCTGGTGCCTGATCACACTTGTACTCCTCAGTCCTCCAGCAGCATAACTTCTTACTCCCAGCTCCTTACGCATCCCCCTACTAACTGATGGGAGGTCCCTTTTAAACCAGGTGTCCTGATTAGTCTGCCTGCCATAATTGATTCTAGAAAGTTCTTAATTGGCTCCAGGTGTCTTGATTTCTCTAGGGCAGCCCCTGCTCTGGTCACTCAGGGAACAGAAAATTATTCATCCAGTAGCCAGCATATTTGTCTTCTACCAGACTCCTGTACCCCACTGGTCTGGGTCTGTCACACTATATTATCCATTGCACCTTTCTCGACATTTCTCTGGGGAAAAAAGTTTGGTAACCATCCAGTTTCCCCACAACCTTTCATGGCAATACTAAGAGATCACACTGGAAAAACATAAGCAACAGCATCATTTAGAATCAACACATCCACCCACTCCACAACCTGAACAACTGTTTATTTTTAAGGAAATTTAAACAAGGCTGCTACATAATGAAATGGCAGAAGTGTATAAACCTACCTGAAGTAGCGTGTCCCTTGCTTTCTTGAAGACTCCTTCAGTAAGTGTGCTAGGCAGGCCCTGTTTAAAGAAGTATTCCCATCAGACATATGTATTTACAAATGGTCTCATACATGGTTGCCACAAGTTCTTTCTGGACGTTTTTATGTAGAGAGCAGAGATGTTTTTCTTGTTTTAACTAGCATTGGACATCTCTTGGAATTCAGTTTAAGTGCTCTAAAAATTTCTGCGAGAGTCTAATCAAACACAAGGAAGTGAAGTACCATTTAAAAAAAAAAACACCTTTTATCTAAGCCACTTTAACTGTGGGTGTTTGTACTGTATGTTTTAATATACAGAATAGATTTGAGAGAATGAAGTGGAGAAATGTATTTTATAGCCCTGAAGCTTACCTAAGAGAAGCTCGAAACTATACATTCTCTTTCCTTTTATCTCCCTTGTGAGCTGCTCCATAACATTAAATACTGCTGCCACCTAGGAGTTGATATTTTTGTTGAAGTCAGATCAGTTAAATCAAGTCCTAACAATCATTTCAGTGATAAGCAAGTTGCATCTCTATCTCCTGTGTGCATAATATGAACTTGTGCAGATCCAAGGAAACCATTAGGTATGTTCCTGAGGAAAGTCTGTTTGTAAAACTGATTTTTCTCCAGTTGTGTTTATAGTGCTCTGTCATTTTAAAAACTAATACTGTCAGCAGCAATTGTATTTCACAGGTAAGCCCATACACCCTAGACAATCTTCAGTCTCTCCTTGGTCTAATTCTGTCAGTCACTACTGCAGACTAGACTCCACTGAGGAGCTGTCACTATTACTCTTCCTTCTCAGCAGCTCAAACAGACACGCCTTCGTCTGCAAAGCATTAGTACCTGTTAGTCTCTATGGAAGAAACCCACCGCAGAAAGTCATGAGAAGAACATAAGAATGGCCATACGGGTTAGACCAAAGGTCCATCTAGCCCAGTATCCTGTCTTCCTACAGTGGCCAATGCCAGGTGCCGCAGAAGGAATGAACAGAACAGGTAATCATCAAGTGATTCATCTCCTGTCGCCCATTCCCAGCTTCTGGCAAACAGGCTAGAGACACCATCCCTTCCCATCCTGGCTAAGAGCCATTGATGGACCTATCCTCCATGAATTTATCCAGTTCTTTTTTGAACCCTGTTATAGTCTTGGCCTTCACAACATCCTCTGGCAAGGAGTTCCACAGGTTGACTGTGCATTGTGTGAAAAAATACTTCTTTGAGTGCTGTCCCTGTGGGTGCTCCACTCCTAGTGACGGTGCGTCCTCCTCAACCGTCCTTGGCTGAAGATGGGACTTGGGGCAGTACTGATCCTCTTCCCTGGTCTCTGAAGGAAACAATTACAAAGAATATAGAAATAGCAAGTTAGTAACATCACAGTTGTTTCCCTTCCCTTAGAATAGTTACTTAGTTTAAAAAAACAAACAAACAAAAACAAAAACTTTTTTCCTCAAGCTTGTCTCCCACGGAGACACTTTCCCCCGGCATTCCTAGTTCAATGATGCCAGGGGCTTCAGGATTCAAGAAATATGCTTCCTGTCAGGATTCTATGCCAAGGTCCGCTGGACACTCACGTTGTGTGAAGTGCCTCGGCGAGACACACGTCTCTGCCAAGTGTGTCCATTGCACGAGCCTCAAAACCAGGACTTGTCATGACAGGGACCTGCGGCTGAAAATGCTTCTCATGCAGAAATCTCTGCAGCCACCTCTGGAGACAGGCAATGTCAAACCCTCTCCCTCACGCTCCCTGGCCAGATCCGAACCATTTGGGAGCATGGCTTCACCCTCTCAGGTGAAGAGGCAAGAAGACTCAAGTTGCAGTGGGGGAGGTTTAGATTGGATATTAGGAAAAACTTTTTCACTAAGAGGGTGGTGAAACACTGGAATGCGTTACCTAGGGAGGTGGTAGAATCTCCTTCCTTAGAGGTTTTTAAGGTCAGGCTTGACAAAGCCCTGGCTGGGATGATTTAACTGGGAATTGGTCCTGCTTCGAGCAGGGGGTTGGACTAGATGACCTTCTGGGGTCCCTTCCAACCCTGATATTCTATGATTCTATGATTCTAAGCCCAACTGTCTCCAAGCAGAGACTTTCACAAGGGTAAAGGGTCTCCTGCGAGATCCCTACCCTCAGTGCTTACATTGCCGAAGGCAGGCACCTCTGACAGTCCCAGCACCTCAGCCATGGCTCCCGCAGAGCGCAGAGGCAGGGACCCGACTTCCCGTGCCGGGAAGGTCTCCTCGTCACCGGTCCCCTCAGCATCAAAAATAGACCCGGTGCCAACAGCGCGCTCTACCCCGGTGCCGATAAGAACGTCGGCACCGAGGCTGCCTGCCACTCAAATAGCAGCAGCAGACCTCCCACGGGGCGCCTACAAGAGATCCATGGCACTGGGAAAAGCCAAACAAGAGTCTGTGCACGCCTCTGAGCACAGATCGCGTGCAGCAGAGTCAGACCCTAGGGAACAGCAACAACAGTTCCTAAGTCAAGATGACCTTTCAGTGGCACCTGAGCCTAACTCTCCACTCCTGGACACACAGTGCTCACTCTTTGACCAGCCGCTCTCCCCACCTGACCTGGCTACCTTTATTGACAGTGAGCCTGGTATGCAGCAACAGCAGGAGTTCTCCCCACCTGCCTCTCCTCCTCCACCAGAACCTTTTACACCTCAGATCACGGCTAACAACCACCAGCCTCAGTTTCCCTACTTCGCCCCCCTGTGGGTGGCACCTAACTTTTCCTACCCGATGCCTGGGCCTCACTGGTACCCTTGGCCAGCTCCTACTGCCACTCACCCTCATGCTTCTTCCACCAGATCACAAGCTCCTTCTGTGCCTCCATCTCCATCTACTTTCTAGACTGCCTGAACCCCCCTCTGAAGAGGTGGGCCAGGAACTATACCCTGATTCGCCAACTCCTAACTCTCCATCAGCTCCAGATGGAGCCCTCATGCCTCTGCCTCCACAGAATGTGGATGACCTCAATCAGTTCCAGGAACTTTTCAAGAGGGTGGCATTCAGCCAAGACATCTCTTTAGAGCAGGTCCAGGAGACACAACACAAACTCCTCAAAATCCTCCAACCCTCTGCACCCTCAAAGACTGCACTTCCCATAAATGAAGCAGTCCTAGAACCAGCTGACATTCTTCGGCAGACCCCAGCCTCTATCTTACCAACTTGCAAAAAGGCTGAATGCAAATATTATGTTCCTGCTAAGGGCGTAGATTTCTTATTCTCTCATCCACAACCAAATTCTCTGGTAGTGGATGCAGCGACTCAGAGGATGAAACAGCCGCACTACCTGCCCACCCTGCAAGACAAGGACCTCAAACGCCTTGACATCTTGGGCCACAAGGTTTATACCTCCTCCACTCTGCAATTCAGAATTGCAGACTATTCCACCCTACTTGCAAGCTACGACTTTGATAACTACAATAAACTTTGATTTTACCTCCCATATTCCAGAGGACAGGAGAGCAGACTTTTACTTTAGTCCATGTCGAGGGCCAGTTGGTCTCCAGAACTGCCCTACAAGCATCTCTGGACATGGCAGATGCAGCTGCCCGCACTACTGCAACAGGGACCCCTCTCACGAGCACCTACTTCGCGTAGAAATGGTTTGTCTTCTACAGATAGGTGCAGTGGAACCCGTGCTGACACAACATTGAGGAAAAGTGTTCTACACCCCCTACTTTCTTACCCAGAAAAAGACCGGGGGATGGAGGCCTATCTTAGAACTATGCTGACTGAACAAATTCGTAAGAGTACAGAAATTCAAAATGGTCACACTGGGTACAATAATACCTGAGATGGAACAAGGGGACTGGTTCACAACCCTCGACCTACAGGACACCTATTTTCATATATCCATTCATCCAGCCTACAGACGCTTTCTACGGTTCACAATGGAACACGACCATTTCCAAAACAGGGTACTACTCCCTTTTGGACTCTCCACAGCACCGAGGGTATTCTCCAAGTCCCTAGCCATAGTCGTGGCCCACCTCCGCAGACACGGGATCATACTTTTCCCCTATCTAGACGATTGTCTCATCAAGGGCAACTCATACAACGGGACGCTACAAGCTACCCATTTCACCATCTCCCTCTTCCACAGCCTGGGCCTACAAATAAACATCCAGAAATCCACCCTGACACCTACACAGCAGATCGAATTCATGGAACTCACCTGGACTCAATTCAAACCAGACCCTCACTCCCACACAGTTTCCTCGCTATCATATACCTCACACGGACGCTCTGTTCATCCCAGGACTCAGGCAAGAATTTGCCTACAGCTCCTTGGCCACATGGCAGCCACCACCTTCATGGTCCATCTCTGCACATGAGATGTCTTCAGGGCTGGCTCAACTCAAACTACAAACCCAGCAGGCACAGCCTCTGCATGCTGCTGACTCCTCCAGCGAATGTACTAGCTTCCCTGCAATGGTGGATAAGACCAGAGAACCTTTGCATGGGAGTTCCCTTCCAACAACAATCCCCCATGCTCATGCTCACCTTGGATGCTTCCTTGGTTGGTTGGGGAGTGCATCTGGGGGGACTCACAGCACAAGGCCGCTGATCCATGCCAGATATGCGTCTACACATAATCCTCCTAGAGCTCAGAGCAGTGAGATAAGCTTGCCTTCACTTTCTTCCCCTCATAAAGAATAAATCTGTCCGGTCCTAACGGACAATATAGCATGTATGTTTTACATCAACAGACAGGGGGAAGCACAATCGTTCTCCCTATGCATGGAGGCCATCTGATTGTGGAATTGGTGCATACAACTCCACATACAACTTGTTGCATCGTACCTACCCGGCTGTCACAACGCTACTGCCGACACTCTCATCAGACACTTCTCCAAAGAACGCGAATGGGAATTGCACCCCACGATACTACAACAGCTCTTCTCCCAAAGGGGCACCCCATCAATAGACCTCTTTGCCACAACCCAAAATCGCAAGTGTCACCTATTTTGCTCCAGAGCAGGATTCAGGACTGCATTCCTCAGGGACACATTCCTCATCCTGTGGAACAACTCTGTCATGTTTGCCTTTCCACCAATCCCTCTGATACACATGGTCCTGCGCAAGAGACGACAAGACCCTGGTCATATTCATTGCCCTGGCTTGGCCGAGACAGACATGGTATCCTTACCTGCTCCACATGTCTGCCCGTCCTCCACGGACTCTCCCCAACAGACCAGATCTGCTTTCACGGGACAACAGACGAATTCTTCACCCTCAGCTCCAGAAACTCCTCCTGACAGCATGTTTTCTCCATGGTTCCAGACCCACGAATTAGCCTGTTCTGAGCAAGTCCAATATGTCCTCCTCCATAGTAGAAAAGACTCCACTCGTAAAACTTACCTGCAGAAGTGGAAGCGCTTCTCCCTGTGGTGCTCAAACACACCACTTATCACCCCCTACCATGACCCTCCCTAACATCCTAGACTACCTCCTGAAACTAAAATATGATGGACTCTCACTCAGCTCCATCAGAGTACACCTTGTGGCCCTTACCACCTTCCATGATTCGTTAGATGGCTATTCACTCTTTGTCCACCCACCATAAAACGCTTCCTCACAGGCCTACAAAATCTCTACCCTGAGATTTACCCATCGGCAGCTGCATGGAATCTCAATCTCGTTCTTCGCGGTCTTATGAAACTTCCATTCGAGCCCTTAGCTACCTCATCTCTTCTTCATATGTCCATGAAGGTAGCTTTCTTGGTTACTATAACATCAGCAAGGAGGGTAGGAGAAATAAGCGCCCTGATGGCCTACCCTCCCTACACAACCTTCTCTAAAGACAAAGTTACCCTGCAACCACACCCTAAATTTCTCCCTAAGGTGGTGTCCACCTTCCATCTTAACCAACCAATATACTTATACATACATATATATATATATACACACATATACACACACATATACATACATACATACATACTACTGTGACAGGGTCGGGCCAGATGGCTATAGGAGAATAATAGAAGGCAGATATATTAGCCCCAGGCTAAGTAGGGCACCTGGGTTTTAAAAAGGAGCTCACTTCAGTCTGTGGTGTGCGTGTGAGGAGCTGGAAGCAAGAGGCACTAGGAGCTGAGAGTGAGAACGTGGACTGTTGGAGGACTGAGGTGTACAGGCATGATCAGACACCAGGAGGAAGGTCCTATGGTGAGGATAAAGAAGGTGTTGG
Organism: Lepidochelys olivacea; assembly: GCF_965140295.1. Lineage (NCBI taxonomy): Eukaryota > Metazoa > Chordata > Testudines > Cheloniidae > Lepidochelys > Lepidochelys olivacea. The sequence goes on from NC_140416.1 coordinate 107,301,100, forward strand.
GAGGAGGCCATGGGGAAGTAGCCCAGGGAGTTGCAGCTGTCACACAGCTGTTCCAGGAGCCACTCTAGACAGCTGCATTCCACAGGGCCCTGGGCTGGAACCCGGAGTAGAGGCCGGGCCCAGGTTCCCCCCAAAGCCTCCCAACTCCTGGTCAGACACAGGAGGAGTTGACCTGGACTGTGAATTCAGAAAAACGGCCAAGCTGAGGGCTGCCGTGTAGCTCCAAGGTGAGCAAATCCACCAATAAGCGCAAGACCCACCAGGGTAGTGCAGGAACTTTGTCACAACTGGTGTTGGAAGTGGGATCTGGTGTCCACAGCGCTGCGGAAGAAGGAGGGTGTTTGGAAGGGGAAAAAAAAAAAAAAGGGAAGAGGGTCTATTTTTATTTTTTTCACCACAATGGAGGAGGTAGCGCGGGCACTGATACAAGCCACGGCTGCCCAGCAGGAGGCTACTCGTGTCCAGGCAGCCGCCCAACAGGAGGCAGTGCGGCTGCAGCAAGAGACTAATAACCTGCTGATGGACCAGGCTGCTCAAGACCGGGCTATGTTGCGGGAACTGGTAAACCAGGTAAAGGCCCTTACAGAGCTGAACCGCGGCCATGATAGGACGCAGATCATGTGGGCCAGCAATTGGCTGCAGAAAATGACGCGGGAGGATGATGTAGAGGCATACCTCCTAGCCTTTGAGAGGACAGCCCTGCGGGAGGCTTGGCCCCAAGAACAGTGGTCTGGCATCCTCGCTCCATTCCTGTGTGGGGAGGCCCAGAAGGCCTACTATGATTTGCCTGAAGAGGCTGCTGCAGACTACCCCCAGCTGAAAGCAGAGATCCTGGCCAGATCTGGGGTAATGACCGCAGTGAGGGCCCAGTGATATCATGAGTGGAGGTACCAGGAAAACAAAACCTCGTGGTACCAATTATATGACCTCATCCATTTCGCACGAAAGTGGTTATGAACTGAGTCCCAGAGTCCGGAGGAGACTAGAGGTTCTGGTCATCGACCGGTACATGAGAGGACTACCATCAGACCTTTGCGCCTGGGTAAGCCAGAACGAACCTGCCACTTACAATGAGGTTGTCTCACTGGTAGAGAGGCGAAGGATGGCAAGGGAGTTGACCCAACCCGTTAAGGAAGAGGCACCCCGGGTTAAACTAGCAGCACCAAGCCCTAGAGCTCGGGTGACTGGGCCACCAGGAGGACCCAGGTGGAAAGAGAGAGGGGCTGAAGGCCCACCAGAAGCCACAAAGAGTCAGAGCATGGAGGGGGAAGAGGATCATGATGTTAGACTGTCCAAACCAAGAGATCGGGGAATGCCTAGGGGCCCATACAGATGTTACACCTGTGGGGACACATAGCTGCACGGTGCCCCAATGCTGAGGAGCCTATGCAGTGTAACCTGGGGAACTGGGCAGACCCATGCTCCCTAATCCACCTTGTGGGGGTCTCACTAACCCCACATATGTACACCAGACCAGTGAAGCTAAATGGGATAGAGACCACAGCACTGGTTGATTTGGGGAGTGCTATCACGCTTGTCTCGGGGAAGCTCGTGAAGTGTAGTCAGCTGTGGTGGCCTAAGCGTACGGGGATAACATGCATCCATGGGACAGTTGGTTATTACCCCACCATCCCAGTAAAAATCAAGATTCAGGGGAACACTACTGAGGTAGCAGCAGGTGTAGTCCCTAAACTCCCATACCCAGTGCTCATAGGGAGTGACTTCCCAGGGTTTGGAGACTTACTCCCAGTAGGGGAATTGGAGAAAGGGGGAAGCCCTGAAAGTAGTGTGGCATCCACAGTAGACTGTCAACCCCCAACCTTCTCTGAAATATCCCCAAATTTGTTCTCCACTCCCAGACAGGGTCGAAAGACGAAAAGAGAAAGAAGGGTAGCTAAGGCCTTGGGAATCCGAATACTGGTCCAAAGCCAGAGGGTCGCTCTCGTAGGTAGGCAGACCTGAGCAGCTGAAAAGGAGGCCACCCAGGAGGGAGAAGCACCCGAGTCGGGCCCACATCCTAACGCCTCTGAACCAGTAGAGGTTTATTTTTTAGATTTAATTTATTAGAGCATAAGCTTTCATGGGCTACAGCCCACTTCATCAGTTGCATAGAATGGAACATATAATAAGAAGATATATATATATACATACAGAGAAGGTGGAAGTTGCCATACAAAATGTAAGAGGCTAATTAATTAAGATGAGCTATTATCATTATCCTGCGGATAATAGCTCATCTTAATAATATATAATATAATAATATATATCTTCTTACTATATGTTCCATTCTATGCATCCAATGAAGTGGGCTGTAGCCCACGAAAGCTTATGCTCTAATAAATTTGTTTGTCTCCAAGGTGCCACAAGTACTCCTGTTCTTTTTTCCACAACTCACCACCAGATGTCAGGGTAGAGCTCATTCTGACTCTGCTTACATTTATGATATGCTTATTACACGCTATTTATTATGAAATTTAATGTGGATAAATGTAAAGTAATACACACTGGAAAAAAAATAATCCCAACTATACATATAATATGGGGCTAATTAAGCTACAAAAAATGGGCAGCAGGTTTAAAACAAATAAAAGGAAGTTCTTCTTCACACAGCGCACAGTCAACCTGTGGAACTCCTTGCCTGAGGAGGTTGTGAAGGCTAGGACTATAACAGGGTTTAAAAGAGAACTGGATAAATTCATGGAGGTTAAGTCCATTAATGGCTATTAGCCAGGATGGGTAAGGAATGGTGTCCCTAGCCCCTGTTTGTCAGAGGGTGGAGATGGATAGCAGGAGAGAGATCACTGATCATTACCTGTTAGGTTCACTCCTTCTGGGGCACCTGGCATTGGCCACTATCGGTAGACAGGATACTGGGCTGGATGGACCTTTGGTCTGACCCAGCGGCAAGATATTGACATTCGTGATACACTACTTGCCAAAAGGGAGGGGCGAAGCCCAGCTGCTGTTGTCCCACCTAACCTGGAGGGTAAACTACTATTGAGAGAATGGACCAAACTAAAACTGATTCAGGGAGTGCTACACCGAATGACCACCGACCCTTTACAAAAGCAACAAGCACAACTAGTACTGCCAAAAGAGTGCAGAGCCCTGGCCATGAGGGCCCTGCATGATGACTTTGGGCATTTAGGGATGGAGAGGACCCTGGAACTTATTCGTAGTAGGTTCTATTGGCCCCGAATGGCTGAAGATGTTCACAGGAAATGTGAGACTTGCGCTTGATGTGTTCAAAGGAAAACTCTGTCCACGAGGGCTGCATATCTCAAGAACATCACCAGCAACAAACCTTTGGAACTGGTATGCATTGCTTTCTTGTCTGTAGAGGTAGACAAGAGGAATGTTGGGAACATTCTAGTAGTGACTGACCATTTTACACGGTATGCATAGGCATATCCCACACGTGATCAGGGCCACCACTGTCGTTCGAGTATTGTGGGACAAATATTTCTCAGTCTATGGATTCCTGGCTCGGATACACTCTGATCAGGGGCGGGATTTTGAGAGTCACCTTCTGAAGGAGGTGCTGAAGATAGCAGGAATTAAAAAGTCTAGGACTACGCCTTATCACCCGCAAGGTGATCCTCAGCCAGAGAGGTTCAACCAAACCCTATTAGATATGTTGGGAACTTTGTGACCAGAGCAGAAGGCAACCTGGAGCCAGCATGTCGCATTTCTGGTGCATGCCTACAATGCCACAAAGAACGATGCTACGGGAGTCACCCCATATCTCTTGATGTTTGGGCGAGAACCAAGATTACCCATAGACTTGTGCTTTGGTGTATCAGAGGATGGAGATAGCTATGAAACTCATCAGCAATATGTATCTCGACTAAGGATGCTTATCATTTAGCTACTGCTGCGGCTCGGAAGAACGTAGACCGCAACAAACATCGATATGATGCTAGAGTGCGTTCGCAGGAGCTCCAGCCGGGGAACAGAGTCCTGCTGTGAAATTTGGGTATAGCTGGCAAACACAAGATAGCTGATAGACGGAAGGCAATACCTTACTTGGTGATGGAAAAGCTAGGAGACCTGCCGGTCTACAAAATCAGATCTTAAGAGGGTCCAGGGCAAATAAAGACAGTGCATAGAAACCTTTTGCTCCCTGTGGGGGAATTAGTAAGTACCCCTTATGAGCTGGGCTACGACAGGGCAACCAGGCAGGATAAAGGTGCTAGACCAAAGCCATCATCCAACATGGACAGCCGGCCCCCTGCAGCTAACCTACCCCTATGCAGCACATCCGAGAGCGAGTCAGAGGAAGAAGACACAACCCTGGTGTATCCTGGAATGGAGACAAGATTTCAGTCTCGATCAGCTGAACCAAACGAGAGTTCCCCCTCTTCCACCCTCAACCCCATGGCGCAATTATTTAGGCCCATTTCTGACACCCCTGTGCCACTGATGGGACCCCTGTGTGATGACACAGACAGGTTATTGTACAGTGGAGACACACAGGTAGAGGATGTCCTGGGCACCTTGGACCCTCCAGTGTTAGAACTAGAAGTGCAGGGGCCTATGCCAGTAGCCGAGGGACCCTCAAAGGAAACCTCTCCATCCGTCACTCAAGAGGATGTTCCCCCTACCATGGCAACAGAGATTCTCAATAGACGAGACAGGGTGATAAGACCAGTAAAACGGTTAACTTATGATGCACCTGGGGTGACTAGTGAGGAGTCAATACATTTAGCACACAGGCTTGTGGAAGCTAAAGTGGGCTTCCTGAGGCCCTTTGGAGGAAACCAATGAGTTGGTATAAAGGGAGTATGATTTGGGGGGAGGATGTAAGCAGAGTCAGGATGAGCTCCACCCTGACATCTGGTGGTGAGGTGTGGCAAGTTGTGGAAAAGAACTTCAGGGGCCAATCTCATTTGCATAGGCACACCCACCCCGCCTAGCATGAGCCCGTAGCTGCCAAAATGGTCACTTTGGCTGCTGTGGGATCCCCAGTATCTCTGTTATTGGGGCAGAAAGAATAAATTGTTATTACCCTGATTATGGGAATCAAGGACAGTGGAACTGTACTTGGCCTTTTGTTATGATGGAGAGACTCGCCATCAATGAAGTAGCACTCGCTAGGCAAGGGACATGGGTTCCAAAACTCTGTGAATTGAGAGAGGTTGGGGACAGGTATTAATATTTGATGGCATGGGTCCTACATGCTAATTGCACTTCCTTCTCTCTCCACTGTGGAATAGCAGAGCTAATTTTGATGCTATTAGGAGACTAGTTACAGGCTGCTGAGCTGAATTCACGTTAGGCCAATAGTGCACCAGCATTGAGGCTCCCCTACTACAAGCTGAAATCACAAAAGAGCTAAACTTACTAAGAGCTGAAATCACTGAGTGTTGTGTTAAGTAGTGGGGGAGCCTGAAGATATAGGATGGAGCAGTTTGCGGGACGGTGAGCAGAGTGGCATGTGGAGCAGAGCAGTTTGCGGGACGGCTGGCAGAGCCTTGCAGTTTGTGGGACGGCGAGCAGAGCAGCTGGTGGAGCAGAGCAGTTTGTCGGATGCCTAGAGCAGCTCATGGGGCGGCTGGCAGAGCGGAGCCCCATGGAGAGGTGGGGCCATCAGCTTTGGACCACATAAGGTGCTCCTTAAACTCCCCCCTCCCAATCTCCACCCAGGTTGGGAGGTAAAACTCTGCAGATAAACTTTCAAACTCTGGGGCTGCCCTGACCAGGGACAGAGACTTTTGGGTAGTTGGACTTTTGGGACTTTGGGTGATTTTGGGTTGCTGGAATCAAGAACCAAAGGGAAAGGACACGTCCCAATTTGCCTGGGGTGGGTTTTTTGCTCATGGGTTGTGTTATGAATCCTATTGGTGGTGTTTCCCCAACATAATGCCACATTGTTTCTCTCTGTTATTAAAAGGCTTTTTGCTACACTCAGACTATGTGCTTGCAAGAGGGGAAGTATTGCCTCTTGGAGACGTCCACCGGGGGTGGTATATATTTGTCCCAGGTCACTGGGTGGGGGCTCGAGCCGGTTTTGCATTGTGTTGTTGGAATGGAACCCCTAGATACTGAACCCGGCCCTTGTTGCTGCCAACTCTGACAGGCAGAAGGGTTACACACATTACAACAAAACTTAAACTTGTTCTTCATAATAATTTTAAAAACACTAGCTGCCTATTTAATTTTAAAAACAGCAAAAAATATCCACCTCCCTTTCCATTTCTTATAAGGAATCTTGAAGTTTAAATCTCCTCAGTGTGATAGATATGCTTGCTTTGATCTGCTGCTCTTGGAAGTCCAGGGGCTCCAGATTGCTGACCCCATGCTGCCCAGGGTCCCTAGGGACAGCTCTGTCCGCCATTAGGGAATTTTTCCCCAAGAACCCCCTGTAACATTTCACGAAACCCCAGGCAGTTCATGAACCCCAGTTTGGGAACCACTGCTTTAGGGAAAGGGAGGTGTTAGTAGGGTGACCAGACAGCAAATGTGAAAAATCAGGACAGGGGCTGGGGGGGTAATAGGAGCCTACATAAGAAAAAGACCCAAAAATAGGGACTGTCCCTATAAAATCAGGACATCTGGTCACCCTAGGTGTTAGGGGAAGCTGCACTGTTCTGCTTCTATCCCCACTATAACTCCATTTTCCAGGATCATCCTAACCCCATCCATACTTGCTCTGGGTTGTCCACCCCAGCACTTCTTCCTTCTCCTTTGCCTTTTCTCCACTGAAGCCATTCTGCTCCTAGCAGCCTCAACCTACTCCTGCTTTATAGGCATGACTCCTCCACCCCCTTCTGCCCTGCCCCTCCTCTCCCTAATGCTTGCAGCTACTTTTCCCCACCACCCTTAAATTCCATAAACAAATTCTCATGAGAATTATTCCAGAAACAAGCAGTGATTTGATCCTGAAAGAGAGAGCCACCTCCTTTACCATCCCTCCTGTGTATCACAGCTTTCCTCTACCTCTCCACCAGTTTCCAAATACAAAGAGCAAAACTGTACCTCAACCTAAATTGCTTTTAAGACAGAGTTAGCTGAAGCAATGAAAAGGGGAAAAAAATGAAGTCTTTCTATGAAACCACAAAGTGGGTGCGTCACTGGTAAAGGCTGGAGACCATGCTTTTGAAAATGGCTGTTGAAGACAGAAGACCCCTGTAATACACAGATGAAGTACACAGAAAATAAAATGCATCGTAGTTTCATATTTACATGCATCACACTTCTTCCCTTTAAATGTTTTTAATATAAGCTCAGTTTTGCAGGAAATCTGCACAGATAGAAAGATTGGGTTTGGCACATAATGCTTTCTAAGCACGTTTATTAAGTCCTTGAAATCTGTCCCAGCTGATTGCCTAAGTACTGCACACCTTTCTCATTAGTGTTAGGAAAATAGATTGTTTTTCCTGCCACTGTTTTCTACAACATTTACATGACCCACATTTTGCAAAAAGTTCAGCAAAGAAGACCTGTTTACCCCCCTGGAACCTCACTGCAGGATCAGGGCACAAGTCTCTTCAAATATATTTCAGATTCTTGTTCGTTCTCACTAGATAGGAAACTTGCCTTAGAGTAGTTTCTTCACTTTGTGTCTCACTCTGGATGGAATCCACAAAGGGACTTAGGCATTGCAGTGCTGAACATCATGGCACCCAACTTTCAGGTGTCTAGAAAATCACAGGAACAACACTGTGATCCACAAAGCCAAGTTAGGGGCCTCGGCTTCCTACACAATGAATGGGGAGAGACGGGCGCCCTAGGAATGCAAACCACAAAAGCCAGCAAGCTCGTTGGGGAGCCACCTAAACCAGCCAATGAGAAATACCAACAAAAGGGGTTTCCCCAACTCTTTCTGAGAGAGAGTTGCATAAGTCCAGGCTCTAGGAAGGCACCTAACTCTGCTAGTGATCCATAAATGGGCACCTACTGCCTGGAGCCATTGTGGATAAGTAATAAGAGTGGCAGAGCATGGGGACTGGTCCCAGGAACTCCCACTGCCCAGGTGGGTGCCCTAACCGTTGGGATACTGAGTCCTTCCTGCTCCTTGGCCCAACGACCATTTAAGGATTTATCAACAGAAGATGCAACAGGAGAGGCTGAGGGAGCCCCACACTGGCCTATCCCATAGCTTGGTGCTTAAAGCCCTCTCCTGTGAGGGGGGAGCCCTTTATTCAAATCCTTTCTGCCCTTTTGGCAGAGAGGGGGAAATTGGACCTGGGTCTCCCATATCCCAGAGGAGGGCTCTAACCACTGGGCTACACCTTATAAAGTGAAGGGTAGCACCTCCACGCTAGATTTTGGATGGGCTCTGAGCACACCTATCAGATCAGGCTCCACACATGAATGCCCATCTTCCACAAGCACTGACATTCCTATGTGCTGGGGGGGGGGGTGCTCGACCCCTTCCCCCACGGCTCCCACCCCACCCTGCCTCTTCACAGCCCCGCTATGCCTCTTCTCGCCCCACTTCTTCCCACCCCCTCACTGAGCGCCGTGCCCTCACTATTCCCCCTCCCCGCCAGCACCCCCTGCATGCTGCGAAACAGCTGATTGTGGTGGGTGGGAGGCACTGGGAAGGACGGGGAGGTGCTGGGGGGAGGGAGGAACTGATGGGGGCTGCCAGGTGGTGCTCAGCACCCACCCTTTCCCCCCCATGGTTGCTGCAGCCCCGGAGCACCCATGGAGTGAGCACCTACGCCATCTTCCCCTGGTTCATGGATCACTCAGGAGCTTAGGTGGGAGCCTGGCATCTAGTCACCTAGCAGGAGGCATCAGAGGCAAAAACACGGGTATCTGGGGAATTTTTACTCAAGAAACTTTAGGCACCTACAGGTTTGGGCAGGAGTCTATCTGTTTGGGAGGCAGGGGGCTCAAAAACAGCTTGTTTCCACTCCACCCACACCAAAAAAAAAGAAAAAAGAAAAAAAAAAGGAGAAGAATTCTTAAAGTGCAGCATGATGTTAAAACTTTAGTACTCCTTACACAGCTCATCAACCATTGGTTGGGGGTAACCAGGTTTGGGGACTATGGCAGGCCAAGAAGAAGTGGTCAAGGAAGAATTCATCTAGCTGGAGAGAATTCAAAGAGCTGGGAGATGTACTTTATTTTAAAGAAAACAGAACATGTTCCTGTCCCCAAGTTAGGCCTAAGCATTACTAGACTTTCTTTAGCCACAGTCCCCCACATAAAATCCAGACTACTTCAATGACACCAGCAGCAACTTCTAAAGCTCCTTTCTCCCTTTCCTCTCAGGCCAGGTCATGTATTCTGTGTATGCTGGAAAATTAACTTTTCACAGCTGCTACCCTGCACTGACCAGGTGCAACTGTGGTCCTTCTGCTAAGAAGGTTAACTGTTTCCCCATCAGCCTACAGACAGCATGTGTGTATGCTCCATCGTAGGGCCCCTCACAGATGGACTGGAGCTAAAAAAGACTTGTCTACTGGTTCACATAGTGGGGCTGGCACTGGCTTGCTCCTCTCAGTCCCCCAGTGTAGTGCTGAATACCATTATTTCTTGTGCTCATCAGGTATTAGGAATATTTATACATCTGCCATTCATCAGCATGGCACTTTTTAAAAAATTGTAAAATGGGTCTATATTGCAGTAAAAGTACAGTAAGTGCACAATGAGGCACAATAAGACAAAGTAATGCACCACAATTGTCTGAATTCATTAGAAACAGATGTAACATACACAAGCCCAGACCAGCTCAAGCATGGAGGAGTCAGACAGGTTAGTGATGGGTGATCTCTTGTTATCGAGTATGATCATCTTCCATGGGAGTCATGGGTCCTCAGGTGGCTAATAAGGCCAATCCTTGAACCACAAGTTCTATTACAATGAGGGCAGGTGTTTTCAGGCTCAGCAGGAGGATGTTGACCATGACTGGAAGCCAGTCTCTCCTTCCTCCTGCGCCTCTTGTCCTCTTCAGCTTGTCGGCGAGCAAGTTCAAAATGCAGGGGACCATCACATAGGACTTCACTCCATTTTAAGCGATCCTGGGCAAGTGTCTCCCAAGAGTCAATGTCAATATTACACTTTTTAAAGTTGTCCTTCAGGAAGTCCTTATAATGTTTCCATTGTCCACCCACGTTATGGTACCATTCTTTCAGCTGAGAGAACAGGACCTGTTTTGGGAGGCGCTGGTCTGGCATCCGGACAACGTAACTAGTCCAGCGGAATTGCTGACGGATGATCATTGCCTCGATACTGGTGGTCTTTGCTTCTTCCGGAACACTAATACTGGTGCACCTGTCCTCCCATTTGATCTTCAGAATCTTCCGAAGGCAGCTTTGAGGGTGCTTCTCAAGGACTTTCAAGTGGTGTCTGTAGGTTGTCCAAGTTTCGGACCCATACAAGAGTGTTGGGAGAATAACGGCTTGATAAACAAGAAGCTTGGTGTCTGTTTGAATGTCGTGATCTTCAAAAACCCTGTGCCATAAACGAGAGAAAGCTACATTGGCACAGCTCAGGTGAAGTTGAGTTTCTGCATCAATATCTACCTTGGATGAAAGATGACTTCCAAGGTAGAGGAAATGATCGACATTCTCCACTGCCACTCCATTGATTTTGATATATGGGGCATGTAATACCTCATTTGGAGAGGGCTGATAGAGCAGTTTAGTCTTCTTGATATTAAGAGTGAAACCAAGACTTGCATAAGCATCGGCAGATAAATTCAAAAAAGTTTGAAGGTCTTTCTCAGAGTGAGCAAAGATTGCGTTGTCATCGGCATACTGAAGTTCCACAAGAGATGTTGTTGAGATCTTATTCTTGGCTTTCAGCCTGCTAACCCTGAACAGCTTTCCATCCGTTCTGTAAATGATTTCAATGGCAGCTGTAAACTTCCCAGCAATTAGGTAAAGAATGACGGCAATAAAAACTGCAGACATGGTTGGAGCGATGATACAGCCCTGTTTGACTCCTGTTTGTACTTTGAAAGGTTCATTCTGGGAGCCATCGCGGATCTGCCTGCCGAAGGCAAAGCGGGATTTGACGCCTTTGTCGGTCACCTTTCTCGTCAGGTTTGTGACCTCAGTGAATGACAGCTCCCAGGATGTTCTGGGTCGCAGAGTCACCCCCCCATTCAAATTTGCATGCTGGGATTTGTAGTCATTCTCTCTGGCTCTATCTTGAGCATCCAGGCTGTGCTGACTACACTTCCCAGGCCTCCCCATGGCAGGGGGTGGGGCGGGAGATGATTACAGGGCGGGGTGGTGGGTGCGTCTGGCTCAGTAGTACTAGGCGGCGGCTCACCAGCCGAAGCAGGCTCTGAGTTGTGTCTGGCTGTCTCAGTATGTCGGACGGGGCCAGCGGGGGCCCCGGCGGGGGCAGCAAGGAGGGCGGCCTGGACATGCCGGGCTCGGCGGTGCAGAATGTGGCCGACGTCTCGGTGCTGCAGAAGCACCTGCGCAAGCTGGTGCCGCTGCTGCTGGAGGACGGCGGCGAGGCCCCGGCCGCGCTAGAGGCGGCGATGGAGGAGAAGGGCGCCCTGGAGCAGATGCGCAAGTTCCTCTCCGACCCGCAGGTGCACACCGTGCTGGTGGAGCGCTCCACGCTCAAGGGTGAGAGCCGGGCCGGGCGCCGAGCCGCTGCAATGGGGAGAGCCGGGCGGGGCAACTGCCGGGCAGAGGGGAGGTGGCAGGGCTGGATTAACCTTTTGTGGGCCTGGTGCCAAACATATCTGTGGGCCCCCATAGGGGCAAAGGAGCATGGCTTGGGGAAGTTGGTCCCCAGAGCAAGGGACAATGGGGCAAAGCATGGTGGGGCCAGCCCCGCTCCAGCCAGCCCAGTGCAAGAGCACTGGATACAAACCAGCAGTTGCCAGATGCACACTGGCCCGCCCAGCCCTGTGTTGCCAGCATGCCCCTTCCCCTCAGGGGTGGGCCTATGCCATGCCACACAGCCTCCGATTCCCTATGTCTAGTATCCCCCGGAACTGCTATGCCCAGCAGCCCCCGCCCGCCCACAGACCCTCCACCACAAAAGCACAGCGGCCTGCACACCACCACCCCTGCCCTGCACCACCCCACACAGCTGCACCACTACTGCCCAATGCACTTCCCCACAGCGCACCACCACAACTACACAGCACCCCACTCAGACCCCCCCTACTGCCCAGCGTCCCAATGCACAGACCTCCCCCACTGCCCCCCAAGAGATTCCCCCCACTGACCAGCAGCCCCCCACACACACACCTCCAGAGACCCACTCCCTCACACCCTGCCCCCTAGCCACTCACGGACCTGCTGGAAGGTGACTGCGTCTGCAGGCTGAGCTGGCAGCGCAGCCGGGGCCGGTCCAGTGCCAGGGTGGGGAATCACTCCGGCCTCTTGGGAGTGGCGTGATTAGCCAGGCCAGGGTCTGCCCCCGCCCTTGCCGGACTCCCTCAGGACCCACTTGCCTGGAGATAGGGTCACCATACATCCCCGTTTGGCCAGGACAGTTTCCTTTTTAAGCTCTGTCCTGGCCATCCCAACTTTTTTTTGACCAAAAACAGACATTTATCCCATTTGCTCTTGCCAACTGATCAGCTGGCAAGAGCAAATGAACAAATGCCCCATTTGCCAAAAAAGTCTGGTGCGCCCCCCTAGCTGGGCGTGGAGGAATGTGTGTTTGGGGGGTGGCGACGCAAGGTGTCAGGCATCAGGGTTTTGGGGGTCAGCCCCAGCCCCAGCCAGAATGGAGCTTGGCGGGGTTAGGGGGCCAGCCCTAGCCCCTGGTGGTGGTGTGGGGAGGGTGTCAGCTCCTGGCAGTGGTGCGGGGAGCTGGGGCGAAGGAGGGGTCAGCCCCTATCCTGGCAGCGGCATGCAGAACTCGAGGAGGGGGGGTCAGCCCCTGGCTGCGGCATGGGGAGCTGTGGGGGAGGGGTCAGCCCCAGAGGCGGATTTAGTGTTAGTGGGGCCCTGTGCTCAGCTTCATTTTTGGGGCCCCTCCTTGGGACCCAGCCAAGAAAAAGAACATTCTCTCTGATCTCCCCCGCCCCCATTTTTCATTCTTTTTTTCTTCATCCTTCTCTTGTAAGTAAATGAAAATAAAGTGAGGTACCTTGATTGTTCTTGTAGTCTAACTTATTTTTCCACAGACCACTTGAAAATCACTGGGGGTCTCGGTGGACCACTTAATGATCTTTCCAAATATTGTTTGTACCGTTAGCTAACGATTGTAAAGCGCTTGGGATAAGAGCGCTTTATAAAAAAAATGTAAAAAAACATTGGGGTGCGGACTCTGGCCAGGACTTAGGGTGCGGGAGGGGGCTCAGGGCTGGGGGTGCAGGGTCTGGAAGGGAGTTAGGGTGCAGGAGCAGGCTGGGGGTTGGGGTGCAGGGTCTGGCCAGGAGTTAGGGTGAGGAAGGGAGCTCAGGATTGGAGTGTGGAGCGCTTACCTGGGGCAGCTCTCATTTGGTGCGAGGGCTGCAGGTGGGAATGTGAGGGGGAAGGTGCAGGAGTCAGGGAGGGCAGGGAGCTGGGTGTGTGAGAGGGGGTGCAGGAGTCAGGGCTGGGTGTGTGTGAGGGGTTGCAGGAGTCAGGGAGGGCACGGGGCTGGAGGTGTGTGAGGGGGTGCAGGAGTGAGGGCTGGAGGTGTAGGGTCTGGGAGGAAGTTAGGGTGCAGGAGTGGGCTGGGGGTTGGGGTGCAGGGTCTGGCCAGGAGTTAGGATGCAGGAGGGGCTCAGGGTTGGGGCAGGGGATTGGGGTGTGGAGCACTTACCTGGGGCAGCTCCTGTTTGGTGCAAGGGGTGCAGGTGGGAATGTGGGGGGGGGGGTGCAGGAGCTCCCATTTGGTGCTTGGGGTGGGGATGTGGGGGGTGCAGGAGTCAGGGCATGGGGTGTGGGGGGGCTGGGTATGTGTGGGGGGTGCAGGAGTCAGGGCTGGGGCCATGGGGGTGTGTAAGGGGGGAGAAGGGGTCAAGGCAGAGAGCTGGGGGTTTAAGCTGGGGTCATGGGGGTGCTTCCAGCCCCCTGCCTGAGTAGCTCATGGCAGGGGGCTGGAGGGGGTATTTGTAGGGGGAGTGCAGGGGCTCTACCCTGCCCCGATTTCCCCCCCTTCTCCAAGGCCCCGTCCCTGCCTCTTCTCTGGCTCCTCCCCCTCCCTCTGGGTGTGCTGGCAAACAGCTGTTTGGTGGCGCCATGGTAAACCCGGTACTGGGAGGAGGGGGTTGGGTTGGGCGGAGCCTCCCTTTGCTGCAGATGGTAGCTGCCAAGCTGGCGGCAGTTGCTGCTTTGTGCGCCATGGTGACCTTTGTTCCCCTGCTCCCTGTGACAGGGCTTGTTGGGCCTGTGACCTCCCCCCATATACACACACACAAAGTGAGGGGTGGGCCTGTCACTCCCTCCATATACACATACACGCAGTGGGGGTGGGTCTGTGATCCCCCTGTATCCTCACCCTGCCCCCAGGAGAGATGCTGACCCCACATGCACGGTGTAGTGTACCCTGTAATGCCCTATTGCAACAGGAAGAGGGGAGACAGCCCCATCAACAATTCCCTAACTTGACCAAAGAAAAATCCTAACATCATGCCCTTATCTTTTCAAGTCAGGTACCAACAGGGAAGTCTATGTGAAGGCACAACGGCTGTTGTATTTACCTACATAAGACCTTTGAGCCAGCATCTACATCTTAGTTTATAAAGAGCTTTGGAGTGATACGTGGCACAACACAGCAATAAAGTCAGATGCTGTTGTGAAGGAGGTCCAAGTTCAAGGCTTCCAAGCACTCCAGTGCTGCAAAGCCAAGAAAGAAACTTGACAAAACAATAAATGCAGAGCTCAAGGGAATGTTTTATCGCCTCAACTTTGATTTCAGCCAAAGTTCATATAAGGCAGTGTCCACACGTCTTTTTTCAAAGATCAATGTTATTTTCTTGATCTCGGTAATTTAAAACTGAAGTACCAGTTTCTGGCTATTTTTTCTTCCCACCGCAAAGACACATTAGTAGCGCCTCTGTATAGGTTTTGAGTTAGCTTTCAGGACCAAGGCTATGGTACATTCCCTTCCTGTGGGAATGGACAGGGGTGTTATTTGTGGGTCACAGCATCTCTTCTTCGCTCTATTCCAGTACAGGAGGTTACAGGGGGAGCCAGTTCCACCCCACGGGGGGAATCGGTTAGAGAATTGTTGAAATGTTCCCAAGGATCATTAGTTTCTACGTGGCTAGTTCACAGATGCAGGCAGAAGGAATCTCCCAATGATTTCATCTGAAGGACTGCACCTGCCACAGTGTTACAAAGTACTGCAGTGCAGTATAAACAGTGGGTATGAGCCAGTGCTGTTGAAGGACTTGGATGTGTGATGTTATGTTCTAGCAACTGAGCTACATTAACACCAGTGACATTCAGTTAAAATGGAATAAATGTTTCAAAACCTGGCTTGTGTACTTTTCTCTGTAATGTTTCAGAGTAGCAGCCATGTTAGTCTGTATTCGCAAAAAGAAAAGGAGGACTTGTGGCACCTTAGAGACTAACCAATTTATTTGAGCATGAGCTTTCGTGAGCTACAGCATCCGATGAAGTGAGCTGTAGCTCATGAAAACTTATGCTCAAATAAATTGGTTAGTCTCTAAGGTGCCACTAGTACTCCTTTTCTTTTTTCTATGTAAGGTATTTACATTGTTTCCCCCTTCCCCCCTTGTATAGTATCTAGTAACTTTTTTATGGGTGAGTTGCTCATAGGGAGGAATAAAAACTACATTCGTTTCAGATATGGTGTCATAAATATAAAAGGAAGGGTAAACACCTTTAAATCCCTACTGGCCAGAGGAAAAACCCTTTCACCTGTAAAGGGTTAAGAAGCTAAGATAACCTCGCTGGCACCTGACCAAAATGACCAATGAGGAGACAAGATACTTTCAAAGCTGGGGGGGACAAAGGGTTCTCTCGATCTGTGTGGGTTTTTTTGCTGGGACCAGAGCAGGAATGCAGGTCAGAACTCCTGTAAAAAGTCAGTAAGCAATCTAGCTAGATATGCGTTAGATTCTGTTTTGTTTAAATGGCTGATAAAATAAGCTGTGCTGAATGGAATGTATATTCCTGTTTCTGTGTCTTTTTGTAACTTAAGGTTTAGCCTAGAGGGATTCTCTATGTTTTGAATCTGATTACCCTGTAAGGTATTTACCATCCTGATTTTACAGAGGTGATTCTTTTACTTTTTCTTTAATTAAAATTCTTCTTTTAAGAACCTGATTGCTTTTTCATTGTTCTTAAGATCCAAGGGTTTGGGTCTGTGTTCACCTACGCAAATTGGTGAGGATTTTTATCAAGCCTTCCCCAGGAAAGGGGGTGTAGGGCTTGGGGGGATTTTGGGAGAAAAGACGTTTCCAAGTGGGCTCTTTCCCTGTTTGTTCGACGCTTGGTGGTGACAGCAATAAAGTCCAAGGACAAAAGGTAAAATAGTTTGTACCTTGGGGAAGTTTTAACCTAAGCTGGTAAAAATAAGCTTAGGGGTTTTTTCATGCAGGTACCCACATCTGTACCCTAGAGTTCAGAGTGGGGAAGGAACCTTGACATATGGGGATGTAATAACAGATATCAAATCCTTGACAGTTAGTTAGGTGGTCTGGTATGTCTAACCCCGATCAAAGCTTTTTTGCAATAGGTTGGGTGGAGAAGTGGGGTGAGAGTGGGAAGTCAAAGTCCTTAAACTCACACACAAAAAATAAGCCAATTGTGCTCTAACTCGAGTTGCCCCATTTATGAGACACCTAGTATGTCTACACTGTAATGCAATCTGTGGTACAGTCTCAGAGCCCAAGTCATTTGGCTTGGGCTGCTGGACTAAAAATAGCAGTTTAAATGTTCATCTCAGGCAGGAGACAGGACTCTGGGACCCACGCCCTGCACAAGGCCTGTGCTCTAATGTCTACACTGCAATTTTTAGCCGCCTCAGCCCAAGCCCCACAAGTCTAAATCAGCTGATGGGCACCAGCCACAGCTGCTCAGTGAGTTATTTTATTGCAGTGTAGATGTACCCCTGGTGCACTTGGTCCCCAGTCTACCCCAGCATGTTCAAATATTGCAGGCACAGACTATTTTTACTGTACACATCATGTTACGTCTAAGAGAAAGTGCTCTGAGAGCAATTTGTGAACATTTTGGTATTACTCATTCCTTTCTGTGATGGATACATTTCCTCACTCCTGACAGGATAAATCTTTTTGAGGACATTACTCTACCTAAACTTCACCCAACAAATGTGCCTTGGGCCAAATGCCAAGAGGCTGATTCTGCAAACACTGGTAAAACAAATTGCCATTTCATGATACTTCTAGCAGTAGTAAGTTAATTGGATGTTAAATTGAGCACCACGAAATCTTGAATGGGCAAAATAGCTCATTTTAACATCCTGGGTTTTATTTAACACAGTAAAAAGAGCAAATGATTCCAGCAGTTGTATAACTGTAAACTGTTCCAAAAGAATACTTATGACATTCTTGCTTTATGTAATTATTGGATCCCAGCTTTGCCTGCATTAGGGAAATGCTCTCTTCATTTCCCACTGTTGCTAATGTTCAGCTGAAGCAATTCTAGAAGCTCTACTTCATGCTAAGTGTAGACAGTATTAACTGGCCAGACCTTTTTAAGCACCATGGTGAAGACCTCCAAATCCAAACAACATAGTGCTTAAAACAGTATGGTGGGCTGCCCAAGTAAGGGAGTGAACACCAGTATACCTGAATTGGTGTTAATGTCAATGTGGGAATCTTTTTGGAAAACTTCCATGGCCTCCATGACTAGCCTGGGGTGATTCTTAACAGTTGCTTTGACAAAGCCACAGCGCGAAGTGTTGCATGTTGCACGCAACATGGTCAGATGTTATACTGGCATGCCCAAGTGCTAGGTTAGTTTACTTCAGACTAATGACTTTAACATGTAAATATTAATTTTAGTAGTAGTCTCCTTTTAATAGCTTGTGACAATTGGCAAGTGTCTATGACTTGAGTAATGGTACCTCTTTCACGAGAGACTATGAGCACACATGTTGTACAGTAAGGGAAACTTATGCAACTGTTTCAGAATAACTGACTCAAATGCGCTATTGCGTGCTGGTCTTAAATGTGTTCATGTTTCCTATCTTGGTATGTCATTACATAAACCAGCAGCTGTCTTTTGATTTTGAGCCCTCAATCTACTCTCTACTCACACCTATCCCTTTGCTACCCTTTCCAGCACCACACTATCCAGTCCAGCCTCTTCCTGGATGCCCTAGGAAAATATTTGCATTACTTGCAATAAAATTTATGATCTGGTTTGTAATAACTAGCGTGTGAAGCTTTGACTGCCATGTTCCCAAACTGAAAGAGAAACAAGAGAAACAGAGAAACAGCAGGCTGAGGGACCTCTTCTTTGCCATCATTTCATAGGAACTTTAGACCCCTGCTCCAAGCCATTGGATAACTACTAGAAGGCTACTGGCAAACTTGTTTGGCCCTGCTCCCCCCACCTCCATCCCCTAAAAAAACAAATCTCAAACAAGGCTTCAGCAGGATTAGTTTTTCTTCACTAGCAGAAGAATCTCTTTAAGGAAGGGCAGAGGAGTCAAATGGCAAGCTATTCCTCTGGAGCTTTTTTTTTATTTTATTTTTTATTGGAGCTTGATCCATCTGATCGTCCACTTCAGGCTTGCAACAAGTCATGTTGTGCATGTGGCTGTTTTTAGTGGGGATAGTATGTCTCTGAAATATTTGGAGTGTCTGGATCAGGAATCAGAGTAGCAGCCGTGTTAGTCTGTATCCGTAAAAAGAAAAGGAGTACTTGTGGCACCTTAGAGACTAACAAATTTATTAGAGCATAAGCTTTCATGAGCTACAGCTCACTTGCATCCGATGAAGTGAGCTGTAGCTCACGAAAGCTTATGCTCAAATAAATTGGTTAGTCTCTAAGGTGCCACAAGTACTCCTGTTTTTTTTATGTCTCAGGAATAGGTTTGATCTTTTGGGGTCCGCAAAGGACTGTTGTTCCTTCAGGGTATGTCTATACTACTGTAAGTAGACACCTGCGCCTGGCCTGTGCCAGCTGATGGTGGCTAAGGGGCTATTTAGACATTCCAGCTCCAGCCTGCGAGGTGGGAGGTCCCAGAGCTCAGTCTGCCCAAACCTGTCTGCACTGCAATTAAACAGCCCCTTCACTTAGGCACAGTGGGTTTGGGTGATTTTTAATTGTAGTGTAGACATACCCTCAGATGCTTTCTTTGTATAGAGCAGGGGTGGCCAACCTGAGCCTAAGAAGGAGCCAGAATTTATCAATGTAAATTGCCAAAGAGCCATAGTAATACATCAGCAGCCCCCGCAACACCCCCCCCCGCCATCAGCTTCCCCCGCTTCCAGCGCCTCCCACCCACCGGCAGCCCCACTGATCAGCGCCTCCCCCTCCCTCCGTGCACTTCCAGATCAGCTGTTTTGTGGCATGCAGGAGGCTCGGAGGGAGGAGTGGGAGGAGCAAGGGCAGGGCAGCCTCAGGGGAGGGGGCAGGGAGGGGTGGAGTGGGGGCAGGGCCTGTGGCAGAGCCAGGGGTTGAGCAGTGAGCACCCCCCAGCACATTGGCAAGTTGGAGCCTGTAACTCCAGCCCCGGAGTCAGTGCCTATACAAGGAGCCGCATATTAACTTCTGAAGAGCCGCATGTGGCTCCGGAGCCACAGGTTGGCCACCCCTGGTATAGAGGAACCAGACAAAGGTGAACCCTCTATAGGCGGAGAGAAGTTTTGCTAA
The DNA here is from genome assembly GCF_965140295.1 of Lepidochelys olivacea. Lineage (NCBI taxonomy): Eukaryota > Metazoa > Chordata > Testudines > Cheloniidae > Lepidochelys > Lepidochelys olivacea. The sequence continues at coordinate 107,320,779 of NC_140416.1, forward strand.
AATTCTAAATCTTGTTTTAAACACTTCATCAAAAAGGAATCTGTTCTACACTAATAGCCTAAACAACAATTTTTAAAATACCACATTCTAGAAAAGGTTTTGTTAATATTTTTAAAACTGATCCACCTGACTTTTATGGACACTCTTGGTCAGCTTCAGCCGCTAAAAATTAATAGCCTGACCACTCATATGTTGAATTTTTAAAAGATGATTAAAAACATTCTGAAAAAGTGTGCTGGAAATATAGTACTGATGAGCTCACTAGAGCTATGATTCCTGTCAGCATCACCTGGGGTAAGAGAATTTACTTCTGTTGGAAGTCGTATTCTAATGTAAATACGCGGCTGGATTGTCAGAGCTTTTACACAGCTAATACAGTAGGAAGGAGGTTGAATACCTTTAAGTGCAATGGGTAGAGTTCTAGCACTCCTGCTTTGTTACAAAGTTAAAATGTTAAGTGTTGACTTTTCTACTCTGACTTGAAAATGTAAAGCACCCAGTGCTGACTACTATCAACTCTCAGGAGAAGAGCCAGACTTCAGATCACAAAGATTCACCAGTTAATCTTATCAAACATAAATTGTGTGCTGTTAAGTGGTTGGTTTCATCTGGACATCAGGGGCATCTACCACAATGGGCTACTATTAGTCCATGGGCTTTAGGTGCTACAGTAATACGAAATAAAACTCTGGTAGTTTATCTTTTGGAGGCATTGGGAGAACAGGAGAGTAATGCTCTTGTTCTTTTTCTAGCTTGGGCGTGTCTTCCTCAGATGGAGACAGCTTTGTGCTGCATTGCAGTGGTTTCACTGCAGAAGTGCCAGCATGCCCAGTGCTTACATCACCTTGTGACTCACTAGCTAAGTTAGGGAAACAGTCATTTTCTCTTACACTTTGTACTTTTAATCCTCTCTTTTCGTTAATATAATTTGAAGTCTTTGAAAAATATCAAGGCAAGTTATGAAAAGGAATTAAACTGACAATCTTGTGACATGTTTTCTTTCAGGTCTTTAAGTATACTGAGATAACTAAACTTTGTGTAGTTTTAACAAGCCATAACTCAGGCTTTGTATTGTGGGGAAACTCTGCAATTCTATCTCTTGAAATCAGCATGTAAGGAGTTGGCTTGTAATTTGCTTTCACTACAGCAATTCATACAGGAGGCAGCCTAGAAAAAAGGGGAGCAGTAGTGGTCCTGAAGTAACTAATAGCTTGTAATAAATCCATAAAAACCTCTGTCTTGAGGAGTCATGTGTTTCTGGGTTCTAAGTCATGGTTTAGTATAAATGAAAATATATTTTGGTATGTTCTGTCCAACTCTGCTGACAACAAATGAAATCATTCTAGGTATGATTTTAATTTAGTTGCCTTGGAAATGCTGATTAAAAATCAGACTGATTGTACAATTCTCAAGCTAAGTAACAAGGCTCCACCAGTTTTTATCTTATCTGGTTATTATAGATAGTGTCTCAAACCCCTAAAAATATAACTTGAGCTGTATGGCACACCATATTTTGTGTAAAGTTTCAAACCTAGATGAGAGGTTGGTATGAATGCGCTCCTACACGAGTAGGTATGAGGTAGATGGGGTGGAGAGGGATGGGTTCAAAGGCTTTTAAGTGTATGTTAGAGGTTTTTAATATATCAAACTCTGTTTGCAGAGAATGTGGATGATGAAGGAGAAGAGGAAAAAGAGTTCATATCCTATAGCATTAACACTGACATTCATTATGGGCTAAAGTCAAACAGGTGAGTGCAGTCTCACTGAAATCTGATATGAATGTTTTAGGACTAGGAAAAGATAGTCCTATAATCCTTAGGCTAACACATATAGTAATATGTAGAGCTTATATAGTGCTTTTGATGTTCAAAGTGCTCTACAAACACCTAGCTTCACAACAGCACGCGCACTCTCTCCCTCTCTATCTCTCTCTCCCTCTATGCTTGCATATTTGTCTCTTGCCATTGTCTAACCCTAGCACACATTTGTCTCCATGAAGCTAAAATATTTAAGAAGCAATCTTACACCAGAAAATGGCGTGCTTTCAATTACCATGATTATAGACTTGATTGCTTTTAGTTTTCTGTCAGGCTAAAATGGATGCATATAAAACCCTAATACATTCAGCTACTAGAAATAGTTTTAAAGCAGAAGCACAAGTTTTGCTCTCACACTTTCAAAAGTGTATCCCGGTAAAACATGTTAGCATGTAACGTCTGATATACACCTCCTAATCTTGTGTTGTACTAGAGCTACTGTAATTTACTGTATTCTGGAATTAAATGTCTTATGGTTAACTAACTTTTTTCTTTGCTCCGCAGTTTGGCATTCATTAAGCGTACACCAGTGATCGATGCTGACAAACCAGTGTCCTCCCAACTGAGAGTGCTTACTCTTAGTGAAGATTCTCCTTATGAAACATTACATTCTTTCATTAGCAATGCTGTTGCTCCCTTTTTTAAGTCCTATATCAGAGAGTCTGGCAAAGCAGACAGGTAATTCTGTTAAATGCAAATAATAAATTGTCCGTACTAAAGAAAAATGGATCAAAAAGAATGTGGGGTGAGGTAAATAGGACTTGAAACAATTGTAATAGGAAAATGATCTTGAAGCTAGGCTATTGCTTATGAGATTGTCACAAATTGGTGCTGCTTGTTGAGGATGTAGTTCAAGTTACATAAAATTACATGCACTTGTGTTCATATATGCCTGTTGGTCTCGCTTTTCATTTGGTAACGTTTTTTCCCCCCAGGGATGGTGATAAAATGGCTCCATCAGTTGAGAAGAAAATTGCAGAACTTGAAATGGGACTTCTGCACTTGCAGCAGAATATTGAAATTCCAGAGATCAGTTTGCCAATTCATCCAATTATTACTAATGTTGCCAAGCAATGTTATGAGCATGGAGAAAAGCCAAATGTTACTGACTTCGGTGACAAGGTTGAGGACCCAACTTTTCTCAACCAGCTACAGTCTGGAGTTAATCGATGGAATAGAGAAATACAGAAGGTAAAATTGCAGAACCAAATGTCAGACTACTCGGTAGAAACTCCTGTGTCATTCTTTAAGGGTGTGAAAGCCTCCTCTTTTGCTGTTGGCCCCTTAACCGTGTAGTAAAATCTTACCCCATGCAGGAAACTCTAAACACAGGGCCAGATTTTCAGCCAGCGTAAACTGAGCTACACCACTGTACAGTTGAGAACCTGGCTCACGTTCTGTGCCTTCAAGTAAATTGTTATTAATAAAATGCTGGCTAATTTTCATTCTTTCCATTCAGGTAGTAAAAAATGACTGAAATTTAAAGGGACTGGTGCAGAAGGCTGGTACTGAGTAGAGCAGGTCTGGGAAAATGTTTGTTGTTACTAGTATGTATAAAAGTTCTGCCCCACATGCTTTGCTTTGGTGAGGGTGGCAGCTTACTTTGCCTTGCCATAGTGTTACTCCCCCAGTAACTCAACTCTGCTCCAAGTAAAGTTCTGAACCCACTGTGAAAGACTAACAGTGTCATGAATGATCTTCACTGAATTAAATTAAACCTTATTGAAGTAGTTTTAACATCTTTGGAGTTCATTGTATTAAAAATGCAAATATACTATTGTGAGATTACTTGGGACTTCTTTAGCAGGAAGCCAAGATTAATTCAATCTCTGGAAGAGATTGTAAGGCTCTCCAAAGATCCTTCTGAAACAATGAGAAGTTTTAAGATTAAGGGGGTTTCCTCTAGGAGGGGAGCGGTAATGTAGTGTAATTCATCTGGTTATCAACTCTTTGAAGCCACATCCCTGTCCCCAGATATAGTTCAAACCGGATTCTTGAGAGACTAGCAAAGAGAAGACCTTTGGATGAATAGCATGAGTTCAAACTGATTGAGGACGACTTCCTGATCCATCTAGCAGACAGGACCTTGGGTTCATGGAGGGCCCTGGTCCTCAGGGAAGGCTTGGAAGGACTTGCTTTCTGAGTCCCCAAGAGGCTGTGTGCTGGTTCTGAGCTGAAGCTGTGATGAGCTGATAATCAGAAGGACTCCTCTAGGTTGTGCGGGGGTTGATGGACTGCTTCTGACAGAGTCCATGTTAGGGTTTAGGTTCCTCATAAGTTTTTAGCACTTTATTTTGAAATGGTTTCTCTCTGGGGATTTTTTAAGAATGAGATTGGCTCGCTTAGATCTGTGTGGTACTATGTGTTGATGATCACTCTGTTATCAGTCTGTGAAGAGAAAGCAGCAGGTATCCTTGGCAACCTGTCTGTGCTGGGAAATAAACAGTGAAGGTAGGGAACTAGGCAGCCTGGGACCACCTGAGTTAAAAGGGAGAGAGATGTGGATCTCCAGACAAGAGAGGCAACAGCAGGGGACCTAAAACCTGGGAGTAAGAGCCCTTGCTGGCCCAGTGAGGGGGAAGTACAGATGCAGATGCCCTGAACTGACATCTCGAATAAATGTACTTAAGTAAGAATTAATCAGTTTTATGCCCAACCCAGCCGCTCTGTAGGCCTCCTCTGGGGTACTTAGTAAGGCCTTGGCTTCCCAGCAAGGCCCCTTCTGGCAGTCCCCTCCTTTCTGTGAAAAGCAGTAGGGCTTCCAGCATCTCTGCTCTTCCTTCCCACAGGAGAAGCAGCATCTGTGCCATGCTGTGTTTCACGTCTCTTCCACTTCTCTTTCAGGAGTAATTATGCATCACTCTTCCTCCAAAGGAGCCACTGACTCCCTTGCCTGAGTTGGCTCACTTCTCTGTTTCATAGATATTTAGGTCAGAAGGGACCATTATGATCATCTAGTCTGACCTCCTGCACAATGCAGGCCACAGAATTTCACCCACCACTCCTGCAAAAAACCTTATAACTATATCTGTGCTATTGAAGTCCTCAAATCGTAGTTTAAAGACTTCAAGGAGCAGAGAATCCTCCTGCAAGTGACCTGTGCCCCATGCTACAGAGGAAGGCGAAAAACCTCCATGACCTCTTCCAATCTGCCCTGGAGGAAAATTTCTTCCCGACCCCAAATATGGCGATCAGCTAAACCCTGAGCATATGGGCAAGATTCATCAGCCAGATACCACAGAAAATTCTTTCCTGGGTAACTCAGATCCCACCCCATCTAATATCCCATCACAGACCATTGGGCCTATTTACCATGAATATTTAATTACCAAAACCGTGTTATCCGATCATACCATCTCCTCTATAAACTTATCGAGTTTAATCTTAAAGCCAGATAGATCTTTTGCCCCCACTGCTTCCCTTGGAAGGCTATTCCAAAACTTCACTCCTCTGATGGTTAGAAACCTTCGTCTAATTTCTAGTCTAAATTTCCTGGTGGCCAGTTTATATCCATTTGTTCTTGTGTCCACATTGGTACTGAGCTTAAATAATTCCTCTCCGTCTCCGGTATTTATCCCTCTGATATATTTATAGAGAGCAATGATATCTCCCCTCAACCTTCTTTTAGTTAGGCTAAACAAGCCAAGCTCCTTGAGTCTCCTTTCATAAGACAAGTTTTTCATTCCTCGGATCATCCTAGTAGCCCTTCTCTGTACCTGTTCCAGTTTGAATTCATCCTTCTGAAACATGGGAGACCAGAACTGCACACAGTATTCCAGGTGAGGTCTCACCAGTGCCTTGTATAACGGTACTAAAACCTCCTTATCCCTACTGGAAATACCTCTCCTGATGCATCCCAAGACCGCATTAGCTTTTTTCACGGCCATATCACATTGGCGGCTCATAGTCATCCTATGAACAACCAATGCTCCAAGGTCCTTCTCCTCCTCCATTACTTCTAATTGATGCGTCCCCAGCTTATAACTAAAATTCTTGTTATTAATCCCTAAATGCATGACCTTACACTTACTACATTACTTACTACATTACGTTACTATTACTCCAGTTTACAAGGTCATCCAAATCCTCCTGTTGGATATCCCTGTCCTTCTCTAAATTGGCAATACCTCCCAGCTTTGTATCATCCGCAAACTTTATTAGCATACTCCCACTTTTTGTGCCGAGGTCAGTAATAAAAAGATTAAATAAGATTGGTCCCAAAACCGATCCTTGAGGAACTCCACTGGTAACCTCCCTCCAGCCTGACAGTTCATCTTTCAGTAGGACCCATTGTAGTCTCCCCTTTAACCAATTCCTTATCCACCTTTCAATTTTTCTATTAATCCCCATTTTATCCAATTTAGCTAATAATTCCCCATGTGGCACGGTATCAAACGCCTTACTGAAATCTAGGTAAATTAGATCCACTGCGTTTCCTTTGTCTAAAAAATCTGTTACTTTCTCAAAGAAGGAGATCAGGTTGGTTTGGCATGATCTACCTTTTGTAAAACCATGTTGTATTTTGTCCCATTTACCATTGACTTCAATGTCCTTAACTACCTTCTCCTTCAAATTTTTTTCCAAGACCTTGCATACTACAGATGTCAAACTAACAGGCCTATAATTATCCGGATCACGTTTTTTCCCTTTCTTAAAAATAGGAACTATGTTAGCAATTCTCCAATCATACAGTACAACCCCTGAGTTTACAGATTCATTAAAAATTCTTGCTAATGGGCTTTCAATTTCATGTGCCAATTCCTTTAATATTCTTGGATGAAGATTATCCGGGCCCCCCGCAATTTAGTCCCATTATGCTATTTGAGTTACGCTTCAACCTCAAATATGGTAATATCTACCTCCATATCCTCATTCCCATTTGTCATGCTACCATTATCCCTAAGATCCTCTTTAGTCTTATTAAAGACTGAGGCAAAGTATTTCTTTAGATATTGGGCCATGCCTAGATTATCCTTCACCTCCACTCCATCCTCAGTGTTTAGCGGTGCCACTTCTTCTTTCTTTGTTTTCTTCTTATTTATATGGGCATAATATCTGTCTGCCAAAGGGGAGTGGGGCTTTTTCAAGTTGTGGTGAAGATAAATTTTGAAGAGGCTACTATACAGTGACACTTAGTTAACTTGAAATATCTGTGTCAAGACTTGAATTTTTACTTCTGGAAATAATTTGTGGATGGATGCTATAATTGAGACAAACATAAGCAAAGCTGGCTGCTCTATCCTTAATGTATTGCAAACTTATACCTTAAGATTTCATAGGATGCATGCATATCACTTGCTCCTACACACACAGGCATAATCTAAATAACGATGAAATATTGGCTTTTTACTTTTTCATGACCAAATTCTCAGTGTTCCTGCATGGGTACACTGAGGCAAAGGATGAGGCCACAGCTTCCTTCTTTCATTTTATTGCCAGCTCCTGCAATCATTGGATTCTGGGACTGATTTAGTACACCCAGCAGGTTCCCAACGAGCATGGCTTATGTTGGGGCTGTATTCAGTGCCCTTCTGCATAACTCACGGTGACTGAAACCAAATGGAGATAGGGTACCAACTACACTTGTTTTTTAAAGCAACCACAACTCCTATGTCTAAATGAGTTCAGTCTATCCCGGGTAGATACGGGGTCACTTCCACTTGGCGTCAACAACAACAGCTTTGCACCTTCTCCAGTGTACCTCCCAGAAGCCTAAAGAAATACGTTTGCTCACCTGTGAAAACACTTTAATTTGGCTCTTCTTTTACCCTAGGAATATTTTTTAATTTACACCTTTTGTGTACAGCTACTGCAGGCAACGTTCACTATTACAGTTGTTGGTGAATTGCTTGCAGTAGGCTCGTGTAGACTAGAACTTTCCATTTTGGCATGTTGAACTATTAAAATTGTGTGGAGGCAGTTAATTGTTGTAGGTAGGTTTGCACTTCTATTAATAAACAGTTACACAACAAAAGCATGTCACTTTCTTCAACATTTCATTTATGTCTTTAAGGTGACCAAACTGGATCGAGATCCTGCGTCAGGCACGGCTTTACAGGAAATTAGTTTCTGGCTGAACTTGGAACGTGCCCTGTACCGCATTCAGGAGAAGCGTGAAAGCCCAGAAGTCCTCCTGACACTAGATATCTTGAAACATGGCAAACGTTTTCATGCTACTGTCAGCTTTGACACAGACACAGGTAAGAAATTACAATGTGCTGTAGCTTCATGAGCAGTTTCTGTGGAAGTTTAGCTCTTGTGATATAGTTACACAAGTTAAACATCAATATCACAATCAAAAAGCTTCACCTTGTATGAAGTGAAAACTATTGTCTTTAAACTGGCCAGATGGAATTGACACAATGAGGTCAATTAAATTTAACTCTCTTGTATTGTATTTAGGTCTAAAACAGGCACTGGAAACTGTAAATGACTACAATCCACTGATGAAAGACTTTCCTTTGAATGACTTGTTGTCTGCTACTGAACTGGACAAAATAAGACAGGCACTTGTGGCAATATTCACCCACCTGAGAAAAATCAGAAATACGAAGTACCCCATTCAAAGGGCACTGCGTCTAGTGGAAGCCATTTCAAGAGACCTGAGTTCTCAGCTACTGAAAGTATTGGGAACCAGAAAACTGATGCATGTTGCCTATGAAGAGTTTGAAAAGGTACGTCTAGGATGTCAAATATGGTAATAGCTAACGTAACACACTGAATGCAACTATGAGAGCATGTCGTTTGAGAGTCAAACAAGTTTACGTTCTTAAATTTTCAGGTTATGGTTGCATGTTTTGAAGTCTTCCAAACTTGGGATGATGAATATGAGAAATTACAAGTGTTGCTGAGAGATATTGTGAAGAGAAAGAGAGAAGAGAATCTGAAGATGGTGTGGCGTATCAATCCTGCCCACAGGAAACTGCAGGCTCGTCTTGATCAAATGAGGAAGTTCAGGCGCCAGCATGAGCAGCTGAGAGCAGTGATTGTGAGAGTCTTAAGACCTCAGGTAGTGTTCCACTCCTTTCTAATTGGGGTAACTGCCTATACATCTGGTAAAGATATAGTAGTTTCCCATCTCTTGATGAAAGCCTACAAGCCAGTCATGGTAAAATGTATTAACTCACAAAAGCAAAATTACTTGTGTTCCCCTGCAAACAGCCGACTAAAGGAACCACAGGTGCAAAACATAACCAACAGAGTTTGGGTAGAACCCTTAGAAGCTTTCTAAATCCACCATGGAAAGGAATATACAATCACTCTCATAGCTGTGAGCTCCTCTGATGGATCTGAAGCAAGTTAAACAGTTACTTCAAAGTTTTGATATCTGTGACATAGCGGTAAAGACCCATTTTCAGCTACATTAGAAATGTACCAGTACCAATTCAATCTGTAACTGATCACTTTTGTATTCATGCAAACAGCAATGTTTTTTCTCTGTATAATCTCTCTTCAAAAGGAAAAAGAATCTGGGGATTTATTTTCAGGCCTTGAGGGCATGTTTTTAAATTGTCTTTAGTTTTCCAAAAGGAGCAGTCCTATTCAATTATTCAGTGTTTATACCCTGACAATAGTGAAAGATATGTAATCATTTTTCAGTTTGCTTACAGACATTAATGAGAAGAATGGTATTACATTCTTCCACGTTTTCTTAATAATAAGGCTAAAGTGTCCATACTTAAATCCATGAATAAAAGCACTCTAATGCTGGCCTGTTTTTCCATGTGATTGGAAAAAATGGATCCTGCATGCAATAACTTGCTTTAAGTTTGGATCGCTTGATTTTGAATCTGGCAAATAACTACAGCACAAGTTTGAAGTGGAGAATCTCTCATTATTGCTAAACAGCGTGCAGCAGAAGATATACTCTCCTTGTCTCATTTGCAGATTAATACCCAACAGAAACCAAATTAGCACCCTTAGGTTCCAAAGGGTTTAGTCAACTGTAAGTACAGTGCAAAAAGTAATTGCATGTGTCTTTTTACAATGTGTACATAAAATGCTTCACTCTGAACATGTGTGTGACAAAGAAACGGTTAGATCAGTGAGTCTTTACTAAACTCTGTGACTTTATGCAGGTCACTGCTGTTGCCCAGCAGAATCAAGGAGATGTACCTGAACCCCAGGATATGAAGGTAGCAGAAGTCCTTTTTGATGCTGCGGACGCTAATGCTATTGAAGAAGTGAATCTTGCTTATGAGAATGTTAAAGAAGTAGATGGCTTAGATGTTTCCAAAGAAGGTACAGAAGCCTGGGAGGCAGCAATGAAACGGTATGATGAAAGAATTGATAGGGTTGAAACAAGAATAACTGCTCGTCTACGAGACCAGCTTGGCACAGCAAAGAATGCAAATGAAATGTTTCGGATCTTCTCCAGATTCAATGCTTTGTTTGTCAGACCTCACATTCGGGGTGCTATTCGTGAATATCAAACACAATTGATCCAGCGTGTAAAAGATGATATTGAGTCTCTTCATGACAAATTCAAGGTACAATACCCACAAAGTCAGGCTTGCAAAATGAGTCATGTTCGCGACTTGCCTCCTGTTTCTGGGTCTATAATCTGGGCCAAACAGATTGATCGACAGCTCACAGCCTACATGAAGCGTGTTGAAGATGTGCTTGGCAAAGGTTGGGAGAATCATGTGGAAGGCCAGAAGCTGAAGCAGGATGGAGACAGCTTCCGTATGAAGCTCAGCACTCAAGGAATATTTGACGATTGGGCAAGGAAGGTTCAGCAGCACAACCTTGGTGTGTGTGGCCATATCTTCACTATTGAAAGCACTCGTGTTAGAGGCCGAACTGGAAATGTCCTCAAACTAAAGGTCAACTTTCTCCCAGAAATAATTACACTCTCAAAAGAAGTCCGCAACCTTAAGTGGTTTGGATTTCGTGTTCCACTTGCAATTGTCAACAAAGCTCACCAAGCAAACCAGCTCTATCCTTTTGCTATTTCTCTGATTGAAAGTGTCCGTACATATGAACGGACCTGTGAGAAGGTGGAAGAGCGTAACACTATTTCTCTGCTGGTAGCTGGCCTAAAGAAGGAAGTGCAGGCTTTGATTGGAGAAGGTATTGCCCTGGTGTGGGAGTCATACAAACTTGACCCCTATGTACAACGCCTAGCAGAGACTGTCTTCAGCTTCCAAGAAAAGGTTTGTTCTACTGATTATGTTCTTTTTTCCAAGGGAGACTCTGCACATATCGGTGGCAGTTGAGTTTATCAGCAACAAAATATTTTAGTTTTGGATTGTATACTATTCAGGACAACAGGTGTCTTCCTCTTGGAAAATAATCTTACTGTATGCAACTATTGCTTAGATTCCACAATGTCTTATAGTATTGAAGAAGTCGCTGAATAGAAAAACAATTGACAAGATGTATGCTCTCAGATTATTACCTGGTAATGTGGCAAATGTTCTCTTTAGGGGGTGGTAGAGAAACCATATCTTATAAAAAATGCTAATTTCATGAAGTAGCTACTGAACCTTTTTAGTTAGTGATTATAACATGAACACGTGTTGTATTAATGCTTTATATTCTAGTATAGCATCAGCTACCTTTTTAAAAACCTGAATGCATGTTTCTCAGTATCTCCCTTTTAGATTAAGGGAATTAGCCAAATTTTTGTGCTAATTTAGTCAAATTCTGACTTCTCCATTATCAGGCAAGTTCCCAGAGTCTTCAGTAAGTTTCAGTGAATGAAAATGTAATGACTCTCCCCCCTCTCCCCCTTTGCAAGAATGGATGTAGCTCTTTTTGTGAGAGAGGGATGTTTTATCACTTCCCTCAACATGGCAGACTGCTATCAGCAAAGTACTAAAATTAAATGTTCCCTTAGGTGGATGATCTGCTCATTATTGAAGAAAAAATAGACCTGGAAGTTCGATCCTTGGAAACCTGCATGTATGATCATAAGACTTTTTCAGAAATCTTGAACAGAGTTCAAAAAGCTGTGGATGACTTGAATCTTCATTCATATTCCAATCTGCCTATCTGGGTCAATAAGTTGGATATTGAGGTAGGTCTTTCACTCAAAGTGAACGTAGCCTTCAAAGGTGTTAGGTGGCAGAGTAATTTGTCACTAACAACGTGGTCTACCACTTTCAAGTGACCTAGAGTGAGAATTTCCAATCTATTTGCCAGTTGCTTGAATATCTCTACCAAATGCCATTTAGGACATCTGGCAGGCTCTTAGGCAGACAGATAAAAGTGCTTTGCTCCCAATGACTGGAATTAATGGATTCCAGGGGAGACTTGCTAACCTTTTAGCTGACAGGATAATAGCTAAAGGCTTAATAGATGGTTGAATATGCGTTGACCTGAATTTAATGGGTTAGTTTAATGGCTCGCCACTGATCGCATCCGACCAGAATATTTATAGATTCTTCTCCAATTCAGACTACAGAGTTCAAGAACTCAATGAGCTCTATAACAGGAGAGGATTCTCGGGGTGCTTGACAAGAAATAGTACACTGAGGACAATACCAAATTGATAAAACCTTTCTTGAAATGCAATGAAACTTATAACTGCAAAACAGTAAAAGAATTCCAAAACTCCTGGTGGTAACATTTCTGTTATAAGTACCTTAACCTAACATACTCTCACTCCTCCTTGAGGACACAGTAATAGGAGGTGAAGGACCATCCTCACTCCCTGGCATGTCCGATTACGCGATGGTGCTGGCTTCCCCCATGGTTAGGAATGCTGAGTAGTTATACTATACTGCACAAGCTGACCTGATAACGTGATCGTCTATATAGTATAGGAGAACTGAATGAAATGAATGAATCAAAGGAAGAGTTTTAGAATAGAGTCGACCAGTGATGAGCTGCCAAAATCTTAACAACCGGTTCCCTATAAAAAGTTCTGATTTAAGGGATGTGCCCCAGTATGTATTTTTTGTACCAACAGGGTTATCATACGTCCGTATTTTCCCAGCTGGCGATTTAAGAACCAAAAAGCCTGACCTGCCTGGGAAAATACGGATGTATGTTAACCCTGCCTAAATTTCTTGTTTAAAAAGATGGCCTGAACTAGAAATGAGCTCCGTTTCACATGTGTGGGTCCCCATCACTCCCTGGGGGTGTGCTAGGGTGACCAGATGTCCCTATTTTATAGGGACAGTCCCGATTTTGGGGTCTTTTTCTTATATAGGCTCCTATTACCCCCCCCCACCCCCTATCCTGATTTTTCACACTTGCTGTCTGGTCACCCTAGGGTGTGCACATGTGTGGGTCCCAGCTGCTCCATGCCCCCCTCGCTGAAGCAGGTGTGCAGGGTTACTGCCCTGGGAACTGCAGGGCACCAGTGGACATGGGGCCAGCTGCAGACAGGGGCGTGGGGCATGGCTAGCTGGAGGCAGGGGGTACTGGGCTGGCTGCGCGCAGGGCAGGGGTTGACTGCAGGTAGGGGCTGGCTGCGGGCAGGGCAGGGGGTGCGGCAGGGGCTGGCTGCGGGCAGGAGGTGCGGGGGTGGCTGGAGACAGGGGCTGGCTGCGGGCAGGGTGGTGGGTACTCACGGGGAGAGCGGCTCGGAGCAGCCCGAGCAGCAGGACGCGGCCCGCCAGGCAGCTGCGGGAGCCCCAGGGCCAGGGGTTGGGGGAGCAGCAGCAGCAACAGGGCTCATGCCCAGGGCCAGGCGGCAGCCCACGTGGCTCCTGCAGCACAGCGCCCCCAGTGGCCGGAGAAGGAATTACATCACTTCCCGGCCGGAGCCCATCAAAGCCTCAGCACCGCTCGCAGGGAAGCAGGTTAACAACCAATTCTAAAACAGCTTGAAAATTTAACAATCGGTTCATGTGAACCGGCTCCAGCTCACCACTGGAGTCGAATCCCAAAGAGCTCTTTTACAAGGTATTTTACAGGATCCTAACCTATGTAATTTAGGCCCAACCTACTATACCCAAAACTTATTTCCGAACCCTAAGAATTTTATGGGTACCCTTCTCCTATAGGTTGGTGGATTATGACACTTATTTTCTAAATATATTAAGGATTATCTCATTCCCAGTACTGCCAGCCTAGGCTCTCTTGATGACCTCCAAGTTGTATACGCTTCAGTTACCAACCAGTTGTAGAAGCCGGATAAATCTGTGATGTGATGTGGATAGTTCCTCCCTTTGGTTCCCCAAAGTTCAGGGACCATTCTTATCTTTGCCAAAGGTTGCCAACTTCTATGCTGACATATTTATACCTGATTATACTTTTTGCTATGTAGCAGATCTTACCGGATCTTACAGACCGGTAGGCTTCTTGCATTTCAGCAAAACTTATTATTAGGAAACACATGCCTCAACATATCCTAAATTCCAAGGAATTAATACTGATAAAATAAAATGGATTAATTTCAGAAAAAGAAACCTATTAATTGATACTGCCGGCTGGATTAATAAAATATAATAGCTAGCAAAACAATCCTGTATGCTACATATGGCAGGATAAGGACAGGTTCTCCAATGTGCGTGAACATCAACACCTTAATACGGACAATAATAATCCTAATGCTAAAGTGAAGTCTCTTACTTAGGATAACATGGCAGTAAATCTGACATTTAGATCCCCTCCTAAAACATGGATTTTTTTAAATACTCTAAACAGTAATCTAGCATGTTGACTTAAACTTCCTTTGCTTTAAAAGTGTTCGTTTAATTTTAAAAAAAACCCACTCCTGTTCTAAAGTGTAAGGCTGAATTTCCATCCTTTAAGAGTCCTGCTGTATCTGAAAGTTTCAGGGATTTCTTGACAATGCGGGAATCTTTTGGAGAGAACACATGATATAAGCGTCTTTGTATTTGTTTTCAATATGGTTTCTTCCTCCCTTAGATTGAACGAATACTAGGAGTTCGTCTACAGGCTGGGCTGAGAACTTGGACCCAAGTTCTTCTTGGACAAGCTGATGATAAAGCAGAAGTTGACATGGATACAGATGCACCTCAAGTCAGTCACAAGCCTGGTGGGGAGCCAAAGATCAAAGTAAGTTACATTTGACTGTTACTCATTATGCTTTTTGCTAAAATAAGACCATCCAGAACCTTGAGTAAAAATAAAAATACTCTGATAGTACATATTGCTATATAATGTAAGTTCTTCAAGTCATGGTCCTGATTTGTATTCCTCTGGGGGTTTTATGCACGCGCCATGCGTGAGAAGCTGGAGATTTTGAAAGTAGTAGTGTCTCTTGGTCCACACATACGCCCTTGCTTCGCTGAAGTCAAGGGAACCTTTGGTAGCGAGGCAGTCCCCCTTTCTACATTAGACTTTCGTCCTTCAGGCCATGTTCCCGCCCATTTCCCTATGGCTCCTGTGGATCCCCCAGTTTTGAGGGCACCAGCATTCAAACTGGGCTTTGATTTTTTGGCATTGGAGGACTTGGATGGAGTACAGGATCTGTCCTCCCATAACCAATATGACTACCCTAAGATTCCGCAGACTCAATGGCAGTACTCTCCCTTTCCCCAGCAACGGAACCGTTGGTACCCTGCTCTTTGGGGCCCTCCACAGCAACGGATCTGCCTGGTCGGCCATCCTGGGCATTGTGGTGTCAGTATCTGCCTTTGTAACCTTCCCACTACGCTTGAGAGGAGTTCCACCACCTCGCATCTTTGACAGTTTCAACAATTTCCATCCCACCACCAACCTCAGCTTGGTCCAGTCCACACAAGAAATCCACTTCCTGGACACTACAGTGCTAATAAACAATGGTCACATAAACACCACCCTATACCGGAAACCTACTGACCGCTATTCCTACCTGCATGCCTCCAGCTTTCACCCTGACCACACCACACGATCCATCGTCTACAGCCAAGCTCTGCGATACAACCGCATTTGCTCCAACCCTCAGACAGAGACAAACACCTACAAGATCTCTGTCAAGCTTTCTTACAACTACAATACCCACCTGCAGAAGTAAAGAAACAGATTGATAGAGCCAGAAGAGTTCCCAGAAGTTACCTACTACAGGACAGGCCTAACAAAGAAAATAACAGAACGCCACTAGCCGTCACCTTCAGCCCCCAACTAAAACCCCTCCAACGCATTATTAAGGATCTACAACCTATCCTAAAGGATGACCCAACACTCTCACAAATCTTGGGAGACAGGCCAGTCCTTGCCTACAGACAGCCCCGCAACCTGAAGCAAATACTCACCAACAACCACATACCACACAACAGAACCACTAACCCAGGAACTTATCCTTGCAACAAAGCCCGTTGCCAATTGTGCCCACATATCTATTCAGGGGACACCATCACAGGGCCTAATAACATCAGCCACACTATCAGAGGCTCGTTCACCTGCACATCCACCAATGTGATATATGCCATCATGTGCCAGCAATGCCCCTCTGCCATATACATTGGTCAAACTGGACAGTCTCTACGTAAAAGAATAAATGGACACAAATCAGATGTCAAGAATTATAACATTCATAAACCAGTCGGAGAACACTTTAATCTCTCTGGTCACGCAATCACAGACATGAAGGTCGCTATCTTAAAACAAAACTCCAGACTCCAGCGAGAAACTGCTGAATTGGAACTCATTTGCAAATTGGATACTATTAATTTAGGCTTAAATAGAGACTGGGAGTGGCTAAGTCATTATGCAAGGTAGCCTGTTTCCTCTTGTTTTTTCCTACCCCCCCCCCCAGATGTTCTGGTTTAACTTGGATTTAAACTTGAAGAGTGGTCAGTTTGGATGAGCTATTACCAGCAGGAGAGTGAGTTTGTGTGTGTATGGGGGTGGGGGGGATGTGAGAAAACCTGGATTTGTGCAGGAAATAGCCCAACTTGATTGTCATGCACATTGTGTAAAGAGTTGTCACTTTGGATGGGCTATCACCAGCAGGAGAGTGAATTTGTGTGGGGGGGTGGAGGGTGAGAAAACCTGGATTTGTGCTGGAAATGGCCCACCTGATGATCACTTTCGATAAGCTATTACCAGCAGGACAGTGGGGTGGGAGGAGGTATTGTTTCATATTCTCTGTGTATATATAAAGCCTGCTGCAGTTTCCACGATATGCATCTGAGGAAGTGAGCTGTAGCTCACGAAAGCTTATGCTCTAATAAATTGGTTAGTCTCTAAGGTGCCACAAGTACTCCTTTTCTTTTTGCGAATACAGACTAACACGGCTGTTACTCTGAAACCGGTTATAGAGTAGGTATTCTGAACTAGTGTTGGAAGATGCTCCTCTTAGTCCAACTCTGACAGTACTGCTGGAACCAGAGCAGTTCCCTTTGTCATCTCCAGATGCTGTAGTGTCTTCATCTCCCTCTTTGTGCCCAGATGACTACCATCAGTTCCAAGAACTGTTCCATTGTGTGGCTAATACCCTCCACTTTCCACTGTACAGAACAAACAGCACCAGCTGTCTGATATCCTACACGCCTTGTTACTTGGTAGAGCCATTCTGGCTATCAGTGATGCTGTTCTTCTTCAACTGGCCTGGACTGTCTGGCCTCCAGCCACCTGCACACCTACCCCCAAGGGTATTGTCAGAGAAGAGGTACTGTGTACCTGCAAAGGGGTCTGATTTTTCTGTTCTCTCATTCCCACCCCCCCCCATCCAATTTCCTCATCTTACAGGCAGTGACAGAGCGGGCCCGGCAGCACTGCTGGCGCTCTCCCCCAGCAGATAATGAGGGCAAGCGACTGGACATTTTGTGTCAGAAGGTATTCTTTTCTGCCAGCCTCCAATTTCACATCTCCAATTACTTGGCTCTGTTCGCTAAATACGACTTTCTTATCTACGGCAAGTAGGTAGGACTTCTCAGACAAACTTCCCCAGCAGGATCAAGCCTGCTTCAAGGCTATCCTACAGGAGGGGAAACTAGTTGAAGGACAATGCTCCAGGCCGCTGCGGATGTGGCAGACAGTACTTCGCTCAGTATGGCTTCAGGGATCTTCAGGTGAAGGGAGTCATGGTTGCATTCATCAGGTTTCCCAAGGGAAGTAAAGAACACCATAGAGGACTTCCCTTTCAGTGGGTCTCATTTCTTGAGTCAGAAGACAGATGATTCCCTCCACTCCCTCAAAGAGCTGCTCTGCAATCACTGGGTATCTATGCACCAGCAACCAAGTGCAAGTCTTACTCTGCCTAGAAGTGGACTCTCTCTCCTGCAAAGGGGAGTGATAGAACCTGTTCCTATGACCTATCAGGGTGCAGGGTTCTAGTCCACCTATTTTCTAGTCCCCAAGAGGGGCATGTGGAGGCGAATCTTAGACCTCAATCATCTCAACCACTTCATATGCAAGCCAAAGTTTCATATGGCCACCCTAGCAACCATCGTTCCTTTGTTAGAAAGAGGCATGTGGTTTACAGCTCTCGATATGCAGGATGCTTGCTTCCACATGGATATCCATCCTACCCACAGACTTTTCCTGAGATTCAAGGTTCTACATTTTGGACTCGCCACTGCTTGACAAGTCTTCACCAAAGTTTTCTCGGGAGCGGTGGACCGCTGCCAAGGGGTCCTTATATTCCCTTGATTATTTGATTGTGCTGCTAGCAGCCAAAGGGGAGGGGCATTCCTTGACCTCCATGCTGTTTACACTCCACTCCTCCCTGGTGGTGAGTGTAAACATCAGAAAATCAGTTGGATCCCACACAGTTCCTAGAATTCATTGGGGCCTGTATCAATGCAATATTAGCACATGCCCACCTCCCAGAGCCCTACAAGAGCTGATTTCCACTGCAATTTCCAGTCCTTCTGTTCTGGCCAGGGTTATTTGTACATACATTACTGCCTTAGCTTGTCTCCACTTTCATTGTCTACAGCTGTGCCTCCAGAGGATCTATTTTCCCATGAACTACATCACGGACTTTCTACTGACAGTTCCCCAAGAGCTTCTCTCCTCCCTCTAGTGGTGGACTGATCCAGGTCAGGTCTGAACCGGAACATCATTCCTTCCGTCCTCCAAGCATGACAATGATCATAGATGTGTTACTTGTCGGATGGGGTGCCCACATGGGCGAGCACATGACACAGGAGTCTTGGACTGCTCAGGAATCCTGGATGCCCATCAATGTCCTAGAACTTTGGCGATGCAGAGAGCATGTCGCACATTTCTCACATTTAATTCATTCCTGTCATGTTCTCCTCATGTCAGACAACACTATCCCTGTTTACTAAATCAACAAACAAGGGGGCATGAGGTCACCTATGTTTTGTACGGAGGCAGTTCATCTTTGGGATTGGTGCGTTGCTCACAAGATCCTGTTGTCAGTAGCATACCTTCCTGGAACTCAAGTTAAGTGCCAACTCTCTCAGCAGGAAATTCACGATGGATCATGAATGGGAGCGCCACAACACCGTGGTCACCAACATTTTTAACCGCTGTGGGATTCTGACCAGGGACCTCTTCATCTCCCACACCAACAGCAAATGCACCTAATATTCCTATGGGAGACTGGGGGCGCTCAGTGACCTTTCCCAAGGTGATGCCCTGGTCCTGTGCAGGTCGGACCAGATCAATTATGCCTTTCCTCTCTAGAGCTTCTGCCACATGTCCTACACAAGATCTAATGGGAGAGAATGACGGTCACTCTGATTACCCTGTTGTGGCCTTGCCAGTTCTGGTTTCCTTTCTTCTCTACATGTCAGCATATCCCCCTGCTTCAGTGGCCAGCTTTTCCAGAACTCCTCAAACGACACTGCTGCAGGACCCAGCATCCCAATCCAGAGACTCTTCACATCCAAGCTTGTTTTTTGGATGGGTATCTTCACTAGAGCAGGAATGTTCATCAGCAGTACAAGATATCCTCTTGAATAGCAGAGAAGAGTCCACAATGCAGTCCTATAGGGACAAGTGGAAGTGTTTCACCTCATGGACCCAACAAGAGGGGTCTTGCTCCTGAAAATGTGGACATCTGTCTTCTTTTGGACTATCTTCTCTCCCTGAAGACATCAGGCCTCACGCTCAGTTCCATCAAGGTGCACGTAACCACTGTCCGTGCCTTTCACCCTCCTGTGGAGGGGCATTCTCTTTACTCACCCTTGACTACCAGATTTTGGAAGGACCTCCAATGGACTTATTCTCCCCTTCAGTCCATTGCTTCCCCAATGGGACCTCAACCTTGTCCTCACAATGTTAACGAAATTGCCCTTTGAACCTCTGGCCACCACCTCCCTCTCTCTCCTCTCCATGAAGGTCACTTTCCTGGTAGCTGTTACTTCTGGGTTGGAGAAGTGAGGGTCATGGTGACGGACGCCTCCCCCTTTACTATGTTCTATAAGGACAGTGTTTCCCTATGCTTGCACCCCAAGTTTCTGACAAAGATTGTATCCCATTTTCATCTCAACCAACCCATACACTTACCTGCTTTCTTTCTGAAACCTCATGCCTCCGTGGGGGAACTGTGCTGTCACTCCCTTAACATCTGCTGCGCCCTGGCTTTCTGCCTTCAGAGGATGAGATGATTCAGGAAGTCTCCCTAGACATTTTATCACGATAGCAGAAAGAATTAAAGGGCAAGTGATCTCCATTCAGCAGATTTCTAAGTCGGTTTTGGGGTGCTTTACACTATCAGTTATTGGGATTGTCCCCACCCCACTCCACTCCATGAGCGTGCAAGCATCGACTACAACTGCGCTTCACAATGTACCAGTTGCGGACATATGTAGGACGGTCAAGTGGACTTCGGTATGTACCTTCTTTTCCCATTATGCCTTGGCGCAAGACTCTGCTACGGATGCCTTGCTTGGCACGGCAGTGCTCTCCACTCCATGGTTCCATCATCTTCCTCGCACCCTGCTTGTTGTTAACCCTCAGTGGAATACAATAGGGACTATCACTCAAAGAAGAAGAGGTTGCAGCCTTTGTCTAAAATGTATTTTGTGTTTATCTTTAGCTGGCCCAGCAGGTTCTTGTTTAGCAAAATTGAAACTTCATGTGGTGTCTTTCTATGCCTGTAGAATGTTGTACATGAACTGAGGATAACCAACCAGGTGATCTATTTGAATCCACCAATTGAAGAATGCAGATATAAGCTCTATCAAGAAATGTTTTCCTGGAAAATGGTAATACTATCGCTACCCAGAATTCAAAGTCAAAGATACCAGGTAAGCATAATAAATGTATTTATAAATCTAATAAGATGGCTCTACCTAGATCTGTTGCATTGCAGTTGTATACACATAATGTAATCTTTAATGGTTATGAAGGAGCAAATTTTTGAAAATGAGAACTGGCCATGTATTGTGAATTTGGTATATTCAACTTGTATTTAATTGTGGGTCTTGTCAGGTGGGTGTACACTATGAGTTGTCTGAGGAAGAGAAGTTCTATCGGAACGCCTTAACACGGATGCCTGACGGTCCTGTAGCGCTGGAGGAGTCTTATTCGGCAATTATGGGCATTGTGACAGAGGTTGAACAGTATGTTAAGGTAGGATATGAATTCTGATTTTCAGTTTGCAATTGTAGAATAACGCATTTGTTGGATTTAGAAGAGCTCTTCCATATCTTTAATCAAAGGTAACTCCCATCAATGTTACCTGTTTACTATAATCCCCATTAATTCAGTTATGTAAATAAGGAAAGTATCTACATTCTGAGAATTCACTGTTACATGGAGTTTTTTTTTTAACGTACTTATTAATAGGTATGGCTGCAGTACCAGTGCTTATGGGATATGCAAGCTGAAAACATATACAACCGTCTTGGAGAAGATTTAAATAAGTGGCAAGCCCTCTTAGTTCAGATAAGGAAGGCTAGAGAAACCTTTGACAATGCAGAAACCAGGAAGGAATTTGGACCTGTTATCATAGACTATGGGAAGGTAAGAACTTGAAACTTTCACGCATCTTGTAAAAGTAACCTGCAGAAATAAACTTCAGAATGGGCTTATAGAGAATAAAACGAGACTTCATAACTAATAGTAATACTTGGTAAACTTTCTTGATTGCAGGTACAATCTAAGGTGAACTTGAAATATGACTCTTGGCATAAGGAAGTACTCAGTAAATTTGGCCAAATGCTAGGTCAGAACATGACAGAGTTCCATTCACAAATTTCTAAGGTAAGAATAGTCCAAACAATGATTCCTTATTACAAAATCAACTTACTACATCCACCTTTAAAATATTGGTTTTTTTCCCTCTAACAGTCCCGTCAAGAGTTGGAGCAGCATTCAGTGGACACTGCTAGCACATCAGATGCAGTGACCTTCATCACATATGTACAATCCCTGAAACGTAAAATCAAGCAGTTTGAGAAACAAGTTGAGGTAAGTTGTCACTTTCTTACTAACATCTTGTTTCTGGAAATCCGTAAAAGCTTTTCTACAGGGAGGGGACAATTGATCATGACCAGTCTAAGCCTGCTAAGAGAAACCCTGCCTCTAATTTCCTGTCCTAGTAACTCTTCTAGATAAACACTTTCAAACCACGATTCTATAGTGAGCCTTACTGAGTTACTTTATACTTCTGAGGGTTCTTTAGGCTGATTTATTGCTGATTTCTCTTTAGACTTCTGGCTATCTGAATTTCGAATTGAACTTTAGAAATTCAAGTAGGTTACCTTCTAACAATGTTTGTGTGGACTGTAGCTTTACCGCAATGGTCAGCGCTTGCTGGAGAAACAGAGGTTCCAGTTCCCTTCCTCCTGGTTATACAGTGACAACATTGAAGGAGAGTGGGGTGCTTTCAATGACATAATGCGTCGCAAAGATTCTGCCATTCAGCAACAAGTAGCAAACTTGCAAATGAAAATAGTTCAAGAGGATCGAGCAGTGGAGAGCCGTACAACTGACCTGCTGACTGACTGGGAGAAAACAAAGCCTGTGACAGTGAGTTTTTTCAGGTCTCTTTGCTGAACTCACGATAGAAAGTTTGCATTCTGTAACAAACAAACAGGTTGTTCAGTAAACCCTGAAATAGACAGGGGGGCATAGTTGTTACCTTTACAGATTTTGATGCAGAAATGTGAATCCTCTTTAGGGGGTTTCCTAGTGACTTGGCAGAAAGTGTAGCTTGCTTTTGCTCTTGGTTTAAAATTCCAGCACTTTCCCTGACTTGCATTTTAAAACGGAAACACCTCTATTGTAACTTGATTTTTACAAATTTAACAAGCAATAAGGAGTGTGCATTTTATAGAGCATTTGGTAAGAGGAAGAATCTTGTTGAGCCTGTGTCCTAAAGTAAAAGTTACTAGTGTCTGCTAAAACATCTCTCTTGCCAAGATGATTCTTTAGATGCTTACCCAGGCAAGGGATCAGTAACTCGTATACCCAGAGTTAAAGGTCTGCCAAGGAAACTGTAAATTCCTTAAAGCAGAAGAGATAGCTTAGTGTCTGATGCTAATCAGAAGTAGTTTCTGCACAGATTTGAAGTGCTAAACCCTAACTCTTAACATCTGTGCCATGTTGTCCTTCATGTGGTTCTTTCTAGGGAAACTTGCGTCCTGAGGAGGCTCTTCAAGCACTTACCATTTACGAAGGGAAATTTGGTAGGTTGAAAGATGATCGTGAGAAATGTGCAAAGGCCAAAGAAGCTCTTGAGCTAACAGATACAGGACTACTCAGTGGCAGTGAAGAACGTGTGCAGGTACAGACTGTTTTTTAAAAATCCATGAATTTGGTGCTTGTAAATGGTTCTGGACAGATGGCTTCCTGTAGGCAGAAGTCCTTCAATTCATTCATAGAGAAGGCATAGCAGTCAGTGGTTCTCCCTTCATGCTGCCCTATCACTGTGCCCTAACCTTAACTGGGTTGGTCCAGCCTTAGGAGTGAGTAACTCAGTCTCAATACCCATTCAGCCCTTGGCTTTTCCACTAAGACTGCAACCACAGATGTTTGAGGGCAGCTTTATAAGATGTAGAAATCTGGCCATTAAACTAAGGGCTTGTCTACGTGACAAGTAGCTTCTAAGTCAGCAGTTCTCAAACTTCAGCAACCCGAGAACCCCCATTTTGATTGAAAAAAATTTCAGGGACCCGCAACCCCCCGGCTCAGCCCCAGGCCCTGCCCCCACTCCAACCCTGCCCCCTCCATTCCCCCTTCCCTCTGTCACTCGTTCTCTCCCACCCTCACTCACTTTCACCAGGCTGGGGCAGAGGGTTGGGATGCAGGGGGGGTGCAGGCTCTGGGAGGGAGTTTGGGTGCGGGAGGGGGTACAGGATGTGGGCTCTGGGATGGGGTATGGGTGCAGGTTCTGGGCTGTGGCAGGAGGTTGGGGTGCAGGAGGGGCTGAGGGGTGCGGGTTCCAGCCGGGTGGAGCTTACCTTGGGCAGCTTCCAAAAGTGACCAGCATATCTCTCTGGCAGCGGCTCCTAGGAGGGAGGGCTAGGTGGGTCTTTGTGCGCTGCCTCTGCCTGCAGGCACTGCCCCCGCAG
The DNA here is from genome assembly GCF_965140295.1 of Lepidochelys olivacea. NCBI lineage: Eukaryota > Metazoa > Chordata > Testudines > Cheloniidae > Lepidochelys > Lepidochelys olivacea. The sequence continues at coordinate 107,344,933 of NC_140416.1, forward strand.
CTCCTATTGGCCATAGTTCCTGGCCAATGGGAGCTGCAGAGTCGGTGCTCAGGGCCGACGCAACATGCGGAGACCCCCTGTTCCTCTTCTACTCCCACCCCCACCCCCAGGCCACAGGGAGTGGCACGGAGCCAGGGGAGAAAGAAAGTCTGCCTTAGCCCCCCTGTGCCACTGGACTTTTAGTGCCTAAAATCTCCCAAGTTTAGCTTCAGTAGCTTCCAGGAGATAGCACTGGTCCCCAGCGTGCAGGTGCTGGGAGGAATGGGGAGAATTGAGTTGATCAGCGGGGCCCGTGGACCCTTGGGGATCCACAGGGGTCCATGGTCCCCAGTCTGAGAAATGCTGTTCTAAGTCATATTATGCTAAGCCACACTCTAGGACTTTCACGGAACTGTAGCAGCATCCACATGAGATGTTACTGCAAGGCAAGTTTGATATACTGTAGGCGTTCACTCTTGTGTGCTGTGCAGTAACTTGCTATGTAGACAAGTCCTAACTTAAGCTGCTGAGGAGCCAACATATAGTAACTCCTTTTGGGCCACCAGAGATGTGCTAGGCAAGCTAGGGTCAAGTCTCTGTCCAATTACCTGTACCCTGACCAAGTTTCTATCCCAATGATTTGTTTAAGAAGTTCTGTCTAACTTAGGACAGATATTTACCATCTTTTTCTATATAACTGACCAAAGTTTGATGTATCCCTTGTACTGTAGGTAGCTTTAGAAGAGTTACAAGACCTCAAAGGCGTTTGGTCTGAGCTTTCCAAGGTCTGGGACCAGATTGATCAGATGAAGGAACAGCCATGGGTTTCAGTACAGCCTCGCAAGGTACCTTTTTTATTCAGTATATAGAAAGCATAACTACAACTATACTATTCGCCTTTTGGCCTTCGAGATAAAAATACATTTAAATTCTCTAACAACTTGAAAATGAGCCAGAATATATGGCATGGGGCGTATGTACCTGGGTCTTTTTGGCATATGAAAAATAGAATTCATAACTGAGAATGCAGCCTCTATCTTAATCTAACTTGCAGCACTGAACGGCAGAAATAACTTTTCCTCTTAACTGAAGCTTCAACAGGGTAAGGCTTACAAAACAAAATTTGAAAAATTGTCAGGATTGCAGAAACTACACAACCTTAAATATATTTAATTATAGGCTACGTCTTCAGAGGACAAGAATTGATGCTCTATCTGTTTCCTGAAATTAAGTTGATCTAAATTAGCACTTTTCTCAAACACTTGTCCAGCTTCACTGATGAAAAGCTATTGCCCAGCTGATGCTTTTTGGATACATAAACCTGAAACGAGGCTTCTACCTCTTATCTGCAAGGAAGAATGTCACAATTTCATGACCACTGTGATCTAGTATAAAATTACTTCATGTTGTGCTACTCCAATGATCAAGGGATAGAGAAAACTAGTATTGCGCCAACAGTCGTGAATTAATCTTAAAGCAGTACTGTTGACTCCACATAATCTGCTGAGGTGGAATATATCAACAAATGCATGGAGAATCTGTTGGAATGATGAGGTTTTGAGGGACAATTGAATGTTTTCATACATCTAGTATATGGTTTGCCTGCCTTGTATGCAGCTATATTTAGTGTTAGCAAAATTAAATATATGCAGCATAGCAAAGTATGATCAATATTATGTAAGGGTGATTCTCCCATTCTTAAAGAACAGTTGAATAAAAGTGTTAAGATGATAAACTGTAAGTAAAACGGATAACTGTTGTAATATCCAGTTTACTAGAGTGATTGTGTTTATCATAATGTTGCTGGTAGATGAATTCTTTCAAGGCTTCTGTATTTTATTGACAGCTTCGACAAAATTTGGACGGCTTACTGAACCAGTTGAAAAACTTCCCTGCTCGTTTGCGGCAGTATGCCTCCTATGAATATGTTCAGAGACTTCTGAAGGGTTACATGAAGGTAAGCTGTACATAATTTTTTAATTAGTTATCAAGGGTAAGTGCATCCATTAACTTAATATGTGCTGTCTCGCATTCTAGATAAACATGCTGGTGATTGAACTGAAATCTGAGGCTCTTAAAGATCGTCACTGGAAGCAGCTGATGAAGAGGCTTCACGTTAACTGGGTTGTCTCTGAACTAACCCTGGGACAGATCTGGGATGTTGACTTGCAGAAGAATGAAGCAATTGTCAAAGATGTACTTCTTGTGGCTCAGGGAGAGATGGCTTTGGAAGAGTTCTTGAAACAGGCTAGTATCTATCATTACATATACTAGACCTGTTGTGCAGGAGAGGTTTTAGAGGTGTAAGTTAATTTGCTGACAGCTATGTAACATATTGGATTTTAGATACCCAGGATGGTGAGAGTGAAATGTTTAGATCTTCACCATCTATTGTTAGTTCTCAATAACTGAATACATTTTTAAACACACAAACTGACACAACATGAAACCCCATAGGTTTAGGGGTTTTATTAAAAGCTTCGGAAGTTTACTGAAGGTACTGTAACTTAAACTTAAAGATAAGTCAAGTAAAATATATAGCTAGTACTAACATTACTATTATAAAACTTCTAAGTAGAAGACTGGAAACTTCCTTCTGTAATTTCGTTTTGAGTTGCAATACCTTTAACTCTGACCCACAAGACATAATTATGAAATCTCCCACCATATGATTCACAGCAATCCAAGGCCTGCAGATTCATGTGCTCTGTAAAAAGATAAGAATCAAGCTCATGTAACTACATTTCTACACTACAGAATGAAATAAACGTAATAGAATTAAAATTACTATCGGGAGTTCATAATCTGACTACTTTTTTTCTTGAAGATAAGAGAAGTGTGGAACACTTATGAACTGGATTTGGTTAACTATCAGAACAAATGTCGTTTGATTCGTGGTTGGGATGATCTCTTCAACAAGGTCAAGGAGCACATTAACAGTGTGTCTGCCATGAAGTTATCACCGTACTACAAGGTATAATGTAAAATTACTTTATTTTTCTTTTCAATTATCTTTGGCTCCCTCCTTGTTTTCATATTCTTTTCCTAGTGTACATTTGTTCAGCTAGCACCTTGTGTGCCAAGTTTGGCAAATTGTTAGGTGTATAAGTGGATTATACCTTTTTATAGCTTTAACCAAGCTTACAAAATTATTTCCAATTCAGTTCTTAAACTAGCTTGATTAGTGTTACTTGTCCAACTTCTTAAAATCATACTGACTTGTAGGTGAAGTTTTTTTGTTTTGTTTTGTTTTGTTTTTTTTAACGGTAAACTGAATGTTAATGGTTTTTGTAACATTTAGGTGTTTGAAGAAGATGCCCTTAGCTGGGAAGACAAATTGAATCGTATCTTTGCACTCTTTGATGTCTGGATAGATGTCCAAAGGCAATGGGTCTACATGGAGGGTATCTTCACTGGTAGTGCTGATATTAAGCACTTATTGCCTGTTGAAACCCAGAGGTTCCAAAGGTATACTTACTTTGGATTTGTGTGAAATTCTCAGTTACAGTTCAGGGCACGCTGCACTATTGACTTTGTTCCTTTGCCTGCCCGTGCATGAGCATCCCTTTCAAGTGATAGGTCTGCACTTCTCTCAGTGAATCCTGTGATTTACTCCACTTTTCTGTTCTAGTGACCCAGAGCAAAATAGTCCTGTTCACCAACAGTGTTCTCAACAGGTCTATCTGGGTTTTGGCCCCTGCTGCAGACTTTGGAAGCCTATGACCAATATGAGAGTGCAGTGACAAAACAGCTTGTTCATATGGATAAAGTTTTGTTTTGCACAAAGGAAAAAAAAGGTTAAAACAATAAAAGACCTGTAGACCTATAAGTTACCTAGACCTTAGCCTTTCCTTGCAAGTTTAGGTAGCCCCTCTTGTCCCACGTATCATCTCACATTGGGCTAGGCAGGTAGATTTCACCCTTGCAGTCTCTGCCTGTGTCCAATCTTCGTTTGATGTCTCCTACCCTGAGCTCACAAGCAGTCTCTTATCCATTTCAAAGTCTTTGAATCGGTTGAGGTGTCCCAGGACAGACATATGCACCTCTCCAGAGAGTCAGAGGTACACGATAGCAGTGGATTTACTGTATGGTCCATTTGAGCACTGGCAATTGAGTTAGTCATTGTCTGGTTCTTGGGTACCATGTGGAGAGCTCCAACTAGAATTAGTCTTTGGTGTAGCATAAAGCTAGCCACACCATAATACTCACACACAATAGTAATAAAATTAATAGATATCACCCTTTTTCACACTCAGTAACTGAACTTGTATTATTGTATCTCTCATTTAAAATGAGCTTAATATTTTTCTCACTCTCACTTACAGCGTCAGTACTGAGTTTCTGGCACTTATGAAAAAGGTATCCAAATCTCCCCTTGTGATGGAAGTTCTTAACATCCAAGGTGTACAAAGATCACTGGAGAGATTAGCAGACTTGCTTGGAAAGATCCAGAAAGCATTGGGAGAATACCTGGAGAGGGAGAGATCCTCCTTTCCTCGGTAAGGAATTTCATCTCCTCAACCAATTGTGCTGGAATAAACTCTAATAGGAATTGTGTTTGTTTGCATGGTAGTGCCTAAGTACTTCCTTTTATTGTGTTCCACTAGCAATCTTTTAGTGCATACACAGATATCAAAACATGAATGCTTTGGAATCATAAAAAAATAAAGGTTAAACAATTTAGTCATTTTATGGTCCCATTTCCTGGGAAGTGATAACCTTCAATTTCTTTGTGTGGGTCACTTGTGATTAGTAACTTAAATGGCATAATTTGAATATAAATATTGCTTAATAGGCTGTTTCACCTGGTACTGAATAATGAAATTCTCAAATTAGTTTTGTTCCATTAAACTAAATGAACCCTTGGAATCTCTCTAACCAAATACCAAAGCTTAAGAACTTGTATCATTCTATATTTGAATCATGTTGCATTCTGTTTCACCTTCAATTCTCAGTAGTATGTGAGGTCTTTGGATTGTAGATCTAAACATAACCTCAAGCATAATGTCAAGCATGTGTTCAGAGTGGGAGCTTTGCTGTCTCATAATCTTTCAATACTTAGCATTTATCTATTAATGAGGTGTTAAAGTGGGAAGAAAACTCTAGATAGACTAAAAATGGTGCAGAGAATAAGCCCTCAGGTATTTTTACTATGATCTAACAGAATTATGGAGGAAAGGAATTACACAGCATTGCACAAACTAGCAGACATTTCTCCAGTTTTATAAGGGTTATAGAGGGTTCAAGTAAATACATTAATTCTGGGCCTTCAATTAAGTGTTAAAAAAAAAATCTTTCACCTCAGTGGTCAGTTGTTTTAAACAGATTTAACCTTATCTCTAATACCAGGTTCTACTTCGTTGGTGATGAGGACTTGCTCGAAATCATAGGAAACAGCAAGAATGTAGTTAAGTTGAAGAAACATTTCAAGAAAATGTTTGCTGGGGTTTCGAGCATCATCCTGAATGAAAACAACACTGTTGTTCTGGGGATCTCATCACGTGAAGGAGAGGAGGTAAAGCTGCGTCTTCGAGGTTTTTTTGCAAACTTACAAACCTGGTCGAAATTAAAACTAAAATGACACTTAAATGTAATTGTTTCAGGTGCTGTTCAAAACACCTGTCTCTATCACAGAACATCCTAAGATCAATGAGTGGCTCACACTTGTTGAAAAGGAAATGAGGGTCACACTTGCAAAGCTGCTTGCCGAGTCTGTTACTGAAGTAGAAATCTTTGGTAAAGCAACTTCAATTGATCCCGGTCTCTATATTTCTTGGACTGACAAATATCAGGTATCCATCTTATTCACGTTTGTCTAACCAAACTATATAATACACTTTTGGGGAGGAACAACTCTTAGCAAAAATCTAACTGTATTTTAAATGTTCAGGCCCAGCTTGTTGTCCTGTCAGCCCAAATTGCATGGTCAGAGAATGTGGAATCTGCTCTGAATGGAATGGGTGGTGGAGGAGACAGCAGTCCTCTGCACTCTGTGCTGACTAATGTTGAGGTCACGCTGAATGTGTTAGCAGACTCTGTGTTGATGGAACAGCCACCTCTCCGCAGAAGGAAATTGGAACACTTGGTAAGTAATACTCTCCTCCCCATCCTCAGTAGTCATTCGGTCTCTTACAAAATTTGAACACAATCTGTCCATCTTCAAATCATGAAAGTGACACCTAGGGAAAACTAAAATGTACCCATCAAGATTTCTTGAGGAACATCTGTTTCTGTAGATATTACATATGCCTGACTTGAAATAATGTCTATAAACTTAAATGTCCATGTAACACAAGATTCTGCAGAATTATTTAGTGAATAGAAAACTCTTGGAATATACCCCCCAATCTCCTATTCTGAGAGTAGATAAGATTTATAAATCTAGAGTTTATATTAACTTTTATCATCTATGTATGTACATGACTCCCGTAACCATAGTGTCTGAGCTCCTTCAGCTGTTTAAAAATAGAAACCATTTACATGAGAAATAGTTTAATTTAAAACTTCTGTGTTTGTGTGAGGGGCTGTCATAGTCATGTGAAGAACTTTCTGAAGAAAGAAGAGCTAAACTGAGGGTTTTTGCATTTAGCTACGAAAGTCTTAAGTCATCACTTCTTGCCCACTGAATTCATAGCATAACTCCAGCTCCTCCTAAGAAGCTCTACTTTCCACCAGATGAGTGCAACTGACAATCTATCCTGTTGTTGAAAGGCTCCCGTAAAATAAACCTTGAATGAAACTTCTAATTGGGGAACAAGTGTAGAGTGCATAGCCACAGAATGGTGTTTGTGGCAGTCTGTGCTGCCAAGAAACTAAAGTCCTGTGTTTTGTACAAGCTGGAGCCTTCACTTGGGGTGTGGCTTCACTGCTAGTCATGATTTGCAGTAATCAAATCTATGGACCTTCAGCCTTACCATGTCCGAGTCTGTGCTGATACAATGAGGTGCCCATTTCTGGCCTATTGCAGATGAAAGTTGACATTATTGTGCCTTGGGCATCCAAAAGGATTGAAGGCTCATGATAATTTGAGGGGAAGGTGCCCTCCATAGTGAAGTCTTAGAAGAAGCAAGTTCTTGGAAACATTTCTCTTTATCTACCAGCATCTCAGTCTTGGCTGGGTTAATTCAGCTGCTGATTCTAGCTACTGAAAGCTGGGAATGGAGATGTAGAGCTCAGTTTTGGTTTGTACCTGTTGGGATTTCAGCCCATAGTGTCTCATCAGTTCTCTTGGTGGCTGAAAATATATCTACTTTGAATAACTTGTGCAGAGGATTAAAGCTTGTGGGACCTCAGAGGAGAGGGCTCTTGGTGGGGAGGGATGTAGAAACACTGTCCCTCTACAGCACTTGTGGTTTCTTAGAGGAAAATCTGAGCTGGTTTAAGGGCACTTTAATTCATCACTGGAGGCAGAGAAGAATATCTGGTGACTAACAGTATGTGGTGCCAGATGATGGTACCAGGATGAGTATGAATGTGTTTCCTTTCTCTGCTTGTGGACAGAAAAAGGTTGTCTATAAGGACAGTTCTTGTGATTTCAGAACCATGCCTTGGCCTGAAGCTTGACTGAGAGGGATTCTGTAGCAACAGACTTTTTTTACTAGCTCCTCCTTTCTGCAAGCTATACCTTTGACTTCCAGGTATAGATCATGCCATCTAGCACTGAGCAATGGCTTTTCATAAACTGAGGTGCATTGAGATGCAGTAAAATTGTTAGTTTCATTAGAGTACATGGTCTTTTTTCATTGTGGTTGCTAATGAGATGCTTGTTCTTTAGATTACAGAGTTAGTGCACCAAAGAGATGTTACAAGATCACTGATCAAAAGCAAGATTGACAACTCCAAATCCTTTGAATGGCTCAGCCAGATGCGATTCTACTTTGACCCAAAACAGACAGATGTGTTGCAGCAGCTGTCCATTCAGATGGCAAATGCCAAATTCAACTACGGCTTTGAGTATCTTGGTGTTCAGGATAAACTAGTTCAGACTCCTCTTACTGACCGCTGTTACCTGACAATGACGCAAGCCTTGGAGGCAAGACTTGGAGGCTCTCCGTTTGGTAAGTTTGTACTTATTCCATATGTGTCTTCTGTTAAATGTAAAGATTGATGTTCATCAGCTATAAAATTAATAAAGTAACTTCCATAGTTGAGACTCCAATTTTGAAAAATGAGCAACACTTAGGCTATGTCTATATTTACCAGTAGATCTGCACTGCTGTAATTGATGCAGCAGGTGTTGATTTAGCAGGTCTGTTGAAGACACGCTAAATCGATGGGAGAGTGCTCTCCTACTTATTTGTGTACTCCACCTCCTTGAGAAAAGTAAGGAAAGTCAGCGGGAGAGCATCTCCCATCGACACAGTGAGGTGCACACACTGCGTTAAGTCGACCTAAGCTACATCAACTTCAGTTACGTCATTACTGTGGTACTGTAGCCCAGTCCGTAGACTTTAGATGTTAATATTGACAGTTTAGTGCCTAGGAAGAGACTAATGTTTTTATCCCATTCAAAAAATAGGTCCTGCTGGTACTGGTAAAACAGAATCTGTAAAGGCCCTTGGACACCAGCTTGGCCGCTTTGTTCTGGTTTTCAACTGCGGTGAAACATTTGACTTCCAGGTATAGTATCTTTAATTTAACATGAGAACATTCTTCATTTTATGTTAAGATCTCATTAATATGCCATTTAAGCTTGTAGATTTCAAAACATGTTTGAAAGCTTGTTCCTGTATCTGGCAAAATAGACTCTGGTTACTAAACTGTGCTTCATTGGACCTCACTACCACCTAAAGCAGAATTGGGTTAGAAGCTGCCTGCTCTGTTTTTAGGTAGTAATTTAGCAAGAGAAGATCTGAACTGCAACTTTAGGAAGGTAACTTCAAATTTTTTCAAACTACAGTCTTCCATTACCATCCCCCAGTCATATTGTGTGACCAACTGCAGTAGACCTACTTTAGTGGAAACCAAGTAGGTGTGACTGGCTGACTCCTAATGGATATGTTGCTGCACATACTCCTTATGTCAATGGACTTCCTGATCTATTGCAGCATCGGAACTACTTTTAAATTCTGCTGCAGGTTTAGGAGTGTGCTTGCAGAGATTTTAGAATTAAGTGATAGACTTCCCTAAAGAAGAGTGGAAGTTGCTTAGTAGTGCCTTATACATTCTAGAACATGGAAGTTGGCATTCAAAAACTGAAACCTCTGAGAAGCAAGAGTGGTGTGAGTAGGTAGAGAAGAGTGGAGTGGTGTGTAGAGAAGTAGTTGTTTCTGTTGAAAGCATAAAGATTCTCAGCCTAAAGATACACACACATTAAATAGGGGGTTAATATATGTAACCACAATCCTGTCCAGTCTACACCTGTTCCACTATGTACAGGGAAGAATAACCAAGGTAACTTTTTTTTTCAGTGTGTATGTATGTATATATAAAGCTTATCTTCTCTTTTTCTCCACCTACAGGCAATGGGACGCATCTTTGTGGGGCTCTGCCAAGTGGGCGCATGGGGCTGCTTTGATGAGTTCAACAGACTTGAGGAGCGTATGCTTTCTGCTGTTTCTCAGCAGGTTCAGTGCATCCAGGAAGCCTTGCGAGAACATTGCAATCCAAACTATGACAAGAGTATGCAATTTTTTCCATTGCTAATGGTTTTCTATAGCTGTTCTGTCAAAAGAATGCCCTCACTTGCATGTCTGAAATATGTCCTTTTTGAGAAATCTCTTTGATCAGTTACTCCCACATTGGCCAGAGGTTTTTTGGTTTTTTTTTTACATTTTGAAAATGTAACTTAAACATTAAACAATTAAAGGAAATAGCTTTCAACAGATATGCAGTCACTTTCAACACTGTGTAACTTTAGTGTAGTGGTAGAAAAAATGTTTGACTAGTTGTACAGTTACTCATCGCTTAACGTTGTAACGTGTTCCTGGAAAATGCAACTTTAAGCAAAACAATGTTAAGAAAATCCAATTTCCCCATAAGAATTAATGTAAATGGAAGGGTTAGGTTCCAGGAAAAATGTTTTCTCCAGACAAAAGACTATATTATGTATACCCACAGTATAAGTTTTAAACAAACAATTTAATACTGTGCACAGCAGTGATGATTGTGAAGCTTAGTTGAGGTGTTGAAGTCAGAGGGTGGGATATTTCTTAGGGAATTCCTTACTGCTCAGTGATGAACTAGAACTCAGCTGAGCCCTCAAGGGTTAACACATTGTTAATGTAGCCTCACACTCTACAAGGCACCATGAATGGAGGGAGGGGAGACAGCATGGCAGATAGAGACAGAGACACACACTCTGTGTATGTGAGAGAGAGAGATGTGCATTGCCACTTTAAGTATGCTGAATCACTCTAACTAGATTGCCTTTTTAAGTTGACCAGGAAGTTGAGACAGCAGCTGCTACCAGCATGCTCCCTCTCTCCTGAGCCCCGTAGTGTCCCCTCCCCCAGCTCTATGGAAATGGAATAAGCAGAGGGGAGGGGGACACCCTGATGTTAGCCCCCCTCTTGCCCCCACCCCCGCACAGCAAGCAGGAGGCTCCTGGAAGCAGCTCCAAGGTAGAGGGCAGGAGCAGCACATGGCAGTGAGGGGGAGGGACAGCTGAACTGCCAACAATTGATAGCCTGCTGGGCGGCTGCCGCACAGGGAACTTAGGGGAACGGGGAGCTGATGGGGGGCTGCTGGTCCACCCTGGTTCCAAGCCCCCACCAGCTAGCTCCATTGGGCTGGTCTTTCTGCAAGCAGTGGACAAAGCAGGCAGCTGCCAAACAACATTATAAGGGAGCATTGCACAACTTTAAAATAGCATGTTCCCTAATTGATCAGCAATGTAACAACAAAACAACCTTAACCAGGATGACCGAGATGACTTTAAGTGAGGAGTTACTGTACCATAAACAAAACTATACAGGATACTAAAAGTGAAGTTTCAACTACTGTAGTTGATAGCTGATTTGACTGAGACAAAATCAATTGTAACTAAAAATACTTTGTGTGAACTACTTTTAGCTTCCGCACCTATTACTTGTGAGCTGCTGAATAAACAAGTTAAAGTGAGCCCAGACATGGCTATCTTTGTCACCATGAATCCTGGTTATGCGGGTAGATCAAATCTTCCAGACAACTTGAAGAAGCTGTTCCGTAGCTTGGCGATGACAAAGCCAGACCGCCAGCTGATTGCCCAGGTCATGTTGTACTCCCAGGGTTTCCGTACTGCTGAAGTGCTTGCCAATAAGATTGTCCCATTCTTCAAGTAAGTAATAGTCCCTTAAACAAGTCTGGCCCAAACCACAAGTGACCTTTTAATGTACTTAAATCTGGAACTTAAAATGGCTCTGTAGGTAGTTTTGAAACTACCATAGCAAGAACATAGAACGGTAAGCATGCCTGACACTTTACTATTGAACATTAGTTTTGTGATCTTAGTATGTCTAAAACTGACTCTGATCTCTTTTATCTTTAGACTCTGTGATGAGCAGCTCTCCTCTCAAAGTCATTATGACTTTGGCTTAAGAGCTTTGAAGGGTGTACTGATTAGTGCAGGAAATGTGAAGAGGGAGAGGATTCAGAAGATAAAGTGGGAGAAGGAAAAGCGTGGTGAAGTTGTTGATGAAGGGGAAATTGCTGAGAACCTACCTGAACAAGAGGTAAAACATATACAGATTTTTTTATATTGATTCACAGCAAAGGGGTGATTACTGTAGATACGCATGTATATGAGCACTTACAGTAAAGCTCCTGCTGTATCTAGCATAAACGTAATCTATTTAAGTTCACACGTTGTCGTATTTACTTGAAATCTTGGTACTTTAGGCTACAGAAGTGGTGGTTTCAGCAGATTGAATGGAGTTTTAATCAGTGCTTGAGTTGTTGGAAGTATCTTTCTTACAATAAAACAGAAGCACCTGATGGTTTGTGATCATTACAAACTTTCACCATTCCAATAAAACGAGTGGTGTCCTGACTGTATTCCAAGTGGAGTAGACATTCTGAATGAACTCCTCTGTAGTTCACATCACTTTCAGATAAATGTTATGTGGGCAAGTACAGCTGTCACTCCTCAATTAAGGCAATTGTATTAGGTGATAGCTTAAGTATTCCCTGTATAGCATCACTTCAAGTCCATAATGCACTGTTATAAATGGTCTTGCACAAATACAAAACTCAACATCAAATAAGTTTTGCAGGGAATAAGAATGCCAAATGCAAACCTAGCAAATGTCAATATACTCTGCAGTCTTAGTATTCAGCGTGACCTGTTTGAAATATTTCCACCAATGTGACTAATGCAGATATTCATTGCTTGCCTTGTATTGTCTAATCAAAGCATGAAAATTTTCCGTGTAGATTTTGATCCAGAGTGTGTGTGAAACAATGGTACCCAAACTTGTTGCAGAAGACATCCCATTGCTGTTCAGTCTCTTGTCTGATGTATTCCCTGGAGTACAGTATCATCGTGGTGAAATGACAGCCCTGCGAGAGGAGCTTAAGAAAGTGTGTCAGGAAATGTACCTTACCTATGGTGATGGAGAAGAAGTTGGTGGCATGTGGGTGGAAAAGGTACATTGTGATAGTTGTAAATCTTACAATGTGGAGTTGACAAAAGTACATGTAGCATTTTCCATATTCCGTGATACAGAAATCAAATATAACTGCTCCCCAGATAGACAGAGTACCTAAAATAAATTTCAACTTTAAGTGATTCCGGATTATTATGTTTGAATCTTAATAACTGGAAGTCTTAAATCTGTTCTGTCACAGGTTCTTCAGCTCTATCAAATTACCCAGATCAATCATGGGTTGATGATGGTGGGTCCTTCTGGAAGTGGAAAGAGCATGGCTTGGAGAGTGCTGCTAAAAGCTCTGGAGCGGCTAGAGGGTGTAGAAGGTGTTGCTCACATCATTGATCCAAAAGCAATCAGCAAAGATCACCTCTATGGTACTTTGGATCCAAATACCAGAGAATGGACAGATGGATTGTTTACACATGTCCTGAGAAAGTGAGTCTTAAACATTAATAGCATATAAGTTAAGAAGTGGCTATTAGAGAGATCCTTGGATGTTGTCATTGCCATGGAGGATTGAGGAAAGGGAATATTACTGTTTTTTAACCTACACTAAATGCTTTCCTGAATTTAGGATCATAGACAATGTGAGAGGTGAATTGCAAAAACGACAGTGGATCATCTTTGATGGGGATGTAGATCCTGAATGGGTGGAGAACTTAAACTCCGTGCTGGATGACAACAAACTACTGACTCTGCCCAATGGAGAACGTCTCAGCCTTCCACCAAATGTAAAGTTCTTTTTGTTTTTACAAACATTTTAGCATTTCTAAATAGTTTAATCTACTGAAAATTTGATAGCTCTGCTGCTTTTGGTAGCTGACATGAACAGGCTCTTACCACACAAACTGTGGGCACAGAGTAAAGTTAATATTGCATCAGAGCAAAAGTGATCTTATGCAATGGTCTGGTTCAATTCTTTAAAACCCTTCTGTGGTTATGGAGTTTGTCATGTCAGGTTTACCTTGACCTTACCAGACTAGGAAATACTATATCATGCATAAATGTCTAATTAGGTGTTAAATATATAAAATACCTGATGAAGTTAAGATAAAACTTAAATTTTATAACACCTATTGGCTTTTGGGGAGTTTAGAGAAGCATGTTAATTGAGCTTTTATAGTGACTCCTCATTTAACGTTGTAGTTATGTTCCTGAAAAATGCTACTTTAAGCGAAATGATGTTAAGAGAGTCCAATTTCCCCATAAGAATTAATGTAAATAGTGGGGGGGGGCTAGGTTCCAGGGAAATTTTTTTTCTACAGACAAAAGTTTAAGTTTTAAACAAACAATTGAATACTGTACATTGTGAAGCTTGGTTGAGGTGGTGAAGACAGGATGGGATATTTCCCAGGGAATGCCTTCCTGCTAAATGATGAACTAGCACTCGGCTGAGCCCTCAAGGGTTAACACATTGTTGTTAATGTAGCCTCACACTCTACAAGGCAGCACATATGAAGGGAGGAGACACAGCATGGCAGTGGCTGCAAACGTTCCCTGTGGAAACTGAACATGATGAACTCATGCTATCCCACTGGAGTGCACCACTACCTCCACTTTCCAAAGTACCGGGTGGGAGAGATGCATGTGTGTGTGAGACAGACACACACACCATGTGTGTGAGACAGACACACCACATGGGTGGCTGTGACACATGACAGACACACCACATGGGTGGCTGTGACACACAGACAAACACACCATGTGTGTGAAGCGCATTGCCCCTTTAAGTATGCTGACCCCACTCTCAGTACACTGCCTTTAAGTAGATCAGCAAGTTGAGGCAGCAGCTGCTGCCAGCAAGTCCCCTCCGTCCTGAGTCGTGTCCTGTCCCCTCATTTCCCCTGCTCTGTGGAGATGGGGTACAGGAGCCGGGGGTAGGGGACATAAGAACATAAGAATAGCCATAGTGGGTCAGACCAAAGGTCCATCCAGCCCAGTATCCTGTCTGCCAACAGTGGCCAATGCCAGGTGCCCCAGAGGGAGTGAACCTAACAGGTAACGATCAAGTGATCTCTCTCCTGCCATCCAGCTCCACCCTCTGACAAACAGAGGCTAGGGACACCATTCCTTACCCATCCTGGCTAATAGCCATTAATGGACTTACCCTCCATGAATTTATCTAGTTCTCTTTTAAATCCTGTTATAGTCCTAGCCTTCACAACCTCCTCAGGCAAGGAGTTCCACAGGTTGACTGTGCGCTGTGTGAAGAAGAACTTCCTTTTATTTGTTTTAAACCTGCTGCCCATTAATTTCATTTGGTGGCCCCTAGTTCTTATATTATGGGAACAAGTAAATAACTTTTCCTTATTCACTTTCTCCACACCACTCATGACTTTATATACCTCTATCAAATCCCCACTTAGTCTCCTCTTTTCCAAGCTGAAAAGTCCTAGCCTCTTTAATCTCTCCGCACATGGGACCCGTTCCAAACCACTAATCATTTCAGATGCCCTTTTCTGAACCTTTTCTAATGCCAGCATATCTTTTTTGAGATGAGGAGACCATCTCTGTATGCAGTATTCAAGATGTGGGAGTATCATGGATTTATATAAGGGCAATAAAATATTCTCCATCTTATTCTCTATCCCTTTTTTAATGGTTCCTACCATCCCGTTTGTTTTTTTTTTGATTGCCGCTGCACACTGCACACTGTGTGGACTTCTTCAGAGAACTATCCACGATGACTCTAAGATCTCTTTCGTGATTAGTTGTAGCTAAGGGTATGTCTACACTACGAAATTAGGTCGAATTTATAGAAGTCGGTTTTGTAGAAAGCGTTTTTATACAGTTGATTGTGTGTGTCCCCACACAAATGCTCTAAGTGCATGTAGTCGGCGGAGTGTGTCCACAGTACCGAGGCAACCGTCGACTTCTGGAGCGTTGCACTGTGGGTGGCTATCCCACAGTTCCCGCAGTCTCCGCCGCCCATTTGAATTCTGGGTAGAAATCCCAGTGGTTGATGGGGCTAAAACATTGTCACGGGTGGTTCTGGGTACATATCATCAGGCCCCAGTTCCCTTCTTCCCTCCGTGAAAGCAAGGGCAGACAATCATTTTGCGCCTCTTTTCTTGAGTTACCTGTGCAGACACCATACCACGGCAAGCATGGAGCCTGCTCAGCTAACCATCACCATATGTCTCCTGGGTGCTGGCAGACATGGTACTGCATTGCTACACAGCAGCAGTTTATTGCCTTTTGGCAGCAGACAGTGCAGTATGACTGGTAGCCGTCATCAACGTAGTCCTGGGTGCTCTTTTAACCGGGCGCCTGGGCAAACATGGGAGTGACTCAGCCAGGTCATTTCCCTTGTTTTGTCTCGTGGCGATTGAGTCCTACCGGCAATCCACTGTCTTTTAACTTCCAGCTAGCAGAAGATGATGGCTAGTCGTCATACTGCACTGTCTTCTGCTGACCACCCAGGAGATGATGATGGCTAGCAGTCGTACTACACAGTCTGCTGCCAGCAAGATGTATAAAGAAAGATGAAGTGGCTCAAAACAAGAAATAGACCAGATTTGTTTTGTATTCATTTTCTCCTCTCTCCCTTCCTCCCTCCGTGAAATCAACGGCCTGCTAAACCCAGTTTTGAGTTCTATCCTTGAGGTTTTGAGTTCTATCCTTGAGGGGGCCATTCAGTTTCTCACAAAGCCACCCCCTTTGTTGATTTTAATTCCCTGTAAGCCAACCCTGTAAGCCATGTTGTCAGTCGCCCCTCCCTCCGTCAAGGCAATGGCAGACAATCGTTCCGCACCTTTTTTCTGTGCAGACGCCATACCACGGCAAGCAAGGAGCCCACTAAGATCACTTTGGCAATTAGGAGCACATTAAACACCACGCGCATTATCCAGCAGTATATGCAGCACCAGAACCTGGCAAAGCGATACCGGGTGAGTAGGCAATGTCAGCACGGTGACGTGAGTGATGAGGACATGGACACAGACTTCTCTCAAAGCACGGGCCCTGGCAATGTGGGCATCATGGTGCTAATGGAGCAGGTTCATGTGGTGGAATCCCGATTCTGGGCTCAGGAAACAAGCACAGACTGGTGGGACTGCATAGTGTTGCAGGTCTGGGATGATTCCCAGTGGTTGCAAAACTTTCGCATGCGTAAGGGCACTTTCATGGAACTTTGTGACTTGCTTTCCCCTGCCCTGAGGCGCAAGACTACCAAGATGAGAGCAGCCCTCACCGTTGAGAAGCAAGTGGAAATAGCTTGCAAAGCCAGACAGCTACCGGTCAGTCAGGAATCAATTTGGAGTGGGCAAATCTACTGTGGGGGCTGCTGTGATGCAAGTAGCCCACGCAATCAAAGATCTGCTGATATCAAGGGTAGTGACCCTGGGAAATGTGCAGGTCATAGTGGATGGCTTTGCTGCAATGGGATTCCCTAACTGTGGTGGGGCCATAGACGGAACCCATATCCCTATCTTGGCACCGGAGCACCAAGCTGGCGAGTACATAAACCGCAAGGAGTACTTTTCAATAGTGCTGCAAGCACTGGTGGATCACAAGGGACGTTTCACCAACATCAACGTGGGATGGCCGGGAAAGGTACATGACGCTTGCATCTTCAGGAACTCTGGTCTGTTTCAAAAGTTGCAAGAAGGAACTTTATTCCCAGACCAGAAAATAACCATTGGGGATGTTGAAATGCCTATCGTTATCCTTGGGGACCCAGCCTACCCCTTAATGCCATGGCTCATGAAGCCGTACACAGGCAGCCTGGACAGTAGTCAGGAGCTGTTCAACTACAGGCTGAGCAAGTGCAGAATGGTGGTAGAATGTGCATTTGGACATTTAAAAGCGCGCTGGCGCAGTTTACTAACTCGGTTAGACCTCAGCGAAACCCAATATTCCCACTGTTATTACTGCTTTCTGTGCGCTCCACAATATCTGTGAGAGTAAGGGGGAGATGTTTATGGCAGGGTGGAAGGTTGAGGCAAATCGCCTGGCTGCTGGTTTTGCACAGCCAGACACCAGGGCAGTTAGAAGAGCACAGGAGGATGCGGTGCGCATCAGAGAAGCTTTGAAAACCAGTTTCATGACTGGACAGGCTACGGTGTGAAAGTTCTGTTTGTTTCTCCTTGATGAAACCCCCTGCCCCTTAATTCACTCTACTTCCCTGTAAGCTAACCACCCTCCCCTCCTCCCTTCGATCACCGCTTGCAGAGGCAATAAAGTCATTGTTGCTTCATATTCATACATTCTTTATTCATTCATCACACAAATAGGGGGATAACTACCAAGGTAGCCCAGGAGGGGTGGTGGAGGAGAGAAGCACTGGGAGAGGTGGTGGAGGAGGGAAGGACAAGGCCACACAGCACTTTAAAAGTTTAAAACTTTAAAACTTATTGAATGCCAGCCTTCTGTTGCTTGGGCAATCCTCTGGGGTGGAGTGGCCGGAGGCCCCCCCACCGTGTTCTTGGGCATCTGGGTGAGGAGTCTATGGAACTTGGAGGAGGGAGGTTGGTTACACAGGGGCTGTAGCGGCGGTCTGTGCTCCTGCTGCCTTTCCTGCAGCTCAACCATACGCTGGAGCATATTGGTTTGATCCTCCAGCAGCCTCAGCATTGAATCCTGCCTCCTTTCATCACGCTGCCGCCACCTTTCAGCTTCAGCCCTCTCTTCAGCCCGCCACTTACTCTCTTCAGCCTGCCACCTCTCCTCCCCATTTTGTGCTTTCCTGCACTCTGACATTGTCTGCCTCCACGCATTCATCTGTGCTCTGTCAGTGTGGGAGGACAGCATGAGCTCAGAGAACATTTCATCACGAGTGCGTTTTTTTCACCTTCTAATCTTCACTAGCCTCTGGGAAGGAGAAGATCCTGTGATCCTTGAAACACATGTAGCTGGTGGAGAAAAAAAAAAGAGACAGTGGTATTTAAAAAGACACATTTTCTAGAACAATGGCTACACTCTTTCACGGTAAACCTTGCTGTTAACATTACATACACAGCACATGTGCTTTCATTCCAAGGTCGCATTTTGCCTCCCTCCACCCCGTGGCTAGCCCCTCCCCTCTCCCCATGGCTAACAGCAGGGAACGTTTCTGTTCAGCCACAGGCAAACAGCCCAGCAGGGACGGGCACCTGAATGTCCCCTTAAGAAAAGCACCCTATTTCAACCAGGTGACCATGAATGATATCACTCTCCTGAGGATAACACAGAGAGATAAAGAACGGATGTTGTTTGAATGCCAGCAAACATACACTGCAATGCTTTGTTCTACAATGATTCCCTAGTACATGCTACTGGCGTGGTGTGGTGAAGTGTCCTACCACGGTGGACGGAATAAGGCTGCCATCCCCAGAAACCTTTTGCAAAGGCTTTGGGAGTACATCCAGGAGAGCCGCAAATGCCAGGGCAAATTAATCATTAAACATGCTTGCTTTTAAACCATGTATAGTATTTTAAAAGGTACACTCACCAGAGGTCCCTTCTCTACCTGGCGGGTCCGGGAGGCAGCCTTTGGTGGGTTCGGGGGTACTGGCTCCAGGTCCAGGGTGAGAAACAGTTCCAGGCTGTCGGGAAAACCGGTTTCTCCGCTTGCTTGCTGTGAGCTATCTACAACTTCATCATCATCATCTTTCTCGTCCCCAAAACCTGCTTCTGTGTTGCCTCAATCTCCATTGAAGGAGTCAAGCAACACGGCTGGGGTAGTGGTGGCTGAACCCCCTAAAATGGCATGCAGCTCATTATAGAAGTGGCATGTTTGGGGCTTTGACCTGGAGCGGCCGTTTGCCTCTCTGGTTTTCTGGTAGGCTTGCCTCAGCTCCTTAAGTTTCATGCGGCATTGCTTCGGGTCCCTGTTATGGGCTCTGTCCTTCATGCCCTGGGAGATTTTGGCAAATGTTTTGGCATTTCGAAAACTGGAATGGAGTTCTGATAGCACGGATTCCTCTCCCCATACAGCGATCAGATCCCCTACCTCCCGTTCGGTCCATGCTGGAGCTCTTTTGCGATTCTGAGACTCCATCATGGTCACCTCTGCTGATGAGCTCTGGCCAGCATGGCAAGCTGCAGGTGACCATGCAAACAGAAAATTAAAATTCAAAAGTTTGCAGGCCTTTTCCTGTCTACCTGGCCAGTGCATCTGAGTTGAGAGTGTTGTCCAGAGCGGTCATAATAGAGTACTCTGGGATAGCTCCCGGAGGCCAATACCGTCTAATTGTGTCCACAGTACCCCAAATTCGACCCAGCAAGGCCGATTTAAGGCTAGTTGAGGGTGGAGTAAGGAAATCGATTTTAAGAGCCCTTTCTGTTGAAAAAAAGGGCTTCATTGTGTGGACGCATGCAGGTTTACATTGATTTAATGCTGCTAAATTCGACCTAAACTCCTAGTGTAGACCAGGGCTAAATTAGCCCCCATCTTATTGGTATAGTTGGGGTTAGTTTTTCCAATGTACATTACTTTACATTTATCCACATTAAATTTCTTTGCCATTTTGTTGCCCAATCACTTAGTTTTGTGAGTTCTTTTTGAAGTGCTTCACAGTCTGCTTTGGTCTTAACTATCTTGAGCAGTTCAGTATCTTCTGCAAACTTTGCCACCTCACTGTTTACCCCTTTCTCCAGATCATTTATGAATAGGTTGAATAGGATTGGTCCTAGGACTGACCCTTGGGGAACACCACTAGTTACCCCTCTCCATTCTGAAAATTTATCATTTATTCCTACCCTCTGTTCCCTGTCTTTTAACCCAGTGGTTCTCAAAGCCAGTCCGCTGCTTGTTCAGGGAAAGCCCCTGGCTGGCTGGTCCAGTTTGTTTACCTGCCGCATCCGCAGGTTCAGCCTATCGCAGCTCCCACTGGCCGCGGTTCACCTCTCCAGGCCAATGGGGGCTGCATGAAGGGCAGCCAGCACGTCCCTTGGCCTGTGCCACTTCCCGCAGCCCCCATTGGCCTGGAGGGGCAAACCGTGGCCAGTGGGAGCCATGATCGGCCGAACCTGCAGACGCGGCAGGTAAACAAACCGGTCTGGCCCGCCAGGGGCTTTCCCTGAACAAGCAGCGGACCAGCTTTGAGAACCACTGTTTTAACCAGTTCTCAATCCATGAAAAGATCTTCCCTCTTATCCCATGACAACTTAATTTACATAAGAGCCTTTGGTGAGGGACCTTGTCAAAGGCTTTCTGGAAATCTAAGTACACTGTGTCCTCTGAACTTTGTCCACGTTTGTTGACTCCTTCAAAGAACTCTAATAGATTAGTAAGACATGATTTCCCTTTACAGAAACCATGTTGACTTTTGCACAACAATTTATGTTCTACTATGTGTCTGACAATTTTATTCTTTACTATTGTTTCAACTAATTTGCCTGGTACTGACGTTAGACTTACCGGTCTGTAATTGCCGGGATCACCTCTAGAGCTATTTTAAAATATTGGCATTACATTAGCTATCTTCCAGTCATTGGGTACAGAAGCTGATTCAAAGGACAGGTTACAAACTACAGTTAATAGTTCCGCAATTTCACATATGAGTTCTTTCAGGACTCTTGGGTGAATGTCATCTGGTCCTGGTGACTTGTTACTGTTAAGTTTCTCAATTAATTCCAAAACTTCCTCTAATGACACTTCAGTCTGTGACAGTTCCTCAGATTTGTCACCTACAAAGGATGACTCAGGTTTGGGACTCTCCCCAACATCCTCAGTCATGAAGACTGAAGCAAAGAATTCATTTAGTTTCTCCACAATGATGTTATCGTCTTTGTGCTCCTTTTGTATCTCGATCGTCCAGGGGCCCCACTGGTTGTTTAGCAGGCTTCCTGCTTCTGATGTACTTAAAAACATTTTATTATTATTTTGAGTTTTTGGCTAGCTGTCCTTCAAACTCCTTTTTGGCTTTTCTTATTACATTTTATACTTAATTTGGCAGTGTTTATGCTCATTTCTATTTACCTCACTAGGATCTGACTTCCACTTTTTAAAAGCCTTTTTATCTGTCACTGCTTCTTTTACATGGTGTTAAGCCACAGTAGCTCTTTTTTAATTTGGGATATACACTTAAGTTGGGCCTCTATTATGGTGTCTTTGAAAAGTGCCCATGCAGCTTGCAGGGATTTCACTCTAGTCACGGTACCTTTTAATTTCTGTTTAATTAACCTCCTCATTTTTGCATAGTTCCCCTTTCCGAAATGAAATGCCACAGTGTTGGGCTGCTGAGGTGTTCTTCCCACCACAGGAATGTTAAATGTTGTTATATTATGGTCACTATTTCCAAGCAGTCCTGTTATAGTTGGACCAGATCCTTCACTCCACTCAGGACTAGATCGAGAGTTGCCCCTCCCCTCGTGGGTTCCTGTACCAACTGCTCCAAGAAGCAGTCATTTAAAGTATCGAGAAATTTTGTCTCTGCATTTCGTCCTGAGGTGACATGTACCCAGTCAATATGGGGATAATTGAAATCCTCCATTATTATTGAGTTCTTTATTTTGATAGCTTCTCTAATGTCCCTTAGCATTTCATCATCACTATCACTGTCCTGGTCAGGTGGTCAATAATAGATCCCTACTGTTATATTCTTATTAGAGCCTGGAATTACTATCCATACAGATTCTATGGAACATGTGGATTCATTTAAGATTTTTATTTCATTTGATTCTACATTTTCTTTCACATATACCAACACGTATAGGGACACCCTGACATCAGCACCCCTCCTTACCCCACCACCCCCTGCACAGCAAGCAGGAGGTTCCCGGGAGCAGCTCCAAGGCAGAGAACAGGAGCAGCACATGGCAGTGGCGGGAGGGATACCTGAACTGCCCAGCAATTGATAGCCTGCTGGATGGCTGTCGCACAGACAACTTAGGGGAGCTGATAGTGGGGCTGCCGGTCCACCCTGGTTCCAAGCCCCCAACAGCTAGCTCTGGCAGCCACCTGCTTTGTCCACTGGTTGCAGAAAAACAACGTTATAAGGGAGCATTGCACAACTTTAAACGAGCATGTTCTCTAACAGATCGGCGACGTAACAATGAAACAACATTAATTGGGACGATGTTAAGTGAGGAGTTACTGTAATAGATTCAGTAGAACATAAAATCTAACTTCTCTTAAATGTCTGCACTTTCTCTCTAGGTGCGTATCATGTTTGAGGTACAGGATCTGAAATATGCTACTATGGCCACAGTGTCAAGGTGCGGAATGGTCTGGTTCAGTGAAGATGTTCTAAGCACTGACATGATATTCAATAACTTCTTGGCCAGACTACGAAGCATCCCTCTGGATGAAGAGGAAGAGGAAGCTCAGCGCAGGCGAAAGGGCAAAGAAGATGAAGGTGAAGAAGCAGCTTCTCCAATGTTGCAGGTATAACTTGGAATGGATTGTAATACTGTGGACTGACACCAGACCCACTAAAAGTAGGAAGTGCCTTGAAAGCTTATCTTACCGGCTGTACTGAATATAAATAGACATTGAGTTAACAAAATATAACTTGCGTGTTGTATTCCCCAATTAAAGTATGACACTTTGAACCCATGCTATTGACAAACTTATTTTAAAATCTAGTGTTATGACTTAAGACTACAAACCAAGTTCCTTGAACAATGCTAATGTCTTTACCAACAGATTCAAAGAGATGCAGCAACAATTATGCAGCCCTATTTCACATCTAATGGACTAGTGACTAAAGCTCTTGAACATGCTTTCAAGTTAGAGCATATCATGGACCTCATTCGTTTGCGCTGTCTTGGTTCATTGTTCTCTATGTTGCATCAGGCTTGCCGCAATGTAGCCCAGTACAATGCAAACCATCCCGATTTCCCTATGCAGAAAGAGCAACTGGAGCGTTATATCCAGGTAAAGTAAATACTGCAGCAAAGTGATCTGATAGCCTAAAGATGAACACAGTTACCAGACTTTTTGAATAGTCTCCTTGTATTTTCTTCAGCTGTCCTTCAAACACAAGTAATACTTTTTTGCATTTGTGTGGACTAAACTTTCTCTTGTCTTCCATCAGAGATACCTGGTCTATGCAATACTGTGGTCATTCTCTGGAGACAGTGGACTGAAAATGAGAGCAGAGCTGGGAGAATACATTAGGAGAATCACCACTGTACCATTGCCCACAGTACCCAACATACCCATAATTGATTATGAGGTAATAGCCTCTTGTACCTTGTATAGTTACAAACCTAATTCCTAAAGAAACAAAACCAGAATGACCCACAGAAGCTTATGCTCCAATACATCTGTTAGTCTGTAAGATGGCACAGGACTCTTTGCCACTATTTCTAAATTAACCTCTCTCAATGGGAGTAAATTAGTATCTCACAAGTTAGCTCAAGGCAAGCCACTCTAAATTTGATTGATTATTTTATTTTTTATTTGTTTTGCTCAGTTGGTACATAATTTACTGTGTAGTCCAAGCTTCTTCTAAACTAGTCCCACAGAATTAAATCTGCAGGTGTTAAAAGCCTAACTGAGTTCACAGATTAAAGCATGAAGTTGTGTAAAATACGATGGGGTTATGATGAGAACCCCATTGAAACACATCTCTCTACTAAATTTGTACATTAACTATTTCTGTTCACCTAGGTGTCAATTACAGGTGAATGGGTCCCATGGCAGTCCAAGGTTCCTCAGATTGAAGTTGAGACACACAAGGTTGCTGCTCTTGATGTTGTAGTACCAACCCTAGATACTGTCCGGCATGAAGCTTTACTGTATACTTGGCTAGCGGAACACAAACCCCTAGTGCTCTGTGGCCCACCAGGTTCTGGAAAGACTATGACCCTTTTCAGTGCTCTCAGAGCCCTCCCTGATATGGAGGTAACTATTCTGTTTATGTGTGGGTTATTGAATAATAGCAAATTTATAACAAGTAAAAGCTGCCTACAAGGTTTACTCTCGTGATTACAGCAACACCTCTCTACTTACATGGCAAAAGCTTCTTTGTATCAGAGCTCTTTGCCCAAGTAAATGAATGTATCTTTATAACACTCTGTGAAGTAGAAACATGAACTATAAAAGGGAGTGGAAACTGAAGCAGAAATCAGTGACTTGCCCATAGTCACCAGGAAGATCTAGACTCTTCCTAACTCCAGGAGTCCCTTAACTTCAAGGCCATCTGTTCTTCCTTTCTAACTAGCACCAGTAGTACTGGCTTTTTTCCACTTGTTCAGTATTAAATCAAAAGTATTTTGAGTTCAGGTAGCTGTTCCGTCTTGGTATATGAGTGTTTAAACCTGTTAACAGTGATGAGAGACAGTATGTGTAACAGGTGGGTGCTACTGGCACATAACAGACTTTGATGGCAAAGTCTATAAGGAATTTTACATATCTGTAGTGACCCAAATACTTGTGTAAACAGAATTCAGTGATCAGTATCTAGTCAACATACAGCATATATTTTCAGTCTGAAGGCCAAGTTGTAACATATATTTGTTACTGAGGAATGATAATCTATTGAAACTTTGGTTCTAAGACTTCAAGCTATTAAAACATATCAAATGTCTTCATGAATTTACCTCTTTCACCCCCCCTTTTTTTTTTTAAAGGTGATTGGACTTAACTTCTCTAGTGCTACTACCCCTGAGCTACTTTTGAAAACTTTTGATCATTACTGTGAGTACAGGCGTACACCTAATGGAGTGGTGCTGGCCCCCGTGCAGCTAGGAAAGTGGCTGGTGCTGTTCTGTGACGAAATCAACTTGCCAGATATGGATAAGTATGGCACGCAGAGAGTCATATCCTTCATTAGACAGGTTTGTTTTGTTGTGAAACTAAGGATTCTACTGTTATGCTTTTATGGAAACTTTCTTATATTAAAACAATTCCCTCATTCAGATGGTGGAACATGGAGGCTTCTACCATACGTCGAATCAGACCTGGGTGAAATTAGAGAGGATTCAGATTGTTGGAGCTTGTAACTCCCCTACCGATCCTGGAAGGAAACCACTTTCACATAGGTAAATACTATTCTGAAGCTACTAAAACTATAGTACTGATCTGCAAAATGGAGTATCTGATTCCTTTACATTCTACTATTGGAATCCAGTTTTTGTAGCGTCAAATATTGGTTTAAAAATACCTTGCATCCAAATGAGCTGCTCATTAACAGTCCATCAGGCTCCTGTTGATCTTCAATAAGTCTTGGAGCACTGGAAGTTCCGAAGACTGGAAGAAAGCTGCTAAAATGCCAGTTTTTAAAAAGGGTAAATGGGATGACCTAGATCCCAGCCAGAATAATGGAGTGGCTGTTACAGGACTTGATTGTTAAAGAGTTAATAGAGGGCAATGTAACTAATACAAATCAACATGGGTTTATGGAGAATAGATCATGTCAAACTAACTTTGTTGTTTTTGATGAGATTGCAAATTTAGTTGATAAAGGTAATAGCGTTGACATAATATACTCACTTAGGTAAGGCATTTGACTTGGTATTGCACGACAATTTGATTTAAAAAACACACAAAAAACTAGAATGATATAAAAGTTACATGGCACACATTAAATGGATTAAAAACTGGCTAACTGATACGTCTCAAAATGTAACTGTTAACTGGGAGCCATTATTGAGTGGGCTTGTTTCCAGTAGGGTTGCGCAGGGCCTGGTTCTTGACCATATGATATTTAACGTATTTATCAATCACTGATTGTTTGCAGAGGACCCAAAAATGGAAGGATGGTAAATAATGATGAGGACAGGTCACTGATTCACAGCAATCTGTGTCACTTGGTAAACTTGGCGCAAGCAGTTAATATGCATTTTAATAAAGCTAAATGTAAATACATACATCTAGGAACAAAGAAAGTTGGCCATACTTACAGGCTGGGGGACTCTATCCTGAGAGAGGTTTGGGGATCATGGTGGATAATCAGTTGAACTTGAGCTCCCCGCTGAACATGTAACGCTGTGGCCAAAAGAGCTAATGCAATCCTGGGATGCTTAAATGAAGATCACAAATAGGAATAAAGAGGTTTATTTGATCTCTGTATTTGGCACTCTTGTGACCACTGCTGTGTGGCCACTGTGGCATTGATGTGACCACTGTGAATCTGTGTCCAGTTCTGATGCCCACAATTCAAGAAAGATGTGGACAAATTGAAGAGAGTTCAGAGAAGGGCCACAAGAATGATAAAGGATTAGAAAACCTTCTTTTATAATGATGGACTCAAAACGCTCAAGATATTTAGTTTAACAAAGAATATGTTCAGGAGGGACTTGATTAGTCTGTAAGTACTGTGACAAAGTTCCACCTCTGCCTTGGGGGGTCCTGCGCTTATTGGCGGATTTGCTCGCCTCAGCAATTCACAGCAGCCCTCAGTTTGGCCACTTTTGCTAGTGGCTCAAACCTGCCGTTCACTCAGCTAACCTCATCACTGGCCAGCATGGGGAAAGGGAGGAGAACAATCCCTGCAGTCTCTGCTGACCCAACTAGTGGGTCGGGGGCTAGGCCAGGACCTTCCCCTCTGGTGGAACCCACAGTCAAGGTCACCTCCTCTTGTATCAAATAGGGAGTTGAAGGGATTGGGGGGAACCTGGGCCTGCCCTCTACTCTGGGTTCCAGCCCAGGGCCCTGTGGATTGCAACTGTCTAAGGTGTCTCCTGTAACAACTGCGTGACCGCTACAACTCTCTGGGCTACTTCCCCATGGCCTCCTCCCAACTCCTTCTTTATCCTCATCACAGGACCTTCCTCCTGATGTATGATAATGCTTGTACTCCTCATTCCTCCAGCAGTACACCTTCTCACTCTCAGCTTCTTGTGTGCCTCTTGCTCCCAGCTCCTCGCACACACCTCACTAACTGAAGTGAGGTCCTTTTTAAAACCAGGTGCCCTGATTAGCCTGCCTGTCCTAATTGATTCTGGTCGCTTCTTAATTGGTTCCAGAAACTTCCTGATTGTTCTGGAACAGCCCATTATCTTACTCAGGGGAAAGGGACCTGCTTAATCTGGAGCTAATATATCTACCTTCTATCACTCTCCTGTAGGCATCTGGCCTGACCCTGTCACAGTACCTACAGAGGGAACAAATATTTAATAATGGGCTCTTCAGCTTCCAGCCACTGGATCATGTTGTACCTTTCTTTGCTAGACTGAAGCTAGACAAATTCAGACTGGAAACAAGGCATACATTTTTAACAGTGAGAGTAGTTACCCATTGGAATAACTTACCGAGGGTGGATTCTGCATCATTCACAATTTTTAAATCGAGACATAGGCGCCTACTCCATGGGTGCTCCAGGGCTGGAGCACCCACAGGGAAAAATTGCCACAGCAGCCAAGCTCCCCGCCCCAGCTCACCTCACCTCCACCTCCTCCCCTGAGTGCACCATGCCCCGCTTCTCCCCTCAGCGCTTGCTGTAGCAAAACAGCTGCTTCTCAGCGTAACAAGCTGTGTGAGGGAGGGGGGAGGAGCAGGAATGCAGCGCACTCAGGGGAGGATGCGGGGAAGAGGCGGGGCCAGGGCGGGAATTTGGGGAAGGAGTCCAATGGGGGAGGAGTCGGGGCGGGGACTTTGGGGAAGGGGTTGATATGGGGGTGGGGCAGGGGCAGGAGGAGGTGGGGCAGGCATGGGTCAGGGATGGGGGGTCATGCACTCACCGGCGCCAGGAGAAGTTGGTGCCTATGAATCAAGATAACAGCATTTTTTTCTAAAAGATGCCCTGGGAATTATTTTGGGGAAGTTCTACCGCCTGTGTTCTATGGGAGGTTAGACTAGATTTCTTCTGGCCTTAGAATCTATGAACAACACAGACTGTACTCCATTCATAGCCCTGTACTTCAAAGAGGACTTTATATTAGCCAACAGGATGGTGGCTAACGTGAGTGCTGAACATCACTCATTTCAGAGGCTGAGAATGCTGTTGTGAAATTAATAGTTATTTTTACCTTATGAAACAAGCAGCTTGGATCAGAAACGAACCAATATGATGTGATATTGCAGAGTACAAGTCAGTAATTGACTCTCCTACTTTGACTTTTAGTGGCTTAATTTGAGATGAAATCTCCACCAAGGATGGCAGTTGTTTTGAATATTGAAAATAGATCGGTCAGGTCTAGTCTAGCTGACTTGGGTGAAGTCTTTCCTGGTATGAACACTAAGCGATTGGACCTCTTTCAGATTTTTACGCCACGTCCTTGTGGTGTATGTGGACTATCCTGGACCAGCTTCTCTTACTCAGATATATGGAACATTCAATCGTGCAATGCTGAGGCTTATCCCATCGCTCCGCACATATGTAGAACCTCTTACTGCTGCCATGGTAGAGTTCTATACAATGTCACAGGTAACTTGATCTACACACTATCCCAACTTCTACTGACTAGTCCTCTTTCCTATTACTATTAATAATGCTTAATAATTATGTTGCTATTCCACTTTAGATAAATCCCAGTGCTTTTTGTCTTGGCCTGCTTACCCTGTTTTTATTAGCAGTTGTGAGATGGGGACATGAGAAGCATTGTTTGCATGTTAATTATTGTTGCACAACTTTATCCTATTATATACTATACCCAGTGTTTTGAATTTTAGGAAAGGTTCACCCAGGAGACACAACCACACTACATCTATTCACCTCGTGAAATGACTCGATGGGTGATAGGTATCTTTGAAGCCTTAAGACCATTAGAAACCTTACCTGTTGAAGGTCTTATTAGGATTTGGGCACACGAAGCCTTGCGTCTCTTCCAAGACAGGTAAAGAAACTATGGAAATAGTATTAAAAGTACAAATTGTAGAAATGAACAAAAGTTTAAGTTCATAAAATAAGTGCCACCTTCAAAGGCTTATACACATAACCAAAATATGAAGAATAATATTTTTGTGGATTTGAAATCTAGTCCTCTAAGCTCAGGGCAAGAGAAGTGTCTGTTGGATTGCTAAGTAGTTGCAAGTAGGTAGAACTGACTCATATTTACAATAGTATTATCCTTTGCCTTAATTTGCTATTTATAGCACTTAGCGTGTCCTTCACACGTATCTGTTTTTAATAGGTGTTGCATGCTTGCTTGTAACTGTCTTTCTCTCTAACTAGACTTGTGGAAGATGAGGAGAGACGTTGGACTGATGAAAACATTGATATGGTAGCTCTGAAACATTTCCCCAACATAGACAAAGAGAAAGCTATGAGCAGACCCATCTTGTACAGCAATTGGCTGTCAAAGGTAAAGAGGAATATCTCAATCGAAGCCTTGCCATTGACTGTTGCAGACACTAAGTATCCTATTAAGAGAGTGAATCTTTGCCCATCACTTCTCTTAGGCAGCACTCGTTCTAGCATACTAAGTGCAATCCATGCTATGATAGGATTTACCATTGACAATAAGGATTGCTAACCATTTGGACTTAGTAAGCAAACACATTTGATGCAGCATGCCATGATGGGTATCCAGCACACAGCAGAATCTGTCTGGGTATCAAGGGAGTAGAACTGTGAATTTGAAGGCAGAGCATATACCCAAACAGGGACACCTCTAGAATACCAAGGGTAACCATTGCAGAAAGTATCCTGGGGTCTTGGACTAGTGCAGTTAGAAGATGTAGGTTGTCTTTTTGGTTTATTTAACAAATAAGCCAGTGGTGTCCGTAACCACACTGGCTAACTAATGACTCAAAGAAGAAGTGCCACCCACTGAGTCACAAGCTTCACTTCCTAGCATCCTGGGTTTCCCTGGGTTTCCCAAGTGGTGTTAGATCATTGTGTAGCTTGATCTGAGGTATGACCCAAGGTGGTATGATTGTGGAGTACAAGCATACTCAGTCTTGTATCTAGCTGTATGCTTTCAGAACAATAATTGCCTATAGTCATCTCATAACAAACATTAGTGTCTGATCAATAAACTGTTCATGGCCTTAGACACCCCCCCCCCACCAATCCTTTATATGACCTCAACTGTTGCAGCTGACTTCAAGAAACAATTGTGTAATGCTAATATGTGGTTGTAAAGCTTGTTGCTCTGAATGTTTTAGGGTTTGCTTTTCAGTGTCCAAGCAGGTATTCATAAATCTACTTCTCTGCCTGTTGGCTAAATGCTCTCCTGTCTGTTTAGACTTATGAAAATGCACTTAACATACATGCACCCTGTGTTAGATAACGTAACTCAAACTAGTTGAACCATATGTGTGTTCAAATCAGGAGTTTGCAGTGATGGTAAAAGTGCCAAGGAGGAGCACAAATACCTATCTACCTGGGAATTTTCTGGCACCTATGAATATACTGACTTATATTGCCTCTTAAAGTAGTCAGTAGATCCTTTTAGATGCCTTACATTACAGTGGCTCTGCGGACATGATGTACAAATAGAAAATGCATCAGATTTTAGTGCAGCATCTGAGCTGGTGTGGAAACTAGTTTTTCAACTTAAAGTGAAAGTCTGAACTGTGCTGCTAAGAGGCACAGCACAGAACTCATAGCCAAAGGGGAGTGGGGTGGGGACTAAGGTAGCTTTGAGTCTTAGTGGGCTGTCTAAATCGTGCAAGCCACTTCCCAGATGCCAGCAGAAATTCTGGGCAGCACTGCTGCCGTGGCATGTAACATTACATGCCCTGCCCGTGGCACATACTACATCAGAGTCTGAGGGGGTCCCTGTGGCGATCCTCCTCAATTCTCAAGTTGGGAATTTGTGTCACTCCAGCCTCTTTATCCAGCACAGAGGGGTCAGCAGGTTGAGAATCTCTCCCTTAGTCTTAAATTCTAGACTGTTAGATCTCTTGCTTACATATTGGCCTCCTTATTCTAGGATTATATCCCAGTGGATCAGGAAGAGCTGAGAGACTATGTAAAAGCCAGGCTGAAAGTGTTTTATGAGGAAGAACTTGATGTGCCACTAGTGCTGTTCAATGAAGTTTTGGATCATGTGCTAAGAATTGACCGGTAAGCTGAATTTCCAACTCCTGGGTTTGTCTAGTTTGAATTATAAAACAAATCTGTATTCAGACTAGTCCGGAATGGAGCACCAGTTTGTTCTGGTGTTCTACTTGGGAGAGACATTCTGTAAAGGAGGCACTGCAAGGTTGGAATTATAGCAGTAGACTGAGAAATACTGACAATAGTCACTTCAGTGTACCCCCGAACCAGTCACAGTACTAAAAAAAAAATACAGGTTAAGTTTGCAAGAAAAGGAGGTTTGGAAATGTGGTGGCTAATTCACAATTTATCAAGCAATAAATTTACGTGAAGTACCAATCTCTTTCAGAATCTTCCGCCAGCCCCAGGGTCATTTGCTTCTCATTGGAGTTAGTGGAGCAGGGAAAACTACTCTCTCACGATTTGTAGCTTGGATGAATGGTTTAAGTGTTTACCAAATAAAGGTTGGTTTAGTTCAATCACTCAACAAAAAAACTGACTGTTAAAGCTTGCAGTTGTCTTACAGATATTCTATCTTTGGTAAGATAAATGTATAAATGTAAGTCATTGTGAGGGAGGATAAGGGCTAAAAAAGATCAGTAACTATTGCTAAATCTTTATAGGTTCATAGAAAATACACAGGTGAAGACTTTGATGAAGATCTGAGAATGGTCTTAAGACGCTCTGGCTGCAAGAATGAGAAAATAGCATTTATAATGGATGAGTCAAATGTACTGGGTTCTGGATTCCTGGAGAGAATGAATACTCTTCTGGCCAATGGAGAGGTAACGAGTAAATGTGTATAAAGCAGCATTTATGCAGGAAAAAAAATCAAGCCTTTAAGAAAAATATACTTATTTCCTGGATTAGGTTCCTGGTCTCTTTGAAGGAGATGAATATGCCACCCTTATGACTCAATGTAAAGAGGGAGCACAGAAAGAAGGTTTAATGCTAGATTCCCATGAAGAATTGTACAAATGGTTCACCAGTCAAATTATTCGCAATCTCCATGTTGTGTTCACCATGAACCCATCTTCTGAGGGCCTGAAGGACAGAGCAGCTACTTCTCCAGCTCTCTTCAACAGGTAACTAACTTACTGTGTTTGGGAACTAACTACAACAAAGTATCTTAACACTTTGCGTCTGTCTTTTTTAATTAAGAATATTGTTAATACCCTCTTAAAAAAAGAAATTTTGCAGGCTTTAATGTCTGTCTTGTCCTGTCTGCAGGTGTGTCTTGAACTGGTTTGGAGACTGGTCAGCTGAAGCACTGTACCAAGTTGGCAAAGAGTTTACAAGCAAAATGGATCTGGAGAAGCCAAACTACACTGTGCCAGACTATTTGCCAGTTGTGTATGACAAGTTACCACAACCGCCATCACATCGGGAAGCTATTGTAAATAGCTGTGTATTTGTTCATCAGACCCTTCATCAGGTGTGTTCTGCCATGCTACTCGGATCTCTAGTGCCGTGTTCTAGTGGACTGACATAAGTTCAGTAAAACAATGTTGCCCCATGACAATATTGAGTTTAAAAAAAATCTAGATATTATATAATCCTAATGTTTTACGTATACAAACTTTTGACAAAATCCTTTTCCTTTGGAAAGGCTAATGCTCGTCTAG
This sequence comes from Lepidochelys olivacea, assembly GCF_965140295.1. Taxonomy (NCBI): domain Eukaryota; kingdom Metazoa; phylum Chordata; order Testudines; family Cheloniidae; genus Lepidochelys; species Lepidochelys olivacea. The sequence continues at coordinate 107,377,903 of NC_140416.1, forward strand.
CAAAACGGGGAGGCAGAACTATGGCCATCACACCACGTCACTACTTGGACTTCCTCAACCATTATGTCAACTTGTTCAATGAGAAAAGGAGTGAGCTGGAGGAACAGCAGATGCATTTGAATGTTGGTCTTCGAAAGATCAAGGAAACTGTTGACCAGGTACATACCTTTAAACTTTGCTTTTTAAAATAAAATTAGAGCTATTAAAACATTTTAAAACTGAGTTTAGTCTGTATAGACTCTAATATTTTAATTCATGACAGGTGGAAGAACTGCGTAGGGACCTGAGAATAAAGAGCCAGGAGTTGGAAGTAAAGAATGCAGCAGCTAATGACAAGCTGAAAAAAATGGTGGAGCATCAGCAACAAGCTGAGAAGAAAAAGGTGAAATCAAAGCTTTCTTTACCTTTTGTACATGTGCAGTATATTCAGAAATAACATCTTACAGGTTGCACAATCTTTCTCTTAGGTTATGAGCCAAGACATTCAAGAGCAGCTACATGAACAGCAAAAAGTAATTACAGATAAGCAAATGAGGGTGAAGGAGGATCTAGACAAAGTCGAGCCTGCTGTCATTGAAGCTCAGAATGGTAAGTCAGCACTGACAAATAACTACAGCATGCCTGCCTTTAGGGGTTTGGGGCTGATCCAAAGGCTCTTGAAGTCAGTGGGCATGCTTCCATTTGCTTCAGTGAACTTTGGGTCCTTCCCTTTATCAGCAGTATCTTAATCTTTAGTGTGGAAGCAGGGTGGAGGGTGAGAAAACCTGGATTTGTGCTGGAAATGGCCCACCTGTTGATCACTTTAGATAAGCTATTACCAGCAGGACAGTGGGGTGGGAGGAGGTATTGTTTCATGATTTCTGTGTGTATATAAAGTCTGCTGCAGTTTCCACGGTAAACATCTGATGAAGTGAGCTGTAGCTCACGAAAGCTCATGCTCAAATAAATTGGTTAGTCTCTAAGGTGCCACAAGTACTCCTTTTCTTTTTTAGAAATAAAATAGTTCACTAGCACTACTGAGCTTCCAAACTTCTCATTATTGCTACTGTAGACTTGCATTCTAAGCCGTATTTTTATTAAACTTTGAGCAATAAAGTGTCTTAATGGTTCACTGTTTTTTGTCAAGCTTTGCTAGATTTACTTACTATCTTTCAGTATACCAGGCCACATTAGAATAGGAACTCCTGAAACAGCAGTAGGTCAGCAAACACTAGGAAATTTCTGGTGTGCACTAGTATGGTCCACATAGTTAGTTAGTCTACAGCACACTACCTTGCTGTGCACTTACACCCCAGCTTATTGCTCACTGTTTACTAGACAAGCCCCTAATGTGTTCTGTCTCTGCTGGTGCTGCCTCTTAAGAGATAGCAGTGTCTGGTTCATGGAATTAGTGATTTAATAAACGCTATACAAGTATCATGAATGTAAATACTACCTACAACTTATTTACTCAAGAGTTAGTTACAATGGCTTATCAGTGGATTGTGTAAGAGGAGGAAGGACTTCTAACTCACTATTTGCTTAGGTATACAGTCACTCACTGTAGAGGCATAGCCTTGTGTCAAGGTTCCTCCCCCACTCTGAACTCTAGGGTACAGATGTGGGGACCTGCATGAAAACCTCCTAAGCTTACTTTTACCAGCTTAGGTTAAAACTTCCCCAAGGTACAAATTAATTTTATCCTTTGTCCTTAGAATATCCAGTGCCACCACCAAACTCTAACTGGGTTTACTGGGAAATGTAGTTTGGACACATCTTTCCCCCCAAAATCCTCCCAACCCTTGCACCTCACTTCCTGGGAAAGGTTTGGTAAAAATCCTCACTAATTTGCATAGGTGACCACAGACCCAAACCCTTGGATCTGAGAACAATGAAAAAGCATTCAGTTTTCTTACAAGAAGACTTTTAATAGAAATAGAAGGAAATAGAAGTAAAGGAATCACCCCTGTAAAATCAGGATGGTAGATACTTACAGGGTAATTAGATTCAAAACATAGAGAACCCCTCTAGGCAAAACCTTACGTTACAAAAAAGACACACACACAGAAATAGTCATTCTATTCAGCACAATTCTTTTCTCAGCCATTTAAAGTAATCATAATCTAACGCATACCTAGCTAGATTACTTACTAAAAGTTCTAAGACTCCATTCCTGGTCTATCCCCGGCAAAAGCAGCGTACAGACAGACACAGACCCTTTGTTTTTCTCCCTCCTCCCAGCTTTTGAAAGTATCTTGTCTCCTCATTGGTCATTTTGGTCAGGTGCCAGTGAGGTTACCTTTAGCTTCTTAACCCTTTACAGGTGAGAGGATTTTTCCTCTGGCCAGGAGGGATTTTAAAGGGGTTTACCCTTCGCTTTATATTTATGACACCTTGTTTTTAGGCTCCTTAACTTGTGAACTCAACATAGCTGCCAGGTGCAAACTCTTGCTCTTGTAGTAGTGCTTGGAGGCTTCTGATAGTTCAGCTTGCTCTCACACAAGTGAGAATACTGGTGGAGGGTTTTCAAAATGTGGAAAGCATTTGGTTTTTACAAGAGAGGTTTAATTCATTTTAGATATGACCTGAAGCTTAAAAATCTCTCAACAATCACAATGAATATTTGCTAATTCCTGTCTTACTATTTTGCTGTCTTTTCTTCCATTTTCTTCCCAATCAATACCCTTCCTTTCTCCTGCTTAATCTGGCTTGACCACTGTGATTAGCTGTAAAATCAATAAAGAAGCAGCATCTGGTAGAGGTCCGTTCTATGGCCAACCCACCTGCAGCAGTGAAGCTAGCACTAGAATCCATCTGTCTACTATTGGGTGAAAGTACAACTGACTGGAAACAGATACGTTCCATCATTATGAGGGAAAACTTCATTCCAACTATTGTAAACTTTTCTGCTGAGGAGATCAGGTGAATAATTGCAGGTACCAAGCTACTGCTGGGAATAGAAAGAAATTGTTCACAAGATTTTCACAATAGAAATCTTACTAGTAGTCACAATTGGTGATGTTAGGGCTTGTTTTCTACCTCACAAAAAGCAGAATTAATCTCATATGCATATGCAGAATCTCCATATTTTATGCGGTGAACAAAATATCAAACTCTGTCATATATTCATGAAGATGATCTATCAGGGAGAAGATATGCATCTCAGGGCTAAATTTTACTCTTAAAATAAATTTTAAAGTATAGTCTGAGTAGCACATACTGCCATCAGAGCACTGGGATATAGACTATTCCCAGTAATTGAACTTAAATTTCTTTCTTTATTTCCCAGCAGTAGCCTTAAATCCCTGAAAATACCTTTTTTGTCCCCTTAATAGCTGTAAGCTCTATAAGGAAGCAGCATCTTGTTGAAGTAAGAGCAATGGCCAACCCTCCTGCTGCAGTAAAACTGACTTTAGAATCAATCTGTCTTTTGTTGGGTGAGGAGACAAATGACTGGAAAAAGATCAGACCAGTTATTCTCAGAGATAATTTCATCAGCAGCATTGTCAACTTTAATACTGAAGATCTCAGGTATTGGTTTTAGTTTATCTACTGTAGGAAAGGGGCAATTTCCTCTCAGTAACTCTGCGCTGACAGATTGAACACTTGCACACATGCTGTGTTAAGCACACAGGGTACCTCTTCTTTTGCAGTGACTCCATCTGGGAAAAGATGAAGAAGAATTACATGTCAAATCCAAGTTACAATTACGAAATCGTAAACCGAGCATCCTTAGCGTGTGGCCCCATGGTAAAATGGGCAATTGCACAGGTAACTCTTCTGCAGTAGATACGCCAATGTAGAATGCTTCAGTGTTATGTGGGAAATCAAACACCTAGTGATCAGTACTAGTTCTACCGTGCTGGAAATATGCAAGGACTCAGAATCCACAGACATCCATCACTCAAAGATCTGTGGCATCTTGTCTAGCTTGCTATTGTTGGTAAAAACAGAAATTGGTCTCAGGTGAACGTGCAGAGTAAGGTGTTGAGTGTTCTTGAATACTCGGTTAACTGTTCCATGATTAACAGGATCCTGCAGTACATTTCATAACAACTTGTATGTAATGATTGCAACCCTACAACTTACTTTTTCAAAAGACCATTGAAAATATCTGTTTTAATAATCGTGACTAATGGCTGGACTTTTTGCTCTGTAGCCAGTTTTGTGTACACAGACCAAATTTTGTTGCCTGGTTTGATCTCATTTCTCCCACCTGACAAGGGTGGGGAATGTTGTAGAGCAGTGTGATCATGTCTTACTGAGGGGAGGGCATCTAGCTCTGAAGTAATGTCAATGGCAAGCACAGACACCATCTCATCCAGCCCTATCCAAAACCCAGGTTGGTTATTTGTGGGTGTCGACTTTGGCCAAGGGTTTACAGGTGGGATTTTAGAAGCTTTAGTAGAGTGCTGTTATGGGAAAACAGGAGGGCTCCTTCAGTGGGGGCAGGGGCAGGCTAATCCCAGTGTGCAGGGAAAAGGAAACGCTAATTTGGTATTTACCCCAAAAGGGTAAGTTTCCCTCTTCTAGCCTTCCAGACTCATTGCAGTGTCTCCCCTGCCTTCATCCTACACGCCCTGAGAGAGAGCTCTGGCATCACGGGCAATTGTCTCTGCACTGCATGATTTAATTTGAAATTTGATCAAAATCTGGAGGCTTCCCAAAGAACTTCAGTCTCACTTCAGTGAGATGAATAGTGCAGTCCACACCTCTTGGCTGTTTCAGGCGACCTGCAGACTCAGAATAGTGAATCAGTTTAAGCAGAAGACTAGAAAATTAAACTTTTTAAAATGAAATCCTGAATACCTAAAATCCTGAGGGGTGCCCTCAATCCATAAAAAACTATGCTTGCTGATTTACATGGTCCCAAGTCACGTGGTAAATTCCATTCTAGAAAGTATCTAGAACTGACTGTTCACATGTTTAACAGCTGAATTATGCGGATATGTTGAAACGAGTAGAACCTCTCCGCAATGAACTACAGAAACTGGAGGATGATGCCAAAGACAATCAACAGAAAGCTAATGAGGTAGAACAGATGATTCGTCATCTCGAGGCCAGTATTGCTCTCTACAAGGAAGAGTACGCAGTGCTGATTTCAGAGGCTCAAGCAATTAAGGCAGACCTGACTGCAGTTGAAGCAAAAGTGAGAATACTTAATGTACCATTTTGTCCATTTTATTGGCTTCTCTTTGATATTTCAGGGGGTGGGAGTAGTGGCTTTCAAACATTCTATATACCTTTCTAAAACAAAAGGCTTTAATGGCCTCTCTACACAACAGTTTATCTTTCAGTATGTTTCATCCTTTGGACTTTTTACAAAGAGCTTTGCAGATCATTGATAAACAGACCAGAGTGAGGATTACTCTTCCAATCACTGCCTCATGCTGGCCACCCAATTAAGTTGGCAATCTGTCTGATCAGGACGAGGCTAGCAGGTGGGATGTTACTCAAAACCAAGGAAAGCTAGCATAGGTAAAACCAGTCCTTTTTCACAAGCACAAAATTCACCCATTAGACTGATCAATTCTGTAAGTCTCAAATGTGTTTCAGAGGAATTTTGATTACTTAATGCTTTTAACAAAAAGTTGAGTGTCTGCCTTTTCTCATATTTTAAAACTATCTTGCAGGGTAACTGTTATATTAATGTTCTCTTCAGACAAGTCTAGTGAAGTCAGGTCAAACAGTCCATACAAATGTCCTCTTATTTTTTGGTTCCTTGAGCTGCACTGATGGAATCATAGAAATGTAGGGCTGAAAGGGAACTCGAGTCCAGCCCCCTGTGCTGCAGCAAGGTAAAATAAACCTAGTTCATCCTTGACAGGTGTCTGTCCAATCTGTTTTTTAAAACGTCCAATGATGGGAATTTCACAATCTCCCTTGGAAGCCTATTCCAGTGCTTAACTACTCCTTGTAGTTGGAAAGCTTTTCCTCATATCTAATCTCTATTTCCCTTGCTGCAGATTAAACCCCTTACTTCTTATCCTACCTTAAGTGGACATGGAGAACAATTAATCAGTCCTCTTTAGAACAGCACTTAACATATTGGAAGACTCTCCCCGTGGTTGCCTTTTCTCGAGACTAAACATGCCCAATTTTTTAATCTTTTCCCGTAGGTCAGGTTTTCTAAACATATAATCATTTTTGTTGTCCTTCTCTGGAAACTCTCCAACCTGTCCACATCTTTCCTGAAGTGTGGTATCCAGAACTGGACACAGTAATCCAGCTGAGCCCTGATTGCTGTATAGATTGGGACCAATACCTCTTGAGTCTTACTTAAAACACTCCTGTTAATACGTTCCAGAATAGTAGCCGTTTTTGCAGCTCCATCACATTGTTCACTCAGACTCAGTTTGTGATCCACTATAACCCCCAGATCCTCTTCAGCCTAGCCAGCTAGATCGGGATGGGCAAACTTTTTGGCCCAAGGGCCACATCGGGGTTGCAAAACTGTATGGAGGGCTGGGTAGGGAAGGCTGTGCCTCCCCAAACAGCCTGGCCCCTGCCCCCATCCAACCCCCTTCCACTTCCTGCTCCCTGACTGCCCCCCTCAGAATCCCCTACACATCCAACCCCCCTGCTCCTTGTCCCCTGACCGCCCCCTCCCGGGACCCCCCCGCCCCTAACTGCCCCCCCTGAGACCCTACCTCCTATCCAACCCCCCTGTCTCCTGACTGCCCCGCCCCCTATCCACACCCCTGCCCCCTAACCGTCCCCACAGGACCTCACCCCCATCCAACCCCCCCCCCCCACTCCCTGTCCCCTGACTGCCCCAACCCCTATCCATACCTCCACCCCCTGATAGGCCCCCCGGGACTCCCACACTTATCCAACCACCCCCTACTCCCTGTCCCCTGACTGCCCCCCGGGAACCCCTGCCCCTTATCCCCTGGCCCCGAGCCCTGGCACCCTTACCATGCTGCTCAGAGCAATATGTCTGGCAGCTGCGCCACCCAGCTGGAGCCAGTTATGCTGCCCTGGAGGAGCGCGCAACCCCGCCGCCCAGAGCACTGGCGGCATGGCTGTGGGGGAGTGGGAACAGCAGGGGAGGGGCCGAGGTAGCCTCTCCGTCCACGAGCTCGGGGGCCGGGCAGGACAGTCCCGTGGGCCAGATGTGGCCCGCAGGCCATAGTTTGCCCACCTCTGAGCTAGATCCTAGCCCAGGGGTGGCCAACTTGTAGCTGCGGAGCCCCATGTGGCTCTTCAGAAGTTTAATATGCGGCTCCTTGTATCGGCACCGACTCCAGGGCTGGAGCTACAGGCACCAAATTTCCAGTGTGTCAGGGGGTGCCCACTGCTTAACCCCTGGCTCCGCCACAGGCCCTGCCCCCACTCCACCCATTCCCACCCCCTCCTCTGAGCCTGCCGTGCCCTCACTCCTTCCCCCTCTCCCCCAGAGCCTCCTGCATGCCACGAAACAGCTGACTGGGGAGGCGCTGATCCACAGGACTGCCAGTGGGCAGGAGGCACTGAGAGCGGGGGGTGAGGGGAGAGCTCATGGGGGCCGGGGGCCTGCTGATGTATTACTGTGGCTCTTTGGCAATGTACATTGGTAAATTCTGGCTCCTTCTCAGGCTCAGGTTGGCCACCCCTGTCCTAACCAGTTGTTCCCTGTTCTGCAGTTGTTTTGCATTTGATTTTTTTCTCCTTCCCCCTTCCTGAATTTCACTTGTTGAATTCAGATCAATTCTCCAATTTGTCAAGATCATTTTGAATTCTAATCCTGTTCTCCAAAATGTTTGCAACCCTTCTGTCCCTTTCCACTACCAGAACTGTAAAATTCACAGCCCAAGAATACTAACAACCAAACTTCCAGAGTTGTATATGCACTCATAGTTGTTTTCTGGACATACGTAATTCTGAAAATTTGGGTCCAAAGTCTGGTGTGTTGGGCAAACTTGTTTCTCCATATAGGTTGCAAATGCGATAATTATGGGAGCCTTCATTTTGAATAAAGATATATATTATATTGACCATTCCTTAATTTCTAGGTAAACCGTAGCACAGCTCTCTTGAAAAGTCTGTCTGCCGAACGTGAAAGATGGGAGAAGACAAGTGAAACCTTCAAGAACCAGATGTCTGCTATTGCAGGAGACTGTTTGCTTTCAGGGGCTTTTATTGCTTATGCTGGTTACTTTGACCAGCAGATGCGACAGAACCTGTTCACTACATGGTCCCATCACTTGCAGCAAGCAAATATCCAGGTAAAGATTGATCCACAATTACTAATGTCATGACTACCACTCGTGTTAACATATATTGTAATGAGTTACTGCTTCATAAATGAGAAATCACAAGGTTTTCACAAAAGATAATGATCAAATTTGATCAAACTTTGGGCTCTCTTTGGGCAAATAATAATAATGTTTTACTCTACAGTTCCGTACAGACATTGCAAGGACAGAATACCTTTCCAATGCAGATGAGCGTCTTCGCTGGCAAGCAAGTTCTCTACCTGCAGATGACCTGTGCACAGAAAACGCTATCATGCTTAAGCAGTTTAATAGGTACTTCATTTGTACAATAAGTACAGAATGTATGGGGATAAACTTAACAATGGATCGGTGCACAGAACTCCCACTGAAGTCAATGGAATTTGCACACACCTATCAAAAGGAAAACTTGATTGAAACTTTATCATCAAACTGAATATAAATGCTTTGAGAGATTTTGAGCGCTGTCTGGCATCTACATAGTACCCATGATTAGCAAATTAAATTCAAGTCTTAATAATCTCTTTCCATTGTGTTTATAAGCAAAACAACTTGCATTTTTAGTGTACTTCACTATTATACCAACTTAGCTCAAACTGAAGCTGTTAGTCAGTCTGTATTGACTGAAACCTTAAAGTATCCTTTTGATAGTTGTATCTAATTAGATCATTAACTGTTATCTTCTCCAAACAATGACAGTGATCCTCCATATTCCATTTCATGAGCCCACATTCTCCAAAAAAGATTTAGAATATTAACTCAACCTGAGTGGACTAAATGCCTTGTATCAGAAGCCTTAAATCAGTCATACAATGGAAATATTTTTTCACTAACGTAGGTATCCACTGATCATTGATCCTTCTGGACAAGCCACAGAGTTCATTATGAATGAATACAAGGACCATAAGATCACTTGTACTAGCTTTTTGGATGATGCTTTCAGAAAGAACTTGGAAAGTGCATTGAGATTTGGTAACCCTCTACTCGTCCAGGTTAGTCTCTTGTTTACATAAATTAGAAAAAAAATTGTGGTTACATTTCCCAGGAAGTACACTTGAAATCTTCACTTGCTGGGGCTTAGTTTTATTGCTACTCTGGTAATTCTGTGCTTTTCAGGAATTAAATAAATGAAGGTCCTTGTGTAGACAATGGATCAAAATGCAGCAAAGATCATCTCCCTTACCTGTTGTTCTAACTACATTGCTCCCCCTCTCCTACCATATCAAGGTCAAATTTAAAGGCCTTTCTCAGCTGTGCCCCTTGCTACTTAATAATTTGTCACCTATTGTGCCCCTTCCGCTTCACCAGTGATTTGACTATCCAGTCTGCTTGTCCACTCCCCTTCAGTGACTCTTCACACACCATCCCTCCTGCGTAGAACAGTCCCTACACTGATCTATAATGCTCCTGTTTTTTAAAAAAAATCTTAAAACTCACTTCTATGGATGTCTACAGTAAATAGTCAGTGTTGAAATAGCTAGATTGGAGCAGATGGGAGAAGCCAAATTGGCTTGATGAAAATACAAAAAATAAGGCAAATGTATAAAAGTACATCTGTCTAGAGATGGTACCCATTCCTGTAGTATCCGAGCACCTCACAACACCTTAAGAAATAAGGATATATTATCCCTATAGCACAGATGGGTAAAAGTGAGGCACAGGTTAATTTACTTTCCAAAGGTGTTGGTCTCCATCACCCTCTTATTGCCTGTGCTCTTAAATTGTGAGCTGTTTGAGGCAGGATTTAGGTCTAATATTTGGAGCAATGGGAGCATCACTTCTGATTGCGGCCTCTTGGTGCTACTTATAATCTGATATCTACACAAGAAAACAGCAAAATTAAGAAAGCCAAACTGAAACATTACTTGAGTATGCATCCGATGAAGTGAGCTGTAGCTCATGAAAGCTTATGCTCAAATAAATTGCTTAGTCTCTAAGGTGCCACAAGTACTCCTTTTCTTATTACTTAGGTATGTAATCCATCATCCAAAATGTCTGAATAGCATTTGATAGTAAAAATTAAACTGTGTATAGCTTATTGTATGGGGAATAACATTGGACTATCAGCAGTTACGCACATGACCAAAACTTCATGTGGATTACTACTAGAGCTTTTCCCAAGCCGGGGAAAATATGTGATCCAGATCAAACTTTATTCAAGCTTGTTCCAGCACAGGTCCATTTAGCTACTGTTCTCTTCATTACTCTCAATTGTATTGCTGTTTAGGATGTGGAGAGCTATGACCCAGTTCTGAATCCTGTGCTGAATCGTGAAGTCCGGAGAACTGGAGGTCGAGTGCTTATTACCCTGGGAGACCAAGATATTGACTTGTCACCATCCTTTGTCATCTTCCTCTCCACCAGAGATCCAACCGTAAGGAACTCATACAAATTTGTTTAGCTTTCAGCAGGGCAGAACATGTATTAAGCCAACAAAATGATCCTGATATTTATTTTGATAGGTTGAGTTTCCCCCGGATCTCTGCTCTCGGGTTACATTTGTCAATTTCACAGTAACTCGCAGTAGTTTACAGAGCCAGTGTCTGAATGAGGTCCTGAAAGCTGAAAGACCGGATGTTGATGAAAAACGTTCTGACCTCCTTAAACTTCAAGGTATGTTTCTGAAAAATCAAACTGTAAAAATGAGTCATAATTAGTCAGAGAATTAGAGGAGAATAAACTTGACTGTCACTCTCTTACTAATATACAGCTATTCTTTTCATAGTTGAGGAATGTGATATTTTGGAACGTTCTGTTCTTCTTCGAGTAGTGTCCCTTTGGGTGCATCACTTTAGGTGTCTGTGTGCCCAGCACCTCTAATCAGAGATTTTTGGTAGAGCCCGGGCATGTGCTCTCCCTCCCTGCTATTTAGCACTGCAAGGGGGGGAACCCCCCTCACTTCCTTCTCTACTGCCTTTGGCCTCTGAGGGAATGAGCAGTTGTCCCTTCCTCTTCTGTGTCATTAGCATAAGTAGTGTTTGTTTTGTTATCTTTCTTCTCCTTAAAAGTAGTTAGGCTAGTGTTTCTTTATTTTATTTTATTCCTTTGGGTTTAAAAAAAAAGAGAGAGAGAGAGAAAGGAAAAGAACTTCACTTTCCTGCCCTGTCTGGGGGCATTCCTCCCCCCCACCCCCAGGCATCTAGTAGATTCAATTTTTTTTCCAGTTTAAAAAAAAAAAGAAAAAAGTAAAGACGTTCTTCTGCATTCTTCTCTGCTAGAGGATGACAACCCCCTGCCCAGGGGCTTGCCTGGCTCTCTCTGCTCCAAGCCATGCCTCTCCTGCCAGGAGTCAGTTCCTGTAATGGCCAGACACTCACTGTGCCTGGGAGACCTTCACAGAAGTGCTTTACCTGCCACATCTAAAATGGCAGCCTCATAGGAGCTGCGAGCTGAAGTTAAAATTCCTCCCTGTGGAGAAAACACTTCAGTCTGCAGGGGACTCCGGTGGGTGCTGACCCCGGATCATCCCCAGAGCCTTCACTTCAAAAGGGGTTGAGTCGTGAAGAGGAGAGGAGAAGAAGAGAGAGAAGAAAGAAAGACAAAGCCACCAGCAGACTCCCCCTGGAAAGGCTGGTAAAAAGGACTCCTCTGAGCAACTGGCCAGCCAGAGGGGTTCCCCAGTGCAGCCATCTTGGCACTGATCCCAACACATGGTTCCGAGTAGCTGGCCAGCCAGTGGGGCTCCCCAGAGCTGCCATCTCAGTAGGAGATACCAGCAGAGGGACCTCCTGCTGTGAGCTCTGCTGCAGGAGGGCACCCTCGGCATCACAGCTCTGAAGCAGGAACCTGAGAAGGGGTCTCCTGCTGTAAGCTCTGCCCTGCTCTGAGCTCTGCTCTGGCACTGTCCCCACTCCAGGGGCTTCCACAGTCAGGCTCTCAGGCAAGGGTACCACCCCCTAAGGAGAGGGGGCAATTACCGTATGCATCCGATGAAGTGGGCTGTAGCTCACGAAAGCTTATGCTCAAATAAATATGTTAGTCTCTAAGGTGCCATAAGTACTCCTTTTCTTTTTATCTCTACAAGAGCGGAACAGAGAAACCCTTTGGTACCAGGTACAACAAAACTCCCATCTAGGAAGTGTTCTGCACCTTCCCAACCATCCATAGTGACAGCACACTACAGACACTCCTCTGTGGTACCACGTGAGCCCATGGTAACACATGTGCTCTGATACTCTGGAGACCTGTGGCCTCGGTACCCAGGGAGAGACAATTACCGTACCATCTCTAAAATAGTGGCACAACAAAACTCTCATTTAGGGAATGCTCTGCCCAACTATCGGTACTGACAACATACCACGGACACTCCTCTGTGGTACCAAATGAACCCATGGTACTGCCTAAGCTCTGGTACCCTGGAGACCTGATGATTGGGAAAGAACCACAATCACCATCAGTTGGTGCCAGGACCCCGGTATCGAGCACATCCCAGCACTCAGAATCACTCTTGGCACCGGGCTGTATACTGCCAATACCCTAGTCAGCTGCACCCTTACCCACTGGCGAATCTGACACTGGCCAGGAGGAGATCATTCCCTGGTCCCTCGTCGTGGCCCACCATCACACTACAAGGGTCCTCCCCAATCCCATCACACCAACCTACAATCGAGGTACGAGCCCCCTGAGGTAAGCCCACCACCCATGCCCACCTTCCTCCCTCTCCCCCGCCAAGGCCATATTATAACTCTTTGGCTATGTACACACACATGTCGCAACCGTCTCTGTTGTCTCTCAGGGAGAGTCCACCAGATGGTTTGCTACAACCTGGCTGTCCATAGCACCTGAGCCAGGGCAGGAGAAAGCTTTTTCAGAACAGGAAAAAAGAACCCGAATAGGCAGCTACCCCTCCAGCACACTTCTCATCTCTCCGAGATGAAGCTGTGCTGCCCAACCCTCATCACTAGGTGAAGATTTTAAGAACGTTCTGGATCTTACCAAGAGGGTGGCAGACGAACTGCAGATTCCCCTACAGGAGGTGGCAGATACACATCACAAGTTGGTGGAAATTCTGCACGCCACCTTCTCATCTAGAATTGTCCTCCCAATTAATGAGGCCATTCTAGATCCTACCAAAGTCATCTGGCAGACACCAGCCTCCATCGCACCGACCTGCAACCGAGTGTAAACAAAAACAACCCTACATCTCTACCCAAAGAGGCAGACTTTGTTTTCAACATCTGCAACCCAACTCCATCATAGTGGATGTTGTTAATGCACGAAGCAAGCAACATAATGCCAAGTCAATTCCATCCGATCAGGCTTGGCAAGATGGCCTATTCATCAACAACATTACTGTTTAGAGTCATAAATTACCAAACTGTCATGGGCAAATACAATTTTATTACTTATGGGAAACCCAGTCTGTTTCTGGAACATTACTGGAAACACAAAAAGAACAGATTCAGACCATTCTTAGAGACAGTCAGTTAATAGGCAGACTGGTCCTAGAGATACCACTGGATGTAGCTGTTACAGCTGCCTGCCCAGTCTCCATGACAGTGGTGCTGAGGCAGGTTGTGGTTTGTTTGGTTTTTTTGTTGGCTACACCTCTCAAGATTGCCCAAAGAGCTACAGACTTCCAGTTTGAAGGGCCCAACTCTTTGCGGAGAAGACAGATTTTGTCTCCACATCCTGAAGGATTCTCGGACCATGTTACTCTCCTTAGGAATCTACACTGTGGGACAGAAGAGAAGATATACCACACCACAGGTCACAATCTTCTCAATACCCACCATCTCAGTGCTGTAATGAGCCACAGTATAAGAGGCCCAGGGCCCAAAAGTGGGAGCAGTCTGCACCCCAGTCCGTGACCTCTCAAACTGCCTCTTATAAGCACTTTTGATGAGCCGGTCAAGGGCCTGAACAATGATACCTTACAGCATCAGCTGCCATCTATACACCTGTCACGCCTCTTACCTACTTCACAGCAGTTAGGATCAGCTCTAGAGCAAAGAGATTGATTTCTAGCCCTGAACCTACAGGGTGCCTACTTCCATATCTCAATACAACCGTCGTACAGGAGATTTCCTACTGCTTACCTTTGGGGCAGGATCATTATCAGTACAGACTACTCCACACAGGGTATTCTCCATTGTAGTGGCATACTAGCCCTGGTACAGTGACTGGACTTTATCAGCACCAACCTGCTGCAGTACAAGCAAGCGTACTCCTCTCACTACCCACAGTCACCAACCTGGGACACTTCTCCCTAATACACTGCGGAGCTCACCTGTACAACAATGAGGTGCAGAACAAATGGCCTTCCACAGAAATGACCTTCCATATCACTCTTTTGGGGCTAAGGGCTGTCAGGAGTGCCTGTGCACACTCTCTGCCTTTCATCAAAAACAACACACAAAGTTCATGATGGACTTAATGTGACCTGTATGTTTTGTATAAACCATCAAGGAGCTGCCAGATCTCCCTCGCCTCTACAAGACAGCACTCAAACTTTGGAACTGATGCACCCATCACAATGTGCTCATCTCAGCTGTCTATCTACCAGGGATACAGAACGTGACAACCAACAGTCTCAGTTGGAATTTTCTCACGACAATGAGTGTGTACTGAATTCAGAGGTGCTTCAAGATATAGCCACCCTTTGGGGAACCCTGCCTATGGATCTCTTCGCTACTTAACAGAACAAGAAAGGTACTTGTTACTGCTCCAGGGCCGGCCTGGGGAAACATTCACTGGCAGTTGCCCTCATCTTCCCATGGGACAGGGCCCACTTTATGTATTTTCCCAGTTTCCTACTCTATCCAAGATTCTGTTGAAAATTCAACAAAACAAAGTAAGAGTTCTTCTGATTGCCCCTCTTGACCATGACAAGTCTGGCTCCCTTACCTGACACAGATGGCAATATGCCCTCCTGTTTCTCTTCAGCCCATTCCTCACCCACTCTCTCAAAACAATGGGCTTCACCCCAACCTGCAGGTCTTCTGCCTCCAAGCTTGGCTCCTTCTTAGTACCAAGGCTGAGAGGCGGAATGCTCTGACAAACTGAAACACATGTTGCAACACAACCACAAGTTGACCACTCGACATACTTATCTACAAAATGGAAATGACTCCAAGTTTGTGTCATTCCAAATACACAGACCCAACTTCATCTTTCCTCCCTCTGATTTTGCACTACATTTTAAACTCTCACTTAGCTCCCTTAAGGTACATCTTGTGGCAAAAACAGCTTCCCACTTGGTGTTTGCTCACCCACTAATGCATAGATTCTTTAAGGGCATTTGGAATCTCTTCCCCCATATGACACCACCCGCTCTAGCCTGGAACTTTAACCTTGTTCTCAGGGCTTTGACTAGACCTCCCTCTGAGTCCAGAGCAACTTGTTCTCTCTTATACCTGTCCATGAAGACAGCATTTCTAATTGCCATCACCTCAGCTAGGCATATAGGAGAAATAGCGGCCCTGATGGCATATCCATCATTCACAGCCCTTTTTTTTTTTTAAAGACAAAGTAACTCTAAGGCCATATCCCAAGTTTCTCCCTACTTTTTCTGCACTTTCCATATGAATCAACAGATCTATCTCCCTGTTTTTTCCCAAAATCACATTGTGACAACTGAGAGACAATTGTGCATATGCTAGATATTAGAAGGACATTAGCATTCTACTTGGACAGGACTAGGGACTTCAGGAAATCCCCTAAACTCTTCCTTTCATCCACAGAAAGATCCAAAAGCTCTGTGATATCGCCTCAAAAACTATCCAAATGGGTCTCTAGTTGAATTAATCACTTATCAAGGCTGCAACTTGCTCCCACTCAGAGTACATACGCACTCCACGAGATCAGTTTCTACCTTAGTCACATTCCGTAGGAATACCCCTGTCTCAGCAATCCATAGAGCAACGACTTGGGCCTCTGCCCATACTGAGAACATTATGAACATTTTATGATCACTGAAGATTTGGCTGCTGACACCATCTTTGTCTCCACAATACTCTCTGTAGTAAAAGACTCCACTCCGAAGTCCCAGCCTCCAGTGTTGGGTACTGCTCGGGAGTCACCTACAGTGAAGCAGTCATAGGGACGCTACTCAAAGAAGAAGAGGAAGTTACTCACCTTGTGCAGTAACAATGGGTTCTTTGAGATGTGTGTCCCTATGGGTGCTCCACAACTCGCCCTCCTCCCCTCTACTTCGGAGTTCTTTATAGGGCTCTGTGGTAGAGAAGGAAATGAGGGGGGTTTGCCTGTGCAGTGTTAAAGAGCATTGAGGCAGACCACGAAGGAGGGAGAGCACATAAGCGGGCTCAACAGGACACTGCTACCAAAAATCTCCGATTAGAGGTGTAGGGGCACACAGACTCCTAAAGTGATGCACCCATAGGGGGACACATCTTGAAGAACCATCATTACTGCACAAGGTGAGTAACTCCTCTTTCATAGCATATAGGAGATATGACAAACTGTATAGAATAAAATGTTTCTATAGGTTATATGCAATGCATGTGATCGCAGATCTCAATTTGTTTTACTTAAGGTGAATTCCAGCTGCGTTTGCGGCATTTAGAAAAATCTCTGTTACAAGCTCTCAATGAAGTGAAGGGACGTATTTTAGATGATGACACAATCATAACTACTTTGGAGAACCTAAAGAAGGAAGCAGCAGAGGTCACCAGAAAAGTAGAAGAGACTGATATTGTCATGCAAGAGGTGGAGACTGTATCTCAGCAGTATCTGCCACTTTCTACAGCATGCAGTAGTATCTACTTCACAATGGAGTCACTGAAACAGGTTAGATAAAGAATCAAATTTAATCCCTTTTTCTCACCAGAAATATTCAGTACTCTAACATTTTTCCAAAGTTATGCTGTACTGTTTAAATTCCCGTTATGACTACAGAAGTACGTCACAAATTGCAATAACCTCAGTGTTTGACAAACAGTAGGGCCGTAAGTTCTAAATTCTTTTTTTTTTTTTACTCTTTAGATACACTTCTTATACCAGTATTCTCTCCAATTTTTCTTGGATATCTATCATAATGTCTTGTACGAGAACCCAAATTTGAAGGGAATTACAGACCATACCCAGCGTCTCTCAATCATCACAAAAGACCTCTTCCAGGTTCAGTATAGAATTTTCATTGACATTGTACTTAGCAAAGGGTCTTGTCCTGTGGAAATCTGATTAAGACTCTTTATAATACAACTAACCTGTTACATTTTGTTTCGCTAGGTGGCTTTCAACAGAGTAGCTCGTGGCATGCTACATCAGGATCACATAACCTTTGCTATGCTGTTGGCCAGAATTAAACTTAAAGGCACAATTGGGTAAATATTTGAATCTTTGCTTTTTGAGATGCATCTCAGTTTTTCCATTTACATACATGAAAGCTTTGTGTTTGGTGCCTTAAAGTTAACCACTACTTCAGCTGAAGACAGATACTTGGCTAAAATCTACTCTACTTTTAATTTAAGGGAGCCTACATATGATGCAGAATTCCAACATTTCTTAAGAGGAAAAGAAATTGTACTCAGCACAGCATCTCTCCCGAAGATCAGTGGACTTACAACTGAACAAATGGAAGCTATGATGAGATTGAGCTGCCTTCCTGAGTTTAAGGACCTGGTTTCTAAGGTTCAAGCTGATGAGGCAAGTATCTCGGTTAAGCACTGTCACTGCACTAAATTTAGGTTAGACCTATGTTGGGTACTTGCATGGCCCCCATTGCTATAGTATGAGTACTTCACAATGTAGCTAACCTCAAACACTCCTATGAGGTATGGAAGTACTGTTCCCATTTTACAATTGGGAACTGAGCCACAGACTAAGTGGCTTGCCAAGTTTACACAGGAAGACTTTGAGCAGGGATTCTAAGCTGGGTTTTCCCAAGCTAGTGCCATAACCCCGTGGATCAGTCTCCTCCTCTCTGTAGAAACTAGTATATAGTTTCAAGCATTGGGTTTTATTTTACTTAAGCCGACTATCCAGTATCTTCAGTAAAATGCAGTATATGTTTTTAGTTTTGGTTGGGGTTTTTGCTGCAGTAAACACCCCCGTCAGTATCAAGACCTTATAATGGTAGGCTCTGTATCAATAAGTGTATAGAAAGTCCCCGTATCGAAGATCTTACAGCTGGAATGGAATCCTAAGTGTCATGTACAATGCTTCATAATTAATATTTCTTTCAATACAGCAATTCTGTATCTGGTTGGAGAGCAGTTCACCAGAGCAGACTGTGCCATACATTTGGTCTGAAGAAAAACCTGCAAGTAAGATCAGTTGCACTCTTACCCTGGCAATTGCCTTGTTACCAGTTTAAGTCTTGAATAGAATAGACCTTCATTAAAGTCTTAGAACTTAGCACTTATGAAAACTGCACGTATGATAGGTCTGAAAATGGAAGTTTTCAATCCACAAAACAATTGCAGCATGAGTAATGACTGTGCAGCCTGTCCCTGACTCTACCCTACCATGGGGTCTTTGCGCCAAGTGGGGGCATTGTCTTGATATTCCCCTCAGACTGACCACAAAAAGGTGTCAGTTACTTGGTATCAGAATGTTTACATGAGTGCAGTTTCCTTGCAAATGTAAGTAAAAGAGGCACGTTCAAATAGTGTCTTCAAAACACTGTTAAAATTGGTTCCAGTATAGTCAGTGTGGTGTCCCACAACAGAAACAAACTATCCTACAGTCCACTGTACACAGACTGTTGAATGGGCATCTGTGCCTTTTTGTCATTGCCAGCCTGGTCTAACTCAGTGCTCTGTAACAGTACTCTGTAAAAGGCTCTCTTGTTACAAGTTTCCTGACCTTGCCTGGTCTCTTACTAGAACTATTGCTACCTCTCCCCCCACCCTGCCACCCCCCCCGCCCCCACCTCAACTTCTGTATTAACTGAAACTAAGACAGTTCATGCGAAGTGTAGATATTTATAGGTGGCTAGAAAGAAACTAAAGCTCTGGATTGGTGAAAACTTAAAAGAAAACTGCCACTCTTTTGCTTAATCTTTCCCATCTGTAAGATCACATGGGACAGCACTTGCATGCAAAATTTGTTTGAAATAGGCTATTTATCATGAGCATTTCTTTGACACAGCTGTCTAATTGCTATAAATTGTTACTAACCAACATTTTTTTTCTAAAGGGAGGATTTTAAGCTCTCTTTTAGTAGCTGCTGTAAAACTCTTTGGCTATGGGATCAGAATTTGCATAAGATAAACACTAGTTTCCCATGGTGCTTTTATCATTGGAGCATATAGGTTTCAATGATAGGTAAACAGTCCGTAGATCTGGACAAAATCTTAACAAGGGATACTGTCAAGCTAAAAGTTTTCTGTTACAAACAACAGCTTAGTTATTTGCCTTAATAGTCTAGCATTCTTCATGTGTTATGCATTTCACAATATTGCAACACTTTAGTTGCAGATGCTGCAGGAAAGCGTGTTTTTTGGGGTTGTTGTTGTTGTTGTTTTTTCTGAAATCCCTAGAGACTTCATGACAACACTTGTATAGGCTTTAGATTCTGTATATGAACTCATTGCGGAAGCATCCAAAGGCCCTAATCAAATTAGGGTACTGTTGTACTAGAACCCTAATCAAATTAGGGTACTGTTGTACTAGAACTAGAGCTCACAACCTGAAAAGAGAACTGTGTGTAAGCCTAATGGTCACATTGATAAATATGCCTAGGTCAGTTTAAGATTAGCTCTGTCCTAAGAAGGTTGTTTTGGTTGTCAGATTGATTAACAGCAATTACCATTATGTGAATTTCAATCTAGAGCACTGCATTTAGCAGTTTGTATCTCAGTCTTTAAAAGCTGTAGTTGTTTTGCTAAGTCTTTTCTTTCTTCTCCGTTATTTGATTAACACCGTTCAAGAATTGGGAAGGAAAGATCAAAATGTTGAGTTATGACCTGTTAAGCATCAGGAACAATAACACACACTGTCTTCTTTTCTCATTTTAGCACCTATTGGGCAGGCCATTCATCGTTTACTCTTGATCCAGGCATTCCGTCCAGATCGTCTGCTGGCCATGGCACTTGCCTTTGTTTCAGCAAATCTTGGTGAATCCTTTATGTCTATTATGGAGAAGCCATTAGATCTGACACACATTGTAGATACTGAGGTAAATTATAGGAATGAAAATACTTTTCTTTAAAATATGTCATCGCATTGAGGGCATACGTTTCTGTTGGTGGTGGCCCATCAGACTGCTCTGCCTCAATTTGTGGTGATGGGTGTCCGTTATAGGCTTCAGCACTGAGAGAACAGTATTCCTAGGATCCTTTTTAGCTAAAACTACAGTGGAGTTGCATCTTATGCAGGGGTTAGGTTCTAAAGTCAGCTCGTAAGGCAAAAATCACGTATATTCAAAATTACCCTTGAAAATCCCTTAAATCGCCCATAAAGTACAGTATACTGTACATGGTTTTGTGTATACAACCCTGTACAGTAATATGTGTAAATGTATAATGTATACAGTAATGGACAGTATAGAATAAAGAGTACATATGCAAAATATAATTTTACAGTACTGTATTTTTAATTACAGGGGGTAATTGCAGGGGGGGTTAATACAGGGGGTTGTCAGGGCTTGATGTCGATCCAGGAGACGGAGGTGACAGAGAGCTTGAGTGATGGAGAGCGAGTCGAAGACGAAGTGGTTGGCTCTGGTTCAGCTGAAGAAGTTGATTGTGTAGGCTCATCTACTGCTGGTTGTTTTTCCTTGAAAAACATGGTGATTGGCAACTGTCGCTGTTGTCTCTTGAGCCGCTCAAACATTTCTTAATATGGTCTCAAATCGTCCGTAATACTACGTGTGATTTTGAGGCTTCGTTCCATAGAGGGATAGTATTCAGAAATTAAATCATTCAAGTGTTTCGCTGCTTGGAACACTTCAGCAAATTATGAGGATTCCAACTTGCTGGCTCTTCCTGTTCATCGTCATCATCTTCGTCTTCTGTAGATGATTTTATCAGTTCTTCTAACTCTTCATTAGTCAATGTTTCTCTATGGCTCTCAATTAATTCTTCAATTTCTTCCTCAAGGATGTTGACAAAGCCATCACCACCCACTTGCCTGGCCACATGAACAATGAGTTCCACTTCTTTGTCAATGGTCAGGAAACCCCTAAAATCATTCACACAGTCTTTCCATAGGTTTCGCCAATATGCATTGACTGTTTCAGGCTTGATTGCATCCACTGCCTGTTTAATATAAGTTATGCAATCAGCAATGTTGAAGGACTTCCAACACTCCTTCACATTAAAATTGGGATCAGCATCCATAGTGCTACATATCCGTGAGAACGTAAGCCTCATATACGTGGCCTTGAAACAGTGAATCACGCCTTGGTTGAGAGGTTGAAGAATGGAGGTGGTATTGGGGGGGGAGAAAGACGACTTCAACATCATTATGCGCAAACCAGAGTGCCGCAGGGTGGCCAGGAGCATTGTCTACGATCAGCAACACTTTAAAGTCAAGTCCTTTCTCTTCGAGGTACCACTTGACCTCTGGAATAAAACACTTGTGGAACCAATCCAGAAATAATGCTGCCGTCACCCAAGCCTTTGTTTTTTATTTGATTTTTATTTTTATTTGATTTTCCAGAACACGGGCAGGAGATTTTTGTTCTTGCCTTTTAGGGCATGGGGATTTGCAGCTCTGTAGAGCAAGCCCAGCTTTATTAAATGCCCAGCTGCATTGCCACAAAACAACACAGTCACACTATCTTTAGCTGCTTTGAAGCCAGGGGCTTGTCTTTCTGATTTCAAAGTGTAAGTGCAGTTGGGCATTTTTTTCCAGACGAGCCCAGTCTTGTCAGCATTAAAAACTTGTTCCGGAAGGTAGCCGTTTTCTTCTATGATTTTCTTTAATTGTTCGGGGTAGGCTTTTGCTGCCTCTTCATTGGCAAATGCAGCTTCACCAGTAGTCTGCACATTTTTGAGGTTGAAGCGGTTCCTAAAACTGTTAAGCCAACCTTGGCTGGCTTTGAATTCCTTCTCATCAAAAGGCTGTCCCTCTTCAGAGGGAGGTTTGAACAGTGCGTAGAGGCTAAGAGCCTTTTCTCGCAACGTGTTGCCATCGATAGGCACACATTTACAGTTCATGTCTTTCAGCCATAAGTTTAATGCTTTTTCAGTCTTCACTAAAGTCTTATCACGCACCTGGCTCGTCACGTTAGCAGTTATCGGAGCATTTGATGCCACGGCTTGACAAATTTCTCTCTCTCGAATCTTGATGGCACAGATGCTAGATTTGTTGCGGCCATATTTACGCGCCACGTTGGAGACCAACATATCATCTCTCAATAAGTGCAACACAGCCAGTTTTTCCTCCAACATTGGAACAGATCGCTGTTTCTTCAGTTGAGCACCAGATGAAGTAGTTGGTTTGCGTTAAGGGGTCACGTTGTATGAAAAATAGGTACAGTATCTTTAAACACTAAAATCACTCTCAGCGCGGCGAGATGCTCACCTTATGAGAGGCACGCTGGAACTGAGACCAACTGAGGGACCAGCAGATTCACGTCTCCCATCTCATGCTCACTCCGGGGCATACGCTCATTGAGTGGAATGGTGGGTGGAATCGCCCACACTATTTACAGGTATCTTGTTATTTTTCTTTTTTTTTTGCTGAGTGTGTATAGTTGAATTTGCATAAGTTAAACGCATGTATGATGCAACTCACTGGTATTGCAATATAACGCAACTTACAAGCTATGCTGAACAGTTTATTACAGTAGCATAAAGGATGAAGGGAATTTATTTTCCCCATGCAGATCTGGGGGAGATGCATAATTATCAATATGGCTTACTCTTATGATAATTGTGAATGTTTTGTTTAAACGTCTTGGATTGTAGGTGAAACCTAATACTCCTGTACTGATGTGTTCTGTACCTGGCTATGATGCCAGTGGCCATGTTGAAGATCTTGCAGCTGAACAAAACACACAGATTATCTCTATTGCTATAGGTAAGAATACATTATTGTTAGGTTTGGCAGAACTTGATTTTCATTTTTTATAATTTTTGACAGATACTGATTGTTTTTTAAGAACACTTAACGGTTTAAAACTTTCAGTGGAGGGAAATCATGGGGGAGACACTTTATTTAATGACAGACATTGGGATTCAAAATTTAAAGCTTTATCATCATAAACACAAATTGTCAACATCACTTGTCAAAATATACAAAGTAAATATCCTTAAATCTGTCTTCAAGCAGCATTTTTATTGTTTGCCTGTCTGTAAATGTTTATTATTGATTCAAATATTTTTTCATCTTTGTGTGTGTACATGGTGAAATTAACATTTACTAATTTAAAAAAAGCAAATTGTTCCAGGCAGTTATCATGTTTGTCTTATTTCTTACCACCTCATATAAACATAATTTAAGCCAATTAAGTTTCTAGAGCTAACCATAAACTTTTGCTTGTAGGCTCTGCTGAAGGATTTAATCAAGCAGATAAGGCAATAAACACAGCAGTGAAATCTGGCAGGTATGTTCTCTCCTTCTTTTTATGTAGTAGAACTGTGAATAACAGGTTAGTTACTGTTCTGTTAATATATTCTTGTAGGTGGGTGATGCTAAAGAATGTCCATCTGGCTCCTGGTTGGTTGATGCAGCTAGAGAAGAAGCTGCATTCTTTACAACCTCATGCTTGCTTCCGACTTTTCCTTACAATGGAGATAAATCCCAAGGTAACTGAAACCAGGTTCGGCTTCGACTGGCACAGCAAGTGGTGTGTAGTGCTGTTCCAGTGTCCACTGTTACAAGAATCCTACCAACCAGGGCAGCATTCCCCATGATGGCCTTAGTTTGACAGGGGAAAGGGTGCATTTTGGAATGCATCTGCAGAAGCAGGAACAAATGTCCCCAAAATCCTGCCTGGTGCTGTCTAGGGTATTGCTCACACTATTCCCAGTAATGTCAAATGTTTTGTAAATATCCTGTCTCCCTGCTTACGCAGGAAGAAAAGTCTGCCTACATCTTCCCATCCTTTCCTATTTCTTATTAGAAAGTAATTGGCCCTTAGTACATAATTCATGTTAAAGTATATGATTCTCTTGTTGTAAGTCCATAGTCCTGGTAGTTTCAGCATTTTATTGCAAGACTGAGGATACTCTGTTACAATAAAAAACTTAGTGTAGGTTAACAAACTTGTTCCAAATATCACATTCTTCATAGAAGAGAGCATTCCTCAGGGTGTAACTTGTGTTGATGCTCTTCTGTCCTAGGTGCCGGTGAATTTGCTACGTGCTGGTCGGATCTTTGTGTTTGAACCTCCTCCTGGTGTAAAGGTGAACATGCTGAGGACATTCAGTAGTATTCCTGTTTCTAGAATATGCAAGGTGAGGCGATGGTTTCTGTATAGTTATGGGAACTCAGAAACTGAAAACTGTTTATTAAAGTTTCTTTTTAACTTCATAGCTTTCAGTTGGTCTATCATACATTAAACTAATGTTATGCCTTCTGATATTACTGTAAAGCAACCAGCTTTTCAGAGGCTTTCACTTTACCCTGACTAAAACATGCATGTCATGTAAGGAAGCAATATTTTAAGCTTTTTGTGATCTGATACATTAAAACTTGGAGATGCTGTGTTTACTAAACATTTGACATTCACCAGCACTATAGCAAACCAGGTTTCTTTTTTAATAAATTCTGATCACTTTGGTTTTATTGTGGAGAAATAATGCATTTTCTTTTCCCCATGCTAGTCTCCAAACGAACGTGCTCGTTTATATTTCCTCCTTGCCTGGTTCCATGCCATCATTCAAGAACGTTTGCGATATGCTCCCCTGGGCTGGTCCAAGAAATATGAATTTGGTGAATCTGATCTGAGATCTGCCTGTGACACAATAGATACATGGCTGGATGATACAGCAAAGGTAATTGAATTTTTTGCTCTTTCATAATCTTTTTTTAAATACAGAGTAACATTTGGATTACTTGTGGTTACTGTTCAATGAAGGGCAAATTAATCTGAAACACTGATGAGATTAGCTGAAAGCAAGCAATATCCAAAACAAAATTTCAAACTATTTAATGAAAGCCAAAATCAAACAAACTGTCCAAACTCGATTTCCCTATTTTTTGGGGAATCTTCACATTCTAATTAAATTCTCTTTACTGTCAGGGCCGCCAAAACATTTCACCTGACAAGATCCCATGGTCTGCTCTGAAGACATTGATGGCACAGTCCATTTATGGAGGTCGCATTGATAATGAATTTGATCAGCGTTTGCTAAACACTTTCCTGGAGCGTTTGTTTACCACTTTGAGCTTTGATAGTGAATTCAAACTGGCTTGCAAGGTTGATGGACGTAAGGATATTCAAATGCCAGATGGAATCAGGTATTTTTTCAACCTCAAATTTCAGTTGGTCTCACCCTAGTAGCCTGCTTTCCTTCTGAGAAGCTGGACTCTAAGTTGTATTTTTTGCATTGGTATTTAGCCAGGCAATGTATTCCTGGTCACCTATTAAAATGCGTGAGATTATGGATAATTAACTTAGTTCAATTTACTGCCACAACTTTCACTTGCAGATGTGAAGAATTTGTCCAATGGGTTGAGTTGCTGCCAGACACACAAACCCCATCCTGGCTTGGTTTACCAAACAATGCAGAAAAAGTTCTTCTCACCACACAAGGTAAAACTTGTATTTGACTTTGTGTGCTTACAGGTTATGTAAACTTCACTCTTTTTTTTTTTAATGCTCAAAATAGATGAGACACAAGTACCTTTTTGAGATACTTGTAACTTTACTATTTAGTGTATCTCAATGTGTATTAACAATATCAGCCTCCACAAAATAATGAATAAATGTCTATGAATTCTTAAGGTTTAAAGTAACTTGCTTAGAATTTCATCAGTAGACAGGAAGATACTACACAAGTGAGACTCTGACTTTTAGTTCTAGTCCTAAGGAAGGTTACTCTTGTTTAATAATATACTTAAGAATTATTTTTAAATAAGTGGCAATCACAGAAGTGTTAAATGTAATCCACTAATGCCTCTTTCAAACTTTCCTTGTACTGATATCCCAACACTTTTCTTTACTTTTTTTTTTTTTTGGCTTTGCTTCCTTTATTCTTTGGTTCAGGTATTGATATGATCAGTAAAATGCTGAAAATGCAGATGCTAGAGGATGAGGATGATCTAGCTTATACAGAAACTGAGAAGAAGGCAAGAACAGATTCAACTTCAGATGGTCGTCCATCCTGGATGAAAACACTGCACACCACAGCCTCCAACTGGTTCCATCTTATCCCACAAACTCTAAATCCTCTTAAACGAACAGTGGAAAATATTAAGGTGATTGCCATATACATATTTTGGTCTGTAAAAGAGTAGGGGTTATGCAAATGTGGCTGAGGTATCCTACTCAGATTGCAGCCTGAAAAAGGTCTTTCTAGATCCAAGTAGTATAGCAGACTTTGAAACAAGGTATTGTTTCCTTTTCTTTGCTGTAATTCAGTTAAAGAAATTATGACAGAGTAACACTTCCATTTGGTTGGGAAGGTATCATTTAGAAGAGTTTACTTCTAGTCTCTTGCTTCCTGAGCCAGGGGTGCTGTAAGTGCAGCATCAGACACATCACATGTCTGATCACTCAAGTGAACTGAGAAGTGTATGTTGGCTCAAAGGTAGTATCACTGGTCGGTCCTCACTGGAAAGATGGGTGGTAGCTAATAATGAGGCTTCTGCTAATTGGGAGTGGAGACTAATAATGAAAGGGAGCCATAAAGCTGTGAGGGCTAGTATGAGACAGGTTGTTTTACAAGCAAGAGAGTTTAGGGAGAGTCTCAGTTTCTAGGTTGTTGAATGATTTAGACGTGGATTATATATTAAACTTCTCTATTTAGACCATATTATGGACTTGAGCTCTGGATGTAGATAAAGAAAGGAACAGGAATTTGTAGTAATCAGACCAAACTGCAGCAGGCAGCTTGCACACTGTTGTTCCCACCTGCAGTTGGTGTCAGTAGGGAATGAAGTATTTGCTTCGCTTCCCTTAAACTACTATCTGTGGGGCAGCTGCATCTTTGGGGTGGGTGGAGGAAGTGACTGCATTGTAAAAAACACATTACGGTGAGACCTTAACAGCTGATGTTAATGTATGTGGGATTTGGGCAGCCAACTAGTGCCCTTCAGTGTTGCAGGGCTAAGTTAGTTTTCCCACCAGAAGATGCTCATCATGTTTTTTTCTTGCTTAAATAAGGATCCGTTGTTCCGATTCTTTGAGAGAGAGGTGAAAATGGGAGACAAATTACTTCAGAATGTCCATCAGGATCTTGCCGATGTGCTTCAGGTTTGTGAAGGCAAGAAGAAACAGACCAACTACTTGCGTACACTTATAAACGAATTGGTGAAAGGTATATTACTTCAAACAAGCTTCTCTTTTTAGAATGCTTTCCCAGTAATCCTGTTACATCAGCTGATGTCTTCTCATTTCCAGCACTGACCAGGGGAAAGAAAAAACACTATTCTTGCCTAATACAAAATTCTGAAGTCAAAATGGTGAGGTTGGTCCTGTGACATATATGAACTGCAGTATTGCCAACCTAACCATTCAAATAGCATAAGATTGGCTTAAAAATTTGATTTATTTTTTTTCAAGTCAATCTAGGTTTTTTGCCTTTGGGGTTCACTTGGATTGTGGTTTTTAACCTTGTTCTGCAACTGTGGGAGCTAGAAACTATTTAAATGAAAGATGAAACTTTCATGTTACTGTCCAGGAGCTGGAGATTTAAGTAGGACATCTATATTGTGTGACTTGGAAAAGAATTGAGAGTTGGCAGCACTAAAACTGAGACTGGTATCAAAAAATAAGATTTTGCTGAGTTTGAAACAAACAGTTGGAGCCTGGTGTTAATTGACCGTAAATCAGTTTCCATCTAAACCTTAAGTTTTAAGCACTCACTTGTAACAAAATTATCAGAGGAACTCCAAAAGTTACCCTGGCTTGATTTTCTCTGCTCATACATTTGGCAGTATGATGAAAAGGGGACATTTTGTACCAATACAGTGGAATATGCTGGTGGTTGAGATACCGATTTAAGCAGAACTATTGTACACTGAATTAATAAAATATTCTTTGCCGTGTGACCCAAGGATAAAGGTGGTGGTACCCTTTGCAGTAACTCCTTAAAATTGGTGTCTTCCATGTTGCAAAAGGCTTAATTGTAAAATTAGCTGTGATGTATTTTGAGACCTGATGTGTATATGCAGTTGAACTTACTAATGAATGTCTTCCAGGATTTGTTAGTAAATTGTACTTCAGACAGTAATTTCTGTTTAAATATTCATCTGAAGAACACATTTTAGAAAACTAGGTAGCTTTCTATAATGTCATGAAATTCTGTTTGTCTTTCAGTTTGTGTTACACTTGTACTCTCTGGTCCCAGTTAGGTTAGAACCCCATTGTGGTTGGTGGTATAAAAAAATCTGTTGTAAAACACAGTAATAGCGAAGTGGCTGCCACTGAAAGGGTAAAATTGCATTTGGAAATAGTGTGTAATCCAACTCATACCCATACAGAGCTCTTACCTTGGATATGTCTTCTCTAGGTATTGTGCCTCATAGCTGGTCTCATTACACTGTACCTGCTGGCATGACTGTTATTCAGTGGGTGTCTGACTTCAGTGAACGCATTAAACAACTACAGAATATTTCCCAGGCAGCTGCTTCTGGTGGAGCAAAAGAACTAAAGGTATCTATCTTGCGTTGTATTGCCTTTTCTCATTAAAGGCTTTTCTGAATTCTGAGAAATCAGGGTTACATGAGTCTGTAACTGCTTATATCTGTTAGTGTAAAAAGCATTGAAACGCTTTAGCTAAGGAGCTTATCAGAAATCTTACCTGGACACCGCTTCAAACGTGCTTGTATATTATGGTGTACCTGAATGACTTCCTGTGTTTAAAAATTGCCATTTTCCAAACCTAGCTACAGATCATGCACACAGAATAGTTGCTGCAATGGGAAAAAACAGCTAGGCTATGTCTACACTACTGCCGGGATCAATCCACCAGCGGTCAATTTAGCGGGTCTAGTGAAGACCTGCCAAATCAACAATAGAGTGCTCTCTAGTCAACCCCCTGTACTCTACAAGAAGAGTAAGGTAAGTTGACAGGAGACTTTCTGACATCAACCCCCGCTGCCCTGGTGTAGACCCTGTGGTAACTCGACCTAAAGTATGTCCACTCAGCTACATTATTCACATAGCTGGAGTTGTGTAGTGTAGGTCGCCTTACCGTGGTAGTGTAGACGTAGTCTTACTTACTGTTCTGTAACTGTTGTTCTTCAAAATGTGATGCAGCCATGTATTCCATGTAGGTGCGTGTGGGTCCCGAGCACCAAAGCAAATAATTTTGACTAGCTGTACATGTAGGGGCAGCACTCATGCCCTGTGACCCTAGCTTCTACTGTGGCTGTATAAGGTTGGTGCACCCCCAACCTCCCTCATTTCCTTTGCTCCAAATATCAAGAGTACAGACTCCGATGCAGAGGGTGAGTTGTGGAATACACATCTGCATCACATCTAGAAAAACGGAAACAGTTACTTAACTGAACTGTAATTCCTTCTTCAAGTAGTCACAGCCATGAATTTCATGTAGGTGACTCTCAAGCAGTATTTGCAGGAGGTGGGGCTTGGAATATGTTTAAACAAGGAGTGCAGGATTACCTTCTCAAAGGTTTCGTCTGATCTGGATTTAGCATTAGTGGCATATTGGTTTTAAACATATGTACACAGGCTCCAGTGGCAGCTCTGCAAATTCCTAATATAGGAGCATCACTTGGAAATGCCATCATCATTGCCTGGGCCCTTTGTGGAGGCCCAATCTGAGCTGCTTCATATGCTGTCATGATATAGAAAGTTATCCACCTTGAGATCATCTGTGAAGAGACCGCTTGCCCCTTCATTTGGTTCACATATGAAACAGATGAGATGAAGAAAGGAAGCATTTAGTTCTATCTGTAAAAGGCTAAACATCACCTGACATCCAACGTGTGAAGATGCTGTTCATCTGAGGTTGAATTCGGCTCAGGGAAGAACACGGGTAGATATGTATCGGAGGGGTAGCCGTGTTAGTCTGGGTCTGTGAAAGCGGCAAAGAGTCCTGTGGCACCTTATAGACTAACAGACGTATAGGAGCATAAGCTTTCGTGGGTGAATACCCACTTCTTCAGGTGCATGTCATGTATGTCTGTTAGTCTATAAGGTGCCACAGGACTCTTTGCCACTTTCACTGGTAGATATATAATTTGTTTCAAGTAAAACTGAGAAACCACTTTAGATAAAAATTTATGGTGTGACTGAAGGGTTACTTTGTTTTTGGAAAATTGTGTGTCAGGATGCTCCGCCATCAGAGCTTGCAATTCACACGTGCTCCTAGCAGATGATGTTGCCACAAGGAAAGGAGCTTTCTGACAAAAAGGAAGAAAGAAAGAGGTCAGGGTGAAGAGAAAGAGATATGGAAGGCCAAACCAATAACCTGAGGACAATAACCTGAGGTCAGAGAATTGATATTGTTTCTGCCACATTGGAGCAATGAGAATGAGCTTGGCACGATCCAGTTTCAGCTTGAGAATGACCTCCAGGATGATTGGAATTGGAGGAAAGGGCATACAGGAGTGCTGATTCCCAGAATCAGGTGAAAAGCATCAACTGGAGGCCTCGACTGAGACCCACACCCTCAAGAGCAAAATAGATAGCATTTCTTGTCTGTCTTGAACAGATCAGAATTCTCAAACTGCAAAGAGGTGCCGCAGGACACAGGGCTTTTTAGACCACTTGTAATTCAAGGAGAAATTTTCTACTGAGGGGATCTGCCAGATGATTCTGGATCCTAGGTAAATGACAGGCCACAGTGATTGTTTTTGTTGATGCAAAACTGGCAGAGTCTGATCACCTTCTGACACAGCACATTGGAGTATGCACCCCCGTCTGTTCACATAATACATCATGTTGATATTCTTAAGGATGTGCATCAGTGACAGTAGTCCTGCTTGATGGGGACTGGGTGAAGGGAACACCCTGGCACACGTTCCCTGAACAGTTGTCCACCATAAGGAGTCCGGACAGGCAGAGGAAGTCAGACCAGTTTGTCCAACAGATGATGGATCAGATGATAGATCAATGTCAAACACATTTGAAGAGGACAAAGGTGTAACCTGACGTATTGGACTTTCTGTGTGTATGTAGCCACATGGCTTAGCAATCTCAGGCATACTTGGGCTGTGGTTGAGGGTTGAGACTGCAGTTCCAGACACAGGTGGTGAATAATGCAAAATCAGTCAGTCGGCAGAAATGCTCTCAAACTCAGTCTAGCAGGGCCACAGTGAACTCAGTACTGGAATTAATGTTGACTTCCCATTGGTTAAGATGAGACCTAGACTATCGAGTAAGCGTAGTGTGAACTGAACATGAGGACTTCTTCTCTGGACTTGCCTCTCTGTACCAATCATCTAGATGCAGGAAGATATGAAATCCCCTCTTCCTGAGATATGCTGTCACCACAATCATGCAATTGCTAAAAACCCAGGGAGTGGAAGATAGAGCAAAGGGAACATGGTGTACTGATAGCGTCCCAACACGGGGGCGGCATCAGTACTAAAGAGGAATGGGGAATTGGGCATTGGTGGTATTGAGCGAGACACAATCCTACCCGGTACTACAAGAGGTGCCAGCACTGAGGTCAAGGACGGTACTGAAGTCAACAACAGAATCTATTGTTAGGGCAATGACTGTACTAAACAGCGCACAAGCATTGACGGGGAGCTTTTGGGGCCAGGCCTGGCATCTGCCTCAATTCCACAGTCTGGGACATGGGCAGTGCAAGCTGCACTGCCAATAAACCCAACAGTTCTGCAACCCAGCTAGAAGGTGCCATGGGCACCACTGAGAACAAAGCATTAAAAGCTACGGCCCCAGAAAAATTCCTGAACTAGTGGAGAGTCAGGGACTGAGAGGCAAAGCAGGTCTGATGCTGCCTGACATGCTACCAGCACGGAGACAATCTGCTCCAGTCCTGACATCATTGGTACTGGACTCAATGAACACCCCATGGCCAGAATCAGAGTCAATGATACAGGCTCTTGCTGGTCTCAGTATGGTACCAGGGAGCAGTTCAACCAGTGGTTCTCAAATTTTGTACTGGTGACCCCTTTCACACAGCAAGCCTATGAGTGTGACCCCCCCCCCCACCTTATAAGTTAAAAACACATTTTTTTATATTTAACACTATTATAAATGCTGGAGGCGAAGCGGGGCTTGCAGTGACACTGACAGCTTACGACACACACACCCCCAACCCAGTAATAACCTTGTGTCCCCTTGAGGGGTCATGACCCCCAGTTTGGGAACCCCTGAGTTAGATGGACCTGCTCCATTCTGCATGCCAGGAGTACGATGCCAGTTAGCACTCCTCTTAAAAGATGAGGAAGAGTCTCCCTGAGCCCTGAAGTGGTCCCAATTAGTGTTATGGAGAGTAACTCCTCTTCCTCTTGAGTGAAACACCAGAGTCCGAACATGGAGCACAGTTACTTGCTAGTTACAAAGGTGACCACCAATCAGACAAGGGCCTCAGTGCTGAAGTGGGCCTCAAGGCCTGCTCCAGAAAGTGCTGCTTCCGCCATAAGTCTCTCGCCTCCTGAATCCTTTTTTTAACAAAACAACCCCAAAACCTTACAAATGGAGCACTAGTCCATAAAGTGTCCCTCACTGAGACACCACAAATACTTTGTGTGAGGATGCTCCTCACGTGACAGATGGTGCTTGAACCCTGGTGAGGGCATCACACGAGGCAGCCTGCTATTCAAACACTATATTGACACTAAACAAAATCTAAGCTACTGTTATCTAGAACAGGGGTTCTCAAATTTCATTGCACCGTGACCCCCCTCTGACAACAAAAATTACTTCTCAACTCCAAAAGGGGGGACCGAAGCCTAAGCCCCATTGCCCTGGGCAAGGGGGCCAAAGCTGAAGCCTAGGGGCTTCAGCCCCAGGCAGGGGGCCTGTAACCTGAGCCCTGCTGCCCAGGGCTGAAGCCCTTGGGCTTTGGCTTCAGCCCTGGGCAGTAGGGCTTGTTCTAAGTTTAAGCAAGTCTAAGCCAGCACTGGCGACCCCATTCAAAGGGGATCACTACCCACTTTGGGGTTCCGACCCATAGTTTGAGAACCGCTGATCTAGAAGAAATAATGCTCAGAAAACTGATACTAAAACATGAGGTGAGAACAACACTCAGAGCTCCGATTCAAGCCATGGGCAGTGAGAGGGAACTGAGAAGGGTCAGGGAGGTGCTGCCTTTAAATACCCAGAGGAGGTGTCCCAAGGCATGAGCACAGCCTCTATAGGTACTGCTAGGCAAAGTTCTCTGGCTTTGGTGCGCTGGGCACATGCATGGAATACGCTGCACGTACTCAAAGAAGACAATACCTTATAGCACAGCCTTGTGGGAAATGTTGACACATTAGGAAATTTGTATTTCTAATTCTACTTATATATATGCAATAGAATTACGTACAAATATTGAACTCTTCTGAAACTGCTAATTTTTTCCTATAAAACAGACTTTAGGATTCATAAAATTGTTTCTACATGTGTATGTTAGTAGGAAACTATCCCTTTGAGGGTAAATCTTCATCTGAGGAAACATGCCATACATAGTTTGCAAGATGGTCCATATTTTAGTGCAACTTTTTGTTTAAATAGATATTGAATGCAGCTAAGTGCCATTGCAGTAGCTACTATAGAAATTTCTAAAACATACAATTCTTTTAATAGAACATCCATGTGTGCCTGGGTGGCTTGTTCGTACCTGAGGCTTATATTACTGCTACAAGACAATATGTGGCTCAAGCAAACAGCTGGTCCCTGGAAGAACTTTGTCTAGAAGTCAATGTTACAGCTACTCAGAATGCAGTCCTGGATGCTTGCAGTTTTGGAGTCACAGGTTAGCTGATGTGCTTTTTACAAGGTGGAAGGGAAGGAAATAGGTGCTATTAGCCCTTAACACTGAGTATTTATCTTCTGTAAAAATGCTGGTACAGACCATATCAGATACATAACACCGAGGGGAGTTAACAAGCACAGTGAAAGTTTGATTGCAGTTGCACGAGAAGTAGCATTGGAAGTCAATTTCTATGGGGGATTCTGCATTATTTAAAAACACGTTAATGGAAAACTTTGCTATGCTAGTGCATAGGGGTTGAGAATCCTTATGAATGAACATTGTCAGGAGTAGTGCAATATGGATAAATGCAAATAACTAACAGTCAATATGTTAGAGGTAGCACTCTGGTGGCTTTTTTATTCCTCTAGTAGCCTTCACTGTTACCTTTTCTGGGGTATTTTTTCATTTATAAATGAGGTCTCCCATTTTAACAGTAGGTCTAAATATCAATTACCACATTTTAGATGGGTGAATCTACCTCTGGACTTGAAAATGGAGTGGAAAAGGAAACTTCCTTTAAATGTGCATACACTTCACTTTCAGGAAAGACCTCACATTTTCATACTTCTTAACTCATAGGTTTGAAGCTTCAGGGAGCTACATGCAGTAACAATAAACTGTCCCTTTCAAATGCTATATCAACTATATTGCCCATAACACAGCTTCGCTGGATCAAGCAGACAAATGCAGATAAAAAGGCTAATGTGGTAAGTAATGTGGAGACATAAGTTTTGTTATTCTGTGATTTCTTTCAGTAGTGGCTCATCAGCTTTAAATTCTACTTTCTCTGGTGCCATGGAATAAAAATGGGGAAATACCTGCTTCCATTTCATTAGTCTTACATTTTGCGGTACCACAGATGTTCCTTTCCAATATGAGTTTTCAACCTGGGGGTTACAATTCCTAGGAGTCTGACAAACAGATCCAGTATTGCTACCACCCTTTCTTTGTGGCTAGCTGGGGGGTACCAAGAAATGTAAACTCATGAAGCATTGGGTCCTGAGAAGTCTGAACAACACCTTAGAAATGTATTATAAAAAGTACACTTTAGCCTGGCAGGCTGGGAGTTCTTTCTTAGGAGTACAGTTGATCTTGGTTGGGGAAGGATGGGCAAAGTTCAATATGGAATGCCTCTTCATAATTTCCAGTGGTGGGGACCTTTGCTGTCTTCCCTTTGACTTTTATCTTGCATTCATCTGTCTTATCCACATTTTAATAAATGCCTAACTTCTTTTCCAGGTTACATTACCAGTTTATCTGAACTTCACCCGTGCTGATCTGATCTTCACTGTTGACTTTGAAATAGCCACCAAGGAAGATCCTCGCAGTTTCTATGAACGTGGTGTTGCAGTCCTCTGCACAGAGTAACAAAATAACATTTTCTAACTGATAAATAGTAGTAAAATTCAGTGTCTTTAATCTAGTCCACAGTGTTAGTTTTAACCTCCAGGGCATGGTTAAGTTGTCAGATGGATTGGTGTAAAGTTGACTTGCTAGAGGCTGGGCTTCTTGCCAGGGTTTCTGGTGATACTGATGGTTTTGAGGGAGAATTGGATGTGGTTTTTAGATGGCTCTAGTTACATATGGTAATGTTTGATGGCTCCTACTACATTCAATAAATTCTGTAGCATGATTTGTGGTTCTTTATTTCATTTCTAAAAGCATTGTTCTTGCCATGACTTGCTCTAGAGAATTACTTCCATTAATACTTTTAAATGTTCAAGGAATGGAGAATGATGGTGAAGCATTACCCAGGTCTTCAATAATGAATGATGCTAACTTACTAAGAAACCAGTTTTACCATTTGTGGTACTTAACTTGCAGATCTCCTGTATAAATCACCTGTAACCAGAAACAAGAAAAGCCAAAATTAATTCAGTGGAACAAGTTGAAATTGAGCAAACACTGGTTTTAAAAAGGAACGCAAGGGAGAGGTTATGCCAATATTACTATTACACAGGAGTGATGAACTGCACACATTGCTTAATCTACATGGTATAGATATGAACCACCTGCATACTTAAGTGAGAACTACCCTGTACACAGAATGCTAACTTTCAGAACAGTTTCATCACTTCCAGTGATACAATAACCAGCACAGTGGACATGTGTGAGGAAGTAACTTTGCATTAATATCAACATGCCTGCAGACACTTGAATTTAGATCCACTTGGGATTTTTTTTGAATGGGTATTATTTCCACCTCTGAGAGCGGCATCATTGACATAAACTAATAGCCCTACCAAACTTCTTATGGCAAATACCTTGAGGTGTCTCTCTTCTGATAGCATATGCTAAAGATAGTGGTTTTATTCTGTTCATTCCTTAAAGGGACACTTTAAAGCTGGCAGACCCAAAAATCTGACCCACCCAACCAAATAGCTTTTGGTTACACAGTAGTTGCTAACATTTAAAACTCTGCTGCTCTCAAAATACATCTTTACTAGATTTTTACTTGTTTGGCTCCTTTATCTTCAGAAATTTCTAGGGCAGCAAAACAACCTGCAATTTCTGAATACTGTCTCACTTGATCGCTGTTCCTCATGCACAGAATCTGCCATTCTCTGCCTCTGAGGAGCTTTTTGTGGGATGTGAGTTCTGAACATGGATGTTGCCTCTAACATTCCTTCCAGGGAAGTACATGACTTCCTTGTGCCCTAAAGCTTACGAGAAGGCCCCTAAGCCTTCTAAAAGCCTCATCAAATGAGACTGGTATTTGGACTGCAGAATGTTGCCACATGGAGTATCCGTCTAAACTTCCTGTAGTCTTCAGGTAATTTGAATATCATATGCATAACAAAATTTGCATTAGTAATTAAAGAGCTTTACTGTTCTGTATTCCCATTTGGCATTTGAGATCTCTGAACTCCTGTACACAGGGAAACACAGGTCTTGGATGGGCTAATCATGTCGCTGTAAGAACTCAATGAGCCATGCTTACACAGAGGTACATATGCAGGAGTATACTTGGATAAAAGCACAACCTGCACTGTATTGGGAAATGGTACCTCTTAGACTGATGGCACCACATGGCTTGTGACCTGTGTGCCAACTTTGGCAACAGTACAAGTAGCCTGTCATTGACCAGCAGCCTAATTGTTGGAGTGCAGGGTGTCTTTCATTGGGAGGGTGGGTAGTATCCGCTTTTGGTGGAGCCTCACTAAGATTCTTATGTGAGGACCCTGAGCCCTGCTGCCTTGAGGGAGGAATGAAGAAAGTGCAACTTTCTCCAGAGTGCCAGACTTAGAAAAAATTACAGGGGAATTGTGCTGAAACCCCTTTTACAATTCAGTTGATGAGCACTGCTTTAGAGATTCTAGAGCTCCCATGAAAAAAGGCTTTTAGAGCTAGGTTCTGTCAGTAGTCTCTCAGCTTCCACTAAAATAGCTGAGTTGTGCATTCACACCTGCCATGATATAGACCCCTAAACTACATGTTAAAGATGCTGTAGTATACTTAAACTGATCCTTGCTGTCAGTTAAATGTAGGCCTTGTATAGATAACTTATGAGTTTCAGACCACTTGACAATATATTAAAGGCTATCCACGAATATTTATTTAGGGTGGTGCTACAGGCAGTGAAATGGAAAATAATTTAAACTGTGAGGAAAAGCTTCACCCTGAAATATATCGTCTCATGCAGTTGTTGAAGTAAATCAAAGGTAAGCCCTTTGACACAATTATGGAAGGAGATGGAAGGAGACTGGGTTACTTCCCTTCCCTGATTGACACATCTGGACTTGCATGTGTCAAATGACCCTAAAAGTGAGGACTATAACTCTTTTCATTCACTGTTATCTATGTTACATGCACTTAATAATCAGCAGTAAAAAGCTGAAAGATGTTTAATGCCAGCCTTAAGGGGTCATGAACAGAGCTACTGGTCTCCTGAGCCCATTTCTATTCTACATGGCTAGATGGGGGCACTGAATTTTTTCTGTTTAACATGGGGCTAGGATTTGGTAGAGGTAGATACTGATCTATGCTATGAGGAATCCTCCAGCATTTTAAGCTTAAATAGTGTTCACCACACACTTTGGGGGTTTTCAGACATTGTGCCCCAGCTTTGGCCTTTGGTAGGTTGAAGAGGTGGACCTTGAGGTCCAGATTTCAAGAGTGTTTGTTCACTGTCTCCAGTAGCAACTTTCAGCTTACTAGCAGTTGTAGAAATAAATCCCAACGAGCTAGACATAGAAGGTCTTTTTCCACCTCTAATTTGTCTGAGATGAAATCTAGAGAGCAAAAAACAAAACAAAAAAAGTGTCCAAAAAGTTTTTACAGAAGAACTGAAAAATATTGAGAAATTTAGAAAAAAAATTATGTAGCACTGACTAAAGAACAAGGCTTATGCTGCTATGGAGATACTCCATAGATGTAGTGGGAGGCACTAATCCTAGTGCCAGTTTCACGATCTGGAGGATAGCGTAGGTTGCACCCTCAGCAAGTTTGCAGATGACACTGGGAGGAGTGGTAGATAGGCTGGAGGGTAGGAATAGGATACAGAGGGACCTAGACACAAAGGTTCTAACTGATGATGTTTAATAGAACACTTGATGTAGGTTTATTTTACATGTTTCACTTGCCACACTTCCCCCCCCCCCCCCCCCATCTCCACCTTGAGAACATACAGTTAATAAGGAAGAGCAATAAAGTTCAGGCTTGGTTTAAAGTAGTTTATTTCAATTGTACTAAAAAACAGGTTATATACTGGGATAGTAGATTTGAAAAGAAGTTTAAACAAACATCCCTGTAGCTCTGGGTGGTGCTGCAACAAAATACCCTTCTCTCACTCTTCCTGCTACTAGGTAAATCCCACACATCTACATTTGTTCAGTAGCAGACAGTTTTACTAGTGCTGAGCAACGGGGCTCCATGGAGCCCTTTCTCCTTCTCTAGATTACTCCCCCCAGAATCTACCCCATACCATATGGAAGGGAAGACAAAAAGAGGTAACCATGCGAATTAAAATGGTTATTTATTCTCCTGGCCCTGATCACTATTTAACAGCAGGTTTGAGAAAGAAAAATCATTCTCCTAAAAGGAAAAATAAAAACCCTTCATTGTAGAAGAACTTCAACTGTTGGGTATTTACATTATAAACCCACGTTGGCATGCACAGTACTGGAGAGAAGGTTAAAGAAACAGGCTCTGTTAGAGTTCATTATCAACACCAAATAAAAGGGAAAGTCAGTTTGACCCTGCAAAATGAAAGTTGATGAGGATTATCTGCTCCCCCAAACTTCTGGTTTGTGTGATTTGATTTATTTTGGCAGTTATCCAAGGCTGAACCTGCAAGTGACCATTCACGATGGGAACAAAGCAGCTGCAGAAAGCAGGAACAGGCCTCACTGAAGATGGCGCACTCACTGTGAAGGTGAAACAATATGATGAGTGCTACTTATTCTGCATTTACAGAATTAACAACCCTACAGTTTAGTTATTTGTGATGCTATGCATTTCTCCAACCACCATGTCATGAGAAGGCCTGACCCCTGCAGCAGTAGGATAGGCATTGTATACAATGCTAAGGCATAGAATCCATTGTCGCTTATTGCTTAAAGAAATGGATAATTACTTTGCCTTCAGTCCTGTTCTTCCCCAGCAACCCAACTCCTGTACCTGTGGCCGAGTACTGTATGCTGAAAGGGATCACGTTTGATCACAATGACTGGTACAGCTCTATATTAGCTCCAATTCCCCTACATAAGCATTAATGTTCTGTAGGGTACTGCTAGTCCTAGTTGACATTTTGAAGTCTTCTCTCTCTCATTTACTATAATATACATTTAAACAGACGGAATTCCAGATCATAAATTAGCCTATATGTACCTTAGATTAGGTTGAACGCAATTTCTTTCTTCTTAGCTTTTCACCAACACCCTCTAGAAATGGAAGCCCTAGTTTTCTCTTGATTATTGATTGGTCACACATTGTATTTTCACCATCAGACTTTGCTAACATGGGTTGTTGCAGAGTAGTGGTGACTGGGCTTTCTAGGACTCCGGCATATTTTGAAGGCTCAACACTCATAAGTAAGGAACAGTCAGATGTCAGCCACATTGCAGAGGCAAGTACTCCAGAGGTTCTGGGCCGTTCACATGGCCTGGCAAGTCTTATTGGAACATCACTTTTCTCTTTAGTGATAACTTCCATCTGTATTTTAAGGTCATTTACTGGCTGCTTATAGACATCACAGATTTCTGTTTTTGGGGAGACCCAGTTTGAAGACATATGTAGGGACTCTGTGTTTTCAGAAGAGTAAAGGTCTTCCACCATCTCTGGCAAATTGTGCACCAAAGGTGTAACTCGGTTATAGTTTACATCATTAAGAGAATTCAAACTACAGTCTGAGTGGGTTGATGCATCTTCTGAATCACCATCATATGGATCTAAAAACTAAAACAAATAAGTCTAAATAAAGCAGATCACTAGGTTATCCACTGTACCGTTCTTGACATTTCTCTGGAAAAAAAAAAGTTTGGTAACCATCCAGTTTCCCCACAACCTTTCATTGCTGCAATACTAAGAGATCACACTGGAAAAACATAAGCAACAGCATCATTTAGAATCAACACATCCACCCACTCCACAACCTGAACAACTGTTTATTTTTAAGGAAATTTAAACAAGGCTGCTACATAATGAAATGGCAGAAGTGTATAAACCTACCTGAAGTAGCGTGTCCCTTGCTTTCTTGAAGACTCCTTCAGTAAGTGTGCTAGGCAGGCCCTGTTTAAAGAAGTATTCCCATCAGACATATGTATTTACAAATGGTCTCATACATGGTTGCCACAAGTTCTTTCTGGACGTTTTTATGTAGAGAGCAGAGATGTTTTTCTTGTTTTAACTAGCATTGGACATCTCTTGGAATTCAGTTTAAGTGCTCTAAAAATTTCTGCGAGAGTCTAATCAGACACAAGAAAGTAAAGTACCATTTAAAAAAACAAAACAACCTTTTATCTAAGCCACTTTAACTGTGGGTGTTTGTACTGTATTTTTTTATTGTACAGAATATATTTGAGGGAATGAAGTGGAGAAATGTATTTTATAGCCCTGAAACTTACTTAAGAGAAGCTAGAAACTATACATTCTCTTTCCTTTTATCTCCCTTGTGAGCTGCTCCATAACATTAAATACTGCTGCCACCTAGGAGTTGATATTTTTGTTGAAGTCAGATCAGTTAAATCAAGTCCTAACAATCATTTCAGTGATAAGCAAGTTGCATCTCTATCTCCTGTGTGCATAATATGAACTTGTGCAGATCCAAGGAAACCATTAGGTATGTTCCTGAGGAAAGTCTGTTTGTAAAACTGATTTTTCTACAGTGGTGTTTATAGTGCTCTGTCATTTTAAAAACTAATACTGTCAACAGCAATTGTATTTCACAGGCAAGCCCATACACCCTAGACAATCTTCAGTCTCTCCTTGGTCTAATTCTGTCAGTCACTACTGCAGACTAGACTCCACTGAGGAGCTGTCACTATTACTCTTCTTTCTCAGCAGCTCAAACAGACACGCCTTCGTCTGCAAAGCATTAGTATCTGTTAGTCTCTATGGAAGAAACCCACCACAGAAAGTCATGAGAAGAACATAAGAATGGCCATACGGGTTAGACCAAAGGTCCATCTAGCCCAGTATCCTGTCTTCCGACAGTGGCCAATGCCAGGTGCCGCAGAAGGAATGAACAGAACAGGTAATCATCAAGTGATCCATCCCCTGTCGCCCATTCCCAGCTTCTGGCAAACAGACTAGAGACACCATCCCTTCCCATCCTGGCTAATAGCCATTGATGGACCTATCCTCCATGAATTTATCTAGTTCTTTTTTGAACCCTGTTATAGTCTTTGCCTTCACAACATCCTCTGGCAAGGCGTTCCATAGGTTGACTGTGCGTTGTGTGAAAATATGCTTCCTTTTGTTTGTTTTAAGCCTGCTGTCCTATTAATTTCATTTGGTAGCCCCTAGTTCTTGTGTTATAAGAAGGAGTAAACAACACTTCCTTATTTACTTTCTCCACCCCAGTCATGATTTTATAGACCTCTAACATATTCCCCCATTAGTCATCTCTTTTCCAAGCTGAAAACTCCCAGTCATTAATCTCCTCACACAGCAGCCCTTCCATACCCCTAATCATTTTTGTTGCCCTTCTCTGAACTTTTTCCAAAGTCCAATATATATATTTTGTTTTTGAGATGGAGCGACCACAGTTGCATGCAGTATTGAAGATGTGGGCGTACCATGGATTTATATAGAGGCAATATCATATTTTCTGTCTTATCTATCTCTTTCTTAATGATTCCCAATAGTCTGTTTGCCTTTTTGACTGCCGCTGCACATTGAGCGGATGTTTTCAGAGAAGTCTCTTCTAAAGTCCAACCTATTTAGGCCTGGAGAGGAGTTCAGACCTTTCAAACCCTATTCTGAAAAATTTTACCTCAGAAAATTCCTATCAAAGTCTGTTTGTGACTTTTAGCTGGATTTTGGCACCAACAAGTCTTGTTTTGATTTGGGGCCTCTGAGGAGGTACTGGAAAAAAAAAAAAAAGGTGGGGAAACATAGGAATATCAAAGAGGAAATACACTTTCTGTTCCAATAAAGGTGTGCAAATCCTCTTAAGTGGGCAACCATGTCTGCCTCAGCCATCCCTATCATCATCCATGGCCCAAACCGTGGGCTTCTGTGGTTCTCAATGGAAGCGGTCACAGATGGCTGCATAGAAGAGGAGCTTTTGTATCTTCTGCTCTCAAAGAGAGAAGTCATCTACCTCTGGTCAGATTCCTGGTAGAACTCACTTCTGCTTCCTCCCAGTCTCTCCTCTCAGCAACCCTCCACAGAGCATGGGGAAGAGGTGACAGACTGCAGCAAGACACCTACTACATCCCTAGACAACAGAGTGGGCAATATTTACCTGGTAGACCTTTACAGTTAGATTCTGGAGTTGTATACCCACAGATAAATATTCACACCATCACAACACAGGGTTTACTGTTTTCTTTGTTGTACCCAACATGGTAGTAGATGGAAACGTTCTTTGCTGAATGACAGACATTTGGGGCAACTCTTGCAGCAAGTAGGAAAGTCAAATCCACTCTCTCCTGCACTCTATTGATGACAGAATATGCATTGAAAGCATATAATGCAAGAATTATCTGCAGGAAATCTACAACATGCTGGAGCCCAGTTGCACAAGAGTTGAGCTATTAAGGGAAAAAACAAACAGTCACCTCCTCAGAGACAACCCAGTTCAGCTGTAAGTACCTTTTAACAGAGAAACTCTAGTACTACATTCAGCTCCCCAAACATTTGTTGTTGTCAATACCAAACCTCCCTCCCCAAGTCAGCCATTCCAGAAAAAAACAAAACAAACAAAAAAAAAAACACCACACCCACCCACCATAGGATGCTCTGAAGGGAAGACAATGGTGGCT
Source organism: Lepidochelys olivacea (assembly GCF_965140295.1). Classification (NCBI taxonomy): domain Eukaryota; kingdom Metazoa; phylum Chordata; order Testudines; family Cheloniidae; genus Lepidochelys; species Lepidochelys olivacea. The sequence continues at coordinate 107,421,444 of NC_140416.1, forward strand.
GTGAAGAAAGCCTTCTCTCCCCTACAGAGTCTGCAGGAGGGTGGGTAGGGAAGGAGCACAGCCAACATGCTGAGAGAGAGAGAGAGTCCCCTGACATTGTTTCGTATAGTCAGAGAGGAGAAGCCCAGCCCCCAGGGATCAAAGAGCAAAAGAAATTACCTCATTATTGGATTCAGATTCTGACTCTGTACTGGACTCCACCGTGCATTTTCGCTGTAGAGAAGGGGGGAGGGGAGACAACCAGATGTTTGTAAATATAAAACAGCACAGGGCTTATTTTGAAGTCATAGTAAATAGGACACATTCTCTAATATACTTAGGAAGTTTGCTGATGCTGTATTTTTCTAAACTTCCATTACACAAAGCTAACTTGTCTGAAAAACCTCAAATTTTGAGGGGGAGGGGGGGAAATCTGTGCTGACCTAAGAAATTTCAGGTCAAGGGGATTTTTTTTTTTAAGTTGTAGCAGAAAGAGTGGTTCAGAGTTATGCCTGCAACAGAAACAGCACTTTCAGCTTTGTTAACTTGATTTTTCTTTGGCCATTATTTTAAATTGCATCCAAGTTATAGATGTAGTTTAGCTATTTATAACACCCCCAGCCACAGCTTTTCCAAAGGATACAGTGGGTCTGCTGTATTTACTCAAAACTACCAAAAAAAAAAAAAGTTTTTAATGCTGCAGATGGTAACAGGAGTTAAATCAGAAGCAGTTTCCTCCCATCCTCATTTCTTTGCAGGTGAATCAGTTTGTGTCAATTTACCAACACAGACAATTAGCCACACATGCTCATTAGGCAGCATTTTTCCAATTTAGCTGTTTAGTCTGAAATCTTAGGCTAGAGAATCACACATGTATCGGAAAGGCCAATAACTTAAAGAGAAATTTTACCATGTATTTGTGTGCTAGTCTCTCTACGTAGTCTGAACTTTTATCAGAATCCATCAGATCACAGGAGTCTACCACAAAGGAGGGAAAGACCAGCTGTGTTAGAAGAGCATTTCTAATAGAGGATACCCAGACATGGCAACTCCCCTAATCCTAGAAACACATCTACCAACCATGTTAACAATTGCATTTTAAGTTAAATATTTAATAAAGTTTGGCTTCTACAGCTTAAAAGCAGTGACCATCCACAAATCTCATACTCTCATATCTTACCAAGAGGATAGCTCAAGGAAAAAAATTAGGACATTCAATAGTTAATCATCCTGTTATGAGAAAGAAAAGACACAGAGACTGTCATTTTGGGCACAACATGGTTTTTAAGCCTTGTATGTCACTGGAAGGTGGAGAAAAACTTGCATTAACCCAGGGAGCCAGATAAGACAGAAGGCATTTCTCTTCCCCAAGTGAACTCTTCAGTCAGGCTCAAGTAAAGCCATGTTTTGAATTAGTTGTAACTCTCATATTTTCAGCCCACTCTAGCTTGTGAATGTGAGGTATTGCACTTTTATAGGACATTTCTAGCACACTAGCAGGAAATGCAAGCAAGGAATCATTTTTGTATAAAACTGCAATAAACTAATTAATATTTACTAGTACCACTGCCCTCTCTAGTAGGCAGAATAAACTGCTTGGATGTGTGTCCTGTTAACAGCAATACAAACATGCCTTTAAGGAAAGGGGGGTGTTAGAGAAGCTGCATTGTTCTGTCTCTATCCCCACTATCACTATAACTCCATTTTCCAGGATCATCCTAACACCATCCATACCTGCTCTGGGTTGTCCACCCCAGCACTTCTTCCTTCTCCTTTGCCTTTTCTCCACTGAAGCCATTCTACTCCAAGCAGCCTCAACCTACTCCTGCTTTATAGGCATGACTTCCCCTCCCACTTCTGCCATGCCCCTCCCCTCCCTAATGCTTGCAGCTACTTTCCCCCACCACCCTTAAATTCCATAAACAAATTTTCATGAGAATTTTTCAGGAAACAAGCAGTGATTTGATCCTGAAAGAGAGAGCCATCTCCTTTACCATTCCTCCTGTGTATCACAGCTTTCCTCAACCTCTCCACCAGTTTCCATACACAAAGAGCAAAATTGTACCTCAACTTAAATTGCTTTTAAGACAGAAAAGGAGTACTTGTGGCACCTTAGAGACTAACAAATTTATTTGAGCATAAGCTTTTGTGGGCTACAGCCCACTTCATCGGATGCATGCAGTGGAAAATACAGTAGGGAGATTTTATATACACAGAGAACATGAAACAATGGGTGTTACCATACACAGGGTAATGAGAGTGATCAGGGAAGGTGAGCTATTACCAGCAGAAGAGAAAAAAAACCTTTTGTAGTGATAATCAAGGTGGGCCATTTCCAGCAGTTGACAAGAACGTGTGAGGAACCGTAAGGGGGGTGGGGGAAATAAACATGGGGAAATTGTTTTACTTTGTGTAATGACCCATCCACTCCCAGTCTTTATTCAAGCCTAATTTAATGGTGTCCAGTTTGCAAATTAATTCCAATTCAGCAGTCTCTCGTTGGAGTCTGTTTTCAAAGTTTTTTTGTCGAAGAATAGCCACTTTTAGATCAGAAATCGAGTGACCAGAGAGATTGAAGTGTTCTCCGACTGGTTTATGAATGTTATAATTCTTGACCTCTGATTTATGTCCATTTATTCTTTTACGTAGAGACTATCCGGTTTGGCCAATGTACATGGCAGAGGGGCATTGCTGGCACATGATGGCATATATCACATTGGTAGATGTGCAGGTGAACGAGCCTCTGATAGTGTGGCTGATGTGATTAGGCCCTATGATGGTGTCCCCTGAATAGATATGTGGACACAGTTGGCAACGGGGCTTTGTTGCAAGGATAGGCTCCTAGGTTAGTGTTTTTGTTGTGTGGTGCGGGGTTGCTGGTGAGTATTTGCTTCAGGTTGGGGGGCTGTCTGTAAGCAAGGACTGGCCTGTCTCCCAAGATCTGTGAGAGTGATGGGTCATCCTTCAGGATAGGTTGTAGATCCTTGATGATCACTGGACAGGTTTTAGTTGGGGGCTGAAGGTGACGGCTAGTGGCGTTCTGTTATTTTCTTTGTTGGGCCTGCCCTGTAGTAGGTAACTTCTGGGTACTCTTCTGGCTCTGTCAATCTGTTTCTTCACTTCAGCAGGTGGGTATTGTCGTTGTAAGAATGCTTGATAGAGCTCTTGTAGGTGTTTGTCTCTGTCTGAGGGGTTGGAGTAAGCTGAAGCAATGAAAAGGGGAAAAAATCAAGTCTTTCTATGAAACCGCAAAGTGGGTGTGTCACTGGTAAAGGCTGGAGACCATGCTTTTGAAAATGGCTGTTGAAGACAGAAAACCCCTGTAATACACAGATGAAGTACACAGAAAATAAAAGGCATTGCAGTTTCATATTTACATGCATCACACTTCTTCCCCGTATGTTTTTAATATAAGCTCAGTTTTGCAGAAAATCTGCAAAGACAGAAAGTTTGGGTTTGGCACATAATGCTTTCTAAGCACTTTTATTAAGTCCTTGAAATCTATCCCAGCTGATTGCCTAAGTACTGCACACCTCTCTCATTAGTGTTAGGAAAATAGACTGTTTTTCTTGCTACTGTTTTCTACAACATTTGCATGACCCATATTTTGCAAAAAGTTCAGCAAAGGAGACCTGTGTACGCCTGTGGAACCTCACTGCAGGATCAGGGCACAAGTCTCTTCAAATATATTTCAGATTCTTGTTCGTTCTCACTAGATAGGAAACTTGCCTTAGAGTAGTTTCTTCACTTTGTGTCTCGCTCTGGATGGGACCACAAAGGGACTTAGGCATTGCAGTGCTGAACATCATAACACCTAACTTTCAGGAGTCTGGAAAATCACAGGAACAACACTGTGATCCACAAAGCCAAGTTAGGGGCCTCGGCTTCCTACACAATGAATGGGGAGAGACAGTCACCCTAGGAATGCAAACCAAAAAGCCAGCAAGCTTGTTGGGAATCTGCCTAAACCAACCAATGGGAAATGCCAACAAAAGGGGTTTTCCCAACTCTTTCTGAGAGAGAGTTGCATAAGTCCAGGCTCTAGGATGGCACCTAGCTCTGCTAGTGATCCACAAATGGGCACCTGCTGCCTGGAGCCATTGTGGATAAGTAATGAAGAGTGGCAGAGCACGGGGACTGGGCCCAGGACCTCCCACCACCCAGATGGGTGCCCTAACCATTGGGATACTGAGTCCTTCCTGCTCCTTGGCCCAATGACCGTTTAAGGATTTATCAACAGAGGATTCAACAGGAGAGGCTGAGGGAGCCCCACACGGGCCTATCCCGTAGCTTGGTGCTTAAAGCCCTCTCCTGTGAGGGGGGAGCCCTTTATTCAAATCCTTTCTGCCCTTTTGGCAGGGTGGGAGAAATTGGACCTGGGTCTCCCATATCCCAGAGGAGGGCTCTAACCACTGGGCTACACCTTATAAAGTGAAGGGTAGCACCTCCACGCTAGATTTTGGATGGGCTCTGAGCACACCTATCAGATCAGGCTCCACACATGAATGCCCATCTTCCACAAGCAGGGACTTTCCTATGTGCCAGGGGGGTGCTTGACTCCTTCCCCCAAGGCCCCCACCCCACCCTGCCTCTTCATACCCCCGCCATACCTCTTTTCGCCTCACCTCTTCCCAGCCCCTCAATGAGCGTGCTATGCCCTCACTATTCCCCCTCCCCACCAACATCCCCTGCATGCTGCGAAATAGCTGATCATGGTGGGTGGGAGGCACTGGGAAGGAGGGGGAGGTGCTGATTGGCAGGACCCACCAGCAGGGGGGAGGCGGGAGCTGATAGGGGGCTAGGGTGACCAGATGTTCCGATTTTATAGGGACAGTCCTGATATTTGGGGCTTTTTCTTATATAGGCTCCTATTACCCCCCACCCCCATCCTGATTTTTCATACTTGCCCTCTGGTCACCCTAAGGGGGACTGCCAGTGGGTGCTCAGCACCCACCCTTCCCCCCCATGACTGCTGCAGCCCTGGAGCACCCACGGAGTGGGCACCTATGCCATCTTCCCCTGGTTCATGGATCACTCAGGGACTTAGGTGGGAGACAGGCATCTAGTCACCTAGCAGGAGGCACCAGATGCAGAAACACAGGCATCTGGGGAACTTTTACTCTAGAAAATGTAGGCACCTACAGGGTTGGGCAGGAGTTCTGTAGATCACAGTGAACCCCAAATGGGACAGGGGTGCTTCAGTACTTTCCTGGATCCCACCCTCTGTACTCATCAGCTGACTTTGCTTTTGAAAATGGCTGCTGCTGACAGCAATTCACTAGGAATTTAAAGGGGAAGCTCACAGAAAAAGAATACCACAGTCACATAGCTATGTACACCATGCCACTTTTCTAATTCCTTGTACTCATTTCTTCTTTTCTTCCTTCTACCCAGTTCCCCCTGCACTTTCCTGTTCCCTTTTCCAACTGACCTCCAGCTACCTTCTGCTCTTCTCACTGTCTCTATCTCTCTTCTTCCCCCTATACCTTTCTTTTCTGTCTCCATTTTCTCTTTCCCCTTCTGCAATAGTTAGGGATTGGATTGATGGTGCTTTTGCACCTCTGAATTTTCTGACTACTTTCACAAGAACATAGAGATCAGTGAGATGGTAGAAGCAATAACAAGGATGGAGCAGCTAGCGAGCAGCCTTCACAGGACTTACTTACACACCCAAATTTGGCTCAAGGCTGGGATATGGGAGCTAAACCATGCCCTGGTAAGTGCTTTGACCTACAGCTGATTTCAGTAAGTTTGTAATTACAACTATTCTTCTTTCAGTCATGCAGCTCTATGTGAAAATGTTTATCTGAATCTCACAAGATCTGTCTACAGTAGGTAGCTAATCTATTGTGAAAATAGTTGTCAGCAACTGGTCCGTGTAAACTGGTTCTTAAAAAAGTCCTAATTGCAAGTGTAGAGGGGTCAAAACTGAAATAAAGTGGGGTTGCGTCATGGCAGAAGTAGAGCAGAACAGGATTTTGTTTTGCCTACTAAGCAGAAAGAAGGGCTAGCAGGGATATACAGGCACAGAAACACTTTGTATAGCTGCACTGAAAATTATGGTAGTAATAAGATTGAAACAATCACTTACTGTCACTCCTGGTGGTTCCTTATCTTCCTTGGGACTGGGAAGGACTGTCCTCTCCATACAGAGCTCTGTCAACCATGATTGGCCCTGGTACTCTCTGCTTTTCCAACAGCCTAGCCAGTAACGTCCGCCAGTCACATTGAACAAACCAGTTACCTCCCCATATTTCCGCGAGTGGTCTGACAGATGGGAACTGCAAGGAACAGCTCTCCCAGTGGTCCAGTTTGGAACTACAACTTCCATTGCACCTTTCTGTTTGAACACCACACACATGGATCATCACACTCTGCTTACTGGAAATATGGCACAGCTGTGCCTCAGCTGTAGAGTATCCCTTGGTTTGATGGAATAGTATCTGGCACATTAAACATACAGGCTATTTGTATGATGTTAGTCTGCCTACGATGAAAGGCAAGCAGTGGGGAAGACAATGTATGCAGCTGTAGGAAATTAACTTTATCTGTGCTGTTGCACCAAGTTGCAGCTCTAGAACTGGCTGGAGAGCAGAGTTCAAGACTTGAGAGGTAGGAGTTAACAGAATTGCAGCTGAGACTGACTCTAGACTGTACGTTTTTCAGGAAGGACCATGTCTCCCTCCATGTCTATACCAAGGCAGTGGGACCCTGGTCCCAATTGAAGCCTTTCAGAGTGGATTTGAACAGCAACTTGTAATGTTACATTGTGCTTACTTGAGACCTTGGTTTGTTGTTGTTGCCTTGTTTGTTTTGCTGAGCCAATTAAAATCATTTAGTTTTACTGAAGGAGCATGTTTTGGCTTAATTAGTACCTGGAGACATAACAATGAACAAGACTTCCAACTCACTATCTGTTTGGGAGGCAAGGGGCTCAAAGACAGCTTGCTTCCACTCCACCCACACAAAAAAAAAAAAAAAAGAAGAAGAATTCTTAAGGTGCAACATGATGTTAAAAATTTAGTACTCCTTACACAACTCATCAACCATTGGCTGGAGGTAACCAGGTTTGGGGTCTATAGCAGGCCACGAAGAAGTGGTCAAGGAAGGATTCATCTAGCTGGAGAGAATTCAAAGAGCTGGGAGATGTACTTTATTGTAAAGAAAACAGAACATGTTTCTATCTTCAAGTTAGGCCTAAGCATTACTAGACTTTCTTTAGCCACAGTCCTGCACATAAAATCCAGACTACTTCAATGACACCAGCAGCAACTTCTAAAGCTCCTTTCTCGCTTTCCTCTCAGGTCAGGTTGTGTATGCTGGAAAATTAACTTTTCACAGCTGCTATCCTGCTGTGGTCCTTCTGCTAAGAAGGTTAACTGTTTCCCCATCAGCCTACAGACAGCATGTGTGTATGCTCCATCATAGGACCCCTCACAGATGGACTGGAGCTAAAAGAGACTTGTCTACTGGTTCACATAGCAGGGCTGGCACTGACTTGCTCCTCTCAGTCCCCCGGTGTAGTGCTGAATACCATTATTTCTTGTGCTCATCAGGTATTAGGAATCTTTATACATCTGCCATTCATCATCATGGCACTTTTTAAAAAATTGTAAAATGGGTCTATACTGCAGTAAAAGTATAGTAAGTGCACAATGAGGCACAATAAGACAACGTAATGCATCACAATTATCTGAATTCATTGGAAACAGATGTAATATACACAAGCCCAGACCAGCTCAAGCATGGAGGAGTCAGACAGGTTAGTAATTTGGACCTGACCACTAAACTGTGTGTGTGTCATACAAAGACAAAGTCCTAATATAAACAAAGCTGACTTTTAAAATATAAACTATGACACAACTGCAGCCACCTTTCCAGATGCCATTGGGTGACCTTAGGCACATCACTGCTGTGTGCTGGTAAATCAGCTTCTGCAGAAAGTACAGACTTTTTGCTTAAAAAACCATTAGTGGAATTGCCTGTGGTAGTAGTTACAAGCATAATGGCTTTGAAGAGGAAGTTTTAGATAACTGATGTTTCTTCAAAAGTTACTTGGTTAAAAGTCCAATATAAATACAACTAGCCTTCACTAGTTCAGGTGGCCTTCACTTCTCCACAGTGGAGGCCTCTTACCCAACATAAAGCCTCATATCAGAAATTAATATAATTTGTGTAAATTGTTGGTCTGGACTCTTTTGGTGACCTACTAGAGAAAAATTGCATTTCAAATCTGGGAGGTTTTGCTCCTGCAGTCAGTGACGCATAATAAATGTCTTACCAAGTGTCAAGATTCAAGGTGTATGGGAAAGGTGCAAGTTGTGCCAGTCCCCTCATTACAAGAAGCTGTACATTAGACTGTGTACAATGTTACTGTAACTATATAAACAAATGGGAATTTTGGCAACCCTTTGGGGCATGCTAATAAAGATACCTTTTGCTCGACATGCACTCAGATAAAATGGTGGTGTGTGGAAGCTAGAAGCCGGAATAGACAAAGACCAAAGGGCTCCCTACTCATACTATGTAACGGAAATGTCTCCATCTACATGCATGGTGTATAGGGTGACCAGATGGCAAGTGTAAAAAATCAGGATGGGAGTGGGGGGTAACAGGAGCCTATATAAGAAAAATCGGGACTGTCCCTATAAAATCAGGACATCTGGTCACCCTAATGGTGTAGGAAATTCTTCAGAATATGCGACTTCTTACTAAATCCACCCAGATTGTGAACAAAGAGATGCAGTGAATAAGCGACCATGATAGAGTTTGCAGTTGTTTTAGTTAAGAGTAATATGTTTTCTTATTGACTTATTGCTAAACATATGAAGAAAATATATCTACTGTAAGGGGGGCAGTGTGGCCTTGTGAAGAGCATGCTGGACAGGGGTTCAGGAGACCTGGGTTCCACCTCAGCCACTGGGTGGTGCTGGGCACATCACTGCTCTATGCCTCAGTTTCCCCATCTGTAAAATGGGGGTGACAATACCTCTTTTGTAAAGCACTTCCAGATCAACTGATGGAAAGCACTATATAAGAACTAGATATCATTATGGTGGCTAATATGACAGTTGATTTTTCAAAAAACAACACAAGGTTAGGCCTAAGATGAGAAATGCAAATTTTAAACCCCCTCACTACTACGCATGACCAAGAGCCAGATTTTTAAAAGTAGTTAGATCCCTAACTCCTGAGTTAGGGACCTAAATATCTTTTAAAATCTGGCCCCACGTGATATGGAGAGCCTTTTCTTTGCCACTGTAAAAGAAAACTCACTCAGCTTCTTCTCTATTCTATGGACATGGAAGAAGTAGTCTTTTGTGGTAGAAATCAGTTCTAAGGAGTCTAGGTTGCACATGCCACAAATCCTCCCTATATTACAGGAAAAGTGGAGAAAAGGAAAATGAGCAAAGATAATCAGTTAAGACTCAAAAAGAAAAGGAGTACTTGTGGCACCTTAGAGACTAACCAATTTATTTGAGCATAAGCTTTCGTGAGCTACAGATCACTTCATCGGATGCATAAAGTGGAAAATACAGTGAGGAGATTTATATACCACACTATCAGAGGCTCGTTCACCTGCACATCTACCAATGTGATATATGCCATCATGTGCCAGTAATACCCCTCTGCCATGTACATTGGTCAAACTGGACAGTCTCTACGTAAAAGAATAAATGGACACAAATCAGATGTGAAGAATTATAACATTCATAAACCAGTTGGAGAACACTTCAATCTCTCTGGTCACTCGATTTCTGATCTAAAAGTGACTATTCTTCGACAAAAAAACTTCGAAAACAGACTCCAAAGAGAGATTGCTGAATTGGAATTAATTTGCAAATTGGATACAATTAACTTAGGCTTGAATAGAGACTGGGAGTGGTTGAGTCATTATACAAAGTAAAACTATTTCCCCTTGTTTATTCCCCCCCCGCCTCCCACTGTTCCTCAGACATTCTTGTTTACTCCTGGAAATGTGCTGGAAATGGCCCACCTTGATTACCACTTGAAAAGGTTTTCTCTCCCCCCACCCCCCTGCTGGTAATAGCTCAATTTAAGTGATCACTCTCCTTACAATGTATATGATAAACACCCATTTTTTCATGGTCTGTGTGTATATAAATCTCCTCACTGTATTTTCCACTTTATGCATCCGATGAAGTGAGCTGTAGCTCACAAAAGCTTATGCTCAAATAAATTTGTTAGTCTCTAAGGTGCCACAAGTACCCCTTTTCTTTTTGCGAATACAGACTAACTCGGCTGCTACTCTGAAACCAGTTAAGACTCAGTTTTCTTCTGTTTAGTGGGAGGCAGTATGAGCCAGTGGACAGGGCACTAGACTAGGTCTATTGCTAGATCTTCTGCTGGCCTGCTGTGTGACCACAGACAAGTCACTTTATACATCTCTATGCCTCATTTCCCCACCTGTAAACTGTAGATAATGATACTACCTTTCTTTGTAAAGCAACTTGACCTAGATAGATGAAAAGTGCTTGCAAGAGCTAATTACTAGTAACTGGCCAGGGAAGGGGGAAGTTACTCAATTTTCACAAAGCAAAAATAAAAGTAAACATCTCATAACAAAATGGCTGTTTGATACTTCCATTGTAAATCCAATACTGCATGCAAATTTATATGGATTTTATATTTAAAAATATATTCAAAATACATCTGGTGCTGCATCAAGGCAAGTCAATGATACATTAGCATTCTATTACATATTAGTCACAATAATCAGTTTATCCCTATAAAATAAGACTAGATCAGGGCTATTTGTTTCTTTGTGCTTTATTTCATTTGAGCTATTTTAAAAGTCATCCATAGTTGAAGCTGTGAAAGATCATTCATGCCCAGAGTGAAGTGGCCACAGATAGTAGTCTCAGGACTCGATTATCTGAATGATGGGTCACTGTAAAATGAAATGTGATATGATGCCTACTGTTCATTATGCATTTAACAGTTACACCGTTAAGCTACAGTTTGACTACAAAATGCAGCATCACTTATGCAGAATTTTGCTGCTAACATTTCTGCTTAGTTATGGTGCCATGTTTGCTGTTTCCTGGAAACTGTTCAATCAGATGCCAAGACTCCAGCAATATGCTGATACCCATCGGCACTTTAAGGGGAATGCTACAACCTGGCATGAGTTCCTGAGTCACAGATGCAGATGGTGGGTGTCTTGTAGGGAATGAACCTGGGAAGAGAGAGCATTCTATCACCTGAGAAATGAATCAATGACCCAGTACACAAGTTGACTAGGAAAGTAAACTTCATTTATAAAGACAGTTTAAAATATTGCTATTATATTTTCAAAAACATGCTTTTTCTTTGTATCGCTAGAGAACGAAAATGATTGCCCCCTGGAGAATATATGGGAGATTTTGTCTGACTTTAAATGAGGGTTATTCACCAGTAACTGGAGTTTTTTGAGATGGACTCTGCATACTCACACTCATGGGATACACTGGTGGGGCAGCTCTGCAAGCAGTGCCCATTGTAGCACTCTTGTGCTCACTCCCGCCCCTCCCCTTATTGTTCCTAAACATTCTGAGGGGGAGGCTATAAAAGAGGGTTTAGTACTCTGGCCACCCGAGTTCCTTCCTCTGCCTCCTCAGGTCCAAGATTGTAATTAGGACTCCCGGGAAGAGGGGAAGCTAGGCAGGGAGTATGAATGTGCAGAGTCTCTCTCAAAGAACTCTGGTTATAGACGAGCAACCTTAATTTCTTCTTTGAATGGCCTCTGCACATTCAGAGTCATGGGTTACTTTGATAAATAGTACTGTCATCTGAGGAAGGTGGGACATGGAGTCCTTATTAAACGGTGACTGAAGTACCACTCTCTAAAATCCAACTGATTAGGTCTATTACATAATGTTTTGTGAACATATGAATAGAGGTCCATGTTGCAGCTCTGCAATTTCTACAGTGGAAATATGCCTAAGGCGTGCCAAGGAGGCTGCCTTTACACTGTTGGAAAGGTATTCCAAGTTAGACTCGTTAGATGTCTTCAAGTCACCAGGGCCTGATGAAATACATCCTAGAATATTCCAGGAGCTGGCTGAGGAGATACCTGAGCCATTAGCGATTACAAAAGTCATGTAAAATGCAAGAGATTGCAGAGGACTGGAAAAAGGCAAATATAATGCCAATCTATAAAAAGGGAAATAAGGACAACCCAGGGAATTACAGACCAGTCAGTTTAACTTCAGTAGCCAGAAAGATAATGGAGCAAATGATGAAGCAATCAATTTGCAGACACCTAGAAGATAATAAGATGATAAGAAACAGTCAGCATGGATTTTTCAAAAATAAATCATGTCAAACCAACATAATAGCTTTCTTAGATGGAGTATGGGGAGAAGGGGTAGATGTGGTATATCTTAACTTTATTAAGGCTTTTGATACTGTCTCACATGACCGTCTCATAAACAAACTAGGGAAATATAGCCTAGATGGAGCTTCTATAAGTTGGGTGCATCACTGGTTGGAAAACCGTTCCCAGATAGTCGTTATCAGTGGTTCACAGTCAAGATGGAAGGGCATATCAACTGGGGTCCTACTGGGATCAGTTCTGGGTCTGGTTCTATTCAATATCTGTTCAATAAATAAAAGGGAAATCAGTGACTCTGCATCCTTAAAACTGAAAACGGGGAGACAGATCTCCCTGGTTCTAGGGGTAGGGAGCCAAACATCTGGGGATATCTGAATCTGCTCCTTGATCTTTTGTCTTTTCCCATCAGGGAAGTGGGAGTAGGAAGTGGACCTGTGGTGTTTCTTTTATTCCCCTTATCACTCCACCAAGAGGACATAGGAATCTTCATAACCTTCAGATCAGATTTGAATTGTTGATCCAAGTGATGTACCTGAACAGCTGTCATTATGGTAGACGGTGCCAGCATCAGAGTCAGAAACGACTCCTCAGTCTTGTTGTATTAGGGGTATGACCTTTCTTTAGGTATTTTCCCTCTTCTGTGGCCTTAACCTTTAGCCTAAGTTCTGAGGGTGTTTTCGGAACTGACCCTGAGGGATCCAAGAGGGACCCAGAGTAGTGCTTGGCTCTGCTAGGACTGATCATATCTCGGACCAAACTCCAAACTGGAACCAGAGGTGTTGGATCCAAGAGATGCCCCACTAGGATTGGTTCTGGTAACATAAGTGGACATCTGTGGGGTTCTGCTGTATCTAGAATTAGGATCCCAATGGCTTAGGATCTTTCAATATCAAAGGTTTTGTTTTCATTCTAGGAGAGGAGCAGCGTACCTTTATCGAGATCTTGGGCTTTTTATCCCCTGAGGGGCTAAGGGCCAACACAGGCCACCTGGCACTCATGGAACAAGTGGTTATGGAACCAGAAGGTTTGGCCACGAGTGCCTCTTGCAGTCGTATGGCTTGGAGCCAGCTCTGATGCTCCTTGTGAGCTCTTGGACTGAAAGTGCTGCAGATCATGCACCAGGAAGAAGAGTGTCCTTCATCGAAGCAAACCAAGTATCTTGTATGGTGTGACGGGGCAAGGCCAGATGGCTATAGGAAAGTAGTGAGACACAGGCATGTTAGCCCCAGGCTAAACAAATCCCTGTTACCATGGTAACCAAATGGCAGTTGCTCCAGGTTAATCAAGACACCTGGGGCCAATTAAGTTCCTTCCAGAAAGCAGTGGAGACAGCTAGGTTGATTGGGACACATGAAGCCAATCAGGGGCTGGCTGAAACTAGTTAAAAGCCTCTCACTTAGTCAGGTGGGGGGCATGTGTGTCAGGAGCTGTAGAAGGGAGCCACGCCGCTGGAGAAATGGAGCAGTACAAACCTTATCAGGCACAAGAAAGGAGGCCCTGAGGTAAGGGTGACGAAGATATTGAGGAAGTGGGGGCTGCTGTGGGGAAGTGGCGCAGGGAATTGTACTTGTCCTGTTTCCAAAAAGTCAGCTACCAAAAGCTGCTACTATCCAGGTCCTGGGCTGGAGCCCGGAGTAGAGGGCGGGCCCAGGCTCCCCTCTCTCCCTGACTTATTACTGAGACTGGGAGACAACAGAGACTGTGAAAGGGAGGAGAGCTTCTCCTCACCTCCCTTGCTGGCTTATGATGAAAATGGCTCAGTAGGCTGTGACCCTTGCCTCTAGAGAGAGAAGGGCTATGTGGAGGGTCACAGTGAGCCTCTGAGGCTAGCGTAATCCGCCAAGAAGCACGGGACCCACTGAGTCAAGGTCAGAGCTTTGTCACAATGGGCATCCAAAGTGGAAATACAGCAGGATAAGAGGCACACCTCTTAACTCCTGGCCACTTCCTCTTCGGATCTGCCACAGGATCTTTAAGCCCACCCAGAGATGTGGGAACTAATAAAAATGAATAAAAGAAAATCTTTCTTAAAGAAAATATGCAAGCTAAAGTTTCAAACCCTATTCCTACCTAACTATGAAATCTAACTAAGGTACTGGGTCTTTGAAAAGATTGGATCAGCCTGGAGGGGTTCCTGGTCCATTTGGAAGGATCTAAGGCAGCCAGAGCACCACACCCCCTTTTACAGCCTTGCCCTCAGAATGTTAAGAAACAGTGAGGGAAGGGACCAAAGGGGGCAAGAGAGTGCCACAATGGGCACTGCTTTGAAACATTCCATCGCTGGAGCTGCACAGCCCATGCATCCCATGACTGGGAATATGCAGAGGCCACCCAAAGAAGAATGTTAATTTCTATCTCTGTTTTCTAGTCACAGGAATGGGCCAAAAAAAACCAAATTTCCTAAATCCAGCAGAGCTGCGCTCCCAATCCCTCAGAAAAATCTCTATAGGATTTGGGGCACTTTCCAGCGGCTCCCACCCCCAACCCTGACACCCAACATCTCTTTGAAAACCTGAGAAAGGAGAGAGGGAGCACCTGACCTCTCAGACACTGGAACAGGTTCTGTCCCTCATGAAGCCATCTGAGGTTAAGAGGGTCCTAGTTTTGTGGTGGGGGTGTCACTGTGTGTACAGATTCAACCTAGGACTACAGTCTGCAATTCATAAATTGAGTAGAACCTCGTCTTACCCACAAGGGTTGCAAGGCCCTAACTAAAAGCCTTAATACTACTACCCAAGTACAAATGCCCCACAGGTTAACACAACATCTAGAATAAGTTGTTTAGAAATATCTTTTTGCATTATTGGTAGTATATATTTAATAGTGGGAACATTTTGACAAGTCCAGATCATAATTAGCCTAGTCATACCTCAGTTTAAGTCAACATGCAGTTTTTCTCTTAGTTTTTCACCAACACACTCTAGAATTGGAAATACTTGTTTGCTCTTGATTATTGGTTGCTCACACATGGGAACGTCACCCTCATACTCTGTTAGCATGGGTTGTTGCAGAGCAGCTGTGACTGAGCTTTCTAGGAAGCCCCTGGATTTTGAAGGATCA
Organism: Lepidochelys olivacea; assembly: GCF_965140295.1. Lineage (NCBI taxonomy): Eukaryota > Metazoa > Chordata > Testudines > Cheloniidae > Lepidochelys > Lepidochelys olivacea. The sequence continues at coordinate 107,436,820 of NC_140416.1, forward strand.
ATATCCATAAGTAAGGAATGATCAGGTGTCAGCCACATTGCATCAGCAATTACTTCAGAGTTCCTAGGTAGTTCAAATGGCATTACAAATCTTGTTGGAAAATCCTTCTTCTCTTTACTGATTGTATCCCCTGGCATTTTAAAATCGATTACTGTTTCCATAGAAACATCACCATGGGTTTCTGTTGCTGGGGAGACCCAGTTTGAAGATGTATGGAGGAACTCTTGGTCTTCCGAAGGGAAGATGTCTTCCAAAGCTACCATCTCTGGTATTTCGTGTGTCAGCCAACGGTTAACTCTTCTACAATTTATGTTGTTAATGAAATTCAAACTACAATCTGACTGAGTTGACATGTCTTCTGAATAACCACGATACGGATCTAAAAACTGTAACAACAAAATAGCTCTAAGTAAATGAGACAAATACCGTATTATCACTTCCACTACAAATATGAAGAACTGATAAGCTCTTTTGTAAATAAACATCAGTTATTTCAGTCAGTAGTGGAACAATAGCTAGCGTTACAATATTAATGCAGGCTTCCCTTAAAATCTCTGGTGTTGTTCGCCATCAGTACCAGCAGAAGCAGACCCAAGGATGCAGTAAGTTATTTTGGCAAGGGTGATTATATGCCCAGTGACATTTTGGTGTGAAAGTACTGCCACCATAGCGGTTTCAGTACCACAAATGCTGGACTTCTGATCACATGATTTTAACTATAACTAGCACTTACTTGACAGCGAGCAAGCCTGTGAACAGTCCTCTACAACCCTCTACAGAAAATGGCAGTGAAGAAAAGACTACAATAGGTGTGCATGCTCGCCATGTGCACCGGTGCCGGAAGTTTTTCCCCTAGCAGTACCCATGGGGGGGGAGCGCCGCCTGCGGCCCCTCAAGTGGTGCCTGCCTGGCATGGTATAAGGGGAGCTGCATGCTCCCCCCACCCTCAGTTCCTTCTTGCCAGACAACTCCGACAGAGGGGAAGGAGGGTGGGATGTGGAATAGGCATGACCAACACATCTCGAAGAACACCAGATATGGAAAAGGTAACTGTCATCTTCTTCGAGTGATTGCTTATGTGTATTCCACAATAGGTGAGTCCAAGCTATATCTGTTGGAGGTGGGTAGGAATTCACAAGTTCCCAGGACGGAGGACCGCCCTGACAAACCCGGCGTCATCCCTGGTTTGGGGAACGATTGCCTAGTGCGAGGTGAACATGTGAACCGAAGACCACGTGGTGGCCCTATAAAATGTCCTGGATGGGAACGTAGGCCACAAGGGCAGCTGACGAGGCCTGTGCCCGAGTCGAGTGTGCCCTCACAATGGGTGGCAGGGGAACACCTGCCAGCTCATAACAGGAGCAGATGCACGAAGTGATCCAATTGGAAAGCTGCCAAGTGGATATCGGCTGGCCCCTCGCGCGCTCAGCCAAGGTGATGAACAGTTGCAAGGACTTTCTGAATGGCTTGGTCTGCTTGAGGTAGAAAGCCAGAGCTCGCTCCACATCGAGCATGTGGAGACGGCACTCCTCACTGGACGCATAAGGCTTGGGGCAGAGGACTGGTAGAAAAATGTCCTGACCCATGTGGTAGGCAGAGACCACCTTCAGGAGGAATGCAGGGTGTGGGCAGAGCTGGACCTTGTCCTTATGAAAGACCGTGTGTGGCAGCTTGGAGGTCAGGGCCCTGAGCTCTGAGACTTGCCTGGCCCACGTGATTGCAACCAGGAAGGCCACCTTCCATGAGAGGTGAGACCAGGAGCACGTGGCCACTGGTTCAAACGGGGGCCCCGTGAGACAAGCCAACACCAGGTTTAGGTCCCACTGCGGGACCGGTGGTCTAGAATATGGAAAAAGATGATCGAAACCCTTAAGGAACCAGCCAGTCATAGCATGGGAAAATACCGTGTGCCCTTGCACCGGCGGATGGAAGGCCGATATGGCTGCCACGTGCACCTTGACTGATGAGGGCGCCAGGCCCTGGGCCTTCAGGTGGAGGAGGTAATCAAGGATAAGTGGATCAGGGTGGCAACCGGGGAGACACCCTGGTCTGCCTCCCACCAAGAGAACCGGGACCACTTTGCCAAATAAGCGCGGTGAGTGGAGGGCCGTCTACTTTCGAGGAGGACGTGCTGAACCTGTTCTGAGCACATTCATTCCTCTCCGCCTAACCGCTGAGCAGCCACGCCGTGAGGTGGAGTGCTCCTGAGAAAGCTGGTCCGGGTGGAGCGGCAACGGCAATGGCAGAGCTACTGCCAGGCCCGTGAGGATCCCATACCAGTGATGCCTGGGCCACGCCACGGCAATCAGGAGGACCCAGGCCTTGTCGATCTTCATCTTCTCCAGGACCCTGCTGATTAGAGGGAACGGGGAAAAGGCATAGAGAAGCCAGCCTGACCAGGACAGGAGAAAGACATCAGAGATAGTGCCCCTCCCCAGGCCCCCCTAGAGCAGAACTGGGGGCATCGCCGGTTCTGCTGTGTACCAATAGGTCCACCTGGGGAGTTCCCCACCTTCGGAAGAGCCAGTGGGCCACTTCCAGGTGGAGGGACCACTCGTGTTGCAAGGAAAAGTCCCTGCTCAAGTGATCCGCCCTCTCATTCCGGGCGCCCAGTAGGTGGAAGGCCTTCAGGTGGATGTTGTGGGCTATACAGAAGTCCCACAGCCTGAGGGCTTTGTGGCAGAGGATCAGGACCCACCTTGCTTGTCGATATAGAACATCGAGGCTGTGTTGTCCGTAAGGACCCTGACTACCTTGCCCTCCAGGTGCGAGTGGAAGGCCATGCATGCCAGCCGCACCATCCTGAGCTCCATGACATTTATATGTAGGGTCAGGTGGTAAGCCAACCACAGGCCTTGGGTCTGAAAGTTCCCCACATGGGACCCCCCAACCCAGGTCCAATGCATCGGACACCAGCTCCAACGACAGGGCCCTGTCCCTGAACGGGACCCCTTGGAGCATGTTGTTTGGGGCGGACCACCACGACAGGGAGGTGATCACAGAGTCCGGCAAGTTGAGGACCTTGTTCATCCTGTCCATGGCCTGGGAGAACTTAGAGGCCAACCAGAGCTGGAGGGGCCTCCTCCTGAGTCTGGCATGACGGTCCACATATGTGCATGCCAACATGTGACCCAAGAGTTGCAGGCAAACCCTGGCTGTTGTCACCAGGAATCTTGTGACCGAGTTGATGAGACCTTTCAGGGTCTCAAATCTGTCTGGCGGGAGAGAGCCCTGGCAGACACTGCATCCAGGAGCACCCCGATAAACTCTATGCATTGGACGGGACTAACATGGACTTGGTGTTGTTTACCAAAAGGCCCAGGGCAGTGCACATGGACAGGAGGAGTGCCACGTGATCCCTCCCCTGCAACCAGGAGGTGCCCTTGACAATCCAATCATCCAGATAGGGAAATATCTGGAACCCCCCACCGTCTGAGGTAGGCTGCTACCACCAACATGCATTTTGTAAACACCCAGGGGGTAGTGGACAGACCAAACGGGAGGACAGTGAATTGGTAATGATTCTGTCCCACCGCGAAACAGAGGAAGCACCTATGCCCCTCGAATATGTGAATGTGGAAGTACGCGTCCTGTAGATCAAGGGCAGCATGCCAGTCCCCGGGATCCAAGGAGGGGATGATGGAGGCCAGGGAGACCATGCGGAACTTCAGTTTCACCATGTACTGGTTCAGACCTCGCAGGTCCAGGATGGGCCTGAGCCCCCCTTTGACCTTCGGGATAAGGAAATAACGGGAGTAATACCCCTTGCCCATGAACTCCTCAAGCACCACCTCTATCGCTCCTAGTCCTAGCAGCCGCCCAACCTCCTGCTTGAGCAGAGCTTTGTGCGAGGGGTCCCCCAAGAGGGACAGGGTTCGGGGGTGGTTGGGCGGGGAGGAAGTAAACTGGAGGGTGTAACCCCAGGAGATGGTGTTGAGGACCCATGGGTCCAAGGTTAGCCGCCACCATTCCAGGAGGAAAGCACACAACCGGTTGGAAAAGGGTAGTTTTATTGGATCCCAGGTGAGGACTGGTAGGGTGCCCCCGAGTGTCCCGTCAAAAACACCTTTTCCCCACCTGCTTGCCCTTGGAGGATCCAGGCTGGGGGTCAGGGTGTCTCTTATATTCCTGCTGCTTCTTATAGGCGGCTTCATACTTCGGGAGGGCGGCCTGGGCAGGGAGTCTGCTGCGGCTTGAACTTAGGTTTTGCCGGAGCCGGGACATAGAGGCCCAGAGTCTGGAGGGTCTTGTGGGAGTCTTTCATGCCATGCATTCTTGTATCTGTTTCCTCCACAAACAGAGCTTTCCCGTCAAACAGAAGATCCTGCATGGAACACTGTGCCTCGCTGGACAGCCCAGAGAGCAGGAGCGATGGCGCCGTCTCATGGACACTGCGGAGGCCATGGATCATGCAGCCATATCCGCAGCATCTGAAGCTGCCTGCAGGGATGCCCTAGTGGCCGCTGCCCCTTCCTCCACTAACACCTTGAATTCCTTCCTATCGTGCTCCTGGAGGGAGTCCTCAAACTTGGGCAGGGAGCCCCGCAGATTGAATTCATACCGGCCTAGGAGAGCCTGATGGTTTGCCACTCGTAACTGGAAGCTCGAAGACGAATATATTTTCCTTCCAAAGGAGTCCAGTCTCCGAGAGTCTTTGTTCTTTGTGGTCAGGGGCTGGCTGACCCTGCCGTTCCCTGTGGTTGACCGACTCGATCACCAGGGAGTTGAGCACCGGGTGGGTATACAAGTACTCATGTCCTTTAGTGGGTACAAAGTACTTGTGTTCCGCCTTTTTAGAGATGGGGACCAACAAGGTCGGTGTTTGCCACAGGGCATTTGAAATCTTAGCCACCCCTTCATGGAGAGGCAAGGCCACCCTACCCGGTGTTGATGGGGACAACACATTAAACAGGGAGTCTGAAGGCTCCTCCATCTCCTCTGCTTGGAGGTGGAGGCTTGCTGCCACCCTCTTTAAAAGTTCTTGGTGGGCCCTGAAGTCCTTCTGCGGGGCAGAGGGGGGTGGGGTGAGGAGGCCGATGCGGTGCTCTGGGTGTCATCCGGCACTGGAGGGTCCACCACCTGGTCAGACTCTGGGCAAAGTGCTGAGGACGCACGTCCCACCGACTCCTTTCAGGGGTCTGGAGAGGGAGGCCAATGGTGATTCCGAAACTCTGGCCATTGAGCAAGCTCCCCTCAGGGGCTGTGCCGGAGGCCACGGTGCCCACTGGTACCATTGGGCCAGCCACAATCCTCGGTGTCACTGCACCTGCTGTGGCACTGGCGGGGCCGGCTGTTTGGGTTGGCTGGCCTGGCCCATCGGAGGATGGCTACGAATGGAGACTGGGCTGGCATAAGATGTGCTGCTGTCTCTGGACCGGAAGGAGTAGTGGTGCCGGGATCTACGATGGCCACAGGACCACGATCTCGACGTGGAGGATCAGTACCGATGGTAACAACCGCTCCGCGAACCGCCTCAACGGGCGGACCCGCGATGGCGAGACAACAGCAATTGACGCCCGGGGCTGCGATGTCTTGGCGGAGACTTGGAGCGGGAGTCGAAGCGGGAATAGCAGCGACGACCATGCCGTGACCGACTCCAAGATGAGGATCGTTGGCCACACCCGCTGTGGCCCCGTCAATATTCGCTCCTTGAGGACAAGCGGTGCTGAGAGTCCCGTCTGGATGGAACCCAGCCAGATAGGTTGGTCGGCGTCAAGGGTGATCTACATGGAACTCTGCCCAAGTAGTCGCTGGGCGGTGAATGGCGTCAGGAACATTCCCTCGACCAAGACCAGTACCGGGCCGGAGGCGACTGCGGAGATCCCAGCGGCGGCTTGCCTCTGGAGCGTGGGGCTGACATTGGTGGCGCTCCAGGCACTGGCATGGACATAATGTCCCAGGCCGTCTGGAGGGCTTCAGGTGCGGATGGCATCCGGACATCTGGAGAGGCCTGTTCTGAAGGGGCCGGGCTACTCCACTCAACGTGAGTCAGAGGCCTGGGGCCCGGTGGGGATCAAGGACTGCCCGACATGGGCCTAGCCTCTGTCCCAGACTTCCCTCGGTGCCACTGTGAAGAGGGAGTCTTCCTGGCCCTCTTTGGCGTGCCCCCTGGATGGGAAGCGATGCTGACTGGTCGATGGCACTGGAGGGTCGCCGCATACCGATGCCGCGGTGCTGGGTACCGGTTTGGAGTGGCGTGCTGGAGTCGGGGTCAGTGCCGACTCCATCAGGACGGCTCGGAGCCTAATGTCCCTTTCTTTTTTGGTCCGAGGCTTAAATGACTTACAAATCTTGCACCTTTCACTGATATGGGTTTCTCCCAAACAGCGCAAACAGTTTGCGGGCGGGTCACTTCTTGGCATAGAAAGCCTACAAGAACCACATGATAGAAACCCCAGGGCACGGGGCATGCCCCAGCCCAGGCTCACTGACTAAACTAACTGAACGGCTAACTAACTACAGGTACTAACACTGAACGAACAAACAGTTCTGGGGACGAGCTACAGCAAAGCTCGAGCAGAGCAGTTCCGACGCACCTTCACTGGCGGCAAGAAGGAACTGAGGGTCGGGGGAGCGTGGAGCTCCCCTTATACTGCGCCAGGCAGGCGCCACTGCAGGGGTCGCAGGGGGTGCTCCCCCCCCCCTCCCCCCACGGGTACTGCTAGGGGAAAAACTTCCGGCACCAGTGCACATGACGAGCACACACACCTATTGTGGAATACACATGAGCAATCACTAGAAGAAGAACAGATAGTTAAAATACTTGGAAAGAAAACCTTTCCTGTAACAGAGGAAGGGTTTCTTTTGTTTCGTTTTTGTTTGTTTGAAACAGCTGTTATACAGCATATTTAGAGTATGTTCCTAATATGGAAGAGTAGCTTGGTAAGGAACTTGAAATCTGTTTAAGGCTTTTTATAAACTACAAGTAAAAAGGGTGGGGTGGGGGGGAAATCATGTCATGAAATATACATGTACACTGCTCTTTTATACTCTAAAGTGCTTTAGAATAGTTCGCCCTCTGAATATCTTGTCAGGTAGAACAACAGCAGCTAGTTTTGGAAGAGAATCTTGTGCAAGGAATGACTAGTACTGTTCAGAGAAGAGTTACTACAAAACATTCTCATCTCCCTCCAGTCCGCCCACACCCATCTTTCTCTCTTCCCCGTCACCAAAACAATAAAGCACAATTGGGGCACCTTATGACGAAGTAGTGTGCCTCTCTGTCTCATCTTCATGCCACCGTTGGTGCTAAGGACACTGAATGCTTCCTTGATGCAGTTATGTCTGTTCCACATTTGATCAGCCATGGTTCAGAGGGGAGGATTTTTCACTGGGATTTCTTAATACTTAATTTAAAAAATGTAAATATTTAAAAAAATATATAAACCACAAGGCAGTTTTATAATATATCATAAGTTCAACAAACAGCCAACAGCCTCTCCTTGCATGAGAGTTTGTGTTTGGTTTGGCTGCCACCAAACTAACTTAGCATTGTCTGTCCCAAACTGTCCATGCCACAATAATGAGAAAGGTCATTGAGAGAATGCAATACACACTGACATTCACTATCAATATATAACCCCATAAGAGTGTTGGAGACAATAGACTCCTGTCATATGGTAAGAGTATCACCTTTTGTAACCCTGAACCAAATCATGTGACAATGGCCAAGATATAGAAGATCAGTTTCTCCTTAGTACCCCTATATATCACAACTTTATCGTATGAGTTGAGAAGGGGGATATATGTGATAGCCATTCCCCTATGACTCTTCTAGATAAAAGTTTAAATAATTGGGGGTTTTTTTAACGTCAGAATATTTAAGCAAGGCTGCTAAATAATCAAATCGCAGAAATGTACAAACTACTTGAAGTTTCATGTCACTTGGTTTCTCTACAGGTCCTTCAGTATTAGGCCATCCCTGGTTTAAGAAAGTATGTCCATCAGAAATATGCACAAGAACATCTGTAATTATGTATTTGCCACAAGATCTCTGTAAACATTTCTATGTGACAATTAAAGACCTCCAAATGCAGTTAGAAGCCAATATAAAGGAACATGTCTCAATTCAGTTTAAGTGCGCTGAAAAGCTCTGTGACAGTGTTGCCAAACGAAAAAGCAACAATCATGGTTTACTTTTATGTAGTATTGATATAGTACCCATCACCATGATATCTGAATGCTTATTGTACTGAACATTTTTTAACACATCTTGCATCTTTCCCTGGCCAGATTTTTGGGTGTCCTGCATGAAGAAAGGAAGGTTTCAATAGCATCTCACATCCACTTAGGCAACAACACCTAGCTACAAAATACACAGTGACAAAGGGAAGCTAATTTCTAGCTTTTCATCTTATCTCTATGGTAAACAGCTCAAGTATAAGAATAAATACTGCTGTCACTTTTAAGAGAGTAAGACTTTACTTTAGCCAGTCATTTATACCCATTCTCCCAAATGCTAGCAATCAATTGAATGTTGAAAAGCTGTTTACAGCTGTATGCTGTAAATTACATAATTCCAGTATGCATTTTAGTTATGACCTGTCCAGCCCCAATAGTAAATGTATATAAAATATTTTCCAAAAGAGAGGCTCTCCGTCTATAAATAGTGCAACTGCTCACCAGTGCTTTTTATAGTTTTCTAGGTCCATTATACATGTTAATGCTATGAATATCACTCTCCCTTAGTTACCTTAGAGAACATGGTATAGATATAGGTACTTTTATGGTCCACATTACCATAGAGTTTGTGTATTTCCCAAAATAGCATATAGAAAAAACAGCTAGATTCATTTATAGGTCTGGGAGTTGTTTTTTGTTTGTTCCGTTTTTTTTTGTTTATGTTTTGTGTGCAGGAACAGGTGTATTGTGTGTCTTTGTCAAAAGTAAAAATAATGCAGACAGAAGTCCAGGAGCAAAGTGGGAGCTATCCAGTTATTGCACTGAATACAGCACATATGACTACCTGCCTCGTGGGCAGGTGGTGTATGCGTGCATTTGATGCAAGCAACTCATGGCCCTTAGAGAGACAGTATAGACTCTTGAGGCCAGAGTTGCTGAACTGGAGGAGCTAAAGGAAACAGAGAGGTATATAAAGGAGACTTTCAGGGACACAATAGAGCAGTCCCACCCCCCAGCCTGCCAGCCTCTGTGTTGTTAAGGAGTATGAAAGTCTCAGGGTAGAAGAACATCAAGCTGGAGCAGAGGGACACAACCCCATAGTTGGGACCCTCCTTCCAGATGATGTCATGTTCTGGTCACCTCAAAAAAGATATATGAGAATTGGAAAAGATGCAGAGGAGGGCAACAAAAATTATTAGGGGTACGGAAGAGCTGCCATATGAGGAGAGATTAAAAAGACTGGGGCTGTTCCTCTTAGAAAGAGACAACTAAGGGAGGCTATGACAGAGGTCTATAAAATCATGAATGATATGGAGAGTGTTATTTACCCCTTCGTGTAACACAAGAAGGAGGGGTCATCCGATTAAATTAACAGGCCTCCGGTTTAAAACAAACAAAAGGAAGTACTTCTTCACCTAATGCACAGTCAACCTGTAGAACTTGTTGCCAGGAGATGTTGTGAAGGCCAAAATTCTATCTGGATTCAAAAAAGAATTAGATAAATTAATGGAGGGTAGGAACATCAATGGCTATTAGTCAAGCTAGTTAGGGATGCAACCTCATGTTCCGGGTGTCCCTAAACCTCCAACTGCCAGAAGCTGGGATTGGGTGACAGTTGGATCACTCGAATTTGCCCTGTTCTGTTCATGCCCTCTGAAGCATCTGGCACTGGACACTGTCAGAGACAGAATATTGGGCTAGGTGGATCATTGTTATGACCCAGTATGGCCTTTCTTATGTAACTGGGAAGAACTTAAGAAGGGAAAGTGAAGTTCAATAAATTAGTTTGGCATCTAGTTCTGAAAGTGGTGCTCTGTAGTAATTCTTATCTTTTGCAGGAGTACATTCCATAGTCTACGTTCAGCTACTGTGAAGGTTTTAATCTGCACTCATGGGCTACCACCTACTGCTCAACATTTTTACTATTCCAAGGGAACATAGCTGGTTTCTTCCCCTCTTCTCATGCTTCACATCTGAACCAGCTTTCATGGAGGTAAAGGCATAAGTCATCAGTTCACCAGTAAAGAAAACTAGAAATAGATGTCTTCAGCATTTTCCAATTCACTGTTGTGAGTTTTAAATCTCAACACACTAGAGGATACATTTTAGGAGTATTTTTTTTGAGAGAAAGAGAGAGAGTCAATGATTTTAAAAGATTTTACCACGTATTCATGTGTTAGTCTCGCTACAAAGTCTGGATTTTTAGTGGACTCCATTAGATCACAAGAGTATAATACACAGGAGGGGGAAAAGGAGTTTTGTTAGAGAAGCCCTCCTAACAAATTAAATATCCAAACACTGTAATTCCTTTAATGCCAGCCTAACATGTTCATCTTCCACTTACTTTAAGCCTTTTATTAATGAAGTATTTAAAAGGTTTGATTTCCAGAGCTAAAAAGCAGAGAACATCCTCAAATCCCACACACTTTTATTCTCCAGAAATGAGATGATAATATCACCTCCCCGTCCTTTTACCTGTGCCACTTCTCTCTTCCTGAGCCTAAAACACCCCATGCAACTGATGCCTGGGAGAGCTCACTACTCACTACATCCCCAGAGGTGGGGCTGTTACATCCCTATTGCAGACATTGCATCCCAGCACCATCCATAGCTGCCCACCCCAAAACTGTGGTACCAGTGCCACTATCACCCAGCCCCACCTGATCCCTGAAACTTGTATCCTATCTACCATGGCCTCAAAGAGTTCCTGCTTTATTGGTACAGTTTCTCTACCTGCCAGCCTGCTCCACTCCACGGTTTCTTATCTCTTCCCTCAGCCCCTTCCCCTCACCCCTCTTCCCTCGTTTCAGAAGGCAATTAGCAAAACAGGCATAATGTTTGATTTCAAGAGATATGTCATGACAATTCACAGATGCTCTGAGTCTCTTGTTCTGATGGCATTTTTTTATCTGGCTTCTTAGCTTACTGTTTTTTATAAGTTAAAAAATAGTTTCAGCTTCTGTGTTATAATAAGCCTTGTGAATACGCTTCATCCAATTTTCGTAAATGACCACTTCAGTCAATGAGAGAATTTGGAGAAATTATCTAAGAAACGGTCTGAAATAAATCAAGTATTCAAATACCTTCATTTTAAACATTTGAGCATCACCAAGACGGAAACGTTTGCATGCATAATCCTACCTTTCAATCATTATTTCCATCCAAGTTCCCAAAACTGCTAGTTAATGCATATGCACACAGGATCTTTTTGCTGTATAAACTATCTTCTTACTCATCAAAAGCCAAAGTCATCTGTTTTGATGTCAGATTTATTACTGTGGCAATAGACTGTGATGTCACAGATGATACTGTGACATCACTGTTTGTACAAATAGGATATCTTGACTGTGAAGGGAAGAAGATTTTGATATATTCAGCTACAGAACACCTTAAGCAGTGTCAGTGATCTAATTAAACCTACATACAGGATATTCAAATATAAGATTAAAATTCTGTGTTTAATTGTTAGGCAAAAATTAGTGAGATTAAATCTCTTGGATTAACATAACAGTTCATACAGTCTTCAAACAGCAAAAAAAAAATAGTTATCTTTTCCGTAACTGGTGTTCTTCGAGATGTGTTGCTCATGTCTATTCCACAATAGGTGTGTATGCTCACCACGTGCACCGGTGTCAGAAGTTTTTCCCCTAGCAGTACCCGCAGAGGAATGCCCCTAGCGACCCCTGGAGTGGTGCCTCCATGGTGCGGTATAAGGGGTGCTGCGCGCTCCCCACTCCCTCCGTTCCTTCTTGCCAGACAACTCCAACAGAGGGGAAGGAGGGCGCCCTCCAGATCCCTGGAGACATCCTGCTCGGTACCATGCTCCTTGACGACGACCGCAGGTGGTGGGGCACGGGATCTGGATGCAACTGTGTGGCCCACACCCATGTCGTCTCAGCACCTTGAGGGGTGGGACAACATGTGGCTGCCGGGGGCACGCATGGTTGTGATACCACCGAGTGGGAGTCCCTAGAGTGAGTGCCCTGGACTTGGTGGTAGGCCCCCGGTGTCCAGAAGGGCCATTGCGCGGGCCCCTGCCACTGCGCCTGCTGTGCCGTGAATAGTGGGACTCTGCCTCTGAGTCCAATGATGTGGGCCTGGAGCGGTGGGTCTGGAGCAGTGGGTATCAAAGGCAGGGGAAGGCTCAGCCTACCCAAAGTGCCTGTGTGTCCCCTCCCACACTCCACCCCCAGACCCCCTCCTGCTTCCTGCCGCGGCTCTTCTATTGTTCGGGACATGGCTGCCTGGACACAGTGGTCACCCTTCCTGTGTCCTTGAGTGCTTCTACTGGTGGCTCAACCTGCAGGTGTGCGAGGGAGTCCCCTTCGACAAACCCCAGCCCTCTCTGTTTCTGGTAACGGATGCGTCAGTGATGGGATGGGGTGGTCACCTGGAAGAACTACAGCCGCAAGGCCTCTGGTCGCAGGTCAAGCTCTCACTCCACATCAACATCAAGGAGTTGAGGGCAGTCCGATGAGCATGCCAAACCTTCCAAGCCCAATTGCAAGGGAAGTGTGTGGGGGTCATGACAGACAACGCAGCTGTGCTGTTTTACATAAACAAGCAGGGTGGAGCTCATTCCTCTCCCCTATGTTGGAAAGCCCTCAAGCTGTGGGACCCCAAAGCCCACTCTATTCACTTGGAAACATCTTACCTCTCAGGTTGCCAGAACAAGTTGACGGACTACCTCAGCAGTTCCTTCCACAACCATGAGTGGTCCATCCACCCGGACATGATACACAGGGTTTTCCAGAGGTGGGGAGTTCCCCAGATCGACCTGTTTGCCACACGCAACAGAAAATGCCCATGATTCTGCTCCTTCCGGAATCACAGTCCGGGCTCGCTTGCAGATGTGTTTCTTCGTTCCTGGACGGACCATCTGTTGTATGCATTCCCACCGTTCCCACTTGTCCACAAGGTTCTGCTCAAGAGCTGCAGACACAAGGCAGCGGTCATACTGGTGGCACTGGTGTGGCCTCATCAGCCCTGGTACACGCGCTCCTGGAGCTGTTGGTGGACACCCCAATTGAATTGCCCCTGGTCCCGGACCTGATCACCCAAGACCACAGTCACCTTCACCACCCTGACCTCCAGTCCTTTCACCTCACGGCTTGGAAGTTTCATGGCTAAACCCCATAGAACTCATGTGCTCTGAGCCTGTACGGGTGGTCATTCCAAACCCACCTGTCTTCCCCTCTGTCAGAGGAGCTGGCAAGAAGCAACTGAAGAGCTGCAGGGTCAGCAGGATCCTATATTCACTGCCATGGAGGTGCCACTCCATGAGGCTCCACAGCCAACCAGATAGGTGCTGCTAGGGGAAAAACCTTCCGACAACCGTGCACACAGTGCATGCACACCTAATTGGAATGGACAAGAGCAACACATCTTGAAGAACAACAGTTACGAGAAGGGGAGTAACCATTTTTTCCAATGACAGTCACAGGCGGAAAGAAGGAACTGAGGCGGGTAGCGGGGCAGCAGGCCCCCTATATAGTGCCATTAGGGCGTGACTCCTGGGGGCACCAGTGCTGACCCAACAGCTATCACTGTGGGAAAAACTTTCGGGCAGCAGTGCAGGCACACCTACATTGGAATGGACATGAGCAAGCACTTGAAGAACAGACAGAACCTTGCAGCCAGACTTCCCCAAAGAGCTGAGAATGGCCATGGCTGCATAAGGTTCTGGAAAGGGGCACATCATGGGAGACAGTTCTCTGTAGGAAAGGTCTCTGAAACCCCTCTCCAAGAAACTAAGCTCGTAGGAATTTGGAGATATATACCTAACTTGGTCACATATCTCCATGATTGTCCTTTGATTTTTCCACCTATTCTGCCAAATTCTACTGACATTTGCTTGTCCATCCCCTAACTCAACCTTTTCAAAGAGCATATATGGTACTTCAGGGCTGAATTCAATCGACTCAAGCAGGCAGAAAAAATAGCTATGGGCTTTCTACTCTGTGAAGTAGACAGACTGGCTCAGTTCCACCCTGTATTGCTCTCCCTTGGGAGAAGGGGGCAGAGTTGAAGATAGACAAACCTAATCTTAGCTGCACCCACTTCCCTTTTTCCAGTGGATGGGGGCAAACTGTTGGTGTAGAATGCTCTTGGATTTCACATTCCTTCACTAATTTTGACTTTACATAGATCATGTTGTGCTCTACCTTCAAAAGTTACAATTCTAAAGAATACATTAAATTGATATTGCAAGTACTTGGACTAATTTATGCAGGTTTTCACAGATTATTTCTCCCAGTGCCTGTGCTAATGACCTGGATTAGGTCATCTGTAGGAACTGAACCCAGAGTTTTATGAAATTTTTATACATGGTCTAGACTCCAGCAAGTGACAACTAGCCCTACTGTTTACATGGGTTACAAATGAAACAATCAAAACTCCAACTTCCAAATTGTTGGATGCTAGCAAATCAAGTCTCTCATTTCAGGAATATTGATTGAAGCACTAGGCTGTTCAGTGCCCATAGCCCTGGAGACAGTGGAACATCATGCACATGCCACAGAGGAACCAATTTAGCATGTAGCTCTCCCCTGGGTGTTGTAGACTACAGGTAAAGTAGTTCCTATCAAAGATGGTGACTGGCATACATTGGGGTTACATCAGTGACCATTCTGAAGTTTTTCCCCCCCAGCAAGTTCCAAGTTTTGGGAGATTATTAATAAAGAATAGAAGTAAAGGAAAGAGATTCCAAAGGTCTATGGCTTTCCTAGGAGCAGAGGAAGAAGCTTCTATGAGCACAGTTGCAAGATTGGAGCCAGGGATACAGGGTATTTAGCCACAACGGAGGTTCTGAAACTTCAACCTTATCCTCTGAGGCCTAGGTGTGTGATCTAATCTTTTCCAGACTAATACTGTGACTGCATTATGAAGGGTCCAGTAAGATCTCTGGCCTGAACTCCTCCCCATAGCACAGCAAGAGACTGTGGGAGTGTACAGAACCCCTCCTGTAGTTTCAGGCAGGGGACATACCTTTTGGTCTTCTACTTGTGCTTTTTGGTGGTCATGCTAGGAGAAAGGAGAAAAATTGTTGCTTAGGCTGTGTGTAGTTGCAAGGTATCAGCACTGAACCTTTTCAGATAAAAGCTCATTTCTCTAGGTTAACTACAGCTGATAAGAAATTTAACACAACTGTTATGTCCACACAACAGGTTAAGTGGTCCATTTACGTTCCTTCATTAGTATATTCACACTTAGGGAGTCAGTTTGTCAGAGACTTTAGCCACTTTTATCTGACACCTTTAGACTACATCTAGATGCCTCTGAAGGCTCCCCCACCCTCTCAAAAATCCACTTGTCTTTTGCTCTTATATTGTACCCTCTTCAGGGCCAGGAATTTATTTCTGGTTTTAAAACATTGTTAGGTTGCCAGCCCTTGAGGGATTTCTGTGAGACCACTTAAGGAACTTTAGCTACTTATTCATAGGACGCTCACGTTGTCCGATATTACCTTTCTGATCTGTCAGCTAAAAGCAGCCCCTATTCAGGAGGCAACTGCAGTTGGCATCTGCCACTGCTATTGTTCACCTCTCAGCTACTTAAGTTTGTTAATTTTAAAAAATAATCTACCCTTGACAAAGAAAAAGCCACTTAAGGGAAGAATTTGTTTCCCCAGACAACAGTGTAGTTAAGCACAGATGACTTCCTTGAAGCAGCAGCTCCAATAAAGATTTCAGCTTTTTCAATATTATACTAGACACTTAAATGTTGATGTTTAGCATGAAGCTGAGCAGCTGCTTTAGGTAAGGGAATCCTTCCTACTGCATGATTGACATCAGACACTTTAAGAAAGCCAACAAGGCCTGTTCCCATGGATGGGATATTGACTCCCACAATTTAACTGTTTCAAGTCCAAGCTTAAATAAAGTTGTGTGGCAGCTGAAGTTTTCAGAGTAACTGTGGTCCATACCCACTCAGAGATGCACTAGTGGTATATCTTGAGTCTGTGAAGCCATGTTGGTTGGAATGTTGTCATGACTTTTCCCTTGCAGCTTCTAGGCTGTGGAGGGAGGGGGAGGAGGAGGAGGAAAGGAATCTGGGTACCAATTACCTCAACTGGAGAGTTGAAGTTAGGACTTAGAAGAGGGGAAGGTGGGGAGTGGACCATGCATAGGACACCACTAAATCATGCAGAGGTGAGGTAAATCACTTGTTTCCAGACCATCAATCAGTATGACTGCCACACCTGTTAGTGAAATAACTTGCATTCTCTCACAAATAAGATTCATTCATAAACACTTTTATTCTTAGTCAGCTTTAAGGTTGAACTGTACATGCAGAGTTGCATAAATCACAAGATTTACAGTGGATTCTATTCTATGGTAGAGTGCAATCCAAAATCCTTTTACAGTATAAAAAGACAGATTTTAACATCAAGACTTTGAAACATAGGAGTATGGGGGTTAAAGCTTCCCCAAATATTTCAGCTCTTCTAGATACCTAGTTACTAGGTACTGTATGCCAGACATGTTTAGTGAGTGAGGAGCTGTATAACAGATTACAACTTTTAAACATCCAGATAGCATAACATTAAATTACTTTTCCCATATTTCTGGCAATAAAGAGAAAGCCAAAACCCCTGCCATCTGCAACCAGCTCTTACAGACAAAATAATTACTCCCTTGCCTGTCTAGGGTGTTACAGTGTTAATGCACCAAGAAAAAAAAACAAACATTCCCTTCATGGCATTTCTATCTCACATTAGCTAAAAAAAGCAATGTAACAAAAATAAGGTATAACAATCTTTGAAAATAAATATAAAGAGGGAATGCAGATAGTGTCAATTGTTTTGGCAGGTAACATTCATAATATACAAAATATAACTTATTCAAATTAGCCAAGGACATCCTCAATTTTCTGTAAGCTTGCTGGCTATTTTAGTCCACTTCCTCCATACGTGAAGTGTCATCATCTCCTTCAAGTGGTGGCATCTCCTCAGCAACCGCTGGGCTAGTTTCTTCCGTAGCAGCATCATCTTCATCAATGCCTGTACAAAAAGCACAAGTGTACAATTAAGACCATCCAGAAAGAGATTAATCTCTAATACTACAGTTCACGACAAACAATTCTATGTCCTTCATAATCATAGGCAAGACTGATTACTCAACTGCACCCTCAATTATTTGGACAAGAAAAAATGTTGATCTGCAGCCATTAAATTTCTCCCAAGAATAGTATGTACACATGAACTAGGATTATAAATTCAATAGTTTTACTTACCAAGACCAAGTTTGATCATTCTATAAATACGGTTAGCATGTGTCTGGGGATCCTCCAAACTGAAACCAGAGGACAGGAGTGCGGTTTCATACAACAAAATAACCAGATCCTTCACTGACTTGTCATTCTTGTCAGCCTCTGCTTTCTGCCTTAGTGTTTCAATGATGGAATGATCAGGATTTATCTCAAGGTGTTTCTTTGCTGCCATGTAACCCATTGTGGAGTTGTCTCTCAGTGCTTGGGCCTTCATTATCCTCTCCATATTGGCAGTCCAGCCATACGTACTTGTTACAATGCAACATGGGGAGGTCACCAAACGATTGGAGACCACAACCTGTTGAGTGGAAACATTAATTACCACAAAGTTGGTGGTTTCTGTAGGGTTTAAGATACTACAGGTATGCTGAACTGCAGCAATTGTTTAGAGTACCTGCATAAGCTAAGTGATAAAATACAGCAGGACCCATGATGCAGTCAACATCTGTAGATCCACATCATAAAGTGAAATTTGAAGATACTTTAATTTAAAGTCCAATGGACCATCTACTAACTGACTAATCTTGTTTCACTCTGATTAGAAACCAAAGCATCTCCCACCACTTCATAGACTCAAATTGATTATAAAGACTAGATGTTCCAACCCTATTTTTTTTGGTGGGTGAGAAAGTAGTAACAACTGTACCGATAGACTATATGCTAGTTACTACTGTTGGATAAAAAAAAAATTTAGTAGTTGAGTCATGCCTTAATCTTTTTTGCATCTAAAGGGATAAGGGGCACACAGATTGCCTGATTATTATATAGTTTATTTAAAAAACCTAGCTAGTAATTTTAGGATGAGACATGGAGTATTAAATACTTTTTGCCAAGCAACACTAAGTAGAACAGTTTTACACATTCCTCATTCTTCGCTTTGCCTTAAAACCACACACACTTAACCCTGAGAAGTGTTCCATATAAGACAGGAATGATAAACTAGCAATACTTGTGGTGCTAGAGCTCAAGTGCTGACTAAAGGCTGTCTCGTTAACACTTAGGACCATTCCTCACAATAGCCTGTAAGAGCTTACTAATCAGAAGAGTGACGCCTACAAAGAGCGAGAGGTTCATCATACCTTTTCCACTTTCTTTTCAAGTATGTCCTTCATGATTTTGCAGAGGTTTTCAAACTTTGCCTTCTTCTCCTCCTGTTTCTTTTTCTCCTCTTCATCCTCTGGAAGCTCCAAACCCTCCTTTGTTACAGAAACTAAGGTCTTGCCTTCAAATTCCTTTAACTGCTGCACACAGTACTCATCAATAGGTTCAATCATGTAAATTACCTCCAGACCATGTTTGCGAAGGCGTTCCACAAAAGCAGAATTTGCTACCTGATCTTTGGTTTCACCTGAAAGAAGAATTCCACTTTTTAATTTAAGCCACAACTACTGACTACAGTAGATGAGTATAGAAACTGTCCCTTCTCTAGGTATTTGAGATTCTCATATAAGTAAGCTTGAGTTGTCCCAGAAGAGCAATGGAGCAGCAGACGGCCAGGTTGTTCTGTACAGATGACTGGAAATTGAAGACTGGCTAAAATGCTAACCTTCTTTTGGTGCTTGTGGAAAGGGGCCTTGCAATTTCAGCCTAAGGTGCCCAAAGTAATTTGTGAAGTGCACTACTGAGCCACCCTGAGGCCATCTGTCTGAGGGACTGCTTACAAAAGTGGAGTCTCCCTTCCAATGTGTCAGATACAAGCCTGAAAGGACACTGGGCTTTCCTATTTGTCCTCTGCAAAGAGGCTGGCACCTGCTCCCTCAACAGGTTCAGCCTTATCCTTGAGCAGCTCTGAACCTAGTCATGAAATCCAGAAGCTTGAAGCCGTTTGCCTAAGGCCACTTGGATTTTGACGCTAAGCCACACATGCCCTTTTATAGAAGGGTCTTAAAAGCTGGGCATTTATCAGGATGAAAGATAAGCTATACCGGTCCCTTAATCATGGAGGCCTAGCAATCCATGGTTGAAGGACAGCAATTGCAGATTGGTAATACCTACTCCAGAAGAGATCACAGCTCATGAATTTAGCATGTTGTACTTTTAATACATCTCTAATTTCTCAGACAGACATTCTCAAACACTAGGTGAAGTACCACAGGAATCCTAAGAAGCCAATTTAAGTGTGTTGAGTTGAAGTTTGAGACTATTGCACCAAGAACTTCTACTTCAGCACCTGAAATTGTTGTAGTTCTCTCCCCCCAAAAAGGAAGTAAATTCAAAAGATAAGGAATGGCAAAAATATGGAGACTGCCTCTGTTATTTCAGAGGCTCCCTAGCAGTCACTGACATTCCTGACTGGAATGTTTGCAAGGTATAAACTGGGGCCATACAAATGCCAACAGAAACCTTGTTTGTGTCCAGCACTGCTTCTCTCAAAAGACAGCTACTTAATTCTTGAACATTAGACTGGGAACAAAGACCCACAGAGGTCAACTCCATGAGTACGGAAAATACACAAGCATGACATTTAGAACATGGATACTTGTCACTGATTCCATCAGGTGCTCAGAAGAGAAATATTCACCATGTAGCTTGCCTCCTTGTGCATTTTCCAACATGCACGGATATTGTTGTGTGGAGTTCACCTGCGTATGACTACTAAGGGATTAAATGGAATAACCTTGCTTCAGACAGGCTTTAAAAAAAAAAGGACCTCTAAAAAGGTAGCTCTAAGTTAAAGAAAGACTCACTTGTGAAAGGTTATACATGTTTTTGTATTGCTGGCTCACTTGTTCAATTATAGACTAATCCCAACATGCAGTGTTCATGTGGTGACAGCATATGGTATGATAGCCTATGGAGCAAGAACTGCCAGTCCACAACAAGACTATTTAAAAAACAGATAGGACAAGTAGTTGGAAAGCATCTACCTATGACACAAGTTCTGGTGCCTGCCTGAGTCATTAGATAGCAAGCAAAGGTCCAGTACATTTGGAAGCTTTTAAACACCAAAGCTGAAAGTAGTTGCAATTGACTTACCTGTAATGTAATATATGTGTTTCTGGTTTTCCTTCATCCGAGTACAATAGTCTTTCAAAGAGACCATCTCATCACCAGATGCAGAAGTGTAGTACCTCAACAATTCTGAGAGTTTCTTTCGGTTTTGGGAATCTTCATGTATGCCAAGCTGGGGAAAAAAAAAAAAAAACACTAAATATAAAATCTCACCTTTTCAAACTACATGCTCATACTGTGCAAGTGTCAATAATAAAAGCAGATAATATAAATCCTTGATAGAAGCCACCATGCAAACAGACCAAGTTCTTGCTAAAATACTAAAAGGTCACCGACCTTAATATTTTTAGAGAACTGCTCATAAAATTTCTTGTAGTTCTCCTTGTCTTCTGCTAATTCAGTGAAGAGTTCCAAGCATTTCTTGACCAAGTTCTTTCTTATAACTTTCAGAATCTTGCTCTGCTGCAGCATTTCACGGGAAATATTTAGAGGCAGATCTTCAGAGTCCACCACTCCCCGCATGAAGTCTGTAAGAAAATGCGTGTCAAATCTTGCAGACTAAGAGAAAGCTTTACAATGAGATTAATAATCTTAATAACTTAGATGTATTACAAATACATAGTAAAAGGTTTTTGGGGTTTTTTCCTTTTTTTCCATTTTATTTTATTTTAGTTTAGAGGCTTGCGTTTTTTAATAGAGCAGGGGTAAGCAAACTTTTTGGCCCAAGGGCCACAGCGGGGTTGCGAAACAGTATGCAGTTCCAGGTACGGAAGGATGTGCCTCTGCAAACAGGCTGGCCCCCAGCCCCTATCTGCCCCCTCCCACTTCCTGCCCCCCTCAGAACTGCCAACCCATCCAACCACACACACCCCGTCCCTGACCCCTATCCACACACCTGCCCCAGCTCCCCCGACCCATCCACCCCCTCTTTGTCCCCTGACCACCCCCACCCGGGACCCCCCAGGACCCCCCCCATCCAACCCCCTGCTCCCTCTTGTCCCCCTCCTGGGACCCTCCCCAATCCAACACCCCCTGCTCCCACCCCCCCAAACCTCTGCCCCATCTAACTGCCCCCCCGAGACCTCCTGCCTCCCCCTGCCACTCAGAGTGGCAGACAGGCTTATCGGAAAGCCTGGGAGGTGTGTGGGCACAAGCCACACTGCCCACGCAGTGGCATAGCTGCAGGAGAGTGGGGGCAGCGGGGTAGGGACCAGGGGCCAGCCTCCCTGGCCAGGAGCTCAGGGACCAGGCAAGACAGTCCCGCAGGCCAGTTTGCCCACCTCTGCTCTAGGGAGTTCCTTTTCTCCAAAAGGAAACTTTAAAGAATCAGATAATCAACCCTCTTCATTGTTCTGTCTTACGCTTCCACATTCACATCTTAAAGAAAAAGCCAAATCACATTTTAGTCACTATTTATGGACTCACAAAAGGTGTTTCTATTTTTTCCACCAATGTACATGACAGGTGATCAGAGGAATGTTACTTTTCAAATAAGGGCCTACTTACTCAGATATTCAGGGATTAGCTCCTCACAGTTATCCATGATGAAGACTCTGCGTACATACAATTTAATGTTATTCTTTTTCTTTCTGTTCTCAAACAAGTCAAAGGGTGCACGTCTTGGGACAAATAGAAGCGCTCTGAATTCCAGCTGCCCTTCCACAGAAAAGTGCTGCAAGAAAGTATGCCAAGGTTTAAGAATCTTTAAAGTTGGCTTGATGCATTTTACAGTGTTTGGAAGACATTCATGGCCACTTCACTTAGCTGGGGCTATGACGTCTAAGAGACATTTTTGACATCTTCACTAATAAAAGCGCATTGCTTTCTTAATCAAGGTTGTCAATCAACAGCATAGCAAGAGTCAGAAGCTGTTCTCCTAGTCTCCACCAGCATGCAGGTCTTAGTGGAAGGCATGTTCAACTACTGTAGAATTTGAACTCTACAGGAGGTTCCCCATTCTCTTTAGGCAGGGCTCCTATGGTGCCATAAGAACCTACCATCCATTATATTTAGTCTGTTTTGCATGTATTCACCTTGATTGTCAGAGACGTTTCCTAACTGTAGAGAAACTTTACCGATCAGAGCCTGAGAAATGCTGCTGCCTACATTAGGTTTAAGAACTTAACTTGGTTTTACAAGGCCTATGCTTTCTAGTTTGTTTCAGATGTGCACAAATCAAGTGATATAAAAAAAACTCTGAATATCCTCAAGTTAGAAAATTGCTGTAGCACTCCGTGTAACAGCAGTTTTAGTAGGCATATAGTGAAACTTTCATCACCCTCAACCAAGCAGAGAGATCTCTTCAAGTACTTAGATATCTTTTTATTAAGACAACAAACCTAGACAACACCCAAAGCACACAACTGAAGTAGGATCTACTGGGCTTTCAGCCATTTTGATTTCAGATATGAGTCCTACTTACTTTCACTGCTAAGTGGTCTTCCCAATCATTGGTCAGGCTTTTGTAGAATTCTCCATATTCCTCATTGGTGATATCATCTGGATTCCGTGTCCAGATTGGCTTGGTTTTGTTGAGCTCCTCTTGGTCAATGTATTTCTCCTTAATCTTCTTTTTCTTCTTCTTGTCCCCATCTTTCTTTTCTTCCTCCTCATCAGAGCCAACATCCTCAATCTCTGGTTTGTCTTCTGTCTTTTCTTCTTTTTCCTCTTTCTCTTCTTCTTTTTCCTCTGCCTCATCATCACTTACTTCCTTATCCCGTTCTTTTTCCACCTAAAAAGATTAGAAGTTTAAGTGGAAGATTGACTTCATAGCATGTTATACGAGTTAGAGGCCCTGATAAGCTTTTCATGCATGCCCATGTCCTCAACTGTTTTGGGCTGGATACCCTATATATACTGCAAACACCAAGTTCTCTCCCCTTGCTCATCCTAACCTCTAATTAAAGATTTAATGTAAAAATGTGATAAAATTATCTGGTTTTTTAACTACAGTATTGCACTTGGTTTTCTGTTACCTAGCATCCCAGTGTTTAAGCATAGAGAAGAAATCAAAAAGTAGTAGTGCTGTACAATCCTGAATAGCTAGACATGGTTTGCACTGGGAAAAAACCAAACAAGTTTATCTGGTGAAAGCCTTGTTAAAAAAAGACAGACGGAGGAGAAGTATTTATTAAGTCATTCTAAGACACTTTAAGGATGCTCTGTAAGGAGGGCCTCTGATTTTTAGTTTCAACTGATGAACAGCAACAACACACCTCTGATAAAGCCAGATTTCATTCTTCTTGTATCCAATAAAGATCAGAAAAACATCAGAACTGGTTACTTATATCAAAGGGGCTGTCTACACACAGCACTAATACAGACTACATGGGTGTAATTTCTAAAGCACACTAATGTGTTGCATATTAATTGTTCCATGTAAACCCTGCTGGTGCACACTAAAGGTTTGAAACAGTACTATGTTAGAGTGCAGTAGGGAACAACACTACAAAGAAATTACTTTGTTACAGTATAGACCAAGAGAAAGTCCTGAAAAAAACCCCTAGTCTTTGGACATTTACACAGAACTCAGAAATTGCTAAAATAAACCCCAAAACAAAGTTAAACTCCAAACAGAAGACTTCTGCATATGAAGCTAAAGTTTACTGAAACCATTAGGTTTAACCGTATATCTTTAATGATGTACGGTGTTATGCCACTCACTGCCCATCATGTTTTAGGTTATACATCTTTTACTCTATTCTGTGACTCCATGTATGAAGAGGACCAGGTCTGACAGCACTGTTGATTCCCAGGAGTCCCCAACAGCAAGTAAGGAAAAAGCAAGAGATTCTTAGACAAATGTTATATATAATACACACACTAGTATATTAATGATTTTTAATCTTGTCTATCACTTTAGAATAAAATTTTTGTACTGTTGAGATACTACGGCTAAACCTTCTATTGTACCACTAAACATTATAATGTGGTCATTTTGAAGTGATTAGATTTTACTAGTTTAATTTACTGTTAGCATTCCAACCTGAACACTTACAAAGAGTGTAATTGGATAACCAATGAACTGAGAGTGCTTCTTCACAATTTCCTTGATTCGTCTTTCCTCCAAGTACTCTGTCTGGTCTTCCTTAAGATGCAAAATAACCTTTGTACCCCGGCCCAGAGGTTCCCCTAGAATAAAGATTTAAGAGTTTTACTGCAAGCACCAATAATTGTGTTTGGCAAGGTGCTAGTTTAACTAGTCGGGTTTTTACATCTTGATCAGAAGTAAGATTCTAATTAAACACCTTATGCTTAAGATTATCCACGTTAGGTCCCTAATTTATTTGGGGACAGAGCTTTCCTGTACATCCACATCTACATAGTAATTTTATACTTACTTCCTTGTGTCATGCAGGTCACCTGCACTCATGCTTTTACAATAATGTATTAGCCCTCCTTTAAAACCTCATGATCTTTAATATAAGATATGCATCCTAACTACAATCCCTGCAGCATACAAACAAATCACAGCTCCCTTTGTAGTTGAGCTATCCTCTGAAATAAAAGTTTCTAATCTGAACTGCTACCTCACATTCTTATCCTTTTTACAAGAGAAATGCAGGACCACTGTTGCACTATTATTGTAACTTACTTACAACTGTGAATTAATTTTTCAGCAGAGGTTAAGAAACACTACCCTGAGGAGCAGTTGCTTTAACGGCAGTTTCGTTTTACATGATACCATATGCTACTGCTGTTCCATCTTCAAAACCGTTCCATAATATGGGGAAACACATTAATGAGGGGCTGCTTCAGAGCTATCTGTGCAACAGAATGTTAGCACTTACCATTATCAAGTCTTACAGTGAATGATCCTCCAGCAGAAGACTCCCAAGCATACTGCTCATCATCATTGTGCTTGGTGATCACTGTTACTTTCTCAGCAACCAAGTAGGCAGAGTAGAAGCCAACACCAAACTGACCAATCATAGAAATATCAGCACCTGCTTGCAATGCCTCCATGAAGGCTTTGGTGCCAGATTTGGCAATAGTACCCAGGTTGTTAACCAGATCAGCTTTAGTCATCCCTATGCCAGTATCCACAATGGTAAGGGTGCGATCATGCTTGTTGGGAAGAAGGTTAATTTTCAGATCTTTTCCAGAATCTAGTTTGCTTGGATCAGTCAAACTCTCATATCTGATTTTATCCAAAGCCTACAAAACAAGAGGCAATTATCAGATCCCTCAACACACTACTTGCATTTAGGTAGCAATGTCACTTAATTATTTCCATTACTTACATCTGATGAATTAGAAATCAGCTCTCTCAGGAAGATCTCCTTGTTGGAATAGAAAGTGTTGATGATCAGAGACATCAACTGAGCTATTTCAGCCTGGAAGGCAAAGGTCTCCACCTCCTCCTCCATTGGTTGGTCTTGAGTCTGCACAGCTTCTGGCATCTGTAGAAATAAGTGAAATTGTAGCTCTGTAAGACAGCTCTGTAGAAAGGCTCTTAAAACAAGCACATAGTATTCATCTGTTTTATGTTCAACCACTAGAACTTCTTTTAACAAGTACCACCACTTTGGGATAGAAGGGTTACTGAGAACATGGATAACATTTTAAATATATCAGACTGAATAAGAGAATCCCAGTTGGTATTCTCTTCTGGCGGGAACGCTCCAACTCTTATAGCCCTTATCTGGAAAGACCTGGCAGTGATGGATGAGCACAACTCTCTGCTCCTCAGGAGGACAAAGTTTTAAGTAACTCAGCAGCAATTTGCAAGATTGCCTACCATGCATTTTTAAGGAGTCAGGCTAATGTTGTGAATCTTTCAGGATTCTTCATCCTCAGAGTTGCAGGAGCCATTTAGAAAGGGAGAAGTGAAACTGTGTTGAATACCTGAATTGACTTCTAGATGTTCTGCCTTGTTTGTCTAAATATATGCACTTTTACACAAGTCAAAAAATCTAAGTGAGTTTCCAGAGCATCTAGGGACTGTCAATTCCCTCCAATCAAGGACTGAATACACAAAGTTAACATTACATACTAACCTAACTTCAGAGGCGACTGCTGGAAAGGCAGCGCGCGCCATACTAACCAGCATTTAAGTTTGACCTTATACAACATTTGGGACTAGAAAGTAACTTGCAAAACATACCGACACATATACCCTTCTAATGGCAGAAAGAAGAACTCACAATCTGGTTATTGTTTCCAGCAGCCACCTAATTTTTTTTTTTTTTGGCTGAGTGATCAGTCACAAATTGTGAGCTCTCCCCTCAAGGCTGTAGGGCAGATAACTCATACAACCCAAAAGTATGTATGTGCAACCGCACTGACTGTTTAACAGACAAAATGGCATTCTCTTGCTCATATCCCTCACCCAGGCAATGGTGCTATACATTAGTTGCAATGAGAGCACAATTTGGTATAATCCACTGGTTACTTCCTAGTTGCAAAAGAGCAGGTTTTGCAGTCTGGGGAAGCCCAGTGCCACAGTCACATCCCTGTTTTACCGGCTACAGTACCGGCTTGAACCGAATCCCCCTAAAGCTCAGAGGGAGACCTTACTAGCAATTTGACAGGCTTTAGAGTAACAGCCGTGTTAGTCTGTATTCGCAAAAAGAAAAGGAGTACTTGTGGCACCTTAGAGACTAACCAATTTATTTGAGCATAAGCTTGAGCTGTAGCTCACGAAAGCTCATGCTCAAATAAATTGGTTAGTCTCCAAGGTGCCACAAGTCCTCCTTTTCTTCTTACTAGCAATGTGCTTCTCCAGAGCCATAGCGCGGTAAGAAGCACCACGGAACCGGGTCAAGTTCAGATTCCAGCCTCCCCCACGGGGAGTACTGTACGTTGTACCGTTTACAGCGGGTAGAGCTGGAGACCAGGGAGGTATCAGCGCCGCACGCTCTCCACACATGGGGTCACAGCGCCCCCTACAGGCTCCGGCCGGGAACAGATTCTAGAAACTGCCAGAGCCTTCCCCCTCACCCCCCACCCCCAGCGCCTTCCCCACCCACTCGCCGCAAGAGCGAGTCCCTTGCGCCCTCCCCTCCGCAGCCGGTCCCCGCCTCTCTGCTCAGCTAGACACCCGCATCCACACGAGCTACCCCGACAGCCCCGTCTCCACCCCCCCCTCCCCGCGCGGCCAGTCTCCATCACCCCCCTGCCGCACGTGAGGCGGCCTCGTCCCCGAGCCCATCACCGCCCGCCGGCCCTTGCGCCGCCAGAGCCGGTCCGCTCCCCGAGCCTGCTCCGGCCCCTCCGCGTCTTTCCGTTCCCAGCAATTCCCCAGAACAAACGCGAATCCCCGCAGCAGCCGCCTAGGAGTCACTTCCCGCAAGGCCAGACACCGCTCTGCGGGTGGCTCTTTCGGCAGGGGCTGCCTGCGCCCCTCACACCGCCCTGCAAGCGCGCCGCCGGTCCCCTCTCCCGCGAGCTGGGCTACCGGTCTCCGCTCCGCGAAAGGACCTCCGCCATCAGCCCAGGTCACCCGCCTCCCCCGAGCCGGGGACGGGACCGCTGAGAGGTCCATCCTCTGATAGATCCTCCCGTCACCGCTGCCCCCGCGTCTCACCTTAGCGGCGACAGCTGTAACTGCTTCTCTCCGTTAACCGTACTTCTCTCTCCGCACTAACAGCACTGATATTCGCCCCCTCCCGCCCGCCTTTTATACCGCCGGCACCGCCTCCTTCCAGAACCATCGGGAACCTTCACTGACAGGCACGGGGGTGGTGACTCCAACCCTCATCACGGGAGGGGAAGGGCCGAGAGGGGGAAGCCGCTGGGGAACAAATACGCATGCGCCAGGACGAAATGCCTCGGTTTGCGCACGCGTCGTCTGTCAGCTAGCTGAGACTACTGCGCATGCGCCTTCCGAAGCCCCGTTCGCACGCGCGCTGCCTTTCCAGCAGTCGCCTCTGAAGGCGGCGGTGGGAAATGCGCTTGCGCGAGATCAACTGTCATCGGTTGGCTTGGGAAAAGGGGGTGCGGATTGCGCAAATCGCAAGGTGACTTCATTCGTTGGAAACTCGAACCCGCCCCGAGCCTATCCCCTCCCTCCGAACGTCCTAGAAGGAGGCGGGACCCGTTAGGCTGTCTCCCTCTGCCAAGTGCCGCCTCTCCTGCTCTGCCGCCTTCCCTCACCCCGCTTCCCTCAGAAGGTCCTAGAAGCAGCCAGAAGCGACACACTCCCCTCCCCCCCGCCGGCATCAGAACGGCCAAGAGACGGGATGGGGTGGGGGGGTGTTAGCATCGCCTCCATCTGCCTTTTCCCTCAGGCTCTCTGCGCGTTTCTCTGCACGGCGCCGGGGCGTCCCTCCTCATACCATGGTGCCTGGCTTTGGGGCACCCCTAGGCCACGTTTCATGCACGACCTTGGGGTGCTACCCCCCCCCCCGCATGGCAGGCTGCAGTGCACCGCCCTGGGGCACATCGTCCCGCTGCCACACTTCAGTGCATTAGCCTGGGGCACGACCTGCATGTTAAACTCACCGCATGCCCCTGGGGTGCTCTGCTCCCCCAGTCTGTAGTGCATGGCCCTGCAGCGACCCCTCACGTTTCGCTGCATGGCCCTGGGCCACCCGCCCGCGCAACGCGGCTCTGCACAGCCCTGTACATGTAGTGCGTGGCCTTGGGGCAGCCCTCGCAGGCCACGCTGCACTGCATGTTTCTGGGGCAACCTCCTGGCATGCCAGGCTGAACTGAAGGCTGTGGGGCACCTCCCCCACCTAGGGTGGCCAGTTTTGGTTGGATGTACTGGTGGAGGTTTTCCTCACATTACATAATCTTTAATTAAAGATGAATCTTTAATTCCTGGAGACCAGGGCAGTCCTGAAAGGTTGGTAACCCTACCCCTCCCTGCATACCATGCTGAGCTGCACAGCCCTGGGGTGTCCTCCCCTCTGAATGCCATACTGGGTTGTACTGGTGCTTCTCTGCCTAGCTGCTACCCCTTATGGCGCAGGCGCCGACTTTCCAGTGTGTGGGGGGTGGGGGTGCTCCACCCCTGGCTCTGCCCCTGACACCTCTTCCCCCAAGTCCCCACCCCACCCCATTCCACCCCCACCCCCGAGCGCGCCATGTCCTCCCTCCTCCCCATCTACCCTGAGCCTCCTGCATGCTGCATGGAGGGCGGAGGGAGGCATTGATCAGCAGGGCCCACCGACTGGTGGGAGGTGTTGGGGGAAGAAAGGAGGGCTGATGGGGGGCTGCTGGTGGTTGCTCAGCACCCACCATTTTTTCCCTGTGCGTGCTCCAGCCCCGGAGTACCCACGGAGTCGCCGCCTGTGCCTCATGGATATTCTGTGCAGCTCCTCAAAGGACTTTCCAGCCATGCAGAGAGGACAGATCTTGCATTTTAAGTAAAGGGTTGTGCATAGCATCAGTCCAGTACAGCAAATTTTGAGCCAAAACCTAAACAAATCAAAACCAGAAACTGAACAAAATAAAAAAAATTGAAATTTCCCACAAAACAAAATTCAAAAATAAATTAATTTTGGGTCAATCAGAATGTTCCACTTAGAATTAAAACATTTTGCTCTGATTTTGACCTTTAAAAAATGTTTTTAATATAAAAAACAATGACTTTCATGTGAACACATTCTAACCACTTCATTTTGGATTTTTTTCCAAAATGAAATTTCATTTAATGGGGACACCTTTTTCAATATGTGTCACTTTTGAAAAAAACAGAATTTTTTAATAGAAAAAATATTTCAACTCTACTTACAGTCTAACATCCTGATCTTGCAATCTGACTCACATAAGCAGAATTGATTGCTGGATCAGGGCCCATGGGCCTGATTTTTTGTGTGGTCCCTTGACTTCAATGAGGATTGTGGGCTTTCAGCACCTTTCAGGGTTGAGACCAAAGAAACAGAGAGACAATAGTACAATATGTAGGGCCGCAGAAGTTACAAATTGCACCTCCCTGGCTCATCTGCCCCACACTAGATATCGATTGCTGGGGTTTCTGTACCCGTATCTACAATGGGCCCTGGTCCTGCAAAGACTTATGTACACACTTAATTTTAAGCAAATTAGTAGTCCTATGAAGGTGGGTGCTTATGTCTTTGCAGGCTCAGGGCCCTAGCTTGCATTGTCTACTCCAGTAGCCATATTATTTTGTTAATATTCTACTTTTAAAACCATATTATTTTCCAGGATTTCCTATTTTTTAGAAATCTTGAACTTGTGTTCAGTTTCTTTCAAAGATCAGAGTCAATTGCAATTTGCCACTCTTTAATGGCTTTACAGTATTTATTTTTAACTTTCAAAACAACAGTCTATTTAAAATCCATTGTAGATAGATTTTTCTCAAAATTCCTAGACAAATCCACTTGGGGGAAAGTGTTCACATACCAAACCTAAACTGATCACTTCAGTCTCTCCCTCTCTGCTTAAGTCCTATCCAAATGTCAGCCTGTGCAACAAGTGTAAAGCTAATATTTTCTTTATGAATCATCCATAGATGCTGTACTCTTTTTATTATGTGGCTGTAGTGACAGTTGCAGTAGTTTATCGATTATAAATCTGTTTTAAGTTGTTCATAATTGTGCAGTGCTGCAGTGTCCCGGGCTTTATTTGTTTCAGAAGCTGTTTTTTTTTGGAGAGTGAGGGGGTGGGAAGACAGTTGAGCAAAAATGGTTCCAGTGTGTTTGAGAACAAAGACTGAAAATGTACTTTTCCCATTATAAAAATATTCATGCAATTTTTAAATTTTTATTTTTTTATCACTGTAGTACCAAACATGAGTTAGGAAAACTGATATATTACATTGAACTTACTATCCTACCACTGGAGAAAAATTAAAACAAATGGTCTAATGTCAGACTTGTAATTTATTTGGTGATTTTTAATTGTTGGAACGAGAAGTGCCAAAAAAGCAAAATCCTCAACCTGAGCAACCTGAACATTTTACCTTGCTTTTATAATAGTCCAAACCCATAGACCTGAACAACCCCAGCTTTGTGAAAATTCAACTCTGATCCAAATGCTGTGGACTGCATGCTCTGACTATGAAATGCCATGCCCTAGGTCTGCCTGAGCCTCTGACTGCCAGATGCTGGGACTGGACTACAAGGGATGGATCATGTAATAATTACCCTGTTCTGTTCACTCACTCTGGAGCATCTGGCATTGGCCACTATCGGAAGACAGGATACTAGGCTAGATGAACCATGCATCTGACCCAGCGTGGCCATTCTTATGTTCTTGGCTCCTGCCAAAATTAGAAGCCACCACATAAAGACACCATATAGTATTAGGTCAAATGTGAATTGTATTCATGGTATAGATCGGGGTGGGCAAACTTTTTGGCCTGAGGGCCACATCGGGGAATAGAAATTGTATGGCGGGCTATGAATGCTCACAAAATTGGGGCTGGGGTGCGGGCTCTGGGGTGGGGCTGGGGATGAGAGGTTTAGGTTGTAGGAGGATGCTCTGTGCTGGGATTGAGGGGTTTGGAAAGCGGGAGGGGGATCAGGGATGGGGCAAGGGGTTGGGGCATGGGGAGATGCTCAGGGGTGCAGGCTCTGAGCGGCGCTTACCTCAAGCGGCTCCCGGAGGCAGTGGCATGTCCCTTCTCCAGCTCCTACGCATGGAGCGGCCCCCGACCCTGCTCCCCAGCGAAAGCTCAGGGGCCAGCTTAAAACAGCTCCAGCCCGCAGGCCGCAGTTTGCCTACCCCTGGTATAGATCCTGATCCTGTAACTGAATCTGCTCAGGTGGAGCTTTATTTTATCATAGACCCATATTTGCCTGCTGCATGCATATGCATTATGATACAGTCCTTAATTACATGATCACGCACTATTTGGGCTACGGGACTCCCTGCCTCAGTCAGTGCATTAGGAGGATGGTGAGTCAGAAGGTTGCAAGAAGAGAAAGGTTGTTATCTTGTATTCAAGGCACTGGATTAAAATCCAGAGAATGGGTTTCTATTCCTAGCTGTGCAACAGGATTCCTGTGTCGCTGAGCAAGACTTTCATAAACATAAACACAAGGGGGCCGAACTAAGATTGCCTGGAACTTTAGTTATAGCATTTTCTAACATCTGAGTGCTTGACTTTGTAACCTTACTGTTTTTTTATGGAGTTTTTTAAAAATGTAATTCTGTTCGCTTCCTGCAGCTCCCATTGTCCAGGAACGGTGAACCGTGGCCCTTGGGATCTGTGGGCGGATGTGGAAATGTAAACAAACTGTCTGGTGGCCTGCCAGTGGATTACCCTGACCAGCCGCGTGCAGCGCACGGGCCGCAGGTTGCCCACCACTGGTATAAAGCCTAGTGGTAGCCTAAGGGCTTGGCTACACTTGCAAGTTAGAGTGCATTAAGTCAGCCCCGGGCGCCCTAACTCTGAGGTGTCCACACTGGCAAGGCACTTAGAGCACCTGGACTGTGCAGCTGGAGCGCTTCTGGTAATCCAACTCCACGAGAAGCATAGAGCTTGCTGCGGCCTGGCTGAAATGCCGGGGTGTCAGTGTGGATGACGTGTTGTATTACTGCGCTGTGATTGGCCTCCGGAAACATCCTATAATCCCTTGAAGTCAAGTGGCCACCCTGGTCATTGTTTTGAACTCGGCTGCAGGCATGGGGCTATCCCCTTCCAAAGCTCCGTTTCTGACAGCCGGCTGCTTATCTGCCCCGGGACACAAAGCAAACCATCTCTGTGGGATGCTGTTGCTGCAGAGGCAGGCACTTGTGAGAGAGAGAGGTGGGGGGTGGGGGCTGATGTTGGGATTTCCCCCTTCTCCCTGATGCTCTCTGAATTTACAAGATAGCCTGCTGACACACTTTCTGCCCCCCAAAACATACTATCTCTCCCCCCACGTATACACAACACACTCCCTGTCAGACTCCACCCCCCCATTTGAAAAGCATGCTGCAGCCACTTGCACACTGGGATAGCTACCACAATGCACTGCTCTCTGTGGCGTTGCAAGAGCTGCTAATGTGGCCACGCCACTGTGCTTGCAGCTGACAG
Source organism: Lepidochelys olivacea (assembly GCF_965140295.1). NCBI lineage: Eukaryota > Metazoa > Chordata > Testudines > Cheloniidae > Lepidochelys > Lepidochelys olivacea. The sequence continues at coordinate 107,470,097 of NC_140416.1, forward strand.
TGTAAACACGCGGCAGCACTTTCCCTGCTGCTGTCTCCGAGGCCTGGTTTAACTTCCGGAGCTCTAAATCTGAAAGTGTAGCCATAGCCTAAGGAAGTGTAGACCCAGTTAAGGACTGAATAAAGTGCTGCCCCTGCTGCTAAGCAGCTGTGCTGTTTCCTACTTTCTCAAGTCTCATAACTGTCAATGGGAAGTGATATGGCACACAGGAGGATGTGTAGCTCAAAAGAGTGATCCATAATACAGCAATGTTTGATAACCATTGCTCTCATTACAAAGCAGAGTATCTAAATTCCTTGAGTAAATCAGAATAAACTTAATCTAATAATTTTTTAATAAAATGAAGTTGCTGTTCTGAACTGTAGCTGGCAGCAGTCGTTGTACAAAACCGAATTATGTAGCTTTTTGTGTTTCAGTTTTCATGAGCCAGAAAGTTTAGTTGAAATATGATAACTACCTAATCTTTCTTTGGAAAAGGAATATAAATTAGGCAATGAATTAAGTCACTGCTAGATAGAATGCTGTCAGATTTTTTCACATGGGTACACATGACATAGCAGGAGTCAGGAATTCAACAACTTACTTTACAAGTGATAAGTAGAATTTATTAAAATCTCAGCTGCACAAGAGAAATCAGTATTCTATCATAATCAGTGGAACTGGAGTCAGAAGACCCAAGTTCCCTGGAGGAACTGTTATTCAGGGAAACAGGCAACGTGAGGAGTTGGGCTAGAGGCAGTGCAGCCAGATGGATAGAGCAGTGCGCAGTCTTTATTAAAGTTCCAGTTATTAAACGTAACCTGTATCATTCTTGGCTTCACTTGTTAGCAGCCCAGTGATAGAGCAATCGAAGTGCAGCAGCTGGTGACATGAGCCATGGAACGAATCAGAAACCCCCTAGAGCACTGGAGTTTGCAGACCCAGCCCAGCAATAGACCCAATGGAAAGAGGAGTTCATGCTGTATCCAGTCTTGCCCCCTTATTGGGGAACAAGGTAGAGATGTCAGTATTCCTCTGAAGTTTACCCTTGTCTCAAGGTTTAAAGCAGCTGGAGGGAACTATTGCTCCCCAAAGCAGAACAAAACTACGGAGTAATGCAGGTGTTTTTTTTTTCTTTTTTAATTAAAAAAACCCTATACACTGAGACCAGTCTAAGGGGGACAGGCTAGACACCTATATTACTGCCTTACACACACTGGCTGCTACATGCAATTTTGGAGACTTGATAAATTCCCTAATTTGGGACCAGCAGGAGTTGCTGCTATGGGTAGGCGATTTCACATTAGACAGATGCTTAGACATGGGCAGAGGTGAAAGTAAGCCGGTCCGGTCCGGTGTACCGGCAAGAGCCAGTATGCAGTGCCGGACCGGACCGGCTTCCCCAGCAGTGATTTAAAGGGCCCGGTGCGCCTGCCACTGCAGGGAGCCCCGGGCCCTTTAAATCACCTCTGGAGCTCTGGCAGCGGGGCTTGGGTGGCGCCTTAAAGGGCCCAGGGCTCCCCGCAGTGGCAGTGGCAAAAAGGATGAAAGTCCTATGAGGCACAACACCCTTGGAGGTATAGACAGTGAGACAACAGCAAAGGAGAGCAAGGGGTCAGGGTTTTATACCATAGTGAGATGCCTTTACTGTAGGAGACAGCATGAGTGAGTAAAGGAGAAGTGCCCTGCATTAGGACAGCATTATAAGGAATGGGGCAAGGTGGAGCATTTTAGCAGTGTGTGTAAGAGCAGAAGAAGGTCTCAAAAAATTCAGACAGATTTTTACAAGAAGGGGATGGCACATCAGACAGCCGTGATGACATCATGGCTCTCTCCGTGAGTCTAGGAGCATATCAGGTTCAGGCGTAATGACAGGAAAACAACAAGAGACAATACCACCTCTGTGAATGCATTGATAGTAATAAGGAAATGCTGTGTGCAATTTCAGCTGGATAGTGGAGGTTCCTGCATTATGATTCCTCAGCATGAGTTGGATTAGAGTTTACCCATTACAAAACAGCAGTGACACACTAATAATTTACAATGAGAGCCTAATTCCAGCCCCTAGGAAAGTGTGAGCTCATAGTAACTAACCTGAAAAATAATGGAGGGTATCAACTGAGGTTTGTGGTAGTAGAAGTTAAGCAATACAGGCCCCCTCTCCTTGGGGGATACATTTAATACAAGTCATGGATACGATCACGGTGCAGCATCAGAGTTGTATAGCTGAAGTGCAAGAAGCAAAAGGAGGAGCTGTAGCTCACGAAAGCTTATGCTCAAATAAATTGGTTAGTCTCTAAGGTGTCACAAGTACTCCTTTTTGTGAAAAATTGAGACAATTTTAAAAGTTGATTGGGATGTTTTCAAAGGCAATGGGTGCCTCTGAGGAAACCTGTGACTGGAAGTAGACCCTGTAGTGGAACCTGTGTGCTTACCATGAAAGAAAATGCCAGTGGCACTATGTAATCCAGTATGCAAAGGAGCTTGAAAGTCTGTAGAGCAGGGGTAGTGTAGCTAACGTAGTACTCATAGAGGCCAATGCAGCAAGAGAAAGTAGTGTGGTAGTAGAGAAGCCATCGGGCAAGTTCCACATCTACATAGAATCAACATCATTCAACAGGGCATTGAAAAGATGCCAGTATCCAATGCCCACAATTGATGATATCTTGCCAGAACCATCTGATGTGAGGAATGGGTTTTGGCACATAAACCTGGATAAAGAGCCTAACATGCTCACAACCTTTGCAACACTATTTGGTTGCTACAGGTGATTGTACATCCCAGTGGGCACAAGCCCAGCACCAAAGGTATTCCAGAGATTTACCTAACCATTGTAAGGGCTGCCTGGTTGAAAATAATTGCAGATATCTTCACTGTAGGTGAAGTGGGTAATGATACAGAATTTGAACAAGACCATGACAGAAAAGCACATCATTTTCTACAGTGATGTAGGGACAAGAGCATAAAACAACTGAGGAAAAAAAATGTGACTCAAACTGTGTGAGAGGATGTACATTGGACATCTCCTCACAGCTGAAGGGCTGAAAGCAGATCCCAACAAGATGAAGGGAGTCAGAGACATGCCAGCTCCAGTGGATGTGAAAGGGGCACAATGCTTTATAGGAATGATAAATTTTCTGTTTTAAGTTCTGTCCATATCTGGCTGCAGTCATGGAACCCCTACATCACCTCACGAGACAGGAAGTGGAGTGGGACTGGGCAGGTCCCTAACAGCAAGCATTTGACATACTGGAACAAGTTATAAGGGATGCCCCTGTCCTGAGATACTACCAGCCAGGAGAGCCACTAACATTCCAATGTGATGAACTGGAGAAATGATTGCGAATAGCTCTTTTGCAGGAGCAGCTGGTTATTTGTGCCAGCAGAGCCTTGTCAGGGACCGAACAGGCGTACACCCAAATAGAAAAAGAGCTTCCAGTTGTGGTATTTGGAGCAGAATGATTCCATCTGTACACCTGTGGCCATGCTAATACCGCAATCAGACTACAAAGCCTTAGAGACAGTCATGGCAAAGCCCCTTGCTCCAAATGAAAAAATGAAATGCAGCACATGTTGATATGACTCCTCCACTACTAGCTAGAGATCAGATATTGTCTAGGATGACTTCTGGCCTTAGCTAATGCCCTAAGTAGGGCCTATATATCCAGCACCAGCAAGTTGGGGGAAGGGAAATCAGAACATTGAATCCAGAACATGCTGCACTTCTAGTTTCAACAGTGAAACAGATGGAAATTAAAGAGGCTATGGAAAAGGACATTCTACTACAGGTGTCAAAAGAGAGCAATACTAGCAGGGTGGCCAGAAGACAAAAGCCAAGTAACAAAAATATATTTTCAAATTGAAGATGAGCTATACATACAGAATGGAGTCATATTTCAAGGGAAGAGAACTGTTGTCCCCATCTCATTACATAAGGACGTCTCACAAAACAAAACAAAACAAAACAAAAAGGCCTCTTACCTGGGCATTGATAGCTGTCTTAGATAGGCTCAAGAGTATGTTTAACTGCCAGAAATGAATACACAACTCCATGCCTTGATTGAAGGGTGTGAACACCTGCCAGCAGAAAGACTTACCACATGAGCTACCCACCAGACCATGAGAAAAGGTGGGAGCAGGTTTATTTACCTTCAATGAAAAGTACTACTTGATTACAGTAGACTGCTATTCAAATTTTGAACGATATGTCTGGTACAAAAAGTCAGTGGCTGGCAAATTGAAAGCCCACTTTGAGATATGGGATTCTGGACATTGTATTAATTTACAATAGCCTTGAAAGAATTCAAGGAATTTGTATGCATCTGGGAGCTTGACCACAACACCTCCTCCCCAGCCATGTCTACAGAGTACTGGTTAATTGGAGTCAGCTGTGAAAATACCTAAAAGGCTGTTACACAAGACTGTTTCTTGACATTCAGACCCCTCATTAGCATTTTTGGCAAATAGGAACATCTCCTCACAGGGTTGTCAGAAGAGTCCAGTACAGCCACTGATGGGACAAAGGACCAAAACCCTGCCGCCAATGCAGGGGGACCTGTTGCAGCCTGGGAGATAGCAATACCACCAAGAGGAAATGGCCAATCGACAGAGAAAGCAGGCACTGGAGTACGACAGGTCAGCCAAGAACCTACCAGCCCTGGAGATAAGCACTCCTGTGAGGATCCAGCCATTAGAGATACACCAGGAGTGAACAAACTAAGCTGTGAGAGGAGGAGCAGCACCCAGGTCATACAAGGTAACTATGCAAGAGGCCAGGACAAGTGATCCACAGGAATAGGAGACTCAAGCCAGCAGACAAACACCCAGAGCTCATCATGGAAAAGAGAGACAGAACCCTCCAGAGGCCAACCCTACAGGTAGGGAGGAGACTCCACAGAGAGATAATGTGTAAGACTTGGAGACAGGGACACAGATAGGGTATGTCTACACAGCAATTAAATAGACATGGCTGGCCCATATCAGCTGATTCCGGTTCATGGGGCTTGGGTTGCAGGGTTGTAAAATTACTGTGTAGATATTTGGACACAGGCTGGAGCTGGGGATCTGCGACCGTACCCCTTTGGGTTATGGAGCCTCAGCTCCAGCCTGAGTCTGAATGTCTACAAAGTAATTTTACAGCTCTGCAGCCTGAGCCAGAGTCAGCTGACCTGGGCCAGCTGCAGCTGTGCTGTGGGTCTTTTATTCCAATGTAGACATATCCTACGTAACCAGGTGTGCCTGTGGTAAAGGCAAGACTCCAACTCCATGTGCCAGAACCTCTGGCTAAAGGGACATGGAGTGGGGGTCTGGGCATCAATTTGTTTTTAATGTTTATATTCAAGTGTTTGTAAAAATAGGGAACATGTATCATGATCAGTGAAATTAGAGTCAGAGGCCCCATGTTCCCTGCAGGGGACTCATTGAGGGGACACCACTAACACTGAATGTGAGGAGTTGGGCTGAAAGCAACACAAGCCACTTGGACAGAGCAGTGCACAGGGTTAATAAAGTTCCACTTGTTTAACTTATTAAAGCTGAATGCAGGTTGTTTGATAATGGAACATGTATAAGTTCTAGCTAGTGGTTTGGCATGTGGTCACAGAACAGAGGTCAAGGATTCCTGGAAGGATTACAATGGCAGGCCCCAGAATGCCAATTTTTAATATTAGCTAAGTTATTAAATTGTTTTCACTCTTTTTAATTGCAAAATGAAGGATAGTGGATTAAATTAATATGACCCAAGCTTTTTGTATCTGTCTTTTCCTCCCCTCCCTCTGTCCCCTCTTCCCCATGACCAGACCATGAACTTTATTCTCTAGTTCCTTGCAAGTTGTATTGTCATTTACACTGGTGTAAAGTGAATATAAAATAATGCCATTCTGACCCTGGTAATGTTTTATGCACTTTGCACAGTTGAAATGATTGCATAACTTGTGAGGAACTGGAGAATCAGGCTCCAGGCAGTTCATATAATTAGCTATCACAAACCATAAGCCCTATACCTGAGCATGCCACTATATGGTAAATTCATTCTTCATATATGTGCCTTTAATGTGGAACTGGAAGACCTATTTTTAAGTAGGAATGATGCATATACTAGAGACAAATAAGAATGGTTGTCACCCTATTTACAAGTGCTTCTTTGCAGTACCTGGCTCTGCCTTTTGATTTATGGCATTGTAAGAGAATTATTACCATACATTTCCTGTAGTCCTTGTTCTCTGAAGTTAGAGCTGCGCTTTTGCGTCTGTGCTTCTACTATGGAACCAGAAGGCAACTCACACAGCTATAGGTTCGTAGAGTAGCACATTCACTAATGGCAATAACCCCAGTTTCCATCAGTCCCTTTTCTTAAGCAAAATGATGGACAAACCAACCAATATAAATACATATCCTAACTCTTTGGAGAAGAAAGGCAACATGTAAGACAAAAAGTTTCTCCCAAATATATACCTTTGGCTAATAATTGCAAGTGGAAATCTCAGATAATACATCAGAAAGAGTGCGTTTGTAGTTAAATTGCTGAAGTGAACATCAACATTTATGGAGACTTCCACTCTCAAAATCTGTATATTTTCAAGGGAAGAGCATTTAAGAAAGTGAGCAAAAGTTACATATTATGCCAAGACATAGTTGCCACATTTTTTAAACAAGTGTGATCACCTATCAAGGTATTTGCATACCTAATAGTGTGTACATATGTTTTAGATTTGGTCATAATGCAGTGAACCTACTGACTTTTCTTTACTTAAGAAAAAAACCGAGAAGACTGTAGGATCTTATAATACCTGAGGCAGGTGTCCCGATAGAGGCCCTGAGGTGGTACTAGTCAATGCAAGTAAGGGTGTGAGAACTGGGCCCTTTATGGAGGTACCTTGCTGTCACTGAATGTCAGAAGACCTATAGTCTTCAAAAAGAGTTGGCAGTAAAAGGTCAGTTTGAAGAGGTGTGAAGTCAAGCAAGGTGCTCTGTTGTTACTAGTGATAGCAAAGCAGTCCCGACTATCAAATTCTGCAAGGAGGCAAATGCCTAGCCTTTTCCAATGTAAAGCCAGCAATTAAAAAGAGACCTTATCTGTGGACTGCAAAAGAGAACAGAGTCTAGCAAAAGAACCATTTCTCAGAAAATAACTGTGTAGCTAAGTAAAGAAATGATACAGTTACAAAAAAGGTGTTCCTTATAGCTCTGTCAACAATACGAAATTGACATTGTTATCAAAATGAGTTTCCCCTCAACTGGTGCAGAGCATGGTTTAAATCACTGAAAATGGTTTTCCTGATACCATCTATTAGTTAAGGCATTTTCTGACTCAGTTTTGAGGAAATGTTGACAGCTTTTGTTAACAATGGATTGATTTCCAAGTACAGATGTTTTTTTTATGAGCAATTGATCATATACTCACAAGTCTCTTACAATAATAAGAACTCTTCAGCATTGGAGAACCTTACAGCAGCTGAACAGATATGTGATTGTGGATTCCTTCCTCATCAAACTCTGCTTAGATTTAGCTTGAAGTGTGCTGGGGCAGGCTCTCATTTATCCCCATGAGAGAATCCAAGAAGATTGAAGTTCTGTTAGTGAAAGGTCAACATGATTTTAGAAGGGAGTAAGTACTTCCCATCTCACCTACAGATCACTGAAGTCAGCAAAGAGCTAAGTTTGGTGACACTGAGCAAGTTGGGCACATCTCATTTGAGGCAACTTAGTGTCCAGGATCATCCAAGGTAAGATCGAAGTAGAAACTAAGTGACTGTGGTAAAGTAATTGGACTGTTTTGCTACTTCATGCCTGCGATGTTCATGCTTAGTGCCTTCCAGTTTAATGCTGTGATGTAGATCAAGTTGCTTGAGTCAATGGGTGAACAAAATGACTACCAAGACCTTCATCTTTTCAAGTGGGTGAACTGCTCAGTTTGACCATCTTGTGGAAAGTATCTTCCCAGCAAGAGAGATGTGTTTATGAAAAAATGTGTTGCCCAAGTTGTCAGTGTGGACTGGGAATCTATATTCTGATCGTCTCATTTAGATTCCTAGAACTTGTAGGAAATTTGAAATCCCTCACTTTTTTTTTTTATTTTGGCCAAGCTAAACACACATGAAGGTCATTCCTCATGCTTTTGTAATACAAGTCTCTGCAGCTAGCCTCCCTAAGTACATACCCATCTGAGACCATTGGCATATACTCAGGGCGGCTAGCCCATTCCACTGCTTGCACTGTTGTGGCTACATTATTTTTTGCCTGATAGCTTGATCAGACCTAGCACTAGTATGTCTCCTCAAGCTGGACATCACCCCCACAGCTCCATGTACAGACATATCACAGATTTAGAGTGGATTTTATTCTATAGCACATGTAAGTCAAGAGCCATGTACAATATAAAATTGCCATACAAATCTCATCAAGGCCTTGAAACTGTTCATAGCAATGGGGTTATGGTTCCCTAAAGAGTCTTTCGTTTTTCTGGATATTTAGATAAACTATTAGCCACTGCATATCCAGTATGTGCCTTATTATATGCACATGACTTTTAAATGTCCAGTTAAACTATGTTGAAGTCGCTTCCTTCCCCATACTTGTTTCTAGTAATTGAGAATAAATCAAGAATACCTACCACCAGTTACTACAGGTAGTACTATTACTCCTCACTTGTTTGTCTCAGTGTATTGACCTCAATGACATTTGTTCTTACCTGAACTAGAGAATCTTGCATGAGCCCCTTACCTAGTATAAAGGCTTTGGTAAATAAAGAGTGAGTGTGAAGACTGTCAGGTTTAGCATACAATGTTTAGCATAGCAATATTTCCTTGCTTAGGAATCTAATGTAGATGGCTGTTAGTCCACTTCCTCCATGTGTGAAGCATCCTCATCTCCCTCAAGTGCTGGCATCTCTTCAGGGACTGCTGGACTAGTTTCTTCATCAGTGCATGTACAAAATAGGTACAGTTAAGTCATCTATACTTCCCGAGCACAACAGCCAGATCAAGAATATACCAAGCTTTTCTACCAGTTTTTGAAAGAGCATTCATTGTAACTTTAGCCGTTACTGGCAGTGAGTCAGTAGGTCGTGTATATTGAAGCTACTATACTTCATGCATATACTAAATCCCTTCCTAGGACAGCAGGTACATATCAAATAGGATTATAATGGGAGAAATCTTACTTACCAAGATCAAATTTGATCATTCTATAAATGTGGTTAGCATGTGTCTGGGGATCCTCCAAGCTGAAGCCAGAGGACAGAAGTGCAGTCTCATACAGCAAGATAGATCAGTGAAGGATCTGGCTGTCATTGTCAGCCTGTGACTTCTGCCTTAATGTTTCAATGATGGAATGGTCAGGATTTATCTCAGGGTGTTTCTTTACTCCATGCAGCCCACTGTGGAGTTGTCTCTCAGTGCCTGTGCTTTCATTATCCTTTCCATATTGGCAGTCCAGCCATATGTACTTGTTATAATGCAGCATGGGGAAGTCACCAATTGGTTGGAGACCACAGCCTGTTAATAGACATTACTATAGGGTATGAATAGTATGCTAGATTGAAGTAGTTCAGTTCAAGTGGCACTGCATATTTACACCTATGAGTATTTTGCCACCTAGTGGTGCTTAATGGTATAAAGCTTCCTCCAAGTAGTATCTTTTAGACGCTCATGTGCCCCCTCCTACACCTGCCATCAGGGGTCTCCAAACATTCAGAAGGTGAGGCTATACAAGGGGGCATAGAGCCCTCTACTGGCTAAGTTCCTTCCACGTGTATGGGCCAGTGTCGGAAGACAGGATACTGAGCTAGATGTACCATTGGTCTGACCCAGTTTGTTCTTATAAAGACTGAAGTGAAGTGCTCTGGTCCATTTGGATATGGTTTTTTTCCCTCCAGCCTTAAGTGTCTTAATTGTTTAGTATTGGAGATTAATCATATGTATAGATAGTTAAGTTAGTAGTTTGGTTCAGGGTATAGAAGAACTAAAGAAAAAGAAGCCAGGATTCAAGAGATGTGCTTTGTGCTGTTGGATGACCATGTTAGGTGTCTGTAGCTTGGGAAAGGGCCACTCTCCTTCTGGGTGTTGCCTCTGTTGGACTTTCATTCCCAAAGATCACAAGGGGAGGCAGAACAGGTTACAAGTGCTTCTCTTAAGGAGGCCCTTGAGGCTAAATCCTCTGGGTCTGGGCACTTGTTGGATTCAAGGTCCAAGAGACCAGTTTCAGCTCCTGTGACTTCTTTCTGTGATTTAGTTGTGGATTGGTCCTGCTTTGAGCAGGGGGTTGGACTAGATGATCTCCTGAGGTCCCTTCCAACCCTGAGATTCTATGATTCCAGCAAGTCAAAGCAGTTTAAAGAGTCCAGGAAATCAGAACCAATATCAGGTCTTTGAAGGTACTGTTGATGGAGACAGGTAGACCACTCATGACAGAACCAAGAGCCACAATGTCAGCTCCAGCTCTGTCAGTTTCAAAGGTGGCAGCTAGGTAAGAGCCTGCCACTGGTAACAGTATGCAGTGTAGCTGTAACCCTGTCAATCCTAGGATATCAGAGAGACAAGGTGGGGGAGGTAATATATTTTATTGGACCAACTTCCGTTGGTGAAAGAAAGAGACAAGCTTTGAGTAACCGTAACCATGCCTCAGTGGGTCACAACTGAGGATACCAAATTCAGGACAAACTGGGAAGAAGGTGCTGTATTCTTGAAGGGACCATTAAGATCCCACTCAGTTCTGCACTGTTTAGAACTCTCCCACATTCGAAATGCTACCAGCTTGAGAGACAGCCCTGGGGATACTTGTAGCCACAAGGAAAAAAACATGTCCCTTTCCCCTAAATAAAAGTTTTCAGCTACTCCAGCCTTGTCAAGTGCAAGTCTATCTTCCTCCATAGCTAAGAGGTTGCTCCCTCCCTTGCATTCTGCAGCCCTGATTGCTGCTTTTCTGCTCCAAGTACATCACCCTCCTCCTTTTCTTTTAGTATCAGTTTCCTCCTGTTGACACCTGAATAACATGAATGGGCAGGAAAAGCAAACGCCACCTTCTTTTATTTTCCTTTAACTTTCCCTCCTCCCCAACCAGATTGTGTGTGTGCGCCTCTCCCTCCTCCCAGCCCGCATCTGCTGCTGATCCCTGCTGGGGAAGGGAGGAGAGAAAAAGGTGATGTCCAAAGGGGATCCTCGGCGTCTGGGCTTAAACTTCAGCGAAGAGGGAGGTGGAGTGAAAAGGAGACTAGGAGAGAGACTGCAGCGAGTTGCCGGCAGGGCACATGGGCGGAAGAGGGGAGAGGTGCTGGTACAGTATGGGACTGCTCGGAACAGCTGCTCTCCCCCGGGACCACCAGCCTCCTCCCCAGGAGATCCTAGTGTGTTCGCTGGTCGCTCACTGAGCCAGACAAAGAACCCGCCCCCTGCTCTTTTCCCTTTCCTGCCCGGCTCCCCACAGCCCGGTTCCTCCTCCACCCCTCTGCTCCCCGAAGTCTCATACCCGGCTCTACCCTCCGGAGGTCAGCTTCCCCGCCTTCCCAGTCTCCAGGTATCTCCCCCGCTTCCAACCTGGCCCGGCACCCCACTGCTTGGCCTGGCTCCGCCTGCTCACTCATATGCAAACTTTCACTCCTGGCCCCCTGAGGCTCCACCCAAGCCAGAGCCCTCAGCCAGCCTGCTGAGGAGTGAGTGGGCGGAGGGGAGGGGTCAGAGGGGTCACACCGGCCCAGCACAGGCGCTGGAGAGGAGTCCGCGCCGCAGCCAGCAAGGGTGGTGTCCCAAATTTTCAGGTGCTCGAGGTAGCGTGTATGTTGAGTATGCCGAAGGACGGCCCTGAAAACTGCCAAGAAACAGGGCAAACACAGACAACTTCTTAGAGTCAAACAACATACCAACATTGTTATAAACTGGACTTTCAAGATGATACAGTTTCTGCTGTTCTTCCATTGCTTTTTTGATCTGGAGCTTAAGTCTGGCAACCATCTCCACAGCTCTCTCTCTTTCAGCAAAAAGTATGCATCCAATGAAGTGAGCTGTAGCTCACAAAAGCTTAAGCTCAAATAAATTGGTTAGTCTCTAAGGTGCCACAAGTACTCCTTTTCTTTTTGCGAATACAGACTAACACGGCTGTTACTCTGAAACCTCTCTTTCAGCAGTTTCTTTATTTCAGCCATTTTCTGTTCAGGTTCAAGACAGGCTCTCTCTCAGGGTTTGCAGTTTCTTTGCTTCTGCTGATGCCATCTGGCTCATGGTCACTGCTCTTTAATCTTTAAAACTCTCAATATCAAAATTAAAATTTTGAATAGCGTGGGGTTCTGATCCAAAGCTTAATTAACCTGGTTCTATGGATCCTGCCAACTACGCCACTGTAACCATGCCTTAAAGGGTCACAACTGCGGATGCCAAATTCAGGACAAACTGCTGAGAAATAGGGCAGATACACCCCAAGACTGGTGGCTAATCCTCCATGGGCCAGAGGATATACCAAACCAGCAACAAAAGTAAACTTCTGTTTCACCACACTGGCTAAACAAGAAGTCATAAAAGCAGTTTCTTTGGGCATCCCAGTCCTGGTATTACCACCAAAAACACTGGATTTAAAAGTGAGTGGTTCTTTGCAACCAGTCTCATCAAATAAAAGGTTCTTCTGATCTCAAAGGACTAGCCACATACCCAGGTCAATATATAACTTAGATCTTACCCAAAAATCACGTTGATCCCAATCCTTTAGTATCTAAATCTAAAGGATTATTCATAAAAAGAAAGAAGAGTGAGAGTTAAAATTGGTTAAAGGAAACAAATACATACAATAATTGCAAAGTTCTTGGTTCAGGCTTGTAGCAGTGATGGAATAAACTGCTGGCTTAAGTCAAGCCTCTGGCTGCTTCCAAATCATTGAAAGGTCCTCAGTCCATTGGTTAGAATGCTTCCATTAGCATAAGTCCATATTCCAGAGGTTTGTGCAGAAAAGAGGCTGGAGCAGGATAGAGGCAAAAATGGAGGAGTTTCCAGAGCTTTTTATATCTTCTGCCAGGTGGAGGGAATCCCATTGTTCTTACTGTGGAAGAAGACAGTAACAAGGTGGTGGTTGGAGTCACATGGACAAGTCACATGTCCATGCATTTCACCAAGTCATTGCAGGAAGGCATTCCTATACCTCAAATAGCATATTTGCAGGACAGTCCATTCAGTGTAGATGGTCCATTGTCAGTCAAGTGTTTCTTGATGAGTCACTTAATTTGAATAGTCCCTCCAAGATCTGCTGTCTAACTACCTTGTGGGCGTTACCCCAGGAGCAAACATTTGAAATCCACGTATAGAGCCAACATTCATAACTTCAAATACAAAAATGATACATGTTTACAGATAGCATAATCATAACCAGCAAATCATAACCTTTTCATAGACACCTCACTTGACAACCTTTGTACAAGATTTGTTGCAAATATATAACAGTGGTTGCAACAATGATCTAAATGGTCATATTTTAATCAGATAATGTCACAGTGACACAGCACTCTAGTCAGGTCTGGTAAAAATACTCCCAGTTGCATCACAGCAAAATGCAGGTGGAACCGATTGTTTAGCATAAGTAGTTAGCACATGTTCTAAGAGACCATTCAAGGTAGTGTGGCCTATTCACACCGCTGCAGTCATAGGACAAAAAGAGGGGGTTAATGATTGTTGTAATAAGCCAGTGTCTAGCAAAGTTATGAATTCAAGTTCCCAGGTTTGTCTTTTGAAAGTGTTGTTCAGGTTTCCTTTGAGGATGATGACTGATAGAGTGATCACTTTGTGAAAAGTGTTCACTCACAGGTGATGGGTTGTTTGTCTTATTTTCCTGTGTAAGTTTTATCATTTTCCTCAGATCTATCTGATTCTGATAGGGCCTCTAGAACCAAGGCTGATTCCAGTTTCAAGAACCAAGGGTGTAGATTTGAATATTTCACTAAAACTTGTGCCAGTGGCTTTTGCTCTGGCCTTGACCCTGGCTCCAGGTCTATCTTTGGATCCAAAGAGAACTTATTTTGGTGGCTGATATGCACCAGCCAGCTCCTGAGAGTTCCTTGGATCAAGTGAGAAACAGAGGGTCTCAAGAAGGAACTGGCAAAGCCCATCTGAGGTCTGCATCCTCTTCATCTGAAAAAAAGAGCAAAGGAGATTAGCTTCTCCTGATCTGTGTTGCCTCTTAAGATTCCTACAGGGTCTCCACAAAGCTCTGTTTGTCCTCCCTCTGGGTCTGTTGCGGTTTCCATTGTGTTCTGTTGCATATATGATGCCAGATCCATATCTGAATGAGAATAAGGGAAGAATGAAGAGACCTGTTTCTGCCCAGTTTGTGCCTCCTTGTGGTGGTCCTCCTGCAGATATGTTCCTGAATCCTAGCTGCTGGAGAGGATGGCAGTCCTGAGTTCCAGGGTCTTACTGGGGGCTGCTACAGGAATTTTTCAGTTGTCCTCTGTATGGATGGAGGGGAGATGTTTCATCTGTAATCAGTCTGAGGGTGGAGAAATCCTCAGAGCCACCTCCATCAGCCTCTCAGGAGACGGGGCTGCCTGGTACTCTGTTGGAAGATGAGGCAATAGCACCTCTTTTTGAAGAGTAGTATCTTGACAGATTATGATCCTTATTAGTCACCAGATGGCCATGTGGAAGTGGCTTCTGTCTCTCCCCCTGAGGATGCTCTGCAGTTTCATGAGCTGGTGGATCACATGGCATCCACGTTGACCTTACTGAAGGTAAGTGTGGTGGAAACCTCCCATCCAGCATTTAATAGTCTTGGGGCTACCTTCAAGAACAGGATGTTGATACGCTTAGAGGGGTTCTCATGTTTTCACACACACACACCCTGTACCCAATTCACCAGCAGTGGCTACTGCCAGTAGCAGATGGAAGTCTGGACAAACACATTCTACTCCTGCTGATGGAGAAGAGAAAAGGATTGATTCCCTGGGGAGAAGGGTGTTTTCTTTCTCTATGGATATTAGGATGGAAAGTTACCAAGCAGTGAGGGCCTGTTATCAGTTCCAGTTGTGAGAAAAGATGGCACTGTTTGTGTGGTATTTGCTAGGCAACAAAAGGAGATTAGCAAATTTAATCCTAATGGAGGGTTGAAGTGTGGCAAAGCACTCTTAGGGCTTTGTTTGACACCTCAGACTCTTCTACTAGAGTGCTGGTTTCTGAAGTTTCCTCTTCTCTGGCTTTGGATACTAGAATTAAAAGGGAATGGTCTTTTCAGTGAAAAGATGACAGAGTTGCTGGAAAAGCTGAAGGAGACATGATTGATGGCTGTAGGATGTAATATGTAGAATGTACATTTTAGGTGTTGGGACATGTGAGAAGATGCCTGCTTGTCTGGGAAGGAAAGAGAACAGCCAGGTAAAAAGCTGAGACAGCAACCTGATCAGCAATCCAACTGAGTTAGCAAACTAATCTTAGTGCTAACCAGAAGTGTTTTTACAATAAATAATGAACAACTTTGTAACTATGTATTTAAGGCAAATTCCTGAATGTGAGTGTGCACTTGCATTTAATACTATTCTATGGCCTGTTTCGGTGGACTGATCACTCACCGAAGCAGCAAACAAACAACATACCTCTTCATCTCAAGAGTTGGTCTGTGAGCCTGTGCACTGTGGATAGCAGGAAAAAGAACCGATCAACTGCCTGCTTTGTGGGCTTGATTTCTTCTAGGAGACCTTCTACTTCTTTTCCATTATCAAATGGGATAATCTGCAGTCTTCCTTGGCTTATTTTTCATCAAATGAAAAAAAATGTCTACAACAACGCCAGCAGGCTACGCCGGGTAGGAGGGACACCCAAAAGTCTTAGAGGCCTAAATCTAACCAAGCTGTTCCCTCTGTCATCTTTGTTGAACACCAGGTCTCTGATTGTGTGCGTGGTTCTCAACTCTCGATCCTATCAGCAAGGACCCTTCCCTTCCTCTGTTTGGAGACAGGCTAGCTTCATTTTATCAGCAAACGGAGGCTTGTTACATTGGACAAATGGGGCCCTGAAGTTAGAGGGCTACGCCATTCAGTTTGAGAAACCATCATCTTTCTATTCCCCCTAACATTGCCTTTTTAGGGAATCTTTTCACAAGGCAATTCTACTTTCAGAATCTGAAAAATACCTTAGCAGCCCCTACCAGAAACTGAGGGGCCAGGGGTTCTATTCAAGATGCTTTCTGGTGTGAAAAGGATGGGTTTTAGATTTAAGATATCTGAACAAATACATTCAGAAGTTTTGGTTCCATATGTTAACTCTGGCTTCTATAATCCCTTTTCTTCCAGCTATGTATTGGTTCATGACTCTTGATTTAAAAGGATGCATATTTTCATCTCTATTTGACAGAGATCAAAAGTACCTTTGTTTTACTGTGGCAGGATGCCATTTCCAATACAAAGTGCTTCCATTTGGCTGGTCCAGGCTCCAAGAGTTTACACAGAGTGCCTTTCTGGGGTAGTGGCTTATTTGAGAAGGCAGGGTATTTTTGTCTAACAATATTTGTACAATTGGCCATTAAAGGCTGCCAATCAGAAGGATCTATATGTCATTGTTTTCATGCCTGGGACAACTACTGACTGTCAAAAAGTCAAATCTGTCCCATTCAGACTTTTATTTTGGGGCTCCATATGTGACTCAGTTATCAGGGAAAGCCTTTCTGCAGAGGGCAGATTTAAAAAAAAAAAAAAAAAAAATATTCAAATATGTAAAAATAAATAAATCAGAAAGTAATCTTTCTGGGTCTCAAAGAAGCTACTACGTACATGACTCCATCTGTGCATCTCAGAATGAGACCAGTACAGCATTGGCTGTCTAAGGTCTCCAGACCAAAACTGGACACCTCTTCAGATGTTAGTCAGCATGCCTCAAAATATCCTAGACTCATTGACTTGGTGGTCAGAGCAAGTGTTCTCTGAAGTGTCCAGTTCAATCCTCCTTCATTGGTAAATGTAACTTTGGATGCATCAAACAATGATTGCGGTTGCGGGGAGGGGAGGCAGTGCATCTCAGTCATCTTACACGCGGAGGTCACTGGCTTCTCAGGAGAGAGGCTTGCACACCAAACAAGTTGAAGTTAAGAGCCATTTATCTGTTCCTCAGATTGTTCCTCCCTCACTTACACAGGAGGGTTGTGCAAGTTGTAGCAAACAAAGCATCTGCTACATACTTCTGTGTTAACAAAGAGAGGCACTCATGCCACTTGGCTATATGCAGAGGTAGTCAGATTATGTGACTGCATTCTCCACAACATGTATCCAGTGACCCTGCATTTAGCAGGAGAAAACAATTGCAGATAGCCTCAACAGGAACAGTTCTCAAGCGTGGAATGGTCCCTGAAAGATCAGCTGAAAAGCAGAAGAGCATCTTTTCCAGTTGGGGTCAGCCAGACATCGACCTGGTTGCTATGAGATTCAACAACGTCACCTCTTCTGCTTGAGAGCAGGAAGGCATAGTCAAACCATCTCAAATGCTTTCCTTCTGCACTGGGGAAAGGATCTTCTGTATGCTTTTTCTCCCTTTCTATTAATCCAGAGGGTGATAAGGAATATGTCAGGGCAGGGCAAAGATGGCTCTGATAAGGAACATGTCAGGGCAGGGCAAAGATGGCTCTGATTCCCTGGGTTGAATCAGTGTCAGTAGTGGTTTACAATTCTGCTTCAGTTGTCCAGTGAGGTGTTGATATGTTTTCCTCTGTCTCTAGATCTTCTATTTCAGACACAGGGCAGGGTTATCCGCAGTCCCTTTTCCTGACAGCTTCGGCAATTATACTTGTCTACACTTGACCAGTCATGTTACTTATCAGTGCAAAGTTCATTTGGCAGCTACCCTTTTTTACCATATTTTGGTTGATAGTAATTCACTGTTTGTGTATAACAGTTTCATAAACTTCTTAACTATGTCCATCGACTGAGTTTGTAATGCCTTGCTTATAACATTTACTTGGAACAGGATTGTGGCACTCTGTACCTCAAAGAAGCACCCTGGAAGCTCCATATTCCCTCGTCATAATTATGATGATATATTTCATACAAAACATGCCATGTAAGACACCATATGAAAAGTCATAATCAGCTGAAACCCATTGTTCTGTCAAAATATGCATACCGTTAGTGTGTATAAAGTTTTGAGATTTTGCTATATGTTTGTTACTGAAATATGCTGTAAATTTAAGAGTCATCCACTAGTTCTCCAATGACAACAAACGAGGTGATCCACCTCCAGGAGGGTGTTAAAGGGCCATTAATCAGCAGAGGAGTTATAAACAAGGGATTTACAATTCTGTAAGAGGGCTGTGCAAGTATCACACAATGGGGGATTGCTCAACTCAGACTCAGCAAAGCCCACCAGGACATTGCTTGGTTAGGTTTTCCAGGCACATGGACTGAGGGTGTACAATAGGAGATAGTGGCATCATGCTTTTGCCTTACTCTTCCCCCACCTATGCTGGAAGCAACAAGAACTCAGGGAAAACAAAGACTTGAACTGAGGAGACTGGTCCTAGGCTTAAAGGGGAATCCTGTGTATTAAGAACTGTAACCTACCTTCAACATCTAGTGGGGTGAGAAAAACTGCTTGATCCAAATACTGCCTAGTCTAATAAGACTCAGGATTTAGACTGCGTGCTTACTTTTTATGTTCTTTGGTAACTATCTCTGACCTTTTATGCCTACCATTTATAATAATTTAAAATCTATCTTTCTGTAGTTAATAAATCTGTTTTATACTTTAGCTAAAATAGTGTGTTTTTATTGAAGTGCTTGGGAAATCTCAGCTCAGTTTACAAAGGCTAGTGTGTGTCCTCTTCACATCAAGGGAAGAGCGGACTAGGTAATGAACTTACACTAGTCAGGTTTCTGACCAGGGCAAGACAATACTGTTCTGGGATGAAAAGCTGGGGGCTTGGGAAATTTGCTGGTGTCTTTCTCTGTGTGATTAGTGAGTGGTTTAGGGAGCATTCATGCAATTTAGCTAGGTGTGGGGCTCCATATGCTGTTGTACTGAGCCAGAGGTTTGCTGCTTGTCACTAGTAAAGCATTGTGAAAGACAACCCAGGCTGGAGAGTTAAGGGGACACAGCAGTACCCCAGTTCCAGGTTGTACCCCAGTGATCCCTTCATAAGTATATTGTGCCAAACCACAATTAAGACCAGAAATGTGAAGTCAGTGATCTGGTTTGCTAGGCTTTGCACCTCAGCTTTCCGGGCTCAGCTTTGCTCAACTGTGTCAGTTCCATCAGGGCATCAACTGTGTCAGTTCCATCAGGGCATCATACACCTCAGTCACTTGGTACCTCACTGGCCTTATGCTGTCAATGTGACTCTCCCAGCGAGAGTCACTCAGTGGCTTCATGGTCAGATTTGTAACATTATCCATGAGGATCTTCCACCTGCTAGTTAATGCTGAAAACAAGACATATCTTTTGCAGTACTCTGAAGAGAGATACTGAATCTGAAGATGATGTTGCATCTGACATAACCAGGTTGAGGGAATGGCAACCACAAGGTACAAAGAAATTGGATTCAGTCATGGGGGGCCGGTGACCTGGCTGTTGCTGGAGGCTAGCTCCCAGCCCCTACATCAAAACAGAACTATCCTACTATCAAGACTAAACTATTTATTTTGCTTTCCACGAGCATGCCTGGTAAGTGAGAGCGAAGGTCAATTCCCTACTCCTGCAAGAGTTCCCAAGCTCTGCAAGCAAGGATTCCCCTCCTGCTCAGCCAGAGCTCCTGAAGTGCCTCAGGTACTGCTGCTACTTCCTTACCAGTTGTGATGAGTGATGCTTAACTTCTATTTTGCAATCAGGTATTGGGGGAGGGATTGCTCAGTGGTTTGAGCATTGGCCTGCTAAACCCAGGGTTGTGAGTTAATCCTTGAGGGGGCCATTTAAGGATCGGGGCAAAAATTGGGGATTGGCACTGCTTTGAGCAGGGAGTTAGACTAGATGATTTCCTGTGGTCCCTTCCAACCCTGATATTCTTAATATCATTATCAATATGTATGAGACAAG
Organism: Lepidochelys olivacea; assembly: GCF_965140295.1. NCBI lineage: Eukaryota > Metazoa > Chordata > Testudines > Cheloniidae > Lepidochelys > Lepidochelys olivacea. The sequence goes on from NC_140416.1 coordinate 107,490,055, forward strand.
GTGGGTGAGGTAATATCCTCTGTTGGACCAACTTCTGTTTATTAGAGACAAATTTTCAAGCACCACAGAGCTCTTCTTATCCTGGGACCAATAGGACTACAACACTGTAAACATTTATGTCAAAGCAGTGCTGCTTTCCTACATTGTAAAAACCAAGCCAAGGTTAAGACCTACAATTTTTACTTTGCAAGTAAAGGACAGGCCAGATGTGTAACAGTATCATCTTTGCTATGATATTAAAGCAGTGTTTCGTTATGTGATATAGCACATGGATAGGCATATCTGAGCTTCAGTTGCTGGTGGCAGACATCTTTTTAGATCTCTCTCCTTGGGTCAAGAATAGTCAGACACCCATAGGGTGACCAGACGTCCCGATAGTATCAGGACAGTACTGATTTTAAGACATTTGTCCCGCATCCTGACCGCACATCAGTTGGGACGCCCTTTGTCCCGATACTGGGGACCACTCACCATGAGTCACTGTGCACACCAAAGTCCCGGGGCTGGCGGCGCTTTCTGGGGCAGCTCCCGGTGCCCACCCGCTGGCAGGAGCCTGCAGTGCGGGTGGCCATGAGGCAGAGGCGGAGGGGGTCTCTGCATGCTGCACCGGCTCCCTCCTGCCCAATTAGAGCTGCAGGGGTGGGGCTTGCAGGCGCCGGCAGTGGACAGAGAGCCCTCCGCCCCCCCACCCCACCTGACCCTAGGAGCTGGAGGGACCTGCCGGATGCTTCCCGGGAGCTGCCCCAGGTAAGCACTGCCGGGACTCCCCACCTCGCCCCCCGGCAGGTCCCTCTGGCTCTTAGGGTTGGGGCAGGAGAGCAAGAGGCTCTCTGCACACTGCTGGCGCCTGCAAGCCCTGCAGCTCCAGCAGCTCCCATTGGCGCTTTTCCCGGCCAATGGGAGCCATGGAGTCGCACTTGTGGCAGGCACAGCACGTGGAGAGTCTGGAGACCCCCCTCACCGCTCTGACCCTAGGAGCCAGAGACCTCCCAGCAGGGCTAGAGAGTGTGGTCAGGGAAGGGGGCAGGGTGTGATGGAGTGAATGTCTGGGAACGGTGTGGAAGGCGCTGGGCAGTGGGGGAAGTTTGTGTGTTTTGGGGTGCTAGGCAGAGCGGCTCTGTTGGGGGTGCTGGACAGTGGGGGGGGATCTGTGTGTGTCAGGGCACTGGGGGTCTGTGTGGGGCATTGTTTAGTTGTGGTGGTGGGGCTGTGGAGAAGGGCACTGGGAGGGAGGGGGGAGGAGAAATCTGTGTGTATTGGGAAACTAGCGAGTGGGGGGTTCTGTGTGGGGTGTTGGGCCACTGTGGTGGGGATGTGGGTGGGGGGACGCTGGGCAGGGGTGGTAGTGTGCACAGCAGTGTGCATTTGTGGTGGAAATGGGAGGGGTTGGGGGGGACTCTGGGCATAGTGGGTTCAGCGGGTGCAGGGCATAGTGGATCCAGGGGGTGCAGGGCAGGGGAGCTGTGTGGCACAGCATGGGCCCACCCCCAACAGGAAGGGGCATGCTGGTAGCACAGGGCTAGGTGGACCAGTGTACCCCCATTGCCCCTGCCCTTCCCGCTGCTCACCTCCTCAACTGAAGGCAGGGGGAGGGGGTACAGGGGTGGGTCCCAGCAGTGCTTACCTCGGGCAGCTCCTGGGAAGTGGCCGGAAGGTCCCCAAGGTGAGTGCAGCTGGACTGAGCCAGCAGTGTGGCCCGAGCTCCCCCAACAAGGTGTGTGCAGCCTGGTCCACCTAGCTCATGGCAGAGCCAAGAAAGGAGGCACCTGCCTCTGCACATGCTGATTCCACCCAGGGCAGGCCGGGGCTGCGCACTGCTAAGCTGCTGCCCAGCTCACTTACCCACACTGGCAAGCAGGAATTGCACCTGGCGGCAGACATCTGCTCGATGTACAATCGGGACGCCATTTGTCCAGATATTCAGGTAACATTTTAAATTCGATAGTGAAATAGAAAATTAGTTGACTGGGAATGTCCCATTAAACCCGATTGCGCTCTGTTATCTACAGGCAATTTTGGTTTTTCAGGTGTGATGCTGAAGCTGGGGCTGAAGGCAGGACTGTGGGTCTCCCCTCTGTGACTGCGGTTGGGGCTGGAGCCAGGGCTAGAACTGGGACCCTTCGCTCCCCTGCCCTGCAACTGGGTCTGACTTTGCAACCAGGATCCTGCGCCCCTGTCCTGCGGCTTCAGCTGGGGGCTGGAGCTGGAGCCCTGTGCCCCTGGCCCCCTGGCTTCTGCTGGGGGCTGGAGGTGGAGCCATGAGTCCTTGCCCCATGGCTTGTGGTGCGGACTGCAGCAGGGGCCGTACACCCCTCTTGCAGCTTCCTAGGGCTGTGCGCCCCCTCTCATGACTCCGGTCAGGGCTGTGCACCTGTGGCTCCCCCCGCTCGCCCAATGTGTCCTGATATTTCACTCTTGCGATCTGGTCACCCTAGACACCCAAAGCACACAACTGAAGTCGGATCCATTGGTCTTATGAGCTATTTAGACTTTAGATGCGAGTCCTACTTACTTTCACTGCTAAGTGGTCTTCCCAGTCATTGGTCAGACTCTTGTAGAATTCTCCGTATTCCTCATTGTCTTCTGGGTTCCCAGTCCAGATTGACCAGGAAGAGGTCAATAAAACCAAGCCAATCTTCTTTTTCTTCTTCTTGTCCCCTTCTCTTTCTCCTCTTCACCAGAGCCAACATCCTTAATCTCTGATTTGTCTTCTATCTTCCCTCCCTTTTCCTCTGCCTCACTTACTTCCTTATCCTGTTCTTTCTCCACCTGTCAATGTTATTAGAAGTTTAAGTGGAGGATGGACATTAGTCATAGCATAGAATACATGAGTCAAAGCCCCTGGTAATAAGCTTTAAGTGTCCTCAACTGACAGTTTTGGGCTTGGTTTTCAAAGTGATCTTGTATACTGCAGCAGCCAAGTTCTCTCCCCTAGCCCTTTCTAACTTCTTAAACATTTAGTGGGAAGATGTGATAAAAGAAGGGGGAAATTTATTTGAAAGTAGAAATCTTTAAGTAGTTATTTGGTTTTCTGTTACATAGCATACTAGAATGAACTAAAGGTAGTAGGACAGCATAATTCTAGATAGCTGGATGTAGATTGCACTAAAGAGTCAAGTACCTTTGAGAGCTTTTTAATATTTTGTCATTTGAAGACATTTTACATAGTGCTCTATAAAGAGATTGAAGTTTATTGAAACCATTAGGTTTATGTCAAGTGAACAGTATCCTCTTAATGAGACTTATGCCACTCAGTGCCAATTTTGTGTAGATTATAAATCATCATCCATGAAATCACAGAACGGATTAAGAAAACCAAGGTCTGACAGCACTGTTAATTAGCATAGGAGTTCCCAATAGCAGGGCAAGGGCTGGAAGAGATGATTCTTAAGCAAGAGTTTTAATGTATTTGAAGTACATAATTCAAGTCAGCCTTAATATGTTAATTTAGTCTATGGTATTAGTAAACAGTGTCTTTAGAATAGAATTTCTGTACTATGACTAAATTATCTATTGTACCACTACATTGCAATATACTGTCATTTTAAAGCAATTTAAAAATTAGTCTAATTACTATCAACATTCCAAGATGAACACTTACAAAGTGTAATTGGATAGCCAATGAACTGAGAGTGCTTCTTCACAGTTTCCTTGATTCATCTTTCCTCCAATTACTCTGTCTGGTCTTCCTTAAGATGAAAGATAACCTTTTGTACCACGGCCCAGAGGTTCCCCTAGAATTAAATTTGAGAGTTTTACTGTCAGCACCAGTTAGAGTGGATTTGGTAAGGTACTAGTTTAAAAGAGTCAGGTTTTTACATCTTGATCAGAAATAAGATTATGCCAATTAATGTTTAAACATCTTCCAGTTACATGTTTAAGTTTATCCACATGAACTCTATGTCCCCAGTTCACATTTAGGAAAAATGATGTTTCCTATGTACCCATCTCTAAAAATATAGTACTTTTGTACTTATTTCCTTGTGTCAGTTAGATTATCTCAGTTCATCAAATGACTGTAGAGAGAGGGTATATTTTGAAAATAATGGATTAAGCCATCATTTAGATCACATGATCACCAAAAGAAAATTAGGTCCCTACTATACTCCCTAACTAAAATCCCTGCAGCATACAAACTATTTAAACAAGATGAAATGTTTTTATCTTTTGTGAAATAACTTCATAGTTATGTACCTTCCAAAGACAAAGTGTTTAGAGATGTTCAAGGAGGATATACTTTTTTTTTTTTGTGGAGGTGGGGGGCTGTTGGGGAGAGCAGGTAACAAGAAACTGAAGAAGCAAGAGTCTAGGCTAAGTAGTAGGAAAGTGTCCCAGGAGAGATTTGTGATGCTATGAAATAGCCATTTCAAGAGGAAGCAGTGAACTTTGCTAAAGAAATTGTGTGTCCCAACCACACCCCAGTCTCCAAGCCAGGACATACACCTCCTAGGTGTTTTCACTCTTAAAAGACAGACAACAATTGACAAAACAACTGCAGAGAACACACCACCTCCTACTCCCCCACCCTGCCCAAACTAATTCAGTCACTTATCTCTTGATCAGCATAGCCACCTGCTAAGCTGGCAATTCTGTCTAGTAGAAGCAGGACAGTTGGTTTCTTATCAACTCAGCCTAAACACAGCACTGCTCCTCAGTATCTCCTTTATATATGGAGCAGGAGAAGGTGGGTGGGGACAATCAAACTTCTCTGGTCATAACCAGTGTCAGGCTTCCACTCACAGGCAGCCATTCACAATGCACCAGGCTAATATATTGAAAGGATATGTGGTTAAGGCCTGGTCTACATTAGGAAATTAGGTTGGAATAACTATTTCGCTCAGGGGTATGAAAAATCCACACCCCTGGGCGACTCAGTTAACTGACCTTATCCCTGGTGTAATTCTACCAGCTAGTTACTGCCTCTCGGGAAAGTGGAGTACCTATGCCAATGGGACAATCCTTCCCATTGGCATAGATAGTATCCTCACTGAAGCACTACAGCAGTACAACTGCAGTGTTTTAAATGCAGACAAGCCCTGAGACTGACAGGAAACGGTAACCTTACCAGAGCTGCTCAGAAAAATGTAACTATCCACTCCTTATCCAGGAGCTATGGGTCTGATTCCACTGCCTAGGACCTTGTGTAGTCTTTTACACTTGTACAATATGAGTGCAAAATGGATGTAAATTGGTACCAAATCAGAATGGTAAGGGTTTTCACCCGCTTTGAACTGGTGTAGATGACTATGTAAATTGCAAAGCAGTGGAAAATCAGTCCCCATGGAGGGAATTCACTAGTGCACGGTACCCCCTTTGTACCAGCTAGGTCCATATGGACACAAAGCTCCTAAACAGGGAAAACTCCTTTCTGTGGGAGCTGCAGAGCCAGATATACTGACTCTGCCCCATTGCAGATGGTCCTCCCAGCACAAGCAATGTTTTGGGATAGGTGGGGGCAGATGGATGTCTGTTGGTAGTGGGAGAGGTAGTGTCTGGAGTGTATTGTACCTCTGCAAAAGCCCATTGGACATGGGGGTGCAAGTTAGGATAGCTTCAGGGCTGCCCTAGCCTGTACCAGGGCCTACACTGTTCTGTGACAGCCCGTGAATAGGGGAGGCATAAACCATCAATGGTGGAAGGATCATCTAATAGTTAAGGTACCTGCAACTGTGGAGGGCTGGCTTCAATATCCTCATCTGCCATGGGTTTCCTATGGGCAAGTTACTTATTCTCTCTGTGGATATTAGAACTCCATACTTTGCAAGATAAATACATTAGAGATTATGAGATACTCATAATTGGAATGCATCCGATGAAGTGAGCTGTAGCTCACGAAAGCTTATGCGCAAACAAATTTGTTAGTCTCTAAGGTGTCACAAGTCCTCCTTTTCTTTTTGAGAATACAGACTAACACGGCTGCTACTCTGAAACCTGTCAACTACTATGGTAATCGGAGGCACGATAGATAGATAGAAAACACCTCCTTTCAGTACTTGCCCTGTTGCTATTGTGGGCACAGAGAAAAATCTGGGTCGCTGTCTCTAAGAGTGTGCAACTGCCTCTTAAAAGTAAAGAAACTGAACAAAGTAATTCAGTATGAAGCCTTCCTAGTTTGCAATGCAGTAAGAATTCACTAGATGGAGCTAAAACAGTAAATAAAGAAACTCTGAGGTATAAAACTAATTCTACTGCACAAAACCATACAGCATCAGTTTCTTCACAATTTTAATGATGTATTTCACCCTGTTAAAAAAATCTTTTTCTGGCAAACCATTACAGCAAGTTCTTGTTTGGATAGTTTTATATTAGTTAAATTCATAACTATACAACAAAATTCCCATGCAACATTTTTTTATTCTGTCCACCTAAGCCTGCTTAACTTCCCACAGCTCCGCTGATGCTAATGTTCGTATTTCTGTCCTCCCCTGTGTGTCAGCAGCCATCTGAGCAATTCTTTAAACTATGTTAAGCCTCTTTAGTCTCGGTTGTTGTTTTTTTAAATTTTTGCTCTGTGAAACATTATATTTAAATCATAGAATATCAGGGTTGGAAGGGACCTCAGGAGGTCATCTAGTCCAACCCCCTGCTCAAAGCATAAATCATAAATAAAAACTGGCAAACTGAGAAGCAAGTCTTTTCTTATCTCTTGTTATGATGTTTTTTTCTCTCTTGAAATTAAGATCTAATTGACAGTTTTAAAAACTCATTTATCTTTATATGGTTGTTCAAGTGTGTATGGTTTTCCTTCTTCATATAGTGCATAGGTAATCCTGTTTCTTCCTATTCTAGCCTCTCTCTTAACTAGTTTTAGTCCATAATACTGAATCTGCTTTGCAAAACACCTGCAGCTTCCTGACTCCCTTGTCCTGGTCAGTTCTGCTTTTAGGATGACAGAGTGGCAAATATAGCAGTGTGCTCCTCCATGAACTGGCTTCCCTGAAAGATCCCACTGGAGTTCACCACCCCAAAGAGCCAGCAGCCCTGCCGATCCCCGCATTAGGGATTTGTCCCTAAGAGCACCAGGTGCTGGGACTCACAGCATGGAGCTCCATCTGTCCTCCACACCAGTTGGGCTCTGCCCCACCCCATCCTGAGGAAAGAAACCCCTCTGTTGATCCGAGGAGCCCCTTAAGCTGCAGAGGGAGCTGCACCAACCTGGAGTCTGGGGCCCAACATGAGGCTGGAGGTGGGCTCTCCTCAGAATTTTAATATCATGAACTGCAAAGAGCCGCTGGAGACACATTCTTCTTAGCATATGCACAACATTCCTCAGATGGCACATTACCAGGATTCATCACCAAATTTCGTCCGCTGGATTGGACAGCTTGCCCAGGCCGGGTATTGACAGGGAGACATTGAAAAGCCGCTTGTGAGCCTCAGTCTGAGTATCACTAACTACATTTTGCAGCATCTTTGTTAAGGGCTACCACAATTGCTACCACTGGTGGAGCTGAAAAGGTGTTAACAGTTGGGAATGTTTGAAACCTACTGTACATGTGGCCCATGTTTTGATTTTTAATGGCTATAGCTGTTTGTCTAAAATTAGGGCTGTCAAGCGATTAAAAAAATTAATCATGATTAATCACGCAATTAAAAAAAATTAATCACGATTAATCGCACTGTTAAACAATAATTGAATACCATGTTAAAATATATTTTTGGATATTTTCTACATTTTCAAATATATTGATTTCTATTACAACAGAATACAAAGTGTACAGTGCTCATTTTATATTTATTTTTATTACAAATATTTTTCACTTTAAAAAACAAAAGAAATAGTATTTTTCAATTCACCGAATACAAGTACTGTAGTGCAATCTCTTTATCGTGAAAGTTAAACTTACAAATGTAGAATTATGTACAAAAAACCTGCATTCAGAAATAAAACAATGTAAAACTTTAGAATATTACTTGAAATTTATTAAATATTTTGAATTTTTTTTATATTTTCATATATATTGTATTCTGTGTTGTAATTGAAATCAGTGTATATTATTTTTATTACAAATATTTTCACCGTAAAAATGATAAACAAAAGAAATAGTATTTTTCAATTCACTTCATACAAGTACTGTACCGCAATCTCTTTGTTGTGAAAGTGCAATTTACAAATGTAGATTGTTTTTGTGACATAACTGTACTCAAAAACAAAACAATGTAAAACTTCAGAGCCTACAAGTCCACTCAGTCCTATTTCTAGGGTTCACCACCCCAAAGAGCCAGCAGCCCTGCCGATCCCCACATTAGGGTGGCAGAGGTGAGCTGGAGTGAGGAGCGGTTCCCCTGCGGCGCCCCCCCCCCGGGTTACATGCTGCGGTGTGGGCAGCCCTCCTCGCACCCTCCCGCCCCAGCTCACCTCCGCCTCCCTGGGCCTGAGTGTGAAGCCACCGCTTGCTTCTCAGCCCACCCCAGCTTCCTGCGCAAACAGCTGATTCGCGGGAAGCCTTGGGGGGGGGGGCAGAGAAGCAGAGCGGGGCGGCACGTTCAGGGGAGGAGGCGGAGGCGAAGTGGAGGTGAGCTGGGACTGGGGGTGGGGTGGGGAGCTGCTGGTGGGTGCTCTGCACCCACCAAATTTTCCCCTTGGGTGCTCCAGCATAGCACCCATGGAGTTGGCGCCTAAGGCACCACTTTTGGCCAGTTAAATTTAGAAGCCCTTTTAGAACCGGTTGTCCCTCGTGGAACAACCGGTTCTAAAAGGGCTTCTAAATTTAACAACCGGTTCTAGCGAACCGGTGGGAACCGGCTCCAGCTCACCACTGGATATACAAATGTTTAGCATATCTGGCACATAAATACCTTGCAGCTCTGGGTACAAAAGTGCCATGGAAATGCCTGTTTTCACTTTCTGGTGACATTGTGAATAAGAACAGGGCAGCATTATCTTCTGTAAATGTAAACAAATTTGTTTGTCTTAGCGATTGAGTGAACAAGAAGTAGGACTGAATGGACTTGTAGGCTCTGAAGTTTTACATTGTTTTGTTTTTGAGTACAGTTATGTCACACAAAACATCTACTTTTGTAAATTGCACTTTCACAACAAAGAGATTGCGGTACAGTACTTGTATGAAGTGAATTGAAAAATACTATTTCTTTTGTTTATCATTTTTACGGTGCAAATATTTGTAATAAAAATAATATACACTGATTTCAATTACAACACAGAATACAATATATATGAAAATATAAAAAAAATTCAAAATATTTAATAAATTTCAAGTGATATTCTAAAGTTTTACATTGTTTTATTTCTGAATGCAGGTTTTTTGTACATAATTCTACATTTGTAAGTTTAACTTTCATGATAAAGAGATTGCACTACAGTACTTGTATTAGGTGAATTGAAAAATACTATTTCTTTTGTTTTTTAAAGTGAAAAATATTTGTAATAAAAATAAATATAAAATGAGCACTGTACACTTTGTATTCTGTTGTAATAGAAATCACAAATTTTGTAAATTGCACTTTCACAACAAAGAGAATAGTATTTCTCAATACTACAGTACTTGTGTGAGGTGAATTGAGAAATACTATTTCTTTTGTTTATCATTTTTACAGTGCAAATATTTGTAATAAAAATAATATACACTTCAATTTCAATTACAACATAGACTACTATATATATGAAAATGTTGAAAAAATCCAAAATATTTAATAAATTTCAAGTGGTATTCTATTGTTTAACAGTGTGATTAAAACTGTGATTAATCGCAATTAATTTTTTAAATAGTGATAATTTTTGAGTTAATCGTGTGAATTAACTGCGATTAATCAACAGCCCTATTTAAAATGCAATAAAAATTAATAAACTGATAAACATTAGGAAGTGAATCATGGTAATTCTGTGATACCAGCACTCAGCCCTAGAAAGATGGAGGCTAGGGAGGAGGAATGTCACGTGCTTGGGCAGAACAGCACTGTGGCATTCTAGTACTAAGTGCATGCATCATTGAAGTGTTCCATGCACACACATGGATGCTCTCTTCTTTGAGATGCTACTGGTTAATTACAGGGCTAGTCTAGTCACTTCATGTTGGCTATACCAGAAGGGAGGATCCAGCTGTGACGTTATGAGTGTAATATAATATCTCATTGAAAGGTGACAGAGCCAGAAAGAGTTAATTAACTCACAGACTGAACTGACCAATGGCCGAACTTTAAAGACTTGTTAGGAAGATATGTAAATGAATAGAGCTCTGAAATGCAAGCCTGCATTGTTAGAGATAGAAGGGTAGGTGTTTGCTCAGGTCTTGTGATGTAAGCAGACAAGTCTTGTCTATTGCTATAGCTTTGATTCAAAGATCAGAAAAGGAATATTAACATTTAGGAAGACACCTGAGTGAAGTGAGCTGTAGCTCACGAAAGCTTATGCTCTAATAAATTGGTTAGTCTCTAAGGTGCCACAAGTCCTCCTTTTCTTTTTGCGAATACAGACTAACACGGCTGCTACTCTGAAACCTATTATTGACTATATGTCTCTTTGAAGTTGTGGCAACCTATAGCTGACCTGTTTAATGGATAAATTACCCTGTACTAATTGCCATGATGTGTAGGAGAAGGAAAGTTGAGCCTATTGTTTTCTCAGGCCAAAAGGCTGCTGAAAATGTATAAAAACCCTGGGACACGATCCTTCTTCATCTCAGATCTGCTTCTGGTTTCAAGAAGGGGAAACCTTGAGCCATAAGTATTGAGATCCCCAGTCACTGACTGGAGTCACCCTGAACATGGACATTTGACTATAACCTATGGACTATTTCTAAAAGGACTTTTGGCAACTACAAACTCATCTCTGCTATGTATCTGAACCTCAAGAATTGAATGCAAGTCTGTATGTATATTGATCTTTTAACTAACACTCTCCCTTTTTTCTGTTTTAATAAATTTTAGTTTAGTTAATAAGAATTGACTATAAGCTTATATTTTGGGTAAGATCTAAGTGGTTCTGGGGCTTGGTTCTTTGGGATCAGGAGAACCTTTTCTTTTATATGATGAAATAAGATTTTCAGAATTTATCATCGTATGTTTGACATGCGTGTCTGGATGGAGGCCTGAGGCTGGGTACTTTAAGGGAACTGCATTATTTGGACTTCTGAGTAACCAGTGAGGTGCTATAGAAGCTGTTTTGTGCTGGCTTGGTAAATCTAAATATTGGAATATCCATCAGCTTTTGGGGTTTGTCTGCCCTGTTCTGTTTGCAGTTCACCCTAATTGAGTGACCACAGCTGGCTTCCCTGGGCAGCATTGTCACACCAGCACCAACATTTTATGTAGAGAGTTGGGGAATCTGAGTCCAATTAAGATAATTTTGTAAAATGGGTTCCTAGAGAAACACTTCTTTTAAGATTTTTTTGTTTTGTTTTGGCAGGTTTCAGTCGTAATTTGTTACTTCTGTAACCTACCAATAAAAGACAACTAAACAAATCTTTGAAAGTTTAAAAGAATAGTTTTATTACCGAACAAATTGCGTGAAATGTTAGATTGCTTTCCCTATGTACCATATAAGAAGATGGTATATTAATTACTGATACCTTCACAACAGTGTTATTTTTAAATCTACCCTCCAAGCAGAGCTAACATGTAGGGGCAAGATCAGCACAATACTATTATCGAAAAAGGGTGATGAGAGGAGTAATTCAGATGCTGTGATAGCAGTGGGAGCACTAGTGCAGCAGAACTGTGAAAAAGGATGCTGCCTTAGCAATACATTATCAACCAATCCACTTTCCATTTTTAAGACTCTACAAAATTTTATAACCCATTGGGAGTGTTTTCATAAAGATATCCTGTAATTCACAAAAATAATCTCATTGTTTGTTATAAGTGTTGGAGTTTATCATGGAACTTAAATAATAATCCTATAACCTTCTACAGTGCCTTTCATTTGAGGATCTCAAAGCATTTGATGAATCAGTTTGGGTTCACCGTGTATTTAAACTGGTGTTTTTTCTATTTGGAATTTTTGGCCTTGATTCTCAGTTGCTTTGTTTCTGCATTTAGCATTCCTGCACCTTTGTGATCCCAGGCCCTGAATCTGGGCTTTGGCAGCAGAGAGGAGCCATGAAGCTGGTAGAACCAGACCCTTGAGGATCCCTCAGCATAAGAGGGTTTACCCCAGTGGTGTAGGGCCAGTGGAACAGCCCTACACTGCCCTTCTTTGCAGACAATGGCATAGGTGTTGTCATAAATATAAAGGGAAGGGTAACCACCTTTCTGTATACAGTGCTATAAAATCCCTCCTGACCAGAGGCAAAGTCCTTTTACCTGCAAAGGGTTAAGAAGCTCAGGTAACTTGGCTGACACCTGACCCAAAATGACCAATGAGGGGACAAGACATTTTCAGATCTGGATGGGGGGAAAAAGGCTTTTTTCTGTCTGTGTGATACCTTTGCCGGGAACAGATCAAGGATGCAAGATCTCCGACTCCTGTAATGTTAGTAAGTAATCTAGCTAGAAAATGCATTAGGTTTTCTTTGTTTTGGCTTGTGAAATTCGCTGTGCTGGAGGAAATGTGTATTCCTGTTTTTGTGTCTTTTTGTAACTTGAGGTTTTGTCTAGAGGGATTCTCTATGTTTTGAATCTGACTGCCTGTAAGATTATCTTCCATTCTGATCTTACAGAGTTGTTCTCTTATTTTTTTTTGTTCTTCTAATAAAGTTCTGTTTTTTAAGAATCTGATTGGGTTTTTTGGGTCTTAAAAATCCGAGGCTAGTTTGTGCTCATCTTGTTTATTCTCAAGCCTCCCCAGGAAAGGGGGTGTAAGGGCTTGGGGGGATATTTTGGGGAAATAGGAACTCCAAGTGGTCCTTTCCCTGTTCTTTGTCAAATCACTTGGTGGTGGCAGCAAACTGTTCAAGGACAAAGCGAAATTTGTGCCTTAGGAAAGTTTTTAACCTAAGCTAGTAAAAATAAGCAGGTCCCCACTTTCATGCGGGTCCCCACATCTGTACCCTAGAGTTCAGAATGGGGAGGGAACCCTGACAGGTGTGTACTCAGGATCAAGAAAGTGTTAGTGGTGGGAGGAGGCATGACTGGAGCACACCGTGGCCCAGCTATTTAGTGCTGTTGCAGAAGTGAATATTAAAACAATATTAAAACTGCTCTAATTTATGCCAGGAACTAGACCCAGGTGTCTCCACAATCCAGGATGTGTAAAGATGAACCAGGACTGTGTGAACTTCCCCAAGGGCCATTCCTACCCAGTTTAAGGCACCTTTATATATGCTGCTGGAGTGGCAACAGAGGACTGTAGGGCAAATGAGAATTGGGCCCTTTGCTTTTTATTTGATAAGGTGTATATTTCTTTGATAAATAATTATGCCTAACATCATCCCTATGAGGTAGGTGAAAACAACTAGTCAGCAGGTGAATTTAGGCCCAGGGAGATGAAGTCCATGGTCACAGACAAGGGTCCCAAGAGTCCTCCTGACTCTCACAGCTGACAATTTTTTAAGGTGGGAACAAAAATTGTGCATGGTGATAACAAGTTACCTAGGGGTGCGATAATGGCAGCTCATAGTGCCGCAGGATGCTGTTAAAGACCCTGCCCCGAACAATTAAATCGCCCTTCCCCCGGCCCTGGAGTAGGGTGACCAGATTTAACCAGGAAAACATCGGGACACATGGGGGAAGCAAAAAAAAAAAAAAAAGAAAAGAAAAAAGAAAGAGGCCGGAATTTTATCGGGACGTCTGGTCACCCTACCCTGGAGAGTCCCAAGCTCATGGCATTAAACACTCCCTACCCCCACCCCGTGGGCTTTGAGCCCCCTGTCTCCCCGCAGCACCCATTAGCCTTAAAACGCTGTGCTGCTGGCCCTCCTCCCCAGAGCTCTAACACCCGGCTGCTGCGCTGGCGACCCACCCCTTTGCAAAAGCCCTAGGTGCGCGAGCTCCGCTCTACCCCCGGAGCGGCACCGCCACGTGCTCGCTCGCCAGAGGGCCACCCCGGGCTTTGCTTCTCCCAAGAGAAGGCTCCTCCCTCTCCCTCACTCGGAGCCGCCCAGAGTTCCAGGCAAGCTGGCACATGCGCAAAGGCGCAGTAAACAGGCGAGCCAGCTCCTCCCCCTTACGGCCTTTGCGTGCCGCTCTCGAGTAGCGAGAGCGAGCGGTGGCGGCTGCGCAGTGGGGGCACATCCGGGCACTGGGGCAGGATGAATGCTCCTTTCCAAGATGGCGGCGGAGGGAGGAGGGAAGGAGATGAACGAGATTAAGACCCAGTTCACCACCCGGGAGGGGCTGTACAAGCTGCTGAGCCACTCGGAGTACAGCCGGCCCAACCGGGTGCCCTTCAACTCGCAGGGCTCCAACCCAGTCCGCGTCTCATTCGTCAACGTCAACGACCAGAGCGGCAACGGCGACCGGCTCTGCTTCAATGTGGGCCGGGAGCTCTACTTCTACATCTACAAGGGGGTCCGCAAGGTACTGGGGCAGCAGGGGGGCGGGAGAGGCCAGGGGCCCGACCTGCTCGGAGCACGAGGGGCGTGCCAGGAGGGACCTGCTTGGCTTCAGTGTGGGCCGGGAGCCCGAGCTGCGAAGGCCGGGGAGCCGGAGGCCAGGCCGGGGGAGTGGGCTTTGCCTCAGTGTGAGCTCAGCACTCTTCGAGGGGGGCGAGATCCCCCTAGGCTCGGGGCGAAGGGTGGAGGCACTCTATGGCCGGGAGCTGTACCTGCTCTCCGAGCCAGGGGGCTTGGATGGTGCCGGACCGTGGGGAGGGGGACTCTAAGCCTGAGGTAGAGGTGTAAGGGGGAGAGCTCTGAGAGGGAGGAGAACTAGTGTTGGGGGCTACCTAAAGGACACAGGACTGGAAGTGACTTCTTGGGTTGTAGAGTCCAGTCCCCTGCTGTGGTGGGCAACTATGTCCTATCATCCATTCATACATTTATAAAGCTACATTTAAAAGCTAGTTAAGTTAATGAACCCAGAGAGTCACCACCAGCAGCTAAAGTATGTTCCTGTGCAGCCCTTTCTTTGGCTCGTTTGGGCAGGTTTGGTAATGGCATAGTAACTCTGGGCTTGTCTCACCTACTGCTACAGGCTGAAGATTATGGGACTCTCTCTGAGGAGTGTTTGGTGTTAGCATGGGGCTGCCAAATCTCAGACAGGGTGGGGTTTTACTCTTATTTGGGTTAGGAGGAAATTTTTCACACTAAGAGTGAAAAATTAGAGGTCTAATCTTATAAAATGTGAACTAACCCCAGGTCTGTCTCCAGAGGTGTCCAGTACAGTGAACTGAGTCCTCTAAAGGCTGAAACTTTAAATTTATGATTATAACACACAGCAAAAGCTTTCATCATGAGAGAAGTACTGATGCAAAATAAGTCTCCCAATCTGTGAATGATATTTGGTGGTGAAAGTCTAATAGCTTGTGCATTAAATGGCTAGTATGCTATATTAATGGGCAAATCGTAGCTACATAAGTACTGCATATGTAATTGCTGTTTTGACTTTTTGGTACTCCATGGTGCCTTACTTCCTCGTGTTTAGTGAGGCATTCTGATAATTTGCATCACCAAGTGAACAGGTGTCACTTTTAATATATGTAAACATAGGCATAACCAATCTCGAAGTTTTATTGAGATATTATCTGTTTAGCTTGGGTATGTATGAACCCCCTTCCAATTACTATATTATGTGAGCACCTTACAATATTTAATGTATATATCCTCTGACAGTGTTGAGATGGAGGGAAGAGTTGTTATTCCCACTTTACAAATGGGATCTGAGACACAGAAGAGACTTAGTGACCTGCCCAAGGTCACTTGGGAAGTTAGTAGCATAGTAAGGAATTGGACCTGGGTTTACACAGTTCCAGGTGAATGAATGCCCAAACCACTCTTTCTCTTGCTTGATAATTCATGTAAAATGTAAGCACTAGCTAATTGCTGAGGAGAGTTAAGCCTAGTAAGGATTAGTTGGTAATGACTTGCAACTGAACAGACCCAATATGTGTTGTCTGATTGTATGCACTTGTTTCATACACACATTTGAATTGACATTTGCATAATTTAACTTAATTATGTGATGAGTCTTGATAATTTGGGGATGTTTTAAGTAATTGTGAATTAAATTTAAATATTGATTTGGTATTTAGGCACTCTAGAGTAGTTGATGTTATTGAACAGTTATCTGCCTATTCATGTTAAAAATATTTTTAATATGTCCATTTTATAATCCATAGTGGCCTTTTCTACATATGAGTCAGTGTGGATGATACTTCGTATGGTTAAAATCTGTCCATCTTCCAACCCTTGTAACTGTTAGGAGTTTATCATCTTTGAGTTAGTTTTCAGTACTGAATAATTGCAAACTTCTGCAACTGTTTTATTTAGAGCAGCTCTTAATGCAGCCCAGTTACAGGACATGTGACTCTTACCAATCTTTTTTAGTCATTTGTTATCACACTTAAAGTAAAGAGAAATCTAGAGGCTGAAAATATGCCATGAAAATAGGGAACTGAGGAGTTTTTAAGTGCCAGCTTACAACTTGTAAGTCTCATTTGCATTCTTCTAATAGCTTTTCCAGTATCTTTAATAAAACATAACTTTGTATTTGTGGGTGTAGCAGCAATTGAAAATCCTACTGTACCTACCTGCTGGATGTCTGTTTTGGGTTTTGAGACATACTATAAACATTATAAATATATTATTCTTACTTCAAGTAATACAGTAAAATATACTAGAAGTTTAGAATAGAATTTGTGTTTGAGTTAGTCAAAGCAAAGCAATCCAATCTTATCAATGACCTTCAGAACAGATACTTTTAATACCATAATTACTAACTTCAGTTTAAAAAGCCTTAAAGTAACAGCTGAAATATATTAAATGTATCCAAATTAAAGAAAAGATTATAGATGAGAGAGACTAGGGAAGTTGATCTGCCATACATTTGGAATATTGTATTCATTATGAATGTATCTAGAAACATCGATGAGCTTGAAATCATTATGGGCTGTGATTCTGCAGATTGGGGTCTATGGCTTTGGTTCTCTGTCTGTGTAGAAAATTGGCATTAGCATAGGAAAGATTGTCAGCTGACAGTTACAGCTGTCAGAATGATTAACATAATTTTCATAAAGAGAAATGCCGTTGGTTATAAAACTTGCTACTGCTTCTTGCTATGGTGTATAAGGTAGGTGAAAGAAGGAGAGCTCAATGGTAGATTAAACTAGAAGTGTAAAACACTGTCTTAAAATGAATAAATATAAACTGCTGTAAACTTCACATACAGCATGCTTCTAAAGTTGTCTCTAGACTAGAGAACGTTTAGCCAAGGCTAGCTAAGACTGATTAAACTTGGGTACTTAGCCTGCGTCTATGCCAGGAAAACGCCTTTAACTCAATTTTAGCAGGTTGAACTACAGTATAATTTCTGTTTGTGAACAGTGTTACTCTGAATTTACACTTGGAAGCGAGGCTTGGTTTTGTTTATGTGTAGTTTGGCTTGTATTATGTAAGCCTGACTTAAAATTTATTTCTCCAGATCAATTTAGCTAGATTAGACCAGTGATTATATTTCAGGTACTTTAAAATGTTAACTACAGCAAATGCAGGTTTGTATTTTAAAGCTGCAGTATAACTTAGGTTAAAAAGAAATTGCTAATTTTATTACCTCTTCCTGCCTTTTAAGCAGTCTTTAAAAAGCCTTGTTCCATTAGGTTCTGTTCCTGCAGAAGTCAGAGAAGGAAATGCCATTATCTTCAGAAAAAGCAGGGTCTTATTCCTTTTATTTGGTATGTGCCATGCTTTATTTAACCATGAAAGAGCTAGCAAAGTAAACAGATATTGCAGTGTCACACAGTATCTTTAGGGGAACATATTGTAATAAGTTTATATATTATTGTGGGCCAAGCATATGTGTGACTGTGCTCTGCTCCGTGGGAGAGGGTTCCACAACTCCTTCAGGAACTAAAACAGTGATTACAATATGCGTTATTCACCTTAAACACCTCCAAAGAGGTACATATGTACTGGTTCAAGGTGAGTTTCCACACACGAGGAAAACAAAGAAAATTTGGCTTTAAAAGGCTACATTTAAACTGACTCAAGGCCGCCTTTCTGATCCAATAGACAGGACCTTCTGTCCTAGAGCCTAAACTCTTGCAAAAGACTTCGGCCTATCAGAGCCCCGTAAGACTGATGGATGACTTCTGGTAAGCTTTTAGTGTGCATATAGGCACTCTTATTGATTTTAATGTTTTTTCTGTAATGCTTTTGCCTTAAGAATAAAGGTGCTTGCTTAGAAAGAGCTGTGTGGTAACTTGTAACTGATGGAAATACACTATTTATAGCCTTCGGAGAGAAAGCAAAGCACAGGTGCTGGCCATTAGGTGACTGGCTTGCTGGGGATATCACAGTGTAAGGTACGGAGCTCTGCAGCCTTAAAATTCTGGTCATGAGGGAGAAATGCAGGTCTCCTCCCAAGAGATGTGATGGCTGGGAGCTGAAAACTTTAAATGAGTCACCAAGGAGGGGGCATACAGGTGCAATTACTGTGAAACTGTGACAACTGTCTGGGAACTTCTGCAGGTTTTGAACTTTTGGTATATACTATACTTAATTCAGCCAGGGAAGAACTTGGAAATGGTTAAAATGGCTTGAAATCCCAATCTGAATGTGAGTCCAAATCACATCCCTAAAGAGTATTCCTTTAGGTTACTTTTCTTTATCTGGCTGCTTCCACATCCCAAATCAGCTTTGTTTGCCATTTCTGTTTTGTGAATTAATCTTTAGTTGTAAGTCTCTTTACCCAGGCCACTGAATTGTTTGTGTTGCTTTAGAGATGAATCCTATGTAAGGATTGGTGTTCCATGTGACACTGTGATGCTTTCTTAACCTGGTTTCTTGAAGGTAAAATCTGGAGTTGGATCCAGTGTCTAAGACAGGGACGGGCAAACTTGCCCCCTGATGGCTCCCCTGGGACTCCTGCCCCATCCAACCCCCCCCACCCTTCCCCCGTTTCCTGTTCCCTGATGGGTGCCCCATCCACCACTCCCTGTCCCTTGACCACCCCCAGACCCTCACTCCTGACTGCCCCCCGCCACCCCATCCAAACCCCTGTCTCCTTCCTGACTTGCGCCCCCCCCGCTCCCCGGGACCTCTGCCCCATCCAACCACCCCTTCGCCCTGTCCCCCGCTGTCCCATCCAACCCCCTGGAACCCCTGACTGCCCCCCCTGGGACCCCTGCCCCATCCAACCTTCCTGTTCCCTGCCCTCTGACCCCCCCGCCAACTCCCCTGCCCTTGATCCAACGCTCCCTTACCGTGCTTCCTGGAGCACTGGTGACCATGCAGCCCAGAGCACCGAGTCAGGCCACTGCTCTGCAACTGCACTGCCTGGCTGCCCAGAGTGTGGCGCAGCACGCTGAGACTGAGGGGGCGGGGGAACAGCAGGGGAGGGGCCGGGGGCAAGCCTTCTGGGCCAGGAGCTCAGGGGCCAGACAGGAGGGTCCTGCTGGCTGTAGTTTTACATCATCTTAGACCAGAGGTGGGCAAAGCTTGGAATGCTGAGAGAGAGACTTTGTCTGGGAAAAAAATGCTTCAAACCGCCTTAGAGGCTTTTCATAGCAAACAAGTAGGTTCTTCCAAACTTTCTCTATCAGAATATGTTTAGAAGTGAACTTGAGGAAGGTAGCAGGAAAGAATGAAATACTGGAAACTTGAGAAGAGCAGATGAGTTATATGCCAGCTATTTGACATAAGGAGGCTTTTATGCTGTATTTTCTGTCCCGTTACAGCAATCCAAAGCTCAAAAAAAAACCCCAAAAAAAAAACCTGTTAGTAGATTCTAACCTTGTCTTAAATTTAGATCCAATGGATGGGACGGTGAAACTGTATTTTAGTAAGGAGAAGCTAGGGTTTGATGCAACGAGGTGTGGCCATTTTAATGAAATACTTGGCTAGTTAATGACAGGTTTCAGAGTAACAGCCGTGTTAGTCTGTATTCGCAAAAAGAAAAGGAGTACTTGTGGCACCTTAGAGACTAACCAATTTATTTGAGCATGAGCTTTCGTGAGCTACAGCTCACTTCATCGGATGCATACCGTGGAAACTGCAGCAGACTTTATATATACACAGAGAATATGAAACAATACCTCCTCCCACCCCACTGTCCTGCTGGTAATAGCTTATCTAAAGTGATCATCAGGTTGGGCCATTTCCAGCACAAATCCAGGTTTTCTCACCCTCCACCCCCCCACACAAATTCACTCTCCTGCTGGTGATAGCCCATCCAAAGTGACAACTCTTTACACGGGCTATCACCAGCAGGAGAGTGAATTTGTGTGCGGGGGTGGAGGGTGAGAGAACCTGGATTTGTGCTGGAAATGGCCCACCTGATGATCACTTTAGATAAGCTATTACCAGCAGGACAGTGGGGTGGGTGGAGGTATTGTTTCATATTCTCTGTGTATATATAAAGTCTGCTGCAGTTTCCACGGTATGCATCCGATGAAGTGAGCTGTAGCTCACGAAAGCTCATGCTCAAATAAATTGGTTAGTCTCTAAGGTGCCACAAGTACTCCTTTTCTTTTTGGCTAGTTAAGTATTCTTGGGAGTGCTGGTATGTTCCTGTGGTTTTTGTTTTCACCTCAGCTTCTGGACTCAATGAGGCTAGTTATGTATAGCAATCTCTTGTTAAGGTGAAAGCTTTGTTGGAGGTGAAGTCCAGAGTTGTTTTGAGAGTGATCCCCTCTTTGGGTGGGGAGTGCTATCTGAGGCTCACTTAGGAGTGCTCTGGCTTATGTTTCCATCTTCAGAATAAATTTCTGTCCAAAAGATGACCCTTCTCTTGGAGGTCTATACTTGTGCACTTAGCGGCTGCAGTAGCTATGACTTTTCAATGGTTGCTGTGGTAGGGTGGCAAAGGGTTAAATAGTGGGTGGGTTCTGGTTGGATTGGCACGTTCCTTTGTACCTTTATGGTGAGCATAGGAAGACTATAGTTGAAAAATTATATCTTGCTTAGACCAGGTAACTGAGACTTGCCATCAGGTACATCTTGTTTGTGGACCACAGGTCATTCTTTGATAAAGGTGTTGTTCAGTTCATGTTTACAAGGTCAGTGGTGAATGACATTAACACCATATATGATCTAATCATAGATTAACTCTCCTGGTTTTGTACATATTACCAAGTTACAACTGAATTTAGCTAAGCCTTAAAGGCTAGACTCTCAAAGGGACTTAGGCATTGCAACACCTTACCCTGCTGCTCAGTGGAATCCTCAGCTCTAAGTTAGGGTCCCTATATAATAATGGGGAGAGTAAGGTGCTTAAGAAAAAGATTCACAAAAGCCGGCAAACTGAACAGATGCCTAAACTAGTTAGTGGGAAATGTTGAAGAGAGTGGCATAGCCTAAGCCCTATCATCCAAAGGAAATTAAGTGCCTAACTCAAGATCAGAGGGAGACACCTATCTTGGATTGGGGTTCACAACTGTGAACCCCCTGCTGGAGTTTGGCACCTAAGCAAGATTAGCTCTTTCTCATGAAGAAACCCCTTCCCTCACCTCCTTATAGCCAGTAGTCAGGACACATGCCTGTGATGTGGAAGACTGATTTTTCAAATTCTTGCTTTGCCTGATTTGGAGAAGAAATTTGACTTGAGTCTTCTATGTCCCAGTAAATGTCTTAACCACCAAGAATATGTCTGTCTTTCTCTTTGGCACAATAAATATTTAATTATACTAAGTAGAACAGTTTCAACAGGAGAGATTAAGATCTATCGCAGAATACCCAATAGCCTGGTGGTTGGGGGAGACCTGAGTATAAATCCCTGCTTCAGATCAGGTAGAGCAAGGATTTGAAAATGGGTATCCCATGTCTCAAGTGCCTTAACCACTGAGCTATTGGGTATTCTGAACAAACATGTCAGTTTCAGGGTAACTACACCAGTTTTTCCCCTTCTTGGTGCTTGCTGTTGGTGGACCATGATTAAAGGTTTCCAGCTCCCAGCTGTCACTTCTCCTGGTTAGAGATCTGCATCTCACTCCTTTCTGATGTGAGTTTTTAAGGCTGCACGGCTCCCTGATTTACACTGTGCTTCCCCGCAAGTTAGGCTGCCTAAACAGTCTTTGTTTTCCTTTCCCTCTAAAGACTATGACCAGTGTACTGCCCACAGTTACTTGTTACCCTGCAACTTCTTCTAAGTAAGCACATTTATTCCTAAGGGAAATTCATTAAAGAAAACATATTAAATCAATAAAAGAACCTACATGCATGTTAGAAAGCTTACTAGAGGTAACCCCCAACTTTGACCTAGGGCTCTGGTAGGTTTTAGACTTTAGTCATTGAGTTTAAAGCCAGAAGGGATCATTAGATCATCTAGTCTGATTTCCTGTAAATCACAAGACACGAACACCATCTGGCACCTGCACACTAAACCCAACAAGAAATGAGGCCAAAGTATTACAGCCTACAGGAGACTAGGCTATTATGTGCCATAGGAGAGACTGAAGTGCACCTTCAGAACCCACAACTGGGTTTTCCCTGTGGTTACAAGTTTATCTGCCTTAAATTGAGAACCAAAACGAAGGCTGGGCAGATCACCCATTTCTTTATACAGCTCAGGCCTTTGATCTTGGCCTTCTGTAACAGGTAATTGACAGTCATCCAATGAAATTAATAGGCAACAGGTTTAAAACAAACAAAAGGAAGTACTTAACACAACGCAGAGTCAACGTGTGGAACTTGTTGCCAGGAGATGTTGTGAAGGCCAAAAGTGTAGCTGGGTTAAAAAAAAGCATTAGATAAGTTCATGGAGAATAGGTCCATCTCTGGCTATTGGCTAACGTAGTCAGGGACACAACACTATGCTTTGAATGTTCCTCAGTCTCTTGACTGCCAGATGCTGGAACTAGACAAAATTATCACTTGATCATTGCCCTGTTTTGTTCATTCCCTCTACAGCAGTTGGCATCAGCCACTGTTGGAAGACAGGTTACTGGGCTAGATGGGCTATTGTTCTGCTCAGTATGGCAGTTCTTACGTTCTCCCCTTGAGGGAATAACTTTAAAAGACTGGGGTTTTGTATAACCAGAGTTGGGTAAGTTGCATTAATGTCTCCATAGTGATTACCCAGAAAGTCCACTTAACACTTATTATCGTGAAAGTCCATACTTGTCTGGCACATTTTCTGTATAGTCTTTTGAACTTCCAAATCTCACATCTCCCTCGAGAGGTTACGTATAATCCTGGCCCACCATAACAGGCCTTTCAAGGACATTGTAGGAAATTGCCATATGTGTCACAACACACAAGCCAATCACCCCCAAAATTCTGAAACTGGTGACCCCAATTATCTTGTGTGGGTTAGGTGTGCTCAGTCTTCTGGGCTGACTTTTGTTGTTGCATATTTACAGCACAATTTTTTTTAAATGGTTGTACTTGTACTCAAGAAACAGTGGGTTCATGTTAAATGTTAATGCTTAAATTAACAATTGGCAAGCTTCAGAACTGTTTGAAGGTTGGAAAGTATGTTGGAAATACTTTAAAATCTGAAATGTTGCATAAATATCTCAATTATTGTAGTTGTACTGTTTGTTATGGTTTAGGGTGATAGCCAGCATAGTGAAAACAGATATTGACATGAAACTCCTGTGCAGAAATGGTTTTAAAGCAGAAAGGTTAGGGATGTTACTGAGTTGTAATGTAGGACAAAAGTTGTGGAAGAACAGACTTTACTGTGCAGTTGAAATGTAGTTGACATAGTGTGAGATATCGGAAAGAATGTTCTTTCATTATGGAAGAAAGCGGTTCAAGATGGAGTTAAATTACAAACCTAAAAGGTACAAGTTTCTAGACTTGGTTTTGACTGTCCAGGTGGAAATTAGACTGACATTTTTCAAATTGTACTTAACCATTTTGTCTTGACTAGTGTGTCCTCTTGACAATGTAAATCCTAATGTTCGAGGTTGTATGGTGTTGAAGAGTTCAGTAAGGGCCACAGCACACAGTTCTTGGCTTACTAATGTCTGATTTTAAGTAATTTGGGTTCACTTACTTAGGGTTGAATGAAGAAATATAATATAATGCCAAATGCTATTCTGAACAAGAGTGTCAACTTCTTAAAATGTACTGCAGTGTACAAATTGCATGGGATTTACTGTGTGTGGCAGAATATGGACCTACCTTATTAAGCAAGAGGCGATGTCCCTGAAGATTCTCCAGACACAGAGCATAATTCTTACCCACTTCTATTAGAAAATCACTTTCATTAAGCTACCAAGTTATGAGAGTCTCTTGGGATATGTTTCACTTTGTAAAACTTAGAGAAGTTAGATGTCCTTTTATATCAGTGTTCTGCTATTACTGCTAGTTCTTCACTAAAAGATGCTAATAAGGGCTCCACATACTGAATGTCTTAAAAAAAATTTCATGAGTCATTTGTGGATTTTTAAATTCATGTAATGATGCCTTAAGGACACTTTGGCCTGCAACAAACAGTATAAAGAAATACTCTTACTCAGTAAATCTGTTAAGTTATTGTCTTGTACTAGAAAACATGGTGAGACAAACCAAAGTACAAGGAATTTTAAATGTGTTAAATTGTGTTGAAGGTCAAGTTTTTATTCTTTAGAAAATTGTTTTTTTGTTTCTGCATTTCTGTGTAGGATTAGTGTAGACTGAAGTTTTCCCAATAAGTTCAAATGTTATCTTTTTAAAGATAGTTCTGTAAAACATTAGCTGTACATAGAATCTTTCTTTCTGATTAAGAATAGTATTTATGTATATTCATACTACCATGAAGTTAGTGTTTTACTGCTATACGGTGGTGCCAAACTAGTCCAGCGGGACAAGGGCCAAAGGTGAGATGCATCAGAGGCTGGGAGAACTGCATAACTTCAGATCTGCCCTGCCCCACAGCTCTAGGACCATAAATAGGGCCATACCAAATTCACGGGCATGAAAAATGCATCAGGGACCATGAAATCTGGTCTCCCTCTGTGCAATCTAGTCTTTTTTGTGTGCTTTTATCCTATACTATACAGATTTCATGGGGGAGACCAGCATTTTTCAAATTGTGGGTCCTGACCCAAAAGGGAGTTGTGGGGGGGCCTCAAGGTTATTTTAGGGGGATCACGGTATTGCCACCCTTACTTCTGCGCTACCTTCAGAGCTGGGTGGCCAGAGAGCAGCAGCTGTTGGTTGGGCAGCCAGCTTTGAAGGCAGCGCCCCCGCTGCAGCAATAGCCCAGAGGTAAGGGTGGCAATACCATACCGTGCTACCCTTATTTCTGCGCTGCTGCCTTTAGAGCTGGGTGGCCAAAGAGTGGCAGCTGCTTACCAAGAGCCCAGCTGTGCAGGCAGCAGCACAGAAGTAAGGGTGGCAATACCATACCACTAGGGCCCTGCATGGATACAAATTTATGCCCGTGGGTGTGGATATCCGTGGAACTGCAGGGCTCTCCTGGGAACCACAGCGGCAAAAGGAGCAGAACATGGGGCCGCTGCTCCTAGGATCTGCCGGTGCAGGCTCCTTTGGCATGGCTGTACTGCCCCCGACACTGCCCACTGCGTGGGCACCATGCTCATCGGCAGCTGTCCCTGCTTGTGCTAGTGTGTGCAAGCGGCACACAAGCAACCAGACAGGAGCCGCAGACAGCTGCATGCCATGGCAGGGCTGGGGGCGGTACAGCTGTGCTGGAGGAATTGCCAGCGCGGGACACTGTCTCCTGGGAGCGGCGGCCCCACGTTTTGTTCCTTTCGCCGCTGCAGTTCCCAGGAGAGCCCTGCATCAGTGGGGGGTGCGGGCTCTGGGGTGGGGCCAGGGTTGAGGGGCTCAGGGCTGGGACAGAGGGTTGGGGTGTAGACTCTGGGGTGGGACCCAGGATGAGGGCTCTGGCTGGAGGTGTGGGCCCTGAGACTACGGTGGGGAGAGAGGACTCCCCCCAGCTTTCTCTCCCTGCAGCAGCACCTGGGCTAGGGGGAGGGAGAGGCACTTCTCCCCGCCGAGGCAGGTCCGGGGGTGGGGGAGAGCGCCTGTCTCCCAGCTGCAGCAGATCTGGGCCAGGGCTTGGTTTGGGCTGGGGGAAGGACGCTCCTCCCACGGCTGTGGCAGGTCTGGGCCAGGGCTTAGTTCAGGCCAGGGGAGAGACGCCCCAGCTGTGGCAGGTCTGGTCCGGGGGAGGGGTGCCCCTCCCACAGCCGTGGCAGGTCCGGGGCTGAGTTGGGGCCAGGGGAGGGACACTTCTCCCGCAGCTGCAGCAGGTTCGGACTGTGGCTGGGTTGGAGCTGGGGGAGGGGTGCCTGTCCCCTGGCCGCAGCAGGTCTGGGCTGGGAGAGGGGCGCTCCTCCCATGGCTGTGGCAGGGCCGGGCAGGTTCCCTGAGCGCCTGCACAGCACTTAATAGACAGCTGCGTGGCTGTGCAGCTTACAGGGAACTTAGCTATAGGGTCATGGGATAAGAACATAAGAACAGCCATACTGGGTCAGACCAAAGGTCCATCCAGCCCAGTATCCTGTCGGCCAACAGTGGCCAATGCCAAGTGCCCCAGAGGGAGTGAACCTAACAGGTAATGATCAAGTGATCTCTCTCCTACCATCCTGCTTCATCTTCTGACAAACAGAGGGTAGGGACACCATTCCTTACCCATCCTGGCAAATAGCCATTAATGGACTTAACCTCCATGAATTTATCTAGTTCTCTTTTAAACCCTGTTATAGTCTTAGCCTTCCCAACCTCCTCAGGCAAGAAGTTCCACAGGTTGACTATGCGCTGAGTGAAGAAGAACTTCCTTTTATTTGTTTTAAACCTACTGCCCATTAATTTCATTTGGTGTCCCCTTGTTCTTATATTATGGGAACAAGTAAATAACTTTTCCTTATTCACTTTCTCCACACGACTCATGATTTTATATACCTCTGTCATATCCCCCCTTAGTCTCCTCTTTTCCAAGCTGAAAAGTCCTAGCCTCTTTAATCTCTCCTCACATGGGACCAGTTCCAAACCCCTAATCATCTTAGTTGCCCTTTTCTGAACCTTTTCTAATGCCAGCATATCTTTTTTGAGATGAGGGGACCACATCTGTATGCAGTATTCAAGATGTGGGCATATCATGGATTTATATAAGGGCAATAAGATATTCTCCATCTTATTCTCTATCCCTTTTTTAATGATTCCTACCATCCCGTTTGCTTTTTTGACTGCTGCTGCACACTGTATGGACGTCTTCAGAGAACTATCCATGATGACTCCAAGATCTTTCTCCTGATTAGTTGTAGCTAATGTTTGGTTTAGTTCTAGGAGTAAGTGGATTTTGGGTACACAATACAAATGTTAAATGACTTAAGTCCTGATTAATAACTTTTTTTAACTGAGGAGTTTGCAGTATGTTAAACTGTTATGGGTGTCTCAAGATCTAACTGTACCAGAACTAAACTTGAAGAAACTGTATTTGGTGTCATGATTTAGGCTAAGATTTTGTCACAGATATTGTCACGGGCAAAAAAGAAAAATTAATGGAAGCTGTGACCTGTCTGACTTTTACTAAAAATATCTGGGACAAAATGGGGATCTGGGTCCCCACGCTGCCTGCAGTGGGGCTGCTGTGCAAGGGCTAGGAGCTGCTTGCAGCAGCTGGGGGCTGCAGGGTACCCCAGCTGCCTGCAGCTCTGGGGGTCCCCCCACTGCCCATGAGGGCTGAGAGCTGTGGGGTCCCCCCGCCTCCTCTGCCAGCCAGGAGCTGCGGGGTACCCCTTCAGCTCCAGGGGCCTGCAATGACCAGGAGCTTGGGGATTCTGCTTGCAGCTGGGAGCTGTGGGGTACCCTTGCTGCCTGCAGCTCGGGGGTTCCTCCACGGTGGCCGGGAACTGTGGGGTTCCCCCGTGGCAGCAGGCGTCTCTGGAGGTGGTGGGGGTACCCCTCAGCTCCCAACCACCACAGGCTGAAATCACAGAGGTTGCTGGAAGTCATGGCTTCTGTGACTTCTGTGACTAAATCGTAGCCTTAGTCATGAATGCCACCAAAGCTCCATCTTTTTCATTTCCATGACAAATGTGACTTAATTTTTCATAAATCATGGTCTTTGTAATCTACTGAGCAACACTCCCATGAATTGTAAAGTCTGGTTCTAAATGTCCAGGTGCATGTAGGAGAGTTACCTTTAAGTTTTAAACTGTTAGTTTAAAACCATTTTTATAGCCTCTGTTTTGCAGTAAGTTATCTTGCTGAAAATGTGACCTTGTGACTGCATTTTTCTGTACGTTTTTTCCCTTAATTTTTGCATTATGGACACCAGTCCTCTGAAGATGTGCTAAATAACTTTAAAAATTTCATTGCGACTTCATGCATAAGTTGCTAGCAAGTGTTCAGTTACATAATTCAATGATCTGAATGCTTTTAGGGGTTCTTGAACTGAGGGTTGTGACTTCTCAGAGGGTCATGAGGTTATTACGTGGGGGTCACAAGCTGTCAGCCTCCACCACAAACCCTGCGTCACCTCCAGCATTTATAATTGTGTTAAATATAAAAAAAATGTTTTTAATTTATAAGGAGGGATCGCACTCAGAGGCTTCCTGGGAAAGGGGTCACCAATACAAAAGTTTGAGAACCACTGTGTTTAACAGCTTGGTTTACTAGGGTAATTGTTAACTATAAAAATAAATTAAACAGAGTATTGCAGCTCTACATGTGTTGCTAGACTGCCTCTTTCAGATTAGGACAGAAGTTTATTAGAATGAACATAGATGGATTTGTTTTATTTTACTAACCGTTTCCAAGATTTCATTTTGCAGTACTAGAATTCTTTGAGTACATGGAGCCTTTTCTGATGGTGGGATGAGCCAAAGCACTGAAGTAGGAAGTTACTTACATCCTGACAAAATGAAAGGTGCATGCCAGAAAAGGTTATCCCAAAATCAGGCCCATTTAGTATTTATTATATGACAGCAATACAATTCAAATCAATATAGCACCTTTCATTTCAACACTGGCAAATGTCTAAGAGCATTTTAAATTAGCAAAATAAGTCAAAACATTACCTGTTAAAATTAATTTACTGTAAGGTTGCATGGTATGATGTACGGCCACCCTCACTTCTGTGCTGCTGTTGGCGGTGCGGCTGGGGTGAGCATCCAGAAAGCATGGCTGCGGAGCCCCAAAGACTGCTGCCCAGCACTCAATCCCCCATCTAGGGGCTGTGCCCCCGTATCTAGCTCTCCTCCAGGGACCGTCCCTAGCCACCAGTCCCCCGCACCTACAGTCTGTACCCCATGCATCGGCTGTATCCCCTCGCTGTGCCCCAGCCCACCTTGGCTTCATGTAGCTCAGCAGTGCAGCCTGCCCTGCCCACCTGCTGCTGCGTCCTAGTGCTGAGGAGCATGCTCCAACCAGGGTTACTGGACATGAGATCCTCTGGGGTTTGGGGGCACTGAGCACCCTGGCCTCCTGACAATGCTTCTGGGCCCAATCTGTGCCACCCTGTTCTCCCTCCCTCCCCCAGCTTTGCGCTGGGGAAGGTGCCCCTCTTGCTCTGTCCTAGTTACAGCCCTGAGGATGTTACATGGGCCACAGCTGGGTGCTGATTGGGCCACAAGTGTCCCATGGTTTGAGAACCGAGTCAGATGAACACTTAAGAAATTACCATTCTGTAATTGTTTAGTATTAGCTCTATATCTCAACAAGTGACTTTAGGGAAATTCTAGCTGTTTGTATTAAATGTGTTTTTTTTCTTACTTTCAGATACAAAACCATCTACTTATATCCACATCAAATTAGCATATTAGGTTAACCTGCATTTCTTAACTTCATCAGCTGAATTTTGACCCTTGAACAAATTTGTATATACCCGGATGAAGCAAAATGTGTATGCTAAAAAGGCTCTTCATTTGAAATAGTGACTTGTTAGTGCAGGCATTTAAAAATTCACTTACCTGGGGCGAGAAGGAAGCTTTCCCAGATGAGTTAGACAAGAGCTAAGTCTTTCACATCCATTTTCCTAACGTGGGGTCTCTATCTAGTTTAAAAATAAAATAAAATTCATTAACAAGTACTTCTCCCAGTCCTGATGTTGTATGCCAGAGGCTTCTAGACATGTCTTCTAATTAAACACGTGTCCATCCACGTGACATCTGGTATTTGGTCCAACTTAGTTCTGGCTGGAGATCTTTGAACACTGCTTCCTTTATGATAGCTTCTTGCTGATCCTGAGTTGGTTAGAGGATTTAGTATAAATCCTTATGAAGTGGAGTGAAGGAGGCTGGTAGTCAGATCTGTGTCAGTGCTCTGAGAAGCCTAGTCCCCTGCCATCATAAAGTGCTCGAAAAGGTGAGGATACTTTAGTGTCTACTCATGTGCTGTCCCTTAGTTGTGCTTCGGAGCTTTATTTTTTAAAAATTTTTTAATTTTTTTTTTTTTTGCATTAGGCCACATTTTGTGTTTGACAGATTTGAAAGCTCCATATCCTAATTGCTGGAAAGAGAAGGATCTTGGGCTTAAATCTGCACTAGAAACTTTTGCTGGCATAGTAATGTCGGTTATGAGTGTGATTCTTTTTGGCATTCTTTCTGTGCTGGCAAAAATCATAGTGCAAATGATTATACTGGTATAAAAGCACTTTTGCTGGCATAAAGGAAAGATGGTTTGGTGATTAGGGCACTAGCATTGGACTTGGGAGACCTGCATTCAATTCCCTGCTCTGCCACAGACTTCCTTTGTGTTCTCTGGCGAGTCACTTAGCTGCTCTGTTGTCCCATCTGTAAAATAGGGATAAAGTTGGGTACCTCCTTTGCAAAGTGCATTGAGATCTACTGATAAATGTGATAAGAACTGGATATTAATTTCACTCAGCTGCTGTTTGGCAAAGCTATGAGGAGCCTCAGAGGTACTGGAGCAGTTGGCTTGCAGAATTGGGAAGACAACACTGCTTTGTGTACATGCAGTTCTTATTCGGAAGACTTTCTTGAAGGACTAAACTTCATTTTTAAAGCTTTAATTTTGCAGATATTGGCTTAGCCTCTCCCCACATTTCCAGGAAAACCTTTCAGCTTATTAATGGTGAGTGGGCAAATGGATTTGTTAAGCACTAGGTACATAACTGTTGGGGGCAGGGGGAGGAATAATTCCAGTGCCATGTTTTGTTATCTTATAAATGGATATATAAAATTATGCTTTCTGCTGCTCTTGTAAATTGCAGAGCAGCAGACAACTTATTTAACTTGAATGCCGTTCTGGCTTTGCTTACAAGTAACAAACATGTTGGGTGAAGGTAAAGTAAGAATGCTTCTGTGCCTACAACACAGTTCTGAATGTTGGGAGACCTGGATTTTATCTGAGTGAGACTTTCTGCCTTCCACTCCTAGAACTTCTAAAATAAGGTTCTGGGTTGCAGTTTAGATGAAGTACTTGGTCTGTCCGACATAATAGCATAGCTCAGACATGGTTAGTCCCATCTACTTTACAGGATGAATGTGTATTGCGGCTAGGTTCTCAGTACATGTTTTTTCAGGTAGTTTCTTCGTTTGCCTCAGGTTCCTGCTTGTAAAATTAGAATATTTACTTGCCTCACAGGGATGTTAGCCTTTTGAGAGACATGGAAGGAAAATGCTAGAAGTGTGAAGTAACATTAATACAGCAATTCACAGTGAACAAAATTGCATCTTTTCTGACTATGACCAGATATGACTTGTAGTAAAAACATAAACCAGTTGGACCTCATTTTTGGTATTGAAATAGTGGCTCCGCCTTGGCAAATATTTTATTTATTCAAACTACTACTATCAGACTGTTTTAAACTTCTGTAATAACAGGAAATTAAAGTTTGTTTATTGAATATTAGTAATCTGATTTTTACCACTTGTAGTATTTTTTTTAACATGCTGCAACATGATGGAATTATTTGGGTTGGGTATGTGTAAGATAACATCAAAATACTCTGGTATTCATTCCTGTGGGCCAGTAAGGCCTAACAGTCAGAAAGGATCTATGTTTACAGGATAGTAGTAATTGGTTCAAAAACAGAAATTGACTCATACTGAGCTTTGTAATGAAGAGAATATAAAGTGATTACCAAGCACTGCTACAGTGAAATAAGTTTCTATAGCAACATCGGATGCAATACAGGGTGCAGTTATGCTGGCTGCTTTGTAACAGAATTTTCCCCTCACAAATACACTGTCAGATTAAAATGCTATATTTTATTATAGCATTAGATAATATTGAAATCTTGAGTGCTGGTTTTTCTGGTAAACTTCTGTTGTGTATTCCCTTTTTTAAATCATATCTCAAAGTTTTATACCTAAACTATGAGCTCTTTGTGGCAGGGACTGTCTTTACTGAATGTCTGTACAGTGCTTAGTACAATGGGGCCTTGATCTTTGATTGCTGTTAGGTATTTCTTCAGTACAAATACATAGTTCAGTTCCAACTGTGGGGAGTTAATCTTCGTCCGATTTGAAGGAATTTGGTCTTGCAGTCAGTTTGCAGATTTCCCATTAGTATGAGGCTACTGAAATGTATTTTTAGTGAACTGTATAGCTTTGTTTATGGTTGCTGATATAATGAATTAATATGGATTTAAAAATGTTAATTATACACAATGCTTAATTACTTTTTTCTGAAATGTCAGGATATCCTTAAAGAAGGAAATATTCTTCTTTACGCTGCTCAGTTTCTTTACTTTTTAAAAACTTCAGATGAACTGCAGTTTTGTTTGCCACAGGTATTTTAAAGAGCTACAGACCAGTAGAATATTTCTAATATCTGGATAGTTTTAAAATTAGAGTACAAGAAGTCTTCTAGCACCAAAATTGCATTCTAGCATGCATATTGTTCCTTAACAAATTATCTTAATTTTATGCAATATGTAACTAAAAAAATCAATTTTGCCGGGGGCGGTTGGGGGAATCATATGAATTTCTCATTATACTTCGCTATTGGCTTCTGCTCGATCGTAGTCTCCAATACATACCCAGTCTGTCTCTTTAGGATTGAAAACCTCTAACGTCCTGATACTGCTAACCTCCCATGTGGGGGGTTGCATATGTTTCATAAAGCCGCCTTTTTCTGGTATCCCAAGAAAGGGAACAGCATGTTCACTTCCTATTGAAATGTGACTTTTTCTAAAGTCTTAGAGAAGAAATAAACTGGCTTGTAACTATCAACGGCTTAGTTTATTAACTAAACCTTGCACAGCACAGGAATGAAAATGTGTATGTATTCAGTTCAGCACAATTATGCTAAATATAATGCTGTTTGGTACTATATGACGAGCTTAACAAAAGAGAAGTTGTACAATACAAAATATGCAGTGCGTGTAATCTTCTTAGAAGATGGCAGATGGTCTTCAGTCAACGGGATTGATGTGAAGATGTAGCATAAATTTGATTTCAAAGATGAGCAGACGCCATTGAAAAGAAGACTGGAAAAATTTGAGAATGACATGAGAAGATGAAAGGGAGAATTTGTATGAGAGCTAAGAATAGCTAAAGGGAGAACTATTGACTGTACAAAGATGATAATAGTGTGGCTGAGAGGAGAGGACTAGTCCAACAGGTTAAGTAACTTTTGTGTGGGAAGGAGATCTTCATAGACACCTTGTGAAGCAGGCTGGTGGCGTTCAGTCTGTGGGGTAGATGATTGTCATGCTGAAAGTAAATAAGCACCATTTCCAAACTGCTTCATATTTTTCTGGCAATATAAAAGCAGTTCAGCTGCCTTTGTTTAAATCAGAAGTGCAACTTGTCAAAGGCAGCCTTCATTGGCAAATCTTAACAGTAGTTGTAACTTTCCAACTAGTTTTACTTGTATTACCAGTAAATCTCTCATACTAATGTGGGGAGGATGAGCCAATTTAAAATGTTGGGAATTAAGCTACTTATTTTCACATGAAAACATTTTCATGTCACTTTTGTTGACCCAATGAACTAACTAGTCAAGAATATTTGCAGAACTATATCAGAATACTTGGTTTAGCTGGGATCTATTTGACATGTTTACATTGACTTATTTTCCATAAATCTAGTTCATCTTGTTTGTACAGTACCTTGTTCACTGTTACAAAATACTTTGAGAGAGCTGGCATTTCTTCCATGGGAAGAGACTGGTATAAGTGTAGGGGGTTGCATGAAAGAAGGTACGACTTTAGGAGTGGGAGGAGACTAAAGGATCCATTGAAGGGTTGGGTGGAATATAGGGAATAAGAATAGGGTGAGAATTAATACTCTCTATTTCAGAGAGGAGAATCTGTAATATCCATGTTAAGTTTCTGGCTTTTGGGTAACAGGGAACAGAATTAAGATGCAGTTTAAACTTTAAAATTACATTTAAGCTTATTGATCAAATTACTGTGGAGTAGTCTAGTAATTTCTAAATCTGTCAGAATCTACTTAATTGGCTCACAGAAATGGTATACTTTCCTAATTGGAGATTGTAAATGAACATATTGCAGTGTATTCCAAGTATTTAAATAATGGATGAATGGATGCTCACAAGTCTATTTTAATGATACCTGTGGTTAATTGTAAGCAGTACTAGTAAGCGTAGTTCATACTTCCAAACATCAGCTGACACCTGTAAATATTCCATTTGTAGTGCTGTCGTCTCATTTCATGACAATCTGTAGCTTGCTTTATACAGTTCTGATTTGGATTGTTTCCTACTTCAGCTGTGTTTTTATGTGGCTACAGCAAAAAAGTGGCTAGTTTAGGCAAAAACAACAACAAAAAAACCTCTTCACTCCTTTGTAACTCAAAAGTCTGCAGGCATTTTCTTAAGACTTCCCATCAAATCACTTAAGCAGAGACTAAGGCTGTCCGCACTACTGCAGGATCAATGCTGCTGTGATTGATGCACCGGGAGTCGATTTAGCGGGTCTAGTGAAGACCCACTAAATCAACGGCAGAGTGCTCTCCGGTCAACTCCAGTAGTCCATTGGGAATGAGAGGAGTAAGGTAAATCAATGGGGAGAGCATCTTCTGTTGACCCAGTGCGGTGTAGACACCACAGTACGTCTAAGCTAAGCTACGTTGACTCCAGCTATGTTATTCACGTAGCTGGAGTAGCGTTACTTAGGTTGACTTACCACAGTAGTGTAGACATAACCTAGGTGTGGAAAAACATCAATAGAAAAGATGAATGGTTTAGAATTCGGAGCATGTGAAAAAGGAGGCAGGGGCTGTAATAGAAACTTTCAATCTTAGCTGTAGAAACTGCTATAATTATGAATAAGACAACTTTGCTACTATATGTAGTTTATTTAATATTTCAAGAGATAAAATTGGGGATATTGGATTTTTTGTGTATGAAGCGAAACTGAAACTGTTAATTCATCTCAATTTGTGTCCATACACTATAGTTTGATACAATTGCATGAGCAATTAATGCTGTTATATAATCCAGTGCATTTGACGTTTAGGTGACACCAGACTTTTTTGGTTTCATACTTTCACAATGAGGAGTAGGAACTGTAACTCTTTAATTTAAAATTCTACTGCTTCTGTGTTAAATCACTGTCCTACAATATCAGGCTGAGTTTATAACTAGTTAGTGGCTTTGTTGGCTCCAAACATAATTTGTTTCCGGGCACACTGGCCTGGTCTATGCTGACAGTTCTCGGGAAGTCTCCCACTAGTGTTTGGAACAATGGAAATGCTAATGTGAATTGGCTGCTGACTAGAGTTGAGACTTTTTTCTGGGAGAAAGAAAAAAATTATTTTAATTCTATTACATTAAATATGTAGAAACAAACAACTTGAAAAGATTGGTAGGTGTCTGTCAATTAGTCTCTGCTGACTTCATCTCTGAAACAAGTCCTTTGGTTATAATGCAGCTGGAGTTTTTAAAAATTCCTTGGAAGACTTCCCAAGGCTAGATACAGCCTATTCTTTCTGCAAGGCCAGCTGCAGTGCACCAGAGATCTTTTAAAATCTCCTGGAATCCACTGTTTACTGAGCTATGCCCAGACATGTGGTATAGATATCTGGAGAACTTTGGACCTGATACTGCTAGAATGGTGCTGTAACAGTGTGGATTCACTGAACAGTTTGTGCTTTAACTGATTCTGTAGAAGGTTCAACTGAAAATGGATAAAATGTCTATTGTAAACATGGCTTTGGAAACTGCCACTGTGCCATATTGCAACAGGTGCAGTCAGCATTGACTCTCAGTGCAAAAGGTAGTCTCTTTCTGTGAAGGTCTTCAGAACTTCAGAATTCACTCTCCTTCATCCCTTTTTCCTGATTTCAAGTAAGCCAAGTTTGTTAACCTTTGTGTTCTTCTGCACAGCCCTTCCCCTTTTCCCAGCTTTTAAGGGGAGAAAAAGGGTAAGCTAAGGGTTTGTAGGTTTGTGCATACCCCGAGTGTTTTTTTCCTCTTCCAGTTTATAGGGAGAGGGGTTGTTTTGATTTTTGTACCCTTACTATTTGGTAAGGCTGATCAGAGCTTTGGATAAATGTGTTCCAATTTTTATACAAATTGAAAAAAATATTTAGAATTGTTATGTTTGGACATTTAAAAAACAAACCACAAGTCTTCACTTTAGGTGCATAAAATTGGGCACGTAGTCTGAATTTTTTTCAGAAGTGTTGAATACCCACTGACTTCAGTGGAGGCTATGGATGCTTCAATCCTCCTGGAAAACTAAACCATTCTTATTCCTATTCGTATGCCTAACTATAGATTTATGTGCCCAAGATTCTGGCCTTAAATGATAGAGCCATTATGAGTTTTGTCTTATTCATCCGGCAGGCTATACACTGAAATACTTCTGAAAGTGACTCTTCACTTTCAAAGCACGTATGGTTTTTATACGTGACCTAAAATGAGACATAAAAATTATGCAAGTTTTATTGAGAACTTGGGAACACAATTTTTTTTCTAATCTTATTAGTTTTGTCAAAAATGAACAAGCTAAGCCTTTGTAATGAAATGGCCTGAGACACTTAATTTTGAAATATAAAATTAAGAAAGTGACCGTGTCTCCCAGTTTTACTGGGACAGTCCCTGTTTTTATATGATTTTGCAGGAACTTTTCAGCACACCTGAAATAACTTGATTCTGCATTTAATTAATAAACATCTGGTTTTGATGATCACAAAACTGTTAGTATCTTGCAGAGTGAATTTGATTTAAATCACTAGTCAGGAAGACTCGGTTTAATCATGGATTTCTACGTAAAAGTGCATTCTTGTTGGTTGTTATAACCTTAATACAGTGACTCCTCACTTAATGTTGTAGTTATGTTCCTGGAAAATGCAACTTTAAGTGAAACGATGTTAAACAAATCCATTTTCCCCATAAGTTCTAATGTAAATGCGGGGGGTTAGATTCCAAGGAAATTTTTTTTGGGCAGAAAAAAGGCATTATATACTGTACTGTACTGTGGTTGGGAAGTGCCCCGGCTTACCGCACACAGGCAAAGCCCGCTGCAGGCAAGGATGCTAGGAAGCACCTTTGCAGCAGCAGTGGCAGCTTACCTAGAGAAGAACAGGCACTGACTTTGCCGGGGGATGCTCCTGGCCCGCCTCTTCCTGTCCCCACTCCACTCCACACCCACCTCTTCCCACCCCCAGTCCATCTCCTCTCAGGAGTATGCTGCATCCCCGCTCCTCCGCCTCACCTCTCGTCACCTCCCGGAAAGTCCTAAACACTGCCAAACAGCTCTTGGCGGTGCTTAGGACTTTCTGGGAGGAGTGGAGACACGGTGCTTCCCCTCCCTCCCCAGCGCTTTGCACTCAGGACTTTCTGAGAGGGAGGGGGAGGAGTGAAGACGCATCTCTTTCCTGTGCTTCCCCCTCACTTCCAGAAAGTCCTAAGCGCTGCCAAACAGCTGTTTGGAGGTGGGGGAAGCATTGGGAGGGAGGGGGAGGAGGCAGAGAAGAGGAACTTGTGCAATGCTCCCTTGTAAAGTCGCTGCTCTTCCACAAAATCTTACAAGCAGTGGACAGAGCAGGCAGCCAGACGACGTTATAAGGGGGCATTGCACAACTTTAAACGATCATGTTCCTAATTGAGCAGCAACGTAACTTTGAAACAACATTAAGCGGCAGGACGTTAAGTGAGGAGCTACTGTACATATTCTTCACAACTCAGAGATAGATGTAGGTTTCATTTTTAGACTGTACATGCCATACGTTTTTAAAGTGATTTATTTTGAAAACTTTATAGCTGTAAAACTCATCTGAAACCAGTCATTCATTTTCTGATATTTTCATTTACCAAAGGTAATTAAAGCAGATATTCACCGCCAGTGACCTCATAAATATCTCCAATTCAACAGGTTAATCGTTAATATTTGGAGGATTTTCTTGCCATGCTGTATTAGGAGGAGAACATCACCAGACAGACATTTAAATTGGTTTATTTAACTAAAACAAAGTTATGTATTCTGAATTTTTTTCTTCAACAGTAAACATAATATTTTAACAAAACAAGAATATGAATTTTTGAATTCAGTTAAACATTCAAGTTTTTTAAAATCAGGTTTGTTTTTGTTAATTGTTTTGAACTGAAGTAGTTTTTTTTTAAAAACAAAAATTAGATCGACTAAGTCAGCCAGGTCAACATGAGAAACTTAAAATATTGGCTTCTGCAGCTAACTCAATCATCTTCACCTTCATTTTCCTGTTTGTTCATAATCTGGAAAAGAAAAACAAGCTTTCCTGCTTTTTCAGGTCCCAAACGATTTCTCAATTTGGAATAAAAAGAAAAGGAGTACTTTTGGCACCTTAGAGACTAACCAATTTATTTGAGCATAAGCTTTCGTGAGCTACAGCTCACTAGCTCACGAAAGCTTATGCTCAAATAAATGGGTTAGTCTCTAAGGTGCCAAAAGTACTCCTTTTCTTTTTGCGAATACAGACTAACATGGCTGTTACTCTGAAACCTGTCAATTTGGAATGAATTAGTCCAAAGGACGAAAATATTCTTTCTACGCCGGCAGAAGAAGCTACTGCTGTTAAAAGTGAGGTTATCACTTCAACAGTCGCTGAATCCAAGTGCTTAAGTGACTTCCACCAGTTCTCTGGTGTGACTTCCTTTAAAACATCATCAGCAAACATATATTTTCTTGAATGGTTTTTATTCCCAAACTGGGTCTTTTTGGCCTGCTGCCATTATAGGTTTTCCCTTCTAGTGGGAGAATGGTATGGTAGATCTCAAATCAATGAAGGCTACACTCAGATCTCAAGACTTCTGGAATATGCTGCTCAAACAGTTTCACTTTTGTTTCTACTGCCTGTCCCTTCCTTCTCACATTTATCTGCAGACTTCTTCTCCTTGTCCAGATCTATTCCACCCCCAACAATCTTCTATTCACTGAACTTTTTGAAACTTTGCACTTTTAGAGAGAGGTAAGGGATTGACTGTGTCCACAAATTTGCGAGGAACACCAAGGATGAGGTCTGTTATTTCTCACTTCTATATATTTATTTATTTTATTTATTTAAAACCATTTTTGCTAACAAGCATGTTATTTCTGGAGACACAAATTCACAGTTTGAGAACTGAAAAACTAAGCATCTCTGATGGTATCTTCTAGACTGAGCACTGAGTCCCATTGGGTAGATGAGAACCTAAATCTACACAGAAGCCCCTGGAACCTCATAAGATTGGGTCCCTAATCCATGAACTGTTGGAACTTATTTACACAGTGCTGGGAGAGAGCTTTCCCAGTGCTCTAAAAAAACCACCTCCATGAGGAGCGTAGCTACCAGCACAGGTGCACTGTCTATACTGGCACATTACAGCACTGAAACTTGCAGGGCTCGGGGTGTTTTTTTTCACACCCCTGAGCAAGAAAGTTGCAGTGCTGTAAAGTGCCAGTGTAAACAAGGCCTTAGGTAGATATTAGGAAAAAAATGTCAGGATAGTTAAATTCTGGAATAGGCTTCTGAGGGAGGTTGTGGAATCCACATCCTTGAAGGCTTTTAAGAACATGTTGGACAGACCTCTCTCAGGGATGGCCTAGGTTTTTGTTCATTCTGCACTGTTGCAGGGGGTGGACTAGGTGACCTCTCAAGGTCAGCCCTATATTGCTATAATTTTATGAAATGAACAAGAGAGGGCCCAAGAAGTGCAGAGTCTCCTCATGTTCATCTTCCAGGGAGCAGGGTCAGCTCTCTTTCACAAGTAATTTATGACTTATACTCCCCAAATTTAACTCATTTGTGGTTAAGGAACTGACAAGTATTTATTTAAAATAATAATAAAGACACTTCTTTCATACACCTATTTTCTCTACAACTTGTGCAAGAGCTGTGAATACCTGATCACTCCATATTACCCACTGTCATTCAAGATCAGAAGATCCTCTGGACTGGGATCCTTCTTTTGAGAGAGATTTCCTTAGCTGTGGTAGGAGATTGCTTACTGTAAATCTCAGGCTGTTTAGGTGGCACACAAAGAGCTAATTGTTACAACACCAGCTTTGCCTGAGGCCATAGAAAGTCAATCCCAGCCACGACAGGTGTTGGTAACCACTGAGTAACCTAGAGGTATGTGCGTTGACTGTAAATGGAGCTGCCATGGAAACTTTCTTAGATATATTTTAAAAAAAATTTAAGACCTTGTAGCTCAAAAGGAAATATACACCCTACTGTCATCTTGGTGCTCTTTTGATATAGCTAAGATGTACAGGAGGGATATCTACTACTTGATTGAATACATGAAATGACATGAGAGAGGGGATACTGCAGGAAAACCCTCTTCATCTTTCAAGCAAGTATGACTACAGGCTGACCGGTGTTGTTTCCCAAATAGAGAAGTTTTCAGTTCCTGCCAGTCTCAGTTAAGTGTGGTAGTGAGTGTCAGATTCTGGGATTTATCGTCATGGACCCAGATCTCGCAGAGCAACTTTTCTCCTGGGGTGAGCCTCTCTGTGTAGGCTTGGTCAAAGCCTCCCTGTCTGGACATGTAGACAAGGGATTCAGTGCAGGGCAAATGAAGTATCAAGTCCAGGGAATCTGAGTACTGCCCTTACTAGGGAATCCTGTGAGCTTTCCCAGCAATAGTTTTCTCTGTCAACCTCAGAATCTAATGGTAAGCACCCACAGAGCGAAAGACCGAGAAGGAAATGAGAAGTAAGTACAGTGATACGTACCTATGGTCACTATTGTCCCCCAACTCATCACAGGAAAAAAAACAAAGCATTCCTAAAAAGATTCTACTACTCAGGAAAGCTAATCCAGGCAGAGGTGTCCTTCCCGTTTGTTTCAATCTTCTGATGCTGATCCCTCCAAGGAGGGGCAGGTCTAAGAAGGAAGCACAAATCCAGATTTTGCAGGTACAGGAGTCCTTCAGTGCCTTCCTGCAAGGGAAGGGCAAGCTTCAGAAGAGGAAAAAGGAGGGGAAAAGAAGAACTCTTCCAGTTAGAATTTTTCAAATCTGTGCTTGAGGACAGCTTCCAATTTAGATCTACTTCCTGAGAAAACCTCTAAGACTAAGAGGAGGAACTAGGTCAGAAGAATGACTACACCACTCGGAAGTGTTATCCCTCAGATCCAAAACAGCCATATATTGCCCTCAATACGGCCTTGATAGATGTGATCAAAGAGGAATGGAAATCCCCAGAAAAAAACAAAAAGACCAAGCAAGGTTGTTAAGCATTTCAAGTTCCTGAAAAATCCCAGACTCAAGAAGCAAATGTTTAATGTCCACGCTGGTGACAATCAACGAAGTAGACGTTCTGTCATTATTTGAAAAATGGGAACTTCTTCTTCCCCATTTGTCATCTTGTTTGTGGATGTGCTGTAGTTGGCCAGAAGTTGCACACTAGAAATCTCCAGTCATTTCTGCTGTCCATGTATCATCACACTTTAGTTTAGGAGAGTCCAAATTCTTGGAGCCTAATACTTTCTAAGATGGTACTCATGGTTCAGGAATTAATTACCCAGAGCCACGGTGGACAGAGTAGTACTTGCATCCAATGCCAAGTTTAAGAGATGAAGGGCACAGACAGATGAATTCAATGCAGGGAATTTGGATGGAACAGGAGAAGAAACGGTGTAAACAGGTTGGAATTCAGGACAACTGTGCCATGAATTCAGAGCTCTCTCCCCATAGATGAATGTCCCATATGGTAATGGTGAGGGACAACACTACTACAGTCGCCTACATCAATAAACAGGATGGGACAATGTAGTCATCCTTGCCCAATGAAGCCCATCTTTGACATTCTGGGTGGAGGAAGAACCTACAGTCCCTCAGAGCTCTAAATACTGGAGAAAAGAGGAAAATAGTTGCCAGCTGGCTAAGCAAAGGACAGCTACATCAAGCAGAATGGAGTCTGAACCCAGAAGCTTCACTTTATAGTGACAGGTTTCAGAGTAACAGCCGTGTTAGTCTGTATTCGCAAAAAGTAAAGGAGTACTTGTGGCACCTTAGAGACTAACCAATTTATTTGAGCATGAGCTTTCGTGAGCTACAGCTCACTTCATCCGATGAAGTGAGCTGTAGCTCACGAAAGCTCATGCTCAAATAAATTGGTTAGTCTCTAAGGTGCCACAAGTACTCCTTTACTTTATAGTGAGGAATTTCAGGGTCCTTTCAAACTTGTTTACATCTGTAAGGTCCCCTCCTTTCCCTCCTGAGAGATCCCAAGATAGTAAGCATAGGTGCTCCTTGAGGTGGCCAGTAGCCCTCCTGTATGCCTTTACTTGTTTCCCCCCACTACTCAGAACTAACCAGAAGACAAG
The DNA here is from genome assembly GCF_965140295.1 of Lepidochelys olivacea. Taxonomy (NCBI): domain Eukaryota; kingdom Metazoa; phylum Chordata; order Testudines; family Cheloniidae; genus Lepidochelys; species Lepidochelys olivacea. Next base: position 107,532,671 of record NC_140416.1, read on the forward strand.
GAGGGAGAGTGCACTGGAGATAATAGTGGCTCTGCATTGGTTGAGGCAGCCCTGGTTCTCCAGTCTTTCAACATGGCTCAGTCTGATCCCACTGTCCTCCCTTTTAAGACAGGATTTGCTTTCTGTATGGGACTGATGTATCAGTTAGAGTACAGAAGACTAACTGTATGGCTTTTGAATGGTCTTGTAGGAGACATGGGATATACAGAAGCTGTAATCTCCACTCTGCTGCCATCTAGAAAAGCTTCCACAAATTCCTTCTATTGGTGGAAGTCCAAGTGGCGGTGAAAGAAACATTGCTTTTCTCTGAGTGGATAAAAATTAATGAGAAAAACAAACTGATTTTATTAAACTGCATTTTTTAAATTTAAATGTTTTTTTCTTCTTGAAAATAACAAATCTAATTTTGAAACTTGTATCCAATGTTAAGACCTAAACTTACTATAATTTTACAATTTAAATTAAATAAAAATAGTTAAGCAGTACATGCTTGATGCCAAAGTATTAGTCAAACCAATGAACCTGGTAGAAGTTGCTGAGTATGCACCTGGAACCAGAATTTACTGAAGTGCTAAACCAGCTTTGACAGCAGATGCTTCTTCTGCAGGTGCATAAAATACTTTCTTCGTTTATTGAATAATTAGTTCATTCAAAGTTGAGAAACCAGGTGGAAGATGAAAAAGCAGAAAATCTTGTTTTCCTCTTCCAATCTCTGAATAAAAATAAAGGTGTGAGAGGATGAGCTCTACTAGGTCTAAAACCCTAAAGGGACATGGTGACTAGAAATAGTTCAATTCACTAACTACAGATGTTTCCTTTGTTTCATAAATCAGTTTTAAATACAAAACGTGTTTTTATAAACTTAGTTTTTTTCTGCTGTATTCAGCACCTTTAATGTAGTTTTTATTTAAATAACTGTTTTGTGCGTTTTGATTGAATTCCAGCTTCCATCCAAATGCAACTTGACATGGATCATGAGTACATTAATCTAGTAAATAAGAAATTATCATTTGCCATTTTCTAAGATAATTTAAGAATCTGAATAATGTTTTACTTTGTTAAGCTATATAATTGCTTAAATGTGTAAAGATAGTGTTATCCTAATTTGTAAAAAGTTCTAAATTTAGTGTAAAGGCAAATCAACATGGGTTTTATGGTTACTAACCGGTGAGAATCAATTTTCTTTAGGAAAATAAAGGCAAAAGATTAAAATCTTGATAGCAGTTACTTCTACCTGGAGGGTGTCGGAGGTAGGGGCCTTCCCTCTTGAGGAACAGTATTGCACATTTCACAATGATGTGGTTCTCTGAACAGACCTGGTCTTCGTTCCAAAAATTAACTAGGTTTTTTTTCACAGACCAAGAAATGGTGCTTCCCTCTTTGTCCAAAACATCGTATCCAGCAGAGATGCTTGGACATACATTGAATGTTTATAGATCCCTCAATATCTACATCAATCACACACAGGCTTTTCACAAGTCCACTGCTCTAGATATTCTCTACTATCAGGATGTAAAGAAAAGCATTGAAATCTACTATTTCAGGTGGTTGAGATGGTGTATCTATGAAACCTATAAATCAGTCTGTCTCCAATAACCAACAACATAACCCACGCTTGAAAATGGTGGTGGCCTCTGCAGGGTGGCCACCTGGTTGTCCATTCATACTTTCTCAATTTTACAACTGCATGTTCAGGTATATATGGGTATCACCTTCAATAGAAGGGTGCTACAAGTTATCCTCTCCCAGTAGAGGAGGAGGAATTTAAACACAACTATACCCATTTTAACACCCACCCCCCGCCCCCAAGGGATGCTGCTATAAAAATTCCATCAGTTAACAGATGCATGGACCTTGTAAATGAAAGAGGATAAGAATTTTATTCTGAGTTATAAGGCCTAAAGAGCTGATGAAACTGTTCCACCACCCCACCCTCAAAGTTTGGAGCTGGATTTTCCATGTAAAATTGGAAAATTAAGGCCTCGTACATCAAAAGGGTACAAGCCCTTTTGGGCAAGTCACATAACTACAACATATACCTGTGCCAATTCAAATATGAATATTTCTGTAGTTGTAAGTTCTGAACCTTCTAAATACCTGTCTTTCCATGGTCTGAAGTCAAGCAGAGTGACACTGAAACAAGTGTAAAGGGACAGCTGCTTTCCTCTCAACTTGAAGCCCCCAACTGCATCTGACTTTGAGAATGTGGTGTGATTTCACATCTTAATTGAAGGCATAGGTGTGCTGAATCTCTAGCATGGACTTCCTTCCTCAATTGTTCTCTATGCCTGCTGAATGTAGGGCGAGGTGCAGTAACAGTTTTCAGGAGAAATTGAGGTTTGATATTAGGAAAAACTTTATAAGGATAGTTAAGTTCTAGAATAGGCTTCCAAGGGAGGTTGTAGAATCCCCATCATTAGAGGTGTTTTAAGAACAGGTTGGACAAACACCTGTCAGGGATGGTCTAGAGGTATATTTGGTCCTGCCTTAGTAGAGGGGGCTTGACTAGATGAGCTCTTTAGGTCCCTTCCACATTTACATTTGTGTTCTATGGTTGCTCGACCAATGTTAGTTCTTGAAGTGAAATGGGTGTAAAGAGAAGGTTTTTTTAAAAACAATTTAAAATTGATTCGTTCAGCTGCTCTTCTTTCATTGTTGACTCTTGTAATATAGCCGGAGAACAATGAAATGACAATACGTCTTCCAGGACAGAAAAGAGACTTTAGGGGAGACAAATTAAATAGTCTCAATGTCTCCAGTCTGTTACGTGGAAACTATTCCATGCCTTTAACTTTCTTTGCCAGTCTGAGCCCTTTTATTTACCAAGGGTCATGGGGGATCCATTTCTTCTTCCAGAATAAATATTAAGCTTCCAGTAGTCCAGGCAGCATGTGTATAGACTATATGAGCTGCTTATTATACAGAACAATGAGAGAGAATAGTCTCCTACAAATAGCTTTATGGTATTGGCACTATAAAAAAAACCCTGTGAATTATTTGTATTGCCGTAGTGCCTCAGAGCCCAAATTGCAGACAATTTGCATCCATTGTGCTAGATGCTGTAGAAACACAGAAACAAAGACTGTTCCTGCTCCGAAGAGCATACAATCTTAAGTGTAAGAGAAGAGGCAACAGATGAATGCAGATGTGACTGAGTACAAGTAAACAATGTGACAATATTTGTCGGCATGGTAGCTGTGGTCTCAGCACAGCAGCAACGAAACTATTGTCAAGTTTTTTATAGGCATCATAGCGAAGGAGGGATTTGAAGGAGTGTAATAAGTGAGTTTACAGGGAACTGCTCCCAAGCATGTGGGGCAGAATGTGAAAAAGCATGAAGGTGTTAAATTTTCAAACAAGCAATCTAGCTTCTATATGATTTTATAGCAGGAGCAAATATTGAAGGAGTGCAGATAAGGAGTTCAAAGTGGCTCCAGAGTTTCCTACTGTAGACATGACATAAGAGACCTGGTGGCTAAAAATGTTTCCTGTGCTGTAATCTGTACCACACACAACTCTGCCTAGCAACAAGTATGTGGGAAAGCTGATGCCAGAAAAGTTGGTGGGGAGAAGGAGACATTTTCCCCGTCCATCGGCACATTCCTTCTCAGAAGGAGCCCGGGTGGAAACGTGACTATGTAGAGCCTGGGCCTAGATATTATTCTTTGAGTGTCATTAATCTTCATGTGGGATGTAGTGTAACCACAATTGGTGGACATTATTCAGTATTTAGTAAAACTGAAAGACACATATAATCTTCTTGGTGTGTGTTAAATTGCTGAAAGCATCTCACTTTTTGTTCACACAGCAATGGTAACTTACTAAAGCCAAATTGATTAATATTTAAAGTTGCTTTATAACTTAAGGTTTTTCTCACTACATTTGTTAACCATTGTGTTGATCATCTTGCTACATACAGCAAACTTGTTCACTAATAGAATTTAGTTTATCATAAAAAGTGTATACATAACAGACTATCTTTTTGTTTTCATTGCTCTTTTTGCAGGCTGCTGACTTGAGTAAACCAATAGACAAAAGGATATACAAAGGAACGCAACCTACATGTCATGACTTCAATCACTTAACAGCCACAGCAGAAAGTGTCTCTCTACTAGTGGGCTTCTCTGCAGGCCAGGTGCAACTTATAGACCCTATTAAAAAAGAAACTAGCAAATTATTTAATGAGGAAGTAAGTAGGAATCTTGATCTTTTTGCATGCAAACATGTCATATTTTAAAAAGTTATTATGTAAATAAGCTCAAAGATTTCTACTAAAAATATGTGAACTCTTGCACTATAAGGTGTTTTTTCACAAAACAAATTGTATAGGTGTTGTCTAGACTAGTTATGGTTGTATTGTAACTAGAGTTAGTTGATTGCCAGTTGACTCGAGTTAACTAGCATGAATGTAAATGCTACTGTAGACACTCCACAAACATTGTGTTCAAGGGTGACCGACAGAAACACTTGTGCACGGTAACACATGGTTATTGAATGGCTGCACAACTAGCATAATTGCCAGATGACTTGAATTTAGAATTTGCAATTAACTCTAGCAATCAAAAGCTTTATTCTAGACAGCCTGAAAGAAGAGGTCTAGCCTGGCTCAACTTCGAAACCTAGCCTACTCCTCTTGGGATTGGTGGGAGGCCTCTTCTCCTCCCTCCCCTGACAGCTGTAGAGAAGAGTCTTGAAAGCAGTCTCATTCCCAGTAGGGTGTTGCTTTAGACCTGTCTAGTTCCTCTTAGCTGTTCCGAGAAGAGCGACAACTAGATCAGGAGAGGGAAATTCTCCTTACCCTTTCCTCTTCCACTTCCCCTATCTTCTCCCCTATTCCCCTTGTCTCGCTGAGGGGGGAAAGTTTGTGTTTTCTTGGAATGCAACATTTAAAGGTGCCTTTTGGTAGAAACCAAAGTACAGCAGAGTGAAGCTTCACTGTGATTTTGTCTGTACTAGAAAAAATGGGACCTGTAATTCACCACTGGTACAACTGCATTGGTGTGAGCTGTAGTTTAGACAAGGCACAAGTGGCCTCTGAAATTTTATCACTTTCACATAAATGTGGTAGTTTGGCACAATAGCAAACTTCTGTGACCTTGTCAGCACTTGAATTCCCATTGATAAGGCTACCATTTAATCACAGAGGTCATGGCAGTCACAGATTCTGTGAATTCACTGGACCTTCGTGGCTTCTTGGGCTTCAGGAGGCAGAGCAGGACTGCAGCTCTATCCTGCAACTAGGGCTGACTAGAACCAGGACCCTACAGCTCAAGCCCTGCAGCTTCCTCTGGGGGCTGCAGCTGAGGCTGTGCACCCCAGCCCTGTGGCATCCCGAATATGGCAGAGACTGCAGCCGGAGCTGCATGCCCAGCCCCGCGTCTGCTGGGGGCTGCAGTCAGGGCCACACGCCCCAGCCCTGCGGCATCCCATGCTTGCAGGGCTGGCCTTAGGGAAAATGGCACCCTGGATGAACTTGCATTTTGGTGCCCTGGCCCCTGTGGGTGAGACACCCCCCCCACCCCCATTGCCCCAGCCCTCATGGGCTTCCCCATCCTCCCTTCCCCCCTAACCCCTGCACTGTGCCCCCTTCGCCCCTAATGCCTGCTCCCCCCTCCTGCAACCCTAATCCCTCCACTCCTAACCTGCATTGTGCCCTCTTCACCCCACCCTGCACTCCTCTCCTGTGCCCCAATCTCTGCACCCCTTCAATCCTACCCCTGCACCTCCCTCCTGAGCCCCTAACCCAGGGGTGGGCAAACTACAGCCTGCGGACTACATCCGGCCTGTGGGACAGTCGTGCCTGGCCCCTGAGCTTCCGGCCAGGGAGGCTACCCCCGGCCCCTTCCCCGCTGTCCCCCTTCCCCTGCAGCAACGTTGCTGTGCAGGCAGCGCGACTTGCGCCCGCCCACCTCCCAGGCTTTCCAATAAGCCTGTCCTGCCGCTCTGAGCGGCATGGTAAGGGTAAAGGGGTGGGGGATAAAGAGCAGGAGGCTCCGTGGGGCAGTCAGGGGACAGGGGGTGGTTGGATGGGGTGGAGGTTTGGGGGCGGGGGCGATCAGGAGACAGGGAACAGGGCGGGTTGGATAGGGGGTGAGGTGTCGGGGGGGGGAGGCTGTTGGGACAGGGAGTGGGGGGGTTGGATAGGTGTGGGAGTCCCAGGGGGCTTGTCGGGGGGCGGGGGTGTGGATAGGGGTCGGAGCAGTCAGGGGACAGGGATAAGGGGTGGTTGGTGGGTTGGGGGTTCTGAGGGGGGCAGTCAGGGGGCGGGAAGTGATAGGGGGGGCCAGGCTGTTTGGGGAGGCACAGCCTTCCCTACCCAGCCCTCCATACAGTTTTGCAACCCCGATGTGGCCCTCAGGCCAAAAAGTTTGCTCACCCCTGCCCTAACTTCTGCACTTTGTCCCCTTCATCCCAAGCCGTGCACTGTGTGGCCCCTTCACTCCTACCCTGGATTCAGGGAGCCCTGGTGTGTGTGTTGGAGGGACTGTGTGTGTGGTGTGCGTTGGGTTGAGGGGGGTGTGTTTGTGTGTGCCGGAGTGAGTGAGTGTGCTGTCTCTGTATGAAAGCACTCAGGGTCAGGAGCCTGAACTAGGCTTGTTCAGACACAAGCAACTGCCAACAACTCCGGACCCGGAGAGGCAGCAGTGCGCACAGATTCCCCCTGTCCCGTCACCCCAGCTTAGTGGAAATCGGGGACACGGGGGAGGGAGACACACCACCATCAGCCCCTTCCGCCTCAGTAGCAGGTCAGGTGGAAATCTAAACCCTGTGCACAGTGCCCCCTTGGGCAGGCCGCCCTGGGCAGATGCCTGTACGGCCCACCCCAAAGGCCGGCCCTGCGTGCTTGGTGGGGGCTGAAGCTGGGGCCGTGTGTCCCAACTCTGAGGCTTCTGTTAGGCGCTGCAGCCGGGGCCGTGTGCCCCTGCTTGGTGGCTGCACCTGGAGACCATGTGCCCCCACTTGTGGCTTCCCAGAGCCATGTGCCACCCACCCCCCTCCTTCCCCAGCTGCAGCTGGGGCTTCAATCAGGGCTGCTCACCCCTGTCCCACAGCTGTGACCAGCTCTGTAGCAGGGTCTGTGTGCCCCCTGTGGCTGTAACGCTGGGGGCAGGGCTGTGCTGCCTCCCCCCTCCATGGCCAGGGGCTCAGCCTGTCCGTTCGTGCCCTGCCCTCTCCTCTCCCACGGGGCTCCATTCCTACCTAGCCCTGCCCCCTCTCCCCCGGTTATTTTTTAGTAAAGTCACGCACAGGCCACAGACTGTGAATTTTTGTTTATTGCCCATGATCTGTTCATGACTTTTACTAAAAATAACCGTGATAAAATCTTAGCCTTACCCATTGATGTAGAGGAAATGGTGATAACATCAATGGAGACTTCTTTCTAAAAACCCCAAGTGGAGACATGACCCATGTTGTCTAACCATGAGTAAGCCAACTCTATGACAAAGCCTGCATTCTACCTACACAACTCCTTCTAAAAGATGAAGGTGCACTGGTGGTGAATTAGTTAAATTTTTTGCCAATATATGTGGTGGTAATAGAATAAAAGTTGATAAATGCATTCAAACAGCTTGGGACACTCTCCCCATTTCACAATAACTGGTTCCATTAAAGTGAAGTGAATTGACTCTCATAACACTGAGGCAATTAACAAATGAGATGGTATTCGAAAAAAACAAAAAACTTATGGCAGAGGAGGTCACTTAATACTAGCAGTAGCAGAGATGGGAAATGCAGCTAATAGTGACAAGTTTGGTTGCCTGTGCTAACCTTAAATCTTAAAATTGCCACCATTAACCACAATTTTTTCAAGCTGAAGTGTGGTTGGCTGCAACTAGCAGTGTATCGAAGTGTAGACTTTTACTTGTTCTCTGATCCTGACAGTTTTAATTGTAATAGATTCCTCAGCTATTGCTGTCAAATCTGGGAGCCACCAAGGGGCAGACAAATTGAGACCTTGACACATGCAAGAGTTAGGAAATGTTTGCATCCAGTTCAAAACTTGCCCAGGCTTGTATCTCCTGCAAAATACAGTTGTTGCCAGTGATTTGAAAGCACTTGGGGGAGTGGTCAAAATATGACTGCCTCCTTTTTTAAAAAAGAGACAATCTCTTCTGCCCTAAAGCAGTGAAGATGGCAGATTCCTTCTGACAAATATCTGATTAGCGAAGTAACCTGCTGATATCCCAGATCTTTACACTCATAGTTGCCTAATGAAACAAGTTCAGTAAGATAAAATCAGTCCTATTACTTTGTGATCAAAATATAAAATCATTGGAATATGCAAGACATAGGGACTTGAAAGGCTCAAGAAGCTATTACTCTGGGGGGAATTCTGTGCCAAAACATTAAAAGTTCTGCATGCAATATTTTAAAATCTGCATGTTTTATTTGTCAAAATAACACAATATAAACATGCCAGTTTCAATTATTTTGGTAATTTATTTCAAAATACCTGTCAGCAAGTATGTCTGTAAGCACGCATGCGTGCACACACATATATAGTCAGGAAATGTTTTTTTGACAAATAGATTCCTTCCTGGGCATGTTAATGCAGAACTTTGAGTACTTCATTTAAACTACAATACAGAAATGTATTTCCACACCCCACAAAGCAGTGCACAGGCTTGGGGAAGTCAGGGGTAATGGAGGAGCTGAGGGAGAGGGAAGGAGCTCAGGAGTGAATCTGGAGGGTTGTTAGGTGTGGGTGGGAGAAATATGGAACTTTTTCTTTGGAGGGCAGGGCAGGGGTTGTTAAGGAGTTGGGGAGCCTCTCCCATGCAGACCCTGGCTGACCCCGAGCCTCTCCCATTCAGTCAGGCACATCTGCCCCTGTCCCCATGTATCCTTGCACTCCCCTGTCCCCATGTGGCCCGGAGCCCCTGGCTCAATGCTGTCACCTCACTAGCTACTGGGCCCACACCCCAATCTGTTCCCCCCACCCTCACTAGCCCTTCTGAACCCAAATCTGTGACCCCTCAGCAGCCCCGTGTTCCCCTCTCTGCCTCCTAACCTGGTTCCGCTGGCAGGCTGCTGTAATGAATACAGTTGGCTACTAGCTTTTGTTGGTGGTCAGCCAGCTGTTCTGGGGCACAGCTGCTTCTGGTGGGCAAAAGGTAGAACTGCAGCACTTCTTGGGCAGACAGTACTTTCTACCATGCGGGGAAAATTCCACACCAGACATTAATTCTATGCATACACAGTGGCTCAGAATTCCCTTAGGAGTAGACTATGGAACCTCTGGCTTCTGGTTGGCTGTTCAAATTCAGATCATTTTTGTAGTGATGGAAAACTTTGTCTTGTATGTGAAATAAATTGGTGGTGGTCTTATTTCCAGTGAACAAGTCTGTAATCCAATTACAGCACCCTCTGGTTGGGCAACTGAACTATTAACTATGAAGCCTGTGGTCTAGGCATTTTCGTTTCTCCTGTCTCTTTTGACCCACACATTAAAGCCATATCTCAAATCTTGCAGATTCTCCTCACACAACATCTCCAAGATCCAACTTCTCCTGTCTACCCACACCACCAATTTCTGAGCAAATTCTTTTATCTCCTTCTCCAGCCTCTCTGCCTGTAACCGGGTCCCCTTTCAAGTCTGTTAATATGGCTGCTAGGATTATCTTCTTGTTTTACCTTCCCACCTTTCACCCTCTTAAATCCCTCCACTGACTCCTTAATTTACTGTATCAAATGCAGACTTTTCCTTGCTTTCAAAATCCTCCACAGTTCAGCCTCATCCTACCTGTTCAACCTGTTGTTTATAGCAGTGTCTCTCTGCCAGTTGCCACCCACAGGTTTCTGTTTCTCTAGCAAGCATTTTAGTGCTTTCTCCCATGCTGTACCTTGTGAATTGGAAAAGCTTTCAGTCAAAAATCCATAAACCCATCACCACCTTCTCCAAGCCCCTCCTCAAAACTCTGCTCTGCAGAAAACTGCAACCTTGATGGTTAAGCAGGTGGCAAGTTGTGATCACTTACTAAGATTTGCAAAAAGAAAAGGAGTACTTGTGGCACCTTAGAGACTAACCAATTTATTTAATAAATTTAATAAATTGGTTAGTCTCCAAGGTGCCACAAGTACTCCTTTTCTTTTTGCGACTACAGACTAACACGGCTGTTACTCTGAAACCTTACTAAGATTTGTGCACCTCCCATTTTTGTTACCTTTTGTCATCTGCATCTCCACCTCAATCTGCTTGTTTCTCATCTACCTATTATGTCTTGTCAACTTAGATTGTAAGCTTTTGGGGGCAGGAATTGTCGTCTGTTTCTGTACAAAACCTTCCATTAATGTGATTGTGGCCTTCAGGTGCTAGTGTAATATAAATGTTGAAGAATAATCACCCCTGTAGATGGGGTCTCTAGCCCACTGTTGAGCCATGTTAATAGAGCAATGCGAGAGCTTCCATTGTGCCATCTCAGTACTTATTCCATGGCTAGAGGTCAGATGTGGCCTGTGGCAGGCAGGATTGATCCAGTTTCCTAGCATCATACTTTTAGTAAAGGTAATTTTCTAACTAATATTTTGTTGGGGCCACAATAGAGGCATGATTGGCCAACAACAAAACAATTACCACAATTAAAATAATGAGCACAGAAGCCAACTCTTTAGTTCACCGCAAAAATCGAGCAAAACTGCTATTTGAAGATGCTTGTTATTTCAGAAGAAATTTGCTAGACTAAGTTACTGTTCTGAATCTTCAAATACAAAATGATTTAAGCTCCACTCTTTCGTAGTGCATAAGAAACTGAATGGTAAGTACTTGGCCTACAAATTTTGGCTTCCATCCTCAGATCGACAGCAACAGAAGTGCTTCAGAGCATAGCTTGAAATGTTCATTTAACTGCTGCTTTTCAGTGTGGTAGACACATATGCAGAATGAATATAATTATCTACTGCCTCATCCTTCAATTCATTTCTTTTCTGACAAATATTAAAGTGTACTCTATGGCCAGTCAGTCCCTATATGTTTCCCTGGGAACTCCTTTTTTACTTACTGCAATCTTGACTTTTTGTATATCTCAGCTGTTCTTTCAACCTACAATCTGTGGCCCATAACACTTTCACTTATTTACTGCTGTTGCTTGTTTCTGCCCTAGATCACATTGGAGGTGTGGGTGGTCAGGTGGGCAGCGTGATGGATCAGCTCAGAGTTTACAAATATCTATTGGGCACCATGGCTGGACTAGCAGGCTCAAGCAGCCAGGTGAAATTTGCTAAGCAGCTTTCAATTTTTTCAGCACTAACAAGACACTCAAAATACCCTAAATATGCATATTTAATACACATGGTCACTCATTGTGTCTCAATCTGTGGAAGTACTTCATACTTTAAATGAAACTGCTTCTTGTACAGATGGTGATCTAATGGACTTCTATGTTCCTCTATATGCACTGAATGCATCCGATGAAGTGAGCTGTAGCTCATGAAAGCTTATGCTCAAATTTGTTAGTCTCTAAGGTGCCACAAGTACTCCTTTTCTATATGTGAAGGGTAACTTGGAAAAGGGATGCTCTGATTTAAAGTCTCTGACCAGTGCTTAACTATAAAGTCATCAATTTTCCATCCACCTCTGGGAATTTGGTTATTGTAAGTCAGAGGAAGTAATCACTGAATATACCTGTGGTATCTATCTTGGCACACATTCACTGCAGACTTCAGTAACTAGAAACTTCCAGTGGACTCCTAAAGCTTTTTTTTTTTTTTTTTTGAGGGGAAAGTCCCATATGTGGCTTTTGGGATTTAATCTGAACTCTGGTCTTAACTTTATATTAGATATTCTGTTAGAGTGTAGGTGAGTAACTTCCATTCACTCAGATTGCATACTATTTTTGAGACCCTATTCTTTGGCTCCTTAAGTAAACCTCTTGTTTTTGCTGAGCTTGTAGAGGTAAATCTAAGTGTTAAATTGTGATCTATAACAAATTGCCCTAGTTACTGAGGTAGATTTACTATTGAATAAAAATTGGATTAGAAAGAATAAACTTTCACAAAGCGTCTTTTTCCATAAACAGTAATTCCTCCTCTTCCTAACTGCCTATCTTAAAGTGCCTGGAGCTTCTTTTGCAAATAAAACCATTTTAAAACTGTCATGAGTTTGACAGTGCTCAAAATTCCGTAAAATTTTCTTTTAATAGATGTAAACTGTAAAACTATCACTCTTCTAATGCATATCTTGTTCTTTGTTTTTCACAGAGACTAATAGACAAGTCCAGAGTAACCTGTGTAAAATGGGTACCAGGGTCGGAAAGCCTTTTCCTAGTAGCTCATTCCAGTGGAAATATGTACTTATATAATGTGGAGCACACTTGTGGTACCACAGCCCCACACTACCAGCTACTTAAGCAAGGAGAAAGTTTTGCAGTCCACACTTGCAAGAGTAAATCCACAAGAAATCCTCTACTTAAATGGACCGTAGGCGAGGGTGCCCTGAATGAATTTGCCTTTTCCCCCGATGGGAAATTTTTGGCATGTGTGAGCCAAGATGGTTTTCTTCGTGTGTTTAACTTTGATTCAGTGGAGTTGCATGGTACAATGAAAAGCTACTTTGGGGGACTACTATGTGTGTGTTGGAGCCCAGATGGGAAATACATTGTAATAGGTGGAGAGGATGACTTGGTAACAGTTTGGTCTTTTGTGGACTGTCGAGTAATAGCTAGAGGCCATGGACATAAATCATGGGTTAGTGTTGTGGCATTTGACCCATATACCACTAGTGTAGAAGAGAGTGACCCAATGGAATTTAGTGGCAGTGATGAGGATTTCCAAGACCTTCATTTTGGTAGAGATCGAGCAAATAGTACACAATCTAGGTTATCGAAAAGGAACTCTACAGACAGTCGTCCAGTAAGTGTTACATACAGGTTTGGTTCTGTAGGCCAAGACACTCAACTCTGTTTGTGGGACCTTACAGAAGATATTCTCTTCCCTCACCAACCTCTGTCAAGAGCAAGGACACACACAAATGTTATGAATGCCACAAGTCCACCTGCAGGAAGTGGTGGAACTAATCCAGGAAATAATGGAAACAGTATCACAACACCTGGAAACTCAGTACCCCCTCCTCTTCCACGGTCAAACAGCCTTCCACATTCTGCAGTCTCAAATGCTGGCAGTAAAAGTAGCGTTATGGATGGTGCCATTGCTGCTGGTGTTAGTAAGTTTGCAACCTTATCGCTACATGATCGGAAAGAAAGACACCATGAAAAAGATCACAAGAGAAATCATAGCATGGGACATATATCTAGCAAGAGCAGTGACAAACTGAACCTAGTTACTAAAACCAAAACGGACCCAGCTAAAACTTTGGGAACACCTCTCTGTCCCAGAATGGAAGATGTTCCCTTGTTAGAGCCTCTTATCTGTAAAAAGATAGCACATGAAAGACTGACTGTGTTAATTTTTCTTGAAGACTGTATAGTCACTGCTTGTCAGGAGGGATTTATTTGCACATGGGCAAGGCCTGGTAAAGTGGTAAGTTTTAATCCTTAATGCTGCATCAAAGAACTAGAACTTTGAATAGGTAGTTTTCTCAATATACCTGATTATTAGATATAAAATTTCTTTATGCTTAATGTAAAAAGGTTATTTCCTCAGAGCCATACTTTTGGATACTGCATGCCATATTTCTGAATGATTTGAAGTGTCTTGGGGTATATTTCTTAGTTGCCTTCCAACCAGAGAAATACTGTGTATCCAAAGTTTGTGTTCCTATATTTTCAAACTTTTTTTAATCTAAACACAACATAGTGAAGACAAAGATTTAAAAACTAGATTAAAAGTGTTCAATCACTGAAGTAACAATATTAGTCATTCACACATTTTCCTATGCTGCTGTTTTCCTGTGTTTTGAAATACTACTGCTTTGAGTTGACCATGAAGTGCTAGCTTTTTTAGAATTTAGGTTTCCCATCTGAAAACTTAAGTGTGTAACACTACCTTTTTATGGATTTCTGGAATATTAATAAATGTCAGTCAGCTTGTGAGCAAATTTTTTAAAACTCTCTGCTGACCATATTGGGAATAATTTGCAGTATCTTCCCTGAAATTGTGAATCAGTCCTAAATGCATAATACAGTCCTAATGAGATTTTATGAACCTGAATAAAGATCTTGATTTTGTTTTTATAGGGGTCATTATCATTAGAAGAATCATGGCCATGGTTTAAAAAGAAATTCTGCATAAACAGCTTCATGTTTGGTCCAATAGTGTCATTTTTACTAGTCAAATATGCAGGCAAGACCAATTTTTTAATAGACTTTTTTCAGGCTATCACTTCTGTCAATTTAAGGTAATACATTTCTAGGGTTTTTAGACTCCCTTGTAAAAGCCTCCTAATCTTGAATACAATATTTATTTTGTCCATTGCATGGCAAATTTGTTTTCCTGTGTTTTGAATGAGCCTAAAACTAATTGCCATCTTATAACCTCAAGCACCTTCTATGCCAAGATAGCTTTGTTGAAATACAGTTCTGAGAAACCATAGAACCAGCAGGGGGAGCTCATTTATTTCTGATTACTTGTGTAAAAATGCAGCACACATAGGCTATTGCATTCCTGGAGTATTGGTCTTAAATTATTTGAATATTTTCCTAATTGGACAATGTAGATATATGTAGTTCCTTAATCCTAAACTACCTGATTCTCTAGAGTCATGTTTGTAGTTGGAGCAACCACTGTGTTCCAGAAAACTAAAATACACCACAACTAACTTCAGATTTCTGTTGCAAGAAATTCTCAAAATGAATTATCAGAATTATTCCTTTAAAAGAAAAGGGTGATTCTAGCTGCTTTGAAACCCCAAGCACATTTTGTAAAAGCTCCTCCAGTCTGGTTCTCAAATCTGTCATATTATATGTACACATTGAGAACCCCTTCCACTCAGCATCTGTGCACACTTAGCGGCTAGATCTACTACGTCCAAACATAGTGAATCTTTCTCTTAGAGGTGGGGGAAAGGGCATTACTTTACCTTTTAAAGATACTTAGTTCATGAGAATCATTAACTCAAAATAGTGAAACTACATAACACTGGAACTACTTTAACTTCTGTGAATTAGTGAAAGTCACAAACATTCTTATGAAAGTCACTTTAAACATGTGCATCAGTGTCTCAGCTTTCTAGGGTGGAATATTGCTATTTTGCATAAATGTTAACCCAGATTGCATGTGTATTACCAAACACTACCCCTGTACGTTTTCTTTCTATGAACTTGTAAATTAGGCTTCCTTAAGCTGCTGAGCATAACTTAATCAGTTTTTGTGCATTGATGGTTTTGATTTAGAATACATCATCTCAAATATTTCAGAGATAGAGTATGCAGTACCCAAAATCAGGATTTAAGTATTTGGCTAATATGGAAAACTTTAATTACAGGTAAGTCATTTTCATGCTGAAGTTATCATGATCTTTCAAAATTAATATATTGCACACTGATGTAAATGCCATATTATTTAGGATGTATTTACTTCCCTAGAAAGATATTTTTCAAATGGACTTGTTTCTCTGATTTCTTCATTTGCATTTACAGTGAGTTCACTCTGCGATTTAAACTAAGTTTTAGTGGCATGTTTACAGGAGTTTGATGGGGAAGTATCTCTGCCAGAAAGTAAAGCATCCTTTGGTTTATAGGATAGAGCACTTATTATAACTTTATGCATATTTAATGAGAATGGTCAAAGTATAAAAACACTGATGGTAACGTGTCACTTCTGGGTTATATACCACACATTTCTATATTGCCAGTAGTTTTATCTTTGGCTAAGTCTGTCACTTTGTAGCTTAAAGCTGCTATCTTCTGTCTTCCTCCCATCATCTGGGTTCCTGAAAGTCCTAAAGACTGCCCTCCCTCCCATTTTTCGTGTTTAAAAAAATTCTTCCACCATTGCCTCACAAACAGCCTCAGTTGAGTGCCAACCATAACCAACCCAAAGAAAGACTGAATAGAAAATTAAACTAACCTTGCAGTAGAAAGCATCAGTGCCACTGAGCCATCTCTACCTTTCCCACTCATTTGCCTCCTTTTTGGAAGAGCCATCAAAGCACTTACAGTGCAGTCTGAAAGATGGTATGCCGTGTATTCTCCACTAATTTACAGAAAGCACTGACAACCAGGCACAGGGTGGTCTTCCTCATTTTAGACCTATTGAATCTCTTGCCCACAGTGTTTGGTCTCTACTGGCCTTGGCTGAAAATCCAGAAATGGATCTTCAACCTTGATTTCATAAGGCCAGGATGATGCACTGCCATCCCAGCCCCATACAACCTATGCTAAAAGCTTTATGAATTATTACTTGTTTATCCATCATACCTTGAGCTTTCTTATTGGCTACATTGTGCTTGTAAAGTATGTGACCCAAACACACTTTTAAAATTATCATACTAACTCCTGGTCAAAAGCAGTAAAACAAATTGGGCTAGGGTGGTGGGGAAGCATACTTTACCTGTCTGAAAAATAACTAACAGTTTTTCCTTTCAGTCTGATCCATTCATTTGCGAATTTTACTTTCTCTCATTTTAGGAACTATAATCTTAGCCCACTCTTCTTGAGGGTTTGACTTTTGAGTTTTTTCTCTCCTTAGTTGAGTAACTGTCATCAGATTGGCCAGGGGGATTGCTCCCTAGGTAAACCTAGATGTAGTCATGGAAATTTTAATCTTATCCCTTAACTTGCCTGAAACAACTTAAATAGTTGAGAATTAGAAACGTGAAATTGCGCGTGAATCACATTGCTGGTTACTTCAAGCCAAATTGCAAATACTACAGATGCAGTAAAAATGCTTCGTATTTACATGCAAAGGAATTTAGTGATAATTCTTTTACCTTAAACAATTTTATTAGGCATGACTGTAGCTAATTACAATCACAAATTTGATTACTAAATTTCAATTACTAAAGTTATTTCAATACAAAATAAACTATCTAAATGTTTGATAAATTTAATCTGCTTATCTTGTACAAACACTTCGTTTTAAGGGAAACTTACCACTTATTTCTCTTTTCTGAGAGAGCTCAAGGTAAGATTGGACAAAACTACAAAGGAGAGTGAAATGGCAGTATATATCTGGCAGACTAAATACGTTACCATTTTGTGAAACAATGCACATGAAATTTAGAATGTTTTTGATTCTTATTGTACATGAAAATCTTAAATTATAACATCCTTAAATCTTCCAACTAACTACAGTTGTAGTACAGTATCATGTTTTAGTAAGACTAATGTTTTCGCTAAAAGTACTTAACAAATATTCATGTATTATACTTCGGTGAGTGGGAAGACTGGCTACACATTAATTCTTCCTCAGTGAAAAAGAGCATTTTTTTCCCAATACAACTGAAGGTCAATTACTGGTATTTTGAAGTACTATCAAATAGAATTATTTCAATATGATATTGGTATCTGCATAAATTCTACAGTAAAACTGAATCATGACTATATTATTTCAGGTTACCAAGGTGCAATTTGAAGCTTCCGGTAATGTGCATATAGTAGCAAAATTGCACGTATAGTACACCTTCATTAGCAGAGTGAATTTAAACTAATACACTGGTTTGATAATGTATAGCAAGGTGTGCTCAATGGAGGTGTGGCAAAGTGACTTCAGTGAAGCCAGGAGCGATCATAACCCTGTATAAAAGGTCTTATGGGTGAGGGTTTCTGGATTAGGAAATAACATGACTTTTACTAAATACTTGCAGAAATCCCATGTTTTGAACTATTACCTTTTTCAAACTTGGTTATGTACTTGAAGAGACTGTGTGTACATCTGCCCCTTTAGCAGCTTAAACCTCCTAAATTGATACTGAAAAAAATTGTTGGCCTACTTATGTTACAAGAACGAATTTCATGTCAGTTAATTTACTGTGGCACAACTTAGGTGTAAAAGTTAAAAACAAGATTTTTTTTCCTGCATTTTTACCAATTCTGTATACTTGAGTTTGTTAAAGATTGATATGTTAGGTGATACTGTACAAAATTGTATTGACTATATCTTTAGTGCAAATCAAAAGAAAATTCATATGTATTTCCTTTTTACACTTCCATCTAATTTCTTGACAACTTGAATAAATTTCATAGAGCCTTTCTAACATGAAATATTGTTAAATTAACTGTTGCAATAATTAAGCTTTAATAAGTATTGTTGGTATATTTATAATTTTAAAAATTCAAGTTTGTTTCATACTGCTTATTTTTTAGCTATTCTGTTGTCACTGTTACAGCTGAAGAACCTTACTAAATACTTGACATTACAAAATTTGCTGGGGTTGTCCTCTGTATACTGACGTTAAATAAAATGTGTGACTGAACTGTAAATGTAGATAATTTTCAATAGTCCTTTTCACATCTCAGTTCTGAAAGCTGGGATGTAACAAGTTAAAGTTTTTTTCTATATGCTGTACATACCTTGCTGAACAGATGGCTGCAGTGAAACTGCTAGCTTTTTAGCTGCCATTTTATAATTTAAGGGATTGACTAAATCATGCAATTTTTGAATAAATCTTTCAGAAATTGTTATCAAGTTGACATTAAATCAAATGTGGGATTAGATCTGTCACTTCTAACTTTGATCTATGTTGTAAAGTTCACGTTTTCTTTTAAAATCATTAAATTTCAGAACCATGAAATTGTTTTAAATTCAGATTTAGTAATTCGGACATGGGTAAATTAAGCTGTCAATGTGTATCCATCAAGCAGCAGTTGGAATGGAGAATTTTTGTCTTTGGACTCTACAGGAACTCTTTCCCCAATGGATTCCAGTTCAGGCTGTGCTTCAGTCACAACCTGAAGTAGACCTTGAGGTTACTATAAAAAATTAAGTTCACAGTCCTAACTATGTGGTTCAAAAGAAAAGAGAATTCAGATGCTTCCATCCTATAAATAATATCATAAGACCAGAACAGAACAAGTTTGACATTGACTTTGATGGAAAATGCTGCCCACTCACTTACATCAGAGGTACATAGGGACAGCTCATCAACTCATTAAACCAGAGTTCCAGGTTTATTCACATAACCAGTCAACAAAGATGATATTCAGGAGGTTGTTTCCCAGATTAGGGCTTTCAAGTTCTCCTGGTTTCATTGACCTAAGTTCTAGAGTCATTGTGGGCCCTGGCAAGCAAAGATCAGTTTCCCTGATGGTGAGATTCCTCTGTAGCTTTCTGATGATGGGAGAACCTTCTTTCCCTATTATTGGATTTAAACACTGGATGGTCTTCTGGCACTTCAAGAAATAGTGAAGTGAATGACCCTAATGTGACTGGGCCTGGTAGCATTTTTGAAAGTGTGCTGAGAGGCAAGGTGAAATCCATCCTGATGGCTTGCTGTGGGAACATCTGATTGTCAAATGCCATGTAATTGAGGATTGTTTGCTCAAACAAGTTCCACAGGAATTAGTGGGAACATGAAAGCAATTTGGCTTCCCCCTATTCTACAGTCATAATGGATACTTTGACAAAAGATGTCTCCCAGTTGTAATCTGGCTTTTACTTTCCTTTTTAAATATCTCTTGCACAAAAGTCCTTAAGGAAATAGTCAGTGTGATTGTGCTCTAGTCTGACTTGGGCCACCTAAATCTGAACTCTCATCCATCTTCACTATTTTCCATCAGTTCACTCTTCTGAGATTGAGAGTTTGCATATTCTTGGCTGCTGTAGTTTCTATTCAAAGTTAAATTTGCCTGGTTTCTCTCAAGTCACTTTTTTTACCTGACCTGTAACCTAAATCTTGCCAGAAGTTCTAGCTTCAAAAGGTTAGAGAAAGCTATTCTGTGTACTTAATTATAGGAGTCCTTTCCTCCTAACCTAGGTCCCATGCCTAGCTGGAATTAGGATCCTGTCAGCAAAAGCATGTGTGCGCTTCAGGAGGCTTTAGAGAAGATAAACAAGGCAGTTATACATTTACATTGTACATAAACTCATGAAGTATAGTCTGCCTCTTGGATACAGGTGCCTATCATATCTAAACCAAAGTGTTAAGAGCTCTTAAGGCATGGTATTTATCTAATCTCTGTGGATGTCTGAGGCAAAGAGGGTTTTTACATGGATTGTATATAGATAGTGGAATTTTAGTAGTCTGCTTTTTGTCACACAAGGATGGAAATACACTTCAGTAATGAAATATATCCCTCTACACTAATATATACCAGAAGTAAAATTGCATTTGAATCACTTGTGTTGCTGCTGCACACATTTACAAGGTACTTTATCCTACTAGTACACAAACTATACTCAGGCATATGACATTACTACAGCAAAACAAGAAAAGGCAAGTAGATACTTCAGCACCAAACATAAAAATTTCCATAAAGTGAATAAATATTAAAAAGAAACAAAACAAATAAGCATTTTAAATAGAAATTACTGTAACATCAGCTTTCCTATAACTCCTCTTTCTCCCAGGCTCTCCAAGTTCTTTTCAAGAAGTCTTCTGCTATATGGTGGGTGTATGTTCATAAAGGATTTGCTGTTTTTTAAAAAAAAACCATAACAT
The DNA here is from genome assembly GCF_965140295.1 of Lepidochelys olivacea. Classification (NCBI taxonomy): domain Eukaryota; kingdom Metazoa; phylum Chordata; order Testudines; family Cheloniidae; genus Lepidochelys; species Lepidochelys olivacea. Next base: position 107,553,165 of record NC_140416.1, read on the forward strand.
TTTAACACCAGTTCACTAACTGAGCTTATGACTTCATCAGGAATTCTTTTAGTGTGATCTAGTAAAGAAATTCATGTAGCTTGGTGCTTCATCTTAACACTTAAACACTTTTGCAATTCAGACTATCAGACTCAGCTTCTATAATCTGGAAACTTTGCATTATAAATTTTTGTCTTTACATATCACTTCAGCCTCAAACGGTATTTCAGAAGTGTTGCAAGTTCTTCATGAAGGTGAATTTAAAAAAAATCAAATGCCTTCAGTACGGAGAATTGTCGTACTCCAAAGTTTTTTAAAGGCAGTCTCTTTTCTGAATAGAAAATGCAAATATGGCTGGTTCAGAACTTGATTGGAATTAGATTTACAGGATAGGGAATGAAAAACTAAATGATTTTAAAGTCTGAGCATGTTCAATGAATATTATTTCAGTCCTGGCCTCTTTATGAAATCACAGTATATGTTCTGGCAGGCCTGACTAGCATTTGGTAGGCCAAGGGACCGTTGCTGAAACAACTTGAATTAGAGAGAGAATGCTGCAAAATCCTCCACCAAAAAAACCCGTCTTAACAGTAGGAACAAGGAAAAATATACATGAACTCTGCATATCTGCCCACCCTGGGCTTTCTGCAATTTTTGATTCATTCTATGGTCTGTAACTTAAGCAGATTGACGACATAACCTGAACAGATTAGACTTCCTCCAAAAAAAAAAAAAAAAGCAGTGGCAAAACTATGAACTTCTTCCTACTTCACTAAGGTGAATGGAGTACGGTGTGAACTTCAAAGCTTAACAGGGGTAACTTTTTTCCCTCTTGTAATTGTGGGTTTTTAATTGGAAATTAATTCCTGATTTGAGTGTTGTCCTATGAATGCTGTTCTCATTAAATATTTAATAAAGATAAATACAAAGAATTAATGGTTATTTAAGATGTCAGCAATCACTTTTAATTTGCCATTGTTGAACACTTAGTATATTCTGTTCCTTGTTGTTTGCTGAATACATAGCTTAATAAACTTATTTTGGTGCGCAGTATGCATTGTGTGCATAACATAGCAGATTTGAAGTTGCTGTAGGAATCTGAATTTCTTTGCACTTTCCAGACTTTGACTTTGAAGTGGGCAACATTACTGTTGCATTAGCAAGATTTTTTTGTATTTAAGAATTACTTATGTTTCTGTAATTTGTGTTCTGTCCCATCTTCTCTGGTCTATCCAAGAGTGGTTCAGTTGCAGCAGGCCATTTGCCTCTTTATCTTCACTTCTTTTCTTCTTGAACATAAGTTTTCCTCACCAAATTTTGATCATCCTTAGACCAAAATTCACATCCATATTCATAGTTTAAAGCCAGAAGGGACCATTATAATTATGTGGTACGTGGTATGTGATCACACTGTAAACTCTGCATGTGATTCAGCATGCTGCTTTATACATCACACATTTTATTCCCTATTTAAAAAAAAAATCTTTTTGGGTAACTTTTTCAGAAGTGCCTAATGAGTTAGATGCTGTCAAAATTTTACCCTTTATGTATAGTTCCACTCCCTATGCGTCTCCTCCTCCTAGAGAAGGAAGGCAAACCATAGCATTCCACCTGCCATGTAATACTGAACTCTGAAATGTGCAACTTTGTAAGGCCTGAATATCACATTTGTATATTTCATGACTAAGCCGCAAATCTACATCACTGCATACATTATATGAAAATCAGTTATGCATTGCATAAACAACAAAACACTTGTAGATGCTACTTACAGAGGGCATTCTAAGGCGTAGCACACCGTTCCACCTTCTGTGTACCCATTTTCTGCCATGAACCCCACCAATCCATGTGGATGCTTCCCATGTCTGAATTGGTGGATCGGAGATTTTAAAGGGGAGGATGAGTTTACCTGAAATTAGGTTTTTTGTGACTCAGATCCACCAATCCAGAACCTCTTCCACTTCTGTTTGTGGTTTAAGAGAACAGGGGGGGGTTTTCTTCAGTAGGGGTTCCTGGATACTTGGATCCAAGCAAGAAAGAGCTCCCATAGACTCTGAAGATGTCACTAATTCTACATTCCTATTAATTGCTTCTGATCTTGTCTAGCTTGATGGATCTGAGTCACAGGAACATAATTTAGAGGTAAGAAACAATGACTAAAAGTTTCAGAGTAACAGCCATGTTAGTCTGTATTCGCAAAAAGAAAAGGAGGACTTGTGGCACCTTGGAGACTAACCAATTTATCTGAGCATAAGCTTTTGTGAGCTACAGCTCACTTCAGCGGATGCATCACGAAAGCTTATGCTCAAATAAATTGGTTAGTCTCTAAGGTGCCACAAGTACTCCTTTTCTTTTTGCGAATGACTAAGTGTGATTTTTAGCTATATAGCAAGGGAAAGTGAAGTCATGTTAATCAGGGTACTTCAGGCTTAGCAGGTATTTAGTTCTTCAGGCTGTTAGCACTCTTTAAGAACTAAATGACAAAGTACAAGAAAATAAACCTGCCTTTTGGTGCAGATGTTTGGTTTTTAATCTGAAGGCTGGTGTGCGAATTGAAATTCAGCCATTACAGTTCTTGTCAACCAATGACTTAGGGGAAAGCTTGATCAACTGGCAGCCAAAGTACACAAGTGAAAAGCAAGAAAATACTACTTTATTAAACTATCCAAACCAGTTATCAACAAGAACCATATGTAGCTAAGAATGCTGCATAATTCTTAAGCTACAAATCTGAAATATAAGCAAGCCACTATTGACTTGTAGTGCATTTCAATAAGGTGGTAAACTTATGGAAAAAAAAAACTTAAATAGACTTACCTAAGTCCAAATTTAAATGGTAATGCAAAACTTAATGTGAACTCTGAGTCTCCCCGACACACTCATAGTCTTTTCCAGGCTTCTTATTCCCAAGTAACATATAGGAATATTTGTTAAAATATTTCTTAAACTGTTTACTATTTTTCATTGGCAGATGAGAACTTTGGATTCTCACCAGTAGCGTTAACATTAATGGAGGTTAACTGTCTAAGTTCCCTTTTCTTTTTGATGGCAGAATAGACCCATTGTCTGTCTGTGAAGTGCCCATTTGCTGCATATTTAATCATTAGTTCAAAGGATACTTTTGAACTTTTGAACTACTATTTGTGTAGAGTGGTATAAAAAGAAGTGTCCAGAAGTTGCCAGCGGCTTGAGAAAAATGCAAGGCAAACTAAGATCAAACATTTGCAACAATTCGTGTCCTAAACAGATCTATTAATCTGTGCCAAAAACATTGTTTTGAACATTATTAAGTAGGGCAAATGAAATGTTTCCTATAGAAATCTGGCACATGATTTTTGAGGAATGAAGGCAATATGTTAGTAGTGAGTGCCTGTGCACACAAACCTTTGTGCTGATAAATTTATCTGCTGCAGATTAATTTTAAGTTAATGTCAGGCTCTCTTGCTGGATTAATGTAAACTGCTTTGTTTGCAGGGTTTATTGTCATCCCAAAACCAGGCCAATTCTCCAAGTGGAACTGTAGTATAGCCATCACACTACTGCTAGCGAATCTTTGAACACAGGACAAGAAGTAATGACAGTGGAACCAGGAGCTGTTCTTCATGCAGAGAGCATCAGAAATTATAAAATGGCAGAGTGTAAACTTGGAATTATGTGAATCACATAATACTTTGCAAAAGAATAATGTAATGAATTCTTAGTCTGGCTAATACTTCTAGGCTGCTCACCCAAAGAAGAATTTTCCTTTTAAAAAAGAAATGCTTCATTTGGTGTTGCAGTAAAAAAATTTTTTCTCAGTTTTTATACTTTTCAAGTTCGGTGTAATTTAATTGAGATATATATATGGGGGGGGGAGAGAAATATATATATGTGTAAAATAAAGTATGTTTCTGAAATCCAAGTAAGTTCAATGGTTATATAAATTAGTACTTCACCATTGTTTGTTTTTTTTTGCACTGATTTTTTTCAACCAGAGATGGTTAGAAGACAGCCTGGAATGCACTCATGGAAAACTAAAGTCATTACTTTCTGGCTTAAAAATGTAATTCAGGAAGATGGATGCTGCAATCGTAGATTTTTTTTTTTTTTTTTAAACAGAATTGTTTGCACTTAAATAGTTTAATGCTAGTGGCGAATTACTTTAAAATGGGTAGTCAGACACCCAGAAAAGCTATGTTGTGGAGAAAAGATATCCTTTGTATCTATGAAACATTTATTTTAATATTGTTTCCAATTGCAATCAGCTCTGTATTATATGTATAAATGTAATTCAGTGATTGGGAGGAAAATGGATCAGTACACTAGTAATTTTAATCTAAAATTTCTAATTCTGAAAATACATATTAAACTATCTTGAATATGCAGTTTTGTTTACGTTCTGTTTTAAATTGGATCGATTTTGATGTAATCAATCTTTTGAATTAAATGTTGGGTACAGAAACACACTCTAACGCTTGTAGAACATATTCCTTTCTTACAACCTTTTGCATCAGGAACACTTCCATATTTAATGTTGCTTAATTGGCTTAGGGAAAAGAAACTATAAATTTTCCCCTGCACTACTTCCTATTAAAACTTACCTCTGAATACATTTTCCAGACATTAAACCCCAATATTTATGAAAATAGGAGCCTCAGATTTTTGCAGTAGAGTGATCTCTTCTGATGCCTTTTAATAGTTGCATTTTAGTGGTTTAATACTGTATTTGTCTAAAAATTAGAGGTTAAAACCTCAATTGTTGAATTGCATTGACTTTCAAGCTGATTTTTATGTAGACAACTATGACAGTGTACTACCTGCGCACACTTTGATTTTTACAATCTAAAATTAGGTACTAAAATAGTGGAGCAGTATGTGTTTTGGGACAACTTGCTGTGCTAAAAATATCAGCTGCCCTTGCTATCTTTAACATTTGAGGTAGAAACAGTTATTATGGAGGTAGAGATATCCAAGTATTTTCATAATCCAATGCTACTTGATAGTGGTTGATAGTAAATTGTTTTTTATTAGCAAAACAAAGGCCATTTCATCCCTTCCAGTATTTTCTGCAAGGGGATGAAAGGAATGAAGAATGTGCTACTCTGGATCAAAACCCAGTAGAAAGGGTGACTGAGATAATATGGTGGCATTTTCTCACTTCCTCTGCCCGGCTTAAGCCCCTTCTGACTCTCTGTTGTTGGGCTTTTTCTGAACTTTGCAGATGTGCAGCTAGGAGGGGATATAAGCAACAGCTTTCTCAGCTCTGCTCTGGCATTCATATCCTTCAAAATGGAAGGTCTTTCCAAAAGTCAATTTAATGCTGATACTGATGGCATGATCTGGGCCTAAACTACCAACAAACTTTATCTAAGGTTCCAACAACATTTTTGTGTAAAATTTATAGTTGAATAGAATTTTCTTTAATTGCAAGATATTAATACTCTACTGTCATTTTAGAATAAACTACATAATTATACATAGAATCATAGCATTAGAAGGGACTATGAGGACTATCAAGTCTTACCTGCCAGGAAGGTGAGTTTGTTGTGTCTAAACCATGCAAGACAGATGGCTATCCAGCCTTCTTTTGAAAGCCTCTGAAGGAGCTTCCACAACCTCTGTAGGCAATCTGTTCATTGTCCTATTGTTAGGATGTTTTTCCTGAGATTTAGTCTACATCTGTTTGTAACACTGGAGAAACTCAAACTGTAGCAAGCCTCACATGGTTCTACATATCCTCAGTTTAATAAAAATTAAAGCCTCACTCCTGCTCCCACTGAAGATAAACTTTGCTGTTCACTTCAATGGAAGAATAATCAGGCCTGTGATTTATGCAGTTCAGGTTTATTTAATCCTTGGATATAAACAAACTGGGTTGAAACTGTCAATTTAATAATCATTAACATTCTAATTTTACCTTCCTTATTTAAATGTTTCCAAATTTGATTCAGGTAAATATGGAAATAGCGAGACACTTGGTTGCAATATATTTTAAATTCTTAAACTGATTTTTAAACATACAGTGGAGACAGAGTATCCTATTACCAAATGCTCTGAGCCAGTCACCTTCTGGGTTGCATGCGGATCACTAACCAAATTAGAAAAGACAAAGTTGTTACTGTCTGACAGCTGTTCACTGCTCTACGTAAAATGTGCTGGTCTGTGGATAGCTGTCTTTATCATGACTAACATTGATTGGCACCCTTGGCACAGAAACAAAGCACTGAATGGAAACCAACTTTCTGCCCAATTTCTGTAATAAGGGTCAAAAAGTACTTTGTTTAGAAGAAACTCCTTTCCCCAAGTTTAGAAACTTTCATGGCTGCCACCCAAGTCATAAATTCTTTTGCTAAACAGACTTCATTTCTCAGTTCTGTTATTCCAGCACCCTTCACAAGTCTTGTAGGTAAGAAGTAGACTTGAAAATATGATCCTTTCCCTAAACATATTTTTGTGACCATGTTCTGTGAACACAACAATCACTTAAAATAAGGTTTCAGAGTAGCAGCCGTGTTAGTCTGTATTCGCAAAAAGAAAAGGAGGACTTGTGGCACCTTAGAGACTAACCAATTTATTAGAGCATAAGCTTTCGTGAGCTACAGCTCACTTCCTCAGATGCATATCGTGGAAACTGCAGCAGGCTTTATATATACACAGAGAATATGAAACCATACCTATTCCCACCCCACTGTCCTGCTGGTAAAAGCTATTACCAGCAGGACAGTGGGGTGGGAATAGGTATTGTTTCATATTCTCTGTGTATATATAAAGCCTGCTGCAGTTTCCACGATATGCATCTGAGGAAGTGAGCTGTAGCTCACGAAAGCTTATGCTCTAATAAATTGGTTAGTCTCTAAGGTGCCACAAGTCCTCCTTTTCTTTTTACTTAAAATAAGGGTGTCAATCTGTCCTGTTTTCAAGCTGTAAGACTCATACTTGGAACAAAATTTTGATCATCATTTTGCTGCAAAGTAACTGGAATAAACAGTTTAAATACTACATTGTTGGATCAAGCAATTGTAAAAACAGATGTCCAACAGAACTATTTAAATCTAATTAAAAAAATCCTATGGGGAGTATGAAAATGTATTGGTTTTCCATCCAAACATTGCAGCTTTGGGCTACTTGCCTGAGAATCTGAAAGTGAAGTTGACTAGAAATCATAAAAGTGGATAGACGGTAGGTTTAAACTGACATTCAAAAAAGTAAACAGCATAAATACAGTCACTATTTAATTTGTCCTATATCCCTATTCCAAGTGCTCTGGTATTCAGAATATTCTACATTTGCATGCAGAGACTACTAGTCTTAAACCTGAAATATTGAATATAGTTTGAATGATGAAAGGAATTCTTCAGTGAAAGTGCAGTCACTTGAAAAGATCTACCTATTTAAGACCTTATTCAGCAAAACACTTATGAGCATACTTAACTTGAAAAGACTGGAGCATGGGTAATCAACAAAGCACTCATCACTCTCTTACCATAGAAGGAACCCAGTCCTGCATGCCTCATTCAGAATGGTCCCAGGAAATATGCCCTTTTGGACAAGCTTAAAATAAAAAAAAAAAAACCACCTGCGTTTTAACAACCACCCCCAAAGTTTTGCCAGACCAGCAATATTTGAATTCTGTAGGTAGACTGGCAATTCTAAAGTCAGATCATGTATCTTCTGGGTGTATATGTTCAGCCTCTAGTGTGGATAATTGGTATGCAATACAGCAAAGCAAGGCCTAAAACTGCACAATAAAAACAGTGACTATCCTAATTGTTTGGAAGATTTTGTATTTTGCATAAGTCAGGTGATGGAAATATTGTAAAAATGTTTATATAGTGTACTGATCAGAACAAGACATTCCTAAAATTTTAGGAAACACAAAATCCTGAAATTTTTAAGCAGGAGAAAATACAGGCATTGTTCCATATTGAACACAAGTCATTTTTTGCACTAAAGCAAACTGAATGCTGGGTGAGAGGAAATTAATATTATGGCCTGGCAAGGTTACTCTATAAAATGTCATTGTAGGGTTCCACGTTTCTCAGTTAATTCCCAATTTGCTTATTTTACAAATGAAGATTTTTCTAACTCCTAGCCTGACAAACTCAAGCTGGGTTTCCCTAAATGTTAGCACCCTTCATAAAGGTTCTGCAGGCCCAAGTATGCCCTCATTAACTTTATGCAATCCCCAGTGCTTTCAAGGTTTACAGTGACATAATGGATTCTAATTGGAATTTAGTAAATAGTTCTGTTGATGCTCTAGAAATAGAATCTAGAATCCAGCTCCCATTGTTGGCTCTATTGGTTCTGGGGGGGTCTAAAAAGAGGTAAAAGCATATTGTAGTATATGACAATACACAAAATCAAAAAGTTGCATTTTTTACATATATTCAAATCTGAAGAGACTACACTTAAATTTTCACACTTGGAAATATGTCACTTATGATAACTAATATTCATGCTAAAGCTAGTGATTGCCACTCTGCCACATTGACAAATTGGTGAAAATGAGAATTTTGTATCTGAACAAAATTAACAAGGATAGACTTTTATATAGGTGGGTCCTTTTTAAAAAAGGAGCTGCATATTAAATTGTCAGAAGTAAAACTAACGGCTTGCACAACTCTCTGTATGTTAATACAAAATTCCAGGTAGACCAATGAAGGCAACTACCATGCATCTGAAATTAAATAAAACTGTTTAAAGATTAACTAACAAATCAATGTAGTATGAGTTTTATTAGTGCTGTAGATAACTCAGGTAGCTAATTGGTTGGCTTCCTCAGCTGAAACTTCTGATGTTTGTAAAGCACTGTATCTATTTCATAACCAGCCCTTTGGGATGTGTGTTACTTAAGCAGCTATTTTTCAGCAGGCCTACTTGTTCTGGTGGTTCATCAGGTAGGAGTTGTATATTTCATTTGCTCTGTCCAATAGAGTTAAGGATCATATGGGAATATCCTCTTCACTTACATGCCCGCTTAACACCGAAATAATGGTGTCACAGGCAATGATGTTTTTCACTGTTAACTACTAGTAAGCTGACAGTACAAGTTTGAAACACTTTCTAAAATCTGATGTGATAAAATTAAGTTTTCAAGGTGACATACTTTAGAGAGTGATTTTCTTAAGTTAGTCGTCTTGGAAGTCGTCCGCCTCTAGTTTGGCTTTTTCAGATAGTTTCCTTGAATAATGTTTAGGGCAGTGGTTTTTCATCCTGTGGTCTGTGGACCCTTGGGGGTCTGCAGACTACGTTTAAGAATCCCAAAGGGATCTGCACTTCCAGTTGAAATTTTTTAGGAGTCCACAAATGAAAAAAGGTTGAAAGCCACTGCTGTAGGGTGTCCTAACAAGTTAGTCTGTTTCAAAATGCACAACTTAAGTAACAAAACCCTACTATGAGATAGGCATGAAAGCAGTTTGGTTTTTGGCATACTTCTCATTTGTAATAATACTTATCTGTGAGGTATAATGGTAAAACCTCATACAGATAATTTTCTGTAAAATTCCATGTTTTCTTTTGGAATTGGAGTGTTACATGAAAGTAGGTGGTTTACGTGAATTATTTAGGATCAACTTGAGGAAAAAAAGTGCTTAGGAAAGCTCTAGGAAACAATCAGATTAAATTAACTTTACCGCTGACACTAGTAGATTGCTGCTGCTGTGAACTCTAATCTACAGCATGAGCTTGAAAGAGTAGGACAGATGTAAGACTTTTAGAACCTGGAGAGAGTGTGCTGTTCACGTCAAATGGTAATCAACTTCATTTTTCAATTTGATCTTCTAATGAGCAGCCTGTAGTGAAATTTTGCAGCAGATCAAATGTTCTGGGGATTTGTATCCATCACTCTACAGAACAACACTGTCCACTGTATTCATCAAACAAGATAAGCTCATCAACTTTTAGAATATTAATACTCCTGTAGGGTTGGCCTGTTGCTACTTTAGTTTTTAGATATGCTTCATTTCCTTGCTTCAAACATACCTAAAGCCTTGTATCTTTAATGGAGAACACAAGTGCCTCTGCCACTTCTGCATTCTTTCAATCTGACTTGAATGCCTGACAGGAAGGTCACCCAGCTCCTACAGTGTAGTATCTTGCAATACAAAAATCATTTTGTGCTTTTTTTTGCTCCTGCTCCCTCACAACATTGAAGATTTGCCAGGAGGCAAGCTTTCCGAAAAAGGGAGCTCAGAAATACAAATGTAACCGCTTCCATCCCCCAAAAGCCATCTTCTGGACCTCTGTACCAAATTTCTAGAGATAAGGAATAGTAGGTTACTGTTGCACCATAGATATGGGTCTCTAGCTTCCATTTCCTCAATACCAATGTTGTAGCCATGTAAATACATAGCACAAGTACTCATCCATATAGCATTCACCTATTCTTGTTCAAACTCCCTAAATTACCGGTATTTTCTACTTACACATCACTATCATCCTAAATCACTTCAAACCCTTTCTTCTTTTCCCAGTTTTCCAGTTCATTAGGTTTTCATGTTTGTGAAAGATGAATGATACCCCAGGAGCTGTAAGTCCACTATCCAAGCCAGTGGTATAGGGTGGTTGGCAGCACTGCAAGCAACCCCACAGATTCCCACTACTGGGCCTTGGCCCTATGCTACAGGAAATTTCTGCAGGGCTGCGAAAGTATTTACTCCAGGCTCTGACCTTTAAGACAGACACCTGTTGAATAAGAACTGGAGTAAGAAACGCATCTTACAGGCCAGCGAACAGCCATGAAATAATGATGTGGGTAGTGATCAGGTCAGATTTAAACTGGAGGCCAAACAGTGGGACTCCATGTTCTATGACCAGTACCCTTAGCCATACACCCTGCCATGCAATGAATTTGAGAGAACTTACCTGTGTCAGAACATTAGACTTTGAAAACTGGCTTTCCATGATGATATCTAGCTCTTACATAGCATGTTCACCAGTAGATCTCAAAGAGCTTTACAATGGAGGTATGTACTGTATCCCCACTTTAGAGATAGGGAAACTGATGCATAATAGGGTAAAGTGAGTTGTTCAAGATCACCTACTAGACCAGCAGTATGGCTGGGAACAGAACCCAGCTCTCCTGAGTCCTAGTGCAGTACTCTATGCACTAGGCCACACAATCTTAGAAGACATAGCAGTGATTCATTTAAAAAAATAAAAACATACTAACTTCTATTCTCACATCTACATGGTTAGTATAGAATGACATGCTGAGATTTTAATGATAAATAAAATTAGTCTCAGCATCTTATTTACAAAGCAAGACTTGTTGATTTTATAACAGCCTAACTTTCAAATACCAAACAACTTGTGAAAAAAATTCTGGAGGTTATGGTAAACTCCAGCACTATTTTAGCTGTATGTAGACTGACTTTCTTAGGCCAGGTCTACCCTACAAACTTACATCAGTATAACTATGTTGCTCAGGGATGTGAAAAATCCACACTCGAGTGACGTAGTTCTACTGAGCTAACTGCTGGCGTAGACAGTGCTATGTTGATGGGAGAGCTTCTCCTGTTGACATAGCTACCGCCTCTTGCAGAGGTGGATTAACTATGCTGATAGGAGAAGCTCTCCTGTCAGCATAGTAGCATCTTCATTAAAGTGCTACCACGACATAGCTGCAGACAAGCCCTGAGTCTGACTGGATTTATCTTCACATTTAATGTCCTTTTATGAAAAAGCTGGGTTTAGTTTGGCTTATGTTTTTTTCTAATAAAAAAGTGACCAGCCATCTAGCACTAACAATGCCATTCTACTTCCTATAAGCAATAAGGTAACAAAGATTTAGGGTGACTAGCACACTCCTTACCACCAAACACAACTTACCTAGGAATTAGTTACCTACATATATGTACACATAAAACAATGTATACATTAACAAGTGAAGCCTGTAAGGTCCATGCATTTCCTGGGCATTATCAGGGCATTAAAACTGCATCGTCACTGTGAGGCCTACAGGCAACACCTAGATGAGAAGCCTGCTGCCCCTGACACATGAGCTGTTGGGATTTCTACTGGGGTGCTGTTCCTGGATCTTGACTAATGGCTCCATTGTTTGTATTGAACTTTGGCTAGTTGATGTCTGATAAAACATGGAGAAAAGAGGTCTTCACTAGTCTACATCTCTCCAGGGACTACTCTGCACCACAAAGGCTATAGCGTATGGTGTAGCTGTACTTGCAAAGCCCCCTACTGGAGATGCAGTGCCTACTCAGCAAAAGGGATTCTTTTGGCAGTATAGTTAAACCGCGTGCCCCAAACAACATGAGGAGTCCTTTTGCCAGTATAGCTTTTGTCAGTATAAGATGTGTCTACGGGGGAAGGGGAGGGAGAGGAAAGGGGGTGGCTTAACTATATTGATTAGGGGGTGGGATTCTCCCCACCACCCACTCTCCTACCTGACATAACTATGCTGGCAAAACTTTCTAGTGTAGACTGAGTCTGGGGTGTTCTCCCATCAACTCCAATGAATGCCTCAGCAGCACCAACATTCAGTGACTTCAGTTTAACTGCTGTCCACTAAGTTCTGACTAGCAGCTGTAAAACTGAGTGGGCTCTTAATGATTTCACTCTGCTGCAGCCTAGAGAAGCTCTGAAGAGCAGCAGAGGCACTGGAGCTGTTTTTCAAACAGGAAGAGATGTCCATTAACTTTCCAGATGTGAACAGAGTAACTTTTACAACCATAAAGGATAGAATCTTTTTTAAATGCACAGCTCATTGTACAGAAATTATCTTAAGTACCTCCATATTATATATCAGGAAAAGCTTCCCACTTAGGAATAGCCAGAACTTGAAAAATCCAGTCCCAACACAGCTATAATATCTTCCATAGTTGAACTCCATTTGGTTCTAAAATTGTAAAGCTACTTTGTAACAGAGCTAATGCTAAACTGACAATTTGCCTTCTTACTAGGATATTATAAAAGTTTTAAAAATCAAACACACTGAACTCTTAGTCATTACCTTAAATGGTATCTCTCTGCTACAATGACCAAAATGTTATTTCTGAATTTTGTTGGCTTCTACAGCACAAAAGCTGAGAACCTTATTAAATGAGTGCCTATAATTTGTGAAATGTGAAAAAATGGTCTAAATACATATGCTGTTTCTTTACCACTATTTCAACCAACTAATCGCAAAAGCGATTTGATTAATACAAAAGCATGGTTTAAGAAAGAAAAGGACACAAATGATAAAGACATATCTGATTCATAAGCAAATCTATAACTGTACAGCTATCCTTTGCATATACAAATGTCAAAAGAAATTAAAACTGTTTAATTTTACTAAAATCAGGTGTTTCTCAAATTATATCATAATCCATTAAATATTAACAGACTTGAGCTTTGAAATTATCAACCTAATACAGGAGGTAATTTTCCAACATTGTCTACGCAACTAACATTTTCATCTATTAAAAAAGGTACAAAATGAACAGATCAAGTTTAACAAGTTTTAAATATCATCATAAACTATTTTGTATATAATATAAAACTTAATTACAAAATGGCATTCCTAGCACTCAAACTAAAACATCCTAAATTATCCATTTTTGTTTAAAAAAAATGTTAAAAAGCTAATTTGTTTAAAAGGTTTCAAGTATAAAGTGCATTTTGAGCTGCCAAAATGGTGCTTAGATAAATATTGATACTGTTCAGAAATAAAGTGCTAATAGTCTTGTAGTGTTTTCCTGCAGCATTTCAGGGAAACAAAAGATAAGGCACTATTGCTTTTGGTGTACCTTTGACAATAATATAGAAAGCATGGGTGAATCTGTTTCGCTGCATACTCATGCTTTTCCTTACATTCCAAATATTTGACAAGATGGTCAATATCCTCCACCTCTTCTTTCTATTGTGGGTAAGTGGTATTGTTTCACAGAAGACTTAAGTTCCTTCTGTTTTTCAGACTGTTGAAAAAATGATAGAAGTTTGAAATATAGTCTGTAATACATTTATATTTATCTTCTGTGTATAAGTGAATAAGCAAGTTAAAGTTTGCTACCTTTTGATTTGTCCCAATATATTTAATAGGTTGTAACACAGGGACTTCACCATTTGTTGCAGGTGTGGTAAAAACTGAATGAAATGTATGATTAGGATAAGAAGTCAACTTGGTTACTCCAGAAACATTCAGTTTTGGCAATTCTATCGCATAGGAAGGTTCATGATGTCTTATTGGATTCTCTTGGGTTTTCCTAAGAGAGTGCTTTTAAAATAAAGTTACAAGTTTCAATCTGCTGACAGTGACATTTTTCTTAAACAGGATAAAATAAAAAACAGAACTTTAATCCCCCCCGCAAAACCAACCCACCAAAGATCCATTTCAGTTGAATTCTTAAACATACATCCCTTAATGATGATTACTTATAAAGACCTGCACATTTTCTTTTTGTGGTTTTCCCCAAGCATCTGTGTACAAACCCTATTTCAACCAATTCCCAACAGTTGAATTAGTGGAACAAATGGCCACTAATGGGAAAAAGGACTCATACTTTAAAGATGACCTATAGAAGAAAATTGTGCTTGTGACTTTTTCTGTTGCTAATTTATGATGTGTGTTTAACCAAAAAAGGCCGAGTGTATGTCAACTACAGAGACTTGTGGGAGAGCTCTGAGAAGCTTGAAAGCTTCTGTGTTCCACCAACAAAAGTTGGTCCAATGAAAAGTATTAACTCACCTATCTTGTCTCTGTCAACAACAAAAAAAATCTATCTTAAATTAGGAAGGTCAAGTTCTGTTTTGCTGCAGGTCTCAGTTGGAGGACCCAGAGATGCGTATTAGGAACGTGGCCTTTGAATGAAGGGACGGAGAAGTGGAATCATTTTGGAGTTAGTTTAGATAAGTATAAACAAAATAAAAGTTTAACAGTCTACATATAAATCTCTTCTCTCAGCGAGGCTTCATATCCTTGGCATCTAATGTTACCTTAGTTCTCCAGTTATCTATAGTCTTCCAGGAAAAACAGGATAGACTAGACCAAAATTTCCAGTGTACATGAATAGAAATTAAAAAAAATTCTTGGTCCTTTATAATGCATACAGAAGGCAAAAAGGCACAAAGCTATCAGCAAGACCTACTACCACTATCTAATTAAGGGACTATGGCAAACCTTTAGGCCCTGACCCCTGCCTTTCAATAGCATTTTGCCCAGGTGCGGAGGTCTATGCCAGCAGATTCCTATATAGGACTGGAGCCTTAGTTTACCTCAGGAATAAAACCATGCAGTCACCATTAAGTGACTTTTGTTTATGTATCTAAACTAGACCTATCTGATTATATGTATCTAATGTATATTTGTTTATGTATCTAAACTAGACATTACAAATGACTTTATTTAAATAGGCTGCATGTTCTCCAGTTTGATTTAAATATTACCTGCCTATTACCATCCTTTGAAATACACCACAAGTTGATAGATTCTTGTCCCACTATGTTTTCTGCTAATCTCATTTTTCTGTGCATGGTTACAGCTTGCTTCTCTGCTATTCTGAAAAGAGTGAACAAAAAGTCAAATACCACCCCTTCAGATGAAATCTGGAGTCCAGTAGGATAGTAAAGACAAACTGCCATATGAATTTTACTTCTCAGTTGTTTTAATGCAGTAAATAAAGAAAACTGCTGGTATGTTTATTTGCAAGGCGATTGTAACCTTATAAATTCAGGATTTACTTTAGACCAAGTTCTTTTCTCCACAGTCCATTGTGCATTTCGGGATCTAACTTTAAAATCCTGTATTGAAAGTGTAAAACTTACCTCAGCTCTCGGAAATAAGGATGCTGTAGTGCTTGGTGGGCACCAGTTCTCTGATCAGGATCGTATTCTATCATCGCATACATAAGGGAGAGGCTCTTGGGGGAGATATTAGGCACAAGTGGAGATAGTCCTGTCCCTTTTTTAAAGGGGAAATCAAAACTCATAGCTCTTGACCTGTGTTAAACCCAGTAATAGAGCAAACACTTAACATTCATGTAAACTGCCTCCAAATATTAAACTTACTAAAAAAATACCTAAAAGGTCAATCTAATCTGAGTAGGGACAGTAATTAATTACTACATTTTTGAAAAGGGAAGTAATTAAAGAAGCACTCAAATGTCAGAATTTCCTTCCTTACAAAATTATCACTGACATGCTAGATGGTGCAGAGGTAAACTGCCATGTGAGACCTAGAACACAGTTTTGATTCTCTCTCATCTGCCTGGGAACATCACAAAGGAACTGCCTCTGGATAGGGAGAGAACCCCTATCTGGCAACTGGCATGAAGCAGCATTACATTTGTGGAGGAGGAAAGTCCCCTTGACCACAAAGTTTGTGCAGCAATGGTTCAGCTGGTATAGGCTGCAGGACACAAATCCCTGATGTGGGTAAGAAAAAACTGCTCAAGTTCCCTCTCCCCTCAACTTGAAATCTTGTGTGATCAGAAAATTGCATTTAGGAATTACACTTAAGACAGACTTAGGTATTTACATATTAATTAATGACTATATTTAGATTTAAAGCATTCACAATAAAAGAATGATTGTGGAAACTGATAGATTATATAGCAGATTTCACTTATTTAGATTAATAAATATGGGAGTGTACTACATACTTACTGTTTGAACTTATTAAGAGTTTTCTTAGCAGGGGTGCCTAGAATATCATGGATTTTTGATATTTGGTCTAATTCATTAGATCCAGGAAAGAGAGGGTGGAAACTGAAAGATAAGAAATAAAATTGGCAATACTAAAAGCGATTTAAACTAGTTCTCATGGAATGACTGCCACTGTGTGGTGTGCTCTGAAAACTGACAGACTGTTTTCAGACTGGTTTCAGAGTAGCAGCCATGTTAGTCTGTATTCACAAAAAGAAAAGGAGGACTTGTGGCACCTTAGAGACTAACAAATTTATTTGAGCATAAGCTTTCGTGAGCTACACTACGAGCTGTAGCTCATGAAAGCTTATGCTCAAATAAATTTGTTAGTCTTTAAGGTGCCATAAGTACTCCTTTTGTTTTCAGACTGCATTTCATATTGGTCAGCAATAGGAGAACAATGTGTTTGTTCGCTTATTGCCCACGCTTCTGGTGGGATTGGGCAAATCAGTTCAGGCAAAAGAACAGTCTCTAACCACTGACCTGCCCCCACACCCACAATCTGCCAAGGAATGTCTAAACTCTGTTGTAAACATTCACCTGGAATATACGTACTTGCAGAGCTTTAAAGCTCAGCTGGTTTTTATGGGGATGAAAGTGTGGCATTTTGTAAGAGTACTGTAGAGTTAGTTCATTTGGAGTCAGTTTTATTTTGTGGGAGAAAGGACACATTTGGGTTTTTTGCGTGTCAACTGGCCTCTGCCCAACATAAAATTAGTTATTTCTACTAGTCAGCAAGCAGCCAAAGCAGAAGGGCTGCCAGTTCATGTGGCGGGAGCAATAGCAGCTGAATGTCCTTGGTGAAGGAAGAGAGAGAAGCAAAAAGGCTGCCACTGCTGGTTGCATACCAAACGAGGTGGCAGAGGAGGAGGACAGAGCAGAATTGTTGCCATTGCTAGGGCACACAGGCCAAGTGGAGGAGAAGGAAGAGGAGGAGTGCAACACAGAACAGCTGCCTTTTCCAGAGCACAAGGATGTTCAGGAAATATTCACTGGCTTTTTAAACCATTTTAATGAATTACAATAATAATGGAAATTACAGAGACTCTCCCCAGTTCTATAATTTCTTGCACACTTGCATCTCTCAACCAGCTGAACAAATTTTATTATAGCTTCCGCAAAACTCACTTTTGCATAGAGTCAAACTGTAAGGTCTGGTTTTTTCACAAAACAGAGCCTGTAGAAAATGTGGTTTAACAAACTTTTACAAATTAAACTGCAGAGTTGACTCCCATGTGACTGATTTCCTCTGCTGTTGCAAAAGAGTAAATCAGCAGAGGAGGCAAAAATATTAACATCTCAAATGTACTATCAAAACTGAGGACGGCTATGCTCATGACAACAAGGGTATGTTTACACTGCCATTGAAGGTGTGACTGTAGCACAAGAAGGCATACACCTGCTAGCTTTAATTTATCTAGCACTGGTAATAATAGTGGTGAAGACATGGCAGCATAGGCTAGCAGCCAGAGTACAAGCTTCCTGGAGAGCCTGCTATGTACCTGCGTTGTTAGCCCATGCCGCCATGTCTACTCTACTGTTGTTACACCACACGGGCTAGATAGATTAAAAATAGCATTGGTAGGCTACAATTATATCTCACTTGCACTGTCAGCATAGAATCATAGAAATGTAGGGCTGGAAGGGACCTTGAAAGGTCATCAAGTCCATCCCCCTGTGCTGAGACAGGACCAAGTAAGCCAAGACCATCCCTGACTGGTGTTTGTTTAACCTGCTCTTGTACACCTCCAGTGATGGGAATTCCACAACCTCCATTGGAAACCTATTCCAGAACTTAATTACCCAAATAGTTAGAAAGTTATTCCTAATATTTAACCCTAATCTCTCTTGCTGCAAATTAAACCAGTTACTTCTTGTCCTACCCTCAGTGGACACCAAAAACAACGGATCCCCATCCTTTTTATAACAGCCCTCAACATAGTTGAAGACTGGTATCAGATGTTTCTCCCCTGACCCTCACCCCCAACAGTATTGTTTCTCAAGATTAAACATGCCCAGTTTTTTTAACTTTTCCTCATCAGACAGGTTTTCTAAACCTTTTATCATTTTTGTTGCTCTCCTCTGGGCTCTCTCCAATTTGTCCACATCTCTCCTAAAGCGTGGTGCCCAGAACTGGACAAAGTACTCCCGCTGAGGGCTCACTAGTGCTGAGTAGAGAGAGACAGTTACCTCCCATGTCTTACATATGACACTGCAGAATGATAATAGCTTTTTTCACAATTGTATCACATTGTTGATCCAGTATACCCCACAGATCCTTTTCATCAGTACTACCACCTAACCAATTATTCCCCATTTTGTATTTGTGCATTTGATTCTTCCTTCCTAAATGTAGTACTTTGCACTTATATTGAATTTTATCTTGTTGATTTCAGACAATTCTCCATTTTGTCAAGGTCATTTTGAATTCTAATCCTATACTCCAAAAGACTTGCAACCCCTTCCAATTTAGTGTCATCTGCAGATTTTATAAGTATACTCTCCACTCCATTATCCAAGTCATTAATGAAACTATTGAATAGTACCAGACTCAGGACTGACCACTGCGGGCAACCCCTGGGAGCATACCCCCAGTGAGCCATGCAGGACTCAGTGAGGAAAGGAAGAAAAAACAATCACTATTTCCCAAATTAAGAAATACTCAATCATGAAAAAATATTACAAACAATAAAACACGTAGGGGGAATTAACTACATAAAGGCATGTGACAGTCTTACTTTCTGTTAAGCATCCAGCTACTTTATTGTTAATCTGCTATTATATGTGTTTGGTGACAGACAAGGAAGGATCTGTGCCTAATGTAACTTCCAGACTAGAGGCATGAAAGAGTTCCAGAAAACCACGGTAAATAACATTTATGCCTTTAACATAATATTACTCATGCCACGTGCTGATTACATAATAAATTGATTCTCAACTTGGAGTTTCTTTGACACTGAATAAACCAGACTCTGAATTTCTTTCTACTTAGCACTGTACCTTGTGATTTCATAGAAAACGCAGCCAGAGCTCCACATGTCCATTTTGTAGCTATAGTAGCCATCTGTGAGCAAGCACTCAGGTGCTCGGTACCAGCGTGTAGAGATATATTCTGTATATGGCTGCTTGGAATATACACTCCTACAAGATCCAAAGTCTCCTAACTTCAGGGTATCCTGCTGCAAAAAAACCACAAACAAACAAACCAACCAACCAACCAACCAACCTACCTTATGTTGTCCAATAAATTAGAAAACGGTCAAATATTGAAGCAAAGGCAGGAAGACTTCTGAAATACCTGAACCAGCCATTATAAATCTAATTATAGTTTGCTTTTGGTACTAACTTTTAGGTTTTTTTGTTTTTGTTTTGTTTAAGAGAAAAAAGGTGATTTGGAATGTCAAATTGCATGTCTGCGTTTAAATGTTATTAAAGCCTATTGCAGTGACACTCCAGCAGCCTATCAATGAAGCATATCTCAGCTATGGTAAATGTTTCATTATGGTAACAAATTGTAAAACTGTCCTTTAAATTGTAAGTGCTTCTGAAATTTAAGGCCATTTATGTCCCATAATACACACTAATATCTTTCTGTACATTTTCAGAAAAAATGTTAGAGATAACCATTAATAGTAAAATGTATTAGCTAGTCTTGAAGGGAACGTTGCTAAAAGCAACATATTTAGATGAGGTTATTTTCTTGGTGTCCTCATTTTAGTAGTCACATGATAGATATTTTTCTGGCTTTTCTTTGTATTAGTTCCTCTTTGTCCTCCTGGTTTCATTTTGGGACACACTAAGGACTTTGAAACAGTAAAATCTATCCCATAAAAATAAATGAGCTGAATTCTGGCAACAAAACTACTAAACAACTCTGGAAAATAGGCCTTCTGCCAGCATTTGATAGTTTTTAATACAGGAATCTTTCAAAAACAAAATCAACGTAAGGTCTCCTTGTGCAGTTGTGTGATCAACTTCTGCCGACCATAGGAGTTAAACATGGAAAGGGGGGTTGCAGGACTAAGTCCCAACACTTGTTTCAAAAATAGCACAGAACGGAAAAAGTCATTAATACATGAAAAAGTGAGTTTGTTTGCTTTCAGACTTAGCTCACATGTAAGATTTGCAGCTATAGAACAAGAGAATCCATTTATGCTTTTATCCAATAGCAAAAGAAAACATTTGTTCATTCACCATTCAAGGAAGAGAGGGCACAAGACTAAAGTTACATACCAAAGAGTCAACTCTCTCTAACTATGAACATTATACCTCACACTTACAAAGATATACATTTCTCTGTTTATTCTGAGAAGCTAGTATATGTACTTACACTTTCAGTTAAATGATATCATCTCACAAGACTACTTACCTTTATTAATATATTTTCTGGTTTCACATCTCTATGAAATATTCCATTTCTGCACCAATATAAAAATACCAAAAAGAACAACTCAATGAAAGTATGAGCATATTCACTATGTTTCTAATTATTTGAAGGCAATATTTAATTATAAGCGTATGGCATACTACTTGAAAGGTTACTGCTGAATTTAGTCTTACCTGTGCATGTGATCAAGGGACTTGCACAACTGGTACATGTAGTTCATTATTTTTTTTTCAGGTAATGGCTTTCTCCTCCCTAGAATGTGGAACAGTCAAATGAAATTTCGAGTTGCACAAATGCTTTATATCAGTGAGTAAGTAAACAATAGAAGTAACATCCACTTTTCACCTTCTGATACGGAATCCATATTCCCCTCTTCATGAATAAGAAGAATTTGATTAACATTTTTACACTTGTCGTACAAAACCACCACCATTGCAATCAGCATTTCATTTGAACTAGGACATAAGGTGAAGACAGCCAAATTTCAGAATACACCAGAATAGTCTGACAAGTACAGCTGTGAATCTGACTGCCTATAAATTGGCAGCATTGGTATTGCATGATTTTTCATAGTGCAGGGAGGGATTCTGCTCCAGACAAGCTGAGAGTATTATGCATGGTAACATCATATATCTATTTTCCCCCAAATGTATTATAGCAGAAGTATTCCATTCCAAACATGTTGGTAGACCTCATTTCCTATGTAAGCACTAAAGTAATGATGCATAAAGTTCAAGATTTAGAAGGGATTTATTCCTCTACAAGTGCACTGCCCAAAGTGTCTTATTCCTGTTTTGGTATGCAAATTACAGAACAACCTGTTTACTTCAGTGGGTGTTACTGACAAAGGCAAGACTGCTGACAAGCAAGACTACTCCATTTTTGTTTAGGGTCCTGAAGACATCCGATAATCACTCAGATTGTTTCCTTTACAGGCCTTCTTTAAGGCTTTGAGCTATGCTGTAGTGCCTCTAAATAATATCATTAGTACAAATAGAAAATTAGCAAATTCCTTAGAAAACTTAGTGACTCTGGTTAAACAAGTTTTAAATTACTTCAAAGTTAGACTATATTTAACAATTCATTAACTAAAACTAACTTTAGATTATAATGCTAGTTAACTATATAGCCAAACATGTTATTGCAACCTTTGGATTTTCTATTTGTACTCATTCTTTGCCAGGTAGAGCGGTTTGCCACGTAAAAATAAATGTTATACCTAAAAGAGTAAGACAATAAGAATTCTTTTCTTTAATGGCATTTGTATGGTCCCCATTACTACAGTATCTGAGCACTTACTCCCATTTGACAGATGATGAAACTGAAGCTTAGAGGTGAAATACCTTTCCTAAGGTCTCAAAAGAAGTCTACAGCTGAGCCAGCTACAGAACCAAGATTTCTGGATTCTCGGTCCACTGTCTGAACCACAAGACGATTCATCCCCTTGTTAGCGTAAGAGTCTGCTATAACACAGGTTTGTTTAAGACTAACCTGCAATATTTGTTTTTTCAGAATTCTGCAGAGGATTTTAAAAAAAAATAAAAATCAGATTGGGTCCTTTTTTGCTTCTTTGATGTATATAAAGGCCTGAAAACTTTCCCTTATTTGTTTTCTGCCTTTTTTTTTTTTTTTTACCATTAAGTATCAGGAATGTCAAATCTGGTCTTCCTTGATTTTGCTAGAGGACCTATTGTATCTCTGACCATGTATATTGTGAGCACTCACACCTTATTTGAAAGGGCTGGGGTGTGAAATCTTTGACATGTTTAAAATTCCAAAATGTTAATTACTGAAGGTAATATGTATTAATAAAAAAAATTGTAAACAGTATGACTAACTAAAGATTCCTTCCCCAATAAACTGCTTGCTTTCATTCTCTTGACCCTTGATGTTTCTAGTTTGATAATTCTACCCTTAGCCCTGGTCTACATTATGAGTTTAGGTTGAATTTAGCAGCATTAGATCGATTTAACCCTGTACCCGTCCACACAATGAAGCCATTTTTGTTGACTTAATGCACTCTTAAAATCGATTTCTGTACTCCTCCCCAATGAGGGGATTAGCGCTGAAATTGACATCCCCGGGTTAAATTTGGGTTAGTGTGGATGCAATTCGACAGTATTGGCCTCCGGGAGCTATCCCACAGTGATCCATTGTGACTGCTCTGGACAGCGCTCTGAACTGGGATGCACTGGTCAGGTAGACAGGAAAAGCCCCGTGAACTTTTGAATTTCATTTCCTGTTTGGCCAGTGTGGCAAGCTGATCAGCACAGGTGACCGTGCAGATCTCATCAGCAGAGGTGACCATGGAGTCCCACAATCGCAAAAGAGCTCCAGCATGGACCGAACGGAGGTACTGGATCTGATCGCTGTATGGAGAGACGAATCTGTGCTTTCAGAACTCCATTCCAAAAGATGAAATGCCAAAATATTTGAAAAAAATCTCCAAGGGCAGGAAGGACAGAGGCTATCACAAGGACCCGCAACAGTATCATGTGAAACTTAAGGAGCTTAGGCAAGCCTACCAAAAAACCCAAGAGTCAAATGCCCGCTCAGGGTCAGAGCCCCAGACATGCCGCTTCTGTGATGAGCTGCATGCAATTCTAGGGGGTGCCCCTACCACTGCCCCACTCCTGTACGTGGACTCCTGCAAGGGGGGAGTCTCATGCAACAGTGATGAACATTTTGGGGACGAGGAAGATGATGAGAAGGGGGAGGCTGAAGATAGCACACACCAGGCAAGCGGAGAAACCGTTCTCCCCAACAGCCAGGAACTGTTTATCACCCTGGATCCAATACCCTCCCAACCCGGGCTCCCGGACCTTAAAAGTGGAGAAGGCAGCTCTGGTCAGTGTACCTTTGTAAATATAATGCATGGTTTAAAAGCAAGTTTCAAAGCAAGCGTGTTTAGTGAATACCTTGCCCTGAAGACTTGGGATGCATTCCCGGCCAGTACAGCTACTGGAAAAGTCTGTTAATGTGTCTGGGGATGGGGCAGAAATCCTCCTGGGACATCTCAATGAAGCTGTCCTGGAGGTACTCCCAAAGCCTTTTCAAAAGGTTTCTGGGGAGGGCAGCCTTATTGCATCCTCCACGGTAGGACACTTTACCATGGTAGGCCAGTAGCACATAGTCTGGAATCATTGTATAAGAAAGCATGGCAGTGTGTGGTCCCGGTGTTTGCTGGCATTCAAGCAACATCCGTTCTTTATTTCTCTGTGTTATCCTCAGGAGAGTGATATCATTCATGGTCACCTGGTTGAAACAGGGGAATTTTATTCAGGGGACATTCAGAGGTGGCCGTTCCCGCTGGGCTGTTTGCCTGTGGCTGAAAAGAAATCACCCCCCCCCATTAGCCACACGGTGGAGGGAGGGGTGAAGCGATCATCCCAGAGAATTGGGTGTGTGTGTGGGGGGGGGTTAGTTGGGTTTGTGCTGCACGTTAACCCGAAAACATCAGCCCCTCCTTTTAAATGGCCAATGTGTCTTTTTCCATTTTAATCTCCCTTTTTTTCCTCCCACAGCTCCAAAAGTTTCAACACTGCTACTAGCATCTCTGTCCCAGAGGCTAGCACAGATAAGAAAGTAAAAAAAATGCACTCGCAATGACATGTTCTCTGAGCTCATGCAGTCCAGCCAAACTGAAACAGCCAGCAGAATGCATGGAGGCAGACAATGGCAGAGTCCAGGAAAGCACAAAATGAACATGAGGACAGATGGCTGGAGCAACAGGAGAGGTGACGGCAGCATGATAAAGGAGGCAGAATGCAATGCTGAGGCTACTGGAGGATCAAACTGATATGCTCCGGCGTATGGTTGAGGTGCAGGAAAGGCACAGACCGCCACTGCAGCCCCTATGTAATCAAGCGCCCTCCTCCCCAAGTTCCATAGTCTCCTCACCCAGACGCCTAAGAACGCAGGGGTGGGGGTGCCCCTCCAGGCACCCAACCACTCCACCCCAGAGGACTGCCCAAGCAACAGAAGGCTCGCATTCAATAAGTTTTAAAGTGCAATGTGGCCTTGTCCTTCCTTCCTCCCCTGCTCCCTCACCCCCCCACTCCACCCGGTGCTTCCCTCCTCCCACACCCCTCCCGGGCTACCTTGGCAGCTATCTCCCTATTTGTGTGACGAATTAATAAAGAATGCATGATTTTGAAACAACGACTTTATTGCCTCTGTAAGCGGTGATCGAAGGTGGGATGGGAGGGCAGTTGGGTTACAGGGAAGTAGAGTGAACCAAGGTGGTGGGTTTTCATCAAGGAGAAACAAACAGAACTTTCACACCGTAGCCTGCTCAGCCATGAAACTGGTTTTCAAAGCTTCTTTGATGCGCAGTGCACCCTGCTGTGCTCTTCTAACCGCCCTGGTGTCTGACTGCAAGTAATCAGCAGCCAGGCGATTTGCCTCAACTTCCCACCCCAGCATAAACGTCTCCCCCTTACTCTCACAGATATTGTGGGGAACACAGCAAGCAGTAATAACAATGGGAATACTGGTTTCGCTGAGGTCTAACCGAGTCACTAAACTGCACCAGTGCGCTTTTAAACATCCAAATGCACATTCTACCACCACTCTGCACTTTCTCAGCCTGTAGTTGAACAGCTCCTGACTACTGTCCAGGCTGCCTGTGCATGGCTTCATGAGCCATGGCATTAAGGAGTATGCTGGGTCCCCAAGGATAACTATAGGCATTTCAACATCCCTAACAGTTATTTTCTGGTCTGGGAATAAAGTCCCTTCTTGCAGCTTTTGAAACAGACCAGAGTTCCCGAAGATGCGAGCGTCATGTACCTTTCCTGGCCATCCCACGTTGATGTTGGTGAAACATCCCTTGTGATCCACCAGTGCTTGCAGCACCATTGAAAAGTACCCCTTTCGGTTTATGTACTGGCTGCCTTGGTGGTCCGGTCCCAAGATAGGGATATGCGTTCCGTCTATCACCCCACCACAGTTAGGGAATCCCATTGCAGCAAAGCCATCCACTATAACCTGCACATTTCCGAGAGTCACTACCCTTGATAGCAGCAGCTCAGTGATTGCGTTGGCTACTTGGATCACAGCAGCCCCCACAGTAGACTTGCCCACTCCAAATTGATTCCCAACTGACCAGTAGCTGTCTGGCGTTGCAAGCTTCCACAGGGCTATCGCCACTCGCTTGTGAGCCATGAGAGCTGCTCTCTTCTTGGTATTCTTGCGCTTCAGGGCAGGGGAAAGCAAGGCACTTTCATGGAACTTTGACCTTACGCATGTGAAAGTTTCACAGCCACTGGGAATAATCCCAGACCTGCAACACTATGCGGTCCCACTAGTCTGTGCTTGTTTCACGGGCCCAGAATTGGTGTTCCATGGCATAAGCCTGCCCCATTGCCACCAGGATGGCCAAATTGTAGGGGCCCATGCTTTGAGAGAAGTCTGCGTCCATGTCCTCATCACTCTCATCACACCGCTGCCATCGCCCCCTGCCTGCTTTTGCAGGTTCTGGTTCTGCATATACTGCATGATAATGTGAGAGGTGTTTACAATGCTCATAACTGCTGTGGTGATCTGAGCAAGCTCCATGCTTGCCATGATATGGCGTCTGCAGGAGAGCAGAGTGGCAACGGAAGCGGTCGTTCAATGATGATGGTTTGCAAATCTACTGCACCATCTGCTGCCAGGACACAACAGCTGAGCGGGCTGCACACTTGCCATGTTATGGCGAGACAAGAGCAGCTGAGCAGAGCTTCCGCGGAAGCGGCCCTGCGAGACCACCAGGAGAGCAGAGTGGCAGCGGAAACGGTGGCTGACGACCTGTGAGGTGGATTCATGAGAGCAGAGTTGCCGCGGAAGTGGGAGCCCATGAGAGGCAACACAGAGAAATTCACTATTGAGACAAGAGCAGGAGAGCGGAGTGGCAGCGAATGCGGTGGTTTGAAGACAACAGTTAGCAGTCCTACTGCACCATCTGCTGAAAGCAGTATGGCACCCGCACGGAAAAAAGGCATGAAACAATTGTCTGCCATTGCTTTCACGGAGGAAGGGGTGACTGACGACATGTACCCAAAACCATCTGCGACAACGTTTTTGCCCCATCAGGTATTGGGAGCTTAACCCAGAATTCCAATGGGCAGCGGAGACTGTGGGAACTGTGGGATAGCTACCCACAGTGCAACACTCCGAAAGTCGATGCTAGCATGGGTACTGTGGACGCACTCCGCCAACTTAATGCGCTTAGTGGGTACATACACAATCGACTGTATAAAATCGCTTTCTAAAAATCGACTTCTATAAATTCGACCTAATTTCATAGAGTAGTCATACCCATAGTCAACTATTCATAAGTGCCTAAGTCACATAGGAATACAAATCACACAAAGTGACAGGCATTTCTCAAAATTCCACATTAGTTCCCCAATCACCATAATCCATGTAGATTAGACAACAATGCTTGAAACAGTGGTGCATTTACATTAGGGCTCTTAACAGTGCTGTCAGCAACAATGGGATTTTTTGAAAAACTTTCTTAGTGCAGACAAGATTACATAGTCTTCCACATCAGACAAACTCTGAATTACTAATGTTAAAAATAGAATTAAAAAAAAATAAAATAAATGTAGGCATCTTCATAACAAGGTACAAGCTCAACTGTTTTTTCCCTTTGCAAGTCACCTTTCAGGACTGAACCAATGCTCTTCAGCTTTCAGAATTACAACATTATAAAAGCTTAACTCAATAAATAATTATGAACAGAATCACAACAGGAAGATGTTACCTTGTATGTGGCTGCAATGCACTTGTATCCACGGAATCTTCTCTGGATCTTAAGAGTCCTAACCTCCTTCCACTGAAGTCACTGGCAAAATTCCCATTTACTTAATTGGAATAGACCTGGGTGCCTAGTTTGTAGATAGTGAATGAAGGCGCTCTATTGCGCTAAATGTTCTATTCAGAACATAACTTTGTAAGGAGATTATGTCATAATTCTTTCCCCACTTGAGTAGTTTTAAAGACACTTTCAAAATATTCCTAATCTACATAACCAATGTTAATATTTCTGTCAACCAGAATTTTTTCAGAAAAAATAGGATTAATTTCCAAGACCAGTGCCATTAAGAAACCGAATAAATACTGCTTTCGTAAACATTGCTGTTCTCACACACCTGTTCCAATTACAAATCTATTCTTAGCAAACCCATGCTTGAAAATTTTCTTCATTCCAAAACTTTGTATAGACCAGCTGGTTCTAGACATTTGCTTCCCCTCTTTCATTGTCTCCACCGAGTTTAAAAAAGCCTTTTTGTAGTAGTTTAATGCCTTTTTCAAATTTTATTTTGCAGGACTCATAATTTTATTCAGAAAATTAAAGCATAATTAACACTAAAGAGATATTGTTTACCGGTAGTAATCCATTTCTCTTCTGCACAGTGAAACAGTCTGAGATGTTAACTAGTTTGTGTGGGTGCACAGCTGTGGAGGGCTGCTCTCTGACAAAGCATCAATAAAATAATATCTACAGCAGAGTGATGTACAGATTAGCAATATGTTCCTTCTGCTTCAGAACAGGGCAGCTACAAAAAGGAGATCCTTTTATTTAGTTGCAACTATCATCCAGGTAGTATTCTTGAAGTTGTTGAATACTATACTTTTCAAAATTAAGAAGGATTCATTTATTTTCCAGTTCAACTGTGTGTTGGGAGCTTAACATTTTCTAGGTTTTAAAACAGCAAGTCTCAAGTGTTGGCTGGGTTTTGCAGGTGCCCTTTCTTTTTGGTGGCTCCGTTTGTGGCTATTGCTAGTTCAAAATCAGAATTTCCATCCACAGGAAATGTTGATATTTTGGCACGTGTTTAATTGAGACAAAAGTTGAAATATTTTTTCCACGGAACAGAAAATTCCAAAACAATTCAATTTGAAAATGTAATGATGTTATCTTGCTGCCTCATGTGAAGCTGTAGATCAGGTACGTCATATCCCATTCTCCTCTATGACCCAGGCTCCTCATGGTACATTACCCATAATGCACTGCAGAAGTTAAACAAGAGATGAGACAGTGGTGAATCATGGGAAATGAGTACAGCCAGGGAGCCCAGCCCATAAAGAAGAACCCGGGCACAAGGTTTCATAGCAGCTCAGATAGATGCAGTTCAATGTCAAACTCGAACTAAACTGTAATGTTTCAATTTGAGTTGACCCAACCTGAAATGAAATATTTTGGTTTTCCTAACAGAAAATCAAAAATGTCAGCAAACTTGGAATCTTCCTGTGGAAAACTTTGATTTTTGGAAACTGTTATCCATCAAATTACAAGTTTAAATCCTGGTCCTATATTCAGAAAATCCATCTCCCTTTCAAGGCATTCAAAGATAACACCATATGACTACTAAAAAAATTAGAGAGCACGCTTTAAAAAGGTGAGTTGTAAATGGACTTACAACTCTTTTTAGCAATGCTGATTTCTTCCCATTATCCAGACTATAGCATTCAACTTTCACCTCCCTAACCAGACTAAGGGCTTGTCTAAACTTACAGCATTTCGGCTGCAATACTGTAAAACTTAGGCCTGGTCTACACTGGGGCGGGGGGAAAAAATCGATCTAAGTTACGCAACTTTCACATAGCTGAAGTGGATGTACTTAGATCTACTTACTGTGGTGACTTCACTGCAGTAGGTCGACTGCTGACGCTCCCCCGTCGACTCCACCTGCGCTTCTCGCTCCAGTGGAGTACCGGAGTTGACGGGAGAACGCTCGGCAGTCGATTTATCTTCCTCACTAGATGCGATAAATCGACCTCCACTGGATCCATCGCTCCGGAGGTAAGTGTAGACATGCCCTTCGTGAAGACTCTACCTAAGCCAACGGGAGGGCTTCTCCTGTTGGTGTAGGTACTTCACCTCCCCGAGAGATGGCAGCTGTGTCAACAGAAGAAACCCTCCCATCGACATAGCACTGTCTACACTGGGAGGGTTAGGGTGGTGTAACTATGTCGCTCAGGGGTGTGGATTTTCCACACCCTTGAGCGATGTAGTTATATTGACATAAGTTGGTAGTGTAGACCAAGCCTAAGTCAGGTATTCAAATCCACCCCCATCCACACACCAGGCTAAGGAAGGACATTCAGAATACTAATCTTTCTATTATTTTCATTCTAGGTCTCCCAACATCCATCCAACTGCAGCTAACTAGATCCTACTCTGCTGAAATAGCTACCTTCTACCGTAACTACTTATATGCTTCAGTTGTAGAAAGGCCACCTTTTCCTTCCCAACTCAAAGCAGAGTTGGTCTATAGGCATTCAGATATCTATACTATTTGACACACTCTTGTATAGCTTCCTAAAGCTATAACTGTTTTCCCTCCCTCAAAACTATAACAAATAGCTCTTCTAGCTCCCAACAAGCTGGCTCCATTCTTAAACAGGGTTCCAAGGAAGCTGTGATTGCATCATTTTGGTGACTAATGGGGTTGTATGTAGAGTGGGAGTCAGCAAGCCCTGTGGGGATGAATGTTGTTGAAACCCAAGTGCCTGTGATGGAAGACCATTACTTTTATTTCAGTAACACCTACAGGCCCTAGCCACTGTACACACACAGTGAGAGGTGGTCTCTATTCACAAAGCTTACTATCTAAATAGATTAGACAAGATAGAGGTTGGGAGAGGAAACAAGCACGGAATTGACATGACATGCCAAAAGCCAAGCAGCAGATCAGTGTATGCTGGGAGCAGAATCCTGGACTCCAGTACCCTATTGACAGGATCTAATGGCTTTTAAAGATTTTGTAGCTGAGGAGCTCTGGGTCTTGTATGCCTACGTAAGGAAAACGGACTCATTGCTGAAAGTACTGGAATTCTGTTAATTCCATTTACAAGAAATATTTAATATGGTGGTTTTGTTTATTAAATTATAGGTGTGAGCTTCACAGTTAAGCTGAACAATAAGGGACACAGCAAATGCTTCAGTCAGTTCTGAAGTACAAACCTAAACATTTTAATTTTTCAGAACTGAAATAAGTAACGCTCAAATCGGTTTCCTGGAAGCAGAAAGTTTTGCTTACAATCCATCCGATTAATCCATTGTAGATGACAGCCCCTTACATTACTGACTCAGACTTACTAAGGATACCACAAGTCTGAAGACTAGACTTATTATAAGGCTATTATTTATGTTTTAATAACAAAGACACGAGCTACTGCATGACTCAACTTTTACAATGACAAGCATAGTTCAACTACTTTTCGGCATTCTAATTTCAGCTTTTGATCTAAGTATAGATTAAAAAACAGGGTTATTCACCATTGCAGAGGTCTGAAAGCATGGTCTCCTCAAAGTTAGTAGGAACTTTTCTCTAGATTGTAACTCAGCATGCAATTATTTGCTTATTTGGGTTTTAAAGTACCACATATCATACCCTGGGCATGTTGTTTTTTCTAGTGACTATTTTAAATTTTGAAATCGCTGCACATTAAACTTCAATAACAACCTCCCTAGCCCCAGCCAGCAACCATTATCCAGCACTCAAAATGTCTATGTGGCCTTGTCTACATAGTTTTTGTACTGGCATAACTGTTGGTTAGGGATGTGATTTTTCTTTAAATTGCTATAGAAATACTAGAACAACCCCTTGTGTGGATGCACTTACACAAGTATAAAGGTGCCATAGACCAGTATAGCTCATTCCCTTTCTCTTACATAAATAAACTACACTGATATAAGCACCACTGAAACTTTGTCCACAGTGTGCAGGGGGGTCATATAATTAAAGCAGTACAACTTTTGTCTTTAGACAGCTCTAAAAATAAATGACCAACACACTCTAGCCTTCCTCCACTTCAATTTATTGTCTTTAGTTACTGGCAAATCATCCTACTGTCTTTTCCTGGAAACTCCTCCCATGGTCCTAATTCTTACATTGAAAAACAGCTGCTCTAGCATCAGAAGCTAGGAACTAATGTTTACAGAACATGAAGGAAGTTCCAGGTAGTAATTTGGCAGGCTTCCTCTATGGGGATAAAGTTTAGCAGAAGCTGTAGAGGCTTGTATTACTCTATCATGAGCCCTTCTTGAATAGACTTACCTTGGTTCTCAAACTTTATTAAGTTTCAACTGAAAGATTTGCTGCTTTCAAACAAAATGAGCACAATTTTCTTACCATTAAACTGGTAATTTTTATAATGAAAATGTATAACGTAATGCAATACAAACTTTCCATGTTTCAGAGTAGCAGTCGTGTAGTCTGTATCAGAGTTGTTTCCCTTTCAGGTTTGATCATGTATATCTATAGAGTCACTACTCTGACTCATTTAAAATAGACGTGTGCACAAGTTTCTAAATTAAAAATGCCTATATAGTATAGAAAACAGGCAAAAAATAGTAGAAATTTCCCTAAAAATTGTACAATATACTCTTCAATTTCATACTATATAATCATTACATGAAAGCCAAATGAAAAGTATGATTAATGCCACTTTATGGTCTGTGAAAGGGAGGATTTTGAATGACTCAAACATGCTCTACATACCTCTTATTAGCTCATAAATATTCATGTCCATAAGTTCACATATTAGTGCAAGAGAGCCAGATTTTCTGTCACTGAAGAAACAAATAGGGGGTTTTTTTCTGAGCAAGAAATAAAATTATATTTGCATTTGTATACAAAGTAGACAAAAAGTACTCCACTCAGCAAAAGAGTCAGTTTAATCATCAATAAGGCAACTTGTAGTTTTCAGTTTCAACAAACCTTTACCTAGAGAAACCTATTGAAATTGATTTATAATTTTAATTTACAATGGCATTTTCCCAAACTCTTTGCATTCGGCTCTCCTGGCAGGAAGCCTCATTAGCCTTCCAAGTACTATATGGATTTTTACTCTAAGTATGGCACAATGATGCAGTCTGGAAGCTCCCAAAAAAATAGCAAGACATAATATAGCCATAAAGTATACACTAAACATTGATAAGAGATACAAAAGCATTGTGCCATATCTGAAAATATTTAATAGTTGAGCTGGTCCCAATATTGTTCCGTCTGGCCAAAATAAGTCACATTTTTAGCTATGTCACTTTCTAAATTCTATATTTTAACAGTGGCAGTTTTCTATGATAGTGGATTTCCTGTAACTTGAAGTCTTTAAATCATGATTTGAGGACTTCAGTAACTCAGCCAGAGGTTTGGAATCTATTACAGGAGTGGGTGGGTGAGGTTCTGTGGCCTGCAATGTGCAGGTCAGACTAGATCAGTGATCCCCAAACTTTTTACCTCACGACCCCCCTTACCCCTGTCTGCACCTCCCCCCCCCCACGAGCCGGGAGTGATGGCATGACTCCAGGAGTGGGGGGACGTGGACAGAGGTAAGACAGCTGGGGCCACAGCTCGGGTACGGGGGTGGGAGACCGGGAGCAGAGCCCTGGGTGCAGGGCCGGTGGTCAGGGCCCCGGGGCCAGGTATCACTACCTCACCTGGGGGCTGGCCCGGGCCCCAGCCGCAGCCCCCCAAACAGTCCTCCATGCCCCCTCACACCCCACAGTTTGGGGACCTCTAGACTAGATGATCATGATGGTCCTGGTCCCTTCCAACCTTAAATTCTATATTGGGAATGACCTTCAGAATGGTAATTGTTGTCCATCTGTGCTTTTTCATTTTGCCTGGCACTATGTATGTAATAGGAGTTGTGAAATGATTAAAAGCAGGACCCAGTCTATTCCACAATTGCGACACTCAAATGTTTTACTCCAGAATCTGAGATTTTGGGTTTTGTTTTTTTTTTAAAAATGTTTAACCTTGTAGTTGCAGAAAAACTTGTGAATATGAACAGAGAGTGCTTCCTGTTTGACTCTACAGGGAGCTGGAACATCTCCCTGAGAAGTGTGACCTACCTCATTATCTCAGAACGGGCCCCTGTGGACTTCACAATTCTGCTGCTAAATAACTTGATGTTTTTCCAAGATGCCATGGAATTCATCATGTTCCTGCAGCTGGCAACCGACATTTTGTTTTATTTTTCCTTGCCCTGGTGGGACCTGTCTACGGATGCCTCTTGCTCTCCAATGTTCCTTTCCCAATAATTTGATTACAGTGAACGCTCCCTGCACTGTTCAGTTGAGCCAGGCAAAAAGGAATTGGGGAACCAGAAATGGAGTCCATCTTGCAGCAAGAGAGTGGCTGACAATCTGGGCTGTAGCTAGATCTAGGGAACTCAGGAGATGGGCTACTAAAGATGAATACTAGCTTCCCTCTTCTGGCACTTGTAGTGAGAAGTAGTTTCTAAGCTGGGTTGTCTGGATAACACTGCAAGGGCTGAGGCCCAAAGAATGCAAAAGCCAGCCTGAAGAGCATAGTGAAAAAAAATCCTTGTAAATAATAATCAACAAATGTTATGCTTGATTAATTTCAGCAATGAACCATAGTGTGCAGTTGCACAGGGGTGAGGAGGATGAAGGCAATAGAATAGAAGTCAGCTTTGCTACAGAATTTGGTCTATCTGTGCAACAGAGTACAGGGAGCCTTGGAGGGCAGTAGGCATTAAGTCTCCTTCCCGTAAAACCAGAACATAAATTTATTAATTGCTTAAAAATATCTCTTGTCCCAGATCACTTGTTTTCCCATTTTGATAGTATGGATGTTGTAGTTCATGTTTTTGCAGCAATATACTCTAAAGAAACTGAAAAGTGTAATTTAGAACTGTATCATATCTTTGCTTAACAATAGGCATAAGGGCTTGGGAGAATCAGACAGATCTTCCAAAGATTTCCTTTTTGATGGAATAAATAATTGGTTAAATGCCTCCAAGCTGTCTTTTGTCTCGAAAAGCTACTGAAAAATTTGCAAATAGAGGATACAGGAAGTAGGGGAAATAAATACACTGTACTTACAAAACCACCTCGTGTAACATAAGGATATTGGGATGTGGATTCAGTCGCCTCAGTGCTTGTATTTCTCGCAGACTATTCACTTGCTCGATACTAATGTGTAATTTAAAAAAGAAGTGAGAGTGGAAAACTAGTTTACAATTTAGGAATTAGATTGTGACTAAGTCCCCACACAAGGGAGCAAGAACCTCCCTTCCTCTTATGTCCCTCTGCAAGCTACCCAAATCTGGGGTCCAGGAATGAAGAAGTAATTGGGGAGTTAACTGCCTGGGGCAAGGGGATGGGGTGGGAAATGGGTAATATCCTGGCTCCACTTCCCCTTCTTGCTGACCAGACTGGCTGACCCAGGAGAAGTGGGGAGTAATTTACTGTTGGTGTAGTCCAGAAGTAAATTATTACTCCGCAGCAGCAAGAAAGAAATCGGAGAGGAACTGTGACTCAGAAGTGCATCCAAGTCACAATAACTCCCACTGCTACTCCTGGGTTGGTGCATCTTACAGCTAAAGACTATACCTAAAAGGCACAATCTAGCCCTGTGTAATCATTAGCGTTCAAACTCAATTTAAAAATTAATAACCGCTAGTGTGAAGAACTGAAACACAGTATTTTACTAGCTAGTTGAAACATAATTAAATACTATGTCATTCATGCCTGGGACTCAATTAACCATTAGAAGTTCAGCTACAGAAACCGTTGGGGGAAAAATCCATTTTATGGGGCTTCAATGGCCTTGCATGGACACTAGATATAGCAAATCACTACAGGATAAGCTTTTCCTTTCACAAGCTGATCAAGAGTTAACCAAATGCCAAAATCCTTATGAAACTAAGAAAATTATCCTGTACTAGCAAGATCAATTTATATCACTATTACCTATAGCTATAAGTGAACATTCCAGTAAAAGTGTAACCTCTAGCCATTCATAACTATCAGAGGGTCCAAGACCTAAGGGTCACTTTAATGCATCATAGGGAAGATGCTTTCACAATCCCTCGTAAATATGGGAATGGTGGACATCTAAGTGCAATGAGTTGAACACACTCAAAATTTCTTAATCTCATAACTAGCATTTATTTTTGTTAATTTGGTCTCAACTCTACACACAGTTTTCTTTTTTAATAAAAAGAGAGACAAAACTAAAACAGATCTCTGAAAACTAACATGATTGACTGGATATGTTTTTGGTCTCAGTGCTTAATGTTAGCATTTCTGAATGGTCCCGAATAAAATGTTCCTAATTTTAATTCAAAACATGACCACAGTAAATTGATTCACACAATGAGGGTTATTTTCAGAACCAAAGTAGTACAATTTTCATGTTTGTTTTTAATCAATTTCAATATGCATTAAAAAAGGAAAATATATACTCAAAAGATCTGAACTGCCCATGTGAATTTCCCTGATAAAAATCCATTGCTGGAATCTGTTTCACACGATATACTGCCAGTTTCAACTATCTGTAAATAACAGTAATTTTACTTGGAGTACACTGTGCAAAACTGACCGACTCATCAATACTGGTTTACATGACAGGGCCAGCTACCTCATCATCTAATAAGATTTAATCTTGACAAACAAAAACAAACTGATCATAGCTTCAGTGAGACATAATGGAAGCCTGTTTTGTGTTAACAAACAAAAAATCCCAAAACTCAGCACCAGCAAACTGGCATCTTTCCCAAATAAACCTCATACATACAGCTAATTAAACAAATTCTCAGTTTTTAATATTTCTAAAATTGATTAGCCAAGAAATTTGTGTGCGCATTCAGAACATTCTGGACCAAATATTGGGTTGTAACCAAGCTGCACGCAGTGTAACTAAGGACAGAACCACTTTTACATACACCTTGATCCTCCAGCTGTCCAGATCCCCTGAGTTTATGGCTCCATTGTACTAATGTATCAGCACAAAGTGGCTATAGTATAAAGTTTATATTCAGTGGCCTTGGCTGATTATTTTTTTTTTCCATTTAAAGGAAAAGGATGTGTTGGTAAACTCACTCTTCCTTAATCTCTGCAGATCTTGATAATAAGTGCCGAAACAGAGCACTGAATCAAACCTGAAATTTTTCAAAGCCGTAGACACAATGTCAATTGTTACAAAAATAACTCCCACTGAAATCAATAGGAAATGAATGTTCTAATTGAGAGCTGAACTTGGCCCCATGCTAAAGTTAGGGGTTGTGCACCTTGATTTGGATGAGAATGCCGTGTGTGGGTGTCCAGTAAATCCCACTTTGCCATTTTCCTAATAAGAAAGAGCTCCCACTGTGACTTGTGTTGCCCACTATTAGAGGACACAATCAAATGTGAATAAAGGCAAATACAAAACACAAAGAGGAACAAAATCTATACAGGGAGAGAAGATAACTACTGTTACACGATCCACAATAAAATAAATTTTAAACTGACAATGGATAACGAGGGTGTTCTTTACACCATCTTCTACTACTAATTCATTTATGGCAGGAAGAAAAATGACACGAGCATGTTCAGACATATTCCACTTTTCCTTTCTGGTAGGAATTCATTTACAAATGTAAAACCAAGACCAGAGTGGTGACAGGAACAAATATTCATTAAAGTAGATAGGAATGAACAAAGACCCCAGTCCTCCTCCCTCTCTAATCCTGATCTCAATCCAGTTGACAAGCAGGTATAGAATTTGCTACAGTGAGTGACATCAATGGGTCTACTAGGTAGTAAGCACAATGCCAAATAATAATTCACTATACGATCAGGCCCTCAGTTCCCCCTTTCTCACATATGCCAACATATTTTTCAATACACCTGAACAAGTATTCAGAATCCTCTATTCCAGTGTTTCCCAAACTTGGGATGCTGCTTGTTCAGGGAAAGCCCCTGGCGGGCTGGGCCGGTTTGGTTACCTGCCGCGTCCGCAGGTTCGGCTGATCGGGGCTCCAACTGACCGCGGTTCGCCGTTGCAGGCCAATGGGGGCTGCAAGAAGCAGTCCGGCAGGTAAACAAACCGGCCCAGCCCACCAGGGGCTTTCCCTGAACAAGCAGGAAACACTGCTCTATTCAGTCTTAAAATTTGTATTTATTTCCCCAATAAATGTAAACAAAGTTTTCAGATTTTGGGCAATCGTATGATCAACTATACCTACCTTTCAAAATGCTGTTTCATTTGTTTCCATGCATAGTATTTTCCATCCCTAAGACTCTGTGTCTTCAGAACATCAGAAAATGTTCCCTCGCCTATTTTACCAATTGGTTTATATTCTAAAAACAAAAATATTTAAAATTTTAAAAATCTAAAAATAAGTTTTGTTGTAAACAGTAAATATTTCTATATTTATCGTTAGTTGATTTTCATTAAATTCTGTCTTTGCTGGGTGATTTTCAATATTACGCTTTAGGTTGTGGTTCACATGTCAATAATTTGGGAAAAAATTAAATTGAATTAGAGCAAATTGGGTTTTACTGCCCCATCCTATTAATGCTCGTATTACTGATCATATAATACATTAACACAATCCCAGAGCACAAACTATGACCTCCCTGCTCTGTGACATGGTACCTCTGCACATACAAGAGGCCTTTTTTCTGTCATAGCTAGGGCCCTACGAATTTCACAGCCATGAAAAACATGTCACAGACTATGAAATCAGCCCTCCTCCATGAAATCTGATCTCCCCTGCTGCTGGGAGCCCGAAGCTCCTATCTGCTAGTCTGGCCGTGCTGGGGAGGGACAGGAGTTGTCCTTCCCCTGCACGGCCGCTCTTGGTGGGGAGATCAGACCCATCTCCAGAGGCAGCGCAGAAATGAGGGTGGTATCATTATCCTGTCTTTGACCCAAACTATATTTCTCTTTCATTCTTCGCTTTCTCTACATGTACTTGATTGGTCCTGCTCCAGTAATACTGACTGTTCCATCAGCTAGTCTTATCCATCCCCTCAAGTCCCCTCATTGCTTAGTGTCCCTCCAGATTCCGTCCTTGGTAATCTCATCTGCACCTATAGGTTCAACAACCATCTCCACCAGTGAGCTGAAGGTAAACCAATTCATGTCAGTTTCATGCTACTGTTACTGCTGGGGAAAGCTTATGAACAACAAAGGAAGCAGGCAGTGGAGTTATTCACAGAGAAGAATCCAAAAAGTAGAGACCAAGGGAGAGGTAAAGTAACAAAGACCTCTTTCCTCCCTCATACCCTCATGCCTGACAGCAATCAAGGAGGCTGTAGGAGACTTAGGGTCTGCAGCATTGCAGCTATGCTGCAGCAACACTGTAGTACAGACACATGCTAGAGCAACAGGGTGTTTTCCAATCACTACAATGAATCCACCTTCTTGAGAGGCAGTAGCTAGGTCAACAGAAGAATTCTTCTGTCTACCAAATGGTGTCTATATGGCAGGGGTTCTCAAACTGTGGGGAAGTTATTATGGTTGGGGGGGGAGGAGTCGCAAGCTATCAGCCTCCACCCCCAAACCCTGCTTCGCCTCCAGCATTTGTAAAAGTGTTATTAATATATAGGGGGGGTCAAACTCATAGGCTTGCTGTGTGAAAGGGGTCACCCATACAAAAGTTTGAGAACCACTGCTACATTGGGACTTAGGTCGGCTTGACTACAGACAGGTCTACACTTCAAATGCTGCAGTGATACGGTTGCAGCAGTGCAGCTGCACCATGGTAGTGCTTCAGTGAAGATGCTACTATGCTGGAGGAAGAGCTTCTCCTGTCAGCATAGTTAATCCACCTCTGTAAGAGGTGGTAGCAGAAGCCCTCCTATCGACATAGTGCTGTCTACACTGGGGGTTAGGTTGGTATAATTGCGTTGCTTGGGGTGTGGAACTTTCACACCCGTGTGATGTAGTTAGATCGACCTAAGTTTTAGGTATGGACCAGGCAGTAGGGAAGTGGAGACATACCCCTTTCTCCTTGAAGCATCCAGGAGTCTTTGCAGGGGCAGGAGTGACTGAAAGCTCTTTCTACCGTCCAGAAGCTGGATGGTGGATCTTTATATTTCAGATACCTACCAGCAGTAATACATCTAGGCGTCATCTTCAGTTCTTCTTTTCTACTAGCCAACCTTCATATCCACTCTTGCAATTAATGCTTCTTCTCTTATTAATATTCAAAATCTGCCCTTTCCTCATTACCAAGGTTCTCTTTCACTTCTCATCTTTATTACTGTGACCTTCCCCTTTACAACCTTTCCTCTTCTCCAGTCTAACAGTGGCACTTTGGATAAAATCATCACTCTCTCCTATCACTCTTATCATTTGCTCTTTAAGTTCCGTCTAAGACTCTCCCTTTTCTTCCCTCATGCTGCTCTTATGTTTGAAACACTACTTCTCTAACTAGACCCTCTTTAAAGCCCAGTTCTTCCAGAAATCTATTCTTCCTTTTCATCACCAACACACTCCCTCTCTCTCTCTCCTGAACTATTGTCTTTCATTATTTTCTTGTCTGATTTAGATGGTAAGATCTTCAGTGCAAGGCACACGCAGGCCTGTTTATAAAATGCCAAGTACACTTTCTAATGCTATGTATTAATATAAACAGTCCTTGCTCATGGAGTACTTTACAAGTCAGGAACAGAATCTCAAAAACCAATATAGGAAGGCACCAAAACCCACCACAAAAACACCAAATCAGGAATAATATGCCTAGGTGTCAGAATCCTGCTTAGAAGCCTGATTGCTAATATTTTATAATCCTTAACAACCATTGATTTAGCATGTTCAAACCTCACTATTGTAAAGAACATTCCCCAACAATCTTTTTAAAATAAAACGATAAACTGTCACTACGGCGGAGATAATTGATAGCATAGTGGGTGACATTTTAAATGTATCCCCACACTGTCAGAGCCAGTTTCTTTGTGAAACATATAAGGCAGAGGTGGGCAAACTATGGCCCGCGGGCCACATCCGGCCCGTGGGACTGTCCTGCCCGGCCCTTGAGCTCCTGGCCGGGGAGCTAGTCCCCAGTCCCTCCCCCACTGATCTGCGCCACTGCGCGGGCAGCGCGACTTGCGCCTGCCCACCTCCCAGCCTTTCCAAGAAGCCTGTTCTGCTGCTCTGAGCAGCGTGGTAAGGGGGCAGATGGAGGGGGAGGTTGGATAAGGGGCAGGAGGTCCCGGGGGGAAGTCAGGGGACAGAGGGCAGTTGGATGGGGCAGAGGCAGTCAGGAGACATGGAGCGGGGGGGGGGTTGGATAGGGGGTGGGATCCCAGTTGGTTGGGGGGTCCCGAGAAGGGCGGGGACAGGGAGCAGGGGGGGTTGGATAGGGGATGGGGTCCTGGGGGGGCAGTTAGGGACGGGGGTCCAGGGAGGGTTGGATGGGTCGGGGGTCCGGTCAGGGAGCGGGGGTGTGGATAGGGGTCAGGGCAGACAGGGAGCGGGGGGGGCATTAGGGGTGGGGTCCTGGGAGGGGGCGGTCAGGGGACAAGGAGCAGGGGGGGTTGGATGGGTCGGGGTTTCTGAGGGGGGGCAGTCAGGGGACGGGAAGTGGGAGGGGGCGGATAGGGGGCAGGGACCAGGCTGTTTGCGGAGGCACAGCCTTCCCTACCCGGCCCTGCATACCGTTTCGCAACCCCGATGTGGCCCTCTGGGCAAAAAGTCTGGCCACCCCTGATATAAAGCATCTGCAGCAAAGTTTAGCAAATGGTCTACCTGTTCTTCAATGGTAACAATTGGCAATCTTGATAGTTCTATACTACACAGTCAATTACTAGTTCTTATATACAAATAGTTGATTTTATGGCATGATAAAAATCCAAACCAGGCTATCCTTAGAGATAGAATCTTCATTTTTTATTTCCAGTTTATCAGCAATATGTGATGAAGACTCAAAATACCTAGGCTAAAAAGCACATGTAATACATTAAAAAAAAAACCCCACCACCACAAAACAAAGCTTTCTGATTGATCCCATGACATCTTGTCTGGCTAGAACGCACCACAGAATTTTTCTCACAGAAGAATAGGCCTGGAGCACTGGACCAGGATGGAGTAATTTAAATCACTTTTGTCTATCACTGATTTAAATCAGGTGAGGATTTGGAAAAAAAAAAAAGTGTGCTAATTGCAACTTGGATGATACATTTTTAATCTAACTAAACTATAATTTAAAAAAGCCACTATGCTAGGGTATCATTCGAATTTTACAAAAAGGAGCTGTACGCAAAAACAAATATTAAAGACCCTGATCCTGGAAAACACTGAAGCAGATACAAAGCTTCACTCTTTTGAGGTTTGATCCTGCTCTCATTCAAAGCAATGAAAAATCTTCCATTGATGTGAATGATGCAGGATCAAGCCCCTGTAAAGTCTCATTTACGTCAAAGGCACTACTCATGCACATGTGTAACTTTAAGCATGAGTGTTTGCAAAATCAGGCACTAAAATTGTATTTTGATTAAAAATTTTCTCTTAGTGGCTAAAAATTGTCACTTCACAACAAAAATGCTTCAGTGTTAATGAAAAGTTATCCTTTTCTTTTCAGTGCATTAACAAATACATTATGAAGTTTTTTACATCAAAAATTCAGGCCAAAATTTTCAATAATAAACCCATATGTAGGCATCAAAGAGTGGGATTTTCAAAAGCACCTAAGGCCTAGATCCACAAAAGGACTTCGGCACCTAACTGACACTTTTGGTACCTAAATGTTAGACTTAGGTGCCTTTGAGATCTTCAAAACCTTCATTCAGCTGCTGCCAAACTCTGAAAGCGCCTAAAATCTTTAGATGCCTAAATTTCTTATGTTGAAGTCCCACAGGTGCCTAGAAATCTGCAAATGAGCATGTGCACAGCTACCTCAGGTCCCTAATCCCAGTGTATCCTGACTATTTTAGTGAGTGTTGGTAGCCCTCTGGGAAAGGCACTGCCCAGGTTGTGAAAGACTCAGGCTCAGTTCCCTACTCTGTCTAATATGGAGAAGAAATTTGAATTTGTGTCACCCAATGCTCAGGAATGTGCCCTTATCATTGGGCCCTAGGGTATTCTGGGGCAGGTTTCTCTCAGTCTCTCCTAGCAAAGCTGTTCCACTGTGTATAAATACTTAAATATTTATTGGAGCAAGAGAAGTGGAACCTGAGTCGCTCACATCCCAGATGAGTGCCCTAACTCTGGGCTACATAGTCTTTCTCTCTCTCTTAGGCCCAGTGAATATTTAAGTAATTATACTCAGTGGAACAGCTTCAACAAGAAAGAGAGAGAGAGTTCCAGTCCTGATTTAGACACCCAAATCCCTTTTAGGGGCAGAGCTTATTCCAGCATTCATTCCAGAGCTTATTCTCCTCAGCATTTCCTATTGGCTAGTTTAGGTGACTCTCTTCTCAGCATGCTGGCTTTTGTGGATCCCATTCT
Source organism: Lepidochelys olivacea (assembly GCF_965140295.1). Classification (NCBI taxonomy): domain Eukaryota; kingdom Metazoa; phylum Chordata; order Testudines; family Cheloniidae; genus Lepidochelys; species Lepidochelys olivacea. The sequence goes on from NC_140416.1 coordinate 107,596,335, forward strand.
TAAACACTTAACTCTCCCCATGCATTGTATAGAGAGCCTAGGAACCTAAATCAGGGCTGTGGATTCCACTGAATGGCAAGGGACCAAGAAAGTTAGATGCTGAGCATTGCAGCACCTAAGTCCCTTTGATGATAGTCCTAAACAATTTAGGAGCACAAATCCCATTGACTTCAAACTGAAAGCCTTGATGGAGGAGAATAGCCTGGTCAAAGCATTTCTTTACTTGTGAAAGTTCATAACGTTGGAAGGTGGTGTTGGTTGCAAACAGCAGGGCTATTTGGTTATCTGAGTTTATGGTGGTGTCAAAGGAACAATGTTAGAGGATGTACACTTGACTTTTCAGTACAGATGCGCATTTTATGTGTGAAGCTTTCAGTAGGAAAAAATCTCTATAAAGCCTGAAATTCTACTAATAATTAGGAAACAAGTATAAAACATCCACATTAGCAACTTAAGACTTTAAAATGGAAAGAAAGTAAAGAACTAAAAATGTTTTTTAAATGATTTTTTTACTTCAACCATTTAAATAAAAATTTGATTTAAATTTTTAAATAAACATCATTTTTATCCACAATGGTGTATACAATATCTAGAACAGAAAGGGCCTAATCCCTAATTAGGAATTGATTTCAGTAGTATCCATAACAAACAAGGCACTTTTTAGACATAGAAGAAAGGATGTCCCTGTTTCAAGAAGAAAAGGAGTACTTGTGGCACCTTAGAAACTAACCAATTTATTTGAGCATAAGCTTTCGTGAGCTACAGCTCACTTCATCGATGAAGTGAGCTGTAGCTCACGAAAGCTTATGCTCAAAGAAATTGGTTAGTCTCTAAGGTGCCACAAGTACTCCTTTTCTTTTTGCGAATACAGACTAACACGGCTGTTACTCTGAAACCTGTTTCAAGAATTTCACAATTTCAGGATAGACAGAAAAGCAGACAGAAGTCAAGGAAGGAAAACAAAATGATTTCCTATACAAATCAACAAAACACACTATAGGTAGTGTGGGAGAAGTAGGTTTCTAAGAGCGAGAGGGTAGAAGTCTTGCAGATTCGGGGAGGTCTAACAATGCAGACATGGCCATATGAAAGACACACAAATCTTCAGATGAGGGTGGGAACACTGGTGGGGTAGAGATGCCATAAAGTTCAACAAGCGAGGATAAGTAGTGAGGGTCTGATTTAAATACAGCCTTGAAGGGAGTGATCAACAGTTTAAATATAACTGTGGATGGAGAGCAAGTGTAGAAATTCAGAGAGGGGAGTAATGTGATCAAATTGACAGCAAGGAAGATTACTTTAGTGGCTGCAGTTTGAATTGGGAGATGATATAGAAGGATATTGCAGTAGTCAAGGTGGGATACAGTGAGGAACCAAACCAGAAATTTGGGTGTGGAGATGGAAAGGAAAGGATGGAGTATGGAAATGTTGAGGAGGAAGAAGCTGTAGGATTTGGATATGGCCTGGATGCGTGGGCCAAGAGAAAGGCATAAATTAAAAATAAAACCCATGTTCAGTGTAAGTAATAAAAAGAATGGTGGTGGTGATGCCAACAGTGATAAAAAAAGGGGAAGAGGAGGTGTGTGAGGAAAGTTTAAGAGATTGTTTTGGGCCATGTTCAGTTTAAATTGAGAAGATAATGTATCTCTCTGATCAGAGGGGTAGCCGTGTTAGTCTGGATCTGTAAAAGCGGCAAAGAGTCCTGTGGCACCTTATAGACTAACAGACATATTGGAGCATAAGCTTTCGTGGGTGAATACCCACTTTGTCGGATGCATGTATCTCTCTGACATTTCCTTTGGGATATTAGTTGGGATTGTTTAGAAAGAGACAGGTCAGTGGTAGAGAGAAAGTTTTGAAAGTCATCAGCACACAGTTGATATTTGAAACCATGTAAGGAGAAGATATTGTCCAGGGTCAGCCTGTAAAGTGAGACAATCAAAAGGCCAAGGACAGAACCTGATGAAGGAATGACTGGATGGGTAGGAGGAAAACCAGAAGAGGGGGCAAAAAGTCAAGGAAAAGATGATCAACAGCATCAAAACCAACCGAGAGGTTGAGAGGGGTCTTTTGGTGCTACTTTACTAATATTAGTAATAAGAGGGCAGGTCCTTCCCCCTGCTACTTATCTCCCTCATATATCTTTGCAGAGTAGGATCTGGTCTGCCTCCCACCAACCCATAGTCCAACATGCATATTCCACCCAATAGCAGGGCCCATTTCTGTTCCAAATGGATCTGACACTGGAGCCTGGTCCTCCACATAGGGTGCCCCACCCACACATAACAGAAATGGGGCACAAGCCCCTCATGCATCCCTTCCATAGCAAGACTTAGACACCCGCTCACCCTCCTCCTCACACTGTATCTCCATTCTCCCTGCCCCAGGAGGGTCTGCTCGCTGCAGCAGGACCCACTGCCAACCTACGGCGATCCCGCTCCCACTTACACATCCTGCCTGCTGCACCCCGGAAGCGCCTCCCGCTCCGCGTTTCCTTCTCTCTCCACAGAGAAACTGTCCCTCCCGCTCCCCACAGAAGCACCCGCCCTGCCGGGACCCTCCCCACAGCGGGAGGCCCTCTCCCGCGCTCCCCCAGCCCACGGGGAGGCTCGCTCCCCTCACACCGCCACCGGGACCCGTCCCTCTCCGCCCCTACTGTTCATCCTGCGGCTCCTCAGCGGTGTGAGGACGGGGAGGGAAAGGCTGAGGCCTTCTCTGCAGCGCCCACCCCTCCCGACAGAACTGTCAGGGCGCCATGTTGTAGTCCCGTCACCCTGGCAACCGCTCAGGATTCCAGCCCAGGAGCACGGCTGAGTCAGCACCGCTCCCGCACAAAGCCGCGCACGCGCAACGCAGCTTCCTCCTCCTCCTCCTCCCCCCCCAGCACGCAAGCACAGCACAGTCTCCTTCTTGTCTCGTGGCGCGAGATTACGGTCTCTCCCGTCTTTACCCAGTTTCACAGTCGCGCAGGCGTAGTACAGCTTGTTTTTAGGCCGGGCCATTGACGACCCCGTTTGCGCAGGCGCAGCAACCTTCTCGCTTTCTCTCGTCTCCCCACCCGTCCTTGACAAAGGATGCACAGGGGCAAACCAGAACCTTGTACTCCTCACGGCTCCGCCTGCGCACGTGCAATAGAGACTTCTTTTGCTCCTCGGTCCGTGACATGGGCAAGCGCAGCAGGGATTTGTGTTTCAGGTTTCGGAGCTCTGAGGGCCAGGCAGGCGCCCCGCCCCTGAGAAGTCTCCGTATGGGCGGGGGAGAGGTTAGACTGGCAGTGGGGGGATCTCTCAGGGCAAGGGGAAGGTCAGGCTGCTCAGCGGCAGTGAATTACTTTTTGTTAAGGTCCAAATTTCATGGTCAAGGAATAGTCAAGGTGTAGACTCCAGAGGAACATTTTTTTCATATTACAATAACAACAATAATAAGCAAAGAACAAGATTTCACTGTCCTTTCAAAAGTGTCTGGTGTTCCAGATTTGGCCCATGGTCCACCAGTTGACTAGTCCTGGTCAAGTCCTTTGCTGAGGCCGACGCAGTCTAGGTGACCATGCGGTAATAGAGCCTGGGACCTCACCATCGTCTGGCTTGGTGTACTCTTACACCAATGGAAACTCTTTGAGCTGCCTTTGTTGTGAACTGTGTTCCAACATGCCCGCATTGTCTGTAGGCTGATGTGTCTACAATAGGCTGTGATCCTGCACGATTCACCTGGGCCCCTGCATTCACACAAACTCCTATTATGTCTTTGGAGTGACTGCTGCAAGAGTGCTTGCCTCTCTCCCCACCAGAAGTTGGGCAAATAAAAGATACTACCTCACCCACCTTGTCTCTGTAACACTTACATTTGTAATAGCCTGAGTAGTCCCATTGCAGGAGCAGGACTGTAAATGCATCTTGTTATGTGTTTTTGTAAAGCACCATGCTTGCCTGTGGTAGTACAAATAAATATTTTTAATTTTAAATCATCAAAGCTATAGAAATAAACTATTATAAAAAACACCCCTCACTCCCACTGTAACTGTAAAACAGTTTGTGAAAAATGGGGCTTACTGGAAGAATTCCATTGAAATTACATATATTCGAACTTGCAGAATTATTTGGCCCTTTCATACATTTTCTTGTAGAAGGTAGTGACTTAGGCTTGTATTTTTTTAACAGTAGTGTACTAGTGTATCACTATTGTGTTTGCACATCAGAATTTAAAAGTCTCATACAAATTTGAAATATGAAGTTTTAATAGTAAGTTTTAAAAGTTTTAAGGTAACAAGCCTTGTGGATAGGGGGGAAGTGGTAGATGTGGTACAGTATATCGTGATTTTAGTAAGGTTTTGATACTGTCTCTCATGACCTCATAAACAAACTAGGGAAATACAACCTAGATGGTGCTAATATAAGGTGAGTGCATAACTGGTTGGAAAACTGTTCCCAGAGAGTAGTTATCAGTGGTTCACAGTCAAGCTGGAAGGGCATCTCAAATGGGGTCCTGCAGGGATCAGTTCTGCATCCAGTTCTGTTCAATATCTTCATCAGTGATTTAGATAATGGCATAGAGAGTACACTTATATTTTTTAATGGGGAGTCCTCGTGGCACCTTAGAGACTAACAAGTTTATTTGGGCATAAGCTTTCATGGGTTATAACCCACTTCTTCAGATGCATGGAGTGAAAAATACAGTAGGCAGGTATAAATGTACAGCAAATGAAAAGATGGAAGTTGCCTTACCAAGTGAGGGGGTCAGTGCTAACAAGGCCAATTCAATCAGGGTGGATGTGGCCCATTCCCAACAGCTGATAAGAAGGGGTGAATATCAACAGAGGGAAAATTACTTTTTGTAGTGCTAATGAGGCCAGTTCAATTAGGGTGGACAAATTGGGGAAAGTCCAGAGAAGAGCAACAAAAATGATTAAAGGTGTAGAAAACATGACCTATGAGGAAAGATCAAAAGCATTGAGTTTGATTAGGCTGAAGAAACATGATAGTTTTCAAGTACATAAAAGGTTGTTAAAAGGAGGAGGGAGAAAAATGCTACTCCTTCACCTTTGAGGATTAAGGAGCAAGGGAGGTTTAGGTTGGACATTAGGAAAAACTAACTGTCAAGGTAGTTAAGCACTGGAATAAATTGCCTCAGGAGGTTGTGGAATCTCTGTCATTGGAGGTCTTTAAGAGCAGGTTAGACAAACACTTGTCAGGAATGGTCAGATACTTCGTTCTGCCTTGAGCACAGGGGACTGGACTAGAAGACCTCTCGGGGTCCCTCCCAGTCCTATGAATCTATGAATTGTTGCTACAGCCACATAAAATTTCTGCTTAATGAACAATTTTAGTAGCATATTAAGTGTATAATACTGTACAGATAGGTGCATATTTACTCCATAAATTAAATATAGCAACAGTGATTAGACCTAATGTAAAAAGAAAAGGAGTACTTGTGGCACCTTAGAGACTAACCAATTTATTTGAGCATAAGCTTTCGTGAGCTACAGCTCACTTGCATCCAATGAAGTGAGCTGTAGCTCACGAAAGCTTATGCTCAAATAAATTGGTTAGTCTCTAAGGTGCCACAAGTACTCCTTTTCTTTTTGCGAATACAGACTAACACGGCTGTTACTCTTAGACCTAATGTGAGTATTACCTTCTCTTTTCAGAGTCATATTTAGATAGGTATGTTAAGCCTACAGTTGATCCTTACAATCTTTCATTCACTGTGAAACAACTAGGGGTAAAAGTGGTGTGGCTACAATCCAGTTAGAAGTTCATCAGCTTTTGCAGAGAACCTATAACATTAGGCAGAACAACTAGTGGATTTCATGCATGTGCGTTAAACAGAATTACTGGTTTACTAACTTGCACTCCCCCTGTTGGCGGTTCTTTTTCTTGTTTGATGGCTTACGTAGCAATCTCATCTGAAAACGGCAAGATTTGCTGCTGGACTGACCATCTATAAATAATACAAGTTTATTTTAATGTAAAATAAATACATCATTTACAATAAACCCAAACGTTATAGAACGAAAATAATACACGTGACTCCTATTTTACCAATGCAATATTTGTTTAAAAAGCAGTATGTAAAATATGTGGGAATTAAACATAAATAATATTAAAATAAATGGCAAAATAAATATTTTGATTTCATGAAATTAAAACTGGAGTCACTTTTAAAAAGCTATTCGGGGGGGGGGATATAAATTACTGGCTATGAATCCAGCCTGCAGTGAATGAGACCGGTGGCTGTTTGTACCTTAGCGTCACTGCTCCTGCATATTCATGGCCCCCATTCTAAACCCTTTGAACGGGCTTGTTCAATCGCTGGCTCAAACATGCCCCTTGAACCTACAAGGGATGGATCCTGGGAACTCGCCGTCTGGGTGGAAACGGAATACTTGTCTTGGGAACAGGCAACGTTCAGAACGACGACAACAAAGGAAGGGTGGAGAAACGACAACAGTAGTTCTTCTGTTATTCTTATGGAGACCAGTGCAGTCATCTTAACAAGAAGTGGCCGGTTAGCTCAGTTGGTTAGAGCGTGGTGCTAATAACGCCAAGGTCGCGGGTTCGATCCCCGTACGGGCCACAGAGTAAAATTTTTATTCTCAATTTTTTATATAACATCGACTTTCCATTAATATGTTTTAATATGAGCGCGTTAATTTGCGTTTTTATCCATCAAAATTAAAATGTTGCTATAAAATAATGACTGAGATTATTTTACTTTCAATCAGCTACCAAAAGGGAGAGGTTTAAACTACCACTCCATCAAGCTTTTTTAAGATCTATAACCTGATAATGCAGTACCATAGTTTTTAGGGGGAACCTTTGCCTGAGAATTTTATGCACCCACAGTTACATTATCTGCTGTCAGAAATGTGGTCCCATTTCTGCAAGTGTATCCATTATGCCTGCATCTAGCTGCACACTCAGATTTGATTTTTAATGTTTTTGTGCATGTTTTGGTGCAATACAAAATAGTAGTTTTAAAAATATATATTCAGCAAAAGAGTAACAACACAGCACATTTAGGTGAGCTTAGAAGTAAACTGTAGATGTCAAATAGTCCCTCCCCAAATTTCAAATAGGTTTCAGAGTAACAGCCGTGTTAGTCTGTATTCGCAAAAAGAAAAGGAGGACTTGTGGCACCTTAGAGACTAACCAATTTATTAGAGCATGAGCTTTCGTGAGCTACAGCTCACTTCCTCAGATGCATATCGTGGAAACTGCAGCAGGCTTTATATATACACAGAGAATATGAAACAATACCTATTCCCACCCCACTGTCCTGCTGGTAATAGCTTATCTAAAGTGATTTCCAGCACAAATCCAGGTTTTCTCACCCTCCACCCCCCCACACAAATTCACTCTCCTGCTGGTGATAGCCCATCCAAAGTGACAACTCTTTACACAATGTGCATGACAATCAAGCTGGGCTACTTCACACCTACAAGATCTCTGTCAAGCTTTCTTACTTAACACCTACAAGATCTCTGTCAAGCTTTCTTACTTATACTGACCGCTATTCCTACCTGCATGCCTCCAGCTTTCACCCTGACCACACCACACGATCCATCATCTACAGCCAAGCTCTGCGATACAACCGCATTTGCTCCAACCCCTCAGACAGAGACAAACACCTACAAGATCTCTGTCAAGCTTTCTTACAACTACAATACCCACCTGCAGAAGTAAAGAAACAGATTGATAGAGCCAGAAGAGTTCCCAGAAGTTACCTACTACAGGACAGGCCTAACAAAGAAAATAACAGAACGCCACTAGCCGTCACCTTCAGCCCCCAACTGAAACCCCTCCAACGCATTATTAAGGATCTACAACCTATCCTAAAGGATGACCCAACACTCTCACAAATCTTGGGAGACAGGCCAGTCCTTGCCTACAGACAGCCCCGCAACCTGAAGCAAATACTCACCAACAACCACATACCACACAACAGAACCACTAACCCAGGAACTTATCCTTGCAACAAAGCCCGTTGCCAACTGTGCCCACATATCTATTCAGGGGACACCATCACAGGGCCTAATAACATCAGCCACACTATCAGAGGCTCGTTCACCTGCACATCCACCAATGTGATATATGCCATCATGTGCCAGCAATGCCCCTCTGCCATGTACATTGGTCAAACTGGACAGTCTCTACGTAAAAGAATAAATGGACACAAATCAGATGTCAAGAATTATAACATTCATAAACCAGTCGGAGAACACTTCAATCTCTCTGGTCACGCGATCACAGACATGAAGGTCGCTATCTTAAAACAAAAAAACTTCAAATCCAGACTCCAGCGAGAAACTGCTGAATTGGAATTCATTTGCAAATTGGATACTATTAATTTAGGCTTAAATAGAGACTTGGAGTGGCTAAGTCATTATGCAAGGTAGCCTGTTTCCTCTTGTTTTTTCCTACCCCCCCCCCCCCCCCCGATGTTCTGGTTTAACTTGGATTTTAACTTGAAGAGTGGTCAGTTTGGATGAGCTATTACCAGCAGGAGAGTGAGTTTGTGTGTGTATGGGGGTGGGGGGGATGTGAGAACCTGGATTTATGCAGGAAATAGCCCAGCTTGATTGTCATGCACATTGTGTAAAGAGTTGTCACTTTGGATGGGCTATCACCAGCAGGAGAGTGAATTTGTGTGGGGGGGTGGAGGGTGAGAAAACCTGGATTTGTGCTGGAAATCACTTTAGATAAGCTATTACCAGCAGGACAGTGGGGTGGGAATAGGTATTGTTTCATATTCTCTGTGTATATATAAAGCCTGCTGCAGTTTCCACGATATGCATCTGAGGAAGTGAGCTGTAGCTCACGAAAGCTCATGCTCTAATAAATTGGTTAGTCTCTAAGGTGCCACAAGTCCTCCTTTTCTTTTTGCAAATTTCAAATAGTGTCTTTTTATCTTTGCTTTAGAATGTTTAAAAATAGACAACTAGTCTCTCTTGATTCTCTTGAATAATTTTATGTTGCTGTGAAAACTGGTTATAGAAAATATTGTCATGCAGAGAAAACTACCCTACTTCAATTAAAAAAACTGAAGAAAACATTCCTAATGAAATGATTAAAAATCAGGGTAGACTCAGTGCTGCTCATTGTAAAATTATGCATGTACATAACCCCATACATTTGAGGATAAGCACACATCTTTGCAGGATCAGAGCCAAAATGTTAAGACAGTGAGGTAATACTTTTGTGGGTAAAATTGACTTGGCATTTCCATTAAAACCCTTTAATCGGGGGATTATATCTTGCGTGTTTCAGAAAGCAAGCTGACATTTGGTTTGGATACAATTTACTTCACAAAAAAGGGCTTGAGATCTTCCCCCACCACTTATTTTTACTTTTAAAAGCACTGTAATAAGTTTCAGATGCTTTTTGTCTGTCCCATGGTGTATCAAATCTATCTATACAGACTTACTGACACCCTATGAATTGCATTGTATTGAATTCTACTTGTGGGGTGTTGCACTGAATTGAATTAAACTTTGTTGTGTTGAATCGCTCTGGACTACTGTCAAATGAGTATCAGAGGGGTAGCCGTGTTCGTCTGGATCTGTAAAAGTGGCAAAGAGTCCTGTGGCACCTTATAGACTAACAGACGTATTGGAGCATAAGCTTTTGTGGGTGAATACCCACTTTGTGGGATGCATGTAGTGGAAATTTCCAGAGGCAGCTATAAATATGCAAGCAAGAATCAGGCTAGGGATAAGGAGGTTAGTTCAATCAGGGAGGATGAGGCCCTCTTCTAGCAGTTGAGGTGTGAACACCAAGGGAGGAGAAACTGCTTTTGTAGTTGGCTAGCCATTCACAGTCTTTGTTTAATCCTGAGCGGATGGTGTCAAATTTGCAAATGAACTGAAGCTCAGCAGTTTCTCTTTGAAGTCTGGTCCTGAAGTCTTTTTGCTGCAGGGTGGCTACCTTTAAATCTGCTATTGTGGGTCCAGGGAGGTTGAAGTGTTCTCCTTCAGGTTTTTGTACATTGCCATTCCTAATATCTGATTTGTGTCCATTTATCCTTTTACGTAGGGACTGTCCAGTTTGGCCGATGTACATAGCAGAGGGGCATTGTTGGCACATGATGGCGTATATTACATGAGTGGACGTGCAGGTGAATGAACCGGTGATGGTGTGGCTGATCTGGTTAGATCCTGTGATGGTGTCGCTGGTGTAGATATGTGGGCAGAGTTGGCATCCAGGTTTGTTGCATGGATTGGTTCCTGAGTTAGAGTTACTATGGTGCGGTGTGTAGTTGCTGGTGAGAATATGCTTCAGGTTGGTGGGTTGTCTGTGGGCAAAGACTGGCCTGCCTCCCAAAACCTGTGAAAGTGAGGGATCGTTGTCCAGGATGGGTTGTAGATCACTGATGATGCGGTGGACAGGTTTTAGCTGAGGACTGTACGTGATGGCCAGTGCAGTTCTGTTGGTTTCTTTCTTGGGCTTGTCTTTCTTGGGCAATGCCATCCACAGCTTCAGAAACAACCCTGACATTATAATCAAAGAGGCTGATAAAGGAGGTGCTGTTGTCATCATGAACAGGTCTGACTACCAAAAGGAGGCTGCCAGACAACTCTCCAATATCAAATTCTACAGGCCACTTTCCTCAGATCTCACTGAGGAATACACTACGAAACTGCACCATCTACTCAGGACACTCCCTACACTAACACAGGAACAAATCAACATACCCTTAAAGCCCCGACTGGGGTTGTTCTATCTACTACCCAAGATCCACAGACCCAGAAATCCTGGACCCCCCATCATCTCGGGCATTTGCACTCTCACTGAAGGACTGTCCGGATATGCGGACTCTCTACTCAGACCCTATGCCACCAGCACTGCCAGCTATCTCTGTGACACCACTAATTTCCTGAGAAAACTACGATACCCACACGAGAAAATAAGGAAACAGATCAACAAAGCTAGACATGTACCCAGAAGCCTCCTGCTGCAAGACAAGCCCAAGAAAGAAACCAACAGAACTGCACTGGCCATCACGTACAGTCCTCAGCTAAAACCTGTCCACCTCATCATCAGTGATCTACAACCCATCCTGGACAACGATCCCTCACTTTCACAGGTTTTGGGAGGCAGGCCAGTCTTTGCCCACAGACAACCCACCAACCTGAAGCATATTCTCACCAGCAACTACACACCGCACCATAGTAACTCTAACTCAGGAACCAATCCATGCAACAAACCTGGATGCCAACTCTGCCCACATATCTACACCAGCGACACCATCACAGGATCTAACCAGATCAGCCACACCATCACCGGTTCATTCACCTGCACGTCCACTCATGTAATATACGCCATCATGTGCCAACAATGCCCCTCTGCTATGTACATCGGCCAAACTGGACAGTCCCTACGTAAAAGGATAAATGGACACAAATCAGATATTAGGAATGGCAATGTACAAAAACCTGAAGGAGAACACTTCAACCTCCCTGGACCCACAATAGCAGATTTAAAGGTAGCCACCCTGCAGCAAAAAGACTTCAGGACCAGACTTCAAAGAGAAACTGCTGAGCTTCAGTTCATTTGCAAATTTGACACCATCCGCTCAGGATTAAACAAAGACTGTGAATGGCTAGCCAACTACAAAAGCAGTTTCTCCTCCCTTGGTGTTCACACCTCAACTGCTAGAAGAGGGCCTCATCCTCCCTGATTGAACTAACCTCCTTATCCCTAGCCTGATTCTTGCTTGCATATTTATAGCTGCCTCTGGAAATTTCCACTACATGCATCCCACAAAGTGGGTATTCACCCACAAAAGCTTATGCTCTAATACGTCTGTTAGTCTATAAGGTGCCACAGGACTCTTTGCTGTTGAATGAGTGTATACCGAATACAACTGTATCACACTGAAGTTCACTGAGTGCCATCGCACAGGAAAACGCTTTTGAAAGTGTCTTGTCCCTGCTGGGCCCCCGTCGTCCATGTGACCACGCCCCTTCCATGATGACGTGTGCAGGCCGCAGGGACGGCCACCATTGGTTCCTGCGTTGCCGGTTCCTCTAGGTTCGCTCCACACCTTTAAGACCTGGGGGCCGAATGCGTCTCCCGTCCCCCGACAGCTGCCAAGATGGCGGCTCCCGGGGATGGGGGCGGCGAGAGCGTGGCAGCGGCATCCCCGCCGTCTCCTGCTGAGGGAGAGCCCCCCGGACCGGCCGCCGCCCGCGGGGCTCTCCACAGCGCGGCGGCCGGGGAGAGGGTTGGCCTGCTGGGACCTGGGTATCTCCCCGGGGCGGTCGCGGCCAGGGCTGACTTGCTGGGTCCGCTGGAGCCTGAGGAGGACGGGGGCCTGCTGGGCCCCCTGGAGGCTGGATCTCCCACCGAGGAGGGAGCGGAGGTGCTGGCGGTGACCGAGGTGCTGGCCCAGAGCCTGGCTGCCAGCTCCTCTGCTGTCGGCACCACTCTCTACCTGGAGCCGGGTGGGAACCTGGTGCAGGGGGCTATGCTGAGCGCCGAGGAGCGGCTGGTGGCGGCGACCGAGAACCAGGCCGTTGGGCTGCCGGGGAATTTGCCGGCGGAGAAGAGTCAGGCCGAGCCACTGGCTCAGCTTCCCGGCCAGCAGGCCACAGCGACGCCTCTGGCCCCCGAGGAGCTGCAGAGGGTCATCGAACAAGTGAGCAGGGCCCAGAAGCAGCCTCCACCGTCTCTTCTTCCCTCCTCTGGAGCTGGCATTGGGTCCTTATTGTTGCCTCCTCACCGAGGTGGGGGGTACTCGCTACCCCAGGAGATTAGCCTCGTGCCCCCAGCATCAGGGTTCAGCAGATCCCCACAGGGCTGTAGCCTGACTGCTGCCTCCAGGTCCCAGCCAGTGACTAGTATCATGCACAATGCAGCACAGCAGTTGCAGAATGTGGCCCAGCAGGTTGCCCTTCAGCAGGGCAAAGCTATCGGTACCACCAGGTGCCTTGTACACAAGGTAAACGAAGGGGAAGAGGAGATGTCTTAGGAAAGCCAAGGGTCAAGTGAATGGGAAAGTGGTCTCCAATATGGAATTGGGCCTGGGCTTTAGAATGTGCTGAACATTGAATAGTCATGGTCCTTTCTCAGTGATGAAACTGTACTGCGTGCCAGTGCACCAGTTCCACTGCTCACCTTAATTTCCTGATCAGTTTAACCTACTTTGGAATTTAGATTTCTCCAGTCTCCTAGTTGGAAGACTGGTGTTGGGAGCAGCTCAGTAACAAGGTAGAGCATACACTGTTGAATGGAGGTGACAGGCGCTGGTCAGCGTGACTTATGTTCTAGTCTGTCAGAATAAGCACAGGTGTCCAGCATGATTTGGAAGAACTACTTTACAGTGACTGGGCCAACGTAACCTGTCAGTCTAGTGTATCCGGCAACTGAGTGTTTGGGGTGCTTAATTCATGCTAGCCCATTGATCTATGGGGATTTTTTTATTACAGTGGCTGCCTGCTATACTTGAGATTTTAAAGCTGTTTCTATTATAACTTTTGTTTTCATGCACTCTTTAACTTTCCCAAATATTTTCCTTTTGGGCTAAGATTTTCCATGCTTGGTTCTTGCCCAATAGTAACTTAAAAAAAAAAAAAAGTGAGTAACATTCATTCAGCTGTGTTTGTATTACAGAAGACTGTTTTTAAAAACAGAAAAATCTTTGTTCACACTCTTCTTGTAATAGGAACATTTGAAGTTTGAAATTAGATGTCTGGACTGAATTTAGACTGTCAGCACTTTGGGGCAGGGACTATATTTTTTTGTTCTGTCCTTTCATACAGTGCTTAGCACAATGGGATCCTGGTCCATGATTAGAGTTTCTGGGCATCACTGTAATACAAGTAATAATAGTGAGTCTTTTCTTTGAGGAATAGTATTTGCTTAATTTCGGGGGCGGGGGGGCAGGGATTATTTGACAAAACTAGAATCAATTAACTTGTAGAATTTTTTTTAAATGGAGAGCTGTCCATTTAAGCCTTGATCTAGCAAAGCACTTAAGCATGTGTTTGTACAGCATCAGAGGGATTATTTGTGTGCTTGCACTCTGGCATGTGCTTAAGTGCTTTGATGAGTGGCTTGCAGCTAGAGAAGTGGACACTTTTCAAGTAAGAAGCAATAGACAGGCTTTGACTCTTCCTCAGTCCCTTGCTAACCCTGTGGTGTGATTTTAAAAAAAAACCAAACAAGACCATAAATAAATAGGATGGAGAGAGGAGGACAGACAGGAGGTGATAGGCTGGTGGCCTGAGTTGTTTATATCATCTTATGGATTTTTTGAACTGTGCATTTATTAGAGTATAACTGTGGCCTAATACTTGGCCTGCAAAATTAATAGACAGTAGGTCTCCTGTGGGTGAGATGTGCTTGTTCAGTTTACAAATTCAGCATAGGTCTAGAGCTTGCAACTGAATCTGCCCATGTGAACCCCATTGACTTCAACAGGGCTCTGTCCAACAGATCCACTTGCAGAAATTATTCTTTAGTTTTTGGCAACTAAATTCATGGTTGATGGACATTACAAATAAAACAATGATATGATATACAAAGTAAACTGAAAATCCTTATCTAAGCAACAAATGCAACTGTATCATAATTTAGTAGCTGGAAGGAAGGAAATATGTACCTTGAGGGTTGTAAGAAAACTGGATGATATATCTAGTTTCTTCATGTTTCACTGTAAGGTCTTATACACAAAGATGTAAAATCTTGATAAATAATATTGTACATTTACATTCTCAACTTTTTTCCCCCTAAAGCAATTAGAAGCCATTTGTGTTCAAGTGCAGCCGGGGCAGATGAAAGAAAATGAAAAGCCAGTGCCACCTCTTGCAGAAGTCCAGTCCAAAGCTATAACACCGAGTCAGCCAGTTGGTAGGAATTGTGGTCTGTCTAGACTTAATATTATTAATCCCCAGATTATTAGGATACAGCCTGTAACAGGAACTGAGCAGCAACAGTTTTTCTTGCATAGTTCTTCTGAGCCTCCAGTTCAGCTACTTGTGCAGAGACCGTTAGCGCCTGATGGACCAGTGTCAGTGAATAAGATTCCCACACACCAGACATTGAATGGACAAAAAACTACATGTGCCGCAGTGTCTGCTGCTGAGTCTCAAAATGTTACTTTGGTGGCAGCCAGTTCAGCAAATACTCTTATCTCGAGCCTTGAGAAAAAGCAAAAAGAAGAACTAAAGCTAAAAAAATCTTTGAAAGTGAAGACTCGTTCTGGACGGATTTCACGTCCTCCAAAATATAAAGCGAAAGATTATAAATTCATTAAAACAGAGGATTTGGCCGACGGTCATCAGTCTGATTCTGATGACTATTCTGAACTAAGCATAGAAGATGACGATGAGGGGAAAGCAAAGGGAACGGATGCATTATTCAATCCTTTGAATTATAACCTGAAGCCCAAAATGTTTAAATGTCAGACTTGTGAAAAATCCTACATAGGAAAAGGAGGATTAGCACGACATTATAAACTTAATCCAGGTCACGGACAATTGGAGTCTTCACAGCAAAAAGTCTCTATGAATAAAACTAACAGACGTGTGTTTCTGGATATTTCTGGAGGAGCAGAAGATGAAACTGTGAGTCTGACGCTCTCGCAACCAATTGCTGTCACTTTAAATAATGAAAATTCGCTAGCTATTGGTTTGGAAGAAACTGCTTCTTCACAGAGTGAGCAACAGGTAAAGTAGTAGTTTGCTTTCTGCATAATACGCAGTTTCATAAACAATATAAAGGCAATTTCACTCCAATATTATTGCAGTTTTAGAACCTTATTCTACACTAATTCATATTCTGAATTCCTATTGCTGGCAATTGGAATTCTTTACA
Organism: Lepidochelys olivacea; assembly: GCF_965140295.1. Taxonomy (NCBI): domain Eukaryota; kingdom Metazoa; phylum Chordata; order Testudines; family Cheloniidae; genus Lepidochelys; species Lepidochelys olivacea. The sequence goes on from NC_140416.1 coordinate 107,612,150, forward strand.
TAGATTGAAGTTAGTGGCCTAGGTGCGTGACCAAAAGAGAATAGGAATGAATTAGGAAAAGTTGCAATCTGCTTGTCTGAAACTGCAATAAATATGTATGACCATTGGTTAAGTTTTAAAATAACAAATGAACAAAAAATTGTAGTGACCTGCATGGGGAGAATAAGACTTAGACTTTGTAACTAACCTCACTTATTTCTCAGCATTCACATAAGGAAAAAACACTGTGCAGTTCATGTATATTTCATTTTAAAAGGCTTAAAAAAACCCACCTTCTATATTCAGGAGTCAGTTTGACCCATCACTGAAATACAGCCTCTGCTGGGTTGAAACTCAGCTGTCAGTGGACAGCTATGCTGTGTAGTGTACTGTTGGAAGTGAAGCATGACTTCTGCAATTGAAACTATAGAGGGAAATCTAGGGTAGGTAGAATAGAATTTCCTGAGTTAGAAAAATAAGTAGTTTCAGTTGGAGAGGTTCCAAGAAACTGGTTTTAAACTGTCCATTTCATAGTGAAGTGCATTTGTCAATAGAAATGAATGGTCTTTGTAACCTTTTTGCTGCGAAAGAAAGTCTCCACTGTGAACAGTGGAGGTATAATTGTATCACAACCGCCTTTTTAGGAAGACTGTTCTTTTGGATGCAGCAATGTTATATTTGTTGCGTGTTTGTGAATGTGATGTTGCTTCCAGAAGTGTGAATGTGGGTAGTCTGAGACATAGCAAGGTTAGTAGATAATTACAAACACAAAGCAGAGTTTTCTACAACTTAAAAGAACAGAAAGCTCCATGAAGTCAACTGACTCATTATGTAGATCTAATTTGCCTGTGATGGGGACTTAAGAAAAACCTAAAAATGGTCTTTTGAATTTATTTTGCCATAAAATCTTTAGGACTGTTGATTGGCTGAATATAGTGCTACAGAAAATCTGAAATTTCTATCTGACAAATATGAGCCACACAAAATTTCCCCTTGGTAACTGAATGACTTACTAGTCTATAAATTGACTTAATTATTGTCGCTGCTTCAGTCACCAGGCTAGATACTTTTTTTTCCTTGTCCTTTCTTTTTTTTTGTCAAATAACTATATTTTTGTCCATAAGCCATTGTCAGTTATGATCTTTATCAAGAAACATTAAGAGGATTATCAATACAGGTAGATTATGGAGGAAGAGTAGCACCAGTGACCCACACTTCAAATTAAAAACTTCAGTCGCAGTCGAATGAATTTGGTAATTTGCATCTAGTCCTTGATAGGTAAAACTGTACTAAATTTGCGAAATCTGTGCAAAGAGTGGGGATATTGTTGGAGCATAAGCAAGAGGTATTGAAGGTTAGGACTAAGATGCGTTCATAGAACTGAGAGGACGCTTGAATTATTGTAACATTAATGTGATCAGGCAGTTTATAAATATCTTCAAATGGTAATTAATCTTTGGGACATTAATTTTAATATTCTAGCTAGCTAGTGGCTTTCAGTGAGAGATTCTTGGACTCTGTTTTGCCAACTTTTTTCCATGGTAGCTTTGAGACTATTTTAAAAAATTTATATTTTTGTAACTTCTTTTGGTGTAGTGAATATTGTAGTCCTGCATGTCCATTGTTAAATAGGTTGCTTAAATAGCTTGATTTTGTTTGTATTGAGACCATAACAACCGTTTTAAAAAATGATCTGGAAAAATGGGTAAACAGTAAGGTGGCAAAATTTGCAGATGATACAAAACTACTGAAGATGGTTAAGTCCAAAGCAGACTGTGAAGAGTTACAAAGGAATCTCACAAAACTGGGTGACTGGGCAACAAAATGGCAGATGAAATTCAATGTTGATAAATGCAAAGTAATGCGCATTGGAAAACATAATCCCAACTATACATATAAAATGATGGGGGTCTAAATTAGCTATTACTACTACTCTTGGAGTCGTTGTGGGTAGTTCTCTGAAAACATCCACTCAGTGTGCAGCGGCAGTCAAACAGAATGTTGGTAATCATTAAGAAAAGGTTAAGATAATAAGACAGAAAATATATTACCTCTATATAAATACATGGTATGCCCACATCTTGAATACTGCATGCAGATATGGTCACCCCATCTCAAAAAAGATACACTGGAATTGGAAAAGGCTTAGAAAAGGGCAACAAAAATGATTAGGGGTATGGAACAGCTTCTGTATGAGGAGAGATTAATAAGACTGGGACTTTTCAGCTTGGAAAAGAGACGACTAAGGGGGGGATATGATAGAGGTCTATAAAATCATGACTGGTGTAGAGAAAGTAAATAAGGAAGTGTTATTTACTCCTCATAACACAAGAACTAGGGGTCACCAAATGAAATTAATAGGCAGCAGGTTTAAAACAAACAAAAGGAAGTATTTCTTCACATAACGCACAGTCAATCTGTGGAACTCTTTGCCAGAGGATGTTGCGAAGGCCAAGACTATAACAGGGTTCAAAAAAGAACGTGATAAATTCATGGCGGATAGGTCCAACAATGGCTATTAACCAGGATGGGCAGGGATGGTGTCCCTAGCCTCTGTTTGCCAGAAGCTGGGAATGGGTGACGGGATGGATCACCTGATGATTACCTGTTCTGTTCATTCCTTCTGGGGCACCTGGGATTGGCCACTGTCAGAAGACAGGATGCTGGGCTAGATGGACCTTTGATCTGACCCAGTATGGCTGTTCTTATGTTCTTAAAAATAGGGAAACATAAGATTCAGGGTAGCCTGAACTTGACCTCCTGTGCTCACTGCAGAAACTGTTTGTTTGACAGTATTTTGAGGGAAAGCTGAAGGTATAGTGTCTGGAATAGGGGATAGTTTCTTTGGTATTCTGGCTGGCTGAGTTAATTTGTTTCATTCCATTTGATTGTTTAATGCTGCTGCTGCATTGAGTCTGTTATTCATATATGAACTTAATACTGCTGAGCATAAGCGCTGACTCCATGGGTGCTTCAGGGCTGGAGCACCCATGGGGAAAAATTAGTGGGTGCTCCACACCCACTGGCAGCCAAGCCCCCTCCTCCTTGCCTCCTTCCCCCCACTGAGCATGCTGCGTCCCTGCACCTCCCCCTCCCTCCCAGCACTTCCCGCCCCCCACCCCCGCCACCTAACAGCTGTTTGGCGGTGCTTAGGAGCCTCCGGGAGGGAGGGGGAGGAGTGGGGATGCAGCACGCTCAGGGCAGGAGGTGGAGAAGAGGTGGGGTAGGGGAAGGGGGTGGAATGGGGTAGGAAGGGGGTAGGGACTTTGGGGGTGGGGGAGGGTCGAGCACCCACCAGGCAGAGGGAAAGTTGGCACCTATACTGCTGAGTGGTCATTATGATATTGTAAAACTAACCATCAGGGCAACTAGAGCTTTTTGTTTAGATCTATTATACTATTGTTTAAATCTAAATTAATAATATAAAACCATTTTATTTCATCTTTTAAAATAAAAGATACCATCTTTGAATCAGAAAGCACTTTGACAAGACCGTAGGCTACTCTTGTTTATGATCAAATTCCCTTTGTGTTGTGTATAATACTTAATTTAATGGATCGGCAGGAGAACTAACATTACAAATAGTGACAACAAATTACAGAAGCAGGTGTGTCCCTAGCCTCTTCCTAATTTAATCCTGCAAATACTAATGCAGCTATACTTATCATATCAAATAATACTGAAATTGCATAGTAAATGTTCTTAACTTCAAGTTAGTTTCATAATGGCCATACTGGGTCAGACCAATGGTCCATCTAGCCCAGTATCCTGTTTTCCGACAGTGGCCAATGCCAGGTGCTTCACAGGGAATGAACAGAACGGGCAATCAAGTGATTGTCCTGTTGTCCATTCCCAGCTTCTGGCAAAGAGAGGCTAGGGATACTCAGAGCATTTGGTTGAATAATTTTGCTAAATATTTTAAACTGAGATTTTCTCAGCAGCATATTGAGGGAGACTGTTTTAATGATTCTTGTTTTTTTGTTTTTTTTTTATAAAGACTGGTAAATCTGCAGCAGACAGACCTTTGTTGGCAGCACAACAAAATGAGACTGATTTAGTACATCAGGGACCTGGAATGCCAAATGGACCTGGAAGACCCAGACGACCTAAAAGACGTGGCCGACCGAGGATGACTGGAAGATCAATGTGTTCGGGAAGACTTAGTAGACCTGGTCGGTCCCCTTCTAAGTCGCTTAGTAATGTGGCAACAGAACACATCATATTTAGAAGAAAGGCTGGACTAAAAGAGGTACGGTTCCCTTCTGCAATTATTTCATATGTACCTTTTTTCCCCCACCTGCTGCCAAAATCTGATAAATTTAATCAAAATGTAGTGAGGGTGTGCTTTCCAAGGAGCTGTTGTATGTTTGACATATAGCTAGACATGTATGTGCATAAATGAGGAGCCCTGGGGGTTATTTAAATACCAAAGTTAAATTTTAAATAAGTTCTTAAGCAAAACATAGAAATCAAGTTATAGGTAAAAGATACAGATTTTTTTTTTTTTTTTTTTTTGAAACTGGCCCTGTGGATAATAATTATTGGCCTCTTAGTAATTTGATGCACTCTTGGCTCTGTTTTAGGGAAAAATAATTAGTAGTGCCACTGCTACTATGTGTGTCCATTAATATATAAAAATTGTGTGTAATAAAAATGAGTCCATCTTATTCTAAACATACTTTTCTTACAATCTAAGTAATTGTCATGTTTTTCTGAGCTTCCTGCACATCACTGTGGATTGAGCTTGTGGTTGTGCTTATTTGCTTAATTCATTAAGGTCTACTTTTCTTTTCATATAAGTACACAATTGTTACTGAGACTGATCATTAACTTCTTGTGTTGAAAGAATGGACCATACTCTTAACTTTTCTGGTCAAATATTTACATTCACATTTATTCTTAAAAGCCACTTAATTTTATTGATCCTGTAAAAGAAAGTGAATTGGTCCTTACCACATGCCATTTCTGTAATAGTGACTATTGGGTCCTGTAGTGGAGAACTAAGATTTTACATTATGAATTAAGGGATGATTAGCATATATTGGCTTTTTTCCCCTTAAAGAAACTATTTTGGTGTTTACCAGCTAATCCAACAATGTGACAATGAAGATTTAATGGAGCTGGCTCTTCCCCGCCTGACAAAGCTTGTTACTGTGTTTGAATTTCTACTGATGAAGGTGAGCTTTTCTCATCATGTACATATATTAAATTATTGGAGATTTTATCATTCATGTACACCATGAAAACATCTCTGGGAATTAATCGTAGTTCCATGTGTTATACATATGAAGGCTGAAGACATTTTAGAGTTCACACTTGAGTCTCATGTAGTTAAAGATTGATAGTTTGCCAGATTATACTTTTCATTTTTGCTGCCTGCTTCATCAGTGCTATTTCTGAAGATTTTACAATCCTTTCTTTTCTGGACTGATTGGTAAGGTTAATAAAATGAGGACTGAAAAAAGTGCTAAGCAAAACAAAATCTATATGTTGCTTATTTAATTAATTATATTTCATATTTAATGTTCTTGCTTGCTTCTATTTAGGTTGAAAAAGGTTACCCAGCAAAAGCCTTTTTTCCAGATGTTTATAGAGAATTTGAAGAGTTACATAATATGGTAAAGAAAATGTCTCAAGACCATTTCAGTAATTCTGATTTTCTGAGTTATCAGCAGCCTGTGGAAATAAAAGATCCCAAGGTAAGAGGACACATTTTGGAGGAGGTATTTTAGGGAATGTTCAGCAATGTTTCTCTTGCTAAGCATTATATAGCATAAGTGAACAGAAAAGCAACTTCCTGGTAAGAAAAAATGGAGATAAAGTGTAAACTGAAGGACACATATCAAAAGATTTAAAGATATTTATCTTTTGGAATTTGATCAGTAATAAAAAATATTTGATTAAACCACAGCCTTAGTTGATATCTGACTACAAATTACAAAATGCAAATCAAAACCCCAGGTGCTTAGAGTAATGTGAAGCTATGCTTCGCTGCCAGGGGTACTTTGGTGACTCAACATAATCTCTGATGGACAGTAGCATTAACAGAATCTCATCCCATCTTTGGCTAGAAAGGAAGTGGCCAAGATATGAGGCCCTTGGGGATGAGCTAAAATAAGTGGTATTTGAGGATCTGACAGAGATGCAAAGAGCCTCCTGCAGACAAATCCATTGTATTTGCTAAAGTTTTATTTTCTAGTAAACATTACAGTTTTAGATGCCCTATAATTGAACCATTTGAAAATGTATTTTTAATTTTTCAATGAAAGTATAAATTCAGCAAGCTCATTAACAGAACATAATCAAACTGAGGCATGTAACACAACAAAGATTAGCTCTTTAATAGCTTTTTCAGTTTTTAAAGCTTGTTTGTGCAGATGATGATAATACAAATGTGTGCTGGTGTAAAGAGTTCAGTTTTTCCAGACGCTACTTCACTTCTTAGCATTCGGTGAGAGAGAGTTATATTGGAATCTCACATCTCTTACAGTTCCTGATGCTTGGGATGAAATGACTCTCTATAAGTAATGGTGTATCACTATTGAATTTTCAGTAGTGAATAACACAATATTTTGTACATATTACTGCTGGCAAAACTTTTAAAGTACAAAAAACATGATCAGTATTTTACAAGGCACAAAAGACCGTCTCTGCTCCAAAGATCTTAAATTGAGTGAGACCAAGAGAAGACAGGACAAACTGGAAAATCCAGGGGAGGAAGGGAAGAGAGGAAATAGAGTAATCCTCAGTAAAAATGAAATACAGTATGCAGTTTTAGCATTGGCTAATCGAATATTTGTTTTTCAGAATAAATCGTGGCAGAATCATAATATATACCAAAAGTTTGCCTTGTATTACTATTACATGTGTTCATCTGACTTTATCTCATGCAATTGCTCAATCATGATGTTTCCTCTTTGGAGAAATGAAATTGTACCAATTTAAAGGGACATTGTCAAGGTTGGTAGGCCCAAAATTTGACCTACCTCTTTTGCTTCTCTTTGCAAAGTCCATGTATAATACTTTGATTTTTTTTTTTGAACACATGCTGTAATGTGCTTTTTAAAAAAAAAAAAAAAAGTCCAGCATTCATGAGAAACCCTATACTAACAAACCAATGCGTTCACAAAATAGAGCAAAAATTGGTAAGAGAATGTGTTCGGAGTCTGAGGATACAAAGGGATTTAAAAAAATAAAGACTGGGAGAACTTTAAGTCATGAGCAAACTTTAGTGTCCTTTGTTAAACTCTGCTGTTCAGTAACTTACTCTGGTACTGTGAGCCATATCCACTACATTCCTAGTTCTTGCTCTAAGCTTACCTTCTTGATTTTTACTTTTAGCTGTTATATAGGAGATGCTTAATCTGAATGGAGGCTAATTGTAGAAGTTATTGTAATCTAAAATAGCTCAAGAAGCTGTATATATGTTTTGACTGATAGAGTGGACCCCAGTGTTGAATGTCTTTCTAGATCAGTTTAGAAACATATTTGACTATATAAGTATTGAAAATTTGGTGTTGGAGAAACCACACTTATATTTTGTTATCCCAAATTATTTTATAGGTTGCTGAATCACTAGGAATTACAGAGAAGCTTCTTGGAAAACAAAAGTTACAAGCTATAGATTCCTCCACACAATGTATAATTAAAACAGTTGGTGAACAAATGTTTACAGAGATAGCAGGGAAAAAACGAGCAAATGAGGTACAGAATAATTGTGAACTTAATATATAAACAAGTTAAAGCCTCTTTAAAATATGGTAATGTGAATATTCAAGAAATAAATTATAATAGTGTTACTTGACTTCCATTAAAGTGATGGTTCCAGATATAACTGAGTTTTCTGAGTCAATAACACTGAAATATCAGATTGGGGGGTATTTAAGAAGAGATCAAAATTAGCTAGGTAAAGAGTTTAGCTTTTCAGTGTGTTTCTGCCCTTACTCCTTCATTAAGGATGCGCTACTCCTGGGGACTGGGTTCAGCTGCCCCCCGCCCAGCTTCATCTGTGGGACTCTGGGGGTGGGCTTCAGCACCCTCCCTGCTCCAGCATTGGGCTCTGGGCTTCAGCCCCCTCCTCCATTGTACCCATGGGGCTCTGGCTCTGGGCTTCAGCCCAGGGCAGTGGTACTTCAGCAGGGCTGACCTAATTGGGAGCTGTGGTCAGGAGAGGAGGAGTTGAGTGAACCTGGGGTGCAAGGCTGTGGAAGGGAGCTCGGGGCAATGGGGTGTGGGGGAAGCAGCAAGGTCTGGGGGCAGAGAAGGGCCAGGAGAATCTGTGGGGGGCCAAGGGAGGCAGCAGAAAAAACCCCTACATAAATAAATTGCAATGATTTGGACATGCATGTGCATATTTATTTGTTTTTCCTAAAGATTATTAAGTATTATAGGAAAATTTGTCAGAGTGGCCACCAGCAAGAGTTCATGGGCGCATTCTGAGGCCACCAAACATTTTTGTTGAGAACCCCTGATCTAAAGCAGGATCTGGCAGGCTGACCTTAAGTATCATGCTGTTGGAAGAGAACAGTAGCTTGGTTGGAAAAGGTGGGCTGGCCAGCATGCAAATTTAAGTAGTGGGGGAGAAGTGAGTGCTGCAGCTAATTAGGTTAACAGTGGTGAGTGAAACCAGCCTATTTGTGTCTGAAAGGATCAGATTAGCATATTTAATCTGCTGCCTGTGGCTGTAGCAGTGAGCAGATAGTTTCCTCTCCTCTGATAGCAGCCTCAGTTCAGACTTGGTCTACTCTGCACTACAGAGTTAGGTTGATGTAAGGCAGCTTATCCACGTAATTATGTCCGTGTCTACAGTAGAATGCTGCTTCCACCCAAGTAAGTGACCTGTTACACCGACATAACAGGTCCACCTCCATGAGAGGCACAGCACTTCTGTTGGTGTAGTTAGGGTGATGCAGTGTCCATGCAGACACTGTTACTTACATCACCTCTTGGCTGTCATTCTGTCAGCAGCACCTGCTTATAACTTGGAGCTGTGAAATTGACAAGAATGTCAATTTCACCGCTGGTAGTCTTGGTTCTGTGAAATTGAGCCTGGCCAATTTCTTGTCTCCAGCTGGGAGCCTTGCCCAGTGCTGAGCTCCTAGTGTTCTCAGAGCACCACTGCTCTGAGTCAGAGACAATAACAGCCGTGAAATGGACAAGAATGTCAATTTCCCTGCTAGTAGGCTCCATGCTGTGAAATTGAACCAGTTGGACTCACAGCTGGGACTGCTATCCCGAGGCCGGGGCTCCAGCTGTGAGCCTCACGTGGCTGTTAGTGTGCCATGTTGGCTGTCAGTGCCCTGCAATGCCCCACTTTAGTCAGTGCAAGCGCTCCTCGTGAGGCTGTGCTCCACTGGTTGAAGGAAGGCAATGTGATACCAACAGCCGACTGAATTACCATGGTGGCCATAAGTCAACCTAAATAAGTCGTCCTAATTTTATACAGTAGACGAGCCCTCAGAGCTATCTTTAGAGAGGAGTGATGGCAGCATCTTCCCTTTTTTCTGCCTGTGCTTAAACTTATGACCTTGTCAGCCTTCCCACCCCCACTCGCACTTCTCATGTCAGGGAGTTCACTGCCCTTTACTGAAGCTGAAGAGGGGAGGGAGGAGAGATTTTCTTCTATAGTAGGTACTACTTATGTGTGAGCTGTCCCAGATCTTATTAGTGAGACTTCTCTCAGACCCATCCCTCAAATTGTGAAGCAAGGCCAGGTTTCTTAAAAGATTTCAAAACTAAAAGACAAGAAAACATCTTTACAAAGTTCTAGATTGTGTTTAGAATTTATTTTAAGGGCCTCCTAGCTTTGAAAAACTGTTGTAGGTGGGAGTAATGTTTCACTTAATACTAGAAAAGATTACAAATTGTCTATTTCTGCAAGTGATATCAAATCTGCTAGGTTTTATATTGACAGAGTTCATATGAAGAACTGTTGCCATCAGCTAAAAGGACCAGAGTAGAAGGCATATTGGAGAATGTGAAAGATGTTTATGCTAGCCAAAATGGAGAAGAGGAAAAGAGCTGGAACTTGTCTACGCGGACTACAAAAGACGGTAACATTTAACTTCTAACTTACCAACTCTGTTCTGTTTATGGTGAATGTCAGTTAATTCCATTATCTTGTGTTGTCTCTAAAGATGTATGACCATGCCTTCAACTTAGTCTTGGACTTGTTTCTGTAGGTCCTTAAATGATTGTTTAGCTGAGAAGTTTGAATTAAGAATATTATTTATTTGTATTATCATAGTGTCTAGGAGCCCCTATCATGGACCAGGATCCCATTGTACTAGGGACCGTACAAACACCGAAAAGACAGAATGTGGGGCAGAGTGTAGATCAAATCAGTGTAAGGACTGTATCTTTTTATATAGCTGTTCTTTTGCCACTAGTACAAGCTTCTGTGCTTTAGCTCATTTGATTTTTGCCCCTTCTTCCCTTTCACTTTTTGTGATCCCTCACAAGACCACATTCCTCTTAGCTCATTTATAAGAGGATTTTCTGCTGTACTTCCATTTGTTTAAAAATTCAGTAAAGTTAAACAGTATCTGATTCATTAGTACTTCCGCTAAGGTTTGTGTTAGGTTTTAAAGTGGAGCTGTGCCTTAAACTAACTATATAAAAATGGCACTTTCTTACCTGACAGGTCTCCTGTGTAGTCAATATGTTAATGACAAAAACAAGTTTTGACTCTTGTTAACCATGAAGAGGAAACAGCTAAAATTGAATTAGTTGGCATATCAGTATTTGTTATTGAGTTTGATTTTTTTACTAAGGTCCAATCGACTACACCTGTGAAAACCTATTAAAGTAACAAAGTTGCACAGGTGCAGGAGGCAAGATTTTGGAGGAGGCATAGGAAGTCAGTCTGCGTACACACAGCTAGAATGCTAGGTGCACTTGCATCATCTCTGTAAACAGTTCTGTTAATAAACAGCCAGATTAATTTTAGTAACATACAGTCTTCTCATGTTATTACCCAGCATGCGGTATGTGTAACATCTACCCTTTATAGCAGTGGTGGGCAACCTGCGGCCCACAGGCTGCACGCGGCCCGTCAGGGTAATCCACTGGCGGGCTGCAAGACATTTTCTTTACACTAACTGTCCACAAGCACAGCTGTCCGGAGCAACCAGTGGCTGCGGTTCACCATTCCCTGCCAATGGGAGCTGCGGGAAGTGGCATGGGTTGCAGGGACATGCTGGATGCCACTTCCCACAGCTCCCATTGGCCAGGAATGGCGAACCACGGCCAGTGGGAGCTGTGGGCAGCCATGCCTGTGGACAGTCAACATAAACAAAATGTCTTGCAGTCTGCCAGCGGATTACCTTGACGCTTTGGAAAAAGCAAAAGGGGCATAATTTGGCTGCTGTTGTATCTTTTATTACTAGTATCATGCACGATGGAAAGAACCCAGCATATCTTTGATCACAGGCTGTTTTCAGGACTCGGACAAAAAAACAACCACCACCCTCTCATAAACTAAGATCATTTGATATGGAGCCATTGGGAGAATAAATATGGAACCTACCAGAGCTACTTCTAGAACCTGAGTAGAAGTATACTTCTGATATTTTAGAAAGTATTTTTGTACTGTTATTCATATGGGCAATAGCATAATTCTGTTCCAAGAATCCAACACTACTTGATGGGAGGGAAAACTAGATAAAATCTTAGAAAGATGCTTGTAGAAAATTACTTTTGAGAGTCCAAAATCATATTGTTGGACAACATGCTGTAACTTTTTTTTTTTTTTCCCCTCAACTGTTCAGGTTTTAATCCACTAAATGGGGTGTCTGTGCTCTCCGAAGACAGCGGTATTACTCCTTGCACAACTGGAAGTGCAAAGCATACGGGTGAGCAACGTAAATCATTTGATTTAGAAACTAGAACTAACTCTGCAAATTCAGATATCTTTCAGTCCATGAGAATGGAATGCTCTCAACCCGTAAGTATACAGGGACCAGATAGTACAAGTAACACATCTCCACCATGTACTGAAGTACTGTTGCATGCTGAGGCAGATAACTCACCAGAAGAATTTGTTCAAGCACATTTTGTAAATGAGAACACAGCAGGTGGACTGACAAGTTCTGAATTTTGTAACTGCATGGTATCAGAAGATGTGATTGATAATCAGAGTACCAACTTGTCAATGAACGAAGAAGGTGATCATAATGGAAAATATCAGAAACTTCAACAAGATGAAGAAAACCAGAGTTACACTATTACCAGTGAACAGTCTGAACAACTTAATGATGCTGATATTGCTGATCAGATGCAGCAGCTTGAAAAAGTCTTTTCAACAAGCATTGTGCCAGTAGACCATTCATACAAGACTCAAACTGACCCACATCAGAATCCTGTACAGGAAACCTCCATATCCATTCGGGAGAATCTTGAAAGTTCAATTAAAAACTTGAATGAATTCTCTTGTGGGCTAGAGGAACAACATGCTGGACAACATGAGCTAGAGAATGCAGTTACTGTAGGTGAAACTGTAGCCTTTGAGATTGCTGATGAGAGCCATGAATTCTTGTCTCAGGGACACGAACAGATCTTTATTCAGACTGCAGATGGGCTTATTCTGTCTCATCCAGGTACTGCTGTTCTGTCTCAAGCAGAAGGCATTGTGATTGTAACTAATGCTGATGGTACTACAATGCACATTCGCACCCCTGAGGGGGTTCCTTTGGAAACTGTGGAAGCACTACTGGCAATGGAAGCGGATGGCCAAAGCGAAGATATTTTGCTCTCGTGAAGTGGAGCCATAAATATAAACACCTGTTTTATTTATACATGCTTTCTTCTGGAAAAGACTGATCATATCAAATGTATATTTTTCTAATGTGAATATTGAAATTAACTTATTTGTAAACATTTCTATGACATGTACTTTTTTAAAACTTATGTTTATATTGGCAGTATTGCAACCAAAAATTCTAAGGAATGACTTTTGATTCAACTTGTGCTCTTAATTGAGTGTGTGTGAGGGGACGTGTGGATACCTGTCAACCTTAGTTTTGATGCACTGTTACCATTTTTGTTTTACTCTTTGGCCCAACAGAAATGCAATATAATGTGTTGCACTGCCTGTTGTCAGTGATATGCTGTATACTGGCAACCTGTATATGGGCAAAATAAAAACATTAAAAGGAGCTGTATTTTCTGTATATTAGAGGTTTTATCTTACCTGTACTAGAGCATTTTATCTTAATTGCAGTGTGTTGAATATTCAAGTTAACTTATTTTATTAGTGCACGTGACTTGTCACACAAATGTATAACTGGAAAAATAACTTATCAGCATTTCAGTATTCCAAGTAAACTTTCATTTTTCAAAAATGATACTGTGAAAGGTGACAGTATAAACGCCAAGATCACAACACAGCTCAGCATGGGCTACTATCCAGGCTTGACTTCTGTAAGATAGCAGGCAAAGATACCAGTCCTGTAGAACCCCAAAGCATTATCTGATTCTTGCTAATGTTCTGAAGAGTATCTGACCAGGTTTATTTAAGATGCAAGGTAAAGTCAAATAGTGCTGATGCTGTATGACAACCAATTGAGATGCTTATCTGAACATTAATCTGCATTTTTTATATGATAGCTAGTTTTTTCTTCAATTTCCTTCCTCTCACAGGCTCTTCTTCTTCTGTGATAGAACTTTGTATAAGACCCCATCTTTTTGGCCAAACAGAAGCACCATCTTTCAGAGACTGTCACTATTAAGTAAGCTTTGCTCTTGCTAATAACAAAGCAGACCTCTACCCTTAGATCAGCCCAGTCTTCATCATATTTAAAAAAGTTTTTCTCCTAGACATAGCACTGAATTTTAACCTCTTATCTAAGCAAGATAAGGGAGAAGCTAACAAAGTTTCTGCTGCCAATTAGCTGCTGGTATCTTCTATCTCACTGGCAGGCTTCAGAACATGACCTGGTACTGACACAGCATTAAATATAATGCTCTGGTGGATGACCACCACCTGTCTAGACAAGTGAAGTACATTCATATTCATCCCGATTACTACTGATCACCCAAATAAGCCTGTCTGCTCTAAAATGCTGCCTAGGTGACCACAAACATCCTTAAATAGCTAATGACCTTCCTCTTTTTCTTACCTCAGAAGGTCACAATGGGTAATTGTTCCTCCACCTCTAAAGCCTGCAAGACACTGTCCTCTCCAAGTTTCTCAACATCTGTATGAAGTTGGGTGAGAGTTATGGAGAACAAAGAAGTACCTGCAATATGTAGATGACTTCTCCTTCAGTCCAGTATAAGCAGCACTGTGTCTCAGCTTTCTCAATACAAAGGCAGCAAAGTCACCTGAATGAAGAGCATCAGACTAAAGCTGAATCCAATCAAGATAGAGATTACAATAAGATGGAAGTGCTCTGAAGAACTTGCCTCTTTAACATCATTCAGATTGTTGGATTAGCCTGCAGTTTTGGGCTCTGTTTTGGATGCCCACAATGGCCACTTCATTTATGATTGTCCAGAAAATTAGGTTGGCCATAGCCTATCAGATGTAGGCCTGGACACTAATTATGTATTTGACTTCCAGTTTGATTCTTGCAAGTTGTTAAGGCTGAAACATACCTCAAAGAAGCCCCAATTACTACCAAATGCAGTATCCTACTAACCTGGGTCACCATGAAAACTTCTCCCCCTATGCTGTGCTCTGCATTAACTCCCCATTGAAAAGCATCTAGTTTGAGGACTTTGAGTGTCAAGACTTTGTGGTTAGGACTGCTATCTGAGAAAGCACCTTTTCCATTGCAACTGTGACCTTGCGTGATGGCTGCATTCCATCAGAAAAAACTCCTAACCAGCAGGCCGGCTCAGGAATGCAGAAGACTATTTCCACAGGCACAGGACCTAAATTCTGGTATTTTCTGCTGCAAGAAATAAGAGCGATCTACAGACCTTACCATATGCAGGACTAGATGCAAAACTCATTTCTTCAACTTTACTTCCCCCAATAATTTGTCCATGAGCATCGTAGATCCACTCTCATAATTTTAGTAAGTTTTGTATTTAGAATCATAGGACTGGAAGGGAATTTGAGAGGTCATCTAGTCCAGTCCCCTGCACCCATGGCAGGACTAAGTACTATCTAGACCATCTCTGACAGGTGTTTGTCTAACCTGCTCTTAAAAATCTCCAATGATGGAGATTCCACAACCTCCCTAGGCAATTTATCCCAATGCTTAACCCCCCGAAAGGGAATTTTTCCTAATATCCAACCTAAACCTCGCTCGCTGCAATTTAAGCCCATTGCTTCTTGTCCTATTCTCAGAAGTTAAAAATAGCCATTTTTCTCCCTCCTCCTTGCAACAACCTGTTATGTACTTGAAAACAGTTATGACCCCTCTGTCTTCTCTTTTCCAGACCAAACCCATTTTTTAATCTTCCCTCATAGGTAATGTTTTCTAGACCTTTAATCATTTTTGTTGCTCTTCTCTGGACTTTCTCCAATTTGTCCATCTTTCCTGAAATATGGTGCCCAGAACTGGACACAGTACTCCAGTTGAGGCCTAATCAGTGTGCTGTAGAGCAGAAGAATTACTTCTTGTGTTTTGCTTACAACACTCCTGCTAATACATCCCAGAATGATGTTTGCTTTTTTTTTTTTTTTTTGCAACAGTGTTACTGACTCATGTTTAACTTGTATCTAAACTGTATTCATAACTACTTATTGCTGATTTTCTCATTCTACTGCTCTAGAATTTCTTTTTAACTATTAGAACTTCAGTGAGAGTATAGTAGCTTACAAGCCTGTCAGGTGCAATCTTTTCTTTGTTCAAAGGAGACCGTCTGCCCAAATAGTATGAGGAGAAAATTTAACACCCATTTTTTTTCTGCTAGTACATTGTAAACATCCATGAGAACTTGAAATGTCCTATTACACTTCTTACTGTATTTATTGCTAGGAAGTAGTGATACTATGAAATCTCTAGTGAAAGTTCAAAGTAGCTTTAAGAGAAAAATATACACAATTTCTAGTATAGCAATATCTGTCAACACAAAGGGTTTTCCGATTACTTATTTAATGGGGTTAATCAAAATGCTGGTGTAAAGCTTAGTCATGTATAATCTCGAAGTTTTAAAACATTTAGTGCTTTTGAAAGGGGCTGGTTTGACAGCTCGAGAGCACTGAACTGTTACCACAGCAGGCTCAGTGGCTGTGGAAGCTTCTCCATGCTGTCCTGCCCACCCCGTGGAGGGCCATCCCTCTCCTGGAGGGACCACTTAGGAGTGAAGCAGTAAATATTTCCATGATCATTCGATCTTTGGCATGTCAGAGAATAAGGGCTCCTCTTTCACCTGTTAGCCCAAAACTAACAGTCATTTTATTGTAGCTGGCAGAAGCAGATCTAAGGGTGCTTATAAACAGCTCTACAATTTGTGTAATAGTTTCAGAACTTATAGTTTTTCAACATAGGAGAGTCATATTGTAAGAACAGAGAGGCATTTTATTGTTTGGGCAAAGTGAGAATAAGCTGGATATAGTGATACTTCTAGATTTGTATATATTCACTATAACAAAACCTACTTCATTAAGGAACTGACTCTGCCATTGGTTTAAATAGCAGCAGAACTCTCCATGCCACAGTGGTACACTTTCAGATCTTAGTAATTGCCTATGCCACCCTGAAACTTCAGAAAATCTGTGTGGTATGTACACAAGGAAAATACAGAACATGTTTTGTTTTTGATTTTGTGTATTGTGACAGTTCAAAACAGAAGTAGCAAGACTTTCAGTGGGTGTCAAATTTGGTGTCAGACGAATGATGGTCCAAGGGTGAGGGCTCTAGCCTAGGGCTCCTGTGACCCAGGTTCAGTTCCCTGTTCCACTGCAGTCTTCTATGTGAACTTAGGCACAGATCCTCAAAGGTATTTAGGCACCTAACTCCCATTGATTTCAACTGAATTCAAATAAATACCTTTGAGGATTTGGCCCTTAGCCTCTCTCTACTTTGGTGCCCTATGTGTAATCTGGGGATAATAGCACATCTAAAATTGTGAGGTGTTCAGATACTACAGCAAAGGAGGTAATACAAGTACCTTATTGTTTTATATCAACCAAGAGGAGGAGTGACAAACGAAACAAATTAAATACAAACAGAGGAAAAACAGATTTTAATAACCTTATAAAAATACAACATATAATTAACCTGTCAGTTTGTTGCTGCTTCAGTGTCACATGAGTATTATTAGAAGGAGTCTTAAACGCTACACTTGTCTATGTCCTGTTTCCAGCAACATGCTTTCTAGCAGTAGTTTACTGCTGTTTTCAATATAGGGCTGGTACAACCAAGATGATAAATAAACCATCATAAGATCTTGGTCAGCAGTATGAGCAATCTCTTGCGCAATTGTTTGCTTAAGTCGTAGTTCCTTCTTGTACATTTCAGTGAGCTTGAAAGAAATCTCATCTGAAACGGATTGAACAATTATACACACTATTTCTAATCATATATAAGCAACTCTGAAAATAATAAATCAATACTTGTTATACTAATCATTTTTTTAAAAAAATAGCTATTATAGTATACAAGCTTTTATAACTAGCCTCTCTAGGTAAGTCAGCCATCCTGATCTTAACAAGAGTTAACAGTCCTTTCATTGCAATATGAAATGCCAAATTTATTGCTCATGTATTGGATATATTTCTACACACAGATGTATAAAATCTCCTTTTATTTCTACATCTCAACAGCAGTGTCTTAGAACCAGCTATAAAAATGGTACTATTTTAAGCCATTTCTTTAAAGGGACATGGTTTAAAAATGTAAAGGTCTTACAATACTTTGAATAAAAATTCTGCATAAATGTTCTGGATATCTTGATATTTTTGGGCAACTAAACCATAATCTGCATACTATATAAACCCAAATAGTGCGAGTGCATGAGCATCAGGAAGTAACACTGATCTGTTTAACTAACTACACTATTTGTGAGAGTGAAGAATAAATGGTGAAAATAGTTTGAAACTGGAATGTTTGTCTAATGTACGGAGTTACTAGTAATGCTGGTAAGGATATTTTTTAAAATGTATCTGGCTATTGTCCCTTGAATTGTTCAACCCAGTAAGTGAACAAAATATTTGACAATAAGGGGCCATGGCTGCATTCCTTGTTCACCCAAAATTCCAATGGAATTCAGCCAGAATTGTAGGTAAAATTATTACAACCACATTTCTTTGGACTTTTTCAATAAGAGAGGGTCCAGCACATCCCCTTTCCCCTGCCAGTCTTCTGGTTGGCAGATACCAAGACATGAGAATCCCACTATTCTAGGGCAGTGAACTGAGGAGCGGGGGACACACTGCACAAAATAACTACTTCCAATTAATCAGAGAAACACATCTGTTGCCATCCAGTTCCTGAGTTCCAAGAGTTGTAAAACTGCAGTAATGCTACTCGTCAGACAGATGCACTTCAAGCCTGGTAGGTTTTTTTAGGTTGTTAAATAACTGGAAGGGCAGAGAAGGCCTCACCTATACTTTGTCACTAAGTGAATGCTGGAAGGATCTATATTCCCTATTTTTAGTGACAGAGAGCAATGAGCCTTCTCCTTCCTCAGTCTGTTCATCCTCTGGATCAGAGCCCCTTTAAAACTTCTGTAACTGACAATTAACTGAGGTGGGACTCCCATCTCTCACCTAAGAATAAGCCCCATTCTACAAATTGGACTGTAAAATAGGACTCATTGCTTCCAGACAGGAGAGATTTTCGCTCTTTGTATAGGGAGTAGCTATTGCAGCTTTGACACTTCTAGCAGCTGCAGATGCTTGTTTTAACTGGATCTGTCTGTATGTCTTAACACTAATTATAATGTGTGAGTTGCTTTGCAATTTACATGAACTGTCAGCGGCGATAACCTCAGTCAGTGGTTCACAAACTTATTTGATTGTGCCCCCTTCTTTGTGGCTGTAGTTGTTTGTGCCCCCTCCCTTAGATACATATACTATTGGCCAGGGAGAATGAAGAACAGCCGCTGCTGGCTAGGCACCCAGCTCTGAAGGCAGCATTGTGCTAGCAGCAGTGCAGAAGTAAAGGTGGCAAAGTGATATTTGTCAATATCACTTTTCATGGCAGACTTCATGCCCCATTGCCACCCTTACTTCTGCCTCACCAAGGGGCTGACAGCTGGAGCTGCTGCTATCTTCGGGTGAGGGACTGCGGGAGGAGGGGCAGGAGAGCCGGAACCTGGGCTACCTCCCAGTGAGGGCTGGGGATGGGGGGAAGAGGAGGGGAGAAGGAGAGCTCTAACAGTGGGGCTCCATCTAACTCCTTTATCCCCTTCTCCCAGGTGTGCACAGCCCTTCTGCAGGAGCCCCAGGCGGCTGGGGCTAACAGCCAGGGCTCTTTTTTTTTTTTTTTTAAAGGCTCACATCTCCCTTGACACATTCCCACACCTCCCTACGGAGGTGCGCCCCATAGTTTGAGAATCACTGCTTTAAGTTAATTGATGCAGTAACTTATCTATTGCTTACTCAGTTAGAAAGACAGACTCTCTCACTACAAAAGGCAAAGTTACAATCTTATCTAGATCAAAGTTAACAGGGCATATTTTTCAGTTCTTCTAAATTACTATTTCAATTTCAAATGACATCAAATGTCTTTTAAAATGCTCCTTATTGGGAAATACTAATGGATAACTTACAAGTAAACAATATTCTACTTACAGAAGTACATAGTGGGCCATGTGTGAAAGAGTGGTATCCTGCAATCTCCACTTTCATAATGGTATGTTTCTAAGTCACAAATTCCTTTAGTAGTTGAACATAGTTTTTCCATTTTCAGTTGTATTTTTGCCTGAGAATGATGAGAGTTTCAAGTTAATAAACATTTGGGGCATTTATGCTACTAAGATCTTACAAGTATTAACTATTAATGAAGTTCAAAACCACTTTGTGACTACCTCAACCAGATTCATGAAATTTCTAATTCACTTTTATGGCTGCAAACAATAGCTATTATATTATGGGGGGAGGGATAGCTCAGTGGTTTGAGCATTGGCCTGCTAAACCCAGGGTTGTGAGTTCAATCCTTAAGGGGGGCCATTTAGGGATCGGGGCAAGAAATCAGGGATTGGTCCTGCTTTGAGCAGGGGGTGGACTAGATGACCTCCTGAGGTCCCTTCCAACTCTGATATTCTAATTCTTTTAGTGGGACTAATATAGAGATTTCATGTGACAAACACTTGGTGTTTCAAACATTGCATATACAGTTTTACTTCTATTTTGAATATTTCCCTATTTTTAGTTTTCTTTTTCAATCCTAAATCCAAGTTTACCACAGAGAAAGTTTGGTAAAGCTCTATCTCGATAGTCTTGTTTTTCTTCCTTTATAACAATTTAGTACTGGTGAAAGGGGCTGGATTGAGAGTGAAAGTTGCTCTTTCCTACAGAACAAGTACAGCACAGGCACTGAAAGTGCAAGCTTCTCTGCCAACGTCCCCCAGCTTTAACCTGGTAGGACCACCTCTAGGTATGGAAAAACAGTTCAGTCTCTATGCCATTTCAATCTTTTACTCCCTCCGAAGACTGCCAATAATTAGGATAGTCAGTGCTAACTGCAGTGTGCGCACTTTTCCATACTAGTAGTCCTGAAGTATTAGAAAGGTAGAACGGAATTAACTATTGTGCATTATCAAAGGTAACAACTGACAGAGCTAACCGATAGGTCTCAAAATGTAACCGTAAACAGACAATCATCATTCAGTAGGTCTGTTTCCACTGGGGTCCTGGAGGGATAGGTTCTTAACCCTATGCTATTTAATATTTTTATCAATGATGTGGAAGAAAACATAGAATAATCACTGATAAAGTTTGCAGATGACACACAAATTGGAGGTGGGGTACATAATGAAGAGGACAGGTCACTGATTCAGAGCAATCTGGAGTGGTTGGTAAACTGGGTGTAAGCACACTATGTCTTTTTAATATGGCTAAATGTATATACATCTAGGAACAAAGAATGTAGGCCATACTTATAGGATGGGGGAAGGATGTGACTGAAAAAGATTTGGGGGTTGTAGAGGATAATCAGCTGAATGTGAGCTCCCGGTGTGACACTGTGGCCAAAAGAGCTAATGTGATCCGGGGATGCATAAACAGGGGAATCTGAAGAGTAGAGAGGTTATTTTATCTCTGTATTTGGTACTGCTGTGACTGCTGCTGGAATATTGTGTCCTGTTCTGATGCATGTCATTCAAGAAGAATGTTGATAAATTGGAGTGGGTTCAGAGAAGAGCTACAAGAATGATTAGAAAACCTGCCTTATAGTGACTGAGCTTCTTGAGTCCATCTGTTTAGCTTAACAAAGAGATGGTTAAAGGGTGACTTGATTATAGTCTATAAGTGTCTATACAGGGAATAAATATTTTAAAAGGGCTCTTCAATGTAACAGAGAAAGGTATAACATGACCCAGTGGCTGGAAGCTGAAGCTAGACAACTTCAGACTGGAAATAAGGTGTAAAATTTTAATGGTGAGAGTAATTAACTACTGGAACAATTAACTAAGGGTCTAGTGCATTTTTTATCACTGACAATTTTTAAATCAAGATTAAATCAAGATCTTTTAAATCATAAAAGATATGCTCTAGGAATTATTTTGGGGAAGTTCTATGGTCAGTGTTATACAGGAGGTAGATGATCACAATAGTCCCATCTGGCTTTGAAATCTATGAAACCATTAATAACATCATTGAGGCTGGTAGCAGCATCTTACAGTAAAGAATTTAGTAGCATCATGGTCATGCTGTAAACTCCTGAATATATATGGTACATATGATTACAAACAGTGGAAAATAATGTATATATATGCATTGTCCAATCCACCACAAGATGCTTAGACTTTAATTGCTCAACAGGAACGACAACTTACTTACATCAGTGCATTTAATGGGCTAAGTCATGACAGTAACTCAAACTAAGAAACAGAAGCATTACTCTTACTTTCTCCAGAGAACCAAACTTGATGGGGAATCTGGAGTATTTTCCTGCTTATACCAATCATTGGAATTTTCTCAAGTTTGCACAGAACTACTCAATCTATCATCATACCAATATCATTTTAATAGGCATTTTTCTTTATAGCTAAGGGATATTAAAGTTATTCTAATTAAGAAATAAAATTCAGAGTAAGTTAACATGAAATTATTTCTGCAAAGTGAAAAGGCTGTACATTTTTTCTTTTGATTTGTATTACTTTTTCTCTATTTTTAATTTAGGTTAACTATACCATTCTGAAGGTATGAACTACTATTACAGTAGGAACATCACTTATCTTTACCTGTATCAGCTATTTCCAAAATTATTGAGGTGACCATTCATAACAGTGTGTCCACTCATTAAGTAAGTTAGATAACAAATATCCACTCTGTTCCCTAAAGAGATGGGAACTGTAACACAGAACTGGAAGATTGGAAACTGAATTATGTCCAATCAAACAAAATATAGTTCTTAGGTTGTGTTTACACTGCTTTCAGAAATATGAATACAACATGTGGACATACCCAATCTAACTTTATTTAGCTAGCGTGAATAATAATAGCAGTGAAGCTGTAGCTGCATGGGATTGCTGGTCCTGTATGTACACAGGGTCCCAGGTGGGGTTGTACAGCCTGTGCAGCTGTGCTTAACTGCTATTGTTACTTGAACTAGATTAAAGCTAGCTTGGGTAGCCTATACGTGCTGCGATCACACCTCTAATTGCTGCATAGACATATGCTTCTTGCTACCACATCATATTAGGTCTGAACTGTTCTATCCTCTAACTTGATGTTTGTTTTGTTTTGAAGATGGTGAAAGTTTAGGATTAGAAAGAATAGACAATAGGTACAATATTGGCATTGTATTATTTTGCAGAATATTTTTGTAGGGAATATACAGTTTGAAAGATCAACGAATGAACATTACCATGTTTTCCAAAGTCCCAAGCAATTCTGCACAGAACATCTCAAGTTCTTCATTATAGTCTTGAGACAGCTTTCCACAGTCAGAGGCAATGTTGTCACATTCTATCTCCAGCTTGTTATCTTTAAATCTAAACAAAAGCATATATTAGTGCAAATACCTCTGCACACCTTTACTCACATAGACTGTAGGAATTTAAAATCTATGCTATCCTCTATACTACTAACAAAAGGCTTGAGACTACAAGCCCTTTCTCACATGAGTAGTACAAAGGAATTGCTATACAGGATTAGATGAGTGGTTTAGCTAGTTCAGTGTTCAACTGTGGCTAGTACCAGATGGTTCAAAGTACAAGAACCCTACCTTAGGCAATTAAGGAATAGTCTGTCCACCAGGAAAAGGAAAGTTTCTTCCTAATGCCCATTAGTTACAGGTTGTCTTACGTTCTGAAGCAGGCATTATGTCCCTTCCAAAGTTATTGGCTTTTTAAAAACTTTACTATTGTAATTTTGTTATTCATGTGAATGGCCAATCCCTTTTTTAATCCTGCAAAGCTCTTGACCTCAGTGATATCTCGTAACATTGACTTGTGTGTCAGAGAAAACTCACCCGAGTAAGCGTTTGTAGGCTCAAGCTGTAATTTTGTAATTCAGCATTTTAAATATTTAATATTTGTTTATTATTTGTATGTATAAAAACATTTTGCTGCAAATACAGCTCTTATGAGGTTATCCAATTTTTATCTTAAACAGCCTTACCTGAATTTCAATATTTTGATTTTATACAATCACAAAATGCTAGTGGTATAGAATATGAAGCCTGTCCACCCTGTTGGTTTGGTTTTTTTTGTAAAGCTGCCCAATCAGGAAAACAAACTAGTTGCACAGTAAAAGTGACCTCTACATTGTCATTATTTGCAAGCCCTGTTAACATACTCACTGTGTGCCAATTTTCAAGTTTACAATTTTGTTTGCAGTACTAAATCCATTATTATTCAGGGTCTCCCATTTCATCATTAAATTATGCCAGTCTGCTGCGTTATCTTTAATTTTTCTTGCACTGACAGATAAAACAGGTCTTTTTGGAGCAACAGCTGCAGGACTCTTTGTTGCTTTAAAAAAGAGAGAGAGAGAAAATGCAAACTGGTAAAAATCTACAATAACAAATCAATTAACTGTTTTATGTTGTCATTACAGCTGTATGTGGCTGCATGCAGTATTTTCCTTGCTGTTCTGTTCCCGAATGCTGACTCAGTAAAATGTAGTTTACAGGCACCCTACTAACTTTAATCATAAATAAAGTTTCTAGCCTTTCACCATCAGTGTAAAATAACCACATTCTTAGGGTATTGAAAAAAATAAACTGCATGTTGAGGTATTCCATTAAAACACCTAACTAATGCTGTAAAACCACTAATAAGCAATCCTAGAGTATTTTGCCAATACAAGTAATGGCTATGTTTTCTGAAGTGAAATTTTAATGTAGCACTTCTTGGCAAGAAGTCACTAACTCTGTTAGGACTCAGTCCTTTTCGTAGTGGTCTCTATCATGAATATTTCAGTATGTTTGCCCAGGCCAGGAAGCACTATGTGTGAAATCCTGGCACTACTGCAGGCAATGGGAGTTCTGCCATTGACTTCAATAGGGCCAAAACGTCACCTTATATTTTTTACAGGATTTTAATGACAATGCAAGGCTTTGATGTTGCAAAAATTTATATACATGATTAATTTTACACAGGTGAGCATCAATGGAACATCGATTCGATGGAACTACTCATCTATGTAAAAAGAAAAGGAGTACTTGTGGCACCTTGGAGACTAACCAATTTATTTGAGCATAAGCTTTCCTGAGCTACAGTTCACTTCATTGATGAAGTGAGCTGTAGCTCACAAAAGCTTATGCTCAAAGAAATTTCTTAGTCTCTAAGGTGCCACAAGTCCTCCTTTTCTTTTTGTGAATACAGACTAACACGGCTGCTACTCTGAAACCTGTCATCTATGTAGTTACTCATATTTGCAATCATTGCAGATTCAAATGATAACCTATTTCTGTCCTCAACTTTGCTGTTCATCACATAAACAGTTTCTGGACATTAGCAAAGCAAGCTCAGATTTCAGAGGTAGTGTCTCTAGTAATAATAATGTTATTTATAAACATACACTGAGTGTGACCGTACATACAATTGATGCTAATTCTCTACACAGCTAAATTATTTTTCATCGAAGGATCTCAAAGTGCTTCACGAACATTAAAACTAACAACGCTGACGCTTTAATGGTAATTTGTTAAAATACAATATTAAGAGCCAAGGAAGCGCGGGGGGGGGGGGAGAAACTTTTAGAAGGCCCCTCATTTTTGAAGACTCTGTGGTTTCAGTGTGGCCACCCCGCTGAACGTTACGCACAGGAAGAGTCCCATCCCCTTGGCTTCACGCTGCTGCGCGGGCTGACGGCTCCGCGAGATCGAGGCCCCACAGCTGCAGCCCGCGCTGGCAGATCTCCTTCACGTTTGAAAATGTAACGGTAGTAACGGAATATCACTAACGAAATGCGCGTGCAGCCTGGCTCAGGTGCCCCGGGAAGGGGGGAAGGGCGGCGCCAGAACCGGGCTTACCATGAGAAGGCAGCGCCCCTGTGCGCGCACGCGGCGGGTACCCGACCCGCGGCGCTGGAGACGGACACTCACCCACCCACCCCTCCTCCCATGGGCTCCAGGCCTCACTCACCTGCCATGTCCCGAGCCCCGCCGCGATAGGGCCCCCGGCCGGGCCGCGCCCCGCCTTCCCTCGGAAGTGCGCTCACGTCCGGCCCCGCCCGTCCTGGGCCCAGCCGCCGTCGCTCAGCCGCGCCCGGCCCGGCGGCTTAGTCTTCCCTCTCCGGGGGGCCTCGGAGAGGCAGCCTCCGCCCGGCCGGGAGACATGAGGGCCCCGGCCCCTTGCTGAGGTGAGTCAGGCAGCCGCCGCTCAGGGCTTCTCCTCACGCCTTCACGCCTCCACCCCTTCTCTCCATCAGCCCTTCCCCCAGCCGCCCCTTTTCCCTTCCTGTGCCCCCCACGTCCCCCTGCCGCCGTACAGCTCTGTCGCTGGGGCTCCAGCAGAGGCTGAAATAGGGAAACTCCCCACCCCACCCCAGGGCTCCCCTCTGCTGTTGGAAAGAGCCTAAGAGGTGGGGGTCGCTCGCCCGCCCCTCTGCGAGGCTGGGGATACTTGCACCCGCTTTGAACTCTGCTTCCCTCGGTGAGCAAAGGGCCTGGAGGCGCTTGGGAGCCCCGCTTCATTTCATCCTTCAGCAGCCCTGTGAAGCCGCTGCTGCTGCTGCCGCTCTGCGGTTTGCTGCCTGTCGAGCTCCCCGCATGGGGAATCTGTTGCGCATGGCCGGTACCGGTGTGGTGGTCGGGATTCGGCTAATCCGGTAAATTTATCCTGCAAACATTGTAAAACCTGGGGTGGCGTTAGGAGGATGTATGCGGCGCGGTTGTAACCGTGTCGGTCCCAGGATATTAGAGAGAAGCTGGGGGAGGTAATACTCACAGAAGCTGGTCCGGTAAAGATATTACCTCGCCTCCCTTGGCTTGCTAATCAGAAAGATGCCTAGCTTCACGCTCCCCATCCCACTTTTTATTTCTTCGGAGGGTGGAGTGGGAAACTTTTTTTTAAAAAATTTTAGAATTAAATACAAAGAAAATGAAATCAACTTCCTAACCAAATTTCTCTGCGGTGTGTCTTAAAACAGATTGCAGAGTGTGGGGATGGAGGCAGGACAGTGAATGTCAAGCTATTTAATGGCAGGTTTCAGAGTAGCAGCCCTGTTAGTCTGTATTCGCAAAAAGAAAAGGAGTACTTGTGGCACCTTAGAGACTAACCAATTTATGTGAGCATAAATAAGCTATTTAATAATAGTTTAAAATGTGCTGACTTGTGCTTATTTTTATAAATAAGAAATTTAGTTAATAAAGTCTTGTAACATGGTTGGGACATCACAACAAGGTTGCTGCTGTAGTTAAAGCCACAAATCGGAAATTTATTTTAAGCTAAACTGTAAATAAACTTTGCATGCCCACTTTCATAAATGTAATTCCCAGTTCTTAGGTTACATGAGTGCTTTTAAGTAACATTTGTTACTTTCCTTAGTGTCTCTGCAAAAAGATTTTGTGGGGGAGAACTATTGCAATTTGACATGGGCTAGAGGATTAGAGTGGACAATGAGCTATAGGTAACTTATTATTTTAAGTATGGAAGCTTAGTTTTTGTTCAGCTGCTGTCATACGTGCAACACAATAACATTGAAATGTTTTTAAAGTTGCTAGTTTTTTTGTAAACACCTTAGAAATGAATGATTATGAAAAAAGGTGATATTGCAAACTAATGCCATGATCCTGCAACCTCTTATGTATGTGCTTACCTTTAAGCTCATGAGTAATTCCACTGAGTTCAGTCAGGCTATTGACGTAAGTAAAGTTAAGCGTTCTGTAAGTTTCAGTAGGATTGGAATCTAAATACACTGTGGAAGTGTCCAAAGATGGGGACTGTTAATCGTACTTGTGATTTGTTTGACTCCTTCAAATATTCACAGTATCAGTCTTGTGAATGTGAGGGTTCATTTCTTTAAGATTAAAATAATCTTGAGTAGTTTGAAGTTTAGTTTTTCAGTTAACATTTTTTTGAACCAATTGAAAGGATGGTGATGTAGTTATTTGTGCAACAGGACAGTATTTCTACGCTTTCATGCTTTTTGAATCTCTGTATCTTTGTTTCAGATGGTGAATATGCATTGCCTATGGGGGTACAAGGTGGACTACTCTAAAAGTTCTTGTCAATGAGCATTTTGTATTATATAAAAATATATTTACACATAGTTTGGATTTATAACTAGGAAGCCAAACATAAATAAAAATCTTAGTAACATCTGTATATATTAATTTTGTCTAAATCTAAGCTTCCACTGGCTCTTTAAACACACACAACAATGGAAAGTCTGCAACCTTTTTGAAATTTTCTGAGGCGACACTTTTAAAATCATTGACAGTATCCTGATGTTAGAACTGTAAGATTTTTGAAGACTACATTTTAAATGGGATGTAAACTATTGATTTAAAAAAAAAAATGTAGGTGCCAAATCTGAAAACCTAATAATGAGCGCGTAGGGGCACAAGTTGAGTTGCCCCTTAAATAATTTGGAAAACTATTTTATTACCATTTATACTCCTATAGTGCACAGAGGCCCCAGTTGAGGCTAGGGCCCATTGTACTAGGTGCTGTGCATATACATAACAAGAGATGGTCCATGCCCTAAAGAACTTAAATCTAAATAGACAAAACAAAGGGTGAAAAAGGGGAAATATTATTGTACAGACAGGGACTGAGGCACAGAGAGATGCAATAATTTCCTTGCGGTCCCAAAATCTGTGGCAGAGCATGGAATCAAATCCTCATCTTCTGATTCCCAGTCTTGTGTCTTAATTACAAGATATCTTCCTTTTCACTGTTTCACAGCTGTTGAGCCAGAGTCCCCATTATGGAGACTAGAGAAGTAGTAGTAGAGAAGTAATGGCCAGAGATACTGGCTGTGGTTTTTGTGGATGGAAAAGGAGGGAGCGCCTTTTCTTCATGGGGCTGTGCAATGCATCATAAGTAAGGTTAAGATTTATTCATGGGTATTTTTAGTAAAAGTCATGGACAGGGCCTGTGACCTGTCCATGACTTTTACTAAAAATATATATACCCTGACTAAATCTTGGGTACTCTGGAGGCGGGGCTCCAGGGGCGCTCTGGACGCACATGGTGGCCTGACACTGCCCCAGCAGTGAACGGTGCAGCTGGCCCTGTGGTCAGTGGCACCGGCGCCTGCAGAAGTCACTGAGGTCCCAGAAGTCACAGAATCTGTGACTTCTGTGACCTCCGTGACAGACCTGCAGCCTTAATCGTAAGGCACTTCATGTTTCTTATATTTCCACTGCAAAATCTCTTATTTACCCTGCTCTGATTTGTCACATATGGCAATCATGTTCTTGAAAATGGCAATTGCTGATTCCACTGAATATGCAGAACCATTCCTAAAATTGGTCTGGGACAACAGGTTATGCCAACCATTTGTCTTCAGTTTCCCTGTTACTATTAATGAAGGGGGAAAGTACTGTGTATACTTATTCATAAGCTGAATTTTTTTAGTAAAAAAAGGGAAGCACCAGAGAAGGGGGTCGGCTTATGAACGGGTACAGAGAGGGAGAGGTGGGACACAGCCCCTCCCCCAAACAGAGGGCGCAAGGAGAGGCAGCACAGCCAGCAGAGCTAGAAGGGAAGAGGTGGGAACAGAGTCTGTCCGCTTCTGGCCATGCTGCTCTCCCCCCAGCCTCCGAAGCAGCTGCAGCTCCAGGGCTGGCAGGCTGCAGCTGTGCTGCTTGGCCCCGCCCACTGGAGCATGCTGCGGCCATGCCCCCTGGCCCAGCTTGCTGGAACATGCTGCGGCCGCACCGCCCAGTCTGGCCTGCAGGAGCTGCTCCATCCAGGCCAGAGACATCCTCCACAGATAAGGTGGGAAGGGATGGGATGGGGAGAGTGTGGGGGTCCTGGGGTGGGGTCATGTGGGGGGTGGTCACAGGGTTACTCCCCTGACCCCCAGCTTCTCCCCACAACCAAAAAAATTTTCCTGCCACTTGCTGTCCCGGCCCGCCAGGGTAAGGAACTGGCAGGCCGGGACACTTTGTTTACTTAGGTTTACCTCGGGCCTGCGGACGCTCAAGATAAACAAACCATCTCGGCCTGCCAGTGGCTTATTCTCATGGCCTGGGAGCCAAAGTGTGCTGACCCCTGAATTATAGGGTTGGCTTATGAATGGGTCATAAAATTTTTCCATTTTTACTTATCCATGGGGGGGTGGGGAGAGTCAGCTTCTAAACAAAGTGGCTTGTGATCAAGTATACACGGTAGATACAAATGCTGTCCTCGAATAATCAATAAAGAAAGCATGTGTGGCCCAAAGATCGCTGTCCAGTAATTTAAACTCAGGCTGTATGTTTGAAACCTGATTCTCCTCTGTCTTGAGCTTTTATGTTTGTGCAAAGAGGTTATAAAATATGGCCATTTTGATTGTGGAGTGTTTTATACTTTTGCATTCATTTTTCACAGAGGTAAGTGATTGTGCAAGGCAGTGATGATTGGACCCATTTGTTTAATAACCTACAAAACAAACACATATTTTCATTGTTTAAAAAAAAACAAATGAGGACTCTTCAGCTTTGGAGTATCTCAAAGTCCTGCAGTACTTTAAAGTGAAGCTGAACTGTGTAACTACTAGAAAATGAAACTGCCTAAACTGTTTTTAATTGTGCAAGCCAAATGTAGCACAAAGAGTCAAAAGTAGATTTGTTTTTCTGATAACTATTACTTTTAACAATCTTGAGTTGAGGTAGGAATTCATGTAAAGGACTGAGGAGGAGACTTCTAATCTGATTTCTTCCTGTGTACATTAAGCCACCACTATCCTCCAGCTCAAAAACAAATAAACACACACTACTAAAACAGCAACAAAAACTTCCCTGGTAGTCATGGATCCCAAAATTCTTCTAGTCCTGACTTTGCCATTTACTTGTTGTATGGTCCAGAACAATTAGTTTAGGCACTGCTCGTACTAACTATTTCAAGCAGGTGTACCCCTGCACCCATGCAGATGGCCCAGGGGTCTTCTCAGATGGGACAGCTTGCAGGATCAAGGCCACTTTCAGATTCTCAGCCTATAAAGTGGGGGGGAAATAATATTCAACTATCTCACAAGGGTATTGTAAGATGATAAACTAAACCTCACAAGCACAAACACTGCTGATGTACTTTTTATAAACACTTCTTAAATTATAAAATGAACTATGACTTGTGTTGGAGAAAGCCAAAGTGAATTCTCAGAAGTTCTGTCTTAAGACATAGTGCCTGAGCCAATCCTTACTTTCATGAATAGTTTCACTGGAGTCAGTGGGAGAACTCATATGAGAGCAGTTTGTCACAAAGGCCCAATAATCTGTGATAGTGTTGTTTAATATTTGAATGTATGACAGAGTCTTTGGAGACTTTTATAGTATTTTTAAGTAAGATAACGTTTTTCATATGGCATCACTGGGTGTGTATGGCCCTATTCAAACTATAACAATATGCAAGGTGAAATCCTGACTCCGTTGAAGTCCATGGTAAAATGCCATTGTCTAAAGTGGGGCCAGGGGTTTCACTCGCAGTTCCCATCTCAAGGAGACTTTGATTTAGGTAGATGGGTAAATTAGTAAAAATCTCATGGCAGGATGGGAATACAGCAGTTGGAGGAGGAGGAGATGTTGCTTTGTAGGTTGTGTGACGGGTTCGGTCACGGAGACCTCCTTGGGACTGTCACCTGATGTACTGAAACTATCTCTGAGCCCATTTTCTCTGTCAGCTGGGGACTCCAGAACCCTGGCTTGTTGAACCAGACATGCTAGTCTGCTGCAACACAGACCCAGGTCTGAACCACACCCCCAAAGCTGCAGGCTTTAACTGAAAACTACTCAGCAGGTTACCTATCTCCAGCACCCAGACACCCAGCTCCCAATGGGATTCAAACCCCAAATAAATCTGTTTTACTCTGTATAAAGCTTATACAGGGTAAACTCCTAAATTGTCTGCTCTCTATAACACTGATGCACAGAGAGAGATGCACAGCTGTTTGCTCCCCTAGGTATTAATCACTTACTCTGGGCTTAATAATAAACAAAAGTGATTTTATTAAGTATAAAAAATAGGATTTAAGTGGTTTCAAGAAATAACAGACAGAACAAAGTGAGTTACCAAGCAAAATAAAACAAAACACACATGTCTAAGCCTAATACATTAAGAAACTGAATACAGGTAAATCTCACCCTCAGAGATGTTCCAATAAGTTTCTTTCACAGACTAGACTCCTTCTTAGTCTGGGCCTAATCCTTTCGCCTGGTACAGTTCTTGTTAGTTCAAACCCAGGTGGTAACTAGGGGATTCTCATGACTGTAGCCCCGTTGGTTCTGTTCCACCCCCTTTTATAGCTTTGGCACAAGATGGGAATCCTTTCTTCTAAATGGAAAGGCACCAGGTTTAAGATGGATTCCAGTATCATGTGATATGTTCACATTACCCACAGGTTTCAGAATAGCAGCTGTGTTAGTCTGTATCCGCAAAAAGAAAAGGAGGACTTGTGGCACCTTAGAGACTAACCAATTTATTTGAGCATAAGCTTTCGTGAGCTACAGCTCACTTCATTGGAAGTGAGCTGTAGCTCACGAAAGCTTATGCTCAAATAAATTGGTTAGTCTCTAAGGTGCCACAAGTCCTCCTTTTATTACCTACAGGCTGGCCCCCACATCCTCAAGAAGGCTTGCAGGTAAATAAACCATTGACAACCAATTCTCCTAGTTAATGGGAGCCATGAAGAGTCTAAGCTACCATTAATAGCCCACACTTTGCATAATTACAATAGGACCTCAGAGTAATACTTCATATTTGTAGTTTCAGATACAAGAATGATACGTGCATACAAGTAGGATGAACACACTCAGTAGATTATAAACTTTGTAATGATACTTTACAAGAGGCGTTTTGCATAAAGCACAATTCAGTTACATTATATTCGCATTCATTAGCATATTTCCATAAAAGATATGCAGTGCACCATCACAGGTTGCATAAACTGTTTTCTCACATCTTCTTTATTTTAATGGATTTGTTTTCAATAATATTTTAAACAATAGTTGGCCTTGAGCTATAAGGTTGAAATGGAGAATTAGCGATGGAAATCAAGCCAAAAAAAGTGAATTTTGTAAGTGTTTCAGGGTCCAAAGATAGCACACTGAATTCTGGTGGGAAAATATCAGCAAAATAAAATCTTGAAAATTGAGACACCAAAATCATTCATAGTAATGGGGATGTTAAAATGGTGATCAGTATTTTTTAAAAACCGAGTTTGTATAGCACTGTAATGTGTATGGTGCTTCCCAATAGTGTGCCAAACAAATAACATTTCCTTTCCTCAAAAAACATACAGTACAGGCACAATTGGATACATACTGTACATGTGCATGGTCCCTATCACTAGAATGCTTCACAGAATAGTTGAGGTTTTAGACATTTTTAGAATTTTGTAAATCCAGTTTTTATTATATTCTTAGGGTATGTCTACACTACGGAATAAGGTCGAATTTATAGAAGTCGGTTTTTTAGAAATCGGTTTTATATATTCGAGTGTGTGTGTCCCCACAGAAAATGTTCTAAGTGCATTAACTCGGCGGAGCGCTTCCACAGTACCGAGGCTAGAGTCGACTTCCGGAGCGTTGCACTGTGGGTAGCTATCCCACAGTTCCCGCAGTCTCCGCTGCCCATTGGAATTCTGGGTTTAGATCCCAATGCCTGATGGGGCTAAAACATTGTCGCGGGTGGTTCTGGGTACATATCGTCAGGCCCCCGTTCCCTCCCTCCCTCCGTGAAAGCAAGGGCAGACAATCGTTTCGCGCCTTTTTTCCTGAGTTACCTGTGCAGACGCCATACCACTGCAAGCATGGAGCCCGCTCAGGTAACCGTCACCCTATGTCTCCTGGGTGCTGACAGACGCGGTACGGCTTTGCTGCACAGTAACAGCAACCCATTGCCTTCTGGCAGCAGACGGTGCAATACGACTGGTAGTCGTCCTCATCGTGTCCGAGGTGCTCCTGGCCACGTCGACTGGGAGCGCCTGGGCAGACATGGGCGCAGGGACTAAATTTGGAGTGACTTGAGCAGGTCATTCTCTTTAGTCCTGCAGTCAGTCCTATTGAACCGTCTTATGGTGAGCAGGCAGGCGATACGGACTGCTAGCAGTCGTACTGTACCATCTTCTGCCAGGCAGGCAAGAGATGAGGATTGCTAGTAGTCGTATTGTACCATCTTCTGCCAGGCAGGCAAGAGATGAGGATGGCTAGCAGTCGTACTGTACCATCTTCTGCCGAGCAGCCATGAGATGTGGATGGCATGCAGTCCTTCTGCACCGTCTGCTGCCAGCCAAAGATGTAAAAGCTAGATGGAGTGGGTCAAAACAAGAAATAGACCAGATTTGTTTTGTACTCATTTGCCTCCTCCCCTGTCTGGGGAATCATTCCTCTAGGTCACACTGCAGTCACTCACAGAGAAGGTGCAGCGAGGTAAATCTAGCCATGTATCAATCAGAGGCCAGGCTAATCTCCTTGTTCCAATAAGAACGGTAACTTAGGTGCACCATTTCTTATTGGAACCCTCCGTGCAGTCCTGCCTGAAATACTCCTTGATGTACAGGCACCCCCTTTGTTGATTTTAGCTCCCTGAAGCCAACCCTGTAAGCCGTGTCGTCAGTCGCCCCTCCCTCCGTCAGAGCAACGGCAGACAATCGTTCTGCGCCTTTTTTCTGTGCGGACGCCATACCAAGGCAAGCATGGAGGCCGCTCAGCTCACTTTGGCAATTAGGAGCACATCAACCACCACACGCATTATCCAGCAGTATATGCAGCACCAGAACCTGGCAAAGCGATACCGGGCGAGGAGGCAACATCAGCGCGGTCACGTGAGTGATCAGGACATGGACACTGATTTCTCTGAAAGCATGGGCCCTGCCAGTGCATGCATCATGGTGCTAATGGGGCAGGTTCATGCTGTGGAACACCGATTCTGGGCTCGGGAAACAAGCACAGACTGGTGGGACCGCATAGTGTTACAGGTCTGGGACAATTCCCAGTGGCTGCGAAACTTTCGCATGCGTAAGGGCACTTTCATGGAACTTTGTGACTTGCTTTCCCCTGCCCTGAGGCGCATGAATACCAAGATGAGAGCAGCCCTCATAGTTGAGAAGTGAGTGGCGATAGCCCTGTGGAAGCTTGCAACGCCAGACAGCTACCAGTCAGTTGGGAATCAATTTGGAGTGGGCAAATCTACTGTGGGGGCTGCTGTGATGCAAGTAGCCCACGCAATCAAAGATCTGCTGATATCAAGGGTAGTGACCCTGGGAAATGTGCAGGTCATAGTGGATGGCTTTGCTGCAATGGGATTCCCTAACTGTGGTGGGGCTATAGACGGAACCCATATCCCTATCTTGGCACCGGAGCACCAAGCCGCCGAGTACATAAACCGCAAGGGGTACTTTTCGATAGTGCTGCAAGCTCTGGTGGATCACAAGGGACGTTTCACCAACATCAACGTGGGATGGCCGGGAAAGGTGCATGATGCTCGCATCTTCAGGAACTCTGGTCTGTTTCAAAAGCTGCAGGAAGGGACTTTATTCCCAGACCAGAAAATAACTGTTGGGGATGTTGAAATGCCTATATGTATCCTTGGGGACCCAGCCTACCCCTTAATGCCATGGCTCATGAAGCCGTACACGAGCAGCCTGGACAGTAGTCAGGAGCTGTTCAACTACAGGCTGAGCAAGTGCAGAATGGTGGTAGAATGTGCATTTGGACGTTTAAAGGCGCGCTGGCGCAGTTTACTGACTCGCTTAGACCTCAGCGAAACCAATATTCCCACTGTTATTCCTGCTTGCTGTGTGCTCCACAATATCTGTGAGAGTAAGGGGGAGACGTTTATGGCGGGGTGGGAGGTTGAGGCAAATCTCCTGGCTGCTGGTTACGTGCACCAGGGTGGTTAGAAGAGCACAGGAGGGCGCGGTACGCATCAGAGAAGCTTTGAAAACCAGTTTCATGACTGGGCAGGCTACGGTGTGAAAGTTCTGTTTGTTTCTCCTTGATGAAACCCCCCGCCCCTTGGTTCACTCTACTTCCCTGTAAGCTAACCACCCGCCCCTCCTCCCTTCAATCGCCGCTTGCAGAGGCAATAAAGTCATTGTTGCGTCACATTCATGCATTCTTTATTCATTCATCACACAAATAGGGGGATGACTACCAAGGTAGCCCAGGAGGGGTGGTGGAGGAGGGAAGGAAAATGCCGCACAGCACTTTAAAAGTTTACAACTTTAAAATTTATTGAATGACAGCCTTCTTTTTTTTGGGCAATCCTCTGTGGTGGAGTGGCTGGTTGGCCGGAGGCCCCCCCCCACCGCGTTCTTGGGCGTCTGGGTGTGGAGGCTATGGAACTTGGGGAGGAGGGCGGTTGGTTACAGAGGGGCTGCAGTGGCAGTCTGTGCTCCAGCTGCCTTTGCTGCAGCTCAACCATACACTGGAGCATACTGGTTTGGTCCTGCAGCAGCCTCAGCATTGAATCCTGCCTCCTTTCATCACGCTGCCGCCACATTTGAGCTTCAGCCCTGTCTTCAGCCCGCCACTTACTCTCTTCAGCCCGCCACCTCTCCTCCCGGTCATTTTGTGCTTTCCTGCACTCTGACATTATTTGCCTCCACGCGTTCGTCTGTGCTCTGTCAGTGTGGGAGGACAGCATGAGCTCGGAGAACATTTCATCGCGAGTGCGTTTTTTTTTCTTTCTAAGCTTCACTAGCGTCTGGGAAGGAGAAGATCCTGTGATCATTGAAACACATGCAGCTGTTGGAGAAAAAAAAAGGGACAGCGGTATTTAAAAAGACACATTTTATAAAACAGTGGCTACACTCTTTCAGGGTAAACCTTGCTGTTAACATTACATACATAGCACATGTGCTTTCGTTACAAGGTCGCATTTTGCCTCCTCCCACCGCGTGACTACCCCCTCAACCTTCCCCCCTCCCTGTGGCTAACAGCGGGGAACATTTCTGTTTAGCCACAGGCAAACAGCCCACCAGGAATGGGCTCCTCTGAGTGTCCCTGAAGAAAAGCACTCTATTTCAACCAGGTGACCATGAATTATATCTCACTCTCCTGAGGATAACACAGAGAGATAAAGAACGGATGTTGATTGAATGCCAGCAAACATACAATGCTTTGTTCTACAATGCTTTGTTCTACAATGATTCCCGAGTACGTGTTACTGGCCTGGAGTGGTAAAGTGTCCTACCATGAAGGATGCAATAAGGCTGCCCTCCCCAGAAACCTTTTGCAAAGGCTTTAGGACTACATCTAGGAGAACCGCAAATGCCAGGGCAAAGTAATCCTTTCACATGCTTGCTTTTAAACCATGTATAGTATTTTAAAAGGTACACTCACCGGAGGTCCCTTCTCCGCCTGCTGGGTCCAGGAGGCAGCCTTGGGTGGGTTCGGGGGGTACTGGCTCCAGGTCTAGGGTGAGAAACAGTTCCTGGCTGTCGGGAAAACCGGTTTCTCCGCTTGCTTGCTGTGAGCTATCTACAACCTCCTCCTCATCATCATCTTCTTCGTCCCCAAAACCTGCTTCCGTATTGCCTCCATCTCCATTGAAGGAGTCAAACAACACGGCTGGGGTAGTGGTGGCTGAACCCCCTAAAATGGCATGCAGCTCATCATAGAAGCGGCATGTTTGGGGCTCTGACCCAGAGCGGCTGTTCGCCTCTCTGGTTTTCTGGTAGGCTTGCCTCAGCTCCTTCAGTTTCACGCGGCACTGCTTCGGGTCCCTGTTATGGCCTCTGTCCTTCATGCCCTGGGAGATTTTGACAAAAGTTTTGGCATTTCGAAAACTGGAACGGAGTTCTGATAGCACGGATTCCTCTCCCCAAACAGCGATCAGATCCCGTACCTCCCGTTCGGTCCATGCTGGAGCTCTTTTGCGATTCTGGGACTCCATCATGGTCACCTGTGCTGATGAGCTCTGCATGGTCACCTGCAGCTTGCCACGCTGGCCAAACAGGAAATGAGATTCAAAAGTTCGCGGTTCTTTTCCTGTCTACCTGGCCAGTGCATCTGAGTTGAGAGTGCTGTCCAGAGCGGTCATAATGGAGCACTCTGGGATAGCTCCCGGAGGCCAATACCATCGAATTGTGTCCACAGTACCCCAAATTCGAGCTGGCAACGTCGATTTAAGCGCTAATCCACTTGTCGGGTGGAGTAAGGAAATCGATTTTAAGAGCCCTTTAAGTCGAAATAAAGGGCTTCATTGTGTGGACGGGTGCAGGTTTACATCGATTTAACGCTGCTAAATTCGACCTAAAGTCCTAGTGTAGACCAGGGCTTAGCACTAACATTTTTTTCTTTAAGCTTCAGAGTTGTGTTTTTGGGATCATATAGCAGCCTTTCTTCTCCCCAGAAATCAAGAATTCCTGACCTAAACAGCTGCAAATATTTTTGGCTGGATCAAAACTGTCTTATTAATTAAAATAGCCTCTGGTATAATAAAGTTTGAAACCTGAAGACTTTTGTTCTTTCCTATCTTTCAAAGTCATCCATGAGGAGAATAGTTGCTGCAAATAATAATAATAAAAAAAAAAAATTGTGTGATCTTTTAAGCAGAAAGGCTTCAGTTTTTAATTGCATCATTTAGTATCTTGACACACCACATGAATGGGGAGACAGTTTCAGAAAGCAACTGAGGCAGTTAGTACATTAAAATCATCATACACTTAAACTCCAAGGGAAGCAAACTATGGCTTTTCCTTTCCTTTATTCCTGAGAAGATACCACATTCTCTTCTAAACATTCTATAAACTTCTTATTGCAACATGAAATTGGCAACCCAAACTCTTGTGTACATTATTTTTTTTTTTTACTGCTTTCCCCATCACTTTTGTAAATGAAATAACTGAACAAATCTCTGGATGTGCCTGTCAAATTGGGAGTCTCCTCACTTTTTCAATTGCCCCATTGTTCCCACAAATTATTTTGCAAATATTTGTTCTTGTATTTACTTGCTAAATATTAAGACAATTTAAATATATACCTAATATAATTGCAGTTCTGCGGTGGGATTAAGGAATTGGATATAGACACCATTTAGTATAAAAGTCAAGGGACCCAAGCTTGCAGAGTTTCCTATGCTCTTATTATAATTCATGAAAACTGAGAACACTCAGTGCTTTTAGGTTTGATCCAGTGTTTGTACGAGTCTTTCTTCTGTATGTACTTGCATGTTTTGTTCTGTGCCATGCAGTGAGCACTTAGTTATTTTAATCTTATGCTAATCTGATTTTACTCTTTCAGTAACCAAATAGGAATGAATTGTACCAGTCAGTTGATGCTTTTCCCTCTCTTTTGAGAGTGAAATGCTGCATTTGGGCTCAGTCTAGGAAGATATGTGCTGGTCAAGATTGGAGAGAAAATTGCTTATCATCTGTTGGGTAATTACAATGTACACCAATTGACACTGATGGTAATATTGGCTCAATTTGAGCGGAAGTTTCTTGTTGTAGAATGATTTGTTCTACTAAGTGAGGCTTTTTTTTTTTAATTGGTTGCTGTTTGTACCAAACTACAACTATTCTGTTAGCTCCTTTGGAAAGAATACATTTTAACTAAAGGTGTTTGTTGTTTTTCAGGTTTCCTTAGTGTGAAGTAAATGTGTTTATTCCAGTCTGTAAACTGTGGAAACTAACCCTTACCATGGCATCTGCAGCTCCACCAGTTACATTTAAGGAGTTTTGTCCCCTATACGATCTCCTCAATGCCATTCCTACAAAGGTCCAAAAGGGATTTCGCTCCATTGTGGTGTACCTCACAGCACTTGATACCAATGGGGACTACATTGCTGTGGGCAGTAGCATTGGAATGCTTTACCTGTACTGCAGACATTTAAACCAGATGAAAAAATACAATTTTGAGGTAAAAATTAACTTTTTGTGCCTGGCTTTGTGATCAGAAGTTTTTCAGTACTTTTTTAGATGTTGGTGGCAAATTAACACTTGCAGATCTTTCCCTCAGGAAATTTATTTAATTAATTTTGTAATTTTGTTTGTCTTGTTTCAAAAGGGGAAGACTGAATCTATTACTGCCGTAAAGTTGTTGAGCTGCTTTGATGATCTTGTTGCTGTTGGTACAGCTTCAGGCCGGGTTGCAATTTTTCAACTTGTCTCTTCGTTACCTGGAAGAAACAAACAAGTAAATTTGGTTACAACTTCTTTGATGTTAAATATGATCTTCTTTGACCATATGTCTGTGTGGCTCTCACGGCAGATGTGTATGCTCGGAGTCATTTGTTTAGCAGTGTCCATCAGCCCTGCTCATGCCATCTGTACTGCCTCATGCTACCATGTGAGGAGGTAAAGGGTAGGATGGCTGAAGCTCTTCCTCAGTTCCCTCTTACCACTGGCGACAGTGAGATGTAATCTGGACTGTGTCCAACGTCACTTGCTTTTGATTTCCAGAATTCTTCTCTGGTTGAAGAAATGTCAAGTTCATTTCTACCTTTCATTAATTTCTTCACTTGATTTTTTTTTTTAATTGGTTGTTGTCCCTCACCCCCAAAAGGGAAAAGAAGCAGTTAGGACAGATTGGGGAAGCAGAGTGAGGTGCTTCAGGCTAACTGCTAGCTGTGGTGGATTCAAAACCCATTGGGTTCAAGCCATTTCTTGCGATGAGGTAATACCCATCTCAGATGAACATAGCAGATTCCTGTTCTGTTTTGGGGAAGTAGACATCCCCAAGAAATATGCTGCCTGCTACTTCTTCTCATCCCGCACCAGAAATTCCAAGATGTAAGACTCAAACTACTCCTCTTCGAGAAACCTCAGAGGGTAGCTTCTGATCCAGGAGTAGGCCATATCTTGGAACATTCTGGCTCTTCAGTATTCTATTAACAGGGCCAAATCTTTCAATCTGTCCCCAGGTTTGTTCGTGGCTATAGCTAGCCAGTACAAATGTCAGGAGGCCATTTTATCCCAAAGACTTAAACCGTGTTACCCATTTTGAATCTTGCTGTGCAGTCGGCTGACTGATGTGATCTTCACTCCAGGAGAGCCCAAGTTGCAACCTCAGCATGCTTTTGCAACATACCAATATCCAAAAGCTGCTATGTGGTGCAACCTGCTCAGGTCTGTGTCAAGCGTTGTGCACAAGATTTGGCTGCCAGATCAGCCCCAAAGTTTAGGAGGGCTGTACTTCACTCTCTGTTTGACTAATGCAGCTGATAGTCCTCATGCCTGCCATCCTGAAGAGGATACTGCTTGCCGGATCCACACTGACACACAAACCAAGAAAAATGGTTACTTACCCTACAGTAACGGTGTGGTTCTTCAAGTTGATGTCAGTGTAGATTCCACAACTTGCCCTTCATCCCTAGTTTTGGAGGCATCAGTTAACAAAGTCTTCATTTTGCAAGGGAACTGAAAGAGGGTTGTGGCCGCTTCACTCTTTATGCCCGTGTGCAGTTGTGATCCCACCAGACATTATTAGAAAAAAGGTTTTGAGCTTGTGTGCACACCTACAGTGGGATCCACAATTACATCATCATCTTGAAGAAACCGTTACTGTAGGGCAAATAACTGTTCTTTCCTAATAAATGGTTGTATAATGATTTTGCACATCTAAAACAGTGAGGATCAGGAAATCCGTGTATAATGAAATATCTTGAGTATGTTGTTAATCACGTATTAATCTTATGAAAGTATTAATTTTTTTCTTCGGTAACATTCTTAAACAGAATGTGCTTGGTCAAAAACGCTTCCATGCAATTCTTGATGTATGATTCAATTACATAAAATTGCTGATTAGGAATGAAGATAACCTTAACTTTGTCAGTTCAGAGCTAATACTTAAAGCTGAGTCACTGAATATGCCCAGGGTCTGTTTTCCTCCCTCCCCATTACTCTTTCTTGTGTTCCCTTGGTGTCAATTTGCAGCTTCGGAGATTTGATGTGGCTGGAATCCACAAAAGCAGCATCACAGCTTTAGCTTGGAGTCCCAATGGAATGAAATTATTCTCTGGTGATGATAAAGGGAAAATTGTTTATTCTGCTCTGGATTTAGACCAGGTAAATATTTCTTTTAGAGATTAGAATTCTGGTTTGACTTTCTGAAAGAGCGTTACTTAAATATTTAGCAGATGGGTAGATCTTCAGTTCTTCATAGTCAAGTTGTTTATATGTAAGGCAAGAGGAGCACTGTGGTTTCTTCATTACAACAAATGTAGACAGTACTCGTTTCCTCCCATTTTTACCTACTTTTGCATCTACTTCTCTCCCTCTCACCCAGTCATGCCCACCAACTTTGTCTGAAGTGGACTGGATGCAGCTTCCTTTAGAGTCCAACCAGTGCCCCTTTTTAATTCTCTGGTAAGGTTACTATTCAGCAATGCAAGGCACTTCCTTACCACAGTGATCTAGTGCTTTTCCAGAAGCACTTCATATCTCAGTAGCCCAGAGTGTACAATGAAAATGAAGCTGGGGTCCACTGGGTGGCTTTGCAGAATACTGCCACTGAATTAAATCTTCCTGAGGGACTGTATAAGTAAAGTGTTACATAAGGTTTAGCTTGACCAATTACATTGAGGATAAAGATACTAATTTGAATCTACTTGAGGGAGAAATACTCTCCCAATCTAACCTCAGTTCTTTCTAGTCTGGACAGAAACTAAAGGATTTAATGCCACTAATTGGATCAGCATCTCATTCTCTTGTGAACTCCATCAGTTGGATGGAGGAATGTGGATGGGGCAATGTGTCGTGGAGCTCCCATTGAACTCAGACAAATGTGATAGCTAGTATGCCAGTAGAATTGAACTTCATAGTATGGAGCTATCTATACGTATAATTCACACAGACCAGTGGGATGTTGGAGTTTGAAATCCATTTGAATGTATTTCAGGGGACAATTTTGTATTTCAAGGGACAATCTGTTAGTACTAGGGCTGTCAAACAATTTTAAAAAAATCACAATTAATTGTGTGATTAAAAAGATAATGCTGCCCGCTTCTTGTTTACAATGTCACCTGAAAGTGAGAACAGGCATTTGGATGGCACTGTTGTAGTTGGCGTCGCAAGATACTTACATGCCAGATGCGCTAAAGATTCATGTGTCTCCATCTTCAAACACCATTCCAGAGGACATGCATCCATGCTGATGATGGCTTTCACTCAATAACAATCCAAAGTAGTGCAGACTGACTCATGTTCATTTTCATTATCTGAGTCAGATGCCACCAGCAGAAGGTTAATTTTCTTTTTTGGTGGTTCGGGTTCTGTAGTTTCCGTGTTGGAGTGTTGTTCTTTTAAGACATTTGAAAGCATGCTCCACACCTTATCCCTCTCAGATTTTGGAAGGCACTTCAGATTCTTAAACCTTAGGTCAAGTGCTGTAGCTATCTTTAGAAATCTCACATTGGTACCTTCTTTACATTTTGTCAAATCTGCAGTGAAAGTGTTCTTAAAATGAACAACATGTGTTGGGTCA
Source organism: Lepidochelys olivacea (assembly GCF_965140295.1). Taxonomy (NCBI): domain Eukaryota; kingdom Metazoa; phylum Chordata; order Testudines; family Cheloniidae; genus Lepidochelys; species Lepidochelys olivacea. The sequence goes on from NC_140416.1 coordinate 107,655,214, forward strand.
TCATCCAAGACTGCTATAATATACACTATATGGCAGAATGCAGGTAAAACAGAGCAGGGGACATACAATTCTCCCCCAAGAGTTCAGTCACAAATTTAATTAATGCATTATTTTTTTCATGGGCATCATCAGCATGGAAGCATGTCCTCTGGAATGGTGACCAAAGCATGAAGGAGCATATGAAGGAGCATAGCTGGCATTGCAAGGTATTTACATGCCAGATACAAAAGTGCCATGCAAATGCCTGTTCTCGCTTTCTGATGACATTGTAAATAAGAAGAGGGCAGCATTATCTCCTGTAAATGTAAACAAACTTGTTTGTAGTGATTGGTTGAACAAGAAGTAGGACTGAATGGATTTGTAGGCTCTGAAGTTTTACGTTTTTTTTGTTTTTGAGTGAAGTTATGTAACACAAAAAATCTACATTTGTAAGTTGCACTTTCATGACAAAGATTGCACTACAGTACTTGTATGAGGTGAATTGGAAAATACTATTTCTTTGATTTATTATTTTTACTGTACAAATATTTGTAATAAAAAATGATATTCACTTTGATTTCAATTACAACACCGAATACAATATATATGATGATGTAGAAAAACATCCAAAATATTCAATAAATTTCAATTGGTATTCTGTTTAACAGTGTGATTAAAACTGCGATTAATTGCAATTAATTTTTTTGAGTTAATCGCGTGAGTTAACTGCCATTAATCAACAGCCCTAGTTTGTACTTAAAGCAACCAGTACATTTTCTAATAAAAAAAAAAAATTACTACCAATTACTAATTAATTTGAAAAGGGCTTGACTTTTAATTTCATGTGTCTTTAAAGGGTATTTGCAGCTCCAGTCTGGTATTGGAACAGCCATCTTCAGTTGTACAATTGGATTATAGCCAGAAAGTGCTGCTGGTCTCTACTTTACAGAGAACACTACTTTTTTACACAGAAGAAAAATCTGTCAAGCAAGTTGGAACACAACCCAGAAAAAAGTAACTCTCAAATCTTAATGCAGGCACATCTGTTAATTGTAACTTTTCAGAATAGACTGTAGAGACCTAGTGATCTGAGCAGTGAAATTAATACAGTATCGTTTTCTGCTCCAACTTATTAGCCACAGCAGCCATTTATATTAATACCCACCCTTAAGAGTTTTAACTATCTTTAGTCCTTCAATTATTATTTTTCAATGAAATTACTCTGACTTGTTGAAAAATACGATTGTGACTGTGTAACCCTCTGGCAACCCTGCATAGATTTTTCTTTCCATTTAAACTAAAAAGTTTAACTTTCTTCCCACCAACTTGGGAGCTGCTGTGGCTTGATACAAACATAGCGGTCACCAAAGAGGGTTCAATTTTTGTGGGTGAACTTTTAGAATTTCTGTGTAACATGAAAGTGATAGAATAGCCTCAGTTAGACCTTTCTGCTATGATTGATTCTTTAATAGTGAAAGGATACAGCAAATATTTAAAAAGGTGACTTAAGTTGAAAGTACTTTCTTTCTTTTTATAATATTTAAAAAAATCCTGTAACATGGTTTTCTGGCATGTCCTGTTGCTTAATCTTTATTGGATATGGAAGGAAAAAAGACAGTCTGGGAACTGAAAGATGTTGTCAGTAATTGTATCTGTTTACACAGCCTGAGGATATTTGAGTGTTGAAGGAATGTTTATAATACACCTATGTTAGGAATATGCCCGTGTTTGTATCCCGTGACTATCTTGGTCATAGGGGCATCATTTTCATGACATTTTAATGTTCAGTTTTTGTCCTGGTGGTTTTCATCCACTTTCAGGGACCCTCATTGTACAGATGGGTGAATTGAGGCATAGAGTGGATAAGTGACATGCCCAAAGTCACACAGGAAGTCCCTGGGAGAGCGGGGAATTGAATCTGGGTCTCTCGCATCCTATGCAATCTGGGCTATAGTAATTCTAATACAGCTATTGTGACTAGATTATTTCTGTAAGTGAGGGGACTCATTCCACTGCTTGTAATGCCATTGGCTTGTGGGGAAACAGAATACAAGATTTGAGTTCTGCCCACTGGTTGCAGAGGCTGGAAGTCACCCATCGTCATTCCCTAGTGATTCTACAGTCAACTGAAGGTTCAGCATATCCTGGCTCTTAGGGGAGCAGTGTTTAGACTTTCCCTCTGGAGGAAGGGTCACTGCAATAAGGGATCTCTTTTGTGGGAAGGGTTGAGGAAGGAGGGCATCATCACAATTGTGAGATGTTGGGAGGACACTCTTCTCTCAACTCTAGGGAAAGTGTGGGTTGGAGAAGACAGAAAGAGAACAGTTCAGTGTTTTGAAGCTATATCTTGTTTAATACATGTTAACACAAGCTCATGTGTTGCAGACTATGGATTCCCATAATACCTTGTTGATGGAAGCAAAGGAAAATACTGTTTTGTTCAATTTGTGATTGTAAACTCAGTGACTAAATACCTTCGTTTCTCCTTTTTTCAGTTTTTTTAAATTGTTTACAAGTTTCTTACAGATCTTTGTTTACATCTTAGCACTGGCAAATTTGGAGCATGTTTTATACCTGGACTGTGTAAGCAAAGTGACCTGACACTGTTTGCCTCAAGGCCTGGGCTCCGCCTCTGGAAGTCTGATGTCCATGGAACTGTGCAGGCCACGTTTATTTTAAAAGATGTATTTGCTGGAGGAATAAAGCCCTTTGAACTGTATCCTCGGTTGGAGTCATCTGACAAAGGAAGTTACAGCTTCCCAGAGAAACACCTTGGGCTCATTTCTTGCCTTTCCCAGGAAGGATGGGTGCTGAGCTGGAACGAATATAGTATCTATTTATTTGACACTATGAACCAGGTAAGTGTATCTAATGGATGAATATTTCGTTCCTTAACAGTTTGACGACGTATCAGTATTAACTCTTGTCTGTATCTGCATATTTGTCTGCATTTGTTATGTTGTGGTGACCTAAGAAAAGGTGTTACACTTTTTTTAATAAAAGGTTTTACAATTGATTTAGTTAACTTTGTCATAAAGATAAAAGATATCTAATATCTACAATAATTTATACTATCTAAGGTTTACAGTCCAAAGTACAGAAATTAATTGCCTAAGGTGAATTCCATACACCGAGGAAAATGTACATGTCTAAAATTCTAATTGTTTATGCTTAAACTTTTTTTCTTTAAATATAAAGGGAGTTGTCAATGTATAATAATGTATTATCAGATGGTTTGTCCTCTCCCTTCCATTACCCTCATCACCCCTTTGCAAAACTTACCCCCCCCCCCAAGTATTGCACTTACATTCTTTAAAGAGAAAGCTATAAGCGGTGTCTCCAATTTAAAAGGTGTATATGAGAGAGAAGACACATGTTTAGTAGTGTCATTATTATTGGGCTATCCCTCTATTTTGGTACAAATTAGATTGGCGATTTGTGGTCAGGAGAGCTCTTCTCCCTCCCCAAAGCACTCTCATTGAAGTTCAGTGATTTGATTGAAACCTCTTTGGACAGGAAATAATGAATGAGCGGATGGTTCGAGTGTCAAAATCCACAGTAGTATAAAATTATGATAATGTCTGGTAGCTGTATGCTTCATTTGCATTTTTTTAAATACTCCTTGTGTTTGGGGTCTCCATACATCTCAGTATGAACTCTTCTTTGCTGGTGCTCAGCACTATTGAAAATCAAGCCACTTATTTAAGTGCTTAAATATGGACATAGAAGCCTGTCTTTTAATCATCCATTTTTGAAAATATTGGACTCTGTATCGCAATTCCACTTTACATGCTATTCATTCACTTAGCATCATATGGAGGCCATCTGTTCTTCTTTTGTTCCATGATCCTTTTTTTTTTCTTTCTTTCTGGAGTGCTGGCTCCTCTTTTTCTGTTTGTATACCTATAGACTTACCTAAAATCCAATAAACCTTTAATAATAAGAAAAAAGCATTCTAAAAACCCTGTCTGATCCTCCCAGCATATCAGTAGTATAAATAAGGCCCTACAAATTTCGTGGCCATGAAAATTGCGTCACGGACTGTGAGGTAAGCCCATCCCTGTGAAATCCGATGTCCCCTTGTTCCTAGGAGCATCTCGGCAAAGTGGGCTCCTAGCTGCGGCTGGGCTGGGGAGGGACGGGACTTGTCTATTCCCTGCACAGCAGCTCTGGGGGGCAGGAGTGGGAGGGAACCAGACCCACCTCTGGGTGCCTCCCCCTGCTGCAGGACGCTCTGGGACTGGGCAGCAGCCCCAGAGGTTCCTACAGCTGGTGGAGGCTTGTGGAGTTGGATCCGATCTTCCCTGTGCTGCTGGGAGCACCCCAGCAGGGGGCTCCTAGCTGCTATTCCTGGCAGGGCTGGGGCAGGACAGGACTTGCTCTCACCTAAGAGCAGCCCTGCAGGGAATCTCTCCTCACCTCCTGTTTCCCGCTTGCTTCCTGTCCCCCTCCCTTTGCAGCTGCTTGGGGAGGGGACATTGTACAGGAAACTGCCCCCCGCTTCCAGGTGCAATTATTAGCTTATTTCAATAAAAATAAAAAGAAAGGTGAGGCACTTGACTGAATTTTTTGATTGACACTTTACAGCAGCGAATCACATGCAGAGCTCAACTCACTGATTGATAAATACGGACACTGAGGAGGTTTTGTAGTGTAGTGATATCAATTGACTGCCTACCAGAAGACTTGTGGAATTACTGTAAAATGAGTGTCCAAAATAAATCAAAAACCTCAAAAATGATTACTGCAGTGGATCGTGTGAAAGAATTTGGAAGCCAAATTCTACATGCTGATGGTGACACACTATTTTGTACAAGCTGCAGTGTTTCATTGGATCACACACATCGGACAATGGTTCAGTGCCACTTAGACTCAGAAACCTATCAAAGCAGAAAGAGGGCTGCAAGTAGTGCATTGCTGGTAAACAAAAAGTTAAAATAACAAAATACAGTTCTTTTTTTTTTTTTTTAAGAAAGAGCTCTGAGATCCATCATTTAGCTAGAATGGAACTTGTGGATACATTTACAAGTGCTAATACACCATTTGAAAAATTTGATCACCCAAAGCTGCATGAGTTCATTCAACGGAATGTACAAAATGCCGATTGCTTATCAAGTGTGAATAAGCTACGACAGAACTACCTTCCAAAGGTTTTTGCTACACATTTTGAGGTGTCAGTCTCAAATTATTCATTTGAGTCTTTTGCAATTATTTCAGATGAATGCTCTGAGTAAGACAACTATGTTCAGTTTGATTTTATTTCTGACCAGGCTGAAGATGTACAGACAGGAACAGATGTACTAACCGTGCTCACCGACTGCATTTATCTGGATGCTAACTACACTACAGTTTCTCAAGCAATAATTAAAACTTTGACAAAGTTCGCAGTATATTTTGAAACTCTGTTTTCATTAGTGACAATACAACTTGCATGATAAAATTTTTCAAATCGGTTCTCCAAGGTCTAATGCCAAATGCTGTCTATATTACATGTATTGCATGTATAACTTCTCTTGTCAGTGAGCTGTAGAGATGTGAATTTGGTAAATTTGATAAACTGGTCATCTACATTAAAAAGATCTTTAAACACTGCCCTAGCTGCAAACTTCGATACAGGCAGTACGTTGCAAACACAACTGAACTTGGAGAACAAAAAATTGCAGTTCCCCCAGAGCCAGTAATTACTCATTGGAATTCCTGGTTTTGGGCTGTACAATACCATGCAGCTCACCTGAAGTACTACTCTGAGTTCATCTCAGAAGAACTGACACTGAAAATGCAGGTTTTAACAGAACTGTCAACCCTTCTAACAATGCTCAGCTGAATGAGGAAGTTCAGTTTGCCAAAAATGCCACAGGACTCATGGACTTCACCACTTGGTTTGAATCTTGAGACATGTCACAATCCACCAAGCATACAATAAAGCGTTGGATGTACTGTTCTGGGCTGAAGCACAGTCAAATGAAAATCACTCTGACAATGCTGAGTTAAATGCCAGTACTCGGCAAGTGTTTTCTTGCATGGCAAAGAAGCTCAGACAATACTGCTATGGGGAAGAGTCATCCGATGTAGCAAAAATGGCACAGAAGTTTCAGCAACCTGCAGCAGGGTTCCTAAAAGCAGTGCATATCTTTGACCCTGCACAAATGCATCTGTTGATGGTGGTTTAACCTCGCTTAATGCAATTCCTGGCTTTGATAAGAATTGTAGATTGGAGATGCCTGCTTACAAAAGTATTAAGAAAAAAGACTGTAGTTTGCCTGTGCTACAGTTTTGGAACTCAGTTGGAGGCAGAATCCCCTATCTTGCCAGACAGCGCTGAGCTAGCCTTGCAGTTCCAACCAACTCTGTGGATGCAGAGAGAGCAGTGTCTAAACATGGACAGGTGTGTTCAGCACAGAGACAGAATGAAGAAAGACACAGTTGCTGGATGCTCCATGCTGACATTGGATTAATAACATTTGAAACCAGAACTTTTTTTTTCACTTGTTTTTGTTAACTTAAGGCAGTGGTTTACTTAAGTAAACCTCAAGTTTGAGGCTACCAATTGAGATCGCTATCCTACAAAACTGTCTGATGCACATATCTACCAATCAGGGAGTTCAGCCCTGAGTGTTTGCTTCTGTAAAGTGTCAATCAATAAATTCTGTCAAGTTCACATGTTTTTTCTTTATTTTATTGAAATATGCTAATAATTGCATCTGGGAGAGGGGGTGCACCCTGTACAGCGGCCCCTCCCCTTGCAGCTGCAGAGCAATGGGGGCAAGAAGTGAGGGGGGGGATGGTGCGGAGCTCTCCGCAGCTGGGAGAGGTACTTAAGAACAGCCATGCAGAGGAAGAGCAAGTCTTGTCCCTCCCAAGCCAGCCAGGACTAGCAGCTAGGAGCCCCATGGCTGGGGCGCTCCCAGCAGCATGGGGGAGATCAGACCCACCTCCATCTCTGGGAACCGCCTGTGGCTGCAGGAAGCTCTTCAGTTGCTGCCTTCAGAGTTCAGCTCTGAAAGCAGCACAGAAATGAGGGTGACAATCTCATGACCCCCCCGCATCCGCTTTTGGGTTGGAACCCCCACGGTTACAGCACCATGAAATTTCAGATTTAAACATTTGAAAACATGAAATTTACCAATACTCAAATGCTATGGCTGTGAAATTGACCATAATGGACCATGAATTTGGTAAGGCCCTAAGTATAAGTAGTCATTTTTTAATTAAAGCTCTTCACATGTTGGTTTTTGTTTTGTTTTAAACAGGCTATGATAGGTGGCTTGGAAGGATCTGGTGATATTGTGTCTGTGTCATGTACCAACAATGAGATTTTTCTCTTAAAGGGAGATAGAGACATAATAAGAATTTCAAGTAGACCTGAAGGACTTGTATCAATAGGTTTGTATAGATTTGTCAACTTTTTAATTTGTACCTTTTTAAAGAAAGTAGTGCATGGAAAGTGTTCTTGTACTGTTCTTTTAAAGAAACTTCCTCCAGCAACTTTTGTAGAATTGTCTCTCTGTTCCTTAAGATTATAAAAGGCCTAGATTCTCAGCTGAGCCAAGTGTCTGCTTTTTGTAGCTGAAAAAGGTAACCATTAGAGAAAAGGTTAGAGCTCTTTGCTTCTGAGGGTGGCTCTGCGTTGGCCATGACTTGGGAATTGCACTAACCTACTCTATCTGGCAGCAGTCCCCAAGAAACTACATATGAGGTTGTGATTGCTGGAGTGGAGCACACTCTAGCTGTGCATCATCCCTTCCCTTAGTAATGTTTCATTGACAGTCTTATCTAATTTCTTGTAGGTGTGTTGGATAATGACAGTTATACTCCTTGTGCTCACAAAAGTGGCCATAAGTATGGGAAGCAATCGTAAGCACTGGATGAAATTGTGTCAGACTAAGGTCTTACAGAGTTGAAATGAACTTGTTCATCTTAGTGGTGCTCTTTCTGTAGTGGAAGAAGGCAGTATGAAAAATAATGGATAAAAATAAAACAGAAGGAAATATGCACTTGAACAATTTTAAAATATCAAATGTGTCCACAGATGGAAACAAAGATTCAGATATGCTCTCATGCAGTGCAGATATCACTTTAGAATGAGAAATAGACATCTCTCGGGCATTACTTATAGTTATATCATTTGGGCTACTTAATGCCATTTGTGTGTGTGGTTTTGAATCTTTGTTCCAGTACCAGCAAAATACTACTAAAAAGGATATACAAGTGTCTCTACAAATTCTAGAGACTTATTCTCTCTCATTTATCTTAATGCATAGATGTGCAAGAATAGCTTTATTGAAACAGCGCTTCACCCACAGGCCTCTTGTGATTTTTTTTTTTAAATGTTCTGGATACAGTAGTAATGTAAAAAAAATCATGAAAATTAAATTCTTAAAATGCTCTTGGATGCAAGACTAGAGATCCAGACAAATATGCAACCTCTAATTCTGTGTGCTATTGGGAAAGAAGTCTTCTTGGAACATGTTTTCTTTGATTTTGATCACAATGGTTTAACTGGGGGATTAAATTTAGGGGCATGATCTTGAAAGATGCTAAATGCCTCAGGGGAGACAATGGGAGTTGAGGGTGTAGGAGTCTCTTAGCACTCCACACAGTTGGGCCCTGAAACCAAAGGACTATATATCTCTTTCAATATATAGGCATAACTTCGGATAACATTAATGGAAGCTTTGTGGAGACTTTGGGGCATGAATTGAGCTATTGCTAAAATAACGTCATTTCAATATAGATCAGATATATAAGATTACTGCACAAAATTGATGTGAAATGTTGTTGGTTTAGACAGAATACCTTCTGGAGATTAAAACCTTACTTTTCTTAGGATGCTCTCCAAGAGCTATACTTCTAATTACTTAACAACTTAGTGTTTGTTTTTTTGTTTTCTCAGTTTCAGATGCAAATTCAAAATTGCTGAGTCCGTTACCAGATTTGAATCCCAAATTGCAGAGTCCACTATCTGTTGTTGTATCTGTATTGCCTGGCCCTTCAGTGGAAACACACCAAAAAATAAAAATGGTTCCTTCCCCCAAAATTATTGGTGATAAAAATGACACTTACTCTTCAGTGAAAGATGATCTGGAAATAACGCTGGTATCGGAGAAAAGTCTTGATAGAGTGGGGGACTTAAGCAGTGAAACAAGAAAAAGAGGCTGTTCAGTAGCTAGTGAATCAAGAAGCAGGAGCAGTTCAGTAAATTCTGTGGACAGTGGCTCTAGTCTCCTGACAAGTGGAGACCAACTGTTGTCTGAAGTGCATAGAGAGATTCAACCTTCTTCACAACGGTTCAGCATAATCAGCTGTGAAGACTTTGACCAGGAACTCATTGTAAAGCCCATCAAAGTGAAAAAGAAGAAAAAGAAGAGACAAGGTAAAAAAAACACATGCTCTAACTCTGCCGCTTCTTAGAATTATTGTCACCTTTTGGTATCTGTTTCACTAAAAACATAAGTTTTTGTCTGGTTTTAAAGACCAGTGTTACGTTTATGATAGGTCTTTCAGTCATCATTACTTGTCACCTAATGGTAATTGATCTGTAGTCTTGCCCTTTCACTTGAGGATCAAAGCCCATTAAGAAAGTAATAAACTTGTATCTTTACAAGAGGGTGTCATTTTTCTCACTGCAGACCTACTTTCTTTTTATTATTTCTATTCTAATTTTAAGTTTGTTTCTACATTTATTTGTAACATTATGCAAAGCAGAAAAAAAATCTTGAGTATAAAAAAGGGTTGATGCTAATAGCTTCAATTCTGTTTTATTGTTTAATCTCTTCTTTGTTACACTTAAAATATTTGACTGTTTTTATATTCTTATTATTAGCACCCATAAGCAACGCTGCTTTGCCAGATAAAAAGCATTTCTTTATGTACCATGGATTAGATTTGTGTCAATTCTTATTCCTAGTAATGAACTAGTATTACAATTTTGAATTCTTGCCTTTTAAGATTACACTGACAATTCAAATAAAACCTTAATCAAGCTGTTTATATGTGAGTACAATACTCCTGCATTCTCACTGTGTCAGTTTGTGCCACCCAACAGAGAAGTGATATAATTCTTAGTGTCAAAATTTGGACCAACTCCAGCTTCTAAGAATATAAGTTTCCTGTTTGCTCATTAACAGTAGAAATATTTGCGTTCTTTTATTTTCATAGAACTTGGATAAATTTTGTTAATAAGAATATTTCTTTTTTTTTTCTTTTTTCTCTGAGATCAGAAAATGTGACCAGGAAAAACCACAGTTCTCTGGAAAGTACACCAAATTATGAGCGTCAGTTTTCTGGTGATAGTGTACATTCCCTAAATGCAGATTCATTGTCCATGACTTCTAGTCTAATGAGCTATAATATAGATCACTTGAGCACAGGTTCTCCAGATCAGGAAAGTGAGTTCAGTGTGGAGTCACATGCTGTCTTGCAGGAAGATAATGGCTCGGAATCATTCAGTGTGCTTCAGTCTCCATGCATTAGTACAGCAACAGATTCAGAAGAAAATGGAGGTACAATTGAATTACTAAAACTTCCTAACCATGACAGTGGAATGAATACACCAGCTGTTACAGCTACTCTGATATCCAACCCTCTCTTAATCCTCACTGAAGGCGTAGGGGGTAGCGATGATACAGAATGTAATCCAAGCCTGCTTTCTGAAAATACTGAATGCCATTATAAATTGTTACCCCAAGAGGAACAACAGAATTTTCCTGTGCTACGTAAAGTAGATGAAACTTTAGCTAGAATAAGTCTGAAGGATACTGAAAATGCTTTTGAAGAAACTAAGATCACAGACAAAGTGTCTTTAGGTTTTAATACATGTGGTGCTGAAAAATCACTGACACAGAGAATTGATGACGTTCACAGGGGAGAGCAGTGGCCACATTGTTTATTAAATACTACCTCAGAAAACCCTACAGATCCCAAGCCTGACATCTCTAGGCAAGATGTGTGTTCACAAGAGACTGCGGTTTCTGGTTGGGACTTGGAGGATGCAATCAAAGCTAAGTGTAGTGCTGCTGCTGAATGGGTAACCAACACACACAATACCAGGACTGAGAAATCCGCATCCAGTGATGAAGAGGATATTTATGGGCATGGACTACCATATTCGTCTTCAGAGACTAGTGTGACAGAAATTGGGGGAAGTTTTACTTCCCAGGATATGACCAGAACAAGCCTAGATGAAATAATGCTCTTAAAATCAGATCAGGTATGTGTTTTATTTATAGTTAAAATAGGTAAGGTGTCGGTATTCTAGAAGAAGCAACCACAAACGTTTTTCTTCAGGTCTTTATGGAAGTGTTTTCTTCTCATTGATCCAGCAAGTAAAATTCAAATAAGGAGACTAAGCATATCCAATACACAATGCAAATTATTATTGCAGACTTCAAAACAATATACGGCGGGCTATGTTTTCAGTGTATTAACAGGCATTCCTCCCATAGCACCTATTCAAAAGGAGTTGTTTGTCCTAAGTCAGTAAAAATGCTGCTGTTAACCCAACAGAATGCAGTACAATACCAAAAAGTGCTCTAAGGTAGCATGATCATTTGAGTTTCTCGGGGCCCAATCCTGCAAGATGTTGGATACTTTCATCTCTCATTGATTTCAGTGGGAATGGAAGATGCTGAGCATCTCACAGGTTTGGGGTCTTAATGCATTTCTATTTAATCTTTGCCGGTTTAAATTGTAAGATGACAGAGCAGGGACTAGTGTGTCTTTTTCATGTTTTGTACAGCAGTGAGCACATTGATGCTGAAAGAGATCTTGTCAGTTACAACTGGGTTTTCATATTATTTAAAATGTTGAGTTTTTTCCTTCCTCTGTTCCCCCCTCCACCCCCTTCACTGTTGCTGTGTGGAAGAGAGCCACAGAAATAGCAAATTTGAACTAATGGACTGTACAGTGGAAAGAATGAAACTTACTACGAAGGCCCTGATCCTGAACTGCTGATGGGAGTTTTAACCCTGACTTTATTTGTAGCAGGGTGAGGCTCAAAGTGCTATTAAATACACAATGTAAGCAAACGGAAAAAAATAAGTCTTGTCTCCTTCAGCTACAGTAATCTTTTGGTGTAACTTGTATCAACAGGTAAAATACTTTCAGATGAAGGATAATTTTTGACTTGATGTCCCAAATAATACTCTGCAAACTAAATAAAAATGTAGCTGTGTTCATTTCCCTTAAGTGATACACTCTGTAAATAGTGAAAGAAGGCTGTGAATTTCAGAATCTGGAGGGGTAAACCTCATCTTCTGCAATGTTTTGAAATGCACTTCAGTATTTTAGTTGATGTACAGGCTGTGGAGCTAGTTATTATACAGGACTCAAGCTTGGTAATATAGGCTGTAAAATCCATAATATTCCATTAACAAGCTTTGAGTTATATTTATTTATTTTGTATAGCAGAGGGACCCAAGGGTGTCAAAGCAGGCAATTTATCCTCTCTCCTCACTCACAAGCATGTATTCTAAAAGGGCCATTTTCCCCTGTGTTAAATGATCATTAAAACATTAGTGAGGATTGGAAAGCTTTTGCATATTCCATTTTGGTGTTGCTGTTTACATAAGTAATTTATTTGCTTCTATCAGTTAACAGGGTGATATTGATGGATTTTGGACTGCCCTAGGGAAGAGGATGATAGTGTGGGGTTTTGTTTAATTTATTTTTTGGTGAGACTCAAGATCCCAGCTGTCATGAGTTATTCCTAAATACAAGTAGCAACATGTAGCACTAAGTACTCGATCAACTGGCTGGTGATAAGATTGTTTTATCAAAGGCGTTTATTCTTTCGGTGTAATTTAATGTTTACATTCTGATTCTTAAAAAATACTTCTGCTGTTTTTATGTTTGTATGATGTGTGTAAGACTGTTTCTTGTATAATTGAAGATACCTGACTTTGTTCTGACTCTCCAGTTTTTAGTTTGCAGAAAGCTGGATGGGATATTCTGGCCCTGGCTATGGAATACTCAGCCTGGTTGTCTCAGAAAAGTATATTTGGTGCCTGGACTACAAAGGTAGTCTCTTCTGTAGTGCTTTACCTAGTGCAGGTCTGCGGTGGCAAAAGTTTGAAGATGCTGTCCAGCAGGTGGCAGTCTCACCTTCAGGTTGGTTAAACTGCATTTCACTTTTTTGTTAACCTTTAAAATTAAAATGTATAAATTTGTGCAAATTAAGCTCTTTTTTGTATAACTACATGTGGCGTGTATTCCCTCTCATCTCAGTACTTTGTGTGTCCGTGTTTATAGTAGTCAGTGAGGATTGCTCTGCTGTCTGTAATCTGACTTGTTTTACGAAATACACCTGGACTGAGTTCCCTAATTCACTTGCACAAACAGCCTTTTAACAACTTTTAAAAGACAATCTTGGCTCATGTGACTGCATTCCTGGAATATTAAAGTACTGTTTTCTAGCATAAATGGCTGTTCTCAAAATAGCAGAATATGAGTTTGTTTGTTGAGCAGTTTTAATTCTATCGCTGATGCATTATTGAACCTTTTTATTCAAGATTATTTCACAATTTAACTATATAATATGAGGTTATTTTCTGAACAAAACATCATGTTTTATTAGAAAAATGCCTACTCCTAAAGAAGACTTTCTAATTAAAATGTAGCTTTGATATAAAGTGAACTTTCCACCCCCCACTTCTCTCTCCATCCTGTCTCCAACCCTCCCCCAGCGTACACATTCTTAGATTTTGACTGACTTTTAAAAAAATTTTTTTTTTGGTTGGCTGGGAATGAAAGGCAGGGGCGTGGTTAACAGGTTTTGGATGTGGACTTGTACCCTGTTCACCTTTCCAGATGGCTCCAGTGTTGGCATGATTGTAAGCAGGTTTCTCAACCATTGTCTCATTCTAGTCTCCTACTATAGCATGATTTCTCTTCCTGTCTCTTGCCACTTAAAGTGGCTGATGACCTTACTGCCCTGTCTAAAGGATAGGAAGAGGTACTTCTTCAGTTTCTTGTTAAATTGTCACATATGGTCAGTGACTGAACCCTGATGGGGATATGATAGCATTTATAAGAATATGTAAACAGACCAGAGGAGAAAACCAGAATCAAATAATGCATTTCTGGGTATTGTACTTTTCTGTTCTGTGCAAAGGCTATTAATGTATCTGTATGCTGCACTGATTGCCATTTGAACTCATGAGCATGACATACTTAGATTTTGAATTCAATTACACTGCTCTGTTACCTTTTTATGATAGGACTGTTTACAAAGCAAAGTTTGGGCCAGATTTTGAAAACTAGCCCCTGAAATTGCATCTGTAAATTCTGTCTGCTTGCAGCCCTGACCTCTGCTCTGTGGAATGTCACACCTGTTCAAGTATTTGACTGTCACTCACCAGTGGCTGACCTACAGAGATTATAAACTTTAACCTTACTACTGCTAATGAGCTAATAGAGAATATATATGTTACAGAAATTTGCCTTGTGCTGCATATGAATTTTTTTTAACCTGACAACTGTGATTTGTCACAGGATTAGTTATGGTATGACTGTGTGTGTGTATGTGTACATCTGTAGAAGTAGCAGGTGTGTTTCAGAAGCTAGCATTGGGCCATCTGTAAATTTGGCCTTTTAATATTTTTCATTTGGCACTGGATAATGTTTGTTTGATATTTTGAAAATAACCACGACTAGAGAATGAATGAGTTAAAAACATTTTTCAGTAAGATGTAGTCTGTGGCAATATATATATGGTTCAGCAACTCTCTGTAAAGCTGGTAACTGTCTCCCTTTAAAACATTTTTAAAATGTAATGTTATGTAAGATTAATAAAGATGTGCTAAATCTTGCATTTTCCTGTTAACTTGGCTGGCATTAATCTTTTCTGTTAATCATTTTGTTGTGTGTACAGTAGACCAGCTGTCTATAAAGTTACAATCAATATTTGGTATCACTCACCATTCATTTTTATACAGGAGCTCTTCTCTGGAAGATTGAACAGAAAACTAACAAAGCATTTGCCTGTGGAAAAGTAACCATAAAAGGAAAGCGCCACTGGTATGAGGCTTTACCTCAGACAGTATTCGTAGCTTTAAGTGATGACACTGCCTGGATTATCAGAACTAATGGAGATCTGTATCTGCAAACAGGTATTTAAACTGTTGCCTTACAGTTTTTGTAAATGAAAATCAGAAGTGTGTAAATCTGTCAAATCATCATGATCTGGTTTAAACCATGCTCCAAATCCAGAATAAAACTGTTACTTATTCATGGCAGAGAAATCCTTTATCTTGGGAATCAATTATGAGATGTTATAATACAAGCCAGAGAAAGATTGTTTGTATTACCATAGCAACTAGCCCAAATCGTGGGCCAGCACCCCATTGTGCTAGGTGCTGTACAAATACAGAACAAAAAAAACCAGTCCCTGCCCTCAGTATTTTATAACCTGAATATAAGGTGAGATAATAGATGGAGACAGACAGACAGGACAACAAAGCAACAATGTGACACTGTGTTGGTCAGTATGATAGGCTGGGGTCTAGCACCTTAACCATTGCCAGGCTTTTTGTAGACATCAAAGTAAAGGCGGGTTTTAAGCACGGTTGTGAATGTAAGTAGTGAGGTGGTTTTACAAATGTTTTGCGGGGAGCTTCTCCTAAGCATGTGAGAGAGCAAGGAAGAAAGCATGCAGATGTTTGAAAATTTAATGAGTGGGTGGTGGCGTTTGGCATGATGGGCTGATCGGAGGTGGGAGATGACCTCTCAGTAGTAAATGAGAGAGAATAGGGAGGATGTGGATAGGCTGTCCAGGTCTTTGAAATTAAAGACAAGGCGTTTGTTTGATTTGATAGAGAAAGGGGAACCGGTAGAGGAATGCAAAGAGAAGGGTGAAATGGTCAAAATGATGGCCTAGGAAAATGATCTTTGCAGCAGCATTCTGAATGGATATGAGTTGGGTAAGACTGCATTGTCAAGCTCAGAGATAAGGATATTGTAATCAAGATGTGATGATGAGACCCTGGGCAAGAGTTCTAGTTGTGTGGATGGAAAGGAAGGGCCCTATACAGAGAGAATAGCAAGATTTAGACACCGCCTGAATTTGAGGACCTAGAGGGAGGTTCAAGATGAAGGTGACCTGCAGGTTATGGGCTTGTCCACAGAGATTGAGAGGGGGCTTTTTGCAATAGGGAGACGACTAAGAGCTCTATTTTAGCCGTATTGAGCTTGAGCTGGTGGCTAGAAATCCACGGGAGAGGTCAGAAAGAGGCCTGTATTTTAATTTGGACATAAGACGACAGGCTTGGAATAGAGAGATGGTGGCTGAATTTGTGTTTACACATGAGATTACAACCCATCTCTGCGTAGACGGGGAGAAGAGGGAGAACAAGGACAGAGTCCTGTGGAACAACCACAGAAAGTTGCAGTGGGGACGAGGGCCCTCAAAAGGACACTCTGAAGAAGTTATTTGAGAGTTAGGAGGGGAACCAGAAGAGGGCAGAGTCATGGAAGCCCGGGGTAGGGGCCGGAATGACAGGATTTCCAAATGGCTATCACAATTCTGCCTTATCTTGCACTTAAAATTGATCATATTCTTTGTTCAATCTTTTTTCATGTATATCTAATCTGTATGTGTAATAAAAAATTAAATATATATAAATTCTTTGTAATTGCTCTACTAGAGGAAACTTAAATATCCAGCATATTTTCAAGGATATCCTCCTTTTAAATTAAATTGTTAATGGGGTTGACTAGTCAGCAAAATCAAACAACTTGCCCAGGACCATGCACTACTATTCAGCAGTGATAGTGATGGTAGCGAATGAGTTCGGTTCCATACACTGAGAGCTATGTGGAATTTTTAATGAGTATTTTCCTTTCCTGCTGGATGGTGCTTTAACGACAACAGCTTGCATTCTATCATTTGTGGATTTCATAGATAGACTTAGATGCTAAAGTAAATCCTTCAGTGTCTCTCTCTTTTAACACAAAGCAACCAGGAAGAAAGACAGTAATTGTAGAGTGAGAATCATCCCATCTAACAGTTGCACCAGGAACTTGTGCCCCAAAGTTAGAAGCTGACTACTATAACTTCCTTTTTGGTATCCCCTAGACTGATAGTCAATCAGCTACCTCTTGCTTCAGAAGCCTGAGAACTTGAGAAAAAGCTAGTTCTCTCTTGAGTCTTTCCCTCACAGACATGAAAATCAAATTTGTGTATAGTTCTGGTCAGGAAGGTATGCAATCTGAAAGAATGGATGTCTAAATGTGTACAATAATTGTCTAACGTCTTTTGATATTACAAGATCTTTCACCTGTTGAATCATTTCAAGTCACTTCTAGTCTGTTTATTGATGACCATCTTATAAATGGAGATTCCTGATTCTGCTTCTTGGAGGAGGGAAGGAGAGGAAACTGCAGAATGAGAATGGTGGGCTCTCCATGAAGTTACTAAACTGAAAATGTTTGAGTTAAATATTCTAGCTTGATGTACAATGTTTTCTTTGTTAACAAAGTATAAACTGAACTTTTCTACACTAAATCTTAATAGTCAATGGAGAGTATAGTAAAGTGAATATACAAGAAATGTTAACATGCTTGTTGAATTTTTCCCTTTATACTCTAACTTACCTGATTTGACAACACAACTTAATTACTCCTTCTCTTCTTTGTTTTGTTTCCAGGCTTGAGTGTGGATCGTCCATGTGCCAGAGCAGTAAAGGTTGATTGCATGTATCCGCTATCTCAAGTTACATCCAGAAACAATGTCGTGTGGGCACTGACTGAGCAGCGGGTGCTTCTCTATCGAGAGGGAGTGAGCAGCTTCTGTCCTGAAGGAGAACAATGGAAGTGTGATATTGTCAGGTAATTGGGCAGTGTTTAATCAGAATGACAGAAAAGGTTGCTTTCGTTCCTGGGTATTTCATCTTATGGTAATTGAACCACTCATCTCTTGCTTATAAAGCATTTTGCATCCAAATTGTAATCCTTATGTTACTCTTATCAGTGCATCTTGTTACGTCACACTTTAATCAGTCAGTGGGCAAAAAAGGACACTACTTGGAAGACATTTATTGGTGGTGAGTGGGGGATGTTTAACAGAAGCGTGTATGGGAGGGAAAACAGGGAATTAATGAAATAGGCCTTTTTTAATACTAAATACTGTTTAGTTCATTCATTTGTGCAATAATGGTGCTCCCATTATTTAAATTGGCTCTCTAAATATTTAATAATTTATTTTTCAAGAGTACATGTATATGTTTACAGTTGACTTTGTCAGTCAGTCACTTACAAGACTAGAAGTTGCACTGGATATTTTACCCCCAAATTCACCTCAGATACACTGGGTAGTAGTATATTTTACTTCTGTATCTATTTTCACCAGAATTCCTGCTTTTTAGCTTTATCAGCAACAGACCAGTTTGTTATGCCTTTCTGATCCAGAGAGTAGTTACATCCTGTATTATATTGTAAAATGTAGGGAAATGTGTCCATTCTTGCATAAATCAATGCCATTTCTTTCCCAATAGGTAATTACTTTAACATTAGACTTTAAGATGACCTTTGTAATTGATTTTTTTTAAAGATTTGAAGGGGGGGGGGGACTAATGTTCAAATCTACAATTTGCATCCAATTATTACATTGAAGAAAGTTGAATGTCTTTTATGTAAATACACAAGACTGACTTATAAATCAGGTATCCTGCATGTTCTCAGACTTTTAGGACCATTCAAATCAATGCAAATTGAGATTTCTGAGCTATTCTCGAAGGCAGATTGGAAGTGACTATCAGAATAGGATTGCCAACTTTAACTTTTGATTTTTAAAAATACTGTTTATAGTGATCAGTTTTCTCAGAGCTTAGACGTGTGATTGTTTCATACAGGAGGATTTTGTAATCAAGGTCAACTTCTGTCCTTTATTGTATAGTCATAACCAGTTCAAGATTATGCTGTCCGTGCTCTCGATGCTCTAGTCACAATAGAGAGAAACAAAGTATAATAAAGTTTGTTACTGGATAACTTGGAGATGTGTTCAAAGACATGTGTTTTAATTTACACGTTGGTAGTACCATATGAAGAACTTCTTTTCCACTCTAGTTTCATATTCAATTTGAAGGTTTTAAGGAAGGTTTTAATGTGTTATGTATTTTAAAATGTCTTTTGCATTTGCAGTGAAATGCAAGCTTTGGAACCAGTGTGTATTACTCTTGGAGACCAACAGACGTTATGGGCTTTGGACATACATGGAAATCTGTGGTTCAGAACTGGTGTGGTTTCAAAGAAACCACAAGGAGATGATGACCATTGGTGGCAAGTATGTACTCCTTATTCAGCTTTCAGTAAAGTCCACCGTTCCATCATTGTGATGTTTTCTTGCAGGGATCCCGACCTAAAAATATCAAGAAATAATTTGCTTGGAGGCTTACAAGCATTATTAATACACATGTAATGGAACCACCAGGCTGTGGGTGCTGAGGCCCCTTTTAAATCTTGTCCCTGAAAGGAGTTAAAAACATTCCAGTATCAGCCAGAGGAAAATTAAAACAGTGACAGGACAGTTTCCTTTAGCCAAATTAAAAAAAAAAAAAAAAAAAGGCAAGGAGGCTTCTTTCACCTAATCCAACTATTTCCAAAGCACACAGGGCTGCTTTCTTCAGCCACAGAGCCTGTGAGGGAAAATGATGACAAAAACAATTCTTACTGGGCTAATTCTCGGGAATCAGTATAGAATCCCTGATCATGTTGTTTACATCCTTACTTATGTTCCTGGGTCTTTGTTCCCCCGATCATCTCTGGAGGAGGCGGATTGTCCACTCCTCCGCCTGTCTTTCCTGAGTGATTTAGTCAAAAATATCTTCCCCTGTATGTATATGACAGGTTTCAGAGTAACAGCCGTGTTAGTCTGTCTTTGCAAAAAGAAAAGGAGTACTTGTGGCACCTTAGAGACTAACCAATTTATTTGAGCATGAGCTTTCGTGAGCTACAGCTCACTTCATCGGATGCATACCGTGGAAACTGCAGTAGACATTATATACACACAGAGACCATGAAATAATACCCCCTCCCACCCCACTGTTCTGCTGGTAATAGCTTATCTAAAGTGATCATCAAGTTGGGCCATTTCCAGCACAAATCCAGGTTTTCTCACCCTCCGCCCCCACACACACACACACTCACTCTCCTGCTGGTAATAGCCCATCCAAAGTGACCACTCTCTTCACAATGTGTATGATAATCAAGGTGGGTCATTTCCAGCACAAATCCAGGTTGTGCTGGAAATGACCAACCTTGATTATCATACACATTGTGAAGAGAGTGGTCACTTTGGATGGGCTATTACCAGCAGGAGAGTGAGTTTGGGGGTGGGGTGGGGGTGGGGGGGGGCGGAGGGTGAGAAAACCTGGATTTGTGCTGGAAATGGCCCAACTTGATGATCACTTTAGATAAGCTATTACCAGCAGAGCAGTGGGGTGGGAGGGGGTATTGTTTCATGGTCTCTGTGTGTATATAATGTCTACTGTAGTTTCCACGGTATGCATCCGATGAAGTGAGCTGTAGCTCACGAAAGCTCATGCTCAAATAAATTGGTTAGTCTCTAAGGTGCCACAAGTACTCCTTTTCTTTTTGTATGTATATGGAATCTTATATTGGAGCAGCATGGACAACATGATTTTGAGATGACATCTAATTTAATCAGTAAGTTGTCTTACCTTCATGCACATTCCCATAAAAGCAGGAATTGCCTCCTTTTTTGGAATGCTCCAAAGTATGGTTATATTTAGTTGCTTATAATGGAGCTTGGGCAATTAACCGTATAAGGTGAGGGCCCCTAGGGAGCAGTTGCTGAAAACCATTAACATGAATTCAAACAGCTCACGTGAGTCACATGGATAGTCTTCCTCTGGGGAAGCTAAATGAAGCTATATGAAGATCCAAGACTATATGCCAGGCTCCAGGACAATTTCAGAGGAGAGATTCTTTTTTTCCTCTCTGACCATTCCCCAGATGAGGGGACTTCAGGTGCAGCAGAGTTCTGCAGTACTTGAAATAGATAAAAATACTAAGAAATTTTGGGCAGGTGTTTGTTTTTGGTGAGTTGTTTTTTTGTTTTATTTATATAGGAAACTGTTATCTGTTATGTGATTCTGGTTTGTAATCAAGGCTCCTAAAACTTAAATCCATCAAAACTCAAGAGGAATCAAGCTTGTTTTTTCCTCCACTTACTCAGTAGAGAGGTTCTGGAGGTTCACTCAGGAACGTTGTTTCTGATACTCCTGAACCCTATGCAGAAGGCAGATGAGGCATCTTTTTATCATAAGCATAGTTTGACGTCTATATTTGGGGCGGCAAGGTGTGGGGGAGTGAGGCTTGGTGGGGGATCCAGGTGAGTATGGGGGTGGGCCTCCATGGGGGATCCAGGTGTGGAGGGTGAGGCTAGATGGGGTAGGGATTCAAGTGTGTGGGAGTGGCTTGACAGGGGAGTCTGGGCATTGGGGGCTCAGTGGAGGAAGTTCTGGGTGTGTGTGCATGGAGGGGTCTGAATGCAAAGGGGTTGGGCAGATGTGGGGGGCAGCTCCCCAGACAGTGACCCCTTCCCTGCCCCCTTGCCTGAGGAGTGATAGGGACAGGAACCGGGGAAGGGTTGCGGAGCTTCCTGCAGCCGGGGAGGTTTCTTGGGGTGAATCTGACCTGCTGCCAGCTGCTCCAGGGGAAGAGGAAGTCCTGTTTCTCTTCTCTCCCTTCTTTCCTCCCGGCCACCAGCAGCTGAGCCAGGTGCAGAATTCCAATTCCCCCCAAGAGTAATTCACTCTGTCACTCAACTGGGCTGTACACTGCACAGATGGTTGGGAAGCAGTTCAGCTGCCTGGCTCTCCTAGGTCACTGCTTTCTTGCCCTCCCCATACACTGATCATGAGGGGGAAGCTTACCTGCTAGCAGAGAACACCTGGCTTCTCCCCCTCCCCAAAACATTCCTCCTTGCCCCCCATGGGTGCTGAGGCGGAAGTGAGTGAGCACCAACACCAGGCGCTCTGTGCCTGCTGGTCAGTTTCCCCACGTGGATTGTGTGGTGAGTCAACGGGAGCTGCCCCCTGCCCTCCCT
This sequence comes from Lepidochelys olivacea, assembly GCF_965140295.1. Taxonomy (NCBI): domain Eukaryota; kingdom Metazoa; phylum Chordata; order Testudines; family Cheloniidae; genus Lepidochelys; species Lepidochelys olivacea. The sequence continues at coordinate 107,677,256 of NC_140416.1, forward strand.
TTACGCAGCCTATGTGGGCAAACTCATCGACCGTCATAGAGTGCCTTAAGTCACTGCTCTTGTCCGGCATGTTCCTCTGCAGGGGAGGAAGCAGGGCTAAGGGGAAAATATGGGCACTTCCCCCCATGCATCACCTGTGCAACATATATAGTTTGCCATGCTTTTTATGGAAGGTCCTGTAACTCATCACTAGTTTAACTGATTATCCAGAACATTTTTTTTCCAGGTAAGCATTACAGATTACGTCGTGTTTGACCAATGCAGCCTCTTCCAGACGATAATCCATGCTACCCACACAGTGGCAACAGCGGCCCAGGCTCCAGTAGAGAAGGTGGCGGAGAAACTTCGAATGGCATTTTGGTCACAGCAGCTTCAATGTCAGCCAAGCCTTCTTGGAGTCAACAGTAGTGGGGTCTGGATCTCTTCAGGCAAAAACGAGTTCCATGTAGCAAAGGGAAGTCTAATAGGTTGGTGCATTTTTACACCTGTTGGGTTTTTTTAAAAATCAAAGAAACTAACTAGCACATCCACTCTGCACCCCTTACCATTCCCCTAGCCTACCCATGGTAAAATTCAGCCACAGCAAATTAAAGAGCAAGTTGCAAAAGCTTCCTTTCCTTAAACTAGAGTGGGGATGCAGACAGTAATGAGGGATGCTGTCTTAACATTTGGTGTGAGTAATTGCCCTTTTAAAAGTAGTACTGTGAGGAAGGCAAGTTTGGGAGCCTGTTGCTCAAGCTTGTTATGCTTTCCACAAACATACTGCTTCTTTCAGTGCATGCACCCATATCTTGAATTAAAAAGAGTTACATATTGATATCATGCACTACAGCACCTAGCACAATGGAGTTTTGGTCCATAACTAGGGCTACTAGGTACTATGTTACCTATATATGGTGCTGTATACAAGTAATAATAATAATATAGTGATCACTTTGGGAAATGTGTCTAGGAAACTGAGCAATAGATTTTACTTATGATTCGATGAGAGAACATGCTGAGACAAGACAACTAAGACAAGACAGTTAATGACTTTAGCCTGGCTGATGAATGTTGTAGCTCACGACTGATTTGGTCTACTGCCAGAAGCCTCTAACCTTTGTGCTCTCATTTCATGCAATCCTGGCTTCATCTGCAGGTCTAGGTGCATTTTCAGCTGTGTCTTCAAGCCATTCTGATTTGTTCTGTCAATGTACTGCTCTAAGTAGACTTTCCCTCTTTGAAGGAACCAGGTGAAGAGTCCTGATCAAACAGTAAAGTAATTCTCAAAAGGATGTCTCTAGACTTGTTGGAGGCTGCTTAGAGCTGTATTCTTTCTCTGTCCTTTTGAGAGAGATGTTCCTAAAGCTATATGACTAAACTTGGGTATAGAAACTGTCGTCTTATTCTACCAAAAAAGTTTACCTGATGGCCGCTTGATAGCAGCATATTAGCATAGTAGCCAAGTGATGCCAGATTAGCCACTCCTTTAGGATTCTCTCATTAGATGATGTGAAGGATTATGTAGTACTGTACCCAGTATTTACACAGCGAATCTGTCAAAAAATACTCCTGTTCCTTCCCTCTGTGTGTGTGTGTGTGTGATTAAGATTTAAGAGTAGCTTTCATGATTCCTAAAGCACTAAACTAGATAGAAGTGCTTGACATGTATTTAAACAGGCATAAGAAAAGACTTGCAGAAAACTGATGCTGGAAAGCTTATTGGTTGACATCTAAGCCATCTGAAGAGATCTCTGCAGGTTGTGCAGATGTTTTTCTTTTAGATATGCTTTACTTGTTGGGTTACTAATATTTTATACCAACTTAAAGAGGAAACATCTGTATGGAATTGTATTTGTCTAATAAAAAAAAGAATGTCTTCCCAATGAGAAGTGTGACTTGTTCGCTCTGCAGAACTTTCGGTTTGTGGATGGTACCCAGTCAGTTCAGTTTAGGTGAGATTTGGCCATAAGCGCAAGAAGTTAACATTGTTTTTGTCATTTAAGTGGGAATGGGCAACATACTGGCTTTTGCATTTCACAAGACTAATAAATGACTGGCATTGCTGATCACTAAGGCTGTGATTCTGGCACAGAGGTCGTGGAATTCACACATTCCACGACTTTCCGCAGCCTTTGTGACTTGCGCAACATCCAGTGCAGCTGACCCCAGGGCCACCTGAGTAGCTGGCCCCAGGTCCAGCCACGTCAGCCGCTGTTGGAGCAGCCCTGGGGTGAGCTGCACTGGCTGCTGCTCGGACAGCCCTGGGTGGTTGGCCCCAGGGAGCGCCTGAGCAGTGGGCCGCTGGGGGCAGTCAGCCCCTGCCGCCGGAGCAAGGGTCCCCTAGAGCAGTGGAGCCGTAGGAGCAGCGATTTAGTCATAGGTGTTTATAGTAAAAATCATGGACAGGTCACGGGCCGTGAATTTTTGTGTTTTGCTCGTGACCTGTCCATGACTTTTACTAAAAATACCCATGACTAAATCTTAGCCTTGCCGATCATGTAAAGTTAATTATAGTTGTGTATCCCTGGAAGGGCAGAAGGTTGCAAGTAACAAACTTGGCATTTGATGGGAAAGAACATCCTCCTCACTTTTGTCTATGTGACCTTTGTAAATCTAAACAAAGTATTTTGCTGAAGAGTCAGCACAACCTTCAGCTGTAAGTATTGGGTCAAAACTGCTGCTAGTGCTTAGAACAAAAGGTGACCTCTAACGGATCATTTCATGTAAGCTTGCAACAAAGGGGAACCTCCAAACAGGGCTGAGAAGCAGCAGATACAATCTTTGCACTAGATTTTAGTTCTATTTTGGACTTCAGATTTCGTTACTACGTGGTGTAATTCACAAATATAAACAGTTGCCAAATGTTTCAACATTGAACCTGAAGCATCAACCTGAACCTGATCCCTGTTGCAATGACTTCTTCATCTATGTGCTGATTTGGTGTTCATCCATGATAATGTAACAAACTGTCTAGTGACATAAATGCACTTAATGAAAAATGGTGTGTGTGCGTTTTTTTAAACAAGAAAAGTCTCTCAAACCTATGAGCATGAACTGGTGGGAAATCAATCTTAATAAATAGTCATTTGGTTTTATAATGTGTTTTGGCCACAGCAATATCAGATATTGATTAGAACAAATAAATTTAATAGTTGATTATAACAGAAATCCTCAGAACTTTTAAAAAATATTTCTAACAAAAGACTTTGTCATAACATTTAAGTTGCAAAGTGTGTGATTCATGGCGGTGATTGTTTTGCTCTCTTTTTCAGGAACATATTGGAATAATATTGTGCCTCGAGGTACTGTTTCTGCCACAAAATGGGCTTTTGTGTTAGCTTCCTCAGCTCCAACTAAAGAAGGTTAGTGAATCTTCAATATAAGCTTATACCATAATTAAACTGACTTCATGCATTAGAGTTGATAGCTGAAATGGTACTAACAGGTTCCATAATGCAGAACTAATCCAGAGTTTTTGTCTATCGGTGTGCAGAAATCCCATATTTTTGGAACAAGCTAGAATTTCCTTCTGTCTAAGTTATTGGAGATAAATCATGGTGGGACTGCAGTGGAATGGCCTTGAATAAGGTGTGCTGCTTTTTGAGCATCCTTACTGGCTCATGCAAGGAATAAAGTGTTTAGTGTCTTTTTGAAATTATATATCCCTCATTTGGAGGGGTGCTGAGCCACTAAATGTGGAGGGAAAAAAATATTACTGTAATGGATGTGGTGTGCATAGATGCTAAGGAGTTGGTGGGATAAGTAGGTCTACCACCAAAGATTGGCAGGGAGGTAGGGAGAGTGGAGGCTTTGGTAGCAAAACTCAATTTGAGGACTCGAGATTTTGTACTGACCTATTTATTTATTATGTCCTGTGGTGCCACAATATGCTAGACGCTTTCCATACATTGCTGTAGTACAAGATGAATCCACAAATCCCATTGAGGTGCTTTAATGGATGAAGATGGGAGAAATTTAGTAATTCACATTTTCTCATCAACCATTTGGATTTTACCATATTTGTTCTTATGCTAATTTTGGCCCTCAGTACCATATTCTATATTGGGTTTCTAATCTGTACACTTGCTGCTAATGATGACTCTTTGGTGCTAGGGAAGTCGATTCATTTAAAGCAGCACCACCCAGTTAGCGGGAAAGAGGCTAGGTAGCCTAACCTATTAGGTTATTGGAGTCAGTAACACTCTCCAGCGAGTGAACTGACACCCCCTTCAGTTTTTGCCATCATCATCACTGGAAGACTGCAGCATGGCATAAAAATAAAATAGGGTGGTTTCTTAAAAGTATTTTATTTATATACTTTTCACCACAGCATCTCTGATATAAACTGAGCCTCACCACCACTCCTGTGAGAAAGAAATATCTCCATTTTAGAGAAGGAGAAACAGAGAGAGAGAGAATAACTTGCCCCAAATCAATCAAGATCCTGTGTTTAGAACTGGGAATGGAACTCCAGATTTCCTGATTCTAGGTCCAGTGCCTTAACCACATCTTTCCTCTTTGTCTCTGGGACTGAAAAAAACTATTATTCTATTTTATTTTTAAAGCATAAATGTAACTTCTCTAAAAAACATATAAACCTTCCCTTAGTTGCATACATTTTGAAAGTAATCTGTCCAATATATTGTTAGGCAGGTGGGTGGATTCATGTTAAGGAAACACTTCTGAAATATTTAAGGTGCTTAAGGCCTTATCTGTATTTGCCTCAGTTTCCGCCATTCATGATCAGCCACCAGTAGACTAAGTAAGCTGTAATTTGCAGTTTACTGTATATCAAGCAGAAAACTGCCATGGTCCAAATTGGTTGGTTGGTTGGTTTGTTTGTTTGTGTTTTTCAAGTGATGCCCAGAGGTACTCCACTTCAGGTGTTGGTGCGTCTCAGTGCCTTTGACTGGAGAATTTCAGCATGCACGATCCCTGTCTCGCAGCACCATTGGCACCTCATCTAGCGTGCACACAACCTGACCTCCTCGGTTCTTTTTCAACCGTCCTGAGATGGCGTTCCCAGAAGTGTCATGAAGTTAGCTCACTTAGCGTTAAAATTGTTTACTAGCATAGTTTTAGCTTACCAGTTCGGTTACTTAATCTTATACTCAAAGCAACAAATTTGAGGGCTTGGTCAAGGATCTGAATGAACTTCCCACTCTACAGAGCTGATGACACCATCCATCTTCCACATCAGGGATTGTCTGACTCCCTTTTACTCAACGTGGTCTTCCATCATCACTGACAAGTGAACCCTAGAAATCATACACACAGGCTACTTGATTCCTTTTACTTCCCTCCCTCCTCGTCCCTGTTCAGGGACCCTTTTCATGGGCACCTTCTAACAAGTAAACTGTCTTCTACACTTAGGTGCTGTGGAACAAGTTCCTCCACAACATGAGGAAGGGTTTTTACTCCCATTACTTCTTAACCCAAAAGAAAAATGGAGGATGGAGGCCCATCCTAGAACCTATCTGCAATACCACAGATTTCCACTGGCTTCCACCAGCCTTGGTTAACAATTGGCATAGTGATTCCCCAGTCCCAACTTTTCCCAGAAACATAAGTTCTGAAATGTCCAGCCCTGTCCTGGAACAGTCAGAGGGATATTAAGGTCCATTGTCCCTTTAAGGAGTCAATATTCAAGAGTTTTCTGCTTTAACTGGAGTTACCAAGCACTTCAGTTTAAATAAAGCACTGGATTGGTTTAGATTTAAAATAAAGCAAGTTTATTAATGAAAGAAGGTAGGATTTTAAGTGTATTCATGTATGAGATAGAATCGTTACCAGCAAATAAAAATGAAAACATGCGTCTAAAATTTAACCTAGCATGTTTTCGTTCAAGGCTTTGTTTAAGATGGCCTCCTTCGCCCACAGTCTTCCAGCAAGATGGTGACTGATCCACTCCTTGGTCAGGAGCACTCCCAGAGGCCCAAAAGTGCACCTTTGTTGTCTTGGGTGAAAGAAAGAACTTGGTTTTCTGCCACTTTCTTCTATAGTCCAATGAACCTTTGAAGTGGATTATTCTGAAGGTTACCCCTCAAAGTAAAGTTTATCCAAACAGTGAGGAAGGCAACATGCAGTCTGGTGGTGAAGGAGGTTTTGTGCTCTTTGGTCTCCCACTTGTTCACTAAAATGCAAATTATTCTGTTTCCTGCCTTCTCCTCCTCCTCCTGCTATCTTGAGGACCTGTTTACTACTTATATGTAAATTGAGGTAAACACACACACATTCCTTTGTTTAGGATAGGCCTGTTTAGCAACTTTTGCTTAGGCAGGAGTGTCTGGTTTTGAACAAGTGCTAATATCATACAGGGGAAAAACCAAAGCAGCAATTGAATTTGGGAGAAGAGATTGCAAGCAATGTAGGATGACAGAAAGAAGTGGTCGCAGGGGTGTGGGTGTGGATATGTAAAAACACTAATTTTTACTCTCAAAGTGTTAAATACTCAAAACTTCTGAAAATCAGGCCACTTATTTTAGATGCCTAAATCTAGGAATTTAGGTTAGAAAATCTTGACCGAAGAATACGTTTCAGAAGACTGATAGTTTACCATTAAGTGCAGAGCGCATTTAAAAACAGAGTGAAGCAACTATGTAAGTATTAGAGAGTAGATTAGGAGTGATTTTAACAATAACACACACGTTCTCTCCATAGGAAGCTTTCTGTGGCTATGCCAAAGCAACAAGGATCTGTTTTGTGTCAGTGATCAGAATCCTCAGTTCCATCCTTCTTCAGTTCAGCTACCGCCTGATGCTGAAATGGTGTGTTATTCAGCCTGCCAGGATGCCATATGGGGTTTGGATAAACAAGGACAGATCTTTATCAGAACACTTTCGCCAAGTTGCCCAGCTGGGATGCACTGGACAAAACTGGACCTTTCTCAGCTAGGTATGGCTTTTTGTGGTAAGCGAAAAGACTCAACTTATTTTTAAGCAAACAGGTTTTATAAAGGTTTCAGAGTAGCAGCCGTGTTAGTCTGTATCCGCAAAAAGAAAAGGAGTACTTGTGGCACCTTAGAGACTAACCAATTTATTTGAGCATAAGCTTTCGTGGTGCTGCAAGTACTCCTTTTCTTTTTAGGTTTTTAAAAAATATTCTGCTGCATTTTTCATTGGCTTTGCAAATACCAATTTAAATTTTAAGATTTATTGAATTTAATAACACCTGAAAATAACTGCTGTATTAGTAAAGATGTAAAATTTTCCAACTTTATCAAATGTCAGAAAAAATCCCAGGGTTTTCCAATAGCTGGCATGCTTTTAGATAGCCTTTTGCTATGAAGGTAGTATTAAGTGTTCATTGTTCACTTGATGGTATTTTGTAAAGGGTATTTTTTTGTTTTGTTTTTATCAGGCAAAGCAGTCAGTACTTGGGTGGGAATCCTTCAAGGAAACCTGTTTCAGAAAGCAGCACTAGTGATTCAGTTGGTGATGTTCTTCTGTTCAAGTTGATACTGAACTTATGCCTCAGCATGGCATTGGGGGAATGTGGTGCTGCTGAAGTTGCTGTCTTTGGTTGGATAAGACATAAAATCCTAGTCCTTGACTGCTTGTGGTCATTAAAACATTCTTCCAATATGACACTCTCCATAAGCAATGGGGTATCCTGGCTGCTTAGCAGTTTAGCCAATTTATTCTACATGTATATTTCTTTGATAGTCTCTCTCAGTTGGCTATGTCTTTACTTCCTGTCCTAAAGTCTGTAATGTTGTGCACTGTTCATTAGCTGCCACGCTATATTGTATGCAAGTCTCCTGGAGACAAGTGAATTGATTCATTCAAAAGTGACATAATTGAATGAAGTCCTTTCTAACATCACTTCCAAATTGGCTCTTAACTTCACATTTCCTTTGGGACGAAATTTTCTGCATTTGGCATAAGATCAAAGCTGAATTTTTTTAAAGTTGGATCAAAATTGGTTCAGCTGGCTTTAAGCTAGGCAAGCATAAGCAGCAGACTTCATTTTCTATAACATAATTATATAAACAGTTAACATTATTAATCTTCATATTAAAAAAAAATCAGTCATAAGTTATGTACAGAAAAAACATTATCCACGTTTTTAAAGCTTCAAGTTTTCAGCCTGGAATATGACCCTTTTTTTTTTTTTTTAAATTGGACTGGCTCCCAGCTGCCAAGATGTCTTAAATTTGAATGCCTCTCAAGCTGTTGCACATTCACTGGTTCATGAGTGAGGTCACTAACAGGCTCCCTCACTTGCCTAGCAGGTCTTGGACCACTTTTGTAGTCATGATTATTATTTTCTAGCAGTCTAGGTGATGATATTTCAATTTCATGGTTAATATCTAGCTGTTATAGCTTTTCCATCAGTAAATGTCAAGCACTTTACAAAGGAGGGGTAAGTATCACTATCCTCCCTTTACAGAAAGGGAAACTGAGACACAGTGGTGAAGTAACTTGCCCAAGATCACCTAGCAGACTTGGAGCAGAGCTTGGAATAGAACTTAGGTCTCCTCAGTCCCACTCTGTTGCTACATACAGTAGCCCACGCTGCACTTGATCTGTTTTGGTACATTTCTCACTTCTCAGATATCCAGGACTTGAATGACATATTAGATGTAAATCATGTGGTGGTGGTGGTGGGGGATCAGGGAGGTTTGTAGTAGAAGACTCCAGACTATACTAAGCAAATAATTCTCTAGCATGAGCAACCTGTCTTTGGGAGCCAGTGAGCAGGGAGAGGGCTAGAGAATAGACAGTAAAATGTAAATTGGCTTATGAGCTGGGAGTCATTTCAGTCATTGCTACAATATGTAAACTCCTGAAAAGACTACAGGAATTCTCATGATGGGTCAGGAGTATTTAAACTGGTATTTTTCTTTCTTGACATACATTGGTGGCTGCATAGAAATTTGATTAGTTATATCTTTACAGTGAATTATAGATGTTATTGTAGTGTATCTTACAATAGTTGTAATGCACTATATGTGCGTTAACTGACTCAAATCACCATAAATACCTTCTAGTATTGATTTCTATAAACAAAATTCCCGAATAGTTGACATACGGTTTAAGGATTAAGACAGTGGTCTCCAAACTTTTTAAGCCCAAGATCACTTTCTGAATTTAAGGGCAACCCAAGATCTACCCCACCCCTTCTCCAAAGCCCCGCCCCGCTCACTCCATCCCCTCCTCTCCGTCGCTTGCTCTCCCATACCCTCACTCACTTTCACTGAGCTCAGGTAGAGGGTTGAGGTTTGGGAGAGGGTGCGAGCTCTGGCCTAGGACTGAGGGGTTTGCAGTGTGGGAGGGGGCTCTGGGCTGAGCTTGGGGTGGGGTTTGGGGTGCAGGGGAGAGTGTGGGATGAAAGCTCTGGGAGGGAGTTTGGATGTAGGAGGGAACTCTGGGCTGGGGCAGAGTGTTGGGGTGCAGGAGGGGATACAGGGTGCTGGCTCTTGGAGGGCGTCAGGGCTGGGGCAGGGGGTTGGGGTGCAGGAGGGGATACGGGGTGCTGGCTCTGGGCTGGGGCAAGGGTTCGGGGTGCTGGCTCCGGGAGGGCCTGGGGTATGGCCTCCCACCGGGCAGCACTTACCTCCGGCAGCTACCAGTTGGCAATGCAGCATAGCTCAGCCAAGGCAGGCACCCTGCCTACCCTGGCCCCACGCCACTCCCGGAAGGGGCCAACGTCCCCCTGCAGCCCCTGTGGGAAAGGGACGGGGGGCATGTGGCTCTGTGTGTTGCCCCTCTCCGCAAGCACCACCCCCACAGCTCTGCATGGCCGCAGCTCCCCATTCCCAGCCAGTGGGAGCTGAAGGGGCAGTGCTTGCAGAAAGGGGCAGCATGTGGAGGGAGACCCCTGTACCCCTGCCTGTGGGGCCACACTGGCCACTTCTAGGAGTGATGTGGTGTGGGGCTGGCTGGCAGGCAGAGAGCCTGCCTTAGCGGCAGCCCCACTACACCACCAGAGATCGTGATCGACTGGGAGATCCTCTAGGATCGGCCAGTCGATCGTGATCGACCGGTTGGTGACCACTGGATTAAGAAATGAATCATAGAATCATAGAATATCAGGGTTGGAAGGGACCTCAGGAGGTCATCTAGTCCAACCCCCTGCTCAAAGCAGGACCAATCCCCAATTTTTGCCCCAGATCCCTAAATGGCCCCCTCAAGGATTGAACTCACAACCCTGGGTTTAGCAGGCCAATGCTCAAACCACTGAGCTATCCCTCCCCCCCCCCCGGTAAATGATTCTGTTACAGATCATTTATCCATTGGGAGGGGGAAAAGGCAAAAAAATCATTGACCGTAGCTGATTGGTGCAATAAAACATCTTACATCATCTTGTTACCATTTTGGGACACAGTCCTTCAATTTAATGTATTCAGGTCCATCTCTGCAGTCAGTGGGGCTCTGTGCAGGCACAGCAATGCATCCACATGCAGTGATTTATTGAATCAGGTCTTTAGCTTGTTACATTGTGGCCCAAGAAACTTAATAACTATAATAAAATAATTATTGTCAAATCTTAATGACAAATTTTATTCCTGGAAAAGTTTTAAAAGTGGTAAACTGTCTTGAAACATTCATGTAACTGTTGTAAAAAGAGATGCAGACTTTGGAATTGGATGAGCATGTTCCCAGAATAAATGCTGAAATATTTTGTATTATGTCAGTTTCACCTTTCTCCAGTCCCTATACTATGTACTGTAGAATAGTATCTGGTAAATTGTTTTGATTAAGGTTTAAACTATCAGTGTCAAGGTTTCTAAATACAGTAGAATGACCTTTACAATTCAACAATAAACAATGTATCTGAATCACGCATAGAGATACCTCTGTCCTCTTTTGTGGATGAATGGTGGTTAGCATGACCTTTCCCTAAGGTAAAAGCAATAAGAGGGGAGGGAAAAAAAAGCTGAAAATGTTTACCTAATGTTTGTATTTTGGAATGTCATGTTCTACTTTCGAGGTTAGTAATACCAGCAATGCCATGTAAGTGACATATGACTCCATGTTTGAGTGAGCTGATGCTTATTTGGATCAAAACATTTAAACAGCTGAGATATCACGTGACAAAACTATTACTGTTTGTAGTGTTGTAGCCATGTTGGTCCCAGAATGAGAGACACAAGGTGGGAGAGGTAATCTTTTATTTATTCTTCAGCTCTCTAGAATTTGAAAGTTTTGTCTTTTTCACCAACAGAAGTTGGTTCAATAAATATATTACCTTACCCATCTTCTCTCTCATAAAACTATTGCTGTCAGACATACTTTGTGCTGCAAGGAGTAATGAGGCTTTATTTAAATAGTAACTTTGTAGCTGTATGTCAGACCTCTAACTGCTGTAGAAATTTGTGCTCCTTGCTATAGAATTTTGAACTCTGATTATTTTTAAAATAAAGGAGTTTAGAAATAAGCCGTAAAATCTTTCCTTTGAGCCAATAAGCAAAAACAGTTAAATACCAAATAGTCTTGATATAGGAATGAATCCATTCACCATTATAACAAACTAAAAGTTAAAGCTGTATAGAGCTAGTGTCTTTTTTCTACAATGTATTGCTAAAAGCTTGTAGTATCTGTACTCAGATAAATGCTATACGCATACAATTTAAGGGATACTTTTCACTTTGATTAGAAGATGCAACTTTATTATGTGATGTGCTTTATGAAGAGTTGGTTGCCAGATATCACTTCCCCCAAGTGAACATTATGTCCAATAACAGGTATCCCAAACAGTGAACATTTAATAAACCAGTGAGATTTATTCTCAGATTCTTTAATTTGGCATCTGACCAAAGCATTCAGTATACAGCCTAACAGCATTGTTAGTTCATCTCTTCCATTACTTAACATTATGCATGCCTTCCTAACACTAGAAAAAAATCCAAATGTTAACTGTAAAGGATAGTATGGATGTTTTTAAAAGTAAATGAATAAAAGAGTAAGAATTCTCAAGATCACAGCATTTCAGTCTACAGTATCATATAGGCTTTCTTTCCCATCCTTGTAAATCACAGACATTTCACAGCTTAATTTGATGGGTATTTGTAATCCGGTTGTGAAAGAGAGAATAAAATTAAGAACTCTGGAACACACTTGTTTCAGAGCTGTATGCCTTCATGTTGCTTGTTTTTACGTAGGATTAAAGCATTGATAGGAGTTTTCTTGTGACCACTATAAAATAAGGAAGTTGTGTGACACAAATAGGGAGATACTTTTCAGATAGGTTTTATACTCAACACAAGTAATGAAGGCATGTTAACCTTGAAATGTTAACCCACCCTTTGCATTTTCTGGTAACATTTACCATGTTCATTGCTGACATGTATTTATAGACCTAGACCATTAAGATTGTATAAGCATGACTAGCTACAGAAGAGAGTTCACTTTAGGTCGCATGAAAGTTTGTGTCTCTAAGCATAGAAAAAAACTATATTTCATATGGTTTCTGCCTCTTACTCCCTGCTGACGATAATCATTTGAATTGCATTGTTCTCTAGCAGCAGCGATAGAACATTATGCACTGTCAAAATGTTGTTGATCAATGGCAGGATACTGCATGAAATAGGCCATTTTAGATAGATGAGAAAAAATCACTAGAATAAATGCATGAAATGTAAATGAGATCTTAATTTTCCCCCCATTTGCTTTATAGTTAGGCAGGAGTTGTATGCAAATGTTCTTGATTATACTGATAACTTCTCTGACTGTTAGTTTTTTAGAAATACTTCTGTAAAATTAAACTTCAAATTCTACAGTGGAGATTATTAGCTGAATTAAAAAAGATAATGCCAAATTATTAACAGTCTCTTTCTTCATCATTAGGAGCTATAAAATTGACCAGTTTGGCATGTGGAAATCAGCACATCTGGGCCTGTGATACTAGTGGCGGCATTTACTTCCGTGTAGGAACTCAGCCTCTAAACCCAAGTTTGATGCTTCCTGCGTGGATAATGATTGAGCCACCTGCACAGGTAAAACAGTCGATCATAACTTTTTAAATGTGATAATTTAGCAATCTGCCTTGAAAATCAAGGAACTTCAACACTTTTCTTTCTGAAAGGATGATAGATGGAGGACCCAAAAAAGTCTGAATTTAAGAACATAAAAATTGCCGTACTGGGTCAGACTAATGGTCCATCTAGCCCAGTATCCTGTCTCTGACAGTGGCCAGTACTAGAGCTTCAGGGGAAGTGTACAGAACAAGGCAGTTGAGGTGTTCCAACCCTGTCTTCCCCTCCCAGCTTCTGGGAGCATGAGGTTGCATCCCTGACCATCTTAGCTAATAGCCATCAATGGACCTATCCTCCATGAACTTACCTAGTTATCTGTTTTGTTTTTTTGTTTTTTTTTCCCACCCAGTTATACTTCTGGCCATCACACGTCCCATGACAATGAGATCCAAAAGTTAATTTTGAGTTGTGTGTAAAAGTACTTCCTCTTGTTTGTGGTAAACCTGCTGCCTGTTAATTTCATAGGGTGATTCCTGGTTTTTGTATTGTGGGAAAGGGAAAATAACACTCCCCTTCCCCCTTCATAATTTTATAGATCACTGTCATATCCCCTCTTAGTAGTCTCTTCTAAACTTGTTTCATTCTTTCCTGTCTTATCCAACACCTTAGAATTGTGATCAGCGAGAAGACTAGATTAAGTGCTGTAAAATCTTGAACAGTGGTTTTCTAGACTTCTGCCTGTTCCATTTTGTAGTTTCTACACTTCTAAAAGTTACAAAACATGTTCAAAGCTGTCAATGATACCTTTGCCCTAACGGAGCTGCTATATAAGGCCGTTGACTAGATTGGTCAGAAATCTCTCTTTGGTATGATTTGACTATAGCAAATACAGAGAGCCTTTCATTGTATTGCTTATATACAGTACAAAGATAACACTACACTATATCATGTGTCCAGATATACAGTTATAGAATGTTTATGAATTATAAATGCAAATTTAGTGTTTCAAAGACACCTAGTCTAAAGAAATAATAAAGTAGACATAGAATTACAAAATAAACAGAGAGAAGCAATTCACCTACTAATCTCTACTCTGCTTTATAACAAAGACGTTATGGAAAGAAGAAGGTGGAATGAAGTTACCTTGTTTAAATCAAATTTTTCATTTAATCTCTGGCTATCATTGAAGGGAAAGGATTTACCTAATTAGATGGCTACTATTTGACCATTTTGTGAACTGCCATCTGCTTTCTTTAATTAGCAGATGAGTACTGCTGAAGTTCATGTAACTGGCTGTAAATGATCTCTTGTAGTCTGAGTTAGTGAATCCTGAAGGTTTTTCTTCATTTCCTCTAAGCAATCTACTTTTAACAATCATAAGCTCCTCGGGGCAGGCACATGCTTTTTGTTTTGTTTGTACTATACCTAGCACAAAGGGGTCCTGGTCCATGATTCGGGCTCCTAAGCACACAGGAGAACAAACATCAAATCTACATACTTTTGTCTGGTCTTTCAACTTGACTTTATCACCAGCAGAAAACTTACCCATTTTAGCACAGTTAGAATTCTAAGATAATTTTCTGCCAAATGTTAAAAATCTATGACCCATTCACATTTCATTGTGTATTGTAACCAATCCTTGAAACTGCCTTAGAAGAAACATTACTGTAAACAGTGAGAGGTAAAGTTTGCAGATGATACAAAATTGCTCAGAATAGTTGAGTCAAAAGCTGACTGCAAAGATCTACAAAGGGGTCTCTCAAGCTGTGTGATTGGGCAAGAAAATGGCAGATTAAATTCAGTGTCGATCAATACACAGGTTTCAGAGTAACAGCCGTGTTAGTCTGTATTCGCAAAAAGAAAAGGAGGACTTGTGGCACCTTAGAGACTAACCAATTTATTTGAGCATGAGCTTTCGTGAGCTACAGCTCACTTGTGTACAGCTGTAGCTCACGAAAGCTCATGTTCAAATAAATTGGTTAGTCTCTAAGGTGCCACAAGTCCTCCTTTTCTTTTTGATCAATACACAGTAATGCACATGGGAAAACACAATCCCAACTATACATACAAAATGATTGGGTCTAAATTAGCTGTTACCACTCATGAAAGGGATCTTGGAGTCATAGCAGATAGTTATCTCAAAACATCTGTTTTATGTGCAGCAGCAGTCAATAAAGCTAACAATGTTAGGAACCACGAGGAAATAGATAAGACAGAACATATAATGCCACTATATAGATCCATGGTATGCCCACACCTTGAATACTGTGAAATTTTGGTCACCCCATCTCAAAAAAGACTTATTAGAATTGGAAAAAGTACAGAGAAGGGCAACAAAAATAACTGGGGTATGGAACAGCTTCCATATGAGGAGAGGTTAGAAATACTGGTACTGCTCATCTTAGAAAAGAGACGACTAAAGTGGAATATGATAGAAGTCTCTAAAATCATAAATGGTGTGGAGAAAGTGACTGTTTACTCCTACACGTAACCCAAGATCCAGGGGTCACCCAATGAAATTAATAGGCAGTAGGCTTAAAATAAACATAAGGATGCACTTTTTCATACAATGCACAGTCAACCAGTGGAACTCATTGCTAGGGGATGCTGTGAAGGCTAAAAGTATAACTGAGTTAAAAAAAGAATTGGATAAGTTCAAGAAGGATAGGTCCATCAAGGGCAATTATCAAGATGGTCAGGGACACAACGCCATGCTCTGGGTGTCCCTAAGCATCTGACTGCCAGAAACTTGAACTGAACAATAGGGGATGGATCACTCAATAATTTCTCTGGTCTGTTCATTCCCTCTGAAGTATCTGGCACTGGCCACTGTTGGTAGACTGGATACTGGGCTAGATGAACCATTGGGCTGACCCGGTAAGGCTGTTCAACATTTTTGCAAAGTTTCTGCAGAACAAAATAACATTGGCTGATTCCATTTCTTTCAAGTACCTTCCTGGTTCTTTAATATTGGTTCTTGTTTAGTCTCTTTGCAGATGAAGTAGAAACATGATTGACTGACTGGTACTAATCCTCAGGTATTTTGACCTTTTTATCAAAAAGACAAAAGAAACAAAATAACACTCTAAGGTTAAACATGTAGCATGTAAATCTGTTGGTCTGTGCCAAATTCTCCCTTCTTCCCTTTCAGTCCCATGAAATAAACTGAATGCCATTAACTTCAGTGGTCTTGAGAATGCTCAGCACATGGCAGGAAGTGCTGAGAACTCCACAATATCAGACTCTAATTTTGGGTCATGCCTTTACTGGGTACTCTGAACTTTAATTGGAATTTTGGGAAGAGGTCTTCTGAAGTGAATATTACAGTATTATTGTCATTTTTAACAATTTCGGTATTGGGGGTGATTTTTAATTTTGACTTAGTCTTTAAAGTATTTACAGTGGAGCACAGAAGTATTCATCTCAAGTCTAAGATTTTTTCATTTGCAATACGAATAGATTATTTTGCCTGACTATCCCAGAGATGTTTTCCAGTGCTACTGTGAATGCTGCCAGGAAGGTAGTACACTCTAGAACTTGTGTCTGACTAACGTACAGACTAGTCCAGATAGCCTCTGGAGGAACTGGTGCCAGCCCTCCTTAGCCACGTGGGACCTATTCAAGGCAGTAATGTTGGAGAGTATTTTCTTAGAGAACTGTCTTTTTCAATTGGGGGGGTTGAAAGGGCAAACCATGACTTGGGAATGCTCCACATGAGTGTTTTAGTCAGTGCATGTTACAGATAAATGAAACTGGATAAATACAGCATATCAAGGCTCCCACTAAAGTGGCTTATTCAGATGATGTAGAATTCCATAGTGTGTCTTTTCAAGTATTTGCTTTTCTTTAATATCAGGATTTTATTTTGTTGAAACCATCTTTGTAACTGAAACATTTTAATTAGCAGGCAATCATTCATATATGTGTGTGCGCACATACACACTTTTAATAAAAACTGTTTAAAGTCTTTGTTTCAAACTGATTCCATTGTCCAGTGAGACACAGAATTTTCCTCTTCCTATTGGTCAAGAAAGCCAATATTAACATACTCTAAGCTGCTTTTGCTAAGAATTCTAGCCTTTCAGTATTTTTTGTTTTAAGCTATTGCTACTGTCACTGTGCAGGAATTATAAGTGCAGCCTGTCATGTGTTTGATAGCTACTCTTATTGGTATCAAAAATGTTTTCAACATACCCTGAAGACTCTGGGACTAGATTACTGTAGTGCATGATGTTGTTCTGTGTGTTTCTTTTAAAAACATTCATCTTAAACTGGTATTTTCACTTTCTTCTCTTTAAGCTATTTGCCCAAAAAGCAAGTGTTTACCTTGAAATCAACAGGCTTGTTCATTGTAGTAATTTTTAATGAATATCTTCAAAACATGAAGTTTGGGAGTCATTCCTCCTTCATATATCCATTTGCTTGTTACTTCAGATCAAATCAGGGTTCTTGAAATGTATCCACCTGTGCATCCATCTTTTGACATATTTTCACCAATATAGTTTGTGAATATTTTTTTCCCGTCAGATAAATCTATGCCTTGCTCTTTTTTAAAAAAAAATATTCCTTAACCATTCTCTTTTCAGGGTTACGTAACTGAAAAGATAATCTTCAACTTCTAACTTGTCTCTGGCACAGCTTTCTATAAAATGATTAGAACAAGGTACTTAAATACATGCCTTGACTTGAGTGGAACTACTCACGTGCTTGAAGTTAGGTGTGTGATGGAATATTTGCTGAATAGAGGCTTTTCATGCAAGATTTAGAGATACAGATATAAAATGAAAAGGAGTACTTGTGGCACCTTAGAGACTAACCAATTTATTAGAGTATAAGCTTTCGTGAGCTACAGCTCACTTCCTCAGATTACAGCTCACTTCCTCAGATGCATCTGAGGAAGTGAGCTGTAGCTCACGAAAGCTTATACTCTAATAAATTGGTTAGTCTCTAAGGTGCCACAAGTACTCCTTTTCTTTTTGCGAATACAGACTAACACGGCTGTTACTCTGAAACCTGAGATATAAAATGATTCATCCTGGCATAAATTCACACAAAATTGTAATTGTAGCACCAGTTTCTGGATGCTTGAGAGAGTTAGTGCAGCTCATTTCACAGTAGGCTTAAACTCATCTGGTTTTAAAGGCCAAGAAGGACTGGATCTAGTCAACCTGAAGTGAGAGACCTTCAAAGGGACAAAGTCTGTAGAATAAGAGTATCTTTTGAGCAACATTTGCTTGTAGTTTTCAGATCGGACTAGTAATAACAGACACAGATTCCTGGTTCATTGTTTTTGTTAGGAAGATTAATCACAATGTATTTTACTCACCAACTTTCTGTATTCTGCAATAGCCAGATCAGGCATTGTGACTGTTCTAGGTGGAACACATTGTTAATACTTACTATACCTGTTCAACTGTCTTTATATGCATTTAACTGTGGTTGAGAGAGATGCCAGGGTTACTATAAGGTCCAGTTTTTAAAGGTTTATAACTTTCAGTTCAAAGGGTAATTGAAAAAATTTTACTGTTCATGTAAGGGGAAATGGGTTGGGGAGTTTTGTTTTTTGGAAAGTTTGAAGAAAACCTGTCCAGCAGTACTTGTGTTTCTTTAAAGGTCCACCACTCATGCTACATTTTTGACATAGGAATTTTTTTCATAATGTTAATCTTTAAAATCTCAGCCTTTAGTCACATTAACATAGTCTTTTGCTTGTTGTTGCACCAAAGACAGGAAGTTCAGCACACAAACCTTATCCTTGCCCTGCTGTGTCTGTGTATTACAGTAGAATTTCTTGTGTGCGGCGGTATCGTAGCCATGTTGGTCTCAAATGACAGGCTAAGAGACTTGCTTCCGTGAGGTTTTTTGCAGTGTAGACATACCTTAAGGCCCCAATACTATAAACAGACTTATAACTGTTACTTTGAGCTTGTGAGCAGTCCTACTGAAACCAATGGGGCTATTCATGTGCTTAAACTTAAACACGAGTGTGCACCTGAGGGATGCCTCAGCTTCTCCACTTGGACTTGTGCTCAAACATGTGAGCTGTTTCAAACAGCTAAGATGAAAAAAAAAAAATTAAAACAAAAAAACCCTCTCCGAGGCTGCTTCTGGTTGTCCCCTCAGATTTGAATCAGGTTAAAGTATGGAAATGATGCTGGTCTCGTATTCAGAGCTATATTCAGTCCTGGAACAATGGCTGTTTAAAGAAGATGCTTGCAAGTTTAAAATTTTTTTGAAAAAAGCATATTTGTTATAAATAACATTCAGATTATTAAAACTATTAAAATTTTAATTTGATACTATCTACATTTTATATTTCTCTGTTAAACCATGAGCATAAATGAATTGGTTCCAATTTTGTTTGTGGTCCGTTTCTAGTCAACTTCACTTTTTGACTTCAATGTACTGCCTTAGCTCAATGCTTGTGTTGCAAACACTCCAGAGAAATGCTTACTGATTTTTTTTTCCAACTGAAAATGAAATAGTCATGGCAACATTTCTGTTGACCTTATATTAAGTAAAAAACTCCATTTTCAAAGCTTGTATTTTGGCCCAAATGTGATCTGACACTGTTCTTTCTGTGTATTAATCATCCATGTTAGAAACATTAGCTATATGCAGAGTGGGATTCCAGGCACTTCAGCGACATAAAGCATTTGTTCCTAATTCGGCAGACCAAGCTACAGACTTTTTTTTTAATAATCTGTGATTTTTAATAGAATATCTAGTTTTGCTCTGTCTGTATAAATGGCTTTGCAAGGTCACTTGTATTTACTTTGGTGAGTTTGGAGAGTGAGAAACTACTGTGTTGGCTTGTAAAATTAGCAGGGTTCTGTTCACTGGCTCCATTATGGCATTTGCAACACAAACTTCTTAAGAATGTTTAAATAACATGGATTAACACTTTTAAAAACTGCTTTGATGATGACCATTACCACAGACAGCATAGAACAGAGCTGAAACTAGAATCTAGAGTGCTTGCTTCTCTGAAAAATCCCCTCCTTTTTACACACAAAGAAAAGGAGTACTTGTGGCACCTTAGAGACTAACCAATTTATTTTAGCATAAGCTTTCGTGAGCTGCAGCTCACTTTTCTTTTTGCAAATACAGACTAACACGGCTGCTACTCTGAAACCTCCTTTTTCAATGAGGCATCCTATACTTTCCAAAACTATGGAGGTGATCTTATTGAGGTTCAGAAGCTTAAATGCTAAGGACTGAGGTTCACATATGAACTAGTTTCTGTATTGCAATCCCTATATTTTCAAGTGCAGTTACTGTAATTGTAGGTGCAAATCTGGTATTTGGGCATGCAAATAGATTTTTAGGTATTTAGTGCCCAAATTGTGCATGCAGTTTTAGTCATTGTATGTGCCACTGTAGATCTGCATGCACGAATATGCATGTGTGTTTGCATGCCAAAGTACTCTACCTTTTGGAAAATTGATCCTTGATAATCAAGTACTAAAACTAAATAAAACAACTTCATATCCAAATAGTATTTCTATTGCAACCATATACCTGCATTTAACACACTCTTATTTCGCTAGAGCATTAAGGTGACCTAGAAGTGGAAGGATTTAAATATAATACCAGCAAAATATTTTAAAACTCTCTCTAAAATATTCATAGTGGCTTTTCTGTAAAATATTAACATACACGAAATACGCGCTATGTGGTGGTATAAGGACTCTATTGGCAATCCTTTAGGGTGACTTGTATAACTCTCACCTTTGTGATGGCTGAGTAATGAAGCTATGCCCCTGAAAGCATTCTATTACCCCACGCTGTATTTTGCTATGTGTGAGTGTCTTTGCCAGTACATATACACAGTATAAACCATTTGAAAATTTTTTTGGCACGCCTTTTAATTTGCTTGGCTTTAACGGGTTTTATTCTAGCTTTGCCCCACTTTTAATCTTGAGCATATAGAAAATAAGCAAGCCAATAGCATGGATGTGTGGTATGGACAGTTTTTAAAGCATGTTAAGTGGTCCTGATGAGGTTTTGTAAGGAAAGAGTTTGAGAAATATATTATACTGAATATTCTTGAGAGAACTTTTGGATTAGTTGAGCAGGAAGACTACAATTTTGGCACAGTTTTTTGTTTTTGTTTTTCTTAAGTAAACTTCACAGCAGAAGTGCAGGGAAAAAAAATGAAAAGGTGCGGAGGGGTGCGTGGGCGGGCAGGGATTGGAGAGCAAGCATTAGCCTTCCTGGCAGGAGCCATGCAGCTTTGCTCTTTTTGAAGATCTCCATGTGCTTCTTCGGGGATTTCCTCTAGGAAAATACATTTCTCAGTAGCTTGGTTCTCAGTGGCCCAAATAAAGCCTGTGAAATCTTGGAAATGGCTGGAGTGGCAGGGGGTGTTGGAGAACTCATCCCACACTCACCCTACAGTGGTGGCTCCTGTCTGAGTGCCACTCAGATTTGGCCTGTCTGCCCTTCTGTCTCAATCTACAGAGGGGCAGATGTGGAAAGCTGGGATCAGCCGCTCAGGACGGGAGCTACCACTGCAGCATGAGTACGGGGTGGGTTTGCTCTCCAAGTCTCCCCCACCTCCAGTCTTCTGCAAGATTTCACTGACTTGATTTAAATTCACAATTAGTAACATCAATGCCAAAATCGTAGACTTAGGCATGACCAACTTGACTACAGTTAATTGGGTTTGGGCTGACTACACCTTGTTGTGGGTTTTTTGGTCTCATATGTTGTACCTTAAAATATTTGTGAGAGAGATGTTTTGGAGCTTGAAGTTTGAAATGGGTATAGGAGAGGTCAAGAGTATTGGCCCATCTTCCTTCCAAGATGTATGTTTAATGTAATATGGAGTTCTTAAAGCTTAGGTGCCAAAAAATTCTAGAAATCTGGTACATTTATGAGTTAGGAAGGACGATTCATACTGTTGTCGGATGGCTACACGTATTACTACACTTGTGATTCATTATGAAAAATGTTTGACCAAATAACCAAACTTAGCCAAATGTATTGTGTAAAGGTAAAACAGTACATTATGAAAAGGAGATATACATACTGTCCTTCCAGGAAGCAATTCTTATCTCTCAGCATGTTCACCTTACACAGAAGGCGTACTTCAAAGATACGCCCCCAAAGCCACTTGTAAACAATGATCCCATAGAAACAAGTTAGAAAGCACTGTACTGTATATGTCACCTGAGATCCAACCCACTGGATTGTACCAGTTTCTTAACTTGTTCTGTACATTTCTAATCTTTGTTGTGGATACTAGCATTCTAGATACTGGTCATGAAGGTACCTCCTCTGCTTATGCAGGGGCAGAATGTTAATATATTTTGCCCTTGGCTGTTTCCTATCCACTTATGTCAAATTATGAGTTGTCCTGTGCCAAGGTATCTAAGAGGTACCAGGGAACAAGAATGAACAGCATTGTGGGAAAAATAATGCAGTTCAGCTGGATAATTGCCCAACATTTATACACACAATATGAATATTGTGTGTAATACATACATATGTACACTAGTTAACACTCTGATTTCAAGCCATACTGAGAAAATAAGTGATTGCTCTAGCTCTTCTGTAAATAGAGTTAATGTTGCTTTGACTGTTCTCTGGCATTACTGATGGTGCTGCTCTTTCTAACAGGAAAAACAGGTGGGTTCCAAGAACAAATCTTCATAGTCTTTCCTGCCATTGTGTATCTGGCTTGATCCTCTTCTGCAAATAACAAATAAGCATTAAATTCAACAAACTTCTTGTCCACTCTGCTGCTAAAAAACCTGAATGCAAAAAGTTTGACAGACCTCTTATATTGTGTATCTCACACTTTCTTCCTTTTTCCAATGCCAGAAGTGCTTAGCCACTGCAGAATTTTATTTGAAAGGATTATACACACCTGGTTAGCTCTGCCACGTATGTCTCTCCTTAATTTACCTCCTTTATTTTGGACACTTATTATAGACATTACTCAGTAGGAGACTTCTGGGTAATAGAACCCAGAACAATATTCAGACTTCCAGGTAACAGAAACGGCTCAAAAAAGACTAATCTACTGGTAATGTGGGACACTTGTGTCTGATTTGGGATTGATTCCAGCCTAGGCTACACATGCTGAAGAGACTCCTAGATTAGTCCTCAGAAGTCGTGGAGAGCCTTCCGCCACTGAGTAGCAACCAATTTGTCTTAAAGATGATTGGCTTTGACAGGAGAGTCCTGTTCAGTCCTCCTGAATCTGAATGAGTAGAGCTGTAAAGCAGAGCCTCAAAGGTAGCAGGGTCTAACAGATGGAATCTTCAGAACTCTACACACAGATGTGGAGAACTTTTTTCTACCTTCACTTCCCATGACAGGAGAGAGGAGCTAAAAAAAAAAGACTTCGAATTTTCAGGCTTGTTTGATTAATTCTGCAGTTTTTTTTACTGAGATAACTGGTAACTTAAGTGGAACTACTGAGCTAGTGAAAAACATTTCAGTTGTGTCTATTTTATGTCTTGTCATTTCTTAATGTCGTTTCACAATGAATGTTTGGAAGTTGACGTATTTCCTTTTTAATTTATTTGTATTTATAAACTGATTAGCACTGATTTTTCCCAAGCACTTAGATGCTTAGAATAGAATCTTGCTTTCAAAAAATGATTTTGTAGGCGCAGAGAGAAAACCAAATATTCATGGTTTATAGATACATTGCATTAAATGTTGAAAACCACAGTCTGTTTTAGTCTCAGTATCTGAGAAGAGTGGGAGAACCTCCGTCCCAATAGGTGAAGACATACTGATGGTGTGGTTAAGGCACAAGGCTGGGAGAAAATTGCTTTTGATCCTGGCTCAGATACAGACTTCCTTTGCAATCTTGGGAAATAGATTGATTTTCTCCTTGACTCAGTTGCCCCCATCTGTAAAAATGATACTCCCCTACCTGACAGGAGTGATAAGGCTAAATTCATTAGTGTTTGTGAGGGACTTGGGGACTATCGTGATGAGCACCACATAAAAGCCTATAAATAAGTTTTTGGCATGTCTGCTGTTGATGGGGAAAGTTGGGAGACTTGTATGCTACTCTTTTAAAAATACCAAACCACTGTACAAATTACAAATATGGCATCTTTTACAATCAGTAAGTGTGTATAAATCCCATTAATGCTAATGGAAATTGAGCAAACATTAGGGAGAATTGTCTGACTGTTTTAGTGTAAAATTGCAAGGTGTTTGCTCTTTGAAACATAAGCCGATTTATATACCTCCACTGATACTTTTCTTAGTAGTAATGGGAAAAAAACACCATCTAATCTTGCACAACTATCTAGTTACCATTATCAGTCCCAGAAATCCATTTGCCATGCAATCTTTAGTTTTTATGTTTTGTGGAAAAATAAACATATACAGTAAAACCCCAATTATCTGATCTAATTGGGACTGGAGCCAGATTGGATGATCAAAAATGTGGGTAATCAGGAGAAATGGGCAGGGCTCAGGCTGTTGGCCCCAGATGGTAGGGCTTGGGCTGTTGGCTTAAAAATGGTAAGTATATCAATAAAATATTGGAGAGGAAGGGAATGGAGGCAGAAAAAGATTGATACTAGTCATGGGAAGAGGAAGACAATATTGGAAAAGGAGAATAGTTGAAAGAGAAAGGAAAGATGGAAGAGGAGGGGAGGGAAAGAAATGAGGAAAGGTGTGTTTTTTCCCCTCCTCCCCCCATCTCCATGGAGGGTTGACGAGTCTCATAGTTAGGAAATTAATTTCCCTCCCTTGTTCACAAAGTATGAGACACAGGTTGTGGGATATTATTTATTTGTATTACAATACTGCCTAGAGTTTGCAACAGAGATCAGGGTCCCGTTGTGCAGTACAATACACAAACATGAAAGTCTGTATCAAAGAGCTGACAGCATAAATAAATAGAATGAGCAAAGGGATGCAACACAAACTCGGTGATGGTTGGCAAATGCTATGTTAGTGTCATGGTTTTTATAATGTTTTTGTCTGTGATTTTTTTTCTGTTACACTCAAACACAATGGAAAAGTTTAACAAGATGTGCTAGAAAGTTTAATCTCCATTACGATTCCATAAATGGTTCTCTTAAAGTCCATGGTAAGGAGTTACTCAGGAGTTCAGTTGTGTAATTAACTTGTGGCAAACACAATTATGTAGCATGTGTTTCAGGTCTGTAATAGGAGGTGGGAAAGATGCTCTTATGAGGGCAGATACTCATCTCTCCAAGTGCATATCTTAGCACTCAGATTTCCACCAGGGATGAAATTGGTAAAATGAACGGTTAGGGTTTGATTTAGATTATTGATGAGATGTCAAATAATCCAGGCTCATTCAGCTTTATTAGTCAAACCTAAAACAGCACAACATGAAAAGAAGCCATACTTTACCCACTTCCGGAAGCAGTTTTCAGTATAATACCTTGCATTGTAGGGCTGCTTCAAAAGAATGAGTTCAAGCCTATTTGTATTTATACAGGAGTTGTTTAAGATTGATGAAACATTAGCCAAGACTTATGCACGAGTTCTTACCAGTTGCTTATCTTATTTTGAAAATAGTTTACAAAAAGTCAGCAAAATTGGAGATATTCTGTACTGCAGTAGGTTGGTACAGAGGCATATTGGTCAAGAGTCAACAAAATCATCCATCTTCTTTAGTACACACTGTGAGCTATACGTATTACACTGATATCTGGCAAGCTTCAACACAACATACATCTTCTCTGACAGATTCTACAGATACATAGACCAGAGGTTGAGTTCACCTATTAGTATATTGGCATTACAGCAAGGTACCCTGGGAGCATGGCTCACAGTTTAGCATAAGTATAAAGTATACAAAGCCTTCTAGAAATATATATATAAAAAAAAAAAGATGACTGGATAAGAGGGTGAGTTTAGTGTTGTTCTGTGCATAGATTAAAGGGCATTTAAGAGCATATAGCATGTAGGTGTGAAAAATGTCATGGTCAAGTTGATGGTATGTCCACCCTGATGAGTCACCTCCAGTGAAAAAAGCTTGATTTAAGTTCCTGAAACGCCACAGAATTTCTTTGGTAGGTGAAATGTTGCACGAGACCTGCCTGCTGCCTCTCCTGGTATATCTCCTAGGAGCTAAAGATTGCAAAGGCCAAGTTCCCAGCTAGTGGAGAAAGAGTATGCTTTTGTGTAGGCCTGATCTTCCCTGGCCTTTTAGCCTACATGAAAAGCATGTCACAAAAAGCAGATACTATAGTAGGCACCTTGAGACTGTCTTTACAGGGATAAAAAGCATAGCTGGTTTAGAGAGCGCTATGAAGCTAGCCTGAAAAGGAAAGAAGTGGGGGGTGAGAGAGGGAGCCAGACAGAATTTTAAAGTTAAATGCAAAGCAGGCAAGTCCACATGTGCACGAGCTGAGTTTGGCACAGGGCTATGTGTAGATTTGTGCGTGTATGTGCGTGCTCCTAAATTACGTACTTGCAGAGATGCTTGCAACTGTGTGTATCTCACATTGACCATGCAGCCCAGCACATATGTGAGAACATAGAATCACTGGGCTGGACCCTTGGAAGGCCAGGTAGTCCAGCTCCCTGTGCTGAGGCAGGGCCAGGAATGCTTGTACCTTTCAGGGATGGACTTAGTTTAACCTGTTCTTAAAAACCTCCAGTGTTGGAGATTCCACACCCTCTGGTGGAAGCCTATTCCAGAGCTTAACTCCCTTTATAGTCAGTTTCTTCCTAACATCTGGCCTTTCTAAATCACCCTTGCTTCAGATAAAGCCCAATACTACTTGTCCTACCTTCAGTAGACATTGAGAGCAATTGATCTTTATAACAACAATCTTCAAATATGTTAAGGGCTATGAGGTGTGTTTCCCCCTCCCCACCCCCGCCCCCCCAGTCATATTTTCTCAAAACTAAATATGCCCAGTTTTTTTAATCTTTACTTATAGGTCAAGTTTCCTAAACCTTTTATTATTTTTGTTGCTCTCCTCTGGACTCTCTCTCCAATTTGGCAACATCTTTCTTAAACTGTGGTGTCTAGAACTGGACACAATATTCCAGTTGAGGCCTTGCCAGTGCCAAGTAGAGTTGGATAATTATCTCCTGTGTCTTACATATAATACTCCTGTTAATGTACTCCAGAATATTAGCCTTTTTTGCAACTGCATCATGTTTACTCAGATTCAATTTATAACCCACTACAACCCCCAGATTATTTTCGGTAGTACTACTGCCTAGCCTGTTCCCCATTTTGGTGGTTGTGCATTTGATTTTTTTCATCCTTCCTACATGTAGTACTTTATGCATGTCCTTACTGAATTTCATCATGTTGATTTCAGACCAATTCTCTTAGTTATTTTGAATTCTAATTCTGTTCTCCAAAGTGCTTACAACTCCTCTCAGCTTGGTATCATTCACAGATTTTACAAGCACACTCTCCATTCCATTATCCAAGTCATTAATGAAAATATTGACTGGTACTGGACCCAGGACACCCCCCTGCAGAATCCCAAGTGATACATCCTCCCAGTTTGGCAGGAATCCATTGATATATATACTCTGAGTATGATGGTCTTTCAACCAGTTGTGCACCCACTTCATAGTAATATAATGTAGACCACATTTGCCTCATTTTCTGATGGGAATGTCAAGTGGGACTGGGTCAAAAGGCTTACTAAAATCAAGTTATATTGCATCTACATCCTTTTCCCCATCCGCTAGGCCAGTAATCCTGTCAAAGAAGGAAATAAGGTTGGTCTCACATTATTTGTTCTTGACAAATCCTTATTGGCTATTACTTATTACCCTGATTAGACTCTAGGTGCTTACAAATTATTGTAAATACATGATAGTAAATACCTCATTTTCTTGTAAGATGTTGACCTTTTTAAAGCTGTATCTGTCATGTTCAGTGAAGCCCTCCTAAAGCTCATATAGAGGGAAGCATTGTTTTTGCTTTGATATGCAATTTTTTCAGATTATATTTGCATTTGTTAAGCTTCCTGACTCTTACCTTGCTACAAAACAACCCCTTACATGATACGCACCAAATATTCTAGTCAGAAACATTTGGTTTTGAAGGGCAGATAAGTTTCCCCCCTGCTCATTCAAAGCTCCCCAGAGTTCAGTGATAGTCTTCACTGAGTAAGGACTGATGCCTGGGAATAGAGTGAGGGAAATGTTTCATTTGGGCTCCCAGGAAACTAGGATTTCAGATCTTCTAGAGCAAATGTGGGTGATCCGGCCCGAAGAAGATGTATCTGCAGCTATGTCTATACTATAAGCTAGGGGTGTGATTCCTCTCCTTGCGTATGCATACTTGTGCTATCTCAAGTATAAATAGCTGTGTAGGTGCGGTAGCACGGTAGCCAAGTACATACCTGCCTGAAACTGAGTTTGTATTTGGCATGGCTCATCCTGCACCTGTACTGCTATTTATGCTTGTGCTAGCTCAATGAAAGCTAGCGTGAGTATGTGTCGAATCACACCCCTAGCTCACAGTGTAGACATAACCTGCAAAGCCAGACCCCCTCAGTAATAGTGACGGTAGGAGCAGTGGAGGCAAGTCACCAAATGGAGACAGTTGGACTCTTTAAAAATGTCCAGTGTGGTTTTGTCAATACAGGTCAAGATGTAAATGTGCTGGGAGAATTTGAGAAGGCAGTAAGAAAATAATGAATTGGTGCATCTGTTGCTCTGTATAGGAAGATTCTTTCTGAATTTACAAATAATTTTTAATCTCGCCCTATCCGAATTGCAGTGCTGACTGATTTGCTTATATGAACATTGGAACAATAAAGTTTAGGTTTGCAATTACTGAACTTGGATGTTGCAAATTAAAATATGCATTTTTAATTAATAAAACAATTAGATTTTGAAAACAAAGTAGCATCAATTTATGTAGGCCCAAATTATTTCCTTTTTTGCAACCTTAACACGTTAACGTAGAGGAAACATTACATTTTACACGGTAACTATGCAGTGTGGTCCGTATTTGGAAAACTGTCAGGGTTTAGGTTTTTGGTTGTTTTGTCTGTAGTCTGACATATTTTATTACTTCCATAGCAGATCTCTGTAAGAGAGTGAATTGTCCTGTTTTAAATGTTGTACTGGCTGAGACTTTAAGTACTGTTTTTGTTTCTAGCCAGTGGGAATAAACTTGGTCAGTGTTCATTCAAGTCCAAATGATCAGATGCTATGGGCAATTGATAGCAAATGGAATGTCCATGTACGAATAGGAATTACAGAAGAAATGCCAGTAGGCACTGACTGGGAACATGTACCAGGTAAAAATAACAATAATATTCCTATGTGCTTCCTCCCACACATTCAATCCCTGAAACACTTTAATTCTGTTTTTGTTAGTGAGCGGTTCCAATGCCAAGCGTGTTAGATTGTTGTGATTAACAAGACTGATTTGGTTACCAGATAATCCTTACCTTAACTTGAGTACGTGTCTCTTAAATATGGTCTCACTTTCACTAAACGTTGTAAAGGCCCCTTGATGAGAAATTTCAGATTCTGGAAGTGCTTCCATTGTAGAACAGGCTGCACTGCACCGTTTCCAAGTTGTTGCAGTCAGAGGTGTGAGTGGTGCACTCTTCCCTCTGAGATGGTACTAAAGCAATGCTCAGCAAGGTGTCTGGGCCTGCTGTGCACCTGGAAGTTCTGTCTTTGAATGTGATTAAAAACCAGGGTCCTGCACCCATGTGATTATTATTAAAAACTTTCTCATTTTTCAAATCTACATGTATTAATCCCCTTGTCCTGGACAAATTCCATCTGCCTGCCAAAAAGTTTGGTTTAAGTTGGATACAGTATTCTTCCTGACCTCCTGTCCTAAATGGCTGAGTAGTGTTGCTGTGTGCTTTTAAGAAGTTCCCACATTCCACTCCAGAAATGACTGCATTTTTGTCAGGAGGAGGGCGAGCTGGGGGCGGAATCCGCCCTTGTGCAGGGAAGGGGGAAATTATATACATCCACATAGTTACTCTGCACAATCCTTTGAGCTCAGTTTGACTAAAGGGAGTTAAATGAACGTAAGATTATTCCCACTTTCATAATATTGAGGAAGTTATCATGTCCATCTTAACTCTTTAAGACCAAATTCTGCCCTCGCGCTTGAGCAACCGCCTTAAAGTCAAGGGGACGGTCAAGAAAGAAATGTGGAAAACTTGGCAGCCTTGGTACCTTTAATGCTAGAGACGTCTCCCATGAGACATTTACAGGTTTATATAAAAATACGTCAATCTCACCTGCTTTACTTATTAAACGGTATGTAACATAGTTTCATATAAGAAAGCATTTAGTTATTTCCTTCATGTGTTTCCATTTAGGGTTGCAGGCATGTCAGCTGGCTATAAGTACAAGAACTGTTTGGGCATGCTGTCCAAATGGAGATGTAGCACGTCGGTATGGCATTACTGACAAAAACCCAGCAGGAGACTACTGGAAGAAGATTCCAGGGACTGTGTCTTGTTTAACAGGCAAGTCAGTTCTTCATGATGATCTGAAACCTTCACAGACTGGCCTTATGATAGCTATTGTGTTCTGCCTGATGGTGCTCAAATGAATTAGTAAAGATAAATACTATTTTTAAGTGCTGCTGTTTTTGTTATTTGACCATGACTCTTTCATCCATTTAGCGTTTATAATTTCACTCTTTCTTCTCTTCCTCCCACCCCCCCCCCCCCAAAAAACAAAAAAAAAGAAGAGAAAAAAAGAAAATCTTCCCTGGGTCCAGTTAGAAAAATTTAGTGAAATATACGCTGCTTTTTGAATGTTTGCAACTGGAACATACTGCTTTAATTAAAATCTGGATAACTTTTGCTTGGCAGTGACACCTCTAGATGAACTGTGGGCGATTGGTTCTTCAGGATACCTCCTTCAGCGCCTCACGAAAACATTCAGTCACTCTCATAGCTTGCAAAAAAGTAGTGACACTTCTGTTTTGCTTCACCCTGATGATTTTGAAGATGAATGGGAAGTGATATGAAGGCACTCAAGCATGTGAAGCGGTGGAATAACAAGAGAGCAATGCTTGTATTTCCAGTAACATGCCTAGAGAATGTTGGGGTTTAAAGCCACTTGTATTTAACATGCAATATTAGCACTTTTTTTTTTACTAAAAAACTGACCTGTCAAATAACCCCAAACTGTGCATTCATAGGTTTGTTCCAGTATTTCTTGGGAGACAGTAAGTGTGGCATACTGAAATTGTTAAATTGTATTACCCTAGCAGCTCATTTGGAAATATAATTGTAAGTTAACCTTATTAGCAATGAAAGTGAATATTTTACAACAGCATGCACACTAATATATATGTACTTCTTTTGAGACGGCTTTCAGTTACATTAAATATTTCTCAATAGCAGAAACATTAAATATTTCTCAATTTCTTCTTGTACTTGAAACTCCAGTTAAAGAAATGCCGTCTGTCTGTCGTGTCGTATGAATTTAAGATGATCCCAATAGGAACTGAAAATGTATTCTACAGCACAGGTGTCAACATGAACATTGTTTGGACCATTTTTATTTCAAAATCTCCAATGCTTCACTAGCCTTCCATCTCTGGACATTTGGGTTCAATACCTGGTTTCATTCACAGATGAGACATTTGAAATTGCCCTAATCTCAGGTGGACATTTGTCCACCCCACATACCATCAAGAAACTGACTGACTCTGCTCCGTGAGGCCCAGGGCTGGAATAGCAGCAAAGTTGTGGGTCTGGTTTCTGGTACATTGGCAGGATTGTGTGAGGCAGCTTTCCTTGTACCTGATGCACTGTATTTGTGCCTGTAGCCAGTGCTTTATGGCGTGGACTAATTTTTTAAAGTACCAAATTCAGACAGTTTTAAAAAAAAATATGGCAATTGATAGAATTATATATAATTCTAATCTCCCATAAAAAGTTTGTGATATTGTGGGGAGGTGCTTAACAATATTGTGATTTTTAGCTACATTAGCTAAATTTTGAAGTGTCTTAACAAATGTTACAGCAGAGGTTTTTAATGAACTGGGCAACGTGCTGAATAAATTAATCAGTGCTGTTTATTTTTCTTTATATTCTAAATGTTCTCTAAAGGATACCTCATTTTTAAAGACTAGAATTGTAGATGAAAAGAACTTGAGTTCACTGATGTAAGCAGAAGAATTTTTTTTGTGTTCATTCTAAACTCATACATCATCAGAATGTTTAAACAGCTGCTAACCAATGCTGTAAATGAGCCAGCTTCAGGAGATGTGGAGAGAGAATTCAGTATTGAGAACCTGGGAGTCAATGCATAGAAAAAGACATGTTTCCTTTTAACCTCTGCTCTCTTTCAAAATAGCTCTTGCTCATTCTGCACTTGGTTTGGAATAGACACAGTGAAAGGTTTAAATGTAAATCTGACTGTAGAGAGAGAACTAACTTGGTTCACTTTTTTTAAATATAGCATGTGTATTATTGACTTGGTCTGTCTGATTTTTAAATCGGGGGTGATTGGGGAGAGGTCAGATTTGTTTCCCTTTGACAGCTGATCTGTTTTGATTTCTTTCTCATCTGTATATGGAGACTGCCACCGAGTTTATTTTTTTAGTCTGCCGGGCACTGCACTGTAGTGGATTCAGCTTCTGAAGATAGTTTGTTTTATACAAGCATGTTTGGAGAACCCTTTGGCAAGTGGAAATTCAGTTTAAGAGTATCTTGTGGCAGCTCCCAAGTCAGGCAGTTCAGAGGAGGGACAAGACATCTTCCCCACTCCTTGTATCTGAGCATCTGGTCCTTGACAACAGTCTTATTTAATACTGACACTTCTTTTATTACACTTTTAACAGGTCGTCTTGGTAATGGCTCAAGCTTGCTTGCTGTTTGTACACCACATAATACTGTACTTTGCTTTGTTCATTAATATTAATTGGTGTTGAAAGCCCTTCTAAATTGTTGGGACTTTTTTGTGTAATCTTTTTTTTTTTTCAAATTACCACCTGAACCCAGGTGGTAATTTGAAACACTTTTAACCTCCTTACTTTCCTTTATTTCGGTACTTTTGATTTTGTTTTATTTTTGTTGTGCTTTGAGAGAGTGCAATAAACTAGACTTTTTTCAAACTACTGTATTCAGAGCCTCAATTATTATGACTGACAAATAGAAAAGGGAGTCTGTTCATCCTGGGAGCTCCTCTTGATGTTGGAGAAACATACATATGAAATAGCACCCAGCAACAGCCAGAAGGGCCAGACATTATGATGGGGGCTGGGTACATTAAAGAACACAATTTCTGTTTTCAAAGCATTATACACATGCATCAAAGCGCTTTGAGCACTGTACAACATAAGACATTCCCAGTGTAAGATATATTACCTTATTGCAAACAGGTCACCCCCAACTTCAGCCTAGGGTTCTGTAGATTTTAGTGCAGAGTCATAGTCCTGGAGTGTAAGACTAGAAGGAACCACTAGGTCATCTAGTCTGACCTCCTGTATATCACAGGACACCACCCAGCACCCGCACACTAAACCCAAAAACCAAAATGTGGCCAAAGTATTACAGCCTACAGGAGACTAGACTATTATGTGCTACAGGGAGAGAATAGGAGGGACTGAGGTGCACCTTCAAAACCCACAACTGGGTTTTCCCTGTGGTTACAAGTTTATCTGCCTTAAATTCAGAACCTGAACAAAGGCTGATCACCCATTTCTTTATACAGCTCAGGCCTTTCATCTTGGCCTTCTGTAACAGGTAATCAACAGTCAGTCAATGAAATTAATAGGCAACAGGTTTAAAACAAACATAAAGAAGTACTTCACACAATGCAGAGTCAACCTGTGGAACCTGTTGACAGCCAAAAGTAACTGTTTTCAAAAAGGAATGAGAAGTTCATGGAGGATAGGTCCATCAATGGCTAACTAACCAAGATAGGGAGGCAATCCCATGCTCTGGGTGTCCGTAAGCTTCTGACTGCCAGGTGCTGGGACTAGTCAGTGGGATGGATCACTCAATAATTGTCCCCTCCTGTTCATGCCCTCTGAAGCATCTGGCACTGGTCACTGGTGGAAGACAGGATACTGAGCTAGATGGACTATTGGTCTGACCCATATGTTTTTATCATTTGCCATTGTGATATCCTGGTACTCCTTTCTTTGCTAATGTACAGAAGTTTCATTTGCACATTGGATGAAGGTCTTGCATAGGAACGACACAAATGAAGAGGATTCAAACAATATCTGTGCCCTCAATATTATACTTAGCATTTATAAATATCCCAGTATCTCAAAGCACTTGTATATTGAGTCCACCTACTTCCCAGGGATATTGGACATTATGGTATTTCATTATGGCACAGAAAGGTTGATTCACACAGGAAAGCACAGCAAGGGTTAATTAGCATCAGAGCCAGGGCTTCTGACTCCCAGGTTCTACCTACAAGTCCACCCTGGCTCTCCTGCCTAGATTCAGATGTTAGTGTATTCATAAGTATCAGTATAGCTTTTGTCCTGAAAACCCAGCTTCTGCGGAATCTTGCAGGGAAATTGTATCTTTTGCTTCTAACCTTAATCCATTGCTATGACACAGGAGTAATTGTCAAGTCACGGTTTACAGGTCAGGTGCCCAGGGATGGGTGCAGTATAGATTACCGCTCTTGGCAGATGAAAATAGTTTAGTTTTCATATTGATTTCACTGCAGGAGAAAATAAGTTGTGTTAAGGAGAAATGTTTGTTGGAAGTAGATTAACTGTCAAAAGCATTGAGGAGAATTGTATAATAGATAAATTATGTATGTATGTTGTTGTTTCCTAATAAAAGTTCTCCTGATGCCAAGGAAATAAGTAAAACTTTTAATTGCAGGTTTGTTTTCAGTTTCTACAAATATTTATACAAATATAAAAAGCAGCACCTCCCTATTCCCCTTTGCACCCTTGACACACATTGCAAGAACAAGAAAACTCCCACAATTGCCAACAAACCTCAACCCCTACGGAACTCCCCACCCTCACACATGCCCAACCCCATCATGCTCCTTTCTCTGCATCAGGCTCAACAAGTAGAAGAATGCTGAAGATTGTCCTGAAGGCTAGTGGACTGGCTATTTCATACCGGCGGGGAATGCTGTCCCCTCACTTTTAAATCTAGGGGGATTCCACTCAAGTGCCTCTCCTGATCACAGCCATGACCACAAAACACTTTTAAACATGGCTTGCTTCTGTCTACTCTAGATGCTAAGTCATGTTTCACATTTGCGCTAACGTTGTTCTCTAACCAATGCATTTTCCCAGTGTAGACGTTGCCAAATAGGAAGGTCCTAGGCTCTTTAGACTAAAACCAGCCCCTTAAATCATCCTGAAACCAATAGGCAGCCCATGCAGATCCTGAAGCTCAAGAGTCTTTTTCTTCCAGAGTGAAGCACTGCTTAACAGCCCACTACAGATTGCACCTGCTTGAGTTTCTGGATTGATTTAAGGAGCACCCCATAAAAAAAAAATGCTTTGTAGCAAATCCAGTTCTGAGTTAAAGGCCTTCAATTTTTTTAACAAACCTGTTCTCTATTCTATTTTCTCCACTAATATCTCCGAGGATGTTAAACAGCAACTACTAAAGTTGCACATCTTTAAATCAGCAGGTCTGGATAACTTGCACCAGAGTTTTAAAAGAGCTGGCTTAAGAGCTCTCTGGACCATGAACACTGATTTCCAGAAAGTCTTGGAACTCTAGCTTTCTTCCAGTCTTCTGGAATTTCCCTAATGTTCTGCCAATATTTAAAAAGGGTATATGAGATGATTCAGGTAATTATAGGCCTGTCAGTCTGACATAGATGCAGGTAAGATAATGGAGCTGCCGATATGGGACTTCATTAATCAAGAGTTAAAGGAGGGTAATGTAACTAATGCTGATCAACATGAGTTTATGGTAAATGTCAAACTAATTTGATATCCTGCTTTGAGATTACAAGTTTGGTTAATAAACAGTGTCGATGTAATAGACTTCTATAAGACTTTGTTATGGTGCTGCATGATGTTTTGATTGAAAACTAAAAAGATAAGAAATGGATTAAAAGCTAGCTACTCAATTGGTTTCAAAAGGTAACTGTAAGTGTGAAATCATCATCAAACAGGTGTGTTTCTAGTGGGGTCCGGTAACCATCAGTTCTTGGCACGATGCTATTTAATGCTTTTATTAATGACGGGGTGAAGAAAACATAAAATAATTATTGATCAGGCTTGCAAGTGACTAATTGGGGGTGAGGCATAATGAAGAGGACAGGTCACTGAGACAGAGCGATCTGGATTGCTTGGTAAGCTCACACAAGCAAACAGTATGCATTTTAATATGGCTAAATGTATATATCTAGGAACAAAGAACATAGGCCATACTTACTGGAAGGGGGTACTCTATCCTGGGAAGCAGTGATTCTGAAAAAATTGGGATGGTGATGTGGATGCTCAACTGCAAATGAACACCCGGTGTGATACTGATCAAAGGGCCTGACATTTCCTTAGGAGTAGAGAGGTTATTTTACCTCTGTATTTGGCACTGTGTGACCACTGCTGGAATACTGCGTCCAGTTCTGGTATATACAGTTCAAGAAGGAATGCTGAGAAATTGGAGAGGGTTCAGAGAAGAGTAATAATGATTACAGGATTTGAAAATCTTCCGTATAGCCAGCCTGCAGAGTGGTGATATTCTCAGGTTTACCATTGGAATAGTTTACTAAGGACTGTAATGGATTCCCCATCATTTAAATCAAGATAGGATGTCTGTCTAAAAGACATGATCTAGTTCATATGCAAGTCAGCAGGCTCAATGCAGGAATTGTGCCATACAATTTTATTCTATTGCAGGGGTGGCCAACCTGTGGCTCCGGAGCCACATGCGGCTCCTCAGAAGCTAATATGTGGCTCCTTGTATAGGCACCAACTCCGGGGCTGGAGCGACCGCTGCCAATGTGTCAGGGAGTGCTCAACCCCTGGCTCTGCCACAGGCCTGCCCCACTCCACCTTTTCCCTCCTGTGAGTCTGCCGTGACCTCGCTCCTCCCACTCCCCCTCCGAGCCTCCTGCATGCTATGAAACAGCTGATCGGGAGGGAGGGGGAGGCGCTGATTGGCGGGGCTGGGGAGCTGATGGAGGGGCTGCTGACTTATTACTGTGGCTGTTTGGTAAATTCTGGCTCCTTCTCAGGCTCAGGTTGGCCACCCCTGTTCTACTGTATACTAGTAGCAAGTGGGGCCTGCAGGAGAAAAAAAAAATCACATTTTTTCCGACACTCTCTCAATTCTACCTTTTTGTAATATATAAGGACTTTTTCTTTAAATTTTACATATGGCCTTCAAACACCATTCTCTGTTCTTTGTCTCCTCACAACAAGCTAGTGATTGTTGTAGCGTAGTTTTCTCAGTAGATACAGTGAAATTATGTTTAAGAAATCTTATGCGGGATTTCCATTTTGTAGATACAGAGAAAGGAAAGCTGCTTCCTAGTGAAATATATCAGATGGTGTTTTGTGGATTTCTAAATTTCCACTGTCTACTTCTGCATTTCTTTTGAATAAAAAAAAAGATTGCAACTTTTGTGTTGAAAGCTGCCCTTCAGAGAAAATACCCCTAAGGTTGTGTATCAACTGTGTCAATTTCATACCCACATTTATTTAATAGCTTGAACTTTATAAGAGACTGCTGTGTGACCTACACATAGAAATAAGCCAGCAAAGACCTGTCCATCAATATTGCACTTATTATAGTTTGCATGTGGTGAAAGTCTAATTCTCTCAAGTTTGTGGAGCGCATGATAAATTGTCAGGGTAACTCTTTAAAATGACAAGTTAATCACTGTTAATTAATTTTGTAATTATAGTACTAAAATGCTAACCTCATCAGCTATTAACAGGGATGCCAAAAGTACAGGTGTAGGAGATCTATTGCACTTCAACACTAATTAGCTGGATGATTTCTTCAAATGTTATCAGCATGCAGTATGTATTTTAAATAAATAAATTGGTAAAGACTTGTATTTGGCTGACCTAACTTGCCCAGAGAAATCAGAGCCGAATCCCATTGCCTTTTAGAGAAAGCTCACTTCCTTTTCATGCTAGTCTTTGTTTAGTTGAAAGATACCTTCCCCCCCCCCCAAAAAAAATAGCTTGATTACATAGCAGGGATGTAGAGCCCGCTCTGGAGGAGGGGGAATACTCTGAATGTAACTGTACTCCAGCTGACTGATCATCCAACCAAATGATCATCTGAGAGAAGCTGCTGCCTGCATTATTGTGTGCCAGGCTCCTTCCTTTCAGGATTGTCTCCCTCTCTCCTCCCTCCCACCTTACTGCTCATAACTGCCGTACAGCAAGGGATACCGGAAGGCAATTGAGCTGTTTCCTTCCACTAAAGTGGTGTCAGATTGTTAACCCTTTTATTAAAGCCAGGGTGGAACTGGTGTGTTAGCTCTGACACTATGGCTCTTGCTCTGCTAATTCATGCTTCATGGCACTTTTGAGCAACCCATGTGCTGCCAACAAGGAGACTCACTGGACCTGTTTTAATTAAAACCTTTTATTTAACTGGAAATGTGGCAGACAGTTTGTGCATGGGTGAGACAGGCTTCTCGCTATGTGAACTGAGAGAGCTGCGTTGAGCAATGGACTCAGCTTTCGTTTAAAAGGCCATGCTCCATTCAATCCCTGAGTTTTGCAATCGCTGATTTCTCAAAGCCAGTTTTAGAGCTGGGCAGGGCTCTAGACCAGGGCAGGGCTCAGAAACCGAAAGAGGAACAGTCTCTGAAGAGCATCCTTGGGAATCATGCCATGGGTTTCAACATCTGCCCTAAGGAAATTCGTTTTGGGTGAAATTCATTCCTGTGCGGAGGGCCTCCTGGTCAGCATGTTGTGTTCCTTGGCTGCTTCGTCTGATCTACACAGGAAATGAGTCTACTATGGCTCTCAGGGCTAGAGCCCGGCTCTTTAACTCAAGGTGCACAGGCCCATGCTTTTACCACTAGACATCCCTCGTTCCATGCCTGGTGTCAGCCAAGGTAGCTGCCAGCTCTGAACGATTTAAATCCCCCTTAATCTCTCAGAATAGAACTGTAGTGGTGTGTAGGCCCAGGGCGGGCCCTCTGCATGCCGGTGAATTTCACCCATAATGTGCAATTGCTCAATTAAAAGGTCAAATGTACTGGGGAGCAGTGCAAGGCCTATTCTGTCTAGGCAGCAAGGCAGGGATTTGCAAAGGATCTTAAAGGAGTGAAGCTCCCAGATCCCATTGACTTTCAGTGAAAGCTGGGCGAGGATCCTAGCCTTATAGTGTTCTCATCCCTGAGTATCTGGGTGGCTTTTCCATGATATCTGAGCTTGCACCCAGACTCCTCTGCTCATTGTGAATCTTGCTTCCTACTGCCTCAAAGGGCTGTTTTCTCTCTTTGTATTGGTTTCCATTAAAGGCACCTACTCATCAGAATAAATAATTCTAGAGAACACCACTACATAGCAGTACAGACATACACATTGTGTTCCTGGCCTTTAAAGGAGATACCCACCTGGCACCTTCTATGAACATGAACTTATTTTTATCTATTAGCATTGGTATAACTGACTGTTCAGATACTATGTTTAGTTCTTTTTCAAGTAATGAATTCTCGAGGCAAAGCTTTTTTTGGTCTTGGATTACATCTTCATGTTAATGATTGCTGACATTTCCTTGGGTTATATTCTTAGCATAGTGATTGCAACAAACAAATGGAAAGGTAAGAAAGCTCAGAAGCAAAGTTTAATGTGGGCTTTTAAATTATTTATTACACAATTGGACAAGTAGAGCATTGGAAATTATGGGATTATCTCAGCTTTAAGGGTCAAATCCTGCTCTCATGTTCTTCCATAGTAAAACTCAGATTCCTGTAGGTCCTGGGTTTGTTTTTAAGTGCATTTGTAAGTCTAAGACTTTGCCTCACGCCATCTGGGTTCTGAGATGTGATGTTATCCCTGTCCAGCTTGTACTCCAATGTCTCTGTCATGGTCCAGGTAAGCAAGGGATGTGCCCTGCGATCCATTTTAGAGGCAGCTTGATCAGTGGTTGGTGGCAGGATGAGTGTATCTGGCATTACTCAATAGGTGATGATCAAGAGCTACTTATGTGGGCTGACATCTTCAGCTTAGCAAAGGAGGGCCTCAGGTGTGGGGCTGGTAAAGCAGCAAGGCCCCATTTGCACTAATAAAGTGACCCAGTGCTGAGAGTGGTTGTTAGCAATGGGTGCCCCATGGCCCTTTCTCAAGTGATGTTGAAAACAATTGAGCTGCTAGTGCGGGTGGGACAAAACCATTTCAGCACCTTACAGGAAGCATGAGGGGGACACCATGTTCCTCCAGGTCTCATCCACACTTCCCATAACCACGCAAGAAATAGATTCCTGGCCATTCTGGCAGCAAAACTATTTTTATCACCCCTTCAGGGAGCAGCACTGAACCCTGATGGACCAACATTTCTACAATGCTCCCAGAAGGGTGCAGAGAACTGTCCTGTCCTGTCCACAGCAACAGCTAACCTGAGTTCAACACCAGTTTAAAGTGAGGTCTTGGGAGTTAATGACAACCATTGTCAGCATCTGGTAATTCCCTTGGTGTCTGCGAGGCCTGCTCTGAGTGTTTACATGTGCAAGGGTTAGTGAGGACTCAGCACAATAGGCTATAGAAGCCAGCAAGGAGCTGTAAAGATAACTTCTATTTGGAAAGATAAGGGTTTAATGTGGGCTTCTAACAAATGTCTAATATTAGCTTAACTAGAGTCCCATTGAAGTCCATGAGAAATTTACCATTCAGTAAAACTTCTGTTGGAGCAAAGTAAATGATCCCATTCTTAATGTTCTTATATGGCCTTTTAGCTTCTATTTCTATGCGACATGGTGGAGACTTCACCTAAGACACTCAATACAGCTTGGGGCACTTCAGTCCCTAAAAGAAATTTGAGCAGACTGTCCTAAATGATTAAGGGGTTGCAGAGAATGACTCATGAACAAATGTTTAAAGAACCTAATATATATGGCTTGAGTAAACCATAGCTGATGGGGTGAGTGTAGGAGAATACATTTGTTTGTACATTCCTGAAGGGAATTAACTAGGAGAAATGGGATGAACCGGAGTAAAGAAAAGGCCAGGCTCACTAGCAGGAAATATTTCCTCACAATAAGGTTTATTAGACTCTGCAATTGTCTTTCATGGGAAATGGTGGAAGTTCCATTGTTTGAGGAATTTATGACTGGACAGAGCACTGGAAAATATACCGCAAGGTGCAATCCTGTACTGACACGAAGGGACAAGATGATCTAAAAGGGCCTTTCAGTGTTTCCTTTATATGATTTGCTGCTTTAATTATACAAGTTGATTGCTTTCCCCATCCAAATTGTCTTTTCTTGTTGCCTGTAAAATTAAAACAGAATCATAGAAATGTGGGGCTGGAAAAGACCTCAAGTGTCATCTAATCCTTCTTCCAGTG
Source organism: Lepidochelys olivacea (assembly GCF_965140295.1). Lineage (NCBI taxonomy): Eukaryota > Metazoa > Chordata > Testudines > Cheloniidae > Lepidochelys > Lepidochelys olivacea. The sequence goes on from NC_140416.1 coordinate 107,718,566, forward strand.
CTGAGGCAGGACCAAATATACCTAGCCCATCCCTGACAGGTGTTTGGCTAATCTGTTCCAAAAATCTTAAAGGATGGGGATTCCAAAACTTCCCTTGGCAACCTATTCTAGCACTTAACTATCCTTAGAGTTAGAAAGTTTTTCCTAATGTAACGCCAACATCCCTGGAACCTCTTGATCTTAATGCATGAGTCTCTACTGTCTGAGCTAAAAGATATGCTTCTCTAGCTGGCGTAGCCACCACTGGAGGGGGACAAAGTGCCACACCTGAGCAGGCATGGCTTACATACTCCCCCTGGGAGGGGAAGTGTGTCCTGAACTTCAGAGATTTTCCAGTTGAATTCCTCATAGGGGCATCGGTGTTACAAGTGGTGGCCCATAACATCCCCGCTGTTAGTCGGCATGGCTAGAGGACAGGTCCTAGAGTTGTGTGAAGGGGATGAAGTAGATCCACAATAGGCTGTGGTGGTGGGAGGCTTTAGCAAGAGTATCTCCAGAGCACAGATTGTACAGGCCTTGGGAAAGGTCACCTTCCTCAGCAAAACCTATTGAGAGGAAGAAGAGAGATGGGATGCCTTCTGTTCTGGGTCCATGAGGTTTGATACCACCAGATGAGACATCTGATTTTCAAAGAGAAATTCAACATTTGATCCAGAGAACAGGAAAGAAGGAAGACAATTTGAGGGCAGTGTATAGTCCTCCTGCCCCATCTTCTCACCCTCTGACAGAAGATTCATTCCTGAAGGCCTTTACCCAGGCCATGGGACAAATGGCAGGCTGGAAACTGGAACTGGCAGCCATCAGAGACTAAGAAACTTTGCAGGGCTAAAACCTACCCCCTGCACAGGAGGAAGAATTTGAAGTCTGATTGTTCAGATGGAACAGGAATGGACCTGCTTCAAAAGGGACAAACAAAAGAGCGTAGTGGAAAGTTCACAAGGACCTACTGCTGAATCTATCCGGTCACTCTGGGTCCGTAACCCAGAGGCAACTATGGCTGAATACCTCTCAGCTTTGGAGGGCATGGTTAGAAGCACTGAAAGTGGAGAGGATGGTATATTAAAATTGCTGTCCACCCATCAGGAGCCAGGAGAGAACAATCTCAGTATCTGGCATGGATGGAATGACCCCAACAGAGAACCCACTATGAGAGAGTTTCAGGGGGTGATTTGGATCACCTCTGACTGGAGCAAGTGTTAAAGGGTGTTAGACATGCTGGATTCATGTTGCTCCAGTTGCATATAGAGGACAGAGAGGGGAATCCCTGTCTTTCGCTAAACTGAGGCAAGAGATCAGGGAGAGGGAAACTCAGGACTCTGGAGATAAGCTTTTCTGAGGGACTGAAATGAGTGTGTACTTTGGAAGCCACTCAGTGTAACACCTCTCCTGAAAGTAACCATATGATGAAACAGATCGCTGAGTTGCAAGAGAAAGTAGCAGTATTGACAGTGAAACAGCACTCAGGAGTGTCTTCCCCAACAAATGACAAGAGGTGGAGTATCTCGACTCCCAGACAAATGCGAGTTGGACAGCTATACTAGAGAGGCAGGGGTCAAGAAAATGATAGGGCTTGGTGGAATCCCTGCCTCTTGGAGCCTATGTTTCTGTTATTAGAGTGGAGAAGATGGGCACTGCCCATGAGGATGTTCTAAATCTGTAAATTCTGGGAGAACTGAGGAACAATTTATGGCCCTCTATGTCAATAAGATAGTGGGAAACATTAGAGGGGCCAGGTAAGGGAGCACCCTGGGTCCCGTAACCACCTTTGCTCCCCTCCGCTCAAAGATGTGAAGGCTGAATCTTTGCCTCCAGCTGTGTCTGGCTTGCCTGTAGAAGTGGCTGGACCAAAGTCTCAGGTTGGAGTGACTATTGAGGGAAGAGAGTGTACAGTTGTTCTAGATAGTGGCGCTCTGGTCACTATAATCTTTGAATCCTTTTCATGGTGACTGTGATGTTATTGACATGAACGGTGACCGTATAGATCATTGTTGCAACCAAGGTCATATAGTGGCACCAAATCTTGTACAAAGGAGGTCAAGTAAAGTGTCTATGAAAAGGTTGTGGTTTGCTGGTTATGATTATGCTATCTGTAAACATGTAACATTTTTGTATTTAAAGTTATAAGTATTGGCTCTGTACTGTCTGTATTTCAAACTTGTGCTACGCTTTTATGTGACACCCCAGACAATTTGGCATCAGAACTGACAAGCCTGCTTGATGGCATCAGCTATACAACTGACCCATTGAGAGAAAGCAGATACAGACTCAGGAAGACATGCAGGGACATGCCTATGGACAGAACTCTAAGGTTTTTCCATGCCATGTGCTGGGTAGCTTGTGTTTGGACTCAAAGGAAACATAAGCCACATGGCAAAAGGACTATAAAAGGCAGCTGCATCGCCTCCATCTTGTCTTCAGTCCTGCTTCTTACCTCTGGAGGAACTTTGCTACACTGAAGCTCTGAACAAAAGACTGAATGACCCATCCAAGCTGGGGATGTACTCCAGAGACTTAATTTGAACCTGCAGTTTATTCCATCACTGCTACAAGCCTGAACCAAGAACTTTGCCATTACTGTATGTAATTGATTCCATTTAACCAATTTTAGCTCTCATCTATATTTCTTCTTGTTATGAATAAAGCTTTAGATTTTAGATTCTAAAGGATTGGCAACAGCGTGATTTGTGGGTAAGATCTGACTGGTATATTGACCTCTGGGGTTTGGTCCTTTGGGATCGGGAGCACCTTTTTTTTTACTGCTTGGTTTTGGTGTTGGTTTTCATAACCATTCATCCCTATAAGGAGCGGTGCTGGGGGTGATAAAAGGGAACTGGAGTATCTGAGGGAATTGCTAACTTATGGTTAGCCAGTGGGGTAAAACCGAAATCCTCTCTGTTTTGGTTGGTTTGGCGTGCCTTAATAGTAAAGGAACTAAAGCTTTGGGCTGTAACTGCCCTGCTCTAAGCAATTTGTCCTGAACTGATACTCGCAGTGATGCCCTGCCAGAGGCCGCATTGTTACAGCAACATCTGCTCCTGCAACCTCTAACTGGGTTGGCTGTATGGGGGTTAGGAGATGACCAGTACCCATAACTGGAATATGTGCTAGTGAAATTAAAGTCTCAAAGGATGTGGTTGGAATTGAGAAAGAGAGAGACGCACTTGCTTTGGTCCATCCACTGGGCATCCAAACCAGGTGCCTTGAATTGTAGGAACAAATGCAGCCATGTTTGGAGCTTTGGCTCAGCTATGCAAAATCTTTGCTGGACTTAAGTGCACACACAGCCTGAATATCCATGCACTACGTTCAGAAGCATATCAAGCTAAAGAAGGAGAGTGAGACCAGTGTGGACTTGAGGATTGGTGGGAATGGTCAAACTAAGATGTAGGCCTCCAGTTATTATTCCTGCTAAGACAACCCGTGTAGTGGATGAAATTGCTCAAGTGGATCAGAAGGTCAACAATCAGTTAATCCTGGTTGAAGCCCCAGATACAGATGCACTGCTGGGTGGATTGATGGTGACGAAGGGTATAGCCAAAACCTCATCTCGTACAAAAGTGTCAATAAAGCTGCTGGTGGCTAATGAAACTGAGTAGCCAATCACTATCCCTCAGGAAAATGTGTTGTACAGATATACTTGGCTGCAACTGTGGCCCATATGGCCCCCAGCAGGAAGATTACACCCATATAAGTTGAACTTTGGGAACTCCCCTATTCTTCCAGTGTGGAAAGAGAGATGAAAACTAGTGCAATGAGCCCAAGTGTTCTCTGCTTGGGAGTGGGATGTGGGTTGTGGCAAGGGATTTGAACACCACATCTGGCTGAATGATGGGCCTTTCCATGAAAGATCGAGGAGGCTATCATATGTCGAAGATGTTCGGAAACATATCCAGGAGTTGAAGACCACAGGAATCATCAGGAACTCTGGAAGTTCTTATGCCTGCCCAATTGTTGTTGTGGCCATAAAAAAGAATGAAGATGTATGCAAGTGCATATATTATCATACTTTGAACAGGTGTACAATCCCTGACCAATCCACCCCAAAAGTGGATGAAGCCTTAGATTGCCTAACAGGAAGCTGTTGGTTTTCTATTTTGGATCTGAGAAGCAGATACCCATGGGACCAGTTGATATGATGAAGGCATCCTTCATCTGTCCACTTGGATTCTACAAATTTCTGAGACTGCCCCAGGGAATATCTGGGGGGCCCCGGCCACATTCCAGAGATTAATGAAGCAGACAGTTGCATGAATCTTCTGGCTGTTCTGGTGTATCTGGATGACTTGATAGTGTTTGGTCCCACTTTGGAAGAGCATTAAGAACACTTGTTGAAAGTGCTGGATAGCCCACACTCCTCTCAGGCAGAGCTGGCCTCTTCTCATCCCATTCCTCTGATTGGCTTAGTCAGCCTTCCATCCCCCCAGGGTTTGCCCAATCACAAGGCTCAACATCTTTGGCAAGGTAAACACTGCCGTCTTCCCCATCTCTCTACCCAGCAGCAAACTTGGCTCTCTTTTTCATCAGCTCCATTAGCCTGGGTTACGTTAATATCAAACCTCAATCTCCTTTACTGCAGATTAAGCCCATTACTTCTTGTCCAGCTTTCAGTGAACATGGAGAACAATTGATCCCCTTCCTCTTTATAACAGCCCTTAACAGATTTGAAGACTGTTATCAGGTCCCCCCCTCAGTCTTCTTATCTCAAGGTTAAACATGCCAAGTTTTTTTAACCTTTCATCATAGGCCAGGTTTGCTAAAACTTTTATCATTTTTGTTGCTCTCCTCTGGAATCTTTCCAATTTGTCCACAGCTTTCTTAAAGTGTGGCACCCAAAACTGAAAGCAGGATTCCAGCTGAGGCCTTACCACTGCTGAATAGAGTGGGACAATTACCTCCTGTATCTGACACCCAACGCTGCTATTGATATACTCCAGAATGATATTAGTAATTTTTGTAACCTTATCGCATTGTTGACTCATATTTAAGTTGTGATCTCCTATAACCCCCGGTCCTTTTGAGCAGTACTACCACCTAGCCAGTTATTACCCAAATTGTAGATGTGCATTTGATTTTTCCTTCCTGGGTGTAGTACTTTGCACTTGTCTTTATTGACTTTCATCTTGTTGATTTCAGACCAATTCTCTAACTTGGCAAGGTCATTTTGAATTCTAATCCTGTCCTCCAAAGTGTGTGCAACCTCTCCCAGCTTGGTGTCAGTTGCAAATTTTATAGGCATACTCTCCACTCCATTAGCCAAATCATTAATGAAAATATTGACTAGTACCATACCCAGGACTGACCCCTGCAGGATTCCACTAGATGTGTTCTCCCAGTTTAACACCAAGCCATTTGAGTATGGTTTTTCAATGAGTTAAAATTATAGTCATTTTCGTAATTTAATCTACACCCCACATGACAGTCTCAAAAGAAAATCACATAAATATGATGTGTCAAAAGCCTTTCAAACATCCAGATATATCAGGTCTACTGCTTCTCCCCTATCCAGTAGGCCAGTTGTCCTGTCAAAGAAGGAAATTAGAGTGATTTGACATTATTTGTTTTTTACATCCATGTTGGCTTATTACTTATCACCCTATTATTCTCTGGAGGTGCTTACCAGTTTATTGTTTAACAGTTTGTTCCAGTAGCTTTCCACATATTGGAGTTGGGCTGACTGGTCTATAATTCCCCAAGTGTTTTTTGATTCCCTTTTTAAAGATAGGTACTAGCATGGATCTTCCCCCCTCCATGTAAGGTCTAAATGATGATAACTAATGGCCTGGGTTTTTGCGGAGCTCAGCACATGCAGCTCCCATTGACTTCACCTGGAGTTGTGAGTGCTCAGCACTTCTGATCATCTCCCAGACTCCTGATGGAGACTTCAGGTAAAGTTTAAATGTACGCGTGGCAGTGATTCATTCATGGTTTTCAGCTGCACAATGAAAGTTGTGACCCTCTAGCAGAGGAGACCTGAAAGCAGGCGGAAAGTTACACGCTAAAAAAAGTTAACATACAAAAATTTAATTAAAAATCAAGCTGTGTTAATAGGTTTTAAGAGTCTAAGAGGAGGGAGGATTAATTTAGGACTCTGTTAATTCTAGAGTATGACAATGTGGCAGAATTATAATCAGAAAATGCTCAGGTTTACATCCTGTAGCAATTTTGGTCAACATCTAGGCACTTGTCTAGTGCATGCTTCCCTGACACTAAACGCTTCCCCTCCACACACACACACACACACACACAATTATTTTATCCAAATGAAGCAATGGGCAGTGAGTAAAATGCCATTACATATATTGGAATGTGACTAGCATACTTGAACTAATGTAACGATACCAGCACAGGGGACTTGAAGTCAGAACTTTTGGCCTCCCAGCACAGATTTCTGCCAACTGAGCTGAGGACCGTTAGGTGGTAGTGGGCTGTTATCCTCCAGCAGACTGGCTAGTAGAGAGGGATGTGGCACATGCTTTGCTAATGCGTTACATCAATGCCCCTTTTCTAATGAAAAGTGCTGTACTATCTTTAATGACCATGAGTGGTCAGGGCTCCTCAAGGCCAATGTCTCATCATACAAATGGCACTTTCAGGCTGCCTTCTACTGGGTCATCAGTATTGGTATCTGGGATTTTCCTTGGAAGTCTGGTATCTAAAATCATCTCAGCCCTAGCCTGCTTAGCTAATGCCTGCAGCAATCTGAATGAAGTATTGTTACAGGCATGGAGGCTACATAAGATTTTGTTGGTATCTGGGCAACTACTTCGAAAGCATTAAACCCAAAGTGGAAGGCAGGCAAGGGTTCTTTTGACTCCAGAACAAAGGACTTCTGAGTACACTCGCAGCTCAGAATTCAAGATTTCTTACGACTTCTGTGCTGTTCCTGTCCTTCATGCACACTACAAATGTTAAAAAGATGAGCAAATGCGGTATCCAGAGTAACAGCCAGGACATGTCACATCACAAAGCCAACACACAGTTCCGCTCGGCAGCCTCCGTTGAAGAAAGGTGCAGCACTCGAATAACTGGAGTGTTGCTGCTGGGGGTTTAAGATCGGCAGAGCTGCATAGCAGCTTGTGGATCCTCTTCCCTGCTTAGTGCTAGCTAGCAGCGTTACACTCTCTCACTTTCAAGGGCAATAAATCAATTCATGCTCCCACATTAACCAGGAAAATTAAAAAAAGCTTTCCCCTTAATTCCTTATGTTGTTTTTCACCAGGGCTGGTGGAAAGATAATGGGAGCTATGCAAAGTCACGATGCCTGAGCACAGGATTAGGTAAATACCCTTTTAATGCAGAAGTGTAACTCTGACTTCATTTTTAAGCTATGTGGCTGCCTGCAGGACCATGTTTTTAAAAGTAGTGCAGTCGGTGAACTGTGCAAAATATACCTACTAGGCACCACATATGTATAAGCAAACAAGTTGTTTGCACATACAGAGTGGGGTGTTGCAAGACCACTTGACTGTGTGCTCAGCCAGTTGGCCTGCACATGCAAATCAGGTGATTGCCTGTGCAATTGTGACAGCTGCCCTCTTGGCCAAGCACAGTGGGACATTGAGCTAGGGACCTTTAGTTCATGCGTTTAGCTCTTAAGAGCCAAGCTCTGTAGCTGAGGGCTGTAACAACTCCTATCCTTTGTGGATTGGGCACAGAGAGGGGGACACACTATGAGTTTCATACATTCAGGTGCAGGGTTTTGTGGCTGCAACAAGGCCTGCACTTTGCATAGCTCACTTGTTGCACAGAGTGCTCACATGTGGTCAAGGTATTCAAAGAGCGTTTTACCTAACATATACAGAAAGAGGGTGGAAATATGTTATGGAGTTGGATTATTTTTACAAATCTGTTTTAAATGTTAAAATGGTTGAACCAATGAATGAATAAGCCAATGAATCACCCCCACCAGCTCTCACAACATCAGGCTCTGTCTCAGACATCAGGCTCTGTCTCAGAAAATGATTTTCTGCCAGATAATTCTGTCGCTAAATAAGTCCTAGAGCAGCCAGGCTGTGATCTTTAGTGACAGGGAAGATGAAGGGTGTCAAAGCTGAGCTGGGATGTTGGAATCTGATGGGGGAGATGATCATGAAGTTATCTGTTCCTTCTATCTCCCGAGTATACAAAGAGTACAGTTGATACTAGTATAAATCCTCCTAACTTTACCCAGTATAGTATTTTTGGTGGTTCTTTATTTGATTACTCCATTTACAGAATGGCCTAGACCATGTGAAGACTGGTCAATGTTCTGCAGAACAGAAACCATTTAGAAACATTGTATTGGGTACAGGTTTCAGAGTAACAGCCGTGTTAGTCTGTATTCGCAAAAAGAAAAGGAGGACTTGTGGCACCTTAGAGACTAACCAATTTATTAGAGCATGAGCTTTCGTGAGCTACAGCTCACGTACAGTAATGGATTTCACAGACCATTGATGGTAAAGTGCCCATCCATTCCTCTGGGTGTTTTCACAAGAGTGAACAATGCAAACCGTCTGAATTAAATCAACATGACTCTGTGATGAGTTCTCCCTAGTGCTTCACATACTATTACAAGGAAGGTAATCACCCTAACCTGAAACCCACCACATCATATCCCTTGGCCAGCTCCCTCCTGAAACACCTAAGGAAAAGAATGGGATTTGTGGTCTGTGCTGAACGCTAATGAATCCAGGTTCTGGCAGACCAGAAGGAAGCTTGGTCTGGAGCTGAGAAGAATGCCCTTTTGAACCCCCCACCTAGCTTAACCTGGGTGAGGGGAGGAGGTTCAGCTCATGTGCCTCCGCTAATTGCAGCTGCAATGGGTATTGCACAGGGCGAGAGGGAACTGAATGCCAGACTATTTATGGCTTTTTAGGTTACATATAGCTCCTTAAACTCCAGGCAGAAGCAAACAGGCAGTCTGGGCAGATGGTGGAGCACGGGTGTTGCCTGCTCTTGGGATGATGCTCTCCTTAACAAGCAGGCGGCCACATTCCACACTAAGCTCTTCAGTAAGGTTTAAACGATAAACCAAGTGAATGTTCTGTTCTGGCACTGGAAATGGAAGGAGTTATTTGAAAAACCTCTCTGCATAGCCTGCATTTTTATCTATCCTATTGTTTGTTTCTTTTGTAGGAAGCATTTGGGTTCTATTCCTCCAGGATCTATTCTAATCTGTGCACTATAATGGAGCAAATCCTGGTCTGACTGAAATCAGTGGGAGCTTTGCCGTTGACTTTAGTGGGTCTAGGGGTTAGCCCTTGACAATGCTTCAGGGATTATATAGAATAGGATAAGATTTTATTTTATTTTTGTGTGTGAAAAATTAAAAATTTGGGGCAAACCATTTGGCCTCTGTCCCTCCTTCCATGGGCTATTGATAATCTTAGAAATACTTAGTATTTATAAATGTTTTTCTGCTGGAGGGGAGGATGATTTTTAAGCATGAGACTCGAGGCCTGAGGTCCTCAATTCAGCTTTTACTCCAGAAAACTCCCATTTGACGTCAGCAGTTTTCCTAAATGAGAGTATCACTATTTGACCATATATATTGCCATGAACTCTTCTTGATATACCCGTTCTATCAGGTATGTACAAGGTACAGTCTTACAGGACAAGGTGAGGCCTCCTTTACAGCCTGTAGGTGCTGCTCTCCACCTGGACCCTGAAGATTGTGGATGAATGAACCAATGCATTCCTTCCCTTGTGGAGTGATCTGCTTTAACGGCATTCCCGGCCCCAGCTGGTAACAGGGACAGAATGGACTGAGGGTCAACCCCAGATCTCCTCCATGGCAGAGCAGGCATAACCACACCTAGGGGCCTACCCTTCTCTCTACAAGACACCTGCACATCTTCTTGCCGGATCCAGCCACACAGCTCCAATACCGGAGAATACAATTCGGAAGCCTACATCATCACGTGGGTTTTGGTTTAAAGATACAATAATATTATTTTGTCCAGCCCGCATCCCTATTTCCCTTTAGCACATTTATGTCCATTGTTCACAAAGGACAGAAATCAAAGGGTTTGGATTTTGTATTGCTCAGTCCTGCCAGGCTGAGGTTTCTCTTTGGGCTACAACTGTGGCATATTTCTGCTCCCCACATGGAGAGCGATAACACATGGTTTTTCAGATATGGAGAAAAAGGCATCCAACGAGACTGATCCTCAAGTGACTTCACTTTCTTTGTAACCGTGAGTTGTAGGTTTCACTTGAATATGCTGCCATGGACATTATTTCATCGAGATTACACTGAGTTATAAAGATTAATATTTGTTTCAGAGTAGCAGCAGTGTTAGTCTGTATTCGCAAAAAGAAAAGGAGGACTTGTGGCACCTTAGAGACTAACAAATTTATTTGAGCATAAGTTTTCGTGAGCTACAGCTCAATATTGTATACTGTAATTAACATGTTCAATGTAGCCTTGTCACACCATAAAAACATAATTATAATCCCTCCTCCCAAAAAACATTAAGAATAGGATACACATTCATCCATTTTGACTCCATAGTAGTTAGTAGAGTTATAACAGGCATGAATTTGTCCCCTTAAATTTTTCTACATTAACAATGCAAAATGAGAAGAGATATTACTGAAGAAAAGGAGTTGACCTACAATGTATTTCTGAGGCATGCTGACTTTGTCTTGGATTAACCTAGTTCAAGATGGGCCCAAGCCACAAAGGCTAGATCCATATTTTAACTCATCCAAGGTCCTGGGGTATGTTGATATGAGTTTTTGGCTCAGGCCTATCTCTGGTTCTAGATGCGATCATCCCTAAGGGCCTGATCTCATTCTTGAAATGGAATGACTAGCACTGATTTCATTGTGAATTGGGATCAGGTCCCAGTTTAGGACAAGAGGTCATGAATATGTTTCCTGGCCATGTGCTATTATATGGGGATCATTCACTGGTTTGAGCTGATTCTACCAATTCTACTAATTTTCACTTAAAAATATACATTAAATTAAAATGTGAACATTTGTTTTTGTGTGTAAATAAGCAGAGGAAGGAGGAGAAGCCTGGTTTTGTGTTCAAGGGACAGGGATTAAGGAGATCTGGGTTCAATACTGAGCTTTGCAACAGTCTTCTTATCAAGGATTGTAGCTCTTTATCTCTTGAAGTCTTTAAATCAAGTCTGGATTTCTTTTTTAAAAGAGCTACTTTAGCTCAACCAGAAATTATCAGCTTCATGCAGGAATTACAGGAAGATATTCTATTCCCTGTGTTATACAGGTCAGACTAGATGATCACAATAGCTTTAAAAATAAATGTCTATGAAAGTTACATGCCTCTAATTTTTTAGATTTGCCCACTTTCAAAGATGCACTTAATTGGGGTATATGGTCTCTCCAACTAATACTGATATTCCAGATAAGTTTAATTTGGCAAAGAAATACTGGATCCATAAATGGGAACCAAAGAGGTTGCCCTTTTACTTCAGTAGAACCTGGATCGGTCCTTTTTATTAGGATTAATGAACTTCTGGTAATGTTTTCATAAACCATTGTACTTGTCTCTTCTGCTAATGTTTTTGGGTTACATTCTCTGGTTCTGTCTGATGTGCATTTGTGTGATGTATATATGCGTGCATACTTAATGCAAAGAAAAAGGTAACATGCAAACTTCTTCAAGCAGGAACCATGCGACACTATAGAGTTAAGCCACTGCTGAAACACCGGGTATGGCAAGAAGGGGTTGCTCAATAAATTCTGAGAAAGTAATAGGTAGTGTTTCTGTGGCTGGGGTTACTTAAATGCAGGGCCATCCCTACCCATACACAAAGTACGCAGCTGCATAAGGCACCAGGAAATTTGGGGCACCCATGGCCCCCACCCCTGCTCTGTCCCAGCCCTGCCCCCACTCCACCCCTGCTGGATAAAGCTCCAATACCAAGAAAGGAGAGTGCCCTCTAGTTGTGCTGCGCTTTAGTGCTATTCCTTTTGACTCCAGCAGGGTTATGAGTAACAAACATTTGCATCGCTAAACTTCCTGGCTAAAAACAAATTTAACAGGGCCGTTTGTGCCTCAGTTTCTCAGGATGATCAATGGAGATAATACAGAGATGCTGTGATAGTCGGTTTGTACAGCTCTTTAGAAATCTAAAGCATTGTTTAAATGCTGAGTACATGGCCTGTGTGCCACCTTTGTCAAAATTACCTGTTGGAGGCACTGGCTACAACTGGAATGCTGGGTATGTGTGCTACCCTTGATACTTTTGAAAGCATTTCACAAAGATGCAGTAACTCATCCTTTTGCTGTTCCTTTCTGAAAGGAGTTGCTTAAATATGTACCCAGGCTACTCCTACTCAATCCCCTGTTGCCTAAGACCCTGGTCTTACAATTGACTAGGTGCATCTGCTTTCCCTGGCCTCTGCAACAGACTTGTAAAATCTTGCATGGCACCTCTGGTCCTGTGGAGACTTGATAGAACTGTCATCATTTGCTTTAGACAACTGGCACTAATTGACATTTTTGTTGGCAGTCTCTACATAAAGGCCAAGGGCTGAATAGGCTGTGGAGACTGAACACCATCTATACATGCTGATCGCTGCAAAAGGCTTCTCCAAAGTGGGGCTGAGGCAAGTCATTGGGAGGAAACCTCATGCTGCTATTGTAGTTATTCTGTAAATAAAGAGAGGACTTCTGTTCCCAGGGCTGGCAGTCCAGCATCTTTTACAAACACTAGACTCAGTTAAAAGAACAAAATCCAATTCTATTAGAGTATGTTATCAGACTATATAACACCAGTACAGTTTGCCCAAAGTCTCCATTTATCAGATTAGGTATTACAGACACATCAACAGGCTGCAACAACGTCTCAGTGACCTTAGAGTAAAAACAGCAGGTCCACAGGAATGGGCCTGACTTCAGTCCTATAATAACACATTGATGGGAGCCTTTATGTTTACCCAAATTAATCACCCAGCAGCCTGGGAGAGGGCCATACACAAGGACTCTCAGAGGCAACTTTGACCTTTAACCTTTTGCAGGCTTATTACAACATGCTATATAGGATGTCTCACACATTAGGAACTTTCTAGTAGACTGTACTGTGGTGGGGTAGATTTCTGATGCATGTGGTGGAATTGTGTGAAAATCAAATTTCTTGTGGGAGCAAGTCAAACTAAAGTTGAGACTTACACAGCTGTAGTTGTAATTGTAACGCCCAAAGTGTGCTCGGTGCTCAACACAAATACTGGAAGACACAGTCCCTGCCCCTAAGTACTCACAGTCTAATAAGTGCTAAATATTTTCCTTTTTTCTGGCCTATATCTGGTAATATCTCATACACTTGTATTTGGCTCAACCTAAGACCCAATCCAATTCCCACTGAAATCAATGGGAGTCTATTAATGCTAATGGGAGCTGAATCAGGACTGTAGCTATCCATGTTTCTAACACAGCCTGCTAGAGCACACTGGATTATTCTGATAGGATTTGGAAGAGTCTCACAAGTAGGGATTCCTTTGCCATTTATTTTCAGGAGTCAGATCTGACTCCCAGTAAAGTCACCAGAAGAACTCCAATTGACTTCCGTGGGAGTTGGGTCTGTCCTTAGACCCTCTTTGCACAGCATCTAAGTGAACAGGTAAACTTTTTCATCGAGCTTAATTTGACCCTTTTGGGATCACGATGGAAGCTGTGAATGTTCTGATCACTATTCTGTCTTTATGACAATGAATGGTCAGCCTTATGAGTGGCATGTCCTAGTTAATGATGGTGGATTACTGAGTCCATTCAAGGAATGGATAGCCCATCCACTACCACCAGCAGGAGAGTGAATTTGTGTGGGGGGGTGGAGGGTGAGAAAACCTGGATTTGTGCTGGAAATGGCCCACCTGATGATCACTTTAGATAAGCTATTACCAGCAGGACAGTGGGGTGGGAGGAGGTATTGTTTCATATTCTCTGTGTATATATAAAGTCTGCTGCAGTTTCCACGGTATGCATCCGATGAAGTGAGCTGTAGCTCACGAAAGCTCATGCTCAAATAAATTGGTTAGTCTCTAAGGTGCCACAAGTACTCCTTTTCTTTTTGCGAATACAGACTAACACGGCTGTTACTCTGAAACCTTCACTTGAGAGAAGCTCTAAAAGGCCCTGGAAACATCTCCATTTGCCTCTTTCCTGCTCAAACCTCTGGACTATGAACTTTCCTGATGGGAGCATTCAAGGGACTGAGGACCTTCCAATGATTTGGAAGCAATCAGAGACTTAACAAGCCAGCAGTTTATTCCATCACTGCTACAAGCCTGATCCAAGAACTGTGCATTTATTGTATGTATTTGATTCTTTTAACCAATTTTAACTCATCTTTCTTTTTCTTTTTATAAATAAACCTTCATATTTTAGATACTAAAAGATTGGCAACAGCATGATTATTGGGTAAGATCTGAGTTATATATTGACCTGGGTGTGTGGCTGGTCCTTTGGGATCACAAAAATCTTTTATTGGATGAAATTGGTTTTAAAGAACCCCTTATCTTTAAGCCTAGTGTTTTTGGTGATGATGCAAGGATTGGAATATCTTTTCTGACTTCTTGTTAACCAGTGTGGTGAAACAAGTTTACTTTTGTTGCTGGTTTGGTATATCTTATGGGAGAATAACCACCAATTTTGGGGTGTATCTGCCCTATTTCTCAGCAGTTTGCCCTGAATTTGGTATTCTCAGTTGTTACCCACAGAGGCCTGGTTACAGTGGCGTAGTCTGGCTAGGATCCACAGAACCAAGTCAGTTAAGCTTTGGATCAGAACCCCACGCTATTCAAAATTTGAATTTTGATATTGAGAATTTTAAATGTTAAAGATCAGTGACCATGAGCCAGAAGGCATCTGCAGAAGCAATCAAACTGCAAGCCCTGAGAGAGAGTCTGTGTCTTGAACATGAACAAAGACTGGCAGAACTTCGAATGCAAGAGTAGCAAGCCTTGGCCCAGCTGGAAAAAGAGCTGAAGAGAGAGCTAAGCAAGCTGAAGAAAGAACCAAAAAAGCATACAGGAGGCAAATGGAAGTGCTGCAAGCTAAGACAGAAGTGGACAAACTTAAGCTCCAAATCAAAAAAGCAATGGAAGAACAGCAGACACTGTATCACCTTGGAAGTCCAGTTTATAACAATGTTGGTATGTTGTATGGCTCTAAGAAGTTGTCTGTATTTAACCAGTTTTGCTCTGGCCAGGGAAAGGGTGTCTCTAACCTAGGGAAGGTGGAAAATAGCTGTTTGTGCAAAAAATGCTGTTTGTGAATGAAGTTTCTGAATATCTGTCTAATATCTCAGAAGTGAATCTGGAATTAGATAAAGCATAGAGAGAACTCATTGATCAGGAAAACGTTTCTCTAGAGCAGATTAAAGTTGAATTAAAGTCAGGTTAAAGCCCTAATTGAGGACGAAAAGGGTAGTTTTTTGTGGGTAATGGATTCTTGGCAAGAGAAGCTTGCGAAAGTAAGCCTGAACAAGGTAGAAGTGATTTGCTTAAAGTTGCTCATTGTAATGTGGAGAATGGCAGTTTATCTGTTGGGAGTGGCAACTTGCCTACTAAGGAAGCTGTCCCACTTTCCAAGTATATGTCTGAAATCAGCCATGGGTGCTGGGACAAAGGAAAGGATATTTCCAGTTTTTGTCTGTTAAGAATAGCAGTGTCTGCTGCAAAAGGGTGTGTCTCTAGTTCTTTGTCTGTGGAGCAGACAGAAAGTGCTTCTCCGCTTATGCTACTTGAGAATCTGTCAGTTGCCCGAGTTAGTTCTGGATTTAACTAAAGCCCAGGAAGGAAGTATTCCTAAATTTGTGTCTGCTAGGGAGAATGAAATTGTAACTAGCTCACATCCAGTTAGTGTCATAACAAAGTCCCAAGGACTAGGCAATTCTGGTGCTTCTATTTTGTCTATTGCTAGTATGGTGCTGAGTAAAGATATGACAACTCTGTTTAACCAGGTTGATATCATGGTCAGGGCACAAGGAGAGTATGAAGGTGATTTAACTGCGTTACCCACTGTGAAAACTTGTAACAAAGGAATGGTCCCTAAGCATGTGTGTATTAAGCCTGGTAACCTGTATGTTGCCAGCAAGGACTGCAAAGGGGAGGAGAATGCCTCTAACATTTTAACTGTGGAGTCTAGCAGCTTGCCTAAAAGGGGGTTGTGTAAGAATCCTCCTAATGGGCCAGTGATGATTCTGGGTGTAAGTGAAACTTGGAAGGAATTTTTTTCAGAGTAGCAGCCGTGTTAGTCTGTATTCGCAAAAAGAAAAGGAGTACTTGTGGCACCTTAGAGACTAACAAATTTATTTGAGCATAAGCTTTTGTGAGCATCACTTCATTGGATGCTGTAGCTCACGAAAGCATATGCTCAAATAAATTTGTTAGTCTCTAAGGTGCCACAAGTACTCCTTTTCTTTTTTCAGAAGGAATTGGTTGTGGCTCAGTAGAGCAATGATTCTGTGGAGCAAGGTAAAGGTGAATGGTCGCTTAAAGAAGCTCCAAAGGAGAGGAATCCTCTTGATAGTTTTTGCAAGCAGTTTGCTGTAACAGAAGAGTGTGGAAGTGATTTGATTGAGGTAGTTTCAGTTCCTAACTGCCAGAGTCTTTCAGATGTGTATGGATCCACTGATCCAGCTTTAGAAAGATCCAGTGTGGATAACTTTGAGAAGGTTTCATATGGAATGAAAATTGTCAGGGAATTTGAACAGCCCTATGATGACCAAGTGGCTGTGCTTGACCAGTGTTTTGGGGAGGCAACGTTGTTGGTACATGAATGTCCCCATGTTGATTCTTCAAGTAAACAGTCTGTGTCTCAGGTTCAGAGGGACGACTGTGTAGCTGAATCTACAGAGCAGGACAGTTGTTCAGTTGATCTCTTGAGAATACAGGGGATGGCAGGCAAACTCATCTCTAGACACTTTGGATATGTCTTGTAAGTCTCTTAGTAGACTTGACATCTGATTCCCTGTGGAAGCAGAGGGTGGTAATGGAAGGACAAAAGAACCTTAAGTCTAACATGCTAGTGAAAATGGGTGGTATCTCTTTAAGACAGAATCCAGCCTTGGAATTGTTAAAAGTTAAGAATCTGAAAACTAGTAAACAAGCTAGTGTCTGTGTTGATGCAAATTACCTGACCGCGGGGGGGGGGGGGGGGGAGGAGAGAGAGGCGAAAGACTTGCCCATAGCTCTTAGCAGAAAGGACACACCTAACCAGCCAATGAATTCTGTTAAGCAAGAGAGCTCAGGATTTGACCCTACAGGACAGAGAGAAAGGGAAAAACTTAATCCTGCAAATGGAAACCACAGGTTAACCCTAGAGTGCCAAAACTCCAAGGGTATTGAGCCAAAGGCATGACTTAACAAAAATGCTTGTAAATGTACACTTGTAATAGATTTGATGTTAATATTCATGCTAATGTTAACTTTTGTGACTAATGTGTTGCTGATACCAAAAACTGTAAGAATGTACAATGTGCATGATCTTTTGGAAAAACTCTTGAACATGTTGGGAGTGATACATAAGAACTCGCTATGTGCTAGAAGCCTTTATGGTTATACTGTTTCATTACATGACAACACACTTTATGTTAAAAGACCTTGTAATACTGATGTTTCACAGTTACTGCCTGTAACCAGTCTTGAAACTGTACACAGGAGAAAAAATATTACACACCTAACATGCTGTATGAGAGGGGAAACCGAGGCACACCACCATATTGTTTTCATGGCTAAATGCCAAGGTACCTACACTATGGAGAACATTAATATCTACATTGACTTGACGTTAATTGGGTTCCAAACATTTGCCAGAGCTTCATGGCAAGATCACATAGGACATGCAGGAATTATGCTGCAAGAACAGATCCAATCCACTATTTGTCTGACTCCTTGTTAGCCAGAGTGGTGAACGTTTACTTTTGTTGCTGGTTTGGTATATCTTATGGGAGAATAACCACCAGTTTTGGGGTGTGTCTGCCCTATTTCTCAGCAGTTTGTCCTGAATTCGGTATTCTCAGCTGTGACCCACTAAGGCACGGTTACAGGAGTCTGGGAAATGATCATGATACAATATATTCATGTTAATCTTTTTTGTTTTCACTAGGGAAGGAGCAATAGGAATGTGTAATGTTCTGCATAATACACCCTCTCTTCTTGCTGAGGGAGGTGAGTAAAAGTTTTATGCTAGCATTGCAGTGAGTAATTGCTGTGGAAAGTGGCAACTGCACCATTTGAGAGGGCTGGGGGAGCAGGAAAAGCAGATGTGAGAGGAAAGAATAAAATAGTCTAGTTTTTTTAATACAATAACCCTGCAGAATGAGGCTGTTGCCTGCATGTACAGGCTCTGCTGAGAGCACAAACCACTCAAATTCTGCTGTCTCACATCAGTAAACACCTTTGGGTGGAATAGAAAACGTGCTAAAATAATCAGTTCTTTACTTCCAAGCATCCTTTCAAAACCCTATATTTCCCCAGCCCATGGTATATTATCCCTATGATACATGGTTATGAAGGCTAGTTTTTTGTGTGTGCATGGAGTGGGCAGCAAAGGATTGGTGTCAGCACAGTTAAAACTGATTGCTTTATCTTCTAGTTTATTTATGCAATAAACTTATACAGTAGTGCTCCTGGAATAATGGGAAAGATATAGTTGCATGAAGAATCCAGTAATATAGGTTTTTATACTGCTGTGAAAGGCATTCTTGGCTTTGAGCAGTTCAGTGAATTCTACTACAGGGCTGTATTTTGTTATCCCTGAGGCAATGGGGGGGGCGGGTCTCAAGGATCAAAGATTGCATATTTTGGTTATTTCAAGACCCCACCCCCCTTCCAGCAAAGGATCTGCATTTCCTGTGTTAATTAGCTTGAGCAATCACCCTCTTGGTTTTTTTTCTGGGAGGCATTACCTCAGCATAAAACAAGCTATTTTTTCCCTCTGTTGTATCTCAAATTTCTGAAGCATACCAACCCTCTAATATTTCCTATTTTATCATATATCCAGTAGAACTGTATGTTTTTAAAAAGAGGAGAGTTCCACACTGGATAAACTCTCTAGAATCTATTCAGCTGAACTGTGAACAATTTACAGTTGCTTGCTCTGTGTTTTTCATAGTTTTTCCCACCAAACTTGTTCGTGATCAAAGGGATTTATGTTTCAAACTAGGACTTTTCACTTCTGCTCCGTGCTCACCCTGTAGGGAGCTAGGAGGCTGAAATCTCTAATGCAATAACTGACTCCATGGCAAGAGTCTTAGTGCAAAACAACCCGACAGCTCAGCTAATGTCCTGTAGGGCCAAAGGTAGGTGGAAAACTCTGTGGAAGCCATGAAGATTACAATGACTGGTGGGGGAAGGCAAGGTTTGCTCCTTGCCAAGCAGACGAGGGCATAGCCCTCCCAGTGCAGAGATGTCTGGAGAATCTCTGGGAATATTTCATGGATCTCTGGTCATCCACTCAGGGTCAAGATATTCAGGTGGAGGTCCAGTGCATCCAAGCTACCCCCTAAATACTCACAGGGGCTAAGGATGCCATAGGCTTTTCAACAACCTATGTCAACATGTTTGGGGTAGGGATGGGGAATGACAACAAAGAATCCACATGACAGAATACAGACATCAGTTTGCACAAAAAAGTCCCTGTGGGTTTGCAGGAGGACAATAGTAAGGAGAATGGCTCTGCCCAGCTCTGCTCCTTCTTTTCCTAGTCACTCCCCAAAGATGATAGCACTTCAAACAGAGTGTTCATGTGAAGGGGCTTCTGCAGGACTGACAGAGGATGAAACCATGATGTATTACCCGCTTCCTCCCTCTAACCGAAACTTGGCCAAAGAGAGCATGTTTTCTGCTCCTTCCATTCCCTCCACAGTAAAAAGAAGAAATGACAACTAGGCCCCTCGGATTTCACTGAAGGACAAAGGGAACACAGAACATTATGGGAAAATAATCCAGTTTTCATACACATGGCCATTTTTGTTCAGATGTATATTCCTGCCATCCTAATTTAATTAGATTATTTTAAAAATACCTTGGTTTTTGTATAAGATCAAGAATTTTTCACCTGTTCCTTAATGTGTGTATATTCTTCCATGACAACTATGATACTTGTAAAAATAAATTATTTTGTTCCAGAATTGTGCCATGGTTAAATGAAAGGCCCTTTGGTTTTGTCCTATCTCTACCACTCTCACATGGATGTGTCACTTCAGAGCTTAAAATTGCTAGATTTCTATTTCAGTCATATCTGCCACTGGTCTATTTATACCTATTTACAGATATATACACCCATGAATCCTAAGTTACACATACCATAGAATACTTTTATAAAAAGTGGTGTGAAAATTACTCACCACAATGATCTTTAAATAAAAAGATATGTAAAGTGCCAGATACAATCCTTTTAAAAACATGTACTAATTAAAACAAGAGAATTGCCCCACTTCTGCATTAACAGCTCTTTATACTGAAACCACACAAGCTGGAGGTTCTTGGGCACATCCCCTAGCTCTTCAATTTCAAGTCTAAAGGCTTCAGAAACTGTGGCAAAGGCAGATTTTCCAGTGCCTCTGGGAATTGTTCAGGTGAAATGCTCCTGATTAAGACACGCATAGCTGTGATGAACAGAGATGTAGGAGCTAAACCTGCCAGCCACTGGAATCTGTTCTCTCCCAAAAGGTCCTCCCAGTGTTGAGGATTGTCCAGCAGTTGCTGTTTCATTGAAAATTGGAGTTCCTGAGGCATGAAGAGGAAAAGGGAGTCCAGCAAGAGGAACTTGGTGCGCATGTTAACCGCAGGGGTCTGAGAAATCTGCTGGAGCAAGATGTCCAAGGGGGTATTCCCAGTGCAATCACATAAGGAGGGCGATGCCCCATGACCCAGCAATAAAAGCAAACATTCAGGTCTCAACAGTTCACAGGCCACATGCAAGACAGTTTTGCTGCCTTCCACGCGACTGCATCCCCTGCGGTCCAAGTAGCTGGCTCTCTCTTTCTCTGGAAAGCCTCTGATGGCTTTCAGTATTCTGAAGAGGATGTGGGTGCGGTTGTAGCGAACTGCCATGGCCAGGTGAGGAGCTGATGACTGGCAGCAGCTGAAGTTTTGGCTGGGTATGGCCAGGGCGCTCTGAGGAAATTTACTCAGTAGGTACTGAGCGTAAGGTTGGTGGTTGTGCACCAGGGCATAGAGAAGAGCCTCAGAGGGAGAATAGGTGCTCACCTTTCCTCCTTCTTCCCAGTGAAAGGCCTCCATTGTCCTTATGTCCTCCAGAAGCCACACAGGCACCAAGTCCCTCACTGCCTGGTAAAAGGCGAAGGAGGATTTCTTACATTGCTTTTGGGACTGGGAATTGTGGCTGCTGTAACTGTTCAGCCATTTGACGTTCCAGGGCATCGCTGAGCTTGGGCTTCAAGAGGGGCTTTTCCCCACTTTGTTGTCAAAATGCCTCATTAGGTCCAAGACCTACAGAAACACTTCCCAAAAAAACAAACCAAAAACACGATTTAATGATTGCTAGTCAGTCAGTCACTCCCCCTTCCCCAGTGAACCTGGGGACAGCACAGTAACACACATACCTCTCCCCAGCAAAGCCCTGTTCTTTTTTCCCGCAACTCTGGTTGTGCTTTTAATCACAGTTAATTTCTAACTTTTATGTGGAGGGCAAGGCTGATTCAGATTGATCAGTTCAGCAAACTGAACTATCAATCTGGTCCAAACTGAAATGTTCTTTCCCAAGGCCACAGAGATCTCCTCACAATCACTGTCCTGTTAAACAGCCTTGAGGCAATCTTCAAGGTGGTAGGGCATGTGTCAAATGATTCACTTTGGCAACCAAGAGACTAAGACGGTGCCTTTCCTTGTAAACAAGGCTTATGTTTTGCCATCCTGACAAAGGTACTAAGTGGAAAAGAACTGTTCTGGGGTTCCTCTAGCTTTGTACATTTTTGGCTCAGGAGGGCACATATTTTCAATAATATACAAAATGGTAGAGATGCACTAACCCGCCTCACCTTTGTCTGAATTATAGGCAAACAAAGCAAGGCTAAGATAGGAAGTCCAGAGCTGGAAACACAAGCAAACAAATCTAATTTAACAAGAAATTACCAGCTTCAGAGGATTCAAGCTTTTTTCAAATGCAATATGCTGATAAATCTGACTGAGAAATTTCAGCCCATCAGAGGCGAATATAACTTATAATTTTATAAAGTCTCAGTCTTCCTAACTCAACTGTTCCCCCCCATCTCCCCCCACTCACACCTGTAATCCAGCTCCTTGTTCCCCATCCCCAAATATCCTCCCATTCACCCCAGTAACCCAGCTCCCTGTGTCCCATCCCCAAATCTCACCCCTGTAACCCAGCTCCCTGTTCCCCACCCCCCAATCTCATGCCCATAACCTAGCTCCCTGTCCCCAAATTTCACGCCCATAACCCGGCTTCCTGTTCCCCACCCCGCAAATCTCCCTATTCACCCCTGTGACCCAGCTCCCTGTGCCCTGTCCCCAAATCTCCTCCACTGACCTCCATACCGCAGCTCCCTATTCCCCATCCCCAAACGTCCCCCCACTCACCCTCACTCACCCTCGTAACCCAGCTCCCTGTGCCTGGTCCCCAACCCTCCCCCCACTCACCCCTGTGACCCAGCTCCCTGTGCCCCATCCCCAAATCTCACCCCCCGTGCCCCAGCTCCCTGTGCCCCATCCCCAAATCTCCTCTACTGACCTCCACACCGCAGCTCCCTATTCCCCATCCCCAAACGTCCCCCCACTCACCCTCGTAACCCAGCTCCCTGTGCCTGGTCCCCAACCCTCCCCCCACTCACCCCTGTGACCCAGCTCCCTGTGCCCCATCCCCAAATCTCACCCCCCGTGCCCCAGCTCCCTGTGCCCCATCCCCAAATCTCCTCTACTGACCTCCACACCGCAGCTCCCTATTCCCCATCCCCAAACGTCCCCCCACTCACCCTCGTAACCCAGCTCCCTGTGCCTGGTCCCCAACCCTCCCCCCACTCACCCCTGTGACCCAGCTCCCTGTGCCCCAGCTCCCTGTGCCCCATCCCCAAATCTCACCCCCCGTGCCCCAGCTCCGATCCTGTCCCACCCCCAAGCTGCCTCTCCCTGTCCCCGCGTCCCCTCTCTCGGCTCCTGTGCCCTCACCCGCCCTCCCAGCCCAGCCCCTTCTCCTGCCCCGTCCCTCCCGCTCCCTCCCCGAGTCTCCATCTTCTCCCTTCAGCCTCCCCGGAACCTGCCCCTCCCCGCCTCAGGTCCCTCCTCCCGGGCACCCCTGGCCGAGCCCGGCGCTCCCGGCCGGGGAGACCGGCGCGCAGGGGGCGGCGCAGCGGCCGGGCGAGCCCAGGCAGCAGGCGCCGGAGGAGAGCCGTGGCTCGGCGCTCACCTCTGGCTGCTCGCAGGGCAGCGGCGCCCACCCGGGGGCGGGGAGGCTTCTCTCTGCGCCCGCTCTGCGGCTTGGCCGGGCCGCTGCCGAGCCCCGGCTTCCAGGCGCTGCTGCGGCTTCACTGAATGAGCTGGGGGGCGCTTCGCGGGAGCCCTCGGCCACGGCGGCCGCTCCCGGGCCAGCTCCCCGTGGGGCTCGCGCTGCCTCCCGCTTGGCTCGGGCCGCGCCGGGTCCCCGCCGGGTCCGCCTGGCTCTAAGGCGGGAGGGGCGGCAGCTGCGGCAGCCAAACCTCCGCTGCCGCCTCTGGGCTCTTTTATCCCCCCCCTACGCCAGCCGGCTGAAGGTCAGTCAGGACCGGGGAACTGTCCAGCTCCCTCTGATTGGTGGCAACCGGGTCTCCCAGCTGCCTATTGGCTGCCCCGGGAGGATGGGGGCCCTGCACCATTGTTTGCGTCAGGGCAGGCAAAGTTCCAAGAAACTTGTCGGGCGGCTTTTTGTACGGCGAGGGGTGGGGAAGCGGGAGGGCTCGTGCCAGGGCCGGGCCGGGCCGGGTGTCTGTCTAGTCCAGAGAGAGCGCAGCTGAGCTGGGCCAGCAAAATCCCTCCCCCGCCCTCTCCCCTCCTTAACGCTTTCTTGGGAGGTTTGGGACTGGCCAGCGCAAGGGGGCAGGGCAGGGCGGGGTCTCTTTGAAGGGGTGTCTGCCACTCTTCTCGTTCTGACAAAGGCCAGTTTTGCTCTTTAAAGGCAGGTGGGGAGTTAGGGGAAGGAAAGCGCCTATTTACCCGCCCCCCTGTAGGGGCACGAGAGGGTCCCCGAAGGGGGACGGAGGAAATAGCTGATGCTGCCCTTGAGCCAGTTATGTCCTTTAAACTCTGGGCAGGCGCACGTGCTTGTAGTTAAAGTTTTTAATCTTGTCATTGCCTAGGGTGACCAGACTTCCCGATATTAGGGGCTTTGTCTTATATAGATAACTATACCCCTTCCAGAAAAAAAAGTGTCCTGATTTTTCACACTTGCTATCTGGTCACCCTCTTGTTGCCCAGTCAGTTGCCATTTGGTTGTGCGAGTAATTTGTTAGTTACAAATTGAAGAAGTGTGGTCTGATGAATACACCCTGGGACTGGGTATTGGGAAGTGTGGCACAGCTGTGTGACCCTAGACTACTTCCTTAGCCCAAGGGTATGTTCACACTGCAATAAAACATCAGTGGCTGGCACATATCAGCTGACTGGGGCTCGAAATCTTTGGGGTGCATGGCTATAAAATCGCACTGTACCCGTCTGTGGCTTTAGTGGGAGCCCAGGCAGAACCCCACAAGGGGGGAGGGTCAGAGTGTTGGTGTCTCCAGCCAGCTGTATAAAGGGGTGTGTGTGTGTGTGTTACAGAGATAATAGTTACACACCTCTGTAGAACACTCTGAGATGAAAAGTGCTAAGTCAGTATTATAGGTATATAATGCTGACACACTGCTTGTCTCCCAGGACTGTAGTGAGGCTTAATTCATTGATGTTTGTAAAGTGCTTTGAGATTCTGGGATGCCAGGCATTATATGAATGCAGATAATTATTAGGTTTCAGAGTAGCAGCCCTGTTAGTCTGTATTCACAAAAAGAAAAGGAGTACTAGTGGCACCTTAGAGACTAACAACTTTATTTGAGCATAAGCTTTCCTGAGCTACAGCTAATTACAGATAATTATTGGGTTTACTATATTTGGTTACCAGCGTTATTGTTGCTCTTGTGGAATTCTTTTCCTTCTTTACCCTCCAAGGAGGATTATGGGGTGCTTCCTGCTTTTGCTCTGCTCCTTTGACCTCCAGTGTCTCTGTGTTGCAGTCCAGGAGAACTTGATAAGATTCCCCTGTCCCCTTGGAGCCTGTTAATGCCATTCCTTATTTGGCTAGTGGGGTTGCTGATGGCAGATGGGATTTCTCTGTCCTTCTCAGGGTGCCAGAGAGGTCATAGCCTGGGAAGCACTATTCATAACTTTAAAAATTGTTGGCGTTTCCAGCTTTCCCCACATTAAATACATGTATTGTACACTTGAGGGAGTATTGCCAAGTTTGTGATGTAACATCCCATTTCTTCATGGCTTTCAGTTAACTAAACCAGACTGAAACAGATAATTGCATTCTGTATTCCCTCCCCCTAAACCATATGAACAACGTAAGTTTGCCAAAAACAAGTGCTCCTTTTATTGTCCATATTCTATGCAGCTAGGAGAGCAACATTTAAATCATAACATAACATTTAAATCAAGTTGCAGTGGGGGAGGTTTAGGTTGGATATTAGGAAAAACTTTTTCACTAGGAGGGTGGTGAAACACTGGAATGCGTTACCTAGGGAGGTGGTAGAATCTCCTTCCTTAGAGGTTTTTAAGGTCAGGCTTGACAAAGCCCTGGCTGGGATGATTTAATTGGGGATTGGTCCTGCTTTGAGCAGGGGGTTGGACTAGATGACCTTCTGGGGTCCCTTCCAACCCTGATATTCTATGATTCTATGATTCTATAACTCATTTGATTTTGGTGGTGCCTCTCTGCCCACAGTATGTTAATCCCAAAATGTGTGTGAGGTGCACAGTATGCTAACAACACTGTAATAAACACTGTAATATATAATAAAATGGGAGCTAGAGAGGCATCTCAGGAGGCACAGAGTATCCTTCGTCACTTGTATTCAGTTTCGTGTATATACACTTCCTGCTAATTACACTGCACTGACATTTCAATTCAATCCTATTAATTCAGTCACTGGTTAATTTAAACAAAAGCTCAGGATCAAAATGATAACTATTTTAAAATACCTAAACCTACATCCTTTATTTTGAGCAATCTTGAATTAAATATATTATGAGTTGTCTAATGTAAATGTGTATCACTTCCCTCTGCTAGATGGAATCAGAACTGATCAACTGGGTCTCATAGGCCCTATATTGCAATCAGGCAAACTGCCTTTGCTTTTTAAGCAGAACTATCAGAGTTCTATCTTTGTTGTTGCCACAATGTTGTAAGTGGCTCTGGTGTACAACATACCGACAACTAGGGCATGAGTTCTGGATGGGGGTGGGGGGCAAAGGGCCATTCCCCTCATTTTTTTTGTAAACAAAGGGGGCCATGCCCCCTCACTTTTGAGAACTTGAACTTGGCAGGGGTGCAAAAGGGGGTCCAGCCCTTCCTCTGGCCCTGATTGGAGCTGGGTGATATAACAGTGTAGCCCCATCCCTGCTGGCATGACAGAGGGGTGGCTAGGCCAAATTTGAGTGAATGTGAGTGAGTGCTGTTGCTACCCCATGTACCAGGGCATAATGCAGCTCACTGAAATTTGGCCTAGTTGACCCTCTGTCATTATGGAAGGGTGGCTGGGCCAAATTTGCGTGAGTGGTGTTGCAATCTGACACATGGGGTCATAATGCCACCCAGATTTGGCTCATTTTGGTTGCTTCCTCCCCATCTCCGCTTTTGCAGTCCTTCCGGCTCCCATGAACTAGGGGCACCTGTCATAAATATAAAGGGAAGGGTAAACCCCTTTAAAATCCCTCCTGGCCAGAGAAAAAAATCCTCTCACCTGTAAAGGGTTAAGAAGCTAAAGGTAACCTCACTGGCACCTGACCAAAATGACCAATGAGGAGACAAGATACTTTCAAAAGCTGGGAGGAGGGAGAGAAACAAAGGGTCTGGTCTGTCTGTCTATATGCTGCTTTGCCGGGGATAGACCAGGAATGGAGTCTTAGAACTTTTAGTAAGTAATCTAGCTAGGTAGGTGTTAGATTATGATTTCTTTAAATGGCTGAGAAAAGAATTGTGCTGAATAGAATAACTATTTCTGTCTGTGTATCTTTTTTGTAACTTAAGGTTTTGCCTAGAGGGGTTCTCTATGTTTTGAATCTAATTACCCTGTAAGATATCTACCATCCTGATTTTACAGGGGGGATTTCTTTATTTCTATTTACTTCTATTTTTATTAAAAGTCGTCTTGTAAGAAAACTGAATGCTTTTTCATTGTTCTCAGATCCAAGGGTTTGGGTCTGTGGTCACCTATGCAAATTGGTGAGGCTTTTTATCCAACATTTCCCTGGAAAGGGGGGGTGCAAGTGTTGGGAGGATTGTTCATTGTTCTTAAGATCCAAGGGTCTGGGTCTGTAGTCACCTAGGAAAATTGGTGAGGCTTTTTACCAAACCTTGCCCAGAAAGTGGGGTGCAAGGTTTTGGGAAATATTTTGGGGGGAAAGATGTGTCCAAACAGCTCTTCCCCAGTAACCAGTATTTGTTTGGTGGTGGTAGTGGCCAATCCAAGGACAAAGGGTAGAATATTTTGTACCTTGGGGAGGTTTTGACCTAAGCTGGTAAAGATAAGCTTAGGAGGTTTTTCATGCAGGTCCCCACATCTGTACCCTAGAGTTCAGAGTGGGGAAGGAACCTTGACAGCACCATGTTCCCATCCAGTTTTACTCATTTTTTTACAAAAGTTTTGTTTGTGGAAAGCAAATTTGAGTCCATGGACAAGAGATATGTTTTGTGACTGAACAGAATTTGTTTTGTAGTAAAAACAAATGTATTTTGAGCATAAGCTGAGATGCTTTATAAAAGCCAAGCCATCCACTCAGGTGGGGAAAAGAAACAATACCATGTGACTTTGGTGTCCAATCACACAGCTGAAATACTGAATTGAGACTATTGAATACCGAGAACAGTTTGTAAGCAACCCATAGGCTATCTGTTTGTACAAAGTATTTGTCCAATTACTTTGAATAATGAACACATTATTATAAATTGCAATCTGTTGGTTGATCATGCGCAGACAGGAAAGTGAGCTAAGTTTGCCAAACAAATTGTTTTTTTGCAAATAGTTTGCCCAGCTGTAGCGACAAACCATGATATCCATGATATCATTAATTTGTTAAATATATATTTTACACACACATACACTGCCTTGTTATTTCAGTCTAGCCTGTTTTTATCACTTTGAATTAAGTAGCTGATCTTGTTACATATATGATCATTTGGTGCTTATCTCAGATTCCGTAGCACATGACAGTGATTATAGCATCAGTGTAACTAAATTGGAATAACACAACTCTTAGGGCAGGTCTACATTTAGAGTGCTGCGCAGCTGCACTGGAGCAGCTACGTCACTGTAGCGCTTCAGTGAAGATGCTACTATGCCAATGGGAGAGCTTCTTCTGTCATTGTAGTTAATTCGCCTCTCATAGAGGCGGTAGCTTTGTCAATGAGAAAAGATCTCCTATCAGCAAAGCGCTGCTTATGCTGGGGGTTAGGTTGGTATAACTGTGTCAATCAGGGATGTGGATTTTTCATACCCTGGAGTGATTTAGTTAGACCTATGTAAATTTATAGAGTAGACCTGGCCTTAGTTATGCTAATCTTTTATTACAATGTGCCTTCCTTGGGCTACTTTTTTTTCTTCAATCTCATTCAGAATTCTGGCTCTTTGTTAAATGACAATTTTCTCTAGCCATTGATTTAATAAAACCTGCGTAAAGTGATTGAAATTGATCCAAATAAAGGTTGGAGAGATGTGTTATTCTTTTAATATAAATGATTCGGTTCCTTAGGTTATGATCCAACTGAATGGGGGATCAAATTAACCAGTGATTGAATTAAGGAGATGGCATTCTATATAATTAAAAACAACACCATGAAATTGATCATTATAAATGACCATGTTGAATATTGTTAAAGTTTAACATTGGTTTCTAGGGGAAAATAAACCCTTTGCATACTTCAGTTTTGAAAACTGCTTGACAGTATGTGCTTTATACTAATCCTTGCATTCAAGTGGATAGGACATTGGCCACTGAGCATTTATCAAACTCCATAATGGAGACTAGACCTGGGCCCAAGTCCCAACAAAACTTGGATCCTTACCCAAAAGCCCTTACAGCTCCGGGATGTAGTCTGGATGTGGGATTTTTGTTTATGCGTATACCTTCTGGAATCTTTATACATTAGTCAGACTGGAGCTGCAAAGGTAGTATAAAAATACCCAGTGTAAACAAAATCAATTTTTTGTGTGAGGGAAATAGCTTGCAGAGAGAAAAGGAGTACTTGTGGCACCTTAGAGACTAACAAATTTATTTGAGCATAAGTTTTCGTGAGCTACAGCTCACTTCATCGGATGCATTCAGTGGAAAACACAGTGGGGAGATTTATATACACAGAGAACATGAAACAATGGGCGTTACCATACAGACTGTAACGAGAGTGATCAGGTAAGGTGAGCTATTACCAGCAAGAGAGGCTTCTGTGGTTAAAACACTGGACTGGGACACAGGAGTTTTAAGTTCAGTTCCTGGTTCTGGGACAAGTCATTAATCTCTCTGGCTGCCAATTTCCCATCTGTATAATGATACTTTCCCTGGCTGTCTTGCCTATTTAGATTGTAAGCTCTTCAGGGCAGGGATGGTCTCTTGCTATATATAGGGGCAGCGCCTAGCACAATGAGCCCTGATCTTGGCTGAGTCTCTAAGTGCTACTGTAGTACAAATAATAATGATGGCTGTCATTTGGCAGTGGGCTGTCACTGGGTGGGGCTTTGAGATTTCCTGTTCCTTTGGTTAAACCGTGTATAGAAGCTGGGAGTGAATTATATAACATGAATAGTATAGTGACAATCCTAGACTGTGCTATTTGGCTGCTGTGAGTAATAGCTGCTGCTGACCTCTCCTGGAAAGCATAGATAAACATTTTCTTTAGAAATATTTCTGTTTGTTTGAGTTCCTCGGTTGCTGCTGCTGGTTCCCCACTGAAAGTGCTCTGCCTCAGCCTTTGTTTGTAACATTTCCCCAGCAACTAGCTGTCAAACAGAGGCTTCTGATGGGGAAAGAAATAAGCAGCAAGGGAGTTTCCAAGTTTCAGGATGAATGCTCGTGATGGAAACCAAGTAAGGGTTTCCTCTCTCTCCCCAATGAGCAGATCTCCCTGCCCCCTCCCATGGCTGATCCTTCCCCTCTCTGTACCAGGACTCCTGACATCCTTATGCTGCTGGCTTCCCTTCTCTCTAGGCCACCTGCCCAACTTCCTGAATGGATAGGGTGACCAGATGTCCCATTTTTAAAGGGACAGTCCTGGTTTTGGGGACTTTTTCTTATATAGGAGCCTATTACCCCCCACCCCCTGTCCCATTTTGCTCCATTATCTTTCTGGGTACAGAAGTTAAGCTGATTGGTCTGTAATTCCCTGGGTTGTCCTTATTTCCCTTTTTATAGATGGGCACTATATTTGCCCTTTTCCAGGCTTCTGGAATCTTTCCCGTCTTCCATGACTTCTCAAAGATAATCGCTGTCAAAGTCAGATTCAGGACTCACACAATTTGTCAGACCACTCTGTTTATTAGCAAAGTGCTTTGCTAATGCACCCAGATGTGAGCCCCTCTCTGAGGCTCAAGATAACTTATTTATACAGCTAAGCCAAAGCCAGTTTAACATAAGAGACAAAAGAAAGCAGAAACTGACAAATATACATACATATCTTATTTGCATACTAACGTTTACCAATCTCCTAGCTCAGTAGGAGCTCTAAGTTAATTAGTTTGAGGACCCATTGTCTCACACTCCTTAATGTTTCTCTTCCTGACAACTATATTTCAACAAATCCTTCAAGTAGCATTTCTTTAATGAATTATAATTTCAATATAATTCATTCTACTTTCACATCGCCAATGGCTCAGATATCTCCTCAGTCAGCTCCTTGAGTATTCTAGGATGCATTTCATCAGGCCCTGATGACTTGAAGACATGTAATTTTGAACTTCTTCTTTCCCTATTTTAGCCTCTTCTGAGCCTATCTCATTTTTACTGACATTCACTATGTTAGACACCTAGTCACTACCAACCTTCTTGGTGAAAACCGAAACAAAGAAGCCATTAAG
Organism: Lepidochelys olivacea; assembly: GCF_965140295.1. NCBI lineage: Eukaryota > Metazoa > Chordata > Testudines > Cheloniidae > Lepidochelys > Lepidochelys olivacea. The sequence continues at coordinate 107,749,792 of NC_140416.1, forward strand.
CACCTCTGCCATTTTCACATTTTCTGTTATTATTTTTCCCTCCTCATTGAGTAATGGGCCTACCCTATACTTGGTCTTCCTCTTGCTTCTAATGTATTTGTAAAATGTTTTCTTGTTACCCTTTATGTCTCCAGCTAGTTTGATCTCGTTTTGTGCTTTGGCCTTTCTAATTTTGTCCCTACATACTTGTGTTGTTTGTTTACATTGATCCTTTGTAATTTGACCTAGTGTCCACGTTTTGTAGGACTCTTTTTTGATTTTTAGATCATTGAAGATCTCCTGGTTAAGCCAGGATGGTCTCTTGCCATACTTCCTATCTTTCCTACGCAGTAGGATAGTTTGCTCTTGTGCCATTAATAATGTCTCTTTGAAAAATTGCCAACTGTCTTCAATTGTTTTTCCCCTTAGACTTGCTTCCCATGGGATCTTGCTTACCAACTCCCTGAGTTTGCTAAAGTCTGCCTTCTTGAAATCCATTGTCTTTATTTTGCTGTTCCCCCTCCTACCATTCCTTAGAATCATGAACTCTATCATTTCATGATCACTTTCACCCAAACTGCCTTCCACTTTCAAATTATCAACCAGTTCCTCCCTATTTGTCAAAATGAAATCTAGAACAGCCTCTGCCTTAGTAGCTTTCTCCACCTTCTGAAATAAAATATTGTCTCCAATACATTCTAAGAACTTACTGGATAATGTATGCCCTGCTGTGTTATTTTCCCAACAGATGTCTGAGTAATTGAAATCCCCCATCACCACCAAGTCCTGTGCTTTGGATGATTTTGTTGGTTGTTTAAAAAAAGCCCCATTCACCTCTTTTTCCTGGTTAGGTGGTCTGTAATAGACCCTACCATCACCCTCGTTTTTTACCCCTTTCATCCTTACCCAGAGACTGTTAACACGTCTGCCTCCCACTTGTATCTCAACCTCAATGCAAGCATATATGTCTTTGCTATATAAGGCAATAAATCCTCCCTTTTTTCCCTGCCTGTTCTTCCTGAGCAAGCTGTACCCTTTTATACCAATATTCCAGTCATGTGTATTATTCCACCAGGTTTCTGTGATGCCAGCTATGTCATAGTTGTGTTTATTTACTAATATTTAATCTGTTTAATCTGCAGCAAGAGAAAGTTAGGTTAGATATTAGGGAAAACTTTCTTACTATAAGGAGAGTTAAGCACTGGAATAGGTAACCATAGGAGGTTGTGGAATCCCCTTCTGTGAAGGTTTTTAAGAACAGGTTAGATAAACACCTATCAGGGATGGTTTAGGTTTACTTGGTCCCAGAGATGACATGTGATGGGGGCATGCAGGGTCACATGCCCCCCAAATTTGCTGTTTGTCTTGTCCTGAAGATGCTCACATGGACTAAGCATGTGCAGTAACGGGTGATGGAACCATTTTTATAGTGGGGGTGCTGAGAGCCATTGAACCAAACTAAACCCTGTGTATAACGGAAACCACTTTAGTCCAGGGGGTGCTGCAGCACGCCCAGCACCCATAGTTCCAGCATCTATGTGCAGTAAAATATGCTGAAGCCACTGCTCTCACTCTGCCCCCCCACTATCAGCAGGTACAGGTTGTCTCTGCTTGGCCCTGCCTCAGTGCGGGGGGGGGCTGAACTAGATGACCTTTCGTGGTGCCTTCCAGCATGACACTATGATTCTATTATAGTAACATGGTGTTCTTTTCCATGCCTTAGGAGACACCACAATTTAAAAACAAGCAAAATAATCACAGTTAACTATGACTATTTTATTGTTAAACGAACAAAAATAAAATAAAAGCAAGACAAACACAAATAAATAAACAACGGTCACCTCAGTTACAATCTCTTTTCTATGTCTGTATGTGGAGAGCTTTTAACAGAGATGACCCCCTTGAAAGTAGGTGTATCTCTGGTGGGGGTGCTCTTCTCTAGATAAGTCAAGACCAAAATATATTATCAGTAGTGAGTCCTGTCGCAGTGTATCATAGATAACTCAAACAGTTTGTAGATGGGCAAAGGCATCTTGGTTAAGGGTATGTGAGTCCTATTTGATTTATCATGGATAACCTAACAGTTTATAAATGGGAAAAGGTAAGTGACCTTAACTAAGTCTTACGAAACCAAAGAAAGTATTTAAATTACATTACTTAAAACTAGCTATTCAAGGAGCTGTCTTGAGATGGGCAAATTAATGAGTATTAATATTCAAATTAAATCTGCTGTTTCTCTGTTTACCAAGGTTAGTGTATGTCTTCTCTTCAGGAATATGTAGTCTGAATCATTGTGGTGTTTTGGAGAAGTGGTTAAGTTACAGTAGCACTTCAAGATCCCATTAAATTTATGACCAGAAAAATTGAAATTAGCTCTTTGACTGTGCTTTGGCAAACTTCTTCTCACCCAGAATGGTGACATCTTGGTGACAGCAGTATGTGGCAGAAGCAGTGCTGTACTGGAAGGTTGCTTCTTCTTGATGCTGTGGGGTGGCTCCTCAGTTTATTTTATGCTATTTGCTTGCCTGAAAGAGATGAGATGTACAGGCCCAGGTGAGGTCAGACTGTTGAGATCAGCATTTGAAGTTGGGAAATAGGAGCAAAGTGTGCTGCTTGCTTAATTCAGAGAGACTTACACTCTTCTTTCTTGGTTTCACTGGCGGTGCAAGACACACCTCTGTTAAGCCTTGTCTCGGTTTAACTATTAACTGCTTACCCTTTCTGGGTATGTCTACCCAACCGGCAGGAATGAGCCTCCCAGCCAGCGGCAACAGAGTTGGGCTAGCGGGGATCATGCTAGTGCTCTAAAAAATAGCTAAACAGACAGCACTTTGAAGCCCAACCCCCTCCCTAGCCTTCAGCGCTCAAGCTCCAGCCCAAGCCACAACTTCAAAGCACTGTCCACACAGCTACTTTTAGAGTGCTAGTCCTGTTAGCCTGAGTCTATTGACCTGGGCTGTGTAGACATACTCCCCTTGGCTTAAGATCTTCATGGGATGGTGGTACCTTCAGCTCATTCATGAGCTGAATCTATTTGCATATGCCACAGGGTGGTAACTGTCCTTATTCTCGTGGAGGAAACTAACTCTCAGAATATCTTTAAAGTTTAGTGTTTTAACTCTTTCTTGTATTTAGTTCATTTTCTGAGAAATTCTTTTAGTTTTATTAGCATTTAATAGGAGTTGAAATTTGGTTTCAGGTAAGTCCAGTCCAAACAGCATTACTTTTTATATGAAAGCCTTTTAGCTTTAAAATAGTTTTTTTTAAAAAATTTACATGATTCTTAAAAGGGTATTTAGTTAAATAGTCCTCAAAGAAGGCATTGATTTTTTTACAGTTCTTGGAGAGGTGGTTCTTTTTAGCCAGAAAGTTGCTCAGGCATTGCCAGATGACTAATTAATGCCCATAGACATTCTGCTCTTAAAGGCTTCTTATGTAAGTAACCAGGATATTAAATGACATTACTATATTTGTGCACAAAACATCTTACTATTTATATAGCAGTGGTATCAGGCAGTTATCAGGAGGCTTGCATATAAGTACAAAAACATTTGCAAATAAACGCTTCTGCTGTACATGTGTTTTCCTTAAAGTGACCTTAGAGGGCTTATACAACAAATCAGTTTCTAGTAAGCATATTCCTAGAATTCTTTGTGTGAGTTTGAAACAGACTTTTTTCTTTATGAAGAGAGAAAGGGGTGGGAAGGGAGAGCAGGAGTCTTCTGTTTCTACTTTTTGTGGCCCTAACAAACCACAAGCTTATATACCACTTCTCTTCAAGATGAGAGAAGAATATCTTCATAGTCCTTACAAGGTGCAAGTGTCTGGCTCTTTGAGAAAGCACTCCTGTTGAGTGTCTGCCTTTTAACCAAACCGTATTCAAGATTATAATCTACAGTAGCCTCACACCCAATTCATAATTAAAAACGCCCATTGGAACACTCTGTACAAAACTCAAATCACAATAACTAACGTTCAAAACTCTCTTACATTACATAAAGTAAATAATATAAATTAATATAACAAAAAAGTTACGAAACTGCATTCCAGGCTCTGCAAATGGACCTGGAGGTGAGAGGTACAGATTTATGGGCAAGGAAGAGGAATTCTTCTTGAAGCTTCTTGTGCCTGTCACTTATTAGGAAAAAGCAAAGATTTCCTGTTTCTTTAGTTAGCCTGAATACTTCATTTAATAAAACAAGCAACTAAAACCAAATATATAAGCTGTCATTTTCCATGCACCACATTTATACAAGTATTCAAGTTTAATAACAACACAGGCAAGTTTAGAACAACTTAACATTGTAGAATAAATTAAAATAATTTTATTAACCATTGTTGCATCACTATTGAGGATTATCGTCCACACGGCATATATTTTTATTCCAAGTGACTTACTGGTAATAATGATTAAATATTACAACTCTACATCACGTTCTGTTCATGTATCTCATGTCACTTTATAAAAAACTAAAAAAAAAAATATTCCTAAGAGGTGGGGACCTTTTATCCCCAAAGCAGTGAGGTTGCTGAACCACTCCTTTAACAAAGAACAGGACTGCCACATCTAAAAGCCTGAGAGAAACCTAAATAAGCCCATAAGATGTAGCTCCCCTCTGAAGTGCCCCCAAGTCCCATTTTTGGTGCACGTACCCAGGACTGGATTTAGCGGAGACAACCCAGGTGCTGGGCTTGGAGGGCGCCAGGCTCGGGATGCTGTTTTTGTTGTTAGTGACAAAAGGGAATTTAAAATGTTTGAAGTAAAATGTTTCAGATATTCTGTATGTGGATTCATTTTTCACTTATCTAGAATGTTCTGGACCTTTGTAGAATATCATAGAACCTTCCAGACTTTCTGAGAACTATATTGTCCTTGAACCTCTTAGAATGTTGTCAGCAAGGCCCTCACAAATATATAAGGGGCAGGGCGTCATCAGTCAGGCAGTGAGATATAAGAATGAAGTGAGAGCCCAGCTGTGATATTGTGACCCTTGTTTCATTGTGTAACTGTGAAAGTGTACTTGTGTTTTAAGACTTGAAGGGTGTAAGTAGTGGCTAATAAAGGACGTATTTAATGAGATGCCAGAGATATCTATCAAACCCTTATCTACTCAACAATATAAAATACATATCATTACTTCTTTTGCCATGCTTAACATGTAATGTTTGAGGACAGTATAATTTCTTGACGTTAGTACATTTCATAGAATCATAGAATATCAGGGTTGGAAGGGACCTCAGGAGGTCATCTAGTCCAACCCCCTGCTCAAAGCAGGACCAATCCCCAATTAAATCATCCCAGCCAGGGCTTTGTCAAGCCTGACCTTAAACTTCTAAGGAAGGAGATTCTACCACCTCCCTAGGTAACGCATTCCAGTGTTTCACCACCCTCCTAGTGAAAAAGTTTTTCCTAATATCCAACCTAAACCTTCCCCACTGCAACTTCAGTTACTCTTAAAATTAAAAAGTGTCTATAAGCTTAGAGGAAACAAATTTTTTGTGCATTTTTTGTACGGCATGAATAAACAGAGATTTATAGATCCTAGAATGCAAATGTATTGTCTTATATGACAGGGATAAATCATGCATCAAAGTTGTGAAATGGGCTACAAATGCAATAAAAATAAGGTATTCAAAAGTTTAACAAATTTGGGGGGCACCATAGACACTCCTTGCCTGGGGCACCATTTGGTCTAGGGCCAGTCCTGCATGTTACCCATCAGAAAAAGGTACAGGGAAAATATCACATGAGGTGGGGACTGTCAATACTGTGCTTCCTGCTTGCCAGCTGTGGGGCAGAGGTGGGGGGGATTTTTCAGGTTTAGCCATAACACTGCCTCTCAGCAGTGGTCTCAAGCCCACCTCACAGCCTCTTCTTTATTTTGACCAGGTCTGCAGTCCAGTACATCTTGAGTTCTGATACTTGTAATGAATGAGCCATATTCATCCCTTTGGAAATACCTTTTAATTCCTTGGAGTTACACCAGGGATTAACTGAGCCCAGTATGTCAAAGGGGACGCAAGAGTGTATTTATCTCTTTAAAACAGAGAAGTGGGGGGTGGGGTTGTTTTCCCTTGGAGTCTGTCTAGAAGTAAACAGACAGGAGAGGGAGGGACTGGGTTGCTCCTGGGTTCTGTGCGCAAAGATAGCCCTCAGTTTAAATACATGTTTATTATAAATATTATACTGGACATATTAGGGAGACCAGACAGGATTGCATCTGGTTTGAACACTCTAAGCCTAAGGCATGGCAAAAACATAGAAGCAAAACACTCTGACGGAAGAGTCATCTGTACTCTCTAACTCAAGAAGTAAAGGGGGAAGTAAGTGAGCTTATTTCACTGCAATTTGCCACACACCGCTATGTGTTAGCGTTAAACTGGGCAAAAACCATGCTTGGTTCTGATGTGCAAAAGACCCCAATAAACTCCTCATTGTGCCTATAGAATTCCCTATTGCAGTATTGCACATTCAGCAGTTTTTTAACCTGCAATGAAGTTTGCCCAGATGTGGTCTACAACCATGGGTAATTGTTTGCTTCATCTGTTTGCTTAGCAGCGTTAAGCAAGTGTTAAAGTTTATCACAATGGTACATTAACTTGGCCTTGGTGAAGGTAAAACATAGGACAGAGGGGTCAAAATCTACCCCTCCCATCCCTAAACACATTTTCGAGCTACTTTGATTAGCTGACATTTAAGGCTTCCTTTTGGAAAAGAGAAATTGTCCCTTGTAACAAAGCGTCCACTGATAACACTGTTGGTGTCTTTTTCATCCTCCCACACATGTGGTTAATAAATATCAGCAATATGAAAAGGTTAGAAAATGATGCAATGCTTTATAGTTTAGGAACAGGCTGGTTCCCTAGTTGAAAATTGGTTTGAACATAGATCTAAGGAAGTTCAATGAGGACTCTTTGGTCCCTCAAGCATAGAGGTATTGTTAATAAATGACTATGAATTAATGAATAAGGACAACCCAGGGAATTACAGACCAGTCAGCTTATATTCAGTACCCGGAAATATAATGGCACAAATAATCAATCAATTTGTAAGCACCTACAACAGTGGTGGGCAACCTGCGGGCCCATCAGGGTAATCCTCTGGCGAGCCACAGGGATGTGCTGGCTGCCGCTTCCCGCAGCTCCCATTGGCCATGAACGGCGAAGCGTAGCCACTGGGAGCTGCAGGCAGCCATGCAAATGTAAACAAACTGGCCGGCAGCCCACCAGCAGATTACCCTGACAGGCCACAGATTGCCCACCACTGACCTAGAAGATAGCAAGGTGATAAATAACAGTCATCATGGATTTGTCAAGAATAAATCATGTCAAAGCAAGCTAATATCCTTCTTTGACAGGTTAACAAGCCTTGTGGATATAGGGGAAAGCAGTAGATATGATATCTCAACTGCAGTAAGGCTTTTGATAACATCTCACATGACCTTCTCATAAGCAAACTAGGGAAATATAGATGAAACTACTATAAGGTGGGTGCCCAATTAGTTGGAAAAGCATACTCAGAGAGTAGTTATCAATGGTTCACAATCAAGCTGGAAGGGTGGGGCCCTGCAGGGATTTCTCCTGCATCCAGTTCTATTCAATATCTTCATAAATTATTTGGATAATGGCATGGAGAATTCACTTATACATTTTGTGGATGATACCAAGCTGGGAGGGGTTGCAAGGACTTTGAATGACAGGATTAGAATTCAAAATGATCTTGATAAACTGGAGAAAGGGTCTGAAATAAATAGGATGAATTCAGTAAGGACAAATGTGAAGTACTACATTTAGGAGGATATCAATTGCACAAATAAAAAATGGGAAATGACTGCCTAGGAAGGTGTACTGAAGAAAAGGATTAAACTAAATATGAATCAGCAATGGAATACTGTTGCAAAAAAAAGCAAACATCATTCTGGGATGTATTAGCAGGCATGTTGTAAGCAAGATACAGGAAGTAACTCTTCCACTCTACTCAGCACTGGTAAGGCCTCAACTGGAGTACTGTGTCTGGTTCATGGACCCACACTTTGGGAAAGATGTGGACAAATTGGAGAAAGTCCAGAGGAGGGCAACAAAAATGATTAAAAGTCTAGAAAACATGACCTATGAGGACAGATTGAAAAAAATGTGTTTGTTTAGTCTGGAGAAGAGAAGATGGGGGCGGAGGTGATAACAGTCTTCAAGTATGTAAAAAGGTTGCTATAAAGAGGAGGGTGATACATTTTTCTGCTTATCCACTAAAGGAACAGGACAAGATGTAATTGTGGGACCTAGGTCTTGAACCCAGGCATGGGAGTCCCTGACAGCTGCTACATTGTGACCTCCATGAAAGGGCCATTGAAACTTGATGGGCTGAGAAGCCAGTAGGACTATAGCTTCAGTCAAGGCACCACCCACAGGAGCCCTGATTGAAAGATTGCCTGGCTCCACTGATTGGTCCAACCTGCTATTTAAGGCAAAAGGAGATACAGAAAGTTTGTTGAGCAACAAGGTGATTTCCTGTTGTGCCTGCTTCCTGCACCCACCCCTGTTCCTGATTCCTGCTCTCCTCCTGCCTCATGCCTGCCTTCACTCCTGTTCCCACTGGGCTCCTGCTCCGTGCTTGATCCTTGCATCTCTGCTGGTTCCTGCCCTTTCACCTCACCTCCAATTATCAGTTATCGGACCTGGCTCTGGTCTCCAACATCTGCCTCTGGCTTGACCCTTGGCTCTGATATTTGGTATCTGACCTTCAGCTTCGATTTCTGGCTCTGGTAATTGGCAGTTGACTCTGGTGCTGACCCTTGGCTTCATTCCCTAACCTGGATGCCTGCTCCACCCACTGGACATGACGTCTGCTCTGGCTGCTAAGCCAGATTGCCTACATCCCAGCCCATAACAGTAATGGGCCTAAATTGCAGCAAGAGAGATTTAGGTTAGATGTTAGGAAATATCATCTTAACTGCCAGGGTAGTTAAGCACTGGAACAAGTTACCTAGGGAGGCTGTGGAATCTCTGTCATTGGAGGTTTTTAAGAACATGTTAGACAAACACTTATCAGGGATGGTCTAGCTCTAGATAATACTTAGACCAGCCTCAGTGCAGGGGGCTGAACTTGATGATAAATTGAGGTCCCTTCCAGTCCTGCATTTCTATGATTCTGTGTTTTACTAGATTATATTTGCAAAAAGAAAAGGAGTACTTGTGGCACCTTAGAGACTAACCAATCTATTTGAGCATAAGCTTTCGTGAGCTACAGCTCACAGTGAGCTCACGAAAGCTGTAGCTCACGAAAGCTTATGCTCAAATAGATTGGTTAGTCTCTAAGGTGCCACATCTATTTGAGCATAAGCTTTCGTGAGCTCACTGTGAGCTGTAGCTCACGAAAGCTTATGCTCAAATAGATTGGTGAGTCTCTAAGATGCCACAAGTCCTCCTTTTCTTTTTGTGAATACAGACTAACACGGCTGTTACTCTGAAACTAGATTATATTTGCATCTGTACACAAAGAGTACTCCTAAACAGTCATTAAACCAGCACCCAAACCTGACTCCCATTGACTTGGGTGGGCGTTGGATCAGGTTTATGGTGAAGAAAAAAAAAAGGATCTCACATTCAGTATCCATCAGTACATTCAAATGGAGTCTAATAGTCTTTTAACTCTTTGCTTTCTGTACTATCTTATGAGAAAAACAAGGTCTGGCATTGTTTTGTGTGATCAGTGCAGCTGAGCTGTCTGCCATGCTCTTGTGTTCCTATTTACTGCTGAGGGCAGACCTCTTCCCTTGCATAAGACCCATTTTAGCACAAGCTGCTGATGCTGTAAGTAATATGAGACTGACCTCACTAGTCATCCAGATCCACACCCTATTCAGGGAAATAACAGCGAGTACTTGATGTCTGCGAATTCCAAAACAAGAAGGATCCCTATATCCCTATTTATAATGTGCTATAATTGTCTTGAGTGAAAGCTGTGACTATCAGCAAGGGCGATACCATCGTATTAGTCTTACCCAACACTGCTTATGCAGCATCACTCTAATGTGGAGGCATAGTTGGGTGCATATATTACTGTATGAAACAAATGGGCACATACGTGAATCATATGAACTGTATTAGAGGACAGAGGTTTCCTATTTCCTGGGCAGTTTGTATTTGGCAAGGGCGTATATACACTGCTCAACTACAATAGGAATGAGCAAGTGGAGCTGATTTAGGCAAAAGCAGAAGGAAATGTTTTTTCAGCAGCAAGATTACGATAGTATTACTAGTCAAGTTGCTATAGTGTAGGGCAGGGGGAGTCAAGTATTTTTTGTCAAGGTCCAAATTTCTTAGTCAAGATATAGTCAAGGTCCAGACTCTAGAGAAAATAATAAAGATTTCAGGGTCTGTTCGAAAGGGTCTGGCAGTCCAGATTTGGCCTGTGGTCCGCCTATTGCTTACTCCTTGTGTAGGGTCTGTGAGCATTTCCATTATAATCCCATCTTTCCAAACGTATTTATAACTAGGATGTAAATAGGGCCATAGTAGGTAAAGATGATGGCCTATCTGGTCATTGAGTCCAAATGGTCAGTTAATCAAAGTTTTCTTTTAATTACTTTATACTTTTTATTGGTGAGGGGGGAAGGCATTGTGTGAAACCTGAAAAAGGCAATTTTAGGCAATTTTTTTTACATTGGGCATGATCATTTTACATACACCTTTTTGAAAAGAAAAGCAATGTGATCAAGCAACTTTCATTTTAAAATGGGTATGTACATCATACTGCTTCCCATAGAGTGCATTCTGCATATGATTCGACCAGTCTGGCTGGATAATCTCCCTCCCTAACATAGCTGTAAAACATATGTCAGGAAACAGAAAGTTTACAAAATGACTAAGTGCTCTGCATACATTTGAAGATGTTCCCTATTTTTGTTCTTATTACTTTTTCATTTTTTCTGATGCTGGCTGCCAGTGGATCTGTTGAAATAAAAAACAGCGTGAACCTCTGCTTTAATGTAAAGGGGTTGAGTAACAGTCATTAAACCTCACTTGAGCTTCAAGGTTTCAATCCATTATATATATTCCACTGAGAAACCCATTTTTCCTAAAATTGCAAATAAGAGATCCATTTACCCCACCAGAAACTTTTCATCGTCAAGTGATGATGAAATTTTTTTCCCTTTTTTGTGTAATAATATTCATAAGTTTTCCAACACTGAACCTCTTCTATTTACAATGAAACCCATCAACCCATAACATTTCAAATCAAGCTGTAATAAAGGGGGATCAGATTGTGGAAGGCTCAGTCTGTTTTGGCTTTGCCTTCTCTGGGGATTACTGAATTGATAGCTATCCTGTCTGTCTAGGGTAGCATATTTACCATAATATCTGTAACTGCTTCTAAAATCAGGATGGCTAAATCTCTTAATTTTTATTTGTAGAATTCTCCATTAAAATAGTTTTATAGAATACTCTACTTTAGCATAGTGCTTTGCCAGCTAACTGATTGTAGAGTAGACTTTCTGTGAGATATAGTCTTTTCTATCTGTGAATCATTTAGTTTTGAATTGATTATCAGGTTCTTAAGAGTAATAACATTTAAAAATTTCTCATCTGGGTCTTCTCGTGTTGCTGCATGGAAGTTTTGGTAAAGTACAGGAAAGGCTTCAACTGTTTTATTTAATGTTTTCCTGTGTTTAAAATGTTTTGGGGCATTTTCTATTCGTCTGCCACACCAGACAGAAGAAAATGAAGGGAACGGAAACAAAAAGACCTGGAAAAAAGTAGAAAACTGAATTAGACACACAGCACAAATGAACAGGAGATCAAAGACTATGCCAATCGAAAAACATACAGTCTAGTTGTTCACTAAACTGACAAATAAAAGTGAGCAACAACTCAGACATGATATTTTAATGTTGCAACAAATCAGCAGATTCCTGGCCTACCAGCGAAGGGCCTGATGTGAAGCTTATCAGTCAGTGGAAAGGCTTTGGATCAGGCCACCAAGGCCTCCATCCTGCAATCTGATCTGTGTGGATGGACCCCTGTGGCTTGAGGAGCTCCGCTGAGTTCCACAGGAATCTATATGGATGTAAACATCTGTCCATGTACATTAGATTGCAGGATCCTGGCCTAAGAAAGCAACAGGCATCCAGTTAGTTGAAAGTAGAATGAGTTTTAGTATGTAGATTTACCAAACATATGCAGTGCCCATTGGTGGCCACATGGCATACTGCAACAGCTCTTTAATTAAGGAGTCATGAACTAAAACCTGCCGGGCACAGTCCTGGCTGAGTTCCCATAGTGGATGGTCACCAGACTGTGTTAATTGGACCAAACTTTTGGATGCCACGCACATCCAAGCTAGCTGGGTCTGAGCAGAGTCTAATCACTGCTTCCAGTTGCGGGGCTCGAAAGAGGCTCTTGCAAGGTCAGATCTCTTGTCTGTCTTCCATCCTGGCACAAGGGACTCTGCAGGCTAAGTGCCGTAGGCCCCGAAGCTACTGCTGAGACCTCCAAAGGCTCTCCAGCCACTCTGCATCTTCTCCTGGAGTCCCACGTTGCTGTAGTTTATGGTTTGATCCCTTGGGGAGCTATGTGGCTTTTTAAAGCAAAGAATACAGGTGTTGCAAAGGAACTTCTTAAATATAGTCTTTACTCTTTAACAGCACAGATCCATGCAAAACAAAACCCTGAATGCAATTCCCCACTCAGAGTCCTCACCACTCCCGAGAGTCCTCAGTTTTGGTCAGTGGCACTGGGAGAAGGCAATGGTCATGGATTGGCTCCTCTTGCTCAGGGGGCATGTCACTTTGAAAATCAGCCTCTGGTACCTTTTCTGTTTTTTTCCACTGGTGATTTTCCACTCTCCAACCCCCTGTTCCCTGCTCCTTCCCTGCCCCGGCTGCTGGGAAGAGAGTTATTAAAAGTCAATAGGTCTGCTGGTAGCAACTCCCATTGTTCTACAAGGATAGAACTATTGCATGTTGATAGGCCTCTTGTTGCAGCTTTCTAGATGTAGCCTGCCCTTTGAGTGTCAAATTCCTGCTACCAAATGGAGGTTCTAATCCACAGTGGAGGTTACAGTAATAAATGCTATTCATAAAAGCAAAAAATTCACATGCTGACACAATATATTCCCTAAACTGTCACATTCTCCACTTAAGTTCTGCCATAAGAGAGCTGTAAGGTTGACAGTTGGGGAGATTTCTCAGGGACTTTTGTTTTCAGGAAGCTTACACCAATTTGAAATATTTAATAGAAATCAAATAAAGGCCTGACTGGCCTAAACAAAACCTGCTTTGTAGCGAACTCTCCCTTAGCCTTCTGCTAACCTCTCGGTTACCAGAGAGCTTCCTGGTTGACCTGTAGGTCACTTGCTCTTGAATGAGCAGAAGGGGACTTGAGTATATGAATACATATCCTAAAATGTCAAAAGATGTGTTCTTTAGCTGATTAAGTTATGGTATGTTGTAGGGAGCCAGGGTGGCTTCCCTCCGAACCAGAGGGTAGAGAGCCACCCTCTCAGCCTGAGTGGGCGGGGCCAAACCAAGCTTACGCCAATCCGGAAGGGGAGGGGTGGGACAGGAAGTACAAAGGGCGGGGCCCTTTGCCCAGTGAGAGAAGCACCAGGGAGGGAGATGGACACAGGCTGCTCCCTCGTGATCCTCCTGCTGACCTAGGGGAGGCCCTGGGCCAGGAGGAACCTGACCGGGAGGAAGGCCTGTGGCGACCAGGACTGCCAGCCACTGAGTACCTGGAGGGGCCCGGCTGTAGCCCGGGCCAGCATGAGCCCGACACATACAGGGAGCTGGAGCTGCCAGCCGCGGAATACCCGGACGAGCTGGAGAGACCCGCTTGAGAGACCGGGTAGGAAGTAGCCCAGGGGCAGAACTGCACCGTGGGGTGGGTGTATTTGGTCAGCGGGCGCGGATGGCCCCCGGCTGACCGAGCAGCGGGACCTTCGCCTGTCAGGGCCCTGGGCTGGAACACAGTGGAGTTGGGTGGGCCTGCGTTCCCCTACCCCGGCCTTGGGTAGCAGAACTGTGCGCTACAAACCCATACCCCGCCCGAGGGGGCGGGCTGCAGGCTCGTGCCGGCACACCTTTCCCACTAATTCCCCAGCACCTGAAAGGTGTGACTAAAGCCCGCCAGTGGGACCATAGCTCTCCATCACCCCCTAGGAGCTCTGAGGACTGACTGAACCTGTCACATATGTGTACATACTCATGGACTGATAAGAAAGACCTACCAGCACTTTGACAAGGCTGCTGGTAATCTCTGATTGGCTGGTCCTAAATTCTGCTGAAAGGGCCCTGGATTATATGGCACTCCGGCAAACCAGGTTGGAAATTCTATAGCAGCTTGATTTAAAATAAAAAAATGGGGATTTTACTGAATTCAATATGAAGGTGAATTATGCAATCAATGCAGGAGTCCCAGGTATAATTCTATGTATTTTATATTGTACAGCAAGATTCAGAGACTGGACATTTATATGAATAACAAGGATATCCAAAGTTTTATAGTTAATCCTAACAAATCTTCTTGGAAGGGTGATAAAAGCCTCATGGTTCAGGGTTTAAGCCAATCTCTAACTATTAGGGATTTGAATGAAAAATTAATGTGTGGCAGATTATCCCACATCTACCTATTGTGGAGTTTCTGCACTGCCCGCTGAAGCATTTGGTGCTGGACACTGTTGGAAACAAGATGCTGGACTGGATGGACCATGAGTCTGAGCCAATCTGGCAATTCTGGTGTTCCCATGTTTTCAGTTTGCAGCATGCCACAGATTTGTGAGTGGACAGTGCATAGCAATATCGTAGAAGGTGTCATGGTGTAAGCTGGCATGTAGAGACAGGTGCGGTATATTGGGATCTGTGGAGGCAAAGGAGAGAGTTAGGGATTGTGGAATAAGCACATTAGCTGGTATTTCTGCTAAAATGGTTATCGGAGATACAATTAACAATATCAGTTAACTGACTATTTTTGGATTTCAGTATTAACAACCCGATGAATGGGTAGCTCATACCGCTCTGAGCTATTGTTTCAGGCTATTTGTAAACTCAGGAACATAACCCTGAATTTGCTGATATTTGGTCCCTGTTTTCAAGGTTAATGTATGAGGGCTGGAGACTTTTTTAATAAAAGAAAGCATAGGTTCTGCAGAACAATTCCATGGGAAAATAGTATCAAGGGATGAATTTTATGGCCACGGAATACATAGCACTTTGGCCTTAACTCTGGATTGCCTGAATTTTATGGGTGTGAATCAGATTCCAAAGGCCAAGTTTTTCCCTTAATTATATCCAGACAACTCCACTGAAGGTAACGGGGCTGCATTCCATATGGTCTTACAGCCCATTCAGGCTGAGTTTGTGGCTTGTTTTCTTGTCGTCTATCATTGCAAGAGACATCCCATATTTGAGTCCTAAACTTACCTCTGCCCCAAAAGACCTGTTAATCAATACTTCTAATAATAAACGTGTAGAGATCAGCAAAATTGAGTCATGACCCTGAAAAGCTTTACTTAGGTTAAATAAAGGAATCTCTACCACAAGTGAACTCCCTACATTAAGAATGTTTTGTTTTATCTCCCTTTAATGCTTATGGGAGAGTCTGTTACATCTTTGGGCTTTGTTCTGAAGCTGTTTTTCCTGATCGATTGCTCTTGGTTATTCTTTTAATTTGTTTTGCCAGCAGGACCAGTGAATCATAGGGGCTTGTTTAGTTGTTGTACTTTTTTTGGCCAGCCTATTTGTTCTCCTTGGGTGTCTCTTTGCTCATTCCTCTACTGCACTTAGAGGTGCCCTTCCCAGTTTTCTCTGGTCTTATCTAGATTAGAGAAAATTGCACTGGTGTAATGAGTGCAATCCCCTAGTGCAAACTAAACTATACCAGTAAGCTCACTGTACCAGTGGAAGACAGGGCGTACAAAACAGGGGTAAATTGTAAAGTCTCCTCTTTGGTGCAGTGCATCTACGCTGAGGGTTTGTGTTGACGTAGCTGAAGCGATACAAAAACCCCCAGCAACAGCAAAAATCAACCCAGTATAAACAGGGCCGATGTCTTGGTTCTTCTGATACATTTTCACCACTGCTTCACTGGGATGATGAAACTTACTCACTTGGGCTGTGGGGGATTTGCCATTTTAGACCAGCAATGCTAGAGGCAGAAAGCTCAGAAGAGAGTGAGTCTGCTCCCATAGTGTATTTTTCTGTTTTTCCACATTCATTTTACACATGGGCTCATAACCTTCACCTGCCAGCTTGGGTAACGAATCTATATGGGTCTTGATTTCTAATTACACTCCATATATATGAAATTAAATACTTTTCTTGTGTCGACAACCCCTCTAACCAGGGAATGATCACTACTGAGTGGAGTAGTGCGCAGAGGCCCCAGCTAATGATCAAAGACCCATTGTGCTAGCACTTTACAAATGGAGAATAACAAAGACAGTCCTTGCCCCAGAGAGCTCATGTTTTCTGACTGTAACAATGATCAACAGGTGGATAAACAGACAAATCAGGGATGAGGTAACAGTAAAGAAAAAGATATTTGCATAAGTAAGCAGTCTGAGGGATCAGAGGAGTAGAGTGAAATGAGCTTCGTTGTATTGGTTTCTTCACCTTCATGGCATATGCATTTTGGATTCACCATCAAGGTGGATAATATTATATTGTCACAAGGTGTTCTATTTCTCTCCAGAGTGCCTCCTTCTAGCAGTGTCTGGGGAATAGCTCTGCCAGTCAGACATTGCTGCAGTGGTTGCTCATGCTGTCATTCCCCTGCCTTGCTTGCTTGGGATTTGACGGCTCATGCTTTGTGGTTTGGTCCTCTGGCCAGGTCATTGTAGTCTGCCCCTTCTGGGATATCAAAGTCTCTCGGGACCCACTGTCCTGGGCTGTCTTTCCTCTCACTGGCCTTAAAGGCACCACTGCCCAGAGGCTGGTAGGGACCCCAGGCCAACCCTCTATGCTGGCTTCAAGCCCAGGGACCCTACAACAGTCAAGGTCTATACGGTCCTAAACCTTACTGTTGTATCCCTGGGCTACTTCCTACCTTACCTTCTCTCACCTGCAAGTGACTGCCATTTCTCTCTCTGCAGCCCCCCTCTGCCCTCAGCTACTGGGCTTTATAAAGGCCCCTACTGTTCCTGTCCAGCTGAGCCTCATCTCTAATTAGTCCTTGCTCCCTGGCTCTTCCTCCAGGTGCAGCCTAGGCGGTTATTGGGCCACCTGGCCACCTTAACCCCTTCAGGCCTTGTGTGGGATGGACACCCCATATATATATAATATACACACACGCATCTTAAAAATACAATTATATGAAAATGGTGAAAAGATGTTTTAAAATATGCTCTTAGAACAGCCTCAGATAGTTTGTGGTATTTAGACCAAAACCAACCACCACAAATGTTTGGTAAACATTGTCCATTTATCTTTGTTTTTAAGTATTTGTTCTTTTTATTAAGATTTCTTTTTGACAGTATAGACAACTCAAAGACAATAATATCAATATTACTCCCTCCCAACCACATTTAGAACCCAATTTATCTAATTCCTAAACCCCTTAACTCACAAACTTAAATCGTCCAAAGAGGGACCTGTCTGTGTGTGTCACATTTATTTATGTTGTATCCCTTCCAACAAACTTAGTAATATTACTTATTTCCATACTTTAATTGCAGACTCCCTCAACAGATTTCTAGTTTCTATGTGTTTTCCCATAAATCTCCCCTATTCTGTATTTTACCAATCTCTTTCCAATGAGATGCAGTTTGAGTAAAGCTCCAGCCACGCATCCAGTGTCCACTGGAAAGGTACTCTCTTTCTTGTATTCTTCTAAGGCTACGTCTACACTTAAAACTCCACAGAAGCATAGCTGCCGCTGTGCCACTGTAACGCTTCTGTGTAGACACTTACTACCTCTTCCATTGCTGGAGGTAATCCACCTCTGTGAGGCCTACCTTGCATTGTCTACACACGGGTGTAGATCGGCTTGACTTAGGCTTTGTCTACACTACACAGCTTTTAGCAACACAGCCATGTCAACACGGCCATGTCACTAAAAGTCGGGAAGTGTAAACACTGTCGGCATTTTTGCCAACAAAATACTTCCACCCCCTATGAGCAGGGTTCACGTTGTCAACAGGAAAGCGCTTGCTGTGGCAAAAATGCCACTTGCCGAGGCAAAACTCTTGTCTTTGTCATTCAATTGGCAGTGTAGACAAAGCCTATGTCTCTTACGGGTGTGGATTTTTCACACCCCTGAGAGATTTAGCTATGCTGATGTAACTTTTCAGTGTAGACCAGCCCAAAGACTATATTCTCCTTCCTTTTTTCCTAAGTGGATGGCAGTCGGAAAGTCAAAATGTCAAGAATCCTCTTCCCATTAAAATCACATCTAACAAAAGCCAATGGCAGAGAAAGTGAGGCAGTGAGAAATGGTAGAGGAGCATTGAAATTATGGAAAACAACTTTATATAGAAGTGACTCAGCAGTGGGTGAAGCAAAGCAAAATCTATACATATAGTGAAATCCATTTGTAATTAAATCATTTTTTTTTCTTCACAAAATAACCTCACTATGGCCCTAGTTCTGCAATGAACTCTATTCAGGCAACCCCCCTGCAATTGCCCCATAACGAGAATTGTGCTGATTACATTGAAACAATCTGGTGTACTCGTATCACTTGGGATTGGGGTCCCATTGTGGTAGGCACTGTACAAACACATAGGAAGAAACATTCCCTTTCCCTGAGGGTTTACTCATATGACACACGATCCAACAAGGGCTCAGTCATGCAAGATGCTGCTGACTACTCTGGCCCTGACCCACCAAAGCACTTAAGCCTATGCCTCACTTCTTTGGGACTACTCCCATAAGCAAAGTTAAGCACATGTTTAAGTGCTTTGCTGGGTCAGGGTCAAAGTGCTCAGAACTTTGCAGGATCAACCCCCAAGTAAGTATGACAAACAATAGGAAAAGAAAATGGAGAGGGAGGACAAGGGAGGGGATAATACGATCGCATGGCTACATACATTGGAGAACTCATAGAGAAAGCGTGAGGTCCCAGATGACTGGAGAAGGGCAAACATAGTACCTATCTTTGAAAAGGAGTACACAAGGAATTATAGACCGTCAGCCTACCTTTGATACTCAGAAAGATACAGGAACAAATTATTAAAGCATCAGTTTGCTCAAACCTAGCCCATAACAAGGGGGTAATAGCCAACATGGATTTGTCAAATCGTGCCAAACCAATCTAATTTCCTTCTTTGACAGTGTAACTGGCCTACTGGATGGGGTGGGGGAGCTGTAGACATGCTCATATCTGGACTTAGTAAGGTTTCTGACACAGTCCCACATGACATTCTCATAAGTAAACTAGGGAAATATGGTCTAGATGACATTACTATAACCTGGGTGCACAACTGACTGAAAGACCATTCTCAAAGAGTAGTGATCAATGGTTCACTGTCAAAATGGAAGGACATATCAAGTGGGGTCCCACAGGGTGCATCCTGATTCTGGTATTCAATATTGTCATTAAGGACGTGGATGAAGGAGTGATGAGTGTGCTTATAAATTTTGCAGATGACACCAAGCTGGGAGGGTTTGCAAACACTTTGGAGGACAGGATTAGAACTCAAAGGTCTTGATAAATTGGAGTATTGGTCTGAAATAAAAACATGAAATTCAATAAAGACAAGTGCAAAGTACCATATTTAGGAAAGAAAAATGTAAATGCACAAATACAAAATGGGAAATAACTGGCTAAGCAGCAGCATTACAGAAAAGGATCTGGAGGTTATGGTGGATCATAAATAGAGGGCCCTTCCAGCCCTACATTTCTATGATTGTATACTCTGCTCAGAATTTGATAGTTTCAACTATCCTGAAATGCTTTTTAGTAAATAAATAGGTCAGATCAGTTATTCCCCAGCTTCTTCAGCTTGCAAGACCCATAAAAAAAAATATTAAACCAACCTAATAGCTTTCTTTTAACAGAGTAACAAGCCTTGTGGATGGGGGGGGGGAAGTGATAGATGTGGTATATCTTGACTTTAGTAAGGCTTTTGATACTGTCTTGCATGACCTTCTTAAAAGCAAATTAGGGAAATACAACCTAGATGGAGATACTATAAGGTGAGGTGGTTGGAAAACCGTTCCCAGAAAGTAAGTTATCAGTGGTTCACTGTCAAGCGGGAAAGGCCTATCAAGTGGAGTCCAACAGGAATCCGTTCTGGGTCTGGATCTGTTCAAAATCTTCATCAGTGATTTAGATAACGGCATAGAGAGTATACACATAAAATTTGCAGATGATACCAAGCTGGGAGGGCTTGCAAGTACTGTGGAGGATAGGATTAAATTTCAGATTGATCTGGACAAACTGGAAAAATGATCTGAAGTAAATAGGATGAAATTCAATAAGGACAAATGCAAAAAACTCCACTTAGGAAGGAACAATTAGTTGCACACATACAAAATGGGAAATGACTGTCTAAGAAGGAGTACTGTGGTAAGGGATTTGGAGGTTTTATTGGATCAGAAGCTAAATATGAGTCAACAGTCTAATACTGTTGCAATAAAAGCAAACATCATTCTGGGATGTATTAGCAGGAGTGTTGTAAGCAAGACATGAGAAGTAATTCTTCCACTCTGCTCCATGCGAATTAGGCCTCATCTGGAGTATTGTGCCCAGTTCTGGGCACCACATTTCAGGAAAGATGTGGACAAATTGGAGGAAGTCCAGAGAAGAGCAACAAAAATTATTAAAGATCTTGAAAACCTGACCTGTGAGGGAAGATTGACAAAATGAAAACATGACCTGTGTTTGTTTAGTCTGGAGAAGAGAAGATTGAGGGGGGACAGGATAACAGTTTTCAAATACATAAAAGGTTGTTATAAGGAGTGAGAAAAATTGTTCTCTTTAACCTCTGAGGGTAGGACAAGAAGCAATGGACTTAAATTGCATCAAGGGTGGTTTAGGTTGGACATTAGGAAAAACTTTCTCACTGTCAGGCTAGTTAAGCACTGAAAGAAATTGCCTGGGGAGGCTGTAGAATCTTCGTTATTGGCGATTTTAAAGAGCAGGTTAGACCATCAGCTGTCAGGGGTGGTCTAGAATAATACTTAGCACTGCCATGAGTTGAGGGGACTGGAGTAGAAAACCTTTCAAGGTCCCTTCCAGTCTTGCACTTATATAATTCTATGTTCTTTCTCCACTAGCCTTGGCATTTTCTGCTAGGCAAACTTTCATATTCTTAATGTTTCCAAGGAAGATTAAACTAATGTGGCTCATTTTGTTTACTCTTTATGTGTCACCAGGTCTGGAAACGCATGTATTTCTCAAACAACTGGAATTCTTTTAAGCTTGGGTTTGGTATTGGCAACCCCAAGCATTCAAAAATCATGAGTCAGGTGCCAAGATTGGCTTTAAAATAACATTTAAGAAAACATTTTGTGTTTTTATTTGTCTGCTGAGTTTTGGAGTTTTAGGGTTCACATTTTCAAGCTTTTCTCTGCAAACAGAAGGGCTGGAAACTTACTGTGTTTTTATTAAATGAACACTGATAGTCTCACATAATCACAACTTCATGAGCTGAGTCTTTAGGAGGGGAAGGATGGTACAGTGGTTAAGGTACTACCCTAGGATTTAGGAAGAGCTGGATTCAATTCCCTGCTCTTCCACAAGCTTTCTGTTTGACCACAGGCATGTCATTTAGCCTCTTTGTGCCTCAGTTTCCCCATCTATAAAAAGGAGATGATGGTACTTCTGTACCTCAGTGGGGTGTGTAAGGAAATACATTTAAAGTGTGTGCTGTGTTCAGATGTTACAGTGATTGTTGCCATATAAGTACTTTCGATAGAAGGAAAACAAAATACTTTGTGAAACTTGCAATAAAACTGCAAGTGTTGGCAACACTGCTGGATGCAACAGATGGTTGAAATAGATGCAGGTTGGGAGTTTGCAACAGTAAAATGAGCATGTGGCTAGTAATTTTTAAGAGGTTTCTATTTGTGAGGCTTTTAATTCTTTTAACTAATAGTCATTGTCAAGTGGGGTGGGCTGTATTTCTGTGGCATTGTGGACACAGTCTGAGTTTAAAACAGGCCCAGCACAAGCAATTTAAATTAGTGCTTCCCTGTCCTACATTGTTTGGCACAGCTGGCATTAGGCACTTTCCAGAGGGGAAGGGGGGAATGAAATTATATTTACAAATAAATGATAGTTGTTCCTAGTTAAAAATCTCAAGAGTGTGTGGTTACAGGGTTTTCTCCAGTAACTTTTGTAAAAGATACGGCATTATCGATCAGCTAACAGGTGAGGGGTTCAGCCCATTGTGTTGAGCTGATTCATTTCTATTGCACTAATTTAAGAACTGTTGTTTGGAAGTTTTGTGAACAATAGTTTGCCAATAAATTTAGGTTTTTTTTAAGCTGAAATTTCAGTTACTTTACATATTATTTATGGCATGCAAAGCATTGACCTAGTCCAGTAAGTCTTACTCGGTGGAACTATTCATGTGAGTAAAGGTTTGCAGGAGTCTATGCTGTATTTGCAACAGAGCTCTAAATCTTTACCTAACCAAATCTTAATGTTGCAGCAGGTGCGTATGAATATGTATATTCCTCACCCTGAATAGTAAGGATTAGACTAAGCAGTGGAATGTGTATGATACAAAAACAACCTAAGGTATAAAACATATTACAATTGTGCCTAATTCCAGTGTTTCTTTTTTAGATTCTGACAAAAATGTTTCCTAGAAGCTGGTTTTGATGTATAACCAGTTAAACTGAATAGTTTCTCTTGATATATGAACAAGTACAAATCAGCAGCAAAAGGTTACCACCTGCAGTTGATTTAAAGTAACTGCAGATACAAGGAGAACTAGATTGCTTTTCACTTGTGATAAAAAAAAATTTCTACATGTACAAAAGAAAGTTGTCACGTTAAAATCCAGGCCCAATTTCATTGTCTACAGTGAGAGCAACCCTGGGCCCTTAATGTCATAAAAAAACAATCCTCGTTTTTTGGCACTTTTATTCTTCACTAGAACCACATTGAGAATTGCTCAGAGATTTGCAAGTCTGAGGATCATGTTATAATGCCTAAAAATATGTACAAATGTGTGCCCATCCCAACCACAGTTAACTCCCTGCCTATGACTGTGTATAATCCTCCTCCTTCTCTGTCACTAGTATGCTTGTTCAAACAAGAAGCCAGGCCACTGTGGTGCCAGCTACCTCCATTGTTGTGACACTGCAGTGTTACCACTTTCTCCTCAGCCAGAGACCATGTGACTGTCCAACCCTGGGCCATGAACGCAAAAAATGTCTTTTCCATCAGTTATCTCATGGCTAGATACCACAGTGATCGGTACATTAGAAATACCCTATGATAGATCTGAATATCCATCCCTCCAACAAATGTTGGCCCAAAGGTATAGATCTTTCACTCCTCCATTGGGAATTCCAGGCTGGAAGTTATGACCCAAAATCAGGGCTGGTCACTGTATGATCTACATACCAACGCGGGTCCCTGGTTACCTTCATTTTTACTTGATCAGTTGGCAAGAGCAAACAGGCCAAATGCCCACTTTTGTCAAAAAAGTGGGGTACCAGGGGGCAAGTGGTGAAACCAGCCCCATGCAGGGTGGGAGGCAGGGCTTGAGCAAGCAGCAATGCCAGCATCAGCCTCATGCAGAGACAGGCAGAGCTGCCAACCCTGCGTGGGGAGGGGGGCTTGGGCTATCAGCTGGGGCCATCCTAGCAGGGCTTTGGCCAGCTCCACACGGTGTCCCGTTTTCCCTTTGGGAAATATGGTTACCTTATCTTTAATATGGAGCTATGCTCCAGCATTTCCCAAAATTTTAAAAGTTGAGGGCCTTCATATGCCTTCAGTAAAATAAAACAAATTGTACCCCCACTTTTTGACTCTGCCATGTGTTGTTAAAGGCCTATCAAAGACGAGTTATTGGGGTAGTTCACATCTCAGAGTTGTTATTTCAGGCTGTCTGAAAACTCAGGCAGATGTTGCATTGGTTACACTAAGGTCACATTTTCAAGGTTTACTTCACAACCGTTAACAGCTAGGGACTTATTTTTTTTAAATGAAATGTGAGACTCTGGGAAACAACTGAAATGCCCATCTGTGCCCTTGAGATGGTCCTTCATGCCACCTCCTCTGCAGGACATGCCACACACTTCGGAAAACACTGCTATATTCCATCTTGAGCTGAGGGGTCAGACTTTGAGAACCTGGCATGCTGGGACCTGTTGTCTTTATGGGTCACACCTGCAAGTTGAGATTGGCTGCAGTCTTCTCCTCTAGGTGCAGCTCAATAGCTCTTAGTGGGGGCAAAGCTTAGGTTTCCTTGTTTGAAATCTGGTCAATTAAGTTTTCAGCCCCTTCATTATCAGGGTTTTCAGTTTCCTCTATAGTTGTCTTCTCTTGCCCTCCCAGGAATTAATTCTGTGTTTTGGGATGATGCCAAACCAGAGGTAAAGGCTTCCTTTCATTTCCCCATAATTAAGTATTATTGGCACTGCTGCCTTTTTTGTTTTGTTACATGTCCCCATATGGTCTAAACATTATCTTTTGTTGAAGTAGCTTACGGTTCATGTCAAGTGCTGAGATTCCTATATATATTCTCTCAGTTGTGAGTGTGTATTTGGCTCACTCAGACTGGCTAATAGCTGACAAAATGAGCCATAAAAATCAGCTACTCCTGCTGTCTTTCATGCAAGAAATATTTCTCCTATAAAGATGGAAATGAACATCAGAGGAAATAACTTTTTGCTATAATTCTACTACAAAAATTCATGAAACATAGTCTTTCTTTGACTATATTTTAGAATGATCAGAACTTCTAACTGATAAGACTGCTCTCTTTTATATATAAAAAGATGCAAGAGAAATATTTACCAACTAATATTTCCATGGCAAGCATTAAAGAGCGGGGAGAAATGTAGCAGGGCATCACTGCCTAATAGATATGTGAGTTACAGCACAGGAGTGGGATTAACTAGAATCCTTCCATCAATTTGAAATGAGTCACAAGTGAAATAATTTCAGTTGTCACTATGGCTCGGTCCCTGGTGGGGTGTAGACCATGATACAAAACAATCACACCGGTCATCATGGCTGGCAGTCATTTCTCAAGAACATCTTGTTCTTATTTAGAATATTTAACTGTGAAACATTCTCCAATACCATTTCTCACATTCACAGATGCAGCTTAATACCGTGGCAGCAGAGAACAGGACTGAGACACATTGCAAATAGATATAGGCCTATGTCTACATTGCAGTAAGATATGTGATTGCACCATGTGTAGCTAGATTAAAATTAGCTTGGGCACCAAGAGTAGCTGAGCTGTGGCAGCACAGGCTGCAGCATGGGCTAGCCACCTGAGTCCAAGCCCACTAGGGAGTCTGGATACATACTTGATTATTACATGGGCTAATTGCTCCATGTTGCCGTGGCTTCACTGCTATTGATACATGAGCTAGCTAAATTAAACTTACTCAGGTCTCTCTACACATGCCACAATCAAACCTCTGAATGCAGCGTAAACAAACCCTACCTTGCAAGTCAGTTAGCCACAAACTTCTGAACTTGATCTGAGGGTCAAATACTTCAAAATATAGGTTATTTGTCCATCGGGGACTTTGATTCAACCCATTATAGAAACAGAGGTCAGCTGTGCGATTTGGATCTGGATTTGAATTTGGATTCAAGCCTTGCTCCCCCAGCGAAGATGAGGGCAGCATTCTTATCAGTGATTTTGTCTGCGATTTCAAGATTTCAAGAGCAATACGTCACTGTTACTGGAGGATAAAGCAACGATTACAGTGAAACAGAGTGCAACACCTGCAAATCCTATAAAGTGCCATGGAGTGAGGAGGTGTGGTGCCCCACCACCCCGCCGAGGGAAGAACCTCCCCAGAAACCAAAGTGGGTGGAGCCAGTGGATCCTGCGCCCGCCCCCCCCAGAGGTCAAGGTGCAGGACAAGAAGTATAAAAACCCAGCCCCGGAGCTCACTTGGGCAGAAGCTGTCGGAGTGGCCAGATGCCTGTGGCCTGGCTCCAGCTTGGGAGACTCCGCCAATCCACGGCCGACCCGAGGACTGGCTGACTGGCCAATGCCTGATGCCGACCATGGCACGGAGGAGCTGCCAAGCCTACCCGTCGCCACCTACACAAAGGAGCTGCCAAGCCTACCCGTTGCCGGCAATCCAGAGGAACCCATGGTCCTGGAACCCTCCGAGGACACCACACGGATCCAGGTACCCTACGAGGGGGAGTCCAGAAATAGCCTGAGGGCAGCTGACCCTAGTCTGGCTGCAACACTGCCAGAGCAAATGTCAGTGTGTTGCAGCCAGGATCCCCACTGACACAGCAGCAGGTCTTCTGTTGCTGCTAGGGCCCCAGGCTGGGACGCAGTGGAGTGGGTGGGCCTGCGTCCCCCTGCCACCCACCTCGTGGGTGGCAGTCTTCCACTCTCCCTGGTCACTAAAGCCAGGAGCCTGGGCTTACTCTGAACTATTTGCTCAGCCACTGCCTGAGGGCCTGAGCTTCTGACTGTTTGTTTTTTGCCCCACCCTGACCCAGGGCCTGGGCTTATATTGAACTACTTGCGGGGCCCTGCCTGAAGGTCTGGCCAATAGACTGGGTATTTCCCAACCCAGCAGAGAGGGAGTAGTGAGGCGGTGTGGTGCCTCACCACCCCACTGAGGGACGAGCCCCGGCAGAGTTCTCTTACATGCCATACTGTTATAAGAAAGCACAGCCAAAAGAAAAGGCAATGGAGCAAATACCTTTAAAGTTAACCAGTGGCCAAGGCGACATAAGATTCGTATCTACTGCCATATTAACATAGGTAGCTGGCAAATGCTCTGCGACAGATTCTTGCTCAATTCCCAGCAGGAAGGAGTGCTTTAGGAGTGGAGCCTGGACCCTGGGGCATTCTCTGCAGTAATGCTATTGTATGCTGTAGGGTTCTGGAATGCTGTTTGTATCTGTGGCTGTGTGATTTGTATTACTGTAGGAGAAAGCAGCATTTTTTAATCAAAGGAGGAATGTTCACCATAAGTAGCATGTTAGGAGTAGAGCTGTTGGTAAAGGGAATAGGGTAGAGGGCGTGGAATTGCTGGACTGAAGGACTCCCAAGTGCCCCTCCTTCACTGCCTCTGCTGGTAAAATCACAGCTCATTGTAAGGAAGCCAAATCCCACAGAAGCAGTTGAGGCTCTTCATGAGTCGTCCCTCTGTGCATCCATCTCACAGCGCTGAATGTTCTACGGATTTGAGGGGAGGGAAACAGCTGTTACCCTCTGAAGCTGCTTGCATCATCCAATCTAGAGAGTGTCACTACCACTGTCCTTACAGCAGAAGTCACTTTCTTGACCCCTAGCTATGTCCCAACCTAGATAATTCCCAGGTGCCTGTTCTAACCAGTAGATTTAGTGCCTCCATAAATTGCTATTGGTTTTCTTGTGGAATGGAGAGTGTTCTAGTGGTTAGAGCAGGGGGATCGTTCTCAGGACTCCTGAATTCTAGCCTCTGCTCTACTGGTGCCTTGCTCTGTGACCTTGTGCAAGTCAATTAACAATTTGCTCATCTGTGAAATTAATATAATAAACTATAGTTACCCAATTGGAGTGTTGTGAGGCTTAATTAGTTAAAAACCTCATGGTGATTTTAAAACATTATTTTGTTTTGTTTTTTTTAATGCAAGGTGCTGTAGATGTGAAAAGTATTATTACGAGAGCTGGGTTTCTGAGTAACCCTGTAGTCTATGCAGTGCCTGTGATCAGAGTCACTCTGTTTCTCTTTGCAGTGTATTCTGGCCATTCCACTGGAGTTTACTGGCTCCAAGGAAGGACGTGCTGACCTTATCCACTCAACGGCTACTTAAACCAAAGCAGAGACATGATTCCAAACATCTGTCTTGGTTACTTGTTTACAAATAAGAATAGAAGAAAGAATAGCAAATATGGCAGGCAACCAGCTTGGCTTAACAGTGAAATCTTTGGTGATCTTAAACTCAAAAAAGGAAGCTTACAAGAAGTGGAAATTTGGACAGATGTCTAGGGAGGAGTATAAAAATATTGCTCAAGCATGCAGGGGTGTAATCAGGAAGGCCAAGGCCAATTGGAGTTGCAGCTAGCAAGAGATGTGAAGGGTAACAAGAAGGGTTTCTACAGATACGTTAGCAACAAGAAGAAGGTCAGGGAAAGTGTGGGACCCTTACTGAATGGGGGAAGCAACATAGTGACAGATGATGTGGAAAAAGCTGAAGTACTCAATGCTTTTTTGCCTCAGTCTTCACAGACAAGGGAGGCTCCCAGACTGCTGCACTGAGCAACACAGTATGGGGAGTAGGTGAGCAGCCCGCAGCAGTGAAAGAACAGGTTAAGGACTATTTAGAAAAGCTGGACATGCACAAGTCCATGGGTCCAGATCTAATGCATCCAACGGTGCTAAGGGAGTTTGCTGATGTGATTGCAGAGCCGTTGGCCATTATCTTTGAAAACTTGTGGCCATCGGGGGAGGTCCCAGACAATTGGAAAAAGGCAAATATAGTGCCCATATTTTAAAAAGGGAAAAAAGAGAACCCTGGGAAACTACAGACCGGTCAGCCTCACTTCAGTCCCCGGCAAAATCATGGAGCAGGTCCTCAAGGAATCCATTTTGAAGCACTTGGAGGAGAGGAAGGTGATCAGGAACAGTCAACATGGATTCACTAAGGGCAAGTCATGCCTGACCAACCTGATTGCCTTCTATGATGAGATAACTGGCTCTGTGGATATGGGGAAAGTGGTGGATGTGATATATCTTGACTTTAGCACAACTTTTGATACGGTTTCCCACAGTATTCTTGCCAGTAAGTTAAAAAAGTGTGGATTGGATGAATGGACTATAAGGTGGATAGAAAGCTGGTTAGATTGTCAGGCTTAACAGGTAGCGATCAACATCTCGATGTCTAGTTGGCAGCTGGTATCAAGCGGAGTGCCCCAGGGGTCGGTCCTGGGGCCGGTTTTGTTCAACATCTTTATTAATGATCTGGATGATGGGATTAATTGCACCCTCAGCAAGTTCACAGATGACAATAAACTGGGGGGAGAGGTAGATATGACAGAGGGTAGGGATAGGGTCCAGAGTGACCTAGACAAATTGGAGGATTGGGCCAAAAGAAATCTGAGGTTCAGCAAGGACAGGTGCAGAGTCCTGCACTTAAGAAGGAAGAATCCCATGCACTGCCACATTCTGGGGACCAACTGGCTAGGCAGCAGTTCTGCAGAAAAGGACCTGGGCATTACAGTGGACGAGAAGCTGGATATGAGTCAAGAGTGTGCCCTTGTTGCCAAGAAGGCCAATGGCATATTGGGCTGTATTAGTAGGAACATCGCCAGCAGATCAAGAGAAGTGATTATTCCCCTCTATTCAGCACTGGTAAGGCTACACCTGTAGTATTGCATCCAGTTTTGGTCCCCCCACTACAGAAGGGATGTGCACAAATTGGAGAGAGTCCAGTGGAAGGCAACAAAAATGATTAAGGGGCTGGGGCACATGACTTATGAGGAGAGGCTGAGGGAACTGGGGTTATTTAGTCTGCAGAAGAGAAGAGTGAGTGGGGATTTGATAGCAGCATTCAATTACTTGAAGGGGGGTTCCAAAGAGGATGGAGCTCGGCTGTTCTCAGTGGTGGCAGATGACAGAACAAGAAGCAATGGTCTCAAGTTGCAGTGGGAAGGTTTAGGTTGGATATTAGGAAAAACTTTTTCACTAGGAGCACTGGAATGGGTTACCTAGGGCAGTGGTAGAATCTCCATCCTTAGAGGTTTTTAAGGTCTGGCTTGACAAAGCCTGGGCTGGGATGATTTAGTTGGTGTTGGTCCTGCTTTGAGCAGGGGGTTGGACTAGATGACCTCCTGAGGTCTCTTCCAACCCTAATTTTCTGTGATTCTATTAAGTGATACCTGGCGCTTGAAATAACAAGATGGAAATGTGAATCCTTGAGTGCTCTCCTCTCTAGAGGCATCCGTTAGGGCACAATTCTGGCCTTCCTTGCAGGCACACAGTGGGCTGGAAAAATAGCCTCTTCTGTCCATCATGTGCACCTGTGTAAGAGCAGACTGGGTATGTACCCAGGCAAAGGGGTGCCTCAGAGCTCCAAGAGGGTGTATAAGTCCTTCCCTAGAGCTGGGTGGATGCTACAAAACCATATTTACAAGCACATGTACTCAAATTCCTAACAGCTGCTTAATTGGATCACTGCATCAGGCTGGCAGAGTTTGCCTGAAAATCACACCTGTTAGCAGGTGGTGAGCCCAGTGGGCGTTGCTGACTCACTGTTACTGCTGGCTTCTTTCCCCACACAAGTATAAAGCAAAGGGGGGCAGCCCTCAGGAAAAGCAAGAGTTAGAGCAGTGGGGGGATAGATTGATCCTGAAAGAAGAAACAGTCAGTGTAACCAGTCAGGAGGGGCAGCTAAGCCTGGGGATAAGAATGAGGCTTAGGCTGGGGTTTTGTGCAATTCTGGAAGTACCTTTGAGTAACTAACTCAGACCTTAGGAGGGGTGACTTCATTTTGGCTCTCAGTATGTGCAGTGGTGTTTGGAGGGGGCCGGGGGCACCACCTGCTTACTGTGCTCTGTCCAGTTGCTCTTGATAAACATTCACACAAGCGAGTCTTTGTTTGCAGCAGTGTTAGGGGAATGGCCGTTCTTGGTACGGAGAGCCATGTTGGCAGGCGAGCAAAGACGCTTGAGCATGGACTGGCATCATCACAATGTATCATTCACTGCATGGTTTCTGTTTAAACAAATTCAGTTATAAAACCAGGGAGCCCAAACAACACTGTGTGACGGAGGTGACCAGTCACACAGGAGTAGTGGAAGAGAGCGGTTCGCAAACACCTCATTGGACGCTTAGGCAATCTGAGCTACGGAGACTGGCATAGCAAGACAGTTGCAGTCAGGTCAGGACTAAGTTGTATTGCCAGCACGGCTCAGTCTGGCAAGTTCATATTTACCACACAGGCCTCTCAAACAGGGCAATATCGCCATCCTAGGGGAAAAAAGACATAAGCAGCAGAGGGAACATGAAATCCCAGTGATTTCACTTCTATAACAAAGATTTCCACAACCTGGAATGTCCTGATTCTGTATTCCTGATGGCACTGAATGAGGCAGAGGGTGATGGGGCATAGGGCTAGGAATCAGAAGATCTTGGACCCTGTTGGGGTTTCACCTTGCAATCCCTCTGATCTCAGATCTAATGATTTTCATTGTCCGTTCTGCACAGTAGGCTTGAGATTCAGGCCATTAATGTTGGGAGTTATGTAGAGGAAGCACCATATATGCAAGGTAAAGCCAAGTCTAAAATCTGGCCCTAATACAACAATAAGATCTACACAGCTGGACTCCTGCATCCAGGCAGGAAGCCTTATTAACTTTACAGATCTGCCCATGGAGCTCTCATTGCAGGACCATGGACTCTGACAATAAAATAAGTGTGTGTATTGTCAATGGTTCACAACTGAGCAGGAAGGGCAGAGCGAGTGGGGTCCTACAGGAATCTGTCCTAGGTCCAGTTCTATTCAATATCATCTTAAAAGATTTGGATAATACAGCAAAACCTCAGTTACAAACACCTCCGGAATGAAGGCTGTTTGTAACTCTGATATGTTCGTAACGCTGAACAGAATGTTACGGTTGTTTGTTCAAAAGTTTTCAACTGAACATTGGCTTAATATTGCTTTGAAACTTTACCATGCAGAAGAAAAATGCTGCTTTCCCTTTATTTTTTTAGTAGTTTATACTTAACACAGTACTGAACTGCATTTTCCCTTTTTTTTTTTTTTTTTTTTTTTTTTTTTTTTTTAAATCATCTCGGCTGCTGCCTGAGTACTTCTGGTTCCAAATGAGGTGTGTGGTTGACTGGTCAGTTTGTAACTCTGGTGTTCATAACTCTGAGGTTCAACTGTAGGATAGAGAGAGAGTAAACTTATAAAGTTTGCAGACAATACCAAGCTAGGAGGGGTTGCAAGCACTTTAGAGCACAGGATTAAAATTCAGAATTAATTTGTCAAACTGGAGAAATGGCCTGAAATAAATAGGATGGAATTCAATAAGGACAAATACAAAGTATGCTTAGGAAGGAATAATCAATTGCACAAATACAAAATGGGAAATGACTGACTTGGAAGGAGTACTGCAGAAAAGGATCTGGGGGTTATAGTGGATCTCAAAGTAAATATGAGTCAACAATATAATATGGTTGCAAAAAACATCATTCTGGGATGTAGTAGCAGGACTGTTGTAAGCAAGACATAAGAAATAATTCTTTCAGCCTAATCATCACTGATAAGGGCTTGCTGTAATACTCCGTTCAGTTCTGGGTACCAAACTTCAGGGAAGATGTGGACACATTGGAGAAAGTCCAGAGGAGAGCAACAGAAATGATTAACGGTCTAGAAAACGTGACCTATGAGGAAAGATTGGGAAAAAATTGTGTTTGTTTAGTCTGGAGAAGAGAAGACTGAGGGGATGTGATAATAGTCTTTAAGTATGGAAGAGGTTGTTATAAAGAGGAGGATGCTAAATTGTTCTCCTTAACCACTGGAGAACAGGACAGAACCTATCATCAGCACAGATGCATGTCCCCTGGAATGGTGGTTGAAGCATGAAGAGACATATGAATCTTTAGTGCATCAGGTACATAAATATCTTGTGATGCCGGCTATAACAGTGCCATGTGAATGCCTCTTCTCACTTTCAGGTGACACTGTAAACAAGACGTGGTCAGCATTATCTCCTGCAAAGGAGCCTTGGGGCAGCTGCGGGCAGGCGGTGGGTGGGACTTGGGCTGGCCTCACGTACGGGGGAGAAAGGGGAGCCTCTGGGCGGGCAGGAGGCCGGAGGGGCAGGGGAGGGCCTCAGGCTGGCCCCGTGCCATGTCCCATTTTCTCTTTGGGAAAATATGGTCACCCTAGTGGGAAGGGATCCACTCCCCGAGTTTTGGCCGGCCCTTTAGCTGTCCCTCCCCACACCTGGGATGAGTGTCTGTGAGGAAACCATTTCGCTGCTCAGGGGTAAAATTTGCACTCCTCCAGAGCCAGGTTCCTCTCTGCATCTCAGCTCCTTGTGGCAACATCCCAGTTTTCAGGGTCAATGGAGGCAGTGACCTGGCCCCCCATCTGTTTAGTTTGCACTCTGTCTGATTGCCCTTGAG
This sequence comes from Lepidochelys olivacea, assembly GCF_965140295.1. Taxonomy (NCBI): domain Eukaryota; kingdom Metazoa; phylum Chordata; order Testudines; family Cheloniidae; genus Lepidochelys; species Lepidochelys olivacea. The sequence goes on from NC_140416.1 coordinate 107,782,998, forward strand.
TGTGTTTGTCTTACACAGCTGAGGTGAGTGGAGCAGCATTCACATCCTCCCTGTTCATTTTCATTCACATTTGCCATGAAGCAGTGACAGAAGAGGGAAAGGTATGCCCTGCTCCATTCTTATTGAAACTTAGTTTTACCCCTCGTAATGATGCTGGCTCTGGCGGGACACAACGGAGAGTGCCACTTCAGGACAAATTGCTTAAAGCAGGGCAGTTACAGCCCAAGGCTGGGGGTTTTCCTCCTCTAAGGCAAACCAAACCAGACAGCCAGAGAGAACTTTGGTTTTGCCCCACTGGCTAACCAAAAGTCACACAAACCATTCCCTTAGACACTCCAGTTTCCCAGTATCAGCACCAGTGCCACTCCTTATGGGGATGAATGGTTATGAAAACCAACACCCCAGTAAAAAAGGGTTCTTCGATACCAAAGGACCAAGCTCCAGACCCAGGTCAATATAGAAATCAGATCTTACCCACAAATCACGCTGTTGCCAATCCTTTAGAGTCTAAAATCTAAAGGTTTATTCCTAAAAGGAAAAAGATATAGATGAGTGCTAGAATTTGGTTAAATAGAATCAATTACATACAGTAATGGCAAAGTTCTTGGTTCAGGCTTGTAGCAGTGATAGAATAAACTGCTGGTTCAAATCAAGTCTCTGCAGGTTCAAATCAAGCTTCAGTGTAGCAAAGTCCCTCCAGAGGTATTAAGCAGGATTGAAGACAGGATGGAGATGAGGCATCAGCCTTTTATAGTCTTCTCCAGGTATAAGAACACCTCTTTGTTCTTACTGTGGAAAATTACAGTAAAATGGAGTTTGGAGTCACATGGGCAAGTCCACTTTGCTGAGTCACAAGGTGTATCTGACTTCTCTCAATGGGTCAGCTGTATAGCTGATGGTCCTTAATGGGCCATCAAGCAGGCTAGGCAGAGCTGACACCAACTTGTCTGGGGTGTCACCCAGAAGCATAGCGCCAATATTCATAACTTTAACTACAAAAATGATACACACATATTGAAGCATAATCATAACCAGCAAACCATAACCTCTCCATAGACCTCTTACACGACAACCTGTATACAATATCTGCTGCAAATATATAACGGTTACAGATTATGTCAGTAATGTCACACCCTTTCAAAGTGATTGGCTGCTTGCTGGATTTTGCAGCAGAGATGAACCCTAATTGAAACTTACAATTTACTGAGGGGTAAGTTCAGGCACATGTCTGTTGGTATATTGTATGCCCCAGCTGAGCTGGCTGCATGATTCCCTCCCTCCAGAGCACTGGTTCTCAACCTGTGGCTGCCTTGTGGCCCAATCAGCATACAGCTGTGGCCCATGTGACATCCTCAGAGCCATAACAAGGGCATGGTGGGAGAGGCACCTGCCCCAAGTGCAGAGCCTGGGGGGGAATGGGGCAGTGCAGGATCGGGCCCAGAGTCAGCCTCCCTGACAGGATTGGGCCCAGCCAGCAGTAGGAGGCCAAGGTGCTCAGCACCCCCACAACTCACAGGGTTGAAGGTCCAGTAACCCCAGCTGCAGCAGGTTCCCTGGCACTAGGACTGCAAGGGCAGGGTGGGCTGCACAGCTGGTAGGAGATCAACAGGTGCAGGGAGATGTGCAGGTGGCTGGGGTTGTGGGAAGGGGGGGTGCAGCTGGTGCATAGGGGACACACCCTAGGTGAGGGACTGGTGGTTGGGGGCACTCCGTGGATGTGGGATAGATACTGGGGCACACTCCCTGGGTGGGGGGGTTTAGTGCTGGGGGCAGTCCTTCCGGGGGCTGGGTGCTGGTGGCAGTTGCTGGGGGTGCATGGGGGAAACTCCCTGGGTAGGGGACTGGATGCTGGAGAGGGCAATCCCTGGGGGGGCTGTTCTGCCCTGGTCAGGGCACCCTTTCTCTGCAGGGCAGGCATGTGTTCCAGCCTAGTGTTGGGGCGGGGAGGGGGGGGAGGAGGCATGTATCTGGATGCTGGAAGGAGAGTCTGGGGAGGCTGGGTGATGGGGGCAGTCCCTGGATGGGGGTATGGGGGTGCCCCGCACCAGCCAGGGCCCTCCATCTTTGCAGGCAGGCTCTGCAGCCACACTCTCAGCCCAGCCGTGCCCCCAGATATACAGGTAGTACATACATTGGGTGGACGCAGCACACAGAGAGCCGCATATGCGGCCCATAATGGTAAATAGGTTGAGAATCACTGCTCCAGAGACTCAGTCACACAGTTAACTCTATCAAGCTGAGGTGCTTGATTTCTCTAGGACTGCACTTGCCCTCTGTGGACAGATTGGGCCGTTCGGCGTGATGTGACCCAGTTTGTTACAGGTGTGACACTGCATCTCCCTACCCTCCTTGGGTCCCTCTCAGGGGGTCTCCCTCCCAGTAGAGTAGGTCCTCTCTGCTGGATGGGTGTCTCTGTTTAGGACAAGTCCCTGGTCTCTGATCCCCCTCCATCCTTGTTATTGTTACATTTCTTACCGACTCCAGACTGGCTCTCTAGGCATTCTTCTGACCATCGGCCAGCTCTGTACACATCTGTAGGATTTCTGTCTATCCACCAAGATTTTAGGTCAAGAGGGCAGAGTTTATAACACTGCTCCAAGCCCCTCAGTTCATAAGATTCATCAGCCATTGTACCTGCCCTTCCATTCCCCCATGTAATCCCTAAATTGGGTTGCAACTTCAGCATAATCCATATCCTCTTTTTTTCTGAAGCTCCTGAAATTTCCTCCTATCTACTTCTGGTGTTCATTTAAACTTCTGCAGGAAAACTTGCTTACAATGCTCATAATTTCCATGGTCCTTCCTCACTATATGACTGAAGGGCCTTTCCTATCAGAAATGAGACAGATCCCAAAGCCATGTTCTCGGTCACCTGGTTCCATTCACAACTCCCTCAAAAGCATTTAAAATACATGTCATCCCCATCCTATAGCAGGGTAATAACTTAAAATCTGTGCTGCCCAAGGAACCAGTTATACAGTATCTGCCTCCCACTTACTGAATTGATGTGCTGCTGGCACATTCTCTCCAATTCCAGTTCATACTGTCATTGCATTTCCTGGACTGCTCTCGTCTGTTCCTGGTCAGCAAACTGTTTAGCGTCTGTGTGCAGCTTTTCTCTCTTGAACTGCAGCCTCTTCCATGCCAGCCTCTGCTGAATCGGTGAACTCAGTCTGGATGGGCCCCAGTAGCTACTCCAGTCACTGTATACATCCTGTTGTCCTCTTTTCCACTGCCCTCTGGGAAGTCATCCTCAAACTCTCCCTGCCCCTGCAGTTCCTTGGGGCACCCCCTTGCCATGCTAGTACTTGTTCGGGTCAGTTTCATGCAGCAAAGTCAAAAGAGCTAGCTTGTTAAGCTCCTTAGAGTCTTTCTTTCTTTCTTAGAATTGTAGGACTGGAAGGGACCTTGAGAGTCCCCTGCACTCAGGCCAGGACTAAGTATTATCTAGGTCATCCCTGACAGGTGTTTGTCCAACCTGCTCTTAAAAATCTCCAATGATGGAGATTCCACAACGTCGCTATGCAATTTATTCCAGTGCTTAACCACCCTGACAGGAAGTTTTTCGTAATGTCCAACCTATTTAAGCCCATTTGAAATTTAAGCCCATTGCTTATTGTCCTATCCTCGGAGGTTGAGCTGAGTGTCTTCAACAGGAGTGGAAACTGCTCAACACCTTATGGCTGGGCCCTTACTGACATCAGCCAACTGAGGAATGCTGAGAAGAATCTTTACCCTCTTATTAATGATAGACATCCTCGCTGTTTGTCAGGAGAGGGGCCATCTTTTTATGACATTGCAGAAAGTCAGTTAGGGTGGGAGGAGGAATTCTAGAAATTCTATTACTTTCTCCCCAAAAAGGACTCCACCAGGTAGGGCATGGATCTAAATAATATGGCAACTTTTAAATAATTAATTAGTGCTTCCTTATTTATAGGAACCATAAGAGTCTGTGTAGACTCCTTGTGACACACAAAGCAGCTGAATGGAACTCAGGAGACCAGGCTTCTATTCTTGCCTCTGCCATTGACACGCTATATGATGGTGGGTGGTCAGGTAACCTCCCAGGGTATGTCTTCATTGCAGAGTTGACTCAGGTGATCACCTCAGTTAGTCTAGCTTAGGTGTGAACAACTCCACTGCAAAGCCATACCTGAGTGTGTCTACATCACTGCATCCACAGGGGTGCTGCATTTGACCATTTGTGTCACTAGGACATCTGGGGGCATATCCCACAGTTCTTTGGGTTGCAGTGAGCTGAGCTGCTCTGATTCTTTTCCAGTGAATTGTGTCTGTCCTTCTGGGCACACAGGCGTCACTGTGGGAAGGCTCTGGAGGACTACCAGCACTTAAGTGGTTTAGCCTGTGTCCTCACTGAAAAGTAGGTGTAAATAGCACTTGAGTGTTAGCCTATACCCCAAAATGGGGCTGGCCTGAATTTAAAGCACTAATAAATTCAGATGAGACAGGAGCTAGGTTAGGGGCAACACCTAAGTAAAAGCGCAAGTTGGCTTGTCTTCACTGCAGAATTCTCAGTGCCTCAGCTGTCCCAGATGGAAAATGGGATAATGATACTTACTCCACTTGGCAAAGCTCCTTCAGATCCTCAACTAAAAGGTGCTGTGTAAGCAAATAATAATTTGCTAGTTGCAAACTGAATTCAGTTGATAGTGATATAAATGTATAAGTTTTTAGCTATGGGTACAGCAAATTGTTGTTATAGATATGAGACCCCATTCGGCTGTTACATTTATCTAGCAATAATTTATGTCACATTTGCATTTCCAGGAATGTAAATATGTATGTGAAAATATGCCTGTTTGTCACAGTGCTCACCATGTAGGGATTTAGTGAATGTGTCTGATTTTGATCCTATTCAACTTTGGGTTTTATGATTTAAAGACAACAAGCAGCTCATTCATCTTTCCTCCTGTATTCTAAAATGCTAAGTGGATGTGCTTGTTCAAGTGACAGACTAAATATGAAGCTTAGAACTAGATCTACAGTACCAAAGTCAGCCCTGGAATAAGTAGGGATAACTCCCAATTTATTTCAATATGATTTACATGGTTTTACTGAATTTTGCGCATAGCATGGGCAGGTTCTGTACCGTTTTGCTAAAGCAGCTCAGTCATGACCAAAAACAGACATGCTCTAGTGCGGGAACTGAGCAAAGAGAGATCACTTTGTCAGTTTATGTGGTAATTTCTAGGGCTGTCAAGCGATTAAAAAAAATAATCATGATTAATCGCGTGATTAATCGTACTGTTAAACAATAATAGAATGCCATTTTAAAAAATATTTTTGGATGTTTTCTACATTTTCAAATATATTAATTTAAATTACAACACAGAATACAAAGTGTACAGTGCTCACTTCATATTTATTTCTAATTACAAGTATTTGCACTGTAAAAAAAAAAAGAGAGAAATAGTATTTTTCAATTCACCTAACACAAGTACAGTAGTGCAATCTCTTTATCATGAAAGTTGAACTTACAAATGTAGCATTATGTACAAAAAAACTGCATTCAAAAATAAAACAATGGAAAATTTTAGAGCCTGCAAGTCCACTCAGTCCTACTTCTTGTTCAGCCAGTTGCTCAGACAAACAAGTTTGTTTACATATGTAGGAGATAATGCTGCCTGCTTCTTATTTACAATGTCACCTCAACGTGAGAATCGGCATTCTCATGGCACTGTCGTAGCCAGCTTTGCAAGGTATTTACGTGCCAGATGCACTAAAGATTCATATGTCCCTTCATGCTTCAACCACCGTTCCAGGAGACATGCATCCATGCTGATGACGGGTTCTGCTCAATAACAATCCAAAGCAGTGTGGACCGATGCATGTTCATTTTCATTATCTGAGTCAGATGCCACCAACAGAAGGTTGATTTTCTCTTTTGGTGGTTCAGGTTCTGTAGTTTCTGCATTGGAGAGTTGCTCTTTTAAGACTTCTGAAAGCATGTTCCACACCTCGTCCCCCTCAGATTTTGGAAGGCAGTTCAGATTCTTAAACCTTGAGTAGAGTGCTGTAGCTATCTTTAGAAAAACATCCACAATATTTAATAAATTTCAAGTGGTATTCTATTGTTTAACAGCACAATTAAAACTGCGATTAATCACGATCAATTTTTTTGAGTTAATCGTGTGAGTTAACTGAGATTAATCAACAGCCCTAGTAATTTCACGTCTGGTGCCTAAGGATTAGATTGATACTAACAAACTCATTTTACTTGTGACCTAACTGATTTCAAGCAGAAGTAAAATTAAAGGATGTTCACGTCTTTCTCTCGACACAAACACTGAAAAGTTGATTGAATCAAGATAATATAGCAATGAGCCCAAGATATGAAGTGTGGCTCTTATTTCTGGGTCTAAACTTTCCCAAAATTCAGTAGAATTTGGATCTAGGATTTTGATTGCTCTACATTTAGGGACAAGGGCCAGCCATCTTATCCTGATCAAGATTAGGAAATGATCTGGCCTTTGTCAGAGTTTGGATATAGGTCCATTTTTTATATAAGGACATCTGCCTGGTCATATGACTGCACAGGAGTGTGAACCATTTTGTTGATGGCACACAGATGTATGCACAGGGACATTCTAGTGACTAGTGATCATTCTCTTACTTCAGCACAAATAACACTTTATAGTTTCTTTTTTGCAGCAAGTAACAGAACCAGGAGTGGCAGAAGGTCCCTAAAAGTGGGGGAGGCCCCAACGGTGCTGAACTGTGGCCCTGCCCTCCCCCCACACTGCCCCTTCTTCCTGAGCCCCTGCCTCCCCACCCCGCTCCTTTCCCCTCATCACTCGCCCTTAAGGCAGTAAAAAATGGGGGAGCTATGGCCCCCTGGCCTCCCCCCCCTTGTTCCAGCACCCCTGAACAGAACAGAAAATCAAAATCAAATGATGGCATGGGAGGTAGACATAGAGACGTATATGTTGAGGGAGAGCAAACAAATGGAATAGGAATGAATCAGTTCATGCATCAGGGTCCATAGAATTTGGCTATGGAATAAGAACACAAGAACGGCCATACTAGGTCAGACCACTGGTGCATCTAGCCCAGTATCCTGGCTTCTGACAGTGGTCGATGCCCTGTTCTGTTCATTTCCACTGAAGCACCAGGCAATTGTTGAGTGATCCATCCCCTCTTGTTCAGTCCGAGCATCCGCCAGTCAGAGGCTTAGAGATGTCCATGGAGGATATCTAATTCTTGTTTGAACCCAGTTATAGTTTTTAGCCTTCAGAACATCCCATGGCAACAAGTTCCACAGGTTGACTTGGGGTTGAATGTCTAAGGCATTGCAGCTATGTTTCAGAAAGAGGCTGAGAGTTGATACATTTGGAGGTTTACAACAGTGATTGGTACCAGAAACTTCTAGAACTGATTATCTACTCTCTAGGCCTGATTCTGATCTCACACTGGTGTGAATCATGAGTGAGAGTCCAGAAATCAATAGTTATGCTGGCTCCAGCAAGATCAGACTCAAACCAGGAGATGGAACTCTTTCCTCGCCCTACCCCCACCCTCTTTCAGGAAGCCAGAAATGGTGATGCTATCCAGGGAGATTGTCCCTGGCCCCTGTTTGGGGAAGGGGAAAGGCTCCTCCTGGCACCCTCTCCCGCATCCTTGTGTACCTATGTAGGGCCAGGCCCAAGGTAGCCCTTACCTTCTGAGATAACTAGTGGTACAAGTGGAATCCATTTCTACTCTGGCATGGGGGGCATGTGATTCCTCCCCACCCTCAGCCTGGGGCCCCCATGCTCTCCCCATCCCCTCCCCATGATCCACCCTCCCTTACATGGCCGGGAGAGGGGGACTCTGTCCTTCTTCCACTGTGCCGGAGAAGCAGGACGTGGGGCCATTGGGCGGTGCCTCTGCCTGCAACTCCTCTGGGGTGGCTGCTGTTCCCCCCCCAAGCCCTGTCCTCCGGTGAGGCTGCTGTACAGATGGAGGAGACCCTGTGTGGAAGGGCTTGGGGGCGATACAGCTGGGCCGGAGCTATGAGTGTGGGGCAGTACCAGCTATAAATATCTTGCTGGTATGGTGGACTGGACCAGACCGCCCTGCTTGCACTGCTGGGGATTACGTCAGGTGAAAAGTAGGTTCCAGTGACAAAGAAAGGGTAGCAGCTCCCTCAGCGGCCAGAACTAATGCTGGTACAGCCCGGCCCCCATCCCTGCTATGGATGGTCAGGTTGTAATCCATGTGCCATACAGTCCATTGACCCAGTTCTGGATTTCTCTTCTTTGCCAACTCAGGTTAATGATCCCATGCAGGCTGCTGCCTTTCTGCCCGCTCACCATATTCAGCAAGTAGCTGCTTCAGGCCTAAATTTTTCTAGGAGCATAGATATCAATTAGACCTATTTATTCTTTGAATCCATCTCTCCTACATGGGCAGGATATAGGCCCCCTAGGTGACCGAGAATGTGCCCAACAACAAGCTGACTGCACACTTGGCCTTAGAGAAGTATTTTTTGTTTCTGTTTGCTCTCCTTCCAATTTTAAAAATCCCAAAAAATTAAAAATAATAGAGACGGGACCAAGAAATTCTGTGTCTTCACCTGAGCCAAAACAATAACGAGCTCCTATAATTTCAACACTTCCAGGGGCTAAGGAAAAAGAGACAGCGGTTGATGGGCCTCTGGGGTTCAGTCACCTGCATGAGCTGTTAGAATAGTGACCCGCAAAATTCACAGTCTAGTGTGAGGATCCTTTTAAAAGTACTGGCTTTGTTGATGTTTCCTATGGGAAACCACCTTGCAGAGGGTGAGGCTGGGAAGAGAATCAATATAAAGAAAGGGAAGACCGAAGAAACAGCACAACAAAGGCCATGTTTAGGCTGGACTTTTGTGAACTTTCCCACTGCTGCAGGTCCGTGGGTGGTTGTACTAGTGCAGTGGTTCTCAAACTTTTGTACAGGTGACCCCTTTTCACACAGCAAGCCTCTGAGTGCGACCCCCCCCCCTTATAAATTAAAAAAAGTTTGTATATATTTAACACCATTATAAAGGCTGGAGGCAAAGTGGGGTTTGGGGTGGAGGCTGACAGCTTGCGACCCTCCCCCCCCCATGTAAGAACCTCGCGACCCCCTGAGGGGTCCCGACCCCCAGTTTGAGACCCCCTGGACTAGTGTATAGAGGGCTCCAGGAAGCTCTCCACATTTAACCACTGTTATCCAGACATGTTCTGAGTGGGGCTAGACAACAATGGTTAAAATACCGGTTGCTTGCTCTGATGCGATGTATTCCCCATACTGGCCCTGAGATGGTAAATTAGGCTAGGCAGGCCTAATTAAGCAGCAAGTAAGGGAGAGATGTGGGCTCCTTGTAGCCTACTAATTAGGAGCAGGCTCAGCGAGGCAGGAACAGAAGGGGACTGTAAAAAGCCCAGAAGCTGCAAATTGCAAGGGGGGATGGTGCGGCTGGGCTGTAGTGTAGTCATGTCCTTAGAGGACCCCGTCACACTTGTTGACAGTGGTACTTCCAGGGGCAGAAAGTTATATGGGCCCATGGTGCCCGTGCTCCAGCAGTACTCAGGGCCTGGGGGCCTGGCTCCACCAACGTTTGGGGCCAGCTCTCTCCCCCAGCCCCACCTGCTGCCCCCGCGCGCCTCCCCTGAGTGTCCCTGCCTGGGCAGCGGTGGCTGCCCCCTGCAGCTCCGCACTGCGCTCTGCTCTGCCGGCTTGGCCGTCTCCTAGCATCAACTGCCGCGGCAGGGTCCTAGTGCCTCCCAATCACTCGTGCCAGGGCAGGCTGTCCCTGCCCTTCCGCCTTGGACGGATAGACCCTTCCCTTTTCCGGCAAGACCCTCCACCAGCACAATCCCCCTCCCCCACCTGCAGTTACCACTCCTGCCCCAAGCTGGGCAAGGGGCAGCCCCATCCCCCGCCCCCAGTGAGGCTACAGTGAGGGGCAGCGGTAGGGGAAGAGGCGCACACGTGATGGCAGCCCCCCACCACAGGGAAGTGAAGGGGCTTCCTGGATCTGAGGGGGGCCTTAGGAGTACATGTAGTGACAATGGTTCAAGGTGAGTGTGTTGCCAGGGAGGGGGGGGAAGAGGATTGGGGGGAGGCCTCTCTGGCCCCAGCCTGGAGTAGCCTGCCTGCTCCCCAAACTCCTCATCCTTGGCCCTGCCCCACCCCAGAGCCTGCACCCCCAGCCAGAGCCCTCACCCCCCCACACCCCAACCCTCTGCCCCAGCCCTGAGGCCCCTCCTGCACTGTGAACCCCTCATCCCCAGTCCCACCCTGCAGCCCGCACCCCAAACCTCTTCCTGAGCCCCTCCCATTCCCCAAACCCCTCATTCCCACCCCCACTCCAGAGCCCTCACATTTTTACATTATTTAAAAATATATCAGCTTACAAGGCAGGTGTAAGGGAAGCAGGACTTGGACCCATTCCGGGCAACACCAAAAATTATATAAACCTGTCACCCCTGGGGTACTTCTGCCAGCAGGGCTGCACTTATGGTGAGGTGATGGCCACCACCTTTGCCTGCACCAGGGGGTTGAATCAGGGACCTCTACTGCTTGAGCTAAAGAGGCAGGCTCTGTACCCGTGGGCTGTAACAGACTCACAACCTCTGTGTGTTAGGGTATGTCTACACTACGAAATTAGGTCGAATTTATAGAAGTCGATTTTTTTTAAATCGGTTTTATATATTCGAGTGTGTGTGTCCCCACAGAAAATGCTCTAAGTGCATTAAGTGCATTAACTCGGCGGAGCGCTTCCACAGTACCGAGGCAAGCGTCGACTTCCGGAGCGTTGCACTGTGGGTAGCTATCCCACAGTTCCCGCAGTCTCCGCTGCCCATTGGAATTCTGGGTTGATATCCCAATGCCTGATGGGGCTAAAACATTGTCGCGGGTGGTTCTGGGTACATATCGTCAGGCCCCCGTTCCCACCCTCCCTCCCCCCGTGAAAGCAAGGGCAGACAATCATTTCGCGCCTTTTTTCCTGAGTTACCTGTGCAGACGCCATACCACGGCAAGCATGGAGCCCACTCAGGTAACCGTCACCCTATGTCTCCTGGATGCTGGCAGACGCGGTACGGCATTGCTACACAGTAGCAGCAACCCCTTGTCTTGTGGCAGCAGACGGTACAGTACGACTGGTAGCCGTCATCGTCATGTCTGAGGTGCTCCTGGTCGCCTCTGTGAGGTCGATCAGGAGCGCCTGGGCAGACATGGGCGCAGGGACTAAATTTGGAGTGACTTGAGCAGGTCATTCTCTTTAGTCCTGCAGTCAGTCCTATTGAACCGTCTTATGGTGAGCGGGCAGGCGATACGGACTGCTAGCAGTCGTACTGTACCATCTTCTGCCGAGCAGCCATGAGATGTGGATGGCATGCAGTCCTTCTGCACCGTCTGCTGCCAGCCAAAGATGTAAAAGATAGATGGAGTGGATCAAAACAAGAAATAGACCAGATTTGCTTCCCCCCCTCCCCTGTCTAGGGGACTCATTCTTCTAGATCACACTGCAGTCACTTACAGAGAAGGTGCAGCAAGGTAAATCTAGCCATGTATCAATCAGAGGCCAGGCTAACCTCCTTGTTCCAATAACAACGATAACTTAGGTGCACCATTTCTTATTGGAACCCTCCGTGAAGTCCTGCCTGAAATACTCCTTGATGTAAAGCCACCCCCTTTGTTGATTTTAGCTCCCTGAAGCCAACCCTGTAAGCGCCCCTCCCAGCGTCAGAGCAATGGCAAACAATCGGGCATCTGAGAGTGCTGTCCAGAGCACTCACAATGGAGCACTCTGATGGGGCTAAAACATTGTCGCGGGTGGTTCTGGGTACGTGTCGTCAGGCCCCCGTTCCCTCCCTCCCTCCGTGAAAGCAAGGGCAGACAATCGTTTCGCGCCTTTTTTCATGAGTTACCTGTGCAGACACCATACCACGGCAAGCATGGAGCCAGCTCAGGTAACCGTCACCCTATGTCTCCTGGGTGCTGGCAGACGCGGTACGGCTTTGCTGCACAGTAGCAGCAACCCATTGCCTTCTGGCAGCAGACGGTGCAATACGACTGGTAGTCGTCCTCGTCGTGTCCGAGGTGCTCCTGGCCACGTCGGCTGGGAGCGCCTGGGCAGACATGGGTGCAGGGACTAAATTTGGAGTGACTTGACCAGGTCATTCTCTTTAGTCCTGCAGTCCTATTGAACCGTCTTATGGTGAGCGGGCAGGCGATACGGACTGCTAGCAGTCGTACTGTACCATCTTCTGCCAGGCAGGCAAGAGATGAGGATTGCTAGCAGTCGTATTGTACCATCTTCTGCCAGGCAGGCAAGAGATGAAGATGGCTAGCAGTCGTACTGTACCATCTTCTGCCAAGCAGCCATGAGATGTGGATGGCATGCAGTCCTTCTGCACCGTCTGCTGCCAGCCAAAGATGTAAAGGATAGATGGAGTGGGTCAGAACAAGAAATAGACCAGATTTGTTTTGTACTCATTTTCCTCCTCCCCTGTCTAGATCACACTGCAGTCACTCACAGAGAAGGCGCAGCGAGGTAAATCTAGCCATGTATCAATCAGAGGCCAGGCTAACCTCCTTGTTCCAATAACAACGATAACTTTGGTGCACCATTTCTTATTGGAACCCTCCGTGCAGTCCTGCCTGAAATACTCCTTGATGTACAGGCACACCCTTTGTTGATTTTAGCTCCCTGAAGCTAACCCTGTAAGCCGTGTCGTCAGTCGCCCCTCCCTCCGTCAGAGCAACGGCAGACAATCGTTCCGTGCCTTTTTTCTGTGCGGATGCCATACCAAGGCAAGCATGGAGGCCCCTGAGCTCGTTTTGGCAATTAGGAGCACATCAACCACCACACGCATTATCCAGCAGTATATGCAGCACCAGAACATGGCAACGCGATACCGGGCGAGGAGGCGACGTCAGCGCGGTCCCGTGAGTGATCAGGACATGGACACAGATTTCTCTGAAAGCATGGGCCCTGCCAATGCATGCATCATGGTGCTAATGGGGCAGGTTCATGCTGTGGAACGCCGATTCTGGGCTCGGGAAACAAGCACAGACTGGTGGGACCGCATAGTGTTGCAGGTCTGGGACGATTCCCAGTGACTGCGAAACTTTCGCATGCGTAAGGGCACTTTCATGGAACTTTGTGACTTGCTTTCCCCTGCCCTGAAGCGCATGAATACCAGGATGAGAGCAGCCCTCACAGTTGAGAAGCGAGTGGCGATAGCCCTGTGGAAGCTTGCAACGCCAGACAGCTACCGGTCAGTTGGGAATCAATTTGGAGTGGGCAAATCTACTGTGGGGGCTGCTGTTATGCAAGTAGCTCACGCAATCAAAGATCTGCTGATATCAAGGGTAGTGACCCTGGGAAATGTGCAGGTCATAGTGGATGGCTTTGCTGCAATGGGATTCCCTAACTGTGGTGGGGCTATAGACGGAACCCATATCCCTATCTTGGCACCGGAGCACCAAGCCGCCGAGTACATAAACCGCAAGGGGTACTTTTCGATAGTGCTGCAAGCTCTGGTGGATCACAAGGGACGTTTCACCAACATCAACGTGGGATGGCCGGGAAAGGTGCATGACGCTCGCATCTTCAGGAACTCTGGTCTGTTTCAAAAGCTGCAGGAAGGGACTTTATTCCCAGACCAGAAAATAACTGTTGGGGATGTTGAAATGCCTATATGTATCCTTGGGGACCCAGCCTACCCCTTAATGCCATGGCTCATGAAGCCGTACACAGGCAGCCTGGACAGTAGTCAGGAGCTGTTCAACTACAGGCTGAGCAAGTGCAGAATGGTGGTAGAATGTGCATTTGGACGTTTAAAGGCGCGCTGGCGCAGTTTACTGACTCGCTTAGACCTCAGCGAAACCAATATTCCCACTGTTATTACTGCTTGCTGTGTGCTCCACAATATCTGTGAGAGTAAGGGGGAGACGTTTATGGCGGGGTGGGAGGCTGAGGCAAATCGCCTAGCTGCTGGTTACGCGCAGCCAGACACCAGGGCGGTTAGAAGAGCACAGGAGGGCGCGGTACGCATCAGAGAAGCTTTGAAAACCAGTTTCATGACTGGGCAGGCTACGCTGTGAAAGTTCTGTTTGTTTCTCCTTGATGAAACCCCCCGCCCCTTGGTTCACTCTACTTCCCTGTAAGCTAACCACCCTCCCCTCCTCCCTTTAATCACCGCTTGCAGAGGCAATAAAGTCATTGCTGCTTCACAGTCATGCATTCGTTATTCATTCATCACACAAATAGGGAGATGACTACCAAGGTATCCCAGGAGGGGTGGTGGAGGAGGGAAGGAAAATGCCACACAGCACTTTAAGCACAGCACTTTAAAAGTTTACAACTTTAAAATTTATTGAATGACAGCCTTCTTTTTTTTGGGCAATCCTCTGTGGTGGAGTGGCTGGTTGGCCGGAGGCCCCCCCACCGCGTTCTTGGGCGTCTGGGTGTGGAGGCTATGGAACTTGGGGAGGAGGGCGGTTGGTTACAGAGGGGCAGCAGTGGCAGTCTGTGCTCCAGCTGCCTTTGCTGCAGCTCAACCATACACTGGAGCATTCTGGTTTGGTCCTGCAGCAGCCTCAGCATTGAATCCTGCCTCCTCTCATCACGCTGCCGCCACATTTGAGCTTCAGCCCTGTCTTCAGCCCGCCACTTACTCTCTTCAGCCCTCCACCTCTCCTCCCGGTCATTTTGTGCTTTCCTGCACTCTGACATTATTTGCCTCCACGCATTCGTCTGTGCTCTGTCAGTGTGGGAGGACAGCATGAGCTCAGAGAACATTTCATCGCGAGTGCGTTTTTTTTTCTTTCTAAGCTTCACTAGCCTCTGGGAAGGAGAAGATCCTGTGATCATTGAAACACATGCAGCTGGTGGAGAAAAAAAAAGGGACAGCGGTATTTAAAAAGACACATTTTATAAAACAGTCGCTACACTCTTTCAGGGTAAACCTTGCTGTTAACATTACATACATAGCACATGTGCTTTCGTTACAAGGTCGCATTTTGCCTCCTTCCACCGCGTGACTACCCCCTCAACCTTCCCCCCTCCCTGTGGCTAACAGCGGCGAACATTTCTGTTCAGCCACAGGCAAACAGCACAGCAGGAACGGGCACCTCTGAGTGTCCCTGAAGAAAAGCACTCTATTTCAACCAGGTGACCATGAATTATATCTCACTCTCCTGAGGATAACACAGAGAGATAAAGAACGGATTTTGGTTGAATGCCAGCAAACATACACTGCAATGCTTTGTTCTACAGTGATTCCCGAGTACGTGTTACTGGCCTGGAGTGGTAAAGTGTCCTACCATGAAGGACGAAATAAGGCTGCCCTCCCCAGAAACCTTTTGCAAAGGCTTTAGGACTACATCTAGGAGAACCGCAAATGCCAGGGCAAAGTAATCCTTTCACATGCTTGCTTTTAAACCATGTATAGCATTTTAAAAGGTACACTCACCAGAGGTCCCTTCTCCGCCTGCTGGGTCCAGGAGGCAGCCTTGGGTGGGTTCGGGGGGTACTGGCTCCAGGTCTAGGGTGAGAAACAGTTCCTGGCTGTCGGGAAAACCGGGTTCTCCGCTTGCTTGCTGTGAGCTATCTACAACCTCCTCCTCATCATCATCATCTTCGTCCCCAAAACCTGCTTCCGTATTGCCTCCATCTCCATTGAAGGAGTCAAACAACACGGCTGGGGTAGTGGTGGCTGAACCCCCTAAAATGGCACGCAGCTCATCATAGAAGCGGCATGTTTGGGGCTCTGACCCAGAGCGGCTGTTCGCCTCTCTGGTTTTCTGGTAGGCTTGCCTCAGCTCCTTCAGTTTCACGCGGCACTGCTTCGGGTCCCTGTTATGGCCTCTGTCCTTCATGCCCTGGGAGATTTTCAGAAAGGTTTTGGCATTTCGAAAACTGGAACGGAGTTCTGATAGCACGGATTCCTCTCCCCAAACAGCGATCAGATCCCGTACCTCCCGTTCGGTCCATGCTGGAGCTCTTTTGCGATTCTGGGACTCCATCATGGTCACCTGTGCTGATGAGCTCTGCATGGTCACCTGCAGCTTGCCACGCTGGCCAAACAGGAAATGAGATTCAAAAGTTTGCGGTTCTTTTCCTGTCTACCTGGCCAGTGCATCTGAGTTGAGAGTGCTGTCCAGAGCGGTCATAATGGAGCACTCTGGGATAGCTCCCGGAGGCCAATACCATCGAATTGTGTCCACAGTACCCCAAATTCGAGCCGGGAACGTCGATTTAAGCGCTAATCCACTTGTCAGGGGTGGAGTAAGGAAATCGATTTTAAGAGCCCTTTAAGTCGAAATAAAGGGCTTCACTGTGTGGACGGGTGCAGGTTTAAATCATAGAATCATAGAATATCAGGGTTGGAAGGGACCCCAGAAGGTCATCTAGTCCAACCCCCTGCTCGAAGCAGGACCAATTCCCAGTTAAATCATCCCAGCCAGGGCTTTGTCAAGCCTGACCTTAAAAACCTCTAAGGAAGGAGATTCTACCACCTCCCTAGGTAACGCATTCCAGTGTTTCACCACCCTCTTAGTGAAAAAGTTTTTCCTAATATCCAATCTAAACCTCCCCCACTGCAACTTGAGACCATTACTCCTCGTTCTGTCATCTGCTACCATTGAGAACAGTCTAGAGCCATCCTCTTTGGAACCCCCTTTCAGGTAGTTGAAAGCAGCTATCAAATCCCCCCTCATTCTTCTCTTCTGCAGGCTAAACAATCCCAGCTCCCTCAGCCTCTCCTTATAACTCATGTGTTCCAGTCCCCTAATCATTTTTGTTGCCCTTCGCTGGACTCTGTCCAATTTATCCACATCCTTCTTGAAGTGTGGGGCCCAAAACTGGACACAGTACTCCAGATGAGGCCTCACCAATGTTGAATAGAGGGGAACGATCACGTCCCTCGATCTGCTCGCTATGCCCCTACTTATACATCCCAAAATGCCATTGGCCTTCTTGGCAACAAGGGCACACTGCTGACTCATATCCAGCTTCTCGTCCACTGTCACCCCTAGGTCCTTTTCCGCAGAACTGCTGCCTAGCCATTCGGTCCCTAGTCTGTAGCTGTGCATTGGGTTCTTCCGACCTAAGTGCAGGACCCTGCACTTATCCTTATTGAACCTCATCAGATTCCTTTTGGCCCAATCTTCCAATTGGTCTAGGTCCTTCTGTATCCTATCCCTCCCCTCCAGCGTATCTACCACTCCTCCCAGTTTAGTATCATCCGCAAATTTGCTGAGAGTGCAATCCACACCATCCTCCAGATCATTTATGAAGATATTGAATAAAACCGGCCCCAGGACCGACCCTTGGGGCACTCCACTTGATACCGGCTGCCAACTAGACATGGAGCCATTGATCACTACCCGTTGAGCCCGACAATTTAGCCAGCTTTCTACCCACCTTATAGTGCATTCATCCAGCCCATACTTCCTTAACTTGCTGACAAGAATACTATGGGAGACCGTGTCAAAAGCTTTGCTAAAGTCAAGAAACATTAACGTTGCTAAATTTAACGTTGCTAAATTCGACCTAAAGTCCTAGTGTAGACCAGGGCTCAAACATACAGAGGGAAATGTAGCACAAAGATCACTGGGTTACAGTAGCAACAGTGGGCTAAATTCATCCTGGGGGTAATTCAACTGAAGTTGGTAGAGTTGCATCTGGGATAAAGTTATCCCCAAACATTCAAAACTAGTAAGGTTAGATTATGATCTTATTTCCATTGGTGGAGATCAGGAGTAATTATGTTGGATCATATTAAAGAAGTTCTGTATTAAAATCACAAATGAGTTTGATTCCCCATAGTTTAAATTCCAGGGTATTACTAATTAAGAAGTCTCTTGGTTTTTGGGACTGTTTCTCTCCCTCTATGCGTGAAACTTGCAAGCTGCTAATTGTGTTAGTACATTCTAAGACAGAGTCTGTTCTCAAAGCAATTCTTTGTAACAACTACTTCTCACACAGAGAGAGACTCAAAGCAATACTCTGTAACAACAGAAACAGCACCCAGAGACTCCCCGCCCTTTTGTTGTATTCATCTCGCTTTGTTAACAATTGTGATTAAAATAGAGATAGAGGATGTATGCTTGGTGTGGATAATAACTGAATGATCAGGGAGGTGCCAGCCTAAGAATCCAGTGTCCATTGGCTGAAGAAGGCGTCAAGTGGAAATAACCAGAGGACCCCCGGAGGGCAGACTGGAATCCACCCAACAGCCTCAAGAATGGGAGAACCAAAGAACAAGATAACATCTGGCAGCACAGAGCCGTCAGGAATGTGCCATCTGTTGATTGATTCAGCAACAGCATGATGAAGCAATTCCCATAGACTGGCATAGGAAGAAATTCCTATAAAAATGGACTCTAGAAAGTGAGAACTTTGGGGTCTGATTCTGCAAACCAACTTCCAGGAGCATCAGATGAGCATCTGACAAGGCCCTGCTCCCTCTTTATGTCCAGGCCACTAGGCCAGTGGCTTGGCATGAGCAACTTTAAGGCTGGTAACTATGATAACAACCTTGCAGAACCTGTGTTTGTGTGAATAAATATGAAATTGAATGGAATGTTATAGCTATAACTGACTGCTTACTATGTTTCTTTCTGTATTCACAATAAATGTGGCATTTTGCCTTTTCCCCTTTAATACGATCTTGCTGGTTTTTATTTTATTGGTATAACAACCACACTGAGTTCTGTGGAGTTCGTTACCCCAGATTTACACCAGGGTACCTAAGAGCAAGATTTCCCCTAATGATCCAGTCATCATAAGTTAGTTTCTGTGAAGTTCATAAACCAGCTGCCTGATTTGCTAACAATGTGCTCGTATATTGTAATTGTGTGCTCTTTAAAGTGCAAAATTAGCAATAAAACAGAAGTGCTTCTTCATTATTCACTTTAATTCAACTTTTTCTGAATAGATGTGGAATGAATTCCTGTTCTGTTCTATTTAGGTTCTTAAGCCACGCTCATCACTGTAGTATTTGAGTGCCTTCCAGTAGGTCACTTGCACCCTCCAAAAACTGGTTGACCCTACTAGTTTTACAATCTGCAGATGTGTTTAGGTGACAATTTTAAAATGGAAAGAATATCTGTACAAACCACATTCTGGGCGGCTGTGCTATGCCCAGAGGCCTCTTATTCCAGGAAAGGCTTCTCCCATCAGGCCTGGTGTTATGTGGCAAATGCTCTTAGTGAAATGAAATCTGATTATGTAGCTAGGGTCTCCTTTTTGTGACCCTGAAAATTCCATTAGTGAATTGCTATGTAAACTTCAGGGTTAAGTGTGACTTGTTTACATTAAGCCCCATTTAATACTGGTTTGGAAGCTATTAGGCCCCTGGTGTATATGTTAGATGGAACTTTCCTAATGTTATATAGATCCCATGTGCAAAGAGAGATCTGGTGATGTATGGCTCAAACACAACGCTCTTCAGCACTTTATATTTACCTTAATTTTTAACTAGAATGACTGACTAATCAGTAGAGACTTCATTTGTGGGAGTAGGGAGCAAGGAGCTGGGAAGCCAAAGGCCTACTACCCATTCCTAGTTATCCCATGGGATGGGCTGCCAGAGAGTGGGAATGGGGAGAAGGGGAAGTGTTCTCTCCCACTCATTCCCTATCCTGCCCGAGCAGAGCATGATGCACCCTCTCCACGGGCTGTGCAGCAGACACCCTGCTGTGCGTTGGTGGCTGCCTGATCCAGAATTCCTCCTGGAGATTCTAGCCCTGGCGGAGTCTCTCCAGGCCCCCGTCCAGTCTGCATGAGGCACCCAGGGTACATTCAGCCCTAAGCAGAGGGACAGCACTGAGAACAATTCCCTTACCCATCTGTACAACAGATATTTCAGAGTCCAAAAGCTGTTTAGTGTCTACAATTTGGGGGGAGGGACAATGGAGAAAAATCTATGTATAAATCCAAAGCATGTTTCTGCTCTCTTATAAGGATGCACAGTGCACTGCATTTACCTGCATAATCTGTTTGTTCGCAAAAGAATGCAATCCCAGTCTGACTCAATAAAACCGAAAGATGGAACATGTCACGGGGCAGAGCTGTGTCATGAAAATTGCACTTTAACAGTGAGAAAAGTGTTATTAAAAACCTGAGAGCTCGACTGATATTGTAACGGCACTGGCCTGTATTGGGACTTAAGAGTGGTGCAATGCTGAATCTGCACAAGTTTTTTCATGAAGTTGATGAAGTGGAAATCCATCAACTTCATGAAAAAACTCGTGCAGATCAGATAGATATCATCTGCTGAATTTAGCTGTATGAAGTGCAATGCTAAACTGCCCTGGGTGGGTGGAGGTCTGGGAGTCACTGCATCACCCTGGCAGGGGAACTCCAGGAGACAGAATCCCTCCTGGAGTTACCCAAAACACAGGTGGGAGTGGTCACCCTGCTCTTGTTATAGAATAGTAGGGTTGGAAGAGATTCATCTCGTCCAACCCCCTGCTCAAAGCAGGACCAACACCAACTAAATCATTCCAGCCAGGGCTTTGTCAAGCCGGGCCTTAAAGACCTCTAAGGATGGAGATTCCACCACCGCCCTAGGTAACCCATTCCAGTGCTTCACCACCCTCCGAGTGAAATAGTTTTTCCTAATATCCAGCCTACACCTCCCCCACTGCAACTTGAGACCATTACTCCTTGTTCTGTCATCTGCCACCACTGAGAACAGCCGAACTCCATCCTCTTTGGAACCCCACTTCAGGTAGTTGAAGGCTGCTATCAAATCCCCCCTCACTCTTCTCTTCTGCAGACTAAATAACCCCAGTTCCCCTCAGCTTCTCCCCGTAAGTCATGTGCCCCAGCTCCCTAATCATTTTCGTTGCCCTCCGCTGGACTCTCTCCAATTTGTGCACATCCCTTCTGTAGTGGGGGGGACCAAAACTGGATGCAATACTCCAGGTGTGGCCTCACCAGTGCCAAATAGAGGGGAATAATCACTTCCCTCAATCTGCTGGCGATGTTCCTACTAATACAGCCCAATATGCCATTGGCCTTCTTGGCAACAAGGCACACTGTTGACTCATAGCCAGCTTCTTGTCCACTGTAATCCCCAGGTCCTTTTCTGCAGAACTGCTGCTTAGCCAGTCGGTCCCTAGCCTGTAGCGGTGCATGGAATTCTTCCCTCCTAAGTGCAGGACTCTGCACTTGTCCTTGTTGAACCTCATCAGGTTTCTTTTGGCCCAATCCTTCAATTTGTCTAGGTCACTCTGGACCCTTTCCCTACCCTCTGTCATATCTACCTCTCCCCCCAGCTTAGTGTCATCTGCGAACTTGCTGAGGGTGCAATTAATCCCATCATCCAGATCATTAATAAAGATGTTGAACAAAACTGGCCCCAGGACCGACCCTTGGGGCACTCCGCTTGATACCAGCTGCCAACTAGACATTGAGCCATTGGTCACTACCCGTTGAGCCCTTAGGAGCAGACAGTATGCTGTCTCCCAAACAGCCACTGAGCTCTGCTGTCTGTCTGGAGGGACGAAGAGCCATGGCCCAAAATATGCCAATTCTCATTGCTGAAGATTCCTTACTGTGGTGTATTGAGGACTGTTTTGGAATTGCAAGCTGTTCCTTTAGGACAGAGGTCTCCAAAATGTGGGGTGTGCATGCCCCCCTAGGGGGATGTGGACGAACATCCAGGGGGGCAGGGCAAGGTCCAGGCCAGTCCCCATGATGATGGGGAGGGAGCACTATCCAGCCCCTCTCTGCCCCCAGCTGCATCCCTGGCTCCTGGCCCTGGGTCTGGCCCCATCCCCATCCCCAGCCTCAGTGCAGCTCTGCTTCTGGCCCTGTTCCAGCCCCAAGCCTTGGCTGCTAGCCGTGGCTCCATTCCCAGCCTCAGGGCAAGGCCAGAAGCGGAACTGCACTAGCTGTGGGCCTGACTGCCAGCCCCAAATGTAGCCCTGCTGCGGCTCCACTCCTGCCCCCAGTCTTGGCCCCTGGCCGTGGCCCCGTTCTTGGCCCCAGACCTATCCCCAGCTGCAGCCCCAGCCTCAGCCCCCTTACCCTTGTCTGCGTCCCACCCCCCGTTTGGAGCCGTGGCCCCACTCCCAGCCCTAGCTCCTGGGGGGTGCAGATGGGTAAGGCGAGGGGTGTGATCCTTTGGGGACTGCTCCTTTAGGAGTAGAGTTTCCTGGTCCTGCTTGCAAGCAGTGGGGCTCTGAAGGGAAGTGTGATATCTGGGCTTAGCTGTAGGCAGTTTAGATTTTGCAGTCAGCCAGCCGAGACTAAGGTGGGTTGAGTTGTGCCTCACTGTTTCAGGGAGAAGCCTGGTTTCTCCCTCTCTGTTTTGGGGTTCTTGTGTGGTTTTGTTCTGAATTTTAACAAACAAAGATGTGTTATGTTGCAACTTTCCAGCAAGAGTATTTGTTTTTCTCTGACTTATGTGTGTGTGCTGTGAACATAACAGTGCTGCAGAGTCAACTGAGAATAGGTGCAAGGGCTAGTAGCCTTCAGTAGCCTCCACATACAGTTGTGTGAGGGTGTGGCCCATGCCTCAGAGCATTGGTGATCTGAAGGCAGGACAGACCTGTTAAAAGATCGGCATAGACCAAAAATGTGACCAGGTGCACACATGTTATATTGTATTATGCAGTGTGCATCATGACATGCATGAGAAGTGTAATATAATGTGACACGGAGATGTGTGTATGTATTTTATCTACAGGAGCTCATGCATTATGCGTGTCTGTGTGACACCTACAGTGAGAGACATGCAACACCTGCTCCCAGGGGCTGTGTTTGGAGTGGTAAGCCATACTCAGGCTCAGCAGCAGGTGGAGAGAGTGCTGCTCATGGATGCACTGAACAGCTTTATGGTCCCTGGGCTGGTTACTGCAGGTATGCTGAATGTTTCAGGATCAAACAGTACAATAAATGCGCAATAAATTGAAATGGAAATGGTTCACTCCTCTAATACAGGTGGCTCGAAGGCAGAGGAGATCCTGTAGAGAAATCGTGTGGTGCAAGGCCTAGGGAGAGTGGTGTCAGCATGAGAATTCGGTAATGCTTGATGTCTGATTTGCAGAGCAGCAGTGGTGGTGGTTTTCTGGGATTGCTGTACAGAGGCTGTGAGGGTTGGAGAGAGACTGGGGTGCTGAGCTGAATTGTAGTTGGCTTTTGGCTACTGGGGAAGGAAGCGTCAGCCTCAGAATATTTGGCCATGGGTGGAAATAACAGCAGGCAAATCTCCTCTGTCCACAATGTGCGGAAGGCAGACCGACTTTGGGGGAATGTTCTGGGAGGAAAGGGGGGACTGCATGAAATGGGGAACAAAAGACTTAACAAAAGATTTTCGGCTTAGTGGCCCTGAAAGAGCCATGTCATTCTAGGAAGGAAAGAGAGCTCATCCCTCTCTCCTTCAGGATACCACTAATTCCCATTGACCACTATGGTGCCCTGAGGGGGGAGAACTGGGTGCAGGGGCCCTGATTTCCCCATTGGGATTGGGAGTGTATGTGGTGTTGTGGGAGGGAAGGTGGTATCTTTATATCAGTATTGTACCTCCTAGATCCTGGGAACCAGAACTGCTCCTGGCATAAATTAGAACAATCCAGGGGCTGTTGTATCTTATACTCTGCAACAGCAGCCCAGAATAGCCAAACACAGTGCGCTACATGTGCCTCCTCTCGCTGCAGCAGGGGATAAGGGGGAAGAATGTAGGGCCATCTTGCTGAGGGATGTGCTGACCGCCACTTCCCGCAGCCCCCATTGGCCTGGGACATCGAACTGCAGCCGGTGGGAGCTGTGATCGGCCGAACCTGCGGACACGGCAGGTAAACAAACCAGTCCAGCCCGCCAGGGGCTTTCCCTGACGGGCCGTGAGCCAAAGGTTGCTGATTCCTGGGATAGATGTTAGAAAGGAAGATAATTAAAGGAGAGCTCCCTGTTAAACATACCAGGGGAATAGCCTGGAATTAAAACTATTTGGAGCCAATTGTTAATTTACAAATAATAAATAATCTGTGTTCACATAGCAAGTCTCATCTCATTTACACACCATAGCCCTGACCCTGCAGTATGTGGACCCCTTCACCCACATGGAGTTCATTACAGCGTCCAGGCTGCCCATCCTAACTGGTTTAAATTGGCTTGACAGCCAGATGCCATGGAAACCCTCTATTCCTGCCAGGCTGGTAACCAGAGCTAAACCTTCCACATGATCCCCTTAGCAAGCTGAGGGTTAAAACCTTCCCTAAGGCAGCAAGAGACCCCACAGCTTCCATTGACTTGGCTTGTTAGCCTGCCCTTCAGGAAATTTCTATTACTTGAGGGTATTATCAGACTCAGAAGGCTAGCTATACAAACCCATTAGGGAAATGTCTGGGAAACATCATACAGGAAGCTGTGGGTGTTTTGCTTTAATACCATGCCCAGAATTGACTCTGAGCTGTAAGAACTTTTTATTTAGCCTCACAACACCCCTGTGAGGCGGTGCAGTGCTGGTATCCCCATTCCTTCACACAACTCAGTCTACCTGTGGAACTCGTTCCCATGGGATGTTGTGAAGGCCAAAAGTATAACTGGGTTAAAAAAAATTAAGTAAGTTCATGGAGGATAGGTCCATCAATGGCTATTAGCCAAGATGGTCAGGGATACAACCCTGCTCTGGGTGTCCCTAAACCCCTGACTGCGAGAAGCTGGGACTGGATAATTGCCCTGTTCTGTTCATTCCCCCTGAAGCATCTGGCCCCACCCACTGTTGGAAGACAGGATATTGGTCTAGATAGACCATTGGTCTGACCCAGTATGGTCATGCTAATGTACTTTATAGACTGGGAATAGAAGAACAGAGTGACTTGCCCAAGGTCATACATGAAGTCTGTGGCAGATCAGGGACTTGAACCAAAGTCTTATGCTAGCACCCTAGCCACTGGACCATTTTTCCTAATGTAATTATACTAGCTGTTCCCACGCACACACTGAAGTGTTGGGTTTTGATGTGAAAATTTCCTGTACACACACACTGAAAATGATGATCACTCTCCCACAGATTTCCTTCCTGCTCTATAATTTCCCCCTTGAAAGATGGGATCAACATGGCTTGGGGAGTGATGGTGCTTCCTTGTGTGACAGCACACTATTGGAGGAGGAGATGCTGTACCCTATAGAACACTGCACTCCAGTACAGCAAACTGTCACTCTGAATTATTTAATGAAGGAAGCTGCCATGTCCATGAGTCTCTTGAAAGGAAAGTTTGCTGTGTGAGTACTGAGGTAAGCAGGTTTGCATGCAGCTGCCCACAAGAGGCCAGAACAGGTGCAGTTGTTGCATTAATTAATCAGCGATTCTGACTGCGTCAAAGAAAATCAAGTTAACAATAG
Organism: Lepidochelys olivacea; assembly: GCF_965140295.1. Taxonomy (NCBI): domain Eukaryota; kingdom Metazoa; phylum Chordata; order Testudines; family Cheloniidae; genus Lepidochelys; species Lepidochelys olivacea. The sequence goes on from NC_140416.1 coordinate 107,808,331, forward strand.
CTGATGTGTAAGAAAGACCTAGGGAACATCGATGATCATACAGTTCTTTAGTCAAACTAAGCCAGGAGAATTGTCTCTCTAATTTGCTCTTGCCACTTCAGATGCACTATTTTTAGGGAGCAGTGACTGGGTCAGGCCCTTCCAACAATGGCTAAACATTTAACAGCTGAAGGCGTAACAAATACATTTAATAAGGAACCGCCATACTGGGTCAGAACAATGGTCCATCCAGCCCAGTAGCCTGTCTTCTGACAGTGGTCAATGCCAGATTCTTCAGAGGGAATGAACAGAACAGGTCAGTTATCAAGTGATCCAGCATCTGGCAGTCAGTGGCTTAAGATATGTCTACACTGGAATTAAAAACCGAAGGCTGGCCCGTGCCAGCTGTTTTGGGATCACGGGGCTCAGGTTAAGGGGCTGTTTAATTGCAGTATAGACATTTGTCCTCGGGCTGCAGCCCAGGCTCCAGGACCCTGCAATCCCAGAGCTCAAGTTGCAGCCTGAGCCCAAATTTCTATGCTGCAGTTTTAGAGCCCCTTAACCTGAGCCTGAGTCAGCTGGCACAGGGCAGCCGCGGATATCCAATTGCAGTGTAGACATGCCCTTAGGGACACCCAGAACATGGGGTGCATCCCTGACCATCTCGGCTAATAGCCATTGATGGACCTATCTTACATGAACTTATTTAATTCTTTTTTGAACCCAGTTATGTTTTTCTGACCTTCATAAAATCTTTTCCTCTTTTCCAAGCTGAACAGTCCCAGTCTTCTTAATCTCATCTCATATAGAAACTGGTCTATACCTCTAATAATTTGTTTTGCCTTTCTCTGTACCTTTTTCAATTCTAATATCTTTTTTCTTTTGAGCTGGGGTGACCAGAACTGTATGCAGTATGCAAGATGTGGGCATACCATGGATTTATGTGGTGGCATTATGATATTTACTGTCTTATTATCTATCCCTTTCCTAATGATTCCTAACACTCTGTTAGCTTTTTTGACTGCTGCCCATCGAGCAGATGTTTTCAGAGAACTAACTACAATGACTCTAAGATCTTTCTTGAGTAGTAACAGCTACTTTAGATCCTATCAGTTTGTATGTGTAAGCAGTGTCTGGATGAGCTCTCCCCTGACATCTCGTGGTGAGCTGTAGAAAAAGACTTAAGAAGCTGTTCTCATTTGCATGGACACACCTACCCTGCCTAGGTGCTCAGCATGATGGAACTGTTTGCCCAAATGATCACTTGTGGCTGGTGTTGGATCCCTAGTCTACTTGTTATTGGGGCAGGAGTAATAAAGTGCTGCTATCCTTGTTGTGTGAATCGAGGGCAGCAGAACTGTACCTGGCCTACCCCAATGGAGGGACTCACCCTCAACTGAATAGCACTCACTAGGCAGGGGACATGTGTTCCTAAAGCCTAATTGGGGTGGACTGGACTGCACCTGACCTTGTTTTGTTTTGTTTTGTTCCGTTCCTAGATACTATTTGACCTGTCCTCTCTCCATGGTATAATAAAAGCTAACTTAAACACAATTGGGAGTCTTGTTACATACTGCAGAGCTGAAGTCACTGATACCTAGGTCTAAGTATTAGACCTACTTTGGGACACTGTCTCTGTTGCAAGAGACTGCTCCACTAACAGCTGAAATCACTGAGAGCTGTGTTAAGTATGGGGGGCCCCTGGAGACATCTTGGTGAGTGGGCAGCTGATGGAGAGGTGGGGGGAGGATGGGTGGCTGGTAGAGAGGCATGACCAGCAGGGTGGCTGGTGGAGAGTTTTGGCAAGCGGCCAGCAGAGAAGCTGGTTGAGAGGGCCAGAGCAGAGCCCCCCCAGAGGCAAGACAATCAGCTGTTGGGGCGACGAGCGAGTGCCCAAGCAGTACAGCATGTAAGGTGCCTCCTTACCCACCCGCTGCCTTCCACACAGGGTGGGAGGTGAACTCTGTGGATGAACCTCTGAACTCTGGGGCTGCACTGGCCAAGGACAGCAACTGTGAGTGGGGTACAGAGAAGGGATGGGCACGTTAAAGGGACTTTTGGGTTGTTGGACTTAAGACCCTGAAGGGAAAAGGACACGGCGCAACTTATTTGGGGGTGGGTCTTTTGCTCATGGATTTTGTTTATGAGCCCTAGTTGCGGTGTTTTCCTAAATTAATGCTGAGTTAATTCCCTCCTTTTATTAAAAGGTTTTGCTACACTCAGACTCTGTGCCTGCGAGAGGGGAAGTATTGCCTCTTAGAGGTGCCCAGGGGGTGGAGTGTAATTGTCCCAGGTCACTGAGTGAGGGCTTGAGCCGTTTTTTTGTTGTGTTGTTGAAAAGAAACCTCTAGATTCTGAACCTGGCCCTTGTTGCTGCTGGCTTCACCTGGCAGAAGGGTTACGTATGTATAGTTGGGATTATGTTTTCCAGTGTGCATTACTTTGCATTTATCAACGTTGAATTTCATCTGCATTTTGTTGCCCAGGCACAAAGTTTTGTGAGATCCCTTTGTAACTCTCCGCAGTCTACTTTGGGCTTACCTCTCTTGAGTAATTTTGTATTGTCTGCAAATTTTGCCACCTCACTGTTGACCCCTTTTTCCAGATCATTTATGAATATGTTGAACAGCACAGGTCCCAGTACAGAGCCCTGGGGGACCCGGCTATTTGCCTCTCTCCATTCTGAAAACTGACTATTTATTCCTATCCTTTGTTTCTTGTCTTTTAATCAGTTACTGATCCATGAGAGGATCTTCTGTCTTATCCCATGACAGCTTACTTTTTTTAAGAGCCTTTGGTGAGGGACCTTGTCAAAGGCTTTCTGAAAGTGCAAGTACCCTATATACATTCGATCACCATTGTACACATGTTTGATCCCTCAAAGAATTCTAATAAATTGGTAAGGCGTGATTTCCCTTTACAAGAGCCATGTTGACTCTTCCTCCACAAATCATGTTCATCTATGTGTCTGATAATTCTGTTCTTTACTATAGTTTTAGTCAATTTGACTGGTAATGAAGTAAGGCTTACCGGCCTATAATTGCCAGGATTTCCTCTGGAACATCGGGTTTTTTGTTTTTTGGTTTTTTTTTTATTGGCATTACATTAGCTACCCTCCAGTCATCTGGTACTGAGGCTGATTTAAGTGATAGGTTACATACCACAGTTAATAGTTCTGCAATTTTGTATCTGAGTTCCTTCAGAAATCTTGGGTAAATACCATCTGGTCCTGGTGACTTATTACCATTTAAATTATTGATTTGTTTCAAAACCTCCTCTATTGACACCTCAATCTGGGACAGTTCCTCAGATCTGTCACCTAAAAAGAATGGGTCGTGTGTGGGAGGCTCCTTCACATCCTCAGCAGTGAAGACTGATGCAAAGAATTAATTTAGCTTGTCTGCAATGGCCTTATTTCCCTAGAGTTCTCCTTTTAGCCTCTTGATTGTCAAACAGACCCACTGATAGTTTGGCAGGTTTCCTGCTTCTGATGTACTTACAAAAACTGACAGCAAATTTTTAAAAAATCTTTTACTAGTTGCTCTTCAAATTCTTTTTTGGTCTGCCTAATTATACGTTTACGCTTGACTTGCCAGAATTTATGCTCCTTTCTATTTTCCTCAGTAGGATTTGACGTCCAATTTTTAAAAGATGCCTTTTTGCCCCTGACTGCCTCTTTTACTCTATTGTTTAGCTATGGCGACACATTTTGCTTGTCTTGCTACTTTTTTTAAATTTAGGATATACATTTAATTTGAGCCTCTATCATGGTGTTTTAAATGAGTTTCCATGCAGCTTGCAGGCATTTCACTCTTGTGACTGTTCCCTTTAATTTGTTTAACTAGTTTCCTCATTTTGTGTAGTTCCCCATTTTGAAGTTAAATGCTACTGTGGTGGGCTTCATTGGTATTCCCACCACCACCACAAAGATGTTAAATTTAAATATATTGTGATTGTTATTACCGAGAGGTTCAGCTATATTCACCTCTTGGACCAGATCCTGTGCTCTACTTAGGACTAAATCAAGAATTGCCTCTTCCCTTGTGAGTTCTAGCACTAGTTGCTCCAAGAAGCCGTCATTAGTAAGATTTTTTTTTAAAGTGTCAGATTAATAGTCCTGGAGACTGGAATCCTCTTTCTAACCACAGAACAGACACAGCATGGGCAGATGTGGTACAAGCGTTATCATCTCATAGCTGCCCTGCCGATGTGCCTCAACCCAGAACTGAATGGCCCACTTCTAGGAGTGTGAAGTGGCTGTTTGTTCTCTAGGCCTGTTCCCCCACTTTGATGAGACTTTCAGAGTAGCAGCCGTGTTAGTCTGTATTCGCAAAAAGAAAAGGAGGACTTGTGGCACCTTAGAGACTAACCAATTTATTAGAGCATAAGCTTTCGTGAGCTACAGCTCACTTCCTCAGATGCATATCGTGGAAACTGCAGCAGGCTTTATATATACACAGAGAATATGAAACAATACCTATTCCCACCCCACTGTCCTGCTGGTAATAGCTTATCTAAAGTGATTTCCAGCACAAATCCAGGTTTTCTCACCCTCCACCCCCCCACACAAATTCACTGGTGGGCTATCACCAGCAGGAGAGTGAATTTGTGTGGGGGGGTGGAGGGTGAGAAAACCTGGATTTGTGCTGGAAATCACTTTAGATAAGCTATTACCAGCAGGACAGTGGGGTGGGAATAGGTATTGTTTCATATTCTCTGTGTATATATAAAGCCTGCTGCAGTTTCCACGATATGCATCTGAGGAAGTGAGCTGTAGCTCACGAAAGCTTATGCTCTAATAAATTGGTTAGTCTCTAAGGTGCCACAAGTCCTCCTTTTCTTTTTGATGAGACTGTCATCAATTATGTTGGTAACTTTTACAGTGTGGATACCTGTCCACTAAGGATTGGACAGACACCACCAAATCACTTCACACAGACTAACAAACAGACACTGATGATGCATAAAATTTGAGACTTTGGGAACACAGATCTTTGCATCCTAACAATTACACTAAAATATACAATAATTCTTTAAGCCATATGCACAATAGGCAAATACTTTTAAATGTGATATATCTTTGATAGGGAAAATATTTCTCTCAAAGAAGTCACTAAATGTTTACACTCTCAGTGGAACAAAAATAGTTCAGATGATGAGTTCCCAGGCTACATCAGCAACTAAGTACATTCTGGTAAACTACTTCAATCACGTATTAAAACTTCGCATCAAAAGTTAGAACAGGAAACTAATTTAGAAGACAATTGAGTTTGAATAATAAACCAGTCTGGGGTAATGTTCTTAGCTCATCTGGATCTTTAAGGAGGCAGTATTCCAAAACAACTCATCTTACAATTAAAGATTAAATGAAATAAGGTTCTGTGACTATTTCAGAAGATCTAACTTGGCACAAATAGAATGCATATAAAATTTTTCATTAGTAATAGTAAAAACCAGTAATTTGTGATTTGCACAGATAAAACACATTTAAAACCAAAAAGGCTTTCAAAAGAGCTTGTCTTTTCTCAATTTGTGAGGTTGGTAAATGTCCTGATGATGATTATTACTATTAAGGTTTTGGAAGGGACTACACTACACTTCGATAGTGCCTTTCATTTGATATTAGGGTGTTTCATGGAGATACCAATAAAAGCTGTCTCAATTGTTTTTTGAGGTAGGATATACAGTGGACTTTTCACTCCTCTCTGAAGTGCAGACAACCACCTCTTGGGTGGAGTATTGTTTCCTGTTAGCCATTTACCTTCTGGCTTTCTTCCAAACTTAGATCTTCCATATGGCAACACACACACTGTTGCTAGATTCCTGGCCTCTCTACACAGACTCTCTCTCATTTTAATGAGCCATCTTTTGCATCTATGACCTTTCATCTCAAGGTCTCAAAGCACTTAATGGTGAATATTATATCCCTACCTTATAGTTAACAAAACTTTGGCACAGAGCAATGGAGTAAGTTATTTATTATTTGTATTGTGGTAGTACCTAGTACCACTGTGCTTGATACTGCACAAACATGGAACAACTCCAGCCTCTGTGCCAAAGAGTTGACAATCTGATTAATCTGCACAGTTAACTCTTGCCATTTTTTTTATTGTGAAACTCACAATAAATATTTGGTGTTTTACTTAAAGCCCCAGCTCCTGGATTCATGTGAATATGTGAGAATCTCAGCTTTCATTTTTAAAACAAGTGTGTTTCTAGTCCTTCTGTCTGCAGAGAAAAGTTTGAAAATATGACCCGAGTGTACCCTAAAGTTTTAAAAAAACCAAAAGGCACATAAAGAGAATACAAAATGTATTTCCAAGCCAGTCTCATGATTTTTGAACATTTGGGATTGGCGATACTGTTAAATGCATGCTGCAATTTTTAGCTAAAATCATGACTTTCATCTGAGATCACAGCTTCATTCTTGATGCATCAATTAGCAATAATAGATCTGTGGGAGACTGAGATCATATTTCTAGGACTAGTGCTCCTGGATGTGCAATTGTGGTAACTATAGTAGCACGCTGCACTGAATTCTAAAGAACATTCTCTTTGGGGGTGGTTCAAAGTAACTCTGTAGGCATAATACAAAATGCGACCAATTCACTGTCGTCTAGGGGGACTGCAGCTCCATTCTTTCCTATAGGGAGACGGGAAAGAGATGAGGCGTGTCCGTATCAGAGGTGATGCTGGAGAGAAGTAGACATGGGTCCTGAGTTCCAAAGCTCAGAGGGGTCTGGCTCCAGGGTTTTGGTTCAGGTCCCATTTGTAAAAAGGAAACAGACTAGCAATATGGCATCATGTCCCAGGTGACCAGGCTTTTTACAATAACTTACCCTCCACTAGGTGATACAGCCAGAGGTACCAGTACTGAAGAGATCAAGGTGGGCTGAGGACAGAACAACATCTGAAGCAGCCAAACATTCTCTGGAAAGGCAAGGCAAGTGTGAAGTTAGTTAGTTAATTAGTACCCATTACACCTCTGGTGTTTAGGGCAGTGACAAAGCTCCTCTACTCCTGTCTGTTTCTGGCAAGTCTTTCAATGGTTCCCCAGCTGTGCCCCAGGTTTTTCAGCTCAGCTCCACAGCTCTATGCCATGTTGTTTTTGGACGGCCTTGTTTTTGCTTGCCTTCAGGTGTCCATCTTATTGCTACTCTGGTGCTGGAATCAATTTCCATCCAAAGCACATGACCGATCCATCTCCAACACCTCCTGGTAATGATAGTGCTCATATCTTCTTGGCAAGTGTGAAGCTGCTCAGTAAAGAGAAATGGCTGCAAGGTCCTGGAATAAAACCCTGTTCATTCTTGGAGGGTGTTTCTGTGCCTAAATGTTCCTTGCAAGCCTCTCTCTCTTCTGAGTGCTACATACTATCTATTGATCCAGCTATTGCAATTTTTACACTAGGTGGAGCCTCAGTTTCCTAGAGATTTAGTTCTCTTCACAGTCTCTTCTGTTCTGTTCTAGATAGGTTCTTGTATCATGTTCATTGCCATAGTATCTGACAATCTTCTAACAGTGCATTAAGCAATGTGACTAGCATTCATCAAGTGCTGTTTGTTCTCTCATCCTCTCTGCAAGGAAAGAACTGTATGGAATGGAGTCTCTTGTTTTGGTAGGGTGGATTGTTTGTCTTTTTAAAATATTCATGTTGCTATGTTTATGTTAGAGAAGGCAAGGTAAAAGAAAGGTGCCTTGCACTTGGAGTGAAAGGTGGCAAGGTTTGTGATGATCCCTCAGGTCCTGGGAGTGGTCATTCCACAGTCTCAGGCCCTCCCTGGGGAAAGCTCTGTCTCCCGCACAGATGAGCTTTGAACCTTGTTTGCAGAGAATTCCACTGTGCTAGAGGAGCGAAGTTGTCAACCACAGTCTTCACCCCAAAGCTTTAGATGGTCTCTTAGATATTCTGGGTCCAGGGCATGGAGCACGGTGAAGATAGGGACTGAGATACTGAAGATGATTTGACATTCTATGGGAAGCGAGTGAAGAGAGTGGAGGATATGTGTAATGTGCTTACAGTAGCCTGTGTTGCTGAGGAGATGAGCTGTAGTGTTCATGCTAATTCCTGAAATCTTGGGGCGGGAGGGTTGTTCCTGCTATCCCAGTCACATCATTTACATATTTTATTCACTCTTAAGCCTCTTATTCCTTTATTTGTGTCCATAACTTTTAGCTTCCTCCTTGTGTAAATCTGACCTTGTGGCCTATGGTAGAGATCTGAACAGCTGAAGCCAGCATGTGGAGTCTTGTACCCTGCATGCTGTTTCCTGGACAGGGAGACAGTGAGCTCACACTATTGGAGCTTACTGTCCCCTGGTACATCTGTGCCTAGTGACACATGCAAGTAACATAGAGAATGTGATGCTGTTGTAAGTTTCTCCACAGCAGGGAGGAGTGCTGGCAGTAATCTATTTACAGTATGAATGTGCCAGCTGAGTATTTCAGCTTTGCACCAAAATTCTCTTGCTACCTCCAAATGAAATCTGATTGTCCATCAAAATGCATTGTGCTTGGCAAATTTTCAGTGTCCCTGCGGAGCAAGGGTGCGGGGGAGTTTTCTGTAGCTATATAGTGTACTTCTGTTTCCACAGAGAAGACACTGCTCTCCTATGGGTGCAAATCAGGAGCAACTTGAATTAAGTCATGGGAATTACACCTCAGTGTGAGCTAGCACCTGAACATAAGAATGGCCATACTGGGTCAGACCAATGGCCCATCTAGCCCTGTATCCTGTTTTCCAACAGCGGCCAGTGCCAGATGCTTCAAAGGGAGTGAACAGAACAGGGCAATTTATCGAGTGATCCACCCCATGCGTTCAGTGCCAGCTTCTGGCAGTCAGAGATATAGGGGCACCCAGAGCATGGGGTTGTGTCCCTGACCATTTTGGCTAATAGCCATTGATGGACCTATCCTCTCTGAACTTTTCTAGTCCTTTTTGAACGCAGTAATACTTTTGGCCTTCACAACATCCCCTGGCAATGAGTTCCACAGGTTGACTGTGAGATGTGTGAAGAAGTACTTCCTTATGCTTGTTTTAAACCTGTTGCCTATTAATTTCATTGGGTGGTTCCTGGCTCGTGTGTTATGAGGAGGAGTAAATAATGCTTTCTCCACACGATTCAGCATTTTACAGCCCTCTGTCGTAATCTCCTCTCAGTCACCTCTTTGCTGAGATTAACAGCCCCAGTCTTTTTAAACTCTCCTCATATGGAAGCAGTTCCATACCCCAAATAATTTTTGTTGCCCTTCTCTGTACCTTTCCCAATTTTAATATATCTTTTTTTGAGATGGGGTGGTCAGAACAGCCTGCAGTATTCAAAGTGTGGGGGTACCATGGATTGAATTTATGGGTATACTTATGGTCTTATGTTCTTAGAGCTAGGGAATCACACTTCTCTGCTCAAAAGTAGATGTTGCCTGAGTGAGAGATCATGCTCCGTATACTGTATATTTCGTGAGAAAAGCTGAGTCCCAGAATACAAGGTTCTGCATCCACTTCTGCACATGCAACTGAGACTTTGAGAATGGGTGTGTCTTTTCCATGAGCAACTGGCCTTTTTTGTTTTCTTGCTGCAAGTGTAATGAATGGAAAACAGGGCAGTGCCCCCTTCTGCAGACACTATCAGCTGTGAATTAGAGGCTGACTGAGAACGTGGCCCAGCATATCATAGCTGCTGAGATTTGTTCTGCTCCATGTGACATCTCATGCAAATTCTTGAATGAATGAATTTGCATAATTAACAACATTTGCATATTACCACAGATGTAAGCTTATCATCAACACACCCTGCCCTGAGCAGTGGTGAAGGAGCTGCACAAAACTTGGCAGCTCTCGCTGGGGTGGGTAGGTGGATAAGTACTAGAGGGAGTCTGAGTGGGTAGCTAGCTGGGTGGCTACTGGGGTTGGGGGTGTTACTGGAGAGTAGGTGGGGGCTGGTGCTACTGTGGGTTAATGGGCTGCTGTGGGAGTGGGTGGGTACTGTGCTGCTGCAGAGCAGGGTTCTCTTGTGAGGGTAGGAAATGTTGGGCTGCTACTGCTGGGTAGATGGGTGGAGGTACAGTTGGACTCCTGGAGTCCAGGGGGCTGGGAGAAGCCTAGTGCAACTGGCTTCAGGGGAAGGGAACCAGGGCAGGTGTATTGGGCCCCTCCTCTTTGACTGTGCCTCAGCCACCTTCTCCATCTGCCACCGCCTCCTCCCGGTTGCTTGTTCCTGGCCCTGGGTCAGTACCTTGCTTGCTCAGCAGGTGCCAAAGCAGTCTCCAGCCACCAACAGCTAGAAGTGCAGGTGATGCCTGCAGATGTCGCTCAGCCAAGTCGGGCATGTGAGGATCCAGTTGGCTGTGGGAATGTGTGACAGGGCTGCCAAATGTGTGAGCTATTCCAGGGCTGGCAAATGTGTAAAACTGACATGTGACTATGACAGGGAGACTTAGGAGAGGAGAATAAAGCAGACAAGGGAGTGTGTCTGTAAGCAGGAAAGAAGTTAAAACATCAAGGGTCAGAGTCTGATGGGAATATTTGCCTGATCAGCTGCAATACTTGACCCTGTGATCGTGAGAAGATCATGAGGGCCAGCCCTGGACATTGTAATTAGGGACATTTGAGGAGAATCCCCTTTCCCACCCCTTTGCTCCACTTGAAATTTGAGATGAGTTGGATCTGTGTAGTTCATCTCTAGAACAGGGGCTGGTGGCAGGACAGAGGGAAATTGGATGTGGTGTTCCTTTAATCCACCTCCCAGTCAAAACCCAAATTGTGGGGAAGGCTTTTGGCAGAGACTGAATGGGGACTGAATTCACTAAATCAAAAGGCAGAGTTCTCATATCCCACTGGGACAGCCAAAAAGCCACTGCTGCAGAGAAGTGGTGTAAAGAAAGGAAGCACCAAGCAAAGCCTGCTGCAGCCTGGTGACTGGTTTCTGGTACATTGCATGAGGGTAGAAGTGCTAGAGGGGTTAGAGTAAATGTTGGCAAGGAGTGGGAAGGCCCAGACTCTGCTTGACAGGCCCACTCCAGAAGGCTGTATGGTTGCTTTTAGAAATACTTTGAAATATTGAGACACAAATAGATCATATTTCAGAGGTAAGAGCCTGTTCTTCTGCTCCATAACATGGTACAATGTGAAGTGTAAACTGCAGTCCATAATGACCCATACAACATAAGTTGTCCATTGGAATAAAAATATTCCACTATTGATAGCTCATCTGGACACCACTTATTGCAAATGGCTTATATATAATGTACTCATACAGTTAAGAGAAATATTGAGACACAAATAGATCATATTTCAGAGATAAGAGCCTGTTCTTCTGCTCCATAACATGGTACAATGTGAAGTGTAAACTGCAGTCCATAATGACCCATACAACATAAGTTGTCCATTGGAATAAAAATATTCCACTATTGATAGCTCATCTGGACACCACTTATTGCAAATGGCTTATATATAATGTACTCATACAGTTAAGTGTTGGTTGAGCAAAGCCTGCTTAACCCCACAAGTCCAGGCAAACACTCAAGGCTAACTCTCTGCCTGCAGAATGCTTTAGGAGTTATAGTTACAGAGAGTTTTAAGAGGAAAGATTAAGACAAATGTACAAAACACACAGACTGCAGAACAATCAAGTTGCTCAGGGGGAGAAGTTGATTACTTCTCTTCTCTACAACTCTCATTGCCACAGGGAGAGCGCATGCCTTTTGTCTACTGGCCCAGGGCCTAAAAAAGAAAGTGCAATCACACCCACAGGCAGTGACTTCCTTTTCTCCTGCCCTCTTCCTGCCCCGCTCCAACTCAGAAATATTAATACAATACCAGCTGCTTTTGGTGCTGCTGCCTAGAATCATCTCTGTGTTTTCTTCAATAGCAAGGGAACTGGAAAACTTTTTTAAAGCAGTGCTTTGAGCCAGGCTTACTACAGTGACTGACTCTAAATCCCACTTGGTACTGGCAACAGGACCTCTTCTCCAGAGCTGGATATTCTCTCTTGTCTACAGTGAGGGAAAACTGAGACAAGGGCGGTTCCTACACTAGGAGCACTTCACCAGTATAGAAATCATACCCGCAAAGCACTCCCAGTGTGAACACAACTGCATTGTCAAAACAGTGCTTCATACTGGTGCAGGAAAATCATCCCATGAATGAAACAAGCTGTACAGGTACAAGTGCAGTTTTGCCTGTATAGTGGCATCTGTACCAGGGGCTGCTGCTGGCACAGCCGTGTCCGTCAGGGATTCCACCTCTTCACATCCCTGACCAACAGAGCTATGTTGGCAGAAGTCTGTGGTGTAATCTGCAGGCTTGGATTTTCAAAGGTGCCCAAGGGAGTTAGGTGCTCAACTCCCATTGAATTTCAGTGGGATTTGGGCACCTACTTCACTTAAGCTGCTTTGTGTAATTTGCTAAACGTTTCTTAGCCCTGGTCTACACTACGGGGTGAGGTCGAATTTAGCTGCGTTAGGTCGATTTTAAAATGAATGCATCTACACAACCAATCCCATTCTGTCGACCTAAAGGGCTCTTAAAATCGACTTCTGTACTCTTCCCCGGCAAGGGGAGTAGCGCTAAAATCGACCTTGCTGGGTTGAATTTGGGAAAGTGCAGACGCAATTCGATGGTATTGGCCTCCGGGAGCTATCCCAGAGTGCTCCAATGTGACTGCTCTGGACAGCACTTTGAACTCCGATGCGCTAGCCAGGTACACAGGAAAAGCCCCGGGAAATTTTGAATTTCATTTCCTGTTTGGTCAGCGTGGAGAGCTCAGCAGCACAGGTGACCATGCAGTCCCCCCAGAATTGCAAACAAGCTCCAGCATGGACCGAAAGGGAGAACCTGGATTTGATTGCTGTATGGGGAGAAGAATCTGTGCAGGCTGAATTCTGATCAAAGAGAAGAAATGCTAATATATATGCCAAAATCACGCAGGGCATGGTGGAGAGAGGCTACAACAGGGACACACAGCATTGCCGCGTGAAAGTTAAGGAACTCAGGCAAGCCTACCAAAAGACAAAGGAGGCAAACGGTCACTCCAGGTCAGAGCCCCATACATGCCGTTTCTATGATCAGCTGCATGGCCTTCTAGGGGGGACCCTACCACTACCCCACCACTGTCCGTGGACACCTGCAAGGGGGGAGTCTCATGCAACAGGGAGGAGGATTCTGTGGATGAGGAAGAGGAGGAGGAGAATGAGCAGCAGGCAAGCAGTGAATCCGCTCTCCCCGGAAGCCAGGACCTTTTCATCACACTGGAGCCAATACTCTCCCAAGGCGGGATCCCCGACCCTGAAGCTGGAGAAGGCAGCTCTGGTGAGTGCACATTTGTAACTACAGTACAGGGTTTAAAAGCAATAGTGTTTAATGTTTGATTTGCCCTGAAGAATTGGGATGCATTCGCGGACAGTATAGCTACTGGAAAAGTCTGTTCACATGTCTGGGGATGGAGCGGAAATCCTCCAGGGACATCTCCATGAAGCTCTCCTGGAGGTATCTGAAAGCCTTTGCAGAAGGTTTCTGGGGAGGGCTGCCTTATTTCATCCTCCACGACAGGACACTTTACCACACCAAGCCAGTAGCAAGTAGTCTAGAATCACTGCAGCACAAAGCATGGCAACGAACGGCCTGGATTTTGGTTGCATTCAAGCAACATTCAGTCCATATCTTTCTGTATTAGCCTTAGGAGAGTGATATCATTCATGGTCACCTGGTTGAAATAGGGCAATTTTTGTAAGGAAACGGTAAAAAGACCCCGTTCATGCTGGGTTGTTTGTGCTTGGCTAAAAGGGGTCATCCCAGAGAATAGCCATGCGGTGGGGTGGGGAGAGGTGTGTGCTGCACATCCACTCAAAAACCGCAGCCCCTCCTTTTAAATGTGAAACCCAACTGGCATTGCTTGCTATGGGAAAGGATGGCGCTGCAGTTTGAAACCATTCCCACATGTTATGAAGGCGTAAGAAGCCAACCAAAAGGCTTACCATGGCTGCCTGGAAACCAAATTCTGTTGCCCAGCTGTTTGTGATGTGTCACCATACCGGCAGGCGCTCAATATAAAAGGCAAAATGCGACCTTGTACCTAAAGCACATGTGCTGTCTGCTGTGAATTGCTTGATTCACTGTGAAAGAGTCTCTTTTTTGTTCTCAGAAATGTATCATCTTAAATTTTACTCTCCCTTTTTATATCCCCCCAGGTGCAAATGTTTCCCCCTATCATCTCCGTTCCTGATCGCAGATTAGAAGGTGAAAAAAACGCACTCACGATGACATGTTTTCTGAGCTCATGCAGTCCTCCCGTGATGATAGGGTACAGCTTAATGCATGGAGGCATTCAGTGGCAGAGGCCAGGAAAGCATTAAGTGAGCGGGAAGAGCAAAGGCAGGAGGTGATGCTGGGGCTAATCGGGGAGCAAATGGACATGATGAAGTGCCTGTTGGAGCTGCAGGAAAGCCAACAAGAGCACAGACCCCCACTGCATCCATTGTATAACCGCCTGCCCTCCTCCCCAAGTTCCATATCCTCCTCACCCAGACGCCCAAGAACGCGGGGGGAGAGGCTCCAGGCACCCAGCCACTCCACTCCAGAGGATGGCCCAAGCAACAGAAGGCTGTCATTCAAACAGTTTTGATTTGTAGTGTGGCTACAATAAGCAATGTGGCCTTGTCCTTCCCTCCTCCTGCACCCCACCCCACCCAGGCTACCATGTCAGTTATCTCACTTTTTTTTTTAATTAATAAAGAAAGAATGCATGGTTTCAAAATGATAGTTACTTTATTTCCTTTGCCAGCTGTGGTCGAAGGGGGGAGGGTGGTTGGCTTACAGGGAATTAAAATCAATAAAGGGGGAGGGTTTGCAGCAAGGAGAAACACACACAACTGTCACACTGTAGCCTGGCCAGTCATGAAACTAGTTTTCAAAGCCTATCTGATGTGCAGTGCACCGAGCTGTGCTCTTCTAATTGCCCTGGCATCTGGCTGCTCAAAATCGGCCGCCAGGTGATTTGCCTCAACCTCCCACCCCACCATAAACGTCTCCCCCTTACTCTCACAGATATTATGGAGCACATAGCAAGCAGCAATATCAATGGGAATGTTGGTTGCGCTGAGGTCTAATCTAGTCAGCAAACAGCACCAGCAAGCTTTTAAATGTCCAAAGGCACATTCTACCACCATTCTGCACTTGCTCAGCCTATAGTTGAACTGCTCCTTACTACTGTTCAGCCTGCCTGTGTACGGCTTCATGAGCCATGGGAGCAAGGGGTAGGCTGGGTCCCCAAGGCTAACTATTGGCAGTTCAACATCCCCAACAGTAATTTTCTGGTCTGGGAAGTAAGTCCCTTCTTGCAACTGCTCAAACAGCCCGGAGTTCCTAAAGATGCGAGCGTCATGCTCCTTTCCCGGCCATCCCACACTGATGTCAGTGAAACGTCCCTTGTGATCCACCAGTGCTTGCAGCACCATTGAGAAGTACCCCTTGCGATTTATGTACTGGTTGGCAAGGTGGTCTGGTGCCAGGATAGAGATATGCGTTCCATCTATCGCCCCTCCACAGTTAGGGAACCCCATTGCAGCAAAGCCATCCAGTATGACCTGCACATTTCCCAGAGTCACTACCCTTGATAACAGATCATCAGTGATTGCACTGGCTGCTTGGATCACAGCAGTCCCCACAGTAGACTTGCCCACTCCAAATTGATTCCCGACTGACCAGTAGCAGTCAGGTGTTACAAGCTTCCACAGGGCTATTGCCACTCGCTTCTCAACTATCAGGGCAGCTCTCATCTTGGTATTCCTGCACTTCAGGACAGGGGAAAGCAACTCACAAAGTTCAACGAAAGTGGTCTTACGCATGCGAAAGTTTCGCAGCCACTGTGAATCATCCCATACCTGCAACACTATGCGGTCCCACCAGTTTGTGCTTGTTTGCCGGGCCCAGAATGGGCATTCCACTGTATCAACCAGCCCCACTGCTGCCATGATATCCCAATTGCCACAGCCCGTGCTTTCAGGAACATCTGTGTCCATGTCCTCATCACAATCGTCCTCGTGCTGGCATCTCTTAGCCCGGTTCTGCACATACTCCAGGATAATGCGCAAGGTGTTTACAATGCTCACAACAGCAGTGGTGAGCTGAGCAGGCTCCATGCTTGCTGTGGTATGGCGTCTGCATGGGTAACCCAGGAAAAAAGGCGCAAAATAATTGTCTGCCGTTGCTTTCATGGAAGGAGGGAAGGAAGGAGGGAGTGAGGGGCGACTGACGACGTACCCAAAACCACCCATGACAATGTTTTTGCCCCGTTAGGCATTGGGAGCTTAACCCAGAATTCCAATGGGCAGCACAGACTGCAGGAACTGTGGGATAGCTACCCACAGTGCAACGCTCTGTAAGTCGATGCTAGCCACGGTATTGAGGACACACTCTGCCGACTTAATGCACTTAGTGAGGACATACACAATCGACTGTATAAAATTGATTTCTAAAAATCGACTTCTATAAAATCAACCTAATTTCATAGTGTAAACATACCCTATAGTTAGAACAGCTTCCCTTTTCTAACCACTATGCAGCAATCCTGCTCTGCCACACCTGTATGACTTTGGCTTCTAACAGGTCTGACTCGTATCAGCTGGCGCCCCAGAGAGCAGTATTTCATTAAAGTTGCTGCAATAGCAGCTGCATGTGTGGAAACTAAGACCCTGTGTGCATCAGAAAGGCTTTGGCAGTACAGCTGTAGTGGCCAAGCTTCCTAGGAGAGGCACAGCTTATATTGGCAAAGTGCTTTTGCCAGTACTGCTTAAGCAGTTCCCTGCAGAAAATTAAGCTATATTAGTGTAAGCAGTGTCAGGATGAGCTCCACCCTGACATCTGGTGGTGAGGTGTGGCAAGTTGTGGAAAAGAATTTCAGGGGCCGATCTCATTTGCATAGGCACACCCACCACGCCTAGAATGAGACCATAGCTGCCCAAATGGTCACTTTGGCTGCTGTGGGATCCCCAGTGTCTCTGTTATTGGGGCAGGAAGAATAAATTGTTATTACCCTGATTATGGGAACTGTGCTTGGAACTGTACGTGGCCTTTTGTTACGATGGAGGGATTCACCATCATCTAAGTAGCACTCGCTAGGCAAGGGTCATGGGTTCCAAAACTGTGTGAATGGAGAGAGGCTGGGGACAAGTATTAATACTTGGTGGCATGGGCCCCTTGGTGAGGGCCCTACATGCTAATTGCACTTCCTCCTCTCTCCACTGTGGAATATCAGAGCTAATTTTGATTTCATTAGAAGTCTAGTTACAGGCTGCTGAGCTCACTTTGGGCTGACAGTGTACCAGCACTGGGGCTCCCCTATTATAAGCTGAATTCACCTAAGCGCTGAAATCACTGAGTGTTGTGTTAAGTAGTGGGGGAGCCTGAAGATATATTGTGGAGCAGTTTGCGGGCCGGCTGGCGAAGCAGTTCGACACGGAGCAGTGTGTGGATGGCAGGAGCTGCTTGTGGGCCGTGGAGCTGAGCGAAGGAGTTCGTGGGGCGGCTGGCGGAGCGGAGCGCAGCTGAGTGAAGGAGTTCGTGGGGCGGCTGGTGGAGCGGAGCGCAGCTGAGTGAAGGAGTTCGTGGGGCGGCTGGTGGAGCGGAGTGCAGCTGCGCGAAGGAGTTTTGTGGGGCGGCTGGCGGAGCGGAGCGGAGCGCCGCTATGGAGCTATGGGGCGGTCAGCTTCAGATCACGTAAGGTGCCTCTTACCCCCGTCCCATTTCCACCCAGGTTGGGAGGTAAAGCTCCGCCGATAAACTTTCGAACTCTGGGGCTGCCCTGACCAGGGACAGAGACTTTTGGGGCATTGGACTTTTGGGGTTGCTGGACTCAAGAACCAAAGGGAAAAGGGCATGCCCCAATTTGCCTGGGGTGGGGTTGTTTTTGCTCATGGGTTGTGTTATGAATCCGGTTGGTGGTGTTTCCCCAACATAATGCCACATTGTTTCTCTCTGTTATTAAAAGACTTTTGCTACACTCAGACTATGTGCTTGCGAGAGGGGAAGTATTGCCTCTTGGAGGCGCCCAGCGGGGGTGGTATATATTTGTCCCAGGTCACTGGGTGGGGGCTCGAGCCGGTTTGCATTGTGTTATTGGAATGGAACCCCTAGATATTGAACCCGGCCCTTGTTGCTGCCAACTCTGACGGGCAGAAGGGTTACATTTTTGGGGGCTCGTCCGGGATCGCCTGGGTCAGTACCCCTCGCAAGCACCTGTTGAGTGATCCACTACATTGGGAAACAATTTATATATTTTTTTTGTTTGTGCTTATATTTTGAGGAAATTACTGTTTGTATAATGGCTAATATGTCAGGTTTGTTGGGCCCTGGCTCAGCAGCTTCTAGCTCGGAGGCTGCAGCCTCGGCTGATGATTGGACAAAAGCTATGGGGCAAATATTGGAAAAGGTTGTGCTGCCCCATGCTGAGTCAGACTCTTGTCGTAAGTTAAGATTATTTGCTGGGGAGGAGGAGTTTGAACCCTGGTTAGAGCATACCACTGAAATGCTGCAAGAGTGGGCCGTACCAGATGCAGAAAAGCGAAGATGCCTTATAGAGAGCCTTGGCGGCCCAGCATTAGATGTGATTCGCACCCTGAAGCTCATTGACCCTGGGGTCAGTGTGAAGGACTGCCTAGAGGCCCTTGAACACAACTTTGGGAGCGTAGAGGGCCCTGAAGACAGCTACTGTAAGTTCCTTAATTCCCGACAACAAAAGGGCGAGAAGGCTTCAGCCTACATACAGAGACTGGAGAGACTGCTTCAGAGAGCTGTCATGAGGGGAGCAGTGACTGCTGAGCAGATGGATCAGACCAGACTGGCTCAAATTGTAAGAGGAACTCAGTATCAGAACCCGATTCTACTTCATCTCCGGCTAAGAGAACGACGGGAACATCCCCCAAGTTACTCCCAGCTGATAAAAGAGGTCCGAGAGGAGGAAGAAAGGCAGGCTGCCAGTGAGTTTTGGGAAGCCCAAACATCGGAGCCAGCATGTCGCATTTCTGGTGCATGCCTACAATGCCACAAAGAACGATGCTACGGGAGTCACCCCATATCTCTTGATGTTTGGGCGAGAACCAAGATTACCCATAGACTTGTGCTTTGGTGTATCAGAGGATGGAGATAGCTATGAAACTCATCAGCAATATGTATCCCGACTAAGAGAAAAGCTGTGGGATGCTTATCGCTTAGCTACCGCTGCGGCTCGGAAGAACGCAGACCGCAACAAACATCGATATGATGCTAGAGTGCGTTCGCAGGAGCTCCAGCCGGGGGACAGAGTCCTGCTGCGAAATTTGGGTATTGCTGGCAAACACAAGATAGCTGACAGATGGAAGGCAATACCTTACCTGGTGATGGAAAAGCTGGGAGATCTGCCGGTCTACAAGATCAAACCTGAAGACGGTCCAGGGCAAATAAAGACGGTGCATAGAAACCTTTTGCTCCCTGTGGGGGAATTGGTAAGCACCCCTTGTGAGATGGGCCACGGCAGGGCCGCCGGGCAGAACAGAGGTGCTAGACCAAAGCCGCCATCCAACACAGACAGTGGGCCCCCTGCAGCTAACTTACCCCTATTCTGCACATCTGAGAGTGAGTCTGAGGAGGAAGACACAACCCTGGTGTATCCTGGGATGGAGACAAGATTTCAGTCTCGATCAGCTGAACCAAACGAGAGTTTTCCCTCTTCCGCCCTAAACCCAATGGCGGAACTATTTAGGCCCCTTTCTGATACCCCGGTGCTGCTGATGAGACCCCCCTGTGATGACACACACAGCTTATTGGACAATGGGGACAGACAGGTAGAGGATGTCCTGGGCACCTTGGACCCTCCAGCGTTAGAACTAGGAGTGCAGGGGCCTACGCCAGTAGCCGAGGGACCCTCCAGGGAAGCCTCTCCATCCGTCACTCAAGAGGATGTTCCCCTTACTTCGGCAACAGAGATTCTCAATAGACGAGACAGGGTGATAAGACCAGTGAAACGGTTAACTTATGATGCACCTGGGGTGACTAGTGAGGAGCCAATACATTTAGCACACAGGCTTGTGGAAGCTAAAGTGGGCTTCCTGAGGCCCTTTGGAGGAAACCAATGAGTTGGTATAAAGGGAGTGTGATTTGTCGGGACAACAAAGTCTCGGCTGGGGGGAGGATGTAAGCAGTGTCAGGATGAGCTCCACCCTGACATCTGGTGGTGAGGTGTGGCAAGTTGTGGAAAAGAATTTCAGGGGCCGATCTCATTTGCATAGGCACACCCACCACGCCTAGAATGAGACCATAGCTGCCCAAATGGTCACTTTGGCTGCTGTGGGATCCCCAGTGTCTCTGTTATTGGAGCAGGAAGAATAAATTGTTATTACCCTGATTATGGGAACTGTGCTTGGAACTGTACGTGGCCTTTTGTTACGATGGAGGGATTCACCATCATCTAAGTAGCACTCGCTAGGCAAGGGTCATGGGTTCCAAAACTGTGTGAATGGAGAGAGGCTGGGGACAAGTATTAATACTTGGTGGCATGGGCCCCTTGGTGAGGGCCTTACATGCTAATTGCACTTCCTCCTCTCTCCACTGTGGAATATCAGAGCTAATTTTGATTTCATTAGAAGTCTAGTTACAGGCTGCTGAGCTCACTTTGGGCTGACAGTGCACCAGCACTGGGGCTCCCCTATTATAAGCTGAATTCACCTAAGCGCTGAAATCACTGAGTGTTGTGTTAAGTAGTGGGGGAGCCTGAAGATATATTGTGGAGCAGTTTGCGGGCTGGCTGGCGAAGCAGTTCGACACGGAGCAGTGTGTGGATGGCAGGAGCTGCTTGTGGGCCGTGGAGCTGAGCGAAGGAGTTCGTGGGGCGGCTGGCGGAGCGGAGCGCAGCTGAGTGAAGGAGTTCGTGGGGCGGCTGGTGGAGCGGAGTGCAGCTGCGCGAAGGAGTTTTGTGGGGCGGCTGGCGGAGCGGAGCGGAGCGCCGCTATGGAGCTATGGGGCGGTCAGCTTCAGATCACGTAAGGTGCCTCTTACCCCCGTCCCATTTCCACCCAGGTTGGGAGGTAAAGCTCCGCCGATAAACTTTCGAACTCTGGGGCTGCCCTGACCAGGGACAGAGACTTTTGGGGCATTGGACTTTTGGGGTTGCTGGACTCAAGAACCAAAGGGAAAAGGGCATGCCCCAATTTGCCTGGGGTGGGGTTGTTTTTGCTCATGGGTTGTGTTATGAATCCGGTTGGTGGTGTTTCCCCAACATAATGCCACATTGTTTCTCTCTGTTATTAAAAGACTTTTGCTACACTCAGACTATGTGCTTGCGAGAGGGGAAGTATTGCCTCTTGGAGGCGCCCAGCGGGGGTGGTATATATTTGTCCCAGGTCACTGGGTGGGGGCTCGAGCCGGTTTGCATTGTGTTATTGGAATGGAACCCCTAGATATTGAACCCGGCCCTTGTTGCTGCCAACTCTGACGGGCAGAAGGGTTACATTAGCAAATGCACTTTTTATTGTATCAGATAGGCTAGTGTAGACACAGTTATACTGGCATAAATGTTGTGCGTGCACACCCACACCCACACCTCCCGCAGCCCCTCGACATTACTATACTAGCAAAAGTTTCTACAATAGTCCTGGCCTAAAAGAGGTGGGTGAGCAGGAGAAATATTCTATCATTTAAAGGAGTAGATCACTCTCCTTCCCTGCTAGCTAGGGAAAGGGCTGTGTATCTCTGCTTCCTGCAGCATGACAAGCATGGGGCCTTGCAGTGATGGGATCCAGACTGATCTTGTGATACTAATATATGCCAGCGGCTCTCAGGCTTTGGTGACCTGTAAGACACATCCTCGTCTCTCTAGACCTTTACTAGTCATCAATCATTTCAGGGCCTGATTCTCCTCTCACTTGCACCAGTTTTTCACAAGTGTCTATTGGTGGGAATTATGTGTAAATGCAAGAAGAGTCAGGCTCTTGTGTGTGCCGTTAGCCTAATTCCAGTATGCTGAAGTGTCCAGATTTTTTTCTTTTTTAATTTTTGGCCTTTGTCACAATGAACCACATCTCATACTGAAAATTACTGACAAGACTCGTAGGGGTCCAATTCTCATTTCCACTGAAACTGCTTTCCACCACTCTGGCAGTGCAAAGGGTCTTTTGAGTAGCCCCTCTGAATTCCTCTCTGTCCCTCACTGAAATGCAGTGGTTCAGAGCTGCTTTCCTGGAGATGTGCTATGGCTTCCATTTTTGTGATATTTTTGTGATATTCCAGGAGTCCCCCAAGCTAGTTAACAAATGTCACCCTAAAATTCATTTGCAAATTTCACACCATTAATTTGGGCTTGAATAGGACTGGGAATGGCTGGCTCATTACAAAAGCAGCTTTGCCTCTCCTCGAATTGACACCTCCTCATCTATTATTGGGAGTGGACTACATCCACCCTAATCGAATTGGCCCTGTCAACACTGGTTCTCCACTTGTGAGGTAACTCTCTTCTCTTCATGTATCAGTATATTTATGTCTGTGTCTGTAATTTTCACGCCATGCATCTGAAGAAGTGGGGTTTTTACCCACGAAAGCTTATGCTCAAATAAATCTGTTAGTCTTTAAGGTGCCACCAGAGTCCTCGTTGTTTTTTAATATAAGCAAGATTCATTTTGTGGGGTTTCTGCTAAAAAGGTGAGCCAATCACATCTGTTGCACAATTCCTGGGGGAAAAGGAATATTTAAGGTTTCCCTTTTGTTTAGGCCATGGTTCTCCAGACTA
This sequence comes from Lepidochelys olivacea, assembly GCF_965140295.1. Lineage (NCBI taxonomy): Eukaryota > Metazoa > Chordata > Testudines > Cheloniidae > Lepidochelys > Lepidochelys olivacea. Next base: position 107,831,058 of record NC_140416.1, read on the forward strand.
TTGGGTCTGATTCTCTTTGAAAAGAGGCTCCGAGCCTGATCCTCCTGCTCTTTGATACCCAGGCAAATGTCATGAACCTTGTACAACCTTGTACAACCTTCTCTGTATGTGTATATATATCTTCTTACTATATGTTCCATTCCATGCATCCGATGAAGTGGGCTGTAGCCCACGAAAGCTTATGCTCTAATAAATTTGTTAGTCTCCAAGGTGCCACAAGTACTGCTGTTCTTTTTTAGAATAATAGAAATGTAGGGACCCCTGGGCTGAGGCAGGTAAAACTAAATCATCTCTGATGGGTGTTTGTCTAACCTCTTCTTAAAAACCTGCAATGATAGGGATTGTAGAATTTACCTTGGTAGCCTCCAGAATTTAACTGCCCTTACAGTTAGAAAACTTTTCCTAATCTCGAATCTAATCTGTTTTGCTGCGGATTAAGCTCATTGCTATTTGTCCTACTTCAGTGGACATGGACGTTAATTGATCACCATCCTCTTCATAACAGCCCTTAACAGATTTGAAGATAGTTATCAGCTCTTCCCCCTGCCCCCAGTCTTCTTTTCTCAAGACTAAACATGCCCAGTTTTTTTTAATCTTTCCTCATAGGTCAGGTTTTTTAAATCTTATCTTTTTTTGTTAATCTCTTCTGCATTCTCCAATTTGTCCACATCTTTCCTAAAGCGTAGTGCCCAAAACTGGACACAGGACTCCAGCTGAGGCCTCACCAGTGCCAAGTAGAGTGAGACAATTACCTCCCGTGTCTTACATACAAAATTCTTGTTAATGCACCCCAGAATATTAGACTTTTTTGTAACTGCATCACATTGTTGACTCATACTCAATTTATGATCCACTAGATCCCCCAGATCCCTTTTAACAGCATTACTGCCTAGCTGGTTATTCCCCATTTTGTAGTTCTGCATTTGATTCTTTTTCTTTCCTGAGAGTTTTACTTTGCACTTGTCTTTATTGAATTTCATCGTGTTGATTTCAGACAACTTCTCTAATTTGGCAAGATCACTGTGAATTCTAATCCTGTCCTCCAAAGTGTTTGCAACCCCTCCCAGCTTGGTGTCATCTGCAAATTTTATAAGCATACTCTCCTCTCCATTAGCCAAGTCATTAATGAAAATATTGACTAGTACCAAACCCAGGACTGACCCTGCTGGACCCCACTAGCCATATCTTCCCATTGACAACTACTCTTTGAGTACGGTCTTTCACCTAGTTGTGGTCCCACCTTAGAGTAACTTCATCTAGACCTCATTTCCCTAGTTTGCTTATGAGAAGGTCATGTGGGACTGTGCCAAAAGCCTTACTAAATCAAGATGTATCACATCTACAGCTCCCCCCCACCCATATCCTATGGAATATTCCAATTAGTGTCAGATGTCACACATTGCACTGGCCCAATGTGCAGTTTCCCAAGAAGCTTTGTCTTCTTCCAGGTGAGGCATGCTGACCTGGAAGATCTGGTCATAAAAGATTCCCTGGCTTTTTTCAAAAGTGGAGATATTAATCCTGCTGTCCTGGTCAAATTCCAGCATAGGAGGAATGTAATTAGCTAACTAAAACCTTTTGATACCAGCTGATATAACTGCTTTTTGTCCTATCCTGTTATCTGTTTTTGCACAGTTGCTGCATTCACCCCAGAAGCAGCTGCACTTCACAGGTGGATGACTATACTAATCCATACCCATGAAATCAGTTTGCTACCCAGGGGAAGAGGCATCTCTTAGAAGCAGAGGCTGTAGGAGTGGAAAGGACCTCCTGGGTCTTCAACTCCAGTCCCTTGCTGTCAGAGGCAACTCCATCACCTCTTAAAGGCATCTTTTTTGGTACTGTTTATTCAAAGTGCCTCAGTCTGTGGACAAAGCAGAGTTTAGCCCTAAAGACAAAGGGGAACCAGCACTGTAAATTAATTGTGTTCACCAGATCTCTAAAGGCTACTTTGCTTATTATGGAATAAGCAGCACTATAGAGTAAGCTGTTATCTATCTCCTTTCCTATTATAAACAGCCAGCCCACCACATTACACTCACACGGAGCCTGTATTTTACTTGTTAGCAGGCTGCGTGTCACATCAGTTCCTCAGCAGCTGAAGGGATGAAATGCCAATAACTTATGGAGATGGTGTTTCCTCTCCTTTCCTCCCCAGGAGTGGGGCTAGTAAATGGACTATAGTTACATCCAGACTAACTCCTGCTTCTCTTGGGGGTGATAATCCCCTCTGCGTTTGGCATTTAGCTAAGAAACTATCGAGCTGGTGAAAGGATTTTTTGTGTAGCTCTGCCACGATTCACTTCAGCTCACTTGGCTTAGTGCTATCAATGGACGCATGCTCAGGTCGTTCTCTGTCAGATCTTATTGGCCTCAGAGTGCAACTCCTCACGTGTGTGAGGTTTTATTTTCAACACCGCAGTGGTGTGGCCTACTTTGACATGCTTGTGTTTGGCACAGCAGCTCTAGCTGTCTTCCAAGCAATGCTGATGAGAGACAGCACATTCCAGGGGTTCGGTTTTCCCATTGTTACGCAGAGCAAAGGCATTCCTGGATTTCTTTCAGCCATTGTAATGTCAGGCTGTCATGTTTGTCAAATCCACTAGAGGGCAATATGATCTGCCCTGGGAGTGAGAGTTAAATGCTACAAGGAGTCCGGTAGCACCTTAAAGACTAACAGATTTATTTGAGCAAAAGCTTTTGTGGGTAAAAACCCCACTTCTTCAGATGCATGGAGTGAAAATTACCGACGCAGACATAAATATACTGACACATGAAGAGAAGGGAGTTACCTCACACGTGGAGAACCAGTGTTGACATGGCCAATTCCATCAGGGTGGATGTAGTCCATTCCCAATAATAGATGAGGAGTTGTCAATTCGAGGAGAGGCAAAGCTGCTTTTGTAATGAGCCAGCCACTCCCAGTCCCTATTCAAGCCCAAATTAACAGTGTTAAATTTGCAAATTAATTTTAGTTCTGCTGTTTCTCTTTGAAGTCTGTTTCTGAAGCTTTTTTGTTTAAGTATAGCTACTTTCAAATCTGTTGTTGAATGTCCAGGAAGATTGAAGTGTTGTCCTACTGGCTTTTGTCTGTTACCATTCCTGATGTCCGATTTGTGTCCATTTATTCTTTTACATAGGAATTGTCCGGTTTGGCCAATGTACATGGCAGAGGGGCATTGCTGGTACATGACGGCATATATAACATTAGTAGACATGCAGGTGAATGAGCCTCTGATGGTGTGGTTGATGTGCTTGGGTCCTCTGATGGTGTCACTCGAGTAGATTTGGGGACAGAGTAGGCAACGAGGTTTGCTGCAGGGCTTGGTTCCTAGATTAGTGTTTCTGTGGTGTGGTGTGTAGTTGCTGGTGAGTATTTGCTTCAGGTTGGGGGACTGTCTGTAAGCAAGGACTGGCCTGTCTCCCAAGGTCTGGGAGAGTGAGGGATCGTTCTCCAGGATAGGTTGTAGATCACTGATAATGTGCTGGAGAGGTTTTAGCTGGGGGCTGTACGTGATGGCCAGTGGTGTTCTGTTATTTTCCTTGTTGGGCCTGTCCTGTAGTAGGTGATTTCTGGGTACCCGTCTCGCTCTGTCGATCTGTTTCCTCACTTCACCAGGTGGGTGTTGTAGTTTTAAGAATGCTTGATAAAGATCTCGTAGGTGTTTGTCTCTGTCTGAGGGATTGGAGCAAATTCGGTTGTATCTTAGGGCTTGGCTGTGTGGATCGTGTGATATGTCCTGGATGGAAGCTGGAGGCATGTAGGTAAGTATAGCGGTCAGTAGGTTTCCGGTATAGGGTGGTGTTTATGTGACCATCACTTATTTGCACTGTAGTGTCCAGGAAGTGGATCTCTTGTGTGGACTGGTCCAGGCTGAGGTTGATAGTGGGGTGGAAATTGTTGAAATCCAGGTGGAATTCTTCAAGGGCCTCCTTCCCATGGGTCCATATGATGAAGATATCATCAATGTAGCGCAAGTAGAGGAGGGGTGCTAGGGGACAAGAGCTGAGGAAGCGTTGTTCTAAGTCAGCCATAAAAATGTTGGCATACTGTGGGGCCATGCGGGTACCCATAGCAGTGCTGCTGATCTGAAGGTATAAGTTGTCCCTAAATCTGAAATGGTTGTGGGTGAGGACAAAGTCACAAAGCTCAGCCACCAGGTGTGCCATGGCCTCATCAGGGATACTGTTCTTGACAGCTTCCAGTCCATCCTCATGTGGAATATTGGTATAAAGAGCTTCTACATCCATGGTGGCCAAGATGGTGTTTTCAGGAAGATCACCAATGCATTGTTGTTTCCTCAGAAAGTCAGTGGTGTCTTGAAGATAGCTAGGAGTGCTGGTAGCATAGGGTCTGAGGAGAGAGTCCAAATAGCCAGATAATCCTGCTGTAAGAGTGCCGATGCCTGAGATGATGGGGCGTCCAGGGTTACCAGGTTTATGGATCTTGGGTAGCAGAGAGAATACCCCTGGTTGGGGCTCTGGGGCTATGTCCGTGTAGTTTTGTTCCCGTGCTGTAGCAGGGAGTTTCTTGAGCAGATGGTGCAGTTTCTTTTGGTACTCCTCGGCGGGGTCAAAGGATAGTGGTCTGTAGAATGTGGTGTTGAAGAGTTGCCTGGCAGTCTCCTGTTCATAATCCGACCTGTTCATTATGACTACAGCACCTCCTTTGTCAGCCCCTTTGATTATCTCAGAGTTGTTTCTGAGGCTGTGGATGGCGTTGCGTTCTGTACGGCTGAGGTTATGGGGCAAGTGATGCTGTTTGTTCACAATTTCAGCCTGTGCATGCCTGATACTTGTTACCATGCAAGTTAAATGCTAGTTCTTCTGGAGCATGTGGGGAAATTATTAAAACTAGAGAGAGACAAGGTGGGTGAGGTAATATCTTTTATTGGACCAACTTCTGTTAGTGGAAGAGACAAGCTTTCAAACTTCACAGAGCTCTTCTAGAGTCTAAGTTTATGAACATGGGGCCTTCCTTTTTCAAGGACTGAAGTTGCTTCAGTGCATTCGCAGGATGAATAGAGAACAACAACAGAGTTTTGTAAAAACTACAGTGTCTGGAGGGGTGGGGGTGGGAACTGTGTCAGTCAGCCCTAGGTTGTCCCAGTGTGTCAGATAACTTGCGTGATGAGAATTGCTGGTATAAGCAGGGGGATGTGAGCTAATTACTGACAGTAAAATGACACAAGAAATCTACTCTCAGTGACTACAGCTTGCTTCACTGAAATGGCAAGGAAATGCAGGTGTAACAACTGTTTGTCCTTGCTCTGACTAAAAGAGCCTGTGCTGGAATAGATCAATACTTCCAAGGTGGAACAGTGGTGGTGGCTCTTTCTAAAGGTTAAAATGGCAGTCTAGTTCCACAATAAAATTGACAAGTGTGACCATAAACAGTGGTTACAGAAATCCCTGATTTCTCCCCCATTGCAGCTGTGCAAGCTACTGGCTGTCCTGTAAGGGAGGGGCTGCATGGCAATGGGAACGCCCAGAGGCGTTCTACCTGGGTGGGGTGGGGGATGGAAACATCTGCAATCACTAAATGTGTTTGGTCACCAAGCTGTGTCACCTGCATCTCTTCTAGCTACAACCAGCCTTCTGTTGTGTCCACACAGCAGTTCCTATATGTCCTCTGAGTGTGTGCACCCCTACCCATCACACTGCCTAGCTGTGCTTGTGTCAGTGCCTTCTGAGACAAGCTGCACAACCCCAGCCAGCTAGTGTATCAGCAGGGGCCAGTGTCCTGAGGATGCGCACGCAGAGTGGCACCAGCAACATGCAGGGCTGCTTTTATTACCTGTATTACGGCAGCACCTAAAGGCCCAGGTCAGGACTGGGGACCACTTGTACAAACACGCTGTAAGCTTTTTATGGTAGGGATCATCTGTCACTATCCACGAGCTGCAACAAGTGGATGGACCAGGCAGGTAGAAGAAATGGGGATGGAGGGGCTAGAAATGGTAATAAGAGCCATACACGCAGAGGAAGTCCTAACATCCGGCGATCTGGGAGGAAGGGGGACTGGGTATCCTGGTTGGGGGTTGTATCAGGACAGAGCAATTACAATCACAGTGACTTCGTTATAGGAACGTGCAGGGCTAGGGCTCCAGCAACAGCAAGCTCTGCCAGCTTCCATGGCTACATACCAAGTAACCTTAGTGCATGGTCATCAATCATGTGAGAACCAGCTGCGCCATTAACTGGTTACAAGTTGGATCAGCCAGCCACCTCTGCACCCTGAGGGAGTGCACCTTGGAGTGGGAACGCTTCCACCCTTCAAAAGCACACAGCCTGTGCTCCCTTGGCACGAGCTCATTCCCACTGCCTGGAGTGAGAGAGGGGCCATGGCTCCACCCACGCCCACCCCCCTCACTTCATCTTTATGGAGGCGGGTGCTGTGGATGAGTTGTGATCACCGGTCCTAGTTGACTAAGAATTGGTTGACTAAGGACTGGTCCAGTTGTTACTTAGTCCTGCCTGGAGTGAAAAGGACTGGACTAGATGACCTACTGAGGTCCCTTCCAGTCCTACACTTCTATGATTCATTTCCTATTATTTTTTGTTACCCTGTCAAGTCCATCCCCCACCTTGACCTGTTTGTTTGTCTCCTCCACCTGTTACATGTCACTTCTTAGACTGTTAGCCATTTGGGGCCAGGCCTGTCATTTGTTAGATGTCTGTACAGTGTCCAGCCCAACTGTGCCCTCTAGACTGGTACCTCTAGGCCAGAGGTTCTCACAACAAAATTTTTGGTGGCCTCAGAATTGCGGCCACCAACTCTTCCTGGTGGCCACTCTGACAATTTTTCCCGAAATAATTAACTTTAGGAAAAACAAATATGCACGTATACATGTCCAAATCATTGCAATTTATTTATGTAGGATTTTTTTTGCAGACTCAATAATAAAAATAACGTACAGTTGTCTCTATTCTTCACTGGACCTAAACAAATTAGAAACACGAATAAGGTTCTATGCATGTTCTTGTCTTTTTTCTTCCTGTTTCATTTGCTTTTTTGTTGTTGTTGTTTTAAGACTTGCTAGCTACTAAATCTGCTGTGAAAAGGGATATTAACAAACATACAAATATCACTTTTCACAGCAGACTTACTCATCTTCGGGGACAAATTAAGCCCTGGATGGGGGAGGTGGGTATGGACGCAGTGGGGACCGGGGACGATAGGGCACTGGGGGAGGCAGTGGAGGCCAGGGGTGATGGGAGGATGGTGAGCTCGGGGCCAGAGCCCACCACCGCACAGCCTGGGAAAGCACCTTGAAGCCTCGTGGCTGGAGCCTGCCACCAGCCGTCCCAGAGCTGAAGCCTGACCCCACCACCCCCAGGAAGATGGGGAACTCACTGCCTGCTCCTCCAGCTTGTGTGTCTCCAGAGGGAGGCGCGGCCCAACCACTGCTGGCAGCCCTGGGGGAGGGGCTGCTGCTCCCCTCCCCCACCTTCCCAATCACTGCCCAGGAGGGTGTGGTCGCAAGAAAAGCCCCTGGTGACGGCATTTGAGAAACGCTGCTCTAGGCACCACTGCTCACTCTTCCACATGCTTGCCCTCCTTCCTTTCACACTCTAGCCCATAAGAACTACTGGTGCTAGGCAGGCTGGGTCTGGCGACCCATTGTGGGATTGGAATGTTGTTGGTTTAAGAGGAAAGTTTTGTGTCAGTGTCAATGTGAAACTCTACACAGAGAGCCCAGTTCACATTGGCTTTCCTGCATCCCTGAGGGGAGCTAATTTGCTCGGTACTGCCTCCTTTTTTTCTCATGCTGAACCATTCCTGAAATGTGCTGCTTCCTCAACAGATTGAATAGTCAAAATGTTCCTGAATGTTTTGTTGCTATTGTCTGAATGGCTCCTCCCTCTCTGTTTTTCTGTCTATGCATGGAAGGCTGGAAGAACGCATCTGAGCGAGCAGATCTTCATCTGTCTCTTGTGCATTGTCTTAAATGCGGAAGGCAGCAGGTTTTGGAAGTGGTCCCAGAGTTTGCGTTCATCCACCTGTCAGAATTTCTGTAGGACTTGCTGCCGCGTTGCCATTCTGCCTGAAGTCCTTCCCTCCTGCCCCCTGGGGTATAAGTATGTGTGAGATTCAGTTAACACTTCCTGGATGTTAGCAAGAGGGCCAAATTTAATTTCAGATCAATATTTTACAATATTTTATTTTTTGTCCTGTGTTTTCTCTTAACTGAGTTCTACCTGCCCAGAATTTTTCTGTATCCAAAATTCCAGCTAAAACTAATCTCTATATAATCTGTGTATCTTTTAATGGACACAAGAATGCCAGTTATACAAGTAAAATGAGGACATTTTTCCGAACCCACAATTGCTTGCTCAAAAATTACCAATTTTCACCCAAATCCAATTTTATTATGCCCAGTTTGGCCTAGCAGATAGCAGTGCATTGACCTTACTGCTAGTGATTGAAATAAAGCAACAGCACAAGTACTTTTCACAGACTAGAAGTAAACAAATGGGAAAAAGTAAAATAAAAAGCCAGGTCTCTGTCCCTTCACAACTCAATAGCTCAGGTTTTTAGTACTATCTGTATTACAATAGCACATAGAAGCATCAGCTGAGACTGGAGCCCCATTTTGCTAGGTGCTGTATTAATGCAGTGAGAAACAATCCTTGCCCCAAAATGCTGACAGTTGAAACAGGCAATGTGGGGGACAGCGGCGGGGGACAAAGGTACAGAGAGATGAAGTGACTTGCCCAAGGTCAAATGGCAGGCCATGCTTTAGAGATATGTTTGATATAATATGAGATATTTAGAGACGCTCCCTCATAAGGTTTCAGAGTAACAGCCGTGTTAGTCTGTATTCGCAAAAAGAAAAGGAGGACTTGTGGCACCTTAGAGACTAACCAATTTATTTGAGCATAAGCTTTCGTGAGCTACAGCTCACTTCATCGGATGCATACTGTGGAAAGTGTAGAAGATCTTTTTATACACACAAAGCATGAAAAAATACCTCCCCCCCACTCTCCTGCTGGTAATAGCTTATCTAAAGTGATCACTCTCCTTACAATGTGTATGATAATCAAGTTGGGCCATTTCCAGCACAAATCCAGGTTTTCTCCTCCCCCGCCCCACACCCACACACATAAGGGGCAGTATTATGAACATAGGAATTTAGAGATGTGCCCTAGAAGCTGAGGTTGAGAACACAATGTAGCTGTGTACAGCAGTTCACCACAGAAGCTCTCTAGTTTGTTTTATTAAAAGTTTTATTCCTTCCTCATCTACTGTTTTGTTGTTTAATGAACCCCAAGATCATTACAATGCAATCTTTGGTGTTTTTCTTGAAGCCCCAGTTGGCAACACTGGTTAGGGATTTCACTGGGGCCTGCGTAAGCCAGATTGGGGTAGGGTGACCAGATGTCCCATTTTTATAGGGATAGTCTTGTTTTTTGGGACTTTTTCTTATATAGGCGCCTATTATCCCCCACCCCCTGTCACGTTTTTTCACAGTTGCTATCTGGTCTCCCTAGATTGGGGTCAGGTCATATGGGCGATACAAACTGAAACTGATACTGCTGTTTATGAACCTGACCCATAAGGTTTCTATCCTAAATCCCCAAGAAAAAGCCCTTCCCTCTCTCTTCCCCCATGTCCTTTCACTCCAGGCCTTGACACTCCTTTTCTGTTTTGGGGTGGTCCATGCTCCTGTCCCCTACAGGGCTTCCAGGGTCAGGTGACCTCCTCTAGATCAGTGGTGCTCAATCTTTCCAGAGTACTGTACCCTTTTCAGGAGTCTGATTTATCTTGTGTACCCCTAGTTTCACCTCACCATAAAACTACTTGCTTACAAAATCAGACAAAAATACAAAAGTGTCACAGCACACTATTACTGAAAAAAATGCTTAGTGTCTAATTTTTACCATATAATTATACAATAAATCAATTGGGGGTATAAATTTTAAACTTACATTTCAGTGTATAATATATAGAGCAATATAAACAAGTCATTGTATGAAATTTTAGTTTGGACTGACTTTGCTAGTGCTTTTTATGTAGCCTGTTTTAAAATTAGTCAAATATCTAGATGAGTTGCTGTACCCCCAGGAAGACCTCTGTGAATCCCCCAGGGTATACATACCCCTTCGCTGAGAACCACAGATCTAGATCTTCAGGAAGTGCCCGACAACTGCTTCTCCAGCAGTCCTCTGGTGTGGGACTTGCTAAGGGCTGCTGCTTTTCCCAATTAATACCAGAATACTGTACACAAGCAGATCTGAGTCCATCCAGCAGAGGGAGCAATATATCCCAGTCACTACAATAGCAGGTTGATTCACAACAAAAAAGCCAGCCATCACAGTGATTGAGTGCAGTTACAAATGTAACTAACTCAGCCACAAAGCATCATACAGTTCAGAACTCACCACTCAGCCCCTTGACTTTATTTAAATTAGCCTCCTACAGTTACCCTCTCATACTGACTCAGTGAGAACATACCCACTTCCTCTAAATCTGCCTTTATAACCCAAGCTACAATTTGCTGGTTAAAAATCATACTTCACCACTTTTAGCCATTGCATTTTAATATGAACCTGTCTTTTTCACTAGTTAATTGTGATAAAGGGATGATTGCATGCCCCAGGTTTCTGCATGAGCCTCAGTCTCTGCATTTCAGAAGCACAGACAGAGACAGCATCTTGTAAAGCAAAACAAAGGGAGCACTCCTCTCATTTGAAACATCAGTGTTCTGCATTCTTTTCTGTGTTGCAGCAAAGAAAGCAAAATAAATAAATCTCTGTTTGTCTAGAATGATAAGTTCACATCCATCTACAGTACTTTTATTGTAAGACTGTGTATTATATGTAAGTACCTGAGCATCAATGAATGAGCTGTCTGTTGTCTACTGGGTCGTAGGTACAGTTTATAGTGTCTTTATCTATCCATATATTCTGTCCTACTACTTTGTTGCTTTCTGATTCCAGCCAACCTCTTCCCCTTCCCTGCCTCCCACTGCCCCTGGTAGCGGAGAGAGCAAACTGCTTCTTGTACTGCCTCATTATGGCATATTGCTAATAGTGATGAAAGAGGTGCAGCTTGCACAGCTCCTGGAGACAGAGCAGTGTGTCTACAAAATACCTTTTCTTTGTCCACCTGCCTGATCTATAAGAGTTGGGCCTATCTATTCAGGTTCTTATACAGCACTTATCTCTGTGGTACCCCAGTGATCACCTTGTCCTTTGCATTCTTCATCATCATAGAGATCTGAAAACTCCTGCCCCTCCCCTGTTTTCATTATTTTATCCTCCTATGCTCAGGCCCCTGTCAGGACCGTCATTCACAGCAGCCAAGAACAGTTAAAAGTGTTCCTTCATTTGCTGTCGAGGTGAGGTGGCTATTCAGTGGCATGAGGCTCTCTCGCCATTCCCCAGTGCAACACCTTCATAGCAATCTCAGTACCTACCAGCCTTCCGAGTAAGACCCCACAAGCAGTTTTTTTCCCATGGTGACATCCAGCAGCATTGCCACTCAGCTCCTGGTCTTCGAGTCTTATTTCCCTTCAGTATAGGAATTAATTACAGTTAGCAGGAAAGGTGAGGTTCACTCAGTCCTGTGCTGAGCACACCTGAGAAGTGATTTCAAGTGCTGGCAGCAGGTTGAAGGCTCCATGCTGGGACAGAGCCTGTGAAAATCATAACCACACTGAGCACTTACATAGCAGATCTCAAAGTGCTTTACAAAGGAGATCAGTGTCCCCATTTTACAACTGGGGAAGCTGAGGCTCAAACCTGGGACGTGATTTGCCCAAGGTCACCCAGCAGGCACTGATTCCCATTCCAATGCGCTAGTCACTAGGCACCGCTGCCTAGTGTAGTTGGTTGGAAACTTTGTGTCAAAATCCAAATGTTTGTCAAAAACTTTTTTTGATGCAACAAAAATTTTCATGGTGTGTGTCAGCTTTCCTCAAAATGTCTTGTTTTTTCATCAGCAAACTGAGTGTTGATTTTTTTTTTTAAACTAAAAAAAAATCAGCATTAGAGATTTAGGTCTTTCAACAAAAGGTCAAAATTTTCCACTGAAAATGTTGTGAAAAAATAATTTTGTTTCCAACAAAATGTTCTGGGGGAACTACCCCCCATTTTCCAGCAAGCTCTGCCTAAGAGCAATGATTGCAAAAGGGTCTGTAAGGAGTTGGTGCTGCTGGCCTTCTCCCCCAGCCCCAGATGGCCCCAGTATTTCCATAACACATTCCATTGACCCTGTTCCTGGCACCCAGATCCCTTTCCAGAACTCTGCCTTCTTGGCTGGCAGCACCCACGGCTGCTGTTTATCTACCTGCTCAGTTAGCATGGGCTATTTTTCTTTAGAATTGCTTCATACTGGAACACTATGTATTTTAAATGTCAGTACATCAGGCAGGCTCTGGGTTGCTGGTTCCCTCTCCCTCCTTAGCTCTAACTTTAGAGCGTGTGGTGGAATGGCTCCCTGTACCTAGCCCTCGTGAAATTTGGCTACGTTTTTGTTTGCTTGGGGGCGGGAGGATTGGACCTTAGTAACACTGAGTCTGAACCTGCAAAGGGCTGCAATGGTGCTTTCAACTCCTCCTGAAGCCAAAGACAGTGCTCAGCACAAGATTGGGCCCTCCTGTATTCCTGCCACACAGAGACTCAGCTGAAGCAAAGATTTTCTTTATTTCATCATTGCACCCAAGAGAAAGTGCCTCCTTGGGGGAGCAGGGGGAAAAGCAGAGAGCACTTTAAAGGAGCCTTATGGTATTCCTTCACCCACCTTGCTGTTAGATTAATGACTATGCTCACTCTTCTATTGGGAATCTTGCAGCAACATTGCTGCATTGTGGTATTTGCATGATGTGACCTTTAAATTAGTGCAGAAGAAACAAAGAAATAACATGCTGAATCCCAGGGAAAGAATCAGTATTAGGGATATGCTGATAAAGTTGTTTCCAGTGACACGAGGTAGGGGTGGGAACTGAAACCAAATCGAACAGCTGAACTCACTGTTGGCTCAGGTTCAAGTCAGCTGGTGACAGGTGTGGTGTTGGGGAAGAATTGGGATGGAAACCTAATAGCAGTCAGATAACTAGTGTGGTGTAACTTGTTAAAGGACAACTGCAGTGAGTAGTGGCAATACTTACTTTATTTTTTAAGTACACCTAGGGGCATATTAAAAACTCTGGGTCTGATCTGGCAAACCCTCCCTCGTGTGGGTTGTTCTATTGGGTAAGATTATCAGGATCAGCTGAGCTGCACTAGGAGCAGTGCCAGGGTTGCAATGATCATTCTAAGCCACTTTGGTGGCCCCTGGATCCATTGGCTGGTGGAGCCTAGTCCCATCCCCACCATGAGTTAATGAATGTTGAAGGATGTTCTTACATACACCCACCTGTGCACAGCCCCAACCGCCCAGTCCTCCAGCCAGGGACAGAGAGAGCACAGGGCATATTGTATTAATTTTGAAGGAATATATGGGCCGAAAGGGTCAAAAGGTGTTAATGTGACCCTCTTATTGTCCAACATTAAACAGGATTAAACAAGGTTTGGGGTCTGGTATACAGAGATCTCAGCCTGATTAGTACTATGGCAGACACACCATTAAAAATATTTTAACCTTTTCTTAAAGATACAGAGAAAAAAAGGAAAAACAGTTAAAGCATTTGAAAGATAAAGTATTAAGTAGGGTTTTATTTCTTCTTTTCTTTCCCTCTAGCTGGGGAGAGTTTTAAAAGGACCCTCCTCTCCCATTTGACAGTTTTTTAGATGGCATTAACTATTGCAATAATTGTCCTTTTTAGGAAAAAGAGAAGCCAGTTGAGATGGGCTGGAGCTGTTATTGCTGCAATCTGATTCCTTTTCGTAAAAGACAAAACAAGGCAAACACACACAAGAGGGGAGAGGAAAGAACAGCAAAGCTAGAAACTGCAGCTTCTGTTTCCGTTTGTATTCACTGCCTCACAGCCAGGCTCTGGCCTGGCACAAGGTATTATTACTTCTTTGAGACCTGGAAACTTGTACCAACATTGGGTTGTTCAGGGCATTGCTGTTAGCTGCTTTTTTCTGGTTTCACTCTTAAAGCAGTTTTGCAAAATACACAGTCTTGGCCAGCTAAAAGGAGAGAGACAGGACAAAAAAGAAATAAGGGGGAAGTGAGCAGGGGAGAAAGGAAAAGGACACACAAGGGAGGGTAACAAAGTCTCACATGCCAGGTGGTGGATGGGCTTTATCTAGAGCTGGTGGAGCTGGCAAAGTTGAGTCCCTTTCTTTGGCCTAGTCTGGTCAGGACACAATTTAGGATTAGGACAATGAAGGCCCAAAGGTGTCATGGTAGATTTTGGGAAGCCAGGAGACAGTAGGGGTGGCAGCCAGGATGGTAAAGCTTGCTGCAGCTGTTGTTGGCAGACAGCTGCTTCTTCTGCTAATTTTTCCCTAAAAGTCTTTTCTTAAAAAAAAAACAACCCCAAAAGGGAGTGATGGGTGGAATAGCCCATCCCTTGTTATTTTGTTTACCAATGAGACCTAATATCCAACACACCAATTTTGGTTTATTAATTTTTAGTCCCATACTCTTCTTGTTTACCAGGCATGTTTTTAAAGGGGGTTCCAAAGAGGATGGATCTAGAATGTTCTTAGTAGTACCAGGTGACAGAACAAGGAGTAATGGTCTCAAGTTGCAGTGGGGGAGGTTTAGGTTGGATATTAGGAAAAACTTTTTCACTAGGAGGGTAGTGAAGCACTGGAATGGGTTGCCTAGGGAGGTGGTGGAATCTCCTTCCTTAGAGGTTTTCAAGGTCAGGCTTGACAAAGCCCTGGCTGGGATGATTTAGTTGGGGATTGGTCCTGCTTTGAGCAGGGGGTTGGACTAGATGACCTCCTGAGGTCCCTTCCAACCCTGATATTCTATGATTAACAAAGTCTTTGAATTATATTATTAGGCCTTTTTGTTTGTATTAATTCAGGGTTTTTTTGTTTTCCTTTTGCACCTTTTCCCATTAACATTTATTGTTATAGGTTATTGTGAGACTTATGAACTTCTGCTCACTTTTCATACTTGAGTTTACAATTAGGGTAAATTTGTAACCCCAATTATTACAATGTAATCCTTTTCTTTTACAAACCAATTCACGCTAGGATTGGACAATGGTCCATAAAATTACAATTACTAAAATAAAAAACGTATTTTAATTTAAGCACATAGAAACAAAGAAAAAGAAAACGGCATTTGGTTATATTTTAAGGTTTGCAAAATTTTTATTCTTAAATTGGGGCTTACAAATTTTATGTGATTAGATGTTACAGAAATTGCAGTTAAACCTTCCAGATGTTAACAAGCGAAGGACTTACAACTGACTCTATTTGCTGCTAAAACAAACCCTGAGCTGCTGCTGTTATACATTTGTAAGATATTTAAAAACAAACCAGCTTTTATTACTTCTTTGGCTGTATGCCCAGAATGGGTAAAACTGGAAAAAACCTTTTACCCTTCTTTTTGCCATTCATACATTTAACGCAGTACCTTTGCACAAATGGTGACAATTTTACATACTAGTGGTTAAACTTGCTTACTTGGAGAATTTTTTAGCCCAATATGGCATTTTTACCCCAGCATATTGCCTTTTTTTTTTTTAAAACAAAAAAGCAATAAGATGATGTTCCTTTGGAAGCACTTTTGCATTGATGAGCCATTTTCAACCCCACAAAGGCAGTAAAAATTTGCAGGCATTTTTAGTCTCTGACAGACCCTGCCCACCTGTTTCACCACTGACATTTGTGTGGACAACATGGCCATTGTGGCAACTTAACCCATCATGGGGATTTAACCTGCAACACTAGCATCAGTCTGTTTTACATGCACAAGGACAACGATAACAAAAACCGCTGACATCAAAAACAAAACAGGAAAAAAAATTGTAAAACAACAACAAAATTGCAAAAACAAGAAGGAAGGAAAACATTTCAGAAACAAAACAGTCACCAAAATTACAAAAAAGTTTGCAACAGCTTTTGTTTCAGGTGGTTTGAAACTTAATTTACAGGTAATGCAGGAGCAGCCATGAATGAAGCTGGCATGTTGTTAACAAGGTTGGGAAGAAGGGTTACCCATGACGTTATTTTAGTAAAAGTCTGCTTTAGCAGCTTAACCTTTAGAAACTTAAGTCTGCTTTAGCAACAATTTGTAACACTTTATTTTTACCACTTTTGCTTTTTCTTAAAAATACTTTTTTCTTAAACTTCTCAAAATTATTACCAGTTAAAGAAACTACAAACCTTAAAACAAAACAAAAAGCATTTATTTAAAGGTTACAAAAATAATAACTTTAAAACAATTGTTCAACTTATTTTTGAAGCAAAAAACAGTGCTTTGCATGCTTGTTCCAAACAAGCTTAACACATTTCAGGATTTTAAAACAAACTTTTGTTTTAAACCAATTTTGAAAACAATTGCTTGTTTGCTAAGATACCAGCTCCTGCGTATCTATTAACCCTTTAGACCCAGCCTGGGATGCCAGAAATTTTGTATTAATTTTGATGAAATATATGGGCCTAAAGAGTCAAAGGTCTTAACATGATCATCTTCTGTCCAATATTAAACAGTGTTAAACAAGATTCAGGGTTAGGCATACAGAGATTTCAGCTTGCTTAGTACCATGGCAAATACACCATTAAAAATATTTTAAACCTTTTATTAAAGATACAGAAAAGAAGGAAAAACAGATAAAGCATTTGAACTGTAAAGTATTAAGTCAGGCTTTTGTTTTAACAACATTCCTTGTTTACTTTCCCTCATATGGAGAGCTATGAAAAGGAAACCCCGTTACTTGATAGTCTTTTAGATGATATTAAGGATAATAATTGTCCTTTTTGGGGCTATGACAGAGTGCTAACTGTAGCACCCTGGTCACTTAGGTAATTGCGTAACAGAGAAGATTACAGATTGAACTGGTGGCAATTAACTTCTTCTGGTGGAGATTGTTGATGACGGGGCTAGTGAGCTCAATAAGGGAAGATATAGAATTAGCAGGACCAGGTGGTAAGAGGGGACCTCAGAGAGCGAGCTGGGTGTGGTAGAACAGGTTGGGTAGAAGGTGTCCCCTGACACATGCCTATGCTATGCTGGGAATGTAAAGATTAAAGATAGAGATGAGGAAAAGAAATGGATTTGTGCAGACTGAGTAAGAGACCACCCAAATGGGCCATGCAGTGTGGCACAGTGGGTAGCTGAGGGAACACTCTGGGATAGGGGGAAAATGAAGTTAGCTGAAGCTGCTGTTCTTGAAGTCTGTGTGTGTTTCCTAAAAGATAAAGCAAGGCAAATATGCACAAGAGGGGAGAGAGATTTTTTTAAAATGCAGCTTCTGCATTTTATTTGTAACCTCAGTGTGGGAGAACCATGTGTGTGGCACATAGTCTTGTTAGCCACTCTGAGATCTGGCACTTGTACCAACACGAAGCTGGTTGGGGTATTGCTGAGAGCTGCCTTTTTCTGGTTGCAGTTTTGCAAAATACACGTTCTTGGCCAGACTCTTATTAAACAGAAGGCAAAAGGACAGAGAGATATAAAGGGAGAGAGACACGCAAAGAGGTAAGTGACAACGGCTCACAGGTAGTGGTGGCAATTAAGCCGGTGGAGGTGGTGGTGTTATTTGGGTTCCTCTTTTTGGCTTGGTCTGGTGAGGACATCTCTCAGAATCAGCACAATGAAGGCCCAGTGGTGTTGTGGTAGTCTCTGGGTTCGCAGGAGATAGAGGTGTGGCAGCCATGAGTGTAAACTTGTTGCAGTGGTTTTTGGCAGATAGCTGCTTCTGTTGCTAATTTTCCTCCAAAAGCCTCTGTTTTTTATGAACTCCAAAAGGGAGTGGATTAGCCCATCACCTCATTATTTTGTTTACCAGTAAGACCTAATATCTGACACACTTTGCTGTATCGATTTTTCTGTCCCACATGTTTCTTGTCTATCCAGCATGATTTTAACACAGTCCTTGAATTATAAAAATAGGTCTTTTTGTTTTTATTAATTCAGTTTTGTCCCTCTTTTGCACCTTTTCCCATGAACATTTATTGTTGTAGGTTATTGAGATTTTTATGAACTTTTACTCACTTTTCACAGCTGAGCTTACAATTTAGGGTAAACTTATAGACCCAATTACTATAATATGTACCAGGCATGTCTCCTTTCACCCAGAAATACCTCCTGTGTCAGGGTTTGGAAATGAGGGGGTGGTGTGAGCCCCTATACCAGCTCCAACCTGCTACAGGGTTTATATTGCAGACTTGCATTAATAGATATAGCAGCTTCTGGTGAATACTCACTACTAGCAAGTGGGCACCTCAGTGAAAAGGGGCCTTTTTCCTTCAGCATCTGAAAAATGCTCTCTCCATGGCTAGACTGCCAGGGAGCTTCTGTGTGCTGTGTTCCACTTGTGCATGCACAGCTGGTTCTGGGTGAGAAAATAGACATGCAACTGTCTTGCATAAGCAAAAGCTGCAAGGTCAGCTCAGGTGGAGGGGGGGAGCAGAGTATGTGATTTATGCTCACAAGTGGCTGTGCACAAAATGGCCGTGTTCCTATTTTGGGGAGCAAAAATGGTTACACCTACAAAACTAGAAGGCCGGTCTGAAAACTTGGCCCTGTATATGGTGACTGTAACTCTAACTCTTCTCTCCCATTCATTTCCTATTTCTCACCTCTCTCTCCTGCGGGGCTTTCTCTTACAGAACAAGCCTATAGAATTTAATAGAGAGTGATACATTTTCTACAGGCATTTTGGAACATCCTTTGGCTTGCAATAGAAAATTATATCCCTGCTATGGAACTCTAGGGTAGTTCAAAAAACCTAAAGGAAGGTTAAGCATTTTTTTTTCTTGGCTTGCATGGGTATTTAGTTTCATGTTGATAGCACCCTGTTGGTTTTACTCCCTATTAAATTCATTCAGGTTTCAGAGTAACAGCCGTGTTAGTCTGTATTCGCAAAAAGAAAAGGAGTACTTGTGGCACCTTAGAGACTAACCAATTTATTTGAGCATGAGCTTTCGTGAGCTCATGCTCAAATAAATTGGTTAGTCTCTAAGGTGCCATAAATTCATTCAGCTGCCGCTTTGTACCCATTCGTTTCCCAGAAGAAGCTATGTGTTTTTTCACTGGTAAACCATCCCTAAATCAGGCAAGAAGCTCCCCTAATCCTTCAGATATACAAATATCTGTCTCCGCTTTTCCCTGTAGAGGAAAGCCCCAGTCATTAGCAAATGAGCTCTTGAGCCTTCCCAGGTATCTTAGAGAAAAATCACAAAAGAGGGGACAACCCATCTTTTCATTCTAGTTCCTCCACTTCTAAGCCTCCGCCTCCTCACAGTGTTTGCCCTCTGGATCCTACCTGCGTATCTGTTGCTAAAATCCACTGCTACAGTACGGATGTATTGTGTGGTGCTGGCTGCCTTTTGCTTGGAGACTCAAGATCACTGTGGCATATGTAGGTACAACACTTCAGATGCCTTCATTTTCTATTGCTCTGTGCCAGGAGTGGGTAAGAACTCTGCTGGTGTATGGATGGGGCAGCCATTTTGGTCTGAGTCACTGCTTGTAATGGAGGAGAGGGGCAACCTGCTCTAGTGAGGAGACTTGACCTTGATTTGTTCTTGATTTTCCTTTTGCTAAATAAATCATTTTAGATTGCTCCTTTTGTGGGGGGAAACCCTAACCAATGACTATCTCCGCACTCTCCTATCACCTGATGGGCTTTCTTTTATGGAAAAATCCTATAGAATTTAATTATTCATTTTCTACAGGCATTTTTGAACATCCTTTGGATTAAAATAAAAAATTATACCCCTGCTATGGAATTCCAGGGGTGGCTCAAAAAACCTAAAGGAAGGTTAAGCATTTTTTTCTTGGCTTCCATGGATATTTAGTTTAGTTTTTGACAGCACCCTGTTGGTTTTACTCTCTATTAAATTCAGTCAGGCTTTTTCAAGGGCTTGGAAGCTAGACTTCTGCTCCTTTCCCCATCCTGAGCAAACTGTATATTTTTCAGTGGAGAGGACATTTATTTCAGATTAAGCAAAACAACAGAAAACAAATATAAAGTGTGTGCGCGTGAGAGAGAGAGTGAGTGTGAGCGTGCCGGGGGCGGGGTGGGACAGCTCAGAGTGAGGAGGGAATTACACATTTACTTGCTCTGAAACCTTCTGTATCTTAACTGACAGCACAAAATGGCTGCCTCAGGACTGCCCCTGTGAGAAGCCTGGAGGGGAGCTGGATGGGAATTTTCCGACTCAACATTGTTCCTGTCAAAAGATGCTGATTTGTTGAAACTGTTGCCAGGAAAGGACAGTTTTGATGAATATTTCAACTGGAAATTAAAAAAAAAAAAAGTTTTGAAATAGCCTATATCTATCTATATTTTTTGACATTTTTGAAATGGAAAAATCAGTTGTTCCTATTCAAAGTAACTTTTTGTTTCAAAATTTAAACTAAATGTTGAAGGGTTTTTTTTTATTATTATTATTTAAAAGCTATTAACATTGAAACAAAACATTCCTAAATTATCAAAATGAAATACCAAACCGAATATATTTTTGGATTTTTAGTTCACAAACATTTTTAAGATTTTGGATATTTTATCCTGATTCACAATGGGAAAATTTTTTTGATGTCTCAGAATTATTCATGAGATGGGGAAACTCACTTCCTCCCCAGTTCTAGTGGAGCCTCTTCTACATGAAAAACAGCACAGAGAACAGAATAACATCTGTTATACAACTCCAGATACCACACTACCCCTCCACCCCTGCCACCATGGGAGTGCACTAAATTCCCAAGGGGTCATGTGTCCCCTTCCTTCTCCAGTTTTAACTAGAACCAATTAAAACCATATTTATATTATTGACATAAATAAAGCTGTTGGTGCTTTAATTAATATTGAGTCTTAGTGAATTAATTCCAAGATGTATAAATACAACTCTGCTCCTAGGTCATGCTATCTCTGGGCCTGAAGCTGGATGCCGGCCATAACAAGGACAAGAGGGTGAGTTGAGAAGAGAGCGGCAGCCTTAACTCTGGAAATTCTTGCTATTGTTTCTTCCTCCTTCATGAGGCTTCAGTAATATTGGCTGATGTGTCAAGATTGGGGTGTCTTCAGACTCTCCCTCTTGTGGATACTGAGCATGGCTAGTCCTTCCTGGGCATGTGCAGAGTGTTTGACTTGGGATTGAAGGGGTCCCAGTCGTCCAACTGTGGAGCCCACCTAGGGCTGGCAAGTGAAAAAAGCCCTGTGATCTGAGCATGGAGGAGGAGAACATCACTGGGAGAGATCTGATGTCTGAAGGGCTGTCCTGCTGTTAATTGCCTGACCTCTTTCTCTTAACTGGGGGGCCTCCCACTGGGGGTGCTCTTCATTGTCATGGCTGCACTCTGTCTGCATGTATGTTCTGTGGAGTGACACACATACACACAGCACAGAGAGAGGTTAGCTTCTTGAGCTGAGAGGGGATTCAGTTCTACTGACAGTAGCGCACTCAGCAGAATGCTCTGAACGCTCCCCTTCGATATAGTGAGAGGGGACAGGAGGGAAAAATGCCAGGGGAAAAGAATGGTGGGGGGACACAGAGCAAAAATGCTGTGGACTGAGGGAGAGAGCAGAAATGATGGCAGGGCAAATAGATAAAAGAACTAGGGGGCATGAAGGGATGGGGAGAGAGGGGTATGTGTATGAAGAGCCAAGGAGAATGGGGGAATACTTGGGAGTGGGGAAAGACAAGGTGAAGGGAAAGAAACCAGAGGTAGGTGGGGCCGGGTAGAAATGGAAGGCCAAAGGTGGGCAAAATGGGGATTAGAGGGGGAGAAAATGTGGAAGTGAAAGAGAATGAGTTGATTGTGAGACAGAGGGAGACCTTTTTAAAGAAGAAATTAAGAGGAAAACAAGAGTGGTCAAAACAGAAATATGTGAAAAGTTTGGGTGTGAGTGGGAGGAGAGACCAAGTGGGGAAGAGAAGCTGAATGTGAGAACACAGATAGGGAGAAAAGAGCAAATGTCTTGAAAAAGGAAAGCAGGTTTTTAAGGAAGATAAAACTGCCAACTCGTGAATATGGAAAACATCTGGAAGATGGTTCTGAGGTTGAAACATGGCCAGTGAAAGGCAGGAAAAGCAGAATCCAGGTCCTATAAAGGAGGAAGGGAAAAGTAAAGAGACAGAACCCAAATCTGCGGACACTAATTGAAAGAGCTTGCAGCTGGGTTTTCTTTTCTTTAATAATCATGGACTCAGTGAACCAAATCCTGATCTTGCACTGGAGCAAACCCAGAGTAATGCCATTGATGTTACTCTGCAGTTACACCTATGTATAGGTTTCAGAGTAGCAGCCGTGTTTAGTCTGTATTCGCAAAAAGAAAAGGAGTACTTGTGGCACCTTAGAGACTAACCAATTTATTTGAGCATAAGCTTTCGTGAGCTACAGCTCACTTCATCGGAATGCATCCAATGAAGTGAGCTGTAGCTCACCAAAGCTTATGCTTAGATAAATTGGTTAGTCTCTAAGGTGCCACAAGTACTCCTTTTCTTTTCACCTATGTATAGTTGCAATAGGACCAGGGCTTAGCCAGGCAGAGAGAGAACCACATTTGTCACTGAATGCTGGTGCTTTGTATCAATAGTGAGCATTGGCTGGCTGAGGGCTCCTGAAATCCTTATGTAGGTGACCTTTCTAGTGGAGGGCACTAACACTGCATGTACTCTTATGTCCAACACCAAAAAGCACAAGCTCTGCATTTACACCTGCTGTGATAACCTTTGCTCCCTAACCCACCTCAGGTGTACAGGGTATAAAAAGACCCTCTCCACCTGCTATACCTGACTTTGCCCAGGGCCCCAGTAACAGTGGTGATCCTGCTGTTTTAACTTGGCTTTGCAAAGTAATATTCTAACTATACATTGACAGAACAGATCCACTGGCGTATGCTGCTGATGTGTACTAGCACTTGTGCTGACTGCATAACAGAAGGGCTTTGCATAATATTCTTATGACAGCCCCTCTGGAGCCAAGCCTCTGTCTGCAGGTTGAAAGGCTGCATACAAGTTTATCTACTGAGCTGTAAATCTCTCAAAAAAGGGGTTTCTGCAAAGGAGCAGGTTGCACACCTTTAGCGGTTGTTGTGCTACCAGTTCTTCTATAGGGACAAAACTGCAGTCCTATTGATATAAGAACAGGATTCTTCTAGCCCTCAACTGTCTCCTGTTTTCTTTCTAGCTTTTGGAGGCTGTCTCCCAGCACTCTTCCCCAGCTGACCAGAGGTGGGTGCATGAGTGAACATCCTTGAGGGAACTCTCTCTGTGCCAGCTTCTGTAATCAGGGTTACACAAGTCTCTCATGTATAAAGGGATGAGAGACTTGGTCTGCTGGGTAACTACTGAGTCTCTAAGGTGCCACAAGTACTCCTTTTCTTTTTACTGAGGCTATTGACATTTCATGTACCGGCTGGCTGTAAATGGAACTAACTCAGATGTGATTTAAGGAAAGTACAGCAGTACCTCACTGTTATGAACAACCTTGGGTATGGAGGTTGTTCATCAATCTGAAAGGTTTGTATCGCCTGAACAAAACATTACGGTTCTTTCAAAAGTTAACAGCTGAACACTGACTTAATACAGCTTTGAAACTTTACTATGCAAAACAAAAATGCTGCTTTTAACCACCTTAATTTCAATTAAACAAACACAGAAACAGTTTCCTTACCTTGTCAAATCGTTTTTTAAACTTTCCCTTTATTTTTTTTTAGTAGTTGCTCCTTCCCCCAAGGAAGGCTTGGCTGCTGCCTGATTGTGTACTTCTGGTTCCAAATGAGATGTGCGTTTGACCAATCAGTTCATAACTCTGGTGTTCATAACTCTTGAGATTCTACTGTAAGTGTATGAGTTATTGGCTGGATAATACTGCCTTCATCAATATGCATGGCCATAGACAACTGGGTTTTTCTGGGGGGTGGAGGGTTGAGGACAAAGAAACTTCTGTTCCAACTTCAGTATTTCATCTCATTTTATTAGAAGTGGACAAATAGAATCATGGTCTAAAATTACTCATTAAAGCATTTCTTTTTTAAAACATAACAAAATAATGCCTTACAAATCTGAAAAAGTCTCAAACAAATATCTTCATCCCGAATTACTTTAAATGGATGCTTCTGCAACATCTGTAAGCTGTAAGTTTTATCCTTGTGTATATGTAAAAATAATATAGCAGTTGATCTGTGATTGTTCCATTGTGGATTAAAGCCATATTTTAATATAACATACAACACTGAAACTGTGCTCACTTACAGCATTGGGTGCTAGTACCATCCAAATTTTGATCTAGTTCATTACTTTGGAAAAGTTTGGCTTGACTGAGCAAACAGATATTTTTACAATTTTTCTCTAAGCTGTCAGTTGTTGATCTTGGATTTCAATGCAATAATGTTTTTAATTACTGATACAATTGCCTCTACTGATGTAGTGATTGGATTGTACATGACCTCTTCATGAACATTCATGTTATAGACCACATGAAGTGGTATAACTTTCATTTCCCTTCTTTGTATACCACAGTCCAGAAATGGTCTCAGAAATATCCCTCGGGATATTAAGCCATGATTTCCATCATCTCATTCTGAGTAATTGGACTTGTGACTTCTTGTCTCAGAACTTGGCATTTCTCATGGTCTTTTGATCAGTCCACGGGCTAGGTGGTTGGATTCTGATTTTTCATGTCGCTTGTTGTTGGCTGGAGGTGTTGCACTGAGTCATACGGAGGGGAAAGGGAAGAGGTGTTGCTTTATACATGTGTTCTGAGGTCCAGAAGGAGAGGAGAGGCAGACCAGTTGAAAGTCTCTGGGGGACGATAAAAGGGGGAAAACAGGGATGATGTGGAGGAGACATTTCTAGAACAAATAACAGAAATATCCTAAACATGAGACCTGGTAGTAATGGGGGACTTTACATTTCTGGCAGATATCTGGATAGTTAATCTGGCAAAACACAAAATGTTCAATAAGTTCTTGTAATGTATTGGACAACTTTTTTGTTTCAGAAGGCAGAGGAAGTAACCAGGGGGACGGTCATTTTAGACTTGATTCTGACCAACAAGGAGGAAATGGTTGCAAATCTGAAGGTTGAAGGCAATTTGGGTGAAAATGTTCATCAAATCTATCCTTTCATGATTCAAAGGAAAAGGAGTGACAGTAGCATAATAAGGACAATGGACTTTTTAAAAAGCAGACTTTAACTAACTCAGAGAACTGATAGGCAAGGCCCCATGGGAAGACAATCTAAGGGAAATGGAGTTCGGGAGAGCTGGTAGTTTCTCAAAGAGACAATATTAATGTAACAGCAAACTATCCTGGTATAAAGTAAAGATAGGAGGCACAGTAAGAAGCCAACATGGCTCCATCAGGTCATTTAATGACCTGAAAATGAAAAAGGAATCCTACAAGAAGTGGAAACATGGACAGATTGCTAAGGTTGAATAGAATAGCACAAGCACGTAGGGATAAAAGCAGAAAGGCTAAGGCACAAAATGAGTTACAGCTAGTAAAGGACACAAGGATAGGCAGTGTGTAAGTCGTTTTCCACTGGGGAGGTTACAGAGCACCGGAAACTCCCTAGAAGGCCCCGATGAGGCCTCTTCCCCTGAGCCCCCCCCGACTCCCAAAGCCCTGCCCTCGCTCTGCTGCCCAACCCCAGCCTTATTCTCTGCTGCGGGGCTCCTCACTGCCCCCCACTTCTTTGGCTCCTCCCTGCTCTCCCAGGTTCCTTACTGCCCCCTCCTCAGGGCTCATTCTTGCCCCACCATGCCCCCCAGGTCTCAGTCCCATCTTTTTCCCCCCCACTCACACCCTGTGAGGCCCTGGGGAAGGGGAGAGGCCTGGGCTGCAGCAAGGGGAGGCAGAGGAACTTCGGGGTGCAGCTGCCCGGGGAACTCGTTTTACACCGGAGTCAACCTCAGGAGGCAGGAGCTCCATGCATGGTGTGGTTCATTCACTTCCCACCGCTGAGGGGTGCTGGGCTCCAACCAAGCCAGGGAAACACCATTTCCCTGGGTCAGCATTGAGGGGAGCTGGGCATGGGCCCCCAGGCTGTGCTGGCAGTGCGCTGTCCTGCCCCAGGCTTCCTGCCTGGCTGAGCACAGTGATGCGGACAGCGTGGAGACATGCCTGCTGGAGCCCCGCTCTGGGAGCAGGCAGGTGGGAAGAGACTGAGTGGGGGCTGGGCCTCGGGGGAAGAGGCCGAGCAGGAGCAGCTGGGGCGGAGCGTGGGCGGAGCCACAGTCCAGGCACCAGTGGCTCCCCTACTTCTAGGGAGCTTCTGGCGCTCCTGGCCGATGCGAAGGCGGCGGGCCTCCAAAGGGAGGTGAGCTGTGCCACATCCGGCATTTGCCCCTTGTGTGGCGAGCCTTTTTTATTGTGGGGGAAGCTTAGCATCTCCAAGCCTCTTGTACGCACCACCCATGGACACAAATGACAATAAGAAGAGGTTCTTTAAATACATTAGAAGCAAGAGAAAGATGAAGGAAAACGTAGGTCCTCTAGTTAGTGTGGAAGGAGAACTAACTGTGGATGACATCAAGGAGGCTGAGGTGTTTAAATGCCTATTTTGCTTCAGTCTTCACTAAAAAGGTAAACTAGAAAGACCAGATACTTAACACAGTATTCTCAACAAAGGGGAAGGAATGCCAGCCAAATTAGGGAAAGAATAGGTTAAAGAATATTTAGATAAG
The DNA here is from genome assembly GCF_965140295.1 of Lepidochelys olivacea. NCBI lineage: Eukaryota > Metazoa > Chordata > Testudines > Cheloniidae > Lepidochelys > Lepidochelys olivacea. The sequence goes on from NC_140416.1 coordinate 107,857,774, forward strand.
TTAGACGTATTCAAGTTGGCAGGGCCTGATGAAATGCACCCTAGGGGTATGTCTATCCTGCAATAAAAACCTGAGGCACTGAGTCTCGGGGCCTGGGTCAGCTGACTTGGGCTCAAAGGGCGCAGGCTGCAGGGCTATAAAATTGCAGTCTAGGTATTTGGGGTCTCAGAGCCTGGGTTCTAGCCCTGAGCCCGAACATCTACACTGCAATTTTATAGCCCTGCCCCCCAAGCCCTGTGAGCCTGAGTCAGCTGACCCAGGCCAGCTATGGCTCTGCTGCCACTTTTATCTCAGTAGATGTACTCTGTTTCAGCTAGTTCCTGTAGTACCATAATCTCAGAACTGTTAGTGGTATCTTTGAGGATGGGTGAGGTCCCAGGGGGCTGAAGAAGGCCAGATACAATACTGATCTTTAGAAAGAGGTCCTGAGGAATTCTAGACCAGTCACTTTCATACTTGGAAGGATCCTGGAACAAATTATTAAACAATCAATTTGTAAGCACCTAGAGGATAATAGGGTGATAAGTAATAGCCAATATGGATTTTTCAAGAACTAGTCGTGCCAAACCAGCCTTATTTCATCCTTTGACAGGTTTACTGGCCTAGTGTTTGAGGGGGAAGATGTAGACACGATATAACTTGATATTTAGTAAGCCTATTGACACAGTCTCACATGACATTCTCATAAGCAAACTAGGGAAATGTGGTCTAGATGAAATTACTATAAGGTGGGAACACAACTGATTGAAAGACTGTACTCAAAAAGTAGTTATCAATAGTTTGCTGTCAGTCAGGAAGGGCATATCTAGGGGGTCCAGCAAGGGTCAGTCCTGGGTTTGGTACTAGTCAATATTTTCATTAATGACTTGGAAATGGAGAGTCTGCTTATAAAATTTGAGTGATTCTGAGATGGGAGACATTGCAAACACTTGGCAGATAGGAATAGAATTCAAAATGATCTTGCCAAATTAGAGCAGTGGTTCCCAGACTTGTTCCGTCTCTTGTGCAGGGAAAGCCCCTGGCGGGCCGAGCCAGTTTCTTTACCTGCCGCGTCTGCAGGTTTGGCCGATCACGGCTCCCAGTGCCTGCAGTTCACTGCTCCAGGCCAATAGGAGCTGCTGGAAGAAGCGCGGGCCGAGGGACATACTGGCCGCTGCTTCCAGCTGCTTCCAGCAGCTCCCATTGGCCTGGAGCAGCGAACCGCGGCCACTAGGAGCCGCAGTCGGCTGAATTTACAGACGTGGCAGATAAACAAACCAGCGCGGCCCGCCAGGGGCTTTCCCCGCACAAGCGGCGGAACAAGTTTGGGAACCACTGCATTAGAGAATTGGTCTGAAAACAATAAGATGAAATTCAGTAAAGACAAGTGCAAAGTACGTCACTTAGGAAGGAAAAATCAAATGCAGAATTACAAAATGGGGAATAGCTTGCCAGGCAGTAATGCTGCAGAAAATGATGTGGTTATAGTGGATCACAAACTGAATGAGTCTACAATGTGATGCAGTTTCAAAAAAGTCTAATATCATTCAGAGTATTACATACAGAATATATTATATTAACAGGAGTATATTAACAGGAGTGTCATTTGTAAGACATGGTATGTAATTGTTTGATTTGGCTCGGCATCGCCTCAGCTGAAGTGCTATGTCGAGTTCTAGATACCGCTCTTTAAAAAAGATGTGGACAAATTGTAGAAAGTCTAGAGGAGAGCAACAAAAATGATAAAAGGTTTTGAAAACCTGATCTATGAGGAAAAGTTATAAAAACTGGCCATGTTCAATCTTGAGAAAAGAATTCTGAGGGGGAGCCTGATAAGTCTTCAAATATTTGAAGGGCTGTTATTGTCCATGTCCACCAAAGGTAGGACAAGAAGCAATGGGCTTAATCTGCAGCAAGGGAGATTTAGGTTAGATATTAGGAAAATCTTTCTAACTATAATGCTAGTTGAGCTCATAGGTGGCAGGTGAAGCTTCCCCTTGAGGAGGCTAGCCCCCTGCCCTGCCTCTTCCAGCTGAGGCCCTACTCGCTGCTCTCAGCCCTCCCCGCTATGGCCCTGGCCACATGAGAGGAGGGGCCTGAGAGCTCAGCCCTCCCCCTCACAACCCTGGGCAAGGCAAGGGGGCTGAAAACTCGGTCCAGGCCACGAAGGGAGCTGAGAGCTCGCCCCCAGCTGGAACCATGGAGGATGGGTGCAGCTGTCTCAGCCCTGGCTGGAGCTCTGAGCTTGGAGCCCCATCCCTGTTTGACCCCTTCTGCCTGTGGCCCTGCCCCATCCCCGTTCCACCCATAGCGCCCCCCCCCCCATTCTCCCTCTTCCCCCCGAGGCATGAGGTTTAGGGAGGCTCAGCCTCTATTATGCGCTGCCCATGGTTGAGCTCTGGAATAGGTTTCCTAGGGAGGTTATGGAATCCCCATCACTGGAGGTTTATAAAAACAGGTTAGACAAACATATGTCAGGGATGGTTTAGACTTACTTGGTCCTGCCTCAGTGCAGGGGGCTGAACTAGATGAGTTCTTGAGGTCCCTCGCAGCCCTACGTTTCTGAGATTCTATAATTTTATGCTCGGTCTTTAATGTTGACATGGTTTTTAGTTTTGGATAATTTCTTTTTGCCAGCTATTTCTGTTCTAAATCAAATGTGAATGAGTGACTGACTAGTTTTAATCTGCTGCTCTGCACACCCGAAGGAATTGTAGACATCTTTTGGAAACATTTGCATCCAAAATTCTCACCCAGTCAAATCACCAAATGTTGCTAGGCTCATGATAAAATCAAAGAAGTTGGCAACACTGAATCTCCTGACCTATGGCATCATATCAGTGATAGAATTCAGTCCTCCTGAGCAATTGGGTGTGGACAAAATAACCTGCACCACCCTGCTTTAAAGTCTTGTCATATTGGGAAATAGATTTCCTACCATTTTAAGAGACGAGGTGAGTGAGGTAATATCTTTTACTTTTAACTTCTGTTAGTGAGAAAGACAAGTTAATATCACTAATATCTCTAATACCCTAGAACCAACATGGCTACAACTACACTGCATACAACAATGCACCCTATCTATTTTACAGTTAGATATCAAAATGATACATTTGCCTATTCAGTTTCCTCTTTCTACTCTTCCACCCTTGTGACTTTAATGTTGATCCAGGCTGTGACGTTCCCCTGGCATGTTATCTGGGCTGGTGATCTGCTAGGTCACTCCAGTCCTTGACTCTGGGAGCCAGCCTTACCATGCTCTCCTGTGAGAACCCCTACTCGTGGGCTGTTCACGCACAGCCTCTGGCATGTAAGCTGCTCCTCGGATTGTGCAACCAAATGACGCTAGGTAATATCTCCAGTCCCAGACACAACCCTAGGAACCTCCGTCTTGCAGTGTCCAGTTATGCCCGCTGGAGACTGCAAGCTTATATGAATTTTTCTATTTAACAAAGAAATTGATATGGACCAGGCTTGTTATCCCAAGGGGAGTCTCTGACATGCTTCAAACCAAATGCACTGCTTCAGTAGAATAAACGAACACATTTATTAACTACAAAGATAGATTTTAAGTGATTATAAGTCAAAGCACAACAAGTCAGATTTGGTCAAATGAAATAAAAGCAAAACGTATTCTAAGCTGATCTTAACACTTTCAATGCCCTTACAAACGTCAATGCTTCTCACCACAGGCTGGCTGGTTGCCCTTCAGCCAGGCTCTCCCTCTCTCTTCCACCTCCATCTACAGACATCACCACCAAGTGACTGAAGTGCTGATCAAAGGGGAGAGCATGGCAAACGTCTCTCCCTTTTATCATGTCCTTTCTTCCTTCTTGGCTTTGCTCCCCTCCCCCCCCACTTCAGAGTTAGGTGAACATTACCTCATCACAGTCCCAAACTGACCAAAGGAAGGGAGTGACTCACTCGAGAGTCCAACAGATCCGTTGTTGTTGCCTAGGCCAATGTCCTTTGTTTCTGTGAGGCTGAGCTGGGTTTGTCCCACACCTGCTCTGATGAGGTGTGAACTGCCTCTCTGCTTCTGGAGAATTTTTGCCTGGGCTTGCTTTAAGCCATGAGGACACATTTTCATCCTCATAACTATATATATGAAATTACAACCTATAACATTACTATAACAATGATTACTATAACATTACCATAACAACAATGCTCAGTACATCATGAGCCTTCCGAAGACACCCAACATGATAAACTTTGCATTAGATACCACACAATCATATTATAAGGATGAACATGGGGGTGCTGGGTGTTCCCCCTCTCCCCCAAGATACAGAATGTCACACAAGTTAAAGATATTTATCGGGGCTCATCTATGCATACAGCCCACTCTATACCTAAACTACTTTGGGGGAGAGATAGCTCAATGGTTTGAGCATTGGTCTGCTAAACCCAGGGTTGTAAGTTCAATCCTTGAGAGGGCCATTTAGGAATCTGGGGTAAAAATAAGGGACAGTACTTGGTTTGGTCCTGCTTTGAGCAGGGGGTTAGACTAGATGACCTCCTGAGGTCCCTTCCCACCCGGATATTCTATGACACTGTAGGATCTTATTGATACAGTCACACAAGCCTGCCATAAATTGATTATTATACAATGCTTGCTGTGTGGGTGTGTGTTGTGCATTACAGTGTATACCTGACCTGCAGTGTCTCTTGTTTTAGGGAATAGCTGCTGAAGTTGGCAGGCCTCTAAGTTTTCCTTCATTTTCCTTTAAATGGGCCCCAGCTTGTTCTAAAACAGTCAGGTGGAATCTTTCACCCTTTTGATCTAAACTATTCTTATAAAAGAAAAATTGACATCAAATACTGATTTTCTTTTTTTTTTTTTAATACTGATTCAGCTTCAAACATTCTTTTGTCATTGCAATGGTGATTTCCTCTTAAATGGCAATATATAAAGAATTGAAGAGGATTTACTTGTGTGTGTGTGCGTGCATATGCGCACCTCTAAGAAGCTACTCAGAGTCTTTGAAGCGGCATGATGTCCATCCGTGATGCAGGATTTCTTAAAACACTTAACTGACGAACATAAATACGGTCTTCTAGTCTCTCTCACACATGCTTGTGTTGTGGTTCAGTGGTATGAATTAAATTCACTGCTGCTCATGGCTTCAGTATCCCACTAGTACGACTTCTGGAAGAGAATTTTAATGGTGCCTGTTGAAGTGCAGAAAACATTGTGGCATTCTGGATTTATCTCTGCAGGGTGCAGCACACTTCTTAGTCAGGAAACTAATACCTTTCATGATGCTGAAAAGAAATGAATGAGTGAAGTGTGGAAAATGATGGGGGGCAGGGATAGACCTACCCAGTCTTCAAACACCTGTTTAACTTGTATCACATCAGACAGACCCCATGTATTGCAGACATGGAAGAGAATTCATCAATTACAGAAGAGTACAGTAATTTGAGCAAGGCACTGGAAATCTTTGGCTTACAGAGGCTGTTACTTGATATTCTGTATTAATCACTCCCATCCTTCTAACCAGACGAGCAGTATAGATATTCCCCCTCCCCTCAAATCTCACTGTGTCAGTAGTCCCTGATGGATTGTTTTGCTTCCTGACAAACTGATCTTTCACTTTCTTTTGACTCGGAGGCAGCAGTGGTTCTTCCATATACCAGACTGGCAATAAGAGGATGATGAAAGAGCATAGGTGCTCTCCTGCATAGCCAATATACAGCAACAGGTAAAATTTATAAGGCATCTGACTAAGATATGGAGGTAGGCAGTGCCGTTGGGATAATATTAGATTTGAGCTGGAATAAACAATACTAATGCATATTGATTTTGAGAAGCCTCCACTGGCGATAATGTTACTGGACAATCTATACCCGACTTGGGCTCTAGTAGAGCATTAAGATTTGTGGCTGTTTGATTGTTGTCCCTAAAATACACTGGCAATCCTTCTAGGAGGCAAACAAGAGTTGCAGAAAACATCCCTTGTTCCCCTGTGGTCCTGGAAAGCCATCAAACTGTTCAACATGCGGGGCTGAGAAATTTCATTTCAGATCTTGGCCAAATTTGGATGCCAAGTATCATGTTGGCAAAGACAGTTCTTTCATCCTGTGATTAGACTGAACCCAAACCCGCATCATTTCTAGAGCCAAGCATCATTCAAGATACAGCTCTGATGTGGTGTGATGCACCATTAGCCTCATCCAAAGGGTGGGGCTTAAGGGTAAGAGTGACTTCCTGTGCACATTATGATTCATAGATTTTTAAGGCAAGCAAGGATCTTCCTCCTGCATAACAAAGGCCACAGAAGGCTGAAAATAAGTGAACACATACTGGTTTCTGGAAGCAGCTTTGTTGGCATAGGATATGAATGCTAGACTGGTATGAAATAGCTTTTCTTGGCAGTGTTTTAGAAACAGTCTCACTGGGGGCACAATCCTGCTCGGCACGAAGTACTCCCCACTCATGAGATGCTCCCTTTGGAGGAGGATGGGAAGGCTAGGCAGCCCCCTTTAATCTGCCTTTTTAGAGATCTCAGATTAAGTAGACATGGGTTCCCCTTGCCATCACCAGTCCTGTATAAGTTAAAAGCCACGAACTTGGGCTTTAAAGTATTTATCAGCAAAACTGAACAAAGCCACACTAGATACCTGTGATGCTGATGGACCTGAATGAGGGTGAAAAAAAAATCACTATTTCAGGCCCTGAAGCAGAAGTTTGTTTACCTGTTTCTGTGCATAGCTCCCAGCTGGGCTGGGTCTACGCTAGACCCTTTCTCCCTACGTGGACATTACATTCTCTCCACATTTGATGACTGGCCATTTATCACCCCCCTCCAGATTCACCATGAAGGCAGATTTGCTGCTTGGCTTGTAATGAACATGCTCACACAGACTGAGCATGCTCAGTAACACTGCTGAAGCCGGCTGTCCTCGCTCTGCTCCCCCCACTGTCAGCAGGCTCTGGTCCCCAGGCACTGCCTCAGGAGCATGAGCTGCAGCTAGGACAAAGGTGTTCTCTTGAGTACCTGCTGAAAATAAAGTTCTACACAAGGCTGAAAGTCAGGAACCTTTTCTTAGAAAACGGGCACAGTCAACGAGGGTGCTTACGCTGTAGCCTTTTGTAGAGGCATAGCTATTTTGGTTAGTGGTGGGATTTTTTTACCAAAATAATTATACCGGTACAACCCCTAGAGCGATCACAGTTGTATTTGTATAAAGGTGCCTTATACGTTTTAGCTGACTCCCCTTTCCATCTGGGAACAAGCTATACCAGCATAATCATACTGCGGGCTTTGTAGCCCTTTAAAGATCTACTGCTTTAACTGTATCAGTATAATTAATGTGATTCTATGAGGTGGTTTATAGTCTTCTTTGTTCAGCATGGGTGAAAATAAAAAATTAAAATAAAATATAAAGGGGGAAATAAGCAAACCTTGTCCGTACTCTTGCGCTAGCAACATACAATGAGGCCTTATCCTACCAAGGCTGCCTACTGAGCATGACTCTGACTACACAGTGTTGCCAGCTCTTGTAATTTTATTGCAGGTGTTGTGATATTTGGTATTTTTCCTTAAAGCCCCAGCTCCTGGAATCATGGAAGTGTGAGAATCTCAGCTTTCATTTGAAAAAATTAAGCAAGTGTAAAGAGCTGGCTCATCACCAGCCCATGAAGTCCCCACTGCCACACCCAGAATCTCTTTCCAGGCCCAATTTTATTTCCCAAACATAGGCAAAGCACAAAAATTGTTCCTCAGCCCTCCCTGGGCTACAGCTTCGGTACACTTTCCCCTTTGCATCTCTCTGTCCCTCCCACTTCAGGGCTTCCTGCAGGATTCTTTCTTGCTTTTTCACTGAGCACTGAGGTGGCCACTCGCGTGTTCCCAGAATATCAGACATACTGGTACTTCGGGGCACACCCCCGCCAGCATGACCCGCCCCTGCCAGCATGATGCTCTGTGTGAGGTCAGGCCGCATGGGGGGGCACCATCTTTAAAAGCGCTCCACCCCCACTGGCATGACCTCCTACGCCGTATGGGGGGTGTGTGTGTGCCATTTTTAAGAATTGGAGGGGGCAGTGCATGTGTTTCCTATCCAATACCGGACAAACTATGTCCAGTACTGGAAGAGGGACAAGCATCTCAAAAGAGGACGGTCAACTGGACAAGTCAGTGTCCTCCCTATTGAGCATGGCCTCCCAGGGCTTTCTCCCTGGAGACTCTCTTTCCCTAACAGTTTCCCACTGCCTCCCCTTCCAAGGGACTCTGGCAGCCTCTCCCAGGGAACATCCTGCTGCTCCCGCACCCCTTCCTTACTGGCAGCCTGGCTCTTTATAGCCCCAGTTGCTGACCCACCCCATTCATTGGCCAACCTGGGATCACCTGTTCTAGCACAGCAAAGCTGGGCCTGCTTCATTTTGCCAGCCACCTTTTGACAGCAAGATTCTAGTGCTCCTGGTTATGGAGAGAAGATGGACTATGGGGCTCTAAAAACTCAGAGTCAGAAGGCAAATACCCAACCCCAAAAACTATTTTAAATCTGCTAATTGCTAAGCCAATTTCATGGTTTTGCGGGGCTTGACTCATGATTGTTAAATTCTTGTGATTGGCAATACTGCCACTGTGAGTAATTTCCATAAAGTCAGTGTAATAAGCCTGTGTTGATTCCCCGATCCAGGGCTGATCAGTCCCAGCCGTGGCCTAGTGCAGGGAAATCATCCTAGGTGCTATTCTAACCTATACCAGGAGGTCCCCAAAAAGTCCACCCACCAACTGGGAAGCTAGATAGAATGTAGCACTTCCAGTATTGCCAAGTGTTCAAAAATCTGAGTCAGGCCCCCCAAAAATCATGGTATTGGCTCAGTAATCATGAGAGATTTTAAAAAAAAAAACACACAATACAGTTTGGGTTCTTTTTATTTTCTTTCTTTCTTTCTTTTTTAACCTATAGCGTGCCCTCGGATCCTGTTTTCAAGCTTTTCTCCATAACCATGAGAGCTTTCGAAAAATGAAAGCTGCAATACTTTCCTAAGCACCAGCTCATGGAGTCATGTGCATTAAGAAAAACATCTAATATCATGAGACTTGCAATAAAACAGCAAGCATTGGCAACAGTGCGATGGTTTTCTAGACTCACTCCTCCCTGTCTAATGGGCTTTCCCCTCGGGCTGGGGGGTGAGGCACTCTGGCTCTGGGCCAACTGAGATTTCTCTAACACTGCAGGAATTCTCAGCCATGCAGATCTAGCTGCTTCCTGGACACTTTGTGCTACCAAAAAGATACAAAAGAGCTGCCACACACCAGATAATCTGTTCTGTTTTTCTAAAGTTCTTACTGTAAACAGGGAGAAATTATTTTAATTTTTTGTTCATAATTTTTTTCATAATCTGATCTGAAGAAAAGGTTTTGCTTTTGTTGGTCATGAGGGTGGCACAGCACAAAGAGATTAAAAAGAGAGGATGTTTATTCAGCAAGCAGTAACATGCAGGTTAAAACGTTGAATGGAGGAGCTCTCTCCTGTAGCTTTCATTTTAATTTCTGTTTTTAAATGATTGATCTTGGCTTTTCTGAAGGTACTTGGAGGCAAGCCATGCTGCATGTGTGTCTTGTTGTTAATGTGCCTCTATGGCTCGTTATCCACATCCAAATCCCTCCTCCAAATTCTCCTTTGCTGTGATGCCTACAAAAAACTTGACAACAACCGCTGGTGTGCAGAGACCACCATGCTGACCAATTTCTCCTTGTACTCCCCGTCTATCTGGCTATCCATCTGTTGTCTTTTGGTACGCTCCTAGGGACTATCTTTTTATTGTTTCTTTGAACAGGGCCTAGCATAATGTGGTCTTGGACCATGGCTAGGGCTCCTAGGCACTACATGAATACACGTATGTCAGTAACATAAATAAGTAAATACATAACTTTAATAATAAAATGACACATTCAGTGCTATTCTAATTTGAAAGTGGCCAGGGCTTGAAATTCCTAATATGCTCCCGGACAGGTCATTCTTGAGTAGGGCACCGGTTTTTGAGAAGCACCTGGCCACTGGTGTAACTAGTGCCATTTAACAGGACATGGCACTTTCTACCCATACTTCTTGCACCTGTCCCCAAAAGTGGATAGTATCTTTGTGTTCCATTTACAGGTAGGAAAACCGGCACAGGGACTACAGGTGTTTTGCCTGAGGTCACTCAGGAAATCAGTGGCAGAGTCTGGGATAGAACTTGTGTGCCATTACTGGCATTTTTTTGTTTTTTTGTTTTTTTGTCTTCAAACACAAGGCCAAATTCTATCAGGCATTGCACATATTCATCCACCAATAAATTCATGCCTGAAGTCAGGACCATGGGGACGAAGGGGCCTCTACTCTAGTTTCTCCACTTCCACCTCCTCAAAGCTGCAGGGAGGTTGTTTTATGGGCCTTCTCCAGCAGGCATTGTAGAGGGGGCCAGGGCTCTTTGCATAAATACCTAATCAATGATTCCTGGCTTGGTTGGAGAGGAGGGAGGTTGTGTGTAGGACTGTGCACTGGAAGAGTCTGCCTCCTGATGTTTGAGGTACTGGAATAGGGTTGGGAATACTGATAAACATTTCAAGGGTAGTTTGTTTTCAGCTAGGATTATCAGATGGTATTATGAAGGGATTAGCAATTGGATGTTTGACACAATGGCCTGAATTCAGCACTGATCTGCCCTCCATACAATCCCGGAGACTTCCATAGGATTGCAGGGGGTGTGAGTCAGCACTGAATTTGGTTCAATACACCGTCTCCAGGGGTTACACTGTACTGTATGGTGTGTGGAGCTTGCTACGTTAATATGAAAGTGATCAGAAATGCATATAAAAGTCACTGTATGCAAACAAGTGTCAGTTTCCCATTGGTCATTACATGCTTGTTCTAATGTTCCTTTAAAGAAACACCAACAGGAGCCTGTTTGGAGTGTCTGATAGCTAGAGGGGACCCTGCATTTGGCTCTGCTTGTTTGTTTTTCAGCAGCCTTTACTTATACTTGTCTTGCTGTGGTATGCAAAACTCAATAAACACAAACAGCATGCAAAAAGGAAAGGCCTGACCTTACTGCCCTTCCTCGCCTGCCTAGTCCCATGGATCCTACAAGGGAAAGGGCTGCGAGTTCAGACTCAAAATAAGGCCCCTGGCCCAAACCTTGCAGAAGATGGCTATGATTTGAGGAAAGCCGAGCACTCTAGAAAACGTGCACAGAAATCACAAAGTTGAGGGACTAAGTCCTGCAGACCCTGGTGTACAGCCAGGTCAAAGCCCACCACCATTGCAGAATAGAGAGGGAAGAGGTTCAGACAAAGCCTGCTGCTTTCCCCACAGAGTTTTGTACTTGTACTCTGTGCTGCATGCACCCCTCTCACCACGCCCCAATATACCCATATCTCCCTCCTTCTGCAGTGGTGCATGAGCATGCAGAGCGCCCATGGGCGGCAGGTGAAGCTTCTCCTAGGGGACGCTAGCTCCCTGTCCTGCCTCTTCCACCTGCGGCCCTGCCCACACTCCACCCCAGGCCCCGCCTCCTGCTCCCTCCCCCCCACTGCTGCTCGCTGCATCCCTCCTTTCCTTCCCCCTCGAGGCCACCACATCCTTCCTCTGCTCCACCCTCCTCCCGTGTGAGGCCCTCACCACTTGTGATCTCCATGTTCCTGCCCACCAAGGCCCCCGCCGCTCCTGCTCTCTGTGTCTCTCCTCACCTCCACCCCTCTCCTCTGTAGGGGTGGGGGAAAATGAGTGATGCAGTGAGCACTGGGCGGGGAGGTTTCGAGGGGGTGGAGGAGTGAAGGGACGTGGTGGGGGAGGGGTGGAGGACAGGAGGGAGGCTGTGGGTTGGGGGGTATCATGGGGTAGGTAATGTGAAGAGGGATGCGGTGGGGGTCTCACGGGGATGGGGGTGGAGGAGAGGAGGGACATGGTGAGTGATGGGGATCTCTGGAGAGAGGGGGTAGAGTGGGGGAGAGGAGCAAGGAGGGACTCACCAGATAGTGGCGGGAGGTGGAGACCTCGGGGAAGAGGCAGAGTGCAGGCGGGGCCCCCACAGTCCAGGAATCTGGTGGTGGGTTGGCAGCGGCTGTGCCGGGGAGGCTTAGCTCATTTTAGACTTAAAGTATATGATTTCACCTATGCATTTAGGGAACCCCCCCCACCCCCAAAACAAAACAACAATAACAAATAAACCTAAGAACTTCATAGAATCATAGAATATCAGGGTTGGAAGGGACCTCAGGAGGTCATCTAGTCCAACCCCCTGCTCAAAGCAGGACCAATCCCCAACTAAATCATCCCAGCCAGGGCTTTGTCAAGCCTGACCTTAAAAACTTCTAAGGAAGGAGATTCCACCACCTCCCTAGGTAACGCATTCCAGTGCTTCACCACCCTCCTAGTGAAAAAGCTTTTCCTAATATCCAACCTAAATCTCCCCCACTGCAACTTGAGACCATTATTCCTTGTTCTGTCATCTGCTACCACTGAGAACAGTCTAGATCCATCCTCTTTGGAACCCCCTTTCTGGTAGTTGAAAGCAGCTATCAAATCCCCCCTCATTCTTCTCCTCCGCAGACTAAACAATCCCAGTTCCCTCAGCCTCTCCTCATAAGTCATGTGTTCCAGTCCCCTAATAATTTTTATTGCCCTCCCCTGGACGTTTTCCAATTTTTCCACATCCTTCTTGTAGTGTAGGGCCCAAAACTGGACACAGTACTCCAGATGAGGCCTCACCAGTGTCGAATAGAGATGAACGATCACGTCCCTCGATCTGCTGGCAATGCCCCTACTTATACATTCCAAAATGCCATTGGTCTTCTTGGCAAGAAGGGCACACTGTTGACTCATATCCAGCTTCTTGTCCACTGTAATCCCCAGGTCCTTTTCTGCAGAACTGCTGCCTAGCCATTCGGTCCCTAGTCTGTAGTGGTGCATTGGCTTCTTCCATCCTAAGTGAAGGACTCTGCACTTGTCCTTGTTGAACCTCATCAGATTTCTTTTGCCCCAATCCTCTAATTTGTCTAGGTCCCTCTGTATCCTATCCCTACCTTTCAGCATATCTACCTCTCCTCCCAGTTTAATGTCATCTGCAAACTTGCTGAGGGTTCAATCCATGCCATCCTCCAGATCATTAATGAAGATATTGAACAAAACCGGCTCCAGGACCGACGCTTGGGGCACTCCACTTGATACCGGCTGCCAACTAGACATGGAGCCATTGATCGCTACCCGTTGAGCCCGACAATCTAGCCAACTTTCTATCCACCTTATAGTCCATTCATCCAGCCCATACTTCTTTAACTTGCTGACAAGAATACTGTGGGAGACCGTGTCAAAAGCTTTTCTAAAGTCAAGGAACAACACGTCCACCACTTTCCGTTCATCCACAGAGCCAGTTATCTCGTCATAGAAGGCAATTAGATTAGTCAGGCATAACTTGCCCTTGGTGAACCCATGCTGACTGTTCCTGATCACTTTCCTCTCCTCTAAGTGCTTCAGAATTGATTCCTTGAGGACCTGCTCCATGATTTTTCCAGGGACTGAGGTGAGGCTGACTGGCCTGTAGTTCCCAGGATCCTCCTTCTTCCCTTTTTAAAGATGGGCACTGCATTAGTCTTTTTTCCAGTCGTCCGGGACCTCCCCCGATTGCCATGAGTTTTCAAAGATAATGGCCAATGGCTCTGCAATCACATCCGCCAATTCCTTTAGCACTCTTGTATGCAGCGCATCCGGCCCCATGGACTTGTGCTCGTCCAGCTTTTCTAAACAGTCCCGAACCACTTCTTTCTCCACAGAGGGCTAGTCACCTCCTCCCCATGCTGTGCTGCCCAGTGCAGTAGTCTGGGAGCTGACCTTGTTCGTGAAGACAGAGGCAAAAAAAACATTGAGTACATTAACTTTTTCCACATCCTCTGTCACTAGGTTGCCTCCCTCATTCAGTAAGGGGCCCACACTTTCCTTGACTTTCTTCTTGTTGCTAACATACCTGAAGAAACCCTTCTTGTTACTCTTAACATCCCTTGCTAGCTGCAACTCCAGGTGTGATTTGGCCTTCCTGATTTCACTCCTGCATGTCTGAGCAATATTTTTATACTTCTTCCCTGGTCATTTGTCCAATCTTCCACTTCTTGTAAGCTTCTTTTTTGTGTTTAAGATCAGCAAGGATTTCACTGTTAAGCCAAGCTGGTCACTTTCCATATTTACTATTCTTTCTACACATCGGGATGGTTTGTCCCTGTAACCTCAATAAGGATTCTTTAAAATACAGCCAGCTTCCCCCTCATGTTATTCTCCCAGGGGATCCTGCCCATCAGTTCCCTGAGGGAGTCAAAGTCTGCTTTTCTGAAGTCCAGGGTCCGTATTCTGCTGCTCTCCTTTCTTCCTTGTGTCAGGATCCTGAACTCAGCCATCTCATGGTAACTGCCTCCCAGGTTCCCATCCACTTTTGCTTCCCCTACTAATTCTTCCCGTTTTGTGAGCAGCAGGTCAAGAAGAGCTCTGCCCCTAGTTGGTTCCTCCAGCACTTGCACCAGGAAATTGTCCCCTACACTTTCCAAAAACTTCCTGGATTGTCTGTGCACCGCTGTATTGCTCTCCCAGCAGATATCAGGGTGATTGAAGTAAGTCTCCCATGAGAACCAGGGCCTGCGATCTAGTAACTTCCGTTAGTTGCTGGAAGAAAGCCTCATCCACCTCATCCTCCTGGTCCGGTGGTCTATAGCAGACTCCCTCCACGACATCACCCTTGTTGCTCACGCTTCTAAACTTAATCCAGAGCCTCTCAGGTTTTTCTGCAGTTTCATACCGGAGCTCTGAGCAGTCATACTGCTCTCTTACATACAATGCAACTCCCCCACCTTTTCTGCCCTGCCTGTCCTTCCTGAACCGTTTATATCCATCCATGACAGTGCTCCAGTCATGTGAGTTATCCCACCAAGTCTCTGTTATTCCAATCACATCATAATTCCTTGACTGTGCCAGGACTTCCAGTTCTCCCTGCTTGTTTCCCAGGCTTTTTGCATTTTTGTATAGGCACTTCAGATAACTTGCTGTTTGTCCTGCTTTCTTAGTATGAGGCAGTTGACTTGATCCCCTCTAAAAAGAAAGGCAGTTGAGTAAATGTTCATTGCATTTTACAGAATGCATGTGTCCAAATTTTAGTTTATAAATTACTTTTAAATGTATGCTGTAGACTCCTATAAAGGGGTTTATAATAAAAATGCAGACATTATTTAATTATGCAGCACAAATGATGCCATTATAATAACTGTGTTTTAGATGGAAAAATCATTATCAAGATATATTAGTACTGGATATAAGAACCAGTACTAGTACAGGCAATATATGTACAGTGCATTTGTTCAGGCTGGTACCTTTAGGTTATTCATCCTTGCCATGTCTCTGTGGTGCTCACATAGTTTATTGCAAATTTTCATTTATTAAGAGATTATCTGACTGCAGTTTGTTTTATTATATCGCAGATGATAATTGAACTCTAAATTAGCTGTAAGACCTCTGTTAGAAATGGGCCGAATAGGACTTCTTCATAGGAAGCCAAATACTAAACAATGGTTTCTAGTCAATCAAGAGTGAAATTCACTCATGTATGGAGTGTGTGTAAGGTCCTCCAACACTGTTAGCCATCTGTGTGTGGATGGTGGTGTGGTCTGGGGTTATTAGGATGTATACCAGTACTGGGGAACTCTAAAAAGCAGGTCTTTGAACCAGCCTTAAATAGGCCAGCCCATTGGGCCTTGGCTAGAAAATGGACAGATGCTGCTGAATCTACACATATGTAGACAGTGTGACCCAAAAACCAGGCAGAGGAACAATGCCCACGCTGCCAGCCCAGATGCTGGACTGGTGGCTGTAAAGTTGCTGTAACAGAGCGTGCCCATGAGTCAGGTGTAAATTAGAGCTGATCAGAAAATAGATTATTTGTTGTGGTGAATTTTGACTTGAAATTTTTGAATTATTGAAAACCAGTGCTTATTTTGAACTGAAATATTTTGGTTTTTGGCAAAAACAAAAACAAAATCATTTTTTGAGTATTTGGTTTTTCAACTACATATTAATATTTTTCAGGGAAAACAGACACTTTCTGTGAAAATGTTTGTTTAATCAAAGCCCAGACTTTCCATGAAAACAGTTTTGATGGAAAATATTTGAACAGCCCTAGCTCAAATCCATTGTGCTGTCTCTGCCATAGAGTTCCCCCTCACCGATGTTGTGTAGTTTGGCTCTGTGGGGGAGGGGGAGGAGGGGGAAAGGGTGATTACAGCCCAAATCAATATGAAGATTGAAGAAGACAAAGCAGTTGTGGAAAAAAATATTTCAGCAAAGTATTGAAGATGTCACTCTGTTGAAAATTCATAGGATGTCTATTGCATTTATTTCATTGCTATCAATGGAGAAGTATATTATAAGACTAAAAATAGATGAAAAATCAGAACCATATTGTTTTGATCCCAAATTCATGTTTAAAGGAAGTAATCATTGGCAAAATCCTCTTCCCAACAGTGCTGTGATATTAGCTTTGGTTAACACAAAAAATGTTTGTGTTAACCATCAAATACATGAAGAAGTAATGTATCAATTAACGTCCCAAGCTGGGCAAATAATTCACAATGAATAATTTACTTGACAAAAATCCTAACTTGTTCTATCACAAATTGTCTGCAAGCAAATCCTAATAATCTTGAGTGTATTTATTCATAACTATTCCCTAAATTTCTGCAATTAATACTTGGCAATTTGTGTGTTATCAAGCAGTTAGCTGTGAGTATTTAACATTTGAGCTGTTTTGATTGGTCAGACAAGTCACATGGTATGAGTCGGTACCATGATGGGATGAACTTAGCTGCTAAAATGAGGACTCTGGTGTTGTGATTGATTGTGCCTATTAATTCAAAAATTGCTTTCTGGAAATATTGTACAGCATTTGTTTTAAAATTCTGTGTTTCTGAGAACATTCCTGCCAGTAAGCTTATTAGCTGGAACTTTCACATAAGGCAAGTACAAATGGAGCTCGAACACAGTCCACAAGAATTCATTTTAAAATTCAAACACGTACTTGTGGACAACGTTTTGCAGTATTTCTCCAGCTTTACTAACATCAAGAGGCCATGTGACCAGAGCTGGTTGAAAAAATTCAGATGAAAAGTTTTTTCATCATGATTAGCCCATTTCTTTAAATAAAAATGTTTAATAGAAATGGTTCAATTTCAACTAATTTCTGATGAAACCAGGCAGAGTTTTGAAACCTGCTTGGTTTCCTTCCAGCTCACTAACTGACTCCTCTGTAGCCTGGACTTCCAGGGTCAATGTTAGCCCTGCAATGCAAACTTCCCTAGAGCTGGGGATCCCAGACTTTCCAGGGTCTGTGGCTCTGGGGCAGCCTGCCATGCTGACTGCCTTGGAGCTAGAACTCCAGAGCTTCCTGACTCCCAGGCCAGCTGGGTAGCCCAACTCCCGGCAGGAGGCTGAAGGAGGACCAGAAGCCTGGATGTCCCAGCTGCGTTGGGAGCCTCAGAACTTGGGAACCAGCACTTTGGGGTGCTTTTTTGGAATGCCACATAATCAGTAAAGATGTTTAACTCCTGAAAAGAGGGCTTTACAATGGGAATGCCTGACACAACTTTGTGTATAGTGGTGCTATAATATATACTTTTGTGACATATGTTTAAGTAAATTTAAAGTACTGTAAGTGGCACCTGAACTAATGTAAATACATGTAAAATGGTTATCATCGTTTTCACTCTGGTGAAAGTCTTGAAAAGAACGTGGAGGAGAGACGCTGGGCAGAGTAAATGTGGCAGAATAATAACACTTTCTGAGAGAGTATCGGGGACAATGTAAACACAGTGGAGAGGAAACAGCATCTTAAAGCTTTAATTGTGTATTTTGGGCAAAAGTAAAGTCAACTGGGCCATTTCCAGTATAAAATTCCTGTATCCAGTACTAAATAGCATTAGAGTCTAAATAAGGATTTGAATACAAATGCCTTCAACTCCAGCAAGATACCGAGACTAAAGGATCTGTTCCATGAAACACAATATCTGCAGCCTATGTGAAGGGGAATCCCAGATCTGCTCTTTTTGAAGCTTAAATCTTGATTCAGGGTGCAAAAATTGCACAAGTCCCTACAGAACTCTGATTCTGGGCCTTGGCGAAGATTCACTGCTCATCCCCACTTGACTATGACTGAGCCGGAGGTGTCGCCATTTGCCACACCTATGTATGGAAAGCTGCCCACAGTGATGTCAATGATGCAAGAGTGATTCAGCTGAGAATGCTGAGGAAAAACACTGAAATGAGGACATGAGAGATGGCTCAGAAGCTGGCTAACACAAGGTGTTCTTAAAGGAAAATGCACAGAGTTTGGGCTTATGTTTTCTCTCACTCTGCCAAAAGGCACTGAATGTTGTGGATTATGTGGGCTTTATCCAGTAGGGAAACTCTTTCTCTGCATAGCACATGACAGCCCAAGAGACAATGACCTATCTTACATGTATTTTTTCTAGTGGTCTGTGCTTCATGCAGTCAAAACTGCTTCTTTAGCAGAACAAACACACACAGGGCTACCACTTTTATGAATCTAGACATCACACACCATATCGTTTTGCCTCACCACTTTTACACATGTATCTGAGTTCATTTGCTTTGCATGCACAAATGTGCACCATTTGTAGTTTAAATGAGTCAGCAGGAGGCCTAGCTCACACATTTGGGAGATGTCTAGACTAGCAAAAATGTGTTTTTTAAAAGATGGTAGCTAGCTTAGTTTAACCAACGTTCTTTAAACACCTGGTGTAGGCAGGACAACCTGTATTTTGACCTGTGTCGGCTGATTGAGATAAAACCTAGGCCTTCAGCTGGCTAATACTCATGAAAATACAATGTGTTCTGCCTATGCTAGGCATTTAAAATGTGTTGGTTAAAACATATTTTAACTTTTCTCTTATTTGAGACTTACTCTAGTGTAACCCATTGGTCAGTGTGTGGTACAGATCCACCTCTGTGCCTGATCTGCAGACCATATGAGTAGAGTCGGCCCTTGCAGGTTTTATAGGGTCCCTGGCTCTGGGTCAGCTTCCCAGACAGACTGCCTTGGAGTTAGGGTCCCCAGGGCTCCCCAGCTCCTTAGCAACTCGCCAGGTGGGCTGTCGTGGTTCCAGGGCTCCCTAGGACCCAGAGGACTCGGGGGCACCAGCTCCCCAGTGAGATGGTGACCAGTTCTCCATCTGGCTGGCTACCAGGGGAGCCAGATGGCTGGTTCCCCATCTGCCTGGGTGCTTGGGCTGCCCTCCTGGAGTGGAGGTGGATACTCAGCTCCTTGGCTGCTGGCCAGGAAGCCAAGCAGCTGTTCTGTGAAAAGTTCTGAGATTACTCTTTTTCATTCCACTACAGAACTAATTTTTTCCCAAAAATCTTGGAAATTTTTGCAAAACGAAAAATCTCATTCCAGCTCAGCTCTACGTATAATTCTGTTATAGCTCCAGCAACCTAAGGTGAGTTGTCTCTTTATCTCAAACTGTAACAGCCCCTGCTTTTAGCTCTGGACTTCCCCAGTTTAATCCCCAGTGTGTCAACCAAGATGGCAGCTGTTACACTGTCACTCACAAGATAGGGGCAATGTCACTCTTGTGTAATCCAGGTTGAGTAGGTAAATGTTCTTTGGCCACAGTTCCTCTTCACTCTTCAGCTTGTTGTGTAACTGGTGGTTTGTGTCTAGGAGATAAGATAGTATATACGGTGTCCTGCTGGGAGGTATATCACGTTGCAGGGAATCATGGCTATAAACAGCCATTGTGCAGGTTATAACTCTAAGTCTGTCTGTAAGAACACACAACTTGTTTTTGGGCAAGAAGGGTCCAACTCCTGTTTTTTCAGTTATATTATTTTGGGGGGGAATAGGGAAAACCAACCACGTCAATTTTGGATCTTTCTGTTGGGGGCTGTCAGGACAAATCACCATCTCCCATAAAGTCTGCAGGAAAGCTGCACATAACTTAATAATGACCTTTGGTATTAGCTTTGCATGCAGCCCTTCCCAACTGATGAGCCTCAGAGAGGAGTGGAGGCCCAGGGGCTGCCAAAGGCAAGCTGAGGGGCTAGCAGTTCGGGTCTGGTGCTGTCAGGGTATGCTGAGGGGTAGTGCAGAGGCATTGGCTGCAGTGACTGCCCTAACAGCCATGCATTTTGCAGGATGATCCTCCTATAAACTTTTCACTCAGTGTGAACAATCCAGTGGGAATTCTGTTAGGGGAATCTCTACTTAGCTATTTCTATGGCCACCATTGACATACTATCTAACACCTCCAAAACATTAATGCATATAGCCTCATGACATCCCTGAGGACCGGGGAAGTAGTATCCCCATTTCACAGAAGGGGAATTGAGCACAGAAAGATTAAATGACCTGACCAAGGTCACACAGGAAGTCTGTGGTACAGCTGAGAGTTGACCTTGGACCTGCTGAGTGCTATTCTAGTGCCTTAACACCAGATCATCCTCCCTCTCCTCACTGGGTTTGCAGACTCCTATATGGTTTCACCAGGGGAAGGGATGAGACAGGCTTTAATCAAATCTGTGCTGGGATCTTGTATGCTACTGCTGCCTGCTTCCTATTTATTTGCACATGCTTTGACCCTCAATCAATCTGAAGTTGCTCTCAGACACCAGTGCTCCAGGATTTTGATTACCCCATCTATCAGTGTCACACTTAAAGGAACAGGAGGTAGACAGACAACTGTTGTATCAGGGCTGCAGACAGAGCTGGGACCCTGAGTTTGTCATTAGAGGGAACAAGGCTCCAGGGGGATGAGAAGTTAGCTGGATACAGATTCTTGGAATAAAATTTTCAAAAGCACCTAAATGACTTGGGCCTTGTCTACACAGGAAAGTTTTACCAGGTACATTGTGTGCCCCAGGCATTAGCTGCCCTCTTCACACCCTGCCTGAAGAAGGTGTCCTGTTGAGGTAGAAGAGTGAGTTTAGACCTCCAAGAACTGCCAAGGGAGCCCACCCAGGATCAGCTGCCAGCAGACCCAACCAGACTTGCTCCTCCAGTTGCTAGAAGGCCAGGAGCAGGAAAGATTAAAAAGGGCTGGCTGCTTCTTCTAGGGACAGTTCTAGGTGAAGCTAAAATTGAGGAGGAAGGATCTCCCCTGTTGGAACCCAAGAGGTTCAGGAGGGCCGGACCTCTTTGACTGAGTCAGCACAAGACTGGTTTTATTTTACTTTGTAGAATTTAAGATCCAGTTGGTCATTCTGAGTTGGACATCAATTGACTGGAAGGGAGCTCACCTCATGAAATGGTCCATTGGTTCAGGTGAACCTGTGACATGTTAATATAGATGTTCTGGTATAACCCCTGTGTGGGCACTCTTATTCTGGTATGAAAGTATTGGTGGCAGGGGCACCATTTAGGGAGGGCAGGGGGAGTTTCATACTGGAGGTCTGCTTGCAGCACATGCCCCAGCCACCCTGGCCCAGTTAGGAGCAATGGAGGCTTTAACCCGCAGGAGGAGGGGGCTGGCTCCTCTAATGAGGAGCTGAAGGGGCATGTCCTAGCTGCAATCTCTCCAATTGGGCACTAGGGGCATGGGGGCTCTCTTCCAGTGGGAAGCGAGGATGGTGATTCAAACTGAGTCTGACAGCTCTGAAGAAGGGAGCTTGCATAGCCTAGCCTGCTGGGGTCTAACAGCAGCATGGCCCATGCTGGCCTGGGGGGAAAAGAGAAGGGGATCGACTCCTGGGAGGGGCAGTGAGTAGGGCCTCTGGGGGTGGGCCAGGCAAGGAAGGGGTCAGTCAGGATGGGAGCGGGGAGCATAGGGTCCCCGGTGGTGGTGGGGGAGCACAAGGTATCCTGTGATGGGGGTGGGAGGGAGAAGCAGAAGGTCCCCATTGGTGGTGGTGGGAAGCAGAGGGGGAGCACAGGGCACCCACTAGTGGTGGGGGGGGAGTAGTGGGGTGGGAAAGGGGTGTCAATCTCCAGGGGTGAGGCCTGAGGGAGCAGGCAGTGAGTGTGGGAGGAGCAGCTGAGGGGGAACAGTCCCTGGGGCAAGGATCCTGAGGGAGTGGGAGCTGAAGAACGGTGGGGGGCAAGGAGCAGCTAAGTGGGTCTTGGGGTCTGTTTGTCCTCAGAGAATCAGGAAGCACTCTCACATCTCTCTGGGAAGAGACTGGGGACAGACCCTTCTCATCCAGAGCCATCTTGTCCACTAGCAGTTGCACCTTCAAGGGAAGGTGAATGTCCATTGCTGTGCTGCAAATTCTGCCAGCAGGTGCTGAGCTCTTGGGGGATGAAGGCTGTGCTGTTGGCCAACAAAGAGATGGACCTGTACGCCTCCAACATCCCACCCACCAAGTAAGTCCCCTTCAGCTACCACCAGAGAGCATCTCAACAGCTGACTAATGTTACAGTAGTGCCTAAAGACCTTAATGAGTAGGAATCCCTCATTGTGCTCAGCACCATACAAACCAATAAGAAGGCCCAGTTCCTGCCCCACAGATCTCAATCTAATCCTTATAATTCCATATGGCAGACAGGCAAGTAGTAGTATTCCCAATTCACAGCAACAGGCACTGAGGCACATCACAATTTTTTTTCTCAACTTTAAAATGTGGAATTTTCTTGGTGTTTGGTTTTAAATATTTTCCTGTGAGAACTGCAACTCAATCACTGCAGTGTTGTGTTTATGAGCCTTCTGGAAAGTAACTAGCCTTTAAACAGAAGTGAAAGTGACTTGAAAGTGTCAGTTTGACTCCTGTTTAAAGTCAGTTTCTAGTCTATTATTATTTGTGGTAGATAACACCCTTAGAGCCCCAGGCAGGTGCAGTATAAACTCATGGGGCCTTGCACTAGTAGGATGTTTCCAAAAGTTAAATGATCTATTCCATGCTTGGTGAACTGCAAGAAGTAAGTAGCCTAAATGATAGAAAGTAATCTAGATTTTTCTTCAGTTGTTTCAGTTGTTGTATTCAAGAGTTAGTAACAAAGTAAGAATATACATTAAAATTTTGAACGGAACCAGTGTCCCTTATGTGACTTTGCCACAAGATGTCAGAACATGTTAGTATTAGAACTGGAAATGTATCTCAGCCCGGATCCCCATTCTGCTACTCCACCCTCAAGACTGCACACTCTCCTAGCTAATGGCTTAGATGAATGGATAATAAGAATGTTCATTGGCATATCTTGTACATCCAGCCTGGCAAAAATAAATGTTGGTTTTTCTTTAAAGTCCAGTTGTGGTCAGAAAAGCGGTTCTGTAAAAATGTTACCACAATGAAATACATCTACTTTCTGTTTCAAGTCAAATCTATTTATTTTATGGATACAAACATGTTTTTATTCTTAATGGTGCAGGAACCAATATCAGTCAAGGAAAGCAAACTGTATTCTGTTTGGCCTCATACATCAACAGAATTATTGAATGCATTGCTGGTGAAGATGAAAGAAGCAGAAAGAACCCAATTTGAATTCAGAGTTAAGCAAGGATAGGAATTAAAAAAAAAATTCTTGTTAACTGATTAAATTTAATCTGGAGTCAGAGAATGAATAACTGTGTTAAGGCTCCAAAACTGATACCTCAAGGCTTGGAATTGGGAATATCTTGCTGTATTATCCCCTGATTGTTCTAAATTTACATATAAATTTAAAATATGGCTTTAATTGGTGTTTGTGTGTATATATATATATTTCTTTCTTTATATAGGAATTAGATACAGTGCTCCTGTCAGCTAATTTCTAAGTTATCTGCAAACAAAAAACACCAAAAAACCAACAACCCCAAAACCAAAAAATAACCAAGCCCCAAAACAAAAATAACCTAGAGTTTTCAGGTGCCTAAGTAATCCCTGGAATCACGGGTAAAGTTGCCTCCCCCCCTTACGAAAGTCTGAAATGGTGCCCCAGTTGGGAGTTGTTTGAGTGTGTCGGGGGGGAGGGGGGGGTTGGTTCAGTTTATCTTATGTGGCTTGGGAATGGTCTTAAACTAAGCTGAAAAAAGTCACTTTTATACTGGCATAAGAGTGTCCAGATCGGGGAGTTATATGAGTTTAACTATACTGGTATATTTATACTGGTATAACTGATAAAACTTTATTGGGTAGACAAACTCTGTCTCTGCAGAAAAAGGAGACTTAAGCTCCTAGAAGCACCCAACTGACTTGAACATTTTACCCTTTGTCTTGTTCAAATTTTTTTTTTTAAGAATTCACTTAATTTTCTGTTCCCCTAAACTCGCACCCTTCCCCAGCCCCAAAGACATAACCTTAAATGTAATCATTAGTTGGAACAACTGAAGCCTTTAATCTGGTGCAGATGCCTAAAAAGGTTGAAAGCCCCTGGTATAGATAGCCTAAAATTGCCTTGAAGAGCTACGCAGTTGCTTGAAGTAAGTAAAACTAAAGAACTGCAAATGATTTCCAAATCTGTATCTGTTATTTCTCCATAAAGAATGTTAAAGCAACCTTAAACAGATAAATAACTTACAAAGTTGAGTGGTTTTTTCCTTTTCCTTCTTTTTTTTTTTAAATATCCAATTGCAGATGGACCAGAACTCCATGGTGCTGAGAGATCAGTCCTGTCCTTTCCTTGGTGCAATTACATGACCACTTTAGGCTCTCAGGCATGTGAGGAAGGAGAAGAAAAACAAGATGTGCAAGGATGTAAGTCAGGCTATAACCATGAACACCTAATCAATGCCATCAAACAGCTGTCAAAGGAGATGCTACCATCTTCCTTGTTGTTGAAAGGCAACCCAAGAGTCCCTGAAGACACAGTGTCTGGGACATGTAGGCGAGAATTCTTCAATCTCTTCCTCAAATTTCAATCCTTTGGATGTTTGCCTACAGAGAGGGCAACACCAATAAATTGCATTAAATATAAATTAATACAGTAGAAATTTTTCCATAGATATTCTAGATACATCACTGTTATTGCCCATCTCAGAAGGCTCATTGGGTGATGACTTACCATCTCCTCTTTTATTGTCCAGTTCATGAGTTAATCCTTCTGGCTGCCGTTTGAAGCTGTGGGCAATTAATAATTCATCACTGTATGCTGAAAGCATATTGTGTTGTGTGAAAGAGATGTAATATCAAAATATATAAAATAATTTCTGGAGTCATTGATTTGACCTGCTCTCTCTTTCTCTTAGTCTTTTGGTAACGTAAGGAGTGGAATTTGAGCATTATTACACTAGGGTTTTATTAATAGGTTAGTGACTGTAGAAATAAAAACAACAAAATCTATGTGTATAATTTGAAGGCAAACTCTCCCCTCCATTAATCCAGCCTTAAAGACCTGCTGTAAACAAATGCATTTCAAGGGAAAGTTGCTGAAAAAACAAAATCCATTTTTGAAAAAGTAAACAAGATACAAATGTCTGTCTAAAAACTCTAAACTTTGAGTTGTTAGGGGAAAAGAACAATTTTATTAATTAGGTGATCAATTATTGCCATATTAGGATACCACTTCTTGGGCTGGTCCAGTGCAGCTTGTGTTTGTTTGGGATACTTTTATTATCCTCTTTGGCCATCAATAATGAAATTGTTCCGGTAAGTTATTTAATGTAATTGCTATAATTCTCTAATCTGAACGTTTACATCAACGTTTTGGGCTGATTACAAATACATTCACCATATTTTATCTATGTTGATTTTTCAACATCTGTACCGATTGTGTTCTGAAATAAACAGCCATGCTTGAGCTGTGAGAGTTTGCTCATATTTCAAACTTTGTTTCCAATCGTTCAGTGGTTCTCAACCTATTTATCATTGTGGGCCGCATCCACTACTACCTGTATGGCCCTGAGGATGTCACATAGGCTGCAGCTGTGTGCTGATTGGGCTGCAGGTTGAGAACCACTGATCTAGGCCTAAGAGTATTGCAAAGGGATGGAGTATCAAATGCACTTTTCCCTTTATGGCTATAAATCAGACCCTTAATTCTACAGTGTAAACTCTCTCTAGTTTGCTATGTAATACCACCACTTTCACATACATCTTCCAACCATGTAATAAACATGTTTATCACAGTATGGGATATGCACCAATTGCTATCACTCATTAATGAGTGCACAATTGACTTGCACAACCTTGAACCACACTGTGTGCGTGAAGTATGAATGAGAAGTAAACAGTTTGTTTCTCTCTCTGTTCTTTTGCACAGAGCAACCTGTTAATATATGTGTTATAAATAAAATGTTCCTGTGACAGAGACTTTAAAGAGCCATTTTAGGGTGCATGCAACCTCTTTGCTTAGGTGACATATAGGACTCCAGACTTGAAAACTGTCCATTGCCTCAACTGGAATCTGCTGTTCCCATCAACATTCCCTCCTGCCTCCTTCTCCCAGCCCACCTTTGCTCTCTGAATTAGACAGCTGAATTTGAAACAGATTTACTTAAAAATGCATACAAAAGGGCATGGGGTGTATTAAACTTGAGAAGGATGACAGTGCCAGTCTGACTCATGGTTTGCCAGTCATAAAATAATATCACTGGTAACTCATGTAGCTACTTGTTTGCTCAGCAATGAACCAATGTGTTATGTACCCTGTATGTGCATTGCACTCAAACAGCTGGAAAGCCCAATTAGCATAAAATTGTGTGTGTTCTTACATATAACATCACATTGGTATTCTTGCTGTTGAGATCATATTTGCTTGCTGTAAGGAGCCATCTAGTGAGGGTTTACTGTACATAAAAGTGAAGAAACTGTTTTTAGCATTTTCATCTATGCCTGGAACTCTCTAAGTAAAAGTGACCAAACATTTTATTTTTGTGTCCTAATTCTGTAGTCCTAACTATTGCAAACAATAACATTACCATGTAGGAGTGGTGTGTTGTACTTAGTAATCATGTGGTGACCTTTCCTCTTTTTAAGAAATACCAGATCATAAAATATATACTTGATCTGATTCAGACTTGGCATTACTCCACTGACTTCACTGGAATTGCAACAGGTTTGAATTTGGCCTACTGCCTTTAATTTCCTTGCCTGAGCATTTTAGTAAACACGTGTGGAGCTCCAGATACACCGTGTGCCTGCCCACTTGAATTTCCCTGCCAGACCTTGAAATTATTATTTGCATGACAGCAACACCTAGAGACCCCCACTGTACTACATGCTGTACAAACACATAGTCAAAGACAGTCTCAAATTGCTTATAATCTAACTAAAGAAGACAGACAATGTGGGGGAGAAGGAGGCAAAAGGCTGAATTATCATCTTATTTCACTGATGGGGAGCTGAAGCACAGAGAGATTCAGTGATGTGCCCTAGAAGATCACACAAGGAGTGTATGGCATAGCTGGAAATTTACCTCAATCTCCTGAGTCGTGATTCAAGGCCTTAGCCAGTTAAGACCATCCTTTCTCTCTTACATAAACACAGGCAACATACTAGTCAGTCATTTGAACAGCGATCATTCTTGTTTAATTTTTTTCTTTAAAAACTCCCAATGAAATTAAACAGAACAAAAACGCTACAATACAGCTGAGAATGTCAATACAGCAAAAACAGGAAACTCTAAGTTAATGCACCCACATCAACAATGACACAGCTATGTTGCAAATCTATATTGTTAACAATTTAACCTACAGTGTACTGCAAAATGCTACTGTAGACATGCTATTAAATACTAAACTGTTAAGTCTGTCATGAGAATGGAAGTGCCTTGCCTGCTCACTGGGGGGGGGGGGGGGGAATTGAGACTCTTTGCTGTGCCCCTGGAGGCCCAATACAGAATGCACATCCCTGAGATGGGGGAAATACAGATGGTTTGAAGTCACCTTTGTGCAGGAGCAGAGCTGATCTGTGTCTGCTGATTCGTGTGTGTGTGCGAGGGGTGCAGAGTGAGGGCAGCAGTCTTCAGCAGTGTTACTGAGCATGCTCACTACAAGTCAAGCAGGAAATCGGGGGGGGGGGATGGGCATGTGACCCTGTTTCTTCTCCCCACTCCACGTGTTGTCTCTGCTCAGTAATCTGGACTGTTCTGGGGTCTAAAACAGCATCCTGTGTAAATCAGAGCTGTTTTCCCATGCCCTGCTTTACCCTAGCAGCCTTAGGGCTGCTCATGGGACGCTCCACAATCTGAAGCATTCTAGAATCTCCCTAGAGGGGTTCACTAGGGACAATCCTCCTTTGCCATTTGAACACCTCTTGTGGTGGGAGTTTGCAAGGGGGTAGCACAGAGCCACTTACAGCAGCCTTATGTTGTGTCTGCACTGGGGGGGATTCTCCCCTGGCTTCTTGCAGCATAATGCCAGCTCCTGTACTCTACCAGAGTGGGACAGAGCGGCTGGGCAGAGGAAAGTATCTGACCCTAAAAAGATTATAATGCCTCAGACAGGGACATTGTTATGTTTTTCCATGCACAAAGAATAACCAGTCTAAAGCTGGGACTATTTTAGATAGAATCAAAAAAGTCTCTATGGAGAGCACAGTGTGTCTCTCCTCTGTACTGACTATAATTCTGAGAACAAAATGGCTGCTGCAGAGTTTTTAGACATTTAAAGGTGCAGTACACAGTAGACAAAGCCACTCACTTTTCATAGCTACATTGTACACTGGTATAGTTAAAGTGGTGCAACTTTTGTGTGTAGACAAACCATTAGCCTACAAAATTCACCCATTGTTCCATAAAGAGGACATCACCCTGAGTTATTTTCTACCTGTCAGTAATTTTACACATTATTCCTGGCTATTTTAGAAAGTGCAAACAAAGAGCAGTCATTAAAAAAAATCCATATTTTAATAGGGTAAACAATACTTGATTGAATACCTAATTAATTTAAGAGGGAGAATTTAGTGGCTGTAACTAAAAGTTTAAAAAACAGACAAACAGAACCACGCAAAATGTATTTGTTATGATAATTTCATCACAGATTTTAAAAGTTTAGTTTTATATTTGCAATTTGTGAGCTGAGAGAATCAGCTGAATTCAGTCAAATTGGTTTGTTCTTTGTCTATCTGTGGTCACCATAGCTACCATTTCAATCTGTTAACATATGTGGTATTATTTTGTTCCCTTCTCTTAAACTCTTTATTCACAGATGCTGTCAAGATTTCCCTTTGTACATATCTGATCTGTTTGTGCCAGATTTGGCTCTGTGCCTTTTCAAATGAGAGTCTTAGAGATGGCTACTAAATGATTAGATACTCAAATAGTACAGCAATGGGGACTAGGTGTAAGCACCTAGGTAGAGATTCTACGTCTATGATTCCAGTAGTGAGCAGTGGGCCCTGGGGAGAAATACATTGGGAAGACAACATAGGAGGTCTCTCTTTTGCTTATATGATCTATAGATGTAGGCCTTTTTAGGTGTGTTGGGCCAGACTTCAGCTGGTGTAAATCAGCATAGATCCATTACATTCAATGGAGCATCACCAATTTGCACCAGCTGAGGCTCTGCTCCTGTAATGGGGTTCATTATAAAATTGTTTTGTCAGGAGCCTAGCGCTCAAGGGATGTACAGTTAATACATCTGAATAAATAAACAAATTACATTTGATATCTTCTATTTTCTTTTTCTACTTTCAGCTCCATAGAGCAGGTTCACACTGCCACTGAATAGTGGAGTGTATCTGCTCTGTACAGTGTAAACGATCAGCAGTATTTAGCTGATATAAAATTATTCAGATTTCAAATCTGAACTGGCATAGCATGAAAAATAAGCTTTTTTGTGAATGGGAAGACAATTAAGGCAACTTGTTTTTCTCTTCTGGCAGTGTAAGAAGCAGGTAACAATCCTGAGACTAATACATGTACTGTACAATTTGTAATGTGGAAGCCACAGGGAAATCAATCAACCTGAATATATACTGAGAGTTCATTTTCAGAGTGAAGCTCTGGCTAGAATTTTTTTCCCTTTCATGTAAGGCTTTTTAAAAACCCTTTGGTTAAAAGCATATTGGGCCTGATTTTCAAAGGGACTGCTGAGTGCCCACACCTCCTGTTGACTTTAACAGGTGTTGTAGCTGTTCAGAACTTCTGACAATCAGGCCCCTAACTCTAATTCATGCAGAGAGTAGCTGGAGAAGCTGTCTCTGAAGCAGTATTGTAATGAGGGGTTAATTCAATTCTGTCTGTCTCTCCTTCCTGCCTTTCAGTATAGATGAAAGAGTGATGGGGAGTAACATTATCTGCACCAAAAGGGAAATTTTGATTTCCCAATCCTACCTTCCCCTGAGCAGGGATGATATCATATCACAACTCACAGTAAGTCACAGCTGCTTTTCCAGTATAAAGCCTATTTTGGAGGATTCCTAGCTCAGCTATAAAAATTCACTGAGCATGTGTGAATAGAAACCAAATTGACAATACAGACCATAACAGCTCTGAAAGGGCCATTAGTGCCTGTCATGTGAAAACTCTATTTTTTAAAGAACAAGTATTATTCACATTTACACAAGAGACAGTAACTGCTCCTTTTAAATCACTACTGCCTATCAGAGAAACAGACCTGAAGAAGAGCTCTGTGTGACTCTCATGCTTGCCTCTCTCACCAACAGAAGTTGGTCCAATAAAAGATATTACCTCACCCACCTGGCCTCTGTATCAGAGAAACAATCAGAACCAATACCACGATACATAGAAGCACCGGGGGCAGATTCTTGTTCTTGAATAAACTGATGTCAAACCAGAGTATTTCCATTGTTCCAGTGGAGTTATGCCAGTTTTATGCCAGTCTCTTCAGATTTACACTGACGTTATTCTGATATGTGATAGTGATAAGCATGGTATAAATGTTTAGCTAGATACATAAGCCCCTTCGTTTTCAGTTTCAGCCCATTCCCAGGTGTTTCAAAAAGTAGTATTGGTTTTTTTTCCAATTTTCACCCTACCTTTGTATCATTCAAATATATTAAAAATAACTTGTTTTATTAGGAAAATGCAATATATTGCATGAGATATATGTATTACGATAATACATTAGCCTGTGTGTATATGCAAACCTGCCTGTTGAAGTAAGGCTACGTATTAGTCAAGTAAATAAAATAAACGCAGTAAATAAACAGGCATGCACACAAGCTCTGAAGTGCATGCGCATCTGCACGTACTGATGAATCTCACACCCACCACGTATACATTTCAAGCAGTTAGTAGATAACAGTTTAAAGATCTGACACACTAAAATGAGAAGAAAACAAAAATCTGTATCAGAATATGTTTCAGAACCCAACGAAGTATTCAGAAGTTTTAAAAAAACAAAACCAGGACAAAAGGATTAAGCGTATGCGCTGCAAATTATTAAATCTAAATATTTACAGGCTATTAGTTCTAAGTCTACAACAAGTAAACTGTTTATTCAAATTAAAAGTTTTATCTGGAGATTAGAGATATATGGTTTTCTTAAACTCAGAAGTGGCATTGTGTTTTGAGTTCTGTTTTAGTTCTGCAGCAAACCACATTGAATTCTGTTCATGAAAGCATTACTCTATTGAATACTTTTCCCCCCTGTGCTTCTGTCCACCAAAATAAACCCCGATATTTACCCAGAAAAATTATTAATAGTTTTTTGCACTGATTTTTACATGGTTTTGTTGTTGTAGTAATAAACACCGATACATTCCTGGCAAAAATTAAATAAAATAAAAATTGAAAATGAAGGGCCTGGTAGAAACATCAGAAACTGGTCCAACCCTCCTTGTTTCCTGAGATGAAGCTCCACAACAGGTTGTTGTGAGAGTATCACATTTTATCAGAAAGAACCCAGTATGCAAGAAACAACATTTTACCCGCATGCTTGCTGCTTTTGTGGAGCATGAGAGAAATATCTAGTGTTTTCAGTCTTAAATGTAAAAAAATGTAAGAAAAAGAAAATGTAAGGAGTGTGTGGCCATTTGTTTTATTGTGATTTTAAAAGATACTGTCATCACATTTTCTTAATTTTTAAATTGTTCCTTAAATGCTGATAATCCCTCAGACATTTGACACTAAATCAAAGTTTTACTGGTTTATCTTCTCTCGGCTTGCATGCGTTTGAGGTTTTCTTTAGAAAATAGCACTGATGCTTTTGCTTCAACACCTCTCTCCTGCAGGCAAGACTTTGGAAACAGATTTACAATAAGGGGAGGGAGGAGAATCACATTTTGACCCTACAGTCTTGACAGCATGCCTTAGAGTCAACAATCTGGTCATAGAAACACTGGGCCTGATTCAGTGGAGTCACTCCCAATATAAATCAGAACAGCCCATTGTTCTGGGGCCTATTTTTCATGTAGATTCCATTCACTCTTACAATATCTTCCTTGCTCCTTCTACATTTTTGGTGTTTTGTAGCAATTTCAAGTGACTGTCTAATGCTTACAAAGGGCCAGATTGCCACCTCCTACAGAAAAATCCGTGGGAGGAGAGAAACTCAATATAGTTTCCCTTACTTTCCTTTCCCTCTGGTGGGAGTGGATGGGGAAGCAAAAGGGGTTGTGGTTATAGGAAGCCCCCCATCCTTCCAACTACACAAATCAGAAGGCCTTTAGTATGGATTTAGGAGCTATCCTCCAGGTACAGCTGCTGCTCAGCAGGACCCCCCTTCCTGGTTCCTATTTGAGCTACCCTGCTGTTGGCTACTCAGTAAGCAGCTGCAAAGGAGGCCCAGAGGGAGGTAATGGAACTCCCAGCTGTTTTACTTCCTGGAAATCTGTACAGAGCTCTCGTCTGTGCCCTAGAAATCTATGGAGCCCCTTACTTGTGGTGATCCAGTGGTAAGACAGTTGCACAAGAGTGGAATCTGAGTGGTTGCAGAGATGGAACTCCTCTCCCTCTGTGCTAACTTGCTACTCCTCACATGTGGATCTTTGCAACAAGATCCTGGCCACTGAAACCACTGGAACTGCTCAACTATGAGAGGATAGTACATAGGAGTTTTTACAGTGAGTCAGATTAATGTGCCATCTTGTCCACTATCCTTGCCACCAAAAATGGTCAGTATCAGATGCTTCAGAAGAGATGCAAGAAACCCTGCAGTAAGTAGGCAGTTCTAGGATATCAGCTCCCTGAGGAAAATTTTCTCCCAAGTCTCAGTAACTCAAGATTGGTTTAAACTCTGATGTATGAGGGATTATATCCCTTCCAAATCTCTTTTTTAAATTAACATTTACTCTGATAGTTCTGGATGTTCTTATAATTCTGTCATAAATATAAAGGGAAGGGTAAACCCCTTTGAAATCCCTCCTGGCCAGGGGAAAGCTCCTCTCACCTGTAAAGGGTTAAGAAGCTAAAGGTAACCTCGCTGGCACCTGACCAAAATGACCAATGAGGAGACAAGATACTTTCAAAAGCTGGGAGGAGGGAGAGAAACAAAGGTTTTCTGTGTCTGTCTGTAGTCGTCTTGGCCGGGGACAGAACAGGAATGGAGTCTTAGAACTTTTAGTAAGTAATCTAGCTAGGTATGTGTTAGATTATGATTTCTTTAAATGGCTGAGAAAAGAATTGTGCTGAATAGAATAACTATTTCTGTCTGTGTATCTTTTTTGTAACTTAAGGTTTTGCCTAGAGGGGTTCTCTATGTTTTTGAATCTAATTACCCTGTAAGATATATATACCATCTTGATTTTACAGGGGGGATTTCTTTATTTCTATTTACTTCTATTTTTTATTAAAAGTCTTTGTAAAACACTGAATGCTTTTTCATTGTTCTCAGATCCAAGGGTTTGGGTCTGTGGTCACCTATGCAAATTGGTGAGGCTTTTTATCCAACATTTCCCAGGAAAGGGGGAGTGCAAGTGTTGGGAGGATTGTTCATTGTTCTTAAGATCCAAGGGTCTGGGTCTGTAGTCACCTAGGCAAATTGGTGAGGCTTTTTACCAAACCTTGTCCAGGAAGTGGGGTGCAAGGTTTTGGGAAGTATTTTGGGGGGAAGGACGCGTCCAAACAGCTCTTCCCCAGTAACCAGTATTAGTTTGGTGGTGGTAGCGGCCATTCCAAGGATAACGGGGGTAATATTTGTTACCTTGGGGAAGTTTTGACCTAAGCTGGTAAAGATAAGCTTAGGAGGTTTTTCATGCAGGTCCCCACATCTGTACCCTAGAGTTCAGAGTGGGGGAGGAACCTTGACAAATTCACACAAATGTCTAATTGCCTTTTGAATCCCATTAAACTCTTGGCCTCACTTATGTCTTGTTGCAAAGAGTTCCACAGGCAAAGCATGTTCTGTATGGAAAAGCATTTCCTTTGATCAGCTTTGAATTTGCCACCTTTCAATTTCATTGGTCAGGCCTATGTGATGTACAGTATATGCTCCGTTGCACTAGACGGTGTGGTATGAAGATAAAGACATTGGCTAAAATCCCAGTCTTCAAACTCCCATTGCCTTCAATAGGGCCAGAGTTACACTCAGGATCTCTGTATGTTGTTATGTACTATTGAAGGTAGGGTGAAAATGTGAATTGTAATAAAAAAGTTTATGAAAAGATAGTGATGATCCTCAAGGTCACCTGTTACAGTAGCCTGCACTAAATGGGCTACTTAAAAGAAACCCATTTGCATTTTGCTTAGCCCACCAAGGCTGGTCTATGCTGTGAGATATATTTGAAAACATGAGTTTTTCATTTGAAATGTAATGCTTCTGAAAGGTGCCAGATTGAAGCCTGAAGCCCTCTGTTTATCTATAGATCAGATTAAAACAAAGATGGCAGCCATGCAAGATTCCTCACGGTGACTAGCTAATGTGCCTCAATCCCGACCTGGCATGAGCACCTCCGGAGGGGAGAAGATACCACTCTGTGTGTACATTTAGTGCTTCGTTTCTCTGCTGAGGCATCCAGCCAGGGCACCAGTGTATGTGATGATATGTGGAACTTCTACCTCGCCTAACTCTGGTCCTTGTTTCACTCCCAGCATTTCCCCTCTTTTCCTATCCCCAAAGCATCTCCTTTGGGCCCTCCTTTTTTAAACTCTCCCATTGTACTGTCAACCACCTCATTTTCTTCACTATTGCCCATCTGCAGGGATCAGGCGGGGTAGGCGGTACTCTTTCAACCTCTGCCCCCAGAATAAACTCCACCCATGTGATTGGCCAAAATAAGATGCCATACACAATAGGTTGTGAAGATGTTCAAATCATTGTATAATTGTGTTGCTGCTTCGCTCCAATGGGTTCCTTGAATCTGGCTCTCTCTTGGTAAGGCTTGAATAGGCCTTGGGCACTGCTACACTCCTTGGGCTTGGCTCCGTCTTGATTGGGGAATAAAATAAGTGGTGGCTGTGACGCTGGTAGACTAGGTGCCAGCTCTTGCCAAGGCTTTAGGACTCAGTCAAGCACTGACAAATTTATTGCTGGAAACCAAACTGTTTCACCTGTGCGTTAAGATGGGTATTGAACTTATAAAAATGTGTTTAGACTTTATTAAATGCTTGTAAATTGCTGCATAAATTAATCTCACCTATGATATCATTGTCACATGCTGTAAGGTAATTGTGGTGGGGCAGCTACCCCACCCCCATGAAAGAGTGGACCGGGGCAAGCCAGTGCAGCTGTGCAGTCTGGCAGCCATAGGGAAGGGCCTGCGGGGAGCCAATCAGGGCTGAGCTTTAGGCGGCCAATCAGGGCCAGGCTCAGCCCTATATAAAGGCTGTCCAGGAAGGGAGTGGTCAGTCTGTCCTAGACCTTTGTGGGGAAAGGTCTGTCTTCTGAGCAGGAGACCAGCACCTAGGACAGCGCTGTGCTGGCTTGGGGAAGCAGAGGAGAGCTCTGGAGATACCTGCCAGACTGCTGACCCTGAGTAGAAGGGTCTAGAGGGTGCAATGGGGTCAGAGGGAAAGTGACCCAGGAAAGACTGAAGGCAAGGGGAGAGAAGGAGGGCAGGGAGGCTGCTGTTAGAGGGTCTCTAGGTCAGGAGCCAGAGTAGTGGGTGGGCTGGGGTCCCCCTGCCCCCTTGTGCTACACTGGGCTCTGGAGCAGTGGCTGAGTCAGGTTGCACCCTGCCCCCTGATGTAAGAGGGGCTAGACTTGGAGGTTGTGGCAAGCCACTGAGGCCTGTGCAAAGACTCCTGATAACACCTCCCCCTCCCCAAGAAGGGGGCGAGTGTGGACTTGGGGGCACTGCCAGAGGGCAGTATCCTGAAGAGGATGCCGCAAGCTGGGAGCAATGCGGGTCAAGATGCCAAGCAAGGGCAAGAGATGGACGGGACACCACTGGCAGAGGGTGCTCTGCATGAACTGAGCTATTTCCCTGACTGAACAGCAGGAGTGAGTCCCAACTCTGTCACAGTAATTAAGTTTTTGCTTTATAATTTTTTTTAAAAAAAGTTTGCTCTGAAACTGAATCTAGTCAGGAGGGATCATCTTCTGCCCATCAAAAAGGCTGACCAAAACTAAATGGGCCACTGAGACATCACAATAAGACTTTGTTAGTTGCCCCTTCCCACCCATGAAGAGTCTGCATGCAAAATGGCTTGTCCCATCAGCCTGAGTTCTGGAAGAAGGAAATAAAAATAGCTGACAAAAAATCCCCTCCTTTTGTTGTTTGGACTCTTGCAGAAACAGAAATCTCCAGAGTCAACTTGGGTTAGCCTTAAAAAAACATTCAAAACTGACAAATTATTACAACTCTTTTTTAAAACCATAGACTGTAACTCATTTGTCTATGCTTGCCTGCTTTAACCTTGTAGTAACTCTCTCTCATTTATTTTCTCAGCTAATAAATCCTGAATTAGTTTACTATAGGATTGGCTACAAGCACTGTCTTAGGTGGGAGAGCTAAGGCACAATTTGACCTGGGGTAAGTGACTGGTCTCTTGGGACTGAAAGCAACCTGAATATTTTGTGATCTTTGGTGTAAAGCAGCCATTTATCACTAAGTACAGCTTGCCTGGGTGACAAGATAGACTGGAATGCCCAAGGAGTGACTACATGGTAAGACTGTCCTAGTGCTTTAGGAGTTCACACTTGTTACTGGGTTGGTGAAATCTAATTATAGCACATACAACCAGTTTAGGGCCTCTGTCCTGCTTCTGGACCATCTGCACTGAGGCTGGCATTCAGGGTCATGAGTCACTCTAGACAGCGTGACATAGGCATCTCCTAAATACCACCCATTTTCATTATCAAAATGAAATATTACTCCTGGGAAATTATACGGCTTTGAGACCCTCCATCCCCTTTGTTACCTGAGCAATTTAATA
Organism: Lepidochelys olivacea; assembly: GCF_965140295.1. Classification (NCBI taxonomy): domain Eukaryota; kingdom Metazoa; phylum Chordata; order Testudines; family Cheloniidae; genus Lepidochelys; species Lepidochelys olivacea. The sequence continues at coordinate 107,894,870 of NC_140416.1, forward strand.
GTTAGCAATATTTACATTTAAATGATCTTCCCTGGGCATCTGAGTTAACACACTACTGAAACTGAATGCCATAGCTCACACCTCTCAGTGCCATTGCTTTCTGCATGGTTACAGAACTGGGGTACACTTGGCTCACATTTTGGGAGCTTTCTCCACAACCATAAATAAAGACGGTTGTATCTAGCTGAGGAGCTGAGCTGTGTCAAGATAAACACTTTATTATGAACAGGAACTGTGCACAGAACTGAGAACAAAACTTCCTACTATGTGTAGCTTCAGACTGCTATTGCCCTTCCCTGGGCTTTTGTTCCAGCTGGAAGTGTCACAGGAAACCAAAGACTCTGCCTAGAGCAGGGGCTCTCAAACTAGAGGTTGGGATCCCTCAGGGTTTGCAAGGTTATTACAATGGGGGGGGGGTGTGAGCTGTCAGCCTCCACCTCAAACCCCACTTTGCATCCAGCATTTATAATAGTGTTAAATATTAGTGTTTAATTTATAATGGTGGGGGTCACACTCAGAGGTATGCTATGTGAAAGGGGTCATCAGTATAAAAGTTTGAGAACCACTGGTCTAGAGGGTACAGGAAATATGACATCTCTGCACTTCTGGGAGGACATATTTTATAGCACAGAGATTTAATTAAGAACATAATGGCCATACTAGGCCAGACCAAAGGTCCACCTAGCCCAGTATCCTGTCTACTGACAGTGGCCAATGCCAGGTGCCCCAGAGGGGTGAACCTAACAGGTAATGATCAAGTGATCTCTCTCTGACAAACAGAGGGTAGGGACACCATTCCTTATGAATCCTGGCTAATGGACTTAATTTCCATGAATTTTTTGCTATTAATCCAGTTCTCTTTTAAATCCTGTTATAGTCCTAGCCTTCCCAACATCCTCAGGCAAGGAGTTCCACAGGTTGACAGTGTGCTGTGTGAAGAAGAACTTCCTTTTTTGTTTTAAACCTGCTACCCATTAATTTCATTTGATGCCCCCTAGTTCTTATATTATAGGCACAAGTAAATAACTTTTCCTTATTCACTTTCTCCACACAACTCATGTTTTATATACCTCTATCCTATCCCCCCTTTGTTTCCTCCTTTCTAAGCTGAAAAGTCCTAGCTTCTTTAATCTCTCCTCACATGGGACCCGTTCCAAACCCCTAATCATTTTAGTTGCTCTTCTCTGAACAGTTTAAAAAAAAAACAAAACTGAGATTCTGGAGAACAAGATAGTAGCTTCCTAGAGGTTTCAAGTGGTGTATGGGCAAGAACCAGCTGTTTCTAGGCCTTGCCTATCTGCCCCTCACCTTCCACCTGGCACTTCCCTGACTTCCAGTCCATCAAAGTATATGACTTCTCTGCTGCTTTCAGCTCTCTCCTCAGTTGTTAGTTCACACAATTATCTCCACCATTCTGGACTCCTTTGCTCCTCTCTCCAGTCTTCGTCTATCACACTAACCCCCAACCATATTCCCTTGGCTCCTGCTCTGCTGAGAAAATCCCATCACCCTGCTGATTTCATCACAAATTTCTTCTTTGTGTATGTCTACACTACAGCACTGTAGCACCAGAGTGTAGGCACGACCTACACTGGTGGAAGGCGTTTTTCCATCAGAGTAGTTAATCTTCCCCTCCAAGTAGTGGTAGCTAGGTTGACAGAAGAATTCTTCTGTCGACCTACTTGTGTCTATACTGGGGGTTAGTTAGACCTAACTGTGCTGCTAAAAGTGTGAAATTTTTCACAGCACTGAGTGGTGTAGTCAAGTTGAACTAATTTTTAAGTGTAGACTGGGCCTTGATTTCAATGGGAGTTAGGTGTGTAGTGCTTTGGAAAGTCCCACCAGGCACCTATAGTGTATATTTAGGCATCTAAATACCTTTGAAAATCTGGCCCTTAGCCACCCAAATCCCATTGAAAGTGAATAGGAGGAATTGGGCACCTAATTTCTTAAACTGCTTTGAAAATTCCAGCCTAAATCTTGTGTAAAGCTGCTGTCATGGAGCTCTAATATAAGAGATTAGAAATCAGCTTCTGATCTGCTTTCACAGTGACCGAACACCTATAGAAAGAACCTTAATGTTTGTTTTGAGACATCTTGTTCAAGGTTTTTTCTGATAGTCATTTAATGTGCAGAGACCACTCCCTGCCATGCTGACAAACAATGAGACACTATTGACTTGTACTCCCTGTCTATCTGTTGTCTCTTGCCTTTTACTTAGATTTACTTGGTCAGGGAACATGTTTTTGTTCTGTTTGAACACTGCCTACAACAATGGGGCCCTGGTCTCTGCCTGGGGCCTTAGGTGTGACGGGAATATGAATAATCTGTAGTAAATCCGTATACAGACTAGGTAACTATCTTTTCTACTCTGAGTGACCAAAATTATCTCATTTGCTGCAGCAATGCCATTGCTAATATATGTACCTGGTTTAAACAAGAATATTCAAATACATTATACATATGGTGAGAGCTGCTTCTCAAGACTGAGGAAATTAGGAATGGTTTTCTTTTAAGTGACAACCATGTGCATGTGTAACTTCAGTATCACCTTCATGGACCATCCAAACTCTTGACCCTATAGAGGAGCAGAGGACTTTGCTTGGTAATAAAGTCTATCAATGGTACTTATCTGGCCCCCGCACCACTATAGTATATGAACATCTTGCATTCTGTAATGGATTTATTATCTCAAAACACCTGTGAGCTAGGGTAGTGTTATCCTCCCCATCTTACAGATGGGGAACGGAGGCACACACAAGCTAAGTGTCTTGGAGATTGTCATGCCGGCAGCCTGTGGCAGAGAAGGGAATTGCACTCAGGTCTCCAAAATCCTAGGCTAGTGCCCTAATCACTAGATCATCTTTCCTCTCTAACTCCAGTTAATAGTTTGATTATGTAATGTATATGCTGCTTGTGGGCCTAAATCAATCATTGCTAATAAAAAGGGTCTCATTTATTGACTGGCCATAGATTAACCCTACTGCTTGGCAAAACTAATCGCCCACTTTTTCAAAAGTTATTTGAAAAGAAAACCTACTAATATACCCCTCAGTGAGAGACTACATAAAATGGAGACCAGTATGTTTACAACGAGGGGAAGATTTTTTTGCTTTGGTGTCCTCGCTGCTGAGCAGAAGATGAACCATGTTTGTTTACTTGTGCTCCGAGGCCCCAGTCAAGATCAGGGCCAGTTTGTACTAGGAAGAAGCCATGCCTGCTCCAGAAAACTTATTATCAATTGTCTGACTGCATGTGAACACCCACCTGAGCCAACTCATAGCCCAACTGACTTCAGTGGAGCTCTGTGTAGGTACATAGGTGCACCTGCATGCACTCAATTGCAGGAGCAGGGCCTAAAGCCCCAATCCTACAAGCTGAACAATGTGGACAGAACACCCTGTCTGCAGGGGTTTCTGCTGAAGTCAGGGAAGTTTCTGTGCCAGCTCAAATGTCAGCCCATGCAGATCAGCTTGCAGGATTGAGGCCTAAGAATGGTAAAGTTTTCCTAAGATCCAACTGTATCAAGGGCAATTGGGGGTAAACTGCAGGAATGGAATTTGTGGCATTAAACTTTTCTTTCTTGATACATGGTGGTATTCTTGGGGCGTATCATAAATATAAAGGGAAGGGTAAACCCCTTTGAAATCCTTCCTGGCCAGGGGAAAGCTCCTCTCACCTGTAAAGGGTTAAGAAGCTAAAGGTAACCTCGCTGGTACCTGACCAAAATGACCAATGAGGAGACAAGATACTTTCAAAAGCTGGGAGGAGGGAGAGAAACAAAGGGTCTGTGTCTGTCTGTCTATATGCTGGTCTTTACCGGGGATAGACCAGGAATGGAGTCTTAGAACTTTTAGTAAGTAATCTAGCTAGGTATGTGTTAGATTATGATTTCTTTAAATGGCTGAGAAAAGAATTGTGCTGAATAGAATAACTATTTCTGTCTGTGTATCTTTTTTGTAACTTAAGGTTTTGCCTAGAGGGGTTCTCTATGTTTTTGAATCTAATTACCCTGTAAGATATCTACCATCCTGATTTTACAGGGGGGATTTCTTTATTTCTATTTACTTCTATTTTTATTAAAAGTCTTCTTGTAAGAAAACTGAATGCTTTTTCATTGTTCTTAGATCCAAGGGTTTGGGTCTGTGGTCACCCATGCAAATTGGTGAGGCTTTTTATCCAACATTTCCCAGGAAAGGAGGGGTGCAAGTGTTGGGAGGATTGTTCATTGTTCTTAAGATCCAAGGGTCTGGGTCTGTAGTCACCTAGGCAAATTGGTGAGGCTTTTTACCAAACCTTGTCCAGGAAGTGGGGTGCAAGGTTTTGGGAAGTATTTTGGGGGGAAGGACGCGTCCAAACAGCTCTTCCCCAGTAACCAGTATTAGTTTGGTGGTGGTAGCGGCCAGTCCAAGGACAACGGGTGGAATATTTTGTACCTTGGGGAAGTTTTGACCTAAGCTGGTAAAGATAAGCTTAGGAGGTTTTTCATGCAGGTCCCCACATCTGTACCCTAGAGTTCAGAGTGGGGGAGGAACCTTGACATGGTGGCATAGTGGTGGGATTAACCTGAAATCATTTTGAGATCCAGTTGAGATTTTTTTGAACTAGAAATACAGATTTTAAAAAGGAAATTTTTTTTTCCTTTGGAAAGGAAATCCAGAAAGCAGCTGAAACTGAAAGCAGCTTGTTTTTTCTCTGCTTTGTGGCCAAGCAGAGACAAAAGGGGATTATCTTTGTGAATTGCAGGTTTTCTTTGCCTGGAGGCAGGGTACTTAACTCCTGCAGGGAAATTCACAGTCTTCCAACCCAGAGGTTTTTTTTTCTCTTCCTAAAAGTAAATAGGGGGTGTGTGTGTTCTACCCATTTGCTTTTTCTTTGGGCTGGGTAAGCAGGTTTCCAAGTAGTTAGAGGTTTTTTGCTTTAATTTGGGCCCAGAGCAGAGACAAGGGAATTGTCTTTTTCTGTAGGCTGACATTCACTATCAGAGAATAGGTATTCTATTCCAGCACAGCAAAATTTTACAGCCAAGTTTTGTTTGTTTATTTCTAAACCTCGGGTGTAAAGTTAGTTAAAAACAGAGAGGTTAGAATGACAAAATCCGCGGCTCGACTACAGCTCGAATTAGCCAAATTTCAGGCTGAGGAAAGACAAAGGGAACATGAAAGACAGATAGAACTCATGCGGCTGAAGAAGGAGCAAGAAAGGGAGGCAGCGAGAGAAGCAGAACAACACCAAGCGGCTGCTCACAGGAGAGCTATGGAAGCAAGGGACAAAGAACTGGAGGAGAAGGAAAAAGAGAGGAAGTATGTGGAGGAGATGGAGAAGATAAAGGCTCAGCAGAATATCCCAACAAACCCTAGTAATCCTTCCCCAAGTACCACTTCCCATCCCAGAAAGTTCCCCGCCTACAAGGTAGGCGATGATACTGAGGCCTTCCTAGAAAACTTCGAAAGGGCCTGCCTTGGGTACAACATCTCTACTGACCAATACATGGTAGAGCTGAGGCCGCAGCTCAGTGGACCCTTAGCTGAGGTGGCAGCTGAAATGCCTAAAGAACACATGAACAAGTATGAACTGTTTAAATCCAAGGCGAGAGTCAGAATGGGGATAACACCCGAGCAGTCTCGTCGGAGGTTCAGAGCCCTAAGGTGGAAACCAGACATGTCATTTACCCGACATGCCTACCACATTGTGAAACATTGGGATGCCTGGATATCAGGAGCAAGTGTTGAATCTCCAGTAAATTTGCCCTTCCTAATGCAAATGGAACAATTCTTAGAGGGTGTTCCTGAGGAAATAGAAAGATACATCCTAGATGGGGAAACCCAAAACTGTAATCGAGGCAGGAGAGATTGGAGCCAGATGGGTGGAGGTGGCAGAGAAGAAGAAAACTGGTCGCAGTTGGAGCGGAGACCAGAAGGGACCACCCCAGACCACACCCTATTACCGGGGGCCACCCAAAGCCCCACCTACCTCCCAAAGAACCCTCCAGACCCCTTATCATCCCACCGCTGCCACCATGTCAAGGTTCCTCCCCCATTCTGAACTCTAGGGTACAGATGTGGGGACCTGTATGAAAAACCTCCTAAGCTTATCTTTACCAGCTTAGGTCAAAACTTACCCAAGGTACAAAATATTCCACCCGTTGTCCTTGGACTGGCCACTACCACCACCAAACTAATACTGGTTACTGGGGAAGAGCTCAACCCTCCTCGCCCCAGTGACCCGTCAGCTGGACGATGTTTTAAATGTAATGAGCTGGGGCATGTAAAGGCCAACTGCCCCAAGAACCCCAACAGATTACAGTTCATTGCACCGGAATCACACCAGAGGTCCACAGGCCCAGATACCTCCCAGATACCCTTGGAGCGGAGGGAAACTGTGAGTGTGGGCGGGAAGAAGGTCACCGCGTGGAGGGACACCGGAGCACAAGTGTCAGCTATCCATGCTTCCTTAGTGGACCCCAATTTAATCAACCCAGAGATCCAAGTGACGATTCAACCCTTCAAGTCCAACTCTTTCAATTTGCCTACAGCCAAGTTGCCTGTCCAGTACAAGGGCTGGTCAGGAATGTGGACTTTTGCAGTCTATGATGATTATCCCATCCCCATGCTGTTGGGGGAAGACTTGGCCAATCATGTGAAGCAGGCCAAGAGGGTGGGAACGGTCACCCGCAGCCAGGCTAAACAAGCCGTGAGGCCTAGCTCCGTTCCGGAAACTTCTATCAGGACCCGGTCAGAGGTGATGGACCCAGACCCCAGGCCAATGTCTGCAACAGCAGTAGTGGATCCAGTTCCAGAGACCCACATGGAACCAGTCCCAGAACCGGAACCAGCCGAACAACCAACACCAGACCCAGTGTCAGCACTGAATCCAATACTTGCAACCTCAACACCAGAGGGCCCCACCGACCCTGAACTGGCAGCAGCCAATAACCCGACCCAAGAGGCTCAGCCGGAGCCTGAATCCCAACATAGTGCACCAGTGGAGAGCGGTTCACAGTCAACAGAAACAGCTCCATCCCCTATATCGCTTCCAGAGGGACCAAGCCTAAGTCCACAATCCAATGAGGAACTGATGTCTCCAGCATCAAGGGAACAGTTCCAGACCGAACAGGAAGCAGATGAAAGCCTCCAGAGAGCTTGGACGGCGGCACGGAGCAACCCACCGCCTCTCAGCTCTTCTAATCGATCCAGGTTTGTTGTAGAAAGAGGACTTTTATACAAGGAAACTCTTTCTGGGGGACACCAGGAAGACTGGCATCCTCAGAGACAGTTGGTAGTTCCAACTAAATACCGGGCCAAGCTCTTGAGCTTAGCCCATGATCACCCTAGTGGCCATGCTGGGGTGAACAGGACCAAAGACCGTTTGGGGGGGGTCATTCCACTGGGAGGGAATGGGCAAGGATGTTTCTACCTATGTCCAGTCTTGTGAGGTGTGCCAAAGAGTGGGAAAACCCCAAGACCAGGTCAAAGCCCCTCTCCAGCCACTCCCCATCATTGAAGTTCCATTTCGGCGAGTAGCTGTGGATATTCTGGGTGCTTTTCCGAAAAAGACAGCCAGAGGAAAGCAGTACATACTGACTTTCATGGATTTTGCCACCCGATGGCCGGAAGCAGTAGCTCTAAGCAACACCAGGGCTAAAAGTGTGTGCCAGGCACTAGCAGACATTTTTGCCAGGGTAGGTTGGCCCTCCGACATCCTCACAGATGCAGGGACTAATTTCCTGGCAGGAACTATGAAAAACCTTTGGGAAGCTCATGGGGTAAATCACTTGGTTGCCACTCCTTACCACCATCAAACAAATGGCATGGTGGAGAAGTTTAATGGAACTTTGGGGGCCATGATATGTAAATTCGTAAATGAGCACTCCAATGATTGGGGCCTAGTGTTGCAGCAGTTGCTCTTTGCCTACAGAGCTGTACCACATCCCAGTTTAGGGTTTTCCCCATTTGAACTTGTATATGGCCGTGAGGTTAAGGTTAAGGGATTTACACCGTCTCCAGGAACTAACATTCTGGACTTTGTAACCAACCTACAAAACACCCTCCGAACCTCTTTAGCCCTTGCTAGAGAAAACTTACAGGATGCTCAAAAAGAGCAAAAAGCCTGGTATGATAAACATGCCAGAGAGCGTTCCTTCAAAGTAGGAGACCAGGTCATGGTCTTAAAGGCGCTCCAGGCCCATAAAATGGAAGCATCGTGGGAAGGGCCATTCACGGTCCAGGAGCGCCTGGGAGCTGTTAATTATCTCATAGCATTCCCCACCTCCAACCGAAAGCCTAAGGTGTACCATATTAATTCTCTAAAGCCCTTTTATTCCAGAGAATTAAAGGTTTGTCAGTTTACAGCCCAGGGAGGAGACGATGCTGAGTGGCCCGAAGGTGTCTACTACGAAGGGAAATGTGGTGGTGGTGTGGAAGAGGTGAACCTCTCCATGACCCTTGGGCGTATGCAGCGACAGCAGGTCCAGGAGCTGTGCACTAGCTACGCGCCAACGTTCTCAGCCACCCCAGGACTGACTGAACGGGCATACCACTCCATTGACACAGGTAATGCTCACCCAATTAGGGTCCAACCTTACCGGGTGTCTCCTCAAGCTAAAACTGCTATAGAACGGGAGATCCAAGATATGTTACAGATGGGTGTAATCCGCCCCTCTGAAAGTGCATGGGCATCTCCAGTGGTTCTAATTCCTAAACCAGATGGGGAAATACGTTTTTGCGTGGACTACTGTAAGCTAAATGCTGTAACTTGCCCAGACAACTATCCAATGCCACGCACAGATGAACTATTAGAGAAACTGGGACGGGCCCAGTTCATCTCTACATTGGACTTAACCAAGGGGTACTGGCAGGTACCGCTAGATGAATCTGCCAAGGAAAGGTCAGCCTTCATCACACATCTTGGGCTGTATGAATTTAATGTACTCCCTTTCGGGCTGCGAAATGCACCCGCCACTTTCCAAAGACTTGTAGATGGTCTCCTAGCGGGATTAGGAGAATATGCAGTTGCCTACCTTGACGATGTGGCCATATTTTTGGATTCCTGGGCAGACCACCTGGAACATCTACAAAAAGTCCTTGAGCGCATAAGGGAGGCAGGACTAACTGTTAAGGCTAAGAAGTGTCAAATAGGCCTAAACAGAGTGACTTACCTTGGATACCAGGTGGGTCAAGGAACTATCAGCCCCCTACAGGCCAAAGTGGATGCTATCCAAAAGTGGCCTGTCCCAAAGTCGAAGAAACAGGTTCAATCCTTCTTAGGCTTGGCCGGTTATTACAGACCACTTGTACCGCACTATAGCCAAATCGCTGCCCCACTGACAGACCTAACCAAAAAGAAACAGCCAAATGCTGTTCAGTGGACCGAAAAGTGTCAGAAGGCCTTTAACAAGCTTAAAGCGACACTCATGTCTGACCCTGTACTAAGGGCCCCAGACTTTGACAAACCGTTCCTAGTAACCACAGATGCGTCCGAGCGTGGTGTGGGAGCAGTTTTAATGCAGAAAGGACCTGATCAAGAATTCCACCCTGTAGTGTTTCTCAGCAAAAAACTGTCTGAGAGGGAAAGCAACTGGTCAGTCACTGAAAAAGAATGTTACGCCATTGTCTAAGCTCTGGAAAAGCTACGCCCATATGTTTGGGGACAGCGTTTCCACCTGCAAACCGACCATGCTGCACTGAAGTGGCTTCACACCGTCAAGGAAACTAACAAAAAACTTCTTCGGTGGAGTTTAGCTCTCCAAGATTTTGATTTCGACATCCAACACATCTCAGGAGCTTCTAACAAAGTGGCTGATGCACTCTCCCGTGAAAGTTTCCCAGAATCAACTGGTTAAAATCGTCCTTGAGATGTGGAAAATATTGTTAGTCTTTATGTACTTGGTAGTATATTTAGAGATGCATGTGTCTTATTAACTCTGTTTTTCCTAGAGCTCCAGGAAGAAATCCCAGCCAGTGTTTCACCCTAGCTGAGATTTGGGGGGCGTGTCATAAATATAAAGGGAAGGGTAAACCCCTTTGAAATCCTTCCTGGCCAGGGGAAAGCTCCTCTCACCTGTAAAGGGTTAAGAAGCTAAAGGTAACCTCGCTGGCACCTGACCAAAATGACCAATGAGGAGACAAGATACTTTCAAAAGCTGGGAGGAGGGAGAGAAACAAAGGGTCTGTGTCTGTCTGTCTATATGCTGGTCTTTACCGGGGATAGACCAGGAATGGAGTCTTAGAACTTTTAGTAAGTAATCTAGCTAGGTATGTGTTAGATTATGATTTCTTTAAATGGCTGAGAAAAGAATTGTGCTGAATAGAATAACTATTTCTGTCTGTGTATCTTTTTTGTAACTTAAGGTTTTGCCTAGAGGGGTTCTCTATGTTTTTGAATCTAATTACCCTGTAAGATATCTACCATCCTGATTTTACAGGGGGGATTTCTTTATTTCTATTTACTTCTATTTTTATTAAAAGTCTTCTTGTAAGAAAACTGAATGCTTTTTCATTGTTCTTAGATCCAAGGGTTTGGGTCTGTGGTCACCCATGCAAATTGGTGAGGCTTTTTATCCAACATTTCCCAGGAAAGGAGGGGTGCAAGTGTTGGGAGGATTGTTCATTGTTCTTAAGATCCAAGGGTCTGGGTCTGTAGTCACCTAGGCAAATTGGTGAGGCTTTTTACCAAACCTTGTCCAGGAAGTGGGGTGCAAGGTTTTGGGAAGTATTTTGGGGGGAAGGACGCGTCCAAACAGCTCTTCCCCAGTAACCAGTATTAGTTTGGTGGTGGTAGCGGCCAGTCCAAGGACAACGGGTGGAATATTTTGTACCTTGGGGAAGTTTTGACCTAAGCTGGTAAAGATAAGCTTAGGAGGTTTTTCATGCAGGTCCCCACATCTGTACCCTAGAGTTCAGAGTGGGGGAGGAACCTTGACAGGGCCAAAAGTGCATCCTCTTATTTCTGTTAAAAATACTGTAGTGTGTGTGCAGTTCCTGCCTACACACTTATTGACACTCTGGGCAGAGTTTTCTATATTGTTTGGGAAGGATTTTTAAGTTTGTCCCATAGGACAAAAATCACAAATTGTGACTGTTTTATTCTTGCAAAGCTTAAAACCTTTTGGTGGGAAGGGATGTGGGGGGATGGGGCAGGAGGGTTGGAACAAACATATAAAAGTTTAGAAAACATGAGTGATGTTACCATTGTAGCCCTCAGGGTTCACAGGGAAAAGTTTAGAAAAGTGCAGCGATGTCTGCAGACAGCTCAAACAATAGTTCTGACCAACATCAGCTGTGCCATTCATCTTGGTGGAACATTAACATGGACACTCACTGCTGTAACATGGACCCCATGTATAAACTCTTCTGCTTGGGTGGGTAGAGGGAGTCCCCCTTATACAGGACAGATCTCAGGCTTGGGGAGGGACCACAGCCTGTGGAAACAGGAATGGTAATGGGTTCCCCATCATCCCAACAGCTGGCTCTTGTGTGGGAGGCATCTGCCACTTCTATTCCAGTAAAAACAACAAGGAGTCTTTGTGGCATCTTAGAAACGCCCAAATTTATTTGGGCATAAGCTTTTGTAGGCTAAAACCCACTTCATCAGATGCATGGAGTGGAAAATACATTAGGCAGGTATAAACACACAGCACATGAAAAGATAGGAGTTGCCTTAATAAGTGGGGGTGGTCAGGGCTAACAAGCCAATTCAATTAAGGTGGAAGTGGGCTGTTCTCAACACTTGACAAGAAGGGGTGAGTATCAGCAGGGGGAAACTAATTTTTGTGGTGACCCATTCATTCCCATCCTTTATTCAGGCCTAATTTGATGGTGTCCAGTTTGCAAATTCCAGTTCTGCAGTTTCTCATTGGAGTCTGTTTCTGAAGTTTTTTGTTGAATTGCCACTTTTAAGTCTGAGTGTCCAGGGAGATTGAAGTGTTCTCCTACTGGTGTTTGAATGTCGTAATTGATGTCTGATTTGTGTCATTTATTCCAGGGGTGGGCAAACTTTTTGCCCCAAGGACCACATCGGAATGCAAGACTGTATGGAGGGTCAGGTAGGGAAGCCTGGCCCCTGCCCCATCCTCTCCCTCCCACTTCCCATCTACCCATCCAACCCACCCTGCTCATTATCCCCTGACTACCCCCTGGAACCCCACCCCCTATCCAACTGCCCCTGTCTCCTGATTGCCCCCCAGGACTCCTGCCCCATATCCAATGCCCCAGCCCCTTACCATGCTGCTCAGAGCAGCATGTCTGGAGCCACCCACCTGGCTGGAGCCAGACGTGCTGCTCATGTGGTGGCATAGCTGCAGGGGAGGGAGGACAGTAGGGAAGGGGCCAGGGGCTAGCCTACCCAGCAAGGAGCTCAGGGGCCAGGCAGGACAATCCTGCAGGCCAGATGTGGCCCATGGGCCATAGTTTACCCACCTCTGATTAAGTCTTTTGCGTAGAGACTGTCTGGTTTGGCCAATGTACATGGCAGTGTTGTAGCTGTGTTGGTCCCAGGCTATTAGACCACGGTGGGTAAGGTAATGTTTATGGGACCAACTTCTGTTGGTGAAAGATGCTGTTGAGCTGCACAGAACTCTCTGAAGAGTTCTGTGCATCTCAAAAGCTTCTCTTTAATCAGCAAAAGCTGGTCCAATAAAACATTTTACCTCACCCACCTTGTCACTTGTATTCTGTGCAGGGGTAGGGACATATGGGACTTAATCCTGCCCCAATTCAAATCAGTGGGGAAACTCCTACTAAATGCTACTTAATGTAAGTTATAGTACAATTGGGTCGAGTTAGAAAATTGATTCTATAAAATTGGCAGCAAGTGTTTGAACAGTCAATGATAAAATATTGATGTATTTTTCCTAAAATACATACTATAATATAAAACCATATTAATTGAGTCCTAATTTTGAGCATAGTCACCAAAGGTGACATAAGAGATAACAGAAAATACAAAATTAGACCCTACAAAGACTAATGCACATGCTTAACTTTGAGCACATTATTAGTCTTGAGTTAAACAGATCTACTCAAATGTGTAAACGGAAGCATATGCAGTAGTCTTTTCAGGCTTGGGCCCCAGTGTCAACATAAACTCCTTTTGAATCCAACTCAAACTCCTTTTCAAAAGAAAATCAGAAGCTATTCCCACCACCCACATTTCTGAAGTAGAAATACTGGAGCCTAGACTACAGAAAAGGAGAACTAACATTCTGCCAAGTTTGCATTTCTATCTCTCATGCAATGTGTGTATTATACTGTAGAACTAACACATTTTGCACCAAGAAATATTTGCAGATGCTGTCAAGCTTCCAGGATAGCAGCACTTATTATTCCCGTGATTTAGAACATTCTTTTGGAGAGGAAAAAAGTAGAACCAGAAATTGCTGTTGTGAAATTAGTTTTTTTGAATCTTTTACTGCAAAAATAACCATTTTTACAATATACTGGAGAATAGAAAACACTAGATTTTTTTCTAGATGTGCACATATATCCTGTGATTATATTTATATAGATATATATAAAATCAACACACACTGTATGTGTATCTATATATTAAGACTCCAGGATTGTCACTGTGGAGCCTACAATGTCTTAAGTAGTCTGAAATAACGGGAACAGCTACAAGCCTAGTTGAGAGCTACTTTTGTTTGAATCCGGTGATATTCTAATCACTGGGATTAGTAGTTTGTTACTGTCCAATTTTTGTTTTGACTTTATGAATTACACCTGTGCAAAACCACAGGCTTGCAGCTACTAATGTGTACTAATTTTGAGATAAATATATACTGATTGTACAGTAGAACCTCAAAGTTACTAACAACCTCCATTCCCAAGGTAAGTCTGAAATGTTTGTAATTTTAAACAACTTTATTTCAAAAGTTTACAACTGAACATTGACTTTTCACTGCTTTGAAACTTTACTATGCAGAAGAAAAATGCTGTTTTCCCTTTTTAAGTAGTTTAACACAGTACTGTACTGTATTTGCTTTTTTGGAGGGGGTCTCTGCTCCTGCCTGATTGTGTATTTTGGACTCAAAATGAGGTGTGTGGTTGAATGGTCAGTTTGTAACTCTGGTGTTCATAACTCTGAGGTTGTGTATATATAAAATGTATACATTGAGGGCTGGTCTACACTAGAAAACTAGATTTACCCAGCTACATCGCTCAGGATTGTGAAAAATCCACATCCCCATCCCTGAGCAGACCTAAGTCCCTATGTAGCTAATGCTAGGGCATTGAGAATTCTTCCGTCTATCTAGCTACTGCCTCTCGGGGAAGTGGATTTACTGCAATGACAGGAGAACCTCTCCTGTCACTGTAGTATGTCTACATTGATGTGCTACAGCTGTCACTGCAGCTGTCCTGCTGTAGCGTTTTAAGTGTAGACATAATTTGAGTATGTGATAGAGATGAATATAGACAAGAGGACACTATTCTGAAGGAAGCTGGTATATATTTCACAGGGGCTGGTTTATATATTTATCCTTCCAGTTTCAAGGGAGAAAGTAGTTATGAAAATTAAACAAGACCCTCTTTGATATAAGATAAGCAGCTATCTAGAAGTAAAATTTTGGGGTTGTTTACATGGGGACACTTAGGCCTGGTAAAATTAGGTTGATAACTACATTGTCCAGAAGTAAGAAAAAGCCACACTCCCTGAGTAGCATTGTTAATTTTACCTAAACCCTTGAGTATACAGACTAGGTCAACGGAAGGTATGTTGTAGTGTGTTAAGGGCTTGTCTTCACTACTGGGTAAACCTTAAGTTACACTGCTACTCTCCAGCTACATGAATAATGTATCTGGAGTTGATGTTGTGATCGGTCTGGTCACAGAAACTCCCTCAAGACTGTCACTAGATGTGCTGGGATACCGCTGAGAACAACCCTCCTGCTGGAACAGGCACCCCTCCACTCCTGTCTTACTGAGTTAGACACTCCAGTCAGCTTCAGCCCAGACCCAGGGGTTGGGCCACACCTCTCTGCAGTTCACTGAAACTGAGATCCACTCAACTCGGGGGCTTCTTAGTTAACAGGGACTTTCCCAGCACCCTGTATTCAATCTTTCTGGGAGCCTAAACCCCAAATGAATTCACTTAGCTGTGTCTAAAGCTTATAAAGGGTAAACTCATAAACTGTCTGCCCTCTAACACTGATAGAGATGCACAGCTGTTTGCTCCCCCAGGTATTAATTGCTTACTCTGGGTTAGTTAATAAGCAAAAGTGATTATATTAAATAGTAGGATTTCAGCGGTTCCAAGTAATAACAGACAGAACAGAGTAAGTTACCAGGCAAAAGAAAACACAACACTAGTCTAAGCCTAATATAGTAGGAAACTGAATACAGGCAAATCTCTCACCCCAGAGATGTTCCAATAAGCTTCTTTCACAGACTAGACTCCTTCCTAGTCTGGGCCCAATCCTTTTCAGACCAATGTTGTGGTTTATGGCCTGGATTCAGCAATTGCTCTCACCCCCATAGTTAGTCCTTTGTCCCAATTTCTTTCCAACATCTCTTTGGGTTGGAGAGGCCATCCCTTGAGCCAGCTGAAGCCAAAATGGAGGGGCTTCTAGGGCCTTTTATATTATTTTGTGGGCAAACCCCCCTTTGTTCTTCTGTGCAAAATCACAGCAACAAGATGGAGTCTGTAGCCACTGGGTAAGTCAAATGTCCATGAATGATTCAGCTTTTTGCAGGCCAATGCCATTGTTTACATGTTAGCTGGAATGTTCCCAGAAATGCTCAGATGTTGATTGGCATCTCCCAAAGTCCATTGTCAGTTAAGTGTTTCTTGATTGGGCACTTACTCAGAATAGTCCTTTCTCAAGAAGCTTACCAAATGCTTCACTGATGCTACTGAGAATCAAACACATGGATATACATAGCCAATATTCATAACTTCATATACAAAAATGATACACAGACAGCATAATCATAACCAGTAAAATTACAACCTTTCCATAGACACCTTACTTGATCCCCTTGGTAAAAGATTTGGTGCAACTATAGGACTTTGGTTGCAACCAAAGTCCTATATGGTCACAGTTCATGTCAATAACATCACAGCTGTAGCTTAAATCAACTTACTCCTTCCACTCTCCCATTGACTTACCTTACTCTTCTTGGGGAGCTGGAGTACCAGAGTTGACCAGAGAGCACGCAGCTGTTGATTTAGTGGGACTTCACTAGACTTGCTAAATCAACACCCACTGTATTGATTGCAACAGCATGGATCCCCTCAGTAGTGAAGACAAGCCCTAAGTGTAGACAAGCTCTAAGGAAAATTAATCCAAATTAACTTTTAGACTCTCCCACATTAAATGCCTTTGTAGACACATTCAGAATTATATTGGCCTTAATTCAATTTTGTTATGTAAATAAATTTTGAATAAGAGCATCCACACAGTCCTTAAATCCCTCTTTGGATGCTATCATTCAGAATTGAGGTGGTCTTAATTTGGTTTAGTTAAATTCTTCCTAAGTGAATTATTCACACTCCTAATCAACATAGCTATCCTGGCAAAACTGAGCAGTGTAGACCTGTCCAGTGTAAGGCAGAGTAATCAGTAAAATAGTAAACAAGCCAAATTAAAAAACAAAAAACAACCCAAAACCACTATCTTGATCAGCAGGCTTTCTCTCCCCTTTTCAAGTTCCCTCACATTTAAATGGGGGGTGGGGTGTGACTGGAGACAGTTTGTCTGACATTCAGATAGCTGCAGCTAGTCAAATTGCAGCTTTAATTGTGCTACTGACCAATAAAAGAATAGCTGCTGCAGGAGGTAATTTGAATTAGTAATAGAAGGTACAACCCATCCTAGATTTACTTTTATCTCATGCTACTGTACTGTTCAAATAGTAAATACTCTTACAGCTTGTGCATTCCAACTCCCTCTCTGGCAGGGATAGTCCCGACTTTTTTTTTGCAAAGTAGGAGTAAGTGTCGTCCCCCCGCCCCCCCCCCAAACCCTCATTCACTGATAGCAATTCAGTGGAAAAGGGAGAGAAAGGAAAAGTGCTCTTACTGCTTCACTTCTTTTTCCCTGCTTGTTTTGTCCTCTCACTCGTTTCACAGCCCCTGCCCTACCAAACTGGTTGCTGCTATTTTGATACTGCTGTTGCACCACTCAGTTTAGGATCAGACCTTGTGGCAGGCACTGTACAAATGGGTATGAGGATGAAAGTCCCTGCTGCTGATGCTGCAACTGCATCCGTGTGGATCGATTCCTGCACTCCTATGAAGCCCAGGAGCAGAAAAGGGGACTCTTTGTGGGCTCAGATTTTTGCCTGAGCAGAGCTCCTTGCAGGATTAAGGCTCAAAACCCCAGTCGTGCTGTTGAATCTGCAAAGGCAAAAGTGTCTGCCCACATAGCAGTTTGCAGGTTGGAAGTGGAAGAAATGTGGAGTGTGATATGTGGTTTGTGAGCCATATGGGCTGTCAGGGCCCCATGGGGGAATCCTCAGAAGCAGTTTTCATAGGAGCAAGCCCACTGATGTCACAAGAGAAAGCTCTACAGGGTCAGATGCTTACACTACAAACTTCTCAGGGCAAGGACCTTATTTCTATAAGAGGTAAGGCCCAGATCCTTAAAGGTATTGGGTGCCTTTGAGGATCTGGGACTAAGAACATGACCCTGCAGACATGCATGAGCAGTTTTCTGGGACAGCTGGTGTGAACAAAGCTTGTCACGTGGGCAAGAGGCTGCAGGATTGGCCCTCAAGGGCCTGATCCTGCTATCAGCTATGCAAGGACTGATCCCTACGCGTGGGTGGCACCCTGCTGACTTCAGTACCGGTCGGCCAGCATCAATCTCCCTCCACCTTTTTATTGTGTTTCATTAAACTCTGTCTGTTGCCCATTGTCCCCTGGCCAGGCGCCTGCTGCTCAGGTGGGTGGGGTAGCGGCTGCTGATTTGCCTCCCCCCCCCCCCCCCGGCTAATGCCCTGAGCTTCCCTCCCCACGCGGCGCCACCGAGGGGGCAATTTGGCCAACTCCAGCAATTGCAAGGACTTTTCCTCCCCGCCCGGCCGAACTCCTCTTCCCGCTCGAGGGGCGACTCTGCCCGGCCAAAGCCAGGGCAGGTCTCCCCACCCTGGTCCCCGCGCCGCCCCTCCCCCGCGGGGGGCCGGCCCCAGCCCGGGGCCACTTTGTAGCAATTAGTTTCTCTCTTTGTATGGGGGTTCCATTCAAACTGAGCGGCGCGTTCCGCGTAACCTTCCGCCAAGGGGAGGAAAATAGTCCCCAGCCCCGAGTGCTGCTGAGTTCAAAGCACGAGGTTTGGAGCCCCCTCGCTGGGGCCCCTCCGCCCCATCCCCTTCCCCCCTCTTCGAGCCCGTCCCCAAAGCCCCCCGCGCCTCCGGGGCCACGGCGTGAAACTCCCCCACTTCCCTCCCCGCTACAATGTAGCCTTGGAAGGGGATGTATCACTGGGCGTAGAGATTGCAAAACCCGACCACGTACAGCGGGCGATACGCCTCCACCTAACCTGACAAACGGAAGCGCCGGGCCGGCTTGATGGACGGGGTGGGGCGGCCAATGGCAAAGGCACCTGCCTCCCAAAATGTGGGGGCCGCCAATGGGAGGGCGCCGGAGCGGAGGGGGAGGTGGGGCCGCGGCCAGGCAGCAGCGCAGGTTGACGAGCGTCCCAGTGCAGGGAAGTGCAGCGCTGGGATGAGCCTCAAAGTTGTAGCCCTCGCCGTGCAGGGGGTTTAAAGCGGCCGCACACTGAAAGCGCCTCAGCCTCCCTCTCGCCCCCTCTTCCCCCCCCCCCGCCCCTAGCCGGGGGCTTTGCCAGCAGCTGCTGCTGCTCCCAGGCTCCAGCAGCCCCTTCTCCCCCCCCTCCGCAGCCCCCCCCCCGAGTTAACTCTGCTCTCTCTGCCAGTTTCACCCCCAAATGCCAGCCATGATAGAGAAGGGCCCAGAGGTCTCAGGGAAAAGAAGAGGCAGGAATAATAACGCCACTGCCGCCACCAGCGCCAACAATAATGGGAATAATAAAAGTTTGGCAGCAGCAGCACCCAATGGAAATAGCAGCGGCAACTCCTGGGAGGAAGGCAGCTCTGGCTCCTCTAGTGATGAAGAGCATGGTAAGTCCGCTGAAGTGGGAGCCTCAAACTCGCTCCGGGATTTTCTCTGTTAATCTCTCTCACACTCACACACATACACAAATCAATGAAGCACGCTCTTTCTAATCCGGTCTCTCTCTCTCTTTGACATCTCAGCAGGAGGCGGCATGAGAGTTGGAGCCCAGTACCAAGCCGTGGTTCCTGATTTTGATCCGGGTGAGTTATTTTGTCTCCAGTGTCTCCTAAGGATTCAGCACCATTGTGTGAGTGGGTTAGGAGCCTCCAACGGCTGTGTGTGTGTGTGTGTGTGGCTGGCTGGAGATCTGACATCCTGCGTTTGGGAGTTGGGGTTAGTGTGTGGATTGATCCGCTGGACATAAGACTGTTTTATTGGGGGGTGTGGGAGAGGTCACTTGGTTGCATTAGATTTCTGGTAATTAAAAGGGGAGGGGAAAACCAACAACTTTTGTGTGTGTGTGTGTGTTCACCCTGCTGTCCAAGGGAAGAACAGCAACAAGGGGGGAACGTGTAGGGGAAACGTGCCTCTAGACTGGGGGGGGGGGGGGAGGGGGAGAGGAGATCTTTCCTTTTCCATGAAATAGAACCAAAACTATAGCTATAGATCTATTTACGTCCCTCCTCGCCCCCGCCCTCCCCCAGGGAAATATGAATATCTCACTCTATGGCACGGAAGCAAGAGGGATTAGCCGTGCTACTTTCTCTCCCCCCCCCCCCTTTTCTCTCTCTCTTTCTTCAGGTGTGGTTAGTTTCATATTCATGACGATCGGGTTGGGATCTGGGTCTTTAGGAGAGTAGCGTGGCACTAATTAAAAGGACTTTCATCAGATTCCCTGGCACTAATATGAAATCGAATCCTTTAGTGGGTTTTCTATCCCCTTACCCCCAGTACTTTTTAAAAAATACACCCCCCCCCCCCGAAAACGAGACATTCAGGGCCAGAGAAAAACCACGATTCTCCCCCCCCCCCCCCCAACGGTTAATAAAAGAAGTCTAGATGCTTTTCCAGAGGGCGCTTTGCAAACAGGGAGAAAAGCAGGGAAGCTGATTTGGCTAGGAGAGACCGTAAATGGCAGTTAGATTTCCGCTCCCCCTCCACACGATTTGTATGTTTGTGGGTTCGACCATAAGGGTAGAAATAAAAAAGATGAAGTCACAAATGCCTGTTCCTCTTTTTCAAATATATTCGATTATGGCTGTTTTAGGCAAACTAATGTGTCTGTTTTTTAAAAAAAAAAATTCTTAAGAACCAGTTGGTTGCCAAAATGTTCCACATTCCATCTATTCTGCTGCAGTTCTTTGTAAGCTAATTTAAAGTGGTATGGGAGAAAATTGTAAGCAAACAAAGGAATTGTAGTTGTACTGGAAGGCATGTGATTCAAACAATTTAGTATAGATGTGTCTACAGCTGTGTGTGTAGAGGTAGACTGTTGACTTCCTTAGTTTTTAAATGTGTTTTTTAATTGTTCCTTTGTAACTGTTGGTTAAAGCTAGTGGGAAAACCCTCCTACTGTCTGGAGGTCTTAACACTTGGAGTTGCCTCTTGCGTTTCTCAAACTTCATTGAATCCTCTGTACCTCTTGGCTTAAAAGAACAAAACAAAACACAGGACTTGAAAATAACAATAGTTCATTTCTCAGAACAAACCAGAGAGTAACTCTTGCTGTTAATTGACTTATTAGATCAATCTAAATTCTGAAATATATATTCTTGAGCTTCTCGGTGCAGAGGATGAAGATGTTTTGGGTGCCTTTTTATTTAATGGAATAGGTTGGTTTTTCTCTATTTTTTACACTGTTGCAGTCTCTACAAATCAATTAACTTATGCATTTTTTGTGGATACTCAGGTTGAACATCTTTTTAGTTACAGCATTTCATATAGTTATTTACAGATTTTATTTGTATTGTCTCTCTCTCCTGTCTTCTTCCTGGGTAGACATTTCTCCTGGTTCTTCCGATTGACAGAATAGGATACAAGGTCTCTCTGCTCATGGAAACTCCATTTTTGGGTTGACCACTGGGGGAAGGGCTTATTAGGGAGCAATTGACTCTCTTTTTCATTCTGTAGGTCAAGCACAACATTGCTGTAACATACATGGATCCTACTGGCTTCTAGCCAAGTGTTACAACAATACTTTACGCTTTTCGTTGAACCTTGCAAATCAATTCTCTAGCTTACCTCATTTCTCTACTAGAGTGACTTTTTTTTCTTACTGCTGTGACTGAACTGAATACATTTAGGATTGTATTTATTTTCTTCTAGTTTTCAGTTAATGTTGTAGATTTACATATGCAAAAGTTATTGCACTCATTACTGACTCATCTTTCTTCCCAGTGGGGTGGGAAGTGTATGACATAGCTGGAAAAATAAATTTAATTTACACAACTTCAGTGGAAGTTCAGCCTGAGTAAACAATGCAGTACTTAGTCCATAATAGCCTGATAGAAAGTAAATAAGCAGACTTTCATTGACTTCAATGGACTTTGAATTGGGCCCTTATTGTGGAACTAATTTTTAGACATAATTAAGAGTTTAGTGTATACTCACATCTACCTTCTACTTAAGTAGATTGGAAAACTAATGCTAATTTTTACCAAACTATCTTGATAGTTTTGCAGTTAACATTGTTCACAAAAATGTATATTTTCTCTTCTGAGCATCCCTGTTCAGTTTTTAATTTGATTTTTTTTTAAATAATAGTATGCATTCCTAAATAACTGTACTTCTGGAATATAATGCCAGTCAAACTTGATCTTTCAGCAAAAAGTGTAAATTTCAGCTATCTGGAGTCTATCTCTCTTAACCCTAAGCAATTGTTTGGCCTAGAAATTCTTATGACTACTACATTCAAACAGCACAGTGTTATAATAATGCACAATGACTGTAGGTTCAGTTTACCAAACATCCTATTTCTAGTAGGGAAGAACAAAGGATTTGTAAAACCTGCTGGTTCTTTGCCCTGGCCTATGCTGGGACTCTAGGTCAGGGGTGGGCAAACTTTGGGGTTGTGAAACTGTATGGAAGGGTGAGTAGGGAAAGCTGTGCCTCCCCAAACAGCCTAGCTCCCACCCCCTATCTGCCCCTCCCACTTCCTGCCTCCTGACTGCCCCCCTCAGAACCCCCAACCCCCCTGCTCTTTGTCCCCTGACCACCCCCTCCTGGGACCCTCCGCCCCTAACCGCTCCCCTGGGACCTCACCCCCTATCCAACACCTCCCTGTCCCGAGTGCCCCCCCCCACCTCATCCACACCTCCACCCCCTGACAGCCCCATTGGGACTCCCATGCCTATCCAAACCCCCCCCCCATCCCCTGACTGCCCCCCGGGACCCCCCCGCACCTTACTATGCTGCTCAGAGCAGCAGGAGCTCGCAGCCCCACCAGAACCAGCCACACTGCCCATGTGCCCGGCAGGAGCGGCAGGCCAGAGCGCTGGTGTGCAGCGGCATCACGGTGGGGGGACAGCTGGGGAAGGGTTGGGGGCTAGGCTCCCCAGCTGGGAGCTCAGGGGCCGGGCAGGATGGTAATTTGTCCACCTCTGCTCTAGCTGGTGCATTGGTACAAACCCCTAGTATAAACAGTGTCTCCTTACCCCTGGGTAAACTGTGCCAGTGTAAAACTGTGTGTACACTAAGGATGTACACTAAGGATCTGCACTATTGCATTGGTACTGGAGGCTGAAACCCAGTACAGAACAGATTTTTGCATCATGGCCATGATTTTAGAATAGGGACTGTAAATGCTTTTAGCTACAGTTCGGCATTAAAGTTAAGTGTACCTTTGATATATTTATTATTAATCATGTTCATTACAGAAGTTTATGTTATGCTAGTGCCTAAAGACCAACCAAGAATGGGGCCCTATTGTGCTAAGCATCATAAAAACAGATTTCAGAGTAGCAGCCGTGTTAGTCTATATTTGCAAAAAGAAAAGGAGTACTTGTGGCACCTTGGAGACTAATAAATTTATTGGAGCATAAGCTTTCGTGAGCTACAGCTTATGCTCACGAAAGCTTATGCTCCAATAAATTTGTTAGTCTCCAAGGTGCCACAAGTACTCCTTTTCTTTTTTCATAAAAACAGAGTAACAGACAGTCCCTGCCCTGAATGCTTACAATCAGAATTAGTATAAGAAGCGGAAGTAGCAGTTCTGTTAGTCCAGTCTGTTTCTTGTGTGTGTATATATAAAAATACTATGCACATGTGTGAGGCAGTTATAGTAAAGAATATTAAACTAGGAAGGCTTTTCAGAACTACGTTCTGCAAAATATAGTGAAGTTGAGCAAGACAGTAACAAGATGTTGATTCAGATTTCGTAATTACATTAGAGCTAGATCAGACCAAAGAGGCAGTGAATACTGTACAACATGAAATCAAAAATTAAGGTTTCCTTAGTTACTCTCTGGATTTGCAATGACAAACTATCAAACAGAATAAACACAAAACTACTAAAAAGTGCGCAGAGAACCCCTCACCTTTTGACTAATCATAGGGTTAGAAGGGACCACTAGGATCCTCTAGTCTAACCACCTCTAATGGTTTAGAGGTTTTCAGTAGAGCTGGGAAAAATACTAAGACTAGAATGTATATTTTTAGATTCCTTTTGGAGCCAAAAAATAACTAGATTTCCTTCTGAATTAAAGTGGCCTTCTGTATGATCTTAAATTTTTCTTTAAAATTACAATGGCTAAAATTGAATGTGGCAAGGGCCTGATGATGATCTTTGTGATTCTTGAAAGCCAAGGACATGAGCCTGCAAATACTTACGCATGTGGAGCAATAGTCTTTACTTTGTAGCTCCTTGAGTTCAGTGGATTGGCTACTGGCAGTAGGACATCCCTGCAAATCTGGATATCCACATCCATGGTCCATTTTTGTGGATTGGATATGGATACAAATTTTGTAGCCATGCAGGGATCTAAGGACTAGGTCACATGGACAAAGTTTTGTAGAATCTTTCCTTAAATTAGTACTGGTCCCTTTCTCATCCTACCCACCCATTGGCCCAATGTAAGGTATTGCAACTACATGTTGCTTTGATAAACCAGGTCTTGGTAGCTGGACACAGCACTTGCCTCTTTTGTCTTAAATAGAAAAGTAAGTTTTTAATTGTTCCTAAGTGTGTTATAAATATTTATATATTGATGATAAGTTTTGCTGTTTGGCCTTGAGTTAATGAATACATTGAGAAAAGCTGTCCCTCCCCCACCATTGCCCTCTTTTTAGTAAATATAAAGAATTGTGAGTCAAACGTTTGACTGCTAGCTGACAGCTCTAGCAAACAATACTTGTTATCAGTAGGCCAGCATATATTGTGAGTTCTCCATTTGAGAAACTGAGGATTTAAAAAAGAGAACAAAAAGCTGTGTGTACTTGTGTGTTTAATGGAAAAACTTAGTGAAAGGGAATGTTTTGTGTCCCAAAGATGAATAGAAATCTATTTTATTTTATGTGGGGGGAGAAGGAGGGGTGTACTAGCAAAAAACATGCTTGCTACTTGACCCTGATTGCTTTCTGCTCGTTCATCTTGTCTGTGCTGAAATATTGTAATATAAAAAGGAACCTAGTTACTTTTTTTTTACCCTTTTGCATGGCTAATCACTTTTAAGTAAGATTTAGGTTTCAATGACTTTGAAAAGCATTATAGAATATCTTGACAAGAACAACTTGTTCCGAATCTATAAATACAGAGAAGATAGAAACGATTTTTCCTGTGCAATTCTCCTTCTCATGGCTGTAGTGCAACTAAGTACCTTTCATGTCAGTTATAGCAGAACAAGTATGAGCCAGTTCTTGTACCTCCAGACTTCTGTTATGTCCATGTCATCTTCAGAGAGAATGCTCTTGTTTTCTTTCCGGTAGAAGTGAACTCCTGACAAATGACTGGTTAATCCAGAGGGTGCCCTAATTCAATCAGATCTATGATGGAGATGCCAGGGGGAGGTAGAGAGGGAGAAGCCATCTATGGATTGCTTACAGGAGAGCTGGCCTTCACCAGTCTCTTGGCTGCTGTACTACAAAAATAAATGAATAAAACCAGAGCACTCTTGATCTAGGGAAGTATTCCTGTTAAGGGACGAATTACAGTAGCACCCTAGAAACATCTGGATCCAGGGACGCAGAAGGTGGGAGAAATGCTTACTGTGAGGAGATGCCATTTGAAATGCTGGAGGTCTGGGAATGCACCCCACTTTGGTCATATAAACACCCAAATGTTTCCTTTGCCTCCTGGATGGCCAGGTCCCTGCAGCTGATTTGATTTCTTTAAAGCTTTGAGAGACTTGGTCAGTGCAATCTTGCCTCAGGGAGACTCAGCTCATACTGCCCGTAATACATTTGGTCCCAGTAACTCTCGGAAGTTGTGGGACCATGTCTAGGCAGGGAGGAAGCTTGGGTGCAGCTCCCTGGCAGTTAGGCATTGGTCGTCCATCTGGAATGAGAGTGAAAAGTATAATGAACTAGATGGTTCACCTTGTTTCTCTTGGTATAGCTTCCCTTGGCATTGCACAGTGAAGTGAGTAGCCCAAAGATGCTGTCTGTCACTTTGTTGTGCAATGCCAAGAGGCCTCTCCAACAGTCTTGTTACTGGAGGTCATGAGGTCCCCTAGTGAAATCAACCTGACTCGTGCAGTTTTTGCAAAATAAACTTGTCACTGCGTCATCTTTTGATGAGTGTATTAATGGTGGGACTGACTTGATAGTTATGAAAAGTGGATCCTTTGTTCTAACTGGTCTCTGCCACTTAATGAGTTGCTCTTAAAACTTTTGTTTTCAGCCTAGTTTAGTGTTGTGACTTGGCCAAGTGAAAGGCTTAGAGCTCTCTGTGATTAGTTCTTAGCTCGGAAATCTTGCCTCTGATCAAGGGGAACTGTACAATGCACTTACGGTGGGCTCTTGTCCTGTAACATACCTTCAGAGTATTATAACTGGATGTGGTTTGTAAAACACTTCAGCTGTGCAGTTGAACTTCTGAATATCCATATTGGTTTCTGAACAGATGCTAGGCAAGTGCAGCTGAGGCAGCTGGTTCTCTGGAAACTTGTTCAGTTTAATTTTTAGTAATGTTCCTAATTTTGTGATACTGTGGCATAGATTTTCATGGTGCTTTACAATTATAAAATAAGAAGAATTCTAAGTGCTGAGCGGCCTGTAATGTAACTTAATTAGAGTGACTGGTTACTTCAGTGGACCTGGAGCAAGGAACCTCCAATTGTGAAAGCAGAACTGGATTTTGACCTCCTTATGAAATCTTTACCAATTTGCACATTTAGTGCTCTTGTACATTTTGAGGTTTTGAGCCTCTCTATACAAATTCACAGTTTGCCATTTGTTTTAGTTAAAGTCCATGCTCTTAAATATGTTTGTGTGTTGGAAAATATGAAATTGACTTTTGAACTAAAATTTTCTCAAATGATGAACAGGAAATACCTCCTTGCAGTGTAATTTAGACTCTATTTTAAATTTTGAGAATAGCCCTTTTTCTTTTTTGTTTTGTTTTTAACTTTCCTTTTGGAAACTTTCTTCTATTATCTTGAACCCATAATGCCAGTTGTGCTGAAATGTGACTGATCGTGATGTGATTAACTTCTTTTAGTATGGTAGGTACATTGAGACCAAGCTAGTGTGTCTAACCCGCTCTGCCAAGCATCTTCAAACATTCAGTGCTGCACAGCAGCTAAACTCGTTGAACTCTGCAAAAGGAAGTATTAGTAAATGGAGTTTCTTACATTGATGAGGGAGTGGGAGGCTGCAATGGACTGATAATATCTAATCACAAAGATCCCCTGTTCAGAGGAAGATCTGGTGTATACTCGTCTGGTCATGGTGCATTAGGAGCTTCCATGCAGGATGCTACTGGTATTCTCTTTGTTCTTTCAGTGGGGTGGCAGCAGTGTTGAAAATGAACAGTGTAAGGAAGTGAGTTGGTGTCTGTAGTAGAAGTGCCCCTACCCCAAGCTCCTCCTCAGTATGGAGAGGTTTCACAGATGATATTCTCATAAGAGATCCTCTGTTACTTTCATAGTATAGCCTTCTAATTTAGAATCTAACCACGTGCCACCTGTGGCATCTGTGCAGTTATGCTGTCTATAGGTATCTGGATTATGCCCATTATCGTACGGGTCTGTGTCTGTATACTACAGATTGATATCTGAGTCCATTTGGACTTCGCTTTACACTGATTTACAGATTTTTTTTTTTTTTTAAATCTGGATTTAAATATTGGGCATTAAAAAGTTTGTATATACCCTTAAAACATTGTTCTCTTAGATATTGTATATTTAGTCTGCAAAAACATGGGCCAATGAATAATGTGTAACTATAGCAATTCTGCTTATATTAGCCCAAGTATATATTGTTATGTAAGTGACTGGCTGGCTTCCTTCCTTGTTAGAAAGAATTAATCATTGCAATTTGAAAAAGCATGGACTGTAGACTCTCAACCCGGTGGAGATCCTATAAACAGTGAAAGATTAAGATGGAAATGTTGCTAGAGGGAAATGTTCTCATCTTGGGGGAACAGTCAAGTCAGGATTGGAGGAAAAGTCTGGATTCATAATTCAAATGTTTATCCGCCTTTTTTTCCTCAAGATGTGAACTGAAATGGGAAATTCCTTCCACTCCCCTGCTTTCTCTTTGGGCCCTCTAGTCTCATTGCCTTTAGCGTGAATCAAGAGCACTCTGGCTTGGGCCCTTCATTACAATTTTTGAACTTTTTAAAGAAAAAAAGAATGGAACACTAATAAAGCTGTTAGACCATGCTGTTTCCAAACAACTTTGACAAGTGGCCTTTGCTACGTCTTTTGTGTAGGCTGCTAAGGGTTGCATAAGCTCATGGCTGTCTTCAGTCATGCTGCGCAACTGTAGTGTGAATTCACTTTTAGCTTTGAAAAACAAACAAACAAACACTTTCAGCATTCCTCAGAAGCCAGTGTGCTCAATTGCTTCTCTAGGTGACAAACCACTAATATTTTACAGGCTCTAATGCAGGGGTTCTCAAACTGGGGGTCGGAACCCCTCAGGGGGTTGTGAGGTTATTACATGGGGGGGTCGCCAGCTGTCAGCCTACACCCCAAACCACGCTTCGCCTCCAACATTTATAATGGTGTTAAATATATAAAAAAAATGTTTTTAATTTATAAGGGGGTCACGCTCAGAAGCTTGCTGTGTGAAAGGGGTCACTAGTACAAAAGTTTGAGAGCCACTGCTCTAATGGAAGGCTGTTCAGAGCAGTTTTGGGGATGTAGAGGTGGGCTGTAGTGGAAAATGTACCAGATAGCATTCATACCTTCTTGGTACTGTTTTCTGTCTCAGAATCTTAAATATGTCTCTAATGGGACCCCTTTCCCTGATATCTGCAGCTGCCACTGCTCTGTTCATGACAGTAGCCATGGGAACACAAGTAGGATGATATGAGTTTATAACTTCAACTTGTTGCTAGGCAGGCTGCCTCAGTGTTGGTATTAAGTAGTCTTAACAACAACAAAAAAATGTGTTCTGATATTCCACCTCATTGCGTGTGGGAAGAGGACTTTGTTCTTAACTGGCTCTGGATTTTCTTTGTCTGATAGATGGAAAGATAAGGACGGGCACAAAACAGCATCTGGACAGTAGCACGTGTGGTGGCTCTCTGCTTAAGGTTGGGGAAGGGGTTGTTGCGGGAATGGATGGACGTGACCTCAGTTAGTGACAGTACATGTTAAACTTTTTTAAAACAAAGTACCATATGACGGTGATACATCACATGTGAAACTCAAAACACACAGTATAAAAGGCATTACTTATGTAGCCTAAGAATTGTAATCAGTGTTAAAAATACATACTACTAAAAACAGCATACACTCTAAACAAAGGTCATTGGCTCCACATATCTAAGGAGTTTAGAAATATCTTTTTTGCTGTGAAAATATAAATTGTGACTCAGGCAAGATAACCCGGTATATTAACTTTAAAGCTGCAAAGGTTTCTAATTAATACTAACAGAGTTCACATAAATGTACCTTACAAAAGTTTGGGTCCAAATATATTTGTATATCCAGTTCTCCTATCACTGAAATGCAGCATCTCAAACTTAGGATTCAGAATTCTTCAATCAAAAGGTGAGGGAAATTCAGTACCTGAAGTAGTGCAAGGGATTGCTCCCTGTTCCATCTTCAGTGTCTGTCATAAGATCTGAGAAGCACAGAGCACCCATAATTCTGACCAGAGTTAATAGGAGTTGCTGGTACCTCTTAAGCTCAGACCCAAATATTTCTTCTCTCTTTTTTTCCTCTACTCAACCTTTGTTTCATGTATTGCAGCAGTAATCGGTTGCTCTCTGGCTACTTGGGGGTGTGTGTGTGTGTGATGCTCATGATGCAACAACCATCACTCCCATTCTAGTAATCCTTTCCTAGAGGTGTCCCCAACTAACCCCTGGTCATCCCTTTCTTAGCAAAATCCAGCCTCTTAGCTAGCTTCACCTCTTACAGCAACTTGTCTGAAAGTTGCTCTTCCAGCTTCTACTTCCTTTGCAGTGGTTCAGCTGTACTTATTTGCACATGGCCTGTAACTCCCTACTGTCCGAAAACTGGGTGCCTGGTTTACCTCATGTACTCCTGTAATCAGCCCTGGTGCCCCTCTTCTCCCCCCCCCCCCAAAAGAATTGCCATGCTTGTGGCATGTCCTGGCCATTCTTCTGATTGCTGCTGGTAATATATCCTCCTCCATTATGTCTCTAGGTCTTCTAGCTATTCCGTGATCTTGTTCTCCTTACCCCAACCTTAGGACTTGTGTTTTCTAGTGTATTTCGTGTACTTTTCAGTCTTCCTGTCCCTCACTGTGTTTTCTGCCTTCTTTCTCCCCTCCCCCATCCCATAGGAACTTCATCTCTGCACCTAATCTATTCCACAACTATTTTTAAAATCCCTCTTGTGACCTCTTTCTTCTGGTTGATGACTCAGAGCCCTCTGTTTAGGGAAATAAAAATAAAACAAAAACTAGCAGAACTTTGTTTGTATTATCACAGTGCCTGGAAATCCCCGTCATGGACCTGATGTTAGGTGCCATACAAACACAGAATAGAAAGATGGTCCCTACCCCAAAGCGTCTACAATCTAAGTAGATGCTTATCGATTACTCCTGTTCTTTCCCCTCGCCTTTGTCTGAGCACCTCCCAGGTACTTCAGTAGTAATATCGATGTGCCTTCCCAGACTGTACAGGAAATAGTTTATCAACTTTTTGAACAGGATTTTTTTGGGGCAGGAGAGGAAGGGGGGATGGACAAAAACACACCTCGTGGGAGAAGCCAAGTCACAGAAATGGGTTCTGAGCATGGTTAGGTCTGTGGATGTTTAACAGGAACTGGACCTATGCTGTAGAAATTACCCCTTCTCCCCCGGCACTACATTCCCTCTCCTGGTCTGTAGCTTCACTCTTCCGGTGGTTTGTAGCTGCCACGAAGGCCATGGCTGTGGGGAAAGAGTTGATCTCTTGGGTAGCTAGGGGCACTCCCATGGAGCGCTCAGATTATCAGGGCAGAGACCCTGAAGTGGATTCTATCCAACAGCCGAAGTCGCGGTGATTTCATGCAATTGCGACTAGATGTTTGTTTCATCATTCTCGTTCTGATAAGGCCCTGCCCAGAGATGTCCCAGTTACCGGATTGCACCCCATTCTGGCCATTTAAAGATTGATGTGTGTGTTTGTCCTCATGGCAATTTGGGGATCCAATAGTATTAAGTCCAAATGGACCCCAAGGCTGTGATAGATGGAGATGTTGATGAGCAGACCAACTCTTTTTGAAGCACCTTCTCTCCAGCATTGCCTCAGTCTTGGATAGGTTCAGCTTCATCCATTAGTAGCATGTAGCTCCATTCTCCCACCAGCTTCCCTCGGCATTATATAGATATTGAATAATATGGGAGAGATCCTGCAGGTGAGAACTTTGGAGGTGTAGGAACAGTTATCAGAATAACCCTCTGAAGTCAAGAGGGGACACATTTTGTTGATTACATGACAACTACTTTAATGGATTTCATTCTTCATATATTCACCCTGAGAAACACAAGTGTGTGTACCTCTTGAGAAGCAGTCAACCTGTTACTCCTAACTTTGTGCAGTAATTAAGATAATTGAGGGGACTATAAGATCCCTCCTTCCTCCCCTCCCGCCCCCCAAAAGTTTCCTGTTTGCTCTGGTTTGAATTTTGAGCAACTCTTTTTCTTTCAAAAACTCTCCCTAACCTGTTAGACATAGATTCTTTAAAGTGCAAGCAAATGCCATCCAGCACCCCATCCAATGTTCTTTATGTCACCAAGCCTGTTTTGTCTTACAGTTGCAGTTTCAGGTGAAAAATGACTTGTGTCAATTTCCACCGGAACAAAAGCCACTAAGGCTGTAATTTAAAAATGCTGCGGTGTTGAATGTTGGCTATTTGGTCACTCTGGTACAGCCAGGCAGCACTCTATAACAGTGGCTCTCAACCTTTCCAGACTATGTGGACCCCTTTCTGCAGTCTAATTTGTTTTGCCTACCCCAAATTTCACCTCACTTAAAAACTACTTGCTCGCAAAACCAGCCATAAAAATACAAGTGTCACAGCACACTAAAACTGAAAAATTGCTTGCTGTCTCATTTTGTCTGTATGAAACTTTAGATTGTACGGTCTTTGCTAGTGCTTTTTATGTAGCCTGTTGTAAAACTGGGCAAATGCTAGATGAGTTGATCTACCCTCTGGACGACCTCTGCATATCCCCAGGGGTACGTTTACCCCTGGCTGAGAACCACGGCTCTATAATATTCAGGTTCTCATCCAGGAGCAAAGATGGACAGTTAACGAATTTGTTTTATCTTTATAGGCATATTAGAAAAAGTATGGTTTATGCTGATGTGAAAGGATGGACATAAATGATTATAAAGCTCATTTTAATATGTCTTCTAAACCAGAGATTCATAGGCTTCAAGGCCAGAAGGGACCATTCTGATTGTCTAGTCTGACCTGTATAACACAGGACAGAGCACTTCACAAAAATAATTCTGAGAGCAGATCTTCTAGAAAAATATCAAACTTGATTTAAAAATTCAGTGATGGAGAATCCCCTATCATCCTTGCTAAAATTTTCCAATGGTTAATTACTTTCACCATTAAAATGTGCACCTTATTTCCAGTCTCAATTTGTCTAGCTTCAACTTCAAGCCGTTGGATCATGCTATACCTTTCTCTGCTAGACTGAAGGCCCCATTATTAAATATTTGTTCCCCAGATAGACAATTATAGACTGCAATCATGCCATCACTTAACTTTCTCTTTGTTGATCTAAATAAATTGGAATTCCTTGAGCCTCTTACTGTAAGGCAGGTTTCCTAATACTCTAATCATTTTTGTAGTTCTTTGCTGAACCCTCTCCAACTTCACAATTTAAATAGAATGTTGATAACACCAGAACTGGACACAATATTCTAACAGTGGTCGTACCAGTGCCAAATACATTGGTAAAATAGCCTCTCTACTCCTACTCGAGATTCCCCTGCTTGTGCATCCCAAGATCATATTAACTCTTTGGTCACAGCATCGCAATGGGAGCTCATGTCTAACTGATTATCCACCACGACTCCCAAATCTTTTTCACTATCTACTTCCCAGGATAGTCCTCCATTCTGTAAGTGTTACTTGCAGTCTGTGTTCCCAGATGTACACATCTACGTTTAACCATATTAAAATGCATATTGTTTGCTTGCGCCCAGCTCACTAAGTGATCCATACCACTTTGTGTCAGCAACCTCTCCTCTTTGTTATTTACCACTCCTCCTATTTGTGTGTCTTCTGAAAACATTATCAGTGATCTTATGTCTTCTTCCAGGTCATTGATTAAAACTGTGAAATAACATAGGGCCAAGAATGGATCCCTGCAGGATCCCATTGGAAACAGACTTGCTCGATGATGATTCTTCATTTACAATTACATTTTGAGACCTATTTGTTAGCCAGCTTTTTATCTATTTAATGTGTGCTATACTGATTTTATGTCTTTCTAGTTTTTAATCAAAATATTGTGCGGTACCAAGTCAAACTATATTACATCAAAATTTTATCAACAAAACTTGCAATCTCATCAAAAAAAGATATCCGGGTAGTTTGACAAGATCTGTTTTCCATAAATCCACAGTGATTTGCATTAGTTAAATTACCCTCCTTTAATTGAGTCCCTTAGCAACAGCTCCATTATCTTGCCTGGGGTTGATGTCAAGCTGACAGGCCTATAATTACCTGGTAATCCCATTTATTCTTTTTAAAAACTAGCAGAACAACATTAGCTTTAGTTCAGTGTTATGGAACTTCCCCAGTGCTCCAAGACTTATTGAAAATCAACATTAACAGTCCAGCAAGATTCTGAGCCAGCTCCTTTAAAACTCTTGAAGGCAAGTTATCTGGACCTGCTGATTTTTAAAAATGTTTAACTTTAGTAGTGTGTGTGGGTTTTTTTTTTTTAACATCCTCCAGAGGTACTAGAGGTTCAACAGTCAAAGATACATTAATACATTTGCAACTTGTGCCTTGTCTAAGTTATTGCAAGGTAGTGTGGGAGTGTATTCAATCAAAACCCTCTCACCCTAACAAAAAAATCTTTAGAAGTAGGGATAGCAGTTTTTTTTAAATAATGTCAACAGACAATATTGATGTTTTAGTTCTTAAGCATATTTAGATCTAAATTTTTGCAGAGGCAGTAAATTATGGGGCAGGGGGTTGAGCCAATAATTGTTTAATGACAATTGAGATTCAGAAGGTTAAAGCTTTTTATAACAATTAAAACAAAAATTTAAAACATCACATGTCCAAGTATACAAAGTGAGTATCCTTAAAGTCTAAAAGTTGTCAAGCAGCATTTTTCTTACTTTGCCTGTTTGTAAATTTTGATTATTGGTGATGGGAATAGTTTTTCCTTGCTTTGTGTGTATAGTGAAATCAACATTTAGTGATAAAAATCTAATCCTTCCAAGTTTATTTAGGGGTAATAAAAATATCCTCCTGTTGCAGCCAGGGAATTGGGATCTGCTAGAATCTTTGCCGTTCTGAAACTCCCTGAGAACTCTTTACACCCCCTCATCAAGACCTTGTGTTTAGACTACTGGGGCCTGCATGATCACAACCAGACATCCTTGTCCTGCACCCAGATGTCTCCCGCTAAACATTGACTGACTAGATTATGTGGAATGCTGCTTTATCTGATTATCTCGTACTCAGCGGCTTCAGTAGGAATTGTTGCTGCTTTGCCTGGAGCAAGCCTCTAGAAAAAGCACTGGGTCATCTTTGTCTAGGGGCAGAACTAGGAGGCTGTCAGATGAAGTAGCATCGTTTGCGAACCTGTTTTCAATGGCTGTTGCGGGAGTCTGCAAGGCCATCACACAAGAACCGAGGGTTTGAATATGGTGGCTATTGATAATTTATCTATAGGACTTACAGCTGTTGCCAGCCCAGAACTTGATTGTCTCAGTGGATGTTAGTTGAAGAGGGTGGTTTTTATTCTTGTCTTTGACAGTTGGTTTTATTCTTTCCTGATGTATTTTCAAATGGCTGTTCTTTACTTTAGACGGTCATGTTGCTATAACCAGGGCTAGGAAAATCTGCTTGAGGCTTAAAAGCCACAGTAGAAAGCATCTGTGCTGTTGTACACCCTGCAACTTAAAGGGATAGAACAGTTGGGTGCTGCTCATGGTGTACTGGTTGCAGCAGTGGGGGAGAGTGGCTTTGTATCATTGCTATCATACTTTACCCTGGCCTCAATATTCAGGCTGCTGCAAGAGGATGTTACTGCTACTCAGATCCCAGTGAATAACTTCTGCCCTTTCCCCAGCAAAGTTAAACTGACTTGATTTTCTGTCTTTTGTTGCTTCTCCCAGGGGTCTGAATATCAGCAGTGGGGAAAAAATAACTAGTCAGTCTTGGCTGTGTTTCAGCTTTGTAAAACTGAGTGACAACAGAGGCACTGGAGCTGTTGTCAGACTTAGGAAGACAGCTATTGATTCTTTCAGATTTGGCAGGCCATCTCTGCAAACATGAGGGCTGGAAATTGAAGCTGGTCAAAATATTCTCTCTCTATATAGGCAAAATGACTTACTACTTCTAGCATTTCTCCTTCCACTCTGGTGGTTGATTTTTTGGGACGTTGATAGCCATATATTTTGT
The DNA here is from genome assembly GCF_965140295.1 of Lepidochelys olivacea. Lineage (NCBI taxonomy): Eukaryota > Metazoa > Chordata > Testudines > Cheloniidae > Lepidochelys > Lepidochelys olivacea. The sequence goes on from NC_140416.1 coordinate 107,930,107, forward strand.
GTCTCGGTTGTTGATAAGCCAAATTGTTTTGGGTCTTTTCTTCCATTAAATGATGTGTTGAACTAAGGAGGACAATGTCATGAACAAAAACAGGGTCATTCAATTGTGCATTGTTGTTTGTCCATAAACACTTGTTTGGCAAAACTTTTGCATTTTTCTTAAAACTATAACAGAGTGGGGCTTTTTAAAAGGCAACCCATAAAACCAAAACAAGACCTTAAGCGTCCCTACACTGTTCAGGTAACTCTGTTTCTGTGCGAGATAAGCATTGTTCTCTAGCCAGGAGTTATGTATAGATGGCATCTGCCAGGAGAGCTTGCAGTCTTGATTAGATGTACGGTGCCTAGTACGATTGGATTATTGTTTGGGGCGGGGGGGAAAGGCAGAGGGCATGATCAAGGTCTCTAGGCAATATCATTCTAGAAATAGTGTTAAACTTTTTATTAATTATCAATATCATAAATTACCAATACCATAAACACTAAAAGTGTTGTGTTTTTTTTTTGTTTTTTTTTTAAAAAACCTCCTCTGTTCAGATCCTTACTGTGTCTCTAGCTTTAGACAGCAGTCAGTACTGGCTAGAAACTGAGTATCAAAATCCTATTTTATTAACCAAAATGGCCACTGGAGCACTATGATCATAGGGCGATCAAGTGTTTAAGTAGCTTTGAAATTTTGTTGTGTGATTGTATAGAGAGAGCTGGGGGGTGAGGCAGAATTGCTTCTAGGCTTTATGCAAATTGCAGTCATTCTGTTGCTCAGTTTTCAACAACTTTTGAGTGTTCTGAAGATGCTACAGAGACTTTTAAAGAAGCAATTTTTTTAAAAAAAGTCTGAAATCTCAATTTGGCGTCCTCATTACTGTATTAGAGTTAAGAGCTGGCAGCTAAACTCTGTTGCTTTGCTGAGGCTAAGATTAAATGACCCTCTGGATGCCATAAATGTTAAACAAAGAAGCAGGAATAACAGCCAGGCTGCTCTTTCTCTTCCTGCTTTGCCATATTTTGGCAAGGCTTTGTAGGCCAGAAGGGAAAGGCGTTGCAAGGGGGGAGAGGCCAGTGACTATGCAGAAATGAGGCATGCGCCAAAGGTGAGTGACACTGGAGAATTAAAATGCCAGAAGAGAGGAAATAGGAAATCATATAAGCAAATGAAAGGACAAAAGCGACTGCAAATGGAAAATGCATTCTTAAAATCTATCTTCTTTACAATTTGCTTCTAATGATTCAGCTCCTCTTTCCCTTTAACACTTTTGTATTCACTTGTCTTGTTCCAGGTATTCTGAAAGAGTACAGGGATTGCACTCCATTGAAATGGCAATACAGATCCATCTTTATTTTTGACTTAGAGAGCAGGGTCCCTCAGTGAATTTGTGGTGGGAACTTATTACATTTTCTCTTTGTATTAATTTAAAAAAAAAAAGTCTGGGGGGGGAAGTTTCAACATAGCAAGAATCTTTATAAGGTTTGGAGCGCATTTTGTACCTAGTGCTACCTTTGAAAGCCTAGATTATGAAATAGTAAACTCAAATCTTTTCCGGTCTATAAACCAAAACATACAACAAACTCATATTATCAGAATCTTTCATATTACGGTGTCCTAGTTCTTGCTTTCACAAATGCATTCTAAATCCCATTTTCCCCAGGGTTCTCTGTTTGGTTTCCATCTTCACAAAAGATAAGGGTTGAGGAGATGGTTCTTCTTAAGACTAATTGGTGCAATCCCCCTTCCACTGGTGTTTTTGGATCCAAACCTTAGACCCGTGAATGTTGGCTAGGGCTTGGCACCACATCTGGGTGCTTCAGACACTTTAAATAAGCAAACTGCCAGTGAAGCACGGTCTGATGGTTTGAGCACAGGGGCTGGAGACTGAGTTTGCAAGTGCTAATCCCAGCACTCTCTCTGACTCTCTGGCCTTGTGCAAGTTGCAGCCTTTTTGTCACAATTCATCATCAAATGTGCGTTGTCTACGAAGGACTGTTGCACCAGCCAGAGTGATCTCAGTTGATAGCACTTCCCCAGGCATTGTGTAGAATGGTCACAATTGCCCCATCTTAATAAGGGAGGGATAGCTCAGTGGTTTGAGCATTGGCCTGCTAAACCCAGGGTTGTGAGTTCAATCCTTGAGGGATCTGGGGCAAAAATTGGGGATTGGTCCTGTTTTGAGCAGGGGGTTGGACTAGATGACCTCCTGAGGTCCCTTCCAACCCTGATATTCTATGACCCATCCAGTGTTGCACAGCTGCTGTGAAGTTTAAATAGGCCTGAGGTGTCTTGGACCTAAACATCACTATAGAAATGCTTAGAGATTGAAAAATCTTATGGATACAATATTTCTTCTTCTTTTGGGGGGGGGGAGGGAGGAGCGTAAGAGACTGTGTCCCACCAGTAAGATCTGGAAGGATTTGGGGATTCTTGACAAGATGCTCTTCCCAAAATCACTTTTATGGGGGAAGGGGGGTGGGAGGTCAGGTGGGGGATGATGGGAGGGCAGTGTCCAGCTTTCCTACTGGCCTAGTAGGTGACTAACAGATCTGAAGCAGTCTGTCTGGCATCTGTAGAGCTCTCTCCATCTTAGAGTCTCCTGATTGTGCGGGTTAGCAGCTGCCTGTTACTCGTCCATCCAGTAGCCAGGAGGTTGTGACTTTGTCCATCCTGGGCATTTGGCCTGGTTACAGCCATAGGCGGTTTGCTTTTGTTATAGCTGCACCAGTGGAAATCTCTAGTGTAAACAGGGCAAACCTGTTTAAGCTGCTGTTTGCATGATAGAATGAGGCAGCTTACTCTAGAGTCTAGCAGAGGAACACTCCACTGAAGCAAATAAATTTCTCCACATTAGGGTTTTGCACTGGTGCAGCCAGTGAGTGTGATGAGTGATGACCAGGGCAAATACAGGTGTTTCTACCTCTTCCCCAGCCTTTCTTTCTTCCAGCCCGCACCCACGTTTCTGGGCATCTCCTTTCCCATAGTAGCTTTGGTGCCCCTCCCCACAGCTGCTCAGGTCTTTCCCAAGCAGCAGCTGAAACCCTGCTCATGATAATACTTCTGAACTTTTCTAAACAATTAGAGGCATGTTGACTGTAGCCCATTACAAATATCACAGGTCAATGTTTGTCCACCTAAGTTTCTGCCATCATTTCAGTGTCTTGTATGTCTGCATCTGTCAGGCTGCCCACCCATGTTTGCATCCATGCATTCTGGGAAAATCTGTGTAGTTAACCCGTAGTGACTCAACCAGGGATATGGTGACTGTAAGATGTATACACAATGGCATGAGCTGGGTGTGGCTATCCCAAATGCTCTGTCCCACCAAGGAGAACGGGGAGGAAGATCAAGCTTTAACTGATGCCTCATATGGCTTGGGATTCCCATCTATGCTGCAGAAAGTGTGGCTGGACCGGTCCCAGGAAAGCAACCATAGCAAGGGCAAAACGCTGAGCTGCCGTGGCTGCTAACTGACTCTTAACTCCACCATGGCTTAGTGAAATCAACATTTCTCCCAGTTTCACTACTTTCTGCAAGGCTTTATACACACTCTAGGCAGTGTCACCACCTAGCTCCACACTACTGCTTTCCCCAAGCAACTGCTACTGGGAACAGCAGAGGAGCTGTCTGCTTGCAGACTCAGGCACTGCGCCAGTTCAAATTGGGAAGGCTTTTCCGCCTCAATTGTGAGACTTAGAAAAGTAATAAAAACAAACCTATGCAGAAGTTGATGGCTACGCTATCTTCCTCCCTGGCGACAAGTTTCCTGCTCATCACGGGTGAGTGGATTTTACAAGTTCTATTGCTTCTGTCTATTACTATATTCAAAACACTTGAAGGATGCTTTTTTTTTTTTAATAAAGTCTTTAACTGTGTTTTCCCCCCTTGACCCTCTCAAATCTCTTAACTGAGTAAATCAAAGCTATGTCTTGGATGGATTTCTCTCATCCCATCTCTTCATCCTGTACTCTTTCTGGTCATCTCTCTTCTACCCTTATGTTGCAATTACTGTCCCATATCCTAGGTGGACTAAATGGCACTCCTGTCAATGTCGTGTTCCCTGACTGTCTGAGGAAGCGGTGTGTGTTGTGGCTACTCAAGGCAGAGTCTGTTCCCTATGGGGCTGCTTGTGCTGTAGCCATAACACTTCCAACCCCTCCCTGTTGGTCCAAGGCATCTGAGAGTGTGACCAGCACCATCTAACCCAGGTGTCCGGAGCAGTGCAGTGCTCCCTTTTTAAACCCATTCCAGTTTACTGGTTTATGTATGTATTAAAAAAACCAGGAATCTGTTCTGAGGTTGTAGTATTGCCAGCATAAACACCTATGCAGTGATCCTAAAGTTAGACTAAGTTTACAGGATATCAGCCACCTGGAAGTGAGACTAGTTGCACTGTTAGACAGCCGTGACTACCCAGTCATGCTTGAGTCACAATATGCCGTCACACCGTGTTATTTCACAGAGGCATCCATGTCACCCTATGGTAGTGTGACAACTGGATCTTTGTCAAAGCAGATGTTTAAATGGCTATTCTAACTTGTGTTGTAGTGAATTATCAGCATGCAGCTATTATTTACTGATGAAAGGAAGTATAGACTGACTTGACGGATGAAGAAACACAGCCTCATAGTCATAAATAAGACCCCTGGCTTTGGAAGGGTACATGTGGTTAACAGCCACACAAAGCTAGAGACTAACTGAAGCGGGTTGGAGTATGTGTGTGAGGGGGAACTATCGCTAATGGTCATAACCATCCCACTGAGTGAATTCGACTCGAGAAATTCCATTATTTCACCAAAAAAAGCATTTGTTTAGCTATTGAGTAATTAGCAATTATGGGGAAAGGGCATGTAAAACAATGAGACTTGAAACTAGACTGTACAAAACCCTCTGGGCTTGGGGTGGACTACAGGGAACAGTCTTGCACTCTACTCACACAAGCCTATCCAAAAATCCCCTTCTGGTGTATGGAAATACATCAGCAGGGGAAAGACGGTTTCAGGGGACTGTTCAAAATAAATTAAGGGGCATTTGGGGGGCAGAGCACTTTGTACCAATTCCAGGAGACCAGGGGGAGCATGTAGACTGTGCCAGCTCTATTGGTATGGTGTGAGGAATGTGTTCCTTCTTTCCATTTAGGGGTGTCTAGTGCCTCGGAGCGCTAGTCTGCGTTTGGTGGTGCCTGGTTGCTTGCATCTGCATGCTGTAGCCTGCTCAGGGGCCAGCTACAGCTTGTCTTGAGTAACAGCTACCACAAGTAGTTTAAGAATTGGCTATGCCCAGCATAGCTTTGTACCGGTAGCTGATCATACATGAATGGGGAGGTTGCTCCCTTGATTAACAGAATGGGGTAGGGATGGGTAATTTAAAGTCATAATGTACATAGAGGCTACTTCACTCCAGTGACTTGCTTATAAAAGGCACCTGACAGTTGATTTGCAAGTAGGAAAATAATCAAAGTTTTCCTTAGCTTGGTTTGGGTTTAATTTGCCCTTCAGCAAAGAACATTGGCACCTGGCAGGAGAGGAATCCTACAAAAAGCAGAAACTAGGTCAAATTACAAAGGATGAATATAAACAACACAAATATATAGGGACAAAATTAGAAAGGCCAAGGCACAAAACAAGATTAAACTAGCTAGAGACATAAAAGGTAACAAGAAAACATTCTACAAATACATTAGAAGCAAGTGGAAGACAAAGAACAGGGTAGGCCTGTTACTCAGTGGAAGGTGAGGAACAATAACAGAAAATGTGGAAATGGCAAAAGTGCTAAATGACTTTTGTTTCAGCTTTTGCTGAAAAGTTTACTAGCAACTGGACAACTAACTTAATGAATGCCTGTGAAAACTGGGTAGAATCGGAGGCTAAAATAGGGACAGAACAATTGAAAAATTACTTAGGCCATGTCTACACTACAGCGTTAAGTTAACTTAAGTTACGCTGATGGTCGTAAGCCACTGTAATTACTTCACTTGTGCATGTTCACACAACGTTCCTTGTGTCAGCGGAGCGCATCCACCCTTGGTGCTCTAGCATCAATCGAGAGATCAGTGCACCAGCGTAGCTATCACCACTGTGCAAATCGCCACCGTATCCCGCTAGGAGTTCTGGGAATGGATCTCAGTGCATCGTGGGGGAGGGAATTGCCATCTCATGCTGTAATTTTCTCTGTCCCATAATTCCAAGGGCTTCCGATTACATTTCGTGCTGTTTTTCAACTGCCCCTGTAAACTGTGTTCCCGCCATCTCTGCCTGAAAGCATGGATCCTGCACTGTTCACCAGTCTTGTGATGAGCATTATGAACACAATGCGGCTGATCCTACAGTATTTCATGAGCTGTGAATCTGAACTGAACTGCCCTGCTGTGTGCCATGGAAAGAAACATTTCAACATGGTGGACCACCGCTATTGGACTCAGGAAATGAGTGGTGGTATTGGATTGTGATGCAGGTATGGGATGATGAGAAGTGGCTGCAGAACTTTCATTTGCGCAAAACCACCTTTCTTGAACTGTGTGTGGTGCTTGCCCCCACCATGTGGTTTGGAGTTGGAAAGTCGGCCTTGGAGGTTGTGGTGATGCAAGTGTGCAGGGCCATTAATTACCTCCTGCTACAAAGGTCTGTGAGTCTGGGCAATGTGTGGGATATAGTGGATGGCTTTGTGGCAATGGGATTCCCAAACTGCGGCGGGGCAATAGATGGTGCACTTTTGGCCCCAGACCATCTTGCAGAAGTATACATCAACAGAAAGGGCTACTTCTCTGTGGCATTTCACTGATATCAACACGGAGTGGTCAGGGAAGGTGTATGATGCACACATCTTCAGAAACATTGGCCTGTATAAAAAGTTGCATGCAGGGACTTTTTTCCAGACCAGAAGATTCCAACAAGGGATGTGGAAATGCACAGAGTGATCCTGGGAGACCCAGCCTACCCCTCACTCTCATGGCTCATGAAGCCTTACACTGGAAACCTTGACAGCAGCAAGGAGTACTTCAACAATGGGCTCAGCAAGTGCAGTGTGACCATAGAATGTGCAATTGGCAGAATAAAGGGTCGTTGATGCTGCCTTTTTTTTTTTTTTTTTTTTGCGGGGTGGGTCGGTTAGACCTCAGTGAGAAAAATATTCCCATGTTCATAGCAGCCTGCTGTGCGCTGCATAGCATTTGTGAAACTAAGGGGGAAAAGTTTCCCTGGGGTGGAACATTGAGGTGGATTGCCTAGCTGCTGATTTTGAGCAGCCAGACACCAGCGCTATTAGAAGGGCTCAACAGTGGGCTATTCAAATCAGGGAGGCTTTGAAGCAGCATTTTACTGGGCTCTTTGTCAATGTGTCTTTCTATAATACATTCAGGCAGGCATTGTTTTCTTGCCATCTTGAATGACCCTTGTAATGATTCATGCCTGAGTGTTAATTATAGTCTGCAAATGTGCTGCTTTGCCACTGTGTATGAATTTTCTGTTGCAATGGTCTTTGTAAGACTTAATTTTTTTAAACAGCAATACACAGATTAACATTTCTTACAAGGGATACGGCAGTGAATAGCACTCTCTGAAATGAGGATCTCATAGCTGTGTATAAGTCCAGCTATTATGGAAAAATGTCCATGGGGTGGAGTGCCAGGGATACTGTGAGAGACTGGGAATGTCTGAGGGGAGAGCATGGAGGCAATTCTGTATGGGTTGCAGGGGGAGTCGAGCAGGCATGTGTTCCAAATGATGCAGCAAAATCAGGGACTTGAGCATCTCTGACAAAACTGTATACTGTAGACAAGGCTGAAAACAAGTTAGATGTTTTCAAGTCACCAGGGCCTGATGAAATACATCCTAGAATACTCAAGGAGGCCATGTCTACACTGGAGACCATATAACAGCACAGCTGTACTGATGCAGCTGCGCCGCTATAAGATCTCTCGCTCTATACTGACTGGAGAGAGCTCTCCTGCTGACATAGCACTGGGCACACTACCACTTGTGTTGGCAAAACTTATGTCACTCAGGGGTGTGGAAAAAACAACACACCCTCCTGAGCAACAATTTTGCTGGCATAAGTGGTATAGACATGGCTGGAGCTGACTGAGGAGATATCAGCCATAAGCAATTATCTTTGAAAAGTCAGGGAAGTTGGGAGAGAAAATAGCACTATATATGCCCATCTGTAAAAATGGGAATAAGGACAACCTGGGAAGGTGCAGACCAGTTAGTTTAACTTCAGTACCTGGAAAGAAAATGGAACAAATAATTAGGCAGTCAGTTTGCAGACATCTAGAAGATAAGGTGATAAGCAACAGTCAGCATGGATTTGTCAAGAACAAATTGTGTCAAACCAACCTAAACACTGACTTTGACAGGGTAACAAGCCTTCTGGATAGGGGAGAAGCAGTAGATGTGGTATATGTTGACTTTAGTAAGGCTTTTGATACTGTCTTGCATGACCTACGTGTAAACAAATGAGGGAAATACAACCTAGATGGAGCTACTATAAGGCGGGTGCATAACTGTTTGTTTGAAATACCGATGATTACTCACTGGGAACAGTAGTTCTCAGCTGGAAGGGCTTATTTTTTTAAAAAAAAAGTGAACATCATTCTGGAATGTATTAGCAGGAGGGTTGTAAGCAAGACACTAGAAGTAATTCTTCCCCTATACTGCACGCTGATTAGGCCTCAACTGGAGTATTGTGTCCCGTTCTGGGCACCACATTTCAGGAAGGATGTGGACAAGTTGGAGAAGGTCCAGAGAAGAGCAACAAAAGTGGATAAAGGTCTAAAAAACATGACCTATGAGTGATAAAAGTTTAGTACATAAAAGGTTATTACAAGGAGGAGGGAGCAAAATTGTTCTTTTTAACCTCTGAGGATAGGACAAGAAGCAATGGGCTTAAATTTCAGCAAGAGCAGCTTAAGTTGGACATTAGGAAAAACTTCCTAACTGACAGGGTGGTTAAGCACTGGAATAAATTGCCTAGGGAGGTTGTGGAATCTCTGTCATTGGAAGTTAGACAGTCACCTGTCAGGGATGGTCTAAAAGATAATACTTAGTCCTGGCTTGAGTGCAGGGGACTGGACTGGAAGACCTCTTGAAGTCTCTTCCAGCCCTGTGATTCTATGAATGGGGTGGGGAGGGAGTAGTCTTCTAAGAACAAACTGTTTTCTTAGATTTTTTTCACCTTTCCAGATTTCAGATTGTGTCCCCCATTTGGACCTTTATATAACAGTAAAAGATTCATGGCTTGATCTTCAGTGTGACCTTGGGTAGATCTTGAGAGGCAGGATGGTGCGGCAGGTAGGGCATTTTGGTACCTATTAATAAGTGTAGGCTGTAGTTCACATTTTATGATTGTTTTATATTGTAACTATTTGTTTCCATCTCTCGTTTCTATTCTTTCTTTTGGTGTATTATAAGTGTTCACGAGTGCTGTGCGTTATACAGGCACAGTGATGTAGGTAAAACTGGGGTACATTGTTCCTTTTGGAAGCAGATGATCTGGGATTTCTGTGAGTAGTCAGTGTCAGGGGCTGGATGTCACAGAGGAATGCTTCAGGAGGGTTGGGGTGCACTTGTTAAACTGAAAGACATAGACAGACAGGGCTGACATAGGGAGCTAACACCCAATAGTCACAGGCAAGACTCTCACACCTTCCGCCAGTGAGAGGAACAAAGTGATTTTCTTAGTCCTGGGTACCCTGAGCACTGTCACACTTGCCCCTGATTTCAAACGCCCCCTCACCGCCCATTCCCTTGATGGATGGCAGTGAGATCCAGCCACAGCCCTGGAACTGGGGCTTTCCTGGTGACTCAGGAAAAAGTATATTAGTCTTTGGAAGCTGAGTGGGAAGGATGTGACTCAAGTGTGTGTGTCTCTGTTTCTCCTGGTGATGGTAGACCCTTCTGGATCATAAGAGGGTTTCTGAGAATCTACAGGCCTCTTTTCCTCCAGTAACTGCAATGGAGAAGGGGGAAGTGCTTACTTCCTCAGAAGGAGAGGAAAAGCCCTTTGTGTCACAGCAGCTGTGCTCAGGATGTTGATTTCTTAGGCAGGCCAGTGTCTGACGCTTTGGATTTCTCATATTCAGTTCTCCTTCTCCGTAAAGGGATGGTGGTTGGCTGGAGGAGTGACCAGCAGTGCTCTGCTGATACCTGGGTATTGAGAAGACTCCTAACAGAGCTTGAGTTTCTCCAATGCTCCCTGCCTAAATGTACACCAAGTTCCTGGTGTGAGGCTAACACTACCTCATGCCTGCAAATTAAGCTAATTTCCCCTACAACATCTTAAATAACAGGGAGATCAAATTCCAAATCTTTATGAAATCACAACTGGCACTTGTCCGCCTTCGAGACAAGGATGACAGTTGCTCTAGAAGAGAAACTACAGCCCTTGGTCCTCTGCAGTGCATAAACCAGCCAAAAGGTGCTGAGCCACCTGCAGCTGCCATTTGAAGTAGGTGGAAATAGCAGTATGAGAGCTGACAGTCGCTCTGATTCATTCTATTCTCCTGCAGAAGGCATTTCTAAACCAGATGTTTACGAGTCAGTCATTTGGAACTCTGACAGAGAATAAACTCAAAAATCTCTGAATAAGGAGGTAAGGGAAGATCCCAATAAACGTTTCTTCTGGGCTTCAAAAACTAGTCTTTAGCAGACAGGGAAACATTCTTTTCTTCTCTAGTTTAGTAAAGCAGCCCTAGGTCCCTGTAATATACAACAATGTGTGGGTTTTTTGTCAACCTACATAGTTATACTGGAGTGACTCTTGGAGGCCCCAGTCAGGCCTTCACTGTCAGACACTCTACAGATGGGTAGACCAAAGACTGTCCCTAGTCCCATAGAGCTTAGTCTGAGATTGACAAGACACAACAGGTGAATAAACAGACCAACACAGGTGGTGTGGGTGACATGTAACTGTAAAGACAGGAACGTTTGCCTAAACTAGTGATCTGTGGTCACCAGCCCGGTCAGAACCAGATGGTACTGATATGGGGGCAGAGGTAGGGACTAAGAGAACATATTGGGACAATATGATTCAGCCAATATGCTGAAATATGTATGCAAAGTAACTTGTCTTTTGCAGTTGATGTGCATAGCTAGTTACAGGAAATGTGATTTACCTTTGTTTTAAAGACATTAAAATTATTATTCTGGAGTAGCACCTATAGAGCATTAAAATCAAATGCAAGTCTTGTACCTGCAACCTGCTAATACAAACCATCCCACTCGTGCTATCTGCAACTGCAACAACAACCATTACTCTTTGCTGCTTTTCTTAGAAACAAACTTGTTTCTAAATGTACCAATATATCGTACATGCGTTATTCAGAAGTATCTCCTGAGAGGGGAAGGATATGTGTATAGTTAAACCAGTAGTCAGAGGTTACCTCAAAATTTAACCTTGGGTGCAAACTTCAGACTTTTACTCAACCTACTAAAATTGAGGGAGTTTGGATAGACCTGTTTGACAGAGTGAAGCCAGGTGCAAGACTGATCTAGAAGCGCCAACCCCTCCAGAAGTCTGGGTATCTAGTTTTGGTTTGTGACCATCTGTCTTCTGAAAGCATTTTGGAACTTCAGTAATACATTCCGTGATTAATTTTTCAGAATAATTAAATTGTGGGTCCCCCAAGGCAATTCAGTGCATAAATCCATATTCTGGCTGTAGTGGTACAACTGAGCAAGCAGGAAATGAAGTTATAGGTATTTTAAATGCAATACTTAATGCCTAGCACTTGCAAGGACTTGTCTACATTTGAAATGCTACAGTGGCCTAACTGCGGTGGTGCAGTTGCGCTGCTGTAGCGTTTCCGGTGTAGACGCTAGCTACGCCGATGGGAGGGGTTTTCCAATTGGCATAGGTATTTCACCTCCTGGAGAGACAGTAGCTAGATGGACAGAAAAATTCTTCCATTGACCTAGTGCTGTCTATACCAGGGGTTTGGTCAGCCTAACTACACCATAAAGGGTTGTGGATTATTCACACACCTGAGCAATGTAGCTGGGTCAACTTAACTTTTTAGTGTAGACATGGCCTAAGAAATACATTTGCCAGTAACGATCCAGTGTCTCTGTAACCTGCTTTTTCAGTTTCTTCAACCCTTCCCTCTTCATACTGCTAAAACCAGCTCTTCCAAGGATCATTTTGAAAAGAACCCTAGGAATTGCTAACTAGATCTGACTAGTCTAGCGTCTTGTTTCTAATGGTGGCCCGTATCGGATGCGTCTGAGGGCTTGTTGTCTACGCTTACCGGAGGATTGACGCAATGGAGATCAATGCATTGGCGGTTGATTTAGCGGGTCTAGCGAAGACCCGCTAAACCACCCCTCTATTGTCAATTCCTGTACTGCACCTGATCAAGAAGAGTAAGGGGAGTTGACAGGAGAGTGTCTCCTGTCAACGTCGAGTAGCTTGGACCCCGGGGTAAGTAGATCTAAGTTACGTTGATTTGAGTTACTCTATTCACATAATTCAAATTGCGTAGCTTAGATCGACTTTTCCCTTTAGTGTAGACAAGGCCTCAGGAAGATAAAAGAAACCCAGTAGTCATAATCATAGAAACTTCTGAGCAGTTAATTCTGACCCCATCAGTTAGTGGTTGACTTATGCTCTGAAAAGTGAGGATTTATGGACCTGACCCAAAACCAAATAGGGTCAATGGAAAAGGTTCCATTAAATCCTACCTACTGTAGGGTGACCCTTTTATTGCTACCATGTGTCTTTTTTTAGCCATTTTCTAATCCATGACCATTTTGCATCTCATCCCATCACCCTACGCTTCCCAAAACTGCATCTTGTGAGAGACTTTGTCAAAGCTTTGGAGAAAAGTTAAATTCTGCTTTTCATTTTGTAGCCAATTTTAAAATAAGAGGGACAAGATTTCTGGTAGACTAAAGAGTTGTGCTTTTTCTCTATAGACGCCAAGTCTGTCCTTATTCATTTAGGTGTTTTTATGACTCTCTAATTATCTCTTCATCCACTGTACCTGGAACTGAAGGTACGACTCACTGGTCTGGGTTTGCCAGGATCACCTCTAAATGCCTGTCTTTGAAAAAGGCACAACATTTTGTTGTCCTCCAGTATAATAACTGAGGGCTTGTCTGCATGGGGAAGTTAGTGTGCAGTTAACTAGGGTGTGAATTTAAAGCTCATTAGCTATTCTGTACTAACACCCCTTGTGGACACTCTTAGGGCATGGTCATGGCTACATGAGAAACTTCAAAGCGCTGTCGAGGGAGTGCTCCCGCGGCAGTGCTTTGAAGTGCGAGTGTGGTCGCGCGTGAGTGCTGGGAGAGCTCTCCGAGCGCTCCTGGTAATCCACCTCCACGAGGGGATTAGCTCCTAGCGCTCGGAGCCCTGCTCCCAGCACTCGGAGCGTGTTTACACTAGCGCTTTAAAGCGCTCTGATTTGCTGCGCTCAGGGGGGTGATTTTTCACACCCCTGAGCCAGCAAGTTAGAGCGCTTTAAAATGTAAGTGTAGACAAGCCCTTACTGTGCACTGAGTGCCCTCGAGCAGTTTAGCTTAATGCACTTCAAAAATGCTTTAAGGTACTGTGCACTAAGCCATTCTCAGTAAGCTGCTAATGTGTCCAGACAAAGAGCTAGTGCAGACTAGCTACTGTAGGCTTTTTCTCCATGTAGACCAGCCCTTCCTGGTTGTGGTGGGATTTGTTTGTTCGTTTTGGTTTGTTTTTGTTTTTTTGAAGCTCGTCTATTTCATTAAGTTCCCGGATACATGGAATCGAGTCCAGATGACTGGTTGCTCTTTAGTTGATCAATTTTTATTTATTTCTGTGGACACCTCAGTCTTTGAAATCTTTATTGCCTGAAAAGAGTAGGCCTCTCCCCAACTTTCTCTCTTGTGAACTCTGCAGAGAACTTAAAATGATTAATCTAAATCAACGGTTCCCAAAGTTGGTTTGTGGCTCATTCAGGGTAAGCCCCTGTCAGGCTGTGAGATGCTTTATTTACCTGAGCGTCCACAGGTACGGCCGCTTGCAGTTCCCAGTGGCCATGGTTTGCTGTTCCCAGCCAATGAGAGCTGCAAGGCATACTGTTGCCTTTTTGATCTCCCTCAGTAAGAATGCACTCTATATAATATTGGTTTTTCTTTTCTCCTCCTCTCGCCACCCTGCATCAGGAAGTCAGTAATGTACTTGTCTATTTGCATTCTTTTCACTTGGGGTTTGAATTCCTAGAGATTCCAGTGTATGTTACTTTTATCTTTGGCTCACATACATCCTTTAACGCATCTTGCTGATGAAATGCATAAGATTATAGTGACAGGTTTCAGAGTAGCAGCCGTGTTAGTCTGTATTCACAAAAAGAAAAGGAGGACTTGTGGCACCTTAGAGGCTAACCAATTTATATGAGCTACAGCTCACGAAAGCTTATGCTCATATAAATTGGTTAGCCTCTAAGGTGCCACAAGTACTCCTTTTCTTTTTATAAGATTATACTGTGAGTGTAGTACCTAGCTCTTATATAGCACTCTTTATCTGTCTCCAAAGGAGGTAGGTATTGTTATCCCAATTTTACAGATTGAAGAAACTGAGGTACAGAGGTGAAGCGTCTTGCCCAAGGTGACCTATCTGGGCAGATCCAGGAAAAGAGTGCAGCTTTCCTCTGTCCAAATCTTTGCCTTACCCCCTGAACACAGCTGTATCACCTAAATAGTAGGCTCTTTCAAGAGTTCTCCAAAGTGAGAGAATCCCCAGAATCTGTCTCATGAGACGTATTTCCTGCCTTCACCAACCCACTCCAGCACTCAGACAATATAGTCTTTCCTCAAGAACGGCTACAGACACACATGCATTATAATGGGAATTGTAGCCTCTTAGGGTTTTTTGTTTCTTTTTAAGTCTGGCAAAAAGTAAAAAATGTGTTTTTTGTTTTTTCAACTCTGCTAGAACAGCAAAGCACTAAGTATAGATCTTCATAAATCATTAACAAGATGTTGTGAGTTTCCATTCCAAGCCACGTATCTTCCATGCTCAGAAGAAATACATTTCCCCTTCTTTTTTGTTCTGTTTGAAGATAAAATTAGATGGATAAGGAAGATTCATGGGGGCTGGATGACTTGGAACTCTTGGTCACCAGTTCAAAATAACCAAGATCATTAGTGACCAGAAATAAATATTGTCTTGGTCTTTATGAAGCACGTTGTTGTCTTCCATGCAGTTCCTAGAGAAGACAGATGTCCACATCACAAAGTCAATACAGCTGGCACTTGTTAGTCTTTGCAAAAAGGCCAAGGATTGAATTGATGTGGCAACTGAATTCCCTTCTGGTTCTAAACTGTTCCTTTCAGGGCAGGGCACTGCCGGGACTCCATCACAAGCTTTTAGCACTCCACCCACATAAATAATTAGGGCTCTGAAATGGATGAGAAGGTCACAGGACTCTGTGAATGGATTTGTAATCACTAGAACAAAAGAACAAAGCGAAAAGGGAAATTCCTAATGTTCTCTAAACAATAACAGGGTGGGGGCCCATTCTGATACATTCAATTAGAAGCCATCTAGATGCAGCGATAAAAACCTAGTTTACACTTGAAATTTTTGCCAGAATCGTTATACCAGCAAACCCTCCTGGTGTAGATGTAGCTTTTACCAGTTCCTCATGAGAAATCATATATGATGGTATAACCACATTTCTTTATGAGCAAAAGCCCTATTGTCAATGTCACAGAAAATCACACCGCTAACCAATATTGCAGTACCAGCAAATTTTCTGATGTAGACCTGGTTCATATGTCTTATCCTCTAACTGGACACTCCAATTCAGACAACAATACCCATGAAATCCTGGGTGGAATAACAGACAAGTGCTGCTTCCATTATCTGGGAAGAAGAATGACCTATATGGTCACTTACTCTTGACACAAAAGTATAGTATAGTGGGTTAGTTAGAATTTGATCAAGATTAAAAATTAGCATACAAATAAAAGAAAAAACTCTGACCCGCATCTGCAGTAGCCTGTCAGTTGAAGATGGTAGAAGATGGGGAAACAAAAGTAGGGGCGTTTTTAAATACCATTGCTTGGTGCTCTGCCCTGCACTGCCCTTCTCCTAAACACCCCTCTGTCCTGCTTCTGCAGGGGAGGAAATTCTTGGGTGGAAGTGTTACAGCATTAGCAAAGGCAGGTTGTCCTTGCCCTTTGTGAAGTGCTACCGCAGGGCACTAGCTCAGCCTAGGGGTGGTTGACCTAAAGTGGATTTCTTCCACTTAAAGAATGTGGAGAGAGCCTCAAAATTAGATGAAGGTTTCTAACCATCAGAGGAGTGAAGTTCTGGAATAGCCTTCCAAGGGAAGCAGTGGGGACAAAAGACCTATCTGGCTTCAAGATTAAACTCGATACGTTTATGGAGGAGATGGTATGATGGGATAACATGATTTTGGCAATTAATTGATCTTTGACTATTCATGGTAAATAGGCCCAATGGCCTGTGATGGGATGTTAGATGGGGTGGGATCTGAGTTACCCAGGAAAAAATTCTCTGTAGTACCTGGCTGGTGAATCTTGCCCACATGCTCAGGGTTCAGCTGATCGCCATATTTGGGGTCAGGAAGGAATTTTCCTCCAGGGCAGATTGGAAGAGGCTCTGGGGGTTTTTCGCCTTCCTCTGTAGCATGGGGCACGGGTCACTTGCTGGAGGATTCTCTGCACCTTGAAGTCTTTAAACCATGATTTGAGGACTTCAATAGGTCAGACATAGGTTTATTGCAGGAGTGGGTGGGTGAGATTCTGTGGCCTGCATTGTGCAGGAGGTCAGACTAGGTGATCATAATGATCCCTTCTAACCTTCATATCTATGAGTCTATGAGCCTCAAACTTCATGTAAAAGCCCAGGCTCCCCAGTCATATGGTCCTGGATCGCAAATGCTGGAAATACCCTATTGCCTAGAGAGAAATGTTTCAGGAGTCCGCTAATGGGGATCTTCAAGAGCTCCTTTCTCTTGGCACTTGGCGGGACTCCCTGGCTTCAGACCAAGCTGCAGGGTGATTAAGACACCCAGTTGCTCGTAAGGAGGGTACCATCCGTTCTGGAGAGTGATGGAGGTATATTTAACTGGATGCGGCGTGATACCGAACTGCTGTTCTGAAGGTGGAATATGTTTAGCGGAGTGTAATGCCACAGCTATGGAAGCGAGGACACTTAAGCAAGTATAGCCAGGTACTAGCAGGTATTAGTTAAGGGTTTGCCCATGTGAAAGAGTGACTCCAAAAATAATCTTCTCACCCCTACCCAACCCCCTCCAAACATGCACGCATCTGGAAGGGTTCCAAATGAGATCTGCTGGTGAACTGGGTATTGTAATTTATTTGTATTGTGGCAGTACCTAGGAGCCCAACGATGGACAGGCTCCCCTTGTATTAGGTACTGTAGTATTAATCACTTTGTTTAGCACTGACAGTATGCCTGGTGCTGTAGAAGAGGCAGACACATCCTTTTTACTCTAAATAAAAACCCTTTTAGTTGTGTTTAATTGAAGAAAAATTTAAGAATTGCAGCCTCAGGAAAGAGGCATTTAAGTTCTTAACAGAATTTCTGTCCCCAGACTGGAAAGATTATTGGCCTGAACATAGTGAAACAGTAAATTTTATGGCTATATAGCAAACTTGTGAGAGGAGTGTGAGCACGCATGCCAGGTACAGTGTGGGCGAATGCCGTGCACATTTAACCAGCCCCACTAGCTAGCATAGCCACCTTTCCCTTCCTCGCGGTAGAACCAAACCAGGCTCCAACGTGGTCTCTCATAATAAGTCAGTTTCCTGTATGCAAGCCGCACTCTGCTCCTCCCGTGAGGTACTAAGAATCTTTGGCTATCTAAGTAGGCAGATTGTCCTCCTTGCTGGCCACGCCTTATTTGGCCAGCTTTTGGTCTCCCTCTTCATGTCTCTGTCCTCCTGTGTCCCTCTCTGCCTTGCCATAGCCTCATTCTTATCCGCTTTCTTTCCTGGTCCCTCTCACTCTTCCTGACTTCCCTTTTTTGTCCCATGCCCTGCCTTTGACCAGGCATTCTCTCTTTTTCTCCAGCTGCCTGTCTCCCCGCTCCCTCTGCACTTTGGGGATGTTGCTCCAGATACGCAATGCTAATTTGTGTCTCAGGTTATGCCTACGATAAAAAAACCCAAACCCATGGCACTGAGTCTCAGAGTACAGGTCAATTGACTCAGGCTTGCGGGATTAAAAATTGCAATGTAGATGCTTGGGCTGGAGCCTGAGGTCTGAGACCCACTCCCCTCATGCCCAAATGTCTACAGTGCAATTGTTTAGCCCTGCAGCCTGAGTCCTGCGAGCCAGAGTTGAGTCAACTGACCTGGGCCAGCCCCAGCCATGCCTGAAGCATCAAAGCAGAGAGGGAGCTATGTTCTGATCAGAGGAGCATGCCATACATCTTGGATCTCTGGTTCGTGTTTACTGCCTTGCTTTTGCCTTAATTGATTCCTTTATAATATGCTGTGGTATGCAGAGGGTTGGCACCACAGATGGAACATTCATAATCCCAAAGTGAAGGCAGCTCAGCAAAATCCAACATGCTTGCAGGATTTTTGCTTTGGTCTGGCTGAGGAGCCCATTTGCTGCTGCTGAGGATACTCTGTTGGCTTGCACCTTGTGTAGTCATTCACAGTAGGTGTAAATGAGACTAGTTAGTACAGTAAAAGCTTTGTTATGGGGGGTGCTAGTTAGTCCAAATTCCAATCAACTAAGAGCTGTACTTACCGATGGAATACTAATTATCAAAGAATTAGAATACAATAAAATGAATTAAGTATAAACTAGTATACAGGTATTCACCAATCCAGTAGTAGTACTTTATGCAGAGTGGTTGGTTTCTTGAAGCACTTAGGTGTATACAGTGTGACAGGGTCAGGCCAGATGGCTACAAAAGAGTGGTCGAAGGTAGATACATTAGTTCCAGGTTAAGTAGGTCCCTTTTCCCTGGGTAAAATAACAGGGACTATTCCAGAACACTCAGAAACTTTCTAGAACTAATTAAGGCTGGCAGGCTAATTAGGACACCTGTAGCAAATTGGGAAGCTGCTAGAATTAAGACTAATCAGGACACCTGGTTTAAAAAGGCTCTCACTCCAGTTAGTGAGGTGTGCGCAAGGAGCTGAGAGTGAGAAGGTGTGCTGCTGGAGGACTGAGGAGTATAAACGCTATCTGGCATCAGGAGGAAGGTCCTGTGGTGAGGATACAGAAGGTATTGGGAGGAGACCATGGGGAAGTAGCCCAGGGAGTTGTAGCTGTCACACAGGTGTTACACAAAACACTATAGACAGCTGTGATCCACAGGGCCCTGGGCTGGAACCCAGAGTAGAGGGCGGGCCCAGGTTCCCCCCAACTCCCTATTGGATACAGGGGGAGTTGACTTGGACTGTGGGTCCCACCAGGGGGGAAGGTCCCTGGCCTGTCCCCTGACCCACTAGGTGGACCAGCAGAGACTGGGGGATTGTTCTCCTTTCTTTTTCCCATGCTGGCCAGTGATGAGGTTATCTGAGTGAATGACAGATTTGGGCCATGAAAGTGGCCAAACTGAGGGCAACTGTGAATCTCTGAGGCAAGCAAAATCCGCCAATAAGCGCAGGACCCACCAAGGTAGAGGAAGATCTTTGTCACAACAGGTAAAGTTTTCTATACAATAGGTTATCTTATGACACTACATATCACTATGGGCAGTGTATCGCATACACCCAGATCACTAAACACATTCTTAACACTAAAACTATACTAAACATAATTTAATCTTTCTTTGATTCAGAAGGCACTTCAGGATCTTTCAGTGCCTCAGGGTCATCATTATCAACATCAATTATCATTGTAGATGTAGAAGGTGTAGGAGATTGGGCTGAATCTGTACTGACCCTATGACATACCCTGGAAGCTGCTTCTCTGATTAAATCCCTGATATCAGCTTGCTTACTTGTCTTCTGCCTCTTTTTGCATAAAAGTAGAGTACAGAATGTGTAATTGCATAACCTCCTGGGCAGTATACTAGTCCTGGTTACTAGATTGAAGATTTGTGTTGGGAGATACAGAAATGCTGGGTGGTAAAATGCCAGGTAACACGGCTTTTACTGTGTCTTGCTGTCATTCTGCACTTTTGTAATTGTCTACACAAGGTGCCAGGCAATGAAGAATTAAGCCTTTTGTCTATTCTAGCTGCATATATAGTATTAAGATATAAATCAGTGGTTCTCTGCCTACAGGCCACTTGTGGCCCAATCAGCATACAGCTGCCATCCTCAGGGCCGTACAGTGTGTGTGTGTGTGTACATACGTGTACACAGGTGCATATGCAGCCCACAGTGGTAAATAGGTTGAGAACCGCTGACATAAATGGAGAACTTTCCAGTGCTAACATCTGTCTTGATTGATTTGTGCCTGTGTAGTGCTAGGGTGTTTTGGGTGAAGTGTTAGCAAAACTCAGATTAGCACTGTTGTGGGATCCTTCATGGTGGTTTGGTATTTTTAGCAGAGACTATATGTAAAAAACATTCTGTTATGAAGTTTGGAGAAGATGGTTTGTTTTTGTTTTTTTAATTCTGAAATCTGAAGGAAAACTTGTCAAACCAAATAGCTCCTAGGAGCCGCCTGCATTTTCAAGGGCAAACGAAATACTGCCTCATGTTTGAATTAACACAGTCCTCTTTTTCTAAAGAGCTTTTGAAAAATACAGAGCAATCCCCGGCCTCATTTATTTTAAAATTTCATTAAATAATAGGCAAGTTTTTTAAAATTTCACAGAATATCTTGTCTGGTCCCTCAGAGCTGAGAGTAGAATAATGAGAAAGAAGGGCTGGCCAGTGGCTGGGGCAGTAACCTAGCACTCAGAAGAGCCTGGTTCAATTCCCAGCTCTGCCACAGATGTATTGCATAGCCTAGGGCAAGTTGTGTAGTCTCTGTGTGCCTCGGTGTCCCCCCCCCCCCGCTTGTTTTTTTTCCCAAAAGTTGGTGCGGGGGAAGCACACACGGCAGCTGCTCTTGTGGGAATCAGTGGGGGCCAGTCCCATCCTGGATGGAGTGGGGAGGTGGTGGGATGGTCCAATTTTGGAGAGTGGAGTGGGGGAGCTCTCCCCACATGGTGCCAGCCCGTGCAGAGGATCAGGGCCCAGCTTGCTCTGTTCTTGGCTTAGCTGCTGCTTCCTGCCCAGCTGGGGAGGTGGCGCAGAGCTGACCATGGGGTGATTAAGAGCTCCAGCACACCTTGAAGCTCCAGAGGAGAGACAATAGCCCCAACTGGTGCAAAGCTGATACCGGGATCCATCCCTCTGGTGGAACAAGGCGCCTTCTCATTCTCGCTCATGTTCCAAGTACAGTTACCAGGTGTCTGGTTTTCGACCAGAACACCCGGTCAAAAAGGGACCCTGGCAGCTCTGGTCATCCCTGCTGACCAGGCTGTTAAAAGTCCAGTTGGCGGCACTGGCAGGCTCCCCACCTGGCTGTGTGTGGCTCCCGGAAGTGGCCAGCATGTTACACCAGCTCTTAGGCATAGAGGGACTCTGCGTGCTTTCCCCACCCCGAGCGTTGGCTCTTCAGCTCCTATTGGCTGCAGTTCCCGGCCATTGGAAGCTGCAGAGCCACTGCTCAGGGTGGGTGCAGTGTGCAGAGTCCACTGGCCCCTCTGCCTCGGAGCTGGCAAAACATGCCAGCCGCTTCCGGGAGCCCTCACGCCCTCCTGCACTCCACCCCCCAGTCCTGAGCCCCTTTCCGAAGCCAGCCCCAAACTCCCTCACGGAGCCTGTACCCTCTCCCATGCCCCAACCCCCTGCCTCAGCCCTCTCTCACACTCTGAACCCCACATTTCTAGCCCTTCCCAAGAGCCTGTACCCTCCACCTGGAGCCCCCTCCTGCACCAACCCCCTTCCCCAGCCTGGAGCCTCCTCCTGCAGCCCAAACTTCTCACCCCCAACCCCCTGCCCCAGCCTGGTGAAAATGAGCTAGTGAACGAGGGTGGGGGAGAGCGAGGGAGGGGGATGGAGTGAGCTGGGGTGGGGCAAGGATGTTAGGTTTTCTGCCATTAGAGAGTTGAGAGCCCTAAATCCAAGCAGCCATGGTGCTGGCCATGGCGAGGGGATGGATTGTGGTCTCACCTCCTGCAGTGTCGCCCCTGGGGTGGTGGGGGCACTGTGGGGTGGTCTGGGTCTCCTAATGGCCATGTTCACAGCTTTGTGTGCTCCCCCCCCCCCCCCACCACCCCAGCCAGTCAGGAACTGAGCCAATCCCTGCTCTGGGCCAGACTAGGCTGAACCAGCTAGCACCATACGGTGAGACATGCAGCCTTACTCCAGGGGATAGGACTGTCCTGGCACCTCTCTGTCCCCATCCAAGGATGGGATCGTCCTGTTAACCCCCATGAGCGGCCATGTCTGTCTTCTAGCTGTTGGGAAAAATCACGGTATTGGGCTAACTTCCTGATTTCCTTGCAGTCCACGCAATGATGATTTACTAAGGGCCTCAGTAATAGTACTTCCTCACAGAAGTGTTGTGAGGGTAAATACCTCAGAGGTTGTAAGGTGCTCAGGCCCTGTGGTGCTGGGGGCATCGGAGTACCTTAGCTAGATGTTTCCAACAGTCCTAGTTAGGTTTGTGTCGGTGAAGCCTTGTGTTTGTCAGAAGCCGCATTGATGGCAGTGGAGTCTGGGAGATGTCAGGGGGTCAGATTCCTGGAGAGGATCTTGTGTAAGCATCTTCTGTGCTGGTGCTGCCTTTAATTTAGTGTCTTATGACTTAGTACTGTAATTTCCCCACTTGCTATCCTCAAAAGAGCCAAAATCTCAATCCCATTTACTGTGGGGTGTGTGTGTGTGTGGTATGTAGTGGTATTATTTATTATTTTGAGAAATCTATACCTATCCTGAAGATCAGGCTGTTGCTCAGCTTTTATAGTTTTATTCTTCTGTGCACAATGATTTTGTTTTTACTGTACTAGTGCTATGCTGTGAATATCCATTTATCATGTACTTTGCCCTTGGACTTTTGGGGACAAGTTTTTGTTAAATTCAGATACCACAGAATGTCCTGTACCAGCACACATCATTGCTATTGTTTGGTGAAGCTAGTACCGTCAATGTCATGTTCTGTAAAGCAGGATTGCTGCTACTGGAAGGCTCAGAAGGAATAGCTTGTCCTGATTTGTCTGAAGTTTAAAGAGAGCTTAGGGAACTTTATTTTCCATCTGAATTGGACTCCAATTCCTTGTTGTTCGGATCTGACCATCCATCAGTAAGGATTTTGAAACACTGAACATTTCTTTGTAGTTATCTTCGCCAAGCAAGTATCTGCATTTTATAACAACGCTGGCGTTTTCCAGGGACTTACTTAGAGTTCCACAAATCAACACAAGCTGTCTTAAAGGGATGCGGGCATGCTAATGAGTGTATTTTGGCACCACCTCTCCACAAAAAACAAAGCAATGAATTTGTTTTGCTAACGCTTCAGACTACGGAAACTTTATACTTGTTTGTTACACTGGGCAACTGAAACTCTGTTCCATTTCAAGTTGTAGTAATGCTGTAGTTCTTTTGCACACACTAGCATGATGCTGTGATATTCTGGTTGCAACTACTTGCGTGGGACTCTAAAGGCCAAACCGACTTAGTTGAAGCTTTAAAATAAATTGTGGACACATTCCTGCTGATAACTAGGTTTTGCGCTTCCTCGTCAAGGCTGGGGGTTGTGGGATGCTTTTCTGCTGTCCCAGGGTGAGTAGAAATTTTTCTCTGGCAAGAGAGCTGACCCAGAAACCCTCCCGGGAGGAGAGGGAGGGAGAAGGAAGTCGCTGCTCCTTTAACAGGAAAGGGGAGAGAGAGCCAGAGACAGGCTTGCATTGGGCCACTCTGATTCCTTCTCTGCAGGGGAGGGACAGTAGAATGGCCCTCCTGGAGAAGAGCAGAAGGGGAGAAGAATGACAGAAGAGGCCCTTTCATTAGTGGGTAGGAAGGGGAGGGAGGTGACCAGAGGGTTTACTGTGTAAAGGAGCCAAGACTTTATGAACACAGGGACATGTCCAATTTGGAGGCTGTCAGATTATTTGCGGAAGGTGGGAAAGCAGAATTGATAGGGTGTGCTGGGGAGGGACGGGAGGAAGCTGTCTTGTCTTTACGTCCTTATTGATAAGTCTTATAAACAGTTAAACTGGTCTGGTGACACAGGTATCTTTACCTGCCCCATTGGGCTGTATTCTTAAGTGAATGATAACTGATGAAGAAATTGCAAGACCTGTGCTTGTTGCATTAAACCTGATGGTAATGTCTTTCTTACTCGTATGACTAGGCTGCCTAGAGGATTGGATCCTAAATCTGTTTTTTTTTTTTTTTTTTTTTTTTAATGGCATAGGAACTTTGTAGGATATAAGGGAAATGGGAGGGAGAACACTTGTTGTGTGGAGTAACTCTTCTTGAAGAAAGGGAGTAGAAGCAACTTTTAGATTATTTGGAGTTCACGTTTATAAATTTGCAAAAAGAAAAGGAGTACTTGTGGCACCTTAGAGACTAACAAATTTATTTGAGCATAAGCTTTCGTGAGCTACAGCTCACTTCATTAGTCTCTAAGGTGTCACAAGTACTCCTTTTCTTTTTGCAAATACAGACTAACACGGCTGCTACTCTGAAACCTGTTTATAAATTTATCAACTGGCTTTTAAAATACTCCTGATAAAAATGAATTCTGACTTGATTTCCTGAACAGTTATTCTAAATTACTGTAATAATTATGGTGTGGCTGTGGGGTATGGTTTGCTTTGCATTTAAAGTGGCAGTGGCTGGCGTGATATGGGTAGAGGGGAGCTTGCAGTGCAGTTAGTGAAGTTCTGCCCCATGGTGAGAGGCAAGGCGGAAGCATCTGTGTAGCTGCATACCGAGATGTGTGTTGTAAATTTATACAGAAGTGTGGTGGAATGTACAATGAAACACATGCACATGGTTGTTTCAGTAAATGGTTTCTCACTAGCCCTTTTTTTCTTTAAGTTCCTTTTAGGGGTGGGTGTGTGTGGTTTTTTTGTTTAGTTAAATGGACTGTTACACTCTTAAACTTTAAACAGCATCAGGGTTTTTGTAAAAACAAGCTTTTATAAAGGATAAGACCAGCAAACATTTCCATTCTACTATTTTTTTTTAATAAAATCCAGTGCTTCGGTTCTCTTTAAACATCAAACAAACAACCTCCCAACCCCGTTCCTTTTGGTGTGAAAGTCTGGCTGTGCCTGGACAAAGGCCTGCCTTCAGTCAGATTTTAATTTTAGTTAATACATTTTTATGTAATAAAGACGAAGCAATTGTAGCTGTCACAGGACTTAACAGGTTGAGTTTATACTTCCCCCATAGGGAATAACTTGACCTGTTATGGGGCAATATAAACTCAATCTGCTGACTCATGTGACAACTACAATTGCCTTATCATAACTAAAAGCTAAGTTAAAATCCTAGTAAAGAACACACTTTATGTGCATGAAGACAAAGCCGGAGAAAGTGTATGTAGTGTTAACTTGGGGCTTGTCTACTGCAACATAAGCTAGGGTGTGATTTTCTTTTAAAAGGCAGAAGGTATTCTGCATTAGCTCCTCATGTGTACATGGATTAATCTAAACCCCAAAAAGAGACACTGTATGTGGATTAAATGTCTACATGGAGGACATACAGAGAGGCTACTCAGGGCTATTTCCCTTCAAACTTCAAACTATATGCCTTCAAACTTTTCAGCACTAGTATAGATGGGTTTTACAGCCTTTAAAAATATTAGTGGGTTGTTAGTAGCTAGAGTTGACCATGTCTTTCTTTGAAAAGCTAAACTCTGCATTTAAAAACACCCAAGACGCTGCACCACTAAAAACCTGAAAGTGAAACTGGACATCAACAAAACTGAAACTGACATAATTAATTTTTCCTCAGTTTGAGGAAAAAAATATAAATAAATTGATCCAAAATAATAACCAAGTCTAGGGTTTTAAAAATATTTAACTTTTGATAATCTATCTGTTTGCAGCTTATGACTCTTAAGTGGAAAGGTGCCTTGTTGGTGTATAAACAATACATAAATGTGACTCTGGCTGAGATTGTCCAAAAATTAGGAAATCCAAAATTAGGGCTCTCACAAATAGCAAAATCGTAAGCAGATGTCTCACAGTAAGGTATCATGTGGCACAGTTTTGTGGAAGATGGCTGCTGTATGGTGATGAGAATATTACTAGATTTTCTGAATTCGTGGGTGCATTAAATTATGACCTAGTCCTGAAATGAGCTGTGTGTAGGTACAGGGGTCTGCCTGTGCAGAGTTCACTGCAGAATTAGGACCAGTTCTGTGTATGTATAAAATATAAACTTATAATATTTTCTGTGTATAAAGACCATTCACTTATAGTTGATCAAACAGCTGCTATGGCTGCACATTGGTGCCACCTGCCTGCAGGAAAGAATGAGTGGACTCATAAAGCAAAAAAACCAAGGCGATGCCTCAAAATGATAACACTGTTTAAGCTGGATTTGACTGTGAGCAAATGTAGATGCTCTTTTGTTTGGGGTGTGTTTGGGGTTTTTTTGTTTGTGCTTTAACCAGCTTCCTCCAACTATTAAAAAAAAGTAGCATCTTGCATCAGATAATTTAAAAAAACTAAACGTGTGAAATTCAGCCTAGATTTGGGTTGAACTTGTTCTTTCTTAATAATGGAATACTGTCTCTCTTACTGAGCTCATTTTCCCTCAGCTTTTTTAATGCTCTTCATTTAGAAGTGCAAAATGACCTCCTTAACCCGTGCTGGATGATTACTCTTTATTTAACTCAGTAACTTTTAAAGCAATATTTTCACACTCTCTTAATGGTTATTACACCAAATGCGTTACCTAGGGAGGTGGTGGAATCTCCTTCCTTTGAAGTTTTTAAGGTCAGGCTTGACAAAGCCCTGGCTGGGATGATTTAGTTGGGGATTGGGATGATTTAGTTGGTAGCTTTGAGCAGGGGGTTGGACTAGATGACCTCCTGAGGTCCCTTCCAACCCTGATATTCTATGATTCTGTCAACCTCTGGGTTTGTAGTACAGCACCTTCATTTACTCTTGTGGTGTAGGGTGCTGCTTTTATATATAGAAATCTAAATATTAGCGTCTGTTTCACGGGTGGATACAAATTTGCCCTCAGCACTTTATTTGCATATAGATTATAGTGCCAGTCAGGTGTAGCTACGTATATGAAGAGCTAACTGCTGCTTAATTTATAACTTTTTAAATTTAAAAAAGTCTCCTGACTTTCTGGTTTTGGGTCTAGAAATGTTCTGCTGCATTTAACACTACTACAGTATGTACAAAACTGTACTGCATCAAGATACTAGCTGTTAAATCTAGGCAGTCCTGCTGAAACAGAAATGAAAGGGGGTCACAAGCATAATCGGCTGACCAAGGATAAGTCACATGCACAGTGAAGCAGACATGTATAGCAGAGCACTGCTTTGAATTTCATTGGATCATTGCCTGAGACAATTAAAGCTAGCAAGAGGGAAAGAGGATGGGGAAACCTTCCTTCTGTTTTAATTGTTCTCAGAATGGTTGGAATTCTTTTGCATCAGAGCAACTTTTGTTAAAGCTAATTCTTGTTGAAATGCAGTACCACTCTGACGTCAGTGATGCTGATTTAACTGGGCAATATTACTGAGTTTAAAGTGGTCTCTCTTTTGAAATGATTGGAGCCAGGCTGACTTTTTTCTATTATGTATCACGGGTGTAGACAAGTGTGTGTGTATGGAGGAGCGAGGTGCCCAGCCAAAAATGTAAGGATTTCATTAATAAATTAAGAAAATACTGGGTTTGGAACAGAAGCACGTTTGTATCCCTTTATTTAGAAAGTGGCTGTATTTTAGTCGAGGTATGAAACTAGTCACGAATGTGATTATTTATCAGCTTTTATTTCATTTAACTGTAGTCCCCAATAAGTCTATACTCCTATTGTAATAAAACATAAAAACATTCATTACTGCCAAATATGACAGAGGCTCAGTAAATGCTGTTGCTAGTTATTCAGTAGTCTTTGAGTGTTGGAATCTCACCATCAGTATGTAGAGGATTTCAGGTTTGTACTGCACATAAACTTAAGTAATTCAGCAAAGTTCCGTGGTGGTGCTGAAAGCCTTTCATGTTGTTCTCGAACAATAGATACTCTGACTTCCATAGCTGCAGAATTCCCAATGCTTTAGGGAACAGTGAAATTTGCTAACTGCAGATCTGGTTATATCTAGGCTGGTAGCAAGG
The DNA here is from genome assembly GCF_965140295.1 of Lepidochelys olivacea. Classification (NCBI taxonomy): domain Eukaryota; kingdom Metazoa; phylum Chordata; order Testudines; family Cheloniidae; genus Lepidochelys; species Lepidochelys olivacea. Next base: position 107,958,326 of record NC_140416.1, read on the forward strand.
TGCTTCTGAGTAACGCCACTGCAGGTAAACTCCGTAGCTCTCTGCACAGTAGTGACCTCCACAGGAGGCAAAAAAATAGAGGGCTGGATCACCCCTGTAGTGGTGAAGCGGACAGGAGGTCTTAAGGCCAAAGGAAACTTGGAGGAGCCACTTGGTAGAAATCCTCCCCGATTGTTATAGACAGTGGTGGGATGTGTCTTGGGGTACCAGCAGGTGGCTGGCACCAGCTGCGCAATATGGCTAGTAAGCATTGTTCCTTCTCTTCCCCCACCAATGACTGCAGCTGTTCCAAGTCTTGCCCTTGTTTGGGGCAGAGGTGGAAGGGTATTTCTGTTCTGTAGATGAGGCTTCATGGGAAAGCTATAATAGAGCTCTAGGCTGTTTAACGTTTTCCAGGTAGCGTCTGTTGGGGATCTCTGTGTGTTTGTGCGCACATGTGCATTTCCCCTCCCTTCCACACTTTTATGTAGATCCTGGGCTGCACAACCCTGGTGGTGGGGGTCAGAAAGGAGGGGCACTGATGCAGAAGATGGGCTTTCTGCATATGGATCATGGAGACATGACCTAAAGTGACTGTAATGCATTGTTACACTGCCTGTAGAACACACACAAATGCTATATTTTTCTCAGTCCTTGAGTGAACTCTAACAAGGAATTGATGATTCAATCCATCTCCTATCACTTGGTGTCAACTTAGATGGATTCATGTTGATTAGAATCTGCTGGAGAACTTAATATTCTGTCACACACTGCATACACCTGACTCCAGTGACAGCAGAACCATCATTTTCTTATGGCAATTTCCTATTTTCTTATCAGCTGGAGAACTATTATTTAAGATCTGATACTGTATATGTAACTAGCTAGCCTGTGTGTTTTTGGCATGGGGTACTTTTAATAGCAGCCATATGTTGCTCACTCAGTTTCTGCAAAGCATCTTGATTGCATTTTAAGAGCCTGATCCTGCTGTCCACTAAGTAAATGGCAAAACTCCCACTGACTTCAATGGGAGAAGGACTGAAGCTTATATTCGTTAATGTGTAGGTGTCTTGGAATGAAAATCCATTTAAGGCAGATGACCAACGAAAAAGTCCTTCACATCATTGAAGGCACAGTGTTGCTCAACAGATTCTACCCTGAAGAGGCGCCCATACTTAGTGAGATCAGTAGGGGCAGGACTGAGAACCTCCATTGCACTGCTTTGTAGGAGCTCCCTGTACCCCAGTGGGGTGTGTGGCAGCTGGGGATCCCCCCCTCTAATTAATACACGCGTGTGTGCGCGCGCACGCGCACACACACACGTGTTGTGGAGTGGGTCTGTTTTTGTTTCTTTGCGGGTGGGGAAATTATTCATTCTTCTCTCTCTCTCTCTCTCCCCCCCCCCCCCCGCCCCCATTACCTCCTGAACTTTCTGCACTAAGCCTGGTTATTCAGGTCTGGGGAGTGGTTTTTCCTAAAGGGTTTAAGCAGTGGGGAGAAGAGGGCTAACACCCTTCTGTCTAGCTCTTTAGTATCCAAATGAAAACTGGCCAACTGTACGTATGGTGGCCCCAGAAGAATTATGCATGGGGATGAGTCTGCCCCATTGTCAGCCTCACAACAGGGAAATACAAACCTGAAGGACGGAGTGGGCCATTATCCAGTGTTGTTGTAGCCAGGTCAGTCCCAGAATATTAGAGACCGGGTGGGTGAGGCAATATCTTTTATTGGACCAGTGTCTGTTGGTGAGAGAGACTAGCTTCTGAGCCACACAGGGCTCCTCTTCAGGACTGGGAAGCTGTATAAGCTCGGAAGCTTGTCTCTCTCTCACCAGGAGACGCTGGTCCAGTAAAAGATATTCCCTCACCCACCTTGTCTCTCTGAATGGGCCAAGACAGTTTTTTACAATCAGTCTTCTAGTGTGTCTGGTCTAAGAATGGTTCCTTCCCCTGCTGAGACCCCGATCCCCACACCCAGACCCCTCTGCTGAGCCCCCACAACCTTCACCTGGAACCCCCTAACGAGCCCCTGTGCATCAAGATCCCACCAGCACTGAGCTGCCCGTACCCAGATTGTCCCACACAGAATCCTCTCATCCCACACCTGGAAACTCCCCCCCCCCCCCCCCCCAGCCCCTTCACACTTGGATCCTGCCTGGTTGAGCTGACCTACTCCACCTGTGGTGCACCTGGCACAGAGGGACAGGGCCCCAGGGTGTTTCTGGGGCAGGTGGCCCAGGCCTTGTGCTATGTCCAGGTCGGGTGCAGCCTCACCATGGAGTCCGTGTCCTGGGGGTGGGGCGGGGCTGCAGGGTGATCTTCCACCTTCACGCAGCCAGTGGCCTGTGCTCCCTACTGCCATGCTGGAGCCTCTGCATTTATTTATTTATTGACAAATAAAACTTGCAGAATTTAAAAACTTTTGGCACAGAATGCCCTCAAAAGTAGCTCATGCTTCGCACCTTCAGACTGCACTGCTGTCTTGCATGCTGTGTGCGCTGATAGCAGTGAGCTAGTGGAGACAGGAAGGGAAGCCTGACCACACCTGAGCTAGGAACAAACACAAGGAAAAGCAAAGGCAAAAAATTGCGAGCAGCCAGCATAAACTAATAAACAGCTTGCTTTGTTCCAACGATACAGCTTTCTGGGTGAGACAGATATGCTGCTGCTGAGAATCTACAGTAGGGCTGTATTACTCAGTTGGGAACAGGTGGTGATTTATGGCTCTTGGGAGTGGTGATGTTTGGGACAACGCCGGGGTGGCTGGATGCAGCAGTAGGCCCTTCTGCTGCAGATAGAGGAAGGACTCTTGCTCCTACTTGCTTCAAGCTCAGCAATGGTGGTAGGCGGAGGGGAGGGCAACAAGGTGCACAGGCCCTGATATGAGCAATGCTTGGGAGAAGGGCAAATTGGGGCTCTTCTCCCCCCCCCCCCCCCACCCACCTGTAACACTAGGAATCTAGCAACTGTGATAGGGACTAACTCTTAGGTAGAGATGTATTGGGTATCTGTATGTAACTAAACTACTTTGTCAGCATTTAAATAGGATAGCTGAAAATGCAGGGCTCGGTCTTGTAATTGAACTTCAGCACTTCCTCGTCTGCTATTGTAGGGCTTGTCAAAACAGAGCTTGAAACAGTTTAACTGAAACTGGTTTAAAACCCATTGATTAAAAATTTGTTTAGTTGTGAACCCCTGTGTGGACACTTGTATATCTGTTTAAAACTGATTATATTTAGCTTGCACATTTAAACTTACAGGTTTCAACTGCTATAAACCAAGTGTAATTGTGTGAACACACAAAGCTGCACGGGTTTAAAAAACAGCTTAGGTTAAAATCATCCCTGTAGTTAAGCTTCATGTGCCAGGGTTAGCTCTTTGGCAGAATAGCCTGTCAAAGCACTGAATTAGGTGCGGGGGTCGAGGGATCTTAGTTTCTCTCCAACATGGGTGGGTTTTAGGGCTTGCGTGTGCATAGAAATGTACCAAAATAACAATTCCAAAATAGTTATTCTAGATTGTGCCCCCACGGGGGTTATATCGAAATAACTGTTCTGGAAAAATTATCAGTGCATAGACAAGCACTTGAGCTGCTCTTAGCTGTGTCACTTGTTATAGAGGAGGATGGGGTGGATGGCAGAGGAAATGGGGAATGATTGGGGTGGTGGGGAGCCTTTTATTCCCATGTTCTCCTCTCTTGTTCAAGGCTGCTGGGAAGGCTGGGTGCTGGTAGGAGATGTTCTTCACAGCCCCATTTCTCAGGGCAATATCTAGGGGCCAGAGGGCAATTGTGCCTGACGTAAGGGAATAATAGAAATGTAGGTCTGGAAGGGAACTTGATAGATCATTTAGTCCAGTCCCTTGCATTGCGGCTGGACTAAGTATTATATAGACCAGTAATACTCAATTAGATCTATTTGTGGGCTGACTTGACAATTTTATGACAAGAGGTGGGCTGTTTGCGCAGAAGGCTGACAATAATAATAATAATAATAAACCCTTCAGCTGCCAATAAAGACCTTGATTGCAACTTAAGTATTAGTGTTTCTATCTTTTAACAAAGTTTATAAATCAACATTATTACCTGGGTTTGTAGCAATCTCTAATGGGAGAGGTGACATCAACAATCTCTGGCAAGCTTTGTGAAGAGTGGTTTGTAGGAGGGGTCAGGGCAAGGCTCGTGCACTGGTGAAGATGCTCATCTGTCAAGTGATTGTGGTGGTGTTTTTAAATAATTTTGATGGTAGAAAACCCGGAATCAAAGTGGTACGTTGATCTGAACATTGTTAAAAGATAGGTGGCTGGATTCTGGTTATTGGTCAGTAGAAATCCAAGTCCTACTTCTCTGAAGTTTGCCTTCAAGACATCTGAGCGCTCGAAGGTGCTTCTCAGTTAGAAATTGTAAGGCTCATCAATTGAATCAAGAATGTTCTATTAGCAGAGACAACAAACAACAAAAAACAAATCTGTTGGAATTGCAAACTTCTCAATCAGGTTGTTTAGGAATTCTTGCATCGTTTTCAGTGACGTTTCAGCTGTAGTTTCACAGGAAATGTAGAAAAGTACCACATCTTTCCTGTTACGTCTGTCTGAAAGATTTCAAGATTCCTCTGAAAGGTACACACTTTTTCAAACACATCCCCAACACTGCTTGCCCAGCCTTGGAACTACAATTTAGGGGAATTTGACATGACCAGTAATATCACACAGATTTATATAGAAGGGAAATCATTAATAAATTCCAGGAACTTGCAAACCTTGTTTGTCTTGTGGCTTTGAAAGAAAGTCTATTATTTCTTTTTGACGCTCACAAAACCTCTCTAACACACACCTGCTACTTAACCAGTGAACATCATTGTACTGCAACAGGTCACTCACTGTATTTGGCTGAAACGTCTTGTAAAGAGCTTTAAAAAGCTGCTGTTGCAAGCTAGAAGTTGAGCATATGTAGTTCACTAATCTCATCAGAATACTCATTGTTTTTTCAAGTCCCCAGACAGCTTACTGCACAGGACAGTCAGGTGAATGATGCAGTGAAGTATATTTAATGAAGGGTGTATCACTGCCAAATGTGAAGCAAGCCATTCTCTTTTTTCCCTGTCATGGAGGGACCTCCGTTTGTAATGAGCAAGATTACTTTTGGCAGATCTAAAGCATTTTTTTTTTTTTTCAAAAAATCCATTTACTTTTTCAAAAATGATCTCTCCTGTCATGTAGGTTTCTAATGGTATTAAACATAAAAATTCTTCCGTGAAAATTTCACAATCTTAAAATTTAACAAACGGCAATAGCAGGGCAGTGTCACTTAAACACTTGATCATCCACTGCCAGGGACATCCATTTGGTGTTTTTTGTTTTTGTTTTTTAAATTGGACAGCAGTGCTGAAAAACAGACCTCGTAAACTACTTCCAATCTTTGTGCTGCCGTGGAATCATACGGGAACTTGCTTCACATGGTTCACAATATCATCTTTGTTTTTATCTCCAGCAAAAAGCTCCTCCAGTGTTTCCGATGTGCACTCATTCACAAGCTCAGCATTCAGGAAAGGCTTTCTCTCTTTTTAGCTAGTACCAACAGTATCTGAAGAGAAGCAGCTGTTACTTTGTCCTGCATGATCACTGATATTGTGAGGAGATATTTGAAGCGTGATACGAAAACTTCAGATTTTCAATTTTGTCACGTCTTGCAACACTGCCAGGATGGCCATGTTGAGTGGTACAGTGCTTTGATTCAAAGTGGTGCTTCGCACTGATGACTTTACAGACGGATACAGTGGTTTGACACGTTAAACACAAAAGTGTTGCATTTAAATGAGGTGGAGTAATAAAAACAACCCATTGTCCAGCTTGGGTTAAAAGCTCGGTTTTTGCTGTCGACTTTGACGTTCACTCACATCAGCATTCATTTTTTGGCTCCATTGCCATCACAGATGAGAAGAATGGGCGGTGTCCTAGCTCAATGGTAGCCGGTGCTATCACAAGAACTTAAGGTCCAGCAGTAAGTTCCTTACTAAGGAAGTCCTAGGCAAATGATGGGCTGTGCGTCACTCTTCATTAATTTAATTATAAACATTTTTTAAGGTGAGTTGGTGGGCCACACAGGAAGCCTTGGTGGGCCACATTTGGCCCATGGGCTGCCTATTGAGTATCCCTGATCTAGACCGTCCTTGACCAGTATCTGTCTAACCTGGTCTTAAAAACCTCCAATGACAGAGATTCCACAACTTCCCTATGTAATTTGTTCCAGTGCTTAACTACCCTGGCAGTTAAAGTTTTTTTTTTCTTCTTCTTTTTCTGTAATGTCCAACCTAAACTACCCTTGCTGCAATTTAAGCCCATTATTTCTTGTCCTGTCCTCAGTGGTTAAGGAGAACAATTTATCATCCTCCTCTTTTTCAAGTATGCAAAAGGTTGTTTTAGACTGTCTCTTCTCAAAACTAAACAAACCCAGTTTATTCAATCTTCCCTCATAGGTCCTATTTTCTAGACTTTTATTCATTTTGGTTGCTCTCCTGTGGACAAATTGGAGACAGTCCAGATCTTTCTTGAAGCGTGGTACCCAAAACTGGACACAATACTCCACTTGAGACCTTGCTGAATAAGGTAGAAGAATTACTTCTCATGTCTTGCTTGCAACACTCCTAATACACCCCAGAATGATGTTTGCTGCTTTGTCGGTGGTGGTTTTTTTTTTTTTGTTTTTGTTTTTTTTTTTTTGGCAAGAGTATTATATTGTTGAACCCTATTTAGTTTGTGATCCACTATAACCCCCAGATCCTTTTCTGCAGTACTCTTTCCTAGGCAGTCATTTCCCATTTTGTATTGTGCAATTGATTGTCCGTTCCTAAGTATAGTACTTGCATTTATCCTTACTGAATTTCATCCTTTTTATTTCAGACCGTTTCTCCAGTTTCTCAAGATCATTTTGAATTTTAACCCTGTCCTCCAAATCACTTGCAACCCCTCCCAGCTTGGTATCCTCTGCAAACTTTAAGTGTACTCATCTACACCATTATCCACATGATTCATGAAGATATTGAATAGAACCAGACCCAGGACAGACCCTGAGAGACCCCTCTCATTATGCCCTTCCAACTTAATTATGAATCATAGCTAACTGCCTTCTGAGTATGCTTTTCCAACCAGTTGTGCACCCACCTTTATAGTAGGTTGGTCTAGGCCAGAGGTTTTCAGACTTTTTTTTTTTAGCTGAGGCCCCCCCTCCTCCCCCCAAATTAGTTTTTTGGTTGCGCTTCCCCCAACATGGACATAGACACAATACCTGCTCCTCCTTCCCCCTTGGATTTTCAGGGTGGGGGAAGGCATGTGGGAAGGTCTCTGGAGGCAGAAATCTCTGTGGCGGGTGTTGACCCACAGGCTGGGTGGCCCGCTGAGGTTAGTCAGAGGCGACACTCCCTCCCTAAGCCCTGACGCAGACTGGCTTGAGCCCCACGTGTTCCTCCACTCCCCCTTAAGGGGCTGAGCCCCACAATTTGAAAACCTCTAGTCTAGCCCATCTTTGGGAATGGGGTGGCAGCTACACCCAGTGTCAGAGAGGGCAGGGATTCCCCCATGTGTAAACCAATATCTTGGGGCCCTTTATACCTCTGTTGGGGGCAGGGCAGTCTTTCTTTCCCCATGTATTAGCAGGGGTACTAAATGTCCAAGGGAAAAAGGATGAGAACAGCCACTAAGATGAGCAGTGGGTCTGATGGTGATAACGTTGGAGTACGAGCTGTCTCAGAGCAGTCTGGGGGGGAAATCTGAGATGTTGGAGAGAATATCGGGGGTTGGAAGTCTGTGGAAAGAAGGGGGTCAGGCAAGGTGACATCTGTCACCTTCAAAAACCTACATTTGTGCCCCCCGTGTCTGTCCCACCCCTTCAAAACATATCCCCACTCTTCTGCTCCTTTCCTCAGCTCCTTAGTCTGTGGGCCCCATCTTGATGCCTGCTTCTCTGTGGGGAGAGGAAGGGGAGCTGCGCTGGACAGGTAGAGAGATGTGGGGGGGTGATGCAGGTGCAGCAAAGGGGCTTAACATACAGTGTGTTCTGAGGGTGGGGTAACCCTTGCCAAGGAGCTAGATGCAAGGAAAGGAGGAGAGTTGGGCGCTTGTGTGTGTGGTGCAAAATCCTTTTCCTTGTTTTTAAAAAACAAAAACCCTTAAAAGCCCCCAGTCATCATTAATGCAGAATTAGGCCTAGTCCTGTAGTTTTCAACCTTTTTTTTTTTTTTTTTTTTTTCTTTTCTTCATATGTGGACCCCTAAAAAATTTCACATGGAGATGCGGAACCCTTTGGAAATCTTAGACCTAGTCTGCAGACCCCCATCCATAGAGCACAGGTTGAAAACACTGTTCTGTGGTAATGACCACCTTTCACTGTGTGACTTGCACACAGTCTGCAGATCCCGAGGGGTCTCAGGACCCTGGGTTGAAAACTGCTGGTCCAGTCTAGACCTAATATGTAGGTCAACCCAGCTGCATCATCTGGGCTGTGTAAAAAAAAAAAAAGCCCTGTGTGATGTATTTAGGTCGACCTACCCTCACTGTAGACACAGGTAAGTTGACAGAATAACTCTTCCGTTGACCTAGTTACCAGCTTTTGGAGAGGTGGATTACCACCTTTATTGAGGGGAAAAATCCCTTCCTTCAACAGGAAGTGTCTGTACTACAGTGGCATAGCTGCAGTTCTGTAGTTTTGCTGCTACAGCTGCTCTAGGGGAAACGTACCCTCAAGGTAGCACCTTGCGCCCTTTCATGTGCAGCGTGGCTAAATTTAATCTCCTGAAAACCAGTAAATAAGGTGTTTCCTGGTTTTCAGAGGCTTTACATTTAGCTGCTCTGCACATTCTGAAGGGGCACAAGGTACCACTGGGCACCCCTTAACTCTGTTATCGAAGTTCTTTTTGGCATTTAAGTAACTGACTCCTGAATCCTAACTGACAAAACGCAGCCTAATACATTCTTTTTGGGTGTAGTCGACTGTCACTGCTTAAAGTAAATCTTAATTGGACTCTCTCACTAGTTCTTGTGCATTTATTTGTGTATCGATAAATGGTGTGAGGTTCTCTTTAGATATAACCTCTTATGGTGGTAGAAGTTTTTGGTGTGTTTTTTTTTTTCCTGTTCAGATACTTTTGTAGTAGGCTGAACAATGGGTGAGTAGAACTGAGATGCATAATGCAGTGGAGCAGTATTCTACAAGTGATTGGCATCAGGGTTACCTATTTTTTCTTTCCTCACAACTCCATAATCTTGATTTGTTAGCCACATGAGAGGGTGAAGCTCAATCCCGAATGTTTCAAGATCATAGCAAGTTTTGTTCAAAGTCCAGTTATTGTCATACTAAATTAAGATGTTTTTATAGTCTCTATAGAACATCCCGTCTCCACCCTGTCATTCTCCAGAGAACGTTGGCTTCTCTTTTACTCTTTCTCTCTCTCTCTCTCTCTCTCTCTCTCTCTCTCTCTCTGTGTCAGTCATTAATTTCTCAGCATCTTCATGGCAAAACAGAGAGAAAATAAACTTTTTTGCATTAGTGCGGTGAGGCGTAGAGATGATGCAATTTTCAGCATCCAGATAATTGGGAGTAAAAATAATCGGAATCTTTGCATTATGTTAGAGGTTAATAATACCATTTTTAAAACCAGCTTGTTGTTGGGATTTAAACTGTTACCTGAAAACATAACTTAGGTTTGTTGTCTAATGCCAAGTTAAGGAGCGGCAATGTTAAAAATCCACACAGCCTGAGTGGTCAAAACATTAAAGTTCTTTGCATGCACCCACCAAATGTTTTTATGTAGCCTGACTGTTCAAGAACACGTACTTAGAATCATCTATGATTCTGGTTTGAAGAGACCTCAGGAGGTCATCTAGTCTAACCCCCTTCTCAAGGCAGGACCAACACCAACTAAATCATCCCAGCCAGGGCTTTGTCAAGCCAGGCCTTAAAAACCTGTAAGGATGGAGATTCCACCACCTCCCTAGGTAACCTATTCCAGTGCTTCACCACCCTCCTAGTGAAATAGTGTTTCCTAATATCCAACCTAGACCTCCCCCACTGCAACTTGAGACCATTGCTCCTTGTTCTGTCATCTACCACCACTGAGAATAGCTGAGCTCCATCCTCTTCGGAACCCCCCTTCAGGTAGATGACGGCTGCTATCAAATCCCCCCTCACTCTTCTCTTCTACAGACCAACCAGCACCAAGTTTCCTTTGACATACATAACTTTCTGTCTCTGCTGCAAATGCGTTTAAAAAGTCAATCCTGTTCTGATTTCACATGTATAGTACCCTGGGGTAGGATCTCTATTCGCTGCTTCTCATCACTAAGGGTATGCCTACAGGACAAAAAAGAGACACAGCAGCGAGTCTGAGCCCGGTTCTACAGACTCAGGCTTGTGGGGGCTTGTACTACAGAGCTAAAAATAGCAGTGTAGATGTTCCTGCTCCGGCTCTGAAACCCAGTGAGGGGGGTGTGGGTCATCTCAGAGCTTGAGCTCTAGCCCAAGTGAGAACATCTACACTGCTATTTTTAGCCCCCCAGCATGAGCCTAAATCTGTAGATCTGGGCTCTGAGACTCGCTGATACAGGAGGCGGTTCAGTGCAGATGTATCCAGGAGAAGAAATTCTTAGAACTCTGGTCCTGTTGTGTTTTATATATTATTAATCAGATCGGGGCAGGGTATGTGTCATTCTATATGTGAAGCATTATAACTTTTTAGCACTCTATAGAGGTTTTGTAGTAGGAATAATAATACCCAGCTCTCCACTGGTAGCTAGATATGAGAGTTTTTCTCTTAACATTGTGCTGCCAGTACTAGTAATGGATTTTAACTACACGTGCTGACTCAACGGAGAGAGGCTTTTGGTCTATCGACTCCATTTTTGGTGTGTCTCCTTCTGATAACTCTCTCTCTTCTAATATCTTTACTGTACCTGGCTAATGGTGTAAGGAATTGAACAGCAGACTGCCAAAAATTTGAGGTACACAAACTTGCATTGGTTTCAGAGAGAGCAACTTGAATAGCAAGCGATCAGGAACATATGTGCACATGGCTTTGAATTGTAGATTTTAATGCATTATGCTGGGCAGCTCTTTATTGTGATGTAACAGACCCATGAACAAAGAGAGCCATTTCCCTGTTTAGAATAACTGTGTACAAACGAAGGCCCAGATTCTAATCCCAGTGACCTCAATATAACTGAGATTTGAATCTGGCCCAGAGTGTATGAAATGTCAGTGTGGAAATACTTAGTTGGAACTGGAGGGTGGCTTGGGATAATTTACAGGGACTTGTAAAAAAAAAATCCCAGAACGTTCTTCATTGCATGTGCCTGTCCTGAAGTCCTAATCTAACTTCACAAGGAAGCAACCATAGCATTCAGGATCTCGTATCCATAGCATCTGGTTCTTGCTCCTTCCCTTCATTTAACAAAAGGCAGAAGAGAAATAATCAAGTATGCTGATGTAGAAATGTTAATTAACATTCGATTTAGAGCTTCCTGCACGAAAGAGGGTGAATGTACTTCCTCTGTCACATTGTATTAAGAGTGATATATAGAAGAGACAAATAGAGACCTCTGATCTAAAGGGGGAGAGGGAGGAAGGCTTTTAACCTTGTTAGATTGACTAAAAGCTGGACAATAAGCCACTCTTGTACCCAGTTTGCTTCAGTACTAGCTGGCGATAAGATTCTTGAATTTGTTTTTAACTTTACTGTATATCTCTCTCTTTTTTTTCTTAAGCCAAACTTGCAAGACGCTGTCAGGAGAGAGAGAACCTTGGCATGCTGGTCTGGTCACCTAATCAGAATCTGTCCGAGGCAAAATGTAAGTCTATTTTGCATTCTTATTTTTTTTTAAGTGGTTTATTTTTAAGAAAGGGGAGTTACCTTTTTACAGCAGAGAGCGATTACGCAGTGTGATTGTCTCAGTGGGCTTCAAAATGAATTTGGGAATCTTAAAAAAGGACCGTATACAGGGTTTCATTCCTTACTGCAGCTGCCCAGAATGCCATATCCATTGGGGAGGAGGAAAGACCTCTTACGACTTCCTTCCATGGTATGAATTTTTGAGGCTTTTGATCAGCAAGCTGCTGTGATCTTCCAGTCACATGCTGCAGGTGCTGTAGAAGGTAGCAGAAATAAAGTTTCTGGGGCCAGGAGGAGAGGCATTTTGGGGGGAGGGAGGGAAGAAATCCTGTCCAAACAAAAAAGACGACAACTCCAAATGCTCAAAAACTCCATACCTGGAACTCAAGTTTAAACTGTGGGAACGATTAGAGTGTCTTTGATTTCCATGTGAGAGCAAATTTTAAACTGAATGTGTCCCTGGGAACAGGTTTCAAATGGCCATTAACTCATGGCGGAACAAGTGATAGAAATGTCTAATTGTGGTTCACTTTCTGAAGAATTACAGTGTCTTTAACACAGTTACCATTTAAAAGCTAGCTCTCTTTATTAAAGTGGAGGGGGTTTATTTTGTTTTAATTTAACTTTCTGTGCTGTGACCTGAGCACAGGACCAGGAGCAAGGAACTAAAAGTACTACTCCCAGCTCTGATACTGATTCCCTCTATGGCCTTGGTCAAATTGCTTGATCTTTGTTTTCATTGGCTGCATAGGGGTGGTACACCTCACAAGGCCGTTGTGAGGGTTTGCTGAAGACTAAGAATACCTATACTGCCTCCTTTAGCAATCTAGTGGATAGGGCATCAGACTAGTAATATCCTGGATGGCCTGAGTTCTGCTGGGTGACTTACCCTCTCACAGCCTGCCCATCTGTAAAAAGTGGTTGATGCTTTGAAATCTACAGATGAAAAGTGCCATATAAGTGTAACTTCTACTTCCTCCCCTAGTGGTGAGGTCAGACTGCCAGTTAGTGAACTTTGTATTCCTATTTGTATGCATTGTATAAAATCTCTGGAGGGGAGAGTGCTTCCTTCTTTTGTGTGTGTGTGTGTGTGTGTGTGGTGAGGCGTTTGCAGATGGAAACAAATGTGTTTTCTTCCTGGGCCACCTGCTAAAATTTGATAGTGTGCAAAATCACAAAAGATTGCAAGTACCTGGCTTCAGATATGGGGGTTGATTTTTGGCTTTGCAATTTTTAGCCTCTTGCTGTTAGGAATTGGATTTCTTTTTGAGCTGGAGGTGGTGAGCGTAAGTGTAGTTGGGGGTGGCTGTATGTTACCAACTGGTACCATTGGATATAATGCATGTGAATAAACCCCAAAGGGAATAATTGACTCTGTCCAAGACCTTGCATCTTTGGAGCAATGAGTGTCTAGGAACTTTCTCCTCTCAAATTTCATACAAGTGAACTTCGAACTTTCTGTGTCTGACCATACAGCAATTTTACTATACTGACTTCCAGGGCAACATGCCATGATTTACAACCGTACAAAATCTGAACTGGCCCCGTATTGTTCCTGCTGCTCTCTTTTCAGAGAGTTTACAGTGTTTGGAGGGTGGTGCCTTGTACCGATCTCCCATACTGTGGGGAGACCCTCCCCATGAAGGACTTAACTGCAGCAAGTCTTCATAGAATTTATTTTTATTGTAGGGCTATTTGACGTGGAGGGGGTTTATGGCTGAAAAATCAGGACTGTGAGGATGGCTTAGACAATCCTTTAGCACCTGTGTAGTACCACTTTGGCTCATGTCCAGGGCCCCAGCCCACACCTGCTCTTACACACAATCTTACTGTTGAAGGTTTGCTTTACTTTCAGGGTCAAGGCTTAATGGGAAGAGCCAGGTAAGCACAATAAACAGCAGTTAGCATATATCCTTGTCCTAGTCAGTGTAGCCATCCTCTGAAATAGAGGCAGATGCTGAAAGATTCCATGAAGATTTCAGTGGTTTGAATTGAGTAAGGGCTTGTCGAAACTACAGGAAAAATGGTTGTGGGACCAGGTTACAGGCATCGTCCTTTGACGTAGTCCCGTCTTACAGTGTAATGGTGTATCTTAACTGTGGTACAGACTTGCTTGTCCAAGGCTTTAGCGCAGGTCAATTAAAACCTAGTTGCGCCATGTATGCTTGAAGATGGGACAGTGTTTTACCTATGTTGGCGGAATATACTGTAGTGGTTTTGGCCCTGTCTACTATTTACTGGCATATTTGTTATTTGCATCCCTCGGCTTGTTAACTATATTCCTAGGAGTCAATAACTTTTCTGCTCCTTTCACGCTCCCCCACACACCCTGAACTGAGTGCTGTCAATAAGGGGTTATATGTGTGCTACAGATCCCCAAAAACCCTTTGTTACAGAGTGTCACTGAGATGGTTTTACCCACTGGCAGTTTCATGAACAAAGACTGAACAATAAAATGTTGTATGCTCTGACAGAGTAGAGCAAGAACAAAATCCCTCCAGTCTGCCCTAGGTCAGCTCCCGACTATCTCTTAAAATAGCTGTGCTCGTCTCTGCCCAGTCAGTCCATTCCTCTGTGCCCTGTAGCCCATCCACACCTGCTACAGAACCCTGCTCTCGCACTCTTAGACCTTTTAAAGAGATTTCTCCGAAGAATTGCCTCAACTTCAGGAAATTACTCTGACCTGCATTGAGATGTTGTTAATGGAGGCAGAGCTGGGACGTTAGATCTCACTGGAGAGAGGCAGGACTGAGCAAGGCAGAGGAAGAGCTAAGTAAAGTGAAGGAACTAATCTGTTTGGCAGATGGGAGCTGAGGTGGGGAATGGCGAAAGTTTGTTTTTAATGATCTACCATGGCACAGCCTAGAGCAGTGGTCCCCAAATTGTGGGGCGTACCACCCTTACGGGGTGTGTGGCAGGGCCGAAGCCGGCCCCCCCTCAGAAGGCGGGGAGGGAACGACACCCCACTGGAGCCCAGCCCCGCCCCCAGCTCCACCTTCAGGCCAAGCTCCTCTGCTGAGTCAACTGTGCAGTAACGGAGGGGAGCACAGACAGATTCCATTAACGGTAAGGGGGTGTCGGGCATGCAACCGGAAAAGTTTGTGCACCCCTGGCCTGGAGCAGTCTCTCAGTACATAAAGCCAGGCAGGCGTTGTGAAACTATTTACAGTAAAAGCTGTGTTATCAGGCCTTGTACCAACCGGAAAGCTCTATACACCAACATTTCTAATCTTCATAGCAAGTCTGGTTGGCACGGTGCCAGCAGGCTCGCTACCTGGCTCCACGGTGCTCCCCAGAAGCGGCGACACGTCCCTGCTGCTCCTGGGCAGAGGAACGCCCATGAGGGGTTTAGAGCGCAGGACAGGGGTTGGGGCTCGGGGTGCCACATCTGGTGAGTGCTCACTTCAGGTGGCTCCCCGCAAGCAGTGGCCTGTCCCGGCCACTCCTAGGTGACTCTGCAAGCGCCACCTGAGGTGAGCAACCCTGGATCCAGCATCTCGCACCCCAACCCCCTTCCCCAAGCCCCCTCCCATGGCCTGCACCCCACATCCCCTCCCGTTCCCCAATCCCCTTCTCCGAGCCCCCTTCCACACTCATACCCCCTCCCAGGGCCCATACCCCACACCACCTCCTGCACCCAAACTCCCTCCCTCTTAACAGGCATTTTTCACTTACTGGCACCCCCCCCCATTCCCCCAACGTGCTGGATAAAACAGCTTTTACTGTAAAACAGCATTGCCAAGTACTTCACTGGGCTTTACCATAACAACACTGGGCTAGTTTGAAAATGAGGAAGCATTGGCTTGTTCCAGCAGCCTCCGAGGAAGCCTGAATATAAAGTAATCGGGGTAATGGCACGATCCTGGTGATCGTCTTCATGGGCACGTAGTTTTAATGTGACCAACAAAATGAGAAGCTGCCTTTGCTGCTACTTTACGATCTACGATGACTGTCTCCAAGGTCTATCCTACCTTCTTCATTCCCATACAAATCTAGTATTTTTTTGTTTTTGTTTTTTTTAAACTATTAAAACATAGAAGATCCTCTCCACCTTCCCTTGTTTGGCTGTTCTTGTCAAGGTCTCTTGAGAATGCGAATAGTGGATCCCAGGAAGCTGTAAGCTCTGGGTTAACTAAAATGGAAAGGAATGCCCAGCTCAGGGCTCCACAAGCATTACAAGCACACCACCCGGTCGTGGTGGCATCTGACCTGCTTACACAAACGTGGCTGAGCTGCATCCACAGGGCAGCTTTTTTTCTTTTACCCCCCTCCGGGGCAACCACTGACCTGCGTCTGCACCTTCTCCCCTGCCTAAGTACATTTGCATTGGTAAATTCTGGGAAAACCTGGATGCTATCCCATTGTTTCTTCTTGGAGAGTAGAGTGCCTGTCAGATGTGCCCGCAGAGGAGAACCAGCAGTACTTGGAGCCGTGCTCACTAGGGTATCATAATGCACAGAAGACTGTGAGGAGGTTGGGCTGGCCAAACTAGTTACATAAGCACTATTCTGCGGTCCTGTCGACAGTGCAAAACAAGTGTGGTGAATTGGCCCTGGGAAGACGTCTGTGTGCCAGCCTAGGCCTCTGGTGGGGAGGGAAATGTTTGGTTGCCATTGTTACTAAGCATTAACCATGTGAGGTCTGGTCATAGTGTTTAGAGCTAACATGCTGCTAGCTCGTTACAAACTCCATTAGCAATAGTTAGAGACTGATGCTAAGAACGGGAGTACTCGTGGCACCTTAGACTAACAAATTTATTAGAGCATAAGCTTTCATGGGCTACAGCCCACTTCATCGGATGCATAGAATGGAACATATAGTAAGATAGATAGGTGTATATACACAGATAAGTTGGAAGTTGCCATACAAACTGTGAGAGTCTAATTAGTTAAGATGAGCTGCTATTAGCAGGAGGAAAAAAAAACTTTTGTAGTGTTTAATCAAGATGGCCCATTTAGACAGTTGACAAGGAGGTGTGAGGATACTTAAATTAAGGAAATAGATGCAATATGTGTAATGACCCAGCCACTCCCAGTCTCTGTTCAAACCCAAGTTAATGGTATGTAGTTTGCATATTAATTCAAGCTCATCAGTTTCTTGTTGTCCCCAAATGTGAAATAGTTGTGGATGAGGACCTTTGGCTGACCTTTGTGACTTTGTCCTCACCCGTAACTATTTCACAATTGGGGACAATATATATCTTCAAGTCAGCGGCACTGCTATGGGTACCTGCATGGCCCCCAATATGCTAACATTTTTATGGCTGACTTAGAACAACACTTCCCCAGCTCTTGTCCCCTAATGCCCCTACTCTACTTGCACTACATTGATGACATCTTCATCATCTGGACCCATGGAAAAGAAGCCCTTGAGGAATTCCACCATGATATCAACAATTTCCATCCCACCATCAACCTCAGCCTGGACCAGTCCACACAAGCAGTCCATTTCCTGGACACTACTGTGCTAATAAGGAATGGTCACATAAACACCACCCTATACTGGAAACCTACTGACTGCTATACTTACCTACATGTCTCCAGCTTTCATCCAGACCACACCACACGATCCATTGTCTACAGCCAAGCTCTTCGATACAAGGATACAACCGCATTTGCTCCAACCCCTCAGACAGAGACAAACACCTACAAGATCTCTATCAAGCATTCTTAAAACTACAATACCCACCGGCTGAAGTGAAAAAACAGATGGACAGAGCCAGAAGAGTAGCCAGAAGTCACCTACTACAGGACATGCCAAACAAAGAAAATAACAGAACACCACGAGCTGTCACCTTCAGCCCCCAACTAAGCGCATCATCAAAGACTTACAACCTATCTTGAAAAATGATCCCTCACTCTCACAGATCTTGGGAGACAGGCCAGTCCTTGCTTACAGACAGCTCCTCAACCTGAGGGAAATACTCACCAGCAACCACACACCAAAAACACTAACCCAGGAACCTAACCTTGCAACAAAGCCTGATGCGAACTCTGTCCACCTATTTATTCAAGTGGCACCATCATAGGACCTAATCAATTTGGCCACGCCATCAGGGACTCATTCACCTGCACATCTACCAATGTGATATATGCCATCATGTGCCAGCAATGCCCCTCTGCCATGTACATTAGCCAAACTGGACAGTCTCTACTCAAAAGAATAAATGGACACAAATCTGACATCAGGAATCATAACATTCAAAAACCGGAAGGAGAACGCTTCAACCTCTCTGGCCACTCAGTAAAAGATTTAAGGGTGACAGTTTTGCAACAGAAAAGCTTCAAAAACAGACTCCAGCGAGAAACTGCTGAGCTTGAATTAATATGCAAACTAGATACCACTAATTTGGGTTTGAATAGAGACTGGGAGTGGCTGGGTCATTACACATATTGCATCTATTCCCTTAAATTAAGTGTCCTGTTACCACCTTGTCAACTAAATAGGCCATCTTGATTATCACTCCAAAAGTTTTTTTTTCTCCTGCTGATAATAGCTCATCTTAACTAATTAGCCTCTCATAGTTTGTATGATAACTTCCTACTTATCTGTGTGTGTGTGTGTGTGTGTGTGTGTGTATATAATCTTACTGTATGTTCCATTCTATGCATCCAATGTAGCTCACGAAAGCTCATGCTCTAATAAATTTGTTAGTCTCTAAGGTGCTACAAGTACTCCTGTTCTTTTTGCAGATACAGACTAACACAGCTGCTACTCTGAAACCTGACGGTAAGAAGTGGCCTCTGCTGGCCATGCAGTTGGGTAGAGGAGAGCTGTAATTTGGTTTACGGTTTTTGTGACCTTACTGTTCAGGCTTTTGGGGGAGGTTGCTGAGGACCTCCAGCAAACAGAGGGTGAGGACAGCCTGGTGGAAGGATTAATTATTATTATTATTATTATTATGTATCATGAACTAGGACCCCATTGTGCTAGGTGCTGTACAGACACAGAACAAAAGGACTGTATCCCATTTCAAAGAAACCAGCACTTTGAGAAAATCATCCTGGCATTCTCTATCCTTCGAGTAAAGCCCGAACTTTCACCATGTAGGTCACCTTTAAACGGCCATGGTCCATATATTTAACAATTTTGCAGGGCTAATCATTGCAAAGAACATATAGGTATGATCATGCTTCTCTTAATATTAAGGGGACATGGCAGGGTAGCTTAGAATTTGATGCACCATCAATTTAAAATTGCCTTAATCTGAATTTTTTTTTTAACCTAAAATGAATGACAAAGATTAGAGGAGGAGAAAATACCTGTCTCTTTTTTCAGGGTACTGAGTGCATTTTACAGTCCTGTCTATAGTTGGTTTCATGGTTTTCTCTGCAAAATTGTGGCTTGGCTATGTAAACCTCCAACCTCATGGATGTGCACTTACGTCTTTGCAAAGCCACACACTGAAATCAACAAGATTCTGTAGAGACTTGGCTCTCTTAGCAAGATCAGGCCATGGTCAGCTCCCATTTTCTTTTGGGGAGGGTGTGGGGTGTCTGCAGCACAGCATAGAAAAGTGAATATAAAACACAAAAAGGCAGGGAGGCTCTGGGGTAGGTGGCACTTCTGACTCAGTACTTTGCTTTTGTAATTAGCAAGGCTTCAAGTTGACAGTGTTCCTTTACATTGATGGAATTACTACTTCAAAGATTACCTGAGAACGCTTTTTAAAAACATTAGATTTGTGCCTTTTTATGGCTGCCTCATGATGGTTAAAGATGACCTGGGAGATTAGTTTTTTGTTTTGTGCTCCACCCCCCCCCCCCCCCCCCCCGCGAGAGAGATCTGCATGATGGAGCAAAGACTTCCGGGAGACTCTTGTGCTGGATTTCTGGATCTGTAACTTTTTTTGTCCAGAACCTGATCCGTGGGTGTGTGGTGGTGTTTGCGGGGCAGGTGGTCAGTAAAGATAAGGTAGCTTAACAGTACTTATGATCATGCTGTTTATTCCCTCCCTGTCCCCCTACTAACATCAGCCTGTTGGCTTCTCGCAATTACAGCAAAAAAAATTAATGGAAAGGCAGAATGGGCTTGTGTTTATCCCTAATCCAAATTTAATAGTACACAGTGAACCTGGCAGGCGTAAAACTTGGACACAAATATAGTAGCTGCAGCTAGAAAATACAACTTCATGAATCCAAAACCAAGATAAACAAGGTTTAACTTAACATTCGCTAGGAGTTTAACTGTAGAAAGGTTATCACGGTAGTTTTCACTTATTGGCAGTGGCAATTGCAGCAGTGATGTAAATGCCCAAAAGACAGACTAGAAGGATAAAGGGGAACTGCTAACGGACCTGGCTTCTGTCTTTAACCTGGGGTAAGTTCATATGCTTACAAATGATCATATTGTGGGAGGCCAGAGAGACAATACTGCAAACAGCAAAAGTGCAGCCTCTCCATTTCAGAGGTCAAGATCTTCCAAATAAGAGTCTGGGCTACTTACACAAGCCTAAGAAGGAGTTTCCTTTTGTTTGTTAGCCACCATGTGGTGCTTGCTGGCTGTTGCAATGTCAGGTGAAATCTTAGACCAGCTCTTTCATCATTATTATTGCAGGCTGGTATCTCTGGAGCCCAAACACACACTTCAGTTAGGATTTGAATTTAACCCTTTCACTGATGCACTGGTTCAAACTGGAACCCAGGAAAGTAGTGGGGTGAAAGCACTCTTTGGTGTTTTATTTTCAAAATGAACTCCCATGTAATGGGCTTGCATTTGAAAGATTCAGGGTATATCAAAGGTATCTTCAGATTGCCATGCTGCCCTGGAAGAGCTTCTGTCCCTGGGTCCTGTATGGGGAGGAGGCAGTCAGCTTCATGCAGTCAACTCTATTCTGCTACCATGTGCTTCATCCCTGGGGTACAAGCTTTGCAATGGGATGTGTATGCTGTGCTGTAGATCCAACATTCAAGGGGTCTGATTCAACAGTCATGGTCACTCACTGTTCTAAAAAAAAATGGCTGATTTATAAGTAATGACAGGGTAGGATGCACCAAGCACCAGCATCCCGGCTAGAGAAGTGTATTTCCTAGTTTTTCCTGCTCTGTCCTCTCCCACACGAGTCTTGTTTTCAGAAACACTTCCCTTCGCAGCCAGTGCCGTGGAAGTGCTAGCAAAGATACCTTTGATATAGCTTAGCCAAGGCACACCAGCGCTCTTACTGCCATGTCATGCAGACTTGTTCTGAGCAGTGTCACAGGGCACTCTACTCACTGCTAGAGGGCGCCCCCTCCTGCCTGTTGTGGGGATTAGTTTTCCAAGGTCGCGCCCCTTTCTGCAGTTGCCATCTGTCCGCCTCACTCTCTCTCAGCATGCCGCTCCTCTCACACTTCACGAGCTGCTGCTGCCTCTTCGTGATTCAGCCCTCCAGCCTGGTCACTAGATGTCTGTCCCCTTTCCCAGGTATCAGAATCTTCAGCGGTCCTCCCAGTCGCTGCCCGCCGGGGCCACATCCTCTGGGGCGGGCAGTGGAACCTGGGCCCGCTCTCTACTCCAGGTTCCTGCTCAGGGACCCTCTACACAGCAGCTAAGGGCTGTTCCTTTCTAGACCTTACTGCCTTTCCCCGAGCCCTTTCCTTACTATCTGGCACTCTTTTCCCCCCGGGTTGCCAGCCTCACAACTCCCTGCTGCCAGGGAGCAATTGCAGGCTACTTGTCTCTGTAGCCCAGGGGCAGGCACTTTTTGGCCCGAGGGCCGCAAAGGGTTTCGAAAATTGTAAGAGGGCTGGTTAGGGGTGGCTGTGCCCCCGCCCCCTATCTATCTCTCCTTGCTTCTTGCTCCCTGACGTGCCCCCATCACCCCATCCAACCCCCCTCCTTCCTGACTGCTCCCCCCCCCCCGGACCCCTGCCTCCATTCAACCCCCTCCCACCCCTCTCCCCCCGTTCCCCAGCCTCTGACCACCCTGACCCCTATTCACACCTCTGCCCTCTATCCAACCCCCCCTGCCCCCTTACCGTGCAGCACAGAGCACTGGTGGCTGGCCGCAGCTCTGCAACTGCACTGCCCGGCCGCTCAGAGCGTTGTGCCGGCAGCGCGGCATGCTGAGGCTGCGGGGGAGGGGGATAGCAGGAGAGGGGCCGGGGGCTAGCCTCCTGGGCCAGGAGCTCAGGGGCCGGGCAGGAGGGTCGTGCAGGCCGGAGTTTGCCCACCTCTGCTATAGCCCCAAACACACCTCTCTTCCCTCCCAAGGAGTTACTGGATCCTATTTCCTAGCCACCCTTTCTGCTTCCAATTTCCTGTCTTTATACATCCATCCCAGCTCATTCCTCCCCAGCTGGGCTCCCTCCCTGAGTCAGGGTTTGCTTAGCTACCTGATGCCTCTCACCTGTGGCCTGTCAGCTAATTAGCCCCATTCCCAGTCTACATTAACCCTTTCGTAGCCAAGGGTGGGTTAAACACCTCATCACAAGCAGGTTCAGATTACTTAGTTAAAATGCCAACTGGCACTGTGAAGCCTTTGTATAGTTGTGCTCCTGCTGCTGCTATTACCAGGGGAGTTGAATCAGTGCTCACAATAGAGGGAAGCTTTTCTAGAGAAAACCCTTTTGGATGATGTAATCTATATTTGAATACTAGTAATGTGACAGTACAGTAATAATACTGGGAAAGTAGCATGGCTGTTTAGCCATAACCTGAAATGCATTTGAGTAGTTCAAGCTGGCCAGATCTGTAGTATAAGTTGTAGGACCACTATTCAACCCCAGCGAGAACCAGGTCAAATTGAAGCTACATCATGCTGTGTTTTAATATGGAAGTTATTTGTCTTGTGGTGGTGATTCATTGTAATCCTCAGGGAAAAAATGTGCCCTCACTGGGGATTGAACCTCCAACATCCTGCGCTAAAAGTATGAGCTGCTACCGCTTGACCTAATGGGTTAATTCCAGGTGTTGGCTGTTATAGACTCTTAGGCCACGTCTACACTACCTGCCAGATCGGCGGGTAGTGATCGAGCTATCGGGGATCGATTTATCACGTCTAGTGCAGTATAGCATCTAGTCTAGTATAGACGCGATAAATCGGTCCCCGATCGCCCTGCCGTCGACTCCGGAACAATGTAGACCAGGCCTTAGCCTCTGGGGATCTGCCACTAGACGGAGATGTAACACACCAAAGAGTGAGTTAGACATGGAATTGTAACTTTGGCTTTTAGTATTTACTTCATCCTTATGCATATTTTTAAAATCCAAATTGCCTGAAGATCTGACACTAATCCTTTTGGGTTGCCAGCTAGCAAAGCATAGGTGTCATCTGAGCTCTGGATAGGCAAGCTACCACTTTACTGTAACTAGCTTTCCAATCTCTCTACAAAATGTTCAGGACTAAGATTTACCACCCAAGATTAGGCTGTAATCAAATGCAGAGGTGGATATATGAAATGCTAGTAACATCTCCTCTCGGGCCTATCTGCATTGGGAAAATCAGCTTGGTACTGTCCCTCTGATCCAGTTCAGACAATACTTCCAACACTTCCCACCTCAACAAACTGAGATTAGTGTAATATTTTTATGCTCGTGCTCCAGTCCTGCATGGTGTGGCCTGGTAGCAGTTTCATGCTGATAACCAGATTCACCAGGAAATTTCATTTATCTCTAGCTAATTGAGGCATTTATGCCACACTCATCATGATCTTTCTTCCCCTTTTTTAAACCTTTATCAAAGGTTTCTTCCCTAATCAACTCGCTCTACGTGCACAATAAATGCATTATCTAATCCTCCCCTTACTTAAAACGGAGCCTCCCAAACTGGCACGATTTGAGAAGGCAGCTCACTGATTCTTGGCCCTTGCAATCAGGAGTACTAATGGCATTGCTCTGTGGGAATGCCTCAAATGTGATCAAAAGGGCCCTGCCTAAACCAGATCTGAAAATTGTGAATGCAGAAGGAGCAAAACTGTCTTCAGCAGCATTATAGAATCTGTGATTTGGTTCCCTCTAATATCAAACGTGGCTCAATCAAGTCCATATCATGCTTTATCAAACGATGCTGAAAATTTTGTCCAATCAGCTCTGGTAGTTACAAATGGTAATACAAGTTCAGTGGGCCTCTGGGTGCTGAGAACCATTGTCTGCAACATGTCATTTCCCCTAGTTTGGGCTGGTGAGTGAGGGGGGCGGCTGCAAAAGGAACACGTGCTCCTGTGAATAGACCACTTCCCACTCTGATAAACTAGCTTCTCCTACTCTGGCTTCTATGAAGCTGGAACCAGCCAATTTCCATCTGGAGACTTTGTCCTCACAAAGCCTGTGGTGTGTTGCTCTCACTATAAGCTCTGTCTTCCAGCAGTCACAGCTATGGGCAGCTCCTCAGCATGATTCTGACTTGTCTTCCCCTTTCAGCCAAAGCAGTGAATAGTGATACTTCCTTTTTGCCTAAGTGACATTCTTCAAGGAGGTAGCTAGGAGACAAATTGTCCATTTCTCCTGCTTTTGTACTGGTTATAAAGGGTCAGCATGATTCCACACTCTAGTGACAGGCTTCATTATCAGCAACAATAATAATGAACTGTAATTTAACCTTATGGCAAGTCCACTTCTACAGGCTCTCTGCAAGCAGTGGCCTGTCCCTCCCACCACTTCCCCATGACACACGCGCACGCACCTTCCCACCCACCATGCTCTGGAATAATGAAATTGTTCCAGGAACTATTTATGTAGCCTGACTTTAGTATGATGCCTTTATTAGCTAGCGTTCCTGGTATGACGGGACCTGAAATACTGGTCTTTGGAAAGCTCCTGTCTAAACTTCTGTGAAAATCCAGCTGAGGATGGAGAATGGGGTAAATTAGACAGCATGGGAGGGATTTTGAACCATGTGCCTAAGTTTGGAACTCACAACTTGGTTAGGCTTTCGCTGTGAGAACGCCCATATGTGCCTTTTGAGGTTAATTGGCACTGAGTAGCTGTCTGAGCTTGCAGTAGATAGCACAGAGGTGGGCAAACTATGGCCTGCGGGACCGTCCTGCCTGGCCCCTGAGCTCCTGGCCCGGGAGGCTAACCCGCGGTCCCTCCCCCGCTGTACCCCCTTCCCTGTAGTTACGCCGCCACGTGGGAAGCGTGGCTTGCACCCCTCTCAGGTGAGCCCACCTCTCAGGCTTTCCAATAAGCCTGTCCTGTCACTCTGAGCAGCATGTTAAGGGGTGGGGTGGGGGGTTGGATAAGGGGCAGGAAGCCCCGGGGGGCAGTCAGGGGACAGGGGGCGGTTGGGTGGGGTGGAGGTTTGGGGGGAGAGGGGGAGAGTCAGGAGATAGGGAGCAAGGGGGTTGGATAGGGGGTGAGGTCCCAGGGGGGATGGACAGGGAGCGGGGGAAGATTGGATAGGGCAGTTAGGGATGGAGATCCCGGGAGGGGGCGGTCAGGGGACAAGGAGTGTGTGGGGGGGGTTGGATGGGTTGGGGGTTCGAGGGGGCCTGTCAGGAGGTGGGGGTGTGGATAGGGGTTGGGGCAGTCAGGGGACAGGGAGAAGGGTCTGTTGGGGCAGCGGGGGTGTCCCAGGGTCTGTTGGGGTGGGGGTTCCTAGGGGACAAGGAGCAGGGGCTGTTGGATGGGTCAGAAGTTCTGAGGGGGGCAGTCAGGGAGCGGATAGTGGGCAGGGGCCAGGCTGTTACGGAGGCACAGCCTTCCCTACCTGGCCCTCCATACTGTTTTGCAACCCCGATGTGGCCCTTGGGTCAAAAAGTGTGGCCACCCCAGAGATAGCGGGTACTGGCTTTGAGTGTCTGTCTTTGAGTGTTTGTCCCTCTGTGTCGAGCACTTCAGGTTACATGTGCTTTGTGTGCCCAGGACTGGTGATTTTTTTGATTTTTTTTTTTCTGTCTGGTCCATGCATGTGCTCCTGCTCTCCTGATGCTCTGCACCAAGGTTGTAAAGGGTGCTGCCAGACCACCTCCATCTTAGTTCCTTCTTACTTCTGATGGTCTAGGATGGAGCTTCAGCGTTCATGCTGAATACTTCAGCTTCTCTCTGTAATCTGTTTTTTAAAAGTCTAAGTTATGACATAACTATAAAATGTTAAGGGTTTGGCTCCCTATTTTGTTTCCCTCTGGGACATAGAGCCATTGGTATACACTGCCCTTTCCAGCCCAGCCTTGGCCTTCCAGCTGGTTGTGGGGCAGTTTGCCAAGGCTCCCCAGCTTCAAAAGTTGCATAAAGTGCTACAAATCCTTCCCAGTCATGGACATCCCTGACATCGGTTTGTATTGCCTGGGGAAAACCAGTGCACCTAGAAGAGACATGAGCTACAGGTTGTTCCCGAATAGAACCTAAGCAGTCAAGGGAATTTTGACTCCAAAAGTTCTTCATGGAAGACACCATGAAGGTGGGAATAACCTCTGAGTGGGGGAAAAGCCCCTGTACTTCGGCCTGAAGAAGGCAAGAGTGACCTCTTTTCTTTGGACCCAGGCAGTTCCAAGACCTCTGAACCCCCACCGAGAGACTCTGGAGAGCAGAACCAGGGCATGCAGGGGGAAGAGGGAGACAAGTGCTTCCACAAGGCCCAAGGCCTCTAAATAGACACAGACACCGATATCCCCTCCCTTATCAAGTCATTGGGAGGTTTGCGCTCCAGAGTTGTGACTGTCCAGGAAGGCCTGGACTTGGACATCTTTGAAAGGCAAAACAGCAGCACCTCTCCAGACATTGATGCCCATCACGGGGACTTCAGCTGGTGCCGATATCTCTGTGGTACCCTTTACCATCTAACCTGTAAGTAGGGGTCAAGCCAAACAGTCACCGGTACTGGCAACAACTAGAGGCAGGTCAGCACGTTCTCCTCTGTTACCAGCGACTCTCCTTCTAGATCTGGAAGCAGAATCCTTGGGATTGGAAGAGGACTATGACTAGGTCCCTACCAAATTCATGGTCTGTTTTGGTTAATTTCATGGTCACAGGTTTAAAAAAATTATAAATATCACAGTTTCAGATATTTAAATCTAAAATTTCATGGTATTGTAACTATGGGGGTCCTGACCCCAAATGGGGACATGGGAGGGACAAGGGGTTCACAAGCCTATTGTAGGGGAGTCATGATATTACCACCCTTACTTCTGTGCTGCTGCCTTCAGAGCTGGGCAGCCGCTGGCTGGGCACCCAGCTGTGACGATGGTGCCACCGCCAGCAGCAGAGCAGAAGTAAGGTTGCTCATACCATACCGTGCCACCCTCACTTCTGTGCTGCTGCTCCTAGCTGCCTTCAGTGCTTGGCTCCTGGCCAGCTGCCGCTGCTTTCTGGCTCCCCAACTCTGTGAAATCTGGTCTCTCTTAGCCAGATTTCACAGGGGAGATCAGATTTCACGGTCCATAACGCATTTTTCACGGCCATTAATTTGGTAGGGCCCTATCTATGACAGAAGACTGCATCTGGACTATGCCGAAGGGATCCCTTGAGGGGATTGAACCCGGATGGAACCGTGGGAGTCTCCAGGGTATCTCACTAGTCTCATGCTACAGAATACCCTGGTCTCGTTCCTCCCCCCACTCCCTCAAATACCCACTGGTACCAATCTGGGGGGCCTGGTACCAAAAGATTGAGATCCTTCAGTGGCAGTACTGGGGCCTGAAAGATCCAAGAGACTACCCAATATACCCACCTCGTGAGGCCAGGGACCCAAGGAGATCCAGGGCTCCAAGGAAAGAGGGAGGAGTAGCTTCTTCAGCCTCCTCAAGCAGTGAAGAAGAGCAACAGGAACAGGAGGATTATGCCGGTGACATTATCCTTGTCTTCCCCATACGAGGCAGTGAACCCAGCTTTACCACCGTGCCCTGATGATCCTAAGGCTTTCCAGGTCTTCCTCAAGAGAGTGGCAGAGTCACTTCACATTCCCCTGGACAAGGTCCTGGAAGGGCCAGACAAACGGCCGGGCACTTTACGTTGTTCGGTTCTGAGTGGTGTGGCCCTTTCTATTAATGAGGCCATCCTGGAACCAGCCAGGACTCTTCAGCAGACACCCACCAGGTTCGCACCAATATCCAAATGGGCTGAAAAGAGAGAATTATTTTGTATCCACGAAAGGGTCAGAGTACCTACTCTCTCACCCATGTCACAAATCTTTGGTAGAGTCAGTGGTCACTGAGCATAGCAGACAGAGGCAAGCCAGGTCTGCACCGCATGAGAAGGAAGCAAAGAGGATTGACCTCTTTGGGAGACAGATGTATGCCTCGACTTCCCTGCTGTTTTAAGTTTCAAACTGCAGAACTTTGATGGCTAAATATGATTTTATCACGTATGACAAATTGGCAGCTTTACCGATAAAGTGCCTTAGAACTTGAGACCAGTTTTGGCCCCGATTAGTGAAGTAAAACTGATAACAAGGTTGTCACTTCAGATTGCCATAAGGGCAGCGAACATGGCAGCGAGGTCCATGGCAACAGCTGTGATGGTGAGACTCTCATCGTGGCTCTCCTCCTCAGAAATTCTAGAGGAGGTTCAAAGCATGGTCGAAGACCTTCCATTTGAGTGTGTCATACTGTTCAGAGCAAAGATGAATGAGTCTCTCCACTCGTTGACCGTCTCCTAAATCGCACTTAATTTGCCAGATACTGACACACCTGCAACCACTAGAAAATCCAGTGAGCTGTAATTCGGATGACCAGTCCTGCCTGCCTTTTATCATCAGCTGCAGTACGAATAGCCATGCAAGCATCAAAGCATGCATAGAAAGCGTGCATAGGGTCAGTCGTATTTCACTTCCCAACCACCAATTTCAAAACTGGCCTTTTTGACTGGGCTTTTGAAAGCTATGGGCTGACTGTCTCTCTGGATCTGCATGGCCCCTTTCTGAGGTAGTGGGGAAAGTTGGCCTTCGGTGTGCCTGGACAGAATCATAATAGACAGAAGAATTACTAGCAATTGTCTTCTCAGGGTATACGATCCAGTTCTCTTCCTTTCCTGTCCTCTTTTTTGGGGACTCCACTCATGAGAGGATTTTTCTGCAGGAGCCCCCTTTATTTTCTTGATGTGGAGCACGGGGCAGCGGTGTGGGGGCCATGCATGGACCAAATGGCACTAGTGGGGAAAAATCTCTAGTCTTGGGTGCATAGAGCACATATGCAATCTGAAGTGCACTATGCATAGGGACAACACCTCTCAAAGAACTCAAGTTACTTCAAGGTGAGTAACCCATCCTTTACTGACCATAGCTGCCTTTTTCACTAACAAATTTACACACTTACCTTATTGTGCCAAAAATCAGTTTCCAAAAAGGTCCTTATTGACCGGCTGATCCACTCTTAGTGCCATATGCTGCTTAACTTTGGGTGTATGAGAAGAGGTGATAGGACATTCCTAGGTTGAGGCCTAGAGTCTTTGTATGGGGACTGCAACACTTTGAATGAATTGCTTTCCGTTCTGCTGCCCGTAATTGGGGAATACCAAATTATTTTTCAGACCAATGAGATCCTGGTGAAGGAAAAAGGTATAAGAGCCATATCCTGGATCAGACTAATGGCTGACTTAATCCAGAATCCTCACCCAAATAGTACCTGAAACCATACATAATCTTAAGGAGAAATGTGCCACATACAAAAACAAACCCCAACCCCATAGTACACAACCTGGCAAGAACATGCCCATGAGAGGAAGCTTTTTCCAAAGGTAATTTAGTTATTGACTCATGTTCTGAAGCATGGGGATTAAGATCAGATATACGTTTTTACCCTGTTTAATGTAACTATGTGGATGTTGCCATTATGCACATCATTTCCAGGTAGGAATTGAAGTTAATTGAGGGTATGTCTTCACTGTTTAACTTGGGTGACTGGTGCCCAAGAGCACAGAGCCACGCTGCAGAGCCCTACCCGAGTTACAATGCACTCACGAGTGCTGCATTTATCCAGGTGTGTTGCGAGGACTTCTGGGGGCATATTCCATGGTGTTTTGTGCTGCAGTAAGTTGATCTGCTCTGGTTCTTTCCCATTGAATTGTGGGAGAACTTGTCTGTTCTTTTGGGCACATGGGGGAATTCTGGGAAGGCATTGGAGGGTTGTCAACACTTAAGTGACTTTTAGCCTGTGCTGTGAGCTGCAAAATGGGCAGGTTACCAGCCCGAGTGAAAGCAGAACCCAAGCTTCAACTTGCATCCCCTTCTGGACCAGCTTGCCCAGGTTGGAATCCACACAACATGGGTGAGAAGGTTTTGTGTTTTGATGGGAGTGGGAATAGGAGCAGCACGTTGGACTAACTCTGGAGCGAAAACATGCTTTAAGGGGCTCTCTATCTTTCTACGCGGGGATGAAAACGTTTTTAGAGTTGGAAATTTGACTTAACACCATGAGTTTAGTCAGACTGTTATTTACAATAGGAATAATAGCATAATGTTTAAAACACATATGTAGCACCTATCATCCCAAAGAGTCCTAAACTGCTGTCCACCTCAACATGAACCTCACTCGCTAGTTAGGCAGATACCACCCCTGGGGTGGAATCTGGCAGCCATACTATAGTCGTGGCCTTTTAAAAACTTGCCATTTTTGTCTAGGTAATAACTATGTTTACCTCAGCATCTTCAGTATTCCCTTGTATTTCCCTATACTTAGTATAGCTATCTCCAAATACTGAGGTTATTTAACTGCAAATATTTCTTGACACTTACCCTAGGCCTAGTCTACACTAGAAAAATGTTGGTAGTATGGGATATACTGACAAATCCTTCTAGTGTAGACTTAGTTATATTGGCAACAAAATGTTCTTACCCGGGGTTCTCAGACTTTTGTGACCCCTTCCACACAGCAAGCCTCTGAGTGTGACCCCCCCCCCCCATACATTAAAAACATATATATATAGAGAGAGATATATATGTGTGTGTGTGTGTGTGTGTGTATTATATATATAACACCATTATAAATGCTGGAAGCAAAGCGGGATTTGGGGTGGAGGCTGACAGCTTGTGACCTCCTATGTAATAACCTTCTGATCCCCTTCGGGGTCCCGACCCCCAGTTTGAGAACGCCTATTCTTACCATTGTAGTGTATGCTGGTTTGGTGAGTGACAAGCTATATTTCCTTCTCTTGCAGCTGTCTTGTGACGATAAATACATTAAAGATTGTGACACGTTTTGAGACCTACTGTGAAAAACACTATATAAGAGAGGTGATATTATTCTGGCAAAAACACTTTTGCACCTGTAACTGTGTCTACATCAGAGTTTTTACTACTATAACCGTACTGTTAAAGTCATATCCCTCACTGCCACTGCTGTACCAGTAAAAGTTTCTAGTGTGAGTGTACCCCTAGATATATATGTGTATATACACCAAAAAATACTACATTAAAGAAAAAAATAGCAAATGAATGGCTAAGTCATGCAATTAACAGGTATTTGTATTGGTTAGCTTTTTAGTGAGCATCAATTAGAAACATAAATACAGTTTGGGCAGTGTGGCCACCTTCAGTTACATGGTACCTGAAGTTAAGTAGATACTAGCAAAAACAAAGAACCCTGAAAACATTATTGATGTTTTAAAACCACAAAAAATGTCCCTTCACATGTCTACCCTACAATCAGAGGTCTGACTGCAGCACGTGTAGACATACCTGGGCTAGCTCAGGTACCAACAGCAGTGAAGTTGCAGCAATGCAGACTTTGCTGTGGGCTAGCTACTCAAGTAGGTACCTAGAATCTTTGGCAGGCTTGTGCACCCCACACTGAAGTCTCCATGGCTGCGGCTTCATTGCTGTTGATATTTACGCTAGCTAGATTAAAGCAAATTTAGGAATGTCTGTACATCCTGCAATCACACCTCTATTTGCAAAGTAGACATGCCCTCCATAGCTCAGGGCTTGTCTAAGCAGTGTTTTGTACTGCTATAGCTAGATTAGTTTTAAGCCCTGTCTATGCTAGAAAAGTTTTGCTGGCATAAGCTATACCAGCAAAAACTCTGAGTGGAGATGCAGTTTTTGCCGATATAAAAATTCTTTTGCTGGTATAGTATTAATCAGTTTTCCGAGACATAAGCTATAACAGCAGAAGACCTACTATGCTCGTGTAAACTGGGCCTACGCTAGAAACTTAAGCAGGCGTTGCTATGTCAGTGGGGGGGGGGGGGAGAAATCA
The DNA here is from genome assembly GCF_965140295.1 of Lepidochelys olivacea. Taxonomy (NCBI): domain Eukaryota; kingdom Metazoa; phylum Chordata; order Testudines; family Cheloniidae; genus Lepidochelys; species Lepidochelys olivacea. The sequence goes on from NC_140416.1 coordinate 107,990,228, forward strand.
CCCCTAACCAACATAACTATGTCAGTATGAATATTAAACTTGGACCAAGCCTCAGAAACTGATATGGCTAAAACTGGACAACCCCCTAGGGAGGATGCAGTTATACCAGTATAAAGATGTTTAAAGCAGTCCAAAACCTGTGTGTAGACCAGCCCTCATCATTCTTGTGACATCAGTCATGACTTTATGCGTTTCACTTATCAGTCTTCTAGGGCAGAGAGAACATTTTAATTTAAATAAAGTGTGGGATTTGGGTCATTTTGGGGAATAAAATATTTTACTCCTGCTGGAATTCTGTGCCACTGCACAGTGCAGAATTTGCGCAGAATTAATGTTCCCTACAGAATTTTATTTTTTCACACAACTTGTGATTTCCACTAAAATGCTTTCTTTTTCCAGTTTTGTGTGTTTCAAATGTATTTGTTACATACAGTGGAACCCTGATTATCCAATTTAACTGGAACTGGGGCCAGATTGGATAACCAAAAATCTGGATAAACTGGAAAATGGGTGGAGGGGCTCCCACTGTCACCCCCTGCCACCCAGGACCGACAGTGGGAGCCTCAGCTGACCTACACTTTCTGAATCATGTTTGTTGCCTGTATTGTTACATACATACTTGCTGACAGGTATTTTGAATAAATTACCAAAATAATAGAAACTGTTGTGATTATATAGTATTATTTTGACAAATAAAATACACAGAATTTTGCAGAATTTAAAACTGTTATGCACAGAATTTTTAATCTTTTGGAGCAGAATTCCCCCAGGAGTAATCTTTTTCAGGACTTCTGTAAACAAATCCTTTTTATTGATATTCCTCCCCCCCCCCCTTTTTTTTTTTTTTGCAGGTCTCCTCTAAACTTGAATGTACTTTTCTGTTTCCCTTTTTAAAATGTTTTGTGGCCACAAGGTGGCATAATTGCTTTACTAATGGTCTGTGCTGCAGTTTGGCCAGTACTGGGAGACGCAGCAATGCTGTTGTTCATTTTTATAGCAAAGGGTGTTTGGGGTTTTTTTTCTGTTTCCATCACATTTTTGAGTTGAAAATTTATTTCATATTTTGTGTATGAATGATCCACATTCGATTTATTATACAAAATAGATTTATTCTGCATCTTTTTGGTGGAGGAGGAAAAAATCTACAGCTACAATCAAAATCTTACACGGTCTAGCATTGATCAAACAGTAGGAAGCACACTACAGCAGACTGCTAAGGCTGCTGCTGTGTCCTTATTTCACCCTGTTCTCTCAGGGTATTACATCACGTAGTATGCAAAGTGTTCAGAGTCTCCTGCAGTACCTCAGTAAAAGGGGTGAATTGAGGTTACAGTCGCAGCTCTACCTCTGCATTCTCTTTGCTTTCTCCAGGTTTTCTCTCTCCTGCAAACCCTGTCTGGGGTCCATGGTTCTTCTAGGCATGAAGTGACATTTGTGAAGCTGTCAGGAAGCAAATATTTATTTTGGGGACAATTCCACAGAAATATGTCCTCTATGGAGTGTTGTTTTATATTTGATGGAATGTGCCCAGGAAAAAGCTGCTTCCAAGCATTTCCTATCTTTCAGATAATAGACCCTTAAATAAACATTCCCTTGTTATGTATTTAAAATCATTCAAATCTTTGGTCTTAGAGTTGGGACTGTAATGAGGAGCAGTGCAGCTATTTATTCCAATCCCCGTCCTTCTAGCAGCTAACAAAGTCTCCTTTAGTGCCTGTGCATTACTGAATAATACCCACAGTACTTAGGCAGCTAGCTAGCTAAAAGCCAGGACATGCAGTATAGGTGGAGATAGGGTTTCCAGTGAGATTAAGGGAGACGTGCACCGGTGGGAAACCTAGCAAGTATCCCCTCCCCCCCCCCCCCCCAGATGCTGGGGGACTGTCTCTTCCCTTTCTCTCCTTCCCCACTGATGTTGGGTTGGGTGCAACCTGTCCATTTCCTTCAGTGCGTGCCCTAACAGCTCCCACTTGCACTGGAGAGAGGTGATTAGCAAGTGTCTAAATGTTTCCCACTTTTTTCTGCCTGCAGCATACAGGCAGAGCTGGGTGCCATTAGCAGGAGCATTTTTCTCTTCCAGCCTTTTATGCCTGACCATCCTCCTGGGAGGTGGAGGGAACAGACGAATTGGGCATGGATAGCTGCAGACTTGGGATCTTTGGATAAGCACATGCTTCCCACCCTGTGTGCTGGCCAGAGCAGAACATTTTGAGGGGGGTGAGTTTGCTCTTATGCATCAGCCAAGCACAAAATGCATGAAAGGAGGAGCCTTCTTAAAGATGTACAGGAATCTTCCTTTTACACAATCTGGTTTCTAATAGCAACAAGGGCCCTCATAGGAATCAGACACTTCATTTGTCACATAACTGTCATTTCTTAAGCATCATTGTCTTGGTCTACACTGGAAAGTCTGGCTGGCATAGTTATGTCCGTTAGGCCATGGCTCTCAACCTTTCCTGGCTACTGTACCCCTTTCAGGAGTCTGATTTGTCTTGCGTACCCCCCACATTTCACCTCACTTAAACTACTTGCTTACAAAATCAGGCATAAAAATACAAAAGTGTCACAGCACACTATTACTGAAAAATTGCTTATTCTCATTTGTACTATATAGTTATAAATCATTTGGAATATAAATATTCTACTTACGTTTCAGTGTATAGTATAGAGCAGTATAAACAAGTCATTGTCTATCTGAAATTTTAGATTGTACTGGCTTCGCGCGTGCTTTTTACGTAGCTTGTTGTAAAACTAGGCACACATCTAGATGAGTTGAGTACCCCCTGGAAGCCCTCTGCATACCCCCCAGGGATCCATGTGCGCCTAGTTGAGAACCACTGAGTTATGCCATGTCTAGACTACAGAATTCTCGACCTAACTTACATCTGCCTAAAGCCACTGCAGGTATTAAATTGCTTGTGTGTGTGTGTACAATTGGGTCCTTGTGTCGGTGGTGTATGTCCTCACCAGGAGTGCTTGTATCGATTGTATTGCCATTGTGGGATAGTTCCTAAAAGCCAGTAACAGTTGACATAAGCAACACAGTGTTACACTGACACTGCGTCAACCCAGTTACATTGACTGTGCCTCTGCGCCGCTCAGGGAGGTGGTGTTACTAAATCGGCGTAGAGGGGCACTTATGTCTGGGGGAGCCAAATTTAAGCGAAGACCCTTCCACAGCTAGGTTGACACAAGGCAGCTTATGTCGATCTAACCCTGTACTGTACACCAGGCCTTAGGAGTGTGACCCTGTCCCTGCAACAGGCATAGTTGTGCTGGCAGAAGCCCTAGTACAGACACAGGGTAGGTCTACACTTAAAATACTACATCGGCACAGCTGCGCCACTGTAATGCTTTAATGAAAATGCTCTGTGCTGAGGGGGAAAGAGTTCTCCCATCAGCATAGTTAATCCGCCTTTCTGAGAGGCTTCATGAGAAGCCCTCCTGCTGACATAGCGCTGTCTACACTGGGGGTTAGGTCAGTATAATTATGTCACTCAGGGGTGTGAAAGTCTGTAGTGTAGACCAGACCACAGTTATACTGGCAAAAAGGCAATGTGCTAGTGTAGCCTTGGCTGTGTCTACACTGGAAAGGCTACAGTGGCACAGCTGCAGCAACAACAGGTTCCATTGCTGTAGTAGATCCATCTCTGAGAGGTGGGTAGGTAGCTAGGTCGATGGAAGAACTCTGTTGACCCAGTGCTGCCTATGCTGGAGCTTAGGTTGGATTAACTATGTCTCTTAGGGGTGTGAGTTTTTTTCATAGGCCTGAGTGATTAGCCAGGTTGACCTAACTTTATAGTGCAGACCAGCCCTTAGGGTCTGTCTACGCTTCAAGCAGAGGTCTGACTGCCACACGTGTAGACATACCTAAACTAGCTTTAGGACTTGTCTTTGCTGAGAACTTACATTGGCAGAGCGACGTCCTTCAAGGGTGTGAGAAGTCCCCCTGAGAGATGTAGCTATGTCAACCTAACCCAAAGTGTAGACAGTACTAGGTCGCTGGAAGAATTCTTCTGTCGACCTAGCTGTCCCGTCTCGGGGAGGTGGAGCGCCTACGCTGACAGGAGAACCTTTCAGTCGGTGTAGGTAGTGTCGATGCTACAGAGGCGCCACTGCAGCAATTGAAGTGTAGACATACCCTCAATCTAGCCATTTTGGGTACCAAAGCTAGTTCAGGTACGTCTACACATGCTGTAGTCACACCTATGATTGTGGTGTAGGCACGCTCTTGAACACAATAGACTAGATTCCTCCTTGTTGTAACCACTCAGGTCACGGGTTACACTAGAAAGGAATGTGGTGCAGTAGTTCTATAAAGAAACCACTAGAATGTGCCTGCACTGTTTTTACAGCACAGCTTGTACTCAGCAAACTTCTGTTAGTCAGGTCTGGTTGCTTACATACTAACAGCAGCCAGCAGATTTTTCACGTGCATACACACACCCCTCACCTAAAGTCTTCCCTTCCTGGGAAGTCCTGCAGCAGGAGAGGTAGTCTCTCAAGTAGCTAGGGAGAGTTCCATGGTGGGCTTTCCATCTCAAGATGGAGACTGTGGGACCTGGATTCTGTACTGAATGAGGAAAGCACTGGTGAGATGGGTTCAGAGGGGTCTGCACTGCTAAGCAGAGGAGCTCCTATGCTTTGTACCGTTGAGTCTTTTTCAGGGTGAGTGGCTTAAATCCCAAGGAGGAGTTACAGTAATTGAGCTTGGAGGTTGCAAATGCCTAGATCACTGTGGGCAGGTCCAAGTCTTCCAGAATGCTGTGGAATTGTGTGACAAGGCCAAGATGGAAGTGTGTATGTTTTTGTGCGGCATATGTGGGACTGTAGCAATTCAAGTATCTGGTAATACTGAGGAGTTGAGTCTAAAAGGATTCAATGAGTGATTCAAGTCCATAAGCAATAGCATGGTCCTACTTAATGCAAAGGGTAATACCTGCAAGATAGGAGCAAAAAAATCTAGAATTGCCCAACACCTCTGAACCCTCAAAGTGTGAGCTCCAAAGAAAGAGTGAGCTAATACTTAGATGAGAAATGGCAGGCAGCATGAACTAAGTGGCCTCATTCACTGCTTGCAACTTCCTGGTTTATTGGCACAATAGATTATAACCCCCCCCCCTCCCTCCCACCATGCCCTTTCAGTATATGAAAGTTGCTATTCTACTGTTTGTTTTCCTCTCCTCTTCCTCCCTTCCCTTTGTCCTTCTTCCCCGGCACGCACCCACACCCATACCCTGTGCCTCCTGGCCAGCGTCCTGGTGTGATGCCCCTAGCAATTTGCTTCACCACATACTGAGTTCCTCTATAAAGTGACGAAGTTCTATTAATGTTGCTATTGCTATAGTGACCCCTCTTCCTGTCCTTTTTAGCTAGGTTTATAGAAAAGACCTTAATGAATGGTTTAAAAAAAATGTGTTTTGAATTGCTGTAGCTGTTAAAATGTTAATTTATTGGAAGGGAGAGCTCTTTAAATCTCCAAGGAGAAGAAATTAAGGATAAAAATGGTGAAATAATATCTGGAACTATAGATCTTTCCTCACTCAAAGAGCCAGTTACTGCTGCAATCCTTTACCCAAGTGATTGGCGTTCCCAAGAGCTTAGTACTATCTCTAGAACTTAACTGTTTTTGTTGGGCCTTAAGGCAAAGTACTTAATGAATCGCATAGAAAATATCTACATTAAGAAAAGTTAAGGGTGCATAGTCAGACACTCAAGCTGGGAAACATCCTAATTAAGGTTTCCTGTGTAACCCTAATTCTGCCCACTTGTGTGCTTGGATTGCGATATGCTCTTAATGGGATGTGATCACAAAATTTCCACAGGACTCCTCTCTCATTCGGGGGGCAGGATGGATGGTGCTTGGGGAATGATGCAACTGTACAGTATTTTTCAGTTTGTGGCCTCATGCTTTACTTACTGCACCCTGTCCAAGCTGCACTGAATATGGAACTGTTTGTTTTCTCATGGGCTTTTCCATGGCACTCATCACTATAGTAACCAGCTGCTTCACAAAGATTAATGAAATTATTTTTGCAGTGCCCATGAGTTTTTAGAAAGGTATTGTCCCAATTTTACAGATGGGGAGCTGAGACATGGATATCTAGGCCAAAATTAAGGGTCTACTAATATTGGGTGCCTCACTAAAGATGCTTAGGTTTGAGATATAGATATATATATTTTCCCCTTCTTCAAAAGCTGCTCAGCCCTCTCCATTCTTGTTGATTTCACTTGAAGAGCTCAGCATATCTGAAAACCAGACCTTAGGTGTTCCAAGATGAGCATCCAGAAAACAAGGAACCAACAGTTAGTTGAAGATTTTTGAGTTAAGTAATTTGTCCAGCAAGTAAAAAGCTTGTGACACAGCCAAAGAGAACAGAATTCAGGCAGGTGCATATCCTTTCTCTTTTTGCAGTCCCCTTGCCACTTTACTAATCACCTTTTAACTTCAGCTGCAAATCACAATAGTCCTATAAACAACTACCTGATTTGCCATCCATCCTATTCATGAAATGAAGCAGGAGTCCTTTGTGGTTATTAAAACAAACAAATGGTGATTGTCCTTAAAGACTGCGTATTGTGATACATGAGCAAAGGGACAGAATTAGGTTATATGAGCAAGACTAAATTAAATATCTTTGCTGGTTGAAACCCTCAGCTGTTTCTGGCCATGAAGAATGCAGTCTTATGGACTGATTCTTGCAAGAGCCTAATGGGAAAGTATTAGAACAGGATACCGTGTGGTTCTTTTTTGTTGCTTGCATGTTTTTTAAATATAACTAACTCTTTCCCCAAGTTCTGTACAGGGGATGTGAAGTCCGTTACTGGGCAATAGGTGAATGGTATGGGTAATAATTAACCATTAGCCTCCTCCCTGTTTGGACTCAAAGCAGCTGAATTTTATATCCTCTGTTGTAGACTAGAAAGTGAGGCAAGGCCCATGTGTGAAATGTCTTCAGGACCTATTTTTATTTTTCAGTGGATGAATACATTGCCATTGCTAAAGAGAAACATGGATACAACATGGAACAGGTAACAAAAACGATTATTTGCATTTCTGTATTTAAACTGACCTTTTTTTCCCAGTAGGTACTAGAACCTGATTTAAAGCAAACTGCCACACTGCAAACTTTCTTCCTTCCACTCATCCAGCATAGTAATACATTTCTTTTCTGAGGACATGCAGTTCATCCTAATTTATTAATGATAGTCACTAAAACGCCCAAATTTCAGTGTTTTGATGCACACCTCCCATTGATTTTCAGAGGTATTTGGCCTTGTGTTGCAGTCTGATTTATGTCTATGTTGGTAAAATTCTGGTCTCATTGCAGCCCATGACAAGGCTCTCCTTTACTTGAGTGAGGCCCAGATTTCACTCTGGCTTTTTCGGTCTCCTGCTTAAGACGCATCTCGACAAACACTTGGACAGTTGGGTAGCTTCATGCACCTGAGAAGTTCTTCTGAATTAAGTGGGACGTCTCGTGTGCATTAAGTTATGTGGTGGGGAGGAGGGATGAGTTCTGCTGGTTTATTATATTGGGAATAAAGGTATTGTCTCTACTGGAGGACTTTGACTTGAGAATTAGAGAAATTATGTCCTTGCAAGAGCAATGGGACTGAAGAGTGAGTGATTAAGAGGGGAAGAGGTTTTAGTCAGATGACCAAACCCTCATTTTTGTGTTAGCCATTGAAAGTGTAGGTCTTAAACATTCTTGAGAAGAGACATCTTAAAGTTCCTCTTCGAGTACTTGCTCATGTGTATTCCACAGTAGGTGTTGCGTGCACGCCACATGTACCGGTGCCGGAAGTTTTTCCCTCAGCAGTACCCGTAAAGGGGGGAGCACCTCTGCGACCCCTGGAGTGGCGCCTCTATATCGCGCTATAAGGGGGACCGCGAGCTCCCCCACCCTCAGTTCCTTCTTGCCACCAGAGAAGGTGCATCGGAAATTCTTGCTCCAGCGTTCCTGCAGCCTTTCCAGTTGATCTTAGTGGTACCTTTAGCTAGTTGTTAGTAACTCATGGAAAGTAGTTTCTCAGTTGTTAGAGTGGGCCCAGGGCATGCCCCATGCCCCAGGCTTAAAGTCATGTGACTCCTGTCGCCATTCCATGCCAAGGAGCGATCTGTATGCTGAGTGTCTCCGCTGCTTGGGCCAAACTCATGTGAGTGAACGCTGTAAGATCTGCAGGTCTTTCAAGCTGCAAACTAAGAAGGAGAGAGACATCAGGCTTCACGCTCTTCTCATGGAATCGGCATTCTCTCAACGCCGGTACGCTGTGTGGACTCGGCACCGGGCACCGCATCGTCGGTGCGCAGCGAAACCCCCTCCACCAGTCGGCACCGTTCCCCTTCCAAGAAACAAAGGAAGAGCTCGACTTCGCAGCGGTGCTGAGAGAAGGAAGGGGGAGAGGTTGGTCCCGCGTTGGGCAGCCCTCTGTCCCCCCCGGGCTCAAAACCACCGAGTTGTGCTAAGTGGAGTAGCCCGGCAGCGCTGACACGCGACTCTCCCGCAGTCAGGATGCCATTGACGCCAGAGGCTCTACAGGCCGAACGTGACAGCCTGAGCTTGCCAGTGCCTGGGGCGCCGCCGGTGGTGGGCCCCCAGTCCTGAGGCAAACCAGCACTGGGCGCTCAACAGGACTCCCCAGCACGGCGCAGCTCTCACTCTGAAGACCGTTCTCTGCTTCGTTCGGTACGCAGCGACCGGTTTGCTCGCAGCTCGCGTCCACCACCCTCGACGCCAACCGGGGTTCCATCCGGGCAGGAGTCCCCGGGTCCCTCCACGCCACGAAGCAGCGGATGCAGGCATCGAGATAGGCGTTGAAGGTGCGCCTCTTCATGATGTAGCTATCGTAGCTGGTCTCTGTGCGACCAACGTTGATGCTCCTGGTCAAGCTCCCGCTCTGTCAGCTGTCGTACGCGGGGCTCCTGCCGCGTGTCACCGACACCGCAGCTCCCGGCACCGAAGCGAGTCTTGGGACAGTACTTCCGGCGGGTACCGTTCCTTGACGTCAATGTCCCAGTCCCGTGGAAGACAGCATCGTGGGCACCACTGCTCCCACCGCTCCTATGGTACCGTTCGGTCGGTGGTGACCTTGGCACCCAGCCCCCCCCTCGCTGGGCTGTACTGCTCAGCCAGACCAGATAGTGGCACCGGGCCCGCAGCATGAACAGTGGCAAGGGGCCCCATGGAAGGGACAATGGTGTAAATGGGCACAGTGGCCGCCAATGCCCACCCAGGTGGGGGACTCCCTTGGTGGCCAGGTCGTCCGAGGCCCTGTTGGCCTTGCTATCTAGGCAGAGGGACAAGTCAACAGGTTTTGAGTTGTCGGCTCCGCGCCTGGACTCCGACCTGAGGGTTGATCCCCTGGCACAGGCTGAGGCCTACAGCCCCATGCTAGCCTCCTCTCCTGAACCGGATGACACCATCACGGCACCGCTGCCCTCTGCTCCACAGGAAGACTTTAGGGCGCATCAAGACCTGCTAACGCGGGTGGCGTCGAGCCTCCAGCTGCAGGCCGAGGAGATGGAGGGCCTGTCTCATTCCCTCTTTAATGTACTGTCCCCCTCCGTGTCGGGCTGTGTGGCTTTACCCCTTCCCCAAGGTGTAGCCAACTTCTCCAATGCCTTGTGGCTAACTCTTGCCCCTCTGGCACCAATTTCCAGGAAGGCTGAGAGGAAGTATTTTGTGCCAGCCAAGAACCATGAATACCTCAACTCTCTGGTGGTGGAATCTGTGAACCACCAGGAGTGGAAGGGCCAGCCCGCGGCCACCCCACAAGAATAAAGACGCCGGGAGACTAGACTCCTTTGGTAGAAAACTTTACTCCTCTTAGAGTTTCCAGCTCAGGGTGGCCACCATCAGGCCTTACTGAGCCATTATGATTTTAATTTATGGGAGTCCCTGCCAAAGTTCGAGCCACTCCTCCCAGAGCCGGATAGGAAGGACTTTAAGGCATTGGTGGACGAAGGGGCGATGGCAGCCAAAGCTGCCCTGCAGGCAGTGGCAGAGACGGCGGCTTGCTTGATGGCCTCCGCGATCTCCATGCGCAGGGCATCATGGCTCCTCCTGTCCAGGCTTTCGGCAGAGGCCCAGTCCCTCACGCAGGACCTGCCGTTCGACAGGAAGGCCCTGTTTGCCAAACAGACGGACGTCAGGCTGCACGGTATGAAAGACTCTCACACCACCCTGCAGACCTTGGGCCTGTACGTCCCTCCGGCTAAGGACAAGGCCAGACCGCAAACGTTGGCTCACTCTGCACAGAGCAGATATGAGCCCCTTACAAGAGGCCAAGAGAACCAAAAGTGCCGGCCTCAACGACAGTCCTGCTCTGCCCCATAGCCCGGGCCCTCTAAGGTCAAGAGGCAGGGGAAGAGGCGGTTTTGACTATTTGCAGGGGGGAACCAGGGTAGTTGCCATGGAAACCCCCTACTAATAAAGTTTGTGTTTAGCAACCGATTGTCTGCCTTCCATGGGGAGTGGTCACAAATAACCTCGGACCGCTGGGTCCTCAGCACCATTTCCAAGGGCTACATGTTGCAGTTCAGTTCACCCCTGCCCAACCACCCCCCGATCCTGGTGGGCTTGGGGGACCCAGAGCACGTTCACCTCCTACGTCAGGAGGTGGAACGACTACTATGCCTGGGGGAGATGGAGAGAGTGCCAGTAGAACTCCAGGGCAGGGGCTTCTACTCCCTATATTTCCTGATCCCAAAGATGAAAGGAGGTCTCAGGCCCATCCTAGAACTGAGGAATCTCAATCGGTTTATGGTCCGCTCCAAGTTCCTCATGGTATCCCTGGCTTCTATTATCGCAGCCCTGGACCTTCAGGATGCATATTTCCACATCCATATTTTCAAAGGGCACAGGCGCTTCCTCAGTTTCCTGGGGGGCCCGACCACTACCAGTTCACGGTTCTCCCATTTGGCTTATCCACGGTGCCCAGGCTGTTCACAAAGTGTATGGCGATGGTGGCAGCCTACCTCAGACGAGAAGGGGTCCAGATGTTCCCATATCTGGACGATTGGCTTCTCAAGGGCAACTCACTGTCTCAGGTGAGGGCCCGTGTGGATCTGCTCCTGTCTACATGCACCAATCTCGGTCTGTTTGTAAACGAGAACAAATCAACACTGGTCCCGGTGCAGCACATAGAATTCATAGGGGCACTACTGGACTCCTTAAGGGCCACAGCCTTTCTCCCAGTGGCCAGCTTCGAAACCCTCAAAGGTCTCATCACCTCGGTCACGGCTTTTTATGGTGACAACAGCAAAGGGCGTGCCTTCAGATCCTGGGACACATGGCAGCGTGCATGTATGTGGTCTGCCACGCCAGGTTCTGAATGAGGCCCCTCCAGCTATGGCTAGCCTCCCACTTCTCCCAGGCACGGGACGGCCTGGACAAGGCCCTCACGGTACCGACCCCGGTAATTGCCTCCCTACAATGGTGGTCCTCCCCGGGCAACATGCTCCAGGGGGCTCCTTTCTGGGAGACAGCCCCATCAATAGACCTGGTTTCCAATGCGTCAGACTTGGGCTGGGGAGCCCACATAGGGAACATGCAAACCCAAGGGATGTGGTCAACCTTGGACATGTCCCTCCATATAAATGTCAGGGAGCTCAGGGCGATACGGTTGGCATGTGTGGCTTTCATCATGCAGCTTCACGGCAAGGTGGTCAGAGTCCTTACGGCAACACCGCTGTGATGTTCTACATCAACAGGCAAGGTGGGGCATTTCCCTGAGGGCTTTCCACCTACCGGGCGCCCACAATACACAGGCCGATTGCCTCAGCAGGGTTTTCTTCCCCCATTATGAGTGGTCGCTCCACTCAGAGGTCACTCACCGGCTCTTTCGAGAGTGGGGAATTCCCCACATGGACCTGTTTGCGACCCGCCAGAACTGGCATTGCCCCCAGTTTTGTTCCGGGGGGGGGGTGTGTGGCTTGGGAAGGGATGCAATCTCAGATGCCTTCCTCCTGCAGTGGTTGGACCAGCTTTTCTGTGCTTTTCCACCATTTCCCCTTATAGGGAAAGATCTAGAAAAAGTGAAAGCAGACAAGGCACGTATCATCCTTATTGCCCCAGCCTGGTCCCGTCAATACTAGTACGGGACCCTACTGGACCTCAGGTGGTCCCTCAGAGGAGGTTGCCACTTCGCCCAGACCTCCTCTCCCAGAATGGGGGCTGCCTCCTTCATCCCAATCTGACCGCTCTCCGCTTGACAGCATGGCTGCTCAGTGGCTAGACGAGGAGGAGAGGAGGTATTCTGAGGAAGTCAGGCAGGTCCTCCTGGGAAGTAGGAAGCCATCCACACACCGGACGTACCTGGCGAAGTGGTCCAGATTTTCTAGGTGGGTGGGGGAGCGGGGAGTCTCCCCATCGTCCGCACCGCTCCAGTTTATCCTTGAGTACCTCCTGTCCCTTAGGACCCAAGGGCTGGCACCCGCCTCTGTCAGAGTACGCTTGGTGGCCATATCGGCCTTCGACACGCCGGTGGAAGGGTACTTGGTCTTCTCCCATAATATGACCTCCCGCTTCCTGAAAGGCCTTGACCGTTCATTCCCGTATACTAGACCCCATGTACCACAATGGGACCTAGACCTGGTGGAGTTCCGCCTCATGGGACCTCCCTCTGAACCCTTGGTCACGTGTTCCTGGTCTCCCCTCTCCTGGAAGGTAGCCTGCCTTGTAGCAATCACGTCAGCCCGACGTGTCTAAAGCTCAGGGCCTTGACCTCGGAACCTCCATATACAGTCTTCCACAAGGATAAGGTTCAGCTTTGCCCATGCCCTGCATTCCTCCCGAAGGTGGTCTCCGCCTTCCATATGGAACAGGACATCTTCCTTCCCGTGGTCTGTCCCAAGCCCCATTCCTCCAGTGAGGAACGCCGCCTCCACACGCTCAATGTGAGCAGGGCACTGGCCTTCTACCTGGATCGGACTAAACCGTTCTGTAAATCCTCGCAACTCTTCGTTGCCTTCGTTCCACCCAGCGCCTTTCTCACTGGATCACCGTGTGCAGACGCACGTGCTATGATCTGGCAGGGGTTCCCCCGCCACCAATCGTCAGGGTGCACTCAATGAGGGCTCAGGCCTCGTCGGCTGCCTATGTAGCCCATGTCCCTATCCAGGACATCTGTAGGGCTGCCATCTGGTCTTCAGTTCACACGTTCACTATGTATAATGTGATAGTCTCCCAGACTAGGGATGATGCTGGGTTCGGCAGAGCAGTACTGCGTCCCAGGAACTAGTGAACTCCTACCCACAGATATAGCTTGGAATCATCTACTGTAGAATACACATGAGCAATCACTCAAAGAAGAAAAGACAGTTCCTTCGAGATGTGTTGCTCATGTCTATTCCACATCCCGCCCTTCTTCCCTCTGTCAGAGTTGTCTGGCAAGAAGGAACCAAGGGTGGGAGGAGCTCGTGGCCTCCCTTATAGCACGATATAGAGGTGCAACTCCAGGGGTTGCAGCAGTGCTTCCCCCCCCCCCCCCCCGGGTACTGCTAAGGGAAAAACTTCCGGCACCGGTGCACATGGTGCATACGCACACCTACTGTGGAATAGACATGAGCAACACATCTCAAAGAACACCAGTTACGGAACAGGTAACTGTCTTTTTCAGCGTCCCTGCTGTTAAGGTGTGAGAAACCATACAAATACATGTGCTCTGAGCTGTCCATCAGATGCTCCAGCAAAACCAGAGAAGATCAGAAATAACATTCATGATATTTCTAGGACCAAAAATAATAATAATTAATAATAAAAACCCTTAAAGCAGTGAATAGCCACAAGCCTAATTCTTGCCTCTTTTTTTTTTAAACATAGATAACCTTTAAGGTTGAGATAGGTGTGTTTGTTCTAATATGTGAAGTCATGAATAACTTCCTCAAAAAAGGTTTCAGAGTAGCAGTCGTGTTAGTCTGTATCCGCAAAAAGAAAAGGAGTACTTGTGGCGCCGTAGAGACTAACAAATTTATTTGAGCATAAGCTTTCGTTGCATCCGATGAAGTGAGCTGTAGCTCACGAAAGCTTATGCTCAAATAAATTTGTTAGTCTCTAAGGTGCCACAAGTCCTCCTGTTCTTTTTCCTCAAAAAACTAAGCCCTACATATTTGAGTGACCTTCTATTCGATTTTAGTCGAAAGGTGAATGTTTCTGGAAAGTGAAAACTGATCAGACTTTGTTTAAAATTAAAACTCTTATAAAACTGAGGTGCAGCCAGGTGCCAGGTCTGAAGCTTTAAACACTGAAGACACACTTTTGTTTTTAGACAACTCTCGCAACGTCTAAAGTTTGAAAACATGTCTTCTCCTTGAACAGAAGGATTTTTGTGGCTGTGATGCTGTGACCAGAAGGGAGAGTGGGATGGGAACGTCTGGTTAAGGGGAGAGAGGAAGGAGAAAAGTATGTGTTTGTGCTACTGGGCTCTCTGGATTGTGGCATGTTGACTCACTGAGCTATGTAACTATGTGCTTGAATGATCAGTACCATCTGGCACTTTCTAAGCTCTGTGTTGTCCCACTGTTCACTTGTCATGATTTGAGCCTATGATCAGCCAGGCTGGTGGCAATTGAGCATTTGCTGTCAGGTTTACAGTGATCTGTGAAATGAGCTGATGGACTCTGTCCAGTTGCCTTCTCATTATCCTACTAAATGAATTTGTCCTGTTCCCAGCCATTTCTTCTTGGTCCTTAGGTCTCATTCTGATCTCTCACTGGGAGGGGTAGATTATCCCACATCTGCCTACAGTGGGGTTCTTACCCCTTTCTCTGAAGTATCTGGTACTGGCCACTATCAGAAACAGAATGCTAGAGTAGGGGGATCTTGAGTCTGATCCAGTATAGCAATTAATAGACTTAAACGAGAAACTGCAGAACTGAAATTAATTTGCAAACTGGACACCATCAAATTAGGCCTGAACAGAGACTGGGAGTGGATGGGTCACTACAGAAACTAAATCAATTTGTTAGTCTCTAAGGTGCCACAAGTACCCCTCCTTGTTTTTACAAAAACTAATTTTACGTTGCTAAATACTCACACCTTCTTGTCAACTGTTTCAAATGGGCCACCTTGTTTACATTGGCCTCGTTAACACTACAGATGTGATTTCCACTCCTCCTTGTCAACTGTTGAGAATTGCCTACTTCCAACTTAAATTGAATTGGCTCGTTAGCACTGACTCCCACTTGATAAAGCAACTCCCGTCTTTTTATATGCTGTGTATTTATACCTCCCTGCTGTATGTTCCACTCCATGCATCTGATGAAGTGGGTTTTAGCCCACAAAAGCTTATGCCCAAATAAATTTGTTAGTCTCTAAAGTGCCGCAAGGACTCCTCATTATTTTTGCTGTTACAGACTAACACGGCTACCCTCTGAATCCTATGTTCCTGTTTCTTCATAATGAATTGTCCTGGGGTGGTAAAAATGGAAGAGAACCTTCCACTGTTCTTCCTTTGCAGGACAGCATATGCCCCAAAGACTTAGGTGGTCCTCGAATTTGAAAACCAAGCACTGCTAGGAAATACACAGAATGTCCTTCCAGGATGGTTATTTTATGCAAATAGTCCTACTGATCCAATGTTATAGAAATTCTATTTTTGAAATTGGCCTTTCCCAGGAAAAAATTGCAAAACCATGGACACTTCCCCTTTCAGATTGATGTTAGACATGAGATCCTTTGAAGGGGAAGAGTGAGAATTTGAGGGAACCATTCAAGCCTAGACAACCTGCTTTAGGACTTTTGCCTCTGGCTCTGAGCTTATTAGGTGGTGGCAAGCATTTGACCATGTGTGTGCGCACACACACTGCTGGGAGCCACTCCTCGAGGGCTCAGGACACTATAGCAGGTGGCAGCCTAGAAGATCCCAAGTGTGGGGTGAGCCAAAGAGGCAATGACCTTGCAAAGCTTGCTCCCTCCCAGGCTCAGTGCAGCAGAGGAGGAGATAGCAATTGCCTTGAGGATCCTGCCCTCCATCACTTGTAGAGACACAGGTGCCAGCGTGTTGATGGAGTAGTAGGGAGCAGGTTTCTCTGGAAGGGTGAATGGGACTCTTGCTGAAAGCTCAGCTGTCTGCTGGGCTTCATGTCCAGCTGGCTGCATTTGTTCTGTATGCAACTTGTCTGCTCTAGCCCTCTCCTTCTCTCCCTCACTTGTAGCTGGGTTCCGTGTCCACAGCTAAATGGATACATGGGGGGGGGGGGGGGGGGTAGAAGAACTTTGAATTGGTAAATATCTGTGGGCACTATTGCTAGTGGTGTAAAAGCAGCTTATATGTAAAATGTCTTCCTTCTAGAAATAATGTCTGTTTAAAAAAATATTGTAAGTGTTCAGAGCCTGACCTATTAAAAAAAAAAAAAAATTCACACTGGTGTTCCATGCCCTTTGTCAGAGGTTGTCTGGGCCAACTTCTCCTCTTTAAGAACATTTACCACTTTTTCCCTTTCAGCAGATCTCCTCTTTGTGTAATGTATTTCTGTACTAATGTCCAGGTTATGTTGCTTCACACAGGGATATTTGGGGAGGTGCCCAGGTGAGACTGAGTCTGATATTAAAAAAGAAGAAACCGTAACGCTTGTAAAATCTTCCATGTGCCTCTATACTAGCTAGTTAAGCTCTCCCCTCCCAACTGCCTAGTCGTAATTTTTTTAATTCACGTGACATCTTCAAAACCGTGGCGTGTTACGACTCTTCTGGTTCTGTATCATAATGAAGGGGAAGAAATCTAGATATTTAGCAGGGAGAGTCTAGTTTCATGAGGAAGAGATCTGGGGTGAGGCAAGCATTTAGTCATATAGTTGCAGAATCTACTGGAGCGAGAACTTTGTGCCCAGAAAGGAACTGTTTTTTTGCATAGCAAAGTGGGATGGGGAAACCCCAGTTTCAAAGGTAGCACTGTCAGTCTGAATGGACTGGGTGAAACTACTAGATGGGGGGAATTATGGTGGCAGAACCAGAGTCAACTTTGCATATGTCAGACAGGTAATATTTTAGTCAGCGGATTGGGGATCGTTTTCACTTAACAGCAGTTCTGAAACAAGTTGAAACATTTTATTTTAAATATTTGTAGCATGTTAGGGTCAGGCCCTTCTGAAATGACTCTGGGGAGGCTAATTGCACCAAAAATAATCACCCCATCAGAGTGGAAGATCAGAATGCCCTTTTACCATCCACCTCCGGAGGGTGGTACATTTTGAGTGAACCCCTCTTAGAGGGCTCACTAGGGCAAGCATTCATTCGTGCCGGGGCGTACCGTGTGTGTAATTCAGTTTTCTGAACTGGAGACTCAGAGTTGCAACTGAAGGAGATGAAGTTAGGGGGAATAAATGATAGTCCCCTCCCCCCCCCTTCCAAATGATAGTGAGCTATGCCCCTGCTTTGTCAGGGGGTGCCCAAACAACAAATAAGACTGTCCCCTCCCTCCTCCAAAAAAGAGCACAAAAACACCTAATCAAATAGACAGGTATCAAGACTTGAACACTGGCTAACTCTGCCTGTAGTTTAGTTTTAATATCTGCTTTACACACATTTTTCTAGCTCTTTACTTTGTCCTTGGCTAAATTCTCTGTGTGCGCCATTTTTTGCTGGAAGCCCATTTTTATTTTTTAAACTAGCAAAAATGTCCACCCCACTTGCCTTTTCCTGCGGCAATCTCGAGCGGCCTTTCAGCAGTAGAACTCTTTCATTTTGCTGCTTACGCAATATGGGCCAGATTCTGATGCTCCACAGTCCAGAGTGGTGATGGATCAGATTCCAGGTTCTTGCTGTCACTTAAGCTTCTGCAGCCTCACACATGTGTATCTGAGGTCAGAGTCATGGCCCTTTTGTAACTTTTTTGTTGCCCTATTACTTGTATCAGTGTGAGGACTGTAAATTCCCTCTCTGCTCCCCCCTCCCCCCATTGTAACTCAGTTTCTCTTGTGTCCATGTTTCTTTCAGGCCCTTGGAATGCTCTTTTGGCACAAGCATAATATTGAGAAATCCTTGGCGGATTTGCCCAACTTTACTCCATTCCCAGATGAGTGGACAGTGGAAGACAAGGTCTTGTTCGAACAGGCCTTTAGTTTCCATGGGAAAACATTTCATAGAATTCAGCAGATGGTAAGTAGGATCATAATAATTAGACCTGGAAAAAACTGTTGAGGTCACCTTGTCCGCTACAGGATTGTTAGCAATCATGTAACTGCTCTTTTTGAAGACTGTCTGGTGTGGGGGTGGGGTTTTGGAGAAAAGCTTGACTCTGGCATTGTCATTCAGAGGACTATACTGTTTTGGGATGGGGGAGGGACTATTACTTTTATCACCTCACATTCCTCTAGCAGCAGACACAGAATCCGCATGTCCTGCAAAGAAAAAGTTTTCTAGAAGTAGAATCTGACTCTTACAATGTTGAGAGACAGTTCTGACTATAGAATTGGTAGTGCTTTTGATTTGTCACTCATGGGGCCACTCTTCCTTTTATTCGCAAAAAGAAAAGGAGTACTTGTGGCACCTGAGAGACTAACCAATTTATTTGAGCATAAGCTTTCGTGAGCTACAGCTCACTTCATCGGATGCATACCGTGGAAACTGCAGCAGACTTTATATATACACAGAGAATATGAAACAATACCTCCTCCCACCCCACTGTCCTGCTGGTAATAGCTTATCTAAAGTGATCATCAGGTGGGCCATTTCCAGCACAAATCCAGGTTTTCTCACCCTCCACCCCCCACACAAATTCACTCTCCTGCTGGTGATAGCCCATCCAAAGTGACAACTCTTTACACAATGTGCATGACAATCAAGTTGGGCTATTTCCTGCACAAATCCAGGTTTTCTCACATCCCCCCACCCCCATACACACACAAACTCACTCTCCTGCTGGTAATAGCTCATCCAAACTGACCACTCTCCAAGTTTAAATCCAAGTTAAACCAGACCATCTGGGGTGGGGGGGGGGTAGGAAAAAACAAGAGGACACAGGCTACCTTGCATAATGACTTAGCCACTCCCAGTCTCTATTTAAGCCTTGATTTAAACTTGGAGAGTGGTCAGTTTGGATGTATCACAAGTATCGAAAGCCAAAACTTTTGAAATTTTGATCCTTAAGTAAGAGGGACCTGACTTCCACCTATAGCTCCCTGATTTTTAATGGAACTTGGATCAGGCCTTTAAAGTTATTGTTGCACTCCGCATCACTCTGCGTGGGGTGAGGTGAGGGGCAAGAGTGATGCAGGTCTCTTCTAGGGCAGCCTGCAGAACTCAAATTAGTCAGCTACCTTAATACAGGTTTAGTTGCTTGATGGAAGGCAGGCTTATCATGTAGACATACAAGACAATGAGAATGAAAATATTACAACCTGCTACACGCTTATCAAAGGTTGTAGAAAGAACCAATATTGCATCCTTTTAAAACCTCTTTTGTTAATTGAATAGATATGGCTACCCTATGATGCTGGTTATGACTTTCCTGCTGGCTGTCATAGTATTTACCCTAGTATGGCCCATGTGATGTGAAAGCCAGGTAGTGCTGTACATGTAAACCTGTGAAGACTTGTAAAAAGTGTAACCATTTTATTTTCAGCTTCCTGACAAATCGATAGCCAGTTTGGTGAAATTTTACTATTCCTGGAAAAAGACAAGGACTAAAACCAGCGTGATGGACCGCCATGCTCGTAAACAAAAAAGGGAACGGGAAGAAAGGTACGTTTGCAGTGAGAGAGACTGTGTCTTGCCACTCATAAATCTTTTTATGATGATCCTGGAATTTCTGGTAGCCTGTGAAGAACTAGAACTAGGATTTTTTCCCCCAGACACTTCCTGGTGCCTCTTTCTCTCTCTTTTTATAACCAAAATCTGTGTCCATGTAAACATTCATGACCAAATTCTACCATCTGATTCACATGCAACTCTCGAGTCCCTGTAAAGGGAGATCACAATGGTAATTCAAGGGCAGGTTTTTAGCCTTAAATGTAACATTGCGTAGAATGGGAGCATGCACTAAGTGGAAGAATGTCAATGTTTGGCAGTCCCCTCTCCATTTTATCTACACACTTGTACCAGCAGAAAGCTGCTACCAGAAAAATGCTTTCAGGGCCAAATTCTCTACCCAGAGCAATGGTCGAGTAGACTGGCTTTGTGATGGGAAGAGGAGGAGAGAGAAGAGCTCACACTAGCTGTGGTGGATGAAATTCTGTACCCTCCCCTAAGCCACTGAGCTTCAACAGATTCTTTGTTCCCACTACTTCAGCCTCAGGCCTCAGCAGTCTCCATGGCTGCCGTGCCTACCACACACTGCAGCACCCTTCAGGAAGGTTTGGCTGATAGTTCATGTGTTTAGCTACACAGAAGCTTCCTGGAGATAGAGATCCTCTTTCTCTGGATATCCCCACTCGAACCTAGAGCAGTTGGGGCCTCGGTGGGCCATGGCTCCTTGGCACATTGAGGGGTTTAACCGTCTGCAAAGGTTCTCTGCGCATCCTCCTTGTCTTTCCTTTCTCTTGAAATACGTAGCAGTGGTGCTTTTGCCATGCTCCAGATGTTTCTTGTCCTTGTGAACAGGTACTCTTCCCAACCTGCTTTAAAACTCAATCTAGACATTTGTAGAGTTAGAACTTCTCTTAGAGCCACATCCGAGGAAAGTAGATACCTGTCACCAGCTGGCAATGCTCTGCACATGTCTTCCATCATACGGCTCCTATTTCATGACTGCTTAGCCCAGACCCTAGCTTTTGTGCCTCAAAAAGAAGATCCCTATAGGAAGAGGGTCATTCCCATGGTGGAGTTTATTGAACCACACTGCAACAATGAGCCAGCAAGACTGTCTTCATCTCGCAGCTGGATCCACCACATCTGCTTAATTGGAAGGAAGAGAGTGGGCTCAAAGGAGAACGCCACCATCCAACTAATCCCTTACTTGGTTGACTTTCCTTTATCCGTGCCTCCCTTTCATACTGTTATTTCTGGTTTTATTTATTAACTTTATTCAGTGGAAAAATAATTGTGTTTCCTAAAAGGAGCACTTGTTTGTAGTTCACACTATATAGTTTAGTATTCAAAAAGGCTGCATCTGGCATTTTTGTTCTATACTTGTAAACTGCACTGAAATTACTGCCACCAGGAAATATCTTTACTATAAAGACTTTTATAGATGGTGTATCTAAGGTGCTATAAACTTCATGGAGAGTGAATGGATGGGCTGCTCCATTTCTGAATTTCAAAGCCTTTGAGAGAAGCAACAGGAGCAGAGATACTTAGAGTATGTCTACACTAGGGAAACTACACCAGGTTAGCTATGTCTAAGCTGCTGGAAGGTTGTTTTTTTCCATCAAAGTAGGAAAACCACCACCCTGAATGACAGAAGCTATGTTGATGGAAGAATTTCTCCTTTGATTTAGCTACATCTACACCAAAGGATAGGCTGGCAAAGATACATGGGTCAGGAACGTAACTTATTCACACCCTGACCAACGTAGCTACTTTGACGTAAGTTTTAGGTGTCGACCAAGCCATAGTGTTTGCTTTCCATATTTAGCAAGCTAAAGAATGATTGGCAGGTTTTTAACTTGGCTATTCGATGTTTAACTAAGTAGAAAAAATGCAGGGAAAAATTATGGAACTTGTGTCCCTGCTTTGTGGGGGAGATAAGAGAGCTGTGCTGTCATTTGAGCTTGAGACTAGAATGTGTGAATTCTACAGCTAGTTTGTGTTCCAGGCCTGTTCACTTGTGGATTAAATTGTGCTTAGGTTAAGTAATGACTGTAATAAACCTTTGCAAAATGGGTTAAGTTTAGTGGTCTCAATCTAGTTTGTAGTGGTTTATGTGACCCTCTAGACACAAATTTCCAGCACAGTTGGCACCTTTTGGTGTTGGTCTCAGCAGACACCAAGGACTGAATCTGTGTGGAGGTAAAATTGCACTCTTGCCCTTTAGAGTTAAGGCTAATTAAAGGGGCAGTGAGCGGAATCTTGCCCTGCCATTGAATGTGTTCTGTGACTAAACAGAGGAATTCCCAAGACACCTTTCAGCAGCACTAAAATCACTTTTAAAATAACCTCAAACAAACTTGGGACTCGGTTTTCAAAACCTGTTCTCTTACTTGTGTGCCCAGAAGTGACAGAATTTGCATGCACAGACTAGCTTGGGAATCAGTTTTGTACAGGAAAGCATGCAGGGTTTGCATAAGTGACTGCAAATGAAAGACCGTTAACACCACCTTAAAATGTGTCCCTCAGTGACTGAGCAGGTGCATGTGTCTTGTTCATACTCTTCACTTGGTTTATAATTTAAAATAATAAAGCAAATAAAAACTGAAACCTAAATGGTGAGTAAATGACTGAGCTGTGCAGACAGTGTACTCTGGAATTTTAAGAGGGTATGTAGAATATAATGCTGACTTCTACAACTTGGCTAACTTAATGGGTTGCTGGATTTCATGGGACCAGTGAAACCTGCATGTGTCCTTTTTAAAATAAACATAACCCAGATAAGATTATCCTTGCACTCTGGGAACATCATAGAAAGTAGAGCAATTAACTTCAGCAATGTACGGTACACTAATTCTAAACCATACGTGGAAGTATACCTTAATGTGAATGGTAGTCAAACACTAAATTAGAATTCCAGTACAATTAAACTGGCTAGGTGTTCCAAGGTCAGATTCAGTATGGCCCCAATTTGATGCTGCTTATTATTATTATTCCGTAATTGTTAGAATATGCTTTCTCCCCCCCGCTCACCCCCCCCCCCAAGGAATTAAAGATGAGATTATGGGAGTGCTAAACATATGTATGGGTTTTGTTTGTTTGTTTTAAATCCCTGGGAGAACTAATTGTACATGTGGCTTTTTGTTACGTTTACAATTTTTAATTTAATGTATGAAATCCACGTTAAAGCTGTTTGCTCTAATTCTATATCGTTGTTTGTCTGAGTTTGCTTGAAGTTAAAAAATATTCAGCTAGTTCTCTTTGACTCTAACAGTTAGAGAATTCCTGACTTGTTTTTTAATTTTATTTTTGCCTTTGAGTGTGAACAGACTTCATTTTCAAATTTTGCCCAGATATACCACAGAAGAGTTTATGTAAAAGCTTTTAAATGAATGGTCCCTAATGTGGTTATTTTAAAGTGGTAATTGACTTTAAAATTCACCAAAAAGAAAAGCTGTGGGATTGAATGCTCCATCCATGCCTGACTTTCAGCAGACTATTGTAGAGAAATAGAAATTCTCATTGTAATATGGTCATGCCTTGCTTTTGTCTTTCAGTGAGGATGAAATGGAGGAAACAAATGGAACTAACCCTGTTGATATTGAAGTTGAACAAAACAAGGAGAGCAAAAAAGAGGTAGATTAGTTTTTTCCCCTAATACTGTACTGAAGGCTAATGAAAGTTTTCACCTGTTACTGTGAACTATTCTGTTGTGCCATGGAGGATCTGACAGTGCCCAGTTTTATTTGTGCTTATGCGTAGTTTTCACTCAGCACAGGAATAATAGTGACTCTCATTTCTGATTAGAGTAACTAGTACTCAAAATCCTCGATCCCATTTGAACTGAATGGCAAGACATTGAGTGACTTCAGCAGGGTCAGGATTTCACCTGAAGTGGCTAACAACAAAGGAGAAAGATTATGTGTGGTTGTGAGTGTTCCCTTCCCCCTTCCAAAGGGGCCTTGACCTGGAAGCTGACATTTTGCATATGGGCAACACAACAGGGCTGTTTCCCCCGAATCCTTGTTTGTAAATTGGGGAGGTAGCATGGGGGGGGCATTGACTATTAAAATTGTTGTGCTCAAATGTACGTGTTACCTTTGAAAATTTGGCCCATAGTGTTTTAACAGGAAGTTGGAGGGAGAAAATAGTTAACATGTTTTTAACTGTAATCCTGTAACAGGGGTTGGAACATACGCTTACTGCTACATGTCAGTTCTTTTGATGTTACCTGTTTTATTAAAATAGCTGTTAGGGGAATTAAGTGACCTAATGAAAGACTTCTTTTCCTCCCTAGTAGAAAAAGAACATTATAGTCAAGACACATCAGGTTGAAGTTAACTTAAGCTCTCAGTCCTTGCAGGCATTTTCTGTATAGCCTGCTCTTGAGCGCGTTGAAGTGACAACATTCCAATTGACTTCCATTGGAACAGGGCTGGGTGTGAACTGGAAAACTGACATTTACTTTTATGGAACGCTTTGTTCTTGTAACGTCCACAAGTCCCATGGTGTAGGAGCTTTGTGTGATTAGGTGCTGTGGGCCTGACTCACCAGTGGTGTAATAGGTGTAAGTCTGCTGAAGTCAGTAGAACTGCATTGACTGCTCTTGGCAATAGGTAGTCAGCCTGTCTCCTTCAGAAATAGCACGTACAAGGGCTGTGAGGTACTTCAGTCTGTACCGGGACAAAAGGAGGCACTGCAATATACAGCAGAACTCACCCTAGCTGCCTGGGGCCTTAGGATACAAAAGAAAGCTGTGATTGTGTAACTGTATCCATGTGGGCTGATCCCAGCACCCACACACATCTCCACTAAAGTAAATGTGGTTCTTTGCAGCTGCCGGTTGCACAATCCAAACCTTCAGAATGAGAAATGATGGTTAAGATTTAAGAAATATAATTTAAGATACAGAGAAACTCTATCACAGGGAATGGGTTTATTCATTTTACTTAAATTTGACTTGTATTGCATCTGCAAAGTTTGTGTTATTTTTCTAAACAAATGTGCCAGGGATGTACCTCAAACTAATGTTACAAGCTTTGGCACTCACGGGGTGGAAGGGAGGGAGAGGGGTCCTATAGTAACAACATAGTGTATAGAGAGGAAAGATGTGACTTTGAACTATCAAAGGTGGTGCATACATCAGTGTTAAAACTGGAAAATGTCTGGAAAATACCTTGACAGAGTTTTGGTTTTGTCCTCAATATTTTTAAACAGGGATTGGAAAGAGGTATTTATGGATTATGTTTAGCAAACCCTTTAATTGGGGCTGAGCAAGACAAAACACTATATCTTAATTTTGCATAACAGTTCATGTCACTTCTAAAGCAGTCTTGTATAAAGGATGAACTCTGATAATATACTTTACACTAGTTCCTGCATATCCTGTGCACATACTTACTGTTTTGTCTTTTAACTAGACAAAATTCCCCATTGTTGCAATAAAATCTTTTAAAAACCACCCTCCAATGTCGTAATCCCAGTACAGTTAGTGCAAAGCTGCATGCAAAAGGCATACATTTGGTAGTTTACTATGGCACTTAGTATAAATATACATCTTAAACTTGAGTTACCCAACTGATCATCTTATACACTGCTGGGGAGCCTTCTTATTATACTTTTTCATTTTCGGTTTAACTGTAAAACGATAGGTTTCAGAGTAACAGCCTTATTAGTCTGTATTCGCAAAAAGAAAAGGAGTACTTGTGGCACCTTAGAGACTAACCAATTTATTTGAGCATAAGCTTTCGTGAGCTACAGCTCACTTCATCGGATGCATACTGTGGAAAGTGTAGAAGATCTTTTTATACACACAAAGCATGAAAAAATACCTCCTCCCACCCCACTCTCCTGCTGGTGATAGCTTATCTAAAGTGATCACTCTCTCCTTACAATGTGTATGTACGTATTTTTTTCATGCTTTGTGTGTTTAAAAAGATCTTCTACACTTTCCACAGTATGCATCCGATGAAGTGAGATGTAGCTCACGAAAGCTTATGCTCAAATAAATTGGTTAGTCTCTAAGGTGTCACAAGTACTCCTTTTCTTTTTGTAAAAAGATAGAGGCTTTCTCATAATCATAACTTCATACGTGAATAAGAGCTTCTTTCTTAACACCTCCCCTTTCCACTTTCTGTTTGTGAGGCTTCAGTATTGTCTGTTCATAAAAAATAAAAGGGATAATAAGCAGTTTTTTGAGTGATTTAAGATTTCAAACTGAAATTTTCTTTGAGAAACTCTGAATCTAAAAGAGAGCTTTTACCGATTCACTTTTTTTTTTCTACTCACCCATCTAAAACATTGGATTACTATAGGCTTCCTACAATCTGTAGATCTAGCTGTGCATGGTGGAAGTCAAAGTTCATTTGTATCTATATGCGTTCCAAAAGGAAACAGATGGTCACAATTTTGGGGTTCAGGTCCTTTTTGTAGCAAAGTATTTTACATGGGATTGTATATCCTATTTATTTCTCACTCTCTAATTGAGATAATCTATGCCACCGCTCTCTTTTGCCCCCCCCCCAACCCCCCCCCCCAAAAAAAAACCTCACCAAGCACATTCAGTCACTCTCTGTGTGTGCAAGCAGCCTTCTGAGGGCTTGTCACTGGAAAGTGACTGCCAGCTTCATTTTATTCTCCTGTACAATTTGCATAGCCTATGCAGCATTAATTAGGTTTGATATTGCAGTACTCGAGCCTGAGGGCTGATTGAGAGGAGAGTAGTCCAGAAGGGGGATATGTTTTTGTTCTTCATCATTGCATTTCTGTAGTAAGTTGGTCAGGTTTGTAATCTCAGTGAATCATCCCTCCACCCCATTCCCAAAACCCAAACAAAAAATATTTGTCAGCTCAGAGACCGAGTTCTCTGTATGACAACTTAGGCAATACGGGGATTTCTCTGGGCCATACAACTTGGAGAGGGGGTTGGAGGGCTCTCAAAAATGCTTGGTCTCAGTGTTTCCTTTTTCAGGAGGAGATGAGGAGCTTCCTTATTATACTTTCTTTCTTCAGTTTAACTGTTAAATGTTTGAGGCTTTCTCCTAATCATAACTTCATCACACGTAATTAATGAATAAGAGCTGCTGCTTCTTCGAGTGCTTGCTCATGTAGATTCCATTCTAGGTGTGCGCGCACCCACGTACGTGGTCATCAGAGTTTTTTGCCTTAGTGGTATCCGTAGGGTCAGCAGTGGTGTCCCCTTGAATGCCACGCTCATGTGTTGGTATATCAGTTCCTTCTCACCGCCCATGGTGTTTAGTCGGAGCGCCTTTTCTTGCATAGCAAGGGCTAGCAGTTTTGTTTCTACTGACTTCAGCCTTAGGGCCTTGTAAATAGTTTGTTTATAGTAGTTGTTAAGTGTAGTTAGACGTTAGAGTCCTAGCAGGGACTTTGCCTGAGGCGGGGCATGCCCCGGTCTCCTGGGTTTAAGCCCTGCGCAGACAGTAACAGGCCTATGCCTTTAAGTGACCCCCATAGTAGCTGCCTCAAGTGCTTGGGGGATCACTCGTGAAGGACAAGTGCCGCATTTGTGAAAACTTTCGGCCAGAAACTAAAAAAGAGTGGGATATTCATTTTGGGCTCTCCTCACGGAGTCTACCCTTCACCCGGCTTCCAAGCCATCCCATCAATACTCGCCTAGTGCCTTGGTATGCAGTTCACCCCTGGCACTGGGCTCCACCCATCACCACTTCCTGTCACCAGTGCCCGAAAAGAAAACTAGGATGGCTCCAGGCAAGAAAGACCAACTGGCCACTCCGGAGCTACGTGTGCGTGCCTCTCTGGTCAGGGCCCTTAGCCCCTTGAAACTTCCACCACAAACTCCCGGGAGCTGTATGGGACCCAACCTGCTGATGGCACAGATGCCTTCCCCAGTTCCCCAGGCGCCGAGAGAGCAGATGCCTCTGCCCATGGTGCTGACGCTGCAGGAAATAGCAAAGGCTCCCCATGAGGGCAAGCCAGCCCCTAAGAGCGCTCGGGGGGCAGTGGAGCACCGCCAATCCCCGAGACAAGACAGTGCTTTCCACCTCCCCACTGCAGATCCCCAGAGTCACAGCCCAGATCCTCTGGGGCTCTCCCTCTGTCACCGGCACCACGTTTGAGGTCCCTGGTGTCTCAACATGAATAGCTTAGAGGAAGGCGCTGGTCTCCATATTACTGGCACCATTCGCCCTCCCACCGGTTGTCCTCTTGGCACAGATCTTGGTCACCTGCCCCATGGGAGAGCTCCTCGTCATGTCTCCAGTCCTTCCAGCACTGGTCCCCTTAATACCAGCACCAATCTTCTCGCTCTGGGCATTGGTCTCCGGCGGCAACAGCTGGCAGGCAGACTCCAGACATCAACGGCCCCACTGTGGTCACTGGAAGGGGATTCCTCTGGCATGGAAGGGCAGTTCAGGCCCTCACACAGACTTCAGTGGCACGATTGGGCACCTGAGGCTGTGTCAACATGGACACCGCCGCCTTGGCAGCACAGCCAGTGGCCAGCACAGTGGCCTTATTGGGGCACGCCAGTCAAGGCAATGCCCCCTTTGCACCGCTCATCTGCTGCCGCCTTGGAGCAACAGTTGTCACCAACAACACCGGGCTCGGTGCATGAACTGTGCTTGGAGTTCAAGGCAGAGGAGACTGCACCCATCCCTAAACCTTCTTCCCCTGCAGTGGACAATTCTCCGGGCCCCTCCCAGCGGTACAGTCGTTGTCTTCGTCCCCGGATGAGACGGT
Source organism: Lepidochelys olivacea (assembly GCF_965140295.1). Lineage (NCBI taxonomy): Eukaryota > Metazoa > Chordata > Testudines > Cheloniidae > Lepidochelys > Lepidochelys olivacea. The sequence continues at coordinate 108,018,637 of NC_140416.1, forward strand.
CGCGGGACCCTTGTGGGCCAGCTCACCAGACTATTTTAAAGAAAACCAGGCCCTGCTTCAATGGGTGGCCGAGAACTTGGGCCTAAAGGTGAGGGAGATGACTGAGCAGGCAGATATCTTGTTCAGCATCCTCTCAGCCTCTACTCCTGCCCGTGTCGCACTACCAGTGCATGATGGAGTCCTCAAAATTGCCAAGGCCCTCTGGCAAACTCCATTGTCCATCCCTCCCATTTCCAAAATGGCCGAAAAGAAGTACTTTGTCCCGGCCAAAGGGTTTGAGTATCTTTGTACTCGCCCTCACCTGGGCTCACTGGTTGTCTCTGCAGCCAATGAAAAAGACAAGCAGGGGCACACCCAGCTCAACTCCCAGAACAAAGGGGCCAAAAGACTGGATTTGTTTGGGAGGAAAAATTATTCAACTGCCAGCCTACAATTCCTGGGTGGCGAACCATCAGGCCCTCCTAGGCAGATACAATTTTTACTTATTGGACTCCCTCAATAAGTTCAAGGAGTCCCTCCCACAGAGTTTGCCCAAGAATACAGCACCCTGGTGGAGGAGGGCACCATGATGGCTAGGTGCTCCCTCCAAATGGAGTGGGATGTGGTGTTTTTTTGAGCAGACAGATGCGAGGCTGCATGGGTTAAAGGACACTCTGGCCACCCTTTGCTTTCTGGACATGCATACGCCGCAGGCTGCATGGAAGCAGTTCCGGCCACCCCCGCTGCCAAGACCTTGGGATCTGCAAATAGAAGGGATAGGGACATTCGTTTTGTAACCACCGCTGCCCTTCCTCCTCCCACTCACCTGCACAGCCCGGCCCAGCAAAGCCTCCTGAGGGCCAGAAGCACTCATTTTGAGGGTGCCCTTGAGAGCAACATCTGAGTCAACTCCCAGGATCCACTCTATTCTTTCCTCGACTGTTTTTCATCCCTACTGTTTGGCCTTGTCATGGGTCATCTCGGACCGCTGAGTGCTGGACATAGTGTCCAGCTACACCCTGAAGTTTTCGGCTACCCCTCCCTCCCACCCCTCTCTTTCCCGTCCCTCTTCAGGGACCCTTCTCATGAGCAGCTCTTCATTCAAGAGTTGAGAACCTCCTGAACCTAGGGGTGGTGGAGGAGGTCCCTCAGGACATGTGAATAAAGAGTTCTACTCCTGTTATTTCCTAATCCCAAAAGCAAAAGGGGGCCTCAGACCCATTCTGGATCTGCGATGCCTCAACAAGTCTCTCAAGAAGTTGAAGTTTCGCATGGTCTCCCTGGCCTCCATCATCCCCTCCCCGGATCCAGGAGACTGTACGCCGCTCTCAACTTGAAGGACACATATTTCCATATTCCAAGATCATAGACATTTCCTCCGTTTCATAGTGGGTGGACACCATTTCCAATTCACAGCGCTGCCCTTTGGTCTCTCATTGGCCCCAATGGTCTTCACAAAATGTATGGCGCCAGTGGCCACTTACCTGAGATATCGAGGGGTCCAGGTCTTCCTGTATCTCAACAATTGGCTCATCACGGGCAGGTCTCAGGAACAAGTGCAGAGAAGCCTCGTTCTGGTGCATTCCATCTGCTGCGACCTCGGTCTGCTGGCAAATGAGAAAAAATCCACCTTAAGGCCAGTTCAACAAATAGAGTTCATTGGGACACTTCTCGACTCCACGCGAGCCAGAGCCTTCCTTCCGGAGGTGCGTTTTCAGGTCATGTCGGACCTGATCTCCCATGTGAAGAACCACCCGCTCACCATGGCTCACACCTGCTGCGGTTGTTGGGCCACATGGCCGCCTGTACATACATGGTCAGTCATGACCTAGAGCAGGTAGTCAGGGTGCTGGATCACATCTTATCGTCCCTAGATTGGTGGATGAACCCCGGGTTGGTGTTGCAGGGAGTTCCCTTTGCGGCCCTGTCTCTATCGCTGACCCTGGTCTCCGATGCTTCGGACCTGGGTTAGGGAGCCCACCAGGGCGAGCTCAGCATGCAAGGCCACTGGCTGCAAGATGATCTGGCCCTCCATATCAACATCAGGGAGCTCAAAGCGGTTTGCCTGGCCTTCCAGGCTTTCTTGCCCCACCTGAGGGGCAAGGTGGTTCAGGTCCTCATGGACGAAACCACTGCAGAACCAAGTCATCGGCCTTTGCCAAAAAGCTCTCCGCCTTTGGGATTTTTGTGTGCAGCAGGCCATTCATCTGGTAGCCATGTATTTGCCTGGGACCAGGAACATGTTTGCAGATTGCTTCAACAGGACCTTCTCGTCTCGCCACGAGTGGTCACTCCATCCAGAGCATTCAGTATTCTCTTCCAAAAGTGAGGGACTCACCAGATGGACTCGTTCGCGTTCTGGTAGAACAGGAAATGCCAGGTGTTCACTCCGGGAGATGGACAGGGGTTTCCTGTCAGACACTTTCCTGCTCCCGTGGTTGGAGACCCTGATGTACACCTTCCTGCCAGTGCCATTGATCCACAGAGTCCTCCTGAAGGTCAGACCAGACAGGACGAAGGTCATCCTGATAGCCCGTGAGTGGCCTCGCCAGCACTGGTTCAGCATGCTGCTGGACCTTTCGGTAGCCACCTTGCTGCGGCTGTGTCTCTGGCCAGACCTGCTGTCCCAGAACCATGGCAGTCTTTTGAAACCAAACCTGGCGGTGTTGCACTTTACAGCATGGGGCAAGGGTGGGCAAACTTTTTGGCCTGAGGGCCACATCCGTGTTGAGAAACTGTATGGAGGTCCGGGTAGGGAAGGCTGTGCCTCCCCAAACAGCCTGGCCCCCGCCCCCTATCTGCTCCCTCCCAGGACCCCCGCCCCTGACAGGCCCCCCTGGGACTCCCACGCCTATCCAACGCCCCCTGTTCCCCGTCCCACTCACCCTCCTGTCCCCTTACCATGCTGCTCAGAGGAGCAGGAGTTCTCAGCCCCGCTGCCCGGCCAGAGCCAGGCACACCACCCACACTGCCTGGCAGGAGAGGTGGGCCAGAGTGCTGGCGCCACGCTGAGGCTGCAAGGGAGGGGCTGGGCAGGACAGGCCCGCGGGCCGGAAGTGGCCCGCAGGCCGTAATTTTCCCACCTGTGGCATGGGGCGATGCTGGCTTCGCAGAGCAGTGCTGCACGCTGCAAGACTGTGAACTCCAAGCCCACCTTCTTGGACACTGCTTGTGAGTCACCTAGAATGGAATCGACGTGAGCAAGCACTGGAAGAAGAAAAAGCGGTTACCTACCTTTCATAACCGTTGTTCTTCGAGATGTGTTGCTCATGTCCATTCCATTACCCGCCCTCCTGCTCCTCTGTTGGAGTTGCCGGCAAGAATGACCTGAGAGAGCATAGGCCCAGCGGCACTGATATACTGACGCATGAGCGCAGCACTGAAGGGGGCACCACTGCCAGCCTTACAGATACCGCTAAGGCAAAAATCACCGGCGACCACGTATGTGGGCGCGCACACACCTAGAATGGAATGAACATGAGCCCCACATCTCGAAGAACAACAGTTACGAAACTGTAACCATTTTTTCTTAACTCCTCTTCTTTCCTGGAGTCAGAAAGCAAAGAAAATAAGACATCAACTAAGTGGTATGAGATAGCTTTACTTTTTTTTAATTTAAATCCTCAGCCTTGGTACAGAGACCTTGTCTTCTATCTATGAACACTTGTGTATATCTGTGATACTATATAAGCCCTGGAGATCCCCATATTGACATCCAGATTCTTTTCTGTGGGTTTTTAAACTGATTGATTGAATTCTACAAAGGTATACCTAGGGCCAGCAAAGCAACTTTTCCAAGATAGGTTAGATATTTAAATTCTCAATGCCTGCACGATATACTAAGGGTCTCAATGTGCTTGGAGCTGTCAAAAGCTATTGTCCATAATAGAGAGCAGCTGCATATTCTGTGAACTCAGTAGAATAACAATCTGAAGTTACTTACACTTACAGAGGAATAAACATTTGATGTTCAGCCTCATGGGAGATTCACATTGCTGATGCTGCATGTTGTCATCCTGTAGCTTGAGTCCATTGTACTAGATTTATGCACAGGCCTGTGAATTTCCATGTGTAGATGAAATACTCACCAATCTGAAACCTCTAATCCACTTCAAACTATTTTCCTGACTTCGTTATCAAAGCTCTCACTTCTAAAGCTGAATGCAAAACTTGCCTCACTGGTCCATCATTAAATCTGTCTGGCTATTGTAGTGTGTTTCTGCTGTTCTCCTACTCCCCCGGTGCACGGAGATCTGTGTAGGCAGATTCCCTAAACAGAATAGCTTCTTGCTCCTGGGCTGGCTTAGACACTTAGGGCCTGATGGATTTGGATCCTCATTCGGTGAGCCTTCATGCATATGTGTGTTCAGTGTTTAAAGATTTCTAATTAGCAAATGGACGCTGCACAGCGTGAAGAAACTTTCTTCCTGATTTGCAGTTATAAGGTGTCTACTAACCAGACTCGTATCCAGTATTTTAACTTGCAGATGAGCACATACAGGAATGCAATTTTGGATCCTCTCCTGTCTCATTTCATTTCTTTTCTTTTCTTTTTTTTCTTTAAAGTTCTTGGCACTATTCCAGCCTCTATACAACAACTTTAATCTTAGGATGGAGGATTTTTTTTGGTGTGTAAGTTAACATGTGATCTTTTTTGGAGGTGATATTAAAGAGATTCAAATGTGCTTTTTGATGGGAGTGTGAGGGGTAATAAAATGATTTTTCCATGTAATAAACTGCTGAAACGGTTAGAAAAATTAGTGGTTTGCCAGAAGATATCTCTGATTATAGACAGAGGTGGGGAAATATTTATAGCTTTTTTGGTCAAAATAGATCAGCTTGGTATCTAATTCTTTGTAGAATGTGAGGTTAATATGTGTGAAATATATCCCCTTCCCTATGCTACCATCCTACTCTCTCCTCTCCCTCCTTCCTGGAAAAGAGATCTTTCTAGTTTGAATTCCTCAAACAGGTAAAACTCTGTATCTTGTTTGTTAGCACTGTACTAAAATAAGGTGGGTAAAAATTCCTTAAAAATTATTGTTCTTAAGAATTACTTTGCAGTCACCTCAACCCTCATGTTCAATCTTGGATTGGGTTGCATTTGTTTTTTCCTTGTGTCTGGCACAACTCTTACGTTGTGTTCACCCACCCTCACCCCATCAAATTGAATTTCCTTTTGGGAATGAATTAAACTAACCCATTGAGGCCTGGCCATGACATTTAACTGATGATTAGGCACTTGTACCAGAAATGGAAGCCAACTAAAAAAGCAACAGAAATATCTGTATCTGGAAAGACACTATTGTCGTGTAGAAAAGATTGATGTGGTATCATTTATTTGTGATCACAGTGCCCCATAGCATGATGTTGTCACACAAAGGATTTAATTCCTGTTACTTTGCAACTTACTGTGTTCCACCAGAACGGAAGGATGAGATGTAATTTTCAAAGGCAGGTCTGTAACTAAAGAGCCTAAACCCCGTCGACTTCAGTCTCCTTGAGAGTCCGTCTTTCTTTTGAGAACAGAGGTTGTGTAAAATGTCTGCTTCCCAGGTGCCGCCACCTGAGACGATGCCTCCGGTGAAGAAGGAGAAGCACAGTACACAGGCTAAAAACAGGGCGAAGAGGAAACCTCCCAAAGGAATGTTCCTTTCTCAAGAGGACGTGGAGGCAGTTTCTGCCAATGCCACTGCTGCTACCACTGTGCTCAGACAACTGGACATGGAATTGGTCTCAATCAAGCGACAGGTAGGAACCACTCCAAAGACAGCTCAGGAGTAGATTTGTCCTCTGATATTTTAAAGGTGCTGCTGTTGGTCACCACGTGGGTTGTTACGGGGGATTTATAGCGTGGCTGTGATGGCTTACAACAGGATGTGGCTTAATTAACAAGCTGCCAGCCTACCTAAGTGAATTAGCCCAGGACTGTTTAAATCTAGTTTTGTAGTTACAAAGCAGCAAGAAATAGTTCATTGTGATCCAAAGAGTTTGTCAGCCCTCTGTCTGCCTTTTAACCTGGTGTTGCTCGTATTTTTGAACTTGAATTTTGCTTTGGGTGGTGTATCTTCCAGCAGTAACTGCTTTGCATCTACCGTATTTAGCTTTCTTCACGTTTTTCTCATGTCACCTTTGGAATAGCCAGAGCCGCTCTCCACTTCTGGCTATAGATCTCTTCTGTGGCATCTCCTACAGCCCTAACGCATCTCTTCAGTGTCCTCCATCGTGTTTCCCCCCCATGCTGGCAAACATGATGGAGCTGAACTCTGCATTGGGTGCAAACACAGTTCTTCACTCTGTGTCTGTGGAGCTTGTGCGACAGGGGAGAGGGTGGCGGTTTTGTTTAGTTTTTTAATTGGACCTTCACCTTTTGGAAGTTTTGGCATCAGCTCAAAATGCGAAGCTGAGATTCTGCTGTGGTTTGACATGTGCTTTCTGCAGGCAGGTGCTGGGAAAGTTTCCCCACGTATTTCTGCACCGCCAGTAGATCAGTCTTAAACTGATGAATGGTAAATGTTCTCTGTACATCTAAAAGCCAAGACAGAAGTGCTAATGAATCGTTTTCTGGGTTTAGTCCTTTTGCCTATGTCCTAGATCTGAACACTCCCTTGACTTCAGAATTTAGAGCTGGTTCAGGTCCATTTCAAACTACTGTAGTCATTTTTAGCTTTGAATTACTATTGTGTGTGTTATTGTTTTAAGGTAGTACCGAGGGCCAACAGAGGATGGGGTCCCCTTATGCTGGGCACTGTACAAACATAGAATAAGAAACAGACCCTGCTCCAAAGAGCTTACAGTATAAATAGATTTAATAATCGCCCCAGATGTTTCTTGTACTTGGGGTAGAGATGAATCTTCTTTCATAAAAAGAGGATTCAGGGAGAGCTGCAAAGTCAAGCTGGTAGGGTGTTCACAAGGGTGGCTGGGACAGGGCTTGTTGAATCATTTTTATCCTTGCTGAAAGTCACTGCTTCTTTTTTCTCCCCCCCCCTCCCCCCCGGCCCAGATTCAAAATATCAAGCAGACAAATAGCGCTCTCAAAGAAAAACTTGAAGGTGGAATAGAACAATACAGACTTCCAGAGGTATGCCAGTTCACACACTGCTATGTATGCATCTCTTCTGCATTTCCTAATATCAAGTCCTAATTCTTGCTTAAATGTCATAGCTGGCACTATGTAGATACAATCATTCTATCTACTGCCAGCTAACCTAGAGACCAATCTAATGGTAATCGGCCTTTGCGAGAGGGGAGGGTGGAAGAGGGTACCAGCAGGCAACTTTCAATCTGGCTGGTTGTAAAACTTGTTTCAAATATAAACATTCAGATTGCTGGTAATACTTCGCAGTCACCATATTCGTCCGAGTGTTGTCATAACACCCTTCTGAGAGCGGTAATTATTAGCCCATCCCATAGAATGGGGGACTGGCCAGAGAAGTTAATGGCCTGACTGACAGAACTGCTGAGCACCCACAATTTCCATCAGAGTTAATGGGAGATCTCGGTACTTGGCACCTCTAATAATCAGGCTATAAGAAACTTGACTGAGATCACAGAGGGAGTTGGTGGGCAACGCCAATAAATAGAAAGAGGAACTCCCTCTAACTCCTAGTCCTGTACTCAGAGCATGGACGAAGCCCCACACTTCTGTGTCGTGTTAACAGTTAACTATGGAATCAATTTGTTTGTCAGTTAACAATAAGGAATAATACAATATTTTAATAGGAAGAAAAATACCCTATTGGAAGGATCTAGAATTAGTTCACTGCTGCATTCAGACAAGAAATTACAAACTCAGATATGAGTGAAAGTCCATTGCTTAAGGAAATGAATTACTTTGTTTATGATACCTAGGTCGTTCAGAAATTTAATGCACGTTGGACCACAGATGAGCAGCTTCTTGCTGTGCAAGGTATGGAACTATAAACCTTTCCTACTTCAGCAGGTGATGTACAGTTGAACCCTACTGCACATCAAGCTGGGATTTCTCCTTCAGTGGCTAATGGAAAATCTTGACATTACTGTATATTGTTGCCAAAGAAAGAGGGGTTAATACTCCTTCCCTTTTATGACGCATGGCATGCAGTGTTCATTTGGGCAAACTGATCACTCACCTGCTTCTAGACAGTGACACTCTTAGTGCAGTCACTGCCAGGTTGCTTATACATGTAACTTACAGGTAGAGTTGGTGAGTTTAGCACTTCTGGTTTGGCTCATCCTACATGACTCCTTTTTTATATACAACTCTGTCTCTCTCTGTCTCCGCTCCCAACTCTTCTATCATCCGTCTCTTTCTCCCATTCCCAACTTTGTACCATCTTTCATGGTGGTGTAACCAGAGATGGGCCCAAACCTTGGGGAAATTCAGCATTGGATCCTTGCAGTGTGGCTCATGCCCATCTCTAGTTGCTGTCACTGCTTATATAATTCTTCTACTTCCATTTTCAGCAATCCGGAAGTATGGTAGAGATTTCCAGGCAATCTCTGATGTGATTGGAAATAAATCCGTGGTGCAAGTGAAACATTTTTTTGTAAGTTACCGGCGTCGTTTCAACATAGATGAAGTTCTACAGGAGTGGGAAGCAGAACATGGCAAAGAGGAGACAAATGGACCTAGTAACCAAAAGCCCGTAAAATCGCCTGACAATTCCACTAAAATGTCAGAAGAGGAAAATGAGGTAAATCTGTGACTAAAGCGTTTGGGACTGTAAAATGCTGGTTGCTTTTAGGTTCAAATACATAAATGAAGTCCAAACTGTTAACAGCCATTTTTCACAGCTTTCAACCAACTTATTTTCTTGTGTGTTTATATATACGAAATAAAGTATTTGAGCAAATTTCTCCTGTGTATGCAGTTCCCAGTGACAATATTGGGAATTCCAGGTGTAACTTAAGGTGATAAGAGACCTCCTGATTTGCAGGCTCTGGCAATATCTGTGACTGTCACTGGCTCTCACCCTCATTTATTTCTGTAGCTCAGTTGGATGCTTTAGCTGGACTTAAATTCCTCAACTCTTAGTCTAGGGTTTGGTTTTTTGGACTCGGGTGTAAATTTCTAAGACGGAAACCTTACGTGTGTGTGTGTGTGTATGTGTATGCCCAAAGGGCTATATAAATAACAAGGTGGGATTGTGAAAACAGCTTGTTTTGGGCTCAATCCCAGAGTTGCTCCATGAGCGAGACTCCTGGTGACTTCATGGGGTTTCTGAGTAGACGGGTGCAATGGGACTGTTCCATCTGTCTCTTTCTTGATAATATTTCTCCACAGACTGTGCCTTTAAAGATAACCCAGGCTCTTTACAGTTCTTAAATATGATATTTTATTTACAAGATTTAATATAAATGATAGTTGTGCAATAGGAAAACCAAAACATGAACTGGACTTTGGGCTGTCTTTGACCTAGTCCTAATTCATACTAGAGAACTTTATCCAGTAGTAAATTCTACCCTTCGGCTTGGTCTACACTTAAAACTTAAATTGACTTAGCTACACAGCTCAGATGTGTGAAACTCCACACTCTTGAGCACTGTTGCTATGCCAACCTAGCCCCTGCTGTAGACACAGTTAAGTCCGTGGAAGAATGTTTCCATCAATTAGCTACCATCACTTGGGGAGGTGGAGTTCCTTCAGCGATGGAAAAACCACTTCTGCTGTCGGGTGTCTATGCTATGGGGTTACGGCGGCATAGCCGTGGCACCATAGCTATGCCACTATAGTGCTTGTGGTGTAGACATGGCTTGAGATGCTTGTGCACGTGACCTATGGCAGAATTTGGCTCCTACTGAACTAAAGGTTTCTGTCACCATCCTTGCTTGTGGTGTTTCTCAGCTGTTCTTACCATGCTTGGTTAGCTCATGCAGCACGAGCCGTTAACTTTAGGTACACAATGAACACCACTTCATTGCTGCATGAGTCCTACTGATATTTCAGGCCACTCTTAAAGGTGTCCTTGAGTGCATTAATTAAAGTCCCTACATAAAAATATCCAGAGCTTGGCAAAGACCCTTTCTGTAGGAAGGTGAATAATTAAACACACACACACACACACACACAACTTCTGTTGTGCCTTTGTTCCAGCTCTATAATGTATTTCAAATATGTAGCCAGGAACAAGTTACCTGTTTGATGCCAGGTGTCTGTACCCATCATGGATAAGGAGCTACTGTGTATTAGTCAGTGTTACTGATTGTTGAAAACACCCCCCTCACCCTCCCCAATTCCTTAGGCCCTAAGGCTTAGGAGTTATCCTGGCCTCAGATTAACCCTTGTTCCTAAATTAACTTTTTAAAAGGTGGATTCTCCCTTCAGACTGGAAGGGAATGGGTGGATACAGAAGGAGGTATTTACAGTGTGTAGCAACAGCTAAAAGCTTGGGGTCCGTTCCAGGAGGCACAAGGGCTCTGGAAGGCCAGCTTGGAGTTGGTGGCTAGTACAGAGCAGGGTTGGATGGAGTGAGAGGAGGGGGGAGAGGCTAAGTGGCAGGAGAGTAGGGATGTGAAAGCCAAGTGGAGCAGCTGCTGAGGAGGTAGGAGGGTTGGGTGGAGTAGGATACATTACACTTTTCTCCATTGAGAAGGTGGGAGTATTGTGCAGAGGTAGCTTGGAGCAGAGAGAGGATGGGTTGGGTACATCAGTAGAGGCAGGAAGATGTGACTGGAAAGTGGATCCTGAGAGTAGCAGCAGGGCCCCTTTAAGCCAAGGGAGGAAGAGAGGAGGCAGAACTGAGAGGAACGACTGCCATAAAGAGTTGAATTATTATTTACTTGCAGCTCAGTAAAGTAGTGCCAAGGATCCAGGGTCAGGCATTCCTAGGCACTGCACAGGCCAGTGACCAGGAAGAACTTGGCAGTCTAGGTGACACAGGATGTGATAGGAGGTTACAATGGACAAACTGGCTGGAGGGGTGGCAGGGTAAGGTAACAAAATAAACAGTTGAATACCGGTCTTGGTTAATCAATGTCAGATGGGTTGTTGTGCTGATGAAGCCTTTTCTGTAGAAGAGGTTCTGGCATGCTACTCAAGTGGTGCTTCAGAACCAAGAGGTTTAAAACATGCCTGTCTCCTTTTGATTTAACATTTAATGCACAATGATGTGCCAGTACTAGTAACTGGCCACAAACCAAGAACAAATTAGTTAGGGTCATGCATCATATTTTCTAAAATAAAAGGCATGTGATAAAGGCATACATAAACCATGTGCCAACCTAAGATTCCACTCTCTTCCTGCTTGTTTGTTGGGTATGTCTTGCTGGAAGGAGGCAGAAGAGTTGACCTTATGGAGGGAGTTTTGAAAATAGACCAGTCCTTGCTTTTTGCCCTGCCTGCCAGTACAAGAGTGTGGGATGCAATGTTGTTGTTCCGTGTAATTAATGGCCCAAAATCTACCTGAACAATTGCTACTTCACGGAGCAGGTAGTCAACATATGCTGTTCGTTGCCTTCAGAGGAAACTAAATCCAGCCCTGGAGCTGAACTTCCAAAAGAGCCGGATCAGTTTGCCCATATTTTGTATAGTTTTATGAGCTAAGAGAGGTTAGTTCTGTATAGGGCAGGAAGGAGATTGTGCCCTCCCTCCTGTATAGCAGTGCACCATTGGGGCAGACCCAGTCCTGGGGTTCTCAGCACTTTGCCTCTGTGGCTCTGCTGGTCTGTTCTGCAGGATTAGTCTGATAGTGCATACAAGAATGCTAGCTGGCCTGGCACAGGACCCCATTGATCTCCTCCACTCTCTACTTCAGCCATACCCTCATCTGTGGCTTTTCTCTGCCCCTGCCCAGTAAGTGCACCCAAAACCCCTATCCAAGTTCTGGTTCTTCAACTGATTGTTCCTATGTGTAGTGCCCATCAGGTCGCACATGCTCCTAGGAGCAGAGATTTTTCCCTGGCTCTGTCAGTGTGGTCCACACATATGCCCCTGCTCGCCTCATGTTCTCACTAAGGGAATAGAGAGGGCTGGTGGACTACTATCATCTCAGTTCCTTCTTACTGCTCGTTGCCTAGGATGTGCAAGTGTCAAACAATGCATAGAAAGGGTGCCCTAGGTTAAGAGTCTCTCACTTCCCAACCATTGCCACCTTTGAAACTGGTGTTTTAATGGAAACTTTGACAGCCATGCATCAGCTGTTCCTGCAGATCTACACAAACACACTGTGGGGTGGGGGGTGGTTTTGTTTTGTTTGTTTCCTTTCCCCCTTCCTTTGGAGACCAACTTTCCCACTCCCTATTTACTGGGACAGAAATCATGACAGACTGAAGGTACTAGAAGTCATTTCCTTGAGTACACGATCCAGTTCTCTTCCCTCCCCTCCCCCATCCCCTTCTCTTTCAGGGATCCCTCGCAAGACCATTCTTCAGCAGGAGGCAGAGTTGCTCCTTCAACTGGGGGTGCTAGAACTAGTATCTCCCAACAGCATGGGGAAAGGAGTTCTACTTGAGGTACTGTCTCATCCCCAAGAAGACAGGGTGATGAAGACCCATTCTGGACACTAAGGAACTAAACAAGTTCGTCCATCACCTAAAGTTCAGAATGGTGTTATCAGACAATGTGGCAGCAGTCTCCTACGTCAACAAGCAGGGAGGAGCGTGCTCCTCCCAGCTTTGTGTGGAGGCCGTTGCCCTTTGGAACTGGTGCATTCCCAGGTGGATTATCTTGGCCACTGCACACCTGGCAGAGATCCACAATCTCTAGCGGATTCTCTGAGCGGACATTTCTCCACAGAACACAAGTGGAAGCTGCTGCGCTCCCCTGTCTGGGAGGGGTTTTCAGTGTGGGGTGTCGCATCCACAAATCTCTGCATCCCATGTGAACAAGGCCAAAGACTTGTGCTTCAGAGGGAGTTGTAGCACAGGCTGTCTAGGTGATGCAATAGTCAGGCCCCTGAGATCGACCCACACAAATTTCTCTCTTAACTCAGGTGTTGAAGACGATCAGACAAGACAAGGTGCAAGCCATCCTCCTAGCATTGGGTTGGGCCTGATAGTTCCGGTACCCTCCATGCTTTTCAGCTGTCCGTCCAGTCTCCTCTCTGTCTTCCCCTGATGTGTCAACTATTAAGCCAGGATGAAGGACAGACTTGCCACCCCAACCCAGCCATGTTTCACCTGAAGGCATGGTATTTGGTTGGATGTCACAGTTAGAAAAGGCCTGTTTGGCTGACATCCATGCTGTCCTGTGCAGCAGTGGATAGGATACTACCAGGAAAGGTTACAAAGCAAAATGGGAAAGATTGAAATTGTGATATAACAGACAAGGAACTACACCCTTACAGGCAGAGATTCCAGGCATACTGGACTAACTTTTGTCCAGGATTGCTGTTAGCTCTCCCAGGGTAAAACTGGCAGCCATTAATGCCCTTCATCCATTGGCAGACACCTACCCTTTATTTTTCCCACCCAGTCACCGCCAGCTTCCTGGAGGGTATGATTCAAGTCTTCACTCCAGAGGCTAGACTTGTACCAGCCTGGGACTTGGACCTTGTTTTATCAGCCCTTACTAAATTACCACTTGAGCCCCTGGGATCCAGCTCCTTGCTACCCCTTTCTATGAAGGTAGCATTTTTGGTCATGATGATGGCCAGAAGAGTCGGGAGCTAGGTGCTCTCATGGCTGACCACCTCCCTCCTCTGTTCCCACCCCACAGTTTTGCACTGGGACAAGGTATATATGGGACTACATCTGAAGTTCATCGCTAAGATGGTGTTGGACTTTCATATCAACCAAAGCACCCATCTACCTGTGTTTTACCCAAAACCTTATTCCAGCAGGGAAGAGGTGGTGTGACACTCCACTGGATGTGCATAGGGCTCTTACGCCTTATCCGCAAAGAATAAAATCTTTTCAAAAGTCTCCTAGACCTTTCCAGACTAGTGTACCCCTTTCAGGAGTCTGATTTGTCTTATGTACCCCAAGTTTCACCTCACTTAAAAACTACTTACTTACAAAATCAGACTTACAAATACAAGAGAGTCATAGCACACTATTACTGAAAATCTGCTTACTTTCTCGTTTTGTCTGTATGAAATTTTAGTTTGTATGGACTTCACTCATGCTTTTTATGTAACCTGTTGTAAAACTAGGCAAATATCTAGGTGAGCTGAGAACCACTGTCCTAGACTCTGTCATTCGCAGGGTGTGTGAAAGGAGAGGTCATTTCCTCCCAGACACTAAATGGATCTCAGGGAGCATCCTTCTCTGCTACAAGATGAACGTTTCCTCAAAGGTAGCATATCAGTGTGCACTCAACTAGAGCTCAGGCAGCATCGATAGCTTCCATTAGCGATGGCCCTTTTACTGACATCAGCTGACAGCAAGGTGGAGTTCTGTTCATGAACTCCACTTCTAGGCATTATGCACTGGTGTAAGCAACTGCTTCTCTAGGTTAGGGGAGTTCTGCGGTCTATTGTGTCATAAGGTTCCAGGCACCCATCTTCTTTAAAGAGATGTAGCTTGTGAAGCACCTGAAGTGCACTACACACAGTGACAGTCACTCACAGAAGGATGGGTTGCTCGCCTTGTGGTAACCTGAGTTCTTAAAGGTGTGTTTATGTGGCCCTGTGTGAAGTGGGGAGGATAGTGCTCTTTGTCACTGCCTGGTTTTCCCTTACTGTGAACTGCCAGTAGAGAAGAAACAAAATGGCAGGGGGTCTGGCAGCCCCCTTTGTTCTCTTGGTGCAGAGCACAAGGAGAGCAGGGGCACATACACGGACCAGACAGACTTTGCTAAGGAAAAAATTCTTGTCTGAGGCATATGGAGCATGTGTGCAACACATCTAAGGTGACAGGTTTCAGGGTAGCAACTGTGTTAGTCTGTATCTGCAAAAAGAAAAGGAGGACTTGTGGCACCTTAGTCTCCAAGGTGCCACAAGTTCTACATCTAAGATGAGTAACCCATCCTTCCTTGGTTTTCCCTGGAATTGTTTTTTCATGGCAAACAGTCACCTTTACGCTTCCTGTGAAATCACTGACGATAAAGTAGCCTTAGTGCTGAGTTTAGCTTTATTTATTTACAGTCAATAAGTCCTGTTTCATCTCAGAGCAAAGGACGCTGCTTGCTGTATATCAGAGTTGTCTGTCTGTCTTTGCTTTCAGTATCTTACACTTCGAGCAAAGTTTGGAAGAGTGTGTGTACAGTTAAACAAATGTCTCTTCTTTTTCCCTCTAGGCTACTTCTGTTCTTGATGTCAGATATGCATCTGCTTCATGAGAAGCTCGTGTAGCCTAGAACAATTTGTGTTTGACTACTGTGTTTTCCAGGATATCAGGTATTAGCAAACCTCAGACAGCCATCTGCATCAGATCTATGTGGACAAGCAGCTATTACCAAAAAAAGGCAATCGCTTCCAGTCCTGTGCTACATCTGCCTTAATTTTTCCTCACTCCTCCATACTGCCTCGACTTTCTTTCAAAAGGTCCCAGATAGCGCTCCATTTCATCAATATCCTGCTTAAGCACAGGGACTTCTAGAACCAGTTACACCTGTGGGTAAAATCTGGCAAGTCTGCACAGCAAGGAACTCCGGTGTTAGCAGCCCCACACTAACGCTACACAGTAGGAGCTCTTATAATACTTGGTCCTCTCCATAGGGTATAAGTACGTATTGCTGCATGGCCTTGTGATCTCTGCTTCCTGTATAAAGTAATTATTATTCTTACAATGACACTATTATTAGTGAGCTTTCTATAAAGGAGAGGCTTATGCACATGCCAATGGCATCATACTTACACTGCAATTACAGGGCATGTTTAGCAAGCGTTCTTAAATAATGCAAAGTGATGTGAAAGGTTATTCTTAAGGTTGGGGTCTGTCTACAGTTGTAACTCATTACACTTCTGGTTTGTGCAATGCTTTCTTTCCGCTGTATTTGTACGTGTTCTTGCTTCGTAGAAAGCTCACTAACTGGTTGAGCGTTTTATTCCTGGATATTTTTAATGGCTTTTATTTAGTGTAAAAGGGAATACATAACCTGAAATCTGTCAGATACAATATATAAACCATGGCATTCGGCATTCACATTGTAACTTTTTGAGTGCCACACAACTTCCTTTTTCCTGACTCTCCGTGGGATTAAGTCAAAACAACTTTAGCTGGTGCTTCTCACTTTTTTTCCCACCCTTAAATTAGGCTACTATACAGTCACTTTATTCCAGTGTCGTCGTTGTCATCCTCTTGAGAGCACTGAGGTTGCCAAAGCCACCAAATTGCTCATCTCAGTGGAAGTGTTGACGTGAAAGTGCAACCCTAAAATGTAGATTTTAGTCTTGGAGGAGACCTTGTGTGGAGGAGGACAAGGACCATCTCGTTGCCCTCACTCAGTTCTGTATTGTTCCCACTTTGTCACTCTGATCCCCTTTCTCAATCCTGTACAGGACCTGGAAGTGATCTGATTGATCTAGTGCAATGCTTCTGAACAACCGGTCCATGGACTGGTGCCAGACCGTGGCAGCCTCCTTGCCGGTCCCTGAGATTTCTCTGACACAGTTTAGGAAGGTAGCAAGCTGGTACCTGGTATCAAAAAGGTTGAGAAACAACCGATCTAGTGCGCCAAGAATAATGCCCTGGGAAGATGCAACTGGTTTCCCTGTATCATTGCAAGTTTGACCCAGTTTGGTTTTAGAAGCAATTTCAATCCCTCTAAAGCAGAAGTTCCCAAGCTATGGTACGTGTACCACTATTGGTATATCCGCTTGATGTTCCATCCGTTCACTTAAGGTTTGGTTTGGTTTGGTTTGGTTTTGTTTTGTTTAAGATGATGATATGTGAACCAGTGAAGTTCCGAAGCTGCTGCTCTAAAGCACGCATCACTTTTGTTTTCAGAACCAATATATGCAATTAAAAGGGGAAGAGGCTCACCCCAAAATTTTCCTTAGCTCCCCTGTAGCCACCCCTCCCAGTGCAAAGATGAAACCTTATACAGGTACTTCTGTTGCTGGTAGCAGCCCTGCCTTCAGAGCTGGGCTCCCAGCTAGCAGCCACTGTTCTCTAGCCACCCAGCTCTGAGGGCAGCACCGCTGCCAGCAACAGCACAGAAATAAGCCTAGGCAGGGATTTGGGGTGCCTGAGCGCAGCCTTGGCCTGTGTTCCCGCCTGCTGGGGTGAGCTGCCCAGGGCAGGTGGTGGATCCAGGACTCCCCGTGGCCTGGGCTGGCCCGTTCCAGCCCGGGCTCCTGGGGCCCCTCGCACTCACTGCTCCCCAAGGGCTCTGTTGGCCCTAGAGCTGAGTCCCCCTGCCTTACAGGCTATGAGCAATCAAAGGGCAGTGGGGAGCTGAGGAGGAGCTGCAGCCCTGGGGCCTTGAGCAGCAGCAAGAGATGCGGGAGAGCTGTGGCCACCCACACCGTGACACCAGCCAGCGCAGCAGCTGCCCTGCGTTGCCCAGCTCAGGCTTCCAGCTTGGCCAGGGCGTGGGGCTTTGTGGGGAAGAGGTGGGGCCAGCATTTAACTGAGGAGGAGCAGGGAGTGGGGCCATAGAGAAGGGTGGGGTCTTGTGGTGAGGGGGGCATAGCCCCCCAATTTTCTGTCTACCCCACCTCAGTGCTCTCCCCCAGCCCCCCGAGAAGAGGTTGGTGCGGTGTGAGCAGCCACATTGCAAAGCCATACCTGAGTTACTGTGGCCTAGCTGATGCTGTACTCCCCCACGGGTCACTAGGGCTTCTGGGGGCATATCCCACAACTACTTGCACTGCAGTAAGCTGAGCTGCTCTGATTCTTTCCCACTGAATTGTGGGAGAACTTGTCTATCCTCCTGGGCACCAAGGAGAATGGTGGGAAGGCACTGGAGGACTATCAGCATGTGACTGGTTAGCCTCTATCCTAGGGTGGGCAAACTTTTTGGCCTGAGGGCCACATCGGGTTTGAGAAATTGTATGGAGGGCCTGTTAGGGGAGGCTGTGCCCCTGCCCCATCTGCCCCCCCCCCTTGCTTCTTGCCCCCCGATGGCCCTCCCCCCCCAGACTCCTGCCCCATCCAGCCCCCCTCTCCCTCTGCTCCCTGTCCCCTGATCGCCGCTGGAACCCCTGACCCTCACTGCCCTATCCAACCCCCCTCCTTCCTGACTGCCCACCCGGGACCCCTGACCACCACCCCAAACTCCCTTGCCCTCTATCCAACCTCCCTGTCCCCTTACCACACAGCACAGAGCACCGGAGGCTGGCAGCGCTACAGCCATGCCGCCCAGAGTGTGGCGCCGGTGTAGTGTAGTAAATTGCTCTCCGTAACCGCTACCAGTAGCACATTCCTACACGGAGCAGTTTAATACACTGCACCGGCAGCATGGCTCGCTGAGGCTGCGGGGGAGGGGCCGGGGGCAACCCTCCCGGGCCGGGAGCTCAGGAGCCGGGCAGGAGGGTCCCGCGGGCCGTAGTTTGCCCACCTCTACTGTATCCTAGTTGCAGAGTCCTAGCAACACCCAGACGTGAGTGCAGCACCAGCGAGGACAGGGCACTTGGGAATAGCTTTGTGGTGTGGCTGCTCACTCTCGGGTCAAGCTAACTTGGGTGCTGATCATCTAAGTTACCAGGTGAAAGTTGCACCTGTGCTCTAACCCTTAGCCAGACCAGCTTGTCTGGGATTAAAGCATCACTAAATTCAGATGAGAGTTTTGTTTGTGGGTGACAGTGGGGTTGGGGACAATACAAAAGCCCAAGTTACTCTGCAGTGGAGAGTATATCCTGGATGAGTATACAGAAAGCCTGGAACCAAAGCTCTGACAGGTGTGAACTGCCTCATTCCTCTCAGCGAGTGTTAACTCAGCTGCCCAATAATTAATTTTGTTTCTTATTGAGGCCTCGTGTAAACCAAGTTATACCAGTTTAAATCAGTTTAAAAATCACACCTTTATTTAAACTGGTGCAAAAGGCGGTGTGAGCACTCCCTGATTTCTGTTCAAATCGGTTCATCTTAAATCAATTAGAAATAGGTTTAAACTAAACAAAAATAAGAGCTTTCTGCACTGGTATAATTAAACAGGTTTAAAAAAAAACAAACTAAAATTAAACCAATGCAACTCCCTTACGTAGACAAGGCCTAAGAAAGAGGATGGGTGAGAAGATTTCTTGGTTTTGGTGCATTTGGAAGAGTGCCACCACTTTTGATTTTTGTGGGGTGAGGGGAGGGAAGGCATCAAGGAGATCCAGGGGAGTGCATGGTTGCATTTTGAACATCTGTGCAATCTACTGTGAGAAGCTTGATTTTTGGCAGCTCATGTAAGCTGAGCTTTTCCTGTGACTAGAGGTCTGAAGAGTGCTGCCATCTCCCCTCCCAGTTTGACCCCTTTGACTCCTTAAAGTGACACCACTTTTTGACAGCACAGTGGTGATATTTTATGCAGACTTGTAGCTCTGTCATTGGACCTGCAAAAGTTAGGAATAATGGGAAGTCCCCTTCTTGTAAAACTTGGAAAATAGCTGATAGCCATTGTGAATTACAACTGCAAATTTGCAAACTGTGCCATGCATTCAGCCACAGTCTATTGTGTAAAGGATCCAGGCACTCAGGCCTAGCCTACACTAGAAAGGGTTTCCATATAGCTATACCAGCAAATCCTCCTAGTGTAGACTCAGCTTATACTGGCAAAAGCACATTTTTACTGGTTTAGCTTCATACCAAACAAAATAAACTATTCTGGCAAAAGCACTTTTATACCGTGATAACTGTGTCATCACTGGGCCATGTGCCTATATAAAAATGTCATTTAAAAAAAATCATGCCCCTAACCGATGTTATACCAACAAACGTTTGTCGTGTAGACCTTGCCCAAGTGTCTCCTGTAGAGTTGGTCTTGCGCGATCACCTCCCACTTCCCACCAAGTCTGGCAAACTTATGATCAGAAAAGTTTTGTTTTTGGCTTTCTCCCCAATGGAAAATAGCATGTATAATTCATTTGATATCAGGAAGAAAAAAGTTGTCTAATTCTTTTTTTGGAGGACTGCTATCTTATTGTCGTCTTATACTTACAATATAGCCCTGTATTTTTAACTTTGTTTCATTATTCTCTTACCTATTATGTTTTTAAATGCAAGAAATCATTTTAGCTCTGAAAGTTTAAATGGTTTGGTCTTGTTTTATATGAAGACCTTTTTTTTTTTTTTTTAATGGATCAAGCATTAGATTCATCAACTGGTTGCATTCTGATTAGAAGGGTCCACAAAGATTACTGCATAAGATGTAATATTCACTTAAATTTTGTTTTCTTAAACTATCAATGTGAATGTTATAATTATATATATTTTGTGGAATATGGGAATTTACTTCTCCTAAGTATAAGTTATTGTGCAAAAATATGGTATCGTTAAAGCAAATGATAGTTTAACTTTTAGTTTTAGAAATCTTAAAGATATAAGTGTATTACATATGCATAAACAAATTACATTTGTTCTATTTAATTTTTATGTAGCTGTGTAAAGTGCTAGGTAACTTTTTTCACTTACCCATTAAAACACCTTGTTACTTGAATATTGTGTTTAACTGGTCTGAAACACAGTGATCAATTTTTGTAATATAATCTTTATAACCAAGGGAAAAAATACATGCCTCAGTTGTGCTTAACAGTATAGCAAAAATGTACAAACAGACGCTTAAGTCCATAGTAGCCATAACCGGTAATGCATCCACAACATTTGTGTCTTGATATATTTAATACCAGTGGGGATAACAACTGATTCTTAATGTTTTTTTTACAAGTTTGCAACCAGGAAGACCCCTGGATTCTGAATAAAAAGCATCATTTTTTAAAAAGCTAATACAAGAATGAAACTTTTTTTCTTAAAGTGATGTCCTGACAAACGTTTTTCTTTCCAGGACAAACACATCTGAAACATTGCTTACTAAAATATGCTCATTGTCACTTTAAATTTAAACTTGACCCATTTTAGTTTTTGCCTCCTCCCCCCAAAATTTCCAATATACTGTTGGTATTCATGCACACCAAATATGAGCCAAACTGTGCATTACGCTAACTTGAACACTGGATTTGTGAGCTTAAGGACTTCGAAAAACTCCAGATCAATGAACTGCAAAAATGTCACAAGATGTGGCTTTTCTGATATATATTTAAGTCTGTATAGAACATCTCATAGCCCATTCAAAATTGAGTGGCCTAATAGTCACTTTTTAAAAAAAAAATGCATTTTTATTAGCTCCAGCTTGCCTTTAGCAAGTCAAAATCTAGTGATCGTTTGCAATGCCCTGAAGCAAATACACTTTCTGCCACTCCCTGAATTAATGCAGCTTTTTCTGTGGATAGTAAAGCACAATTGCAGTGAAAGTTACCATTCAGAAGATGGAAGGTCAGTATAGTCTATGCATGTTGTATAATAATGAGTGTTTACATTCATATTCTCCTAAAAATTAAATTTATACTGGAGTGTATAGTATTCCATTATGTAGATTTTATCAATTTTGTTAACTGCTTATAGATTACTTAAAAGAATTTTTTCAAAATTTAAAAGATGTATAAGGTTAAGTTTGCAAATATAATGGAAATGCTGTATAGCTTTGGAAGTGATCAAATACTCGTTGGGGTTTTGAAGAAAGTATGTTGTAATAATGCTGTTGTAAGTAATATTTTAATGTCTTTTTTGCCTGTTTTCTATTATTCAGCACACTTACTGTGATGAATGTTCATAGCATTATAAAATTGCTTAACCACTGAAAAGCAACATTTGTTTTTGAATTATCATTTTACTGTAAGAGGAATTATAATGGGGTTTGAAAATTCATTTGTGAAATTCTACACAATTCATTTTTCTATGATTTCCAATGTTTGCTGACATCAAATAAAATTTTTCAAGCCATTGATGTAATAAAATATGGAGTAACAGATGTTATTGCTACAAAATGGCAACCTGGAATGTGTAGGGGTGGGTGCTCAAAGACCGCACTTGCCAACACCTGTAGCCTGGTTGGATAGTCACAATTCTACGATTACACTTATATAATATGCATGCACAGGCCTATTTTGTGACAATGGAGCACAATTCAACTCCCCGTCAGCTCAATGGGAGTCTTTCCATGGATTTTAATGGGAGCTGAATTGGGCCCTTAGCGCTCCAAATCCACATAAGGGGATGAGAAATGAGGAGGTGCATTGCACCAGTTACAGTGACTGGAGATGGTTGGCGTGCAGGGGAGACAGACTTCTGGCAGCAGTCCTGGGGAGGCTGCACCTCCATTTTTTTTTTTTTTGGAGGTATAGCGTGTTCCTTCTCTTCCCTCTTGATCATGCTCCTGCTACTTACCTCCACACAACCCTTGCATGTGTGTTGCCATTGATCATCTGGCAATGCTAACCCTTGCCACAACTGGCATTCAAGAAGCACACGAGTCAATAATCTGGCTGTCCCTTGGGGGAGCCCCAAACATTCACCTGAGGCAGCCAAAATCTGGCCCATGGTGGGACATTCCCCAGGGTATTCAGCATTTAACTGGCTGTTTGGAAGATGCAACATGTTCCAAATGTTCTGTGACCTGTACAGACAAAGGACAAGCATGTTGGACGTGCATTTTAGCAAGATAACGTTTTCTTACACAATTGTGAACAAAAATAAAAACCAATTTCAGTGTGAAAATACATATAGTTAGTTATTTAACCTTTGTCACTGAAAGCCAATAGTAACGACTGCACTAACTCGTCACTGCTGTCTGAGTCGCTATAAATAGCGGTTGAAGAAGAATCTTTGGACTGATTGCAGAGAGAGGCAATTATTTCCCAATTCTGGGGGGGAAAAAGAACCATGCAAAGGAGGGGGATTCACAGTGGAAACAGAGCAAAACACTAATAAACTGGAGAAACCACGCACCGTATATTACAGGGCAATTAGAGCTTTATTTCCTACAGTTCTGTGTATCTGTATGGGACAAATGACCGGGAACTTGTTGGCTGGCTGCATACATTAAACCCAGCATAATTAATGATAAAAAGCAAAATGCTGTGTTTGCTTCCTGTGCATGTCTGCAGGGGGGAAATTAGTTTTACCCCTTTTCCTGCTTTACAATGTCTAAAGAGAGCCTGCTAATGTTCAGTTATATAAATGGACAGTGTTTTAAAAGGAGCCTAAATGTTATCTTACTGATTTTTAAAATCTGCCTGATCTCGAAGATGGTGGGAAATATACTTCATGTGTTCAAAGGTAAAAGAAATGGGGAATTAATAGAAGCAAAACTTGGCTTTTGGTGAGTAAAGTCAATGTCAACATTTTTACACAGTACTTTGAGCATATAAAATGCAAAGAAAAGCTGCATAGTGCGTTGGATAGGGTACTATACTAGGGCTAAGGACTCCAGCTTCTTTCTCCTGCTCTGCCCCTGACTTATGAATGATCACAGAGCAGTCACTTACCTTGGTGCCGTAGTTTCTCCACATGCAGAGCGGTGGAGGTAATGCTTACCTGCTGTTTGTAAAACACAGAGACTTATAGAGGAAAAGTGCTGTATGTGTGTGACATATTTGCATATTGCCAGTATAAAATGCATCGCATGTACTTTATTAATAAAGAGAAGCAGATTGGTCTTCCTGTCTGGAAGTGGATTTAGTGTTCCAAACTGCCTATTTCCCTACATACGGTAGAACCTCAGAGTTATGAACCCACCGGTCAAACACACCCCTCATTTGGAATCAGAAGTACACCGTCAAGCAGCAGCAGAGACCAAAAAGCAAAGCAAATACTGTATAGTGCCGTGTTTAAATGTAAACTACTAAAAAGATAAAGGGAAAGTTTTAAAAAAAAATTGACAAGGTAAGGAAACCGTTTCTGTGCTTGTTTCATTTAAATTAAGATGGTTAAAACCAGCATTTTTTCTGTATAGTAAAGTTTCAGAGCTGTATTAAGTCAATGTTCAGTTGTAAACTTTTGAAAGAACAACCATAACGTTTTGTTCAGAGTTCTGAACATTTCAGAGTTCCGAACCGCTTCCATTCCCGAGGTGTTGGTAACTCGGAGGTTCTACTGTAGTTTTTATTTATCTAGTCTCACTAAGACTTGAGCATTGTCGACATACAAACTAGTGTTGGCTTAGCTAACTTGGTTTGAATAGCTTATCTAATCTTGAAGCTGGTGCAAGTTTGCATGTATGCAAAAGGTCAGTTTAAAAAACCACGCACATACATCCCCCTGGCAGACGTGGAAAGGACTGAATGGAAGCTGGAGAATGAAACTGAAGTGAAAAATGTTGCAGCACTGAGAGTGTTAGAATCACTTTGCAGGATTTCATGTAGGAGATGGAGTAGAGACTGGAAATACTGAATCCATTAGTGTTTTCTAGCTTGCTGTTGAGGCCTTATCAACCTCACTACCCAGATGTTAACTTATTGTCAAAACAATACAGCTTTATGCAATGAAATACTCCAGTTTCCATGCATAAAGTGTCTGATGAAGCCCCTAAATCTTTTGTTCTTTCGTTCTAGAACTGAACCAGAAAGACGGTCAAATATGTTTTATGCCACCATGAGCAAGCTGTGGAGAGGGCCATTCACTTTGGTATTTTGGTGAGGGCTGGTGGGATATTTTTATATGTAAAAAAAACTCATCTAATGTAGAAGAGGGTTGTTAGAGGATTCCATTACCTTTTTACTTCAGTAATTACTTAATGCTGAGCTTTCCTAAATTGACATGCCAGTGGGTCCTGTGGACTTGATTGCCTCGATCATTAATCTCTCTCACTCGGAGCTGAATTGCTCCATCTACTTTTCATTAGGAAGGGTTGTTAACTGTCCCCCGACACAAATCAAGGAGCTAAAGATGAGCTGTACCAGTGCAAGTCTGAGAGTATGTCTGTCTGGAAACTTCTGGAGTTTCCAAGGTGCCCTCGTCCCATGTTGCATGCTGAAATCTGTACTTAAGTGTATAAAACAGCCATGTTTGCAAATAAATGCTCATCAACATGTGAGTGTAGCAACTGAATGTTTTGTTAAGGTGCCCATGTTTGGAAATTGGGCCCAGTACTTTCCTTTCTCCATAGTCCTATATTTTAGTTGCCTGGAAGTGAAATCCATGTCAGAAAAATGTATATTTCACTAATACAGTAAATCTGGTCCAACCTATCAAGGATCATTCTCAAGTCTACCCAACATTAACAAGCTGGTTCAGTTTTTTCTCACCCAAATGTTCCCTTGGTACTGTCATCAGCCCTTGCAAAAGCAAAACAAAAACTACTTTGTTTTAGGTGTATGTTTGCCCCCCTTTTATGGTCTCTTCCTGCAAACACTTGTGCAATCAAGTTTTACTGGAATAAATGTTCATAGAAAGTGAATGTTAAGATTCTCAAATGCCCCTAATAAAATAGATTTTTTTTTTTCTTTTTGGAGTTGCAGTATCTGTAGTTTTTCATGCTTGAAGTTAGGTTATCAGTTCTTCTCTATTTGGAGAACAAAAAATGCCACATTACTTATGTGACTAATCATAACTAAGCAATACAGCTTTGCTTTCAAATAGCAAACCAGAAACAAGGGAGTTTAAGGGGTTGGTAGAACTCCTTGAATAATTTGAGCAAAGTGTCACCTAGTCACGGCCATCCCATAAAGGGAGCATAAACTAGGCCAGTAACCCTCAGATGGCAGCTTTTGTGCCACAAGTAACTCTTTAAAGTGTCTCCTGTGGGTCTTTGCAGTACATGATATTAAAACACTGAGAGACTTAATTATTAACCAATCAATTTTAATTAGCCAATAACCAATATTACTACGTTAACAAATTATCAGCTTGCACTACATTATTAATTTATTTATTGTGAGAATAATATATAAACTAAATATTTCCCATCATACTGTTTAAATATGAATCTATAGTACTATAGTAAATGAAACAATGAATTCACACCGCTGTGGCTCTTTTGGCTCTTGAACCAGAGGTCTGAGAATCACTGAACTAGTCAATTCTATTTCATGATGCACTAATCGTTCATTTGCAAGCGTTGTAGGGTAAGCTTCCCCTCCCGTGCCCGCTGGATTCCAATGCCTTTTATATTGCACATGCAGTAGAACCTCAGAGTTCTGAACACCTCGGGAATGGAGGCTGTTCGGAACGCTGAACAAAACGTTAGGGTGGCCCTTTCAAAAGTTTACAACTGAACATTGACTTAATACAGCTCTGAAACTTTACCATGCAGAAGAAAAGCGGCGCTTTTCACCATCTTAATTTAAATGAAACAACCGCTCATTTAAACAGTTTCCTTAATTTGTCCAAAAAAATTAAGTCTTTTGTCTCTGCTGCTGCAGGATTGTGTACTTCCAGTTCCAAATGAGGCGTGTGGTTGACTGGTCAGTTCATAACTCTGGTGGTTGTAGCTCCGATGTTCTGTGTACTGTTCGCAGTTGATGCTGGTGTCCTGCTCAGGCCCCTAAGATCTCACTTTAGAATCTGGATGCAAGAAGATAGCCCCAGTAAATAACTATTGACAACATAACACCTTATCTATTCAGTATTGTACACTGCCCAATAGCCCCTTAATTATGGAATGTGCTTATTCTTTTTCTCCCAGATTCTTTCCTTTTTCAAACCACTTAAAACACCTGTGAGTTTATAATTATGTGAGAGAATAAAACTCCCCTCTTCTAGATTTGCCAGGCATTTTGCCATCTTTGTGTCTATCCTTTAGAGGAGGGAGGGTCTCAGAGATCAGGCTGCAGCTGAAACATCTACACTGCAATTAAACAGCCCTTTAGCCTGAGCCCTGCAAGCCTCAGTCAGCTGGCAAGGGCCAGCCCTGGGAGCCCACTTACAGTATAGACACACCGTAAGGGCCCTCCCCCGCCCCCAGCAGGAACAGTCTTTATTTTTGTGTATTGTACAGGGATATGAATGTTGCAGGCACTAAACATAGGAGCTCATACAAGTCCCTGTTGTACTACATGTCTTTCCATTGACTTCAGTGAGAATTGGACCAGGCTGCTGCTAACTTTACAGCAAACACTATCTCAGATGATTACCAATCAGCTGCTCTCATTAGTATCAAGGTCTAGGCAGAAACCTGACAGGAAAAGATGCAGGAATTTGTGCTTACTAATGGCCTGTTCACTTCTCTGCTTCTCCACTGTCTAACGAGGGACCAAATTAGCATACTGTGTGTGAAGGCAGCAAGGTATCAGCAATGCTGTCTCAACCAGATGCTGCTTTCATTTGATCTTTAACACTCTCCAAAAAGCTACACTGCACTGAGGGTTTATGGGAGAGGATTAGATTTGTATTCAGCCCACACTTTTTGCAGTGTTTTGTCTTCTAGTGATAGCCTTTTCTTGGGTCGAATTGCTTTATTCTCTATGGGTTCAGTAGTGACATGGGAACACGAGGGCAGTAAAGAGGGTGAGTCTCGTTTACTGCTGCTTTATCATATATGAAGCTGTCCTGACAAGCAGCGGAGCGTTTTTGCTTGTGTTTTTACATTTAGAAATTCAGAGGTAGTCTGTGTGGAAACAGGATTGTGACACCACAATAGTACAGTTGAACCTCAGAGTTATGAACACCAGAGTTACGTACTGGCCAGTCAGCCACACACCTCATTTGGAACTGCAAGTACGCAATCCAGCAGAGACCAAAAAGGAGGGAGGGGGAAAGGAAATACAGTACAGTGCTGAGTTAAACATAAATTACTAAAAAAAAAAAAAAAAAAAGGGGAAAGTTGCATTTTTTTCTTCGTAGTAACAGTTCAAAGTTGCATTAGGTCAATGTTCAGTTGTAAATTTTTGAAGGAACAACCATAATGTGTTGTTCAGAGTAACAAACATTTCAGAGTTGCGAATGGTCTCCATTCCCGAGGTGTTCGAAACTCTGAAGTTCTGCTGTAAGTAAAGTGAAATCTGATCCATTGAGACAGGAAGTAGGTTTTACGTGGAATGTTTTAAAACCATGTTTAACCACACCTACTTTACTAAAATACTGGAGAGGACTGAAGTTTTGCTAAAGCTCAGGCACCTCCACCTCTGTTAAAGGCTTCAGACATGAGCCACCACAGGTTAGAAATTTGTTTTTTAACCTCTACGGTCGGTCTGCACTGCACGCTCCTTACAGCGGCAGGTAGAGTACAGTGCCCCCAGCATGGGTATAAATAGCATGTTGATGGTGAGGCACGGCTTGGGCAAGTAAAGACACGCCCGAACCCTGTGGATATGTACCCTACATGGCTGTCTACACGCCCAGGCAGTGCCTCCTCTGTCTACAGTACAGTTTTTAGCAGGGTAGTGTCCCACGGCTGGAGCCCGTCACAAGTTGCTGCTGGAGCCTTTCCCCACTGCCGCCCTCCTGCCAGAGTCTTTCACAGACACACGTCACTACACGCTACAGTGCAGATGCAACCTGCTTTTTGTTGTGGCGTGTAGCTACATGTATCCGACGCACACCACTCCACTGGCATGCAGTGCAGACATAACTTAAGAGTAGCGGGGCAGTCCTGTGGAATTCAGAGCACTACCAAACATTGTTACTGTGCTTATACAGTGGAGGAAAGCTAAAATGGCTGCCTGCTTGGGCCAGAACTCAAACCAAGGTTAACTTGCCTGAGAGCTGAATGCAGAAGATGCTTGTGTCAGTGAGAAAAAATCGTGAAGGCTGCTCACGGCTAGGGAATTCTAGGAGTTGCCTGCTCGTAGGAAGGATGTATCCAACTGCTTGTGTAACACTTGGATTGCCACACTAGTTTTATTTTTTTGTAGCAAAAGCCTGTGAGCAAATATTGTGCAGCCGCCTGCTGACAATTGTGTATGTGGGGTGAAAAGTATTTCATGACATTTGTAGTGCAGAATTCTCTGCAGTGGAGATGTTTCAGAGTAACAGCCGTGTTAGTCTGTATTCGCAAAAAGAGAAGGAGTACTTGTGGCACCTTATGAGTACTCCTTTTCTTTCTGCAGTGGAGAGGCATCCAAAAGGGCCTAGCCACATCAGGATGCCATTTCACTAGGCGCTGTACAAGTACACAAGCGCTGGACAAGTTAGTGTTGCTTATTTTGAGTAGAAGGAAGGAGAAAATGGACTTAGCCCAGTTGTCTGGTAGCGGGAAATATGTATAAAATGTAGCATGGGACTGGAACTTTGCCCTATTAAGTCAATGGGAGTTCGGCTGTTAGCTTTAGTGGGAGCAGGATTTGGCTCTGGCTGGTTCGAAGTATGGCTGACTAGGATGGTGATGTGCCACAGAGACTACATGAAGGTTGTGGGTCCGTACTTAAATGCTGCTAGAGATGTTCTACGGTTGCAGTGAGTACACGGCACTAAGACTCCAGCTGTCTGTCAGGTGTTCTGGGAAGAGACCTCGCTGTAGGCCTGGTTCTTTAGCCATCTCAAATTCTACAGTGTCCTTGTATAACTGAGGTGCTGGTAGGAGGCACCGCCACTGGCTTGGTTCTTGAGCTATGAAAGCCCCTACTATGACCTACTATGGAGCAGTAGTAGAAGCAACTAGAATAGATGAACGTGGATGGGTTAGTCCACGTTAAGAGTTTTCCAGCTCTGCATTGAAAACACACCAGTCATTTCCTGTTTTGTTACTGCGTCTAGAGTTAAAGAGCAGGTTTAGGACAAGCAGGAAGAGCGTAATGATTGCAACTATATCAACCAGATCTCCAAAGCCCAGTCTGCACAAGAACCTGACCCACTGATGATGTCCAGTGGTCAGTGACAAGTGCCTTGAATCAATGTTGAAAATGATTTGAGGTGCTGGTGTAGACGGGAGCATTTTCAGCAGACTGATAAAGTCAGATTGTGATGTGATTCTACCCGATATCTGACTTGGCCCCTTCAGCCCTGTAACAATTTCTGAATCGGTGCTGAAATGTTTGTCCACTGCATATGCTTGCAGAAAATCCTTTTTCTGCCTGCATTCAGGAGACCCATTCACAACAATTAGCAGCAGCAGGTCATTTTCCTGGAGTAGCTGGGGCTTTGGAGAACAGTGTCTTACTTTCTTTAATGTGTGACTGTTTTTTGATTCTGAATGAGTTGTTTTTGTACAGGAACCCCTAGAGTCAATCATCTATGTGGGCTACGGCATGATTTGTTTTGTTTTTCTGATACACTAATTATTCCTAAGAGGCATAATTTCTGCTCTGTTTTAAGATATTTCAGTTTTGATGACAAAGTAACATATTGTTTAAGTAAATTAGTATGTGAAAACTGTGTGCCCCGTAGTGTTTGATTAATGCCTGCAGAAGCTTTCTGAAGGCACATGCGTGTGGCAGGGGGCCAAAAGAGGGTGCATGCCAGCTGTCTGAAGTTTCTTTTCCAGCAAAGATTTAGGAGGAATTTTGTGGGAACTGCTAGGAAAGTGCATAGGTGGTTTTTTTTTTTTTATTATTATTATTTATTTATTTATTTATTTATTTTAATAGTCAGTCTGCTTCTAGGAGGAAAGAGATATTTTGTGGGGGATGTTTGGTTAACTCCACAAAGCCCCTTAGCTGTTGTGCTTTCAGAAATTGCTTCAAGTTGCTGAAAGCAATCATTGGGCTCATCTTGAAATTGCAGTTATGGGGGAGAGTCCTCTTTTGGCCATTTCCAGTGTCAACACTTCAGAAAGGATGTTGGTAAGATTGGAGCGGGTTCAGAGAAGAACTACAAGAATGATTTCAGGCCCATGAGAGACTAAAGGAGCTCAATCTATTTAGCTTATCAAAGAAGTGACTTGATTCATGATCTAGAAGTACCTACAAGGAGAGAAGAATTTTGAGAGCAGAGGGAGGGCTCTTTAGTCTAGCAGAGGTATAACAAAATCCAGTGACTGGATGCTGAAGCTAGACAAATCAAAACTGGAAGTAAGGGACATGTTGTTAACAGTGAGGGGAATTTACCACTGGTTACATCAGGATGTGGCAGAATCTGAGCTATGGCATATCACTTTGAAAGACACTCCGGCTTTATTTATAGACTCGCGTGATAGAGAACCCACAAAGTCCCTAGGCAAGTTGTTCCTGATTAATTACATTCACTGTTTTAAAAGGCGTGCCTTATTACTACCCCAGTTTGGTCTAACTTCAGCTGTCAACCACTGGACCTCATTGTGCCAAAGTGCAGTCTACAACCAGAAATCTGTGCCCCCTATTGATATTGGTAAAGCAGGATCAAGTCACCACTTCACCTTCTTTCGGATAAATGAAACAGATTGAGCATCTGAAATCTCTCACCACAATCTCTCATGTTTTCCAGACCTTGAATCACTCTTGTATCATTCAACAGCATGGTGAATGGTAGCAGTGGTTGTGATATGAGGGCGTTCTTTTATCTTTGGTGGTGGCGTTATCCAGAGATACTGTCTGGAATATCTGGTCTAATGGGTTTCCTTCATTCCATCTGCTTTAAAGATAAGATGCTCCTCTACCTTCCAGCCTAACAGGGTTTTGCTGTAGCAACCTCCCTCTTATCAATGAAACTGACTTCCTTTCTTTGTATGTTGTTCACACAAGACTACTGAGCAGGAATGAAATGTGCATCTGTGGATGTGCTGACTGTTTGGGGAATTTGGCAAAAGCTAGTATCCTAGCACACAGGAATGTTTTAAGTGCAATAAGGGATTAAACGTTTGCCCAACAAGTAGAGCAGTATGTTAAATGCTTGAAAGAAAGCTTTCCTGGGGGGCTCCTGCTAAACTCACTTTCTGATCCTTGAGCACATCCAACTGGAAATCCAGATTGATTCTGCCGCCTCTCAGCTGTGATCTCTGCACTCTATTAGGCAGAAGGCAAAGTGCAAATCTTTAGCAGTTAAACAGAGTCCATAAGGAAATGGCGCTGTGCTGTCGATCTGGGGGTCTTGTGGGACTAGAAATCCCAAGTCACTGTTACTGAATAGGGCAGCGAATTGGAATCCTCAGATAAGGAAAAGGGCAAGATGGCTGTCTTTTTATTATTATTCCTAGGCAGAAATATAAAGATAGTGATAATACTGTATTGGGTAAGCCACTTTTATTCAGTCATAAGAACAGCCACACTGGGCCAGACCAATGGTCCATCTAGCCCAGGATCCCGTCTCCGAGAGTGGCCAGAGGAATGACCAGAACAGGGCAATTTCAAGAGATCCATCCTTTGCCATCCAGGCCCAGCTTCTGGCGGTCTGCAAGAGATTCTTACATGTAGCCTCCTAAACAGGCGGTGAAACGTAAGCATCTCCGCTTCCTGTGATGCTCTCCTGGGCCATGTGTTTCTATGCCATAGGGAGGGATGGGGAACTAGTTTGACAATGGTAGGAGCAGGGACATGCACAAGGAGAGACAAGCAGGGGCATTCTCCCCCCATCACCCCCCCTCCCAGTAATCAGCGCGGGAGGCACAGAGCTCCTCTGGCCCCCAAGGCTGGGGCGGGGACCAAGAGCTCCTCCAGCCCAGAGCCACAGCAGGAGCACAGAACACCCCTCTCCAAAAAAACAGTAACATTAAAATTCCTGCATGTACCCCTGATTAGGGGGCTGGTGTCCTGACATCTCTAACTGGTACGGCAGTCACTTTTGTCTTACTTTTCATCTGGTCCTCTTCCTTCCCCCATCCTCCATTTATCTGTTACCCACCTGTTGTCTCAATCTATGGAGCGAGATTGTAAGCTTGGAAGGGCAGGAACTGTGGTTTTTACCATATGTAGAAAAGGAAGGCGCTGATCCACAACTGGAGCCTCTTTGAGCTAACACAAAAGAATAACTAATAAAAGATCTAGTGTAGATTTGTTAGGTAGCAAATGCCAGCTCCAGTGGAGAGGCTGATCTATATCAGAACATTAAAGACACTAGTCAGTCATATCGTAACTGACAGTATAGATTTTTTTTTAAATGTTCTGAGTGTTATTAAATGGTCAATAAATCTGGCCCAAACACATGACTGATTTTGGAACATAAGGGCCATACCGGGTCAGACTAAAAGTCCATCTAGCCCAATATTCTGTCTTCCGACAGTGGCCAATGCCAGGTGCCCCAGAGGGAATGGACAGAACCGGTAATCTCAGGAAGTGATCCATCCCCAGTCGTCCATTCCCAGCTTCTGCTTTTTTGCTTAAATTCTAACTATGTTCAATCAGGTCAGATGGAGAGGATGCTGAGAGACCCTCCAAAGTGTTTGGTGATTCTGTATTGAATCTTCTCAAAGGTAAATTTCCATCCTGAGATGACATCACTCAAATCTCATGTTCACCCAGAAGATTATTTAGCACCTAAATTGATAAAAGCATCTCAGGAGTTTTGAAATAATTGGAAAGCTATTGGATCTTTGAGGGAGGCCAAGCGAAGGATAAATGGGACTATTTAAATGATCTCCCATTAATGCAGACATGAAAGTACTGGCAGACTGCTAGCTGGTAGATAAGAAAAAATGATTATGTAGAAACTTGATTTGAACCTAGTGGGATTTATTGAAGTCAGCCTGCTGCTAACCTTAAGCAGTGGACAAAAATTATGTGCTGTGTTGGGAGAGAAATTTGCAAACTCTGATACAGAATGAGTAATAAGTGTAAATCAACTCAAAACGAGCTGCGCGTATTCTCGGAACAGAAGAATACACAAGTGCAGCATTTGACTAGATTGCTAGGCCTTAAAATAAGATGATGATGCCTACATTTCATATAGGCATTTGCTGGCATTTTCTATATTTATAGAAGCAGACTCTATTGGTTTATGTGATCTCCTACACACTACAGTTTAGTTTCACTACAGTGTAATCACCCAGATAGATAACATCTTGCATATGGTACTCTCTTCATACTCTCCTAGATGTCTGTGATAATACCCAATAACCTATCCAGTTCATCTGATACTGCAACCTGTTACTTGAGAGCTAACTATAGAGCCGGCGGTATTACTTTCCAATCTGGATCCTCCCATTTACACAGAGGCTTTCAACCACATGGCTATCAAAGTTCTCTTCAAAGTTTACAGCCCCCTCCCTCCTTGTAACTGCAAGAGGAGTGAAACCAATCTTTTCTCTTTTGTGTAAAGGAGACTATAATTAAATGTCCCTTTTCCTTGACATTTCCTATGATGATCTAAATTAGAGTTAGGCTGAAGCATTTGTTAGAGATTCAGGTGGTGTTGCCATTTATTTTATATAGTCCTGATGGTACTCAGTAGCTCCAGTCAGGATCGGGTCTCCATTGTGGTTGGTACTGTGCAAGTCTATATGAAGACATGGTTCCCTCTTTAAAGACCTTCCTGACCCGCAGATTTGTGTTGCTTGTGAACTTCCCACAGAAGCCTATTTTATTCATCTATCGTGGGTTACACAAGTTACAAGCCAGCAGTGGGTATGTCTACACTGTAACGTAAGTCCGGGCCCAGACTCAGGCTCAAGCCTAACCCCCGTTCCATCTACACACAAATCATGCTGACTCAGGGTCTCAGGACCCTGTGGGGGTGGAAGGTCTGAGTACAGCAGCAACCCAGTGAGTCAGCTTTCCATTGTCTTTCCATTGTCTTTTGACCACCAAGCCACTATCAGAGATCCTTCTGTGATTGCAATGGAGACCGAACAGAACAAGCCTTTTGCAAAGCACGCTACTTCTTGGTCATGGGATCACAGCTTGATTTTGGTGACTCTTTGGTGCAAGGCCAGAAAAACTGTGGACCAGGAATGATCCTGCACACCAGCAAATAGCCAAGAAGCTGAGAGTGTTGCAAATTTACTGGACCGGGGACCAGTGCAGGGAGTGGATTAAGTAGCTCAAGAGTGAGTACTGGAAAACCAGGGACCAGAAGTGCACCTCTGGTAACTTGCCAACATTGTACCCATTTGATGAGGAGTTTGACTGGGTGCTGGGCACTGTGCCCAGCAGAAAGCCAACTATGGTGCATGATGATTTGGTCAGCTGGGATGGTGCCCTGCTGGTCCAAGAACTGACAGGAGTCAGCAGCCAGCAACCCAATCAAACAGCCTGTTTGATGCACCCCCAAGGAACAGCTTGCAGCAGACACAGAAGGGACAGGAGCTACCCTACCCCCATTTCATATGTAGTGTCATTCACAAGCACATTGAATGTGAATCAAGCCACTCTCCTAACCCAATGAATTAGCCCTATTCCCCCACAAGCACAGTCAGTGGAACTATTCCCCCTCTTCCACTGGGCCATGCAAGTTCCTAAAGTGGGAGCACAAACAGTGGCATAGCCAGGTGGAAAAAACAGGGGGAGCGGAGATTAAAAAAAGTACTCACCCGGCAGTGCTCCAGTCTTCAGCAGCACTTCGGCATTGGGTCCTTCACTCACTCCGGCGGGATTTCAATCTGCTAAAAGCCCATTCGACCACATTCAACACCTGCTGAGAGTGTAATTAAACCGTCTCTTGCCAGGGCCTCTGAAATCCGGTTACAGTTTCATAAGCCAAGGCAAAAGCGGATATGTGAGGTCCCCCAGCATAACGGTAGGGACAGTAACTCCATTTATGACCATGTCTTTTGGTGGGAATAATGTCCCAACTTGTCCATGAATGTTGACTCCTGAGCGGGGAAAATCCCTGGCACCATGAACTTTCCCACTGCAGCCCACATTGAAATTCATAAATTGACCTCTGTGATCCATGAAGGCCTGCATAGCAATGGAGTAGTATCCTTTGCAGTTTATATACTCATGTTCTCCTTGAGGAGGGCATATTATGGGCACACATCAATGGCCCTGGTGCAGTTAGGGAACCCCATTCTCTCAAAGTCAGCAATTACCTCAGGAATAGCTTTTATGCCTGCCATTGCATGCCTGATTGCCAGAGAAACCTCCACCACCACTTTACTCACAGTCGACTTTCTGATGCCAAATTGATTGGTGACAGCACTGTAGCAGTCTGGGGTAGCCAGCTTCCAGACCGATATAGCAACCTCTTCTGGACCAGCCAAGGTTACCTCATGCATGTGTCGTTACGCTGGAGGATTGGGGCGAGCTGCTCACAAAGCTGCAGAAATATTCTGGACCCACTGCTGGTCATCCCAGGTCTGCATGATGATGTGATCCTACCCGTCTATGCTTGTGGCCCTGTGCCAGAAGCACTGGTTTACTTAGTTAGCCTCAGTAGTTATAGCAAGTGTAATGAGCAGCATCAGCCCGTGCAAGTCTGCTATCATGTGCTCTGTCAGGTGCCATTAATGGGTCAGAAAATGCCTCTCTGAAGCTCTACGAGATTCCTGACACAGGAGTGAAAGCACAAGCAAGAGAAGTTCATGAAAAGGCACCTCCTCCATATTGCTTGGCAGGCTGTGATGGTGGGCTGTTCAGACTTCCTGTAGTGCAGGTGGGCAGTAAAGTTTTCCCACCATGGATGATGGTCAAAAGGCTGGAGCGGCCACATTTCAGGAGGGCATTAGGGAGTCTGGGATATTCTTGGTTTGACAAGGGTCTATGTGCTGTAGTGTAGACACCAGAGCACAGGGTTCGAGCCCAGGTTAGAAAATTCTTAATGTCGGGTTAACAATCAGTGTAGATGCTCAAGCCCCAGGTTCTCCAACCTGGGTCAGCTGACTCAAATCCCACTAACCCTGGGCTTGCATTGCAGTGTAGATAAACCCGGCTGAGGTGTGTGTTTTATGTAACAAACTACATTGCGAGAATACTAGGTATGCTTCATTGTCAATGTCATTCTAGCCATCTGTTGTTCAGCACCAAGGTTTAAAAGGTGGAAGGAAAATAATCTGTCAAACTTTCTTCTGTAAAACCATATCACTTGGTGGACAGCAGCATATATAAAAATCTGTCGGAATAAAGGCAACACTGTAGGATACTAAGTGTCAAAATGAAATTTAGCTGTCAAAAGAGAAAATAATATACTAAAACTCCAAGCAGAAAATGCAAGGAAGATCAACATGCTTTAACATGTAGCCTTTGCTAGGACCTGTATTATTCATTCAGTCTTCTCACTCTATCACTCCAAACAATATTGGTCAATTAAACACAAATTGACCTCTGAGTATATGAGCTCCTGTGATGGCTCTTTAAAATTCCAGTTCAAGCAACTATGTTAAATGACATGTCAATTTAATTATATATTGCATCAGTTGAATCTCTAACAAAGTCTCTGCTTTAACTCTAACTTAGATTATCACAGGAAACATCAAGAAAAAGGGCCATTTAATTATAATCGGCTGTAGACACAAAACAAAAGAAAGGATTAGCTCAATATTAATTTCCTCCACAAGGACTAAACCACCACCAAGAATCCTGATTGCCAACGATCAGCTTTCAAGTGATATATACAGTAGCTGATGTGCAACCAATGTGGGAGGATTGGTAAATATAATTTACTTCTACTAGTAAGTTGATAGCTACCACTCCAAAAATGTGCTCTATGATAAATCAACAATGGATTTCTCAAGTACACATGTTTATTCAATTGCTTGTTTAGCTTCCAGCCACATCATGTCTTTTTTTCTCCTTGTACATGCCTCTGCTGGAGTGCTGGGAACTTCCCTGTTTCTTAAAGTGAACTTAGTGCTCATGGAAAGTACCGGAGACAGAAGTCTTCTAGCTACAGACAAGTGGCAGCAGCCCACAATGGATCTAGTGTGGTGTTCACTGGACCATTAAAGTTGATTTTCAATAAGTCTAGGAGAACTGGGGAAGACTGGAAGAAAGCGAACATTGTGCCCATTTTTAAAAAGGTTAAACAGGATGACCTGAGTAATTAACAGCCTGGCATTGATCTGGGGCAATAGAATGGAACAGCTGATATGGGATTCTATGAATAAAGAATTCAGTGAGAGTAATGTGATTAATACAAGTCAGCATGGGTTTATGGAAAATAAATTCTCTGCACTTGTCCTTGTTGAACGTCATCAGATTTCTTCATCAAATTTTCCTCCAATTTGTCTAGGTCACTCTGGACCCTATGCCTACCCTGCAGTGTATCTACCTCTCCCCACAGTTTGGTGTCATCTGCGAACTAGCTGAGGGTGCAATCCATCCCCTCATCCAGATCAGTGTTTCCCAAACTTGGGACACCACTTGTTCAGGGAAAGCCCCTAGCGGGCCGGGCCAGTTTGTTTACCTGCCGTGTCCACAGGTTCGGCCGATCGCGTCTCCCACTGGTTGCGGTTCACTGTGCCCGGCCAAAGGGGGCTGCTGGAAGTGGCAGCCAGTACGTCCCTTGGCCCACGCCACTTCCCACAGCCCCCATTGCCTGGGCACAGTGAACTGTGGCCAGTGGGAGCCCCGATCAGCCGAACCCACGGACGCGGCAGGTAAACAAACTGGCCGGGCCTGCCGGGGCTTTCCCTGCACAAGCGGTGTCCCAAGTTTGAGAAACACTGATCCAGATCATTGATAAAGATGTTAAACAAAACCAGCCCCAGGACCAACCCCTGGGGCACTCCGCTTGAAACCGGATGCCAACTAGACATCGAGCCGTTGATCACTACTCGTTGAGCCCAACAATCTAGCCAGCTTTCTATCCACTTTATAGTCCAGTCATCCAATCCATTCTTTTTTAACTTGCTGGCAAGAATACTGTGGGAGACCATATCAAAAGCTTTGCTAAAGTCAAGATACATCACATCCACTGCTTTTCCCCACATCCACTGAGCCAGTTATCTCATCATAGAAGGCAATC
This sequence comes from Lepidochelys olivacea, assembly GCF_965140295.1. NCBI lineage: Eukaryota > Metazoa > Chordata > Testudines > Cheloniidae > Lepidochelys > Lepidochelys olivacea. Next base: position 108,057,088 of record NC_140416.1, read on the forward strand.
AGGTTGATCAGGCATGACTTGCCCTTGGTGAATCCATGTTGACTGTTCCTGTTCACCTTCCTCTCCTCCAAGTGCTTCAAAATGGATTCCTTGAGGACCTGCTCCATGATTTTGCCTGGGACTGAAGTGAGGCTGACCAGTCTGTAGTTCCGTGGGTTCTCTTTCTTCCCTTTTTTAAATATGGGCACTATATTTATCTTTTTCCAATTGCCCGGGACTTCCCCCAATCACCATGAATTTTCAAAGATAATGGCCAATGGCTCTGACTAACATGACTTGTTGCAGTATTAATTGCAGCTGAAAAGGAAGGAAGGTCTGTGATAGTCATGTTTGTAAAGTGCACTGAGATACTCAGATAGAAGATACTATAGAACTGCAGAGTATTGTTTCACCTCCCACCATGTTAACCCAAGACCTTGAAGCATGACTGTACGTTTCCAGAATTGCATGAGCTTCATCTTTTTTGTAAATTGTCTGTTTAAAGTTGGATTCTGTAGCCCCAGAGCCTCCTCTCTCTGGGAAACCTAGTCTTATCTGATCTACTTAAAACAATATAACTCACAATGTGATAGTAGAATTTACTTGCTGGATACGTTCTTGGAGGGAGCACAATGATTCAAGTCTGCGGCTATATCCTGTGGTCCACAATAGCTTAAAATGAAAAATTAAGCTTTCAAAAATGGGCACAGTGTAATCCCAAACCAATTCCACAGCATTTCAGTGTACACAGTGTTCCTCTGGTTGATCACCAGACTTGTTTTATGGGTTCCTTTTCTTCACCATCCCCACCAAAAAGTGAAAAATCGGATTATTTTGAGCTTCTGAACAGCTAGTTCTGATTTTCCGAGACCATAGAAAAGAAGTGCTGTACTATTTCTTATTGGCAGATAAATGATGCCTGGTGAAATGCAGATCTGAAATGCAAACATGGGAGAACAAGTGACTTTGAAATCAAAGCAGGAAAATGCAGCCGTTAAATAATTATGTGCTTGACAAATAACAGCACAGATGAACTGAATTGAGCTGCCCAGTTTCTAAAAACAGATGGTTACTTAAATTAAGAAGCAATTAAAGTCTTAATTAGTGACCCTTCACACAAACCAAGAATTGTCAACTGAGCTGAACAAATAATTTTTTTAAAAAGGTGAATAACTTAATTTGAAAAACATTGCAAAGATTGCAGAATAAATGACCTGACAAATATTCACCCAACTCCAGTCAGTGGTTTACATGAATATCAAATATGTTTGACTTTAGAATTGCTTGGTGCAATTTAGTTATATATATAAAATTAGGCTGAAGATATTCCAGAGCTCAGTTCTTAACTTATCCTTTCACTTGGCAGGAGCAGCTCTTGGAGGCTTTTTTCCCCTTTCATTCTCTATGATTAATTGTTTCACATCCTGGAACATCTAAGAAAAGAAGGCAGGTAAGGGGAAAACAGTAATTCATTATTATTGTTGGGACAAGATCACCGTCCCATAAATTCCAGCGCCTATTTCTCATGTACATTAATAATGAATCTGAATTTTGTTAGTAAATAGGATCACATAGTACCTGTATGAAATAACATCTAATCTAAAACTGTTCTAGTATTCAGAGTAGCAGCCATGTTAGTCTATATCTGCAAAAAGAAAAGGAGGACTTGTGGCACCTTAGAGACTAACAAATTTATTTGAGCATAAGCTTTCGTGAGCTACAGCTCACTTAATCCTAGTATGATGCATTCCAGTGGAATGCATGTGTCTCCAAGACAGAGTAGCAGGCTGCTGGAAGAATGCACATGGTGGGCAAAAAATGTTATCTGTGCAAAAAAAAATTGGAATAAAATTCATCTTGTTTAATTTAAGCCAAGATTCATTATTCTTGTTATTTTGATGCACAGTACCCGTGGGTATGTGAGAGAGGTGTTGAAAACAGAGGAGTGGGTTTGGATGAAAAGAAGGGAGGAAGGGAAAAATCAAAAAGGAAAGAGAGAGAATGCAAGAGGAAGGCAGGAATGAAGTAATGAAAGGGGGAAATGCAAAATAAGCAGAGCAAAAGGCTGAAAAGCATCATCCCTTCCACTCTCAGTAGTTGAAAAGAGTATCTGCATGTGATGTACTGTATTCAATTCAGAGTTGGTTGTTGTCATAAAACCTATTGCTATTCTTCTCCCTGCTCTGCATTCATATTAATTGAGGGCTTATATAAGCAAAGTGTTTCTGTTTAAAACAATATTAGTAATGTATTAGTTTCATTTGATTGTGAAGCATTAAGTTCAGCAGCTGGACAATTTTAAAGTAACGTTATAAGAAAGAAAATAAAAACAGATGCACAGTGTTTTCCAGAAGGAATGCTCTTTCTGAGTCAGTTTGTTGTCATAGCAGGGACAGGGAGTGATTGAGGTTCAGAACTGAGGGTAAATATGAGACTCACCTGATGCTTGAAAGAAGATATCCCGGCTACTATGAGTACAGAGCTTCTCCGTTAGCTCATTAAGTAGAGCTATTGCTTTGGGATGTAAAGGTCCTTCGTCCAAATTCCAGCTGGGGCAGATAATTCTTCTGGGGCAGATATTTGGACCATTTAGTCAGATGGTGAAGGAAGTCAGAGAGATTCTGGCCTGGTGGCATTTGCATCTGCCCTGCTATAGACCTTGCTCGGGGAGATCAAGAAAGAGATCAGACAACCTGAAGTTTTTTAAAAAATGGTCATCAGGGATAAGAGGCCCCTGAGAGCCCCAATAATATAAAAACAAACAAAATCAAATTGTTTCAGGCTGTGAGCCTGTGAAGTAGTCAAACATCCTAGACTGGAAGCAATGTGGGGCAGGGACCATCCTTTTGTTCTATATTTCTACAGCACCTAGATGATGGGGTCCTGGTTTGTGACTGGGGCTCCAAGTAGCTAAGAAATACAAATAATAATAATCATAATAACTAATAACCACTGCTGAATAGGAGAAAATCCAGGTCAATGGAGCCTAACTTCTGCTTAATTTATGCGCGTTCGTGATGTACAGGGCAGAGGATTAGCAGAATGGGAAAGCTGGGAATGTTGTAGTATGAAGGCAGGATTCTAGGGTCCAGGTCCTGAGTGCTTGCTAACCCGAGTCAGACTGCTTTGTGTGGGGACAGAAGTGGGGCTTGGACTCAAACCTCAGTCAGTGTCCAGGCTTAGCGTGCAATGTAGATGTATCCTGTGAGTCTTGTAAAAATGTCAGGTTTCAGAGTAACAGCCGTGTTAGTCTGTATTCGCAAAAAGAAAAGGAGGACTTAGTATGTATCCGATGAAGTGAGCTGTAGCTCACGAAAGCTTATGCTAAATAAATTGGTTAGTCTCTAAGGTGCCACAAGTACTCCTTTTCTTTTTGTAAAAATGTATTATGTATAATGAAGATAGCTTTGCTTGAGGAGCTACTGATATAGTCAGACCCCCTTTGTTAATAACATACATTCTGTTGCTGGTTTGGGTTCTTAATGTGTAGTGCCCAGTTAAATAGCAGATCTTATGCATTAAACTCTTCTAATGAATGTCTGTGACTCTGTTACCACCTATAAGCTTGAAATGCATGGTTGTGTGTCTGACCTTTTCTCTGGACTTATTGTTTGTTTAGCTAAGATCTTTTTATCACTGCATGCATCTGTAAGCCCCATCACTTTTGAAATGCTCTCCCACCCACAGTATATATGCTGTAGGTTGTACATGATTTTAAAAGAAGCAGCCCATTAGTGAAGTGATAAACGAGTGCTTAACTCCACAACATTTCACTTGGGTGTCCTTTATTTCTCAGCTCTGGATCACCAGCCATCTGTGACTCAGGTTCAAGATAAGAAGTTTAATACAACAAGCTTCCCCCCCGCCCCTCCCCACTTCAGTAGCTGTAGAAGCAGATGGTCCAAATAGTTACAATTAATAACTTCATACATCAGGGTTCAATGATCCAAAGAACTCTGCTCTCTTGCCTAGACTGGAATATCTAGTCTTCCCTTAATATCTAAAACCCTAGGAACAATTGTGTACAATTTTTTAAATATGGATAGCTATGTTGCTATGCAGTCCACATATAATGTTGTATAATTCATAGGTATGAAGCTATCCAAGCAGCCAAATTCATAGGTGTAATCATTTACGATCTTCAAGTGTTGGTTTAATTAATTTTGTTTTTTAAAGTCATTCCGCTGATTTCAAGCCTTTAAACTGAAGTTTCAAATCTATCCTTTCAAATGAAGCCACTGGAATTCAGTAGTTTTAGTCCCCAGCCTTAGAATATGACTATTGTACAAGGTTTTTATATCTGCTTTATTCCCCAACATTTTACAGAGCTGAATCACTGGAGATAAAAATGATGTATATGCAATGGAGAGAGGTGTGTTTTCAGGTGGCATTTGAAAAGTGGTGGAGAATTGGTGATGTAAAATGAAACAGGACAAAAAACAGAAAAGAACTAGATAAGTTCATGGAGGTTAGGTCCATCAATAGCTGTTAGGCAAGATAGTCAGAGATGTAACTCTATGCTCGGGGTGACTTTAACCTCCCACTGCCAGATGCCCGGAGGTGAAGACGGTTTTCCTGAAGCTCTGGTCCTGGCCATTGTTGGAAGACAGGAGGCTGGGCTAGATTGAGCATTTGTTTGAGCCACTATGGTCATTCTTATTCTAGATGACAAGAACTGCAGAGAAGAAGGCTCTTGGATTTACTGGGGTGAGATCGTGTAGCAGCACAAAGAGAGTGTTGGTGTGCTATAAGAGTAGAGGGAACTGGGAAGGCAAGAGTAGGAGGAGGTGGCTTGTGATATTTGCCTAAAGGGTCCATGAGGTGTTTTAAAAATGAGGGGAATGTTGAACTGCCTGCTGAAACAAACTGAGAGCCTGCGTAGTTGCTTGAGGATGGGAGAGGGGCTCCTACTTGTTCGTATTTATGTGAAGAGGGAACAACACTGCACATGCTGAAGTCTAGGGTTTGGGGAATTGATAGAGAAGAAAAGTGTAATATTTAAGATTAGAGGCGATTTCAGCAGAGCAGGACTCAAGGTAGTACTATGTAATGTTGCCAAGACGCTTGGGATACTATTTTGATGCTGTTACTGTATATGGATTCTGCAGGGATCAGTTCTGTTCAATATCTTAATCAATGATTTAGATGATGGCATAGAGAGTACACTTATAAAGTTTGCTGACAATACCAAGCTGGGAAGAGTTGCAAGTCCTTTGAAGGATAGGATTAAAATTCAAAATGATCTGGACAAACTGGAGAAATGCTCTGAAGTAAATTGGATGAAATTTAATAAGGACAAATGCAAAGTACTCCACTTAGGAAGGAACAATCAGTTGCACACATGCAAAATGGGAAATGACTGCCTAGGAAGGAGTACTGTGGAAAGGGATCTGGGGGTCCTAGTGGATCACAAGTTAAATATGAGTCAACAGTGCAACACTGTTGCAAAAAAAGCAAACATCATTCTGGGATGCATTAGCAGGACTATTGTAAGCAAGACACAAGAAGTAATTCTTCCGCTCTACTCTGTGCTGATTAGGCCTCAACTGGAGTATTGTGTCCAGTTCTGGGCGTCACATTTCAGGAAAGATGTGGACAAATTGGAGAAAGTCCAGAGAAGAGCAACAAAAATGATAAAAGGTCTAGAAAAAATGACCTGTGAGGGAAGATTGAAAAAATTGGGTTTGTTTAGTCTTGAGAGGAGAAGACTGAGAGGGGACATAACAGTTTTCAAGTACATAAAATGTTGTTACAAGGAGGGAGAAAAAATGTTCTTGTTAACCTCTGAAGATAAATCAAGAAACACTGAGCTTAAATTGCAGCAAGGGAGGTTTAGGTTGGACATTAGGAAAATCTTCCTAACCATCAAAGTGGTTAAACACTGGAATAAATTGTCTAGGGAGGTTGTGGAATCTCCATCATTGGGGATTTTTAAAAGCAGGTTGGACAAACACCTGTGAGGGATGGTCTAGATCAGGGGTCGGCAACCTGTGGCACGCATGCCAAAGGCAGCTCTCGAGTCGATTTTTACTGGCACGCTGCTGCCAGCTGGGGTCCCAGCTGCTGCCCCTGCTCAGCCTGCTGCTGGCCTAGATGGACGGATCTCTGGGCTGGCAGCAGGCTGAGCGGGGCCAGTGGCTGGGACCCCGGCTGGCAGGGGCCGGCGGATGGAATCCCAGACTGGCAGTGGGCTGAGCGACTCAGCCTGCTGCTGGTCTGGGGTTCGATCTGCCACCCGCACTGTCGGTCTGGTGTTCCATCTGCCACCCGCGCTGCTGATCTGGGGTTCCTGCTGCCAGCCCCTGCCAGCCAGAGTCCCAGCCGCCGGCACTGCTCAGCCTGCTGCCATTCTGGGGTTCTGTCAGGGGGGCCCCTGTAAATTTAAAATTTATTACGGGCACTTGAAACCTTAAATTAATGAAGACTCGGCACATCACTTCTCAAAGGTTGCTGACCCTTGGTCTAGATAATACTTAATCCTGCCTTGAGTGCAGGGGAGAGGACTAGATGACCTCTCGAGGTCCCTTCCAGTTCTATGATTCTATGATGCTTTATAAACACACAATATGGCCCCATCCTACAGATTTTACAAACTTCCTCTCTGAATTAGGTTTACAGAAGGTGATTATATGGGAAAAGACGGAAGGTCAGAATCATGGATGGTTAAACACCTGCACAGTGGAACCAAATGGAGAACTAGGTCTAGGACAGAGACGGGATTATATTTCAGCAAGCTCTGATTGCTCATCTCTCGGCTCTAGAAGCGCTTGAGATTTAGCTGAGAGAAGCAAGCTTATGTTTCTTTGGTCATGCTTATGAGGTTGCAGAGGCTCATGTGAGTCCACTGTCTTTGTGCCCTGCAAAGGACAATCTCACATTTATATACAATACAAACGTTTCCAGGCCTTTTTTGTGTGACAATAGCTTAACAAAATGTAAACCAATTGAAAGGGCTATGCAGCAGGGCTCTGCTTTCATAGACTCCAAGGCCCAAAGGGACTGTTGTGACTATCTAGTCTGATCTCCTGTATAACACAGGCCAGAGAACTTCCCCCTATAGTTTCTAAAGCAGATCTTTTAGAGAAACATCCAATCTTGATTTAAACATTGCTGGCGACGGAGAATCTGCAGCAATCCTAGTAAATTGTTCTGCAGCTGGAGGCCTAAAGATCCCCCTACTTCTCTCACACACACTAATATTTTATGTGAAAAATCAGTTGTTCAAGGTGTGTTCCACAGAATCCTGTCATTACTCTGCTTAAAATTCGCAGGCTGGCCCTGTGCGTACAGAGTGACATTCATGGACAGAAATTGGTTACATCTGTGGGGAGATAGGAAAAAATGTTCTCAACCCACCAAAAATGCCCTGTCTGACTCTGCTTGTGAAACTATTCAGCTCGAAGTGTGCCGGCAAATGCTCTGTCAGCAGCTGCTGCTGGCACAGCATAGGAATTACTAGGCTGGATCAGACCAGCGGTCCACATATTCTGATAGGGGCCAGAGGCAGATGTTTCAGAACCCTTGCTGTAGGCATATGTGGAATAAACTGCACCCCATGTAGGTCTCCTCTTGCTAATAGTCAGAGTTAGCGAAAGCCCCGAAGCAGAAGGTTTTAATATCCCTTCCAAAAAATGTTGTCATTAACTATAACCACTCTGAATATTCTTGATATCCATGGAAATGTCCAATCCAGTGCCCCTCAAACTGTGGGGGGCCGCCGCATAGGGGTGCATGGAGGAACATTCGGGCGGGGAGGGGCTTTGCCCCCATCCTCGACCCCCAACCACGACCCTGGCTGCTGCCAGCCTCGGCCCCTGGCCATGCCTCCATTCCCGGCCCCAGACCTGCCCCCTGCTGCAGCCCCGTTACTCTGCACGCCTCCCTCCCACCCCAAGATGCTCCCTGCCCCAGCTCCTGGGGGTGCTAGGACAAAGGTGGGGGGGTGGTGCAACCCTGAAAAGTTTTGGGACCACAGGCCCAATCCCTTTTTGAACCTTAAATTCTTGGCCTTCCTGCATCTCCTCCCACAGCCTCCCTTCCTCCCTCCTCTTCCCCTGCCATTTATTCTAGAAAACTCATCAAGCTGCTACTGCCTACTGGGAGTCCTGCAGCCAGTAGGTGTTTTCTAGCCCGATCCAAGCCTGGAGTCTGAAGAGGTGGTCCTCGGGGGTCCTCCAATTACCAGCCCAAAAAAAAGACACAGTTAGACTGTCCCAGAGCATATTGGGAAATCTCCCTGGAGACCCCTGCTCCAGCCAGTCATAATCTTAATTCTGAGAGAAGCTATCCCTTTAAAACTGCCATAGAGACAGGCCTCCCACAGCTTTCCTTTCCACAGGGGAAAGCCTGCAGCTCCTTTGGTGCCAGCGTTACTGAGCAAAGCCCAGAATAGTGCTCCGTCAAAAGGAGGAAGCTGCCTGTACCCTCAGTAAAGTAATTCATCCCAGGGCTGCCCTCACCAAGGCTTTGTGGAGAAGGGAGTAAAGAACCTTCTGGCTGAGCCCCCATTAAAGCTTGTCCAAGGATATTTGAGGAGCCCCCTACACTAACTCCCACCACAGGCAGTGACGGGGCTGGGTTAACGTTGCTCTTAATAGCCTCCCCCAACATGATGGGGATGGCAGAAGGGCACTGAAGAGTTCATGGTGGCTCCTGTTAATAGCTGATGTAAAAGCTGCACAAAGGAGAAGCCGTTTGCTATTCACACATTGTTCAGGTTCTACAAAACCCAGGAGCTATGCTACATGTTCTTTGTGGTGCTGGGGGTTGTGCTTTTAAGGGCTGAGCTTCCCGGAGTGTCTGGTTGAGGCACTGTGAAGCTCTTGTTGTGATGCTCAGCCAGTTGGAACCAGGCCCAGAATAAAGCAGAGCTCTTGGAAGCACCATAAGCACTGAGCGATCACTGAACACCATGTTATTGGGCATCATCCGCTGGCACCATATCTAGTAACTACTTCCATATGTGCAGACATGGAGCACTCTGAATAGCAGGCAAGACCTCCCCACCCCTGACATTTCCTTTAAGCAGAGCTTGCAAATAGCTACTCTGTGTTGGGAGGTTGAGTTTTTGTTGGGATGAGGTGAATCAATCTTCTCGGGGGTGGGGGTGAGGCCCTGGGACTTCAGTTCACACCGTTTCCCCCCAAGACAAATTGATTCAACCTATCCCAAAGGGCATCACTCTGCAGGCTGCGGTGGGCAGCAGGGAGGAAGAGTCAAGCCCAGGGGTTCTTCTCACCATCCCCCACCCTTAGCTCAGGGGGGCGTACAAAGACCTTTGCTGTTTCCCCCAGGCCTTGTAGGAATATGCTTGGGAAATTCTTCACTTTCCTCCTCCCCAGGCCTGGAGGGGATGGGGGCATTGCGGGACAGAGGTTTTCTGAGGGGCACTCCAAACCTCCTATCAGGCTGACAGGAGTGGGAGGCCATTGGGAAGATCCTCTCTGCCTAGGGCACGGGCATCCTCTTCCCTTTCCTGGTGTCCATGCCTGCCCTGTATTCTGAGGCCCTGTTCAGCAGTGTCTGTACCATACAATGGAGATGGCTGCCAGCTCTGGGTGCAGAGGGGCAGCTGGAGGAGACCTTGTGGGGAAAGCAAGTGCTGAGAAACCAGTTTCTGTGCCGGTTCTAAAGAGACAGCATCTCCTTCCAGATCACAGAGGAGAATTCTTTAAATAAAGCTTTGCCTAGAAATTTCCCAGTACTGCTGTGGTCCTGTCAAACCATAGTCTTGCCTTCTGTCCCAAGATGCCCTTGCCACAGGGGCTGGGACTGAGGCAATACTCACAGCTCCCTAACTCTTCCCCATTGGCCTGTAGAGATCGACTTCCTGACTCTCTACACCAGCTAGACTCTTCCTGACTCCTGTCCACCTCCAGAACCACCTGCTGTCCACCTGACCAGCCACTCCACAGCCAGAGACCACAGGATGACTCCCAGCCACCATTCCAGCTTCTGCGAGAAACAAGGGGAGCCTCCACTAGGTGCTGGGGAGTGGGAAGTCTGGTGGGTTTGAGCAGCTAGACCAGAGGACAGTGGAAGGATTTATTGGGCAGCAGAGAAGTGTGGAAATGATGGATTTTTGAGGCGCAAAAGAGAATAGTATAAATAGAAGGGTATTTCTGGGAAAGGGGAAGAATATTTTACCCAGGGAAAGTCGCATGTATCTCTGACTGAGATAGAAAATTTAAGGGAGCCCTTAGCTAAAATATTTGGCATCACACTATTGCTTGGACAAGGCAGCAGAGAGAGTGGGCAGGGGAGGAGTCATTAAAGGTGTCAAGTGATTGCAGTGAGCTATGAAATACCTCAGGGAAATTATTAGCTCTGGCAGTAAATACTCCTCTAAATTGCAGCAAACTGGATGCAATCATAACTTAGATACTGCAAACAAATGGTCACTCATTCAACTACTAAGCATGGCTGTTAAACCACAATTAGTGTGATGGTGTTGTACCTCAAGGAGCCATAGTTGGCTCTCTACTTTGCGTCTCTATTTATAGAAATATTCTAACACTCTTATGACCAATATATTAAAAGCTAGCAAAGCACATTCCAAATAGCAACACAGTTCTTCAGCAAGCATTAGAAAGAGTGGCCTATTAGTTGCACTGCAACTAACTGAGCCCAAATATTGGAAACGCTTTCTCATGGTAACAACCTTAACAATAAATAAGGCACAGTTTGAAATATTTCTTATTAGAAGGAAGAGATCTGGGGAATTAGGCGGCTGCTATTTGTTTTATATATTTGTCCTCATGTTACAGAGTAAAATATAGTCTTATTCAAGTGGTTGCCGGTGTGTATTCCACTCTGGTGTGCATGCGCCCATCGCACTGAAGCTGAAGAACTTTGTGTAGCTGCACCCGCCAGGGCAGTCCATGCCACCTCCCTAGGTAACCCATTCCAGTGCTTCACCACCCTACTAGTGAAATAGTTTTTCCTAATATCCAACCTCCACCTCCACCACTGCAACTTGAGACCATTACTCCTTGTTCTGTCATCTGCTACCACTGAGAACAGTCTAGATCCATCCTCTTTGGAACCCCCCTTCAGGTAGTTGAAGGCTGCTATCAAATCCCCCCTCACTCTTCTCTTCTGCAGACTAAATAAGCCCAGTTCCCTCAGCTGCTCTTCGTAAGCCATATGCCCCAGCCCCCTAATAATTTTCGTTGCCCTCCTCTGAACTCTCTCCAATTTGTCCACATCCTTTTTGTAGTGGGGGACCTCTTCACTGAGGAGAAGAAACTGTTCTGCTTTCTCTGGTCTTCTGAGGAAGAGAACTCACACGACTGATCATAGCCACTCCAGAGCTTGGAGAGATTTGTCCTCCTCTTTTAAGATGAGTGCAGGGCATCACGGGGATTCCTTGAGAGCTGGGCTGTCTACCCACTCTCTGGTACTTAGAATAGCTCCGTTAGGCACTGTAGAGTCAACTCTCGTACTGTCCATTGAGCATCTGCTGAGTCTGGCACCAACGACATTGGTTTCCGCACTGACCATATTGACCCCACAGGCTTATCAGACAGCACCAGATGTACTTTGCCTCTATGTCCCTGACTCTCCTTTTATACAGGATTCCTCAACTGTGGTGGCTTCTTCTGCAGCCTTGGGATTGCACTGACTGATTGTTTCAGACTATAGGCGGTTGCCAGTGTCATCTTCAGCACCACTTAAAAATCAGATTGCAGAGGCAAAATCGGTCCCCTTCTCAGCACTAAGAGCTGTTGGTACCAATACTATCGTCAGCCCCCATGATAATTTCAGCTTCTACATTTTCAATGCAGACCAGTTCTTCAGATTCAGTACTGACCTCTACTCCAGTACTGATGTCCGTTGTGGGGCCAATTGTTAGTGTAGCCTCAATGTCTCTGCTGGTACTCAAGGTGCTGGTTACCATACCCATGCTGGTACCCATGCTGCCCACATATTGGACCTCAGATGGGTCTGGGAGTTTGCTGGCTCTGGCGGGTGGCTCCTCCATTGCTGTTGGACTGCCATCTTCTTCCTCTTCCTCTCCTTCCAAGTACCAACTTCAGAAGTCTTCTAGGCCTCCAGGGGATCACTAGTGGTTCTAGGACTGGCACCATTCCTGCAGTAGGGATAGATGTTCTTGACCCAGTACCTAAAGGCCTCTGATGCCATATTCTTTCCCACAGTGTCCTCCCTGGGACCTTTGCGATGCTCTTTGATCTTCAAGGTCCCAATCCTCTGCTTAATCCAGAACAAGGTCACTGACCCCTTCTGTTGTCTCGCCTCCCAACGCAAATAGGCAGGAGATATATAAAATATTGCTCCCTCAGAGCTGGTTACTCCTGAGAGAATCGTGCACCAAAAATTTAAAATTCTGCACCAGAAAATTAAAAATTATGCACACAACATTTTTAAATTCTGCAAATTTTGTGTATCAAAAAATAAATGTGGCTCCAGCATGGCCGTGGGGAGCACAGGCCCCTGGCTGCATTGAGGTGGGAGATCACCCTGAAACCCCCACCTCTCCCAGTACAGGGAGTTGGCAGTGAGGCTGCACCTGACCCTGACACAGTGCAAGGGCTGGGCCTGCCCCAGAAACATCTTGGAGCCCTGCCCCTCTGAGCCAGGTGCACCAGGTGTGGGTGGACAGGCTCAGCCCCGCAGGATCCAAGTGTGGAGGGGCTTAGTGGGGTGGGATCCAGGTGTAGGGTGAGAAGTTTTTGTGTGGGGCAATCTGGGTGTGGACAGCTCAGTGGGAGATCTGGATGTACAGGAACTCGTTGGGGGGTTCTGGGTGCAGGGGCAATGGGACACTGTGGGGGATCCAGGTGAAGGTGGTTGGAGCTCAGCATGCGGGGGTCTGGGTGTGGGGAGATGGGGCTTGGTGTGGGGGGGTCCAGGTGCTGGGGGAAGGGGGCTGGGGGGGATCCAGGTGCAACTGTTGGGGATCAGTGGGGAGGGGGTCTGGGGGGTGGGAGGCTTGTCGGAGTGGTCCGGGGGTATGGCTTCTCAGGGTGAGGGTTCGATGGGCCTGTTTAACGGGGGAGCCCCAGCTGCTGTGAAGGGGATGCCACGTGCTGGGCTCCTGCTTCCCCCCACAATTCCCCTGTCCCCTTTTCTTCTCCATCCCCCTTCCCTCACTCCCACATTTCCCTCCCCCTGTCCTATTTCACTCCCCTTCCTTTCCCACTGCCTCTTCCCCCTACCCCCTTGTCCCCCCCTTTGGTTATTTCCCCCGCCCTCCCCCCCTTACCCAGCCCCACTGTGGGCACTCCTGTTGCACAGAAAACTGGAAGCTCCCAGCACACAGAAGCGGAGTACTACTGGCACTAGGACCCAGGAGGCGGTGTTCAGCTGCAGAGTCAGCGGAGCAGAGATGCAGTCTTCCTCAGCTGGGCAGCTCTGTGCTTGCAGAAATGAGAGGTGGGGGGTAGTGGCAAATAATCCCGTGTGCCCCACATCATGCCTCACCTCTTTGGAGGGGGCAATCCGCCCACCTCTCCACCCCCAAAACGGCACTCATTGTTGTCCCTCCACCCCCCTGCACGGCTTCCCTTTGTTTCCCTGCCATTTTCTGCAGGAACCACAGGAATTCTGCAGGTGCGCAGTCACACAGAATCTCTCCAGGAGTATAGTCATCTGAACAAGTATTGCAGGAGCAGGCTTTTCCACAGGTGATTCCATCGGCTACACTTCCTTCCTCATCTTCCTCAGTAGATGATTCCACCATGCCAGATTCATTTGCTCCTGTTCCTGAAGACTTTAAGTCATATCAAGAAATTCTGAGGAGAATGGCTACAGCGTTGGCCATCCAGGCTGAGTTTGTTCACAAGAATACCCAGAGGTTAGTGGACATCTTCAACCCCAGGGAGAGTAGCTCTTCCTATAAATGAAGCTCCGTTGGAATCTGCAAAGAACTTGTGGCATTCCCCTGCTTCTTTGCTTCCCACAGCAAAATGTACAGATAAGCATAGAGATAAGATACAGATAAGCATAGTACTGCAAGGATTTGAGTGCTTCCATTCACACCCAGTCCCTAATTCGTTTGTCAAAATGGCTGTGAATGAGAAGTTGCAACAAAGGAGATACGAGTTGACGCCTAAAGATAAGGAGTCTGAGTCCAAGAAAGATGTTTCTCTACCTCATCGCTATAGAGGCATTGGAATATGGTTTTGTAAATTGGAATGTCGTGTCTAAATTTACTGATAAATTTCCAGAAGTCGCCAGGGAAGAATTTAAGGCAGTCATCACTGAAGGTCATCTAGTGGCTAACGTCACTAAAAGAAAAGGAGTACTTGTGGCACCTTAGAGACTAACCAATTTATTTGAGCATAAGCTTTCATGAGCTACAGCTCACTTCATTGGATGTTACTCTGAAACCTAACATGCCACTGCAATTGGTACTGGACGTAGCAGCAGCTTCCTCCAGGCTTATGGCCTCAGCTGTAACAATGAGAAGCGTTTCTTAGTTTCAGAGCTCTGGCATAGCCTTCAAGCTTCAACAAAGTATAGAGGACTCATCCTTTGATGGGCAATTTTTGTTTTCTGAAAAAAATGAGATGCTGCATTCTTTTAAGGATTCCCAAGCCACTCTGTATCATTGGGAGTTCATTCCCCAGCAGTCAAGAGACGTCATTACAGTGGTCAGCAACAACAGCAGCCATACCATCAGTATTCCTAATGGTATTTCAGACAGGCAGGTTATCCTGCTAGGCAGCAAGCCTTCTCCAGGAGGAAACAGGGGAGAAGGCCTTCTGGTTTTAACTTTAATCAACCAGCATGTCCTCCGTCAGCTTTGGGCAAGCCGGCAATTTGACTCTTCCGTCAAGGGCAGCATATCAGTTATCAACTTCCCAACCATATTCCCTCCATTTGTGGATAGGCTATTCTACTTCTACGGGACTTGGGAAATTATAACCAGAGACAAATGGGTCCTAACCCCTGTGAGATTGGGTTACACCATCCAATTCCTGTCCATTCCCTACTCCATCCCTTTTCTGGGACCCCTCTCACAAGTCACTGCTTCTTCAGCAGATTCAAACTGTGCACTTCAGAAGCCAAAGAAGAAATTCCCTTTCAGCATCAGCTAAAAGGATTCTAATCCTGTTTCTTCCTGATCCCCAAGTCTAAGGGAGGGGTGAGTCCTGTTCTCAACTACTCAGGTCTCAACAAGTACATCAAATATGTGAGATTCTGCATGGTAACGCTAACTACAATTCTTCCCACATTGGATCACAATGGCTGGTTTGCTGCCCTCGATCTTCAGGATGCCTAGTGATTTTCCTAAGCCACAGTTAGTTTCTGAGATCTGTAGTGGCAGGTCAATGTTATCAATACACGGTACTCCACTTCGGCTTATTGTCAGCCCCGCGTGCATGACTGTAGAGCAGCTTATCTCAGAAGACTGGGAATTCACATCTTTCCTTAATTGGATGATTGGCTAGTGAGGGGCAAGTCTGAAGACCAAGTACTCTGTCTCATCCAATTCACACTAGGTCTCTTTGATTGGCTGGGACTGATTTTGAACATGGGAAAGTCAACATTAATTCCGACACAAAAAATTGAGTTCCTTGTGGCCCTCCTAGAGTCTGAGTTTGAGGGCCTTTCTCCTACAACAGCTATTGCAAACAATTTATCATTTGTGTCGGTTCCTCAAATGTCAGCCTTCAACTACATTTCATGCATGCTTGAAGTCAGTAGGCCATCTGGCTATGTGATTTATATAGTCCAACATGCAAGATTACAACTTCATCCTCTTCAAAATTGGTTGAGATTGGTCTATCTCCTGAATTGTGAGTCATTGAACAGCCTAGTCAGAGTGCCACCAAAGGCACTGGAATCCCTGGAGTCGTGGACAGATCAGAGCAATGTACGCAAGGATGTGTCAGTTGCCCTTTCTCCACTGATCAGGACTATAGTTACTGATGTCCTCACAATAGGTTGGGGAGAATGTCAAGAAACTTCAAAAGTTCAGGGCTTCTGGACAGAACTGGAAACTTCATTACATATCAGTGTCCTGGAACTTCAAGCAATTTACAATTTGTGCTGAGTCTTTCTGGCTAGCATTGAAGGTACAGCTGACTACATACTTACCAACAATACCACCGAAACATACTATGTGGAAAAGCAAGGAGAAGCCCACTTCAACCACCTCCATCATGAAGAAATAAAGTTGTGGCATTTTTGCATCGAAGAAGGCATCATTCCCATGGCCACCTGCTTACTGGGTGCTCAGAATCAGTTGGCTGATCACCCTCAACAGGAATTTCTCACAGAATCATGAATGGTCCCTGAAGAGCAGCATTCTGAGGTCCATCTTCAGGGAATGGGGCATTCCAACTGTTGACCTGTTTGCAACAAAGGACAAGAACTGTCATTAATTTTGCTCTTGAGCGAGTCTCAGTCCAGGCTCTTTAACTGACACCTTCTGTCTCAATTGGGGATGAGTGCTAATGTGTGCCTTCCCCTCGATCCCACTCATCCCTCATGTTGTTCTCAAACTGAAGCTGGATCATGCCAAAATGATACTTGCTATGCCGGTCTGGCTGAGGCAACGTTTATTCCCCAACCTTCAAAGTCAGTCAGTCAAGCTTTCCAGACCTCTTCCCCTCCTTCCCGACATACTGACCGAACACCATGGTCAGATATGGCAGCCTGAGCTGAGTGCCCTGCATCTCATGGTTACCTGAGGAGGAAGGATGATGTTCAGAGTCAGTCCAACATATCCTAATTAATAGTGGAAAACCTTCTATGAGGTCTACCTACTTGGCTGAGTGGAAATGTTTTTCGGGTTGGTCACTGGATTGGGGAATTCGGCTGATGCTAGCCCGCATTCAGGACTTTTTGGTTTACCTATTACATCTTAAGTCCTCGGGTCTGTGTCTCAGCTCATTGGGGGTCCATTTAGCGGTGATCTCAGCATTTCATCCTCCCATCTAAAGGAAGTTGTTTTCAGTGGCGCAAGTAAGCCAGTACAATCAGGTACGCCGTACCATTAAGACATATCTTGCTGGTACGCTGTACCGGAAAGACACATTTTCAAACCTGCAGGGCTCTCCCCGGAACCACAGCAACAAAATGAGCAGAACATGGAGCTGCCACTCCCAGGAGCCAGCGCTCTGCGCTGGCAGCTCCTCTGGCATGGCTGTATCACCCCCCAGCCCGACCCTGAGCCCTTCCACGCAGCTGGGTCTCGTGTCTGGGGTCTGTACAGCCCTGCTGGAGGATGGGGCTGGGGTAGTACAGCCATGCCGGAGGAGCTGCTGGCATGGGGCACTGGCTCCTGGGAGCAGCGACCCCACGTTCTGCTCCTTTTGCCACTGCAGTTCCCGGGAGAGCCCCGCGGTTCAGCAGATACTGATTTCTGTCCACGTGTATCCGCATCCAAAAGTATAAATTTATATCCGCACAAGGCTCTAGTCACGGAACATTTTTTGTGAGGCAGGTTGGGGTTGGTACCATATCAGTAAGAGTTAAAACCTACTTGCACCACTGGTTGTTTTCTTCCAGCTCCGTGGTAGTCAGATTTCTGAAGGGTGTTTTCCATGGCTTTCCACCTGTAAAAGAAGTAGTCTCCCTGTGAGACCTTAACACTGTGCTAGCTGCTCCCAAGGGACCACCATTTGAGCCCATAGCAACTTGTTCTCTGTCCCTCCTTTGTCAAAAGTCAGCCTTTCTTATTGCCATAACATTCATGAGGAGAGTAAGCGCACTGCAGTCCTTAATGACAGGGCCTCCATCTATGCAGGTTTTTCAGAGGCAAGGCAGCCTTAAGGCCACAAGCTAATTTTTTGTCAAAAGTTTCACCTTAACTGAACAATATACTTACCTGTATTCTCTCCCAACCCTCACTCGAATGCACATGGGCAGTGACTTCGAACATTGGATGTGAGAGGATCCTTGGCATTGTATCTGGGAAGGACTAAACCATTTTGTTCATTGCTTCAACTTTTTGGCTGCTATGTGGATCGGATGAAGGGTCAGGCAGTTTCCACACAGATGGTTTCCAGGTGGATTTCTTTCCTGCATTTTGACAGCATATGGGGTAGCTCAGGCCACACCTCCCACAGAGACTGGTGGTTTATTCAACCAGGGCCCAAGTGGCTTTGGTCACATTTCTCAATGATGTTTTTATATTGGTCATTTGCAGGACCACTGCCTGGTCTCCTTTACCAAACCTATGCTATTATGACTGCCTCTAGATCAGATGCAAACATTGGAAAGGTGGATTTGCATTCACTGTTTAAATATATGCCAAACCCCACCTCCTTCTGTTGCCACTTGTGAGCCACCTAAGTGAAATACATGTCTGCAACCATTCCAAGAAGAAAAACAGATCCCTACCTGTATTGTAACTGTTGTTCTTCAAGATGTGGGTGCAGATGTGTATTCCATGACCAGCCCTCTGTCCCATCTGTGTTGGAGTCTCGATTCCAGTGTGAAGGAACTGAAGGGGGTGGGGGTGGCATTGCCCTTAAATAGACTAAGAAGGGGCCATGAGGCATGGGAACGTGTTACCACTCCAAAGTGTACTGTTAAGCAAAGTTCTGTGGCTTCCGCACACTGGGAGTGCGCACAACTGAGTGGAAAACACATCTGTACTCGCATCTCAAAGAACAGTTCCATTACAGGTAAGAAACCATTTGTTTTAATGGAAGGTGCTATAGGAAAGTATTACTAGAGGGGCAGATACCTAGTTGCTTGTGGAGGCCAAGCAGTGCATCCAATGAGAGAGAGCGGCATAGTAAACTGCTGCCTGTGTCATGTGTAGGCAGAAACAGGGTCACCAAAGAGATTTTTCTGCCTGTGGCACCAAATGGGCATTCTATGGGCCAAGGGTGCTGGACCTAGAGATGCTTGGGGTGCGGCAGCACGACTTGACGTGAAGTAGTAATTACAACCAAAGACATGGTTTCCATCAGATACAGGGTTTACAGTTTTGTTCAACAGCTTTCAGCACCCCACTATAAAAATTGTTTCAGCGTCACTGTGTGGGCCTGTATTTCCTCTCACTTACACCACTAGAAATCGGGCTTTGCTCGCTTTTCAGTTTTCACCAAAATCAACAGGGTTTTGCCCATTGTTGCCTAGAACATTCCCTGTCTGTAAAGCATTCTAAAATTTCAAATGCCCTCTAGCTGAGTGTGTGTGGGGGGCATTGCTTTGCTTGGCCAGTTATAAGTGGGTTCTGATTTCTTTATTTTATTATTTAGTGCCTAGCAGCCTGAGTCATGGAGTAGGAACCCCATTGTGCAAGGCACCGTACGAACACAGAACAAAGAGTCTTTGCCCCAAGAAGCTTACAATCTAAGTATAAAGACGAGACAACAGATGGATATGGGTATGAGTACAAGGAAACAAAGAGACAGTATTGGTCCGCATGATAGGCAGCGGTCTCTGACAATTAGCAGTTGTCAAGGTTTGTAGGCATCACAGCAAAAGGATTTGAAGGATGTGGAAGGATCTGAAGGTGAATAATGAGGTAGCTTTCTGGAGGGTTACAGGGAGCTTCTCCAAAGCATGAGGGGCCGCATGGGAGAAACACAGCAGTGTTTAGTTGAACAATTAACAAGTGGATAGTGGAGACTAGCATCATGGGCTGATCAGAGGCAAGCAGTGACAGCTCAGTAGTAAATGAGAAATAATGGACAAGATGGGGATTGACTGTGAAGGGTTTTGTTTGATATAACAGACGGGAGAGGCAGTGAGGGGGATTCAAAGACGGGCGATATGGTCAAAGCGGCGGGCTAGGAAAATGATCTTTGCAGCAGCATTCTGGATGGATATTAGCTGGGCAAGACTGTATTTGCCAAGGCTGGAGAGAAGGACATTGCAGTTATTGGGCTGCAAGACGATGAGAGCCTGGGTGACTTGTTTTCTCACTTTTGCTTAGAACTTTGAGTTTTCCATGGTCATCTTACCCTCTTACTGCAGCTACCCTCTTACTGTTTGCTCCTGCACAGCCACACTGGGACCCGAAAGCACTTCAACCCCCATGATACTCTGGCTGAACCTGTGCCCCCTGCAATGCATCTGTCTAGTCTACGGCATGTGTGGCTCAATCAAAGGAAGGAAATATCCCCCTAGCGTCAGAATGTGACTCCCACTCAGCATATTTTCTTTGGAAAGGTCCCATTCCTAAGAAAGACCATATTAAATTTCTCTCCAGAAAGCTTCCGAATATACCCAGATGAGAGTAGGGTTTGATTTAAATGTGTTTGCAATGCCATTAGTGCAGCTCAGGGACGCACGTCTGAAATATCTCTTCCTGAAAATAATACTTTTAATTTCATTTTCATGTAAAATAAAGAAGGTATTAGAAAATGAAGACCAAATGGATCACAGTAAAATGTGGACTAATGACTACCCATTTCATTTGTTGTTGTCTCTTTATTTTGTAAGTTCATGAAACTGAATTGCACTAACTTTCCCCTCTTTCCTGTGGTTATGTGTAATCTGAGGGGACCCTGCACACATGTGAGTCAGCATGAAACAATTTTAAATTAGCAAAGTGTGAAATACTTTGCCTGTGGGATTTACCTTTTGCTGTGTATTGAGTTATCCTGGCCTGCCCTTTATCCCTCCTGTGCAGCAGCTTCAGCCTTTGATCTGGCTTGGAAGCATAAAACAATTTGTTTAGTCTAATTGGGAGAGGCGCTCCTCCATTTTATTATGAAACTCCTCCGTTCTAAATGTATTAGTTCCCAATCACTGAGAGTGCCATCTGCTTAGCACTCTGGCACAGGGTCTCTTCAAACCTAGCATTGGACACTCCCTGCCTCAGTTTCCCCATTCATGAAAGCTGGCAGCTCAGCTCATTGGCCAGCTGTTTCAGTGAAGCTTCCACTGTCAGTGTCTCCTTCCCTTTCCCCACAAAGGCAGTTATTATTCAAACACAAACACAGTTTGACAACAGTCAATACATGTACACCAGGTCCTGCTGCCAGACCCCTCCTAAGACCTGTGCCTCAAAGCCATCCACTTGTCCTGCCCCAGGTCTTCCCAGTCAGGTTTTTTCACCTAGCTGATGTGGCAAGACTCCTTCCCCAATCCAGGGTGCCCTGCAGAAGCCTCCCTAATCTCTCTGTAGTTCTCCCTCAAACTGAGCCCTATCCATTGGTCCTTTGGCTTAGTTTTTATGACTGCCTTCTCACCGAGGCAGCCATTTTGCTCCAGGTCTTATCTTCCACCTAAATTGCTCCTGCCTGACAGAGCCCACATGGCATATCACCAGGTTGCCAATAGGAGAATACTCATCCCTCCGTTAATAAATGTACAATGTAACAGATTCTGTC
This sequence comes from Lepidochelys olivacea, assembly GCF_965140295.1. Classification (NCBI taxonomy): domain Eukaryota; kingdom Metazoa; phylum Chordata; order Testudines; family Cheloniidae; genus Lepidochelys; species Lepidochelys olivacea. The sequence continues at coordinate 108,078,333 of NC_140416.1, forward strand.
CCTCAGGACAGGATATAGTTTTCTTATTGTAAATAATAGCAATTAAATATAGGGCTGAACTAGATTTTGATCCTGCTCCAAACTTCACTCAGCTGTATAATGGCCTGCAATGAAGACCCAAATCTGAGCAACCCTGAACTTTGTGAAAGTTCAGATTCAGATTGTATCTGTAATTAAATTGTGTGACTCAGACCCGTCTCTAATAATGACCAAAACAAACAATAGCCCTTTGCCCTTTCTAAACCCCGTGCAAAGGTTAATTAAACATTCAGTGACACCAGCAAGAACAACAGTCATAACCACAGCTCCTCGCTTCTCTGTGAGCTGAGATTGTCACCCTAGTTTGTAGTGTCCAGGAAGTAGGGGAGAGAGGCCTATTGCTATATGAATGCCATCATTATTGCAGGGGACTGAACAAATCAGCATATGAAGTGATTGCTGCCCCAAGGACTTTTCAATAACAAGTGGATGCACAGTGCAATGGAAGAGGGTCTAATCCAGTGGGTATACAGGTTTGTTATTGACCATCTAGCTTTTTGATGGGTTATCCAACACTCATCCCCCTGGTACGGTATAGAGTCGCCAAGTTGGCACAATTCACTCTGAATTGGTAGTCATTAGGCTCTCAGCCCCAGAAACTAATGTACATCAAATTGGGTACTTCCTGTCGTTGTGCAGGAATCAATTACAGCAGCATGCCTTGTAACTGGCTTGTCACTGTAACTGATCCAAGTCTAGTTACAGAGATGCTTTATTTGCTAGGCATGTAGAGTGTATGGGGTACAGACAGCCGTCCACTTGCCTGTATTTACCATGGAGTCAGTTGTTACATTTTAAGTCTTTTAAAAAAAAAACAACTGGCAGACTACGAACTCCTCATAAAGTACTATTCTGAAAACAAGAGCTGGTTGCCAGAGGGACTAAAGCTGTGTATGGTGACCGGATGTCTGCCACCCTGAGTGAAGCACTGCAGCCAAGTTAACAGTCCAGCCGAGGAATCTGCTTTTTTTAAGTGTCTAGCTAATAATAATACCACTTTAATTAGCAGTGTCTGTACTTCTTAATTTCTCCTCTGAATGGTTCGGATCATAGACGTTAGCGATGAGACGACTAGTTCAGTCTTTTCCGCAGAGGATGTGAGGGAGATTCCTGCACTTGAACTGTTCTTTCTAGGTGACAAATCTGAGACACTGTCCCAGATTGGGGTGTCCATGGAGGGGGTCTTGGAACAAATTGATAAAGTAAACAGTAATAAGCCCCCAGGGCCCAGGAGTTCTGAAGGAATGCAAATATGAAATTGCAGAACTATTAACTGTGGTTTGTAACCTACCACTTAAATCAGCCTCTGTACCAGGTGACTAGTGGATAGCTAATGAAATGTTGATTTTTAAAAAAGGCTCCAGGATAAGCCTGAATTCAGTACTGGGCAAATTGGCTGAAACTATAGTAAAGAACAGAATTATTAGACACATAGATGTATACAATATGTTGGGGAAGAGTCAACCCAGGTTTTGTAATTGGATATCATGCTTCGCAAGTCTACTAGAATTCTTTACAAGTATAAAAGGGAGCATCCCCGATCAGTCTGGACTGACCGCTGGGGAGGAAGGACGTCCGTTGCAGGTTTTCGCCTCAGAGCAGTGACAGCCCCTGAACGCAGAAGCCGGGGGTGCCAAGACTCTGGCAGATGCCCTGATGCCTGAGGACACCACAAGGATTTCGGAGCCACTGGGACCAGCCCAGGCAGAGGAACCCGGGAACCCTGAAGTCACCCAGATTATGGATGCAGGAGTCACTGTAGGAAGTAACCCAAGGGAGGGACTAGCCATAGTCCCAAGCAGAGTTGGCATGTTGAGGTTGGATCCCTGCTGACTTTATGCCAGCAAGTGAGTTTGCCATGAGGGCCCTGGGCTGGGACCCAGCAGAGCAGGGCGGGTCCAAGTCCCCCTATGCCAGTCACCTTCTCCTCCCACCCCTTGTCAGGCCGTCAGGCCACACCATGCTGCTAAACAGGATATCTCTACTGCCTCTGGCCTCTAGGCCTTGCAGCCCTGCAGAATAGGGTCACTCTTCTGATTTTAGCCCTTAGGCCTCACTGCTTGGAGACAGAGGGTGGCTTGAAGGATGGGGTGCACTCACCCTGCACTGGATGGGGTTCTCCAACCCCGTCTCAACCTCTATCATATCCCTTATTAGTCGTCTCTTTTCCAAGCTGAAAAGTCCCAGTCTTCTTATCTCTCCTCATATGAAAGCTGTTCCATACTGCTAATAATTTTTGTTGCCCTTCTCTGTACCTTTTCCAATCCTAATATATCTTTTTTTGAGTTGGGGCAACCAGAATGGCAAGCAGTGTTCAAGATGTGGGCATACCATGGATTTGTTTAGTGGCATTATGATATTTTCTGTCTTATTATATAGCCTTTTCCTAATGGTTCCCAACATTCTGTTCGCTTTTTTGAGTGCCGCTGTACATTGAGCGGATGTTTCCAGAGAACTATCCAAAATGATGCCAAGATCTCTTTCTTGAGTGATAAGTTAATTTAGACCCCATCATTTTACGTATAGTTGGGATTATGTTTTTTTCATGCGCATTACTTTGCATTTATCACCATTTAATTTCATCTGCCATTTTGTTGCACAGTCACCCAGTTTAGTGAGAACCCTTTGTAACTCTTTACGGTCAACTTTGGACTTCACTATCTTGAGTAATTTTGTATCACCTGCAAACTTTGCCACCTCACTGTTCTCCTCCTTTTCCAGATCATTTAGGAATATGTAGAACGTTACTGGTCCCAGTACAGATTCTTGTGGGACCCCACTGTTTACCTCTCTCCACTGTGAAAACTGACTCTTTGTTTCCTATCTTTAACCAGTCACTGAGCTATGAATGGATCTTCCCTCTTATCTCATGATTGCCTGCTTTGCTTAAGAGCCTTTGGTGAGGGACCTTGTCAAAGGCTTTCTGGAAGTCCAAGTACCCTATATCCACTGGACCACCCTTGTCCACATGTTTGTTGTGCATGCCCAGTAGGGACATGGGTGCATGGCTTCCTCAGCCCACAATGAGGAATTAACCCTTTCCTGTCCGGTGTGGGGTGAGTGCACCCCGTCACAGAGGTCTGTAAAATCATGAATGGTATGGAGAAAGTGACTAAGGAAGTGTTATGTAAGTGTTATGCGGGGGTCGCACAATGAAATTAATAGGCAGCAGTTTAAAACAAACATAAAGAAGTAGTTCTTCACACAATGCACAGTCCAGGGTTGTGAAGGTTAAAACTATAACAGGCTTCAAAAAAGAACTAGATAAGTTCATGGAGGATAGGTCCATCAATGGCTATTAGCCAGGATGGTCAGGGATGGAATATCATTCTCTGAGTGTCCCGAGCCTCTGTTTGCCAGAGGCTGGCAGTGGATGTCGGGGGATGTATCACTTGAGGAGGGATAGCTCTGTGGTTTGAGCATTGGCCTGCTAAACCCAGGATTGTGAGTTCATTCCTTGAGGGGGCCATTTAGGGATCTGGGGCAAAAATTGGAGATTGGTCCTGCTTTGAGCAGGGGGTTGGACTAGATGACCTCCTGAGATCCCTTCTAACCCTGATATTCTATGATTTCTTGTTCTGTTTGTTCCCTCTGAAGCACCTGGCATTGGCCACTGTCAGAAGACATGATAATGGACTAGATGGACCATTGGTCTGATCCAGTATGGCCATTCTTCTGTTCAGTAAGATCAAGGCTACTGCCTGTAAGGACAATACATACAGTATTCCCTGGTGGAAAACATTAGCAGATGTCCAATTGATATTACAGTGCAGTGCAGTCCAACAGCCCTGAATTTGCACTGATAATATACTTCAACAGATCTAAAGCTGTATTCCTGGCTAGCTCCCTGAGGCCAGGTGTACACATGGCTTTGTCAGCCAGGCGTGTGATGAGGTGTGATTTGTGATCAACATAACTGTGCTGGTAAAAGCCCTAGTGTAGTCAGGGTTATGCTAGCAGAACTGCGCTTTTGCTGGTATTGTTTGTTTTGCTCAGGGAAGACGGGAATAAGCTATACTGGCCGGGGGCAGTGAGTTATACGGGCCCATGGTGCTCGTGCTCCAGCAATATTTGGGGTTCCCGGCTCCACCAATGTTCGGGGCCTGGTCGCTCCCACGGCCCGGCCTGCTGCCCCTGTGTGCCTCCCCTGAGCGTCCCTGCCTGCGCCCTGGGCAGCTGCCCCCTGCAGCTCCGCTCTGCCGGCTCCTGGCATCAACTGCCGCCGCAGGGCTCTAGTGCCCCCCACCCCAACCACTAGCGCCAGGGCAGGCTGCCCCTGCCCTCCTGCCTTGGACCGATGGACCCTTCCCTTTTCCGGCAGGACCCTCCACCAGCACAGGGGACCCTCCCTCCCCCGCCAGCCCACAGTCACCGCTCCTGCCCCACACTGGACAAGGGGCAGCCTCATCCCCCCACCCCGAGTGAGGCTACAGCGAGGGGCAGCGGCAGGAGAGGAGGCGCACACGTGATGGCAGCCCCCTCCCTCCTGCACCTATGGCAGGGGAGGCGAGGGGGCGTCCTGGACATGTGCAGTGACAGTGGTGCGAGGTGAGTGTGCTGCTGGGGGGTAAGAGGGGGTTCCCCTCCCGCACAGCTCACTGCTGCCAGTGGGGAGAGGGCTGGGGGGAGTCCTCCTCTCTGGCCCCATCCATGGCCCCGCCCCACCCCAAAGCCGGCACCTCCAGCCAGAGCCCTCACTCCCCCCCCACACACACACCTCTGCTCCAGCCCTGAGCCCCCTCCTGCACTGTGAACCCCTCATCCCCAGCCCCACCCCGCAGCCCTCACCCCTGCACCCCAACCCTCTGCTTGAGCCCCTTCTACACCACAAACCCCTCATCACTAGCCCCACCCCAGAGCCCTCACATTTTTACATTATTTTTAAAAATATATAACAGCTTACAAGGCAGGTGTGGGGGGCGGGACTTGGACCTGTTCTGGGCACCACCAAAATTTATACAAACCTGCCGCCCCTGATACTGGCCGAAGTGCACTTTGTCCACGCTAGGCGTGCTTTGCCAATATAGCATACCTGTATAGCTATACTGGCAAAACATTCCTAGGATAGATCTGACCACAGCCTCAAACCTTTCTAACCCTTCCAGCAGTGTGTCGTCAGGTTGTGTAATGTGTCCAAGGGTAGCACAAGTGCCATTTTTAGGAATTATGCTGTATCCTTAAGTAAATCTCAGGGCAGGTTAAGGATTTTCAACCCATTTCCTGGTCATGCTGTACTGATGGCTGATTCTGAAGCTGCGGGATTTGAAAGCAGCCACGTGTTACTGTAGGACTGGAGGAGAATTAGTAAAATTTGCTGCAGAATTCTCACATCCTTGCAGCAGGGATAGGTCCTGCATTCCAGGGGCCTCTGATTCAGCTGTTTCTCCTACAGATCTAGACTGCCATCAGTACCGGTTGATTAGAATATTATGGAATACGGAGTTGGTTTCCTAAAAGCTGTTGTTCAGAGTGATTTTTCTAAAAGCTGTTATTTAATTAAATCAACACACAATATTATTACACGCTACATTGTTTGCAGGCTTTCAGCCATGCCAAGAATTGTGGCAACATTATTTAGCCTGCCACCACATATGTTGTTGATGCTATTTGTGCAAAATATCATAATCCTGCTAAACCATAGCAACAAATGTGGATGTGCTAAGAAGGAATCAGATCCTGTCTGTGGGACTTAGCTTAATGTCAGCAGAAAGATGGCTCCACGCGTTCTGTTTTTACCTATTCTGTGTAATTTATTTGCATGCAAGGATAACTACAGCACAGCCTTCCCACTCCCCTCCCGGCAACAGCCTGTAACACACTATGCTAAAATGAAATCCAAAGTGTAAGTCTGCAGAAGCAACGAAAGCAGCGCTCAGGCTGGGTCCAGTCAACCTTCACTCACCGATTGTGCCAAAATATTCCAGTAGATATTTTTGTACTGTAAGAATTCCCCCTAAAAGCCCCCCTTCAATCCCCTCTGTGTTAATATAACAGTATTTACAAAGTGAATAAGTAAATAATGTTGCTGTTGAATCCCTAACATTTGCATGGTTTTATTTTTTGTGATTTTTTTTTTTTTAAACTGGGTACCCTTGACATTGCACTAACACAGATTTGGTATTTCCTTGCCTTTTAACTGAAATTAAAAGAAAAAAAAGAGAGAACAATTGGGCTTTGGTTAATAATGTTATTGATTAAATGGTCCCAATTAATCAGTGACCTTCCCTGCTCATTAAAACGAATAGGTTGGTGGAGGAGGCGAGGGTTCCTTTCTTTGCAGCTATTTTTTTGGCTGGAGACTGCTTTCTGCAGGGCTACATGGATAGGACAGCAGCATGCCGGTCATTATTATATAAACAGTAAGTTTTGCAATAAGAAAAAAAAATAAAAATATTTTATTTTTTTAATGAGAGCTTGGTATTTGCAGGCTGCAGCAAATATTGTGATGATGATAATTTAATATTTGTATTACAGGAGCACTTTGGGGCCCTTGTCTCATCAGTTGGGGCTTCTCTGGATTTGTTTATGTTAGACTTTTTGATCTTGTCTTCACGAGAAAAAAAAAAAGTGCGCTCTTAACTCAAGTTAGCTAACTCCAGGGAAAACCCTAGCAACGACGATGCAGTTTGTAGTTCTCACACGAGCGAATAGGTCAAGTTATAGACTATAGGGGAGCGCAGGGTTTACCTTGACCTGCTAAAGCGCATGAAAACTAAAACTGCATTGTGTTCATTAGGGTTTTACTTGTGTTAATTTAAGTTAAGGAGTCACCTTTTATCCAACTGGAGATGCACCCTGCAGGAGGCGGGGGAAGGTTCAGCAGAGTTAAGGTATATTCATTGAGATAACTGATTGATTGAAAAATCCACTACTTTTTTTCCCCAGATAGACAGAGTTCAGGGGTAAACTTCAAGTATTCACATCCTCCTGAAACAGAAATGTGTGGGTTGTCCAGATTAGTATATACAAACCGGTTAGTCACCATGAGTTGATTGCCAAATATCTCTAGTTAAAAGTCTTGTGTTAGACATACCCTTTGGACTAGGCGCTGTACATATATATGCACATGCTATGTACTGTAGGTATACAGGCAGCCCCTGTCCTGAATGCAAGACAGGCAAAGGCTGGAATCAAGGCCGTGATATTACCCCACGGAGCGGAGGCACAGAGAGACTAAGGCACAGATTTTTAAAGGTATTTAACCATTGCTTTGCTCAGCATTGCAAGGCCTAACTGACTGAGCTGGTTAAGTCCCATTTTTCAAAAGTGACCTAGGTACTGAAGCTCCTTAAGTACCTTTCACATTTTCACTTAAAACACCTCTGTCTTTAATAATAATTAATAAAAAAGACTGTTAGTGAGACCTTAGAGAAAAAAAATCTCTATATTTCTCCAGTATGTTTATAGTTTGTGTTTGACAGCATTTTGTGAACCATCACTGTCATTGCTACCTTATGTACAGTCAATTATTCAGTTGCTCTGTTTTGTGTGGGTCTTGTACAGATCAAAAGGGAATTTTCTTAACATAAAGAAAATATTAGAAACCCACAAGAACTGGCAGCTGTGGAAAGGAGGAGGCGTAGTCCGGGAGATTACTTTTAACTAATTTTCTGAAGTTGCCTGGATTTCAAACGGATGCTATTCCATTACATTCCCTAACTAAAAATGTTTACAAATAAAAGGAAACAAAAGCAATGTGTGGATTTTCTTGTCTAAACAATGCAGCCTTGCTCAGATTATGCAAATGAATCTTGTATGCTTATTAGTCTTCCTGCTACAAAATCTCTTGCAAAATAATGATAGAAATTTCCCCTTTTTTCTGTTTAAATAGATTTTGTGGTGTTAGATTAACATCTGTCCATATAGCACATTTTCCCTTTTGTTTCATACTACAATAGTCACTTTCAAAAGCATGGCATAGACTAGAGTCCTATTTATTTTAATAGGATTTTTCATGATGCAAATAATGTGCAAAGCTCATACGTCAGTTCAGTTCTATGGATCTAAAGGGCACCTTTTGAGCTGCAAAGTTAGCTCATTTAGATAATTATGTAGGTGCTAGTGAGCATCACTTTGAAATTCAAACAATAAACTGCGAGGGAAAACTTAAATCATCTTTGTTTTCACACATTTTGGAATGTCCACAGAAAATTCAAAGTGGTAAGGCAGAAAGAAGTGGTGTGTATGTGTTCATATAACTCTTACGATCAATCTTTCAGTTCACTTCAGTGGACCCTGCTATTTCCTTTGCAAACACTGTGGTGAGAATAGGATGTTATTCTCATTCTTGTGATGCTGCAGGACTGCTTTTACTTATGTGTCAAGGGAAATGCAAGGTTTCATTTAGAGAAGACCCCACTTACGTGATTTGTGCGGTAATCATACAGCTGAAGTTAGTGAAGTATCATACATTGATGCAGTGAAAATATGGAAATTCAGGGTGGAATTGTAAAGAATCTATTGATCCAACTATACAAGCAGTAGGGTGTGGAATCCTGGTACCAATGAAGTCAATAGAAATTTTGCCACTGACTTTATTGGAGCCAGGATTTTACCCTAGAAGTCTCGTCCTTCAGCCCCCAAAACACACACCTTTATCACTTGAGCTAAAAGAGAGCTCCTGTGGCTGTTGATAGTAATTAGGTCCCTTATCTTCTCTGAGTCAGTCACTAGAAAGCAACATCACTCATTCATACACACAAAGCCAATATGCTATGGTGTGTCAAAAGGCTACTGTGGCCTACTCCAGTGCCTCTGTAAGCTGGTAAGTGTAGACATGGCCTAAGTGTAACCGAGGTCTGAATGAGCTCTCCCCTGTCAGCTAGTGATGAGCTGGGAGGAAAAGGCTTCAGGACCAGACTCTATTTACATGAACACACCCACTCTGCCTAGGTATCCAGCAGACAGAGCTGTGTTGCCAAAGTGATCAATTTTGGCTGGTGTTGGGTTACGATGAAATTATCCTTATTGTATGAGTAGAAGGCAGCAGAAGTGTACTTAGCCTGTCCTGATTGAGGGCTGTCCTCAAAAGAACTGAATTCGCTAATCAGGGAGTTCAGATCCCAGTGGAGGGAGGGAGGGAGATCATGGGGAAAGTGGTTTCTACCTGGTGGTGTGGGCTCTGCCTAAGTCAAGAGCACCATTTGACCTGCCCCTCTCTCCTGTTTAAAGAGAGAGCTGATTAGGCTCCATGGAGAGTCTTTTGTTTTGTTAAGTGATCCCTGGAGCTGAAATCACTGATAATCAGATCTAAGTGCTTAGATCTGCTGCAGGACAGTGTTTAGATGGAAGAGACTGCCCATCCTGCACTAGCAGTGAGGTTCCCCCATGGAGAGCTGAAATCATAGTGGGTGGAACCTCAAGAGACTGACTCACACAGGTCACAGTAGAGAGGTGGGTGGCAGCAGAAGGTGACGGCACAGGACCATTGGTGACAGAGCAGACAACAGTGCGGTGGAGTGAACAGTGGTACGATGAGAAACGACAGCAGCGGAGTGAATGACGGTGCAGTTGTGGCTGCAGGCAGCGATGCAGAGTGAACTGCAGAAATTGTGAGCCAGTTGTGGTGATGGCAGCGCGAAGGCATCATTCAACGTTTCTTTCTCCGCCTCTCCAGGTGGGAGGTGAACTTGCCTACTTATCACCTCTGATAAGTTGCCTGCTTATCACCTCTGCTGACCAAGGACAGCAGCTGTGAGTGTGGTGCGGTGGAGGGAGAGGGGAGTGGCATGTTAAAGGGACATTTGTTCACTGCAAGGTGAGAAACAGAGGCAAAGAACACTCCCCAGTGTACTCTGGGGCGGGAACTTGGCTTCATGGGCAGGTGGATTCGAATCATGGCTGTGGTGTTTTCCCAAATTAATGCCAGGTTCCTTTCCTCTTTTTGTTAAAAGTTTTCTCTGCTGTCCACAGACTCAGTGCTTGCGAGTGGGGAAGTATTGCCCCTTAGAGGTGCCCGTGGTGGTGTTTAATTTTCCCAGATGATTGGGTGGGGACTCGAGCCGGTTCTATGTTATACTGTTAAGGGGGACCCCTGGATATAGAACCCAGCCCTTGTTGCTGCTGGCTCCACCTGGCAGGAGGGTTACATAGGGATTAAAGATGAGGAGTTTCTTTCGATATCCTGTCTCCTTCCCTTTCCTGTAAAGAAGAGTTGCTCCTATCTGAACAATTTATCATCGTCTCCACTGCAAGGGAGTTGCAGTACCAGCTTCTACTCCGGGAAGTGGATTTGAACGCAAAGCTAGTTTTAAAGAGGGGCAACTGTAAACATGCTGAGACACAAACTTTTCACATGGCTTTAGTGGAACAATTAATGAAACATTTTTGCTGTTTTTTGACCAGCTCACAGAGTGGCAAATTTTTGGGAAATTCTGACTGAAAATGTTTCTGCATTTTTTTAACAGCTCTAATTTAGAGCAAAAATCACTGGCAGTGGGAGGGTTTAAACTGACTAGAAGGATGGCAGAGATCCCTGGCATGAGAGCTGCCTCTGGGGCCTAGTCTTCACAGGCAGCAAGCAGCTGCAGTTCCTGCTTATTTATTATTATTATTATTAAAATCAATCAATCAAACAAACGAGAATCCCAGCGCACTCCAAATATCCAATTTTAATTTAAAAAAAAATTCCTCCTAAAAAGACAAGTTATAAAATATTGGCCTAATGGATCCTGCATCTGCATTTCGGGGATGGGGCAGGAAAGGAGGGTGTGTTAAGTGGTTGGCACAGTGTGAGAGATAGGCAGTGCTGGCATCAAGGAGGGTATATGCAGACCAGGTTGAATGTTATGCTGGTTTGATGGCTCAGCGCAGTATCTCACGGGTGAATTTCCATTGGTGTGCTGGTGAAATGTAAAGCTGCCCCTCCATCCCTAGTCTAAATCTGAGGCAGGGGAGCACTATAAAAGCCAGCTGCCACGGGAGATAAATTCCTGCTGTGGTGCAATGGGCTTTTTGGTAGGCCAGAAGGGGGAGAGTAGTTTAGTTTACTCCTTTCTATGCCAGTTTTGGAGATTTTGGCCCTTCGTGTAATAATTACACTAGTATGATGACAGCACACAGTGTAAGATCACCTGTTCAATCAGGCTTTGAATTAATTAACCAACCTTTGCTATAAGGGGGTTTGTGCATGATTATGAGTCACCCATTTGGGTAACTGATATTTGTTTATTTTTAGGCAGACGGAGAGGCACCCAGACACCAGGGCCATGGGTCCCAGATAAACACTTTAAATACATGAACTATACTGATGATTCGGACTTCACACTTGAGAGGGGGGTCTGCATTACCCACTCACGACAACTCTCTTTGTAGATGATGAAGTCACACTCATCCCATGAAGATAAATTCCACACCCTAAGTATAGTTTTGATGCAGTCCTGAAATATACGTAAGGGCAGTATTTTTGAACCGCCCAAGTGGGCTCCACTCCACATGTGCTTCTGCAGCACACTATTGGCCTCATAGTCATTGAAGAAAAAAAGTGAGGTTTTCAACAATGTAAGTGTATAAATACACTTGACATTAAAACTCATTTAGAAAATATTGATGTATGTGTTTCCATGTCTTTGTCCTGCGGGTTCAGGATGGCGGCACCACTCAGTCCATGAAAAGATGGGAAGTGACAGAAAGGGAGACACAGACAGGTCAGTGGCTCTACCAACAATATGCACATCAGGGGTACATTTCCCCTTCTGCTCTCCGGGCCAGCAAAACTGAATTGCCCTCATTCACATCCTCAACTGGGGGATTTTATAATTAAAAGGGAGGCTTCAGCTACCTACGGTCCTTTCAGTTACAAGTCTCCTCCCTAAAATTAACCAATTCATCTTCTTTGTCTCTGTGTTTTTCCTGTTCTCTTTTCTCTCTCCTCTCCTCCCCGGGGTCTTTCTCTTTCCCTCCTCCACTCCACACTCTCTTTTTGGATTTCTTGTTTCTCTCAACCCCCAGGCCACTTATCTCTTGTAATGTTTCTATCCTCATGCTGTGTCTTTGCATCTTTCCTCTCCTCCATCTCTTTGACACCCACTCCTTCTGGAGAATGGTTGATTTCCAGGAGCCCCATTTTTATTGCCTTCCCCCTCAAAGCTTAACAAAGAGAAAGTTAAGGGGTGACTTGATCACAATATGTAAATACCTATCGAGCAGACAAAGGTATAGCAATATCTAATGGCTAGAGTTGAAACTAGACAAATTAAGATCAGAAATAAAGCCTACATTTTTAACAGTGAGGATTATTATTTTAAATCAAGATTGGATTTTTTTTAACAGTGTGCTCTAGTTCAAAATAAATTATTTGGGGAAATTCTATGGCCTGTGTGACACAGGTGATCAGACTGTGGCCTAGTCTACACTTAAAAATTAGATTGACCTAGCAACATCACTCAGGGCTATGACAAGATTTGCACCCTGAGTATTGTGGGTAGGCTGACCTAACCCCCGGTGTAGACACAGCTCGGTCAATGGAAGAATTCTTTTTCTACCATGCTACACGGGCACAGTTGCAGGCCCACAGCTGTGCCGCTCCAGTGGCTGTAGACACATCCGAATGATCACAACGGTCCCTTCTGGCATTGGAACTGAGGAATCTAGGAAAGGCTTTGTATAACAGTGACCCTCCCTTCCGCTGAGACTGGGCCACTCGTCCCCCACCAGTCACGTTGTTCTTTCACTGAAACAAGAGAGGGTCACTAGGCTGACACAGGATGCTTTCCCCAGTATTCCTAGCCCTCCTGGCCCAGCGAGCAAGATTAAACTCAACTCAAAGTAGTGTGTGCTGCCATTAGACCACTCTTTTTAGCCTTTAAGATTTTTTCTCCCTCCAGGTTCTCACCTGCTGCTGTTGCTGCTGTTTTACCAGGCATTCCAGCAGGAGCAGCAGTGACTGAGAAAATCCTTGTCAGTTTTACACTCCTGCTAGGGACTCCTGTTAGAACAGGTCAAGAGTTGCTGGAGATGTGCAAGGGAGAGAAACACTAATAGGAGGGATGAAAGACAAACCAATGCCCCTCAGCTGTGTAATGCAGCAGCCCATCCTCAGAGCAGCTGCGGACTGAATTTGATACAATGCCTGTCAGTCTCTATTCTTTGCTCTTACTTCTTGGGAAATATTAGGGGCAGGAGGAGCATCATTAGCACAGTTTTGATTCTGTTCCTCAGGAGGACATTTTAACTGTGAGAAGGGGAAGGAGGAATGATGGGGGAAGAGACAAATACTCAATAAATGCAATCCTACATGACTATACATACTAGTCTGTACAAAGTACATGATGGCTGAGTTCTTCATATTTAATTTATTAACGCGAAACATGTAGCATCCAAGTAAACTGTGCAATAATCTTATAAATCACTAATTTACTCTTAAGTAGGTATGAATTGAAGACACACACGGAGCAAATATAATAAAGAATAAGGTACTTCCCCTCCCCCCCCAACACTTTTCCACAGTGACATTTTCACCAGAATTGCATCAAGCCTTAACTCAGAATTTCCCTTACTGTTGTGGACTTATGTCCTAATATTGTTTTGTTTTTGTTTAATTTCATTTGCATTAAAAGTAATTTGATTTGCATTGACCTTATTTCATTATTACAAAACTGATCTCCAAATTTTCTCATATTTGTTTTAGGATTGTAATCACATCATCACAGTCTTTCTTAGACTGGAAATATTATATTTGAATGGCCCTGAAAGGAGGTTTTTAAAGACTTAACTTGAAATTATTTTGCCATATAAATCTCACATTTTAACTTTTCGGTAATGAAATCTCTGTTGACTTGCATTAAAATAATTTCCAATTACAATTTCACACTGGAGCACTTCTTCCCATGATTATTATCTTGAAGGGCATAGCTAAGGCACCATACTAGTGGTTTAGGAAGGTATGGTTGACTTTCAGTGGCAGAGCTGCGTGTAGAAATTTTTACCCAGTGCCTGCTGGCTCTTGGTTCCAGCCAGTAGCATGGATCTAGCATAAGAATTCAATTAACTCACCAATTGTATTTTCAAAGCAAATTTTAAAATGTCACATGTAGTGAAACAAACACGGAGGAGACAAACTCAATTTTATTTTTAGCGAGTGTGGGAAAACAGAATGCCTTTTCCTGGAAAACACTACCAATGGTTTTTCTTCTCAAAACTCATGTCTCTGTCTCAGCCTTTCAAAATGTTCCTGTTTCGAAATTTCATGTGGCACTGCTTCACTAAGTGAATGCTATCGGCAGACATTTCTGAGAACTTGGTCCTGATTATTCAAGTTGTTCCACTGATTTCATTGGCATTAAGCATGTAAGTGAGAATTACTCTTGTAAGTAAGGGCTGCACGATCAGGCCCCAAATATCTGTTTAGAACTTAGAAAATAAAGGACATGAAAGGGACATTTTTTTGTCACTAACTCAAAAATAATCTTGTCGGTTTTGAAAAGGGGGAGGAAATCTTGAGCCTGCACTGACAATACATGTTTACTACAACATCCGGCCATCACCTCTACGGGGTAATATCATAGAATCATAGAATATCAGGGTTGGAAGGGACCCCAGAAGGTCATCTAGTCCAACCCCCTGCTCGAAGCAGGACCAATTCCCAGTTAAATCATCCCAGCCAGGGCTTTGTCAAGCCTGACCTTAAAAACCTCTAAGGAAGGAGATTCTACCACCTCCCTAGGTAACGCATTCCAGTGTTTCACCACCCTCTTAGTGAAAAAGTTTTTCCTAATATCCAATCTAAACCTTCCCCACTGCAACTTGAGACCATTACTCCTCGTTCTGTCATCTGCTACCATTGAGAACAGTCTAGAGCCATCCTCTTTGGAACCCCCTTTCAGGTAGTTGAAAGCAGCTATCAAATCCCCCCTCATTCTTCTCTTCAGCAGGCTAAACAATCCCAGCTCCCTCAGCCTCTCCTCATAACTCATGTGTTCCAGTCCCCTAATCATTTTTGTTGCCCTTCGCTGGACTCTCTCCAATTTATCCACATCCTTCTTGAAGTGTGGGGCCCAAAACTGGACACAGTACTCCAGATGAGGCCTCACCAATGTGATGAAATCTGCATCACTTAAAATTAGAGGGGGAAAAATAGATGGCTCTTGTGCTTTAATTTTCACCAGTGCAATCAATTAAATAGGCTGAACAAGTGTAATGTAGGGCTGGATTTAACCTACTCAGGTGTAAGAAGATAAGCTCCAGCCTGCTTCTCAGATCCCAGATTGTATTTACAGTACTAGTAGTTTGGAAAGCGACCCTGTGAAAATGGCATTGTGGTGTTCCACATTTATTGTGTGTCGGTGACTCCAGGTGTGGCTTGCTCAGTTTTTAAACAGCTATGATCTTTCAAAAAAGATCTGAACTTTAATGCTCCTGTTTTTGGTAACAATGCCCCATGCTCCTAGTGTTCTCAAGGAATCTCTGGATGTTTTTTTGTTCTATTGATGTATGTCTGAATAGACTGGCTAACTCTCATTTGTGTTGTCTCCTAGCTCCTGTTATGTGCATGTCTGTCATATTGTGAGGAGTCAGCTGGAGATGAAGGGCTCACTGCACTAGCACAGGGATGAACTATCTGGCACAAGGACAGCACCTTGCACTTCCCCCATTCTGGAGCTGCTGAGAGGTTGGTTCAGCATAGGCTAGGGTAGTCTGAGGGCTGCCCTAAATTACATCTCAGATGCTTTGACCCCTGTGGGTATTGCCACAACTGGGGACCTGTCCGGGTTTAGGAATGTCCCAGCCATACCCTTTCCACTCCTTATCCCAGGAGCTGTCAGGGAGTTGGCTACAGTAGCTCTGCACTTGATGGGAGAGGTTCCTTATATTGGGATTATTTTCCAGGGAAACATCCTGAGGTCCCTTCCAACCCTGATATTCTATCTCTTCATGCTAAATTGACAACAGAGTTCACCGCATTGTTGGGCATTCCTAAGGGAAGGCTTATGCCTCTCTACCATGTTCTCCACAAAGATAATTTGTTCTTTCTCCTAGGGTGTCGGGAATGGTTATAGAGAAGGAGCAGACGATACTTAAAATAAAATTTCCATGTGAGGATAAGAACCATGCCTTGGAGGCAAGAACTCTCCTTGCTAGATGAAATACAGTAGAACCTCAGAGTTACGAACTGACCAGTCAAGCACACACCTCATTTGGAACTGGAAGTATGCAATCTGGCAGCAGCAGAGACACGGCCAAAAAAAAAGCAAATACAGTTCAGTGCTGTGCTGTATTAAACGTAAACTACTAAAAAAACAAAGGAAAAGTTTAAAAAAAGATTTGACAAGGTAAGGAAACTGTTTCTGTGCTTGTTTTATTTAAATTAAGATGGTTAAAGTAGCATTTTTCTTCTGCATAGTAAAGTTTCAAAGCTGTATTAAGTCAATGTTCAGTTGTAAACTTTTGGAAGAACAACCATAACGTTTTGTTTGACATTACAAACATTTTAGAGTTACGAACAGCCTCCATTCCCTAGGTGTTTGTAACTCTGAGGTTCTACTGTATAAGGACCGGTATAAGGATAAACTGATATCTTTTTGTGAGAGCTTACAGTTAACATCCCAGATCATAGGTGGTTTTCTGTGCTATCTTGGGGAAATCCTAGAGAAGGCGGAAAGCTATAGCTACCAAACAACATTCATTTAATTCTGGAGCTGTATACATAAGAGAAACTATTCAAAACCTATGATATTTACCTGTGTGAGCATCTGCTCCAACTGGACTAATTTTTTCCAGTGTCACTCATCCTGTTCTTGGGTCTGTCTGCATTCTGCTACCTATGACCCTCAGCTCTGTTAACAAGCCAGTCCTTCAGCTGCCTGCAAGAACACTGATTTTCCCTTAGAACGACAACATGCTGTTTAGAAAGCACATCACAGGTTCAGTGTTATTCAAACAGTTATCCTGTTGATGCTACATTTCAGAAGCTTTTGAGCATAACTATTTTTATTTAGCTTTTACACTGACTGTATTTTTTACAGTGGTGCCTGCAAATCATGAACTGTTAAGCAGAATTCAGCATATTCTGATCAGCATAACTTTCAATTCTGCTTTACTGCGAGGGACCCTTCCCACACCCCAATTTAAGGGGTGGGGAAAATCTGTTCAGCTGCTTTTCAGTTTTCTTAGCATGAAACAAGGCGTGTAAAGTTTATGGGAAAACTAAATTCTAAGTCCTGGTCTACACTAGGAGTTGAGGTCGAATTTAGCAGCGTTAAATGGATTTAACCCTGCACCCGTCTACATGACGAAGCCCTTTTTTTTCTCGACTTAAAGGGCTCTTAAAATCAATTTCCTTACTCCATCCCCAACAAGGGGATTAGCGCTGAAATTGGCTTTGCTGGGTTGAATTTGGGGTATTGTGGATGCAATTAGATGGTATTGGCCTCCGGGAGCTATCCCAGAGTGCTCCATTGTGACCGCTTTGGACAGCATTCTCAACTCAGATGCACCGGCCACATAGACAGGAAAAGGCCCACGAACTTTTGAATTTCAATTTCCTGTTTGGCCAGCGTGGCAAGCTGCAGGTGACCATGCAGAGCTCATCAGCAGAGGTGACCATGATGGAGTCCCAGAATTGCAAAAGAGCTCCAGCATGGACCGAATGGGAGGTACGGGATCTGATCGCTGTATGGGGAGAGGAATCCATGCTATCAGAACACTGTTCCAGTTTTCAAAATGCCAAAACCTTTGTCAAAATCTCCCAGGGCATGAAGGACAGAGGCCATAACAGGGACCCAAAGCAGTGCCGTGTGAAACTTAAGGAGCAGAGGCAAGCCTACCAGAAAACCAGAGAGGCAAACGGCCGCTCCGGGTCAGAGCCCCAAACATGCCGCTTCTATGATGAGCTGCATGCCATTTTAGGGGGTTCAGCCACCACTACCCCAGCCATGTTGTTTGACTCCTTCAATGGAGATGGAGGCAACACGGAATCAGGTTTTGGGGACGAGGAAGATAGCTCACAGCAAGCAAGCGGAGAAAGTTTTCTCGACAGCTAGGAACTGTTTCTCACCCTGGACCTGGAGCCAGTACTCCCCAAACCCACCCAAGGCTGCCTCCGAGATCCGCCAGGCGGAGAAGAAGCCTCTGGTGAGTGTACCTTTTAAAATACTATACATGGTTTAAAAGCAAGCATGTTTAGTGATTAATTTGCCCTGGCATTTGCAGCTCTCCTGGATGTACTCCTAAAGCCTTTGCAAAAGGTTTCTGGGGAGGGTAGCCTTATTCCGTCCTCCATGGTAGGACACAGTAGCACGTACTCGGGAATCATTGTAGAACAAAGCATTGCAGTGTATGTTTGCTGGCATTCAAACAACATCCGTTCTTTATCTCTCTGTTATCCTCAGGAGAGTGATACCATTCATGGTCACCTGGTTGAAATAGGGTGCTTTTCTTAAGGGGACATTCAGAGGTGCCCATTCCTGCTGGGCTGTTTGCCTGTGGCTGAACAGAAATGTTCCCCGCTGTTAGCCACAGGGAGAGGGGAGAGGGGAGAGGCTAGCCACGTGGTGGGGGGAGGCAAAATGCGACCTTGGAACAAAAGCATATGTGGTATGTATGTAATATTAACAGTAAGGTTTACTGTGAAAGAGTGTACCCATTGTTCTATAAAATGTGTCTTTTTAAATACCACTGTCCCTTTTTTTTTCTCCACCAGCTGCATATGTTTCAAGGATCACAGGATCTTCTCCTTCCCAGAGGCTAGTGAAGATTAGGTGAAAAAAATGCACTCGTGATGAAATGTTCTCTGAGCTCATGCTGTCCTCCCACACTGACAGAGCACAAATGAATGTGTGGAGGCAGACAATGTCAGAGTGCAGGAAAGCATAAAATGACCGGGAGGAGAGGTGGTGGGCTGAGGAGAGTAAGTGGTGGGCTGAAGAGAGGGCTGAAGCTGAAAGGTGGTGGCAGCATGATGAGAGGAGGCAGGATTCAATGCTGAGGCTGCTGGGGGATCAAACTAATACGCTCCAGCGTATGGTTGAGCTGCAGGAAAGGCAGCAGGAGCACAGACCGCTGCTACAGCCCCTGTGTAACCAACCACTCTCCTCCCCAAGTTCCACAGCCTCCTCACCCAGATGCCCAAGAACGCGGTGGGGGGGCCTCGGGCCACCCAGCCACTCCACCCCAGAGGATTGCCCAAGCAACAGAAGGCTGGCATTCAATAAGTTTTAAAGTTTTAAACTTTTAAAGTGCTGTGTGGCCTTGTCCTTTCCTCCTCCACCACTCCTCCCAGTGCTTCTCTCCTCCACCACCTCTCCCGGGCTACCTTAGCAGTTATCCTGCTATTTGTGTGATGAATTAATAAAGAATGCATGAATATGAAGCAAAAATGACTTTATTGCCTCTGCAAGCAGTGATCAAAGGGAGGAGGGGAAGGTGGTTAGCTTACAGAGAAGTAAAGTGAACCAAGGGGCGGGGCGTTTCATCAAAGAGAAACAAACAGAACTTTCACACCGTAGCATGGCCAGTTATGAAACTGGTTTTCAAAGCTTCTCTGATGCGCATCGCGCCCTCCTGTGCTCTTCTAACTGCCCTGGTGTCTGGCTGCGCGTAACCAGTGGTCAGGCGATTTGCCTCAACCTCCCACCCTGCCATAAACGTCTCCCCCTTACTCTCACAGATATTGTGGAGTGCACAGCAAGCAGTAATAACAGTGGGAATATTGGTTTCGCTGAGGTCTAAGCGAGTCAGTAAACTGCGCCAGCGCGCTTTTAAATGTCCAAATGCACATTCTACCACCATTCTGCAGTTGCTCAGCCTGTAGTTGAACAGCTCCTGACTACTGTCCAGGCTGCCTGTGTATGGATTCATGAGCCAGGGCATTAAGGGGTAGCCTGGGTCCCCAAGGATAACTATAGGCATTTCAACATCCCCAACGGTTATTTTCTGGTCTGGGAATAAAGTCCCTTCCTGCAGCTTTTGAAACAGACCAGAGTTCCTGAAGATGTGAGCATCATGTACTTTTCCTGGCCATCCCATGCTGATGTTGGTGAAACGTCCCTTGTGATCCACCAGTGCTTGCAGCACTATTGAAAAGTACCCCTTGCGGTTTATGTACTCGGCGGTTTGGTGCTCCGGTGCCAAAATAGGGATATGGGCTCTGTCTATCACCCCACCACAGTTAGGGAATCCTATTGCAGCAAAGCCATCCACTATGACCTGCACATGTCCCAGGGTTACTACCCTTGAGATCAGCAGATCTTTGATTGCGTTGGCTACTTGCATCACAGCAGCCCCCCACAGTAGATTTGCCCACTCCAAGTTGATTCCCAACTGACCGGTAGCTGTCTGGCATTGCAAGCTTCCACAGGGCTATTGCCACTCGCTTCTCAACTGTGAGGGCTGCTCTCATCTTGGTATTCATGCGCTTCAGGACAGGGGAAAGCAAGTCACAAAGTTCCAGGAAAGCGCCCTTACGCATGCAAAAGTTTCACAGCCACTGGGAATCGTGCAACACTAGGCGATCCCACCAGTCTGTGCTTGTTTCCTGAGCCCAGAATCGGCGTTCCACCGCATGAACCTGCCCCATTAGCACCATGATTACAGGGCCCATGCTTTGAGAGAAGTCTGTGTCCATGTTCTCATCACTCTCGTCACCGCGCTGACATCGCCTACTCGCCTGGTATCGCTTTGCCAGGTTCTGGTGCTGCATATACTGCTGGATAATGCGTGTGGTGTTTAATTTGCTCCTAATTGCCAAAGTGACCTGAGCGGGCTCCATGCTTGCCGTGGTATGGTGTCTGCACAGAAAAAAGGCGCAGAACGATTATCTGCCGTTGCCCTGATGGAGGGAGGGGCGACTGACTACATGGCTTACTGGGAATTAAAATCAATGAAGGGGGTGGCTTTACATCAAGGAGAAACAAAAACACCTGTCACACAGAATGGCCCCCTCAAGGATTGAACTCAAACCCCTGGGTTTAGCAGGCCAATGCTCAACCCACAAAGCTATCCGTCCCTCTGGTATTTCAGGCAGGACTTCATGAAGGGACAGGGGAGCAAATGAATACAAAACAAATCTGGTCTATTTCTTGTTTTGATCCACTCCATCTATATTTTACATCTTTGGCTGGCAGCAGACGGTGCAGAAAGACTTCTAGCTATCCACATCTCCTGCCTGCTCACCATAAGATGGTACAATAGGACTGCCTGCAGGACTAAAGAGAATGACCTGGTGGAGTCACTCTAGTCCCTGCACCCATATCTGCCCAGGCGCTCCTGATCGACCTTAGCGAGGCAGCCAGGAGTACCTCGGACATGATGAGGATGGTTTTCAGGCCTATTGTACCGTCTGCTGCCACAAGGCAATGGGTTGCTGCTGATGTGTAGCAATGCAGTCCCACGTCTGCCAGCACCCAGGAAACGTATGGTGACAGTGAGCTGAGTGGGCTCCATACTTGCCGTGGTATGGCGTCTGCACAGGTAACTCAGGAAAAAAGGCGCAAAACAATTGTCTGCCCTTGCTTTCATGGAGGGAGGGAGGGAGGGAACGGGGGCCTGACGATATGTACCCAGAAGCACCCGGGACAATGTTTTAGCCCCATCAGGCACTGGGATTTCTACTCAGAATTCAAATGGGCAGCGGAGACTGTGGGATAGCCACCCACAGTGCAAAGCTCCGGAAGTTGACGGTTGCCTCGGTACTGTGGACACACTCCGCCGACTACATGCACTTAGAGCATTTGTGTGGGGACACACACAATCAACTGTATAGAAACGCTTTCTACAAAACCAACTTGTATAAATTTGACCTAATTTCATAGTGTACACATACCCTAAGGCTCCAATCCTGCAGGTGACTCCCTGCGGCTGGGCGCCTGTGCCCATGTGAAACTCTGTTGACTTCACTGGGGTTTTCTGCTCTAGTGCAGAGTTACTGGCAGCATCAGGGCTGAGGCAGGGAATTTCCTCTCTCGTACCACTGAGTTTCCATGTCTGGAATACACACCCAGGTCAGCTTTCCCTGGCATCTCTTGGCTTATTAAATACTTGAGGGTCAACATTTTAACTTCTCTCTTTTCCTTTTTTTTATACTTGAAAGTGTCCATTTCTGGTGCGGCGTATAACATACTAGGAAGTTGAACAGGATGATTGTGAGTACACATCTTGTTACATTATTTCTTCTTTTCTGTGCTTATGTAGAAGGCAGGTTATGGGGAATGGTAGGAAACAGCAACAGAGTGGGAGGGGAAAGGATGGCTGGGAAACAGACTTTGTGTATGTTCTTTGTAAATGAATAGGATTGCACCAAAGAAATACCTGACTGGTATCGTCAGTTTCTCTTCCTGACAGAAACAACCGGGCAAGGCCCCAAATACTGGATGACAACTTGGGCCATAGGGCCAGCAATATATTACTTATGGCATTATTGCCTGCAGCTAGTTATTGAGGTAGAATTGTCACTACAGCCAGTGGAGGAAAATTGGTGGAGACAAATTTGGTTTTTCTGAAGTAGGGAAAAAGTGACTTCGGAACTAAGAGAAAAAATATCAGCTTTATTAAACTTGGTCCTGGTCATTATTATTGGAATACACCAAGAATATAAGAGTTTAACACTAGCATATTAAATGGGTTATTCAATTTATTTGGCTTTCCTTACTTTGAAGGCCTCCATAATGTACAATATATTTATTCTGAACTATTCAGTAGTGTGTGTTTATTGGGTTTGTTTAGTCTGGAAAAGAGAAGACTGAGAGGGCACATGATAACCGTTTTCAAGTACATAAAAGATTGTTACAAGGAAGAGGGAGAAAAACTGTTCTCCTTAACCTCTGAGGATAGGACAAGAAGCAATGGGCTTGAATTGCAGCAAGGGCAGTTTAGGTTGGAAATTAGGAAAAACTTCCTAACTGTCAGGGTGGTTAAGCACTGGAATAAATTGCCTAGGGAGGTTGTGGAATCTCCATTGTTGGAGATATTTAAAAGCAGGTTAGACAAATGTAAGGGGACTGTTGCCCCCTTACCAACATTCAGTGGGGGTGTTTTAGTTGCTAGCTCCCAGTACAAAAAGGGGGGAAGGGTCGATGGGGAATCAGGACCCTGAAACTGACAGTCCCCAGGACAATGCTCTAGGACAGCCTGAATGACAGGGTGAGCAGGCTAATGAGGGAGTCAGGAGGCCAGGGAGGTCCCGTCCTCCGTGTGAGCTGGATTTGCCTGGGTCAGACAGAGTGGGGCCAAGCTAAGGAGAAAGCAGGGGCCCAAGCTAAGCTGGGGAGCAGAGCTGTGCCAGATCCAGAGAGAGAAGACCCTGTCCTGGGAGCAGAGCTGCAGCAACCAGAGCCAGAGGGGCCAGAAAAGCAGCCCAGGAAGCAGGTCAGTGCTGGGAGCAGAGTCACAGAAGCAGCCTGCAGAGCGGACCTGTCCTGGGAGCAGAGCGGCAGCAACCAGAGGCAGAGGGGCCAAAGAAGCAGCCCAGGGAGCTGGAGGCAGAGCAGCAGCAGCAGTGCAGAGACAGAGTGGTGGAGCTGGGGCTGGAGCAGTCTGGAGCCGGGTGCGGTGAGCAGCTAGGGACACTGAGGGGGACCCTGAGCAGCAGGCCCAGCACAGGGAGACGCCTCAGCCAAGAGGCTCTGCAGGCCAGGCTTGGATCGTAACCCCGACAGGGCGGGGGTGACACTGGGAAGAAGGGTCCTACCACTTAGAGCCTGAGAGCGTGTGGCCACCACCAGAGCAAGTGTCCAACTGACAGCATCTCTACAGCACAGCCAGGGCCTGAGAAGAAGGCCTGGGACTTACAAGGAACAGACTGTGAACTGCCCTGACATTCCAGAGACACTGTTTGTAATGTTCCCTGCCCCAGAGCGGGTTGATGTGTTCCATTTAACCTTTCCCATTTTTCCTTATTCTTTTTAAAATTAATTGTTGATTAAATAACTTGCATTTGCTTTAACTTGTATGTAATGGTCAGTGGGTCAGAGAAGTGCGCAGTTCAGAGAGAGTACCCTGGAGTGGGGACACCCTAGCCCCTGTCCTAGGTGACCACAGCAGGGTTGGGGGTCGAGCCCCCCAGGAATCCTGGGCCCAGCCTTGTTGGGGTTACGAGGACTCTGCCAGACAGGAGAGTGGAAGGAGAGTCCTCAAAGGCAGGGAGGCCACTGGGTAAAGGAAGTGGGAGCGAGGACTCACATCCTTTCGCTATCCCACTTCGCTGGGGTAGCACAGAAGCCAGGAAAGTTCCCCACAATAGCGGGACTATTCCCCCGCTTAGACAAACACCTGTCAGGAATGGTCTAGATAATACTTAGTCCTGCCATGACTGCAGGAGGACTGGACTAGTGACTTTTGCCTAATTTTAGCAAGGCAGCAGAGCTAACTACTAGATATATTCAGAGTAGTTGGGCTTTGCTAAACTACTCAATTCTCAGCCTCCATCACTCTGGACTCTCCATATGTTCCCTGACCTAACTATTCCTCCTCTTTTTTTGACTATGAGGTTGTATGTTCAAGTCTGGTTTTGCGCCTCATGGTGCCTCAACCCTTAAGAGCGGATGAAATAAGAAAGTGACAGCAGGTTGGGGGCAGGAGAAAGACTGCCAAACCTGTTGAGTCCCTGCTGCTGATGTCTTAATGAGGAAGGGAGTAGGTGTTAAGATTCTTATTTCTTGTCTTCAGCTTTAAAATGGCTTTTGAGGTGTGGTGGCTGCAGCCCTGGCTGCCTTTCTGATGCCCCATATCCTCCTGTGGCCATTTAAAATGTCACATGCTCTGTAGGGCACAGAGCACATTGCATTCTGGACCACGTAGGTGCAGAGTTCATGAAATCTGAAATATATCACAGTCATACTCTCTGTTTATTTTTAATAGTACTTCAGTATTTTTCTTTACATAGAGTCTTTCACCAGGGGCTCTCAAAACTAAGTCTCTCAACATTATACAGTAAAGGCTGTGTTATCCACCATTTTACTAACTGGAAAGCTCTAGAAACCGGCATTTCTGATATCCATTAAAAGTCTGGTTGGTGCAGGGCTGGTAGCCTTCCTACCCAGCACCACATAGCTCCCTGGAAGCAGCAACATGTCCCTGATGCTCCTAGGTGGAGGAACGGCCCTGGGGGCTACGTGCACTGCGCTGGCTCCGCAGCTCCCATTGGCCACGGCCAATGGGTGCTGCGGGGGCGGCGCCTGTGGGCGGAGGCAGCTTGCAAAGCAGCCTAGCAACGCCTCCGCCTAGGAGCAGCAGGGACATGTCGCCATTTGTGGGGAGCTGCCTGAGGTGAGCACTGCCTGGATCCGGCACCTTGAAACCCTTCCCGCCCACAAACTCCCTCCCAGAGCCCGCATCCTGCAACCCCGCCCATGCCCCAGCCCCGAGCCCACTCCTGCACCCAAACTCCCTCCCTCCATTGGTAAGTATAACTCTTAGTTAACTGGAGTTTATGACTGACCGGCACCCCGCATTCCCCCAATATGCTGGATAACAAAGCTTTTACTGTATTAAGGTATTAGAAGTAGGATAGCAATCTTTTTTTTCACATAATCTCACTGTGTCTCTTTTTTGATTTGTTCAAAGTCACACTGTCAGTGCCATACAATCACTCTATATCTGAACTCTCACTCCTCGTCCTCAAAGGAAACCTGCACAATACCTTCAAAAGATGAGCCTGGGAGCTTAAATTCATAACTTTGCTAGACACTAAAAATCATGAACTGAACAGACTGGATTTATGGCTTATTAGAACAATCTGTAACCCACTAGCAGTGGCAGATTAGCCACTAGGCCAAGGGGGCCCATACCCAGGGGCCCTGGCCAATTGGGGGACCCCGGAAAAATGGGCACCCCCAGGCCTGACCCACTTTGCCTGCCAGGCACTTCTGCTCAGAAGTGGGGTTGGGGAGCAGGGGCTTGCCCCACTCCCCCCATCCACCCGGCGCTCTGGTTGGGGCATGGGGGCTTGTCACCCTCCGCCTGCAGTGCCCCCCCATCCTCCCTGGCGCTCCTGCTGAGGAGTGGGGTCATGGTGCAGGGACTTGTCCCGCTCCCCCTGCCCAGCTCGGGGCAGAGAGAGACTTGGACTGATTAGTCTGACCAGAGGCGATCCTGGCAATTACAGGCCAGTAAGCCTAACTTCAGTACCAGGAAAATTGGTTGAAACTGTAGCAAACAATGCAATTATCAGACACACAGATGAACATGATTTGTTGGAGAAGAGTCAATACAGCTTTTATAAAGGGAAACCAGGCCTCACCAATCTCTTAGAATTCTTTGAGGGGATCAGCAAACATGTGGTGGTCTAGTGGATGTAGTGTATTTGGACTTTCAGAAAGCCTTTGACAAGGTCCCTCACCAAAGGCTCTTAAGCAAAGTAAACATAGGATAAAAGGGAAGGTCTTACCATGGATCAGTAACTGGTTAAAAGACAGGAAACAAAGGATAGAAATAAAGGGTCAGTTTTCAGAATGGAGAGGTAAATAATGGTGTCCCCCAGGATCAGTACTGCAGATGATACAAAATCATTCAAGATAGTTAAGTCCAAAGCAGACTGCAAAGAGTTCCAAAGGGATGTCACAAAATTGAGTGACTGGGCAACAAAATGGCAGATGAAATTCAATGTTGATAAATGCAAAGTAATGCACATTGGAAAACATCCCAACTATACATACAATATGATGGGATCCAAATTAGCTGTTACCACTCAAGAAAGAGATCCTGGAGTCACTGTGGCTACTTCTCTGAAAACTTCTGGTCAATGTGCAGTCAAAAAAGTTAACAGAATGTTAGGAACCATAAAGAAAGGGATAGATAATAAAACAGGATAATATCATAATGCCACTGTATAAACCCATGGTATGCCCACACCTTGAATACTACATACAATTCTGGTTGCTCCTGCTCAAAAAAGATACTTTAGAATTGGAAAAGGTACAAAGAAGGGCCACAAAAATGATAAAGAGCATGGAACGGCTTCTGTATAAGGAGAGATTAAAAAGACTGGGATTTTTCATCTTGGAAAAGAGACGACTAAGAGGGGATATGATAGAGGTCTATAAAATCATGAATGGGGGGGACAAAGTGAATAAGGAAGTGTTATGTACTCCTTCACATGACATAAGAACCATGGGTCACCCAATGAAATTAATAGGCAGCAGTTTGTTAAAACAAACAAAAGGAAATGCTTCTTCACGCAATGCATGATCAACCCATGGAAGTTATCACCAGCAGATGTTGTGAAGGCCAAAACTACAATGGGGCTCAAAAAAGAATTAGATAAGCTCATGGAGGATAGGTCCCTCAAGGCTATTAGCCAAGATGGTCATGGATTGAACCCCATGCTCTCTGGTGTACCTAATCTTTGATTGCCAGAAGCTGGGACTGGATGACAGGGGGTGGATTGCTCGATAAATTGCCCTGTTCTGTTCATTCCCCTTGAAACACCTGACACTGGCCACTGTCAGAATACTGAGCTAGGTGGACCATTGGTCTGACCCAGTATGGCCATTCTTATGTTCTTATGACTGAGTAAGGAGATGGGGGTTGGGATGAGGAGTGGCAAAAAGAACTTGGTTGAGGTAAGCCACGGGTGGAGAAGAGATATGACTGGGACAGAAAGGTTGGAGGCGGTGGGGCTGAAAGGTTCAAGCTTGGTGGGAGTTGCCAGAGGAGTCTGACCAATATAGTACACTCCCCTCCAGAGCCCAGAATATAACCCAAGATTGCTGAGTCTCACTGTTCCTCAGCTGTCAGCAAATGTCTGTGAAACCCACTGGAAAACTGTATGTCTTACCTCTCACTAGTGCTGGTCCACATAGCAAGGGTAGGTTGTCATCCTCTATGAGTTACTCCATTAGCTGAAGTTCCGAAGTTCTGTGTGGTGATTCCAAAGGTTCCAACACTGCTGATGAACCCTGTGGGTGTTAATATGATTCCATATGGTGGATATTTTTGAGTTTCCTTTTTTAAAAGCTTAGGAAGTTTATATGTATATAGATATATGTAAACACACACACCTAGAACCCTATGTTAAAAGAATTAGGCAGGGTCCTGTGGAAAAATACTGTGGTTGTATGATTAAAGACTATATTATAATGCATGTACACAGGCAACCTTAATTCTGGCATTTTCTATCTTTTGAGTGCTTGACTTTGCAACCTGAATGTTCTTTTGGTAGCGCAAACGCACACAAATGATTATATTTGCACAAATATGAGGGCATTTGTTATTTTAGAACTCTTAGCTCCTTAATCTACCATGGTACTGTACAGAATAAACACAAGACACATTCCTTGCCTCAAAGAGTTTACAATCTGAACTGTTGCACTGGTGGTTTTTTTTCTACCTCATATTGAATTACTAGGTTTTGACTAAAGAAGAATGCTGACTCTTGAAACTGAAGGACAAATTTGCTGACTAAAACTGGTATGAATTAATTCTAGCATATATATCCATTGAAATCAATGGAGTCAATTAATTTAGTGGTTTTACTCTAGATATATACTAGTGTAACTGAAAGAAGAATTTGGCTCCATGGGTCTAGAAAAGTTTATGCTAAAGAAACAAATTTCATCTATCTCAAATAGCATTAGCTTCTATTTTTGTTATGCCTCTCACTTCTTAAAGCTGTCACATATTGGGTCTCTGCAGGATGAAAGCTATGATTTTCCATGAGCCTTGACTGTACTATAGAAATGTTGTAAACAGCAGATGATATTTTAATGCAGCCAAGAGTGTACAGTTAGTATGATTCATTTTTAGTGAATGTACTATTGGCTTGATTCAGTTTTTCAATGTGGTGAAGAATTTTATTCAACAGCGAAGATGATCTATACAGTATTGCCACCCCAGCATTGGAAATATTGAAAAATATTTAAGATTGACTTTAAAATCATGAAATTTAAAACAATATATTTTGGGTTCTTTTTCTTTGTCTTCTGGTTCCTGAGCCTTTTGGGTATGCTCAGCTCACATTTTTCAAGCTTTTCTCTGCAACCATGAGGGCTAGAAATTACTTTGAAAAGAGACAGCGAGAGAAAGCGTGTGCGAGAGAGCGTGTGCACGAGAGAGAGAGCTTTTCACATTATCACAAAAAACTCCAGGAGCTGAGACCTTGAGCAAAATACCGAATATTTCAAGAAGTGTGATAAAATTCTGAGAATTGGCAACATTGTCTATCTGTAATTCCCAAAAGGTGCTCCATTCTAAGAGCTGCCTTCTTGCTACAAAGACAGCATGTCTTGAAATGTGTGAAAGATAATAAGAAAGATATCCTTCCATAACAATAATGGAAATAACTTCATCTTCATTCAGTGAAAGACACTCTCTGCAACCACTGTGGTGAGAAGCCCACCTAATGGAAACAGACACTAATCTCAGCTGAGATGCTGATCTCCGTTATCCCAATATAAATCTGGAGTAGCTCTATTAAAGTCAATGGAGTTACTCCGTATTTCCACCATGTAACTGAGATCAGAATCTGCCCTAATGCCTAAGGGATATTTGGGGACCCCGTTTATGGTTTCTATAAGATTGTTTACTGTCTGATACATGTTGGTCCAGTTTCGAGGCCCAATTCTGTTCTCCATTACACTGTTTTAAATTTAGAGTAACTTCACTGAAGTCAACTGACTTAACAGATTTAATCGGACATACTCTGGATGTACACTGGAGGACCTGACCCAGTATTTTCCCCAGGAACTGAAATTTGGGGAGGCTGTTCAAATTTAGATGGGGGCAAGGGCTAAGGGGTGAGATCGTGAGGGAGAAGGTGGGCTGCATAGTACCATAGTAAAAACTGAAAAATGTTTCACAATCATTTTATTAGATTTAACTCATGTTTTAAAATCATAAAAAAAATTAAAGTTGGCTACTCAAGCCTTCTGTGAAACATTACATCTACATCCTTCTTGGTTTCTTGCTGTAATTTTGTATAACTCTGTTAATGTACTTCTGAATGCAATGTGTTCATCTTTGGTGGCTTCTTGTGTGTATGGTACTTCCAGTCCATCAACAGATATGCTCATTAGTTCATTCACATGATCAGGCAGAATTCAACTTCTTCCAGAACACACAATTCTAGTCAATGATGAAAAAGAACACTCAACTGTAGCTTTTGTAACTGGGGGTAGCAAGAGATGAATTCCTGCTTCTTTCATCCCAGGAAGTATAGCACAAAGATCAGGTCAAGCCACTAGCGATGATAAAAAAAGAAGTTGAAGTCAAATCTTCATTTGTCATATGACATTCCACTCTGTGTTCAAATTCTCTGTTCTGTCCTGATCACATACCAGTCCCATTGCTGGTAGTGCCTCATTCTATTCAAGTATCAGTGTTTTATAAGACAGGCATCTGTAAAAGTTACATAGAGTTTGAGTAGAATCCAGAAGTTGCTGTTGTAGATTTGAAAGAATCAAATCTGTGTACTTTTTCAGCCAGCTTAACAAATACTTCTTTTTGTCTTCAGTTAAGCATTCAGTGTAAGTGCCTTCATTAGTCAACTTCTGGACTGAAGTCTGTGGTTCTTCCAGTACTTTTTCATTGGCTATCTCTCTGATCCAAGTGTAACTTCTATTGTTGGACAAAGATCTACTGATCAAAGATCATCCCTGACAGGTGATTGTCTAACCTGCTCTTAAAAACCTCCAATGATGGAGATTCCACAACCTCCCTAGGCAATTTATTCCAATGCTTAACTACCCTGACAGTTAGGAAGTTTTTCCTAATGTCCAACCTAAACCTCCCTTGCTGCAATTTAAGCCCAATGTTTCTTGTTTTATCTTCAGATGTTAACAAGAACATTTTTTCTCCCTCCTTGTAACAACCTTTTATGTACTTGAAAACTGTTATCATGCCCTCCCCACTCAGTCTTCTCTTCTCCAGACTAAACAAAACCAATCTTTCCTCACAGGTCATGTTTTCTAGACCTTTTAATCATTTTTGTTGCTCTCCTCTGGACTTCATAGAATCATAGAATATCAGGGTTGGAAGGGACCTCAAGAGGTCATCTAGTCCAACCCCCTGCTCAAAGCAGGACCAATCCCTAACTAAATCATCCCAGCCAGGGCTTTGTCAGCCTGACCTTAAAAACCTCTGAGGAAGGAGATTCCACCACCTCCCTAGGTAACCCATTCCAGTGCTTCACCACCCTCCTAGTGAAAAAGTTTTTCCTAATATCCAACCTAAACCTCCCTCACTGCAACTTGAGACCATTACTCCTTGCTCTGTCATCTGCTACCACTGAGAACAGTCTAGATCCATCCTCTTTGGAACCCCCTTTTAGGTAGTTGAAAGCAGCTATCAAATCCCCCCTCATTCTTCTCTTCTGCAGACTAAATAATCCCAGGTCCCTCAGCCTCTCCTCATAAGTCATGTGCTCCAGCCCCCTAATAATTTTTGTTGCCCTTCGCTGGACTCTCTCCAGTTTTTCCACATCCTTCCTGTAGTGTAGGGCCCCAAACTGGACACACTACTCCAGATGAGGCCTCGCCAATGCCAAATAGAGGGGAATGATCACGTCCCTCGATCTGCTGGCAATGCTCCTACTTATGCCGTTAGCCTTCTTGGCAACAAGGGCATACTGTTGACTCCTATCCAGCTTTTCATCCACTGTAACCCCTCAGTCCTTTTCTGCAGAACTGCTGCCTAGCTGCACTTGTCCTTGTTGAACCTCATCAGATTTCTTTTGGTCCAATCCTCTAATTTGTCTAGGTCCTTCTGTATCCTATCCCTACCTTCCAGTGTATCTACCACTCCTCCCAGTTTAGTGTCATCTGCAAGCTTGCTGAGGGTGCAATCCATGCCATCCTCCAGATCATTAATGAAGATATTGAACAAAATTGGCCCCAGGACCAACCCTTGGGGCACGCTGCTTGATACCGGCTGCCAACTAGACATGGAGCCATTGATCACTACCCATTGAGACCGATGATCTAGCCAGCTTTCTATCCACCTTATAGTCCATTCATCCAGCCCATACTTCTTTAACTTGCTGGCAAGAATACTGTGGGAGACTGTGTCAAAAGCTTTGCTAAAGTCAAGGAATAACAGATCCATTGCTTTACCCTCATCCACAGAGCCAGTTATGTTGTCATAGAAGGCAATTAGGTTAGTCAGGCATGACTTGCCCTTGGTAAATCCATGCTGAATGTTCCTGATCACTTTCCTCTCCTCTAAGTGCTTCAGAATTGATTCCTTGAGGACCTGCTCCATGATTTTTCCAGGGACTGAGGTGAGGCTGACTGGCCTGTAGTTCTCTGGATCCTCCTTCTTCCCTTTTTTAAAGATGGGCACTATATTAGCCTTTTTCCAGTCGTCTGGGACCTCCCCAGATCGCCATGAAAAGATAATGGCCAATGGCTCTGCAATCACATCAGCCAACTCCTTTAGCACCCTTGGATGCAGCGCATCCAGCCTCATGGACTTGTGCTCGTTCAGCTTTTCTAAATAGTCCCGAACCACTTCTTTCTCCACAGAGGGCTGGTCACCTTCTCCCCATGCTGTGCTGCCCAGTGCAGTAGTCTGGGAGCTGACCTTGTTCATGAAGACAAAGGCAAAAAAGCATTGAGTACATTAGCTTTTTCCATATCCTCGGTCACTAGGTTGCCTCCTTCATTCAGTAAGGGGCCCACACTTTCCTTGACCACCTTCTTGTTACTCTTAACATCTCTTGCTTGCTGCAATTCCAAGTGTGATTTGGCCTTCCTGATTTCACTTCTGCATACCTGAGCAATATTTTTATACTCCTCCCTGGTCATTTGTCCAATCTTCCACTTCTTGTGAGCTGCTTTTTTGTGTGTAAGATCAGCAAGTGTTTAAGATCACTGTTAAGCCAAGCTGGTCGCCTGCCATATTTACTATTCTTTCTACACATCGGGATGGTTTGTTCCTGCAACCTCAATAAGGATTCTTTAAAATACAGCCAGCAATCCTGGACTCCTTTTCCCTTTATGTTATTCTCCCATGGGATCCTGCCCATCAGTTCCCTGAGGGAGTCAAAGTCTGCTTTTCTGAAGTTCAGGGTCCATATTCTGCTGCTCTCCTTTCTTCCTTATGTCAGGATCCTGAACTTGACCATCGCATGGTCACTGTCTCCCAGGTTCCCATCCACTTTTGCTTCCTCTACTAATTCTTCTCTGTGAGCAGCAGGTCAAGAAGAGCTCTCCAAGACTTTCTCCAATTTGTCCACATCTTTCCTGAAATGTGGCACCCAGAACTGGACAGGATGCTCCAG
Organism: Lepidochelys olivacea; assembly: GCF_965140295.1. Lineage (NCBI taxonomy): Eukaryota > Metazoa > Chordata > Testudines > Cheloniidae > Lepidochelys > Lepidochelys olivacea. Next base: position 108,111,517 of record NC_140416.1, read on the forward strand.
TTGAGGCCTAATCAGCATAGAGTATAGTGGAAGAATTACTTCTTGTGTCTTGCTCATAACACTGCTGCTAATACATCCCAGAATATTTGCTTTTTTTGCAACAGTGTTACACTGTTAACTCATATTTTACTTGTGATCCACTAGGACCCCCAGATCCCTTTCCACAGTACTCCTTCCTATGCAGTCATTTCCCATTTTGTATGTGTGCAATATATTATTCCTTCCTAAATGGAGTACTTTGCATTTGTCCCTATTGAATTTTATCCTATTTCCTTCAGACCATTTCTCCAGTTTGTCCAGATCATTTTGACTTTTAATCCTATCCTCCGAAGCACTTGCAACCCCTCCCAGCTTGCTACCGTCCACAAACTTTATAAGTATACTCTCTATGCCATTATCTAAATCATTGATGAAGATATTGAACAGAACCAGACTGAAGACCAATCCCCGTGGGACCTCACTCCATATGCCTTTGCAGCTTGACTGTGAACCACTGATAACTACTCTCTGGGAACAATTTTCCAACCAGTTATGCACCCACCTTATAGTAGTTCCATGTAGGTTGTATTTTCCTAGTTTGTTTATGAGAAGGTCATGTGATTTAATAATAAAAGCCTTACTAAAGTCGAGATATACCACATCTACCCCATCCCCCCTACCACAGGGCTTGTTACCCTGTTAAAGAAAGCTATTACGTTGGTTTGATATGCTTTGTTCTTGACAAATCCATGCTGATTATTACTTATCTCCTTATTATCTTCTCAGTGATTGCAAATTGATTCCTTAATTATTTGCTCCATTATCTTTTCAGGTACTGAAGTTAAAATAGGAGACATTGGGGTTACACTTTTCTCTGAGCAAGGCTTGTACTCCACCATGTCTTCCAGAGAAGTTTGCAGCTTCATCAAATGCACAAGCAGCCATCTGTTTGGTGTCCAATTTACAAGCAATTAACTCTTCTAAGATGTGGGTGGTCACAGATGCAGCCAATGTGTCTTGTATAACCTAAACATCTAGAAATGCATCTACTCGCCTAGCTCTGACATCATGATAATGTACGCAATGACTTAATGCTTGATTCCCATTTACATGGGTGCATTTCTTCAGCCATGTATGCAAATTTTTTTAAAGTGGTGAGAGAGTTTTTCACTTTTTCAACTGTTGAGTGTTTCACAGTTGAAACCCATTCTTCTAACGAGTCAGTTGAGTTTCTTGCAGAAAGCTAGTGAGCATTTGCCAGTCTTGTTTGGAGCCAGAGTCCAACCAGGGTTAACCAGTGACAATGCACTTAACACTGGCCTCTAGTTCGTAGTGTGTGGCATCTCTTGCTTAAACAGAAAGTACACCTCTACCCCAATAAAACATGGTCCTTGGGAGACAAAAAATCTCACCGTGTTATAGGTGAGACTGCGTTATATCGAACTTGCTTTGGCCCACCCTGTTCCTTGTTCCCTGACTGTCCCCTCCAGAGACCCCCCATCCCTAATCACCCCCAGGACTCCACCCCCTAGCCAACCCCCCTGCTCCCTGTCCCCTGATTGCCCTGACCCTGATCCACACCCCCCACCCTCTGACAGGTACTCACCGGCAGCAGCGGGAAGCAGAGCAATGCGGTCCCAGCCCTCTCCACTCTGCCACCTCCCAGCCGTGGCACTCCACTTCCCGCCGCTGGTGAGTGTGGGGAGGTTCAGGAAAGGACGCCCCCCGCACTCACCTGCAGCGGGAAGCAGAGCTACGCGGCCCCACCCCACTCTGCTTTCCTTGCCCCGGCCCCAGCTGTGTCGCTGGGGGGGTGTGTTGGGGAAAGGTCCCGCACTCACCCGCAGCAGGAAGTGGAGTGCCACGGCTGGGAGCTGGAGGAGTGAGCAGGCTGGGGCCAGGCTGCTCCGCTTCCACCCTGCTGGTGAGTGCAGGAGGGAATCCCTTCCCCCAAGTCCCCTCCCATGAGGGACATGCTGGGGCCAGGGCGAGGGAAGCAGAGTGGGCTGCTCCAGGCCCCCTGCTAACCCCCCGGGCCACTCTGGGACTGCGGGGCCCCAAAAGTGCCCCCCCACAGCTCCTGCCTCCCAGACCTTGAGGGGGGGAAGCCCCTAACCGCCCCCGAGACCCTCTGCCCCTTATCCAACCGCTCGCCCCAGCACGGCACCCTTAACGTGCTGCTCAGAGCAGTGTGTCGGAGCTTTACCGCGTTCTTTGCGAACCCGCGTTATATCGGGTTGCGTTATATCAGGGAAAAGGCGTATGATGCGACAGGCATGTTTATTCACATAAACTGTGTTGTGTCTCCAGCATTATTAACAGACTCATAAAGTACTTCTAAAACTGGCTTTGACACTGACTGGCTTATAAGGCTTTCTGCATGTCAATACAGTCCAGAGGCTTGCTGTTTTGTAGCCTTTTCATCTAATTTGTCAGCATTGGCTTTGCTGATCAGTCCGGCAAACCAAGCTCCTCCAGTTTTACCAATTGTAGCAGTAGGAAGCTTTCTTTCTTCATAAGCTTATTTGCAAGAGGTGTACCAGTAGCCGTCTTTTGTAATTTCAATACATGGGAAAAGTTTGACCAACAAACATCAGGAACAGAATTTAGGTTGTGGAGACACTGTTTCTTCAGTAGGTAGCTGTGTTTGTGCTTTGGACTGCTTAGATGTTGATACATCACTTGAACCTCCAGGTGACATGTTGGTATATTCTTGGTATGTTCTTCATCTTGGTTGGCTTGACCACTGAGTGGGGATGGGGGGGGGAATCTCTGACTTGACCCTTTGGACCTTTTTGTTTGGAATGACGATGCCCTCAATTACACTTGCGCAAACCTGTTGATGGCTAGTGGGGCAGCACAGGTGTCAGTGAGGGTTGTAAATTGGAGACAGCAGTGATTGCACAGGTGCCAGTGAGGGTGTCATCTGACCTGCAGCTGGTGGTGATTTATGAGAAGAAAAGAAATCACCTTGATTGTCATATTGCAGACCTGGCAGTTAGGTTTTAAAAATTGTAAACTGAGCACATTTGATATAAAGACCATTGTTGGGTCTCAACTCCGCAGTATTGGATTCCCATTGTTGGGTCTCAACTTCCCAGTGTTGGAGAAACTGGAGCTATAGCTCTCCAAGATCTTTAGCCCTTTGTGGCGGAGATATGCCCACCTCATTCTGAGGCCAAGTGCCTCAGTGAGCTCTGGCGCATTGTGTTTCAGTTCCTTGAGTTATCTGCAGAAAGCAGAGAGCTCCTCAAACTGTTACGGAACATTTCTATGCTAGGGTGAAATCATCTGGAATAAAAAATCAGTCTGTGAAAATGTTTCCCCCAAATTCTGTAGTAGAATCCAGTTAAAAGATACCTTCAGAGAAGAAGAACTGCTGGTGTGTTATTATCCCTCCTCTAAAGTGCTTATATTGTCTGGAGTCTAAACATCCGAAGGGAAGTCTCTCCAAACCCTAATCCTAACAAGATCATGAAATTGTACAAGGCAGGATAAACTGTCTCCAAAAGAACATGGAGACTTTGTGAATTGCAACCCACAATAGGAGGTGGGTGGTTGAATGGGAATATTGAAATCATGGTGAACAGTCACAGGCAGGGTCATACGGTCCCCAAATAGAGGACAATACAAGGCTTGTACTATGAGGCAGATACACAGAAGGAAATGTATTACTTTGTATTAGCACAGATTAAAGTCTTGGATAAGACACTTGTGAAATGGTCCAGAAGCCTTAACTATATTAGACACCTAAAAAGATTTCAAGAGCTCTTAAAAATTGGCAGGAAAGGGTCAGCTTAATAAAGAAGCATCTAGAAAAGCCTGTCTGAGAAACTGACTTGGGAGTGGAAGATTCCCCAATGGCCTAGGATCATGACCTGTATCTAGTATTCAGTCAAGTTCAACGCAATTCAACAATCGGAACGTAGGTGCCATTTTGAAAAAAGCTCTGTTGCTCTCAGGGCATTGAGTTGAGAAGGGATGAGGATATAGACTACCTTCCCCCAGGTTTCTAGAAAAACTCTTCAGTGGCTGAGGTTGCTATTGATCCTATTCTATCCATAGTAATACCTAATGAACAACTCTCAGTGTTGAGTATATACCCAGTTAATACCTCTGATCTTTATGCCAGCACTGGGTGAGTTATTTTGCTTCTAGTTAAGGCCTTGTGATATCTGATGGACAGCAGATCCTAAAGATTTGTTCAGGGATGGATGTATTACCCATGAAATGAGCAAATCAGGATCAATAAATAGAGTTACAGAGATGGTCTGTTACGCTCTGTCCGCCTTTCTCCTCTGCCAGGTGTTTAGTAGAGTCATTGAAGTTGTTAGTTACGTACAACAGGCATGTTATATCTGGGGAGAGCTTTTGGGCCAAATCTGGTTCCTGCTAAGGGTGTTTTGTGCTGCTTCAGTGTGCAAGGCAGCCTTAAAAATGCTCTCGCCAGCTACTTGCAGATTCAGCTGTCATAGGGGACTCTCCGGCTGGCACAGAGAAATTGTTGCTAATTCTGCACCACTCTCCCTCTCACCCCAGCTTAGGGGATGGGCTGAGGGAGAAGAGGTTTGGCTGGAGCCTTGCTGTGCTTCATAGATTTCTCTTCTGTGAAACTGCCTCTTAGGGCCATTGCAGCCAGGTATAATTTAGACCATCTCTAAGGGCCTGATCCAAAGTGCATTGAAATAAATGGGAAAATTTGTTTGGACTTCAATGGGCTTTGGATCATGTACTAGGTTATGCTGCGGGCTGAATCAGCCCAGCAGCTGTGGCGTTGGGGATCTGGCTCATTACCTCGCTCAATAGTCTCAAGACATTGGAGATTCTGCCATGATTAGTTAGCTAGTTATTGTAGTAAAGAGAGGCCTCAAGATCACTGAGTCTCGATGTGCAATGCTAGCACCTTCAGCACGATGACAACTACTATTTGTGAAAGAGACACGTAAGGCAACTCAGGAGTCAGATTAGCTTAAAAAAAAAAAGGGAACCTCACATAACATACCCCTTAAACATGCTGCTTAAATAAGTAACCTCCAGAGGACTTGAGGAAAGTTTCACTTCAGATACTCTTCTCACTTAGGAAGCGATCACTTTCCAGGAATTTCAAACTAGAAAGACACCAAAATGGGTAAATCTTTTCTCAAGCAAGAAGGCTATTACATCAAAGATTATTCCCTAGCAGCAGCTGAAATAAACCCATGGGAATCCTTATACCATTCTTGGAATGCAATAAATGAATGCAGTCACAAGGTCCAGGAAAAACAGCAGTTCTCCCAGGCTATCCCACAGCAGTAAAGTAGTGTAAGCAACAGCTTCATGATGTGAATCGGAAGAATATGCTGTTTACAATGAGAGTTATTTCTCAGAACACGTATCAGGAAGGTGAAACAGAAAATCATAAAGATGAATACCTGAGAAACTACACTGCACACATGTTCCAACCTTGGAGTTTGAAACATTATCTTAACTCAAAAATTATTGAACTGGAGAGAAATTCATAATCCCCTTGTGTCCATATGCATTTAGTATCATAAAAACAAGGCAAAGAGGCAACACGCCTGAAGACTTTGTAGTAAAAAAAAATGCAGGAACTGGGTTCTGCCAGTTAAGTCCTATCCAAATAACCAATATGTCAGTTAGGAATGAAAACTCAAGCACCTTCTTTGGGAATAGAAACTGTGGGATAGGCATGCACAAATCACTAGTATGCAGTGGTTGGAGGGAGTGCCACGCACAGGAGCAGGGCAAAGATGCACCCCAAACAGGAGAACTAGGGTTGGACACACCGCACATTCAAGTTACAACAGTTCACATGAATTGCTGTAAATTGCAACAATCCCATCTGCACTAGAGACAAGGATTCTCTGCTTCCTTACCTTTCTTGCACTCAGTAGCCTATCGCAAACATCAGGAAAAAAAAATGCACTGTTGTTGTTGCAGTTGTGCGCTGTGTTGGTAAAGGGTGTCATGGGCCCAACAAGAGACAAGATGTTAACAAAACCCTGGTTCATTTATTACATTAAACAGTAAAATGTGGTTTGGAGTTTTGTGTCAAGTTATCACTGGCTTCCTCCCATTATGACACCCGCCACTAAAAATATTTGTAATCTTTTATTATAAAGATTCAAGAAAAGAAGGAACAACAGTTAAAACATTTGAAATGTAAAGTATTAAGTAAGGCTTTCATCTGAACAATAATAATTTCCTTTCCCTTTAGCTGTATAAAGATTTTTTTAATAGGGAAACTCTTTGTTTGACAGTCTTTTAGAGAGACAAGGTGCGTGAGGTAATATCTCTTATTGGACCAGTTTCTGTTGGTGGAAGAGACAAGTTTTTGAACTTACACAGAGCTCTTCTTCAGGTCTGGGCAACAGCAACACTGCAAACAGTCTTTTAGATGGTATTAACTCACTTTTTCAGGGAAAAGAAAAAAGTTAACATAGATGGTACGGAGCTGTTGGGAGTCCAAATCTATTTCTTTAAGACGAACCATGCACAAAAGGGAAGACAAAAAATTGCATAAAAAGAAAAAGCAGGTGCTGACTTTTATTTGCAACTTTGCTACTGGAGAAACACAGGCATGGGATAGTCTTATCAGCTATTCTGAGACCTGGGAAACTTGTACCAGTATAGGGGCTGTTTAAAATTTTGCATTTCGTTTGCCTTTCCGGGCACAGACTCAGCATTGTTGAACAAGGCATAGTTGTCTTGGCAGACCCTTCTTGGACAGAGCTGTAGGAAAGAGGAGAAGTATACTGGGGAAGAATAGTAACACATGAGGAAGGTTAGCACAGTGAAAACAAAGTCTCATATTCCAGGTGTTGGTCAGGACCTCACTGAGGCTGACTGAGGTGGTGATGTCATCTGGTTCCTTCTCCCCGGCCTGGACAGGATGCCTTTCAGGATCTGGATAATGAAGGCCCAAGGGTGTCATGGCAGATTCTGTGGTTCCAGGACACAGAGGGGGTGACAGCCATGATGGTAAATCTTGCTGCTTCTGGTCCACTTATCCTGCTGCTCCAATCTAGTGACCCCCCTCACTAAACAATGTCCAACTAGAGTTGGCAACCTTATCTCATTAAAATTAACCAATCAAAACACATTTCAGTGATTTCAACTATAAACATCTTCTCCCCTTTCTAGAGTCTTTCAGTTTATTGCCAAGTCAGCCCATCACCTTACCAGCAGACTTGAAGCCACCTTAGCACAGTTCCTTTAACTTAAGCAAGCTAGTTTGTATCAGTTTATTTGTCTCCAACTTTTGCTGACTTTCATGAACAATTCTATATAACAGGCTGAGTTGGACTTTTGTTACTTTGGACAACTTTAGATTACAGTCTTTTTCACAACATCAGTTCCATAAATGGCACTGATTGTGGGAATGCTAACATAGGTGGGCACAACTGGGTCAGACCAAAGGTCCATCTAGACCAGTATCCTGTCTTCTGACAGTGGCCAATGCCAGGTACCCCAGGGGGAATGCACAGAACAAGTACTCCTCAAGTGATCCATCCCTTGTCGCCCATGTCCAGCTTCTAGCAAACAGAGGCCAGGGACGCCATTGATGGACCTATCCTCCATGAACTTATTTAGTTCTTTTTTGAAACTTGTTACAGTCTTGGCCTTCACAATATCCTCTAGCAAGGAGTTCCACAAGTTGACTGTGCATTGTGTGAAAACATACTTTCTTTTGTTTGTTTTAAACCTGCTGCCTATTAATTTAATTTGGTGACCCCTAGTTCTTGTGTTATGAGGAGTAAATAATACTTCCTTATTTACTTTCTCCACACCAGTCATGATTTCATAGACCTCTACCATATCCCCACTTAATCGTCTCTTTTCCAAGCTGAAAAATCCCAGTCTTATTAATCTCTCTCCATATGGCACCTGTTCCATACCCTAATAATTTTTGTTGCCCTTTTCTGAACCTTTTCCAGTTCCAATATATCTTTTTTGAGATGGGCTACCAAATCTGAACACAGTATTCAAGATGTTGGCATACCTTGGATTTATATAGAGGCAATATGATATTTTCTGTCTTTTTATCTATCCCTTTCTTAATGATTCCCAAAATTCTGTTCGCTTTTTTGACTGCCGCTGCACATTGAGTGGATGTTTTCAGAGAACTATCCACAATGCCTCCAAGATCTCTTTCTTGAGTGGTAACAGTTAAGTTAGATTGTTTTCAAATGTGCATTACTTTGCATTTATCAACATTGAATTTCATCTGCCATTTTGTTGCCCAGTCATCCAGTTTTGAGAGATCCTTTTGTAGCTCTTCGCAGTCTGCCTGGGACTTAAATATCTTGAATAATTTTGTATCATCTGTAACTTTTGCCATCTCACTGATTATCCCCTTTTCCAGATCATTTAGGAATATACTGAATAGGACTGGGGCCAGTACAGACTTCTGGGGGATACCACTATTTACCTCTGTGCATTCTGAAAACTGACCATTTATTCCTACCCTTTGTTTCCTATTTTTTAATCAGTTACCAGTCCATGAGAGGACCTTCCCTCCTATCCCATGACAGCTTACTTTGCTTAAGAGCCTTTGGTGACAGACCTTGTCAGAGGCTTTCTGAAAATCTAAGTACACTATATCCACTGGGTCCCCCTTGTCCCCCTTGTTGACCCCCTGAAAGAATTATAGTAGATTAGTGAGGCATGATTTCCCTTCACAAAAATCATATTCTCGTCCCAAGAAATTATGTTAATCTATGTGTCTGACAATTTTGTTTTGTACTACAGTTTCAACCAGTTTGCCCGGTACTTAAGTCAGGCTTACTGGCCTGTAATTGCCGGGATCACCTCTGGAGCCCTTTTTGAAAAGTGGCATCACATTAGCTATCCTCCAGTCATTTGGTACAGAAGCTGATTTAAATGATAGGTTACAGACTACAGTTAGTAGTTCTGCAATTTCACACTTGAGTTCCTTCAGAACTCTTAGGTGAATACCATCTGATCCTGGTGACTTATTACTGTTTAGTTTATCAATTTGTTCCAAATCCTCCTCTAATGACACCTCAATCTGGGACAGTTCCTCAGATTTGTCACCTAAAAAGAATGTCTCAGGTTTTGGACTCTCCCTCACTTCCTCAGCTGTGAAGACCGATGCAAAGAATTAATTTAATTTCTCCGCAATGGCCTTATCATCCTTGAGTGCTCCTTTAGCATCTTGATCATCCAGTGGCCCCACTGGCTGTTTAGCAGGCTTCCTGCTTCTGATGTACTTTAAAAAAATTTTGCTATTACTTTTTGAGTCTTTGGCTAGCTGTTCTCCAAATTCTTTTTTGGCCTTCCTAATTATATTTTTACATTTCATTTTCCAAAGTTTATGCTCCTTTCTATTTTCTTCACTAGGATTTAACTTCCACTTTTTAAAGGATGCCTTTTTGCCTTTCACTGCTTCTTTTACTTTGTTGTTTACCCACAGTGGCATTTTTTTGGTTCTCTATGTTTTTTTAATTTGGGGTATACATTTAAATTGAGCCTCTAGTATGGTGTCTTTAAAGTTTCCATGCAGCTTGCAGGGATTTCATTTTTGGTGCTGTATCTTTTTAATTTCTGTTGAACTAATCTCCTCATTTTTGTGTAGTTCCCCTTTTTGAAATTAACTGCTACAGTGTTGGGCTGCTGTGGTGTTTCCCCTGCCACAGGGATGTTAAATTTAATTATATTATGGTGACTCTTACCAAGCAGGCCACCTTTTGGACCAGATCCTGTGCTCCACTTAGGACTAAATCAAAAATTGCCTCTCCTCTTGTGGGTTCCAGGACTAGCTGCTCCAAGAAGCAGTCATTTAAGGTGTCAAGAAACTTTATCTCTGCATCCCATTCTGAGGTGACATGTACCCAGTCAATATGGGGATAGTTGAAATCCCCCATTACTATTGAGTTTTTCATTTTAATTGCCTGTCTAATCTCCCTGAGCATTTCACAGTCACTATCACCATCCTGGTCAGGTGGCCGGTAATATATCCCTACTGCTATACTCTTATTATTAGAGCATGGAATTACTGTCCACTGAGATCGTATGGTACAGTTTGGTTCATTTAAGATTTTTACTTCATTTGGTTCTATGCTTTCTTTCACATATAATGCCACTCCCCCAACAGCATGACCCGTTCTGTCCTTCCGATATATTTTGTACCCTGGTATTACTCTGTCCTGTTGATTATCTGTGATGCCTATTATATCAATATCCTCATTTAAAACAAGGCACTCTAGTTCACCCATCTTATTATTTAGACTTCTAGCATTGGTATATAAGCACTTTAAAAATTTGTCACTTTTTAGCTGTCTGCCATTACGTGATGTAATTGAATGGAACTTTTTTTCATTTGACTGTTTCTCATCAGATCCTACTTGTATTTTATCATCTTCCATCCTCTCCTCCTTACTAGGGCATAGAAAATCTCCATTAATAGATCCTCCCCTAAAGGATGTCGCTGTCTGAACCACATGCTCCTCCACACCTGTTGGCTTTCCCCCAGACCTTAGTTTAAAAACTGCTCTACGACCTTTTAAATTTTAAGTGCCAGCAATCTGGTTCCATTGTGGTTTAGGTGGAGCCCATCCCTCCTGTATAGGCTCCCCCTTTCCCAAATGTTTCCCCAGTTTCTAATAAATGTAAACCCCTCCTCCCTACACCATCATCTCATCCATATATTGAGACACTGCAGTTCTGCCTGTTTAACTGGCCCTGTGCATGGAGCTAGAAGCATTTCAGAGAATGCTACCATGGAGGTCCTGGACTTCAATCTCTTACCTAGCAGCCTAAATTTGGCCTCCAGGACCTCTCTCCTATGCTTCCCATTGTCACTGGTACCTACATGTACCACAACCACCAGCTCCTCCCCAGCACTACACATAAGTCTATCTAGATGTCTCAAGAGATCCTCAACCTTTGCACTAGGCAGGAATGTCACCAGGTAGTTCTCCCAGTCATCGCAAACCCAGCTATGTTTCTAATGATCAAATCCTCCATAACTATTACCTGTCTCTTCCTAATAACTGGAGTTCCTGATCCCGGAGAAGTATCCTCAGTGCGAGAGGATACCACGACATCATCTGAAATGAGAGTCCCAACTATGGGATCATTTCCCTCTACTTCAGTTGGCTGTTCTCCTTCCCTGAGACTTTCATTCTCCTCAAGAGCACAGAGGTTGTCAGACCAGGGGTGGGACTGTTCTACTGTGCCCTGGAAAGTCTCATCTATATAGCTCTCTGTCTCCCTTAGCTCCTCCAGTTCAGCCACTCTGGTCTCCAAAGCTCATACATGGTCTTTGAGGGCCAGAAGTGCCATACACTGAATGCACATGTATGTCACCTGCCCATAAGGCAGGTAATCATACATGCTGCAATGGATACAATAAACTGGATAGCCCCCACTCTGTTGCTGGATTTCTGCCTGCATTATCTTTTTACTCCTTAAGCTCATTCCTTTGTTGTTTTGTTTTTTTATCAGGGGGTGTTTGGCTTTAAGTTTAAAGAATGTTCAGTGTATCTAGCCCCCCCTCGTAAAACTTCCCTGTTAGCCACTCCTGTTCACTAGCTCCTCTGGTCACTTAGGAGCAGGCTTTTTAAAGCTCTGGTCTTCCTGAGTAGCCTCACCCCCTGGTTAAGGGTTGATGGGTGCTAAAGGGCTTAGGGATCACAGCCTCGTGAAGAAACTCTCAGCCTTGCCTAGCAGGCCGCTGGTTCAGCACACACACAGTCAGCATACGGTCCCCCAAACAAACAGACCGCATGGTATATTTCAGGCAAGCAGCAAGCACACCACAAACACACACACACACACACACACACACTACAGACAACAAACTTACCCCAAAGATCACATAATCACTCCTCCTTCACCTGGAGAACTCCCTTGCAAAACCCTCCTGTTAGCCACTCCTGTTTGTTAGGACATCTATTTAATGTTCCATCTAATTAAGGTTCAGCAGTTCTAAATAATGTGTCAAAACCATTGGTGGCTAGTTTACAGCAATATTGCCACCATTTCTCTCGTTGGAGGGGCTGCACTGTTAGTAGTGAAACAGAGAGACAGTTCTCAGAAAAGTCTAGTGTAGACAAAGGCCACAGAACCTCTTCTCCATGGGCAGAGGAACAGCCAGTGTTGGTGCATAGGGGGCAAAGTACCTTAGCAGGCCCTGGGAGGTGTGCAAGTTTGAATCATTATTAAGGCTGCAGGTTTGTCATTACATGAAAAGTCACAGATAACATCTATCCGTGACTTTTTTCTATGTCCATGACTTGCCCCCTAGGGATGGCTCCTGTGAACTGTGGGGCTAGGCCTGGCAGCCTGTTCTGTGCATTGCAACCTGATGTGTAGGGTCACAATGCTCCTCAGATTTGGCCCACCCGACCCTCCATCATATGAGGTTGGGTAGGCCAAACCTGAGTGGCACTGTGACCTTGCACAACATGTTGCAATGCATGGAGCACGGTGCCAGGCCCAGCTCCGTGGACACGTGAACCACAGCAGCCATCATTGCAGGGTGAGAGCAGGTGCTGGGCTCAGCCCCACGGGACACAGGAGCTGTTGGAGCTGCTGCTGCAGGGTAAATGTGGGGGAGGCTCGCTCTCCAGTTCTCTCTGCACCCCTGAGCTGAGTTGGGATTAGGGGTGGCATTGCTGTGGGAGGGGGTCCACAATAAAAACCTGCACTGGGCCCCAACTGTCTGTTCCTCTGCCACGCCGCCCCCCCCACTCACTTCCTCTCAGTTCAATGCTATGTTTTACTGACATGACAAACTATACAAAAGTTGTCCATGTGTAAAAGAGAATCTTCTATCTGTCACCAGTATATTCAGTACATAAAGCATGTAAAAGGGTTTAACATTTCATGTTGGGGGTTAAACCCCCTGTGTTTAGTTAACATTATCGACTGCTGATTCAGTAGCAGTTTGTTCTAAACAACGTGATATTATTGCTGCCATCTCTTTCCTTTTTCCCAGTTATGTACCGTTTCCCACCCCCACTCCCCCCCGCTGTTTAATGTGACGTCTCTTATTTCTGATAATTGAGTAAATACATTTCTCGTACTTCCTTTTCTTTTGGACACTACAGTAGAAAATATCTTTCTCTTTCAATCTGTTCTCTGTCACGGTGGTTGCACACTCTTTCTGGGTTTGCACAGCCGTGTGACTCTGTGTTGCTACCTCTAGTTTATTGTTTACTGTCTGTATTTGGTGAGAGCAGGTTTTAGTTTTGCACTTTCCACTGCACTGAAGCAATTTGCTAATTTTGTGCAGAGAACTACCAGTGAAGCTTGTTTTTATGATCTGTCCTAGTGATTCGTATACTGGTATTTTAGGGTTTGGTCTAGTCACTCTCTCCTGAAGCTCATTCAATTTTGGGTGGGGTTCTTTGGTCCATACTGGTTAGAAGTTTAGTGCAGCTGAGGACGGAGTGATTTTATGTAAAAATGGATTGTATTTTCATTTGTGATAATCCATTTCCTTCCTTTCTATGCTCCCTCTTCCCAGTCTAGTCCTTCCCATGATTTTCTCCCTCTTCACACTCCATCTCCTCTTTCCCTCACCCCCTCTTTTCACTTTTTCCTGGGACACCATTTCTGAGGGGATGGGAAAATGTGACAGCATACGGAACTTTATATGTGAATCTATGACATCTTGTAAAGTCGGCGAGGGAGCAAAAAGTGGAAGACCTAATGGAGCAGCCAGACTTAGGAAAAATCTAAGGGCAGGGACAAAGTAAGGTCTGGGTGTGAGGGCAACTGCACCTCTCGCTCCTTCAGCCGCGCTCTCCTTGACCGTCTACTCCTGCTCGACTCCTCCAGCCGGGGCGCATGTGCACTTGTGCGGGCGGGAGCAGCCTGCGAGGGACCCCCGCGGCAACGCCGCGCGTTACAACGCCCAACCGTCGGCGGAGGAGCTCGTGGGGCCGGTCGATGAGCCGTGCTAGCAGCAACAGCGGCGGCGGCGGCGGCGGCCACATTGCTCGGCGCCATCGCTGCGCCTTGCGGGGCTGCCCCCTCACCCCTCCCTGGGCTCGCTCGGGCGGCGGCGGCCCCTAGCAGCTCTTCTCGGCCGAGCCTCCCGCCCCTCCTTCCCCGGCCAGGGCCCGGCAGCGAGCTCCCCCAGGGGGGCGGCGCATCAGGTGCAGCCGGGGCGGGCTGCAGGCCTGGCCCGGCCCCCTCTCGCCTGCGCGCTCAGGCGCCCGGCTGGAGGGAGCCGCCCCTCGGTGTGCGAGGGCTCGAGGCAGGCAGAGCAGCGCGCCGCGCCGCGCCGCGCCGGGGATTTCCAGCCTGGGCGGGCGGGAGAGGAAGTGCGGGGCGGGGGGAGCCGGGGCAGAGCACCAGGGACTTTCCAGCCGGGCAGCGGCCGCCTCTGCCGGGCTGTAGTGGGTCCCCCTCACACGCTGGCAGGTAGGGGCGGCGGGGGGCTCTGCGCACCCGCACGGGAAGGGGCTTCAGCGAGCCCGGCGGCGGCTGCCCGGGCTCAGGCTCGGTGTCAGGGGCAGGGCTGCGGCCACCCGCGCTGCTGCCCCTGCTCCCACCTAGGGACGCGCTGCGGCTCGGCTCCTGCTCTGGGTCGGGCTGCTGGGGGAAAGGCGGCGGCGGGACTGGGACGGGCTTAGGCGACTGCTGCTGCCTAGCTCATGTGCGGGGACACGGCTTCAGCCACCCGCCAGGGACAGACACATCAGACTCAGCCTGTTGCCCAGGATCTGGCGGCGGCGGCGGCTGCTGCCCAGGGATTGATTCAGCCTCGGGCTGCGCCTGCTGCTGCCGGGGCTCAGCTTCGTACTCAGGGCTGCAGCTCAGACCTCAGACCCTGCCCAGACACATTCATACTCCGGGCTGTTGGTTGATTTTCGTTTTTTTGAGGTGGGGGAGACGTACTTGTAAGGCTAAAACCCGCCTGACATCTCCCTGCCTGGAGGAGCCGATCAGTAAGTGTTCCATGTAAAAACCCCCTTCCACTTGTCGCTCTGCTAGGCGATGTGCTTAAGGGTTCTTGCATGCATTTGATGTGTTGTTTGAATGCAGAAAGCTCTCTCAATTTCTGGCTCTCTCATAGGCAGTGTGGGCGGGCCATATGCTTTTAAAGGGGCAGTGTCTGTGTGTGTTGAGCTGTTCTTTTCACTTGTGGCAAACGCTTATTTTGCTAACTTTGCACCCCCAAAGACCGCTTTACTTTAACAGTTAACCGTAGAATATCTGTGTTGAGCAGGTTTTTAGCAAACCATTACCATATTGGATGTGTGTGTGTGTTGTGGGCAAGGAGGGGTTCTCTAGTGAAGGATGTAAAATAAATTCAGTTTAATATGGGTTTCATCTGTCCCTCTTGGGGAATATCCTCTCTCGGTATTTAAGGAGAAATAGCTATCCATACTCACCACAAAATGAGCTGTATTTTTGTAATGCATATGTAGTAAGGCCTTATTTTATAAGATGATCTTCCTAGCGTAAACAACAACTGCTTTAATTTTACATGATTTTAATATTTAGTAAATGTGTGCACTATTTACTGTTTAGTGTTTTAATTGTTTCATTTGATAGTTTAGTGGAAAAATAACTATTGTTTAAAAGTTTATACTGAGTCACTCTTCTGCAGATGAACCTATGACTGACTCATAATCAGAGAACTGCAGTGGCTTGTAAGATAGACGGGCAAGACATTTACATCTGTGTGATTTATTTTTATCTTCAGATAATATTAAGGGTCTAAATAAACTTCAGAAAAGCCAAAAAATCTTAATTATGTCTACCATTCTAGTGTGCAGTCATGTTGTGCCACGCTATTGCTCATGTATGGTTTGGAAGACTATATAGACTCCTATATCTGGCTGCTCAGCATCTATTTGAACATTGTTGTGTCATCTCCTGTGTTTCTGTAGTAGTAAGATGTGGGTAGTGCCAAGGATATGCTTTGAAATGAGAGATCTCTTCGGGTCAGTTGTTCCTCTAGATTGTCAAGATTTATCTGAATCTTGTGTATATTGTATGTTTTAATCAAAAGAAGCTTACTGAATATAGTGCTTTGCATTTTGCATGATAGATCTGTTATTTAGAGAATGTATTTAGAATTGTTGTGTACTAATCTTAATTCACATTCATATGCCAGAAAAAGGTGTTTTATTTTTCAGTGTATGCTGTGACTGCATATGAGCAGTGCTAAACCTGGGCACATCATGTATCATAATGCTGCATATTTAGTAAAAATCCATATTTAAAATACTACTGTCTATACACAAAAGCTGTATTTTAATCACTATAACAAATCTTTTTTCAAACTACAGTATATTTGGAATGACATACAATATTTTATTTTATAAAATGAGCCATTTTTAACTTACAGGAGTCTAAAAGTGTCCAAGCGTGGCAATTTATGTGTAGTTCTATTTACAGTTTGGAATGTAAAAATGGCACTGTGTGCAGAACACATTTAATGTGTTTACAGAAAGAAGGTTCCCAGCTTGAGACAAAATATACCATGTTTCAGCCTGAGTTTTTATGGTCAGGTTGGGAAACCCCTTATAATACAGGTTGATAATGGAGACACTGACATATCATGAGCTTGGGCAGCACAAGCGGACACCAATACAATGTTATAAATGGTGTCTTGTTTTTACTTTAAAATGTAAGGTGTGTCACTGAAATGCAACCTGGTTGGGAGCTTCAGTTGTCACTGGATTTGGAACATAGAAAAGCAACTATACATGTAACAGCAAAGCAGTTAATCCTAATTGAAAGTGGGTGTTAAAGGTCTCGGTCCCTATGCTTTTCTGAAGACCTGAAATTAAGTTTGGTATTCATATTGGTTTGAAAGACAGAGTTCCAGTGCAAATAGATAGGGAAATAGACCAAAAATTTGGGTTATCTTCATAACAGTATTCTAAGCATCTCTGCTATTGTTAATATCTTGAAATAATATATAAAATTTTACTAGTTCAATTCCTGTTGCTGCTATTATATCCTTTAGTATGATTGTTGAGATTCCATAGATAGAAATAGTTGCTTTGGCTTTCAAAATGGCTTTGAAATCCTGCCGCATTTTTGATCTTCTCCTAATGGATGTGAAAATTGTGATTAAAATACTAAAAGCCAAAAATCTTTATTTCACTTATGTTATTGTTAAATTACCAGAGAAAATACATCCCTCTCCTCCTCCAAGCTTTGGAAATGTGAATTAAACCAATAAAACAGAGGAATGAGATAAGCTGATCCACTGTCCTTATTTGCCCTTTTGTGAATAGACGTTGCAGGTATATCAGGACATTGTGATCTCAAACATCCTATGTGATGCAATAGCTGAATTTCTCAGAGTTTTGTTGATTTATTAGAGCTTCATAATTCAAGGTCTTGAGTCTTATGATGTCTGAAGATGGCTCAGTTTTGGAGGTCAATATCCCTCTGGACACTCCGTCAGAAGAATTGCAAGGGTTTTAAATTCTTTTTCATGCCCAGGGATGGGTACTTTTTGAACTGGGTACTATGTTTGAAACCTCCTGGCATTTTTTTGGCCTCTGAAATATAGCAGCATCTCTGCTATAGTTAAGGTTGAGAACGCCTTTCTATTTTAAAGGTTGATTCTTCTAAGTATTCTAAAATCCATGTTTGCTCATGTTGCTTTTGAAATTTGGTATGCTTCATGGGGATGAAGAAAAGGAGTACTTGTGGCACCTTAGAGACTAACAAATTTATTTGAGCATAAGCTTTCATGAGCTACAGCTCACTTCAAGGTGCCACAAGTACTCCTTTTCTTTTTGCGAAGACAGACTAACACGGCTGCTACTCTGAAACCTGTCTTCATGGGGATGCATGTCCTGGGGGGTTGCTAGCCTGCCATGACCAACAGGACCTGTGTGGCTCAAGAGGACATGTTAAGGTCGTTGAACATGTCTGAGCAGCCCCCAGGCATTGTAGATTTCAACCCCACCCTTGGCAGAAAGCTGAAGTGTAACGTATGCATGTTGCTGCAATCTGCCTTTCTCAAAGCCTTTTTTATTTTGGAGAAGTGTAATCTGAGTATGGCAGAAAATTCAGAAGGTGTTCAGTTTATTTTCAGGAAGAAAATATATTACATGCTGGGAGGGGTTGAGGGAGAGGAATTTAGGGTTGCAGTGAGGGGAGGGGCATAAATGGAGATGGGTGATAGCATAGGGAAAAGGGTCTGGGGGAGAGGGTGGGGATTAGGGAGAGTGGGAGGGGCGGGGTGGGGCACTGAGGCATAACATGAAAGTGGGTCCCAGGCGAATGGGGAGGATTAGGGGTAGGGGTGCCTATCCTATTTTCTCCCATCCTCTGTGTTTGTTGATATCTGGGAGGTGGGGCACTGACCCTCTGGGGGGGCATCTTAACCTCTGTCCCTGTCCCCCATGTGGGAGCTCAGATCTTGGCGGGTCCTGCCCCCAGGGGTTTCTGAGCCTCCCCCCTCTGCCCCCATGTGAGAGCTGAGATTTGGAGGGCTGAGCCTCTCTCCCAGCTCCCTCATATTGGCTGGGATCTGGAGAAGCCCTGCCCTTTTGGGTGGGGAGTTGAGAACAAGCATTCTGGTAGCATGAACCAAGAACACACTGCTGAGACTGGAGGGAGTTCAGAACAGACTGTCAGTTACTGGCGGTGGGGTGAGAACACTGCCTGAGATGAACGGAGCAGTTCTCAGGCCTTAGAGCTGTTGTTTCAGGCTGTATACATCTCATTGGGGTGTTCTCATTCAGTTGAGAATGCGATGAATGGGCAACTTCACATGTCTCTGTGCCTCAGTTTCCCCATCTGTACAGTGGGAATAATGATGCTTCCTTCCTTGATGTACAGTGCTTTGAGGTCTGCTGATGAAGTGCTATGTAAGAGGTAGGTATTATTATCATTACTTGGCTACAGTAGCATCTAAGCTGCAACCCTACATAACTACAATTGCTTAAATGACCACTGTCTCCTACCAAGAATGTTTCAGTGAAAAAAAAACCTAGGAAATTCACTGGCAAAAAACTTGTAAATGTAGAATTAAGGTTGCCTGGTGGTATCTCATGGTCTTTTAGAATGCTGAATTCCGCAAAACTCATCCTTAACTCAGAAGCTTCTTGTCAGTGAATATGGATAAAGAAGACGAAGAAGGAAGAGGGGAAAAATGGGGATGTCAAGAGGAGAGAGAGAGAGAGAGAACACAAAAGTTGGAGAGTGAGAGAGAAGCCAAGAGAGAAAACTAATAAGGGAAAGTGAAGGGGTAGAAAGAAAGGTGGAGACAGGAAGTGGGGAGAAGGAGTAGCAGAAAGGGTTTAACTACAAGTAATGAAGGAGAGGACCCACAAAACAGGAAGATGATGTTGTGCTGGCCTTTAGAAGTAGGGGGGAGAGGGAGAGGAAAAACATGGGAAAAAGAGGAAGAGTAGAAAAAAAAAACAGAAGGGAGAAAAAAACCGAAACAGATGACAGTATAGACAGAAAATGGAGGGAGACAAGAAAATAGAAGCAGGAAAACAAAGGGAAGAAAAGACATCTCATTATTGAGCCTGTTAATTTTTTTTTCAAGTTCCTCAATGCCTTTGTATTTTTCTGGGAATGCATTCCACTATACTGTCAACTTGGACAGATGTGGAGGGGAGCACTGATGGTAGAATATTTTTGCACTTGTGATTTGGGTTGAATTACTGCTTATTGTTGGATTTGTGACTAGGTTAGCAGGGCAAGTATCTTCATTTATATACCACAACAGTAGGTCCTTAATCCTCTCCACCCCTCCGCCAAAAATGGTACGCCTTAGATTTCCATTCTGTTGTTCTTACCTGCTGCTATACACTGTGTGTGTGCGTGTGTAGTAAAAAATGTACATTTACTAGAATCCTGTGCTCTGAAGCATAAGGATGGGAAGGAAATAATAATATCGGAAGAAATATAGTGAGTGGCAGCAAAGGAAAGGCAAAACCCTTAACATGTTTCTGGAGACCTACATTTTATATGGGAGGTATATAATTACTTTCCTCCTTTACACTGTGTCCCTGGGACATCTTCTGTGCTTTATTCTGTAACATTCATTTTACAGACCACCATACCATGAGGCTTAAAATCTTAGAAATGTAGGGCTGGAAGGGATGTCAAGAGGTCATTGAGTTCAACCCTCTGCACTAAGCCAGGATCAAGTAAACCTAATCTATCCCTGTCAAGTGTTTGTCTGACCTGTTCTTAAAAACCTCCAAAGACAGGGATTGCACAACCTCCCTTGGAAGGCTGTCCCAGCGCTTAACTACCTTTATAGTTAGAAAGTTTTTCCTAATATCTATCCTAAATCTCTCTTGCTGCAGATTACTACTTGTCCTATGTTCAGTGGACCTGGAAGAAAATTGATCACCGTTCTCTTTATAACAGCTCTTAACATATTTGAAGACTGTTATCCATCTTCTGCCCCTTCTTTTCTCAAGGCTAAACATGCCCCATTTTTTAACCTTTCTTCATAGGTCAGGTTTTGTAAACTTTTTATCACTTTTGTTGCTCTCCTCTGGACTCTCTAATTTGTTCACATCTTAAAGTGGGGTGCCCAGAGTTGGAAACAGTAATATAGGTGAGGTCTGAACAGTGCTGAATGGAGCAGAACAATTACCTCTTGTGTCTTACATATACCACTCCTGATAGTACACCCCAGAATGTTATTAACCATATTCAGTTTGTGAGCCACTACTACCCCTAGATCCTTTTCAGCGGTACTAGTGCCTAGGCATTTTCTATTTGTGCATTTGATTTTTTCCATCCTAAGTATAATACTTGGCACTTGTCTTTATTTAATTTCATCTTGTTTATGTCAGACTATTTCTCCAATTTGTCAGAGTTGTTTTGAGTTCTAATCCTGTCCTCCACAATGCTTGCAACCTCTTCAGCAGTTTGGTGTCATCCTCAAATTTTATAAGCGTACTCTCTACTCCTTTATCCAAGTCATTAATGAAGCTCTTATTTAAGTTAGAATTTTAACTTTAGTGTAATGTTTTTGTATTTAATATAAGCTCATTTAAGAAACAGATTTCTTTGTAATGTATTGGGATAACCCATCCTTTAGACCATGTGCAATGAGAACAAAACTTTGATGATCCTGTGACATAGTGTATGAATTCTAAAGTGAATGGATCCATTCACGTATAATCTGCACACCAGGTGCTCTAGACCAAATACTCATGATTGCAAGCTTTATGGTTCTTTTCACTGCTGTGATGATGGCTATACTGAGACTTCTTTTCATAACCATATAAGTTCAGCGTTCAGAATCATATTGAACATGTGTCTCTTCACAGTATCTTCATTAATATGAAAAGCAAAGCATAGTGAATACTATAAGAAAAGTAGGACATGACCAGTAGATGTGTTTAAAACTTAACATTGTTATTCTCAACAGTGTTCTTAGGCAGTTAGCAAAATAGTTGCTTTGCTTTGTTCTGTCTTAACTAACATATTGTGGGCAGTACCGTAATACAAATATGTTCGTCCACGCTGCCACTTTATGCCTACAATAATTTCCTAGTTAGTATATGCAGAACTCCTTGATAATCCATCATGAGAGAAAGGAGGATCTAGTCGTTAGGGTGCTAGCCTAAAAACCTGGGAGACCAGGATTCAATTTCCTGCTCCGTTAGACCTCTGTGTGATCTTGGGCAAGTCATTTAGGCCTAAACTACACTTAACATGTTTAGGTCCACGTAGCTACGGCACGATGGGGGTGTGAAAAATCCACATGCCTGAGAGCCGAAGCAATGCTGACCTAGCCCCAGTGTAGACTCAGCTAGGTTATTAAAAAAACGCTTCTGTTGACCTACCTTCCGTTGCTCAGGGAGGAGGTGTTCTTACATCAATGGAAAAACCATTCAGTCACTGTAGGTTGTGTCCACATTACAAGATTATGCTGACATATCCACAGTGCTGTAGCTATATCTCTGTAGTCCTCATAGTATAGATGTGGCCCGAGTGTCTGTGTTTCAGTTCCCCATCTGTAAAATGGGAATAATAGAACCTCTACTTCACAGAGGTGTTGAGGATAAATATGTTGAAGATGTGCAAGGTGCTCTGATAATACGGCGGCCATCTAAATGCCTTAGATACATACACAGAGCTGCTTTGTTATTCATTCAGTTTATAGTAACCTCCTGCCATGCTTTGTTTATGGTACTATGCCAGACTGTGCCTTGAAATGGTAAGCCCTGTGGGGCAGGAAACCTGTTCTTTGTCGCAATTCTTCTGTTGTTCTTTACAGTGAATATGCAGTGCTATATAAACAATATGTAACTGCTTGTATATGTCAAAATGCTATCTGTTTGGGCTTTTAAACTGTGATTTTCAACTTGTTTTCTGTTTTGGACTTCTAGAGTGATAATAAATTTCCATCATCCATAACAAAACAAAATTTCCTAAAATGCATTTTAACAACCTCACCCCCCCCCCCAAAAAAAAAAAAGTTGGCAGCATGAAGGGTCTTGGTTTTATGCGTGCAGTCATTTGCATGGGGAAATGGGTAGTTAAGAATGCAATTATATATGATACAATGAATATTTTAATCATCGAAATTGGGTGTACCCTGTACCAAATAGTGACCCTCTGAAAACTTAGTACTGCAGAATCTTTTCTGTCCCCTGCCATTGCAGGAGTTTCCCATACGGTAGGTTCTCTTTAATGAAGGGGCTTCTTAGACTGAGTTCTACAACTTAATAGATCTCATCATTGGTATTTTTTTCTTGCTTTTAATCCTATGTTTTCTCGTATTTCATTTAGTTATTATTATTCTCCCTTGAACCATTTTAAATAACTTCTCTCTGGTGTAATTGTTCACGCTTTTCAGAAAAATGTCATTGCATCTCCCTCATCTCCCTTAATTGTAATTTGGCCAAGCAGTATAAAGTACGTCTAATTTCTCATGTTGGTTCCTATACCCTTTTAAGCAATTTTTGCAGATTTTTCTCTGAATTTCTGCCTATTAGTCAACATCTCTTTGGTTTTGAGGTATTAATTGTTGAATGTGGTGTTATAAGAGTAGTCAGTCTCCTCTTTACTGTCTAGAAAGAGGTCTGTGTACTACAGTACCTTGGATTGTTCTTTTCTGTCTAATTGCATGGATACTGAATTAGCTGTTCTTATCCAACATTACCCATTTGGTGTCTCTTGGCATCACTGCTCTCCAAGTGTCTCCCTTCCATTTAATTTCTGTATATTGGCTTATTTCTCCCCAATATGCTTGCTTTTCCAGAATTATACTCATTTGTGTACCACCTGCTGATATTTCTAACCTCTAAATCCATTTTTCTCTAACCTCACTCGTATTCACAGTGGCTACTTATTTACTATCATTTTCAAAGTTAATTAACATACTCTGCTCTAGCCTCTTCTAGATCATTAAACATTTAACTAAAGTCTGAATCCAGCATCAGTCTCTACTCACTCCTTGGACATTGCTCTCTAAATATTGTACCCTTTCTGTCTTTCCCTCAAACACCCTTTCTTGTCTCTTTCTTCTCTTTGATGCTTATCCTAGCATCCTTAGTAGAGGAGCACTGTGCCTTTATTATGCCTGCTCTGGTTGAAATTGATTAGGGTTGCCAACGCTAGTCTCAGTAGGGGCCAAGAGCAAGGGTGGCTTTATCTGGGGTCCATGCGTGGAATTGCACCCGCAGAAATCAGGCCAGCTCCGGTCAAACTGAGTGGCACTACAAGCTGGCGATCAGGGTCACAGTGCCACTCGCTCAAATTTAGCTCGGCCATCCCTCCATCATGAGATGTGCATGTGTGTGATTGCGTGTGAATGGAGTGGTGGTTAGGCCAAATTTGAGTGATTGGTATTGTTGTCTGGTGCTCACGGTTGCAGTGACAATCAGGTTTTGTGCCTGCCATTGATTGGTCTCTTGCCCTGACAGGTGTGCACTGAGGCAGGAGTAGGGTTGGGGATGCTTCTCCCACTTGTAAAGGGGCTGGAGCTCAGGGAGAGGCAGGACTAGGCGTGGCCTGCTGGATACACACAGGGCAGAATCCCCACAGGAAGGACAGCAATCCCCTGGGCGTGGGCTGCCCCCAGCCTTGCAGGGAGGGCAGTGACATCACAGGCTTGTCTCCTCTCTGACACCTTCCTCGTTACTTCCCCTGCCTCCTGTGTCCACACCAGTTGAATTGTAAGGTTACATTTGCCCCTGCCCAAGAATAAAGAGCTTGAGTACAGGATTGCAAAATACTCTTATTCTCAAGCTGCCAGCAGTTGGATGTTAATTCAGGGCTGTAAAGATACAGTCACCTACTTAACTAGGTGAAGGCTATGGCATCTTCTAACTCGCATCTCTCTCTCTAGTAGTCTCTGAACTACTGCTGCAGTAATATCTCAACAATTTGGTGGTTTTTGCACGTCTCTGTAAGTCAAAGAATATCCACAGTGATTCGCATAAAGGTTAGTAGTAGTCTTGCCATTGGCTTCTGTGTGAACTGGATCATGCTCCACCTATCTAGAGAACCTGGTTTTGCTAAACTTCAGCACAGTGCCGTGTGATTGATAAAAATGCCCTGTTTTTCATTAAAGGTATGGATTTATAATGGAAATACCAATAGACCCTTTTCTGTAATTCTGCTAGTGGATGTTGCTACAATGCTGCTGTTACTATTTAGCGGTTCCTTTTCTCTGTGCTACATGGACGCATTATGAGGTATTTTGAACTTTTCTTTTGGAACATATGTAGAAGAATGCTCTCGGCAATCTCTGTGATAAACTCTTTATTTTCCCAATCAGCTTCTTTAGTAAATTATACATGGGGATTTATGTCAACTGTTCTTTGATATCAGGGATCTGGGACTATAAACTACCTCTGTGTGGACTTTTCCTTTTTCCAAATGTATGAAACCTTCACTTTCATTTTGAAAAGCACAGTGGAATTTATGTATTTCGCTTCCAGTATTTTACATGAGGATGTTTAAGGTAGTTTCTGGGGCTTTAATTCATTTAGGGGGGCTTGAGTGTCCAAAGTTTGTTTGTTCTTCTAAATACACATACCATGTTCTTGCTGGTTTCCCTGAAGGGATTCTCTAAAATGATTAGGAAGAAAAGGAATAGGTACTCTGGGATGTGTGTGTGCCCGCACATACACGCACAACTGTGCGTACATAACCTGAGGTTATTCTGCAGTCATTTGCAGCACTATATATGATCTAATTTTTATAAGCACTCTGAAGTACATTGGTTGACTGTATTGAGAGCAAACCAGGTAAATATACTGTTTATGTTACAGTAGTACTAATCGGGCTTGATTGCCATTGTGCTAGGTACTGTATACAAAATAGCAGGACAATTCCTGCCCCAAAGATCTTACTGTCTCAAGTGCCAGTCCTTATGCTTGGGTGTGACTTCACTCACATGAGCATGTTCAGTGGGATAGGACTTGTGTGAGTAAAATTACCTAAGTATATGCTTAAATGTCTGTAGGATCAGGCTTAAATTTGTCACAACAATGGACGTAAAACAATAGGAATGAGCAGGGGGTGGGAAAAGCAATAAGAAAATGTGTGGAAGTAGGTCAGTTACACAATTATATGGCTTCAAACCAGGCTTGTTTGTTGTTATAAGATAAAAACATGTAAGGAAGATAGCTGACAGTGACTTCCAATAGTTCTCTTGCCACATGTTGCACTGCTCTTCTTGAGAGCTTGTGTGCTGCTATTTACCTTATCTGGTATGTACTGTAGCAGGAGAGCAAATTTAAGTTATATGTTTTGTTAACTTTTTGTTTTAAGTGAAAATAAGACGGTGGTTAGTGATCTGTATTGCCATGGATAAGATCCAGGTTTCTGGATCTTCTGTTCCTGGCTGGGATTGTTACAGTTTAGAAATACTTGGACTTCCATCAGAGGTATGAATGCCCCTCTCTGGCTGCTTGTGGAGGAGGGAGTAAGCACAATTCAAGCAACTTGTTTGCTGTTCTTTTAAATTTGGCTTTTCTATATTTAAAACTTAAGAAAGCAGTTTCAGCTAAAGCCTCATTATTCATCTTTCATGCAAATAAATCCGCACATGAATGTAATGTTTATGAACTATTCATAGAGAAATGTAGACTACAATCTACCATGTAGAAAGAAGAAAAGGAGTACTTGTGGCACCTTAGAAACTAACAAATTTATTTGAGCATAAGCTTTCATGAGCTACAGCTCACTTCATCGAGCCTGCCTTGTATTAAAGAAAGATTAGCAGCAAGACATGGTGTATTGAATCAGTTATATAGAATGTTATCTGTTGCTGGTGCCTCTGCAGTAATACATTGTCACATACAGGAGAAAAAAATTGGTGAGCTCTCCATTAGATGGTGCTGCTGGGATTAAAATAGTTGCACAAGTGAATGGAAATGGGCCACTTCCTGTGACTTTATTGGTATGTATTTATAGGCAATGGCATTTTTATGACGTACTATACTTTTATTTATTAAATAGCCTTCATAGGTAGGCAGACGTGCAAGATTTTTGTGTCATGTTTGGAGAAAATGTTTAAAAAATGAATAGGTCGGATGCTAAATAGCCAGAGTTTTTAGGAGAAATAGTAAATCAGCTGTTCCACACATGGGTGATCTTAGGTCTTAGCAGCTATAGCTAGGGCCCTACCAAATTCATGGTCCATTTTGGTGAATTTCATGGTCATAGGATTTTAAAAATCATAAATTTCATGATTTCAGCTATTTAAATCTGAAATTTCATGGTGTGGTAATTGTAGGGGTCCTGACCCAAAAAGGAGGGGTGTGTGTGTGTGGGGGGGGTGTCACAAGGTTATTGGGGCTGGGGTGTGTGTGTTGTGGTATTGACACCCTTACTTCTGCGCTATTGCTGGCAGGGCGCTGCCTTCAGTGCTGGGCAGCTGGCCAACAGCCACTGCTTTCTGGCTGCCCAGCTCTGAAGGCAGCACAGAAGTAAGGGTGGAAATATTATGCTTCACTCCCCCCCCCGCCCCCCAAATAACCTGGTGACCTTCCTGCAACTTCTCTTTGTGTCAGAACCCCCAATTCCAGAAACGCTGATCTCCCCCATGAAATCTGGTCTTGTGTGTGCTTTTACCCTGTACCATACAGATTTCATGGGGGTAGACCAGATTTCACTATCCATGACGCGTTTTTCATAGCCGTGAATTTGGTAGGGCCCTAGCTATAGCTCTTATCTAAATAACGATTTGGTGTGTTACTTGGATACAGTGCTACCGTGAACTTGGAAGAAGTACTGCAACATTGGAGGAGTTCCGCTGTGGATAAATCCTTGATTAAATGCCCTTAGGTAATGGTCAGTCTAGTTTATCTAAATACTTAATGCCCCATTAATGAGCCCTTGTCTAGACTACTGAAAAAAGGCATATTTAAAAAAAAAAGTGTTTCCTCATTTGTTTTAACTTGCATTTTTTAAATACCACTTAGTATCTAGTGTAGTCTAGGTCTAATACATTTTAAAACATATAACTGACCTAAACTGTCCCCTAGAGTGGACTGTGAAAACCTAATACTTTTTAAAACACTCTGTCTATGCTAGTTGTGAAGTGATGCTCAAAAATATATTAATACATGTTAGCAATACATTTGCTAAACACACCTGATTTTCCAGTTCTAGATGTGAGCCCCTCTCTGTGTCTGAAGACAGCAAGATGGAAGTGTCTGACTAGTAGCATCCTTGAATATTCCTAAACCATAGAGGCCCTGTTTAGAAGAGGGGGGAAAAAAGGTGTTTTTAAAAGGTGTTTGTGTAGGAAGAAAGGATGAAGTTAGGTCAGGGATAACTAACCCTGACTGAACCATGATCTTTACCACAGTGCAGACGTTAACTGCCCTGTGGTAACTTGAAATAGTCATTGAAATGGTTATAGAATTTGTCTGTTTGGTAAATGGCTTATCAACTCCCATTTTTTGGTAAGCAAACGGTTTCAATGACTTCAGATAAATTTGGATGAAGTTGTGAAAGAGAGGAGGAGTTTAAAATCATATTGTTTAACTATTTTAAAAAAGCACCTTTTCCCCTTGTTTGTAGCCATGTAACATGTTTGGCGAGAGGTCTTGTGAAAGTGAGCTGAGACTATGACTGATAGAACTCTGGATTCAGCACCAAATGAGGACACTCCTCGGAAGCCAAATCCAGAGGCTGCATTGGATGGCTGGTCTGCTAAAGTCTGTGTTTATTGTACAGGAGTGGGTGGGTGAGATTCTGTGTCCTGCAATGTACAGGAGGTCAGACGAGGTAATCACAATGGTCCCTTCTGACTGTAAAGTATATGAGTCTACAATCTAATCAATGGCCTTTAGCGGACAAAACTTTCTGCTTAGCTGGAAATCTCTCAGCCCTTCTCAATTCTACTGACTTTGCCAGCAATAAAGCAGGGCAGTTTCACTTGGTTTAACCAGAACTCTCAGGTGACAAACTGGTTAGAAGAATTCACCAAAATTTGCTGCAGAACTAGTTTCATCTTTGATTTTGCAAAAATATGTTGCATGCAGAATAATCAGACTGAGAATTATTGAGAGATCATCCTTGTGGATGACTTTTTTTTAACTCTCCATATTGGTATGGGCACACCTCATGCAATAAGTAAAATGATAAAATCTCTCAGGAGTGGGAGCCATTTTGTTATGGCTATTGAGTAGTGTGACAAAGTCAGGCCCGACTGCTGCAAAAGGGTCCTGGAAGGCTGATATATTAGCTCTAGAATGTTAAAGGCCCTTTTTCCTACAAGTTGAGAAGGGGTTACCTCAGGTCAATTAGGGACACCTGAATCCAATTAAGGGCTGTCTGAGGCCTTTAAAAACCCCTCCTGGGGAGAGCAGGGGAGAGCGAGGGAGAAAGACAAGCTGCTGTTACGCTAGTGGCAGCAGGGAAATAGGCTGTTCCAGGCTGAGAGGCTGTGCTCCTTAGCATAGGGGAAACAGCCAAACCTGAGTTCCTGCGAGGGGAAGGACTGACACCCCAGGGCAACCAACTGGATGACACCTTGCCCCAGGGAGGGAGGCAGCGAAAGGTACCCCTTGGGGTTTTTTGTTTGAGGCTGTTTGCTTTTTGTTTGGTGGAGGATCACCCCTTAGGCCGACCCTCAGGCCTACCCTGAAAATATAACCAAGGGAGCACAGAAGTGGAAAGGCAAACCCTGCCTGAGTGGGACTGCTTACCCCAGGCCCGCCATCACTGGCGGGGGAAACGCTAAGACTGGTGAGAGAAAAGAGGTGCCTTGCCACAGTAGGAAGGAGAGGGGTTTACTCAGGTAAAACCAATGGGATTACCAATTTGTCAATATTCTCCAGAGAGCATTACCTCCTATTTCTAGAGCCATAATTATCCAGCAGATATTCAGAAACTGATACGAACAATCTTACTCTATCCCCTGATGTCTGATTTTCCATTCTTGAATAGACAAATGGAGACGCTAGCAAAAAGCCATGTACATCTAACTTCCTGTATCCTCCCCAACGTACTTTAGAGTGGGAATGTGGCATGGAAACAGCGGTAGCACTGTTGGAGGACCACCTCCCAGACATGGACAGCTGTGTATTCATCCTCATCCTTGATTATGCGGTGCTGCAGGTTCTCCTCTGAGCTCTAGCAGACCAAGCATTGACAAGGTACTGGGATCGTTCTTTTCCTTCCTCACAAACTTGTGTCCAAAGGAGTGTGGAAGTGCTGCTGCCTGTTGCTCTGAGATATCGCCTGTGATATTTCACGAGCTTTCATTCTCTTCCTCATTCTGTTCACATCTACATAAACCCCTGAAGGGATTAAATGCCAACAATATGCCGACAACACCCAGCTGTCTGTGAACTTGCCATTCCTCAGCTATCTGAGTTTTAATTCCTTACTGAGGTCGACTCTTGGATAACCACAAGGTGGAAGTGATGCTAGTGGAAGGAAGGAAATATTTAGGCCAGGTCTATCCAAAAAAGTTAGGTCAACCCAGCTTTGTCACTCAGGGGTTTGAAAAATCCATACCCCTAAGCTATGTAGGTAAGCCAGCCTAACCCCCAGTGTAGGCAGCTGTATGCTGATGGAAGAATTCTTTCAACCTCCTGCCTCTCATGGAGATGAATTAATTACAGTGATGGGAGAACTCCTCCCGTCTTTGTAGCGAGTGTCCACGCTGCAGTGCTTCTAGTGAAGACATAGCCTTAGAAGTAGCCAATATCTTATCACCTTGCATTGCAAGCACTGATTGTAATGTTGTCAAAGTGGTGATGAGAGGGTGGTAGGAGGTAGTGCTGTTTAACTCCCTGTTGTTGCTAGATACCCAAATAATAACAGTAGCAAAACCCACCCTTTTTCTTCCACCAGGGGACTATTTCCCATCCTGACAGACTGAGGCTTGGCCATATCATTTGTAGCTTCTAGGATTTATCGCTGCATTGCACTAGACTTGGCTTTTCGTCAGCTTTTTGTCAAGTGGTGCAACAGTTCAGTCTTCTGATCAAAATGGCAATGAAAATACATCGCTCTGGTGCCCGAGCTCACTGGCCACCTATCTAATACTGACTTTGAACTTCAGAGCTCAATGTGTTGAGCTCTGGGCTACTTATAAGGCAGCTCCTTGCTCCAAAATGAAGACCAGGTATAACACCCGTGAGTCACAGTTGCAAGGCAAGTTGCACTTCTGTCTCCTTTCTGGTGTCTTTCAGTGCAGCCCTTTCAAGTGTCAGATATAGTGCTTTTGCCTATCCTGGGGTGGAATTCTGCAATTCTTTCCTCTTAGACTGGACCCTAGGCTACAGTACCCTGTGTATATCAATTGGGTTTACACAGCAAGTCCATCTGGGTTTGGCGCTTGTGGTTCTTCTCTTTGAGAGTGTGTGACCAGCCATGTAGACAGCCTTTTGAAACCAAAGTATTATTTATTTGAACAAAGCATTTAGAGAAAAGGATCTTAAAACAACACAATTGACATGTTTCTGTTTCACCTTAGGTTTACCATGCCTCGATGGTAAGTTAGGCAGACCGAACTCCTTCATATAGACCCTAGTGGGTGCCTGTGTTTTAATGTGGCCCCTCCTGAACAGCTCCTGCTCCTCTTGAGAGAGACTTTTTAAACAGCTGTCAGCCTTTTGATCTTCTGGTTCCCAAGCCTTTTCCTGTAATGACATTGTCTCTTTACAACCCCCAAGTGTTCGTGCAGAACTGTTTAGTCTTGAAACATTCTATTTCCTTCCTGTTTGATTTCCTTATATATTATTATATTATTCCTATTATACTAAACCAGTATGTTTGTACTGTAAATATTGCAATAACCAGGTCAACAGATCATGCTCAAATTATTACAGAGCAGCTCCACTGCCATCACACTAAGATCCTCAGTAATGATGAGTAAGATTACTTTGAGCTGGAGACAGACATTTCAGTGGTTGGCCCTGGCTATCAATCTCCCTGCCACCAGTGGTAAGAATGAACATAAGCCTTGGTGCTTTCAGATGGTCTGTAAGGTTCATCAGTCATAGGCCTTGTCTACACTGAAGGGAAAAGTTGATCTAAGCTACGCAATTTGAGTTATGTGAATAATGTAACTCAAATCGACATAGCTTAGATCTACTTACTGCGGGGTCCATACTTCGCAACATCTATGGGAGATGCTCTCCCCTCGACTCCCCTTACTCTTCTCAGTCAGGTGGAGTACAGGAATTGATGGGAGAGTGATTGGCAGTTGATTTAGCGGGTCTTCACTAGACATGCTAAAATGACCGCTGATGCATTGATCGCCGCAGCATCAATCCTCCGGTGAGTGTAGACAAGTCCATAGTTTCCCATAATGGTGGCAATTGTGAATTAAAAAAACAAATCAAAATCACTTCTTTTGTTTTTCGAAATTGATGGGGGAGAGAATCTACATCAGACTGATCACGCCTTTGGATTTGTGTACATTTGTAAGACTCTTCATATGCTACCAGTAATGATAATACATAAGTTAATGCTTGGTGCATTGAGAGGAGAGCAGACCCTGGAATATGATGTCTAATGGTGGAAATTCCTGTGTCAAAAATTGTAGGGCCCCAGTCTGGCCTCAGATATGCACATTGAAGTAAATGATTGTTTGAGGTGAAGAGGAAGAATTCACCCAAATACAATGAATTTTGGTGCTTATTTAAGCCCCAAAGGCTGCAAGAACGTCTCCAGCTCCTTTACCCAAAAGCCGAAGTGCTATCTAGATGCGTGCTATCTGGGAATTATAGGCTAGTAGGCAGCTCCAGGCTCTCATCTGCGGCATGGAGGCTTTTGTCCATTATCTTACTCTGTCCACAGGCACAGCCGTGCATCCGGATGCTGGAAGGGGGTGGGGGAGCCTTCGTTTTAGAAGAAAAGGGAATTTTTCTTTCTCCTCCTTCCACCCTCACCCCAGAGAATTAGATCAAGTGGGTGTGTCTGCTACTCTGCTCCTTCCTTAGCCTCTGGTTTGGTTTGGTCTACACCAGTGAATAGCAGCATCTCTGTTGGCGTCTGATAGCTTTCCCAAGCAGCGGAAGAGTGAAGGTGATGTGATCCTTGTCAGTTTCACAGCGGCCCAAGCTTCTGAATAGCATCAGTGAGAACTGATTAGATTGGTGTGCTAATTTTCAAATATTACTTTACCTGCTTTTATATTAATAGCACTATTTGTCTGAACTTCTTAATTTTTCTTTTTGAAGATTAATTTAAAATAGAGCTCAATATTTCAGTCATTTTTGACTCTCCATGAGTTTCCATTTTATCACAGACCTACTTTTTTCTAGTATTCTTTTCTCCTTTTCATTTCCTGCTCTTTGTGGTGGGTTACTACTTCAAGGCCCTGTCATGGACTTAATGGAACTACTGTATTAGGCAGGAGCTACTAATAGTCATGAAATCTGTGAAACACTTAAACCCTGTTTGGGTGGGTGAAAGTTGCTTATATGGACCTATGATGTTTTACTACAGTATCTCAGATGGTTACAGTATCTCAGATGGTTCAGATCTTTGCAAGACCATCTTGCCAAGTGGGTGAATAAACTGTGCAAGTATGATTTCTGACACTGACCAGGGAAGATCTGTGCACATCTATGTGGGTTGAGGTGCAGCTCTTGCCAGTGGCAAGTGGAAAATCCAAGGCAGCCCACACACAAATCCAATATCATACTGGCTGCAGTATTTCAAAAGGAGTGCAATGTGCTGGTTCAGAGAAAAGAATAGGTCATTAGATCCTTTGGTTGATGAAGAGTTAGTACCTTCAATGAGCAAATGGAGGCACAATGAGACATTTTAGAACTAAGAGGAAGTGTGCTTTATTGCAGGTGGTAATCTAGATGTGATGGAGAGAGATGGTAACTGATTTTCCCCAGAGGATAGAGGAAAGCTCTGACACAATCTGCCTGTTACCCCAAAATGAATGACAGTTGTGTATTAAAGACCATAAAACAGTTAAAAAAGAGGCTCTCTTGGCCCTATTACCGGAGGGATGTTACACTCTGGAGATGCCACTGAGTTTGCTCAACCAGGAATGGTCCCTGGTTTCAGTCCTAAACCCCACTGCTGCGATAGAATGGCGATGCTTCCGTGAAATGCGTGATTGTAAGCATTTTTGGACTACTTCCAGCTGTAGAAGCAGGTTGTGTGTGTGTATGGTTTTTGCTGTTGTTTTTTAAAGGGCATAGACTGTTTTACAGATGGCCAGGTGGATGCTCTTCCAGAGTGGAGGAGGCTATCACTTAAAGGATCTCGTAATAGATTTAGGATTTTTATCAGAAATCGACAGTGACCATTGAAGATGGCTAAAGATGTCTTTTATCTATGGTGGTGTGGTAATCCTTAATACAAATATCATTCATGTACATAGCAATATTGGCTTTCATTGTAAAAAGTGTAGAGCTGTGTTAACATGCAACACAGTTAAGTAAGAATGTCAGGGTAAATAAGCTTTTATAAAGGGGATGTGGTGGGAGGAGTAAGGGGCAGCATGAACTTCACTACGCCCTAAAGTACCACGTGTACTGCAGAATGTAGTCCAAATAGAGGGAGATTAGGGTGACAGGATAGGTTTAACTCTGTTTTCTTGAAATTGTGAGTGGAACCTTCTGTATATGTGTATTTTAATGCTTTAAGGTATGCTAGGAACCTCAGCTAGCACGAAAATGGTGGCAGCATTGTATTTCATCCTTCAGTATGAAAATAATGTTGGCCTATGTTCTTTTGAAACTATGCATAATAGAGTGTAGTTTCATGTTGAAACTTGATCTGATTAAAAAAAATTTAGGTTTAATTTTAAAGTTGGTTTGATTTAAGGCTCACTGCTTGAGAATTAGTGACCAACAGCACTGAGACAAAATGTATCTTCATTTCCTAGAGCTGCTATTTAAAAAAAAAAAAAATCATCCAAATGAACTCAAAGCACAGTAAAAATAAGTATTTATTTTAGAGGAATCATTAAAATATACACTGTATCCTTAACCATCAATATTCCTAAATCCCTGTATTTGTAGCAGAAGAAGGTAACATGAGACATATCTTCATCTGGGCAAGATTCCTGTAAAATGGGGTTGCGGGTGAGCACTGAAATAAGAACATATCTTCCATTGTTTCATTTTTTCAGTTGTCTGCTTCTCACTATAATCTTAAAGTGATAGTCAATCCTCTAAAAGAAGTGAGGACTGACTCCGTAATTGTGTCTGTCTTATTTAGTTTGAGCTACTGTTTTTTTCTCTAACTATGTATTACATTTTTTTTGGCTGAAGAAAAGAAATGCCCCATTCAATTTCTTACTAACTATCTGTAGGGATTCATGGTTCTTTTCCTTGCTGTTTCTTTCACTGTGCTTCCTGGTAATATTGAAAAATCCATTCCATATGTTTCACTCAGACTGATGTTTTGTAAGAACAGAAATGTTAATTCAGCTACTTCAGATTTCAACGTTGTCATAGGGAAATGTCCCCATCATGCTGGCCACTATGTGCTAATACCATTTCCCAAATGCTGTTAAAATTACCTGTATTTTCAAAATTAATGTTTCCTCCCTTTGGAATTTCCTACTCTGGATAAGTTGAAGTACAATAGCTAGTATAAAATTAGATCTGCTGTGCTATGAAACAGAGCTTCTATCACAAATAGTTTCTTTTCTTGGTCTTGGTTCAGGTTAACATTATGTATCTCTACATCTGCCATTTGTGGAAACTTAATAAGAACATTCTGAACCTTTTGGTCAATACAAATTTTCCCATTATGTAAAACATCTTACAGATTGGCTTGACTCACTAAGTGGTGGCAGGCAGGAGTCTCTTCCTGCAGGAAGTAGATCTATTTTTTTTACAAGGAAGTTTTTAGTGAATTAGTAAATCTTCATGTAGCCTGTTATATTGGTACGTTGACATGATTTAGTGCAATCTCAGTTTCCTATTGATCCTTTCTGCCTTCAGGCTTGTGAGAATTATTTAAGTATATTAATAGAAGACACTTAAAACCAGCTTCATTTGTTTGTTTCCTAGCAGGGGGACTGGAGTGCTTAGACTTCAGCAGACTCAAGACCAGCTTTTAGCAGTGGGAGATAATGTATTAATCCATTGGAAGCACAGAGTGGAGTCTTGCATATCACTTTGTGGTTTGTGTTGTGAAAGATGTTTTTCATGTTAGCAGGTTCTAACAGAACTCTAAGTGTGCATGATGTTTTCACCTTGTGTGTATTTAGGAACCTCATGACAGGTATACCATGCTTTTATTATTATTATTTGTATCAGTCTTCTACTTTGATGCTGTTTTGCTTTTGCATTGTTGGAAATAATTTTCCTAATAGGTTTATTAAGGTTTACCATGACTCAGTTTCAACACAAGTGTTCCTTTATTAGTCCAAAGGCCACTTTGTGTTGGTTACATCCAAAATACGCATATTCACCCTTATATTCTATACCCAAACAATAATATAGTTATAAACATTGGCCAAATACTCACAACCAGATCAGGCCCAGGAGACACTCCCATCATGGCATTACTGCAGTGGGGCGATGAAAACCTTGCTCTTTATACACTATAACAAACAAGTGATGTCAATTCTGGTTATTGGACCTTAGCTAATATTAACTGAAATGGTTTAGGGCTGCACTCTTTCTTCAAGATTTTTCCCCTTGTCTCACTTCCCACTATTTTCCCCTAGCTATTGGACTAAACATTTTTAACCAGTTAATTACTTCACCTGGTACCCAATTAACATGATTTCTTTATTTCTATTTCTTAACCCAAGCCTTTAAATAAGATAACATGGGTATTTTCAGGATTACTACAAGTTTAATGCAAACAGTAGCTTCTCATGATCTCATTCTTCTTGGTCACATGCTTCAGGCTTATCACTCATGTCATGATTTAGACTCAATTTTAAACCAGAGTTCACTGAGGCCTAATATGGGTTTATATTCCTACAAGCATGAAGCTTGATAAAATGAGATTACATGCAACTTTCTCAATTTTCTTTCCTTGCATGTAGACTGAATTTTTTTAGGGATCGTTAACATAATGCTCTGGCTCACAGGTTACTGAAGTTTGTGGCTTCAAAGCTCTAACTGGGCCAATTTGTAGATCTGACCCTGTTTATTTTCCACCTAATCTTACCAGGGGTATTTAGCAAGTATATCGTCTTTCGCTTGCTTGCATTGGTTAGCAACCAAGGCTATTCCTTCCTGAAAGTAGATGGAGATATAATAGTTTTGTTTCTAAATAAACTCTTTGATGCCTTTTATCTGGTTTTTTTAGTTTGTCTCTTTTTAGACAGCTGAAAAGGAAAGTTAGTTTGCAGATGTGATTTTAAAGTTGGTTGTAAACATCCAAGCCATAACTAGTTTACAAAGCCATAGTGATGGCCAATTTAGAAAACTATATAATACCTCAATTAGACTGCAGGAGGAAGTACTCTGATTTTTCTGAAGGGTATGCATGGGCAGACCTGTTCATTGTAACTTCTCTCCCCTTTCTTTTCCGAGACCCTGCTTTCTTGAGTTTATTGAACAACCATTTTCTGTCTAGAGTCAGTGGTACTATTTGGCTGTTGTGAAAGTTCAAGCATGATAGGATGATAGCCTACTGGCTCTGCCAACTAGAGGGGCTACTCTTTTCGCTTAGCTGGGTAGAGGTCTATGCTGAAGTGCTGGTTTTGATCCCCGCTGATGTGGTAGAGACAGGAGGGAGTTACAGTCGTATTCACTAGCTGCCAATTGACTTTTTTTACATTAGTGCTTCCAGTGTTGCTGCCACCTGTGCACCACTGTGGAATCTAAAGAAACAAGGCTAGTGTAGGTGAGGCCTGGTAGGTGCTTAAGCTAAAATATAGTTCTCTAACATTGCTTTACCATGTGCTGTTAGGGGAAAAAACAACAACAACGATGTACAGTCAAGTTATATATTTTATTGTAATATTAGGATATGAATTAGGATACAAATTCATATCCTAATATTACAATAAAATATATAACTTGACTGTAAATAAATAAATATTACAATAAAACTTGCATCACACCCATGTTTAAGCATGATATATGATCTATAATAAAATATATAACTTGACTGTAAATAAATAAATAAATATTACAATAAAATTTGCGTCACACCCATGTTTAAGCATGATTATTTCTTTAGTGTAGGTGAGGATCTAGTTACGCAACCAGTTAGTCTACATTTTTGCATCTCCTGATTCAGACAAAATAAACAAGCACGCTAAAGAAAAGTAAATTTGACCTGAAAATCTTTTATTAATCTAAATATTAGAATCAAAAAGGATACACATTTTTAAAGACTTTTAACTTGACTAATTTTTAAAGCTTTTGTTCTGACTATTGCTTGTTTTCTTTTTCAATACATGTAACTAATTTTGAAATTAGCCCCTATGCTATTTGTGATGTTAATGTTATTCCTCAGCATGCCACTTACTGCTGCTTATTGTAATTAAAAACTATTTTGCAAACTTGATTTTGCCATTCGTGTGGTAAGAATTGCTTATGTGAAGTTTCACCATGTTTTTAGCGCAAAAAAAAAAGTGGAAGTTTTGTAAAAACAAAAGACATTGCTATAAACAAATCAATGTGATTTCACATTTATTTATTTTAAAATAACCATTTTATGTTAAAACCTAAAACAAAACCAACAACTTTGAATTCAATCAACATTTCCCCTCCCCCTCCAAAAAAACCACTCTTAAACATGGGGGTGGAGACGTTGAGCCCTGGAAGGAAGAGGAGGAGGCAGAATCATGGAGATTCTACTGAACTTATGTGCAGCATTCCATTAAGTCATTTCTCTTTAGGTGGGTCTTGAACAGAAAGTTTACTGTAACCTTGTGATTCTTTCTTGAGTTCTTTCACTTACACTCTCTGTTGTATAGCCTTCAGAAAGACTGCAGTGCAGTAATTGATAAGGGCTGTTATTAGCAGAGAAAACCAAGCTGTGGTAATTCTTCCCCCCACCATTTACGCAATTGTTGACTGAGGTCTGCATTTTAGAGAAGGAGATAATGAAGTGATGCCTCCAGGTTCAAAGTTTCGAGGTTTGGCTGCTTACCAAAAAGAACCTAAATAGTTTTCTGTAAACTGTTGCTAGTGTGTGCATGTCATGTAGCATATCTGATGGTGCTGGGATATCCCCTTTATATGAAAACTCTTGCAATTTGTGCCTAATAATACTTTGTTTTTAATTCTCTGTGCTCAGATGGTGGAGAATAAGGTAAAGTACTATTTTTGTTTTGTACAATTTATAACAGGAATGGAAGTATGAATGCATCCGATGAAGTGAGCTATAGCTCACGAAAGTTTATGCTCAAAAAAATGTGTTAGTCTCTAAGGTGCCACAAGTACTCCTTTTCTTTTTGCAGATACAGACTAACACGGCTGCTACTCTGAAACCTGTCAGTAATTGAAGTAACTTTCAATATCTCATAACATGCTACAAAAACTTACCTTCAGTTGTTTTGTAATTACTAGCCAAAGTTTTATGTTACATATTTTGTTGCTAGTAGCCAATTAAAATATTGGTTTAGGGAACTTAGTAGATTGAATTTCCGCTTTGACAAATCTAGCCATTTATCTCAAATATACACCAAATGTATTTCCTTTGAGTCAGTTTCTTTAATTATCTAAGTGTATCTGAATTCCACATTTGAACGATATGTAACGTTCATGTTTTGTCATTTAATAAAAACTTGATAAAGAATTCTTCTTAATGAAGAATTGGTTTGGAAACTGTAAGTTTTCTTACCGTTAATCTTTATAGCCAATGATTTTTATTGATTTTGTTTTCTAGCTAGAGTTTTCACTTAGGTTAACATGGTTATATGCATATTAAGTATACAACACTGCCACAAACTCCAGCTGTTTAGCTGTCAAAGTACAGTGATTATAGCTAGAATCAAAAGTTGGAGGGTCCAGTTTTCTGTGACTCAATGGGGTGGGGAGGGGGGAAATAAAATCCTGCATTAAATCCAGTTATATTGCTCAGAGTTTAAATGGACAGCAGTCTAGAAATTCTAAGTTATACATCCCACAGTGAACATGTATGACTCAGAGCTCGTCCTTGGGTTTAAACACTTTGGAATTTGGATTTCCTGCTGAGATGCTACATTAATGTTTAGTGCAGGAAAATTCTAGTCTGGGTGAGACATTCATAAAGCTAGTGGGGTTGTTTTTGCATGTTACTGTGGGCTAGAAAAAGATTTCTGCAAACACATGTCCTCTTAATTTTTCATAAGTTTTTCATAGAACTTTCATAAGTTTTAAATCTTAGCCAGCAAGCTGGTATATCTGGCTCTTTTTAAAGATATCTCCTTCCCAGTATGAAACTGGTAATTTGCTTGCATTAGTATGTCTCTGTCTACCATACCGCATTTAAGTGAGTTTATAAACAGTTACTGGCATGACTTGTTTTAAACATGGTTCTGGTCATGGTCCACCCACTGGATTTATGGGTCTCTGTAATACAAGTGGACAAATGCCTGTCAACATAAATCCTCAAGGAATCTCCAAGTGCTACAGTAATGATTTAGTCAGACTGCTTTGAGACCTTCAGGTTTTAATGCTTTAAAATAAAAATGCATTATTAAATGCCAAATTGCCATTAATATATTAAACAAAATTGCTCTGTTCCGTATTCATTTGGCAGAAAATACCATAATCTCATTAGTTTTAGTAGAAGACCTCTGTGGCTTTAGGCACAAATAAAATAAATAAAACGTTATGCCTTCTGAGGGTGGTCTTCTAATGAGGGACAAATGATTTTTCTGGGGCCTTGTCAGAATGGCTTGCTGTGCACAGCTATTCTGAAATGGTTGTCTAATACGTTTCTCCCAGAAATGTACTTGGAAACCATTTTCCAACATGCCTGTTGCTAGCACAATTTTTCTGAGCATCTGTGGTGGAAATCCAGCAATCATGCTTAACATCCACCATTACAAATATGTTCTCTGGGCCCTAAAATGGAAGAACTTTATCCCATATGGATGAATTTTTACCCAAGCTGACATCAGCCAAGTCAACTATTTGGCTTCTCTAGACTTTACGTAATGTTTGTTTATATATTCAGATAGTTACAAGTCATCAGAGATTTCTCAGATTTGCCTTGGGTTACTTACTCTTACAACCGATCTTTTCTTTTGGACTATACAGCTCTCTCATACTTACTTTCTATGGCTGCTGCTACCACCGCCATTATGTTTGTATTTGTTTAATCCCTTATGTGGACATCTGGCTTATTAGAACCAAAGCCCCTCAGGAAACAGTATACACAGTCCTGAGGGTAAGAGCAGTATTTTACTCAGTTCCTTGTGGTAACTGAAAAGTAAAGATTCATTGTAACATCCTGAAATCTCTCTTGTCTAGGTGCACAAGATTTTTTTTATTTTTTTTATTTAATTCTATCATCATGTATGGTTACAAGACTAAGGGAGTGGAGTAAGAATGGTCTTGTGGTTATGGCACAGGACTGGGATCCAGGGATGAAAGGTTTTGCCTGTGACTTTGTGATCATATACAAGTCACTTACCCTTTCTGTGCTTTAGTTTCCTTATCTGTAAAGTGGGGATAATATTTACCTCAGGGGGATGTCGTGAGGTTGAATTAATTAACGTTTGTAAAACACTTTTGAGATTTTCAAAAAGTGCAACAGAAGCCTATGAGGAAAGATTAAAAAACTGGGCATGTTTCTTCTTAAGAAGACTGAGGAGGGTCCTGATAAGTCCTCAAATATGTTAAGGACTGGTATAAAGAGGAAAGCAATCAGTTGTCTTCATGGCCACTGAAGGTATGACAAGAAGTAATTGGCTTAATCTTGAGCAAGGGAGGTTTAGTTTAGATATTAGGAAAAACTTTCTAATGATCAGGGTAGTTAAGCTCTGGAATAGACTTCCAGAGGAAGGTTTGGAATCCCTGTCATTGGAAATTTTAAAAAGCAGATTGGACAAAAACCTGTCGGGGATGGTCTAGGTTTATGTGGTCTTGCCACAGCGCAGGGTGCTGCACTTGATGAGTTCTCAAGGTCCCTTCCAGCCCTACATTTCTGTGATTCTATAAGAATGTTGTTATTTTTACTTTAACTCTCCAAGTACAACATTGGAGATGAACCTTCATAGATACTAATCCTTTTGGTCCTTATCTGGTCCAAAACGAATTCTATGAGTGCTACTGCATCTTTGGGAACACCAACAATATCTACTGATCTAAAACCTGCAGAATGACAGTTGAGGAGATCCTGGAATTACCAAGCCTTATATAGGCAGCCCCATTTTGGTGGATGTGGAGGCAATATTAGCAAAGCTTTGCCTGCTTCAAGACCCAAAGAGAAAGTGGGCTATGAACACAGGGCAGTCAGGCAGGGAGATTCCACATAATAAAATGCCTTTACGCAGGAAAGTGGTCACATGCATGCACAATTCAGGACTAAGACTCTCTTTTTACTGAATCTTTGCTACTGGGAGTGTAAACAACAATTCTTTTCCTGCGGAATTTGTATCTATCACTTGTAAAGACCTGACAACCAACACAGTGTGTTTTCAAATGTCTAAACCAAATAAAACAAAGACTTCTCTTCTTTGTGTCAGATGCTAGCAAAGATAGCAGCCAACCCCACTCTCCCTGGGATAGTGTCTAGAATCTTCACCTTAGAAGCCATATTTTCTAATTTTAAATATAGGTTTTGGTGTTCAGGGAAGAATTTGCGGTAGAGAAAATTTAAAAGAAGAAAAGAAATGGGCAGGAGGATTTATGTTCTTGAAAGATCCACATGCAATTTAATGTTTGGATAAACCATAAGGCATTGTTTTTTCTCTTGAAAATTGCTCTTCAATAACAAAATATTATTACTATACCAGAAAAGATGGAAAAAAAGGAGAAACTGAAACTTTATTTCAGCAAGTCTTAGGATAATAGTTTTTTTTTCTTTTCTACAGCCCAAGAATATATTTCAATTGGATTCTGCTAGAATACCCACAAAAGAAGTCGCAGGTTCTCTTAATACTAAAACTGGTGATAGTCGGCAGCACAGTATCAAAACTGAATTTTTGAAGGCAGCACAGTCAAAAGATAAATTTAAATGTAGTGGAGCTGAGACTGGAGGTTTTGCAGGC
This sequence comes from Lepidochelys olivacea, assembly GCF_965140295.1. NCBI lineage: Eukaryota > Metazoa > Chordata > Testudines > Cheloniidae > Lepidochelys > Lepidochelys olivacea. The sequence goes on from NC_140416.1 coordinate 108,153,995, forward strand.
CATATTGCTAAATTAATGAATAAAAGAAGAGTGTTTACGAAACAGTGGTGAAAAAAGTCAGTTGACAGGACTGAGAGTATATCATGTTGGATGTAATTACATCTGTAGGACACCAGAAAAAGTGGAAACAATTATTGTGGGCCAAGTTGAAGACCTCTTGAAAATGATACAAAAACCTACCTGAAAGATAACATGGAAGGTTTAATTTAAACATTTCTTTTTGCTGGTCTTCTGTTTATAGTATTCAGTAACCAATTATTTCAAGTGGAAGACTAGAGCTATCTTAGATAATGTTTCCCGGGGAGAATGGGGGTCAGTCAGCATTGTTTTCTGAGCTCTGGATATAGGTTCGAGAAGCCTTTGCTGAAGTAACCCCTTGTGCAAGTCAGTGAATATGTCACTTTAGGTTTTAACATAGGTATTTCTAATACATTACTTCATCTAAATTTTAAATTTAAACAAATTCAGATATGTAGTTGAAGAATATTTGTCTCACTAATTGGCTTCCCCTACAATGTGCAATATTAAAATTTCATAGGAGGACAATTCTGTTAAACATCACCTGCATTTTTAAATTAGATTTAGTAATATTTTGGTGCACTTTGGAGGAGACAATTTTCCTGTAATTTTTCATCTCTGTAATGAGTCTGTTGTATCTCTGCAGTATTCTGTTTTTCTGTGGTCTTGCTGTATGATCTGTGGTAGTGCTGAGTTCCCTGTTTCGGATACTATATCTGGTATTTGTATTTTTAAAATATCTCTAAATTGACAAAAGAATTCCAAGATACTACAGACTGGACTGGATTGGCTCAGCTTTTGCATCCTTCTAAGAAATTGACAGTGCAGGGATGGCTCCCTATGTATGCCACCAGGCAATATAAAGAGCAAGACATTGTTCAAGGAATTAATAATAATGATTAATAATATATTATCTCAATTACTGTTCCACTAGGCAGAATGAGAAGCCAATTAAATTTTGTTTTAGAGAATGAAAACTTAAAAACCAGTTTGCTGAACAGAAAAATAATTGCACTCACTGACTCTCAGTGAAAAAGATAATCAGACTAAGAACATCAAAGCTGGGCAGGAACTTTGGGAGTTCCTTTGCTGCAGGGAGATTTCATGGAGTTTGGTGGTATTGGTTAATCTGGTTCTGAAGGCAAGGATTTCATATAAAATCCAGGTCCAAATATCTATCCTTTGTGGTACTCCAATTAATGATTTCTATGATACCTAATGAAGACAGTGATGAAAAAGTTTTAGCTTGCTGTAGGAATAGATTTATGGGATCTGACAGAGAATTCCCTTCCAACCCTGATATTCTATGATTCTATAAGTATGAATGGTAACAGATAGTTTAGAACTCAGGGAAATTGTTAATTTTTTTTCCTAAACTGGTGATTGTTACTTCAGTAATAGGAAACTTTTCAACTTGAAATGGTCATTAGGCTATTATGGTGCTTAAATACTTAAGGAATGCCTTTATAAATCTGTATAATGATGATCTTTTTATGTTTCACAATGGTTAAGTATTTCCCTTAGAGTGCAGGACCAGGAGATCAAACAGCTAAGTGCATTCATCCACTTCCTCAGTCATGACTCAATCATGGACTTTCCCCAGAAGAGCACGGGTAGAGATTAAAGTGCATCTAGTCCTGTGATAATCTGATCAGATTTAATTTCTCCAACTCTTTAGACAAACATTTCAACTAAATGTCTTCTACAGTATTCTGAATTGCACTGTGGGTTAATTTCTTAGAGACTGAGAGGCATCCTCACTCCACCTATCTGCTTTACAAACGAACACAAGTTGGAGTTCGGAACACTTAGAAAGGCAATGTCTGCCTGCTAGGACAGGATGTTTTATCCATGAGTATTTGTACCATGATCCAGACACGCAAAGCATGAGTGATCTTTGTCTGATTTTTTTTAACAATGCTTTTGATTTTTTGAATGTCAAAAAACATAGCCCATTGAGATTATGTATTTATGAAATAATGATTAATAAAGATCTGTAGTTAGCAAGGGTAGCTTGAAATAGAAAAAAATTCTTTTTACCATTGCCCTAGGCAGAATCTTAATATATTAAGGAATTCTGGCATTGCAAAAGCCACCATTTACAATAAAAATGGACAGTTTTTAAAAACTAATGTTTGAACAATATTTTAAAGTGAACTTTCCTAAATCACATTAAATTGCTTGTCCATCTACCATTGTTTTCTTCAATTCTTAAATTAAGAAAGAAACAAGAAAAAATATTTCAGTTGGCCAGGGTTACACTTAAGTTTTTGAGAGTTGTCCAGTCTTACGGTCAGTAAAGCTCTTTTATATAGTTTCTGGGTTACTGGATAATCCAGCTAGAATTAATACAAGAATTATTTATATATATTCATATTCCTACCCTTTCTTATTAACATAATTACTGGAAACGTCCATGTGAAGCTTTCTTTTATAAACAATATCAAAATGATCAGTCTTGGTTAGCATGACTGTAAGTATATTGGAAATGACAGTTTCCATGGTCAACAGAAAATCCAGTTTAATAGGCTTGCCAAGAACAGCTCTTCACAATGTGATACTGTTTTATTTAATATTGTTACAAATCATTCAGCCAATCCACATGCAGATTTGTTAGGCAATACAGAATCTCTTGTTAGCCAAGAAAATAAAATAATTCTTTGCCAAAGTTTATGTTTATAATATTTTTTTCATGTTTAAATCTCATTTCACTTTCTACATTTCAGTCACTTTGTAATCTGAAATATGGGAATCATACAAAGTTTAAGTGTCGGTGATTCTGTTTCATTGGATGGGTGTTCCCTTGCAAGAGCATTCAGGTGTCCAAACTACTTAGTTATTCTTCTGTTTTTTCAAATCATGGAAGAGCCTCTTGGGGCCTGACCCTACCCCATTCAAGGGAATAGGAGTTTTGCTGTGGATTTTAATGAGTGGATTTTAATGAGTATTTAAAAAATATCAGTATATTTTTGTCTTAAAAACTGAACTTTTGTCTTTTTCCCATTAATACTTGGAATGCAAGGGTAGAGAAAATGCTCCTTTTCATTTATTTGTATGTAGTTGTTAGTTAATGTGTAAGTACATTGTCCCAACTGACATATCTAATGCAACTGTGTTGATAGCTTTGAAAAGAACATGCACTTTCAAAACTGTATGTTTAGTATGAGATTCTGGTCCACCTGATGGACAATATTTGAGGTTCTGTAAATATTATAGCAAGATAGAACAATGATCTCAGATTGTTTAGAAGACTGTATGCCATGACATGGCAGTTGTTTGCTGCAGCTTGAATACTCTTACTGTTGTCCCTGGTTTTAATTCCTGATTCTGATTTGTGTGTGATGTTTGCTTAAAGGTTTTTTAAACAAGAATATGACCACCTAAGTGAAGGATCCTTTGGCTTTGGAACTCTTTCCCTCTGATGTGTCCATCATCAACTAGATATATTTATGCTACAAAACAAGATTCTTACATTGTTCTCTGTCTTTTTTTCCACTAAATTGTGGGATTTCCAGTTGAATGTCATTTGGTTGATGGGTAGGAATGGTGCACGGCAGAATCTTTTATTGTGTATGTTTTGTAATGGTGGTAGGATATCCTAGGAATAGTCATCTATAGTAAGAAATCTTTATAATACAAAAATTCCTCACTTGTGATTGACGATTCTAGAGGGAAAACGCTAAGCAAAACTTATGTATTCTGTTGTATGTACTGAACTGATTAGAGTGGTGGAAGCATCTCTCTGAATGAAATGTTCCTGTCACTTTGTCACTGTAATCAGTTGTCATTGATTATAATGCACATTCTGCCCTGTGAATACCTCTGTTTGTAAAATATGTAGTGTCCTATTTAGTTAGGCTTCTGAGATTGTGGGGTTCTATTTAATAAAAATGTGGATGAGGTGCCCTTAAAGCCCTGTATGACAGTGAAATACAAAACAACAAAAATAACTGATAAAATAAGGAATTCTGAAATTTAAGTTAGAAATGTCTTAGCTTGCTCACGGTAACCTGATACTAAAGCAATCTAAGAGTAATTCTTAAAGACTGATATGACTGACATCTGTCAACAAAATTAAAAGGCTAGAAACATCTAGCAGTCTATTTTTCAGAATACTCTCAGATGATTAGATAATCAAACACAGTAAACAACCTATTTTGATTTGAAGTTAAGCTGGTGTGTGTTCTGCTTATTTTGTAGATGAAGGGATCCACATCATTGTTTGAAGGGATACTGCTTCACTACTCATTTTTCTGTTGTTGTCTTTTGCTCCCTGTCCAAGCTTAGATGTCCTTTTCCTGTTTGGATATACAGGTATGCTACTGTATTCTGTAATTTTCAAACCGGGGTACATGAGCTCTTGTCAGGGTATGCAAGAAAAATCCTGTCATGGCAGATAACGCATTTTATACATGTCAAGGTTCCTTCCCCACTCTGAACTCTAGGGTACAGATGAAATGAAAAACCCTGCATGAAAAAACATCTGCATGAAAAACCCCCTAAGCTTATTTTTACCAGCTTAAGTTAAAAATTCCTCAAGGTTCAAACTATTTTACCTTTTGTCCCTGGACTTTATTGCTGCCACCACCAAGCGTCTAACAAATATAACCGGGAAAGAGCCCACTTGGAAACGTCTTTCCCACCAAAATCCCCCCAAGCCCTACACCCCCTTTCCTGGGGAAGGCTTGATAAAAATCCTCACCAATTTGCATAGGTGAACACAGACCCAAACCCTTGGATCTTAAGAACAACGAAAAAGCAATCAGGTGCTTAAAAGAAGAATTTTAATTGAAGAAAAAGTAAAAAAAAATCACCTCTGTAAAACCAGGATGGTAAATACCTTACAGGGTAATCAGATTTAAAAAATAGAGAATCCCTCTAGGCAAAACCTTAAGTGACAAAAAGACACAAAAACAGGAATATACATTCCATTCAGCACAACTTATTTTATCGGTCATTTAAACAGAATCTAACGCATATCTAACTAGATTGCTTATTAACCCTTTACAGGAGCTCTGACCTGCATTTCTGCTCTTGTCCCAGCAAAAGCAACACAGACAGAGAGAACCCTTTGTTTTCCCCCATACTTTCCAGCTTTGAAAGTGTCTTGTCTCCTCATTGTTCATTTTGGTCAGGTGCCAGCGAGGTTATCTTTAGCTTCTTAACCGTTTACAGGTGAAAGGGTTTTTCCGCTGGCTGGGAGGGATTTAAAGGTGTTTACCCTTTACTTTATATTTATGACAATATAATACCACTTAACATCTAATCAACAACTAGAAACTTGTCTGAGGGACTATTTTTATTCAAGACGAAAGTATATATAATAAAATTGTTCATTATAATAATAGTAGTATCCAGGACAACACACTCTAGGATTTGTACGTTGTGTTGCATCATGTTATCCCTTACAGACCTTTTTATTTTTCTGTTTTCATATATATATTATGACCCTATCTCAGATGGGAGTACATAGTAGTTATTTGGAAAGGGAAACTGGAACTAATATGTTTGTGGTTTTTTTTAAAATTTCTTCTTCTTTTGTAACCATTTACAACTGATCGCAGGTTAGTTAAGAGAAACCATTCACATTTCCTTTAAATATTGGAAAAAAACTCTTCATATTTAGTGCAACTAATCATGGTTTCCTTACACAGTTTAATAAGATGTTTGGGCATTGCATGTTCCTCTTGTTACAGTTTAAAAGGACATGAGTAGTAAGACCAGGACTTTTAGATCTACATGTATCTACAATATTTCTATTATTCACTGCACTCTGCAAATAACTTTATTCTTATACAGTGCCTAAAACACTGGCTCCCCAATCTTTATTGAAGCCTTCAGGAGGAACTGTAATAGGATAATATTTTTGAGAGAGATTGTCATAGGTATACACTGTTACTTAAAGATTTCATGATTAAGAGGCTCTGTATATTGAGGATAAGGAAAATTATTAAAACTTAGTATTGATGTGAATGCAGAATGAATATTTTTACATTGAAAAATATTTTTAATATTGCTAGAGGTGATGCACAAACATTTTGTATAGATTATTGCTGCATAGAAAGATTTCTGTTCAAAATCTATCTGTCGTCTTTGTTACCGAAGTATCCTATTCTACACTTGACCCTCTGCAGGATTTGGCCCCCCGAGAGGTCTGCATGTCTTAATCTTGTTATAATTCCCAATATAGGTGTCTTAGCTCAAATGAGAATTACAGAATTGCTCTTAGATATTGTTTTGTTCAAAGATGGAAGGTAAATTTGTTTGTAAATAACTCTGCCTCCACGTTGATCATCTCTTCTGATCTTTTAAACAGATATTACTTTTATACCTTTTTTAAAATATATATACTGTTAATATCTCTTTCGTTTTACGGGTGAGAACTGTTTTCCTTATTTTACCCATTTGTTCCTTGTTTGGGAATCCCCGTGCTTTCCAGCTCCTGGAACACACTTATGTCAGCAGATTAACTTTTGCTTCCAGTTTCTAGTCACTGATGCTAATATAGGCTTGAATTAAATTATAAAAGGATATTTCTTTTGTATGTTCAGGAAGATAGTTTTGTTCTCTCCACTCATTTTCTTTTCTTTTTTTTTATTTCAATAATCTGCAGTTCAACCCTTGCACAGATAAGCATGAAGTCAGTGCTAGATGTTTGCTAAGGCAGGTTCAATTTAAGGATTCTGAAGCTGGCCCTAGGATACACAGTATAGTTTTGAGCAATAAAATGGTATTGCTTAGCAATTAGCTTTGAGGTAGAATCCCCCAAATTAGAACATTAAATGATTAAAAGTTACAGATTGAAAGCTGCACTCTCCTTTTTTTTGTTTTGTTTTTGGAAAGCGCTGTAGTTATGGATTTATACAATAGGAGTCAAAGTCCATTATAGCAGTGGTTCTCAACCAGGGGTCTGGGGCCTATGTGGGGCCGTGAGCAGGCTTCAGGGGGTCTGCCAAATAGGGCCAGCATTAGACTCACTGGGACCCAAGGCGGAAAGCCGAAGCCCCACCACATGGGTCTGAACCCAGGGCCCTGAACCTCATCCCTCGGGTTGAAGCCGAAGCCTGAGCAATGTGGCTTCGTGGGGGTCCCCTGTGGCGTGGGGCCCTAGGAAACTGCCCTGTTTGCTATCCCCTAATGCTGGCCCTAGCTTTTATATACAGAAAAACAGTTGTTACGGCAGGTGGGCCGGGGAGTTTTTATAGGATGTTGAGTGGGGCCTCAGAAAGAGAGAGGTTGAGAACCCCCCTGCATTATAGAATATGCCTAACTTTTGTGAGCCTTTATAGGTTGTCTACATACTTTTTAAAACCTAAGGTTAAACAACGCTAAATGTGTTAAGTTCAAGCAAGAACAGAGTCTCGTTCTTCAGCACACTGAAGACACTGTAGCCCATGTTTCATCTTCCTCCGAAGGCTTCATCTTCATGTTGAATCAGAGGAATGACAAGATAGGGCCTGGTGGAACACCACAAAGGTGAGCCCCCAAAGAGAAAGAGCAGTCTTCCATTTCTATGAGAGGAAAAAGCTGAACTATTCTAAGGCAATTACTTCCACCTCTGCCAAATCCAGCAGAGACGTACAAAGCACCTTGTAGTTGATTGTGTCAAAGATTGCTGAAAAATGTAACAGAGCTAGCAGAGACATCTTGTATTGCTGTTTCCATACTTGTCCTGGTCTGAAACCTGATTGTCTGAGGTTAAAAGATTGGAAAGTTTCTCTACTACTTATCTTCTTAATTATTTTCCCCAAAAAGAGAAGTTAGAGGCTGGGTAATAGATAATGATGACACTCGTGTTAAATGGTTTATTGAACAAGAACCATAGTATTGGATCTTTGAGGTTTTATTGGCAGTTTGCCCTCCCTTTCGGAGACACTAATGATCACCTCCAAAACTGAGCCACCTGAGTCATCCAGACTAGCTCAGCTATACATGCCAGACTGAGTACTTCATCTGGCATGGTGGTGGTTTTTATTAATGATTTGACCTCACAATGAGTAGCATGAGTTGAAGTCCCAGGTTATTCTGTGCTGTTGTCCTAGTCGGTAACCAACAGGTCTTGGTACAAGCTACATTCATATATAAATTTTAAAATCTAGTTTGGCACCCTGAATTTATGTTGTCATTTAAGCTCAGCTGCTCAAAGGTTGGAGTCGTGTCTGCCCAGATCTTTAATCCTGATTTAAAATTATACTTGCCCTTGAGAGTTAAGTAAGAGCCTCCCACTCCTAAAGGTTTTACTTGTACATCACCTTTTCATGTTGATTTAGCTGATACTATCATGATACCTGCAGGTATCTGCAAAATGTAAAATCTGTGATGGGGACAAAAATGAAAATCATTAGCGTATTGAACTTGCACCAGAACTGTAGTGAGCAAAATGGGATTAGCCATAGAATGACAAGCGGCTCTGTTTTAGTTTCTGAAAAATATTGTCCACAGGCATGCTACAGGATTCCAGTTTGTTTTTTCTAATGGAGATCTGCTATTTGAGACCTTAAGGATTTGTTCCTGAAACAGCTGTCACTTCAGTTGGGTGATAAGGTGCACAGGAAAACAGAGATATCAGTTAGTCTGTTGTTGCTCTTAGTTTCAGGGGTTCTGTTTTCTGGAAGTCGGCTGCTTTGCATACTGTGGGTGCGATAGTAACTTTCCTAGATGGAACCTTGTGTCTTAAATTTAGATCTCATTTGAAAAATTTGAAATTTGCATAGTGGGTATAACTTCTGTTAAAGTTTGCCCAAATGGAAAAAGGCACCATGATCTGTAGTGGTGTATAAACAAAAATGTAGTGCCAAATTTTCAAAAGCTGAGATCTCTGTATTACCCACATTTGTGTTTACCTCTAATTGCATATGCACTTAGTTAATGCATATGCAGGTGAAAGTATCCCCATGCATGCAGTTAGTCAGTTTGAGCACCTAATGTGAAGTATTCATATGAATTCCCTGCCCTTTTGAAATATGGCCCTTACAGTATAATAAAGTGCTTGTTGATGTGCTTTTAAATCCGTTCTGTGTTGCTTTGTGGATGGTTTCGACTGTGTTTTTCTTTGTAAGAATTTTCTAGTTCGGTGTGTTAGAGAAGAGAATTCTTCACCCAGTTGGCTACCAGATGCTGTAAATTTTTTTAAAAAGAAAAGGAGTACTTGTGGCACCTTAGAGACTAACCAATTTATTTGAGCATAAGCTTTCGTGAGCTACAGCTCACTTTTTTAGCTTTTCATGTATGACAAACTTTCTTGAAAAAAATAAAACAAAAAAGATCTTGCTGTCAGGAGAGTTACCGAGGAAGACACTATTAATTTTAGAGACTAACCAATTTATTTGAGCATGAGCTTTCGTGAGCTACAGCTCACTTCATCGGATGCATGCCGTGGAAACTGCAGCAGGCTTTATTTATACACAGAGAATATGAAAAAATATGAAAAAATACACATTGTGTAAAGAGTTGTCACTTTGGATGGGCTATCACCAGCAGGAGAGTGAATTTGTGTGGAGGGGTGGAGGGTGAGAAAACCTGGATTTGTGCTGGAAATGGCCCACCTGATGATCACTTTAGATAAGCTATTTACCAGCAGGACAGTGGGGTGGGAGGACGTATTTTTTCATATTCTCTGTGTATAAATAAAGCCTGCTGCAGTTTCCATGGCATGCATCCGATGAAGTGAGCTGTAGCTCACGAAAGCTCATGCTCAAATAAATTGGTTAGTCTCTAAGGTGCCACAAGTACTCCTTTTCTTTTTGCGAATACAGACTAACACGGCTGTTACTCTGAAAACTATTAATTTTGTTTGAAGAGATGTCCAATATATGTCATTTCAGAAAGTGGAGTCCTGTGGGGCATTGTGTAGATATATCAGTATGAAGTCTCATTTGCCAGCTGACAGTCCAACCTTCAAGCAGATTCATATCTCTATGAAACTGTCTGTCACCTGCTGCTTGTTCTATGTTCAGTATGCATTTCCTGTTGAATTTTGAGTATTACCTCTTCCCCCTCTCCTCCCCCCCTTGTTGTGGCTAATTGCTCAGTTCTTTGTGAAGCAAAAGTACTATTTAGGTTTTAGAACATCTTCATTTAGTTTTAGTTCTTCCCTTCATTGGGATACCATTTTTTGTCTATTAAAGCCTGATTGCCTGTTCTCTATTGTTTTTCTTTACCATTCTACTGCTCCTGTTTGTGGAGCTCTGTTCTCCTGGGCCTCCTAACTGGAGAACTGCTCCTTCAGTATCAACTTTAGTGGCTCCTTTTCCCAACTCCTTTGTGCATTCAGGTCCTTCTTTAAACACTCTCCGGAGTTCAACCCTCTCCTCTTTTTATCTCTTGGTGATCTCATCCTCTTGCATGGTTTCAGCAACCAGACAGATAGGTCCTCAATTCACGCTATCACCCCCCTCTGTCCAGCAGTGCATCTTCAGCTGTACTGCTCACTAATCAAAAACAGTCTCCAAAACTGAACTTCTTTCTCATCTTGAAAGCTCTTCTAACCTTCTTGTCTCAGATTCTGAACCTGTTACCTCTGACTTTCTTCTTCGTCTAATCCCCATAACCACCATCATGGAGTTCTGGCACTTTCCTTTTCAATATCACTACAGTCTGCTCATTCTTCATTATGCCTGCTGTTGAGACCCTTGTCCAGGCCTTGTTGATCTGTTGGCTTGATTACAGCTCTGTTTGCTGTCTTGGGCAATCCAGGTTTGCTCCCCACGGAGTTCTAGTGCAAGTCTTCTAGTTCTCATCCAGCACACACCGTCTCTTTTTCCTCCTTGATACTTCTTCAAATCATGTTTTACCAAGACACCAGGCCCTCTGATCTCTGAAGAACACTTCAGTGCAGCAGACTTCATCTGGTTTATTTTTACTCCAGTTATTCTAGAAACTAGTATTTGAATAAGAGCTCTTTCTCCAATAAGCAATCTCCTGCTTAATTCTTCAATGAAGTTATATGTAGGTGTTTGATGCTGCACTGTTGCCATGTGAGTTGTGAGGTTGTAAATTCTAAAATGGACTACAAGGAGCCTTTGTTTAATCATAAATATAAATATCATATTTAACAAAAGGAACTAGGAAATCATAAATAGCATGTGCAGGTATAAGTGCATTTTGTTTTTATGGGGTTGTTTTCAGTGTGTGGTATATTTGGAGTTGAAGGTATATTACTGCCATTGTAGTTGGTGGAGATACACTAGTACACAAGAGAGGAGAATTGGGTTAGGAGATACCCATTTACTTTTACCAAACGCTCATTTATATTTCAGATACTAGTTACCTTCTGATTCTTCATGGTAGAAAGATTCCATGTTGATAACCGTGTATACATTATTCCTATAAATAAGCAGGTACTCTCTTATGGGTACATATTTAATTCTTACTCCCAGTTATACTGTTTCCTGTATTTGCCTAGGTTCTCCATTAACATCTCTTGATTTTTGGTGCACAAGATAGGTTGGGAAACTATTTAAAGTATTTTTAAATTGAATAAATGTCTTCTCTCTTCTGTGGTTCTGCCAATTCTTTGTATACGGTGTACTTAAAGTATCACAATCTCTGCCATAATAGATACTGTAATTCAGTCTTCAGCTGTGTTAATTCTTTCCTGAACAGGCCAATTGTGCCGAGTTCCGCTGCATTAACAGAGCAGTCATGTTATGTGGACCTGTTTCCTCTGGGGAGTGGATTTGTACCACCTGATCTCTTTCCCTGGAAATGCAGGTTGAAAAACTTGAAGGTGTTTGAGATAATAAAAATATGGGGTTTCACCTGTATTCAGACAAATTCTGGCTTGCACTGTGCCAGTGCCCCAGGCCTAAAATGCAACAGAAAAGCCAGAACAGCGGAGGAGTCAACTCCACGTCTCCTGTGCTGTGTGATGCAGAGCTCTGCTGTGATCAGGTGCTGCTCATCACAGAGGAGTAATGTTGATGGGCCAAGGGTGTGGCCAAGTGGTTCTATGCACATTGTAGACCCACTGTCCCTAAACTCTTAAACTGAGGGCACAGGCAGACTGCATCTGCCGCTTCTTGCGGCAGCCAGTAGTGGTGCTTGTGGCCTAGCAGTGCAGGTACCAGGGACCTTTCTGGCAGAGTGAAAGGAGGAGTGTGTGTTTTTCACCACTCCCTCTGCCCAAACCCCAGCGTGTTTTCCACAGGTAATTAAGGTTTTGCTCGCAGCACCCGTATTTGGCTCTTGGCCTTTTAGAGCCCTTGAAAAAAGAACAATACTTTTACAAATTTACCATATTTTAATATATGATGCAAATATGCTAACTTTGCCTATCTATGTTCATATGTGCACCTGCAGTTTTATATTTGTATATGTAAATTTGTATAGAGAAGCTAATCCCTTTTTTACAGCTATTGCAAATGTTTGTAGAAAGATGAAAGTGTGTTTATGCATATATGCACTGATGAGTTACTGTTAGAGCTGTAGAGCACTATGGCTTATGCTTTTTTCTCTTTCACAGAAATTACCTATTACAATATGGACATGAGTAAAAAGACAGAACCCCCTGTGTCTGTAGAAATGGTACAACAAAGGGCGAACCCTGATCACGCTCCTGGATCAATTTACGTTCCAGAACAAGGTGGTTACAAAGAGAAATTCGTAAATACAGTGGAGGACAAGTATAAATGTGAAAAGTGTCATCTCATATTGTGCAATCCTAAACAGACGGAATGTGGACACAGATTCTGTGAAACCTGCATTAATGCATTGTTAAGGTGTGTGTTTCTTAGTATGTTAAAAATGTTAATATGATTGAAAAATTCTGACCTTCTGAAACAGGTTAAACAAATGTCTATTTTTCCATCTTGTCTTGAATGTAAAAAATTTTTGAACAATTTGAAGATTATAGGGCCTGAGATGAAGAGTGCAAAATATCTAATTAATTTTCCATTAATTTATTTTTTCATGAGAATGCTGAGTTATGCAACTATTCATGGTAACATGAGAATAAAAATGCAGCTGTTCTCTTTAAAAAGTAAAAAAAAAAAAATAATAATAAAAATCTAGCTTTTTAGTAGTACCTGGCAATTTCAATACGTTTCATTTGAATCTCAGCTCTGATACATTGCTGCTGATAGTATTCGGTACACATTAGTTTGAGTTTTGAAATAACAATAAATGCATAGCACTTGGTATGTTCAAAATATTGCACAAACTTTAATCCAAGCTGCACACCTGTGGAGTAGATATTTAATAATATCCTCTTTTTATTGATGGGGAAACTTGCAGCAGAGGAAAGAAGTGACTTTCCCCAGACCACCTCCTTCATCAGGAACAGAGCAGAGATAAAATTTGGGAATTTTCTTCCCTCTACTTATTCTCCATAACCATTCTGGCTCTGTGTATGCAACAGACTATATTTCATTGTGGAAATATAGCATTGTTTCAGAGGTTGTGTGTGCAAGGCTAGTGGAGTTAGATATGTTTAAGTAACACATCCTTTTCTCTCTCCTATTCAGTGCATCACATTTATAATAGGAAAAATAGAGTTGTTGTGATACGTATATTATTTTCTGATAAATTGCTGTTTGTGCCAAGAAATCTAGTAATTTTTCTGAATATACATTTTTAGGAAGCAGTCGTCTGTGGTTAATAAGAGGTATTAGTTACAAATATTTCACATCCACTGTCAACATACAGCTAAGAACACACGGATTATATGCTAATGAGCTGTGCACTCTCAGGGTCATCTGAGGAGAAACTTCAGTGAAACTATCTGCTCAGTATGCAGCAGTAGTTTAAAAGAGCAAATAGGATGCTTGAGTGAGTTCAGTAAAAGCTAGAAAATGATGACATTGTATCACACAGTATACACCCTCGTGGAATACCGACTCCAATTTTGTTCTCTTCGCCTTAAGAAAAATATTGAGGCTATTGAAGCCGTGAGGCAATGAAGATACTCTGAAGCATGTTGAGATTTACATACCATGTGCAATAACAAGGAGTAGGATTAGTTAATTGGGACGGGGTGGGATTTGATTGGAATATTCAACCTGTGAATGACAGCGACAGTTGATCAGTAATTCCTTTACAGTGACCCATAATATTAACAACAGCAATAACTTATTTATACTGTATAAGTCACTTTATAAAAATAGAATAATTTAGCTGTTATACAAGAGATTACAATCCAAACACAAATAAAGGCAACTAAGAGAGGGAATAGGAATTAATAATCGAGGGAAAATTAGTGGGAGACGTGACGGGGGGGGGGGGAGGGATATGAGGTAAACTCAGGTTTCCTTGAAATAATATTTCATGGCCTATATAATCATGCTGTAGAAATCACTGACATAGGAGGTTGAGTCAAATTATGCCTGGATTTTAAAAAAGAGCTAGGTATATAATAGACACTAATAATCTTTGTGTATGCATGCTGAAATACTGAGAGGTAACCAGAGCTGCTAGATCAGGTGTGCTGTAGAAGCTAGGAACAGATGTTATTTTTTCCATGTAAAGCATTGAACAATTGGCTGGAAACATTATGGTGTGGGGTTTTTTTGTTTTTTTTTTCCCCTTCCTCTGGAATGCCAGGTACAGTCCCCAGGCTGAATGGACCAATGGTTTCATCCATTATGGCTGTTCATATTGTTCCCATAATTTATGGTGTATAAACACATCTAAATTGCTCTTTGTATTTTATGAAGAAATAAGTAGATGTTTAAAATGACTATATTCAAGGCAAGAAAGTATTATTTGGTGCTTTTTAAAGATGGAAAAATCCTGGCAGAGGAAGTCTGTACTTCATTTTATGCTGCTATTAAATAAGGGTTTTTTTTATTAGTTAAAAATGAATTTTCCATTGTAAGTGGAAGCTGAATTTAACTGTTTACTCAGTTTTCAAATTCTCTTGAAGGATTACTTTATATTTTGTTTTCTTTAATGTTAGCAGCATTTGTTGTTCCATTTGATTCTATACTAACTTTCATTGAGCCATACCTTCTTAATCATTAACCTTTTTAAATACTTCGAGCAATTATAATTAAACAAGACGCCTTTGATTTACTAGCACCAATCTAAAATCTGATAAATACAGAAGATTCAAAGTGGAATAGAAAATAATTTGTCTATTTTCTCTCTCCAGTTCTTCTAGTCCAAAATGTACAGCGTGTCAAGAGAACATAGTTAAAGATAAGGTATTGTTGTTAAAATAGTCTCTTATTCCTAATATTCAGTTGCTATGATTTATTTAAAATGTTTTTCTGCTTTACAGAATCCTTTTTAAAGTGTTTTAGTACTGTTTCTTGGGGAAAAATGTTATTGTGCAATTTGAACCTAGTATGTCTTACAGCATGACAAAGTAGTAACCATACAGGATTGGAAGCCTTTATGCCTGTCGATCACGATCGACTGGTTGATCTTGGAGGCTCTGCCATTAGATTGCTATCTCTGGGCAGCTAAGTCTCCTCCAATCCTGACCGAATGGCCCTGAGTTCCTCCAGGCTCGCCTGAGTGCCACTCCAGGTGAATCAGTCAAGGAGCTCAGTTCAATCAGGCAGGTTGCCTGTCTGCTGTGGCCCCACTCTGCTCCCAGAAGCAGCTGGCTGCTGGCATGTCTCTCTGACCCGTGGAGGGGAAAGGGGCAGTGGGTCTCTGTGGGCTGCCCACTCTTGCAAGCACCGCCCCCGCAGCTCCCATTGTCCGGGAACCAAGCTGCAGGGACAGTGCTGGGGACAACACACAGAGCCCCCCCCCACGTCCCCCAGGGCCACAGAGAAGTGCCAGCAGCCAGCCGCTTCCAGGAGCAGCATGGGGCCACGGCAAGCAAGCAGCCTGCCTGAGCCCCGCTGCGCCGCCTACCGGGAGCTGCCTGTGTTAAGTGCCTCCCCGCCGGAGCCTGCACCTCACAGCCCCTCCCACACCCCAAGGCCCTGCCCCAGCCCGGAGCCCCCTCCTGAATCCAAACTCCCTCCTTCACCCCAACACTCTGCCACAGCTCAGAGCTCCCTCTTGCACCCAAGCTACCTCCCAGAGCCCACACCCCTCACCCCCTCCTGCACCCCAAGCCCCTGAACCAGCTCGGAGCCCCCTTCTGCACCAAACTCCTTCCCAGAGCCCACCCCCCTCACCCTCTCCTGCAACCCAACACTCTGCCCCAGGCTCAGCCAATGCATACCCCACAGTTGAGAATGTTACACTGATTTGTGACAATCCCTGAAGGATTTTGGATCTGTAAATCACAAATGACACTAATAAAAAGTAAAACTCATGAAATGTCCAGTGGATTCTGTGAGATTAGGTGCAGTGTGACCACATGACCCCTGCACCCAAACTCCCTCCCAGACCTTGTATTCCTCATTCCTGCACTCCAATTCCCTGTCCCAGGCTCAGCTCAGAGCCCCCTCCCACACCCCTGCTCCAGCCCGGTGAAAGTGAATGAGGGTGGGGGACAGTGAGTGATGGAGGGAGCGAGGAATGGAGTGAATGGGACGGGGCCCTGGGGAAGGGGCGGGGTAGATCCTGGGTTGATCTTAAATTCAAAAAGTGATCTTGTGCATAAAAAGGTTGGAGACCACTCCTTTACATGCATGGTTAAGAAGTTTATTTCATTAACATCCTTTTTTCCATTTTTTTCACCCACACTTTAAACAGGGTCTTGACTATGTAATGTTTCATCAGTGTAAAGAACGTTCTTTTTAGATAGTAATGACCATTTACTCAGTTCTGACACCTTGCTTATCAAAGCTTTGAGATGAGTTCTATACTGATGTAGATACTCCCTTACTCTCGAGAGAGATGTTGGGTATATCAATCTCTCCGTAGCCTTTTTCACAAAATTGTTCTCTTCCAGGAAGCAGAGAGCTCTGTGGAGTGCTGTGTTGTAGGCAGTGTAGCTAACTATACAGGGTATCTTCCTACCACTGCGACCCCTTAGTAGAAACACATCTGTTACACTTAGGTTTAGGTCTTCCTCAGTGGCTTTCCTCCTATTTAATGACATCTATATCCAATTTTCTGTATTTATAAGTTAAATCAGATTTTTATTTTTTATTTTTAAAATAGCTTTTGCGTTAGACTCTGTTCGTCTTGTTACCTCATCCCTACAGTCATTCTGTTTTGTGTATCATAGAGATTGAGGTGTCTGGGGCAGGGATTATCATCTGTTACTTCTCTGAACAGTGCCAAGCACAGTGGGGCTGTTCTGGGGTTTCTAGTTGCTGCTGTCAGACAGATGATTTATAATAATAATAAAAATGTCCAGCCAGGTCATCACCTTAATGTAACATTCCCCATTATCTCTCCCGCCTAAAAAACCCCAGACAGACAGACACCTGGCAATATATGCCGGGAAACCTCAAATACCTTCAACTTTTCCTACAAGCACAGGAGGAGGAAACTAAGGAGAATGTGGATTATTGAACACATACCAGACTTACTGTGCAAGTCAGTTGACTATTTTCTGTAAAACTGAAATTCCACGCTAACTTCTGCTTTTCACAAAATGGAGCAGCCCAAAGGCTTTTACAAAACTGTCGAAACACCTTGTAAAATTATTCCAAAATCTCATTCCATTATCTTTATTATGATATGCAAAACTGCAGCCTCTTTAAATTGTTTGAATTATTTTGAAAAAAAAAATTACAAAAATCCATGTTACATAGATTATTTGTGTGAGGAAAAAGTGCCAGCTCATTAAACTTAACTTGGTGTCCGAAAAGCATACAAAACTCTTTCTGCTTCCTCTAACTACCGCAGTGAAGATTCTGTGATCAGAATTTTGCTTTAATTTTATTACTGTTGCAATAGGCAAAATAATTTTCATGCAACTACAGTAGAACCTCAGAGTTAGAAACACTCAGGAATGGAGGTTGTTCATAACTCTGAAATGTTCAGCACTCTGAACAAAATGTTATGGTTGCCCTTTCAAAAGTTTACAACTGAACGTTGACTTAATACAGCTTTGAAACTTTACTATGCAGAAGAAAAATGCAGCTTTGGCTTTATTTTTTTTAGTAGTCGATGTTTAACACAGCTCTGTACTGTATTTGCTGCTCTTTTTTTTTTTTTTTCGGTCTTGTCTCTGCTGCTGCTTGATTGTGTACTTCCAGTTCCAAATGAGGGGTGGGGTTGACTAATCAGTTTATAATTCTGGTGTTCATAACTTTGAAGTTCTACTGTATGTTATCTCTGCAGTGCTGACAGCATTATAAGCTTGCTTTCCCAGAAAAGTAGCCAGAGGTGTTGGCAAACTGCAACTGATTAAAAGATTGTACTCTTTTCTATTGGACTCAGAACTAGCCATAATTATCCGTGTATTCATGATCTTCAGACCTGCTTTATTGCAACTTGTATCTAGGAATGAAGCCACACCCTGTTTTCTGTTCTTTTTTAAAAATAGTCTTCATGGCATAAAGTATATCAACTTCTCTTATCAATTCAGATTGCTGTGAGCGTGTTGCTCTGATGCTTTCTTTCTGCCTTGTCTTCCAAGTGAACACAGATGTCACTTCACAGTCTCTATGGATGTTCAAAGCCCTTGATGGACTTGTTCCTGCTATCTGAGATGTCACCTCTCCCTCCATGACCCCCAACAACAGCTGTGTTCCACTGGGAATATGAAACTGTTGCCCAATAAGTAGAGGCTTGCAAGTGCAAGATACTGACCTTTCACAGGAGCCAACCTAAACTGTGGAACTCATATCTCTAAAAGACAGGAAAGACCACTGACATCGCTGTGTTAAGAACTAAATGCAAAAGTCATCTCTTTAACTTTAACAAAGCCTCATATGTTCTATATATGGAAACACTAATGAAGCTATATCTTCAATAAAATAGGAAGGAAGAAAAAATAAGATTGTTTATTTGGATACTATGGTTTGGAGACACGTAAATATCTAAATAGATAAGTACCTGCCAAAAAGTTTAGACATTGCTTCACGATTGTCTGATTATTGCTGTTCTCTCTCTCCAGTTTTCTACAACTCAGTTCAGTCCTTTGTGGTTTTTCTAACTGGGAGCTATCTGATCACTGTCTTGGCATATCTATTTTTATTGCTGGGCATGCTGTGCTCTGATGTATGCTTTGTTACTACATATAGGAGGCTCTCTTTTATTCTGTTTTAATCACTAAGTTCTTTCCTCATTTGCGAAAATTTGTTTTACCCCTAGTCTTTCCCCCAGCCTTGAGTGACTTAATTTCCCATTTAAAAAAATAGCTTCTGTGGGTGAGAGAGACAAGCTTTCAAGCTTACACAGAGCTCTTGTATCTCTCTCCAACAAAAATTGGTCCAATATGATAAATAGAAAAATATTTAAAACTCAAAAAGTGGGAGTAGAGGAAGGCTTTCAGTCCTCTTTATATACCAGAAAGAATTTAAAAAAAAAAAAAGAGAGGCAGGCCCTATTTTTTTTTCTTTGTTAGGTTGCCTCACAGTCTGTGAATTGTGTGGTTTTTTTTTCTGGTTTACAGTGTCAGTCAGCTCCCTGCACTCTGAGCCTGAACTAATATTGCTATTGTGGAATTGTTTTTAAAAGTATTTTCACTTTATTTGAAGTTATGTTCTTAAACTGTTTTTAAATCTCTAAAGCGAAGTGGCTTCAAATTACAGGTATTTAAGGATAACTGCTGTAGGAGAGAGCTTCTTGCCCTTCAGATATATTGCAGAAATGAAAACAAAGGCTGCAATGAACTACTAACGCTGGCACAACTACTGGTAAGCACTGTGATGCCATCACAAGCTTTCTTTCAAATTAAAGAATGGGAAAATCTACAGAAGTCAACTTTAATCCACCGAGTTCCTGATTAATCAGTGATGTGAGCTAATCTGACTGTTTATAGAAGTTATCATAAATAGTGTTTTTGAAGCTCTACTTTTAATTGATCTGTCAAGAATCTTCGTCATAGACCAAAATTTTTGGTTTGGGCTGCCTAAAAATCCTTCAGCCGGAGTCCTATGTTCTTAGTATCTATGAAAATCAGGCTACTTATTTAGGTGCCTAAACTTTAGACTCTCCGTTTGGAAAAGTTTGGCTATAATGTTCAGATTTTATAAGAGCAAATCTCACATTCTCATTTGGAAAACCTGTAACATGCAGTAGCTTTGCAGACCTGGAAGGCTGATATGTATGTGGTTTTTCACTGTGCTATTTTTTTTGCTATTTCATATATTTTCTTTTTGAGTTTGAATTCCTGTTTGATATTTCATTGTTAGCAGTTTTGGGCCTCTAATATAAAGGTTATTCCACTTATACTTGAAATTGTGATGCTTCTGGTACTTCTGAATATCTAAGATAATCTGAAATTTTGGCTCTTCAAGACATAACATAGCAGTCATCTGAGGGTCAGATTCTAACTTCAGAAATACGTATCTCAGTAAATCCATTACTGTGTAGTCATGCACAACTGCGTTAGCAGATGTTCTGAGGTACAGCATGGTGCACATCTAAGATTAGACTCTGGTCCTGAGTTTATTTTGGGAGAGTTATCTTTCATGGGTATGATGAGAAGAAACATGTAAAATTTCATTAACTTGATTGTTTTATCTTACAGACGCATTTGAGAAATGACTGTCAGTTTGAAGAACTTTCATGCCACCGTGCTGATTGCAAGGAGAAAATACTGCGGAAGGACTTGCCAGACCATGTAGAAAAGACCTGTAAATATCGGGAGACTACATGTAAATACTGTAAAAGCCAAGTCCCAATGATTACATTACAGGTGCAGTGTTTTCTTCCATCACTAAAATCAGTAAATTACATGTAATGTAGAATGACCAATTTTCACGTTTCTTTTTCAGCAACCATCAGAGGTATTGGGCTTTCAGTCTTGTATAAGGCAAAATTTGCTTCAGCACTTTTCAATTCAAAAGGAAAATATTCTAACTGTGAAGATATATTTGCTGTCGAGGAAGTTGTCACAGCCCAAGTGTAAATTAAATTGAACAGGAAACATTTGAACACCAGAAATTAAAAAAAAAAAACCAAAAACTGTTTCTTTCTAAAGTACAGTCTTCACATGATGCAGGGAATAACTGCTACATTACAGTAATTTTTTGGCATACATTCTTCTATTCCATCCTATTTAAATTGGTATATTGTGCAAATCTACCATCCTAACAATATACCGTCAAGCAGGAGTATGTGTTTCAGAGGAATAGCACATTACCATTTTTCCTTTGTTTGGTGCCTGTGTCATCCAGAACAACTTTACGTCACCTTTGCAGTTGTGCCAGGGAATTAGATACTCTTGTATAAACTGGCAAGGAAGAAGGAAGAAAATGAGCATAACATCAAATTCAATAATACCTACTGTCTCTGCATATCATGTACCATATGCAGTCATATTTAGAAAGCATTATTATTATTTTTGGCCCAAGAGTAGGGTGTCTGGTAAGCAGTGTGTTATAAGTGGGATAGAACTATAGGATAGAGATTGGGGCTACCATTATGGTCAAGTGGGGCAGAATTTGTGGTGGTTCAGTGGCTTGGATTTGTATGTATGTTATCACACTCCTGCATCTTATGATATTGAGCCCCACTCTGATATATATTCACTGTATTTATTTTTAATATATTTGTGCAACGTTTCCATGTCTACAGCTCCCTGGACCTCTTAGTGAATGGCTAGAACTTTCCACTTCCTAGTAATTATGTTCTTAGCTATTACTGTTAGATGACGACAAAGCTCACAGGGGTGTATTTGTGAAAATACAAAGCAAATATATGTATGTTAACAGGAGGCATTGGTGATTTATTTAATGTGATTTGTATAGAGGCATCTTAGCCTCTAACCCTGTAGGCATTACTATACGGAGACAAATATATAAATAAAATATGGGAGAAAGGCATCAGAATCTCTATTGTGTATATACAACATCTGCCTTTTTCCCACATGTTTGTCCAGATTTAGTAAGTGATATGAACCAGTAGATGACTTTCTAAAATACTCAGGGGTCTACCCCGCAGTGACTGCCTAGGTTCATCTTTGGTACAGCTATCTTTCCGTATCTGTCCAGTACATTTAAGGGGTTCCTGTAAGCTGTGGCAGTGCAATCTTATTTTTATACAACTGGTCATTCCTTCTGTTCACTCAGCTCTCAAAACTGTTACGGGAAAACTTGAAAGCCTGCTATCTTTAGGCTTGAATTGTTGGGGATATGGCCAAATTGAAATGTCTAAAGCCATTCTGCACTTAATTTTTAGGGGTTAAGTATTGTGTCTGTAGAGTAAATCTTAGTGATTCTTTAAATATGTTCATACCAAATCCAGACTGGGTTCCTGAATATCTCATATTTTTTATTCAGGGAGCAGAAAAATTAAAAGGTCTAGTCTTATGAAAGTGAGATTTGAATAACAGAAGCAGAAGTTTCTCAGCTTCTCTTGGTGCATTTCCTGAAACAACTTAGTTATGCATTTTTGTCTATAATTATGTTACTAGACTTTAATCTTTCAAGAACTGTATTTTTATATTTTAATTCCTATCTTTAACAAGACCCACAGTTACTTTTGATTTACTCATACTGTTTTCTGTAGTTCTAGGGGAAAAAAGGAAAAATTTTGAGCAAGTATTTTCCCAAAAACTTGATAAAATGAGAGCATTCTAAAAAGTGTAACTTCATCAGAGACCATAGTATTTTTTCAGGACCCACAAAGGGAATGCACTTCATACTAAATAAAGTTGTATACTGAGAGGTCTAATTTTACATCAGTGGTTCCCAAACTTTTATACTGGTGACCCCTTTCACATAGCAAGCCTCTGAGTGCGACCTCCCTCCCCCTTGTAAACTAAAAACACTTTTAAATATATTTAACACCATTGTAAATGCTGGAGGCAAAGCGGGGTTTGGGGTGGAGGCTGACAGCTCTCGACCCCCCCATGTAATAACCTCGTGACCTCCCCGAGGGGTCCTGACCCCCAGTTTGAGAACCCCGGTTTTACATGTAGTAAAAATCTGAGGTATTAGCCAGTCCTTTTCATATTTTGCTTCTTTATGAACTTCTTAACAAGAGCAAGTTTGTAAGTACAGTTCTTCTTATGCCTGTACCAGCTGCTACTGTCCTGGACATTGAGATATCCCTGAGAAGTGTCTTGTCCCCATGAGAGCCTATGGTCACTAAGGTTTAGTTTCCAATTTGGTCTAATCACAGATGGTAGGACAAGCTAATTGAACAAATGGGAAAAATCTTCCCTTGCTTTTCATCCAACATTTTATTTTAAAATGATCATTTTATTTTAAAACATTTTGATTTTAGTGATCAATCTGTAGATCTCAAATTAAAACTTTAAGTGCTTATCCTGGAGAATTGAAAGGCCCTGTAAGGTTAAAGGAGAGTGACAAGAGTTTTCGGATGTAGCAAGTGGTGTTATAGATGGCAAGCAAATGCTCTGTGATTAGTGTAGGGGAAGGCAAAAACGTTTCAATTCTGTTGAAAATTGTGGTTAAAATGAAGCACTGAAGCATAAAAAGGGGAGAGCAGGAACCTTTGTAGAGTTAGACCAATGCCTGCTTGTTGTAGGAGATCAGCAAATCAAAAGTGTTAGGTGTTCCTATATTCAAAATATTAATGAAACTAATAATTTGCAACATAGGACCAGCTTCCAATCATAGTGGTTTTGGTGTTTCAGGGGCGCAACAATAGCCACAGCATTAATATCCTGGAGGAGCAGAGATCAGCCACTGATCATGCCATAAAACAACAATGCCTACATTCTTTTAAAAGCCTGGAAGAATGTAGTGTGTGAGATTATACAAATGCTGATAAATTTGGGTTTATTTTGGAATATTACCTGACTATACTTGAGTACCAAGACTTAGTCTGGTTGTAACCAGACCACTCAGTTAGATGAAAGAAAGATTTGCTTTGTGTAGTCCATCTGCTCACCCTGAGCTTAAGTTCATCTCTGTTGGCCTGTGCAGACCATCAGGTTTTTAAGCACATTAATAAGTCAGGCAGGCATTTCAGGGACTTGAACAGAAAATGAAAAGCAGCACAAACATTTTTTCGAGGCTGTACAAAGAAAAAAACCAAAGGTATGCAAATGGAAACAAAAATAATTTTTCTTGTTTCATGTGTGGTTCATGTCTTCATAGAATCTGCCTGCTCTGCAGCGTAGGAAATCCCCTTTATGGCTGACAGACTATTTAGATAGTGATATGGACTTGCAATTAAAATTTTAAAAAGCACAAGTATTTGTCTAGTCTATACTGCAGTGCTTTATCTCTCTAGGTGAATTCATTTCTAAATGCAATTTTATTTCATTTTATTTGAAGCAAACATAAAGCTTTTGGTATAATGCAATGTATTCCACGGTCCAGTGTGTCTTTCTGGCAGACAAAATTGCTCATTCTTCAAAGCAAAAACAGAAGTGAAAATTGTATTTTATTATTAAAGAATCAAAGTATTATACAGAAAAAGAGAATTTTTAAAATTGTTATAAAATGGGTTTGCATGCTGCGTTTGCTATTCTGAAAACCTTGTTATCCTAGCCTGATTTAAGGCAAGATTATGTGCAACCTGCATCTCACATCATATGGAAGAGTTGAGAGCAGCTTCCATGGAGAGTGGGTGCCTAGGGATGAGGAATGAGCTCTTCTGGTCAGAATGGAAGTAGTAGTATTCTACTCCTGGAATAGGGACCAAAATCAAATGCATGTTGAAGTCATTGGAAAGACTCTCATTGCTTTCAGGGAGCACAGATTTGGGCCATGAACCAGTAGCGGATTACTCACCTCCTGAAGCAAGGGGGGAAACCAGAGAATTGTCAGTGATTTACATGGTGCCCTTTACTGTGGGCTACAAGTAAACTTTCAGTCTATCCCTTAGTCTTTCAGACCTGTCTGACATAGTGAGAAATGGATGTAAATTAGGAGATGAACACAAAAAATGCACTGTGGTTTGATCAAAAGGAGCTTTAAATAAGCTTAAGTATTTTGATGTATAGTGCAAGAATTCAGTATCAAATGGTAAAGAGACTCAAAATTAAAGGATAATCAAAAGTGAATACCAGTATATGGATTTACAGGGTTCTCTGACATTCAGAAGCATAAATAAGTATAAAGCATAAAGTATTCTTGTCAGCAAGTTAAAGAAGTATGGGCTGGATGAAAGGACTGTAAGGTGGATAGAAACCTGGCTAGATCGTCGGGCTCAATGGGTAGTGATCAATAACTCCATGTTTAGTTGGCAGCCGGTATCAAACAGAGTGCCCCAAGGGTCTGTCCTGGGGATGGTTTTGTTCAATATCTTCATTAATGATCTGGAGGATGGTGTGGGCTGCACCCTCAGCAAGTTTGCAGATGACACTAAACTGGGAGGAGAGGTGGATATGTTGGAGGGTAGGGATAGGATACAGAGGGACCTAGACAAATTAGAGGTTTGGGCCAAAAGAAATCTGATGAGGTTCAACAAGGACAAGTGCAGAGTCCTGCACTTGGGACAGAAGACTCCCATGAACTACTACAGACTAGGGACCAAATGACTAGGCAGCAGTTCTGCAGAAAAGGACCTCGGAGTTACAGTGGACAAGAAGCTGGGTATGCGTCAACAGTGTGCCCTTGTTGCCAAGAAGGCTAACGGCATTTTGCGCTGAATAAGTAGGGGAATTGCCAGCAGATCGAGGGACGTGATCATTCTCCTCTATTCGACAGTACAAGAAGGATGTGGAAAAATTGGCAAGAGTCCAGTGGAGGGCAACAAAAATGATTAGGGGGCTGAAGAACATGACTTATGAGGAGAGGCTGAGGGAACTGGGATTGTTCATTCTGCAGAAGAGAAGAATGAGGTGGGATTTGATAGCTGCTTTCAACTACCTGAAAGGGGGTTCCAAAGAGGATGGATCTAGACTGTTCTCAGTGGTAGCAGATGACAGAAGGAGTAGTAATGGTCTCAAGTTGCAGTGGGGGAGGTTTAGGTTGGATATTAGGGAAAACTTTTTCACTAGGAGGGTGGTGAAGCACTGGAATGGGCACCTAGGGAGGTGGTGGAATCTCCTTCCTTAGAAGTTTTCAAGGTCAGGCTTGACAAAGCCCTGGCTGGGATGATTTAGTTGGGGTCTGGTCCTGCTTTGAGCAGGGGGTTGGACTAGATGACCTCCTGAGGTCCCTTCCAACACTGATATTCTATGATAAACATCTGAAGAGCTTTCCAATGCACTGTATGGTGGTATTGGAAGGAATATCGTCTTGGCAATTATCCTCTTTTTCCAATAATGTGCACTCCCCTACATGCTTCGTGGGATAGAGAACTTTGATTTTATTGAGGTTTTATTGATAAAGGATGATGTAAACTGCTCTTCTTTCCACAGGAAAATATGATAAATCCCTTATTTTTCTGAATCAAAAACAGTTGAGAAATACATATCAACTGAAAACGTAACATCTGTGTTTGTTCTTTCCAAACATTGTACAAACACGAAGTAGCCATGTTAACTGTACTGCTCACTGTATAGCACCATGTGAATATATATTTTTAATTACAGCATGGTAAGTTACTTCTTTTTTCAGGCAAGTCCTGTTATAAAATGGTTTGTAATTTTAAATATTGATAAAGTATAAATTGTAATTTGCCTTTTTTCTTTTCTTTTAGAAACATGAAGATACAGACTGTCCCTCTGTCGCGGTTTCATGTCCTCATAAATGCAGTGTTACATCACTCTTGAGAAGGGAGGTAAGAAGTCATGCCCAGAGTTGTGCTAAAAATTAAATAAATCCCTGTTCAACAGTGTTCACCTTAGAACTTTGTTGTTAGTAAGATCTCGCAAGAATTTTGCCAGAAGCCATTTCCTTATTACGATGTGAGATCTAAAGAAAAGGCTTATCTACCACTACAGTTAAGTGTGATAATTTTTTAATAATTTTTTTAGTGATTTCTTAGGAAATTATATTTCAGAAATTACTTCCTTAATTTTCTGTATTTATTACAAAAAAATTTGTCAAAAAAGATTAGCTTTTATCTCTCTTAATGAAAACTGAGTTAGAAGCACTTATTGAGGCCAGTAGAGCAGAACCTTTGGGTAGTGTTAGGCAGCGTGTATTCTTCAAGTCTCAATATTGAAATAGAATGATAAATCTAAAATATAGTAGCATATACTGACATTAGACATCATATAGCATATAAGCCAGAGGTACATCCTGACCTTAAATGCTGTTTTGATTTTGGTGTCCTCATCTCAGAAAAGATCATAGCAGATATTGAACAGCTGTTGTGTGGAGTTGGTCCATGCAAGAGATTAAAAATATTGTTAAGACTGTTAAATTCGCAAAGAAGGAGAATAAAGGGCCTGACACTTAGATGTCATGGTGGTATAGATGCTTTAGAAATATTTCGGTTAAGCCGATTTAGCTGATGCTTAGTCAGCTAAATGTATACTCAATACGAGGACAAGAGGGCACTTTTGATTAAATTAAGAGGCACCAAGTTTAAATAATCTAAAAGGAAACACTGTGAAACTCACTGCCACAGGATAAATGTTAAGTAAATAGTTTAATCTTATTCAAGAAAGGATTTAATATTTAGTGTCTGTATTTCATACGATTGGGATAAAATTACTGCTTTATGGTAAAATTTACCAGTAACTGAGATAAAGAAGAAATTTCCTCTTGACGTTTGCTATTGCTATAGTGTAAATGGACCATTGGTCTGTTCCAGTATGGCATGACCTGTGATCAGGTGCAACAGGCTACTAAAGCTTCTAACATATGTAGAAAATTCAGTTAATATTTTGAGCCGATAAATTTCTTTTGTATCTTGTGGTGTTTGAATGTATTCCTTTATTTGATCCAGTATTAGTAGTATCTGTAAAGGCTGATGTGCATATTTTTCTAAAAATAAATCCTTTTGTATGATCTAGAATGGGGAGCACATATTTGTCTCCAGCACTCCTTAAAATATTGTCATTTTTTTTAAACTCATTTTTGAGGTATCTTTTTTTCACTGATAACCCAAAAAATCTAATGGAGTATGTTCTCCTGACATAGGAATACATCATTTTAGTGTTACAGTAAGTGAGTAATCCTATTTAGTGCCCAAAGTGTGCCAGGTACTTTCCAACTCTGTCTGCCCCAAGGAATGTGCAATCTAAAATGTATACTAGGCCTTGTGCATTATTAATAAACATTATGCTCTTGAGAAGATGATCTAGGCATCTGTCTAATAATATAAGTGGAGAGCCACCTTTGGGGCTCAGTTCTGCCAGTATATATTAACCAATTGAGATCCTGATTCAGGAAAGCACTCCTTCTCATAACAACACCTATACATGTTCTTAAATCCTACTGAAGTCAATAAGAAATGCTTAATTGCTGTCCTGAGTAGTGAGGGACTTAAGAATGAAGTCCTTACTACTGTGAATTGTCCCATTAAAAACAATAGGTCAACTCACATCAATAAGCACAAGTCTTGATGCGAAGGGTTGGAGGAATTGGATTCTAAAAGTTGTTGGTAGGGTTGGATTTTAACCAGCTGCCATCTTGCCCTGCATCATTTTGTTGACTATTTCATTTTTTCTGATGTTAAGAAAATGAAGCCCAGTTGGATAATTAGGGGCAGCCATTCTAAGGTGATATAGGCAAATGCCTGCCTAACAGTTTGGCACAATACACGACTTTCTCATTCTCAATAGCGTACAAAAAGTGAAAATGATATCTTATAGAATAATCGCAACTCTTAATATGTGTGAATGGTTACTGGTTGACACAGTCCTTAGTTCTGAGGAGGTGAAAGAAGCCGTGCCCCCCCCCCCCCGAAATCTTGTATAGCACATGTACTTTTTCTTACCTGATTTTTATTTTTTTTTCTGAAATGTTTCTTTTGAACTTTCATTGTGAATTTCTACAGCAAGTTGTTAAAACAAAGTAGATGTTGCATATGCCAGGGGGGGATGAGTTAAGTATCTCAAAATTAGATTTGAAAACCCTTGTTTCTTTAGCACCACAGTTTCATATGCAGGCAGGATCAGTTCAGGCCTTTTTCTGGAGGTGGATGAATTGAGGACCAGAGGGCTTACTGTGTGCAGGTCTTTTTAAATATCTTGAACTCAGTGGAGGTATAAGAGTTTACACCAGGTGAGGGTCTGGCCCCTAGGTCCTCTCTGCTCTGTATGGAAATAAAGATCTTAAGGCACTTGTCAGAAGAGATGAGGTTTGTCATGGTGTCCTTTACAAAATGGCCCTTCATTCCAGCTCTTAGGCTGTTTGCATCATTCTGCTGCCCTGTCCCCTAAAAACGGCTGCATTTCATTATGGCTCTGTGTATATACTTCTGTGATTTTATTTTAAAGGACAAATTATTTTCTGTGTTTATCATTCAGAATATTGGATCTGTGCAAAATACAGGCCTTTTCCTACTTTAAAACATTGAATCCTGTGTACTGCATTATAAATGTGACTCAGCTGCACCCTGGTATAAAGTATTTGTCTGTTTCATGCAGTATTTGTTTACAGTCTTCATTGTTTAGTTTTGTTTTATTTTAAATTCTGATATTGAGAATTGCATGTCATGTTTTGACAATCTATTCCTAATGAAACTAGAGTTAGAAAAGGCGTATGTTACTACAGTGAAACTGGTCTTAAGTGACTACCCAACAGACCAGCAAAAATCATTTGTCAAGTAAAGATTGACCTTTAATTAAAGTCAAACAAAAATGTATGGAAAGCCTTGGGTTTCTTTAAAGTGGCATTTTTTTTAATGGGGTTGCCTACAGGAATGGTCTTCAGTGGATGTTTCACTGTATATTAAATGTGTCTCTGTATATTGTATTGGCATGTGCGTGTGGTTACATGTGTATATACAGTTTATGCACTCTGAGTAAGAGTGGAGATAATATGCACACATGTACTGTATGTTTTACAAATGGCACACAATACAAATCTGATAATCTGTGCCCTTTATATGTTCTGAGCATTATCATGCAAACGTTTTCTGCCAAAACTCACATTTTTTTCCTATTGCAGTTGAATGCACATTTGTCAGAATGTATTAATGCCCCAAGTACCTGTAGTTTTAAGCGTTATGGCTGCACTTTTCAGGTCAGTATATAACAATTATACTTCCCAATTGATGAAAGTCTGCAATAAGAAAATTTAACATTTTGACGTGAAAGTTCTGGACTTCTCTACTCTTGGTTAAGAAACATTCATCCAGTTGCATGAGTGATTAAGACTATGCAGCAGGTGTTCGTTTTTGCATATATTTTTATATATATAAAATTATAAAAAGCACATACACATACTGGCGATATCTTGGGATTTCAGTTAGCCAGTTACAGATGTCTGAGATCAGAAGATATTATTACATTAAAAACTTTTCTCTTCTTTGAAATAAGAGAAAAATAGTCATTTTTTTTCTCTCCACAAGCTGTCTAGTAATTTCAGCTGTTCTATGGAAGTTATTTAATTTTTTCCCAAATTAAATTTAATTTCTTCCGTTTGCGCCTGTGAATATATACGATATGATTAAAAATAGGTTGGCCCACTTAGAATGTTTGTTTTATGTACATTCATATATACATATGTATATATGTCTGTGTATGCCTATAGGTGCATGGTCAAATCACAGCATAGAATTAATAAAAATTGTAGATTAAATCCTAGAAGTCACCACAAAGTAAGAAAAAACTTTGTGTAGTTTCAACACTGTTATTTCCATATTTGCAATATCTTACTTTTCATACCATGCATCTGAGAGTGTCAGCGAATTCTGACAGTTTTACAGTAAAAATTTAAAAGCTGCTGACA
This sequence comes from Lepidochelys olivacea, assembly GCF_965140295.1. Lineage (NCBI taxonomy): Eukaryota > Metazoa > Chordata > Testudines > Cheloniidae > Lepidochelys > Lepidochelys olivacea. The sequence continues at coordinate 108,184,690 of NC_140416.1, forward strand.
GGAAAAACGGAATTTATCAAATTAAATGCCATAATTTTGAAGCTCACTGTGACCTATGAAACTAGATTTTTGTGTACATGTGCAATCTCTGTGCAACACTCCTCTAAACCTTCTTTCCCATTGATATCTCAAGGCCTGTTTTAAGTCTCATTGAAGTCAATGAGAGTCTTTTCCCATTAACGTCAAAGGACTTTTGATCAGTCCCTTAATATTCTGCCAGTGTAAAAAAGAAAGCATTCAACAATTTAAACACAAAAAGTACAGTTCCTCTCTCAACTGTAGAAATAATTAATGATGTAGCACTGCCCACTGTTATGTCTTACGTATCACTGTTCATTCTTTTTATGTATGTATATGTGTGTATATATGTACATATATCCACATATATATTTTTGAATATTTTATATAGAGTATATACATTGAAGATCATTGAAACTTTTCCAGTTGCTTGCAACATATCTAACATCTAAACAGATATAAAATGTTTTGCAAAATATTTGCTGAAGTATAGCGTGAAGTAGAAGGTAACATGATCTGCATCTTATGTACTCTGTATATTATCTGTGTGTTTTGTAAACTTACAGTGGTTATTTGTACCAACATTTGCAGATTGTGAGGGGGCAGGAAATCTGAACATCATAAAGCAACAATGGATGTGTCTTGCTAACTTTCTATAATGGCAAATTAGCCACTGTAAACTATTTTAGTTGACAGATTCTACAAAGTTGGCAGTTTCCAGTGATGATAAATGTACCTTAACTGTTTTTCTTTCATATTCACATCAATGGAAACTTTACAGTAATTTATAAAATGGTTAAAGCTATATTTGTGGAATCAGATGTTTGAGTTATGTGACTTGTTTTCTGATTTATTTATTATAAAAGTTTCTAGAGATGGTTCTAAACAATTCATTTTGTAAATCTTTTCTCCACTTTTGTTTCCTCTGATAAATAAGTACAATGGAAATATACAGCAGTTGGATAAAACACTTGTTTTTAAATGTATCTCTCACTTCTTTCATAAGTTCCCAAGTAGATTTCCACTCTATTTATATTTTTTATAAAGTACATCTGTGTACCAAAATATATGTAGTGCTGGTTTTATAGTCTTGTGTTATATTATTGGTTTTTTTAAAAAAGTGAAATTGGCTAAAATGTATAAATTCTTTGTTGTCACAGGGAACAAATCAGCAAATTAAAGCACATGAAGCCAGCTCAGCAGTGCAGCATGTAAATTTATTGAAAGAATGGAGTAATTCTCTAGAAAATAAGGTATATCTTCTACTCACTTTAATTTTCATTAATTTTTTTAAATTCTATAAAAATAGAGGAAAACACTTTTGTTCAGAAGCTGTTTGGAAATACAGCTAAACCACTAGTAGGCTCAAAAAGCGGTAAAATGAGTGTAACATCAATTTTATTACAATAAAAGAAGAAAATTGGCTTCACGAATAAATATGTAATTTTTATTCACGTGTTGCTATGAATTTAGTATTTTAATATTTAAGTTATCAAACCAGCTGACATTAAATTTCTCCTTCAATCCCTTTTTCTTATGAAAGAGACGGTTAGGAAAAGTACTGCAATGTTAGGAGCTGCATCTACCTGTGTATTTTTCTGGAGATCAGATCCTGGAAAACTCCACATACTGAACCGGCTTCATTTTTATTTTAAATTTATCAAGAGCTCTCCAAGCTTCTTGGCCTGAAGAGACTTTTATTAATTGACATTCTGTGTTACTCTCAGGCAGGCTGGTTTCTGTTCTGATGCTGGATCTAACTAAGTTCTCATTGTGCAATGCTCCCTGGGAACTCTTGTCTTTAAAAGAGTTTTGGGGACTTAGGGGAATTTATTGGGAGACCAGATGCGGCAGATCACCTCACTAAGAGCTTCAAGTCCTTTGAATGACTTAATTTAGAGCATTTAAAGCAGGCCTTTCGTAGGCTTTGACTTCAAAATATGTGTCAATGCTGCACCCAATCAATAGTGAAATGAGGCAACCCATTTTAAAGTGACAGGTCTTAAGAGGGTCAGTGTTTTAAATAAAAACATTATTTTGATGGCTTAACCAAATACTGAATTACTTTTAATCCGATGGTTTCAGAGTAGCAGCCGTGTTAGTCTGTATCCGCAAAAAGAAAAAGGAGTACTTGTGGCACCTTAGAGACTAACAAATTTATTTGAGCATAAGCTTTCGTAAGCTACAGCTCACTTCATCGGATGCATTCAGTGAAAAATATAGTGGGGAGATTTATATGCATAGAAAACATGAAGCAATGGGTGTTACCATACACACTGTAACGAGACTGATCACTTAAGGTGAGATATTACCAGCAGGAGAGCGTTGGAGAGGTTTTAGTTGGGGGCTGAAGGTGATGGCTAGTGGCGTTCTCTTATTTTCTTTGTTGGGCCTGTCCTGTAGTAGGTGACTTTTGGGTACTCTTCTGGCTCTGTCAATCTGTTTCTTCACTTCAGCAGGTGGGTATTGTGGTTGTAAGAATGCTTGATAGAGATCTTGTAGGTGTTTGTCTCTGTCTGAGGGGTTGGAGCAAATGCGGTTGTATCGCAGAGCTTGGCTGTAGACAATGGATCGTGTGGTGTGGTCTGGATAAAAGCTGGAGGCATGTAGGTAGGAATAGCGGTCGGTACGTTTCCGGTATAGGGTGGTGTTTATGTGACCATCGCTTATTAGCACCGTAGTGTCCAGGAAGTGGATCTCTTGTGTGGACTGGTCCAGGCTGAGGTTGATGGTGGGATGGAAATTGTTGAAATCGTGGTGGAATTCCTCAAGGGTTTCTTTTCCATGGGTCCAGATGATGAAGATGTCATCAATGTAGGTAACGCAAGTAGAGTAGGGGCATTAGGGGATGAGAGCTGAGGAAGCGTTGTTCTAAGTCCACCATAAAAATGTTGGCATACTGTGGGGCCGTGCGCGTACCCATAGCAGTGCCGCTGATTTGAAGGTATACATTGTCCCCAAATGTGAAATAGTTATGGGTGAGGACAAAGTCACAAAGTTCAGCCACCAGGTTTGCCGTGACATTATTGGGGATACTGTTTCTGACGGCTTGTAGTCCATCTTTGTGTGGAAAATTGGTGTAGACTGCTTCTACATCCATAGTGGCCAGGATGGTGTTTTCAGGAAGATCACCAACGGATTGTAGTTTGGAGTACCAAGAAGTCACCTACTACAGGACAGGCCCAACAAAGAAAATAAGAAAACGCCACTAGCCATCACCTTCAGCCCCTAACTAAAACCTCTCCAACGCATCATCAAGGATCTACAGCCTATCCTGAAGGACGACCCATCACTCTCACAGACCTTGGGAGACAGGCCAATCCTTGCTTACAGACAGCCCCCCAGCCTGAAGCAAATACTCACCAGCAACCGTACAACAGAACCATTAACCAGGAACCTATCCTTGCAACAAAACCCGTTGCCAGCTGTGTCCACATACCTATTCAGGGGTCACTATCATAGAGCCTAATCACATCAGCCACACTGTCAGAGGCTCGTTCACCTGCATATCTACCAATGTGATATATGCCATCATGTGCCAGCAATGCCCCTCTGCCATGGACAGTCTCTACGTAAAAGAATAAATGGACACAAATCAGACGTCAAGAATTATAACATCCAAAAACCAGTTGGAGAACACTTCAGTCTCTTTGGTCACTTGATTACAGACCTAAAAACGTCAAAAACAGACTCCAACAAGAGACTGCTGAATTGGAATTAATTTGCAAACTGGATAGAATTAACTTAGGCTTGAATACAGACTGGGAGTGGATGGGTCATTACACAAAGTAAAACTATTTCCCCATGTTTATTCCACCCTCCCACTGTTCCTCAGACGTTCTTGTCAACTGCTGGAAATGGCCCACCTTGATTATCACTGCAAAAGGCCCCCCCGCCCCCGCTCTCCTGCTGGTAATATCTCACCTTAAATGATCACTCTCGTTACAGTGTGTATGGTAACACCCATGATTTCATGTTCTCTATGTATATAAATCTCCCCACTTTATTTTCCACTGTGTGCATCCAATGAAGTGAACTGTAGCTCACGAAAGCTTATGCTCAAATAAATTTGTTAGTCTCTAAGGTGCCACAAGTACTCCTTTTTTTTTTTTTTTTAAATCCGATGTTTCTGAACAAATTCTCCTAAACCTAAAAGTAGAAAAGTCCGGAGCCTCTTTAGCCTTTCTTTGAGTGGGAGTGAATTATGTGAAGGCATATATTAAAGTAAGAGAAAGGTGAAAGCAATCCAGATGAGAGCCCACTGGCAAATGGAGATGTAAGCCTGTGACTTTAGTCAGTCTACAGAAGTTTATTTGCCAGAGTTCACTGAACTATGTGGAGAGAAATTTCCCTGTTGTGCTAGCATTTTTCTTCAGAGCCCAACTAGAAAACAATTTCTTTTGCGCAGGAGGATTCTAGTGTGCTTTGATTCAGGTATATTTCTGTGTGTAAATTTTAGTTTCACTGGAGAGGAGAACATCATCTCAGTTTACCATCACCTTCAAATCTAGGAAGAAATTCCCATAATTTAGTGGTAGTGTAGGTGCTGTAAATGTTTCAGCTTTAACAAATACAGGTTCATATTCTTATTTCCTTTTTTGCTAATTTGAGTCAAGCTATAAAATTTATTTTACATAATTAAAGAGAGCCTCTTCCCTGTGACTTACAGTATATTTTTCTTATTTTCCATACTGCACTTTAAAAGAATTGCAATTGCCCTGATATGTGCTGTATCATTTAAAAACGGTTGAGCAATTCTGTATCTTTTTTTTTTTTAGTGGTAAGAAAATAAATGCTTCCGTGCAATTTTTTTTCAGTCTTAGGACATAATTGCTTATCACTATTGTCTTTTTGCACTTCCTGCTTTGTAAACTTCTTCCTATACATAATAAATGAGTTGAATCACTGGAAATCCCAGGACAGTGCCAAGTTACCAGAATAGCTAACCACATATCACATGTCAGTGATTTTATTGTCAAGAGGTGTAATAAAATGGATTGTGACTTACTTTAACTGGAAGGAGAGGACCCTAACTCATGGCACTGAATGCGTTAGGGCAGAGAAGGAACTTCTGCTGAAGAATATAGGTGAAATCCTGGCCTCATTGAAGCCAATGAAAGTTTAGCCACTGAGTTCAGAGAGGCCAGAATTTCATCCTTTGTACTTAACTGGATTTGAATGGAAGGAAATAAAAAGTTAACTGCTCCCATTCAGGATGATTCTTTGATGACACAGAACACCTAAGTGGTGTACAAACTGAAAACCTTCAGGCTTGCTGTATATAGTCCCTTCCAAAGCATTTGCTAAATGATCACCTCAGTAAGTGAATATTGCTGTTGACAAAAAGTAAAGAGATTAAACAAATTTAAATCAAAAGTTTGGTAGTAGGGAATCTGAATTTCATGATCTGAGTCTTTCTTTGTAGTGGGACAAACTAGAAGCCTGAATCAGAATACCCTGGAATTTTTGGATGCTGGGAATCGTGACTCAATTCAAATTTTGTAGCTTCTCTAATAAATCCTGCTATGTATGCTTAAATACAAAAGCCGTGTCATGTGATCTAAATGTGGAGATAACTAATCCAATCTTGTAAGGAATGAGAAATGTTTTCGTTTCTTATTTGGGAGCGTGAATTGGGTTCCCAGAATAGAATTCTGAAATAATAAAATAATACCTTAATTTATTAAATGCTTTTGCAAGACAGCAAAATGGCGTGCACTGTAGCATTGAAATATGACGAGTAAGTGAAGAAAATTCATGATTCTTGATTTCAGGTACGGTGCGTAAAATACTGATAATAGTTTTGTTTCTTTTTGTGCTCCCTTATTTTAAAATTGATATACTCAAATTCAAAAGGCACAAGCCAAATGAAATTTGAATCCTGTATATTTATTTATCTCCGTTCATGCATGAGTTACTTTCAGATTACATTTGGTGTAATGAGAGGTTTGTCTGACTAAGGACTGCAGGATATGGCCCTGTAAACTGCATGGGAAATCTCAGTACAAGACAGGGCATATCTGTAACTTACATAAAAATGGAAATATAATACCAGCAGCACAAGTGCAACAGGCTTGTGATCAGGGAGTATGGAGAGGAAATAATGAAAGAAAGGGAATGGAAATGTCACTATTAAGTAAAGAACTCTGATTCATTAAGGAAAAGTTGGATGCACAAATTAGAGTAGCTACCCAGAAGGTCTGATTTATGTGGAAGGCAAACTTTCACATGGTTAAAGTGTTCTTGAAAACTATCGCCGGTACACTGGGCATGCTTTCCTTCAGTGACTGGCAGTTTTCTCGCTCTGTAATGTAAGGAGAAAAAATCCGCTTCATGCCTTATTTCTACTAGGCCTTCTTGTGTCCTTGTAGAAATGTGGTACATGATCTCGTTCCAACATGCATACCTTTTGGGTGGGATCTTGTCCCCTTAAGATTTCAGTGCTGTTGAGCACTGTTAATTTGTATGGGTCTTCAGCGACTGTTCCATTTTGTGGGAATGGAAATCATTTTTTCTTATCTTGCCTTGTAAAGATCTAGTTCTTGACTCTGGGCCTGGCAGTGAAGTGACATCAGCGGAAAATACTGAAACAAGGTTTTAAAACAGCAGAAGTGGTGGGGCACCAAGAGTCATGGCCACCTTATGGTTTAAGTCAAGGGTGTCTGAACCTGAGAAGCACTAGAGGTTGTCTTGGGGTTTTTTAGTTTTATTGTTTGAATGCGGTGTAAAATAATTAGTCTGAAAGAGGAACTTCCACATTTATTTAATTGGATCAAAAATGGTGTTTTGTATTGTCTGTCTGTCAGAAGCAATGCTGAGATGTAATGAGTCCAACATTGTCTAGATGTCAGATACTTTGTTGTACTGTTGAATAACATATAGATAATATATGCAGTGTAATTGTAGCCATGTTGGTCCCAGGAATTTACCTCACCCACCTTGACTGTCTCCTATAGCTCATGCATACTTCTTGACAGAAGGAAATTGTGTAAAAGTGTAACACATGCAAGCAACAAAACGAGTGATGAATAGATTGCTTACACTCTTTTATACGCTCCTTGTGGCTCCTGATAGATGTTCCACACAGTATTCCAATAACATGGCTGATGGCTTAAAATGAAAACCAGTCACAAACAAATATTATTTATGAAAAGGTGTGCCCATACAGAAAAAGAATATCATCACTAACACTCTGTGCATCCTCTTTGTCTCTTTGGGTGCTAGTAGACTCTTTTGGGTTTGCTCTGGACTGAACAGATTCTATCTACAGTAATATTAGTTAAGCTGCTTTGACCACCTTTCTTTAGTACACAGCCATCCATTGCCACACAATTACCATAGTTAGTGAGCTCATTTAAATTAGAACTTAGATTGAGAGAGTAGAATTTACTAATCTTCCTCCTTCCTACATAGGCCTTTTCAGTGCTACTTTTCTTTGGCATTTCTCTTTAAGCAATATTAGCATTGCCAACCCCAATCTGGAACTAAATAGGTTGCTTCCTCTGTATGTCTAACCACCTCCATGTCGAGGAGTGAGGCGAAAGCCTGGACGCTGACCTATTAAATAGTGACCCACATAAACAGTTGTGTTTAGAAGTAAGATTTATTGCTGCTTTTGCATATCGCCTTTTCTCATTTATTAGGCCAGGTTGTATCAGTACAACACTGTGGGAGTGGGGAAAAAATTATTAGAAACTTCCGATTTTCCTGGTAGTATTTTAGCCATAGAGAGAGATTTTGCTAGGATCTCTCTTCTGAGCTTAAGGGGAAATCTCTAGGACAGTTTTAAAAAATGAAGTTGTAGGTATTTTTCACAAGTTTTGGCAGGAGTAATTGTAGAATTTTTTCCAGGTGGCCATGCTCCAGAATGAAAGTTTGGAAAAGAACAAGAGTATACAAACTTTACATAATCAGATTTGTAGCTTTGAAATAGAAATTGAAAGACAGAAGGAAATGCTGCGGAATAATGAATCTAAAATACTTCATTTACAGGTAAGAATTTTAGACTCTCCCCATTAAAACAACAATTACAGTAGCTTCTGTTCTGTGCCTTTACGCTTGCAAAGTGAGGTGTTCTAATTAAAAAAAAAAAGTTTCACTCAAAAGGAGGCATTTACAATATTATAAAATAAAGTTTTGAAATATACCTTTTTTCCTGCTCAGTAGCTGGTTTTTCATATGTAAATCTCTTGATGGGTTTTAAAAGTTTTCACTAAAACGTTAAATTGACTACTCCACTTCAAAAAAACTGTATTGCATGAAAAGCCTAATTTTTAAAAAGAATAGTTTAAAGCTAAATAACACTTGGTCAGAGAAGCAATTGTAATCCTAAGAATTTAATTACTTTTTGCTGGTATGTAAATCAAAAATCTGCTTAACAGACCATTGCCAAACTTGAAGCAAGGCCAGTTAAATCCCTTTAAACTGTCCTGTGCTCACTCTGTATTTCCTTTCTCCTTACTGGTACTTAAGAAGATACTCATCATGGGTGAAATTCACCCCTATACAGTCAGCGCAAGTCTGTGCACTGCGTTTGAGTAGATGTTTTTCTCTCATATATCTTGTGACTTCGTCCATGATTCTTTCAGAGAAAATAGTACCTTTTTCACCCCCAAGGATCCCTTTATAAGCTATTGTATAAAGGCACTGTTGCAAACAACATTCTGACACATCCATCTCTAGAGTGGAACATAGCAGCTTTAACTGCACACTGCAGTAGTATATATCAGTTTTCAAAAGAATGTAGATAAGTGTCATATCCAGTTGATGTTCCAAGAGAAATGTAGGTATTGTAGGCAGAATGTAAATACCCAAACAAGAATATCACGGGGGTTCAGTTTTATGTCTCTTCCAAAAGTTGGCATGTCCAACAGGACAGTGTCCCTAAACCACTATGCTGGGGACATTGCTTCAGTACCATCTAGAAGTCCCGTCTATTTGAAACATCAGCACTACCTCCCACAACACCTGTATCTTGGCCTCTCCTGTTCAAGTAGTGATGCTGCCTGTCTCTGCTTAGGTGGTGGCCAAAGATATGGTGACATGCTTGCAATATTGCATTCCAACACTGTGGAAGTAATTCAGGGTAGTGGCATACTTTTTCTGTATTTTTCCTATCTTGGTATTTCCTGGTGCATTGGAAAATTATTATTGTATTTCTTTGTATTGTGTCTACGGACCCCAGTCAGAGATCAGGACCCCATTGTGCAAAGTGCTGTAAAAACATATAACAAAAATACGATGCTTGCCTCCAACAAGCTTGCAATCTAACTCTAGTGCCGTGAATAAATGTGAAGAATCGACTTATTGGTGTGCTTTAAATGTATGTGTGCCTCTGTATTCACTGCTGCATGACTGTAGCACAGTGGTTCTCAAACGGGAGTCGGGACCCCTCAGAGGGTCATGAGATTATTACATGGGGGGGGTTGTGCGCTGTCAGCCTCCACCCCAAGCCCCGCTTCACCTTCAGCATTTATAATCATGCTAAATATAAAAAAAGTGTTTTTAATTTATGGGGGGGGGGTTGCATTCAGAGGCTTGTTCTGTGAAAGGGGTCACCAATACAAAAGTTTGAGAACCACTGCTCTAGCTTGAGGTAGGTTATCTTGAAAGTGAAAGTCTTTTTACATGCAGTTCTCTCTTAATGGGTAAGGATGGGAAAGGAAATATAGGAAAAGGTATAGCAATGTTTAATGAGGTCTTGGCAACTTATTGTAATTTTTCAAACTTGCTCAAGCCATGGCACTGGTCTGGTTCTGTTTAGAAGGGGTTTGTGTTTTAAAGAAATCCATTTTAATCCAAATCAAATAGATGGCTCTTTGGAGGTAGAGGGAGATTGAAGAGTTCCCCTCCCTCCCCCCCACACCTCGCTTTACTTGTCCTATCGCCTTCATTATTCCAAGTCAAATAGTGGCTTAATGTTACTTCAGTCTGATTTCTCCCACGTGCTGAAATCCTGGTCTCCATCAAATCTGCAAGGGCAGTCTATAAATATATCCTAGTTTGATTTCTTATGAATTCTTTGGCCAGTCTCTGTCATCCAATAGGAGCTAAAAGCATTAATTACCTGTTGTGAACTATTCTTCCAGACTGTGTTGAGCAGCCATTGAAGTACCAAAGCCACAAATACTTATAGTGTAGTACTATGCAATCTGTGTTTAGACAGGCATTAATTGTTCAGCATTTGAGTCCTACGTGTACGGATAACTTTCAGTACGATATCAGTATTAGTTGCCATTCAACTTTCCTTAGTATTGGGAACAGCTGTGTTTCATTGATTACAGTTGGTATTGTTGTCTGCTCTGCAAGTCACTTTGGCAACAGCATTCTTAACAGTTCTTCTGAGCATAAAAGCATCAAAAGGCATCTGGGTGCTGGCAGGAATCTCAGCACTTAGGACCTTTTGGTTCAGTCTAATTTTCTCTGTACTGTTCTCCAAGGTAAATTTTAATACTTTCTTTGATTCGGTTTCATCAGCTTGCAAAGGAGTCACAAACTATTTTCTCAGCCACCATTTCATGGAAGCAGCCTGTGTTTTAAATCTCCATGATCAATGGATGGTAATGCTCTAGAAAAGCCAAGTCTTTCTAGATCTTTAAACTACTTCCAGTAGTGTCCATATGGGTGTTCCACTGTAGGTGTGTCTGCGTCCCTGCACCTTTGGTCACAGATTTTAGATAGCAGTGTTTGTTTGGCCCATACATGCACTCTCACTCCCTCGTGTTCTGCCTCAAGGCTAACTCGTGCTGGAGGGGCTAACTGTCCTCGGTTCCTTCTCAACCGCCCATGGTCAGAGACAGAGCACATAGCAGTCCACTTTCTCTTTCCTCAGAGTTTGAGTTCACTTTCCTAGCTCCTACTAGAGTTTCCATTTTTTTTTTCCTTAGCTTTTAGGGTTTCTGTTAGGTTCTCTTCCCCCTCCCGCCCCGCCCCCATTAAAAAAAATAAAATTTCCTTATCCCTGTTTTCCCCCTTTTTCCCCTGTCTGGGAATTGCCCTCAGTAAGGGGCATGCCCAGTTCTCCTGTGTTTAAGCAATGCCTCTCCTGTAGGGAGCAGTACCAGTTACAGATGGACACTATTGCGGCGTTCGGAGCCTCAGAAAGGCTCACATTCCGTAGAAGTGCACCTTCTACCAACAATTGAAGGTTATATCCCAAAAGAACTGGGAATTAAAGTTGAAACCCCTCCTCATGGACGGTGCTCTTAAATTGACATCTGACCCCAGTCCTGAATCTCCTCCATGGTAAAGGTCGTCCCCGGACTCTTCAACTTCTGAGAGAGAGACGAGGAGGAAATCTTCTGACTACCCTCGCAAAGTCTCCAGAAAGAGGGCTGCAAGCCTTCAAACTGAGCTCTTGACCAGCCAGAGGAGATCCATGGCATGATTGGTCACCTCTGCACTGGTGGCACAAACAGCTCTGAAACACGGTACCATAGGTCAGATGGGTCCTTTGGTGCAGACACTGCCTATAAGCCTAAAGACCTGAAGGGCACAGGCTCTGAAGCAGCAGTATTGCCAGTCAAAGGCAAGAGCAAAGACCATACCATCTCTGTGACGATGGTACTAAAGTGGAAAAACCTACGGTGCCAACTACTTTCAAATAACCCCTGCTGGGCCGATCATCTCGCTCAAGATCTCTACCAATTTTCTCTGTACCGGCAAGTCGGCACCAGTGAGTCAACACAGATGAGCCCTGTCAGTACCAATCACACTGCGGTGCCATGGGAGTTTCCTTTTTCTAGTGATGTCATGGTGGCCGAGACTCCAGAGTCCCTGCTGCTTGGTCCCAGGGCCCTGGTAGCAAGCCCATCTTGATCCCTGCAGTCACCACCAGTGATGGGGTGTTCAATTCCAGTCTCCTTGTCTACTCCGCTGCTATACAGCGAGGATTCAGATAGTGACCAAGGTGATATTCTCTCACAGCCTTCACACTGTGGGCCATCTCTGCATCAACCAGGGCACTCCCCATTATACCCTTGTTCTGAGCCTCAATTCTCCTTGTATGGCTGCCCCTGGGAACCACCACCCATGCCCTTTCCATCACCCCAGTGGCCATACTGGGACCCATGGGCAGCCCACAGGCATCCTACTTCTTGGACATTTGGTGTTTCCTACCAAGAATTGATAAGACTGTCTTCTTCAGCTTCTGTATCTAGAGCCCCAGAACCTCAAGAAACTTTTGAGGAGCAAGAGGCCAGGCTAGAGGAGGAGGTTACACCACCAATGAATATCTCCTCCTTCTCCCCAAACGAGGTGGTGATGCCTCCTCCACCATCCATGGTGGATAATTTTAAACTATTTCAAGATCCCACAAAAAGAGTGGTAGACACACTACAGATTCATAGATATTAAGGTCAGAAGGGACCATTATGATCATCTAGTCCGACCTCCTGCACAACGCAGGCCACAGAATCTCACCCGCCCACTTCTGCGATAAACCTCTCACCTATGTCTGAGCTATTGAAGTCCTCAAATCCTGGTTTAAAGACTTCAAGGAGCAGAGAATCCTCCAGCGAGATTCCGCTGGTGGAAGTGAAAGATACCCACTATAAGTTAGTGGATATACTGCACACCTCCTTTTCCTCCTGAAGACTTGCCCTCCCAGTCAATGAGGCACTTCTAGATCCTGCAAAGGTCATTTGCCAAATGCCAACCTCTACCGCACAAACATGTAAAAGGGCTAATAAAAAGTGCTGTGTGTCCTCCAAGGATGCAGAATTCCTTTTTTCACACCCTCCACCTAACTCCATCATTGTGGATATTGTGAATTCCCATGGCCAACAGCATCATACTAAATCCACTCATTATGACAGAGACTGGAAAAGAGTTGATTTATTTGGTAGGAAGGGATACTCCTCAGCAACTTTGCAATTCAGGATTGCAAATTATCAAGCCTTAATGGGGAAGTACAACCACATCAACTATGCTAAGTTTAATACATTTATTGACCATTTGCTGGAAGCACAATGGAAACAGTTTCAAGCAATCATACATGAGGGTCAGTTAGTAACTAGAACAGTGCTCCAGACCACACTAGATGCTGCAGAAACAGCAGTCCGCTTGGTATCGACGGTGGTGGCGATGTGATGGGCGTCGTGATTACGCTCTCAAGACTGCCGAAAGAGGTACAAATGACGGTCAAGGACCTCCCTTTTGTGGGCTCCAAACGTTTTAAAGACTAGACCAATGCCTCACTCCATACTCTTAAGGACTCTAGGCCACACTGCGCTCACTAGGGATCTACACACCAGGACAGAAATAGAAATTCAGTCCTCCATCATCCTATAGATCCCGACCGCCCCAATACCTGCCACCACAGCGTTACTATGAGCCACAGCGATATAGAAGCCTAGGATTCAAAGGCATAAACCATCACCACTCAATCCTTAGCATCTCAGCCCTAGACCTCAAAACACCAGTTTGAATGCCCTGGTTGAGGGCCTTAGAGACCACTCCCCACAACTTCAGCTGCAGCCTACCAAGCTTTCACATCCCTTTTGATGTCACCTCGCTCTTTTCCTCCAACACTGGGAATACTAACTTCCAACAGATGGGTCGTGGAGATCATTTCCAAGGTTACTCTATCCACGTCACCACCCTCCCTCATCATCCCTCTTCAGGGACCTTTTTCACGAGACTGTAAAGAGAGGAAATAGATCACCTACTATGCTTAGGAGTCATAGAACCCATTCCTGTATGCTTCAGAGACAAAGGCTTTTATTTCCAATATTTCCTAATTCCCAAGAGAAAAGGAGGTTGGAGAGCCATACTAGATCTAAGAACACTAAACTAGTTACCTAAAGGCACAAAAATTCAAGATGGTCACACTTGCAGTAATTATTCCATCTCTAGAGCAGGAAGACTGGTTCTTGACCCTCGACCTCTAGGACATCTACTTCCATATATTGATCCAGCCATCCATAGACGATTCCTCAGGTTTACCCTTGGTCAGGACCATTACCAGTACAGAGTACTTCCCTTCGGCCTCTCATCCACACCTAGAGTATTCTCCAAGGTCCTTTCTGTAGTAGCGGTTCATCTATGCACCGTGGGGATCGTGATTTACCCTTACTTGGACAACTGTCCCCTCAGAGCCCGCTCCTTCAGCGTCCTATGGGCCACCTATAGGATCGTGGATATATTCACACAATTGGGTTTGCAAATCTATGCAAAAGATTGATCTTGATTCCAGTACAGCGGTTGGCGTTTGTAGGGACCAATCTTGATGCAGTACAAGCGAGAGCATTCCTCCTGTGACACAGATTTCACACCCTAACCACTCTCATAGAGACAGTTCAAGCCAGCCCACAAATGCAACATTGCTTTTGACAATGGACACATCCATAATAGATAGCCCATCTGAACAACCACAAGCTTCAGGGCAAATGGTCCCCCATTGAATGGACTCTCCATATCAACCTCTTAGAACTAAGAGCGGTCAGAAATGCTCATGCACACTTTCTTCCACTGATAAAGGACACTTACATGAAAATCATGACAGACAACATAGCGTGCATGTTTTATATATATAAATCAACAAGGGGGCACCAGATCATCCTCCCTGTTTATGGAAACACTAAAGCTATGAAATTGGTGGATTTATCACAATATTTTCATTTCAGCCACTTACCTGTCAGGAGTACAAAATATAACAGCAGATAGTCTCAGCTGCAAGTTCTCACGTGACCACAAGTGGGAAATGAACCCAACAGTACTCCACTGCATATTTCATCACTAGGGAACCCCAACAGTTGACCTGATTGCCACTTACCTGAACAGGAAATTCCCACTCTATTGCTCCAAGCCCGGTCTCGGAAAACACTCCTTAGGAGACGCTCTTCTTCTCCCATGGCTCAGAGACCTTCTATACACTTTTCTTCCATTTCCTCTGATGCTGAAAATCTTGTTTAAAAAATAGAGAGTAAAAGCAAAAGTTATACTGATTGCTCCCACCTGGCTGAGACAGATGTGGTACCAATACCTGGCACAGCTAACAATATGTCCACCAATCCCTCTTCAGCCCACTCCTTACCTCCTCTCACAGAATGATGGACAAATCCTCCGTCCCAGCCTACGGTTTCTGTGGCTCAAGTCTTGGCTTCATCATGATTCCAACACACACACAATTGCTGCTCTAAAAAGGTGCAAGAAGTGTTATTACGCGGGAGAAAGTCAGCTACCTGCCGCACTTACCTACAAAAATGGGGGAAAATTCCAGGTTTGGTGTAATTCCAAACAAATCATCCCAGTATCTTCCTCCCTCCCCTTTGTGCTGGACTACATACTAGGCCTCAAGAGGATGGGGCTATCTCTAAGCTACCTCAAGACAGAGACAGACTAGACCCGCCACCAGCCTGCCGCCAACATATAGATGGATCCTTCATTTTCGCCCATCCAGTGACAGAGATTTCTCAATGGCATAGGAAACCTATTCCCATAAACCAGGCACCCCACATGGGACCTAAATCAAAATCTAAAGAGCCTAACTAGACAGCCCTTTGAACCTGTGATCATTTGTTCTCCTCCGCATCTATCAATTAAGACAGCGTTCCTGGTAACCGTCACAGAGAACAGTGCAAATAGCGGCATTAATGGCATACCGCCACGTCACAATTTTCTTTAAAGATAACTAGAGCCCTGGAAGTCTGTGGATATCTGCATCCGCGGATGTGGATATCCGCAGACCGTGTTTGCGGATCATGGATTGGATGCACATAAAAATTTTGTTTCCGTGCAGGGTTCTAAAGACAATGTCAAGCTGAGGCCGCACCCAAAGTTCCTCCCCAAGTTTACCTCCTCTTTCCACGTGAACCAGTTCATTCACCTTCCCACATTTTACCCAAAGCCTCACCGTGACAACAGGTAGGCTCTCCTGTATACGCGTGATATTAGAAGAGCCTTGGCCTTTTATTTGGACAGGACAAAGGCCTTCAAGAAATCTATTGAGCTCTTCCTCTCAATTGTGGACAGGTCAAAAGGTGCAGTGATATCACTGAGACTTTCCAAATGGGTCTCATACTGTATTAATTCTTGCTATCGTGCTTGTAATTCGATACCTCCATCCGGAATCCATACACATTCTGTGAGATCGGTTTTCACCTCTATCACCTTCCTTAAGAATGTTCCCATCCCAGAAATCTGCCAGGCAGTGACTTGGGCATTTCCTCCATACTGTGGCAGAACAATATGCAATTACTAGAGACTTAGCTTCCAATGCTATCTTCGGCTCCACAGTATTGTTATCTATAACAGTCTCGACTCCAAAACCGCAGCCTTCCATCGGGAATACTGCTCGGGATTCACCTACAGTGGAGCACCCATCGGGACACTTCTTGAAGAAGAAGAAGAATTTATTCACTTTGAGCAGTAACGATGGATCCTAGTTGTTCAGTACACAGGCACTACTTTATTGATTTACACCTTTCTTCTATGAGGGAATTGCTGTAGTATCTTTTAGCATAGTATGGTAGAACTGAGAAGGAAAAGAAGAATTACCATGAAGGAACCAATTATTGCTCCTTGATATGATTGACTGGCAGCTTAAATTCAGAACTTTGCTAGACACTAAAAATCATGGTCTTAATACAGACGCTGGATTTATGGCTTATTACAACAGTCCGTAACCCACTAATCCCACTTTTTGTCCTGTAATTACCGGGGTGTTAACACGCCATTTCACCTTGAATGGTCCCTCAGAATATGTGCTAATTACTTATGCTAAACAATATGTTGGACCTTGTAGTTAGCTGTGACACTCTCAGTAAGGAGGGTTCCCAGACCAGAGGAAGAGCTCTGTGTAGCTTGAAAGCTTCTCTCTCTTGCCAACCGAAGTTGGTCCAATAAAAGATATTACCTCACCCACCTTGTCTGACTGAAAACATGTCTCTTTCCTCCTTCATGAAATCTGTTAAGATCCTTTTGGAGTCCTACTGTTTGAGTTCTGAAGGATGCTTAGTTTTAGTAGCCAGGACTGGTCCAGAAATAATGTGTAAGATTTTTATAAATGGATAAAATATCTATAACAAATGATCTACCTACAGAAAATTAAAAATCATCAACTTCAGTATTTAGAAAAGGCATGTGTGGCTTAATGAAGGCATAGAGCTGTGTGTGCTAATAATTTGGAGAAGTTAGTGGTTGAAATAGAAAGTCATATATAGAAAATTCATATCTGCTTGAAAATTTTTGAGTACAATGTGAGACATCTGCATGCTGACTAATGACATAATTAGAGAAAATACAATTCTCCACTGCTGCATTAAATTCAGGTTTAGTTTGTCAGTATTCCAAGTGTGAAAATCCTCTGCCTGTCTGCAGGGGGAGAGGCAAAAGATACCAGAGCCTCCTTTTCAATAGATTACAGACCTATTTCCATGTACTGTATTTGGAATTATCCTGAACAATTGTGAGGGATAAAATATAACACACTCTGGCAATAAACAAAACTCTCTTTGTAAACTTGGATGCATTGTGGTCAAGAATAGCATATTAAATATGGCTTGGTAGAGAAAAAGTTGTTCCCAAAAAAGCAATAGTTGGATCATTTTCTCCCATATTGGCACCATTGTTCCCAGGAAAAACCTTGCCTATACTTTTTTCTGTATTTTTCCCATAGTGGCACTTCCTGGTTCATCTGAAAATTATTTTTCTTTGTATTGTGCCTATTGGTGCCAGTCAGAGATCAGGGCCCCATTGTGTGAGGCACTGTACAACATACAACAAAAAGATGGCCGCTGCCCCAGTGAGCTTGCAGTCTAACTCTAGTGCCATGAATACAAGTCAAGAGTCAACTTATGGGTATACTTTAAATTTGTGTGTGCTTCTGAATCTGTGAACTCCTGGTCTGTTTGTTGATATCCTCTTATACAATTGGGTTAGGTCATCTCATGGTGTGCTCCCTTTTAGAGATACATCTCAAGGCTGTTCTCTGTTTTATTCCCCTCTGTGGTCTTTTGCCCCAGAACAGAGGGTGAAATAATTTTTTTTGTATTTGTAGTTTATGATTAGTATCACTACGCACAGTAACATTAATCTATTTGATGGGAGCACAGATCCACACATTTGATTTAGTACAGAGCTTTGCTTCACATAGTCATCATTTCAAG
The DNA here is from genome assembly GCF_965140295.1 of Lepidochelys olivacea. Lineage (NCBI taxonomy): Eukaryota > Metazoa > Chordata > Testudines > Cheloniidae > Lepidochelys > Lepidochelys olivacea. The sequence goes on from NC_140416.1 coordinate 108,202,815, forward strand.
ATTCATACATGCTTATTTTGAAGCATCAGTGTAAAAAAAAAAAAGTTACGGTTATTCTTGAAACGTACTACATAGCTTAGTATTTCTTAGCTATAGCAGGATAAAACACACCTATAGAATATAATAATTCTACTAGCTGACTGTCAAATTCGAAGCATTCATTTAATCATTACAGATTTCCAGTATGTATTGAAACTGAGTGGTTAAAATAAACTTCCAAAAGGGGAAGTGAATGAAGTGTGGGACATTAAGGTTATCACCACAAAGAACATTGAATGCTTGGTTATCTGCCCAGAAGGTAGACACAAAATAAACTGAACTTGTCTTTATATTTAAAGTGCAAAAAAAAAAAAAAGTAGAAGTGAAACGTTTTGAAATTTGCTGGGGATGTTTAATAAACTCTCATAGATTATATGAAACCGTCAAGTCAGATCTGGAATTTAACTGTAGCTGGTAGCCAAAGCAGTTTCTTGTTTCAAATACTTTCAGTATCATTTGAACTCTATAATTGAATACATGGTTCTGGCTAAAATTCCTGCTGTTCTAAATTAGCCGTGACAGTATAAAACATTCCATATTTTTTGTATTAGATTTGAAGCAATCTGGTGGGTGTGCTCTTCTTTCCTTGCTTAATTTTTTTATTAAAATAGAGTATTGAGAAATGAGATGAGTGTGCCTGCTTCAGAGATGAGAAGATTTTCTGCACTTCTCTTGAACAAAAACCTCATGGCTTTTTAAAATTATGAATAACTGTACAAAATCTGAACCAAGGAGCACCTTCAGGATTCATGGCCTGTTTAAATTTAGGAGCAAAGGGTGCTTGAGTGACCAGAAGCATGAGTTTTACTGACTTTTGGCTCTTAAATCACTTAGATGCTTTTGAAAATCCCACCCAAATTAAACTCAACAATGAATAAAATCTTCATTATAAGACCTTATATTGAAACAAGCTTCTGTAATCAAAGACCAAAATACTAATTTTCTAACTTTTTCCTAAATCTTATTTTTACTGGAGATCCTGACAGTGCTCTAAAAATAATAATAGCACATCCAGAGGACTTTCTCATTTCAAAGTGCTGTTCAGACATTCATTTGTCACAACACCCTGGTGAATTAGTTATCTCTGTTCACGCTTGGTGGAAACTGAGAGGTTGTCTCATAACCAAAGCTACCCAGAAGATCAGTGGGGCAGAGCCAGTAGTAAAACTGTTCCTATTTTAGTCCCGTCCTTGTTTCTCTAGATTATGCTACCACTAAGGTTCATTTAAGTGATGTGAGTTTATTTTAAATGTTTTTTGTCACAGACCATAATCGTTGTATAACCTTCATTATTTCCAGCTTTTCCTGGTAGTTGTGTTTTCTTTTAACTAAATTTTACTGTTTCATAAAGCGAGTGATAGACAATCAAGCAGAGAAATTGAAAGAACTGGATAAAGAGATCCGCCCCTTCCGACAGAATTGGGAGGAGGCGGACATCATGAAGAGCAGTGTGGAGTCCCTCCAGAATAGAGTGAGTGAACTGGAAAGCGTTGATAAAACTGCAGGACAAGGAGCTCGAAATACAGGTGAGTGTAAGCACAATGAAGTAAAGTATTGCCCAGCAGCTACTGTAAAAAAGCCAAATGAGCTATTTTGAATGTAACTCCCTTTGTGATTTTCCTTTGAAAACATTGGTAACGCTGATCCTTCAGTTTCTTGAAAAGGAAATTAGGTGTGTAATCTTTTTGTTAATGACATGACACTTTCCCTCCTAGCTATACCTTAGACTTCTTTCCTATCTTACTTTGTTCTCTTGAACATAGTATTGATTACACTGAAAGTTAATTGCAAATATTTCCTTAGCTGGTCTTAGAAAGCTAATAGATTCCAGTAGCTTCTTAATAAAATATTTTCAGTGTATTGACAAGTCTTTCTGGGGTAATATTGTCCCAGTGAACAGATCAGTTATTTTTATTCACTTGAAAATATGCTTCCAGATGTCAGTGTACAGTCTTTTATGTCTAGTACAGAGGAATGTTTGATGTAAAGAAAACAGTGAGATCTATTTGAATAATAAGGTCATTGCCTCACACATTGAACAAGGTGATGAAAACCACAAGTTAGCAGTACAGTGTAGACCATTCTTAAGGGTTCAGGCAATATTGTTTGGTTTAAACACAAATTACTATGTAAAGATAATTTTAGCAAAAAAACTCCCTCATGTAAGTACCTCTACTAATCCATACTACCTATTTTTGTTATCGTTGCCAGAGAGTAAAATACAAAGGAATAGTGATGACTATTATGTTCCATGAGAGGGGAAGAAAGGACACATTAAAAAATGAACAAACAACAAAACCTTGGGGAGGAGGGAGTACTTAGTACCATGTAATGCAGAAAACTGTTTATCCATAATAGGACATAGCTTGAATTTTCAGCTTTTACTCATAATACATTTGCTGCTGATCCCTGATGAAGGATCAGGCAAAGATGAAGATTCTGAAACAACCCAAGGTTCTTCTACATTTAAATGGAATCACATGAGTTCAGTCATCATTTTCAAAGGTTTCCACAGTGATAAATCTACAGTTAATATTATTAGACGCTTGGTAAACGGCTGATTAGGCAAAAATGTCAGATTTTGTTTTTTAGCTTTGGCTGTATCGCATTGTGATTTGAACAATATTTATGCTGGATGTTTTGAGTGCTTGACATTTCTATCAAGTGTAGTGCAGTTCCCAACTTCCTCTATAATACAGTAAAATATCAGCTTTATAAAAGAGCCAATTAATATCACTGCTTGCTGGCAGTGGAAATTATTGTATGTGGCTAAATGTCAGTTGATTCTTAACTTTATACTGTTTTACCCTATACTATTATAGTATTGTGAGACTTATTTATTTTGTGCTATTGATTATTAATTCTCTATATTTTTTTTTAAAAAGTTAAATTATTCTTTTCTTCTCACAAACCCCCTCTCCATTTTCTACTAGCCGTACTAGAGACGCAGCTAAGTAGACACGATCAAATGCTGAGTGTTCATGATATTCGGTTGGCTGACATGGACCTCCGATTCCAAGTGTTAGAAACGGCCAGTTACAATGGAGTATTAATTTGGAAAATTCGAGATTATAAACGTCGGAAACAAGAGGCTGTCATGGGGAAGACTCTGTCCTTATACAGCCAGCCTTTTTATACTGGATACTTTGGCTATAAGATGTGTGCCAGAGTTTACCTTAATGGAGATGGCATGGGAAAAGGGACGCACTTGTCATTGTTTTTCGTCATAATGCGTGGAGAATATGATGCCTTACTTCCTTGGCCATTTAAACAGAAAGTGACTCTGATGCTAATGGATCAGGGACCTTCTCGACGTCACTTAGGAGATGCTTTCAAGCCAGACCCAAACAGCAGTAGTTTCAAGAAGCCTACTGGAGAAATGAACATTGCATCTGGCTGCCCAGTCTTTGTGGCTCAAACAGTTCTAGAAAATGGAACGTATATTAAAGATGATACTATTTTTATTAAAGTCATAGTGGATACTTCGGATCTACCAGACCCCTGACACACAAATGGGGAGGCAGATTAAACAGAAGACAACTCCATTTGGGGGTTTTCTATCAGTTTGTCTTCAATCAGAGGTCCTAAAGCACAAAGGACCACCTTGTGGAACAGAAGGAAGAGTTTGAAGGCATAACTTCTTAGGGTCCAATGGCGAAAGTAGCAACACATTAAGAAATCATACCATGGTATATTTTCTAATAGAACTCATAACACTTAAACTCTGAAGAATTATTAATCCCTCATGAGGATAATTATTACAGTCGGAGAGGCTTTTTTATTTAACTTATTCATCTAGTCAATTGGAGGTGAAAAGACATGTAAAGTATGTGCTGAATAAATTACCTGACTTTTCTTCATTTAGACTAGAATACAAAAAAGTTCACATGTGGATTAGCTGGAAACTGTCAGCATGTTAAGTAAAAGAAGAAATGATGAAGTAATGTTGCAACTATGATATAATTACTTTGAAAAACTAAGTGCAATCGTGTCTGAAATACAGTATATTGTCTTTTTAAGGCCTCATCTGGTCTCTGTTTTAATAATTACTTTGTCAGAAGACCTTGGAAAATATCCAGGTCTTCTTGAAAGTATCTAAATCAGAATCATATTTTTATTTAAAGTTATATTAATAATTGTTACAGAAAACATTTTATTTTAAAGCAGTTGATAGACTGATATTTCTTGGAAGAAAAATAGAAGATATCAAACACTGGTTATCACTTGTGATAAAAAAAGAAATTATTCAACTATTGATGTTATTTCTCTTTAGAAATGTAAACCTACAATATATGTCGTAGTTAATGACACTATTTCAAAATTAAGGAAAAATCACTCATGGATGCTGTGCATCATTATCAGATTTATAATTGTTTTCACCCTAAAATAGGGCATTTGTTGAACTTTGGAGTTCTAAACGGAATCCTGTACGCTTTTAAAGTTCTGCCTCATGCTTTCCAATCAAGCTATATATATTGCTGACAGCATAAATGTGCAACACCTAATATTTTCAGTGTGGGGGAAGAGGATTAGTGCAGAAAAACAGCCAGTCATGATCCTCTAAGTTCATTCTATACTAGCGATCATTGCATCTTATTAAGGATATATGATCAGAAAGCAACGGAAAGATGATGGTGGCTTGCATGCATACATGTGCCTTAAATGTGATGTGCTGCTTATAAACCATAGCTTTGTATTTAGATTAATTATAATACCCAAAATGGTGGTTTTAACTGGACTTCAGGCAAAATGTGTAGCCTTGTCTTCAGAGCCCTTAGATAATTTGCAACATGCAGAATAGAAGCCAAAGTCCAGGTTTGGCTGCGAGAGCTTCTATGGAATCCATCATGTTCAGGTCCCAAATTTGTATGCACACTGCTCCTATGGAGCTTGGACTTTGACAATGCCCCTAGGCTAACATGAAGGAAGAAGTCATGCTTCCTCCCAATCCTGCGTATGGAAGGTGGCAGCACTTTAAATTGACTAATCTGAGAATTCTGAATGGATATTAATGTATACGCTAATTGTTGTCTGTTCACGGCAGACTGACAAACATCCTAACCGGGAAATACACAGGTTTCTTTGTTATCACTGCCTGAACTTCAGCAGCAAGCATTTCCCAACCCTGAAACATGCTGATTGCAACCCACTGCGTTTATCTACTTCTGCTTGTTAGTCTGGAAGTAGAGTCCAGTGGCATAGCTTAACTATATACCAGTCATCTGGGTGCTACTTTAAAATCTGAGTGCTGCTTAGAACTAATGTGAGAAGCAAATTAGTACACCTTTGTGCATATGAGAAGGAATTGTGCTGGTCCTCTTGACTGTCAGGGTTGTACCCATTCAGTTTTCCACTTTTGGGGGAGTAGACACAATATTTACCTAGGGCTCAGTTGAATTCATGCCTTTGTAGTTCAGCTTGTCTCTGTTGCCATTGTCTTTTATGGCTGTGCCTTCACAAACTGTGCCTGCAAGAAGTACTTTCCTGTTACAAATATACAGTGCATGCTAAGTGGTCTTCATGGGTTTTCCAGGCACCTGCTAGAATACTGCCTGCTTCTTGGCATCCAAAACATTCCATAGCAATCAGTCTTCCTGTTCTTGCCTTCTACTGTCTAGGTACTATATTCCTTGTATGGTACATAGGTGACAACAGGTGCAGGCTATTGTAAGGAGGCATGTGCTAATGTTTTACTTGTGGCACAGAAGGAGGACTTCCTGCAGAAGATCTATATGGCACTTGCAGTTTTATGCAGGCAGCCTAAGTAAACCCATCACTTATGCTTTAGATCAAAGGTTCACTCAACTTGCATACCATTCTAATAGTCATGAATGTAGGCAGCTGAGCTTTTGTGTATGTGCATCACAGAATTTTACTGAAAACAGGATTCCCAAGTGGAAATGTCCAAAGGGCTCTGCTCCCATTGCTAATATATGTATTGTGAAATTTAAATGAAAATGTGTGGTCACATAAGAACAGTTTCTATCCTCTTTGACTCTGAGACTGATTTAGGTGAGAGTTGTATTATAATCAGGCCCCTGTGTGTTTTGCAATTTTCTAGTTACAGACTCCAGGTCTTGCAGCAGAATTATGCTCCTGAATTCAAGATCGTAAACAAAAAATGAAATAAGAACAAGTGTAAATTTATAGTGTAATCTTCTTGAGTCTGCATACAGCTTATAATAATTCTAGGCTGTCTGAATCACCAATTCATTTCAGTATGATGTTAACTCTGAAACCTCTTGATGAAAATTTAAATGTCAACAATAATTGTTTGCTGGTTATTTTACCAGAAACATCAACTAATGAATTTAATCCATAGTTCTCCAAACTTCATTCCATGCTTACTCAGATGCCAGAAGTCCCAGCTGCCAAAACCTCCAGCTTCATTCTGACAGCTTCTGTAATGCAGTAATGTATTGTCAATACAAAAATCTTTTGGCATTGATTTTAATATCAAGATAATCAACATGGAAGCTGATACTGACTGTATTTTCATTTTTAAAAATGATGTGAAGCTGCCACAGAATTTCCAGTTTGCTCCCCTTAATTCTGCAAAATTTAACTATATCCTGCTGTGGAGTACATCAATTACAATATCCCCATATCTGCAGAACTCGCCAGATATCCCTGGACTGAGAGATTTTTGCTGTATATGCAAGTGGGTTCCCTCAGCTTCCCAGCAGTGAAAGTATGTAGCACTTAGAGAAATAAGGTCATGAAATGTCATCCAAATTTTGGGCAAAGATTCCTTGTGCTTTACTGCCCTGTGAGTCTGGTAAATTTATTAAACATTTTTTTTCCCCTGAACATTCAGGTTTTTTTTCCTCCCAGATATTTCAGAACTTTTCTGGGGACTATCTATAAAAATGACTCATAGGGCTATATTCTGCCCACAGATCACACCTTTGAAACCCCATGAGCCTCAGTAGAGTTGCATGAACGCAGTGGAGGGTCCATGGTATTTGAGTTACAGTGCTAATCATTACCATCAACAGAATTTAGCAAAAAGATTTAAGTCTACCAGAAATTGGCTGTTGTATGCTATACATAGAGTATGCATGCATTTGTTGTTTAAAAAAAAAAAAGTCTCATTCCAAACAGGATGAAACTATTTCAGCGTTTAAAGACCAATCTGTGATCCTTATACATGACCGCGTTTGCATTACTTCTCCGTTGATCTTAAAGGGATCTTGTTTAGCTGTTGTCTACATGTACGCCTTCACAACTTAAGTCAACTGCTGACTTTTTATATGCAATGTTGATTTCAGCCTTTTACTGTAAATTTGTTCTTCTCAAAGAGAATGTGCAATAGGAAAACAGAAAAGGGTAGCTTAACTTCAGTGATAATGAAATGTAATGGGTAACATGCTAGTTATCTTTTTTAAAAAAAAAAGAAAGAAAGAAAGATAAAATGCAGTTTAATTCCTCTTCCAAATTGGTTTTCCAATTTGGAAAAGGAAAGTTGAAGATATGAAATGTGCCTGATGAATCTCTCAAATGCAAGGTAATGGAGATCTGTGTGTGTTGTAGTTGTAAAATACTGAACCCATGAATGTTAGGGTACGATTGTACTGCTCAAGTTGCTACCAACTTGCCCTGGTTATGGCATGTTGCGACTGAGTTTAAAACCCACCTATTTGTTAACTATAGTCCATCATGCTGAATAGGCATTTCACCAACAATGCAGTTTCTAATAACATTGGTGCTCTGTGGTGCAAGACAGAAAAGCCTGTAGGCAATGGTAGAGAAGTATTCTGCACCTCCTGACTATATCAAATGTTACTGCAGTCTTGATGCCTTGATGTTTAACTATGCAAATATATTAATAGGTGGAGGGACAAAAATAATCTTAGCTAATTTTAGTTACAAACCTAGTATCTTAGTTTTCACTGTTACAATGTTATATATATTCCGGGTTTGTCATCAGGCAAAGAATTGTTTGACCATATAGAAGTGGTCAAAATAACCCCAGCCCCCAAATCAGTCTTGGTCGACTGGTGCAAATATTTTTTGCTGCTGTTAAGGGAGACTCATGGATAGTAGCAAGCCCTGGATTCCCACACTCCAGGTATGAAGACTCAGCACACTGCACACAAAATCTGCTTTGTCTCGTGGGAAGTGGGTAGCTTGCTGGATCCTTCTGAAAACTTTATATGGATGCTCCAGGGAGTGGCGTCTAGTTCACACACCCTTCCTTTCACTCAGCTAATCAGGAGATTCAGGGTTTTTTTTAAAAAAAGAAATAGTTGGTGCTGGGCAGCTCAGACGGAAGAGGTGGGGCAAAAGATTGTTTATTTTTTATTCGTGAAGGTAAGAACATGGAAAAACAGCTAGTCCTCTGCCCACCTCTTCCTGGGATTCCTGCGGTTTACTTCAATCAATACCTCTCAACTTCTGTTGACCTAGAAATCATGGAAACTTCAAAAAAAAAAAATCTACCCTGGACTTTGGTCTATTTGATCATGATTCTTAGTGCTTACTGTATAATACATAGTGCTTTTCATTTACAAAGCATTTTACAAACAAGAACTAATCCTCACAAGAAGCATTCACATATTATAGGCAGGAAAACTGAGTTAGAGAGGTGGAATGACTTGCCCAGAGCCACAAAAGGAACTTGTGTTGGAGCCAAGATTAGATTAGAGGTTCCTGTCTCCTAGTACTATGTTCAGACCACTGGACCTCACCTTTTCATGTGTTTATCCCTTAAAGAAACTGAAAAACAAAGTGACTTATTTTAAAGACCCACAGTCAAGACTGTAAGGGCTAGAATTAAACATACGAGCTGTCATGATTTGGGGGCATGCACGTGACAGCCCACGTGTTACCAAACACAGTACTTTTCAATTGTTCTTTTTATGGTGCCCTCATTTTGGGGAATAGATTTTAAGGGCTCAAGTAGGCAGGGGGACCAAAAACCGTTTAAGTGGATTTATTGTGGTATGTCAACCTTTACTGTGACCCTTTCTCAATCAGTTAGCTGAGCAACGAAATTGAGGGTTTCACTGTTACTTCCTGCCTTTTAATCTGAGTCTCAAGACAGTGCCAAATGGAGGAAGGTCAAGGAGAAATTTTGGGTGCAAATTCAGAGGCATCCCTTAAATTCTGTTAGAGTTAAGAGAGACAGCACACAAGGGATCTGTTTAATCCTATTTCTCTTCTAATTTATTGGCAAGACTGTAGCGTTTGTCTTCCATCTCATGATTTTAGTGTCTATATTAGGCCACGTTTTCTCCAAGTTAGGATTAGTTCCTTAGGGTTCAAATAACATCTAAATTTCACAGAGCTACACCTGATCCAATATCCCAGGATTTATGTAAATTCAGATCTGGATTCCAACTCTGTGGTTTTGGTTCATCAACCCACTTAAGCAAGGGTTGTTTGTTCGTGGTGTTTTTTTTACCTTTTGGTCCTTTGGAACTAAACTGTTAATTTGGTTGCCAGTTCCACGAGGACTTTTTAACTTCTTAGCAATGCCAGTGTCCACTCGCACCATTGCTAGCAGTGGGATGCGCAGTGAGAAAATTTGACTCTGTCTAAGGGTTACTGAGATAAACCAGCATTGCCATACGTAAAGGTCATTCTCCTGCATAGAGTGTTCTGAGCTTTAAATTCAGTTATAGCTCATTTTTGAAAGGATACATTTTCCAACTATGACCTGTCTCACTGGCAGCGAGTTGTATAATCTGCACTTGTGGAATGGAAAAGTTCAGGCTTCTATCATTGCTGATGCACCATATGATCCACACATTTATTTTCCTTGTAGCTGTTGTGTTAGGGGTTATATAACTTTTCAGTTTTATAGGGGAATAAAGTTCAGGATTTCTTATGAGATATAAAACTCCAATAATTTATTAGTGATTAGGGGATGTTAATATCCCATTCAGAAGCGATGGGTTGTAGGTAGGTCCATTCCTCTCAGACAAGTAGGATAACCTTTAAAACACACGAAACAACATACAAATTAGAAAAGCTAAAAGCTGACATTTCCAAGAAATTCTCTTAAGAAATATCTGTGGAAAATACATGAGTAATCAAGAATAGTGTACAAATTAATGTTTATAAAACTTGTGTAATTTACATTTTATCTCATACTCTTCAGTGAATGGTACACCTGTTATGTTCAGTTTTACAATCCAAAAACAAAGACCAAAGAAGGCCAACCTCATTTGATTGTGTATATTCTGCCTGTCTTAATTATCAATAGCTGTAAGGATACAGTGCAAGTGATCTGGTAAACAGTGGTATTCGTACTTTTTTTTTAAGGGGGCGGGGGGTGGGGACAGACTTTAAAAATGTATAATTTATTGCTCAGCAATAACCATGTTGTTAATAATAATAATAATAATAATGAAGCAACATGTCTTAATTTTCCAATAGCATTATTCGATGTTGTACTTCAGTTTGTTGTATACTGTGTTTTTTGGTATTTATTTGTGTTTGGAGGTCTTGCTATGTCTTTTGTGTTTTAATGCTAATACAAGGACAGTGTGTATAAGAGTGTAGAATGCAAAACTATGAAATGCTAAACTATCTGTTATTAAAGGAAAAATAAATCTAAGTAGGAAATCGTATTTTTTTAAAACGAGATGGTGTATTGGAATTTGAATGGCTTGAGCTTACTTACAGAGTAAAAATGTAACCTTTCACCTTCTTTGTATTCATTTATATGATGACTACTTAGGGCTCCATGCATACATATAGCTAATAGACCTGTATCACATTATTGTTACAACATTTACCTTCTTCTCCCACAAGATCCTTTGCTTTGGATTTTTATAACATACTAACTTCCACCTGATGAGTCATAAGTAAAATAAAGTAGGAAATTAGTGTTCAGTCTGACATCAAAACAACGGCATTGTCACCAGTAGAGTAGAAGCAATTAAGATGGGTTTTCATGCATTCATATGAAACTGCCTCCCCAGGAGAATAGTGAAAGGAGAGAGTGTGGCTTGAATTTCCAAAAACTGTAAATTATTTTTCCTCCAATAAAGTTACTGCATTTTTTGAGTTCTAAAGTTGAAACCAAAAGAAAAACAGAGAGACCTCCTACAGGCATGTTGGAAATATTGTAACACATTTAGATAGTCTACACAAAGTTACATGCACTCTCAAAATCATGCAAGTTATGTTGTTGTTCATTTACATTTGAGTTTCAGTTGAATGATAAAGGGAATTATTGTGATTACCAACAGTGAGGGGTAAAGCATGTTGTTGTTTTTTTGTCAACCATGCAAACTTCTCAAACTGCAATTAGCTCTTTCTCCTTCTATCCTCCTCCTTCTCTTTCTCTTTCTATCTCCTGACCTCCAGATTTCTCCGTTCCCCTCATTCTCTGTCTTCCTCTCTTTTCCTTTTTGCTTTCTTTGGCCTATTGTATAGTCCCCATCTTGCCTCTGTGTGTAGAGATATGGGAAGAACTGTACCCTACATCAGTGGTTTTCAAATTCTGGGTTGTGGAATGTAAGGCACTGGGTTACAGCAGCTCTGGTCAGCACCACTGACCAGGCTCTTGAAAGTCCCATCTGCGGTGCTGCCCGGCTAAGGCAGGCTAGCCCCAACCTGTTCCGAGACAGCACTGCGCCCCGCAAGCAGCCAGCAGCAGGTCCGGCTCCTAGGCAGAGGGACCACAGGGCTCTGTGTGCTGCCCCCACCCCGAGCACTAGCTCCACACTCCCATTGGCTGCAGCGTAGCACGGTCTACAGTGCCAGCACAGGAAGTCTGCCTTAGCACCCCCACTGTGTCACTGACCGGGAGCTGCCCAAGGTAAGCCCACACCCCAATCCCCTGCCGCAGCCTGGAGACCCCTGGAGACCCTGCACCCCAAACCCCTCAACCCTGGCCCCAGCCCTAAGCCCCACCAAACCTGGTGCCCCCTCCTGCACCCTAAACTCCTTATCTGCGGCCCCAGCCTAGAGCCCTGACTCCCCTTGCATCCCAACCCCATTCTCCAGCCCAGAGCCCCCTCCCACATCCTGAACCCCTCATTTCTGGCCCCACCTCACAGCCTTCATCCCTCTACTCCAACCTTCTGTCCCAGCCCTGAGCTCCTCCCAAACCCCTCATCCCCAGCTCCGTTGTCGTGGGCATCAACAATTTTCTTCAACTGGGTTGCCAGAAAAAATGTTTGAAAACCACTGCCCTACGTCACACTCTCCAGTGTCTCTCTAATTACAGCTCTGGTGGCAAGGCTATGCTCTTGGCAGCATCTCTCTCTCTCTGATTAATCCTCCTGTCCTATGAAGTGACTAGAGGTGCAGCCTGGAGAGCTTCCCCCATGACTCTAGCTCTTCCAATCGAGGAGTATGAAGTGGATGCTCAGGATCCAAACAAGTGTCACCTGAAATTGAGAGTGACCCATGCCAATCCAGCAGGCTTAATAGATCAGCATGGTTCCCCGCACGGAATGTAAGGGTGATCAGCTTCATTATCAGCATGAAGGGTATGGCTAAGTGCAGGGCGCAGTCCTGTGGACCTAGTGGGGGAAGAGTCCTTTATCAGCATAGTCTTAATCAAAACATGGTTAAAGGAAAAAGAGACACTGTTTGGGTGGATGGATGTGGGTGTAAGTGGTGACTCTTTCTGCATGCTCGCAATATGCTTAGCTAGACCGACCCTCCTTTGCTGTGAGGGCTGTAGCTTTGGCATCCATGGGGCAGTGCACTTGATAATGCCACTTCAGGTACTCCGACATTCCCTGTCCTGCACATCACATTTTCCCCTCGGACTCATACTCCCAGTGCTCTCTGCATGTGCTGCACAGGATTAAGCCCTTGGTGTGTTATCGTCTAACAAGTGTGAAGCAATTGAACACTTATATTTTACGTTCCTCGTTCACTGATGGAGCAGATCACTCTGAAGTCGAGTCCTCAACGGCTGTCCTCAAACCTCTGGGCTCTGTCTAGAAGTGACCCTTCTGAATGTTTTCTGTTTAGTGCAGCTTAGAAGTCACCTTCCAAATATTCTTGGTTTGAGTGGAGAAAAGAAAAATTACTTTCACCATGATCCCCTAACATTACTTCCTTCCTTCCTTCCTTCCCTCCCCCTCACTCCTCCCCCTCTCCCCCCCCACACAGTGAATCCCATTGGGAATTATGTATAAAACTCATTCTTACTTTGAATAGCATAATACAAGAAGATACTTTCTGCAAAACAGGTCACAGGAGGTAACTTACGTTTATATATGGTTTCTTTCCCCAGAAGAGTATAGATTATTTCATTTGATAGAAATACAGTCCTGTCTCAGAGAGAACATGGCAGGTGTTTAACAAACGTTAAACACTATAGTTCAGAACAGGAAATGAAGAGTGCCTCTCCATTTTTATGTACAGGGTCCACATTGTAGTTACTCCACTTGGAATTGGGCCAGGATACCATGCCCTTCTCTTGCAAGAGTTGTAGGGGAATTGTTGTTAACCTAGTCAGTGGTCTTGTCCAAAAGATCTTGGGCAACATTTTCAAAAGCACTTAAATCCCTAAATCTCATCGACTTTCAGTGGGACTTGGGGCTTGACTACGTGGGGTTTTAAACCTGATCAAATTGAGTTAATCCAGTTTGAAAACAGGTACACATGGCACAAATTCATTACTGCCCATTAGCTCCACATTTATCATGAACTCTGGCGTCCTCTTGCAAAGTGGACCAGGTTTGCTTCAAATTGAATGAGACTGGTCTACTCGTGTGGACGCAATTGCTGACTAGGTTATTAAAAATTCCCCTACAATTCTTACAAGAGAAGGGCATGGTATCCTGGCCCAATTCCAAGTGGAGTAACTACACCATGCACCCTGTATGTAAAAATGGAGAAGGTACTCTTCATTTCCTGTTCTGAACTGTAGCGTTTAATGTTTGTTAAACAGCTGCTACGTTCTCCCTGAGAGAGAGAGGATTGTATTTCTGTCAGATGATATAATCTATACTCTTCTGGGGAAAGAAACCATACATAAATGTAAATTTACCTCCTGTGACCTGTTTTGCAGAAAGTATCTTCTTGTATAAAACTCATTCTCGCCTTCTTGCAGGCTTCTACTGGCTATCCCACAGTGTTTTGCAGTTTGACCATTACTGACTTGTCCATTTACATGTCTGCCCTCCCATGCTTTGGTGTCAAGTTCCCAAGATGACCCCTCCACCTTTAAAAGCTGGCATGGGGCCAGATTTTGCCCATTTGCTCTTGGATCACTGTGCATCATTTTTGTAATACAACCACAATAGCACTCTAGAAGCCAGGCACCATACCTTGCACAGCCATTTGGTGATGTGCTGAGACCCTGGATCTCATCACCATCTGGGGAGAAGTGTCAGTGCAAGAAGCTCTTGTGGCCAGCCTCTGGAATAAAGTGCTTCTTGTGGGCATTACAAAGCAGATGTTTGTGAGGAACATGGAGCAGTGCCAGACAAAGAGCAAGTTGCTCAGGAAAAAGTACATTGTCTCCTTTTGTCCTTCATTTCAATCTGGCAGGGGACATGTGACATGCCCATTTTTTTGATGAACCAGATAGGGTTCTACACAATTATAGTACCACCTGTCCCAGGCACCATTTGGATCCTGCGGCCCACACTTCTCCCCACCATCTCTCCACCCCCCTGAGGATGATCTTTTGGAAGATGAACAGAAGGCTGCCTCAGAGGAACTGTCCCCCTGAGAGACAGGATCTTTTGGGGACACAGGATCCTGATGCCGATCAGCTGGAAAGCTAGCTGCAGTCCTGCTCTGCATCAGCTGATCCTGAGTTCCAGCCAGGAACCCTGGCCAGGACTGATAAGGCAGATTCCTGGAGGCTTTGGTATGTATGTACCTAGACTTACCATTTGTGGTGATGATGATTACTGTACAGTACAGTACAGGGAAATGGGATTATTTAGTCTGCTGAAGAGAAGAATGAGGGGGGATTTGATAGCTGCTTTCAACTACCTGAAAGGGAATTGCAAAAAGGATGGATCTAGATTGTTCTCAGTGGTAGCAGATGACAGAACGAGGAGTAATGGTCTCAAGTTGCAGTGGGGGAGGTTTAGGTTGGATATTAGGAAAAAAATTTTCACTAGGAGGGTGGTGAAGCACTGGAATGGGTTACCTAGGGAAGTGGTGGAATCTCCTTCCTTAGAGGTTTTTAAGGTCAGGCTTCACAAAGCCCTGGCTGGGATGATTTAGTGGGGGACTAATTCTGCTTTGGGCAGGGGGTTGGACTAGATGACCTCCTGAGGTCCCTTCCAACCCTGATATTCTATGATTCTACTGTGGCCCTAGCTTTAGGAGTAGCTCACATCCACCTGCAATGGCTGAGGCCAGGTGCACTATGGCCCTCCTGAGTTTCCAGTCCCCATCTCAGCCAACACTGTCCATTCAGTCCTCCCAAACCTGTGTCCAAAACGGCAGCGACTCTGCCCAGGCAAGCGGCCTCTGTGATGTGCTAAATCCACAACACTCAACTGCTTTCAGAATCACCGCATAGAGGGCCCTTACCTATCCGTTTGTTTTCCTTTCCCATTCTCTGGAACGATTTGTACAGTGGGGTTGCTGAGAGCCAGTGAGCCAAACTGTAAACCCTGCACATAATGGAAACTACTTCAACCCAGGGGGTACGGCAGCACGCTTAGTTCCAGCACTTGTGCCATTCTCTCATCTCACCTAACTGGCAAACCCACCCATCCCTTTTTTTGCTGTCTCAAAACTGGCAACCAGCAGTGTGGCACAGCTGCAATCTCTATGCTGCCCAACGTGCTCCCCCACCCAGCGGATCAGAATAATGAAAACATTCACTTGTGCAAAATTCAACAGTTTATTGCACCAGGGGATACAGGAAAAGAAGTGTGGTTAGTGTTCATTGTTGAAGTGTGGTATAAATTAGGGCTGTCAATTAATTGCAGTTAACTCACACTATTAACTCAAAAAAAGTAAGTGCGATTAAAAGAATTAATTGTGATTAGTAGTAGTTTTAATCACACTGTTAAACAATAATAGAATACCAATTGAAATGTATTAAGTATTTTTGAATGTTTTTCTACATTTTCAAATATTCCAGGGGTCATGCTTCCTGCCGATGATGCTTGTTAAAAGAAATAATGTGTTAATTAAATTGGTGTCTGAGCTCCTCAGGGGAGAATTGTATGTCTCCTGCTCTGTTTTACCCGCATTCTGCCATATATTTCATGTTATAGCAGTCTCGGATGATGACCCAGGACATGTTTGTGTTAAGAACACGTTCACTGCAGATTTGACAAAATGCAAAGAAGGTACCGATGTGAGATTCTAAAGGTAGCTACAGCACTCGACCCAAGGTTTAAGAATCTGAAGTGCCTTCCCAGATCTGAGAGGGACGAGGTGTGGAGCATGCTTTCAGAAGTCAGAGCAACACTCCAGTGAGGAAACTACAGAACCTGAACCATCAAAACAGAAAATCAACCTTCTGCTGGTGGCATCTGACTCAGATGATGAAAATGAACACGTCGGTCCACACTGCTTTCGATTGTTATTGAGCAGAACCTGTCCTCACCATGGATGTGTGTCTCTGGAATGGTGGTTGAAGCATGAAGGGACATATGAATCTTTAGCACATCTGGCAAGTAAATATCTTGGGACACTGGCTACAATAGTGCCATGCAAATGTCTGTTCTCACTTTCAGGTGATGTAAACAAGAAGTGGGCAGCATTATCCCCCGCAAATGTAAACAAACTTGTTTGTCTGAGTGACTGGCTGAACAAGAAGTAGGACTGATTGGACTTGTAGGCACTAAAGTCTTACATTATTTTTTTTTGAGTGCAGTTATTTTTGTACATAATTCTACATTTTGTACATAATTCTACAATTTAACTTTCATGATAAAGAAATTGCACTACAGTACTTGTATTAGGTGAATTGAAAAATACTATTTCTTTTGTTTTTTACAGTGCAAATATTTGTAATAAAAATAAATATAAAGTGAGCATTGTACACTTCATATTCTGTGTTGTAATTAAGTCAATATATTTGAAAATGTAGAAAACATCCAGAAATATTTAAATAAATGGTATTCTATTATTGTTTAACGGTGTGATTAATAGCGAGTAAAATTTTTAATTGCTTGACAGCCCTAGTATAAATGTGCACTGCATGCCCCATTAAGGCACAGACAGCACTGCTCTCTGCTGAGGTACAAATGCCCTGTAACACATGTTGTAGGTCACAATCACTACACGACCCTATATATTTGTCTCTGCATGTCTGCAGGGGAGATACAGCAGAAGTTAAGACTGAGAAATCACTTGATTTTGTTTCTGACATTATAGAGAATAGCAACATGCCTCTCCACCCCCTGGCTATAGGTTGCAAGCCCCTTCCATTCCTGCTGCATTTCTGGGGTACCATCCTCTTGAATAACTTGTCTCACTGGGCTACCCTTCACCTTTATCAATAAGACCATTCTCTGCCTCCTAGTCACCTGCCTCACCATAATGCCGTCGAGAGTCAGGACAACCTAAAGGAGATTATTATCCAGCTCGCCTCCCCCCTTCACCTCTCTGACCCCACAGAAACACCTCCAGCACACAAACAGAACTGCAAAAACAAACCTGAAACATAATTCCATACCCCCACCTTATTAACAGTGTAGTCAGCAGATAGACATTCTAATGCCTGCAGCACACTTCTCACACACAGACCACTTGCCATCTCTGAGGTGCCACCAAGGCTGGGAAGAGGTAGAGTCCCACATATGTAATAAAAAATGCTCTGATGGCCAGTCTGGAATATGAACAATAAGTGACTGTTTTTCTTCCCACCTGCAATGGCCAGGCCTGCAAGGACAGGGCTTCTATCTACTGCTGAGAGGCTGGCCAACCAGAGGTGGTAAAAAAGAAAGACGCAGGATAAGATGTTTACAGAACTCATAGCAGAGTCCCAGAGGAAAGCGAGGCTGGCTGAGAGATGGAGGCAGAACCTTATGACCCAGAGGGAAAAAGAAATGCAGCTCTCCCAGCAGCTTGTGGCAGTGGCCAAGGACAGCATCACCATGGCCATGGAGAGCATGGGAAAAGACAAGGTGATTCAGAGGCAACTCAGGGATGCTATCCTGAGCCAGAATGCTCTCCTCCAAAATATACTACTGAGAGGCCAGGAGTCCCATCATTTAGGGCTCAGCCATTTCCTTCTGCCCCTGGACAATATTGGCTACTGGGCCAGCAGCAGCTCCTCCCTGCCATACCCCTGTAGTAGTGCTATGAGCAGCCATTCCCCTCTCAGAACCAACCTCCAGGCACCAAGAACACGGGCTGCTGGGAGCCCAGCAGTTCCGAGTCCTTCAGCGCCTCTGACAATTTTGAGCTGTGGCACTTAACCCTAGAGACCATATGGGCAAGAGGAGGCAGAGAGAAGGTGCATACCTGCCTATCACTGCCACCCCTCCCCCAAAAATAATTGTGCTCTTTCCACTGTTAGTACTGTTGCACTTCCAGTTGTGTTTGCATGGTTTTAATGACAGGTTTGTTTACCATCCATCAGGAGTAGATTGTTTAGTTCAATGTACTTTCAAATACAAAAATATTTTTGTATTTTTTCCATTGGTTCATTTACAATTTTGGTTTTTGTTATTGTTCTTTATTAATAAAAACCATGTTAACTCCATCAATTATGAGGCAGCACTGCATTTAACTCAGGAAATCCTTTACATAAATCTGCAATAATTCATAGGGTTTTATAGAATTACAGAGAGAATGTTCCACCATCCAGACACGAAACCCCAGTGTTTGCAATGTCTGTCCCAACGTGCCCTCACAAGCTAACAACTGCACACGTTCAGACATGAGACTCAAAATAGGACCAATAGGTAGCCTGACAATATCCCCACAGGTGTTAGCATTTTCTATGGGATGCCTTGCTGGCTGCTTGATTCACAGAAGACTCCCACCCATCGTTATGGCTTTCTGCCTCTCATAAACATTGTGCAGAACACAACGTGCAGAAACGTTTTTTTTCTGCTACTTCCAACCTCTTCCATAAGCAGCGCCAACTGCCTTTCAAACAACCAAACACAAGCTCGACTACTACTACCAGTTAAAATGTTCCTTCCATGTGTCCAAGTGGCCTGTATATGGCTTCTTTAACCAGGGCATCAGAGGATAAGATGGGTCTACCAGAATAACTGGGCCAACCTCCATGACATTAATATCCACATTGGTCCTGGGGCAAAAAGTCCTTCCTCCATTAATTTAAATAAAACTGAGTTCCGAAAGGTCCTAGCATGGTAGATACGTCCAAACCACCCTGCATTTATATCTGTAAATCTGCTGCAGGGGTCAACCAGTCCTAGAAGCACCAGCAAGAAATACTCCTTTTCTGTTTATAAATTCTGCACCCTGATGAGGGAGCGCAAATGATAGGCACGTGGGTTCCATCAGTTATCTCAATACAGTTTGGGGACCCAATGCGTGCAAAGCCATCAATTGTCTCCTGAGCATTCCACAGCTTCAGGATCTGGTTAGACAGTACTTCGTCACTGGATAGCTGATCTGAATGAGCATGGCCCTAACAGTTGATCTCCCAGTGCTGAATTGGTTGGCGACAGACCAACGTGCCAGGGTGGCCGGATTCCAGATTGCAATGCCGATCCATTTCTCCACGGATATGGGGAACTGCATGTTGGTAGGTTCTGCCTAAAGCTCCGGGGTCAGTTCTGCAGAGATCTCAAGAACGGTAGCCCTCCCCATCCTGAAGTCCTCTTGCTACAGCAGTCGTCCCATGTCTGCAGAACAACCCTCTCCCACCACTCCACGCTGGTTTCACAGCCCAGAAATGGCCCTGAATGCTATGTAGCTGATCCAGGAACTGGTTCTCTAGTTAAGGGGTTCTCAAACCTTTTCTTTCTGAGCTGTCCACCGCCCCCCCCCCAACATGATATAAAAACTCCACAGCCCACCTGTGCCACAACAACTGCTTTCCTGTTTATAAAAGCCAGAGCCGGTGCTAGGGAGTAGCAAGCAGGGCAATTGCCCAGGGCCCCATGCCACAAGGGGCCCTGCCAAGCTAAGTTGCTCAGGCTTCGGCTTCAGCCCTGGGTGACAGGACTTGGCGTCCTGGGCCTCAGCTCCATGTGGTGGGGCTTTGGCTTTCTACCCTGGGCCCCAGCAGGTCTATTGCTAGCCCTACTTGGAGGATCCCCTGAAACCTGTTTGCAGCCCCCCAGTGGGCCCTGGACCCCAGGTTGAGAACCACTGTTCTAGTTCCAACAGCTCAGTGTCATCCTCTACCTGGTCGGCCTGCTGCCGCCTCTTCCACGTGTTCTCCTGCTGCTGGGGGGAGCTGCTGTTGCTGTAGAATATTCGCCTGCTCCCACATCATCTGCTCGGTAGTGCAATGGGCAAAGTCCAGGGCCAAATTCATCCAGTTTTGATTGCTGTAGAATTATAGGACTGGAAAGGACCTTGAAAGGTCTTCTAATCCTGTCCCCTGCACTCAGGGCAGGACTAAGTATTATGTAGGCCATCCCCGACAGGTGTTTGTCTCACCCACTCTTAAAAATCTCCAATGAAGGAACTTCCCTAGATAATTTATTCCAGTGCTTAACCACCCTGACAATTAGGAAGTTTTTCCTAATGTTCAGCCTAAACCTTCCTTGCTGCAATTTAAGCCCATTGCTTCTTGTCCTAACCTCAGAGGTTAAGGAGAAGAATTTGTCTCCCTCCTCCTTGTAACAATCTTTTATGTACTTGAAAACTGTTATCGTGTTCCCCCCCACCCCAGTCTTCTCCTTTCCAGCCTAAACAAACCCAGTTTTTTTCAATCCTCCCTCATTGGTCATGTCTTCTAAACCTTCAGTAATTTTTGTTGCCTTTCTCTGGACTTTCTCCAATTTGTCCACATCTTTCCTGAATGTGGCACCCAGACCTGGACACAATACTCCAGTTGAGGCCTAATCAGCATGGAGTAGAGTGGAAGAATTACTTCTCGTATCTTGCTTACAACACTTCTGCTAATACATCCCAGAATGATGTTTGCTTTTTTTGCAATAGTGTTACACTGTTGCCCCTCATATTTAGCTTGTGAGCCACTATAACCCCCCAGATCATACAGCTCAAGCAGCATGGTGTATTTGTGCATGTCACAATAGCAGCACAGAGCAAGGTTGGCTCCATGCTGGCTGACAGCAATATGAAAATGGCATAAGCCCACTCAGAAAGAAGTATGGTGTTGAGACAGTGGAAGCATAGAATTTAAAAAAAAAAAAATTGAACCAACATGGCTTCTCACAGTTACTGTGAAAATAATTGCAGGATGCAGCTGCTAAACAGCAAAGCAAAAGACCATGGAGTACCCCCAAGAATGCTTCTCCATCAGTTTGCAGCAAACCGGTGTCATGTATCCACACAATGCAAATTGAAAATGGAACAGATGTGCTGTGAGCACGCTATTGATTGTATCATGCGAGATACCTGACCGGCATCAAAAAGCATCAGATTAACACCTCCCCCACCCTACCCCCAAGGTGTAAATGTACTTTTAGCTCCCAAGTCACTAAAGTGTTTTTGAAAAATTCAGGATCTCATCACCACAACACAGTTCCCCTTTAGCTCTGATGAAGTCTCAGCACAGTTATATGGTAAGCAAGGGTAATCTCTGCTGGTCAAAAGAGAGCGAGAAGCGACACACCGATGGTTTTTCAAAAAATGTTTGTTTTCAACTTGAGTCAATTGTGCATTTCATTTCTGCCCCACTGGGTGGTGCTCTGATGGCTGTCATTGAACTCAGCCGTGTCCAGTTCATTCTTGCACATATGTGGAACTTCGTCTGTTTGACTGAATAAGCTAAGATAGCCTACAAGGACACGGGTGGGGGAGACCAGCTTTTCCTTTTTCCTAACTTCTGGTCTTTGAAAAGCTTGCTTTGATTGCAAGAGCAGGAATGGTTTGGAGACTTGTTCTGTACAATTTGCTATTTTGAATGATACCTCGCCAGTCACCTTTTAAAAAATTGTACATGGAAAAAAAAAATCAGAGCAGTTTAGCAGGTTTACAAATCCCCTTAATCAAGAAGGCTATCGGCCCTGAAAAAACAGCCATGCTAGTGCCCCCAAAGGCGAACCTTTCTCCTGGAGAGATACGAAACATCAAAGCTCATACGAGCTGTTGTATCTGAGGAGGGCCCCAATAGCCAGCTTCTACTGCTCCAACTCCATCCGCAGCTCGAGCAATTTCTAACGCCTGCTGTGAGATGTCTGATGAGCTGCCAGCCATCCCACAAGAATGAGGTGGAAGCGTAAATGCTTGTGTGGTGCTCTTGGGAATTGTGACTGCAGTGTGTCCAGGCACAGCCCTGAAGACTGAAGGGAGACCGAGTGAAACTGGGCAGTTGTTTGAGTTTTGTTCTTTTTTTTCCCCCCCCCCCCCCCTTCAAGGTGGCCACCAGAGTCTTGGGACTGTTCGTGCTGGTGCCTCAGTTAATCTCTATGGTCTGGGGATCTCTGGCCCAAACCATATATGACGTTATAGATCAACATAGACTTTTTTGGTGGGGGCAGACAAAGGGCTAAATTTGGAGGTAATATGACAGTTAGATTCCCCTAGGTCATATTTACCTAGTTACCAAAGGGTGAGAGGGTCGAAGGCAATAACATATACCCTGTGGTGCTGAAGGAGGTGTACATTTCAGTAGGAGATGGCTTGCTTCAACTGACATCGTCCTACACCTCATGTTAGGACTGGTTGACACATACATTTTGCCAGCAGAGCTATGTCGGTCAGGGCTCTGATTTTTTCACCAAGGGAGCTGGGCCAGCAAAAGCTCTAGTGTTTATATGGCAAAAAGTGCTTACGGAAAAAAAACTTATTTCACTCAGAGGCACAAAACGTGTTCAGTCTCCACTTCCCACCCGACAACAAGGGAACTAACCAACTGCCATAAGCCCCACTGGCCAAAGGACTTCTTTGTGGGGGTGCTGATTTAACTTGATCTTCACAAGGAGGGTTTGCCAGTGTCGCTTTACTGGTATAGCTATACCAGCAAACCCTTTCAAGTGCAGACAAGGCCTTAGTTGCTTTTCTTGCTTGCTCTCTGCTGGTCCTTTGGGAATGTGAATTAAACCACCTTATGCTCCTTTGCTCAGTGGGCAAAATTCAGAGGGGAAGCTTAAGGGAAGGGTGTAAGTTACAAGCTGGTGAGGGGCTGTCAGTCATACGTTAACAGAAAGGAGTCCAATCCAAATGGGGGTGCCTAAATAAGTGGGAAGATTTTTAATTAGGACAAGCACTCAACAGTTCCCACGGATGTCAGGGCTCAGCACTTGACAATCAGGCCACTGTTTTAGGCACCTAAATTTGGATTTAGGATCTAACTTTAGTTGCCCTGTTTTGAAAATATTGGCCAAACGAATCTAAGTTGTGAAGGGGAGACAGGAGAAGGGAAAAGTCTGAGACTTTTCTCTGAATAGTCATAGATTCAAGGAATGTGAGGCCAGAAGGAACCATTAGAGCATCTAATCTGATCTCCTGTATAACACAGGCCCTAAAATTTACCCCTGCCTTGAGCCCAGTAATTTGTGTTTGGCTAATGCATATCTTCCAGAAAGGCACCCAGTCTTGGTTTGGAGACATCAAGAGATGTCGAATCCATCACTACCGTTGGTAGTTTATTCCAGTGGTTAATCACTTCCACTGTTAAAAATGTGCCTTATTTCTCATTTGAATTGGTCTGACTTCATCTTCCACCCACTGGGTCTTGTTATGCTATTTCCCACTAGCTTAAAGAGCCCTTTAGTAGTGAAGGGAGGGAGTGTTGTACTGTTATCTGGTCAACTGTCAATGTTCTAATTTGTTCCAAAATAATCTACTTTTAAGTGCTCACCCTGTCCACATGGGTTTCATGATCCCGCTGAAGTCCATGGAAGTGCTGCACTCCTGGAAATACGTATTGAGCCAGGGGCGTGCCTGACAGTCAAATTACTGAGTCCCTCTGTCTCTTCCAAAGTGCCTCAGCTGTGGCTCCCAGTGCCTTTCTTACAGGTGAGTCATCCTCGGAGCTGAAGAAATATCTTGTCCACCTCCAGTTTAATGGTTTTCAGACTGTAGTCCATGGAGCTACTCACATGTTGCTGGCTCTTTCTTGTTTCCAGCTGCTAAATGTCATTAAAGGAAGCTGAAAACACACAAAGCCCTTTCTAGTGTTACTCCCCAATCTACGTGACTGCTGTAGTTGCCACAGGCACATTCTCTCATACAATTTCTAAGAAGTGAGCCAAGTCATTGAGGGAGCATGTTTTCAGTACTGCCTGGGGGAAAACCCCCTCTGATTGGCTACTTTCCCCCCTTGCCTGCCTCCTGGCATAGAGCAGCCAATCAGAGCTGCTGCAGGAAGCAGGCAGAGCTCTTTTCTTGAGAGCTGACACCATTCTCCAAGGAGGGAGTAGAAAGTGCCCAGCAGCTCAAGGCATCTCTGCTCCTTCCCCTCTCCTGTGAGGAACAGGACAGCTCCTCTCCCCTCCCTCCCTGCAACACCCAGCCTGGGAAAGGAGATCGCAGTGCAGCCCCCACCCTGGCCTGAGATAGGGTCACAAGCCTCTGGAGGTGAGGCTAAGGTGTGTGGGAGGGAGGGCAGTTAGGGGGATTAATGGGGGGGGGGGTAAAATTGGTTGCTGAGTAGGGGAATGGGCAGACACAGGGGGAATGGGCCCCCCCCCCACACACACACTGTTTTTTAGGTCACTTTAAGTACTGCCACACAGGAGTAGCTTTAGCAAGAGCTAGAGGGGAACTCCACCAGAGACAGGGAAACCTCCCCTTCTTATCTCTCCACAAATGAGGCAGAGACTTATCATAGAATCATAGACTATTAGGGTTGGAAGAGACCTCAGAAGGTCATCTAGTCCTCAAAGCTCAAAGCAGGACCAACACCAACTAAATCATCCCAGCCAGGGCTTTGTCAAGCCGGGCCTTAAAAACCTCTAAGGAAGGAGATTCCACCTCCTCCCTAGGTAACCTATTCCAGTGCTTCACCACCCTCCTAGTGGTACCTCTTTACCATTGGAAAAGGTTGTTTATAGAGTAAGCTGGGACTTTTGAGAAAATATAGAAGTCCTTCTTGGGGCTTTAATTACCCTGAGGCTTCAACCTGCGAGGGGCTGAACAGGTCTACACTACAGACCTATATCGGGATAACTACATCGCTCAGGGGTGTGAAAACTGACCAGGTGACAACAACCTACCCCCCTCGTAGACAGGGCTGTGTCCATGGGAGCGTGTCTCCCGCTGACACAGCTACCGCCTCTCAGGGAGGCAGATTAACTATGCCGACGGGAGAGATCGGTGCAGCTGTGCTGCTGCAGTGCCATACGTGAAGACAAGCCCCTACTCTTTTTTCATTTGGGTTAAGCTTGAGAGAACGGGGCTGGAACTCCCCAGTAACACCCGTCAGCTATCAACACTAGCTTGGGAAAAGCAGAATCTTTAACCCTGAAGGGACAGGTCAGACTAATGTTTGCTTCCAAGAAGAATGTCGAGCTTTTAAACTCAACGTTGGGGCAAGCCGGGGACTTAATAGCAGCAGCCTTTGAGCTGAGAAAATAATTCCCAGGGAATAGTTCACTCAATGAGCTTAGCCTCTGTGAGCAGAGGGGCGAGTCCTTCAAATAGACTCATCATTAGACAAATCCCTTAGAATGTTTTACACCCCTGATTGACGGCAAATTCTTGAAATTCATGCTTCCAGGATCGAGGCTTGAACATGCAAATATAACATTTGTTATTACGCCCGTAACTTCAACATTCACTTAAACATAGGAATTTCCATACTGGACCAAACCAGGGGTCTATCTAGTCCAGGACCCTATCACTGTGCTAGTGGCCAGTATCAGCGGCTTCAGAGGAAGGTGCAAGAAACCCTGCGGGCGGCATTTATTAGATACCTGCCCCAAAGCTCAATCAGTTAGGTCTTGGGGAATGAGTTTCATGGGCTAATAGTAGGGGCGGGGGAGAGAGGAGGGAGGAGTAGTTGAAGAGGAGAATAGTTTTACTAGTTTTGAACTTGCTACCTTTGAATGTCCCTGGGTATTTTGTATTTCTGAGACAAGTTGACTAATTCTACCTTCCCTGTGCCTGTCAGTCTTGTGTATGCCTTTACTGTGACCCTCTGCTCTTGGGTAAGCTGCCCCAGACCTTTCATCCTCTCACTATAGACAAATTTTTCTGTGCCCTTAACCACTCTCCACCAATATCCTTAGTAGGGAAACACGTTTGCTTGAATGTTCCCAGAGAGGGACTGCAAACCGGCATGAACATGCCTGAAATGAACTTGAAGTGCTAACTGACAGTCACAACCTTGTTTTCGTAACTGACCCAGCTCTAGTCGGAGTGCTCTGTACTGCCGTCCACAGGACCTGGTTTTATTCCCAGTCTGGTGGTGCCAAGAGGACTGTGGAGGCAGCTTCAGAGCTGAGGGCATGATATAGAGGAGGGGAGACCTTTTGTGCTGCTCAGCAGTGATCCTTGTGATGAGCTCTGAAGGGAGCTCCAGGCCCTTCTTTTTTGCTAGAAGGACAGGTTTGATTCTGTAGGGTCTCAGAGAGGGGAAGTGGGGAAATTTTTGCGGCAGTTTTAAGATGATTTCCAGCTCAAGTCATCCTACTGTAAATGCTTTGAATCAGTCACTTTATTACCATCTATCAGGGCAATTGATCATCCTTGGTACGTTTCCTCTTCAGAGATGGCTGTATCACCTGCAGGTATAGTATAGCACTAGCCAGACACAGCGAAGCACTTCCATCTGGTAGCATCCAGCTAACCAATCTCTCTCCAATAAGTGTGGCATTTAAGTATCAGAAGGGTAGCCGTGTTAGTCTGTATCCACAAAAACAATGAGGAGTCCAGTGGCACCTTAAAGACTAACAGATTTATTTGGGCATGAGCTTTTGTGCGCAAAAAACCCACTTCTTCAGATGCATGGAGTTAAAATTACAGGTGCAGGCATAAATATACTGACACATCGGGTATGTTTTCACTACCTACCGGATTGGCGGGCAGCGATCGATCCAGCGGGGATCGATTTATCGCGTCTAGTCTAGATGCGATAAATTGACTCCCAAGCGCTCTCCCGTCGACTCTTGTACTCCAGCGCTGCGAGAGGCGCTGGGGGAGCAGCAGCAGTCGACTCACCATGGTGGAGACACCAGGGTAAGTCGATCTAAGTACGTCGACTTCAGCTATGTTATTCATGTAGCTGAAGTTGTTTAACTTAGATCGATTCCCCACCCCCACCCCTCCACACCCAGTGTAGACCAGGGCGAAGAGAAGGGAGTTACCTTACAAGTGGAGAACCAGTGTTGACAGGGCCAATTCAATTAGGATGTGTCCCAGGTTCTGAAGCAACTTTAGAAAAAACCCACATAAAAACAGTTCCTTTCCCCCACTGACTCCTGGGGGTCACCAGCTCTTTGTTGCAAGCTTGTGTAAACCTTCCCCTCTTGCCAAAAAAAAAAAAAAAAAAAAAAAAAGCTTATGCCCAAATAAATCTGTTTTAAGGTACCACCGGACTCCTCGTTGTTTTTGTGGCATTTAAATACATGCTACACCCTCTGCTGACCAATCCCAGTTCAGCAGTTAATTTCTGGGTGTGTGATTGTTTTAAATAGAGAGAATACTAATAGCCACACGTATGGACAGAAAAGCACAGTCAGTCATTGGATTCGCTTGCTGGACGTTCTAACAGGCAGCTGTGTTTAATAGCTAATGCCAATGGTATTTTTGGTTCTGCCCCTGATTTGTAACGTGACCTTTGGCATGTCAAGTGATTCTCTGGGTGTGTGATTCACAGTTCTGTAATATGGGGATGTTGTGAAGATTAGTTAGTCAAAATTCATACTGTATGTTGAAGACATGAAGGGCACCATGTTAGTACTTGGCATGGGGCTGCTTGCTTTCATTTCTGTGCATTGATTTTTAGTTCCTTAATCTATTTTTCTCTCTTTCTGTGCCATGTTCCATCCTGACCCATGTGTCTGTCTATCTAAGTCACATTTCTCATTCATCCATCTATTTCTCAGTAGTGTCAAGTGTTACATACATAAGTGAGAGCAGCTTCATTTCTGTCA
Source organism: Lepidochelys olivacea (assembly GCF_965140295.1). Classification (NCBI taxonomy): domain Eukaryota; kingdom Metazoa; phylum Chordata; order Testudines; family Cheloniidae; genus Lepidochelys; species Lepidochelys olivacea. The sequence continues at coordinate 108,230,909 of NC_140416.1, forward strand.
AAGGAAGGACGTGAATCTCCAGGAGTCCAAGCATGTGCTCCTTCCCTAGGTGAGATCCCTGTGAGTGGTTTTGTTGCAAGAGAAACAATAACCATGCTCAAAGTGCTCTCTGCCCTTCAGCCTGCACAGAGGTGGGTAAGTTTCATTACCTCCATTTTTACCTAAGGGGAAAGATTTGTCCAAGGTCAGAGGCAGGAATTGAACCTAGCTTTCCTTACTCCCAGTCCGGTAGCCTGCCCCCTAGCAGGCTGCCTCCCCATCTCTTCCACAGCCCCCTTTATTGGGGAAAGGCTTGCATGGGTGAGGAGGGCCTTTCATCGTGCCCTCATCCTCATCTGTGGTAATGAGGAATTGCACAGCTGAGGGCCCTCTGCCCAGAACACCCATCCCCTGATTCCAGACCCTGGGCCCAAAGGAGGGGGACCATCCACCGCAACATCCCCAGGGAGGGCAGTGGCTTGCGGGAGGAGAGGTCGTCTCTGAACTCATGAGGCCCCAGCCTATTGTGGTACTTTAGAATCAGGAGCTAGGACCCTGGAATGATGCTGAATGCATCCCCCTGCATGAAGGGTTTGATTGCAGCACCCCGAGGAGATCTTTGGCAAAGCGGTGGGATATTACAGTATATGTTTGATGTTCTAGATCACTCCCTGTTTGGGAGTGAAACCCTGGCCCTGCCGAAATCAGTGGAAAAACTCCAGCGGGGCATGTCTCTGGACCCTCACTGCTGCTGAAGGGTGACCAAACCAACAGCTGCTCATTAACTGGATTACAAAAATGATCTCAGTCGGTGTCTGTAACTATTGCTCTGAGTAGTAGACACTGGGGAGTGGGGCAGCAGCCATTAAAGTATAGAGCCTGTGGGCAGCACATGACCTGGGTTCATACTCCTCTTCTGGTTCACATTAACAGGGAACAGGCTGAGTCTGAGCCAGCTGGGAGGCAGCAGCTCTGCTGTGTTTTTCGCTGCCTTGGAGCAGACGGCTGTGTGCATTCCAGCCCAGTGAATGGCGCTGGGCAGGAAGTTGATCCTCCTGGCTTTTGTGTGCTTTGTGTGCGCACTGCTCCGCCCTCCTGCCCCAGGGCGCACACGCAACCTGCCAGCTTGTTTCCAGAGGGATTTGTTTGGTTTCTGATGACGCACTGGGCAGAATGGTTAGAAAAACGCAGTGTCGCATGGCAGCCAAATTAAGGTGCCGAAACCAAGAGCAAGCTTGTACCCCTGTGCGACCAGGGTTTTCTTGCCTTTGTCCTAAGCAGTCCTCCTTTCCTGAAGCTTCTATGGCTGAACATTCCCTTCCTTCCATCCTGCCCACTTCTGAGGGCCTATGAAAATACAGGGGATTTTACTGCAGGCCAGCATTAATCTAAAGAGTCCACAGGGCCAGATTTGTGATTGGTAATGAGAGAGGGAACCGTTCACCTCTTTACAGCCTGTTCCCACCTCGTGGAAAACACTGATATGGGTTTGGCCAGCATCCAACCAGACGGCTATTGTCTTGCAAGGTTTTTGGCTAGACAAGTTTGCAGGCCATGTTCCTCTTCTTTCTCTCTGACTCAGGAGAGGTGGCGTCGTGTGTAGATTGTCATCTTTCCTTCCTGTTCACTGGAAGGTCTCTGGGGGAAGAAGAGTAGGGAGTGGGGAGGGCAGGGGGTGTTAGTTGACATACCATGCTTAGGTAAGGTTAGCTCAGCTGTCTGGGGCAGGGAAAAGGTCTCTGAAGAGTGACTGCAGTGGAACTCCCTGATAAATCCCAGTTGAGGACCAGGACCTTTGAGAAAGTCCCTTTCTAGTGTGTTTCCACAATGGCTTTGAATGACCTGGTTATGTGTGCGTGTGTGGTTTTTCTTTAAAACTGCTTCAGCCCCTAAAACAATTTCTGCAGAATTAGCTAGACCTGTCTCTGACCCCAGATGCCACCACTTTCTCCAGCACTGCTCTGGCTCTGTTTGAAATGGCCTGACGGTCTCAGTCCAGCTGCTAGCAGACAAGTGCCCACAACACAGAGCCACTGCTGGAAGCAGACGCGGTTGGAAGCCTCTGGGTCATCTGCAGAGGGGGTGGTCTCTCCACCTCCGAGCCAAGGCAGGTTGGCACAGGGCTGTGCGGGGAAGATTGTGCTGCTGCTATCTGTGTTGTGCTTATTGTGTGGATAAAGGCAGGACACTCGGCAGGTCAGCTCCCTGCTTTTCACCAGCACTGACGTCATTAAAAACTTGTGCAGAAATGTTTGCACAATGTGCTGATTATGAGATCAGACTTCACCCACCGAGCACATCTCTGATCTACCTATCTAGGTGCTTCCATGATCCCCAGCCACATAGTGTTTGAGCACCTCAAAGCTAGCAACAGATCGTATCCCCATGAGACCCCTGGCACGTAGGGAAGTATTGTCCCATTTCGCAGATAGGGAACTGAGACATTGGATAGGTTAAGTGCTTTGCCCAAGGTCCCACCAGGAGTTTGTGGCTGAGCTGAGAACCAAACCCAGGCCTCCTGAGTCCAAATCCCTACTCACTTGATCAAACCTTGCTCCCCTAATCAGGCAGAGAGACTATCAGTCTTACTTCCGATGGGAGAGATTTCCAGTTGGCTGAGAAGGTAGGAGAAATACCCCCGCTCCCTTCTCAGAACACCTCCTAGACTGCCTGACATGGCACCAGTGTACAGAGACAGGTGCTTACATGCATCACACATCTGGCCTTCTGTGTTGATCATGTAGGGCTGATAAAACTCCACCTGCTCATGTTGAGTGCCCAGAACTGTCATTGTCTCTGAACCCGGAGTGAAGAGGCCACCCTGAGCTGCAGGGTTGACGAGTAAAAAATGGTCTGGTTGTTGCATGTGAGACCTCCAGCCTAGTCTTCTCTGCTGCAGAGACTCCCTGAGACAGTGAGCACCAGGGGCCCATGTAACTTAAGCACCACACCCCACTTGACATACCTGTCGCACTGGATGAAAGTGGCCTGAATTTCCATGCTGCTGAGCAGGCAACTCCCTGTGAAATCAATGGCAACTGCTGGTGGCAGACATCACACAGCAACACAGATGCCAAAACATTGATTTAGATGCCTAACTCGGGCACCTGTCTGAAAATGTTGGCTACAGGGCAGAGAGAACATAAGAGCAGCCATACTGGGTCAGACCAATGGTCCATCTAGCCCAGTATCATGTCTTCTGACAGTGGCCAATGCCAGGTGCTTCAGAAGGAATGAATAGAATAGGTAATCGTCAAGTGATCCGTCCCCTGTCGCCCATTCTCAGCTTCTGGCAAAGAGAGGCTAGGGATACTTCAGTGCATAGTTTTGCATCCTTGCCCATCCTGGCTAATAGCCACTGATGGACCTATCCTCCGTGAACTTATCTAGTTCTTTTTTGAACCCTGTTATACTCTTGGCCTTCACAACATCCCTTGGCAAAGAGCTCCATGGGTTGACTGTGTGTTGGGTGAATAAATACTTCCTTTTGTTTGTTTTAAACCTGCTTCCTATTAATTTTATTGGGTGATCCCTAGTTTCTGGTGTTATGAGAAGGAATAAATAACACTTCCTTATTTACATTCTCCACACCAATCATGATTTTATAGACCTCTGTCATTCCACCCTTAGACATCTCTTTTCCAAGCTGAAAAGTTCCAGTCTTATTAATCTCTCCTTATACAAAAACTGTTCCATACCCCTAATCATTTTTGTTACCCTTGTCTGTACCTTTTCCAGTTCCAATATATCTTTTTTGAGATGGGGTGACCAGCTCTGCACATAGTATTTAAGGTGTGGGCGTACCATGGATTTATATAGAGGCAATCTATTTTCTGTCTTATAGATTCATAGCTATTAAGGTTAGAAGGGACCATTATGATCATCTAGTCTGACCTCCCTTTCCTAATGATTCCCAACATCCTATTAGCTTTTTTGACTGCCACTGCACATTGAGCGGATGTTTTCAGAGAACTCTCCACAATGACGCCAAGATCTCTTTCTTGAGTGGTGACAGCTCATTTAGATCCCATCATTTTATATGTATAGTTGGGATTACAGGTTTACCAATGTGCATTACTTTGCATTTATCAACAATGAATTTCGTCTGCCATTTTGTTGTCCAGTCACCCAGTTTTATGAGATCCCTTTGTAATTCTTCACAGTCTGCTTTGGACTTAACAATCTTGAGTAGTTTTGTATCATCTGCAAATTTTGCCCCCTCACTGTTTACCCCCTTTTCCAGATCATTTATGAATATGTTGAACAGTACTGGTCCAGTACAAACCCCTGGAGGACACCACTATTTCCCTCTCTCCATTCTGAAAACTGACAATTTATTCCTACCCTTTGTTTCCTATCTTTTAACCAGTTACTAATTCATGAGAGGACTTTCCCTCTTATCCCATGGCAGATTATTTTGCTTAAGAGCCTCTGGTGTGGGACCTTGTCAAAGGCTCTGAAAATCTACGTAGAATATATCCACTGGATCACCCTTGTCCACATGCTTGTTGATCCCCTCAAAGAATTCTAGTAGATTGGTGAGGCATGATTTCCCTTTACAAAAACATGTTAACTCTTCCCCAACAAATCGTGTTCATCTATGCGTCTGATAATTCTGTGCTTTTTCAACTAATTTGTGTCGTACTGAAATTAGGTTTACCAGCCTGTAATGATCTCTTCTCAGAAAGCCTACTGCCTGGGGTCATCTGGTAGCATGGACAGAGTAAGCAGAGGCCTGGAGTACCATGTGGCCAGGTAAGCTCTGAAGTTCCTGGGCCAGCTCTTTTCCCCTCTCCAGCACTGGGAAGGGATAGGAAACAATTGGATGTAACTGGCTGCTTCCTTAGATCCATAGATTTCAAGGTCAGAAAAGACCAGTGTGAACATCTCATCTGACCTCTTGTATAACACAGGCCACAGAACTTCCTTGACTTAATTCCTGTTTAAACTAGAGGAGATTTTTTAGAAAAATATCCAATTTTGATTTAAAATGTTCCAGTGGTAAACCATTCCAATGGTTAATCACTCTCACTGTTAAAAATTTGCACCTTGTTTCTGGTCTGAAGTTGTCTAGCTTCAACTTCTTCCAGCCATTGGATCACGTTATACCTTTCTCTGCTAGAATGAAGAGAACTCTGTTAACACATTTCTGTTCCAGTCTAGGTGCTTCCAGTTTGGCCAATTAAGAGGCTGGGGCAGCACCTGAAGGCTATCGAACCTCCATCAGGAGTCAGAGCAGACTGAATCACAGTGTTTCACAGTGTATCTGCTGCACACAGAAGGTGATTCCTGGGAGAGGGCTGAAGACGGGAGAAGTTTGCTGGCTGGCATCCCCGAGCCAGGGCTGGAGAGGGCTTGAAGACAGGAGGAGCAGCAGAGGAGATGCCAACTGGCTCTAAGCCAAGAGCTAAAGCCAAGGACCAGAGAGGGCTGAAGGCAGGGGGAGAGGTGGAGGGGCTTACCTCTTGACTTCTACTTGCTGGAGAGCTAGACCCCGAGGAACAGTGAGAGGGTCAGGGGAAATGAGGATGCCCTTTGGCAAGGCTGCTCCCAGCAGAGAGGCTGTGGGTGTTCCTGCTGAGAAGAGCAGGGTTGCACCCCAGAAGAAAAGGCTGGAGTGGCTGTCCCAGCAGAGGGCAGAAGAGGACAGACAGAAGCCTATCTGTGATGGAAGACACTAAGGTGTGGTGAGAACAAGGACTTTAAGCACTGGGGTGGTATTGGACTATATCTTGGTACTTTTGTTATGTTTTGTTAATAAACCATGTTGATGGAGTAGAGGACAAGCTTGCATGGAGTTGCCAGGGCCCCAAGAAGGAAACTAAGGTGCGGGGCCACTTGCAGGGCTGCTCCAAGGCCACAAGGGGGCATCAAGGAGGAGGCCATTCCTTTACATCCACCATGAATCCCAAGATTTTTTCAGAGTCACTGCTTCCCAGAGGGTGTCCGCCATTTTGTAAGTATGGCCTACGTTCTTTGTTCTTAGATGTGCACAAGCACATCCTCCTCTTCCAACCACTGAGCTGACCTGCCATAGGGGAATGGAGGGCATGAGCCCTGTGCTTCCCCCATCCCCAAATTTCTTATATGCTTTTTCTTGGTAAGGCATGTGTCCCTTTTAAGTGGCTAGTAAAGGGTTTGCCAAGGATCCGGGGGATGTTGTCCAGAGTTGCTAGGAAGTGGGACCATGGAAATGCTTCCAAGTGTAGTAGTGGTGGAATGTGCCCAAAATTAGCTGCTCTTAGCTGCCAAAGCTGTGGGCCCACATCTCGTGGGCTGCCACAGCTGGTGCTTGCAAGAGGGAGCAGTGAGTGCCCCCCACACCTGTTTCATATCATGGCAGTTATATGAAGCCCTCATGCTTCTGAGTCAAGATGAAGACGAGGGAGGTAGAGGTGAGAGAGGCAGGTTTCCTACAGATCTTCTCCCACTAGAGGAAAGAAAGCAGCAAACTGGGGTAGTCAGCACCAGTGCAAGTCTTGGACACAGCCACTGTGGTATGTCCACTAGTGAAGACAAGGCCTTTGAGTGGGTTGAAGTGAATATCCAGAACTAAGTGATGCAGCACACAAATATCCAAACACAAAGCCTGACAGGGACCTCATCCCCCAGCCAGACATGGTGACGCATGGCCTGACAAGGACCTCATCCAAAAGCCAGACACGCTGATGCATGACCTGAAGGGACCTCATCCCACATCTGGAAATGCTGATGCACAGCTTAACAGGGACTTCACCTCACAGCTGGATGTGCTGACACACGGCCTGACAGGGACCTCATCCCACAGCCGGACATGCTGACCCACGGCCTGACAGGGACCTCATTCCCACCCAGAGCTGGACATGCTGACACACAGCCTAATAGGGATCTCATTCCACAGCTGGACATGCTCACACACAGCCTGACAGGGACCTCATTCCATCCACAGCCGGACATGCTGACACATGGCCTGACAGAGACCTCATCCCACAGCTGGACACGCTGATGCACGACCTGAGAGGGACCTCATCCTATCCATAGCCAGACACACTGATGCACAACCTGAGAGGGACCTCATCCCACCCATAGCCGGACACGCTGATGCATGGCCTGACAGGGACTCCATGGCACAGCTGACCATGTTGATGCACAGCCTGAGAGAACTCCCCCCACTCACAGTCGGACATGCTGACACACAGCCTGACAGGGACCCTCTCCCACAGCCGGTCATATTGACGTACAGCCTGACACGGATCTCCCCCCACCCACAGCTGGACACGCTGACATACACCCTGACACACCCCTTCCCAGTTTAATCAGCCATACGAACAAACATTCCTACCCCGCACCCAAAACAGAAACATACCCATAGTCCTGCATGCCCACCCACTCATACACACCAACTGATCAAGGTCGATAGTAACACATACCCTCACAGGCCCCCATCACAGACCCACTGACAGAAACAACGATGGGGTCACTCAGACCGTCCTGTACGCACCCTACTACAGTCCCAGACATATGCATGTCAACAGTTCAGCGCAGAGACACACAGCAACCAAGACCCTCCGACAGACACAGGATGCTTCTTTACGCACACCTTAACACAAACGCCTAGGTGTAGCCATCCTGAGACTCCCCACCAACCATACCCCCCACCCCCCACTCTTGATGCAAACCCACTGACCCTCAGCAGCAGAGTCTCCTCGAGCCAGAGGCAGAGCCAGAGTGAGTGGAGGTCTGTGGGAAGTAGCTGGTGACTGGTAAATCTGGGAGTGTAAGTGGAGACTAGATGAAGCAGACAGTGTGTCCAGAATTCTCCTTCTGCCTCTCTGGGGTGGTGTGCGCTTCTAGGGCATTCAGAGAGAGACAAATTGTTGGGAGGAAATACGTTCCTCCTCCTGAATTTGCTCATATTACTGCCTGCGACTCCCTTTGACCCCTGACTGCCTGGCTAAGACTGTGCTGGAATAGAAAAGGAGCCATAACTGTTCAGATAATGAGAAAATCAGTGGGTGTCCAAAGTACAAGTACAAGCCATGTCTGTGAGCTGCTTTCCTCCAAGGACGCTAATTGAAAACACATTGACACTACTATTAGGAATTATAAGATAAGAGGCATTTTGGAGTGGAGAATGACATACAATAACAACACTTAGCACTGGTACTGTGCTTTACCTCTTCAAAGCTCTTTACAGACAGTCAGCCTAAGAATCTTCAACCACAGCAAGGTGGGCAAGTACAGGTGGGGAAACTGAGCATAGAGAGACGACTTGTCAAAGAGCCTACAAGGAGGCAGTGCAGAGGTGAGACCGGAACTCTGGAGCCCTGACTTCCCATCCCCTGCTCTCACGATTATATCCCGCACCATGCAGGTTAAAGCAACGCTGTGAAAAAATCGGTGAGCTTTGAGGAGACATTAAATATAACCTGGTCTCTGAGACTGGACAAGTCTCCATGTAAATGAGCTGAATCCCAAAGCGTCATAGTTCACCAGTCTTCTCCCAATGCTTCTGCTCCCCTACAAATTCTCAAGTGTATGAAGCATCACGTGACACTGGCTAGTCCAAAGTTCATTAGAGGGCTGGGAAGGAATGTGCTAGCAGCGGACTGCGAAATGAAGGGTCTGTTTTTCCTCCTCCTTTTCATGCAGCTCCTTGGTGAGTAATGACAGGACTGTCTGAGAATGGAGAATGAGGGCAAAATGGCTTTTTCCATTTCAGGCTTTAGGTAGTGTGGAATAAAGCCACGGACTCTGTACTTGGTGACGTATTTCTAATGCAAATGGAAAAACTCATTTCCAAACGGACAGAGAAAGAGTGGGTGGACTGTGATTTGCATCTCCTGTTCGCTGCACCTCTGCTGCTTGGGTTTTTTGGTTCTTTTTATTTAAGGACCTGAAGAGCCATCATCTTCTATTGAATATGCATATGGATTTAACATTCAGAGACCATGATTCCTCAGTGAAAGGACTGATTAAACAGTCAAGTGATGTTGATAGAGAGGCAAAAGGTGCAGCAACTCAATACTGTGGTGCATAGTTAAAATCAGGAATTGCATAAGCTGCGGCTGCAACAGTTCGGTTAACTTGGCTGCATTGCACAACTTGGGGCCAGATCCTCAGCTGTGTGACTCAGCCTTACTTTGTTGAAAGCAAGGAAACTATGCCGATTTACCCCAGCTGAGGATATGGCTCTATGTCTTATGGTACTGGGTATTGTACACTTTATAAGGTAAGCTACCTCTATCCAGCAAAACAGGGATAGAACTTTCTACATATTTGCAATGGAATCAACTTAGACATTCTGTTGGAATTTTAACCTTTGCTTTTCCTGACTCCTGGGGATTTTAACTAGGCAGTTGCAGAATTGCATTCACAGTTTTTTTGTATTTAATTTCATAGGTTTTTTTGTCTTAAAAGAAAAAGACAAAACAAAAAATTGCCCGTGTTTAAGTTTCAGTTCAGTAAGGTTCTCACGCACATGCTCAATTTAATACTTGTGAATTTGTTCTATTGGTTCGGAGTCTCGTTACACTACTCTGGCAATGTAAAGGAGCCTTAAAATGGATACAAATTTTTGCCTAATTTAAGGCTTAAATCAGACTCACGCCTGTTTGCTTCAATTACACTACTTGCGTGCTTTAAGTTAGGCATGTGTGTATGCACCTTGCTGAACCAGGGCGTTCATAATGTTAGCTCTGGAATGTCCCAGGTTGGCTTTGGAATTCACACTGCATTAAAGTGGGGTGGGGTCGGGGGGGTGAATTCTCCATATTATTGCCACTATGGTGTGGCTGCAATCTGCTCACTGCAAGGCTGGGTTAGCAGGGCAGCAGCAGATCTGTTTACGATGCAGCCCTCACCATGTGAAGGACAGAAACATTTTCATTTTAATGAAGGTGTGACAGTTCTTGGGGTACCTGGGACTGTGAGTCACCTTGTTATCCCCTGCCTCCTGCATGAGGGAGTCATGCCTGCGCTAGCTCCTTGACACCGCCAGCATGTCAGCCTCTCAAGCTCACTTTTCTGGGATATGCCAGCCTGTCTTTGTCTTGCAGGTTAACAAAAGGTACACTCCAGTGCCTGAGTCCTTGTAAAGCATTCCCTGTGAGATCCTGACACTGGCTACTCCCAGAAATCCCAGATCTCTGGTCCCAAAAAAGCAGTGTACCCCAGTTTACCAGTTTTACCTTAAATCACTGTACCTGTATAACACACAGCACTTGTGAGCACTTATAATAAAATAAAAGAAAGTTTATTTAAGAAAGAATAGAGGTTCCACTAGAAATGAGAGAGAGAGAGATGGAAACAAATGGTTACAATATAAAACAAAATCATAACGTGTGAATTAGGGCCTCCATTTATTAATAGTTATCTTTCCTGCCTAATAAAGAAGGTCTCTCCCCCACAAAGTTCAGTCTGTTGCAGAGCCAGGAACCAGGATCCAAATGTTTATGAAACACCCCTACTCAACAAGATGTCTCCTCTGTGAATGGACACAGTTTCTTCCTCCACCCTGCGATATGCTGAATCAGTCTGTTGTCTCCGTTTACAGGCTTTTATAACAATCCTTTTTACCTCCAAGTTTTTTCAATCATTGGCAGTTGTCTTTGATGGTTTGCCATTGACAGTTGTGGGTTGGAGCAAGGGTAGACAACTAAACATTGCATTATATCACCGGAGGGGTGACAACTCTCTTCCACTTGAATGGCCCATCACCAAGACACAGGATTCCCTGGTGGCTAACTTGTACTCCAAGACCATAAGGTATAGTTTTTAATATATTTATGTAATTCCTTAAACATTACCCATGCACACACACCTCACAATGATTGTGAGAACTGGGAAGTTACAAGTTGTCAGCAGAGACCTCACATGCTAGCTGTCATAAATATAAAGGGAAGGGTAAACCCCTTTGAAATCCTTCCTGGCCAGGGGAAAGCTCCTCTCACCTGTAAAGGGTTAAGAAGCTAAAGGTAACCTCGCTGGCACCTGACCAAAATGACCAATGAGGAGACAAGATACTTTCAAAAGCTGGGAGGAGGGAGAGAAACAAAGGGTCTGTGTGTCTGTCTATATGCTGGTCTTTGTCGGGGATAGACCAGGAATGGAGTCTTAGAACTTTTAGTAAGTAATCTAGCTAGGTATGTGTTAGATTATGATTTCTTTAAATGGCTGAGAAAAGAATTGTGCTGAATAGAATAACTATTTCTGTCTGTGTATCTTTTTTGTAACTTAAGGTTTTGCCTAGAGGGGTTCTCTATGTTTTTGAATCTAATTACCCTGTAAGATATCTACCATCCTGATTTTACAGGGGGGATTTCTTTATTTCTATTTACTTCTATTTTTATTAAAAGTCTTCTTGTAAGAAAACTGAATGCTTTTTCATTGTTCTCAGATCCGAGGGTTTGGGTCTGTAGTCACCTAGGCAAATTGGTGAGGCTTTTTACCAAACCTTGTCCAAGAAGTGGGGTGCAAGGTTTTGGGAAGTATTTTGGGGGGAAAGACGCGTCCAAACAGCTCTTCCCCAGTAACCAGTATTAGTTTGGTGGTGGTAGCGGCCAGTCCAAGGACAACGGGTGGAATATTTTGTACCTTGGGGAAGTTTTGACCTAAGCTAGTAAAAATAAGCTTAGGAGGTTTTTCATGCAGGTCCCCACATCTGTACCCTAGAGTTCAGAGTGGTGGAGGAACCTTGACACTAGCCTTCCTGTATAGATACTATGAGAGTGGAGTATTAGGTGTATTGAGTTTCTCAGGTCTGAGACAGCAGTTGATTGTAAAGAATAGTGGCCTTTAGTACCAATGGGCTTCTGGGTCACAAAAGGATAAGAGTGTGCAGGGCACACTAGAAATTTTGGAAAGCGCTTTCTATGGTTTTCAGCTGCTATTGTTAAAGGAGCAGTGGGGTTTTTGTTTGTTGGTTGGGTGTTCTGTTTTGCTGTGTGTTTCAGTAAGACCATAAAAGCACACTGTAAGGTCTTGTCTTCACTAGGCAACTGGTGTTATTTTAACATATGTAGGTCTTGGAGGCACAGTCTAGGAAGCCCTCTTCCCTGAGTTTGCCTCCTGAGGTTCCCCACTAAGGTTTAAACCTCGACCAGTTAAAACTACAACTGCCCAGTCTACACTTTGCTGCTTTTGCACATTTTAAAAATACCCCTTTTTTTCTAGTCTACATATGGCCATATGCAGTGATTGTCTCAATAGCACCCCTGGCCAGGCCACACAAAAAGAACGTACAATTATGTTACAAAGGAGATCATTCGGTGCTGCTAAAATTTCAGCAGATCCCCACTTAGAGTTTCTTCCCCATCACTCATAGCATTCATTTTAACACCCCACCACAACATGAAGTAAGTAATGGCACAGTTGCCTTTACTGGTTAAAAAAGTGGTTAGAACTTTTAACCATGGGAAAAGTGCAAATTTCTTTTTACTGTCCAGTAACTCACATGATTGAAACCATTTTACTCCGAATGTTGAGTCAGTTACATGTTCAGACACAGACCAAGCTTGGGGAATGTTAGCGCCAAAAGAGAATATTTAAAAAATGTTGTGCAAAAACAGGAGATAGGAATGGAAACTGTCTTGTAACCTTTTCTATGACAGAGGCTCTCATTTGATCATGCTAATTTCTGGAGTGAGGTACGCTTTCAAAAACATGTCCCATTTTTATCATTAAAAGATCCGGATGGGCAGGAGGTCAGGCTGGGGTCCTGACTTTGAACCATCATTCCTTAAACTCATCCTCTCAATCCACAACAGACAGAGGGACAGAGTGAGACACTCATATTGCTGCACTAGTGACTTTTGCTGGCAGATGGAGGGATAATACTGATCAGAGCAAATGTCTGTGCCTGTATCTACAGCAGAGAGGGTGTGTAAAAATATGTGGAGTAGGGAGATGGTTGAGAAGAGGGCTAGTAAAAATGTCAGGAATACACCAAATTCTTGCAGGATTAGACAATGTGAGACAATCTCCCCACAAAGGATTAAACCAATTCAATGCTCTGTGTCACAAATGCATGTACAGTGGGTCACATAGACTCCAACAGTAGATATAGAAAGAGTGGCCCGATCTGAATTACTGTGTGAACCTCATTTATATACACACTTGATAAGACAAACTTCATTTTCATCTGGTTTGGCTGGTGACTGCCTGTGACTGTTTTGTCCACTGTGGCAAGCACACCTCCCTTTTCTGTTACCTTGGCCTCACCCCCCATCATAAGCACCAACTCTGTGGGTGCTCTGGGGCTGGAGCACCCACAGGGAAAAATTAGTGAGTGCTCTGCACCCACCGGCAGCCAGGCTCCCACGTCCCCGCTCCTCCGCCTACCTCCCAGCGCTTCCTGCCTTGCTGCCTCCAAACACCTGTTCGGTGGCATGCTGGAAGGGAGGAGGAGGAGCGGGAATGTGGAGCGCTCAGGGGAGAAGGTAGGGCCGGGGCCAGGATTTGGGGAAGGAGTCAGAATAGGGGCAGGGAGGGGGCAGAGTTGGGGTAGGAACTTTGGGGAAGGGGTTGGAATGGGGGCGGGGCTGGGGAAAGAGGGGGATCAAGCACCCACTGGCTGTAGCAAAAGTCGGTGCCTATGCCCCCCACTACCTTGCTTGTCTGTTTAATCACCCCTTCCATGTTGTTTAAATTGTAGACTATGGGGCAGGGACTGTCTTTGTGTTTGTACAGTGCCCAGTACAATGGGGCCCTAATCCCCATAGAAATAAATAATAAGTAATATTCACACACCGGTATCTAGTAGTACAGCATTTTCATTTACCACCTGGAGGCCTTGTACATGCACAGACAGTGCTTCTCTCTCAGCCATCGGTGATCCACAACTACATGTTAATCACAGCATTGAAAATGTCCCCTGTGCTCGCTGATCACAGGGATTTTGACATTGCTTTATTTAAGACATACACGCAGGCGATGATGCTTTTTTGCTCCTATGCAGAAAATTCCATCTCTGGCATATAGAGGCAGAAGGATGCTCTAAATCTCAGATAAGTCTCTTTAAATCTATTCCCGCAGAATGAATCAGTCTGTTTGTAGATTAATCAGGGCTAGGTAAGCTGGTTGAATATGGCAGATCTGGTGTATACAAACATAGGTTAAAATTTCCAACCGCTGCCTTGTACAACCAGAGTCATGCTCCTTTGAATTTGCTATGCACAATCATTAGTGCAAATGGGTTTGTGTTTGCACAAATGTTTAGAGACTGGCTATTATTCCTACAATTCCCATATTCATTTGCAAGGTAGGGGACTTGTGGAGAGACAAGTGTGTTTGTTTTTTCTTGTGTATAAAAAGTCAAAGAGTAGGAACAATATCATGTGACGTAGCTGACCACATGCCTCGAGTAATGAATAGTAGTGAAGAGTCCAAATGAGTTGTTTGCAAACAAACCATAAACTGAGGCTGGTTCAGCCAGATTATTTGGCAAATGTTTAAAAATCACCAATCCTCGTCTCTCTCACCAACGGCAGTTGGTCCAATAAAAACTATTACCCCACCCACCTTGTCCCTAATCTCTTGGGACCCACATGGCTACACCAACACTGCATAGGAATCACTAAGGCATCTGCAGAAGAGTCAGTTCCTAAAAGAAAGGCAACAGCTATATTTGTCAGGTAGTTTATCCACACTGAATAATTGGGCCAACTTCCTCATCTTTTACTATGGCATTTTGACAGCCACTCTCTAGATGTTATTGATTGTTCGCAAGTGCATGAGTCACCATGAGATCCAGTTGCTAAATTAGGCCTTGTCTACAAAGGAAAGTTGTACACTGCATTAGCTATGCTACCGTACTGTGTCTCATGCTGACTCTTTGCACTCTCCTGTCTGTCTGCATCTCTTTTCGTTGTCTCTTGTCTTATAAATAAGACAAAAATACAGCTCTAAAGGTGCTTTGGCTGTAGTAGTGTAGCTATTCCTGCATGGGGCGAAGAATAAGCGTTACCGGTGTAACGGCTTGTCTACACTTAAAACTCCTCTGCAGCACTGCTGTACCACTGCCTATGCTGACAGCAAGGGTTCTCCTGGTGCCACAGGCACTCCAGCTCCCCAAGAGCTGGTAGCTAGGCCGATGGAAGAAGTCTTCCATTGACCTCGCACTGTTTAGTCGGGGACTTTGGTTCGCTTGACAGCTCTGCTCAGGGGTGTGCATTTTTCACACCCCTGAGTGACAGAGTTAAATCAGCCTCATTTTCTAGCGTAGACCAGGCCTCGGGCACATTTACACAGCCATGACTGTCTCCACGTTAGGGGCTGTACCAGTATAACTGGATTGGTAAAAAAAATCCCCTCTCTAACTGACATAGTTATCCTGGTATAAAATCCGTGTCTAGACCAGGCCTTACTTGCTCCTCTTGTTTAAAAGCTTTTTTTTTTTTTTTTTGCTCTTTTGCACTTACTCTACACCCGATCCCGGCTGGCTTAGTGGTTGCTCAGCCCTGACCCAATTAAATTCCTGTCTCCTTCAGTGAGTAATAATAACGCAACTGCAGAGATAAATAAGAGGAGCGGCGTAGACTTGGTTGACTGGTGAGGTGGAAGAACATAAAGGAAGGTGCTCAACATGGCAGAAGCCAGTGTCACAACTCTCATGATTTCATCATGAGCCTGACAATCTGAGGTGTTTTTCTTCAGCTCCTGGAGTCATGCTATTACTTGAGAATCTCAGCTTTCATTTAAAAAAAAAAAGTTTCTAGTCCTCCTGGCTGTGGATAAAAGCTTGCAGACATGGTCTGTAAAGGCTCAGAGACCAGAAGGCAGATCAAAAGGACCCAGCAGGTAGTAGTACTCAAATCTGATGATTTTAAAGCCAAACTCATGGGAGGGGAGGGACCTGAATCGTGGTGTTTTGAATGCTTTGGGTTGGCAGTCCAGAGGCGCTGCACAGGAGAAGGCTCTTACACCAGCAGTGTGTAGGTTGCAAACCAATGGCAAAGTCAGCAAGTTGATGAGCATTTTGCCTGAGTAAGATCTGAGGAACAGCTGACATGACTGGGCCCTCTAGTTCCAGTCCGAGACATTGGCAGCTCATTTCTTTGCTGAGTGTTGTTTATCTTTGTGTGGCTGTATTAACTCATTCTGGGAGGAGTTTGGGGGCTATAGAGGGCCGGATCCTCAGCTGGTGTCAGTTCCTGTAGCTCCATTGACCTCAGTAGAGATACAGTAATATACACCATCTGGCCAACAGTGTGTCTGGAAATTACTGTGTAGAAACTGAATAGTATTGAATTCCATTTCTTTTTTTGCCTTGCCTAGCTGCTTCGATTGCTGTGTACAAACAATGGATTCCGAACACCAATTTTGAAAATGCTTCCAACTGGGATAAAGACAGAATCCCATGTGCTAACGATGTGGTCCTTTTCAAGAGTAATCAGGTATTTGATTTTCAAAATAGCATTCATTTGGGCCAATCTCTACCTGCTTATAGAAAGTGCACTCAGCTTTTTTGCATTTCTTGCAGGTGATCTCGGTCTTTGTCCAGTCAACTCACTCTCTGGCAGACATGGTAAGGACACATACTGCAGCACCGGATGTGGTGGTGACGAACGCTGTCAAAAATATGGGACACAAGGACTGCTACAGTGCAGGACACCGGGGTTCTCTAGCCACTTCTGGTGTCTCGTTTGATGACCTGGGTGGCTTAGGTGTGTTTGCATAGGCAGTTGGAGGGGCGCGTGGACCCCCTCCTTTGGGGAGGCTAGCCCCCTGGCCCTGCCCCTTCCTCCCAAGGCCCAAACTCCTGTGGCCAGAGGCCCAAGCCCTGCTTCCCCCCGCCATGGTTGGAGCCCTGAGCCCCCACATCCCAGCTCCCTGCCACAGCTGCAGGAGCCCTGGGCAGGCCAGAGCCCCGAGCCCCTCTCTGCCATCCCCCCCACACCCCCATGACTGGAGGAGCCCCGGGTTGGCCCCAGCTGCACCCAGCCCCAGTTGTACCTCCCAAGACCCAGAGCCACCCAGTGGGAAAAGCAAAAGCTCTTCCCGAAGAACGCGGAGCTTTATATATGTGCTATGCAGGTTCTGGGGTGACTGAGGAGGTGGTACCTGCTACTCAGCTTCCTGTGTTCATCAGTAATGTCTCTGGAGTCCAGGGAGATTACTGATGAACCCATGAAGCTGAATAGGAGATACCACATCCTCAGCTGAGCCTCCCCTGGCCTATTATACCTACCACCTATGGTTGGAGTTTTGCTGTGAGGGCCAGGGTGGGTGGAGTGTTACAGAACAGCCCCATATTGGTTGTTTTGTGGAATTGTGTCGGAGCTGTTCTCCGAGAAAGCCATTCATTGTCCAGGCTGAGCAAATAGCACTCTTGTTGTTTCCATGGGGAGCAAAATGCTGGTTGTGACGTGTACCACAGAAAAGAGAGTCACCCCAGGATAACCAGACCTATTACTGTAGTTCATGGGGGGCTGCACCAGAGCTGGTGGGAGGGGAGGCATTTGGAAAGAAATCAAATTACCCTCCAGTGCAACATTGTGGTGGCGTCGGCGTATGTAGGAGGGATCAGGCCAAGGCTCTGGGGCTGAGGGCTCCTCCGAGGTGAGGTTGCATCTTGAAGGTGTGTTCAGTTCTGGGTATCCACATCCCAGAGAGAGAGCACTAACCTGGAGAGAGTGCAGAAAAAAGCATCAACAATGGCTCTGGGGTGAAGGGAGGAACCAGCACAGAACGAGCTTTTATACAGCAGCTTGAGCAAGTGAATGAATAAGGTCCACTGCTGAGCTCCTTCATCTTCCACTCACTGCAGTGGCAGCTGAGAGCACTCGCTGCCTTTTGGGAGGGTATTTGAAGGGCATAAAAACAGCAGGGGGTTGTAACTGAGTGTCACGGGACCAGGTGAAACAAAGGAGAAGTTAAGATGACCACAAGGGAAAAAATCCTATTGGCGAAATAATATTAACAATAACAATTTTTGTGCATGAGGCCCCATACGCCGTAGCATTCTGGTTCGTAACAAAAGCTGCCAAGCGAAAACAGCATCGAGTCCTCAAACAGATCGGAGAGCTGCTGTACAGTGCCAAAAAAATCGATGGAATGGCCTCCCCGAGGGAAGCAGTGGAAGCCCTATCACTTGAGTCAGAGCTCGTTGTCCGTCTAGTCACTAGAGCTAAGCAGGTGCTGTAGTGCTTGGCTGGCTCAGGGCCATAGTGAGGAGTGTGGTATAAGAACTACATCATCAGGGCCACAGACACCAGTGTGCCTTTCCTGTCTGGCTCTCTGCCCAATCTGTGGTAGTTCCAGGTTATCCTATCATCGCTGAGCGCCATTTAAAAACTGACAGGACAGAGAGAGATCGGATACGCTGCAGGGAGCAATCTAGCATTTTCAGGGGGATGAACTAGGCAGCTGAATGGGTCTTTCCGTTTCTCATTTCTTGTCAATGAGAGGCTAATCAGGATGTCAGAGGTGCTCCATACTCAAGGAGAGGTATGAGCTTTCAGTTGGCACTTTCCATTCATTCAAAACCATCACGCTTAGCTATCCTCCCAAATCTTTTTTCCTCACTACACTAAGCTTTCTTTGAATAGTGACCATTTTTAGAAGGTTTCAAAAATTTATCATCGAAGGGGGAAATGGGAGTTTAAAGCAAATTGTGTGATGTGTGCACCGCCCTGGCAGGCAGCCAGACGTTCCTGTTAACCGCGATCGTGTCAGACCAAAGTCAGTGTGTCTTGATTTCTGTGCAAAGAACATTTGCTCATGGAAATGGCAGCTGAGGTTGCCATGGTGACCTGATTTTTCTAGCTGTCCTTATACCTATTATAATTGGATCTGTTTTTGGCAATTCTAATGTACCCATCACCTTAACATCCAGGCCATAGGGGTTTTCACCCAGATGTGATCTATTTGTGACAGAATTGTCCTTGTCTTTTTTGTTTTTTAGCTGCCACAAGTAGTTTGAAAACTGGCCTAGGCCACTTTCTCTGTGTGTGTGTGTCACTGTATCCAAATAAGCCCTATACATTTTTGGACTATAATTTGTACAAGCTGCCTAAACTACTGGAGGCTTTGGTGCTTTAATAGCACAGAGTGCCACATTTAACTCTTCTACAAATGCTTGGAGGAACTATCATCTATCTGTCTAACCTATAAAATACGAAATTTTTAAATGATGTGAATATTAGCGGGAAAAAATGTATATTTGGAATATGTACAAATATTACGGTTAAATGATGTGAAATTTACTAGAAAAACATAGGTGCCAAATATCAGTTCGGTAGATTTTATTTTATTTACAGATTAATGTATAATATTTATGAAGTACTTTGCAATCCACTGTTGAAAGTGCATAACTGCAAAGTATTTATTATTATCCATTATGGCATTAGCCTTTCAAAAACAAGCTAAACAGCTAAAACTTAAAAAAACCTAAGACAGACCATATCTCCTGAACAAAAAATAGACAGATATAAAAGCTTCATACAAATAACAACTTCATCTGTAATAGAATAGGAACTCTGTCTTACCTGAAGGACTTAGGGGGGAACATCGACGTATCGGGATTCTACAGCAACTAAGAAAGGGTCAAGTTATTAAAGCAGACTGAAGGAAACTGTTACCTTGCCTGGGTACTGATCTAAGCACCTCATTGTGCTCTGGTTTTTAAGCAGAACTTGCCATTTGAAAATGATGCTGCAGTTGTGCTTAAAAATAAATAGCCTGCTGCGGTCCTCAGGAACTAGTTCACGTCTAAGAGGCAGGTTTGCCCCTTGCCACGCATAGGCGTTAGGTGGTGAGGATTTAGAGTGGTAAATATTACCCACCTCATTGGCACAGCCGCTTTTCCTTCATGTCTGTTTCATCTTTATCAATATACATACTAGGGAGCTTGATCCTGCAACATGCTGAGCACACTCAACTGCCCATGGAAGCTAATGGGAGTTTAGGATGCTGTGCCCTCCCAGAATCAGGCCCTTAACTAGCTGCTAGCTTTGCTGCTGTGACGTCAGATCCTTAGTCCCAGCCTGACTCCCAAACCTCCTCCCCCCTCCCTTAGTCTGCACCCCAGAGGATGTGTCTGGCATTGGCTGATGGGAGCTCTGCTATGAGAATCTCAGCTGAAGATTTCATTCTTGCCATGCTCTGAGGGATTTTATATCTAATTACGGCTCTAAGCTGCCTCCAGCTTTAGACAATTATTTTGCAGCATATTATACAGGCTTCTAATGAATGGGAATGTGCTGAAGTCATTTAGGTTCAGAATTTGTTTTATAGGATTTTTGTGAGACAGGAACCCAAAATGAAAGTCTTCAGGGAAGTTGGGATCCTCAGCTAAATCCAAAGTCCTCTGCTTAGGCCCCTTTCTGTGAAATGGACCCCGATTGGAACAACTGGCTCTGAATTTTGCCTCTTGTCTATAAGACCTGATGTCTATAGAGTGGGTCCAGACACTCTCCAGATCTAATCCCATCAACAGACTTAAAATAAGTCATGCCAAATCACAGTGCCAAGTTATTACTTTTTTTTTTAACATGGCACCATGAATGTACATGGTACTTTACAAGATGTGGAACAAGACTCCAACCTTGCCTGGAAGAATTTACAGTCAAAAACCACTACAAAATATATGGGGTCGGATCCTCAGCTGGTATGAATTGTCACAGCTCCTTTGACTTCAACGATTTACAACAGCTAAAGGTCCACCTCAGGGCCCTTTGTATACTGACCCAACTGCTACTGCTGTAAAACAGGGGGTCTCTAAACAATGAGACTGACATCAGGCCCCCAATCAGCCACCGTATATAAATCAGACAGTTCATTTGGTCAAAGTGTAACAGACATAAAGATTTACACTATATTGATCAGACCAAGTTTTCTAGGTTTCTGATTCAGCTCAGCTCGCTGCTTGTATGGTAGGTGGGTTTCTGTTCTCTGTTCTTTGTCACTAGGTGATAAAAATAATGCCAAGGTTCAGGATTTTTTAAAATCAAGGAATTGATCTGCCCCTTCGCTCCTGGGAATGGCCTGAAATGTGGTGACAGGGTCATCAGAAAAATTGATTTTCAGCATTAGAGAGAAAAGCAGAAATGTGCCTTTTTAGACTGTAGCCTCAATATTTCAGTGAAATTAATCACATAAATCAGCAGGACTACGTTAAGCTTTTGAGTCTCCATGGAGACGCTATACAGCCTTTGGCCAAAGAAGTGGCCGTCACAGACTGTACAATCAAAGGGCGAAATTCAGATAAGGGTCTTCAGCTCCTATTGACTTGAGTGATTTCAATGGGAGTTAGGCACCTAAATACCTCTGAGGATCTGGATCTTATAGATCTCTTCTCCTGCAAGTTTTCCACATCTTCATTCTCCATTTTCCTCTTCTTATTTCCATCTTATTAATTCTACTTGTACCTACCTCAAATAATCTCCCTGTCTCCTAGGTCTTACCCCTTTTCAGATATTTTGTAGATAGTTGTCATGCCATGCCCATAGTCTTAGCATAGTAAACAAGCTAATTCTCGATATTTAACTCTTTTTATCTTTCCTCAGAAATCAGTCCCTTTGACCCTCTGATCATTTTTGCTGTTCATCTCTGAATTCCCGTCAGTTTCTCTACATCTTTTTGACATTGAGGCACTCAGAACTGACTGCAGTGTTCCAGGGGTGCTCTCAGTTTATGGCTGTTGGTGGTGTACTTCCCGTCCACATGGGAATGCGCAGCATGACAAAACCTTCCTGCTCTGTGTGTGTGTGTGTGAGTGTGGAGAAGGTAGTGCTGAAGGGCTAAATGGGATATGGAAGTTATCATTTTTTGTTTTGATAGCCAATTCTGAATTTAGTAGAAAATCAATGTAAGTCAATATTCCAGCCAGCTCTTCAATGACATTTAGCTGTGATGGAGGGAGAGAAAGTGTGCTCTCCTTATTCAGCTAGAATCTTAAAAATGGGAACTTATTTTATGCTCTTGGGGTTAAAAAAAAAAAATCAATGTCCAAAAGCCTGCTGCATCTCTTTGGAAGTGTCCTCGGTACTGTCACTCATAGGAGCCACCTGTCAAAATCTCACTCCACACATTAATCTGCCCTGGATCTAGCCCAGGTTTAACAAAGCCCATAAACTGGCTGTGCATGACAATCTAATGGGAGCTGAGCAGAAGCTGGCTGTTGCAATTTGCCTCAGAGAATACAGGGTTCACCCTCTGCATTGTCAGCCTGGAGGTGCTCAATATACATAAAGCTTGGTATCCTACAGGCTGTTCTTGAAGGGCTTGCTCTGGCAAGATGCTGAGTGCCTTCAGCTCCCAATGATTAGCTTCTGAGCTGGGCCCCATGAACATGCCGGGAGTTTGGAACACTCTGCACCTGGCAGAACTGGGCCCTTTCTTGTACAATTCAATAATTTGGACAGAAGCCAAATTTGGGTTATTCATGGATCAGAACCTGGCTTTAGGTCACCACTTCAAATCCAGACTAGAGGCACAATTTTCAAAAGTACTGATGTGATTTAGGATCCATTTTAAAAAAGGGCTTGACCACTTAGGGTGGTATTTCAAAGTTATTACAGCACCTAAAGATGTGGTAGGTACCTAGTGGGATTTTCCAGAAGTGCTGAGGTGCCCAGTGCCTATTGAAATCAATGGGAATTAGGTGCCTAAGTGCTTTTGAAAAGGTACCTATTGCATCTTTAGGTGCAATGTCTCACTGAATGTCTCACCTATGTCTCACTGAATGTCAATAGGACTTAGTCACCAAAGTCACCTAGGTGCTTTCAAAGATTTTACCCTAAGTTTGTACTGGCTGGAAGTTGTTCCTATCTGATGGCTGCTTGGTAGCCCACTGAAACTGAGTTCTGTGGCCTCAGATTAGTTACCAGTGGATTGGTGGCCAGATCTGAAGAATCACCACCTCAGCTGGAGCTTTGTACTCTGGATAGCGGATTTGGTCTCCAGATCCAGTAGCTTTCACGTACAAAGGGGGAAGGGAGGGAGATAGCCACTCCCAAATCTGTCAAGCGACTGTGCAGCCATTCTACTGACATGGCTGGAGTAGCCCTGTGTGCCCCCAATGTAGCCCTACTGTGGGGAAAGGGCAGAGACCATGGAGTGATGGCTCTTCTGGCTCCATCCCCATCCTTAACCATGCTCCACCCCTGTCCTGCAGCCAGCCCCCCATCTGCCTGATCTGCCCCCACACATCCGTGGCAGCCACCTGGAATCCTTCCCCTTCACTGGGCCTGTAGCCTGGGGGATCCCTTGTGAATGTATGGTTATTTTTGTAACTGTCTGTCCCCGGCAGTGAGTGAAATGGGGCAGCGCCTGTCTGCGGCTGGTGGAACGTGTGCCGCTGAACGTGGGTATTGATGAAGAAGCTCTGCAGATGTAAACAAGGGGGTTGTTGCAGCGTCAGCCAATTTATGCAGGTCGTCTCTCTCCTCACTCTGTTATATGAAAGGAGAAGAGTGGCCATAGCAACCTCCGCATTGGTAGCTTACGGAGGCTGCTGCTGAGCGCCCGGGCTCTTCTGTGAAACACACATTCCCTGGTTAATGTGCCTTGCACACGTACTCCTCAGTAATGTGGTAAGGACAAGATGTGCATTATAGCCTGTGTGGGGGTTCCGCTCCGAGCTCACTGATCCTCCTTAAAAGTGCGGGAATGACTGTTGATCCTCATGTGCCGCACAAAGATGCAGAGAGAGGGGAACGAAATACTTTTAAAAACCAGTCGAGTTGCCTGCATGTAACTGTGAATTAGCATTCGAACCCTGGAATCCCTCTCCAACATCTGTCCCACCACTGTCTGAGTCAGGTGTCAGTGTTGCAAATGTCTTCTAGTACTGCCAGTCTCATGTAGCCTCTTTGCTATTCAGGCTGGCTAGGTGAAACAAGCAGACAAGTGCACAGGATTGCTGATGTGCAAAGTGCCGAGGGTCTAACATGGGATTCATCTCCCGAGGTTATATTTTTAGTCACCTAATTGTAAGAGGAGAATGTATCAAGCTTTAAGGCAGGACACTCCTCTGTTTCTGGTAGAGGTTGATTTTGAAATGCCAGTTGCTCTCCTGGGGCCTGGTTCTAATGCATTGCAATGTTTCACACTAGTCCTAGGCACTGTAGGTCCCTTAGCTTCTGAAACAGCAGGAGTGCTGGCTAAATATAAAGAGAGGAAGGGTGGTTTTCCCTGTGATGGGGTGGAAATCTGTGTGGGTCAAAGGGTATTTTAGGAACCTGTGTATTATGTATCTATGTGTGCATAAAATTACAGGGCCAAATCAAACATAATTCCCATTGACTGCTTGTGAATGCGAGAAAGGACTGCAATCAAATAGAGATGAAAACAGCCTGTGAGGGCATGCAGCCCAACCCCTCCTGGAGCACGGTAGTCCCCTACAAAACAGTTTCTAGTAGAGGAGCTTTTCAAATACTATCATTTCCTGTTACTCTTGGGAACAGCAATAGACTAGAGCAAAACAAAACTGCATTGAGATTTCTTACACTGTGCAGGAGAAGCCTTCTCAAGGGCATGTTAGGCCATGTCTACACTACAGCTGTTACAGTGGCAGTGCTACGGAGCAGCACCTGTGTCTCTGCAGCAGCTGTAGTGTAGACGCTTCCTGTATCCACAGAATGGGTTTTCCCATTGAGGTAGTTAATCCAGCTCTCCGAGAGGCAATAAAAACTAAGGTCTCGCACGTAAACTCTTCAGCACAGGGACTTTGTCTTTATTTGCCTGTTACTACTGTGACGGGTTGGATTACAGAAACCCCCTTGGGGCTGCCAACTGACGTGCCAAGACTACTTCTGCTCCTGCTTTCCCTGCCTTCCCAGCTTGGGACTTCAGTGCCCTGCCTGGTTTGAGCCAGACCCGCTAGCCTGCTGCAAGCCCAGATCCAGGTCTGAACCACATCCCCTAATAGCTGTAGGCTTAAACTGAAAGCAGCTTGAGAAGTGTTCCTGTCTTGAACACTCAGATGCCCAACTCCCAATGGGGTCCAAACTCCAAATAAATCTGTTTTACCCTGTATAAAGCTTATACAGAATAAACTCATAAATTGTTCGCCCTCTATAACACTGATAGAGAGCGATGCACAGCTGTTTGCCCCCCCAAAGTATTAATACACACTCTGAGTTAAGTAACAAGTAAAAAGTGATTTTATTAAATACAAAAAGTAGGATTTAAGTGGTTCCAAGTAGTAACAGACAGAACAAAGTGAATTACCAAGCAAAATAAAATAGAACATGCAAGTCTAAGCCTAGTACAGTAATAAAATTGAATACAGATAAAATCTCACCCTCTGAGATGTTTCAATAAGTTTCAATAAGTTTCTTTCACAGACTGGACGCCTTCCTAGTCTGGGCACAATCCTTTCCTCTGGTACAGCCCTTGTTCCAGCTTAGGTGATAGCTAGGGGATTTCTCATGATGGCCGCTCCATTTGTTCTGTTCCACCCACTTATATATCTTTTGCATAAGGCGGGAATCCTTTGTCTCTCTGGGTTCCCACTCCTCCTTCTCAATGGAAAAGCACCAGCTTAAAAATGAATTCCAGTTCAGGTGACATGATCACATGTCACTGTAAGAATTCATTACCCACTTGCCAGCCCACAGGTATACAGGAAGACTTACAAGTAAAACAGAGCCATCTACAGTCAATTGTCCTGTTAATGGGAGCCATTAAGATTCCAAACCACCATTAATGGCCCACACTTTGCATAACTACAATAGGAACTCAGAGTTATATTTCATATTTCTAGTTTCAGATACAAAAGTGATACATTTATACAAATAGGATGACCACACCCAGTAGATTATAAGATTTGTAATGATACCTTACAAGAGACTTTTGCATGAAGCATATTCCAGTAACATTATATTCAGGAGGTCATCTAGTTCAACCCCCTGCTCAAGCAGGACCAATCCCCAACTAAATCATCCCAGCCAGGGCTATGTCAAGCCAAAACTTCTAAGGAAGGTGATTCCACCACCTCCATAGGTAACCCATTCCAGTGCTTCACCACCCTCCTAGTGAAATTTTTTTTCCTAATATCCAACCTAAACCCTCCCCACTGCAACTTGAGACCATTACTCCTCGTTCTGTCACCTGCTACCACTGAGAACAGTCTAGATCCATCCTCTTTGGAACCCCCTTTCAGGTAGTTGAAAGCAGCTATCAAATCCCCCCTCATTCTTCTCTTCTGCAGACTAAACAATCCCAGTTCCCTCAGCCTCTCCTCATATGTCATATGTGTTCCAGTCCCCTAATCATTTTGGTTGCCCTCCGCTGGATGTTTTCCAATTTTTTCACATCCTTCTTCTAGTGTGGGGCCCAAAACTGGACACAGTACTCCAGATGGGGCCTCACCAATGTCGAATAGAGGGGAACGATCACGTCGCTCGATCTGCTAGCAGTGCCCCTACTTATACAGCCCAAAATGCCATTGGCCTTCTTGGCAACAAGGGCACACTGTTTACTCATATCCAGCTTCTCGTCCACTGTAACCCCTAGGTCCTTTTCTGCAGAACTGTGCCTAGCCATTCGGTCCCTAGTCTGTAGTGGTGCATGGGATTCTTCCGTCCTAAGTGCAGGACTCTGCACTTGTCCTTGTTGAACCTCATCAGATTTCTTTTGGCCCAATCCTCTAATTTGTCTAGGGCCCTCTGTATCTTATCCCTACCCTTCAGCATATCTACCTCTCCTCCCAGTTTAGTGTCATCTGCAAACTTGCTGAGGGTGCAATCCACGCCATCCTCCAGATCATTAATGAAGATATGAACAAAACCGGCCCCAGGACCAACCCTTGGGGCACTCCACTTGATACCGGCTGCCAACTAAACATCAAGCCATTGATCACTACCCGTTGAGTCCGACAATCTAGCCAGCTTTCTATCCACCTTTTAGTCCATTCATCCAGCCCATACTTCTTTAACTTGCTGGCAAGAATACTATGGGAGACCATGTCAAAAGCTTTGCTAAAGTCAAGGAATAACACATCCACTGCTTTCCCCTCATCCACAGAGCCAGTTATCTCATTGTAGAAGGCAATTAGATTAGTCAGGCATGACTTGCCCTTGGTGAATCCATGCTGACTGTTCCTGATCACTTTCCTCTCCTCTAAGTGCTTCAGAATTGATTCCTTGAGGACCTGCTCCATGATTTTTCCAGGGACTGAGGTGAGGCTGCCTGGCCTATAGTTCCCTGGATCCTCCTTCTTCCCTTTGTTAAAAATGGGCACTACATTAGCCTTTTTCCAGTCGTCCGGGACCTCCCCCGATCGCCATGAGTTTTCAAAGATAATGGCCAATGGCTCTGCAATCACATCAGCCAACCCTTTTAGCACTCTTGTATGCAGCGCATCCGGCCCCATGGACTTGTGCTCGTCCAGCTTTTCTAAATAGTCCCGAACCACTTCTTTCTCCACAGAGGGCTGGTCACCTCCTCCCCATGCTGTGCTGCCCAGTGCAGTAGTCTGGGAGCTGACCTTGTTCATGAAGACAGAGGCAAAAAAAGCATTGAGTACATTAGCTTTTTCCACATCCTCTGTCACTAGGTTGCCTCCCTCTTTCAGTAAGGGGCCCACACTTTCCTTGACTTTCTTCTTGTTGCTGACATACCTGAAGAAACCCTTCTTGTTACTCTTAACATCTCTTGCTTGCTGCAATTCCAAGTGTGATTTGGCCTTCCTGATTTTACTCCTGCATGCCTGAGCAATATTTTTATACTCCTCCCTGGTCATTTGTCCAATCTTCCACTTCTTGTAAGCTTCTTTTTTGTGTTTAAGATCAGCAAGGATTTCACTGTTAAGCCAAGCTAGTGGCCTAACATATTTCCAATTCTTTCTACACATCGGGAGGGTTTGTCCCTGTAACCTCAATAAGGATTCTTTAAAATACAGCCAGCTCTCCTGGACTCCTTTCCCCCTCATATTATTCTCCCGGGGATCCTGCCCATCAGTTCCCTGAGGGAGTCAAAGGGTATGTCTACACTGCGGAATAAGGTCGAATTTATAGAAGTCAGTTTTTTAGAAATCGGTTTTATATATTCGAGTGTGTGTGTCCCCACAGAAAATGCTCTAAGTGCATTAACTCGGCGGAGCGCTTCCACAGTACCGAGGCTAGAGTCGACTTCCAGAGCGTTGCACTGTGGGTAGCTATCCCACAGTTCCCGCAGTCTCCGCTGCCCATTGGAATTCTGGGTTGAGATCCCAATGCCTGATGGGGCTAAAACATTGTCGCGGGTGGTTCTGGATACATATCGTCAGGCCCCCGTTCCCTCCCTCCCTCCGTGAAAGCAAGGGCAGACAATCGTTTCGCGCCTTTTTTCCTGAGTTACCTGTGCAGACGCAATACCACGGCAAGCATGGAGCCCGCTCAGGTAACCGTCACCGTATGTCTCATGGGTGCTGGCAGACATGGTACGGCATTGCTACACAGTAGCAGCAACCCATTGCCTTGTGGAAGCAGATGGTACAGTACGACTGGTAGCCGTCCTTGTCATGTCCGAGGTGTTCCTGGCCACGTCGGCTGGGAGCGCCTGGGCAGACATGGGCGCAGGGACTAAATTTGGAGTGACTTGACCAGGTCATTCTCTTTAGTCCTGCAGTCAGTCCTATTGAACTGTCTTATGGTGAGCGGGCAGGCGATATGGATTGCTAGCAGTCCTATTGCATCATCTTCTGCCGGGCAGGCAAGAGATGAGGATGGCTAGCAGTCCTACTGCACCGTCTGCTGCCAGCCAAAGATGTAAAAGATAGATGGAGTGGATCAAAACAAGAAATAGACCAGATTTGTTTTGTACTCATTTGCCTCCTCCCCCGTCTAGGGGACTCATTCCTCTAGGTCACACTGCAGTCACTCACAGAGAAGGTGCAGCGAGGTAAATCTAGCCATGTATCAATCAGAGGCCAGGCCAACCTCCTTGTTCCAATCAGAACAATAACTTAGGTGCACCATTTCTTATTGGAACCCTCCGTGAAGTCCTGCCTGAAATACTCCTTGATGTAAAGCCACCCCCTTTGTTGATTTTAGCTCCCTGAAGCCAACCCTGTAAGCCGTGTCGTCAGTCGCCCCTCCCTCCGTCAGACAATCGTTCTGCGCCTTTTTTCTGTGCGGATGCCATACCAAGGCAAGCATGGAGGCCGCTCAGCTCACTTTGGCAATTAGGAGCACATTAAACACCACACACATTATCCAGCAGTATATGCAGCACCAGAACCTGGCAAAGCGATACCGGGCGAGGAGGCAACGTCAGCACGGTCACGTGAGTGATCAGTACATGGACACAGATTTCTCTGAAAGCATAGGCCCTGCCAATGCATGCATCATGATGCTAATGGGGCAGGTTCATGCTGTAGAATGCCGATTCTGGCTCGGGAAACAAGCACAGACTGGTGGGACCGCATAGTGTTGCAGGTCTGGGACGATTCCCAGTGGCTGTGAAACTTTTGCATGCGTAAGGGCACTTTCATGGAATTTTGTGATTTGCTTTCCCCTGCCCTGAAGCGCATGAATACCAAGATGAGAGCAGCCCTCACAGTCGAGAAGCGAGTGGCGATAGCCCTGTGGAAGCTTGCAATACCAGACAGCTACCGGTCAGTTGGGAATCAATTTGGAGTGGGCAAATCTACTGTTGGGGCTGCTGTGATGCAAGTAGCCCACGCAATCAAAGATCTGCTGCTATCAAGGGTAGTGACCCTGGGAAATGTGCAGGTCATAGTGGATGGCTTTGCTGCAATGGGATTCCCTAACTGTGGTGGAGCCATAGACGGAACCCATATCCCTATCTTGGCACCGGAGCACCAAGCCGCCGAATACATAAACCGCAAGGGGTACTTTTCAATAGTGCTGCAAGCTCTGGTGGATCACAAGGGACGTTTCACCAGCATCAACGTGGGATGGCCGGGAAAGGTACATGACGCTCGCATCTTCAGGAACTCTGGTCTGTTTCAAAAGCTGCAGGAAGGGACTTTATTCCCAGACCAGAAAATAACTGTTGGGGATGTTGAAATGCCTATATGTATCCTTGGGGACCCAGCCTACCCCTTAATGCCATGGCTCATGAAGCCGTACACAGGCAGCCTGGACAGTAGTCAGGAGCTGTTCAACTACAGGCTGAGCAAGTGCAGAATGGTGGTAGAATGTGCATTTGGATGTTTAAAGGTGCGCTGGTGCAGTTTACTGACTCACTTAGACCTCAGCGAAACCAATATTCTCACTGTTATTACTGCTTGCTGTGTGCTCCACAATATCTGTGAGAGTAAGGGGGAGACGTTTATGGCGGGGTGGGAGGTTGAGGCAAATCACCTGGCTGCTGGTTACGCGCAGCCAGACACCAGGGTGGTTAGAAGAGCACAGGAGGGCGCGGTACGCATCAGAGAAGCTTTGAAAACCAGTTTCATGACTGGCCAGGCTACGGTGTGAAAGTTCTGTTTGTTTCTCCTTGATGAAACCCCCCGCCCCTTGGTTCACTCTACTTCTCTGTAAGCTAACCACCCTCCCCTCCTCCCTTCAATCACCGCTTGCAGAGGCAATAAAGTCATTGTTGCTTCACATTCATGCATTCTTTCTTCATTCATCACACAAATAGGGGGATGACTACCAAGGTAGCCCAGCAGGGGTGGTGGAGGAGGGAAGGAAAATGCCACACAGCACTTTAAAAGTTTACAACTTTAAAATTTATTGAATGCCAGCCTTCTTTTTTTTGGGCAATCCTCTGTGGTGGAGTAGCTGGTTGGCCGGTGGCCCCCCCACTGCGTTCTTGGGCGTCTGGGTGTGGAGGCTATGGAACTTGGAGAGGAGGGTGGTTGGTTACACAGGGGCTGTAGTGGCAGTCTGTGCTCCAGCTGCCTTTGCTGCAGCTCAACCATACACTGGAGCATACTGGTTTGGTCCTCCAGCAGCCTCAGCATTGAATCCTGCCTCCACTCATCACGCTGCCGCCACATTTGAGCTTCAGCCCTCTCTTCAGCCCGCTACTTACTCTCTTCAGCCTGCCAGTTACTCTCTTCAGCCCGCCATCTCTCCTCCCGGTCATTTTGTGCTTTCCTGCACTCTGACATTATTTGCCTCCACGCATTCATCTGTGCTCTGTCAGTGTGGGAGGACAGCATGAGCTTGGAGAACATTTCATCACGAGTGCGTTTTTTTTTTCTTTCTAATCTTCACTAGCCTCTGGGAAGGAGAAGATCCTGTGATCATTGAAACACATGCAGCTGGTGGAGAAAAAAAAAGGGACAGCGGTATTTAAAAAGACACATTTTATAAAACAGTGGCTACACTCTTTCAGGGTAAACCTTGTTGTTAACATTACATACATAGCACATGTGCTTTCATTACAAGGTCGCATTTTGCCTCCCCCCACCTCGTGGCTACCCCCTCAACCCTCCCCCCTCCCTGTGGCTAACAGCGGGGAACATTTCTGTTTAGCCACAGGCAAACAGCCCAGCAGGAATGGGCTCCTCTGAGTGTCCCCTGAAGAAAAGCACTCTATTTCAACCAGGTGACCATGAATTATATCTCACTCTCCTGAGGATAACACAGAGAGATAAAGAACGGATGTTGTTTGAACGCCAGCAAACATACACTGCAATGCTTTGTTCTACAATGATTCCCGAGTACGTGTTACTGGCCTGGAGTGGTAAAGTGTCCTACCATGAAGGACGCAATAAGGCTGCCCTCCCCAGAAACCTTTTGCAAAGGCTTTGGGAGTATATCCAGGAGAGCCGCGAATGCCAGGGCAAAGCAATCCTTTCACATGCTTGCTTTTAAACCATGTATAGTATTTTAAAAGGTACTCTCACCGGAGGTCCCTTCTCCGCCTGCTGGGTCCAGGAGGCAGCCTTGGGTGGGTTCGGGGGGTACTGGCTCCAGGTCCAGGGTGAGAAACAGTTCCTGGCTGTCGGGAAAACTGGTTTCTCCGCTTGCTTGCTGTGAGCTATCTACAACCTCCTCCTCATCATCATCTTCGTCCTCCCCAAAACCTGCTTCCGTATTGCCGCCATCTCCATTGAAGGAGTCAAACAACACAGCTGGGGTAGTGGTGGCTGAACCCCCTAAAATGGCATGCAGCTCATCATAGAAGCGGCATGTTTGGGGCTCTGACCCGGAGCGGCCATTCACCTCTCTGGTTTTCTGGTAGGCTTGCCTCAGCTCCTTCAGTTTCACACAGCACTGCTTCGGGTCCCTGTTATGGCCTCTGTCCTTCATGCCCTGGGAGATTTTGACAAAGGTTTTGGCATTTCGAAAACTGGAACGGAATTCTGATAGCATGGATTCCTCTCCCCATACAGCGATCAGATCCTGTACCTCCCGTTTGGTCCATGCTGGAGCTCTTTTGCGATTCTGGGACTCCGTCATGGTCACCTCTGCTGATGAGCTCTGCATGGTCACCTGCAGCTTGCCACGCTGGCCAAACAGGAAATGAGATTCAAAAGTTCGCGGTTCTTTTCCTGTCTACCTGGCCAGTGCATCTGAGTTGAGAGTGCTGTCCAGAGCGGTCAAAATGGAGCACTCTGAGATAGCTCCCGGAGGCAAATACCATCGAATTGTGTCCACAGTACCCCAAATTCGAGCCGGCAAGGCCGATTTAAGCGCTAATCCACTTGTTAGGGGTGGAGTAAGGAAATCGATTTTAAGAGCCCTTTAAGTCGAAATAAAATTAAGTCGAATTTAGCAGCATTAAATCGATGTAAACCTGCACTGTGGACGGGTGCAGGTTTACATCGATTTAATGCTGCTAAATTCGACCTAAAGTCCTAGTGTAGACCAGGGCTATGTCTGCTTTTCTGAAGTCCAGGGTCCGTATTCTGCTGCTCTCCTTTCTTCCTTGTGTCAGGATCCTGAATTCGACCATCTCATGGTCACTGCCTCCCAGGTTCCCATCCACTTTAGCTTCCCCTACTAATTCTTCCCGGTTTGTGAGCAGCAGGTCAAGAAGAGCTCTGCCCCTAGTTGGGTCCTCCAGCACTTGCACTGGAAATTGTCCCCTACACTTTCCAAAAACTTCCTGGATTGTCTGTGCACCACTGTATTGCTCTCCCTGCAGATATCAGGGTGATTGAAGTCTCCCATGAGAACCAAGGCCTGCCATCTAGTAACTTCCGTTAGTTGCCAGAAGGATCCTTGACTATGATTCCTAGACCCTATGGTAATGCAAATAATATATAGTAGTAATGGTTAGTGTATGGTGCTTTTCACCTGTTGATCTTAAAGTGCTTTATGAAAGTGGGTTGATCTAAATAGCCCCATTTTACAGATGGGGAGCCACCTGTACAGTCCCATTGTCTTCCTCTTCTGCCCTCACTGACACCTGGACAAGCATGGAGCTACGCTGATAGCAACCCTTGTAGCTGCTAGCACAACCACCTCATTCCTTGCCACAGGACTAAAATTACCTATAATCCTGGTGTATCTCAGAGAGAAAAGAACAGGAAGCTGGAGTATAGGGATCATGGGGGTGGATGAATATGCCTATATAACGCAGCTCTAGAACAAAAGCTCTCTCTCATATTATTATCCAGCAGAGAGGGAATTTAAATACCTAGGATAGTTGGTTGCTGACAATGGCTGTCCTGAGATGCCTGGTTTCACACCAAAGCAGTTTGGTGCAAAATGGCAGGAGCTGACCCCAGTTCAAGATGCCAGTAAAGTTAAAAGGTAGAGTGTATAAAACTGTAATTCAACCTGTTCGAAGCAGAGCAGAGACCTGGCCCACCCCCAGCAATCTTTCCGCTCCGGAAATGACGATGTTGAGATGCATGCAGTGTCGAGATGGTCAAGTGGTTGGACACTCTGTGATAGGAAATGAAATAAGGTTGTGAGGGACCTAATGCAGGCTGCCCCAGCTGAAGAAAAGTTGAGGGAGGCTAGGCTACACTGGTATGGATGTGACCATGGCGACCTGAGAGTGATAATGGTTACGATGGCCCTTGTGATGGTCGTGGACAGAAGTCAATCAAGGGGAAAGCCAAAGACTTGGTGCGTGGATCTTAGAGAGATCAGTTTGCATGACAGCCAGGTATGTAATCATGAGTGTTAGAAAAAGGCTACAAAAGTCACTGCGCCTGAACAGGGAAATGGCAAGAAAGAAGAGATTTAGCAGAGAGGGAAAGGAACCAAGTGACCGTGGGGGTGGAGAGCTCTCACTGCGTTAGAGCAGTACAGGACCTGGGCTGGTGGTGGTGATTTTGCCTTTAGCAACCCAAAAAATTGGTGGCCACATTACAGGTATCTGTGCTTTAAAACCCACTTTCTATTAGTTTGATCAATAAATCAGTCAGCAGCTGTGGTCTTAGCAAAAGACCATCGCTTCAGCTATTGGCAATGATCCAGCTGCACTGAATCGAGATTGTGCCGTCAGGTTGTGTCAGTACAAATGACAGTCTAGAGATGGATTTCTCTGGGGAACCCTAATCATTTGCAGGTGTGCTTCTTGGAGAACAGGAACACTGCACAATCTATTGATACAGCTCAGTGCACCAGGCATCCAGGACAGTGACCAAAACAGGGAAAAGAGACCCTAACATTTATTCTAGGGCTCTTCCATCCACAGTGAACAAGGGGCCCTAGTCTCGTGATGAGAACAAGGGACTGGTAGTCAGCCCTTCTGGGTTCTAGCCTCACTTCTTCCACTGATGGGTTCTGGAACCTCAGGTAAATCATTAAGTCTTTCTGTGCCTCATGATAACCTCCTAGGGGCTGGGTTAGGAACTGCTGGGTTGATCTTTTTATTTTAAAGTAAAATCACGGGGTGAAGTGTTGGCCCCATTGAGGTCAATGGCAAAACTCCTGTTTACCTCAGTGAAGCCAGGATTTCACCCATTTTGCCTGGGATATTGGCATCTTGATTTCTAGCAGCTTGTAACAGGGTGTGCTCTTTTACCGCTTAGTTGCCTCCTAGTGGCCCATCTGGGGATTAGCCCCCCACATGGTCTGACACCCTTTCCTGTGGTCCTCAGCCTGTTGTCCCGCTCACTTGCTCCGTGGTCTCTCTCATGCACCCAGACCTGCAGTTCTTTCCTCTTTGTGGCGTAGTCTTCTGGCCAAGACACACTGAAATTCTCCCCCTTTCCAGGGTATTATCCAAACTCTCCCCAGGAGTCCCCAGATGGACTGTCCATAGCATGCCACCCCCACAGTGGCTTGTAGGGGAACTCAGGCCTGCCCTCTACACCAGCTTCTAAACCAGGGGCCTTTGACCCAGCAACTCAGGGCTTTATTCTCCCAGCCCTTACTGCTTTCCTGCACTGCCTATGACAGGCTACTACTCACCCGCCTTGTATCAGGGAGTGTGACTGCAGGGTTCCTCACTGCAGCCACCTTCTCTGTTGCCGGCTCCCTGGCTTCATAGAAGCCCTGCCTGTTTCTGCCCAGGTGAACTTCATCCCCAATTAAGCCTCATTGCGTCCTAACTCCCCTCTGGGTGAAGCCCATTCTAACTGGCCCTTCTTGCATTGGCGCCGACAGGGCTGGAGCACCCATGGAAAAAAATTATTGGCAGCCAGCTCCCCTCTCACCCTCAGTGCCTCCCGCCTGCCATCAGCTCTGCTGATGAACTCCTTCCTCTCCTTCCCAGCACCTCCCACCCACCACAATCAGCTGTTTCACGGCATGCAGGAGACTCGGGAAGGAGCGGGGACAGGGCACACTCAGGGGAGGGGGCAGAACTAGGTGGGAAGAGGTGGGATGGGAAAAGGCGGGGCAGGGGTGGGGACTTGGGAAAATGGCTGTGGGTGGGGCCTGGGGCAAAGCAAGGGCGAGAAGAGGCAGGATGGGGTGGAGACTTGGGGGAAGGGATTGGGTGGAGGCGGGGCCTGGGGCGGAGCAGGGGTTTGAGCACCCACCCGGGCTCGGAGGAAGCCAGCGCCTATGCTCTCTTACCTAGATTAATCCCTGCAGGGGTAGTGCAAGGGGAAAGCCCCATCACACAGCCATAGTAACATGCACCTTTGTTACTCTAAAGGGGTGAGTGTCTATGGGAACCCATTGAGGGCTACAGCCTGTAGGACTTGGGGCACTGACAGCATTTGCCTCTAAGCCCAGTAGTGAGTTGCCTGCTATCTAGAGGGGACTGGTGTCCCAAAGCCCTCACAGCTGCGTCCTGCAGCAGGGCTGGTTACAATACTCTTATAATGAAAGGCTACACAACCCCCTGCTTGGCAAGGCCTTCTCTCTGTGCAGTAAGTGTAGGCTGGTCAAGTGGTTAGGGCACTAGCCTGGGACCCAGCAGCCCTCGGTTCCATTCCTTGCTCCACCACCGACTTTCTGTGAGACCTTGGGATTGAGACACTGGCCTCTTGGTGGCTCAGTTCCCCATCTGTAAAATGGGGAGAATGACCCTGTCTTATCTCCCAGAGGTGCTGTGAAGCTAAATACCTCAAAGACTGTGTGGTGCTTGGATAGGACAGCAATAGGAACTGGATCAGTACCATAGAGAGCCAGGGCCATGAGATTCTCTAGGGAACTGGCTGCCGCTAGAGGCCCTGCTGCCCTTGGGAGAGTCTCAGACAGAGTCCCAGGATGTTCATTTAGCTGAACTTTGCATGGGTTGTGCAGAATTGTTGTTCAAAGTCCTCGAGTCTTAGTAGTTTCCGTTGGTTGCATCCAGACACAAATGTGGTTCCATCCCAAACTCACCAGATCATTCTGACACAGTCTGGATGACAGGAGACGGAGTGGGTGAGACCCGAAGTGCCTCTGTGGCGCTGGGATGGGGAGTTTGCATAGTGCCTGCCCACCCTTCTTTCTGGCTGCAAACAGCATGGACCAGCCCAGCTCTGAACTATGCAGCCTTCCATTTCTCAAGTGGTAACTGTTTACGTTTAGGAACCGTATTTTATTGGCTGTCCCCAGCATTGGGATTTAGCTGCCAGAACGAACGAGTTTAGGCTTGATCCTGCCCAGAGCAGGTGCAGAAGCAGCACGTTGTGCATATAAACTCAAGGGAAAGCGTGATGAGCTGACAGAGCAGGAGAACTGATCCTGCATTAATGAGACTGCTGCTGCCAAGTTGCTCCAGCCTCGCTGCAGGGGTGAGGCTTAAGGGGAAACACGAAGTTAAGCAGCTCAATCGCACGTGGAGGACTGTGCTTATTCCCAGGTCTCCTCAGACACACCCAGTCTTTGCCCACTCCTCACCTTTTATATCCTCTCGCAGGACGGGAAGGACACAAGGGATGGGTTCCACAGTGCAGTGGACCGTGCCAAGCACTTACTCTTACTTGTGCCCACTAGTAGCATTTGCTCACATGGATGGTGGAATGTGCTCCCTCCCCCCCCCCACCCCCCACTGCACATTGCACAAGGACTGACGGGACCAGTGTCCCAGTTGAACACTTCACCATGAGAGAGATCAGACTTCTCGTGTTGTTCCAGAGGGGAATGTCCAGGGCACTGGGTTTCTTAGCACTGAAGAGCACTGTGCGGAGCAAGGGAGGAGATGCAGTTCAGGAAAAGGGCTTTGTTCTCGGCTTGCCTGTAGATCTGAAGCAGGGCACG
Organism: Lepidochelys olivacea; assembly: GCF_965140295.1. NCBI lineage: Eukaryota > Metazoa > Chordata > Testudines > Cheloniidae > Lepidochelys > Lepidochelys olivacea. The sequence continues at coordinate 108,268,312 of NC_140416.1, forward strand.
CAGCTGATCCTCAGTGCTAGTGGTTATTGGATCCTTTCTCATGCTGCACAGAGCGTGGGAAATGCTGTGTCATCTTTACATGATCTGACAGGCCGTGTCCAGTCCCCTCATTCAGTCTAGGTCATTAAGCCTTATTAAAAGGATTTCTGTTAATTTATTATTGCCTTTGGCATGCTCAGCTTAATCGTTCCATTTGGGTCCAGCCTGGGCGTAGTCATAGTAATATGATTCTACAGGGATGTCTCTCCCCTCTTGAGACCAGCAGCCAAAGCTGTTACAACCTCAAAACCTAACAGCATCTTAGTAACTGTACCAGTGTTATTCTGGGAACTGGCAGGGGCACACTGCACTGCTGCTAAGGTGGGTATTTTTGCCTCAGTGTCTACCAGGAGTGATATCCTAGCTCTACGGAAGTCAATGGGAGTTTTGTGATTGACTTCAATGGGGTCAGAATGTCACTCCAGGTTCAAACCCTATCACAGCTCCACAAAGATTCCAATAGTGGGTTGGTACAGTATTGCTCTGACGGAATGAATCTCGCCTTTCTGAGCCAGGGAGAGATCAGACGAGCTGGACCGGTCAATATCCCTCCAAACAGATAGATACACACAGGCCTCTCCTCATTCATCAGGACAACCTGCCCTCTTCCTTGTTGCAAAAGCTGCTACAAACCGTCTCTCACCTGAGGCTCTGGCTCTCCATGCCTTGTCTGAGCATAGGGAAGTGATCCATGAGCGGGGACAGAGGGGAAAGGGGCAGGTACTCTCCCTTCACAGCCAGCTCCCCATCCCCATATTACCTGAGCTTGATCATTTCTGCTCCTTCCACCTGTCACTCCCCAGATGTTCTTTCCTTTATCTCCTGGTATAACAGTGTGACCCTGAGGGTGGCTAGGCTCTGCAAAGATTTTCTTAAGGTTTTCCAACTTTTCTTTGGTATTGCTCAGTGATTTATTCATGGCCATGTGCCAGTCCTGAGTGCCAGTCCTGAGCTCCCTCTGCTGGCAGAATTGGGAAACAGCATGGGCCAGATCCAGAGCGAGTTTTAATCAGAGCAGTTCATCTCTGCTGATTTACAGCATCTGAGGATCAGGCCCCATGTGTTACTTTCCAGTGGCATCCTCTGGCCAGTTGGAGCAGCATCCCTGATGGATGATAGCAAGAGTCACATCCAGTCCTCCCCATAGGAAGCTGGTCGCCACAATGAGGAGCCAGTAGGTGAAAGGAGCCAGAGATGTTGTAGAGATCTTTGAAGATGAGCTGTACTATATATTTGCAAAGTATTATTATACGAGAGGAAAACAAGGGCTTTTTTCCCCCTTCAGCTCTGCACAAGAAAAAAAGAAAGGCCCTAGAGGCATGGTAGATAGGGGTCTGGAGCGGGCCTGAGTGTGACATTGGACTGACAGAGGGCATATGGCCTACGTGGGCTCTGGAAATGGAGGGAAGCATGCAAAGGAGCAGTGAGGACCCTGTTTTTCAGAAGTGCTCAGTTCTCATGTGTCCAGCTTTTCCAGAGCTCAGCATGGTGGGGGCATTGCGGGCGCCAAGCTCCTTGGTAAATCTGACCCATATTTAATGGCAGCTGAGTGCATTTGTAAACCAGACCCCTCTTGTGGGTGCTAAGCACTTGAAAATCTGGCCCGTAAATAGGTAGCAGGCAGTAAGCAAGAGGGCACTCTGGGAGAGTGCTACAGTGCAAGGAAAGTGCGTGTGTGTGGGCATGCGGACGGGCGTGGGTTAGGGTGTAAGTAGCAAGCCCAAGAGTGGAGGTGCAGATTTCATCCAAGCAGAAAAACTCTTGAGGCAAGTTAATCCCAGACATAACTCGAGTAAAGTCAATAGAATTGACCCAAAAATGGATTTGGCCCAGTGCCTTGTCTCTTGCTACAGTAGAGTGACCAGATAGCAAGTGTGAAAAATTAGGACACACACTTTTTTTCAGGGTGTGGTGGGGGGAGTTGCCTAAATAAAACAAATCCCCTAATAGCGGGACATCTGGTCACCCTGTCCTACTGCCAACAACCTGATCAGACCTAACTAACTCTACTACTCCTTTTGTATTAAAGCTTGTTCTCCGAACACACAGCGCTGCATCAACAGCATATTAACAAACTCCCTTGTACGCCTAAATTTCCCATTCCCCGCAGCTCCAGTTAAAGAAGGAATGAGCTAACTGCCTCTGCTCTCCCCACACGGGGAAGCCTGCCTGTGTGTAAGCAAGTGCTTTGGCACATTGCTACCACCTTCAGGAAGGAACTGGCAAGCACACACAAGGACAGATTTGTAAATAGAGGTGAAGGAATTAGGCGGATGACAGTGAAATCTGCTGTTTTAGAACTTTAATTATTGTGGTGGCTTAACTTAACGAGTCACTCGATGATACTGTAGTGCTGCTTTTTAGATGCAGCCCTGAAATGTCAGCTAAGGACTTGATGCTGGGACAGTACAGTATATCACAAATCAGCACATAGCCTTGACTGCTAACTAGCTGCTTGCAGAGCTCACACGTGCTTGTAGCACTGCAGAGCCCAGTGTTCTGGTGCAGTCACTGAGTTACGAACAGGGAAAGCTGGCACAAACTAGACAAAGCAAAAATGATCATAGTTTGGCTCAGTGAATGAAAATAAAGATGATGGAATGGTCTGCTGTAATGATGAGCTTTGCTCTTTTGGGTGAGCAAAGGACGTTTGACATTTTCCCCTGCACTGATGATTATGACACATCAGTCACGCTGCCATTGCTGATCAACATGCTGTAACCCTCATTAATCAGCTGGACCTTTAAAGCAACATCATCTGGTTATAAGCCATGCATTTTAAAAGACGCATTCCCATGTCTGTGTCATTAGTAGAACCTTAGATTATTAAAATGGACCTAATTCTAAAGGTAGAATTAGATTCTCATCATTTCAGCTGCTTGTTCACACACACACACACACACACACCGCTCCCCATTTCTGAAAACAGGCTAGTCAATTTCATTTTTGCTTATGAACAGATTCTAGTGGGTTTGCCTTCCTGGTTCTCAGGTACTAGCACTGTGCTGCAATACTTAGGTTACAGAGGTGTCTCTATATCCATACATGCAGCCCTAAAACTGTTTTTAGTTGATACTTTCCAAAAGTCCTGAAAACATGTCAGTTGTCGTTACATTTCGTCATAGAGACCAAAGAAATAAGTTATTGAACAATAGCCGAGAAGAAAAAATGCTAATACTAAAAATACTAATGCTCTCAGTGTCGTGCTGGCCCCCAAGTACTCTTTGGCGGAAACAGAGGGCAGCTGAAATCACCAGTTTATTGGAGCCAGTCCTTTGGCACACGTCACTGCTCAGTTCAAAATGGACCTGGGAAGGAGCCTGGTTTATAGGCAATTTCTATACCAAACCCCACCGTGCAGAGAAAGTGGTTTCCAAATGGAAACTCCCATTCTGTCCTCTGCAGTTAGCTCTGGTGAATGGTTCTTCCTGTGGTGTGATTGACCCTTTTCTGAGCTGCCTTCTGATAGTGGCCACGTAAAGGAGAACTTGCTTAGGCCCCCAGTCCTACAAACACTTGTGCACGTGCTTTACATTAAGTCTGTGAGTAGTTCCAGTGGGACACCTCATGATTAACATTAAGCACCTGTGTGTTTCAAGGATCAGGGCCCTGGCGCCGGACATTGGCAATGCAAGCGCCTATCATCAGAGATTGCTGCTATGATACTAACGGGAATATACAAGGAAGAAAAGCTTCCTTTTGCTCTTCAGGATTTTATAGAACACGTGACTCCTTCCACCAGCTCTCACATTTCCATTTAACATCAGGTCTAGGGTTTATAGTACTGAGCCTGTCCAGACTTTGTAAGCATCATCCTGAGGTGGTAAATGATTGTACATTCCATCAATACTTCTCTGGTTTCCCTATCAGTGTCTGCAGGGATGCCTCACTCCCCTGGCTTTGACAATTCCACCCTATATTTTTAGCCTGCATGGCCAGGGGTGTTGCTAGAGTTCTATAAAGCGCTACCGTCCCTCCAAGGAGCATGGGACACACTGTCTCTACAACGTCCGCAGGCTCTGCCAGCCCCAGTGCTGAAGACCCCATCTTGAATCCCTCATGAGAAGAAGGCGTTGTGGTCTCAATAGGTCCCTAGGCCAACCTTTGCACATGCGCACACAAGCTCATGGAGGACATATATTTAGGGTGACCAGCGGGAAAGTGTGAAAAATCGGGATGGAGGTGGGGAGTAATAGGTGCCTATATAAGAAAAAGCCCCCCAAATCGGGACTGTCCCTATAAAATCGGGACATTTTCCAGTGTAGATATGGTAGCCAGAGCATCTCCACCCTGCGCTTTCCAAACTCTGTATTTAGCAGAATGGATGCAGCTGACTGTTGATCTCCAGGTCTTCCCTGGGGCATAATAAATGTGCAAGCTGCTCACAGTTTGTTGGGGTTTCCTGGAGCAGGGTTAATACTACAACAAAACTTAGTAAGCGTTTGTTTAAATGTTGTGTTAGTGACATTTTTGCCTTGATCTTGTGAACGTTCATGGCACATGAACTTTTGGGCAGGAAAGTTCAGTGCAAACCATGGATTCTAAGTGAATATTGAAGAGTATTCAGGAACCTCACATTCGTACTCACGAGCAGGAGCACTGGAAATGAACCACTTCTTAAAACATCAAATACACTGGGGAAAATCCCAACCTGTTCATGGGCGATTCATGAATGGAAAATGAGGTGACTTGTTTTTTTAAAAAATTATGTGTTATGAATGAGTCACGTGGCTGTTGTTTACTAATCCCTCCCGCCTTGTCTGCACTAAGGAGTATCCTGGGTTCAGCCATCGTGGGCTGGTTATGAGAGTAGTTGCACCAGCGCTTGGGCCAGTAGTTGCACCAGTTTTGGGCCCCACACTTCAAGAAGGATGTGGATAAATTGGAGAGAGTCCAGCGAAGGGCAACAAAAATGATTAGGGGACTGGAACACATGACTTATGAGGAGAGGCTGAGGGAGCTGGGATTGTTTAGCCTGCAGAAGAGAAGAATGAGGGGGGATTTGATAGCTGCTTTCAATTACCTGAAAGGGGGTTCCAAAGAGGATGGCTCTAGACTGTTCTCAATGGTAGCAGATGACAGAACGAGGAGTAATGGTCTCAAGTTGCAGTGGGGGAGGTTTAGATTGGATATTAGGAAAAACTTTTTCACTAAGAGGGTGGTGAAACACTGGAATGCGTTACCTAGGGAGGTGGTAGAATCTCCTTCCTTAGAGGTTTTTAAGGTCAGGCTTGACAAAGCCCTGGCTGGGATGATTTAACTGGGAATTGGTCCTGCTTTGAGCAGGGGGTTGGACTAGATGACCTTCTGGGGTCCCTTCCAACCCTGATATTCTATGATTCTATGATTGGGGCTAGGAACACAGTGGAATCCACAGCCCTGGGTTAGGTGCCCAGGCTCCCCATACAATGCAAGGGGAGAGAGAGGCATCTAAGAAAGGGATTCTCAGAAGCCAACAAAGCTGAATGAGGACCTGCCCAAGCTAGGCTGGTGTGAAATGGAAAGGAAAGGGGTGGGGCTTAGGGCCTAGATTTGCAAAGGGACTTAGGCGTCTGACTCCTATTGGTCTGGACCTCAGGCACCAGACTGACAGCTGGAGGAGGATGCCTAGTACCTCTGCTTGGTGTCTCTCAGTCCCTTCTCTTGCAGCTATTTCACTCTGTAGAAAGAATGAGAGAAACACACACAAAGTGAGAGTGACTCTCTCACGCAGTGCTCAGGGCACTCACCTGGCATGGGGGAGAGTCAGGGTCGAGTCCCTGCACCAGGAAACTTTTAGTTATTATACAAAGGGGAACAGGTTCAACAGAAGCCATTGAGAGAGACCCACCCCCAGAGCCTGGTGGTCAGACCACTTACTTGAGAGTCCTGGGGTCAAGTCCCTGCCCTATATCAGGCAAAACAGAGATTCAAACGTGTGTCTCCACATCCTCTGTAAGCACCCCCCCTCCCCCGAAAATTCCTAACCAGCTCAGTCCTGGCCTCCTCCTTCTGTGGGGAGTAGGCATGCTCAGAGCACTCCTACTGGATCAGGCTTGACAGGCAAGCTAGGCCTTGGCTGGGAAACCCGCCCGAGGCCTTGCCATGAGTGAGGACTCTGAGCGGATCGTTAGCTGTGGGGCAGCGTCAGGATGTAGGTGGCTTTGCATATGCCTGCGAGCAGAAAGCTACACCCAGTACAAGCAGGGGGAAGCCTTGCCTAGCTCAATCAGTGCAAACACTGCTAGTCTAACGACTGGCCAGCGATGGCTGAGCCAGGGCTACTTCTGGGTATAGGCAAGGCCCGAGTTGGGGAAGGGAAGGAATTCTATAACCCAGTGCCAAAAGGGGAGGAATTGTATGGCCTAGGGCAAAAGCCTGAATAATAAACACACCATGGCCTGATTCTGAACCCCCCCAAGCCCAGTGGTGGCCAAGGAGAGAGGAGGCTGTGCAGTCCTTTGTGAGCTCAGGCCAGGGGCAGTGACTGGCGAGGAATGCTGGGAAGCCAGCCCCTCCAGTCGCAAAATGCTCAGCTGCTGAGAGGCTGTGCAGCCAAGCCGTGTTCCCGTGAAGAAGCAGACCCAGCCTTCTCCTTTCACACAGAGACAAATGGGGAAGACTAGCGCGGTTTTGCACCATGGAGAGACAGTGTGTTAAGATGTGGGGTAATTTTTGCTTGCTTCACATCTGCACTCACTTTACCGGCTTCGTAGTTATGGCAAGGTAAAATAAAGCATCTCTCCGTAGTGTAGTGTCTCGGCTTGTAAAATGGAGGTGCTGGTATGTCCCTACGACCCTGGGTGCTCAGTGTCGGTGTGGAGAGAGACTGCTTTGTGTTTGTATAACACGTTGGCAATGGCATGCGGCATAGAGCTTTGAAGAATTAGCATCATTATTTGATCATAAGCATGTCTGGCTGGGAGGCGGGCCGAGCACTAACCCTTTGAATCCCTTTGTTTAGTACCTTCCTTTGAATGGAGAGTTCATTATGGCGCCTGGTGCAGGATTTGCAGCTTTTGATGGCAGCTGGGATCCAGGCTGTGACACAGGTATCATGTGCCCAATCCGCTTTGATTAGCCATGTAAATTCAACACAAAGACGTCCGGGTGGGCTTTAATTATGGGAAATACAACGAAATAAAGAATTGCTTTGGAACCTCTGCCTTTGCCCCGGCGCCCTTCTCCATGGGCCAGTAGACTGCACTAGAATTGCTCTGGGGTGCAGCTATGTCACTGTCGTGCCGCGAGTGCAAAGGCTCTCTGCCGATGGGCGAGAGCTCTCCAGTCGGCACAATAACTCCACCGCCGCTAGAAGCGGGCGCTGTGTTGGCGGGAGAAGCTCTCCCACCAACATAGCGCGGTCTACGCTGGGGCTTCGGTGGGTGTAATGTACGTGGCTCAAGGGTGGGGCTTATTCACACCCATGAGTGACATAAGTTATACCGAAGTAAGTGCTAGGGTAGACCAGGGCCAGGTCAGGCCTTTTTCATTAGATCACCTGCCTTCTAACAAAGGTCGGAGAAGACTTTGAAGGGAAGGCTTAAAAACAGGGAGGGTGTTGTATGTATTTTCCACCTATTTATTACACATGGGGCCCAAATCAAAGTCCCCATTCTCAACACTTCCAGACTTTGAAAAAATAGGTTGGTTGCGAATTTACACCTGCCCCCCTTGTTATAATGAGCTGAACCACTCCCACTAGGGGGAGATAGCTATCCGGCCCATCTCCTATTTGTGCATTTCAGTAATAAAGTATCATCTAGCCCCCATGTTAATCTCAAATTCACATCCCAAGTGTCTGTAGGCTGTTGAGCAGGTTCTGTTTTAGGAGTGGCTGCTAATATGTGACTGGATCCTGAGGTTCTTAACTCAGTTCGCACTGAGGCCAGGTCCTCTATGAGTTTTTCCCATATTTTACAGCCAAAAAAATACTTTCAGTCTAAAGTGACATTTCATTTAGAGTCAGAAAAACAAGAAAAGAATCAAGGAGTCGCCATGAGAGAGCAGAGTGTGTGTCTTCACTGTGATTGGCTGTAGCAACACTGAGACCAAAATGGCAGCATGTCTCTGCACACTGGCCACGTTTCTAAAGACTTACAGGTGCTGAGCACAGAGAACAAAGGCAAACAGATTCAAACTACATTCTCATTAACTTCATTGAGAGTTCTCTTCGTGGAAAAATGGAGAAGGGATTTCAGCTTTGGGCCTATCCAGATTCAGTGCCAGCAGTCTCAAGGGTAATGTTAACAGGGCAAGTGCAGGTGCAATTTTTCAACTTTTTGTTGCTTAATCTGTGTTATGATTATATCCAAGGCCACCTCCGTTTTGAGCTAGTCTTACATTCTGCAGCATTGTCGCTGGATGCTGGGGCGCTCCACTGAAGCCAGCTGGAAATTCTGTGGCAGCTTCACTTAAAATACAATTTGTTTTAATGAACTAAATACAAATATCTAAACCAGACAGTGAGTAGCCCCTGTGTAGTTTATTTGGATATCAATTCAGCTAGGGAAATGCGAGAGGCAGTTTGGGACTGTGAGAACAGCAGAATTTGCCTGCTGTTACTACTAAAAATGATCAGCCATGAAATAGTTAATTTTGTGTCAGTTGCCATCTTTAGGTTTCAGAGTTAACCCACTGAGCTTAATGGGGCAGGTCACACCTCTCAGAGCTCTTGTTTCAGGCTATCTGCAGACTCAGACAGACATTATTTCATCTGTTGCAATCAGTTGATCTTGTAAAGGTTTTCTCCAGACCCCTAAAAGCTGGAAACATAAAAAGGAAACTGAGATTCAGATGCACCAGTCTGATGCAAGAGGTGGATTCCATGGGAAACTCGATAGCTTCAGCATCCTGGAATACATGAGTCCTGACTACAGAAGCCACCTGTCTGGCTTTGCAAAGCACAGACAAGTCTCCAGGCAGTGAGTGCTGCTGTTATCCTGGGGAGGATGAGCAGAGAGTAGATTTTAACTCCTGTTAAATGCTATTAGCTCCTTCACTTCAATCCCGGCATTCTTGCTATTTAGATTGATGAGAGAATTGGAAGAGAGAATTTAGATCGATGAGAGAATCAGGGCAGAGAGACTCCAGCTCTCACCTTACCCCTTGTCTTTCTTCCCAGCTTCAGCTGTCTCGTTCACTGATGCTGAGAAGTATAAGTGGCATGACCCTGCACTATGGCATGCTGCAACCTCCTTGGAGGACCTAGACCAGGGCAAGTACATCTTTGCAGTGGATGAAGAACGTGTCCCGTGCCAGTACGATGATGTTATCTTTCAGCCTGAAACCTCCTTTCGAGTAAACATCGACTCATCTGAGCAAATGATTCATCTCCGAAGCATCTCCATAATGGGACAGGTAAAGTGGAACATTTGAGAAACAAAACAAAACGCAATCACACTTCACCACCTCCCCTGCGGCACCCACAAAGTAGGTCATGAGAACAAAAAGTGCAGTGACACTTGCTGTGTGTATCAGTATGGTTCACTTACAGGCATTTGTTCAGCACTAGGCATGAGCTTGACTTTAGTGTGCACCGTGGTGCCAGATTTCCAGAAAGGCTTCAACCGTGTGCACCACAGTTGTAAGCACAGGTTTGGCTCGTGCATGTGCAAAAAATCTGATTTGTGCATGCAAACTGCGTGGGACCCCACAACCAAGGGAGTCAGGCACTGATTGCCCCATCTGGGGCATGCAAAAGCAATTTTCAACTCCACTGACTTTCTTGACATGACAAGCCATTCAAGTGTTGTTGAAGTATAAATAAGAGACAGACCGTCTCAGGTGTCTCTCAGAGGAAAGTATATGGTTGTCTGGGGGGGAGGGGGAGTCCTACTGTTTTGGGGGGTTGATCTCCTCTGTTCATTTGTCTTGTTGCTGTCCAGTCCTGATTGGGTGGCAATGGTTATTACCCTACCATCTCTGCTGTCTCTTGCCCAAGTCAGAGTTCTTATGTGATTTAAATATGGGTGTGCAAAACTCTGCATGCAATTTTGGAGGCTGCTGTGGTAAAATAGGGCCGGACTGTGTCTAAATCAAACAAAGGAGAAACGTGACCGTTCTGCTTTCAAATGCTGTGTCCCTGGAGAGCTTGGGGAAATTTCAGACTGGGTTCCAATGTAAATGAAGGTTCTGAGGCTGGGAAAACTCTGTTTGAAGAAAGTCTGGTCCTTGATTAGCTTGTTCATTTGAATCCATGTGTTGGGAAGCATTTCAGTAAAATTAGGCCAAGACTTTCCAAAGTGACCCAGGACTTTGGGTGCTGAACCTGAGACACATTCCAGCGGTCTGTTTGTCACAAAGTGCTGAGCACTCACCCTCTGGTGATCAGCCCCCTTTGAGGTGTCTCCAAATGGTGCCCAGAATCACCAGGCCCTTCTGCAAGTTTGGCCTCAACTTTTCTTGTTAAATAAAAATGGCCATTGTCACAAAAGTTGCACAGTGGTTTATTAAGACTGGCCCCTTCCTCTCCTCCCAGGTTCAGCTCATTGCTTTAGTCACGTCATGTGCAATACTGAGATGGGCATGAACAACAACCCCAGATCCAAACAGCTCCTAACTTTGGGATCCAAACTGTGCAGCAGGGTTCCAACTTGGTAATGGGACAAGCTGAGATCCAGGGGGTTCTGACCACTGGGAATGCTTGTACTGGGAGCCAGACTTTGCACCTCATGTCCCACTCTACTGCAGATGATATATGTATCTGGCTCCTGTGACCACAGTAAGTGAGCATGTCACAACACCCTGGGAGTGGGGAAGAGCTCTTGGCAGACAGGGAACTGATGCATAGGAGGCTAAGTGATTTGCCCAAGGTCACATGGGAAGCCAGTGGCAGAGCAGGGAATTGAACGCAGGTCTCCTGGGTTCTAGGCTAGTACCCTAACAACTGACCATCCTTCCTCTCTGTCAGATATATACATGACACACAGCTGAATTGGCCTGGGAAATTTTGTCTGTGTTTCTTGGCCTGTAAGAGCCTGAATGGTGGGACCTTCAGGGCCAGACTGTTGGGGAGGAAGATGTGGCTGGAAGGGCATTCGTACTCATTTCCCCAGGGCTGCTGCCACCTATTGTGGGCTTGCTGCTGTTTTTCTAGTTGGTAGTTTTCAAATAGCGCCTTGGGGCACTGGAGCTTGGGAGGCCAAATAAATCCAGGAATAAACAATGCCCTCTGCTTCCCTGGCTGCTCCATTCCTAGACTCACCTCTGCACTTGCTGGGCTCTGGGGCTCTGTATTGTGGCTCAGGCAGGTTTTCACCATGCAGGACCTCTAGCTTGGTTAGAAATGAGGATTTTAATGAGCCCTTCGGAGGATAATGGTACTGCTAGAGGGAATATATGGAGGCTACATGCCACCGCATTGAAGACACAGCCATGCAGTTCCTTTTTCCTCCTGAGAGCCCTCCTCAGCCCTGAGCTGTGTATCCCATGTCGTGGCTTCACCTTCCAGCCCTGGCTCAGTGCCCCTCTTGAGTGGGTTGGAGGGTAATTGCAGAGACGCTCGCAGCCTGCCCTGTGCCTCTGCCCAGGGACTAACCATATGGCCACTGCAGCACCTGGTGATCTGAGGAGTTAACAGCGGTCTCTGAAACAGCAGGCACTGGTTACGCCCTGAAGCAGGAGACGTAGCTGGGTGTCTCAGTGGTTGTTATTATTTGCGTTGTGATCGTGCCCAGGAGTCCCCTCATCCTCCCCGTACTCGGAGCTGAACAAACACAGTAATGAAGACAGTCCGTGCCCCACACAGCATGTAACTGCGTGATCCAGTACGGGACTTCCCTGGGCCCTGCTCAGAGTTCTGGATCCAAACTTTCCTGCGTCGGGGGCGTTTGTGCTGTAGCTGGGGTTTGGTTGGAGCCAGCTCTAGCCCCTATGTTCCACAGCGCTGTGTGTGCGACAACTCTGGCCAGAGTCGGGGAACTGACATTATAGAAATGACATAGAGGTGTTCATCTTTACTGTTCCTCAGTGACCTTCCAGACCAAATCCTCTCAGTGTGACAGGGCCTTGTTCATTCACAATGAGGAGGCGACATGCCTTCAAGTTTGTAATGTAATGCACAGCCTGAGAGAGAGGCTGAGAAGTTGGTTTCTCTCACTGGTTGGCTGGGCGGTGTGGATGGGGTACCAAAGGGTGGGGTTTTCACCACAATGTTCTAGACCGGTCTCCTGGTTTGGCCTCATCCAGACTGGGGGCCATGCAGTGTCAACCAGCAGAGTCGATGAAAGTGTTCAAACCGAGCTCACATGGAATAACTTGGTTCCCAGCCCTGTGTTGACAGGACCCTAGACCTGGATCCACCTAGCGTGCTCCCACCCACACCAGTGGCAAAGCTCCCATTCACTCCCAAGACAGCAGTGTCAGGATTAAAAGGAAGAGTGATGTAGGGTAAAAAGATGCCCATCAGCTGCTTCTACGCCTCTTTGCAAGGTGACATGCAAAGACTAGTCTGTGTATCCACTCCCACACCCCCATTTAGGCATGGGGTATTAAGAAGGTCTGATTATTTTCCTCTTGCTTTTACCTTAGGGTTTGTGTCCCCTGTTTTTCCTGGAAGTGTCAGGGTGTCACAAATGTTTCTTTGGAAGCCTGTGTGGATGCATGGGAAATTAATAGGAGTAAAAGCAGAGGAGCTACACGGGGCAGGGATTTTTAGTCAGACTGTTTAGTACACTCTGGTTCACTGCTAACCGTGAGGTAACTGAAATGCCTGACAGACAAGCCTGAGATAAAAGATTTGTGTTAAAGAATCCACATCTCTAGCCCTGCTGTTACAGGCGGATAGATCTTCAGTCTGGTTCTCGGCTCCTCTAAGCAGACTCCCAGTACAAAGAGGGAAAAGAAACCCCAGAGTCCTGGTAATTCTCAGCTTAAAAAGAAAGAAACAAATAAAAAACCCAGCCCATATTGTTGCTTTTTACTGTTTTTTTTTAGTTTGGGAAAGCCTTTCAGGCCTTTGTAGGCTCCATAAAGAAGGGGAGGTGGGCACTGTCCCATTATTTTCCCTTGCCAACACACCTTGAAGGGGATGTCCCAAGGCCTAGTACTTCCGCCTTTGAGGGCAGGTGGGCTAAGTGACCGCTCTGTCGACAAGGCCGGAGCTGCCACATCTTACACTCCGTAGTCTCAGCTGGTAAGAAATGTTGATCTATTTTTTAATCTTTCTGGGTTGGGAGCTAGAAGTTCACCAGTGACGTGGCCTTAGCTGAGTACATGCCGACCAGCTCAGCCAAGCTGCAGTTCCACGGCAACGGGACCTTCCAGGTGACAAATGCCGGGTGTCCGGACAAATCGGGCTGTGAGTGTGGAAATGCTGGGGTGAGTTCTTCAACTGGAATTAAACAAACTGTTCTCTGGGATCTTTTAGCTCCCACAAGTCACAACTCCTGGGTGGGCTCTTCATGGCCTCAGGATGCGGACAGGAAGTCAGGGAACATGCCAGCACTATGCTCAGACAGGGCAGTGCAATCTCATTGGTGTTTGTAAAACTGAACAGAAAAGCAGAGCAGGAGCAGCTCTCTAGCCAGGGGTGGATCAGAGGAACTTACCCTGTGTTTTCATTTAAGAAACATCGACAGATCTGCGCTGCCTTGCTCGGGGATTCTGGGACTCGGTGCCCAGCGCTTGCATGCAAGGACCCCTTCCAGCCAGTCGGACACTGCTGTGAAATATGCGGTGAGTGCAGAATGGGGATTAATTCCTGTAAACAGGCATGGGCATGCTGGCCTTCTGGCATAGCTTTATTGTATCTATTTCCTTGGTATTAGGCCTTGAATGCCCTTCTGGAGTTGAATCTTGTGGTTGTCATCTTTACTTTGGGAATGCCAACAATTGACTGACTGCTGTTTGAGTGGTGCGGGGTCTGGTCAGTGGGAAGGTCAGAGCTTTTGGACGGAACCTCGGAGGCTTGAGTTGGTATAAAAATAATTAAACATGCTGGGGACTCTGCAAGTATCGAGACTCAGGCTTAATAATTTAGGGCCTGATCCAAAGTCCAGTGAAATCGGTGGGAAAACTCCTGTTAACTCAGTGGACTCTAGACTCACTTTGGCTGGACTTTCTGAAGCTGAGGAATAACCCATACTCCGCCTGCTGAGCCCTTCTGGTTTTTCTCTGTGGGGTTTTGATCAACCCCCCATATCAGCATGGTGGCATCAAGAGAAAGGTCTTTTACATAGTGTTCTATCTACCGCTCCTCCCCCAGTGGTAAGTATTTTATATTGATGATATCCAAGCAGGACAGCTTCCAATAGCACGTCAGCTGTGGTAGAATTTGGTTCCTTTGGGGTTTAGACTGTCCAAATCCCTGCCAGAATTGAAACCGTACGTGTTTCTTAGCTTGGTTCTGGTTTAGCCAGCACTTTGTTGGCTCGAATAGCAATGTATGATGAAGAAGTACAAAGGATTCATTGATCGAACAAACCCCTGAACTGTCCTGATTCTGCATCCGACTTTCTCCTTGTTCCTGCTCTAGGGGCACCTCTACCTCCCTATGAAGTGAGATTAAAAGACACAGGAAAAGGATTTTAGAGTTAAAGCTCTGAGCCCCTCAATGGAGCTTTGTACAGGGATCACCTTGCAGGATGGGGACCCAAGCTCACGGGATGATTGTAGGAAACAATGCTCAGTGCTTCCTTTAGTGCCATCAGATCTTAAATGCACAACATAAATATTAACTATTCATCAAACAGCCCCGCTGCGGTTGGTAGCTATTTATTATCCCCATTTCACAGATGGGGAAACTGAGGCACAGGGGCTGGCTTCAGAGGAAGGGATTCAGCACCTCTGAAAATTAGGCTCCTTTTGCTTAAGGCCTAAAGGTTGGCCTTAGGGACTTGTCCAAGGAAGTCAGTGTCAGGATCCTCTAGCAGTGGGTTCAAATCAACCCCACCACCTCTTCCCACCCCTGCACTGTGCCTCAAATGCCTGTCTCTGGAGTCTGAGTTATGCAGAGCGCTGAGTTATATTTCTGTCTCTCTGAATCATTATCATCCCTTTCTGGAGTCTATCTTGGATTGCAGCCTTTTGTCCCTGTCTGATTTTTCCGAGCCCTGCCCCTGCCCCTGGTTTAGCCTGTCAGGGTGTCACAAGTCATCAAGATAGTTCAATCCATTCCTGTCAGTGCAGGCTGCGAGGACTGCATTCAGTGCTGGCATCAGGGATGTCACTAATGGAAAATACCCAAGGAAAATGCACTTTCTTGTTCCAATAAATGTCATCTTTATCACCTACGGTAAATTTAATTGAAAATGAAAATATACCCAACAGATTGGCGGAATTTCCTCTACATATGGGTGTTTGTCTGCTTATCTACCTGGAAAGTGAACAAGAATTTTTCATATACAGTCATCATGCCAAACTCATTAGGGCTAGCATATGGTTTTCAAACCTGTTCGTACCAGCAGAGCCTTTGAAAGCAATTAATGGAACTTCATATTTCCAGAAACTTTTACTCCTGCTTTTCAAGAAAAATATTTAGCTCAGCTAACGTGGTGCCAATTGATTTGGTGAATCCAATTGTGCCCTTCTCTAGTGCTTTTTATCCAAGGAGCTCAAAGTACTTTACAAGCATTGCTGAACGCTCATCATTACCTCTTTAAGAACTAGGTAAGTGTCCGGAGTGGATGTGGCTTTCCCAGGAGTGTTCTGAAAAGAGCCCTGCTGACACTGGCTTTTTTAAACCTGTAAAAAGACCAGCAATAGAGGAGGTGTTTCCTGCTGAAAGCTTTTTTCAGAGATCGCTAGCTGATAGAATTATCCTCCCCTTTGTGAGCTCTAGAATGGCACCAGATTACACAAATGGGACTGGGGAATTGTTTGTGAATCTTGTACTGATCCAGATCTTGGTAGACTCTGAAAACCACATTGATTCACGCTGCCAGCCCCACAATAGCCCACATGCAAGGAGAGGTGTGCTTGCAAATGCAAAATCAATGAACCTGTGTGTGTTCTTTCTTGTCTTTCTGCCTTTGATCTATAGGAGCCACTATTTCACTGGAATACACTCCTGGTTTCGACATTAGGCAGTATCAGAACAGAATTCTTCACGCCTTCCTGAGCCTGGTATGGTAGTCTGTTTGGAAAGACTTATTTAATACACCATTCAGATAGAAGCCAGGAAATCCCACCAGTGAGACACTCACCATTATCTTATAATATAAATACATTATAATAGACTGGTATGTACATTTTTCCAGTGATGTCAAGCTGGGTAGTGGCTGCTTGCAGAGCCCTATCTGATACTCTTGTAACTTGGAAGTCAGGGTGGGAAACAGCTGTTTGTAGCCCTGGCTTCTGACCTCAAACAGGAACTCAGCTGCTGGAGCACACAGAGTTCAGCTAGTAGGAAGTCTCTATTTACTATATGGCCCATTAGCGTTTCCCTTTTTTCTAGCTACATCCAACCTCCTACCCTGAATATTTGATGCTACGTGACCCTGGACAAGTCACTTCCCTGCCCAGTGCCTCAGTTTCCCCATTTTACAAAGGGGATTAATGATACTGACCTCCTTTGTAAAGTTCTTTGTGGTCTAGGGATGAAAAGCACTATGTAAGAGCTAGGTATTACTACTGAAGCTAGTGATCTGGTTCTGCTCTCACATCAGGATGTCACTGGTGTGAATCCTGATTTACAGTGGTGTAAATGAGAGCAGAACCAGGCGTGTTGAGCCCAGACTACCCCAAACTGTCCCACTCTTCCAGTTAACAAGACTATAGCCCAAGGACAGAACACAGAGTGCTGTTCAACACAGAGCCAGCAGCACGGGCACCAGGAGCTCACACCTGCCTTGTTCGAGTTTTGACAGTCAGGGGCAGCAAGTCCCAAAGTCGGGCTCCTTTGAATGAGGAAAGAGTCAGCCCCGGACCATGCAGGGTTCCCGATGGCCCTCGAACTGCAGTGGGAATTGTTCCTTTTTGTCATTCATTCCTTCTATTGTTTTGGGGCTAGGGATGTGAACTGGGGGGTATGGGGAGAGGAGAGGGGGTTGATTTCACCTCCTTTCCTTCACTCACCCCTCGTGGCCGCGTGGTCTCCCAGAGAAGTTAGCAGAGTCGTGGAGTTTAAGGCCAGAAGGGACCGCCAGATTGTCTTGTGTGACTGCTTGTATGTCACAGGCCACCCACACCATCCAGCACCCGGCCACTAAACCCAGCACCCAAAATGAGTTAAAAGTTGAACAGCCTACAGGAGACTAGGCTATGATGTGTGACAGGAGGGTGGGACCGAGGTGCACCACTGCCCGACACCCCCTCCATGGCAGGGAAATGATTAAGTGAGATACACTCAGACCATCCTACCAAGTGAGCCACACCCCATGCTGCAGAGGAAGGCAAAAAAAACCCAAAGTCACAGCCAATCTGACCTGAAGGGATGCTTGGTACCATCTCAAGGCACCAGCCCACCCCGCCCAGTGTCCATTGTCAGCCATGGAGGGTTGCCAACTTTCTAATTGCAGAAAACCCCCTTCCCTGCCCCTTCCCCGAGGCCCCGTCCTGATACAGCCCTTCTCTGACTCCACCCCCTACTCACTCCAGCTCCCCTCTCTCTGTCACTCACTCTCCCCCACCCTCACTCACTTTCACTGGGCTGGGGTTGGGGTGTGGAAGTGGGGGAGGGCTACAGCTGGTGGTGTGAGCTCCAGGGTGTGGGTGAGAAATGAGGGGTTCAGGGTACGGGAGGAGGCTCTGGGCTGGGACAGGAGGCTGGAGTGTGGGAGGACATGCGGGCTCTGGGATGGTGCCGGGGATGAGAGATTTGGGGTGCAGGAGGGGGCTCCGGGCTGGGGTTGAGGGGTTTGGTGTGTGGGAGGAGGTTCAGGGCTGGGGTAGGGGGTTGGGGTGCGGGAGGGGATTCCGACCTGGGGCAGGGGGTTGGGGTGCGGATGGGGGTGCGGGATCTGGGAGGGAGTTATGGTGCAGGAGGGGGTTCTGACCTGGGGTACGGGGTTGGGGGTGCTGGGTCTGGGAGGGAGTTTGGGTCTGGGAGGGGGTTCTGACTTGGGGAAGGGGGTTTGAGGTGCAGGTTCCAGCCGGGTGGCACTTACCTCAGGTAGCTCCTGGTCGGCAGCGCAGCGGGGCTAGGACAGGCTCCCTGCCTGCCCTGGCTCCGCGCTGCTCCTGGAAGTGACCAGCATGTCCAGCCCCTAAGCAGAGGAGCCAGGAGGCTTTGTGTGGTGTGTGCTTCCTGCCCCCGCAGGCACCACCCCCTCAGCTCCCATTGGCTGTGGTTCCCGGCCAATGGGAGCTGCAGAGCCGGCGCTTGGGTGGGGGCAGCACGCAGGGCTTCCCTGATTGCCCCTGCCCCTTGGGGCTGTGGGGACATGCCAGCTGCTTCTGGGGAGCTGCACAGAGCCAGGGCAGGCAGGAAGCTTACCTTAGCCCCACTGCACCCCTGACCGGACTTTTAATGGCCTGGTCAGCAGTGCTGACCAGCGCTGCCAGGGTCACTTTTCGACCAGGCATCTGGCTCCAGCGGAAGGAGATTAAAAAAACCCACCAACCCAGAGTATGGGTAAGGGGAGGCATAATCCCTTCCTGACCCCTGAGGTAGCTGTCTGAACCCCTGAAGTATGCACCTGAGGCTTCAGCTCTTCTCTAAGTCTCAGCTGGGGGTGGGGGTGGGGAGACTGGCTGGTGAGTGATGTGGGGCACTCTCGCTTCCCAAGGGATGACAGCATTTCAGCAGCAGGCAGAACCCACGCTGGGTGGGTTTACAGGGCCAGATTCACAGCCATGCAGGGGCCCAGCACAGAGCCGCTTTCATCCTGGTGGAGCTGGGTGGGTGGGGATGTAGGAGACTCCTCAAGGAGCATTCGGTTGGCATATCAGTTCCTATCCCATCCCACCACTGAGGGCATGGCCAGAGCAAAAGGTGCTTGAACAAGAAGGTGGTGCATCTGGCCAATCCCTGCCTGCCAGAATGGGTCCTAGAAAGTGTGGGCACCTGGGCCTAAACCAGAGCAGTTTTCAGGCTGCTCTAACTTATGCTGGGGACTAGTTTTGTCCCTGGCAGCCATGGGATCTGGGGGCACAAAGGTGGCTGACCAGAGAACCTGACCCACAGTTTTCAAAACATCTGTTAGCAACACTGCAGGAGACGGCAGAGCTGGGGGTCCCAGGCTGCGCGACAGGCAAACTCGCTCAGGTGTCACGGTGCTCTTCGCAGCTGCCATGCTGAACCCCCGGCTCCACTCCTCCGCTCTGCGTTCTCCCGCCCAACCGGCCAGTCGAGCACACCAGTATTGGGGGTCACTGCAGCAGCCCGGCCTCATGCTCTGGAGCTTCGGGCCCTGTGCAGCCACCTGGAGGATATGGCTTCAGAGATCCCCCACAATGGATCCCTTGGGCCAAATTTTGCTCCGGGGCAGGTTGTGCTTCCGGAGTAACATCACAGGAGTTACTCTGGATTTACCCTGCTATAATCAAGATCCGACTATAGCCCCATGTAGCAATAGATGCGAGTCTGGTTCTTCCCTCCTTACAAACGTGTACATTCTAATACATTGTTTAAGGATGTGTTACATACACTGCCTCTTTATACAGGGGCCAAATGACACTGTCACTAGAGCGTAGGCGCCCCGATCCAGCTCCAAAGGGAGCACTATTCCTACAGGCATAACCTACCCTGCGTACTCTGAAGTAACATTGGGCCCTGGTGTCTGTTGTTTACAGCCCTGCATGGAAAGAAGACATAAATGTGTCGTTGTGAAAACACAGCCATGAGGTGATTCACAGCCGCACTAGCTCTTTGATGATATTTACATTAAGATTTATAGCCAGCACTTATTTTACTGTCCATCGCAGCTCCAGCTAGAGACAGACCCTGTGATCTCTGCCTGCTGACCTAATGTGTTTTGTGTGTCTTGCTTTCTCGGAAAAGCCAAAATATGCAGGTGTTCAGATGGCTATATCCAAGGTGCGTAAACCCCAGACTTCGCGGAATGCAGTTCCGGTCATCCAGATTGTGCTAATGGATGATAAGACAGGGTCACAGACAGGGACTAATGCTGAACAGTTGGCTGAGGACATCATACGTGACATAACAGTGCACGGTAACTGGTCCCATTCACCTATGGAAGATTCTTTCTCATTCACCAATGATGCTTTCTAGGCAGTTAATAGGAATCACAGAAAATTAAGTGGCAGTTTAGTTAACAAAGTATGTATTGAAAACTCCTGGTTGCTTGTACATAGCTTGTCCATCCTTAGAGATTTTTAAGGCTCAGCTTTACAAAGCCCTGGCTGGGATGATTTAGTTGGTGTTGGTCCTGCTTTGAGCAGGGGATTGGATTAGATGACCACCTGAGGTCTCTTCCACCCCTAGTATTCTATGATAGCACTTTGCTGTGTCTATCCTCCAAGGACCATAGCAACGTAGTTCCAGTGGTGTAGCTATGCTGGCATAACCCTGTAGTATAAATGCAGCCTACAGTGATGGAAGGGGGTTTCTGTCGCCGTTAAGAACTTTGCCTCCCTGACCAATGGCAGCTGCAATGGCAGAATCATTCTTCTGTCAGCCTAGCTGCATCTACACCAGCGGAGAGGTCAGCATAGCTACAGTGCTCTGCGGTCTGGATTTTTCATACCCCGGAGCACCATGCATTTTAAGTATAGATCAGCACTTTCAGCTTCTAAGCATTTTCCGGCCCCTCTGAATTAATCAGTGCGAGTCCAGCACAACTCTTGCAAATCTATCCTCCCCCACTCCCTAAGGACTTGGCTACACACAAGTTCAGTGTTAACTGGTACAGCTTTGTATGTGGACACTTAAAACTGGTTATATCGGTTTAGTTTGTCCTTGTGAATTTACAGCAGTGTCCACATATAGAGCTGTACCAGTTTAACTAAATGAGTATAAAATCACACCTTTGGTCATCTTTAGTCTTGTCTACACCCAAAAGTTGTACCAGTATAGTGGTACAGTTAAAGTGATACAACCCCCAGTGTGGAAGCAATTATATTGGTATAAAGGTGTTTATATTTGTGCCGTTTATTTCCATATGGGAAGAGGACTAAAGTTATACCGGTACACGGCATTTTTACATCAGTATAACTATGTCCATCCTAGGGACTTTACAGGTATAATTATTTTGGTAAACAATCCCTTCCCTAACCAAAATAACTATGCCAGTACCAAAGCTGTCCATGGACCAGCCTTTCTGTGTAGGCCAGGCTTAATTCTGCAGGAAGAAAGAAACTGCCACTTGCATGTTGCCTATCGGATGCCAATAGCTCAGTGGTTTGAGCATTGGCTTGCTAAACTCAGGGTTCTGAGTTCAATCCTTGAGGGGGCTGTTTAGGGATCTGTGGCAAAAATTGGGGATTGGTCCAACTTTGAGCAGGGAGTTGGACTAGATGACCTCCTGAGGTCCCTTCCAACCCTGATATTCTATGATTCTAAGGCTACTAACCTTAGAAAAATATCTACACAAATAGTCTCTTTTTTCCAGAAAGGAAAGGAATTGGGTGTCTGAACTTAGGGACTTTACCATTCTCCATACAACCTGTCCATTCTTGTCTCCACCTCCAAATAGAGGAACAAGCAAAAGGAACAGAGTTTTCACATAAAGTTTTTCACTCTTGCAAAATGCATTTCCCATATGTGGGCTCCTGATATCCCCCAAGAACAGCACTATTGATTGGCCAGACTAGTGGATTAATTGAACCTTTTCACTGATCCCATAAAAGGGACCACACTATCTGCCTAGTTCACTTTTTCTGGAGGATAGCTCTGATCCAAACCTTCCTGCATAGAATATGAGACACTCATGCTAGAGCTGTGCAGAACATTCAAATAAAACCTGGACTCTCAGCAAGGCTCATGAGCCTGGAACTTGGGCAAGACTCTTGGGTGTCCATCATTTGATTTATGATAGATCCAAATCAGTCCCCCAGAGCTGAGTTCCCTCTGAAATGTGTCCCGTTCTTGATGTAGAGCCTGATTCAAATAGTATGACTCAAGCCCATCTCTAGCGGGAACCAGGGCCAACATTTTCAAAATGAGGAGCCTAAAGTTAGACTCTTGAATCCACATCTAGGGCTTGTCTGCACTGCAAATGTTTTGCCAGCATCGTTATACCAGTATAGCTAACCCAGCAGAGCTCCCTAGTGGAGATGCAGTGTAAACTGACAGGAGGAATTCTGCCGGCACAGTTAAAACACCTCCCTGAGCAACACGAGCTAAACAGAGGGAAGCACTCTGCTATCAGTATAGTCATGTCTACACCCGGGATCTTTTCTGGCATACCTATGTTGTCTACAGGGTATGTTTTTTTTCATAGTATGCTGGCAAAACTTTGTAGTGGATAGCCTCTAACATGTAAGTAAATGACTTGATTTTCAAAAGAGCCGAATACCTTGAAGTCAGTGAGGGCTGTTGGCTGTTCAGCACTTTGGAAAAACTTGGCACCCATGAAAGGTAGAGGTCTTGACCAAGTCTCACTTGGACTGATTTTTTAACCTGAATTGCCAAGTAAGTGACGCTAGTGTGCGTGAGAACCCATGCTAACCAGAACTGAAGGGCTGCGTCTCCCAAACCCCTGTAAACGGAAACCACTGATGGCACACAGCCCCAAGACCTGCTATTTAGACTGACCCATGTTTGCGGAAATGCTAATGCCACAGTGAGTTGCAGAGAGTATTTTTCTAGGCACCCTGCTTTTTATGTACATACCAGTTCAGTACAGGGATTGCAAGTCAGGGGAGAAGGGGGGAGGGTGTTGTATTATATAACCCTGTACTGAAAAATCCTCTTACCTACTTTGCAGGTGACTCCTTTGGCATTGTGACGGGTACAGTGCAAGTAGCCACTGGCAGTAATTCTAATGGAGAAGGAGGCACCATTGCTGGGACAGTTATTGGTCTACTCCTTGGGGTGCTGTTGCTCGGCATAATGCTGTTTCTCCACTGGAAGGGGATGATAAGGTAGGCACGGGGGCTTTCACACCCATTCGATTGTTAACCACCGAAGAGTTTTGTTTAACAGCTGAGACTAAGAAAATGAACTCCGAGGTCTTCCGTCGTTCACTGATTCATGAAACAAAGAATCCAGGGATTGGCCCAGACCCTACCCACCATTAAAGCAACTTTATGTTACTCCACCAGTGTCAAGCTGTGCTAGCATTGGCAGAGCCGGCCTCCCAAATATCCTCGCATCCTGGGGAGGTCCTAAGGTGACAAAGAACTGCCAGAGCAGCGTCTACATCACGCCCTGTCCCTGCAGCCTGGTCGTGGCTGGGCATCCTGGCATTGCAACAGTCCTTGGCTGTATGTGTTGTGGGAAGCTGGAATAAATGAGGGCAGCCTTGAGGCTGCTCTGACTTGTACCCAGGGACTGGTAGGTGCATAGTGGCCCCAGGATCAGGGAAGTTCTTTGGTGGCTTCAAGGCGCATTAGTGCCCCCTCCAGCTGCAGCCCACGAACCAATAGCTGTCGCGCTGTTCTCCGGTTTGAGTTCAATGCGGTTCAATTTTGTAACTTAATGGAAATTCCCTGTCGCTTTGCAGTCCCGCAACTGCATGCAGAATTGACATTGCCTGGTGGGGCCCATTTGGCCATATTAATGCACCGAAACAATTCTAAACACTTGTTCTGCAACTTTGTGTCCCTGAGAGCAAATTGCACGACGGAGAGAGCCCGCGGCAGCCCGTTGGACCATATCACTTTATTTATTAATTGTCACGCAGCCTGCGCTCAGGCGTCAAAAACGGAGACTAGGCCAGGGCAGGGCTTGGCCTTGGATTCCTTCTGCGCCCCAAATTCCCACGGAGGCCAAAGGAACCCGGTCTACAGGTCTGGGCCCTCACTTCTTTTGGGTGGCTGCAGATCTGGGGCCTGTTGAAGTACCTTGGGGCTTGTCTGACTGTTCCATTGGCCAGCACGCAATTTAAATCACTTGTGTTTGTTAAATGTTTCAGACTTCTTGCGAAACAAGCAGATTCAAGCAGTAAAGATTACATCTCTGAAATGTTAGCTCTGTGTGTGTGCGTGCACTGGGAGGATGTATAGCTATCAGGGAATAGCTGTACTGGGAGGTGGCTGGATCGGATGCATTTGACACAATAGGTGAGATGAGAAGAAGGAAAAAAGGGGGAATTCAGAAGGAAAAGGGGAGAAAACTGGGGGTGGCCGGGGAAGGTCCCATCACAAGATTTCAGTGTAATCAGATGGGCTTTATGAGCCTATTCTGCAGGTGTTTGTCCCATATGTCAGATTACCACAGCGAAGGATCACAAAACAGCCCGGTCTCTGCTTAAAAAGCTTTACCAGCAGAGCCATGTCAGGGGTGTGCTTTGCGGTTATGCTGATAAAAGACCCAGTGTAGACACAGTTATACTGGTATAAGGTGCTTTATACCACTATAACTTGGGCCAGGTCTACCCTACAGACTCCTGGCAGCATTGCTCCCTGAGCCAGGGGGTGAAGAGATGTGATTTTTGACCAACAAAGCTGTGCCAGGAAAAGGCCATAGTGTAGACGCAGCTATGTTGGCAAAACTAGCTTGTTTCAGTCCGGCGGGGTAGATTTACTTCACCAGTGCAACATGCAGCTTTGCCAGCACAGCAGCATCCTCGCTAGGCATGATTTGCTGCTATAGCATACCAGGATTCCTATACCGGACCATGGAAATACCACTAGTCCGGGAAAGTACTCCTAAGTGCAGATATAGCTTTATTTTGCCTCGCCGAATTGGAATAAGCTATACCAGTATAGCTGCTTCCACACTAGGGGAGTGGTGTTGCTCTAACTATGATGGCATAGTTAAAGTGACAAAACTGTTACATGTAGCCAAGGCCAGATGTTCCAGATGAAATCCCATGTCCAGGCTGCTGTTGCATACCAAAGAGCTTTGTCACAGCTGGCTGGCTCCAGCAAGGGAGGAATCCAAGGCAGGCTGCTTCTGCTTTTGCCAATGCATTAGTGTTGCATTTTTCAACAACCAGCGCAGTTCTCAGGCATCATTTGTTTTTCTTGCCTCTCGACAAGCGCAGAGATGATTAGCGTTTCCTAGCAAAAAATAGCAGATTTATTTCAGTTCTAAGTAAATCTCCAGCCCCCATAGTTGTTACTAGATTATTCATTTCCCAGTGACGTTCGTCTGGAGGCTGGGCAGTTGTTTGACATACGTGCTCACTGCTTTGGGGGGAAAGTTTATGAAATAATGAAAGAGGGGGGGAACCCAAGACCAAAGCCTTTGGCTTGGCTCTCCCTGCCCAGCTGCAGGCTCTGAATTCCAGCACTGGCACAAATACCACTTCAGCACTCGGATCACTGCAGCTGGATACCAGTTTTTTCCTATAATGGAGGGTGCTCTAAATTAGAAAATGGGGAAATGATAGGGCCAGCCAGAATGTGTGAGAGCTTCAGAGCAACCTGAAGCTCTAAAGCAGAGGATGCCAATCATCCTAAGTGCTACTGAAACAGTCCTCCTTCAGAGAGCCTCGGTTTTAAAACTGAAAACTACAGCCACTTCCCTGAAGAGCAATCGATGTCCCTTTTTCAAGAGGGCTTGACACTTACCTGAAATATTCCCCCACCTCTAGCATGAAGGAAATCCATTTCACTAGGGGAGACTGGCTTGACAGTTGCCTTCAGTATTGGATGGACGCACATTTGGGAACCTAAAATGTCTTTCCTCTCAGATTACCATCCGTACACTTGGCAGGCCTGTGGAACAGAAAGAAGGACCAGGATGTTGTGGCAGGACCAAGTGACAAAGGGTTTGACAATCCCATATTTGACACGCCGACCAACAGAGCTGTAAGTGTCTTCACTTTCTCTTTTTCCACAGCTGGCTCAACGCGTAACCCTTTGCTCAGCCTTTGCATGTGGAATTGTCATTGCAGGCACTGGGCTGGTGGGGTGATTGGGTACTGGCTGGAATATCTGACCTGGGTGGTGTCTGCTAGATGGAACGTCGAGTCTCTGGGACTCTGCAGACTACAGCAGGGATAAGTCCTATGTACACAGTGGAGATTCCTCGTTAGCTCCAGTGGAAACGCTGTGTGCACTTGGAGTGAGTGGAAGCCCTTGGGCTCTCCCTCGATGCTGCAGATGTGCTATACAGCTGGTGACTGTGCTGGCCATTGTTTGTGGCCAGACGCTTTTTACAATGTGGGTCGCTAGAAGCTCTCCAGTTTTACACACCCATCACGGCTGAGGCTTTCAAAGGAGTGGTAGGTGAGGTCTATGTCCCGAGTGCATTGCAAGCGGCTTGGATGTGTGGAACATTTGAGGGAGGCCAAATCTGAGGAACATTCTGAGCTGGCAGCTGTAGCTAGGAGCCAGAGCACTAAGTACAAAATGTAGCAGAGGTGTTTCATTTTCTGGAGACGTTACTGGCAAAAATGAGTTGTGCTGTTCCTGAATCCATAGTGCCTTCGACTGACATGCTTCTTCCACGCCCTCCCCACACTCCTCCCCTTCATAGCTCTGTAACTAAAAAAACAAATTACCCCATCTAATGTAATTGGGGTGTGACAAGAGTGAGCAGCAGGAGAAGAGAATTGCTATGGGAGGAAGGACACTTGCCCCAGAAAGAGCTGGGCAGAGCTCAGGCCAGCCTGCGTTGCGGGGGGCTTGGGCTAGCCACACACAGAGCGGGGGCCCTCAGATTAGCAGCTCGGGCCAGCCCAGGGGTGAGGGTGGGGCCTCAGGCTAGCCCTATGTGGTGTCCCATTTTCCCTTTGGGAAATGTGGTCACTCTAGGGATGGGCTAAAAGCTTATCAGGTTCCACAGAAGGTTTTTCCTTTCTCTGGATGAGACCATTCACCATTACATTAGATAGGGTCACTTTGTTTTGTAGTTCCAGAGATAGGAGCCTCATGCTTCATGGCAGAAGCCAGTCCCAGCTGGATGGTCTAAGGAGGAACATCCTCTGTGGGCAGCTCAGTCCAGAATGGTCAACTGAGGGGTTTCGGCTGCTGGTCACTGCTGGAAACAAGATACTGAGCTAGACGGCTGGCTGGTCTGAGCCGGTCTGGCCATTTCCATGTGAAGTATGCAGCTTGCTGAACAGTAGTGCTCAGTTCCACAATGTCACATCAGATTCACTTCATCTTACAAGCGCCTGAGCTCGGCTTTTTTTTCACCCCTCTCCTTAAACATTTTGTCTCTTTCTGTTGTAGGAGTCACATGGTGCATGCTCCGGAGAGGAGGCCCTGAAGGAGATGGCTAGTAAAGACAGTGGGATTTATTTTGTTAACCCGTTATATGATGAAACTGAACTCATTGCTTAATAGCAGAGTCCTGAGCGGTCCTAGCCAAATGTGAGGTTGGAATATAATTTCATTCAGGCTAATATTTTACCCACTGTACAGTAATAGTTATCCCAGGATAACCCTCTATGGGGACATTTTTATTTTGCAGTAAAAGTGGCTTTTATTTGGTTATTCTAAATCTCTTCCCAAGTGTTATAAGTTAAAGCAGAAAAAGCCACCCTTATACCGGAATAAGTGTGTCCACATGCAGGGATTATACACCGGTATACTATACCTCTTTAAATTCGCACCTTAGCTTATACCAAAAAACCTCTACCACACAGACAAGGCCTAACTAAAATCCCCCTGCATCAGCATCTGTGTATGATTTCTTCAGGTCCTGTCCTAAACTGTTATTTTGTGTTGCTGCTAGAGCTGCTGAGTTCTTCCACCCCCAAGGTGGCTGCATTTCAGTGGTGGGTGAATTGATATAATTTGCATATCAGTTTTCCTTGTCACTGACAGGAGCTGTATTCACTCATTTGTTAGCTGAAGTTCCCAATGCCTTAACAGAATAAACAGTGTTCATACAGTTCATGTCATTTGTGTGCAATCGTTGTTTTTTTCCCCCTTTAAAGATATTCAATTAAATAACAATACTTTATCCCTATTTTATCCAAGAAGCTGAGGCATAGAGAGATCAAAGGCTTGATCCCTGCAAGATGCTGAGCTCTCTGGCCTAGATCCAGCACTTTTCACATGAAATCAGCCAGTGATTTGTGCGTGTGGAGAGAAACAGGCATGGCAGCAAAATATTTCAGAGTCCTTGTTTGTTTCCCTGATCACTGAGAATATCTGAATGCAGATTTCTCCCCCGCCCTCCACCCCCAGCCAGCCCATTTCACAAGATGGAATCCTAAGCAAGTATTTATCTTCCTCTGTCATTTATTGAAATGGCTGCACTGCTCCGATTTCTCCTGCGATCCCATTCAAGTTTGACATTTGTTATGAGAACTTAAAAGAGCCACCTTGGAATTTTTCATGTTGCTTCCTGAGGTCAGAGAGCAAATATTTTAGCAGGAAAACAAAAGCGGGGACCCATCATTTTTTACATTCCTGACATTCCAATGTGCCACTTTACGATGTCCACACTAGTTCCATTGAGAAGTCCAGCATGAGATGTTTAAATGGCTTTATTTTCTGCATCAGAGACAAGGTGGGTGAGGGCCTATCTTTTACTGGACCAACTTCTGTTGGTGAGAGAGACAAGCCTTTGAGCCACACAGAGCGCTTCTTTGGGTCTGGGGAAAGTATTAATAGTGTCACAGCTAAATACAAGATCAAACAGCTGTTTTAGCATAGCTAGAACATATGCTAAGGAACCTTTATGCTAAACTATCTGTTCCATCTTGTGTTCAGCTGTAGCACTCTTTCCCAGTCCTGAAGAAGCAGGTCTCATTCACCAACAGAAGTTGGTCCAATAAAGAATATGACCTCACCCACCTTGTCGCTCTAATATCCTGGGAACGGCACCAATATTCCTTTCTGCATGACATTCTGGGGACTAGTTAAGTGCTCAATTAAGGGTGGGACTAAGAGGCACAACCTTTCCACAGCTCCTTAGGACGTGGCATCAGGAACAGTATGGTAAGTATGTAGCCTCATTGATTTTAAGGCCAGAAGGGACCATTATGATCATCTAGTCTAACCTCCTGCATAACACAGGCCAGAGAACTTTCAGCATGGACGTTTACTTATTTATCACTGGATTTTTATAGCTGGTACCTCTCAAATACCCTACGCACCCCAAAAATTCATGCAGCAATCCTCCTCACGTGTTGGGAATTCATTATAGAATAACTTATCAATGGGCAGATCTTGGATTCTGAATGTGTGGAGATGCGTGAAAATGTATGCAAATTTGCAATCTCCTGGGTTGTCAATAGGGCAGGTACAGTAGGGAAGTAGCTCTGTTTAGTTTATTATTTTTTGTTTTAGTCTTTAGATGGCCTAAGCTTTTTTCAAAGGCTTTGGAACTTGGTTTTATGTCTATCACAGGTTCTGACAAAATGTGACAGCTCATAGATAGTGTTTAAAGACATTACATGTCTGTCTCTAGGATAATGACCCACTGGAACTATTCTGACAAAGTTTCCTTTGCAGACAGATTAAATGTATTTTATAGGGGTCCCAAACATTTCCCAGTGCTGATTGGTTCACTTGCCTAACCATTGGCATGAATGGGGCAGAAAAATAGATTCAAACGTCAACCTCCAAAAGGCAAAAGTTTTGCAACAGCCAATTGATTCTGTTGCCGTTTTGGTAGCGAGGTTGGGCAAAGACATTATGGAGCAGACACTTGACTAATTTGTCATTCTGGGCTATCAGCCCCAACTGCTCGTGAATGGACCAGGGGCCAGAAACAAGGAGAGGGCCTCAAATAACAGCCCTCTACAACACACAGCATCTCTCCTGGTCCAAATGGAGACAGGCCCTGAGCAGTCAGATGGAAGAGTAGAAACCAGACAGCACAGCTAGGAAAACTGAAGTCAAAAATGGGAAGCTAATATGTGCTACCAACGAACTCCTTTTCCCTCATGGAGCCTCCCATGGGAGCCACTCATAGCAAAGACAGCAGCAGCATGGGAGCGGAGCTCAGTAACACCATGGGTCTGGAGTGGGAAAAGTAGGGGGGAGGTTTGAGGCCAAGGGATGAATTATCCCAGCGGCTTCTACAGTTCCCTTATTATCTGTATTACGGTAGCACCAAGAGGCCTTTACCAAGACCACAATCCCATTATGCTAGGTGCTGTATAAACCTACAATAACAGACCCTGCCCTGCAATGGATACAATCTAAACAGACAGAAAGGTGGAAGAATGGAGTATAGTGAGCCCCATTCTGCAGGGACAGAGAGATGACGAAGCCTGGATCAGAGCTTGTGAACTGAACTCAGAGCCCTGATTTCTAGTCTACTGCCTCACACCGCAGCTCCTCCTTTCTGTAGCCCCCCTGAGGTGTCACCTTTTGGACCCCACTACCTTGAAGGCTCTTTTAAGTGCAAAGCCTTGTGCCAATGTGTGTGCTGGGCCCAGGGATTGCTGTTGCCTTCAAAGCTGCCTTGCCTCACTTTGTGAGGATTGGTTAATGTTGGAATAACACACTGTAAAAATACAAAGCTGCTATAAGTGCTTCATAACGTTGGTACCTGTTGCATCCTCTCTCAGAGACCACACCCTGCTAGGACCAGGGGCAATCACGCATATACTTCAACACAACAGCCAACAACCTACCTGACAGTCCTTGAGATGGGGGCATGTATCTGACATGAACTGGGTGATGACCACCGGCTCCATTTCATAACAGATACCTACCATCCTTTATGTGGTAGCAGCTTTGGCTCACTGTTGGGACAGGCTAGGTTGTACCCACAAGCTAGAAGGGGAAGACTCCATAGCCCATTTCCTAGCCACCAATGAGCTCCTATTTGTCCCTATAGGGTATGTCTACACTCAATAAAAAAAACTCTGCCTGGCTTGTGCCAACTGACTTGGGCTCGCAGGGCTCAGGCTAAGGGGCTTTTTAATTGGGGTGTAGACATTCGGGCAGGAGCTGCAATCCAAGCTCAGAGAGCCTCGCAACTCAGAGGGGCCTAGAGCCCAGGCTCCAGCTCTAGCATGAATGTCTACACTGCAGTTAAACAGCCCCTTATCCGGAGCCCCAGTCAGCTGGCATGGGCCAACTGCAGGTGTCTAATTGCAATGTAGACCCACCCTGAAAGACCAAGATGATGGAGCATGTAAAAGCCCAAACTGCCTAACTATCTACATGGAAAATTGAGCATGGGGTAGCAGCCTTGGGACTCATGGGTGCTGGGGGTCTAGGCGTGGCTGTTTCTGGGACAAGTCACTTTCTCTCCCTGCCTAATTCAGATGGTAAGTGGTGCAGAGCAGAGACTGCCTGGGACCGGGTGGTTGGTTGTCCTTTGTTGATTTCAACTGAAAACGAATCACATTTAAAAACAATTCCAACTTTGCTTGTTTTAGTGACAAACGAGGAGCTGAAGTGTAAAAAACAATAGAGCGGAATGCTTCAAATGTGCTGGGGGCCCTGGCAGAACTACGTGCTGTGAGAATAAAACTGACAAGCCAATGAACCCTCCTGGGTACTGAAAAGAAAGGAGACTGGAACGGGAGGGGTGATGGAGGGGAAGAGACAACCACTGAACACTGCCAAGCCTCAGCCTCTTCCCTGCACAGAGGTGGGGGCAGCGAGGCCATCGATCTTACAGACCGGTTGTTGTTGCCAGTGCTGCAGTTCCCATAATGTTAGATGCCATGGTAACAGGATGATGTCACTTGCCAAGCTATTCATCTACGAGCGCAGAATTTCACAGTCACACTGGCCTCCTGCATCAGTCAGCACTAGCTCATTGGAGGAGAGTGCGCAGTACAGCACCCCTCATACAACATGCTCCCACACAGCTGTGTGCTGCAGAATTCAACTGCCAAAAGCAAGGACACCCGCCACAAACACACCCACGCTAGGAGAGGAGGGATGGCCAAGGGGTTAGAGTGCTAGCCGGGGACTTGAGACACCTGGGTTCAATTCACTGCTCTGCCACGGGCTCCCTGTGTGACCTTGGGCAAATCACTGAAGGCCAAAGGTACGGAGGCATTGCTTCACTGAGTGTTACCTCCTAGGCGCCCTGTTGCCCAGTGGAACCCCCCAGCCCTCGGTTGGGTGCCCAGCCTCCCCACACAATGCATGGGCAGATTAAGGGATCCTCAGAGGCCGGGAGGGAACTAGCCATCTGTGAACTGCAGCGTGTGGCTGGTGGGCCTGAGTTGGGCACCTTCTGCCTCTTGGGAATGTCAGCCTTGACCCTCCTCCTGCAGTTAGTGGTCTAAACCAGGCCAGCCAACTCAGTAGCCCACACCCTGGAGTGGATGCAGCAACAAAGGGAACCATAGCCTGGTGGATCAGGCCCTTGGAACCTCAAGTTCAAAATCCTGTTTTGGCTGAGTCAGACCAGGGACTTGAACCTACATCCCAGGGGAGTGCCCTAACCGCTGGGGAATAACATAGATTCATAGATATTTAGGTCAGAAGGGACCATTATGATTATCTAGTCTGACCTCCTGCACAACGCAGGCCACAGAATTTCACCCACCCACTCCTGCAAAAAACCTCTCAGCTATGTCTGAGCTATTGAAGTCCTCAAATCGTAGTTTAAAGACTTCAAGGAGCAGAGAATCCTCCAGCAAGTGACCTGTGCCCCATGCTACAGAGGAAGGCGAAAAACCTCCAGGGCCTCTTCCAATCTGCCCTGGAGGAAAATTCCTTCCCGACCCCAAATATGGCGATCAGCTAAACCCTGAGCATATGGGCAAGATTCATCAGCCAGATACATCAGGCTGCAGCTCCATGAATATTGACTTAGTTCTTCAAAGTGCAGCAACCCTCCCCACACATACATACCCGGAGAGCTGGTGAGCACTCCACCAGTGTGGTGGTTAGGGCGCTCATCTCAGCTTTAGGAGCCCTGGCTTCATGTTCTGCTCCAAATCAGGTAAAACTGACTTGAAGTTGGGTCTCCCACATGCCCAGTAAGTGCTTTAAACACACACACAACGGTTTTGTCACCAAATGCTGATCTGCTGCCTCCCCTCCCCCATCTGCCATCCATTGTGACAGGAACTGTTCAGGAAGAACAGGCCGGGGAGAAAAGGAGAGGGAATTGCACTGTATGTAAGGGAGCAAGCAATATGATTGCTCAGAGCTCCAGTATGAAACTGGAGTGTTGAGAGTCTTTGAGTTAAGTTTAGTGGCGAGAGCAACAAGGGTGGTGTCGTGGTGAGCCTCTGCTATAGACCAGGAGGATGAGGTAGACAAGGCTTTCTTCAGACAACTAACAGAATTTTCCAGATCACAGGCCCTGGGTCTCATGGGGGACTTCAATCACCCTGACATCTGCTGGGAGAGCAATACAGCGGTGCACAGACAATCCAGGAAGTTTTTGGAGAGTGCAGGGGACAACTTCCTGGTGCAAGTGCTGGAGGAACCAACCAGGGGCCGTGCTCCTCTTGACCTGCTGCTCACAAACAGGGAAGAATTGGTAGGGGAAGTAGAAGTGGGTGGCAACCTGGGCAGCAGTGACTATGAGATGGTTTAGTCCAGGATCCTGATAAAAGGAAGAAAGGAGAGCAGCAGAATAAGAATCCTGGACATCAGAAAAGCAGACTTTGACTCCCTTGGGGAACTGATGGGCAGGATCCCCTGGGAGGATAATATGAGGAGGCAAGGAGAACAGGAGAGCTGGCTGTATTTTGAAGAAGCCTTATTGAGGGTGCAGCAACAAACCCTCCCGATATGCAGAAAGAATAGCAAATATGGCAGGTGACCAGCTTGGCTTAACAGAGAAATCTTTGGTGAGCTTAAACACAAAAAGGAAGCTTACAAGAAGGGGAAACTTGGACAGATGACTAGGGAGGAGTATAAAAATATTGCTTAAGCATGCAAGGCTGTAATGAGGCAGGCCAAAGCACAACTGGAGTTGCAGCTAGCAAGGGCTGTGAAGGGTAACAAGAAGGGTTTCTACAGGTCTGTTAGCAACAAGAAGCTCAGGGAAAGTGTGGGACCCTTACTGAATGGGGGAGGCAACCTACTGACAGATGATATGGAAAAAGCTGAAGTACTCAATGCTTTCTTTTGCCTCAGTGTTCACAGACAAGGTCAGCTCCCAGACTCCTGTACTGGGCAGCACAGTATAGGGAGGAAGTGAGCAGCCCTCAGTGGTGAAAGAACAGATTAAGGACTATTTAGAAAAGCTGGACATGCCCAAGTCTATAGGTCCAGATCTAATGCATCCGAGGGAGTTGGCTGATGTGATTTCAGAGCCATTGGCCATTATCTTTGAAAACTCGTGGTGATCAGGGAGGATCCTGGACGATTGGAAAAAGGCGAATATAGTGTCCATCTTTAAAAAAGGGAAGAAGGAGAATCTGGGGAACTACAGACCAGTCGGCCTCACCTCAGTCCCTGGAAAAATCATGGAGCAGGTCTTCAAGGAATCCATTTTGAAGCACTTGGAAGGTGATCAGGAACAGTCAACATGGATTCACCAAGGGCAAGTCATGCCTGACCAAACCTGATTGCCTTCTATGATGAGATAACTGGTTCTGTGGATATGGGGAAAGCGGTGGACGTGATATATCTTGACTTTAGTAAGCTTTTGATATGGTCTCCCACAATATTCTTGCCAGCAAATTAAAGAAGTATGGATCGAATGAATGGACCGCTACAGACTAGGGACCGAATGGCTAGGCAGCAGTTCTGCGGAAAAGGACCTAGGGGGTGACAGTGGACGAGAAGCTGGATATGAGTCAGCAGTGTGCCCTTGTTGCCAAGAAGGCCAATGGCATTTTGGGATGTATAAGTAGGGGCATAGCGAGCAGATCGAGGGACGTGATCGTTCCCCTCTATTCGACATTGGTGAGGCCTCATCTGGAGTACTGTGTCCAGTTTTGGGCCCCACACTTCAAGAAGGATGTGGATAAATTGGAGAGAGTCCAGCAAAGGGGAACAAAAATGATTAGGGGACTGGAACACATGAGTTATGAGGAGAGGCTGAGGGAGCTGGGATTGTTTAGCCTGCAGAAGAGAAGAATGAGGGGGGATTTGATAGCTGCTTTCAACTACCTGAAAGGGGGCTCCAAAGAGGATGGCTCTAGACTGTTCTCAATGGTAGCAGATGACAGAACGAGGAGTAATGGTCTCAAGTTGCAGTGGGGGAGGTTTAGATTGGATATTAGGAAAAACTTTTTCACTAAGAGGGTGGTGAAACACTGGAATGCGTTATCTAGGGAGGTGGTAGAATCTCCTTCCTTAGAGGTTTTTAAGGTCAGGCTTGACAAAGCCCTGGCTGGGATGATTTAACTGGGAATTGGTCCTGCTTCGAGCAGGGGGTTGGACTAGATGACCTTCTGGGGTCCCTTCCAACCCTGATATTCTATGATTCTATGACTATAAAGTGGATAGAAATCTGGCTATATCGTCGGGCTCAACAGGTAATGATCAATGGCTCAATGTCTAGTTGGCAGCTGGTATCAAGCGGAGTGCCCGAGGGTTCAGTCCTGGGGCCGGTTTTGTTCAACATCTTCGTTAATGATCTGGATGATGGGATGGATTGCACCCTCAGCAAGTTCTCAGATGACACTAAGCTGGGGGGAGAAGTAGTTATGCTGGAGGGTAGGGATAGGGTCCGGAGTGACCTAGCAGAATTGGAGGATTGGGCCAAAAGACATCTGATGAGGATCAACAAAGACAAGTGCAGAGTCCTGCACTTAGGATGGAAGAATCCCATGCACTGCTATAGGCTGGGGACCGACTGGCTAAATGGCAGTTCTTCAGAAAAGGACCTGGGGTTACAGTGGACGAGAAGCTGGATATGAGTCAACAGTGTGCCCTTGTTGCCAAGAAGACTAATGGCATATTGGGCTGCATTAGTAGGAGCATTGCCAGCAGATTGAGGGAAGTGATTATTCCCCTCTATTCAACACTGGTGAGGCCACATCTGGAGTATTGCATCCAGTTTTGGTCCCCCCCACTACAGAAGGGATATGGACAAATTGGAGAGAGGCCAGCAGAGGGCAAAAAAATTTATTTGGGGGCTGGGTCACATGGCTTACAAGGAGAGGCTGAAGGAACCGGGCTTATTTAGTCTGTAGAAGATAAGAGTGGGGGGAGATTTGATAGCAATCTTCAACTACCTGAAGGGGGCGTTCCAAAGAGGATGGAGCTCGGCTGTTCTCAGTGGTGGCAGAAGACAAGAACATGAAGCAATGGTCTCAAGTTGCAGTGCGGGAGGTCTAGGTTGTATATTAGGAAAAACTATTTCACTAGGAGGGTGGTGAAGCACTGGAATGGGTTACCTAGGGAGCTGATGGAATCTCCTTCCTTGGAGGTATTTAAGGCCTGGCTTGACAAAGCCCTGGCTGAGATGATTTCGTTGAGGATGCCCTGCTTTGGGCAGGGGGTTGGACTAGATGACTTAATCGTCTCTGAGTCTAATTGCAGCTAAGGCCTGCTGGTGAAATTAGCTTTCCCCTGCCTAGTGTGAGGCGCCTTTGTAAATAATGGCAACAGCTAGAAATTTAGATGCCTAAAGGTTAGGTGGCAGCTGAGGGGCAGTTCTGAGAAGGTCAGTGGAACCTAAATGGTGAACGTAAGCCCTTAAATGCCTTTGTGGTGTGGTCCTGTGGGCCCAGGTCATGGTCTATCAAAGGGGATACTAGCACAGAGGTGTCATGAGGATACATGCATTAAAGGTTGTGAGGTACTCAGCTAATATGGGACTGGGGGGCCACCTAAGTTAGAGAGATAGCCCAGCCCTATGCCCATTGAATTCGGGGGACGCTCAATGGAAGCCTGATCAAGTCCTCTGTCTCCCTGAGTGTAGGCCCTAGATGGCCTGAAGCAGCTCTGTTGAAGAGGTGCTTGCACATGTGATGGCAAACAGGGTGTGTGGGGGGGGTGAGGTGGGGGTGCTGGAGCTGTTAGCTGGTGTGGGCAGAGAGGGCCCCTGAGCTCTGAGCCGCCGGGGCTGTGGTGGGGTCCCGGGGCTGTCAGCTGCTGCGGCAGTAGGTTCTGGACCCTCCCACCCCTCCTGGAGTAAGGCTCAGGCTCTCATCACCCCCCGCCCCAGGGCTTGGGGTTTAGTTGTCTCCCTGTCCATTCTCCCCCCACCCCCCACATTATTTTCAGTAAAAGTCAGAGCTCTCATGAGCTTCTGTGAATTTTTGTTTATTGCCTGTCCATGACTTTTACTAAAACCAAAAATCTTAACCTTAGCCATGGCCAATATAGGCCCTGTAAGCAACTCGCCTCCCTCTGGTGGCCCCACCTCCAGCCAGTGCTTAGCAGAGGGAGCAGGGGCAAAACCAGCATGGAGCCCACTGTGCAGTGGAGGGATGGCTCACAGACCCTGGGTTGGGAGAGGCGACGTGCCCACCCCCCTCTTGGGTAGAGCGCATATGCCTGTGGCTTAGGACGGCACGGCAGGAGCTCCTCTGCTTGGGGACCTGCCCCCTCCCTTCATTTCCTGGAGCCCTTGCTCTAGGGGGTGCCCCCCCCACACACGTGGTGCTGCCAACGCTCATATGCTGCCTGCCCTGAGGCCATTCCCCTGCCCACGTATAGTCCCCCAATTCCTTGTTCAGGGAATTCCCCTTCTAGCCTGCTGAGGTGCCCTCCAGCTCTCGCCCCTGTCTCTGCCCTCCCAAAAGGACACCAGTGCCCATCCTGATCCAGCCCCCGCCAGCACTGGCTCAATCCCCCTGACTGCCCTCCTCCCCTAGCTGCCCATCAGAGAACGCACTTACCATGGGGCCCGGGTCGAGGGGGTCCATTGCTGCTGGGCTTGCTCTGTGCTGCTTGCAGCTCTCTCTGCTCATGCGCCAGACATGGGATGAGCAGGCTTTATACGGTGGAGCCAGCCCAGCGTCACCTCGAGCAGCCAGAAGACACCAAGGGTGGCCCCTCTCCCCGGGGACATGTGGCTCTTGGCTACTTACCTGGGGCCGAGTCACCTGTGGCCATGGGCAGGTCCTGTATCGACCTAGTGGTTAATCCAGCCCTGCCTGAGTAGGGTGACCATATTTCCCAAAGAGAAAATGGGACAATCTCCTCAGAGACTTGCCTGAGGTCCCCGCCCCCCCTCCAGTGCAAGGCTGTTGCCTGTAGCTGGAACCCTGAGGCTCTCCGCTCCTCCCGCGTGCAATTTGTGAGGCTATTGTCTCTGGACCCCTGCGGGGCCCCCTCAGGAGGCTGTTGCCCGTGGCTAGAACCCTGCTGCCCCCCCCCAAGCTCTTCCGCCCCCCCTGTGGGGAGGCTGGGTCCCCCCTCACACTGTTCCATTTGTCCCGTTTGCTCTTGCCAGCTGATGAAGTTGGCAAGCGCAGCAAATGCCGCCTTTTGAAATAAAAGTGGGGACGGCCAGGACAGTGTGTAAAAAAGGGATATATGGTCCTAGCCAAAACGGGATATATGGTCACCCTATGCCTGAGCAGGTTCTTTAGTGCCTACGGCCCACGTGTAGATAACTGGCCTCACCTGGTATAAACACTTAGCCAACTTTGAGTCAGGCCATACTACAGCTTTCCCAATACTGGAATGAGCGGGCTTGGGGCTAGGGATGGGTTGACCAAGAGTGTTAGGCCACTCAGTGATTTTTGTAGCCTGGTGGAGGCCTCACACATGAAGGGTGGCAGCTGGGGGAAAAAAACAGCCCATAGGCCCAGAATTAGTTGCGCTGGGGATGCAAACTGCCACATGAGCAGAGTAAGGCTTGGGCTCACTGCAGATTGCTGTAGTCAGCCTGTGTGGGATGCAATGGAAGCACTTGGGGGGGCGTGGGGGTGTCCGTGTCTCCTGTTTCCTCTTTGAATAGGCATTTTGGAGGTGAGGTGTGGGGAAGGTGGGGGAAGAGCCGTCACGCTTGCCTTTCATGTGCCCAGCTACTGCTTTGTGCCTCAGCCCCTTTAAAGGTTCTTCCCTTTGCTCTCACTTTTGGGGTGCTTACTCTGGCACTGGTAACGGACGCCGTGACTGCATAAAGCAGGCTGTTGCCAGCAAAGCGCTAAACAGCACATCCTGTGACCAAGTGCCAGGAAAGGAAACCAATAATAAGAGGGATCATTGCAAAACATGGCAGCAGAACGACACCGCTCGACTGCATCAGTTGAAAACATCTTATGCATTCCGCTGTGTATGATTGTGATTTTGCTGCGTGCCGGGAAAGGCCATTTGTAGCTGAGGCGATATGGTTTCACAAGACACGCAGCAGAATGCAAAGCAGGCAAGAGAGGCAGGTTTTCTCTTAGCACAGATCTATATTGGTTGACTGCTTGGCATGCAGGAGCCTGGATTTCCCACTACTGAGGATTAATTTGAAATGCATTAGAAGCTCTAGGTCACTTGCAGGAGCGGGTTTAATTAAAGCAGAGATCAATTTTGTCAGCATGCTAATAGAGCACAGTCTGTACTCTTCCTGTGGGAGCCACGTTCCGCTAGCCCATGGAGAAATGTTGCAGGGACTCTGTAGTTTTCACAGAAATGACCCGAGGGGGACAAAAAAGCCTCAGTGTGCCTTGCCAGGGCCAGGCTTGTGCTTTAGTACCAGAGTGCTGCTGCCATGAGGCCTTCTCCTACTCCCCACTGTATACTCCTGGCCCATGGCACAGAAAGGGTCTCATTAACCTAGTGGGATTCTGCAGAACCAACACAAAACGGGGATGTAATTGGATTTGTACAGTTGCTTTGATAATCAATTCCTTAATTAGATTCTTGGACAGGGTTGCTAGGATTGCTCATGCAACATTTGAGTATCCGATGGCTTTGTTAAACTCTTGGGGCTAGGTTTCAGAGTAGCAGCCGTGTTAGTTATTCGCAAAAACAAAAGGAGTACTTGTGGCACCTTAGCGACTAACAAATTTATTTGAGCATAAGCTTTCGTGAGCTGTAGCTGTCACTCACGAAAGCTTATGCTCAAATAAATTTGTTAGTCACTAAGGTGCCACAAGTACTCCTTTTCTTCCTGGGGCTAGGAGTTGAGATTGCCCACCGTACTAGACTAATGCAAAATATATTACCGTTAACAGCAGGTCTGCTGGAGTCCTTGGTTCCCAGGTTAGCATAGCATTCACGGTGTTAATGGACATCAACTGGCACGTAGTCAGTATGCCTGCAATGGCTCCTAGAAGCTTCTCATAATTCAGATTAAAATCATTTTGTTCAGCAGCCCTTATAGCATTGCAGCACTTGGGTTCTGGTTTTATGTTCAGTTCTAGCAGGAGATGGCAGCATCTGACAAGATTTGCTTAGTCAACATGGAACAGCACCACTGAGATGAACCAGATGGCTGAGCTGTTTCAAAGTGGTCCGCAGAAAAGTGGACAGCTAATCCCATCAGAATTCACTACCCAACACTGTAGCATCTGACTTCCCTTTCTAAAAATCAGTTTGTCTGGCTTTTCCAGCTTCCTTGGAACAAGGTCAGAGCTGGACTCGAGGCACATGCCATAGGGAACAAACTTACAGTCACTGAAAAGGTGGACTGTGTGATCCAATAGAAGGGGAAAGCGCTTTGATCCACTCTATAATCTGATTTGTCATAGTTCAATGAGGTGTTTCATCTTAATGGGGGAGAAGAAATGTTTACGACAGGTATAATGAGCCGAGTGATTTCTGCTTCTGTAGTCCTTCTCTGGTTGAACTGCAGCTCTAACTTCCTATTACTGCCTCCCACAGAATTGCTCACACCCTAAAACAGGGCTTAATTTGTAATGAAAGAGGTGCTGAGGCTATGAACTGCAAAGCCTAGAGGTGCCAGAGATCAGGCCTGACAAGCCCTGGCACAAATTAAGTGCTGCCCTAACTAACCCTTTAAATGTTGTGTGCAGTGTAGTTGTCGCCCTGTCAGTCCCAGGATATTAGAGAGACAAGGTGGGTGAGGTAATATCTTTTATTGGCCCAATTTCTGTTGGTGAGAGAGACAAGCTTTCCAGTTTACACAGAGCTCTTCAGGTCTGGGGACTGTACAAGGAGTATCACAGTTAAATGCAAGGTGGAACAGAGAGTTAAGCCTAAATCGTTAGCACATGTTGTATGGGACCATTCGAGGTAGAGTGGCCCGTTAACACCTCTGCAGCCATAGGACACAAGGAGGGGGTTAGTGGGTTAAACTGTCTATACGACAGACTTTACAGTGGCACAGGTCTCCCC
This sequence comes from Lepidochelys olivacea, assembly GCF_965140295.1. Classification (NCBI taxonomy): domain Eukaryota; kingdom Metazoa; phylum Chordata; order Testudines; family Cheloniidae; genus Lepidochelys; species Lepidochelys olivacea. The sequence continues at coordinate 108,309,313 of NC_140416.1, forward strand.
TGTGCTGCTCTATGCTGGTGGGAGAGAGCTCTCCGGCTGGCATAATTAAACCACCTCTAATGAGCGGTGGTAGCTATGTTGGTGGGAGAACATCTCCCACTGACACAGTGCTGTCCGCACTGGCATTTTTGTCAGTCAGGAGGTGTGTTTTTTTCCACATCCCTGACCGACAAAAGTTTTACCAATAAAAATGCTAATGTAGACAAAGCCTTACAGATTGTTGTAATAAGTCACAAAGCCAGTCTGTCTGTTCAGTCCATGATTTTGAGTGTTACGAAATTTCACAAAGTCATCACTCTATATTGGACCCTTCAGTCCACATCCTCGAAGGGAACCTGCAAAACACATTCAAACGATGAGCCTGGGAGCTTAAAGTCATAACTTTGCTAGACACTCAAAAACCAGAGACTGAACAGAGACACTGGATTTTTTGGTTTATTACAACAGTCCTATGACTGGAGAGGTGTTAATGGGCCACTTTTCCTTGAATATGTGATAACTACTTAGGCTAAAAGAAACGGAGTACTTGTGGCACCTTAGCACACTCTGTCCCACCTTGCATTTACCTGTCATGCGCAGCATACCTTCCCCAGACCTGAAATAGAGCTCTGGGAAAGCTCGTCTCTCTCACCAACAGAAATTGGACCAATAAAAGATATTACCTCACCCACTGTAGCCCTTTAAAATGTTGCCATTCAGCATTTTTCTGGCATAACACACCAAAATTCTTAATGTCACTGCAGCCCTTATAGTCAAAGGGATTTAAGTGCCTAAAAAGGCAGCTGGGTACCTAAGTCCACCATGTAGGTGCCAATGACATTTTCAAAAGCACAGCTCAGATGCCACCTAACAGCCCCCCCCCTCCCCCCTCCTGGTGCCTAAATTTGCTGCTCAGCATTTTCAAAGCAGCTTAAGTGCAGTTAAGGAGCAGCTCAGAGCCCTTGCTGACGCTGAAGCCCTGGAGGGCAGGAGCCAGGATCCTCAAGCTAGGCAGGAGAAATGCTGATCTCACCAGGGGATCCAATCATGTAGATGTGCTCTAAGACCTGATACCTGTCAGCAGGGGGCCTGATGCAGGCCACTGACAGGAGGAGGGGCCAGGGGGGTGGCAAGTTGTATGGGCCTTGTGCCCATGCTCTACCAATTAAAAGGGCCCAGGGGCCCCCGCCGCCACCTCCGGCAGCGCAACAGGGCCAAGGTGGCTTACAGCTTGCCCGCTCGGCTTCCAGAAGAGGCCAGCACGTCCCTGCAGCCCCTGCGGAGGGCATGTTTCCACCTGTTGCCCCGCCCCGAGCTGCGGCCAATGTGAGTTGCAGGTGCAGTGCCTGCGGGCAGCGGTGCGTGGAGACCCCTCTGGCCCCTGCCTAGGAGCTGCTGCGGGGGGGGGTGGTGGTGGTGGTGGGGGGGGTTGCAGGGTCGCTTTCAGGAGCCGCCCGAGGTAAGCTCTGCACCCCAGCCCGCTGCCCCCCTTCTGCACCCAGCCTCCCTCCCAGAGCCCACCCCCCCTGCACCCCAACCCTCACACCCAAACTCCCTCCCAGAGCCCGCTCCCCCCTCCTGCACCCCAACCCCCTGCCCCAGCCCAGAGCCCGCACCCAAACGCTCTCTCAGAGCCTTAGGCAGGTGGGGGGTGGGGCGAGACTTGGACCTGTTCTGGGCACCACCAAAAATTATACAAACCTGCTGGCTCTGGGAGGGGCAGCACAAGTACCTGCACAAGACTGAGCTGGAGGCATAGGGCCAGCGGCACCAGAACAGGCAGGGCCAGGGCCCTCTCACTTTTTACCAGCCGTAAGGGCAAGCAACAGGGGCATAGGTGCTGGAACCAGGGGTGCTGCTACACCCCCTGGCTTGACGTGGTTTCTATCATATACAGGGTTTAGAGTTTGGTTCAATGGCTCTCAGCACCCCCACTATACAAATTGTTCCAGCAGCCCTGGACAGGGGCGGAGAGAAGCTAGCAGGGGGCGTAGTCTTGGGGGGAAGAGGGGCAGTGTGAGGGCAGGGCCTCTGGGAGAAAGGGCGGTGCAGGGACGAGGACTTGGGGCGATGAGAAGGCAGGGGTTTGGGGAGAAGGCGTGGTATGAGGGCGGGGCCTTAGGGAGAAGGGCAGTGCGGGGCCTTGGAGAGGTCCCTGGGGCACAGTTCAGGTGCCTGTGGGGCCCCCTCAAACGTTTAGGGCACTTGCGATGCTCCTGCATAGGGTAATATAAGGCAGTGTGAGAGAACTAATGAGCATGAGCAGATAGACAGAGATATGGTCAGTTTGGGGAGCTAGGGCTTGGTTATTTGAGTGACTAAACTAGCTTAGGTGCCTAACTCCAGGAGCGAGTTCACATCTGAGAATCCCAAGTGGAGGGAGATGGCTGCCTCTGGCCTGTCAGCCAGGCACATCAGGTCAGTTACGTAGGTCCCTACACCCTCCTCCTCTCCTGTCTTCAGCATTTCTCATCTGGCTAGCACAGGCAGCCGCCCATTCCACCAACTGGCATCTGAAAATCCCTTTCTTAGGGACTTATAACGACCCCCGTGCACCCTATAGGAAGCCTAGGCAGGACAGAGCTGCCTAACGGAGAGCTGAAAATGCAAGTAAGCAGCAGGCCACCTAGAGGTTAAGCTTTGTTCCATTCAGCTGAGCAACACCTAAATCTCTTTAAAAATTGGGCCCGAGAGCCTACATTTGTGTGTACCCAAATTATCTCTGTGTATACATAATAGGCCTGCATGAAGCTGGTCTTTTCAAACACACCACTCGGGCTATTTTTAATTGTAAAAAGTTTTGTTCTCAGAATATTTGCATTGCATATTGGATTGGCAGATGTGTTCGATTCACAGGCAGGGAAAGGACTCAAGGAATTAGTAAGGCTACTGGCCTTTCACATTAAGGTCACCCTACGTTAGGGGTGACCAAAATTTAATATAAAAGTTGTAGGTGGCCCCAGTCTAGCTCCTAGTGGCTAAGTATCCACATCGCCAAAACTATCGTCAGTATTGGCACCAGCCGGTGCCTTGGAAAAAACAATCTCAGGACAGGGGTCTGACCCTGAGTGGGAGTTCTTGTCACAATTGGGGCCTAGCAGGCCCACTTTAGTTCTTAGCCTAACTGCTGAGTAAAGTGAGTAAAGGTGAATTGTCAAAATTACCTGCTATATAAAATTATTTAAAGAATGATGTCAGGAGACAGGAGGACTGAATTAATTTAAACACGAAGGGTTTTACTGATACCGCTCAAGACCAGTGTTAAGATTATGACTGGAAAACAAGAGGCATAGAGAACTGGAAATGAATAGACCAGAATCGGTGCTTCAGAAATTAGGCCTAAGGGGTGGGCAAACTAATGAGAGGATGGACCATTCCATCTATTACCCTTTTGGGGGACCTTAAAAAGAGACTTTTAGGGGAGAAAAATTGAACTTTAAAATTTCTGCAGGTAAGGTGGAAGGATTGTTGCCGTGACACCAGGCTTTGATATTCCGCTCGGGATGCTTGAACACCATTGCTGCACCAGTGAGGACCCCAGTCTGATAACATGTGAGATCCTGCTGTCTTCCCTTCCCTCGTGTTTTCCTTTCCTTCTCCCCCCCAACCCCCAATCTTCCTTCTGTCCTGCTTTTCACCTGATTCTGAAATCAGCTGCACTGCAGGGCACCGGCATGGCAAGATGAGATAGCCTATCCACCTCTGCCAGAGAAGGACCAGTGAAGAGGGACCTGACCAAACAACCAGATGATGTCCCTGACCAGGAAAGGTGAGCCATAGTCCAGAACAGCTGCTGTTGTGGCTGGCCTTTCATCTGTCGGTGACTGACCAGTTGTCCTGTATACTGAGAACATCAACAAACTGTATTTCCCCCATCTTTACTATCCTCTCTCTTCTGTGTGTTTTGTCTAAAGCAGGAAAATGACTCATTTCTGACTCAGAACTGAACAACAGAACTAACCCTGCCCCACCAAGGACTGTTTGACAGAATAAGAGACTAACCAAAATTCACTCTCTAAAGAGAGACTGACAGGTTTTGAATAATCGTCCAATTCCACTTTCAATGCCTTTTGCCTGGCTTTGATTTTTTTCCTTGTGTGTGTTAGTAAATTAGTAAAATTCTAACCTTTGGCATGAATTTCTATGTTTGCCATGGTACTAATCAGGCTGAGGTCTCTGCTCCTTGTTTAACACTGGTGTTGGACAGTGACAGGGTCATGTTAACTCTCTGGGCCCATATATTCCATCTAAACTAATGGAACAGTGGAGAGAGAATTCTCTTTCCTTGGAGGGTTGAAGTGCCCAACCGATCCTATACCTTTTCCTCCCCATTAAACAGGATCAGTCCATGGTGCTGTCCAGCTAACATTTCATGAGCTCCAGATTATTTTTCATTTAAAAAGTTAGCCTGATGCTTTAAGGATGACCCTGCTGGTGACTAGAATGAGAAGCCTGGGCAATTTCTAGTAGAGGAATGGGGCATGGGACAGATTGGACACCTTGTTATGTTGAATTAAAAAATGGAACTTAATATTAAGCAATTGATTTGTTTTTAGAAACCTACCCACATAGGCGATGCATGGTGGTGGTGAGACATGTGGGTTCGCTTGCCTGCCCCAGATTTCTGCCAGGGTGGGAGTCAAGAGGAGTGCGGCTGAGGGGATGTGCCTGGGAAAAGACACTGATACATGTGCTCCTCCTGAGTCCCACTAGGTGGCACCCACAGCTGGGAAGAGGGATCAGGATGACAGCAGGCTCAACAGGGGAGCCTGCCTGGTACATGGGAGGCTGCAGAAAGGATCTCAAGGCAATGGGGAGGGGGGAAAGCAGCAGGGACCAGGGGCAATGAGGGGAATAGAAGTGCAGTTCCCCTGAATTGTGACAATATTTTATTTCATTTTTTCTAAATGCCCTAGTCCAGCAGAGTACTTAAACGTGCTAAATCCAAGCATTTGAGCAGTTCCATTGATTTCAATGGGACTACTCCCATGCTTATAATTGAGCATATGCTTAAGAGTTTGCTCGATTGTGGCCTTAATGCTGGAATAGAATAAATAATTAAGAACCGGAGAGTCACACTATTAACTTTGTAAAGTTAATAGCAAAAAAGTGTGTAAGCTGTGAAGCTTTGATCCAAATTCAAGTTCCTAAACTTCAAATACCAAACCCAAGCCAGACAAGGGTGTTGGGATTTGGAGTTCTGAACTGGCACATCATAAAAATAAACCTAAGCTGTGAAGTTGAAATCTGGACCTAGATCTGATCTGCCTCATGTTTCTTTCTGAGTGGTTTGAATTCTATGTCCTAGTTTTGGTCCATCTCTAGTTAAAAGTGAACTGTAAAGAGAAAATTGTAGGCAAGCTCAGAAACATGACTTGAATGTCTCTGTTAATTGGGCTGGGCACAGGAGATTGAGCACAGAAATCTGTTTTAATTTACTTTCCAAAAATTCTTTCAAACCACTATCCTCCTGCCATGAAATCTGTTTTTACAGGTTTGCTAATGATGACCAATATTCAGCATTCTGTGATACTACAGATGCCAGAACAGACATCATAGCTACCAGTAGGGTTAGCATGAAATTTCTGGTACTTGTGATGCCCAAGAGATGTCTTCTTGTAAATCCAGCAGGGAGAGGGGATTCACATGGAGAGGGAAAATAATTTTATAGGGTTAAATTAGAACTGATTCCTGACATAATTATTGGGTACAGATATCACAAGAGCTCTAAAAGAGCATATCAACGAATTGGTTTGCAAATCTTTCTTCAAATTGATATAGTACACTAGTGCAATCCAGAGCATCATGTGTAGCTCTCTTTTAGAACAGCCTCCATCTGCTATTACATACTATCGTAAAACATGACATCAAAAATAGTTCTAGAAATTAAAACTCCTTTGTCTCGAGTACCTGTCCTGAAACCGCACTGCATACTACCAGAAACTTTAAATTGTGCACCCCCACTATCAGCAGTTACTAGTCACCGCTGCTTACCCATGTGCTTAAATTACTCCTGGAGGCATTCTGCACCAAAAAAATTAAAAATTCTGCACACACTATTTTAAAATTCTGCAAATTTTATTTGTCAAAATAACACTACATAATCACACCAGTTTCAATTATTTTGATAATTTATGTCAGCAAGTATGTCTGTCACAATTCAGACACACACAAAAATGCCCCAGGAGTAGAGAGTTAAAGAAACATGACAACCCAGTTCCCGTTTCTCTGCCCCCTTCCCACCCCCAGAGCCCAGCCGGGAGGGCCAGATGCATGCACCCTTTCACCCCCCCCCCCCCGATACCTGCACCCTCCTCCCTAGAGATCCAGAGGGACAAAAGGCTTGATGTTTTTGTCCCAGGCTTGCATGGAGTTTTCTGCGCATCGCCCTCTCCTTCCCTCAGGACATACTGGGAACTGTAGCTGCCAGGAACCCTCTAGCTCAGTGATTCTCAAACTTTTGTAAAGGTGACCCCTTTCAAATAGAAAGCCTCTGAGTGCAACCCCCCTTATAAATTAAAAACACTTTTTTATATATTTAACACCGTTATAAAGGCTGGATGCAAAGCAGGGTTTGGGGTGGAGACTGACAGCTCGCGATCCCCCCATGTAATAACTTCGCAACCCCCTGAGGGGTCCCGACCCCTAGTTTGAGAACCCCTCTAGCTCCCTCTCCCTAGCAGTGTCTTATGTGCAAACTGGGCTCTGCCAAGTCCAGTGGCCCCTAGCAGCACTGCAGGCCCATTTCTGGGGGGGAAGGGAAATTCTGTGCACGTTTATTTTTGCAAAATTCTGCATTGTGCAGTGGCACAGATTTCCCCCAGAAGTATTACATTACATCCAAACCTCTGCTACTGCGTTTGAGTGCTGCAATTTAGCACTGTTATAATTAACAGAGTCATTGTTTCTATGCTAAGCCCTTGCAATGCAAAGAACAATCAGCCCAAGAGCAGTAGAAGTGTTTGACTTTTTTTAGAAGATGGGTTAGTGTCTGAATACTGCATTTAGAGTTTGTTGTACTCCCTCTGGTCAGCAATCCTACACGCACCTCAAGGGAGATTCCTGGTACACCTTCCCCAAACTGGAGAGCCAGCTCAGTTGCACTGCTCTGCACTATCATACAAGAGATCCACATAATCCTTTTGGCTGATTAGAGTGCAGCACTGTGAACTCAATTAAGAGGTCCATCCAGGCCTGTGTGGCTAGGAGGATAATGGTTGCTATGAGGGTGCTAATGATCAACAAGCAGGAAAAAACTGGAATCCTTGGGAGCGCCTATATAGGCGGGTGGAAATTCACATAGGAAGTATGTTAACCATCTAGAAGGGATAAAGTAGAAACTAGGTTTCTTCTAAACTTCAGCTGTAACCTGCCCCATTGTAGCCAAGTACTGCAGCACATGGGGAATTTTAAAACAAAGGATTGTTCAAAATCCCTCAGTACAGTAGGCACAGTAAGATGGGTTAAAACAATGGAACTTCAGCCTAGGCATTCAAATTCCCACGCTTTAACGTTTTCATAACAGTGTTTCTTTAGAACCACTGCATCTTCCCGACTTTCCTGCATCCATCCGACTTTCCTGCATCCTGCATTTAGAAGATGTTTGAACAGATATTGAAGTCCCTTCACCTACACCTCAATCCCCAAGAAATAATTGTTCTAAATATTTTAAAGATGCTAACATGAATCAGGGACTCAGAATGAAAATGATAATCCTTTCTCAGACGAAGAGAAGTTGCTGCAATTCCAGCAGCACTAGCAAAAGGTTTTTCTTTGCCATTAAACAAGTGCACAGAAATTCACATCTCTTTTGTAATGCTCATGAATGGCGTTTCAAAATATTTCTCATTCATTTTATATCTTAAGTTTTAACTGAACACAGTGAATTTATTATGAAACTAAATACAGTAAAGTATTTTCACATGTCAAGACAGACCATTATGAACTTTAAAACCTCCCTCTTCTGCTTTATTGACAGGTAAATTGTTCAAAAATGTTTTCACAATTCAATAATTACAAAGACTTAGACTTACATTAAAAAAGTAAAAACCAGAAAACCCCCAAAGCAGTAGTGTCCAGCTCTAATTGAGCCCCCTTTATCAATAATCTGAGGAAAAAAGAGCAAGTACTGTCAAACACTTAATGTAACAGGATTAAATGTTGACTAGAACACTCAGTTTAAACTAAATAAGTGCACGTCCTATACAGTGTTTCAGAAAAGAACATTAGCCATTGGTATATTATCATTAGCCCATTTAAACCAAATTTTAAATAAGTGACATCCAACTGTCATAAAATTGGCACAGAAGGCACACTAGTGTGACAATGACAAACTGGATATGCCAGCCACTGAATTAATTACAAGCTTTTAATGAAACATGGTCACAAATCTTTGATTACTAAATGTATAATACATGGAGGCATGAGATTAAATATACACGCAAGACCATCACCACTGCACGTGGGCCATAGCAAAATATACAGGAGTGTGTTGTGCATCTTTCTCCATGATCAATACTTGATTAATAATCATGGGGTCTTCATGCATGTGAGGATACAATTAATCAAAAAGCAGCACCCTCGCTTACACATCCTTCATGTTCCACTTTGGTTACCAATAAAATAGACTGATGTTTTAGTATGATACAGTCCCTTAGTTCAAGCAGACTTTAAGGGTAGTGTTCCTGCAAGAATGCTTGCGAGCTTTAAAAAAAAAAAAAAAAGTAGTGTATTTTACACTGAAAAACCAAGAGAAACGACATCTCAGAGGAGGATAGCAGGAACTAGAAGTAAAATTTGTTTTCACAGCATTATTTACTGATGTCTTAAAAGCCCTGACTAATGATCATGAATGATAAGGACTAAAAAGCAGGGTAAGAGTAAAACATTACTAGTAATAGTCCTATGTACAAGACTAAAAAGTTGGTAGAAAGATAGAAAGACAGTTATGCAGCTGAAATGTAATGGCTAAATGAGTTAAAAGGCCACAAAACTATCACCAACTTTCATTTGACTTCCTGATGATTCTGTTGATGCTGGGAACAGCCTATAGCTTCCTATCATTCCCCTAAAGACTTAGGAAACAGTTACAGGAAAAAGGGAAAAGTATATTTATCTGAGGATGTAACTCAAGCTGCTTGTATTTCCTATTCAGAGGTCCAAATTCTGTCTAAAAGGATTTCCTGCTAATGAGACATTACATCATTCTCTAGAAAAATAAGATTTCTGATACTGTTTAGTAGTAACACTATCAGTACCTCTTCTCTATTTCTTTTTCAGCATAAGAATCAGACTATTTACTGGTGGCCTTTAATCCTACTATGCAATGGAACTGTGATAGCTGTGCAGAAATAAAACGAATGAATCAACCATAACTTAACAGTGAACAATTTTGCATAAAAAGCTTGATCACTATTGTAGTAAAGTATTTTTCTTCATTTCAATATTTTGTATCTACAATCTGGATATATAATTATTCTTGTGCAACACTAGAGATTTAGCATCAGTCTTGGCACTAGCATCTGAGACAGCTTTGCCTTGCTCTCGAATACTCCACGGAGCAGTGAATGATCGAAGCTGGAATGGTAGGAGCGGTAGTGTTACGCATCACAGGTTGACTGATCCAGTCCATCTAGTGTAAGCTGATTCCTATGTGGAGAATTGGGACTTGGGGGACCGCTTGGATTTGAGCTGTTAGAGGGAGTAGAGTGTTTGGTAGAATCTGAATCAGGCTGTTAAAGAGAAACAAAAAGGATTCAATTTCTTATTTAAAATACTTTACACTCAGAAGCTTTCAAGGCACTTTACAAACATAATTAAGGTGCTACATTCACTTTTACATTAATTTACATTACACTCATGAAATGAGGCAGAGGTAGAAGGAATGAGCCAAAGCTAACAGAAGTTAACATGAATATTTCCATTAGTGCCAATAGGCTTTGGATCAGTCTCCTAAGTGACTTACCAATATCAACACAAGTAAATGGTAAAGTCAGGAAAAGAACTCAGGAGTCCCTATTATTACTTTCCCCTCCTCTAGCCACTACAAAGCTTTTCCTGTTGGAAAACAAAGTTTATTTCTATTCAATGTAATTTAGGATTTTTCAGCAAATTTTTCCCAACTGATTTAAGTGAGCACAAAATAGGATTGGTTTGCACATATCATAAATGAACAATTTCATTCCAATACTTTATCAACACACTGAAGAATAGAAATTATAAAATAGCTTACATATTGCATAAGCTTTTGGCAAACAATGGCCCTGGCAGCATGAGGAAACCTGTGGGAAGTGTTTTGACTGCATGACAAAATAATCAGAGAGTTGCCAAACAACAGGCTGGAAACCCACTGCAGAAACAACAAGTATTTACAGGAGACTCCTTCCACTCAATAACTCAGTTAAGACAGCTCTCTTCCAGGTCATTTTCCAGACACCCTACTGATTGTTGGAACTCTGCCTCCAAATCTTGGTCTTCCCTCAGCTGGCCAGTTTCCCACTATTTTGGGGAGTTGTAACCCTTAACAGTACACAAATCTGTGGCTCATGAAAAGTTTCACAGGCAAACTGCTATCATCGCAGTCAGTTACTGCAGAAAAGGGGATTTAAATTTAGCTCATTGACTGAAAGGTGACATCCATGAGGACTGCTGTTCACAAGATTTTGCCACTTCTAGGATATACCACCGATAATAAGATTATTCTAACAAGATACACAGTTGAGTTCATGCTGTGATAAGGCAGCAAGCTATGGGAAAACAATGATATAAAGGTAGTGTTAGATCCTGATTTTGCATGTGTAATAATCTATTATATTGTAAATTAAAATTTCTAGGTAATAACCAATGTAAGATTTAACAAAAAAGTGAAAATTAAATACTTTTTAAAATTGAATATATTCCAGTATATGCATCTACAAGTAACAGCAAACAACTAGAATATGGAATGTGCAGGAGATCTAGGAAGAAGATTGCAATACATAATGAAGTCAACAAGAACTGTAGGTGGTCAGCACCTCTGAAAAATCAAGACGCTTATTTAGATATCTAAACTTTAGCCACTCAATTAATATTTGTGTTTTGTTTTAGAGCGGCTCACCCAAGGCAACATGAGTCAGAGGGAGAGTTGGACTTAGAACTCAGGGCCAAGATCTTCAAAACTGCCTGGTGATCTTGGGTGCACAACTTGAAACATCTCAAAGAGGCCTGATTTCAGAAAGCAGTGAGCACCTGCACTCTGAAAATCAAGTCTTTAAAAGATTTCTTAAATTGGACACCCAAAATCACTAGTCACTTTCAAAGATCTTGGCCCAGTCCCAGTCACATTTCTTAATATTTCACTTGCACAGGTCACATGAAAGTACCTGTACAAAGCTTGTAAAAAAACTGCACTGATGACAATACAGATGAAAAATCCTATTTCACTAGCCTGGTGAAAGACACTTGAATTTCATGCAGTTTTATACTCCTGTGATGACAGGAAGTATCCACTTGCAATCTCTTTCACCTGCAGATAAAAAGCAGCACATACTGCAAGACCTGCAAAAGAAATGGCATTACATATTTCAGTGAGTCAATGCATCATTTGTTTAAAAGGTTCTTGGCAACAGTCCCCCTGAACCAGTGTGGAAAACTGTTAAGTGTGGATGAGACCAATTGGTTTCAGCACTGTTAACGTGACTGAGCGGCTTCAGGAACACTTCAGCGATGGGTCAGCTTCTGACTGTAGACAAGACTTAACCATAGCCACTAGCACATCCTTGAAGCTTACTGTCAGAAACATCCCTTCAGTCCTCGTAGCTGATGCTGGCTTCACTAATTTGCCATTAGAGGCCTTGTGTGCTAGGAAGACTCTTTGCAGAGGAAATGCAGAAATGCAATCTTTATCAAAATGTTTCCTCAGTCGCCATTTAATAAAAACTACTTTACCTCTTTGTCGAACTCCTGGTCAGTGTCGGACATACTTCTCAGAGGCACGGCTACTCCCAAATCACCGCCACCTGCAGAACAAAGGCATTTTATACCTCATGTTGAAACAATCTAAGCTTTAAGTTAGAACAGACCTGCTTGTTTTCAGTCTTACTTGATGAGGGCCATGAAATGTAGGTTTTGCTTCTCTGCTGCTGCCGTGAGAGGTTGGCTGTGGAGGGACATGCTTTTTCATCTTGGGCGGAAGGTAAGACACTCTGCAACACAAACCAAACATATCCTTAGTCAGGATATTTCCAATTAAAGCTCCTTTCCCATGAAAATTCTAGCATAATTCAACACCCATGCGCTTGGAACCATTACACAGAATGGTTTGTAGAAACAAAAACTCAATGCTCCTACTTGATTGCATCCATACAGTATCAGAAATACACCCCTTTCAAACACCCTCAACAAAACACAAGGAAAGGACTGAGCCGCAAAGCAGCCAGCAGAAATTCCTTCCACCTGCTGGAGACAGGAGCCGTTGGAACTTGGCAGGCAGCAAACCTTTACAGAGGGGCAGTGACATCACCAATTGCTGTTTTCCTGTCTCCTCCCGCTGGAAGGAAGCATATATTACCCTTGCCTGGGCTAGCAGAGATGAAAGAGAGGAAAGGTGGGAATTTCAAAACGGAAGGTATAAAAGATAAAGATGCATCTTCACATCTCATTCTCTTACCTTTGTTTTATTTTAGCCGCTGACACCACAGTACATTTGTTAAATCCAAGTACAAAAATCAAGCTGTGAACACTGACTTAGAAGCACGTTAGTAATTATCTTCCAACTGTGTTAGTTTTTGCTCTAGTATTGGCAAAGCGTCACAGCACACCATTCTAGTTCCTAAAAGTTTATAGCTACTCCTACCCTTGCCAAGGGGGCAGAGGAGGGACAGGAAGAGGAAGAAAGCAGAGGGGAGCCTTGCAATGAGGAATGGCCATTCTGGAGAAAGATTTCTGCAGAGATAGGGCTCATGTGATAGACGTGCTCAAAGCTTGTTGGAGGGGATATCAGAGCAGAGTGACGAGAGGATGAGGGGGAAGGAAATTCATTCTGTTATTTTAACAAAACAAACAAGGAAGAGGAAGGGGGAAAGACTGATTATTTACAAAATACTATCAAACTCTTGGCAGTGATATTTCTTTCTTTCAGCTTTCCATTTTAAAGTCAGCTAACACTTCCTTGTATAAGACTGAGAAGCACTATGCATTGTAGGAGCACACATTTCTTGAAATCATAGCTTGAAAGTGTCTAACAGCTCTGAAAGATTTTAAAATATAATGCTGAAACCTTATACAGTCCATCTGCATAGGTTTTAAGTGCAAAACTGAACACACATGTATCCCTCCCCGTTATATTTATTTTACCAGTGGAAGATCCATGAGAACTTGCATTCCATCTCCTGGTCCCATATGAGCCACATGGTTGAAATTTGTTGGGTTAGAAATCATTTTTGATCTTAGTTCAGGGTCTCTCAGCATCTCTCTGAAAGAGCAACACTTCATGATTAATATTGTTTCACTTTCATAACAATTCCACTTCAATATGTACAAGCTGCTATGTACAGATATTAAACCCTTACCGTCTTTGTTGTAATCTCTCTTCCTCAGGAACCTTGAAGACAAATCTTCTTTTACTTCTGGTTCGAAGCATTTGCTTTTTGCTGTTATCAGAAGTTTCTGGCACACTGAGGACAGCTCCTACTGCAACAACACATAATGCAATGACACATACACACCTTCAAATAGTAGAATTTATTTTCCAAAGCATGTTGACTCTGTAAAGAACGCACTGCATGTTTGAAAGAAACTGGATTCTTACAATCTAAAAAATTTGTCTTGCTCACAAGTTTGTGATTGTTTCAAGCTGACTGGTCATCCCATCCTAATGTCATTACACCACTCCTGCCCTCCCTCAAGAAGACTAACCTGAAAACTTGTTCTTGAAATATATAAGCCGTGGGGGTTCACAATTAAGGAGATTCAGTGTGCCCTCCACATTTAATGGTCTGATCTGTTTTGGAGATAAAGGGGGGGAAAATTAACCCAGCTGCAGTGTACATTGTGAAGGAGCCTCCATTCCAAATCAGAGTTAATTAAATTGTGCAACAGAAGTGAACTACTTACCCTTCGTAGGCCAATTGTCTGAACCCATTCCATAGTGTTAACATCAAAGACATCAACGCCATATTCACTATACACTGTAACATACGAAGGATTGCAACCTGGTACAGACAAAAAACAAAAGTCAAGGAGTGTTCAACAAGTCTGGAGTTAGCACACATTTGAGCATTGCTTTAACAGTGTTATATTTTTCAGCTATGTATGTTTAAGAGGAGATTAAAATATCCAGTTTTTTAAGCCATCTCTTAAAAGAAAAAACATGTATCCCTGTCAAGTTCATGTTATTTTGGTGGAAATAGAGGTTTGCTGTGGTAAACAGCCACCAACCTGCAAATCTTATTATTATTAATTTTTGATACATTTACTACTTTTGACTTCAAATCTTGGTTTAATACTCTCAAGATGCTGTCTACAGTCTGGACAGTAAGTGTCAGGAATGTAAATGAGTTATTCTATAGGAAATGAACTGCACTTAACATCCTGTTTAAGGCTACCATGTCTAAGGAAGCAGCTTAGTGCATTTTGAAAGTGATGCACTGTCTATAACTATACAGTAAGCACATGCAGTGGAGTATTACTTGTGAGGTAAGTCATCAAGTTATGCTGCACAGCTTAATGTTCATTTCCTTCCTCCCTCTATTGGAATGGTTTACCTTTGGGTTTACATGTGCACGTTGCTCTACCCAGGTTAATGAAACATACTTCAAGAGCTTCAAACCTTACCACTTGCTTTCTCTCTTTTTGAATCCTCTACATTAGGTGTGTCAAAGAACTTTATTTTAGCTCAGAAAAAAAGAAAAAAGGCAATGATCAGGACATCTTAGCACCAACACGCCTGGGCCTGCTCCTGACAGAAGTTCCTCAGAAAGAACAGCCATTACAGATCACATAGTATTTAGGAGAGAAAAAAAGATGTACTCAGCTGGCAGGATTGCCTCAATAAATCGCAGAGGGTAAAAACCCTAACAGGGACACAGAATTCAATGTGAGAGTAAATTCCTGCAAGGCAGTGATGTGTGCTCTTGTAGCTAAAAACTTGTTTTCTCTCAAAGGAAGCCTGGTATCATGGTATCATAAGCTAGCTATCATGAATCATGTCTTCAGAAGAAAACCTCTTCCAGAAATGACTTATTCAGACAGACACCTGCTCCACTCAAATTAGTGTCTTCGTGTCCCCAGCAATGACCTTTGGAAGATAAACATACTCCATCACAAGACATAATTTCTCTAGTAAACAATCCCTTAGGATTGAGTACATTGGTAAGGGAGAAAGAACCTTTTCTAGTTTTATGATCTCATGATGGGATAACTAACAGGAAAGGATAGAAAGTCTTCACCGGTAACACATCAGGACCAAGGCAAGGGGAGTAGGCTGGTGAAAGTAACCAGGTTTCTTTAGGCAAATCAAGCTTATGGTCTCTTCCCACAGCCATCTGTGTCAATGCCAAACTGAGAATCCAATGTGCAAAAATCATTCTAAAAATGTTTATAATACTAAAAGTAAACAAAAACCCTCCAACAAACCAGTGCATCTGGTTTGTTGAACCAGAGTTTTAAAGTAAATTTGCTGATTACATCCCATCCCTATGCCCTTCTCCAAACTCTTATATACAGAACCAAGTCAGTAAGGCAAGCAAATAATTTCTATTTAGAATTAAAATAAAACAAACTATTAAGGTCTTGCAGTTTGAGGAATTTTACTATCAGCTGTAGCAGCTAGTGAACCGATTGGTTTAATTCATTATTTAAACAATGGCTCTTTTTTGGTCTACAATAATTTGGCACATATAGTCATTGCTATTGAAACTCCAAATAATTTTAGTACTTACTATAAGCAATCAATGGAATAATGCTTAAAAAAAGATTTCTAAGTCACTATATGTAGTTCACCAACTCATTTGTGCCTCTTTCAAAACAACAGACCTCAAAATTACAGCTGGTTGGAAAACATAATACAATTTTGCATATTTTTGTAAACTTCCTTTGGTTTCAGAAACAATTGATACAAGTTTTCTTACCAGCTCTGCCAAAAAGCAATATTTTTCCTGAACCATGTCACCTTCTGTGTTAGTAGCTGAAAACTCTGATCTACAACTTTTGATAGGTACTGGATTTGAAATGCTATAGAAAGTGGCCTGAAGACAAAAGTACTTTTAAATCCACTGGCGGAGCAAAAAAGATTTTAGCAAAGAATTTTACAGTTTATGTGGTCTTTTGCTATCCTACATCCAGGTTACTCTCTTAGTTAATCAGACATGAACGTATTTAAAAGAAAGCGTCATCTTGCTTTATATTTTCGTTAATTTTCTGTCTCCTGTGACTAGTAAAAACTGCTTTCCTACAGTATCCAGGAGTTTTCCACAAAATGGTCCTTATGTGGAAGAATTACTATTCTGTTAACTCATCAAAACTTAAAGCTGTAAGAAATTGAAAGACAAACCAAAGCAAAATAGAATACATGCTGATTATTTTTAGACAAGTAAAGCAGCAACAGGGATATGGCAACAGAAAAACATATACATACTACAGGCAACAGGAGTTGCAGGCCACATTAGTTCCTGCATGCGTGACCTTCGACCTTGTGAATCGACGTACACTCCCATATGGCTGAAGCAAAGCAGGTATTCCTCATTACTGAGCTCCACAGCACAAAGGGCATCAAAAGACTGCTGTGAGAGGAACATAAGCGAGGGGTCATTAGGATTTACCAGGTTTATAGATTGTCCATCTCCCTGGATGTTCAACAGAGAGAACCCAGACTGGTAGCCAACACAAAGCTTGTCCTTGAACACTGCCATCCACTGTACATTTCCTGGAGCCTGAATTTCAGTGAATTTTTTATGGAAAGGTTTAGTTCTGTGAATTTCATAACAAAGAACCTGTCGTTTGACTGCCACAAACAAACAAGTCAAAGAGCTTTTCTTCAGTGTTCCAGTTATAATCAACTGGCAGCCTTTAGTTTCTGGAAGTTTCATGTCGAAGTTGCTTTCTGATCCATCCAGCGAGGCCCACGGATACAGGTGAACATGATGGTTCCTGCCACAGATGAGGATAATAATTTTCTCTTTGGGAGCAAGCTCAATCTGGTACACCTTCTTACAGTCAGCAACTCGGACTATCACTGCAATGAGAACAAAAGCCACCACCAGTAAATGACAGCAGTATGTGTAGGCCTGGAAGTATTACACAGTAACGTACACATCAAAAATTTAGACTTATGCACACATCCACTAGAAAGGGACACCAGGCCCTGGCTCCAGGCTTTCCTTGCCAATTCTTAAACATACAATCAAGAAATAAACCACTCCAATAGCGCCCCCCACTTTTCAACCATGAAGTCGCATAGCTCCAGCAACCCTCAGCAGCAAAAAACATAGGAAGATCTTTAAGATCTCCCTCCAGAGTTTTCACATTCCCTCACAGGTAGAGGAAAACAAACATGCCTTGTGAGAGACTGTATGAATGCCAGTTAATGACTCCACCCCCAGAGAAAAAACATTTACACCATTAATAAATAAAGGAGAGAGATGGGAAAGGGGGGTGGGGGGGAGAGAAAGACAAACAATTTTTTCTTTAAATGCCAAAGACAGGAAAACTCAGTACTGTGGTATTAGACAATAGTTCTTTGACTGGAGTGCAGAAATGGGATGGTAGAGAGAACTAAAGAATAGAAGAGTGATAAATAAGCATCTTCATAATAGTGACTAGCTCTAGCAAAGCATTCAGTATTTCATGAGGTTTAAATAGGCAAGACCAAGCAATTATGAAATATGGAACATTAATATATTCACATTTCATAGTAATGTACATGTTATCTTATAAAACTTTAATCAACATCAGAGTTTTACTTTATTACTAGTGAAAACATTTAAGTAAATAATATTTAGAAATAATAAATACTGGTTAAAATAAAAAATAAAAATCCTCCTTTGGTGCTTGTACAGTGATTGGTAAAGTAGCCTGGCAAGGTATCCGGTTCTACAAATACCCCCCCACAAAGAACCCCTAGAATTTTGGACCATATGAAATCAAAAGTCCTTGTAGATTTTGCTCCACTGGCACAGAAACACAATATATTTGCAGAAATGTTCTACGAGGTAAGTAGTAATTGCTCAGTTAACCATGTCTTGCCACAAATAAAATATAACTTTTGTTTGTTGTCCAAGCCTAGCCGTCAGATTTTAAGTCTAATGTACACGTAAGCGGTTTACAAGGATCTTGGTTAGAGCCATTAGATATAACCAGATTGCTAGAGCAATTTAAGAACTTCACTTACAGTATGATATTAACATTGGTGACCTACTTCTTGACACTGTAATTAAAGTACTATAAAAGGAAGTAATTAAAGATCTGTCCCTCAGGGAGTTTCAGGACACTACTCTGGCACACCCAGTGTTTACATTTTTCAAAACTATTGAAGTGTGCCCCTATATCTTTTAAATCTGCATAACTGCATATAATGGTCTCCAACACCACTTAATTCCTCCACAGCCTTTAGGCAACGGGCTTTGAACAGGTGGTTAGCTACTACGGTGAGATGAGATAGAAAAAGACCTACCATATAGTTCAGGCTGTAAGATCTTAATGGGCAAAAAAAGCCAGATGTAATATCACCTATTTTTCTGGTAGAAAAGTACCAGTCTTGTACCAGTTGTTTATAATGCCAGAGAAAACAAAAGGGCCTAAAAAATTACTTAGGGTGTTGTGGAAGATGCAAGTGGCAGTAAACTAACTTTTAGCATGTATCCCTCCCCAGAAGGATATTTTGTCTAACTCATATAATTCAATTTATTAACTAATCTGTTCTGAGCATAGACATCACTTGCAATACTTTACAGCATAATGAGGTGAATATAACACTGCCATGATTCTATCTTGCCACTGAACTATTTGTGCTTTGCAGTTTTATGGAAAAGGGGACAGATATTAGGATTACTTACCACTGAGAAGTCAACATGTTCATGTCCATTAGTAACCCTCTCAGTTCACTTGCCTTCCCTGCTGGACTAAGGTACACTTTCCCCCCTTGTTTGGTTTGTCTCTGGAAAATCAGGTTGCAGGGAAAAACAACTCCACTTCCTTAATATATGAGCCGTGATGGCTGGTAATTAAGGGCTAAACCCCAACACTGCCTGAAGTAAGGCTATGCAGGATCTCACTGAAGGGCTAAGTAGCAGTCTTCTTTCCACTATGTTGCCTGGGGCCTACTGAGTACGTGTGCTGCTGGCCCTGGCGACCAGTACTCAAGGAAAGGTCAGAAACAGCCGTGGCCAAATCCACGCACTGCTACCAGTGTCAGAGGAAAATGGAGGACAGCCTTTAGAATGAGAAGAGGGAGGAGTGGCAGAGAGAGGCTCTGAGTGGGAAGCTGTAAGGGAACCTCAGTGCAGGGAAGGAGAGGCAGATAACAGTAGGCAAGGAGAGGTCCGCTACCTACAGATTCAACACTCTTTTAGACTGTCAGCTACCAGCATAGACTAGAATGGCAGCAGCAATCAAGTTTCTTTTATTGTGAGGCAGAAAAAAAATGGAAGAAAATGCAAAGGGCATGAATAATAGAAAGCCTCGCAAAGCTAACAACAGTATTCAACATGCTAGCAAAAATATAAACAGCACCATCCTAAAATCCTATTATATTCCAGTCTAAGTTATGACTGTGCATGTTGGAACAAATCAGCCTCCAGGTTAACTTATTGAAGTTACCAGTTTTCTCTCTCAACTCATTCTAAATAAACCATGTATTTTTCTTCAATAAGTGCCTGGCTATTTATTGCACAAAAACTAGTGCTGTGCGCTCTGAATCCTGGAGCTTCAGTGAGGTTTGTGTCACCTACTATGCCCAGTGAGTTGGCTCCTTAATTTTAGGCAGCCAGCTAAGTGTAATGGTAATGACCCAATTAGTGTTTATACCTCACATTCAAATGGCCATCTTTTGTCAGTTAACTGCGTGCTGGTATAAGCTATAGATGAAGGGCTATTATGTAATCTATATTAAAACAGCACTAAAATTTATGGAGACCATTATTCATTATGCAATTACTGTATACACTGAGATCTAACTTACCATCACGGGTCACCTCTATCACATACAGTCCTTCTTCTGAACCAATTGCTATTCTATCTCGATCTAAATGAGAGAGAGAAAGGAAAAAACAGAGCTATGAATCCAAGTATGTATAAAGTTAACGTTAAAACTAGGCTTCTTCTCTTTGAAAGACATTAGAAAATGTTTAAAACCCAGTAGCTGAAATAGCCTTGCAGAAAATAATTTTAAAATAGTTTTGTGTGATGTAAGTTTGTACTTTATTTTAGATAAAGAACACAGTGTGTTAACTATTTTGCTCAAGAAAATAAGCAAAACAATAAGTACAACCAAATGGTTTAGGGCTTTTCTTTAACCACACTTTTTTTTCTAGTGAAATCAAAATTATACAAGTACTTCTTACTGCACATAGAGTTAGTATTTTGAAGGGAAAATTGAGATTAGCATCTTAAAAAATGTTTCACGCCATCAAACTTCTATGGGAAGAAGATTCAGCTGAGAAATTTATTTAAGGTATCAGCACATTCAAAATTGTAGTTCACCTTAAAGTTATAGCAGTGCAGACAGTTAAATGTAAGGTTAAAGTGGACATACCTACAATAGCAGCAGCTAAACTTGTTTTAATAAGAGGCAGTGTACTGTCATAGGCTTCTTGTGTAATATGTACAACTTGGTTTTTAAGTTTGTTTTTGTGCAGGATAGATTGCAACCCTTCCAGGATTCCAACCCATTTTCTCTTTTCATTCTCATTTTCTGTCAAGATCAGTAGTGAACAGGTCTTTGAAGGGAAGCCTAAGAGAGAAGCTGTCACCTTAACAGCCAGAGAAAACAAAATTAACACCTATACGACAAACACATGCTCTCTATATAGCAGGGGTAGCCAAAACTGTGGCTCTTTTACAGTTAAAGTTTGGCTGACAGAGCCCCCCTCCCCATTCTCTGCCTACCAGACTGGGGGTGGGAGCTCAGGGCTTCCGCCCTGCGGCAGGGTGGTGGTGCTAGGGGCTTCTGCCAGAGATGACTGGCGCCTGCTGAGTGTGGGGGGGGAGGGGAGAGGGGGGCACAATTTAAAGGTCCCCCCTCCCCAACAGCTTGAGTCACCCCTCCTCTTACCCTCACCGGCCTCTACCAGCAGCTCCTAGGTGTTCGCTCCGAGGCAGCGGCAAACAGCTGCGAGTTGCAGGGAGGGGCTGCTGCTTTAGCTCTGTGGGGAGAAGCAGCCGCAGAAGCAGTGGCTCTCCATGCAGCTCTCAGCTGTTTGCCACTGTGTTTCCCCACAAGCAACTTGCGGGCTCCAGCAGCCGCCATGCAGTGCGGGGGCCAACCACACCATGTGACCGAGCAGAGCCAGCAAACCCTGGAAAAAATCAGGGGGACGGAGGGCAAAACGTGACCCCTCCTCATGCCTGCAAAGGCTGAAGCCCTGAGCCCTGGCAGGCGCACCCCAATTCTCGAACTTCTGAAGATTGTCGTACGTGACTTGGAGGATCAGTAAGTTTGGCCACCCCTGATACTGTACAAAAACAGGACTACTTATAAGAGTTCTCTAAGTATCAGCTTCAGGATGTATTTAAAATGGTATATAACATAGTATGCATCTTAAATGTACATTGAGCACCATCGTACTTGTTTTTTTTTAAAAAAAACGCAGTCTACAGTGATAATATTTAGGGCTTTCACACATTTAGTTAATGAATTTTGATCCACAGATATGAACAACAACAAAATTTACATTCTATTCCCCAAATGATCTATTTTAAGGCACGCTAGTAATGGAAACTTGTCTTTCCTGTACTGGAATCACAGTAGCATACAATAATTCTTCCTGAAACACAAACCTTTAATTCTCAATTGATTTCTATAGAAAATGAAACCTTTTTGTATGTTGAGAAAGATGCATTTAAATTGCTACGAACTGTACTGAACTTCCACAGTTTTGTTGCTTACTAGTATATTTACAATATATTTAACTGGACAGAAAGAAGAAGTAACTCATTTCATAGAATATCAGGGTTGGAAGGGACAGGAGGTCATCTAGTCCAACCCCCTGCTCAAAGCAGGACCAATCCCCAATCTTTGCCCCAGATCCCTAAATGGCCCCCTCAAGGATTGAACTCACAATCCTGGGTTTAGCAGGCCAATGCTCAAACCACTGAGGTATCCCTCCCCCCATTTCTGGATGAAAAGTTAAGGGAACCCACTCAGCAGGCCGGACATCTATACTGCAATTCTATAGCACCGCAGCTTGAGCCCTGTGAGCCCATGTCAGTTGACATGGGCCAGCTCTTTGTGTTTTATTGCAGTGTAGACATACCCTGAGGGGCGTGGCCAGGCCCTCTGTATTGTTGGCAGAAATGACCACACAGACTCAAATTTGTGTGGTTCCGAAATCATGCCCAAATTAGAACCTGGGTTAGAGACTTGTTTTCCTTTTGAGAATTTTCAGCCATTAGTTATCCAAAGTTTCCCCAAAAAACCCGCTATCCTGCAATTGCAAAGATGCTACTAATTGCTTTGCTTGTCAGGATCGTAAGTTGTCTTTCAGCCACTATAACGGATGCCACAGACGTGGCAGAAAAAGAGGGTATTTACCAGTAACTTGAGGTTCTTAGACATATGCAGTCCCTATTTTTATTCCAAACATGGGTGTGCATGCACGCTACATGCCTGAGTCCGGAGTGTTTCTTAGCAGTGTTCATTGACCTGCATGTGTGCAGTGCATCCCCTCGTGCTCACAGCTGAGGGTATAGAAAGCAGTTTGGGTTGATGCCTCTCCAGTCTCCCTCTTATCATTGTGCAGTCCAGTCCACAGCAGAGGGGATGGAGGGCGGGTAGTGGAATACAAATAGGGACCACGCATCTCAAATAACCTCCAGTTACTGGTAAGCAATCTCCTCTCCTTCGAGTGATGGCCCCTATATGCATTCCACATGTGGGTGATTTGCGAGCAATGATCAGTGTGGAGGTGGGTGCAAGGATGTGACAGGAAGTGCAGTCTGCAGTACGGCTTGGCCCACATCTGCTCTGTAGCTACTGCTTGTGAGATGGTGTAGTGGGTTGTGAACATGTGGACAGAGCGCCAGGTTGCTCCATGACAGATGTCTTGGCATGAGATGTTCGCAAGGCAGGGCAACGTGGCTGCTTGTGCTTGCATAGAGTGCGCTGTGACTATCAGGTGGGGTACGCTGGATTGTGTGTTGCATTCACAGATGCACCCAGAGACCCATCTGGAGATTCATTGGGAGGAGAGGGCTTGGCCCTTGGATCGTTTGGCGATGGTCACAAATAACTTCAGTGATGCGTGAAATAAGCGAGTCCTGTGGAGGTAGAATGTCAGTGCATGGTGGACATCGAGGAAGTGCAGGACCCTGTCCATGTGGGAAGCATGTGGTTTGGGGTGGAAAAGAGGTAAGTGGGTGCACTAATTTAGGTGGAAATCCGACCCTACCTTTGGGAGGAATTTAGCGTGTAGTCATAAGGACGCTTTGTCCTTGTGGAATACAGTGTGAGAGTGTGTGTGTGGTGGGGGAGAGTCTGCCATCATGGCTGTCAGTCATGACCTTGGAAGGATCGGTCCACCAATTGAGGGAGGCCAGCGCTGTCTAGGGAACTATGACCCTGACCTGCATATAGTCCATGTTGGGTCTGTAGACAACACAGGTGCAGATGTGTGTGCGGTGTTATGTAGGCGCAGGCTGCCATATGGCCAAGGAGAGAGAGACAATGGCAGACCGCTTGCGACAATGGTTGTCAGTGTTGCCTGCCAGAAGAAAGGCCCTTGTCATGCTGGAGTTGAGCTGTACTCCAATAAAGTGGACCATCTGTGTAGGTATCAATACTGATTTTTCCTCATTGATGCAAATACCTAGAGATGCCAGAAGAATGTAAAGGGTGATTTCTTATTGCGATAACACCACAAGGAGCCAGACATCTAGGTAGGAATATATCGAGTAGCCAAGGCGGTGCATTTGGACAGCCACCAGGGCAAAGACCTTTGTGAACACTTGCAGAGCCATTGCTATGCTGACAGGGAGGACCTGGAATTGATAGTGATGGTGCCCTATCAGAAAATGGAAAAACTTGCAGTGGGCCGGGAGAATGTCCACGTGGAAGCAGGCATCCTTCATGTCGAGAGCCGTGAACCAGGCTCCCTAGGGGAAGGATGGGATAATCAATGCCAGAGTCACCATATAGAATTTGAACTTTCTGATATAGGTGTTTAGCACCTTAAGATTGAGAATGGGGTGGCACCCTCATCCACTCTTCAGGATGAGGAAGTATGGGGAGTAGAAGCCTCGTCCCGTGTAGTGAGGTGGGATGTGCTCGATGGCTCCCTTGAGGAGGACAGCATTTGCTTCTTGTTGGAGAATGCATTGATGGAAAGGATTCCAAGGGGGGAATAACTGGGGGGGGGGGGGAGAGGGGATCAGATGCGGCAGGAATGAGAGAAATTCTATGCAGTATCCATGGTGGATGATCTCCAGTACCCATTTGTCTGTGGTGATCTTGCCCCAATTGTGTGCAAATAGGTCAAGATGGCTCCCAAAGGCGGTACGGGGTGCCGCAAGTGGCATGGGGGGAGGTTCGTGAGTCTCGACTGCCACATCAAAACTGAGGTCTTGGCTGCTGTTGGGAGAGGGTCAAGGAGGTGATGGTGGCAGAGGTGGGGAAGCATGGTCGTTGAGAGCAGCGCCACCTACGTGGGGCCTCCTGCTGGCGTTGGTAGTAGGCCGAGCAGGGAGTGTGCGGGCACATATGGAATGACTGCTTCTGCTGTCTGTGTTGTGGGGTTGGTGTATGTATCCTGAAGGTCTGCAATGTGGCCCTGGAGTCCTTTCACAAGTGAAGGGATTTGTCTGTCTTGCTGTGGAAAAAGCTTGTTCTTGTCAAAGATGAGGTCCTCGATCGTATTTTGGACCTTCCTGGGGAAGCCAGATGACTGGAGCCATGAGTCCTGGTGCAGGACGACCCCGGTTGGGAGAAAGTGAGAGGACGTGTCAGTCTCATCCACAGCCCCCCCGGAGGCCCACCCTGGCGACGAGGTGCTCCTCGTCTACCTGAACCTGAAACTGCTGCTGTTGGTCCAGTGGCAGCTTGCCCCTGAACTCTGCTAGTCTAGTATAGTTATTACAGTCATACTTGGCTAGCTGAGCCTGACCATTCACGATCTGGAACTGTATTGCTGCCGAGGAATATACCTTCCTCCCTAGAGGGTCCATGCACTTTGCTGCCCTATCCAGAGGGGTCGACTTCTGCGGGTGCTGGCGTGCCCATTCTGCTACTGCTTGGACAAGAGAGCTGGGGGGGCGGATGAGAAAAAAAGACAATCTCCCCCCACAGAGGTATGAAATACTTCCTCTCTGCCTGCAGGCAGCACAGGAAGCAGGGGTGTACCACACTGCTTACACTGGTTGGAGGATGGCCTCGTTAATAGGCAGAGCTACCTTGAAGGCCCCTAAGGTTGAAGAATGTCCAGGAACTGATGTTGCTGGTCCTGAACCTCCTCCAAGGGAATCCCCAGGTCTGCTGCTACCCTCTGGAGCAAGTCCTGGTATTGGTGGTTGTGCCTCAGAATAAGTGCCTCATCCTGCTAAGAGGAAGTGGCTGTGGGGGCTGGTGGAACTGATAGTACCGGTTCAGTGTCTGCCTCTTCCTCAGACACTGATAGTGCTGCGGGAATGGGAGAGGCGCGATAGGACGTCTGGGAGGGTGCATGGTGTTGACAGTACGGGTCTCAGGGTGCAAGTATGACCAAGGGGAAGGGTCCTGTGGATGCTGTGGGCCCCACGGGTAGCGGACACTCACTGCTGGATAGTAAGCCAGGGAGCAAGACGGTTAGGGATGCAAGTCCGAACCATGGCGTGACATCCGGGAGAACCAGGGTTCTGGCTCCAAAAACTCCTCATACTCTGAAGACTATTCTGGCAACGGGGCAACTGGTGGTATGGGAGGACTAAGGTGTGGCAATGGGACGGGCCTGTCTGGCAACAACAGAAAAGGCTTGTCTTCCGAAGTGGGGACATCCCAGGTGAGCCGGGGTCCACATAGGAGTGGAGACAGGGGGTATGAAAGAAATCAGCTCCGCTGCCAACAAGAGAGGCGACAAGCAGCTAGGAGTTCTCCGTGTGCCTGTGGAGATGTGAGAGGGACCTGACGGCGCCTGTGGTGCCAGTTTGTCCAGGAGGTGTGGCGGTACCGGCAGGATGGACAGCACGGGCTGATGAGCATTCCAAACACACAGGTACCAGGGTTACGGTCAGATCCTGTTTGTGCCAAGCTTTACTCTCCACAGGGGGACGCTTGGGTGCTGGTCTGGTCGGATCCGTGTGCGACATATTACCTGACCTGGCCCGGCTCAGGGAGGAAACGCTGCACTTGGAAGCAGTCCGCAGTGGGGATCTGTTCTTGTGCCTGTGAGAGTGTTTTTTACTCTCATGTCAGGACTTGTCCTTGGTCTCCAGTACTGACAGATCTGGAGCATGTGAGGTGCTCAGAGCGGAGCCTACCACTGGTGCTGGCTGCTGTACAGGGGGGTCCAACAGACTCAGATCCAAGCGTGCACCCGGTTGCATAGTTTCCTCCATTAAGAACAAACGGAGGTGGAGCTCCCAAGTTTCCTCGGTTCAGGATGGCAAAGACTTGCAAATGGAGCAGCGAGCTGCAATATGAGCCTCACTGAGGTAGTAAAGGCACCTCTGGTGCTCGTCGCTTATGAAAAGCGAGTGCAGGCAGGAGACACAGTTTTTAAATCTCGAAATCCAGGGCATAGTCCCCAGAGGGTGGGGACGGTCCCCAAATGGGGAAAGAACTTCACTAACTCATCTATCTATAACTATATACAACTATTTACAACAAACGAACAACAAAAACTAAGTGCGAAGGAACAGCAGTTCCAGCTCAGGCCATGCAGCCGTCAGAGAGAACTGGAGAGGCACTGGCCTGCACTGCCCTTGGCTATGAGCACGAGGGGACGCACTGTGCATGGGCAGGTCAATGGACATTGCTAAGGAACACTTTTGGACTCAGATGCATGGTGC
Organism: Lepidochelys olivacea; assembly: GCF_965140295.1. Taxonomy (NCBI): domain Eukaryota; kingdom Metazoa; phylum Chordata; order Testudines; family Cheloniidae; genus Lepidochelys; species Lepidochelys olivacea. The sequence goes on from NC_140416.1 coordinate 108,336,460, forward strand.
ATATACACACCCATCTGTGGAATACATATAGGGACCATCACTCAAAGAAGCGCAGATGGTGTCCAAGGAAGGATCCAAAGCACAGGATGTGGTGATAAGTATCTTTTTCAGTGAAGACCTCGCTTCCTTATCCTGGTGTGGTGGTAATCCCGGAGCTTTAGGTGCCATACTAGAACAACACAAAGAGAGCAGGTAGCTGGTAGCAGCTTTGAAACCCTCTGGCAGAAGCCTCTGTTTTGTCTGAGGGCTGTATTGATTTTGTTGTCCACTTCAGCTGTAGAGAAGTCAACCTCAGTGTTTATGACAATGCTGCCGTTGTCTCAGCTGCATCTCTTCTCAGGAATGGAACTCTACGAATTTTGCCTATTTGCACTTCCCAGGGTGCATGACTGATGTGTGGAACTTCTCTTAGCTGGCGCCTTCATTTCTCCCTTGACTGCATCTTTTCCTGAGCACTATTAGGGACAAATCTAGCTCCTAGGGAAATGTTTTCTAACGGGCCTGGGAAAGGAGTCTTTTTGGATATTGCCCTTGAACCAGAGAGTATAACTAACTGATTGGGGAAATCAAATAATTCAGAAAATAGCCTTTTTTTAGGTCAAATTTTTCCTTGTCTTCCTTCCTGACTGAGGAATGAGGCATGTTCTTTTCTGCTCTTCTCCACTGTGACCAGAGAGCTTTACCGTGTTCTTATTGGGAGACACGGTGATGGTAAGATTTTCCCCTTCTGAGCCAGACAGAGCCTTACATTCAGGGGTGTGAGCACAGAGGTTACAGAGTCCAGACTCAGACAAGACCATTCCGTGTGCTTTGCATGTCTGGATCCCATGAGGCACTCTGCACAGCCTGACCACCATATTCAAAAGATCTCTCCTCACATCCCCCAAGAACCAGCTACTCACTGCACTGAGAAGAGGGGAGCGGGCAGAACATTAATTTTAAAAGTTGGAAGGAAGTGTAGGAAAAAAAGTCAGAAAGGAGAAACAACAGTAAATACAGGTGCAAATTCTCACTGAAGAAAATATCCCCTCTAAGAGGCTAAAAAAGCTGCAGGCACACTTAAGCCGCCTCTCCGATACAGAACATTTACAGCTTTGCTTAGGGGATGGGAATAAGTGATTGGGATTGCTTGCTCTTTTACTCCTGTGCTCCATGGATATGGGACTCCATCTTAATGGACAGGATCACAGAGATATACTTGGAGAAATTAACGTTTTCAGATACAAAACTCAAGATATTAAAAGCAATGAATATTTTTTGTCTTTAAAAAGACACAATGTTCATCTTGTTCCAAATTAAAGATGATCTATAAAAAAATAAGACAATCTGTTTAGTACAAAGTCCTTAGATGACCAAATAAACACATTAAAGGTGAACTAAGAACCAAGGAAAGTTATTTCTTCTCTTTATTGATCTTCTAGAATATATAAATATGATTGTTAAATGGTTTTAAAAAGTATTCCTTATGTGGTTTTTACATTAGGTAATCAGAAATAGTAATGAGGAAGGGATGCTGCATGTGGAAGTCTGGCAAGCCACAGCTCAGGTTTCATCCTGCGATGTCACCATCCAAGTCCCTAAGATTGTAGCCAGAGTTCTCCACAGCAAAGAGAGGAAAACCAGGATCTGATCATTCCAGTGTAAAAAGAAAAACCAAAATCACTTATTTTTAAAATAAAGGAAACTATTTAAACATGACAATTTTATAGATCATAAAGAGAACAAAAAATATTCTGCATTTCATGGTTCACCTTTAAGAAGAATGCCATAACCCTTTCTACCACCTTTAGAAACTCCTTTTAACTGGTTATTTGAGATACATCTGCAAACTAATAAATATCATATTTTGCATTAAATGGTAATTGGTAACTGGAAACATCTATATGGATAACAATTAACGATGAAAATACAACATTAATATTTAACATGCATTATTTCTAAGAAAGAGCAAATTAAAACAGTCATACCCTGAATATACAAGGGATGTCTTTACGGGTTGCATGTATTACATCTGATGCTAGGACAGAGCTCACACAAAAATCTTCATCTCTGGTAAGAAAATGAAAACTATAATCAGTAAGAGGCTAACATAATTTGTTAGAGAAACCTTCTCAACTGAGTGCCAACTATCACTGATATTTGTGTTGTGGTAGCACCTACAGGCCACAATCAGGATTGGTGCTCCATTGTGCTAGGAACTGTATGCACACAAGACAAGACAAGTCCTTGTCCCAAAGAGTTTGCAATTTTAGGCCCAGATCCTGCAATTTACAGCAGGGCCTGCTGCATCTGTGGGGGCCCACTGAAGTTAATGGGCTCCAGGCATGCTCAACAGTCTATTGGGATGTCAGTGATTGATTAGGACTATTACCCTAATGATTTGGAGAGAGTTAGTTGTTCTTTGAAGCAAATGACGACATTGGAAATATAAACAATTCACACCTAAGAGTGTACAAGGTAGGAACATTTGTAGAGTTTAGATTCAAAGGATTAAGCAACATATCTCACCTGTTTGTTGGATTAAAATAAGGGAATACTTAGATTTTCAAAACAGCTAGTTTCCCACTTTTTGTGATTGTAGAAATAAACAGTGTAAATCACAACAAACTCTCATGTACTTTAGACGGTGTCCTTCTACATAGGGATTGTCTATACTGGGATTTTTAATTGCATTGTAAATTTTCATGTAATCAGACACCATTACTTGCTCCTACCATAGTGAAACATAACCAGGAACAAACCTTGGTGTCCTGTCCACAAAATAACTTACAATTGTATTGTTCAACTGGTGTTAAAACACAACTAAAAATTCCAGTGTAGACAAACCCAAAGAGGCATCAATGGATAAAGCACAAGGCTGCTAGGAGTAATGTCTGGCTGAGCTGCCTCAGGCAATCTGCTAATGAGAATGCTGTTATTTGCCATGCCTCCACATTTCTACTCTTGAACACTGTGGATTGTCACATGCCCAGGAGATCATCAGTATCAACTCTCAAACAGAATTACTGAGAGGAAAGAGCCAAGTATCTGTCACCCTATGGCACTAGGCCTTATTGGAGGGGACTGTTCATCAAGGGAGTTGTGTAAGCAGATTCTACACTAAAGAAAGGCATAAAGGTGTTTAACATTACAGGATGTTCCACTTTTACTGCATCATAGCCAAGAGAAATTTTATTTTCGTTTACTGGGTAAAAAATGGAGAGAAACAACCGGCCTGTTGTAGGAAAAAGTCTCCTGTGCTTAAAAAAAACCAGTTAAATGTAAAAACATGACCCTTGTAACCAATATAGTCAGGGAGTGCTGGGGTAATCTACAGTCTAAATTGGCAAGCTCAAAGCTTCCTGGAGAACTGCTTTAATGTACTCAGTTTTTCCAAGGTTCCTGAAATTGCTAGCTATGTTCTACCTGCGATTTGCTTGTTTGGGATTGCTCTTTCCCTGTTCATAGCCTGCACATCCCCTGTGCCCTACTTTATCTTGATTAGTTTCCCCAAGACACACATCAAACTCCAGGAGGGAACACACTAACATTATGTGATTTCAAAGAAAATGACGTGTCACACCACTTCTTACTGCTTAAATTAACCGTAAGTCCACATACAGGAGGCATAAATCATTTCAGAACAGAGTTCTTATGTTACAAGAGCTTCTTGTGTACTGATTACAGAGGCACTTGATGTAGGGAAAAATAATGGAAGTTTTCTAACTACCATGGCAACACAAACCTGAGATCCAACACCTGACTTGCAACAACTCCAGGCTGGGTGGATTTTCCTTCAGGCACATCATATAGAAATAGTTTGCAGTCACAGACAACTGCATAGGCCCTCTGCCACCCCTTCTTAACTCCTGTAGGCTTTGGAACCTGCATGTAAATAATGGATTGTTCATTATATGTAAAAATGGTTATATAGACATAAAAGAGGAAATTTAGAAAGGCATGGAGACTCACATGTGAGTGAAGGGAACCTGAACACCATATTTTGGTTATATTTAAAATTGGTGGGAAAGTGTCAGTGTACATGAAATTTCAAGAACAGAACAATTATTTATGAAGTTCCCCCATTCTCTGTCCAGGTTTAATAAATACGTTCAACTTTTCAAGTGGTAAACCCAGGACATGTATTTTCAGAGATTCCACAGATGCCAAATCGGTGACAGAGTTTACTTTTTATCCTACATTTGTCTCTGTCATAGCAAGAATTCTTTTTCCCTCAAAGGTGGTTTCTCTTTTTTATGTTTGTGGCAATTTCAGCAGCCAACTTCTAGTCCTCCAAGTAAAACCACCTGTTTCTCAAGGATTAGCATTAAGGGCATTAGTGTGAATTGTACACAATCCCAGGGCTTTAGCACAATCTGAGGACAGAGTTAAACATAGTTAGGGTTTCCAGCTACAATACAAGACCAAACAGCATCTGCAATTTAAGTTTGCAGTTATACTGGAGAAAAATACTACTCATGTCCAAGGTCAAATGATTCTTACCTTAACATAACCTTTGTATGCCATTCCTATCCCCCTTTGCACATCTACTCCAAGAGGCCTTTTGGCTTGCTCAGGGGGTATAGGACAGACCTGAGGCGCACTGTCCTTGCAGGAAACATGACATGCGAATGAACACACTGAGAACAAAAGAGAAAAACTATAATGAAATTATATTATGACGATGAATTCATCTTAATAGGTGGTGCATATTTTCTACTCTTGGAATCAGGAGACCAATGAGTTCAATTGAAATTGCCTGCAGAACATACATGTCAGCAGCACATTATTGTTTAATTATTTTGGCATAGATAAGCACTTGCTTTTTAAATACCATAAGAGGCCCCTAGCAAGCTCTTATTTCTTTTTTTCTGGCACCACATAGGGAAAGAGCCTTCTCACCACGATGCATGAGGTGGCTTATAAAATCTGCAGTTTTCTCAGGGAGATAAGGACTTTGGCAGTCCCATTAATTTCACACCACCAACCTCATTAATTCAGATAGGAATAAAGAGGCTTCAGCAGAGGGAAGGGGGTAAAGATGACTTTTGGTAAGGAAGGTGGAAATGGGAGAACAGAGGATTAGATAAATCAATATAGGAAAGGGTTAATTTAATGAGTAAATATGTAGGGGATGGGATACAGTTAAAAATAAAAAGGGAAACCATCTTGTCCAGAAAAACAGAAAAAGGGTGATATGAAGAAAATGGGCTTAGATGTATAGTAAAATAGAGGCTAATAGACAATGGTTAAGATATCGTGCTATGAGAAAGGCATATGAATAGTCAGTACTTAAAATAAAGAGTAAACACCAATAAAACTGAATTGTTGCCTCCTTTGTCTGTTGTCTATTTAGAGTGCAATACTTCAAGAGACAGAGACCTGTTATCTATAAAGCACCTAGCAAACTTTTGGGCACTGTAAATAATACTAAAAATACATGGTGCTTCACACACTAAGGATACCTGGGGCTTCCCATACATACATGAAGACAAGGTCTGTGCACTGAGGAACGTACTCAGTTTGTAATATTGTAAAGCCATCAGCACTCTGAAGGTGTTGGGAGCTGGAGAGAACAAGACGACTAGAGCAGCTCTTGTTAAAGCAATTTCTTTTATGCACACATTTTACTCTGCCACCTTCTCAATTCTTATATCCCTTTAGCTTATCTCTGGTTTCTTACGTCACTATCATGAGCTGGTGTCAGCCTGACAATGGGGAGATTAGTGGTTGAGTTCTTGCTGACAGACATGAGGCAATAGGAGAACGAGGTTGTCAGACCACTGGAGACAGACTGTTCCAGGATTGAGGGAAAGGAAGGGAAGTGCAGAGCTGCAAGAAGGAGACGACAAAGTATGACTACGGGTGGGTGCAGTTGGAGTAACAGGTGCTGCCTACAGAGAGGAAGGGGAGTGAGATTAGATTAGAAATAGATTATGACTGATGTGTGAAAATGTGCGAAGATGAGACTGAAGAGCCAGAATGTGATACAGAAGGTGCCAGTGGAGAGATGTTAAGTGGGGACTGAGCTGGGCATAGCGATCCAAGAGGACGCTTATTTCTACAGTGGTGTTTTGGACAGATCTGAGGAGAGATATGTGAAGTCAGAGGGGCCAAACAGGAGGAATGGCAGTAATCAAGGCAAAAGGTGATTAAGGCTCAGACAAGTATTTTCAGAGCGAAACTTCCCAATACTCATACTTCAGATGCAACCGTCAGGGTAGAAATTCCTATAAAAATTAAGTAACAGTGGAAAGGAAAAAAAGGATTTCAGAGACACTGAACAGAAAACTGACAGGATCTGATGACACCCTGGATCTAAAGGGTAAAACAGGAGGCAAATGTTTCCAAACCTGTGGATTTTGGAGAAGTGGACACTGGAAATTTACAGCGTTAGATTAGTACGGCAATAACATCGCTGCAATATGAGTTTCTCCATGTTCCAAAAAGAATGCTAAGGATTAATGGTTATACTAGTACGGAGAAATATTGCAGGAAGATAAATCTCTGAGCTTAAGAAAAACTTGAGAATTGCATTCCTTAACTGTTACAAGTCTGCAGATGTAAAAAGGTAGGAGGAAAAGGCACAACAGTATTATTTTCCATTGAGTAACTTGTTGCTTTAAAATAAATGATTTTTAGGTTAGATGACTGAAAATTCAGAATGGTTTAACTGACTCACCATCGCAGGCATAGCCTTGTCGAACTAATCCCACCATGAGAGATGTGCAGTGACTGCACTGAGTAGGGCTTGAAAAGGACTTGATATTGAGTTGGTGAGCTTTAGGCTGCAAGATAAGTTCAGGATAAAATAAAGCTACATGATAAGGGGGATCAATCAACTCCTATCTCCATGCAATATGTTTATCTTTTCTTTATCTTATTAGCAGGAGGGAATTATAAAATACTGCTTTCTTGTAACTAACTACAACTTGTCAGAAGTCCTGCAAGACAGAACTTTCTCTCAAAGTCATGTTGCATATTCTTTGATTTCTAATTTAAGAAAGACACACCCATGTTAGGAGCAGAACCAGACAGGTATTTCTAGTACAAAATAAAAAACCCAAATCTACTAACTAATCCAAAATAATTTTTTCTGATCTCTGACAAAACTAAACACTTAAATAATAATTACTTACGAATATGAATTAAAAACAGGCTTACAAATAAACAGCAAATAAAAAACCCAGACAGGACAAACCCAAACATACGGATAGCTAATTTATATAAAGCATCTCTTTTCTTTAGTTCTTACAAATAAGGTGAACAAGGTCCCCCTACCTTTGGTACAGCTAGAGAAATGGACTGAATGGTAGGGGAGGGAACAGCAGGCATCCTCTGAAGCCGTATTGGTTCCTGAATCACAAAAAACTACAGTTGAGCAAAATGAGGCTTCAATAATTTGTTTTACAAAGGATCAGTAAGAGTTTAGATTTTAGAACATATTGCCATTCCTGATTTACTGTGAATGAATTACATCTTAAAGCGCTCATAGGAAAGCCTGCATAACAACAAACAAGCAGCAATACGAAAATGGGTATGAAAATGGAGTACATCAACATACGCAGAGACTGGGAAAACCTGCAACTGTTCTCAAAGCATGTGTGCTTATAACAATGACACATGTCTGCAAATAAGCTAACACTCAAGGTTGGATTAAGCCTCTTCATGGTGAGTAATGTCTGTGATATACATTTATAACAAACCAGCAGTGCTTAAAGACCTAAGTGAATTACTCTGACTAATAAAATACCAGCTGCCTTACTTCTTGCTGCTGTTCTGTAGTCATAACAGAAGTGGATGGTGAGACTTCTGGTTTGGGACCTTGTGTTTCCTGCTCACTTATAGAACTTGTCTGCAAAAAATGTTAGCAAACAAATTAGATTAATACTATAGATCTGAAGTAGTGTTCTTGCATCAACATGAAATAAATCCTAGAATGGTTACAATTATTAACTCAGAGCAAAAATAATAGTTTGTGAAACACAACATTAAGAGCACTGCTAATGTCTATAAATGCTATGTAATGTCTGTTTCTAAAAAAAAAAAAAAAATCAGATCCACTAAATGATAGCAAAAGTGTAGAAATGGAAGTATCATATTTTAAAAATTCCCAAATGGTAGGTGGCATAATAGCCATAAACATCAGCCTCCTTCTCCCTGAAATCCAAGAAGGACCCTTCATAACATGATTGGACTTCACCAACCACATCTTTGAATGTTGCTCCTACATTCTTGTACGCTGGTATGAGAGGAAGCCAGGCTTCCTGGACAACCAACCATGAAATATTTACTACAGTAGGATTTTTACAATGCAGAGCCGCCACCGATCCAATCATAAGGTTTTTAAAGTGACTTCATCCAATTTATTTTTAGTATTTAAAAAAATATTTCAGGAATTTTATAGATAGAATTTTGTTACCATTTGGAATTCTAACAATAATTACAACACATTTCATTAATACTAGAAATTAATACCACACATCCTCTATTAATTAAATACATATTTACAATAACTACTACTAATTGCCAGCACAAGGGGTAGTGTGCTATAATTCTAGAGTTAAAACAGCTCGGTGGGGAATTAGGATATTATATTATTGTACTCTGTGGACATTGGGAAGATTCTGATTAGCAAACATCAGATTAAACTTTCTAAAATATAATGTAATTAGTAGTAAAGGCCGTTGAGTAAGAGTCATACTCACTCTTCAGCTACTTTAGATTGGAAGATAACTCAACAGTTACACTAGATATGTGTCGACATTTTGTTATATGCTGATTGGTAGTGCTAGACTGAGGAATATCAAATAAACATGAAATTGTATCCTTGTGTAAAACAAAAGTATGTTACCATGATAAACAAGATTCATCTTTAGCCATGACTGTATTGTCAAAGTATCTTAAATTGTCAGCCTGTAAGGAGGTTTAAAAAAAAAAAAAATCAACTATTTCTATTTAGTGGGTTAATTTGTAGTAAAAAGTTATTATGGAAGAAAAAAAATCCACTAGTTTTAGGATGCCAATCTTACAAATACAGGTCATAAATTAAGGAGACAAATGTATCAGCAAGAACTTACTTCTTCCCAAAAGGCTAGCAGAGAAGACGTAGACGAGGAAGAAAGAGAATCCTTTGTTGTAACAGATATGAGGGATAAAAATGATCACTTATCACCCATAAGAAACTTCAGAGGGATTATTTGTAGGCTAATTAAATGAATGTTTATGCAGCAAACGGATATTTACACAAACCAAAATAACCAAGAAAATCGGGGGAGGTATGTTATAAGTGTACCTTCAAAAAGTTAATGGAAATTTTGTTAATCAAAATATTCAGACTTCTAACAGTAATTCATTAGAAAATGATACTCAACTTTCCTTAGCACTTATTTATTTATGGTGGGATATATGACGTGGCCTTTTGGTTTATTATGCATTTAATTTTTTAAGCCCTACATTTCAATTATAAAAACAGTGATTCAATCCTTATTCAAACAAAGTGCTTTAAAATCTCATTTGTTGACTAAGTAATGTCAATTTGCTTTAAATGAGAAACTATCGAGGTCAGTAGACCTAAGAACTCACACCATGGCAGCAGCACATTTCATACGCTTTTCATCTATTCCTTTTCTAAAGGAATGTCTGGGGAGTGGAAGTGGAATAGTATACACAATGACCTGCTGTGTTAATAGTAAATAAACTAGCAGACAGATACTCTAATAGGAAATAGCACACATTTATGGTTTATGTATTGCACATCTCACAGCATGTCCCTGACTTCTTGGGAACAGCAACAATGTGAGAAATACATAGAAAGCACAGTAATCACAAGGAAACACCACCTAGATACAAATATCTATCTAGGTAGACCAGGATTTAATCCCAACCAGTATAACTGCAGCCCTCTAGTTTATACTATCAGAGTTCTTATGATTTTCATTCTTAACTGTCTGTTTTAAATGTTATACAAAACATGTCCAGAAACCCATCAAGGATCAAGAGTTCATAAAGTAAGGAAATGTGATTCACTGCAGTAATTAACAGCTGTTTCCTCAGGGGATGTACAAACTTTACGCACCGAACCCACAATTTGTATGATTAACTTTCTAAAGAAAATCAGAGGGTGTGTCATGACAAAGCTGAGCTACAGTCCAACAAAAACCTTGAAAAAGTCCTATTTGGCCTACACCAACATGCTGGGTCTTCTGCATCTCTGAAGCTCTTCCCAGTTCCATCTACTCTAACCGCCCAAGCTTGGAGACGACAATTTCACAGACAAGATGAGTCACCCTTTGGAGCTCATCAATGCATTTAAATCAGCCAGTTTGTCAGCAGATGCAACCATGTAACCAGCAGCTATACACGCTGCCCTTTAGTTTGTGAAGCATGTTCAGAAAAAGTGAATGCATTATTTATCCAGTAGAAGTTCTCAGATATTTTTCTATCCTGGTTCTTTTGCTTACCTTAAAGTGGGATTTTACAACTATTTCAAAAAGTTATAGCTTTCTCTACTAATGCCTAGCTACCTGACATCTATTATAGGGGCAATGTGCACTTGCTACATACTTTTAATTCGTCTTGCATATTTCATACTCATTTGTCAGAACCTAATTTACTGCATATTACCCATGCATAAACTTTAATTAATTCAAAATCCTCAAGACACATTTTTGTAGTCACTTGATGTTAAAAACTCACTCTAAAAGTCAGATCACGTGCAAGAGGTGAAGTGTTGAAATATTCAAAAATTGAATCTTGAAAGTCTGGAAGTTTGAGACCTGAAAGAAAATAATTACCTGATTTAGCTCAAAGAAAAACACTACAGATAATAAGCTCAAAATTAATTCTAATACTAACTTTAGTTACCTGTATCTGTTCTGTATTTTTCTTCCAGCTTTTTCTTCAATCCCTCCATTTCTTCCAACAGTTCCTGATTTTTTGCTTCAGATTCCTTCAGCTTACTAGAACATGAAAACCATTAAATATTTGAAAGGGAAGAAATTTACTGCATAATTTTATATTCTTGTTTTTACTAGCAGTCGTCCCCCTTTTGCCTTTTAGCAACACCTGCCTTCTTTTTAAGGCAGATCATTTCCCCCAGCCCACCATTCCTGTGAATTACAATTTCACTACCATGCTAGATTGAGAGTCCTTTAGGTTATCTGCATCTCTCTCTGTGATGTTGCAGGTGGTAGCTAACTGATGATAATCTCTTGGTAGGATGGTCTTCCCTTCCCCATACCACCATCCTCTCTCCAGCTGCTCTAAGAAAGGGGCTTTCTGATGCTACTCCTAGTACCCATTTCTCCTGCATGGCAAAGACCCACATATTACAATCAATCCACTCACTTGGGCATGCTGCTTTATCTTAAAAATTACTTGAAGAAATCTGTAGAATTTTTAAATGGAGTTGGGGAAAAAACCTGTAATAGACAGGTTTTCTGTCAGGGTGTAAGTTTCTTGGCATAAAGGAGGGTAAATTAATAAGTGTTTGTTATTTGAACAGGTAGCTAAGAGTGGCACATTAAGGATAACCCAGCATGTTAGAATGTTCAGATGAACAAGACTGCACACTTCAGTAATTTATTACCTCTCAAAGGATATGTTTGCATCTTTAACCTTTCTTAACTCTTCTTGAATTAGCTGTTTGGCACGTATTTCTGCATCCAGGGCAGATTGCAGTTCCAGCCTTGCTGACATATCCAGCTTCTGACTTCGTCGCAGTTTCCAAAGTGGATCCTATTGCAGTAAGTTATTGTACATTAACATCAACTCTCTAAAGTAATTTTCCTCCTTTGTTCACAAATACAAAGAGAACACAGAACCTCTGATCCCCCCAGATTTGCCCCAGAGATCTTAATTTAAAAATCACATGCTAACACTTTCATTGTTATGATGAAACAGTTTAAATGGACCCTGTCAAAATTGGCCCAATATTTAAATTTTATAAAACAGGCTTTTATAAAAAGCCATGACCAATAAGTGTTCAGTCCGTAGTTTTAAAGCAATTAATGGTTCATCTGCAGTGCCTGAAACCCAAATTCTGCAACACTAAAAACTTGAAAATGACTATGAATAAAGGTGAAAGTGCCTTCACTGATTTTCATTGTCCGCGCTGAGAGAAAAATAAAGAGTACAGTGAAACTGGAGTTTTAGAATGTTCACAGTCAATCAAGGGTGTGTTATTACTGACATATGTACAAACTTCTGCTTGTTTACAACGAAAGGTTTTTAAGTTGTCAGCATCTCTTTGAGAAACCTAAAGACAGTATATGTATTTTTTTTAATCTTGTTGTACATTATACACCAATTTAAGATATGGATTAGTTTCTCTGCATTTTATTACCAGAAAACGGTATTTTTGATTTTCCAAGATAGATAATTTTTCAAGGTTTTTTTTTATTTTAGGAGGTACTTAAACATTTTCATAGTGTGGATTGTATCTTAATAGAGATTGTCTCGTGGACACCTATCCACCCACTCAAGATCATAACACTGTATAACATTCCCATGGCAACTGCAGCAATTTCTTGCACTGAAACAGAATATTAAAAATATATTTTTTGCTCGCTAATGAAGTTTAGTAGCTGAGACCAAGGAAAGCAACACTATTTTAACATAATGGTGACCTGGGGAGAGCTGAAAGTGTCCAAAGAATCTCAGTTGTCCAAGAACCACAATCTGAAAGGCGATGCCTTATTTCATTTCCATATATACCTGAAGTCTGCTCCAAATACATGAGTATTAATTTAGAGCAAATTTGCTAAAGTCTATGAAACCTGCCTTGATATAGTATGTCATCTGCTTTTTAAATTTTGACAGTAGGCAAAAAGCAAATGGTCACTGTCTGCCTTAAATTTGCCACTTCCTCCTCTTGCACTCGTCTTCACTTTCTACCCCAGTTCACTCTCTACCCCAAGTAAGGGAGGGATGGTGCACAGCTGTACTGCCTTAGGAAGAAAGGCAGGAAAAAAATTACAAGCCACAATTTGCTCTCTTGCTCCCCGCTTACTCTGAAGTAGGAAGGAAAAGGGAATGTAATATGTTACTAGCATGGGCGGAGACTGGGGAGCATGGGGGCATTGCCCCTCCAAATAGAGAAGTCAAACTATGCCTATGGTTACCAGTATAAACCAGTAGCAGGTTACTTTCCCCTTGTGTGCTGGTCAGTGTGTTGGATGAGTAGAGGCCCCATGAAGATGCTCTCCTTCCCCATTCTTGGACTTACCAAGTGCTAAGGACAAGAGAGAATTTTGCCCTTAGGACTGTAAGCTTTCCTTAGCAGGGGCTCCCTTCTTTAAGGCCACTAGACAAAATTATGAAATATAAATTAATATAACTTGCTGCTTAACATTTTTCTTCCTGATCCCAGATGTTGATCATCTTATGCCATGAAGCATGAAGAATGAAACCTCTTGTAGTTTTATTATTACTGTCAGGGCAAATGGCTATTATTCATTTATGTGTCTAAACCTTTTGGGGTATGGTGTATTAAAAATATTCCCTTTTATTTCTTTTAGAAATGTTTATTTTATTGACTCTTTTCTTTAATCCTGTTTTAAGGCATAGTTTGCAATTAATGGCAGGTACTAGCAATAAGCAAAACACGGGATTTTATCAAATTTGGATTGTGTGACACAGAGACCCCTGGGCAAAGGTGCCCTGTTCTTTGCAATCAGCTCTCACCTCAGACCTGAAACTCACTACAGCAAACATGTCTTTTTTATCCATAAAGAACATGTAAGGTATCTACAGAAAGTTCGTACCTTGTCATGACTCAATCACAGAGATGTACGGATGGATATTATTAAAGGAACAATGAGTATTGTAAGCAAGACATGGGAAGTAATTCTTCTGCTCTACTCTGTGCTGATTAGGCCTCAACTGGAGTATTGTGTCCAGTTCTGGGCACCACATCAGGAAAAACTACTTAACTGTCAGGGTGGTTTAGCACTGGAATAAATTGCCTAGGGAGGTTGTGGAGTCTGTGTCATTGGAGGTTTTTAAAAGCAGGTTAGACAAACACCTGTCAGGGATGGTCAGCAATTCTCAAACTTATTTAATTGTGCCCCCCGCCCCCTTTGTGTCTGTAGTAGTTTACATCCCCCTAGCACACAAGAACATATACCAATAAAAAAACCCCATGAAACTCATGAAATATTAAAAACAGTACGTCATTCATTTAAACCAAGCTAACGATCCACTGTAATAAGAGCTAAAGCAAAACTGTGATTGTGGTCAATGCTTACAATTAGATGTCCATACCATGTCATAGCAAACCGAGTAACACAGATGGCAACAACTTTATATAACGCTATGCAAGCTTAACAGAAATCCATCGAAATGCACAGCACCATCTGAAGACCTGATACACCTAGAGGAATCAGCTTTGTTAGTTATTCACTGCTGCTGGTAAAATGTGGGCAGTGTTTTTTGTCTAACGCTTCTCATGACCATTCCCAGCCTTCAGTTTGAGAACCTCTTGTCTAGATAATACTTCGTCCTGCCATGAGTGCAGGGGACTGGACTAGAAGACCTCTTGAGGTCCCTTCCAGTCCTGTGATTCTACGATAAATCAGGTTTCAGAGTAGCAGTCGTGTTAAAAAGAAAAGGAGTACTTGTGGCACCTTAGAGACTAACCAATTTATTTGAGCATAAGCTTTCGTGAGCTACAGCTCATTTCATTGGATGCATTCAGTGGAAAATACAGTGAGGAGATTTATATACACACAGAACATGAAAAAATGGGTGTTATCATACACACTGTAAGGAGAGTGATCACTTAAGATGAGCTATTACCAGCAGGGGAGCAGGGCGGGGTTGGGGGGGAGGGGAGAAAACCTTTTTTAGTGATAATCAAGGTGGGTCATTTCCAGCAGTTAACAGGAATGTCCGAGGAGCAGTTGGGGGGAGGGGGGGGGGAAATAAACATGGGGAAATAGTTTTACTTTGTGCAAGGACACATCCACTCCCAGTCTCTATTCAAGCCTACGTTAATTGTATCCAGTTTACAAATTAATTCCAATTCAGCAGTCTCTTGCTGGAGTCAGCAGCACTGCTATGGGTACCCGCATGGCCCCACAGTATACCAACTTTTTTATGGCTGACTTAGAACAACGCTTCCTCAGCTCTCGTCCCCTAATGCCCCAACTCTACTTGCACTACATTGATGACATCTTCATCATCTGGACCCACGGAAAAGCAGCCCTTGAAGAATTCCACCATGGTTTCAACAATTTCCATCACAACATCAACCTCAGCCTGGACCAGTCCACACAAGAGATCCACTTCCTGGACACTACGGTGCTAATAAGCGATGGTCACATAAACACCACCCTACACCAGAAACCTACTGACCGCTATTCCTACCTACATGCCTCCAGCTTTCACCCAGACCACACCACACGATCCATTGTCTACAGCCAAGCTCTACGATACAACCGCATTTGGTCCAACCCCTCAGACAGAGACAAACACCTACAAGATCTCTATCAAGCATTCTTAAAACTACAATACCCACCTGCTGAAGTGAAGAAATACATGGACAGAGCCAGAAGAGTACCCAGAAGACACCTACTACAGGACAAGCCCAACAAAGAAAATAACAGAACGCCACTAGCCATCACTTTCAGCCCCCAACTAAAACCTCTCCAACGCATCATCAAGAATCTACAACCTATCCTGAAGGACGACCCATCACTCTTACAGATCTTGGGAGACAGGCCAGTCCTTGCTTACAGACAGCCCCCCAACCTGAAGCAAATACTCACCAGCAACCACACACCACACAACAGGAACCTATCCTTGCAACACAGCCCGTTGCCAACTCTGTCCACATATCTATTCAGGTGACACCATCATAGGGCCTAATCACATCAGCCACACTGTCAGAGGCTCGTTCACCTGCACATCTACCAATGTGATATATGCCATCATGTGCCAGCAATGCCCCTTTGCCATGTACAATGGTCAAACTGGACAGTCTCTACGTAAAAGAATAAATGGACACAAATCAGACGTCAAGAATTATAACATTCAAAAACCAGTCAGAGAACACTTCAATTTCTTTGGTCACTCTATTACAGACCTAAAAGTTGCAATTCTTCAACAAAAAAAACTTCAAAACCAGACTCCAACGAGAGACTGCTGAATTCGAATTAATTTGCAAACTGGATACAATTAACTTAGACTTGAATAGACACTGGGAGTGGATGGGTCATTACACAAAGTAAAACTATTTCCCCATGTTTATTCCCCCCCCACTGTTCCTCAGACGTTCTTGTCAACTGCTGGAAATGGCTCACCTTGATTATCACTACAAAAGGTCAGTCCGTCCCCCGTCCCCCCGATACTGCTGGTAATAGCTCACCTTACCTGATCACTCTCGTTACAGTGTGTATGGTAACACCCATTGTTTCATGTTATCTATGTATATAAATCTCCCCACTGTGTTTTCCACTGAATGCATCCGATGAAGTGAACTGTAGCTCCCGAAAGCTTATGCTCAAATAAATTTGTTAGTCTCTAAGGTGCCACAAGTACTCCTTTTCTTTTTATGATAAATCAGTCACCACAAGGTAATGTGTCTTAATGATTATCTATTCAAGCAAGTGGGAGTTGTCACTCCTCCCTAGTCAGTTGACAAGGTAATGCAGGGTTTCATTGTCTACCTTTGCACATCCCGGAACAGTCAATGGGGAAAACACCAGACATTACAAACCACCAAAACCATTTAAAGGTAGAAAAGACACTCTACAGCAAGGCAGGGATTTGCCTGGCCTGTGAGCAGAAATAAATGGCTGGTTTCAGTATACCAGAATAGGGAAAAGTACTAACCACTCGCTGAGGAAAACCCCTGGCAGACGTGGGTACTTTCATGAAAATTTGAATCCTGGTTCTTGAGAAACCAGCCAGCTCTGCAACAGCTGGAACTTCGGTGAGAAAAATCTAGTTTATTATATGGGAAAGATAACTATTCATGTAAACTCAGGTTCACGTTTTATTATGTTGTTTTATACTGTAACCACTTGTTTCCATTGCTCTCTCTTGTTTCTAGTTAAATCTTTATTTAAATAAATAAATCCACTTTTATCATAAGTGGTCACAAGTGCTGTGTGATTCACAAGAGAGGTGGTTTAAGGTAAAACTAGTAAACTGGGGAACACTGTACCTTTGGGTGCCGAGGATTTTGAATTTCTGTGAGTAGTCAGTGTCAGGGGCTGTATATCACAGGGGAATGATTCAAAGGGATTCGGTGCACCTATTATTAACCTGCCTGGGGAAGGAAGGGCTGGCACAAGCCAGAGGAGAGAGTAGCTGAAAGGCTGACACTGCACTACGACAAGACTCCCTCTCTCTAGAGAAGATGGTAACAAGGTGACTCACAGGCCTGGGTATCCCAAGAACTGTCACAGTGGTGTAACTGAGATTCACACACAATGGGGCAAAGTAGACAGGATAATCAAAGCACACAGTCTTCATTAGAAAACACCTCTGGCTATTTGCATACTACACCCTTTCTTGATAAATAAGAGGATTTCTAAATGAACGTGGAAGTAAATGAAGCCAAGTATTAAGAATTTTAGGCATCCAGAATTAGAAAGCCTTCTGAATGCTTGCTGTTGACCTACCAATGTTCTTGAGCCCAGACTAGAGATTCTCAATGACTCTAATTCTTCTGTCATCTTGGAAGCTAAAGCCTGAAGATATCCACGTGCGTCCTTCTCATCACTTACCCTAGAGTGCAATTACAAAGCAGTTACTTAAACAAGACCTTGTTTAGAAGCTGGAGAAAATATAAAACTTTGATACTCAGGCACCATGCACCAGGAAACAAGTCATCTTGCTGCCAAATATCAACAGAGTATTTGTACTGAATTTAGGGTCACAAGCAAGGATAGAGCACTGGGGAAATTGCCAGGCCCAGGATGGAGCCTAGCTGTGCCTCCTTTAGGACCTCCCTCCACCTGGTTCCCCTACCCCTGGATGCTGCCAGGTGTTTCATGATAGCTTCCCCTCTAGAACCCAACAGCAACCACACAGCATTTCATTACTACTGCATGGAGCCTGATCTGCTTGTTCCATGAATAGCCAGAAGCTGATTTCTATGGGCCTCCTCCAGGTTCCCTCCCTCTCAGTGCCCAGAAAAGCATATAAACATGCCCTCTGAGCCCCTTTCCTCCCTACTTCACTACCTGAAAGATTCTTTTCAAGCCTATAGGTCACTCCAGGGACAAGAAACTCTTCTTTCGGAGAAGCACTGCTCTTTAGGCCTAGGCTCCATCACCACCGAGTCTCAGGTGGAGGAAGAATGTGAGCACACCTTTATGAATGTGTGTACACATGCCTGCCTGTGTTCTTACACTCTTGAAACACTTGCACATAGCCTGTCAAACCAGTAAGGTACTAATGAATAGAAACTGTGTGCAAGAGAGAGGCCGTCTTTCTGACTGCAAGTGCTTGTCTGGGTGAGGGTGGGAACACTAAAACTAAAAGGAGGAAATACAAGAGGCCCTAAGCCTTCTGGGGACTGCAGGCAATGACACTGGAGACTGAACTGCTACAAGGTAGTCTCCTGCTTTGAGTCTCCTGCTTGTCCTGAACCCTGTAAGTTCTGGCAGTTGCCCTGAGTGAATTAGTCAGAAAATTCTATAGGAAATCAAGGATAGTGATTCATGATTTAATAATCATTTTAAATTTTGACTTGAACTGACACTGAAATCTTCTTCTTGTGCATTTAATATTCTATGACAGTAATTTGCTGCAAAATGAAAAAATCCTACTACTTAATCCACTGGTAAACAAAAGACAAAACAGATCATCAGCAACCACATCCAGGTATAGTTTTCCACTAATCTTCAAAAATCCACAGAAGACTTGGTTATGTTAAAAAGGCCGTATCTGTATTTCAAAAGTTGAAGATTGCTATCTGGAATAGTACATACCACTGAATAATTTCTGCAATCTGAGCTTCCCAATGAGCAACCGATTCCTTCTTTGCTGCCAGGTCTTGGAGCTCATCTTCTAGCTGCCTGTTTTGTGCTGTTAATTTATCCACAAAGGAACAAAGCTGAAATGAAAAGTGATCAGTTGTTTTCATCTGCAATTTATGTCACTTTCAGACTCATTATGCATGTGGAATATACACAAACAAGACCACTAGAGGATACGAAGAAGCTCTGTCAAAACAATGTAGCCTTCAGAAACCGTTTTTCTCAGGCTCTATGAGTGTGACTTCCAGGTCTAGTAGTACTCAGGTTCATGTGCCACTTCAAACAAGGGAAATGAGAAGAGGAGAAATGAATAGAAAAACCAATGAGTGCCAAAGATAGTGTGTAGTCCAAGATTGGGGATAGTTGGTATCACCCCTTTTATACTCTTGGAATACTCCATTGGGGGGGAAGGGGGAAAATCCCCAGTGGACAGCTTTTCATAAAATTCCACTGCTCAGCATGGCGGCACCAATCCCACCAGTGTGAGTGGCCTCTGCATACTACAAGAGGAAACTGATTTGTCCACGTCCGTGGCATACATGTGTGACAGTCGAAATTACTCCTATCCATACTAATGAAAAAATCCCATTTTTAAAGCATATTCATGGTTTCTTCTTTGGTCAGTGAATTTTATAGAGAACTATCACAATATCAGAGTGACTTAAAAGGTAACAAGATTTACGTGAAAAACAGAACACTAGTTTTCAAGAAGAGTAATTGAACTTTGTCCCAAAACAATGGCTCTACTAACTACCTTTTCATTTTCCGTTGTTAACTTTTTGTTATCGTCAAAGAACATGGTTCTTTCCCGTTCATATTTCTCTTTTATTGTTCCTACAGTCTCCTCCATCTCATTGTGCCTGAGGGAAAAAAATAGAGAATGTACAACTTTACAGACCACTGGGCGTGGTTGGGATTTTCAAAAGACACTAGGGGAGTTAGGTGCCCAAAATCCCACTACACGAGAGATGCGGCAGCTGGTGGGGGGAATTTCTCCAGCAAAGTGGTTTCATACAGACCCTTACCTCTCTCGTTTTGCCTTTTCCAATTTATCTTTTAGCATCATGATCTCTTTCTGCAGTGCTAGCTGATGGCTTTCTGAATCATGCACCTCCTTTTTTATATTTTTTACTTCCAAGACATGGGATGCCTCTCGCCTGACTAACTCCTCTTCATAGAACAAGATTTTCTTTTCTAGCTCAGACTTCATTTTGGAAAGCTCCTGCTGATGTTCTAATGTGGCACCTGCTGCACGGCCTCCTTGCTTTAGCTGCAGAAGCAAGAGAGTGAAAATTATCAGGAAAAGACGACCCAAGATTTTTCTAGTGTTGCTTAGAAAGTTAGGAATAAATGTGGACAGGTAAAAGCCAAGAGATTAACATCAATAACATAGTTTGTGGGAAAACAATTTGAAAAAAGCAAGTAGATCTAACAGGCTGTGTCAGGTTTCTATGAAAGCCCGATTCAGTTAAAAGACACAAAGTGCCACAAATGTACACGCTTAGATAAGCGAAGTTATTGGAGGCTCGGTCTTGTATCAGTAGTGAAAAGGGCATCTGTTTCCCCATATTTTGCATTTTTAAAATAATGGTACCTTTAGTGCTTCCAGTTCATTTTCCAGCTGCTTGGAGAAAATCTCACTGTGTTCACGAAGCTTGCGTTCTTTTGATGCTTCTGCGGTGACATCCTCAAGTTGAGCTTCCAGCTGTGAAAAAGAAAACCTTAAATTATGTCAAAGCAGACAGACAGTTGTAGCTTCCCTGCTCCTTTCCTCTCCTCTCAGGCTGCTTTTGGGTCCTTGGAAACAGCAGGACTCCCTTACCTCCCAACCTTATAACTCTTGCAGCCCACACTGTGACCATTTTTCAGAGTAACAGCCGTGTTAGTCTGTATTCGCAAAAAGAAAAGGAGTACTTGTGGCACCTTAGAGACTAACCAATTTATTTGAGCATGAGCTTTCGTGAGCTACAGCTCACTTCATCGGATGCATACCGTGGAAACTGCAGCAGACTTTATATATATACAGAGAATATGAAACAATATCTCCTCCCACCCCACTGTCCTGCTGGTAATAGCTTATCTAAAGTGATCATCAGGTGGGCCATTTCCAGCACAAATCCAGGTTTTCTCACCCTCCACCCCCCCACACAAATTCACTCTCCTGCTGGTGATAGCCCATCCAAAGTGACAACTCTTTACACAATGCGCATGATAATCAAGTTGGGCTATTTCCTGCACAAATCCAGGTTTTCTCACATCCCCCCCACCCCCATACACACACAAACTCACTCTCCTGCTGGTAATAGCTCATCCAAACTGACCACTCTCCATGTTTAAATCCAAGTTAAACCAGAACATCTGGGGGGGGGGGGGTAGGAAAAAACAAGAGGAAACAGGCTACCTTGCATAATGACTTAGCCACTCCCAGTCTCTATTTAAGCCTAAATTAATAGTATCCAATTTGCAAATGAATTCCAATTCAGCAGTTTCTCGCTGGAGTCTGGATTTGAAGTTTTTTTGTTTTAAGATAGCGACCTTCATGTCTGTGATTGCGTGACCAGAGAGATTGAAGTGTTCTCCAACTGGTTTATGAATGTTATAATTCTTGACATCTGATTTGTGTCCATTTATTCTTTTACGTAGAGACTGTCCAGTTTGACCAATGTACATGGCAGAGGGGCATTGCTGGCACATGATGGCATATATCACATTGGTGGATGTGCAGGTGAACGAGCCTCTGATAGTGTGGCTGATGTTATTAGGCCCTGTGATGGTGTCCCCGGAATAGATATGTGGGCACAATTGGCAATGGGCTTTGTTGCAAGGATAAGTTCCTGGGTTAGTGGTTCTGTTGTGTGGTATGTGGTTGTTGGTGAGTATTTGCTTCAGGCTGCGGGGCTGTCTGTAGGCAAGGACTGGCCTGTCTCCCAAGATTTGTGAGAGTGTTGGGTCATCCTTTAGGATAGGTTGTAGATCCTTAATAATGCGTTGGAGGGGTTTTAGTTGGGGGCTGAAGGTGACGGCTAGCGGCGTTCTGTTATTTTCTTTGTTAGGCTTGTCCTGTAGTAGGTAACTTCTGGGAACTCTTCTGGCTCTATCAATCTGTTTCTTTACTTCTGCAGGTGGGTATTGTAGTTGTAAGAAAGCTTGACAGAGATCTTGTAGGTGTTTGTCTCTGTCTGAGGGGTTGGAGCAAATGCGGTTGTATCGCAGAGCTTGGCTGTAGACGATGGATCGTATGGTGTGGTCAGGGTGAAAGCTGGAGGCATGCAGGTAGGAATAGCGGTCAGTAGGTTTCCGGTATAGGGTGGTGTTTATGTGACCATTGTTTATTAGCACTGTAGTGTCCAGGAAGTGGATCTCTTGTGTGGACTGGACCAGGCTGAGGTTGGTGGTGGGATGGAAGTTGTTGAAATCATGGTGGAATTCCTCAAGGGCTTCTTTTCCATGGGTCCAGATGATGAAGATGTCATCAATATAGCACAAGTAGAGTAGGGGCTTTAGGGGACGAGAGCTGAGGAAGCGTTGTTCTAAATCAGCCATAAAAATGTTGGCATACTGTGGGGCCATGCGGGTACCCATAGCAGTGCCGCTGATCTGAAGGTATACATTGTCCCCAAATGTGAAATAGTTTTGGGTAAGGACAAAATCACAAAGTTCAGCCACCAGGTTAGCCGTGACATTATCGGGGATAGTGCTCTTGACGGCTTGTAGTCCATCTTTGTGTGGAATGTTGGTGTAGAGGGCTTCTACATCCATAGTGGCCAGGATGGTGTTATCAGGAAGATCACCGATGGATTGAAGTTTCCTCAGGAAGTCAGTGGTGTCTCGAAGGTTGCTGGGAGTGCTGGTAGCGTAGGGCCTGAGGAGGGAGTCTACATAGCCAGACAATCCTGCTGTCAGGGTGCCAATGCCTGAGATAATGGGGCGCCCAGGATTTCCAGGTTTATGGATCTTGGGTAGTAGATAGAATATCCCAGGTCGGGGTTCCAGGGGTGTGTCTGTGCGGATTTGATCTTGTGCTTTTTCAGGAAGTTTCTTGAGCAAATGCTGAGTTGCTTTTGGTAACTCTCAGTGGGATCAGAGGGTAATGGCTTGTAGAAACTCGTGTTGGAGAGCTGCCGAGCAGCCTCTTGTTCATATTCCGACCTATTCATGATGACAACAGCACCTCCTTTGTCAGCCTTTTTGATTATGATGTCAGAGTTGTTTCTGAGGCTGTGGATGGCATTGCGTTCCGCATGGCTGAGGTTATGGGGCAAGTGATGCTGCACGTCGGCGGAAGCACTCTATGTAGAAGTCCAGTCTGCTGTTTCGACCTTCAGGAGGAGTCCACCTAGAATCCCTCTTTCTGTAGTGTTGGTAGGGAGGCCTCTGTTGATTAGTATGCTGTTCAGAGGTATTTTGGAAATATTCCTTGAGTCGGAGATGTCGAAAATAGGATTCTAGGTCACCACAGAACTGTATCATGTTCGTGGGGGTGGAGGGGCAGAAGGAGAGGCCCTGAGATAGAACAGCTGCTTCTGCTGGGCTGAGAGTATAGTTGGATAGGTTAACAATATTTCTAGACAAGTCTTTCAGGCAAGATTCATTCCCTTTGTAGGCCAACCACCACCACTCTGTCAGCCAGTGGGGTTACTGTTGGGTAATAAAAAAGACAGTTACCTTTTCCATAACTGGTGTTCTTCAAGATGTGTTGCTCATGTCCATTCCATATTAGGTGTGTGTGCTCGCCACATGCACCGTTGCCAGAAGTTTTTCCCTCAGCAGTATCCGTAGGGGACTGGCTCTGGCGCCCTCTGGAGTGGCGCCCACATGGTGTGGTATAAGGCTCCCCCTACCCTCAGTTCCTTCTTCCCAGTGGGAAAGGAGTGGGGGGGGGGGTTGTGGAATGGACGGGAGCAACACATCTCGAAGAACACCAGTTACAGAAAAGGTAACTTTCTTTTCTTCTTCAAGTGCTTGCTCATGTCCATTCCATATTAGGTGACTCCAAAGCAATACCCCAGAAGTGGGTAGGAGTTTACGGACGTGTCGATTGCAACACAGCTCTGTCAAATCCAGTGTCATCTCTGGCTTGCTGAGAGTGATGGCATAATGAGCTGTGAACGTGTGGACAAAGGACACATTGTGGCTCTACAGATGTACTGAATAGGGATGTGTGCCACGAAGGCCGCTGAAGACACCTGAACTCTCGAGTAGGCTCTGACAATTGGCAGCGGCGGAACTCCCGCCAGATTGTAACAGTTCCTTATGCATGAGGTGATCCAATTGGAAATCTTTGTGAGGACACCAGAAGGCCCTTCATCCTATCTGCTGTAGCGATGAAGAGTTGAGTCGATTTATGGAGAGACTTGGTAAATTCTAAATAAAAAGCCAAGGACCTTCAGACATCTAGCGTGTGAAGACACCTCACTGGTCTTGTGCGGTTTGGGACAGAACACTGGGAGGAAGATGTCTTGGTTCATATAGAAGGTGGAGACCACCTTCAGCACGAAGGCCGGATGGGGCTGCAGATGAACCTTGTCTTTGTAGAAGACTGTGTATGGCAGTTCTGAGGTCAAGGCTTTAATTTCAGAGACCTGTCTCGCTGACGTCACCGCCACTAGGAACGCGACCTTCCATGACAGATGGGAAAAGGAGCAAGAACCCAGCAGTTCAAAGGGTGGGTCGGTGAGCCTAGAGAGGACCAAGTTAAAATCCCACTGAGAGACAGGAGCCCGCACCTGCAGGAAGAGAGTCTCGAGCCCTCTCAAGAATTCGACCGTCATGTCATGGGAAAACACGGTCTGTCCTTGGATTGGCGGGTGAAAGGTGGAGATGGTGGTGAGATGCACTCTAATGGAAGAGTGTGCCAGGTCCTGGTTCCTCAGATGGAGCAGGTAGTCCAGGACAGCCTGTATGGAAGAACGCGAGGGAGAGATGCCACGTTCGGATGCTCAGCGGGAAAATCTCGTCCACTTGGCCAGGTAAGTCAGTCTGGTTGAAGGCTTCCTACTCCCCAGGAGGACCTGTTGGACTCTGAACATGTCCGCTCCTCTGGGTTCAGCCACACTGCATCCACCCCGAGAGGTGGAGGAACTCGAGGTTGGGATGTAGGAGCTGACCGTGGTCCTGTGACAGCAGGTCCTGGAGGTTGGGCAGGGGCCAGGGAGGGGCCGCTGACAAGTTCATGAGCATGCCAAACCAATGCTGGCAAGGCCATGCCAGGCTATCACAACAACCTGCGCTTTGTCTCTCTTGATCTTTGCAAGGACCCAGCTGATGAGTGGAATCGGAGGGAACGTGTACATCAGGCTCCCTGACCATGACAGGAGAAAGGCATCGGAGAGGGAGCCCTTGCTCAGAACAAAACTGGTGGTATTTCCTGTTTAGTCTGATGGTGAACAGGTCCACTTGGGGAGTTCCTCACCTTTGGAAGATCATGCAGGCTACCTCTGGATGGAGCGACCACTCATAGTGAGAGGAGAAGTCCCTGCTGAGCTGGTCCGCCAGAGTATTCTTGACACTGGGATGGTGACAAGCTTCCAGGTGGATTTCGTGGCTTCTGCAGAAGTACCATAGACGGAGTGCCTGTTGAATGAGAGCAGATGAGCGTGCTCCCCTTTGCCTGTTGATGCAGAACATCGAGGCTGTGTTGTCTGTCAGGACGCGTACCACCTTGTTTGACAGGAAGACTCCGCATGCCAGTCGGACTGCTCAGAGCTCTTTGACGTTTATGTGCAACCTCGCCTCCTCTGGGGACCACCTCCCATGTCTCTGGAGGTCGCAGAGGTGCTCACCCCAGCCGAGGCCCAAGGCATCCGATACCAACCCGATGGAGTGAGGGGGGTTGTTGAACAGAACCCCCTTCAGGACTGCCCTGTGGTTGGTCCAATATTGTAGCGAGGTAAGTATCGCCTGGTGAATGGTAATGAGTTTTTCCAGGGGGTCTTGGGACTGGGAATAGACCATCCCCAGCCATTGTTGCAGGGGCCGCATCCGAAGTCTGGCACGGCAGATCACATAAGTGCACACTGCCATGTGACCCAGCAGGCGCAGACAGACCCTGGCTGTAGTCAAAGGGAATATGGAGACTTCTGCGATGAGGTTTGCCATCATGTGGAAGCTTTCCAGCGGCAGGAATGCTCTGGCGCAGGTAGAGTCGCGGACTGCTCTGATTAACTCTATCCTCTCCACAGGCAAAAATGTCGACTTTTTGTCATTCACCAATAGGCCCTGAGACCGGTACGTGGCTTGAAGCACCGCGGCATCCCTTTAGACTCGAGAACTGAAAAGTTGCCCTTGACGAGCCAGTCGTCAAGGTATGGGTAGATCCGGTGCCTGAGGTAAGCGGCAACCACTGCCGTTCACTTGGTAAACACTCTCAGTGCTGTCGCCAGGCTGAACAGGAGGACCGCAAAGTGGTAGTGGTGGGGCCACACTGTAAACCAGAGGAAGCGTCTGTGTCCTTGAAAGATCGCTATGTTGAAGTATGTGTCCTTCAAGTAGAGGATGGCATACCAGTCTCCCGGATCCAGAGAGGGTATAACAGAAGCCAGGGAAACCATGCAGAACTTTAACTAACGTCTCACAGGTCCAGGATGGGCCATAGACTGCCCTTGGCCTTTAGAATTAAAAAGTACCAGGAATAGAACCTCTTGTTCCTATACTCGAGTGGAACTTTCTCCACCTCTCCCAGTTGTAGCAACCCCTTTACCTCCTGTGTGAGGAGACTCTCGTGAGAGAGGTCCCTGAAGAGGGACAGCGAAGTGGGGTAGAAAGGAACTGGATGGTATAACCCTGCTCCACCATACTGAGGACCCATTGGTCCAAGGTTATAGCGGTCCAAGTAGGAAGGAAAAGGAAAAGGCGGTTGGAGAACACTGGGACAGATGGATCTGGGGAACAGTCTGGTAGGTCGCCCTCGGGAGCGCCCTCAAAATGACTGTTTGGTCCCTTGCTTAGCACGAGTCGAGCCAACTGGGCAGAGGGTGGAGGCAGGTGGCTTGGACGGCGCTTGTAGCCCTTGGTTCATTTGTGGGGGCTGGTCTGCCGAGGCTGGCTCCCCAGGCCCTGAAACTGCTGCGGTTTGAACTGCTTATGCACCGGGGCTGGGACGTAAAAACCCAGGGTTTTCAGGCTTTTTCGGCTTCTTGACCGGAGCTGTGACGGAGGACCAGAGCTGTGGCAAGCACACACACCTAATATGGAATGGACATGAGTAAGCACTCGAAGAACCATGTTAAAGTCAAATATAATCAAGAATATACAACATCTGTCTGGGAAAATCATGTAGCCCTTAACAATAATAGGAGGGGTGAGGTATGTACGTCACTCTGGCAATGACAATGACACAGGATAACCCCTTAAGTTTATAGTTCAGTTGCATCTTAAAATACATAACATTCAAATCAGCTTCCCTTAAAATGCTCACCTTTTATGCCAGTTAATTTGAAAGTAAAGTATTGACTATTCTGTCTCATAAAATTATGTAGTATAAAGTGATTATGTTATTTCTATGAATTATTTCTCTCTTATGAAGATATGGTCACTTTGAAATAACAGTAGAAGAGGGATTAGGAGGAGGAGGAAGGGGCAATGACTTTACAGCCTAGTTAAGGAAGAGCACTTGATGTGTTAAGGTGCCATGGAAGAGACTTGTTGGAGAGTAAATAAATGGGCAATCAACCATGGCAAAGGTGGTGGAGAGACAACTCTAAGTTACAAGCGCAGATAAGTCTATTACAGGAGCGGGTGGGTGAGGTTCTGTGGCCTGCAATGTGCAGGTCATCAGACTAGATGATCATGATGGTCTTTTCTGGCCTTAAAGTCTATAAGTAGAGGGGCAGAGTTGTAAATAGCCTAAAATGTAGGATAAGCTTTAATTTGAAGAGAGCTAATAGAGACATTTTAAAAGGGATGTCACGTTCAAAATCATGGTAACTATTTCAGCTGCTGCACTTTGAATGGACTTGAGGGTCAGGAAACCAGAGTGGAAGAGTTTTGCAAGCACCTATATAGGACATTATGAGGGCCTGGATGGAAATGTTGTAAAGGAAAAAGCATCAACATTTGGACACAGCCAAGATGTTTGGGGGAAGACAGAGGGTGGGGTAAAAGAGGATAACAATGCCCTTCGACTTATCACCACCCAATCTTTTGCTCACGACTGAAATGTTTTCATAGAATCATAGAATATCAGGGTTGGCAGGGACCTCAGGAGGTCATCTAGTTCAACCCCCTGCTCAAAGCAGGGCCAATCCCCAATTTTTGCCCCTTATCCCTAAATGGCCCCCTCAAGGATTGAACTCACAACCCTGGGTTTAGCAGGCCAAAGCTTTAACTGGGAATTGGTCCTGCTTCGAGCAGGGGGTTGGACTAGATGACCTTCTGGGGTCCCTTCCAACCCTGATATTCTATGATTCTATGATTCAAACCACTGAGCTATCCCTCCCCCCCAAGCCCAATTGGCCCACAATGCTCCAGCCTTCATAGCTCAACCTTTTAAATTTTCGAACAAGCACCTCTGTTTGGGAGGAGCTCCCTGTGAACATCCACAAAGCTATCTCATTATCCTTCCTTGAAATCCCTCCTTAAAACTCCTTTGTCATGATGCACTTAAAAAAAAAACCCAACCGCCCCCCCCCCAAAAAAAAACAAAAAACCCCAGAGGCACTGATATTGTCCAGCATTCTGATCAGCACTGCCCCATTGTTTCCTTATACTTCCCTTTGTGTCTGTATTTACCTGTTGTCTCTTATCTTATACTGTAAGCTCTTTGGTGCAGGGACTGTCTTTTTGTTTTGCGTTTGTACAGCACCCAGCACAACAGGATTTTGCTCCACAATTAGTGTTCCCAGGCCATATGGGAATACTAATAATAAAATGGTGGTGGTGGTGTAGTGAACTTAAAAATGAACTGATTATTTTAGCTACAGTTGTTACAAACACCTACTAAAATAGCTAATTGAAAACTATGAGGAAACTATGACTTCCAATTTGCTTACTTCCTGAATTTGAGAGCACTTTGCTTAGTCTGTTTTACTGTTTCCCCTCTCTTTCACATAGCCATGGAAAAGAAACACATTTAAAAGAGGAAATTGGCAAGGGTACTCAGAATAAACTGCTTTGACCTTTGGAATTTACTAGATTTCAAGCTGACTGCATCTCTTGACATTTTTAAAGAGAAGATGAGCATACAGCAAGAATATATTTTCACTGGATTACAAGCAATTCAAATACATGAGAAAAAACACAGAATTATTTCCTTCACAAATTACTAAATATTTAAGATGTACTCTGTAAATGAAATAAAATGAGCTAGAGATGTCAGGCCAATTTACAGACCCAATGTAAATTATGGTTACATTGGGGTTTTTTTACTTTTATTAAGTATGACTTAAGTGAAGCGTAAGAGCAGCTGAAACATGTTAGCCTTAAATATTTTGCCAAGTTACCTCTTTTCTGCCTCTCTCAGATTTACGAATTTCCTGTCTCATAGAATCAATTTTCTGCACAATCACTTCCATCTCTTCCTCTTTGTCACGAAGCTGTCGAGAGAACTTCTGTTTCTGAGAGCGCAAGTCTACCATTCTCTCATTGAGCTCTGAAAACTCCTGCATAGCTAGCTTTCTTTGCTGATGAGCATCCTTCAGTTCTTTGGACTGTGCCTTTAATCTTTCTGAAGCTTCCACAAGTTGCTGGTAAAATTTAAAAAAGACATTAAAAATCCACATCTCCTCTCCAAGGAAAAAGCACACTGAGTAAGACAAAGTCTTTCATTTAAAGTTAACCATTATATGTACTTTTCTAATTTACAAAAATCCTGTCTCATGCAGAGTTTAAATATTGTGCTACTTCTAATTTGGCATTCCTCTTTGTGTAGCTGTGTTATTCCACATGTCTCATGATTTGTACACACAAATTAGTCGCTTCCTTTCATGCAACTGCTGATATTCCATCTCCATAATCATCTCTGGCTGAAGAGAAGGCATAAAACGTACCACCAGCCCAAGGCAGTTCTCATCTTAGTGCCATGTGCTTGCCTAAAAGCACCACGCTTAAAAAAAACACCCCATAGATTCCAGCATATACAATGCCATCAAGATGAAGAGTCAAACTCTCAAACTCTCAATCCTATGACCGTGTAAGCATTAAAAGCTCAGCAAAACGTGTGAAATTCTTTAAGAAAATCTTATGCAAGATTCCACAGACAAAATTATGAAGAAGATTCAGTACTTTGGTGGAGAGCATTGTAAAAACCACATTTCCTTTGTGGGAAGAACCTAACCTAGACATGACAGCTTACAATACAAAACAGTGTATACTCCATAATACTTGGTAATGAACATACATGAGAAATGACAGAACTGTACAGCCGCAGTTTAGGAAAAAACACATTTGTAACTTGACTAGTTCCAGCTTCAAGTTTTTGCCATGATTACTGAAATTAAGATATTCAATGACCTGCAAAAGAGGTGTTCAAGTCAAGAGGAGCTGAACTGGCTAACTCCCTACTCACATCATTTGGTTTATAAGCTTTAGTAGTGGTTCAGAGAGACAGGGAGGAAGAGAATTTAAAAGAACTGCCTCCTATGGTGCAAAAAGTTTCTTCCAAAATAAAAACTTGAGGAATTCTGGTCAGTGGGTTGCTTTCACTAAACTGAAATGCCAATTGAAAAAATATGGCTACTCAAACTTTCCAAACCCAATGCCTAGGGCCCTACCAAATTCACGGCCATGAAAAACACGCCAAGAACCATGAAATCTGGTCTCCCACCATGCAATCTGGTTGTGCGTGCGCTTTTACCCTATACTATACAGATTTCACAGGGGAGACCAGCGTTTCTCAAATTGGGGGTCCTAACCCAAAAGGGAATTGCATGGGGGCGTGTCACAAGGTTATTGGGAGAGGTGTCAAGGTATTGCCATTCTTACATCTGTGCTGCCTTCAGATCTGGGCGGCCGGAGAGCAGTGGCTGTTGGCCAGGTGCCCAGCTCTGGAGGCAGCACCCCGCCAGCAGCAAGGCAGAAGGAATGGTGGCAATACCATATCATGCCATCCTTCCTACTGCAGTGCTGGGCTCCTGGCCAGCAGCCACCACTCTCCAGATGCCCAGCTCTGAAGGCAGTGCCGCTGCCAGCAGCAGTCCAGAATTAAGGGTAGCAGTACTGCAATACCCCCTCCAGTAACCTTGCAACACCCCCTCCACACACACACACAAACAATATTCCTTTTGGGGTCAGGACCCCGACAATTACAACACTGAAACTGCAGATTTAAATAGCTGAAATCATGAAATTTACAATTTTAAAAATCCTATGACCGTGAAATTGACCAGAATGGACCATGAATTTGGTAGGGCCCTACCAATGCCCAACACTAACCATTTGAAAGCATATCAATGAAAATACACAGTAACACTTTAAAAACACATCATGTATAATTAGTTACCTTGAAATAATTAAACTACTCTGGTGAAATAATAAGAAGAGTCTAAGTGCAACATTGTAAGATAATATACTCTACTATATTTTAAAAAGAACAGCATGGAAGGGTTGAATTATGCGTATAATATATGTAGTATTGTACACTAAAGCAGGACAACAATCTTAAAAAAAATTCCTTTAGATGCTATAGCCTCATATTGTGGCATATTGTTCCTTTATCAAAAAAAAGGAAATTTTAATTTACTGCAAACAGTGGCAGTGGACTCAGTGAGGAAAAGTTATCCAGCTAAACTTACTGAATTAAATATTTGTATAAAATACGTTTCAATAAGTCTGGAATTTATTATTAGCCATAGATTTACAATTTGAAAACTTCAGTGGATATTCTAACGTCTTGAGAGTAAAAAGACAGCCAAACTGATTCTGCTTTAGAAAGCAATTTTTTTTTAACAGTTAGAAAACTAACCTCCACACTCCTGGATACATCAAGTCTTTATAAATTATACTTGGATTGGCCAAGGCAAACTAGGCTGTTTTCCCTGACTATCTGGCTTTTCAACTTTCCACTATTTCATGAGAAGTATCATGAACATACTAAAAAAAGGAAGAACAGACGAATGCCTTAAATACTAATAAGAAAGCATGTTTTTTTAAACTACTCGAATACCTACCAACATGCGATGTAGAACACATATGTCTCCTCGGTTCTCATCTTGCCACTCTATTACTCATTAAATGAATGGGTGGAAAAGCATTGTTTCAAACATTAAGGGAATACTGCCAGTTGGACAAATCTATCCTTGAGCTACCTGACGTGAGTGTTAAGGGTATGCACTTTGGACCATTACCTTATGAAGGTCCTCCTTCTCTTGCCTTATTGTTCTGTACTGCTTTTCAAGTCCTTTTAGCCTGTGTGTGTAGTCTTCATTTTCTTGATGAAGCTGTCGTTCTATCCTATTTAAATCTGTACAGAAATTCAAACTAAGTATACTTGACTCCCAGATTTACACCAATAGCATAAGCAGCAATGTTACATGAACAAACCACTAACTTTTGCTAGGAACTTGTTAGAGAGTTTAAATATTTCTTCTTCTCCATCTCCCCACTCAGGAGAGCCTTCTAGCCAACCTCTGTTCTCCGAGGATTCACCCTCTTTTTTACTTTTACTCTTCTGTCTCTACCAAGAGCCCTGATGTCATGGAGACAGACATTTCTCCACATTAAAAAGTTGGAACAGTGGTTTTTGGGGGTCAATTAATGCTATCCTGCAAAATACAGGAATGGGTTTTTAAGCAGGGCACTATACTCAAATTAGGATAGATTTTAGGATGGCTAAATCTAGAGAAAGACTGTTAAGGAAATGACCATTGCTACTGAAGTAATAAATGTTGTAGGAAGGAAGGAAGATTAGTCATGGCTAGGATAAGGACTTCCCCATGAATGAGAGTGGGGTGAAGCCAATGAGTCAAGATGATGACAGAAATTGGAGGCCAGAAAATTGCGTGCTACATCAACATGGATGTTCACATCTTCAGTGAGGAGGATGTCTGAAGAGGAAAAAATTTGATTTGAGCTAAGAAATCTGGAAGGAAGGCAGAGAGGAGGCTTTTATGAAGTGGAAGATGACAAGATTGAGGGCTGTGGAAATTTGAGAGTGATTGTTCAAACAAACCTACATCTCTGCTCTTCCTTTCTTTATAGTAATAGCAACTGAGAGTCTCTCTTTAGTAAAGCTTCATTAAGACTAAAAGTCTGAAAGTTTAGCTAGCACTAATTCAAAAGTAGTTCTCATTCCCTTTTATAAAAGTCTTCTAAAACTGATCTCATGTTTTCTGGGAGATGTTTACATGGATGAACAAAATAGGGTGGTCAAAAAGCATAGTTTCAAATAACTGATTTGGATCCAACAGTTGTCTCTCTCTCAGGTAAGACTTGAGTAGTTGCCTTTTTCAACTTGTCAGTTTTAGACACTGCTAGATGAAGATTGAGTGGGCTTCAAAACAACCATACAATTTCTTTTTAATTCTCCCCTTAAATGTACCTAAGACCAGAAAAATGCCCCTTCTTCCCATGAGAAAAAAGCAAGATTAAAAGTACAAGATCACATTCAGAACATATCAAACTGAACCTATCTATCCCATTCCTTCTACTCTTGGCTCCCAGTGGAATATATGCTATCGGGCTCAGCACAGACGTTGAGGGGAAAGATCAGAGTTTATTTGTAAATACTGAAATCGTACTTAATATAAGCATTCCAGTAGGTATCCTTTCCTTTTATTAGCATTCATCAGTAACTATTTGTACTGAATTAAATTTAAATTAATAAAGTCAAGCATTACTGCTACTGAGATATTAATATTAGAATTAAGTTATTACTTGAAGCATACCAGTCAGAACATCTGCCAGTCATACCAGACACCTACCTGCTATTTTTTTGTTCAAACGTTCAATTTCTTCAGTTAGCTTCTTGATTTCTTTGTCAGGATCTGGACCCAGCACGGGCGGCACAGGAGATTCTTAAGTTGAATAAGAAAAAATATCAGTCAAACTAAGAGCATTCTGCTGCTTTTCATCATCTGAATTGCAAATCCTAGTAAATGTCCACAACTAACCTTGCAGTTTTCTGTACAAATCCAGTTTTTCTTCCTCCAGTTTTCGTATTCGCCTTTCATAAGCTTCTTCTTTGTCGTGTTGCACATCCATCTCTTTGGTTACAGCACCAGACTGCATTACACTCCTTAAAGAGCCTCTATCAGAAAATAAGCTGCAACCAAAACATGAGTTAGAAAATACATTAGTGAATATCTTACAACAATATTTACAACAAAAAGCAGATAAACAATAGTATCATTCTTCATACAAAGATGAATTCATCTTATCCTATTTTACATTTGCATTCCAACGCTACTCTGAACTGGAGCAGACTCTCTTCCTGATATATCCACAATTCAGAGCTCTAAGTACATACCACATTCTTCAGCATGGCACAAAATCTTTGACAGAATTGGTCAACTCCGGTCTTCAAAATGTTCCAGTTTCATGCTGGAATTCAACAGTTACACCTAAATTTCTGAGCACAACACTTAATGTAGTGTTACTGTATATACTGCTGCCAAGATTTTGCAATTTCTCTCATGCTTTTCTATTCCATGCAGAAAAACCGTGCCTTCACCATTGCCTTCCATCTTTGCCCATCTCCTGCTGCAGTCAGCTTCTTCCTATGCCATTTTGATAGTTTTCAATTCTGCTTCTATTACACATTTCCATGCTATCCTTGGTCTACCTTGTCATCTCTTGTTCTAGACATTCAAGTCCAATACTCGTCTTATGTTACTCAGGTCATTCCTACATATATGTACTAGCCATCTCCATTTTCATTCTGTAATTTCCTGTCCTATTGGCTTCTGTTTCTTCCTCCTCCAGAGTTCATTTGTGATTTTTTTACCCCCAGCCATCTGATATTGGGATTTTGTCTAAGGCAGCTGTTTATGAAAACTCTGAAGGATAGGAAGGTTTTAAGTTTCCAAGTTTCATATACTAAGACTAGCTTTACAATGGCTTTAAATATGCAAAGTTTAGTTTGGAGGGCAAGATTTCTGTTTCTTCAGATTGGCTTCAAAGTTACAAAAAGTATGTTATCCGGCTTTTGCTATTCTAGCTTTAATGTCTTGGTCTGTTCCACCCATAGTACTTACAATGCTGCCAAGACACGTGAAGTATCAGACCTCTTCTATGTTTATACCAGACAGCGTTATTGGCGTTTCTTGTTGTGTGTTGATTCCCATAGTTTTAGTTTTCTCAATGTTGATTTTCAACCCTACTAATTCTGCATATGCCTGGAGATCATTTGTTTTGGCTTGTATATCTCTATGCGTAAGGGATAGTGAGTTGATGTTATCTGCAAAGTCAAGGTCCTCATAACTTGTGAGTGAAAGACTACTGTACATCACTTGGTTGCTCTGTGATCTCTTGTTACCCAGTAATGATGCACGTAGTGGCTAGGAATGGCTTAGTCACTTCACTATTATGTATTATTTGGCATGCCATACTTCCATAGAAGCTTTGAATGATGTTCACAAATTTCTGAGGGATTCTGTAGTGGTGTAACAACTTCCATTAAACTGTTTTATCTACTATATCAAAGGCTGTTTGGAAATCTAAAAAATTCATATAAAGTGGTGACTGCCATTCGATCAACAGGTCTGATGATATGTAGGATTACTATTTGATCTATACATGATTTCTCCTGTCTGTTCTTTTTGTAACCTGGAACTATCACTTTTATTATTATTATAGACAAAAAGAAAGTAAAAATGTTACTTGGGATAGACATCAATCAAATACCCCTCCAATTTTTACAAGATCTCTTTTCTTTGGCAGCTTCACCATATGACTCTCTTCCCACTCAGTTGGTACTTTTTCTTCTTCCCATATCTTTTGTAAGAGTCCTACCAAAATGTCTAGTGTGTTCTTCAAGTCTGCCTTAAGAACCTCCATTAATGTTATCTGGACCTGGTGCCTTTCCACTTTTTAAACTGACTGACTGCCCTTTCTACTTTGGTGATAGGTCCTAGGTTGACATCCAGATCTTCTCTTTTCTCTATAACTGGAGGATTGGCCACTGTTTCACCATTCAGAAGTTGACTAACAAACTGCCTCCATATATTTAATTGTTCTGATTTTTATTTTATTTTATATTTTGTTAAGTTGCCCTCATTGTCTTGATCTCATTGATTGGTATTTGTTTTTCTGACAACCCTCTAATGAATTGTACTGTGTCTTCATGTCATTTTGTGCTGCAACAGTCTGTGCATCTATTTTGTCTATGAAGTCTTGTTTGTCTTTCCTAACATTCTTTTTGGCCTCATTGTTCTTTACAATATATTCCTCCTAGAGTCACTCTGTCTGTGTTCTTGCTTGATTTAATTTCAGTTCAACTGTGTGGGTCTCTTCTATTTTCTGCTAGGTATTCACAGATAACCATTAATTGTGATGTTTCTTGCTGACTCCCAGCACTTCTTCACAAGTTTTAGTGAAATTTTCCTTTACTCATTTCCATTTACCTTCTAGTATTCCATTATCTCAATCTTCAAGCACCTAGTACCTATTTGCTAGCACAATTCTAAACTCTTGTTTTGTCGTCATCTGTTTTAGCTTGGTGATGTTGTAACATAGGCATCTCTGCTGTTCAGGTCTCTTCTTTGTTTTTGTTTTACTCCTCAATATTGCTACCACTAGGGCATGGTCTGTTCCCACATCTGCCCCATTCCTGCTACAAACATCTTCTAAAGTTCTTCTCCATTTGTATTGCATTGTAATGTGATCGATTTAGTTCCTTGTTCTGTGAACTGGTGACCTCCATTTTATCTTATGAACAGTGCAGTGAGAGAAGATCGTTCCTCCAGTAACCAGGTTGTTCATGCCAAAAAATCAAACATTTCACCATTTTTATTAGTTTCACTGAGGCCTTGTTTCCCCATAACTACCTCCCTTCCAGGGTAGTTGCTCCCAGATTAGTATTCATATCTCCAGTTAATAGGAGGGCATATCTTTTAGGGACCTCGTCTATTAAGTTGTGTAGACGCTCACAGAAGTTTTCTTTTTCCCTTTGGCTAGCTTGATTTTCTGGAATATAACATTCAATAATGGACACTTTCTGGAACTTTGATGTAAACTGTGCTGTTATAATCCTTTCTGAAACTCGTACCCAATCTGTCAGACCCAGGCCATCTTGGTGTACATCACCGGCACTTGACAGCCCAGAATATAGTAGGATGACTAACTGAAAGTTTTGTCCTGGTGTTACCCATCTCATTCTTCTTAGGCCTAGTATATCTAATTTATATCTGTACATTTCTTTTGTTACTTGGGCCATTTTACCAGGCTCAATATTGTCCATCCATTCCATGTACAATTTTGGTGAGGGATTTAGAAGAAAGCAAATTTATCAGTGGAGTACTTTCCTTTGGGGTTTGGCCACTTTGCATCATCATCTCTCTTCTTAGGTCTGTTTGAACTGAGTTGAGTTGGATCGACTTTGTTGTACTGATCAGTAAGTATAGGTTTTCATAACGACTATTTTTTTTTTTTAATAGAAGCAGATCATTAGTTCACTCCTAACCTTTTACCAGGAGGGCTGGTGAACTGCCTTTAGTCAGGCTCCTTCTCCAGGTTACGCAATAGATACCCTTATTTGACTTGGCTGTGGAGTGAAGAATAAAATTTCGAAAAAGCACCAAGACACCTCGGAGCCTAATTCCAATTTGCTTTAAATGGTACTGAGGAGTCTAAGTGACTGAAGTGCTTTTGAAAATCTTGGCTCATCGTATTCTTAGAATGAGGAAACTCTCAAACAGTCATTGCTAAACTATCTGAATAGCCAACTTGCTTACTGCTGCGCAGCCGCACTTTCCTAAGTTGGTACTAGGAAAGATGGCCTATTCATAACCGCGCACCAAATACCTACGCAAGAACAAACAAACAATCAAAATAGATGTTGGCAGGATTTGGATACTTTCCACACATCAAAAATTGCTGCTTTGATTCCATTAATAAAAACCAGGTGCACTGCAATTTTGATATTGCTACAGCCTCTCTTTGAAATTAGACATTTTTAAAAGAGCTATCACAAGCCAAAAACACTGCTGAAAATATGTTTTCTAGGTCTAACTGAAAACTAAAAAATTTTACCAAACAAAATTTAATCCACTGTCTCAAATGTAGGGGAAGTTACATCCAAAAGAGGGACTTTTTAAAGAGAAGTTCAATAGTGATTATATCAACTGTAACTACTTCATGTGATGGTACAATAAAAAAATCCAAAATACCAACATTTCTTTTGGTCCCCCAGAAAGCAATGTTTATATTCTGTTGCTCCCAGAATTATTGCTGCAGCAGGTAAACACTATTTCAACACCTAACACCACAGCAACCATACAAATACCACAAAATGAAAAAGCCACAAGCATTGTAAGCTCTATTTCAAATACATGAAGAAAGATTAAATATAAATAAAAAACCTTTAATTCTTGTACAGTCAAAGCAAAAATTTTCATGTACAGTAAAAAAAATTTATCTACACACATTCTTCAGTGTGCTTGTGAAGGTAAACCTTCTAGCCCTATTTGAGCGATACATGTAAGAAGCACCTGTTTCTTTTGCCTACCTGTCAGTTGTATATGTAAACCCGACAAAAGGTAAATGTAATCCAGAAAAGCCAGTATGAGAACCTGGTGGCACAATTTCCTGCATAAAAAGAACATGAGTGAAAACCAAAGAATATTTAAAAATCTTAAGTGCTTTTTTGTGCCTTAATGCTCAGGAGGTCAGACTAGATTATCATAATGGTCCCTCCTAGCCTTAGAATCTATGAGTGTGGTATCAGAAGTGAACTTTTCTTAGAATGTATCAGCACACAATATGTAGTTATTCGTTGAGTACAACAATTTCCCACAGATCCAAAATCCCTTATCCCAAATATGGTCATTCATAATGCATTATACACATTGAAAACCCTCTTCTTATTCACACTCCATTTAAAGGACAATTCTGTATGACAAATCGAAAATGTAATACATTCGTAATAAGTTTTGGTTTTGCTTTTAAAAGACATTAAAAGTGAAAAGCGATTGGCCACCAAAATGAATGGTGTTAATATTCTAGCTCTTGTGCCGGACAACCCATCAAAATCAAACCCAGTGCTCCTGTGTGTTATGACTGCATACTTGCATGAGATAAGCTCATGTGAACATGGCATACCCTCCCTCCGCTCTTCTTGCCAAATTCATTCTTGTAAGCTATTAAGAGACTGAAATGGGGAAAAAATTCTATTCTCAAGTATTCAAGAAGCAGAAATCTTGTTAACTACAACCCAAAGCTGGCTCAAGAGGCAGAGATGAGTGAAACATGATCTCATGTGAATTGGATACATGTGATCATCAACTCAGAGCTTTGGGTGTGGCTTTGATGAGCAGCATATCATCTTACTCAGTGTTACATAACATTGCAATGCATATGCACAAGTGGGTGGACTTAAAAGTTGCAGGAGAAATGTAACTCAATTTCATGGCTTTTGTGGGTTAAAAAGCTTAACTTTGTTGCATTAGCATAGTTTATCAACTGTTATGCTTTAGATATTTTTATTAGAACAAAGTAGAAACAAGTTGCTCACATCTGAACTAGTAGTTTTTACTGTTGCTATACATACAGAAAGGCCATAATTTAATGTTTAAATGAAAGACTCACAGGATTCCTCAATACATCATCATCTACATCAAAGTTTGATGTGTCAGAAGGACTGCTAACATCTGGAATATAAGGTGCTTCTAGGTTTCGAATATTATCCCAATTAAGTCCTTTAAAAAATGCATGCGACTTGAAATCCTCTATTCCATTCTGTCCTAGTCGACATTCCCTACTACAGATAAGTCGCTGAATAAGGTCTTTTGCTTCTTCAGAAACATCTGTCACATGGGATGGAAACTGAAATCGTTCCTAGAAAAACAAAATAAACCTGATTTGAGAATTTTATACTGGAAAATTTCTGTAAAAAGGAAAAATACAATTTTTATAAGCTTTTTGGTAAAGAAGTTAAGTTCTAGACTATAGATATGACACTGGAAACTAATAGTTATAGCTACCATTTTCAAATCTATTATGAGCAACAGAAGTCTCATCATGATGAACGACAGAATCAAAGAAATGTAGGAGTGGAAGGGACCTCAAGACCATCAAATGAAGCCCCCTGCACTGAGGCAGGACCAAGTATACCTATAACGTCCCCACCAGGCGTTTGTCTAACCTGTTCTTAAAAACCTCCGATGATGGGGATTCCACAACCTCTCTTGGAAACCTATTCCAGTGATTAACTATCCTTATAGTTAGAAAGTTTCTCCTAATAGCTAACCTAAATCTCCCTTGCTGTAGATTAAGACAATTACTTCTTGTCCTACCTTCACAGCAGTTACTGTGCTCTTTACAACAGCCCTTGACATATTTGAAGGCCTATCAGGTCCCTCCTCAATCTTTTCTCAAGACTAAACATGCTCAGTTTTTTAAACCTTTCCTCACAGG
This sequence comes from Lepidochelys olivacea, assembly GCF_965140295.1. NCBI lineage: Eukaryota > Metazoa > Chordata > Testudines > Cheloniidae > Lepidochelys > Lepidochelys olivacea. Next base: position 108,376,935 of record NC_140416.1, read on the forward strand.
TCAGACTTGCTAAACCTTTTATCATTTTTGTTGCTCTACTCTGACAATTTGTCTACATATTTCTTAAAGTGTGGTGTCCAAAACTGAACATAGTACACTAGCTGAGACTTCCCCAATAGAGTGGGACAATTACCTCTTGTGTCTGATGTATGTTCATACACCCCGGAATAATATTAGCCTTGTTTGCAACTGCATTACACTGTTGGTTTATACTTAATTTGTGATCTACTATAACCCCCCAGATCCTTTTCAGCAGTACTATAACCTACCCAGTTATTCCCCATTTTGTACTTGTGCATTTGATTTTTCTTTCTTAAGTGTAGCACTTAGCACTTGTCTTTACTGAATTTCATCTTTTTGATTTCAGACCAGTTCTCCAATATGTCCAGGTCATTTTGAATTCCAATCCTGCCCTCCAAAGTGCTTACACCCCGTCCCAGTTTGGTGTCATCCACAAACTTTATAAGCATATTCTTCACTTCATTAGCCAAGTCATTAATGAAAATATTGAATACTGGACCCAAGACAGACCCCTGCAGGACCCCTACATAAGTCCTCCCAGTTTGATAGCAAACTATAGATAACTACTCTGAGTACAGTCTTTCAAACAGTTATGCATGCAACCTTATAGTAATCTCTATACCACATTTTCCTAGTTTGCTTCCAACCCTGATATTCTATTCTATGATTCTAATCCCTTACTAACATGAAGATATATCACATCTATAGCTTTCCCCCAACCCATGAGGCCAGTAACCCAGTCAAAGAAGGAAATTAGATTGGTATGGCATGATTTGTTCTCAACAAATTCATGTTGGCTATTATTTATTACGTTTTCGTCCTCTAGGTGCTTACAAATTGGGTTTTTAACAATTTTCCTGTACCTTCCAGATATCAAAGTTAGATTGACTGGTTTATGATTCCCCAGGTCCTCTTTGTTACTGTGTTTAAAAATTGGTATTACATTTGTCCTTCTCCAATCATCTGAAATCTCACCTATCCTCCATGAATTCTCCAGGACAGTTGTTAATGATTACTTCAGCTATTTCCTTAAGTACTCAAGGATGAATTTCATCAGGCCCTGCTGACTTGAAAAATCTAATTTATCTAAATAGTCATTAACCTGTTCTTTCCTTATTCCAGTTTATTTTCCTTCCTCCTTGTTGTTAATATTAATTGTGATAAGCATCTGGTCACTTTTAACCTTTTCAGTCAAGCCTGAAGCAAAACCTCAGCCCTTCTTGGTGTCAACCACTATTAGCATTCCTTCCCTGCAAAGTAAAGGACCTACACTTACCTCCATCTTTCTCTTACTCCTACTGTATTTAAAGAATCTCTTCTTGTAGCCTTTTATGTCCTTTGCTAAGGGTAACTCATTTTACAGTGGAACTTTATCCAATTTGCTAGCTTTTTCAAATCCATTCCCCCTCTGCTTTAATACATTATCAACTGGTTTTAATACACTGATTGTAAATACATTAACTGTAGGGTGAAAACTGAAGCTTTTAACTTTTAAATTTTATTTTAATTCTGTATGGCACACTAATAGAGTATGAAGCACTAGGAGCAGATCTTCATTGGTATACATTGTCACAGCTTCACTGGCCTATTAAGACTCTAACCCTTGATGTTTCCATTGCTTGCTAGAAACATGCATGATCAGGGTCTTAGAACTGTGGTTCTTTAGCTGACACCACTCTTTTAAAAATGTATTTTTATGATATTTTAAGTTTTTCCCCTTGACCCCCCAGTAAAAATATTTAGACTATATAATGACAAAAATCTGACTAAAATGTTTTGGCATGTATTAACATTCTGTGGTGGTTTTAAAGATTAAGAAATCTTACACAGAAAACAAAGCTGACTTCACAAGCACCAATAGCCTTTCTGAAAGCAAGTGATATTTGCCTTGAAATCTGATATGCTAATAAAAAATTAATTCCTAAAATATTAAATTTTGTTTTAGCTCTTTTCATTGTGGAGTGTTTTGGGAACTTTGTATTTAAACTGGCTTCACTTTAATAACTTTTGCTATTGAAATGGCTAGGAAAAGTAAGGTTGTGTAATAATTTTAAAGGTCAATAGTTCAGTACCAACAACATTAAGCCATTTAAAGCAAGCTATTTATTTATTTGTGTTGTGTATTATTTATTGCAAAAACAAACAAAAAACTATCAATCCTATTCTCAGATCTGAGATTTATTAATGAAAAATAATGTAATAGTAGGCTATGTCAATAGTAAACATGTAAGGAAAAAATGTGATTTCAGTATTTTTGGCATCTGTACTAATTCCATTTGACTTTTTATATAATAATTTGCATTATACATTTATGACAGCATATTTTAATCTTTGTCAAATATGAAGTCAAAGTCAACTTTAAAAAATCACACCTAAAATGTACCTACTATTTACAAATTCCCATTTGAAATTACTGTAAATAAACAATGAGGTGAAAATGTTTTTCTATTTTTAGTTTATTTACTTTATATATTTGACACTGTCTATGAACAGTAAGGTTTCACTGTTTACCCTGCCCAGCCTGTTAGTTTCCCCTTCAGTTTCTGTGGATCTTTTACTGTAACAACGAAGAAATTTAAATAAAAAGTTAAATGGGATTGTCAAACCACAAAAATTGGCAAAGTGTTCTGAGATAGCAAGACTTAGCTAATAGAACTTCAAGTTTAATTTTTAAATGGAAATTTTCAGTATAATCACATCTATGAACAAAACCCAAGACAAACTGCATTATTAAGACAGCAAGACCACAGAAACTACAAAAGCATTTAGAGGTATAAATGCCACAAAAATATCACAAAACTAACAAATCAAACAAGTTTCCAAGACTAGTTAAGATAGGACATGCCTCAATATACATATACTCAACTTAAAGACATTTTAAAAACAGAAATGAAACACTCAGTGGCTGTATCAGCTATAGGAAAACTGCCAGCGGTTTTGCATCAGCACTACCAACACTGTGAGCTCTAGTATAGGTAGGGCATGTCAGATCATTTAACTCTTCTGAGGAAGTCCCATTAGTAACAATTGCAGCTGTACCAATGCTGAAAAAAACAGCAACGAATTTCCTATTATGGAGGCACCCAAAATGCATCACCCTCTGCATAACTTTTCTCAAAAGGACACCAACCATGAGCTGTTTACGGTTTTGCTCTTCACTGTTCAAAATGCACTCAAAAGCTTACAAACAAAAATTTTCCTACCAGTTTTGCAGCTAACAGTGGCAAAAATCAATCTCTTATCACGCACATTTTCTTATTTGTACTGATTATCAGTGTAACAGAAAATGTGCCACCTGTGTAAACAATGTATTACTTAACTACTATTGCAGGCTCCAGAGTAAATATTTTATAGTGGGCCCCATAAACAGGGTGGCTGGTTTAGTTCTCGTTAATCTTTGCAAAATAAAAAAATAAGTGTTTAAAAATAAAAATCATAATTTGGAGGCCATCTTCAAATTACAACAGTAGTGATGGTTTTTCCATTTTTGTAAACTCAGAAAAGCTAACAGATTCCTTAACGCAAGCGGATAAGCCTATAAAACTACATTAATGTAAATAGAAACGTATCAAGGAATTATAACTACAGAATTATTGTCACCAAAAAAATCATGTTTTCTTTAAAGGTTGTCTACTTCTGCATAAATATTTTAATAATTATGTATGGTTTGATTATACTCCTTACTTCATGATTCATAATCTTCCCATAGGTTTCCACTAATGATTCTGCATAAAAGGGTGTTTCACCATACAGCATTTCGTACATACAGACACCCAGAGACCACCAGTCACATTCAGGTCCGTATTTTCCCATCCCATCTTCCATTGCTTGCAGTATCTCAGGGGAAATGTAGTCAGGCGTACCCACTGCCACAGAAGATTGTACCTTAAAAATAAACAAGCGTCATTCTGGAAGGCTTCCAGGCTTCCTCAAGACAGCATTCTTAATCATATCTTGTATTTTTGGCAGATGAAGACATTAGGAAATGCTTGTTTTTATAAAAAGGAAAAGAATTATCAATCATAACACTAAAAAGAACTAATGAATATGTACAGAAAATTCAAAACAAAAAGAGGCTTCAATAAAGTGGACTCCAATGCAACTTCATTTAATACATTTTTGGCAAAACATAGAAGTTATCAAAGGCAAATTTTGATTTCCCAGTGCTCTAACCGTGAAATGTATACTCTGTGCAGTAGGAAACTCAGAACCACCAAACCTGATGGGGTGAAAAAGGGAAGGGCAAGAGAAGACTGATGTAAACACCATTAAGACATGAAGAGAAAATGTTTTGCCTCAGTGTGTGTGCATGTTTAAGGATGGAAATGGCTGTCAAAGATTGGGGTAGGAAGCGAGGAGAGCAGGGGGCTACCAAGCTCCCACTCCATTTCCCATGCTCATTTGTGTGATTTGATTTGGAGGTACTGGAGGGAGTGTCCACTCTGAGTCTAGAGCTTGCTTTTTTGTGCGTCACGTGTTGGGGTGGATGGAAAATGTCTTAACGTGGTAGATTACAGGATAGGTGAATTGGATGGGATAAGGAGATGAGCTACTAAGCTTCAATATATCCACATAAAAAGCAAGTCTTGGGGATGGTGGCAGGTGTTTAGTTTTGTGCTCCTTTGGCAAATTCCATTGAGATATCTTGCAGCCAAGTTGGCATGGCTCATTCAAATCCCTTCTGCATATTATTTTGGATAACGCCAAGACAGATGCTTTAGGGTTGTGGAATGTCCCCAGGCTCTGGAATGTTTCAGTGACAGTGGATGATGCTACAAGCATTATTTTGTCATGACTGGTTCCACTGGATACTCATCACACCACCAGCATTGCACAAAACAGAGATGGGGCATTAGCTGTGATATTTGTATCAAATTTGCAGTGTACCAGATGGCCAGCTAGCATATCCTGGTTCTTTCTTTTGTCCAGAGGCACTTTCACAGTGATTCCCAGGAGCTCAAACACCTTGGGTGCAGACTGGAGAAGAGCTGGGAGACATCTGAAGTCTGATTTAATGCCTGAGGATTTTATGCCAAGTCTATAAAGATTTCTGAATGGGGCCAAGAGATGTTATTTGTTCTGAGCTGTAGACATTGTGAGCAACTGTACAACTCAACTCTTGGGTGGGACATAGCCCGATTAATATAGGCTGCCTCAATTCACCTGCTGTTACAAGTTTGTTTCAACCTTTACACATAAGACAAACCGGCTCATAGTGAGGGGGGCTTTGAATCTTTTAAATCTAAGAGCTGTGGGCTCCTGATGTATTCCCTCTTCTCTGCTAGTTTGATTGCCTTGATTTCTGATTAGTTTTTCCCAGGATTTCAAGGTTACCTGAAGGTTGTAGCCTGTGGCTGTAATTCATATAATCAATAAATAATCATTAACAACACTTTTAATGTTTAGATATTCCGTAACACCAACAAGAAATTCAACAGCTAGCAATGGAATGGTTGATGAGCAGATGGGTATAACTAATGCATATACACACTTTCATGTAGTCTCTATAAAATACTATATATACGCAAAATGTATGTAAAAATGTACATATTTTGATTTTACCTCTTTCCCCCTCCCTTGGAATGCTGAAAGTCTTCCTAAGGTATATCTACACTGCAGCCAGGGGTGGGAATGGCAGCTCATGAAGAAGTACCTGTGCTAGTCTAATTAGTTCACTAAGAATAGAAGTGAGGACACGACGACTTCTGCACCAGCTGCACAAGTGAGTATGTACCTGGGGAAAGCAGTGCAGGAGTGTCAGATGGGCTTGTGTAGCTGGTGCTGAAGCCTGCAGCACAACAACCTCACGTCTATTTTTAGCAAGCTAGCTAGAGAGTACAGCTAGCACGGTAACTTCTACACAAGTTGCCATTCACATCCCCAGCTGCAATGCAGATGCGCTCTTAGGCTGCAGACTCAAAGAGCAAGGCACCTACTACAAAGACCCTGAATAAAATTTTACTTTATACATACAGTGCCATCTTCACTCATCTTCAAGCATGATCCAAAGTCTGCCAGGCGTATATGGCCATTCATGTCCAAAAGAACGTTATCAGGCTTTATGTCCCTGTTGTATTAAAAGAAATAAAGTGATGTCAACACAGTACAAACATGAAGCCAAATGTTCTCACTGAAGTATTGGCTCCACTGAGAAAACACCAATATAAATTAATGTAGAAGTTAATCACCTATTGAAAGAAAAATTATTTACTACATGGATGGTGTTCAGTTTATGTCTGGCTATCAGTTAAGTGCAGGGTATGTAGTAAGTTCAGAGAAACTTAATACTATGCCTGCAGCTGTACTACCCAGGTCTTTGATTCTGTCAAACCTGCAATGGTCAGTATTTGAACTGGAGAATTATGATAAAACCAAGTGATGCAGAAAGTTAGTATGAAGAGGTGATTCATATACTGTCTTGAAGAGCACCAATGTCTCAGCATAGTATTCTACAGGGAAAGTAGAATCTTTTGTATTTTCCAACTATCCTGACCAAGTTCTAATCTGGGTACAGTTTTTCTGCCTCCCTAAACCCCGTTATTTCAATTCAAGACCATATTCTTCACTTCCTGTCCTCTGCTTGTCTAGTACTGCAGTGCTCTATTAAAACAGCTGCTCTGTTATAGCCCAGAAGTAAGGTGTGTTTTAGGAGGTTGTGAAGTGATTCTTGCGTGTATATAGCATCTGAAGTGCTTTACACGCCTACATGAGCAAAGAGGCTATAAACAAGTTTAAGAAATGTATTAATAATAAGAGTATCAAGAGACGGCCAAAAAACAATAACAAGTCTCCTAAACTACACAATACCACAACTTGCTAGGTAACATGTGTATAGTTGTGTATAATATGCTGTTGTTACTAAAGGAAATGAACTACAAGTTCATTTTTGCTCTAGCTCATAACCGGATATTCTTCGACCGGTAATGTGGTCAAAATGTTAATGAATGGGCATAATGTAAATTTAATTTCATTTAATCTCAAAATTAATCATGTTTTCCTTCATCATTTTGTACTCACTCATCTTCACATCCACTTAAAAGTATTGGCAAATAAAATGGCTGTAGCACCGAGGAAACAGAAGGTAGTGCTGAAACTTAGTGGTTAAGGCAGGCAGGCATTCTCTACAGATATTTCCTTATAAGTTCTCTCAAAGAATCTTAAAAAAACAAGCCAGTGTGCAAGGGGAAACACAAAACCTAACAGTTTTTAAATGATTTTCTGAATTTAGCCGTATAAAGAACATCTAACAGATGTACAAGTTAAAATGCACCGCCTTCCTCCCTTTATGTCAGTGTCATCCGCATCAATTCAGCAATATACCCCAATGTGCACTCTGCTAGTACGTCGTGGAACATCACCCCTCCATAGAATTTAGCTGGGTATGTGAGCTGGGCTATAAAATGAATTTAACTTTAAATAATGAGGCACTGTTTTCTTTAAAAAAAACAACCAAACACCTTTCTATATTGGGATATATATTTAAAGAAAACTGCACATTATCACAAAACAAAATGCTTTACTGCTGTAAATTAGTCCCAGCTACCTCAGCTATGCCCCAGGTCCACCCAATCCTCCACTCCTCCAAACAAAGTCCTGTACCCTCTATCCACTCTGGCCAGCTCCACCTCCCCACACGGGTGACGTATAGCGTAACTATTCATTTTGTGAATTTAATGTTTAAATTTGTGATACTTTAATTCCCCTCACTCCAGCTCATATGGAGGGACAGGGCGAGGGGCTCAGACCCCCCAAAAGAAGCAGAGTCCCCCAGACCTTAGAACAGACAGCAGACTGGGTGAACTCAGACCCCTGCAGAGGGGTAGGGTTTCTCCAGATCCCAGGCGCGCACACACAGAAAGGGAAAATTCAGGGCTGTCAGGCTCCCCACCCCTTAACCCCCAACCTCCTCTCCTACCTCTCACATTCTCCAACTCCTCATCTTCTCTCCTCCCATTCCCCCAATCCCTACATCCTTCCCCTTGCCTGAACCACCCCAACACTTTTTCCCTCCACAGGCACCCATTCGTCCCACTCCCCAGCCTGGAACAACAGCTTTGAGAAATGTATCTCATTCCTGCCAGTTCCCGTGCCCCTTCCCCAGTGCCGGAGATTTTCTGATGTGTCAAACATACCTCTTCTCAGCTCCCCACATCCAGAGGGGCAGGCCTTCCCAGATCCTGGCTCACAGAAGTGGAGTTAGGGAGGCAGGTTAGACCCCCAACTGATGGGCAGGGCCCCCAGATCCTAGCACACACGAGGAGGGACATAGAGCAGGGCTCAGACATCGCACGGGGGCAGTGATCTCCTCACATTCCAGGAGGGGATTAGGGAGTGGGGCTCGGAACCCTTCCAGAACCTGGCTCACATGAGGGCGGCAGGGAAGGAGGGGTCACCCAACCCTGCAGATGGGTTGGGGCCCCCAGATCATGGCACACACAGAAGGGGAATGTGGGGCTGACAGGCATCCCAACCCTATTCTCCCCAGTTCCTCTTCCCTGTGTCTCACACCTTCCCATAGACCCCTCCCCTGAGCATCCCCTGATCCCGCAACCCCTCTGCCACTATGCTCACCTACTCTTACACCCCTACTCACCATCCCCTCCCAGTAAGCATTTGCTTATCTCATTTTCTTTTCAAAATCATTTCAGTGCCTTCTGAATATTCTGCTGTACTCAGATTACACTTCCCAAAATAAAAATCCCCCTTTCATCGGAGGTGGATTGGAGTAACATGCCTATTTATTTAACTCAAATTTCTGCCCCGGGTTGGATTTGAACTCTCAGTGCCCTGGGTGTTCTTGGTTTCGATGACTAACACTCTCAGAGCCACCCAAATCCTGCAATGTGCAAGTAGTTTTTCAGATAGTTAGCCTGTCTCTCTGCACATGCTCTGTATAATCCACTTGGTGCATGAGCAGGCCTGTGAGCCTTAGTGTGCCTAACTGGAAAAGCAAGCTATTTTTCAAACACTGAAATCTGAATGCTCCCAAAGGGCTGGTGGGTGTCTCACACTCTGCTGGAGTAACCCTCAAATGTTTGAGGCCCTGATGAAATATCTGAGCCTTCACTGGATCTCTATTTATGAGCAAAACATTTGCTAGAACGTGTCAACTTTAAGAAAAATCTGTTTTTTTTCCAGGGGCTGCCTTGGGAACTTTGATCAAATGACCCCAACATTGAATCACTGACTGTACCCTCACATCCCCATGAGGCACACCAAAATACAAGGCAATCTGATTAACTGCACGGATTTTTAGAGCACTTAAGACAGTCAAGGTTTAAACAGAAAGCTAGTCTTAACTAAACACTTTTGTTTTGTTTTAAAACAAACATTCTTACTTTAGAGCCTATAGGACTAAAGTTTAAAAACGCAATATTAAAACCCTTCCTCTATCTCAAAGTAGGACATACTTTACAGTTTCATTGGCTTGCTCCAGAGGGCCAAGTAGATTCAAGCAATCTTTATGGCTAACAGAGAGCATACATTCTCTAGAAAGGATATACGATGTACATATCAATTCAAACAGCATCACAGAAGATTATTTTTCACATGCATGGTTTTATTTTCAGCTTTCAATAATGACAACTTTGGTGTATATCATTTCAAGGGAATTAAATGACTGACTGTGGCTAAAGGCCTGATGGTTATGCCTACAATATTATCGCTTAAATATACACTGTTGATAGTTCAAAAGTGCAGTATTTTCTGTTAGAACTCTCTAGATCCCTTATGTGTATCTACACACACAGCTAACTGAATGATATCATTGCCTTACAACACTCCATACTTTACAACTTCACATTTATCAGAAACAAAGTACAAGGTCAGAACATAAAAACAATGGCAAAGGTTTTCTGTACTAATGTCACTGCTTTTTCATGACTAACATACTAAATGTTAAGTCTGAAAGCAAGTGTCAAGAAGAGCAATTCTCCTTTGAACAAGATTCTCACTATGCTGAACAAAACATTTATCATGTGCTTCTTCCTAACAGCACTCCTGTTTACCAAAGGCTTTTCTGGAACCTGCATTTTTTAGAGTAACCTAACAATAAGGAAGTGTACAAAGTGTTCTTTGCTTTCCTGACTAATTTCCTCCCACAGTCAGAGGAAGGAAGGTTATTTTCTTAACCATTTCAGAGTGTGAACTAACAACTGATAACTCAAGCTTTTTACATTTTCAGCATTGCTAAATGTTAGAATAGGCTGAGTTGGAATATACACCTATACGTAAGACGCACAGACACCAACATCATAACATTTTACAAACAGTTAATACAGATAATACAGACAGGTAACCAACAGTTATTATAAAGGGTCCATTCTAAATATTTTCCTGCATGATACATCTACTGAATTTATTTATTCAGAGAAGCTTCACTAAGATGCATCTGATTTTGCCTGAATTTTCTAGCTGGGTTGAACTGAGGCATTAAGTCATCAAGTGAATTGCCCAAAGTAAACTACAGGTGTGGCTAACTGATCACTAAACCCCTTATTATTTTAAATTCTTTAACTACTAAGCCAACTATTTTTAATCAAATTACATTTCACCACCTCTAAAATTGGTCATTTATAAACTTGATGTATTGAGTTAAAAGTTTAAATAGGAATAATTAGCAAACAGCCCTATAAATTTGCCTGATATGACCACTGTATGTGCAGTTAATTCTGCGTTGACACTTTCAAAATTGGGCATATGCATAATGAAGTGGATATTTTACCTGTGCACATAATGCAGCTGATGAATGGAATGTATAGCAAGCACCATTTCACCAATGTAGAATTTGGCCATATCTTCAGGAAGCTTGTCTTCAAACTTACTGAGAAGTGTCAGCAAATCACCACCCACATAGTAGTCCATCACTAAATACTAAAAAACAAGAGAAATATGATTAATGCATGCTTGAGTCAGAACGGATAAATACAGCAATTAAATACAAGTAGCTCATTGTGGAACAAGAAGGATGTAAAAAGAGGTTGTGGAAAAAGTGTGTCTGTGAAGAAGGGTCAAAATGAGCACTTTTTATGAACAAGTTACTATGAATTGTCTATTTTGCTGCAAGTATTTCTAATTTTCTTTAATATAATCATAGTAAAAACATTAGCTCAACACATTCTAAACTATCTCAGATATGGTCATTATCATAAAAATGAGCAGAGAGAATATACAGCAGAGGGCAACCAAGACAACGATTTATGACTATCTAGCTTAGTTATAAAGAGAAGTGACAGAAACAAGGCCCATTTTCTTTAGGGAATTGGTTTTTGTGAGGTTCTGCACTAATTTAACAAAACAAAAACAAAAACCTTAACAAAACCAAAATCACGACCAAATCTAGCATATTAAGTTTCAAAGTGTGAGGATTCATATGGCATGAAAAAGAGGAAACTAGTTTAAAATCTATTTATGTACTGGAGAATTAATTTTAAATCCCTTTACACATCACAACATTAAATCCCTGTGTAGTCTGAACAGGAAACACTGGATTCTTCTAGTGGAATATGAAACTTTTGGAATGAGGAACAAATAACATTTGCAATTAAATTCTTGTTTAGACAAGAAGTATGTTTGGATTATAGGCATATTTTTGTGGTGTTGATAAGCCTGTGAGCAACAACAAAAATATGAGCCTAGAATATTCATTTTATTCTACTAAGCATTTGCTGCAGAAAACCAACTTTCTCCACAAATACTACTTTGACTGATAATGAAGGGAGCTCAATTTGCGTGAAATAAGTAAGTTAGTGGAGTAAAAGATGCTTTTCTAAACAAATACTTTCAATGAATTTAGTGCTCATTAAATAGATTGGAAGCCCTTGGCCTTGTGTATGCTAACATTTTTCTTAAAATTCCTTACCACTGTATTACCGTGGTTGGTAGCAAGAGGAGGGGCTTGCTAGAGCACAGGCCAGCATTTTAGCCACTGTGAACTAGAGTCACAAAAGTGCTCTAAACACCAAGCTACAGAGTCATTCTCATGCTTGCTCTCTCTCCCACGTCCCCCCCCCCCAAATGATTCGTTCATTATTTATCCACAATGGACCGCAGACATTATTTTAAGTTATTTTTTGACACTCTCCCCACCTGAATTAGAATCTAACCCATGACCTAGGGACCGATGTTTATATTTCCCATTACCAATTCAGAGCCATTCTGTCTGACCCTTCTTCCCACCCAGTGGCATAAAGTGTTAGCAATGATCTTGCTTATCCTCAGTAACAGACTTTTACTAAAGTAAATACTTAATTCTGTTGCTCATGGTAGAGCAATCTGAATTCCATTCAGTTCCTGAAGGAGGGAACAACAGACTCCCTTCCTACAAGGGAAACTGATTAAGTCAGCAAGACCATAAAGTAAAAGGGAAGGCAAAGGGTAATTGCCTTTTTATTTACTCAAAACTTTTGTTGCAGACAAAAGGACACCCCAAAAGGTGTATACAGTGTTGTAGTTCTGTTGGTCCCAGGATATTAGAGGGACAAGGTGGGTGAGGTCATATTTTATTGGACCAACCTCTGTTGGTGAGTGACAAACTTTTGAGTTTACACAGAGCTCTTCTTCAGGTCCTGTATCTCTCAGCAACAGAGGCTGGTCCAATAAAAGGTATTACCTCATTTACCTTGACATCCCAAAAGGTGTCTGTCTTGACATTGCCCTCCACACAACTGTTCATGGATAGCTTAACCCTAGGGCAAATATTTGCTTATGCTGACAATGGACTGTGTGTGTAACTTGGCAATTTCTGAATGTGCATTGGGAACAGTGTGTTCAACACAAAGATAAATTTACATATGAATGTACATCCTACTCTGTGTATTCAATGTCCAGATTCCCAGTGTCTTTCTGCAAGGTAGTTTTATTTATAAGTTCAAATGTGCTTGAATCTGGAACATGGAGTGTTCTTCGAGAGAATTAACTGTTTGAATTTTCTTTTTCAAATTGTGTGTGTTTCATAAACCATTATGTGATGTTTCACCTACCCAAAATATACTTCATAAAGTAAACAAAGGGGTACTTACAAATGACCTTTGTTCCTAAAACGGTCTCTATGAAAAGCAATCAGAACCACCATAAAACCATTATAAATCTAACATTCCAGGTAAGACCATCTCAGAATTTGTAGTAGGGAAACATTCTTAGTATCTGTCCCAGAATACTTAGAAATTGCAGCAATGGAATGTGTGGACATCTGGCATGGGCATTCCTGTTCATACAGTCCATGCTAGTGTGAGAAAAAGCTAGAGGAATTCAATTTTTGCAAACTAAGGAACTAGTAGGAAAAACTTCCTGCTATTTTAAAGGTTTATGAATATTTCCATGACAAGCACATTTTTTTCAAGTTTCATAAAGTACATGCAAACAATTTGCTGCATGCAAGCTAAATGTACTAGAAGATGAGATCAGTGTAAACAATAAACAGGATCTCAAGACCTGAAGAGTCACTGTTGATTAAAAAAAACTATTTTAGTAAGTAAATACTCTAGAGATTAACACATTGTTCAATATTTATTTCACCAATCCTTAAATAAACATTGGGAACACTTTAGTCAATTTAAAAGTAGTCTTATAAAGTTCTACTCCTCTCATCAGCTGAAATACTAGGTTGTAATTTCCTACAGCAAAAGAGATGTTACTTCTCCTTTTCCTAATATTGGAATTACTCCAGTATCACATAAAGCAGGGGTCTCAAACTCAATTTACCTTAGGGCCAGTGCCAGTCCTCAAATCCTCCCAGCCGGCCAATAATGTCACTCATGCCACACAGAACCCACCCCCAACCCCCCCCCCCACACACACACAACTGCCTCAGGCTCTGGGAGGGAGTTTGGGTGGGAGGAGATCTGGGGTAGGGGATTGGGGTGCACGCTCTGGGAGGGAGTTTGGGTGCAGAAGGGGTGAGAGGTTGGGCTCTGGGAGGGCATTTGGGGTGAGGGAGGGGGTCTGGAGTGCAGGCTCTGGGAGGGAGTTTGGGGGCAGGAGGGGGGTGTGGGAAGGGGGAGGGGTTGCAGGCTCTGGGAGGGAGTTTGGGGGCAGGAGGAGGAGGGGGGTGCAGAGCTTATCTGGGGCTCCAAGGTGGGGCAGGCCGGGGGGGGCCTCTGCACGCTGCTGCCCCCAGGCACCGCCCCCGCAGCTTCCCATTGGCCACAGGAGCTCTCGGAGCAGGGGCAGCGCACAGAGGCACAGCCCCATCCCGGGGTCGCAGGGAGGGGCCAGCAGACACATGGAGCAAGCAGGCAGAAGCCATTCAGCTCTGCTGCACTGCTGGTGGTGGGCTGGGCCCTGGGCCACTGTAAATCACCTGTGGGACGTGTGGGGGCAGAGCTCCTGGGGGCGGCAAGCAGGGCTAAGAGAGAGACCTGGCTCCAAAATTGCTGGAGCCCCACGGGCCACATTGGGGAGGTTCTTGTGTCGCAGATGGCCCGCAGGCTGGGAATTTGAGACCCCTGACATAAAGTCTGCTTTATATCATTAACAGAACCAATAGATACTAATAGGTTCTGTATTTAATGCAAAACTGAAAGTATAACACTGTAGGTTAAATTAGAGTGCATCAGAGCAGGTTTCATGGGTCTTATCTGAACTAGAAAAACTGCCAACAATGGAGTAGCTGCCTGGTGCCAGCAATAATGTAACAATTAGCTTAGACAAACACTCAAACACACTTATCACCATGTCACAATAACCTGCTCTGAGTATGACAGTAGAAAAAGTGTCTGAGCCCCACCTTCACTGGTTCAACTGCACCATTACTTGCTGTTGCTGTAATATGTGTACTAATTTTTCAGTGTAGATGCACCCTTTGAGGCAGCACAGTAGAACGTTACCCAGAAGCACTGCAGTTTGGAAAGGCTTCAGGTGTAGTTAAAGGAACAATTCTGTAAAAATGCATGGGTTTGAAGGCCGGGTGCAGACTGGTCAAGACTGAACACTGAGCCTCAGCTCAGAGAAGCTGTGCTAGAGGGGCATTCGATTGATGGTACATCTACCCTTATGGCAGAGTACAAAGTACAGATACTGCACTCCCACTAGCATGGCTATCAATAGCAGCGTAGACTGAGGCACAGCTTAGCTGAGTAGACTGCCCTATGCACCTGAACCTGAGGGTACAGACCCTACATGTCTCTCCACATGCCCAAGCAATGCCTCCCATGTCTACACTGCTGTTTTCAGTTGTATAGTGTCCTGCTGCTTCCCCATTGCCAGAGCCTTTCCTTACCATAGAGAAAGGCCCGCTGCTGGAGCTTTTTCCCCAGAGAAGCACCCTAACCATTGGGCTAAATGTTACAGAGAAAGCTGCATCATTACCAACTGCTCCACCTCCCATTTTGTAAAAAACATCTCAGTCCCAAAAAAGTGTTTTTTGGGGTTGAAATTATCCAGTGAATTCACGTAACATTTCATGAGTAATTTTGGTTAGCCAAAAAATGTGTGTTTTTTGGTGAATTTACTATTCACTGAAACACCCCACCCAGCTCTACTGTCTTCATGTTTCAATCTATTGTAATTGGTCACGGCCCAACCAGCAGTCCATGACAGAATACAAAATGGTAACTGTGAATGTCTACTGTATAATCCTCAATTTGGCTAAAAATTTCTAATGTGAATACATTTTTTTTTCTTCAATGAATCATTGCAGGTAATATGCAAAAAAACTGAAGATGTAATCCACTGAAATACTGATGCATAATATCTGCTACTTAATATTTTTAGGGCATGGAGGTAATGTTTTTCATCATTTTTATTGACTTTTTCCAATATAAAGCTAAGCAAAATATTTCAAATAAAATTAACTGATTTATGACAATGTTAGTGGAATAAAACTGATCTCTGTCATTTATAAAATGCTATGAAGAAAGTCTCAGCTCAAAAAACAAATTTTTGCACATTTTAAACTGTAGAATAAAGTAAAATTAAACTTCATAGGAACTCTCACGGAGTCACTGTCAAGGTAAAGAATATCTACAGAATCAATATATCATTTTATTAACAAGTTATTCACAAATTAAATTTATATCTAATATACTGTATTTCATAGTAGATCAGCATATTTTAGATGATTTACATGGGACAATTAAGTATACTCTAAAACTACCTTAATTTTGTTTTCAGTGTCCTACAGTTACATTAAGTCTTCTGAAGTGTTTTTATGTAAGGGAAGAACAAAGATGAAGTGTTGCAGCAAGAAACAAAGAACTGATTTATTGCTCTAAAACCCTCAGACTTATCAGAAATAAGTTTGTTTTTAACGTAAGTAACAAAACTTTTGTATTTAATGGCGAAGCAAACATACCAAATAGTTCTCATCCTGAAAGGCATAGTGCAATGTAGTAATCCACTGACAATCTCCATTCATCAAAACATTTCTCTCTTCTCGAAAACAAGCTGTCTAAAGAAACGAGGAAAAAAGGCATCGTCACAGTCCATAAGTCGTCTTTGCAGGATTCATACATATGCATGTTTTATGGGATTATTTAAAATTTCTACACAGAGGTCTCTAGTCATTGGAATTTAGTCTGCACGAGTGATAAGCCAGGGAAGCTCTGCAGCAGGCTTCTGTGGTTAGGCATCCACTCCTCCTAATCCAGAGTGCTACCTTTTTAAAAACAATTTAGCTTGAGCCACTCAAGTCCTTTCTTCCCTTATGTACTAAAAAATGTTTTCACCCCACCACAATCTGTAGCAAAAGGACAACTGCATATGAGGATAAAACCTGTGTGAAAATATATCTATGCAGCCACAGTTTAATGGGTCAGTTTCTAACAGTACCTCTAGTGAGGGCCTCAGATAATATAAACCAGGCAGGAAATCTACAAAAATCCATATAGTTTCCCACACTAATATTCTGCATAAAATACTGCACTTTTCAGGAGTCTCCCAGTATTTCGGAGTAACATTTACAAAATAATTTGCACGAAAGATTATCACAGCTCAGCTCCATATACGTTTACATACAACAAATCTCATTACATTTTTAGGAAGAAGACTCACCTTGAGTTTATTAATGGCTTTCTTGGCCCAAAATACTGGTCAAGACCGAGTCCCTGGGGTTGTTTTACCACGATAAATTGAGGCTGCCATTATCCATATATTCTTTTTATTTCCATTCCCCATCATCAAGCACTTGCGCTCTGGATAAGAGTGTTTCTACTGGTTCTGATCTATGAATTGTCCAACAACGTGCACTGAGGAAACACCTAGGAATCCCACACTTCACCACCCTCATCCTAGAGGCCTCACTATTACAATGTTTGTATTTGAGTTTTCCAAGAGAAAAGTCTTAACTGTTTTTTTGAGTGGAGAAACTTTCCAGCGGAAGTGGAATATACTACGGTCAAGTTGGGACAATTAAGTTACACAGTGGGCATACAAACAGAACCACTCACGTGCAAGGTGAATCATTATATGTCTATATTATGCTGTGAATTAGAATGTCATTTATGCTAATACTTCCAGGTATAAACACTTATTTGGTGAAATTCTCTGGCCCATGTAATTCAGGAAGTCAGACTAGATGATAAATAGTGGTTGCATCTGGTCTGAAGGTCTATGAGTACATTGCTATTTTCCCAGTTTCCAGAATTAGATATTTCCATATTTTAACATTCTTAAAACAATATACTTGAAATACACAACTGAGTCCACCCAAGTAACAGTCAGACCCACTTAACTGAAACAATTGCTGGGAACAGATTTAAGACAATGCAATTTGTTGACTAAACAATGGATAAAAAGGCACACCTTGTCTATGTAGGAGCATACCTAGTCTTGCCTACCAGCCTATCTACAAGTGTTTGCTAACAATTTTCCGCATGTTGCCCTTTGTTCACTTCAGACCATCTTGCTCCTTTTACAGTTGATATAAAAACTGGTATTAACCAGATGCACTTTGCTATGTTTAATGAATTATACAATGTTTCTACAGTTCATAAAATAAATCAACATACAACCAGCACAATGCATTCATTGAACCTCTGATAACTGAATGAAAAATTACCTAATGTCTGTTTTGCAGTAAGGTGTGTCAGTTAAGAGGCTATCTATTGTGTACTTAAAGGTTTCATTTTAAAGTTGAAGGGTTTACAACAAATAAAAATGAAAGCTTCCCACATGCTTTATGAACTCAATATGCAGGTTTTGAGAAATCAACTTATTTGCTTGCCTTGTGCAGCAGGTGGTAATCAGAGGCAGGCAAAAAGAAAAAAGGTGCTGAGTGACCTTGCTTTACGCACTGCTCCATTTCCAAGGGGAAATCAGTGAGCACAGAAACTAGCTGGAATGGCTACAGCTTTCCCTAGAAAGGAATAGGGACACATAGGAGGAGATGGCAGAATTACTGCTCAGATTCTGGTTCCTATGCAGATTCCACATCTTCACCTCTTGCCTACCCCAGAAGCCACTCTACCAGATGCTCCTGACTGGGGCGGAGGTAAGTCAGCCAGGTAGTGTGTGCAGGTCATATATTGCTTCCTATATTTTCCTCCTCTTCTCCCACTTAGGACATGTCTACATGAGAAAATTACAACAATGTAATTCAACTGGTGTAGAAACTGATTAAATTGGTGCAATCCTGTATGTGGACACTAATTTTGGATTAAAAATGCCTCACAGTGATTTAGTTTAAATTAGGGATGTCGATTAATCACAGTTAACTCACGCGATTAACTCAAAAAAATTAATCGCACTGTTAAACAATAGAATACCAATTGAAATTTATTAAATATTTTTGATGTTTTCTACATTTTCCAAATGAAATCAATTTCAATTACAACATAGAATACAAAGTATACAGTGCTCACTTTATATTATATTTTATTACAAATATTTGCACTGTAAAAATGATTAACGAAAGAAATAGTATTTTTCAATTAACCTCATACAAGTACTGTAGTGCAATCTCTTGATCATGAAAGTGCAACTTACAAATGTAGTTTTTTTGGTTACATAACTACACTCAAAACAAAACAATGTAAAACTTTAGAAGTTACAAGTCCACTCAGTCCTACTTGTTCAGCCAATTGCTAAGACAAACAAGTTTGTTTACATTTATGGGAGATAATGCTGCCTGCTTCTTCATTACAATGTCACTTAAATGTGAGAACAGGCATTCGCATGGCACTGTTGCAGCTGGTGTTGCAAGATATTTACATGCCAGATGCGCTAAAGATTCATATGCCTCTTCATGCTTCGGCCATCGTTCCAGAGGACATGCTTCCATGCTGATGACGTTCGTTACAAAATAATGCGTTAATAAAATTTGTGACTGAACTCCTTGGGGGAAGAATTGTATGTCTCTTGCTCTGTTTTACCCACATTCTGCATATATTTCATGTTATAGCAGTCTTGGATGGTGACCCTGCACATGTTCGTTTTAAGAACACTTTCACTGCAAATTTGACAAAACACAAAGAAGATATCAATATGAAATTTCTAAAGATAGCTACAGCACTCGACCCAAGATTTAAGAACCTGAAGTGCCTTCCAAAATCTGAGAGCGATGAGATGTGAAGCATGCTTTCAGAAGTCTTAAAAGAGCAACACTGATGCGGAAACTACAGAACCCAAACCACCGAAAAAGAAAATCAACCTTCTGCTGGTGGCATCTGACTCAGATGACGAAAATGAACATGCGTCGTCCTACACTACTTTGGATCATTATCGAGCAGAACCCGTCATCAGCATGGACGCATGTCCTCTGGAATAGTGGTTGAAGCATCAATGGACATATGAATCTTTAGCGCATCTGGCATATAAATATCTTGCAATGCCGGCTACAACAGTGCTATGCAAACGCCTGTTCTCACTTTCAGGCGACATTGTAAACAAGAAGCATGCAGCATTATCTTCTGCAAATGTAAACTAACTTGTTTGTCTGAGCTATTGGCTGAACAAGAAATAGGACTGATTGGACTTGTAGACTCTAAAGTTTTACATTGTTTTATTTTTGAATGCAGGGGTTTTTTGTACATAATGCAAATATTTGTAATCACAATAAATATAAAGTGAGCACTGTACACTTTGTATTGTGTTGTAACTGAAATCAATATATTTGAAAATGTAGAAAACATCCAAAAATATTTAAATAAATGATATTCTATTATTGTTTAACAGCGTGACTAATCACACAATTAATCGCGATTAATTTTTGTAATCGCTTGACAGCCCTAGTTTAAATTCATTCCTTACTACTTAAGGAATTAGTACTTCTAAACTAATGTAGTTAGATCGGTACAATTTCACTGTGAAACTGGTGGTGCTGAAAAGTTATGAGAAAAGTCAGGAGAATAGCAACAGCCACTTCCCCCTCAAGGGAGTCTGTGAAGAGGAGCCTGCATGGACTGCTGGAAGGAGGTGAGTTTATCAGGCAACCATTATCACATGCAGCGGTGAAGAGGTGTCTAAGAGGGGTGGGGAACTTGTTCACTGGGGATGGATGGAATATTAGCGTGTGGTGGGCCATGTATTTTCTCCTGCGCTGGTAGGCTCAGGCCTGGTCTATGCTTAAATTAGATCATCCTAGCTACATTGCTCAGGACTGTGAAAAATGTCATGCCCTGAGAGACATAGTTAGATCAACCTAACCCACACTGTAGATGCAGCGAAGTCTATAAAGATTCTACCACTGATGTAGCTACTGCCTCTCAAAGAGGTGGATTAACTACATCTATAGAAAAACCCCTTCCACCAACGTAGGAACCATCTATACTATAGCACTGCAGCAGCTGTAGTGTAGACATGACCTTAGCCCTCAGCAAGGTGGAGTCGGGAAAGCTTTCAAGCCCTCTTGTTGCTGTGTAAGTATTTACATAGTTAGACCTCTTTCCTCAACAGTGCCCTGCGCTGTTCGTGAGCTGCATTTTACTTTACACAGATTTATGTAACATTATAAGATACTGTGACTTGCATTTTGCCAATATAATAGCAATTACTCTAAGTAGGCCAGAGCATATGTTATTTTGGATAATTCCTCTCAATAGGACCTCTAACCACTATTTATTAATTTGTAAAGTTCCTATTAGATTAGCACATGTATGTGCTTTTTGGAAACAAATGAATAACTTCTAAAGAAAACTACTAACATCTTTCAAATGCTTTGTTTACACAGCTATCTACTCACCTACTTTTATTTCTGTGTTTCCAGAATATTAGTTAATTGTCTTTAGTAATGCAAATCCAAATACAAATTGTAGGATACACTTCCTGAAGGCTTGTTTTTCAAATATAAGAACAAGTTCGTTTTCAATCTTTTTTTTTTCCACATAGTCATAGCAACAGAAATCTGAGGCTTCCATGTAGTCTAACTTGCTTTTACTGTAAACAAAAATCTGGCCAATATAATTCAGGGTAAAAACTAGGGCAGACTGTCTGGTAAACGAATACACAGTAATGCTGAGAACAACAGATGCCTGGAAGGGATTGTCAGACTTGATTGCATTAAAGCAGCTCACTTTCTTTAAAAAAAAAAAAAAAGGAAAGAAAAGAAGCAGCACCTCCTATACTCATGAAATAATTCTTTCTAATCTGGAAGAGCTTCAATGTAATTTTCCCTAATGCCATTTTTTAAAGTTCTCTGTATTAGAAAACATAGTCCTTACCTCTGCCCTTTTAAGCATTTCCCATTTATTTAGAATTTTCATTGCATAAATGCGTTCCGTGCTCTTCATTTTAACAACCGCAACCTGGAATAATAATAATTTTGTTTAACAAAAACAAAAGGAATTTAACAGTTTCAATACTTTTTTTCAAACAGCTGATAAATGATGCAAAATATTGCTTAATAAAATCATGATTACTGAAGGGTAAGTAATTAGTGAACAAGAGTCCATGAACAACGCACTGAACATATTGGTAAATTATTTTTCCCTTCTAAGAATTGAGTTGTAAAAGCACATTACTACTCATTTACTTGACACACAGTATGGTGGTGTGTATGGCTGTATAATGGAGTGTGTGGAAGAGAACTTTCTCCAGTACTGTACCTTACTAATGGCAAAGTATACACTGAGGCTATATCTACACTAGAGAGCTTACAGTGGCACAGCTGTACCGATGCAGGGAGCTCTTCCATCGACAAAGCGCTGTGCACACTACCACTTATGCCAGTGAAATCTAGGTTGCTTAGGGGGGTGTTTTTTTCACACCCCCAAGTGACAGAAGTTTTGCCAACATAAGCAGGAGTGTAGACATGGCCTAAGGTAAAGCAGCATGCTGTCTTTAAATTACAGTGAAGGAATATAGTTCTATTTTGGAACTGTGAAGGCCACATTTTAGGCAGGGCTTGAAAAATCCACTTGCCCAAAGCTAATAAGAATCTTTCCTGGGCAAAAGCCACCAACTTCTAAAAAACTTAAGGTTTCATTTTGATGAAGAAAAAGTTTTAATTCTTATGGTTGCAAAGAAAACGTGATCCAAACGTCTAGTAATGCCGTGCCATCCTAAGTCTGCAGCCAGACTGCTTGAGTGTCTCTGCTGTTGCTGATTGCTTTCCTAGATTTCAGCAGCCTAAAGACGGACTTGTCAGTTTTCACTGTTGCTTTTCAGAACTCTGCAGGCAGCAGTGAAACTGACAAGAATAAGATCAAATACACCTCCACTGTTACTTGAAAAGACTGAGTAGCAGTAGAGGCAGGCACTGATGCCATTCACACAGGAGGCTGAGTGGAAAATGAGGCTGGAGTAGAGCAGCTGAGAGAGACACTCCCTCACAAAACAGGAAACTGGAGGAGGGAGACTGAGTAGCAGAGAATCCAACTCACCATTCTGGCTGGAAGCTCTGGGCCGGAGGAGGAGTGGAGGGGGGGAAGAATACTCCTCCCATCCAGTAGCCAGAAAGGGATGGAGTGGGAGTCTTCAAGATTATTAGACACCAATTAGGCAGAGGGTGACATGGAAGATGAAGACCCTAAACAGAGTTCAGTGACACACTGTTCTCTAAATGTCTCCAAAGACAACTGACTTGCCTAAATTCTAATTCTTATGCTATTGAACAATAAAAAAAATTATCTAGGTTTATGCCTCTTATCTTGGACTTCTAGCCACCACCAAATTGTGGAGTGACTCACCCACTTTGCATTGCTGTGTGCACCTGTCTCTTATAAAGAATAGGGATTTCATACCTTTAAGTAGATAGTCACATCAAATTAGTTTTCTTTCATTTTCTTTCATAATTGCTACTATGGGAGTACACTATCTTCTGCTCTCTCTCCTTCCCATAAACTGCATGGATATCCGGAACCTATCCATTTTAGCACTACTATGTAAACAATGAATTAATCTTCACATCACCCTCCCATGAATACGTAAGTAATATTCTCATTTTATGGATAAGGAAGCTGAAGCACAGAGTCTAAGCAAGCTTCCCAAGTTCACATCGGAATCAAAGCCAGGAACAGACTCTAAACCTCACAAAACTCAGCCCTATACATCAACCAACAAGCCATGTTTGAGCGTATATTTTTTTGGTATTCGTCTCTCAAGAATGCACAGAAACAGGATCTCTGAGGCACACATGTAAGCCAACTGTACAGTTGCACTGTGACCTAGCACTCGGATATTATTTGTACTCATTTTGTAGTACATTTTCGTTCAAAATGGTTTTTTATCTGAAACAAAGCTCTGTTCCACTTGTACTGAAATAAAGAACAAGATAAATCTATACAGCTGAGAGAATGTTTTCAGACTTCAGTAAGAGCAGACACTTTGCTTCCAAAATCCTAGCTAAAAAAACCTCATCTTAGGACTCCATCTTCAAGAAGCAATTTGAGCTTTGAGGATTTCAGGTCTTAAATGAAAATAAGGTAGACTATTAAGCCAAGTTCCACGCTGACTTCCACACTGTTTCATCCCATTTAATTAAATGGGTTGTAAATCAAAGCAAAATTTGGCTCTAAGCACATTGCAGAACCCTCCCCATTAGTGAACTCTATAAATTACTGTCTAAGGTTGAGCATGTGTCGTCGTAGCCGTGTTGGTCTCAGGATATTGAAGAGGTAAAGTAATATCTTTTACTGGACCAACTTCTGCTGGTGAAAGAGAAGCTTTCGAGCTATAGAGAGCTATTCTTCAGATAAAAAAAGATTAGCTCTTTCACCAACAGAAGTTGTTCCGACAAAAGATATTACCTTACCCATCTTGTCTCTCTAAGGTTGAGCATATCAAAACAAGGTATGGATTTGCAAGTAATCCTCTTGTAAACTGTTTTAATGTCATTTTTACAGTCTAGATAAAAGTGTAAGAAATGAGCAGTGACTTCATTGAAAGAAGTAAAGGGTTACAAATTCGATTTACTGGGCTTCCAGAGAATCTAGAGATAGATGATAAAGACACTCTGCTGGATAGCTTATGGGTCTTTGGATGTTCAACTTTTTGTAAAGCATGCTGGCATTATGTCAATGCAAAGGCAAAAGACAATTTGCTACACAATCTACAGTACTTACTGTATATCAAACCTTCAGAAAAAAATGTAAGCAACCACAGTTTTAGGAAACCAGAGTTCTAAGGGACAAAAACTGTAATTTACTCAGATATCACTTCCCTGATGTTAAGGAGAAGACTGTAAAATTATCGAGAAGGCCTTGGTATGTAACACCAAAACTGGTGATTTTTATATCAAGCACAGCTATTGGTAATTGTGTTAGTTAAAAGTTCATCTTCAGGTTTCAAATAGAAACTTTTTTTTATTTGAGTAAAATCGAGGGACACTTGGGTGTAACTGAAGTTTGTTAGAGAAGGAAGGTGCAAGAGAGTCCATATGTCATGCAGTGCGTGTGTGCTACATATTTTCCTTTTAAAAGTGTACAAGTTATACACCACTTTTACCTATCAGAACCAAACATGAGATATTATAAACATGCTGTTAGAGTCTTAATTTATTCAGTTATGAATTTGATAACTCTTATTGTTCTAGTTACAGCTGCTGTAAGTAAGGTAAACTTGATAGTAGTTTGTGTGCTTCATCATGTTGGTAGGGCTATCCTAGGTAGTGATTACTGAAACAAACTTGCATTATGAACTAGAACTGCCCTAGTACTCTCAGAAGTGGCGTTTCTGTGAGTTAATGCTAAACTGAGTGCCAGTGCTCCACCTGGACAAAAGTCTGTCTACTTAGACCAGCTTTTACCTATTCATATAAGTTGTTAATTAGGTATATTTTAAAATTAAAGTAGAGTTACTAAAAATGGCTTTGTTGGGGTTCATTTTTATTGTCTCAGTTTACATAGCAAAAATTAAAAGTTAGATTTTTTTTTTTAAACTATCCACCCTTTACATTTCCTTGGGATCTGAAGCTCACAGTAAGTTCTTTTCATTTTGCACGTCACTACCAGCAATAAAGTTTGTTCGGCCCTCAACAATACCTAAGTTATCCAATAAACCAGTTCGGCCCTCAACAATACCTAAGTTATCCAGTTGCCTTCAGTGGGGTTGCCCATAAACAGATGACTAAGTGGAACTACAAAGAATTGTCTATTTAAGCTCTTATAACATGCCTATCACCATTGTAACTTCACACTTAGATCCAACAGTAAGAGGCACTGCAGAAAACCCTAAAACAGTATTAAGTTCCTTAGAAATATTTTCAAACTGAAACATTGTCTCCGTTCCCATGTAAGAGTAAACTGCTTGTTTTGATATTTTTGTGATGAACTTATTGTGGGCAAGCAAAGTCAATTAAATGTTTTGCATTATATTCTCAATTCAGTGAAGTTAATGACCATTCATAGCTCTTATGGTACTCAGCTCCACAGTCTTGACCCAGCCCCTGAAGAAGTTCAGTCTCTCGTGCTAATGATTTTTCTCCCTATTGCTCTATAGTTCAAGGAGGGAAGGTAGCTCCTGCAGGTAGCGAGGGCCAATCCCATGGAAAGTTCTGAACAGACCTTTAATAGAATCCTGTACCTTTTTTCAGGATGTATGACTTTATTTTTAGATACGATACACAAAGAAACAGAATCTAGCTCACTCTTTCCTGATTGTGTTGACAATGCACTACCAACAGGCACAAGAAGTGTTAGCTCTTATTTGTCCTTGAAGTGGCCAGACATGATTGAATACTCACAAGAAACAAAATGTGTTCACATACTATGCACTTTTTAGAGTATAACTTCCCGCTTAGTCAACATATCCCTGACTCTGAATCACGTTAGTGCCTGGAACTCTATGTTTAATCATAAAGTGGACACAATGGACTCCTTTTGTTTTCTCTCTCCTTATAGCTTGGTAGTAATTCACAAATATGTTCCATTCTGAGGACAATAACAGTGTATGTTGGGAGTGAGAGGTTAAATGTATTGATTAGATTGATTGCCAGAGCATAATAAGCAGAGGGATAGGTCTTACTATAAATTACTAATAAAATTCTGTGTTGTAATAGTATTGCTATGAAAAGGTGTTTCTAAAGCATCTATCATAATATCTAGACAGGGCACATGATTAAGGATTTTAGCTATTCTTATGCAAAGCAGGCCCAAACTGTTCCACCCTTCCGTTCTATCCACAGTTACTATTTCCCAGAAAACTAGAGCATTGCGTTTGCATGCAAAAATCCTTACTAATGAACAAGGGAAGGAAAATAATTGTTTCTAACCTGTATTTGCAAGCTTTCCATGAGATGTCAACTGCCAAACATCCTCTCCTCTTGAGAGAGTTACCCAACACCCATATTTAAAGAGTTATTCTTTAAAAATAATTGTTTATACTGTTAATTGAGTATATATTTTTGCACACTGAAACATACAAATTCAATGTAATTTGCTCTTTATAGCAAATAAGAAACTCACTAAGGGATTCTTGGGCAAAAAACATAAGAAAATTACATAGTTGTGTAAGCAAGTTCAGAATGCTGAAGAGTTCACATTTTTAGTCACCTAACAGGAATCTGTAAAACTCATGTTTGTTCAGTTCTATGAAGAAAAAATTCCAAATGTACAAATTCACAACTGAATTGAAAAAGCTATTCTGGGTAAAATTTTAAAAAATGCTTAAGTCCCACTGACTTTCAATGAGGCTTACATTTCTAAGTATTTAGGTTACTTCCAATAATGGGACTTGGTGTCAGCAGAACACCTGGCTCCAGGCCTGGTCGCTAGGCAACCCAACAAGTTCAGCTGGTCCCAATGAGCCTTCTCCAAATGACCATGCTTCCTAATTGGGCAGGAGATAAAACAGTTACTCACTTTCTCGTAACTGTTGTTCTTTGAGATGTGTTGTTCATGTCCATTCCAAGCAGGTGTGTGCGCGCCATGTGCAAGCCAGTCGGAAGATTTTTCCCCTAGCAGCGTCCGTAGGGTCAGCCTGGGAGCCCCCTGGTGTGGCGCCTTCACGGCGCCCAATATAGGGCCCCGCCAACCCCCCCACCGCCTCAGTTCCTTCTTGCCGACTATTCCAACAGAGGGGTAGGAAGGTGGGTATTGGAATGGACATGAACAACACATCTCGAAGAACAACAGTTACGAGAAAGTGAGTAACCATTTTTTCTTCTTCGAGTGATTGTTCATGTCCATTCCAAGCAGGTAATTCACAAGTTACAGCTCAGGAGGTGGAGTCAGAGTTATCCACAGAAAAGAGCACGGCTCGTCCAAAAGCCGCATCATCCCTGGACTGTTGTGTAATTGCATAGTGCGACGTAAATGTATTCATAGAGGACCACATGGCTGCCCTGCAAATTTCCTGAATAGGGACTTGTGCCAGGAATGCCGCAGAGGAGGCCTGGGCCCTGGTAGAGTGAGCGGTTATCTGCGGAGCGAGCTCCTTTGCCAGGGTACAGCACTCCCTAATGCAGGACGTTACCCATGATGATACGCGTTGAGAGGATACCGGGAGGCCCTTCATTCTGTCCACCATGGCTACAAAGACTTGGACGGATTTCCGGAAAGACTTAGTTCTCTCTATATAGAAGGTTAAGGCCCTACGCATGTCCAGTGAGTGCAGCCTGCACTCCCTATTGGAGGAGGAGCATGGCTTGAGATAAAACACTGGGAGGAAGATGTCCTGGGTCATGTGAAAATGGGAGACTGCCTTCGGGAGAAAAGCCAGATGAGGCCTGAGCTGGACCTTATCCTTATGAAAAACTGTGTAAGGGGGCTCAGACGTGAGGGCCCTGAGCTCTGAAACCCGTTGAGCCGAGGTAATTGCCACGAGGAACGCGACCTTGAATGAGAGATATAACAGGGAGCCGGTGGCCAGAGGTTCAAATGGCGGGCCTGTAAGCCTGGAGACGACTAAATTGAGGTCCCAGGCAAGGACAGGCTGACATGTGTTTGGGAAGAGCCTGTCCAAACCTTTGAGAAAACGACTGATCATAGGGTTTGCAAAGACTGAGAGACCATCTGAGCCCGGATGGGAGACGGAGATAGCAGCCAAGTGGACCCTTATTGATGAGCGGGACAAGTCTTGATGCTTTATAGATTCATAGATATTAAGGTCAGAAAGGACCGTTATGATCATGTAGTCTGACCAAGATCCTTTAGGTGAAGGAGGTAGTCCAGTATAAATGGTATGGAAGTGAGGAGTGGCGACTGACTACGTTGCTCCGCCCAGATGGAAAACCTTTTCCCCTGGCCAGGTAAGTAGCCCTGGTGGAGGGCTTTCTGCTACCGAGGAGGACTTGTCTGACCTGGTCCAAACAAGACAGCTCTGTGGCACTTAGCCATAGAGCATCCAGCGCAACGACTCCAGATTTGGGTGCCGGAGTCGGCCCTGGGCCTGCGTGATCAGGTCGGGGACCAGCGGTAAGGTGAGTGGGGCTGTTATGGACATTTCCAGCAGCGAGGTGAACCAATGCTGACGCGGCCATGCCAGCGCTATTAGTATGACTTGGGCCCGGTCCCTGCGGATCTTGAGGAGCACCCTGTGGACTAGGGGGATGGGTGGGAAAGCATATAGCAGGCAACCCTCCCATGAGAGAAAGAAGGCGTCCCCGATGGATCCCGAGCTGTGGCTCCCAACGGAACAAAATGTCTGACATTTCCTGTTGCCCGGAGAGGTGAACAGGTCTATCTGGGGAAAGCCCCAGAACCGGAAGATTGAGCTCACCACGTCTGGCCGAAGGGACCACTTGTGGCCATTGAAGGTCTGACTGAGGCTGTCCGCCAGCGTGTTTCGCACCCCTGGGAGGTATGAAGCCTGCAGGTGGATCGAGTGCTCTATGCAGAAGTCCCACAGCACAAGGGCTTCTCGGCACAGGGGAGAGGAGAGCACACCCCTGTTTGTTGATATAAAACATTGCCGAGGTGTTGTCCGTGAGGATTGAAACACATCTGCCCATTATGTGTATTTTGAAAGCATAGCATGCCAGACGCACTGCCTTCAGCTCTGACACTGATGTGAAGAACGAGGTCCACCGGAGACCAGAGGCCTTGGGTCTTGAGGTCCCCTAGGTGAGCCCCCCAACCCAGATCCGAGGCATCTGACACCAAGGTGAGCGAGGGCTAAGGGCTGGCAAAAGGCACCCCTATGCAAACCATTTGAGGGTCTAGCCACCACAGGAGGGAATCCAGTACCAGGCGAGGCAGGGTTATAACTCTGTCCAACGTATCTCTGGCTGGTCGGTACACTGATACCAGCCAAGACTGGAGTGTGCGCTGCCTGAGCCTGGCATGCTGCACCACGTATGTGCAGGAGGCCATGTGTCCCAGCAGCTTTAGACAGTTTCTTGCAGACATCGTGGAGAACTGTCTGAGGCTCTGTATGATGTCCTGAAGTAAGTGAAACCTGGCCTCTGGGAAGTACGCCCTGGCTTGGGTAGAGTCCAGGACCGCGCCTATTAACTCTATCCTCTGCACCGGGGACAGAGTAGATTTCTCCTCATTCAGGAGAAGACCTAAAGTCGAGGAAGGTCCTCCTTATATAAACTCGACCTGAGCCTCCACCTGGGCTCTTGAGCGACCTTTGATCAGCCAGTCATTGAGGTATGGAAAAACCTGTATCTGGCGCTTGCACAGGAATGCTGCGACGACTGCCATGCATTTTGTGAATACTGGTGGGGCAGTCGACATCCGAACAGGAGGACGGCAAACTGGTAGTGGCTTCTGTTCACCATGAACCTGAGATAGCGCCTGTGATGTGGACTACTGCGATATGAAAATACGCATCCTTCAAGTCAAAGGTGGTGTACCAGTCTCCTGGATCCAGTGAGCGGATAATGGAGGTTAGTGAGACCATGCAAAACTTGAGTTTCTTTATGTATTTGTTGAGCTGTCGCAGGTCCAGTATGGGTCTGAGGCCCCCCTTGGCCTTCGGCATGAGGAAATACTGGGAGTAGACATCCTTGCCCCTTAGCTCCTGAGGAACTACAACGGGTCCTACTGAAAGGTGAACTGTCAAGTTGGAGGGAGGTTACCAGTGGAGTTCCTCAAGGATCAGTTTTGGGACCAATCTTATTTAATCTTTTTATTACTGACCTGGGCACAAAAAGTGGGAGTGTGCTAATAAAGTTTGCAGATGATACAAAGCTGGGAGGTATTGCTAATTTAGAGAAGGACAGGGATACCCTACAGGAGGATCTGGATGACCTTGTAAACTGGAGTAATAGGAATAGGATGAAATTTAATAGTGAGAAGTGTAAGGTCATGCATTTAGGGATTAATAACAAGAATTTTAGTTATAAGCTAGGGACGCATCAACTAGAAGTAACGGAGGAGGAAAAGGACCTTGGAGTATTGGTTGATCATAGGATGACTATGAGCTGCCAATGTGATATGTCTGTGAAAAAAGCTAATGTCGTCTTGGGATGCATCAGGAGAGGTATTTCCAGTAGGGATAAGGAGGTTTTAGTACCGTTATATAAGGCACTGGTGAGACCTCACCTGGAATACTGTGTGCAGTTCTGGTCTCCCATGTTTAAGAAGGATGAATTCAAACTGGAACAGGTACAGAGAAGGGCTACTAGGATGATCCGAGGAATGGAAAACTTGTCTTATGAAAGGAGACTCAGGGAGCTTGGCTTGTTTAGCCTAACTAAAAGAAGGTTGAGGGGAGATATGATTGCTCTCTATAAATATATCAGAGGGATAAATACCAGAGAGGGAGAGGAATTATTTAAACTCAGTACCAATGTGGACACAAGAACAAATGGATATAAACTGGCCACTAGGAAATTTAGATTAGAAATTAGACGAAGGTTTCTAACCATCAGAGGAGTGAAGTTTTGGAATAGCCTTCCGAGGGAAGTAGTGGGGGCAAAAGATCTATCTTGCTTTAAGATTAAACTCGATAAGTTTATGGAGGAGATGGTATGATGGGATAACATGGTTTTGGTAATTAAATATTCATGGTAAATAGGCCCAATGGTCTGTGATGGGTTTTTAGATGGGGTAAGATCCAAGTTACCCGGGAAAGAATTTTCTGTAGTATCTGGCTGATGAATCTTGCCCATATGCTCAGGGTTTAGCTGATCGCCATATTTGGGGTCGGGAAGGAATTTTCCTCCAGGGCAGATTGGAAGGCCCTGGAGGTTTTTCACCTTCCTCTGTAGCATGGGGCACGGGTCACTTGCTGGAGGATTCTCTGCTCCTTGAGGTCTTCAAACTACAATTTGAGGACTTCAATAGCATAGATATAGGTGTGAGGTCTTTTTTAGGAGTGGTGGGTGAAATTCTGTGGCCTGCATTGTGCAGGAGGTCAGACTAGATGATCATAATGGTCCCTTCTGGCCTAAATATCTATGAATCTATGAACCTCCTCCACTGCCCCTACCAAAAGGAGGGACTGCACCTCTTGAATTAGAAGTTGCTCGTGAGAGAGGTCCCTGAAGAGGGACAGGAAAGGGAGTTGGGCGGGGGGGGGGGGGTGGGAGGGTACAGAATTGGATGGAATATCCCCTCTCTACCGTGCAGAGCATCCATCGGTCTGAAGTAATTCGAGACCAGGCACAGCAGAAAGGGGATAGACAGGACGAGAAAGTAAGATGGGAAGGATCCAACGGTCATACTGGCAAGCCATCCTCAACCGTACCCTCAAAAGAGTGGTCTAGAGCCCGGTGGGGCCCTGGGCTGGCCCGAGCTTTGTCCAGAGGGAGGGCGTTTCCTCCTCCAGGTGCTCCTGTTCCGCCTAAGCGGAGCGTCCTGGCGGTTTGGGGGCTGGTAAGGACGAGGGGCAGGTTGAGGCCTAAAATGTCTGCGCTGGGTAGCAGGCGTGTGAAGCCCCAGCGAATGAAGGGTAGCCCTCGAGTCCTTCAAGCTGTGAAGTCTCTTATCCGTCTTCTCGGAGAAGAGAGCTACACCCTCAAAGGGAAGGTCTTGAATGGTCTGCTGGACCTCGTGGGGAAGACCAGAGACCTGTAGCCAGGAGTCTCTCCTCATAACTACCCCTGTGACTGAAGTGCGGGAGGCCGCATCCACCACTTCCAAGTTTCCCCTCCTCCACGAGCACAGAGAAAACCCCCCAAGCTTCCTGGGGCAGAAGTTCTGTAAACTTAGCCATAGACGAGCAGGTGTTATGCCCACAGCGGCTTAGTATGGCCAGCTGGTTGGCTATACGAAGTTGCAGGCCTCCTGTCAAGTAGGCCTTCCAGCCAAACAGGTCCAGTTTCTTGGCATCCCTGTTTTTAGGGGTGGATCCTTGAAACCCTTGTTGTTCTCTCTGATTGGCCACGTTGACCACCAAAGAGTCCAGAGGAGGGTGGGTGTAAAGATGTTCATACCCTCTAGAGGGAACAAAATAGCTGCACTCGGATTTCTTGGCCATAGGTGCCAGAGAAGCAGGAGTTTGCCACAAGTTCTTAGATGTTTCGGTTATTGACTTGATAAATGACAATGCAACCCTGGATGGGCCGGAGGGAGCCAGGATGTGTATGACAGGGTCTAAATCCTCTTCCACTTCCTCTGCCTGAATCCCCAGGCTTTGGGCGGCCCGCCTCAAAAGAGAAGAGCCCGGCTGTCCTCCAAAGCTGGGGCTGTCGAAGTCCCCGCGACCGGATAAGGACGAGGAGGACAGAACAGGAGGTGGGCCCAGTTCACTGCCTTCGGCCCCCCTGGGGTCCCTCGGCACGCAGTACTTGGGCTGTGGAGCCAGTACCAATGAAGAACTCTGCACCACAGCTGGTGCCGGGGCAGATAAAACCGCTGGGACCGAGACAGTCGGGGTCGGTAGGGACGGAGCTAAGGCTTCTACCAGTGCCGTCACCTGGAGAGCCGGTGCCAGAGCTGGCTGAGGTATTGGTGCCAAAACCATGTGAGTCGGCAGGGCACTCCGCCTGAGGGCGCCGCCATCATAGGCGGTGCCGGTGCTGACTGTGGCACGAACGACGCAGAGGACACCGACACCGTTCTGGAGCATGGACCATGGACTTTACCCTGGCTCTGATGGTACGCCCCGGGTGTCCAGAAGGGCCATTGGGCAGGTGGTTGCCACTGTTGCTGCCATGGTGCCGGGTATGGTTGGTGACTGCACCGGGACCTGGACCTTCTGCTCCTCGATCTGCTAGATTGAGCTGAGTCCACCTCCGACTCATAGGTCTCCGAATAAGACTACCACAGAGGAGCAGTCCCCTGGGTCGCCAACAAACGACGACTCGAATCCAGGGAGCAGTGCGCTTCCTGCGTCTGTCCAGGCGGTGCCGGAGATGGAGACTGACGGGCCATCATGGCTGGCTTACCCCTGGAGTGGAACAGGGGGTGTGCAGTCGCCAGAGATTTATCTCTCTTTTGGGGGGAGGACAGCACCTGGAGGTGCATCAGGTCTGTTGCCGCCTCAAACACCTCCAGTGTCGATGGTGGTTGTATGTCCACCAGATGGTCCGGGGACCGAGGAGGCTTCGGACTCTACTGGACCCCAGCCGGGGCAGGAGTTGACAAAACCCTGGGTGGAAATGAGGCGGAGGCAGTCTGTCCCGAGCCACTCGCGGACGGCGCCAGACCCTTAGGTTTCAAGGGGCGGGTGATCGGTCCCTCACCAGCCTCCTCTTCTTTACCGGCACTGGAGATGGAGAATGGTGCCGAACTGAGGCCGATGCCCTTGGCTCAAGTAGCGGCAGTACCGGTGGGCTTTAGAGTCCTTAGCCGGGCCCGTTTCGCATGCCGTTGGCACCAAAGCGCTGCGCACTGACGAGGATGTGCTCAGTGCCGGGTCGTTGGGTCGGATTGCAGTCTCAGAGCCACCTCCATGAGCAGGAGTTTTAGTCTCTGCTCTCTGTCCTTAAGGGTTCTTGGGCAGAAACCCTTGCAAATGCGGCACTTGTCCTTTTGGTGAGTCTCACCATGGCACTGCAGGCAAGACGAATAAGGATCACTCTTGGGCATAAACTTTCCACAGGACTCACAGAGTTTAAACCCCGGAGACCAGGGCATACCCCCGAAGGGAAAATGAACTATCTAACAAACCACTACTAACTATACGAAAAAGTATAACTCTAGAGAATAACTACTGAACTATGTACAGTAAGAAGAAAGACACTGCTAAGGCGCTTGCTGTAAGAGCGAGCAAAGTTCCAGCTAGCCGTCACGGGCGGTAAGAGGGAACTGAGGGGTGGGGGGTCGGTGGGGCCCGATATCTGGCGTTGTGAAGGCACCACTCCAGGGGGCGCCCAGGCTGACCCTACGGACGCTGCTAGGGGAAAAATCTTCCAGCTGGCATGCACACGGCGCGCACACACCTGCTTGGAATGGACATGAACAATCACTCGAAGAATCTACAGCTGCTACGTGAGCCTTCCACACATACCCTGTCCCTGCTTCC
Organism: Lepidochelys olivacea; assembly: GCF_965140295.1. NCBI lineage: Eukaryota > Metazoa > Chordata > Testudines > Cheloniidae > Lepidochelys > Lepidochelys olivacea. The sequence continues at coordinate 108,411,624 of NC_140416.1, forward strand.
AACCCTTGTTTCAGCCCCACTCTGGCCTGCCTCCAGCCCTTGCTCCAGCCTTGCCTCCTCTCCACTCCAATCTAGTCTTTGTCATCCCCTTAACATTCTTCCTCAATAAGGGAGCCAGATTCGCCTAGTCAGCCAATGTGCAGACTGCGTTTTATCACCTGAAAGGAGTCTTTACATCCACTCCTATCCTAAACCACCCAGACCCCACTTGGGCCTTCATCACTGAAACGGATGCCTCACACTTTGCAACGGGTGCAGTCTTTTCTCGATTCACAGGTCCCCACCAGCTACTTCACCTCTGTGCCCTTTTCTCCCAGAAACTGATGCCCACAGAGAAAAAATGACACTAGAACAAGAACTCCTGACTATAAGGGCTGCCTTTGAAGAGTTGCACACCTCTTTGAAGCGGCCCATGCACCCACGCAGACCAATCAAAAAACCTAGAGCACCTACAGACAGCTTAACGGTTAAGCAAATGCCAGATCCATTGGGTGCCTTTTCTATCCAGATTCAATTTTACAATCCCGTACCACTCGTGGACTAAGAATGGGAAAGCAGACCTGTCCCACAAGGGTGAGCACCACAAAGTAGAGGAAGAAGCTCTTTCAACTGTTATCAAACCCCCGCAGTTTAATCAGAGGAACAGGCGAGGGCCATCTGATGATCACTATCTGCTCTCTGCTCCCCAGCAACCCATTGGCAGCGCCAATCTGCCAGTCCCTGGAAAACTCGGGCACCTCCCTTGAGTCAAGCTTCCTTCTACAGCAAGACCTTCTCTACCATGGGGATAGCCTTTACATTCCTGAAGGAAAGCCCCAACTCCAAGTATTGAGGTTATGCCACACCTCCCCCATGAAAGGACATTTTTGGGCAGTTTAAGACTGGAAACCTGATTTCCAGGTATTTCTCGTGGCCAACCTTATGGAAAGACATCAAGGACTACATTAGGATGTGTGATCTCTGTGCCCACACTAAAAGACCACACAAGACCAGTGGGCTTTCTCCATTCTCTTCCCACACCTACATGTCCATAGTCCATCCTCTCAATTGACTTCATTGTGGAGCTGCCCCACTCCCAAGGGCACTCGATATTCCCGACAGTTGTGGAATTCCTGACAAAAACGGCCCATTTGAACCCTGCTGTATGCTTCCATCAGCCTGTGAAACAGCACAGCAATTCTTGGAACATGCCCGCATACCTAAACACATCATTTCTGATCAGGGTGCCCAATTTGTTTCTTGGTTCTGACAGGACTTCCTCCACCTTCCTGGCATCAAGACCCTCATTTCAACTGCTTATCACCCTCAGACTTACTCTGAACAGAAATGTCAACCAGACACTGAAACAGTCTCTCTCATGTTTTTTGAATTTCCACCAACATGACTGGGTTCTCCTATTGCCAGGCCGAATTCACTTACAATATTGCATCCCACGTCTCCACCCGGCAAAGCCCATTCTCCGTGAACTCTGATTTTCAACCTTGGTTTCACCCTGAACTATGAGAAGGCTCCCCTGTTCCAGCAGCCACACACTGGGTCTTCCCTCTCCAACAAATTCATCAGGAGCTCATGGAGTATTTGGTGGCTGCCAACGAGTCTCATAACAGCTATGCTGATAGACATCAGCAAGTAACCCCAGACTTAAACATAGCGTACACGATGGGGCTTCCCGCCCAGAACTTGGTCAACCCATCCCTCTGCCCACCTTGACCATAAGTGCTTCAACCCCTTTCAGATGACCCAGAAAATAAATCCAGTGAGTTCAAACTCCAGCTCCCAAAGTCCGTCAAGAGCTACCCAGTCTTTCATGTCGTCTTTCCCAAACCATTCCTTAACAACCCCTTCCTCAGACAGATGGATCCACTGCCATCACCAATAATGGCCAGGGGGGAGGAAGAATGTGAGGTCCATCAAATTCTTGATTCCCGACAGGTCAGAGGTAAGATCCAGTACTTAGTTGACTGCAAGGAATACAGGCCAGAGGAGCAATCCTGGGAGACCACAGAAAACATCCATGCCCACATCCTGTTACAGGAATTTCACCAACAGTACCGTGACAAACCAGGGCCAAGGGCCCCTAGAAGTAGCCCTAGGGGAGAGGGTACTATCAGGAGAACAGCTAGTTCCCAGCATGGTTGCTAGGCAACCCAGCAAGCTCTGTTTGGCCCAGTGAGCCTGCTCCAAAGAGTCAAGCTTCCTGACTGGGCAGGAGAGCCTGCGGCCTGCTACTTGAGCTTGCAGGGGCAGCTGCACAGCTGCTGCTCCATGTGTACCACACCCACAGCTGTGCTTGCCCTGCTCCTGCTTCCAGCCCTAGCTCCGGTCCCGTTCCAGCCATGCCTCCTGTCTGCTCCAGTCCAGTCTTTGCCTCCCAGTTCTGCCCCAGTCCTGAATCCAGTTTAAACCTTTAGCGTGGCTTCTCAACCCCGACTTCAGCTTCAACCTCAGCCTGGTACCTAACTCCTGGATATACACTTGCCACTTCTCTGAACTGCCACTGCAACAACCATAGAAGGTCCAGCTGCACCTATTGAGTAGGCTGCCCACACTCTGGTAGCTTACACTTGGGTTCCTAAATTGGGCACTTTTGAAACTTTTACCCTCTGTTATTAGGACAGTGATTCTTTTTCCTTTAAAGTCAATAGCAAAATTCCTATTGGCTGCAGTGGTGCAGGATCAGACTATTTCTTCATTGCTAAAAATATCACAAAACAAAGTTTAGTTGTACATCCGCCTCAGTACTAATATGTGACCTGCATTAACTTTAAGGAGAGTCACAAGTACAGCCAGAGAAGAAAAGTTCCTAAAGAGATACACAAACACACTACTGAAAAGAAAGTCAGATACGAAGCATGCACAGGACTGGTTTAAGGCTATTTGGAGCCATAGACACACCCATCACAGGGCTGCCACATATGCCATCTAAGGGGTGAGTGTCAGGCCCTTCATGCAGGCTGGGACCACACTCCTCTCTAGAGCACTGCTTCCTGTTTCAAGTGGTCTGAGGTCTGTCCCACAGAAGCCTCAGCCCCATGCATCCCTCTGTGCAGGGTTGTCTGCCTACACCACCCCAGCAAAGCCAGAATAATAACAGTGATAGTGGCAGGCCTCCCATTAACCCATACACACTCCTCTGTTGGGTGGTCTTGGCAGCTCCCCCCCCCCCCCCCCCCCCGAGAACAGAAGGTAGGAATGGGGCAGTTAGAAACTCTTACAATTACTGTTTCAGACTAAGTGCAAACTCAGGAAGTCATCATTACTGCATCAATTACACATTTTAAAGGTTTTCTTCACAACAAGCGCAAGAAACATTTTTTAAATGAAATCACAGGATTTAAGAACCCAGGGACCTAAACTTGTACCTATAGTGCATGTATGCATTCAATTTAGCCCTGAATGGACAGTAACTGATTGTTTAGCTTATACAGAAAGGAGAATAGATGGCCAGTGGGAATTACTGAAAGCTTGTTTCTTATTTCTAAAAATTTTCAACTTTCTATTAGCTTTAACCATCCTCTCACTTTCCCATTTCTCATTCATTACATGAATTTTCAACCGGGGTCCCGTGAACAGGTGTCAGTAGATGGCAACCACCCTGGGCCTTTCTATATTGTTAGAAAGATCTTTCTAAATTGACAGGAAGATCTTGGTTACATGGGAAGAAGAGGAGGGAAAAGGGATGTCAATATGGTACAAGTTGAGAAGCACTGATTTATTACATCAGCTTGTTGCATCATGTCTTAAATTAGCCACCAATTCTGTATCTGTGCAGGCAAACCCATGTGGAGTCTCATTTAGCCTGAATATACTCTGAAGCAGGGGCCATGGCTTCCTTTCTTTGCATAATGTCTAGCAAACTGCCTGACTGGGACCTCCAGGCATTATCGTAATAGAAATAATATTAAGACAAACAGTATAAAATCAGCAGCTTTGAAGCAAATACAAACGTTCCTGTGTAAAACTATAGCAACTGATGGTTTTCAGAAGTGTTCTGAAAAATTTTAAAAGTGGATATATCCATATTTTATATTCAACCGCGGAATTCAATTTTCAGCCAGTTTTTTAATTTTAAGTCCAGTCTGTTTAGCTATTCAGCTTTTTTAATGTAAACATCTTTTCCTTCCTGATTAGTGTCATGTCCAGTAACTGCTGACAAAAATATAGATCAGAGCATGGTTTTAATTTGATACTGTGGAATGATATAGATTCTTCTTACACATATATATAAAGGCATGTAAGAGTATAAGAAGAATCTATATCATTCTACAGTATCGATGTAGGATTTTCTTATTTTAACACTAACTAGTTATTTATACTGATGTCAGAGGAATTAACTCTGTGTATTCCCTAGATTCCAATCATAGAATCATAGAATATCAGGGTTGGAAGGGACCTCAGGAGGTCATCTAGTCCAACCCCCTGCTCAAAGCAGGACCAATCCCCAATTAAATCATCCCAGCCAGGGCTTTGTCAAGCCTGACCTTAAAAACTTCTAAGGAAGGAGATTCTACCACCTCCCTAGGTAATGCATTCCAGTGTTTCACCACCCTCCTAGTGAAGAAGTTTTTCCTAATATCCAACCTAAACCTCCCCCACTGCAACTTGAGACCATTACTCCTTGTCCTGTCCTCTTCTACCACTGAGAATAGTCTAGAACCATCCTCTCTGGAACCACCTCTCAGGTGGCTGAAAGCAGCTATCAAATCCCCTCTCATTCTTCTCTTCTGCAGACTAAACAATCCCAGTTCCCTCAGCCTCTCCTCATAACTCATGTGTTCCAGACCCCTAATCATTTTTGTTGCTCTTCGCTGGACTCTCTCCAATTTATGCACATCCTTCTTGTAGTGCGGTGCCCAAAACTGGACACAGTACTCCAGATGAGGCCTCATCAATGTCGAATAGAGGGGAACGATCACGTCCCTTGATCTGCTCGCTATGCCCCTACTTATACATCCCAAAATGCCATTGGCCTTCTTGGCAACAAGGGCACACTGCTGACTCATATCCAGCTTCTCGTCCACTGTCACCGCTAGGTCCTTTTCCGCAGAACTGCTGCCTAGCCATTCGGTCCCTAGTCTGTAGCTGTGCATTGGGTTCTTCCGTCCTAAGTGCAGGACCCTGCACTTATCCTTATTGAACCTCATCAGATTTCTTTTGGCCCAATCCTCCAATTTGTCTAGGTCCCTCTGTATCCTATTCCTGCCCTCCAGTGTATCAACTACTCCTCCCAGTTTAGTATTATCTGCAAATTTGCTGAGAGTGCAATCCACACCATCCTCCAGATCATTTATGAAGATACTGAGCAAAACCGGCCCCAGGACCGACCCCTGGGGCACTCCACTTGACACCGGCTGCCAACTAGACATGGAGCCATTGATCACTACCTGTTGAGCCCAACAATCTAGCCAACTTTCTACCCACCTTATAGTGCATTCATCCAGCCCGTACTTCTTTAACTTGATGACAAGAATACTGTGGGAGACCGTGTCAAAAGCTTTGCTAAAGTCAAGAAACAATACATCCACTGCTTTCCCTTCATCCACAGAACCAGTAATCTCATCATAGAAGGCAATTAGATTAGTCAGGCATGACCTTCCCTTGGTGAATCCACTCGTTTCTAATAAAGTTCCTACAGTATGTATGTAGTTTATAAGAGCAATAATATTAATGTGCAGTAATTCAGTTAAATTAAGATTTCCAGTACGTTGCTTTACACAGGACTTGGGTACTGTGGCATCTGAGCTATCTTAGCAAACAAGAGAGTCTATTTACGCTTGCATGGAGCTCCAACTTCTGTCTTTGACTACATTCCTGTTTTATGATGGCCATCATAATACCTCACACTTACTTAATAGTACACAGGGCTGAAGGATCCTTTCACCAGTGACAAGAATGAAGTATTCCATAGCAACTGGGGGGAGCTTAAGCCTTCAATTCTGCACACAAAAAAATCCACTTTTCATTTGAAAAAGTTTCTGTGACTGAAGGCAACCTTCCAAATACAAGAATATAAACCCACTGCAGTATTGTCTTCCTGAGTTTGTAGACCGATACCTAACTCCACTGCCTCTGTGGTTCTCATAGCTCTGACAAGCAGCTAAATGAAATTAAGATTGTCACTGCTGCTACCCAGGAACTTGTGGGCAGTAGCATGAAAAACTATACAGATGCATACAGATGCACAGTTTCACATTCTTATTGTTTAGGAAAGCTCTAAGTGACAGCATAGGCAGATATTGTAGACTACATTAATGGAGACTAAAAACCCAAAATATGAGGCTGGAAAAACAACAGAGTAGCAAAAAAGCTCTGTCCTATCCTTTCTCACAGGAGACTTTAGAGAGGGAAAAGAAAGCTCCTTTGCCCCTACCTGAGCTATATGGGGATAGAGATTCACAGGTATCTGACACCTACTAGCCAGGAGCTGATGGAACCCCCAACCAGAAATTTGAAACAATCCTTTGGCAGGACTGGTAGCACCCTTCCTAGCAGCTGGGGAGAATGGACAACTTATGATGACAAATGGCTGCTCCCAACAAGAGTCTTTAGAGTTAAGAAAGCTACCCATAATGGGCTTCAGTAGACCTATAATCTATTTCTTCTCTCGTGGCCATGATCTACCCAGGATTAAATGAGCACTCCATACAGTCATATTTGCTTATGTTGTGACCATTACACAACTGATTGAGGTACTCAAGACATTGTAGGTGAAAATCTCCTCCAGAATTTGTCTTTTTTGATACTTGTTTAAGACTTGGGACTCAGAACTAAACAATTTCAACCAATTTTTCTGAGCATATACGTGCGTGTGCACACACTCACACACAAAACTCAAGATGAGTAATCTTCCTCACACTTGATATATTTTATCAGCTACTACAGTAAAAGACTACCACTGAAATAATTCTTTTTTCTACAACCAAGTCAAGAGAGGTTACAAGATTCTTTTTTAACAAATACACTGGAAAACATTTTTGATCTATTTGTACTCATGACACAGCCTAAGACTTTTAGATCATATCAAATATCATTACAGTCATAGCCCTTTAAACTTGAACTGAAAAGTTCCTCATCTAATGCAGAACAAGAATCTGATCGATAGACTTATCCCACTTCCAACGCCCTTCTTTTTGAAAGCATCAGAAGAGCCGGCAACCAATTTATCAGATTAATCTGGTATATGTTTTCAAAGTTTCTTTATTGATTAATGCACTTGCTCTCTCTCTATCCATTTCCCTAAGGCAGACTTCTTGTTGCAATGCCTGTTTAGCCTGTAATAAATAAGAATGATTGAGGAGAAAAACTAGGTGGACCTTCTAGAATTGTCAGAGGGAAGCACACTGGTTTCCCTTCCTAATGTGAAAAGCAGCCAATTAGTCAACTATAGTACAGCCATCACATATGAAACATTAGAAGTGTTTTTGTAAGCATTTCCAGGAAACAGATGATTTACTAATGCATTCTCTTTCACAAAAGTATTGTCTCATTCCCAACAGTGTTCTACTCGAGCAGTGGATTCTGTCTGAGCTGTGTTGTCTGACCCCATAAATATACTGGAGGACACAGTCTTTCCCCAAGGCTTACCTTCTGAAACAGATTTTTTTTAATTCTCCATGATTGAGAGATGCTAAAAGGCATACGTTCAATATATAGCTGAAGGAGCTGTAGTTTGTTTCAAAATAGAATTAGCAAGGTATTTCTTCTCTCCACTATAGAGAAAATCCACCAAACATTATGGTGAATTTGTCAACCAGCAGGTACTGTTCCCTGATGGATAGAATTGGTTGTACCTCTAGTCTCTTCAGACTGACATAATTCTGGAGCAAAAACTGATTTAGCTTTTAATTGACATCAGTTTAATAAAATAGGAAAACATATCCCTGGGCAGCTTCTTCCATAGTTTAAGTAATCCAATATTGTTAGAAAGTAAGTTGTCTAAAAAACCGAAGTATTATTAGCTGGTATGTCTTGGTTCCCAAGATCCCTATCACTACTGCATAGCTAATATTCCTCCATTAGAATTTTTTTGTAAATCATACCTTTCTACATTAACCCTTTTTCCTTATTATGACAGATACAGACCAGTTGCAGAAAAACAAATCCAACACATGCATATTATACAATATATTTTACCAATAACTAACATTGTTCAGAGTATCTAACGATGAATTGCAGACATCTTACCTCGCCAAATGCACCTCTTCCAATTACTTTTATAATTTCAAAGTCATCTCGATGAAGTTGCATTTCCTTCACCAATTGTGTAAATGGTTTTGCTGTTAAAAAAGTAAAAATTAAAATTATAACACATGGAAGTATAACAAATTAAAAATGAAATATCTACAGTTCTATGTCAAAGTTACTTTTAGAACTTTGGCTTTTCATCAAGAACATATGTTTAAAATATAAATATAAGCAACCCAAGAAAGATCTAGAAAATTAAGATGTAAAATACTGATTACACAGTGTACATCTACAGAATAATTTCAAACCTTTTTTAATAGAGATTATTTTTGCATTCCCCCTCTATCAACCATACACATACAAGGACATTTATTTAGTTCTCTAAAAATTATATGAAAATGTTGTCGGAATTAGTCGGGCATTAAATATTATCATAAAGCAGTCTATTGCCCTGTTGATAAAGAGCAGCCAGCACAAACACCCAAAAGTGCTCTGTAGGTTACTGTTTAAGTACTGACATAGAATACACATGCATACGAGGTTAGTTCACTGAAGATTTTATAATTTGATTCATCAACTAAGGATAAGCAAGTATATACAGGGCATGAGTTTTCTTAAATATTTCAGGAATTACGTATTGTTTCAGTGGGGAAGGTTAACGTTAAAGTTAAGTCAACTCTACTGGTAAACCAAGAAGAAAATTCAGTACACTATTTAGTCATCACACAGAAAGGAACCTTATTCAAAATGGTCTAACTTCATTTGCAATGATCAACTCAACCTCCACAAGCTAAATTTTTATAACCCACTTTCAGAGGACAGGTGCATACCGCACTCAAGAACAATAAAGTAATCTTCTCCCAGAATGCATGTGTCTGCTTTAGAACTTAGGCTTTTTTTGAGCTTTTGGCTCTTTTCTTCTATCAACAGTTACGGTGACTTGATTGGGGTCCCTCTTGGGATCTAGCTTTGAAGTCTGTAGCTTAGGAGTTAACCTGTGATCCCTAGACATACTCCCCTTGATTTTTCTTACTTGTCCTCCATAAACACTGAAACATTCAGCTACACCAGGGGTTCAGGACCACACAGGGGGTCCCGAGGTTATTACATGGAGGGGGGTCATGAACTGTCAGCCTCCACCCCAAACCCCACTTTTTAACCAGCATTTATAATGGTGTTAAATATATAAAAAATGTTTTTAATTTATGGGGGGGGCGCGCACTCAGAGGGTTGCTATGTGAAAGGGGTCACCAGTACAAAAGTTTGAGAACTACTGAGCTACACTATATGTAGGAGATTCCCCCCCCACTCCCCCGTAATGTAGAATACCGATATTAAAGGGATTCCTTGCATTGTGCATACATGAGGATCCGAGTTCTAGATAATAGGCTCTGTATTTTCACCATTTAACCTGGTAAGTATTAAGAAAAGAAAGACAAAGAAAGGAGAGAAAAAGTTTAACTTGGTGCTGACTGGACTATGAAAGAACTACTTGAGGTCGTCTAGAGATTTTATTACTGTCTCCGCTTTAATTTGTAAAAGATAAAATTTCCCTTCTTTCCACCACACCATAAAACACACTTTATTGGTAATTATTAGACATAGAAATTTCAACCCCAACAAAACTTATTTTCACCTGTAGCAGGATGAAGCACCACACATCAACTATCACTGGTTTTGACTGAGCCCAGACTCAGATTTAGCTGTAAAAAGCTGACATCACAGCATAAGTAATGAGCTAATAACCCAAATAGAATTCCTTAGAGGAAAAGGTGGCTGCAGTAGATGATAGTTTTGTGTCCAGAATCTGAAATCTGACAAATATGTAGGATGAGCACAGATCTGAAAGTCCCAATTGCAGATTATAGTACTGTAGTTAGGTTTAACCAAGGAAAACCAAATTCTCAAACCAAAAATTGATCTACTGTCTAATAAAATAAGAGAAAATCTCTCTAATGGAGAACTGCTAAATTCCCCTGTTGGTACCTGGGACAACTCTGTGTAGAAAAGTTGGATGTTTTTACCCATAGCCACCACCTCCATTCAGTTTGATGGTACTACCCCTTCTTCCAAAACAAGGAAACTGAGGATCAGAACCCTCAATTCACAGTTCTACTGATATGCACCTCTGCATGAGACAAATATCTAGAACAACACATCCTGATCTCAATTGGGGCTGGTAGACACTACCGTAAACACAGTTCAAGGGGCAATTCCTCAGCAAAACTCCACTGAAGTCAATGGAGCTAAACCAATTCACATCAGCTGAGGATCTGAACCAATAAGTAGTAGTACTGATAATTTTAAAAACTGCAGCAAGCTGGAGATCTAATGCATGAAGGTTCTTCTGCAAGATTCTTCACTGACTATTTGCCTCTCCTGCTGAAAAATGAACCTCCACTTATTTAAATAATACATCCTGGAGCTCTGGTCTAAGGTTATTATTTGGTACCAGCAGAACTCAGATCACTGTGGGAAGACAGTTATATTTTTTACTATGGACACTATTCAGTTTGAGAACATATTACAATGGTTGGTAAAGAATTTGGACAAACATACTCCAGCAGCAGACTAACCAACATAAGAAAAGCTGTCTGTAACATCATTAAGAATTTTCTTGGAAAGTTATTTTATTGCTTTATTTTGGACTAGAACGTTGTTTATATCTGCATGTACCTTTGCTTTTATGTTGGCTTGCACACTAGTTATTTCTTTATGATATTAAATTGAAATATCTTCCAATTTTCTTGTCTTGGTTCTACTTTTACATGTTTTTAGTGCCCCATCCCCCCAGGGATGTGATTTAGTAGCATGCATATGCCTGGTAAGATTAGGAGATGAGTAGGAACTTGCTCTGTAATGTATGGTTAGGTTGCCTCCACTGTACTCATCAGGATGATGCATTGTGACATACCAACCACTGTGCTATTTTTATTATTGAAAAGATCTTTAGGCTTTTTCATTCATAGGCCACAACGCATGTTACAAAGGAAGGCAAGTGTCAATCTCCATTCTATAAATAGGGAAACCGATAAGAGTTCTCTCTATAGATCTGGTATGAGTTAAGTGCACTGTTCTACTTTTTTTATATCTAATTTTGATTACGTAAATTGGAAATGGCTTATGATAAATATTGAAATAAAGGTAATACATTATGAAGTATTTCATATCATTAAATGGTAGCATGAATTATGGTATGGATTACTAACTTTTGTTACTCATATTGCTGTCAGGGTGGCATTATCTGGACTGTTTATGCATGAATGTATTTTTAAGGCTTTGTAAAGGGTGAACAGAACTTGAGATGTGCACTCTATATACTATAAAGTTTGAATAAATATATTTCTTCCCTCCCTCAAACTGTTGCCCAATTATTTTATTTATATAAATAAGAGTGTGTGTGTGTGTGTGTGTGTGTATCACCTAGGAGGCCTAGCTGTGGATCAGGATCCCACTGTGCTAGGTACTGTACAAACACAGAATAAAAAAAAAAGTCCCCATCCCAAGGAGTTCACAATCTAAGAACAGAGACAGATGGATATTTATTCAGAGAGATGGGGGAGCACAAAAGATGTACCTATGTTTCGATATCCAATAAGTAATAGGTGTCTTATGAGGTCTTGTAGGAGAAGGCATTAAATTTCAGAAAATAAGTCATATATGCTTTCAGACCATAACACATACTACATATTTTTATTGATATTGTCATAAATGTATGAGTATGATAATCCTAACATACCCTACTTTCAAGTTAAACAACTTTTCCATCACACATACCATTATCCACTTCCCCGCCACACCAGAGAATTTCAAGGAATTTTCTTTCCTTCCTTCTTAGAATTATAGGAGATTAGGGTTAGAAGAGACCTCAGGAGGTCATCTATTCCAACCCCCTGCTCAAAGCAGGACCAACCCCAGCTAAATCTTCCACACCAGGGCTTTGTCAAGCCGGGCCTTAAAAACCTTCAAGGAAGGAGATTCCACCACCTCCCTAAGTAACTCATTCCAGTGCTTCGCCACCTTCCTAGTGAAATAGTTTTTCCCAATATCCAACCTAGACCTCCCGCACAGCAACTTGAGACCATTGCTCCTTGTTCTGTCATCACTGAGAACAGCCTAACTCCATCCTATTTGGAACCCCCCTTCAGGTAGCTGAAGGCTGTTATCAAATCCTCCCTCACTCTTCTCTTCCGTTAGGGGTTGTCTACACTTACCAGAGATCAATGCATTGCTGGCCGCTTTAGCGGGTCTAGTGAAGACCTGCTAAATCAACCGCAGATCGCTTTCCCATCAACTCCTGTATTCCACGTGAATGAGAAGTGCAAGGGGAGTCGACAGGAGAGCATCTCCCGTTGACATAGCATAGTTTGGACCCCGTGGTAAGTAGATCTAAGAATGTCGACTTCAGCTATGTAGCTGAAATTGCATAACTAGACTGATCTCCACCCGCAGCGTAGACAAGGCCCCAGCCCCCTAATCATTTTCATTGCCCTCCACTGGACTCTCTCCCTTTTTGTCCCCTTCCTTTCTGTATTGGGGAGGGGGCAAAACTGGATGCAGTAGTCTGGATGTGGCATCATCAGTGTTGAATATAGGGGAATAATCATTTCCCTTGATCTGGTGGCAATGCTCCTACTAATGCAGCCCCATATGCCGTTAGCCTTCTGGGCAACAAGGGCACACTGTTGACTCATATCGAGCTTCTCGTCCACCGTAATCCCCAGGTCCTTTTCTGCAGAGCTGCTGCTTAGCCAGTCCATCACCAGCCTGTAGCAGTGCATGGGATTCTTCCATCCTAAGTGCAGGACTCTTGTCCTTGTTGAACCTGATACGATTTCTTTTGGCCCAAACCTCTAATTTGTCTAGGTCACTCTGGACCCTATCGCTCCCCTCCAGTATATCTACCTCTTCCCCAAGCTTAGTGTCGTCTGCAAGCTTGCTGAGGGTGCAATCCATCCCATCATCCAGATCATTAATGAAGACGTTTAACAAAACTGGACCCAGGACTGACCCCTGGGGCACTCCACTTGATACTGGCTGCCAACTAGACATCAAGCCATTGATCACTTCCCATTGAGCTCGACGATCTAGCCAGCTTTCTATCTACCTTATAGTCCATTCATCCAGTCCATACTTCTTTAACTTGCTGGCAAGAATACTATGGGAGACCGCATCAAAAGCTTTGCTAAAGTCAAGGTATATCACGTCCACCACTTTCCCCATACCCACAGAGCCAGTTATCTCATCACAGAAGGCAATCAGGTTGGTCAGGCATGACTTGCCCGTGGTGAATCCATGCTGACTGTTCCTGACCACCTTCCTCTCCTCCAAGTGCTTCAAAATGGATTCCTTGAGGATTTGCTCCATGAATTTTCCAGGGACCAAGGTGGGGCTGACTGGTCTGTAGTTCCCCGGATTCTCCTCCCCCCCCCCTTTTTTTTTTTTAAAAGAAGATGGGCACTGTATTTGCCTTTTTCCAATTGTCCCGGACCTCCCCGACCACCACAAGTTTTCAAAGATAATGGCCAATGGCTCTGCAATCTCAGACAACTCTCTCAGCACCCTTGGATGTATTGCATCTGGCCCCATGGACTTGTGCATGTCCAGCTTTTCTAAATAGTCCTTAACTTGTTCTTTCACCACTGAGGGCTGCTCACCCCCTCCCCATACCGTGCTGCCCAATGTAGCAGTCTGGGAGCTGACTTTGTCTGTGAAGACCAAGGCAAAAAAAGCATTGAGTACTTCAGCTTTTTCCATACCATCTGTCACTAGGTTGCCTCCCCCACTCAGTAAGGGTCCCGCAATTTCCCTGACCTCCTTGTTGCTAACATACCTTGCCCTACTATAACCATTTAAGCAGCTATTTCTTGTTTGTGCAAAAAGGAAATGTAACTTGAGTAAATGAAATGCACTTTCAGATGCTGTGAATATGGGGATGTGGTTTAAGTTATTCAGAGTTGGTAAATTCTTAAGTAGATTCAAAGGTACACCACACAAAATTAGCAGCAAACTAAAAAAAGTAAAGTTTTTTTTTATTATTATACTAATCTAATTTTAACAATCCCAGCAAATCCATCTAAAGAATTTTTCAACCTTTTCAGTTATAGAAGAATATATTTTCATTTTCTCCTTTACACAAAGTATGGTGGAGTATTGTGAGAAAATCAAAATTCATGTCACAAAGTATACGGTTGATACAGAAAGTAGGTGCATATCTAAAACAAGGATCTTGTAACAAAGTTTCAGAAGCCATATTCAACTTACAATAGTAACACCCCAGTCTGATTTGTCTGAACTTAAGCTCACCTGCCTGCTTCTTCACCACACTCCTTATACCATCTACTTAGAGAAATAAACCTAAGTGTGCTTGGCACCATGAAAGACAAGTAGAAAGCCCTTTTCCAGAGGAGTTTATAGCCTAAAGAAATAGGACACAAATCAGAGATACACACCAGACAATATAAAGGATGTTTCCGTCTTTGGGCCTTTCATTGATATATGGTAGAGGCAGAGAGGGGGGTGTTTTTGAAGGGGAAGGATGAAGAGGATATGGAAACATTTTTACTTAAACTCCCTTAACTTTTCTTCATTCTTGACTTCAAGAATGTAGGTTCCTGTTTGCCCTCAATGCACCCTTTCAAAAGAAAACAACAACATTTCTGTGATATTGCTATTAGTACAATACTTAGACAGGTTTAACAAGTTACAGTATGTATACATGTATCCCGGGCTTGAAAAATGTATCCACCACTTGGGAGCCCAAGACCAGCTTACTATTCAGGGTGAAAAATACCTGCTCCTCCTCATTCCCTCTCACCAATCTACTCCTCCTGCAATTTAAAGAAATAAACCTGTACTGTATTTAATTGCATAGTGTCAATCAGAGCTCCAATATATTTTACAAAGTGAAACTGTTTCTTTTATTTCTTAGCTGACTTTATTATTGGAAAGGGGAAAAAAAGTATTGTGGTATATCTTTCTGTGATTTTATCTTGTGTTCTCTTTTCTCTCTCTCTCTTCCTCTGCCCCATATATTACTTTTTCCCCTAAACTGTATTGTGTCCTCTGCTGCCTCCTCCCATATCCCCCCGTTATTTGCTGACTGTCCCACGTACTCCTCAACCCACTTGTCACATACACAAACACCCTATTCTAATTTTCTGGTTGATCCCACAATGTTTTTCATACACCATGCTCTGTCCTCTATCCACTCAAACATATACACTATAAGTCTTGAAAAAATGTATCAGACAGCTAGAGCTAAAGCACTAGTCTAAGGGGCCTTACTGTCCAAGAGCAATGCCCATTTTTTATCGTCTATTGCAGAAGCACCTGGAGACCCTGGTCCTATGGTGCTAGGCACCAACAAACAAAGACATGGTTCCTCATGCCCTTTTCTCAGCAGTAGTGGATGAGAGGACTGTAACTTTGGGGTATGCTTGGATTTCTACCCCAACTTTTATAGCCTTCTTTTAGTAAGTGTCTGATAAATTAGAAGCCCTCCCCCTCTGGCTGACAGAGGGAAAGAGACACAGATCCGGTCTTCTCGCTGAATTTTCTTCCCTCCAGCCACAAAGCCTCCAGGCTGCTGCACAGGGTCTTTATTAATCTACTCCTCTACTGACCTCTTGTTTTTCCATTTCTTACTTAAGGAAAGAAGTAGTGCCTGCCTCCGATTTCCCATCATTTTCCAAAGCTGCAGCAGAGTCAAACCGACTAGACTCTGCCTACAGGGTTCTGAAGAACTGCGGTGAAGATTATCCATTTCCACCCTCCGCTTTCCAGAGCCCGAGTAATAGCCATGGCTCTGAAAGGACATTTTAATACAACTTGCTTATATCAAAAAGTATATTGCAATTCATCTCTGAATTGGGAATTTCACTGACTACTTATTTATGTTAATCACACTGATCGAAATTCAAATAAAATACTCCACTGACAACAGAAATGATTACGTTCCTCTGGATATCAATTAGTAGCACTTCCTGCAATCACCTATAATATTTACTAGATTATCAGAAGTAATCAACTACTAACTGAATTTATAAAGTCACTGGTTATTTCCGGAATATAATTTTCCGATTGAAATAGCGTGGGCAGGAAAAATTGTTTAAGTTTCCATTAGGATGTGTTAAGGAAAGATTTGTTTTGAGTCCTGCCCAGTTTCAGGAAAGTCTTTTGAATAAGATGTAAAATGAAGTTCCTCACCATTTATGATCAAAACATCCCATGGCACTTTTCATAATCCCAATCACCTGATCAAATCACATTTGTGTTATTACATTCTGCTTACATGAAAACCCTATACAGATTCAAGTGGATATAGGATCATTCTTTACTTTTTGACCTAAACCATTATGTAATTTGCGGTGGGTTATTAAACAGATGCTGTATTTTACCTCAGAAGTGGCTGTGTGTCAGTGATGAGAGAAACTATTCTGTATTTAAAGTCTGTATACCAGTTTACAGAAGAACTCTGGAATGAAATATGCTATGTACACAAGATATAGTTATGGCCATGCTGGAGCAGAAGGCCATGTTATTAAAAAGTGGTCCAAAACAAAAAGTATGGCCATCATGGCAGTAATCTCATAAGCAAAACTAATCAGATATGCTGGCAGAATCTCAAAGGTCTTTGAAATAGCTGCTTTCAACTACCTGAGAGGCGGTTCCAGAGAGGATGGTTCTAGACTATTCTCAGTGGTGGAAGAAGACAGGACAAGGAGTAATGGTCTCAAGTTGCAGTGGGGGAGGTTTAGGTTGGATATTAGGAAAAACTTTTTCACTAGGAGGGTGGTGAAACACTGGAATGCGTTGCCTAGGGAGGTGGTGGAATCTCCTTCCTTAGAAGTTTTTAAGGTCAGGCTTGACAAAGCCCTGGCTGGGATGATTTAATTGGGGATGGGTCCTGCTTTTGAGCAGGGGGTTGGACTAGATGACCTCCTGAGGTCCCTTCCAACCCTGATATTCTATGATTCTATGATTCTAAGGTCAACATCAGACATTAAGTTTTCTTTCACCTTGACACAGCAACTATATTCATTGCTATCTACTGAGTGCACTTTTTTGCACAAAAAACCTGTAATATCCATACACTGTAGCACCATGCAGAAGAAATTAATCTGCAGCAGTATCCTGGTATCTGCCAGCTTGCTAATGAACGATACTGCTGAACACTAACAGTTGGCTGGCTGCCTCCCTGCCTGTCCCATTCACTGCCTTCTACACCCAAAATGAAAAGAAATCGAGAAAGATCAAGAGTTATGGCGGCAAGTACTAAAGAATTAAAGATGGTTCTAAACAGTCAATGTAACAATATGCCAATTTAATTCCAGCCAAATCAATCTAGCTTCTTTTGGAGAATTGGACAGTAGCAGTATCAAAAGAAGGGGGAGGAAATAAGAACAACATTTTTGGCTTACTATACATAAGGACAAATGCCAATTGACTACTTGCTATATTATTTAAATGCACTAAATAGCAGATCACGTAAGAAAAAATAATTGTTAGGGGACAAATAAATCACATGGGAGCCAGAAACACAACAGTATGTGGGAAAATAGTACATACCTCAGATTTTTTTTTTACCTGGGGTTGGCTCATGGAGTTTCACAGATAAAGTGCACTGCATAAGAAGCTTTTCATCGCGTTCACTTTATTCCATGGCAGTGATGCTCAATGGAGAAATGTATAAATTTAAAAAGAATTTATCTTCTTCTCTGTCTCAGACCAAGTTTTTAGATTTAAGTTTGTTTTGGAAAAAGGAACAATTATAACAGGACCAGGAACAAGATGATGTATAGTGGTCTGAGACTATAGGAAGCAATATGGCATTCCTGGCTGCACTAAACTAAGGCTATGGCTACACTACGAGGCTTTTAGCAACACAGCTGAGCTGCTAAAAGGCGCACAATGTAGCTGCTGTTTGTCGGCAGGAGAGCGCTCTCCTGCTGACAAAAAACTTCCACGCCCCACAAGCAGCAGCGGCTGACAAAAGTGCTGTGCACACCAGTGCTTTTCATCAGTAAAACTTTTATAATTCAGGGCGTGTGGTTTTTTAACACCCCTGAAGGACAAAAGTTTTGCTGAAGAAGTGCCAGTGTAGACAAACCCTAGGAAAACCTGAAGGGCAAAAAGACCCTTCTCGTGAGTTTGATGCAACCTCACAATGCTTAATCAATATGGATTCTTCACACACACACACACACACACACACGTCAGTTTGTGAGCATATAACTTAACACAAGAAGAAAGACTGAACAAGAAAGTCTACATTATTCTAATTAAGTGCTTGACAGAGAAAATTGACACCTACTAGCTTGAGGCAACTATAGAAGGAAGAAACTTCTACCCCAACCCTGATCAGATTCTAGACATCCGCTCTCTCCAACATGGCTGCTGAAGAATGGTGGCAGGGTGTTCCATTTCTCATATCTGCTTTTGGCTAGTCAACATCCAATGCCTTTGGAACTCACCATCAATTGCTGGAGAATAGGGACACTCCCTAGTTCTCCAGTCTCCACACCTCATAAAATAAAGAGCCTTCCCATTCGCCTCAATCCTTGCCTGGCTGCTTGTAAAAAAAAGGCCTTGCTCCACACTTAGTCTTCTATACTATCCATATTTTAGGGAGAAAAGACGGGGGGGGGGGGGAGAAATGTGTCCTCCATGAGAGTTCTACCCACTTGAACTGCTGACAGTTTTTCTAAACAGCACAAGTATGAAGTTTAGAAGGATTCTCAGTCGTCTTCCCATAAGATACTGAGCAGCAATTATAGAGCCAGAAAAGATTTCCAAGCATATAGTGGGGAGCACCTTCCAAAGGTACAGTGACAGTATGATCAGCTATTAGAGTTTCATGTCTACCTGTTCTATTCTGCACAGCATTTGTGAAAGCAAGGTGCTTAACAGACTGAACTGAGGCAGCCTGCGAGCCTTGCTGCAAACCACATAGTGATGCTGTGATTGTTGGGGATGCCGCCTGTACCAAGTGTGCAAGACAAATCAAAGATGCTTTGTATTCAGATTTCACAAACACAGAGCAGAATGGAGGTTGACTGAAGCTTGAAAGAGGCACAGTAAAATATTAGCATTTGATGCTTATTGTTTCTTGTGGTGGTGGTTGGAGGCAGCAAAATGGATCTGCCCTCCTATAACAGTGTTTACATTTATCATGGCTTTACATTTGTGATTTTTGGTGCAGACATTATGAGCGGAACTATTTTTTTTCTATTAGCTTTTTATTAATTTTTTAAAATATACAGAGAGAAAATAAAGTATACATCAGCTTCCCATAGTATATTAACTGTTTGCTACCGAACTTTAGTGATACTTGAAACATGGATATAATGTGGTTAAATATAAATTTATTTGTATAAACTGTATTACACAATTTACAAAGACAGAATTTATCAAAATCTAATTCAAGTAAAATTTTAAAATAAATAGATGCAAAATTAAGGAGGGGGGTAGAGACAGGAAAGGAAGGAAGTGGTCAGAGAGGAGGGAGAGACAAGAAGGGGTCCCCTGGATTTAATAGGATCATTCAGATACTTCCAGGAAAGCATGCCATACCTGAGAATTTCTCTTTGGTATTTCTGTTACAGTATACAATTTGTTCCATGGTGACCAAGCTTACGAGGCCTATAGTCCTAAATTGTTGATCATTTTTTGGATTACCATTTTTATAGCACTAGACTTTTAGCATTAGTGCTCTGGTAAGCCAAAGATTTTCAAATTTATTCAACTGCCAATTAACATCCATTAGCTTTAAAATTACATGTTTAGCTTGTAACACAATTTTATTTGATAGGAAAAAATTAACTGCAGTTAAGTTCTACCCAAAACATACTGTCATAGGAGCATTCCCAGAGCATATGGATTAAGCTGGCGCTGTGACTCAGCAGGTGCTAGCATTTGACTGATTTCGTTTTGAACAGTCAGAGAGGGGTCCAATGATTTTCTGCTGAATTAATCTTAAATGGAGGCCCAAGGAACAGGACGGATCTTGAGGGTAAACCCAAGCATGCCTGATGATCTGTAAACATGCAGAAAAATGCTAAAACACAACTTTATTTAAACACTCCAAACATACAGGCCTGCTGAAATAGATAATGATGTAAAACCCCACATAAAAACAAGACATGGTTTCTGAGCCACAGGGACAGGAAGAAACTGGCCTAGGATTTCTTTGTCTGGCTGTTCAACAGGGTTAGAATGCGTCACGGGAATACATAAGAGGAAGCAGGTGAGTATCAGGCAGTCCATTACGGGCTACTACGATCTCACCACTATGCTGAGGAGCTGGTAACTGATGAACAGGGGCCTATGAATAGAATAATACAAGTTGCTTCTGGCCCTGCACATACTTCCTCAGAAGTTTACAGTGAACTCTTGTTCTTGCTGCTCTATTCGGCTACCATGATCGATATAGTCGGCCATTGCTTGAGTCTTCTTCACTAAGCTGACATTCAAAAAAAATTCAGTTTGTTCTTCACAAAGTAACTCTGTTAGAATCCCTTTGCAGTTTGTCTGAAGGCAGACACACAGATCTTCTCTTATTCTTCCAGTTTCAGGCTGGTTAAGCATTCTGTGTTCCAGCACATCTACTCCCTCTCCTGCTTTATGATACTGCAGTATTTCCTAGTCATAACCCTCTTGCAGAAGCAGTCACTGAAATGTAAAATAAGGAGGGGTTAATAGGCTTACTTATGGTACAGGCATCCATATCACAGAATATGGTAAAAGTTATTTAATTTTGAATTTTGGTGGTTTATTAGGCACTCTGTCCTTAGATGTGAAGTAGTAAGGATATAAATCTAAATATCTTCCAAGTTTTAAATTGACTTTTGGTGAAACTGGTTCAGAGGGGAATAGGAGCAACATGCATTCAGTACAAAGGATCTAACAGGTGAAAGATTTATATCCAAGACTCCAATCAAGGGAAAGGAAGGACCTAATGAAGTGAGCAGGGGCAAGGATAATAAGTCTGCAGTTGAGCGACTCTCACAGATGGTAACAGTGAACACTTAGGGACTGGAAAAGTATAGGGTATGTCTACACAGGGATAAAAGCCCCTTGGTGTGGCCACAACTGGCTCTGGTCAGCTCATTCTGGCTTGTGGAGCTAAAATTGCTGTGTAGACATTCAGGCTTGGGCTGGAACCTGAACTCTGGGACCCTCCATCCTCACAAGGTACCAGAAAATTTCTACACAGTAGTTTTCAGCCCCAAAGCCTGAGCCCCATGAGCTGAGTCAGCTGAACTGGGCCAGTCACAGGTTTTTTATCCCCCATGTAGACATATCCATAGTGAGCTTCGGGGTGGGGGGGGGGTGCGCAGATGAGGAAGTTAGCATTACCCAATAAATCTGATTGCCAACTAGAGCACTGGCTTTACCAAAGATGATATGAGATCATTCAAGAGAACCAGGGAAAAATTATAGCTCAAGTAGTATGCTCTCTGCTAGACTAAGGACACAGCCTTGTTGGCTGGCAGCGAGTTTGGACAAAACCATTATTCCACCCCTCTCTGCCTGTGGCTGATGCGGAGCAGCGTGCTATCAAGGAATGCTTATGCCTGTGTTTCCAGCAGAATGACATGTAATCACAACTAGATATGAGCAGACAGCCAAACAGATGCACTAGTCTGATGTACAGGCTGACAGCTTCAGTGTAGTATACATGCCTGGGGGAGGGGAGACATGACACCTAATACGTATCTTATTGCAATTAAATACCCTTGTTTTGACTTTTTCTATACTTAATCATAGATAAGTACGGTCTGTAATCTGGGGGAAAAAGGGGGAGGGGAAGAAGGGCAAACGAGAAAGCTGCCAAACCCGAAGTGTCAGAGAGAGAAAAAAAAACATTGCTACATGTACTGTTGCAGCGCCATGAATCTGGAGGGGGAGGATGCTTATGTCCTCTTACGAGGATGCATCCCCCAGTCATGGTGACATTCTTTAGGACATCCAGCGCACAAGCATGAAAGAACATCAGTAATAATGAGAATAGAGAATATACCTTGTGTAGCAGTCCTCATCTTCTCCTTAGCTTGCTCATCCATAATCTCTAGAGTCCAAGATCCCAGGAGGAGGTCTTGTGATTCTGGAAGAGTCAAAAGGCATCTCCAGGTCCTGGTTCACCTCTGTGCTTCACATGGTTCTGAAAGGCAGCATTCTCCTCCCTCTATCTTGGTTCCTCAACAACCCGGTGCCAGATGCCTCCAAGAAGCTGTGACCCTAAGAACCCATCAATGCCAGCTGGCAAAGGGTATATTGTTCTGTAACAGCAACTCTTGGCAGGCCTGATAAACTCATTACAGCCAGCACACCACTTTCACAATATTTATCCATAAAGAAAATAATGTAAGGTCTCTAATAAAAGCTTATGTCATAGTGATCCTCAATCATTGCATGCTGTATGTACGGATAATATTTAAGGAGTTGTGTATATGCACTGAAAGTACATTTTAAAGTCAGTCCTCAACCAAAGAGAAAAAACAGGTTTATTCCAGACAGGAGTAAGAATGTATCTTGGTTCACATGTAAAGTAAGCATAGTAAATCAACACAATAGGAGCCCAATTCACATATTTCATTAACAAGGGGATGGGAGGACATGAAAAATTAAACCACAGGGGGTTTTCTGTCTCGGGGGAGGGGGGGCGGGGCAAGAGCTTTGAAGAATATAGAGAGACTAAAAAGAGACGTCTTAGTATCCATTCACTGAGGAAAATTCCTGATGGAGGGGCATGCTTCAAGAACACTTGGATCCCAGGTTGTCTGAAACCAGCTAGTTCTGCAAAAGACTGACCCTTTTGGGGGGGGGGGGGTCTACTTTATTATAATAGGAAAGATAGCCATTGATAAGTATAGATCCAGCTTTGCATTTTATTATTTTGTTTATACGTAATCATTTGTTTTCATTACTATCCTGACTCTGTATCTCTTCATCTTAAACTTTAATAAACTTATGATTGTTTTCACTATTAATATATCTCAGTGCTGTGATGTTCTATAGAAGCAGACCCCCAGCTGAACCAAACAAACTTGTGTGTATGCCCTCCCGTTGCGCGAGTGTCTTGTGATTAAGGGATGGACACTACAGGTGGAATTCTTCTATGGGACGTGGGATACACCTACTGGGACGCACCTACTGGTAAACTGCAAGACAAAGTTAGGACTGGCAGAGCCCTGACATTGTTTGGGTGGCTAACAGATCAGTTAAACACCAGCAAGTCCTCCTCTCATTAGAGGCAAGGGGTAACAATTGACTCTCAGTCCTGGGTATGGCAAGAAAGCATTGCAGAAGGCTCTTCATTGATAGAAGAGCTAACAATGCAGTCCTAATCCAACAGAAAGGGGCAGATTTTCCTCCCCATCCCAAAGCAAATGATGGCATCCAATGAGTTATTATATTTCACACTCAGTCCTTTTACTTTCTCCTAGCATTTTTTCCCTGATAGAGTAATTCCCAGCTGAAAACAGCATTTGCAAATCAAGTCAGAGACCAGGAAGTTCTGGAATACACATATGAACTGGGACTAAGTCTCTGCCATCCCACATATGGGCAAACAGCTTAACGTCTGCCTGTAGCCAACTTATGCCACATTTGAAAAAGTGGCTTCTTGTCATGTTTCTTTGTGATTAGAAGCAGCATGCAATACAATCTAAGATAACATACCATTATTTGTACAGGTCAGGGATTTCTGGAAAACTTGGCCCTGTGTCAGAAGTGTAGACAAATTCAACCTGAAAGGTCTCCTACACAGTGGCAAATGCACTGTGGGGCAGTAATAAGTTCAGAAGATGTCAATTAAAGTACAACAATCTTTCAAAGACTGGTCCATGCATCTGGATGAATCTGTAGAACTCCAGATAGCAGAATATCAATGATTCAACCCCTTTCATTCTGTTAAAAGGAAGCTGCCAATAGGACTAAAAATCCTGCAACTTCACAAAACTACATGATAATGTTCTAAAAAAGCAAGGTGAATTATAGCTTTCTGTTCTGTAGTATTAAGAGTTATGAATTGTTTAAAAATAAATTTGGAGTTTTCATTCTTTTTCAGGTGGACTCAAAATTGAGTGATTTTCTAAATTTGGCCATTTCTGACTCAGGACAATTTAAATTTAAATGTCTACAACTTTAAAATTACTGAACTGATTTTCTTTGAGCTTTGGTTGATTTGTAGGTCTTACTGCAAGCTAAAAATTTTGCCTACTCTGATGACCATATGCTGTATCTCAATGTACAACGCTTCACTTTATATTCTATACCAAACTGACAAATTTATATTTAAGCAACTATATTCCCAGCGTACCTACAAAGGGACAGAGTTTGTGCTTGATTTATCAACCTTAAAACCACAAAATAATCTATTAAAAACAAAGCAATCACTTGTCTGCATCACAGCAGCACCCACAATGAGTAAGGCTATGTCTAGACTGGACTTCCGTCGGTAAAACTTTTGTCGGTAAGGGATGTGAAAAACACACGCCGGACCGACAAACGTTTTGCTGATGAAAAGCACCGCTGTGGACAGCTCTTCATCAGCAGGAGACACCTTTCCATCAACAAAGCTACCACCACTTGTTGAGGTGGTTTTATTTTGCCAGCAGGAGAGCTGCACGGAAGACCTTACATCAGCACAGCTAGAGTGGCACAGCTGTGCCGCTTAAGGTGCACAGCATAGACATAGCCTTAGTTTTTCCAGATATAGATCAAACCCAGCCACTGTCCCACAAGTTAAGACAAACAACAAGTAAAGGGTGGTTGAGAGGAATAAAATATGCAATATATACTTTCAAAAATCTTACCACCAACCACCTCTCTACTTAGCCACTATTAATTGAAAATAGCCGGTATTATTATACAGAATGAGCATCTAGGAAAGGTTCTCTTCTCTAGTGACTCTGTAATTCAGTTTTAGAACTCTTTGTTGAAGCAGAGCAGGGGTGCACACAATTTGAGAAATCTAGTTTATCAGGTGTCAAATATTTCTTTGGCAACTCTGTCAAGAGCTAAAGTAAACTAAGTTGTGTTTCACTGCACCAAGACAGGGGCATTTAAAATATACATATCTTGTACTTTCATCTGAAGAGGGTCAGACAGCAATGAGCACATTAAGTACAGATGTGGCACATCTTTCTGTTCATCCCACTTCCCCTTAAAAGTCATTATACAACAGAATTTTCTACGGTGTAACACACCCAGTTTCAGAATTTCCTTACAGCTGGAGCTCTAATTAAAAAGGTCAGTAAAAGTAAAACCTCTGCCCCAGGCAAAAGTCCATGAAGGCATGTGACAGGCAACTACTGCAGCCAGTACCTAGACTATTTGCAGTAGCTCAAGTTATTCAGAGGCTCATAATAAAGAATTTTAACTTTATGGAGAACATTAGTAAAATCCATTACAGAACTTCTCAAAATTCACAATGATTTTTGTGAAATGCACAGATTTCAGGGAGAAGGAATATAAAATAGATTTGTTTAGTTTATTTCTACACTTCATCCCATTCTTCCATTCATCACCTCACATCAAAATAAAACGAAGTTATTCAAAACTGTAAAATGAACTTTTGTTGCCCAACCAGTTGTTACAGAAAAACCAAAGTCACACTACTACAGCCAAACACTATTGCTGACAACTGTAAAAAAAAAAAATCACTCTAAAGGTACAGTTACAAATGTCAATATTTGACTAATCAAAACATTAATGGCTGGTCTGGTTGCATTACTACACAGAAACCTAGGCTCTATCCCCTGGACCAGCCTCCCACTGTGTCTGCCTGGAAGCACTGCAGGGAAAGGGTGCTCAGTTTGTGCACAGCAACGGCGCTCAGTGACGTCATTAGGGAACCAAGTTGCTGCAAAGTGTTACTCCTGAGGGAATTCTGTGCTTAAAAAAAATTAAAAATTATGTGCACAATATTTTAAAATTCTGCAAGTTCTGTCAATAAATATCGCTCCAGCATGGCACTGGGGAGCACAGGCCACTGGCTGCATTGAGGTGGGAGATCACCCTGAAGCCCCCTCTTCCCCCCGGTACAGGGACTCGGCAGTGAGGCTGCACCTGAGTTTGACACAGAGCAAGGGCCAGACCTCCCACAGAAACACCCTAGGGCCCTCCCCTATGTGCCAGGCACACCAGGTGTGGGCGGGCAGGCTCAGCCCAGCAGGATCTCCAAGTGTGGAGGTGCTTGGTGTGGGGTGAGAGGTTTCTGTGTGGGGCAATCTGGGTGTGGGTGGCTCAGTGGGAGATTGGGGTGCACAGGGGCTCACTGGGGGGGTCCGAGTGCAGGGGCAATAGGACTCTGCAGGGTATCCAGGTGAAGGTGGTTGGGACTCAGCGTGGGGGGTCCAGGGCTTGTCAGGGTGAGGGTCTGATGGGAATCATCTCAGCAAGTTTCCTTTACATCCACAATATCATATTCTTTATAACTGAATGAATTCTAGTTTTATAATTTTAACATGACTTGTTAATTTTCCATGCTTATTGCATTTGTATTGATAATGCAGTATGTTAATGTGCTTCATCTTTTCTTTCAAAACTCCATCTGTTGACTTGGAAATGCATGTCAGATGATTAAAGTGAAAGCTTCCTTCTTCCTACTTAGTTTAAAGCCCACCTACCCATTTTGACCATCAGAAGTCAGAATCCCTTCAGTTTAAGTAGAACCTCCTATAATCCAAGCAGGCTTGTGTCAGACTCTCAGTTCCAAATCCTCCTCTACACTGATCTGTTGGCCTCCAGTCTCCTCCTTTTTTACTTGTATAAGAAGCAGAAAAATTTAAGACAACTTAAGCTGGAAATGGTAATCTTCCCAGGGTCTGTAAGTGAATCAAGATTCGTTCATTTCCTTCCAGCAATCATCTGCCACATGGAGACAGTACAGCCTTCCAGGCAGCTGGGACAGGGCATTCCTGTCAACCTAACTAGTCGGGGGGGGGGGGGGGGGAGAGAGAAAAGAAAAAAAGAGTGCAGGGAGACAACACTAAAAAGTCCTAAATTTAAAATAAACCTCGGTATACTTGCTAAAGCCATCTCTATCTGCATGGGGGGGGGGGGCGACAAATTTAAACTCCCTGCTATCTCTTCTCCCCCTCGCATTAAGATTTATCTCCCATATCACTTAAAGAAACCTTAGCTACGTTTCCCATTTGGTCACTGTTTTAGCTCTTAAGTATTCTACTTGCATATAAAAACCTATTCAGTCCCACATCGCATTCATTTAAAAGAGTCAGATTACTCATTCTTCATATCCTAGTTTAGGCTCACAGTTTTATTTTTGATACCTGAGTAATACGGAATTGAGTTTACGTAATTCTTTTCTCCAATGTACATACTTCCAGTTTTCCACTAAGTTTTTGGGAAGAAATTTTAACAACTTATTCTAGTCACCTTATTCTCTCCTTAAGATTACAATATTTAGATTGTTTTATTCTACACATTAACCCATATCCAGTGGTATATAGGGACTGAAGAATTCAACAATACAGCCTTCCACCTGTAGGTTGCCAATGCAAATGTAATTCAAGTCAACAATGTGGCCAGAAATGATAACCAGGGATCCTAGAAATCCATTTACCACAGGGAAAAAAAACCAGAAAGACATGGAATTTGCATTTTTACAAAGAGTAAGTTTTTACATTTTGTGAAAAAATAAAAACAAAGTAAAACCCTGTTTATCTCCGCCTCCATTATCCGACTAGCCGTGTCAACTGAACTGGGGCTGTCAGCCCTGGACAGCAGGGCTCGGGCTGTCAGCCTTGGTCAGCCCAAGCCACCACCTGGGCTTGATAGCGAAAAGTTTCAGCAAACTTGGAGTCCTTTTCTCTGCACAGTGCCCAATGTCTGAAAGATGAAAATGTGGCTGGAATGCTGCGACTCTATTTTAACAATCAGTACTAACTCAAAGTGAGGAATATTAATATGAAAGCAATTTTTGCTTAATTTTTTGTGCATTTTAAAAAAAATCAATTTTTGTAAATATAGAATAATGAGATGTATTTAGTATATGTAAGAAATACAAATTGAAATTCTACTAATTTTATTATAATGATTGATGACACTGGTAGGCTTTGAACTTGAATAAAACATTATGTTCAACTGATACCTACATATGTTGTGGCTAGGAAAAATAAGTTCAGCATTTCATTTTAATCGCAGAAAAGCACAGATTTTATGTTTTCTTATAAGAGAATTTTGGTTTTATCATGGAAAATTTAATATCCTATGTGACATGAGATGTAGATTTTGGTCTAGTTCTTGTGGACCAGTGACCACATGACACAGATTTTCATGACAACTAGCACTAACAGATCTCCTCATAAGTAGTTTCAGCAGAGAATGAGATGGGCCTTGTCATAAATATAAAGGGAAGGGTAAACCCCTTTGAAATCTCTCCTGGCCAGGGGAAAGCTCCTCTCACCTGTAAAGGGTTAAGAAGCTAAAGGTAACCTCGCTGGCACCTGACCAAAATGACCAATGAGGAGACAAGATACTTTCAAAAGCTGGGAGGAGGGAGAGGAACAAAGGGTCTGTCTGTAGTCGTCTTGGCCGGGGACAGAACAGGAATGGAGTCTTAGAACTTTTAGTAAGTAATCTAGCTAGGTATGTGTTAGATTATGATTTCTTTAAATGGCTGAGAAAAGAATTGTGCTGAATAGAATAACTATTTCTGTCTGTGTATCTTTTTTGTAACTTAAGGTTTTGCCTAGAGGGGTTCTTTATGTTTTTGAATCTAATTACCCTGTAAGATATATACCATCCTGATTTTACAGGGGGGATTTCTTTATTTCTATTTACTTCTATTTTTTATTAAAAGTCTTCTTGTAAAACACTGAATGCTTTTTCATTGTTCTCAGATCCAAGGGTTTGGGTCTGTGGTCACCTATGCAAATTGGTGAGGCTTTTTATCCAACATTTCCCAGGAAAGGGGGAGTGCAAGTGTTGGGAGGATTGTTCATTGTTCTTAAGATCCAAGGGTCTGGGTCTGTAGTCACCTAGGCAAATTGGTGAGGCTTTTTACCAAACCTTGTCCAGGAAGTGGGGTGCAAGGTTTTGGGAAGTATTTTGGGGGGAAGGACGCGTCCAAACAGCTCTTCCCCAGTAACCAGTATTAGTTTGGTGGTGGTAGCGGCCATTCCAAGGATAACGGGGGTAATATTTTGTACCTTGGGGAAGTTTTGACCTAAGCTGGTAAAGATAAGCTTAGGAGGTTTTTCATGCAGGTCCCCACATCTGTACCCTAGAGTTCAGAGTGGGGGAGGAACCTTGACAGGCCTAAAGCCAGAACTACCCCTTAAAGATCAGAGCTGAGGCAAACTGGTGCTGGAATGAAGGTAAATGTGCATTTTTGTTGTCCAAACTCTCTCTTTACTGTAGATAAAGGACGTCAGTCTCTAAGGCTGCCATTGCAGCACCTCTACCAATATGAAATCCACAACATCTAAATGAGGTTGGATAATGGACTTCAAGTTTTAAAAAATTATAGAACTGTAGCATTGTCTTACTCAATTTACATTCTAGAACCAAGCTCATAATATACTGCTAAGTAATCTAAACAGCCAGTTTCGTACAACCTTTAAAATTAAGGACTGGAAACTTCTACACATTACTTCCATAGTGAAGAAACAGTGCAATGACAAAGACTGCTCAATGTTAACTTTGTTATGGCTTCTCTTCTAGCACTCAAGTTTAACATTACCAAATGGTGACGTTACCAAGCTGCTGAAAACTATTCACCAACTGTAAACTAAGACCATAAGAACAGCCATACTGGGTCAGACCAATGGCCCATCCAGCCCAGTATCCTGTCTTCAGACAGTGGCCAATGCCAGGTGCTTCAGAGAGAATGAACAAAACTGGTAATCAAGTGATCCATCCCACTGCCCATTCCCAGTTTCTGGCGGAGAGGCTAGGGACACTTCAGAGCATGGTTTTTGCATCCCTGCCCATTCTGGCCAATAGCCATTGATGCACCTATACTCCATGGACTTATCTAGTTCTTTTTTGAACCTGTAACTACAGTTACTTGTGTTTCCCTCAAATACCCCCCTCCCTCCGCCCCCAAAAGGGGGGAATCCAAGTGTTTATGATGGTTTCAATTTATATACACATATAAATTGACCTCCTTTGAAGATCCAAACTCCAAGACAGCTTGGAAAATATTTAGAATTCAGACCTCTCTCGTGGACAGATTTCAGCACTTCCAAACAAATAGTAGGAATGGGGTACTTCTGGAGCATAGTTTATACTTTTTTTAAAAAACCTTTGAGTTTAAAATCTGAAATCCTAATCATGATAGCTTAGTAGCTGCTCCCAATGCATGCCCTGCAAAGATCCAAATAAACTGCTCTCTTGTTGATATTTCACTCCTTTATCCCTCGTTTCACAACAGGCCAATTTCCTAGCATAGAACACAAGTGATCATATTTTCTCCAACAGTTTTGAAAGTAGTTTTGCCCTAACTACATTCTAACTTAAACTATTTTGCATCAGTTGATGGGTGCAAGGAGAACTTATTCCTGATTGTCATTGTCCTGACAATGTAATGGAAAAGTTGCAGCAGTAGTCCAGGTGTATTCAGTAAAGGATTATTCCATCTGCAGGAAAGACTGATGGAATGCTGAGCTGGCAGGCTCCCTTTACAAGGAAGTGTTGTCATTCTAAATTCTTTATTGCCCCAGCTTGGTATGGAGGAACAGCATATAAGTGAAAAGACTGATTTACAGTAGAAAAACACACCAAACACCCTGCTTTTAAAAAACAAAAAAAACAAAACAAAAAAGAAAAGAAAAGCACTTGCAGAAGTTTCAATATACAATTTGAGACTAAACTGAGAATCACAATAATGCAAGGATGGAAGGGATCTCGAGATGTTCTCTCATGCAGCCCCTGAGCTGAGACAGGATCAAGTAAAAATACACCATTCTTGACAGGTGTTTGTCCAATTTGGTCTTAAAATTAAAAACCTTCAATGATGGGGATTCCACAACCTCCCTTGGAAGCCTATTCCAGAACTTAACTACCCTTATAGCTGGAAAGATTTTCCTAACATCTAACCTAAATCTCCTTTGTTGCAGATTAAGCCCCTTTCCTCTTGTCCTAACTTTGGCAGATGTGGAGAACAATTGATCACAGTTCTCTTCATAATAGCCCTTGACATAACTGAAGGCTTACCAGATTCCCCCTCAGTCTTCTTTACCCAAGACTAAACACACACGGATTTCATTTTTAAACCTTTACTCAAGTTTTCTTAATCTTTTATCATTTTTGTTGCTCTCCTCTGGACTCTCCATTTTTCATCTTTTTGTTATTTAAAATGCTTGCTTACAAGGCAAGTTAGTGTACAATCTTATTTTAAGTTCTCCCTCTTGGATATATTTGACAGGTTTTTTTAGATGTGACAAACACAGCATAGTTGAATTTTTAGTGTAAATTATATCAGTTAGTCTCCAATTAAGCACTTGGAAGTACTACATTTCCCAGTACTCCTAACTGATGTACTTGCAGCCTCTTAATTCATATACTGATAGGTCTCTCTCCAGATTTGTAGTATTTCTGGATAAGTGCAAAAGATCAGAAGTAGATTTATTGAGGATTTCCTCTTCCGTGAATTATCTCCAGTTAGACTTCTTTCACCGATAATGAAGCTTTAAAAGAAAAGTGGTATAACGCATTTATCACATCCTTCGCTCTTAAGAACCAGGAATCTGTCCACTTGGTTTCTAAGTGCTGGAGAAAGGGGAGGTTGAAGTTAAAAGTAGGCCTTGTCCACTCCTCTCTCCCACAAAGGGATAATCCATTATCTTCCACCAGCTGTCACGCATTTTCGTCTCCAATAAATGAGTGTTTTCATAGGATTCCCACAGAGTTCTAAAGGTAAATTACTCAAGCACATTTTCCAATAAAACCTTTATAGTCCTATTTATTTTGCAACTACCGAGCACACATTTGAAGTAACAGCTAATACAAATATTTGAAGTGATGCATTAGATTTCATGATTTACAAAATATGAAAAGTTCTTACAATTTTAATTGTTCTACTCTGCACATCTGATAGAAGTGACAAAGTCTGTCTTTCCTTAAAATACAATATGGTTCTATGAAAAAACCAATAGACTAACAGGGTTGGAAGGGACCCTCAGGAGGTCATCTAGTCCAAACCCCTGTTCAAAGCAGGACCAATCCCCCAAATCCGTAAATGGCCCCCTCAAGGACTGAACTCACAACCCTGGGTTTAGCAGGCCAATGCTCAAACCACTGACCTATCCCTCCCCCCAACAGTATTTCCCAATCACAGAGACTCAAGTGACAAGGCAGACAAGTTTCTCACAGAAATATAGCACATATAATACCAGGGTTGGAAGGGACCCTCAGGAGGTCATCTAGTCCAACCCCCTGTTCAAAGCAGGGCCAATCCCCAAATGGCCCCCTCAGGGATTGAACTCACAACCCTGGGTTTAGCAGGCCAATTCTCAAACCACTGAGATATCCTTCCGCCCCACTGAGCTATGCCTCCGTCCCCCCCCCCCCATGGATAAGGTGTTACCTCGCTAATTAAATGGAGATATAAAAATGGTTACAAAGATTTTGAATAATTAAAGGCCAGAAGAAACTGAGGGTGTGAGAAGGACCAAAACAGTTATACTGATGTAAATTTATAATGTAGACCTGGCCTAAGTAATACACAGCTCATGGTATCACAAGGATATTCAAAGTACTATAGTATAATATGAAACATTTAAATGATTCAGATCCATTAAGTTGTGCACATTGTTAAGACCTTGTAACCATATGATCTTGTTATCATTACCTTTGTCCTCCCCGCCCTCCTTTTGACAGTTATACTCACTTGTATTTTGTCTTTAATTATGTTAAAAGCTCAAGGGCAGGGACCCTCTCTACCTGTGTTTGGTGAGCTCCTAGCACTATGTGGTCATGACCTTAATTCAGGCCTTTAGGTATTACTCTAAAGGCTTGTCTACCCACAAAATTTGTGCAGCTTTAATAATAGTGGTATACCTAAAGTGGTACAACACCCTTGGTGTGTAAACAGATATACCAGTACAAAGCTGCTTATACTCCCACACAGAAAGAGGAGGAAGATATACCAATATAAAGGTGCCTTATACCAGTCTAACTGCTTCCACACTGGGGGGAATTGTACTGATATAACTATTAAGAAAAAAAGTCACTCTCCTAACCAGAATTGTTACAGTGGTGAAGAAACTGTGGCCATGTCTACACTACCATGCATGTTAGCAAAACTTACGTTGCTCAGGTGTGTGAAAAAAACACCCCATAGCGATATAAATTAAGCCAGCATAAGTGGTAGTATGCACAGTGCTATGTTGGTGAGATATTACAGCAGCGCAGCTGTACAGCTGTGCTGCTGTAAGGTCTCTAGCGTGGACACAGCCTGTGCATAGACCAGGCCTTATACAAATGAAATTTTGGAGAGACGTGAGAGAAGAAAGGAGACAAAACAGGGAAGGAGGTACAGAACAGAATGCAGGGGAATGAGACAATGGGCTGGAGCAAATGACTGAAAAACAGTAAACAGACTTGAAAGATAATGCAGGAAAAAGATATACCAACTTTATAGGAAAGGAAACAGTGCACCCAGGAAGGAGAAGGTAGAACAAAGCAGAAGAGATGTACACTACATCAAAGTGATAATACGCTATAATAAAACAGTTGTGTATTGTATTTAATTCCTTTAAATTACAAGATGAATAGCCTCAAGGCTGGGAGGGGTTCAACGGTACAGGAGCAAAACATCATCTTTTTCACTCTTGCCAGTTGGCACCGGATACACATATCAAGCACTGCATATAAAAAAACAAACCTTACTTAGGCCTCATCCACACAGAAGTTGCATCAGTTTTATTAAGAGCATTTTTAAACTGATTTAATTAAACTAGTACATATCTCTGTGTAAACATTATCAGTTTAAAACTGGATTTCATCAGTTTAGCTTGCACTGGTAAATTAAGTAATGATGCAAGTTGAACCAATATAAAACAGATTTAAACTAAATTAAGCGTCCACACAGAGTTTTGCAATGGGTTCACTAAGTTAGTTTAAAAATGGGAACAACTGTGTTTAGACCAAGTCTTAGCAAAGTAACTGTATGCATTTAGCATCACTGTGGGCAAGAGGAGAGAATATACAGAGCACATTTAGGATTAATGTTATTTTTGCTGTTTGTTCATTTGGCTATGTGCCTACACAATTAGCTAAGATGTGCACATAACGAAGGTAACTGTATATAAATTTTGAGAATCTCTGCCTAGGTCTTCCATAGCAACTAGTGATTTCGGATACCCAACTAGGGTATGATATTCAGAGAATGGTTGCTCAGCATTTTCCAAAAGTTTGGCCCCTTTCAAGGTGTCTCAAATTGGCACCCAAAAAACACTAATCATGTTTGAAAGTTTAGTCCCTGGTAAGTATTATTAGGTTTCAAAGATCAGACCCTTATGACCTGAACAGTGGAAGTTCACAACTCGGAACCACTTCAGGATGCCAATGGCCCTGTTCTGCAGACTTACGCACATGCTTACCTTTGTGTATTACAAGTGCTTCCACTGACTTCCATGGGATTACTCAAAGTGGATAAACATGCCTAAATCTTTGCAAGATCAAGGTCTAAAACAGCACCATACATTTTCACATTCAGGAAGTTACCTTCAACAATCATTAGGACTAAAAACTTGTCTTTAATTATGTCTTGCATTTGGATAATATGAATCTGTCAGAGAAACTGTATAAATATATCAAATGGATCAGGAGTTTGACATCTTGGGATTAAGAACATTAGGATATTGCTTATTCCACTATTATATGTAACAATGAAATAGCAATGGATTGTAAATATTTCAGTTACCTGTCACATGTTGGGAGTCAGCTACAAGGATAATTAATCTTGTATCACAATCTTAACTGCACTTAAAGAAATTCACAGACTGAGAATGTCTACCAGATCACCTATGACACTCATACATTATTATTTTTAAAATAAAGTATTCAGGTGCTCAGTTCCCATGGTCGCAAGGTGTGGTATAATGTAGACATAGCTATCTAGCTGTTTAAGTGTATACTCCCACATGAAATCTGTGGAAGGCTTAAAAACCTCAGTCCTGAGTCTGTGCAAATCTTTGGCGAACTGATACTTTTACATTGTCATGGACAAATACCAAAATAAACAACAAACCCACCTGATTTTTACAAACTAAGATTTATTTGTGGCAGAGCATTTCATTCCTTTTGCTGGAATGAATAAGTCAGTCACATCCACTAGATTTCATCAAGATTCTTTTTTGTGATAAATTTGGATTTGAGAAAGCAAGCATTATTAAGCTTTTCAAAGCCTGAATTATACCTTGTTTGCTTAAAACTCATCTCAGAAACTGCTTGTCTGAATGACCTCAAATTATGCCAGTTCTCCTCTTGCAACAAACTACACTTACAAAGTGTGAAGTGCACAAGTTTGAAGAATCTAGATAGGACCAAAAACACCAGTAAAGGAAATATTACTAACTTAACTCTGGACTAGCATTTCTCCATATTAAACATACATACTGAAAATAAATCTAAAATCAAAATTAGTTTCCATGTAGGAATCTAACGAGACAATTAGTCACTTCAGTTCTGTGACCCTTGTAGTTAAGCCATTTATTTCCAAGAGATATACAACAATTCCATCACTACCAAACCAGAAAGAAGCATATTTGTAAAAAAGAGCTAGTTTAGCTTCACCTGGTGAAGAGATTCAGTGCACTGAAGTTCATTAACTAAATTGACATCCACTCAGTTTTCTTATACTGATGAGATTTCACTGGCATCAACTGGAAGTTGTGGTGACAAAAGTAATTTCTTGGCAAAACTCAACTTAAAGTAATCTTTCACATGAAAAAGCTATGTTGAAAGAAGGTTATTTAGGTTCCAAGTTTAATTAAAAGTTCGGAAACATTAGCTTTATGATTGCAACCACAGTTGTGCCCCCTTATGCATCCATCCTATGCACTGAATAAGACAGAAGTCCACTTAGAAAAATAGTATGCGATCATGCATTTAAAAACAGTATAGGGGAAAGAATTTAGGTTTCTTAATTTATAACTGACAGTACATTTCCTAACTTGCAAGTTCTAAACTTTCAAGTCACAAGCAAAACAACATTATTTTAAATGTAGTTATGTAGGCAATTTCCTGGCAAAGTTCTCCTTAATATAAACAAACAGTGATTTTCAGCAGCTTCTCTCTCAGCAAAACATGAGCAGAATTTCATTGTACAAAGAAAAGGTATCTCTCTAGCCTAAGAACTTTCTCCTTGCTTAATTTCCAAAGCCTGTGGCAAACAATAGAGGTATGGGGGGCCTCAAAAAAAAAAAAAAAAAAACCTAGAAATTTTTAAAATGGGAAGTATTAGGCCACGTAAATACAGAGCTTGCTGCTATCTTCACCATAATACCACACATTTTGCCAAAACAAAGCAAGATTGTATTCAGAGACCATAATGTTTTCGCTGATTAACCAAACATTATTTGAACTACTGTATATACTCGTTCACAAGCCAAATTTTTTTTAGTAAAAAAGGGAAGCATCAGAGAAGAGGGTTGGCTTATGAATGGGTATAGAGGTGGGACACAGCTCCCTCCCCCCCCACACACACACACAACAGAGGGGGCAAGGAGTGGCAGCACAGCCAGCAGAACCAGAAGGGAAGAGGCGGGGCCAGAGTCTCTCCACTTCTGGCCATGCTGCTCTCCCCCCAGCCTCCAAAGCAGCTGCAATTCTCGGGCTGGCAGGCTGCGGCCACGCCGCCCAGCCTGCCCGAGCAGCTCTGGCCAGGCCACAGACATTGTGTCCCCTGGCCCGCCCCACCTAAGGTGGGAAGGGATGAGATGGGGAGAGTGTGGAGGTCCCGGGCTAGGGGTGGGGCCATGTGTGGGGTGGTCACAGGGGTTACTCTCCTGACCCCCAACTTCTCCTCCCCAAAAACTTTCCCCACCACTCGTTATCCCGGCTCATCAGGGTAAGCAGCTGGCAGGCCGGGACACTTTGTTTACTTAGGTTTACCTCCATGCCTGCAGACGCTCGAGGTAAACAAACCATCTCGG
Organism: Lepidochelys olivacea; assembly: GCF_965140295.1. Taxonomy (NCBI): domain Eukaryota; kingdom Metazoa; phylum Chordata; order Testudines; family Cheloniidae; genus Lepidochelys; species Lepidochelys olivacea. The sequence goes on from NC_140416.1 coordinate 108,448,940, forward strand.
TCCGCCAGCAGCTTATCCTGATGGCTGGGAGCCAAAGTTTGCTGACCCCTGAATTATAGGGTCGGCTTATGAATGGGTCATAAAATTTTTTCCATTTTTACTTACCAATCTGGGGGGGGGAGGAAGGGGGAACTTATAAACTAACCGGCTTATGATCAAGTATATATGGTAATCTGAATTTAATTATTCTATAAAAGATTAAGATAAGGAATATAACTTGTTTCTTGTGGCAAAATTATGTCCTCTACTATAGATTTATAGATTCCAAAGCCATTTATAGATTCCATGGTCCACAGAAGGGACCATTGTGATCATCTAGTCTGACTTCCTGTATAACACAGGCCAGAGAACTTCCCAAAAATCATTCTCAGAGCAAATCTTACAGAAAAGCAGTCAATCTTGATTTAAAAATAGTCAGTGACAGAGAATCCATCACAACCCTTGGTAAATTGTTCCAGTGGTTAATTACGCTAAGCATTAGGAATTTAGGCCTTATATCCAGTCTGAACTTGACTAGCTTCAACTTCCAGCCATTGGATTATGTTATACCTTTTTCTGCTAGATTAAAGAGCACATTATTAAATATTTGCTCCCCATATAGATACTTATAGACTAATCAAGCCACCGCTTAACCTTCTCTTTGTTAAGCTAAATAGACTGAGCTCTTTGAGTCTTTCATTATAAGGCATGTTTTCTAATCCTTCTCATGGTTCTTTTCTGAACCCTCTCTAAACTATCTATATTGAGTTGTGGGCATCTGGACTAGACACAATAGTTCAGCAGTGGTCGCACCAGAGCCAAATACAGAGGTAAAATAACCTCTCTACTCCTACTTGAGATTCCCCTATTTGTGCATCCCAGGATCACATTAGCTCTTTTACCCAGTGTCACGCTACCAATAGTTGAGAATCCCACTATTCGTACTTGATGCATTAAAATGGGTGTTCAAAGCTAGGAGAAACACTAAGTAAAATCTGAAAATGGGAAGTAGACATTCTTGAAGGAGTGATAAGCTTCCTATATGACAAAATTACTTTTAAAAATGTTATCCTAAATAATTAGTTTGACAAGTCCACCAATTTGGAATATGAAAACATATTATAAAGGCTTGGTCACATGTCAATATTAAGATTCAGGTAAGATTTCCTCTTAAAGCAGAGATTTAGCCTTTAAAAAAAAATGCCAAAAATTTACAGCAAAATTTACAGCACAATGTTAGTACAGATGGAATTTTCTTGGACTGCCACTGAATTGGCTGCTTAGTTTGAATTAAATTTAAAAATGAATTTTTGAAATGTCCCAGTGATTGACTTTTTGCAGACACCTTTTGATAACAAGTGGCTGGTTTGCCACCCTTCAATCCTTCCAAATAGTTAAGACTCATTACCAGCTACCTTTGAATGTATATTAGATTTTAATTAAGCAAAGTTATCAATGATTGGCAAGACAGCAGGGAAAACAGGAAAAAAAACCAGACTCGATATAGCTGTCATGTCCTATACTTACAATGAAGCTCTTTATGCCTTCATTAAAAGTTGCCACCACATCACCAGTGGATGATGCCACTAGTAAAGATAATCACTATTTTCCACAGGACTGAAGCTACACGCTGCCCTCAAAGATGACTGCCATTTCACTAAAACCTCCCACTGGTTGACATAAATGAAATGTAGAACATCTATGTTTTGTTGGATGCTGTGCCATAACTTACATACTGTAATGTTTTTTCACTCTGATGTTTCTTTCAAAGGATATTTTCTCACTACGTGAATTAAATAAGCTATTTTTTAAAAAGAAAACAAACCAACCACAAGAATCCCAGTACATACACATCATCAGCAGGATTTGAACCCACAAACCTTCAGATCCCCAACTCTAAACCATTTGGACTACTGAAATAACATTTTTTTTTTAAATGTGGGAAAGACCTAACACACACTTTGTCAGATAATTACAACTATTTACTAGATCAGTGGTTCTCAACCAGGGATGTGTGTACCCCTGGGGGCACACAGAGATCTTCCGAGGGTACATTAACTCATCTAGATATTTGCCTAGTTTTACAACAGGCTACATAAAAAGCACTAGCAAACTCAGTACAAATTAAATTTCATACAGACAATGACCTGTTTATACTGTTCTATATACTATATGCTGAAGTGTAAGTACAATATTTATATTTTAATTGATTTATTTTATAATTATATGGTAAAAAGGAGAAAGTTAGCAATTTTTCAGTAATAGTGCTGTGACACTTTCGTATTTTTATGTCTGATTTTGTAAGCAAGTAGTTTTTAAGTGAGATGAAACTTGGGGCTATGCAAGACAAATCAGACTCCTGAAAGGGGTATAGTTGTCTGGAAAGGCTGAGAACCACTGTAGTAGATGGTAGGAGGCAGCTTGAGATTTCTCCCACAGTCATCAGCAGAGTGTTACCTATAGCCAGAGCAAGGGGACTAGTAATCAGGACTCCTAGATTCTATTCCTGGCTGTGGGAAAGGAGTGTTGTCTAGGGGCTAAAGCAACAGCTTAGGCAGCATCACCAAGAACTGACATCTAACAAATTCCTTCTAACTGTAGGAGACTGGGGTATATAATATTAAGAACTTGGCTTTTACTCCTAGTGAGGATATTCTTAAATAAGATAACTCACAGATTGTGCAAACTGTGTGATTGATACTTGCCTACCTTCTAAGGAGGTGGTGGTGGGAAAATGAGCCCTTTTTCAATAAAAATTTAAAAAGTAAAAAGAAATGTGAACAGCTAAAAGCAAAAAGAGATCTGAACTCCTTTCCTGGCTTCCAGTTCAGCTCACCTTCCCCTACTGAAGGTCTTTTTATGGAACCTCTCACCCTCTCTTCCCTTCCCCAGACTCGAAGCCTGATTCAACTGAAATAGCACACACTGCTTGCCATGGGAAAATTAGACTATTCTGACTCAAGAAGGCAGACTCAATGGGACTGAAGCCACGAGGAAGATGACCAACCCCTACATTCTAATAGTAGAGAAACAGTGAGGAGATGAGCAGAAGCTTTTGGCACAGACAATCAGGAAGCAGCAATCAGAGTTCCAGGGAGAGAGAAGCTATAGGCTCCAGTGTTAGGGGCTCAGCAGCTTCTGTAAAGTTCTGCAATTCTGAGATAGTCATCCACTGTAAGGAGCTATAGCCAGCCTGGTGGAGTAGATAGAGTAATTCACATTTTCTACTGCCCCAGGAACATGAGCTCCCTTGTGCCAGGCTTAGGAAGGGTAGCTCCTCCCCCTTTCCCCTCACCTCAAACATTTTTGCCTCCTCCATATCCCTACAAGACATAGGAAATACTAAGACGAATCCCTGCCTGTCCTTCCATGCCCAAAGCCTCTTTTCACTCGCCAAATTAAGAACCTATGAAAATCCATAAACATAAGTTTCCCTTAGAAGTGGTTAAGTTAGGCTTTGTCTACACTGGAAACTGGATGACAGTTTTCTCGTTCAGAGGTGGGGGCGGGGGGAACAACAACAACAAAAAACACACACCCCAACAACAAAAGTTTTGCCGATGAAAAGCGCCAGTGTGAACAGCACTTTGTCAGCAGGAGAGCTCTTCTGCCAACAAAGCTACTACCTCTCATTGGGGGTGGAAGGTTTTTTTGTTAGCAGAAGAGCTCTCTCCTGCTGACAAACAGTGGCTATACTGTGTGCCTTTCAGTGGCATGGCTGGAGTGGCACAGCTATGTCACTAAACGGTGCGTAGCGTAGACAAAGCCTTAGGTTATGTGTAATATCCCCCTTAGGTTCAAAAACCCAAACAAAAATGCCAATTATAGGTCCCCTCTTACACAGCACATTTCCGTTGACAGTGACAAACTCCATGTTGTCAGAAGGAAGATCCTTCTGCCTCCAACTGACAAGAAGACACATTGATCTCCCTCAAAGTATAACTACAATCTCATACTCCCCCCACAAACATAACAGGTTACATTCAACTTGTGCACATCAACTTTGAATATTTGCTAATACTGATGAGGCTGTAATTAAGATTTTGCATTCTACCACAAGGAAGATTTGGGTGTTGTGCATTGTGTTTCTTTATTAGTTGGAGGCAGAAGCAAGTTCCTTACGATGGAGAGTCCATCAGTGGAAATATGCTGTGAGGGCATTAGGGTACAGATAAAATGTGTCCCATAATTGGTATTTCTTTGCTTTATAAGGCTTGCACAGTTGGGGAGTGTGGGAGAACATATTAATCAACCTGAATCATTTTTAAAGCTAGTTTTTTGTATATGGAATATACATATACAGGACTACATTTTTAGACCAGTTTCCTTTCCAAACTGTTTTGATTACAAACTTTTATCCCTACTTATAAATCCTATGGCACCAGATGGTCGCTTACATGCATTATTAAATAGCTACTTTGTTACATTAAGATGGCCTACAATTACTGATTTGATAGCACCACAATGCAATAAATATGCTACTGTTATTACCAGCTATACTTCCCATCAAGCCAAAAAGCTTTTCATATTTATTCAGTGAGTATGATGCATAAGAATAGGAAAAGCAATTTTACAAGAAGTAACAGATTAGTCTGTCATTAGCACACTGGATGACAATATGGTGGCTGTCCTACAAAAGATGATCACCAAACAACTATAGAGAAAGTACCTTCTCCACCAGAAATCAGCCTGCCCTAACCTCTCTTCTTAATCTCGGAGCTAGACTATAAACAGTCTGTTACAATCATATTTGATAACTTGTCTACATGTAAATTCAAAAAGTGAAATGATCATACACAATTGGTTACAAGAACATGGAAACAGAATCTACTTTGCAAATGACATACATAAAGCTCCCACCACAAAACAAATGAGCAATGCACCCGTAGCTGCAGACTTGCAAGCCAGAAGCAATAAAGTGGTTAATTATTCAGTTAACAATCACATTACTGACATCAACAGAAGACTGCAGGAAGCGAATCCCCTTAGTTTGTTAACATATAACAAAGAGTGGTGATCCCCACAGAAATCAAGGAGAACCAATTATCCCAATGCATCTGATGAGGTGAGCTGTAGCTCACCAAAGCTTATGCTCAAATAAATTGGTTAGTCTCCAAGGTGCCACTATGACAGGTTTCAGAGTAACAGCAGTGTTAGTCTGTATTCGCAAAAAGAAAAGGAGTACTTGTGGCACCTTAGAGACTAACCAATTTATTTGAGCATAAGCTTTGGTGAGTTACAGCTCACCTCATCAGATGCATACCGTGGAAACTGCCTACATACATACAGTTTCCGCGGTATGCATCCGATGAAGTGAGCTGTAGCTCACGAAAGCTCATGCTCAAATAAACTGGTTAGTCTCTAAGGTGCCACAAGTCCTCCTTTTCTTTTTAAGGTGCCACTAGTACTCCTTTTCTTTTTGTGAATACTGACTAACACGGCTGTTACTCTGGAACCCAATATTTTAGAGCACTAATCTAATATTAAAAGGCATTTATTAAGATAAAGGAGTTGACTTCCTTACAGTCCCCTCCCCAAGAAAATCCTTTTTTACAAAGTGTTTCTTTAAAAATCCACTTCATGTGTGTGACAAAGAGAATAATGCAAGGTGCCCATGGTCTTGCAAGGGTTACTTCCCCCCCACCAGTTTTTTATCCCATGAAGAAAGTTAGTCACCTTCACCAGTCAGTATTATTTATTTCAACAACCCAAACAAGTCAGCTACCATCACCAATTTAACATAAACCAGGGCAGTAGTTCCAACCCAGTCTAACAACACTATGTCAAATGAGTACGTAGTCACACCCCTTTACAAGAAAATGCTTTTACTCTGTGTGCCACCACCTGCAGCTGCCTTTCCTTTGTCAGTAGGTGTGTGGATTTTCTGTGATCAGGTAGGTTAGTACACCATGAAACTAAGACAAATCATGATACTATCATAGGGATGGTCTGGAATTGCCGCTTTCCTTCAGATGTGTGCTAAGACTAAAAAGAGTGCACCCTAAATGTCAAGCGCCCTCCCCACGAAACACCCTCCCCTCCTTCAACTGATTATAAGGAATCTGCCACGAACAGGACACAAAGCCTTGCTAAATAATCAATTTTACTGGCCTGCCCCTACTGCCCCCACCCTTCCAGGTAGGCACCGGATTAGCCTGACATTTCCGGCTAAAAGCAAGCAGGATTTCAGGCCAAGGGCACTCCGGGGCCACTCCTTTTACTTGCTGCCAGGCGGCTCTTTTGGAAAGAAGGCAGAGCTGGGAGGCGGCGGTTATCGGGCGTCAAGGGTCACATCCTGGCGACTAGGGTGTTACCAAGGGAGGCGTCACACCCAGTGGGCGGCCTCTCCCCTCCATGCAAAGCACGGGCCTTAAACCCAGGGTGTGGGGGGATGACTAGCCGGCGCTGCCCCTCCCCAGACTGCTCTCACTGGTCCAGAGGCCCAGGGCTGCTCCCGGCTCCGGGGCTTTCCTCCCCGTCCCGCCGGGAGATGCCCGAACCGCCCCCCACCGCCGATCCCTCCATCGCCCGCCCTCCCCCGCCAGGCCTCACCCCACTCGAGGAAGTCGGAGACGTATCGGTCCCTGCGGAGCGGCGAGTCGCGGCAGCACTCGGTGTAGAGCCCGACCAGCAGGTCCAGCAGGGTCTCCACGCTCAGCGCGCTCTCGTTGCGCCGCGGCCCGTCCAGCAGCAGCTGCTCCAGCTTCTTCAGCCGCACCTTGGCCGACATGGTGCCGCCGGGCGGAGCCGGGGCGCGCCGGCCCGGGCAGGGGGACGGGGACGTACAGAGGCCCGAGGCGCCGCCGCTTCAGCGTCCCCGCAGCAGCACCATCCGCTCCGCGGCACTCGCCTCGGCGGCCGGGACCCGGCAGCGGCGGGGTCTTCTCCCGCCCCTCACGCCGACATCTTGGGAGCCCCCCCGGGGGCCGGGCAGCTGCTTCCACGGGTTCTGCCCCAGGCCCGGCTGGTCCATTGACCGGTCCGCCCGGACCCGGCCTCCTGCGCCCGCCTGGCCGCCGCCGCGCCCGGCTGCTCTCAGCGCCCTGGTGTCCGGTGCGGGGAACGGGCGTCCGCCACGGCTGCTCCTCCTAACGGGACCAGAGGCCTCAGGTAGCCCGGGACAGCAGCGGCTCCTCAGCAGCGGCGAACACGGCTCTGTCCGGAGGAGGCACCCAGCGTCCCCAGCCGGGACTCAGAGCTACGCCCACCACGCCAGCGTCCCCACGCACGGATGTGCGGGGCGGGCTGAACCCGTCCTGAGGAGTTTTGGGAAAGCCGCTTGCCGTAGCGTGAAATGAGGGAGGGCCGCTATCAAGTGTCTTTGGAATGAACTCCGCAGATTCGTCACCCGTGAGCGGAGGCGAAACCATTCGTTTCAGCAAATTCGTTCCCTGGCCATGGAGGGGAAGAGGAGGCTTTGGCGTCTCCTCGGCAGATTCGCATCGGCTCCTCCCTTGTTTGTGATCTGCCTCTAGGACAATCGCGGCCGCTGCTCTGGGGGGTTTCGGGGAGGGCCAGTGGGTGAGGTAACCTCAGGGCAGGTGCGGGACCGCTGTGTTTCACTGCAGCCGCCCGCGCAGAGCGCAGCACCCGGCCGCCCGCAGGGCAGGTCGCAGCCCGGAGCCGGGCGCCGTGGCAGGGGCTGGCTGAGCGGCTCATAAAGGCCGCCAGGGGCGGGGCCGGAGGGGAGCCGTGGCTGGAGCAAGGCTGTTCGTCCGGGGCCCAGGACCGCTCGGAGTCGCGTTCCTCTGTTACGATTTGAAATCCCTCTGAGGGTCACTCCATCCCAAAACCACCGCCCAAGCTTTAGTAATCGTCCAGCGGGGCGCTACACTCTGCTACAAGGTAATTTAGTGGTAGCCAAGCTAATACAGTAGGTTGTCAAAAAAGAACATACAGGGTATTTTATTTAACCCAGAACAAATGGAACTGGATTCCACCTACCTACAAAAACATTAAATAGATGAACATATATAATAAAGTATGTATAAGGGTTTTCCTATATATATATATACACACACACACTCTATAACTTACTATTGAGTCTACTTAACTACATATATCTCTCTAAATGAAGAAAGATATCTGTACTTATCTCAGTCTGCACAGGCTATTATAGGGTTGTTTATTATATCTAGTTCAAAGTTCCCCTTTCCCTAAATATCTCATTGGTCACTATCTACTACCCAAGTCAATCTCTGAGCCTCAGGCACCTCTCATGACTTCCTGAAGGAGAGGGACTCAACCCAGTGATGCTTGCTTGCGATGGTGCACATTAGACCAGACCCACTGGAACTGCAGGACTTTTGGTGCTCCTGTTCTGCATCTCTGGGACAATATGAATCAATGATAGGAGATGACCAGAACTAATGCTCAGGAACAAACAGGCGCTTGATACTCAAGAACATGCCATCAAACATAGACTGTCTTGGCTGGCCAGCTTTAAACTAAGGGACCCTCATCTGCATGTCCATCTGTCCTGCTCAATCTCCATCTCTCAACTTACTCTTGGCTTCCCCCTGTTCCTCTGGCTGCCCTCTCTCGCTCTGTCCCACAACTGTCTCCCCTCTTCTCCTCTGTCACTTCCCCTCACTTAGAGGTGAGGGGACACCTCCTGACACTTTCTCAGAGGGAGGGGCTACCTCCTCTCTCTGGAAAAATTAGTGCTTTCACCCTGAACACACCATAAATCCTATGTCCCCATAGTATAAAGTCAGGGCCAGATAGAGTATTACATGCTGGAAGCTATCTCCAGGCATCACGGCCACTTGGGGTCCAATGGAGCATTACATGCAGGAAGCTCTTGTTTTAGGAGACATTGCCCCTCAGGCATGATGTCTTTTCTAGAACACAATCACTGTGGACCATGGATTGTGATAACATGCTGGGGATGTTAGTTGGTTCCATGTTTGTGACCACCCAGAGACGGTGTCTGGCATATTGGGACTTATTATCTCCATTGCCTACTCAGATCCTGATCTAGAACTGTATGCTAGTACCTGTCAGCTGCATGCACTGGGACCACTTAGACTGAGACCTGACTTACTGAGACCACAACTTGTCTGGTGGTCAAATTGATTATACTAAAAATCTGCACTTCTAAAGTGTAGGGAAGCTATTAGGGAGTTTCTCTACCTTTGTTGTCCCATTCCCTTGCAAAAAACATTATTTTACACAGAATATATAGGTATTTTTATCATTCTAACTCTCCATTACTTCCTGGTTATAGAGAGATCACTCTTCCTAAAGCTGCTAACTCTATTGTCCCATCTGGCTGTACTGCCCTAAGCATTGTAACTGTCGGAATTGCTGCTGCTGAACTTGAATGGAGCTCTTGGCATTTTCCACTTGTTACTTCTGTTGTAGATCTTCCTTGGAATGAGTTGATCAGAACAAAGGGTTAAGAAGGGCAGAGGTTGAAAGACATTGAAACAGGATCCATCCTTCCACTTCTTGTCTGCTGCTGCAGGTGAAGGTAATCTCAGCCTCCCTCAGTAGGGAAGAAGGTGTACAGGGAACTGCAATTGGATGCAGTAATACGTACCCATTATTTGTAAATTGTGTCTGCCTCATGTTATTGGTGACTCCAAAGTCAAGGGGTCTGATTCTTTTCGACCCATTTACACCACTTTCACTGTGACACTTTTCAGACTTACCTAAGGTGTCTGGGTTACAGGAACTCCATTGACTTAAGTAGTTACTTCTGGCTTGCTACAGTGTGAGTGGAGAATCAAGTCCAAGACTTGGAAAGATGGAGGATGGGCCAAAAGATAATATTGGAGCCTGCCTTAAAACGTATAGGATTTCACATGTCAGACTAGCGCATATAAGGTCATTTATTAGAGTGGGTATACTGTAGGTGCTCCATGAGAAGTTAGATTTAAAACACACAGGGATAAGAGTTTTGTATTTTTAGAATAGTGCTGGGTTTTGACACTAAGGACTGCAGGTACAAAAAACCTACCTAGTTTACAAATGACATCCTGTATACACATTCAAACACATTTTTAAGCTTGACTTTGTAGCTTAAGGTATACTGATTCTGTTACGCTTGTGTGCCAATTCCACATACTAAAAATAGACATGATTTGGCTAGAATAAATGAAATGATACATCTTACCTGTTATTTTTCCTGTTACATATTTTGGTGGAAGAGTACTAAATTAGCTGCTACCACCCAAGACAGACACTGGCCTTGTCTACACTACTGGGGAAAGTCGATCTAAGCTATGCAATTTGAGTTATGTTAGTAGCATAACTCAAGCCGACGTAGCTTAGATCTACTTACCACAGAGTCCACACTATGCTATGTTGATGGGAGACGCTGTCCGATTGACTCCCCTTACTCTTTGTTAGAGAGCTTATTCCTTCAGTCTCCCACTTCCCTGGTCCTTCTCGCATGAACAGAGAGCAACAATACCCTAAGTCCGAAGGTGCAAACAATTCGATGTTTATTGGGGTGAACTTCCAGCAAGCTTAAATCCAAGTTCCTTTTTCCTTATTTTCAAATCCCAACTTACTTCCTGTTTGCCCCTGATTTATATAGTAATATTCTTAGCTATACCTTAACCAATCCTAACATATTGTAACATGATTAGCTAACCAATTATATCCCACCACCTTAATTAGTTTACACCCAGCAAAATTAATTATACAGCAGACGGAAACAATCACGGAACCAGACAGAGACCATGCCAATAAACAATAGCAAAGTGGGAACTATAATGAGAAAAGAAAAGGAGTACTTGTGGCACCTTAGAGACTAACCAATTTATTTGAGCATAAGCTTTCGTGAGCTACAGCTCACTTCATCGGATGCATACTGTGGAAACTGCAGAAGACATTATATACACAGAGACCATGAAACAATACCTCCTCCCACCCCACTCTCCTGCTGGTAATAGCTTATCTAAAGTGATCACTCTCCTTACAATGTGTATGATAATCAAGTTGGGCCATTTCCAGCACAAATCCAGGTTTTCTCACCCTCCGCCCCCCCATACACAAACTCACTCTCCTGCTGGTAATAGCTTATCCAAAGTGACCACTCTCCCTACAATGTGCATGATAATCAAGGTGGGCCATTTCCAGCACAAATCCAGGTTTTCTCACCCCCCACCCCCATACACACACAAACTCACTCTCCTACTGGTGAGCTATTATCAGCAGGAGAGTGAGTTTGTGGGGGGGGGGGCACTGAGAAAACCTGGATTTGTGCTGGAAATGGCCCACCTTGATTATCATGCACATTGTAGGGAGAGTGGTCACTTTGGATAAGCTATTACCAGCAGGAGAGTGAGTTTGTGTATAGGGGGGCGGAGGGTGAGAAAACCTGGATTTGTGCTGGAAATGGCCCAACTTGATTATCATACACATTGTAAGGAGAGTGATCACCTTAGATAAGCTATTACCAGCAGGAGAGTGGGGTGGGAGGAGGTATTGTTTCATGGTCTCTGTGTATATAATGTCTTCTGCAGTTTCTACAGTATGCATCCGATGAAGTGAGCTGTAGCTCACGAAAGCTTATGCTCAAATAAATTGGTTAGTCTCTAAGGTGCCACAAGTACTCCTTTTCTTTTTGTGAATACAGACTAACACGGCTGTTACTCTGAAACCTATAATGAGAAAACAATACAGAAGTGAGGATTTCACAACTACATCTATAAAGACATAAGGGTTTCCCAGCTGTGTCTATTGATAAGTGAGTTCTTACCAGACAGAAAACTATCAACCTAAATTTCCTTTTACGTCTTCTAGGCTCTTCCCTTTCTCTGGAGGTGATAGATCGGATCACCTTCCTAACAGCCCCATATTGACTAGTTTGGAATGTGAGGATGTGACCGTTCGCTTCCCAGCTTATTGCTGCCTCTGCTGCTTAGCCAAAGGCATTGGCCTAAGAACAGGGCTTCAGACTGTCACAGTGAGAGAAGGCCCTTACACAGATTCTTTCTTGTATACCTTTATTACTAGCTAAATGATAAACATATACCTACATTCTTAGAGTACAGGCCTTTACAGGCAGGCCTGAATATCTATATCCTAACACTCTTCTTGTTCTGGTGGAGTACTGGAGTCAGCGGGTGAGCGATCTGGAATCGATTTAGCAGGTCTGAATCAATCCCCGGTGCATTGATCATCATAGCTTGGATCCTTTGGTAAGTGTACACAAGCCCTTAGAGTCACCCTGGATAGTTCTCTTAAACCTTCAGCTCATTGCACAGCAGCACTCAAAAAGGCTAACAGTAGGTTAGGAACTTTTAGGAAAGGGATAGAAAATAAGACAAAATATCATAATGCCACTATATAAATCCATGGTACCACCCACACCTTGAATATTGTATGTGGTTCTGGTCATCCCACCTCTAGAAGGATATAGTGGAACTGGAAAAGTTTCAGAGAAGGGTAACAAATATGTTTGAGAGTATGCAACAGCTTTTGTATGAGGAGAGACTAAAAAGATTAGGGCTATTCAGCTTAGAAGAGGGATGACTAAGGGAGGGGATATGATAGAGGTCTATAAAATTGTGAATTGTGTGGAAAAATGTGTTATTTACCTTTCACACAATACAAAAAATACAGGGTCTTCCAATGACATTAATAGGCAGCAAGTTTAATATGAGAAAAAGAAAGTACTTTTTTCACATACCACCCAATTAACCTGTGGAACTCATTGCCGTGAGATGTTGTGATGGCCAAAAGTATAATTGGGTTCAAAAAAGAAATAGATAAATTCATGTAGGATAGGTTCTGTGACGTTGCATCCTATAATGCGTTATGGGAAAATGCTTATGAATGTACATATGACATAACTGGAATATGTTTTACGCTACATATGCCATGTAACATATCTATGTAAAGGTTTTGATCTACTGAATATATTCATCTTATTTGTATGTATGTGTCATTGTTGTATTCAAAGTTATGAATATTGGCTGTATACTTGTTTGATTTTAAATAGCCTTAGTATGGCATTTGGTCAGCTTCTTTAGAAAGGAATTTGCAAGTTAAGTGCCCAATCAGGAAGCACTTAACAGACAATGGATCTTGGAAGGCTCCAATCCACATAAGAAGTTGACACGAGGATGTTCAAGGTAACATGTGAACCATGGCTGCTACCTGTAAGTTCTGAGTCATGCATGGACATGTGACTTGCTCATGTGACTCCAAAACTCCATCCTGTAGCTGGAATTCTACACAGCGGGAGGGAGGGGTATCCACCCCCAAGAGAAAGTCTATTTAAACCCCTGGGAGAGCCCTCCATTTGGTCTTCAGGTGGCTCAAGAGATAGCCTCGCCACCCCCCAGGATACCTGAAAGAAAGTAACTACAGGGGGTGTAAGTGATTGCTGGACCCAGATTAGAAGGAGACTAGTCTGTAAAAGGAAGTTTACTGGAACTCCTCTGAGGGTGAGGTTTTTTCCTGTATCAGTTTTCTTACTGTATTAGACATAGACTTCTGTGTTCTATTTTATTTTGTTTGGTAATTCACTTTGTTCTGTCTGTTACTATTTGGAACCACTTAAATCCTACTTTCTGTGTTTAATAAAATCACTTTTTACTTATTACTTAACCCAGAGTATGTATTAATACTTGGGGTGTGGGGGGATCAGCTGTGCATATCTCTCTATCAGTGTTATAGAGGGCAAACAATTTATAAGTTTACCCTGTATAAGCTTTATACAGGGTAAAACAGATTTATTTGGAGTTTGGAGCCCATTGGGAGTTGAGCATCTGAGCGTTAAAGACAGGAACACTTCTCAAGCTGCTTTCAATTAAGCTTATAGCTGTTAGGGGACATGGTTCAGACCGGGGTCTGGGCTTGCAGCAGGCTAGCGGGTCTGGCTCAAACCAGGCAGGGCACTGAAGTCCCAAGCTGCCAGGGCAGGAAAGCAGGAGCAGAAGTAGTCTTGGCACATCAATTGGGAGCCCCAAGGGGGTTTCTGTGATCCAACCTGTCACAGGTTCATCAATGGCTGCTAGCCAAGATGGTCAGGGATGCAACCCCATGTGTGGGGTGACCCTAAGCTTCTGACTACCAGAAGCCGTGAGGGGAAGACAGGCAGATCACTTCATAATTGCCTTGTTCTGTACACTCCTCTTTAAGCTCTGGTATGGGTCACTGTCTACCTGTCATGGTCAGCAACGGGATACTGGGCAAGATGGACCATGCTCTGACCCAGTATGGCAGTTCTTATGTTCTAACCTCCTTTTTTATTGTTTTTTTCTTACTATAATCTTTAAAATTCTCTTTTATTTCAGATGCAAGCAGAGGGGTTCTCATGCATATGTTTTCTGTAATTGTCCTTGACTTGCAAAACTGTAAACATAAATCCTTATAGCTACTGTAAATGTCTTTCAAATCCCATCCAACTCAGGCCTCTGTTTTTGTTCTTGGCTGAACTCCATGTAACGTGGCAACCAGTAAAGAGAGAAATTCTGATGGCAACAGGAAATAGCTGTGTCACCACTTTGTGATTTTATGAAAATCCACCCACAGATCAGTTTTGGATTGAGGAGAATATTGTACAGAAATGGGAGAGACTATGGGCAGACTGAGATTACAAATGTATTTTGTATCCTCTCTGCCCTAGCCTTTCATTCTAAAAAGGAGAGAAGAGGGGTGCTGCAGGCTTCTCCTCAGTGACAGAGTCCAGCCATATAAAGGTAATTCTTTTTTGAAGTAGAAGAAATTGGGTCTGTGCCCTTGTCAAGGTTCCTTCCCCACTCTGAACTCTAGGGTACAGACGTGGGGACCTGCTTGAAAACCCCCCTAAGCTTATTTTTACCAGCTTAGGTTAAAAACTTCCCCAAGGTACAAACTATTTTACCTTTTGCCCTTGGACTTTATTGCTGCCACCACCAAGCATCTAACAAATATATAACAAGGAAAGAGCCTGCTTGGAAACGTCTTCCCCCCCAAATCCTCCCCAAACCGTACACCCCCTTTCCTGGGGAAGGCTTTATAAAAATCCTCACCACTTTGCATAGGTGAACACAGACCCAAACCCTTGGATCTTAAGAACAATGGAAAAGCAATGAGGTTCTTAAAAGAAGAATTTTAATTGAAGAAGAAAAAAAAGTAAAAGAATCACCTCTGTAAAATCAGGATGGTAAATACCTTACAGGGTAATCAGATTCAAAACATAGAGAATCCCTCTAGGCAAAACCTTAAGAGACAAAAAGACACAAAAACAGGAATATACATTCCATTCAGCACAGCTTATTTTATCAGCCATTTTAACAAAACAGAATCTAATGCATATCTAGCTAGATTACTTACTAAGTTCTAAGACTCCATTCCTTTTCTGTTCCCGGCAAAAGCATCACACGGACAGAGAACCTTTGTTTCTCCCCCCTGCAGCTTTGAAAGTATCTTCTCTCCTCATTGGTCATTTTGGTCAGGTGCCAGTGAGGTTATCCTAGCTTCTTAACCCTTTCAGGTGAAAGGGATTTTCCTCTGGGCAGGAGGGATTTTAAAGATGTTTACCCTTCCCTTTATATTTATGACAGCCCTATTATGCTTCTCTATGGTGTATACAGAGAAACAGAAATGCTTGTTTTTACATTAAAAAAAATTAATGGAAGACTATGAATTGGAGAACGTAACAGATGTATGATGTTTAAAAAAACCCAAGCAAGTGAAACCTTTAGTTGAGAGGAGAAGTGACTGACTTGGGAGAAAAACTCTTTTCTAAGGTCCAACTTCCCCTCCCTTTTTGAATTAGGGTCTGAGAAAGTTCTGACTCAGAATCCAAGCCATCTAAAGAATCTTCCAGCTAAAGCCAGGAAGACAAGACTTCACCTCTCTTATATTTTGAAGCAAAATAAAAATAAAGACTTTTGATTTATGATAATAAATTATATGATAAAAACAGACATTCAGGCCTTCTTTTATATATAAAACAAACAACTAAAAGGTATAACCCATATATTTCCTTTGCAGGTCATCTTGAAAAGATTGTAAAAGTTTGCACTGCCTCCATCCATCCTTTAAGTCCCACTCCTCAAAAAAAAAACCAAACACATCACTTATGGATGTGCTTAACTTTATGGACTGAGTCACAGCATCATGTAAGCCAGCTCTTGTAACTGGTGGTGTTACCCGGGGTTCTTTCAACCCAAAGCTCTTGGTAACTTTTACTCTGTGCGAGGTGGTGTCAGGAAATAAATCAGGGGAGACACGGCCGTCTGACCGATAGATGGCTGACACAAACAGGACAATACAAGAGTGCTTTCACTTAAAGCTAAACTTTACTTAGTCTCAAGCACTTATACACACATCCACAACAGGTTAGTAAAACACCCCCAACCCTTGATAATTACCAAAGCGGAGTGTGGCTCTTGAGTGGCACAGCGGCAGCCCGTCTGCCAGTGGGGAACACAAGATGCATCCAGAGGGAGAGTCCAGTCCTGAAGAGTCCCACCACCTCAAACTTTTCCCCCTTATTTATACATTAGTAATAGAATGACATGTCCCTTAAAGCAAACTTATTAAGTAAGCAGTTTCAATGGTCAAGTGAGAGGTTCCTTCTGATTATCGATTAACCAGGTGTGGGTTTTTCCAGAGTTTGCAGACTTGAGTCCCCAACAGACATTCCTGGGGCACATCCTGCTCTTCTAAAATGCATGTATCAGCAACTTCAACACAATTCTTATCAGGAAGGATACGGGGTCAAGCTGCCCTCTCTGTGGCACCCAAACCACCCCCTCCCCTCCTGCCTTGGTTAAACTGAGACTGTTGAATGGCCAATTTACAGCCTGCTGACTTGGCGGCTGCTTTTAGCAATAGGCCATAGTGGTTTCAGGCACTTTACTGGTTTGCCAAAGTTTCCCCATACAGTGTAATCAACATAACATTAAAACACCTGCAGCACCTGGTGAGCCATCTGCACTAAGGATTCTGCCATTGCTATCACCATGGGAGCTGAGCTGGTGATAACACTGGTGGGAAATGCTTAGAAAATTTCCCTAGTGTAAACAGGACCTCCATGGCTTCAGTAGGGATGGTGGATGCTAGAACTCTGGTCTCTGTCCAAGAAATTGTCTGTTCCACCTTCCAACTGATGTGCTGCTTTAGGAAGGGGATCTCTCAAGTGTTTTTGTCTTTGTACATGATGGTAAATCAAACAGCTTCTGAGGAAGGGAAGTTTCTCATAGAGAGGAAGTGGGAGGGGCTAAGGAATCTGTTCATGGGTTTTCCAGTTTTAAATAATGCTTCCTTATCACCACAACAAGGACACAGGCAAAAATCACTTGGAAAACTAACTCCTATTAAATGCATTTGCTAGCAGTGTTTATACTTTGTTCCAGTAAATAACCTGAATGTACATCTCTCAAAGTTTAACTTGAAAAGTTTGAAGTGGAAGTTAAAGTGAAGACCTCATAGGGCAGTCCAGCGATATCCTCCCCTGGGAAATATTTTGAACATTTCTGTCATTTACATATCATATATGTAAAGACAAATGTTCAAAAAATATTTCCATATATTAGTTTTTAGATGTATTTGTATTAAGCCCCAGGAGTCTGTCCCCTCTGGCAGGTTTGTGCAGAATCCAGAGAATAGGTGAACTCCATCATAGGCAGAGAAATCATCCAACCTTGCCCTTGAATGTGGTGAGAGAACTTCCACAATGGCTTGAGTCCCTCCAGCACAATGCAGTGGCTCCACCAAGGCTCCTTTCAAACTGCATCTTCTCAAAGTGATTTGTATTAGTTTAAAATCCCCCATGAAATGTTGGAGCCTAGCTCCCTGCTGTTATCTCAGCAACCCTCCAATGTCATTGATCCAAATGTTCCATGGCTGCAGGCAGCTCTAACATAAAGACCACAAGATTGATCTCTTCAATTTTAACTTATTTCCTATTCCATTAACAGTTGAAGAACAGCATTAACCAAGGACAGTTGCTGCCATGAAATCCATTATGGAACTGTCATAGACCAACCTTGCCTCATTTCCCCCTTTCAGAGTCCCCAGAAAATCCACTGCAGGGTTTCTTGCTTAACTAACACCCCTCATTGGGGCCAGTTTATTACCAAAACACAGTTTATTGAATCCCCTACAAAAGACCCAACATAATACATCTGTTAGGTTCTCCAGTTCATAGTCTTCCATTAATTTTTAATGTAAAAACAAGCAGACATAAAATCAACACACATCTCTGTATAGATCAGAGAAGCATAATATGGCACAAACCCAATTTCTTCTGCTTTGCAGGTCATTTTCAAGAATTACCTTTACATGGCTGGACTATCACAGAGGAGAAGCCTCCATTTCCCAAACCAAGTGCAGAAAACTCCTGCTCTTCCCAGCAGGCATCTCCATCAGCCTCTCTGTCCTCCCAGACCACACTCAGGTGTCATCCGCCACACCTAGGCCCCTTGGTGGTCCTCTTCTGACCCTCTGCCAGGACAGCCACCCCCACCCTACCAGCTGAGGTACAACCCTGCTCTGCCCAGTAGGAATCCCTACAGCCTGTGCTGGGAGGGCATCTTTACCAGGGAGCAACCCTCACTGCCACAGCCCTCTCACAGTTCCCTGGAGTCCAGCTCTCCAGCTGGATGTCAGCAGGTAAGCCTTTCCAGTGCTTCCCATTCTTTCAGCCCTCTCTGGCCCCCAGGTCTGGCTCCCTGGCTTAGAGCCAGCAGGCACCTCCCTCTACTACTGCTACCACTGCAGCTTCTTTCAGTCCCCTCAAACCCTCTAGCCCTAGCTCTATAGCTTGGGGAAGCCAGCTAGGAATCCTTTCTTGTTACTCTCCTTGCATTCAGCCTTCCCCCAGGAAACACTTTCTGGCTCTGGCAGCTCTCTCCTGCCCTTCCTGACTGACCAGGCTGCGCTGATTTACCAGCTCCCTCCCCTTAGATTCTCCCTGGCCCTGGCTAACCCCCAGGTGCTGCCCAGTCCTTTTAACTGGCCAAATGGAAGTGCATGTGCTGACACAGGTGAGCTGAACCTACTTCACTTACTGTGGCTGGCCCCCTGTAACCTGGCTTTTCTAGGATTTGTGTTAAAATGAACTTTTTCAGTGATAGGAGAAACGGTGTTTCATATTTAAGCCATTTCTTTTAAGATGTGATAGTCATGATGGTGTTTAGATCACACAAGTGCTTCACTTATCCCATTTCCAGTTCTGTTCATTCCAGCAAGTCCACCATGGGAAAAACTTTGGTTCAGCTGATCCCGTGCGTTCAGATGGGGGACACTGGTGAAATGCTGCCTCTTAGCAAAACAAAAAGGAACTCTGGTGAATCATCAGCTAGGGTAGCAAGTGTGACTCTGAAGCAGAGCTGTGGAGGAGACATTAAAAAAAGAGACTGATACTTGTTGATAATTACAGACATCCTATAATGGCACCACCAGCCCTTAATATCTGTAGAGTATTTGATGTTCACTCAGTTAATGGTACTTCATTATGGCAATTTAACAGCTGCCAGACTCAGTAAAATCAATCCTAATCTAAAGCGTGAAAAGTGCCACATTTCTAGAGGGGATTTTTTTGCACATGATTTGGTGTGGTACCAAAATCTTTCATTTGTTTTTCTATTTTTCTTAGTACGGTGCTTTGGCTTATCAGAGATTAAAACGGCAGTGTGTATGTAGCAAAGAATTAAAAGGAGAGAGTTAGCTGATAGTTATGAAAAAAACAGATGTGTTGTTCTGGGATGTTGGGGATAATGCTTATTAATATAAAATATTAGGAAAATGTGGTGTTTTAGGGAGGAGACTGGAGATGAAAGCATTATATGTCCAATCCTCCTATTGAGTCACTGAAAAAACTGCCACTAACTTCAGTGGGAGAGTGGTCCCAAGGAGTTTAACACAAGAAGATCTCACTCAGCTACAGGAAGAAAAATTAGTTTGCTTTAAAAATAGAAGTATTTTTGCATTAGGATAATGATAAGCTTACATCAGAAATGGTTCCAGTATGTTACTACGGTACTATTAAGTTCCATTAGCATCCTGGAAAATTTAATTGTATTTTGGCCAAAAAGCAGTGGGACACACTGAAAATCACTATTAGTTGTTCAATAGTGAACTGGCAAATGGCCATCTATGGTTGCTTAAGGCACTTAAATTCATTATGAAATTACAGAAAATGCAGCAGTGGGACCGGTTTGCAGTGTTATTGTGTTAGTCCCAGAATATTAGAGAAACAAGGTGGGTGAGGTAATATTTTTTTGTGGGCCAACTTCTGTGGGTGAAAGAGACAAGCAGTCAGGCTCCATCAAGCTCTCTTCTTCGGGTCTGAGAACGGTAATCAGAGTGTCACAATTAAATACAAGATAGAACAGACTATTAAGCATAAGGAGTTAACACAGGGGTGGGCAAACTTTTTGGCCCAAGGGCCACATCAGGGTTGCTAAACCGTATGGAGGGCCGGGTAGGGAAGGCTGTGCCCCCGCCTCCTCACCCAACTCCCATATAAACAGACTGAATACTTCATATTTGGGGGGGGAAGTGAGTAGTTAAGCATGTTGATGTTTGTTTATACAAAGGAGGGTATCAGAGGGGACGGGGAGAGTGCGGGGGCCACAGGCTAAGGCCGGGGCAGAGTCACATGGAGGCTCATGTGGGGAGGTCACGTACCCCCTCGTGTCCCTCTCATGAGTGCAGTACCAACAAGAAATGTTTTCTACTTGCACCACTGAATACCATTGACAACAAAATTCATGCTCCTAGCTGTATTCATCACAGTTTATTTTGTATTCCTTTTTGCACAGCACTAGGCACTGTTTATTTAATAAAGAGTAGTATTAACGCTTTATGCATTTTTACATAGGCTACAATTCAGGAAATTAAAATAGTCATTTGCTATTTGGAATTTGAGACAAAATGAAATGTTGGAACAAATTAATCCCTGATGTAAATTGCTGCAACTTCTATTGAAGCCACTTATGCCGGGGTTGAAGGTGTCCCATTATGCTGTGTTTATTCACATCTTTTCATCAATGTTACACTTTCAGTGGAAAAAAATGTAGTAATCTAGCAACTGTCATTAGTTTCAGGCTATTTGCATACCTCGGAGAATGGAGTCAGAATATCAGAAAGGTCCCAAACAAGATCAGATCACAAGCAAGAATGAGCTGTAAGGATTCACAAGATGGGAGTAAGTTCATACAGAGCACTTCTTCCCTGATGCATGGGAGTTTATACAATAAACACGTAATTTAAGATGAAGCAGTTGATATTATTGTTTATCATGTGGTTCTGTGTTTGTGTGAGCTATTTATTGGATTGCAGCAGGGGATGAGAACTTCTCTGTAAGCAAAAATGACAACATTTCAAATGCTATTGATGCAAAACTGAGTGCACAGTGACACACAGCTGGACAACCCAGAAAAGCACAACAAAACTTTGTGTGGGTGAATAGTACCTGAGAAGAAGATTAAGAGCTAATTAGTCTGCTTCTTCTGCCTTGGAGTTAATTGAGGGGCAGATCCACAGCTGGTGTAAATGGTCACAGCTCCATTGAAGTTAATAGCAAATAGCACAGCCCCTTAATGTCAATAGCCAAACTCCCAGAGGCAGATCTTCAGCTGGTCTAAATTGTGATATCTCCAGTGAAGTCCACCTGTCCCTGGTAGTTTTGCTATTGAGGTCAAAGGGAGCAGGGCAAGGCTGTCTCTTGTCTATTAAAGTGCAGTATACTTGGGAGTAATTTGCCCTTTGGTTGTAAAAACCCACACTGGCGTAAAGTATATAAAGCAAGAGGGGTTAGGCTATTTCAATTTTTACTTTATCTAATGTAGCCTAGCCCTAGAGTAGCCTTTGGTAACACTGGGTAGCTTATGGTAACATGATAAAGAAAAAAGAAAAGGAGTACTTGTGGCACCTTAGAGACTAACCAATTTATTTGAGCATAAGCTTTCGGGACCTACAGCTCACTTCATTGGATGCATTCAGTGGAAAATACAGTGGGGAAATTTATATACACAGAGAACATGAAACAATGGGTGTTACCATGCACACTGTAACGAAAGTGATCACTTAAGGTGAGCTATTACTAGCAGGAGAGCTGGGGGGAAAGGGGTGGAAACCTTTTGTAGTGATAATCAAGGTGGCCCATTTCCAGCAGTTGACAAGAATGTCCGAGGAACGGGGGAGGGAGGGGATAAACATGGGGAAATAGTTTTACTTTGTGTAATGACCCATCCACTCCCAGTCTTTACTCAAGCCTAAGTTAATTGTATCCAGTTTGTAAATTAATTCCAATTCAGCAGTCTCTCGTTGGAGTCTGTTTTTGAAGTTTTGTTGTTGAAGAATTGCAACTTTTAGGTCTGTAATAGAGTGACCAAAGAGATTGAAGTGTTCTCCGACTGGTTTTTGAATGTTATAATTCTTGACGTCTGATTTGTGTCCATTTATTCTTTTACGTAGAGACTGTCCAGTTTGACCAATGTACATGGCAGAGGGGCATTGCTGGCACATGATGGCATATATCACATTGGTAGATGTGCAGGTGAATGAGCCTCTGATAGTGTGGCTGATGTGATTAGGCCCTATGATGGTGTCCCCTGAATAGATATGTGGACACAGTTGGCAACGGGCTTTGTTGCAAGGATAGGTTCCTGGGTTAGTGGTTCTGTTGTGTGGTATGTGGTTGCTGGTGAGTATTTGCTTCAGGTTGGGGGGCTGTCTATAAACAAGGACTGGCCTGTCTCCCAAGATCTGTGAGAGTGATGGGTCATCCTTCAGGATAGGTTGTAGATCCTTGATGATGCATTGGAGAGGTTTTAGTTGGGGGCTGAAAGTGATGGTTAGTGGCGTTCTGTTATTTTCTTTGTTGGGCCTGTCCTTAGTCTCTAAGGTGCCACAAGTACTCCTTTTCTTTTTGCGAATACAGACTAACACGGCTGCTATTCTGAAACATGATAAAGAAATGAATCCGTGTGGCTAATTTTAATAAGTCCTTCCTCTGAACCTTAGAAACATTTGCAGTTTGTAAGGGGAAAGGCAAAATATTGAGAGCAGCATTAGGTTCAAGCAGAATCTCACAGACTGCTTCCAATTTCAGCTGTTCATGGTCAGACTAGAAAGCCAAGGTCACCTCTGGTGAAAATGCTGTGAATGTAGAGATTTATTACCCTATGCATGATTCTTCTCTGTTCATGTTGGACCAAGTCCTCCCTCCTCTGCAGGGCATGAGGAAAAAGTTTATGCAGGGATGGAGGTCATATCATCCTCCAGTCCGGCCATGGAACTAGAGAACCAGCTCAGCCATTCCACTTGCAGCCCATGAATGGAATATCTTCTGGTGCCCAATACCACAATGAGGAAAGCACTACACTGGCCAGTGGATCGATGTTGTCAGGAGTCCACTAGCCACATCTCTGCATCTATCCCACCTCCACATTCTCTGTCCTTGAACTGTGGAGGAAACCCCATCAAAGAACAGCACCAGCAGGAGGTGCAGCCCTCCCTGTGTGAGTTCACTTCAGCCCACCTCTCCTGCACAGAAAAGCCACATTGTACCCCTGGGGGAATTCTGCGCCATTGTACATGTGCAGAATTTATGTCCTCCGCAGATTTCTTTGCTTCCCTGCAGAAAAATGACTTTCACAGGGAAGCAAAGGAAAGCCACAAGAGCAGTCATGCAACCCTCTCCAGCAATATGTTTTGGGTGCCCAGGACAGCCAACAGAGAGGTAAATCACTGTGGGGCAGGGGGTGGGACTGGGAAAGACTGGTGGCTCCTAGCCTGTGGCGGGCTCAGCTGCTAGTCCTGGCTGGGCTGGGGAGCACAGGACTTCCTCTTCCCGGCACGGCATCCAGGGCCAGGTCAGACCCACCCCAAGATTTCTCCCCCAGCTGCAGGAAGCTCTGCAAATCCTCCCCCATCCCGCTTCCTGTGGCCATCACTCCTCAGCTGCAGGAGGAGAGATCCTTGTGCAGGGGGCTGCTCCCCCATCTGCCCAACCCCCGTGCAGCCAGACCCTCCTCATACCCAGATCTTCCTGCTGAGCCTCACCCCCTTGTACTCAGAACCCCCCCCCCCCATGAGCCCCACTCACCCTGCACTTGGACTACTCTGACAAGCCACCGCACCAAGCCCCGACCCACTGAGCCCCACTCCCCCAGCATCTGGACACCTCCTCCCCCCCCTCACCGAGCCCCTCATATTCAGACCCCCCTGCCAAGCTCTATTTCCCTCCACACCCAGACCTCCCTGCTGAGCCTCAATCACCGGGATCTCCCTGCAGAGTCCCATTACCGTTGCACCCAGAAACGCCCCCGCAACAAGCTCCCACACCCAATCCCCCACTGAGCTGCCCGCACCCAGACTGCCCCACAAAGAACTCTCTCAATGCACACCTGAATCCCCCCACTAAGCCCCTCCACACTTGGATCCTGCCTTGCTAAGCCTGCCTACCACAACTGGTGCACCTTGCATGAAGAGGCAGGGCCCTGGGGTGTTTCTGGGGCAGGCCCAGTCCTTGCACTATGTGAGGTTTGGGTGTGGCATCACTGCTGAGTCCGTGTCCTGGGGTGGGGGCAAGGGGAAGAGAGGGAGCTGCACAGTGATCTCCCATTTCTGTGCAGACAGTGGCCTGTGCTCCCAAATGCCATGCTGGAGCTTCCACATTTACGTGTCAAAGTTTGCAGAATTTTAAAATATTGTGCACAGAATTTTTTAATTTTTGGCGCAGAATGCCATCAGGAGTAACACTGGTCTTCTGCCTGCATTTGCTGCAACAGCATGCAGGAGGGGGAAGTGGCAGGGCAGGATTTAGTGCAGTACAAACAAAATGAACCGGTGCAGCAGAGGTTTGGAATTTTATCCTTAAAGTTTGTCATGAGGACAGCCCACTGTGCTGAATCTGCTTCGTGAGCATCCTCCCAGAGATCCCCTCCCATTATGCCTGGTTCTCCTCCAACTTCCAGCAGTTTTCCATCTGTGTAACTCCAATGACTTTAGTGAAAATAAGGTGTACTTCTAATGGAGTAAGGGAGAGGAGAATCACTCCCCCTTTTGTAGGAAGTTTGTTGTGATTTGTTACATATTTTATGTAGCTGATTGTGTTCATTGCAAATTATAAACTGTAATTATGCTTCAGTGCAGGTTGTGTCCTGCATACTGTATTTATGAAAATATACGATTCTGTTCCCACAGTAAAATTACCATTCTGCACAGGTCCCATAACTCAGATGGTACAGTGTCTGCATTTGCCCACTGTGTTCTACAGCTGTGGTCATATATTTATTTTCCCCTATTTTTATAGCCACACCCTAGGCTCAACGATTATCTGACTAGGATTTCCAAATACTTGGTGGTGCATTGCATGATTGTGCCATTCTCAGTTTGGGTCACAACATGGTTTACATTAGTCAATACATTAAAGCACATTTCCCATTTAGTGGCTTAGTCACACAGAGAAATACCTTACTCCAGAAGTATTCCCACTGATTTCCTACGACCCTAGGTTAAGTTTGCAGAGCAGACACTTACCAAACCATCTGTTTACTTGTACACTGAATACATTTGACATGACAGCAAACATGGACCACCACAATGCAATTTTTCCAGCTGCTTTTCAGAATAGAGCTGTGGTTTTTTAAAAACAGTTCAGCTCCCTCTAAATATCATTGCATTTTTCCTTATTATTTTCTATAGCTCCAGTGTTGGCATTATCAGCAAACTTTGGTAATTCCACTTGACACTCCTATCCCAACCATTTAAATACTAGACAGTACAAACAATAAAAGTCTTAATGTTCCAACAAGTTTCTGTGATGTCTATTATATCCCCTTCACATAACACATAAGAACCAAGGATCACTCAATGAAATTAATAGGCAGCAGTTTAGAACAAACAAAAGGAAGTTCTTCTTCACACGACACACAGTCAACCTGCACAACTTATTGCCAGGAGATGTTGTGAAGGCCGAAAGTATAACTGGGTTAAAAAAAGAATTAGATAAATTCACAGAGAATAGGTCCAATGGCTATTAGCCAAGATAATCAGGGACACAACCCCATGTTTTGGGTATCCCTAAGCCGGGACTGGATCACTCAATAATTGTCTTGTTCTGTTCATTCCCTCAGAAGCAACTGGCATTGGCCACTGTTGGAAGATGGACCATTGGTCTGACTGACCGAGCATAGCCATTCTTATGGTCTCAAAAACTCTCTCATACTGCATACTTCAGGAAAAAAAAGCCCTCACTTTATTCCATCTAATGCACATTTAAGAACATAAGAACGCCCATACTGAGTCAGAGTAAAGGTCCATCTAGCCCAGTATCCTGTCTTCTGACAGTGGCCAATGCCAGGTGCCCCAGAGGGAATGAACGGAACAGGTAATCATCAATCCCATTGCCCATTCCCATTACTGGCAAACAGAGGTGAGGAAAACCATCTCTGCACATCCTGGCTAATAGCCATTGATGGACCTATCCTCCATGAATTTATCTAGTTCTTTTTTGAACTCTATTATAGTCATGGCCTTCACAACATCCTCTGGCAAGGAGTTCCACAGGTTGACTGTGCGTTGTGTGAAAAAATACTTCCTTTTGTTTGTTTTAAACCTGCTACCTATTAATTTCATTTGGTGACCCCTAGTTCTTGTGTTATGAGAAGCAGTAAATAACACTTCCTTATTTACTTTCTCCACACCAGTCAGGATTTTATAGACCTCTATCATATCCCCCCTTAGTCATCCTTTTTCCATGCTGAAAAGTCCCAGTCTTATTAATCTCTCCTCATATGGCAGATGCTCCATATCCCTAATCATTTGTGTTGCCCTTTTCTGAACCTTTTCCAATTCCAATACATCTTTTTTGAGATGGGGCAACCACATATGCAACAGTATTCAAGATGTGGGAATACCATGGATTTATATAGAGGCAATATGATATTTTCTGTCTTATTATCTATCCCTTTCTTAATTATTCCCATTTCTTAATTATTCCCCTTTTCCAGATCATTTATGATTATGTTGAATAGGACTAGTCCCAGTACAGACCCCTGGGGGACACCACTATTTACCTCTCCCCATTCTGAAAACTGACCATTTATTCCTACCCTTTGTTTCCTATCTTTTAGCCAGTTACCAATCCATAAGAGCACCTTCCTTCTTATCCCATGACTGCTTACTTTGCTTAAGAGCCTTTGGTGAGGGACCTTGTAAAAGGCTTTCTAAAAATCTAAATACCCTATTATCCACTGGATCCCCCTTGTCCACATGCTTGTTGACCCCCTCAAATAATTCTAGTAGCTTGGTGAGGCATGATTTCCCTTTACAAAAATCATGTTGACTCTTCCCCAACAAATTATGTCCATCTATGTGTCTGACAATATTGTTCTTTACTATAGTTTCAACCAGTTTGCCCAGTACTGAAGTCAGGCTTACCAGCCTGTAATTTCCAGGGTCACCTCTGGAGCCCTTTTTAAAAATTGGCATCACATTAGCTATCCTCCAGGCATTTGCTACAGAAGCTGATTTAAATGATAGGTTACACACTGCAGTTAGTAGTTCTGCAATTTCACATTTGAGTTCCTCTTGGGTGAATACCATCTGGTCCTGGTGACTGATTACTCTCTAGTTTATCAATTTGTTCTAAAACCTCCTCTAATGGCACCCCAATCTGGAACAGTTCCTCAGATTTGTCACCTAAAAAGAATGACTCAGTTGGGGAATCTCCCTCACATCCTCAACCATGAAGACCAATGCAAAGAATTCATTTAATTTCTCCGCAATGGCCTTATTGTCCTTGAGTACTCCTTTAAGCATCCCCATTGTCCAGTGGCCCCACTTGTTGTTTAACAGGCTTCCTGCTTCTTATGTACTTAAAATTTTTTTTGCTATTACTTTGAGTCTTTGGCTAGCTGTTCTTCAAATTCTTTTTTGTCCATCCTAATTATATTTTTACATTTCATTTGCCAGAGTTTATGCTCCTTTCTCTTTTCCTCACTAGGATTTAACTTCTACTTTTTAAAGGATGCTTTTTGCCTCTCACTGCTTCTTTTACTTTGTTGTTTAGCTACAGTGCTCTTTTTTGGTTCTCTTACTATGTTTTTTAATTTGGGGTATACATTTAAGTTAAGCCTCTATTATGGTGTCTTTAAAAGGTTTCCATGCAGCTTGCAGGGATTTCACTCTAGTCACTGTACTTTTTAATTTCTGTTTAACTAACCTCCTCATTTTTGTGTAGTTTCCCCTTTCTGAAATTAAATGCTACAGTGTTGGGCCGCTGTGGTGTTTCCCCCCACCACGGGGATGTTAAATTTAATTATATTATGGTACTATTACCAAGTGGGCCAGCTATATTCACCTCTTGGACCTGATCCTGTGCTCCACCTAGGATTACATCAAGCATTGCCTCTCCTCATGTGGGTTCCAGGACTAGCTGCTCCAAGAAGCAGTCATTTCAGGAATCAAGCAACTTAATCTCTCCATCCTATCCAGGGCCAGCTCCAGGCACCAGCCAAGGAAGCAGGTGCCTGGGGCGGCCAATAGAAAGGGGTGGCACTCCGTGTGTGATTGGGATGGCATGTCCTGGTCTTCAACAGCAATTCCATCATTCCCTCTCTTCCCATTCGGCAGCGGCTCAATCGGGTTGGTTTGTTTTTTCTTCGCCCGCTTGGGGCGGCAAAAAAGCTGGATCCAGCCCTGATCCTATCCAGTCAATATGGGGATAGTTGAAATCCCCCATTATTATTGAGTTTTTTCTTTTAATAGCCTCTCTAATCTCCTGAGCATTTTGCAGTCACTATCACCATCCTGGTCAGGTAGTTGGTAATTTATCCCTACTGCTATATTCTTATTCGTGCATGGAATTACTGTCCATAAAGATTCTACGGTACAGTTTTGGTTCATTTCAGATTTTTACTTCATTTGATTCTTTCACATATAGTGCTACTCCTCCACCAGCAAGACCTGTTCTGTCCTTCCGATATATTTTGTACGTTGGTATTACTGTATCCTATTGATTATCCTCATTCCACCAAGTTTCTGTGATGCCTATTATATCAATGTCCTCATTTAATATGAGGCACTCTAGTTCACCCATCTTATTATTTAGACGTCAAGCATTAGTATATAAGCACTTTAAAAACATGTCCCTTTTTAGGTGTCTCCCATTACATGATGTAATTGAATGAGACTTTTTCATTTGACTGTTTCTCATCAGATCCTACCTGTATTTTATCATCTTCCATCCTCTTCACCTTACTATACTCTCCTCTATACTTAGAATATTTCCTAAAGAAAAATGTATCTATCACTAAATTCTACATGTTTCAGAGTAGCAGCCGTGTTAGTCTGTATTCGCAAAAAGAAAAGGAGTACTTGTGGCACCTTAGAGACTAACCAATTTATCTGAGCGTAAGCTTTCGTGAGCTACAGCTCACTTCATCGGATACATTCAGTGGAAAATACAATGGGGAGATTTATATACATAGAGAACATGAAACAATGGGTGTTACCATACACACTGTAACGAGAGTGATCACTTAAGGTGAACTATTCTACGTGATTGCCTCAAATATTTTCCACCTCTACTAATTCTACACTGACTTGTCTCTACTTGCAATGTCTTTTGCTTCTTTCTGGCAAGCTAAACTAAACTCAATGATGTCCCAAGGATTAGAAAAGTCAAGACACTTTTTGCTTCTGTAATTGTGCCCCTACTTCCACCCCCCACTCCAGCTGCTGAAATGTTGGTGTACCCCACTCTTTGTGCTGGTACGGTACCACTACTCAAGTAAACACAATAGGCATTTCAGCTGCGAGGAAGGCTCTATCACAGGGGTGGGCAAACTTTTTGGCCCAAGGGCCACATCAGGGTTACAAAACAGTATGGAGGGCCGGGTAGGGAAGGCTGTGCCTCTGCAAACAGCCTGGCCCCCACCCCCTATCTGCTCCCTCCCACTTCCCGCCTCCTGACTGCCCCCCTCAGAACCCCTGACCCATCCAACCCCCACTGCTCCTTGTCCCCTGACCGCCCCCTCCCAGGATCCGCCGCCCCTAACTGACCCCTATCCAACCCCCCCACTCCCGGTCCCCTGACCCCATCCATACCCCCAACCCTCAACAGGCCCCCGACCCATCCAACCCCCCGACCCCACTCCTTGTCCCCTGACCGCCACCTCCCAGGACCTCCTGCCCCTAACCGCCCCCCCGGGACTCCACCCCCTATCCAACTGCTCCCTGTCCCCTGACTGCCCTGACCCTATCCACACCCCCACCCCCCAACAGGCCCCTGACCGATCCAACCCCCCCATCCCTGACTGCTCCCTCCCGGGACCCCCATCCCTAACTGCCCCCCAAGACCCCACCCCCTATCCAATCCCCCCTGCTCCCTTTCTCCTAACTTCCCCCCGGAACGTCTGCCCCATCTAACCACCCCCTATCCCCTGACTGCCCCCTGGGACCTCCTGCCCCTCCCTCCCCCCGCCCCCTTATTGGAAAGCCTGGGAGGTGGGTGGGCACAAGCCCTGCTGCCCACGCGAAGGCGTAGCTGCAGGGGAGGGGGAACAGCAGGGGAGGGGCCAGGGGCCAGCCTCCCCAGCCGGGAGCTCAGGTATGCTGTATGCCTGTCATACCAGTCAGCTTTGAAGTCACCACGAAAGAAACGCAGGTAGTACCCGGAATGCAGAATCATATCCTTGCCCCTACATTTACATAGACGTCACACTGAGCACCCATAATTCCTACCGAAGTCA
Source organism: Lepidochelys olivacea (assembly GCF_965140295.1). Taxonomy (NCBI): domain Eukaryota; kingdom Metazoa; phylum Chordata; order Testudines; family Cheloniidae; genus Lepidochelys; species Lepidochelys olivacea. The sequence goes on from NC_140416.1 coordinate 108,479,581, forward strand.
CTCTAAGAGAAATGTTCAGGAGATGTAGGTGCCCAGCAATTCACAGGACCAGACCCAATGTTGACAATACTATGAAAATTATTAATTACTATAGTGTCTAGGTGCTTTAGTTATGGACCAGGACCCCCCTCTCTCCCAGTATTATGCTAGGCGCTGAACAAACGCAGAACAAAGCTGATCCCTACCCCGGAGAGTTTATCTAGAATGCACCTAATGAGCAGGAGGTGAATTTAGCACTGTGTGGTACAGTGGGGCAGATGTCTGATTCCTCCCTCTCCCCCCCCCCCCCGCTTTTAAAAAAAAAATAAGAATAGCAATGCTTCCTTGTTTAGCAGCTCATAGTCACCAGGCTTCATGGAAGCTGTGTATTTTAAGGAGGGGATGCAAGAACTGAACTGATCCTCAAGGGTATCAGTGGAAGTCTCAGAAAGACTGATCTGTTCATTCATCTACAAGTGGCATGTCATTTTCTCCCATTTGAGTCTGGATGCAAATCTATGTCTCTTCTTTTCTCTAGTGGCCTAGAGATCTAGTCTTCTCTTGATGTGAATATTAATGGAAATTACTGTATGTGTACATGTCAAGAGGAAAATAAAGGCCATACAAATCAGGGGCAACACGTGAAAAGTTGTGGTGAAGGATTAAAATCTGGGAGCGCTGTAAAAAAACAGAAAGCAGAGAAAGCTAGAGCAAGTGATTTTGAGTAAACACAGAATATTTTTTTAAAAAACACAGTTCAGCAAGGAACAGCACTAGGCAGAGGAGGGACACAGAATTTGTTATGCTGTTTCAACGACATGCTTGACCCTGAGGAACACCTGAGCGATGTTGGGGTGAGTGTATATATAATAGCTGAACCACACAGAGACTGATGTTCCACCCCCAGTGGGACAGTTGTCTAAAGAAATGGGATATAAGCTAGAGAAACATATCTGGGGTTCCCCCTCAGTGACACAGTTGCTTGATTAAACTAAAGGAATTAGTTCAATGAACATAGATAGCACTTAGTGGCAATGGTTGGGCAGCAGGTATGCTGTGACTGCTGTTTACTAAGCTCACCTGAGCTGAATGAGGACCAAAGGGAGGGCAGAACAACAAGGCCAAGTGCAGAGTCCTGCACTTAGGACAGAAGAATCCCATGCACCACTACAGACTAGGGACTGAATGTCTAGGCAGCAGTTCTGCAGAAAAGGACCTAGGAGTTACAGTGCAGGAGAAGCTGGATATGAGTCAACAGTGTGCCCTTGTTGCCAAGAAGGCTAATGGCATTTGGGGCTGTATAAGTAGGGGCATTGCCAGCAGATCGAGGGATGTGATCGTTCCCCTCTATTTGACATTGGTGAGGCCTCATCTGGAGTACTGTGTCCAGTTTTGGGCCCCACACTACAAGAACGATGTGGAAAAATTAGAAAATGTCCAGTGGAGGGCAACAAAAATGAATAGGGGACTGGAACACATGACGTATGAGGAGAGGCTGAGGGAACTGGGATTGTTTAGTCTGCAGAAGAGAAGAATGAGAGGGGATTTGATAGCTGCTTTCGACTACCTGAAAGGGGGTTCCAAAGAGGATGGATCTAGACTGTTCTCAGTGGTAGCAGATGACAGAATGAGGAGTAATGGTCTCAAGTTGCAGTGTGGGAGGTTTAGGTTGGATATTAGGAAAAACTTTCACTAGGAGGGTGGTGAAGCACTGGAATGTGTTACCTAGGGAGGTGGTGGAATCTCCTTCCTTTGAGGTTTTTAAGGTCACGCTTGACAAAGCCCTGACTGGGATGATTTAGTTGGGAATCGGTCTTGCTTTGAGCTGGGGGTTGGACTAGATGACCTCCTGAGGTCCCCTCCAACCCTGATATTCTATGATTCTATTAAGCCAATGAACAGTTAGCTCAAAAGCTATTTCAATAATTAGAAAAATATACTGTTGTATAATTGTCTCTGTTACCTTGTGGGGCCCCCCTACCCCATCTGTCTCCTGTATCCATCTGTTGTCCCTTATCATAATTAGACTGTAAGTTCTTTGGGGCAGGGACCATCTTTTGATATGTATGTGTATGGTGCCTAGCACTGTGGGGCCCTGACAGGGGCATCTAGGTGCTTTAGCAATAAACATGAATAACGGAAAATATGTTACACATGTTGTCTTTGAATCCCAATTAGTGCTCAACAAGCATTAAAGTTAATGTGATACAGTATGTGAGAGAAACATGTTTAACGGAGAGATGGGGGGGCACTCCTTTTGCTCATGGCAAAGGCTTGAAAATTCATAGGGTAAGGAGCACCTCTTAACACATTATTAATTATTCGCTGAGCTCTGACATTGTACAGAACATGATGAAATCCTGGCCCTGTTGTATTCAATGAGAGTTTTTTCACTGACTTCAAAGGGACCAATATTTCATTTGCAGATGGCATGAAGGATCACATTTTGTGTTCTGTTATGGTGGCATAAATCCAGAGGCTTGGATCTCAGGTCGGGAGAGTGGGGGAGGCCATCACAGTTCCCTCATTCTTTGGGCTAGGGCCAGGACCAGCCTAGAGCAGCCCAGAGAACAGGGGAACCATAATCAGCTCCCTAATGCCCCTCCCTCCCTACCCAACCTTCTCTCCTAGGGCATCTTCTATTTTATGCCAGCTGCGGCTATTGTTCCCCAGAGCAATGAAGGACTGCAAGAACACTCCACACTCTCTGTGCTGGGAAGTGATGGGGAGAGGAAGAGGATGTGCTACAGGAGGAGATGGCATAGGCAATCCCCACATGAGAAGGCACAGGGTCAGGAAAAGGAACTGGAGTTGAGCAGGAAAATGTGGCCCAGAGTAACTCCATTGAAGTCAATGCAGTTGATCTAGATCAACAGTGGTATAAGAACAGAACTTGGCCTCTAGCCCTAATCCCTGGAGTATTTAATGGAAGAAGAGCAAATTCCACCCTTAACTCCCAGCCTCCTTTGGCAGAGCTGAATGAGGACCAAAGGGAGGACAGGACAACAAGCCAGTGAACAGTTAGCTCTAAAGCTATTTCAGCAATTAGAAAAATATACTGTTTGACAGTGAAAAGGGTGGAACGGGTGCAACTGGCTTTTACTGTTTAAACCGGAATCTTCTTTAGAGGCTAACAAGGATTGTATTTTAAAAGTTGAAGCTGCTGTTAAGATACTGAATTAAAACCCATATTTCTGGTTAGTCTGTAAATTAATATAGGGCTGCTCAACTCTTTATTTTATTCAAAGACCCATAGGTGAAAATTAGCCCTCAGACTGAGACTGTTTCATTTACCAGCTTTTGGGGAAGTCTTATGGTCTATGCTCTACAGGAGGTCAGAGGGGATGAACCTAATGGTCCCATCTTGCCTTGGAATCTCTGAACCATACTTAGATTGTAAGTTGTTCAGGGGATGGGCGGTCTGTACAGCGCCTGCTAATAATGGGGCTCCTAGGCACTACTGCAATACAAATAATACACCACTTTCAATCTGGAGCATTTTTTTTTAAAGCTGATATAAACCCTTCTCACTCCCATCCTCCCAAAGTGTGTGCTGTCTTGATGACTACTTCAGTTCCCACCAGCTCTGAAAAGGCCCTGGTATCCAAGGGAATAACATATCCAATTATTAACTAAAAGCAAATAGCATGTTTTGAATGCTATATTGCCTGCTGACTTTGAAAACATCATTGGAGTGCCCTCTAGTGACAGAATCAAAAAGTCGGTCTGAGCCATAGTGTATGCCAAATAGAAATAATAGATCATCCCTATGAAGTTTGATGAGCACCATCATCTGCACATCCTCCCTTCACTTAGTTCCCATTCCTGGTGGCAGGGAGGACAACATGTCTATTAGCCTGCCTACGGTATGGATGGAGCACTCATCACTGTAGTATCTAATTCATTCTCTAGTCCACACAGCTTCCACCAGAAACTGCACTGGGGGAGACTGGTGGCAGAAAGTGGCCAAAAACTTTTCTGTGCTGAGAACTTTGCAGGGGATGAGACATCCCTGCACTATAACTAGTGTTGAGTCTTTACCGGATCTTCTTTAAACTGAATTTGGCCACCATTTTAGAAACTGTTCTACTTGGCGGTAAAGCAGTAGGAGCTCTGCAGATACAACAGGCAGGCAGCTTGGCAGTCCTGATCATGCAGTCCATACACAAAGCATTAACATACAGTGCTTTCTGCAAGTCTCTTTACTCACTCTTTATTATTTGGTTTATTTGCCCAACAACAGGATCTTTGCTTTTTCAGTTGTCCCGGTTCTGCTGCTTATTCCTGACATATTTCTGTGGGAGCATACAACTGGTTTCCATGGCAGAGAGTAAGGTCACCAAGTTCCAGACAGTTCTATCCCTGAGGCATCCACTACTCTTTAAAATAAAGTAAGATGCCCATAGGACAGGCTGGGATATGTTTATTCAGTGCATTTCCAGAGTGGGGTTCCAGTGGAGATCCTGACAGAACTTAAAGCTATTCCACCAGAGCCCCAGAGGGTGGCACAGTGACACAGACACATTCTAACCATCCTGCACAAACAGAAGCAGTATGAAAAATTTCCACCCCTCTCAAATAGTATCTCCCTATATCAGTGGGAGTGCAGCTGGCCTAGAATATCATTCCGTTTCTCCCTGAGGTGTCAGCAATTCTTTACGTTCATTCCTGTACAGAAAGGAAACTGATGAATACACCTTCCTAGTGGCACCCAGGAATCACCAGCACAAATCTAATTTGTTGACTGGCCTTCTGGATGGAAATCCATTTTGTAACACACCAAGTGGGGAAATGAATGATTGAACAAATCAGGTCAACTCCTCACCTGAAAAAGCCTCATTCTGCATGCAGGTTGGAGTGGCATTGCCGTTTATATGATTATGCAGTCAATCAAAATTGATGGCTGGACTGCAAACATGTCTTCCTAGGAACTGGGGATAGAGACATGCTGAAGAACTGTAATGGCAGAGTTTAAAAAAAGAGGGAGAGAGAGAGAGGACAATAGGCTGTGTAAGGTTAAATTAACAATATGAATGTTACCTATGGCACGGTACCTTATTATAAATTACTAAAATTGCAAATATTGGGTCACACGAGGGCACCCTCATTTTTCAAATAGCTCTTCCTACTTTGATCTTAAAACAGCTATCCTTTGAGCCTCTTATAAATCAAGTACTTCTACCCTGAATCTTCGCTGAACCCCATGGCTCTGGTCATTGGCTACTCCATGCATGTTACATTCTCTAGTCTTCATCATCCAAGAGAGGAAATTACAGAAACCCTGTGGCTTAGGTACTGGTGTTTCAAACTCTGAATTAGGCTCAAAGTACTGATAATATAACTTTTCACCTGGCCATCTGCTGGTTAGACATCAGCAGCCCTTTTTACTTCACAGCCATCCTAGAATAAGCACCAGCATTTGCATCATAAGTTGACCTCTGATCAGATGCTGGCTGCTGCAAGTCTTCATAACTACACATTTAAGGAGGAGGCTGTCAGTTAACATTGAATGCACACCCTTAAAACAGGGCCATTAAACATCTGGGTGACAGCCCAGCAAGAGAACAGAAGCTTGAAACCATGAAGGAAATAGTATTGTCAGCCCAATCTCCTTATGCATTTAGATCCAAACCCTGCTCCATGGAGGTCAGTGGGAGCTTTACAACTGGTTTCAAGAGGATCATAATTTGCCCTTTTCTATATTTCACCAAGGAGAGTCCTAATGCATGGTTTTAGGAGTCTCTGAGCTACATCTACCCTAGGGCCCAGATTCACAAAGGTGTTTAGGCTTCTAATTTCTATTTATTTTAATGGAAGCTAGGAGCCTAAATACCTTTGTGGAGCCAGGCATAGCCATTTTCTCCTAAAATTTCCCACCTTGCTAATGCCTGGGCAGCACTACCAGGCAGGGCTGTCCCTAGGGGGGCGCAGAGCACCGGCCGGAAGTGACATCACTTCTGGGACCGACAGCGCTGGGTAGGGGAGACAGATCCTCCCCAAACAGCCAGGTGTGGCCCCACCCACACTCCGCTCCCCACAAGGCCCCGCTTCAGTAGCATGGCTGGGCTCCAGGGACCACGCTGCCCACCTTCCCGGGCCTGGGGAGGCTGCAACGGTACTGCCGCATGCTCTCCCTCCCGGTGCTCCAGGACCGGGGAGGGGCTATTTTTCCCGGCGCTGGGGAGGCTCCCAGCGCGCTCTCCCTTGGGTGGAAGGGGCGAGGCTGGAGGTAGCCTCCCCCAGCCGGCAGTTCACCTGCTGCCCATGCAGCGCTGGCCAATCAAGGCGGCAAAGCACAGGGCCCGGAGCAGTAGCCCTGATTCGCTGTCCCCTAGGGACGGCTCTGCTACCAGATCTAGCAACAATGGGTGGGCTACGGTGCAGACAGTCACCCATGTTTTTGATGCTGTACTGTCTAACTCTGCTCAGAACGAGTCTAGATGATATAATAGTCAAAATGCCAGCAATGGATGGTGCCTTATCCGCACTCCCTGTGCTGGTTATAGCAGTGGTAGGAAATTCTAGGGGAAAGAGAATAATATAAACAAAGCTTAGTCCACTTCTAGCCTTGTCAATATCAAAGGTGTGATGGATTCCCCCGGGGTGCCACCTGGAACTGGGGTACCACTGAGCCACCCTCACCCACCAGCCTGGACTCCCTTTACACTGTACTGCTGTGACCAGGCTGCCAAGCCCTCGCCCAGGCTCCAGCAGACATACAGATGGGGACACACCCTACATACAGACACTAAGATCAGTTCTGCATGGGAAGGCTTCAGCTAAGGAACTGCCCAGCCACTCAAGTGCACACCCCCTTCTGGAGTGTAAACCTAAAATTATACCATCTTGCACTGCACAGAGAACTGTACAGCATAAATTCATGAAATTTGCCCCCTTCCTCAACGTGGAGAAGGATGTGCAACAGCTTTTGCCCCAAGTTATGACTCCCACACACTGGTTTTAGACAAAGCAAAAAAAAGTTTAACTACAAAAGATAGATTGTAAATGATTATAAGGGATAGAAAACAGATTACCTAGCAAACAAAGCAGATTACCTAGCAAACAAAACACACAAACTAAGCTTAACATACTAAAGAGATTGGATACAAGTAGAAAATTTTCACCCTAAATGATGACTCAAGCAGGCTGCAGATAGTCTTAAGGGGGCCAGCTGCATTTGCTTACAGCTTAAAACCCCATGTGTTGCTTTCACAGGCTAAAAATCCCTTCAGCCTGGGTCCAGCACTCATCCCCATCCCCCGCCCCCCCAACTCAGTCCTTGTTCCTCAGGTGTTTCCAAGAGTCTCTTTGGGGCAGGGAGTCAGTGAAGAACCTTGATGATGTCACTCCCCTGCCTTATTCAGCTTTTGCATAAGCGGGGAATCCTTTGTTTCAAAGCTTGGTTCCCACACCAGTCAGTGGAAAAACACTGGTATCCCAAGATGGTGTCCAGTACCAGGTGACCTGGTCACATGTGCCTGTAGTGTCATAGCAGCCATGAGTCAGAGGCTGTTTGTAGTGTCCTCAGGAAACCCCCCCATGACCCTCCAGTGGGAGATAAGCTGCTTCTAAAGCCTACTGTTTTCTCCTAATGGCCCTTTAAATTGAATGGGCCCTTCCCAGCCAGCCATCTAGACAGAGTGCATTCTGCCTAGTGGGCACTCTCCAGGTATAAACACATGTGTAATACAGATATATAGTCAATATTCCTAACTTCGGATACAAAAATGATCATGCACACCAATAGGACAATCATATTCAGTAAATCATAACCTTTCCAATGATCTCACAGGACCTATCTTGCATAAAATACATCATAGTTATGCCATAATCATATCATAATATCTCTGTGAAAACTATGGGTGCAGTGTCATACAAGTCTTATGTTTTTAAAATTCCAAGACAGACTTGTGAGGATTGATCATTTTTGTGGGACAGCTATGAATGAGATAAACAAGTTTAGCACTAGGATGACACATTGAGTACAGAGGACTGGACTTGAGGACTTCTCGAGGTCCCTTCCAGTTCTATGATTCTCTGATTATGGACTATGAGCAAAGTTTTCAAACCTGACTGTCTGTGTGTATGTGTGCGGATATATTTCCCCTCTGAAAAATACTAATAAAAACATCAGTTACAAAGGAGTAATAGGAAATACCTATTTGGGGCTGGAAATTACTACTGCCATTTTCCTTTAGGTACCATAAAATGTTATAGAACAGCTGGTTACATTTGTTGATCTATAATACTTCTCACCTCTAAAGACCTTCCCAAAGTTCTGCCCCACGCTATTTCTTTTCTCCTGTGGTGTCCCTGTTCAGCCTCTCCAGTGCTCCCATAATGCTAGTCTTGATGCCCCATTTTTGTCTTTTCCCTCCTTTAGTCCCCTATGCCCTTCCCAAGCCAGTTTGCCAAGCCAACATCCTCTTTATTCAAATCCCTTCTACATTCATACAGCACAGAATTGCACATCCTGGGTGACATCCTGACCCTGTTGAAGTCAATGGGAGTTTTGCCATTGACTACAATGGAGTCAGGATTTCACCCCCTGTATTTTAGCTACCTTTTCCTCCCTCTGCCCTTGCTTGTTTGTCTCATTCACCTGACATGTCTTGTCTTAAACGGCAAATTCTTTGCGGTGGGGACTGTCATTAACTATGTTTGTACAGCACCTAGCACAAAAGGATCCAACCTGATTGAGGCCCCTAGGTGCTACCAAAACATAAATGTTAAATAGAAATAGGAAAAAATGCTTCTTTTACAATGGTCACAAAATGTGAATTTTCTAGCAGAGTAGAAAAAACCAAACCCTTCCCCCAAAACCCCAACTATGAACTTTAATGGAAGTATCAAGAAATGTACATGCCTTCCTGAGGAAGATCATTGTTGCCATTTCTCTTCCTGGCTCATTTCCTCTCCTGATCAGTTTAAATAGTATGCTCTTCAGGGCAGAGCCTGTGTCTTTGTTTCTGTGAAGCACCCAGCATGCATGTGGGTGCTCAAAAATAAATACCATTAAAAAAAAGCCAAGTTGTAACACATGCCCCCAAGGGCTGCTAGTTGCAATGCTAAGAGATGGACATTAAATCATTCACTGGTAATCATTTCTGCTAAAGACAACAAAAAAAAAAAAAAGGGGGGGGGGAGAGAGAAGAGAAAAAGGCAGACTGAGAACACGTGACATTTCTTTGAACAGCACATTCTGAGTTCAAAATCCTACAGAGCAGCCAAACCACAAGCCAGCATTCATTCCCCTGATGAAAGAACTCAGATGAAAGTGGATTCCAAGCTGTAGAGGCCCCGAAACATTGGAGATGTGAACTGTCGCTCTTTCTGGCAAACACCGAGCTATTGACAATCAAGAGCTATTCACTGACTGGTGGGTAGCACAAATGTCACACTCCTTCTATTATGTGCTAGCCCCATAGCACTGGTGTCAGGGATTTGCGAGTGACAGGAGTTATTGCAAGATGAGGGGGTTCAGCAGCTGAAGGATTTGCAACTTGCCAAAGCTCAGCAGCCAGGAGGCCGAACCATTATTTACAGTCAAATCCTGTGTGCACTGAAGTCAATGGGGAATTTAGCCATTAACTTCAATGGGAGCAGAACTGATCTCTCAAAGCTATTAAACTCTGTGCCATTCCCCATTTCCTCAGCTGGCATGGAACTGCCAAACCCTGGGATCAATCCAATGCTGCTAAAGTCAAAAGAAAGATTCTCATTGACTTCAGTGAGAAGTGAATCAGGCCCCCTCTTTCCAATTGCCCTAGATCAAATGTGCCTCATCATTGCTTAAAGCTTTGGATGAATTCACAGTTTAATCAGTATAGCCAGTTTGTAGGCTGTGCTATGTATTGCAGCTGGGTGAGGGCCATGTTCTGCTGGCTAATTTAGAGCTGTTTATGATTCTGGAAAGATCCATGAGAGAGGCTAGAGCAAAAGGAAGATGCAAAGCCAATTCTTCTTTTGGGCCCTCGTTTTTTTTTCCTCCACTGCTCTAGCCTTTTCTTTTTGTGGGAGTAGCCTGGCCTCCCCCATACACATTGAGCCCAAGTCCTCTTCTCCCTTTCCCCTGCTGGAGAGGGGAGGAGGCCATGGGTAGACTTCAGGTCTATTGCTAGAGAAGATGAGGAGGAGCTTTCCATAAGATGGAGAAGGGTAGCCAAGAGAAGATGACGGAATCCAAGTTCACACCCACTCCAGATCCATGTGAGAATCCTGGACAATTTCCTCCCCCATTCAGGAGGTCCTGGCAATTCTCCCAGAGCTGGGCTGTACTTTGGACGATCCCTGTCCCTCTCCTTAAGACTAGAGCTTGCTAGCTCTTCTCTTTGGAGCTGAAGTTGTACTTTAGACCAGTTGTAGAACCTCAGGCAGCTTCTCCTCCAGCTAGCCCTTTTCCCAATAAGTCCTTCCATCCCCAGGTTGGGAGAGTTAACATAGGCAGACCTTCCCCTGTTGCTTTCTTCTCCCTACAACATTTACAGACATCTACCCTACTATGAAGGGGGCGGGAGCATTTGACCCCTACTCCCAGCTCATTCCTTAGTCCTTATTGGCTGGGTGAGAGAGGAGCCCTGCCCCACCTTCTCTGCAAGGCTTCAAGTCCCAGGTCCTTAAAGATACAGTAACAGAAGTCCTTCTAAATGCCACTTCTTCTTAGGACCCATCTCCTGTTTTCCGGTATCTCCTCAGGCTTTGTGTATCAAATCACCCCATACTTTTCAAGGGCTGTGCCACATGTTGGGTTGCCTAGATCTATACTTTTACATTTAGCTGTATTAAAAATACATATTGCTTGCTTGCACCCAAATGCAGGGTTGCCAGAATAGGGCGGGGGGCCAGGGCCCTCCCACTTTTTGAAAGTGAATGGGTCTGGTCTGTCCTCTTTTCAGCAGGGGTCCCTCCCCCGCCCCTCCTGGCCAGGCCGGCAGCTGGAGCCGTAGCCCAGGCAGCTGTGGGGTACCACAGACCCCCCACCTGCCCAGGGTGAGGGGGTTGAGAGCACACCCCTGCACATGTCACCGTTCCACGGGCCCTCACCCCTGCACCCAGAGCGGGAGGGTCTGTGGCTTCCCCAGCTGCCCACCTGCCGCTCTTACTTGGACTCGGCTCTGGCTGGGGGGGGCCGCAGCCCGGCCATGGTAAGAGCCGCGTGGGCAGCAGCACCACGGACCCGCCACCTCCCCTGGGTGGGGAGCCCCCAGGGAGGGGACACGGGCTGGGGGCTGCTCTTGACGCCCTCACCCAGGCAGGGAGGGTCCACGGCGCAGTTCCCCACGTGGATCTTACCATGGCCAGACTGTGCCCCCCCAGTCAGAGCCAAATCCAGTTGAGGTAAGAGCCATGCACGGGCAGCTCTGGGGAGCTGCGGACCCTCCTGCCCTGGGTCCGCAGCTCTGGGCCTTGGGCAGAAGAGGAGGGGTTGGGGCAGGAGGTTTTGACCCCTGGCCCCCCACTTTTCAGCAAGCTCTGCTACCCTTGCCCAGTTTACCAAGCAATCCAGAGGACTCAATCAGGGACCTATCCTTTGCATTATTTACCATTCCTCCAAATTTCTCTATCTGAAAACTTTATCAGTGAGGATTTTATGTTTTCTTACAGGTCATTGTTAAAAATGTTAACAGTGTAGGGCCAAGAACCGATTCCTGTGGGACCCCACTAGAAACACACCCACTTGATAATGATTCTCCATTTACAATTACATTTTTATATAAATTAGCCAATTTTTAATCCATTTAATGTGTGCCATGTTAATTTTATATTATTCTAGGTTGTTAATCAAAATGTCTTATGGTACCAAGTTAAATGCTTTACAGAACAAATCTAAGAATATCACATTAACACTATTACCTTTAAGAACTAAACTTGTAATCTCATCCAAAAAAAAAAAAATCCCAATAGAGTTACATAGCTGCCAAATTTTCTTCAGCTCCATGTCAGATTTTATGCAAATTATTTAATAAGCCAATTTGCATAATCTCAGATAACTTGCATATAAACATCATTTGTAAAGCTGTGTGAGTGTACTTGCTAGTGAAACGTGTCTGCCTACTTGATATCCTGTGACAACAAGTCACTGATTTCCCACTCAGGGTTTTACTGAACACAGAGTAGATGTGGGGAAGCAGGACCTTCCTTGCACCTCTCAAGTTAGAGGAGAGGGTTTGTGGGTGTAACCCTTCTGCCCGTCAGAGTTGGCAGCAACAAGGGCCGGGTTCAATATCTAGAGGTTCCATTCCAATAACACAATGCAAACCGGCTCAAGCCCCCACCCAGTGACCTGGGACAAATATATACCACCCCCGCTGGGCGCCTCCAAGAGGCAATACTTCCCCTCTCGCAAGCACATAGTCTGAGTGTAGCAAAAGTCTTTTAATAACAGAGAGAAACAATGTGGCATTATGTTGGGGAAACACCACCAACAGGATTCATAACACAACCCATGAGCAAAAAAAAAACCCCACCCCAGGCAAATTGGGGCATGCCCTTTTCCCTTTAGTCCTTGAGTCCAGCAACCCCAAATCACCCAAAGTCCCAAAAAGTCCAATGCCCCAAAAGTCTCTGTCTCTGGTCAGGGCAGCCCCGGAGTTCGAAAGTTTATCTGCGGAGCTTTACCTCCCAACCTGGGTGGAAATGGGACGGGGGTAAGAGGCACCTTACGTGATCTGAAGCTGACCGCCCCATAGCTCCATAGCAGCGCTCCGCTCCGCCAGCCGCCCCATGAACTCCTTCGCTCAGCTGCGCTCCCCTCCGCCAGCCGCCCCACGAACTCCTTCGCTCAGCTGCACTCCGCTCCACCAGCCACCCCACGAACTCCTTCGCTCAGCTGCGCTCCGCTCCGCCAGCCGCCCCACGAACTCCTTCACTCAGCTCCACGGCCCACAAGCAGCTCCTGCCATCCACACACTGCTCCGTGTCAAACTGCTTCACCAGCCATCCCGCAAACTGCTCCACAATATATCTTCAGGCTCCCCCACTACTTAACACAACACTCAGTGATTTCAGCTCTTAGGTGAATTCAGCTTATAGTAGGGGAGCCCCAGTGCTGGTACACTGTCAGCCCAAAGTGAGCTCAGCAGCCTATAACTAGACTTCTAATGAAATCAAAATTAGCTCTGATATTCTACAGTGGAGAGAGGAGAAAGTGCAATCAGCATGTAAGGCCCATCACCAAGAGGCCCATACCACCAAGTATTACTACTTGTCCCCAGCCTCTCTCCATTCACACAGTTTTGGAACCCATGACCCTTGCCTAGCGAGTGCTACTTAGTTGATGGTGAATCCCTCCATCATAACAAAAGGCCACGTACAGTTCCAAGCACAGTTCCCATAATCAGGGTAATAACAATTTATTCTTCCTGCCCCAATAACAGAGACACTGGGGATCCCACAGCAGCCAAAGTGACCATTTGGGCAGCTATGGTCTCATTCTAGGCGTGGTGGGTGTGCCTATGCAAATGAGATTGGCCCCTGAAGTTCTTTTCCACAACTTGGCACACCTCACCACCAGATGTCAGGGTGGAGCTCATCCTGAAACTGCTTACATGGGGAACTAGAGGGGAAGGCAAATGTATCTGGGAGCCCAAGAGGGTTCAGTTGCTGAGTGGAAAGGAGGCAGGGGAGTTACTAGAGGGATTAGTGGGGGGTGTTGTTATAGGGTGGCATTAGGTAGTTCTCCCATCAGACCTTCTCCCTACCCTGCCCCCCTTAGTTCTTCTCCCATTCTGTTTCCTCCCTCACTAGCACCTGCTTTTCCTTCCGTCTCTGTTACCCCCTCTCAGTGCTGGTACCCCATTAACTCCTAATGCTAATGTTGCCGGCACCCAGTGCCGAGAGGCTGAACAACAGCTTGAGTGGTTCGTTACCCGGTGTGCTACACCCAATAATCACAACGGGGTGGAGAAGCAGAAAAGTTTATTTGCAGCTGCAAAAAGGTACAGGGAGAATAAAATCTCAAATCCTGCACAACAGAGCAGGAAGTTACACAGGCTTTTATACATCCTTTTTCTCAGCATACTTATCCAATAGCAAGCTGCCCCAAGTATCCATATAGCCAGCCAATCCAGTTCCCAGCTAGTTCCCTGACTCTCTGTATCATTTGTTAAACTATACATAAAGCTGCTTTATTCAGCATTGTTCTTTCATATCTCCCCTGTTTGGCCTTGCTTAGTTTCAGGCAGTCTGACTCTGCAACATACTGTTGCAGATTCTCAGCATAACTGCTGTGTGTGCCTCCAGGCAGGGGGGCCAAGGACACTTGGGCCTAGTACGCAGAGCTGCTGCGAGTGCCACCAGGCAGGAGGGGGGGCCAAGGACACCGGGGCCTAGTGCGAGGGGGCTTCATCGACACTCGTGGTCTTCCATCCCCTCGAGTTACCTAGTGGCCATGCCCCAGTGTCCCCAACAACTCCCCCCTTTGAGAACACTCAATAGCCTTGGCTCTGAGTTTTCTCACTTGGGCTTGCTACATTGGAGATGTTAACTTGACGGCAAGTTACATTTCCAAACCCCTTTTTTGTGGTAAGATTATTTGTGTTTCCCTAAAAGGGGAGGAACCATTACACCCACACTGTTGGCCTCCCCTGTTGGTCTTTATCCAATACCCATCAGCCCACTGTGTAATAACACAGGAGCTTTTTCCCACAGGACGCCCATAGTGATCAGATTGGTTTCGGGTAAAACATAACACTCCCTCAGTGAGTACTGCAACTGAATACTCCTGGTCCTGATAGGTGGCCTGCTTAAAGAGGTCTTATTCCAGAACGGCGAGTCCGTTCTTTCCTGCTCTTTGGTGGTGGCTAATTCTGCTAGGGTCAGGGGCAGCATGTCAAGGGGCATTCCCGTTTTGGGGGATAGTGGAGTTGGAGCACATACCCAGCAATCAGTCTGGTTTGTTAAAGTAGCAACATGGTGCGCAAGCAAAACAAAGGAGTTATGCTCCCGATATGCACAGTTTGGAAATACCAATACAGAGAATAACAATGTTACCCAATTAATTATTACCAGAGTCTTCCCAACCCAGGGTCTCCAGTACCTGGGTGGGCCCATTTTAGCATTAAGGTGCCCGCTATTTGTGTCTTTTAAACAGTAGCTTTAGCCTGAGATCTCACTAGATGAGGAGTCAGCAGGTTGGACGGTCCACTGTCCTGCTGACGAGGGGGCGGTTACTGCCTTCAGACGAGAGTGATGGATCCAGTTCTTGTGTCCCTCGATCTTTGCCGCTGTATGGGAGACCAGCAGGACGGTATAGGGTCCTTTCCACTTTTCCTGGAGAGGCTCGTCTTTCCAGATGCGAACAAGCACAGAGTCACCGGGCTGTAAGGAGTGAACGGGAGAGTCCAAGGGGAGAGGCTGGGAATCCTTGGTATACCTGTGAAGAGACAAGAGAACAGCAGACAGGGAACACATATACTGTGACAAAAAACCATTACCCAACTCCCATTCCCCTGACAGAACCGGGGTGCCATTCATAGGCCATGCCCTTCCAAACATAATTTCAAAGGGACTGAGCCCTAATCTACCCTTTGGGAGAACGCGGATACGGAGTAGGACGAGGGGCAAAGCATCAGGCCATCGCAGTGAGGCTTCTTGGCACACTTTTGAGAGATGCCGTTTAAGGGTCTGATTGGTCCGCTCCACTACCCCACTGGCTTGCGGTCTCCAGGGCGTATGGAGTTTCCAGGGGATCTGTAAGGAATGTGAAATGCTTTGAATGATTTTTGACGTGTAATGTGTCCCGCTGTCAGATTTCATCCACAGGGGGAGTCCAAAGCGAGGAATGATCTCCTTAACAAACTTGAGGGCCACTGTTCTGGCAGTGCAGTTACGGCATGGGAAGGCTTCTGGCCATCCGCTGAACCGATCCACTATGACAAGGAGATATTTGAACCCTTGGGTCTGGGGAAACTCAGTAAAGTCTATTTGCCACACTTGTCCGGGGCCCGGAGTGGGTTCTAGGGCAGCTGGTGGCACAGGATGTCCCGGTCGGGGGTTATTCTTTTGGCAGACTAAGCAGTCCGCTTGTACCTGGGCAGCCAGGGGTCGGAGTCCGGAAGTGATAAAGTATTTTCCCATTAGCTGGATAAGTGCTTCCCTGCCAGCATGAGTGGTTTAATGTAGTTTCTGAAGCACTGGCCGGATTGGGCCCTTTGGTAAGAGGACCTTCCCTTCTGGGGAATGGAGCCATCCCTCCTTTTCCCGGAGACCGAGTTTGTCAGTTAGCTGTCTCTCCTCCCCAGAGTACTGAGGGGTTGGAAGCTCCCCTACTGATGGGATAAGGGCATGCATATGGGCGTTCTCAGCCTGAGGGGATGGCAGGGTGGCAGCATGCTTAGCCTCTCTATCTGCCCAAGCGTTACCTCTGGCCACATCTTGATCTTCCCTTTGATGGGCTTTACAGTGTACCACCGCCACTTCCGAGGGGAGTTGTATGGCTTCTAGGAGCCGGAGGATTTGGGGCCCGTACTTGACTGGGGAGCCTTGGGCTGCCAGCATTCCCCTTTGCTTCCATAGGCCAGCATGAGCATGCAGCACACCAAAAGCATACTTTGAATCAGTAAAAATGTTGACCCGCTTTCCTTTTGACAGTTCAAGTGCACGGGTCAGGGCTATTAGTTCGGCAAGCTGGGCAGAGGTCCCAGCAGGCAAACCTTCAGCTTCCACAGTGTCATGGAGCGTCACAACAGCATAACCCGCCCTCCTTTGCCCATCTATTACAGTACTGCTACCATCAGTGTACGACTCAATCTGCATTTGGGAGAGGTACATCCTTTAAATCCGGACGGCTGGAGTACTGGACATCTATGATCTCTGAACAGTCATGTTTCTGTTCCTCTGTTTCTGGCAAGAGGGTGGCTGGGTTAAGGGAGGGGCAAGGCTGTAAGGTGACTTCAGAGTTCTCTAACAGCTTAGCCTGGTACTGAGCAATCCGAGCCTGGGTGAGTCAAAGCCCTCCCTTTGCATCCAATAAGGCTTGGACCATATGGGGAGTATAGATTTGCATAACCCCTCCCAATGTTAGCTTCTTTGCTTCCTCAAGCACTAGGGCAGTAGCTGCGACCGCCCGTAAACATGCCGGCCAACCCTTTGCAACCTGATCCAATTGCTTAGAAAAATAAGCCACGGGACGTCTCCATGCTCCTAATAGCTGTGTGAGCACTCCTAGGACCACCCCCCTTCGTTCATGTACATACAACTGAAACGGCTTAGAGAGATCCAGCAGGTCCAGAGCTGGGGCTTCCATCAATTTTCTTTTCAGGATTTTAAATGCCCTATCAGCCTCTGGGGTCCAATAGAAGGGGTAGATCCACTCCTTTTACACAGTCGTACAGGGGTTTAGCCCACAGTCCAAACTCTGGGATCCATATCCTGCAAAAGCCTGCCATACCCAGAAATGCCCTGAGCCGCTTACAATTATTTGGAGAGGAACTTGACAGATAGATTCCTTTCTTTTTTTTTTTTTTTTTTGCTTGAACAGCTGACGCTCCCCTTGCCTTAGCTGTAACCTGATCCCTCTCCACCTCAGACAACAGGGTTCTCAGGAGGATATTACAGTCGTCTCAATCGGCTTGTGACTACTGAGGCACCCCTCAAAGACTGAAATAAACCTGTTTGGGTTCGTTGAGAATTCCCCAGCCTGTGTTTTAAAAGCTGCTAAGTCTATTGGATTGAATGGCACATGGGTTTAAACTTGCATAGTGGTAGCCTGACATCCATCTGCCCCTGGGCAAGCCACAACAGTCTCGGTAAGCAAAGGATAGAGTCCCACCGAGGAGGCAATCTCTGTAACCCGAGGCATCCTACCCTTATAAGGTGGGGGTGTGGGGGCCGAAGGGGACTCCGGCTCTGCCATTACAGTGGAGGTGGGGGTCTGGGGACCAACATTAGCTACTACCGAACCAGTTGGAGTCAGATTACAGCGCTGTAAAATATCTGGTCGAGTACATAAAGTCAGAAACAAATGCGCATACATATGTTCATTCCATTTCCTTGTTCTCTGACAGAACAGGAGTAACTGAAGGATCGTGTTGTAGTTAATTGACCCTCCTGGTGGCCATCACCCTGGTCCTCTAGTTGATATTGAGGCCAGTCAACTGTACAGAATCATTTTAATTGGCTCTTAGTCATCGGATCCGCACCAAATACCTTCCAGTTTGCTAGAATGCACTCTAGGGGCGCACACCGTGCCCTAACCTCTGAGCTCTGTCCCTGTCCTATACCTACAGGGTAACTCTGGGCATCCCCAGGTTCCAACAGAGCATATAATCCGGATTTTAAAAGGTTCCTACCTTATCCAAGGGACCGGTTCTTCACCGTGGCCTGCAGCTGCTCCTCCCCCATGTCTAAGGGACCGGTACTTCACCGCCGTCCACAACAGCTTCTCCATTATATGAGTGCGTTGCACCGTTGTGCCCTCTGGGGTCGATCAAATCGCGTCTCCTCCGAGGCCCCCGATGAACTCACCGGTGCGCGCTGGGCGTTGGTTCTCGCCTCAATCCTCGACCTCCAGGAGGGGTCTGGGCAAGGCTAAATTGCAGCCTCGTCGCCCACCCAGGGACGCCAAAAGCTGTTGCCGGCACCCAGTGCCGAGAGGCTGAACAACAGCTTGAGTGGTTCGTTACCCGGTGTGCTACACCCAATAATCACAACGGGGTGGAGAAGCAGAAAAGTTTATTTGCAGGTGCAAAAAGGTACAGGGAGAATAAAATCTCAAATCCTGCACAACAGAGCAGGAAGTTACACAGGCTTTTATACATCCTTTTTCTCAGCATACTTATCCAATAGCAAGCTGCCCCAAGTATCCATATAGCCAGCCAATCCAATTCCCAGCTAGTTCCCTGATTCTCTGTATCATTTGTTAAACTATACATAAAGCTGCTTTATTCAGCATTGTTCTTTCATATCTCCTCTGTTTGGCCTTGCTTAGTTTCAGGCAGTCTGACTCTGCAACATACTGTTGCAGATTCTCAGTGTAAGCAGTGTCAGGATGAGCTCCACCCTGACATCTGGTGGTGAGGTGTGGCAAGTTGTGGAAAAGAACTTCAGGGGCCAATCTCATTTGCATAGGCACACCCACCACGCCTAGAATGAGACCATAGCTGCCCAAATGGTCACTTTGGCTGCTGTGGGATCCCCAGTGTCTCTGTTATTGGGGCAGAAAGAATAAATTGTTATTACCCTGATTATGGGAACTGTGCTTGGAACTGTATGTGGCCTTTTGTTATGATGGAGAGATTCACCATCAACTACGTAGCACTCGCTAGGCAAGGGTCATGGGTTCCAAAACTCTGTGAATGGAGAGAGGCTGGGGACAAGTAGTAATACTTGATGGTATGGGCCTCTTGGTGAGGGCATTACATGCTAATTGCACTTTCTCCTCTCTCCACTGTGGAATATCAGAGCTAATTTTGATTTCATTAGAAGTCTAGTTATAGGCTGCTGAGCTCACTTTGGGCTGACAGTGCACCAGCACTGGGGCTCCCCTACTACAAGCTGAATTCACCTAAGAGCTGAAATCACTGAGTGTTGTGTTAAGTAGTGGGGGAGCCTGAAGATATATTGTGGAGCAGTTTGCGGGGCGGCTGGAGTGCCTTGCGGACCAGCTGGTGAAGCAGTTCGACGCAGAGCAGTTTGTGGATGGCAGGAGCTGCTTGTGGGCCGTGGAGCTGAGCGAAGGAGTTCGTGGGGCGGCTGGCGGAGCGGAGCGCAGCTGAGCGAAGGAGTTCGTGGGGCGGCTGGCGGAGCGGAGCAGAGCGCTGCTATGGAGCTATGGGGCGGTCAGCTTCAGATCATGTAAGGTGCCTCTTACCCCCGTCCCATTTCCACCCAGGTTGGGAGGTAAAGCTCCGCAGATAAACTTTCAAACTCTGGGGCTGCCCTGACCAGGGACAGAGACTTTTGGGGCATTGGACTTTTGGGACTTTGGGTGATTTGGGGTTGCTGGACTCAAGAACCAAAGGGAAAAGGGCATGCCCCAATTTGCTTGGGGGGGGGGTTTGCTCATGGGTTGTGTTATGAATCCTGTTGGTGGTGTTTCCCCAACATAATACCACATTGTTTCTCTCTGTTATTAAAAGGCTTTTTGCTACACTCAGACTATGTGCTTGCGAGAGGGGAAGTATTGCCTCTTGGAGGCGCCCAGCGGGGGTGGTATATATTTGTCCCAGGTCACTGGGTGGGGGCTCGAGCCGGTTTGCATTGTGTTATTGGACTGGATCCCCTAGATATTGAACCCGGCCCTTGTTGCTGCCAACTCTGACGGGCAGAAGGGTTACATCACCATAACTGCTGTGTGTGCCTCCAGGCAGTGGGGCCAAGGACACTTGGGCCTAGTACACAGAGCTGCTGCGAGTGCCTCCAGGCAGGAGGGGGGGGCAAGGACACCGGGCCTAGTGCGAGGGGGCTTCATCAACACTCGTGGTCTTCCATCCCCTCGAGTTACCTAGTGGCCATGCCCCAGTGTCCCCAACACTAACAACAGCTCTTGAACCCCTCCTACGTCCCCCTCCCCAGCTAGTTCTCCCTATTAGCCCCTCACATGGGGCACTCACCCCCCATTGGACACCTCCTCTTTCCCTCTCCGCTGCACCATGTGGGCTGGGAACTGGCCAGGGACAGAGGCAGAGAAACTACCAGACTGCTTTCAGTGGCTATGAGGATCAATTTGCTGCTCCCCCCAAGCCCATATGAATGTGTGGAGCTGTCTGGGCTTCGGAGTACACAAGGGGGCCTTATAGATGTGCATGTCACACAAGCTGCCTGGCACTGACAGATCTGAAGTTAACAAGCTGCACCTGCCACAATGAGTCAACAAGATCTCCCCCCACCCCCCTACCCCCAAGTTCCAACACCTGCTAACAGGGCAGGACAAGAGGAGAGTGCTGCTACCCACTCATGGTTTGTCTCACTGCATCCTGATGTAGTAACAGTGTCTGCATTTAGATCTCTGCATCGTGAGCGCTGTGGTGTGTTGTTCTCGCCAGCTCCATCCCTGCATTCAGGCTAATTTTGGTGCTGTCAGTTCTTACTAGTCTCAAAAGGACGGACACCAGCAGGGCACAGGGATGATTGAGTGAGGAGTTCACTTGATTTGGCACCAATTTCTAGCTGTCACAGTCAAGGTTTGGGCCATCACAGCCCAGTGCACTGGCCCTTGATTGGCTTGATTTTACCAACTCATTCACTGACAGCTTTCCTCAACTCTCCTATTGCCACCCTTCCTTAACCTTCTCCTCAGGTCCCTCTGGCACCAGTGTTACTGGCAGATTCCCATTGTTATCTAAACTTCAACAAGCATGATGCTGATCTTATCACATGTCAAACCGTCGCCCAAATTCAGGCCCCGGCGTGTGTGTGTAGAACTCCCACCAGTTTGTATCTGAGAATCCAGCAGAAGCGTGACAGGATACCAGGGCCCTGGCAATGTGGGGAGAAGCTTCTAGAAGAGCATGGCCATTAGTGGGGCTGAAGAGGCTGAGTGGCAGGGAATGCATTCCTCAGACTGTATAGTCAGGAAGTGCAGCCTGAAACCTCCACTACTTGATAGCTGGAAATCTGGGCCCACTTAAGGGAACTGTTGATTTTAAACCTTTCCTGTGACCTGCCAGTGTCATTTCTGCAGCTGAATGGAGCAATAATTGGCAGTGCTCAAATCTGCCTGAATGCTGGGACAGAGTTGGTGAGAAGAACAGTACTCTAGAGAGATGATGGAAGAGAGAGCCAAGCCTGAGAGACTAGGGCCATACAAGCATTTCACTCGTTAGCTTGACTTACTTCTATTATTTAGTGCTGTTACTCCTCACAGTATCTATTCTGTAACTCAAAGCAGAGAGGCCAATATAACAGTATATTAGAGACCAATTACCAGATTTTGCCTGGCACCATTGTAGGTGCACAAGAGGGTAAGGGCTCAAGAAGACCTCAACTTCCCTCTGATCCTCATGCAGCATTCAAATGCAACTACTGTCCCTGTGCTCCTCCAAGCTCAGGGCCTACTCCTTCCTAATGCTTCCAAGGGTACAAAACACCCCAATGGGTACAGGGATGAGGTGAGGCCATCGCAGAGCTGGATGAGTGCAAAGTGGGGTTGCCACTTTTGGCTGGACATATTCCTGGAGGTTTCATCACAACATAATCCCTAATTAAAGATTAATCTTCAATTCCTGGAGACTCCAGGACACTCCTAGAGGGTTGAAAACCCTAGATGAGGAATGGTGCAACAGGCTTGCTTCCTGACAACATGATTTGACTGGTTTTGAGGAGGAACTTGTCTAAACCTGAGTCACTTCCAGAGGTACAGCTCCTCATTGGACTCAGCTGAAAATAATTTGTAGCCCAAAACATAGCATAATTCAACCCAAATTTGCAAAGCTGGGAGGACACAGAAATATGCCTTCCTACGGAGCTCTCCTGCTGACCCAAAAACACCTTTGTTTTACATTAACATTTTTCTGCAACGAAGACTTGTTTCCTCACCCCATGAGAGAGACTCCAGGCCAAATCCTGTCCTGTGTCTGAGAGCAGAACTGGATTCAGTTTTTTTCCTAGGCAGCATCCTTGCAATGGTTAAAGTATGAGCTCCTCACTGGAGATTTATTTTTTACATTAAATACAGTTCATTTGGGTGTCAAAGTGAATGGAGGTCAAGTTGGCCTTTCCCCTAGGGAGGCTCAAACAGCCTTCTGGATTCTCAACCAGTGAAAGAGAAGACAATTTCCTTCAGCTTCTATGTAGTGTATTCCTCTTTAAAGGCCAAATTATGCCCTGACTGTGAAAGGCCCTTGACTTGAGTGGGGTATATAGGAGGTTGCTCAAGAAAGACTTTTTCCTGATGTGGCCTTTTTACGTTTGCAAAAGGCTGGAGTCAGTTTAGACATGCACAACTGTTAATAAGTTTCCTGACAAAGTGACATGTAAACAGTGTGGACTGCACAAAAAGGAGCCTATATTTTCCACTTCATTGATACCCTTTGCACCCCCACAACCATCAGCTCTTCTGAAAGCTCTGGGCGGAGTGTGCCAGGTGCAGGGGTGGTCCGACATGCTGGTTGTTCTCTAAATAGAGAAGTGAGCCTGTTCAATGAGAGAGTGGGAAGCAGAAATATAGCAAAATGGCACCTCCTCCGTGAACTTGCAGTACCTCTCAGTAACTACTGTTTTTGAAAGAAAACCACATCACATATATTGGACTGCCAGGGGAATGTTCTGCAGTACAATACCTCATAGCTCCTTCTTCATATACTGTGTATCACACATTGTCACAAAATCTTGTGGAGTGAGCTCCCATGCTCAGGGTCTAACTGATTGCCATACATGGGGACAGGAGGGAATTTCCCCCCAGGTCAGACTGGCAGTGACTTTGGAGGAGGTGGGGGGTTCCACCTTCCTCTGCAGCGTGGGATGCAGGTCACTTGACAGGTCCCTGAGTGAATCTCACTTAATCATTTTCCTGCCATTGCCAGGGTCTCAGGCACTGTTGCAACTTGGTTCCTCCTGTTTTCTGCCTGTGGCATGTAATAGCCGAGGCTTCTGTGGGTTGTATTGCTTTGGTCTCATTTCACTTGTTGAGTTAGTGGCTGGGTTCTGGATGGTGGCGGCGGCCTATGATATACAGGAGGTCAGGCTAGATGATCAGGGGATCCTTTCTGATCTTAAACATTCTGACTCTATGGGTATGTCTACACTACGAAATTAGGTCGAATTTATAGAAGTCGGTTTTTTAGAAATCGGTTTTATATATTCGAGTGTGTGTGTCCCCACAGAAAATGCTCTAAGTGCATTAAGTGCATTAACTCGGCGGAGCGCTTCCACAGTACCGAGGCAAGCGTCGACTTCCGGAGCGTTGCACTGTGGGTAGCTATCCCACAGTTCCCGCAGTCTCCGCTGCCCATTGGAATTCTGGGTTGAGATCCCAATGCTTGATGGGGTAAAACATTGTCGCGGGTGGTTCTGGGTACATATCGTCAGGCCCCTGTTCCCTCCCTCCCCCCATGAAAGCAAGGGCAGACAATCATTTTGCGCCTTTTTTCCTGAGTTACCTGTGCAGACGCCATACCACGGCAAGCATGGAGCCCGCTCAGGTAACCGTCACCCTATGTCTCCTGGGTGCTGGCAGACGCGGTACGGCATTGCTACACAGTAGCAGCAACCCATTGCCTTGTGGCAGCAGACGGTACAGTACGACTGGTAGCCGTCATCGTCATGTCTGAGGTGCTCCTGGTCGCCTCTGTGAGGTCGATCAGGAGCGCCTGGGCAGACATGGGCGCAGGGACTAAATTTGGAGTGACTTGACCAGGTCATTCTCTTTAGTCCTGCAGTCAGTCCTATTGAACCGTCTTATGGTGAGCGGGCAGGCGATACGGACTGCTAGCAGTCGTACTGTACCATCTTCTGCCGAGCAGCCATGAGATGTGGATGGCATGCAGTCCTTCTGCACCGTCTACTGCCAGCCAAAGATGTAAAAGATAGATGGAGTGGATCAAAACAAGAAATAGACCAGATTTGTTTTGTACTCATTTGCCTCCTCCCCTGTCTAGATCACACTGCAGTCACTCACAGAGAAGGTGCAGCGAGGTAAATCTAGCCATGTATCAATCAGAGGCCAGGCTAACCTCCTTGTTCCAATAAAACGATAACTTAGGTGCACCATTTCTTATTGGAACCCTCCGTGCAGTCCTGCCTGAAATACTCCTTGATGTACAGGCACACCCTTTGTTGATTTTAGCTCCCTGAAGCCAACCCTGTAAGCCGTGTCGTCAGTCGCCCCTCCCTCCGTCAGAGCAACGGCAGACAATCGTTCCGCGCCTTTTTTCTGTGCTGACGCCATACCAAGGCAAGCATGGAGGCCGCTGAGCTCATTTTGGCAATTAGGAGCACATTAACCACCACACGCATTATCCACCAGTATATGCAGCACCAGAACATGGCAACGCGATACCGGGCGAGGAGGCGACGTCAGCGCGGTCCCGTGAGTGATCAGGACATGGACACAGATTTCTCTGAAAGCATGGGCCCTGACAATGCATGCATCATGGTGCTAATGGGGCAGGTTCATGCTGTGGAACGCCGATTCTGGGCTCGGGAAACAAGCACAGACTGGTGGGACCGCATAGTGTTGCAGGTCTGGGACGATTCCCAGTGGCTGCGAAACTTTCGCATGCGTAAGGGCACTTTCATGGAACTTTGTGACTTGCTTTCCCCTGCCCTGAAGCGCATGAATACCAGGATGAGAGCAGCCCTCACAGTTGAGAAGCGAGTGGCGATAGCCCTGTGGAAGCTTGCAACGCCAGACAGCTACCGGTCAGTTGGGAATCAATTTGGAGTGGCCAAATCTACTGTGGGGGCTGCTGTTATGCAAGTAGCTCACGCAATCAAAGATCTGCTGATATCAAGGGTAGTGACCCTGGGAAATGTGCAGGTCATAGTGGATGGCTTTGCTGCAATGGGATTCCCTAACTGTGGTGGGGCCATAGATGGAACCCATATCCCTATCTTGGCACCAGAGCACCAAGCCGCCGAGTACATAAACCACAAGGGGTACTTTTCAATAGTGCTGCAAGCTCTGGTGGATCACAAGGGACGTTTCACCAACATCAACGTGGGATGGCCGGGAAAGGTGCATGATGCTCGCATCTTCAGGAACTCTGGTCTGTTTCAAAAGCTGCAGGAAGGGACTTTATTCCCAGACCAGAAAATAACTGTTGGGGATGTTGAAATGCCTATATGTATCCTTGGGGACCCAGCCTACCCCTTAATGCCATGGCTCATGAAGCCGTACACAGGCAGCCTGGACAGTAGTCAGGAGCTGTTCAACTACAGGCTGAGCAAGTGCAGAATGGTGGTAGAATGTGCATTTGGACGTTTAAAGGCGCGCTGGCGCAGTTTACTGACTCGCTTAGACCTCAGCGAAACCAATATTCCCACTGTTATTACTGCTTGCTGTGTGCTCCACAATATCTGTGAGAGTAAGGGGGAGACATTTATGGCGGGGTGGGAGGCTGAGGCAAATCGCCTAGCTGCTGGTTACGCGCAGCCAGACACCAGGGCGGTTAGAAGAGCACAGGAGGGCGCGGTACGCATCAGAGAAGCTTTGAAAACCAGTTTCATGACTGGCCAGGCTACGGTGTGAAAGTTCTGTTTGTTCCTCCTTGATGAAACCCCCCGCCCCTTGGTTCACTCTACTTCCCTGTAAGCTAACCACCCTTCCCTCCTCCCTTTAATCACCGCTTGCAGAGGCAATAAAGTCATTGCTGCTTCACAGTCATGCATTCGTTATTCATTCATCACACAAATAGGGAGATGACTACCAAGGTATCCCAGGAGGGGTGGTAGAGGAGGGAAGGAAAATGCCACACAGCACTTTAAGCACAGCACTTTAAAAGTTTACAACTTTAAAATTTATTGAATGACAGCCTTCTTTTTTTTGGGCAATCCTCTGGGGTGGAGTGGCTGGTTGGCCGGAGGCCCCCCCACCGCGTGCTTGGGCGTCTGGGTGTGGAAGCTATGGAACTTGGGGAGGAGGGCGGTTGGTTACACAGGGGCTGTAGTGGCAGTCTGTGCTCCAGCTGCCTTTGCTGCAGCTCAACCATACACTGGAGCATACTGGTTTGGTCCTGCAGCAGCCTCAGCATTGAATCCTGCCTCCTCTCATCACGCTGCCGCCACATTTGAGCTTCAGCCCTGTCTTCAGCCCGCCACTTACTCTCTTCAGCCCTCCACCTCTCCTCCCGGTCATTTTGTGCTTTCCTGCACTCTGACATTATTTGCCTCCACGCATTCGTCTGTGCTCTGTCAGTGTGGGAGGACAGCATGAGCTCGGAGAACATTTCATCGCGAGTGCGTTTTTTTTTCTTTCTAAGCTTCACTAGCCTCTGGGAAGGAGAAGATCCTGTGATCATTGAAACACATGCAGCTGGTGGAGAAAAAAAAAGGGACAGCAGTATTTAAAAAGACACATTTTATAAAACAGTCGCTACACTCTTTCAGGGTAAACCTTGCTGTTAACATTACATACATAGAACATGTGCTTTCGTTACAAGGTCGCATTTTGCCTCCTCCCACCGCGTGGCTACCCCCTCAACCTTCCCCCCTCCCTGTGGCTAACAGCGGGGAACATTTCTGTTTAGCCACAGGCAAACAGCCCAGCAGGAATGGGCTCCTCTGAGTGTCCCCTGAAGAAAAGCACTCTATTTCAACCAGGTGACCATGAATTATATCTCACTCTCCTGAGGATAACACAGAGAGATAAAGAACGGATTTTGGTTGAATGCCAGCAAACATACACTGCAATGCTTTGTTCTACAGTGATTCCCGAGTACGTGTTACTGGCCTGGAGTGGTAAAGTGTCCTACCATGAAGGACGAAATAAGGCTGCCCTCCCCAGAAACCTTTTGCAAAGGCTTTAGGACTACATCTAGGAGAACCGCAAATGCCAGGGCAAAGTAATCCTTTCACATGCTTGCTTTTAAACCATGTATAGCATTTTAAAAGGTACACTCACCAGAGGTCCCTTCTCCGCCTGCTGGGTCCAGGAGGCAGCCTTGGGTGGGTTCGGGGGGTACTGGCTCCAGGTCTAGGGTGAGAAACAGTTCCTGGCTGTCGGGAAAACCAGTTTCTCCGCTTGCTTGCTGTGAGCTATCTACAACCTCCTCCTCATCATCATCTTCTTCGTCCCCAAAACCTGCTTCCGTATTGCCTCCATCTCCATTGAAGGAGTCAAACAACACGGCTGGGGTAGTGGTGGCTGAACCCCCTAAAATGGCATGCAGCTCATCATAGAAGCGGCATGTTTGGGGCTCTGACCCAGAGCGGCTGTTCGCCTCTCTGGTTTTCTGGTAGGCTTGCCTCAGCTCCTTCAGTTTCACGCGGCACTGCTTCGGGTCCCTGTTATGGCCTCTGTCCTTCATGCCCTGGGAGATTTTCACAAAGGTTTTGGCATTTCGAAAACTGGAACGGAGTTCTGATAGCACGGATTCCTCTCCCCAAACAGCGATCAGATCCCGTACCTCCCGTTCGGTCCATGCTGGAGCTCTTTTGCGATTCTGGGACTCCATCATGGTCACCTCTGCTGATGAGCTCTGCATGGTCACCTGCAGCTTGCCACGCTGGCCAAACAGGAAATGAGATTCAAAAGTTTGCAGTTCTTTTCCTGTCTACCTGGCCAGTGCATCTGAGTTGATAGTGCTGTCCAGAGCGGTCAGAATGGAGCACTCTGGGATAGCTCCCGGAGGCCAATACCATCGAATTGTGTCCACAGTACCCCAAATTCGAGCTGGGAACGTCGATTTAAGTGCTAATCCACTTGTCAGGGGTGGAGTAAGGAAATCGATTTTAAGAGCCCTTTAAGTCGAAATAAAGGGCTTCACTGTGTGGACGGGTGCAGGTTTAAATCGATTTAACGCTGCTAAATTCGACCTAAAGTCCTAGTGTAGACCAGGGCTATGAGTATCTCAAGTAGAAAATGAGATAGCACTGAAATAAATTGGACTAGAACAGTGGTCCCCAAACTGTGGGGCACAGCCCCCCTACAGGAGAGCAGAGGAATATTCAGGGGGTGCAGTGGGCCACAGACCAGCCCCCATGGGGGCCAGGGAGGGAGGGCCACACTCAGCCCCGCTCTGCCCCCAACCCCAGCAGCAGCTCCAGCCCCAGCCTCAATCACCAGCTCCTGGCCAAGTAAGGGTGGGGGTGTGACCAAAAAAGTTTGGGGAGCACCGGCCTTCATGGGATGCATAATGTGTGCCACACTAGTGAGCTGCACTTCAATGATATGTGCATTTGATAAAAATATGTTTTAAATATCTAGAAACAATATTATTATTAGTAGGCCTAGAAATTTACTGGAAGTCAGGGCTCCATTGTGTCTGGCATCACACAATAAGAGACAGGAGCACTAGAACGGCGGGGTCAGGGAGCCATGGTCCTCCCATTTTTTGGAAGTGGACAGACCTGGCCCATCCACTTTTCACCACGGGTCTGCCCCTGCCCGTCCTCTTCCCCCCCAAGGCCCAGCCCTCCAGCCAGGCCAGCAACTGGAGCCCAGTCAGGGAGCGTGGGCCGCTGCAGACCCTCCACCTGCCCAGGGAAGGGGAGCCCCCAAAAGCAGCCCCCGGCCTGTGTGCTCACCCCCAAACCTCCCATCCAGAGCAGATGGAGGGTCTGCAACACCATATATCTGCCTGGGCGGCTCTTACCATGGCCAGGCTGTGGCTGCAAGGCCCGCCCCCTGGCCGGAGCTGGGTCAGGGTCAGAGCTGCACAAGCAGCTGTGGGGAGCCATGGATCCTCCGCCTGCCCTGCGTGGGGAGCCCAGGAGTTGGGGACATGGGCTGGGAGCTGCTCTCTGTCCCCCCTGTCCTGGGCAGATGGAGGGGCTCAGGTTCCTCAGCCCTGATCCAGGTTGAGGCCTCGGGAGGAAAGAGGAGGAGCGGGGCAGGGCGAGGCGGGGCAGAGTGGGGCCATGGAGGGCCCTGCCCCCCCCACTTTTGGGAAGGCTCCACCGCCCCTGCTAAGAGAACGTCCCTATCCCAAAGAGCTTGCAGACTAAACCAGCAAAGGATGGGAGGGGAAAAATAGAGGTAAAGAGGCTTATCCAAGGTCACACAGCAAGTCAGGAACAGACCCTGGAATAGCCAGTCCCCAACCACTAGACCACACCAGCTCCTTCTCACAACGCCATTTTATTTGGCACAACATATTTCATTCCAATTGCATCCCAAAACGATATACAGATGTAAATAACAGTTACAGAATTAAAGTAAAACCTGATGGCACATAGGGAGAGGGAGAGAGAGAGAGAGAGAGATCTTGGCAAGGGAGGAAATACACATTTTCATGAGATTTGAAGAAAAAAAGAAGTGAAGGAATCCATAAGGTGCAGAGCTGCAGAAAAGCTGTTCCAGGTGGCAGGTGCTATGGCAGCAGCAATGAGATTGTTTGATGTACTGTCGTTCAGGTTAGTGCTTCTTTAGCAGAGAGAGAGGCGGCCCGTCGGATAAGCTGGAGCAAGGCCACGGAGCATTTTAAAACAAGGAGAACGAATCTGAACTGGTTCTGGAAATGGATGAGGAGCTAGCAGCATTGTCCGAGCGTGGACTATGAAGGAGAAGGAAGGCAGCAGCATTCTGCACATGCTGCAGTCTAGAGAGCACTGGCACTTTGGAAGAGAGCTGTGAAAGTCAAGGCCTCAGGATAAAGAAGAGATGAGGATGGAAGCAGGAGTACACCAGGGACAGCGGCAATAGGCAGAGCTGATGGGCAGACTGAGCTACAGAAGAGGAAGGAAAACAAAGGAGAGGATACGTTAAAGTTGCAAACGGTGGAAGTGAGTGAGATGTGTACAAGGGAGATGATCCCCTGGCCCAAGGGAAAGCATTTCAGCCTTTAAAATGCTTTGATTAAGGAAGCCAAGCTGGAACCATGAGTTTACTTGGTCAGACAAGCAAAGAAGATGAACACAGAAGAGTCATTTAGGCCTGATCCAATGTCCATTGAAGTAGGTGGAAGGATTCCCATTGACTTTAATGGGCTTTGGATCAGTTGGTTATGTACAGTTATACTGCTAGTGTGCACAGATAACTTCAGAAAAATGTCACAGGGATCATGCAGCCTTTTGATAAGATCCACAAGAGGGAGCTAAAAGTAAATTAAAACATTTGTACAGACATTGCAACATTCTGGAGACGAGAAGAAAGCTTCAGGCAATACTCTGTCTCCTCTGCCTAGTTAGCGTGCTGAAGGGGTTGCTAAGGTCCCAATCCAGCCATTTAGAACAGGCAGAACAGGGCTCTGCATGCATGCAGCAGCCCACTCTTGTGTTGCAAACTGCAGAATCAGGACCTAAAATTTGACAATAAGTTGGAGTGACTAGAAGAGATATTAGGCCAAATGAACCCTAATGTAAACCCACTAGCTTCAGGGGAGCTCCCCACAGAATCATAGAATATCAGGGTTGGAAGGGACCTCAGGAGGTCATCTAGTCCAACCCCCTGCTCAAAGCAGGACCAGTCCCCAATTAAATCATCCCAGCCAGGGCTTTGTCAAGCCTGACCTTAAAAACTTCTAAGGAAGGAGATTCTACCACCT
Source organism: Lepidochelys olivacea (assembly GCF_965140295.1). Taxonomy (NCBI): domain Eukaryota; kingdom Metazoa; phylum Chordata; order Testudines; family Cheloniidae; genus Lepidochelys; species Lepidochelys olivacea. The sequence goes on from NC_140416.1 coordinate 108,510,642, forward strand.
CCCTAGGTAACGCATTCCAGTGTTTCACCACCCTCCTAATGAAAAAGTTTTTCCTAATATCCAACCTAAACCTCCCCCACTGCAACTTGAACACCTGTCTCAGAGAGCCAAATTCAGACTTGGTGTAAATGGATACAGCTCCAATAAAATCCAAATTTGGCCATAACTTATTTTAAGAAAAGTTAAATAAGTGATTAAGTCATAATGATTTAGCATGAAATAAGAGATTGTAGACATATCTACTGACTTCCTTGGGGCTATACAGTGATGAATTTGGCCCATAATCTTTACTATCAAAGCTTAAAATGGATATGGGGCACTGATCACTTATAGTGTTAGTTGGAAATACCCTTCATTCCCCACTTAAAGCCCTTATTCCTGCTCCCATAATACTCAGATTTAGCTTCATATCTTAAAGAAATGAGACATCACAATAGAAAATTTCAGCATTAAGTAGTACAGGTGCGTTTTCATGTTATTAATTTGTGAGATTGGTCAGAGATATAAATGTTCCATCAAATTCACAGCATAGCAGCTGGATTGAGTGATGGAAAGAACATGGCACTGTCCAGTGCTTTCTGAGACAGAATTGTTAGGACTATAAGGAGGACCTTTAGTAGGCCACTGAATCCAATCTTTCCCTCTCTGTGTGTGGATGATGAAGAAATTGTGATGAGTGTGACTTGAGAAGGAATGATGGGTGTGAGATGGTCCCAGATTCCTGTGCAGATTAAAGCTGCTTTTCGAGAGCACATTAAAACCAATGGGAGTTTCCATCGATTTCACTGGACGTGAAATCGGAATCCAGGTAATGAGCCCTCAAGAGCCTATCCAGTGAAGAAATTAAGCACATGCTTAAAGCTATGTACATGAATAGTCCCACTGAAGTCAGGGGGATTATTCATGTGCTGAAATTAAGCATGTGCTATAGTGCTTTGTTGAATGTACAGCCAGACTGCTTAGCACTTTGCAGGACAGGGTCCTATATGTACAGTAGGTAAGGCTTCTCACTTAGGGCCCAGTCCTGTTCCCACTGAAATCCACAGAAGATTTGCTATTGACTTAAATGGCAGGAAGATCATTAGTCATTATGGATCTGATCCTGTAAGGTGCTCAGCCCCTTCTGTGAAATAAGTAGGAGCAGATGGCACTTAACTCTTTGTAGGATCAAGGGCCTGTGGAGATGTTTCCCTCTGCATCTAGGTTGAGCCTGAACTGTTACAAATACAATCTGCATTTTTGAAATGTATAAAAAAAGACAAATTCTTATTTGAAGGTAGATATCTGACTTGCCTTTTTCTGCCAAGTATTGAATCACCCGTATACACGGTACCTGTTGCTAGAAGTCTGCTGCCACTCCCTAACATACAGTGACAGACTGGATAAATGAATCATCATCATTTTTCAAACCACTGTGAGGCTCCTTCTCTCTCTTACTAAGGTTGGGATCAATCTAGATAACTCACCCACTACAAAAACTAATAAATAAATCATGGAAATTTTGAAATACCATCTCCTATTCATTTCACAGTGGTTGTCAACCTTTTTCGATAACTCAACCACTACATAAATAAATAAATCTCATTATGTTGAAAAATATTTTGTAGTCCAGTGGTTGTCAACCTTTTTTCATTTGCAAACCCCGAAAAATATTTAAAATAGTGATATGGACCCCTTTGGAAATCTTGCAGAGTCTGCGGACTCCAAGGGGTCCCCGGACCATGGGTTGAAAAACCACTGTTGTAGACAAACATAGCAATTTGGATGATTAATTCAGGCCAGCAGGAATGATAGCTGCTGGCTAGAGAAGGCCTGGATACCAATTACTGCTTCCATGGATGGGGACTGGGAGAACACCTGCTATGCATGAATAATTCTCCCTGAGCTAATATGCTTTCATTCGGAGCTGATTAACTCTATACGACATATGGGGTGATGATAACAATGTGATTAATTCCTTTATTTTTGCAACCCTCTGATAAACTACATTTATTTTTCACCTTTGACCTCCTCCCTTGCACTCTGCCTATTAATCCTTCTCAGTCAGGACTGCTGCTAATATTCCAACCCTCCCCCCCCCAGCAGCCATCAAACAGTTGCCTCTCATTTTCTTTTATAGAGAACCTGCCACAAAAATTTAGGACCCGTGAAAGAACAGATTGCAAATTACAGCTGGAGGACCTTTTTGTAATATGTGCACACAGTGTCAAACATACTGGGGGCCCAATTCTTGATCGGGGACTCTAGGTGTTACCACATTATGTAATAATTAATATATATGCTTGTCCTATTCAGTCCTCGATCAATAATAGTTGTAAGGTGTATCATCTTGCAGACAATCAGGGCTGCAAACACAGGGCCAGACAAACCACTTGAAGAAACAAATATAACCATCGGACTCACTAGATATTAGCCCATGTCATGGAATGGGGGTATTAACCTTTATTTCCAGGCTCCAGGTACCTGACAGGACTCTAGGTTGCAAAGGTTAATGAGTCAGTGTTTATTCTTACACCAGACCAATTTGAATTGACTGTAGCTATGAGCTGTGATCTTGTCAGCTCTCCTAAGATGAACAGGATGAGACTTGGTCTGTGCATGGATGGGAGACCTTCAAGGAAAACCTGAATCTGCTGCAGAAAATGTTGCTTGTGACTAATCTGGTGGCATTTCTTCCTCCTAATCTGCACAGAACCAATGTGTTAAAGGCTGGAGGGATCACCTCTGGGTGAGATGTAAGACTGAGAAACTGCCCACTAGTGATCGTTAATGATACCATGACACTTTCCACCTGGGTAAGTGTATTGATCCAGGAGTTCTGATCAGATTCCAATTTGACTAACTATGTATAATCCCCTGAAAATTATAAACATTTCATTTACTAGTATGCCCTGTATCCTGTTTAGTTTTTATAGTTCTTTCCCCTTGGACAGTGAAAGTAGAGAAGTCAATTTTACTTTTCTGTTTATAGGCAGCGTTGCTTTCCAATTCCCATGTTTTAGCACAAATATTGTTGTGTTTGGATTTCCAGCACTGTAGGCAAAACTTTAAAAAATTCATTTTACGGGATTCTCTCCTAATGGTGAGAACCTGGTTTAGGACCAAAACTATTTGCCATAAAATCTGCAAGAAACCTATTCTTTGTATGTTTGTTAAGTCTTCTAAGCATTCTCTATCCAGTATTAGTTCATATTCATCCAGTTCTTATGGTCTGATATAACAGATTCTCTGATCTAGACAGACATCCGTCTTTTAATTCCTATCCCTTCCCCACACCATCAGCTGTGAATTTTTTTTTTTTCTTTCCATGTTTGTATTACACACAGTCTTGGTCTTCTGTGTACTCACCCTAAGGGTAAACTCCTTCTCTGAGTTCTCCTCTGACCATTGTTTGAAAATCTCTAGGGGGTTCAGCAATAGTCTCTATCTTGATATCCTTTCTTCTCATTCAAGGTTTCTGAAAATCTTCTCTAGGAATGAGATAGATAAGTGTCAGTATCTCAGTGTAATTTTTTTAACTCCCCAATCAACTGGTTTTCCTCATTAACCTTGTCAGGCTTAAATGCCATTGTACTCTTCATGTAGATGTTTCAAGGTAGCTTGTAGTCCTCCCTCTTCCAGTACTTCAAACAATATGTCTATTTTCAGGATGTCCTGAGTCTTTTCATATTCTTAGTAAGAAGCTATATTCAGCAGCTTGCTCTATTCATCTTACTTCTTCAGAACTGGAATTATTTTGGATGAGCCAGGGTTGAAGAAATAATTTGGTAAACTGCCAGTCGCCATGGTTGATTACAGTTCAGACACTTCTGTGGCCTCTTCACCAGTATTTCAGTGATCAACTTGTATCAGTCTAATAATAAACTGCTGTGTCAGGGCTTGTTGCACCCCAGCGTGCAGGGAAGTTTGGGGAGGCGTTGGGGAAAGAACAAGGGTGCAAGAATTCAGAAGGAACAAGGGGTTGGGGAAAGGTGCAAGTAGATCTGTAAGTGTTCGGATCCACTGATCATTCTCCACAGTGGAGGTGAAATGTGCCAGCTGCAAGGGTTACTGATCAGTGCCATTCCCTCTTTGCAGGCTGGGGGCAAAGATTCCTTTCCCTCAGGCCCGAGGAAGGTCCCTAGAACACAATCTAAAACACTAGGGAGTGAACGCTCAGTTCCCCAATTTGGCCCTAATGGCCTTTGCCTTGTTGGTTTGTCACATCGCTACGTGATGCCCATCTTTTATTGCTCAACAGGTTGGGCATTACAAATTGCCAGCTTTTCTTTTCTTACTTTCAGTCAATTCATCTCCTTTCCCAGTGTTGACCCCTTTGCCTGGAATGACCTCCCCATCCTAGTTTGCAAAGCCAATATCCTCCCCCTTCATTCAAAACCCATGCCCAAAACCCATCCCTTTTGCAATGCCTATATCGTGCAGGACATAAGTTACCAATAACATTCAGTTATTCCCTCCTCTGGAATCCCCAGTGCACCCTGCCTTTAGACTGGTCTTTGAGATTGTATGCTCTGCAGCACGGTTTGAACCAGATCCTCGGCTGGTGCAAATCAGCAGGGTTCAATTCAATATACCAGCTGAGGATCTTGCCTACGGTTTTTATCTTTCGGTCTTGAACAGCACAAAATCCATTAGTGCTGAACAGCCAACCAGTAAAATAATAGCATACTGCAGTTGGAACAGTTCTGCTCTCTAGATCAAGAGTCAGTAAAAAGATATGGATTTAAATACAAGCGCAAAGGGCCCTTAAAGTGGATTTTATATCATCCATCAATGACAGAAACAGTATGACTGAGAAAATTTTAAGGTAGGGACCATATATAATGTTAGCTAACTGATCAAAGTGGCCTGCAGCATGAATCCATTCAGATTAAACAGCATGTGGCTAATATAAAGCTAGAAGCCTGGCAGGACAAGACGACATCAGCCCATCAAAATGTGTTGAGATTTTCACTTTAGGAAAATAACGTCATTCACCAAATATTTTTGTGAAAGGTGGGTTGGCTTTCCCGGGCACTAATGCTTGTGTTGAAAGAAAGTTGTCAGTTCTGAAAAACATTTACATTTGAGAGGAAACAACTGTCAGTGGAGACAACAGAGCAATCAGGCCCATCAGGGTGGTAATTACTGAGAGTTCAGAAAATATTAAGAGGATAAAACAGCATCTTTGGGGAGAGGACACCCACTCTTCTTTCTCAAATCAACCTGCATATTGGTGGGTTTTTTCCCCTCTTCCTCCTTTTTCTGATTGTGAGTTTGTGATACACATTAAATATGGTTTCAGAATTTGTCTAAGTGGATTTGTCTACTGCAGCGTTACACAGTGTGCTACTGTGGGCGTTACAAATTGCTAAGCAGATTTAAAGTGTTCTTTTGAGTTGCAAACTGCAGAATTTCTGCACATACTGATTATTATTCATGTCTTCCAAGACACACAGGGCCTGATCCTGCAATCTGCTGCACTCCTATTAAAGTCAGTGTTAGGGGAGTTTTGCCTGAGTAAAGTCAGCATGATTAACACCCAATTAGTAGAACTGTAGGGTATAATTCCATGAATCCTGAGAGGTTCATACACCTCCTCTTGTTTTTATAGGGCTCTGGAATGGGTTTACAAAGACAGACAACATAGATTGCATTTACAATGGCAACATGGTGCAAGACTAAAAATGTTGGACTAAACTGTGCCTTCAAGTGCAGAGATGCGCTATGGGACGTGGTCTCAGTGGGGGTACCTCTAGGCATTCTGACTGCACTTGACAGAGGTCGATTGAATGCCTCAGGAGCCACATTTACTGCCCATACAAACCCATCTCCTCCTAGTGCGCTGTCTGCGCAGGTGCAAGGGGTGGATGGCTCTGGCCCCACTTCTCAGTCACTCCCCTTTTGAGGAGTGCCTCTCAGCCACCCACACTAATGCAGATGGCACTACCTGAGCTACCTAGCTAATCTGATTGATCTCGCTCTCTAGGTTCTTCTATCACCCCCATCACTGCAGTATCTAAGTGCCTCTCAGTTACGAACCCCCCCCCCCCCACAAATATCAGTCTCTCTCCCCGTTCCCCTGCAGGAAGGAGTAGATTGCTCGCTTTGATTCTAGGGTTGGAAATTAGGTTTGTTTTTTGTTGGTTGATTATTCAATTCTGAAAAAATGGAGGGAAAACTAATTCAAAGGGATGAGTTTCATACAGAGTCCTGATTGGGGTGAGGTCCGTGGTCCTTTTCATCTCCAGGGGGAGGGAGAAAGAGAGCAAGTTCCATAGTCTTGCTCTGGACCATGTGAAAGTTCTGTCTCCTGCACTTATGAGACTCCCCCGCTGGTCAGTTTCATTGTTACAGTGGAATGCAGCTGTTGTGAAAGGTCATGGTTGCAGAGGAGGAAGCTAGGGACAGTTCCATGGAGGGCTTTGAATCATAGAACAAAGACCTTGAACTAGATTTGGTATTGAATGGTGAGCCACTCCAGATAGAGGGGCACTAGCATGTGTTCATGGAAACCTGTGCTGCTAAGCAGAGAGGATGCTATGCTTTGTACTAACTTAGATTGTGAGGTTTCATTCTTTGAGAGGAGTTCCAATAACTGAGCATGGAAGTCACAGATATGTAGATCCTATGGCCAGGTCTGAGTATGACAGGATGGGATGCAGTTCCCTTTTCCATCCCCAGCTGGCCAGAGTTTTCCCCCCAGCTAGGGCTGCATCCAATAGCAGGAGGAGTCTGAAAGAGCCTAAGCTACACCCTTAGGGTGGGTCTACATTGCAGTTGGGAGGTGTAACTGCAGCACATAGAGATATCTGAGCTAGCTTTGATCTAGGTAGGTCAACGCTAGCTCAAAGTAATATATATCCAGGGTCCTGGGTGGATGGGGCTAGGTTGTGTTGCCAGCCATGCTGAGGTGGCTTCGTGGCTATTGTTATTCGCTAGATTCTTGGTATTGTTACTCACTATTGTTACTTCCTACTAGAACAAAGCTAACTGTGGTATGTCTACACCTGCTGCAGCCACATCTCCCCATTGCAGAGTAGACATGGAGTCTGAACTCAGGGTGTGCTAACAGTGGCAGTTGCATATCTGCTGACTCCTGTGTGGGGGCACTGAGGCCAGAGCAGATCCCTGCAGCATCCAGGTCTCCCCCCAGCCCAGCATGCCTGCATGGAAGAGAGCCTTGATTTCTACCTAATAATCACTTATTCAGAGAACATGTTGCGTGAAATCTTGGCTCCAGTGAAATCAGTGACAAATCTCCCATTGACTTTAATTGGGCAGGATTTCACCCATTGTGTCAGCAAACACCTGTGAGAGTGAAAAATGCTCAGTCAAAAATGTAAGCAAAGAAGCAACTTTTAAAAGGTCACAATTAGTTACTTTTCTACCATGGGGGTGTTTAATAATGAAAATTGGGAGTGAGGCCATATTAGCCCTAATTATAGCTCATTAATATTTATAGAGTTTAATCTTTTCTAACGTGGCTAATTTTTGTTGCCATATGATGCATCTGTGCTGCTGACCTATTCCTTCCAACTCACCTGTGTCTGTTCACATTATAGGGTTTTGATCAGCCATCACTCTTGTTTTGAAATGCAAGGGATGGGAATGCAGCACCGAGAGGAAACCCAAAGAAGTGAGAACACACTGTCTAAAGAAAAACCAAGAGAGTTTATGAAAATTAGTCACCAGCTGTCCCCTTAGGAATCAACTGGGACAACCCAACTCTATTTTCACTGGTGACCTCAGCTAGATTGGACATGTCATGTCCAGAGGTAACAGGCTAGTGTGCCAGCACTCTCTGCCACCTCACCCTTTTTGTTGTTTGTTTCGAACGACTATATTAAATGTACTAGAACTGGAGGGAAGAGAGATAAGGTACACATGACAGGTTTCAGAGTTCCATATGGTTGCTGATACAGAGTTAAAACTGAAGTCCCTTTCCTTAACTTTTTCAAGTCCCTTCTTCAAATACCTATCTTTCAAGAGACCTAGAAACCCTAGTCCTCCTTCCAGAGAATTGCTAACAAGTTAGAGGACTGAAAATCCAAAAACAAACAAACAAAAACTGAAGTAGTAATACAACGAATGCTAAACTCCACTCTTCAGTCACACTGTACATGGACCACTTAGTTTGTGCGCTCTCTAGGACAGAGAGCTTGTATTTAAACAAGCCTGAAAAGCACTTAGCAAATCATGAATGGTATATAAATAAAAACCAAGAAAGAACAGCTAATATTCACAGCAGAGGGTGGGAAGCCCTGTGGTAGTCTTGAGTTGGTCACGTTGAAGGCTAATAGCATATTGGGCTGTATAAATAGGAGCACTGCAAGCAGATCGAGGGAAGTGATTATTCCCCTCTACTCGGCACTGGTGAGGCCACACCTGGAGTATTAAGCCCAGTTTTGGGCCCCCCACTACAGAAAGGATGTGGACAAATTGCAGAGTCCAGTGGAGGGCAACGAAGATGATCAGGGGGCTGGGCAACATGACTTATGAGGAGAGGCTGAGGGAACTGGGCTTGTTTAGTCTGCAGAAGAGAAAAGAGTGAGGGGGGATTTGATAACAGGTCCAAAGAGGATGGAGCTCAGTGGTGGCAGATGACAGAACAAGGAGCAATGGTCTCAAGTTGCAGTGGGGGGAGGCCTAGGTTGGATATTAGGAAACACTATTTCACTAGGAAGGTGGTGAAGCACTGGAATGGGTTACCTAGGGAGGTGGTGGAATCTCCATCCTTAGAGGTTTTTAAGGACCGGCTAGACAAAGCCCTGGCAGGGATGATTTAGTTGGTGTTGGTCCTGCTTTGAGCAGGGGGTTGGACTAGATGACCTCCTGAGGTCTCTTCCAACCCTAATCTTCTATGATTCTAATATTTTATGTTTCCTGACTGGTTGTTAGCACTCATATTCCTGAACCTGTTATACAGTCAAAGAAATACATCTGTATTACAGGATGCTTCCAACATATTAATCAGTGCTAAGTTGAAAGGTACATCTGTACCTCCTCTGGCTGGCTCATGAACTTCCCAGGGAAGTGGGAGAAAAGAATAGAGAAGGACTGCAAAATGAAAGCTACTACAATAGCTCAGAAAATGGATCCAACCAGTATTTGTTTTTCCACCACTGGATTTCTATATATTTATAGTTTTTCCTTTTGAATTGGCTTTCCTACTGGGGAAAAAATGATCTTCTCTCCTATCAGTTTTATGTAAGAATAAATGACTTCTCTTTTACGATAACAGGTTGCTATTTAATATGCACAGTGGCATCACCAGCAATCATGCTGTTAGCTGAAGGTCTATAGAGAAATAATATTTTCTCTAAAAGCTTGTTCTTTGCTTGACACAGCACATGGATGAATGAGCCGTTGTTAAGTTGAATTCTTTACTTGTTACTAAGCAGCTATCCCAGTAATGCATGCTAAGATAAGGGGGATCAGATCTCATACTTCAGGGTGAAAGCTAATCACTAGACACATGATGAACATGTTTTCCTTCCTCTGATGCATCACGTATTGGCCACTGCTAAAGGATACCATTGCCCCTTTTCAACTTGAGGAGTGAGTCAGATTTTGGGGCCCTGTGGATGTTCCAGTTGAGAGGCAAAATTATTGATAGGTATTTCTTTGATGCACCTTTGTTTATTTACAAAGACATGCAGTCCTGTGTCTCTGCATTCCGAGATAACCAAGAACAAAAGGAGATGCATTTCAGCTTTTAGCTCCAAGCCTCTTTAGCCAACAGACCCAAAGCCCTCTAACTTTTTCCAAGGTCATACTGGGCTTACAGACTCCTGCTTGGAGTTTTTGCTTTGCCTCTTATCAGAGGGGAAGCCATGTTAGTCTGGATCTGTAAAAGCAGCAAAGAGTCCTGTGGCACCTTATAGACTAACAGAAGTATTGGAGCATAAGCTTTTGTGGGTGAATACCCACTTCATTGGATGCTCTGCCTCTCTGTTCTTATCTGTTCAGTTTCTGTGCATTCTCTCACACACCAACACACAACCCCTACCCAAAACACAATACTGAGCCCAAAGCTCCTATGTTTCACGCACATCTTTTGTCTTAGGTGGGGGCTTATGCTTAGTTATGTTAATTGAAGGGTGAGTTCACATCTCGCAATCTCCTTGGGGATTTAAGTTAACCCATAACAAGTTTCTCCCAACTCCTAACAATGCCATATTGGTTTAATGCAATATAGCAAATCCGACTCTCCTCTGTTCCTAATAATGGGATTTTCTTCACTCTAATAATATGCCCTACTCCTTCCTTATGTTTATTATTTGGATTTTGAACTGGACTCTTTGGTATGTATCATTCATTAAGCAAAGAAATGAAATGACTTTGGATCACCTTTGTTTAAGGGTGAGTAACAATTGAGTTACTTGTTGCCATTTTCCCATGGTTTGCATCCAGTCAACATCTAGCAGCCTCTACCTTGTGAAGCTGAAGTTTCCCCACTTAAATCATGTTGCTTCAGAACAGAGCTGGGTGAATCCTATAAACGTCATTTCTGTGACTGTTCATCTGAATTTTTTTTAATGGCTATGCTTCAACGATGTTCCTGCCCCTTTTGTGTTTGCTTTCCACAAATGTCCTAGTAAATGAGTTTGCTGGTAGGAATAGTTACCAAGAGTGATTTTCATGTGACTATGAAGACAAAAACTGAATTTATAATCAAAAGTACATGCACCAGAAAAACCAATTCCAAGCGTTAAATGTCTGTTCCCTAACTGACAGAGTGTATCATGTGATCTACAGTGAAACAGCTTGAATATCAAATACTCCCAAGGTACTGCTTGCAAATTGCTAAAATAGAGAGTTATTCTCTAAAATTACTTAGCAAGTAATTAGGGCCCTACCAAATTCACTGTCCATTTTGGTCAATTTCACAGTCATAAGATTTTAAAAATTGTAAGTTTCATGATTTCATCTATTTAAATCTGAAATTTCACAGTGTTGTAATTGTAGGGATCCTGACCCTAAAAGGACATGTGTGGTGGTCACAAGGTTATTGTAGGGGTGTGTGATAGGGTGCTGGCTAAGGAAATCTGAGCCTGGTCTCTGTCACATCAGCGCCAATCAAGAAAGGGGAATTGGAGCTGGCTGAGTAAGCCCAAGCCGGATTGACAAACGGGGAGCAACTGCTGGCCTCGTTAGTGAGGGGCTACATAAAGGCTGGCAGGAAAGAAGCTGGGGGGGGAGAAGAACAGGGAGGCGGTAGAGAATTAGAGGGAGTACTTCTCTGCTGGCTCCAGGAGCTAGCAGTCCCTGAGGCTGTAATACTGAAGCTGTTTCTAGTTAGAAGGTGGTGGGAAAGTATACTGTAAATAAAGAGCATGGGTGATTGCACCAACACAGAGGTCTCTGGCTGGTCTGTGGGTACAGCAGGGGCCCAGTGACACCCTGTTACAGGGAGGTTGTACTACTGCTACTCTTACTTCTGCGTTGCTGCTGATGGTGGCGCTGCCTTCAGAGCTGGAGAGCAGAGGCTGCTGGCCGGGAGCCCAGCTCCGAAGGCAGAACTGCTGCCAGCAGCAGCACCAAAGTAAGGATGGCATAGTATGGTATGGTCAGCCTTACTTCTGCACTGCTCCCTCCGGAGCTGGCCCCTTGATCAGCAGCCGCTGCTTTCCGGCTGCCCAGCTCTGAAGGCAGCAGCGCAGAAGTAAGGGTGGCATGGTATGGCATTGCCACCCTTACTTTGGCACTGCTGCTGGTGGGGTGCTGCCTTCAGAGCTGGCCACTCTCTGGCCACCACTTTGAGAAATGCTGGTCTCCCCCATGAAATCTGTATAATATAGGGCAGTGATTCTCAGACTGTGGGTCAGAACCCCAAAGTCGGCCATGACCTCATTTTAATGGGGTCACCAAGGCTGGCTTAGACTTGCTGGGGCCTAGGGCCAAAGCCTGAGGGCTACAGCCCTGGGGAGCAGGGCTCAGGTTACAGGCCCCCTGCCTGGGGCTGAAGCCCTTGTGCTTGGGCCCACCCACCTGGGGTGGTGGGGCTCGGGCAGCCTCAGGTTTCATTGTCACCGCCTTGGGTTCATGTAGTAATTTTTGTTGTCAGAAGGCGGTTGCAGTGCAATGAAGTTTGAGAACCCCTGGTATAGGGTAAGAACACACAAAAGACCAGATTTCACTGTCCATGAGGCTTTTTTCATAGCCGTGAATTTGGTAGAGTCCTACAAATAATTCTCAACACATGAATCTGAGAAAATTGTGATCTGTTCACATATAAGCCATGGACAGGAAGAGAAGCAAAATCAAATACAATATTTGCTACGTGAATAAGTCACAGGAGTACTCAGAAAATAACCAAGAAAGATGCAAAACAATTGGTCTTGGAGAAATTCACCCTTTTAGATGGATTTCTTAGGTTAGGTAGCTTCTTATAGGGAAACCTGGAAGAAAAAAAAACCAAAACACAAAACAGCAGAATAGCTACTTCCTGTTGCTCACTGAAAAATTAAACATATTCAGACAACATCCTTGGTTTGAATATTGGAGTGAAGGAATAGCAAAGAGTCTCTGATAAACAATAATGATCTCAAATCTTAACTCTATTAATCCAGGCAAAGGGTATGTCATAGTCTAAGCCAGGGGTGGGCAAACTTTTTGGCCGGAGGGCCACATTGGGGTTCCAAAACTGTATGGAGGGCTGGGTAGGGAAGGCTGTGCCCCCCTACCCTACCCACCCCCTCCCACTTCCTGCCCCCTGACTGCCCCCCTCAAAATCCCTGACCCACCCAACCTCCCTTCTCCTTGTCCCCTGACCACCCCCTCCTGGTACCCCCTGCCCCAATGGCCCCCCGGGCCATCACCCCCTATCCAACCCCCCCTGCTCCCTGACTGCCCCGATCCCTATCCACACCCCCGCCCCCTGACAGGCCCCCCTCTAAAGCCCCTTTCAGAATGCAGCCTTGCGAACATGGGTGGAGGACTCAGGAGGAGCAGCAGCAGCCAGAGAGAAGTGGCTGTTTCCCCTTCAAAGTGGTGCTTCTCTCTGGCCAGCTGCGTGGCTGCCCGGTGCTCTTCCCGAGTCCTCCGCCCTCATTCGCTGTGCTTTCGCCACCCGCACCGCCCGCCTGCTCCCCTGTGGCTTCAGGGGGGCCTTCCTCTCTGCTCTCCCCTGCCCCCGCAGTGTAACCCCCTCCCACACTGGCGGCACCGCGAGCTGAGGCTGCGGGGGAGGGGCTGGTCTCCTGACCGGGAGCTCAAGGGCCGGGCAGGACGGTCCTGCGGGCCATAGTTTGCCCACCTCTGGTCTAAGGTATACTGAGGCACTGGATGGCAAGTGACTAAGGACATAATCCAAACACTGTTGCCCAAAATTTCTGAAGAGATGCCCAAGAGGACATGTACGGTGGGTTTTTTTCCTAGCACACTTAAGCAGTATTCTTGTGCTTCTTCATTTGTTCTCTTGTTGAGCCATGAACTAAATTTCCCTTCTCTTGTACCTCTGCTTGAAGTTAGATCACAGCACCCCACTAAAAGATTGTGTTCACTGGTTCTCTTTCAAACCTCCATTCAAAAGCCTCTGCATGAAAGGCAGAGCGCATCCCACAGGGCAACTAAGTCTGCCATCTGGTAGGCTTGTTTTTTATAGAGTCATTTGGAAGATATTAAATCTTCTTTTGTGTGCAGTGAATTAGGTGGTAGAGGGACTTAAAGTTCTATTGAAGAAGGAAAAAAAGACATTGTGTCCAGAGTACAAATTATAGAGGCATTAGTGGAAAGACAAAAGGCAAGCAAGCATCAGTCCCTTTGAAAGCTGTAAATCACAAATGCCTCGGGTTGTTGGTTAAGTTCATAGTTTGCTGGGTAATCATTGTCCTGCATTAGAACCTAAGTTTCCAAATAGTTTCTTTTGAAACTAAATCATTCAAAATGAGCAGCCAGAAAGTCCTAATGGTGTCAAAGGGGAATCATGGAGAAAATAACTTAAAGAAAACCTTTAAGCGAGCCCATATATTCTATTTATGATGCTAAATTGTTTATCATTAGAAAATTAGAATTGTTTCAGGCTGTTCTCTTTGGCCACTGAACATGATGCTGAGGATAGTTGGTTTCCTCAGGGGGAAAAAAGCCTCTTCATAACTTACCTCGTCACTTGCAGTAACTCCATGGACTGACGCTGAAGAGGTTTCCAAGTCAACAGCCATTCCAACAGATGCCAGCAGCTATGTTCTTGGTGTGGTGCCCCTCCAGTTACAACGAAATGATTGGAAGCTTCTCGCAGGTTGTTCCAGAGGCCAAAACCAGGAGGCCCAACTAGAGAAAGAACATTTGGCAAGTTTGTTACAGGAAGTTCAGAAAACTTTGGCAGGGTCTCAGTTTTGAGCAAGTGGCACATCACAATCCACCCATACTATTAATATATAGCAAAGACCTAGACAAGGTGCCTCTTCATGCAAGAGTTCTCTCATAATATGCACTAGGGAAGTAGTCTCATTGATTCTCCAGTGACTTAGGGTGATATAGTAGCACTCCTGGGTGCTATTTTGAGTGGCCTACCAGCCTGAAACTGCAAAGTTATTCAAGTTTATAAGCATGGGTGGCTCAGTTACTTACACAGGACTGTATACAGCTCGTAACCTCTGCATCATGAGAGGGAAAGTCTCCAAAAAGGAAGGTCTGATTACCCCATGGCAATCATATTGTAGTCCCACAGTTGTTGCAGGACAACATCTTAGTAAAGATACAAGAGGCCTCACAAAATGCTGGGAGTGAGCCTGACAGTTGGTCTGCTGGCTCAGCATAGGGCAGAGCTTAAAATGCAAGAGGGAATCAGGCAAGTCATGCAGAACGACCAGAAAAAGTAAACACAAAGAACCTCTCAGACCCACAGCATTAGTGGATAGAACAGGACTAGAATTAGCAGCAGTACAGCACTCTGAAGAAAAAGGCCATATCTATCTGGCAGTCATGGACTATTTTTTCTAGACCACCTGATTCTCACCAGATCCACGTCAATAGGTCAGAGAAAAGTTTAAAGCCACTGTTTTGCCCTTTGGCATTCTAAAGAGGAATAGTCACTGACGGTGAGCTACCATTGGCCAGCTCTGAATTCTAAGCTCTTGGGATACACAGTAGGACTTTAAATATATTGCCTCCAGCCCCTACCACTTACAGAGAATGGACAGTATCAATTGCTAAGAGAAGTCTACAACACGGAGATTCCATATTAGCTCTACTGAGCTATCGGGCAGTGCCCACATCAGTCACAAGATTAGGCCCAACTCAGCTGCTTGAGGGCCAACAGATCAAATTGGCCATAGTTATAGAATGTGGCTTGAGAGATGCCAGATCTAAGAAGTCTCAGGCTTTTTTCCCTTAATCATCAGAATGCAGCCCAAAATTTATCCAGGGTTAACCCAGGAGACCTATTTCTGATAAGACTAAATGAAGAAAAATATGGGAAATCCCCAGCTTTTGTCACTGCACTGTTGATTTGTTAATGACTCCAATCTGCGGATGTGATTGCAGAGCCATTGGCCACTATTTTTGAAAACTCATGGCGATTGGGGGAGGTCCCAGATGACTGCAAAAAGGCTAATGTAGTGCCCGTCTTTAAAAAAGGGAAGGAGGAGGATCCTGGGAACTACAGGCCCGTCAGCCTCACCTCAGTCCCTGGAAAAATCAAGGAGCAGGTCCTCAAGGAATCAATTCTGAAGCACTTAGAGGAGAGGAAAGTGATCAGAAACAGTCAGCATGGATTCACCAAGAGCAAGTCATGCCTGACTAATCTAATTGCCTTCTATGACAAGATAACTGGCTCTGTGGATGAAGGGAAAGCAGTGGACATGTTGTTCCTTGACTTTAGCAAAGCTTTTGACATGGTCTCCCATAGTATTCTTGCCAGCAAGTTAAAGAAGTATGGGCTGGATGAATGGACTATAAGGTGGATAGAAAGCTGGCTAGATTGTCGGGCTCAATGGGTAGTGATCAATGGCTCCATGTCTAGTTGGCAGCCGGTATCGAGTGGAGTGCCCCAGAGGTCGGTCCTGGGGCCGGTTTTGTTCAATATCTTCATAAATGATCTGAAGGATGGTGTGGATTGCACCCTCAGAAAGTTTGCAGATGACACTAAACTGGGAGGAGTAGTAGATACGCTGGAGGGTAGGGATAGGATACAGAGGGACCTAGACAAATTAGAGGATTGGGCCAAAAGAAATCCGATGAGGTTCAACAAGGACAAGTGCAGAGTCCTGCACTTAGGACAGAAGAATCCAATGCACCTCTACCGACTAGGGACCGAATGGCTCGGCAGCAGTTCTGCAGAAAAGGACCTAGGGGTTACAGTGGACGAGAAGCTGGATATGAGTCAACAGCGTGCCCTTGTTGCCAAGAAGGCCAATGGCATTTTGGGATGTATAAGTAGGGGCATTGCCAGCAGATCGAGGGACGTGATCCTTCCCCTCTATTCGACATTGTTGAGGCCTCATCTGGAGTACTGTATCCAGTTTTGGGCCCCACGCTACAAGAAGGATGTGGAAAAATTGGAAAACATCCAGCGGAGGGCAATAAAAATGATTAGGGGACTGGAACACATGAGTTATGAGGAGAGGCTGAGGGAACTGGGGATGTTTAGTCTTCAGAAGAGAAGAATGAGGGGGGATTTGATAGCTGCTTTCAACTACCTGAAAGGGGGTTCCAAAGAGGATGGATCTAGACTGTTCTCAGTGGTAGCAGATGACAGAACAAGGAGTAATGGTCTCAAGTTGCAGTGGGGGAGATTTAGGTTGGATATTAGGAAAAACTTTCTCACTATGAGGGTGGTGAAACACTGGAATGCGTTACCTAGGGAGGTGGTGGAATCTCCTTCCCTAGAAGTTTAAGGTCAGGCTTGACAAAGCACTGGCTGGGATGATTTAGTCGGGGATCGGTCCTGCTTTGAGCAGGGGGTTGGACTAAATGACCTCCTGAGGTCCCTTCCAACCCTGATATTCTATGAACAGAGGATTGAAAAAATGGAAAATCCCCAAGGGTAGGATGGGGAGAGACAAAGGTGTTAGAATCTTCTGTTAATAGAGAGACTCTCTCTAGCAGAACCAGAAGAGAAGGCTGTGAAGGAGGGGTGAGGAAACTGAGACAGGGTATTCCATACAGGCACGTAGGAGTGTGCAGTCATCCATTCGCATCAGTCTCTGAGGGATACCACACCCCTTAACTGTCAGGCCCCTGTTCAGGCAAGGGTTACTGGGGAATTAGCGATCTCAGAAGTGCTGGCTCTCTAAGCGGGGCCAGGCAGCAAGCAGTTCAGGGCTTGGGCCCTCAGGCTCCAAACAGTCTTATAACCTAACTCTGGCAGACAAACGTAGAACTTCTGACTGAAGGTGGGGAGGAAGCCACCCCAGGTGTGGGGATGGCAGGAGGGGGTAGCAGGACCCAGGCCCACCCCACTCCACTGAGTGCCAGCCCAGGGACTAACAGTTGCAGATGGTTCTGCCACTGCGTCAGCAGGGATCCAGCCAAACCACACTGACCTGGATTCAAGCAACAACGCAAATGGACTAAAGTCTGGTGTCCCTCGGCTACTTCCTACACTCTCCTGGCTGTGTACCCGGGTCTTGGGGTTGTCTCCCTAGGTATGTTGCCAGCAACAATCACAGCAGCCTCCTCAGCATCCTGGTTGGCTGGCAGCTCTGACAATCCTTGTGAGTGCTCAGCACAGTGGAGGTCCATCCTCTTCAGGTTCCTGCACTAGCAGCAGGTAGAAGGCATCTGTGTACCTCAGAGTCAGTGGCTCCAGCCCAACTAAGCTACGGGACTCACCTTTTATACTTCCTGTCCCACCCTCTGCTTCTAGAGGGGCAGGTGTGGGTGTCCTGGCTCTGCCCACCAAGGGGTGGGGGGGTTCCTTCCTGTCTGTCTCAGAGGGAGGCTATGCCCCCTTGCTACAAGAGACCTGTATATCTCGTGCTTTGTGTATGAGTAAAGTGTGTGTGTTTTAGAAGAGCCTGTGCAAAGTGTCTGTGTTACTTACTTTAACTGTCAAAAAGTCATCAGAGTTAAATTAAGGTATCTCCACGGGTGGAGCTCTGGAGAGGGCATATATCAGCTACTGGGGAGATTTGGAGGGTTCTCACTGGTCTTGGGCCCTAGGGCAGCTGAGGCATGTGTCCCACATCACAACGGGTACCAGAATTGGCATCTTTATCCCAGGAGTGGGCCTGAATGGTCAGACACAGATCCAGTGTCTGGATGCTGCTCAGACTCAGTAAACTTGTGTCGGGTGCAAGATTTGGGTCTGATACAACAGCATGAGGAGCATCCACAAGGGGAAACTCAGCCAAGGCTGTAACACACATATCTTGATGGCATTATTAGGTATTATTTATAATAATTGATTTTGATGATTCATTTGTGGCAATGATAAAAGAAGAGGTGATTTAAGCAGGACTGAAGGAAGAAAGGGTAGCTGGGGCTTGGTGACCAGACCTGGATGAGTATCTCCTAGAGCTGTATTATGAAAACAAGGCAGTTTGTTACAAACTTGGGTTTGCAATTTTTTCCAGGGAGGCATTTAATAAATAAATCTAATAAAATAAACAGCAACTTACATTATCCATTAAGGGAAGGAAAATCACCGGGGATGGAAAGATTATTTTATGGTTAAAACACAGGAGTGGAAGTTCAGAGAAGAGGTTTTGTTCCACCCTGTGACCTTGGGCAAATCACTATCTCTGTGCTTTGATTTCCTTACGTGTATTCCTTCAAAAGATTGTGTGAGGTTTAAGGCATTATTGTTTGGAAAGCATTTTGAAAGTTTAACCAGGGTAAAGGAGATCACAAACAGCTAGATACTATGAAAGTTGTTTAACCACCACAACCTTCTCCATACTCCGATTTGAAAAGGGAAGATGTGATACTGGCTGATAATTAGCAAGACTGTCAATGCATCTCTTAGACAGAACAGGCTGCCTGTTGCTTTCCAGGAAGCAACAGGCAGCCTGTTCTGTCTAAGAGATGCATTGACAATCTCCACAAGTAAGGAACCCAAGACTTCTATACTGGCCTTCAGTAGCCAAAGAGGACATGGCTCCAAAGCACAAGTTGTGGGACAAAATTCTCCCAGCACCTCAGGGAGCATCACCGGCTGAAACTCCAGCCAAGACAACAAAGCTCTTGTTCCCTGAAGACCTTGCTTTGTCACCACAGAAGTGGACAGGGCATCCCTAATCTGATCAATTTGGATTGTAAAATAGCAAGTAATTTCCTTAGAACGGAAGGGACTCAGACAAGCTAGTGAGCTGAGACAGACTGCATTTACCAGACTACCATACAAAACAAATCTGCTCTCTGAGATCTTGCAGATGCTACGGTAGAGGAAAAGAACTTTCTCCTTGCTTCCCACACAGCCACAGAATAAGAGTTTTAAAAAATCTCTATGCTGCAGTCAGTCAGGCTTGGCATAAGTCTTCTGCTATTGGCACTCTAATCATCTTCCTTCTCGTTTCATTTATCACAGATAATCAGTAAACCAAAGTGACCATCAAGAACAAAGCCAGTGAAGAGGATGGCTAGGGGACACCTTATCAATAGTACAGAGTATTATAATCACCTACCAACCCTCAAAGGAGCAGTCTGTCAGTGTTCTCAGACAGGGCCGGATTTCCAGTTAGGCACAGTAGGCATGTGGCTAGGGGTGCCGGCATTCTAGAGGTGCCTAGAAGTTAAAAAGAGATTAAAAGTTTCATTTTTTATGGAAAACACGAAAGACAGCTGTAGGCCAGGGCAGGGCACTGAAGATGCTGTGGCTAGGCGTGCGTAAGGTTTAAATTCGGCCCTGTTCTCAGAGCTCTCTGGAACATTTCTTGTTTCCTTTAATCTTTAAGGACGGACCACCAAAACAGGTCTCTCATCCTGACTGGAGAGATGAGCCCGAACCATATGTGGTAATGGTAGGTCCATGACACCAGGTTTAAGGTCCAATTTACTAATTGCCAACTCCAGTCAAAAACCATATCCAAAGTGTGACCAGCTATATGAGTTGAGCAAATAACTACCTGGGATACACCCATGAGCTGCTTCTGAAGATTCATCATCTACATGCAGACTGAAATTGCCAAGAACAATCAGTATCTGTATTTCCAATGCCACTGCAATGACGAATTTAGTCAACTCATGAAGCAATTTGGCAGTGCAAGCTTTTCAGTATGACCGGTCCCATTTTAGTCCCATCCCAGGACTCAGATATTAATGGACACAACTCTATAAGATCCAGGTTTGGAGAGGGCAGTGGCATGCTGAGGGTGTTTCAGCAATGGTTCAAAGACTCAAATCTGGATCCCCTTTCCCCCACCACAAAAACAAAATGAAAAAAACCCCACCACCAACAGTGCAGTCACCACTAAGTAATACTTTTACAAAGGGGCCTTCCTAGCTTTCTCTAAAGCAGTAGTTCTCAACCAGGGGTCCAGGGCCACGTGAGGGGGTCTACCAAGTATGGCTGGCATTAGGCTCGCTAGGGCCCAGGGCAGAAAGCTGAAGCCCTGCCATGTGGGACTTCAGCCTGGGGACCCGAGTCCCACCACCCAGAGTTGAAGCCGAAGCCTGAGCAACTTAGCTTTGTGGTGCCCCCTATAGCATGGGGCCCTGGGCAATTACTCTCCTTGCTACCCCCTAACACCGGCCCTGGCTTTTATATGCAGAAAAACAGTTGTTGTGGCATAGCTGGGCCATGGAGTTTTTATAGCATGTTGGTGTGGGGGGAGGGGCTCAGAAAGAAAAAGATTGAGAACCCCTGCTCCAAAGCACCCCCATTAATTAGCTCATCTCAGTCTATCTGCCTTGCTTCCAAGTCCTCCATAGAAATAACTGCCACAGCCATTGGCGGCGGGTATAATGGGCAAGGGGAGGAACGCCTCTCCTAGCACAGCTGTCCCAGCCCCCCACCCCCAGCCCACCTTTTCCCCTCCCTGCTCTGACCCTTCCATGAGGCTCTCACCGCTTGCTGCTGCTGCCTGGAGTGAATCTTCCTCCTCTCTTCCACCCCATCCCCTTCCGCCCTCGGAGGTTCAGGCAGCTGCCGCATCTCCTCAGCCCCCGCCCCCAGCGGGGCATAGGTACGTATGAGAATGCAAGCGGGGAGTCAGTGGCAGATGGTGGGGGGAGGGGGGCACAGTTTGAGGAGGTGAGTGGAGGGGATCCTTGAGTAACTTTACACATTGACAGGTTTCAGAGTGGCAACCGCGTCAGTCTGTATCAGCAAAAAGAACGATGAGTACTTGTGGCACCTTAGAGACTAACAAATTTATTTGAGCATAAGCTTTCATGGGCTAAAACCCACTCCATCGGATGCATGCAGTGGAAAATACAGTAGAAAGATATATATATACACACAGAAGTATCTAGGAAGTGGACCTATTGTGTGGACCAGTCCACACTGAGGTTGATAGTAGGGTAGAAATCAGGTGGTAGAGAAGGGAAGTGGGGGAGGGGTCCAAGTTTGCTTCTTGCTCTGAGTCCCAGCCCCTCTCAACCCCTGTGGGTTTCTTACCCTCAGTCCTTAGATACTGGGGGGTAAGGTCTCCCTTACTCCAATTCTCAGGTCTTCTAAATCTCATAACACACCATAAAGGTAAGTCCCAATCCTCAGTTCTCCTCTACCTGCCTGATGCAGGGGGTTTTATTAGATTCCTAACAGGGCCTTAATTGACTGCAGGCGCTCCAATTAACCTGCAGCCACCTTCCGTAGTCTCCAGGGAACCACACCTTAATTAGCCTTGAGTTTATATATCTAGCACTCTCCCACTACTCCCTGGCCCTGCTGTATTATAAAACCCAGTGTAAGTAAATGAGTCTGGTAGGGAATTCTGTGTAAGAAAGGTGATTAAACTTAATGCAGGCTGTCAATGGCAAGCACTTTTTCCAAAGGAGAGATTAGGCTTCAGGTCTCTCTATACAGCACACACGGAACTCCCTGCCACGCAGAGGAGACTCTTTCTGGCAACTGAGCTACACCTCTTGTCTGTTCAGTTCCCTTGGGGGAATGTTATTAGTGCTTTAAGGTGAAAAGGGGAGAGGGTGTCATGGGGGGGTGCAGCAGCAGGGTGAGGAGGTGAGCGTTGAGCCAGCTGCACAGCAGGTGGTGGTGGTGGGGTCTCATGGCGGTTGGGGAAAGGGTCTGGTAGGGAGGGGAGTTGTGAGGTCAGCAAGCGGGTGGGGGAGGAGGTGGGGAGTGGAGGAGGGAATCTCAGGGAGGGTGAAGAGATGAGTGGCGAGTCAGTGGTGGGGCCTGGGGCAGAGCAGGGGTGGAGTGTGGGTGGGGCTGTGGATGGAAGAGGCAGGACAAGGTGCTTGCCTCCCCCAGGGGAAGTTTCACCCACCACCCATGGCCACATCACTTAACTTTTCCTGCCTGTGGGGGCTTGGGGCTCTCCTGAGTCTCCAGCAAACCCCTATCCAAGTTGTTCATAATGTCCTTCCTCTGTCTGTAATACACAAGGGGTTCTCCAAACAAACCAAAGACTGGTCCTTTTCTCTCTCTTTCCATTGAGAGGGAGGGGAATCAGAGTAAAAGAAAAGAAAGGCAAAGGTGGTCTGTCTCTTAGGCAGTCTTTTGGGATTGGCTTATCAGCTGATAGTGTATTTAATTAGGTTTCAGAGTAACAGCCGTGTTAGTCTGTATTCGCAAAAAGAAAAGGAGGACTTGTGGCACCTTAGAGACTAACCAAGCTATTACCAGCAGGAGAGTGAGTTTGTGTGTAGGGGGGGGGTGAGAAAACCTGGATTTGTGCTGGAAATGGCCCATCTTGATTATCATGCACATTGTAGAGAGAGTGGTCACTTTGGATAAGCTATTACCAGCAGGAGAGTGAGTTTGTGTGTGTGGTTTTTGGAGGGGGGTGAGGGAGTGAGAGAACCTGGATTTATGCAGGAAATGGCCCACCTTTACTATCATACACATTGTGAAGAGAGTGGTCACTTTGGATGGGCTATTACCAGCAGGAGAGTGAGTTGGGGGGGGCGGAGGGTGAGAGAACCTGGATTTGTGCTGGAAATGGCCCAACTTAATGATCACTTTAGATAAGCTATTACCAGCAGGACAGTGGGGTGGGAGGAGGTATTGTTTCATGGTCTCTGTGTGTATATAATGTCTTCTGCAGTTTCCACGGTATGCATCCGATGAAGTGAGCTGTAGCTCACGAAAGCTCATGCTCAAATAAATTGGTTAGTCTCTAAGGTGCCACAAGTACTCCTTTTCTTTTATTTAATTAGGGTCTATCCCCAGCCGTCCTCCTCGTGGGATACCCTGTTTTATAGGTTTCAGAGTAGCAGCCGTGTTAGTCTGTATTCGCAAAAAGAAAAGGAGTACTTGTGGCACCTTAGAGCCTAACAAATTTATTTGAGCATAAGCTTTCATGAGCTACAGCTCACTTCATCAGATGCATTCAGTGGAAAATACAGTGGGGAGATGTATATACATAGAGAACATGAAACAATGGGTGTTACCATACACAGTGTAACGAGAATGATCACTTAAGCTGAGCTATTACCAGTAGAAAAGCCGGGGTGGGGCAGTGGTGGAAACCTTTTATAGTGATAATCAAGGTGGGCCATTTCCTGCAGTTGACAAGAATGTCTGAGGAACGGGGTGGGGGGATAAACATGGTAAAATAGTTTTACTTTGTGCAATGACCCATCCACTCCTAGTCTTTATTCAAGCCTAAGTTAATTGTATTCAGTTTGCAAATTAATTCCAATTCAGCAGTCTCTCGTTGGAGTCTGGTTTTGAAGTTTTGTTGTTGAAGAATTGCAACTTTTAGGCCTGTAATCAAGTGACCAAAGACCACTCCGACTGGTTTTATAGCTGGTCCATGCAGTTTCAGTGGCTATGAAGCCTGCTACTGTCTCCCTCTTGGCTGATCTGACAGTCTCTGAGGTACGGTAGTCTTTTTCCTGTTCACCACTCCTTCCTGTGACAGGTTTTCCCTTTAAAGTGTCTTCCCCCCTCCTTTCCAGGCAAACCAAGCCTTACTGGTGCACCCTGGTAGTGGTGAACAAGCCCAGAAAAGCTTGATAGTCTCCTCTCTGAGTGAGCATATGCCCCTTCACACTGCCCCATGGACATTCTTAGATAGGTCTTGATTAATTTTAGCTTGGTGAAATTCCTTTCATTAGCAGCCACGGTTACAGGAAGACAGCAAAAAATATGCAGTGCTGTTTTTATGTTAGGGAAACTCGCATCTAAAGAGCTTTTGTGAATGTAGCCAAGGCGATCAATGGGCACCTTTGTTTTTAAGTCATCCTTAAAAATATGCTTGCAAAAACTGGCAAAGAGTTCAGTATTCTTAATACTCTCAGAGTTTAAACCCTCAGGGTAGGTGCTTGCTAAGTTTTGAGGATGCCTCTTTAGGTCTTCCCTGTTGAGAAAGAAAGCAGGTTTGTATACCTTTGTCAATTGTGCAACCCTTTTCCAACCGTTCTGCAAGTTCCATCGAGCGAGGGACTGCCTCCATGTGGTCCTTCGAATGTTTGTGCTGGCATACTCACTCGCTAAATTGGAAATAGTCAGTGAACCCATTTTTATGGTTCACAAAGGAAGATGAGGAATTTGGCTAGAAAAGCACACAAGTGAAACAGAACAAGAAGGCAGGAGTCAAACCGTATATCAACCAAAATCTCTGGCATAACTCCCTATTAGGAGTTTTGACAAAGAATCACAATTTTAATAATTGCCTTCCTCTGCATTCGTTAGATATGTCTTGTTGTAAATGAACAACAAGACTGTTTTCTACCAAAAAAACCAGTGAACAGAAACCATCACTTGTGGCCAAGTAGTCGTATCTGCCTTGTCCAAGTCAAAATTCTGCCCCACGCTTTCAGTAATCAGATCACTTTGTGTCTAAATCCATAACAGTACTAGCAACCAACAGACAACTTTCTATCCCAGAATCAGACTCTAGGATCAAACAATTTAATGCCAAGCTCTATGCTGGAGTCAGGGACTCCGACACCCAAGAAGCCTGACAAACCAAAATCAATGTCCTCATGAGATAAGGAAGGCTCAGAAATGCGAACAGCAGAATTGTCTGTGGCTTGTTCACCAGGAACATGCTTGTATTTCACACATTTCAAGAAACTTTGTAGACCATTCACATTTTTCTGATCTTTTACACAGGCCTGCTGCAGCTTGTGCTTTTGACCACCACTTTTGTGCTTGTCGGTACTCATGGAAGGAATCATGGTTAACTGTAAGAATTCACCCACCAAGCCCTTCACGAATGAATTGCTAGGTTTGGCATGACTGCGGCAGTGTGTGAAAGAACTAATATCTCTGTGAAACTCAGAGAAATCAGGTGAAAGTTCATAATATCTCTGGTTTCAGAGTAGCAGCCATGTTAGTCTGTATCCGCAAAAAGAAAAGGAGTACTTGTGGCACCTTAGAGACTAACAAATTTATTTGAGCATAAGCTTTCGTGAGCTACAGCTCACTTCATCGGATGCATACAGTGGAAAATACAGTGGGGAGATTTTATATACACAGAGAACATGAAACAATGGGTCTTACCATACACACTGTAACAAGAGTGATCAGGACAGGTGAGCTATTACCAGCAGGAGAGTGGGGGGTGTGGTGGAAGAGGGGAACCTTTTGTAGTGATAATCAAGGTGGGCCATTTCCAGCAGTTGACAAGAATGGGTGAGGAACAGTGTGTGTGGGGGGGTGGAATAAACATGGGGAAATAGTTTTGTGTAGGTTTCAGAGTAGCAGCCGTGTTAGTCTGTATTCGCAAAAAGAAAAGGAGTACCTATGGCACCTTAGGGACTAACAAATTTATTTGAGCATAAGCTTTCGTGAGCTACAGCTCACTTCATCGGATGCACTCAGTGGAAAATATAGTGGGGAGATCTCCCCACTGTATTTTCCACTGAATGCATCCGATGAAGTGAGCTGTAGCTCACAAAAGCTTATGCTCAAATAAATATGTTAGTCTCTAAGGTGCCACAAGTACTCCTTTTCTTTTTACTTTGTGTAATGACACATCCACTCCCAGTCTTTATTCAAGCCTAAGTTAATTGTATCCAGTTTGCAAATTAATTCCAATTCAGCAGTCTCTCGTTGGAGTCTGTTTTTGAAATTTTTTTGTTGAAGAATTGCCACTTTTAGGTCTGTAATCGAGTAACCAAAGAGATTGAAGTGTTCTCCGACTGGTTTTTGAATGGATGAATGGATGTAGAAGCCCTCTACACCAACATTCCACACAAAGATGGATTATAAACCGTCAGGAACAGTATCACCAATAATGTCATGGCAAACCTGGTGACTGAACTTTGTGACTTTGTCCTCACTCATAACTATTTCACATTTGGGGACAATGTATACCTTCAAATCAGCGGCACTGCCATGGATACCCGCATGGCCCCACGGTATGCCAATATTTTTATGGCTGACTTAGAACAACGCTTCCTCAGCTCTCGTCCCCTAATGCCCCTACTCTACTTGCGCTACATTGATGACATCTTCATCATCTGGACCCATGGAAAAGAAGCCCTTGAGGAATTCCACCACGATTTCAACAATTTCCATCCCACCATCAACCTCAGCCTGGACCAGTCCACACAACAGATCCACTTCCTGGACACTATGGTACTAATAAGCGATGGTCACATAAACACCACCCTATACCGGAAACCTACTGACCGCTATACTTACCTACATGCCTCCAGCTTTCATCCAGACCACACCACACGATCCATTGTCTACAGACAAGCTCTTTGATACAACTGCATTTGCTCCAACCCCGCAGACAGAGACAAACACCTACAAGATCCCTATCAAGCATCCTTACAACTACAATACCCACCTGCTGAAGTGAAGAAACACATGGACAGAGCCAGAAGAGTACCCAGAAGTTACCTACTACAGGACAGGCCCAACAAAGAAAATAACAGATTGCCACTAGCCATCACCTTCAGCCCCCAACTAAAACGTCTCCAATGCATCATCAAGGATCTACAACCTATCCTGAAGGACGACCCATCACTCTCACAGATCTTGGGAGACAGGCCAGTCCTTCCTTACAGACAGCCCCCCAACCTGAAGCAAATACTCACCAGCAACCACACATCACACAACAAAAACACTAACCCAGGAACCTATCCTTGCAACAAAGCCCGTTGCCAATTGTGTCCACATATCTATTCAGGGGACACCATCATAGGGCCTAATCACATCAGCTATGCTATAAGAGGCTCGTTCACCTGCGCATCTACCAATGTGATATATGCCATCATGTGCCACTCTTGTTACAGTGTGTATGGTAACACCCATTGTTTCATGTTCTCTGTGTATATAAGATCTCCCCACTGTATTTTCCACTGTATGCATCCGATGAAGTGAGCTGTAGCTCACGAAAGCTTATGCTCAAATAAATTTGTTAGTCTTTAAGGTGGCACAAGTACTCCTTTTCTTTTTGCATAATATCTCTGTGAAACTCGGCACTATTCTAGGTGAAGCTAATAGCCAGAGCTCAGGAATGCGGATAAAATAAATAAAGGTGAAGAGAAAAGATAAGTTTCAGAGAAGACTAAGGCCCCATGGTGGAAGAAAAAAGCGAGAAGTAAAAAAGGGACCCTTTGTGGGCCCCTAATGGTCCAGGGCCCACTTCCATGGAACCCTCCTTTGCACAGCTGTAGGAGAGAGACCTACACTTCGGGCAGGATGCACTCAATACAGCTGCACCTCCTCTCTGCTGATGCCTCTGTTGGTTCATGATGTATGGCAGCAACTATGCCAAAACTGGCCCAGCAGCAGCATCCAAGCGGTGTCAGTAATAAGTGGGTAAGCCCTGTGGCCTGAAGCCTTAGAGGGAAGGGAGCTCGTCATTGTCACCTGTTTTTGAAATGGGAGAAAAGCGGCCCAGAGCTGCTTAAGAACGGCAGATAGGCAGGGGCTCCACTGGGGATGGAGTTCTCTGCCAGCTTCTGCGGGAGAGCAAGGGGAACTGACTAAATGGGTCTGACTTATTTGCATGTTAGTTATGTGACGGATTGGGGGCATTTTGGCTAAAAAACAGTTAAATTTTGAGTTTGGGGGCAACAAAATGCTTTTGACCTTGGCAGGAAATACGAGGACAAGACATCGACATCAAATGCAACTGCGGCCACTCTGACTGGACTGCTGTCAGGCACAGTTTGGTGAGGGTGCCAGAAGACAGCAGGGGAGGGACAGCTGTGGGAAGTGCCTCTCTGATGGTGAGGACTCTGTTAAGGATCCATCAGTGCCCCGATGCCTCTCTAAAGAGCTGAACGGAGACAGAGGATGATGCAGACTGGCAGTGGCAGCTTTGAAGCGACAGGCAGCACAAAATAGCTGTAGTGGCGGGCAGCAGCTCTGAGGTGATAGCTGACCCAGTGCAGCAAAGGCAAATTGGAGGCAATGGATGGAGCAGAACAGCAGGGGCTGGGATAGATCTGGGGCAGCTTGGCCTGAAGGCACAGACAGAGCAGCAGCCTAAGGATTATGGCCACCCTACCCAGCAGTTAAAGCTGAAATCATCTCAGCTGGGCCAGGTGGTAGAGCCTTCAGAGCAGCCTGGGCCTGCCAGGATCTGTGAACTTTTCCTGTTCAGGACAGCTAACTGAGAGTGGACAGCTGGGAAGGCACACCAACCAGACAAATCGCCAGGAGCACTGAGGTTGATTGTTATGGGCTCCTGGGAGGAGGGAGTCTTACCTCAGATAATTTCTCAATTTATTAATTGCTAGTTTTCCCAAGTTTATTCTGTTATCATCCCCCACCCCCTGGTGCCTCCTTTAATATAGTTTTCTTTATTTTAAACCCCAGACTCAATGCTTGCAAGTGGGGAAGTATTGCTCATCAGGGTGCCCTTGGGACTTGATATAG
The DNA here is from genome assembly GCF_965140295.1 of Lepidochelys olivacea. Taxonomy (NCBI): domain Eukaryota; kingdom Metazoa; phylum Chordata; order Testudines; family Cheloniidae; genus Lepidochelys; species Lepidochelys olivacea. The sequence goes on from NC_140416.1 coordinate 108,539,479, forward strand.
TTTCCCAGGATTCTGGATGCGAGTTCCAGCTGGTGTTAGTTAAGTCTTTACAGAAACCCCTAGAAAATGGAACTCAGCCTTTTTTGCTGCCATCAGCACCTGGCACAGTCAGGTGTTTCACCTTTTAACAAACCATAGAAAGTTGATATTTTATTTCTCACTGACTAAGCCTTAATCATCATGAACGGAAGACCAGGATCCTTATCTCTTGACAACTAGACCTCCTGAGAGACCAAAGGAACAGAAATTAAACCTTTTGTTCCTGGTTTAGAGTCTCCTTACAAATGTATTATCATCTGATCTCCCACTGCCAGCTACCACAGGGATTGAGGACTCCAAGCTCCCACACCACACCCCATGCTGGGCCTCCATAGTCCCAGTATTGTTCCATTCTCTTGGCCATTTGACAGTGGCCATCAAGGGGATACATCTGGGTGCTCCAAAAGACATCTCAACAAAACCCTTATCACACACACCACATCCTTTCCAACCCACCCCACACTCACTATCTCACACTGAATATCCTCCCACCTTACGGTGCCAACCCTCTCAAAACAAGAAAAAAAATCCTCCTAATTTCTATAGTCATTAGGTCTTTCTCCCCATAACCACACTGTCACTGTGCCCAAATGGAGAGGAACATCAAGACAACCACCCACATGCCGCATGCTATCCACATTTCTGATGGCACCATCACCTATAGCCATAATCCCTGCCACAGAAGCTAGCCCATAAATTCCATCCTACAGGCGTCTCATTTTAATGATTTCTTACCCTGCTGGCCTTTCATCCCACCATTGGAAACCCTCTCAATCACAACAAACTACTCCCAGATCTAAATCTCTCAACAAGAAGAATACACCATAAAAAAACAACAACCCACAAACAGGCCACCACCCAGAAGGTCTGAAGTTTGCTCCCAGCCCTCTGCTGAGTTCCTGGTGGCTGAGAAGAGGCCCCTGTTGCCCTTCAGTAGCAGTCTGCTCAAATGGGACATCAAAACCAAAACTCCCTCCTTAGCAGTGGTCCATCCCATTAAAATGAGATGATGCTGGACTATAAGGTGGATAGAAAGCTGGCTAGATCATCGGGCTCAATGGGTAGTGATCAATGGCTCCATGTCTAATTAGCAGCCAGTATCAAGCAGAATGCCCCAAGGGTTAGTCCTGGGACTGGTTTTGTTCAATATCTTCATTAATGATCTGGAGGATGGTGTGGATTGCAGCCTCAGCAAGTTTGCAGATGACACTAAACTGGGAGGAGTGGTAGATACGCTGGAGGGTAGGAATAGGATAGAGGGACCTAGACAAATTAGAGGATTGGGCCAAAAGAAATCTGATGAGGTTCAACAAGCACAAGTGCAGAGTCCTGCACTTAGGATGGAAGAATCCCATGCACCGCTACAGACTAGGGACCGAATGGCTCGGCAGCAGTTCTGCAGAAAAGGACCTAGGGATTACGGTGGATGAGAAGCTGGATATGAGTCAACAGTGTGCCCTTGTTGCCAGGAAGGCTAACGGCATTTTGGGCTGTATAAGTAGGAGCATTACCAGCAGATAGAGGGACGTGATCATTCCCCTCTATTCAGCATTCGTGAGACCTCATCTGGAGTACTGTGTCCCCTTTTGGGCCCCACACTACAAGAAGGATGTGGAAAAATTGGAAAGCGTCCAGTGGAGGGCAACAAAAATGATTAGGGGACTGGAACACATGACGTATGAGGAGAGGCTGAGGGAACTGGGATTGTTTAGTCTGTTGAAGAGAAGAATGAGGGGGGATTTGATAGCTGCTTTCAACTACCTGAAAGGGGGTTCCAAAGAGGATGAATCTAGACTGTTCTCAGTGGTAGCAGATGACAGAGCGAGGAGTAATGGTCTCAAGTTGCCGTGGGGGAGGTTTAGGTTGGATATTAGGAAAAACTTTTTCACTAGGAGGATGGTGAAGCACTGGAATGGGTCACCTAGGGAGGTGGTGGAATCTCCTTCCTTAGATATTTTTAAGGTCAGGCTTGACAAAGCCCTGGCTGGGATGATTTAGTTGTGGATTGGTCCTGCTTTGAGCAGGGGGTTGGACTAGATGACCTTCTGAGGTCCCTTCGAACCCTGATATTCTATGATTCTATGATGTATAGAATTTTGCACTGTATCTGTTTGCATACTGTCATGTTTTAGCCCTGGGCAGATGAGTTCAAGCCATGAAATTCAGATCTGAAAGTTTAATGTGAACATCTCAAAGTTTATGGGTGTTTGTACTATGGTTTTTCATCCTGTTTATGATAAAGGTCGTTTGCAGGGTAAGATGACAAAACTCCCTCCAGCCCCAAATCTGGAGGTGTTTGGTCAGTGTCATCTCTAATATATGAGTAATATAATTTCTCCTCCGCACAGAGGTGGGTAGAAATAGCTTTGCTGCTTCCTTTATGGAAAAGTCCTGTAAAATGTAAAAGATGTTTAAATCGAGAGGGTTCGGTACAAACAGCGGATTTTATTAAAGTTACATTAAATATCCTCTAGAATTTCACAGAGCATGATCTTCCGCTTATGTCTCTCTAAAACCCTGGCACCAACAGGCTACAACAATGTCTGCCTGTAGGCATTTTCAAAAACCATCCCACAAATTTCTATAGCAAAAATATATATATTTTCCCTGTTAAAGTCGACAGGACGGTTTAACACAAACCTGTAGCAAAGCAACCACGCGCTGCTCAGTGTGCTATGTAGGACTTTTCCGTGGGGCCTGCAGTTTGAAAATCACGTCGCTCAGTCTCCTCCTGCCTGCCTTCCAAACTCAGGAGCTTCCACACGAAGCCTGGGCGGGGGAGGACGTGGGGAGCTGGGGCGGCTCAGCCCCACTGTTGCCGGGGCCCGTGGCTCCCGCGCCGCCGAGTCACGAACTCTGCCCGCACTCAGCCTAGGGGAGGGGTTTCCTGGCCCCGGGAGCGGCGGAGCTCGTTTGCATGCGAGGAGGTGCAGCGGCCGCAGCAGCGCGGTGCCAGCCGCTGGTCACTGATGATGTGGATGCGCTGAGGAGCGGAGGCTCCCTCTGTTCCTGTGCATGGGAGGTAGAGGGCTGCCTGCCTGCCTGGAGCTCTGCCTCTCTCCTAGCGGCACAAAGCGGCAGCTGCTGGCCATTTCCTCGCAGCTTCCCTGCTGCACCGGGCAGCCCGGGCTGGGACGCGCGGAGGCGACTGGGCGCCTCGCACCGCAGCAGCAGGTGAGCCGCGGGAGCCGCTGCGCTTTCGGGGCTCGCTGGGGCAGCGCAGTGGCGCGGTCCCGGGCAGCGCTGGAGGACGGGTGGCGGCGGGAGGGCTGGGGCCGCTCTGCCCGGGCAAGGAGCCGGACTCCGGAGCTTCTCGCGCGCCGGGGAGCCCCGACTAGGGCTGGGGCAGGAACTGGAGTAGGAGGCGCAGGCAGGGAAGGCGCTTGGGGCAGGAAGCCAAGGCAGGGCAAGGGGGCCGAAGCAAGGACAGGACGCAGCCGTGGCGTGGAGGCAGCCCAGAGCAACCTCACTGGAGGGAGAATTCGATTCGATTTCTTGGCAACCCAAAAGGCTATTTTTATTCAAGATAAGGGCACAAAGTGGTATGGTATAAACAGAAAGGGGCAGGCAGCTCTCTTTATTTTCATTCTGTGTAGGAATGATCACGCACAAGACACTTGTGGCTGCGGTCTGCTACCCATCAGTTCACACGGACCTATAATTAAATACATCGGCCACGCTTCCCCTCGGTGTATGGTAGATTTATATCTCAAACTCCCATTAATGGGAGTTGTAGTCATAGGTCCCAAATACTTCAAAGGAAGGAGATTACACTTCTAACAGCTCTCTGCAGAGGATATTCTGCACCACCTGGAAATAGAACCCCCCCTAGAAATCATAGAATCTGACAACACTGATAATGGCATCAACAACAGTCAAAAGTTTATACCTACAATTTCTGGGCATAAACCACTTAAGGAATAATTGTAACCTATCGCTATTCGCAACCGTATGTGGTCTTCTTTAGCTCCAACTACTTAGGAGTTATGCAGTGAAATTTAGGAAGTGTGTATATAGATGAGTGCATATAATATACTGGAACATCTTAGAAAATGTCTTTTACTGCTTGTAAATAGTTACGTGCATCGTAAGTTGTGTGTGAAGGAAGGAATAACAATTGCATGTGCATTGCTTTCCCCCCTTTTAAATATAGTTCTTTTACCCAGCAAAGGAGGTTAAGCAGGATTAACTAAAGAATGGTTATTGTCAGTGCATACTTTTAAAAAAATCCCATTTGGTAGCTGGATGGCCTAGGTTTGAAGGAACCATGATGAATAACAATAGCATCAAGACAGGTTTCAGAGTAGCAGCCGTGTTAGTCTGTATCCGCAAAAAGAAAAGGAGTATCTGTGGCACCTTAGAGAATAACAAATTTATTTGAGCATAAGCTTTCGTGAGCTACAGCTCACTTCATCTGATACATCCGATGAAGTGAGCTATAGCTCACGAAAGCTTATGCTCAAATAAATTCGTTAGTCTCTAAGGTGCCACAGATACTCTTTTTCTAATAGCATCAAGAGACTTTGGTTGGTGATTATCTTAGCTACTCATTTATTTCACCATTTGCAAGATGAATTTTGAAAGGTAACAAAATGTAACTTTTAAAAGACTAGGCTTTTACTTGTAGTTTGGATACTCTGATTAAAAGTATCCTGAGTTCTGGTGCTTTCCATTAAATTAGCAAATATCACAATTATAATTTCATTTATAGAAATAATGAGTCTACTATTCCATGTAAGCAGGGATAATGATTACTCTGAGCATGAAGTGTGAATGTTTTCATATGATCCCAGAGATTGCCAAATGAAAAATACCACAAAAGTTTTCATTTATTTGGTACAGAGATCTGTTTGTATTTTTCTGAGTATGGCCTCAGTCACTGGGGGAGAGTTAGGCTAAAAGTGTGATAGAATAAACCTTCTAGCTAAAAAAAGCAAGTTGTACTGGACATACGCCTTCAGGGCAGCTTTCTCTTTTTAGTAGGTTTTGTTGGCTGACATCTTTACTAAAATACTATGAACTAGTTGATGTAGTGGATTGGGACACAGCAGAGTGTACTCACATCATAGCCCTAATTTGTCTGCATTACAAATCCGCCCTATAGTTTGGCACTATAAGCAATCTTGAAAGAAGCCCAAGAACAAAATAGCCGTTTTCTGGACTGAAGCGTACTTGGCAGAGCTGGACACGGGGAAGCTTGCACGCTGCATGCCTGCACAAAACCCCTTCCAAAGCCTGTGTTTTATGTCCCTTAGCTTTATGAGCAATACATTTGGTCCCCAGAAAAGAATGCAGCACGTAGCTCAATATTCTAATAATTATTATTCCATTTTAAATGCAAGAGTCAATCTTATGATTACAAAGAAGAAAAACAAGGAACTATTTGACATGGTTTCCTTGCTTTCCTGATGTGGCTTGACAATATGTCAATCATGTGGTATTTTCTCCAACTTCTCTGGTACATTACTTTAGTAGAATAATGAATGTGCAAATACAGTCACTATCTTCTCTCTTCCTCACAATGATCTCTTTGTATTGAGCAACATGTTTTTGCATAGATCAGCTATCAGATCTGCAGAGTATCATACACAGTGAAATGACTTCCTTGTCCTTTCTAAAAGTATGTGCATGCACATATGTGTGAATAAATCCACCACCCTTTCCTTTTTCAAATCCCTCCCCAAGACTCCCTTCTACTAGGAGGCCTATAGAAACTGGCAACTAATAATGACTAAATACAAGGAAAGTGGGGTAATTGCCACAACCATTTTTTAATTTGAACAGAAGTATGTCTTCTCCCTCTCCCTCATCCTTTGTTCTTTCTTTGATTGTGAACACTTTGGGGAAGGGATTGCATCTTATTATATGTTTGGAAAGCACCTAGCATATTGTGTGTGCCACCATAATCCAAATAACAACAACAGGAGATCTCTTGTCAGCAGTGTGGGCCAAATTTTGCTGTGCTACAACTTTGCAAGCCTGTTGCTGTCAATGGGGTTGTATGGGTGTACTGACAAAGAATCTGCAGTCACATTATGTTAGAAGTCAGTAAAGTTTTGAAAGTACAGCACATCTGTTCAAACCTCTGTAATATTTGTAACAAATTGCATGAATTTCCAATTAATGTCTGTCAGTGTGCCCACAGTCTTGAGTGGGCATGTGCATTTGCCCATGCTGACTGAGTGACTAATGTACGTCAAACAGACCTGCAGATCTTTCAGGTGCATGTTTGGAAACTGGTTGGAAGGGTGGCCCTTTGTAGTGTTTAAGCATGTGTGCTTTTAGATTTCATGGCTTATTTCAAGACTCAGGCAGTGTTGTTGTTTTTTTTTAAAAAAATAGTTTCCCTTCTTTATTTTTTCCATGTGTTGCCTGCTATATGCAACTGGACTACCCCTTCTGGGACAGCACATTGCATTCCCATGTTAGCCGACTCAGAATGTGGCAATGTTTAGTACTTTGGAAATTCAATTTAATTCTTGTTGCTGAGCTTTCGATTTTTAAATCAGAAAGAAAAAACTCCTCTATCCCTAGTGCTGAGAGATGGTATCGTGACACTTTCCATTCTTCTGTTAATTACATTAAGAGCCGAGTCTGTATCTTTGTTCTTGCATAGACTTGCATTGCATAGTCTCCTTTTTAAGGCCAATCTTTTACATTTCTGTTCAAATACTTTGGCTATATTAAACTCTGAACTAAAAGGCTCCTGGTTACAAGATCGTAGTGTAGTGTCTATCGTACCTCATTGCATATATCAGAGATTATATAGGGAATTATACGGAAATACCTAGTTTTCATCTTTGAGGTAACTGCAATTCCATATGTCTAACCTGCTCTTGTCCTAATTCTGTTACCTATAAATCTGCACTTTGTGTGATGGACAAACTGGAACATTCTTTCATGATGCCTTCCAAAAAGAGAACAGACAATTTGGAATCCATCTCAGACTACTTTTCCTTCTACTAATTGCCTAGTCTGTGCTGATGCTCTGACATGCATACATTCTTCTGCTAGTGGAAATGCTATCTAATACTGGGACAATCCAGAAGAATTGACAAGTAGTGAAGTATGGGAATCCAGTTTCCATGCTCTAAAGAACAGAAGAGTCAGCCAGGACAACCACCTGTTCTGTTGATCAGAAGCACTAAAATTAGGACCCTGTTAAGTAGAGGAGGCGGAACAGAATCTTGTCTGCTGTCAACTCCCAAAGCAACTACAAGGTGTGGGACCGCCCTAATGCGTGTCCAGTGTCCTGCCTCAAACAGTGTCAAAAAAAAAAGAAGTACCAGCTTCATTCAAGGAAGGTGCAAGAAACCCCATCGTGGATAATTATGGAATTATTGGAAGTTTCTCCCTAACCCCATTTAATGACCAGTTGGCTTGTGCTTTGAATTAGGAGGGTTTATATGCTCATTTGTAAACTGTTTGGTGTGTGATACTTCTTGAACAAACCAGGAAGCCCACAGCGTTCTCTGCAGTGACAAGTGAAGTGTAGGAACATGCTGCTCATTAAGGGCATTTTCAGATTCCAAAAGTAAGTTCTCAACAGAGATGTTATTTGTACAGCAAGTAACAGAACACATATCTGTAAAAATGTATCAACAGCTTGTTGAGGCTTATCTTTAGTATCTATGGGGTTGATTTTTAATGAGGTCCTCTCGCGTCAACCAGTTCCTGTATTGAATGGCAAAAATCCTTCCCTTGGCACAGATCCACAGTTCTATGTGGAGTCTGTGGAGATTTCCATGATACTGAGGCCTACTAGCATTCAGAGAAATTCATTTAGTCACTCTTCCCATCTGCTCCATTTCTCTCTCCCTCTGCTCCTCTGCATATTGCTTCCCTGCTGCCTGGCCCTCCTCCTGCCTCTGCTCATGCTGGCTTGCTGCCCTTGCTTCCTCTCTTCCTGTCCCCTGCCCCTGTGGAGTACCTTCTTCAGAAAGCTCCTGTAATTAAGTGTTGAGATCAAGGGTTCACAAACTTAAGTGCCTGTAAAACATCTGGAAAAGAGGAGTATCAAGCGGTATTGCCAATCCTATGTGTTCAAAAACCATGAGTCAGGCCACCCCCAGAGGCCATGAGGTTTTTTAAAATACATTTTGAATTTTCCTTCTGTTTTATTTATTATTATTTTTGAGTGGTTAGGATTCACTTTTCCAGCTTTACTCTGCAACCGGGAGGGCTAGACACTTACTAAAAAAAAAGAAAAGAAAGTTCAGATTCTCATGTAATCACAGGACTCCAGGAGCTGAGGCTTTAAGAAAAACACTAAATATCATTAGACTCACAATACAACCACAAAAACTAGTGAGACTGAGTAGAGTGACTTGCCAGCTCTTTGGAGGCCCCAAACCAATACTTTGTAGATCAACAGTGGCAAAACTCTGACCGAGTTGATCTTACACTGCTAGCTGATCTGGAGACTGGTACAGAAAAAAGTAAAAACTAGCTCTTCATGAAGATAGCAAAGAGAGAGCAGCACACTCCAGAAATAGAAGCCTCCTACCCCCTTTCACTTTCTAGAACTCCATGCTATGTCTCATTCCGAAATGCTGCTCCTCCACATCGAGTCATTTTAGCTTGCTGCTGCTTTTTCAGAGAAATCAACATCTTATACCTAACACAGGAAGCTGTGAAGAGGAAGGCAGCTCTGGACTTGTGGAGAGGAGAACTCAAGTACAGTGTGGGAGGGAAGAGACCAGAGCACCTTCTGAAATGAAAGAATAGAACAGATATCTAACCTCCAGACTCTGACACACATTTCACTTGTCTCGGTTGCTTAGGAAAAATATTTGCATCCAAACAGAAGTGGGAGGTTTAAGCAAGATCTCTCACACATGTGTAAATCTCAATTCAGTGGTCCATGTTATAAGACTAATTTACATTTACATAGCTCCTTGGATCCCAAAGAACTTTATAAAATGCACATCCATCTATCACAGAAGTACAGCCAGAGGAAACAAGAAAACTGTCTAATGTTTCCCACTGTTTAACAGCTTAGGATAGGTGGAGAAGAAGGAAGTGGTCTCCATCAAAACTGTAGGATGCAGGATCAAAGGTAGGTACTGATTCAACTTGGAAGTTTTCCAGGACACTGAAGCTAGTCCTCCAGCTCCTGCAGAAGTGCCATGAGTTTCTAATAACCACAAGTGGTCAGGAGTTTTTACATCTCATCCACAAGGTGATATCTTAGGCATCCAAGTGCCTAAGATACAGTTCAGTACAAATATATAATCAGCGTTGATATGGGGGGGAAAAAACGTATACCCACACTAAACACACAGTACCACTTCCTGCAGAATACCTTGGCGATCTTCCATCCAAATACTACTGCCTAGCCCATCCCAGTCAACTTTATGAGATCAGACAAACTCCCTGCCCAAAGCAGCATGGTTGCAACTGCAAATAGCTTTCTTTGCACTTGTAGCACATCTCCTGAACAACCTCATTGTGAGGATTCTAAAAGACCTTCCAATCAAATACTGTATCTATCTACAAGCAATACTTGAACAGAAGTGGTGGAATGGTGTCCTGAGCTTGGGGTAGAAACCATTGATCCCAGAAGGGACACGTGATAGTGGTGGGAAGTGCCCTGCTTGCACAGCTCAAAAGATGTTAAATTAAAATAAGTAAACAAGTTGCAAATGCAGAATTTCTCCATCTGCAAGAACCAAACCATTGAGTAGGCTGAATTAATAATCTGTTTAGTGCTTACAGTACTTACTTACAATGAATACTAAGGAAAAGGGGAGCATTGTTCAAGATTTTAAACAGTGGCAAGGTGTGCGGGAAGAGAGTACAAACACCTGGAAATACAAAGAGCATAATTTGAAAGTATAAAACTGCATTTAGTGCTGAGAGGGGTGGAGATCAGAAACTAGCCCAAAGAAGAAATAGTTAACTTTTTCCAGAGTTCACCAGAGGGGGAATTATCTACTGGTTTCTTTCTTGACATCGGTAGTACACTGTCTGCATTTCTTCTTCCTTTCAAAGCCATGATTTAACATAATCTTCTTGTTTGATGAGACTTAAGAGAGAATTTGAATATTTAAAGATCATCAGTTAAGTGATGGATGGGAAGACAAGAGTGAATGGAAGTTAAAATACTGTTAATAATATTAATCTTACATTCACATTCAGCTGTCGATAACACGTGTCAACTGAAGTTTTTAGACCTTAGAGGTGGTCTGACAACAACCACTTTTTGTTTCCTGGTCGGTATTGAGATTTTATAATGAATACATTAAGAAAGATGAACTGGGGAAAAAAAGCTTGTATAGCTGATAATGGAAACAATGCTAATGGGAAAAGATCAGTAAACCCAGAAGCTATCTAGGATAATAGCGTAGGATGAATCAGTCTTAAACAAGGCACAAAAGAACTGGCTATGCAGAAACACCTGGCACTAGAAAACTGAATGTACCCTCCTTCTCCTGGATGAGCATCTCATGGTTTTTTTTGTTCTTCATTTGCCACAACAATTGCAACTCAGCCAGCGATCACTCCCAGGCTTTGCAAAATTGACAGACTTTACCTTCTGCAGAGAAATCTGCCAAAAATAATGCATCTCCTTCCTTCTTTTATTGAGTAAATTGGTTGATACCCAAATACTCATTTTCAGTCACTGTCCAAAATTCCCTGTTGTTTACTGAGGCTCTCCAGTTTGGACACACTTAGCAGCAAATCATGGCTTCTCCGCTTTAACGTTATATTTCCACATCAGCTTTATTTCAGTTTTCTTCTCAGTCAGTAGCTTTTTGTAATGAAAATGAAGAGAACACCCTGTTGGCCAGAGAAATGCTTGCCATTCTACAGAGCTGTTAAGTGGGGTAAGGAAGTGGGAGGCAAAGGGCCTAGTCTTGAAATCATTGTGCACTCAAAACTCCATTGAAAGTCAGTGGTAGCTTTGTGTACAAGATAGCAGGATTGAGCTCCAAGATTACATTGTTTACAGTTAAACCATATATGGAGCTACTGTGCACCTTTACAGAGGGGAGAGGGTGTGGAACCCCTGAGTACTATTTAAATAGTCAGTAAAGCTCATGGTATGGCAGCACAGTTCCTGCAGTGACTTTTTAAATAAATTTGCATGTCAAATAACTCTATACGGCCAATTTACAGCTATTTATAACAAGGTGAAACTTCAATGCAATATTGTTAGGCTGTTAATATTTCCATTACTGTTATATGGAAGATTTATTTACTTGAGAACCATAAAGAGGACGGAGAATATGGAAGGGAAATACCTGTCCTGTAAAAGAGCTGTTAATCTGATGTTAAACTTTTATTTATTATTATTAAATGTGTTGGATGATCAGTCTTGCTAATATTCTTACAGGTCACTTCTGTAATAATCATTTTTCTATTGTCTAGGATACCTGGAAAGCTTTTGGTGAGCAGGCTAACAGTTTTGTACTGAGTTGGCTGAGGTGTGGCTGTTACGTGCATATCTAGGTGCCTAAATAAAGGTGGACTGACTTTTAGACATGTCAAGAATCCACAGCTCTCATTGAAATTAGTAGGAGTTGCAGGTGCTTAGCACCTGGCAAACAGGGGCACTTTTACTTAGGATTCCAACTTTAGGCACCTAAGCTTAAAAAAGTTCACCACCTTTTATTTCAATTGCATTGATAGAACATGAGTATTGGGAATTTCAGTTTTGCAATTTTAAGTTAATTTACACATGAAATTTCAAGCCCAATAGCACAGATTTTTAATGAATCCATAAACTTTGGGGTCACACACTGTGACTGGAGAATTGTAAATATAGTACCAATATTTAAGAAAGGGGGCGGGGAGGAAAGTGACCTGAGAAACTACAGGCCGATTACTTTGGCATTAATTGTATTCAGGGTCTTAGAACAAATTTTGAAAGACAGAGTAAAGCACAGAGGTAAATGATAATTGGGATAAAATACAGAATGGTTTTATGAAAGGTAAATCATGTCAGACAAACCTGATCTCTTTCTTTGAGAAGTTAACTGATTTTCGAGACAAAGGAAATGCAGTAGATGTAATCTACCTGGATTTTAGTAAAGCATTTGATACAGCTCCACATGGGAAATTATTAGTTAAATGGGAGATTATGGGGATTAATACAAGAATTGAAAGGTGGATAAGGTACTGGTTAAAGGGGAGACTATAACGGATCATACAGAAAGGTGAACTCTCAGGCTTGAGGCAGGTTACTAGTGGACTTCCTCAGGGATTGTTCTTGGAACTCATCCTATTTAATCTTTTCATTCATGATCTTGGCACAAAAAGTGGGAGTGTGCTAATAAAATTTGCAGATGACACAAAATTGGGAGGTATTGCCAATATGGAGGAGGACACAAGAAGATCTGAAGGACCTTGACAACTGGAGTAATAGAAATTGGATGAAATTTAATAGTGCGAAGTGAAGGGTCATGCATTTGCAGACAAACAACAAGAACTTTTGCTATAAACTATGGATGTATCAGTCGGAAATGACAGAGGAGGAGAAAGACCTGGAGGAATGGGTCAGTCACAGGATGACTATGAGCTGCCAATGTGATGCGACTGTGAAAAAGGTTCATGCAATCCTAAGATGCATCTGTAGAGATAGGGAAGTACTGTACAAGGCACTGGTGAGACTTCACCTGGAATACTGTGTGCAGTTCTGGTCTCCTATGTTTAAAAAGATTAATTCAAACTGGAACAGGTACAGAGAGGGTCTGCTAGGATGGTCTGAGTAATGGAGAACTTACATTACGGGAGGAAACTTAAGGGGCTTGGCTTGTTTAGCTTAACAAAGGGAAGGATGAGGGGAGCTATGATCGCTCACTATAAATACATCTGAGGGATCAACACCAGTGAGAGAGAGGAGTTATTTCAGTTAAGGGCCAGTGCTGGATCAAGAACAAATGGATATAAATTGGCCATCAATAAGTTTAGGCTTGAAATTAGACAAAGGTTTATAATAATCAAAGGAGTGAAGTTCTGGAACAGCCTTCCAAGGGGAGTAGTGGGGGCAAAAAAACCTAGCTTATTTTATGACTGAGCTTGATAAATTTATGGAGGGGGTGGCATTATGGCATATGGGCCATCCATGACTGCTGTTAGCAAGTATCTCCAGTGGCCAAAGACGAGACACTAGATGGGGAGGGCTCTGAGTTGCTACAGTGAATTCTTTCCCAGGTATCTGGCTGATGGGTCTTGCCCACATGCTCAGGGTCTAACTAATCACCATATTTGGGGTCAGGAAGGAATTTCCCCCTGGTCAGATTGGTGGGACCCTGGGGGTTTTTTTCGCCTTCTTCTGCAGCATGGGGCATGAATCACTTGCTGGTTTGAACTAGTGTAAATGGTGGATTCTGTAACTTCAAGTCCTAAATCAGGATTTTAGGATTTCAGTAACTCAGCCAGAGGTTATAGGCCTTCTGCAGCAAAGGATGGGTGAGGATTTGTGGCCTGCAATCTGCAGGTCAGACTAGATGATCATGATGGTCCCTTCTGGCCTTAAAGTTTATGAGTCTGTGAGTGTTGCCAACTCTCACGATTTTTTCATGAGTCATGGACTCTCAGCCGGCAGTCTCATGATGACATGAGAGGCTCCTGCCCCCTTGTGAATTTCAGCCTGGCCGTCTCCACTTGCCTGCCTCCTGGGGAAGAGCAGCCAATCAGAGCTGCTGCAGGTTGCAGGCTGTGGTCTCTTCCTCTCCTCAGGAGCTGATGCTATTCTCCCAGAAGGGGGGAGAGTGAACAGAAAGAGCCCAGCATCTCCACACTCTCCTCATCTTCTGTGTGCAACAGGGCGGCTCCTTTGCTCCTGCTTCCCTGCAATGCCTGGCCTGAGAAGGGGGACGGGACCCTCTGCAGCTCCCCCATCCATGGGCCCAGGAGAGTGGAGTGAAAAACCTGTGAAACTGCAGGATAAGCAGATGTGAGGCAACAGGGGTGTCAGAACTGATTGGAGGAGTTGCGGGGGAAGATGTGGGGGCAGAAATGATCAGGAGCTAGTGGACAGACAGATGTGGGGGGATTAGGGGGAGCAGGATTGATTTAGGGATTGGGGCAGAATTAGTTGCTGGGTAGGGGGATGAGCAGATGTGGGGGTGAGATAGGGTGAACCACTTTGCTGAATGGAAATAAGGGAAAACCACATGAAAAATAAGGGAGAATGCTTTTATTTTACACCATTTCCTTTAGCATAGCATGTATTTTTCTCTCAAGTGTAAATTTCTACTGCCCTCAAGTATACAATGCAATTATCATAAGCTTCAATTTACTGTTTGAAATGGTACTTACCAGGTTTAATACATTTCAATACATCTTAAATAAGGGATGGGTGGTCACCCTCGGGGGAAAATCAATGAAATAAGGAACAATCTCTTGAAATAAGGGATGGATGGATGATCGCCCTTGGGGGGGCCAAAATCACCTTAATAAACCTGGGAGAGTTGGCAACACTAAGTTACCCACGCCCTGGGGATGGGCAGGGGGAGTTCAAGAATCAAAAGACGGCCCCAAAAGCACAGTATAATCTGTTGTAAAGATTGAATGATTTTTGGCCAATCTCATGGCATTTTGGTGTCTGGCTCATGACTTTTTGAACCTTCGGGGTTGCCAATACTGTAGTTAATCTGCCACAGACCATCACGGAGCCGCCCGCTCCCCCACATGGGAAGGCCAGCCCTGCCCCCACAGCTCTGACTGGTTAGGGGCGGAGCCCAAAGGAGCAACTGGCTTCAATCCACCTGGGGAGGCTAGAGAGCTGGTTGCAAATCCCACCCCTGCTTCCTGCTGCCAGCTCTTTTCCTTCTGGAGGATGGAAATGCCACTCTAGAAATCACCATTTGGGACAGCAGGCCCAGAGGCTGAGCTTTGGACCAGGAGACAGGCCCAGCCAGCTGCCTTGCTTTGTGGCCAGAGATGCTTGCTGGGCATTGGACGTACAAATCAGTCATGGCCCAAAGGGAAGGTGGTGACCTAATCTGGGCTAATGAACCAAGGCTGAAGGGCAGAGATGACCCATACCTGCTGATTGGGGGGAGGGGAAAGGGGGGGAGGAAGAGTGAGGGCAGTGGCTTCAGGAGATGTTACTGAGCATGCGCAGTACAAGCCAAGCAGCAAATCTGGTGGGGGGACATGTGACCCCCAAATACTCCCCCACACGTCACCTCTGCTGAAGGAGCTGTTTGGGCTGTTTGTTACTGAGGGAATCAGGGCTCTTTTGTTAAGCATCCTGGATTGATGTCATTGCACTCTCAGTCACAGTGCCCATCGGGGACACTGTGGTTCAGCTCGCCATGCTGAGAAGGGTGTGTGAATAGATCTGTGCATTGGAGTGGTTCCTGAGTGAATTCCTGCCTCCCCAAAAGTTGTACGAGGGATATCCGCCTGCAGGCAAGGGGAGTTTGGAGTAACCTACCTTTCAGAGAAGAGCTGATTAAATCGTCCCGCTTGGCAATGCTGTAGGCATCATTCATATATTTATTATGTTTCTTGCAGTAGTGCCCTAAAGGCTCCAATCAGAATTCAGGCTCCATTGTGCTAGGCACAATACAACACACAATCCCTGCTCCAGAAATCTTACAATCGCATCTAAGACCCGGCACATGAGTATGACAAACCGCTGATGAGAAAGGGAGGTTGGCGGTAAGGATTACAGGCTCACCCAGTGACATAGCTCAGTTGCTGCACAACTTGGTGTTTTCAGATCAACTGAATTTTTTGGTTTCTTGTGACATAAATAAAATAAAATAGGAGCTATCCCAGACAGCTGCCTAGCTAAGTCATCATCCTTTGGCTGATCCCTTACAGGCATCACAGCAGAAGTTGTCTTGAGGAGGGGCATCAGAAGGGGACGGGAAATGGGTCTGCAGATTAATGCAGGGAGGGCATTCCATGTGCAAGGGGTAGCGTGGAAGAAAGTGCACACTTATTTGTGACAAATATAGACAAATTGGCACTCAAGGCTGGCATCAGTGGCACAGCAAAGGAGGTGCGGTAGTGTAATAAGAGACAAGAGCAGATCAACAGGGAGGGGTTTTATTGGAGTCATTTTCAGGCAGTGCTTCCACATCATTAAAGCTCACCATGTGGCCTCAATAGCTGTGCCTTGTTTTAAAAGATTAAGCAATATTGCTGAAGGAAGGGTATTTGTTAATGTTTCCTTTAATGTAAACCAAAGAAGATAATCATGTCTATTTGCTGGATGAAGTGAGTATATCTCCACGCAGAGAATAACGGCATTCTGATTGCTTTGTACTTTGGAAGAATTTCCCTCTAAGACTTCTAGACTGAGAGAGTTTTTTTGTTTGTTTGTTTTAAATATGGCTTTGCTGGAGGGTTTGGGTCTCTTTCCACTGGACATTTTTTAGGTTGATTCTTTCTCATTATAATTTTCATGTGACTTAACATCAGAGGTGTGACTTAACATCTCCCTCAGAGAGCAGGTGCTGCATGGGCAGGTGTTACATAGCCAAGGGGGCTCAACCTTGTTCTGGGCAGAAGTTCAGTGTCCCAGTCAGTTCAATCACTGGCTTCTCTGCTGAGACTGGACAAGTGGTAGTAATGATGGTGTTTTTGGTGAATTGTTCTGCAGGGAGTGGACTGAAGCTACTGGATTCTTATAAGCCACTGAACAGCTATCAGATGTGATAATTTCAGGGAGCTGCTGTCCTGTGCTGGATTCATAGCAGTGACCAAGAGGAAAGCAATTCTATAACCATTTAATAATCGCGTACATCATTTACTCTGTCACTGATAGCTGACTCAGTGTATAATAACTGTCCTTACAACATCTAATCTTTTCTAAAGGAGAGATTTAACATAGGTCAGTTCTTGCTGCATTTTCATGGGTTTTACTAATAGCAGTATTATAGTGGTCAGTGGGATTAAAATCTTCCTACCGGTGTATTGGATCACTAGGTTTTGAATGCTGTCCAGTTTCCAAATAAGAGTAAAATATTGAGTACAGTCATGAATTTCTTAAGGGACAGAGTAACCGATTCTCTCAAGTTGATCTGATAATTGGAGAGGAGTGAAAAATCACCTGACAAGAATTAAACAGTTTTGAACTGAATTCTGGGGATATGAGAGGACTGTGTTGACTTGGAGAGAAATGCTAAGGTACGTGGCTTGCACCAGAAGCACACTGAGACTGTCTCCTTCTTTAAAGGCAATAGCCATGGGCTCTAGCAAGAGAAGAAACTTTAGAACACAAGAGGCAATTTTGCCTAGCCACTCTTTTTGAATAAAATCAGTGTGCAGTTAATGCAGGAATATAAATTCTGGCAGAAAGGCCTCCAGAACAGGTAGGTTTGTTTAATCACTTGGGTCAGAATCCAAACCACTGGAGAGTATAAAATGTATACACTACTGCCATTCACGTCAGGGAAAATGCCTTTTTCACGTCCAAAGAAGTAGCTGTGGCTGGCATAAAAGTAGCTTTGGCAAATCATAGGGCTAAATGTATTTCTCAAAGTTTGTTTAGTTCAGCTATGTACTGTTTTTCATCACTGTAACTTTTCAAGCTATTTAGCTAATATTTTACACCCAAAACTAAGTAGAAAAATGGGTGATGCATGTTACTATAATGGGAGCCCTATCTCAGTTCACCAAGCAGCCACTCTGTCATTGTTCAGGGCATCACCTTCTTCTCATTCAGATTCCTCCTAAAAATCACTTCTTCTGTGATGCCCATAAGAATACAGTAATATAGATCTGCCCCCCAACCCCTAAATTATCGCCTTCTCTGGGTTTCCCAGTATGTGTCTTCTATGTTTCTTGATTGATGGCTCTTTGGGCAGGGAATGTCTTTACTTTATGTTTTGTACTGCACCAAGCACATTGTCAATACTAAACTAAATGACTTACACTATTGTTACTACTTACTAGCTGTTTTCCCTCATAAAACCAAAATTCCTATGTGTAAGAATCAAAGCGTGTCCCAGTTTCAATAACGAGCATGTGGCTTTGCTTCTGATTAGGGACTAAGGTTCTCTAGTCATGAAGAGTCAAATGCAAAGCTATTTGAACCAACAGCCTTTGGGGGGCTCTAGAGTATTAACTGCCTCAGTAATTCACTAGGATTTGCTAATAGCTGTTTCCTAATCAAGATTGATTTCCATTTGGCATTGAAAATTATACAAGCCTCCAAAGTAGGAGTTTCTGCCTCCTCCCTCTGAAGCATGAAGTTTATAGTAGTAATCTTTCATACCGGGCTCTGCCAGCTTTGTCATTTTCATTGCATTTTTTGATTTTCTCTAATGTTGTCTCTTTCAGATACATTTAGGATTTGACTCTGAGAGACACTTCATCACCAAAGTGAACATTGGCAGCAGAGACAGTTTTTGGAAACGACATCCATTCATGTGATTAAAGGTAATATACTACTCATTTCATTGTCCTGTGTTTATTATTTATCACTCCAGTTTAGAAGCTGTTGCTGTTATCTTGCTCTCCCTTCCTTTCCTGTTTTTTCCTAAGAATCAAAAGACCTTCCTGGCATTTATCTCAGGGTCATATTTGCTCCTATCCTGACAGTCTGAAAGCCTTTGCTCTCAATTTCAGTCTTAGCTTTTTGTTAAAAAAAAAAGAAGAAAAAAAAAAGAAAAAAAACCTCATTGAGTCAGAGAGTGAACTATATGGTTCTGTCTGTCAACTGCAAAAATTTGGCAGTATCATACAGGGTCTCTTCCTGAAGCACAATGAAATATCTGAAACAGATGACTGTTCACCCTCGAGTTTGTCTGAGTGCTGCAAACAAATGCTTCCAGTGTCGGTACTGTAATCTTCTGGAATGGCTGTGCCGCATCATGGTCCCTCTCTTGAAACGTATTCTAGTGGCACTGGTATACAAACACGTAGTGGGTCTAATGCTGCTCTTGCACTCTGGTGTAAATCTGGATTAACTTCTTCGAAATCAACGGAGGAAGTGTTGATGCCAGCGAGAGGAGCATGAAGTCTGAGAACTCTACAGTTATTTGAAGATTCACTGGACTGTGACACCCTACATGATACCAGAGAGCCAGATACTCACAGAGTCATGAAATGCAGCTGGGAATTGCAAGGGGAGGCCAAAGCTGATTGATGACAGGTTTATAGAGGGGAACTAAAACCGCCATTTCAGTTCTTCTATCGAGGTACATGCAAGTACAAGTATCTAGCTTTCATTCATCTTTAATAGAAACGTATAGTATACGTACATCCAATTTAAGAGCAAGGTTCCTGGCAAGTTGCCAGTGATACTGAGCTATTTCTATCCCTGCCCTAGCTGCAGCCTCCATTAAACCAAGTGTACAACCATTTCAGAGTTGTTTAGATCAGAGCAGCGGCCCATCCAGTCTGATATCATATATCCAGCAGTGACAGGTACCAGATGTTTCAGAAGAAAGTGCAAGAAATCCTGGAATGGACAATACCTGCTCATGGGGAGATTTAGTCCTAATTTGTGGTGGTTTTTGCCCTGAAGTGTGTTTACCCTGTTTATGAAATATTAACATGTCTTATGTGACTGTGGATGTTCTTATTAGCCATATAAGTGTCTAATGTTTTTGAAGCTGAAGCTCTTCTTGGCCTGAGTGCTATCTTTTGACAGTGAATTCCACAGGTTAACGCCTGTGTAAAAAAGCAATTTCTTATATTGTTTTTAAACATAGTTATGACATTCTCTCTATGTATTCACTCATGTGATAAGAGGCTCATCATTTGTCAAACAGTTTAGTGCTCTTTACCCCACTGACCTTTTTAAGTAGCATCACCAGCAGAAAGACAAAGCTTGTTTGTTTGCTAGTGCCTCCAAAACGAAATTGGGACGGGATTATACCAACAGAGCATGGAATTGTTGCTGTGTCTTCATCACATTTAGTTTAAAATTTGACTGATTGCATTTGAGAGAATGTTCTCTGCATCTAGGTTTTTCACAGAAAAGCAAGAATAGATTTTGCTACTTTTTTAATTAGTACATTCTAGCTCAATTAAAGCCAAGGGAATGTAAATGTATCTCTTAATTCATCGCTAAAAGAATTTTAAGGCTCAGAGTAGGTGACTCATCCATTAGAACAGAATTTATTCCCTTTGTTTGTAAAATGCTGTTTATCACCTTGCTTTGCATTGCTATGGCTACTGTATGTCATTGGTGATGTCAGCACATAGAGTACTGTACATAAAATGAAATCAAGACCCCGTGTAAAAGAGTATGCAGTTCTTATGATAAATGATAAATTTTATGTTAATTACCTGTCATTGTGGTTTAGAGCTACTTATATAAAAGCAGCAATAAAACCCACCAAGATCACCTCAACAATAAAAAATTATTTTCTGTTAATATCATGTCACAGCCACAAAAGGTCTTTCAGATTCAGCAGTGCTAGAAATCATTCTCCAGTGTCCTGCAAGCGATTTCCATCTTTCAGCTGAATTGATGTGCAGCTGCATTTTCAGTTCTCTTATTGCTAGCTATTAATATTAAATACTTAGTTAAGTGTGTTACAAACATCACTGCATTCCCTAGACTATAGAGAGAGCTCTTGCTCTCCTTCAGTGTTTATAACCAGAGCTTGTGAACAATTAATCTATTTCAGTTAAAACCTAATTCCTTGCCAATTCTATGGCCCTACATTCTTTTCTGAAATGCATGAAGTACAATTACTTCTGCCATCCTATTGAACCAAATGCTGAAGGTCCATAGATTTTTTTGAAGGGAATGAACTGGACTTCAACAGCTTGAGTTCTGATTCACTAAGGCATCTTTTGTGACGCTGGCACGACAGTCTCCACTTTCCCAGCCAGAATAATTTATCTTAGTCATTGAGAAACAATGTGCAGGGCTTACCATGGTCTCAGGGAAGTACCAAGTCAGTTATTGACCAATAATGAGATTTCATTATGTCGCAGTGACATTTTTTTGCTTAGACAACTCGTTTAAATATATGCATAAGGCTATTGCTCTATGGAACAAGGGCAGGGAAGTGTTTTCAATACTGGATAGCAGAAGCAGAGTGAATAGCAAGGTGAAATGTCTGTCAATCTTCCTATCTCCTTAGGATGGGTCCAAGTCCCAGATTAGAGCCCTCATCTTGAACCTCTATCTATAATGGACAGAATCTGGAGATTCTTGAAAAAACTTGAAGATTTTGATGTGGATTTAGAACATCTAAGCTTAGGAATGCTCAGATTCAGGCTTTTGGTTCTGCCCACTGCAGAGATGATGGGCTTGATTCTGCTCTCATTTACTCTGCTGTCTATCAGAATAAACACCATTGAATTCAACTGAGCTAATAGCATATATTAGATCTAATCTGGCCAAAGAAATTTTTGAAGCCAGAGAATGCTTCTGCGATTTTGGTTCCGGCCCATGTCTAATCTCAAGTTTGTAGCAGATCTGTGGTTTGGTTTGGTTTGGTTTTAAAAACATGATTCAGTGGGATTTTACAATCCCAATGATACCATGCTGTTCTGTGCTGCTGTTAATTAAAGTAATTGTGAAGAGTTTTATATTAACTCCAGAGATTGTATGTTTTAGATTCATGGGGCAGTTGGTCACATGGGCCTGAAAAATGTTCTCCTTAAGATGTGTTAGTTTGTTGTTTTGTGTAGAAATAGTCTTAACAATGTAGGCCTCAGTTTGAGAGATGAGACCAATAGGACTAGTGGCATTTCAGAATGCATCAAACAGTCTTTGCTGTGGCAAATAGCAGAACTGTGTAACTGATAGTGCCGGCATTACATATTCTAAAGGAGTCTCACATAGTGAGTAGCTTTTCATTTGCTGAACTCTTAGTAGATAGAACTAAACACACTGGGCCCAATTCATCCAGGGCATAACTCCACTAAAAATAATGGAGTTACACCCAAGATGA
The DNA here is from genome assembly GCF_965140295.1 of Lepidochelys olivacea. Taxonomy (NCBI): domain Eukaryota; kingdom Metazoa; phylum Chordata; order Testudines; family Cheloniidae; genus Lepidochelys; species Lepidochelys olivacea. Next base: position 108,561,345 of record NC_140416.1, read on the forward strand.
TTTTAGCCCATTTTGTCGGTAGATCATACATTTAGATAATTAATTGGGAGATTGATTTATCTTTTGATGGCTGCAGTTTTCCTAATAATTTGTGTCATTTTCAGTCACTACCATATTTTTTTTCAGTAGAAGGACAAATATTTTATTTATAAAGCTCAAGTATGGGGAAAATCCTAATTGTATGGAAGTAAGTATAAATAATAGACATGCAGTAGACTAAGTAACTCACTGTAGTGAAGATCATTGTGTGACCATCTCCTTGCCAGTGTCTGGTCCCTCTTAGATCCCTCTATTTTCAGTTATGTGTGCTAGACAGAATCAGAAGAAAGCTAGGGCCAGATTTGCAAAGGCATTTAGGTGCCTAGAGATGCAGATAGGTGCTAGTGGGATTTATAGCCACACTTAAGCAGGTTAAGCACCTAACACCCATTGGTTTAATAAGATTTGGGGGATCGATTTGTCAAGGTGTTTAGGTAGCTAACTCCCATTGATTTCAACAGGAGCTAGGTGCCCAGATACTACCTTTAAAATCTGGTCCTACAGGCCTAATCAGCTTAGGTGCTTTTGAAAATCCACTAGGTGCCTATCTACACCTTTGAAAGTCTGGCCCCTAGACATCAAAACAATTTGGTTGAATGCAGTTAATGGTTTAGTAGGAATTATTGTGTCATTAATAAATAAATAAATAATAAAGACATCTTGTCATTGTAAGCGTCTGTCATTATAAAATATCACAAGTTAGTTTAGTTCAAGTTTGTTTAGTATTTCTTTGGGTACATATTTGCCTATAGATACAATCTATATGACCATATATTAATAATTAACAGGTCACTGTCAAGGTTGGCAGGCCCCAAACTAGCCTTGATTTCTTGTTATATGTTTCTCCTTCTCTGTTTTCCCCCAACACAAATACTTTGATACTTCTGCTTTGCAAAATGCTGCCCTAGTGCCAATTTTTCTATCAAGGAGTGTGGGAATTTGGAGTTTCTTCTCTAATCTCCCATTCAGAGGCAGAAGAGGGTTGACCACATAAACCCAGAGATGTCAGGACTAACCAGTAATAAACAGCTTGTAGATTTCTGCTTGGAATTCTGCTCACACTGAAAAGGACCATGTCATGTCTAGCAGCTGTTCTGCCAGCTCTTTCCTTTCCTATCTATCTAGAATCTGATACAATACCTCTCCCCACCTCTGACTGTACCTCCAAGAGCCATAAGTGCCAACCAGATGGACGGACCTCCAGGGAGTCTGTGGCGTACAAGAGGGCATATTGCAGCCCCCCGCCCCCCCCCCCATGGATTTGGCTCCTCATTTGGCAGTTTAGCAACTTCCTGCACCATATAGCAGAGTGTAGCATGTGGCCCAATCTTAGTAGTCCTGTGACTATGAGCAATAATTGTGTGTACAAAGGAGGTGTTTTAAATATAAAGGGAAGGGTAAACACCTTTAAATCTCTCCTGGCCAGAGGAAAAACCTTTTCACCTGTAAAGGGTTAAGAAGCTAGGATGACCTTGCTGGCACCTGACCAAAATGACCAATGAGGAGACAAGATACTTTCAAAGCTGAGGGGGGAAGAAACAAAGGGTTCTCTCTGTCTGTGTGATGCTTTTGCTGGGAACAAAAAAGGAATGGAGTCTTAGAATTTAGTAAGTAATCTAGCTAGATATGAGTTAGATTCTGTTTTGTTTAAATGGCTGATAAAATAGCTGTGCTGAATGGAATGTATATTCCTGTTTTTGTGTCCTTTTGTCACTTAAGGTTTTGCCTAGAGGGATTCTCTATGTTTTGAATCTGATTACCCTGTAAGGTATTTACCATCCTGATTTTACAGAGGTGATTCTTTTACTTTTTCTTCTTCTATTAAAATTCTTCTTTTAAGAACCTGATTGCTTTTTTCATTGTTCTTAAGATTCAAGGGTTTGGGTCTGTGTTCACCTATTGAAATTGGTGAGGATTTTTATCAAGCCTTCCCCAGGAAAGGGGGTGTAGGGTTTGGGGAGGATTTTGGGGGGAAAGACGTTTCCAAGCAGGCTCTTTCCCGGTTATATATCTGTTAGACGCTTGGTGGTGGCAGCAAATAAAGTCCAAGGGCAAAAGGTAAAATAGTTTGTACCTTGGGGAAGTTTTAACCTAAGCTGGTAAAAATAAGCTTAGGGGGGTTTTCGTGCAGGTCCCCACATCTGTACCCTAGAGTTCAGAGTGGGGAAGGAACCTTGACAGGAGGAAAAACACTGTTAATAAGTAAACAGATTTCAAGAGGTTATGTTAAAAGACAGCCTGTAACAAAATTATTTTAACAAGTGCAAAGCTGAATTTATCCAATTTGATTTTAATACTTGCAGCATGACAGAGGTGATGAACACACGGGAACCTGTTATGGAAGAAGGCGGCCCTTCTACCCAGGTAAGTTCAGCTGAATCAGAAAGTATTTTGTATTGCTTTACAAAAAACATATGCAACGTAATACAACTGGTAGCTTTTATACGTTAACCAGCAACCTAGATCAACTGACAGTAAGGGACACAGAAAAACAATGTCTAAAATATACTTGTAATCCTATTCAGTTTTAATTTTAAAAATGTAAAGTCTGTGATCCTGATCATTCTCCTAGTGAAGCCAATTGCAAAATTGCTATTGACTTGAATGGGAGGAAGCCTTGTTTCATGCAATAATAAATGTTCAGACACTGACAGGGCTACAGTACGGACAAAGAGTAAAGTTTATCAACAAGGCATAACATACTGTTTTTTAAAAAAAGTAGATTTTGCAAGTATGCGTATCATCTATTTCAGGATTAAATTAGGATTAAAGTCCTAGTCTCATCATACCTGACTCTCTGTCCCGATCTCTCCTGTCTCATTCCTACTCTCCTTGCCCAGTCATTCCCATTTTCTTGTCCCTAGTCTCCTTGCCCAGCCAGTCCCAGTTCATCCCCTCCTGGTTCCTCATCTGATCTCCCTCTCTCCCCGCATACCCTGGCCTCCAGTTACCCCACCATCCCACCCACATTCCCTGTCCCCACTGGCTCCCAATCCCAATCTCTTTCACCAAGCTCCTCGTCCAATCTCAGCCTTCCTCCTGCCTTCCAGGATTCCTTGACCCAATCTCTTTGCCCAGCCAGGCCCAGTTCTCCTCCTGCACGCTGGCTTTTAGTCACATCTGTCTCTCCTCACCACCTTTTCCCCGCTCCAACAGCTCTTAGTTCCTGTATCCTCCCCCAACCGGTATCACTTTTTCCCCAGCTGCCAGTCTCCTTGCCCAGCCAGGACTAGATCCCCCCATCCCAACTCCCACTCTTTCCCTCCAGCCAGCCTTTAGTCCAGTCTCCGTCCCCCCCACCCTTTGTCCCAATCTACTTTCCCCACCCCCGCCACTCTGACTCTTGTCTGCTCTGCATGCAAATCCGGCAGCTTCCTTCTCCACACTGGCTGGCCCAAGAAGGGGTCATTGAGAGTACACGAGAGAGACGCATTCTTCCTGCTCCCAGTTCAGGTGATCAGACCCAGAGCCAGCACTGCTCACAGGAGCCCAGAACTGCAATTGCAGGGAAAGTTTTGCTCGGCCCCAGGCAGGAGCATGCTCAGTGAAGATGGAATTTAGCAGCTAAAATCCTAAGTCTCTACTAAGCATGTACAAACTGCAGTTTTTCAAAGGTTTAATACTTGGGCAAATTTGGGCAGGTTTTCCCATAGAAGGCAAAAGGCATATGCCTCACACAGATTTCAAGTCCCTGCTCCAACCCATTTATAATTTTTCCCTAGCCCTATTCCCATATACAGCTGAACAATTTTGGCTGAAAATTTTCCAGAAAAATTCAGTGTGAGGCAGACATCTGAGATGGAGAATTTCAAACCAAATGGTTAAAGTTTGGCAAAGTTATAAGCAGCTGAAAATATGGTCATATAATGGGAGGTGTCAGGCAACCTTAGTACTAGGTGTGCTACCAACCCTGATTATAATAAGGAAGGGTCCAGCCATTTAAAGTGCATCTATTTTAGGGGTGGAAAGGTTTAACTAGAACAATTGTTAAACTGTTGAGCTAAAACAGTGGAATTTTCTAGTATACTGAAGGCCTTTATTTAATAATTTCTTTAGCAGTCTGTCACATTAAGCATGCTGTGTAACACTGCATCTTCAGGGAGCTTTAAAACACTAATTAATCCTCACAACACCACTGTGAGGTAGCGAATTATCATCCTTCCCATTTTACAGATGGGGAGACCTGTACAGAGGTTACAGTTACATATTTTATCTATCATAGCAGTGCCAAAAATGGTGCTTTCCTGACATACAGGAATAGACATCGCCTTCCCCAAAGAGCTTACATTCTAATAGAAGACATGATACGACACATGACAGCTGCCGCAACATTTGGGGTAACTAGGAGCCTGAGTGGATGAGGGTTACAAAAATAAGGTCATGTGGTTACTTAGTTATGCCCACTTTCTGAGTCAAGGCACCTGGTAAAATGCAGTTGTCTTGTGATTCATTTCCAGTTTGTCACGTAGACAGGACCTGAACCACGTTTTCAATGTTTTAGCCTCGTTGGGGAACATGGTAAAGGTCCTGTTTCTACTTCTAACTGGAAATGGGTTATAGCTGGGTCAGATAACAACCATGATGTAACTGGGTTCCCTGATTTAGTTATAACTCTAGTGTAGATGGAGGTGGGGGAGTGGGAGTGGAATTTGTGAGTTGCCCAGCATCACACAGTGAATCAGTGGCAGAGCCTGGAATTGAATTTGAGAGTTCCTGGCCCCCCAGTCCTTTGCTTCGTCCACTAGTCTCCAACTCTCCTCTAGTGTTATAAAGAGAAATTTAAATGTTGAGAAGAAAATAACACAATACACCTGTACTGACTTGAACATAGAAAAGCTGGGGAAGATCCAAGTGTAAGGCTTCAGCAAAGTGGCAACAATATTAACGTTGTATTAACATGCTGGAAGCGTTTGTATTTAATTTTCTTACTTTCCTAAGAAAACAAAGGATTCAAAAATACTATATGATCTACAAATGTTGAAAAGCAAAAGACAATTGTTGACAAGTTGTAATATATCCTTTGCTAAGAATATCTAGTTTTCAATTTAATATATGAAGCTTCTTACCTTTAAAAAAAGAAAAAAAGTTCTGTTTCTATCTTTGATTTCTATATAGTGTGTGACCTGGAGATTTAATGGGTCAACTAAAAATAATAACTTGAGCTGTTCTTTGGGCTATGATGGTCTCCATGGATGCCTGTTTTGCATGAATGTGCTATTAAATATTGAATTGTACCTTTTACAAAATAGCTCATCGAAATGTTGGCTTCTAAATAAACTTTCATGGCAAGAAATCATGAATAAATCACATCTGAGCAATAGTAGTGAAGGGCAAAGGATTGAAGATGTGTGATTTAGTAACACAGATGTGGTCTTGTGTCTTACAGTTCCTCCAGTGATTACATATGAATGTTAGACTAGTAGGCGACCTATATTGAAATGGAATTTTTTGCTTAACTCTTTTAATATTTTTATTAAATATGTTGGGTCACCCTAGTGATCACTAATTGCTTGCACAGCATGCTGGAGAAGTGTTGGATTCCTGGGCCCAATCTCTTACTCTTCAGACAATCAAGGATTGTCAGTGCATAGGACAATGCACATAGCACTAACCGGAGGGAATGCTTCTGTGAATCCCCGACAGTGATTACATCAGTCAATTAAGGAGCTGTGTCAATGGCATGCTATCCAGTACCTCTTGACTGGAGGTAGGGTGGATGGGACACACACTCTTTACAGTATGATGGATATTAAAGTAGAGTGGCAAATGGGGAGGATACCCTGGAGTTAGTTAGGAAGGAGGAGGACCTCTTCCCTATGAAGGCCTTCTGTTGTACTCACCATCACAGCCCGAATACAAAAAATATCAGTGTGTGCTATTCTGACTCACATATAACCCAGTATTTTATTAGGCTTTTCCAGATTCATGTGAGAAGTACCCCAAGCTGTCAAAAAGGTTGCCATCAATTGTGGTAGAGCCAACTGAGTCAGGGGAAGTTGAAAGTGGAGAGCTACGCTGGCCACCTGATGACCTGAAATCCATGGAAGACAAGAATCCCCTTGCTGACCAAAGAGTCTGTGTTCAACAGCAGCAAATGGATCTGGAAAGTATGAATTCATGATCTTCACCCTCCACTATACAAAAATGACATTTCCAGACAGGGTAATATGTTGGAATTCATTGCTGATATACAGAAGCCACTAAATGTGTAGTTAGATACTACAGGGACAGGTGCCTTCGAAATACCTGAGGTGAATATAGATCTGTTTAAGGAATGAACAATCAAGGTTAGCTGCTGAGCATCTGAAATGCCTAAAACTCAAGTTTACCACTGGTCATTCAGCTGGCTAACAGCCAGCTTATTGCACATTATTAGCACTTCACTCTGAACTGGGAAACAAATGTGTCAACAGTCATAATCCCCTTCTATTTATATATATAAAAGCCTAGAAGCAAAGTATTTAATAACTGTATGTTTCCAAAGCATCACTATGTCACTGAAACATGCATTAGTTCAACATACACGCTAACACATACATATATTAGGACTATTATGACTATGGGTGGTAAATATCTGGCTAAAAGATATAAACGTGTAAGGGTATAGTTCTTACATGAAGTCCTACATTCTGTAGATTGTTATAGATAGTAGAATACTTGAGGCCAAGAAAAAAGGACTGTCTTCTTAAACCTTTATGGAGTTTGCATTTAAATGCATCAACATTGGAATCCCAAACTGCATGCCCTTCTTACCCCAAACTCCTGTTGACTTCAGTAGGACTGCCTGTGAGAAAAATGGTTGCAGGATGGGGCTGCAAAATCTTTCTTCAGTGCACGCAGCCCCCCTTATCTCCAAAAATTGAGGAAGGACAAATAGTTCTGTTCTTGAAATCAATCAAACCATTCACCATGTCAGTCAATATGTTGGGATTTTAGGCTGGAGGCAATAGAAGAATATAATCCTTCTGTCTGCTCCAAGAGGAAATGTGAACATGATCTGTATTCAAAAATCTGGTCTGCACATCATGACCACAACATTTTTCTGACACTTGTACCTGAGGTCCTTAAGTAGTGGAAGGCCTAATACATTGGATATATAAGGCATGCTCCTGTAGTCCTTACTCAGCCAATACACTGCCATGACTTCAGTGGGCATTATATCTCAAACAAGAGGACTCAGTACTTCCCCATTTGCATAATATCAGTCTTCGGTTTCTGAAGTCACCTGTAAAGTCAAGTCACTGTGTAGTTAGTGTTTCTTATTTTGGATTTCACAGCTGGTTTGCAAGTACAGTTAATTACTAATTGCAAGTCTGAGCCCATAAATACACATCATCTGCTTCAGTGAACACAGTGAATCAAGTAAGGTTATCATAGTCATATGGGGAAATAAACACCAATGAACTGTTTCTTTACAGATATTTTAGCACATCCAGCTCCAGAAGTGGAAGGCAATACAGATAACACTGAAAGCAGAACTGAAAAGGATGACTAGGAACTCCACAGCCTCAGAAGTGAAACTTCATTGTGAATGTTGTTGAAAAGCTAACACATTCTGAAGACATGTTAAAGTAATCTGTATTTAAATCTGCAAAGGTTTTATTTAGTTAGTACATGGTAAGAAGTGTATGGGCTTTAGAACTGTTCTTTTGAACATTTAATTTTTCAGGCTGGGATTCATATTATTTGTTTAAATTTTCCTTAGGAAACAATGGGACACATTAGGAAATACATTCCAGTTACTGTGAGATCACAAAGTGAAAATGCTCACAATTTCAATTAGCACATTTTAGTGGATTCGCCTTATTGGAACCAAGCTGCTTTCAACAGCAGCACAAAGGGTTTGCATTTCTACAGAAGGAACATCTTAAAATCTAAAACCTTTCTTTGTTTTTAGCCATTTAAAACTAGCACTGTGATATTATGGACAATAGATTTAATATAATGTCACTCTTTGACTTTGTAACTTTTTGTATAGAGACACAAGTATAACATTTGCATACATGGCTACACAGAAATTGAAGATGACCTTTACAGGTGAAGAAAAGAGCAGTACTCTCCCTTTGACCAATCTGTGCAAATTCAAATGAACCAGCCTCTTATTAACAGTGTTTTAAACAAGGAGCAAAAGTCTTAGAAATGCTTTGTTGATGTACAATTCTTGAACCGGAATAGCTAGTCACTGGTGTTTGTGAAGTGAGACTGTTTATTGTAGATTTGATGGGGTTGACTGTGCTGTTTGTACACACACACTGCAGGGTCCAGATTCAGCCCTGGTGTAACTGAGTGTCATCGCCACCAACACCAGTAGAAATGGCCCCTGCTTACACCAAGGCTGAATTTGCCCCAAGATGTTAATAGGAACTGTTGTGATTATTCTTTCATTATGTTTAGTGTATCAAAAATAAGTAGAGAGGTGCAAACCATTCCGCCTCGACCTGCAAAAGTGGGGGACCACAATGGTATCAGCCTTCCTCTGGACTCTTTGAGGCCTTGCCACATGGTGTGAGGTCTGCGCCAGGGGAGGGAGTGAAGATAGGGCAGTTTCTGGTAGGAATGGGTGGGATAGTGCTGGGTAAATGCATATCCTCCCCCATCCCGCCCTGTCATCAATCAGCAAAAGTAATATGGGCTGGACCTGCATTAATCTCTTCTGCTAAGCTCTTGGGTGCAGCTGCAGCCAGGGGGAGGCTTTGGTAGCACAGCTCCCATGGAGCCATCTTCTGGAGGCCAGAGCTGGTGCTGGGACACAGGACCTCCAGGGATGCCCTGGGCTCCCCTGGATTCTCCATATCAGCCATGTCTGGGGATGGGCCCTACAGCCTTCTCTGGGGAGCCGGCTTTGCCCCCAACAGAGAGGAGCCTTACAGAGATTCCCTGTCCTTGGGCCCCATCCCATGGGAGGGGATGATCTGGGCCAGAAATATTACCCAGTGGATAGTGTTTGATGGAGGATATGCATACATTCAGCAGGATTCCACTCTTCAACTGACAAAAGCCTTGTAAACTATGGAATTAGAACTGTCCACGTCTCCGTCCTTTTCAGGACTGGATGGGTCCTGTATTTCCAGTTAATGTCTCAGACGGAAAAAGCAGCTTGTTACAGATTTAAAGAAATAATACAATTTCTTCCAGCATTTACTCTGTTTACTTTCAAGTGCATTCTTTTGTCCAGTAATAATTTTCTCTAGAGGAAGCTTTTCAGTGTGTGATGATCAATAAAATTTACTGGCCAGATGTGTTAATAAGATAATTTTATACATTCTTAGCCACCAAATTTAATATATTTACGTACAAAGAATTCTGTGGAATGAATGTTTATTAGTACAAAGGAAAGAGACTATTTTACTTCAAAGCAACATTAATGTATGTATATGTATATAGTTCACTATTTGGGGTGTTTGGGATTTGTGACCATTTTATAAGCAGCGTAGTATAGTTATAATGTAATATTTGGTTGAACTTTGCTCTTCAAACATTTATAACAGTCTGTTTTGCCTTTTGCTGTAGACTTTCATACCTTTTCTTTCACAAAATGAGATTGTTGGCTGGATGGGATTCTGGCTAAAGACTGTCCAGAATTCATAACAGTACCTGAAGCTTTGAGGAGGGCCTCATAGCCCTCTGCAGCGTCTGGCTGCTGACTCTTGTTAGCCCCTTCTGCCTGGTGGTCTTAGTGGCACTGCTCTTACCAAAAAAAAGTGAGAACAAACTCAAGATTTTTGTTTGAGTAACACATTGAGTACCCAGGGACCAGGCATGGATGCAGTGATAACACAGCACTGACAGGAGCAGGGCAGTGGGGCCTAAGTTGGTATGATCTACATCACTTCCACTATGACAGAAAAAACAAACAGGTAGCCAACCACAGCAGTGAGGCAACTGAGTGGGTGTGTGGCATGCTCTAAAATACTGGACTTTTGCTTTCCTTGTCAAGAATTTTCACAACAGCCTGGAAAAACCCTGAGTTTAGCTCTGAGAATTCACTGAAGTAATAACCTGCAGCTTTGCCCAACTGAACTTGGGGTGACTTGAAACATGCCACCTCATTTATTTTTCTTTTCAAAATGGAAAAACTTGATTATTCCCCAATATTCTCTTTCTGCTTTTGGACAACTTACCCTTTCTTACCCCATAGGGGCCATATCCTGTTTCCAGCTGAAGACAAAGGGACTTTCCCAGGAAGCACAAAAAACAAAACAAAACAAAAAACCCTAGGCATAAATTGGCAAGATAGCCACACAGTATTACTTTTTTCATTGAATTACATAGGACTACAGCCCATACAGAGTTGCTGTACTTTCTCATTTGTTCAACCTAATCATTTTCCTCTTCCCTGTTTCCTCTTTCATATTACTCCTTTTAAGCATTTTAATGGAAGTGAATGGATTCTTAAAATTAAAGCTTTCCACTAAAGCCAAATGGCCTCAGTTTAACAAAACTCACAGAACAAAAAAAAAAAAGTTTGTATTTTCCTGAAAGTAGGCCAGACACTCTAGAGAAAAGAGCAAGGTGGAAAGAGAGAACATTGTTTTTAAAAAGCAAGCCCTATTTCTTCAATTTGTAGGTCTATGTGTCATTATTTTGTCTCTGTACAACAGTGTTGTCTATCTGAAACTCAATGGTTATTTTGTATTTTTTCTGGATGAAAAAACTTTGTAGAAACTAAAAAAAGACCTTGTCATATTTTTCTAGTCTAGCTTATAGTATAATATTTCATGTAATGTGGAAAAAAAGTTTTATGGAATAAGACATTGTTAGATTTTGCTCTATTTCAGTTCTTTCCAATTTTGTAAAATGTCATCTGTACATAACATTCAACTACTGTATGTCCCATAGATGTATTACACAATTTATTAAAAGCCTATAATAGACCTATTTGAAGACCTGGTACATCAAAGACTTGCTTGAAAAATACAAAATGGCATCTGGGGGGGGGGTCTCATTTCCCATTCCGCATATAATACAGAAGCCATTTTAGTTAGTCAGTTAAGCAAACTCATGCCCTGCAAACTGAATGTTCTCACGTTGTTTTTTATGCAGTTAATGGCCACTTTCCTCTGTATAAACTATTCTAAATTCAATTCCAGTTCCTTATATACAGTATTGACCATTTCCCCTCTTTTTAATAGAGCTGTTCCTAGACGAGGGAACTCAGAATTCATGGGTTATGTCTTGTCTTTAAAATTATTAAGGTTTGTATTTCTCTTATTCAAGCAACCTTCTTAGTTCTGTTGCCCTGTGTTGCATGACACACTAGCAATAGGCCAGCTGGCTCATTTTCATTCATCTTTTAATACAGTGCACATTTTAAACACTTGTTTGAAAGATTGTTGTAGAGCCCAATAGGGACTAACATTACTGGAAGTTCTGTGCTTATGCTGGAAAAGCAGCATCATACAGCAGAAAAGATGAAAGACTGGGATAATCCATCATGGAACAATGTTTTCCAAAAATGTCATGTTACCAAAAGGATAAAGATCATGAAACTTGAGCGCTGGACTCTGTCAATCATGCTTACAATTATCGAGAGATTCTATTTAAAAAGGAAGCAGGAGAGGTTGTAACATTTTGTGGTATGTAGGTCAGTGAAGCGGAAGATATATAGATATCCTGCAAATGATAGCTTTTCCTTAGAAAAGACTGGGATTTACTTTCTGGCTGTTCTATGCTAGCTTGTGGCATAGCACTGGGGAGGCTGCCTGCCATCTATTTACATGCTTATGTGGCCCCCATCGTGGTAGTACTTCAGCAATTCACAAACTATCTAATTTAGGCTCCAAACAGCTCGCTCCCCACCCCCCACCATATTCTCTCCAGTTTATAGATAGAAAACTGAAGAACAACATCTATTAAGTGACTTTCCCAAATTCATCCAAGAAGCCTGTGGCTGAGCCAGGAATTGAACCCAGTTTTTTGAAACCCAGTTTATCACCCAGTGCACTAGACCATCCTTCCTACTGCAACACCTGAAAAGCAGGTACCTGAAATGACTCAGCATTGGAGAGCGCGCTCTCTCTCTCACTCACTCACTCAGTGGTGTTCATACACTTGAGAAAACTCTATAACCCAGCTTGCTTATCCTAGAAGTATCCGATTTCAGCAGGTGCCCCCAAATGAACTTTATGCAGGTACAAGTAGATTTGTGCTGTGCCATGATTCTTATTGTTACATTTCAATGTGTTGGTCTAAGGACAATGAGTAGTTTACCATTAATTAGGATGAAGCATGAGGACAGCATTATACTTTTACCAACCTACCCAATAGATATATTTAAAAAACTAACTAAAATCCAGCTCCAAGTCTCAAATCTGAAAAAGATTTGGGGGGTCACGTGGATAATCAACTGAACATGAGCTTCCAGTGTGACACTGTGACCAAAAGCGATCCTGGGATGCATGAACAGTGGAATCTCAAGTAGAAGTAAAGAGATTATTTTACTTCTGTATTTGTCACTCGTGCGACTGGTGCTGGAATCCTGTGCCAGTTCTGGTGCCCACAATTCAAGAAGGATGTTGATAAATTGGAGAAGATTCAGAGAAAAGCCATAAAGGATTAGAACACATGCCTTATAGTGACAGAGCCAAAGAGCTCAAGCTATTTGGCTTTAACAAAGAGAATTAAGGAGTGACTTGATTATAGTATATGTGTGTCTACATGGGGAACAAATATTTAATAGTGGGCTCTTCAGTCTCACAGAAAAAGGTGTGGCATGATCCAGAGGCTGGAAGTTGAAGCTAAACAAATTCAGACTGGAAATAGGGTGTAAATTTTTGACAGGGTAATAAACCATTGGAACAATTTACCAAGGGTTGTGGATCACTGACAATTTTTGAGTCCAGATTAAGTGTTTTCTAAAAGCTATGCTCTTGGAATTATTTTGGAGAAGTTCTATGGCCTGCGTTATGCACGAGGTCAGACTAGATCAGTGGTTTCCAAACTGGGGTTTGCAAAATGTTACAGGGGGTTCTCTGGGAAAAATTCCATAATGGCGGACGGAGCTGTCCCTAGGGACCCTGGGCAGCATGGGGCCAGCAGCCTGGAGCTCCTGGACTTCCAAGAGCTAAGCAGATCAAACCAAGCATATCTATCACACTGAGGAGATTTAAACTTCAAGACTCCTTATAAGAAATGGAAAGGGAGGTGGATATTTTTTGCTGTTTTTAAAATTAAATAGGTAGCTAGTATTGTTTTTAAAATTATTATGAAGAACAAGTTTAAGCTTTGTTGTAATTTGTGTTGTTTGCCTGGACTGCTCAAGACCTGAATACTTGTGTAGGAGGAACTCTTTGAGTTGGCTTCTTAAATACTTTCATGCTGTTTCACATCTGATACTCCTTGATGAAACATAGGAGCCTTGTCTTATAACAGGCTTATTCAAAGTGATACAAGCTACAAAAGTGAGAGCTTGGAAGAGTGTTGCCGTTTTCATAATGTAATAAAAATAATGATAAATAATAATTTATAATAAATAGTGTGTAATAAGCATGTCATAAAAACAAATGTTATATTTCCAAGATCACTGCTTTTATAATTTATACTCAGGTAAAGGAGAAAATCCCTGGAAATATTCATTTTTAGGAGGGGGGTTCACGAGCCATATATTAGGAGGGGGGGTTTGACATTTTAGTTAAAGAGGTTCACAGGTTGTTAAAGTTTGGGGACTAGATGATCACAGTGGTCTCTTCTGGATTTAGAATCTATGAAATTCATGTAATATTAAGTGCTACCATTTTCATGAATATTTATTCAGCCTTCTACTTATTGGTGTCTCCTCTCTGATGTATGCTTCTTGACATTTGTATGTGAAGGCTAAAACACCTCTTTCAAATGAAGTGGCCTTTATTTAAGGCACTGTCAGGAATGGATCATCTGATTGTTGTGATGCATTGTGCTAAAAGGTGCCGCATTGTGCTAAAAGGTGCCACTTTTGTATCAAACCACATCCCATTAACCTCCATACAGAAGAGATCTGGCATAAAACATTTGGAAGTACGGGAGAATCCTATGTATCTACAGTCATACATTTTAGCCCAATGTATTTCACATGAGCAACACATCTGACATCCCCTATTTGTTAGAAATTTGTCCTGAGTTTAATGAAAGTTTTTTATCCTATATCATCAGAACCTCATTTGGTGCTTACGATCTTTCAGTCTACAATCCAGCATAAAAGTCAATTTTCTACTGTATGAAAACTCTTATATTTGTTCAGAGGAGTGACTCCCATGATAAACAGCATATTCCTCAGGTTCACAGTATAGAGCTGCTGCTCATATTCTTCTTGCCTGCTACAGCATAGATTGGAAGAACGCTCTTCTTTATACTTTGGGAAAATACAATAATTTCTTACATCCCAGGTACAGTATCTAGATTCCAATGAGCTCACTTGTGCCAACAGGGACTCACTCTGGGGTATGTTAAATGGGCTTCGTCGTTTGGTTTTTTTTTTAAGCTCACTCAGTTCTGGACGTTTGGATTTTCAACTAGGGCTTATCTACACTACCAGCCAGATCGACAGGCAGCGATAGATCCAGCGGGGGTCGATTTACCATGTTTAGTATAGACGTGATAAATCGACCGTCGATCGCTCTAGCATCGACTCCGGTACTCCACCTCAACAAGAAGCGCAAGGGGAATCGACGGGAGAACTAAGTACGTTATTCATGTAGTTGAAGTTGCTTAACTTAGATTGATCTCCCCCATAGTGTAGAGCAGCCCTAAATGTCTCCTTTCTTCAAAAATTGTCAATTTTTTGTTGAAAAACAAAAAGTTGAAAATGTTTCAGTTTTTCAATAAAAAGTTGAAATTTTCTTAAAATCTTGACGAAAACAAAATTTGTGGCAGAAAAAAAAATCCCCAATATTTTCCAACTAGCTCTATCAAAAATCTTTGTGATCTAAGAAAACTCCGGCCTGTCTTATATCACATAACTAAGACTGATGAATAGGAATCCAATTACATGGAATCTTCAGCCAAGCAGAATTATTATCCCTCACCCCAGTCTCTCTTATACTGTCATGCTCACTTTGAGGCTCTGGACCTTCCATTACAAGGGACATGTGTACGTTTTCACGCCCTCTGACAATTCACACACATAAAGCATGGGATTTGTTTAAAATGCAAGCAATTGTATTAATTCCAACAATTGGTCAGGGATATGAAATCAAGCCAAAGCTCAAGATTGTTTTTGTTAATGGATGTGACAACCTTTTTGTATGCACTGGTGATTTAATTTATAAATAACATAAAATACCAAGGA
This sequence comes from Lepidochelys olivacea, assembly GCF_965140295.1. NCBI lineage: Eukaryota > Metazoa > Chordata > Testudines > Cheloniidae > Lepidochelys > Lepidochelys olivacea. The sequence goes on from NC_140416.1 coordinate 108,576,646, forward strand.
CTTTTCATGTTTTCTAACATACCTGATGCATTCGAATACTATACAGTACATGTTACTTTTTTAATATGTAGTGTTGGCAGGAGAGCTCATGTTCAGCCAAATGAGGTAAATTCAATATGGGCCTGAATGCTGCCCTCAGCTTCTATGGGTGGAGAAGAGCAGAACCCAGCAGATCTTGACTGGGCAGAATGGGTGACAGAAGGGAATTGCCTCCATGGCATGGTCTCCACTTTGCCTGCACTTGCAGGTTTTCAGATGTGATGAGCGTCCACAGCTCCCATTTATTTCAATTGAAGTTTCATGGTCTCAGGACGAAGGAAAATAGACTCAAAGGGCAACTTCCACTGACTATCAGCGTGGCTGCAGCCAGCAAGGTGGCTGCCATTTGCCTAAGTCTATCTGCATATGGGAGCGAAGCTGCTCTTGATAAACCATTTCTCATTGTTTTCAATGAGATTGAAGCCATGCCAACAGGCAAAATGGCTGCCACTCTATAGTTTGTTTGGACAGGATGCAGGGATTGTGAGGAGCAGCAGAGACACTGTGAAAGGTGCATGGGGAAAATGAGGGGGAGCAGGAGGTAGTTTTAGGAGGAATGGGGTGCAGGGTGTTGAGGGGTACAGAGGATAGTGATGGGCAGTTGGATAGCAGCTCCCACAGCCTGGAGGTAGTGGTGGGGAAGGGAAGTCCCCTCTGAGCAGCCAGGGAAGGCAGTATTGCCACTCTCACAAACTGAGCGTGAATCGCAGGATTTTGGTGCCTGCAACAAACCTGCCCTGCGACTCAACGCTGACTTCATGTGCAGCCTTAGAGCAGACAGAGTGTCCTGGGGTAGTGGGAGGCAGGAGAGTTGGGCTGTTGGGTGAAGACAGTAAAAGGAAGTGGAGGGAATTTCCACTAGCTTAAGGATGAAAAGCAGGTAAGTAGAGTCTCCATATGAGCAGCCATTTTTGTGTGCATTATAGGTTATTTTTTCAGCCTGAAACAGGCTCATGGGCAGAGGAACAGAAGGGAATTAAAAAGTCAAGAGACAAACTAAAAAATGTGATTTGATTTTTTTTAAAATCATTAATTTGGGGGCCAATCACATTTTTTGAAGGTCTGACTCATGATATCTGATTAGGTTGGCAATATTGTGTTTGTGAGGTGCCCAAATGCTATAGTGATGAGTCCCGTAGAAAAGCCTATTAATACATAACTTTTTTTCCAGTGCCTCATGATATACAGTGTAAGTTATTCCAATAACATAAGTTGCCTTGGGGCTGCAGGATATTCCCTCTTTATCAAGGGCCTGGCTGCAGATGTTGAATTGGTATGACTAATGGTGATCAGTGAACCAGTACTTTTGCACATCAGCTACTATCTTGTATTCCACAATCTGTTATTCATTTTTACAAAAACTAAGGTTCTCTCTAAACTTATGGCTAGAACAGCACTGCTGCGATCAATGCAATGGTGTCGATTTAGCAGGTCTGGTGAAGACCCATTAAGTCTATGGCAGAGTGCTCTCCCATTGACTCCTGTACTCCAGCTCCCTGAGAAGAATAAGGTAAGTTGGTGGGAGAATGTCTCCTATCAACACAGCACAGTGTAGACACCGCTGTCAGTCAACCTAAGTTACGTCGACTTCAGTTACATAACTGAAGTAGCATAACTAAGATTGACTTACAGCTGTAGTGTAGACAAGCCCTAAGTCTCTAGTCCTTGTAGTTGTGACAAAATGTGAAGTGCATGTAACAAATACACAAATATCTGTCTGAATCAGCAGAGAACCTGAAACAACACCTCTGAGAGATATGAACTGGCATGTTATCATTGGGTTTGAGTTAATTTTCAATATCAGTGTTAATTCTAGCAGAAACAACCAGTAAAGGTGCTTATCCCTCCATCGCAGACATCTTTCCAGAAAACCCAGCTGTCCCCTACACAGCTGCCCAAATCTCAAGCTTCCTCCCTGATAAGTTCTACAAGGCAGTTACGCCTTGGTAACAGAAAAATGTTGACATGTTAAATACTGAAAATATGGAGCTAGCATAAAATAAACTGTATTTAATATCAACAACAACAACAGAGGCTACTGAACTTACTCTGGTCTTCATTTTTAGAAATCAGTCCGTGAAAACCTCTTTAGTGAATTTGCCACAAAATTTAGTCCCACTTGCCATGAAATACATTGGCCCATCACAACAGCATAGGTTTCCTCTTCTTCCTGCTTAACAGGAGAGCTCCATCCACTACCCTCCTAATTCCTTCCCCAAACACATACTCCCCAGATCTGAACACAACTACTCAACACCCTTTACTCATTGGACTGAGGTTTTGGGCACAGGTGGGGGTGGAAAGAAAGTTATGAAATCTAGGACCTTGCCTTCAAGAGGCCACAACCACACAGTCGGTCCCAGATTTGCTTGAACTGGTCCTGGTAGTGCGGACTTGATCAGCAGCACAAAAAGATAGGCCCTCTTTCCCTGCAGGTCCCTCAGGTTAGGAGATCATACTTCCTGCCTCCTTTGCAGCCAAAAATCTCAAGACAACATCGTGGGTATATCTACACTGCAATCAAAGGTGTGGTTACAGCACTGATTGGCACACCTACACTAGATTATGCCTTTGATTGCAGGGTAGACAGACTCCATAAGGCAAATGTGAGGTTCCAGGTTGCTATGGATATCTGCGAAAGATACTGTTTATTAAGAGGTCAAATGTCAAGGGAATGAGGCTTGTTTTCATACTACCTTCATGTAAGATAACATGGGGATGGTCTCAGTTCTGCTGCAGCAGACTTGGGCATGGAAACTCCCTCTCTTGGGGGAAAACAACCCATCAGTTTGTATGACACTCCAATTTTCCCCCAACTCTGTGTTGTAGCATGTACAGTGTTTGCCCAGTAGTAGCACTCCAACAGCATTATTCACATACCCTATGCCATGCCTCCCGGCATGCCATTGAAATAATGGACCTGATCCTGCATGCATTGAAATCAATGGGAATTTTGCTCACAGTTGCAATGGGAGCAAGATTAGGCCCAACTGAAGCCTGGGGTACAGCACCCTCGGGAGAATTCAGTGCTTCATAGAAAAGTGATAGAACTAGGGTGACCAGATGTCCTGATTTTATAGGGACAGTCCCGATATTCGGGGCTTTTTCTTATATAGGCGCCTATTACCCCTCACCCTCATCCTGATTTTTCATACTTGCTATCATGGCACCCTAGATAGAACAGGAGAAAAAACAAAACAAAGCACTAAAAACAGCACCCCCATCAGACTTGAGGCCAAATCCTCCTGTCCATCTCACCAACATAAATCCAGAGTAACTGTTGACTCAATGGAATGACTGGAGCAGAATCCGACCCTAGGTTTTTACATGCTATTTACAAAAAAAAAAAAAAAAAAAAAAAGACATTATGGGGTTTCCCCTCCCCTCCCCCTCACTACCAATCTCAATTTAAACCTTTTTCCTGCCCCATGTTAGCTGCCATTTTAACACTACAGCTACATTCAGAGTCCTCTGTTACTTTTAACAGCCCAGTTGCATGTGCTCTATACGCACCTCAATTTAAAGCAAAGACTCTGAAGTGTGATTGCAACTGAGGAGACGCAGCTGACTCCAGTAGTTTACATAAAGACTAAGGTGGTGCTACCTATTTTTAGTAAGGCTGGGTTAAATAAAGTGACTTATTCATCTGTGAGGTTTTAAATGAATTCCAAAGAGGACAAAGAGACTTGTGTCTTTTCTCCCACCCATTTTTTCAGCCTAGTTTCTGCATGCAGAGCTAAATCCATCCTGACTTGTTCCAAGAGCGAGTCAAAGTAAGACTAGAAAATGATTTGCTAGATCAGCAGGAGCCACCGTTCTGCTGGAAATTATCTATGTATTTTCATATTCATTATGAGGAGAGAGGAAGTAATTAAAATAATACAAAGCATCAACACACAGGACCAAAAGACTTCAGTGGAATTACTTTGGACTTAATGCAGTGTAGCCAATATACAAATTTGGCCCATTGGGTCCCAAGGAAATAAAAAATGAATAACATTTTATAAGGTTATTTCAAACCCTGCTCTACATAAATGTTGAAATAAGCACAGCACATGATTACTGTTAGCATGGTAAGCCCCTGTCCCAAGGAAGGCAACTCTCTGATAAAGTACAGAGCTACTGCATTTTTTTAAAGCTTTATTTGTTTGTATTAGCAGAGCATTTGCTTGTCCATGCAAAAATAAAATACATTTGGTGAGAAGTTCAACCTGTTGGAGGTTTTTATTGTGCTGAATACTAGATAAACAACATTAGATGTGTAAAATTCATTTCAGTTAATAAGAACTGGTTTCACTCTAAATTTAACCAGATCACATGTTCTTAATTATTAAAATCAATTATGAAAATCTAAAAGGAATCCTACATAAAGTGGAAACATGGACAAATTGCTACGGATGAGTACAAAAGAATAGCATGAATATGTAGGGGCAAGAGCAGAAAGGGTCAGGCACAAAATGAGTTACACCGAGCAAGGGATACAAAAGACAAGAGGTTCTGTAAATACATTAAAAGCAAGAGAAGAAAGAAAGTGTAGGTCCACCACTTAACAGGAAGGAGAGCTAATAACAGATACCACCAAGAAGGCTGAGCCTGGTGTTTAATACCTATTTTGCTTAAGTCTTCTCTAAAAAAAGTTTTTTGTAACCAGATGCTTAACACAATATTAACAAGCGGGAAGGAACGCAAGCCAGAATATGGAAAGAACAGATTAAAGTATATTAGGTAACTTAGATATATTCGAGTTGGCAGGGCCTGATGAAATTCACCCGAGAATACTTAAGGAACTAGCTGATGCAAGCTCGGAACCATTAACGAGAACTCATGGAACAAACTAAGGAAATGTGGTCTATATAAAAGTACTATAAACTGTGTGCATAACTGGTTGAAAAACTTTACTCAAAGAGTTATTATCAATGGTTTGCCCTCAAATTTGGAAGACATATCTAGTGGGGTCCTCCAGAGGTCCACCCTGGGACTGGTACTATTCAGTATTTTCATTAATTACTTAATAATGGGGTGGAGAGTATGCTTAAAAAAACCTGTGGATGACATCAAACTGGGAGAGGTTGCAAGTGATTTAGAGAATAGAATTAGAATTGAAAGTGAGCTTGATGAATTTGAAAATTGATCCGAAATCAACAAGATGAAATTCAAGTACACACTGCTGCATTTAGGAAGGAAAAAGTCAAATGCACAAATACAAAATGAGGAATAACTGTCTAGGCAATAGAACTGCAGAAAAGGATCTCTGGTTTATAATGGATCACAAATTGAATATGAGTCAATGATCTGATGCAGTTGTGAAAAAGGCTAATATCATAATGTATTATCAGAAGAGTTGTATGTAAGACCTGGGAACTGTCCTGCTCTACTCAGCACTGGTGAGGCCTCAGCTGAAGTACTGTCTCCAGTTTTGAGCACCACATTTTAAGAAAGATGTGGACAAACTGGAGACAGCAGGCCTGCCAACAGCAATTCTGGGCCCCAGGGCAGAAGAGTCAATGGGGCCCCATGCATGCACAAGCCGTGCCCGCGCGGACGCAGTCCGCCTGACATTTGGGCCGTGCTGCACCTGTGCTGGCTGGTGCCCAGCGAGCTGCCAGCTGTGCTGTTGGACGCACTCTTCCGGCACAGCCAGGGCATCCACATGCCCACCCAGTCGGGTTGCCTACTGTCTAATTGTGCAAACCCAAAGACCTTTGCCCAACCCCTGCCCTGCCCCTTCCTTGAGGCCACGCCCCTGTCCTGCCCCTTCTCTGAGGCCCCACATCCTGCTCACTCCATCCCCCCGCTCTGTCATTCACTCTCCCTCACTTTCACCAGGCTGGGGCAGGTGGTTGGGGTGCAGGAGGGAATTTGGGTGCGGGGTGTGGGCTCTAGGCTGGGGCAGGGGGGTCGGCGCTTACCTCGGGTGGCTCCCGAAAGCGACCGGCACACGCCTCTGGCAGCGACTCCCAGGTGAGGGGCCCAGGAAGATCTCCGTGCGCCGCTGCATGCAAGCACCAGCCCTGCAGCTCCCATTGGCTGCAGTTCCTGGCCAATGGAAGCTGTGGAGTCAGCACTTGGGGTGGGGGCAGTGTGGAGCCTGCCCTCCCAGGCGCTGTAGGACCGTTCTGGAGGCTTCCGGGAGCGGCACAGAGTGAGGTCAGGCAGGAAGCCTGCTTTAGCTCTGCTGTGCTGCCAGCGGTGGCAGTGGCCGGAGGCCCCTGGGCCCTTTTAAATTGTCCAGGCCCCTGGGCAATTGCCCCCTTTGCTTCCTCTCCTCCCCCCGTCGTCAGCAGGCCTGGGAGACAGTGCAGAAGAAAGCTACAAAAATGATAAAAGATTTAGAAAATCTGACCTATGTGAAAAGGTTAAAAAAACTGGGCATGTTTAGTCCTGAGAAAGAAGATTGAGGGAGGAACATATGTCTTCAAGTGTGTTAGAGGCTGTTGTACAGAGAACAGTGATCAGTTCTCCAGATCCATTGAATGCAGGACAAGAAGTAATTGGCTTAATCTGCTGCAAGGGAGATTTAGGTTAGATATTAGGAAATACTTCAAAACTGTAAGGATAGTTAAGCACTGAAACTGGCTTCCAACAGAGGTTGTGGAATCCCCGTCATTGGACGATTTTTAAGAACAGGTTAGACAAATACCTGAGATGGTCTAAATATACATGGTCTTGCTTCAACACAGGGGGATAGACTAGATGACCTCTTAAGGTTCCTTCCAGCGCTACATTTCTATGATTAAGCAATTTATATGTGATCATAATACCCACTAACATCGGGCCTCGGTCACCATAATAGTTTAGTACTTACAGGTAACACAGCTGAACCTTTACGTCAAGTGATTTAGACTCTAAGCTTCTTGGGGCAAGGGCTGTCTTTGTTTATGTTTGCACAGTGCATGCACAATGGAGTCCTGGTCTATCACTAGGGCCCTTACCAATTGCTCTGAAGGCAGCACAAAAGTGAGGGTGGCAATCTTGGGACCCCTCTACAACAACTTTGCAACCCCACCCCCAATGATCCCATTTTGGGTCAGGACCCCGAGGGTTACACCACCCTATAATTTCAGATGTAAATATCTGAAAACGTGAACAATTTTAAAACCCTCTGGCCAGGACATTGACCAGAATGGACTGTGAATTTGGTAGGGCTCTATCTATCACTATCCTTAGGCAAATAAATAACTAAGTGGTAGAGTGTATATTTGGGGACGAGCATCCTGGGTTTTAACCCTGTTGATGGCTATAGTGTCTGGATGTACTGGACCAGGCTGGGGTTTAGTACAGGAACACAGCACTAGAGAGCAGAATACCCATTGCAGGAAATTCCATTCTTTTAGTATTAAATTGGCGCAACAATTTTCCAATAAACTAAACTGTCAGACTAACTCCTGGCCAGCCCAAGGGAGGAATGTCAGATCAGGGTCTGCAGTCTATGGGGGGAGAGTGCACTCCCCCATAAAGCAGAGAGCTGCGCCCAGTCCTCCTAAGCCACAGGATGGGTTAGCCCACTGGCGGAACTCTGAGGGGAAAGAAAAAAAAAAAGAAAAACAAAACAATCAGCAGGAACCAAGCTGTGGAGAATGAAGCTCAGGCCAGGAGTTGCCTTCTGATCCATCTCCCAGATGTGTTTCCTCCCTCTCTGGTCCTCCTGCCAGAGAGGGAACTGGAGCCGGTCTGTGAATTGCAGTGCTTGCAGGAGATACAGGCCCCTCCAATGAGTGGTAGTCCTGGCTAGCTGGTGCGTAAAGGCAACCCTGAATGAGGGACACCTTCCATAAATACTAATGACATTTTTAGTAAACACTCTGCTCCCTGGACCCTACAAAGGCCTCTCCTCTAAGCAGGGCCAGCCTAAGGGGCGGGCCACCCGGCTCCATGGTCAAGGTGGTGCCATGCGGCAGTGTGCCCTGCCAGTGTAGAGTCAGAAACTGCTCCAGGTTGCCAAGGAGCACTGTGTGGGAGGGCACCCAGATTTTTCCCTGCTTCCTCCTCACAAAGGAACATGGGGTGGGGTGGCAGGGGGTTGGAAGGAGGTGTGGGGTGTAGGCTCCGGGTGGCAAGTACTTCAGGTGGCTCTCTGGAAGCGATGACATGTCCCTCAGCTCCTAGGTGCAGGGGCAGCCAGGTGGCTCTGCGCTGTGCGCGCTGCCTCTGCCCACAGGCACTGCCCCCGCAGCTCCCATTGGCTGCAGTTCCTGGTCAATGGGAGCTGCAGAGCCAGTGCTTGGGGCAAGGCAGCACACAGGGTCCCCTTGGCTGCGCCTCGGCCCAGAAGCCGAGGGACATGTCACCGCTTCCAGGGAGCCGCATGGAGCCAAGTAAGGAGCCTGCCTTAGCCCCGCTACACCGCGGACCAGACTTTTAACGGCCCAGTCAGCATTGCTAACCAGAGCCACCAGGTTCCCTTTTTGACCGAGTGTTCTGGTTGAAACCTGGACACCTGGCAACCCTAGGCGAGACAGGTAATGGGCTGGCCTGTATGTTAACAGGCACCTAGCACCCTCCAACCCAACCCCCAAGATGACTGCAAGAACAAGGCCAAGGTGCACTTTGCTTCTATTACTAAAAGGAGCAACAAAATATGTTGCACATCACAACTAACCCCTAGCCCTCCCAGTAGACTCCAGCCATGGCCTTTGGCATAGGATACTCTGAGTAGTCTCTTTGCTCCTTCTCCTGCTGCAGCAGACAGGAGCAAGTTCTAGTTAGGCAGATGCTGAAGGAGGCCAATATAAACTCAAGTTGTTGGATGTGTTTGCATGAAAGAGGATTAAAAATCAGCAGCCTGAAATATCTTAAACCTCCTTGTCACGTTCTCCTTGTGCTGATAGGAAACACTTGGACAATATTTCCTACATAAAAGCTTACATGCGTATATCTTAAAATGGAAATGTTTTTGCCACAGAATTCTGCCAAGAGCAGTGCTTATTATTCTAGATTTACAATTAAAATTGTTTTACAACTGATCTAGATATATAGAGTACAGCCCTGAAATGGGGATTTGGCTAAATCCAGCACATACATCAAATAAGAAAATATATACAGGCTTGGGAAAACACCATGTTGTGTTCATAAAAGGCCTTAATATCTAGGTGTACGGAGGATATATCAGACCAGACAGGCAGTACTGGATTGATGCTATAAAGTGATACAAAATGAAGGCTATAAAATCTAGTGGCTAAAGAAAAGAATTGATAGCAAGGAAGATATTGGGCTCTAATCTAGCCTGGGCCACTGAATTATGCCTGAATTTAAGTATGTCATTTGACCTTTTGTTTTTCAGTCACATAACATGGAATATTGGATAAACTGTGGCTCCTCAGTGAGAACTAGATGCTATGTTTGCGTCAAACTTCCCTACTTAAATGAATTACCCATAACTATTCTTACTTATATAGCAATTTACCTCCAAATACACTTCCCCGCCACACACCATTCTGTATATACTATATATATATATTCTCAAATATGAGAAGACCTGATCTTGCAGCTTTTAATGGGATTTCATCAGAAAGTCACATAAGTATGGCATGCAGGATTGGGCCCATAATTTGCATCACATGAGTAAATTACCAGTACAATATGATCTCACCATATAATATATATTCATGTACAACAGATACATTGTAGTAAATGTATACTGAATATGCATTGTTGTAGATATATTTTTATATACTGTGCACTTTTACATACTGTATATTTTATATATGTCCATACAAAGTACATCACATATAAAGTTTTTTCTAGAATCACAGCTAACTCTGCTCAGAAGAACTCAAAAGAGAACTGAGGCTACTTCCACTCCTGTAGCTTCCTGTGATTCCTACTGCACCCTAGCTGCTTGTGTTGGTAAATAATGCTTTTTATGGACTTGCCTTTTATTTTGTTTTATCCCACCACTTTTCTTTTTAATGCATTTTAATAAAGTTTAATGTCGTGATTAAAATTCTCATGTTGAATTCTATCAGGACTGTGCATGCTGGCAGTAAATCAGAAAAGCTGTATATGCCAGCATTTCTACAAGTTGCCAGGAAAACATAGTACTCCATAGACCAACTTATCCTGTAAGTAGCTGTAGCTCCTACTTTTGGATCTATATTTTCTAGCATGACACCATCCCCTGAGTAACACATCAGTAGTGCTTTATTTTACCAGTTCAAAGCAAAGAGCTCTCGACACGGAATTTATAAAGGAATAGGAATATCAGATTCTCTCTTTCCATACTATATTCCTGAGATCCACAATTCATACAACACAGGCATAATACTACAGTACTTTTATTTATGCTTTTGCAGTGCTGAGCATTTGATGAATATGCTCATCAGCCTAGGATTCTCCTCTCATATCAGGTTTACACTGACTTCAAAGGACTTATTCTTGCTGAAAGCAGAGGAAAGCCCCTAGACTCCAAACTGAATTTACCATTACACGTTCTCAGCCTGATCAACCTAATATCAGCTGTTTATTTGGAGAAGTCCCTGCTTACATCACATCCACACTACAGGCCATATAGAACATTCCCACTCACCTTTCTCAGGGCATTTGTCTCTTCCAGATGCACAATCCTAAATCATAATCTTTACACTGTTCCCAGAAAAACAAAAAACAACCTCTCAGTTGAGTTCAAGCTGTTATTTCTGCTTAATTTTAAATAGCTGAATGGTTGTGGCCCAATGCGTCCGACATTCTGTGTTAACCTTCTTGCTGATCTTTCACAGAGGTCAGAAGCAGCATGTTACTTAAGCCTGCCCTGTTCATCATTAAGTTCTCAGGGCCTAAGACTTTCACCAAAAGCCATTCACTGCTTGGTCTTAACATTTAAAACTACAGCTGTGTATTTATGCTGATGCTTTTGACAGTTTTATAAAAATAAAACTTCAGACAATTTAAAGATGTGTGTTGCAAAAGGAAGGCCACTGTCTCCTAGATCATCATCTTACCATTTTCAGGCCTGCTCACCTTTTCCACCCCCCTTTGTTTAGAAATGTATAATGGCACCCACCATCTATGTCCCACACAATGCTGGGATCAAAATCCAAAATGCTGTGGGTGAAGTCAGAGCTCATGAAACAGAGACTAGAGGGATGGAAGTAGTGTGACCAAAGTTGTGCATGGTTCTCTTAATACACCTACAGGCCCTGTCTACACTAAGCTAATGATGATATGCATCTACCATATATCTCCATGGTCACCCCTTGACAAGGGCTGAAAACTCTTTGGCTGTTAAGATAGACAGGGACAAACCTAGATAGGAACAAACTATTTGCAACATCCATTGCAGAAAACACCCTACCTTCTGATGGAAAACAAATTCCAGGGATTAATGAGACCACCATATTTTTTCAAGGTACCTAGAATTTGAACTTGAAAGGCTAGTGAACTAACTTTGTACCACAACTGTCTACCAGCACTCATTACATAAGCTGTCTATCTAATCCCTTTGATGAGAGCTGAGGAACACGAAGGGTTAAAAACAAACAGGCATTGGGGAGACATCTGCAACATGCCAGTACAGCACTTCAATTTAGCAGGGAAAAATCTACACCTCTTTGGGGAATTTTTGTATATGGGTAGTTAGGTCTTCTCAGCCTCTTGTATAGTAGAGGCTGGAGAACTTGTCCTAAGATTTGGAGTAAGAGTCAACAGCATTGCACCATTTTGGCACAAAGCTCATTTTCAGTTGACTAATGCATACTTTCAAACACAAGACGTGTAAAAAAAAGCACATTAAAGTTTAATGCACATGGTCCTAAACAGTGGAGCCGTCTGAAAGGCTTTGCACAGCATGACATGGCTGTCTTCATTAACTCATGAGAGCAGACAGACACCACTGGGAGCCTAACAGTGCAGGGAACTTTCTTTGGCATTTCCTTTTCCAGTCAAATTCGTGTGAACTCTGTAAACAAACTGAATATGTCCATAAATGTTTCAAAGGATGACTCATTAACCATTGAGAGGAAGCATGCTCTCATGGCTACAGCACACCTCTGGGAGCCAGCAGGCCTATGTTCTGTTCCTACCTCAGACACAAACTTGCTGCATGACCTCAGTCAAGCAAGTTACCCTAGCTAGGCCTCATTTTCTCCATGTTAAAATGGGGACAATGTTTCCTTCTCTCACAGAGTGAGTGTTAGACTTCATTCATTCACGGGTGTAAAGTACTTTAAAACCTTCAGATGTGAGTGAGATAGGAGTGAAAAGTATTATATCTCCAAGTACTCTGTCAGACTAGTGCAATGGTTCTCAAACTTATTTGATCGGGGCCCCCTTCTTTGTCCCAGTCATTTATGCCTCCCCTGCCCCGCCCCCCACTACATATACTACCACCCAGATCTGAAGGCAGAGCAGAGAGCAGCAGCTGCTGGCCAGGCACCCAGCTCTGAAGGCAGCACCACACCAGCAGCAGTGCAGAAGAGTGGCTGACAATATGAAAAGTGATATTTGTAAACACTTTACACAGCAGACGTAGCACTTCATTGCCACCCTTACTTCTGCACTGCTTCTGCTGCCCCAGGGCTGACAGCTGGAGCCCCACCGCCGCCAGGTGAGGGACTGGGAAGGAATGCCTGAGCCAAGGCTGCCTCCCAGTAAGGGGTTGGGAGGAGGGGTTAGGAGACTCTTCATGTGGAATATGGTTGACATAGCAGGCTGTACATGACCCTTTTCCAATCCCCTCAGTATAGAGGGTGTGTTCAGAGCACAATTCTGCTCCAGTGATCTCCAGCTACTAAAATGACTCCAGGTGCTGCTGCAGCTGAGCACAAACTTGAGCAGCCCAAAGGCTGCACTGTTATAGACTGGGATGGTGGTGGTCAGGTGTAGTGGGTGGAACAGGCATACAGGTTGGGAAACAAAGCCAAGTGTCAGCACCAGAGTCAACTGCCAATTACCAGAGCAAGGGGGTCAAACCAGAGTCAGAACCAAGAATTGAATCTGAGTCAGAGCCAAGGGCAGATCCCAAATGCCAGAGCCAAAGGTCAAGGTAGGGTCAGAAGTCAGGGTCAGAGCCAGCACTGGTCACTGAGGATTGGAGGCAAGTCATAAAGGCAGGAAGAGAGGCAAAGATCAAGCATGGTGGGAACAGAAGCAAAGGCAGGGGTAAGGCAGGAGCCGAGCAGAAACCAGACTGAGTGTAGGAAGCAAGCACAACAGAAAAACCATCTTGCTACTCAGACAAACTTCCTTTTCCTCCTCCTGGCTTAAATAGTGTAGCTGGACCAATCAGTGGAGCTGGGTGATCCTCCAAGCAGAGTTCCTGTGTGTGATGCCTTGGCTATAGCCCTAGTAGCTTCTCAGCCCAGTTAATTTCAGCAGCCATTGGGTGGAGACCAGGAAGTGGCAGCTATCTGGGGGATGCCCAGGCCTGGGTTTAAAACCTAGGACATTGCATGCCCTAGCTTGTGCTAGGGACTGAACTGGAACGCCATAAATGTGGCATATAACCCTTGCAGCTTAACTAGGTCTGAGAATATTGCCTTGATGCACTAGGAAAGTTGTGTATTCAGTCACCATGGATTGTGAAGACCAACCATTTTGCTCTTTACATCCACTACCTCCTCTTCCCAGACAGAACCGAGAGAGATCCCTACCCCACATTAGTCACTCACCTGGGCTATGGAAGACCAACATACAAACTCTCCCACATCCCAGGTGAATGATGTAACCAATGCACTATTGGCTATTCTGGATTGGGTCTCTCTCTCCCTGTTTTTTGGGTCAAATATGCATTGTGGTGTGGAACAAAAGGAGACGCTGAAACCTCAAAAATGTCATGAAACTGCATTTTTATTTTCCAGCCAATCCTACTGCTGACTGCTGTGGAGAGGGGAGATGTTGGGCTAGAACATAAAAATAGCCATACTGGGTCAGAGAAATGGTCCATCTAGCCCAGTCTTAGTATTCTGATAGTGGCCAATACAGGTGCTTCAGAGGGAATGAACAGAACAGGGCAATCATCCAGTGATCCATCCCCTGTCATCCACTCCCAGCTTCTAGCAATCAAAGGCTAATGAAGGCCAGAGGAAAAGAATCAAAAGGCAAATTACAAGATTTCCACCTCCTAGGGATTAGCAAAAGTTACTATGTCCTCTCCTCACTGACTTATTTAAAAGCCTAAATATATATTACATGGCAAACTTCAAATGCCCAGTTCCTCATACTTGCTCTAATACTGCCTTCATCCCATTCCTGTGGTACTGATGCAATTACACAGCACTTCCTATTCCTGTCCATTCGCATGTCATGACAGGCCTAGAATGTTTTCCTGCTTTGTATAGCTGCAGATGGGAGAACTCTGATGGCAAACTCTTCCTGTCTTTCACATGGAGATTCAGGCTGGCTCCTGCTTATGTGGCCAGAGCAATGGTATAGAATGATTGTTAAGAAGACTGTGAAAAACACAAGATGCTATATTGTTTAATTGCAGTGATACTCCTTTCATTTTTCTCCTTTTTACCCAATGCTTAAAAGCAGCAATTTATATGCCTGGCATTTCAGAAATGTTTAAAATTAAAGACTACAAAGTAATCCTTATAATGCCTACATAATGTGACATGGAACATTGCCACTTAGCAAATTAAACAAGAGTCATTAAAGGTGATGCAAGAATATGGATACAATAGCAGTATTATTACCTGTGATTCCTGGAGACAGTTAAGGCTTGAATAAAACATACTGGAGAGGTTGGCATGATTTAGGATTTACATTTTCATATTAAGAGGCGTAGACTTACATATGGCTTAATTAACACTTAGGAGCAGTTATAATTCACAATCATTGATTTCTCTCTCCATTTGGTGTTTGCTTTTGTGTTGTTTCAGGTGCCAAGACTGCATTTTCAACATTGATTCCGAAACATTTCAAATATTTTAAATTCAAACCAGTGTTAACAGATGCCTTGTGCTGAAACTCCCCCATTTCTTGTCTCTGGGACACAGCTGCCCTAGCATGGGCCTAGCTAATGGCTTATCTACACTTAAAACACCACAGCTCCCCTGCTTTAGTGCTTCAGTGGAGACATTCCCTATGCCAATTGGAGGGATTCTCCCATCAGTGGGGATCTTCCACCTCCCCGGGATACAGTAGCGAGATCAACAGAAGAATTCGGTCAACCAAGTGTTGTCTACATGGGGACTTGGGTCAGCTTAACTACACCGCTCAGGAGGGTGGATTTTTCACAGTCCTGATTGATGTCCTTAAAATGACCTAATTTTATAGTGTAGACCAAGCTTAAGAGGGAGTTTTGGAATCACACTGGTAATGAGTCAAATCCTGGCCCTTGATTAAGCCTGAACAAAGAAGCAGATTCCCTGCTCCCCCATCCCAGACCACTAGCACAGCTGTCTGAGTTATAGCAGCATCCACCTGCTCTCCCATACTCTCCACATGGAGCATAGGCCAGTAGATCCACATAACTGTGGAGCTACTAGTCACATTTGTGCCCCTTTCACAGCGTACTCCTAGACTTACTTGGTATATCCACAAAGGTATTTAGGCTCCTTAACTTCCATTTAAAATCAATGTAAGTTAAGAGCCTACATACCTTTGTGGATCTGGGCCCTGGTGCTTTTCCCTTCTACATGAGCTCCCCACCCTCACAGGCACCAGTGAGCTTGCCATTTTTAAAAAGGGCTCCAGAGGTGATCCTGGTAATTACAGGCCAGTAAGCCTGACTTCAGTACTGAGCAAACTGGTTGAAACTACAGTAAAGAACAAAACTGTCAGACACATAGATGAACATAATTTGTTGGGGAAGAGTCTACATGGTTTTTGTAACGGGAAATCATGCCTCACCAATCTACTAGAATTTTTTGAGGTGGTCAACAAGCACGTGGACAATGGGGAATCCAGTGGATATAGTGTACTTAGATTTTCAGAAAGCCTTTTACAAGATCCCTCACCAAAGGCTCTTAAGCAAAGTAAGTTGTCATGGGATAAGAGGGAAGGTGCTCTCATGGATTGGTTACTGGTTAAAAGATAGGAAACAAAGGGTAGGAATAAATGGTCAGTTTTCAGACTGGAGAGAGGTAAATAGTGGTGTCCCCCAGAGGTCTGTACTGGGCCCAGTCCTATTCAATATATTCATAAATGATCTGGAAAAAGGAGTAAAAACAGTGAGGTGGCAAAATTTGCAGATGATACAAAATTGCTCAAGATAGTTAAGTCCCAGGCAGACTGCGAAGAGTTACAAAAGGATCTCTCAAAACTGGGTGACTAGGCAACAAAATGGCAGATGAAATTCAGTGGTGATAAATGCAAAGTAATGCACATTGGAGAACAATCCCAACTATGCATATAAAATAATGGGGGCCAAATTGCCTGTTACCATTCAAGAAAGATCTTGGAATCATTGTGGATAGTTCTCTAAAAACATCCACTCAATGTGCAGCGGCAGTCAAAAAAGCAAACAGAATGTTGGGAATCATTAAGAAAGGGATAGATAATAAAACATACACTGAATACTGCAGCTTCTGTGTAGCTGCATGTATAGATGTGGTAGCCCCACCTCAAAAAAGATACATTGGAATTGGAAAAAGAAGTTCAGAAAAGGGCAACAAAAGTTATTAGGGGTATGGAATGGCTGCCATATGAAGAAAGATTAATAAGACTGGGACTTTTCAGTTTGGAAGAGAGATGACTAAGGGGGGATAAGATAGATGTCTATAAAATCCTTACTGGTGTGGAGAAAGTAAATAAGGAAGTGTTATTTACTCCTTCTCATAACACAAGAACTGGGGGTCATCAAATGAAACTAATAGGCAGCAGGTTTGAAACAAACAAAAGTATTTTTTCACACAACGTACAGTCAACCTGTGGAACTCCTTGCCACAGGATGTTTTGAAGGACAAGACTATAACAGGGTTCAGAAAAGAACTAGATAAATTCATGGAGGATAGGTCCATCAATGGCTGTTAGCCAGGATGGGCAGAGATGATGTCCCTAGCCTCTGTTTGCCAGAAGCTGGGAAAGGGCAACAGGGGACGGATCACTTGATGATTACCTGGTCTGTTCATTCCCTCTGGGGCACCTGGCATTGGCCACTGTCAGAAGACAGGATACTGGGCTAGATGGACCTTTGGTCTGACCCAGTATGGCCGTTCTTATATTCTGCCATTCCACAAACTGCTGGATTTGTCTCAGTAACTTGCACCTTATAGTACCTTCCATGTGAGGAGGTCAAAGTGCTTTACAGACATAAGTAAATTAACCCTCATGCTGACCCTGTGAGCTCGATAGGTAAAGTATCCCTACAGCTTCCAGATGATGAAACAAAGACACAGAGATCAGAACGCAAGTCTGTGGCAGCTCCAAGTCCTCTGCTTTACTCACTAGAAATGCTTCCTGTCATATACAACAAAACTGCATCATCCTCTTGTGTAACAAAGTGAGTTGCGTGTCACACACTGGTTTGCAAGTGAAATTTTGCAAAACAACCAAGTTTTCCTTGTTACTTAGAAATTCAGACTACTTTCTTTAAAACTACACCTCTAGCTCTCTGGGAGTTAAAATTTATATCCTGTTGAACAATCTCTAACTAAGGCAATTTAAGCCACATCCTGCTGTGTTACTCAAATTGTTTTGTATTGTAAAACATTCCAAATGTAATAGTCCTGCAGAAGCAATGACCGTCTCTAAACTGTTTTGACTAGCTCTAATCAAGGCTCAGTCTCTTTACTACAGCACAGAAATAAAAATACCCAGCCTACCTACCAAAAATATACCACTCTATAAATTGTGAGCCAAAATAATCCTGATACTGATTATGCTGCAGTAAAACATTATTGCTGATTATCTGCTTCAGTAATAAGGATACTGGCAAGACATCAATAGGGCCTTAATCCTACAACTTATGCATGGGCAGTTCCTGACTGAAATAAATGGGACTCCACCCACAAAGAATCAATTGCAAGGTTAGGGTTTTTAAACATACCTTATTCCTCTGTAGCAGTTTAGCTTTTACACCCTCCTGTATGCATCATCATAACCTCAGAAGATCTGCTTGATAGACCCCTCTTCAGGTATGTCTTCATGGAAGCAACCAGTACCAGAGTCTGAGCACTCAGGTTAGCCTAAGCCTGGGGTAAGCAACCACACTGCAAAGACCTACACTAGCTACTGCGTCTTCGCTGATGTTACACTCACCTTCATGTGCTGCTGGGACATCTCAGGACATATCCTATGATGCTTTGTGCTGCAGCCACTCTATGGTTCTTTCCCAGTGAATTGTAAGAGAACTTGTTTGTCCTTCCAGGCACATGGGAAGAACTGTGGGAAGGCACTGGAGGACTAGCAGCACATAAGTAATTTAGCCTGTATTTTCACTGCACTGGGGGTGAATTGCCAGCCCAGGTGAACACATCACATAAGCTCTAACACAAAACCCTGCCTGGGCCAGTTTTAAAGCACCACCAACCTCAGGTAGGAGATTTTTGTGTATGAACAGGAAGAGAGTTAGAGGCAACAACTGAGTAAGAGTCCAGGCTACCTCTGCAGTGAAGATATATCCTTTTAACTAGACTTTTGTGTCAGAAATGTTAGGCATTCGTTTTACAGTAGTTTGATTTCTATCTATTCCTATTCAGTTTCCCATGAAAGAGCAGAAGCTGCATGTTAGAAGCAAAGTATTCAGTAAATTTATAGTGGACATCCATTCCCTCATCTTAAAAGAAGTTAAACTATAAATTCCACTCCAAATGGACATGATTATCTTTGCAGAACTTAGAATACTTTCCCTTCGCTGATTCACTTCTCTTCCTATGTTTCTCTTCTGAGCCAGAAAATTTAGTATCTGTTTGGGATACCAGCTTTCAAAGTATTAACTAATCAGAAATGTATCACAGACAGCCTTTAGGAAGTGTACTCAGCATTCCAGTAGATGAGCTACCCACATTTGCAACTATACTTACTGTAGAACCTCAGAGTTACAAACACCAAGTTAAAAACTGACCCATCAACCACACACCTCATTTGGAAATGGAAGTATGCAATCCAGCAGCAGAGACCAAAAATAAAAAAGCAAATACAGCACAGAACGGTGTTAAACTACTAAAAAAATAAAGGGAAAGTTAAAAAAAAAGATTTGACAAGATAAGAAAACTGTTTGTGCTTGTTTCTTTAAAATTAAGATGGTTAAAAGTAGCATTTTCTTCTGCATAATAAGGTTTCAAAGCTGCATTAAGTCAATGTTCAGTTATAAACTTTTGAACGAACAACCATAATGTTTTATTACGAGTTACGAACATTTCAGGGTTATGAACAACCTCCATTCCCGATGTGTTCGTAACTCTGAGGTTCTGCTGTACTATTCTTGCTATGTGTTCGTAAAGTTGGTCCCGACTAATGTTCCAAAAAAAACCACTCACCTTTGGGCTGAAGCCGCAGCGTAAGAAATGTCAGCCCAAACTCGATTTTTCTCCTCAGGAAAAGGAAACAAGCTAATAAAGAGGAAAATCATCTTGTGGTTCAGACTCAGGAGGCCTGGGCTCAGTCATTCCTTCTGGCACAGGCTTCCTGTGTGACCTTGGGCAAAAGTATAATTGGGTTAAAAAAAGAATGCCTAAAGAATTAGATAAATTCATGGAGGATAGGTCCGTCAATGGCTATCAGCCAAGATGGGCAAGGACACAATCCCATGCTCTGGATGTCCACAAACCTCTGACTGCCAGAAATAGGGAGTGGATGACAGGTGATAGATTAATCAATTGCCCTGCTCAGTTCATTCCCTCTGAAGTATCTGGCTCTGGCCACAGTCAGAAGACAGGATAGTGGGCTAGATGGGCCATTGGTCTGATCCAGTATGGCTGTTCTTATGTTCAAGTCCAATGGGACTAGATTTTGAAGTGCTCAGCATCAGCACCCAGAATAAGGGCTAGATTTTCAGAAGCGCTCAGGTCTTAGAAACAGCCAGCGTGACGCTTCTGGCCAGATTTTTAAGAGATCAGCCCCTCTCCCCCCCACCCCCATGCTCAGTTTGTTTGAAAATGTGGCCATTTATTCTGGTGCCTAAGTGGGAGGTGAGCTCCTCTGAAAATTGGGCCCTTATCATGGGTACTGAGCACTTGTGAAAATCTGGCCCTTAATCTCTCTCTCTTATTCTGGCCTCTCTTAGCTATTTCACTTTATCAGCTCTTTGGGGCAGGGACCATCTTTTGCTATGTACAGTTAGTGCTAAAACACAAGCCCCAATCTCGCTTGAGGCATATGTAATATACATCATGAAATACACAAAGAATGGTATTGCCTCAACAGTTGTCACTGTAGCAATGCCACTCAGGTTCAAGAGCAACATATTTCAGCCCTGTCTTTTTGATGTGTAAAGGGGATGTTTCCCCCCATCCCTGGGCACACATATGCTGCACGTCAGAATGCAGCAAGGCATGGCCTCTGTTTTTTCTGAAGAATATTTATAAATATTCCATTACCTTTGTTAAGACTCTTTTGAAGGTTCCCTTCCACATACATCTGATAATAAGGGATGTAGCAGCAACTTTGTTCCTCTTGCAAGGTTTAGGTTATTATACATTGTACTGAGAAAGTGATCAGAGAAGTCCTGGTGGCACAAAAATAACTCTTTGTTTCTCATGTGGTATATGTAAAATAAGGGCCAGAAATAGCTATTGGAGAGTCAGCTTCAAGTGGTGCCGACCTTTCATTTGCACCCAGTGGAAACCTCCAGCACAGAAATACTTTAGCACAGGGCACACTGTGTCTACTGCATTCCCCAGTCATCCATAAGGAATACAGATATCTTTCAGCTCTAACCTCTTATTAATCTTTGCAGTCAATCTAATTCAGCTTTAGTCACATTAGCTAATGTGCTGAGGAAGGAAGCCAGCTTATCCAGACCTGGGAAGACTTTTCCAAGGAGAGAGACAGGAGAAGCAACAGCATTGTAATAAGGTGGTTACTTGCTATCCTCTTTCTTCGATCATTTTAACTGAGCTATGGCTGAAGCACTGGTGGGAAGCCACAGCTGAGTGGGAATGTGCGTGTGTGAGAGAATGGGGCAGCCAGGGAAGGGTCATTGGTGCTGGGTGATCCAGATGCTTGGCAAGAACACCCACCCAGATGTGAGGAGGCTTACCCAAGCATTCTGAAGCACCCCCCAACCCCTACACACACACACACACGAGGCAGTGTGGTCTAGTACACAGGACAATGAATGGGGGTCAAAAGACCAATTCCCCGAACCTTGTGTAAGTCTCTTCTTCTCTCGGATTGTTTCCCTTCCCTCCTTTGTCAGTCTTGTTTAGACTGTTAGATCTTTGGGGCTGCAAAAGGATGGTGGCCCATCGCTGGGCACTGGCTGGGGAGGTCTCAGCCTGCACAAAGCTCCGACAGAAAAACATTTTGGTTTCCCAGAATAAACCGAGTTCTCCTCGAACAGCTGAATCTTGTGATTAAGGGGGTAACATATGCAGTATGAGAGTCTAATCATATCATGTACTGTATTTCCTCTGGGACCCCTGCCTCATTCGGTGCACAGAATGAATGGTGCTCAATTAATGAGCAGCTATTCAACATTTTGTTTTATTCCTATTGTTCAGTGGGTGGCTCCATGCCCCATTTACTGCATGCTATTTAAACCCTGCTCGAGAGACAGGGCTCTTAACGCCCTCCTGGGCTTATCTAGGGGGCTCAGCACTATCGTACCTGAGTGCTTCACAAACATTAATAGACTGATTTTCACAGCACCCCTACAAGGAGAGGGGGTGGTGAGGCACAGAGAGTTTACGGTCAAAAGTATCCCCTAATTCTGTAATCACCAATCTGAGATGCCTAGGACCTGATTTTTCAGAGTAATCGGCATTATACAGCACTTTGACATCAGTGGGCTTTGAACATCTCATTACAGTTGTGAGTGCTCAGCACTTCTGCAGCTCAGACCCAGGGTCTCAAGTCAGGTGCTCAGGAAATGAAGGACACACAGTTAGGGCTTGTCTACACTGGCAGGTTTCACCGCCTGTGAAAAGTCTGGTTGAAGTGACTTGCCCAGCATCACACAGGAACTCTGGGGCAGAGCTAGAGATGGAATCCAGTTCAACTTTCAGCTGCCTTAACCATGAGACCCTCCTTTCTCTTCCTGCCATCCCCTGCCTCTTTCATTACACACCTTCCAAGATCTGCAACAAATAAGTCAGGGGTCCTACAACAACAATTTCCTTTACTCCACAACCCTGATTCACCCCAGCCTAAGTTCATCTTGTGCACTGAATGAGACAGGGAGGCCTGTGGAAAAATACAGCATGTGGTCATGTAAACTAGGGGGCTGCACGCTTCATAGCTTCTGTAGGCTAAGCTCAATGCACACACCAGAGTCTCCTTGCATCCCTCCGTTCCCCACACAAGCTCACTGTGTGCCACCCTCCCATCCTCTATTTCAGGGACTCCCTGCAACTCCCCCCAGTCTTCATTGGATAGGGGCTCTGTTTGCCCCCCATTCTCCCCTCCTCCCATACCATGGTCCCCCATTCCTCCTCTCCCACACCCCCACATGCCAGGGTCCCATATTCTTCCCCACCAGAGGTTCTGTTCGACCCAGATTCCAGGGTCCCCCAAGCCAGTAGTTGTGTGCCCCCCATTCCTCCTTTCCCCAACATGCCAGGGTCTCCCATTCCCCACCACGTACCAGGAGCTCTATCTGCCCCCTATTTTCCCCTCCTAAGAATATAGCTGCAATGCTCTAGGAAGTCTCCACTAAGCATGTGCAAACTATGATTTTTCAAAGGCTTATCACTTGGCCAAATTTGATGGATTTTCACAGGAACAGCAAAAGGCACAGCCCTGACAAAAAGACTTACAAAAGTCCCAGTACAAAATTTCGAGTCCCTACTCCAAAGCATGGGGATGCTAGAGCTTCTCACAGAAAAGATCACTGGAATTATTATTATTTTTTTTTAACATGAGCAAAACATTTTTTCCTGGCCTTGTTCTCAGAAACAGCAGAGCCATTTTGGCTGAAATTGAAAGAAGAAAAAAAAGAGAGAGGCGGGGGATAGCACCTGAGACAGACACCCAGGATGGACAATTTCAGTCTCAACAGTTAAAGTTTAGCTAAGTTATAAGGACTCAAAACCTTAATAATGGGGGTGCTAGCTGCCTTACCTCTGATAATAGATTAGTGATGGAAGCTTTTCAAAAAGAATGTTATCTGCAGAACCATTTCTAAACTTGCAGTCTGGTGAAGAAGTGCAAGTGTAACAAACAACAGAGGGAAACAATTACATCCAAATGGATTTTCCTCTGCAATCTTTGATTACACTTACATCTCCAAGCATATCTATCATATCCAAGCAAAATTCCCCACTCCGATTCCAATGTTTAAGGTACCCTCCAGGAAGTGACCAATCATGGAATTTAATTAGTACATAGCAAAATTCTCCAGGTCAGAGACAGATTTTTGAAATAATTCCCCTTGCCAGCGACCAACCTGCCCCAAACCCATCTCAGGGATTGACTGTATGAGCTCATAAGAACCAGCCAGTTTAAAGCCCTTTGTGATTCACCCTGTTGATGTGGAGTGCTTTTGCAGTCTTCACTCTCCCCACAGATCTCCTACTGACATCAGCGGGAACTCTGCCTGCAGAATATAAACAAAAATATGCACTAGGTAGTCCATTATAGATTAGAGAAATTAAGACCTCCCCCTCCTTAATATTTTAATCAAATAGGGCCAAATTTTGCCTTAATTTATATCTTTGACTTCAACTTCAATTCAGTGGGGTAGCCCAGGTGGCAAAATTTGGCCCAAACAGTGTTAGCATCAGATTTGAATGACTTGACTTTTGTTGGTTCATGTCCCAGTTTCAGCATTATTTAAATATAATTTCATTTTCTATGTAATGAGACAATCTTGCAGAGAGTTAGCATACAAAGGGTAGATTATGGAGGATCAAGAGCTAAGCCTTTTGGGACACTTGTGCAAATTGCAGCTGAGGCAGATAGTATTTAAATAGAAAGTCTAGGCACAATTAGAAATAGAAGAGGGAAGCCACAGAGGAACAGGAATCTAGACTGACAAGATTTTGTAACCTTGGCAACAACTTCTTGTGATTGCCAGTATCAAATGCAGAGGATACAGCAAGAAATAAGTAGCTCATTCAGAGCCATCTTTGCTGATCTGCTTCTTGCAAATTTATCTGTCACTCTGCTCTGAAAAGGTACTTTGATTTCCCTGAGCCCATGGAGAGTCAGTGTAAAATTATGTGGAGAAAGATATTTAATGAGCAGAAAAATATCTTAATACTGCAAAGGAGTTGCAGGAAAATGTGCCAAGTACAGGACAAAAATAAAAGGGACACTCAAAACTAAGTTTTCAAACAGAACTGTGGTCTGGTCTTTTTCTTTGGAAACTTTGTTTGCCTCCACAAAGTTTATAATCCTTCTCAGTTTGTGACTGCAGGAGCAGAACTCAGGTTACACCACTTGGCAGTACGATGTGCCCTAGAGGCCATCAGGTAATCTATAACCATTACTATTAAGAAATGACAGAATGGTACAAAACCAGAGGCAGTCATTTGCAGGTGAGAGAATATTGCCAGATGCACTGCTGTGGAAATGACTTAGGGTATGTCTACACTACGGAATAAGGTCGAATTTATAGAAGTTGGTTTTTTAGAAATCGGTTTTATATATTCGAGTGTGTGTGTCCCCACAGAAAATGCTCTAAGTGCATTAACTCGGCGGAGTGCTTCCACAGTACCAAGGCTAGAGTCGACTTCCGGAGCATTGCACTGTGGGTAGCTATCCCACAGTTCCCGCAGTCTCCGCTGCCCATTGGAATTCTGGGTTGAGATCCCAATGCCTGATGGGCCTAAAACATTGTCACGGGTGGTTCTGGGTACATATCGTCAGACCCCCCTTCCCTCCCTCCCTCCCTCCCTCCGTGAAAGCAAGGGCAGACAATCGTTTCGCGCCTTTTTTCCTGAGTTACCTGTGCAGACGCCATACCACGGCAAGCATGGAGCCCGCTCAGGTAACCGTCACCGTATGTCTCCTGGGTGCTGGCAGACGCGGTACAGCATTGCTACACAGTAGCAGCAACCCCTTGCCTTGTGGCAGCAGACGGTACAATACGACTGGTAGCCGTCCTCGTCATGTCCGAAGTGCTCCTGGCCACGTCGGCTGGGAGCGCCTGGGCAGACATGGGCGCAGGGACTAAATTTGGAGTGACTTGACCAGGTCATTCTCTTTAGTCCTGCAGTCAGTCCTATTGAACCGTCTTATGGTGAGCGGGCAGGCGATATGGATTGCTAGCAGTCGTACTGTACCATCTTCTGCTGAGCAGTCATGAGATGTGGATGGCATGCAGTCCTTCTGCACTGTCTGCTGCCAGCCAAAGATGTAAAAGATAGATGGAGTGGATCAAAACAAGAAATAGACCAGATTTGTTTTGTATTCATTTGCTTCCCCCCCTCCCCCGTCTAGGGGACTCATTCCTCTAGGTCACACTGCAGTCACTCACAGAGAAGGTGCAGCGAGGTAAATCTAGCCATGTATCAATCAGAGGCCAGGTCAACCTCCTTGTTCCAATCAGAACAATAACTTAGGTGCACCATTTCTTATTGGAACCCTCCGTGAAGTCCTGCCTGAAATACTCCTTGATGTAAAGCCACC
This sequence comes from Lepidochelys olivacea, assembly GCF_965140295.1. NCBI lineage: Eukaryota > Metazoa > Chordata > Testudines > Cheloniidae > Lepidochelys > Lepidochelys olivacea. The sequence goes on from NC_140416.1 coordinate 108,602,296, forward strand.
CCCTTTGTTGATTTTAGCTCCCTGAAGCCAACCCTGTAAGCCGTGTTGTCAGTCGCCCCTCCCTGCGTCAGAGCAACGGCAAACAATCGTGCATCTGAGAGTGCTGTCCAGAGCAGTCACAATAGAGCACTCTGATGGGGCTAAAACATTGTCGTGGGTGGTTCTGGGTACATATCGTCAGGCCCCCGTTCCCTCCCTCCCTCCGTGAAAGCAAGGGCAGACAATCGTTTCGCGCCTTTTTTCCTGAGTTACCTGTGCAGATGCCATACCACGGCAAGCATGGAGCCCGCTCAGGTAACCGTCACCGTATGTCTCCTGGGTGCTGGCAGATGTGGTACGGCATTGCTACACAGTAGCAGCAACCCATTGCCTTCTGGCAGCAGACGGTGCAGTACGACTGGTAGCCGTCCTCGTCATGTCCGAAGTGCTCCTGGCCACGTCGGCTGGGAGCGCCTGGGCAGACATGGGCGCAGGGACTAAATTTGGAGTGACTTGACCAGGTCATTCTCTTTAGTCCTGCAGTCAGTCCTATTGAACCGTCTTATGGTGAGCAGGCAGGCGATATGGATTGCTAGCAGTCGTACTGTACCATCTTTTGCTGGGCAGGCAAGAGATGAGGATGGCTAGCAGTCATATTGTACCATCTTCTGCCGGGCAGGCAAGAGATGAGGATGGCTAGCAGTCATACTGTACCATCTTCTGCTGAGCAGCCATGAGATGTGGATGGCATGCAGTCCTTCTGCACCGTCTGCTGCCAGCCAAAGATGTAAAAGATAGATGGAGTGCATCAAAACAAGAAATAGACCAGATTTGTTTTGTACTCATTTGCCTCCTCCCCCATCTAGGGAACTCATTCCTCTAGGTCACACTGCAGTCACTCACAGAGAAGGTGCAGCGAGGTAAATCTAGCCATGTATCAATCAGAGGCCAGGCTAACCTCCTTGTTCCAATAAGAACAATAACTTAGGTGCACCATTTCTTATTGGAACCCTCCGTGAAGTCCTGCCTGAAATACTCCTTGATGTAAAGCCACCCCCTTTGTTGATTTTAGCTCCCTGAAGCCAACCCTGTAAGCCGTGTCGTCAGTCGCCCCTCCCTCCGTCAGAGCAACGGCAGACAATCGTTCCGCGCCTTTTTTCTGTGCGGACGCCATATCAAGGCAAGCATGGAGGCCGCTTATCTCACTTTGGCAATTAGGAGCACATTAAACACCACACGCATTATCAAGCAGTATATGCAGCACCAGAACCTGGCAAAGCGATACCGGGCGAGGAGGCGACGTCAGCGCGGTCCCGTGAGTGATCAGGACATGGACACAGATTTCTCTGAAAGCATGGGCCCTGCCAATGCATGCATCATGGTGCTAATGGGGCAGGTTCATGCTGTGGAACGCCGATTCTGGGCTCGGGAAACAAGCACAGACTGATGGGACTGCATAGTGTTGCAGGTCCAGGACGATTCCCAGTGGCTGCGAAACTTTCGCATGCGTAAGGGCACTTTCATGGAACTTTGTGACTTGCTTTCCCCTGCCCTGAGGCGCATGAATACCAAGATGAGAGCAGCCCTCACAGTTGAGAAGCGAGTGGCAATAGCCCTGTGGAACGCCCTGTGCAACGCCAGACAGCTACCGGTCAGTTGGGAATCAATTTGGAGTGGGCAAATCTACTGTTGGGGCTGCTGTGATGCAAGTAGCCCACGCAATCAAAGATCTGCTGATATCAAGGGTAGTGATCCTGGGAAATGTGCAGGTCATAGTGGATGGCTTTGCTGCAATGGGATTCCCTAACTGTGGTGGGGCCATAGACGGAACCCATATCCCTATTTTGGCACCGGAGCACCAAGCTGCCAAGTACATAAACCGCAAGGGGTACTTTTCAATAGTGCTGCAAGCTCTGGTGGATCACAAGGGACATTTCACCAACATCAACATGGGATGGCCGGGAAAGGTACATGACGCTCGCATCTTCAGGAACTCTGGTCTGTTTCAAAAGCTGCAGGAAGGGACTTTATTCCCAGACCAGAAAATAACTGTTGGGGATGTTGAAATGCCTATATGTATCCTTGGGGACCCAGCCTACCCCTTAATGCCATGGCTCATGAAGCCGTACACAGGTAGCCTGCACAGTAGTCAGGAGCTCTTCAACTACAGGCTGAGCAAGTGCAGAATGGTGGTAGAATGTGCATTTGGACATTTAAAGGCATGCTGGCGCAGTTTACTGACTTGCTTAGACCTCAGCAAAACCAATATTCCCACTGTTATTACTGCTTGCTGTGTGCTCCACAATATCTGTGAGAGTAAGGGGGAGACGTTTATGGCAGGATGGGAGGTTGAGGCAAATCGCCTGGCTGCTGGTTACGCGCAGCCAGACACCAGGGCGGTTAGAAGAGCACAGGAGGGCGCGGTACGCATCAGAGAAGCTTTGAAAACCAGTTTCATGACTGGCCAGGCTACGGTGTGAAAGTTCTGTTTGTTTCTCCTTGATGAAACCCCCCGCCCCTTGGTTCACTCTACTTCCCTGTAAGCTAACCACCCTCCCCTCCTCCCTTCGATCACCGCTTGCAGAGGCAATAAAGTCATTGCTGCTTCACAGTCATGCATTCGTTATTCATTCATCACATAAATAGGGGGATGACTACCAAGGTAGCCCAGGAGGGGTGGTGGAGGAGGGAAGGAAAATGCCACACAGCACTTTAAAAGTTTACAACTTTAAAATTTATTGAATGCCAGCCTTCTTTTTCTTGGGCAATCCTCTGGGGTGGAGTGGCTGGTTGGCCGGAGGCCCCCCCACCGCGTGCTTGGGCGTCTGGGTGTGGAGGCTATGGAACTTGGGGAGGAGGGCGGTTGGTTACAGAGGGGCTGCAGTGGCAGTCTGTGCTCCAGCTGCCTTTGCTGCAGCTCAACCATACACTGGAGCATACTGGTTTGGTCCTGCAGCAGCCTCAGCATTGAATCCTGCCTCCTCTCATCACGCTGCCGCCACATTTGAGCTTCAGCCCTGTCTTCAGCCCGCCACTTACTCTCTTCAGCCCTCCACCTCTCCTCCCGGTCATTTTGTGCTTTCCTGCACTCTGACATTATTTGCCTCTACGCATTCGTCTGTGCTCTGTCAGTGTGGGAGGACAGCATGAGCTCGGAGAACATTTCATCGCGAGTACGTTTTTTTTTTCTTTCTAAGCTTCACTAGCCTCTGGGAAGGAGAAGATCCTGTGATCATTGAAACACATGCAGCTGGTGGAGAAAAAAAAAGGGACAGCGGTATTTAAAAAGACACATTTTATAAAACAGTGGCTACACTCTTTCAGGGTAAACCTTGCTGTTAACATTACATACATAGCACATGTGCTTTCGTTACAAGGTCACATTTTGCCTCCCCCCACCGCGTGGCTACCCCCTCAACCTTCCCCCCTCCCTGTGGCTAACAGCGGGGAACATTTCTGTTTAGCCACAGGCAAACAGCCCAGCAGGAACGGGCTCCTCTGAGTGCCCCCTGAGGAAAAGCACTCTATTTCAACCAGGTGACCATGAATTATATCTCACTCTCCTGAGGATAACACAGAGAGATAAAGAACGGATGTTGTTTGAATGCCAGCAAACATACACTGCAATGCTTTGTTCTACAATGATTCCCGAGTACGTGTTACTGGCCTGGAGTGGTAAAGTGTCCTACCATGAAGGACACAATAAGGCTGCCCTCCCCAGAAACCTTTTGCAAAGGCTTTGGGAGTACATCTAGGAGAGCCGCGAATGCCAGGGCAAAGTAATCCTTTCACATGCTTGCTTTTAAACCATGTATAGTATTTTAAAAGGTACACTCACCGGAGGTCCCTTCTCCACCTGCTGGGTCCAGGAGGCAGCCTTGGGTGGGTTTGGGGGGTACTGGCTCCAGGTCCAGGGTGAGAAACAGTTCCTGGCTGTCGGGAAAACCGGTTTCTCCGCTTGCTTGCTGTGAGCTATCTACAACCTCATCATCATCATCATCTTCTTCGTCTCCAAAACCTGCTTCCGTATTGCCTCCATCTCCATTGAAGGAGTCAAACAACACGGCTGGGGTAGTGGTGGCTGAACCCCCTAAAATGGCATGCAGCTCATCATAGAAGCGGCATGTTTGGGACTCTGACCCGGAGCGGCCGTTCGCCTCTCTGGTTTTCTAGTAGGCTTGCCTCAGCTCCTTCAGTTTCACGTGGCACTGCTTCGGGTCCCTATTATGGCCTCTGTCCTTCATGCCCTGGGAGATTTTGACAAAGGTTTTGGCATTTCGAAAACTGGAACGGAGTTCTGATAGCACGGATTCCTCTCCCCAAACAGCGATCAGATCCCGTACCTCCCGTTCAGTCCATGCTGGAGCTCTTTTGCAATTCTGGGACTCCATCATGGTCACCTCTGCTGATGAGCTCTGCATGGTCACCTGCAGCTTGCCACGCTGGCCACACAGAAAATGAGATTCAAAAGTTCGCGATTCTTTTCCTGTCTACCTGGCCAGTGCATCTGAGTTGAGAGTGCTGTCCAGAGCGGTCACAATGGAGCACTCTGGGATAGCTCCTGGAGGCCAATACCGTCGAATTGTGTCCACAGTACCCCAAATTTGAGCCGGCAAGGCCGATTTAAGCGCTAATCCACTTGTCAGGGGTGGAGTAAGGAAATCGATTTTAAGAGCCCTTTAAGTCGAAATAAAGGGCTTCATCGTGTGGATGGGTGCAGGTTTACATCGATTTAATGCTGCTAAATTCGACCTAAAGTCCTAGTGTAGACCAGGGCTTACTGTACACAGAAAGCTTAAAATAACTAAATAGAGTGAAACCTGTCTTAAGCTACCACCTAAGGGCAGACAGAAAGAGACTGCTGAAAAGCTGCAGTCTTATTACGTATTTGTAGTAGCTTCCAAAACATTTTGGCAATTTCCAGAAAAGGGAGAACAGATCCTGCCTGCAGATTAGTCCAGGTGGTATCAACTTGCACTCAGTACATTTGGGAACACTTTGGGGCAGTCTGGAGGTTGCTTAAAAAAGAAACCCTTTGCAAAGGTTTCATTGCTTTTCCAGAGTCATAGTTATAACCATCTACAGGTGTTTGAAAGGTGCATAGCAACCTCAAAGAGCTTTAGGAGGTCCCTGAAGCAGTCCAGGCAAGCATATCTAGAGCTCATTGTTAGGAAATTTATGAGTGCCTGATCGTGCAAGTCGACTTGGTTTGCAAGTACTCAACGCTGAAAATCAGGCCATTTTGTTAAGTGCCTAACTATAGATTTCACTATCTAACTTTAGGCACTCAAGTTTGAAAAAAATAAGTGCTCCTTATGATTTCTGGTTTTACAAATTCTAGTTTCCATTTAAGAAAAAGAAAGAAAGAAAGAAAAAAAAAACCTCTCTCCACTGTTGCTTACCAAAAGACACACACAAACGAGGCAAATGGTTGACAATACAGAAGAAACAGAAAAACTGCCTGTAAACAAAGTGATGTCAAAAAGCACACAGCAAAAAAACGGGAAACAATAAAGAAATACTTTCTGTCTAATCTCTCAGGTATAGACATGTAGGCATTATCTGGACCCCAACAGGTTAAAAAATGCCAGAGAAGTGTAGAGAGCATCCCTTTAATTTTCAGACTATTACTGTATATCTCAGGATCAGCTAACGTCGGTATGTAAAATTCACAATTTTACTTTAATTCAAAGTGTTTTCTTAAAGCTTTCCCTCTTGAAGAACCTAATGAACCAGCCGGTTAACATGCTAGTATAAGCTAAGCTCATATGACCATGGGATTCTCGGATGAGTAAACAAAGAGGAAAGTATTACTGCTAAAATAAATTCTCAGGCACAGTGTACAAATGGGGCTGGAATGAAGCTCAGCAATGTGGGAAAAGGGTTTGTCTCTCTTCAGAACCATCTTTAGCTTATGTGGGTCCAAATCAGTGTGACAAGGGGGAGGTACTGACTCAGATCATGATAGCTTGGACAGTTGTACTCATAGAATCGTAAGACTGGAAGGGAACACAAGAGACTATTTAGTCCAGCCCCCAGGTTAAGGCAGGATTAAGTATACCTAACCCAACTCTGACAAGTGTTTGTCTGACTCGTTCTTTAAAACCTCCAGTGACGGGGATTCCACAATCTCCTTAGATAACCTGTTCCAGTACTTACTAGCCATATAGTTAGAAGGTTTCTCCTAATATCTAACCTAAATTTCTCTTGCTGCAAACTAAGGGCTTGCCTACACTGGCAATTTACAGTGCAGCAACTTTCTCACTCGGGGTATAAAAAAAACAACAACTCACTCCACCCTCCTGAGCACAGCAAGATTCTCAGCTGTAAAGTGCCAGTGTAAACAGTGCACCAGTGCTGGGAGCCGCACTTCCAGTGCTGGTAGCTACACCTCTCGTGGAGGTGGGTTTTATTTTTGTTGTTGTTTGTTTTTTTAAGAGCACTGGGAGAGCTCTCTCCCAGCACTCTGCTGTGACTACACAAGCCCCATTAAAGCTTTAGCGCTGTCAGCATAGACTAGCCCTAAGCCAATTACTTCTTGTCCTATCTTCAGTGGCCCTGGAGAACAATTGATCACCATCCTCTTTATAACAACCTTATATGTCCCCCCACCATGTTCTGTTCCATTCTCTGTTCACTAATCCAATACATCACACTAAGCTGTCTATCTCTCAAAAAGAAAAGGAGGACTTGTGGCACCTTAGAGACTAACCAATTTATTTGAGCATGAGCTTTCGTGAGCTACAGCTCACTTCATCGGATGCATACTGTGGAAAGTGTAGAAGACATTATATACACAGAGACCATGAAACAATACCTCCTCCCACCCCACTCTCCTGCTGGTAATAGCTTATCTAAAGTGATCATCAAGTTGGGCCATTTCCAGCACAAATCCAGGTTTTCTCACCCTCCGCCCCGCCTCCCCCCCCCCCAAACCTGGATTTGTGCTGGAAATGGCCCACCTTGATTATCATACACATTGTGAAGAGAGTGGTCACTTTGGATGGGCTATTACCAGCAGGAGAGTGCGTTTGTGTGGGGGGGGGCGGAGGGTGAGAAAACCTGGATTTGTGCTGGAAATGGCCCAACTTGATGATCACTTTAGATAAGCTATTACCAGCAGGAGAGTGGGGTGGGAGGAGGTATTGTTTCATGGTCTCTGTGTATATAATGTCTTCTGCAGTTTCCACAGTATGCATCCGATGAAGTGAGCTGTAGCTCACGAAAGCTTATGCTCAAATAAATTGGTTAGTCTCTAAGGTGCCACAAGTATCCTTTTCTTTTTGCGAATACAGACTAACACGGCTGTTACTCTGAAACCTGTCTATCTCCGTACCTATGCCGTTGCTACATTCCACCATGTCCTGGATAGTGGGGGGGGGGAACCCCACCCTCATTGCTTTAGCTTTACCTATTGTTTGTGTCACCTACTGTGATTGAAGCTGTACTTATCTGCCTTTTCTCCCCATCGAAAGCTGAATTCTGTTATCAGCAGAGTGAATTAATGAGTTCAGTGTTCTATAGCAAGTCCCAAACCGGGAGTCCTTGTTAGCATCTGAGGTAGCACTCAGCCACAGTCTCTGAAGTTCGGGCTCTCTTTGTACTAACCTTTCTGTACCTCCTCAGGAGCCTCCTGCAGTTTTGAGTTTCACAGGTGCCTAAAGTGATTTTGGGACGCTCATATTGGTAATAACTCCTGCAGAGAAACAGTCGCACTTTAATCTTAGAGCCATGCTGGCTTCAAATAAGCCCTTTAAATCTTTGTTAAGAGCCAACGTGGCTGTAAACAACCTTTTTGCCTTTACTAACTGTTGACACAGCTGTGCTTTCATGTTGTGGCCTATGCAATTGAAAAATCATTTAAATATGAAAAGAATGTTCATTAGCTATCTTTCCCCCTCACTAGCCTGTTATGCACATTTTAATTATCTCCAGCATTAGAATTTAACAAGGGCTAGCTCCCTGTGTCTGGAGATCAGAAGAAGCAGGTACTTTTACTTTAGGTGAGGAAGATGGCAAGTAGGAAAATCAGCTGAAGAGGAATCTCTTGGAGGGACCAGGGCTGGGAAGCACCCTACTGTGCTTTAAGGCTTCATCCACATACAGCTGCGTGATGTTGTGCAGACCAGCTATATATGGGGATACTCTTAAATCCATTTAAACCTGGCTTAGAGCAGTTTAGCTTGGCTCTGTTATGGGGCAAGCTGCGGCTTTGCCTACATGGAAACTGGAACCATGACTTAATGCATATTGAAATAGAGTGCTCTTATTGAAAAAATAAGAGTGTCCACACAGGTTTGCATTGAAATAACTGGAGAGGGGAATTACAATTGATTCAGTTATTTCTGTCCCTGTTTTCATACATATCCGTTTGTGTGTAGACAAGTCCCAAGTGGAAAAGTAAGAAGTTTATGAGGCAGCAGGGGAGGGTGATGATCAGACTTTCGTCAGATCTCCATAGAGCAAAGACCTGTTCCACCCATTTCTATTCCTCCTTTTCTTTCCCTATTAGTTTACTCTTCTCAAGCCACCATCATGCCCAGTAACCTTCAGTCACATCTCCCCAGCCATGCATACCTTCTTCTTCAATTGCACATCCATTCTGTCAGTATGGCTAGGAGATTTTGGATTGATGCACCTCATGATAAGGTATATGTGTGCATGTATGTACAACCTATGGTGAGCAAAATAAAAATCTAAGTTCCTTGCAGTTGATGGAAAACAAAAGATTCAACCAACAAACGCCTTTACTGAACGATTTAGGCATCCAGCTTTAGTTTAATGTTTAGACCATATTTCCATAATAATACCCAGCTGTTATATCACACTTTTCACCAGTAGCTCTCCAAGCATGTTACAAAGGTAAACATAATTATCCCCATTTTACAGATGATGATACTGAGGCATGGGCCCGTGAAGTGACTTGCTCAAAGACACACAGTAGGGTAGGGGCCAAGATGGGAATAGAACCTAGATCCTTAGACTCAGTCTAGTGCACTAGCCACTAGGCAACACTGCCATCCCAAAGAGTGCATACTAACAAAAGACATTTTCTTAATACCTTTTAGATCATCATCATCATCATTTGTCCAGAGAATGTATTTTATTTTGCACAGGTCTGAAATATTCTTGGTGGAAATTCATATTTCCTGGAGATAATCCAACATATGTTATAGTGTTTAGAAAGGGTGGATCCACCTACACTATGCTTCCTTCAAGTAGATAACATTGGCAACACAAGAAGCACCAGGGAAGGCCCATGTGGCCTGAGATACCTGCTCTCCTGTGGTTGATATTGATTCCACCCTATTTTTTTTCCACACGATCCCCTCCTTCAAGAACAAATCTAGGTTTGTCTCCAATTGTTTCACTCCCTTTGCTTTCACCATCTGTCTATCAGAACTGCCTGGAGCCTAAATTGACGATAACTTCCTTTGTTTTCAAAGCAAAGGCCAAATTTGGCACATAAATTGAAGCTGCAAAGGAAACTCACACCCATTATAGTGGTTTCATCCCTGCCCAGGCTCCCGCTTCAGCCAAGAGCCTCCTTCCTGCTTTTATCAGCCTTCTGCTCTGCCTCAGAGCTGAGAGAGGTTATGTCTCACAACAGAGATGTAGCCTAGAGCCAGTGGCGGATTAAGGATTTTGCCGCCCCTAGGCCCAGAAATAATTGCCACCCCCGCCCCAGCTCACCTCCGCTCCGCCTCCACCTCCTCCCCTGAGCGCACCGCCCGGGCCTGCTTCTCCCCGCCAGTGATTGTGCGCAAAACAGCTTTGCGAAGGAGGGGGGAAGGGGGGTTGAACGCGGCACGCTCAGGAGAGGAGGCGGGGCTGGGGCAGGGATTTGGGGAAGGGGACCAATAGGGACAGGGAGGGGGCGGGGAATGAAGGCGGGGAAGGGGTGGAGCTGGGGCAGGGCCGGAGGGCTCGAACCAGCACCAGGGGAAGCAGCCCTGCTGTTATAAATTTGCCGCCTCTGCAAATTTGCCACCCTAGGCCTAGGCCTTGTAGGCCTAGGCCTTAATACGCCGCTGCCTAGAGCACAGTCTTCCCGGTGCACCCATGGCCAGAGACTTGGACCTCTGGCTGAAGTGGTATAGGGCAGTACACTAGTCATCTCTCCCTGGCCATAGAGGTTTGTAAGTAGTAACCAGGGTGCAGCAGCCAGAGCCCCCATAGCAAGGGAGGAAAGAACAGGGAGCAACCACACTAAACACTCAGGTAGGGCCTGGCAGCCAGAGCACCCCAAAGTGATGGCTGGAAGCAGCCAGATCCTACTCTGAGCCTAAGGCAAGCAGCAGCCAACTCCAGAGCCTCTGCCCTCCATTCAACCCAGGACAAAGAGCACAGGACAGTCCCTAGAGGATGGTTCAAGGGGAGGTTCTTAGAGAGCCATGCTCCCAGGAAGCTAGGCTGCAGTGCAGAGGAAAACAGGGCCTCTGAGGGTATATCTACATTGCATTTTAAAAGCCCACAGCAGCAAGTCTCAGAGCTAAGGTCTGTGGGCTCGCGCTACGGCACTAAAAACAGCAGCGTAGACATTGTGGCTCAGGCTGGAGCTTGGGCTCTGAAACCCTCCCGTCTCTGCCGGCTTCAGAGCCCAAGCTCCAGCCCAAGCCCAAACATCTGCACAGCTCCTTTCTAGTGCCACAGCACAAGCCCCGCATCTGTAGATCCAGGCTCTGAGCTTTGCTGCTGCAGGTTTTAAAACGTAGTGCAGGCTTTCCATGAGGGGATAACCCTGTGTGTCAATGGCTCTTCAGGGAGCCATACACACCATAGGAATGTAAACTTCCTGCTTGTTCCACCGGGCTAAACTCCAGTGCCCAATGTTAGTAGGCTAAAGAAAACACCTGGGGAGAAGAGATGCTTGCCAGTGACCTAGGCTTGTTATTCTTGCACAGGGGATAGTCAACCCTTTCATCCCCATGTCACTGAAACCTTTCAGCGGTGCATTAACTTCAATAGATTTATTACATTATTTTGAGAACTATGAGGACACCCTGCTGACCTCCCTTTCCTGAGGGGAATAAGCCCAATTCCCTTTTAAATTTAGCCTAAAACAAACCAGCGACAGTAAAATGTATTCCAACCTGGTGATATCACCACTGTTGTGCCCCCAGCCCCATTGGCTTCAGTCTGTCCGCCAGATCACAGGACCCTTTTTCAAATTTGCCTCTCTTGGTGTCATCACAGCCACTCTTGACAATTTAGTACTTGTTGATACCCACTACTGCTTCCCATACTCAGGGTGGGCCAGGGGGCCATGGCTCCATCACTTTTTACTGGCCTTAAAGGTGAGCAACAGGAGGAGGGGTGGAGAAGAGTGAGCAGGGACAGGGTCTTGAGGGGAAGAGGCGGCGTGGGAGCAGGGCTTCAGGGGAAGAGGTTGCGCGGGGGGCAGGGCCTTGGAGGAAGGGGCAGCGTGGAGGCAGGGGCTTCAGGAGAAGGAGCAGAGTGAGAGGGGCAAGGCCACAGTCTGGGCACCCATGGTCCTCCCACTTTTAGAGAGCTTCCAGTGCTCCGGTCCCATACAGCAGGTTTTATGGTATTGCCAACCACAAGCTTTCAAAAATCATGTCAGGCCCCACAAAATCATGAGACTGGCTTAAAAGTAATGACATTTTAAAAACATAAATTTGGGTTTATTTTTATTTTCTCAGCAGTTATGGGGGCTAGAAATAAAGCTCAGATTCTCAGCTCCAGGAGCTGGAACTTAAAAACAAACTATCATAAGCGTCACAATAAAATCATGAGTGTTGTCATAAGGACACCATAAATACATGTGTAGTCAAAGGGACAGATTCTGATCTCAGTTACACAAAGTGTAAGGAAGGAATAACTTCACTGACTTCAATGCAACTTACCCAAAGAGTCTTCCAGATGCACTGTTTATGGCTCAGTGGGGAGGAAGGATGGTTTTGTGCTCAAAAACACTAGACTGGGGAGGTCAGGAAATCTGGGTCCAGTACCTAGCTCTGCCACAGGAATTCGGGAAAGTCACTCTCACCCTGTTTGTGAGTCAGTTTCTGCATCTGAAAATTAAGGTGATCAGCTACCTCACAGAGGGGCTGTGAAGCTTACTCTGTTCATGTTTCCACAATGCTTTGAGATGGCTATAGAAGTGCAAAGCATTTTTATTTACTGCAGCCCTTTCCTGAACCAAACATTACAGTTCTTCTCATGTTTCAGAGTAACAGCCGTGTTAGTCTGTATTCGCAAAAAGAAAAGGAGGACTTGTGGCACCTTAGAGACTAACCAATTTATTTGAGCATGAGCTTTCGTGAGCTACAGCTCCGATGAAGTGAGCTGTAGCTCACGAAAGCTCATGCTCAAATAAATTGGTTAGTGTCTAAGGTGCCACAAGTTCTTCTCATGTTATCACTGATTGTCTCTGACATGTTATTCCCTCCCCCCCACTCTTTTTTTCAGAAAACAGCCTCAAAATTCTGCAACCGAGCGACTCAAAATGTAATTAAGATGTACATTAAGTACTATCCTGCAGGAAGATTGCAATTATAACTCCCTTATTGTCTAGTATTACATCCCCTGGTACCAATAGGTCTGTGCAACAGGTGAGCCAGTTAAAGATAAGAAAGACATCCACAAAAAACACTTAACTTTGCAGTCTGTTAGGTTATTTAATGGACTTTGCTTTGTATAATTATTAGACAAACACCCAGTCCCAAGCTACATTGCAGTTATTACACAATCAGAGAAATTCAATCAGCTCCACAACCACCCCCCGCCACACAATAAAAATCCCCCACAGATAAATCTTTAAGAAGAAGTTTCCACAAGCTAAACAGATTGTTGGCATGATAGTTAAGAGGCAGTAACTTTATGAACTGTAGCTCACGAAAGCTTATGCTCAAATAAATTGGTTAGTCTCTAAGGTGCCACAAGTACTCCTTTTCTTTTTGCAAATACAGACTAACACAGCTGCTACTCTGAATCCTACCTTATCACTGTTTTTTAGCAACTCTGGTTAAGAACAGAGCAGCCTTCCCATTATAAATCCCCAGTTAGAGGGGTCAGAATTCTACATTAAAAATGGGCTCTAGGCTGAAAATTACATACAAGGTATTTTTTAAAAAAATCTTAATAATTAACTTGATTGCATTGAATTAAAAAAAAGAAAAAGTAAAGAGAAGGTAGGTGGCTTCAGATGACTTCTCAAGTTATCTAGAAATAAAAATAAAGAACTTTTTTTTAAAAAAATGAAGAAAGCATTAAGGCATAATGTGGATCTGGGCTAGTTTTGAATCATGCCATACATGCAAAGTAATAATCGTTGCTGCTACTAATAAAAAATAACAAGGTCCTTTTGTAAAGGAAGGTGACAGCTCTGTATGCAAAGTCACTTTGTCAACAAATTTCATAGCTATTTTTAGCACCCGCCCTTCACTTGCTGGCAGATGGCCTTGTGTACTAGAAAGGGTGGAGCAATACCGGTCAACCCTCCAAGTGGAGAGACAGCTTATACCAGGAAAGGGGTTCTTTTGTGGGTATAGCTTATACCAGTTCCCCGAACAAAATAAGCTCTGGGTACTTTTTTTCTGGTATAACTTACCTACACGAGGTCTTTTGCCAGCACAGCTATGTCAGTTTGGGGAGGGTGATATTTTTCACACTTCTAACCAACATAGCTATGCTGGCAAAACTTCTAAATGTAGCCCAGGTGGAGCCAAACAGACCAGAGAGTCACCAAAGGAGCCTTTACAATCTAAGGAATGAATCAGTCTCCACAAGTTAAGTAGTCTTTAAGTACACTTATCACAAAACGTGTAATGGCCCTTTAGTGCTGCTACAGTCCCCATTTTAAAAATGCCTTGAAAGTGGACTTCTAGAAATGTTTGCAGTGTTGTGGTAGCTGTGTTGGTCCCAAGATATTCTAGAGGCAAGCTCAAAAGCTTGTCTCTCTCTCACCAATAGAAGTTGATCCAACAAAAGATATTAACATTTCTATAAGTCCAGGTGGGTGAGGTATTTGCCCAACAGACTTAACGTCTCTGTGTTTTAAAAAATGAAAACCAAAGGAACACATTTAAGAAAAGTTAACATACATGAGAGAAGAGAAACTGAGATTGTTCTACTTTATATATTAATATATTACTGGGCTCGGAGATCAATGCATGTTACCTACCTTGGGTCAAATTCTGTACCATGTAGGCCTCTTTCAGACCCTGGAATTCCACCTCCCAAAATCCCATGGAAGTTAGGTCTCCAGAAGGAGTCAGTCAATGGCTGCATGCAGCGTAAATCAGAATTTGACCCATTGGAACTGGTGTGCATCCAAAAGCAGAATACTGTTGGTGGTTTTGTTTAGTTAATTTAACATCATTTACACACAAACATCCATGCTCCTGAGACAGGAGGAGATTTGTGTGTTTATGGGCTTTGAGCTTCAAGGGACCCTCTATTTGTGTGAGTGGAAGGCAGCAGAGCCCAGCAGGCCTGGCCTGTGTTTTGGGGCAAAGAGGGGAGTATCAGCTCTGACACATGCTCTTGTGTGAAAGCCCCTACTGAGGTGTCCATGGTGCAGCTCTGAAGTGGTTAGGCCAGAGTGGGGGAAGGCCACCCTTCATGTCATTGGTCTCCCACAAAACCTGGGGGTCAACCTGAGGCAAGTTAATAAGGCACAGAGACTGCACTATCTTGAGTGCTGTGAATCCTTCTGGGTGGGGTGGGGGGGCAGCTGGAGTCCCCCAAAGCACAGCTCCCTAGAAATAAGGCTGCCATGCTGCTGGAAAAGCTGATGGTGTGTGTGTGAAGCGGTCTGGTAGCACTGCAGAGGCACCGGACCTCTGGGCAAAAGGGCACATCCCTCCAGCTCCTTCCCACTCCCCTCAAGATCTGCAAGGGGGGGAGGGGAGTGCAAACCTCCTTCCACTTCCAGCCGGGGCAAATTCTGCTCCGCCAGGGGAAGAATGAGAAGGAAATTGTGAGAGTATCTCTGTGGCCCCCTAAATGGGAATAAGATTTATACATAGATCAGGCATAAACCAACCCACAGAGAAAGAAAATACCTGTTAGCCAGAGTAAGATACTCTGGTCGCATGCACGGACTTCCAGAGCCTGCATCAATATATGGTTTCAGAGTAACAGCCGTGTTAGTCTGTATTTGCAAAAAGAAAAGGAGTACTTGTGGCACCTTAGAGACTAACCAATTTATTTGAGCATGAGCTTTCGTGAGCTACAGCTCACTTCATCGGATGCATACCGTGGAAACTGCAGCAGACATTATATACACACAGAGACCATGAAACAATACCTCCTCCCACCCCACTGTCCTGCTGGTAATAGCTTATCTAAAGTGATCATCAGGCTGGGCCATTTCCAGCACAAATCCAGGTTTTCTCACCCTCCACCCCCCCACACACAAACTCACTCTCCTGCTGGTAATAGCCCATCCAAAGTGACCACTCTCTTCACAATGTGTATGATAATCAAGGTGGGCCATTTCCTGCACAAATCCAGGTTCTCTCACCCCCCTCCAAAAACCACACACACAAACTCACTCTCCTGCTGGTAATAGCTTATCCAAAGTGACCACTCTCCCTACAATGTGCATGATAATCAAGGTGGGCCATTTCCAGCACAAATCCAGGTTTTCTCACCCCCCCACCCCCATACACACACAAACTCACTCTCCTGCTGGTGAAAAGAAAAGGAGTACTTCTGGCACCTTAGAGACTAACCAATTTATTTGAGCATGAGCTTTCGTGAGCTACAGCTCACTTCATCGGATGCTGGTAATAGCTTATCCAAAGTGACCACTCCCCCTACAATGTGCATGGTAATCAAGGTGGGCCATTTCCAGCACAAATCCAGGCTTTCTCACCCCGCCCCCTTTTCCGGGACACACACACACACACACACAAACTCACTCTCCTGCTGGCAATAGCTCATCCAAACTGACCACTCTCCAAGTTTAAATCCAAGTTTAACCAGAATGGGGCGGGGGTAGGAAAAAACAAGGGGAAATAGGCTACCTTGCATAATGACTTAGCCACTCCCAGTCTCTATTTAAGCCTAAATTAATAGTATCCAATTTGCAAATGAATTCCAATTCAGCAGTTTCTCGCTGGAGTCTGGATTTGAAGTTTTTTTGTTTTAAGATAGCGACCTTCATGTCTGTGATTGCGTGACCAGAGAGATTGAAGTGTTCTCCGACTGGTTTATGAATGTTATAATTCTTGACATCTGATTTGTGTCCATTTATTCTTTTACGTAGAGACTGTCCAGTTTGACCAATGTAAATGGCAGAGGGGCATTGCTGGCACATGATGGCATATATCACATTGGTGGATGTGCAGGTGAACGAGCCTCTGATAGTGTGGCTGATGTTATTAGGCCCTGTGATGGTGTCCCCGGAATAGATATGTGGGCACAATTGGCAACGGGCTTTGTTGCAAGGATAAGTTCCTGGGTTAGTGGTTCTGTTTTGTGGTATGTGGTTGTTGGTGAGTATTTGCTTTAGGTTGCGGGGCTGTCTGTAGGCAAGGACTGGCCTGTCTCCCAAGATTTGTGAGAGTGTTGGGTCATTCTTCAGGATAGGTTGTAGATCCTTAATAATGCGTTGGAGGGGTTTTAGTTGGGGGCTGAAGGTGACGGCTAGTGGTGTTCTGTTATTTTCTTTGTTAGGCCTGTCCTGTAGTAGGTGACTTCTGGGAACTCTTCTGGCTCTATCAATCTGTTTCTTCACTTCCGCAGGTGGGTATTGTAGTTGTAAGAAAGCTTGACAGAGATCTTGTAGGTGTTTGTCTCTGTCTGAGGGGTTGGAGCAAATGCGGTTGTATCGCAGAGCTTGGCTGTAGATGATGGATCGTGTGGTGTGGTCCGGGTAAAAGCTGGAGGCATGCAGGTAGGAATAGCGGTCAGTAGGTTTCCGGTATAGGGTGGTGTTTATGTGACCATTGTTTATTAGCACTGTAGTGTCCAGGAAGTGGATCTCTTGTGTGGACTGGACCAGGCTGAGGTTGATGGTGGGATGGAAGTTGTTGAAATCATGGTGGAATTCCTCAAGGGCTTCTTTTCCATGGGTCCAGATTATGAAGATGTCATCAATATAGCGCAAGTAGAGTAGGGGCTTTAGGGGACGAGAGCTGAGGAAGTGTTGTTCTAAATCAGCCATAAAAATGTTGGCATACTGTGGGGCCATGCGGGTACCCATAGGAGTGCCGCTGATCTGAAGGTATACATTGTCCCCAAATGTGAAATAGTTATGGGTAAGGACAAAATCACAAAGTTCAGCCACCAGGTTAGCCGTGACATTATCGGGGATAGTGTTCTTGACGGCTTGTAGTCCATCTTTGTGTGGAATGTTGGTGTAGAGGGCTTCTACATCCATAGTGGCCAGGATGGTGTTATCAGGAAGATCACCGATGGATTGAAGTTTCCTCAGGAAGTCAGTGGTGTCTCGAAGGTAGCTGGGAGTGCTGGTAGCGTAGGGCCTGAGGAGGGAGTCTACATAGCCAGACAATCCTGCTGTCAGGGTGCCAATGCCTGAGATGATGGGGTGCCCAGGAATTCCAGGTTTATGGATCTTGGGTAGTAGATAGAATATCCCAGGTCGGGGTTCCAGGGGTGTCTGTGCGGATTTGATCTTGTGCTTTTTCAGGAAGTTCCTTGAGCAAATGCTGTAGTTGCTTTTGGTAACTCTCAGTGGGATCATAGGGTAATAGCTTGTAGAAAGTGGTGTTGGAGAGCTGCCGAGCAGCCTCTTGTTCATATTCCGACCTATTCATGATGACAACAGCACCTCCTTTGTCAGCCTTTTTGATTATGATGTCAGAGTTGTTTCTGAGGCTGTGGATGGCATTGCGTTCCGCATGGCTGAGGTTATGGGGCAAGTGATGCTGCTTTTCCACAATTTCAGCCCGTGCACGTCGGCGGAAGCACTCTATGTAGAAGTCCAGTCTGCTGTTTCGACCTTCAGGAGGAGTCCACCTAGAATCCTTCTTTTTGTAGTGTTGGTAGGGAGACCTCTGTGGATTAGTATGTTGTTCAGAGGTATTTTGGAAATATTCCTTGAGTCGGAGACGTCGAAAATAGGATTCTAGGTCACCACAGAACTGTATCATGTTCGTGGGGGTGGAAGGGCAGAAGGAGAGGCCCCGAGATAGGACAGCTGCTTCCGCTGGGCTGAGAGTATAGTTGGATAGGTTAACAATATTGCTAGGTGGGTTGAGGGAACCATTGCTGTGGCCCCTTGTAGCATGTAGTAGTTTAGAAAGTTTAGTGTCCTTTTTCTTTTGTAGAGAAGCAAAGTGTGCGTTGTAAATGGCTTGTCTAGTTTTAGTAATATAATATAATCAATATATATAATGTAATCAATATATGCTATTCAATAACAGAGTTGGAGCGATAGCACTCTTAGAAAAAATCAAAGGTTGTAATTCTTAGTATTGTCTATATTGCGATACAGCCCAGAGGCCCCAGTCAGAGATCATAGCTCCACTGTGCTATGCACTGAATACACATAATAAGACAGTTGCGGCCCCCACATAGTTTACAATTTAAGTATGCAGTGGGAGAGGGTAGGTGAATACAGGAGAAGTGGGGATTGCAGTGTAATAGCAAGACGATTAGTGTAATGAGCAGTGGTCAGAGCATTCAGCTGCCCAGCCACTGGCAAGAACTTTGTAGGCATCACAGCCTAAGGAAGGAGAGATCTGGAAGAGGATAATTCAGTGGCTTTATGGATTTTCACAGGGAGCTGCTCCTATGCATAAGGATTATTTTTTTGTAACCTCACAGTGCGCTCAGTTAAATGCTACAGGATGAACACAATGGGTTAAATTCTGCAGTCTGTTACACTAGTGTAAAACTGGAGTGGCTCTTCTGGAGCCAACAGACTGACTCTGATTTACATCAGTGTAATGATTGCAGAATTTAACTCACTAGTCTGAGTTTTACCATCTTTTCTCTCTTTATTATTATTTTTTGCTATGACTGGGAATAGCTTTGATATAAGGAGCTTCCCTGATCTCTTATTGCTGTACTATGGAAAGGGACTGAAGATGAAAGTATACGCAGGAGCATAAACAATCTAGCAGTGAGACTAAAATAAATAAATAGTTAGCTGCTGTGGGTGACAAGCCTCACACATCCTAAAACAGGTGTGTTCGCCACATTGGCACTGAGCTGATAGTGACATGAGAGTGCTAGACCACTGCCTTTCGTTCCACTACCCATGTGTTACAGATGACCAAAAATGCTCCATTTCAAAAGGAGTTTGCAGGTAGACGCAGTATTTTAGCAGCAGTGCTCTGCAATACTGGATTACTGTTAATTATCTTAAAGGGCCGACATTGTGGAAAACACGATCCAAGACACAAATAAAACTGCTGCTCCAAGGAACTTAAAAATCTTACAGATACTGGAGAACACCAAGAATCATGGAAGGCCAGTTCCAGCCCCCACTTCTGCAGCTCTGGGAGTGCCTCATGGTAGAGCATATTAGGGTCTGCTGTGTAGGAGGCCTAGCACACTGAGAAAGGGGTGGGGTTCAAGAATAGCTCAGTGATCCTCCAACTTCTTCTCTAGGACAAGGGTGCACTGGAGTAACCGAGATGTTAGAACCTGCAGAGCTGGAACCTGGGGGTTGTGGGCTGCTGATGCCTCCACATCACCATGGGAGTCTTAGGCTGGACTCCCACGGGAGGACCCTCTGAGTCTAGGCTCAGCAGGAAGTACCACCCAGCAGGACCTGGTGGCAGCCTCTCACAGCCTGCTGATTGGATAGTACCAGTACTTAAACCAGGAAGCCATGAAGGGCAGCTGTCTGAACAATGTAGACTGTTTGCCCATCTCTGCTCCACGCCAGCTTGCAGTAGATCCTAGACTCTGGTTTTTGACCCTGGTTTGTCCTCACCTTTGCTATTCAATTGCTGTCTGTAACCTGGTGCCTGACCCTGATCTTCTAGTAATCCGACCCTGCCTGCCTGCTAACACCTGACTCTCAGTTCACCCAGAGCCTGGCTTGGACTCTGACCTCCCAGTAACTTGACTCAGCCTGACTCCTGCTCCAAACTTTAGGTCTGGCCACCCACATCCCGGTTGTGATAGGAGAGCTACGTCTACCTATCTATGTTTTTTATAGCACACACTGTAGTATCTGAGCACCATGGGTTCTGTAGAGACAGAGACTCCAGCTGGGCCCTAATTGAGCTGGCCACACCTATGGTCAGCTACTCCCTCAGCTGCCCTCACTTCCTGTATCCCAGCTGCAGCCCTCTCCTGGGCTGCTTTTAACTCTGATTCTACTGGAGTGGGGCAGGAATAAGGTGTACTGAGGAATAAGCTATACTGAGACAAAATTTGCCTGTGTATACTAAGGGTTTGCATCAGTGCAGTAATATGAGTGGCTAGCTACTGATTTCCCAGTGTAGACAAGGTCCTAGTTCCAGTCTGTCTTGAAGTGAAGGTTGGGCATTTGAATTTTTGCCAAATCGTTTTAACAGCCTTTTCAATTTCCTTTTGCGCTTGATAATAAGGTTTGTCGTTTCAGAGTTCTTTTGGCCACACGTGTATTCACAGCATCCTAGTGAACAGAACAGCATACAAAATTAGTTAGCCTTGCCAACAGCAAAGGATTAGGACCACATTTTCATTGGCCTCCAAAAATAAGCTTGCAATATTTACAGGTGCATCCATTTGTGGGAGTGAAATCAGTGTTTGCGCCTCATAAGTACCCAGTCGTGCATGTAATTATCCAGTTTATACATGTTGGCAGACCTATTTTTGTCTGCCTGCTGGAAATTTGGCCCTTAATTACCACCTTTGATAGCAAGTGGGATTGTTTTGTGGATGAAATTAGCAGCCCTTTGCTTTTTGGTCGTTAAGGCTGACCAAGGGGATTCCATGGTCAACAATCCTTTTCTGAACCATATCTTGTGACCTCTCCAGGAGTAACAGTACTGTTTTTTTACATTTACAGGAGAACTTATCCCTTCTATGTTGCAGCCCTTTCTTGGCTCTTTTCCTGTAATGGTAAATAATAAAAAATTGTTTTTAAGATTGGCATTTATACTGGGAACATGTTTAGGCCTCTGGAGAAGGAAGGAGAGACACATTTAGGTCATGCAGTGGCAGGCCAGTTCAAAGATTTCAGGCCTCTGTGTTAAGCAGAGCTGGTTGAAAAATGGAAAAAAGTTCATGAAAAATTTTCAAAATGGAAACAAATTCACAATTGGAAGGCTTCAAAATGGGGGGAGGGGATCCTTTTTTTCAGCATTTCCAAAAAATCTGGGAACTTTCCAGGTTTTTCTTTGTCCTTTCTCCTTTGCTTTTTGCCACTGAAGGTGATAACAAGCATAAGGTCCAGTGTTGTGTGTGTACATGGTTTGCACACAGATGGGCTTCCAAAAATATTTTTATGTTTTTTCCTTTTCCTACTCTGTAACTTGTCCAAAGTTACACAGTGGAAAATGGAGGAATCCCGCCCCCTCCTCCCCCACACACAAAAATTAGAAATTAAACCCAGCTCTTGTTCTTTCTTTAGTGGGAAACGGGAGGGACAGGGGAGAAGAAAAGGGAAAAACAAAAATCCAATTTTTTTTCAGTTTTCAAAACACTAACTGGAATATTGGAAACATTTTTGTTCTGTTTTGAAGTCTTCAATCACATTAACAGAAGTTGAAAAATGACAATTTCTTGTGACTTTTTCCCCACATTTCTCAGCGGGATAGTTTTTAAGCTGAAAAATTTAGATCAGTTCTGGTGTGTAATGTTTGTGCTCAGCCTGTGCAAAAAGACCAAATACTAAATACAACTTAGATGGAGCTACTATAAGGTGGGTGCATAACTGGTTGGAAAACTGTTCCCAGAGAGTAGTTATCAGTGGGTCAGAGTCAAGTTGGAAAGGCGTATCGGGTAGGGTCCCACAGGGATCAAGTCTGGGTCTGGTTCTGTTCAACATCTTCATCAATGATTTAGATAGTGGCATAGAGAGTACACTTATAAAGTTTGCGGACGATACCAAGCTGAGAGCTCTTACAAGTGCTTTGGAGGACAAGATTAAAATTCAAAATGATCTGGACAAACTGTAGAAGTGGTCTGAGGTGAACAGGGTGAAATTCAATAAGGACAAAGTACTCCACTTAGGAAGGAACAATCAGTTGCACACATACAAAATGGGAAATGACTGCTTAAGAAGGAGTACTGCGGAAAGGGATCTGGGGGCATAGTGGATCACAAACTAAATATGAGCCAACAGTGTAACACTGTTGCAAAAAAAACCAAACATCATTCTGGGATGTATTAGCAGGAGCATTGTAAGCAAGACACGAGAAGTAATTCTTCTGCTCTACTCCGTGCTGATTAGGCCTTAACTGGAGTACTGTGTCCAGTTCTGGGCGCCACATTTCAGGAAAGATGTGGACAAACTGGAGAAAGTCCAGAGAAAAGCAACAAAAATGATTAAAAGTCTAGAAACGTCTAGATAAGTCTAGAAAAGTCTAGAAACTTCTAGATAAGTCTAGAAAAGTCTAGAAAACATGACCTGTGAGGGAAGATTGAAAATTTTTTTGTTTGTTTAGGCTAGAGAAGACTGAGAGGGGGACACGATAACAGTTTTCAAGAACATAAAAAGTTGTTACCAGGAGGAGGGAGGTAAATTGTTCTCTTTAACCTCTGAGGATAGGATAAGAAGCAATGGGCTTAAATTGCACAAAGGGAGGCTTAGGTTGGACATTAGGAAAAACTTCCTACTATCAGGATAGTTAAGCACTGGAACAAATTACTTAGGGAGGTTGTGGAATCTCCGTCATTGGAGATTTTTAAGAGCAGGTTAGACAAAAAGCTGTTAGGGATGGTCTAGATAATACTCAGTCCTGCCTTGAGTGCAGGGGACTGGATTAGAAGACCTCTTTGGGTCCTTTCCAGTCCTACCCTTCAATGAGTTGTGAGTCAAGGGCTTGGCAGCTTCTGGGACAAATTGGGGAGCTAGTCCCCCTTGGGGAGGTGGGGGTGTCAGGAGAGTTTGCCAAATAGAGGAGGGACCAACTGGAGGTAGGGAAGGGGTTGAAGCTACCAGGAAGGGTTGGGACCCTATGATCATCTTCTGAAATTGTAGGTGCACAGGAGGTCGGCTGGTGAGGTAAATCAGACCACCAGTGCTCGCTGGGTGGAAGTACCATTATAATGGGTTCACACCCCTCCAAAGTACAGAGCTCATGCAGGTGCAAACTTGGTAAGTTTTCAGAGCCGACCATGCTGGGAAGTATCATTGTTAGGCTCCAAATAAAGCCTCACCTCATTCATAGCTATAAAGACAGTAGTTATGATTAAACCTAAGTTTTGTCATGGATATTTTTAGTAAAAGTCATGGACAGGCCACAGGAAATAAACAAAAATTCATGGCAGCCCATGACCTGTTCCTGACTTTCACTAAAAATATCCCTGACAAAAGGGATAGGTGGGTTCAGCACCCGCTGCTGCTGGGGCTCCTGGTCCCCTACTGCTGTGGTGCATGGGTGCTGTGGGGTCCCCCTGCCGGCAGGGCTGGGTGGCTGTAGGGTCCCCTCACCTGGGCAGCTGGTAGCTGCAGGGTCCCCAGCCACTGGCCCTGGCTGAAGCTGGGCAGCTCTGGGGAGTCCCCGCTGCCACTGGGCAGATGCAGGAGGTCTGTCATGGCTGGGCAGCTGTGCAGGGGTCCGTCCCCCCCCCCGTCAGGTTGCGGGCTAAGAGCTGTGAGGGCGGGGCTGACTGTGACCTCCAGCCACCGGGCAGAAAATGTCACAGAGATCAATGGAAGTCACGGATTCCGTGACTTCTGGGACATAATTGTAGCATTAGTTATGATGTTCATGCCCAAAAGTGTGATAAGGGACGTGATCTTTGGGGCTCTGACAGGGACTTGTGCTGTATGATCCTAGACTAAATATCCCCTTTAACTGTTTCCTTAACAGAACAGCTCAGCAGATCATTATTTTTAAATTACTTGGAGTCTCAATTACTTGGAGTCTCATCCTGTGAGCCCATCCTCATGTAAGGGTCCTTTCACCAGTAGTTCCACTGACTTCAGTGGTACAAGGGTTTGCAGACTCAGGCTCTTATAAATATAAATGAATGCTCAGGTTCAAACATTTCATTTACCTTCCAGGTATAGTCAGAGGATTTAAAAGCCACCATTCGGCAACCTGTAATGCTTGCTCTGCAGTAGGTAGCGCGTTCAAGAAATAATGACTGTGTTTTCAGCAGAAGATAATTCTAGCCAATATTTAAAGTTCCCTAGAAAACATCTGTGTTTTTGTATAGGAGGTGTATTTGAAGCCTACCTCCTTCAAACTGCCCTTGCTCAGCAGTGAGCACACAGCAATACTCCACTCTTGACATTTCTAAAAGACTTCTGATGTTCTTTTCTTCCTGTAACAATGGGACCAATTTTCCCATTCCTGGCTGTGAGCTTGACCTCTGTTTTTCATTTACCACCTCTTGAAATTACCTTGCCCTCACCTTTAAGAATGCTTTTCTACGGGACGCTGAATTCTGAAGCATGGTGCGTGAGGAGGGTTGTTGCTGACAGAGAATTAAAAGATTAGATGCTCGCTTAATGGTGAAATATTATCTGTGTTCCCAATTTACTGTCAAAATGCCCCAGCAAACACCCCAGGGCCATTAATATTGATCTACCTTCAGAGCCCTCCTCTGCGACCTAACGATTCCCATAAGTGTCACCCAGAGAGTCATGCTGAGAACACAGGAAATTAGATACCAACTATATACTTCACCAGGGCCTAACTGTGAAAGAAAATGAGCAGAATTTAAAGGTCTTTGTCCCTGTTAGCTTATGACAACTCTTTCTATTTTCTTCACGAACCCTATCATTTTGTACAAGGAATGTTGACTGGCTAGAATACATGCAGGAATCTTGTGGGGTGCAGAAAGAATAGAAGTTAACCAGATTAGCTATTAATCCATCCTCAGATATTATCTTTTGTGAGCATGCCACATGAAGAAGGAGACAAAAGCTGGCTGTCATCAGTGGGCAATCGTCCTCACCTGAGTGGAAGAAACCTTTCCTCAGTCACAGCTGGAAAATATGCCCTCTCATCACTTAAAGGGACTGGTTATTTTTAGATGCTTCCCATTTTAAAAAAAATATCCATATTTAGAATGAGTGAGATCATAAGCATTTGCCTAACATCATTCTACTTCCACAGGGAGGTTGAGGGGAAAGCATTCCCATGTCACAAACCTTGTGATCAGAACGCTTACAGCTTCTGGACTGCCGCCCTTAATGCTTCATTATTTAGATCACCAGCCTTTTCTACAGTCTCAAACTGAATTGCCAAGAGATGTTATAACGGTGGGGTACTCCCGTCTTGAGCGCCTCTTGCTGCTATGTGCGATACTGCAGTTCTTTTCACATTCTTAGTGCCCCCTGTAGGCTGTCAACCTCGCTTGGTGTGTCTCAGTGGCTCACACTCCAGCTGGGTCACACAATCAAAATGAACCCCTTCCAGGGTAGCAAAACTCCAACAAAGCTGTCTATCTGCCCTTGTCATGGTCTTCAGCCCCAGCTCTGGGCCCTTTAAATTCAGCCCTTTGCTTGGGTTTCCAAACAGGCCTGGTCCCTTTCTCAGGGTTTACACTACTTCACTAGTGGAGGAAAGTGGGCTCTTACACACAACAGCCACGTACTGCTCACTTCAATTCATCGCTGCTCGTTCCCTGGGCCTCTTCCCTCCTGGCCCCTTTGTCTTCAGCCCTTACTTGAGCGTTAAAGTTCTTAGGTCCCCTTTCTCCTAGCTTACACAAACACAGCCAGACCCAAACACTGGCTAGCCCTCAAGTGCCTGTGGCCGGGTGTGGCCGGGTGTGGTGTGGTGTGGTGTGCCCTGCCCTGCCCTGCCCTGCTCCCAGTCAGGAACTGGGCTAAGGCCCTGCAGCTTCTTTTATCTGAACCTCCCGTGCTGTGATTGGCTGCTTCTAGGAGGCCTCTCTAGGCAGGCTTGGAGAACCCACCTTCGCTGTTCCTTTTCTGGGGCAGGATGTAGGGAGCCCCACAGGCTAGATACGGCCCATGACAGATGGGCACAGTTACAGCTAGATGGGATAGCCTAGCCTGGGCCACAAGGAGTCATGCGCCTCTACAGGGGCAAAGCACAGAGTCTTGCACGCCCAGCGTGTAACAGTAGACATACCCGCAACTAGCTTTAATATAGCCAGCACAGCTAATAACAACAGGGAAGACATAGCGGCCCGGGCTTGAGCATGGGCTGTACAAGCCCACCTGGACCCTGTATAAGTACTGATGTTGCTAGCCTAGGCCAGGGTCTGTTGCCATGTGGTCACTGCTCTTTTTAGCCACACTAGCCAGACAAAAGCTAGAGCAAGGGTGGCCTGCCTGAGCTGCAGTCACACCTCTGGTTGCAGTGTTGACATAAGTTTTGTGTAGCTCTGTGTGTGACATTTCCTGCAAATTATATTTCATTTGCATATTTGTAACCATTTGCATATAAACAAAGCTTAGCTTTAAAAGATTCTGTGGATCTAGTGCTGGTGAAAGGCCTCTGCTTGTCAGCTCTGTAATGAATGAAGCTCTCTGCTTATCTATAGACGAGCAGAATTTCCCTACCCCCTGTCCTGTTGGCATCGCTCAACCCTGACCAGCTGGCGGACTTTCCCCAGGAACAGCAGTCTCCATGGCCCAGGCAATTCTTGGCATCTCTGCTAAGCCTGCCAATTAGTTCAAAGCATGATGGTTAGTTTGTGATGCAGGAAACCAGAACTGAGACCCACCAAATATCCACTCGCTACAAACCACTTTTCAGCTCTACTGAACTGGTCTGGATTCTTCCTGGTGACCTACAGCTGAAAGGCTCTGCAGCTCATTAACAATGCCTTGAGGCATCCAGTCCCTTCTCCCCCCCCCCCCCCCCCGCCGTAAGCCCTAATGTTAAACCTTCAGTGATGCTACTCTCTGAAGAACAAGTAAAATAAAGTTCTGACTTTTTGGAGCTTACACAGGCAGGATCTTCCACGCTCTAGCCACACTGGCCAAACCTCCCACACCGAACACAGTCTTCTCAAACATGCTGTACAGGCAAGTGCCCTGTTCTTAAGTGTTCTTAAGGCGACAGTTCCCTTTCCCCGCAATCCAAAAGCTCAAAATGCAACAACAAAGCCCCATTCTCCAGATGCAGTTCTCAATACGGTGCTTTGCAACATAAAATTATGTCAATATTCCTGGGTCCTCAAACTCACTTGAGAGGATTCTACAACTATGCCAAAGGCACAGCTATGGTGGGAGAGAGAGCTGGAGTGCATGTTCCCATTATTTCCTCCCCCACAATGTGGGCAGTGGCTTAAAGCCTTAATCTTGCCCTTTCAATGTGCTGTTTCCATGATTTATTATCATGGGAGAACTGACTCTTAAGAGCAAGCGAAGGGAGCAGCTCTTTGGGGCTGTACTATCATGCATGTCATGTAGCTCCCACTGCTAAATGAACTGCTTGTAGAGATCATGAGCCTGATTCCCCTCTTTCTTACACCAGTGTAAATCAGGACTCATGCCATTGACTGATGTCAAAACTATGAAATCAAAACCGGTTCCCTTGAGTTTAGGGAGCCCAATAGCCCATGCTTGCATCCTGTGACCTTTCCTTGTTATGCTGTGTGTACAGAGGCATGGATCATGACATTGTTATACCCTTATTGTCTCCTCCTCCCCACATTATCTTTTTTCAACCTAGTACTGCCCTGCATGATATTTTCTTCAAAGACTCAGCACCGGTGATACATATGATATGTACAGTGCGAGTAAGTACACTTGGTTTCAGTGAGCATAAACTATACCAGGTTAGATACTGCTTATAGATGTAAATGTTTTCATTTTAGCTAGAACACAGTGACATATTGGTTGGAACGAGGCTGCCTTTCTTAGAATAAAACTACTTCTACAGCATCTTTTATCAGAGGAGCTCATAGTGTTTTACAACCATGAATGAAGTAAGCCTCACCATACCCTTGTGTGGTAGGCTTTCAATCCCCATTTTACAGCTGGGGAACCAGAGGTACAGAAAGAGGTTATGTGATTTATCCATGGACATACAGGACATCTGGAATAGAGAGAGGAATTGTACCTGGATCTCCTGGCTCCCAATCTTGTTCTGTAAACACAAGGCCATGCTAATTCTGCTTATAAAAAAGAATATAAACTATTTTAAAATTAAGCACTTTGAGATTCCCTACCCTGAAGGCGATATAGTTGAGTAGGGCTCAGCACAGCTGCCTAACAAGTTTCAGAAATGCTGTGTCTGTTATTTTTCATTAGTGCAGTTCAAATGAAAGGGCTTAAGCCAACAAGTCAGCAGTGGGGACTAGGCGAGCAGTATCCACCAGTGCTTGAGACAGCCCTTCAATAGTAGGAAACTGATCCTGGGGGACACATGCTCTTATTGCTAATGGACTCCTGATCAATGCTACAGGGAAGGAAACAAACAAACAAACAAAAATTAGGTCCCTGCCAATATAGCAATTCTTTTCTGACCAAATTCACCTGTCCATTTAAACCTATGCACATGAACAAGAATCACTATCATTAAAGTATCTAATCCCATTTGTCTCCCCAAAATATACTGTGCTCAAATAAACATCCATTTTTATTCCTGAATCCTAGTAAGTGGAATCCACCAGTACTGCCAAGGACAAAATGACCATGAGCTCCTTTAAGCATACCATACCCATTGCAAACTGGTTGCATTCTTGGCATACAAAATTTCAGAGTGAGGAAACAAGTTGATCTGTTCCAGCAACATATCCTCCCAGCTGTGGATCTAGAACTAGTGAAAGGCCTATGCTCGGCAGCACCGCTGACTGAAGGCCTCTGTTTATCTATACAACAGCAGCAGAGCAAGTTCCCCCCTCCCCACACTGCCCCCCTGTCAGCATGGCTCACCCCTGATCTGGAGGACAACTGGGGTGCAGTATTATCTCAACCCCCAGAAGAAGTTTACTACCAAACTTGCTTGCTTACAGGCTGCATGGCCCAAGCTAGAAATGGGCCTGAACTCAAACTCTGAATCTAACCTTTTGTAGGGGGAGCTGCAGGGAGAAAAGGGAAGGGCAGGTTCAGAATCCAAACCCAGATACAATTTTCACAGCTGCATCATTATTACTTATAATACACTCAGCACCAGCAATGCAGTCCCAGGCCTAAAAAGTTGGCCTGGTCTAAGGGCTTGTCGACACGTACAGTACTGCAGCTGCACCAGTGCAGTTATGCTGTGTAGCACTTCAGTGAAGACACAGCTACGCAACTGGGGGGAGGGATAGCTCAGTGGTTTGAGCATTGGCCTGCTAAACCCACCATTGTGAGTTCAATCCTTGAGGGGGCCATTTATATCGGGGGCAAAAATTGGGGGTTGGTCCTGCTTTGAGCAGGGGGTTGGACTAGATGACCTCCTGAGGTCCCTTCCAACCCTGAGATTCTACAAACTACACAACTTGCTCTCCTGTCAACATAGTGCTGTCCACACCAGGCATTAGGTTGGTACATCTACATCGCTCGGGGTGTGGATTTTTCACACCCCTGAGCGACATTATAGATATACCGATGTAAGTTTGAAGTGTAGACCTGCCCTAACAGACACATGGAAGGTAGAATGCACTGGGAGAACCAGAGGAGGGAACACCATGTGTGGGGTGTGTTGATTTAACCCTTTTGGGGCAATGCACGAGGAGTGAGTGTTCAGGATAGGGTTGCCAGGTGTCCAGTTTTCAACCGGAATGCCTGGTCAAAAAGGGACCCTGGCAGCTCTGGTCAGCACTGCTAACCACGCTGTTAAAAGTCTGGTGGGCGGCGCAGCAGGGCTAAGGAAGGCTCCCTGCCTGCTGTGGCTCCGTGCCGCTCCCAGAAGCAGTGGCATGTCCCCCTCTCCGGCTCCTATCCGTAGAGGCAGCCGGGGGCTCTGCACACTGCCCTTGACTCTGCAGCTCCCACTGGCCAGGAACCGCAGCCAATGGAAGCCGCGGGGGTGGCGCCTGCAGATGGGGCAGCACGCAGAGCTGCCTGGCTGTTCCTTTGTGTAGGAGCTGGAGGGGGGACATGAAGCTGCTTCCGAGAGCTGCTTGAGGTAAGCACTGCCCGGAGCCTGCACCCCTGACCCTGTTCCGTGCCCCAACCCCTGATCCCCCTCCCACTCTCCAAACCCCTCGGCCCCAGCCCAGAGTCCCCTCTTGCATGCCAAACCCCTCATCCCTGGCCCCATCCCAGAGCCCATACCCCCAGTCGGAGCCCTCACCCCCCCCAACCCCCTGCCCCAATTTGGAACCCCCTCCAGCACTCTGAACCCCTCACCCCCAGACCAGAGGCCTCTCCTGCACCCCAAACCTCTCATCCCTGGCCCACCCTGAGCTTGCACCTGCAGCCAGAGCCCTCACTCCCCTGTGCCCCAACCCCCTGCCCCAGCCCTGAGCCCCCTCCTGCTCCCCAAACCCCTCATCCCTGGCCCCACCCCAGAGCCCACATCCCCTGCCTGTCTATAGGTGTCTTCAGTAAGGGAGATACTAAATGGCTAACTTAATATACCAGGAAACAGTGAAGCAGAATATACACAAAGTGCTGTCAGATGCACAAAGTAAACAAACTGGCCGGGGGGACGGGGGACGGGGGGGACCTCTATTTTCCGTCCCACGAACCTTTCAGTTTTGGTAATTCAGTAACCATAATAAGTATCACATTTTCGGACAGTGTGATTTTTGACCCGTTAATGTGCCTTTTACGTCATCGTGAAAATTCCAGTCCTTTTAAAATTTTACAGCCGTGGTGATTAGAAGAGGAAAGAAGTTTCTTCTTTTCTGAAACCCTGAATGGTTACTTGAATCTAAGTGAACAAAATGTTACTTTCAGAAGAGAAATATGGTTCTAGTTTGGCAGCTGAGGTTATCATGGGGTTTTTTACTCCATTCATCTAAAGGAGGATTTACAGTTTGATCACATAAGTATCCTCGGGGAGCCCTTCTCAGTTTGGTACCTTTCATGACCTCCTCTGCTAGGCATGCCTAGAGATTCAAAGGAAGCTCCTTCTTTATGATCAATCATTCTGACACATTTATTAATACCTCTGTTCCGCTCTGACCATTTTAATTGTCCATGCATTTTCCTCCTGAGCGATTATTATGAACTCCTTTTAATCAGAAGTCTGCCACATGTTATCCCAACGCAGTCTGATTTATGGATAAAGAATTTCAAATGAAAGTGGGAAAAAATATTTAGTAAAGTTGTGTCATTAAAATACAAAATAGATCATTGCCAATTGTTTGTGCTGTTTTGAAGATTAAAAAAAAATTCACCAATGCCTTTTAAAGCTAACGATAAACTATGCATATTTTTTGCAAATACAGGGTCAAATTTCCAGCCAACCTCCAATTTTACATAACCAACTGTGCACCTGCAAACTCCACTTTAAACTAAACAAGCCCAGTTTTTTCAATCTCTCCATCTAGCCTTTTTGAGGGAGGGTGACCAGAAGTTATATAATAGCAATATAATATGGGTGCTTCTTAGGACTAAGCAGCTCGCCAATACTCAGGGCCTTACAGGGTTGTTTCTTTTAGGAGAAGAAATAGAGGATAGGAGTCACGTATTTCTTTGGTGCAATCCTGTTAATTTACAAAGAATGTACACAAAATCTTGTTTCCCACAGTAGAAACAAACAGCAGTTTCCTTGCTCACAGTTCCCAGATCTACCTCTCCTGCCAGCTCTATGCCCCAAAGAGCGCTCTCCCTCCTAGGGCCACACTCACAACTGCTTGCCTTGCTTTCTGCCTCTCACACATGCAAACAGACACAGCTGCAGCCAGTCAATGCCCTTGCCTCTGTGTTTGCAACCAGTCCCAGGGAATCCCCTCCACCACATGGCTTAGCTCTGCTCAGGCTTTGCCATATGGCCCATTGTCTTGCCTTCAGTTGTCTCTAGCTACCTCATTTCATAAAGGTGTTTCATTGCTCCTTCCAATTAGTCTGAATGAAACCCACCAGTTTTAACGAGGTCTATGATTTTTGATCAAAGATCTGCTTGATGGCACCCATTAACACTTCCGAACAGAACAATATTGGTTGCACAGATTTCCATTCCATTTTTTACTCATCCTAATGTTTTGTTTGTTTTTTTGAGTGTTACTACATACTGAATAGAAGCCTTCATTGACCTGTCCAGGTTTTGTTCCTGAGTTTTTCGTTAGTTAGGAACCCAGTAAGGTGTATGTAGTTCAAATTAGTCTACTATGTGGCTCTGGGAAGAAGGATAAAGGAATTTGAGGCACAAGTGGTGTTCTCATACATCCTCCCGTTGGGAGGAAAAGACCCGGGTAAAGACCGTTGAATCATGGAAGTCAATGAATGGCTACGCAGGTGGTGTCGGAGAGAAGGCTTTGGATTCTTTGACCATGGGATGGTGTTCCAAGAAGGAGGAGTGCTAGGCAGAGATGGGCTCCACCTAACGAAGAGAGGGAAGAGCATCTTTGCAAGCAGGCTGGCTAACCTAGTGAGGAGGGCTTTAAACTAGGTTCACCGGGGGAAGGAGACCAAAGCCCTGAGGTAAGTAGGGAAGTGGGATACAGGGAGGAAGCACAAGCAGGAGAGCGCGAGAGGAGAGGGTTCCTGCCTCATACTGAGAAAGCAGGACGATCAGTGAGTTATCTTAAGTGCCTATTCACAAATGCAAGAAGCCTGGGAAACCAGCAGGAAGAATTGGAAGTCCTGGCACAGTCAAGGAATTATGATGTGATTGGAATAACAGAGACTTGGTGGGATAACTCACATAACTGGAGTACTGTCATGGATGGTTATAAACTGTTCAGGAAGGACAGGCAGGGCAGAAAAGGTGGGGGAGTTGCATTGTATGTAAGAGAGCAGTATGGCTGCTCAGAGCTCCGTTATAAAACTGCAGAAAAACCTGAGAGTCTCTGGATTAAGTTTAGAAGCGTGAGCAACAAAGGTGTTGTCACAGTGGGAGTCTGCTATAGACCACTGGACGAGGGGGATGAGGTGGACGAGGCTTTCTTTCGGCAACTAACAGAAGTTACTAGATTGCAGGCCCTGGTTCTCATGGGAGACTTCCATCACCCTGATATCTGCTGGGAGAGCAATACAGCAGTGCACAGACAATCCAGCAAGTTTTTGGAAAGTGTAGGGGACAATTTCCTGGTGCAAGTGCTGGAGGAACCAACTAGGGGCAGAGCTCTTCTTGACCTGCTGCTCACAAACCGGGAAGAATTAGTAGGGGAAGTAAAAGTGGATGGGAACCTGGGAGGCAGTGACCATGAGATGGTCAAGTTCTGGCTCCTGACACAAGGAAGAAAGGAGAGCAGCAGAATACAAACCCTGGACTTCAGAAAAGCAGACTTTGAATCCCTCAGGGAACTGATGGGCAGGATCCCCTGGGAGAATAACATGAGGGAGAAAGGAGTCCAGGAGAGCTGGCTGTATTTTAAAGAATCCTTATTGAGGTTACAAGGACAAACCATCCCGATGTGTAGAAAGAATAGTAAATATGACAGGCGACCAGCTTGGCTTAACAGTGAAATCCTTGCTGATTTTAAACACAAAAAAGAAGCTTACAAGAAGTGGAAGATTGGACAAATCACCAGGGAAGAGTATAAAAATATTGCTCAGGCATGCAGGAGTGAAATCAGGAAGGCCAAATCACACTTGGAGTTGCAGCTAGCAAGAGATGTTAAGAGTAACAAGAAGGGTTTCTTCAGGTATGTCAGCAACAAGAAGAAAGTCAAGGAAAGTGTGGGCCCCTTAATGAAAGAGGGAGGCAACCTAGTGACAGAGGATGTGGAAAAAGCTAATGTACTCAATGCTTTTTTTGCCTCTGTCTTCACGAACAAGGTCAGCTCCCAGACTACTGCACTGGGCAGCACTGCATGGGGAGGAGGTGACCAGCCCTCTGTGGAGAAAGAAGTGGTTCGGGACTATTTAGAAAAGCTGGACGAGCACAAGTCCATGGGGCTGGATGCACTGCATCCAAGAGTGCTAAAGGAGTTGGTGATTGCAGAGCCATTGGCCATTATCTTTGAAAACTCATGTCGATCGGGGGAGGTCCCGGACGACTGGAAAAAGGCTAATGTAGTGCCCATCTTTAAAAAAGGGAAGAAGGAGGATTCTGGGAATTACAGGCCAGTCAGCCTCACCTCAGTCCCTGGAAAAATCATGGAGCAGGTCCTCAAGGAATCAATTCTGAAGCACTTAGAGGAGAGGAAAGTGATCAGAAACAGTCAGCATGGATTCACCACGGGCAAGTCATGCCTGACTAATCTAATTGCCTTCTATGACGAGATATCTGGCTCTGTGGATGAGGGGAAAGCAGTGGACATGTTGTTCCTTGACTTCAGCAAAGTCTCCCACAGTATTCTTGCTGGCAAGTTAAAGAAGTATGGGCTGGATGAATGGACTATAAGGTGGATAGAAAGCTGGCTAGATTGTCGGGCTCAATGGGTAGTGATCAATGGCTCCATTTCTAGTTGGCAGCCGGTATCAAGTGTAGTGTCCCAAGGGTCGGTCCTGGAGCCCGTTCTGTTCAATATCTTCATTAATGATCTGGAGGATGGCGTGGATTGTACCCTCAGCAAGTTTGCAGATGACACTAAACTGGGAGGAGAGGTAGATATGTTGGAGGGTAGGGATAGGATACAGAGGGCCCTAGACAAATTAGAGGATTGGGCCAAAAGAAATCTGATGAGGTTCAACAAGGACAAGTGCAGAATCCTGCAGTTAGGACGGAAGAATCCCATGCACTGCTACAGATTAGGGACCGAATGGCTAAGCAGCAGTTCTGCAGAAAATGACCTAGGGGTTACAATGGACGAGAAGCTGGATATGAGTCAACAGTGTGCCCTTGTTGCCAAGAAGGCCAATGGCATTTTGGGCTGTATAAGTAGGGGCATTGCCAGCAGATCGAGGGACATGATTGTTCCCCTCTATTCGACATTGGTGAGGCCTCATCTGGAGTACTGTGTCCAGTTTTGGGCCCCACACTACTAGAAGGATGAGGAAAAATTGGAAAATGTCCAGTGGAGGGCAACAAAAATGATTAGGGGACTGGAACACATGACTTATGAGTCGAGGCTGAAGGAACTGGGATTGTTTAGTCTGTGGAAGAGAAGAATTGGTGGGGGGCGGGGAGATTTCATAGCTGCTTTCAACTACCTGAAAGGGGGTTCCAAAGAGGATGGATCTAGACTGTTCTCAGTGGTAGCAGATGACAGAACAAGGAATAATGGTGTCAAGTTGCAGTGGGGGAGGTTTAGGTTGGATATTAGGAAAAACTTTTTCACTAAGAGGGTGGTGAAGCACTGGAATGCGTTACCTAGGGAGGTGGTGGAATCTCCTTCATTTGTGGTTTTAAGGTCAGGCTTGACAAAGCCCTGGCTGGGATGATTTAGTTGGGGATTGGTCTTGCTTTGAGCAGGGGGTTGGACTAGATGCCCTCGTGAGGTCCCTTCCAACCCTGATATTCTATGATTCTATGATTCTTTCCAACAGGCATTGTCTAGCATTTGTCAACACTAATTTTCATTTGTTCTTAGTCTTATGAGTCTTAACTAACCTAAGTAATTTTGCATCCTCATTTGTAAAATGTTGCCATTACCGTGCTGGTCCTGTTTTTCAGATAATTAACAAACATAATTAACTCCACCAGTTCTTGTGACATCTGCTGTTAACCTTTTGACATGAAGAAAACTGATCATTTATTCGTGTTTTGTTGTTTAGCCAGTTTCTCATTACTGGCAGAATTTCACTTCTCACCCCAGCACTATTTCCTTAAGAGCTTTGTGTGAGGGATGTTTAACAAGGGCGTTTGGCAAGTCCAAGGGCATGTCTGCACTTGGAGCTAGGGGTGTGATTCCCAGCCTGTGTAGACATACTTGCCCTAGCTCTCATCGAGTTACCACACTAAAAATAGTAGTGTAGCCAGGTAGCACGGACAGTAGCATGGGCTCACCATAGCAAGCACAAACCTGCCTAAAGCCCATGGATATGTATTTGGCACAACTTCCCCATGCCACCACTTGCTGGTACCCTGGCTACACTACTATTTTTAGTAGGAGTGAGTGGGTGAGGTTCTGTGGCCTGCAATGTGCAGGAGGTCAGACTAGATGATTGTGATGGTCCCTTCTGACCTTCAAGTCTATGAGAGCTAGTGTGAGTATGCCTACGTGAGCTGGGAATCATACCCCCAGCTCCAAGTGTAGATGTAGCCAAACCTTGTGAGCGAGGTCTTGGTCGCCGAAAGGATAAGGAGCAAGCCTTCCTGTTCACTGAGCATTCTGTATCCAGATGGGGATGGAGGAGATGTATCAGCAACTCCAGAAAGGGGGAACATTTTGCATCCAGTACAAAAGAAAAATGGGACAATTGGCTTCTGCATAAGAAGTTGACAACAAAATGAAGTTTATTCCCTTTTAGACACGTGGGGGTTAAAGTCTGTGGTATAATCAGCACTGTTATTCCTAGTTACAAAGAACCAGGCATCCATGATGGCAAATGACATCTTAAATATTAGATGTTAGTTTCCATCCTGGCGGATTTCAGTTCTATTATTATAGCCCTACAAAACCTCCCTATGCGCAGCAGAATCTGTCCTTTGAAATTACAATGGAAAAGGTGAAGAAGCAAATCATAAGGGGATCTAGAACCTAAAAGGCAGGTTCAGCAGGAAGACAGATATTAGTCTGTCCAAACTTATAGCAACACATAGGGTTGCCAACTTTCTACTCACACAAAACTGAATACCCTTGCCCTGGCCCCTGCCCTCTCATCCTCTGAGGCCCTGCCCCTGCTTACTCCATTCCCCCCTCCCATTGTTGCTTGCTTTCCCCACCCTCACTCACTCGCTCATTTTCACCGGGCTGGTTTAGGGGGTTGGGGTGCGGGAGGGGTTGAGGACTCTGGATGGGGGTGCAGGCTCTGTAGTAGGGCCAGAAATGAGGAGTTCATGGTGCAGGCATGTGACTGAGGCAGTGGGTTGGGTGTGGGAGGGCGTATGGGCTCTGGACTGGGGGTGTGGGTTCTGAGGTGGGGCCAGAAATAAGGGGTTCAGGGTTTGGGAGGGGGATCAGAACTGGGGCAGTGGGTTGGGGCACTGGGGGGGTGAGGGCTCCAGCTGGAGGTACAGGCTCTGGGGTGGGGCTGGGGATGAGGGATTTGGGGTTTACGAGGGTGCTCTGGGCTGGGATCAAGGGGTTCAGAGGGCGGGAGGGGGATCCGAGCTGGGGCAGGGGGTTGGGGCATGGGAGGGGGTTGGGGTGCAGGCTCCAGGCGGTGCTTGTCTCCCCTACAGCTCCTACACAGAGGTGTGGCCAGGCGGTTCTGCATGCTGCCCCATCCACAGGTGCTGCCCCCACAGCTCCCATTGGCCATGGTTCTCGACCAATGGGAGCTGCGGAGCCGGTGCTTGGGGCAGGGGCAGCGCGCGGAGCCCTCTGGCTGCTCCTGTGCATAGGAGCTGGAGAAGGGATATGCTGCTGCTTCCAGGAGAAGCGCTGAGCCTTGGCAGGCAGGGAGCCTGCCTTAGCCCCGCTGTGCCGCCAACCAGACTTTTAATGGCCCGGTCAGCAGTGCTGACCAGAGCTGCCAGGGTCCCTTCTCAACCAGGCGTTCTGGTAAAAAAATGGACACCTGGCAACCCTAGTGTAAGGGGACTGTTGCCCCCTTACTAACATTCAGTAGTGGTGTTTTGGTTGGCTAGCTCCCAGTACTAAAAGGGGAAGGGTCTGTGGGAAACATGACCCTGAGACTG
Organism: Lepidochelys olivacea; assembly: GCF_965140295.1. NCBI lineage: Eukaryota > Metazoa > Chordata > Testudines > Cheloniidae > Lepidochelys > Lepidochelys olivacea. The sequence goes on from NC_140416.1 coordinate 108,640,035, forward strand.
ATAGTCGCCAGGAACACTGGGGAGAGGCGAATGCTCCTGGTCAGCCTGAATGACAGCATGGGCAGACTAATCAGAGAGTCAGGAGGCCAGGGAGGTCCCGTCCTGTCCTCCGTGTGAGCTGGATTTGCCTGGGTCAGACAGTGTGGGGCTGAGCTAAGGAGAAAGCAGGGGCCCAAGCTAAGCTGGGGAGCAGAGCTGTGCCAGATCCAGAGGGACCAGAAAAGCAGCCCAGAGAGAGCAGACCCTGTCCTGGAAGCAGAGCTGCAGCCCCAAAGCTAGAGGCACAGCCCAGAGAGAGCAGACTTGCCCTGGGAGCAGAGCTGCAGCAACCAGAGCCAGAGGGGCCAGAAAAGCAGCCCAGGAAGAGGTCAGTGCTGGGAGCAGAGTCACAGAAGCAGCCTGCAGAGCAGACCTGTCCTGGGAGCAGAGCTGTAGCAACCAGAGGCAGAGGGGCCAAAGAAGCAGCCCAGGGAGCTGGAGGCAGAGCAGCAGCAGCAGTGCAGAGACAGAGTGGTGGGGCTGGGGCTGGAGCAGTCCGGAGCTGGGTGCGGTGAGCAGCTGGGAAGAGCGAGGGGGACCCTGGGCAGCAGGCCCAGCACAGGGAGACGCCTCAGCCAAGAGGCTCTGCAGGCCAGGCTTGGATCGTAACCCCGACAGGGCGGGGGCAACACTGGGAAGAAGGGTCCTACCACTTGTAGCCTGAGAGAGTGTGGCCACCACCTGAGCAAGTGTCCAACCCACAGCATCCCTGCAGCACAGCCAGGGCCTGAGAAGAAGGCCTGGGACTCCTGTAAAGGGTTAATAAGCAATCTAGTTAGATACGCGTTAGATTCTGTTTTGTTTAAATGGCTGATAAAATAAGTTGTGCTGAATGGAATGGATATTCCTGTTTTTGTGTCTTTTTGTAACTTAAAGTTTTGCCTAGAGGGATTCTCTATGTTTTGAATCTGATTACCCTGTAAGGTATTTACCATCCTGATTTTACAGAAGTGATTCTTTTACTTTTTCTTCAATTAAAATTTTTCTTTTAAGAACCTGATTGCTTTTTCATTGTTCTTAAGATCCAAGGGTTTGGGTCTGTGTTCACCTATGCAAATTGGTGAGGATTTTTATCAAGCCTTCCCCAGGAAAGGGGGTGTAGGGCTTGGGAGGATTTTGGGGGGAAAGACATTTCCAAGCAGGCTCTTTCCCTGTTATATATTTGTTAGATGCTTGGTGGTGGCAGCAATAAAGTCCAAGGGCAAAAGGTAAAATAGTTTGTACCTTGGGGAAGTTTTAACCTAAGCTGGTTAACCTAAGTTTTAACCTAAGCTAACCTAAAAATAAGCTTAGGGGGGTTTTCATGCAGGTCCCTACATCTGTACCCTAGAGTTCAGAGTGGGGAAGGAATCTTGACAGAGATCAACTAGCCCAGGATTTGAATCCGAGATTTTGTCTTAGAAGAGGCATGTTTGGTTAATCTGATACTGTCTTCTCTCATCATCTATCTTCTCGGGGGGGGGGGTTGTCTTGGATGATAACTTAGATGCTGGAGTTTTGTCAGGGCTGTAATTTCTGAAAGCATTTAGCAATGGCCCTTTTAACTGGGCCATGTGTAACATGATGATGTTGTCACCAGACCAGGGTGTACATGTATTCCTTTCACTTGGAAAGAAGGATGAAATAGCATTTGTGTAGAAGTTATGAGCCCCAAAAGATCCGGGGGGCGAGGTGGTAGGAGGGGTTTCACTATGTATTAGAAAATACTTCTTGCTATAGCAGAAGCTAAAATATCTCTGGGTGACTTTCCTTTATCATATCTTCAGTAGATCTCCCAGAGGTTGATGTTAATATTCTATGTTTTGGGAAGGCAATGCTGTAATGATAGATATAAGTATTTCCACCTGGAATATTGATCTCGTTAAGGACTTGTTGAGAGAACTGAGATTTAAAATGGGCTGCATGTCATTAGTTCTCTTTGTACCACAAATAATCTTGTGCCATTTCCAAAACATCTGTCTCTCCATGGAACTGATATTATCTTCCAAAGTGTGGGAGATGGATTACTGCACCCATCATCTTCTGATGCTATGAAGGGTCCCACCCAGACTTGGGAAACTTGAAAACAAGAGAAATTTTTAGGAACTGGATGGTTTTCCTGGGAATCCCAGTGTGGGATTCCCCTCAGGAAAGGCAATAGTGGCATACTCCTAATGCCTCTTCCTAATGCCTGCTGTAGCGCAGCAGCTGCCTGGAAGAGCGCCAGGTGGCAGCGGCGGCAGGCTGCCCCCTGCCCAGGCTCAGCCCTTGCAATGCCAGCTACAAAAGTGCCATGCAAATGCCTGTTCTCACTTTCAGGTGACATTGCAAATAAGAAGCAGGCAGCAGTATCTCCCATAAATGTAAACAAACTTGCTTGTCTTAGCGATTAGCAGAACAAGAAGTAGGACTGAGTGGACTTGTAGGTGCTAAAGTTTTACATATTTTTAGTGCAGTTATGTAACAAAAATAAATCTACATTTGTAAGTTGCACTTTCACAATAAAGTGATTGCTGTACAGTACTTGTATGAGGTGAAATGAAAAAAAATACTATTTTGTTGTTTATCATTTTTACAGTGAAAATATTTGTAATTAAAATAATATAAAGTGAGCACTGTACACTTTGTATTCTGTGTTGTAATTGAAATGATTATGTTTGAAAATGTAGAAAAGCATCCAAAATATTTAATACATTTCAATTGGTATTCTATTATTGATTAAAACTGCGATTAATCACAATAATTTTTTAAATCGCAATTACTTTTTTTGAGTTGAGTTAACTGGGATTAATCGACAGCCCTATTTTCGGATAGTTTAACTCTTTTTATTCAGTTCATTCTCTGAGATATTCTTTCAATTTTATTAGAATTTCACAGAAAATGAAATTAGGTTTTAAAAAGTCCAAACACTTCCTTTTTTGTACAAAGAAGTTTTCCGTTACCAAAAAAAATCTTTTAAAATTAAATAATTCTTAGAAAGTCTTCAGCTTAAACAAATAAAAGCTGATGATTCTTATAACAATTTTTGAACAGATGATTCCTGTCTTCTGGAGTTTGGTAAATACTGTGCACTGCCAGTAATTAATTAATTCCCCGTTAATATAAATATTCTATATTTAAATGGTTTCCTACACTAGTTTAGCAAGTTCATTAGATTCATGTTGCTACATAAAGGATTTTGCCAATTTATGTGGCAAAGATATTAGGAGCTATAGTAGGAACTTTTCATTTAGCTAACACATTTGCAATCCTACCTTTTCACAAAGGCTTTTGTCATTGCCAGATTTAAGAAGTAAACAAAAGTTTAAAACATCTCTAATTACACATGTTTTTAAGACCACAAGCAGGTTTTTTTTGCAATAGGGTGGGGGGTGGTACAGCTCACTTTACCTAGAGTTATTGCTCTGACAATATACCCTACGTTCCTTTTAGTCAGGTTTCTTCCTAAAACATGAATGTTTACATGGTTTGTCTTCTCAATCTTTGTTTGGAAGGCAGAAATAGAAACCTTCTGGAATTTCTTTGATTAGCTTTAACATTGTGTAACACAGCCAGCGAAACATATGTATTTTTATATTTCCAACATCCTGACTACAACATACTTGTAGCTATATCATAACATTCAGTAAAGGCACAAACAAGTTTGTAATGACCTAACCGAAAAATAAGCTATAACAACTTTATTAATATTATTCTTGCATCAATATTGAGGTCTTTCCCCTACAAAGGACCCAGCAGGGAGAAGAGTAGATGAGACGGTAAACACTGTCCTGGGGTTCTGCTGGCCTGCCTCCCACCCCAGAGAAACCCTGATTGGCCCAGTCATGCAGAGAGACCTCTCCCCACTGGGAGAGACCAACACTGAATCCCTTTGCTGGGAGAGACCAACTCCCCCGGACCTCTGGATACTGCCCACTGCTCCCTGCCAGGAGAGACTGTTCCTTCCCAGGCACTGCCTGCTGCCACTCCCCCTGGGAGAAACTGACGGTGGTAGGTATGGTAATTTCCTGCAATATTTGGAGAAACCTTACTGAATTAAGTTTAAGTATCTTAGGAGTTCACTGTATTAAAAATGCAAATGTTTTTGTATTATTGTGGGACAGCATGTAACATTGCTGGGGGGAGATCTGACTAATGTAAACCCTGCAAAGTTTTATGAGCTTCAGAGGACTATTTGAAATGATGTGCCAGGCAAGAATGAAATTTTAAAGTCAAGTGGGTATCCCAGGAAATCTCTAAGGGGATAAATGAGAACAGGAGTACTTGTGGCACCTTAGAGACTAACAAATTTATTTGAGCATAAGCTTTCGTGGGCTACAGCCCACTTCATCGGATGCATAGAATGGAACATATAGTAAGAATATATATATATATATATATATATATATATATATATATATATATATATATATATACACATACAGAGAACATGAAAAAGTGGAGTAAGAGACTAATTAATTAAGATGAGCTATTATCAGCAGGAGAAAAAAAACTTTTGTAGTGATAATCAAGATGGCCCATTTAGATAGTTGACAAGAAGGGTGGGAGGATACTTAATATGGGGAAATAGATTCAATATTTGTAATGACCCAGCCACTCCCAGTCTCCATTCAAACCCAAGTTAATGGTATCTAGTTTGCATATTAATTCATGCTCAGTGTAGCCGCTTCCATAATGCAAGAACTCAGCTTTTTGAAGCTCCACCCTGCAGAGGGGATCTTTGGTGGCCGATCACCTGTTACATAAGGACAAGATCAGAGGCCCAAACTGTATGAAGGAGTGACTCACAGATTCATGGGGTGCTTTTTCTGAACTAAGATGGTTATGAACCTATAACCATAGAAAAACCCCTTGGAGGGGTCTGAAGGACTGTTCTCCTGGCAGAGCTCCTGTTGGAGCTGAGGTGAGCTCTAGTAAGCTTATTAGCATGTATGCATGTTCTTTAATTATTTTAAATATGTTTTTTCTGTAACACTTTTACCTTAAGAATAAATATGCTTGCTTACAGAGAGCTGTGTGGTACCTTATAACTGTGGGCAATTGTCCTATTTATAGCCTCTGAGGAGCTGGCAGAGCTGGCCTGCCAAGGCAGTCTGATTTGATGGGGAATTCACAGTGTTGGCAGGGAATTGTGCAGCCTGGAAATATCCTGGTCAGGAGAGGGAGATGTGTGCCTCCACCTTGTTGGACCATAGCTGGAGAATACAGGTGCAGTTGCCCTGACCTGTGACACTGACCTCCCACCTCCAGACACTGCTCCCTGCCTCTTGCCCCCCCAGTCCTCAGGCACTGCCCCATGGCTCTCAACCCCCCTGGGTACCACCCTATGCCCCTTACTGGAGAGACCAACCCCACCCCCACAAGGCATTGCTTCCTGCCCCTTGCTGGGAGAGACTGACTCCTGGACACGGCCTCTTGCCACTCATCAGGAGAGACCAATCCTTCCCCTCGCTGTGAGACACCAACCCCATCTCCAAGCATCACTTCCTTCCCCTTGCTGTGATAGACCATCCTCCACCTCCATCCCCTGCCGGGAGAGACTGATCCCCGCCCCGAGCACCGCCCCCAGCCCCTCACTAGGGGACTGGCCCTCCCTCCCGCCTTGGGCACTGCCCTTTCCCCTTGCCAGGAGAGACTGACCCCACTACCCCAGAGTCTTGACCCCTATCCCTTGCTGGGAGAGACCAACCTCTGGTGACCAAGACTGGGGATACCTAAGTTCTGTCCTGTATTTTTGATGTTGGCAACCCTAGAAAACTGAATACCCAAACTGGTTATTGTACTGGAGCCACTGATCACTCAGTGGTATTAGAAAGATGCAGAAACTGGCACCTTTCATGGCAGCTGAGCCCTTGCAGGTAAAACCGTGTGTGGGAAAGGATGGTTTGTGGCCTTCTCAACCACTGTGACACAGACATTGTGTGCACAGTGCCTGGGAGCAGGAATTTCTTCCTCCTGATTGCTATGTGGGGGACCTTGCCTTCCCCCAAGATTCAAGAAACTTTCCTGCTTCCTCTGCAAGCTGTTGGAATAGAGATCCCATACCTGGGGGAGAAGCAGGGGAGGTTCCATGCCACTGATTTTAGTCTGGGCTCAGTAAAGGCAGTTTCCATGTGACCTACTCAACTGTTTCTGTGCAGACCTCGCCCACATGCCGGCTGGGAGCCAGGTTTCCCTGGGGCCTGCTCAACCATCTCAGTGTGGATCTCGCCCACACGCCAGCTGGGAGCTGGGTTCCTGCAGCCTGCTGTCTCTGCCATTTTGGGGGGAGAGCAGCAGGGGGGAACTGCAGTTCTTCAAACCTGCGTCGCAAAGCCAAAAGAACTGGGTTTTGGTTTTTTTTGGTTTAGCAGTTTTGAGGGGAAAACCGTAGAAGCCAGTGACTAAACTGAGAGACATTTAGTTAGAAATCTTGGCAAATCCTGCCAAAGCTTGGCTTTAGAGGGAGCCCTGGCCTGCTGCCTGTGCCACTCGGAGGCAGCGAATTCTGGGAGGTTCTTCCCGGGTTAGCTGTCCTAACCCCAGATAAAGAGCAAAGATCTGGTCTTCCTCCAGTTGCCATGGAGATGAGGATCACCCACACCGGACTGTCTGATATGGAAAGGACTGAGATAATGAGAGCACTACCGGACGCAGTCTCCATATTGCTCCTGCTCTTAGGTGGGGCAAACCTGAAGTGTGGAGCCTACATGCCATGTTTGCATGAGGCTGATCACACTGCAAATGGATGTGCAAAGGAAAAAGCATTGGGCTCATGCCTTGTTTTAATTCTTTACTATGTATAATGAAGGCTGGAAATAATTATTTAAAACATTTTGTTGTCAGCTTTTTATTTTTATTTTAGAAGAATCAGAAATGTCAAGTCGTGTATTTTTCCTGGACTCTCCAGCCAAGGGGATTAGAAGTTCTTGGGGGAAAGGGGAAGGAGGAGGTGTTGGATTGCAAAGATTTTCTATTCCAAGTGTTTGTGAGGAATTTGAGTTAGAGTTTACTAAAGCGTTGCGAATGGAAAACACTTCTTGAAATGCCTGTTTCCACTCTCTGCTACCTGCAGTGTCATAATCCTATTAGTTCTCCAGTGCAGAAAAAACAAACAGGACAGACAAGACCTGAATTTCTAATGTAAAAACAAGAACAACCAACGAAGCAATTTTCAACCCTTTTTTATGCAACAAAGAAGCAACACAAGTGACAAGCTACACATTTTCCTTTTGCAGCTCACCCTTAAATCTGTGCCTCCTCAGACTGGACCATTCTCTGCCACTTCGTACCTTGCAGAGTAAGGGGTGTTAGCGTGCACAGGGTCTGAGGTTTACTTCCACTCAGTGTGCGGGGAGAAGCCTGCGCCTACAGCTTAAGCTTCTTTGTGCCCACGCACAATCTCCATTTACACTTCTGTTGGACTACAACAATCTGGTCCTCCCTCCTGCTGCATTCTGTACAAGGGGCTTGGAGAGAGATTCTAGCAGGTAGGAGAGATTGTACAACTGATCTTCTCGATCACACTCACTTAGGGCCTAATGAATGAAGGAACTGACGTCTTCTCAAGGTCAAAACTTTCCAGTAACTCTAATAAATATTGGTTGGGACCCATCAGGCGCCTCATGACTGAATTTGAGACCAAACATGATTTGGAAGCTTAGATACTGGCTCGTGTTTCAGGTTTGATATAACCCCCGTTCTGTAATTCTTGGGCTCGGTCACGCCCCAGGCCTCAGAAGGTCAATTTTGACAATGCTTGCCATTAATGACACTGTATTAAAAGATCTTTGCAGTTCATGGGGCCACTTAACCTACTTAACCAAAAAGCCCCATTTTGTACAAAAATACATTAAATGCGATCTTAAAAAGCAGCCTTTTCTCCTTCATGTCAGTGCACTGATGTTGATTTGATTTGTATCAAGTGTCACTGGACTAGCCTCAAGGAATCATAGGGCAACAATTTTTTTCTTATCAAGTTAAAGGAATTTTTTCTATTTGAGACTTTCATGCTTTATAAGGTAACACTGCTAGATGATCTAGATACCTCTGTATAATCTGATATCACAGGTTAACACGCTGTAGGCTTTTCCAATGAAAGACAGAATTATTGTATATCTAGGTGTTTGGATTTCTATGGAATTGCGCCAGTTCATAGCAGCCAAGAAACTGCCCCTGTGACTCTTTCACAAAACATTTTAAAGCTCTTTAGTAAAATATTGGTTTAAGCAGAACAACTCTGAATGAGTCTTTGATTTTTTTTAAATGATAGATTACTATCAGCGAAATTCCACTGGTACTTGATTTCGGTGGCGACCACCACAGCCTCCACAATTAGGTACCAGTCAAACCTTAACATGATCCAGAATGCCGCAGTTCTCAGCTGTGGGACACCAGAACTTGCAGATTTCTCCCCTACTCCTGTAACTCATCCCACGTTGAGCAGCCCATGATGCTTTTGTAGGAAGCATACCCCTCGAAAATCCAAATGGTTCTGGCACAACAAAAGCAATTCACATTATGGTCATGTTAGCTCCCAATCACTAGTGCTGTGCATGAGACCTCACGCAAGAAACCTGACTTTTCCCTTTGCTGCGTCTCATGTAGTCATTGACACCCGTGCAAACTGAGTGCAGAGTAGGTATAAAATGCTATGGTTCTGATTTGGTATCGTCTTTACATGCATTTTCTGTGGGCGCAAATGAGTACACAAGATTCCTGGCACTGGACACTGGGTTTTGACCCGCCGTAGTGGCTGCCCATTGAACTGCAACCTGCTGAAACAGCCAACCTGGTACTGTGATATGGGCAAGGCAGTAAGAAGAAAATGCGAACTTTGGGAGGTGGATTGTTAGTTATCCAGGAGAACAAGAGCGGAAGGAGGTGTAGGTGGATCACGAAGGAGCTTCCATGTAGTCGGACAAAATTCAAGCCCTTTGTAGAAAAGGGAAGCTTGTCTTTGTTTTTGCTGCACTCTGCATAGCGGCTGGAAAAATAGCAGTCTCTGCACTGACCATAATTAACAATTTCCCTTTACCCTCTACACTGCAGCTAGAAGTCATCATATGCTGCTTAGCAACATTTAGTTACCAATAACAGCAATTGTAAAACCTAAAGAACTATCAGTCAAAACAACTTTTTCTTGTGGAGATTAGAGCTGTTTGTTACTTCTCACCACCCTGATGCTGTGTGGTTTGGTCATTCCTGCTTAGCAGAACCAGCCATGCCTTGCTTTACCTGCTAGCATGTTACACAAAACACCCTTGAACGGGTGTGATGATTTCTTGGAGAGGAGACTGGCTCTGAAGTCCCCAGCTGCTGTTACACTGATTAGCCACACAGCCAGAATCTTTGCCAGAGAGTCAGATCCCTACATTAACAGTAGTCAGTTCACATCTCAGATGTCTGAAATATCACCGCTTGGGCCACATCTGTGCTACACACATTTATCCCTTGTGCTGCAAAATGGAATAATCATTAAACAGAGAGAGTTTAAAACTCTCTTTTGTTTGCCTCCCACATTGCCATTTTGAATCACCATCAGAATAGTGCATCATGCCTCTCAGTGCTCTAATGACACACCGAGCTCAGGAAGTTCAACAAGATTAAATAAAGAGTATTCAGAAGTGGCAGGAGCAGGCACCATGATTTCATTTTGCTTCTTGCATTAATGCGTGGTTCTCACAAAAGAACAAGGTCGTCTATTTTTTTTTCAACCTGCATTTTTTTCCCCAAGGAGACTAAACCCACATGATCCACAAGTTGTCAGGCACTCTACCTCTCCCATACATAGGAGCAGGAGCTACCGATTGGATAAGTTATACTGCTGTTCTGTCCGCCTGTTTACACAATGATGCAGCATGACTGAATGTTCTTCATCTGTGACTCTTCAAATTGGGTGCAATTATCTCCCTTATCTCCAATGTTATGCAAGGAGTAAACACAGCGCCATGAAGCACAGCAGCCTCGATAGACACAAGCACCTTACAGATGCTGCCGCTGCCTCTGGTGAAGAGCTAGAAAGCTCAAAGTTTCCAAATAGATGCAGGCTGCCAATGGAGCCTGGCAGCCTTGCCTTTACACAGCTCATTTAGAAACCCCTAAGCAATGCTCACGAAACAGTTTTGCCTCAGCCTTTCTTTGGCAAATAGATAAAGACCGGGGGGCGGGGGGTGGAGGCGTTCATGCAGTCTGCTTTTTTACCTTTTCATAGCCTGTTTCTTCACCAAAGACAGAAAAGATAAAGAAAGCTAGATGGGGAAAAGATTTGTGCCGAAGACTATTTCTGAGCCACTGATCAGTGAAGGAAATAAAAGGCCTAAGAGTTCTCCACTCACTTTAAAGAACTAAGAAAATGACTCGATGAATTTACTGGGGATCCCTTAGGCAAAGCAGTTACCGACCGTACAATATGTTTTTATTGTGCTACTGAGTGTTGGTTGTTGACATTTATAAATCCTGCTCTTGAGGAGGTGGTCACTCAGCCATTTAAAGTTGCTTTGTTTCATGAGAATCCTCAAGCCAGATCAGCCTTGTCTCATTTTACAAAACTACTGAAAGAAGTCTCCAGCTTGGTCGCAGGGGCCACGTTTTGGAGCAGAGCCGCATGGGCACCGCAAATGGAAACTGCAAGAATTTCCTCTCCTCCCGTTCCAGGTCCTCCCTGAATCCCTCTGCAGCAGTCTTCCTTCCCCTTCCCCTCAGCCCCAGTAATGTAAAAGGAAAGAGAGGTGGCAAAAGAAAGAGTGCATTTGAGGCAGGAAGAAGAGCAGAGCACAGGGTGGCAAGCACAGAAGCCAAGCCTTTGCTAGGACGGACATACCTGCCCTTGAGACTCTCTCCTGCTGGTCTACAGGATCAGGAACTCCTGACCCACATGAGCCAGATTTATATATGTGCAGGGGGATAGAGTTAACACGAACACTTGAGCTACATCTCATGTTAGCTGATTTGTGAAGACAAGCCCTCACTGAGAAAGGCACACCCTGCTGACCAGACTATTGGGGGTAGGAGGTGAGGAAAAGGAAGGGCTTGTCTATACACAGGTTTGGGTACTGCCTTAGCTATATTGGTTTGAAACGAGTCAAGTCAAAGCAGTACAACCCACTAGGGTGGACACAGACACAACGGTGTACAAGTGGTTTACGGCGGTATAGTCTATTCCTGTACATTTGGAGGAATAGGCTATACTAATATAAGTTACCTTTATACCTGTAAAACTGCATCCACACTAGGGCTTGTACCAGTATAACTGCATAAGTAAGAAATCACACCCCTCACCAACTTTGCTGCATTAGTACCAAGCCTGTGTGTAGATCAGGCTGAAAAGAACAGGAAAGAAAGCAACAAGAAATCACAAAGGGTGCCTCTTAGTCAAACTCCACACCAGCTCCCAAGAAAAATTGCACTCCAGAAAAAGCGCCGTTTTCTCTGGGGAGTAGACAGACCCCTTTCACCTCCTTTCCCAAACTCAGCTGTCAGTGGTTGGACTCCTTTGGCAGTTCGAATGGTGGTAGGGAAAATAGCAGGGGGGATGAGGTAGGCCAGACACTCCTCAGAAAGAGCAATATGAAGTCTCAGCATGGTAAATGACCTTGCAGCCTGAGAGAGCAATCCTTTTACAGGATTATTTAAAGGAAAGAACAGTAGCAGCCCCAGAGTCAGCAAGTAATTAAAGCCAAAGAGTCTTACCCATGAAGCCAGTGACTGGGGCATCCTGACCATGTAATGGTGAAATTGTAGCTTGGCAGAAGAAACTAGCTAACATATAATCTAGTGGTTTAGTTGCTCAGGACAGGCCCATTCCTGAGCATCCACCAAGGCCATTAAACATCATTGGGAGCTGTGGGTGCTCAGCACATTTTGGAATCAGGCCTCTTACCATTATTTATTTAAAGAGATGAGAAATTTAAAAGGAAGACAATCGGTCACAAGAAAGCATCTTCCAGGGGACTGTTGCCGTTATTATTCCAGATCAGGAACTCAATTCTACACGTTAGTTCCTTAGCAGATGAAGTTACCATGCCAACTCTTGTGCTGCTTTTTTTTTTTTTTTAATATATACAAGAGTAGGCAGCGTTCCCTCAAGATTTTACAAAAGGGTGAGGTAAAATGTCACAGTGCCAACAACATCATGAAATCTCTAGTCAGCAACCCCCTCACCAATGACTTAGTTTTCAGTGTAGCTCCCCCTACACACCACGATTTCTCACTTAGCTCGCGGGCAAATCAATAGACACAATACTAATTTGGTAGGCAACCCATTTTTTGTGCCTCACATTTAAACATTGGTAATCCACATCTCTGTGCCTCAGTTTACCACAGTTCCCAGTTTAATAATTCAAAATGCCTAAGCTTAAGTCTTCCCGCAACCATCTCTCTCTCCCCCCCACATGCCCAATGTCCCTCTCTCTTTCATCTGTGGTTATTTCTGTTCTATCTTCCCACCTATCTTTTCTCTGTCTTTTCTTCCATTGACTTTTCTTTCTGCCTGCCATTTTTGGATCTTTTCTCCCTTGTTGTTGTCTGTTTTCCTTCTCTTTTTCTTTTTCCCTAGTCTGTTCTGGTCAATTTTCAGAATGGAGAGAGGTAAACAGTGGTATCCCCAGAGGTCTTTACTGGGCCCAGTCCTAGTCCACATATTCTAAACTTTTGTACTGGTGACCCCTTTCACACTATTCAACACATTCACTCCTATTCAACATATTCTAAACTCTTGTACTTGTGACCCCTTTCACACAGCAAGCCTCTGAGTGCGACCCCCCACCTTCTAAATTAAAAACACTTTTTAAAATATTTAAGACCATTATAAATGCTGAAGGCAAAGCGGGGTTTGGGGTGAAGGCTGACAGCTCGCAACCCCCCATGTAATAACCTCCCAACCCCCTAAGGGGTCCCGACCCCCCAGTTTGAGAACCCCTATTCTAAATGACCTGGAAAAAGGGGTAAACAGTGAGGTGCTAAACCCGTCCCCCCCCCCCGAAAGACAAAAGTTTAGCTACAGCAAGTGTCAGTATGAACAGCATGTTGTTGGCTCTCCTGTCGACATGCGAATGCCGCTCATTGTGGGCGGAAGTATGTTGTTGGCAAAAGTGCCGACAAACAACGGCGACACTGTCCGACTTTTAGCGACACGACTGTGTCGACACGGCCATGTTGCTAAAAGCTGTGTAGTGTAGACAAAGCGTAAGTCACATAGGAACTGGGAAAGCAGAGAGGCTGCTAAGAAGAGATTCTAGAAGCAGCAGCAACTCCACATCCTGTTAAGTGCAATTAAAATCCCCCCCCTCCTGCCCCTACACTGGGGGAAATCCAGAGTAGTTGTATTGCTCTGTATGGAATTACTCCGGATATATGCCGGTGTGAGATCCAAACCTAACCCAGATTCCTTACAGGGGATTTTGTCTCACTGCTGAGTGGTCGTTAACAGGTCACTCCCTGGAGCTGTTGCCAGTTTCTGGCTCATTCCTGACGCAACCCAGTTGCTACACTCACCCTGTATTACAACATCTGAAAAAAAGGGGGAAAATTGCAGAGTCTACAGATAAGGCAGACAGAATATGGGACAGGAACAAGCTGATTCTCCCTGAGCTACCATTCGCTCTGGTCCTGGCTATTGCAGGGTCTATGGTAGCCAGGCTCTCAAGATTTCTCCCACCTTAGCTCACCAGGAATACTCAAAACCCTTATACTTACGTAGGGTGAAATCCTCCCTCCAGTCCCAGTAGCCTGGGGGAATCCACGGAAGGGGAAGGAATCCTCCACATCTGGGCTGCTGAGCAGTAAAAGTGAAGCCAGGTAGCCCCCACTGCAGTCCTGATGCTGCCCAGGCCTCTCTACTGCTGCTTCCCTGCTCTGGTCATTAGCAAACCCCTCTGGCCCCAAGCTCTGCTCCTCCCTGCCCTACACTTGTACCCTGCTTTGCCTGGACACAGAGGGAGCCCCCATAGAGATGGGCTCTGTGACATTGAAGGACTACATGCCCCCTGCCATCCCACGGTCTCTAGAAATCCTGCCCCTCCCACCCCCCAGCAGAGTCACGTCAGGGAGCATCCCTACCTATGGACGTGGAATCAGGGTTTTGCCCTCTGGGAACAAGGTGGTATTTCACCTTTGTCTCACTGTTTCTTCTGGGAACTTGAGTTGGGCTCTTTGTTGATTTCACATAACTCTTAAGAGAATGTGGAAAAAAAGGTGTATTCAATTAAATGCAGTCATTCCTGGCATCGCCTCCTGGCATCTCTCTTGGAGTACTTGGCACAGCTCTCATCTGGAAAACTGCAGAAGTGACTTGTGCCCATACATTCAACTGTTAATTGTGTCAACACTGCTGTTTGTTTGGGAGGTGAATGGCAGCCCCACATAAGGAAACATGGCACAAATCGCTCCCAAATCAGAGGTGGGGGGATGGGGATGGCTGGTCTTACCATTTGGATTCTGGGTGGGACTCTGGAGATCCTGGCTCTGCCTCAGACTTCCTAATTGGGAATCATCAGTCACTTTATCTTCCACAGTGCATCCATCCCCCTGCTATAATGTTGGGATGGTCATCCTCTACCACCCAGGTACTGGTCCATGAAAGGTACCCGAGGGTGCACAGATACTGTGATGATGATAAGCACCACAGAAAAGTCTTTAAACAAGGTACTGTAACTACAAAGAACAAATGCTGAAGTGAATTCCTCTTGGTCTGGATGCTGATTTTAGGCAGAGCAGAGGATTATTTTTAATATAGGTTATGTTTGATGTGGACTGAGGACTGTGTTGGACTTGCAAGCTATTACTTTAAGAGTAGAGGGTTTCCTGGTCCTGCTTGCAGGCTAGAGGGCTTTGTAGGGGAAAATGCATTCAGTGTTATTCTGATAAGAGCCAGCTGAAAGCCAGGAGGGGGGTTATGTCTCGCTTAGGGGCAACCTGTTTTCTCTCTCTCTGTTGTTTGGTTCCTGTGTGTTATCATTCTGAATTATAAGAAAGAAAGTAGTGTTATGTTGCAACATTGCAGAAAGAGTATTTATGTTTTCATCTAACTTCTGTGTGTGTTTCATGAACTTAATATTTGCCATGCTGGGGGAAAACATCTGGACATTTTAATTCTATTATAGAAAAGGACAGATGGACTCACATCTCTACATTCAGTTCTTGATCCAGATTTCACATTTCTCATAGTTTGGTTACAGGATTTTGGTTCAAGCCAATCTCCACCTATTAGAAAATAAAATGAGCAGATGTATGTATTGATGTTACATCCACTAGCCTCAAAACCTTGTCAACCATATGAGCCAAAACAATATGAAAAATTAACCACAGATTTTGGTACAGCTTAAGTGCTCTTTCAAGATTTGTCTCCACTGCAGCATTTTATCGTGTTTGTTTGCAATCAAATTAGATAACATGATGCTGACCATGTCAGCAGTTAGCTCAGACCAGCACAAATCATGGGACCAGAGTTTCATTGTGGTTGGTCAACTTAATTTGCCTGGTCTACAGTGACTGCTAAGTTATGGTCAGTATTGTGTTGACGATTTGCATTTACAGTAGCTTCAAACATGACCACATTTTGTAATGAAGGTAAAGTCATCAAAGGGTTCACTGCCTCAACTACCAGCGTATTATGTAGAAGAGAATATACAAACAGGTATTTTGTAAGCCCACCTGTAAAAAAAAAAATTATCCTATTAATCTCGCTACTTGACTTTTTGTGTTTTTTCCCCTTACTTCTCTTGGCTGTTACAGTTACGTTTGCTGGAACCTGCAACACTGACTCATGTGAGCTCTGATTACAATACTAAAGGCAGGGGTGTCAAAAAGCACTCAGCGTTGGCCCAGCTCTGCTCCCACAAAACTCAGTGTTGAAAACCCCACCCTTCAATTAATAGGTGCCTTAGAAATAGCAAGACAAAGCAAGCAATCAGATTTCAGAGGGGCTACTGATGAGAGTAAGGACTATTTGTGTGGGTAAGTTTTGCAGGGCAGGGTCTTTAGTTCTTAGTGTAATTACTGATTTGCACAAAATGTTCTGAATCACCATTTGTTGGGGATTTGTTTTCATCCTTGCAAGGTTCCTTAGCATGGTGGGATGTACGCTATGATTTAGTGTGTAGTAATTCTGAAATTGAACTGCATTTGTATTGAAAAACTGAGAGCCTGTAATCATTGCTTTAGAAAAAAGGTGAATTGCTTTTTAGAAAACCATGGGTAAAAAAAAATAAGGGGGGGGGGAGAATTTGTATGGGGAAGTGTGAAAAGGCTAGAGCTTTCTATTCTTTCAAAGCCTGATAAAGATTAAGGCCAATTCAAAAAGGAGTGTTTTATGGGTCAAATAAAAGGAAATAAGTGACATTTCTCTATGATGTGGCACAAAAGTAATCACCATGAGACCAGACAAATTTTTCAGTGTCAGTTTAGCAGATAAAGCCAGAGAGAAAATTAAAATGCAGGAGATAAAAAGTCCACTATCTACAGAAGCAATGCAAAGCTGGATTCATTGTTTATCCTTCAATTTCATCAGGCTGATGCAGAAATTTGTATTTGGATTTAAAATAAGATTTATCATCCAATTACTGCTCTTCTGAAACATATTTTTAGTGTAGATTTGTACATATCTTACACATTGCTCCCCCCTACCCCCTCAAAAATGTTCCAACAGTAAGAATCTGAAAGGCTTGATTGAAAAGATGATGATACAGAAAAATGAAAGAGGAGCCTTTGAGCTTTGCTAATGTTGGCATTCCTGCATTTGTCTGCACCAGCTTGCTTCTGAAGTGTCTCTACTAGAAATGGGCTGCACCAGCTTTGCAGGGGTTCGGAGCCTGGACTCAGATCTGAATTTTGCAGGCTGGATTAATTTTCAGTTTCTCTTGTTTTCTTCAAAAACTTTAACTGTAAAGGAACTTTTAAAAATTTATAGGTAGCAAGAAAGAACCTATCTCCAACCTCACTCACCCACACCCTCCCACCCACAGTCTAGCCTGCTCTCAGTGTTAATTACGCATCCTCTCTAAGATTTTCAGCCAGGCATTTACTCACTTCCCTCTGAGTTCAGCGCCATCTGCATATTGTTATATTTTGTTATGCCACCTCTGACTCTTCAGCTCTACTATCTTGTAGGAATGGGAGAGGCTGGCTGGGCTGCCATCGGAAAGGTTTGTGGTGCTGTTTTGGAAACTAGGCTATGGGGTTTTGAATGGCCAGGTATCTGGTTTGGAATCTCGCCTTCCTGACACATGGGGGGTGGGGTGGACATTATCTCCCAAGTGAGTGAGTTAACAGCAATAGCAAGAGAGCAGGGTCTTCTAGCACAAACCTCCATAGAAACAGACAGGAGGTACAGACACAGCTACTGCAGCTCCCCTCTTTCTGCAGCACATTTCTGCACTTCAGTCTGCTCCCTTCAAAAACCAGTTACTATTTGGTTCACTGAAAGAGATAACAAGTAAGCAGTCCCGAGATCACTGCAATGGCCAAGAGCCTGTCTCTAGCAGGAAAGATTTCAGAGTAGCAGCCGTGTTAGTCTGCAGCTGCAAAAAGAAAAGGAGGACTTGTGGCACCTTAGAGACTAACCAATTTATGTGAACATAAGCTTTCTTAGTCTCTAAGGTGCCACAAGTGCTCCTTTACTTCTAGCAAGAAAGTTTGTCTTCCCCCCGGACTCCCTTTGGCCAGAGCCCTGCCACAAATGCACGGCGCTCTGCACAACCCTGCAGGCTGAGAGTCACAAGTGGGGGGCGGGGGAACAGCCAGCAGGCTGGCAGGGTCTTGGGGTGCAGTGCAAGCGGAGCAGGCCTGGGCCCCTTCTGAGCATGGACCTGGCTCCATGGCACCACTGTAAACCCAGTACTGACTGTGCTTGCTCAGCGCACACCCTTCCCTTCCAAACAGGGCACCTGTGGCACACGTACTGTCTACTCATATTTCCCTGGGGGCAGCAGCAGCAGCATTCCACAGCAGGGCCTCAGGGAGAGGGGCCTTTTGGAAACATTGGCTTGTCTTGGTAAGAGCAGCAGTAGTACACCTGGAAGAGCAGGAAAAGGGACTCTGCTGCAGGCTAGGCAGGCTGCAGGGAGCAGGTATATGAATATTATAGAATCATAGAATATCAGGGTTGGAAGGGACCTCACGAGGGCATCTAGTCCAACCCCCTGCTCAAAGAAGGACCAATCCCCAACTAAATCATCCCAGCCAGGGCTTTGTCAAGCCTGACCTTAAAAACCTCTAAGGCAGGAGATTCCACCACCTCCCTAGGTAACGCATTCCAGTGCTTCACCACCCTCTTAGTGAAAAAGTTTTTCCTAATATCCAACCTAAACCTCCCCCACTGCAACTTGACACCATTACTCCTTGTTCTGTCATCTGCTACCACTGAGAACAGTCTAGATCCATCCTCTTTGGAACCCCCTTTCAGGTAGTTGAAAGCAGCTATGAAATCTCCCCGCCCCCCACCAATTCTTCTCTTCCACAGACTAAACAATCCCAGTTCCTTCAGCCTCGACTCATAAGTCATGTGTTCCAGTCCCCTAATCATTTTTGTTGCCCTCCACTGGACATTCTCCAATTTTTCCACATCCTTCTTGTAGTGTGGGGCCCAAAACTGGACACAGTACTCCAGATGAGGCCTCACCAATGTCGAATAGAGGGGAACAATCATGTCCCTCGATCTGCTGGCAATGCCCCTACTTATACAGCCCAAAATGCCATTGGCCTTCTTGGCAACAAGGGCACACTGTTGACTCATATCCAGCTTCTCGTCCACTGTAACCCCTAGGTCATTTTCTGCAGAACTGCTGCTTAGCCATTCGGCCCCTAGTCTGTAGCAGTCTGTAGCATGGGATTCTTCCGTCCTAAGTGCAGAACTCTGCACTTGTCCTTGTTGAACCTCATCAGATTTCTTTTGGCCCAATCCTCTAATTTGTCTAGGGCCCTCTGTATCCTATCCCTACCCTCCAACGTATCTACCTCTCCTCCCAGTTTAGTGTCATCTGCAAACTTGCTGAGGGTACAATCCACACCATCCTCCAGATCATTTATGAAAATATTGAACAAAACGGGTCCCAGGACCGACCTTTGGGGCACTACACTTGATACCGGCTGCCAACTAGAAATGGAGCCATTGATCACTACCCATTGAGCCCGACAATCTAGCCAGCTTTCTATCCACCTTATAGTCCATTCATCCAGCCCATACTTCTTTAACTTGCCAGCAAGAATACTGTGGGAGACTTTGCTAAAGTCAAGGAACAACATGTCCACTGCTTTCCCCTCATCCACAGAGCCAGTTATCTCATCATAGAAGGCAATTAGATTAGTCAGGCATGACTTGCCCTTGGTGAATCCATGCTGACTGTTTCTGATCACTTTCCTCTCCTCTAAGTGCTTCAGAATTGATTCCTTGAGCACCTGCTCCATGATTTTTCTAGGGACTGAGGTGAGGCTGACTGGCCTGTAGTTCCCAGAATCCTCCTTCTTCCCTTTTTTAAAGATGGGCACTACATTAGCCTTTTTCCAGTCGTCCGGGACCTCCCCCGATCGACATGAGTTTTCAAAGATAATGGCCAATGGCTCTGCAATCACCAACTCCTTTAGCACTCTTGGATGCAGCGCATCCAGCCCCATGGACTTGTGCTTGTCCAGCTTTTCTAAATAGTTCCGAACCACTTCTTTCTCCACAGAGGGCTGGTCACCTCCTCCCCATGCAGTGCTGGCCAGTGCAGTAGTCTGGGAGCTGACCTTGTTCGTGAAGACAGAGGCAAAAAAAGCATTGAGTACATTAGCTTTTTCCACATCCTCTGTCACTAGGTTGCCTCTCTCTTTCATTAAGGGGCCCACACTTTCCATGACTTTCTTCTTGTTGCTATTATATGGCCAGCTTCTGATCTCAGGGCCACCGACAGCAATGTGGAATACCTCTTCTGTAGCCAATTGATCACAGGGTGCTCGTTTCCTGTCCCATGACAATGGGCTCATCCCTGTACAATACACAAGAACAAGAGTATAGCTCCTGCTCTGATGAACGGACTCTAAAGATGAATTCACCATTGCCCTGGACCTTCTGTAGTCATTTACACAAGACCTGCCCAGCTTTCTAGCACAGTCAGGCATCTGAGAGCATCTTCCCTGTGAGTGTACTATAGCCTCTGAATTTCAGGAACCCAGAGTGAGACCACGAACACACAGTTTAAACCACAACGCTCTTTGTTAGCTACATAACAAGATGGCTCCTGCAGACTCTGAGCATGCAGACCCTGTATCATGTAAGAGACCCCTTCCACTGGGGGGGCCCTCCGGTGATTATGCAGGACTAATTTACCACCATTATACTCCAAGAACAAAGGGTGTAAATGAGACCTGATCAGAACGTCCACATTGCCCTGGTAGAAGGGATTACACAAGGGCCAGGACCAATAGGAATGACGCCCAGGAAAGCCAGAGGCGGGGATGACTTTGTGCTGTCACTGCTGTCCCCCCCCAGAGGGCACTACAGAGGTGAATCTCACAGCATTTCTAGCATTATTTGTCTCCATCCTGCAGGATTTTACCTGCGGGGGACAGTCGAAGCTTCAGACACAGAGGAAAGAAGAAGGTTTTCTTGCCGAATTACTACAGTGATTCGCCAAGTGAAATGAAAGTGACTTTCTGCGCTGGTCTCCCTGGAGCTTAACCAGCCAGCGTATAAACAAGTCCACTCACTGCTAGGCACCCATTCCTGGCCAGGCATGGCATAGCAGCTTTCTCGCTTCTATGGTGCCTCCCTGCCAACAGTTGCTCATGCACTGTGGTGGCTTCTCTTTCAGTGACTCAGCCCTCTAGCCAGGTCTCCGTCCTAAGCTCCCCTGCCAGGGTTGCCATTGTCCAAACAAAAAGTCCTCCCTTTGCCTTTAAAACAAAACCCTTTCACCCTCTCTGGGACACTTTCTCCGTCTGTCTTCGGGACTTAGCCTGCAGCCACGTGCAGGGCTCAATAACCCTTGTGATGGGCTTGTACACCCCCTTGCTTGAGGCAAGTAGGGGAATCCAGTCCCACCCTTAAGATTCCAGCCAAAGGTGACACAGCCTTCCCAAAAGTGGAGGGGGGGCAGGGGCCCTCACCCCCTCCATGGCCCCGCCCCTCCTCTTCCCCTAAGGCCCTGTCCCCGGCCAAGCTGGAAGCTGGAGCGGGGCTGGGGAGCCCAGGCCCCAGTACCGTGCTTACAATGGTGCCAGTGGCGCCATGGAGCCGGGTCCATGCTCAGAAGTGGTCCCGGCCTGCTTCACTTGCGCTGCACCCTGAGACCCCGCCAGCCTTCTGGCTTTCTCCCCACTGCGCACCACTTGTTCCTCTCAGCCTGCAGGGCTGTGCAGGGCACTGTATATTTGTGGGGGGACTCTGGCCATAGGGAGTCAGGGGGGCCTATATCACATATATCACATTGGTGGATGTGCAGGTGAACGAGCCTCTGATAGTGTGGCTGATGTTATTAGGCCCTGTGATGGTGTCCCCTGAATAGATATGTGGGCACAGTTGGCAACGGGCTTTGTTGCAAGGATAGGTTCCTGGGTTAGTGGTTCTGTTGTGTGGTATGTGGTTGCTGGTGAGTATTTGCTTCAGGTTGGGGGGCTGTCTGTAGGCAAGGACTGGCCTGTCTCCCAAGATTTGTGAGAGTGTGATATATGCCATCATGTGCCAGCAATGCCCCTCTGCCATGTACATTGGTCAAACTGGACAGTCTCTACATAAAAGAGTAAATGGACACAAATCAGATGTCAAAAATTATAACATTCATAAACCAGTCGGAGAACACTTCAATCTCTCTGATCACGCAATTACAGACATGAAAGTCGCTATTTTACAACAAAAAAACTTCAAATCCAGACTCCAGCGAGAAACTGCTGAATTGGAATTCATTTGCAAATTGGATACAATTAACTTAGGCTTGAATAGAGACTGGGAGTGGCTTAGTCATTATGCAAGGTAGCCTATTTCCCCTTGTTTTTTCCTACCACCCCCCCCCCCCCAGACGTTCTTGTTAAACCCTGGATTTGTGCTGGAAATGGCCCACCTTGATTATCATACACAATGTAAGGAGAGTGGTCACTTTGGATAAACTATTACCAGCAGGAGAGTGAGTTGGGGGGGGGGGGTGAGAAAACCTGGATTTCTGTTGGAAATGGCCCACCTTGATTATCATACACATTGTAAGGAGAGTGGTCACTTTAGATAAGCTATTACCAGCAGGAGAGTGGGGTGGGAGGAGGTATTTTTTCATGCTTTGTGTGTATATAACAAGATCTTCTACACTTTCCACACTATGCATCCGATGAAGTGAGCTGTAGCTCACGAAAGCTTATGCTCAAATAAATTGGTTAGTCTGTAAGGTGCCACAAGTACTCCTTTTCTTTTTGCGAATACAGACTAACACGGCTGTTATTCAGAAACCTGTCTAGGTAGAGAAGAGAAGGTCCAGAGTCACTTTCAAACCCTTGGGTCTGAACCTACCCTCTGCCAGAGTTTTCCTTCGGGTCAGAGAAAAAAGAGCTTATTTGCTGGATTTGGCCACATTTTTGCAAGAACAACGTGTGAGATTTTGCACTATCAAATCCAAACCCAAGTGTAAACCCTACCTCTCATCAAGCCTGGAACAGAAATCCCAAGGCTGACGCTAATGGAAATCCAAACACCATCTCCTTGGCTCATCTCTAATAAAAACAAATCCACACTAATACATGTAACAATTCAATTCAAGCACTGCCTAGTTACATTTGCAACACTAGCCTTCTTTGCCTTTTTCTCCTGGGGAAATCTGATGTATACTCTTCTTTAAATGGCCAGATTGAGAATGCATACCATTTTTATCCATATGCCCCTTAGCCTGGTTTTGGGCTGTATATTCTGAATGCCTGTATTATGCATCGGCAGAGGAAATAATTGTTGTGTGTTATGTTGAACTGTGGATTATAGTAGAGAAAGGAGGACAGGCCCCTGTGTCTGTGTGTCAGTTTTTATCGTGCTTATGAAGGCAAACCCCGTTTATAATGCTCAGGTTCTTCAGGCTTTAGTTTATGCTGTGAATGTACAGTATGGCACTGAAAGTGCACGATGTAATTGTTAGCTGAATATTTTAGTACAAAGTGCAGTATGCTACCACCTGGTGGAAGGAAAACCAATGGAAATTAGAGAAGCCCATTAGAAAGGCCTGAGGATTCAGATTTTATCATCTAGAGCCATGTTAGTGCTGAGTGCTCTGCCCCTGTATAGCCTCAGGCCAGCTATTTAGATGCCTAAATATAAAGTTTAAGTACCTGTCTATAGGCACCCTTGTTTGAAAATCAGGAGTCTCCCCAGTCTGGTGCTTAGACCACACCTCTGTCTCCCTACTAGGATTGTTAAGAACGGCTTCCTGGAATTTTTAATTTGTACATTCATTAGATGCTAATGGATGTAACTGGATGGGAGGGGAAAATACAATCACTGCCTAGAGTCTCTGAGAGACTTTTTTTTTAAAAAAAATTCCGCTTTCACATGTATTTTTTTCAAGAGACAGTGGGGGGAGGGGCAGACTGCATCCATGTGTGAGTGATTCATTGAGTCCCTGTCACTTCTTTAAATCAAATTAAAGTCTCTGAAAAGGGAAATTGCCTGTTAATGCTCCTATAATTAGGGCTCCATTATAGCCCCACACATTAAGAGGTTTCAAACACAACTGTATAAATTCTCTCTAAGCATTTGGCAGACAGTTTGTCCATTTTGAAGTGGCTGGAAACAAACACAAAATGTCAGCGGCCTCTCATGCTGGAGCACTTTTGGGCATTAGAAATTACAGGCCTGAGCCATTCAAACAGAAAGGTAAGATTCAGCCCTGTTGCAAACAAGAGCAATTCCCATTGACTTCCCTGAGAATAGTATCCATGTATGTTACTCCGTAGATGGATTGTGGCACCAGTGAACACCAGTTCCCAGCATGCTGCAGGGGGTATAGCGTATCCTTCAAAGAAATAAAGTGCAAACTCCCAGGACTGCTCTACAATAGAGACATTAAACTGGCTACAGCCCCTGAAACATTCACAAAACTTTCTGCATCCAAACACAAAACGGTTTACAAGTGATCTACTAACCACTTAGAATGAGCTGCCTCTCAAAAAGTTTAATAACCACCTCAAATATAACCAATCCGCTCTAACAAAGTTAATGCCATTGTGCACACAGACAAGTTGAAAAGCGCACACCTTTTTTTTTTCTTCTGTGGGTGCCCCTGAAAAGGTGGCCTGGCCTGGAGAAAATAAGCCAGAGCACACTGCTCCTGAGAGTCAGGCTGAGAACGGTGG
Source organism: Lepidochelys olivacea (assembly GCF_965140295.1). Classification (NCBI taxonomy): domain Eukaryota; kingdom Metazoa; phylum Chordata; order Testudines; family Cheloniidae; genus Lepidochelys; species Lepidochelys olivacea. Next base: position 108,664,326 of record NC_140416.1, read on the forward strand.
GGTAGGTACCCAGAAGGCATTGCAACACATGGGCACAGGACAATTCAGCATGGCTAAAGTGCATGGGCTGAGCCATTTGTGTTTACAAACCCTTCCATTCTCAGGTATAGACAAGGCATCATTGACATGCTGGACTGTTTGCTCCTTTGGATCTGTGGCAGCTCATCAGGTGAGTTCTCTCTGTGCTGACAAGCCTTACAAACATTCATTGATACAATAGATTGTGACAGCTTCAAAAGAGCCATTGTGGTTTGTGGAGTCATTGATATGTGAATTAAGCACTGACAGAGACTAACTCTTCAAAAGGAGTCATTATTATCCCTGTAGCAATCTATTGATTTCAATGACAATATCTTCCATGAAACACCAAAAATACATATTTTAAAAAAATGAGTGCAAAAATATATATTTAAAGCATGCGAGTGATCAGTTTTGCAACCACAAAAGGTGAGGAATTCACAGTGGAGGATTTTCCTCCTCACAAGCGATTCAGCACTACAAATGGGCAAACTCTCCAAGACTCAGACTCATAGACTTTAAGGCAGGGGTGGGCAAACTTTTTGGCCCGAGGGCCACATCGGGGTGCAAAACTGTATGGAGGGCCAGGTAGGGAAGGCTGTGCCCCCCAAAAGGCCTGGTCCCCGCCCCCTATTTGCCCCCTCCCACTTCCCGCCCCCTGACTGTCCCCCTCAGAACCCCCGATCCATCCAACCTCCCCTGCTCCTTGTTCCCTGACTGCTCCTCTTGGGACCCCCTGCCCCAAACCACCCCCCTGGGATCCCACCCCCTATCCAAACCTCCCTGCTCCCTGTCCCCTGACTGCCCCAACCTATCCACACCCCTGCCAGCTGACAGGCCCCCCAGGACTCCCATGACCTATCCAACGCCCCCGTTCCCCAACTCCTGACTGCCCCAGAGCCTCCACCCCATCCAACCGCCCCCTGCTCTCTGTCCCCAACTGCCCTCTGAGACCCCCTACCCAACCCTCCCATTGCCGCGCATGTGCTGCCCCCTTACCATGCTGCTCAGAGCGGCAGGAGCTTGCAGCCCTGCTGCGCAGTGACATAACTGCGTGGGAAAGGGAACAGCAGAGGAGGGGCCGGGGGTAGCCTCCTGGGCCAGAAGCTCAGGGGCCGGGCAGGACGGTTCCATGGGCCGGCTGTGGGCCATAGTTTGCCCACCCCTACTTTATAGGTCAGAAGGGACCATCATGAGCATCTAGTCTGATCTCCTGCACATTACAGGCCACAGAACCTCACCCATCCACTCCTGCAATAGATCCCTAACTTCTGGCTGAGTTACTGAAGTCCTCAACTCATGATTTAAAAACTTCAAGTTTCAGAGAATCCACCATTTACACTAGTTTAAACCTGCGAGTGACCCATGCCCCATGCTGCAGAGGAAGGCGAACCCCCCCCAGGGTCTCTGCCAATCTGACCCAGGGGGAGAATTCCTTCCCAACCCCAAATATGGTGAGCAATTAGACCAGGAGCAGCAGAAGCTCCCTAAAAGTAGGGGAAACACCCACCTGTGTGCGAACCGTGGCCCTGCCCTTCCAAGCTCCCCTTTCCCTGAACCCACAACCTTGCGCCACCCATTCCCCCTGAGGTCCCGCCCCCATGCTGCCTCTTCCCCCCAGACCCTGTCCCCACTCACTCCTCTCTGCCCCCCCCCGCCCCCGATGCTCACCCTTACGGTTGGTAAAAAGTGGGAAGGCATAGCCCTCCCACTTTTAAAAGTGATGGGGCTATGGTCCCCTAACTCCGCCGTTCCGGTCTCCATGAGTTAGACCCTGAACATGTGGGCAAGACCCACAAGGCAGACACCTGGGAAAGAATTCTCTGTAGTAACCCAGAGCCAGGGCCGGCTCCAGGCACCAGCGAAGGAAGCAGGTGCCTGGGGCGGCCAATAGAGAGGGGCGGCACTCTCTGCGTTATTGGGGTGGCACATCTGGGTCTTCGACGGCAATTCGGCAGCGAGTCCTTCATTCCCTCTCTTCCTCTTCGGCGGCAATTCGGCGGCAGCTCAATCGGGTTTTTCTTTTTCTTTTTTTTTCTTCGCTACTTGGGGAGGCAAAAAAGCTGGAGCTGGCCCTGCCCAGAGCCCTCCCCATCTAGTGTCCCATCACCGGCTGTTGGAGATATTTACTGCTAGCAGTCACAGATAGGCTACATGCCATTGTCCGCTGTCTTATCATCCCATCCCCTCCATAAACTTATCAAGCTCAGTCTTGAAGCCAGTTAGGTTTTTTGCCCCCACTGCTTCCCTTGGAAGGCAAGATACTTAGGCTGCATTCAGTTTGACTTTTGGGGAAGTCACTCACCTCCATTGCTGTAGCATGTGACAGCTCTCCTGGTGACATCTAGATGACCTAGTGGTAAGGATGCAAGTAGCTGGTGTACAGTAGAGTTCTTCTCCTGGTGTAGATGACACAGTAGTAAAAATGTCAGTGGTCAGTATTGTTAGGGGGCTTATTCCTTCACCCACTTACTTCCCTGGTCCTTCTCGCATGAACAGAGAGCAACAATACCCGAAGTCCAAAGGTGCAAACAATTCGATGTTTATTGGGGTGAACTTCCAGCAAGCATGATTCCAGTTTCCTTCCTTAGTGTCCCCCTTCCCAGCTCTGATACCACAGAGCCTTACACCTGTGTCCCTGTTCCCATTCCTGCCCTTAGCCAAACATGATTCCAATTTCCCCACCCCCATTCCCTGTTCCCATTCCTCCCCCCCCCACACTACCTGATTGACTGCAGACCAATTCGTAAAACTTGAGTTCTGCTTAGCTATACCTTAACCAATCATTTTACTGAAATTTAACTAACCTATCCTAACATATTGTAACATGATTATTTAACCAATTATATCCCACCACGTTAATTAGTTTACACCCAGCAAAATTAATTATACAGCAGACAGAAACAATCACAGAACCAGACAGAGATTATACAGACAAACAATAGGGAAATGGGGACTACAGTGATAGAACAACAAAGAAATGAGGATTTCACATCCCAGCTATTAATAAGTGAGTTCTTGCCAGACAGGATGCTATCAAACTAAGTTTCCTTTTACATTTTCTAGGCACTTCCCTTTCTCTGGAGGTAATAGGCATAATCAGGACAGGATTGTACTCCTACTAGCCCAATAGCACCTTATTTCAATGTGACTAGGTTGGAATGTGAGGATATGACCCTTCGCTTCCCAGTTTATGGCTGCCTCTGCTGCTTAGCCAAAGATCTTAGGCTAAGCACAAGGCCTCAGACTGTCACAGTAAGAGAAGGACCTTGCACTGGCAGACAGTGATTTTGATTCTTTCTTTTATACCTCTATAACTACCTAAGTGTAAGAATACACCTAAATTCTTAGAGTATAGGCCTTTACAGACAGGCCTGAATATCTATATCCTAACAAGTATGCTCCCAGGATTGCTAACACTGCTGGAACTGCATCGGAGGGAGATCTTCCCAGAAGTGCCTAAACAGACAAGGCCTTCTAATCTTTCAGGCATCCTCTGTCCTACTTCAGTTCCTTCCTACCTTGACTCCACATCATGCCTTCCCTATACTGTTCTACGGTGTCTTCTCTTGTCACTCTTAGGGCCAGATCTTGCAAGTATTTATGTGCGTACCTTTACTCACATAAGTAATCCCAGTCATCGCCATATTTGGGGTTGGGAAGGATTTTTCCCCCAGGGCAGATTGGCAGAGGCCCTGGGGGTTTTTCGCCTTCCTCTGCAGCGTGGGGCATGGGTCACTTGCTGGAGGATTCTCTGCACCTTGAAGTCTTTAAACCATGATTTGAGGTCTTCAATAGTTTAGACATAAGTTAGGGGTTTCTTACAGGAGTTGGGGGTTGAGATTCCTTGGCGTGCATTGTGCAGGAGGTCAGACTAGATTATCATAATTGTCCCTTCTGACCTTAAAGTCTATGATTCTATGATTTCACCAACACTTCCTACTTATATGAGTAAAGTTACTCACATCCATAAGTATTTGGAGGACCATTGCAAACTCTTTGGAGCAGAGAGCATTTCTTCCTTGATGTTCTGGAAAGCACCATGTAGACCTGTGAAGCTAGATGAATTATTAATTAATAATATAAATAGTAGTCTACACCTTGATCCATCCCTCAAACCAAGCCTTGTATAAAGCTGGAAAAACTCAGTCAGAGAAGGGAACTGGGAGGTTCCTAAATGGTGATTTTTTTTAAAGCTCCTTGTACACCATGTGCTAAAAAGCAATTCAGAGCAGTGGTGGCTAGTCACATGGGCTGGGAACCAGGAGATCTCAATTCCATTCCTATACACTAGACAGACACTAAATGTGCGACCTTGGGCAAATCACTTAACCTCCCTGGGCCTCTACTTCCGCCTCTATAAAGCATGAAAAATGTCCTGTTTTTGAAAGCCCATTGAGATAATCCAGTGAAAGGTGCTGTCACACCTTTCACCGGATGATTGCAATGCACAGATCATCACAGTGTTATTGTTCTAAATATTAACATAGTAGGCTTAAAACACCAAGTAGGTGCATAGGTTTGACTAATCCATTTTTTTACTTATATAGTAACAAACAAACAAAAGCCTTAATAATTTTTTTTTAAAATAGAGTCAGTCTAAAAAAATCTCATAGTAAAACTAATGTGTAGTGATACAATCCCCCCTCCCCCAGTAGATATCAATGGTATGTTTTTAGACAAAATAGACCTGAAATATTTGCTGTTATAAACCAAGCACCTTAAGGTATAAAAGACAAAAGATGCTGCATATATGCAGACAACTACCTATTTTGCCTCTGCACTGTTTGTATCAGTTTACAGTTCTTAATTTTCATCTTCCAAGTGACACATTTGCAACAGTAGACATCTAGATACCGTGAAGTCACAAGCAGGTGGGATGCCTTTGCTGACAAAATTATTGCTCTTTAGCAGCTTAATTTAAATAACAGAGCGGAAGAGATTTGCTTGACTTACTAAACTTCTAAGTTTATTCTTGCCCCAAAAATTGCTGGCTCCAGCCGAGTAATAATCAGGCTATGGTCACCTCTATGAAATAACCTTTTAGTGTCAACTGAAGTGCACAGTGTCTAGCCAATGTACCTGATTCTTCTCGTCTGGCACTGGTGTAAATCAGGAGTAACCCCTTTGAAGTCAATGAAGCCACACCAGTAAAAAAAAAAAACAAAACAAAACAGTGCAAATGAGATGAGAATCAGATCCAACATTTTTACAAAGCATATCACAAGTCACTGAGGGAAGTGCAATAAATTTAGAAAATCTGCAAGTTCCATGATGTGCAGAATGCATATGCTTTTAGAGCCATGATTTCAGCAATTATTCACATGGATGTAATGAAGGCATTTTACACAGTAGGATAGCAGCTTTCTTCTAAAATGTGTACACAGTCACATTCAAATCAGTAAGATGGTAAACGGGGAAGGGGTCATTGATTGCAACACTGGACTGGCTAGTACTTTAGCCACAAATGAGTGGTCTAGCAAGAGCAAAACTCAAAGAGCTAATTTCTGTGCTAGCACAGGAAAAGCAATTATTGTCCATTTACTCATCAACTAACTGCTACTTAAAAACAAACATTATATGAAAGTACTCCGTGCTGCAAGTGATTAGCCAGATGAATACTTCCGCCAGCAGAGGTGACTCAGCCCCAATGGAGCTGGGGTCGGGCGAGTGCACGAATCTTACAAAAGATTCAGGCCCAGATCCTCAAAGATATTTAGGCACCTAACTCCCAATAATGGGTATTTAGGCACCTAAATACCTGTGAGGATCTGGCCGTCAGTAGCATTTATATAGTAGCCGCAAGGGAGTGTTTTTATCCATTTATTTTAGGAGGATTGAGAGAGGCTTCACTGTAATTGTGCTAATTGACTTTGCTAGTCGAGTTAGTGGGAAAGTTGGTATAAAGTTTCTTTAATAAAAACAAGCTTGGCACATCAAGTGATCTGACTGGCTTGTGCTTGCCATACTATAAAAGCTTGTTATCCCAAGTCCTCTGTGATAAACCCCTAGTTAAGGCTGCAATGGAACGCCTTCTGCCGCTATTGATCACTCAGTCTCCCCTCTCAGGGGAAGTTTTCTGTAGTTTGACTCAGGCCACATGGGAAAATGGATCATTTATTTATATATTTGGAAAGTTTGAAAACATCCCCTTTGGCCCTTGTTCGGTTACCATATCACCAGGGCTGGCTCCAGCTTTTTTGCCGCCCCAAGCAGCGAAGGGAAAAGAGAAAAAAGAAAAAAAAAAGAAACACTCGATTGAGCTGCTGCTGAAGTGCCGCCGAAGAGGAAGGGAAGAAATGAAGGGCTCGCTGCCGAATTGCCGCCGAAGACCCAGACATGCCGCCCCAATAACGGATGAAGTGCCACCCCTTTCTATTGGCCGCCCCATGCACCTGCTTCCTTCGCTGGTGCCTGGAGCTGGCCCGGCATATCACAGTGCTGGGTGGGGAGGAAGAGGAGCTATACTTACTTTGCTTAAGAAGTTTAAGGCATTGACAACTAACCCTCCCCTGCCTCCCAACCAGACCAAACCAAAAGAACACTGGCTACATTTTAAAACTCCATCTGGGAGTGACCTGACCAGGAGCACAGAAGGTTGGAATGCAGGCATGCCTTACTCCGAGATCGATCCTTGACCCATTAGACCTTGCACTTCTCTTCAAGCTATTACAGTGCTCCATGGGTATCCTGAGGCCACACTGGCTGCTCAGCAGAGAATTGACTGAAGTGTGAGCAGCTAACTGGCCCCCAGGACAAAGCTAGTCTTTGAGCCCTTGGTGGCAGGCCTTCTGGCCCTCACTACCCACAGTCACTCACAAATTAGTTTAGGGCTGCCCTGCAAAACACTAGAGGGAATGGTAACCACAGATTTCACAGCCCACAAAGGCCAGACCTGGGCAGCTCTATGGGGGACTATGGATATCAGGTGAGTTTCTAGAAGATATGACTTGGTGGACTTTCAGCAAGAGGAATCGGGCAAGTCCGGGTTCACTTTTCAAGGCTGGACCCACAACAGAAAGGACAACAGATTGCTTTTTTGGTGTGGAAAAAATTGATGAGTTTAGCTGTGGCCATTGGTCCCCGGAACTCCAGAGGCCAGCTTTTCCAGAGATGCTAAAGTGCAGACTTCCCAGCCTCATCAGGAAGTAATTCTGATAAAGCCCAAGGCTAATGCCATTGCTAAACAGCCACAAACTCTTCCCCTTTCGGAACCTTACAAACCCCTTTCATTTTTACCAAGCCTTTGCAGTTTGCTTTGATGCAATGCTCAGTCTGAAAGCGCTGACTTGTCTTTTGATGTAGGGATTGGAGACAGCACACATGCTAGGCCAGCCTATTCCCAACCAACCAGCTAATACCTTCTTGAATGACAGCCATATGACAGGATGTCCCCAGAAAATGTGTGGCCAAGCAATTTTATTTTGTGGAAAATATTCAATATTTTATTACATCAAAAACAAACAAACAACACTGGAAAAGGGAAGGATACCGTAAGATACATTTCAGCCCTTGAAAAGGGAAGGATACCGTAAGACCCTTTGCTCACAGACAGAGACCTACTTTGAAGTTTGTCTTGGAGGCAATGTATACCTTCAAATCAGCGGCACTGCTATGGGTACCCGCATGGCCCCACAGTATGCCAACATTTTTATGGCTGACTTAGAACAACGCTTCCTCAGCTCTCGTCCCCTAAAGCCCCTACTCTACTTGCGCTATATTGATGCCATCTTCATCATCTGGACCCATGGAAAAGAAGCCCTTGAGGAATTCCACCACGATTTCAACAATTTCCATCTCACCATCAACCTCAGCCTGGACCAGTTCACACAAGAGATCCACTTCCTGGACACTACTGTGCTAATAAGCGATGGTCACATAAACACCACCCTACACCGGAAACCTACTGACCGCTATTCTTACCTATATGCCTCCAGCTTTCACCCAGATCACACCACACAGTCCATTGTCTACAGCCAAGCTCTACGATACAACCGCATTTGCTCCAACCCCTCAAACAGAGACAAACACCTACAAGATCTCTATCAAGCATTCTTACAACTATAATACCCACCTGCTGAAGTGAAGAAACAGATTGACAGAGCCAGAAGAGTACCCAGAAGACACCTACTACAGGACAGGCCTAACAAAGAAAATAACAGAACGCCACCAGCCGTCACCTTCAGCCCCCAACTAAAACCTCTCCAACGCATTATTAAGGATCTACAACCTATCCTGAAGGACGACCCATCACTCTCACAAATCTTGGGAGACAGGCCAGTCCTTGCCTACAGACAGCCCCCCAACCTGAAGCAAATACTCACCAGCAACTACATACCACACAACAGAACCACTAACCCAGGAACCTATCCTTGCAACAAAGCCCGTTGCCAACTGTGCCCACATATCTATTCAGGGGACACCATCACAGGGTCTAATAACATCAGCCACACTATTAGAGGCTCGTTCACCTGTACATCTACCGATGTGATATATGCCATCATGTGCAAGCAATGCCCCTCTGCGATGTACATTGGTCAAACTGGACAGTCTCTACGTAAAAGAATAAAGGGACACAAATCAGATGTCAAGAATTATAACATTCATAAACCAGTCGGAGAACACTTCAATCTCTCTGGTCATGCGATTACAGACAAAGTTGAAATATTACAACAGAAAAACTTCAAAACCAGACTCCAGCGAGAGACTGCCGAATTGGAATTCATTTGCAAATTGGATACAATTAACTTAGGCTTGAATAGAGACTGGGAGTGGCTAAGTCATTATGCAAGGTAACCTATTTCCCCTTGTTTTTTCCTCCTCCCCCCCCACCCCGTTCCTCAGACGTCCTGTTAAACCCTGGATTTGTGCTGGAAATGGCCCACCTTGATTATCATACACATTGTAAGGAGAGTGATCACTTTAGATAAGCTATTACCAGCAGGAAAGTGGGGTGGGGGGAGAGAAAACCTTTGGAAGTGATAAACACCCATTTTTTCATGATCTGTGTGTATAAAAACATCCTCACTGCATTTTCCACTTTTATGCATCCGATGAAGTGAGCTGTAGCTCACGAAAGCTCATGCTCAAATAAATTGGTTTGTCTCTAAGGTGCCACAAGTCCTCCTTTTCTTTTTGCGAATACAGACTAACACGGCTGCTACTCTGAAACCTTTAGGGTATGTCTACGCTGCAGCCAGGAGCGTGCTCGAGCAGAGCTAATGCGCTAAAGGCAGTACATATAGCGGGATGTAGCACGGGCTGTGTCTGAGCTAACTGTCCAAGTAAGTCTAGCTGGGTTTGTACGCAGGCAGCTAGACCAAGCTGCCAGCCATGCTACCTGCACCTACACTGCTCGTTTTAGCGTGCTAGCTCCCCTCGAGCTAGTGCCCATCCGTCTACCCACACTGGGAAGCACGTGCCCAGCTGCAGTGTAGAGGTACCCGTAGGAGTGGCCTCCACAGCAATGAGAACTCGCCTGAATTCTCCCAAGCTGCTGATCTACCCCTTTGGAGGAAACCGCTGTACAGTCAGAGATGGATTCAAACTGAACTAGTTCTTAATGGCTAAATCCTCTACCCTACAAGAATGATCTGATTCTAGACTCTGGAATTATGTTTCTGTCTGTGGACACGGAAGTGCCCCCCAAACTAGCATCTGGTCCACAGCAGTGAAAAGGTTTTACCACCTTGCACTGGACTATGTCGTCTCTCTGTCTGGTAGTGAACAGGCTGCATCTGGAATACTGAAAACAGCTCGGCGCACCGTTTGAAAACAAGTCTCTTCTAGGAAGAAGAGGTTATTTTAGCAAAAGCATCAATGGCCCCAAAGATCTTGCAAATGCAAAATACGTAAAGTATCATGTTCATCCATGTTTTGTGGTTTCGCCCTCTTGATATGGTTTTTCCAACATGCCTGAATACCTGTTTTCAAACATCCCAACCATTTAAGTTCCCGAGTCTTGCACTTTATGACTGTTCCTCACGTAGTCCATCGGTTCAACGATGACTTTTTCATGCTCTCTCTTTTAGAGAGAAAGAGAGAAGTGCATGAATGATGCGTGCATAAGGTTGATTAAAATGGGAGAGTTGTTGCACTGGGACAATCCCATTCTCTCAGCTGCTGAAGCTTGGCTCAGTGGCACACAGGCTGTTACAGTTGGAGGCATCTTTAGCTGCAGTGGATAGCCATGACTTCTATAGTGCCTCGTCGTGCCTTTCACCTTCCACAATGCGTTGCTGCACAGAACAGTCTTTGTATGCTTGGGAGGGCAGTCCCTAAATCACCATCAGTTTCCACACTTCCGGTTATCTTCAGCTGGTTTAGCCTGCCTGCCAAGGCAGTTTACCGGGCTGTGGCCGCTGTCGCAAACTTACAACCACTCAAGGAGTGTGGCAATTCGAATCAGTCAAAGGTACTACCTCTCCCATGCACCCCATATGCCCCATGATTGTTTATTGCACGATTAAAAGGGGGGGAAGCACCAGAGTAGCAGTCAACCTTCCCCACTATCCATTCACAAGCAGGGAGAGTAAGTGCAAACACTGAATGTCTCAAAGAACCCTCCATGCTCTAAAAAGTTTCTGACATCTCATTTCCAATGCCCCCATTCTTCTTTCCTTCTGCCATGTTATGCAACAGCAGCAAACAATGACTGCAACCAGAGCCAAGGGACGTCTGAACTCTGCACACCCTGGATCTCTCCCAACAGGAAGTTCTTCAAAAGCTCCACATTGTATGGGTCACGGGTCTGACAGAAATGTGCAGCATCAGTTTACTGCAGGGAACAAAGGCCAGCAGTTCTTGGGGGACAGCGGGTGGGACAAGGGCATATTTACTAACTGGATTGTAATCTGGAGCACAGATTAGAGTGCAGGCTGAGTTTTTCTTTGTAAGGATCGCACTGGGGTCAGAAGCTATGCACAGCAAAGAAAATCCATTACACTTTCTGAAGCTTTCCCCGGCCACCGTTAACACTGCTCTCTCTCATTGTAATGACACTTGTGCAAGACGGCGAAGGTCACATCTCTCTCTCCTGCTTTTCATACCCTGCTCAGCAATGTGGATTGTGAGAATTTGACACAGTAACTAGAGCCAGAGTTTCTTCAACAAAAAAACTTCAAAATCAGACTCCAACGAGAGACTGCTGAATTGGAATTAATTTGCAAACTGGATACAATTAATTTAGGCTTGAATAAAGACTAGGAGTGGATGTGTCATTACACAAAGTAAAACTATTTCCCCATGTTTATTTCCCCCCCTACTGTTCCTCACACGTTCTTGTCAACTGCTGGAAATGGCCCACCTTGATTGTCACTACAAAAGCTTCCTCCCCCCGCCCACTCTCCTGCTGGTAATAGCTCACCTTACCTGATCACTCTTGTTACAGTGTGTGTGGTAACACCCATTGTTTCATGTTTTCTGTGTATATAAAATCTCCCCACTGTATTTTCCACTACATGCATCTGATGAAGTGGGCTGTTGCTCACGAAAGTTTATGCTCAAATAAATTTGTTAGTCTCTAAGGTGCCACAAATACTCCTTTTCTTTTTAGAGCCAGAGTAATGATACTGCCTCTCAGTATACTGGAAGCCACTCTGCTCTGGCTGCTCATTTGTGCCTTATCTTACAAACACTTATGAAGTGCTTAACTTTATGCATCCAACTTTATTTACTGGAAAAATAATGGTTTTGGGATTAAGGGCCACGACTAGGAATTAGAAAATCTAGGTTTGCCACAAATTTCCTGTGAGTTCTTGGGAAAGGCATTTGAATGTGTCTCAGTTTCCTTATATGTAAAATGGGAGTAATAATACAGTGTAGAACCTCAGAGTTACCAGAGTTACGAATTGACCAGTCAACCACACACCTCATTTGGAACCTGGAAGTACACAATCAGGCAGCAGCAGAGACAAAAAAAAAATAACAAACAAACAAAACAAAACAAAACACAGTGCTGTGTTAGATATAAACTATTAAAAAAAATAAAGGGAAAGCAACATTTTTCTTCTGCGTAGTAAAGTTTCAAAGCTGCATTAAGTAAATGTTCAGTTGTAAACTTTTGAGAGAACAACCATAACGTTTTGTTCAGAGTTACAAAATTTCAGAGTTATGAACAACCTGCATTCCCAAGGTGTCCATAACTCTGAGGTTCTACTGTACTTCCCTCTCTCATCAGGGTGTTGTGAGAATAAATTCACTAATGTTTGTGTGATGCTGTGAAACTCCAATGATGAGCAACATGGGAATAGCTGGCAATAAAATAAATTTCTTGATAAGTCACCCCATGAGCACTGGAGTGAAGACATGAATAAAAGGCATGAGTGGGTGCTACATAACCTGGGCACTTTGCAAGGGGTGAATATTGTCTGTGACTCAGATAATGGAGGAAAGGATGCTCCAGCCATTAAGCAACAGAGTCTATTTGCAGATTACCAACTTGCCATGTATTGGCCATCCATTTTGTCAGCCACCCCTCATACATGAAAAAAAAAAAATTGAGTAACACAAAGCCATTACCGGTGGGTAGAAGGTCAATGGGAGACACATTAATGTCCCTATTCTCAAAAATAGCTATTGCCTTTATGTTTACACTGGGCTTTTTCTGAAGAACTTCCCACCACTGCCACATTAGTGCAGAACACTGGGCTTTAACAAGTTAGCTGGTGGAATTAAAGCCTAATTTCCCCCCCCCCCCCCCGCCCATCTGAGCCTGTATTGAAGTCTACGTGGGGGTTTTAGAATGCGTTAGCTAGCATGTGTCAGATACTACATCCTGATCCCAGGCACCCTTAAATCCTGGTCTAGCCAGAGCCACACTCTTGGAAAATGTTTCAGATAAAAACCTCCTGTAGGTACCAGTTCAGTGGAGTCAGGTGGAAAGCCTGTGTTCCTTTCTGGCACTCATGGGGTCTCTGGCTTTTTAGTTTCATAGTCTCCCATACCATCAGAGCAGCAGCTTTGGTCAGAATTGCTTAAACTGCCCCAGGGTTGAGTAAATATTCAGCTCAGTCCCTATTTCTAACATCTTTTCAAAAACATGGCTGTTTTCTCTTACATCTGGAGTGAGAAATTGTGTGTGTTGCCACAAAGTATAAAACAACAAATGGAGGTTCAGATTCTACCTGCTGGTACACCTAGGCCAGCACACCTCTACAAGCCAGAGCAGTACTTAACTCCAGCCAGGGTAGTAGTGGGATAAGTGAGGGCAGAATTTGGTCTAGAGAATTTATGATGGACTTCAAAACAGCTGGGATCCATCATACACCAGCCTTATACCAACAGCCTCTCTATTCTAGGGAGAAGTACATTTCTTCATCCCACAGGTACTACTATGGGTGTTTGTGGGATTCTTTGGAGGTTACCTCTGTGTAAAGCAGTACATTGCAGATGGCTTGTGGGGGTTATAATGAGTGCTGGTTAACATAAAATTCAATCAATAAACCTTGATTTGATTTTTTTCCAGTGGAAAATAGGGTTTTTGACAAAAACAAGCTTTTCTGCAGAAAATTTATTTGTCATAAAAGCAACTCGCAAGCCCCAAAATATTTTGATTCAGAAATGTCGCCAGAGTGCTTCATGGAAGTTGTAGTTTGTTTTCCTCATATCCCCATTCTCCTCTATGGGCAGGGCTCCCTGACTAAACTGACCAAGAGGGGACACCCTGGTTCATCATGGGAGATGTAGTCTGACCAGGAAACCTGGCCTGTAGAGGGAATAGGCCCATGAGGCACTGGGATTACAGCTCTGAGAAGGCACTATGGCAGCATTTCTGAATTTAAGTATTTCAGCTTTCAGATGAAATATTTCACTTTTTGTCAAAATATTTTGTTTTTTTGCTGAAAATGTAAAATTTTCTGTCGAGGGAAAAAAATGTTCTGGCCAGCTCTAGTTAAAATTATTTTTATGGCTGACATTTAATTTTGCAAAGCTCTTTGCAAGAGACATGTTCAGAATGATATTTCTGAAATATACTTACTTGGGGCGGGGGAGGGACCATCAGATTAAAAGAACATGAAGCATAAAAATTGTTATTTCTGTCCTGCATATGCAGGGTATTGAAAAATTCAAACAAATTGCAGATCACAGCAGCCTCAAGACCACCTTCTTCTTCACAGGGTAGGTTTGTGGACATGTCCACACATTGTCATCTAATGAAACTAATTGTAACCCTTCTGCCAGGCCAAGTTGATAGCAGCAAGGGCCGGGTTCAGTACACAGGGGTTCCATCTCATCAAAGCAAATGCAAAAGTGGCTCGAGCCCCCACCCAGTGACCTGGGAAAATCTTACATACCCCCTGGGCGCCTCAAGGAGGCAATACTTCCCCTCTCGCAAGCACAGAGTCTCGGTGTAGCAGAGAATCTTTAATAACATGAGGTAAACGACATCAGCATTAAATTGGGGAAACACCACAACTAGCGTTCATTAACCAAACCATGAGCAAATACCCACCCCTGCTAATTGGGCCACATCCTTTCCCTTGGGTTCTTGAGCCCCAGAACCCAAACGTCTCTTGAGTCCAGCAATCCGCAAATCACCTGAAGTCCAAAAAGTCCAGCCCCAGAGTTCAAAAGTTCATCTGCATAGTGTTACTCCCCAGTCTGGCTAAAATGTGCCTGTGTGTGGGGGAAAGAAGTAAGGGGCACCTTACGTGTCCTGAAGCTGACTGCCCCATGGGGCTCCACTCTGCACAGCTCGCCATCTCACAAACACTCCACTCCGCCATGTCAAGAACAGCTCTGCTCAGCTCACCTCGCCTCCTCACGAACACTCCGCTGTCTCATGAACAGCTCTGCTCTGCACAGCTCGCCTCGCCGTCTCACGAACACTCTGCCAGCCTATCCACGAACACCACCACTGCACTCTAGATCTTCCAGCTCCCCACTACTTGACACAGTGCTCAGTGATTCCAGCTCATAGTAGTGGGAGCCTTAGTGCTGGTGCACCATAAGGCCAAAGTGAATTCAGCTCAGTACCTGTAGCAAGACCCTTAATATACCCAAAATTAGCTCTGACTTTCCACAGTGGAGAGAGACAGAAGTGCAATTGGTGTTTCAGGCCCTCACAAAGGGGCCCACACCACCAGGTACTAATACCTGCCTCAAGCCTCTCTCAATTCAGAGTTTTGGAACCCATGTCCCTTGCCTAGCGAGTGCTACTTTGTTGATGGTGAGTCCCTCCATCATAACAAAAGGCCAAGTACAGTTCCAAGCACAGTTCCTATAATCAGGGTAATAACAATTTATTCTTCCTGCCCCAATAACAGAGATACTGGGGATCCCACAACAGCCAAAGTGACCATTTGGGCAGTTATGGCCTCATTCTAGGTGGGGTGGGTGTGCCTATGCAAATGAGATCAGCCCCTAAAGTTCTTTTCCACAACTTGCCACACCTCACCACCAGATGTCAGGGTGGAGTTCATCCTGACTCTGCTTACATCATGTTATAGACTGAGATGGATCTAAGTGTTTATACCCTGTCAACAGCTATGGACAAAGGAAGAGATCATAATGAAACAATAACGAGGTGCTGTGTATTGATCTCAGACAACGTTCCTGAAAGCCCTGTGTAGCATGTTAGCCTGCTGTAAGTGATAAGTAGAGTGTAGAAGCCACTGTCTGCTAGATGACCAGCTTTCTTGCATTGCCTTGATCCTTCTCCTTTAATAAATCCCAGCCAAAAAAGTTTGTTCAGTTGGGAGTTAAAGCCGCAAACGTCTATCAGTTATTTCAAGTACGGTTCTACTGACTCCAAAGCCCACTGAAATCAGAGGGCATCTTTCCATTGCCTTCAGCCAGCTTTGAATCAGGTTCATGGAGCCCATCTGTCAAGTAAAGAAAGTGCTATTTTTATGTAGACACTTTAGCGACAGAAAGATTTCATAGTGCTTTTGACTCCTGATGGCCTGGCTGAGCCAGGACAGCTACTAAGGTTATGTCTACTCTACAGTCGCATCCGATGAAGTGAGCTGTAGCTCACCAAAGCTTATGCTCAAATAAATTCGTTAGTCTCTAAGGTGCCACAAGTACTCCTTTTCTTTCTACAATCACAGGATCTGACTGGGTAGGTGTACATGAACTGCAAGCCAGCTATCTTGGGTACTGGAGTAGTGAAATCTCAGCAGCATGGGCTGCAGCTAGCCCAGGGCTCAGGCGGGCTTGTACAGCTCATGCTGAAGCCTGTGCTGCCACAGCGTCACTGCTCGGGCACCTGAGCTAGTTAGACTACACTCACTCAGGTAGAAAGAAAAGGAGGCTTAGAGACCTTAGAGACTAACCAATTTATTTGAGCATAAGCTTTCGTGAGCTACAGCTCACTGTGTCTGTTGGATCATGTTAAAGAAGTTCTGTATTAAAATCACAAATGAGTTTGATTCCCCATAGTTCAAATTCCAGGATATTACTAATTAAGAGGTCTCTTGGTTTTTGGGACTGTTTCTCTCCCTCTATGTGTGAAACTTGCAAGCTACCACTTGCGTTAGTACATTCTAAGACAGAGTCTGTTCTCAAAGCAATTCTTTGTAACAACAACTTCTCACAAAGAGAGAGACTCAAAGCAATACTCTGTAACAACAGAAACAGCACCCAGAGACTCCCCGCCCTTTTGTTGTATTCATCTCGCTTTGTTAACAATTGTGATTAAAATAGAGATAGAGGATGTATGTGGATGGATGCTTGGTGTGGATAATAACTGAATGATCAGGGAGGTGCCAGCCTAAGAATCCAGTGTCCATCAGCTGAAGAAGGCATCAAGTGGAAATAAGCAGAGGACCCCTGGAGGGCAGACTGGAATCCACCCAACAGCCTCAAGAATGGGAGAACCAAAGAACAAGATAACATCTGGCAGCACGGAGCCATCAGGAATGTGCCATCTGCTGATTGATTCAGCAACAGCATGATGAAGCAATTCCCATAGACTGGCATAGGAAGAAATTCCTATAAAAATGGACTCTAGAAAGTGAGAACTTTGGGGTCTGATTCTGCAAACCAACTTCCAGGAGCATCAGATGAGCATCTGACAAGGCCCTGCTCTCTCCTCATGTCCAGGCCACCTGGCCAGTGGCTTGGCATGAGCAACTCTAAGGCTGGTAACTATGATAACAACCTTGCAGAACCTGTGTGTGTGTGTGTATGAATGAATGTGTGAATAAATATGAAATTGAATGCAATGTTATAGCTATAACTAACTGCTTACTATGATTCTTTCTGTATTCACAATATATGTGGCATTTTGCCTTTTCCCCTTTAATAAGATCCTGCTGGTTTTTATTTTATTGGTATAACATGTCTACATGAGCTGCAATTACACCCCTGGACTACCATGTAGACACACCCACAGAAACAATGTGTTGGTCGCTAGCCCATCTGGTCAGTCATCAACAGAACTGTTCACCAGTTTTCAATTACTGGACTAACAGAGTACTGTATAGCTTTGCCACCCCCACTGAAGATACAGGTGAAGGCATGATGTGAAGGGAAA
Organism: Lepidochelys olivacea; assembly: GCF_965140295.1. NCBI lineage: Eukaryota > Metazoa > Chordata > Testudines > Cheloniidae > Lepidochelys > Lepidochelys olivacea. The sequence goes on from NC_140416.1 coordinate 108,681,823, forward strand.
GGGGTTGCCCAGGTGTAAGGCAGAACAGCATTTGGCCTGCAGAACACTTCTTGGTAGGGAAGATGCATGAGCTAGGAAGAATACAGCTGGGCTTTCAGATCCAAGGGTGAACTCGCAATTAGAACCCCCCCCCATCCTCCTCACACACACACACACACGCACACACACGCACGCACACACACACATTTCCTTATTAGTACTCTTGAACAATTTGATCTGTAGTCAGACACAGTCACCATGGAAATCCACAAGGCCATTTCTGCAGTCATTTTCAGGGCGAAACCCTCCAGAAAGACACAAGTGTTAGAAAGCCTAGAAACTGGGAGTTAAGGTTACACTTTGAAAACCCAGCTCAAATATCAGAAAGTATGAAAGTGTAAAAGGTCACGTAACCAACCTCAACTCTGCCCGGTGTCATTGCCAGGCTGCCACCCTTCTATATATCTGGATGTTGAAGGACTTCCAGGTCAGAGATCATTCTCGGAGTTACATCTGCACAGCTACATCTCTCAAGGAGGTGAAAAATCCATCTACCTGAGAGATGTGATTGAACAGAGCTAACCCTTGGTGTAGACAGTGCTAGGTCAACAGAAGAACTCTTCCGTTGACCTAGCTACCACCTCTTGGGGAGATGGGTTACCTACAATGCCAGAAGAACCACCCACCCTCCCATTGCTGTAGTAAGTATCTACACTGAAGCACTACAGTGGTGCTGCATTTTAAGCGTAGATATAGCCTTACTCTGCAGAAGCACATGGTGTCTGTATCTGTCCTGTCACCTCCCACAACACTGATGCACCCCCCACTATGCTACATGGATACCAGCAGCACCTTGCCAGTAGCACCCTGCACTAATCACACCTCGTGCATGTGATGGAGGCATTTTGATGAGGGAGAATTAGAAAGTCTTGGTATTTTTGCACAATACAATACGGCAGAATCTGAACAAAGCACTCAAGCTCATGCTCCCGGGTGGCCGCCAAAAGTCAGTTCTTTATGTATAGTTTCCCCTGCAGTCAAAGCCGGTCTGCAGAATTCCCACATGATATAAAAACTGCTCCTGCAGATAGATAGCTGTGGGGTTGCACTGGCACAAATTCTCTGTCCCTGAGTACAGCCCAGCGTAGAGGTGGATTTGTTACCCGAACAAAATTCGCTGTTACTCACACACTCTTGGGGCACTCACCTTTACCCAATTCCTAGGGCTCAGTGCTTACTCTCTGTGGGTTTGCAGGACCTTTTACCCGTACGTAAAACAGCCTTACACAGTAATGTCCTTATTCTCTATTTATTAACAATTACCAAACAGAATACACATGCTAAGCATACAATGCTATGATCACCAGTCCTGATCATGCAAACAGACTTTCCCTGTTGGCCAGGCAAGGTCAGTCTCATCTGGATTCTAATTGCTGCACGTCATGGTCATGCAGAGGAATTTTAGCAACTTTGATCTTAGGCTGTGTCTTAGAGGTGAGTTCTTCTCCTTCTTCTTCCAGGTCTCTCCTTCTTATTCTTCTGTTCCTTCTGCTGGTCTCCTTCTTGGACCCCAGTTTATATAGTGAAACTTGAGTCCTGCTAAGCTATACCTTAACCAATCATTTTACTAAAATTTTGCTAACCAATCCTAACATATTATAACAACGGAGGATTTTCTGGACAAAAGTCAGGATATGCTTCTACTGGCACAAAGCTCTAAAGATTTAGAGCAGGTTGCACAGCGGAGCCAAGAGGCCAGTGAAGAAGCTTGGCAACATGTGACCTCCAGAAGAAAAAGGGGGAATGTCCGGGTTCCAGCAACGCGGTCACAGGTAACTAACCGCTTTCATGTCCTCTCCACAGGTACCATTGCGGAGAGTGGACCAGATGATATGTCTGGGGGGAGAAAGCAGAAGGAGACTCCGCTGGTTGGAAGGCATGAGATGCACTGTCCTGAGATGGGGGGTTCCATGACCACCACTCCCAAGAGAAGGAGGCGGGTGGTGGTGGTCGGGGACTCTCTCCTCCGGGGGACTGAGTCATCTATCTGCCGCCCTGACCGGGAAAACTGAGAAGTCTGCTGCTTGCCGGGGGCTAAGATTCGCGATGTGACAGAGAGACTGCCGAGACTCATCAAGCCCTCAGATTGCTACCCCTTCCTGCTTCTCCACGTGGGCACCAATGATACTGCCAAGAATGACCTTGAGCGGATCACTGCGGACTACGTGGCTCTGGGAAGAAGGATAAAGGAGTTTGAGGCGCAAGTGGTGTTCTCGTCCATCCTCCCCATGGAAGGAAAAGGCCTGGGTAGGGACCGTCGAATCGTGGAAGTCAACGAATGGCTACACAGGTGGTGTCGGAGAGAAGGCTTTGGATTCTTTCACCATGGGATGGTGTTCCATGAAGGAGGAGTGCTGGGCAAAGACGAGTTCCACCTTACAAAGAGAGGGAAGAGCATTTTTGCGAGCAGGCTGGCTAACCTAGTGAGGAGGGCTTTAAACTAGGTTCACCGGGGGAAGGAGACCAAAGCCCTGAGGTAAGTGGGAAAGTGGGATACCGGGAGGAAGCACAGGCAGGAATGTCTGTGAGGGGAGGGCTCCTGCCTCATACTGAGAATGAGGGGCGATCAGCAGGTTATCTCAAGTGCTTATATACGAATGCACAAAGCCTTGGAAACAAGCAGGGAGAACTGGAGGTCCTGGTGATGTCAAGGAATTATGACATGATTGGAATAACAGAGACTTGGTGGGATAACTCACATGACTGGAGTACTGTCATGGATGGATATAAACTGTTCAGGAAGGACAGGCAGGGCAGAAAAGGTGGGGGAGTAGCACTGTATGTAAGGGAGCAGTATGACTGCTCAGAGCTCCGGTACGAAACTGCAGAAAAACCTGAGTGTCTCTGGATTAAGTTCAGAAGTGTGAGCAACAAGAGTGATGTAGTGGTGGGAGTCTGCTATAGACCACCGGACCAGGGGGATGAGGTGGACGAGGCTTTCTTCCGGCAGCTCGCAGAAGCTACTAGATCGCACGCCCTGGTTCTCATGGGTGACTTTAATTTTCCTGATATCTGCTGGGAGAGCAGTACAGCGGTGCATAGACAATCCAGGAAACTTTTGGAAAGCGTAGGGGACAATTTCCTGGTGCAAGTGCTAGAGGAGCCAACTAGGGGGGGGAGCTTTTCTTGACCTGCTGCTCACAAACCGGGAAGAATTAGTGGGGGAAGCAAAAGTGGATGGGAATCTGGGAGGCAGTGACCATGAGTTGGTTGAGTTCAGGATCCTGACACAGGGAAGAAAGGTAAGGAGCAGGATACGGACCCTGGACTTCAGGAAAGCAGACTTCAACTCCCTCAGGGAACGGATGGGTAGGATCCCCTGGGGGACTAACATGAAGGAGAAAGGAGTCCAGGAGAGCTGGCTGTATTTCAAGGAATCCCTGTTGAGGTTACAGGGACAAACCATCCCGATGTGTCGAAAGAATAGTAAATATGGCAGGCGACCAGCTTGGCTTAATGGTGAAATCCTAGCAGATCTTAAACATAAAAAAGAAGCTTACAAGAAGTGGAAGGTTGGACATATGACCAGAGAAGAGTATAAAAATATTGCTCGGGCATGTAGGAATGAAATCAGGAGGGCCAAATCGCACCTGGAGCTGCAGCTAGCGAGAGATGTCAAGAGTAACAAGAAGGGTTTCTTCAGGTATGTTGGCAACAAGAAGAAAGCCAAGGAAAGTGTGGGCCCCTTAATGAATGAGGGAGGCAACCTAGTGACAGAGGATGTGGAAAAAGCTAATGTACTCAATGCTTTTTTTGCCTCTGTCTTCACGAACAAGGTCAGCTCCCAGACTGCTGCGCTGGGCATCACAACATGGGGAATAGATGGCCAGCCCTCTGTGGAGAAAGAGGTGGTTCGGGACTATTTAGAAAAGTTGGATGTGCACAAGTCCATGGGGCCGGACGAGTTGCATCCGAGAGTGCTAAAGGAATTGGCGGCTGTGATTGCAGAGCCATTGGCCATTATCTTTGAAAACTCGTGGCGAACGGGGGAAGTCCCGGATGACTGGAAAAAGGCTAATGTAGTGCCAATCTTTAAAAAAGGGAAGAAGAAGGATCCTGGGGACTACAGGCCAGTCAGCCTCACCTCAGTCCCCGGAAAAATCATGGAGCAGGTCCTCAAAGAATCAATCCTGAAGCACTTACATGAGAGGAAAGTGATCAGGAACAGTCATCATGGATTCACCAAGGGAAGGTCATGCCTGACTAATCTAATCGCCTTCTATGATGAGATTACTGGTTCTGTGGATGAAGGGAAAGCAGTGGATGTATTGTTTCTTGACTTTAGCAAAGCTTTTGAAAGCAAGGCTTTCTTGACTTTAGCAAAGCTTTACGGTCTCCCACAGTATTCTTGTCAGCAAGTTAAAGAAGTATGGGCTGGATGAATGCACTATAAGGTGGGTAGAAAGTTGGCTAGATTGTCGGGCTCAACGGCTAGTGATCAATGGCTCCATGTCTAGTTGGCAGCCGGTGTCAAGTGGAGTGCCCCAGGGGTCGGTCCTGGGGCCGGTTTTGTTCAATATCTTCATAAATGATCTGGAGGATGGTGTGGATTGCACTCTCAGCAAATTTGCGGATGATACTCAACTGGGAGGAGTGGTAGATATGCTGGAGGGCAGGGATAGGATACAGAGGGACCTAGACAAATTGGAGGATTGGGCCAAAAGAAATCTGATGAGGTTCAATAAGGATAAGTGCAGGGTCCTGCACTTAGGACGGAAGAATCCAATGCACAGCTACAGACTAGGGACCGAATGGCTAGGCAGCAGTTCTGCGGAGAAGGACCTAGAGGTGACAGTGGACGAGAAGCTGGATATGAGTCAGCAGTGTGCCCTTGTTGCCAAGAAGGCCAATGGCATTTTGGGATGTATAAGCAGGGGCATAGCGAGCAGATCGAGGGATGTGATCGTCCCCCTCTATTCGACATTGGCGAGGCCTCATCTGGAGTACTGTGTCCAGTTTTGGGCCCCACACTACAAGAAGGATGTGGATAAATTGGAGAGAGTCCAGCGAAGGGCAACAAAAATGATTAGGGGTCTGGAACACATGACTTATGAGGAGAGGCTGAAGGAACTGGGATTGTTTAGTCTGCAGAAGAGAAGAATGAGGGGGGATTTGATAGCTGCTTTCAACTACCTGAGAGGTGGTTCCAGAGAGGATGGTTCTAGACTATTCTCAGTGGTAGAAGAGGACAGGACAAGGAGTAATGGTGTCAAGTTGCAGTGGGGGAGGTTTAGGTTGGATATTAGGAAAAACTTTTTCACTAGGAGGGTGGTGAAACACTGGAATGCGTTACCTAGGGAGGTGGTAGAATCTCCTTCCTTAGAAGTTTTTTAAGGTCAGGCTTGACAAAGCCCTGGCTGGGATGATTTAATTGGGGATTGGTCCTGCTTTGAGCAGGGGGTTGGACTAGATGACCTCCTGAGGTCCCTTCCAACCCTGATATTCTATGATTCTATGATTCTATGAGAAGGACACCAAAGCCTTGTCTACAGCTGGGGTTTGCCCTGGTGCAGCTATAGGGGTCGCTGGACACCAAAGGCTGATCAGGGCTAATCCCAAGTGCCGACAAGGAATATTTTTATATTGGTACCTGTAGAGCTTTCCCATTAGGCCTAGGTTGGATCCTTCCATCACATCACTGGCTTATCACCAGTGTTTGCTTTTCCTTTGCCATCCACTCACTCCTCTTCAAATTAGCATCCAAATCTGCCATGCAACTGAGGAGGAAACCGCCTCCCAGCTTCTGCATGGGAGCTGCTGTAAAGCATTGCTGGTGTGTTGGACTTCGCGCTGTTATTTTAACTGCTCAGTATCTTAGTGTAAAATAAGCAAGTAGATTATTTAGATCTAGTACCTCAGGCCACCATGTTGCAGACTGTGACGGCCTCAGGGCGGAAACCTTGTCTTCTATGTCAGAGGTAGGCAAACTACGGCCCGTGGGACACATCCGGCCTACGGGTCCCTCCTGCCCAGCCCCTGAGCTCCTGGCTCGGGAGGCTAGCCCCCGGCCGTTCCCCCACTGTCCCCCCTCCCCTGCAGCCACACCGCCATGCAGGCAGCGCTCTGGGTGGCGGGCTGCGCACTCAGGCAGGGCAGTGCGGCAGTGTGTCTGGCTCCAGCTGGGGGGCGCGGCTGCCAGACATGCTGTTCTGAGCAGCATGGTAAGGCAGCCAGGGCGGGGGGTTGCATAAGGGGCAGGAGGTCCCGGGGGGCAGTCAGGGGACAGGGAGCAGGGGACGGTTGGATGGGGCGGAGGTTCTGGGGAGGTCAGGGGATGGGGAACAGGAGGCGGTTGGATAGGGCAGAGGTTCTGGGGGGGCAGGGGATGGGGAACAGGAGGGTTAGATAGGGAGTGCGGTCCCAGGGGGCGGTTGGGGGGGGTCCTGGGACGGGGCGGTCAAGGGACAAGGAGCTGGGGGGAGGAGGTTGGATGGGTGGGGAGTTCTGAGGGGGGCAGTCAGGGGGTGGGAAGTGGGAGGGGTCGGATAGGGGTCGGGGGCCAGGCCGTTTGGGGGGCACAGCCTTCCCTATCCAGCCTGCCATACAGTTTTGCACAACGATGTGGCCCTCGGGCCAAAAAGTTTGCCCACCCCTGTTCTATGTGAATATTCACCACCCGCACCTATGGCACTGCAGAAATAACCTGTGGCTTTATTGATTGCAACCACCGAATCATCACAGAGAGAAAGATTGGATCTCAGCCCATTCTGGGCTTGAAAGGGTTAAAGCACTTAAAAATCACTAACTAGCCAAGTGACTACACTGATCCTTAGCTCTTCTAACTGTCCCCATAAGCAATCCGGTATATTTTTGCTGCTCTTCTCTGAACTCCTTCCCATTTGTCAATATATTCCTGGGACTGAGGCTCATTATTGCACACACAGGCAGACACACCCGTGACCAGTGCACAGAGAGAAGAGGTGAACAACGTATTACCACTACCTGAACACACACAGAGCTCTCCTGGTTTATCCTTTCATTGCACAAAATCAAGCCAATGAATCATTCAAGGAAATGCGGGACAGTTGGTTAAATACAACAGTTTCAACTGAGATTTGGTTGGAGATGCATTTGGACCCCAAAGCAAAAACTGGTGGGATTCAAATCCACAAGGGTCAACACCAAAGAAAAGTGGGCCAAATTCTCTTCTCCTCTTGCAGACTTGCCTGGGATTGCACGGCCACAGTGGTAATAGGTCAGAATGTTGCCCAGGGCCCACACAAGCCTCGGGCAGAAAAATATACTTGCACAGTTCATTTTGAGGCTAAGGGAAGATTCCCTTTTCCCTGCTGCACACAATGACCTTCAAAAGAATCATGGCGGCAGCCAGATGAGTGTTTCTGGACTCAGATACATAGGTTCATCCACTCCAGGGCATTGTAAATCATTACTCTCCTTTTGCTGGAATTTCCCCAGGGCCTAACGTTTATTTTGTTATCAGTGCAAGAGTGAAAGAGAAAACAGCTCTCCGTGCCCAGACAGGTGAAGCAAACTGCTGCACGGGATTTTTGCCTGGGAGACACTGCTTTTCTTCCTCGTACAGTCTGTTTTCAATAAAGCCCTCTGGAAATCCAGAAGAAGAGGAGGAGGAGGAGAGCCTTACTGTAGGGAGAGGGATCAGCTGCCAGGCTCTGAGGAAAGCAAGGAACTGCTGCTGCCAGCTAAACCAGGTGAGTTTCTCTGGGAGCCACTGCCAAACCCCCTGTGCCCTGCAGGGAACCTGAAAGCAGCAAGAGGCTGCCATGTTCATTCCCAGCTACCTGTAGAGCACAGGAAGGAGCCATTAGACATGCTCTCCAGAGGGCCTGCTCGGACAGGTATTGTTTCTCTGGCTTTTTCTGTGGTGGCCCACCACTGTAGAGGGTAGTCCCAGTACTCTGAAATGCCATGTGAACATTTAGCCTGGCCTCTAGCATAACACGGGGCATTGAGTTTCTCCTTGGAAATCTTGCACCAGACGTATTTTGATGCATCTGCCCCTACTGCCTCCCCCCCGATCCCCACACATCACCTCTAGCCCCTGCTGCCTTCCCTAGCCCACCACCATCCCTGGGCTCCCTATTGCCCCAAGGCCCTGCTGCTCCCCCGCCATTGCTCTAAGCTCCCTTCTTCAGCCTCACACCCCAGGCTCATCCTGTTCATTGCCTCTTGATCACAGTGCCCAGTAAGGCCAGCCCTCCTGAAGCTCCCCCACTCTGTGCTGAAGCCTGCCACCAGAGTCCCGCGGCTGAAGCTCGGGGTAGAGGGCTGCAGGGAGGGGCCGCTGCTTTGCCCCCTCCCCCATCTCTGCCCAGGAGGCTGTCCTGGCCACAGGAAAACCCTGTCGTGGCTGCATGCGGCCACGGTGGCTGCATTTGAAAAATGCTGTACTAGGTAGCAACATGGGAGAACTCCATGGTTCTAAAACTAAACTGGCTCTTTATTAAGAGAATTATTTACAGAGGTGATCTAATGCAGTTAGTATTCCAGCCTAGGGTTGCCAATTTTGGTTGGAGGTATTCGTGGAGGTTTCATTACATGACATAATCTTTAATTAAAGATTAATCTCTAATTCCTAGAGACTCTAGGCCAATCCAGCCATATGCATATGCAGGCACTAGGAAACAGACTAGTTTCCTAGTGCCTGCCCCGTACTTCTTTCCCTCCTTCAACATGTGCTCCTCCCTCCAACCACGCGGTTTGCTACAGGTGGTTGGCCTGCCACTTCCCACTTTCCTTCCTACTGGGCCAGTGACCCAAGCAAGGAAGGAAGTGTGACTCAAAGTTACCATTTTCCCTGGCTCCGGAGGAGATGCAATCTACAACCGTCCTTTGACAGACACCAATTACATATCTCCTGTCCTTGCACTGGCGCAGCTCTGCTGGATGGTGCCTTGGGAAAGGGCAGAATCATGGGTCCGCCTACTTGTCCATTGCAGAGAGCAGTCACCATGTTTTCCCCCCTTTACCCCCCGCCTTGGACCCCAGCCATGAGGACACAAGATTTTTTTTTTTTTAATTGAAAGTTGTGAGCCTGGTGAACTAGATGAATGCCTCACCGAAAAGTGCCAGGTCCCTGACCTGGTGAAGCCCAGCCAATTCAAGCCCCCAGCTGCAGCAACAACAAGGGTTTAAGCACTTTGGGCTGGGGCCTGCCTTTCTTGGTGTTTGTGCAACATAGAGAGGCCCTGGTCTGGGCCTTTTGACCCTATTGCAATAGAAATGAATCAATTCAGAAATAACAGCAAAGATATGAAATTTAAGATCTTGAGTGAGACTTTTCGTGCACACCCAGACAGCTCAGTAGGACTTTAGCCCTAGTAAAATAGAGTCTATTTCTCTCACAGTAGACGGATCACTATCTGAGGGTACATCCACATTACAATGGCACCGCTACAGTGCTGCTGTAGTGTAGACACCTCCTACAACAACAGATTTTTCCATCGCTGGAGTTAATCCAGCTCTCAGACAGGCAGTAGTTAGGTCAACATCTGAATTCTCCCATTGACCTAGCTGTCTCCCCAGAGGGGGTTTGGTCACCCTAATGACAGCACGCAGGGTGTGACATTTTTCAGAGCCCTGAGCAATGTAGCTAGGTTGACCTAAGTTTTAGATGTAAGCCAGGCCTTTCTCTTTTGCGTGCTGGCCCCGCTGAACTTGCCTTCCTTTCTACACCTGCGCTGTGCAGGTTGGTGCCTTTATTGGTCTGTTATCGCTCTACCCACTACTGTTGTCTTTCCGATCCTTAGAGCACAGGCTGCTCTCTGGTTCCTGGCCTCTGCAGAAGTCCTCTGAGGCAAGTCTCCAGCTTTTCCTTCCTGTGCACTCCCTGTGGAACTGCCTACCGTTTGATAGCTAACCGCATGCAGCTCATAAGGCTGGGATGTGGCATTTACTTCCAGTATCGTCCCTGGACGTTGGTCTGTTCGCAGAAGCAACATTTAAACCATAGCTCTTGTGGGCTGGAGAAACGTAGCTGGCTGGAAGTTTCAGCACAATGTGGAGGGATCATCGTTTCCAGTGGTTCTAATCAGGTGCTGAGCTGCCAGTTTTGCAAAGGTTTTGGGTGTCCCCAAGCCCTCTAGAAAGAGAGTCAGGGTTAGGGTTGTATGCTGTGTCTATTCTTTCAAATGTGGGGTTGCATGGCTTTCCCTGTACACACCTGTACAGCTAATGGTGCAATACAATCGCCTTTTGGGGATATCAGTCTGGGAGCACTCTCCAAAAGGGTCTTTTGGAAACAGTGTGCAATGTGCATTAATTTGTGACTTGGATGACAGTGCTGTGCAAAGGAGGAAGGGGCAGCAAGGACTCTCATTACATACTTATGCCAGCTACCAGGCCCTTGGGACTGCAGGCTCACTGTCTCAGGAACAGGCAGGAGGCAGAAAATGAGAAGAGCATTGGCTCCATCTCCTCACTCCATGGCCAGCCCAGCTCAGCAGACTTGAAGAGGTGCTTTAATTTGCTGGTAGTTTAGAAGTACTTAGGGCCAGGGAACCACATTAGTATCAGGCCCTGACTCCATCTCAAGCAGCAGCAGCATCTGTGGGAAGAAGAAACCTTTAGTCGGGACCCTCCCTTCCCAGCCAGCCAGAGACTTGAGGTCCTAGGCATTCACATCACAGCCCGGCCTGTCTCCCAGAGGCAGTGGCAGCACTATCTGCACGGAGGAGGCAACTAGGGACCTTCCCAGGCTGGGTAGTGGGGCATTCAGAGCATTAAATGGGCTTTGGTAATCATCCAGATACAGAAGTCAAACCTCCTTTGAGAAAGCTGGGGAGGCACTGTGCCCCAAGGGGGCATCACAGGGGCATGGTGTCTTGCTCTTGCACCAGGGCTTCCTCAGCGCAAGACTTAAAAAAAAAAAAAAAATCACAATTTAGCTCTCTACCATAAAGAGAAATGAGATGAAATGGCTCTGAAAAAGATGTCAGCAGCTGGCTCGTTGCCTGCACTTGGGCTCCTAACATTAGCAATTGTGGGCAACTGGTTTTAAATGCTTCTAGTGTAGATAAGGCCTGTGAGACCAAAAAACAAAAATAAAAAAATCCAATCAATCAGCAAGCTGTTCCCAGGCTGGCCTTGGTTTGTTTGACTTTGAATTGCTTTCAGATAGTGTGTGCTATATAAAAGTTCATTGCATTTTGTAGCCTCTGCAGAACTGTAACCATGACAATTCAGAGCACAGAAACCATTATGCTTTGATTTCTTATTTAAGGAACTAGAGGTGAAAACTGAGGCTTTTCAGTGTGCTTTAGTCACTGCTATGTGATGTCTGTAACTGACCATCCACATCGCAAGCCACATTCCAATGTTGAATGTCTGCAGATCTCTGTGCATCAACAAGGCAGCAGCAACCAAGCTCAAAACTAACATGTCTGGGTTATAGGCTGTGAATGCGCAGATCTGGCTAATGCATAGATCTGCCCTAAATTGCTTTAAACTCAGCTGGAGGGGGAAACCAATGGTACCAGTTTAGGTACTGAGAGTGCATGGCATACCTGAAAGTATGCAAGAGGGCTGCACTCAGGAATTGAACTGGGGCCCTCTAGACCTAAGAGCATGCATGTGCACAACTTGTGCTAAAGAGCCAGGCTCTGAAGGTAGGGGTATGGGACCCAAGAACCTCTTAATGCCAAGTGGCAAGGGGTGCAGAAAGGTTACAGGAATCACCTAATTCTCGTCTGTACGTTCTGGTTCACCAAGAATGTCATGTGAAGTCTTAAATGAAAGCTGGTGTCACACTGGCCATCAATATCTTTAAAAAGAAAAGCAGTACTTGTGGCTCCTTAGAGACTAACCAATTTATTTGAGCATAAGCTTTCGTGAGCTACAGCTCACTTCATCGGATAAGTGAGCTGTAGCTCACGAAAGCTTATGCTCAAATAAATTGGTTAGTCTCTAAGGTGCCACAAATACTCCTTTTCTTTTTGCGAATACAGACTAACACGGCTGTTACTCTGAAACCCATCAATATCTTTGTGACATGGGTATGTACAGATACTCTGTAAGGAGTTGTGCGTATATGCAGAAAATATGTTTTTAAAGTCTGTATCAAGGTATTAGTCAACAGGAAAAGTGACAAACAGGTTGTCTGTCAGACAGGAGTTGCCTATCCATTTACATGTAAACTGAGTATTGTTTCATTCACAGTGGGTCTCCTATCACCAGTCTGAACTGAATGCAAATGAAGGATTGTAAGAAAGAACCTTAGATATAATCTAACAGGAAATGAAGCACAACGGGGAAGAAGAGAGCTTTATCTGGAGGTGCATAGCAAAAGTTTGCTTAGGTATATTGGGGATGAGAGGAAACAAAGGCCCCTTTCACTGCGGGAGTATAAGGGCTGCCATCAGGGATTGAAGTGCTCTTGCTTCGTGAAACAGGAGTCTCAGCCAGGCTTGGTTGAAAACTCTGGAGAGAACTTTGGGTGAGATACACTTCTTTAGACAGGAGGGTAACTTGGCAGTTAAGGTTATTATCTAGAAAGCCTGTTATGATTTTGTTTTTATGTGTCACCATTTGTTTTCATATTCTTACTCACTATCACTTGAATCTCTAGTCTCTGATAGGTTTCAGAGTAGCAGCCGTGTTAGTCTGTATTCGCAAAAAGAAAAGGAGTACTTGTGGCACCTTAGAGACTAACAAATTTATTTGAGCATAAGCTTTCGTGAGCTACAGCTCACTTCATCGGATGCAACAAAAGCTTATGCTCAAATAAATTTGTTAGTCTCTAAGGTGCCACAAGTACTCCTTTTCTTTTTAGTCTCTGATAATAAACTTATTCTTGTTTTCACTATAAATACATGTGTGCTGTGGTGGTAAACAAAGACCTGGTCCAGAGTTGTTTCTTACAAGCTCGTGTGTCCTGTTCCTTTGGGAGCAGCAGGCCTCACTCTAAATTCTGTGAGAGTTTAGTGGACAAGGGGCAGGGAACGCTCGGAGTATTTGGAGGTCGGTGTGTACCTATCTCTACTTGTACAGAGAGGGAGCAGTCTGTGGAGGCCTGAAAGGCCATGCTCATGCTGCCAGGGGCTCTTGTTTTCAGGGACCTGATCCACAGCAGGCATAGACAAGACTGCTTCATGTGCAGGGCAGGTGGCTGTGAGGTGCCTCACAACTCTGGTTATGCTGGGGTGCAACAAAGGCTATTACAGACTTGCCTCCTCTGTCAATTCCACAAAGTGGGGGATACAGAGAGTTGCTGCCTAAGGGTGACTCAAGAGACACAGTAATATCCCAGCATTACATAGATCCCATGTAAGTCTTACTGCTTAATTCTGCTCTTGTCTGTTTTTTTTTTGTTTAACTAGTTACTCCTCCTCCTTCCAAAAACCAGTTATTGCAAAGGTGAGATAGATGAAAATAAGGCGATACCTGAGCTCAATGAGAAAATGGCATCTCCAGCAGAACCAGCAACCCCAGTAAAAAGCATTGAGGATGAAGGAACTGATTCTGTTTCTGAACTGAATAGCTCGCCCTTGAACAATCTGGGGGCAAAGAGCCCCGAAAGTGTTTTCAAAAGAATGTTAAGCTTCAGGAGAAGTGAACGAAGTCCAGCCAAAGACAAAGATGAAAATAAGGAGATACCTGAGCGCAGTGAAAAAATGGCATCTCCAGCAGAACCAGCATCCCCAGTAAAAAGCATTGAGGATGAAGGAACTGATTCTGTTTCTGAACTCAATAGCTCACCCTTGAACAATCTGGGGGCAAAGAGCCCCGAAAGTGTTTTCAAAAGAATGTTAAGCTTCAGGAGAAGTAAACGAAGTCCAGCCAAAGACAAAGATGAAAATAAGGAGATACCTGAGCGCAGTGAAAAAGTGGCATCTCCAGCAGAACCAGCATCCCCAGTAAAAAGCATTGAGGATGAAGGAACTGATTCTGTTTCTGAACTCAATAGCTCACCCTTGAACAAGCAGGAAGCAAAGAGCCCCGAAAATGCTCTCAATAGATTCTTAAGTTTCAGGAGAAGTAAACGAAGTCCAGCCAAAGACAAAGATGAAAATAAGGAGATACCTGAGCGCAGTGAAAAAATGGCATCTCCAGCAGAACCAGCATCCCCAGTAAAAAGCATTGAGGATGAAGGAACTGATTCTGTTTCTGAACTCAATAGCTCACCCTTGAACAAGCAGGAAGCAAAGAGCCCCGAAAATGCTCTCAATAGATTCTTAAGTTTCAGGAGAAGTAAACGAAGTCCAGCCAAAGACAAAGATGAAAATAAGGAGATACCTGAGCGCAGTGAAAAAATGGCATCTCCAGCAGAACCAGCATCCCCAGTAAAAAGCATTGAGGATGAAGGAACTGATTCTGTTTCTGAACTCAATAGCTCACCCTTGAACAAGCAGGAAGCAAAGAGCCCCGAAAATGTTCTCAATAGAATCTTAAGTTTCAGGAGAAGTAAACGAAGTCCAGCCAAAGACAAAGATGAAAATAAGGAGATACCTGAGCGCAGTGAAAAAATGGCATCTCCAGCAGAACCAGCATCCCCAGTAAAAAGCATTGAGGATGAAGGAACTGATTCTGTTTCTGAACTGAATAGCTCGCCCTTGAACAAGCAGGAGGCAAATAGCCCCGAAAGTGCTCTCAATAGAATCTTAAGCTTCAAGAGAAGTAAACCAAGTCAGGCCAAAGACAAAGCAAGTGAAGACTCTGGCACCCTGAGAAGAAACAAAGATTTTACACCAAAAGGCTTAAAAAAAAAAGAGGGCAGCAGTGCTAAAAATATGACCGACACCAGTGTGGACAAGAGTGGGGAGAATATGGGGGCAGAGTCCATTCAACGAGAACCTCTCTCAGGTAAGAGGTGAAATATAACCCACTGTAAAAACACTTGCTAGGATTCTAATAACATTCAATCAAAGTAGACTCTGCAAGGCCCCGCGCACAATAGAGCATTGAATGAAATGGACTTGCCTGGGTAGAGAATAGTCTGATCCCTTGCAAGGTCTTCTTGGAGTCTTTAAAGGTTGAGCACAGAGGACAGGTCTCCCAGATACCAAGGGAGACCCCATGAATGGGATGTTCTGTGGCTCCCTCAGATGTTACTTTATTAGCATCGAAGGATCCTCAAAAGGGACACTTGTCTTGATACATCCCTTTAATTTGCTATTTATTACAGTAATGCTGCTTCACTTTCTTTTTCAGGCCAGGTCATAAGGATGTGCACTCACATGGGCCATGTCTACACTAGAAAAATGGGTCTATGGTAACTGACCTTTACCTAATCATATCTCTTTCCTAGAATGGACCCATAGCACCGCCTTTCAATCTGACTAAGCAACACGTCTAACTGCTTAGCCAAGGGAAAAGCATCACAGTGTTTCCGCTTAGGAAAAAGGTGGAGATGAATTAATACACCCTGACCTAACCTCAACCCACATTTCTAATCTAGGCAAGATCCAGAGGCCATTGTTGATGGCACTATATGGACTGGTTAGAAGGGCTGTGTCCCAACTGTGACATCTGTTCCGGTGAAGATGCTTAAACTGCTTCACCTTGTTACAGTGTGAGCTTTGTAAAATGGATGTAAGCCCATCTTGTCAGCTTTGCATACCTCATGGCCTAGATTCACAGATCATGCCCAGAAGGCACCATTATGATAATCTAGGCTCCCCTCCTGCATAAACTTGTGTCGTATTTCACCAGTAATCCCTGCACTGAATTCAATTACTTGTGTCTGAATTAGAGCATCTCCTTTAGAAAGACACCCAATCTTGATTTAAAGATTACAAGTGATGGAGAATCTCCCACACTCAGTGGTAAGCTGTTCCAGTGGTTAATCACCCTCATTGTTTTAAAAAAGTTGGTTTTATTGCCAGTTTGAATTTGTCAACCTTCAGTTTTCCCAGCCATTCAATGTGTTGGGCCTTTGGCTGCTAGTTTAATGAGCCATTTAGTATCAGATCTCTCTTTCCTGCCTAGGTACTTACAGTGACCAAATTGCTTCAAACTTTCTCTTTGATAAACTGACTAGACTGAACTCCCTTAGCCACATCACCACACCCAGAGCGCCTGTTTAGTGGGCTCAAATTCCCAGTGACCTCTGGGAGCTGGAAGGTGCTCCAGAATAGGAGTCTCTCACACAGCAGCAAGGATCTCTGCTGTCACACCACTGCTGCATCCAGAAAGGCAGTTTTGTACGCTCTCTATCTCTGGTTAGCAAGTGAAATAAGACTAATGAGCTGTAGTTCTTGCTGCGATAGTGGGAAATGGAAAATTTAATTGGGATCAGCCCCTTTTCGGACTCTAGTGTTCCACGATTATCATAGTCCAAATGGTGCATCACCCAACAAAATTTTGGTTCAAATTATTACTGGCAAACTACCCTCACTCCTATCATAGAATCATAGAATCATAGAATCATAGAATATCAGGGTTGGAAGGGACCCCAGAAGGTCATCTAGTCCAACCCCCTGCTCAAAGCAGGACCAATTCCCAGTTAAATCATCCCAGCCAGGGCTTTGTCAAGCCTGACCTTAAAAACCTCTAAGGAAGGAGATTCTACCACCTCCCTAGGTAACGCATTCCAGTGTTTCACCACCCTCTTAGTGAAAAAGTTTTTCCTAATATCCAATCTAAACCTCCCCCACTGCAACTTGAGACCATTACTCCTCGTTCTGTCATCTGCTACCATTGAGAACAGTCTAGAGCCATCCTCTTTGGAACCCCCTTTCAGGTAGTTGAAAGCAGCTATCAAATCCCCCCTCATTCTTCTCTTCTGCAGGCTAAACAATCCCAGCTCCCTCAGCCTCTCCTCATAACTCATGTGTTCCAGTCCCCTAATCATTTTTGTTGCCCTTCGCTGGACTCTCTCCAATTTATCCACATCCTTCTTGAAGTGTGGGGCCCAAAACTGGACACAGTACTCCAGATGAGGCCTCACCAATGTCGAATAGAGGGGAACGATCACGTCCCTCGATCTGCTCGCTATGCCCCTACTTATACATCCCAAAATGCCATTGGCCTTCTTGGCAACAAGGGCACACTGCTGACTCATATCCAGCTTCTCGTCCACTGTCACCCCTAGGTCCTTTTCCGCAGAACTGCTGCCTAGCCATTCGGTCCCTAGTCTGTAGCTGTGCATTGGGTTCTTCCGTCCTAAGTGCAGGACCCTGCACTTATCCTTATTGAACCTCATCAGATTCCTTTTGGCCCAATCTTCCAATTGGTCTAGGTCCTTCTGTATCCTATCCCTCCCCTCCAGCGTATCTACCACTCCTCCCAGTTTAGTATCATCCGCAAATTTGCTGAGAGTGCAATCCACACCATCCTCCAGATCATTTATGAAGATATTGAATAAAACCGGCCCCAGGACCGACCCTTGGGGCACTCCACTTGATACCGGCTGCCAACTAGACATGGAGCCATTGATCACTACCCGTTGAGCCCGACAATTTAGTCAGCTTTCTACCCACCTTATAGTGCATTCATCCAGCCCATACTTCCTTAACTTGCTGACAAGAATACTATGGGAGACCGTGTCAAAAGCTTTGCTAAAGTCAAGAAACAATACATCCACTGCTTTCCCTTCATCCACAGAACCAGTAATCTCATCATAAAAGGCGATTAGATTAGTCAGGCATGACCTTCCCTTGGTGAATCCATGCTGGCTGTTCCTGATCACTTTCCTCTCATGCAAGTGCTTCAGGATTGATTCTTTGAGGACCTGCTCCATGATTTTTCCAGGGACTGAGGTGAGGCTGACTGGCCTGTAGTTCCCAGGATCTTCCTTCTTCCCTTTTTTAAAGATTGGCACTACATTATGGCATGGTGTGATACAATGCTGGCTGTTTGTGGTCCCTTAGAACTGTATTTTCAAGGCACTTTTATCATCGTTTTTCAAAATCTGCACAGTTGATAATTCAGCTGAGTGGGAGTGTAAAAGAAGGCACCCACTCCTAAAGTGACTGGAGACTGAGAATGAAAGGTACATGGATTTCCCCCATCCCTCCCAGACTGGATAACAGCATACACTACTTGGAAACCAGGGTTACAGCGAAGTCAGTACCTAGTAGTTATGTGCAGGTCTGTAAAATGACTGGGTCAGGCCAGCCACGGTGGGACTCCTTTGGCTTCAAGGAAATTACAGTGGGGATGAGTCAGAGCCATTCTTTGAGATCTTTTTAGTAGACTCATGCAAATATTATTATTTCTATTACAATAGCACATAGGGGCCTCAACTGAGATCAGGGCTCCATTGTACGAGGCATTGTATAAACATAAATAGGAGAACACTTGCCCAGAAAAAAGTTACAATTTGCCCCAAGTCACAAGCATAGCAGTAGGAGGGCTGGGAGACAGGGATTAATCCCAGCTCTCAGTCCAGGGCTCTCTCCAGTAGATCTTGCCTCCTCGGATGACTTGATGCAGTGGTCTTATGTTCAGTCTGAAATCTGTGCAGCCAGACTGGTTTACAGTGGCCACAATAGAACAATGGCCATAGGAACAATGCCATATGATGCATATTTGCTTTAAAATACAGAGTACAAACCAGAAATATCACACAAATAAGATCTCCAGCCTGAAATATATTTAAGCAGAGATAGGCTTGTGCCGCCAGACTCAGGTTTAGACTCCAGCCTAAGCATCTACACTGCAATTTCGTAGCCCCACAGCCCCGCGAGCCTGAGCCAGCTGATCTGGGCCAGCTGCGGGTCTTTCATTGCAGTGTAGACATACCCTGAGAGACATGGCTCTGATATTTCAGTGATTTCATCTGAACGGTATTTCTCCTCTATGTCAAACAGGAGTTAAGGAGATTAAAGGTGACCTGTCACATACGTGCAGCTGGAATGCCACTCTTCATGCAGGATGCAGTAGAGAGACAAAGCAGCCCTGCAGTCGTGACTCAGACACTGGTCTCTCCTGTGGTCTTTACTGTTGTAATAGGCACATTAAATATCTAAAAGTAAACTCATAATCTGCTCTCTCCCCAACCCATGTTCTCTTTGCAGTCATGGAAATAAATGAACTTATTCAGAAAAAGCAACTTTTGGAGACATTTGCAAGCATCAGGTGTTTGGAGAATGAAATTATAACTGAAAAAGAGGCCAAGAAATATGAAGACAATCCTACAGAATATGTCCGGAAAGCCAAGGATGTGGATTTGCTTTGTAACTCTGTTGCTAACTCAATCAAAACCATTGTGGAGGAAACACTTGATCAGTCCGATATAGATGAACGATTGTTGACTTCTATGGTGACCTTAATCTCCAAGGAAGAAGAAGCTCATGCTGATGTACAGATTCCTGGCTCTTCAGAATCGGACTGCGTTGGCAGACCCAGAAAATGGCGAGACGTGTGGAAGGAAGCTGTCAGAGGGAGTGCTGAAAAAAGAGTCTGTAATGTGCCTATTTCATTGAAAGAGGACAACGATTCTTGGCTCGCTATCCATTTAGGGTTCCTCAGAAAATATGTTAGTGAAGATTTATTGAAAATCAAGCGGTCAGTACAAAAGTGTTACCCAGATGACTATAAAGTTTGTGGAAGATACGTGGAGTCCTTTCATAGTGCCATTTCTTCACATCTGCAGCGTCTCTTGCAGAGACCCTTGGAATTTAATGAACTTTACGCATTACTTGATTGGGTTGTTAACACATACTATAGGTAAGCTACTATTCCCCATGCCAACTGTCTCTCCTCCAAATAGTAATTTAGCTCTGAATATCTACAAGGCACTTCAAGACACTTAGTTATTCTTGGGTTCCCATGTGAATAAGACAGATGCAACCACTTGAACTATAAAGGCAGGTACCAATCTGATCAAGGATGGAGGCAAAGGCTTGTGCGTAAAATGCTTACCACATGCATCCACTGTACATTTAGATTGCCTTGTTTCTCTTAGTCACTGACTTGCAGTGCTCACGATACCCATAAGTTCCACTTGCCAATGTTATATTTCAGCTCTAAGAAAGCTCAGTTCCCCCCCATGGAAACATTTTGCGAAGCGCAGCCTCTATTAGCAGATCTTTCCAGCCGTAGTGCGTGGAGCGTGGAGGAGCTGCACCTGTTTAAGTTGTGATGCGGGTTGGAAAGAATCCACACGGCCACCTGTCCCTATTGATAGGGTGACCATACATCCCCGTTTGGCCGGGACCGTCCCTTTTTTAAGCCCTGTCCCAGTCGTCCCGACTTTTTTGGCAAAAGAGGCATTTGTCCCATTTGCTCTTGCCAACTTGATCAGTTAGCAAGAGCAAGTAGGACAAATGCCCACTTTTGTCGAAAAGTGGGGTACAGAGGAACATGCGGGGGTGGAGGCGAGTGGTGACACCAACCCTGGGCAGGAGGAGAGGAAGGGTTTGGGCGGGGGGGAGGCAGGGCTCGGGGAAGCAGCGACACCAACTCCACCGGGGAAGGGAGCTCAGGTGATCAGCTCTCGCCAGCCCCACCACATGGCGGGAGGGAGGGCTCAGGCTAGCCCCATGCGGTGTCCTATTTTCCCTTTGGGAAATATGGTCATCCTACCTGATGGCCACCACCTGAGCATGGCTATGTGGGACGCCACTAGATGGCATTAGCCCAAAGGAAAAGAGGAATTGGCTCAAATAAATAACTTTAGAGGTGTGGGGTCTCAGCACCTCTAAAAATTATTTCCAGTACAGTAGTAACCCAAATGTGCTTGGTGGTATACAGAGTACAGATACGTAAGATGACATTGGGGCTGGGACTAGCAGCTTACTGGGTCTAAGGGCTTGTTCACATGGTGCAGCAATGTGCACTACAGGGGAGCGATGTCTACAACGCACCTACATGTTGTGCGACAAACTGGCCCACGTGGACCTCACTGGTACACACTAAAAAGTTCTGTTTCAATGTTAACACACAGGAGGGAACTTTTAGTGAGTCCCAGCAGGGTCCACATGTCTAGTTGGTGCACAAGACATTGGCGCACTTTAGAAGTCACACCTTTCTAGTGCGCATTGCTGCTCCATGTAGATAAGCCCTACAAAGACAATAGAAATACATGAAGGGTGGAGGGAAAAGGATACAATATACAAGTCAGCTGGACTTGTTTATGATATGCTGGTTTATATGGATTCTCTACCTACCCGTTAGTGGCTGGCTAATTTCACAGAGGCATCACTGCAGATGAGGGTGGGTCTTAAAGAGGAACCTGAATAAGGAGAGGGCAGGCCAACCAGCACATTCCAATGACACAGAAGTAAACACAAAAGCAGTTGCAAAAGAGGTGAATAGATTGGGCCACATATATATAAGTGCTTAACTGTTGATTGAGGAGCTTAGCTTTATGCTTCCCTGTTTGAAAATGGTGATTTAAATTTCATTTTATATGAAGTTGTTTACTTAAACTGACGTCATCAACTTGAAATCTAGCCATAAGTTTCGAGCACTTTCAGATACTACATCTGCCTGAGTCCCCTTCCCAGTTTTTGTGAGTTTACAATTGCATTTTTCTTATTTTAAGAAATATTTTCCCTCTCGTTACTGTGTGTGTAAAACCCACATAAACAGAGGAATCTGATTACACAGAAGGGAGATTGAAGCTGATTATGCCAAACATCCTGTCAAAATAAACTAAAGCAAACAAACTAAAAATCAAAAAGCAAAATACATTTCTCTTTCATATACAGTCATCTGCGTCTTTACTTGCAACAGCAGTGGGTAAAAAAAATTCAGACAGAAAGGTGCTGTCTAACTTGGGTGTACTTTTAAATGAATGACACATTCATGCAGCATGCTGGAGTACACACTATTTGTACAGCTAATGACATCTTATACATT
Organism: Lepidochelys olivacea; assembly: GCF_965140295.1. Classification (NCBI taxonomy): domain Eukaryota; kingdom Metazoa; phylum Chordata; order Testudines; family Cheloniidae; genus Lepidochelys; species Lepidochelys olivacea. The sequence goes on from NC_140416.1 coordinate 108,703,585, forward strand.
CCCAACCCACAAATTTGGCCAGATGACAGGGCAATACTACTAACTCTTTCCTAATAAGCTCTCTCTGCATTAGCCTGCCAGAATCCAGACTTGATACAGTGCAGTTTTCATTCAACTTAAATCTGATCTTGCACTCTGTACTCAGACCTAATTGCAATTTATGGGAGTTTTGAGTACAAGATAAGGCCCCTTACGAGATGCTGTCATTGCAGCTGTCTTCCAGATATAGCTCTACCGAACAGTTAGTAATTCATGTTCCACATTCAAGGAGGTTACAAACATTTTCTCTTCCTTCTCATCCCATATTTAGAAGACAGAGTTGTAAACTGATTTTGCTTGTGCAGAGTATGGATGGGTTGGTGGATAGCACATGCGAATATTGTACAATATTGAATCATAATGGCACCTAATAATGGATTTTTTGCTATTGAGTAAGCAACACATCTGTTTCTACCCCAAAGTGGTACTTTACCTTCCCACTAATCAGCTGCCATGTATTGCATGGTAACTCATGGGAGAAATGAGTAGTAAAGGAAAAGTAGTTTATCAATTCAATGCCCTTTAAAGTCAGTCTCTAGTTCAGCATCCACCCACTTCTTCCCTATGCAAGGAAATGTTTCTCAAGTCCAAACTTGTTTGTACCTTTGCATGATTTCCAGACACTGCCCTTCAGAATATCACCCAGATGACCTGAGCAGTGATCTTTCATTGTTATCTTCACAAGGAAATAGAGACATAGCGTGACCAGCTAACGCCAAAGAAAACAAACAAAAAAAAACCAATGTTACTGGAACAAGCTCTAGAAAAATCCCAACAACACATTGTTAAATGAATCAGTTTCATGGGTTTTGTTTATTTTAAGAAAATAACTTTTCATGTCCAAGCAACACCGGGGGTTTCATGCTTTCTAAACTAGGCTGAAACCTAGCCTTCAGAATCACTACGAGTTTGAGGAATTACAATTTCAAAGCGAGGAATGATTTCCTTGTTAAAGCTTGAAAGCACGCCACATAGTTTAAGCTTTAAGTAAATTTCATACAAGATGATAATTATGTAGCTCATGCAATATGAATATTCCATGTACTTACTCTCCAAGACAACCTAATGTGTTCATTTGAATTTTGTAGCAAAACTCTCCTGGGACACCCTGATCTCCAAGCAGAGGTAAAGACTGAGAATCTCCCTCAGTTGTTACCATCAGAAACTTGGGATAAACTGAAAAAGGACTACATGGATTCTCTAGAGGTAAGACTTTGGGCCCTGTTGTCTGGCTTATACAGGAGCAAATAATTCCAGCCTCCTACATAGAATATTCAGATGTCTCCACAGGGGAACACTCACCACCAGGGCTGCCTAGTGGTCGGGGGGAGTACAGCAGGTTGTCTCCTTCCCTGTTGTGCCCCCTTGTCAGTTATAGCTGTCTCTTGTAGGGCTGTCCCTTCTTTTGAGGCTCAGCCCTCCGGCTGGGTCACACGTCTCAGTCCAACCCTTTCGGGGTATACCAGAAAAAAGTCTGATCACACGGAAGTCTTTCAGCACCTGCATGGGCTTCAGGGCCTTCCCCAGCTGGATTCTTCACCAAAGTAAAGGCTCCTATTGATGTCCCGTTTTTTGAAGTTGGTAGGAGAGTCCGGGCCCACCATCGCCACTGGACTCCTATCCAGGGCCCAGTGGTGGGCAGCTAAGTTTTGCACCTTGAGGTGCTAAGCAGCTGCCTCCATGAATCACTTCCTACATAAATCTCCCTTTTCTCCATGGGATAAATTAATGAATGGCAAATAACGTTTTTGACCTTTACAATCCATCATCAGTCTCTCCTTTGCGGGCTTTGTCAGATCTACATTGCCAGGTCTCAGGGAGCGAGAGCTTCTAGGCAGCACTTCTCTTACAGGATTTGATGCTGCAATAAGCTGAGCATCCTTGACTCCTATTGATATGGGGCACTCAGCACCAGGCAGAACCTGGCCTTAAATGAACAGAAAGAGGAAATGGAAGTGTGCTGTCTAAATGTACTGCTTGATTCCGATCTATTACACTGATGTGAACGCAGAGTAACTCCAGTGAAGTCATACATTATACAGACACAGGGACAATTCACAACCATACCTAGCCAAGTTTAAGAGAAACCCCCTAGAAAATATAATAGATTCATTTAAATGAGATATTTCAAAAATATGATCAGTGGAGGTTGCTTATTTATGTTTTTTAAAATTCCACTTGTGCTTTGAACTTATCGCAGTGACAAGCTTCATTACAGACTGATCAACTCTACCAGGTCTATGCGACAAAGTTTTGCTGGCATACCTGTGTTGGTCAGGGGTGTAAAAAATTCACACCCTTAACCAATATAGCTATGCCAGCACCTTCCCTTCTTGTGTAGATGCAACTATGCCAGCCCAAGGGTCCTTTTTCCAGTATAGTTTGTGTCATTTGGGAAGGTGGTGTAAGTGCACCAGCAAAAGATCACCTTATGCCAGTGTAAGCTGTATCTCCACCACTAGGGGGCACTGCTGGTATAGCTGTATCAGTGTAACTGCAAAGCCTGTCTAGCGTAGGCTAGCCCTAAAGTGGAAATTCTTGAGACAGTTGCGCCTATTTTGCTCAGTCAGGTATCTTGGCTCACTTGGTGTGTAGGGCTCCCTAGCATGTCAGAATGTGAAATGCTTTTGAAACTAACATTTGGGGACCAGATTCTGATGTCTTTCCACTCAACAGGATCTTAATTGATCAGTGTGCCCGACTGACTTCAGTGGGACTGCTTACGGAACAAGGCATTATTCAGGACGAGTCAGGGCATCAGGATGTGGCTTTTTATGATTAAAATCAGCATTTCCAACCCTTTCTCCTATGGACTGTTTTGTTTCACCAGCAGCAGGAGGACAGATTTAATATTCAGGAAGCAGAATTTGGTCCAGTCCTCCCAGTGTCAAACCAGAGTAACTCAAATTTTAATGCCAGAAGGGACTGTTAGATCATCTAGTCTGACTTCTTGCATAATACAGGCCATAGAATTTCACCAAGTTGATCCCACATCAAGCCTATAACTTGCAGTTGAGTATATCTTGTACAAAGACATCCAGTCTTGATCCATAGACTAAGTGATGGAGAATCTACCACAGCCCCAAGTAAACCGTTCCAGTGATTAATTGCCTTCACTGCAGAAAATCTGTATCTTCTTTCTAATTAGTGGAGTGATTTCAGATTGAGTGTAACTGAGTGCCGAATATGATCCTTGAACGGTAACGGTCTCCTGATTTCCATTGGGGTTCTATAAAGATGGTAAAGGGTTTGAACATAGGATTTTTTTTTTTTTGCACATCAGTTTTATACAGGTGACTAATAGCTAAACGTGGCACACCAGCTAGGTGCCTGTGATTTGTAGGATGGTAAGAAAAATTTGTAGTGAATATTCCGGGTCTCAATTGCTGCCCCCACATAAAAGTCAGCAGGAGGGAGAGATTGTACCTCCCTTACTCCCACTGGTAAGCATGAGTCTCATGAACAGCAGCCAAAAGCACCCATTCTGGGAGTGAGCACTCACCCCCATGAGCAATGGTGGCAAGGTCTAGCGCCAGGAACGTCTGCTGCAGAGTAATGCGTGAACCTTTCCAAGCTCCTCTTGCACGATGCTTTCCCAGGATATGCACTACACAGTGTCTGTTTATTAACCTCTGTTTGTTTTATTAATGCTGATCTGTAGTTTTCCATCCCTCTCCCCTCGCTCCCCTTTAACATTTAGGAGAAAATAAAGCGCTATTTGGATAACATTCTGAAGCTGGAGACCACAAAAAAGTGGGAGGAAAATCAGCCAGAAACCTCGCAAACCGAGTACGACTCGTCGCTGTCCTTGGATATTCAAATGGTATTTGATGAGCTTGTATAAAGTACATTATTAAATATTCCATTCTGGTATGTAGGTGCTGCCTCCTGTGTTAGTCACACACTCGCAGAATACATTAGGAAGGGAAAAAATGCCGTTTATTACACCTTTTAGTTCTACCACTCGCCTCTTAGCTGCAAATTAAACCTGCTGTCAGTTGTGTCACAGACATAATGGGCAACTGATTTTAGAGTCTTTAAATCTCTTTGATTAGAATTTTTTTTAAATGGTTTGTTAGAAAAGCCTCTCCATTGAAAGAGCTACTTTGTTCCAGGGCTGCTGCAACCTCTGAAATGCTGCTGGTGGAGTGACAGCCACTCCAATTTAAACAGTATGAAAAAACAAAAGCTCCTACTAGCTTCAGGGGCTGCAGGATAATAAAGCCAGGAGGGTTTGGGATTCATTTTCATGACTTTCAAAGGGTTGAATCATTTCAATTAAATAATACTAGGGAGGAAAATACCAAAGATTTTTATTCTATTGCCATGACTCACTTTTCATAGAAGAATATTGCACATTTTTGATAACCAGAAAGACAGATTTGAATGGGATTAGCAGATGGGTAGGATGTCATGGACGGCATTTGAGCAATACTGTAGCTTGTCTAACTTTCCAGACACAGCTAAAGTTGTGTGACTAGGAATTAGGATGGACCATGGGGTTGGGGGAAGAGGAGGAGAAAGGGGCCGGAAGATAGAGAGAATGAATTACAATAGTCAGTACAGGAAGTGATTCAAGTACAATAAGGATTTTGGAGTTAAAAAGGCACTGACCTGCTCTCAGTACAGCTTGCGTGAGCTGGGGTCAAGGCAGTTTCAAGCCACTTTTGTGGCTGCCTGATCACTACTCTGACTCTTAAGTTAGAGCTCTATAGCTGCCCTCCACCAGCTGGAAGAGAGGAAACCTCCCACTGATCCATGCACATCTCCCCAGTGTTCAGACCAGCTACTCGTGCTGGGCAGAGAACTGGGCTTTAAACAAGGGCTCCGAAGAGAGAGATTTGCATCAAGGCATTTCAGGGCTGTTGATAATTCGTCTTGGGTTGCTTAGACAGCACGTTGAAACATCAGACATGAATTACCACACCGTAAATTCTTGGTCCAGTCTGGATTATTGTTTTAAAAAGAAAGTGCCAAAATAAGTCTGATAAATATTATGGGGCTCTCCCCCTAGATATGCAGATCACTGACATTAGTGCTGACCCAGCTTACACAAGTTAATTGGACAAAGGCTTTTCTGCTGTTCTTCTTCCATTCACTGGATTCTCATCTGACTCTTTTCTAGCTCATTGGACAGCATAAGAAGGGATCTGGCAAAATCTTGGAAAGTCTGGAAACTGTAACTCTTGAGATCAGCATAAGAGAACTGAGAGAATTCATACCAAGGTCGCTGCGGCTTCTGGCAACACAGTCCTTCCAAAATGAGTATCCTGGTGCCAATGCTCAGTAGTAGTATCCATACTGTGGGCCAAACACTAGTACCGGGCTCGCATGTGCTTGTTTCTAGGAAAATTAGGATTCATATGAATTCTTGTGAGCCTGACAAATTTAACAGAGGATCTGAGAGATTTCCAAAACAATCAAATACACAATAGTAAACAGACAGATGGGAGCATGAGTCTCCCATACAGCATGTCTCCCATACATCTGGTGTCAGCTCTGTAAACAGGGATGGCTGAAAAGAGGTTTTCTATCTGTCAGTATTAACTGGATTTCCAGTTGTCTCTGTGGTATGTAAGTACTGGACAACAATTAAACACAGTACTGAGCATGCCCAAATAAGGGACACAGGCCTCAATCCTGCATTATTGAAACCAATGAGATCTTTGCCATTAACTTGAATGGGCCAAGGATCAGGCCCAGAATATGCACAACTCATTTCTAGCCTGACTTCTGAATCTCACTTAACTTCACTCTGTTCTAGCAGTAGAGATTGTTCTGCCCCTTAGTTGGAATTATGTACTTTCTGCATGGGAGTAGCCACTGGAATTATGGCTAAATGCCTATATTTTAATACCTCTGAGGTTCAGGTCCCTGTGTCATCTTTAGTTCTCCAGATCAGTGCTACTCAAAGTGGTGGTCCGCGGACTGGTGCCAGTCCACGAGCCATCGGCTGCCTGTCTGCGCGCACATTGGGGGGAAAAAATGCCGGTCCCCCACCCCAGATAGCTTGAGAAGCACGGCTCTAGATCATCCCATGGATTTGGGACACTCCCTGGAAAGATTTGGGTTCCATAGATGAAAAAGTTATTTCCTCATCTTGGGACAGGTCTAAACCTCCTACGGTCCATGGTTTGTTGTATTTAAGTATTCCCAGTTTTCAAAAATGAAGTTGAAAAAAGAGAAGGACCTTTCAGCATGAATCAACTCAAACAGAGACTAAAAATAATTGTGCATTAACTGGTGAAATTTAGCACCTCAGGAATGAGCCAGATGGGTAGTTTGCTATTAAGTATTTTACAAAATCAAGTGTGGAAGACTGAAAATTGCTTTTCTAATATGTGAAATTGTAGCATTTTGTGATGCATGACAGGTATTTAAAATATTTTAAAGACAATAATTACCCCTCAAAGTCTCATCTCTAATCTCCCAGTTACCATAGGGAAATCCTGGGGAGTTCACACCAGCAGTTTGTCTGAGATTTTTTTAAGAAGAACAGTATTTTGGTTTCACCATTAAAAGTGATTGAGCTAAGGATGTTCCTTTCCTTTTTATTTATTTTTTTAAAACTTCCTTCCTATAAACGGAATTCCAAAGGAAGATAAGCACCTGACTGAATAACTCACTGGAATGTACTCTCTAACGTATGCGTTTTCTTAGACAGCATACGCAAATGGAAGTTGTCAGTCTGAATAAGTCAATCTAAAACTAACAGAGCAATAAAACAAGAAAGAACGAAAGTAAAGTCTCCATGAGAGTGTGCATTGTGTGTCTCCTCCAAAAGTCTTTATGGACCTCAATGCAAAGTGGCTGCTTGTCTCTGTACATACCAGAATCCTTAAAGGTGCATTATATAGGAAATATAGACCTGATTCCCCCATATTTTGTCAGTGTGGTGTGATTGAGGTGTTTTGCCTTGCTCATATTTGGTTTCTGTTGTAAATGAGCCTTGAGCTAAAGCACTTTCTTGTGGGCTAAAGTAGGTATGCGTTATGCTGCTCCAAAAGCTACAGAAATGCTTTAAAAGCCCACTTATCAATGACATGTTTAATCACTCATAACTAAAGATCAGAATTTTCTCCAGTACCCTTTCATGGGGAAAAATTTCTGGAATCCATCCTGAGCTTTGCTGATTTCAGATTCAAGCAAGCACATAGCCAAACAATGATTATCTACGGTATATCTTCTTCTAACACACATGCACATGAGAACAGCATGGGCAAGCAGTGAATTTGTCTATTTATCCCCAAGTACATGCAGCAGGGTCACTCCAGCTCTGTTAGTTAAAGAGTTCATTAAGAACTCTACCCTGTTTTATTTACAATGACTTCTGAAATTTCTGTTGCAGATTCAGGAAGGCATTTGTGGAGTGGTACAAAGAGAGAGAGGATTTGTTGTTTGTGCCATATTTAGTAGCCTACGTTAACAGCTTCCGTGATCTGATGTAAGTCTGCATTTCCCTTATAACATCTTTATGATTTTTGGGTGGGTGGAGGTGGGGGAGGATGTCTGTTGGATCTTATTGTTTAGCAAAGAAAGAAGGAAAAAATTATGCCCCACCAGAGTCAATGGGCCAGAATCATCCTCAGTGTAACTGCAGGGCAACAATGGATTTATGCCAGGGATGGATTTGGATGAGTTACTCCAGATTTGTATAGCAGTGCTTATTTCCCAGGGTAGAATTTAGCTCAGAGTTAGGGACACAGATGAAAGCTCAGTTTGTCTGGGAAATGGGGATGGAGTAACAGAAATGTTTGGTGTTCAGAAAAGGGGTTTAGATTCCAGTCAATTTGCAGATTTCAAAGACACATGGTCATGGTTTAAAAAACAAAGAGCATGTAAACAGCAGCATAATCTGATGGCTGCTCCCTTTGGCCTTAGAACAATGCCATAGAAAACATTTAGCCTGTAAAGAAACTCTCAACATAATTTCTGGCTGTGGTGATTTTTAGGGATTTGCGTATGTCAAAGATAGACTTAGAGCCAGGTTTTCAGATCAATAATAATGCCTAGCTTTTATATAGGGCAGTACATCAGCAGATCTCAAGCACTTTACAAAGGAGCTAATAGCCCCTGATTTGTGCATGTGCCTATTAGCACATGTCTTACTGCCAAATCAGCATGCTGCAGTTTGGCTGAAATTCACCCCACACATAGAAAGCCAGAGGGTTCAGGCTGTAAGCGGATGGAGTCATCGGAGGTGAAATCTACCCCCCAGCACAGGACCAGGACTGCCTCACACTCTGGGGCTGCTACTCCAGTCTGGGCAGCAATAACAGCTGCTGCTTCCATGAGGCACTTGGACCAGGGGACCCACAGCCTCTCCCACACCCTGCCTCCTGCATGACCTGGCCACACCCACCCACCCCACACAATGCATAAGACGTTTTGCACTGGCCCTGTGCAGCAGGGGTGAATTTCATCCTACTGGATTTGTGCAGCCAACTTTTCCAAGCACCCATATCTGGGGTCCTTTGAAAACAAAACCCCTTTCAGGTATATCATGGTGTTTATGATTTACCTGGGTCCACAGAGAACTCAAATTCCACATTCCTAAAGGTGATGGGAGATGTGAGATGTATCACACATCAATTCTGAGCTCACTCGCACCATTGGAAATCAGGAGTAACTAATAGCATCAATCGAGTCACACTCCATAGTGAGTGAGGTCAGAATAGGCCTCCGGAATATGGTTTTAAGTTAACTCGTGCAATTAATTCAAAAAAATTAATCGCGATTAAAAAAAATGAATTGTGATTAATCGCACTTATAACAATAGAATACCAACTGAAATTTATTAGATATTTTTGAATGCTTTTCTACATTTTCAATATTGATTTCAATTACAACACAGAATACAAAGTGCACAGTACTCACTTTATATTATTATTTTTTATTACAAATATATGCATTGTAAAAAATGATAAACAAAAGAAATAGTGTTTTTCAATTCACCTCATACAAGTACTGAAGTGCAATCTCTTTTTTTTTTGGTGTTTTTTTGGTTACATAACTGCACTCATAAACAAAACAGTGTAAAACTTTAGAGCCTACAAGTCCACTCAGTCCTACTTCTTATTCTGCAAATCGCTCAGACAAACAAGTTTGTTTACATCGATGGGAGATAATGCTGCCTGCTTCTTATTTACAGTGTCACCTGAAAGTGAGAACAGGCATTCACCTGGCACTTTTGTAGCTGGCCTTGCAAGATACTTACCTGCCAGATGCGCTAAACATTTGTATGCCCCTTCCATGCTTTGGCCACCATTCCAGAGGACATGCTTCCATGCTGATGATGCTCGTTAAAAAAAAAAGTATGTCAATTAAATTTGTGACTGTACTCCTTGGGGGGAGAATTGTATGTCTCCTGCTCTGTTTTACCCACATTCTGCATATATTTCATGTTATAGCAGTCTTGGATGTTGACCCAACACATGTTCATTTTAAGACCACTTTCACTGCAGATTTGACAAAACAAAGAAGGCACCAATGTGAGATTTCTAAAAATAGCTACAGCACTCAACCCAAGGTTTAAGAATCTGAAGTGCTGTCCAAAATCTGAGAGGGACGAGGTGTGGAGCATGCTTTCAGAAGTCTTAAAAGAGCAACACTCTGATGTGGAAACTACAGAACCCGAACCACCAAAAAAGAAAATTAACCTTCTGCTGGTGCCATCTGACTCAGGTGATGAAAAGGAACATGTCACTGCTTTGGATCACTGTTAAGCAGAACCCATCATCACCATGGAAGCATGTCCTCTGGAATGGTGGTTGAAGCATGAAGGGACATATGAGTCTTTAGCGCATCTGGCATGTAAATATCTTGCAACACCAGCTACAATAGTTCCGTGTGAACACCTGTTCTCACTTTCAGGTGACATTGTGAACAAGAAGCAGACAGCGTTATCTCCTGCAAATTGTAACCAACCTTGTTTGTCTGAGTGATTGGCTGACGAAGAAGTAGGACTGAGTGGAATTGTAGGCTCTAAAGTTTTACATTGTTTTATTTTTGAATGCAGGTTTTTTTGTACATAATTCTACATTTGTACATTCAACTTTCATGATAAAGAGATTGTACTACGGTACTTGTATTAGGTGAATTGAAAAATTCTATTTTGCAAATATTTGTAATAAAAAATAAATATAAAGTGAGCACTGTACACTTTGTATTCTGTGTTGTAATTGAAATTAATATATTTGAAAATGTAGTAAACATCCAAAAATATTTAAAATAAATGCTATTCTATTGTTGTTTAAGATCACGATTAATTTTTAATCACTTTAGAGCCCTAGTTTTAAGTTGCAGCAGCTTCCATTCTCTCCCGTGCATTTTTTGTTAGAATCCACATTAAGCACTAACATCAGAAAGCCTCTAGATGGCGTGGTCTCTCCAGTAATTACTCGTACACCATGGTCTTTAAAGCAGTGTCTATGTTTTTCACAAAATCAGCTCTGTCGGTACTCTTACACTGACTGCATCTGATGAAGTGAGCTGTAGCTCACAAAAGCTCATGCTCAGATAAATTGGTTAGTCTCTAAGGTGCCACAAGTCCTCCTTTTCTTATTTCTAAGTGATACTAGCTGTTAAGGAATTCCATGCTAAGGATTTGTTATGACAGCGAAGTGAAGGGCAGCGTTGCCAACGTTGGGCCCCAATCCTGCAAGCACTTAAGCACCTGCTTAACTTGGTGTAGATGCAGTGGCATTGGAACAGTTTGTATCGTGGGGGAGCTGAGCGCCATTGAACAAAACTGTGAACCCTGTATGTGATGGAAACCACTTCAAGCCAAGGGGTGCTGAAACACCCCTAGTTCCAGCACCTCTATGTAGATGAGTTGGATCCAGCAGGACCATAGGCACCAACTTCTCCTGGCGCTGGTGGGTGCTCGACCCCCCTCGCCCCCAGCTCTGCCCCGCCTCCACCGCTGCCCCGCCCCCATTCCAACCCCTTCCCCAAAGTCCCCGACCCAACTCCGCCCCCTCCCTGTCCCTACTGGACTCCTTCCCCAAATCCCCGCCCCAGCCCCACCTCTTCCCCACCTCCTCCCCTGAGCATGCTGTATTCCCACTCCTCCCCCCTCCCTCCCACAGCTTGTTACGCCATGAAACAGCTGTTCTGAGGCAGCAAGCGCTGGGAGGAGAAGCGGGGATACGGTGTGCTCAAGGGACGAGGGGGAGGCATAGGTGAGCTGGGGCGGGAGTGCTGGGAGCTTGGCTGCTGGTTGCAGCCCCTAAATGCTCCAGCCCCGGAGCACCCACGGAATCAGTGCCTATGAGCAGGACTATTCATGGATCAAGTTAAACCTGTGCACAGCCTGTGTACTTGCAGCCATTTAGTTAAACAAGGTCCAACGCCCATGTGGACACTCTAACTTCAGTTTCAGAGGGGCTTTATTTAGTTTAGCTTTACCCTGTTCCTAATCAACTTAAACTCAACAAACTAAGCCCGGTTTCCACCTAAGTAAGAGTGTTCCCACAGGCTTTTGCCTCAGTTCACTTAAGTTGGTTTAAAAAAAAAAAATCACCGGAAGTCAAACTAGTACAGCTCTGTGTGCAGAGAAGGCCTGAGATGAAAAGCAGCCTTTCTAACACAGCTCTAAGGTTAGCCACAATACTTTATTGCTGCTACTTCAATTTGCTGAAGAGAGCTTTACACAATTGCTCTTGTGTAATGTGGGAAATATAAAGAGGACTTTCTTAATGCCAGACAGAGCCTATCTAGGCTGCTTCGGACTTCACCAAAATTTCCAAACTTCATTTCTCCTTGAACTTGTCACTCATTCCATTCTGGTCACGTTAATACATTCCAAAGTTAACAGTTTATGTGTTTTAAACAAAGTCACATCATTTTATACAGGCACACCTCTTTTTACAGTTCACTGTTCAATTCGTATTGATAAGAGATGCTGCATATAGGGAATCAAGTTGACTTCTACATAATTTATTCTTTGTATTACCATAAATTGCTTATTGTTACTGCCTTCCTTTGGCCTTGACCACTGTTTCATTGTCTCAGACTATACACTTCTTAGAGCAGGGACTGTCCTCGTTAAGTGCTTGGAAAGTACTTAGCAGTCAGTGAGCTCTACTGCAAATAAATCATAATGGACCTGAATCAAAACCCTACATTTGAACTTCCCCGGATTACAGAAATGCAGGTGGCCAATATCTAGATCCAGATCAGAACTGTTCATCTCTGGCTCACCTCTAGTAGTGATACTGTTGCAGAGATGGCGATCTTGTTCAGAAACTTTCAGGGACGTTTACAAAAAAAATTAGGGAGGTTGTTTGGACTTCTCTCTCCTCCCCCACCCTGCAGAATCCAGGTTCTCTCTCCCTCCATCTCCCCTACCCTAGTAAAAATCACTCTCCACTCTCTATCTATGGCTCTCGGGGTGGGGCCTGGGCAATGCCCCAACCAACCCCCACTGCCGAACAGGGAGAAGGAGAGGATCAGCTCTGAGGAAAGCTGCCTTCCTATGCTGCCTTGGGCTCTTAATTACCTGGGCCATTTCCAGGCCTGGACCTCCTTCCTGGGATGATCCTTCTCCTCTTCCCTCTCCTCTGTCACATTCCCTTTCTCTCTTCCTCTTCTGCCCCCATCTTCCTATTGTCCCTCTGGCTTCTCCTCCCCTGCAGACTGTGCAGTGAGGGACGGATAGCAGGCACGCCACAGCGACTCAGTGCGGTTTGGGGTGGTGAATGCAGCACCCAGTCCACAGGGGGTGTGTTGTACTCAAACTGCCCCATGTGGACTTTGCTGGCTCCCTCTAGGTACCTAGAGGTACACAGAGGTCTTCCAGGAGATACATCAACTCATCCAGATATTTACCTAGTTTTACAACAGGCTACATAAAAAGCACTAGCAAAGTCAGTACAAACTAAAATTCCATACAGACAAAATGAGCCTGTAAGCATTTTCAGTAACAGTGTGCTGTGACACTTATATCTGCTTTTGTAAACACGCACTTTAAGTGAGGTGTAACTTGGGGTAGGCAAGACAAATCAGACTGTTGAAAGGGGTCCAAGTAGTCTGGAAAGGTTGAGAACCACTGACCTAGAGCGTGTTACCATAGCCGAGCAGGGTCCTCACCGGGCAGTTAGAGCACAACACGCCCCCCCGTGTATTGGGTGGGGAATTCAGCAGCATCCCAACCCATTCAAAATCGCCTTCTGTGAGCCCCTCAGTGCGCAATCCGTGCACGTGCCTCAGAAGTAGTGGAGAAAATCACCCCGCACGGCCTTATGTGCTGTGTTGGTCGGACCTGAATGGCAGTGACACACACACTTTATCTGTGTGCGTATGCACATGTGTGAGCTTGCAAAATTAGTAGATTTAAGCATGAATTCGTAATTTCATAATTATATGTAAAAAATCAGGAGGATTACTAAAAATTAGAGGGGGTTGGCATCTCTGCTATTGCACAGAAGGAGCAATTCTTTGTGACCATTAACAGATGGAGAGCAGGGAATTTGTTGGGGATGAATGAGATTCCTCTGAAAAATCTGAGCTGTCAGATTATTTTGGGTAACTTGTCCAAAGTAGTAGCACATGATGCCGATCACCATTAAATCATTGCTTTTACTTCTCTCTCTAGGAGAGGCTTACAAACAACATTTAATGCTGACACTAAGGAACTGGAAAATGTCCTGACTGATGTGACAATGAGCTTCCGAAAGGATGTTTTAGATAAATTAAAACAAAAGACGCAGGTAAGAAGAGTTTGGAATGTTTGTGGGACTTGAGCTGAACCCGGTAGTTCAGGATTTATTGCCATTTCCCCAATATACATCTGTAGCGAGGTGGTCACCCACTCTGGCTCTAAAGGGCTTGAAATAGCTCAGGAGAGGGTTGTGGCTGGGAGCAAGCAGTTCCCAGGCTGATTGAGGGAAGCAGGCTCAGCTGTGGCCATGCCCCAATAGGAATCAGCTGGCCCTTATAAGAGGGCAGTGGGCCAGGAGCAGAGAGTCTCCTTCATCTGTAGAGGGAGATGGGCCTGGCTGCTGGGGAGCTTGAGAAGGTACGTGGTGTGGAGCAGGGCTGGGGAAGGCCAGAGGAGCTGGGAGGCTCCAGACTGGAAAAGTCCTAGGCTGCAGGCCTGGCAGACGGCCTAAGACAGGGTACTGAGGTTGCAGGGGGCAGCCTGCGGGTAGGCAGAGGCAGCAGGTCTAAACCCCCCTTTCCTGTGATGTTGGCTTATACGCTGTGGTCTGCCCCAGTGTGTGTGGGGGCTCAATGGTGACCGGCAGTTGCTAAAGTGTGAGGTGGGGATAGTGGGTGGGGGTTCCCTGGGAAGGGGAGACCCAGAGACTGTGGGGGTATTGCCAGGGGGCAGCACCCTGGGTAAAAGGGGCACTGGGGTCTGGGAGGGACACCGGGGGCAAGCGGGACACTGGCCTGCAGAGGATGCTCCGGAGGCTGGAAGAGCTAATTCCCTGAGAGACCAGCAGGAGGTGCCGCAGGGGTGAGTCTCGCCCTGTGACAACATCCTGTTTTCCATGGATAGGATATTGTGGTTATTTCAAAATGCTTCCTGTCTCATTTTGGTACTAAACCTCTCCAAGTCAGATTTCTAGGGTTTAAGGCTTTTCATTACAAACATTGATGCATTGTTTAAGGCACAGGAACAAACAAAAAAGTATATTTGGTGGCTTCTTAGCATACTATATCTTAAAACCCCTTGGGTTTCACCAGGGTGAAATTCACCCAAGTGAAGGCAGTGAGATTACACCAGAGATTAATTTGGCCCTTTGGTTTAAAAATAGCTTTCTAGGGGTGTTGTTTGGCCTAACTTATTCACGACAAGTCTGCCATCATGATCTATTACCAACTTCTATCTAAAGGCATAAATCAGCACAGTGACAATGAAATGAGTTTATTCTGCCTCGGGGCTCTGTTCAAGTGTGTTGTAGCAAAACCTAAGAGATCTTCCAGCACTACAGTGGCGATCTGGGATAAGAGGCCGAAATGACCAGTTATTTCTCTGGCAGTAGGGCTTTCCCAGATGCTTTGATAGCATGCAGGCTGTAGAAATCCCTGTGTGCACACTGGCTCTAGATGATCTCGCCCAAGAAGGCATAAATGTGGCTGGGAAAAAAGAGGATTGTACAGTGATCTGCCACAGATGGTTTATGAATTGAACATGGACCTGGAAGGGGAGTACAGGGATCTGAGGGGCAGGAGGGAGCAGAGTAGCGTGAGGGAAATATGAGGGAAGTTTGGGACTTGTGCGCCACATTGATGAATTACCTATAGTTTGTCAGCTCGGCGTTTCGCTCTGTAACTTACAGAGAATAAACTACAGGAAACAGTGGTGCAAAGATACATCATGGCAAACAAAGGGAAGCATTTGGGCATAGTCCAGCTCCAACATGATCCAAAGCTCACTAGAGTCAGTGGGAGTCTTTCCATTGGCCTCAGTAAGCTTTGGATCAGGCCCGTCACACATAGGCAGGAGTGGGGCAGAGCCGAGAGCCCTAGCAAAGGAGAAGGCGGCATGTTTTAAAGATAGAACTGGAAAGGCATGAAGTTGGTGAGGCAGAGAGATGGGAATAGTGTCCCAGGTGGCAGGGCATGCAGAAGAAGGGATTTTTGGACTAACTGGGGGAAGGCTCAGCCAGGAGTTGGATGGTCAGGAGCTTAGAGAGACGTAGAAAGGAACGGACTGAAAGCCAAGCTCCAGCAAGTCCCAAGAGAATCTTCAGAAGGAGGGCAATTGAACTTGAACCTCAAGTGAATACCC
The DNA here is from genome assembly GCF_965140295.1 of Lepidochelys olivacea. Taxonomy (NCBI): domain Eukaryota; kingdom Metazoa; phylum Chordata; order Testudines; family Cheloniidae; genus Lepidochelys; species Lepidochelys olivacea. The sequence goes on from NC_140416.1 coordinate 108,719,366, forward strand.
ACTGGTAGCCTGTGGAGGCATTTATGTTATGATGGAGCTTCTCTTGGTACAACTGCACGTGGGCAGCATAATTCTGCAGATGCCAGTGTCTGGAGACCCATGGGCAGACCACAGAGAAGAGACCTGCAATGGTCAAAGAGGAGCAGAGCATGGATAAGGATTTCAGCAGAGATGTAACCTGGTGGTGGTGTGAAGGAGTTAATGAGCAGGCTGGGTCACTACAGGTTTAACCTTTACCATGAACAGGTGGCGTGTATATCTGGGAACTTTTCCCATAGCCAGATCCACCACACCCAGATCAGAGTGACAAGCAGAGGAGGATTCAGCATGAGATCCACAGACACTGGGGACGGCCTCCCTAACAGGAGGGATTTGCCCGAGCGCATTTTGTTTTCTTTCTGGCTAAGAGTTGAGTATAGAGGTCAGTTTCTGAGCTAGCTTCCAACAGGTTTGCTTCTGAATGATGAGTCACATTCTCAGCTGGTGTAAGTCTATATAGCTCAACTGAAGGCAAGGGAGCTATGGCACTTGACACCAGCTGAACCTTGTACAATATACCAAGAAACAGCCTGACAACAATTATCACTGTGTTCTAACAGTGCTCAGTGACTTGCTCTTACATTCCACTTTGGGTTTCTATGATTAACTGTTCAATTTCTCTCCTTGCCCATAAGATCTGCCAGCTGATGTAAAAAGGATTTATTTATCTAAAGAAATAGTCAGGGGATTACACAAAACCAAAATGTGGGGGGAAAAAACACAGCATCTGCACTTAATCCCCTTAATCAAGCAAAGTACCTACTGTAAGTGAGAGCCTCCTTGCCATGGCATTTACCACTGCTCTAGCACTGATCCCTGAGGATAGCTGTATGTCAGGGTTAGATCTGCTCCAGCTGCAGGCTGTCTTTCTCTGAACCGTGGTCGTGTCTAACTTCGGACCCACTCCTGCATTCCTTGTGTGCCCAGAACTCCAGCAGAATTCCATAAGAGCTTTGGGTGTGCAGCAAAACAGGAGTGGGCCTCAACATTACTGGCTATGGATAATATTCTCAAATGCTCCTAAGGGACTTAGAAACATATGGGTAATGTTTTCAAAAGTAACAGGCACTCAGGAGCTTGACTCTGAAATTCAGTGGGACTTAGAGTCTAAGGTAAAGGTACTTAGGCACTGAATAAGATTTTCAAAAGCATCTACACACCTAGCACTTAGGTACCTAGTGTGATCTTCAAAAGCATCTATCTGCATGTTAGGTGCCTAAATCCCACATGAGGGGCCAGAAAAAGGGATTTAGGTTCCTAAATTTGGATTTGAAAGATGTTACTGTAATAACACTGGCGAATTGGTCTCTTTCCAGCCATTCTTTAAGAAAATTCTGACCCACGAGTGGATGTTAAATAGTGAAATACTGGACTCCATAATGTCAACAACTGTACAATTTTGCCAACACCTAAAACATTTAGAGCAGCCTGTTGACAAGGTATGAATCCTTTTCCTATCACTGCAATTGGCACGAGGTTACAGCAGTATAGATGGTGATCTTATTTTCAGGCTGGGGGCTGACCCTGCAAAGGTCACTCCCTTCCCTTCAGTGGAGCTATTCATATAACTAACAATTGCTTCCCTTGCAAACTTTTATGTATGTCCCTTACTTTTTCAAGGAAATAAGCTTTTAGCACTTCCTTTCTACAGCTGAAATAGGGGAATTGATCTCTAAGAGGAACCGAAAGCATTGGTTAGTATTACTGGTCAGTTGTGACACCCTGGCTGCCGGTACAATTTCACATTGTTCCTCCATCTGTTCACTGTGATGCTGCAACCGTCTGGGAAGTCCAGTAAATTGAGGAAAGCAAATGTGTCCCCATCTACCAGGGCCTCCCCACCTCCACGTGAAGTCATGAGCCCTTTTGGGCCCATGTGCTTTACCTTTAATAGTGTGACTTCAACCTTGATGAAGCTTGGAATGGAGTTCACAAGAAGTCAAATACCTTGTGAAAGATCCAGGGCAGGAGACCCCTGCTTTGATCTTTCTGGAAGCTCATGGGCAAGCCTAAGCTGCATCCATGCAAACCATGGCAGATGTATATACTTGTTGCACAAATGGAAAACAAAAGCTCTCCATTGTGCGACTGTGGTCACCCAGAACAGATCACGGGACACAGAATGACTCAATGCCCAATTCACAAATACAAAGGAGGTATCAGTGACATACTCTACTACTCCTGACACAATTATCTGGCTTAACCACCTAGATGTAGAGCAACAATTATAATTCTACATTTATATCTGCCATACGAAGAAGATTGCAGTAGTTAATTTAACATGCTACCATCATATACACTCTGCACAGATCTATACACTTGCAAAATACAAGGAGCGGTAACAATAGCTCTAAATTTAAAGTTTGCGGGCAGCATCCAAACCTATTGTTAAACAGTCCCACATGTTCCCATTAGTTACTGAAGAACCAAATCACCAACATATAATCATGGATCAACTTTGGGTAGACAGTGAGTAATTATATGGCTTCTTTTTGTTCACTGCCTTCACTTCATGTCTAGACAGATGGTGGATGGAAGGGAACATGAGCCATGTGTCCTGCCCAGAAGCATCCACACACTGCACTGAGTGCTCTTCTGAAAAGTGGCGTTCAGAACAGAATCCTGGGCTGGCATTTCACATATGTGCTGATTAGCCTGGAGATGCTCAGCCCAGGATTCTCCTCTACCTCTTCTGGCCTTGCCAAGGAGTTCCAAGGCTCCTCTGCACTCACACCTCATTGCCCTCTGTTTTTTCTTTTAAAATAAATAGGATTTTCTAGGTGATGCTCACAAGTATGTGGTGAGAGAGTACATCACACAAGCTATCAAACCAAGAAAGAGAATGAAGAGAGTCAAGCGGGAAGAGGTTGGCAAAAAGATGAACGAAGAAGCCACGGTCATATATAACAGCTTCAAAGATCTGGTATGTAAAACCTCATACTGCATCATCAAGGCCTTCTTAGCTGCATTACAGAAAATGTAAGGTTGGCTGGCGTGAAACCCAACATGAGAAACAGACGATCGATAGGGCTGTGACTACACTAGGATAGTTTTCCTAAAATCCCCCACTGTTGCAATCACTGGTTCAGGACCACAGAGCTAATTTTCAAAAAGCTCCCAGTGACTTCAAATGAAAATATGGGTCGGGCCCTGCCTCTCCGAACCCTGATTACAACAGGCTTAGATGACAGTGATTAAAATGCCAGGTCTACATTAGCACTACGCCCACCTCTACTCCAACTGATGGAGAGAAACCAGAGGGATCAGTGGTGGGATATTTTTAGGAAAACTGTCCTCGTCTGGAGAAGCAGAAGCCGGGGCTTTAGGGTGGGTGATATTTCAGGCTTGAGTTACTGCTGACTGCACCCTTTGTAGCTCATTGATACCAATGTTCAAAGCACTTCAGTGCCTTTGAATATCCTAGCCTGAGGGAGCTGGGAGCCCAACTGCTATTGAAATTCAGGGGATTTGAGCACTGAACTGCTTTAGGTTCTTTTCAAACCTCCCAGCTTTGATCATTAGTGAGTCAAGAAGAGTGCTTCTTTGGCAGGCAAGGCAGAGGAAATAGCCACTTGGGGCAGTGCAGACAAATCGGCTTTCTGAAAGGTTGGCATTTGATATCTACCATATCATGCAGGTCCAGGCTAGGGTGACCAGATGTCCCAATTTTATAGGGACAGTCCCAATATTTGGGGCTTTTTCTTATATAGGCACCTTATATTACCACACACTCACCACCACCTGTCCCCGATTCTCCCCCCCCCCACTTGCTATCTGGTCATCCTAGTCCAGGCACAAACCTACAAACTGTTATTCACATGAGTGGGCCTTACTCATGCACTCAGTCCCCTTGGGCCTACTCACGTGACTGCAAAGTTAGACCCTTACTAAAAGTCCAGTAGGACGGTCTAAGCAGCCTTTATGCACACACAAGCTCCCTCCCCACTGTTTCCAGTTCCAAGGAAGGAGCCTGAAAGCAACTTGCTTTTAAAACCCTCTGAACCACTGAGACTAACAATGCCTTAAACAATTAATAATGCAACAGAAAAACTATTAACCTGTTCCCATTAATTTCCCAGACTCACTGCATTGCAATACACCCAAGACATGCTATTATTACAGTGTTACATCCACTGCCATGTGTTTATATAGTCACACAGGGAGGCTGCATGGCCTATAAGTTAGATAAGGAGACTAGGAGTCAGATGAACAAGGTTTGAAGCTGACTGCCATGGCTTCACTCCATGATCTTGAGCAAGTTGGTTAACTTATCTGTAAATGTGAATTGTAAATGTTGACATTTATCATTAAAATATAGATCAAAAACTTCACCTATTCTAACTTATTTCTAGGGCTCTGATGCGGATTGGCTTAACTCTGCCATGCATTACATTGCAAACATAATTTCTGAGAAGAACAGACACAAAATCAAGGAATATATTGAGGAAATATGTCAGGCTTATCCAGATGTCAGGTATATGGGGTTAATATCTGAGGGTTTCTCAATGTAAAGTGCTGGAGCAGGGTGTCAAGCCCAGGTTTTTTGCCCCTGAATATTTATATAATTTGCTTCCAGGTTGATGGTAGCAGAATCAGCTGAACCTTATGGTGCACAGAAGTTATTTCAGGTCCCAGGTTTTACTGTGTGTTGTTTGAAGGCTTTGTGCTAGCCAATTTGCAGGGCTCAGCTTTGGAGGAAATGGGTTTGGTCCAGGTCTTAAGATGAGTACCCAAAAACTGAGGCCTCAAAGGTCAGTTGCTGCTTTTGAAAATTTTAACTGGATTTTTGAAGGGGCCGCATCCCAGCCCCTGATTTTTGCTGACAGTCCAGTAGTTTGGCATCTAAATGCTCTCCTTTCTGCCCTCTATTTATTGTGCTTGCAAAATTGCACCTCCAAAATTGGAGGCTGATTTTAAAAACCCATGTGTGGCATGGCAGCTGTATAAGAGAAGGCATCTTCCTCTCTGGGGCAGAGCGGGGAGCAACTTCCTCTTTAAGACCACCTGTATGGATTACAACCCTTCTGAGGGTGAGGCAGAGAATATGTATCCTTCAGGATTATAGGATAAATATCCTAATCTGGCTACTAGATGCCATGGTGGCTGGCATGCTAGAAATATAAATATAGATGGAACACTGATCCTGGGGCTGAATGGAGCCAGGGCTACAATAATGTGGTCTAATGCTAGTTGTTGGACTTGGTGTTAGGGTGGCTGGGTGGTGTTGGTTCCCTGTGATAGTAGATCAGACTGGAATCTGCTGGTCTCTCTTGACCTTAACCTCTATGGCTATGACTCCAGTGTGGTAGATGCAGATTGAGAATTTTTCCGGTGCCCCAGATTGCTGCAGAAATTAGTCATTTTTTTTAAAAAGCAAAGTTATGGGTTGAGATTTCCAAACCTGGCCAGGGGATTGTAAGGTTACAATCCAGCCTTCAGTGGCAAAACTACATCAGACAGAGCAGAACCTGATATACATTTCTCAGCTTTTGTTGTTTGCTTTTGAGCCATCCTTTTACACCAAAGTGAATCTGAAGCACTGCTTGTCCATAGTACCTACAAGTCAGGTATGATCTCCTATCCTTAGGCCCCTCTATCAGTTGATTTTTTTTCCATGACTCAGTAAGGAGTCTGCTACATGTAAGGTTATTGTTTCTCTAGAACTTTAGTTGTATTATCATACTTCAAAACCAATAGTGTAGTGACCTCAATATATCCACCAAACAGCAAAGCTTAAAGTATGTTTCACAAAAGTTAGTTTGTAAAGCACATTGTTGTGTGGTTACCACTGGGCGTTATTTGCACGCGGATTAATTTAAGTGTTAAATTTAGCAGATTGGCTGAATATTTTTGATTTAATTTCTGTGTTCTGAGCAATCCATGCTCTTAAAAAAAAAAAAAAAAAAAAAGGCCCAAAGGGACTTCTGCACATACTTAACTTTAAAGCACATGACACTCTTAAATCTGCCAGATCAGGGCCTATGACAATTTTCATAAATCGCCTTAAACCCAACTACAAGTAAATGCCAAGGTTCATCAACTTGGCTTTTCTATTTCTTAGCTTGCCCTTCAGCTATTGCTGAGTCTTATAGTCTTTGGACAAACACGTTTTTTGAAAACCAGACAGAGCCTCCTAGCCCTGGCTTGCTTTAGAGCCTAGCTGTCATGACTCAATTAATTCTTCCCCTAGAACTGATTTTTTTTCAGATGGGTTCTGCATCTGTCTGCACCCAGATTTCTAGAGTAGTGTCTGCTACATAAGTCTTCTTTACTAGCTCTAATCTAATTAGTGCCTATCAATTTCTTGAATATTATTGCCCCAATTATTTAACAATCAAATACTTTTTATGTAAAAGGCCTCCAGCTTCACAGGAAAGCGTATTGCTATGAAGGTGGAGATTTCACATTTAATATATAAAACATCTGGGGGGAAAGATTTTTTTCAAGGCACAAAGAGCAGGTAAGCACCCAACTCCCATTGCCTTCCAATAGGAGATGGGCACTTAACTCCCATTTTGTCTTTGCAAATCTTGGGGCCCAGTTCTGCCAGCCTTACTCATAATAAATAGTAACCCACCTGGCAAGTGGCCTTGTTGAAGGCAATGATTAAAACCTTCTGCAAGGAGACTCAACAAAGGTGGCAGAATTTGATCCTCTTACAAGCACTTACATTGTAACCTGACCTGGCAGTTCTTACATGGGCAAGTCTTCCAGCTGACTGTGAAAAACACATTCCTGGGCACTTGCAGCTATGTTGTATTTTACCCACAACTGCCCATATCCCAGACCATTAAGCTATCCCATTCACCAGCATCACTGATTGTCCCAGAGTTTTTATGGCTCCATCCCCCTCAGCAATGCTCTGTTAGCCCATGTGTTAGCAACTATGGGATGACCGGCAGAGAACACCTGAGATATATTAAGGGATGGAAACTGTGTTTGGCTATTTCCATAGGGTGTGGCTTTGCTGTTTGTTTGCATTGTTTGCGCTCCCCAAGAATGACACTGAATGATCTTTTGCTTTTCACAGAAAGGAACATATTGAAGCTGTTCTCACCCTCCGAGGACTGGACTGGAACAAGAAAAAGTCCATTATTCAGAAAATAGACAAACTCCAAGAAAATGCAGAAAGCATGGCTGATAGAACATTCTTTGCTGAGATTGACACTTCAACTGTTGTCACATGCTTCTAAAGACCACTAGACAACAGAAATAAGAGCATCCAAAATTTTTACAGTTCTTCTAGGTCATGCTCCTAAATGTGACTCCCACTCCTCCCTGCCCATCAGTCAAAGCACTGCAATAGATGTCCAGAAATGGACTCTCATTTCCAGAAGACGAGGACAACGGAGGAGTCAATATATTGCACAAAGAGGTCCCTAAGCAAGCCCTGATAAATACCTAGAGAATAGTTATCAATGATTCACAGTTGAGCTGGAAGGGCATATTGAGCAGGATCCTGCAGGAATCTGTCCTGGGTCAGGTTCTACTCAATATCTTCATAAATTATTTGGATCAGGGCATAGAGAATACACTTATAAAGTTTGCAGATTATACCATGCTGGGGTTGCAAGCAATTTGGAGAACAAGATTAGAATTCAAAATGATCTTGACAAACTGGAGAAATGGTCTGAAACCAATAATATGAAATTCAGTACGGACAAATGAAAGTGCTCCACTTAAGAAGGAAGAAGCAATTGCACAAAATGGGAAGTGACTGCCTAGGCAAGAGTACCACAGAGAGGATCTGGAGCTTGTGGATCAACAACTAAATGAGTCACCAATGTAATACTGTTGCAAAAAAAGCAAACATCCATCTGGGATTTATTAGCAGATAAGGCCTCAGCTGCAGTATTGTGTCCAGTTCAGGGCCCCACGCTCTGGGAAAGATGTGGACAAATTAGAGAAAGTCCAGAGGAGAGCAACAAAAATGATTAAAGTTCTAGAAAATATGGCCTAAGAGGGAAGATTGGAAAAATGGCACTTCTTTAGCCAGGAGAAAAGAAAACAAGACCCGGGAAGGGGTATGATAATAGTCTTCCAGCCTTTTACATGCTGGTACAAAGAGGAGAGTAATAAATTCTTCTTCTTAACCACAGAGGACAGGACAAGAAGCAGTGGACTTAAATTGCAGCAAGGCCGGTTTAGGTTGGACATTAGGAAAAACTTCCTAACTGTCAGGGTGGTTAAGCACTGGAACAAATTACCTAGGGAGGTTGTGGAATCTCTATCATAGGAGGTTTATAAGAACAGGTTGACAAAACACCAGTCAATGATGGTCTAGGCTTACTTGGTTTTGCCTCCATGCAGGGCACTGGACTAGAATGGTCCCTTCCAGTCCTACATTTCTATTATTCTAACCCTAGCCACTAAAGGCATCCCATGCTCCAAACTTGTATTGGATCATTAAAAGGCTGATCTATTTATTGAATTACTGGTTACATTCTCCTAAGTTTGTGCATTGTTTCAGATTTGAAAGGGACAGAAGAAACACTTAAGGCTGGATTGCAACAAGAACTATTCATCTGAGCAGATGTGTAAGGAAGAGCAAGAATCCCCTTCACAGCTGTTCCCACTTCTCCCTTCACATAACAGATGGGCAGAGAGCCAACCAGTGCAGCTGAGCTGGCACAGGGTGGGAGATGTAATTTGAAAAGGCAAAGCCAGAAGGGAACTAAAAGTCAAAGGGGTGCCCCTAGGGCACAGTGCCTCCCAGGGCCACAGCTGAGATGGGACCTGGTGGCCCTAAATTTTTCTGGCACCTCAATAGATTTCACCACCAATTGGTTCCCTTGTTGGACTGTAGATCCCTTCTCAGATGCATCCTGCCATTGGTATATGGGCCAACTCCCATTCTGTGGGCAGAAGGCTGAGGAGCACTAGTGGGATGAGGCAAATGGTGAGGGGCCAGAGAGGAGTAGCTCGTGCAGGGGTTCTTCATACCCATTGTGGTGCTAAGTTGTGTTGTAGGGAACTCCATCTGCTACGGGGTGGGAAGGATGGAGATTTAAAGGTGACTGTAGGGCTACTGAATCCACCCCTGAATCTTAGCTACCTCTGAACAGGAGGGATCCTTCTACAATCCTGGAAGGATCTGCAGGCCTACAGCCCTGAGAAGTGTCAAGAACAAGGCAAGGATGTGAAGTTTTGAGTAATAGGTCATGGTGCACAGCCCATTTACACTCAGACTGTGTGCAGGGAGCTAGCCATGGCACAACCATGAAAGCACCAAACTATTGACATATGGGAGCAGAAGGTGGGTGTTTTACTTCGTGTTCCCTCCATCCCTGTTCTTCCTGGAAATCCATGACAATCTGCCAGCAGTATTCAGAATGCAAATGCAAGGCAGATGCCAGCAGCAACATTAGACCAGATCCTCAGCTGGTGTAAGTCAGTATCACTCCAAACAGATTTATATAGTGGAGGATCTATACCCATAACCTGGATGTAATGGGCCAGAGCTTACACAAAAGGAACTTATTGGCACTTTGCCTCTAACCTTTCTATCCCCCTCAGTGATAGGCCCTGGGCATCTCTTTGCTCTAGGGAGAGCCCTACTCCTCCAAGACCAGGTTCCTGGCATCAGCACATCTTTCTCACTATGGCTCCTTCAGCAGGGCCAGCACAACTTGGCCTTTCCCTCATGGGAACTGTGCAAGAAGCAGATGTCTGCAGTGTCACAGGACAGCCTTTGCAAAACAAGACTGTGTTGATTAGACACCAGGAATACAGTGGCTAGGTACATTGGGTTCAAAAGGCAAAGCCTAAATGCAGAGCTCTTGCCCCTGGTCTGGAAGGCAGCCTGCATGCTTGCAGCTAACCTCCCGCTCTGAGGCTCATCACTGAGTCTGTCCACTTTTCACGGACACCCTGGGCAGCCTCACCAAACTTACTCGACCCTCTAGGGTGGCCAGACAGCAAGTGTGAAAATTGGGACACTTTTTTGGAGGGGGAGGTGGGGATGCAGAATAGTTGCTTATATAAGACAAAGCCCCTAATATCAGGATGGTCCTGATAAAATCGGTGTCTCTGGTCCACTTTTCTTTTCTTCTTTCCCTCCCCTCTGCTCCCATAATGGTTTGTCCCTTTTCTCTTTATGCTTTTCATGACAATAAACCAGGCTATTGTGCTCAATTATTTGTGGTATGAGGATGCTCCTTACCTAGGCCATTATTTTCTTATTCCAGCTTTGTTTCTTCAACCATCCCTTTTGATCTAACTCCATAGCCATTAACAAACAACCACAGAGGTATACTGTATTCATAAAAATGCACCCAGATTTTTCTGAGTTGAAGACACTGAAATCACCAGGTGCTGTAAAAAAAAAAAAAAATTATTTAGTCTGATTTTATGCCTAAGACTTACAAGAATGGACTATTTCAGCAAAGAGTCCAGGGCTCTGTTCTGGGGTATTTTCAGGTTTCGCACTTAAGGTGGATACATTGATGCTTCAATCATTTATTTTCCTGCTACCACATGTGCAAGTTTAAAGCACTGACAATGATGCTCTTTAACTCTTTCTATTCGTGAGCTGGCCAGGAATTTGTCAATAAATTTTGTTACAAAATTGTCAACTTGTTGAAACAGAAACTGTTTGCAAAGCGAGGTTGGGTTATACAGATGCCCTATGGGTTCCCAAAAAAGGACCGAGAAAAATCAGTGTTTTTAAATTGTCAACATGCTTCATTGGGACATCTTCAAAACCAAAAGTCCTGGTTTTGCAATTCACCGGGACGTTTTGTTTTGACACTTACGCTTAATGGAAAGTGGTCAAAAGCTTGGAATCAAAATAGAATGTTTTGAAATGAAAATTTCAGGTTTGCAAATGTTTGAGGTTGGATTTTTGTTCAGAATTGAGACAGGAAGAGATTTTGAAGTCTCATAAATATTCATGGGACAGAAAATGCGTTTCCTACTCAGCTCTACTCTCAGCCTGCGAGATGAGGTAGGTGCCCAACACCTTACTAACTACCGGGGGTTGGCAATGCTCAAGAGGAAAAGGACTTGCCTGGGCAATGCTCTAAATCCTCACACTTTTTAGGCAGGTGCCACTTGGGGAGCCTCCTATGGGGTACCATCTGCTGTTGAAAGCTTCCCTTCTATAGCTGACCACATGGGCGAAGGCACTGGTGCAAACACCGCACCCCTGCTCTGTGACAGGTCACCCCCTTGGGTGCAACTGTGCAGGGGTAACTACCAGGGCCGCCCAGAGGATTCAGGGGCCCTGGGGTCTTTGGCGGCAGGGGTCCTTCTGCTCTGGATCTTCGGGGCACTTCGCCAAAGACATGGAGCAGAAGGACCCCTGCCACCGAAGACCCGGAGCAGAAGAAGCGGCGGCGGGTCCTTCACTCCGGGTGTGTTCGGCGGCACTGAAGGACCTGCTGCCAAAGTGCCGTCAAAAATTCTCTTGGGGACCCCTGAAAACTCTTGTGGGGGCCTGTCATAAATATAAAGGGAAGCTTTCTGTATGCAGAACTGTCACGGAGTCCCTGGGTGATGCTCTGGAACTGCTCCCCATGAAGCCAGTCAGGACTCTGGGGCAGTCGCCGTCCTGTGAGCAGCTTGTCTGCAGGACACACAGCTTCCACCTTCCTGGGTCTGACCTCAGACCATTCAGCATCCTCTGCCCCTCCGTGCGCTTCCCACAGCAAGTCTGCCCAGGCGGGGCTCCTGGGGAAGCCAGAGGGTCCTGCACCCCAACTTCGCAGACAGACGTGAGTCTCAGCCAGCCAGTAAAACAGAGGTTTATTAGATGACAGGAACATGGTCTAAAACAGACCTTGCAGGTGCAGAGAACGGGACCCCTCAACTGGGTCCATTTTGGGGGGCAATGAGCCAAACAACCACGTCTGCCCTTCACTCCATGTCCCAGCCAGCCCCAAACTGAAACTCTCTCCAGCCCCTCCTCCTCTGGGATTTGTCCCTTCCCTGGGCCAGGAGGTCACCTGATTCCTTTGTTCTCCAACCCTTTAGCTCTCACCTTGCAGGGGGAAGGGCCCAGGCCATCAGTTGCCAGGAAACAGGGTGTCAGCCATTCCCTGTGTCCAGACCCCTGCACACACCTGCCCTCTAGGGCTCTGCAATGATCATACACCCTTACCCCACCCCCTAGATACTTAAGAACTGCATAGGGGAAACTGAGGCACCCCCAGACTATTCAGAGGAAACATTAAGAACAGTCCCACTTCGTCACAAACTATAAAATTCCCTCCTGGCCAGAGGCAAAACCCTTTCACCTGTAAAGGGTTAAGAAGGTAAGATAAACTCGCTGGCATCTGACCAAAATGACCAATGAGGAGACAAGATACTTTCAAAGCTGGGGGGAAACAAAGGGTCTGTCTGTCTGTGTGATGCTTTTGCTGGGAACAGATCAGGAATTCTCCTCAGAACTCCTGTTAAGTTAGTAAGTAATCTAGCTAGAAATGCGTTAGATTTTCTTTTGTTTAATGGCTGGTGAAATAGCTGTGCTGAATGGAATGTATATTCCTGTTTTTGTCTTTTTGTAACTTAAGGTTTTGCCTAGAGGGATTCTCTATGTTTTGAATCTGATTACCCTGTAAGGTATTTACCATCCTGATTTTACAGAGGTGATTCTTTTACTTTTTCTTTAATCAAAATTCTTCTTTTAAGAACCTGCTTGTTTTTTCATTGTTCTTAAGATTCAAGGGTTTGGGTCTGTATTCACCTATGCAAATTGGTGAGAATTTTTATCAAGCCTTCCCCAGGAAAGGGGGTGTAGGGCTTGGGGGGGATATTTTTGGGGGAAGACATCTCCAAGTGGGCTCTTTCCCTGTTCTTTGTTTAACACGCTTGGTGGTGACAGCATAGGGTTCAAGGACAAGGCAAAGTTTGTACCTTGAGGAAGTTTTTAACCTAAGCTGGTAAGAGTAAGCTTATGGGGTCTTTCATGCAGGTCCCCACATCTGTACCCTAGAGTTCAGAGTGGGGAAGGAACCGTGACAGGGCTCCTGCTGGGCCCAGGGCAAATTGCCCCACTTGCCCCCCCCTCCCGGGCGGCCCTGGTAACTACATCTCTAGTTAGGCCCAAATATTCAGAAGTGTCCGCTAGCTGGGGTATTTTAAATTTGGGTCCCTAACCTGAAACACTTAGGGCTGGGTTGTCTGAAGTGCTGAGCATCCAAAGCTCCCACTGAAGTTACTGAACATTCAGGGTATGCAGGAAACACAGGTGTGGGCCCCATTTCTGTTAAAGAAGCATCTCAGCCTCACCATGGATACATTTTGCCTAAATGTCAGCTGTTGCCAAATCTTGTTGTTATCACAAATCTTGCAAGATTTTGTTTTTCTTAAAGCTCCAGCTTCTGAGTTCTGGGCTTACATGGGAATCTCAGGATCATTTTCTAGCCTTGCTAGCGGCAGAGGAGAGCCTGGAGTTCAAAACATGACCTGAGTGCACCCTAAAGACTCAAAAATCAAAAGGCAAATGAAAAGCACCTCCATGCTTATTTACTGATTTCAGTCTCAGGATGTTCTGGACGTGAGAAATGATTTTTCAATACCTAGAGGTGCAATCCTTAATTTAGGAGTTTTCATCGTTTTGGTGCAGGGTCTGTTTCTAGGCTTTGTGATTGGTTCAGAACCAATTACGTGCTTATCACTATACAAGGCACCACTAGACACAGTCACTGCTCTGGGAAGTTTAACATGTGAAAAGGCCAGGAAAAATCCCAGCCAGCCTGCTACCCACAGAAGCAGGTGGAAATTGAGGAAAGCTTTCTCACACGTGCCATAGCAGGGTGGAGAGAGCATTTGACAGCTGTGGGTGAGTGTTGATCAGCTTTGCAAAGAAGCAAATCTTGAGGCAGGATTTGAACAAGGAGATGACAAGGTCAGGGGCTCTTGAGTGAAGAGCTATTTATCCTATAATATACATTTGAATGTTAGTGAATCGGCCTGGTTTTATTGGGAAAACACTTCATTTGCCAGGACAGTGAACGCAAGGATTGGATTGGGCTGCTTCCTAAGCCAGTCCATACCCATGCTAGGATGCCTTGATTTGGGGCTGATAACATACTCAGTGAGGGCCAGATCCTGCTTGCTTTACTCCAGCTGGCTTCAATGTGAGCATGTGCAGATTTAAGGCAAGCAGAGGTGAGCTCAGAGTTACTTTATTGGTGTGAATAAGACAGAGCTTTGGGACTCTGCTCTTTTGCCAAGTTTGTGTTGTATCCCATCTTGTGTAAGTTTATATGAAGTTGATCAAATGTACTGAAAAATAAAAAGGGGTAAAATTCTAGCCAGGCTTTACCATCCCACCTGTGATTATTTTTTGCCCTTTCTATAGAGATGATTTGACAAAGTACAGACTGAGCCCTAAGAGGCTATTAATGGCTAATAGATGCATGCTTCGATTATGGAAAAGGACGAACTAAACTCCTGGAATTAGAGGAAGGGTAGAGATAAAGTTTAGCAATTTAGTCAAATCAAGCCGCTCCCTGTTTCTATTCATGTTCCACAGCAAGACTAGATCATTCTCTGTGTTTTTCAGATGTTTAGTTTGGCAGCACTGATGTTTCAAGTAATGAGCTTGATTCTCACCAACAGACTGTCAATTATGCCCCAAGGACATGACTGGAATGACATTCATTTATCAAGACAGATTAAATGGTTTTGTTACAATGGTGCACAAAATCAGGGAAATGCAGTGAAAAGATTATGGCCTGCAGGCCCTTTGAGAGAAAGTTAGGGGCCCCATACATCATGTTTGCTGGCGGTCCCATACCTTCCCCTTTCACTTTATTTACACTGATATTAGAAGATTTGGGGGACCACTGAGCTCACCTCTCCCCTCCCCCACCCCTTCATCAGCACTGGTGACCGGTTTCTGTATTCTAGATTGTAGTCTGGCTTTAGTAACATTCCATACTAAGTTATTTAGAATAATAGCAGCAGCAGCCATTCTTTATACTTTATCATGCAGAGCCTTTCCTTGAAGAAGCATCCCAAATCACTACAAATATTAAGCTTCCCAACTCCATTTATGATAGGTAAACAACATATTATACCCATTTTACAGATGGGAATGGATAGAGAGAAAAATCTAGTGATTTGTACAATACTACACAGCAAGCAGGTAGCTGTGTAAGCAGGTAGAGTTGGGATTAAACTATCTAATAACTGTATATTATGGAGGTGGATACACAGCTGAGTTTTAAATTTATACAGAGGTGCTATATGCTGGGATTTAGGGGATATATGGTCCATACAGGCTGCTGACATCATGACCACACCAGATTGTAGGGTAAACACTTTAATATTATCAGAACCCCATGGTGTTAATATATTTTTTATTTGATGGGTCAGATGATTTAAAGAAAAAAATAAAGTCATGTTAAAAAAAACCCAAAACAAACAGTATAGCAAATCATTTTTATTTTTTTTTAAATGCTCTCTAGCCTGCATTAACTGAAAAGCAGAATCTTGAAGTCACATATGTTGGCCAGGTTTCAGAGTAGCAGCCGTGTTAGTCTGTATTTACAAAAAGAAAAGGAGTATTTGTGGCATCTGGGAGACTAACAAATTTATTTGAGCATAAGCTTTCGTGAGCTACAGCTCACTTCATCAGATGCATTCAGTGGAAAATACAGTGGGGAGATTTATATACACAGAGAACATGAAACCATGGGTGTTACCATACAGACTGTAACGAGAGTGATCCTGTATTCAGTTTCATGGAGTAAATAAAATGTATACACACAATTCTTCTATGTCCATCTTTTTGCCAGTTCTGTAATGTTTTACATAATAGAAACAATAACCACCAATAGTTAACACTTGTATTGGTCACCCTTTAACTTTGTCTCAGAAAAGTAAGACAATTACCTCAACATTTACTAGATTTGAAGTATTTCCCCTAATAACTATAAGGAAGTACAGGGAATATAGCAAATGCTGAGGTAATCTTACTTGTCTAAAACAAAGTTAACAAGTTTTGAAAGGGTGACCACCAGAAGGGCTAAGTATTATTACACTATACAAGGTTATAGGACTATGGGGGGAGAGGGACACTTACTGTGCTTTCCATCTACCAGAGACTATATAAATATTAACCAACCCCCAGCATACCTGTGTGAGCCAAGTAATTCCTTCTTAATAGATGAGGAAATAGGTAAATTAAGTGGCTTGTTTGTGGGGGATGTAGAGGAAGCCAATGAATGAACCAAAATCATTTACAAGTTCCTGCCCTCACCCAATTCCAGTTAATATTTGAAACAAGTACACCAGGGCTAGACCCAGAAGTGTTTCTGGCACCATTACTAACTCATTAGACCCTGATTGTACAACTGGATCTGTGCAGGTGGGCTGCCACTGACTGCATTAGAGGTCCATTGTCTCAGGTTGAAGGGGACAATTAGATCATATAGTCTGACATATAGTCCTCCCCACCTCCCACTGTTCCTCAGACGTTCTTGTCAACTGCTGGAAATGGCCCACCTTGATTATCACTACAAAAGGTTTCCCCCACGCACGCCCCCCCTCCTGCTTAATAGCTCACCTTAAGTGATCACTCTCCTTACAGTGTGTATGGTAACACCCATTGTTTCATGTTCTCTGTGTATATAAATCTCCCCACTGTATTTTCCACTGAATGCATCCGATGAAGTGAGCTGTAGCTCACGAAAGCTCATGCTCAGATAAATTGGTTAGTCTCT
This sequence comes from Lepidochelys olivacea, assembly GCF_965140295.1. NCBI lineage: Eukaryota > Metazoa > Chordata > Testudines > Cheloniidae > Lepidochelys > Lepidochelys olivacea. Next base: position 108,736,078 of record NC_140416.1, read on the forward strand.
AAGGTGCCACAAGTCCTCCTTTTCTTTTTGTGAATACAGACTAACACGGCTGCTACTCTGAAATCTGACAGGCATATTGCAAGTCATTAAATGTCACCCAAATATCCCTATTGCAAACCCAATGACCTCAGTTAAACTGAAGTATTTTTAATCTTCACCCCAAGCTGTTGTGTGCCACAGGCAGCAAACAGTGGGACTGAGGTGCCACCAATGTGGAGGCCCTGCAATGACAGGGAATTGATTAGGGGAGATGCATCCAGATCCTCACAGGTGATCTGTGCCACTTGTTGTTGTCGAGGACTCGAACTCCAGACAGCACGGTTCGTTGTCTGACCGGAGAGAGACAGGCAACACCAGCAAGGTCCAAACACAAGCTCTTTATTGAAGAGTGCACACAACAATGGAGAGCAGCCCGTCTCCAAAGAGAACCAGCAGCCTCTAAGTAAAACTAATAGGTTTTTATAGACAATCCCGTCGCGTCACAGATTTATTCATGAAGCAGCCCCCCCCATGTTAGTTAAAATCCTCTTTCTCTATTATGCATGCACTTCTACCCCCTTATTGTAGATAACTTTTAGCAAATTGTAATGCTTCACTAACTTTTTTATCCGTATGGGTGTCAACCAGGAGACGAGGAGTTAAAAACAGACATAACACAAGAACAGGGAGTGGAAAACAGTACCTCCTATCTCAACAAACTGTTCCCAGCACATTTGTTACAAAAAGGCAGGCCTCCCCTTTTTTCTTACTCTTTGCAACTTAAACAAGTATTCTTTTATTCTATTTATCTCGTTCAGGGACTTTCCCAGCAACCTTTATTGGCCTGACTTTGGCTCGGTTGGCATAACTTCCAGAGTATTGCACTGTGGGTAGCTAGCCCACAGTTCCCGCAGTCTCCACTGCCCATTTGAATTCTGGGTAGAAATCCCAGTGCCTGATGGAGCTAAAACATTGTCACGGGTGGTTCTGGGTACTGCTTCATATTTAATTTTTCTCACCTAACATTGTTGAGTGTGAGGTGGTGTATCAATGCAACAGCACCCCCATTAGCCAGTGAGTTCCTCTTGCCTGGGGTTTTCCCCTTGTGCTAGGCAGGATCAGCTGGTCTTGGGGCTCTGAAAATCCCCTCACTTCTTAAGTCTCTCAAGGGACTGAGAGGGAAACCCAGACCCACTGGGCTCCAGATCAGGGCCCTTAAGCAAGACAGGCAGATTTGGGCCTCATCAGCTCCTGCTGTGCCCTGAGCTCCTTCCTACCTCCCCTGGTTGCTGTAGGCTCTTCTAGCTGGTAGGTCCAATAAGTCCCTTCTCAGGGTGTTGTCCCTGCAAGGCTTCTCAGCAGCTTGCTGGCCAGAAGTTTCCTTCTCTAGCCAGCTTGCTCCTCTGGCAGACACCATACCCCTCTGTATCCCAGCTCGTTTATTCTCCCAGCTCCTGGGAGGCTGCCACTCAGCACTGGCCAGCACTACCTGATTTAACCCCTTGGTTGCTGGGCCAGCATGGGGTATATACACCCCATGACACAGAGGAAGGTGGGGGAGGGGGAAACAAATCAAGGTTCCTACCCATATGATCTGGAGGTGTGGGGAGGGCTGCTGGTGGGTGGGAGGCGCTGGGAGTGGGAGTGGGGGTGGGGGGAGAGCTGATGCGGGGCTGCTGATGTATTACTGTGGCTCTTGGATTTAAAAAATAGATATCTCGAGCAACTGAACATGACATTCGGTATGGCTGATTGGGTGTATTAAGAGAGTCTTACATCTTGGAATCTCTTTACCTTTCAATGTGAGGAGGCTGTGCTATAAGCATAACATTATGCCATTTGTTGGGCATTCAGTGGATAATGTGTAATTATGGGATTATCCTTCAGGGGTTCATTAGGGATTTGGAAGGCCAAAAATGTCAGTGGATAAGTGCCTTTGCCACAAAGAATGTGGAACTTTCACACATGAATATCCCAGCAATCTGCTCATTTTAGAACACATGGATTGCTCTGCAACAATGCAATACACAGGCTTTCCTCATGAGACTCCCTATAACTGAATGGATCCTAAGAATTTTATACCACCAGAGAGAAACAATTAATGAATTACCTGTTGGCTTCTCAAGAATATCTCCAGATTGTGTGTTCTCACTGAACACCTGGTTAGTAGTTCCAACATAAAGCCACTCCAGAGGACCGACACATGTAATGTATTAACAGAGTTGCATGAACAGGAATGAATATTTCAGAAAGAATGTGCTGGATTTATAAACAATCTAGAGTTACTCCTCTCCATGACTTCCCATAGGAGTCATTATTTGCAAAGTTATCACTTTGTGACTCATTTAACCCAGCAGAAAGATGTTGAGAAACACCAGATTGATGAGGGTGATTTTTCTTTGACCTTTGATGACTGTGAAGTGAGCAGAATGGTTGTGCACTGTGGGGTGAGGTGCAGAGAGCATTGCAGGTGGAAGGGAAGGCATTCAGGGCTGCTATTTGTGTTGCTTAATCCATGCTCCTCCGATTACTGATGTAGCCAATGGCCCAACCCTTCACTTGCCTCTGCCCACACTGAGGCCTGGTCTACACTACGAAATTAGGTCGAATTTATAGAAGTCAGTTTTGTAGAAAGCGTTTTTATACAGTGAATTGTGTGTCTCCCCACACAAATGTTCTAAGTGCATGTAGTCAACCGTCGACTTCCAGAGCATTGCACTGTGGGTGGCTATCCCACAGTTCCCGCAGTCTCCACCGCCCATTTGAATTCTGGGTAGAAATCCCAGTGCCTGATGGAGCTAAAACATTGTCGCGGGTGGTTCTGGGTACATATCGTCAGGCCCCCGTTCCCTCCCTCCCTCTGTGAAAGCAAGGGCAGACAATTGTTTTGCACCTTTTTTCTTGAGTTACCTGTGCAGACAGACGCCATACCATGGCAAGCATGGAGCCCGCTCAGCTAACCGTCACCGTCCGTCTCCTGGGTGCTGGCAGACGCAGTACTGCATTGCTACACAGGGGGCAGCTTTGTGAGAAACAGAATGGCCCCCTCAAGGATAGAACCCAAAACCTCTGTACTCTGCTATTGTGTCTCTCCGCACAGCTCTGTCAGTGCCGGATGACTGCATGAGCTCAGAGAACATTTCATCGCGCGTGCGTTTTTTTCACTGCCTTATCTGAGATAGCCTCTGGGACAGAGGAGGGAGGCTTGAAACATTTGCAGCTGCTGGAGGAAAAAAAGGGAGTAAAGTATTTAAAAAAGATACATTTTACAGAACAATGGCTATACTCTTTCATGGTGAACAACACTATTCACATTACATAGCACATGTGATTTTGGTACAAGGTCACATTTTGCATCTTATATTGAGTGCCTGTGGCTTTGGTGTTAGAGATCACACCCGCAGGGCTGGGCAACAGAATTCGGCTTGCAGGCAGCCATGGTAAGCCATACTCTTTCGGCTTCTGCAACCTTCATAACAGCAGCCCCCTCCTTTCCCATACCAAGCAAAGCCCGTTGAGTTGGCCATTTACTGCTGGAGTTTTCCTGTTAACGTGCAGCAGCAGAAACCAAACTAACCCCCTCCCCCCATCCAATTCTCTGGGATGATCGCTTTTCCCCTCCCCGCACTGCCTGGCTGGTATCAGGGAAGATCCCTGCTAGCCAAACGCAAACAGCTCAGTGCCAATGGCCCCCCCTCCCACCACATGGCTAACTGCAGGGAGGATTTCTTTTCAGCCACAGGCAAAGAGCCCAGTAGGAACTGCTACCTCTGAATGTCCCCTTAATCAAATTCCCCTATTTCAACCAGGTTACCATGAACGATATCACTCTCCTGAGGATAAAACAGAGAGATAAAGAACGGATGTTGCTTGAATGCCAGCAAACACCGGGACCATACGCTGCCAGGCTTTGTCATGCAATGATACCAGATTACTTGCTACTAGCATGGCGTAGTAAAGTGTCCTACCATGGAGGACGGAATAAGGCTGCTCTCCCCAGAAACCTTCTGTAAAGGCTTTTAGAGTACCTCCAGGAGAGCTTCATGGAGATGTTCCTGGAGGATTTCTGCTCCATCCCCAGACACGTTAACAGACTTTTCCAGTAGCAGTACTGGCCATGAATGCATCCCAAGTCCTCAGGGCTACTTAATCATTAAAAAACGCTTGCTTTTATAACATGTATTATATTTAAAAAGGTACACTCACCAGAGGTCCCTTCTCCGGCTTCGTTGGGTTAGGAAGTATTTCAGTCAGGGTGATAAAAAGATCCTGGCTGTCAGGAGAATGGTGTGCTGTGTGCTCTCCCCAAGCTTGTCCTCCTCCTCCTCATCTTCCCCATTGGCAAAATTCTCAGTCATGGCAGAGAGTATCCCATCCTCGGAGTCCAAGGACAGGGGTGGGGTAGTGGTGGCGGCCCTCCCCTAGAATTGCATGCAGCTCAGTGTAGAAGCGGCATGTCTGCGGCACTGTCCCAGAGCATCCGTTTGATTCTTTGGTTTTCTGGTATGCTTGTCTGAGCTCCTTAAGTTTCACGTGGCACTATGTTGCGTCCCTGATGTAGCCTCTGTCCCTCATGGCCTCAGAGATTTTTTTGAAATGTTTTGGCATTTCATCTTTTGGAACATAGTTCTGATAGCACGGATTGCTCTCCCCATACAGCGATCAGAACCAGTACCTCCCATTCAGTCCATGCTGGAGCTCTTTTTCGATTCTGGGACTGCATGGTCACCTGTGCTGATGAGCTCGCCTGGCCAAACAGGAAATGAGATTCAAAAGTTCCCAGGGCTTTTCCTGTACACCTGGCCAGTGCATCCGAGTTCAGAGCGCTGTCCAGAGCAGTCACAATGGATCACTGTGGGATAGCTCCCGGCGGCCAATACCTTCGAATTGCATCCACACTAACCCTAATTCAAAATGGTGACGTCGATTTCAGCGCTAATCCCCTTGTTGGGGAGGCGTACAGAAATCGGTTTTAAGAGCCCTTTATGTCGAAAAAATGGCTTCATTGTGTGGACTGGTGCAGGGTTAATTCGGATTTAATGCTGCTAAATCCGACATAAACTCATAGTGTAGACCAGGCCTGAGAAACCCCACGCAGAGCAATGTCATTCTGAACACTAGTTCTAGGAACCTAGGATTTCAGTAGCTCCCCTGGATCTTGTGCCTGGCACCGCTTGAATTTTCAGCCTTTGCAGCATTGTGCATGAAGCTTTTTTCCATGAAGTGCATGGTTTCAAGTGCCATTATTCCTTTGGTTACTTTCAGATGAATTCATTCTTCTGTTCTGCACAGCAAGATCCGTGGAGCCAACTTCAGCCCTGGAATAAGCAGGCACAATTCCATTGACTTTAGTGTAAGTGCACTGCTTACGCACAGGCTGGTTGGGCCCAAAGAGCCTCAATCACTTTAAAGCTTGTCAAACGGCAAATTGCTCTTTAAACACAACTGGATTCTCAACTATTAGTCTGTATCTCTGCTTTACTGAGACAGCCCCCCAGGCCCTCAGCTGGAGCACTGTTTGATGGTGCCAGAGGTGATGTGTAATTGTCGATAGTGTGGGGGCACAATTTAAAGGTTCTGGGGGCATATGACTGCCCCATGCTTCGCCTCTGGATCTACTATAGGGTTTTCAAACAGTGGGATGTGTCCCCTTGTGGGGGTGGAGAGGAAAGTTTGGGGAGGAGGGTGAGCAGTGGCACCAGGCGGCTTGGGGAGGGAGCACCACCTCCACCCCGATTCGCCTCAGCAGGCCACTCAGCCTGTCTGGGATGTGTGTGTGTGGGGGGGTGGAGACGCAACCAAAAATTATAACTCAAAGTGTGTGCAGGGGGATCAGCTCAAAAGTTGGAAAACCACCCTTTTGGTTGCATCCCCCCCCCAATCCAGTCAGGTTGGGTGCCCCCTTCCTGAACTCTGCCACGCAGGGCTGGCCTGAGCTGCCTGGCACTGCTGTTTCCCCCCACCCAAAAGTTCCTCCATGCCCCCGTAGGGAGGTGCGCCCTACTGTTTGAAAACCTCTTATAAAGCTGTTGCTAAATGGAAGGCAGAAATCTGGGGTGGGGGGGGGGAACACATGAGGAGAGATGAGCTACCAGCGAGGAGAGTCTAAGTCAGAGACTGCAACCTAGACCCCTGTGCAATTTGAATCTGCGACCCCTGCAGTCCAAGACCACTGCTCTAACCCCCTGAGCAACAGAGCTGGGCCCCAGGTCTGTAACAGAGGAAGCCTGATCACTACACTGAGACCCGGTAAATAATGGCAGTTTAATCATGTCTGGAGCAGTCTCATTTGAAGTTATGCAATACACCAAAGTCACCCCCACATGTCACCTCTGGATGGTGCAGATAACAGATCACACCAGTCAGGTGTGGTAGATGTAGGGATCCCCTTCTGCTATTGACTGGATCATAACAGCACACAGCATGTGATGTTTTGAATCCATGGTGCAGAGCTCTGTCCCCCAAGACGCAGAGATGAGCTGTTTTCAGAGTAACAGCCGTGTTAGTCTGTATTCGCAAAAAGAAAAGGAGTACTTGTGGCACCTTAGAGACTAACCAATTTATTTGAGCATAGGCTTTCGTGAGCTACAGCTCACTTCATTGGATGCATACTGTGGAAACTGCAGAAGACATTATACACACACAGAGACCATGAAACAATACCTCCTCCCACCCCACTCTCCTGTTGGTAATAGCTTATCTAAAGTGATCACTCTCCTTACAATGTGTATGATAATCAAGGTGGGCCATTTCCAACACAAATCCAGGTTTTCTCACACCCCCCCCCCCACACACAAACTCACTCTCCTGCTGGTAATAGCTTATCTAAAGTGATCACTCTCCTTACAATGTGTATGATAATCAAGTTGGGCCATTTCCAGCACAAATCCAGGTTTTCTCACCCTTTGCCCCCCCCCCCCCCAAACTCACTCTCCTGCTGGTAATAGCTCATCCAAAGTGACCACTCTCTTTACAATGTGTATGATTACCAGCAGGACAGTGAGTTTGTGTGTGTGGTTTTTGGAAAAGAGAAAGAGGGGTGGTGGTGGTGAGAAAACCTGGATATTTGCTGGAAATGGCCCAACTTGATTATCATACACATTGTAAAGAGAGTGGTCACTTTGGATGGGCTATTACCAGCAGGAGAGTTTGTGTGTGGGTGGGGGGGGGGGGGGCAGAGGGTGAGAAAACCTGGATTTGTGCTGGAAATGGCCCAACTTGATTATCATACACCTTGTAAGGAGAGCGATCACTTTAGATAAGCTATTACCAGCAGGAGAGTGGGGTGGGAGGAGGTATTGTTTCATGGTCTCTGTGTATATAATGTCTTCTGCAGTTTTCACAGTATGCATCCGATGAAGTGAGCTGTAGCTCACGAAAGCTTATGCTCAAATAAATTGGTTAGTCTCTAAGGTGCCATAAGTACTCCTCTTCTAAGGTGCCACAAGTACTCCTTTTCTTTTTAGAGATGAGCTGGCAGTTCGTCTGTTGCCTGCCTCCCCCTTCAGAGCAGAAATGGAGCATTTCCATTGCACTTGGACCCAGCCATGCATTCAGCCTGAGCAGTATTTACTATATCCTCTGACAGTCTCTCTTGTCAACCATTTCCTATTTAAACAAGCCCAGAGTTGCACATTTCTTTTACTGGATTACCATTAAGAAGCCCCTTCTGCTTGTAGGAGTACTGCCTAGGTAAATTTTGAGCAGGTGCATGGTTTTGCTTGATTAAGCAACCACCACTGAGACAACTCCGTGGCTAACAAAACAGCTGGCTGCTGGCTATGAGCAAAACCAGCTGTAGCATGTTACAATTTCATAGAGTTATTCTCATACAGCTACAAATGACAACTACTTTTTGCCCTTCCTGTTTCACAGGTTAATCGCAGTGCTTGGTAGGTAGGTTTATATTCATTGTTGCAGTTTGTAAATTCCTCCCTTAGCCTCATAGCCCCCAGCTAAGCTCATTTATTTAATGCAAGTTTGTGAATGGGAATTGCAGGAGCCAAACATAGCCTGGGAGTTTCCCAACACGCTTCCCAGCTGCAGGACTAAAGGAAATTGAGTAAGTGTTTTGAGAGACTTTAGTGCTACAAGCCTTACAAACAAAGCCTATTCCAGCAAGCCCTTCCTTACACAAGTAGTTACGAATGCATGCAAGTCCAGTGGTCACCTTTACAACTGTTCGCATTTTGCCTGTGATGACTAGTTAATGCTACAATATTGGCACTGTATTGCCCATGCTTATGATAGGGAATGCTCATCAATACTGTGGTAATCCTATTGCAGGCAGAAATGATTTAAGAATGGTCTCTGTACTCCTTTGGAGTTACTGGAACAAATTGCATGAGTGCTGGCATGGGTCCATGTATGTGAATCACCTCATCCATCACTGCAATTTGACTGCCCCTGGGATGGAACGTAGCAACGCTACACAAGAGGGCAGGGCAGGAAAGGAAGAAAATTTTAACAAACTGACTGATCAGTGAGAGTTTTAGGGAGGTCATCTAGTCCAAAGCAGGACTAGATGGCTCTAGTCCAAATTGGCTCAAAGCAGGGCCAATCCCCAATTAAATCATCACAGCCAGAGCTTTGTCAAGCCTGACCTTAAAACCTCAAATGAAGGAGATTCCACCACCTCCCTACGTAACCCATTCCAGTGCTTCACCACCCTCCTAGTGAAAAAGTTTTTCCTAATATCCAATGTGGAAGTATAACATTGTATAAGTATAACGTTGTATAAGGGGATATGCTGGATACATTGTATATGAGAGGGCATGCCAAAACATGTTACAAAGTATCTGAGGGAGCACACGTAGGGACAGTTAGCTTTTGAATGGAGAAGCAATTAAGATAGAGCCAGCACGTCTAAGAAGCAGGCATCAGAATGGAAGGTGTGAAGGGCAATTAGTTAAGTTAACTGGAAGCTGTTAAAGGAGATTGTTAAGGGTGGCAGGTAATTGAAGATACGTGACTGGTCTCAGGGATCTGGAAGGGTGGTGACTAAAATCTTTTTCTTCTTTTGTCTGTAACTTCTCTGTAACTTGTTCTCCAAAAAACTGTATAAATGAAGAGACACAAGCCCCACTCGGGGGGCTCACTTCTAAATGTATTAGCAGAGCAGGTTTGCTAATAAAACAGAGTGGTCTGATAAATTGTGAGTCTGAGTCAAACTTTGACACCAACCTAACCTCCCCCACTGCAACTTGAGACCATTACGCCTTGTTCTGTCGTCTGCTATGATTGAGAACAGTCTGGCTCCATCCTCTTTGGAACCCCCCTTTCAGGTAGTTGAAAGCAGCTATCAAATCCCCCCTCATTCTTCTCTTCTGCAGACTAAACAATCCCAGTTCCCTCAGCCTCTCCTCATACCTCATGTGTTCCAGCCCCCTAATCATTTTTGTTGCCCTCCGCTGTACTGTTTCCAATTTTTCCACATCCTTCTTGTAGTGTGGGGCCCAAAACTGGACACAGTACTCCAGATGAGGCCTCACCAATGCCGAATAAAGGGGAATGATCATGTCCCTCGATCTGCTGGCAATGCCCCTATTTATACAATTCATTCAATTTTTATAACCTAGAAATCTCAACAACCTAATTTAACTGATACAAACCAACTGGATTTATTTCCTCTATAAGTGTATTCATGTAATGGACATCACAGCATTGTGCTGATGCTTGCACATCCACCTGCCATTACTGCCGCGCTCTCCCAGTGCACATTGAGACGACTGTACTTCTTAAAGCCAGCAATCCATTTCAGAAGATTCCTGGATTGAAGGGGGTAGTGTGAGGGGTATTGTCCCCTTACACATTCAATGAAGAGAAGTTATTAATCTTGCAGCACAACTCTTGCTAAGAGCTCAGAAAAGGTCCCTGATTCTGTCACCAATCAGATACGTCACAACAGTGGTGAAATGCAACATGGAAAGCACCACCAGCCATGGCAGGAGGATTCAAGTGAAAAGCTACCCTGATCACTCATAGTAGGTCTAAATATTACATTGTAGGTTATCACTGTATCCACATACTTAAGTCTCACAGTTGCTTCATTTCCAGAAGGTAGGCAGGACACAGGACTGAAAGTAACCTCCTGGATCATCACGTCCAGTCCCCTGCTATTACAGGCAACACCGTCATATAATCCCAGGATTATTCAAATTAGCTGTTGACAACACCCGGCTCAGTTTTTCTCTTGGGGATTCCACATACCACATAAGATATTACAGAGCACACCAAGAATTCACAGTACACTTAACTAGTGACACTGATTCAGCCTCATGAGTAGTTATTCCCTGAGCTACTGCCTTCTTGTTGTTTGGAATGTCTCTTTCATTATGAGTGGAGTGTTTGCAATTATTTGTATTGAAACGTATTGTAAGTGTCCAGCTCCAAAGGATTGTCTTTTGCCGCTTACTAAAGTAACAATAATGTAGAGTAATCATCCCAGAGTGCCTCCTCATGGCAAGACCCAGCATTGCAGCCCCTCTGTCTGACCCTCCTCCTGCGGACTTTGGTGGTCTGTCCAGTGACTTAGCCCTCCAGTCACATCTCTCTATATGTAAGTCTAAATTGGTGTGCATGCCCCTGACGAGGATTGTGTCCATGCGGTCTCAAGCCAGGCAAACCCACCCCAAGAGTCCACATTTGCTGTGCTGGTCATGCATAGAACCCTGTGTCCTGCATCCACACTGCTGCTCCAAATATGCAGTTTTGGGGCTATGGTTTCAGGGGGAATATCCCAGAGTTCTTTGTGTCAGATGGAACCTCCCTAGGAACTGGTTTGTGGTGTGTTGTTGGTAGCACGTTCCTGTCCTTTCTGGACCTCTGTGCAGAAGAGAGACTTCCCCCACCTTCACGCTGGCCAGTGACTCTTCCAGATCAGGTCTCCCCTCACTTCTGTCTGTTCAAAACTGGGTCACAGCCATGGGATCCATTGAATGAGCTGATCCTGCTCTTTCTTGCAGGTGAAATGTTTGTGTAGTGGAGTATAAGCGTGGTAAGATGCTGGATTGTATTTCAGAAGCATTTTCTGAGCTGTTGAAGGCAGCAGGACCTGGGGGATGAGGACCATTAATTCATGGAAGACTGGACAGACACGATGAATACTGCTGTTGCCATGTGATACCCTTGGGTTTACTCTCACTGCTGGTGCGGGTGAACTAGCACAGTGTGGTGGGATCACATTGTTCTGCAGACTTAGGATGATTAGTAGGGGCTCCAGAATTTCTGCATGAGGAAACGGACCATCATGGATCTTCATGAGGAGCTTGCCCCAAGCCTCGGCTGCTAGAAAACTCAACTGAGGAATGCATTAGCGGTACAGAAGCAGGTTGCTATTTCCCTCTGGGGGTTGGCTACTCCAGAGAGCTACAGGCTCATAGCTGACCGGGACCATGGTGCTTGAACCCTGCTCTAGAGGGCTCTTTAGAGCTAGTAAGTTCCAAACTGCCATCTGCTAACAGTTGTCAGAATAGTTCTGAACTCTGACAGAGGACCCCAGTCCTGGTAGTTGATTGGCAGAACACTGGCAGTCCTGATTGGTTCACAGCTTCTATTTAAATCAAGCACAAGAACAGGACATTGTCCTGTTCTCCCTGCTTAGGATTGCTTTCCCTGCAATAGCTGCTCTTACTGCCGATCTTCTGGTAACCTGACCCTGGCTGACACACAACTCTCCGATTTCTCCCTGGCCTGCTGCAAACTCTGACCTCCTGTTATCTAACCCGGCCTGAGTCCCGAGCCCTGCTCTGACCACTAGATCAGACCACTCATGTCCCGGTCATGACAGTAGCACACCACTTTGGTGCTGGCAAGTCCACTGTTGGGGTCATGGTAGTGAAGGTTTGTGAGGCAATTAACCCTGTGATTTACACACAGGTGGTTGACATAAGAAATGTGCCTGAAATATTCCCTGGCTTTCAAAGGATGGGGTTCCCAAACTGCACTGCGGTCATAGTTTGCCAGTCAGAATGGGCACGTGAGTTTGTGAACCACAATGGATATCATCACATCATTCTTCAGGGCATGGCTGACCACAGAGGCAGGTTCATAAACACAGAAATGGAAAGCACAGGAAAAGTTCATGATGCAAAGGTTCTGAGGAGATCTGCCATGTACCTGAAGTGGGAAGCGGGGACTTTATTTCCCAACAAATGATCTTCTGCTGAAGATCTGCTACCATCTTCTCTGAGACAGGAGGAGCAGTGCCTCCAGTTCTGAAAGATTCACGTGAACCCCATTCAGCTGAATTTCCTGGGTGCAAAGAGGTAAAAATATGGTAAATCTTAAGGTGGTCTGAGTTACTGCCACAGGACAGCTGAACAAGGGAGGTTTCCTAACTGGGACAGAGACAGTCTCTGCTTGTTTGCTTTAAAAGAAAGTGAATGTACCATATGGGCAGCAATACTCCTTCCCTTTATGGATTAAGGTCCCATTGGGATTATGGCATGGTTAGAATTAAGCACATGCTTAAGTGCTGTGTAGACTCAGAGCCCAGGATGGATAGTTTATAATGTTTGACATTGTGTGTAGTCCTTGTGAGGCTCCCTGGAGCCTTCCTCCCATTGCTAAGAACACTCCAATCTCTGCCCAGCATCTCTCGCTACTTTTAGAAACCCTCCCTTCCCCCCTGCCCCTTTGCAAAAGATTTTCGGATCACAGTTAACAGGACATACTCCCATATATGTCAGGAACCTGCTACCATCAGACAGGCCTCCCCTATTGTAAACTGTAGCCCAGACAGGGTTTGGTAAGGTCGGATGACTTTTTGAATCAGCACTTCATTCCTTCTGATCTAAAATTAGGCTCCTTATCTACAATATAGAAGCTACACTATGATACTTACATAATGACCTGCGTTTGAGAGACTGTTTCAGGGAGGTCAAAGACAAATATGAATGAAAGGAATCTGAAAGAAATCCCCAGATATACTGATTTTTAAGGACATAAACATTTCTACCTACATAGAGGAGATTAGCTATATAAATGGACCCATTTCCACTGAGAAACTGACAGTTCCAAAACTGTTTTCATGAATGGATGTCAAAGGGTTTCAGGTAACAGCTGTTCTGCCTGCTGGTAGCCAGTGTGAGGCAGGGTAAACTTGTTTTTTCAGAAAGCTGTTGACTTGCAAGCTGCCAGAAGCCATTTTAAATATCCATTCTCGGAAACTGTTTCAGAAGGTGAGCACTTGAGTCGAAGCACTTGCCTACCTGCACTCGCGTTAGGGCACTAACCAGCAGGTACCTGGAGTCGAAAGAGGAAAGATACATCTGAAATACTGAGAAATGGTGAGTAACAAGCAGTTTTGCTGAGCGATATTTGGAAATCTGGGATTCTCTGGATAGCACCAGTAGCTTAAGTATTTGAGGAAAATATTCAGCTTGCACATTCCCACCTCATTTGGTGTTGTACAGGATTAACTGCTGCATGTTTATGTTAATACCACAACAGGTGTGTGCCTTCAGAAGTTGTTAACAATGGCAAATTTATATGAACAAGGAGCGTGAAAGGCAGACGATAGCGTCATAAGACAAATATAGTACGGTGTTTTCATATAGCTTTCTATTCCAGAATCTCAAAGTACTTAATGCATAATTATGCCTCACAGCCTTCCTGTAATATAGGTAATTATGGCTGCCAACACCCCAGTACAGGTAGGGAAAATGAAGCACAGATGTTAAGTAAATTGCTCAAGATCCAGTGGAACGGCCAAGGATAGAATTCAACTCTCCTGACTGTCTTCTGCTCTCATCACTAATCAATGCTCCCTCCCTATTGAAAAGGCAGCACTGAGAATAGAAAGTGCTGGAACACATTTACATTTTAATTCAGGTGTGCCACAGCTTGAATAACCCCATTTCCGCTCCCTGAAAGCCTGTCAGCACCAGCAAAGAGGAGAAAACTAACCTTTCTCTTGGCAAATCTCCAGGCACAGATTTCTCAAGCCCAGAGCAGTTCCTGGCAAAAGATGCCTTAGCCAAAGACCTTGTTTAGATGGGAAGTGAGAATATTTCCTGTGCTGACTAACACCATTCACATCATTTTCTCCATTGACTCTGCCACAATGATAGCCCTAAGAAGTGTAGAAATAAACAAGAATACCTCTATCGTTGGACTTTTTGCCCAAAGGGTCACCATAGAATCAGAGTGTTCTCAGACATTATTTCTTAATATTCCCTGTTAGAATATTACTTCCACTTACTTCCCTGGTCCTTCTCGCATGAACAGAGAGCAACAATACCCGAAGTCCAAAGGTGCAAACAATTCGATGTTTATTGGGGTGAACTTCCAGCAAGCATGATTCCAGTTTCCTTCCTTAGTGTCCCCCTTCCCAGCTCTGAAACCACAGAGCCTTACACCTGTGTCCCTGTTCCCATTCCACCCCCCCTTAGCAAAACATGATTCCAATTTCCCCACCCCCATTCCCTGTTCCCATTTCTTCCCCTTACTTTCTGATTGATGGCAGACTATATAGTGACAGGTTTCAGAGTAACAGCCGTGTTAGTCTGTATCCGCAAAAAGAAAAGGAGGACTTGTGGCACCTTAGAGACTAACCAATTTATTTGAACATAAGCTTTTGTGAGCTACAGCTCACTTCATCGTGTTGCATCCCGATGAAGTGAACTGTAGCTCATGAAAGCTTATGCTCAGATAAATTGGTTAGACTATATAGTAAAACTTGAGTTCTGCTTAGCTATACGTTAACCAATCATTTTCCTGAAATTTAACTAACCCATCCTGACATATTGTAACATGATTAGCCAACCAATTATATCCCACCACCTTAATTAGTTTACACCCAGCAAAATTAATTATACAGCAGACAGAAACAATCACAGAACCAGACAGAGACCATGCAAATAAACAATAGCAAAGTGGAAACTATAATGACAAAACAATACAGAAGTGAGGATTTCACAACTACATCTGTAAAGACATAAGGGTTTCCCAGCTGTGTCTATTGATAAGTGAGTTCTTACCGAACAGAAAACTATCAAACTAAACTTCCTTTTACATCCTCTAGGCTCTTCCCTTTCTCTGGAGGCGATAGGCACTATCAGGACAGGACTGTATTCCTACCAGCCCAATATTACCTTATTTCAGTGTGACTTGTTTGGAATGTGAGAATGTGACCGTTCACTTCCCAGCTTATGGCTGGCTCTGCTGCTTAGCCAAAGGCCTTGGCCTAAGAAGAGGGCCTCAGGCTGTCACAGTAAGAGAAGGCCCTTACACCAGCAGACAGTGATTTTGATTCTTTCTTTTATACCTCTATAACTAGCTAAGTGATAAGAATACGCCTAAATTAGAGTATAGGCCTTTACAGACAGGCCTAAATATCTATATCCTAACATTCACCATTAAATATATTTAACAATAATGTTACTTAGACCGCATAGCACTTGACAAAAGTAAAGTATCGCAGTCCCCATTCTATAGATGGGAAACTGAGGCAGAAAGTGCCTTTGCCCAAGGTCAAAAAGCAGTTCAGTGGCAGACCCAGGACTAGCACACAAGTCCCCTGACTGCTGGGCAGTGTCCTAGCTTCTAGACCATACTGCCAACATTACTAGCTCCTGTACATTTAAAACATACCAGTGACAGCTGGGTCCAAACCGAAACCTCAAATATGGACTTTCCTCCAACAAGTCTGGGTGAGGATGTCAAACCAGCCACAAAAATGAACCCCTCCTCCAACCTACATTTCAGAGTGCTGCTGTCAGATTTGAATTCCTGGTCCCAAACCCACCTATTGGTTTTGGTTTTGGGTTGGGTCAAAACCAGATGGGCCCTTCATTGACACTTCAGTAGGAATGTGGCTCAAGATGGCACAAATATCTTGAACAGATGATTGTGAGAGATTTATATCATTTGAAGCCAAGATCTCAAAGGAACTGCTCAAGATCTTGGAACCATCAAGCCACCACACTGGCTCATGTTAGTCCTCTAACCCAAACCTAAAGTTTGGCAGCTGGTGCTCACAAGGCACTTTTTACAGCACATCTACACTATAAACTTAAGTTGATCTATGTTAGGTTGACTTACAGGCACTGCAGCAGTTACTGCGGTGGTTCATGTCCACGCTGTCCTCCCTTCTGTTGGTGGTGTGCGTCCTCACCAGGGGTGCTTCCATTGACTTAAAAGGGGCAGTGGGGGACTGAGAGCCAGGGCTTTCAGCTCCATGCACAGATCCCCACCGGGAGCTGAGCTACCCCACACCTTCAGCTCCCCGCTGGGAACAGGGCATCCACACTGAGCTTCTCGGCTCCCCTCTGGGAACGGGGCAGCCAAATGGACGCCAGGCACAGATTTCCCTGCTGGAAGCCTGGCTCTTTCCGCTCCGGCTCTCAGCTCCTTGCTTCCCGCTGGGAGCATGGCAGCCAACTGGAATCTGGGTGCAGAGCTACCTGATGGACTCAGCCATGCTCCTAGTGGGGAGCAGGGAACCGAGAGCCCGGGGAGGTAGCCGGGCTCCCGGCGGGGAGATCCACGCCAAGTGTCTGGTCAGGTGCCCTGTTCATGGAGGGGAGCAGGAAGCTGAGAAGCCCAGTGTGGCTGTCCCATTCCTGGTGGGGACCAGGGAGCAGAGAGATCAAGGGGGCAGCTGGGCTCTTCATGGGAAAATCCTCACCCAGAGTCCAGTCAGCTGCCATGCTCCCAGCGGGTAGTGGGGAGCCAAGGGCCTGTGTGGCAGCCCGGCTGGGAATGGGGAGCTAGGACTCCAGGGGGGCATCAGGGCTCCTCTTGGGGAGTGGGGAGTCTCAGCAGCAGCCTGAGTCGGGAGCCTGGGTTGCAGCCTGGCTTGGAGTGGAGACTGGGCAGCAGCCCACCTGGGAAGCCGGGAGCCAGCTTTCTTGTCAATTTCTCCAGCAGAATTACAAGAATGACATCCAATAGATGTAAGTAGCGCAGTATCTATCGGGACACTGTGTTGCCCTAACTACACCGACATAAGCCCTATGCCTCTTGTGGAGGTGGAGTTATAATGTCAGTGAAGTAGGGCACTTACACTTGCCGGTAGCAAGGCTGTAGTGTAGACACTGACATAATTAGGTTGACATAAGTTGCTTGTGCAGTGATGGGAGGCGGGGCACAGACACATTCCATTACTGAGGGTGTGGGGTGGGGGCTGACTGAAAAAGTATGATGAGCACTACTGGGTTAGAGGGAAAGAAACCCTGACTGCAGGTCAATATTTAGGTACTGCGTTGCCGAAGGAATATTGATAGCTCTGTGCTCTGACTCATTTTGGATAAAATGCAAAGCAGTTTCAAGAACTGGTTCCATCGCCTACTCCTCTTAAAGCGAGAGATCACATTCCCTCAGTCACCCATCTCACAAAGATCCCGTTGAGCTACCAGCTGCTTTCTTTCAGACACTTGACACTGCCACTTCCTTTTGGCTCCAACTTCCCAGTCTCGTCCTGCAGGCACTAACGCTCCCTCCTGAACAAAGTACCCCCTTTTCACGCAGGTACGACTGGCTGATCGGCTGTTTCTCCTCACAGTCTAGGTTCCATCAATCAGACTGAAACTGAAAAACCATCAGATAACAGTACACCCCATACACACCTATACTTCTGGCCCAAAGACACAAAAATATGACCACAGGGTCTCTTGGCACACCTACCTCAATAAATTCACCAGGGCCCTCCATATTCTGTTGCCCTTGTCTGCTCCCACTCCATCCTAGCCAATAGGCTCCATTTCTCTTAGGATCTCTGAAGCAATGACCAGTTCAGCATCTGTGAACAATGCAGGGCACACTAGATAGTGGCCAAGCGTCCCACGTCAATGTATCCAGCTGAGGCATTCCCATTAACAGATTTTTTTGGGAGGCGGGGGAAATGGAGGTGTTTGGAAGGGGATACAACAATTGACCTCTCCTGTTGTATGTGGTTGGCTGTAGGATTCCATTGTTAAATCTGATTTTATGGTGTCCAGGAAGTTGATGCTGGTGGAGGAGTGTTCCAGAGAGAGTTTAATGGATGGGTGATGGTTGTTGAAGTTGTGGTAGGAATCTATGAAGGAGTTTAAGCCATCTGTCCAGAGAATAAAAATATCATGGATGTATCTCAGGTATATCATTGGTTTTGTGATGCATTTGTCCAGAAATTCTTCTTCAAGGCAGCTGTGGGGGGGCTCCCTGGACCCCGCACATCCAGTCCCACTGTCTGTTGTTTACCCTCTCTTCTCCTCTGGTTGGCAGTGCTTGAGGGAGCTTTGTCAGGGAAGCCACCCATAGGCAGAGGGTAGCTCCTCCTCATCTCTTCCCCTTGCAAGAGGGGAGGATCTGGCCGGCACAAAGACCAGTCTCCCAGGAAGCCCCCAGAGATTCAACTCTAAGGGCTCAGTCTCTCAGAGTCCATTGCCCTTAGCTGGGTTTACCTTCTACCCCTCTTCCTGGGACATATTGCTTTGTTGTCAGTAAGGACGGCTTCAGGAGTGGTGTGTCTCGCAGCTATCTCCTCCTCAGCTGGACTACCTCTGTTACCAGCAGTCTCTGGGTGGAGCAGCTTCTTCCTGTTCACCACTCTTTCCCTCTTTTAAGCTCCCCGCTCTCCAGGCTGAACAAATCTTGCAAGTGCATCTCATTAGCATGGAGCAGGTCCAAAGGAGCCCATGGAACAGACCCAAAGGAGCCCTTCACAATGGCCCATGAAGAGGATGGCATATTGGGGAGCCATTCTAGTACCCAGGGCTGTTCCCGTGGTTTGGACAAAGCGTTTGTTGTTGAATGTAAAATTGTTATGGGAGGATGAACTGGATGAGTTTGGTGATGTGTTTGGGGTGAATAGCAGAGGGTTGTCCATTGTCTTGTAAGTATTTGAGGCAGGCAGTGATGCTGTCATTGTGATGGATGTTGGTGTATAGGGAGGTGACATCCATGGTGACAAGGATGGTGTTCTGAGGGAGGTTGTTGATAATGTTGTGGGGTTTGTGGAGGAAGTCGGTTGTGTCCTAAAGGAAGCTGGCCCTTTGTGTGATGAGTGGTTTGAGAGTGGTTTCTATCAGTCCCGATGTTCCTTCAGTGCCATGGCCAGCAGGGCTGGCTCTACCCTTTTTGCCACCCCAAGCAGTGGGCCCAATTGCCGCCACTGCGAGTGGCTGAAGAAATAGAAGCTGCCGCCGAATTGCCGCGAGCGGCTGAAGAGATAGAAGCTGCTGCAGAGGATTGCCGCCGCTGCAAGCGGCTCAGGATAGAAGCTGCAGCCGAGGGCGGCTGAAGAGAGAGGCTGCTGCAGAACTGGCGCCGCCGTGGAAACGCCCTAACGGACCGCCGCCCCTCTTGCAGACTGCCGCCCCAAGCACCTGCTTGGAACGCTGGTGCCTGGAGCCGGCCCTGATGGCCAGCTATGATGGGTCTGCCTGGGTTCCCTTGTTTGTGTATCTTGGGAAGCATGTGGAAGGTCCCTGGGATGGGTCCGGGAAGTTTGTAGAATTTATCTTGGAGTTGTTAGGGAAGGAATTGATGATATCCTTAAGTTCCTGGGTAAATTGTGGTGAAGGGTCTTCTTTGAGTTCTTTATAGTTGGTGGCGTCAGAGTGTTGGCAGTTAGCCTTGGTAATGGCGTCGTCACAGTGGAGGACTACAATGGTGCCCCCTTCGTCTGCTGCTTTGATCTCTATCTGGTAGTTAGATTTCAGGGACTGTATGGCTATCCTCTCGGCAGTGGAGAGATTATGGTGGATGTGAGTAGACATTCAAAATCTTGTAAGGAAATGGGTGTCTTGCTGAGTTTCTGTGAACCCACCAAGTGACCGAGTTACCCTCTTCTGAACAGAATAGAGCAACTGTTCGATGGGTTTGGTCATGTGGGCAAATTCCCATGTGGATTAAATTGATTCCAGACTTTTTTCTGTTTGTGATATATGATAAGATCAATCCATGTATCCAGAGGAAAAAGGCTAGTACATTAACTCAGCTCCCTATACCCTCTATGGAAAAGCTGGTTTAGTGTACAGTAGTTTTTCCAGTTCGACCTGCTTTTGGAACTATTCCATAGATTCAACTACAGGGCTGCACTTATGTTGTTTTTATGCAGTTAAACCCCTCCAGTTATTTAAGACTCAGAAAGTGAGTGTGTTTCCAAATCAGATTCTAAGATCTGTGAAACAGGGACCATGGCTAGCCATGTGTTAGCATGTGACTTTAGTCTGCAATCAAAAAACAACCTGACTGTACATGCATTGGCATCCTAGAATTTGTTCATAGGCAGCTGGATTCATACAGGACTTAAATTAGCTCAGCTCTTGGAAAACCCCAGTGGGGAAATAAAATTATCTATCACTGGTAATCCACCTAATTAAACATGCTTAACCAGAAATCTTAGACACATCCCAATGAATAAGTGTATTGAAATAAGAGAGCACTTATTCTTTTATAAGTAGCTTATTGACTCTGGAATGTCATAAGAGGAACTTCATAACAAACCTGAGCATAGTCACACAGCAATGGTACCAGTTTCTTGCCTACACCATAATGGGTATAAAAAAGATGTTTGGTGATACAGATACAGATGGTTGGTTATCTTGCATTTCCTATATTTTTGAAGGGGAAGTGATTCATTTTCTTGCAGAAAATGCAAAAATCAGTCAATCTTGCTTGCATTCATTACAGGACATATCACATTTGTAGGATCTTGGCCATTAGAATGTAGATATCAGGACTAGCTCTGTGTGTGTAGAAGTGATCAGCGAACCTCAAAGTTTGCCGTTCAGATTTGGGTAAGGATCCAAAAGCTTATCCAAAGCTTATAAGATGGTTTATCCTCTGAACCCACTTGAGCTTGCAAAATGAGGCAGGAAATCTCATCGGAAGAAGCTCTCTTTCAGATTTCCAGAATCTCTCTCTCAGACAAATCCACAGCTGGTGTAAATAGGTGCCACTCCGCTGAAATCAATTGAACTACATTGATTTTACAGACTAACAAACAGATCCCATAAGCTAAGATAATTTAGATCCTTTCATTCATTTGCTCATGAAACAGTGAAGGATACCACTGAATGTACGCCTATGCCTATTTGCACCAACTGAGGATCAAGCCCTCCCTCTCTTCAGTTCTTCTGCAGCATCTATCATTTTAGCATCTAGAACCTTTGCTTTTGGCCAGAAACAGAAAAACTGCGGCAGTTGCTGCCCTGTCTCCTGGTCCTGTGATGCTGGTGGAGGAGATGAGAACTCTCTCTGAATACAACAAAGCTTTACAAAAGGTTCAGTGCAAATTTGGGTCTGGAATGACTCGAGAGGCTGCTTCACATTCCTGAGCCAGTGCTTTCAACCCATTATCTGCATTAGTCCCACGTGGAGATCCACCTCTAATCTTGTGTGTATGCCCCTGTATACTGCATGGAAAGCATTATCCAGGAGGTAGGCACTTTGCACTGGAAAGTTGCAGGTGGCAAACTGGCAGAAATGGCATATTTGAGTGCTCACTCCACATCCAAGTTCATCAATTGTAAGCAGCGGCCTCTCTGCAATTTAACTCGCAGAACTGGACCTTTAATGTCTACACTGCAACACCCATGGCTGACCCTGGTCAGCTGACATGGGCTTGTGGGACTCAACCTGCAAAGCTATAAATTGCAATGTAGATGTTCAGGCTCAGAGCCCAGACTCTGAGACCTTGTGAGGCCGGAGAGTCCAGGCTCCAGCCTAGGTTGGAATATCTTGTATTGCCCACAACCCAAGCTCTTGAGCCCAAGTCAGCTGACCTGAACCAGCCACAGCTGTGCCGTGAGTCTTTTACTGCAGTGTAGACATACCCAAAATTGCATACAGGTGCAGCTGCCTAATGACACTCAAATGAGTGCAGCAGCTGGGCAGAGAACAATGAACAGGAGACAGATTGGTAGAAGAAGGGGAAAACACCCAGGCTTTTCTTCACTTCTTCCACAAACCCTGTGTATCAGAGTTAGACTAAGCTTTTGGGGGCTGGGAAACAGTCATCTGCAAAGTTACACATTCTGCAAAGCTCCAGGTGCTATATGAATAATAAATGTGCTAAAATCTGACTTGAACTGAATCTTAAATGAATCCACATGTTTCATAGAATCTCTATGGATAGTAATTCCATGCTCTAACAAGAATATAACAGTAGGGATCTATTATCGACCAACTGACCAGGATAGTGATAGTGACGATGAAATGCTAAGGGAGATTAGAGAGGCTATCAAAATAAAGAACTCAATAATAGTGGGGGATTTCAATTATCCCCATATTGACAGGGTACATGTCACCTCAGGAAGAAATGCAGAGACAAAATTTCTTGATACTTTAGCTGACTGCTTCGGGGAGCAGCTGGTACAGGAACCCACAAGGGGAGAAGCAATTCTTGATCTAGTCCTGAGTGGAGCACAGGATCTGGTCCAAGAGGTAACTATAACAGGACTGCTTGGAAATAGTGACCATAATATAATAACATTTAACATTCCTGTGGTGGGAAGAACATCTCAATGGTCCAACACCGTGGCATTTAATTTCGGAAAGGGGAACTATGCAAAAATGAGGAGGTCAGTTAAACAAAAATTAAAAGGTACAGTGACTAGAGTGAAATCCCTGCAAGCTGCATGGACATTTTTCAAAGACACCATTATAGAGGCCCAACTTAAATCTTTACCCCAAATTAAAAAACACAGTAAAAGAACTAAAAAAGAGCCACCGTGGGTTAACAACCATGTAAAAGAAGCAGTGAGAGATAAAAAAGCATCTTCTAAAAAGTAGAAGTCAAATCCTAGTGAGGTAAATAGAAAGGAGCATAAACACTGCCAAATTAAGTGTAAAAATGTAATAAGAAAAGCCAAAAAGGAGTTTGAAGAACAGCTAGCCAAAAACTCCAAAGGTAATAACAAAATGTTTTTTAAGTACATCAGAAGCAGGAAGCCTGCTAAACAACCAGTGGGGCCCCTGGACGATCGAGATACAAAAGGAGCACTTAAAGACGATAAAGAGAAACTAAATGAATTCTTTGCTTCAGTCTTCACAACTGAGGATGTTAGGGAAATTCCCAAACCTGAGCCGGCTTTTGTAGGTGACAAATCTGAGGAATTGTCACAGATTGAAGTGTCACTAGAGGAGGTTTTGGAATTAATTGAGAAACTTAACAGTAACAAGTCACCCAAGAGTTCTGAAAGAACTCAAATGTGAAATTGCGGAACTATTAACGATGGTTTGTAATCTGTTCTTTAAATCAGTTTATGTACCTAATGACTGGAGGATAGCTAATGTAACGCCAATATTTAAAAAGGGCTCTAGAGGTGATCCCAGCAATTACAGACCGGTAAGTCTAATGTCAGTACCGGGCAAATTAGTTGAAACAATAGTAAAGAATAAAATTGTCAGACACATAGAAGAATATAAATTGTTGGGCAAAAGTCGACATGGCTTCTGTAAAGGGAAATCATGTCTTACTAATCTTTTAGAGTTCTTTGAAGGGGTCAACAAACGGGTGGACAAGGGGGATCTAGTGAATATAGTATACTTAGATTTTCAGAAAGCCTTTGACAAGGTCCCTCACAAAAGACTCTTATGTAAATTAAGTTGTCATGGGATAAGAGGGAAGTTACTTTCATAGATCGAGAACTGGTTAAAAAACAGGGAACAAAAGGTAGGAATAAATGGTAAATTTTCAGAATGGAGAGGGGTAACTAGTGGTGTTCCCCAAGGGTCAGTCCTAGCACCAATCCTATTCAACTTATTCATAAATGATCTGGAGAAAGGGGTAAACATTGAGGTGGCAAAGTTTGCAGATGATACTAAACTGCTCAAGATAGTTAAGACCAAAGCAGACTGTGAAGAACTTCAAAAAGATCTCACAAAACTAAGTGATTGGGCAGCAAAATGGCAAATGAAATTTAACGTGGATAAATGTAAAGTAATGCACATTGGAAAAAATAACCCCAACTATACATACAAGAGATAGAGAATAAGATGGAGAATATCTTATTGCCTTTATATAAATCCATGGTACGCCCACATCTTGAATACTGCATACAGATGTGGTCCCCTCAGCTCAAAAAAGATATACTGGCATTAGAAAAGGTTCAGAAAAGGGCAACTTTAAAATGATTAGGGGTTTGGAACGGGTCCCATATGAGGAGAGATTAAAGAGGCTAGGACTTTTCAGCTTGGAAAAGAGGAGATTAAGGGGGGATATGTAAGAGGTATACAAAAATCATGAGTGGTGTGGAGAAAGTGAATAAGGAAAAGTTATTTACTTGTTCCCATGATATAAGAACTAGGTGCCACCAAATGAAATGAATGGGTAGCAGGTTTAAAACAAATAAAAGGAAGTTCTTCTTTACACAGTGCACAGTCAACCTGTGGAACTCCTTGCCTGAGGAGGTTGGGAAGGCTAGGACTATAACAGGTTTTAAAAGAGAACTGGATAAATTCATGGAGGTTAAGTCCATTAATGGCTATTAGCCAGGATGGATAAGGAATGGTGATCCTAGCCTCTGTTTGTCAGAGGGTGGAGATGGATGGCAGGAGAGAGATCACTTGATCATTACCTCAAGTATCAGAGGGGTAGCTGTGTTAGTCTGGATCTGTAAAAGTGGCAAAGAGTCATGTTGCACCTTATAGACTAACAGACGTATTGGAGCATAAGCTTTCATGGGTGAATACCCACTTTGTCGGATGATCATTACCTGTTAGGTTCACTCCCTCTGGGGCACCTGGCATTGGCCACTGTTGGTAGACATGATACTGGGCTGGATGGACCTTTGGTCTGACCCAGTGTGGCCATTCTTATAATAGAATCATAGAATATCAGGGTTGGAAGGGACCTCAGGAGGTCATCTAGTCCAACCCTCTCCTCAAAGCAGGACCAATCCCCAATTTTTGCCCCAGATCCCTAAATGGCCCCCTCAAGGATTGAAATCACAACCCTGGGTTTTGCAGGCCAATGCTCAAACCACTGAGCTATATCCCCCCCAAGCACATTAGTCCTTTCTGGTGGCCTGTCATGGTACTCAGACCAAAAGCATTGTTGTCTGCCCCCAGCCCCTCATGGCTTCCTCTGAGCAAAGTGGGATGGAGGGAGGGGGCACAAAACTGGCAACAATAACTGTCATAGCCCATTCCTCCTCCATCCATTTCCTTCTGCTTGCATGTAGAACAGGACAGACAGAGGTGTGAAACAGCAGGAGACCCCATCTGGCAGGGCCAGAGGATCACGTCAGGCCAAAGGACAGAGCATGGGGACTCCAGGTCTTCCCCACTTCAAGAAGTCTCCAATTGGGTTGGTGCTTAGGAAAGCGGAAAAGCAACAAATGGATGTTATTAATCCCCTTGAGCACCCATCTGCCTTTCCCCCCTTGTTCCTCCTATGGGGCTTAATATACCTTCAGCCACCTCTCAGCTGTACCTCCTTTAGTCCTAAAGTTACCTACATTCCACACAAGGATCGCGTCCACCTACATTTGGAGGATAGATCCATGAATGACTATTAGCCAAGGTGGTCAGGGATGCAACTCTGTGCTCTGGGTGTCCCTAGCCTCTGATTGCCAGAAACTGGGACTAGACAATAGGGGATGGATCTCTCGATAACTGCCCTGTTTGGTTCCCTCTGGAGCATCTGGCATTGGTCACTGTTGGGTGACAGGATAGTGGGCTAGATGGACCATTGGTCTGACTCTTTCTTATCTTCTTCTGTACAAATTTGGTGCCACCTATTTAAGTTTATTTATCCCAACAATGTAGAATCCTGAGGCTGAGGTGGAGAGTGGAGAGTCATTTACACTGGGGATGGGGTGGGGATGACCCCAAATCGTAAGTTTCCTGCATAGATGGTATTGTTACATGTAAGGGGATACCAGCTCGATATGAAGTTCTCCTGGAATTATCTTCTCTATCAGCTGAGTGCCTTTGGTGCTCGCTGGACCCTTCTCTGCTCCGGGGCCCTGAAGATACGCACAACACTGTGAGAAAGTTGGGGGCCTGTTTTCCCAGCATGGGGCCCTGGACTGAGGAAGGGAGAAACTAACCAAACTATCTTTCCCGTCTGGACTCCCGCTTGCTGGGGAACGGCGTATGATGGGGCCCCATCGCCGCCCAAAGGTGCAGGGGGCGTGCGGGGCCAGCCACCCCCCAGGGAGCGGCAGAGGGGCCCCGCGGGCGGCTGCCCGCTGTTCTCTGCGGACAGGGTTATTTTTAGCCTAGTGCATCACTGTGATTTTCATCCCAAGGAAGATTTCTTATTTCTGAAACCTTTAATGTGATATTTTACATGGAACAGGATGAACAAAAAATGCCATTGAATGTTTTGAAAATTGTCCACTGCCTACCTTGGTAGCAATGGCAGGCAGGTGGGGGCACTGGGAAACCACTTACCCAGAAACTCACAGGTTTCAGAGTAACAGCCGTGTTAGTCTGTATTCGCAAAAAGAAAAGGAGTACTTGTGGACCTTAGAGACTAACCAATTTATTTGAGCATAAGCTTTCGTGAGCTACAGCTCACTTCATCGGATGCATACTGTGGAAAGTGTAGAAGATCTTTTTATATACACACAACGCATGAAAAAATACCTCCTCCCACCCCACTCTCCTGCTGGTAATAGCTTATCTAAAGTGATCACTCTCCTTACAATGTGTATGATAATCAAGTGGGCCATTTCCAGCACAAAACCATGCTTTGTGTGTATATAAAAAGATCTTCTACACTTTCCACAGTATGCATCCGATGAAGTGAGCTGTAGCTCACCAAAGCTTATGCTCAGATAAATTGGTTAGTCTCTAAGGTGCCACAAGTCCTCCTTTTCTTTTTACCCAGCAACTGTGAACTCTGGTGGTTGAGCGGAATCAGCATGTCCCAAGAGAAAGCACAGTAGGGCATGAAACCAGCCCGTGCACGTGGACCATGTAATTCCTTTTGCGGGAGAGAGGGTTCGTTTGTTTTTGTTTTAAGTTACTATGTAACTATTTGGGGAGGGAGCCATGGAGAAAGGGAGGCCGATGCTGGAGGGAGACGGACATCGTTCCACAGGGATATCGCCCATAAGGGACCCTAGCAAGGCAGGGAGGAAGGAGCTTTGGCTGTGTCTTGAGTGGGAATTTACACCGAGCGATGACAGCCTTGTGGCTAGGATATCACAACCAATTGCCCAGCGGATCAATCAGAATTCCGCTTTGGACAATCCGCGGCGATGACCTCACGGGGAGTATTGACCAATCCGTTTTGCCAGGTCCCCTCCTGTGTGGTACGCTCCGGTGCCTTGCAAGTGAGGATGAGAGTTTCGGGCAGCCGCCGGAGCCCAGCCCTGCTCCTGTCATGCAGCCCCACCTCCTGGCCTCTGCCCCGCGAGCCCCCGCTCCCCGGCGCGCGGAAATTCCGGGCTCCCCCTTCCCGCACCCCTCCGCTCTGGCCCAGCTGCGGGCGGAGTTCCCCAGCCAGTGGCCCGGTCCGCCCCCGCCCCCCATGCGCTGCTCGCTATATAGCCGCAGCACCGAGCTCCTCCAGCAGCGGTGGAGCAGAGTCACCCGCGGCAGGAGCGAGCGCGCGCGCCAGAGCCCCGCGAGCCAGCCTGGGACTGCAGGACAGAGTAAGTCACCCAGCGCGCCTTGTGCCTTCCAGCTGATCTAGCCCCCACTAGTGGGGTCGGGGTCTTCTCCAGGGTGCCCGGGCTCCAGCAATATTCAGGGCCCGGGGGCCCGGCTCCAACAATGTTTGGGGCCGGGTCTCCCCGCCTGCCGCCGCTCCCCCGGATGTCCCCTGGCCCCCACTTGCTGCCCCCGCTCACCTGCCCTGGCCCCGGAGCCTGCAGCTCACGCTGACTCTGCTCTGCCGGCTCCCCGCATCAACTGCTACCGTAGGGTCCTAGTGCCGCCCTTCACTAGTGGCAGGGCAGGCTGCCCTTCAGCTGTCCTTCTGCCCTAGCCCTGAGCCTCTCCAACGCCCCAAACCCCTCATCCCCAGCCAGAGCCCTCATCCCCCCACACCCTAATCCTCTGTCGCAGCCCTGAGCCCCTCCCAAACCCCTCATCCCCAGCCCCACAGCCCTCACCCCTGCACCTCCTTCTGCCCCCAAACTCCCTCCCAGAGCCTGCACCCCTGGCCCAGCCCGGAGCCTGCATCCAGCACCCAAACTCCCTCCCAGAGCCTGCACCCTGCACCCCTCCTGCACCCTAATCCCCAGGGATCCAACATGGGGCTCCAGATGGATTTTAGCAGTTTTGGTCCCGACTCTCAAATCATGCTAGGGAGAAAACAGTTCCTTCTAGTTCACTCCAAAAATCTGAACTGGTCCTGCCCTGCCGCATCGCAGCCCAATAACACTGGAAAGACATCCGGTGCCTGGATTCTGCCAGTTTTTATCCACAAAGGCCAGTTACGGTATTGCTGTATACTTCTGGACATACGCCAACACCTTGAACCTACCCCCTGATATTTTAGTCCCCTTTTGAAGGTGCAAAGGTAACTCCCATCCTGGAATTGCTCTACTTGGAGAGCCCATCTCACCCCAGAACATCTCCTATCTTGTGGAATCCCACCATATACCTAGGAAGTGATCCCTTCATCCCCTGCAATGGTTATCGGAGCAGTTAAGTGGATGATGTTTTCAACTCCAGCGTTAACTATCTTCTTAATGTTTGTAGAGAGGGCGTCTCCTTGATGCTGTTTAATGATCCTTTGATTAATGCATATGACTGAAAGTCACATCTGGTTCTGTTTCATCGTGCCCATGGAGAAATGGGGCACACATTTTATGGTCCAATGTTAAGAAATACTCATCACCCAGCAGCTCCTCTGGGATTCTCAATTAAGAGCTCAGCTCTTTTGAAAGTCTGGTCCCTTCATGTAAGGGTATGTCTTCAGTACCCACTGGATCAGCGGGCAGTGATTGATCCAGCAGGGATAGATTTATCGTGTCTAGTATAGATCGATTTCCCCCCCTTGGATAGCTGCTTCCAAGAGCTAAATTTTTTTGCAACAGGGTGAGCGATCCAGGCAAGGAAGATGCTGTGTAAGAACAAAGTATCGTTAGAACTCCATGTCTACATTAGAAGTTGCCTGTATCCTTCTCCCATTCTCTTTGTTTATTTCTTTTAATAAAAAGAAAAGGAGTACTTGTGGCACTTTAGAGACTAACAAATTTATTTGAGCATAAGCTTTGTGAGCTACAGCTCAGAATAAGTTTAGACAATGTTTCTAACTACATACTGAAGGAATGTCATGCAGATACACTAAGGAAGCTGTGTAGAAAAATAAAATGAATAATAATTTACCTTCTGCACACACACTGGTATTATTTATATAGAGTACTGAGTTATGGCAGGAGCCCAAAGTAAATCCATTACAGAAACCAATTTTTAAACAGCTAGCCAGTTGGCTAATATCCTGGGTCCAGATGGTGCTCACCGATATACATGTGCCTCTCCCACTAATGTCAATGGATTTGTGTTCAGGTCTGAGAGCACAATAATAGACTAGACACAATAAATCGATCTCCACCTGCCGAGCCAGACAGAAATCGATCCCTGCTGGATCGATCGCTGCCCGCCGATCCGGGCAGAAAGGGAGGTAGAAGAAATTTCAGCTACTACACTTTCCTGAGTCCCCTGGTACATTTTATGATTAATTTTTCTCCCCAATGCTTTTTGAAAAATCCTCATTAACAAGAGAAAGTGACTTAGATGCCTTAGTCACATACGGAAAAAATTTCAAAAGCACTTAAGTTCTATTTTCAGAGGTGATTTAGGAGCCCAAATCATTGGGACTTGCTCTCCTAAGTGCCTATGTCGCTTTTGAAAATAGGACTTAAGCACTTTGAGAACTTTACCCACAAGCTCCAATTCTGCAGTGAGATATGTGACACCTGCCATTTTGGTCGACATCAGGAAATGATCTGGGGACTTCCAGAGCTCAAGATTCCTAACTGGAACTGAGCAGATAAGTGATTTTTGGCTCGGTTGCGGAACCAAAAAATCCTGGGGGAAAAAATTAGGTTCGTTTCATATCAAAACTAGATGTTTCAGTTTTTCTGTTTCTGAGCAGATGGTCATTCCCAAATGTCACTTCAGTGAGAAAGTGTTGAAATGAACCATTTCAACTTTTCTTCTCCCCCCCAACTGAGTTTTTAATTCTGTTGAAACTATTTGCTGAGTTTGATCTGACTTTGCAAATAGTTTGGGTTGCCTCAAAACTGCATTTTTTCAGTAAATATATTAGTTACTGGAAAAGAATGTCACCCAGTTGTACTCACATCCTCTGTGGATCAGCAGATTTGGGGACCTGTAACACACACTCTCCAGGGGGTTGCACAGAGGTAAACAGACCCCTGTCCCTCTATGGAGCCCCATTGGAAGTTGACAGGAATACTTGCATGCTAAAACTTACATGTGTAAGTGCTTGTGAGATCGGGATCTGTCTACACTGCAGCAGTCAGCGAGCCTCCCAGCACAAGTAGACAGATGCACGCTAGCAGGACTTAAGCTAGCATGCTAATAGTAGTTGTCTGGCTATTGCGGTTTAGGCAGCAGCACGGGCTCCCAAGCCCACCTGAGCCCCTGGCTCTGAGTGTGGGTGGCTAGCGTGAGTCTGTGCCAGAACCACAACATGTACACTGAGCGTGCTAGTGTAACCCACACACCTTCTGGGTGTGGTGTTCATCCCATCTAGTGGCACTGAGACCCCTTAGAGAGAGAGAGTTAAATGAGTCTGCTCCACAGCCTTAGTTCAGAGCCAGCTGGCTTTTAGCTCATACACTAAGTTCCAGATGTCTCCGGTTCGATACTGCCTGCCGCCAACTGGGATCTGTTGGTGTTACTCTAGCTCAAACCACACTAGTGCCCATCTGTCTACTGGGGCTGGGAGGCTCCCTCCCAGCTGTAGTGTAGGTAATGAGCTAAGAGGTTATATTATAGGGGGGAAGTGAAACTGACTATACACAAAGTGCTGTTATATGCACAAAGGAAGCAGACAAATTGGATGGGATTTTCAAAAATGCTCAGCATTACTTTGACTCTGCTCCCACTAGAATTCATGGTAAAACTGATTTTGAGTTCAGGGGAAGCAGAGTCAGGCCAATGTTGAGTCTTTTTTTTTTTTTTTAATCCAACCTTCGTTGCAATGGAACAGAAAGTTGGTAGACAGCTTTTCAAAAGAGCTCAGCACCCAGCATGCTGAATTCTTCTCAAAGTGTCATGTGGCACTTGTATGTAAAACATGTCAGAGGTGTCTGCAGTGTTGTTGGTCCCAGGATATGAGAGACAACGTAAGTGAGGTAATAAATCTTGTTGGTCCAATGAAAGATATTATCTTACCTACCTTATCTCAGGCACATTTCAGACAGAAGGATACTAAGGCTGATGATGTCTCTTTTAAAGCCCAGAGTGTAGCAATATGGATTTGATAAATATGGTAGAGGTTAGAGGCACTGGGAAATTAATGCCCAGGCCAACTCACGAGAGAGGTCTTCAAACAAAAGCCTAACAAGATCCAATGGTTGGAAGATGTAGCTAGACAATTTCAGACTGGAAATAAGGAGCTAAGTTTTCACAGTGAGGGTAATTAACCACTGGAACAATTTACCCAGGATTGTGGTGGATTCTCCATCACTGAAAATTTCTTAATGAAGATTGGTGAGTATTTTTCTAAAAGATGCTTTAGTTCAAGCAAGAATTAATTCAAGGAAGTTCTATGGCCTATGCTATGCAGGAGGTCAGACTAGATCAGTGGTTTTCAACCAGAAGTACGCATACCCCTGGGGATACGCAGAGGTCTTCCAGAGGGTACATCACTTATCTAGATATTTGCCTAGTTTTACAACAGGCTACATAAAAAGTATGAGCAAAGTCCGTAAAAACTAAAATTTCATACAGACAATGACTTGTTTATACTGCTCTATATACTATACACTGAAATGTAAGTATGATATTTAATATTTGATTTAATGAGAAAGTAAGCTGTTTTTCAGTATTAGTGTACTCTGACACTTTTGTATTTTTATGTCTGATTTTGTAAGCAAGTAGGTTTTAAATGAAGTCAAACTTGGGAGTACGCAAGACAAATCAGACTCCTGGAAAGGTTGAGAGTCACTGGACTAGATGGTCACAATGGTCCCTTCTGGCCTTAGACTCTATGAATCGTTGGTGGTGGCTTCTAACGAAGCCGTGAAATCAGGTCTGAAGCTGTAGAGCTGGTCAACACTCAGGTTTGGCACCAATTTAACTAAAATCAATAGAAAAAGCAGTTTAGATGAAGGCTCGTTTACATGAGACTGGTTTCAGAGTAACAGCCGTGTTAGTCGGTATTCGCAAAAAGAAAAGGAGTACTTGTGGCACCTTAGAGACTAACCAATTTATTTGAGCATAAGCTTTCGTGAGCTACAGCTCACTTCATCGGATGCATACTGTGGAAAGTGTAGAAGATCTTTTTAAACACACAAAGCATGAAGAAATGGGTGTTTACCACTACAAAAGGTTTTCTCTCCCCCCACCCCACTCTCCTGCTGGTAATAGCTTATCTAAAGTGATCACTCTCCTTACAATGTGTATGATAATCAAGGTGGGCCATTTCCAGCACAAATCCAGGGTTTAACAAGAACGTCCGGGGGGGGGGGGGCATAGGAAAAAACAAGGGGAAATAGGTTACCTTGCATAATGACTTAGCCACTCCTAAGCCTAAGTTAATTGTATCCAATTTGCAAATGAATTCCAATTCAACAGTCTCTCGTGGGAGTCTGGTTTTGAAGTTTTTTTGTTGTAATATCGCAACTTTCATGTCTGTAATCGCGTGAGAGTCTGGTCACGCGATTACAGACATGAAAGTTGCGATATTACAACAAAAAAACTTCAAAACCAGACTCCCGTGAGAGACTGTTGAATTGGAATTCATTTGCAAATTGGATACAATTAACTTAGGCTTGGGAGTGGCTAAGTCATTATGCAAGGTAACCTATTTCCCCTTGTTTTTTCCTATGCCCCCCCCCCCCGGACGTTCTTGTTAAACCCTGGATTTGTGCTGGAAATGGCCCACCTTGATTATCATACACATTGTAAGGAGAGTGATCACTTTAGATAAGCTATTACCAGCAGGAGAGTGGGGTGGGGGGAGAGAAAACCTTTTGTAGTGGTAAACACCCATTTCTTCATGCTTTGTGTGTATATAAATCTCCTCACTGTATTTTCCACTTTATGCATCCGATGAAGTGAGCTGTAGCTCACGAAAGCTTATGCTCAAATAAATTGGTTAGTCTCTAAGGTGCCACAAGTACTCCTTTTCTTTTTACATGAGACTGTTTCACCAATTTAATTTAAGGTGAAAATCCAGTGAAAAAGGATTATTTTGGTTTAATAGTGGCTTACTTTGGTTTAAATCCATTAGGAACAGGATTAAGGTAAATAAGAGCATCTGTACAGCTTTTCCACCAGTTAAATTTTTTTTTTTTAAATCAATATCGTTAAACTGGTGCAATTTTCTCACGTAGACAAGACTTAAGCTGGTTTGAAGGGAAACCAGCTATACTCGTATAAACACTCTTATATTGGTAACTGCACCAACACTAGGGGATTGCACTGATTTAATTGTAACTGATTTTCTACTGATTTAGTTACATTGGTCAATATTCAGTTTTTGCACCAGCCCTTGACATGAATTCCTTAAAGTCAGGACTGTAAAGGAAAATGTAGATAGTCAGCAGAGTTTACTGTTGTAACTTATCTTGGGTTTCTGAACTCCTGTAGAATAGAGGTAAATGGATTTCTTTAAACAACAGAGATGCCATAAATCTCATCAAGCCTGTATCATCAATAGGCTGGAAGTAAACATGAAAATAAGACAAATTTGTGACAATACTTGCAGGCACCAATGTGGGAGGGGGGAAATAAGAAGGGGAGAGAGCCAAAAGAATCTTATAAGAAAACAAATCTTGCAGGCTTATTTTTCTGCTTACTAAGTCCTTTCTCTGGTTTGCCAGGGCTCATCCTAAATAAATGTGCTATAATAGCCATATGGCAGGAGTCAGATTACTAGTTTTCTGAAGGTTCTGTGTTTGTTTGGGTTGTTTTTTGGCAAGATAAAAGTGGTATAAGAGCCCTTTCCATGTGGTGTCCAGATCTTCAGAGTTTGTCCTCCGAGATCTATTTCAAGCATTTCCCCTGCCCTCCACTCACAACACACCACACCTCTTCCACTCCCCAAAACCTCAGTGTTGCTACGTTTCAGGAGCTGAGAAGTCTGAGGAACACAAAGCTATTTGCACAATCCAGAGAATCCAAACACTTTGATGATCAGTTGACTGTGTTCCTCAGCCACTAACACCAGTCAATAGCAATATTGATCCTAACCTTATTGTTACTTCATATGGAAAGGCAGAGGGTTCCATTTATGCTCCCGACTGTGATTCTGGCTATGATGGACCAAGTCAGAAATAATTATGCCCATGGATGTTTCCACGCATCACTGGGGCACCTTTTGAAATGGTGCCACTTGGAGATCTCTGTTACTAATGAAGTGGAGTCTATCTAGATTGCATGCTTCTAAGGGAAGTGGCATCAATTGCTGATTCCTGGGGTGGGAGAGAAGTTTGCTCCATTTCAGGGAAATGATTCAGTATTTCAGAACTTCTGTAGGTCGCTGGCTTTAGCCAGGAGGAGCTATAATACCACCAAATGCCACCTCACTGTTATACAATGCTTTTCAGCAGTGGACCTCTAACTGCTTTGCTAAAGAGGGAAACTGAGACACAGAGAGGAGAACTGACTTGCCCCAAGTTACCCCCAAACCAGTGGCAGAGCCAGGAACAGAACCCAAGTCTCCTAATGCCTAGTCTTGTGATATAGCCATTAATTTACACAGCTTCCCTTTGGTAAAGTGCAGTCAGGTGAAGTGTAACTGTGGTGCTGTATTTACTGAGCAGGGAAAACCAAACTACAGTGGAGAAGCAGGTGACAGTGTTCAGAGGCTCTTGGCTTGTCTGTTTAGCCTGGGGTAGGGGAGAGTGGAGTGGCCTGCATTCCAAGTTCACACAGGTGGCTGAGATGCCTTGGGGATTCCGGCAGCATAAATGAATGCAAAATCACTAAGAGCTGCACATTTTGATAACGACTGGGACTAGTGAAAGAGTCAAACATAATTGACTGTGCCCCCTAGCACTAAACAGTATTTACAAGTTTAGGGTAGACCTAGTTCTTGATATTTAATTACTTTTGTAATAATCATTTAGCCTTTTATAATCTTTAAAATCCCTGTATTTATATGGTTTA
This sequence comes from Lepidochelys olivacea, assembly GCF_965140295.1. Classification (NCBI taxonomy): domain Eukaryota; kingdom Metazoa; phylum Chordata; order Testudines; family Cheloniidae; genus Lepidochelys; species Lepidochelys olivacea. The sequence continues at coordinate 108,771,259 of NC_140416.1, forward strand.
TTCTGTATCACCCACTGCTGAAATGCAGCCCTCTGGGATAGAAGGCTGGAGCCGTAGGACTTTCCATTGTTTTGGTTTTTAACTTGGGCTTGTGCCCTTTTATGTTTGTTTATTATTTGTTGATTAGGTTTTTAAATTTTGCTTTTTTTTTTAACCTTAGAAATATCAGGAACATCAAGTCTGGTTCTCTCTGGAGGACTTGTTTATTGTCAGAACATTTTTCAGAGTAACAGCCGTGTTAGTCTGTATTCACAAAAAGAAAAGGAGTACTTGTGGCACCTTAGAGACTAACCAATTTATTTGAGCATGAGCTTTCGTGAGCTACAGCTCACTTCATCGGAACATTCTGCATGTTAGACCAAGCCCTTTAATTGAAGGACTGGAGAACTGCTAAATGTTTTCACAAGTCCACCCTTTATCCAAAATGCTGATTTGTCATTGAAGTTAAATATGTTATACAACCAAAGCTGTAGTCATTCTGACTACAAACTGTTCTCACATTTCCCTCTCTAGCCTTGTAATGCCATTTTGCTAGTTCTCAGCCCTCCGAGACAAAAGCAAGGTTTATTGTTGTCAAAACAAGTAAAATTATCTTCAAAATCTACCTTTCAAGTCTTCATCAAAACAATAAAAGTATAAGCCCCATTTTTTAATTTGCATGTCACCTTTGAGGACAGCAAATGGAGAAATGTCTTTATCCATTTAAAACAAGAGGACAGCTTGCTTGGAATGCCAGATGGGAGTGAGGTTACTCCTAACTAATTCTGCAGTTGAACAAACAGAAAAATACGTGTGTGTAAACCATATTTGTTCCTGATCTCATAGGAGGTATTAATTTGGCCCAGCAGATCTAGATACAAAGAAGTCTTTGTTCTGGAAAACAGAGAATAGGACAATAGCCTTCTGATAATATAACCACTGGGCATCTGTCTAGATTCTCTATTACAATGGCATCCTTTGAAATAAATGACAAATGAAAGGGGAAGATGTCTTACACCATAAAAACCATAAAATTGGAGTTGATGTACCTTATTGAGTCTAGCTATAGTGAATTGCAATGGTTATTTACCAAAAAATAAAAATTAAAAAAAATCCCCACGTTTCTTTTGATTCTAGAAGAGGAAATTGTATCTATTGTTTAAAGTCATAATTAGTATTATGTTAGCGATAATGACAACATCCTTAAGAGCCTGAGCATCAGACTTCCCATTTTCTCTCACTGTGTGAGTGATGCCACAACTGTCATGAAGACTGATTTGAAAGAACTCCTGTTCCAGCCCTCTGTTTCTGGCCATTGTGATGACATTCCTGCTGGCAGAAGAATCGGCAGATCTGCCCCTAGGATTTCCTAGAGTCATTCACTTATTCCTGTTCATTTGGAATGCTGCTCACCCGGCTTTAACTTTTAGCAAACCTTTGTGGTCACTTGCAAATGAATGAACCTGTTAAACAAGGTGTGCCTGGTAATTTTCATAAGCCAATTATCTTGGGTTGATTTCTGCATGTGTAGACTGGCAGTGGCACTGAATATAGCCAATGGGTTTTTTTCATTAATAAAATTATCATGTTTCTCGCATTCTCTAAAAGCAACCTGCATTATTTCTTCCAAATCCTGAATCTCGCCCCAGAGGTCAAAGCAGAGAAGGAATACTCCTCTGTAAAACCGAATGCTGTAAAGCTGCCCTTTCCCAAGTGCCTGTGAGTCATAAGCTTGTGTCATACAGTCACAGCAATCAATTTGACGTTCTAGAATAGTTATTTTTGGATGATGACAATGTCAGTTATCAGAATCAAAACAAAGCCATATTCTTCCAATTGACGTCCCTACACGTCAGTGCTTGTATCAATAGAAGCTGCATGTAGGGGGGTGATTACGCATATATCCAAGTATGTGGCCCTAAATCTTACAGCATAAACTGAAGAAGAGCATTGGGAGGGCTTGATATTATACGTTCATTTGTTAAGGGTGTGGTCTTAGGCAAATTCTTCCCCCACTTCTAACCATGCAGCTGCCCACTGTTCTGATGCTACAGTTTCACAGCATCACAGATGAAAAGTGGCCAGTCTGCCTATAGCAATGCATTAGCCATAACCTGCATGAGAGCCAAAGAGTGGTGTTGGTGGCAAGGGCTAGAAACTTAGCATTGGTTTGGGTTGCTGGTTTTTTTTAACTAATTATTTGTATTGCAGTAGTGTCTAGGAGCCCCAGTCAGGGACAAGGAACTTATTGTGCTAGGTGCTATACAAAAAGTTGATGGCTTTGGTGCCTCATTCACCAGAGAATGCTTCCTACTCACTGGTAGGGAGTGGATTTTTCAAATACTGGATATTTTACAGTACCAGACATTGCAGTGCTGATTCCAGTACCACTGGAAATTCCTGTATGGTTAGGGACCTGCCTATCTCAAGAAACTCCCCCTTTTCCCTGCCATAGGAGGATTCTCTCACTGTAGAAAATCCGAGTTGAATTTGCTTCCCATGCTATTTCAAGCTAGTGCCTGGAGGTCAGCATTTGTGCTATGTAAGGCCCATCTCTTCTGAGGGGGTGGGAGCTAGAGATTTGGTTTATTTGTGTGGGAATTTGACAACAGCCAAGCTGTATCTTTTTAGAGACTGTCACTGCACCAAGAGGCTTGCTGGAATGGAGGTCTTTTACATTCCAGAATACACTGAAAAGGGACCAAAATAGTCTATAGTGCATCAGTCATTGCAGGGATGGATCCTGCTCTGTTTGGACAGCATAGAGTACAAAGGGACCCTGACTCTGACCGGGGTCTTTGGTATTTAAGGGAGACTAGTAATAAATATTATCCTAATGCGGGAGAATTCATGCCCTGCAGACATTAATATTACTTGATAAGATTTTTTTCCCAGTACGTGCCTGAGTCTCCTATACATTATAAATGGGATTTTCAAAAAGCTCTCAACATGGGCTGAAGTCAGAGAGTTTTACTATTGACTTAATTGGGAGCAAAGTTGAACCTATCCCCGACTTCCCCCAACAAATGCATTTGCACACCTAGCTTGTCTGATTTTTATGATTGTGCTTACAAATCAGGTAACTGCATGTGCAAGCTGCCAGTGGCAACTGGTGTGTACCATCAAGAACAGATGTGCATGCATTTCTTTCTTCATAGAGATTAGAAGCAGGCCCAGATTAGGTGCAGGACTGGGCCCCAGGTGTCCCTATATTACAGACTGTGTGTACTAACCTCACTGAGTTCCTTGTTTCCACCACACTCTGGTGGAAAGACATGTACTTATGTATTTATACAGACTCCTGAAGATTTCCAATAAAGACAGCTCTGAATCATTGCTTTCAGGTTCCACAGGAGTAAATCCACCCACTTCGGTGTTATTAATGTCAACAAAGGTGTTGTCTTGGGCCCTATCTAATGTTCTGCAGATTGCCTGCTTCAATGCTCCCCCGCCTGGCGCATTCTTGGGCCATGTGCTCTAACTCTCTCAGTGCAGTCCACACATGTTTAACAGCAGATTACAGTAGCAATTTTCATTTAGGGGAATAGGCCTTAACTTTGTGTCACTGACGTGTTTGTTTGTTTTTTGTTTTTTATGCAAGCATTTGGACCTGACAACTCCTTACTCTAATTTACAGGCTTAAAAAAAGATGATAAAAATGATGCACTTTTTCAACAGCAGTCCTTTTGGGATGGATAAGATTTCTAAGGACTGCGTCACTGGAGTAAAGCTGCCTGGAAAACCTTCCACATCATCAGAATCCGAACCAGATATTGTGTCTATTGAATCAGCTGTGGAAGAGACCCAGCCAAAAGATCAGATGAAAACTGAAAGCCAAGGACAAGATTCTGCTCTCGGAGACTCACATGAACCTTCCACTGAAGCCAATGAGAGCTGTCCTCATTCATCTGAGTGCAGAGATAGTCCCAAAAAGAAAAAGAAGGGAATAAAGGGAAAACTAAAAGATGCCTTTTCCAATTTTTGGGGTGGTCAGAAGATAGAGAATCTAATAGAAAACGATGGAGTATTGACAGGTACAGTATGCCAGTTCTATCTACATATATGGCCACCCCACATCATTAGTGTATTTTATCCGCACAGTGCCCCTCAGGGGTGGGGAAGTATTATCCCCTTTTTACAGGTGAGGAATGGAGGCATAGGTCAGATTAAGTGACTTCCACTAGATTTCCTGTGAAGTCTGTGGTTGAGGCAGGAATTGGACCAAGGTCTCCCAAATCCACTAGACTATCCCTTCCTCCTTTTAAGCAATTAGTGTTGGGTAGTCTATCTCCAATGTAAATGTCCAACCCTGGTACAGATAACAAACAGGCTTGGCAAAATATGTGTGCGTCTGACCACCAGGATATATGTCTGGAGGCCAAGCAGGTAGGCTGGCCATTCTAGCATCCATACAGCCTCGAGGCTAGCTGGAAACCACCTGTTGTCAGCTGTTACTGGAAGCCACACCATCCCCAAAGCCAGGCTTCTGTAATGGATGTTGTAGCACTGGACAATGATGATTGACCTTTACTGGGAGGGGTATTCTAACATAGCGGCCTCTCCTGTCCAGAGTATAGTGCTTGAAGGAGGATTGGACACTTTGATGCTTACCTACTAGCACCAAGTATTTATATTCTCAGGGTTTGTCTATATGAACACTTAGTTTGTGGTGAGCTAGGGTGTAAATCTACCCCACACTAGCCTGCCATGTATGAAGTGTCTGTCTGCGTGGACCTTGCTAGTGTGCACTGTAAATTCCTTAATGCACATGCATTTTGACTTACCCCGCTTTGAAACGAGTGTCGATTCAAGCACATCCTGGAATTTTTAGTGTGCAGCAGCAGGGTCCACATGGACACTTAGTGCGCAGCAGCAGGAGAGATTTATACCTCAGCTTGCTGCACGCTCAGAGTTCTTGCAGACCAGCCTCAGGCATGGCATGGGATGAAAAATCAGTTTTCCCTGCGGTTTTTTGTTCTAGTGTCTGGCTCTTGGTACAACAGCGAGTACTAACAGCTGGACACTAGATTCTGTGTACTTGCCAACTGTTTCTATCCTTCTGATCCACAATCCTAGTGGAAATCTAAGTTCAGGAGCAACAACAGTTTGAATTTTTCTCTAATATTGGGACTTCATGTGCCAGGTTTTTTAGTTACTGTTGTATTCTGTTTGCTTATACTCGTTCTTCAAATGTCTTAGTATGCCCGTGATCCATGTGTCGAATTCCCAGTGACATCACTGGGTGTGACATGACTGGAATGAGCAGATTGCCTTCACTATTGGTCAGGGGTACTATTAATGGCCTTTGAATGATTTGTAGTCTTTCTGGTGACTAAGGTTTTGACATTTGTTCCCTCCAAAGTGATCTTTGAGGAGCAAGCGGACACGGGTGAGACCTGAGGATGTATTGTCTCGTTTCCACTCCTCCCCATCCCTTACACACACACACACACACTTTACAATAAAGAGCACAACTGGCTGAGCTTTTGGTGTGTCTGCATACACTTTCCCGTAATCGTCAGTGTTCCTGCTTTTAAGATGCAGGTACTGCTCAGTTTAGTAGCCTGGATCTTTTCTACTGCTAGATGGATGGCAGAGGGTAAAAAAAACTTCAAAACTCAACTGGGATATCTATATCTCTCTATCTATAAGCCCTTAGTAGAACCTCTAGTATTTTAGCATAAAACGGTTGGCAGCACATCCAACCCCTGGATTTGTAATACGTTGGCACAGCCTGAGTCACAGTCATGTCTTGCGAGAGAGATGGCAGGAATATTCAGAGATCTCTAAAAGTCACCTGAATGACGCTTTGCAGTGAAGTCTAAGAATCTGCATTAAAAGGGCTGTATAACTGAATGCACTGTAGTATTGTGGGGCCATTTTTGTAAAGAAGATGGGAGCCTCTGTCATAAAGCATTTGGGTACAAAAATTGTTCTTCTTTTGACAGCTGAACAAATCAGAGAGCACCTTGAAAGTGACCATTTCTTCGATGCCACACAACAGCTGATTGCTCTGGAGTGGGCCCTCTACAGCAACTTAAGTGGCAAGAGTGAAGAGGAATTGACAAGGGAGCAAAGTGAAGTGGAATCACTCTATGAACTACTGAGGTGTAAAGTCTTCAGCATCATAAAGAATTCGATAATCCTAGCACCAGCTAATCCAAAGTTACTACGGCATGCTGTGTACGCAATAGAAGAGCAGGAGGTGGAGGATGAGAAATACAAGTCAGAGAAGCCACCTGACAAGATCATGAGTTACAGACCCAGAAAATGGAGGGAGGTTTGGATGGACACAGTGAAGCAGTCTGTAGCTGATCGTATGAAAGACATCCAGCGCACTAGCTGTGCTGAGAACCTGTCTACAACTGCTCATTGCCTCCTGCACATGGGAAGGACAATGAAAGAGGATATGACAACAGTGGTGGAATGCATTAAACAACATTACCATGCGCAGTTTAACGTGTGCAGCACATATGCAGAATGTTACCACAGCTATTTCTCTTCTCAGCTGCAGCAGATTGCTGACTTTGAACTGGGAGAGAAGGACACATATCTCCTCCTCACTTGGGTGCAGAACCTTTATCCAAAGTAAGTGGTGATTATATCTATATGTTTCTCACTAGAGTTGACTGATCTGCATTCATGTATTCCCAGATCATACATGGATGGGGCCTATCATCACTTAGTCCATTATCTTTGGTGGTTTTGCCAATAGCAGATTTTGGATAGTAGATTCCAGAACTAGTCAGTAAAGGTGATTTCTCTCTCTGGACGTTTAGAGATGGTGTCTGAGCAAAGTGCATCCTAAGAAGAGAACACTTAGGCTTGGTTTAAACTTAAAAGTTATGTCAACACAGCTGAATCTGACAGGAGTGTGAAAAAACCACACTCCTCACCAACATAGCTATGCTGACAAAACCCCTATGTAGATTGAGCTATGTTGACAGAAGATGGCTTCTGTCGAGGCAGCGAACATTGTGCAGGGAGGTGGTATTCCTATACCAACCGAAAAAGTCCTTTAGTCCGTGTAGGCTGGGTGTACATGAGAGGGCTTTGCTGACACAGGCTGCATGGTGTAGACATAGCCATAGAATAGGGGATATTTATGGCAAAATCCTTCCCTTGCTGTAAGCAGGCACACGGGGAAGTGGGTATGTCTTAGGAATCCATCTGAAGGTGTATGAGCCATCCTGCCAGCGCAGGATGGGCAACGGCGGCTGGGAGACACACTACAGCATAATTTACTGCTGGTCCCAGAAAGGAGCAGGGTTCACCCACCTCTAGAGCAGGCTCCATGTTGCAGCATGTGTACAAGACACCTAGGGGTTACATCACACCCCATGCTAGCAGACCATACCGCTCTGCAGGCTGGTGAGAACTGGCAGGTGGGCCCTCTCCTAGTGCCTTGTGGCAAGTGCTGCCATATGGATGTGTGCACCCTCACGTGCCCCCATCAGTCACACCCGCATGGCCCAGGGCAGGAGTTTGCCTGCAGTGATTAGCAATGTACAGCATCAAGTACAATTTTTACAGTATCCAATTCAGAGAGTAATTTTGAAACTCAAACACCTCTTGGCTATCTTGACAGCCATGCCAGGTTATACACTGTAACTTAACAGCCTGCAGGTCACAGAAGATGCCTCTCTGTCTATGCTCTGTAGTGGATCATTTGCCACCATGTACAGTTACACTTTAACACCATGCTCCTGTGCACTGAGTCATGCCAATTACACTCCATTGCTCTTCAGCCGATTCAGCGGGCGTCTAAGTAGTCAGGGAGTCCCCTCACCTGTCCCTGTAGCTTAAATACATAGGATGGTATTTCCCAGGTCTTGTACTGTGTGGTCCTTGGGCCTGACACTCCACTGATGTAAATCAGCATAGCTCTGTTGGCTCCAACGATGCCCACATATTTATGTGTAAATTGGCTTCGCTCCACTGATGTCAAGTACATGGCTGATTTTTGGAATCAATGGTGCTATGCTGTTTTACCCCAGCTGAGGACCTGGCCTGAAATCAACACCTGCCGTTTATTCTAATCCCGTGGGGAGGATTTTTCACTTCCCCTCAGAGTGCCACAACAGCAATCTTTCAGCCCAGTGGGGCTGGAAGGGGGTCAAGTCCAGTGCTGCCACTGTTTAATCAAATAGCTCACTGCATCCAAAAGCCTGGAAAGGCTCCCTGTCCTGATCACCCCTCCAGCTGTGCGACTGAACTCTTCCAGATTCTCCTTCTCCAGCCCAGTCACCTCCTCCTGGGGCAGTGAAGGACCTCTTTTCCTTGTGGTCCCTCATTCAACTGCAGGCCTGTGCTCCTGAGAAACACTATGTGAAGTCATCTGGGAGGGTGGAGCATGTTGCTTAGGCATTACCTACAATCCCTGTGTACCTCCAGAGGGTATGTCTACACCGCAGCTGGGAGATGTAATACACAGCTCGGGTAGACATACATGGGCTAGCTCTGCTCGAACGAGCACCTAAAAGTAGCAGTGTGGCCGCAGCAGTGTGGGCAGTGGCTCAGATTAGCCACCTGAGTACAAGCCCACCCGGCCCCGGGGGTACAGCGCAGGCAGCTAGCCCATGCCACTGTTTGTGCCACCCTGGCCCCCGTGCTATTTTTAGCATACTAGCTTGAACAGCTTGTGCATGTGTGTCTAGCCACACTGGGAATCGCATCACCCAGCTACTTTGTAGACACTCCCTGAGTTAGGAGGGCAAGGACTGGAACCCAAGTCCAGCAGAGCATTAGCCAAAGGACTGTTATCAGGTCAAACCACCCCATGTTTTGTAAAACTCAACTCCTCTATAGCATTAGACAAACCAGTTGCTCTGCTGTTAGATATGTTTTGTGAAGAAGTCTTGTTTCTTATCACAAACTGTAAATACAAAAGCTGTGTTACTTTATTTTAAAACCCAAAAGTCTTTTCTTCCTAAGTGCTGCTTTGCTGTAAGATGATTGAATTGAGGTTGATTTTAGCATTTTTCCAAAAGCGCTGCTACACTCGGGCTCGAAATGTTGATAGGCTAGCCACGTTTTAACTACTTTCATAAGGTGCAACGTGTGATTAAATTGGTATTGCTAAATATGGATGAGAGACTTTGCAGACACCTTCCCTAAGACTGCAGAGACGGTCAGTGTTTCACGTCCAGCCTAACCTACTTCCCATGTTAAACACACCAACCGTGCAGTGGGGGAGGGTACACTGCGCAAGGCGCTTACCTACCACTGGTAAATGAGGATATGTGATGTCCCTGGGCATTTCCTAGAACACCACAGGATATGTACACCAGGGATGAATTTACCCCAGTGGGTTGAAATTCTAAAAGCAAGTCCGTTTTTCCATACACAAAACCCTCACCGTGTCCTATCACTCTGAGTGACTTTATTTGAATATATGGAGATGTAAACCAGATGACTGTAGATTTCCTCTGTGAAAGATTCTCCTCAAACCATGCCTCTCACCTAACAGCCTGAGTGAAACGTAGTGGTCACCTTTAGCAGAGGGCAGGCTTCTGGGCCCAGAGCCTGAGCTGATTCTAAGGAGTGCTCCGTGCAGCTGAGGAGAAGGAAGATGTAGACAGTTGGCCTTAAAGTCATCATTGTGCCTCCCCTCCCCCATGATTCTGGACACTGGTTGCTCCCCTCACAAAAGAGGTTTAAGTTAGTTGCCTATGGCCCCAAGGGGCCATTTCACCTGTCAGGGAACAGCAGAGTGGAGAGAATCCTTGGCCAGGCCTCCTGCAGCAGGCAATAGGAGATGCAGCAGCACGGGGAACCACAACAGTGATTCATGTTGCCTCGGGTTCCCCTTGCACTGGGTGAACCCTCCTGCAGCTGGCTACACAAGTTTTAGGGCAACTTTGCAACAGGGAAGCAGCACAGCTCTGATCCCTAGACGTTTAAAGGTGCAGCACACAGTGGGGGAAAAGAACAAACCATGCAAGCCTCCCTCAGCATATTGCATTCAGAAAAGTTCTGGCATAAGCCAAAATACGTGGCTTTGTTTTGAAAACCGATTGGGTGGTTTCAGGAGTAATTTGGGGAGGGGAGAATCAGACAATGTTGTTTCGGTGCTCCAAACCACTGGATTAGGGTAGTTATCTAGAACACTGGCTATTTTCTTATACAAATGCCCTATGAAGGATAAACCGTAGAACTGAGTGTACGTTTTTGACTGAACTTTTTTCAACAAAAAATGCAGATTCTGCACCTTGGTCATCTTCCCCACTCAGCTGTGCCTGACACAGCACTACTGCTGCTAAAGATCTGGCAACAAGTTTCTGAAGTTGTAGAAAAGCAGCCCATGGATTGTTGCTAGTGGTATTTGTGAAATGATGGTTCATCTATAAATGTGGACGTTGGGTAAATCACTAACATTACTCACTGCAGTTCAAAAGGGTAACGCCCAATTTGCAAAACCTGCCCTAAGTGTAAGTCTCCTTTGAGGCTGATGGAGTCATTCCACATTGACACCAGGGTAGCAGCCTATTTCTGCCTCCATGTCAAGCCATCAGTCCTCCCTTCAATAGGTATTTCACAGAAAGAATAATAGCAGGATATGAGACACCAAAAGCCAATCTTTTAGAGATTGAATTTTTAAAAACAACTGCTTGTCCAACATTACTTAATCACTAAAACCCAGTGTCCCATCAGATAATTCAGCTATTGAAGGAGGAAGGGTTGCTTTTATTTTCACTGCTTTGAATTCTCCCTTTCCCACCAGACCTCAACTGCTGGCACAAAACTCAACTCCTGGTTCCATTTAGGCTAGAACACTTCTGCACTGTTTGAATTCCCACAGCAAGCTGTGCCAGTGTCCGTTATTGTTTAGTGGCACGAACAAACTATAACTAGAAACTTGGGCTACAAAGCCTGGGCGCTGCCTCCTTTCCTCCAAGGCCTGCCTGCGTTTAACGGCAACACATTTTTACATCTGGTTTTCACTGATTTCTTTAGCAACGTTAGATTTATGTAAACCAACTGTCTTTAATTACACTGACTCTACGAAATGTGGTTGTTTGTTTGTTTGGCTTTTTCATTCCAGTGACATAAGAAAAAATTCCATTTTAGTGAAAGAGTTGGATGAAGCCAAACTGGGGAGCCTTTTGCCACCCAAAATGATCAAACAGCTTGAAGCTACATACTTGTATAATGAAGCGGTGAGAGTCTGTTCATTCCTTTCTTACCTTTATTTCTGTGACACACCTTAGTGAAGCTTTATTTTGTCCAGGGCACAGTTACTGTGCATTGCTCTGCTCTCTGCATCATTTTACATACCTTTCAAGATCAGACATGTTAGCTCAACCTCGCTAAGCGGGTGGGAAATGAATCATGTTCTCTCTTGCACAAAGACCTACATAACAAAATGCTATTGTCTTCATGCTCAGCCCAGCCTACGAGCCTTGGGGGCTGCATGGCTATTTACACAGTAAAACAATTATCCTAGCTCTGAAAGCCTTACCATAAGAGGGAATAAACAGTCAAAGATTTTTTTGGACCCAGTTTTAAGTAAAGCATGGAGAGAGGGCTCAGTTCTCCTCTCCTAGCCACGTATGTCCAGTGTAGCTCTAGTGGCATTACTCCTGACTTATGTGCTGTTCTCAGAGGAGACTCGTACCCACAGCATTTGTGAAAGCAGGTTGGGTGCATGCAAAGGTGTGCAACTGTGCAGACCTGCTTTTTGAAAACCTGGCCCTTAACTGTACTGAAGAATCTTTGCAGAAATGGCAGAGAGGCTGTTATTCTTAGGTTGTCCCCCCGCCCTCCCAAAAGACCTCAAATGGTGACCATTCTAGTAATCACAGTGCTTAGAACCTTTTGATCAGTCAAAAACATCAGGCTAGAATTCCTGGAGACTTGTAAGTAGAAAGGAAGTTCAGTCTGGAGTTCCAGTCTATAATCCCTTCCAGATGTGAGCTGGGACAGGCAAGTTGTTGAGCAAACAGAATGCAGCAGTAGCCTCTCGGTGCTAATTACTGTATGCACTGTGCAGCTCTGCAGTTATCCATGTCAGGAGCAGGAAGGGTCAGCGCTGAGAAGCAGCCACTATATGCAGCATGCTTCTCCTCCCAAACTGGCAGCTAGTCAGGTGCAGATGTGCCCAGAAGACTGTGCTGCTTTTTGTAGCATTAACTTCTGCACTCTGGGTGGTAGAGGAGCCATGAGGGAGACTGAGCAGGACCCACAGCACTGGAGCTTCCATTTCCCATTCCCCCGGGAATTGGGGGCAATATCCTGTACACCCTCCAAGCCTCTCCCTGACGAAACATTAATTGGAAACACTGCAATAATCTTCACGTTCCAGAGTTCTTGGATGCCCTCCCCTGAGCTAAGCACAGGAGGGTACAATATAGTCTTGAATAAAGACGGCAGGATTGGGCCTTACGGGTATAGGGTTTTTACATGGTACCGTCTGAGAGACTCGTGTAACTGGCAGAGAGTAGAGTTTCAAGTTCCTAGCAGGATTTGATGTAAAATTCCGTTAGGCCAGACAAATTACATGACTGACCAGTAAAATGTAGCCCACGAACTGTGAGCACTAAAAACCATGTACATGGGCTGTGGTAAATGTTGTTTCTTTTCCTTCATTCTGTCAAGGCTTCTGTCAAGAACTGGCTGGCCAAGAGTTTAGAAATGGAAGTAAAGAGGTGGACAGAAGAGAAAGAACCGGAAAAACTGGATGGACGTTTTCATAGTGAATTAGCCATAGATGTCATCCAGGTAACAGAAATGCACTGAAGTGCATTGTTTTACTTGATCCAGGATATATTTAAAATTAAATAACTGTCATGAAGGTATTAGGATTTGAAACTAAGTACAATCCAGTCAAGAAGCTCTAGATATCCAAATAAAGGGAAGACCATGTAATCCTATGGAAAAAATCTCTCTAGGTATTTATGACATAATTATAGTATCTCTGCACGTCCTAACTATCAATAGATTTTTATCCTCAATACCCCTGTGAGGTAGGGAAGTGCTGTTATCCCCATTTGACAGATGGGGACTGGAGGTACAGGGAGACTAAGTGAGTTGCCCAAGGTCTCACAGGGAGGCTATACCTGAGCAGGGAATTGAACCCAGCTCTCCCACAGCCCAGACCAATGTCCTATCCACTAGGCTTGCCTCAGTAAGAGGCTGTGGGTTGATTGCATGGGTGGTTATCCATTAGGGACTAGCGGGTCCCTCTGCTCTGCAGTCCTGGGAAACTCCTCTTCCCCACACCTCAAACATGTTGAGGGGGAAAATCCTGCCGTTGTTTGACATGACAAAAGGGAATGCATGTGTGTAACCAAAACTGAACCAGTAGGACCTCTTGTACACAAATGAGCAAAATAGCAGTTATTTGTTGAGGAACTTGGCTGAGTTTCAGGTTGTGTTAGACAAATCAACTCTTGTCCTTCATCTTTTCTTGGGTAAGACTCTCTCTCCCCCCCCACCCCCCCAGAGATGATTAGAAGATATTTTTCAAAAAGTGTGTGTGTGTGTGTATTATTTTTTATATATATATAAAAAATATCATTTGACACTCTGTTCACACTTTTTCTTCCTCTGAATTGCTATTTAGTGTCTCCTTCCTCTTCATCTATGTTTTTGATTGAAATCAGAGGGTGCAAATATTGCATTATTGTCCAAAATAAGTACAGTTCCATTGCTTATTCCTAGGACTGGCAGTGTGGTCCAGCAGCTAGGACCCTGTGCTGGGACTCAGGAGAGACCAGCATTCTGTTCCAAGCTCTGTTGTGTGACTTTGGACAAGTCACGGCACCTCTCCCACTTCTCCACCATCTTTAGTTATAGGCAGCTAAAGCAGGCAGCTGCCACTGGCTCTTGCTTTGTGTTTGTGCAGTGCCTATCGCATTGAGAACTAAACTCTTCTAACACCAATGACTAATAAGAAATCCGCATCAGCCACCTTAGCAACTCTCCTGTGGGTTGTTTTTGGCGGGAGAGGGTTGTTGTAGAAGTTTGAAGTTGACCAATGTTCAATTTTATGTCTTAGACTATTCATGGAGGACAAAAGCGAGCTGCAGAAATTACACCTGAACTGGGCAACCAACTGTCCATTGTACTGTTGGTGGAGCTGTCAACATTTTTGAAAAGGTACAATAACAAGCTGTTGCAGGATACAGCTTTCTAAGCGCAAGAGTGACATCCAGTTGCAAAGTTACTGATCATGATTTCTTCTTTCAATCTCTCCCTTTAGCTACAAGAAAGCCTTAGAAGAATTTAAAGAGAAAAACAAGCAGCATGGCTATTTCAAGGCTATGATAATTGCAAATATTAACAACTGCATGAATTTTAGGTAAGAGTCACAATGAAAATGCTTAACTTGTTGCTTTGTAATTAATCCGGGTGACTGTAGCTTTTGGAGGTAAAGAGCATTACAGCAGCAAACACACTGAAACCTTTAATTGTATTTAATATTTATATACAGATTTAGAGAGAGAGAAGCTACAGTGCAACTTCCAGTAGCTAATATCCAAAATGCTTAATCAAATATTTACATTATATACTTGTCACCCTAATTATTTAGCTAGTGTAAATTAGCATTGCTCTAGGGAACTCATTCATGTGTCATTTTGGAGCAGCTGAGAACCCCACCCAAAGATTTTCGGCTCATAAAATAGTCCTATTATTCCAGATTTCAAATGTTCCTACTGAGTGCAAATTCTGACAACATAGGGGTCATGGAATCAGAATACCAGGGTTTCATTCTTTGTTCTTATACTGATTGATCATGGACAAGTCATGAGTCTCCAAGTACCCATCTGTAGAACAGATATGCACTTGGGTTAAAAGAAAAGTGCCATTTGATTATTTAGGAACAAGCAGTTTCATGCTATTAGTTTCCACAACTGCATTTTCCTTTATCCAAGCTGTGCATCATTAAATATTTTGCTACAAAACTAAGGTACCTTCTGGCTCTCCTAACAGAGTGGAGATATTATCTGTTATTTTCATGAAATAACTGAAAAACAATAGACTGAATCCTGCGTGAGAGGTCAGAGCCTGAGTCAAACTGTTCAAAAGGCATAAGGACATAGGTGCCGAGTTTCTATTCTGCTGGGGGATGCTGCCCCTGGCTCCGCCCAGGCCCTGCCCCCACTCCACTCCTTCCACCAATGCCCCACCCCTGCCCTGCCTCTTCCCACCCAGTTCTGCCCCCTCCGCAAGCGCACTGCACCCTGGCTCCTCTCCCCTCCCCGCCAGTATCTCCCAACGCCACAAAACAGCTGATCTGTGGGAGGTGCTGATCTGTGAAGCTGCAGGTGGATGGGAGGCGCTGGGGGAAGGAGAGGTGTCGATTGGGGGGGCTGCCAGTGAGTGCTAAGCCCTCACCATTTTTTCCCCCAGGGGTGCTCCAGCCCCAGAGCATCCATGGAATCGGCACCTATGCACAAGGCTGAGGAACTGAATCCTACGGCCCAGCCTGTAGTAGCCAGTGTCCACCAGGGCCACAGGAAGGAGCATCAGATATTGCCTGTTGCCACTCATTTCATGAGGGTTTGAGTCCATGTATCTGCACTGTGTGCCCCATGAACCTGCTACAGCTCAGCTCACCCACAACTTCATTCCTGCACTCCTATGCCAAGAACTGCCATCAAGCTGGCAAGGAGGTATGGAGTTCCTGCAGTGGCCAAGTCCCATGTAGCAGGGGATGTCATTTCCACTGCAGTTTGGCCTTTACGTGGGGCAATGGCAGGGCTTGTTGAATCTGCCCTTTTGCCATCCACATATGCAGTGATAATTTACATGCACATCCAATAATAGAACAATTGCCAGACAGACAAATTAAAAAGTCATCATCATGTAATCAGTATCCCTCCCACTAACACTGACCATCACTTCTACTCTAAAACATAGAAGCCACTCAGAATTCTAGTTTACTTTTTGGGTAATGACAAAAACTTGATGTCCTGGTGCTAAGTTGCATTTACAGACCTATTAACATCTGCTTCTCCCACTAGCGTTCCTCTTTTTGTGTAACGAATCTCTTCCTGCATCTTGTTTCAGAGACCACACGGAGAAAACCACGACATCAGCACAAGACAGCACCAGATTGAAAATACTTGCTACGCTTCGTGAAATAGAGAACAGTGGCTATGATGAACTGCTTCAAGATTTGTTTCTGGAGTTAAAGGTAACCTGTGTGAAGTACATGAATAAATACCAAGCATCTAGGGATGTAATTGTCTCCTATGAAATAGTCCTGTAGAGGAAAAGTCTAATATGGTACTGATTTGATTTGGGACAAAAGTAGGGTCAACATAATTTTCCCAGAATACTTTTTTTGGGGGGGATGGAGGGAGGGAGGGGTGTGAAACACACGGCAACCCAGTATTCCAGGGTTTGTACTGCACATCAGAGTATCTGAGCACATTACTTCGCTGAGGTCGTCATCATCATGCTGTCTTTATCAAAGCAATGAATACACACCAGGTTGGTTGATTTAACTGAATGGGAAGTTTACAGTCTAAAGAAAAATCTGAGCTTTTCTCAGCTATTAGAGGGGGTCCACAACCGATCACGCCCAAACTTGGGAAGAGATCAGAGCCAGATCTGAACTTCAAGTCTCAGCCCCCACCTTCATTATTTAAAACTCAGTTGGTTCCCAGTGTTTTAGTTCTCAATCCCGAAAACAAATGTAACTTAACGAGCCTGAGTACTGTAGTCCCATTGAACTAACGGGGATTCCTCACATGTGCAACATTACTTACATACTTGTCTGCAGCAGCAGGGCCTTTTCCTGTAAATTCCTGGGGATAGGACACATATCTAAAGATGATCTGTGAAGCATTTAAAATTGGACTTATTCACTTTTTGGCTTCTGGGCTCTTCCTTTCTTTGAAATAAAAGGCTTTTCTCCACTTCTTGTTTCTAATTAAAGAAACATCAGAATTGTCAAATCTCATCTTCCCTGCTTTTCCTCAATGACCTCTTGGGAGGTCTCAGGGATGTTCATTGTGAACTCAAACCTTAACTGAGAGGACCAAGGAGGGTGGACTCTTAAGGAAGACAACCTCTCTCCAGTGTCATTATTGGTTTTTTTTTTGGGGGGTAAATATCTATTTAACTTCCAACAAAATACAATTTCTGATTAAAATCTCTTCCCTCAACTTTCATTCCCTTGGAACTCAATGTCATCAGTCCTTATCAGTCATCATAGAGTAGACAAGATGCAAAATTCTAATTTAAGAAATGGAAACAGAAAGATTGTTTTTAATTTAAGCCCTTTAGGACCTCTATCCTGTTCATCAGAAGGAAGCAAAGAAGGGCACAAGTCCCATTCACCTCTTCTCCTTTAGCAGGCCATCTTTAATTTCTCTGTACAGCACCATGCACACCTGTTGTATAAGATGTTAAATCTCTACGTACATATTTGCATTTAGACTTTGCTTTGCAGAAGCTGAACAGCATGTTTTTTCCTCAGCCTATTTTTAGAAAGTTCACACAAAGTAAATGGCTTTCGTGCAGTGAAACGATGGATGAAATCATTCAGGTCACCAGCAACCACCTTTCAGAATTCAAGACTCTCCTCGACCCCTTTTACCAGGTAAGGTCAAAGGGAGACATTGAAAGAATTCGAGGAAATCCAAGCTTGGCTTGTCAACTAGGGACCATTGTGACGCTCAGCTATATGGACTCACTTCGGTTTGGCAAGGGGACTGGGTGGGCATGTTGGCAAGTGCCAGCTTAACCCCATTTAAACTG
The DNA here is from genome assembly GCF_965140295.1 of Lepidochelys olivacea. Taxonomy (NCBI): domain Eukaryota; kingdom Metazoa; phylum Chordata; order Testudines; family Cheloniidae; genus Lepidochelys; species Lepidochelys olivacea. The sequence continues at coordinate 108,788,950 of NC_140416.1, forward strand.
GAGAGTTTTCACAATTGCGAATCCCACCCCCAAGGAGGGATTTCCATTACTGTGCAGATTACCTAAATCATGCCAACTCCTATCCATCAAAGCCAGATTCACGTAGCTCCTTCTTACCCTGGTTTCTTCAGCATGATGGCCAAACACATTAGAGAGGCTTCAGTGTTCAGGCAGCTCTTCAGAATAAGGCCTTGTCTACACCAAGGATCTTGGCTGTTGGTCCTCCAGCCCCAGCATGGCTGCACATGTGCAAATTAGTTTAGAGTGGCTTTGATAATCCTAAGTATTTGCAGGGATGATTGCAACAGGAGCCAATCTCAAGAACAGGCCAGGTCTAGATGCTGTGATTTGCAGTGCAAGCTTCTATCCTCAGCCACATCCAAGGCAATTTTAAGTGTCCAAGTCCATATTTCTTGTGGTTATTCAGCAAGCCTCAAATAGGACTATGTACAGTCCCCATGTAAGAATTCTGTTTCCTGCTTTTGTCTCACTAATATCTGAACAAATTCAGTAATATATGTAATCAAATAGGGGACCAGGAGGAGTTGAGGCATATTCCTGTTTCCCTACGATATTTCTACCTCTCATGCTTCATTTTTCAAGCATCACTCATTGCCAATAGGAAATCCCCATTCTGGGAAAGAGCCAATTCCCAGACATCATTGGCTTTGCTTACGAGGGGCTGGGAGGGTTTGTGCACTGGGTAGAACAGGACTCTAGACCAGCCAGTAATAGGGAGGTGAGTGAGTACTTCGGAACTAATGAGACTCCAGCATGGCTGTCCAGGTGTAACTGAGGGTGGGAATTTGGCACACCGTGTTTTAGCATCGGGACCATATTGCCTTCGATCCACATGTACAAACAGGGGCTTAACGCTGTTCAAAGGTGTCGCAAACAAAAATTCGAAACAGACCCCACCCTTTCCCAGGTTCACCTATGCTAAAAATTCAAAACAGATCCCACCCTTTCCCTGAGTTCCCTTATGCTAGCCCAGGCCATCCTCTCGTCCTGTGGTGAATGTCCCCTCCATTCCCTTTCTTTCCTCCCCTAACTCATCCAGTTCCAAGACTGCTCTTGGCTGTTCCTTGGTGGCTGGCCTTAGAAAGAGGCTGCACATCTGCAAGTCCTCTGGGTGAGTGGGCAGGAGATGTTACCTTCTCCAGGTGTTCGCCTCCTGCATCAGCTCCACCAGGGACAACTGTAGAACTTAGGACTGGGAGCAACCGAAAAGAAATTCCCCAAGGTTGTCCTCTCTGTGACAACAGTGGGAGCAAGTCTATTAGAGGTGAGGGAGGATTGTCCCTCTGTTGCTACTCTTTGGAACCATCTGAGTCTCTATTCCCTGCCCATTCCTCCTGTCAAGTCAAAGGCGAGTGCTTGGTGCTTCATTGTAACTCCACTTCTTCCCCAGTTGCAGGGCTCAGCCCCTGTGTCCCCACCCCTCACCAGCACTGGACTTGGATACACAATAGGAGGGGGCTATGGGGCCCTGTATGTAAGTGCCATTGAGATAAGGGGCAACTCTATGCCAGATGTCAGACATCTGGCATAATCTGTAGCCCTCGCAGTGGGTTCCATGCATATGATCCTACTGAATTAATTCCCATTTCCCCTCCCCAACAGGGCATTATGGAGAAGATTCATAGTCACTTGGTGAGAGAATACATTGTGAGGCTAATGAAGAAGAAAGTCAGCTTGAAAACCCCAGAACTACAGCAAAACTTGTCAAAACTCATTTCAGCTCATGCCTCCCACTTGCAGAGCTTCTGCAAAGAAAAGGTTAGTGTTGGCTCATCATGTCCACTTTAGAACTTAGTCCTATGAACTTCTGAAAGGAGTTTTCTTCAGCCTCTAGAATTAATTCTTCAAATGCTATTTAGTTTTTGCAAGTGGATGTTAGACTGAAGGGGAGTTTTCCGAGACTAGGGGTGGGTCAAGTTGGAATATATGCCTGGGGACTGAAGGTCACACAGTTTACAAGGAGCAGCAAAAGGGCTGCCAAGTACAATGCTGATTTCCCACTTTCTCCTGATTTCATGCAATTGGTTCCTTTCCTGTTATGCTCAGTTTACACAGATTTAAGTTTCTTTATCTAATAGTTCTCTATTGTAATACCAAGGTGCTTCAGTTCTGTGGCATAAATACATACACTGGGTATGTTTTGCATGCAACTTTCCCCTTTATTTCCCTGGACTCTGTTGCTTTTAGTCTAGGCTGGGTCTGGAAATGCCAGTATTTGTTTTCAGAACAGTGTATTGGGTAAGGGAATTAATGATCAACTCACACTTGTTTAATCTCAATCCTATCCCTCCTTTCATGGCTCTGCAGTGAACCCAGGTGGCAGGGGGGATGGTGACTATGAAAAGCAGGTGGTGTGGGAGGGAGGTCCAGACTCTTCATAGGTAGGGTTTCCAGCAACTGGAAAGCAGGTCTGCTTCGGGCTTTTTTTTCCAGGGGAATAAGGGAAGGGGTTTAGCAGATAGTAGAGAAGTCAAAGATCTGGCATACATCCACGGATGCAACATGCATCTGCCACGTAGGTTAGGTCACTGCATATCTCCAAGGGTAACCAGCAGATTAAGTAGCTGAGAAGAAAATCATACTGGGGAGTAGCAGGTAGGCCAGCAGCTAGGGAAGAGTGATCTGAGTACAGCTTAGAGAACAAAAATCTAGCTAAATAAGTTTTTCAGAGTCTGGGCACGGCTAAATCCAGTTTAGAACAATGTCTCTGAAAACTATAGGGCATCATTTCTAATTACTGCTTAGTTCCTTCCTTGATAGCCAACCCAACTGTGTTAGAAACTGGTTTAGCTGGTTTAGCATATTTAAACAGCGTTTCTTGATTATGTCCCCATCCCATGCAGATGAGGTTTTGTATTCCCAATGGACCTGTATTACAGACTGTTTACTCTAGTTACTTTTTTCTAATAGGGGTCTAAGGCCACATGGTTGGATTCTGCACTCCCAAAACTGGCTGAAATAATCATACTTCAGGATTCAAGTGCCATTAAAATAGAAGTTGCTATACTTGCTAATACATACCCAGATATCAGGTAAGAGGTACTGAAGAATATTTGTGAACATTAATAGGAACGTCCACAGTAGTTCCATGAAGATACTTGAGTATTAGATGAAAAGCAGCTAGTTTGTGAGTACCAGCTTTTCTAGATCAGGTTCAAGCACTTCAAGGCCTGCTACAAAGAGAGCAGAGAGTTCATCATCCATGCTGAGTGCCTAGGAACACCACTGTACGTTGGGTAACAACTCCCCTTTTTAGCAAGGTACAGTTCAGAGATCTTGATAGGAGGTATTTTTTTCCCCCTAAATGTTCCTGATCTCTTTTCCAAAAGACAGATCCAAGTTCCATAATTCAGCGGTGCCACCACTGATTTTATAGGTCCGACTAGGTGTCCTCCACTCCACCCTTCAACATGTAATTTTTTGTGACTGTTTGTTTGGCTGGTGACCCATCAGCTGAAATAAGCTGCGTTAAGCAAGACACCATCTAGAATCTACACATTCTGAGCCAGGTATCTGGGGGGGTAGCCGTGTTAGTCTGTATCCACAAAAAACAACAAGGAGTCCTCTGCCACTTTAAAGACTAACAGATTTATTTGGGCATATCTGAAGAAGTGAGGTTTTTACCCACAAAAGCTTATGCCCAAATAAATCTGTTAGTCTTTAAGGTGCCACCAGACTCCTTGCTGATTCTGAGCCAGGTCTCTCCTCTTCGTGTCAGCTGAGGGTGGGGGATGGTGCAGTGGTCAGGGTGCTAGCCTGGGACTTGGGAGACCTGGATTATATTCCCTGCTCTGCCACAGACTTCCTGTGTAACCTTGGGCAAGTCACTTAGCTTCTCCATGTCTCAGTTACGATCTACAGAATTGAGATTGAATTATTTGTATTACCGTAGTACTTAGAAGTCTCACTCATGGAGCAGAACCGCATTTTGCTAGGTGCTGTATAAACACAGAACAAAAAGACAGGCCAGCACTTCCCCTACCACACAGAGGTATTATGAGGATAAGGACAAAGGACATTAAAGACTTTTAGGTGCTCAGATGATGGGGCCACATAAAAACCTAAGATAGTGCCACTCTGTGTATCTAACACTGGATCTTTTCTGTTCCCTAGCAAAAAGCACCTTGCTGCCATCTTGTACATCAAGGGAAACTTGCCGAACAGTGAAGTAAGAAGCATCCTGAGCATCCTGGATATCAGCACAAAGTCCACCACTTCCTGTGAACCACTGTTCTCAGCTATAAGGATTTCCTAGGCTTGATCCCAGCACTCATACTCTATGGGACTATTTGCTAAACTAGTAAAAGTCACAGCATGGGGCCAGATTCAGCAGGCCTCATGCATGGGCCATGCAGCTAACCAGTGCATCAGCATTTCTCTGCTGAAGTCCTTTTTTGTCATTGTAAGACTGACTCCCCTGTGGGAAGAGATTTGCTCTGTGCTTAGCTACAAAGGGATGGAATCTGATAGAGGGGTTGTGGCCTAGTTCTCTGAACAGCAAACAGAGCTCTCAAATCGGACACTGACTCCCTCTGAGGTCTCAGGCATATCCCACTATGCCTCAGTTTCCCCCTGGGTACAGTAGTACTCCACTCACTTCCCAGGAGCATTGCAAGTATTACCTAGCTAACTAATTATTTAGATAAGATCTATAAAGCATGGCTTGTCCTCTGTGGAGGAAGAGGCTCTTTACATTTCATTTTTTTCTTCCAAAAACTTAGCAAAGTGATTGGGAAAAAAATAATTTCAGAGCATGCTCAGTAGACATCTGCTAGGTTTTCTTTTTAATCAGAGGCTACGAAGCTGCATTTTCTATTAGATCAGTAAGATGTGGTGAAGGGGTCAGGAAGGAACAAAGTCTGTCCTCAGGCTAGCTTGCAGGAACAGTTTGGATAAGGAAAGTTTTAAAGGGTCTCATTGAAAGTTGTGACTGCATGTGTTTCAAAAAGTGAAATTGCCTTATCATGGACAAGAGAAAAGTCACAGCACAGAAAGCTGCCAATCTTGGGACTTCAGGAGCTTTCTGCATTTTGTAAAATCCAAATTTTAATTTTTTTAAAAATCTAGGTTTCTGCACCTTCCTTTTGTGAGGCTACAGTCAGCACAGTGTAAACTGATGGGCTGCTTCCCAGCTAAGCAAGCCTTGCAGAAAGCATTCCCTAGCTACACCATAGCAGCCAGCCAAAGGTGGGACTTTATCACTCCTATACCCCATTCACCTCCATGAGGTGTGAATTTCTAAGCCTGCTTGGCAAATTAGCATCCAGTCCTGCAAGTGCTTTGCACGCAGAGCTCCTATCCGAGTTCTGCATAGGATTGGGATTTTAAGTGCTCACATTTCTGACTTTCTCCTGTTTATATTCAGTAGTTTTCCAGTGCTATAGATTAAGGGTTTCTATAGCTAATTATACATTGTAATAGTTGTAGCCTAAGGCCCCCATTCAGCAAAGCACTTACCTTGCTTACATCCACAACATTCAGCAAAGCATGCATTTCAGTTCTGTTGCTTTCAATGGGATTTGAACATGTGCTTTAAGTGTTCAGGGGCCTAACTGCATAAATGCAACACACATTTTGTGTTGTTTTATATAAAATCTCTCTCTCTCAGTTGCCCTCTATCCTGCTGTTGTTGGTCTAGACTAGATCTGGAGATACTAATCTTGAGTATGTTTTGAAAGCAAGTTTGTTTTCAAGACAATCTTTTAGCCAGAGAATTACCTAAATATCCAAGTTGTTGAATCCCAAGACCTTTACCCTCTGTAGCAAACTGTAGAAAGCTCATCTGCGAGGAGGATGAATGACTATGGAAACTGTGAAATGGCAGTTGCAGACAAAGCATACTAGCATTAACGTCCCTATAAAACCACCTTTAAATGTGACCACAATTTGTGTATGCCGCATGTAAGCTTCTGCTTTCTAACCCTGAGGTTGTATTCCCACAGGTGCTTGTAGGTCACTGGTGTATTTTAGAATCCAATTTTACTTTCTCTAATTAGTTATCTTTGTATGTAATATTTATATTTAAACAATTTTAAAATTATGCTGGAAATGTAGCTGACTTACCTCTGGTTGTGTGTATGTACCATAGGCATGGGTAACCCTATGGTATTCCTTCAGAGATGATTCCCCTACTACTTGCACCCTGATGAATGTTAGGTTAGGGTTGCCAACTTTCTAATTGCAGAAAATCCCACCCCTTCTCAGAGGCCCCGCCCGTACTCAATCCCTGCTTCCTCTGTCACTCGCTCTCCCCCACCATCACTCGCTGGCTCATTTTCACCAGGCTGGAGCAAGGGTGTGGGAGGGGGTAAGAGTTCTGGCTGGAGGTGCAGGCTCTGAGGTGGGGCCAGGGAAGAGGGATTCAGAATGCAGGAGGAGGATTGGGGCTGGGGTAAGGGTGCAGGAGGGGGTGTGGGGTGCAGGTTCTGGGCCGCGCTGACCTCAGGTGGCCCCAGCATTTCCCAGTGATGGAGGAAGTACACGTGGCTCCTGGTAAGCAGTGGCATGTCTCTCCAGCTCCTAGGCAGATGGGCAGCCAGGAGGCTGTACACCGCCCCCACCCACAGGCACTGCCCCAAGTGCCGGCTCTACAGCTCCCATTGGCCATGGTGTTCCTGGCCAATGGCAGCTGTGGAGCTGATGGTCGGGGCAGCACACAGAGCCCCCTTCACCGCCCCTCCACCTAGGAGCCAGAGGCACATACCGGCCACTTCCTGGGAGCCACGCAGAGCCAGGCACGGAGCCTGCCTGCTCAGGGTACCCAACCAGACTTTTAGCGTCCCTGTCAGCTGTGCTGACTGGAGTTGCCAGCATTCCTTTTCGACCGGGCATTCCGGTCAAAAACCGGATGCCTGGCAACCCTATGTTGGAGTCAAGTGCCTAGTACATTGAGGGTACTACTGGAATACAAATAAAAGAAGCTGGTATTGCAGGGCCACATGCTATGTGTGTGTATTGTTAGTGCATACTCTGCCTTATTCATTTGATACCGTAGCCTGGCTTCCTATGGTCTTGGGAGTAGGGACTGTCATTTCCTGTATGTTTGTGTAGGACCTAGCACAGTGGTGCCCAGCCTAGGTGTAACTGAACTATAAGCGTTGAATAATAAAGACAGATCAGTATATTTTCTGAGGATACATTTGTGACAGGTTGGACCCCCTTAAGATGCCACCTGATATGCTGAGATAGCACTGAGCCTGCCTCTTATGCCAGCTTGGGCACCCTTTTTACCTGTCTTGCTGAGCTAGGCTATTAAGCCTCCTCCAGCAAACACACAGGCAGGGCCACACCCAACTACAGAACGAAACAAACAGTTCTGGGAAGGATCATCTTAAGGGACTTGCCTCAGCACACAGGTGTCCACCTCCCTGGGAATGCAGACCCAAAGATATATTATGAAATCTGCCCCCTCCCTCAGTGTGGAGGAAGGTATGCACAACTTCTCGTGTCCCCCCCTGGTTAGACATCACACAAACTGGGTTTAATAATAAACAAAAACAATTTTAACTGTAAAAGGCAGATTTTTAAGTGGTTAAAGAGATAGCAAACAGAACAAAGCAGATTACTAAGCAAATGAAACCAAACACGCAAACTAAACTAGTTTCACTAAAGAAATTGGTTACCAATAATATTTCTCACCCTAGATATTGTTGCAGGCAGATTACAGAAAGTCTTGAAAGGCAGCTGCACTGGTCTCCCTCTTGAGACCTCAGGTATTATTACTCACAAGCTAGGTGCCCTTCCAGCTTGGGTTCAACCCTTCTCCCCTCAGTTCAGTTTTTGCTTCCAGGTCTTTTTCAGTGTCTCTTTTGCAGGGGGGGAGGCAGAGGAGAACCATGATGATGTCACTCCTCTGCCTTATATAGCTCTTGTGTAAGGCGGGATCCCTTTGTCTTCTAGTGGAAAACCACTGGCATTCCAAAAGGGGAGGAGGGGTATCCAGGACCAGGTGACTTGGACCCTGGTCTCTGCATGGCTGTGGCAGCCATTGCTTGTAGGCTGTCTCCACTGTCCACAGGAAGACTAAGCTCTTTCACAGTCCATTGTCTCTGCTAATTGCCCATGAGCCCTGTCTGGCTTTTCCATTGTTGTACCTGAAGTGGTAGCAGTGGGCATCACGCAAAGTACAATCGTTGAAATAGAGATACATAATCAATATTCCTAACTTCAGATACAGAAATGATACAGACATACAAATTGGATAATCAAATTCAGTAAATTATAACCTTTCCAATGATACCTTACAAGACCCATCTTGCATAAAGTACATTTCAGTTATGTCATATCATAAGCACATTTTCATAAAAAATATGGAGGGAAACATCACAACACTTAATTCTTGTTATTCATGCACCCCCATATTTCCAATTTGTATTCTTGTGTGGCTGAAAGTACAGTTCACCACATATTGACAGGTTTCAGAGTAGCAGCCGTGTTAGTCTGTATTCGCAAAAAGAAAAGTACTTGTGGCACCTTAGAGACTAACCAATTTATCTGAGCATAAGCTTTTGTGAGCTACAGCCCACAAAAGCTTATGCTCAAATAAATTGGTTAGTCTCTAAGGTGCCATTAGTACTTCTTTTCTTTTCACCACATATTGTCATTTGTGCTCCTAGGCCCAACCTCCATGCTGAGGTTGCTAAACTTCCATGGAAGCAGTCTCTGACTCCCTAGTTACTGTCAAAAAGAAGATACACTGAAAGATGAAAAGTTGGCTAGAGGGATCAGCCACCATTTCACTGCCACAATTTACAACTGCCCCTCCCTAGAGATGGCAGTCACGTGCCTGACTGATCCTAAAGGACTAAACACCATGGGTCAATCAGGCTCTCAGTAACAGACACAATTCCAATTGAAACCGATGGGAGTTATATCCATTTTAATAGCAAACATCAGGTCCCAGAGAGCTGGACCAGCCATTACTGAATGTTGTTAACATGGCTGAAAAAGCAACACCATAAAAAATTTCAAATGCTGTGACAGTTTTTGGGGCAGTCAGGACTGTCACCCCCTGCCACCAGTGTGCGGGAGTCTTGCCTGGGCCTGGCTGGGTGTCAGCTCCCTACTACCAGCACCCTTTTGGCTACTCAAACACTCTCCTCTGGGCTATGCTATCCCTGTCTTCACCTTGCAGGTTAACAATAGATGCCCCCCCATCCCTGAGTCCCTTTGAATCATTCCCCTGTGAACTCCATCCCCTGACACTGGCTACTCACAGAAGTACCAGCTCCTGCACACCCAAAGGTGCAGTTTACCCCAATTCACAGTTTTATCTTAAACCACCACTCCTGTAAACTACATAGCACTTACAATCAAACCAAAGTAGGTTTATTTAAGACAATGTAAAGATTTAACTAGAATTGAGAGTAAGTCATGGAAACAAATGGTTACAATACAAGGCAAAAAATCAAAGACTGTGAATCTGGATCTACACTTATCAATAGTTCCCTTTCCTACCTCATAAAGTACGGTGTTTCCCTCCTCCCCCAAAGTTCAGGCTGTTGAAAAGTTGGCTGGTTTCCCAAGAAGCAGGATATTCATGAAACACCGCCCCTCCACAAGGGGGTTTCTCAGTGAAGAGTGCTTCGCCCACCTCTACGTTATACTGAAAACAGCCTTTTGTTTCTATTCACAGACAGGGTGAACCCTTGGCTTACTGTAAAGTTCCCTTTTTAGCTTCAGATGGTTTTGGTTGTTTGCATTTACCTCTGATGGTCTCCTAGGAAAGTCCTAGTACTGTGCAAGGCGAAACATTGAGCCTTGCACTGCATCACCAACCAACCAGGGTGATAACTCCAAACGTGATGGAATGGACCATCACTAAGACACATTATCCCTGGTGACTATTTTTACTCCAAGTGCATAAAACATACTTTCAATATAAATACATTATTTCTTAACTATTACCTGTACATATGTTCACAATTATTACAAATCTTGACAAGTTATGAGCTTTCTGTAGATACCTTGCATATTACTCTTTATGCATAAATATCCTGTAAGATGTATTTGGTGAAATGAGTTTATCAGGTCTGAGGTGAGAGTTGATTGCAACTCAATGTACCTACTTACATATCAAAATCTGGGTGCAGTACTGACTTTTTAACATTCAAGCACGAATGCTCATAGCATCTATTAGCCGTTATATGGAAGTTTATACCCCACTTAGCCAAAGAATGTTTTACTTGATGTAAACAATTTTTTGCAGTGCTTGATGCTGTCCAAGTTTTGGTTTACAGCTCTGTTAGTAACTAACAAACATGTCAACTGTTATGTTGGCCTTAAAAGTAAATATTCCACTTAAATAAATGCTTAAAGGAAAATAACAAATCTAAACATCTGAAGGGAAGGAACAAATGATCTCTCGCACACATTTCATATGGCATGAGCAATTGCCTTGTACGAGTCCCCTTATAAAAAACTTCATTTTCACCTTTAGCGAGCCCAGGAACAAAAGAGTCTTTTAATCTTATTGTCTGACCTGATACTTATAATGGCATTATTTATATGTAGCATACTTCATACACATTTTTCAAGGCACACTTATGAGGATAGGTGAGTGGCTTGATTAGATATTATCACAAATAAACCAGCGCTCTTATAAGCTAAATAAAATCAACTTCTGTGGTCAGTAACGTGGCTTGTTTAATTACCATAGGAGTCTATTGATACTGGCATCTACCCACACTTGGACATATCAGTTGATCATTAAGATTAGATAAAGTAGCATTTCTCTTCTGAAAAACTGACTGGGGGAAAAAGTATGTTCCTTGACCCATGGCACTGTATTCCCATGCCACAGATTCTCCTAAGGCAGAGGGAAGAAATGAAAAAACATGCTTAAGAAGGAGTGGGCTGGGGAGAACTCAACCTTTGTGGAAGTACGGGCAGACACTGGGAGACACCCAAGGGAAAAGAAACTTGGAGCAGATTAAATGCCGGTTTTATTATTTCACATTGTTAACAGTATCATTTACAATGATTTCTTGTTAAAAAGCATAAATCATAGATGAGGAGGGAAGCACTGCCTGTTCTCTGGAGCTCCTAAGTAGTGAGATCTAAACACCAACCTTGATCCAGAGCCTAATACATTCCTCACTAGATCCTACTGAACATGGGACATGCAGAAACATTTAAAAAAATACAACAGCTCAATTCAACAGGCCTCTATAAGCAACGCTCACATTAAAATCAATGGGAGTTCTGCTAAAATAAAGATCATTGACTCTGGCCCCAACTGGTTCCTGACTCTTAGAAAGTCTCTCCAAAGCTAAGGAAAGTCAGCAAGGTCTCTGGAGCTGCTGCCAAATCTAAGAAGTTTGTGATGAAATTAACGATTGTGTGTTTGAGATTTCTGGGTAGCTGAACAATGAGTTGTTAAAGCATGTTTCTGATGAGAAGGCATAAAAAAAAAATAGAGAATGCTTTGTCAGATCCAGTCAAGGCACTTATGGGCTCTGGAGCCTAGAAATAATGGTTAGAAGCCAGAACCTTTGAATTTTCCCATCACCAGACTAGACTGCTTTGCCAAGTTTCGTTATGACTTGGTAGGATTCTCTCTTGCCAGATTTAAGTCTATATGATTTATTCAGATATAACCCTAAGCTTACTACCAGGCAAATTGGTTGAAATTTAGTAAAGAACAGAATTATCAGATACCTAGATAAACAGGATACGTTGGAGAAGTGTCAACACGACTTTTGTAAAGGGAAATCATGCCTCACCAATCTATTAGAATTCTTTGAAGGTGTCAACAAGCAGTGGCCAGGAGTGACCCAGTTGATATCATGTACCTGGACTTTCAGGAAGCCTTCACCAAAGGCTCTTAAGCAAAGTAAGCAGTCATGGGATAAAAGGAAAGGTCCTCTCATAGATCAGTAACTGGTTAAAAGATAGGAAACAAAGGGTAGAAATAAATGGTCATTTTTCAGAATGGAGAGAGGTTAAATAGCCGGGGGGAGAAAAAAAAAAGGGGGGGGGGAAGTCCCTCCATGATCTGCACTGGGACCAGCGCAGTTCAACATGTTTATAAATGACCTGGAAAAAGGGACAAACAGTGAGGTGACAAGTTTGCAGACGATGCTAAATTACTCAGGATAGTGAAGTCCAAAGCGGACTATAAAGAGATGTAAAGGGACCTCACAAAACTGGGTGACTGGGCAACAAAATGGTAGAAGAAATTTAATGTTGATAAGTGCAAAATAATGCACATTGGAAAACATAATCCCAACAATACAAACTGATGGGGTCTAAATCAGCTGTTACCACATAGTGGAGTCATAGTGGATAGTTCTCTGAAAAGGAGCATTCATAAAAGCTAACAGAATGTAAGGAACCATTAGAAAAGGGATAGATAATAAGACAGAAAATATCATAATGCTGCTATATAAATCCGTGGTATTCCCACACCTTGAATACTGCATGTATTTCTGTTCACCCCATCTCAAAAAGGATATATTAGAATTGGAAAAGGAACAGAGAAGGGCAAGAAAAATGATTGAGGGTATGGAACGGCTTCCATATGAGGAGAGATTAAAAAGAGTGGGACTATTCAGCTTGGAAAAGAGACGACTAAGGGTGGGGATCTGACATCAGTCTAGAAATCATGGAGCGTGGGGAGAAAGTGACGAAGGAAGTGCTATTCACCCTTTCACATAACACAAGAACCAGAGGTCACCCGATGAAATTAATAGGCAGCAGGATTAAAACAAACAAAAGGAAGTACTTCTTCATACAACGCTCAGTCAACCTGTGGAACTTGTTGCTAGGGGATGTTGTGAAGGCCAAAAGTATTACTCAGTCAAAAAAAGAACTAGATAAGTTCATGGAGGGTCGGTCCATCAATGGCTATTAGCTAAGATGATCAGGGATGCAACCCCATGCTCTGGGTTTCCCTAGCTTCTGACTGCCAGAAGCTGGGAGTGGATGACAGGGGATGGATCACTCAATAATTGCTCTGTTCTGTTCATTCCCTCTAAGCATCTAGCACCAGCCATTGTCAGAAGACAGGATCCTGGGCTAGACGGACCATTGTGTGACACACTATGGCCTTTCTTATGTTCTAAAATTAAAAAATGAGTGTGGCACTGGCAAACAAGGTGCCTGCTCATGCCAAGCTCCCCACGTCTCACTTGCATACTGAACACCACATAGCTGGAATCAGTCAGGTTCACCTACGTATTAGTACTGCCAAAACAGGCATAAGCAGCGAGTTATATGGGCCCGGGGTGCCCGGCTCCAGCAATATTCAGAGCCCGGGGGCGCAGCTCCACCAATGTTCAGGGCTGGGTCTCTCCCCTGGCCCCACCTGCCGCCCCCCCTGCACCTCCCCCGAGTGTCCCCCGGCCTCCCCTTGCTGCCCTGGATCCCCAGGAGTGCAGCATCCCTGTCTCTCCCCAGCACCTCCATGCTGCCTCCCTGCATTAACTATCGCCGCAGGGTCCTAGTGCCCAGCACCCAAAACTGCCAGAACAGACTGACCCTGAGCCTGCCCTTCCCCCGCGGACTCTTTCATTTTCCAACGGGACCCTCCACTAGCACAGGGGGCCCCTCCACCCACAGTCACCGCTCCTGCCCCATGCTGGACAAGGGGCAGCCCCACCCCCAGTGAAGCTACAGTGAAGGGCAGCAGCAGGGGAGGAGATGCACATGTGATGGCAGCCCCCACCCCCATGACAAGAAAGGGGGCTTCCTGTACCTGAGAGGGGGCCTAGGAGCACGTGCAATGGCAGTGGTGCGAGGTGAGTGTGGTGCAAGGGGGATGTGGGGGGGGGGGCTCCCTCAGAGCTCACTGCTGCCTGCGGGGAGAGGGCTGGGGGAATCCTCCTCTCTAGCCCTCTCTGGCCCTTGCCCCGGGGCAGCCTGTCTGCACCCCAAACCCCTCATCCCCAGCCCTGTCCCACCCCAGAGCCCTCATCCCCTGCATCCCAACCCTCTGTCCTAGCCCTGAGCCCTCTCCCACACTACAAACCCCTCATCCAGATCCCTCACCCCTGCACCCCAACCCTCTGCCTGAGCCCCCCACACCCCAAACCCCTCATCACCAGCCCCACCCCAGAGCCCTCACATTTTTACATTATTTTAAAAAATATACAGTAACTCCTCAATGTTGTAGTTATGTTCCCGAAAAATGCTACTTTAGGTGAAACGATGTTAAGTGAACCCATTACTTGGGTTACTTAACAAACGATGTTAAGTGAAGAATTAATGTAAATGGAGGGTTAGGTTCCAGGGAATTTTTTTTTTTTGCCAGACAAAAGACTATATATATTCACACACACACTATAAGTTTTAAACAAACAGTTTAATACTGTACGCAGCAGTGATGATTGTGAAGCTTGGTTGAGGTGGTGGAGTCAGAGGGTGGAAGAGGGTGGGATATTTCCCAGGGAATGCCTTGCTGCTAAATGATGAACCAGCACTCGGCTGAGCCCCCAAGGGTTAACACATTGTTGTTAATGCAGCCTCACTCTATAAGGCAGCAGGAATGGAGGGGGGAAGACAGCATGGCAGAGAGAGAGACAGAGACACACACCCTCTGTGTGAGAGAGACTTTGAGACAGAGTTGTTGCCAGCAAGCTCCCTCCATTCTGAGCCCTGCCGTGTCCCCCACTGCTCTGTGGAGATGGAGGGCAGGAATGGGGGAGGGGGACACCCTGACAGCAACACCCCTCTTTCCCCTCCCCACCTGCACATAGGGTGACCAGACAGCAAGTGTGAAAAATCAGGACGGGGGTCGGGTGTTATAGGATCCTATATATGAAAGAGACCCAAAAATCAGGACTGTCCCTATAAAATAGGAGGCAAGCAGGAGGCTCCCGGAGCAGCTCCAAGGTAGAGGGCAGGAACAGCACACGGCAGTGGGGGGAGGGACAGCTGAACTGCCAACAATTGATAGCCTGCTGGGCGGCTGCCGCACAGGGAACTTAGGGGAACTGATGGGGGGCTGTCGGCCCACCCTGGTTCGAAGCCCCCACCAGCTGGCGCCAACGGGCTGCTCTTTCTGCAAGCAGTGGACAGAGCAGGCGGCCGCCAAACAACGTTATAAGGGAGCACTGGGCAATTTTAAATGATCATGTTCTCTAATTCAGAGGTGGTCTGCGGATAGTTCCCTCTGAGGTGCGTGCCTGGGTGACCGCACATGAGAGAATGAAGGGCCACCCACCTAATTAGTAGAGCTGTGCAGGCGTGGCTCCTCTAATTAGGTGCCTGGACCCTGGACAAGATGCACATGTAAGGGGAGGTGGTGGCCTTGGGAGGAATAGGGGGTAGGTAGGTAGGAGGGAGCAGTGGTGTGAGAAGAGGGGGTGGGGGAATTTGGGATGTGCAGGGCTATGGCGGCCAGAGAAAGAGGCTCCAGGACTGCGGCTGCTGGGGAGAGACCCCCTTCCTTCCCAGCTTCAGCTCTGTGGCTGCTGTGGCAGGGGAGAGACCCTCCTCCTTCCAGCCAGAGCTCAGGAGCTGCTGCAGTGGAGGAGAGTGGGAAAGAGACTCCCCCCTTCTTCCCAGTCACAGCTTGGGGGCTGCTGCGGCAGGGGAGAGAGGGAGAGACACCCCCCCACTCCTTCCCAGCCCCAGCTTGGGGGCTGCTGCGGTGGGGGAGAGAGGGCACATCCATCACATTAGAAACGTTATGGCTACTGATATTAAAATATGAGTTGGGTGCTTTTATGTGTAGAACAAAAAAAGTTAATTATTATTTAGGGGTTTTTTTAATATCGCACTTTTATCCAAAGCGCTTTAAAATAGTTAGCTAATGGTACAAACAACATTTGAAAAGATCATTAAGTGGTCCGCCAAGACCCTCAGCAATTTTCAAGTGGTCCGCGGAAAAAAAGTTTGAGAGCCACTGCTCTAACTGATCCGCAACGTAACAAGAAAGTTAACTGGGACGACTTTAAGTGAGGAGTTACTGTACATTGGCTTACAAGGCAGGTGTTGGGGCAGGGAGGGTGCGGGACTTGGACCTGTTCTGGGCACCACCAAAAATTATACAAACCTGCCGTCCCTGAAAACAAGTACTAGAGTTATAAAAATATGTTTAGATTGTATTGAATGTTTGTAAATTGCTACATGCATTACTCTCACTTATAACATCTGTAAACCATATTGTAAGGTAATATTTGAGCACTTGTATTGTAAGCTTCTGTAACTGTGTAAGTCACCAGACAGGAGAGAAGCATTAACTAGTGTGAAATGTTAGACTCCAACAGAAGGTGCTATGTCCTGCCTGACAATAAAGGCCCATCAACACCAAATGAGATATTGTGGAACATCAGGGAACAAAAGACTGTCAATTGCTTCTCTTCCCCCCACCCTCTCTGA
Organism: Lepidochelys olivacea; assembly: GCF_965140295.1. Taxonomy (NCBI): domain Eukaryota; kingdom Metazoa; phylum Chordata; order Testudines; family Cheloniidae; genus Lepidochelys; species Lepidochelys olivacea. The sequence continues at coordinate 108,805,294 of NC_140416.1, forward strand.
AGAGAGACATGCAACTGAATTCCTCCCAACAGCTGAATCTGCAACTCAAAGCAGAACAGGGGAAGGAATAAAAAGCCCTAACAGGGAGAAAATGTATCTCTGGAAGGTGATAATAATAAGGTGGTAAACAACATCAACATGGATTTGTCAAGAAGAAATAATGTCAAACCAACCTAATAGCTTTCTTTAACAAGGTAACAACCCTTGTGGATGGAGGGACTGGTAGATGTAGTATATCTTGATTTTAGTAAGGCTTTTGATACTGTCTCACATGACCTTCTCATAAACCAACTAGGCAAATACAGCCTAGATGGAGCTACTATAAGGTGGTTGCACAAGTAGTTGGAAAACCATTCCCAGAGAACAGTTATCAATGGTTCACAGTCAAGCTGGAAGGGCATATCAAGTGGGGCCCCGAAGGGATCAGTTCTGGGTCTGGTTCTGTTCAATATCTTCATCAATGATTTAGATAACGGCATAGAGAGTACAATTCCCAAGTTTGCAGACAATACCAAGCTGGTAGGGGTTGCAAATGCTTTGGAGGATAGGATTAAAATTCAAAATGATCTGGATAAAGTGGAGAAATGGTCTGAAGTAAATAGGATGAAATTCAATAAGGACAAATGAAACATACTCCACTTAGGAAGGAACAATCAGTTGCACACGTACAAAATGGGAAATGACTGCCTAGGGATCTGGGGGTCATAGTGGCCCACAAGCTAAATATGAGTCAACAGTGTAACACTATGGCAAAAAAACAAACAAACAAAAACAAAAAAAAAACCCACCACACAAACATCATCCTGTATTAGGAGGAGTGTTGTAAGCAAGATACAAGTAGTAATTCTTCCACTCTACTAAATGCAGATAAGGCCTCAACTGGAGTATTGTATCCAGTTCTGGGTGCCACATTTCAGGAAGGATGTGGACAGATTGAGAAAACGTGATCTATGAGGAAAGATTGAAAAAATTGGGTTTGTTTGTTTAGTCTTGAGAAGAGAAGACTGAGAGGGGACATGTTAACAGTTTTCAAGTATGTAAAGGTTGTTACAAGGAGGGTGAAAAATTGTTCTTGTTAACCTCTGAAGATAGGACAAGAAGCAATGGGCTTAAACTGAGGTACAGGAAGTTTAGGTTGGACATTACAAGAGACTTCCTAACTGCCAAGGTGGTTAAGCACTGGAATAAATTGCCTGTCATTGGAAGTTTTTAAAAGGAGGTTAGATAAACAACTATCAGGGATGGTCTAATACTTAACCCTGCCTTGAGTGCTGGGGACTGACTAGGAGACCTCTCGAGGTCCCTTCCAGTGTTACACTTCTATGATTCTATGCTGCTTGGATTCTCAAGGGCAAGGTTTTCTAGGTAAAAGCAAGAGATCCCCAAAGTGTGGCCTGTGTTAGCTCTAAAGGACATATAGAGCTTGCTTGTTATAGAAGCTTTTATTATCTTTTGAAGCTCAAGACTGGAACTCATTTGTGTGTATATATGTTTACGTGCTTTTACCTTGTAAAAACTCTTATTTTGTTTCCTTGATAATAAATATTTAGATACAATAGTTTGTTATAGGAATGTCGACAGGTGTTGTCTTTGGTGCAAAATCTAAAGTGGGGCGAGTGACGGGTCCTTTGGGACTGGGAGTAGCCTGAATATTGCTGTGATCTTTGGTGTAATGGACCATCTGTCACAAAGGTAAGCTTACCTGGGTGGCAAGACAGATCAGAGTACCTAATGGGACTGCCTGTGACTCCATGTTTAGGCTGAGTGCCTGAGGAGTTAGATTTCACCAACCGATTATCAAGTGTAAGTATAGAACTCACAGCCAGTTTGGGGGTTTGTGACCTGTTTTCCAACCGTCTGTGCAGAGGCTGGCACCCACGCTCTGGAGCCACGGTAGCACAGCTTGACAGTGAGCATGCATGGACACAAGCTACTGGTGTCCTGACATTTAGGCCTTTCTGCATTCAAAGGTACACACCAGTTTAACATTAAATCAAGTGAGAGACCAGTCTAGTTAAAATGATGCAAAGCTATAGGTGGACATTCATCGAAATCTGGTTTATGTCAGTTCAATTCAGTTCTACATCAAGTTCAACTAAACCAAGCTAAACCAAATTAAGAGTGTCCACACAGGGTTTGGCACCATTTTAACTGGATTGGTTTAAAATTTCACCTTTAGTTAAACTGTGCAGGCTGCAATATAGACAAAGCCTAACTGTTACAATCCACTAGCAGCCTAGCAACTCTCACACAGCAGCCTAGCAACTCTCACACAATAAAGTAAATTAATTCAAATCAACCAACCAACCAAAGCAGCGGTTTAGTGCCAACAACTACTGCATGGATATTTTTTGCCCCGATGACTGTGTCCTAGGAAGTCTTCATGTCTCCTAGTTGCACAAACAGGCATAAATTCAGTTAATGTAAACAAGACATTATAGCAGCATTTGTGTGTCCCTCACTGTATTACCTAGTGGCACTTTACATAATTTAGATTCACAGCAAACACTTCGCAAACTCAGGGAGCAAATGACCTTATGACCTCACAATGCTAAACAGAGATGAAGAAAATTTCAGGAGCAGACTGGATGCTAGAGATTCCAGATGTGGCAGCTGGCAAAATCCTGATCAAAGTGGTGCCTCGGAACACTTTAGACAGAGGCGTTGGTGTGATGACTACATACGTGTTTCGTAAAGAGGATATGGCCACACCCTCTATTATGGCACTTTTAAAATATTGACTATATCTTGTGTAGTTAGCTGTAAGAGACGTGTCAAAATAGGCGGCAGCTTAATCCATCGCCTTTGTGAATAATTTAGCACTGCAGCTATTTGAACAAAGAACATTGCCCCCACCAAGTGAAGCAGTGATTCCACAAGTCTAAGAAAAGCTCTGAATCTTGCCAGCCCCATTGCTATGGAGATGAGAATGCACCTGTAGAAATGTGTTAGCATACAAATGCCAGTCTGATCACATGTGTCATCTGGGTGGTTGATTTGAAGGCTGGGTAATTACACTGTTTAAACAGATGAGCTCTAGAAATGTAAACATTCCTGATTATGTGTTACAGTCTCCCTGGGCTTTAGAAATTGGGTAACAATAAAAAATCCTTCTTTTTTTGATCAGCCTAGAGATCTCCTCATTGTTCCTATGACCCAGCCCATCAGTTCCTCCTCCACATACTTATGTATTACAGTAGGCCCTACGCACAGTAGGCTCCTGTACTTTGACTTTTGAAGCTCTCCATTTCCCTCAGTGCCTCTCCTCTCACTAGTCACTACTCTGCCCTTTTTCTCTCCTGTGTTGCTCTGCTTCTCTGTCTTCAGACAGACCCTTCTTGCTGATCATCCCTCTCTACAAACCCCTCCTCTCAGTCCTTGGTCCCGACCAGTGTGGTCCCCGCCCCTGTGGCTGCTCTGGCACTCCAGTATCACCCACCCTTTTGTCTCTCATGGCAAGCACCCCAACGCTTTCCCTCGTTCTCAGTTATCTGCCACCATTTCCTAGGGGAGCAGCTGACGTTTTCAGTCAAACCTCTCAGCTCAATAGCTCTAGTTTTCCTTGGCGCTCTTTGACCTTTCTCTACCTTGTTGCAATTCCCTCTGAATCTTTTAATTGCTTCTAGTGCCTACCCATAGCAGCAATTCTGGCCTGGGTCTCCCCGGGGATGTTTTTTGAATCCCTTCTTAGCATTCACGGGTAGTTCTTACCCCATGCATTCCCTCTGACCTTCCCAGTGCATTCTTGAACCATTCCCCCATTCAGCCAATGTATGCAATGCAGCAGAGCATGGAGTAAACTGTGTCCTAATACGCCATCTGCTTTAGGAGAAGGAATGAACCACAAGCTCCGATAATATTTATCTAACTAGGACAGAGCATTCAGACAAGAATAACTCCTGCTGGAGACTGACATGTTATTCAATCTTCAACAAGTAAAAAGAGTGAACTTGGAGCAAAATAGCTGAGCTCTCCGAGTTCTCATTAATGTTGGAATGCCTGTGAGAGAAAGGAGATTAACTGGGAAAGGGAGGAGATGCTGTAACTCAAACCATATGATAGAAAAAAATATTGATCCTGGAGTCTCCCAGAGTTGCCAGATACTATCCCACAGGCCCAACCCAACCCATAAACCCCACAGATGAGACTACTGAAGCTTGACAGCTCAGCCAAGAACAAGAATAAAAATGATTTTGTAAAGATAGCTTCATTGTCCTATTTAATAGGGACCTATTTCTGCTAGATTCTGTTCACTCAGTTCCATCATGATCCCACCTACTCACATATCTTCATTATTTTTCTGAACTATGCTTAGCACAATAGGGTCCTCGTTCTTGTCTGAGATTTCTAGGAGTTACTGTAATACATAGGAACATAAGGCATAGGATGGGAAGGGACCTTCTGAGTCACTGAATCCAGTCCCCTGCTATCACAGGCAAACCGGTCACATCCCATTCATAAATGTAGCAAGCTCCATCTTAGAATTAGTTCGATTGTTTGCGCCCCCCCCCCCCACCATTGGGAGGCTGTTCCACAACCTCACTGCTGTGATGGTTAAAAAACCTAATTTCCAGTCTAAATTTACTCCTAGCCAGTTTGTACCCATTTGTTCTTGTACCAGCTTAAATAGCTCTTCCCTCTCTCTGATGTTTGACCCCCCACTGTATTTATACAGAGCAAGCAGATCCCCTCTCAGCCTTCGTTTTGCTAGGCTAAACAAGCCAAGCTCTTTTCATCTCCTCTCTTAAGATAGGCCCTCCATTGCCCTGCTCATCCTAGTAGCCCAGCTCTGCACCTGTTCCAGGTACAATTCATCTTTTCTTGAGCATGGGTGACCACAATTATACACAGTATTCCAGATGAGGTCTAACCAGTGACTTGTAGAATGGCATTATTACTTTTCTACATCTACTGGAAATACCTCACCTGATACATCCTAGGATTGCATTTACTTTTTTCACAGCTGTATTTAATTGGCAGCTCAGACCTCCTGTGATCCATGAATACATATAATGTAAGTACATAACTTGCAATCCTCATCAGCCTCAGTTAAGTCTCCAGTGCTTTTTAAAGCTTCTGGTCCACTCTGAGCCTATTCTTCTAATTCCCACTTTTGTAATTCTAAGATTTACAAAGCCCAAAGGGAGGGAACTGAAATGTGGAAGATGAACAAGAGGAAGTGAAAGTGGTGGCCTAGCCCTAATGCTGCCCCTTTCTGTGCCTATCTCTTGGATCTGAATTCCAGCCCAGCTTTGACATTTCATCCCCAGCAAGCAGGGCTGTTATTTGCTGTGTATTCGGACAGCCAAACTTTACCAAACTGATGGCCACATGGCAACATGTCAGCAGCATGAAGGCAGCCCCAAACTTGCATGAAACAGACTAGGTTGAAATTGCCCTTAATTGCTGCAGCCCACAGAGATGCCATTAATTAGTGGCAGCTTCAACCTATTCTGTTTCATGCAAATGCTCCATCTTGGAGACATGTTCCATCTTGGATCCAGATCACAGACATTATTAGAACAAGTCCATCCTCCAGCACATGTAGGCTATAGTTCCCAGTTAGGAGCCAGGCATGCTGGGAGCAGCTGTCTCCAAAGGCTGCACCTAATTAAAGTGGGAGTGTCACTGTTTTTGACCCAGTTAATCATTTCCAAAGTTTTCAATATTTTCTCTCTACCCCTTTTCTAGCTCCTTCGCTGTCTGGTTCAAGCTGGGGGCTGCTGGTACTGATCTAATGGGGCCCAGTTCATCATTGTCCTGTGGTTCCCCTTGCATAAAAGGGATGTAAAGCAGGCATGACCCTCCCCCTCCTCCCCCCCAACCTGAGGAATATCCCCAGCATAGGGAACCTCTGCACCACTTCCAAAGGAGCCCTTGGTTCACAGGGCATTCAGGATTGGGCCAGAAAGTGGAAGGGGGAGATTGTTAGCAGGTAGGGACATGGCCAGAGTGAATCTGCATCCCTGTGGTTCTACAACCTGGCAATAGGAACCATTGTATCAGGGGAGCAAATTGGGGTAACCTTAGTAGCCACTGAGAGAGCTAAACCATCCCCTAGCAGTGTCTACTCTGGGCAGCTCATAAACAGGAGAAGCACTCCCCGCATCCCAGTGACTTTCCTAGGCTTCACTGGGAACAGGTGCAAACTAGAAGTTAGCAAAACACTATACGGCACTAGCAGCAAGCACAAAGACAGCCTTAGAAGTAAGGCAGTATGAAAAACGGAGGAGTTGCCCTAGAGAAACAGGGCTACATAAACAGAGAATGCATCAAAGGAAGTGCAGCCATCAAAGCTCTCACAGTGTTTATAGCTATGCTCAAAAGCCTTTTGTGGGTCTTTGTTTAACTGCCCAACTCAGGATCCCCTACTAATCTGTTAAAATATCACGAGGGCTAAAGTGATATTGTGGAATGTATGAACCATACATTCCCATTTTGTTTGATTTGATCTCCCCTAATAAAAACTCCCAAGGAGCTCAAATTGCTTTTATGCAGGGGAAACACTTCTCCAGATGAGCACGTACATGAAACCCACACGCATGAAACCCACGCATGAAACCCACAGCAAATTGGTTAAAGAGAGGTCAGACCCGTTCTTGCTCTAGAAGCTGAAGCTCGTGGTTCCAACTAGAAAGCCAGACTGGGAAAGTACTGTAATTAAAGATGTCAGCCCCAGTTCTCAGTTCCATTGTGACCCTCTTATGCTGGCTGGGCCTGCTACGGCCTGCAGAAAGGCTGGAGATATTTGTGGGCTACATGATTCAACAATGACGATCTATTTATTTATTAAAGATGAGAATTGGATAGATCTTTCCTGACACGCATCCCCCTGACGAGCTTGTCTGGATATCTGGGGCTGATGAATGGCCTAGAGTGCTTCCCCATTGCTAATGGAGGCTAAACCATTTTAAATTCCATTCCTGCCAAAAAGTTATTTATCATTTCTATGACTACTGTGTGCCCCTAGCTGATAATGGAGTAAATGCCCAGCAGAGCTTGGAGACGATACAGATTCTTATCAATGTGCACTCTCTGTTATCAGTGCACAAAAGGGAAAGCGTGTATTTATCTACTGTATGTTAACCAGTGAAGGAGCAAAGCTTCACTAAAGTTAAATCCTCCTTTCTAAATCAGACTGAAGCAAATTGTATGAAGTGTCTGTTTTTCAAAGGGAATTTGCTAGTTTACTAGCATTGTGGAAGAGCCTGGGAAGTCAAGAACACAGCTAGTAGATAGCATACGGCATTCAGCGCAATACTAGCCCCAGACTCTGAGTGTGCTAGGCAGCAGTGCACCCCTTGGGTACCTTTTGGAATACTGCCAGAATGCAGGCATAGGTGATGGAGGCACACAGTCTGTTCACATATGTTACATGCTGAAGGATGGGAGTAATGTGGCTGCACCATTATTAATCAGAAACTGACTGTGCCTCTTTTTGTTTTAAAGGCAAGGCTTCCCTTTGGTAAGGCCCCACAGGTCTAGAACTCAGGCCTGAAATGCTACTATGGAGTGGGCAGCTCCAGACTGCCACCTAGCAACAGCTGTAACCTGCTCACACACCACTGCCCACAACCCTCTGTGGACTCGGACCACGGGAAGTTCCGCCTCAAGGGGTCTGACAGGGATCAACCTCATGGCTGCTGATTGACTCCCCATCCTATATAAACCTAAGGGCATTCCAGGAAGTGTCCAGGCAACAGTGTGGATTTACTGTAGCTGTCATGGCCATTCCTTGTTCCCCAATTCCTGGCTTCGACCTCAGCTTGATTTGGGATTTGCCTTCTGACTCAGACCCTGACCCTTGATATGGGCCCTGGCCTGGAGCCTGATTACACTCTACTCCATGCCTCAGGGTTGCTCCTGCTCCAACCCTTGGTCCTGACTGCCTGCGTTGGGATCCTGACACCTTTAAGCCCAACCTAACATTGGTTGATTTTTTCTGTGTGTTTGATTTTTTGGAATGGCCAATGAAGTGCACAGTTCCCCACAGAGAGAATCAGGACACAGAAATCGGGGTTCTGAAAAGAGACTTTGGCAAACCCCCCCCCCCCACTGCACAGGGCCAAGATGTTATGCCTCATTGTGAAGTACCTCCACTACATTCGAGCCAGCCACTACAGACCTATTATATTCTATACAGGTTCTCATATGATGCATATCACCTCAATGATATTATTACCTCAACACCAACCAGCAGATTCAGGTTGCACAGTTGCAAAGCACAACAGGACCAAGTTTAGACATTCCCAAACCCAGACAGGCAGACAATCAAGGTCCTCTTTCAGCAACCTGCAGGGAACCTTCAGGGAGGAGCACAGGTTGCAGGAGGGAAGAGTTTGAAGGAGGCACCAAGAAGCCAGTCTGTGTGCAAGTGGCTGGAATGCTACCTGCAGTTACAGCACCTCTGTAAATAGTCCTCTTAACAAACAGCGTTAAGTTTTAGAAATATGGAGTCTTCATGTTACTACCCAACACATGGTACAAAAAACATGGTAGTAGTAGTGAGGCCCACACCAAGGAAGACTTTGATTTAGGACATTCTGCTACTTCTGGGAATGGTGTGGGCCCACCCCTGCCTGCATGACCTCATATGCACCGTCATGTCACACAGGGGAAATCATTTTGAAGAGCACACTGCTCCATCCCCGCGGGCATGATCTTACTTACACACACAATGCATGCGAGTTCAAGCTGGCGGGAATGGAACAGCACATGCTTCAAAATGGCATCTCCCATCCAATACCAAAAACTATGTCCATTCTGTTTCAGTACCACATGGGGAACAAATTGCCCAAAAAAAGAGAGCTGTCCAGTTCAAAAATCAGACAAGTGGTGTCTCTACTGTGATTAACATGCAAACAAAGCAACACCTAGAAACAGAGCAAACAGGCAGCATGGAGGGACTCCAAACACAAGGCTTGCTGAATTTGAAGACAAAATACTTTGGACAAGCATGGGAGCAGGGGAAGCAATAACTGAGTCTGTATGCAGAGCTGACCATGGGGGATAAAAAGGCTTGGCAGAATTCAATTTTACATTCTTTTAAATAATTGCGACAGAAAATATCAATGTTTATTTTGAAGCATTTTTCCCAAATTTGTATTGTTTTAAATTTTCAGTTGTGTGAAATTATGGTGGGGAGGGAGGGTCAACATCACACGTAAAAATATACAAAGTAAATATCTTCAAATCTAACTCTAATCAGTTCTCAAACAACATTTTTCTTACTCTGCCTATCTGTACATTTCTTTTATTATCAATGGAAATATTTTTTCCTCAACATTTATGATAAAAATCTAATCCTTCCAAGCATAGGGATAAAGAAGAAAAAATGAGGTAAAGCTTTTTTTACTATCTCTATAGAAAAACAGGGCAAGAAGTGAGAACCATTGCCAGGAATAACGCCCAAAACTCTGGAACAGCCAGTAGAGGTGTTTGAGGAGTACTGTGACACCAGACAAAAATGAGACTGTGGAGAGATATTGGGGTGTTTTTTAAAAAAAAAAACACAATACCAACAAACAGAACGGAGAACAGATACTTACATTGCAGAGTGGAGAACTCTGTCGTCCACATGTAACTCTGGAAACATAAAAGATTCCCTGATTAGGGGACAGGATAATATGTGGGACACTTGATTCCAGCTTCCATGAGAGAACCAGATCTAACCCCAGAAAAATGCTTCCAAATAGCAAGGGCAGATGAACTGCCTGGGGAAGTATCAAAACAGCAATAGCTACGAGTGCAGAATAGGTACACAAGCTCAACCTAAAGGAGCCCAATAAGCAGGACAGAGATGGAGTGACTGAAAATGTGAACATCATGGTCCAGTGTACGTACTGCAGAAGGCAACACAAAAGGCAGAAAGAAAAATGCCCAGTTTATGGACACGGGGGTACAGGGTGTGGAAAATAGAAGCATTGTCTGTTCCAGTGCTAAAGCTACCCCAGGAAGATGGGAAAAAGCAGCAGTATGTGCAGTGATTGAGGATGTAGAGACTTCTAGCGAAGAGGAGGATATCTGCAGTGTGACTTGGAGCCTCTTTGGGATCTGCTAATATACACGCACTAGGCTGCCAGTCATTTAATTGCCATATTTATAGCTATGCTAGCAGAACAATGACTAATTCAATCCCAGATGGATTGCTGAGCCAGCTGCAGAGTAATCCCAACAACACTGATAAACAATATTATACTGCAGAAATGTGACCATGTGCTGGTGATGTAGAAGAAAACCATTCTGAGGCTGGTGGGCAAGTACACAGTGTTGAAAAGAAACCCACAAAACAAGAGATTATCTCTAGGAGTTTATAGTAGCTGACACATAGGAGTATCTCTCACAGCTAGGCAGTGCAAACCATGGATTTGGTTGCAATACAGCACCAGAATATCCCCAGCTTGAGAGAAGAGGGAGAACAGTCACCGTGGGCCCTGTCCAGCTTTCTCATAGAAAATATGGACAGAGAGCCTCAGCTAGCTGGTAACCTGATGTAGGAGAGGCAGAAGAAATGAGGTGCACATGCAACACAAAGGACAAACAGGACACCACCCAACAGGACGAAGGCAGCAACAGGATGGAAGCAATCCTGCAATAACAATCATGACACAAACAAGTGGGATAGTGGTTTAAAGCCTATGAAGCTTAGCAGGCTGCAATGGGTTGGTGGTAAAGGCCATGAACTAGTAACTTCTGGCCCCAAGTCAGTAAATCCTGTCACAAAAGACAGAGCAGAAATTGTTAAAAGGAAAGATGAATGTAGCAACCTGCATGGAATTTGGAGGGAGGAACACAGGCTGCAGGAGGGAAGAGTTTGAAGAAGACACCAGGAAGGCAGTCTCCTGTATTTACATGGCTAGAATATTAGCTGCAGTTCCAACATCTTTATACACAATTTTCTTAATAAAGAGTCAGTTTAGTTTTAGAAATATGGAATCCTCTCCTGTTATTACCTAGCATGTAGTACATGAAACATATTTTAAGTTCCAGGCTTAGTCATAGATAAGGCTGCGAGTCTGTCACAGAGGTCACGGATTCCGTGACTTTCCGTAAATTCCGTGACTTCTGCAGCAGCCGGTGCTGGCTCAGGGGCTGCCTGGCTCAGGCAGCCCTTGAGTCAGCAGCAACAGTTTGGGTGTGTGGGAGGGGGCTCAGGGCTGGGGTGGAGGGTTGGCGTGTGGGGCAGCACTTACCTTGGGGTGGGGGGCTCCCCAGGTCCCACTGGCATGGCCCTGCGGCTCCTAGGTGGCAGAGGGGTCGGGGAGCTCTGTGCGCGGCCTGCAGGCCCCACCCCCACAGCTCCCACTGGCATGGTTCCCAGCCAATGGGAACTGCGTAGATGGTGCTTGTGGGGGGAACAATGCACAGAGCCCCTGAGCTCCTCCACCGCCTAGGAGCTGCAGGGTTACGTGGGGCCAGGTACGGAGCCTGCCAGCCGCACCAACCCTCCCCGCCTCAGCACCAGTGGGGGTCCTGGGCCACGCGCTGCCTCCCGGCTTCCCCTCCCCTGCCTGAGCACCAGTGGGGGTCCTAGGACACGTGCTGCCACCTGGCTTCCCCCGCCCGCCCCAGCGTGGGTCCTGGACCATCTTCTTCAGCACCCATGGCACCCCCAGACCAACCTCCCCCAGAATACCCCAGCCCCTCACACCCAGACCACCCCCCCAGACCACCCCAGCTCCCCACCCAAGTTTTAGTTAGGTTTAGTTTAATTTAGTTTTAGTAAAAGTCATGGACAGGTCACGGTCCGTGAATTTTTGTTTACTGTCCATGACCAGTCCATGATTTTTACTAAAAATACCTGTGACTAAAACATAGCCTTAGTCATAGACCACAAATAATCTCTGGGTAGTGCTTTACAAGCCCCTGCATAGTCGCTCACCAATTTAATTTCATAATGCTCATTTGCGTGGTCCCAAAGGGCCACATGTTCAAGAGTCTAATCTGGCACACTCAGAAACCAGGATGTGGATGCATGTGGCCCGAGCCACTGTTAAACATGGGCCTGAGCTGCAAAATTCATACCTGAGCACAGACGCCAAACCCATCCCTAGCTCCCAGTAAAAGAATTTGGGGTGTTTGTCCACTAGAGGAGGGAAGATGAGCCACAAAATCCCAGTCTGGATCCGATCAGCATCTGCCTCAGTTTGGAGGTAGGAAGATGCCAGGTGTCTGCCTGGTATTCTTCTCCAGTTTCCACACTCCGTTCAGGCAGCTAGGCTGACTACGCACCCTGTACACAGATACCAGCTGGGCACCACATCTGCCCTCTCCACAGAGGCCAGGCTGTGGTCAAATATTGAAATAGCAGCAGACACCGGCACAGTCCAAACAAGCTGCAGTCCAAGCTGACAGAGCCAGTTTAACTCTGCAGCAGCGAGCAGAGGTAGGACATCTTCTGCCATTAAGCTGTCACGGCACAGGGTTTGGGAATCCCAACTGCAGATTTACAAGTTCATCTCAAACATGCTATATAGACCCCAGTACCAGGAAGAACCAGACTCTACCTTGAGCCCAGACCAACATCCATCTACATGTGTCCAGAAAACAAAGGCCCTTTCAGGGCTAACCAGTCATAGCTCTTTTTCCTCTTACCCGCATTGGTTATTTTCTTTCCAGAGCAAGACATTCCCTGAGAGACAGGGATAGGAGCTGCTCAGCACATATTAGCCCTACCACCAACTGCTTCCCATTAGGTTGAAGTCAGGTGAATCCACAATGAAAATCAGTAGGCCCCAGTTATTCTCTCCCCAATGCAGACATAAATGTCAATCAATGGAGAGAAAAGTGGAAAACAAGAAGAGTCAAGAAATTAATCCAAACTGAAACTACAAAGCAAAACAGCTTTCACATACACAGCACTCTACTGATGTAGGGCTAGAATGCAGGGGATGAAGTACCTTTGGGTTATACTAAGCACACCATTAATGTGCTACGCTAATACTGTGTTAACTATGTGTTGGATCATAAGGCCTAACAGTCTAAGCTTACAAAGTCATCTTTTCTTACCTCAGCCAAGAATCCTAGTGCTCTAACTAAGGCAGGAAAGAGATGAGAGTAGCTCATCCCAAGCATATCTGAGCATTCTGGGCAACAGACCCTGCAGGGGGGAAGGGACAGAATGCTGAGGACCTTCACCTGAGCCTACACTCAGACAGTGCAACTCCAATTAGTTGCCCCAGAGCACACCTGACTATGGGAACTGCTCCCAGTTGATAGATTGGGATGGGTTAGAGGAAGCTGAAAGGCTAATTAACTCATTAGTTCAGAAGGGGCAAAAGGCACAGGAAGGAAGAGGGACGGGGAAAGGGGAGGAGGGCAGCTAAAGATCTCCCTTCACCTAGTCTAAGGAGCTGATGGCTCCATGTTACTGGTTGGATGAAGTGGTATAGTCTGTAGGTGGGTGTTTTCGTCCATCCTCCCTGTAGAAAGAAAAGGCCTGGGTAGAGACTGTTGAATCGTGGAAGTCAATGAATGGCTATGCAGGTGGTGTCGGAGAGAAGGCTTTGGATTCTTTGACCATGGGATGGTGTTCCAAGAAGGAGGAGTGCTAGGCAGAGATGGGCTCCACCTAACGAAGAGAGGGAAGAGCATCTTCGGAAGCAGGCTGGCTAACCTAGTGAGGAGGGCTTTAAACTAGGTTCACCAGGGGAAGGAGACCAAAGCCCTGAGGTAAGTGGGGATGTGGGTTACTGGGAGGAAGCACGAGCAGGAGAGCGCGAGAGGGGAGGGTTCCTGCCTCACACTAAGAAAGCAGGACAAACAGCAAGTTATCTCAAGTGCCTATACACAAATGCAAGAAGCCTGGGAAACCAGCAGGGAGAACTGGAAGTCCTGGCACAGTCAAGGAATTATGATGTGATTGGAATAATAGAGACTTGGTGGGATAACTCACATGACTGGAGTACAGTCATGGATGGATATAAACTGTTCAGGAAGGACAGACAGGACAAAAAAGTGGGGGAGTTGCATTGTATATAAGAGAGCAGTATGACTGCTCAGAGCTCCGGTATGAAATTGCAGAGAAACCTGAGTGTCTCTGGATAAAGTTTAGAAGCGTGAGCAACAAGGGTGATGTTGTGGCGGGAGTCTGCTATAGACCACCGGACTAGGGGGATGAGGTGGATGAGGCTTTCTTCCGGCAACTAACTGAAGTTATTAGATCGCAAGCTCTGGTTCTTATGGGAGACTTCAATTACCCTGATATCTGCTGGGAGAGCAATACAGCGGTGCACAGACAATCCAGGAAGTTTTTGGAAAGTGTAGGGGACAATTTCCTGGCACAAGTGCTGGAGGAACCAACTAGGGGCAGAGCTTTTCTTGATCTGCTGCTCACAAACCAGGAAGAATTAGTAGGGGAAGCAAAAGTGGATGGGAACCTGAGAGGCAGTGACCATGAGATGGTCGATGTCAGGATCCTGACACAGGGAAGAAAGGAGAGCAGCAGGATACAGACCCTGGACTTCAGAAAAGCAGACTTTGACAACCTCAGGGATCTGATGGGCAGGTTCCCCTGGGAGAATGACATGAGGGGGAAAGGAGTCCAGGAGAACTGGCTGTATTTTAAAGAATCCTTATTGAGGTTACAGGGACAAACCATCCCGATGTGTAGAAAGAATAGTAAATATTGCAGGCGACCAGCTTGGCTTAACAGTGAAATCCTTCCTGATCTTAAATACAAAAAAGAAGCTTACAAGAAGTGGAAAATTGGACAAAGGACCAGGGAAGAGTATAAAAATATTGCTTGGGCATCCAGGAGTGAAATCAGAAAGGCCAAATCACACCTGGAGGTGCAGCTAGCAAGAGACATTAAGAGTAACAAGAAGGGTTTCTTCAGGTATGTCAGCAACAAGAAGAAAGTCAAGGAAAGTGTGGGCCCCTTACTGAATGAGGGAGGCAACTTAGTGACCGAGGATGTGGAAAATGCTAATGTACTCAATGCTTTTTTTGTCTCTGTCTTCATGAACAAGGTCAGCTCCCAGACTGCTGCACTGGGCAGCACTGCATGGGGAGGAGGTGACCAGCCCTCTGTGGAGAAAGAAATGGTTCGGGACTATTTAGAAAAGCTGGACCAGCACAAGTCCATGAGGCTGGATGCGCTGCATCCGAGAGTGCTAACGGAGTTGGCAGATGTGATTGCAGAGCCATTGGCCATTATCTTTGAAAACTCATGGCGATTGGGGGAGGTCCTGGATGACTAGAAAAAGGCTAATGTAGTGCCCATCTTTAAAAAAGGAAGAAGGAGGATCCAGGGAACTACAAGCCAGTCAGCGTCACCTCAGTCCCTGGAAAAATCATGGAGCAGGTCCTCAAGGAATCAATTCTGAAGCACTTAGAGGAGAGAAAAGTGATCAGCAATAGTCAGCATGGATTCACCAAGAGCAAGTCATGCCTGACTAATCTAATGCCTTCTATGATGAGATAACTGGCTCTGTGGATGAGGGGAAAGCAGTGGACGTGTTGTTCCTTGACTTTAGCAAAGATTTTGACATGGTCTCCCACAGTATTTTTCTAGTAAGTTAAAGAAGTATGGGCTGGATGAATGGACGATAAGATGGATAGAAAGCTGGCTAGATTGTCGGGCTCAACGGCTCCATGTCTAGTTGGCAGCCGGTATCAAGTGGAGTGCCCTAAGGGTCGGTCCTTGGGCTGGTTTTGTTCAATATCTTCATTAATGATCTGGAGGATGGTGTGGATTGCACCCTCAGCAAGGTTTGCAGATGACACTAAACTGGGAGTAGAGGTAGATACGTTGGAGGGTAGGGATAGGCTACAGAGGGCCCTAGACAAATTAGAGGATTGGGCCAAAAGAAATCTGATGAGGTTCAACAAGGACAAGTGCAGAGTCCTGCACTTAAGACGGAAGAATCCCATTCATCGCTACAGACTAGAGACTGAATGGCTCGGCAGCAGTTCTGCAGAAAAGGACCTTGGGGTTTACAGTGGACGAGAAGCTGGATATGAGTCAACAGTGTGCCCTTGTTGCCAAGAAGGCCAATGGCATTTTGGGCTGTATAAGTAGGGGCATTGCCAGCAGATCGATTGATAGAGAAGGGAAAGGGTATTTAGGAAGCAGCAGATTCAAAAAATTGATTTAGCCTATTGGCTATAGAGGAGAGTATGCCTATGTTTAACAAACCCAGAGAGTGGGTGTCTCTGCATCTTCCCTCCTAAGAAACAGTTTATTATAGATAGTTGGTCACTGTCAAATAATGAAAACAGGATGATGTGAATCCCTGGGTGGGATTGTTTAGGAGGAATATGCAACTGCAGAAGTTCTGTTTCTCCTCCAAGCCAGCAGTTCTTTAGTTGTTAAGGCTTTGGGTATTTTATTTAATTGATAATTAAGACCCTACTTCATTTGTGATATTGCAGAAATTGCCAATCCTGCACTATTAAGCTTCCACCACAATTTTGGTTTTAATTCGTATCTCAGTACGGACAAGTCTTCATAAAGCAAAGACAGGGTGTGAAAGTGGGGTGCACAGCACTAACAGTCTATGCCTGTGAAATGTAAAAAGCTGAAGTGACTGGACTCGATTCTTCAGCAGTTGTGTTAAGACTTTGTTTTCTGCATTTTATATTGTACTGGTCACTTTTTTTTTTTAATGAATGTAATATAGTTGCAGCAAAATGTCTGGTTATCAAAAAAAATTATCAGGCCTACCATAATATTTGAGTGTTTATATCATTCCAGCAAACTTTTCTTAAACAAATACTCAGGTAATTTTCCAAATTACCACGATAAATAAAGGTCCATTATTATTTTTCTGCGAATCTGATCTATTATTCCTAAGGGAATAAATAAAATTTGACAGGGGAAATGGGTTCTTTCTGTCAGGGAATCCTGATGTTACAATCACCTCTGCTACGATACATGCAGAAAATCAGAACCAGGTAACAGCTAGCCACGTGGCAAGTTCTCATCACTGCTGCTGACTGGCTAAACCTGTGCTGCACATCCTATTGGGTGTGTTATCCTGTCTCACTTGCCCACCTGTTTGTCTCTCCCACCTGTTATGACTTGTCTTTTAGGCCCTGCCCCAAAGAGTTTATCACTTATTATGTTTGTACAGCACCTAGCACCACCTGGTTTGTAGGTGTTTCTGCCACATCAGTGCTAAACAACAAGAGTGGGAGAATGTAACTTGTAGCATTGCAGTATTACATTGCCAGATTTTATCATAGGGTATTTCAGCTACAGGCATTCAAAGCACCAACTTGTTCTTTCTAGTATATGAGTTTGTGCGGAGGAAAGATTAGAGGACACGGGGCTTTGTTTGTTTTGGAAACCCTCCAGAGTGGAAGTGCTCTGCCTGCATGTGTGTTTTATTTGCTTTATATCTCATTAGCAGGAAATACTGGCACTTTCAACCCTGATGAATTCTGATTATACTAACAATAGCCAGGAGAATTCCTGCCAGGAAGTGGAAACCTGAGCATCCTACACAACCCAACACAACAGCTCATGAGCTGAACTAACATGTCCTCACCCTGCAAGGACTTGTCTTGCAATTATTAATACTATTTGAACGTATTAATATGGGAAACCACCAAACACTAATTTAATCGTAAATTCCTTTATTAAATCCAAAGGCCAAATGGTATTTATACAATTACTCTAGACATGCCTAAAAAGCCTAACTAATAAAAAATGTACTACATCCGAACAGTAACAAAACATAAGCATTTGATCAAGACACTTACAAAAGGACCAAACCCAGGGTGCTTAGACCCATATTGGCTGGGTCCAGTGTTGTCAGGCAGGTATTAGCGATGAACCCCTTTGAAAGTTTACTTTTTATACCCTTTAACAGACAAGCAATGTCATTGCCAATTATTGACTTCAGCTAAAAAACAACTTGAGACAATTCACCCTTATTTTCAGTCTTCACCCAGACAAGATGACTTGCTGCTTACAAACAGGGAAGAATTGGTAGGAAAAGTAGAAATGGGTGGCAACCTGGGCAGAAGTGACCATCAGATGGTTGAGTTCAGGATCCTCACAAAAGAAAGGATGGTGAGATAGATTGCACCCTCAGCAAGTTCGCAGATGACACTAAGCTGGGGGGAGAGGTAGATACGCTGGAGGGTAGAGATAGGGTACAGAGTCACCTAGACAAATTGGAGGATTGAGCAAAAAGAAATCTGATGAGGTTCAACAAGGACAAGTGCAGAGTCCTGCACTTAGGATGGAAGAATCCCATGCACTGCTACAGGCTGGGGATGGACTGGCTAAGCAGCAGTTCTGCAGAAAAGGACATGCAGATTACAGTGGATGAGAAGCTGGATATGTGTCAGCAGTGTGCCCTTGTTGCCAATAAGGCTAACGGCATATTGGGCTGCATTAGTAGGGGCATTGCCAGCAGATTGAGGGAAATGATTATTCCCCTCTATTCGGCACTGGTGAGGTCACATCTGGAGTATTGCATCCAGTTTTGGGGCCCCAAAGTATGAAAGACAAAGAAAGAAAGTATGTGGACAAATTGGAGAGAGTCCAGCGAAGGGAAATGAAAATGATCAGGGGGCTGGGGCATATGACTTATGAGGAGAGGCTGAGGGAACTCGGCTTGTTTAGTCTGCAGAAGAGAAGAGTGAGGGGGGATTGATAACAGCCTTCAACTACCTGAAGGGGTGTTCCAAAGAGGATGGAGCTCAGCTGTTCTCAGTGGTGGTAGATGACAGAACAAGGAGCAGTGGTCTCAAGTTACAGTGGGGGAGGTCTAGGTTGGACATTAGGAAATGCTATTTCACTAGGAGGGTGGTGAAGCACTGGATTGGGTTACCTAGGGAGGTGGTGGTATCTCCATCCTTAGAGGTTTTTAAGGCCCGGTTTGACAAAGACCTGGCTGGGATGATTTAATTGGGGTTGGTCCTGCTTTGAGCAGGGGGTTGGACTAGATGACCTCCTGAGGTGTCTTTCAACCCTAATCTTCTATGATTCTAAGATTTGCAACTTCCTTTCCTCCTTATCGCTTCCCCTCCTTCTTGCTGACCAACACAACAGCTTTATCATTGGACCTGGGTTCACATGGGAGATAACACTGGTATGCCGTGTGGGGAAGGGGCAGGACCATGTTGGCTCATTTTATGACAGGTTCTCTTTGTTTTATTTAAAGCCATCTGCAGTCACCCATATCAGTCAGAGGCCTTCTTTTTAGAAAATTCCCCTTGTCTCATTAGTTACTCTTTGAACCAGACATCCTCCTGACTTCTGGCCTTATAACTCATTATTTTCAAGGCCTTCCTTTTACATGCTAGTCAGCGCCTTTAGTTACAATGCCTTTCCTTAGCCAACTTTAAACTAACTTTAATTTTATACTTATCCTACCACTTGCATGCATACTTGACTTTAAACACAAGTAGTCCCATTGACTTCATCAGGATTATTCCCCTGTGTAGAATTAAGCATATATAATAGAATCTCAGAGTTACGAACACCAGAGTTACGAATTGACCAGTCAACCACACACCTCATTTGGAACTGGAAGTACACAATCAGGCAGCAGTAGAAACTTAAAAAAAAAAAAAGAAAAGCAAATACAGTACAGTGCTGTGTAAACTACTGAAAAAAATAAAGGGAAAGCTGCATTTTTCTTCTTCATAGTAAAGTTTCAAAGCTGTATTAAGTCAATGTTCAGTTGTAAACTTTTGAAAGAACAACCATAACGTTTTGTTCAGAGTTAAGAACATTTCAGAGTTCCGAACAACCTCCATTCCCGAGGTGTTCGTAACTCTGAGGTTCTACTTTACATAAGTTTGTGCAGGACTAGGGCCCAAAATCCTGTAACACAATATACACTCCTGTGTATTAAGGGACTATAAACAACATGATAGCGCAATTGCTATTAAAACACAATTCAGTCTTGTAGTGCCGAGGGGGCTAAACGGTACCTTACAGTTGTTTATGAAGCACATACTGTAGTCCTAGCAGGCCAGATTTATCCTTGGAGTAAACCTGAAGAAGTCAATGAAATTACATCAGTGCTGAATTGGGCCCATTATGTATGTTACCAGTTTCGTATGTAAAAATAGTTTTACAAGATTTGTTTGGCCAAAATTTAATTTTTCCAAAACAACTCTCTATTTTAGATGGTCCTTTTGCCACAGTGCAGAGCACATCACTGTTTCGAATGTATTTATCACCACACATCTCTCTGAGGTAAAGCAGAGCTATAATTGTACAGATGAAGAACCAGGCACAGAAAGATTGGTGGTATGTTTACACTGCAGTTAAACACCAGTGGTTGGCCTGTGTCAGCTGACTCAGCCTCATGGGGCTTGGGCTGCAGGGTTGTTTAATTGCAGTGTAGACATTCGGGCTTCGGCTGGACCCCACACTCTGGGACCCACCCTCTTCATGGCATTCAGAGCTCAGACTTTAGCCTGAACCTGAATGTCTACCCTGTAATTAAACAGCCCTACAAAACCAAGTCAGCTGGCACAGGCCAGCCATGGGTATTGAATTGTAGCGTAGACATAATCCACCTGACTTGCCCAAGATCACACAGGGGGTCTGCAGTAAAACAGAGAACTGAACCCCAGGTTTACCCGAGTCCTAGGCTAGTACCTTAACCACTAGATCATCCTTCCTTTTCAGTTATGCTGAAATAGGAAGTTCTCAAATGGCTGAATGGAACAGTCTTTCCCTCCACTATTTGAATAGCTTCAACACTGTGCTGTTTGAGGTGCCATCTCTAGGATGTGTTTGATTTTAAGACCTGATTTCTTAGCATTAAAGTTCTCGTGGCATTTTGTATAAGAGATGGCCTGTTAGCCCTACAGTTCAGCCATATTCCAAGTAATTAATTACATTTGGCCTACCTAAAATTTCCCCCGCAGCATAAATTAGATATAGTGTTGTTCTTCACTTACTGCCCTATGTGGCTGCATAATGCTCCTGTAAGCTGTTAAAGAGCTGCCACCTTGCTTTTAGAAGTGGCTGCATTTCAGCGATAGCTGAAATGACTAATGTGTAATTTGGACAGGGTATAAAACTCATGCAATCTTTGTTTGTCACAGTGATCGCAATGGGATACCAACATGAGTGTTTCTATTTTTAAATGTCACTGTTGTTGGGTTAATGTTAGAGCATTTCCCAGTGCCTTCCTCTGCCCTCTCACTCATTTCCCTTTACTTGGTTCCTTTTGTTTGAGTGGCTCTACCCTTCCCTGAGGCCCGTGAATCAGCCTCACGAAGTTTGCCAGTGAGTTTTCGGGTTTTTGTGCCACTTCCTCTTGTCCTTTCAGCCAGTCCTCCTGTCTGTGGTACAATTCACACAGAGACTCTGGCACCGTCT
The DNA here is from genome assembly GCF_965140295.1 of Lepidochelys olivacea. Taxonomy (NCBI): domain Eukaryota; kingdom Metazoa; phylum Chordata; order Testudines; family Cheloniidae; genus Lepidochelys; species Lepidochelys olivacea. The sequence continues at coordinate 108,826,592 of NC_140416.1, forward strand.
TTTGAAGAAGTGGGGGAGGTTTAGATTGGATATTAGGAAAAACTTTTTCACTAAGAGGGTGGTGAAACACTGGAATGCGTTACCTAGGGAGGTGGTGAAATCTCCTTCCTTAGAGGTTTTTAAGGTCAGGCTTGACAAAGCCCTGGCTGGGATGATTTAACTGGGAATTGGTCCTGCTTCGAGCAGGGGGTTGGACTAGATGACATTCTGGGGTCCCTTCCAACCCTGATATTCTATGATTCTAAGAACCAGATGTTTAAAAGATGTAAAACCTGAAGATGTAGATAGACACCTAGTGAGATTTTCAAAAGCACGTAGGCAGCTGCAGTTGTTGAAGTTGCAATAGCAATAAAAATGGTTTGCTAGACCAAACAGACTGGGTATTGCACATCTCTCGCTGTTTACACAGCGAAGGGGCTAGAGCAACTGAAGACCATTAATTCCTAGAAAATGTCTTTCTGCTACGGAAAGTCTAATTACAATGAGCTGCTTTACTTTATAGCACAATCTCCTTCCTGGAACACCTAAATCTTTGTTCCAGTAAGTAGTCTATTTATCGGAGGGCTTTATACAAACGGCAGTCTGAGCCATTGGTACAATGATTAACTTTGGCTTGGCGTGGTTTGGATGTAAATGATTTTTTCCAGACTAGAACATGCAAATTACAAACTGCAAAAACACCCTGATAGAGCAGTGGAAATTCCAAGCACAGTGACTAACTGCAGAGTCTCGCTGAGAGGGGAAAACTCATCAAAAGTAGGCTGGGAAACCATTACAATTAAGAGACAAAAATGAGATGCAAGCTTTGTGCCTGGTCTTGCTGCTGCTCTGTGTGCTGAATTCTCACAGATTCCAAACCAGGAAACTCAGTCACTTCGGTTCAGTTTTAAATTTGGGGATCCATTTGAATCCAAAAGTGAATATTAAAGTCAGGGGACACAACACAAGCAGCCCCAAATCCTCCCCACCCCCCAATTTGTATGCATCCCTGTACAATTATTAAACTACCGACTTTTGAACAGCCCAGGACCTAAAACAAGGGCGCTCAAACTAATTCATAGTGTAGCCCACATCTTAATAGAATGATTGTTGCATGAACCCCATTCACACATAGGTAGGCTACCTCCCATTCACAATTGCATAATGTTCCTGTGGCAACTAAAACAGCAACCAATATAGAAAAGTAACATTGGGGAAATATTTCATATATTTGCAGCTGTCATTAATATCATCAGTGCATTGTCCTCTCTGAAAACAATTAGTGGCCCTCTACTTTTGCTCTTCATTTCATCTCCCCTTCCCACCTGTTCTGATCCTCTCTCTCACTTGCACATTCTCCTTTGCTGGCTAGTTCCCTTCTCTTCGATTTACTCACCATCATGGGTAGTGGGTAGGATAGGCAGGGGAAGGCTGTGCCTCCCCAAACAGCCCAGCATGGCCCCGCCCATGCTCTGCCCCCGCACCCCCTTCTGCCTGCTTCCAGTTCCCTTCCCGCCCACCGGTGCCCACTCTTCTGTGGCAGAGATGCTGGGGCAGGCAGGCTGGGGGCAGTGCGCACAAGGCCGGGGGCTGGGGGCACGCTACATCGCCTGTCCGTCCGGTGCTGGGGGTGGGGGTGTTCTGGGGCTGGGGCCACTGGCCACCCCCAGAGGGGCTGGCAGCTGAGGGGGAGGAGGGTGTTCTCGGGCTCGGATGAGGGAGAGTGTGGAAGGGGAGGAGCGGGGCAGAGGGGGAGGGGCCGGGGGCTAGCCTCCAAAGGGTGTGTTCACCCGCCGCCTAGGCTCACCATGCTTGATTGTTTCACAGCTATGGTCTAAAGCAGAACAGGGAAAATCTGGCTGCTGAAGTGTAGGGTTGTGATGAAATTACCCACCCGGTAAGAAAAAGGAAGCACTGAGTAGGAAGTGGAGAAAGGGAAAGTAGGCGTATTTCCTCTTGGCACCATGTGCCCTAACTGCAGAGCCAAGTCCACATCAGAGCTAAGGGCCACATCATTCAGTGCTTGAGTGACGACCGCAAGGATCTGCATGAACAGGCCAACAACAGCAAAGAAGAGAAAGAGACTGGCAAGAGAGTGGAGAGTCCTGGGAGCCCTGAGATGGGTATAGGGCATGATACCAGAAGGGAGAGCTCCTTGCCCATATTCTGGAGCAGGACTGGCCCTGTTACTTGGTTAGGAAAGCGAGAAAGTTGCTCACAAGGGTCATTGTGGCTCCTCCACATCCAAGGAAGAGAAGGAAAGATAACAAAAGATGTAAAACAGAAACATTATAATCTCTCCCAGCTGCTGAAGGTATCCAATCTGGCTGGTTCGAGCCCCATTCTGCTGGGATGGCTTTCAAATGTAGCTATCATTTCTTCCTAAAACACTGAACCGGCTCCAAGCCTTGCTTGGACTCTGTGTGTCTAACAGGCGACTCCAGCATATTCTAGCTTTTGAATTTTGTTGGAACAATTAGTCTGGTGTTTGAGGCAGTGGGCGCAGCGTGGTACAATGTCCACTCCCTCTAGCTAACTAAAGAAACAGCTAGCCCCGTAAATTCCATTGCATTTCAAATAACTAAACACCAAGATTAGTTACCCTATAAAGAATGACACATGTGGATCTATCCTCCCATTAACATTCCAGGGCCTGTTTGTAATTCACACTAAGGCCCCTTTACGTTGCATCAGATTTCCATAGGGTGCAGGTGTACAGTGCTGCCTGCTCACTTTTCTGAGTGAGTTAATGGATAAAATCTCTGTGGCTCCTAAATGGAACTTTCAGGACAACACCCAGCACATCTACAAAACAATCGACAATGGCACACACCAGTGCATCCACAGTGTCCATATTTTTAACAGTGAAATTACTACAGAGGAAGGTTGCTGTAGTACTTTGAGCCCTGGTGATAGGAACTCCTGGATTCTACTGCCAGCTCTGACAATGGTTCCCTCTATAGCCTTGGACAAATCACTTAATCCTCTTCTCATTTTACACATCAATGAAATGGCGACACCTATCACACTGGGAGTCTTGTGAAGGTGAATAACGCCCATTATGTGTAATGCCAGCAATGGAAAGGAGTCAGGCGGCTAAGCTAGTAGCTTCCCAGAGCCAGAGAGTTACCCGAGAGCTGTTATTACATGAGCACTGGAAATTGTAAGGGGTCACTCTCAGGTCCTGCAAAAGCTTTATCAATCACACTCATTCCTGAGGTTAGGAAGTGAACTGGAAAATAAAGCAACATCCACCTTCATCATTGTCCTTTCTAAAATCTTTCTCTCCTGCTTTTCAGTGTTGCCATTAGGGAAAAAATACTAATGAGCTTAATTTGGAGGAGGAAATATATTTATAAAATACTATCGGCTGTGTCCATTTTGATCAGCAGAGAATCCTGAATCTTCCCCTTGTTTAAAGAAGTTCTGGCCATGTGTACAACTGGAACTATTCCTCCATTTCTGAGGCTGAAAATGTTTACAAGAAAAATAAGTGTAAGCAGAGTCAGGATGAGCTCCACCCTGACATCTGGTGATGAGGTGTGGCAAGTTGTGGAAAAGAACTTCAGGGGCTGATCTCATTTGCATAGGCACACCCACCCCACCTAGAATGAGGCCATAGCTGCCCAAATGGTCACTTTGGCTGCTGTGGGATCCCCAGTGTCTCTGTTATTGGGGCAGGAAGAATAAATTGTTATTATCCTGATTATGGGAATCAAGGACAGTAGAACTGTACTTGGCCTTTTGTTATGATGGAGGGACTCGCCATCAACTAAGTAGCACTCACTAGGCAAGGGACATGGGTTCCAAAACTCTGTGAATTGAGAGAGAGAGAGAGAGATTGATTGATTGATTGATTGATTGGGGACAGGTATTAATACTTAGTGGCATGGGCCCCACATGCTAATTGCACTTCCTCCTCTCTCCACTGTGGAATATCAGAGCTAATTTTGATTCCATTAGGTGTCTAGTTACAGGCTGCTGAGCTGAATTCACTTTGGGCTAATGGTGCACCAGCACTGAGGCTCCCCTACTACAGGCTGAAATCCCAAAAGAGCTAAACTGACTAAGAGCTGAAACCACTGAGTGTTGTGTTAAGTAGTGGGGGAGCCTGAAGATATAGGATGGAGCAGTTTGCGGGACGGCGAGCAGAGTGGCTGGTGGAGCAGAGCAGTTTGCGGGACGGTGAACAGAGCCTTGCAGTTTGCGGGACGGCGAGCAGAGTGGCTGGTGGAGCAGAGCAGTTTGTCGGATGCCTAGAGCAGCTCATGGGGCGGCTGGCAGAGTGGAGCCCCATGGAGAGGTGGGGCCATCAGCTTTGGACCATGTAAGGTGCCCCTTAACCCCCCACTCCCCATCTCCACCCAGGTTGGGAGGTAAAACTCTGCAGATAAACTTTCGAACTCTGGGGCTGCCCTGACCAGGGACAGAGACTTTTGCGTCGTTGGACTTTTGGGACTTTGGGTGATTTTGGGTTGCTGGAATCAAGAACCAAAGGGAAAGGACACACCCCAATTTGCTTGGGGTGGGTTATGAATCCTGTTGGTGGTGTTTCCCCAACATAATGCCACATTGTTTCTCTCTGTTATTAAAAGGCTTTTTGCTACACTCAGACTATGTGCTTGCGAGAGGGGAAGTATTGCCTCTTGAAGGCGCCCAGCGGGGGTGTTATATATTTGTCCCAGGTCACTGGGTGGGGGCTCGAGCCGGTTTTGCATTGTGTTATTGGAATGGAACCCCTAGATACTGAACCCAGCCCGTGTTGCTGTCAACTCTGACAGGCAGAAGGGTTACATAAGTATTTGTGTTTCAGACATTCCAAACACCATAACAAAAGGATTTCTTGCTTCGGTCCCTTGAGACTACTAGTCTGTGGGAAATTCCACTTTTACTTCAGAGTTTCAGGTCACTGCTGAGGTCTGGATTTTAAGAAAGCGATATGAGATGTAAAAGTCTTTGGTAACCAGAGACATCAGATGGAGAAAGTTTGCCTGCCAAGCTGAATTCTATAGTCTTTTTGGAGCTATCCCGCTTCCTGGTTTGTTGGTTGTTGCAGTGCTGCATAATGAGGCATTTGAGAGATCTGCCACAGCCTGGTCCAGCCCTACTCTCTGAATGGGCATCAGTCAATTCTAAAGGGGACTGAACCGCTGTATCCCACTGGCTGCTGAGCTCCCTAAGACTGGGTAGTGACTGATCCCTGCTCCTGGCTCTGAGTCACTCAGACGCACCTGCCAGATGCAGACCCCATGTTTGACACCCTTCTTGTCCCCGTAGTAAGGCTGCCTAAACCCTTGAACAAGTGACTCGGCCCTCCCGAGGCCCCAGTTGCTTATACCCTTTCCCGTCAGTGTCTGCCTGGCTGGGTGAGCTCTAGTTACACGCTGCAAGGACCATGTGACTGTTCAAGTAAGGAACACGTAGGCTAACTCACATTTTGAGTTATGCCACCCTCACGCTGAATATTCTGCACACCTCTCATTAAAAAGCAGCTCCCACCTTTACAAAGGTACAGGGTAGGTGGCAACACACCTGCCAGGGTGCATTATACTTACAGAGATAAATCGGATGAGCTGTTACTGTGGGAGGTTAGGCTGTGCTATTGGAAGCTGTGCCTTTAAGGGCTGAGCTTCCCAGACAGAGTCTGGGCAGGGCACTGTGAAGCTCAGGTTATGCATAGCAACAGATCCAATTCTTCAAAGGTGTTCAGACTCCCAGCTTCCATTGCATTTGGGGAGTGAACACTGAACCCCCCAAGGACAGTCAAAAGGCCTGGTATATCTGAGGAAAAGACTCCATGTTTCCCAAGCCATTATGTTTTTTGCAGTGAACAAATAACAATCTCTGGCCATGGTGTAGATGAATGAGTAACACAGGCATTGACATATGATCAAACTAATAATCCATCTAGGCCAGTATTCTCTTTCTGACAATGGACAATGCCAGATGTGCCATGAGAAGGCCCAAGAAACCCCTGAGGACAATTATGGACAAACTCGCCCCTGTGGAAAGTTTCTAACCCCAGATAGTAAGTGGCTGGCTTATGCCCCGAAGCATGAGGATTGAAGTCCCTTATTCATTTTTATCCTAAGAATAACTGCTTAAGAACTACTTTATTGTCCTTAATTAATATAATCCCAGAAGGAAAGGGTTAAGGGCCTACTCCTGCTTCTATTGAAGAGACTCCCATCGACCTTAATGGGGTTTAGAGTAGGTCCAAAACCATCCAGGTATAATTAATTCAATGGGGAGTTTCCCAGTTCATTAGAATAGGAGCAGGAGCCAGGGCCTCTGTGCCATTTGGGAGGAATGAAATATTGTAGGAGGGTTATGTTTCATCACAACTTATGGAAAGGGTTATAACTGGGAGCGCAGCCAAGTGTTGTGCAAGTCTGGAGAATAATGGTTGGTACAAGAGACAAATGCATTCTGCAGGGGTTGGGGGAGTGGGAGATTGTTTATGCTGTGTCACTGCAGAGTCAGACATTATTACCTGTTCTCTTTCCCCGCTCTGAGGTGAGGTGCAGTCAAACCGGACAGGTGCAGAGGATAAATGGGAGTGGGTGGTAAGCCTGATTTGCATTTGAAATAGGATATAACAAACCTGAGCATAGTCACACAGCAATGGTACCAGTTCCTTGCCTACACCATAGAATCATAGAATCATAGAATATCAGGGTTGGAAGGGACCCCAGAAGGTCATCCAGTCCAACCCCCTGCTCAAAGCAGGACCAATTCCCAGTTAAATCATCCCAGCCAGGGCTTTGTCAAGCCTGACCTTAAAAACCTCTAAGGAAGGAGATTCTACCACCTCCCTAGGTAACTCATTCCAGTGTTTCACCACCCTCTTAGTGAAAAAGTTTTTCCTAATATCCAATCTAAACCTCCCCCACTGCAACTTGAGACCATTACTCCTCGTTCTGTCATCTGCTACCATTGAGAACAGTCTAGAGCCATCCTCTTTGGAACCCCCTTTCAGGTAGTTGAAAGCAGCTATCAAATCCCCCCTCATTCTTCTCTTCTGCAGGCTAAACAATCCCAGCTCCCTCAGCCTCTCCTCATAACTCATGTGTTCCAGTCCCCTAATCATTTTTGTTGCCCTTCGCTGGACTCTCTCCAATTTATCCACATCCTTCTTGAAGTGTGGGGCCCAAAACTGGACACAGTACTCCAGATGAGGCCTCACCAATGTCGAATAGAGGGGAACGATCACGTCCCTCGATCTGCTCGCTATGCCCCTACTTATACATCCCAAAATGCCATTGGCCTTCTTGGCAACAAGGGCACACTGCTGACTCATATCCAGCTTCTCATCCACTGTCACCCCTAGGTCCTTTTCCGCAGAACTGCTGCCTAGCCATTCGGTCCCTAGTCTGTAGCTGTGCATTGGGTTCTTCCGTCCTAAGTGCAGGACCCTGCACTTATCCTTATTGAACCTCATCAGATTCCTTTTGGCCCAATCTTCCAATTGGTCTAGGTCCTTCTGTATCCTATCCCTCCCCTCCAGCGTATCTACCACTCCTCCCAGTTTAGTATCATCCGCAAATTTGCTGAGAGTGCAATCCACACCATCCTCCAGATCATTTATGAAGATATTGAATAAAACCGGCCCCAGGACCGACCCTTGGGGCACTCCACTTGATACCGGCTGCCAACTAGACATGGAGCCATTGATCACTACCCGTTGAGCCCGACAATCTAGCCAGCTTTCTACCCACCTTATAGTGCATTCATCCAGCCCATACTTCCTTAACTTGCTGACAAGAATACTATGGGAGACCGTGTCAAAAGCTTTGCTAAAGTCAAGAAACAATACATCCACTGCTTTCCCTTCATCCACAGAACCAGTAATCTCATCATAGAAGGCGATTAGATTAGTCAGGCATGACCTTCCCTTGGTGAATCCATGCTGGCTGTTCCTGATCACTTTCCTCTCATGTAAGTGCTTCAGGATTGATTCCTTGAGGACCTGCTCCATGATTTTTCCAGGGACTGAGGTGAGGCTGACTGGCCTGTAGTTCCCAGGATCTTCCTTAAAGAACTCAATAATAGTGGGGGATTTCAATTATCCCCATATTGACAGGGTACATGTCACCTCAGGAAGAAATGCAGAGACAAAATTTCTTGATACTTTAGCTGACTGCTTCGGGGAGCAGCTGGTACAGGAACCCACAAGGGGAGAAGCAATTCTTGATCTAGTCCTGAGTGGAGCACAGGATCTGGTCCAAGAGGTAACTATAACAGGACTGCTTGGAAATAGTGACCATAATATAATAACATTTAACATTCCTGTGGTGGGAAGAACATCTCAATGGTCCAACACCGTGGCATTTAATTTCGGAAAGGGGAACTATGCAAAAATGAGGAGGTCAGTTAAACAAAAATTAAAAGGTACAGTGACTAGAGTGAAATCCCTGCAAGCTGCATGGGCACTTTTCAGACACCATAATAGAAGCTCAACTTAAATGTATACCCCAAATTAAAAAACACAGTAAAAGAACTAAAAAAGAGCTACCATGGCTTAACAACCATGTAAAAGAAGCAGTGAGAGATAAAGAGGCATCTTTAAAAAGTGGAAGTCAAATCCTAGTGAGGTAAATAGAAAGGAGCATAAACACTGCCAAATTAAGTGTAAAAATGTAATAAGAAAAGCCAAAAAGGAGTTTGAAGAACAGCTAGCCAAAAACTCCAAAGGTAATAACAAAATGTTTTTTAAGTACATCAGAAGCAGGAAGCCTGCTAAACAACCAGTGGGGCCCCTGGACGATCGAGATACAAAAGGAGCACTTAAAGACGATAAAGTCATTGCAGAGAAACTAAATGAATTCTTTGCTTCAGTCTTCACAGCTGAGGATGTTAGGGAAATTCCCAAATCTGAGCCGGCTTTTGTAGGTGACAAATCTGAGGAATTGTCACAGATTGAAGTGTCACTAGAGGAGGTTTTGGAATTAACTGAGAAACTTAACAGTAACAAGTCACCCAAGAGTTCTGAAAGAACTCAAATGTGAAATTGCGGAACTATTAACGATGGTTTGTAATCTGTTCTTTAAATCAGTTTATGTACCTAATGACTGGAGGATTGCTAATGTAACGCCAATATTTAAAAAGGGCTCTAGAGGTGATCCCGGCAATTACAGACCGGTAAGTCTAACGTCAGTACCAGGCAAATTAGTTGAAACAATAGTAAAGAATAAAATTGTCAGACACATAGAAGAACATAAATTGTTGGGCAAAAGTCCAACATGGTTTCTGTAAAGGGAGATCATGTCTTACTAATCTATTAGATTTCTTTGAAGGGGGTCAACAAACATGTGGACAAGGGGGATCCAGTGGACATAGTGTACTTAGATTTCCAGAAAGCCTTTGACAAGGTCCCTCATAAAAGGCTCTTACGTAAATTAAGTTGTCATGAGATAAGAGGGAAGATCCTTTCATGGATTGAGAACTGGTTAAAAGACAGGGAACAAAGGGTAGGAATAAATGGTAAATTTTCAGAATGGAGAGGGGTAACTAGTGGTGTTCCCCAAGGGTCAGTCCTAGCACCAATCCTATTCAACTTATTCATAAATGATCTGGAGAAAGGGGTAAACAGTGAGGTGGCAAAGTTTGCAGGTGATACTAAACTGCTCAAGGTAATTAAGACCAAAGCAGACTGTGAAGAACTTCAAAAAGATCTCACAAAACTAAGTGATTGGGCAGCAAAATGACAAATGAAATTTATTGTGGATAAATGTAAAGTAATGCACATTGGAAAAAATAACCCCAACTATACATACAATATGATGAGGGCTAATTTAGCTACAACTAATCAAGAGAAAGATCTTGGAGTCATCGTGGATAGTTCTCTGAAGATGTCCACACAGTGTGCAGCGGCAGTCAAAAAAGCAAATGGGATGTTAGGAATCATTAAAAAAGGGATAGAGAATAAGACGGAGAATATCTTATTGCCCTTATATAAATCTCAAAAAAGATATACTGGCGTTAGAAAAGGTTCAGAAAAGGGCAACGAAAATGATTAGGGGTTTGGAACGGGTCCCATATGAGGACAGATTAAAGAGGCTAGGACTTTTCAGCTTGGAAAAGAGGAGATTAAGGGGGGATATGATAGAGGTATATAAAATCATGAGTGGTGTGGAGAAAGTGAATAAGGAAAAGTTATTTACTTGTTCCCATAATATAAGAACTAGGGGCCACCATATGAAATGAATGGGTAGCAGGTTTAAAACAAATAAAAGGAAGTTGTTCTTCGCTCAGTGCACAGTCAACCTGTGGAACTCCTTGCCTGAGGAGGTTGTGAAGGCTAAGACTATAACAGGGTTTAAAAGAGAACTGGATAAAATTCATGGAGGTTAAGTCCATTAATAGCTATTAGCCAGGATGGATTAGGAATGGTGTCCCTAGCCTCTGTTTGTCAGAGGGTGGAGATGGATGGCAGGTGAGAGATCACTTGATCATTACCTGTTAGGTTCACTCCCTGTGGGGCACTTGGCATTGGCCACTGTCGGTAGACAGGATACTGGGCTGGATGGACCTTTGGGCTGACCTAATATGGCCATTCTTATGTTCTAATTTCTTTAAACACGCTTAGTTTGCATGTTTTGTTTTATTTGCTTAGTAATCTGCTTTGTTCTGTTTGCTAGCTCTTTAACCACTTAAAATTCACCTTTTGGAGTTAAACTTATTTCTTGTTTATAATATAACCCATTTGTACAATTCATAATTCGGGGGAAGGGGTAAGAGGCTGTGTATACCTTCCACCACATTGAGGGAGGAGGCGGATTTCATAATATATCTTTGGGTCTGCATTCCAAAAAAGGTGGACACCTGAGTGCTGGGGCAAGTCCCTTAAACTGAGTCTTTCCAGAGCTGATCTCAGTGTCTGAGTTGTTGTGCAATTGGGTGTGGCCCTGCCTATGTGTGGGCTGGAGGAGCCTTAATAGCCTGGCTCAGCAAGACAAGTAAAAAAGGGTGCCCAGGCTGGCAGAACAAGCCAGCTCAGTGGTATCTTAGCACATCAGGTGGCATCTTAAAGGGGGGCAACCCGTCACAGTCTGCCCTTTGAAGAGGCAAATATGTACCTCTGGCCTGCCTCCATTTTTACAACAGGGTTTCAGGTCACTACCAAGGTCTGGATTTTAAGGAAGTGGTATGAGATGTGCAAGTCTTTGGTGCCCAGAGACATCAAATGGGGAACATTTGGCTCTCAAGCCAAATTCTGTAGTCCTTTTGAAGCCATCCTGCTTCCTGGTTTGTTGGTTGTTGTCATGGGCGATAGGTGAATGAGCTGTTGGGGGAGGCTTGCCCCTGGCCCCTCCCACTTTGCCCAAGGTTCCACCCCTCCCATTCCCCACAGGAGCCCAGACCACCCCCCCCCATGGCCACCAGCCCCCCATGCTCCCCCAACCGTGGATCACCCCAGTCCCAGCACACCGTGGCCGGAGTGCCCCCTGCCCCAGCCCAAGAGCACTTGTGAGCACCGGCTCCAGCCTGCCCCGGCCTCTCCAGCACGGAAGAGCAGAAAGGGAACTGGAAGAAGGCAGAACAGGGCCTGGGGACAGAGTGTGGGCTGGGCCACATCAGGCTGTTTGGGGAGGCACAGCCTTCTACAGCCTATGCTACCCACCACCCATGGTTGTGGCTGGGCTGCCTAATGAGGCACATGTCTTTAAGAGATCTGCCACAGCCTGGTCCAGCCCTGCTCTCTGAATAGGTATCAGTCTAGCCCATTGGTACTCCAAACTCAGTGGTTTAGGAGCCAAATTATCAATCAACATTATCCAAAAGAGCCACAGTAGTGTGACCTCATTGTTTCATTTACTATAGTACTATATATTCAATATCTAAACAGTATGGTGGGGGGAATATTTAGTTTTTATATATATTATTCTCACAGAAAAATGACTCACCAAGTATTCTTATTTTATCAAGTACAATTGGTTAACATAGTAAAAGCAGCCTGCTTGGTTAATAATTAAGCCATACAGCATTTTAATATCATGTGCTGAGAAAAGCCGCAGGAGACACATAGAAGAGCCACTTGCGACTTGCAAGCCTAAGTCTGGTCTAGTCTAAGGGGATTGAACTGCTATGTCCCACTGGCTGCTGAGCTCCCTGGTCTGGGGAGTGACTGATCACTGCTCCTGGCTCTGGGTCACTGTCTTGCCTCTGAGCTTTTAGACCTTCATGGTAACAGCTCTTTCAATCATTTGGACAAATCTCCTGAAACTGTGTATGAGAAATCCTACACTGGGGCCTGCATTATTAACTCTTTCTGTGAGTTTCCAAAGTTGAATATCTGATCTTGTTTCAGATCACACCCAATCTCTTCATCTTCACAGCACACTGACATTTAGAGCTAGCACAGGGAGCTGAAGGAGAGGTTGGGTGAGGAACACAACAAATCTAGGGTTCCAAGAGCATGGCTGCTGGGTTAGCAAACCTAACAGTTGTGCATTTAAGGTTATGGTGGGTACAGTCTTTCAAAGAAAGCTAATGTTAGGTGAACTCCCTCCATTGATTTTCAGTGAATCTTTTTGATAACAGGAAAATACTTGGAAAGCGCACGTGCTAACTTTACTCTAAGTCTATCCTATTCCTTTGTAAGATAGAGTGATGTCACAAATAGTGCTCAGCAAATTTTTTTCGCGAATAGAAATTTCAGTGAAAAAATTCATTGTGCGGGATCTGAATTATTTGCAAAAAAAAATTCAAATAAGGTGAGGTGTTTCTTTTCAAGTTTTTATTTGGAAATGGCATTTTATTATCCAATGTGGCCACTTTTTAGAAGAAAAAAACCACACAGGGTGAAAACCAACTGAAAACAGCTAAATCGAACAACAACAAAAATGGTTTTGAGTTAACCAAAACATTTTGGTTGATTCAAAAATAAAAAGAAAATTTTCAGTGACAGAAAAATTTCAAAATTGGTTTTGGTTGGATGTCTTAGAATCGTAGAATCATAGAATATCAGGGTTGGAAGGGACCTCAGGAGGTCATCTAGTCCAACCCCCTGCTCAAAGCAGGACCAATCCCCAACTAAATCATCCCAGCCAGGGCTTTGTCAAGCCTGACCTTGAAAACTTCTAAGGAAGGAGATTCCACCACCTCCCTAGGTAACCCATTCCAGTGTTTTACCACCCTCCTAGTGAAAAAGTTTTTCCTAATATCCAACCTAAACCTCCCGCACTGCAACTTGAGACCATTACTCCTTGTTCTGTCATCTGCTACCACTGAGAACAGTCTAGATCCATCCTCTTTAGAACCCCCTTTCAGGTAATTGAAAGCAGCTATCAAATCCCCCCTCATGGGGTAGGAAAAAACAAGGGGAAATAGGTTACCTTGCATAATGACTTAGCCACTCCCAGTCTCTATTCAAGCTTAAGTTAATTGTATCCAATTTGCAAATGAATTCCAATTCAGCAGTCTCTCGCTGGAGTCTCCCTCCCCCTCCCCCGACGTTCTTGTTAAACCCTGGATTTGTGCTGGAAATGGCCCACCTTGATTATCATACACATTGTAAGGAGAATGATCACTCTAGATGGGCTATTGCCAGCGGGAGAGTGGGGTAGGGGGAGGTATTTTTTCATGCTTTGTGTGTATAAAAAGATCTTCTACGCTTTCCACAGTATGCATCCGATGAAGTGAGCTGTAGCTCATGAAAGCTTATGCTCAAATAAATTGGTTAGTCTCTAAGGTGCCACAAGAACTCCTTTTCTTTTTGCGAATACAGACTAACACAGCTGTTACTCTGAAACCAGTACTCCAGATGAGGCCTCACCAATGTCGAATAGAGGGAAACGATCACGTCCCTCTATCTGCTGGCAGTGTTATACCAATAAAATAAAAACCAGTAGGATCTTATTACAGAGGAAAAGCCAAAATACCACATTTAATGTGAATACAGAAAGAATCATAGTAAGCAGTTAGTTATAGCTATAACATTCCATTCAATCTCATATTTATTCACACACACATTCATTCATGCAAACACACACACACAGGTTCTGCAAGGTTGTTATCATAGTTACCAGCCTTAGAGTTGCTCATGCCAAGCCACTGGCCAGGTGGCCTGGACATGAGGAGGGAGCAGGGCCTTGTCAGATGCTCATCTGATGCTCCTGGAAGTTGGTTTGCAGAATCAGACCCCAAAGTTCTCACTTTCCAGAGTCCATTTTTATAGGAATTTCTTCCTATGCCAGTCTATGGGAATTGCTTCATCATGCTGTTGCTGAATCAGTCAGCAGATAGCACATTCCTGATGGCTCCGTGCTGCCAGATGTTATCTTGTTCTTTGGTTCTCCCATTCTTGAGGCTGTTGGGTGGATTCCAGTCTGCCCTCCGGTGGGGGCGGGGGGGCCGGGGGAGGTCCTCTGTTTATTTCCACTTGACACCTTCTTCAGCCCATGGACACTGGATTCTTAGACTGGCACCTCTCTGATCATTCAGTTATTATCCACACCAAGCATCCATCCACATTCATCCTCTATCTCTATTTTAATCACAATTGTTAATACAACAGAAGGGCGGGGAGTCTCTGGGTGCTGTTTCTGTTGTTACAGAGTATTGCTTTGAGTCTCTCTCTGTGTGAATTGCTTTGAGAACAGACTCTGTCTTAGAATGTACTAATGCAATTAGCAGCTTGCAAGTTTCACACATAGAGGGAGAGAAACAGTACCAAAACCCAAGAGACCTCTTAATTAGTAATACCCTGGAATTTAAACTCTGGGGAATCAAACTCATTTGTGATTTTAATACAGAACTTCTTTAATATGATCCAACATAATCCCCCTTTTGACACTAAGATATATAATCGTCAGTGTCACTTTCTATGTAGCCTATTCAAGAGAAGGTACTGTGAGGCAATTTGAGTTTGTGATTCCAATTCATCCCACATACATGATCCTAGTGATGTATCTTTACTACAAGGTTCTGGGGCAACAGGCAAGGTGAGGCACACCCACTTTTGAGGAGTCCGTTCGGTACAACCTCTAGTGTCCAATAGCTTCCCTCCCTCCCCAGCTCACTGGCTTGAGGTCCAGGGTAGCCAGAAGGATCCCATGTGTAATATGGGGAGTGGGCTAACCTTCAATACCTTTGCCTCCAGGGACTGTTGGTGTGCAATTTTGACAACAATTTCTCCCATTAACAAGTCTGGTTTTACAATACTGGAAACGTATTACATTCATTCATATTGATAAGTGTCAAACAGTGATCTCTTTCTTTGTTTTAACAAATGCATCAAACCCTTAATATTTCCCAGTATGACCCAGAACATTTTGTGTTCAAAGTAGCTAGTGCAAGTATCTGCATTTCAGTGCATCCCATAGTATGGCTGTGTAGTTTCCTATTTCTAAATTTTTTTTCTTATGCATAAGCCATGTGGTAGTATTAAGCCATTGCCAAAGATTCCATTGGGCTTTTAGGTTACCCAGACCAATTTGGACCAAGTCTACATTGGCATGTACTTGTTTTTGTATCAGGCTGTCCTGTAGCTGGGACAGAGCTTAATTTATTTTTAAGTACCTGCAGGTCTTCAGTATTTTTTTTTTAAACACACAACAGTGCTAGTAACAAGAGGAAACACACGACAAAACATAGAACACAAAACACAATTTCTATTGTGACAGTAGATTCATGGTATTGGGTTTGTCTTCAGCTGGCATCAGCTTTTCCTGATTTTCTGAAAGACAAAAAGAACATGTTTCTACCCCTTTTGGGGTGGCAGATTATTGCTTAAAATATTTCTTTTACAAATACCCTTGCTGATTGCAGGCAAAACAGAGGAATTGCCCCCACATTTTCCTGTTTTTGTTCTATAGGCAGGCCAGGTTTCAATGGCTTTTATCTTTTAAGGGTTATGGGGAAATTATCCCATTGTTTAGTCAATTAAATCCCTGAGTTTTCCTTCTTATACAGCAGACCAAGTTTATAATGTTTTTCCTGCTGTGTTAAGCTTTAAGTTTTATTTACAGGTAATAACTGAGAAGCATCATTACCATACGACCTTAAAGGGTTTTTCCAAAAATCATACACACTATACGTTGTTACAGGGATACTTATTATCATTAAATTTATTAAAATTATCTTGTGATACCATGCCTTTTATTTAGACAATTTGTTTGCTGACCAGGTGTGTCCTTTATCTGCAGCTCCTTTATGCTGCTAGTTCTTTCCTTCCTTTATCATTTAGGTAATTTGCATTTTCACAGACACTTCCTGCTTTTGGATTTAAAGCCATCAGCAGCTCAGAGACTCTATCTTAAAAGGGACACAATCAACTTTCACCAGAGTTTTGATTACTTTTAACTTCTGCTTCCAAAACACACAGCAATCTGGAAAAGAAAACCCAACCTACTGTGGCTCCCTTTGGAGCCCTAATAGCATTTTAATTAAGTAGCATGGTATGTTTGCATTTCTTTTGCCCCTTCTACAATAAACCCTGCACATGTTCTGGGGCAAATGCACATTCCTTCCATAGTTTAACTTCTATAACATTTTCCATATCAATTTTTACATAAGGTGTAACTATTTCTTTTTTTGCTTACAGAGTTTTCATGTACCTTTATCAAAGTGACAGTCTGATTACTCAGAGCGATTTTAAGGCTCGGTATTTCTGACATTGCTTCTTTTTGTTTTGTGCACCTCACCCCTCCTGTTGCTTCAGAAGGGCACTCTCTTTTTTTATTTTATTTTTTTTTACTACAACTCTCATCTGCTATTTTGTTACAAAAACAAATAAACAAAAAACAAACAAACAAAAAGAATCCAGAATTTTTTTTTTCCTATTCTCCTGATTTTGACTGCCCTGCTGCAGCCACAACTTAAAAACATTTTAAATTTTGTAAAGTTTGAGTTACCTTTTAAGGGTTAAATGCCAAATCCCAAAGCCAAACAACACTAATTACCTGTGTCTAGCAAAAAGGTCTGTCAGTTTTGCAACTTTGAATTAAAGAGTTAAATGAATTTTTAGTTTTAAATTTGAATTTAGAATTTGTTTTAAAACAAAAACAAAACCAATTGGTCCTTGGAACTTTACATATTTACACACACAGAGACAGATACATACACATTTTCTTTTCCTTAACATCCCTTCCACACTGCTCTGATTTTTACATCTTACATTCCCTTTATGCAGTTGTGGCAGTTAAGTTCCAATAGAACCCCCTTATGTTCTTTTAGCAAATTTGACTAAATTGTCCAGTCAAAGGATTTTAATCAGATAGTTTATTTTTGCCTGGCTAATTTACAGACATTCTTTTGGAAAAGGGCCCATTTTCCCTTCAGAATGGCTGCAAAGAAACCAAGAATGCTCTTTCTCTTTTCCTTTTTAACATTTTCACAAAGTTTAGCTGCTTAATTCCCTCCAGCCTCTGGAGAGTTAACTTTTTTTTTACTCTCTTTTCTCTTTGTAATTATGCCTGGGGGTGCCGTACATAGGACCTTCTCCCCCTTTACCTGCGTCCCTCCAGCCTCTGCAGAGTTAACTTTTTCACTCCTTTTGTTTTCCTGGAGTGCCTCTTTCACTATTTTCAGCTGGCTTTGCGTATTTGTAGCCAGCACCTTCCAATTGTCTGCTCCCTTTTCCATTTGTGCCTTTTCCTCTTTACATGAAGACAAGCGGAGGGAAGAATCCTTACATGCCTCCCACAACAACTAAATTGCTGCTGCATCTCTTTTGGCAGCACTAGAAGGTTTGTATATGAGGATATACTGAGCCCATCTATCCTCTAGGTCCGAAATAGTGCAGACATAAGCTAGGGCTTGTTTAGTCCAAGGACTGAGCCCAAATTTTTGAAGGATTTGTTTAAAAGGTGTAATTTCTTTAACAAAAGGTGAGGTTGGAGTTCCTTCTGACTCCATTCCTCCTTCTGGTACTGGCTTACTCTGTTTTCTTTTAAACATCTTAACATGGATATTTCAATCTCTTTGTCACTCCTGGTATTACTTAGCAAGTGACACAGCCTAGATTCTGAAATCATAGCTTAATCTATGCATTTTTTCCCCTGCTACCTTCCCAGAGGCCAGCAGGTCCCCTGCTACCTTCCCGGAGGTCAGCAGGTCCGGTTAACATATTTCTCCCTGCTACCTTCTCGGAGGCCAGCAGCTCTGGTTAACCTGTTCTTCCCTGCTACCTTCTCCAAGGCCAGCAGGTCCCCTGCTACCTTCCCGGAGGCCAGCAGGTCTGGTTAACCTAATAGAAATGCCTAGCTCAATAGAGCTGGCGGTGTGCATACCAATATTTACAATAACTGAGGTTTTTTACCAATATTCCCCCTTTCGCAATTCTCCACCAAAATGTTATACCAATAAAATAAAAACCAGCAGGATCTTATTAAAGAGGAAAAGGCAAAATACCACATTTATTGTGAATACAGAAAGAATCATAGTAAGCAGTTAGTTATAGCTATAACATTCCATTCAATCTCATATTTATTCACACATTCATTCATACAAACACACACACACAGGTTCTGCAAGGTTGTTATCATAGTTACCAGCCTTAGAGTTGCTCATGCCAAGCCACTGGCCAGGTGGCCTGGACATGAAGAGGGAGCAGGGCCTTGTCAGATGCTCATCTGATGCTCTTGGAAGTTGGTTTGCAGAATCAGACCCCAAAGTTCTCACTTTCCAGAGTCCATTTTTATAGGAATTTCTTCCTATGCCAGTCTATGGGAATTGCTTCATCATGCTGTTGCTGAATCAGTCAGCAGATAGCACATTCCTGATGGCTCCGTGCTGCCAGATGTTATCTTGTTCTTTGGTTCTCCCATTCTTGAGGCTGTTGGGTGGATTCCAGTCTGCCCTCCGGGGGTCCTCTGGTTATTTCCACTTGACGCCTTCTTCAGCCCATGGACACTGGATTCTTACGCTGGCACCTCCCTGATCATTCAGTTATTATCCACACCAAGAATGCATCCACATACATCCTCTATCTCTATTTTAATCACAGTTGTTAATACAACAGAAGGGCGGGGAGTCTCTTGGTGCTGTTTCTGTTGTTACAGAGTATTGCTTTGAGTCTCTCTCTGTGTGAATTGCTTTGAGAACAGACTCAGTCTTAGAATGTACTAACGCAATTAGCAGCTTGCAAGTTTCACACACAGGGGGACAGAAACAGTACCAAAACCCAAGAGACCTCTTAATTAGTAATACCCTGGAATTTAAACTATAGGGAATCAAACTCATTTGTGATTTTAATACAGAACTTCTTTAATATGATCCAACAGCAGTGCCCCTACTTATACATCCCAAAATGCCATTGGCCTTCTTGGCAACAAGGGCACACTGCTGACTCATATCCAGCTTCTCGTCCACTGTAACCCCAAGGTCCTTTTCTACAGAACTGCTACTGAGCCATTCGGTCCCTAGTCTGTAGCGGTGCATGGGATTCTTCCGTCCTAAGTGCAGGACTCTGCACTTGTCCTTGTTGAACCTCATCAGATTTCTTTTGGCCCAATCCTCTAATTTGTCTAGGGCCCTCTGTAGCCTATCCCTACCTTTCAGCATATCTACCTCTCCTCCCAGTTTAGTGTCATCTGCAAACTTGCTGAGGGTGCAATCCACACCATCCTCCAGATCATTAATGAAGATATTGAACAAAACCGGCCCGAGGACCGACCCTTGGGGCACTCCACTTGATACCGGCTGCCAACTAGACATGGAGCCATTGATCACTACCCGTTGAGCCCGACAATCTAGTCAGCTTTCTATCCACCTTATCGTCCATTCATCCAGCCCATACTTCTTTAACTTACTGGCAAGAATACTGTGGGAGACCATGTCAAAAGCTTTGCTAAAGTCAAGGAACAACACGTCCTCTGCTTTCCCCTCATCCACAGAGCCAGTTATCTCATCATAGAAGGCAATTAGATTAGTCAGGCATATATTCATAGCCCTGGTCTACACTAGGAGTTTAGGTCGAATTTAGCAGCATTAAATCGATGTAAACCTGCACCCGTCCACACGATGAAGCCCTTTATTTCGACTTAAAGGGCTCTTAAAATTGATTTCCTTAATCCACCTCTGACAAGTGGATTAGTGCTTAAATCGGCCTTGCCGGGTCGAATTTGGGGTACTGTGGACGCAATTAGACGGTATTGGCCTCCAGGAGCTATCCCAGAGTGCTCTATTGTCACCGCTCTGGACAGCACTCTCAACTTTGATGCACTGGCCAGGTAGACAGGAAAAGGCCCGCGAACTTTTGAATTTCTATTTCCTGTTTGCATGGTCACCTGCAGCTTGCCACACTGGCCAGAGCTCATCAGCAGAGGTGACCATGATGGAGTCCCAGAATTGCAAAAGAGCACCAGCATAGACTGAACAGGAGGTACGGGATCCGATCGCTGTATGGGGAGAGGAATCCGTGCTATCAGAACTCTGTTCCAGTTTTCGAAATGCCAAAACATTTGTCAAAATCTCCCAGGGCATGAAGGACAGAGGCCATAACAGGGACCTGAAGCAGTGCTGTGTGAAACTTAAGGAGCTGAGGCAAGCCTACCAGAAAACCAGAGAGGCGAATGGCCGCTCCGGGTCCAAGCCCCAAACATGCCACTTCTATGATGAGCTGCATGCCATTTTAGGGGGTTCAGCCACCACGACCCCAGCCGTGTTGTTTGATTCCTTCAGTGGAGATGGAGGCAACACAGAAGCAGGTTTTGGGGACGAGGAAAATGATTATGATGAAGTTGTAGATAGCTCACAGCAAGCAAGCGGAAAAACCGGTTTTCCCAAAAGCCAGGAACTGTTTCTCACCCTGGACCTGGAGCCAGTACTCCCTGAATCCACCCAAGGCTGCCTCCCAGACCCGCCAGGCAGACAAGGGACCGCTGGTGAGTGTACCTTTTAAAATACTATACATGGTTTAAAAGCAAGCATGTTTAATGATTAATTTGCCCTGGCATTTGCAGCTCTCCTGGATGTACTCCCAAAGCCTTTGCAAAAGGTTTCTGGGGAGGGCAGTCTTATTCCACCCACTATGGTAGGACACTTTACCACACCAGGCTAGTAGCACATACTCGGGAATCATTGTAGAACAAAGCATTGCAGTGTATGTTTGCTGGCGTTCAAACAACATCCGTTCTTTATCTCTCTGTGTTGTCCTCAGGAGAGTGATACCATTCATGGTCACCTGGTTGAAATAGGGGGCTTTTCTTAAGGGGACATGCAGAGGTTCCTGCTGGGCTGTTTGCCTGTGGCTGAACAGAAATGTTACCCACTGTTAGCTGGGGGGGCGGGTGAGGGGCTAGCCACGTGGTGGGGGGAGGCAAAATGCGACCTTGGAACGAAAGCACATGTGCTGTGTATGTAATGTTAACAGCAAGGTTTACCGTGAAAGAGTGTAGCCATTGTTCTAGAAAATGTGTCTTTTTAAATACCACTGCCTCTTTTTTTTTCTCCACCAGCTGCATGTGTTTCAATGATCACAGGATCTTCTCCTTCCCAGAGGCTAGTGAAGATTAGAAAGAAAAAAAACACACTCGTGATGAAATGTTCTCTGAGCTCATGGTGTCCTCCCACACTGACAGAGCACAGACGACTGCGTGGACGCAGACAAAGTCAGAGTGCAGGAAAGCACAAAATGACCGGGAGGAGAGGTGGCGGGCTGAAGAGAGTAAGTGGTGGGCTGAAGACAGGGCTGAAGCTGAAAGGCGGCAGCAGCGTGATGAGAGGAGGCAGGATTCAGTGCTGAGGCTGCTGGAGGATCAAAACAATATGCTCCAGCGTATGGTTGAGCTGTAGGAAAGGCAGCTGGAGCACAGACTGCCACTACAGCCCCTGTGTAACCAACCGCCCTCCTCCCCAAGTTCCATAGCCTCCACACCCAGACGCCCAAGAACGCGGTGGGGGGGCCTCCGGCCAACCAGCCAATCCACCACAGAGGATTGCCCAAGCAACAGAAGGCTGCCATTCAATAAGTTTTAAAGTTTTAAACTTTTAAAGTGCTGTGTGGCCTTGTCCTTCCCTCCTCCACCACCCCTCCTGGTGCTTCTCTCCTCCACCACCCCTCCCGGGCTACCTTGGTAGTTATCCCCCTATTTGTGTGATGAATGAATAAAGAATGTATGAATGTGAAGCAACAATGACTTTATTGCCTCTGACAGCGGTGATCGAAGGGAGAAGGGGAGGGTGGTTGGCTTACAGGGAAGTAGAGTGAACCAAGGGGAGGTGGGTTTCATCATGGAGAAACAAACAGAACTTTCAGGCTGGGTCCCCAAGGATACATATAGGCATTTCAACGTCCCCAACGGTTATTTTCTGGTCTGGGAATAAAGTCCCTTCTTGCAGCTTTTGAACCAGACCAGAGTTCCTGAAGATGCGAGCGTCATGTATCTTTCCCGGCCATCCCACGTTGATGTTGGTGAAACGTCCCTTGTGATCCACCAGTGCTTGCAGCACTATTGAAAAGTACCCCTTGCGGTTTATGTACTCGCCGGCTTGGGGCTCCGGTGCCAAGATAGGGATATGGGTTCCGTCTATGGCCCCACCACAGTTAGGGAATCCCATTGCAGCAAAGCCATCTGCTATGACCTGCACATTTCCCAGGGTCACTACCCTTGATATCAGCAGATCTTTGATTGTGTTGGCTACTTGCATCACAGCAGACCCCACAGTAGATTTGCCCACTCCAAATTGATTCCCGCCTGACCGGTAGCTGTCTGGTGTTGCAAGCTTCCACAGGGCTATCCCCACTCACTTCTCAACTGCGAGGGCTGCTCTCATCTTGGTATTCTTGCGCCTCAGGGCAGAGGAAAGCAAGTCACAAAGTTCCATAGAAGTGCCCTTACGCTTGCGAAAGTTTTGCAACCACTGGGAATCGTCCCAGACCCGCAACACTATGCAGTCCCACCAATCTGTGCTTGTTTCCTGAGCCCAGAATCGGCATTCCACCGCATGAACCTGGCCCATTAGCACCATGATGCCCACATTGCCAGGGCCCCTGCTTTGAGAGAAGTCTGTGTCCATGTCCTCATCACTCACGTTACCGCGCAGCTTACCATCTGCAGACCACCATTTGAGAACCTCTGTTTTAGAGAGGAAATGTGAGCTTTGTTGTCCCATCACATATCTGGGTGGGATCAGCCAAGGGACAAATGTCATGCTGCAAATATAAATGTGCTTCTCTTGGAGAAGCTGAGCTTTCCCAGCTGCGTGACTTCACTGTCCCTCACTCTTCTGCTGCTGCCGGCTTGTCTGCACATGCATTCTCCAAACTGTGCAGTGGGTTTTGGCTTGTATCATGGTTGAGAAACTAAAGTTTACAAGACAGAGACCATGATTTACCAGAATTGCTTCGTTTCCTGTACACTTCATGTCAGTGGGTTTTAGCAGTGCCAAACCTTGGCCAAAATAATCCCCTCCTTCCTCTAACCCTTAGCCATCAACCTTGAACTCAGCATCCCAGCACCAGGAGACAGTGTGCTGAGTGGAAGGTAACTAGGCTGGAATAAGAAATAAGAAGGGCTACTAGGATGATCCGAGGAATGGAAAACTTGTCTTATGAAAGGAGACTCAAGGAGCTTGTCTTGTTTATCCTAACTAAAAGAAGGTTGAGGGGAGATATGATTGCTCTCTATAAATATATCAGAGGGATAAATACCGGAGAGGGAGAGGAATTATTTAAGCTCAGTACCAATGTGGACACAAGAACAAATGGATATAAACTGGCCACCTGGAAGTTTAGACTTGAAATTAGACGAAGGTTTCTAACCATCAGAGGAGTGAAGTTTTGGAATAGCCTTCCAAGGGAAGCAGTGGGGGCAAAGGATCTATCTGGCTTTAAGATTAAGCTCGATAAGTTTATGGAGGAGATGGTATGATGGGATAACATGGTTTTGGTAATTAAATATTCATGGTAAATAGGCCCAATGGTCTGTGATGGGATATTAGATGGGGTGGGATCTGAGTTACTCAGGAAAGAATTTTCTGTAGTATCTGGCTGGTGAATCTTGCCCATATGCTCAGGGTTTAGCTGATCACCATATTTGGGGTCAGGAAGGAATTTTCCTCCAGGGCAGATTGGAAGAGGCCCTGGAGGTTTTTCGCCTTCCTCTGGAGCATGGGGCACGGGTCACTTGCTGGAGGATTCTCTGCTCCTTGAAGTCTTTAAACCACGATTTGAGGACTTCAATAGCTCAGACATAGGTGAGAGGTTTTTCGCAGGAGTGGGTGGGTGAGATTCTGTGGCCTGCGTTGTGCAGGAGGTCGGACTAGATGATCATAATGGTCCCTTCTGACCTTAATATCTATGAATCTTTCAGCGATAACAAGCAAGCACAAAGCCAGGGGTGTAGCAGGGTGCACAGGAGCAGTATTGTAACCCGGGAGGTTACACGGAGGCTTGATTACTGCAAACTTTTCCCAGCGCATACCCCCTCATGGTGCATGGTGGCACTGCAGTCACCCTGCCTCAGTTTCCCCTTGTGCCCAACAGTTCCCTCAGCCTTTAGCACAGCTCCGCTGCTGAGGTGACTTAGCCCCCTGGCCAAGGCACAACAGTTCACCCCTTCCGGGATAATCAGGGTTCAAAGGAGAACACTAGCATCAGCCTTCTGCCCCAGCTCACACCAGGCACAGCCATTCCTCTGAGGGTCACTTCAGTTACACACAACAGTCTTCAACCTCTTTCTGGGCTCCAATTCCCACCCTCCTGGGTTCCAGTTGATCCCTGTTCCCTCCCCTGAACAGCAAGGTTTGTTGCACCCCTTGACCAGGGTAGCAGCATGGGGGGGACCCATACCCAGCCTTACTATGGGTTCCCAACCCCTAGATTACTTGGCTCTCTTTCCTTCCCAGGGCCTCTTTCTACATACCAGTTTGCAGAGTTTCCCTCCATGAGGCTTTTCTAACCCCAGTCCTGGGCCCAAAACATCTTCCCCCTTAGAACAGAGCTTCTGCAGCCCTCCTTCCTAGGGTGTGCTTTAACCTGGTTTTAACACTATCCCCGATAATGTCACGGCTAACCTGGTGGCTGAACTTTGTGACTTTGTCCTTACCCATAACTATTTTACATTTGGGGACAATGTATACCTTCAAATCAGCAGCACTGCTATGGGTACCCACATGGCCCCACAGTATGCCAACATTTTTATGGCTGACTTAGAACAACGCTTCCTCAGCTCTCGTTCCCTAATGCCTCTACTCTACTTGTGCTATATTGCTGACAGCTTCATCATCTGGACCCATGGAAAAGAAGCCCTTGAGGAATTCCACCATGATTTCAACAATTTCCATCCCACCATCAACCTCAGCCTGGTCCAGTCCACACAAGAGATCCACTTCCTGGACACTACGGTGCTAATAAACAATGGTCACATAAACACCACCCTACACCGGAAACCTACTGACTGCTGTTCCTACCTACATGCCTCTAGCTTTCACCCTGACCAGACCACACGATCCATTGTCTACAGCCAAGCTCTGTGATACAACCGCATTTGCTCCAACCCCTCAGACAGAGACAAACACCTACAAGATCTCTATCAAGCATCCTTACAACTACAATACCCACCTGCGGAAGTGAAGAAACAGATTGATAGATCCAGAAGAGTTCCCAGAAGTCACCTACTACAGGACAGGCCTAACAAAGAAAACAACAGAACGCCACTAGCCGACACCTTCAGCCCCCAACTAAAACCCCTCCAACGCATTATTAAGGATCTACAACCTATCCTGAAGGATGACCCAACACTCTCACAAATCTTGGGAGACAGGCCAGTCCTTGCCTACAGACAGCCCCCCAACCTGAAGCGAATACTCACCAACAACCACATACCACACAACAGAACCACTAACCCAGGACCCTATCCTTGCAACAAAGCCCGTTGCCAGCTGTGCCCACATATCTATTCAGGGGACACCATCACAGGGCCTAATAACATCAGCCACACTATCAGAGGCTCGTTCACCTGCACATCCACCAATGTGATATATGCCATCATGTGCCAGCAATGCCCCTCTGCCATGTACATTGGTCAAACTGGACAGTCTCTTCGTAAAAGAATAAATGGACACAAATCAGATGTCAAGAATTATAACATTCATAAACCAGTCGGAGAACACTTCAATCTCTCTGGTCACGCAATCACAGACATGAAAGTTGCGATATTACAACAGAAAAACTTCAAAACCAGACTCCAGTGAGAGACTGCTGAATTGGAATTCATTTGCAAATTAGCTACAATTAACTTAAGCTTGAATAGAGACTGGGAGTGGCTAAGTCATTATGCAAGGTAACCTATTTCCCCTTGTTTTTTCCAAACCCCCCACCCCCCCTCGTTCCTCGGACATTCTTGTTAAACCCTGGATTTGTGTTGGAAATGGCCCACCTTGATTATCATACACATTGTAAGGAGAGTGGTCACTTTAGATAAGCTATTACCAGCAGGAGAGTGAGTTTGTGTGTGTGTGGGGGGGGGTGAGAAAACCTGGATTTGTGTTGGAAATGGCCCACCTTGATTATCATACACATTGTAAGGAGAGTGATCACTTTAGATAAACTATTACCAACAGGAGAGTGGGTTTGTGTCTGTTGAAAAAAGTGTGGGGGGGAACCTGGATTTATGCTGGAAATGGCCCACCTTGATTATCATACACATTGTAAGGAGAGGTTTCAGAGTAACAGCCGTGTTAGTCTGTATTCGCAAAAAGAAAAGGAGTACTTGTGGCACCTTAGAGACTAACCAATTTATTAGAGCATAAGCTTTCGTGAGCTACAGCTCACTTCCTCAAGGAAGTGAGCTGTAGCTCACGAAAGCTTATGCTCTAATAAATTGGTTAGTCTCTAAGGTGCCACAAGTACTCCTAAATTGGTTAGTCTCTAAGGTGCCACAAGTACTCCTTTTCTTATTGTAAGGAGAGTGATCACTTTAGATAAGCTATTACCAACAGGAGAGTGGGTTTGTTGCGGGGGGGGGGGGGGGGGAACCTGGATTTGTGCTGGAAATGGCCCAACTTGATTATCATACACATTGTAAGGAGAGTGATCACTTTAGATAAGCTATTACTAGCAGGAGAGTGGGGTGGGGGGAGAGAAAACCTTTTGTAGTGGTAAACACCCATTTTTTCATGGTTTGTGTACATAAGAACATCTCCTGTATTTTCCACAGTATGCATCCGATGAAGTGAGCTGTAGCTCATGAAAGCTTATGCTCAAATAAATTTGTTAGTCTCTAAGGTGCCACAAGTACTCCTTTTCTTTTAACCTGGGAAGCATTCCTTAGCCCACTGGAATTTTACCTCCATGTGGCTCTGTCTATCCTGACTGAGCTGAAAGTAGCCTTTGTAATGCTCAGGAGGTAATCACCTGACAGCCACACCTGGCCCACGTTCCCAGCTTAGTCTGAGGATCCTTCCTTAACACCTTCTCTGATAGGGGCCAGTCCTTGGAATAGGGTTGGGTGGCCCTGGGTTCCCACTGCCCTTAAATAGGTGCAAGCTAGTTTGTTCCAGGAAGGTTCAGGTCAGGATTTAGGCCCAGATCTTCAAAGGTATTTAGGCTTCTAACTGTCTTAGGTTTCAGAGGAAATTAGGAGCCCAAATATCTTTGAGGACTTGAACCTTAGTGTCTCCACAGTCTGAAGCACTCATGCTGTGTGTGTTACACCCTCTGCCACAGGACTTTGCTTTTAAAAAGGAGAACTTGGTGTATTCTGGGAAGCCAAACCTTTGCTTTAAGAGCTTCTCTGAGGCTGAGACATCCCCAGCACCCTGCTAAATCCGGCTTCCTCCTGCAGCAGCAGTACACACAGTGCTGCTCACCCCTGCAAGAATGCCCTCCAAGCCCCCCCAGCCCCACCCTATTCTTAATGGGGCTGCTCCCATTTCTCTTATTATAATAAGCTACTAGCAAAAATAGCAAATACAAACAAATATCCCAAATGATTACTAGATATCAACAATATGAACCTCTTCCTAAACCATTTTTTCCAGGGGCCCCACATGTCCTGGATATGGAAATGACAGGGTTGCAGCAGCTGGTCTCCCACTGGCTGCGTTTCACTGCAGAGCTCCCAGGCGCGCCCTCCACTTGAGTGACGCTGCCAGAAGTGGAAATGCTCTCAAATGCTGTACAGTGCTGTGCACCCGTGGGAACCAAAACTGTGTAATTCAATTCTTCTCACGCACGCTTCCTCTCCATTAGCCGTGTCCTAGCCACTTTGTGGTTAAACTTCTGTGACTCTGTGAGAATGGTGTATGCAGCTTCGGGTCAGCATTTTTGCTTTCAATAGCCATCGTGCGCGTGGTTTTGGTGTTGTCTGGTGAAACTTTGGATTCATTCATATTTTTATGTTTTTGGTGTGTAGGTTTTGAGGACTGGAAACACATACTCAGCGCACACCAGAATGGGTTTTGGGGGAAGGAACTATTGAAAAAAGCCCCATGTTGTATCTAGTACACTTCATCAATATAAGTCAGAGCTCCTGAATGTTACTCCCAGCTTTGTCAGTGACCTAAAGTCAGTCATTTAACCATGGAGTTTCCTACCCCCTCTGTGAAATGGCTGCTGATTAGCCATTTTCCAGGACTGGTTAGACAGGTAATATTGTTAGGGCATTGTGCTGTAGGGCATGCTAAATCATAGAATATCAGGGTTGAAAGGGACCTCAGGAAGTCATCTAGTCCAACCCCCTGTTCAAAGCAGGACCAAGCCCCAATTTTTGCCCCAAATCCCTAAATGGCCCCTTCAAGGATTGAACTCACAACCCTGGGTTTAGCAGGCCAAGGCTCAAACCAATGATAAAGGATTCTTATTCCAATCACATCCGTTATTTATCTTCAAAAACTCACAAGCAAAGCTGGGGAATTTTTCTTCAGGGAATAGAAAGTTCCCTCAAAAGTGAAATTTTCAGGGCCTGGAACTATTCGCAAATTGGGGTCAAATTCAAAAAAATAGTTAAGGGCAAAAAAGAAAAAAACTTGAAAGAAATTCAAGGTTGTCAGTGTTTCAGTTCTGTTTTTTCATTTCAAAACAGCATTTCATTTTCAATTTGTCCAATAAAAGAACACAACCCCCCACCCCACAGAGATGTGTGAAACTCCTCCCCCCCGCGACAAGATGGGTGGACATCCCTGAAAATGCTTGAGTCAAAACAGAAAAATTAAAACAATTAATTTACAGTCATCCTAAAACATTTTGGTCAATTTGAAATAAAACTGATGTTTTTGTTTCTTTTCAAATGTTCTTCTCCATGTGTTTGTGCACATGTGTGTGGACATGTGTGCTTTAAATTGAGAGGAAGAGGAGAGACACAGCTCCTTGGGACACAGAACTGACTGGAGGGGCAGACTTGGAAATTGTGAGCAAGGAAACTGGCTAACATGGCTACCACTCTGAAACCTGTTTGCTTCTCGTGTATTCAGAAGAACAGGACTTTGTGCACAAGCTTGGTAAATAAAAAGGATTGTACCAAAGAAATACTTGACTGTTATCAATTTTTCCTTCTAATGGAAACAATCTTGCAAGGCCCCAAATATTGACGAACCAGAGAGGCAACAGCAGTTTGATACACTGCGAGGGACAGTCTTCTCAGCTGACGAGAAGTCTGAACAACTGAGAGCTGAGCTAATTTCTCCAGAGGAGTAAACAGAGGCAGAGATGGGGACAGGGATAATAGCAGGACTATTAAGGGGCATTAGGAGAAGACAGTACAGTCCCCTTTGATGCCTGATCCCTTTTAATGGGTAAAAGGGATTGCCTGATTGCCAATTGATCAGATTAATAAGCGGAGGGTAATAGGATTCTTATCCCCAAAAAATCAGACTATACAGAACTAAAACCAACGAGTTCAATATCCTGTAGGGAACCTCAAGTTGAATAGCAAAGACACTCACTGAGGGCAAAGCAAAACCTTAGAGATTTTTATTAAGATCAAATAATAAAGCCAGAAAAGCTCCAAACCACATAAACAGATAGGAATAATACAGTGTTTGGATATCTGTAGTATCATTCTTTGCATATGGTCCTAGACTTACATACTTACACTCTTCCTTGAGGAGCTGATGGTAAGAGACAGCAGGCCAGCCCTGTCTCTGGCATGCCAAATGAGTCCAATGGTCCAAGTTCCTCAGTGCTCAAGATTGATGGTAGAAAACCATAGAGCTGAAGGGTCAAATGATGGAAAGCTAACCCCCTCCACATGGTGGTTTGTCCTATTATGGGGTCTGAGCATTATAATGAATATTTATTCTAATGCTCAGTCTTCCATGTCCAAATCTAACTTCCTCACCCTCATAATATTGGGGTGCACTTATCCTATAGGTTAGCATATTAACACAATTAAACTCAATATTATATACATCACTTATTACTTAGGGCTTCGCTACACTTGCAAGTTAGAGCGCATTAAATCAGCCCTGGGCGCCCTAACTCCTGAGGTGTCCACACTGGCAAGGCACTTCGAGGGCCTGGACTGTGCAGCTGGAGCGCTCCTGGTAATCCACCTCCATGAGAAGCATAGAGCTTGCTGCGGCCTGGCTGAAATGCTGAGGTGTCAGTGTGGACGATGTGTTGCATTACTGCGCTGTGATTGGCCTCCGGAAATGTCCCATAATCCCTTGAAGTCATGTGGCCACCCTGGTCATTGTTTTGAACTCGGCTGCAGGCCTGGGGCTATCCCCTTCCAAAGCTCCGTTTCTGACAGCCGGCTGCTTATCTGCTCTGGGACACAAAGCAACCATCTCTGTGGGATGCTGCTGCTGCAGAGGCAGGCGCTGGGCGTGTGTGTGTGAGAGAGAGGTGGAGGGGCTGATGTTGGGCTTCCCCCTGCTGCTGTCTGAACTTATAAGACAGCCTGCTGACATACTCTCTGCCCCCCAAAACACACTGTCTCTCCCCACATACACACAACACACTCCCTGTCAGACTCCACCCCCCCCCCATTTGAAAAGCACGTTGCAGCCACTTGCATGCTGGGATAGCTACCACAATGCACGGCTCTCTGTGGCGTTGCAAGAGCTGCTAATGTGGCCACGCCACTGTGCTTGCAGCTGACAGTGTAAACACGCAGCAGCGCTTTCCCTGCTGCTGTCTCCGAGGCCTGGTTTAACTCCCGGAGCTCTAAATCTGCAAGTGTAGCCATGCCCTTAAGCAAAATTGTGGTTAGACATCTACCAACTATTCCATCCTAAAATAGCCCAGCCCAGTATCACTTGGATGTTCCTGTGGTTGTGGGTACCGTTAGGTTTTAATACTCACAGTTAACCAAGCTACTGCTAGTTCCCCAAAATCTAAAGGTAACTGTCAGGCCATTTATCTAGGCCGGGGTCACAGGCCTACTATACTTATGCTAACTTGCTTAAGCTCATGTCTTGCAGGATACAGGCCTGTAGGTTCCTTGAGTTACAGCTGAATCTAATAAAGGCTAAGCTAGCCCTATGGCCTACAGTCACCTTCCACTAGCACAAAAAGGGAGTGCCCCATTTCAAGACTTGGGCCAGAAGCTGGGTCAAGTGAACAAGGGTGGGAAAGGGGTGGTGCTTTGGTTCTTGCCCCAAGAGCCAGAGATGGCAGAAACTTACTGCTGGTGTAGGCCAGCACTAAATTACTACCCCCGCCTCTTCCCTATAGCACGGGGGAAGCAGGGAGAAAACTGGGGCCCTGTGAAGGGGCGTTCACCCCACACCATCCCTGAAAGGGGTAAAGAAGCTCAGAACAGGTCACTTAATGAGATAGACCCCACATGAAGGGCTTAGACCAGTGGTTCCCAAACCACGGTTCGCAAACCTCTGGGGGTTTGCACAACGTTACAGGGGGGTCACCAGAAAAATGCCCCTAATGGCAGCCAGAGGACGCCAGGCATGGGAGGCAGCAGGTGGGACCCAGGTGCAGGGCAGACAGCCTGACCCCCATGGAGCGCTGAGCAGGCAGCCGAGCCCCGGTCAATGTGGGGGCCAGCAGCCCAAGCCCCAGCGGTCAGCGTGGGGCTGGCAGCCTGAGCCCCACGGTGTGCAGGGCTGGGCAGTTGAAGCTAGCAGCCCAAGCCCTGCTCCTGTCAGTGGAGGGGCCGCCAACCCGAGCCCCAGTGGTCAGCGTGGGGCTGGCAGCCTGAGCCCCATGGAGAGCGGGGCCAAGCAACTGGAGCTAGCAGCACAAGCCCTGCGGAGTGCACAGCTGAGCCCCTGTCAGTGCGGGGGCCAGCAGCCTGAGCTCTGCGGAGCACGCAGCTGAACCCTGGTTGGCGGGAGCTGGCAGCCCAAGCCCCATGGAGCATGGGGCCGGGCAGTTGGGGCTAGCAGTTCGAGCCCTGCCCCCATCAGTGGGGGGGCTTGCAGCTCGAGCCCCCACACTCAGTATGGGGTTGGCAGCCCAAGCCCCATAAAGTGGGGGGCTGGGCAATTGGGGCTGTCAGCCCAAGCCCCGGCGGTCAATGGGGACCAGCAGCCCGAGCTCAGCGGAGCACTGAGCAGGCAGCCCAAGCCCCGGTCAGTGTGGTCCAGCAGCCTGAGCCCCACGGAGTGCGGAGCCAGCAACCCAGACCCTGGCACATGGCTAGCAACCTGAGCCCCATGGTGGGCAGGGCGGCAGCTGAGACCCCAGGCATGCAGATGGCAGCTCTGACCCCTGTCCTTGGCAGATAGGGGAAGCTGGGTGTCATGAGGGGCAGAGTGAGTGGGGGGGGCACGCTGTGCGGGGGGCGGGGTTCTAGGCTAACTTGTCCCTCGCAGGGACATCAGTGACACATCAGTGACAGGGAAGTATACTAGATTTGTAGCTCGAACAAAAAAGGTTGAATCAAAAGTCTCATGGACTCATTGCAGCATCCATAGACAAGCCCTCGCAACAAAATGCATGCCCGAGAGACTGAAGGAAGTGCTGGACAATGCAGTGAAAATGATGAATTTCATAAAATCACGGCCAACAAATTCCAGCATATTTCACGTACTTTGTGAAGAAATGGGTAGTGTACACAATTGTCTGTTGCCCCGTACCAAAGTTAGATGGCTCTCATGGGGCAAAATTCTTGTGTGCTTGTTTGAGCTTAGAATGGAAATCCTAGTTTTTTTCAACAACCACCCTTTCCACCTTTCCAGCTGTATGGAAAATAATGTCTCACTCCAGAGCCTAACTTATTTAGCAGATATTTTCTCAAGAATTAATGACCTAAATTTGTCTCTTCAAGGCCTCAATATAACAGTTTTCAATTTGAAAGAGCAAGTTGAATCCATGATAAAGAAGTTGCAATTCTAGGAGAGTTGTTTGGAAAACAATCAAACGGAGTGTTTCAGTAATCTTCATGACTTCCTGGCAGAACATAAACTTCAGTTGGATCGGTGCACTAAAGCCAGTATAACTGCACACCTAAAAGGACTTTGCACAACTTTCAGGAAATACTTTCCAGCTATGTCAGGCGATAATGACTGGATACATAACCCTTTTGATGATACCACTTTCTCAACACAGATATTGAACACTGAGGAAAAAGAAATTGATTGAGATCTCCTGTGGTTATGAACTGAAAAGGAGTTTCAGAAATCTGTCATTGATCAACTTTTGGCTGAGCTTAAGGAATGAGTACCTCCTTCTGGCAGAAAAAGGTACTACAGTTTTGTTGCCATTTTCAACAACATACTTATGCGAGAAAGCGTTTTCCTCATGTGCACATCTGAAAACCAAATACAGAAACAGACTTGATGCCAAACCAGACCTGAGACTTTATCTTTCTTCAGCGGTTGCAGACTTCCAAGAGCTATGCAGAGCAAAGCAAGTGCATCCATCACACTGAGGAAATTTAAACTTAAATCCGTGGAAATATTCCTATTTAGGAGGGGGTTCACAAGATTTCACAATTTAGTGAAAGGGGTTCGTGGGCTGTTAAAGTTTGGGAACCACTGGCTTTGACTGAAGACACAACCCCAGATGGGAGGATGAAGCTCCGCTGAGCTGGTGGCCTGGGCTAGTATAAAAATGGTAGAAGTGAGGAATTCTGCAGCCACCCTCCTGGGAGCTTGGCCCTGAGGGCATGCCCAGAAAAGAGAAGGTTGGAGAAGAAAACTGGTGGGAGGCAAGTAGGAAGCATCCCAGGGAGAGGGCAGCAAGGCTGAAGACTGAGCAGACCTTGGCTGCGTGTTGTAGGGTCCCTGGCCTGAAACCCAGAGTAGTGGGCAGGCCTGGTTCCCTACCAGCCACAGCTGGAGCGGCACAGCCTGGGCTGCTGGTCCAGTGCATCCCTATACCCTGGAAGGGGAAGCACACAGTGTCCGGAGGGCTGGGTCATGAAGAGGAAGCTGCAGTCCCCAGTGTGAGAGGTGCTGCAGAAGGAGAAGAGGACAGTGGGTGGGGAGAGGCTGCAAGGGGAGGTGTCGGACCTGAAAGTGAGCTAATCCCCAGAACAGCCACGAGGAGGCACCACCTCGTTGTAAGTAGAGCGCCCGGGGGCAGTTTCGTTCAGTATGGCCACTGCATTTCCACAAGTGCAGGGCAGCCCTGTCTGCAGCATGGCATCTCCACAGGACCAAGATACCACAGTGCTTTTGGCACTGAGCGCTCTATTACTCAGAACAGAGCTTTTATGGAAATGAGTCTGCTGCAGTTCTCTGGCCCCTGAGGCTGTCCAACCAAACCTCGTCCCATGATGGGCACCACCCTTCCAGGAACAGACTTAGCAGCTGATCGCTTTGGAATAACTCTCCCCAAGATATGAGGAGGATCCTTTTCCTAAACTATTGTAAGTCCTATTTTTCATTTGTCTATCAGGATCTTTATAGCCTGCAGGGAAAAGCCATCAGTTTTTGTCTGTCTGGCATGACTCTGATTGGTCATATTTTTTCAGAGTAACAGCCGTGTTAGTCTGTATTCGCAAAAAGAAAAGGAGGACTTGTGGCACCCTAGAGTCATATTTTTTGTGAGTCAGAGGAAAGCCCCACTTCCACTATCGAAAGCAGAGAAATCTAAAACAGCTCAGCGAGATGGAAAACTCAGAACAGCACAGGACTGAAGTCAAGTTGATGGTATTATTGATCTCTTTTTGATCTGGAATAGGTCCAGTTCTTCCACTTGGGGGCAATGGGACAGATGCACCTCCTTGTGAACACTGTGTGCATTACCAGAACTTTACTAACAAGCAATAAATATAATACCCAAATGCACAAAGAGTAGTATTCTAAAACCATTGCACTAAGTAGAGTTACCTTCTTTTGGGAGAAAGTTAGGGTGCTTTCTGGCATGCTCTGGTAACTGTGTCCTGGTATTTCTATCTGCAGTTTGGAGGCAGGCCATAAGAAAAAGGTGACCCTGCTAGTATGTGTAACAAATATGAATATTCTGATTTAAGGATCCCATTATAGGAAATATTTTTCCAGGATAAACATTCTGAAATCTTTGTCCCATTCTGAAGAGAAGGGACTTTCTTCTGTGAACTGGAACTGGGACAAATCCCGAAGTGAGCATTAGCTAGCATTACTGTCCATGGGAATGAGTAATCTAGTTCAGGCATATACAGAGGGGGGCCTGCATGGTTGTGTCACTGACATGGCTGTGCCTTAGCAACCCTACTGGCCAAGTGTGGCTTTGCAGCTCTCTGCCTCAGTTTCCCCTCGCCATGGTTTTCTCTCTCCTGGGGATTCATGTGACTCAGTCAATGGCAGATTAATGCACAGGCCCAATTGAGGGGCCCCAGGAATGCTGGAAGCTGGGTAGAAGAGGGAAGGCCACCAGTGCTGGAACTGATTTCAGAGTAGCAGCCGTGTTAGTATGTATTTGCAAAAAGAAAAGGAGTACTTGTGGCACCTTAGAGACCTTGTCTTTCCCTGGGGCCCCACCCCCCTGCACCTCTTCCCCCTGAAGTCCCCCCCGACCAGGCTAGAAGCCAGAGACAGGCCAAGACAAGAGCTGCCCAGGGAGCCTAGGCCACTGTGGAGAACCCCAGACCCTCCACCTGCTCGGAATGAGGAAGCCCGAGAGCAGCCCCCCTCTCTGTGTTCCCACCCGCCCTGGGTCACGCCGCCCCGGGCAGGTCGGAGTGTCGGGGGCTCCCCACAGCAGCCCAGGCTCCCTGAGCAGCTCTTAGAAGCCTCAGAGGAGAGGATGAACAAGGGGAAGGGCCCATGGTGAGGGAGGGTCCTAAGGCTCATCTCATGCCCTCCCCCCTGGGAAGAGGCTGGCACCACTAGCAGGGGCTGCACTTTGCAGTGCGGGAGCTAATCACCTTATCAATTCCCGCAACGCAAAGCACAGCCCCTGCCAGAGTCTCTGCCTATGTTAAAAAGTGGACAGGCATGGCCCTCTCACAGTTCTGGCACCCTTGGGGTGGGGGACCCCCCCAAATGTTCTTTGGGCCCAGGGCCTCAATATATCTTAATCCACCTCTGGGCTCAGACCTCCAGCTGGGTCATTATCCGGCTTCTCCACCCGTTGGAGTTGGTGATGTGGTTTAGCCTTCTGGCCAAGTTAACTAAAATTTACCCCCTTCTGGTGTAACATAAGTCCAAACAAACAGTACTTTGGTTCATCTTCTGGGCTACCTTTAAGTCTCTCTGCTCTGGGATAGAGTGCTAATTCCCAGGCTCCTTTCAGAGACTCCCTCTCACAGTCTCAACCCCACTGGGCCACCTTTCAGCGTTCCTAGCTCTGGGATAGTCCCCTGTTTCTTCCAGACCCTACTTCAGGGCCTTCAACAAGAACCTAACTTGCTCCCTTCTTCCTGAGTTCTCTCAGTCCTTTTATGAGGTCCAGGTATATCAGGCTGTTACTTGACTCCAATTAGTTCTGCCCCCTTAGGCTGGGAGGTAGCTAATTATGACACAGACAGGGATGATTGAACAGGGCTGGCTAGCCCCACGCCCCCTTATCTTAAAGAAGCAGGCCACACTGTTACAGGCAACAAACACATAATTGGTACTCAGTAAATAATAATCCTATGCAATGTAAAAAATTGATAAGGGAAGCAAAGGGACACAAGGAGAACTCTATGGCCAGCCAAGTTAAGAACAACAATAAGGAGGGGTTTTTTAAAAGTATATTAGGAACAAAAAGAATCCTAACAATAGTATTGGTCCATTACTAAATGGAAATGGTAGAATTATCAATAATAATGCAGAAAAAGCAGAAGTGTTCAATAAATAGTCTGTTTGGTATTTGGGAGGAACAAACAGATGATGTAGTTATATCATATGATAATGTTCTTTCTATTCCACTAGTATCTCTTGATGTTAAACAGCAGCTACTAAAGTTAGGCATTTTTAAATCAGCAGGTCCAAATAACTTGCATCCAAGAAGTTTAAGAGTTGACTGTGGAGCTCACTGGACTGTTAATGTTGATTTTTCAATAAGTCTTGGGAAAGTTCCAGAAAACTAGAAGAAAGCTAATGTTATGCCAATATTTAAAAAGAGTAAATGGGATGACCCGGTTAATTATAGACCTGTCAGTCTGACATAGATATCAGGAAAGATAATGGAGCTGCTGATATGGGACTTGATTAATGAAGAATTAAAGGAGGGTAATTTAATTAATGCCAATCAACATGAGTTTATGGAAATTAGATCCTAACTTGACATCTTTTTTGTACGAGATAACAATTTTAATTGTTACAGGTAATAGTGTTGACCTAATATACTGAGACTTCTATAAAGTATTTAACTTGATACCACATGACACTTTGATTAAAAAAACTAGAAAGATATGCAATTAACATGTCACACATTAAATGGATTAAAAGCTGGATGATAGGTCTCAAAATGTAATTGTAAAGAGGGGATCATCCTTGAACTGGTGTGTTTCTAGTGGGGTACCACAGGAATAAGTTCTTGGCCTTACACTATTTAACATTTTTATTAACAATCTGAAAGAAAACAAAATCACCACTGTAAGTTTTCAGATGACCCAAAAATTAGGAGAGTAGTAAATATGAAGAGGACAGGTCACTGATACAGAGCGATCTGGATCTCTTGGTAAGCTGGGCTCAAGCAAACAATATGTGTTTTGGTACAGCTAAATGTAAATGTATATAGTGTGATGGGGCAAGGCCAGATGGCTATAGAAAAGTAGTGGGAGATAGATATATTAGCTCCAGGCTAAACAAATCCCTGGTACCAGGATAAGTGAAATGGCAGCTGCTCCAGGTCAATTAAGACACCTGGGGCCAATTAAGAACTTTCCAGAAGGCAGGGAGAATGCTAGGTTGATTGGGACACCTGAAGCCAATCAGGAGCTGGCTGAAACTAGTTAAAAGCCTCCCAGCCAGTCAGGTGGGTGTGCATGTCAGGAGCTGTGAGAGGAAGTTGTGTGGTTGGAGAGACTGAGTAGTACACACTATATTAGGCACAAGGAAGGAAGCCCTGAGGTAAGGGTGAAGTGGAGCTTGAGGAAATGAGGGCTGCTGTGGGGAAAGTAGCCCAGTGAATTATATGTGTCATGTTTCTAAAAAGTTATCTACCATAGCTGTTACTATTAGGGTCCCTGGGCTGGAGCCCAGAGTAGAAGGTGAGCCTGGGCTCCCTCTTCCCCCCCCCCCCCAAACCTTTTCCTCCTGGTTAATTACTGAGACTGGGAGACATCAGAGACTGTGCAAGGAAGGATAACTTCTCCTCACCTCCCTTGCTGGCTTATGATGAAAATGGCTCCGTAGACTGTGACCCTTCTCTCTAGAGAGAAGGGTTACGTGGAGGGTCACAGTGAGCCTCTGAGGCTAGTGAAATCCGCCAGGAAACGCGGGCCCCACGGAGGCAAGAACAGAGCTTTGTCACAATAGCTAGGAACAAAGAATGTAGGCCCTACTTACAGAATGGGGACTTTATCCTGGGAAGCAGTGACTCTGAAAAACATTGGATTCAAGGTAGATAACCAGCTGAACATGAGCTCCCGATGTGGTCAAAAGAGCTACTGTGATCCTGGGATGCATAAACCGCGGGAATCTCAAGTAGGAGTAGAGAGGTTACTTTACCTCTGTATTTGGCACTGGGTGGTGTGACTGTTGCTATGTCCAGTTCTGGTGCCTGCAATTCAAGAAGGATGCTGACAAGCTGGAGAGAATTCAGAGAAGAACCATGAGAATGATTAAAGGATTAGAAAACATGCTTTATATAGTGATAGACTCAAGGAGCTCAAACTATTTAGCTTAACAAAAGGAAGTTTAACGGGGGACTTGATTACAGTCTGTAAGTGCCTATGTGGGGAACAAATATTTAATAATGGGCTCTTCAGTCTAGCAGAGAAAGGTATAACACAATCCAGTGGCTGGAAGTTGAAGCTAGATAAATTCAGACTGGAAATAAGGCATACATTTTTAATACTGAGTGTAATTAACCTTTGGAGCAATTTCCAAAGGGCCCTGATGGATTCTCCATCACTGACCATTTTTACATCTAGATTGGATGTTTTTCTAACATTATTTTGGGAAGTTTTGTGGCCTATGTTATCCAGGAGGGCAGACTAGATGATCACAGGGGTCTGTTCTGTCCTTGGAAGCTATGAAATCTGCGAATGTCGACAGAGCTGTGTTCTAGGGCAGAAGTTTATCTATAGTAAGAAATAATTCTTGAAAATGAGGAGCTGACATTTCTCCATTCAATGTATAAACAGGGTCTGCGTTCTACCTTGCCTTAGAACTATATCTGCAAACCATGGGTTGCCCCCCACAGAATAACCTGATCATGTTCTGCTGTTCTCTATATCCGCAATTACCATTAGCAAGTTGCAGCATATTAAATCTAGGTGAGACTTTCTTTCTACTTGATTTTAAACCAACTTTGGTGAATCAGAGTTCACTATAAGCAAGTTCTGTTCTATTCAAAGAATGCCACACTGACCTGGAATATTAAATACATGTTGTGCACAGTGGATATAGTGATGCATTTTTAAATGCAAAGGATCATTTTTCCTCCCTTCATTGCAGAGGGGGAAAGTGGAGCAATAAATATGAGGCTATAAAGCCAGGGAACCATCATACAGTGTTGGAAGAGAACACTACCATATTTTGAGGTGGTTTATTGTGTTCTGTAGCTCCATCTAGTGGATGGTTTTCAATTTCACTTCAATATCTGAAGCTGTATTATCATATGGATTGCACCAATAGACTGGGCAGGTTTCCAGTACGCCCTGTGGATTAAAATGTAAAGTAATATTATGTACCAATCATGCATTCCTTTCCCAGCCTAAATTTCCATTGATTTTAATAGGGCCTTGTTTCCACTTAGGAAATTTGGACCCCAATACACCTGAAACACATCATCTCCACACACAACATTTCTCTCCTGGGTACATAAGAATTCTCCCCACCACCCGGAGCACAGCTGACCAGAACTGCTCTGAGCATAGTGAACCAACATGCAGTCCTCCATTGTGTCAATTTCTACTGGTGCAGTAGCCAGGTAGATGACAAGCCTTAGTATAACGGCCCCAGCAGCAGGTGTGGAATGATGAGGAGCGGGTGCGGAACTTGTGCAAGGCAATATTCCTGGGTCTGTGTGCCGAACTCGCCCCAGCCCCACACCAAAATGAGAGCTTCACTGACCCAGGAGAAGCGAGTGGCAATTGCACCCTGGAAACCTGCAATGCCAGATTGCTTCCCGTCAGTTGGGAAAAAGGAGTCAGGAAATCTACCGTGGGGACAGTTGGAGTTAGGAAATCTACCATGGGGGCAGTTGCCATGTAAGTGTGCAGGCAGGGCCATTAATCACCTCCTGCTATGTGACTCTTGGCAATGTGCACGACAGAGTGGATGGCTTTGCAGCTATGGGTTCCTGAACTGCGGTGGAGCGATAGATGGCACATATGTCCCTATGCTGGCACCAGACCACCTTGCTGCAGAATACGTCGGCAGAAAGGGCTGCTATTCTATGGTTATACAAGCATTGGTGGATCACTGGGGACACTTTACCAACATCATTGTTGGCTGGTCAGGGAAGGTGCATGACACACACATCTTTAAGAACACAGGACTGTTCAGAAAGTTGAAAGCAGAGACTTTCTTTCCTGATCAGTGGATTATTATTGGCAATGTTGAAATGCCAAGTGATCCTGGGAGACCCCGCATTCCCCTGGCTTCCCTGGCTCATGCAGCCATAAACCGGCCATCTTGACAGCACCAAGGAGCGCTTCAACTGCTGGCCCAGCAGATGCAGAATGACAGTTTAATGTGCCTTTGTCATTTGAAGGGGGTGCTGGTGTTCTTTATTCATAAGACTGAACCTCACTGAGAAAAATATTCCAATGGTTATAGCTGCCTGCTGTGTCCTGCATAATATCTGTGAAACAAAGGGGGGCAGTTTCCACCAGGGTGCAGGGCAGAGGTGGATTGGCTGTCTGCTGAATTTGAGCAGCCAGCACAAGGGATATCAGAAGAGGTCAACATAGAGCTATATAGCTCAGGGGGGCTTAGAAAGACCATTTTAATAGTGAACCAGAGTAATGTGTAAAAAGAAAAGGAGTACTTGTGGCACCTTAGAGACTAACCAATTTATTTGAGCATGAGCTTTCGTGAGCTACAGCTCACTTCATCGGATGCATACCGTGGAAACTGCAGTAGACATTATATCACTTTAGATAAGCTATTACCAGCAGGACAGTGGGGTGGGAGGGGGTATTGTTTCATGTTCTCTGTGTGTATATAATGTCTACTGCAGTTTCCACGGTATGCATCCGATGAAGTGAGCTGTAGCTCACGAAAGCTTATGCTCAAATAAATTGGTTAGTCTCTAAGGTGCCACAAGTACTCCTTTTCTTTTTGCAAAGACAGACTAACACGGCTGTTACTCTGAAAAGAGTAATGTGTGGTGTTGAAATGTTCTCTACCTGGCCCTGCTCTTTTGCAGCCTGGAATGAATCATGTGGTGATTCCTGTATATGTAGGAATAGAACATTGTTAATGCACATACTAATTTTGTTTGTGAAGGATCTTATGAGTTATGTGACACTGGGCAGTAACAGGTAAGGGGTCGCTTTCAGAACTGCTGAGCACCAGTCAGCATATGTTGTGAGCTATTACAGATGAATTATGTTCCAGATAATAGAACAACAAAACAAAAAACAACTAACAACCCAGGCCATTCAAAAACAAATATATTTAAAACGTAATAAATTAAGAGAATAGACCTTATGAAGGAGAAAAAACATTCCTGTCCATTTCAGCTACACATATACCAGCCGTGATTTTCACAGGTCAGCGTATGTGAAGCTGTGATTGTCTTTATGTCCCCCAGCTAGAGTAGGAGGGGGAGTGCGGTGACTCCTGATGTCACATTGAATGTTAAAGAGGGGTACAGATAGGTCTCAATGTAGAGTTCTGAATGTGCTTTGGAGGGAAGCAAGCTTGGGATTGTTGAACCTGCAGGTCCACCAGAGTCTTCAGCATCTCTGGTTGCTGTCAGAGAAACCCCGTTATGTCCTGGGGCATGCCCCTCTTCTTTACCTGGGCCTTTCTCCTCTCCACTCTCTCCTTTTCCAGACTTTCTGCAGTGGTCATCCTCCAGGCCCTGTGTGCGCGGTCCAATGCAGCACTGGCTTGCAGGACATCCTGGAACGTGTCATCCCCAGTCCTCTTCTTTCTCCTCCTTATCTGGCTCAGGTGTTCTGTGAGTGTGGAGGGGGAAACCTTGAATGCTGCAATGTCAGCAGCTGCGGGTAAAACACAGAGAGGTACCACCGTAGTGTATTCCCTACCTGTGTTCCCCCTAAGGTGTGCACTTGTACAAGAGGCCATCAAGGGCCACACACCTGATTCGTACAGCTGTGCAGGTGTGCACACAGCACACGGGGGCATAGCCACAGGTGGGCCTGGAGGATGTGTAGGGTGAGGTGGGGAATAGTGGGTGGATGGGGGAAGTCAGATGAGGTGGGGGCAGTGATGTGGGAGCTTGGGTCGTTCAGGGCTGTGGCGGGGAGAGAGGCTTCTCCCCCAGCCCCAGGCCAGTGGTGTCTCACGCCCCAGCTGAGGGACCTGGTTCTCTTGGGCTTAGCCAGGCAGTTTGTTGCCCCTGCAGTCCAGTCAGTACTCATCAATTGTGGATGACTGGCCTGCCCCGATGCAGCAACACCCCGGATGGCTCTTGTTGATCTGACACTTTTTAATGTAAAAGGCTCACTGCAGCAATGGGAAAATCTCAGCTGCATGAGATCCCTCTCTCTCAATTTCTCTCCCACCCTTATTTTAAAAAAATCCGACAGTATTCTACTCAGTAGTTCCCCCGCGCGCTGTAGTGACGCCGTTGCAAGATGCAGCGAGATGCAGCACTGTTCTGCAAGGATAGCTTAATGGTTCTAACCGTCACGGTGGGAAGGATTTGAATGCAACTCTCAGAAATTAATTCCGAACGTCAGCAAAGGGAACTGGCTACTCAGTCATAGTCAAAGGATCAACTGAACACTAGGTGGTCTGGTTGTCCCCAAGACCTACCCTTTCCCCTTTTCTCCCAAGAAGATTTGCCACTGAAGGTAAGAAGAAGAGCAAAGATATGGTTGGAGGATGTGGGTCATTCTTGAGACATCCTTTGAGTGGGGCAACCTTAAAAAACTTTCCTGAATGTCCAAATATTATTTTTGTGTTGAAGGCTGGATAAATGTTCCCGTGTGTGTGGGTTCTGTAGTGTCTCTTGTAATAGACCGAATATAGGACTCAAATGTGGTACCCACAGAAGGGACTCTCCACTTCGGATGCTGGAGGCATGGAAGTTATTATTAATTCTTTATATTACAGTAGTACCCAGAGGCCCCAGTCATGATCCAAGCCCCATTGTGCTGGGTGTTGTACAAACATAAAATAATAGTCAGTCCTTGCCCCAAAGCACATGTGCAATCTAAGGCTCTGATCCTAAAAGCCACTGAGGTAGGGATGGGCTGCGCTAGAGTCCGACTGACTTCAGAGGGACTCTGTGATGGCTGAGGGAAGAACGGCCATACTGGGGGCAGGGCTGCAGCGGGGAGAGAGGCGGGATCTGCATTAATTACCCCTCGGTTTTTTGTTTCTATTGGTGGCACACATCTGCACATCACCTCAATATCGGTGCTGCACATAACAAAATTCATTCTGTACCTGAATGGAAAAAATGAGAGGGAACTTTGTTACAGAAAGCAAAACTTAAGATGCTGAACTCATTCCCCTTGCGCCCCCAAAGTTTTAGGCACTGCAGTCCCACTTCTGCTTGGGCTTACTTGTTCTCAGGGCCAGACACAGCAACTGCCATGGTGAGTATGGTTCTCTGGGTTAGGGAAATGAGGAGGGAATTGCTCAGGTGTATGATTCTAGTCGTGTAGGGCAATGTCACTGAACACTGGCACCATTTCCACAGGCAATGGTGATTTTGGCTGAGAATAACCAGAGGCAGAGCTGCTGCTGGTG
Source organism: Lepidochelys olivacea (assembly GCF_965140295.1). Lineage (NCBI taxonomy): Eukaryota > Metazoa > Chordata > Testudines > Cheloniidae > Lepidochelys > Lepidochelys olivacea. Next base: position 108,870,836 of record NC_140416.1, read on the forward strand.
TCCCAAAGCTTCCTGGGTCCATATGCTGGTAGCCTGTGTAATGCAATGGTTCCTGCTGAAGTTATCACTGAGGGTGTGGGAAAATGTCCTACTGCAGCAGAAGAAATAAGGTAGCTCTCCCTAGAAACCTTTGGCAGAGCACCTCCCTGAAAATTTCATTAAGATCTCCCCAGAGGATTCACAGGATATCCTGCTGCACAAAAACAATCTGCTCCTTATGCCCCGTCTATTCAAGAGGGGAGTGAACAGCAGATAGCAACTCTACCTCCCCTGGTTGTACCACTACGTCTTCTAACCCAAGTAAATTAATAAATCCAAAGATGTCTCTTGCTACTGTCGGGGGCCATCCCTGATACTGAAAATTAAACTTCACCCTTACCTGAGATTCCTTCCCGTGCAGCGGGCTTGCCCATGCGCAAATGGCTGGACCTGTACTGGAGTCCAAAACAGGTCCTGGCTCACTGTGCAGTTGGATCCCCTGGTCATCTGTCCCCCATACTCCTCCTCCGCTTCCTTGTCCACCTTCTCCTCCTCACTGTTCATGGCAGGGCCATGTGACTTGGGCTCCTCAGAGGTGTCCAATGGTGCAGTCTCTGCCGAGGGTTCTGTAAAAGCAGCAGGTCTGAAGCTCGGCTCCGGATTCATTGATGGCCTCTCTGGCCTTCTGGTTTGCCTGCTGCAGCTCCTTGGCTTTCTCATGGCATAGCTGCTGGTCCCTGTCATAGCCCTTCTTCTGCATCCCCCTAGCAATCTGCTTGTAGATGTCCACGTTTCTACAGCTGGATTGGAGCTTTGACTATAGAGCCTCCTCTCCACACAGGCCCAGGAGATCAACATCTCTTGTCTACGCCAGGCAGGAGCAGGTCTGCAGCATATGGTCGCCTGGGCCATTGCACTGAACATGCTAGGCATGCTCACCAAGCCAGGAAAAGGGATTTCAAAAAATCACAAAGCTTTAATGGGGGGGAGGAAGGGGATTCTCTAGGCAGCGGCTCCCCCCTAGTGTGACATTGTGGCCAAAGGGACTAATATGATCCTGGGATGCATAAACAGGGGAATCTCAAGTAGGAGTAGAAAGGTTGTATTTGGCACTTGTGCGACCACTGCAGGAATACTGTGCCAGTTCTACTTGTGGCACCTGAGATTGGTTAGTCTCTAAGGTGCCACAAGTACTCCTTTTCTTTTTGCGAATACAGACTAACACGGCTGTTACTCTGAAACCTGTGCCAGTTCTGGTGCTCACAATTCAAGAAGGATGTTGATAAATTGGAGGAGTCAGAGAAGAATCATGAGAATGATTAAAGAATTAGAAAATATGCCTAACAGTGATAGACTCAAAGAGCTCAGGCTATTTAGCCTAACAAAGAGAAAGTTAAGGGGTGACTTGGTTACAGACTACTGTATAAGTATTTGAACAAATGTTTGATAATGGTCTCTTCAATCTAGCAGAGAAGGGTATAACATGATCCAATGGCTGGAAGTTGAAGCTAGACAGATTCAGACTGGAAATAAGGTTCCAATGGTTAAAAAATTACACAATATACCAAGAACTGTAGTAGATTCTCTATCATTGACAAGGTGTACATCAAAGTTGGATGGTTTTCTCCAAGATCTGCTCTAGGAACCATTTTGGGGAAGATCTCTAGCCTGTGTTATACAGGAGGTCAGCCTGGATGATTCCACTGGTCCCTTCTAGCCTGGGAATTAGGAGTCTCCAGCCTTTGTTTGCTGCTGCCCTGAGCTAGAGCTGGGTGAACTATTCACAGAAAAGAAGTTCTCTTGTCCTCTATTTGGATTGTAAACTCTTTGTCCTTTTGATCTATGTCCATACAACATCTAGCACAATGGGGCCTGGCCAGTGACTGGGGCTCCTAGATATTATTGCAGTACAAATAATACATTTTCTCCTTGTCTATTTGCAAACAGACTCTGTTCCTAATTCATCCATTATCTGGGTGGCAGAAACACATGGGTGGCGTGACTACATATTTGCATGAGTATTCATGACACTTTCTCTCTCTGCATATCAAATGTGCTTGTCTGAACCTTGGCAGAAAGTACACAAGATGGATGTCCAGACTGCTTTCATGGATTTATTCCAACAAATGGTGGCTCGTAGTATTCATTCATTGCTGTAGTGGTTGAGCACCCCACACGTGGGTTAGCAGCCCATTGCAGACAACACAACACCGACAGTATCTCCTAGTCTAGAAAGCTCATAGTCTAGAATGTGGACACGAACAGCAGGTGAATAAACTGACAAATAGAAGTGGGAAGGACAAGGTAACAGTAGAGAGAGGTGCATTAGTAGTCACCAGTTTGATGGAGTGACTTTTCTGGCACTTTTGACCAATCTCTGCTCAGCACCGAGGTTACGTTAATACTGTAGATTCAAAGATGATAATGACAGAAGGGGCCACCGTGATCTCCCAGTCTGACCTCCTGAATAACACAGACAATAGGACTTCCCTGAAGCTCAACTCACAGACTTCACAAAAAGAAAAGGAGTACCTGTGGCACCTTAGAGACTAACCAATTTATTTGAGCATAAGCTTTCGGGAGCTACAGCTCACTTCAGCGGATGCATACTGTGGAAAGTGTAGAAGATCTTTTTATACACACAAAGCATGAAAAAATACTTCCCCCCCCACCAACTCTCCTGCTGGTAATAGCTTATCTAAAGTGATCACTCTCCTTACAATGTGTATGATAATCAAGGTGGGCCATTTCCAGCACAAATCCAGGGTTTAACAAGAACGTCGGGGGGAGGGGGGGTAGGAAAAAACAAGGGGAAATAGGTTTCAGAGTAACAGCCATGTTAGTCTGTATTCACAAAAAGAAAAGGAGTACTTGACTCTAAGGTGCCACAAGTACTCCTTTTCTTTTAAGGGGAAATAGGTTACCTTGCATAATGACTTAGCCACTCCCAGTCTCTATTCAAGCTTAAGTTAATTGTAGCTAATTTGCAAATGAATTCCAATTCAACAGTCTCTAGCTGGAGTCTGGTTTTGAAGTTTTTCTGTTGTAATATCGCAACTTTTATGTCTGTAATCGCGTGACCAGAGAGATTGAAGTGTTCTACGACTGGTTTATGAATGTTATAATTCTTGACATCTGATTTGTGTCCATTTATTCTTTTACGTAGAGACTGTCCAGTTTGACCAATGTACATGGCAGAGGGGCATTGCTGGCACATGATGGCATATATCACACTGGTAGATGTGCAGGTGAACGAGCCTCTGATAGTGTGGCTGATGTTATTCGGCCCTGTGATGGTGTCCCCTGAATAGATATGTGGGCACAGCTGGCAACGGGCTTTGTTGCAAGGATAGGTTCCTGGGTTAGTGGTTCTGTTGTGTGGTATGTGGTTGCTGGTGAGTATTTGCTTCAGGTTGGGGGGCTGTCTGTAGGCAAGGACTGGCCTGTCTCCCAAGATTTGTGAGAGTGTTGGGTCATCCTTCAGGATAGGTTGTAGATCCTTAATAATGTGTTGGAGGGGTTTTAGTTGGGGGCTTAAGGTGACGGCTAGTGGCGTTCTGTTATTTTCTTTGTTAGGCCTGTCCTGTAGTAGGTGACTTCTGGGAACTCTTCTGGCTCTATCAATCTGTTTCTTCACTTCCGCAAGACACCATCACAGCACCTAATAACATCAGCCACACTATCAGAGCTCGTTCACCTGCACATCCATGCAGGCTCATTCACCTGCACATCACATGCTCAAATAAATTGGTTAGTCTCTAAGGTGCCACAAATACTCCTTTTCTTTTTGCGAATACAGACTAACACGGCTGCTACTCTGAAACCTCACAGACTTCAGTGATTGCTGCTGAAAGCTGACACTCACAGAAACAAGAGACAGTCTGAACCCCTGTTTTTAGCAAGATAACTTTCAGGCTATAACATCATCTGCTGTTTCCTTATTGCCTCTTTATCATTACAGCAAATTCTAGTATCTAGTCAGCCCAAAGTGTGTACCCTTTGGAGACTGGGAGCTGTCATAAAGGGATCACAACCTGCAAGTCCTCTGTCCTGCCCTCCCCAGCACCACTAGATGGCAGCAATTGTGTATCTTTTTCACTTCTTTTCATTGCTCCCATTGCACTTTTGTAAGACACACACTAAGCTTTAAGGCAGCCATGAAGCTGTCTTCTATGCTGTAGAGTGCCCTTCCCCTCCTGGTAAATAATTGTCTTTATCACCATTTCTAATCAAAGGGCTCTTTCTTATACTCTGCTACTTCTGGAATCTACCCTATAATGATGTCCTGGGGCCATAGCTCCCCACAGTTTCCAGTCCCTCCTTCTTTGACCATATTAATTAAGCTGTGACACTCTGGGGACCTTTCCCAGACCTGAAGAGCTCCGTGTAGGATGAAAGCTTGTCTCTCGCCCCAGAAGAAGCTGGTCCAATAACAGATATTACCTCACGCACCTTGTCTCTTTCATATTAATCAAGTGTTTTGCAGAGTGTTTAACATTAGTGACGTCTATGGATGTTTGTTGTAATAAAGATTAGTTGGCTTTATCAGTGAGTGTATGATCACTGTCTTGTCTGTCCTGGACGTTTACAATTCTTTGTCGTCCCCCCCAGGAGACTGATGACTAAGCTGGGGTTTTCTGTTCTCAGCTGTAACCTGTGACCTGCAAAGTCACAGCTACAGACAAAATCTGAAAGAGATTTCCACACACAAGTTATTCTGGCCAATGTGGTGACAGATACGTGTCACGATGTTTGATTCATTAGCTCCCTGGATTTTCCTTTTTGGGAGGGAAAAAAAAATCACAAATAAAAAACCAGTTTCTGTTTTATAGTAGCAATACCTAGCTCTTATACAGTCCTTGTCAACAGTGGATCTCAAAGCACTTTATAAAGGAGGTCAGTATCATTAGCCCTATTTTACAGATGGGGAAACTGAGGCACAGAGAGCACAGGTGACTTGCTAAGGTCACCCAGCAGCAATAGACCCCAGCTCTCCTGAACACAGGCCAGTTTCCTATCCACGAGGCCACACTGCCTAGTGAATTGTTCCTAAAGACGTCCAACTCTCTGTGGGTCTTTGTTTTCTTCCCCCAGAGGATGTTATATGTCTGATGAAACTGAAAGGCTCACACACACTTGCCTTGAGCACTTATCCTCCTTCCCCATACATCATACTGCCTTGTCAAAGCTATTTAATAAAGCCATGATATGCATATGGCTATGAGAATCTCACGAAGCCTCTGCTTCTAACTTACATCTAGAAGGTGCATTAGTGCTTGCAGTGCAATTCAGGGGATTTGAGACTCCATGAAACTAACTCTCTTGCGAGACAAAGATAAATCCTTTAAGGTGGCTGCTGTAGACCATCTGACTAACCTGGGGAGTCAGAAGTCTCCTGGAAATACAATGTCATAATTAACCCTTTTATAGACACTACATCACTGTTCAGAGACCCCACTAATAATTAAACTGAGCCCCTCCAGTAGCTGTCAGGTTACCTGCCAAGCTATTCTGGGAACAGACAAAACTAGAGCTGGTCTCAAGGCACAAAATTCAGATCCAGCAGCCCTAGCTTTGCAGGCTCTGTCTGTAGAAAGCCACTCCCTCCCCCCTCCCAGGTGGGGAAAGTAGGCAACTGGTAACGGTTAGTCAGCAAAACCCACTTAACCCTTTCCCTTCCCTGAGGAGCCGAACCTGTTAGCTGGGCGAGTGGGTTCAGATTAGTCTTGTTAGCCTGTCACTGGGTTGTTTCACATGGTTTCCTCAGCAGGTCTTAACAGATGCCCCCTCAGACTCCCGCCGGGTTTGTATCTCTATGAATGCGATGGGGTGGAATTGTGCTCACCCACACAGAGCTTAAGTAAATGTGATTTGTACAAAGAACAGGAGGACTTGTGGCACCTGAGAGACTAACCAATTTATTTGAGCATAAGCTTTCGTGAGCTACAGCTCACTTCATCGGATGCATACCGTGGAAACTGCAGCGGACATTATATACACACAGAGACCATGAACCAATACCTCCTCCCACCCCACTGTCCTGCTGGTAATAGCTTATCTAAAGTGATCATCAGGCTGGGCCATTTCCAGCACAAATCCAGGTTTTCTCACCCTCCACCCCCCCCCACACACAAATTCACTCTCCTGCTGGTAATAGCCCGTCCAAAGTGACCACTCTCTTCACAATGTGCATGATAATCAAGTTGGGCCATTATTATTATTATTGATTGTCATGCACATTGTGTAAAGAGTGGTCACTTTGGATGGGCTATCACCAGCAGGAGAGTGAATTTGTGTGGGGGGGGTGGAGGGTGAGAAAACCTGGATTTGTGCTGGAAATGGCCCAGCCTGATGATCACTTTAGATAAGCTATTACCAGCAGGACAGTGGGGTGGGAGGAGGTATTGGTTCATATTCTCTGTGTATATATAATGTCTGCTGCAGTTTCCACGGCATGCATCCGATGAAGTGAGCTGTAGCTCACGAAAGCTCATGCTCAAATAAATTGGTTAGTCTCTAAGGTGCCACAAGTCCTCCTTTTCTTTTTGCGAATACAGACTAACACGGCTGTTACTCTGAAACCTGTGATATGTACAGTGAGTTTGAGGCTCTCTAGCCCTTTCAGTAGAGAAAAGAGCAGATGCACAGCTGGGCTGTGTCTGCAATGTACACCACCTTCACTGGGTTGGGAACCAGTTGATCAGCACAGTTCACTGCCAATGCCCTTTCCTGTCCCCTGTCCCAGGGCCCCTCCCTGCTGCCATAAAAAGATGTTGCGGTCATGATCCATGATTCCCTTCCTTTAGGGACTCCTGTCAGGGTTTGTTTGTCACACAAGCAGTGCATCCGATGAAGTGAGCTGTAGCTCACGAAAGCTTATGCTCAAATAAATTGGTTAGTCTCTAAGGTGCCACAAGTACTCCTTTTCTTTTTACAAGCAGTGCAGGAAGCTGAGTTATTCTTAGTCCCTAGAAATGCTTTGGAAAACCTGGTTTACTGTAACAATTTCCCACACACAGGACCCTCACCAAAAAACTCCAGTCCCAATGCTGTGCTCTAGTTCCAGAACCATGAATTACCGAGATGGTTCCAAAAAGTCTGTCACTGCAGAACATGAGGGGCTGCAGCCAAACAGCAGCCATGGAACACAGACAAGGAATCGTCTTCCAGCAGTCAGTGGCTCCATTCTGTGCCAGTCACAAGAGGAAATTGGAAGAAAGGATCTCTCAGAAAAGCTGAGATGTTTAAATCCTAGGAATCAATGTTATCTCCCTTTTAAAGTCCTGGTGCCCGTGGTCTCATGAGGTGACTTTAATGGGAGCAGGACCTCTGCACCTGATCTAGGAAGGGGCTGAACATCCTCTGTTTCTATTGGCTGGTGGGAATTGAGAGGAGGAATTCCTCATCCTCTGCAGCCCCTATATGCCAAGCAAGAATCATAAGCCCCGCAGCCAGTGTATCAGGGGAGTGGAGGAGGATCATTGTCGAGGGAGTCTCTGGAGTGCTGAGAGCTACAGAGATTCTGTGCTGCCATAGACCATGGAGCAGCTCACTGGCAGCCCACAAGAGGCTGCTGTAAATTAGAGCAGCTCTGAGCTGCTCTAATTTAGGTCTAGGGTACAGGAAGTCCTGGCTGCTTTAAAATGTATCAGCAAGACAAGATGGGTGAGATAATATCTTTTACTGGACCTTCTTCAGATCTAGGGAACTAACAGAGTGTCCCAGCTAAGCACAAGAGGGAACACATTGTTTAGCATAGGCAGTTAATATATAGTGCAAGGGGCCATTCAAGTGAAGTGGCCTGTTAATACCTCTCCAGTCATAGGAAGGGAGGGGAGAAAGGGCAGCTGAGAGGGGTTGTTTAGTGGACTGTAAATTGTAATAAGCCATAAATCCAGTGTCTCTACTATTCAGTCCATGATTTTAAGTGTCTAGGAAAGTTATGGATGTAAGCTCCCAGGCTTATCGTTTGAAGGTGTTATGCAGGTTTCCTTTGAGGATGAGGACTGAGAGGTCACATACAGAGTGATCACTTTGTGAACAGTTTTCACCCACAGACGATAGGGTGTTTTTTTCTTTTATCATTTTTCTGTGCAAGTTCATTTGAGCACGTAGTGAGTATCTCATTGCAGCCACTTAGTTGCTACGGGGGCATTTAGTGCACTGGATGAGGTACACCACATCTTGTGATAGGCATGTGTAGGACCCAGGGATCTTGAAAGGTGCGTTGTTGGGGGTGTTGATCATTGTAGAAGCAGAGATATGTCTGCAGGTTTTGCATCTGTTATTGTGGCAGGTTCTGGGGCCGCTTTGAGTTTGTGTGCCCTGGTGTGTGGGGAGCTTGCTTCTGATGATGAGCTTGGAGAAGTTGGGGGGGTTGTTTGAAGGCCAGAAGAGGGGGTCTGGAAAGATTTATTTCAGGATGGGGTTCCCATCAAGTATGGGTTGTAATTTTTCGATGGTACCCTGTATGGGTTCCATTGTGGAGTGGTAGGTGACAACTAGGGGTGTGTGGTCAGAGGGGGCATTATTTCTCTATTGAAATAGGTTTTCTTGGGTTATTTGTGTGGCCCGTTCCATGATGTGATCTACTTCTCTGGTGGAGTGTCCTTTGGTGCCTGCACTGGCCCCTACACAATCCAGAAACAAGGGTAAAACAGGGAAGTTAAAGCCACCCTTGTCCCCTGTTTTCCTGGAAGCACAGCACAGATGGGTTTAAATATGTCACAGGATCATATCTAGAAAGTCCATAGGTTTGAGATCTTTCTCAGATCAGGGCAGATTCACCTCCAAACTCTGCAGTCCAATATGCAGCAAACAAGTCTAAGAGTTTATTTTTCTTCATTTAAGTTTTATTTGAATATTTTATGGCTCCATTGCAAAATAAGAAAGAGAAATTTACAATGAAGAAATATTATTTAAAATAAATATCTTTCACATACAGATATATATTACAGAACACATTGTATATACATACACAGACAGGATTTATTTACCTAACACTATGTTCCAATACATGCCGATTTCCAATTTACATTTATTTATTTATTTAGTAAGCACAAAACCCTTCTCTGAATGTGACTATCAGATAGAGTAGAAGCAACTAATTATCAATATTTATTTGAAGAAATCTTTCCAGTGCTGTGGAATGTATTTTCAGACCAGCTATGATCAGGATGTCTGAAGAGTTTTGTCTGTTTTTATTTATTTGCTCTGTAATGCTTGTTGATTTAAATATCAATAAACATGGGCTCACTATAATCCTATCTCCAAGAAATTGTAGATATAATGTATTCCCCGCCCCTGGAAATAAATGCGTAAGTCATAGCACGGAAGGATGAATACTGTGACTAGCTGGATATACCCAGCACAATTCAGAGCCCAGCCCTGTATATTTTGACAGATGTCCATATTTCTTTGTGTTGCAAGAAGTTTGAGGCTGGATGAGCTGGGTGCAATATGCAGACTGTGCTGTCTTCCAACCTGTGCAAAGTGGGAGTGAATTTTTTAAAATTGTTTTACTGAGTGATTTATAAGCCCATTAAATGTTTAGCTGGACTAAAAATTGCACATTTATCTAATACCTGGACCATCTGAAGCTTTAGAAACTGTTTTCAAACAGAACAGGGAGTCAGCTGTCTTGGAAGAGTAGCCAAATTACTGACTTTTGTTAAAACGCTCTTCCTAATCCTTTAATAGCTGAAATTGACTTTTATGATTCTGAAGTTCTCACAATTCATTAAAAGCAATAAAGAGTCTATTGGGGATTAAATCATTTGGTCCATGGGAATCAAAGATGTGCTCAGTATTGTACAAGACAAAAATAATATTAATACTCCCCCTCCCTCATCTCCTGTCTCTGTGAGGCTCACAGAGTAAAGGCAGCATTCTGCAAAACCTTACAACCAAAAGTAGTGCTTACTACTCATCCCAGTAGTACGAATTTGCATGATTGGGTCCTAGAACACAGACATACTGTAGATCAGGACCAATTACCTCCACCAAAGCTCCCCTCCCATCTACCCAGGACAATTAGCAATATGGGAAGGACAGGGTGGTTGTGAGCCCTTGACACCTATTTGCAATCCCCAAAGAAAGATAAGGCTTTTTTTTTCTTCATCCAATTATTTAATGTTGGGCTGCAGTAGGTATTTGGTCTTTACAGGCCTCAGAGAATAACAGGTCTTTATGAGGAGGTTAAAAAGGGAAAGGAAGGGCCAGCTGCCCTTGTATTGGGCGTGGAGGAAGGCGCGAAGATGGGCCTAGAGAAATAAACTCAGAAGGCTGTGAGTGGAGCTGTGCGAATAATGGATTTTCTGGTTCATTGGCCATTCTGGAAAATTAAAAACACCGAACCGCTTGGGTTGAACTGACAGGTTTCAGAGTAGGAGCCGTGTTAGTCTGTATTCGCAAAAAGAAAAGGAGGACTTGTGGCACTTTAGAGACTAACCAATTTATTTGAGCATAAGCTTTCGTGAGCAGCCGATGAAGTGAGCTGTAGGAAAGCTTATGCTCAAATAAATTGGTTAGTCTCTAAGGTGCCACAAGTCCTCCTTTTATTTTTGGGTTGAACTGAAACTGTTCAAAATTTTTGGGAAAACAAAAAGTTGGGAAAAAACTACAGTGTCCAGTCAAACAAAACGTTTGTTTCACTGCTGACCACGTCTGATTATTTTACACATTTTCAAAACAGTCAATTTGAACTGAAAAATCAAAATGTCATCTTTTTTGAAAGGAAACATTTTGATTTTCTCTGAGTCCTTTTTAAGGGATTTTGTTTGTTTTTCTCACCAATTTGGCAAAACCGACACAAATTCACCAAATGTTTTTGTCCCTGAAGAGGCAGGGCGCATTGGCCCATTGACATAGAAAGAATATGGGTCATGTTAATAGATCAGATCCAAGGTGTAGGCCAGGGCAGAGCTGAGCAGGGAAAAGTGAATGAAGAGTTCAAGCCGAGATGGTAAACAAGGGAGAGCAATTTTTTGGTATGGTGTGGTACCACTTTTAGTTAATTAACAACCTCTGTGACTCAGCTAGTGTTTTCTGGTCCTTGAAGGGTCACTTAAGGCAGATTACATGGTCATTCTAAAGTTGTTTGACTTGTTTTTTAAAACCCATATATTTGCCATGGGCAAGGCACACATTCCCCTGTTCACCCTGTGTGTCACCTTACTTGGAATAGGTCTATTTGGGTCTAGTTGTAGAGGGAGGTACCGTTCACCAGGAGTAAGGAAAGCAGAATCTGGCCTTTAAAGGCTAGTTTATTGAAGAAATGAGCTTTCAGACTCAGCAAAGAGCACAGATGAGAGTTTATAGTTTTGTAGTGTGACACCTTTTAAAATTTCATTTTGATTTAGGGGACTTTCCCCCAAACATCTCACGGGGCAGCTTGATTACAAGTTTTTCATATACACAAAAACCAACCAACTTGCTTCTCTTGTTCCATTCCTAATTAATCATGAGCACACTGAACTGCCAACAAAACAGGGGTAAAAGGCCATGTTTGAGGAAGCTGTCACTGATGCAGAATGGCTGCCTATAAGAGTTGAAGAGTATCTGATAATCGCAGTTCTTTTCTGCACGGCTAATTTGTTTACACTTGTCAGAATGGCAAATGCGGCCTTGAACCAAATCCAGCTCTGAGATTATGACCAGCCTATACGTGGGCAAAAAGAAGGGCTATTGTTTTCCCATACTGTACTTCTTGTCTATTCACATCTGAAAGAAGTTCACACCGACCCAGAGTGGAAACAGCTATTTTAACTGTCCACTGCACATGAGACTTCCACAGCAAAAATTCCCATGTTAAAGAAATGAGAGTATTACAGCAGGGGAAATTTTCGGTAAACTGAGTTATATGGATGGAAAGACAAACTCAGCTCTGAAGCCAGTTATAAAACTAAGATACTAATTACACTATGTCCACAATCCATTGTAATGGGCTACTGGGGATTGATGTAAGTTCTGTGTTATTAGTATGGCTTTCCATTTAAGCAACTGAATGGGACACAAAAGCTAAGTGCCACATCCTGCTTCCCCTCTGGGGGCCTGCAAGGCCCCAAATGCTATGGAAATGCCACCTTCCGGCTGAGCAGGATGCTAGGTAGTAACCATGCGCCAAAAGGCTTCCGCAGCCCTCTGCATGCCACAGAGCATGCTACATAGTGGCTCTCTGTGCAGGACTGTGGAAAGGAGCATTGTAGAAGGACTGGGGAAATGGCAGGGGCTTACTGACCCAATCCCCTATGAAGCAAGATGTGGCTCTCTCCAGTGCTTCTCTTCCTAGCAGCCATAGCCCAGCTAAGCAAGAATCTAGCTGCAGGTTTGAGGGAGGATTCTAACCCATGTGCATTCCCCTTTTCAGTTGGACTTCATGCAGGGAACCATGGTTTGGGTTTATGTGATCTTCTTGTCTTGAAACACTCTGGCACATGGTCTTGCATGGCCTACAGGCTGTTTTCAGCAGACAAATATGGTTTGCCATTCCGAGCAACTTTCAAGTAGCTGTGATCTCAGATGTTGCCTGCTGATGATGGAACCTTTGTGACACAGGCGAGGAGGGTGGCTTCTGACTTTCCATATTAGACCTGAGTGAAAGAAAGGAAATGTTTGTGAAACTGAAATAAAACAATGTGTGTGTGTGAATGCACTCTCAATACAGAGCGAGGCGATAAACCTACATAGGGAGAGGGCTCTAATGAGCAGCCAAAGATTTAACATGATCCTATGGTTTGAAGCTGAAGCAAGACAAATTCAGACTAGAAATAAGATGTAAATTATTCAGAGTGAGGGTAACTAACCATTGGAATGAGTAGGCATTGGCCATCACTGGAAGTCTTTAAATCAAGACTGGATATCTTTTCAGACGATATGTGCTAGCTCACTCAGAAGTTATGGGCTTGAATGCAGGAATCACGGTGAAATTCCCTGGCCAGTGTTAAGGAGGTAGTCAGACTAGATGACCATAAAGGTTCCTAATGGCCTTAAAAGCTATGAATCTATGCACTCTGTTGAAATGCATTGGACTAGGGGAGATTTATGGAGGGACCAAATGGAAAAACATTAAGTATTTGTTTAAAAAGGATAGGGATTGTCACTCCTAAGCAGGGCTAACTGGACAGTCTGAACAGGCCCTGTGCTCTGTGATTCTCTGTGATTAGACTAGGAGCCAAGAGTTCTGGGTTCTATTCACAGCTCTTCCACTGACCTGCCGTAACTTGGCCAAGTCACTTAAGCACTCTGTACCCCAGCTGCTCTATCTGCAAAATGATACTTAAAGACACACCGAGATCTACAGGTGGAAAATGCTATATAAGAGTTATTAATGCCAATTTGTATTAGAAATCTAAAAAAGTGGCATTACAGTCACATCAACTATTACATTATCTAGCTATAAATCTATTTACACACACCTATAGGCATATGTATTCACACACACTCACCTTTCCTAATAGCAGCAGCAGCAGCCGCCACAGACTCCATATTTTCCAGCCTTTATTTCTATCTCGTCAAAAAACAACTTTTGTCCTCTTTCAGCTTCCACATAATTATCATAAACCACCTCCAACACAGCATTTCTGTCTGTCCAACTGAGAGTTCCTTTGATGTCCAAGATTATATTCAGATGTTCTTTCCTTTCCAAAAGTACCAGGAATCAGACCAGTAAAACAGAGGAGACAAATATGTTTGCTTGATAAGACCCAATTACAAAGAGCAGAGTCTTGGAAACTATTAAACTTCAACTGCTGATAAATTGGTTTCTAACACCTATGGCCACCCAGCCTGTTATAGCTGTATTTAAAATTATGATCTCACCTAGCCAAAGCTTTTCCTGACCCAGTTCTCTAGTAAGAGCAGACCAAGACTGTTTGATTGTTTGGAAGGTTGGTTTTTATGGTGACTCCACATTTTATTTTTAAAAGCATTTTTTGTACCCTTTCTGCAAAGAGATGGTGACCTCTTGGTCACCTGGAAGATGTTTTTTTCCTCTGTGTGGTAGTTGCTTGACTGAATTGAATGGTCACTTATCACCCTATTTAATGATGCGGGCAATAAGAACCCAAGTCAGATGTGATGTAAGCAGATGTGACGCCATTGAAGTCAATGACATTGAACCAGCGCTAGCTTTGGCCCTAAGAGACTACGATCAAAACGGGTATTTTTCCGAGTACTGTCTGTGCATATAAGTTAACTTGGAAAAATACAGTTACTAGAACAGGGCATCAGAAAAATGATGGAAGGAATTGAAGGAAAAAAACCAGAACAGTTTGACAAACTGAGATTAGCTACAATTTCATTTTTGGAACTAAAAGTCAATTTTAGTTCCTACTGTCAGTTTCCTGTGTGAAATGTAAGTGCTGAACGCAAGTTGGATAAAGTATAATTAACGACACACAAAAGAACGACGTTAGAAGAATGTTAAGGTTGCCAAGTTAAACATTCAAAAGTTAAGAATTGCCTGAATTAAGATTGTTGGTGCAATGCTAATTTGGCCCCCTTGTGCATGTGCATTATGATATAGTCTTTAATTACATGATCACATGCGACTTTTTTCCTCTGGACCCCTGCCTCATTCAGTGCACAGAATGGGAAATGTCAACCCAAATGGTCAACGTTTGATAGTTATAAGCAACTGAAAACAGGATCTAATAATGGAGGTGTCAGGCAGCCTTAACTATAGATGTTGGTACCAGCTCTGACTATAATAATCCCAAAGCACAGCCAAGAAGGTGCACAGGTAGTGTATTGGATAACAAATATTGTTACAGGATTTATGGCTGTAAATAACCAGCTAAGCAGCCTGAATAATCCATGAAATGCCTTACCTTATATCTGGAAACTTGTGGACAAGAATCACAAGCTGTATTTTCATTGCTTCGATGTCAGTAAGTAGAATAAACTCTAGGATTCCTTCAATAGGATCATCCAGTGAAGCAGTTCTAGGGCCCTAGGGATATAAGAACATATGCATTCAACTGGAGTGGCAGAGGAAGTAGAGTGCACTGTGAAGATCTGGCTTCAGGATCAGACTTGGGTCACCTACTTGTGGACCAGAAAGAGCTACGAGCATTGCAGGGGTTGTGTGCTATTTCCCCCCCTCCCCAAATGTAAGAATAAAGTAGAATCTAATCATGCAACTGCATTAGCATCCCCTACTGGTCAATACATGCAGCTGCATTATTGCCAGCTTTAAACAAGCCCAACAAAAGAGCGAGGCTATGAGGGGGTGAAATTCGAACAAAAAGACAAAGTGAAAAAAGGGTTTGATCCTGCATGGATCTGTGCACTCCTGCAGGACTGAACCCTATAAAAGCAAGCAAAGAAATATTCCTTTTTTAATGACATTTGATAGATGAGGATTGGAATGAACTGCCCAGAGTTAGCTTCAGATCTTGCTCACATTTTGAGTAGGAAGGTAATAAGAGTAAATTGCTACTCTGAATTATTTATGCCACAATATCAGCATAAATTCTATGGCAAAGCAAAGCTAGGGAATGTGCTGTTCAAATTAGTTCAGGACAAGCACACATTCCCACGATATCTACTTAGCACCAAGAATAAGACTGGATTTTCCAAGAGCTAGCACATCTCTGCACTGAACATAAATTCAAAAGATAATATTTAGAGAAAACCCTCCTCTCTCTCTTCCTCTGCATTGCAGAAATACAGACTGCGTGTAGCTCTGCATACCAAGAAAACTATAATTATTGCCGGGTTTTTTCTCCCTAACATACTCAAACTGTACAATATTCCCTGTTTGTCAAGCTCACTATTATCATATGTTATTTATTACAGAGTGCCAAAAAGGTCTACACAGAGAGGCAGGAAGACAAGATCCTTGATCTAAAATAGCCAAAGTGTAGGTGACTGAGCAGTAATGCTTAACACAATCTTGTTCGCTCTTCTTTTACAATATATGTAATTATTATTTAGCAAACACTTCTTTGAGGGGAGGGCTGGGAGTTTCAACATATGTTTTGAGAAGGGACTTGAAAGGGGAAAGCATGGGCACATGGCAGGCTAGGTCAGGAAGCAGATGCAACCATGGTAGTAACTGCATGCATAAATTAAGTATGCAGTTGAGCATATATCTTGCATGCACAATTATGCACCTAACTTGACTGAACATCAGCCTGCATTTTTAAGTATATTTCTTCTAGCAAGGTTTTCAGTGCTAATACCCTGAGCAATGAGAGAGGAAAGAGCATGGGTGACGGGAGTGGCATTTTACCAACTGCATGCAGATTGGTTCTTCAACCTGTGTATATTATAGATTGTGTGTGCTTATACATACAATTAGATTTTCTTGGATTGCCTATGCATTGCCTAATTTAGTGATAAGATCAGCTCTTCTTCCATGTCTTATACAATGCTGAGCACAGCATTAATGGCAAGTTTAAGAGCTATCTGTTAGAGATTCTTTTTTTGTTTTTTAAATAACATATTTCTGGTGGTCTCTGAAAGTTTTAAGCGCTCTTTAAATGGCCTACTTAATACAATAGACTTTAAAAGTACTAGCAGTTTTCATTTTTCCATACTGAGACTAATGGATTAATTGCAGTGAGTCTGAGCTTTTTCCAAGGGAGACTAAAAATTTTTGTTTATTTATACAGAGTTCGAATTACTGACAACCAGTTTACTGCAGCTCTCACTGAGGATAGAAAGGAGGATTGTCAAACCCAAGCAGCCAAAAATAATGAGTTGGGCCTAAGAAATCATGTGATTGACTTAAAATTAATAGATTCTTTAAAATAATTAATTTGGGGTCTTTTTATTTGTGCCATTTAGTTTCTGAGCCCTTTGGGTTCATGTTTTCCAGCTTTTCTCTCCAACCGTAAGGCTGGTAACTTAATTTTTTTAAATGAAAGCTAAGAGCCTGATGTAATCACATGACTCCAGTAGCTGGGGGATTAGGAAAAATGCCAGATGTTGAGAGATTTGCTATAAAATCAAAAGGGCTGGCAATACTACAAAAGCCTCTTTTCACATCCCAGACTGCTGTTTGCATGCACTTCCTTCTGATTTCACACAAAACATCCAGCCTCCTTTGGAAATTCATCTGTTCTGGATCCACCTGGCCTCTGCTTTGCTTTATCTTGTACTCACCAGTAATTTATTTGGGAAAATGTACCAGGTAGCCAAGAATTACAGTATTCTTAATTATAATACATTACTAGGCCCTCTGCAGTGCATTTCACCCATCTCTCTACATGTGCTTTACAAACCTTCATGATAATCCTGATCCCTCTGAGATAAGTAAAAGAGATACAGCAAGCCCTTTACCCACTACTGAAATGCAGCAACTTCTGTAGTGGAACACGGAAGCATCCAACCGCCTGTCAGAGCAGGAAGTGAGAAGGATACCGTATCCAACTGAAACTATACTACAGCAGACCTTTGAGGAGAGTGTAGGAGACTATCAGTTCTATAGGACTCTGCATTGCCCACCTGGCAAAAGCCGTACGGTAGAGCAGCATAGACAACGTCACCTGTTCTACTGAGACAATTGCCCCCTGAAGTACAATGGGCCTAGCTGATGTAATTGACTCACCCCAGTTTTGAGCCTCTCACTATTTCCTGTTACAGGGGAAAAAGTAGAAATCTTGTGGTTCCCCCTACATTCCAAAGCTACAAACTAACAATATTTTGCACCACTGATAGCAGATTTGAACTGCCAACATGATGTCTTGAAACATGACTGATGTTTATGTATGGGAAGCTGGGTATCAGTTTGTTAAGTGCTCCTGTTCCATTCAGAAATGTGCTGCTCATTGCCCAGGTTCTTGTACTTGGTGGTGGAAAGAGTAAACATAACACTGCAAAGCCAAATCAAAGACTTACGAAGCATTCTTCAAAGAGTGTTTGCATTGCCCTGTGATCTGCTTCAATTTTGTTGGCAATTTTCCTCCGCTTTGCAGAAGATGACTTCCCAGAAGCAATTAGGAGAGCCTGAACATACTCAGTGATAATGTTGTGATGGACAGTCTGGATGAGGGTCTGTTCCAGACAAAGAAACAAAGATTAGCCTCTTTGTGCTGAGTGTGGCTATGAGTAAAGGCCGATTCTGGATAGAAAGACACTGACCACTTTGGTTTCACTCAGAAGCAGGCCCCAATCTTCCCCCTCTGAACCCTTTTAAAGAGTCTTGCAGTGCTAGTCTGACACATGGATGTACTATGGTGGGCACAATCTGTTTAGAGACTATGGGCGATGAGGGCCATGTAAGTACTTAAAGGGAATGAGAGAGCTCTAGCCCTCAAATATTACTAAGAAAAGACAGTTTATTGGACAAAACTACAGATCATTAACAATTTAAATCAGGTCAGTTTTAGACTGCAGTCAAAGCACGTAGGAAATCTCTAACCCTACCCCAAACAAACTTAGCAACACAGTCAGTTCTGGCTTAGTGTTCTACCCCAGCACTGCTACCTGACATGGCATTCGTGTGACACAATGTCCAGTGACAGGTTCTAACGAACAAACAGAGTAGCTCCAAAGTTCTATGTTGCAATGCTTTTTCTATCTTTGAATTGAAATTAGTGGTGGTGAAAGGTGCCATATTTACAGATGTGGAATTGGAAGTCTTGTTTTTAACCATAGGACATGCATAGCACAGGCAGCAGCAATGCAAACTTCCCCTTAATGAAAGGAAGGATAGCCAGGTGTTTAGGGTACTAGCTTTCTATATGGGAGACACAGGTTCAAATCCCTGCTGTGCCACAGACTTCCAGTGAGACCTTAGGGAAGTTATTTAGGTTTCTCTTGGCCTTCATTCTCCACCAGTAAAATAAGGATAATAGCAAGTCCCTACTTCATAGGGATGTTCTGAGGACAAATGCATTAAAAATTACAAGGGTTTCAGATACAATGGTAATGGGGGGCCTTAAAAGTGCTTAGCTAGACAGATTGCTACAGCCATGACCGGGTGAGGCACCTTTTAAGGTAGTCCAACCCCCTCCCCTGCCTGTTTCCATGCCCCTTCCTTTCCTGGCTTCTCTGCTAAGATCACAACAAGAGTTGTAATTGTAATAGTGGTTTTTGTGATGTTAACACCTGTCTGTTAGGAACCAGACTGAGACTATCAGGACTTCTTCTAAACTGCTTGGGGCTAAACGGGAGTTGGGGTTAACTCTGAAATACGTAGCAATCCCAACATCCACTAGCATGGTTTGTGGTGGTTTTTCTTAGTAATATCTTGCTTATTTCTTACCTCATAGGTCTCTGTATTTTTCATCTCAAACCTTGAAAAACTGGACCGTAAGCAGTCTAGAAATCTGTCAAAATCACTATGACCTTTTCTGAAGTGAGCCTTCAGTGCCACCTGAGGAACAGGAAATAACTGACGTCAACGGCAGACCATGTAGAGACATCACAGAGCTGGTATATGGGCTTTGTTTCTGTTTGCTCCATCCACTTTTAGAGGTGGAGTCATTCAAGTGCTGCAGCTTCTTCTTTTCATTCCCTTGTTTCAAATGATGAGCAAAGCGAGGAAAGCAGGGAAACAACTAAAACCCAACATGGACTAAATTAACGTGCTGAAGCCCCAACACTGGAAGACCTCAGACTGTGGAAGAGACCGGGTGGGGAAGGCAATATCTTTTACTGGACCAACTTCTGTTGGCGAGAGAGGCAAGCTTTGGAGCTATACAGAGCTCTTCTGCAGGTCGGGGAAACTTACTCAGAGTGTCACAGCTACATACAAGGTGGAACAGATTGTTTAGCATAAATAGTTAACACATATTTCAAGGAACCATTGAAGGTGAAGTGGCCCATTAACACCCCTCCAATCATAGGGAAGAATGGGTGGGAAGGAAGTGGGGGGGGTTGTTAATGGGTTATAGATTTTTTGCAATAAACCATAAACCCAGGTCTCTGTTCAGTCCATGATTTTTAGTGGCTCGCAAAGTTATGAATTTAAGCTCCCAGACTCATCTTTTGAAAGTATTGTACAGGTTTCCTTTGAAGATGAGGACTGATAGGCCAGATATAGAGTGATCTCTTTGTGAAAAGCGTTCACCCACAGGTGACAGGGAGGTTTTGTCTTTCATCATTTTCCTGGGTGAGTTCATGCAAGACTGTAGTAACTGTCTGGTTTCACCCACATAGTGGCTACTGGGGCATTTAGTTCACTGGCTGAGGTACACCACATCTTGTGATAGGCATGTGTAGGATACATGGATCTTGAAAGGTGTGTTGTGGGGTGTGTTGATCATTAGAGCAGTGGAGATATGTCTGCAGGTTTTGTATCTCTTGTTCTCACAGGGTCTGGTGCTGCTTTAAGTTGGTGTGTCCTGGTCTGTGGGGAGCTGAAGAAGACATCTGAGTAAGCTCCAAAGCTTGTCTCTCTCATCAACAGAAGTTGGGCCAATAAAAGATATTACCTTGTCTCTCTAATATCCTGGGACCAACACAGCTACAACAACATTGCATGAAATAACGGAAGATACCTAATTTTGCCATCTGAAATGGAAACTCCACAGCATAAAGAAAAAGGAAGTGAAACTTACTAGCGACATCTACTTCCTGAGCAAATATGAGAAACAAAACATCATCCCAGAAGTCTCATCATCTAACACAATCTGACCACTATATACAACTCCAAATATGCTGAACAGCTTGGCAAATGGACTTCAGAAAAACTGAGGAACCACTTACTGCACCTCACATGCTCCAGAAGGAACCAGCTTCCTCCAAGAAACAACTGATTTCCTTCACAAACCCTGCAACATTAACAACCTCCCTCAGAATACCATTCTTCCCACCATAAATTTCACCTCCCTGTACACCAACATCCCTCACAATGATGGCATAACTGCCTGCCTCAAATATTTACAAGACAATGGACAACCCTCAGATATCCACCCCAACACACATCACCAAATGCATCCATTACACCCATTCTCATCCATAACAATTTTACATTAAACAATTAAACAACGAACACTTTGTCCAAACCATGGGAACAGCCATGGGTACTAGGATGGCTCCCCAATATGCCAACCATTTCATAGCCAACCTTGAAGAAGAATTTCTGGACAAATGCACCATGAAACCAATGATATACCTGAGATACATCAATGATATTTTCATCCTCTGGAAAGACGACCTACATGCACTCATAGATTTCTACCACAACTTCAACAACCACCGCCCATCCATTAAACTGTCTCTGGAACACACCCACACCAGCATCAACTTCCTGCACACCACAATCAACTTCAGCAATGGAACCCTACAGACAACTATATACAAGAAACCCATGGACCACCACACCGACCGTCATAGATCCAGTCATCATCCAAAACACACCAAGAAATCTGTAATCTACTCAGGCCATGTCTACACTTATAAGCTTACAACAGCACAGCTGTACCGATACTGCTGTGTCACTGTAAGATCAATGGTGTAGCCGCATTATGCCAATGGGAGAGAGCTCTCCCATCAACATAATAAAACCAACTCAACAAGCGGCTGTAGCTTTGTCGGTGGGAGAGCATCTCCCATTGACATAGCGTTGTGCACAAGAGCACTTATGCCAGCAAAACTTATGTTGCTCTTAGAGGGGTGTTTTTTCACATTCCTGAGTGACAAAAGTTTTGCTGACATAAGTGCTAGTGTAGACATAGCTTCAGATACCACAGAATATGCTCAGAGAAGAGAGCCTAGGATATACACCTTAACACACTCAAAACCACCTTCACCAAACAAGGACACTGCACCAGACATGCAGATCGCATCATGGAATGGGCCACTCAAATATCCCAGGAGAACCTGCTCCTATACAGAAATGAAACCCCTTCTGACTACATACCCCTAGTTGTTATCTACCACCCCACACAGGAACCCATATGGGGTATAAACAAATGACTACAACCCATACTCAAAGGGGACCCCATCCTGAAAGAAATCTTTCCTGAACCCCTTCTTCTGGCCTTCAAACACCCAACATCCCCAGGAGCATCATCAGGAGTAAATTCTCCACAGACAAGGCCACACCAACTCAAAGCGACACCAGACCCTGCCAGAATAACAGATGCAAAACATGCAGACATATCTCCACTGCTAAAATGATCAACATCCCCTTCCCCAACACATCTTACAAGATCCGTGAGTCCTACGCATGCCTATCACAACATGTGTTGTGCCTCATCCTGTGGACTAAGTGCCCCAATAGCAACTGAGTGGCTGCAATGAGATACTCACTACATGCTCAGATGAACTCACAAAGGACAATGATAAAAGACAAAAACACCCTATCACCTGTGGGTGAACATTTTTCACAAAGTAATCACTCTATATCTGACCTGATGTGATTGCAGAGCCATTGGCCATTATCTTTGAAAGATTGTGGCAATTGGGGGAGGTCCCGGACGATTGGAAAAAGGCTAATGTAGTGCCCATCTTTTAAAAAGGGAAGAAGGAGAATCCAGGGAACTACAGACTGGTCAGCCTCATCTCAGTCCCTGAAAAAATCATGAAGCAAGTCCTCAAGGAATCCATTTTGAAGCACTTGGAGGAGAGGAAAGTGATCAGGAACAGTCAACATGGATTCACCAAGGGCAAGTCATGCCTGACCAACCTAATTGCCTTCTATGATGAGATAACTGGCTCTGTGGATATGGGGAAAGTGGTGGACGTGATATACCTCGACTTTAGCAAAGCTTTTGATATGGTTTCCCACAATATTCTTGCCAGCAAGTTAAAAAAGTATGGATGGGATGAATAGACTATAAAGTAGATAGAAAGCTGACTAGATAGAAAAGCTATAAAGTAGATAGAAAGCTAGGCTCAATGGGTAGTGATCAACGGCTCAATGTCTAGTTGGCAGCCGGTATCAAGTGGAGTGCCCCAGGGGTCAGTCCTGGGTCCGGTTTTGTTCAACATCTTCATTAATTATCTGGATGATGGGATGGATTGCTCCCTCAGCAAGTTCGCAGATGACACTGAGCTGGGGGGAGAGGTAGACATGCTGGAGGGTAGAGATATGGTCCAGAATAACCTAAACAAATTGGAGTTCCGGCACCTATGTGTACGTTTGTAGTGTAGACCCAGCCTGAAAAAGTTTCCCAGTCCAGAAAAAGTGCTCTGTGTAAGCTTGACATTTTGTCTCTCTCACCAACAGAAGCTGGTCCACTAAAAGGTATTCCCTCACCCACCTTGTCTGTCTGGCATCCTGGGACCAGCACAGCTATAACAACACTTCATACAACTGTGGAAGGCAGACAGCCTCTCAGTGGAGCGATAGCTATATCAGTGAGGCCCACACAGAACTGCCAAACTGGATCAACCCTGGGGTTCATCTAGTCCAGCAGCCTATCTCCAACAATAGTCAGCACCAGATGCTTCAGAGGAAGGTACAAGAACCCTACAGCAGACATATGCAAGATAATCTGCCCTCCACATTAAATCTCATCCTGATCTCTAACAGTCAGAGGCTGACTTAAGGCCTCAAGCATGAGATTTAAATTCCCTTCCCAAATTTTGTTTCCATTGGCTATGATAACTCTGGATATGCTTGATCTCCAGATAAATATCCAGGTGCTTTTTGAATCTTGCTAAGTTCTTGGCTTTAATGACTTACTGTGGCAATGAGTTCCACAGTCTAATTGTGCACCATGTAGAAAAGTATTTCTTTTATCAGTTTTGAATTTGTCACCTTTCAATGTCACTAAATGTCCCCTCGTTCTTGAGTTATGAGACATGGAGAACAGAAGCTCTTGATCTACCTTCTCTGTACCTAGATTAACCCAGGGGAGACACACACACGGGCTTTGACAACCATCTGATATATTTGCAGTGGTCTTCATCTTTGGGAAGAAGTGAACAATACACCAAAGATAAATGGCATCACATTATTTAACTTTGTTCATTGAGAAATTCATAGCCATTAGAAATTAATATTTTTCGCTCCAGCTCTTGGGATTTGAATACAGGCGGGCAGCCATCGGTGCATCTTTAGTAACAGCGAAAAGACTATGGCTCCAAAAAGCAGAGTATTAGAATCCTGAATGATTAAATAGACAGAAGCTCCAAGGTACAGATCTAAAATATATCAATTCCTCAGTCCTGCAGGCAAAGCCATACATCATCCCCAGGATCAGGATAGGAACATCTGCCTGACAGCATGAAAATATCATTAAATGTTAACATTGGTCTCAGATACCTTGACTTTAGAAGTAATTGCCTGCAGAAGAAGTTCTCTACTCTGTTCTTCTGTACGGTCTATAAATTCCTTCACTTTAGCATCAGTGTCAGCACTAGCATGATAGATGTACATTAGCTTATGCCAAGCAGCTCTGTAAAAAAAAAAAAGAACAAACCAAAACCAAAAGTCACATTGGGCCATATTTTCAGTCCATGGTCTCCTTTAAGGGCTGATCCAACTCCCATTTAAGTCAACGGGACTTTTTCAAATGGTTGAAGGTTGTTACATGCTTAACTGCACCACTGGATGAGGGCCTCAGTGCACAATCACTGGTGCATATATTTTTGAGTGCTCTCGTTAATGTGTGCAACTTTACACAAACAAATGCCACATTTGTTAATGCAAATCAAACATAAATGGGTTTTGCAAATGCAAATTCTGTCATTTTCCCAAATGAGAGGACACAAAAAATAGCACACAAACAGGATTTGCACATGTAAGACAGCTTGCAGACAAATGGAGACTGGGTCAGGGATCCTTTGTACGTTTGGCCCATAACAAATGCAAATTGAATAGCACTGTACATTAAAAAGGCCAAAGCTTACAAGCAAAAAATACAGACATACACAATCAGAACATTCTTCAGATCTACATAATCATGCAAGTCCTAGGTTAATGTGTTCACAAATCAGAAATCATCATTTTTATTGTCTGGAAAAGGTTAATGTGTAATTTTTATTTTCACATTTTAAAAGAATAATATACATATTTTCTACTCAGTGGAGCCAACATAACTCTTCAGTTTAGGATTCATAGTGTTAGAAACATGTTATGGGACTCTTGCCTTTGCTGTAAGCTACATATCACAGCGCATATATTATGAAAGAAAAAATTACTTGCACATGACTGACTCTAAAATTGAAGTAAACACTGTGGCTATTTTTGGGGCTAGGGATTTTTGGCTGACTCCAAAAGATCCCTAGGTAATCTTACACAGAAAAACCACCAGCGAGCCTGTTTTCACCACTGTCACAAAAACTACTGAATTGAGCATTTTGGTGCCTAGAACCTCCTCTCTCCTTTTATGCTTTGTTGCTTCCTGTTCCTTTTAACAAAAAGAGGTAGGATGTTCATATAGGGCTTGATCCAGCAAAATCACTGAAGCTCTTGCTTAACTTTAAGCACTCAAGTAGTCTCATTGACTTCAGTGGGAGCTGGATGAGGCCCATAAAGCAGAAAGTTCACTTCACTTCACATGTCACACTGGTCTGTTTTCTCACCTGAAAATGCAGCAGTTCTCAAGTATTTGCAGATTGCTGTCGGTCTCAGAAAAGGTGTCAAGTTGGAGAAGGCTTCTTACTTCATGTTTATAGCTAGATAAAACAAAGTAATAAAGACATGTTTAAATAGCAAGGTCTGACAACATTACAGAATCGGCTAGCCTGGCAGCAAACAGACCAAATATTCCATTATTACTTTGATTCTTAGCGTTCACAGTTTTACTCTTCTAGGTGCTTTCTAGAATAGGAAAAAGATACAGTCCCTGCCCTAAGTAGCTGGAAGGGATAGGGAAGTGTTACAGTAATAAGACTGGGAAGTTACTTAGCTTAGGCATTGTCATTGTAATGGTTCTGGGGATTTTGTGTGTTCATTTTTTAAAATACTTGCTCCTTGTAAGCGACAAAGCAAAAGGGACTTGCCCGAAACCTGGTGCACTTCTAGAAGACTCAGTGTGTATGAGTAACCAGTGGAATCTGTAAAAGCGGCAAAGAGTCCTGTGGCACCTTATAGACTAACAGCATATATGTCTGTTAGTCTATAAGGTGCCACAGAACTCTGCCGCTTTTACAGATCCAGACTAACACAGCTACCCCTCTGATACAGTGAAAACTGGTGATAGCTTGAGTCCCTAAAGGCCTCAGATTTATAGCACTGCTGGGCAACTCACTCTTGTACTTAATTCCTTCCCTCTGTTAATTTAAAGGGACAGTGAACTTTAAAAGAAAAATAAATCACACTCCTTTCTGAAAATATATTGCCTACAAGTAGTAGTACAGGACTCTCTGCTGGATGGGATACAGTGAGAGACCCATACTGGAAAAAGAGGAGAAGGAAGGAGCCAGAAGAAATGACAGGGTAAGAAGCCTGTGGATAGTGGGGAAGCGGTAGATGTGGTATATCTTGACTTTTAGTAAGGCTTCTGATAATGTCTCACATGTCCTTCTCATAAACAAACTAAGGAAATTCAACCTAGATGGAACTACTATAAGGTGGGTGCATAACTGGTTGGAAAATCATTCCCAGAGAGTAGTTATCAGTGGTTCACAGTCATGCTGGAAGAGCATAACAAGTGGGGTCCCGCAGGGATCAGTTTGGGTCCGGTTCTGTTTAATATCTTCACCAATGATTTAGATAATGGTATAGAGAATACATTTATAAAGTTTGCAGACAATACCAAGCTGGGAGGGGTTGCAAGTGCCTTGGAAGATAGGATTAAAATTTAAAATGATCTGGACAAACTGGAGAAATGGTCTGAAGTAATTAGGATGAAATGCAAAGTACTCCACTTAGAAAGGAACAATCAGTTGCACACATACAAAATGGGAAATGACTGCCTAGGAAGGAGTACTGCGGAAAGGGATCTGGGGGTCATAGTGGATCACAAGCTAAATATGAGTCAACAGTGTAACGCTGTTGCAAAAAAAGCAAACATCATTCTGGGATGTATTAGCAGGAGTATTGTAAGCAAGACACGAGAAGTAATCCTTCTGCTCTACTCTGCGTTAATTAGGCCTCAGCTGGAGTATTGTGTCCAGTTCTGGGCACCACATTTCAGGAAAGATGTGGACAAACTGGAGAAAGTCCAGAGAAGAGCAACAAAAATGAATAAAGGTTTAGAAAACATGACCTATGAGGGAAGATTGAAAAAATTGGGTTTGTTTAGTCTGGAGAAGAGAACACTGAGAGGGGACAGTTTTCATGTACATAAAAGTACAAAAGGGAGAAAATTTTTTGTTCTTAACCTCTGAGGATAGGACAAGAAGCAGGGATAGGAGAAGAGGCTTACTGTGCAGTATGGTAAGCGCCTGTTAAATAGAGAGACCTGATTATTATATTAATGTAGAATGTTTCTCTAAACAAAAATCTCACTGTTGTACTGATAATTGTGTTGTCTCTGATACTTACATAGTAAGGATTTAGAAAGAAAGAAAGAAAGAAAGAAAGAAAGAAAGAAAGAAAGATGAGGGTGCAGTACTTTATTCAAGTGGGAAAGGGTTAGGAGGAGGTAGTGTCCTCTGCTTTTAGTAACTAAGAGTGGGAAAAGAGTCTTCTCTCTGAGCAGTTAGGAAAGAGAGTTAAAAAAAAAATCTTACTGGTAATTTAGTGAGAGCCTTATTCTGGGCCTGATCCCAAACCCATTAAAATCAATTAGAGTCTTTCCATCGACTTCAGGGGTCACTGGATGAGGCCCTCAGACCCCAGAATATGCATGGCACTGGTACACTACTGTTACACACACAACACACGTGGGTACTAACAGAGTGTGAAATGTCCTTTTCTATTGTTTCCCAGAATAAATGTTGACCCAAGTACTTAAGAAAACCAAATAAGTCCAGAGGAATAAAATCTCCAAGAAAGGTGGTGAAACTTGAGTCTGGCAGTTTGATGAGAACTTGCTGTACAATGGGGAAATAAATGGGGAATTGGGAAACAAAATTAGTTTCAGACAAACAAAAAATCACCAATAAATCTGCTACCATTTCTTCTTTCTTTTACTGATGATGGGTCAATGCAGAAAAAGATGGGCCTCTTACCTATGCAGAAAATGCAGAAATTCTCCCAAACATACAGCTTCCACCTTATCTTTTATGGTATCACTGATATGCTGGACTGCCTTTGCCCTCCTTGTTAATACCTGTCGATTTAAGTAGTGATAGAACATTCTGAAGTTATTCAAATGTCATTGGGTGTGCATGATTTCTCACACCTTCTTCACCTTTGAAAGTCCCTCCATCTTCTTAGGGAATGATTTAGTTCCTTGTTTTAAAAATCCTCATGTGAATAAAAATACTCCCTAGGGTCTAGATTTGGATACCCAGACTCACAGTGAATAGTATCTTACTCCACAAATGCTTCTGCTGAAGTCGGTAGGACTTCCTGTGCAGTACGGTGCCACTCAGTGCGAATAAGAGTAGAAGAATCTGCCCCACATTTGGGCATTACTAGTAATACTCAGCTGTAGGGCCCACTTCATACAATATTTGCCATCTTCATTTCTGTGGGGTTTGCCAGCAACTTTAGCATGACCTTGTATTTGAATAGATATGACTATATAGAGAAATCCCATCTTTGACCATAAAAAGATGCCTATATAAAAACTTACGTAGACAGTATTCCTGGGGTGAGATGCTTATTCGACCAGATTGGCGGCAAGGAATAGGTGGGCTCCATTTCATGGCCTAAGATAATAAACAGGGTCCTGGCAATTTGCTCATGTTAATTCCCCCTGACACCACCTTACACTTGCAAGTGGTAAGCCAAGCAGAGCACTTAGTTTCTTCCTGCCAGAAGGATGAAAATCAGTCTCTGTTTGGATTGACTTGAACAGGTGTTAACACTACTAGCTGCTCTGTTGAAATGGAGCCTTGCTGTAGGAAAGGACCAGATGGAAAAAAGGAGACAGACAGAATAATATATCCTGTGTTCAGCCCATGATCTGCGTAGTGTCAGAGAGACAAACGATGACGCAGAGAGAGAATGGGATTTTCCATGCACTAGCCACAATAAATGTATCAGTTCATCAAAACAGGAGGAAGGAAACACATCCCCTTAATCTGAGCACGAGACATGTATTGTGAAAATATTGATAATCAGTTCATCTTTAGGCATACAGAAAACGAAATTGCAGAAGTTCTATTTTCATGATCTTACATAATGTATAATATTACATAGTAATATTATGCATCATCATCATATTTATATACCTAAGTGCCCCAGTGAAGGATCAGGTCCCTGTTGTGCTAGGCACTATACAAACACAGAACAAAAAGAAAGTAAGTAATATTTTCAGGATCTTACATTCATACAGCACTTTTCATTACAAAAAATCATCCCAAAGCCCTCTCCAAATAGCACCAACTCTATACACCACTGAAATGCAGCCAGATCTAGCAGTTGTTAATCAGGGTACAGCAACACTATGCATCAGTTTAGGACAGCGAGTGAAGAATGTTGTATTGAGTTGACATGTACAGAATGGTAGCTGGGTAATCACATCCCATCTCAGTCAGGAGCTTGATCAGGACATCAAGTCGGACAACAGTGTCTCTTGGGAAAAGAGGTACACAGCATTCAAAAGGCAGCCTTAGGCCTGCTCTACAGTTAAATTTTGCCGGCATTGTTACTTCAGTTAGGAGTATGAAAAAAAAAATCACACTTGTAGCTGACATACCTATGCTGGTAAAAACCTTAGTATAGATGCAGTCATACTGGCAAAAAAAGTGCTTTTGCCAGTATGGCTTATTTCGTTTGGGGAACTGGTATAAAATATACTAGCAAAATAACTCTCTGGCCTGTATAAGCTGTGTCTCCATTAGGAGGCTTTGCCAGTACAGATATTATAGACAGATAGATAGATCATAGAATCATAGAATATCAGGGCTGGAAGGGACCTCAGGAGGTCATCTAGGCAACCCCCTGCTCAAAGCAGGACCGATCCCCAATTAAATCATCCCAGCCAGGGCTTTGTCAAGCCTGACCTTAAAAACTTCTAAGGAAGGAGATTCCACCACCTCCCTAGGTAACCCATTCCAGTGTTTCACCACCCTCCTAGTGAAAAAGTTTTTCCTAATATCCAACCTAAATCTCCCCCACTGCAACTTGACACCATTACTCCTTGTTCTGTCATCTGCTACCACTGAGAACAGTCTAGAGCCATCCTCTTTGGAACCCCCTTTCAGGTAGTTGAAAGCAGCTATCAAATCCCCCCTCATTCTTCTCTTCCGTAGACTAAACATCCCCAGTTCCCTCAGCCTCTCCTCATAACTCATGTGTTCCAGTCCCCTAATCATTTTTGTTGCCCTCCGCTGGACTCTTTCCAATTTTTCCACATCCTTCTTGTAGTGTGGGGCCCAAAACTGGACACAGTACTCCAGATGAGGCCTCACCAGTGTCGAATAGAGGGGAACGATCACGTCCCTCGATCTGCTGGCAATGCCCCTACTTATACAGCCCAAAATGCCATTGGCCTTCTTGGCAACAAGGGCACACTGTTGACTCATATCCAGCTTCTCATCCACTGTAACCCCTAGGTCCTTTTCTGCAGAACTGCTGCCGAGCCATTCGGTCCCTAGTCTGTAGCGGTGCATTGGGTTCTTCCATCCTAAGTGCAGGACTCTGCACTTGTCCTTGTTGAACCTCATCAGATTCTTTTGGCCCAATCCTCCAATTTGTCTAGGTCCCTCTGTATCCTATCCCTACCCTCCAGCGTATCTACCTCTCCTCCCAGTTTAGTGTCATCTGCAAACTTGCTGAGGGTGCAATCCACACCATCCTCCAGATCATTTATGAAGATATTGAACAAAACCGGCCCCAGGACTGACCCTTGGGGCACTCCACTTGATACCGGCTGCCAACTAGACATGGAGCCATTGATCACTACCCGTTGAGCCCGACAATCTAGCCAGCTTTCTATCCACCTTATAGTCCAGATATAGATAGCTAATCTAATCATAGAATCATAGAATATCAGGGTTGGAAGGGACCCCAGAAAGTCATCTAGTCCAACCCCCTGCTCAAAGCAGGACCAATTCCCAGTTAAATCATCCCAGCCAGGGCTTTGTCAAGCCTGACCTTAAAAACCTCTAAGGAAGGAGATTCTACCACCTCCCTAGGTAACGCATTCCAGTGTTTCACCACCCTCTTAGTGAAAAAGTTTTTCCTAATATCCAATCTAAACCTCCCCCACTGCAACTTGAGACCATTACTCCTCGTTCTGTCATCTGCTACCATTGAGAACAGTCTAGAGCCATCCTCTTTGGAACCCCCTTTCAGGTAGTTGAAAGCAGCTATCAAATCCCCCCTCATTCTTCTCTTCTGCAGGCTAAACAATCCCAGCTCCCTCAGCCTCTCCTCATAACTCATGTGTTCCAGTCCCCTAATCATTTTTGTTGCCCTTCGCTGGACTCTCTCCAATTTATCCACATCCTTCTTGAAGTGTGGGGCCCAAAACTGGACACAGTACTCCAGATGAGGCCTCACCAATGTCGAATAGAGGGGAACGATCACGTCCCACTCTCCAGTTGCTCAGACAGAGTTTAATTGGCAGGCCACACAGGAAACCTTGGCGGGCCAAATTTCAAAGGATCCTCAACTTGGCCTGTATATGTGCCCATGCAAATTTCCTGTAGTAGCTATTTTTGCAAAGTATCACCTGCACATTCCTAGGTTGGTCTGACATGATTTTTTCCTGACAAATCCATGTTGACTGTTACTTAGCACCTTATTATCTTCTAGGCATTTGCAAATTGATTGCTTGATTATTTGCTCCAGTGTCTTTCCAGGTACTGAAGTTAAGCTGACTGGACTGTAATTCTCCAGATATTCCTAATTCCCCTTTTTATAGATTGGCATTACCTTTGCTCTTTTCCAGTCTTCTGCAATCTCTCCCATCTTCCATGAGTTTTCAAAGATAATCACTAATGGCTCACTCAGTATCTCCTCAGTCAGCTCCTTGAATGTTCTAGGATGTATTTCATCAGGCCCAGCTGATTTGAAGACATCTAACTTGTCTATGTAATTTTGAATTTGTTCTTTCCCTATTTTAGCCTCAGATCCTACCTCATTTTCACTGGCATTCACTACATTAGACGTCTGATCACTACTAACCTTTTTGGTGAAAATGGAAACAAAAGAGGCATTTAGCACTTCTGACATTTCCATGTTTTCTGTTATTATCTCTTCCCCCCCAGCCCTACATTGAGTAATGGGCCTATCCTGTGCTTGGTCAGGTTAGGAAAATCTGGACCACTGCCTCTACACCACATATTAAAGTTTCTTGCAAACATGCATGCAGCACTTCAAGCATGAGCCTGCCCACAAAGAAGTTAATGGCAAAACTCCCACTGACTTCAGTGGAAGCAGGAGCAGGGTATTACTGAGGACACAGAGAAACATAGGAAAGTTCATTATTTTTCTTTTATACAAAAGAGGAAAAACTCTGCTCTCTGTGACACAGCTACAGCTGAATTCCGTAGGATTGCAGCAACACAATGCAGACTTGAGCCTAGATCTGTAAAATTAGAGTATATTAGCAAATGCTGAGGATCTTGCATGTAATGACTTGCATGCTACAAAGAACATCAGCTGTGGTTTACCTGAATGATTGCAGTGTCTGTATAGGGTTTTCCCCTCGCGGTAATTACTTGTCTGAGCGCTTCTCTTACTTCCTTCTGAATATAACAAAGTTAAAATACAAATATTTACAATATGAACCAATTTGTAATCTGTTAGGTTTCTCTATCTCACCCCGCACCTGTGCATTTGAAAATCTTCTGCCTTTGTGTTATGCTCACTGTCCAGTCCTGTTTAACCCAAGCGGACATCATGCAGCTGCCCTATGGGAAGCTGGCCAAGGACTATTGGATGCACCATAAACACAAAATCTGAAAACAAACCTGACACTGTAAAGAGAAGTTTCATTGCTTCAATGTGAACAGCAAAGGATTTTTTTATAAATTGGGCTTGTGCCCTTTTTTGCTTCTTATGATGAACAGAGAAGACCTGACATTGTTTAGCATTTTTTATTTTTTTAGATTGTGGGCAGTCTTTTTGTTTGTTTGGCTTAGAAATATCAAGAATGCAATATCTGGCCATCCCTGTTTTTTGTGGGCAGACCTGTGGGAAGTTTAAGGGAATTTATGTTGGGCACTTAACTTTATGGAAGGGATGAGAGTGCTGAATCTTTAACAAAGTATTAATTAATTATTACACCGTCATTCAAACATTTTAATCAAAACCAAATAAACAGTCTGATGAAAAATCCTTCTCTCTCTCTTAGTAGCTGAACTTTCATGTTTAGCTCTTGTGATGTCGCTAGTTCTCCAGTCACCACAGAGTCTTCCAATCTAGAGAGGATCTGAACTTCCCATGTAAAAAGCAAGCAGGAACCAAACCTCCCCCTCCACTCCTCAACTTTCAGACCTTCTTTTTTCAGCATAAAAAATAGAGGGGGAAAGATGCATGCTCCATTTTTTCCCCTTTGTGGGTCACTTTGAACTTCGGCATCCTGCCAAGTTTACATCCAGCTGTGCATACCCTGCTGTGTCCTGTATGAGATGACGGATCAGCCATTAAATGACAATCCACAATGCTATGGGAAGAAAAGCTTTGAAAACTGGCCCCAAGTGGGGATCAAATTCCCCACCATTGTATGTCAGCGCTTCAGGATGAATCCCTGACATCTGCACCAAAGAAATGCTGATAATTTGATAAATCTGCCCTCCAAGACAGCTAACCCACAGGGGCAGAAAACATCATCATACTAGTTATAAGAGCTCTCAGCACTGGTAGGCTGAAGACCAAAGTAGGCTGAATAGGGCAAGACAGGGTTTGGGTGAAGCCATGTATTCAAAGTCTGAATGTCCATTTGATTTGATTGTATCCCTTGCTATTTTCTATTTGTGAATGTCTGTGAAAACAGCCTTTTGTATGTGCAAATATTTGGGCAATACTCCAATCAGAAAACAAATCAGGATGTCAATTAAAAGAATTAGACAAGTCATTCATTCTTTTTCTTCTTAAAAGTTTCAGACACCCATGCAAGGAGCAAAAATAATACCATGTGACTTACATGATCAGTCAGACACCAGGAATGTAATCTATTCAAAGACACCAACTCATGAATAACCCATAGGCTGACATTTTTTCATATGTCTTGATTATCATATAGTTATTTCCCAAAAGGAATAAAAAGGGTGAGATTCACCATCAAAATTATTCAGGATGGATAATTGCATCAGCTCTGCCAATGATGCAGATGCATTCTTGGAGCTGGTCTTACAGTGCTTACCATGATTATAGTCACATCCTCATCTGAAACACATGCTGAAGAGAGACATTAAGAGCATGAGGTCTTCCCTATAGTCCTGATTCAGGAAAGCACTTAAGCATGTGCTTAGCTTTAAGCATAAAAAAATCAATCAGACTTAATCACATGCTTAGATGCTTTCCTCAACGGGTGCCTATATGAGTATGTACATGACTAAATATGCCTTTTCCTTCAGAAATCATTCCTGGGGCGCTGCTGTGGAAAGCGTAATGCTCCATAGTATTTCCTGAACTGATTCAGCCAATTGTAGTGGTTTTCCCCTCCTTCACTAGCTGGGTTGCAGGTGGATGTTGTTTGAGAGAGGCTGGGAAAACGAAAGAGATAATGTTACAAGGGCCTGATGCCAGCTTACTGCAGCCAGTGCTAGGGGAAGTGGGCCCTGCCATGCTTGGGTTCTAGTTACATTAAAAAGCACCTTCTTCATTTGGCTACCCCTGACATTGCAATGTATACCGTCAGAAGCTCATCTCTTTCCTTTGGAGCCCACACCACATTCCTACAAAGCATCCTTCTAAGGGGTTTTTAAATTAAAAATAAATACTGTCCTGGAAGCGTTGGGAGTTGGAGTCATGGTTTGACTGTAAGGCCCCCTTCCCCACTCAAGCCCCACTAAGGGTATGTCTACACTGAACGTAAGCCCGGGGTTAGTGGCCCTGGTGCCAGCTGGGCTTGAGCATCTACATTGTATTTTAACCCTATGTTAAGACTTTTCTAACCCATGCTCAACCCTAGGGCTCTGGGGTCCACACTGCAGTGCACAGACCCAAGTCAAAGTAACCATATCCCAGAGTCCCTAGCTGCCCCCCACCTCTGAAATGTGGCCACTTTACTGCCCTAGGGCCATGGTGCACTGTAGGAAAACTTTACTGCCTGCCCTGCACGTTTCCAGGAAGCAGCTCACTTCGCAAAAGGCTTGATCGCTTTGCTCTCCACAGCAAACCCAGGAGGGCTCTCTGACAATGGGTTTGCAGATCAGAAGAGAATGGGTTAACACTGACCTGAGCTGCTGCCATTTGCAAAGCCATTTGAAAAGAGCTTCCATTTTCAATAAAGTGGATTGCAGATTGTTGGGACCGAGAAGACTAAGGAAGTTGTCCCGTGGAATTGTGGGATACTTCCAGCTGACACCCGGGAACCAAGTCAAGCAGGGCTGCATCTATACTGCAAAGCAATAGGGCTTGGACCCTGGGTCCTGGCTTAACTTGAACTTGGGCCCTGCAGGGTCCTGGGACCCTGGGCCTGAGCCCTGGGCTAGCGCAATTACAGAATAGACGCAAGGGGGATTAGGCCTGAGCCCATGCTCAAGCACAGACTTATGTTGCAGTGTAGACATGCCCTTAGAGGCTCTGTGAGGTGTCTGTGTGCTTTGCCAAGGAAACTGTATCTATGCCAGCCCCACAAAGGTTAGCATGGAAGGCCACTTTGGGGCAGGCTAGGGGTGACCATAGATCCATATTACTCAGATCCAGAGGCCCCAGTATCCTGCATGACTGGTGCAAAGGGTCTGTGACCCTTAGTCCAAACTATAGGCTGATTAACATCCATAGGGAAAGGGGTATGTAGTCCCGTGAAACAGCCCTGGGTTAGTTGGGGGGTGGATTTCACCTCCATGGTCTCCTGTACTCCACCTGGATAGAACCTAAATATTCTGATTTTGTGTGTGTGGAGTGAATCCCCCCCATAGTGCAGGTATAGTAATAGCATGAAAAGAGGCAGTTCAAAGTTCCCAGTAGCCTCTTGCCAAAGTGCTCAAATAGGGCACCGCCTATCGGCGAGGAAGGCAGACTGCTGTTTGTGGACCTTCAGTTCTTGGCTTCTTTACTGAAACTACCAACACATTGAGATGGGGGCCGTTTGTGATGTAGGCACCTGTCTGCTAGGAACCACCCTGAGACCATCACCTAATTTAATACCATTCTCTGTGTGGTATGTTTTCATTCTCCTACTAAATAAACAGATTGAGGAGTAGAGCCATGGGGTAGCCAGCTGGACAGGAGTATTTGACCTTTTCTGTACATGAGCCAAAATAACAAGGAAATGTATTATTAAAAAGAGAATGATTTGGGGTGACAACCAGGTTTGCTAGAACTCCATGTTCTTACCTGGATGACTGTGAGCAGCTTTTCCTCCACATTTGAAAAATTCCACTTGAGAACATATGCATCAGCTAAGAGCATCTGCTGTGGAGTCCAGCAGGGCATGAGGAGCTTCTCACTGTCATTGCACACAGAAAACAAAATTGCAGTAAGAGCGGCAGTTTTCCAGTAGCTTTGTGGCTCTTCCAATCCCAGTACTGAGAACCTGTGCTTGGCTATGGCCATATTTGTGACGTGTAGCTCACCTGGCTAATTGCATGCACAAAGCAGCATTCAGCTCTCATCTAAGGAACAATTGCAACTAGGTAAAATATTTTTTTGATCCTCCCCAGCCCCATCCTTTTTTTATTCTTCTCTTTTTGGCCCTTTTTGTGGCCCCATTCTCCAATTACATCCTCCCCTCTCCTCTGTCTCACTCCTTCCTGCAGCTCTCTCTTGGCCTTGTCTGCACTAGAAAGTTGTACTGTTAGTGTAGACCCTTCAGACTCCCAGTGTGGATACAGCTATATAGGTTCAAAGGTGATATTCCTATATGGGAAGGGGAATAACTATACAGTACCAGTATAAGTCGAAAGGCTTTGGAACTCTCCTCCCCACTTGCTCCAACAGATCATAGATTTGGTGACCTTCAGAACATGCCGTACGACACACAATTACACATTTCCCCAGGCTTTTCTTGAAGGGAGCGTGAATGTGATTGATGGATGGGATGACTGAGGCGTCAGAAGGCTGGGCAGAGTAATGTAGTTTGACAATGGGAAGAGGAGGCAAAAATTCTTTACATCTGAAATAGGGTCTGCTGGTGTCACTGGGTTTGGGCAGCCTGTTGTTGATCTTCAAAATGTGCTTTAGGTAACATTTGTGTAATAAGCCTAGCGTTAAGAGAGGTGCAGTGTACAAGTTCAGATAAATATGCTTACAGCTGAGAACACCTATTATATTTGTCGTGAAAGAGATATTCGGGATAGTTAAATGCAAAGACCTTAGCACCATCAGCCCTCCCAAAAGTTCTATTAGTTCTGGGTACTCAAGAGTCTCTGTTGGGAAATAATAGAGCTCTCCTGCTATTTCCACACAAGCTACGCTGATTCATGTGCAAGAGTCAATCATTAAAGCAAACATTCATATTTTACAGAATATACATGATATTCTGTGTGGATAGGTGCCATCCCAGGGCACCCCCAATGGCCTGGGATGGCACTGCACACACCTTGCCTCAGTTTCCCTCTGACTTCTCAGAATAATCCACTTACACCCAGAGTCTTTAAAAACAATATTCCCGCCACTCAGGGTCTCCTTTATTCAGATTAATCAGCTCCCCCAAAAGAACGCTCCTTTTAGATTCAGGGTTTCACAGCCCTCCCTCTTGGTCTGTGTGCGTCTAGCCCCAGCCCCCACAACTTGTAAAATCTCCCCTCAAGCTCAGAGTATCCACAGTCCTCCTTGGTGGGGCCTGCCTGTGTTTACCCAGTCAGGCTAGTGGACTTTTCCCTGAGGTACAGAGGTTGCATAGCCCTCCTTCTTGGGGCTTTACGCTAGCTGAGTTCTTCCCCTCAGCAGCTTCCCCTGACTAGGCTTGGAACCTCCATTTTGATTCATCTACCCAGTTACCTGACTACTCCCTTAATCCTTCCCAGGGCGTCTAGCAACCAAAACACCTGCCTGGACCAGCTGAGAGAGATGAGAGCCATGTCTCACCCACTCTGCTAGGCTCCTGGTCCTGGGCCCATAAAGGAACACTAGCCTGGGTTTTTCCTGTCACTTCATCCTCCCAGAAACTAACTATTCCATGGGATCACCTGCCTCTCATCTCCTTCCAGGTAACCAGAACAGACATTGGGTAATTGGCCTCTCACACAACCTCTCCTGACCTTAAAGAATCAGAACCAGCCCATCATAATCGCTCTTAAAGGGCTGGGAAAGTAAATAATATTTGGCTGCAAACATACAGCCCCAGTTCAGCAAAGTACTTAAGCACATGCCTAACGTTAAGCATGCGAGTAATCACACTGAAGTCAATGGACTATTCACTTGCTTGAAGTCATCACGTTCTTTGCTGAATTGGGGCAACCAAGACATTTCCCAAGTTGTACAGTCAGTTCTTAGGGTCACTGGCTTCCAGAACAGCACAGAGATGGAGCACTGCTTGGTCAGAACTGATCTTCACTATGAATTTATGCTGTTAGGATAAGGACAACAATCATTACATTTCAGGGTGCAAAGTTTAAAATGTCAGATGAGAAGCTACACAGAATAGAAAAAGCCACATCACCATAGCAATAAAAATTATCAATGTATCCAGACTTTAATGCAACTGGTATGGTCGTACACGTTACGAATTACACCTGAGAGGACACGCACACAACTGCTGCGAATTACACCTGGTAGGACACGCACACAAGTGCTACGAATTACACCTGGTAGGACACGCACACAAATGCTGCAAATTATACCTGATAGAACACGCACACAAATGCTACGAATTACACCTGGTAGGACACGCACACAAATGCTGCGAATTATATCTGATAGGTCACGCACAGTTCGAATCTAGGCTGAGGCACATAAACAAAGTCCACAACTGCAGAGTTCCCAAAAGACACTAAGTTTATTACGCTCGAGCGTGGTGCCCCCCTGCTAGCCAGGAGGGGACCCTGAATACAGATTATACAAAGGTTATATACTTTTTAGCAAAGCATGTTGCCCTCGTGCATCAGAAACCTTAGCCAATAAACAAACCCTTGTTTTATCTACTACCTATCCCTGCTTGGTGCATTCCTCGTGCTAAACCAGTATGTTAATCACACAGCATGGTCCTAAAGCCATGCATCAGTAACTTTTATTATCAGGATGGGAGGCCTCACATCAAAGGCCAAGAGATAGGGAGTTAGAGACTGACAAAAAACAGATACTGGGAGTCAAGGCAGGCTGGAGACAAGGAGGAGGATTTTCACAGGGATTCAGTATCTAAGGATCACTCCTCCTGGTGTATGATGTGCTTGCTTTTAGACAATGGTGGGCCCCAAACCAAAATGGAGTCACATGTGCTAACTTTTCCGTAACAATCATTATCCCCACTAACACTTTCTAAGCCCCATCTACAAGTTCTTAAGTACACAGTGAAGGATGTTCAGTGCTCAAATCACTAGCTTGTGCTGTGGAAAACACAGGTTCAATTCCTGCTTTGCCACAAACATCCTGTGTGAAGCTTAGCAAATCCCCAAGGCTCTCTGTGCCTCATCTGTAAAATGAGGATAATAGTGCTCCCCTATAAATACTTTAAAGATACAGTAGTGAGTTCAGATACAACAGTGATAGAAGCCATGTAAGTACCATAGCCAGAAAGAGGTTGGGTGTATGCTGAGGGAACTGCTTCCATGGCCAGTATTCTGGAGACAGGCACAGATGCGCCGTTATTGGTGAGAATTGTTAACATCTCCCTGTGGGAAGGCTGGATTCTATTCCCCATTAAACAAGAAGAAGTGCTGCCCCTGCTAAACAAAGTACCCCTAGGATACTGTGATCAGTAATGGGCACCACATTACCAGGAGAAACAACCTGCAGGGAGTTCAGAGACGAGCGGTGCACCCCACTATGCTTGCTCTGTTCTAACGCAGCTCACACCACGGTGAGCCCTTCATTTGTTAAGCTCAAGGCTAAATGGCTGCAATCAGTTGTCTTGTGCTTGAGCCATCCTTGAAAAGCACTTGAAGAGTGCAGGGGCCAGAGTGCTGGGGCTGACCTTGGGAGTGGGGGGAGCCATCTGTGGGTAGAGGGACAGATTATGTGCTACAGATGAGTTCCACTCAGTGCAGCAGAGCTGGGGGACTGTCAGAGGGCTGGTTACAGCTCCCCAATTCTTTGTTCAGCTCTTCCCTAACACAGGTTAGAGTACCATCTGCCAGTTAAAAACAGATGGAGCAGAATACAATCCAGCCACACCTCTGAGCCAGGGCTGCAGCAGGGGTAATGCAGGAGCCCACCGTGCTATCCCTAACACCACTGGGAACTCCTCAACAGCGGAATCCCTAGGTGAGATGCAGGTGATTTCCAATCTGTGTAGCACAAAGTGAGCAGAATAGGGAAGTCAATCTGCTCCATAATGCCTATTCTTTAGACTGTCTCTCTCGTCAGTTCTGGGTGAAGTTCAAGGTTGTGCTCTACCGGGCCCTAGATGGTCAGGGATTCAGCTACCATGATACCATTTATAAATTGGTAGGTATCTAGGGGCTTGTCTTCACATACAGCTGTGCTGCTGTAGCGCTTTAGTGAAGACATTCCTACGCCGACATAGCACTGTCTACACGTGGATTTTTTCACACCCTTGAACAACGTAGTTATTCCAATATAGGTCTGTAGTGCCAGACATGGCCTCGGTCTGGAAAGGAAATCCATTCACTAAGAACAAGCAAAATCAAACTCATAGAAAAGACACTGTTATGGGGGAGGTTGGGTGGCTCCCATGAAGTGTGTCTTTGGCCTATGGGCAGTGCTGGTAGGCATGATAGCTGCCTTCCATTAGATTAGGCTAAATGAGGGAGGTGTTAAATGCCCCTTTCATGAGTAATAGCTGAAACAATAGAAGCTACCACCCAAAATAACAGACCAGCATGGCAAGGCTGGAGTAGGAGTTGAGCCATGTGGTCTAAGGAATTTTTCCTGGGGCCTGAATACAACCGCAGGGAGGCAGGGCATTGTTTGATGGAGCTGAGCATGTCTGTGAGCCAGAAGAAGTCAGACGCAGACAGAAAGCAGCAAGAAATCCAAGGAGACAGTAAGAGAAGCACTAGCAGTGAGACCATGAGAGAAAGCCTAAAGAGAGAGCTTTTGGGGCAGTGCGCTGACTGGAAAAACTGTGAGCAAAGAAAATGCCTCCTGTTGTTTGATGCCTACTGTGCTTAGGGAAACAGGACTTTGTGTCCATTCCTTGTAAATAAACAGGATTGCACCAAAGAAACACCTATAATCAATTTCTCCTCCTAACCCACAAGGGCCTGAATATTGGCTAACCTTTCCCTTTATGTTCCTTCAGTATCACTGCCTTGAAGCTCAAGAAGGACCATGCTCAGAACTAAAAGGGAAACTGAAAGGTATAAAGAAAAAGAGGAATTACTTGGAACATACCTTCTGTACATATTAAAGCCCAATTCATAAATGAGAAGACATTTGCTGAAGCTCATATCACCGCCTGTAAGTGTGGAAAGGTAAGAAGACAAACAGGCATTACAACATTTTGTAAAGGTAGTAAGCAATCCTGCTTCTTTGAAGACATCTCTTTTGCATCTCAGGTTGGGAAAAATTGTGGTTTCCAACTGACTCAGATGATCTTTTAATGCAGACTCATTTGTGTTGCTAGCAGACACGAAGGAGGGAATCTGTGTTGCCATGCACTCCATTAGCAGTTTCTCGAGATCTTTATTCCAGTATTTTGGGCTCCAGGTTGAAACAGATTCTATGTCTTTGACACTGTCAAACCATTCTTTTTCTTTCTCTTTTTCCCACTTCAGTGATTCACCTACTGATTTCAGTGGCTCCAGTAATGTACTATCGCTTCCACTGATTGCTTCTTGCACAACTGACCACATTCTTTCTGCTACTTTTTTGTAAAGTAAGTCAATCTTTATTTCACTCTTATGTTCAGATTGCTCCAGATCATAAATGTGATTACAAGCTTCAAGAAATTTTGCTTGATCTATCAATTCACAAATGGCTTGATCTGAAACAGTAAAAATACAACCAGAAGGTTATTGACTTAGCTATAGACTTTTCTGTGGCAATCATAGTAATTACTGAGCAACTCACAGATAATAAGAATGTATTCTCATAACAGCCTTGTGAGGTAGGGTATCATTCCCATTTTACAGGTGGGTAGACTGAGGCCCGGTGCAGTTAAGTGATTTTCCCACAGTCATCTATAGTTAGGCTTGGCAGAACTTATATATAAGTTTGACAAATACTATTGATGTTTGTTTTTCAACACTTTTCAACATTTTTAACCATTTACATTTTCACAGTTGCACACAATTATGGGATTTAATCTTTTTTAAATTTTTGATTGATTTAAACTTTCACAGTTCCAGGAAATGGGATGAGTCAGACAATAATTATTTAATGACAGTAGAAGCTGCAATTCAAAAAGTTAAAGCTTTATAACACTTAAAACACAATTGTCAACATCACAAGTCAAAATATACAAAGTGAATAGCCTTAAATCAAACTCCAATAAGTTCTCAAGCAGCAATAAAAAACTAACTCTTCCAAGCCTAGCTATAGCAGAGCCAGGAAGGGAACCCAGATCTCATGGGAGCCTATGCTTAACAGGCTGGTGTGATTGGTGATTGGTCACACCCTGGAAACAATTTCAGATACATCTGTGGAGAATGAGGGAGTTGTGTATTATTTTTTATACATATCATGTGCACCTCAGTATACTTGTGCCTGATTACATAGAGTGAAAAGAGGCTGTAAGTGGGAAACCAATAGGAAATTAAACAAATGAAGCAAAGATAAGGTACAGTCCATAGAATACAAAGCGTCTCTAAGGAGACAAGCAAGAAGCCACTGATTGGAGAATACTCAATGCCTGGCTCCAGCTCCTATGGCAAGGTCCACTCTTCCCAGACTTAAATCAGGATCAAAGGAGATGCTAAAACTTTAAAGACGTTGGCCTAGGAAAGAAGGGACTTGAGTGGGTTGTCATGATGGGGACAGACACGCACATTGGGAGAGGGGGTCACAGAGCATGCTGCAGAACTCAGTGTCACTCTTCTGACCAGAGATGGGATTAACTCTGTTGAGCTTGCAAGGAAAGATTAAGGTGTAGGCTAGGGGGAATATGTACACAGGCATTTTTGCTTGGTACCTTTGCTCTGCATGCTTTGTACCTTTGGGTGAATAGCCAATGCTTTGTTTTGAAGAAGCTATTTCTGTGTCCCTGCAAATCCATTCTGTAACAGGCTCCCAGAGAAAAAGGACCTGAAGATGCCAAACCCAGCTGGGTCTGTCAGGTTAGCCAGAGGGCTGCATCCTGAGATTTAGTGTAAGGGTGGTAAAGTCACATGGTTCCAACCTTGGGAGTGGTTTAGGCAGAAAGGTCTGTCACCTGAGGGGCGCACTCGAGAGGGATTAAGTGTTTGTCTACACTGCACACTAAGCCCGGGCTTTGACTCAGGTTTGAGCCCAAGACTCCCTTCCATCCACGCACAAATCAGTCTGACTCAGGTCAGCAAACACCTAGGACCTGTAATTTTGCAGCATGGACGCAGGTTAAGCCGCAGACCTGTGACAAAAGGTCTGCATAGTGCAGTATGGATGTGTTAGCAAGGCTGTGAAACCCAGGCCCAGCAATTGTAAACCCAGGTTTACAATGCAGTTTTTAGATGTGCAAGCATGGGTTTGGAAACACCGACTCCCCAAGCACGGGTCCCACAAACCTGAGCTTGAGAG
The DNA here is from genome assembly GCF_965140295.1 of Lepidochelys olivacea. Taxonomy (NCBI): domain Eukaryota; kingdom Metazoa; phylum Chordata; order Testudines; family Cheloniidae; genus Lepidochelys; species Lepidochelys olivacea. Next base: position 108,914,613 of record NC_140416.1, read on the forward strand.
CATGGTAAACACACCTTAAAAGGGGTCTAAAGCCCAGCTCGTCCTGTAACTGTGTCTATATCTTCACTGTTTGTCATTAGAGTCAGGATCTAGGAGGGCATTGCCCTTTAAGGGATATAAAATGATGATTCACATAGGAAAATATTTCCCAGAATCCAGCTTCCTACAAAATGCTTTATTGCGTCTAGTTAAAAAGTGTGCTTTTAACTCTCTGGTTCTCACAACAATCACTAAATATCAATTGCCTGTGGCAACAGATTTCTTTGGTATCGACATATAAGGGCCCAGCACCTGCCAATAGATGTAGCATGGAGAGGGAGCTAAGTTGGCATAGGTTACCTACACATGCCCCCCTGCACATTACTGGAAGAACAGACCACCATATGAACACGCTTACAACCAAACTCTGTTTGTATCACATCTTTCTTACAAACTAAACCAAGGCGCTTTGCAGGGATGGATAATACAGTTGCAAAGTGAAATACAAATGAGCAACAGAAAGGGGAGTAAAATTTAAAAACATCGGCAAGGAGAAATATACGTTTCAGAAAAGATTTGAAATGAGAGGTGAATCCAGGAGGAGGAGAGAGATAGGAAGCCTATTCCAAATGGCAGGAGCTGATGAAAACAGTTTCCACGGTGAGAAGAAACAGGAGGCGGCCAGTGGGGAGGACAGACTAGCAGAGAGTACCTGAGAGATACTGCCTCCCACCAGACTCTTTGTCCACAGGCTTCTCTTCAGTTTCCTTCTTCAGAGAGGACAAATTCTTCAGCAATTTGACTGCCATATCTTTCACTCTCTGTCTCCTATTTGATTTCTGCTTCTCTCTCTCCTTTTGAGCCTCTTTGGGAAGCATTGATGCATTTTCACCAGAAGATGGTCCCTGCAGCTTTCTCCCTCCAGTGAATTGGGAATGCTTCATTTTCTTCATACTCCCAGCAAGAGCCAAGTGTTTGCTATCAGGTTGAGAAGGCTAACTGGAAAACGTTGGCACCACGGTAACTCAATGTGATTTTACAGTCTCAGCCTTAAGAGTTCCTCTCCGTGAGACGATGTCTGTCCCCAGATTCAGTGTCAGTGCTCCTGCCTGCTTTAACTGACTTCCAGACAACTCAGCCAACTTCATATCACAGTTTAGTCCAGTAGTTTTTATAACCTACCAGCTCTATTATGTAAATGATCCCCTGTAGCGTTACATCAGCAAACGTTTAATACATAACCTAACCACAGGTGCTGGAGGAAAGCCAGTGGAATTTTCAGCAGTTTCTAAATGACTAAAATTCCCCTGGATGCTGCCAACTAATTTAGATTCAGAGTCCTCTCAGTCCAAGAGATTTTGTTGTTGACAGTGTCCATGAATACACACAGCAGCTCTACACTGATGCACTTGCCTTTCTACTGACTCTGTGTTATTTCTCAGCACCAAGGTCATCCCTTATTTTAGACCCAAATTTGCCTCCATCTTCAAGAAAATCGAGTATTCCGCCCTTGGGTGTGCAAATCCCAAAAGGACTGGCATTGGTTTTCATTGTTGAGCTATGAGGTTCTTATGTGATGAGACTGGATCTGAACTCCTGGGGTACCCAGCGGCTGCCTGGGACTGCCCTCTAGCAGTTATACACAACCCAGCATTTTTAAATGAAGAAAATGAAAAGTTTAAAGTTATAGGGGCAACTAGCCCCTTGGTTATCTACCAACAAGAGAACCAGCCAGCCTCTCTCATCCCTCTCTATGGTATCCTACATAATTAGGGCCTTTCTTTTCATATATTCAAGTACAGTAACTCCCATTGTCATTCATGGGGATGGCTGTAAGTGTGGAAAGAGATCTCTATCAAGCGTTCTCACAACTACAATACCCACCTGCTGAAGTGAAGAAACATATGGACAGAGCCAGAAGAGTACCCCAAAGTCACCTACTACAGGACAGGCCCAACAAAGAAAATAACAGAACGCCACTAGCTATCACCTTCAGCCCCCAACTAAAACCAACTAAAACCTCTCCAATGCATCATCAAGGATCTACAACCTATCCTGAAGGACGACCCATCACTCTCACAGATCTTGGGAGACAGGCCAGTCCTTGCTTACAGACAGCCCCTCAACTTGAAGCAAATACTCACCAGCACCACACACCACACAACAGAACCACTAACCCAGGAACCTATCCTTGCAACAAAGCCTGATGCCAACTCTGTCCACATATTTATTCAAGTGACACCATCATAGGACCTAATCACATTAGCCACGCCATCAGAGGCTCGTTCACCTGCACATCTACCAATGTGATATATGCCAGCAATGCCCCTCTGCCATGTACATTGGCCAAACTGGACAGTCTCTACGTAAAAGAATAAATGGACACAAATCAGACGTCAAGAATTATAACATTCAAAAACCAGTCAGCGAACACTTCAATCTCTTTGGTCACTCGATTACAGACCTAAAAGTGGCAATTCTTCAACAAAAAAACTTCAAAAACAGACTCCAGCGAGAGACTGCTGAATTGGAATTAATTTGCAAACTGGATACAATTAACTTAGGCTTGAATAAAGACTGAGAGTGGATGGGTCATTACACAAAGTAAAACTATTTCCCCATATTTATTCCCCCCCCACCCCCGCCGCTGTTCCTCAGACGTTCTTGTCAACTGCTGGAAATGGCCCACCTTGATTATCACTAGAAAAGTCCCCATCCCCCCCCCCCCCGCCCCCGCTCTCCTGCTGGTAATAGCTCACCTTATCTGATCACTCTCCTTACAGTGTGTATGGTAACACCCATTGTTTCATGTTCTCTGTGTCTATAAATCTCCCCACTGTATTTTCCACTGAATGCATCCGATGAAGTGAGCTGTCGCTCACGAAAGCTTATGCTCAGATAAATTTGTTAGTCTCTAAGATGCCACAAGTCCTCCTTTTCTTTTAACAGAAACAGTGAAGTTCTAATGCACTGTGGGTGGTGGTAAAATGCAGGAAGCCCAGAAAAGGGTCCTCAATATGGTGAGCCACAGGGCTGTGCTTCATAACGTGTGCTTTACCAGCTAACAAAAGATCCAGTGGGAGGCTAACGTAGGTAAGATGAGGAGCAGAAGTGATGCGTACGCAACTATGTATATCTGCTAGTCAAACTCCACACTGGGGGCAGAGGAAAATTCTGTCCCCCCAACACCTACGGACATTTTCTTGGGCCCAGATCTAGGAAGAGGTTCTGGCTCATGTTTACCAGACTGAATTCATACACAGTAAATCTAATTTAATGCATCAAATTGCAAAAAAGTATATTCATGTTTTAAAAGTCTCTCTCTAAACTAATAAGAGAAAGACAGTTGAGGTGTTAAAGGAGCACTCAAGGAAGACAAGGCCATTGAGGAGAAGCTAAATGAATCCTTTGCATCAGTCTCACTGCAGAGGGTGTGAAGAAGGTTTCCACACCTGAGCCATTCTTTTTAGGTGAAATTCTGAGGAACTGCCCCAGATTGAAGTGTCAGTAGAGGAATTTTGGGAATAAATTGATAAATTAAACAGTAATAAGTTCCCAGGACCAGATGGCATTCACCCAAGAGTTCTGAAGGAACTCAAATATGAAATTGCAGAACTACTAACTGTGGTATGTAACCTATTGCTTAAATCAGCCTCAGTGCCAAATGACTTACTCCTGGGGGAATTCTGCATCACTGTGAATGCACAGAATTCATGTGCCCTGCAGATTTCTTTGCTTCTCCACAGAAAAATGACTTCTGACGGGGAAGCAAAAGAAAGCCTCAAGACTGGTCACATGCCCCTCCTCAGCACCTCAGGCAGGTCGGTTTGGGTGCCTGGAGTAGCCAGTAAAGACGTAAATCACCGCCGGGGGGAAGTGGGGTACTGGGCCATCATGCATCTGAGAGAGAAAGTCATTCTGTCCCTCTCACATGCTTTTGCGACACGCTTAGCATGGAGGGGCAGGGCTTTGGGGTATTTCTGAGCAGGTAGGCGTGGGGAAGGCTCTGTCCCCTCAGGCAGAGAAGAATGTAGCAGCCTGCCTGCTTAGTGAATTGTTTTTAGTGAATTGTTCCCATTGTCTTTGTGAATTACCCAGGAGTATAAAACAGGTGTAAACATTTTAAGGTTCCTTTACATTGCCAGAGTGGTGTAAAGGAGTCTTATTGTAAGAACAGTATGGCTTATAAATGCTTATGTTGCTTTAGTGATTAGAACTCATCTAAAAGTTTGGACTGAAAACATTTCCTAATAAAATATGCTGCATGAACTGTTTGCTACTGAGCTTTCTGGAGATGGTCAGTAGCCAATATAAATTGTGAGTTTGATTCACCAACTCTCATCTGCTCTTCAGTTGCCTATGATGTAACACTGAGCATGTGGCTGCATATATTTGTTGACTAATAACTAGAAATAAAGGGTCAAACTTATCTACACTACTATTAGAGAAAGGAGGTTTGGGGATTTCCTCTAATGCTGCCCACTCCATTCTCCAACCATTATATTGTAGTTTAAACAAATTACCAACATAATTGAAACCAGGATGATTATATTGTGTTAGTTTGACAAATAAAATATGCAGAATTTTAAAATATTGTGTGCAGAATTTTTAATGTTTTGGAGCAGAATTTTTAAATTTTTGGCACAGAATTCCCCAGGAGTAATGATTGGAGGATAGCTAATGTAATGCTTATTTTTCAAGAGGCAATGCTGGCAATTAAAGGTCAGTAAGCCTAATTTCAGTACCAGACAAAATGGTGGAAACTATAGTAAAAAAACAGAATTATCAGATACATAGATGAACTTGATTTGTTGGGGAAGAGTCAACACAGCATTTGTAAAGGAAAGCATGCCTTCCCAATCTATTAGAATTCTTTGAGGGGGTCAACAAATGTGGACAAGGGTGATCCAGTGCATATTGTTTACTTGGACTTTCAGAAAGCCTTTGCAAAGGTCCCTCACCAAAGGCTCTCAAGAAAAGTAGGCAGTCTTGGGTAAGAGGGAAGGACCTTTCATTGATCAGTAATGGGTTGTAAAACAGGAAACAAAAGGTAGGAATAAATGGTCAGTTTTCAGAATGGAGAGCAAGAAATAGTGGTGTCCTCCAGGAATCTGTACTGGGTTCAGTGCTGTTCAACACATTCATAAATGATCTGTAAAAAGGGGTAAACAGTGAGGTGGCAAACTTTGCAAATGACACAAAATTACTCAGGATAGCTAAGTCCAAAGCAGACTGTGAAAAGTTACAAAGGCAGGGATGAAAGTAACATAAAGGACTTACTGGTACTCCGGAGTCCTGAGCAGGGAGGCATGGCCTCAACTGGAAGAGGCAGGCCTTTAAATACCCAGGCCCTTTAAATCAAGATTTAAAGGCCCCAGGGCTCCATTTGTGGCTGGGAGCCCTGGGGCCTTTAAATCACCCCTGGAGCTACCAGCTGCAGAGGCAGTTGGGAGCCCTGGGGCGATTTAAAGGGCCCCAGGCTCTGGCCGCCGCTACCGCAGCGGAGCTCCGGGCCTTTAAATCATCACTGGAGCCCTGCTGCCGCTACCCCGGGGCTCCAACAGCGGGGATCGGGGGGCACTTTAAAGGGCCCAGGGGCTCCGGCTGCTGCAGGGAGCCCCAGGGGTTCGTGGGGGGGGGTGCTTTAAAGGGTCCAGGGCTCCCCACAGCAGCCGGAGTCCCTGGCCCTTTAAATCAGCTCCGGAGCCCTGCCGCTGCTACCCCAGGGCTCTGGCAGCAGGGCTCGGGGGGCACTTTAAATGGCCCGGGGACTCTGGCTGCTGCGGGGAGCCCCGGGGGCTCTGGCCACCTCAGGAGCCCCAGGGGTGCTTTAAGGGGCCTGGGGCTCCCCACAGCGGCCGGAGCCCCTGGCCCTTTAAATCGGCACTGGAGCCCAGCCGCTGCTACCCTGAGGCTGCGGTAGCAGGGCTCGGGGGGCGCTTTAAAGGGCCCGGGACTCCCCGCAGCAGCCAGAGCCCCGGCCCTTTAAATCACCGCTGGAGCCCTGCCACCACTACCCTGGGGCTCCAGCAGTGGGGCTCGGGGGGCGCTTTAAAGGGCCTGGGGTTGCGGCCGCTGCGGGGAGCCCCCAATGATCCATCTAGCCCAGTATCCTGTCTTCCGACAGTGGCCGGAGCCCCGGGCCCTTTAAAGCACAGGCAGAGCCCTGCTGCCACTATCCTGGGGCTCCGGCAGCGGGGCTCGGGGCGGAGGGGGGGGCTTTAAAGGGCCTGGGGCTCCTCGCAGCAGCCGGAGCCCCGGGCCATTTAAAGCGCAGCTGGAGCCCTGCTGCCGGAGCCCCGGGGTAACGGCAACAGGGCTCCAGCCGCACTTTAAAAGGCCCGGGGCTCCAGCCGCTGCAGGGAGCCCGGGGCCTTTTAAAGCGCCAACCTGGGGAAACCAGTCCAGTCTGGCACGGCATACTGGGTCTTGCCAGTATGCTGTACCGGACCGGACCGGCTTACTTTCACCTCTGTACAAGGGGATCTCACAAAACTGGGTGACTAGTCAATGAAATGGCAGATGAAATTCAATGTTGATAAATACAAAGTAATGCACATTGGAAAACATAATCCCAACTGTGCATACAAAATGGTGGGATTTAAATTAGCTGTTACCAAGATCTCAAGAAATAGATCTTGAAGTAATCGTGGATAGTTCTCTGGAAACATCTGCTCAGTGTGCAGTGGCAGTCAAAAAAACCAACAGGATGTTAGGATCCATTAGGAAAGGGATAGATAATAAAACAGAAAATATCATAATGCCACTATATAAATCCACAGTATGCCCGCACCTTGAATACTGCATGCATTTCTGGTCACCCCATCTCAAAAAATATATATTAGAATTGGAAAAGATATAGAGAAGGGCAATAAAAATTATTCTGTGTGAGGAAAGATTAAAAAGACTGATACTTTTCAGCTTGGAAAAAAGACAACTAAGGGGGGATATGATAGAGGTCTATAAAATCATGATTGTGTGGGGATAGTGAATAAGGAAGTGTTATTTACTCCTTCACATAATGTAAGAACCAGGGGTCACCCAAAGAAATAAATAGGCAGCAGGTTTAAACAAACAAAAGAAAGTACTTCTTCATACTGCGCATAGTCAACCTGTGCAACTTGTCAACAGATGTTGTGAAGGCCAAAAGTATAACTGGCTTCAAAAATGAGTTAGATAAGTTCATGGAGGATAGGTCCATCAATGGGTATTAACCAACATGGTCAGGGATGCAACCCGATGCTCTGAGTGTCCCTCGCCTCTAACTCCCAGAAGCTGGAAGTCAATGACAGGAGATGGATCACTTGATGACTACCTGTTCTGTTCATTCCCTCTGAAGCATCAGGCATTGGCCACTGTCGGAAGACAGGATACTGGGCTAGATGGATCATTGGTCTGACCCAGTATGGCTGTTCTTATGTTGTTATGATAATACACTCAGAGCTAAGCTGAAATTCCACTCTTAACTTGCTCTGTTTTGTTTAAATAATTGCAATTTGTTTTCTTTTTTTCTCATTACTGTTAACAAGGGAGTCAAGGAGCTACACCAATTTCCAGCTACTGAGTATCTGGTCCCATTAAATATTAAAGCCATAGTTGTTACAAACCATATATCATTAAGGAATGGTTTCAGTAGGTATCAGAACTTAAGGGGTAAATTTTCCATGCAGCATTTAGAATGAATGGGATACATGCATTTAAATCTCCGGGTATGGCATCCAGAATTTACCCCAGGGTATCCCTACATTTCTATGCCAGGGAAATCCTACTAGTTTCTATTTTGAAACCATGTATATTTTATCCTGCTTTTTGTCTATATTTTCTATTTTTATCCTGGTGCCTCAAGTTTCCTGGCTCTTTCCTACAGTGCAAACTATCAGATAACAGTTACGTTGTTATACCAATAAAATAAAAACCAGCAGGAACTTATTAAAGGGGAAAAGGCAAAATGCCACATTTATTGTGAATACAGAAAGAATCATAGTAAGCAGTTAGTTATAGCTATAACATTCCATTCAATTTCATATTTATTCACACATTTATTCATACATACACACAGAGGTTCTGCAAGTTTATTATCATTGTTACCAGGCTTAGAGTTCCTCATGCCAAGCCACTGACCAGGTGGCCTGGACATGAGGAGGGAGCAGGGCCTTGTCAGATGCACATCTGATGCTCCTAGAAGTTGGTTTGCAGAATCCGACCCCAAGTTCTCAGTTTCTAGAGTCCATTTTTATAGGAATTTATTCCTATGCCAGTCTATGGGAATTGCTTCATCATGCTGTTGCTGAATCAATCAGCAGAGGGCACATTCCTGATGGCTCCGTGTTGTTCTTCAGTTCTCCCATCCTTGAAGCTGTTGGGTGGATTCCAATCTGCCCTCCGGGGGTCCTCTGGTTGTTTCCACTTGACGCCTTCTTCGGCTGATGGACACTGGATTCTTAGGCCTTGTCTACACTACAAAATTAGGTCGAATTTATAGAAGTCAGTTTTGTAGAAAGTGTTTTTATACAGTTGATTGTGTGTGTCCCCACACAAATGCTCTAAGTGCATGTAGTCGGCGGAGCGTGTCCACAGTACCGAGGCAATCGTCGATTTCCGGAGCATTGCACTGTGGGTAGCTATCCCACAGTTCCCGCAGTCTCTGCCGCCCATTTGAATTCTGGGTAGAAATCCCAGTGCCTGATGGGCTAAAACATTGTCGCAGGTGGTTCTGGGTACATATCGTCAGGCCCCCCTTCCCTCCCTCCCTCTGTGAAAGCAAGGACAGACAATCGTTTTGTGTCTTTTTTCTTGAGTTACCACGGCAAGCATGGAGCCCGCTCAGCTAACCATCACTGTCTGTCTCCTGGGTGCTGGCAGACGCGATACTACATTGCTACACAGTGGCAGTTTATTGCCTTTTGGCAGCAGACAGTGCAGTATGACTGGTAGCCGTCGTCGACGTAGTCCAGGGTGCTCTTTTAACTGACCTCGATGAGGTCGGGGCGCCTAGGCAAACATGGGAGTGACTCAGCCAGGCCATTTCCCTTTTAAGTTTCGTCTCATGGCGATTCAGTCCTACCGACAGTCTGCAGCCAGCAGAAGATGATGGCCAGCAGTCATACTGCACCGTCTTCTGCCGAGCACCCAGAAGATGACGATGGCTAGCGGTCGTACTGCACAGTCTGCTGCCACAAGATGTATAAAGATAGATGAAGTGGATCAAAACAAGAAATAGACCAGATTTGTTTTGTATTCATTTTCTCCTCCCTCCCTCTGTGAAATCAACGGCCTGCTAAACCCAGTTTTCAGTTCTATCCTTGAGAGGGCCATTCTGTTTCTCACAAAGCCACCCCCTTTGTTGATTTTAATTCCCTGTAAGCCAACCATGTAAGCCATGTTGTCAGTCGCCCCTCCCTCCGCCAGAGCAACGCCAAACAGTCATTTCGCGCCCTTTTTCCTGGATTGCCCAAGCAGGAGCAGACGCCATAGCACAGCAAGCATGGAACCCGTTCAGCTCACCACAGCAGTTATCGTGCAGTGTATGCAGAACCAGCACCTGAAAAACCAGGCGAGGAGGCAACGGCAGCGCGGTGATGAGGACATGAACACACTTTCCTCTAAAACAGCGTTCCCCCACAATTTGGAGATCATGGTGTTAATGGGGCAGGCTCATGCCGTGGAACGCTGATTCAGGGCCCGGAAAACAAGCACAGCATGGTGGGACCGCATAGTGTTGCAGGTCTGGGATGATTCCCAGTGCCTGCGAAACTTTCGCATGTATAAGGGCACTTTCATGGAACTTCGTGACTTGCTTTCCCCTGCCCTGAAGCACAAGAATACCAAGATGAGAGCAGCCCTCATGGTTCACAAGCGAGTGGCAATAGCCCTGTGGAAGCTTGCAACGCCAGACGGCTACTGGTCAGTCGGTAATCAATTTGGAGTGGGCAAATCTACTGTGGGGGTTGCTGTGATGCAAGTAGCCAATGCAATCACTGAGCTGCTGCTATCAAAGGTAGTGACTCTGGGAAATGTGCAGGTCATACTAGATGGCTTTGTTGCAACGGGATTCCCTAACTGTGGTGGGGCTGTAGATGGAACACATATCCCTATCTTGGGACCGGACCACCAAAGCAGCCAGTACATAAACCGCAAGGAGTACTTTTCAATGGTGCTGCAAGCACTGGTGGATCACAAGGGATGTTTCACGAACATCAACGTGGGATGGCCGGGAAAGGTTCATGATGCTTGCGTCTTCAGGAACTCTGCTCTGTTTAAACGGCTGCAGGAAGGGATTTACTTCCCAGATCAGAAAATAACTGTTGGGGATGTTGAAATGCCTATAGTTATCCTTGGGGACCCAGCCTACCCCTTAATGCCATGGCTCATGAAGCCGTACACAGGCACCCTGGACAGTAGTCAGGAGCTGTTCAACTATAGGCTGAGCAAGTGCAGAATGGTGGTAGAGTGTGCATTTGGACGTTTAAAGGGTCGCTGGCGCAGTTTACTGACTCGCTCAGACCTCAGCGAAACCAATATTCCCATTGTTATTCCTGCTTGTTGTGTGCGCCACAATTTCTGTGAGAGTAAGGGAGAGATGTTTATGGCAGGGTGGGAGGTTGATGCCAATCGCCTGGCCGCTGAATACACGCAGCCAGACACCAGGGCAGTTAGAAGAGCACAGCAGGAAGCGGTGCGCATCAGAGAAGCTTTGAAAACCAGTTTCATGACTGGCCAGGGTACTGTGTGACACTTCTGTTTGTTTCTCCTTGATGAAAACCCACCCCCTTGGTTGACCCTAATTCCCTGTTAGCCACCCGCCCTCCTGCCTTTGATTACAGCTTGCTTGCAAAGGAAATAAAGTCACTATCATTTAAAAAACATGTATTCTTTATTAATTGATTATAAAAATAGGGAGATAACTCACAAGGTAGCCCGGGTGGGGTGTGGGAGGAGGGTAGGAGGGAAGGAAAAGGCCACTTTAAAACTTGTTGAATGCCAGCCTTCTGTTGCTTGGGCTGTCCACTGGGGAGGAGTGGTTGGGTGCCCAGAGCCTCCCACCCCACGTTCTTGGGCATCTGGGTGAGGAGGCTATGGAAATTGGGGAGGAGGGAGGGCGGTTAAGCAGGGGCTGCAGTGGCAGTCTGTGATTCTGCTGCCATTCATGAATCTCCACCAGACGCTGGAGCATGTCCGTTTGATCCCGCAGTATCCCCAGCGTTTCCTCATGCCTCCTCTGATCTTCCTGCAGCCACCTCTCCTCACGTTCATCGGCCACCATCCTGTATTCTGCTATTGTGTCCCTACACACAGCTCTGTCAGTGCTGGACAACTGCATGAGCTCAGAGAACATTTCATCACGTGTGCATTTTTTTCGCTGCCTTATCTGAGATAGCCTCTGGGATGGAGGAGGGAGGCTTGAAACATTTGCAGCTGCTGGAGGGAAAAAAGGGAGTGAAGTATTTAAAAAGATACATTTTACAGAACAATGGCTATACTCTTTCACAGTGAACAACACTATTCACATTACATAGCATATGTGATTTTGGTACAAGGTCGCATTTTGCATCTTATATTGAGTGTCTGCGGCTTTGGTGTTAGAGATCACACATGCAGGGCCGGGCAATAGAATTCAGCTTGCAGGCAGCCATGGTAAGCCATAGTCTTTTGGCTTCTGCAACCTTCATAACAGCAGCCCCCTCCTTTCCCCTACCAAGCAAAGCCCATTGAGTTGGCCATTTACTGCTGCAGTTTTCCTGTTAACGTGCAGCAGCAGAAACCAAACTAACCCCCTCCCCCCATCCAATTCTCTGGGATGATCGCTTTTCCCCTCCCCCCACCTCCTGGCTGGTATCAGGGAAGATCCCTGCTAGCCAAACGCGAATAGCTCAGCGCCAATGGCCCTCCCTCCCACCGCGTGGCTAACTGCGGGGAGGATTTCTTTTCAGCCACAAACAAACAGCCCAGTAGGAACGGCCACCTCTGAATGTCCCCTTAATCAAATTCCCCTATTTCAATCAGGTTACCATGAACAATAACACTCTCCTGAGGATAACAAAGAGAGAGAAAGAATGGATGTTGCTTGAATGCCAGCAAACACCGGAACAATACACTGCCAGGCTTTGTCATGCAATGATACCAGATTACTTGCTACTAGCATGGAGTGGTAAAGTATCCTACCATGGAGGATGGAATAAGACTGCTCTCCCCAGAAACCTTCTGCAAAGGCTTTTAGAGTACCTCCAGGAGAGCTTCATGGAGATGTCCCTGGAGGATTTCCGCTCCATCCCCAGACACATTAACAGACTTTTCCAGTAGCAGTACTGGCCATGAATGCATCCCAAGTCCTCAGGGCTACTTAATCATTAAAAAATGCTTGCTTTTATAATATGTATTATATTTTAAAAGGTACACTCACCGGAGGTCCCTTCTCTGGCTTCGTTGGTTTGGGAGGGTATTTCCGTCAGGGTGATAAAAAGATCCTGGCTGTCGGGGAGAACGGTGTGCTGTGTGCTCTCCCCAAGCTTGTCCTCCTCATCATCATCTTCCCCATCGGCAAAATCCTCAGCCGTGGTGGAGAGTATCCCATCCTTGGAGCCCACGGACAGGAGTGGGGTAGTGGTGGCGGCCCCCCCTAGAATTGCATGTAGCTCAGTGTAGAAGCGGCATGTTTGGGGCTCTGTCCCGGAGCATCCGTTTGATTTTTTGGTTTTCTGGTACGCTTGTCTGAGCTCCTTAAGTTTCACGCGGCACTGTATTGCGTCCCTGATGTAGCCTCTGTCCCTCATGGCCTCGGAGATTTTTTGAAATGTTTTGGCATTTCGTCTTTTGGAACGTAGTTCTGATAGCACGGATTCCTCTCCCCATACAGCGATCAGATCCAGTACCTCCCATTTGGTCCAAGCTGGAGCTCTTTTTCGATTCTGGGACTGCATGGTCACCTGTGCTGATGAGCTCGCCTGGCCACGCAGGAAATGAGATTCAAAAGTTCTCGGGGCTTTTCCTGTATACCTGGCCAGTGCATCCGAGTTCAGAGTGCTGTCCAGAGCGGTCACAATGGTGCACTGTGGGATAGCTCCCAGAGGCCAATACCTTCAAATTGCATCCACACTAACCCTAATTCAAAACGGCGATGTCAATTTCAGCGCTAATCCCCTCTTTGGGCTCTGTGTTGGATCCTGGTCAGGACCTGGCCAGCCCTGGTGGAAGAATGACTATAGTGAGAAAACTACTCTGAACAAAAAACCCTCGTATGTGAAGTTAGGTTTTAGTCTTAGAAGCATATTGTTACTTTTGTTTGTTTGTAACCATTTCTATCCCAATTCCGTCCGCTTGGTATCATTTAAAGAGCTGCTCTTTGTTAAAAAAAACTTGTTTTATTAACCTTGTTTTATTACACACCCATCTCAGTGCAGCGTTTCAAACTGAAGAGTACAATCTTCAGCCAAATTAACAGGCTGGTGATGTGTACTGTCTCTTTAAAGGAGTAGCCAATTTGAGACGGTGTTGTGAGTGCTACCGTGAGAGGGACTGAACACTGCAGGGGACATGGTTTTAAGGAAACTCAGGTCTGGAAGAGCTGTTGGGGTCACCCTGCAAGGAGTAACCAGGCTGGTGGAAGCCAAGGTGAAACCATTGCACCGTGAGCGGGCTGCTGGTGTCAGGGCTCTGAGCTAAAGCGACACAGCACAGAAGCACCCAGGGATACAGAGCAGGTGGTGACATGCCCCGTTACTGGTCTGGGTGACCTCCAAAGGGGCACAGCTGGGTGTGTTGATGAAAACCTTTTATTGCATTCCCTGCTTCCCACCTTCCACGGCCATCAGAGCCTGTTATCACAAAAGATTAACCACAGCAGTGGATGGAATGACAGTAGGAAACTAATCAGAAGAAAATACTCTAATAAATGTAATTCTATTTCTTTACAGCCTCCTTGATCTCATGTGCCAAATGACCACCCTCTTGCTCCTCAAAGCTCACTTCGTCCAGGCTGAAGCCTGGCCTACCAACTCTAAGCCTCCACTGTACGAGCACTCATTGCTTCAGACATCTGATTGGATCGCTAGCACTATTTTATCCATAGTGCAATATTCTCTCTACCAAACCTAGGGGGGGAACATTCCATTCTGCCCCGGCCCCTTTACGCAATTCTGGCCACTGAAAAAAGCAAATATCCCTGGTGTAAAGGGGTTCCCTGCATGTTGTAGCACTGCAGGAACAGTCCCATGCTGCTTGGATGTAGCCAAGGCTCTGTACCATTGCCATTTTTCAACAGTCTATAACCCCTTTGTCTTTAGGGACTTTCTTTAAACAAAATATTTCAAATAAATTCCCTGTGGAGTTCCTCTATTCATCTTAGACTTAACCTTGCTATCTAGCAGTTTCCGGTTTTTTGTCTGTGTACAAAAACAACTCTTTATAATAAATGGACTGTATGTCTAACTTGACCAATAACTAGTCACTGGGTTTAGATACGAATTAGAGGAAGTCAGACTATCTGTACTTCTATTATAATGCAATGCCTTTGTAAGAATCCAGCTTCAACAATTAATATTCCAACTGCAGCAATTTAATGGTGCCCCACCCCATTTTGTAGAGACCGAAGATGGGGATCTGTCACATAAAGATGTAATGATGAACAATGGACACTGTTTGCTCAATAGAAGCTGCAATATAACTTGTACATGAATGCTGCCAGGCCAGCTGGATTCAAGATATCCAGAGAGGGATATCTTGCCCCTTTTGCTTGATTTCAAAACAAATTGATGTCACCATCACTTTGAACAAAATGCATGAATATGTGACAGAAAAAATATTCATTGTGATCACAAAACATTCAGGGGACAATATATAAAATGATGCAGCAAGTTAGAATGTAAACTAATGCAAAACCACTTTTTAAAACTACACCATGTACTAACAAAAAAGTGTCATTTCACTCATCAGTAGAAAGGTCAATGATCAAAGAAATAATTATGCAAATCATTAGCGAGGCATACTTCTCTTTAGATTTGTACTTCTTTCTTTAGTTCTACAGCACAAGTAGAATTACTAGGTTTTGTGATGTTCCTAAACAAGAGTTTATTTTGTTAGTTATACAGTACTATGTACAATGCTATGTGAAGAAAAGTATTGTTTTGTACTGTCTGGTTAGGTTACTTAACTTCTTTAAATAAAACAATGCAAATATTGATCCAAAAAAGTGTCATATACTTGACCTCTCCACTTTCTCCTATTCCTCAACCATGCCATGGACTAGTGTGGCTGAAGTTCTACGTTAGCACCGAAATCGCACCAGTGTGAATGATGGAATGTCACAGAGGACGCAAAGCAGCTAAGGCTGGCTGGGAATTTCTCAATTAAACTTTTTTTCATGGAAAAATGCAGATTCATCAAAACTGAAACTTTTTGTGAGAAAGGGTCAATGTGACCCAGGGACCTCTTTGTGCCAACTGGCAGACAGCACAGGGGTGAATAAAGGTTACAGAGATCCCCCGAGTCTGGGATCTACAGAGTAGTTTCATGAAGAAGGTCATGTATGGTCTCTAATGAAAGCCTGGGTCACATTGGTTATCACAATCATTGTGAAATGTCTATGAAGATAATGTGTAAGGAGTGATTGTGTGTGTGTCTCCATATATATCTGAAGTATATATATTTGTATATATATATATACAATGTTCTTCAGATCTGAAAGTTAAGGCAGGTCACTGAAAGCTGGTGAGACACATACTGGTGTCAGGCAGGAGAAGGGGATGCTTATCATTCTCTGGCAGGTCATGTGCAAATTAAGTATTGTATAGTTCACAATAGTTGACTGTTTACAGTCTGAGCAAAACGCTAATCAACAGATTGTGGGGGCTGCAGGAAAAAACAAAAACAGCAGGGGTCATTTCAGGAGAAAAGTCAATGAACTTTGGAAACTCTATCTGGGGTACAGCTGAACACCAAGCATCTCTCCCTGAGGAAGTAAAATGACAGTGGATTTTGCTTCATGAAAAAGGAATCTTAGCCAGGCTTGGCTGAAAATGCTGAAAAAAACTTTGGGTAAGATAAACTTTTTTAGATAGGAGCATACCTTGTGAGTTAAATTTAGGCTTTAGTGAGCGTGGTATGATTTTGTTTTATATGTAACCATTTGTTTCCATCACTCACACTTGTTTCTTGTTGAATCTCTGTTCTTTTTAAAACAAATTTCCTTTTCTTCTCCTGTAATCAAATTCAAGTGCTGTATGTGAGACAGGAATGATGAGCTAAGGTAAACTGGGATCTGTTTTCTGTTTCTTTGGGGACAGAGGAACTGAGATTTCTGTGAGTATCCAGCTATTGGGGCTGAACACAACAGAGGGACACTTTGAAGCCACACAGGGGCTGAAGTGTGTTTTGTCAACCTGCAGGGCAAAGGCAGGGCTGGCATAGCCCAGAGGAGAGTCCTGGAGTGGCTGGCAGGCTGGTTGTGTTAGGGGCTTAGCTGGCACAAACAAGACTCCCTCATGCTGGAGGCAGGTGGCAACAAGGTGACGCACAGCCCTGGGTGCCCCGGGAAACATCCCAGTCGGGTTTGATACATTTCCTGACTTGCAAAAATGTTGAGGTGGGGGGAACCCACTTTTGAAATTATCAAAATGGGACAACTGAACACTTTCAAAATGAAAAGGTTTAGTTTTTTTTCCTTTGAAATGACTTTTCATTTTGAAATTTAACTTAATTTGTACTAAAAAAAAAAAAGAAAATGGAAACATTTCAATTTTGACCAGACCCAAACAATTTTTTTATTTTTATTTTTTAATCCTGATTCAGGGTAGGAAAAGTTTTTGAAATCTTGAAAATTTTCACGGGATGGGAAAATCATTTGCTACCTAGCCCTAAAAGCAACTCGATGACGCCTAACAAGGAGGAAAACAACAACAACAAAAAGACTACAAATAGAGTGTCTGAAGTGTTAAATGCCCCCAGCCTCTTGCTAATGAAAACAAAACAATTTCATGGTTGGTAGGCAATTCACATAGTCCATATTTTCTTCTTTTTTATGAGGACATGACTTCAAACTGACATCAACTGTCATTTAATTAGTAACCTAGTTTATTGCTCCTTTGAAAACATTTTAGTTAAGTCCAATGGGTGTTATTCTGCATTTGTCTAGAAGAAACAAAGATCTGTAGTGTGTAAGTTCCCCCTTTAAAAACAAATACAAAGAATAAAAAACACCTAAGTTACAAAGATGTACAGAAATAGGGCCTGAGCCAGGACTTTTAGAAGTTGTCATGGAAATATCAATATTATCAGTATCTTGCCCTCTCACTAATTCAAACATAATGGAGTCATTGTAGAGGTTATAGTTTATTTCTCAGGAAGCAAGCAGAGATACTGAATCAGAAATACCCTTTCACTGATCTCACACAGCAGGTCTCCAGCATTAACAAAAGAATATTGAAGCAATTTCAGCTTCTTCCTATTTTTCAGGGCAACATCAGGGCAAGAGGAAGATTTATCTCTGTGCAAGAATTCATGAAAGCAAAGGGGTATCATACATACACCATAGCTAAGGAACTTATCATGTTTCCTCAGAGAGCACGCACTGAATGCTTGGCTTAAGTCAATGCTTTTTTTAAATAAAATATTTCAAAGTAAATGAATCAGGTTTAATATCTCTGAAGGTCATGTTAGGGGAGCTAGGTTGTGTTTAGCCCTGCACAGGTGCAGAAGTGCCACAGAAGCCAGATGCGGTCTTGGTCCTTACACCACCGGTGGACACTAAGAGTGGCATTAGAAACCACTTAAGGGTTGGGGAGGGTGGAATAAAAGGCAGCACCAGGGTCCCACAGACATATCACACTGGCCAGCAGAATTGGGTCAGGGCAGGGAAAGTACACAGCGCACCTTGTTAAAGGGCATAAGAGATGCCATCATTGCGCACATTCTCCCAGCACTCAGGAGGTATTGTGTCTACTTCTACTAAAATTCCTCTGGAAGCTGCTGCTGCCTGACCACAGCCACTACCTTTCATGCATGTAGTGACTTAAAGATGCAGTTTAGCCCTAGCAATATAAATAGTGGTCCCTGAAATAGCAAGAAGGCACAAAGTAACGTTGGATTCTCCCTATCATTGATACACCACACACCCCCCCCACACCCCCCCATAGTGCTCTCAGATGCCAGCACAGCTCCTAAAGTGAATTGCAACCTTGAAAGCACTCCAGCACATTTGATACAAAGTAAACATGGTCTTTGCAATGATGTGGTATGCTAGGAACTCAGAAAGCACCAGACAGACACCAGAGGTACTGTTCCCTCTAAGCTGTGCGTGTGTGCGTGCGCACACAGATCCTAAACCCCACGCACACAGCAAAACACTGGATGCACAAAAATTTGCACAGAAGAAATTAGAAGGAACATTGACCAGAGGGGAGGGTTTTTCTGAGCTGCAGTAAGGAAATGAAGTTTCGGTGTTCCAAATGCATCAGCTGGAGGGAGGGTCCAAATCAGTGAATTCCTCAAAATGGTGCAGTTTAGCAAAAGCCCCAAATTGGATTCTACTGCCCAGCACAGTTAGAAATATAGGCTGTTTAAGGGAGAATGGATATTTCATTCCTTTAGGTGCACAAGAACCTACACAGATGAGGAGTGATCAGGGAGATGAATGGACATGGAGTATGTAATGGTTGCAAAGCATGTCCTGCTAATGATAGGCCTGATCTTCTGGAGGCTGTGCTTCCCCAATACCTCCACAATTGTGGGTGGCACCGTGTGACAAGATTCTGGGATTATCTACCAAACATTTAGTTCATGGCAAATTGGGATGTAAATCTACCCTGAGCTAGCCTGCTGCCAACCACGTATCTGTGTGGACCCTGCTGTTGTGCACTAAAAGTTCCCTAGTGTGCTTTAATCTCCTGTTTCAAAGCATAGTAGGTCAAAGGGCACTATGGAATTTTTAGGGTCTACCTGGATAGTGAGGGGTAGATTTACACCCTAATTTGCTGCGAACTAAGTGTCCATGTAGCCAAACCCAAGGTCTAACCTTGCACCACACTATACATGTCTCCAGTCAAACCAAAAGACTATGTATCCATACCACACTTACCAGTGTACAAGAGGTTCAAAGGACTCCTCTCCCAAGGGGAAAAGTAGCCTATCGTGCCAGGCTAAAAAGGGAGCAGGAAAGCAGATCCCGAGGAAGGAGAGATCATGAAAGTGAGCTTTTCACCCCCTGTATACTGCTATTTCCTGCACTCATTCAGCATCACCTCCGCCTCTTTCCAGAGCTCACGTAGGTTCCTTCAGCACAAAGGACGGGGGCAAATCTCAGGTGGCCTCAGAATGCCACTAGGAGCATATGTTGCTGGAATATAACAGAGAGCAGCTTTTATGCTGCATCCCCAGAAGCCTACGGCAGTGTCATTCTGGATAGGATCCCTGGAGGGCAAGCAATTTAGAGCAAATTAACTTTGAGAAGAGGTTAACCAGGTTTCTAGTTTCCACCTCAGTAAGTGTTAGGAATGTTATTGTTAGAGTTATCCTAATGCAGACAATGCTATCTGCAGACATTTACCAAGGTAAAATTAAAACATGGATCAGTGTCCCTTGTAATGTAAATGTATTTTTATTATAAATGATGGGTACCATTTGTTAAACATATTAATAACATTTTAATATTTAATAATTAATAACAATAACCCTATCACTATTTCTCCTTTTAAACCACTCAGTGAACTAGCCTGCACTTTTTAAAATAAAGCATGTATTGATAGTGTACAATGTCCATTTGTGCCCAATATAACAGTTTAACCTTTCTTTTTAGCCCTATTTGGATAGATAGAAATCCTCTTGCACATTTTTGCTATGCCACCTATTGCAATAAATAATTTAGGTTTAATTTTGCATGCCCCGTCACAAACTTCCTGAATATCACAGCTGCAGCTCAATATGGCCAAGTATATATAGTTGGGACTGATGCTGCCACAAGGGGCCAGTGCTTCTTTAATTTTTCTTCACCAATATTTCTTTGGCACTGCGTTGCTCTCTCTCCACAGGCACATCTGCTAAGCACCACCTGGAGGCTACAAGTCATAACTACAAACTGGTTTCCAGGCTAGCTTGCAAGCTGTCAGACAGGAGCACTACCCAACTAAGCGTTTCCACAGTATGCATCCGATGAAGTGAGCTGTAGCTCACGAAAGCTTATGCTCAAATAAATTGGTTAGTCTCTAAGGTGCCACAAGTACTCGTTTTCTTTTTGCAAATACAGACTAACACGGCTGTTACTCTGAAACTCAGGATCAGAACTCATCTATTTCTAGCCCTTGGGGACAGTCAGAGTTTAAAGCTGTCATGAGTGCAGAGGTAAGATCAGGTATCTCAGAAACCAACGGGGCTGGGAAATAGGAGCTTTAGGAAACAGACAACCCTATCTTTCCAATGGGACCAATATATATTTGGTGGGCCAGATTTTTCATGGTGAGGTTAGAAAAGAGAGCTCAGCTCCCACTTAGACACCCCTATAAGAGCCAGATTTTCAGAAATGCTCAGCACCCAGCAGCTCCCAGTGTGACACTCCTGGCCAGACTTTTAGAAGAGCTATAACCTACCATGCTGATTTCTTTTGAAAATGTGGACCCAATTGTGGATTCCAGCTAATTCTCAAAATCTGACCCCTACATCTGGAAGATCCTAGGATGTCAAATTTGAAATTATGATGTTATGTAGAGAAAAGTTATTTTAGGTTCATTTTCAAAGTCATTGCAATTTTCTCCCTCTCTGAGCCCTGTATATTTGTACTCAAGCTATCTACGGCTTGTGGCTTTCCATGCAAGAGATGTATAAAACAGTCCCAAAAGATTGTTTCAGTAAAATATACGGTGTATAGAGATTATGTGGATTAGTTAGATGAGATTGGGATGAGTGTTATAACTTGCTCAGGAGAAATGCAGCCATTCCAAACTCATGCTGATAAAACATTTATACCATCTCACCATGTTTTATTCCATATACATGAATGCATTTAGTTCAGACTTGACATTAAAATATCCAATATTGTTACATCATGTGGAAGCTCTGGAGGAGTCTTCAACCTTTCCTGACCCATCCAACTGCTACAGGAAAGGAAGAAACATTGATAAGAGGCAGGTGAGCAGTGGGCCAGATCAAGGCAAATCACTCAGAAACAGGCTGAGAGAGAGAAAGAGAGATTAGTATTTGCAGAGCATCCGATCTCTGTTCATGTCAGAATAGATCTTGTCTTCCTACTTCTCTGTAAAGCTACACAAATGCTATCTAAATAATAACAAATACAGGCGAACTCCTGAGAGGTGCTGAGCACTTGCAACAGCTTAACCCAATAATAATTATGCCTGGTGTTCATTACCAACTGTCTCTTCTCTCCTGAACAAACAATGCTCTGCTCCTCACATAACCAAAATGGACACTGTGAAGACATTTTGTTGACTGGACTTTAGACAACAAAATGAAATTCAACAAAGACAAATGTAAGGTGCTACACTTAGGGAAGAAAAACCAAATGCACAAATACAGAATGGGGGAAAACTGGTTTGGCAGCAGCACTGCTGAGAAGGATCTGGGAGTTGTGGTGGACCATAACCTCAACATGAGTCAGCAACGTGATGCTATGCAAAAAAAGCAAATGCGATTTTAGGTTGCATTAACAGAGGCATAGCATGCAAGTCACAGGAGGTGATAGCACCACTCTACCCAGCGCTGGTTAGGCCTCAGCTGGAGTACTGTGTCTAATTTTGAGCACCAATGTACAGAAAGAATGTAGAGAAACTGGAAAGGATCCAGAGGCAAGCGACAAAGATGATCAAAGGTAGGGTGACCAGATAGCAAGTGTGAAAAATCGGGACAGGGAGTGTGTGTGGGGGAGGTGGAGCGCCCATATAAAACAAAGCCCTGAATATTGGGATTGTCCCTATAAAATCAGGACATCTAGTCACCTTAATGAAAGGGATGGAATGCAAGCCCCATACAAGCAAAAGCTGAAGGAACTGGGTATGTTTAGTTTGGAAAAGAGATTAAGGGGGGGACATGATAATGGATGTCAGATACTTGAAAGGCTACCACAAAAAAGATGGAGAAAAGTTGTTCTCTTTTGCCACAGAGGGCAGGACAAGAGGCAATGGGTTCAAACTACAGCATAGCAGATAGAATAGGAGTACTTGTGGCACTTTACAGACTAACAAATTTATTAGAGCATAAGCTTTCATGGGCTACAGCCCACTTTGTTGGATGCATAGAATGGAACATATAGTAAGAAGATATATATATATACATACAGAGAAGGTGGAAGTTGCCACACAAACTGTGAGAGGCTAATTAATTAAGATGAGCTATTATCATCAGGAGAAAAAAACTTTTGTAGTGATAATCAAGATGGCCCATTTAGACAGTTGACAAGAAGGTGTGAGGATACTTAACTTAGGGAAATAGATTCAATATGTGTAATGACCCAGCCACTCCCAGTCTCTATTCAAACCCAAATGAATGGTATCTAGTGTGCATATTAATTCAAGCTCAGCAGTTTCTCGTTGCAGTCTGTTTTTGAAGCTTTTCTGTTGCAAAATTGCCACCCTTAAATCTTTTACTGAGTGGCCAGAGAGGTTGAAGTGTTCTCCCACCGGTTTTTGAATGTTATGATTCCTGATGTCAGATTTGTGTCCATTTATTCTTTTGCATAGAGACTGTCCGGTTTGGCCAATGTACATGTCAGAGGGGCACTGCTGGCACATGATGGCATATATCACATTGGTAGATGTGCAGGTGAACGAGCCACTGATGGCGTGGCTAATGTGATCAAGTCCTATGATGGTGTCACTTGAATAAATATGTGGACAGAGTTGGCATCGGGCTTTGTTGCAAGGATAGGTTCCTGGGTTAGTGTTTTTGTTGTGTGGTGTGTGGTTGCTGGAGAGTATTTGCTTCAGGTTGGGGGGCCTGAAACTTGCTATCTGTAGGCAAGGACTGGTGTGTCTCCCAAAATCTGTGAGAGTGAGGGATTATTTTTCAGGATAGGTTGTAAATCTTTGATGTTGTGCTGGAGAGGTTTTAGTTGGGGGCCGCAGGTGACAACTAGTGGTGTTCTGTTATTTTCTTTGTTGGGCCTGTCCTCTGGTAGGTGACTTCTGGGTACTCTTCTGGCTCTGTCCATCTGTTTTTTCACTTCAGCAGGTGGGTATTGTAGTTTTAAGAATGCTTGATAGAGATTTTATAGGTGTTTGTCTCTGTCTGAGGGATTGGAGCAAATGCGGTTGTATTTTAGAGCTTGGCTGTAGACAATGGATCATGTGGTGTGTCCTGGATGGAAGCTGGAGGCATGTAGGTAAGTATAGTGGTCAGTAGGTTTCCGGTATAGGGTGGTGTTTATGTGACCATCGCTTATTAGCACAGTAGTGTCCAGGAAGTGGATCTGTTGTGTGGACTGGTCCAGGCTGAGGTTGATGGTGGGATGGAAGTTGTTGAAATCATGGTGGAATTCCTCAAGGGCTTCTTTTCCATGGGTCCAGATGATGAAGATGTTGTCATAAATATAAAGGGAAGGGTAAACCCCTTTGAAATCCCTCCTGGCCAGGGGAAAGCTCCTCTCACCTGTAAAGGGTTAAGAAGCTAAAGGTAACCTCGCTGGCACCTGACCAAAATGACCAATGAGGAGACAAGATACTTTCAAAAGCTGGGAGGAGGGAGAGAAACAAAGGGTTTGTGTGTCTGTCTGTAGTCGTCTTGGCCGGGGACAGAACAGGAATGGAGTCTTAGAACTTTTAGTAAGTAATCTAGCTAGGTATGTGTTAGATTATGATTTCTTTAAATGGCTGAGAAAAGAATTGTGCTGAATAGAATAACTATTTCTGTCTGTGTATCTTTTTTGTAACTTAAGGTTTTGCCTAGAGGGGTTCTCTATGTTTTTGAATCTAATTACCCTGTAAGATATATACCATCCTGATTTTACAGGGGGAATTTCTTTATTTCTATTTACTTCTATTTTTTATTAAAAGTCTTCTTGTAAAACACTGAATGCTTTTTCATTGTTCTCAGATCCAAGGGTTTGGGTTTGTGGTCACCTATGCAAATTGGTGAGGCTTTTTATCCAACATTTCCCAGGAAAGGGGGGGTGCAAGTGTTGGGAGGATTGTTCATTGTTCTTAAGATCCAAGGGTCTGGGTCTGTAGTCACCTAGACAAATTGGTGAGGCTTTTTACCAAACCTTGTCCAGGAAGTGGGGTGCAAGGTTTTGGGAAGTATTTTGGGGGGAAGGACGCGTCCAAACAGCTCTTCCCCAGTAACCAGTATTAGTTTGGTGGTGGTAGCGGCCATTCCAAGGATAACGGGTGTAATATTTTGTACCTTGGGGAAGTTTTGACCTAAGCTGGTAAAGATAAGCTTAGGAGGTTTTTCATGCAGGTCCCCACATCTGTACCCTAGAGTTCAGAGTGGGGGAGGAACCTTGACATGGTGGCACAGTGGTGGGATTAACCTGAAATCATTTTGAGATCCAGTTGAGATTTTTTGAACTAGAAATACAGATTTTAAAAAGGAATTTTTAGGAAGTCCAGAAGGCAGCTTTGAAACTGAAAGCAGCTTGGTTTCTCTCTGCTTTGTGGCCAAGCAGAGACAAAAGGGGATTATCTTGTGAATTGCAGGTTTTCTTGCCTGGAGGCAGGGTACTTAACTCCTGCAGGGAAATTCACAGTCTTCCAACCCAGAGGTTTTTTTTTTTTTTCTTTTCTTCCTAAAAGTAAATAGGGGGTGTGTGCTCTACCCATTTGCCTGGAGACAAAAGTGGCAGGGTTTTTTTAGGATTTTGATTTTTTTTTTTTTGTTTTACAAGGAGCACAGGTTTGAAAAGAAATTTTTTTTCTTCTTTGGGCTGGGTAAGCAGGTTTCCAAGTAGTTGGAGGTTTTTTGCTTTAATTTGGGCCCAGAGCAGAGACAAGGGAATTGTCTTTTTCTGTAGGCTGACAATCACTATCAGAGAATAGATATTCTATTCCAGCACAGCAAAATTTTACAGCCAAGTTTTGTTTGTTTATTTCTAAACCTCGGGTGTAAAGTTAGTTAAAAACAGAGAGGTTAGAATGGCCAAATCCTCAGCTCGACTACAGCTGGAATTAGCCAAATTTCAGGCTGAGGAAAAACAAAGGGAACATGAAAGACAGATAGAACTCATGCGGCTGAAGAAGGAGGAGAAGGAAGAAGAGAGGAAGCATGTGGAGGAGGAGAAGGAAAAAGAGAGGAAGCATGTGGAGGAGATGGAGAGGATAAAGGCCCAGCAGAATATACCAACAAACCCTAGCAATCCTTCTCCAGGTACCACTTCCCATCCCAGAAAGTTCCCCACCTACAAGGCAGGTGATGATACTGAGGCCTTCTTAGAAAACTTCGAAAGGGCCTGCCTTGGGTACAACATCTCTACTGACCAATACATGGTAGAGCTGAGGCCGCAGCTCAGTGGACCCTTAGCTGAGGTGGCAGCTGAAATGCCTAAAGAACACATGAACAAGTATGAACTGTTTAAATCCAAGGCGAGAGTCAGAATGGGGATAACACCCGAGCAGTCTCGTCGGAGGTTCAGAGCCCTAAGGTGGAAACCAGACATGTCATTTACCCGACATGCCTACCACATTGTAAAACATTGGGATGCCTGGATATCAGGAGCAAGTGTTGAATCTCCAGTAAATTTGCCCTTCCTAATGCAAATGGAACAATTCTTAGAGGGTGTTCCTGAGGAAATAGAAAGATACATCCTAGATGGGAAACCCAAAACTGTAATTGAGGCAGGAGAGATTGGAGCCAGATGGGTGGAGGTGGCAGAGAAGAAGAAAACTGGTCGCAGTTGGAGCGGAGACCAGAAGGGACCACCCCAGACCACACCCTATTACCGGAGGCCGCCCAAAGCCCCACCTACCTCCCAAAGAACCCTCCAGACCCCTTATCGTCCCACCACCCCGTTCTCCAGCAACCCTCCTCGCCCCAGTGACCCGTCAGCTGGACGATGTTTTAAGTGTAACGAGCTGGGGCATGTAAAGGCCAACTGCCCCAAGAACCCCAACAGATTACAGTTCATTGCACCGGAATCACACCAGAGGTCCACAGGCCCAGATACCTCCCAGATACCCTTGGAGCGGAGGGAAACTGTGAGTGTGGGTGGGAAGAAGGTCACCGCGTGGAGGGACACCGGAGCACAAGTGTCAGCTATCCATGCTTCCTTAGTGGACCCCAATTTAATCAACCCAGAGATCCAAGTGACGATTCAACCCTTCAAGTCCAACTCTTTCAATTTGCCTACAGCCAAGTTGCCTGTCCAGTACAAGGGCTGGTCAGGAATGTGGACTTTTGCAGTCTATGATGATTATCCCATCCCCATGCTGTTGGGGGAAGACTTGGCCAATCATGTGAAGCAGGCCAAGAGGGTGGGAATGGTCACCCGCAACCAGGCTAAACAAGCCGTGAGGCCTAGCTCTGTTCCGGAAACTTCTATCAGGACCCAGTCAGAGGTGATGGACCTGGACCCCAGGCCAATGTCTGCAACAGCAGTAGTGGATCCAGTCCCAGAGACCCAGACGGAACCAGTCCCAGAACCGGAACCAGCCAAACAACCAACACCAGACCCCGTGTCAGCACTGAATCCAGTACTTGCAACCTCAACACCAGAGGGCCCCACCGAACCTGAACTGGCAGCAGCCGATAACCCTACACAAGAGGCTCAGCCGGAGCCTGAATCCCAACATAGTGCACCAGCGGAGAGCGGTTCACAGTCAACAGAAACAGCTCCATCCCCTATATCGCTTCCAGAGGGACCAAGCCTAGGTCCACAATCCCATGAGGAACTGATGTCTCCAGCATCAAGGGAACAGTTCCAGACCGAACAGGAAGCAGATGAAAGCCTCCAGAGAGCTTGGACGGCGGCACGGAGCAACCCACCGCCTCTCAGCTCTTCTAATCGATCCAGGTTTGTTGTAGAAAGAGGACTTTTATACAAGGAAACTTTTTCTGGGGGACACCAGGAAGACTGGCATCCTCAGAGAGAGTTGGTAGTTCCAACTAAATACCGGGCCAAGCTCTTGAGCTTAGCCCATGATCACCCTAGTGGCCATGCTGGGGTGAACAGGACCAAAGACCGTTTGGGGGGGTCATTCCACTGGGAGGGAATGGGCAAGGATGTTTCTACCTATGTCCAGTCTTGTGAGGTGTGCCAAAGAGTGGGAAAACCCCAAGACCAGGTCAAAGCTCCTCTCCAGCCACTCCCCATCATTGAAGTTCCATTTCAGCGAGTAGCTGTGGATATTCTGGGTCCTTTTCCGAAAAAGACACCCAGAGGAAAGCAGTACATACTGACTTTCATGGATTTTGCCACCCGATGGCCGGAAGCAGTAGCTCTAAGCAACACCAGGGCTAAAAGTGTGTGCCAGGCACTAGCAGACATTTTTGCCAGGGTAGGTTGGCCCTCCGACATCCTCACAGATGCAGGGACTAATTTCCTGGCAGGAACTATGAAAAACCTTTGGGAAGCTCATGGGGTAAATCACTTGGTTGCCACTCCTTACCATCATCAAACAAATGGCATGGTGGAGAAGTTTAATGGAACTTTGGGGGCCATGATACGTAAATTCGTAAATGAGCACTCCAATGATTGGGACCTAGTATTGCAGCAGTTGCTCTTTGCCTACAGAGCTGTACCACATCCCAGTTTAGGGTTTTCCCCATTTGAACTTGTATATGGCCGTGAGGTTAAGGGGCCATTGCAGTTGGTGAAGCAGCAATGGGAGGGATTTACACCTTCTCCAGGAACTAACATTCTGGACTTTGTAACCAACCTACAAAACACCCTCCGAACCTCTTTAGCCCTTGCTAGAGAAAACTTACAGGATGCTCAAAAAGAGCAAAAAGCCTGGTATGATAAACATGCCAGAGAGCGTTCCTTCAAAGTAGGAGACCAGGTCATGGTCTTAAAGGCGCTCCAGGCCCATAAAATGGAAGCATCGTGGGAAGGGCCATTCGTGGTCCAGGAGCGCCTGGGAGCTGTTAATTATCTCATAGCATTCCCCACCTCCAACCGAAAGCCTAAGGTGTATCATATTAATTCTCTAAAGCCCTTTTATTCCAGAGAATTAAAGGTTTGTCAGTTTACAGCCCAGGGAGGAGACGACGCTGAGTGGCCTGAAGGTGTCTACTACGAAGGGAAATGTGCTGGTGGTGTGGAAGAGGTGAACCTCTCCATGACCCTTGGGCGTACGCAGCGACAGCAGATCCAGGAGCTGTGCACTAGCTACGCGCCAACGTTCTCAGCCACCCCAGGACTGACTGAACGGGCATACCACTCCATTGACACAGGTAATGCTCACCCAATTAGGGTCCAACCTTACCGGGTGTCTCCTCAAGCTAAAACTGCTATAGAACGGGAGATCCAGGATATGTTACAGATGGGTGTAATCCGCCCCTCTGAAAGTGCATGGGCATCTCCAGTGGTTCTAGTTCCCAAACCAGATGGGGAAATACGTTTTTGCGTGGACTACCGTAAGCTAAATGCTGTAACTCGCCCAGACAACTATCCCATGCCACGCACAGATGAACTATTAGAGAAACTGGGAAGGGCCCAGTTCATCTCTACCTTGGACTTAACCAAGGGGTACTGGCAGGTACCGCTAGATGAATCTGCCAAGGAAAGGTCAGCCTTCATCACACATCTCGGGCTGTATGAATTTAATGTACTCCCTTTCGGGCTGCGAAATGCACCCGCCACTTTCCAAAGACTTGTAGATGGTCTCCTAGCGGGATTAGGAGAATATGCAGTCGCCTACCTTGACGATGTGGCCATATTTTCGGATTCCTGGGCAGACCACCTGGAACATCTACAAAAAGTCCTTGAGCGCATAAGGGAGGCAGGACTAACTGTTAAGGCTAAGAAGTGTCAAATAGGCCTAAACAGAGTGACTTACCTTGGACACCAGGTGGGTCAAGGAACTATCAGCCCCCTACAGGCCAAAGTGGATGCTATCCAAAAGTGGCCTGTCCCAAAGTCAAAGAAACAGGTTCAATCCTTCTTAGGCTTGGCCGGTTATTACAGACGATTTGTACCGCACTACAGCCAAATCGCTGCCCCACTGACAGACCTAACCAAAAAGAAACAGCCAAATGCTGTTCAGTGGACCAGAAAGTGTCAGAAGGCCTTTAACAAGCTTAAAGCGACACTCATGTCTGACCCTGTACTAAGGGCCCCAGACTTTGACAAACCGTTCCTAGTAACCACAGATGCATCCGAGCGTGGTGTGGGAGCAGTTTTAATGCAGAAAGGACCTGATCAAGAATTCCACCCTGTAGTGTTTCTCAGCAAAAAACTGTCTGAGAGGGAAAGCAACTGGTCAGTCACTGAAAAAGAATGTTATGCCATTGTCTACGCTCTGGAAAAGCTACGCCCATATGTTTGGGGACGGCGTTTCCACCTGCAAACCGACCATGCTGCACTAAAGTGGCTTCACACCGTCAAAGAAACTAACAGAAAACTTCTTCGGTGGAGTTTAGCTCTCCAAGATTTTGATTTCGACATCCAACACATCTCAGGAGCTTCTAACAAAGTGGCTGATGCACTCTCCCGTGAAAGTTTCCCAGAATCAACTGGTTAAAATCGTCCTTGAGATGTGGAAAATATTGTTAGTCCTTATGTACTTGGTAGTATATTTAGAGATGCATGTGTCTTATTAACTCTGTTTTCCTAGAGCTCCAGGAAGAAATCCCAGCCAGTGTTTCACCCTAGCTGAGATTTGGGGGGCGTGTCATAAATATAAAGGGAAGGGTAAACCCCTTTGAAATCCCTCCTGGCCAGGGGAAAGCTCCTCTCACCTGTAAAGGGTTAAGAAGCTAAAGGTAACCTCGCTGGCACCTGACCAAAATGACCAATGAGGAGACAAGATACTTTCAAAAGCTGGGAGGAGGGAGAGAAACAAAGGGTTTGTGTGTCTGTCTGTAGTCGTCTTGGCCGGGGACAGAACAGGAATGGAGTCTTAGAACTTTTAGTAAGTAATCTAGCTAGGTATGTGTTAGATTATGATTTCTTTAAATGGCTGAGAAAAGAATTGTGCTGAATAGAATAACTATTTCTGTCTGTGTATCTTTTTTGTAACTTAAGGTTTTGCCTAGAGGGGTTCTCTATGTTTTTGAATCTAATTACCCTGTAAGATATATACCATCCTGATTTTACAGGGGGAATTTCTTTATTTCTATTTACTTCTATTTTTTATTAAAAGTCTTCTTGTAAAACACTGAATGCTTTTTCATTGTTCTCAGATCCAAGGGTTTGGGTTTGTGGTCACCTATGCAAATTGGTGAGGCTTTTTATCCAACATTTCCCAGGAAAGGGGGGGTGCAAGTGTTGGGAGGATTGTTCATTGTTCTTAAGATCCAAGGGTCTGGGTCTGTAGTCACCTAGACAAATTGGTGAGGCTTTTTACCAAACCTTGTCCAGGAAGTGGGGTGCAAGGTTTTGGGAAGTATTTTGGGGGGAAGGACGCGTCCAAACAGCTCTTCCCCAGTAACCAGTATTAGTTTGGTGGTGGTAGCGGCCATTCCAAGGATAACGGGTGTAATATTTTGTACCTTGGGGAAGTTTTGACCTAAGCTGGTAAAGATAAGCTTAGGAGGTTTTTCATGCAGGTCCCCACATCTGTACCCTAGAGTTCAGAGTGGGGGAGGAACCTTGACAGATGTCATCAATGTAGCGCAAGTAGAGTAGGGGTGTTAGGGGATGAGAGATAAGGAAGCATTGTTCTAAGTCAGCCATAAAAATGTTAGCTTATTGGGGGGCCATGCGGGTACCCATAGCAGTGCCGCTGACTTGAAGGTATATATTGTCCCCAAATGTGAAATAGTTGTGGATGAGGACAAAGTCACATAGGTCAGCCACCAGGTTTGCCGTGACATTTTCGGGGATACTGTTCCCGATAGCTTGTAGTCCATCTTTGTGTGGAATGTTGGTGTAGAGGGCTTCTACATCCATAGTGGCCAGGATGGTGTTTTCTGGAAGATCACAGATGGATTGTAGTTTCCTCAGGAAGTCAGTGGTGTCTCAAAGAGAGCAGGGAGTGCTGGTAGCATAGGGCCTGAGGAGAGAGTCCACATAGCCAGACAATCCTGCTATCAGGGTCCCAATGCCTGAGATGATGGGGCGTCCAGAATCCTTCCTACCAAAACTACAAAAAGAAGGAGCCTGCGTGGACTCCTCCTGAAGGTCGAAACAACAGACTGGACTTCTACATAGATTGCTTCCGTCGACGTGCACGGGCTGAAATTGTGGAAAAGCAGCATCACTTGCCCCATAACCTCAGCCGTGCTGAACACGCCATCAACAGCCTCAGGAACAACTCTGACAACATAATAAAAAAGGCTGACAAAGGAGGTGTTGTCGTCATCATGAATAAGTTGGCATATGAACAAGAGGCTGCTAGGCAGCTCTCTAACTCCACATTCTACAGGCCATTATCCTCTGATCCCATTGAGGATTACCAAAAAAAAACTACATTATCTGCTCAAGAAACTCCCTGAAAAAGAAAAGGAACAGATCTGTGCAGACACATGCCTAGAACCCCAACCAGGGGTATTCTATCTGCTTCCCAAGATCCATAAACCTGAGAATCCTGAATGCCCCATCATCTCAGAAATTTGCCTCAACCTCCCACCCTGCCATAAAAGTCTCCTCCTTACTCTCACAGATATTGTGGAGCACACAACAAGCAGGAATAACAATGGGAATATTGGTTTTGCTGAGGTCTAACTGAGTCAGTAAACTGCGCCAGCGCACTTTTAAATGTCCAAATGCACATTCTACCACCATTCTGCACTTGCTCAGCCTATAGTTGAACAGCGCCTTACTACTGTCCAGGGTGCCTGTGTATGGCTTCATGAGCCATGGCATTAAGGGGTAGGCTGGGTCCCCAAGGATAACTATTGGCATTTCAACATCCCCAACAGTTATTTTCTGATCTGGGAAGTAAGTCCCTTCCTGCAGCTGTTCAAACAGACCAGAGTTCCTGAAGATGCGAGCATCAAGTACCTTTCCCAGCCATCCCACGTGGATGTCAGTGAAACTTCCCTTGTGATCCACCAGTGCTTGCAGCACCATTGAAAAGTACTCCTTGCGGTTTATGTACTGGCTGCCAAGGTGGTCCGGTCCCAAGATAGGGATATGCGTTCCATCTATCACCCCCCCCCACAGTTAGGGAATCCCATTGCAGCAAAGCCATCCACTATGACCTGCACATTTCCCAGAGTCACTACCCTTGATAGCAGCAGTTCAGTGATTGCGTTGGCTACTTGGATCACAGCAGCCCCCACAGTAGATTTATCCACTCCAAATTGATTCCTGACTGACCAGTAGCTGTCTGTCATTGCAAGCTTCCCGAGGGCTATCGCCACTCGCTTGTGAACCATGAGGGCTGCTCTCAACTTGGTATTCTTGCGCTTCAGGGCAGGGGAAAGCAAGTCACAAAGTTCTATGAAAGTGCCCTTACGCATGCGAAGGTTTCGCAGCTACTGGGAATCATCCCAGACCTGCAACACTATGCGGTCCCACCAGTCTGTGCTTGTTTCCCAGGCCCAGAATCAGTGTTCCACGGCATGAGTCTGCCCCATTGCCACCAGGATGTCCAAATTGCCAGGGCCTGTGCTTTGAGAGAAATCTGTGTCCATGTCCTCATCACTCTCGTCACCGCACTGCCGTTGCCTCCTTGCCTGCTTTTGCAGGTTCTGGTTCTGAACATACTGTAGAATAATGCACGAGGTGTTTACAATGCTCATAACTGCTGCGGTGATCTGAGCAGGCTCCATGCTTGCCATGGTATGGTGTCTGCAGGAGAGCAGAGTTGCAGTGGAAGCGGTGGCTGACAACGGATGCCATGAGAATATAGATATTTATAGAGAATGACAAGAGGACCTGCGTGGTGGAATCATGAGAGCAGGAGAGCAGAGTTGCAGCGGAAGCAGTGGATGACGATGGTTAGCACCACACACATTTCCCAAGGAAGAACACACATACCCGGGAGCCCATGAGAGACAGCATGGAGAAATTTGCTATTGAGACAATAGCAGTAGAGCAGAGTTGCAGCGGAAGCAGTGTATGATGATGGTTAGCCGTCCTACTGCACTGTCTGCCGCCAGCAGCACTCAGGACACAACAGCGGCGGTGTGGGTGAGCTGAGTTGAGCGGGCTGCATGGTTGCCATGGTATAGTGTCTGTGCGGAAAAAAGGGGCAAAACGATTGTCTGACATTGCTTTCACGGAGGGAGGGGCGACTGACAACATGTACCCAAAACCACCCTCGACAATGTTTTTGCCCCATCAGGCATTGGGAGCTTAACCCAGAATTCCAGTGGGCGGCGGAGACTGCGGGAACTGTGGGATAGCTACCCACAGTGCACCGCTCCGTAAGTTGATGCTAGCCACAGTAGTGAGGACACACTCCTCCGACTTAATGCACTTAGTGTGGACATACACAATTGACTGTATAAAATGGATTTCTAAAAATCGACTTCTATAATATCGACCTAATTTCGTAGTGTAGACATACCCTTAGAATCATAGAATCATAGAGTTAGAAGGAATCACAAGGGTCATCTAGTCTAACCCCCTGCCAAGATTCAGGATTTGTTGTGTCTAAACCACCCAAGACAGATGGCTGTCCAGACTCCTTTTCAAAACCTCCAGGGAAGAGGCTTCCACAACCTCCCTAGGCAGTCTGTTCCATTGTCCTTCTTCTTACAGTTAGGAAGTTTTTCCTGAGATTTAATCTACATCTGCTTTGTCCTCACCCACAACTATTTCACAATTGGGGACAATATATACCTTCAAGTCAGTGGCACTGCTATGGGTACCCGCATGGCCCCCCAGTAAGCTAACATTTTTATGGCTGACTTAGAACAACGCTTCCTTATCTCTCGTCCCGTAACACCCCTACTCTAATTGCGCAACATTGATGACATCTTCATCATCTGGACCCATGGAAAAGAAGCCCTTGAGGAATTCCACCATGATTTCAACAATTTCCATCCCACCATCAACCTCAGCCTAGACCAATCCACAAAAGCGGTCCATTTCCTGGACACTACTGTGCTAATAAGCGATGGTCACATAAACACCACCCTATACCAGAAACCTACTGACCGCTATACATGCCTCCAACTTCCATCCAGGACACACCACACGATCCATTGTCTACAGCCAAGCTCTAAAATACAACCGCATTTGCTCCAATCCCTCAGACAGAGACAAACACCTATAAAATCTCTATCAAGCATTCTTAAAACTACAATATCCACCTGCTGAAGTGAAAAAACAGATGGACAGAGCCAGAAGAGTACCCAGAAGTCACCTACCAGAGGACAGGCCCAACAAAGAAAATAACAGAATGCCACTAGTTGTCACCTGCGGCCCCCAACTAAAACCTCTCCAGCACAACATCAAAGATTTACAACCTATCCTGAAAAATAATCCCTCACTCTCACAGATCTTGGGAGACAGACCAATCCTCGCATACAGACAGCCCCCCAACCTGAAGCAAATACTCTCCAGCAACCACACACCACACAACAAAAACACTAACCCAGGAACCTATCCTTGCAACAAAGCCCGATGCCAACTCTGTCCACATATTTATTCAAGTGACACCATCATAGGACCTGATCACATTAGCCACGCCATCAGTGGCTCGTTCACCTGCACATCTACCAATGTGATATATGCCATCATGTGCCAGCAATGCCCCTCTGCCATGTACATTGGCCAAACCAGACAGTCTCTATGCAAAAGAATAAATGGACACAGATCTGACATCAGGAATCATAACATTCAAAAACCGGTGGGAGAACACTTCAACCTCTCTGGCCACTCAGTAAAAGATTTAAGGGTGGCAATTTTGCAACAGAAAAGCTTCAAAAACAGACTGCAACGAGAAACTGCTGAGCTTGAATTAATATGCACACTAGATACCATTAACTTGGGTTTGAATAGAGACTGGGAGTGGCTGGGTCATTACACATATTGCATCTACTTCCTTAAATTAAGTGTCCTCTTACTTTCTTGTCAACTGTCTAAATGGGCCATCTTGATTATCACTGCAAAGGTTTCTTTCTCCTGCTGATAATAACTGATCTTAACTAATTAGCCTCTCACAGTTTGTATGGCAACTTCCACCTTCTCTGTATGTATATATATATATATATATATATATCTTCTTACTATATGTTCCATTCTATGCATCCGATGAAGTGAGCTGTAGCCTACGAAAGCTTATGCTCTAATAAATTTGTTAGTCTCTAAGGTGCCACAAGTACTCCTGTTCTTCTTGTCTAAGAAAAAGTGCACCTACATTTTTTTAATATCCCTTTAGAATCCCTGGGTCACCAGGAACAGGTATTTCAGGAAGCTCAAACTGAAATTTAGCTGTATACAAATCATGTGGCCTAACAGATGTGCAGACATCTGCAGTTCAAGCAACAGTATTTACTAGTCATGTATGTAGTAGACGTGCCTCCCCATGAACATTTATGTTTGCATTGTTTTACGAAAATAAACAAGGGCTTTTGGAACATACGGTGTGCAGGTCCTGATTTTTAAAACCTGCCTCCATTTTGTGCCCCAAGTGCAATTAATTTCAGGTATTGATGACAGCATATAGAAGATGATTATATACCTAATTTACAAGCACAATTAGGTAGTTATCTGCCATAGGTACATGCAGTTATTTGTGGGTGAAAAATGAGAGGCTGAACTGAAGTCCCTTTACACATCACACCCCTAAATATAGTCAAATGAATTAGACCTTGTGCAGCACATTACAGTATTTCCCTGCTTGAAATGAACATGCTGACTTTGCTATGCATGTATAAATCCACAGTTAACATTGCATTATATCACTGATTTTCTATTGTGGTGCATTGAGTCTGTAATGCCTAAGTCCATCCTGTTCATAGAAAGCAATAGCTGCATGCCACAAATTAGTTGTTAAATTTATGTGCTCATAATGAGCAAAACAAAACAAAAATCCCATAGTGTGCTGAAGGCCTGTACATTTTGTTCAATGTTCTATTCTTATGAGCAGCTGACCTAGATTCTCTGCCTGAATGAGAATGTTTCCCAGCAATTGAGGCTGTTCAGAGAGTCAGGAATTCAAGTATTGCCTGAAAGCTTATCATAGAAAGAAAATGAGGCTATAGTTTTACACTATTCATTCGTCACGTAACAGGTTCTCAAATATCCACATAAAGTGCAACACTGACTGCACTAGCTTTCACTTCAGAGTCTGACAAAGACTGTATTTGCATTTTGTCCCCACTAGGCAAACAAGGCAGTTTTCAGCACTATGCATCCTTGGAATAAACACAGTGTGAAAAACTTTGCCATATGGCAAATTGGATTTTCTGTAAGTGGTCTGGCAGTTGACTAGGAGTCAGGACTCCTTGGTTCTCTTGCTGTTTCTACCACTGAATCATTCTATGGTCCTGGGCAAATCAGTTCCTCTTTGTGCTTCAGTTCACCCATTTGTAAGATGAGTACTATAACCATTTATTATTAACCAGTAATACTTAACTCACATGCATGTGGGTTGTGAGGCTTAATTCATATTTGTAAAGCACTTTGATTTCCTGAAATGAAAGGCACTATAGAATAGCAAAGTTCCTCTGTTCTTACTCTGTGGACCATACACTTTTTTAATATTGTAACTTGCCCATTTTAAAGTACAATAAACTATGATGGAATAAGATTTCTTTCTTTACCAGTAACTCTAGCCCCCACTAAACCAGCAGTTTCCTCCCTAAGGGCTAGATCCTGGATCTATATGAGTAGGGTTACCATATTTGAACATTCAAAAAAAGAGGACACTCCATGGGGGGGAGGGGGTATTTCCTCATGCCCCCCGCCCCTGGCCTCACCCCAACTCCACCCCTTCCCTACCTCCCTTCCAACCTCTTCCCCAAAGTCCCCGCCCCAACTCCGCCTCCTCCCCGCCCCAGCCCCGCCTCCTCCCCTGAGCGCACCGCATTCCCCCTCCCACCCCTCCCTCCCAGCCACACAAAACAGCTATTTCGCGGCGCAAGCGCTGGGAGCTAGGGAGGAAAAATGGGCACTCTCTCGAGTGATCAACATTCACTTTCTTTCTCGAATGATCAACATTCACGCTCTTTCTTGAATGATCAACTCTTCTTTGAGGAAAAATAATAATGGCTAAATCCCAGACATTTTTAGATATTTAAAAATTCCTCCTGGACGGCAATTTAAGAACCAAAAAGCCGGACAGGTCCGGGAAAATACAGACATATGGTAACCCTATATATGAGAGGACTCTGGCCATTGCAGACCCCCATTCATTTCAGCACTCAAGCTGCACTTGCACATACGAATGTTCAGGATCAGGGTCAGTGATAAGACACGTACCCAGTGTGTTCATTTGGAAAGACATTATTCTTCACGGTCTTATCACTGAGCTTTAGCCACTTCTCTGCTTTGGTAAAACTTCCAGCAAGGCACTGATGGTGTTAAAATCCAATTAGCTGCTTCGAAACTCAGATTTGGTTGACTGGATTCAAACACCACATCAGACAAATGGGTTTTCCCTCACAAGCTCCTTTCTTGTGTGTGGGTAGCACACAAACTAGGTCTTTCATTTTTCTGTAAACACTTGCCACAGCTGTTATTTTTAGAAAGCTGTGTGATGGTCTGACTTTTGTTTATGAGCAAAAAAAAGGAATGCTGAATATTTTACTGTCTGTGTTGTTTGTGTTTTTTAGTTTCACATTTCATTACTGAGACCCCTTACTCTTCTGCCAGGAGACTGAATGAAGAAACCTTGCTGACAAGAAGCTTCGGCCCTCTGACAAAGCAGAGTAAAGGTGCAGGTGAGCAAATAAAACTAGTCAGGGACACTGACAGGAAGTAAAAAGGCAGGAGTAAGGATGTAGGTGGTGAGGAACCAGGAAGCAGCATGTGATGGATCTATGAAAAAGTATGCCAGAGGACACTTTGAGACTGCAGAACCCACACTCAGATCTTGTAGACCTGCTGCGCAAGGCAGAAGCAGGGGTTCTGCAGCTGAATGAAACTCAGCAGGAGTTCCAAGTTTAGCAACAAAAACCCTGTTTATGGTTTCAGGTTTATTTTCAGAAGGCTTTGGTTTTTGTCCCCCACAACCCACCCACCCACTGCAACCAAAATAATACAAGGCAGTAAAATCTCTATGTTCCCATCCTACGATACAACCGCATTTGCTCCAACCCCTCAGACAGAGACAAACACCTACAAGATCTCTATCAAGCGTTCTTAAAACTACAATACCCACCTGCGGAAGTGAAAAACAGATGGACAGAGCCAGAAGAGTACCCAGAAGTCACCTACTACAGGACCGGCCCAACAAAGAAAATAACAGAACGCCACTATCCGTCACCTTCAGCCCCCAACTAAAACCTCTCCAGCACATCATCAAGGATCTACAACCTATCCTGAAGGATGACCCATCACTCTCACAGATCTTGGGAGACACGCCAGTCCTTGCCGACAGACAGCCCCCCAACCTGAAGCAAATACTCTCCAGCAACCACACAATAAAAACACTAACCTAGGAACCTATCCTTGCAACAAAACCCATTGCCAACTGTGTCCACATATCTATTCAGGGGACACCATCATAAGGCCTAATCACATCAGCCACACTATTAGAGGCTCGTTCACCTGCACATCTACCAATGTGATATATGCCATCATG
The DNA here is from genome assembly GCF_965140295.1 of Lepidochelys olivacea. Lineage (NCBI taxonomy): Eukaryota > Metazoa > Chordata > Testudines > Cheloniidae > Lepidochelys > Lepidochelys olivacea. Next base: position 108,953,324 of record NC_140416.1, read on the forward strand.
TGCCAGCAGTGGCCCTCTGCCATGTACATTGGCCAAACCAGACAGTCTCTATGCAAAAGAATAAATGGACACAAATCTGACATCAGGAATCATAACATTCAAAAACCAGTAGGAGAACACTTCAACCACTCTGGCCACTCAGTAAAAGATTTAAGGGTGGCAATTTTGCAACAGAAAAACTTCAAAAACAGACTCCAGTGAGAAACTGCTGAGCTTGAATTAATATGCACACTAGATACCATTAATTTGGGTTTGAATAGAGACTGGGAGTGGCTGGGTCATTACACATATTGAATCCATTTCCCTAAGTTAAGTATCCTCACACCTTCTTGTCAACTGTCTAAATGGGCCATCTTGATTATTACTACAAAAGATTATTTTTTCTCTCCTGCTGGCAATAGCACACCTTAACTGATCACTCTCGTTATAATGTGTATGATAACACCCATTGTTTCATGTTCTCTGTGTGTATATATATATATATATATACTTCCTACTGTATTTTCCACTGCATGTATCCGATGAAATGGGTTTTAGCCCACGAAAATTTATGCCCAAATAAATTTGTTAGTCTCTAAGGTGCCACAAGGACTCCTTGTTGTTTTTGCTCATACAGACTAACACGGCTACCACTCTGAAACCTGTCACCATGCAAGATTTTACTAAATTACTCAAGATGGTTAAGTCCAAAGCTGGCTGTGAAGAGTTACAAAGGGATCTCACAAAACTTGGTGATTGGGCAACAAAAATGCAAATGAAATTCAGTGTTGATAAGTGTGAAGTAATGCACATTGGAAAACATAATCCCAACCATACATATAAAATGACGGGATCTAAATTATCTGTTACCACTCAAGAAAGAGATCTTGGAGTCATTGTGGATAGTTCTCTGAAAACATCTGCTCAATGTGCAGTGGCAATCAAAAAAGTTAAACAGAAGGTTAGGAAACATTATGAAAGGGATAGATAATAAGACAGAAAATATCATTATGCCACTATATTAAATCCAAGGTACACCCACACCTTGAGTACTGCATACATTTATGGTCACCCACTCCTCAAAAAATAGCCAAAAAGAAAAGGAGGACTTGTGGCACCTTAGAGACTAACAAAAACTGCTTATTCATGTTTATTTGATCTACTCACACAGGAAAGGACCTTGGTAGGTATCTGGTATCTCAGAGTAAACATCTGCAATTATGCATAAGCACATAGCTTATGTACTGGATATTTGAAGGTACTGTACACAGAACACTATACTTGAGTGTTACTAACATTCTTTCTCACACCCAGAAGTCAAAGAAATAGGAAAAATATCATAGAGAAAAAATCTGAAAGAAAAAAACTTGCATCTCTTGAATGTAGAAGTAATAATTCACGGCTACCTAAGCCATAGATACATGAGCTGAGCTGAGCAACTGCAACTCCCATTCAACTTCTCATTTAATTCTTTATGTCTATTAACATTTTATGTGTCTAGTTTTAATTTTTGCTTCATTTTGCGCATACCAGAACTCCATATGCAGCCTTTGGTGGACTGGGGACTTATTTACATGCATCCCAAGTCAGAGACTTACCAGTATATCATGAGCACATGCAGCCACAGCCTCAGATCACACAACTCATTTTGCTGCCTTCTGAACACTACGATAATGCACTCACTCCAGTTTTCAGAACATCAGACACAGCCTGTTAAATTGATAAGATATAAGTGAGCTGTGCTCATGTTTGGAGAGCAAGACCAGAGAAATAAATACAACTACCTAGTTTCCAAACAGCACTTGTACTTATCTTAGGGAGGAGAAGGAGAAGCAGGAATGAGAAAAAGGAGACAACAGCATGGTAGCAAGGGTAAGAAAGTAGACCCTGAAGAGAAGAGTCTCATTAGTTTATTTTCATGGGAAAACTATCGTGAAGAAAAGATAATTCCTAGTCACAGTAACTCTGGTAGATAGGGTTGCCTGGTGTCTGGGTTTTGACAGGAAAGTTCAGAAAAGGGGACCTATACAGTGTCCAGTCAGAAGTACTGACTGGACACCAAAAGTCTGGTTACTGCCTGCAGGGGTGCCAGAACAGGGGGGGCCAAGGCAGCACCCTCCACAGCATGTGTGATCACAGCGGGTCACTTGCAGACAGCTGGGGGCAGCATGGCTGTGAGCCAGGTTGGTGCCCATCCACTCAGTGGGATTGTGTTTGGATCACATCCCATTTTCCACCCTCCTCTCTGCTCCCCACCCGCTGCAGAAACACCCCTACCTGCGTGGGAAGCCACTCCAGGGTTCCGAGACACGTGTGACTGGCACAGGTATCCGCAACCTGAGCTGGGGATCCCATGTGGGGAGGCCGCTTATCCCCAGGGCAGAGGTGATTTTGCAGCACCAGCTCCCACTTTGCCTCCCTCCCCATGCCACTTGAATGGGAGCTCGGCCTGGCCTGGGAGGGTGGGGGAGCAGCACCCTTAAAACTCAGGGCATGTGGCTCATTGCGGAGCCTGGCCTCCAGCTTGCATACACAGCGTGGGGAGGGAAGGGCATTTCCCCCAGCCCGGTGCAACCCGCCCACATATACAGACAGACAACACACACACACCCCATAATCGCTGCTGCAAACACCACTGCCAGCCTAGTCCAAGGCGCGGGGACCAGGGGCATCAGGTCATCAACCTGCGCCGGCCCCTTCTCAGTCAGGGCTGACTCCTACCCAGCTCTGCAGGTGGCGGGTGAGACCTGGGGGGAGGGGAAGCGAGCGAGCGGTGCTGTAGTGTCCGGTTTTAAGAAATTGGAAAGTTGACAACCCTAGACAAAAGTTGTCAGCACTTTTTAAGCTCCACAATTAAGATCAATGGAAAATTGGGAAGGATTTGATTAAGACACAAGACTACTGAAGCCAGGATAGGTAGGTTTTTGGGGTTTTTTTCTGTGTTCTGTCACCTTAGGCAACCCACTTAGGCCCAAATTTTCAAAAGTGACCACAGCTAGTGTAATGGCTGTACACTGCCCCTCATAGCCACTGGCATAGTGGGTGTGGCCAAGGGAAAAGGGGCACAGCCAGGCGACATCTGCATTCCAACTATTCTCCACTACCAGAACAGCCTCTTGGAGCCATAAGCAGATGGGCATCGCTTAGAACTGCTAAAGGGACTAACACACCAGGAACCAAACTAGTTCTGCTGGGCCCAGAAGCCATAAATGTGGTATAAAGCCACCGCTCCCCCACAAAAGGTCCAACACCAAAAGCAGCTCAGACAGACCCAACACAGCCTCTAACTGCAGAAGTTACCATACCACATTACAAACAATTAGTAGAGATGGGCTAAAGCCACAAATCAAGATCTTGATTTCTAATGCTGTCACAGTTCGGGGTGTTCAGATCAGGCCCATCTTTAACGTTCAGTCTTAAACCTTCAAACCACACAATACAGAACAATCATTTTGACCAAAGAAGTAATCGATAGAAATGGCTTAGGTATAAAACAAAACAATGCAATAGGAAGGCAGAGTCTATTTGATTAAGGCATCTGTAACCCACAGATACATTATTTTTAATGTAGTAGGGCAGGGTAGTTAGAACAAGAAAGGATTCTGCACTGCTATGCCAAGTTCGCAGACTTTTATAGTACATTTTACTGTAAAATAGAAAAGTAAATATAAGGAACATCCTACCCCTTGAAGGCCCAAATTGGACACAATATGGATTTTTTCGGCCAAGTCCAAGGAAAGGCTAGGCGGCATGGCCCACATCAGCCAAGTTCAAAAAAAGGTCTAATTATGTAGGTCGCTTCAGCCAAGCTCTAAAGGAGAGGAGGGGAAACATAAAGCCTAGTTCTTCACCCCTCTTCCCAGCCAGCCTTCCTCCTTTTTTCTCTCAGATTCAACCCTCAGCTCCCCCTTACAACTGGAGGGGATTGACTAATGCCCCACCGCTGCAAGGCCCTGCACTCAGAGAAAGGCCCTTAGTCCTTCCTGTTCCCAGGGGAAGGGATTTAACTAGGGTGACCATACATCCCGTTTTGGCCGGAACAGTCCCTTTTTTAAACCCTGTCCCGGCCTTGATCAGTTGGCAAGAGTAAACGGGACAAATGCCCACTCTTGTCAAAAAACTGGGGTGTGGAGGAATGTGAAGGGGGCGAGCACTGAGGCCAGCCCTGCGCAGGGTGGGTGAGATAGGGCTTGGGCGGGAAGCAAGCAGGGCTTGGGCGAGCAGTGACACCACCCCAGCCTCGTGAGGGGGGCAGGCAAGGCTCAGGCGAGCAGTGATGCCAGCCCCAGCCTCATGAGGGGGCCAAGCAGTAAGGCCAGCCCCACGCGGGGGAAGGAGGGGCAGGGCTAGGGCTAGCCCAACCTGTCCCGTTTTCCCTTTGGGAAATATGGTCACCCTAGATTTAACCCTTCTCTTCCAGCTTCCAGATGGGTCTTCACAGCCTATCACACCAAGATGAAGTGAACTGTAATCTGTTATTGAAAACACGATAGGGAATGCCCCACAGCAGTGACACTGTATTCAAGTACTCTGCCTTCTTCACCAGCCTGCATGTCATTGAGATAGTATCTGCAAAGCCAGCTATACAAATAGTTAGCTTGGCTGGGGGAGAAGTGTACATAATACAGAGCATTCAAGGCCACTTGAGTACAGCAGACCAATGCCAAGAAGTGGAGCAATATTCTCAAGGGCATGTAGGCGGCATCTGCATTTCATATCCTGGTCAAAGTACAGAGACTTTAGAGCACCGTCCCCTTTGCTCTGAATTGCAATATCTTCTAGCTTAGAAATGCCTTTCTCATCGCTCTGAACTATGCAAGTCAGAGTTCAACTTGCTCCCTGCTTTACTGAAGCACAAATGACTGGGGTCTGAGAAATGTCACAGAGAAGAGGACAGAAATAAAAATAGGTCATTAATGAGAACATTCAAACTATTCTGTGTTTGTACAGTGCCTAGCACAATAGGAATCTGGGGCTCGTAGGGACTATCACAATATAAATAATAAGAAATGAGTGTTCCTCCCCAATTATCTATAGAGGCATAGCAAACATGCCTGAGGGATTTAGGAGCACAACCCCACTTATTTATTAAAAGGCTGAGGACCTTAATCAGTCCTGAGTAAAGAGGTAAGGATGTGGCCCATTGTTAGTTATTTATTAAGAAGTAACAGCACACTCAGTGCAATACAGAACACAAAGGAGTTTGTGGTAGGCAGTATATAACTATAACATCTCTTCTTTCATTAACGTGAGTAGGCTGGTACCCTCTTGTGCTGTAGAGTCATAGTCCCATGTGTATCTAAATATGCACTGAGATTAAAGTTCGACCTTGATCAGATTTTCCACAGATCTCTCAACAGTAATGGAAGCGTTACTATGGTACACACAACTCTGTTTGCATATTGAGAGAACAATGAGGAGTAAATGGACAGAGAACAGGTAAACATTCCACAGCCTGCATTAAATTACAGAACAGCCTTTGGAAACATTTCCTAAGGAAGGGATCAAATTGTCAGTGTACAGTCTAGCCCAAAGCAAGGGCAGTGTGGTTTTCCACTGGCTCTGGAGGGTCCCAGAGCTCAGGCTGCAGCCCAGCCCAAGTGTGTACACCCCATTTAAACAGCCCCTTAGCCAAAGCTCCATGAGTCCGAGTCAGATGGCATGGGCCAGCTGCAGGTGTCTACCTGCAGTGCAGATATACCCTGTGACAAGTCTATCCACATCACCGCACACGCTCCCCAACATGCCAGCATTACTGCGCCACTGGATGTGTTGAGAGGCCCTAGCCAAGGCTTCCCCATCCCTTACCACCTGCCCAATGGGGGGAAAGTAGCAGTTCTGCAGAGCCTATTTCCCCCTGCATGCAGAAAGCAGTGGTATGGGTCACTGGGGCAAGGGAGAAGGTGGGCACCCCTCCCGCTACTCCATTGCACCAACTCACCGGACGGGCCAAAATGTGTTATTCTGAACAGAGAAGGGCTTTGAATCTCTTCATTCTGCATGGTTCAGATGTTTAGCAGACCTCTATGATAGCAGCAATAGCTGTAATACTCAAAGCTGGTTGTCTTCAAAAACACAGGAACATTTATCACATTTTTATTATTAAATATTATTCTGTAAGACCTGGGATGCAAACCCAAATGTTATCCTCAGGGCAGATGAACACCGCCACGGAGCCTTCCCAATCACAGAGCTCACCCATGGTATATACTGGTGACTTGAGACAGCCCACACAACAGTGAAATAAGCAATCTTCACAATCACAAACATTCAAAAATCATGAGTCAGACCCCCAAAATTCATGAGATTGGCCCAAGAGTGAAAGTAATTTAAAGGACTTACCGGTATGCCGGAGTCCTGAGAAGGGGCATGGCCTTGACCGGAAGAGGCGGGGCCTTTAAATTCCCAGGCCCTTTAAATCAAGATTTAAAGGGCCCGGGGCTCCAGCTGCGGTAGCGGGGCTCAGGCGGCGATTTAAAGGGCCTGGGGCTCTGACCGCTGGTACCGCCCCAGGCCCTTTAAATAACCGCTGGAGCCCCCGGCTCCCGCACTACCCCGGGACTCCGGCAGCGGGGCTCCAGTGGCAATTTAAAGGGCCCGGGGCTCCCAGCAGCAGCCAGAGCCCTGGGCCCTTTAAATCGCTGCCTGAGCCCCACTGCCGGAGCCTCTGGGGTAGCGGCGGCAGCTGGGGGCTCCAGCAGTAATTTAAAGGGCCCTTTAACTCACCGCCTGAGCCGCCTCTGCTACCCAGGGGCTCTGGCAGCAGGACTCTGGTGGCAATTTAAAGGGCCCGGGGCTCCGGCCACTGCCAGTAAGGTGCGGTGAACCGGCTCTTGCCGGTATGGCATACAGTACCATACCAGCTTACTTTCACCTCTGGATTGGCCCCAAAAACATTAGATTTAAAAATATATATATTATATTGTGGTTTTTGATCTGCCTGTTGATTTTTGAACATCCCCTGTTTACTCCCTGTGTGTGTATTTGCACATACTAATGTGTGTGCATGTGTGATTAATGTAGCCAATACAAAAACTCCTCTGGCTACTGGCTGCAGGGCTTGGGGTGGGGAGAGCCCTGCCAGTCTCCTGAAGCAGCCCCAATTAATGGCTCTTCCCGAGGAGGTGAGCAAGTGAGAAAGGCAGCCACTCAGAGAGGGTTTTTCCGAGCAGAAATTCGGGAGAGAGCTGGAGTTTCTGGAATCGCAGCCAGACTGGCTCCACCCTAATCATGTGACTAGTAAAGAGCTGACAACACGGCATAAGGAATCACATTCAACTAACCATATTCTTTCCCGATGACCAGGAAAGGATTATTTTAAAATGGGATTGTACTTCCCCGCCTCTCTTCTTTATGGTATGTACTAAGTCACTGCTTCTCAAACCTTTCCATACTGGGACCCTCTTTCCCTCAGCAGGAGCCCCCAGAATCCATCTCCCATTTCGCAATATGTGAACAACAGAGTAGTAGGTTGAGACGGCATGTATAAATAACACTAATGACCCTATTTCAGGATCTGTACTTCTTAACTGTTTGGGTTGGGGGGTGGAGTAGCCTGTGTTTGTACCTTAGAAATATCAAGAATGTCCATGGGCGGCATATCTACGAGGCTTGGGGAGGCTGAGCCTCCCCAAAAGAGACTGGCCATGCGGGAGGGCAACTGCCGCAGTGCGGGTCACCTCCCTTCGGAGGCACACTGGCCCCCTGCTTTTGGAGTGCCAGAAGCAAAGCTCCCTAGAAGTGGGAGGGCCACCAGTGCCCAGATCGTGGCCCTTTCTGTTGCTCAACCTGAGGCCCGCCCTCACACTCAGCCTCTATCCCTTAGACCTCCCCCTGACCCGCCATTCACTCCGCCACAGAGAAGTGCGAGTGGCAGGTGAGCAGGCCTCAGGGGAAGAGGCAGAGAGGAGTGAGCAGCGGGTGGGTGGCCTTATCAAGTCTGGTCAAGTCATATTTTGCTAGTGGACCTGCTGAATGCATCAAAATATGTTCCATGAGAACTCTTACATTTGAACTGAAAGATCCGTTATCCAAGTAGTAATTAGTAACTGAAGTTATCGGTGTTAACAAAACCAGATAAAAACACAGTTTTAAACAGTCTGACTAAAAAAGTCCCTTCTTTCTACTAATGTCATTGTCTCACTAGTCTCACTGTCATCTAGAGCAAGCAAGATCTGAATTTCTAATGTAAAAAGAAAAATAAAACACATCCTTGCCCTACAAAATAAAAATGTGTAATTTTTTCAGAAGCACCTATGCGCAGGTGCTTTCAAAAATATTACGCAAGCCCTTGTAGGCATGAAGAAAAAAGGCACAAACCAATTTTACCCTCATTGCAGGTCACCTTTAAAGCCCTGATCCTGCAAATATTTATGCATAGGCTTGTATGTGAGTAATCACATTGACTTCAAGCACTCAGGTGCTTAAAGTAAAGCATGTGTATAAGTGTTCATAGGATTGGGGCCTAACAACTCCGGGAGATGATGAAACAAATGTGGATATCAAGAGTATCTAGAAGATACTGATTCTAGTAACTTTGAAACAATATTCTGTTATTGAACATTTTTTTATCTGAAGGAGATGGCAAGTGTGAATCCCAATAGGGTCAGTCTTGCCTTTCCTGCTTCTAAGGAGATACATTTATTGGCATGCAGTTTTGGCATTAGGGGTGCAATTTTTAAAAGCACTCACCATTGGCCTGCCTCTGCCCCAGTGAAGCCTATACAGAGCAGAATTAAGCTCACACAGCGCTTTGGAAAATCTCGCCTAAAGTTCTCATGGAGGTATTGCCCCTCTGCCCTTCATCAAAATATCCCTTCCCCAAAGTATTGTGCATGCCCTGAGGTAGCTGCATTTGAATGGTGAATTAGTATGTATATCATTAGAAACATTTCAGGATGAAAGGTACTGTGTATGTGAACATGCACAATATGATACGTAAAGTTAAAGGAGGTAATTCATATAAAAATCAAACAGAAACAACACAAAATAATCCCTAATATAAATCCACTATGAATTTGGCTAAATGTCTTATTATATTTTACCACAGAACAAGGAAATTGATAGTACCCCTTTTATAGCAATGGCGCAGGGCAAGCCTTAAGAGTTCATCAAAACCAAAGAACTGGATATGTATAAATGAAGGGATGTCATAACAGTCTACAAATGTCAGGAGGGTGTGAACTCCCAAGAGCGGTGAGGAATTATTTAGGGTGGACATGGAGTGATATAACCAGGAATAATGGGGTAAACTATCTTGAGTATTAGGAAAAACTTCCTGACAGTGAGATATCTGATTTAAACAGTCAAATTCTCTGCTGGTATAAATGGGTACAACTCCATTTATGTCAGTGGAGTTCTCAGCACTGACTCCAGCAGAGAATTTGACCCAAGAGGTCTTTCTCAAGTCTGTTTTCTGTGTGTTTATGATTTAGCAAATGTTTGTAATGGAAAATACGCTGTTACCTATTTATCAGGTTTAATACAAAACTCTTGGCTATAGCTATAGTACTGCAGGAATGTTTGGAAAAGACAAGAGTGAAAATGATTTTGTATTTATTACATGTCTTTTAATACACCACTCTGTGGCCGAATGTACCCCCTATACACAATTGTAATAATTCACACCCTACACACTATTGTAATAATCTGTGTACAAAATATGCCATGTGAGGTATCATTTGAATACTCTCTGGTCAATAATATCATGGTGAAATGTGTGTAGCAACATTATATGTAAAGTTATTAATGTAAGCTGAAATTATGACTGAAATGTGTTTATCAGACAAGGCTGGGAAAGGGGTAAACCTGTTTCTCAAAGACAAAGGACAAGCCGACACCTCTAGCCAGGAGTCATCAAAGTTGCAATCACCTGTCAGGTTGTATTCTTTGTCAACAAAGGGGTGGAGGAACAGAAGAATCTACATTTTAGCAAGCAACACCTGGAACCTCTTTTACCATGAGACTCCATGTCACCATCCACAGCGGGAAGGAACTTTATCAAGGGGTAACCCTCAGGAAAATGGATTTCAAAGGGTGACTGGACTATAAAAATAAGAGGCAAAAATACCCCAGGTTCTCTCTCTCTTTCACCTAAGAAGACAAAGGAAGCAGCCTTTGGACTATGGGAGGGGTTCTGACGTGAAAATTTGGTCAGCCCTGTTGCTGGGAAAATGTGGTAAGGATTTTACCTTGAACCAAGTCTAGTTTGTTAAGTTTTAGTTACTAGAAAGCATTTTATCTTTATTTGTGCATACCTTTACCATGCACTGATGCCCAATCCCAGGCATCAGTGCATGGGTCAGACAGGTCCAGCCCTGCAGAGACTAGCATCCAGGGTGGCAGAAATCCAATTTGGCAATGGCTACCTTGAGCCAGTTGAGATCTCCACACAGTGGTGTGATGTCTTTATATGCAACACATGCACTGCATGCCCCAGAATTCACACACACACAAAAAGTTTTATTCTACAAAAGTATGAAAGTCCAGCATGTAATCGATCTGTTCACATTGGCTGTCTTCTTTTTTTGCTGGCAAAGCATGCAGTGCTCAAAGTTGCATCACATTGCCTAGGCAACATCACTCTGTGGGCAGCTCACTTCCTAACTGGCTGTGCTTTGGAAAAAGTAGCTAAGGCAGTCAAGTGTAGAACTGAATCATCCGTCATAGAACAGAGCTAGTGGAGCAAACTCTTCATCAGGATAGGAAGTTTAGTGCAAAATTTGTTCATTAATTCATTTTGTACAAGAGACTATGTAACAAAACCAGCAATTATAAGAAATGAAAGGTCAAAACAAAACCTGCAATTAGGGAGTACTTAGAGAAAAGCACAAAAAGAGCTGAACCAGCATTTCAGTGAAATGGTGTACTAATAGGAATGGATCCATGGTTGCGGAAACAAACAAGCTATACTGCTGGCCCTGTCTACTTTTTGTCAGTGAAAAGAATGTGTGGTAAAAGGCAGGACACAACGACCTAAACAACCTACACAATGCCTCCAGACATTACAAAACTAGCCGGCAGCACTTACTAGCCTGTAAACAGTTACAAACATTTGGATATGCTCGCATTCATCTTCAGTGAGATGAGCAATAGAGAATTGCTCTGAGACAACACAATGAAAAGGTTTGTCAGAATTGGGCTATTTTGCAAAGACTGGTAATTCGTGTTGTATGTCATCTCAGAGAACAAAAGCTGATATTTCATGGGCATAACAAATTGGATGACTCCCTGAATCAGGGCAATTATGTAGAAACCTTAGAATTAGTCTGTGAGTTTGATCCCTTACTCAAACAGCATTTAGAAACCTCTACTGGTTTTTCTGGAACATCAAACAGAATTCAGAATGACCTAATTGAAGCAGTAAGTAAGGTCCAACTTAATGCCGTTGGCAAAGAAACTGAGGCACCACCATTTGTTCCTATTTTACTTGATGAAACCTTGGATACTGTCAATAAATCTCAGCTTTCATTTGTACTGTGTTACAGGATCAAGAGTGGTGATGTTGCAGAACACTGTTGATTTTACTAATGTTACTAAAAATTGAACTGCAGCTGACCTTGACCAGCATTTGAAACTGTGTGCCAGAAGTTTAAATTTGGTGACAGGATGGTAGCTCAGACATATGATGATGCAGCAGTAATGGCAGGCAATGTATGTGGGCTTCCGAAGGTATTTGTGAAAGGTTCCCCTGTGCACTTTTTGTTCATTGCTACATTCATGTTTTAAATCTTGTCCTCAGTTTTGCAGCAAACAATATCAGAGAATGCTGGATTTTCTTCAGAAATTTAGAAGGAACAGCTACGTTTTTCTCTCAGTTTCCAGGGCTGAACTTCTTCAAAATACAGTTAAATGGAGACTGCCTTCTATTTGTATCACAAGGTTGAATTTTCATTCGAGGCTTGTACAAACCATAAAGCAGAGCGTAGAACCTCTGATTGAATTCTTCAAAAGTGTGGTACAAAATCCTCAACCAAGGGTCTTCTGACCATGCTTGATGATTTTCAGTTTGTGTTTCCAAGAGTTCTGAAGGAACTCAAATGTGAAATTGCAGAACTACTAACTGTCTGTAACCTATCATTTAAATCAGCTTCTGTACCAAATGACTGGAGGATAGCTAATGTGATGCCAATTTTTAAAAAGGGCTCCAGAGATGATCCTGGCAATTACAGGCCGTAAGCTTGATTTCAGTATCGGGCAAACTGGTTGAAACTATAGTAAAAAACAAAATTGTCAGACACATAGATGAACATAATTTGTTGGGGAAGAGTCAACATGGATTTTGTAAAGGGAAATCATGCCTCACCAAGCTACTATAATTCTTTAAGGGGGTCCACAAGCGTGTGGACAAGGCAGATCCAGTGGATGTAGTATACTTAGATTTTCAGAAAGCCTTTGACAAGGTCCCTCACCAAAGGCTCTTAAACAAAGTAAGCTGTCATGGGATAAGAGGGAAGGTCCTCTCGTGGATCAGTAACTGGTTAAAATTTAAGAAACAAAGGGTAGGAATAAATGGTCAGTTTTCAGAATGGAGAGAAGTAAATAGTGGTGTCCACCAGGGGTCTGTACTCGGACCTATTCAACATATTCATAAATGATCTGGGAAAAGGGGTAAACAGTGAGGTGGCAAAATTTGAAGATGATACAAAACTACTCAAGATAGTTAAGTCCCAGGCAGACTGTGAAGAGCTGCAAAAGGATCTCTCAAAACTGGGTGACTGGGCAATAAAATGGCAGATTAAATTCAATGTTGATAAATGCAAAGTAATGCATATTGGAAAACATAATCCCAACTATACATATAAAATAATGGGATCTAAATTAACTGTTACCACTTGTGATAGACCCAGACCAGTGGGGTACAGGAGTCTGGTAGAAGGCAAATATACTGGGCACTGGATGAATAGTTTTCTGTTCCCTGAGTGACCAGAGCAGGGGCTGCACTAGGGCAATTAGGAACCTGTTAGAACCAATTAAGACAGGCAAGCTAATTAAGACACTTGGAGCCAATTAAGAACATATTAGAATCAATTATGGCAGGCAGACTAATCAGGACACCTAGTCTAAAAAAGACCTTCCATCAGTTAGTGGGGGGGCGTGCAAGGAGCAGGGAGTGAGAAGGAGTGCTGCTGGAGGAGTGAAGAGTTCAAGAGTGATCAGGCTTCAGGATGAAGATCCTGCAGTGAGGATAAAGAAGGTGCTGGGGGGAAGCCATGGGGAAGTAGCCCAGGGAGTTGTAGCTGTCATGCAGCTGATAGTAGACAGCTGCCATCCACAGGGCCCTGGGCTGGAACCCGGTGTAGATGGCAGGCCGGGGTTCCCCCCAAGCCCCCAAATCCTGATCGGACACAGGAGGAGTTGACTGGGTCTGTGAGCAACACCAGAAGGGAAGGTCTAATTTGGAAAGGGATCTGGCCTGTTCCCAACCCACTAGGTGAGACAACAGAGACTGCAGAGATAGTTCTCCGTTTCCCCCATGCTGGCCAGTGATGAGATTAGCTCAGTGAATGGAAGGTTTGAGCCTCTAGCAGAAGCGGCCAAACTGTGGGCTGCCGTGAACCTCTGAGGTGAGCAAATCCGCCAAAAAGCACAGGACCCACCAAGGCAGAGGAGGAACTTTGTCACACATTCAAAAAAGAGATCTTGGAATCACTGTGGATAGTTCTCTGAAAACATCCACTCAATGTGCAGCGACAGTCAAATAGGGGAACAGAATGTTGGGAATCATTAAGAAAGGGATAGATAATAAGACAAAAAATACCATATTGCCTCTATATAAATCCATGGTACGCCCACATCCTGAATACTGCATGCAGATGTGGTTTCCGCATCTCAAGAAAGATATATTGGAATTGGAAACAGTTCAGAAAATGGCAACCAAAATGATTAGGGGTATGGAACGGCTTCCGTATGATGAGAGATTAATAAGACTGGAACTTTTCACCTTGGAAAAGAGACGACTAAGGGGGGATATGATTGAGGTCTATAAAATCATGACTGGTGTGGAGAAAGTAAATAAGGAAGTGTTATTTACTCCTTCTCATAACACAAGAACTAGGTGGCACCAAATGAAATTAATAGGCAGCAGGTTTAAAACAAACAAAAGGAAGTACTTCTTCACACAACACACAGTCAACCTGTGGAACTCTTTGCCAGAAGATGTTGTGAAGGCCAGGACTATAACAGGGTTCAAAAAAGAACTAGATAAATTCATGGAGGATAGGACAATGGGCAGGGATGGTGTCCCTAGCATCTGTTTGCCAGAAGCTGGGAATGGGAGACAGGGAATGGATCACTTGATTACCTGTTCCATTCATTCCCTCTGGGGCACCTGGCATTGGCCACTGTTGGAAGGCAGGATATTAGGCTAGATGGACCTTTGATCTGACTCAGTATGGCCGTTCTTATGTTCTTTTCCTCTACAGCAACATGACTGAAGTGACAGCGGTGTTGTTTGACATTCTTCAAACCAAAATGTACAATATTGGAGTTTATATCCAGCAGATTCATGAGACAATAGCATAAATTTGCCAAAAGCAACAAACTTTTGATAAGTTTTAGAAAGAGGGGTTGAAGGTAGATTCACATGAACCTTGGGAAAAAAGAGCAAGAGAAGGCCAAGCGAGATATAAGCATCTCTTCTGTGATGTTAGTGACAATATCAGCAAAGAGCTATTGGTACCCAGGTAATCTACTCTGAAGACCAGCCTATGCACAACCAGAATGTGTGCAAGGTCCTAGAAAGACTCTGCCAACACAGGCTCTATGCTAAGCCAGAGAATTGCATCCACCATGGAACTGTTAGGCTAAATTCTGTTCACTGAGGGGTCTGCATGGACCCCCAGGAGGTGGAAGTGGTTTGCGATTCAGCAACACCACAAAGCATTTAAGAAATTCAGCCCTTTATTGGGTTTGAGAATTTCTACAAATGTTTTATAGGGGATTGGTCCGAAATCCTGACCCCCCCCTATAACCTCTCTGCTGTGAAAACCCTTCAATCACCTGATGGCAGTGTTCACCTCTGTGCCCATCCTCGTACATCCCAATCCAGGTCAGCCATTCTTCCTGGAAACCAGTGCTTCCAATGTCACCCTCGGGGCAGTGCTGTCCCAGAAACAGGGCCTCGACCAAGAAGTTCATCCCTGTGTGCCAAGCACAGTTATGAAATTTCGGACAAGGAGCTACTTGCCATCAATGCGGCTTTTAGAACTTGGAGGCATTAAGGAGCTAGACATCCAGTTCAGGTGTTTACTGACCACAAAAATCTAGAATACCTGTGCTCTGATAAAGCCCTAATGCAACCACAGCATTGCTGGGATCTCTTTTTTTCTAGGTTTAATTTTACTATCACCTGGCTTCCACAATGGTAAGGCAGATGCTTTGTCCTGCAAAGGAGAATATGCCAATGATCCTAAGGGACCTGAAGAGGAACCTCCCTACATCCTGAAATGCAATCACTTCCTTGGAGGATCACCACTATCCAATTTGTTCATGAGCATACATTCCACCCTATCAAATGACCCCTTCACCCAGACTCTCCAAATTTCCAACACTGAATCACAGGGTAAGTTCACACAAAAGTCAGCCTGTGGGATTGTGGAATACTTTGACAGACGCCCAGAGCATGAGGCCAGTGGGGTCTCCATCTACACAGCAAAGCAATAGGGCTTGAACCCTGGGTCTGAGTTGTGGGTTAGTATGATTTGTGTGTAGACAGAAGGGGGATTAGGCTTGAGCCTTAGTTTGAACCCTGGGTTTACACTGCAGTGTAGACAAAGCCCTAGATATGAAGAAGGAAGATATGGAACCTCATTGACTGGGAAAGGTACAGGCTGGAAGAGTGGTCCTGGGAACCACCAGCCCATTATATGCGTGCTCCCAAAGTAGTCAGAGCCTTTAATAGACTCCATCTGGATAAGTCCAAAACTTCAGCCCCCTAAGGAAGTGGTGGGGAGATCTCAGGACCCAAGCATTGAACCCCGATCTGGAAGGTCTTTTGGTGCACCCTTAACCATTGCACCACAGTCGTGCCCTCAATCATGACATCTGACCTACAAACCCACAGCAGCCACACCCCAGGTGCCTGATTGGATGGGTAGGCAGCAGTCTTATTGGATACCTGGACTATATAAAGGCCCCAACAGGAAGCAGAAGCTGTCTGAGTGACAGACCATTGCCTGCTGGTTGCTGCCTAGACTGCCTTGCCTGACCCTATCTTGCTAGCCTGCTGTTTTGCCTGACCCTGCCTTGTTGCCTCCCTCCCTAACCAAACTGACTTGGCCCTGTGGATTGGATCTTTCCGCTATTGACCCCTGGGAGAACTCCAATCATTGCCCTAGACTCCCCCTGAAAGTGATCGACCTCCAGGCCACCCGACCACCCATGCAAACTTGACAACTGCTCTGGACTGCTCCCAGGCCTGCCTTTGCCACCAGACAATCCAGCATCACAACAAAGAACCAGGACCGAACCCATGTGAGTGGGGATGGGGAGAGAAAAACCACTCCAAGAGCTCAGGCTCCAGCCCAAGCCCGAGCCCAAACATCTACTCAGTGATTTTTCATCCCCGGAGCTCAAGCCGAAGTCAGCTGACCTGGGCCAGCTGTGGGATTTTTATCCCTGTGTAGACATACCTTTAGATGCCTTTAATGTGTAGATTGGGTAGTATCCCTTTAAAAAGTTTGAGAGCCTGCTAGTGGGCCTCCCTGTCTTCCTAGTGCAGTAACCACCAGAACCCTGCTAGAGCAACAGTATTTCTGTGTAGTTAGGCCCTGTATATTTGTATAGAGTTAATACGCATTGTTATTTGGAATCTGTGTCCCTGGGGCTTTCTCATATTGTTAACGTTGTGTACAGAGCAAAGACACAACAAGGCCATTGTAAATGGGTGTGCCTATTCTGGAGCGCTGCCTTCTGGTCTCAGGTGGCTTTGCAGCACCCTGCCTCAGTTTCCCTTCACCCAGGAGCTGATCAATTAGTCCACTGATGACTGAGTCATATAACAACACATCTTCTTGAGGATTATTATTAATCTTATTATATATCTTATTAATATACAGTAGCTTCAAGGAGCACAGTCCCTTTTACACCAGTCTCATTCCCTCCTCTTTGAGGTCTATCTTTCTCCTCTGACCTCTGACTTCAAAAGTACGCAACTAAATACAGGATTTCTACCCTCCCTGGCTGCTCCTCACTCTTTCCCCCTTAGTCACAGTAGTTACCCAAGTCCCTCTTCATGGGCCTGTGGTCTCTGGGCTTTCAGGCCACTACCTTCTGAAGGCTTCCCCAAATACTTCTCTCAGGAGCTTGGCCCCAACTACTCAGCTGCTTCCTTCAGCCTCTCAGGAGCTCCTCCCCTACCTTAAGCCACTTCCCTGCTGCTTCTCTGTCTCCAGCAGCACTTTCCTGCTACTCCTGACTGTCTTTTCCCAGGAAACTCTCATTCTCCTGTCCTCTCTTCCTTGCCTTATAAAGCCCAGGTACCTTCCTTTTCAATCAATCAGTAACAGACAATCGGTCACAGCCATACTGAGAAATCTACCTTAAAATATCCACAATCTTCCTCTCCCCTGCCATGGACTACAGTATAGAACTAAAAGTCCTGCATCAAAAAATATCTGTCTCCTGTTTCTTCTCCTTGTCAGGTCTTGATCAGGTCTCGTCTGCTCTACAAGGCATAACTATTTTTGGACTGTAGTATAGCAAAACTATGTTGTAAACAGGTACTCCACCATGATTAATATTGTCGCATAGATGAGCCCTAAGTGTCTGAACTAGTGTCAACTCTACCATGAAGGTCGAACACAGCTTGGGGCAACAGCCAGTTCCTTAAAACCTTGCAGCCCTTTCTGAAGAACTACGCACAAATCTTCTCTGGGCTGGTAATCGTTGCATATGAAAGTCACACATACGTTCTACAGATGGCTGTGGTCATTTGTTCATTAAGAGATACTTTGAGCTTTTTGGTCACATTTTATAATAAGGGTACTTTAATTATAGTACTTATTATTATTGCAATTAATTAATAATTACAATTCTAGTGTAGTTACCTTGTGGGTTTGCTTTTCAAGATGTAATTACCACTGATTCATATAATCTGAAGGTTAACTGATCATTGCCAAAGATTTAACATTCTTGCCCCTTCAGTTAAGATGTGAGAACATAAGAACATAAGACCGGCCATACTGGGTCAGACCAGAGGTCCATCTATCCCAGGATCATGTCTTCTGACAGTGACCAATACCAGGTGCCCCAAAGGGAATGAACACAACAGGTAATCCTCAAGTGATCCATTCCCTGTCGCTCATTCCCAGCTTCTGGCAACAGAGGCTAGGGACACCATCCCTGCCCATCCTGGCTAATAGCCATTGATGGACCTACTATCCTCCATGAATTTATCTAGTTCTTTTTTTAACTCTGTTATAGTCTTGGCCTTCACAACATCCTCTGGTAAAGAGTTCCACAGGTGGACTGTACGTTGTGTGAAGAAATATTTCCTTTTGTTTGTTTTAAACCTGCTGCCTATTAATTGCATTTGGTGGCCCCTAGTTCTTGTGTTATGCGAAGGAGTAAATAACACTTTCTTATTTACTTTCTCCACACCAGTCATGATTTTATAGACCTCTACCATATCCCCCCTTAGTTGTCTCTTTTCCAAGCTGAGAAACTTCTCAGTATACAGAGGAGCCCTTCAAGAAGACATCCCGCTAAACAAAGAAAGTCCAGACTTGAGCCCCGGATATTTCTAAGGTGAAAAAATAAGCAGAAAAAAATGTAACAGAAAGTTCCGATCTTCTCTATGTATCATACAAGAAGCAAAAATCCTTATGCAGAGGTGGATTAAGATTTATTGGGGCCCTGGGCGCAAAGAACTTTTGGGCCCCCACACACCTCTCTCCACAGGACCCTGCTCCCTCTGCTGCATCCTGGCTTCTATGTATGCATGTTGCCTTCCAGACCTTCTCTCTATATTTTTGCTTGCAAAGAGATTCTTTGGTCCCCCAGTATTCTACCAAAGGATCCATTAAAAGTTAGCAGAGGATTATATTATCAGGCAGTTTTTGTGAAATTGTGTTGGTGAGTGGATGTACTTAATTATCAGGTGATGAAATATTGAAAGCGCTTTAGCTTTTCACAATTTTCCCATCAAATCAATGTCTGCTTAACCAGTTCCTCCTATATTAGCCTTTCTTCCCTGCAAGCAGACTACTCAGGTTGGTATAACTTGGAGAAAGAGAAGAAATAGGACATGTACAGGTCTTGGTTTTTTCCATAGATGAGTTACTGTACAGTAAGCAGAGAACAGGCAGTCAGATCATTTAGCTAACAGTTCAAAATAAAAACTCAAAACATGAACAATGACAGTGAAGAGGGGCATTCGAACAGTGGCACAGTGGAAAAGAAAAAGTATTTTTGCTGTTTTAATGACGAATGGTGCAAAGAAAATGCATTCAAAAACTGGCTTCGCAAAATCAACACGGTTACAGCAGAATGCATTCTATGTCATCAAGGGGTTTTGGTGAAATACGAGGGAAGACGAGCGTTGACCAGCCATGCAGAGAACACAAAACACAAGGAATCAGAGAAACAACAGAAAAGAACACCACAAATCAATGGGGTTTTTTTACCCAAAGAGGTTCATCCCAAGAAAATCTGCTGACCATGGCTGAAGTGGGGTAAGTTTACCACAGTATTTCGCACCATTTAAGTTATGCAAGCCAAGACTGTGCAAACAAAATGCTTCCAAGATTTTTACTTGATTCTGAAATTGTGAGAAAAATGTCTTGTGGACAGATGAAAGCAACCAGCATAACAGACCATGTTTGGGTACCAAAATCACAAGAACTTTTGCTTAAGGACTTGGATGGTGCACATATTTTTTCAGTTGGATCCAACAAGGGAAATAAGACATTCTCACTGTATTTTCCACTGAATGCATCTGATGAAGTGAGCTGTAGCTCACGAAAGCTTATGCTCAAATAAATTGGTTTCAGAGTAACAGCCGTGTTAGTCTGTATTCGCAAAAAGAAAAGGAGTACTTGTGGCACCTTAGAGACTAACCAATTTATTTGAGCATAAGCTTTCGTGAGCTACAGCTCACTTCATCAGATGCATATCGTGGAAACTGCAGCAGACTTTATATATACACAGAGAATATGAACCAATACCTCCTCCCACCCCACTGTCCTGCTGGTAATAGCTTATCTAAAGTGATCATCAGGTGGGCCATTTCCAGCACAAATCCAGGTTTTCTCACCCTCCACCCCCCCACACACAAATTCACTCTCCTGCTGGTGATAGCCCATCCAAAGTGACAACTCTTTACACAATGTGCATGACAATCAAGTTGGGCTATTTCCTGCACAAATCCAGGTTTTCTCACATCCCCCCCACCCCCATACACAGATAGCCCATCCAAAGTGACAACTCTTTACACAATGTGCATGACAATCAAGTTGGGCTATTTCCTGCACAAATCCAGGTTTTCTCACATCCTCCCCACCCCCATACACAGAGTTTGTGTGTGTATGGGGGTGGGGGGGATGTGAGAAAACCTGGATTTGTGCAGGAAATAGCCCAACTTGATTGTCATGCACATTGTGTAAAGAGTTGTCACTTTGGATGGGCTATCACCAGCAGGAGAGTGAATTTGTGTGGGGGGGTGGAGGGTGAGAAAACCTGGATTTGTGCTGGAAATGGCCCACCTGATGATCACTTTAGATAAGCTATTACCAGCAGGACAGTGGGGTGGGAGGAGGTATTGGTTCATATTCTCTGTGTATATATAAAGTCTGCTGCAGTTTCCACGATATGCATCTGATGAAGTGAGCTGTAGCTCACGAAAGCTTATGCTCTAATAAATTGGTTAGTCTCTAAGGTGCCACAAGTACTCCTTTTCTTTTTTCAAATAAATTGGTTAGTCTCTAAGGTGCCACTAGTACTCCTTTTCTTTCTGGTAACTATGTGTTATTTCTTTGTGACAGAGGGAATTAAGCATGGCTTGCTTGATTTTTATAATGACAATGACGGGACAAGTGAGGCAATTACAACAGGGGTCTCCAGTATTCTACAGGAGAATGGTCTCAGAATTAACAATGTGTCGTCTTATGTGGCTGACGATGCCTCTGAAGTTTGGGAAACACAGGTCAGCGTATCAGAAACTCAAACAGCTTAATGACCAACTGATACAAGTGGGATGCAAATGTCATGTAATCCACAACTGCCTCAAAAATGGGATGTGAGGGCATTGAGTTTTGATGTAGAAACACTCATTCTCAAAGTATACAGCTCATTTTCCTCCTCAGCCAAGAAGACAGAGTCTCTTATGTCATTTTTCGAGTTTGTTGAAATGGAATACAAAGATGTGCATAGGCACGTACCAACAAGGTGGCTGTCACTTCTGCCCGCTATTGAATGAGTACACAAAGCTGACCAGCATTGAGGGAATACTTCTTGTCAGAGGGGGAAGAAGAATGTATCAAGATTGTGTGGGACGCATTCAGTGAGGAAGAACATGAGTCTCTTCCTCTTTATGTTTACTTTCTGCACAACTAAAGAGAAGAAGAGAAGACAAATGCTATGGAAGATCAGCCCAAGGCATTTTGGGCATCATCTCTCCATCTGACAACATAAAATTCAGAGAGGAAGCAGTTAAGACATTGACATAGTGCACTGAATACCTGGAGAAATGGCAGTGCTCTCACTCAACAACGAAATGAAATGGTCCGATTTTGAGACTCTTGCTACAGCACTCTGCATCGAGATTGACACTGACTTACTGTTTGATAACTACTGTGTTTTACAGCAGTCAAGAGAAGAGATTGTCTCAAAGGGGCAGAAAACAGATCAGAGAGTGGTTGAGGTTTTCAGACAAATCCCATAGAGCGGTGACAGCCAAATGTTAAAATTGCTCTCTTTTGCACTGTCCATTCCTGTATCCAATGCCTACTGCGAGAGAGTTTGATGGCACAATTGTGGAACAAGGACAGAAACAGACTGAGTGATAGCAACGTGAAAGCAGAGCTGCAGGTGCAACTGAACGTCAATATCCTGTGCAGACTTTCATGAGTTCTTAAAAAAGAACCCCGAGTTGCTTAGAGAAGCAAGAGGCCAGCTGAAATACAGATTTAAAAGAAAGGAAGCCAAGAGCAACAACATTCTGCAGGTGACCCAGCTTTACGGTAAAAACATAACATTTAATTATAATTAATTAAGTATTTAAGTATGAAGGTTTAAAGTTTAAAGCTATTCATTGTTGTTGCTCTGTAGCTAGCAAACTAATACTCAAAATAATGGGTAAACATGTAGAAATGTAAAATCGCTTTGAAATAAAATTATCATATTGAGAGTAACATTAGCTAACTAATACATTATTGAGATAACTTAACCCCCCAACCCAGAGCCTGCACCCCCTCCCGCATTCCAATCCCCTGCCCCAGCCTGGTGAAAGTGAGTGAGGGTGGGGGAGAATGAGCAACAGAGGATGGGGGGAAGGAGTGAGCGAGGGTGGGGCCTTGGAGAAGGGGTGGGGCCTCAGGAAAGGGGTAGGGCAGGGCTAGGGTGTTTAGGTTTATGCGATTAGACAGTTGGCAACCCTACTGGGGAGCTCTGGGCCCTCCACCTGGCCTGGGTGGTACACCCCGGGGGCAGGGACACGGGCCGGTGGCTGCTCTTGGGCCTCCCCACCCCCTGCCAAGGGCAAGTGGAGAGTCCAGGGCTCCTCACAGCAACCCAGGCTCCCTGGGAGGCTCTTACCAGGGGCCGGCTCTGACCTCTGGCCTGGCTGGGGGGCCTAAGTGGGAAGAGGAGGAGCAGGGGGCAGGGCCACAGTTCTGGCATATGTCCCCCCCCACACTTCTACCCAGGTTCCAGTGCTCCTGCTATGTCCCCCAAATTGTCCGGGGCCCCATGGGCCCATGTATTAATCCACCACTGCCTTTATGACACAAACACATGGTTTTTTACATCTTCCACCACCTTTATCTCAGCACTGCAGAAAACTGTGACTAGCTAGATAACAGCAATGGCCATGGAGTGAACTCTGTTCTTAATGAGAAGTTAACTTCAAAGCCTAGTTAGAACTATTCAAATGCTAACATTATTTTGGAATGACACGGAGAAGACCTCTGTATAAGCTCGAAAGCTTGTCTCTTTCACCAGCAGAAGTTGGTCCACTAAAAGATATTACCTCATTTACCTTGTCTCTGTGGCTGACACAGCTACAACAAAACTGTAAACATTATTTTGGAATGGCACTCTAGAAACAAACACTTGAGTGAAGCTGAGTGGCTTTAAAAGTAGTC
This sequence comes from Lepidochelys olivacea, assembly GCF_965140295.1. Classification (NCBI taxonomy): domain Eukaryota; kingdom Metazoa; phylum Chordata; order Testudines; family Cheloniidae; genus Lepidochelys; species Lepidochelys olivacea. The sequence continues at coordinate 108,976,603 of NC_140416.1, forward strand.
TTTATCCTTGCCCCCTTGGAAGTGAAATGCCTATTTTAGACATGGGTTTACCAAACTCATTAGACTCTTTTTAGTGTTTTGTCAGGCCACAGCCCAGAAGAGCATCACACCTCTATTTAAGAAATCACCATGAGTTGTATTGATCTTTCTTGCTGTATACTGATCTGAGAGATTGGCATATAATATTTACACATTTTCCTCACTGTTTGCATTTGGCAGGGCTGGCTCCAGCGTTTTTGCCGCCCCAAGCAGCAAAAAAAAAACAAAAAACCTTGCCGCCGAACACGGAGGCGGAGTGATGGTGTGGCCGCTGAATTGCCATCAGCGACCGAAGAAGAGTTCCCTCCCCACCGCCGAATTGCCACCGAGCATGAATCGTGCTCTGACGGAGCAGCCGCCGAATTCCCGCCACCACCGAGGGCGGATTGCCCGACATCCTGCCGCCCCTGTACATTTGCCACCCCAGGCACCTGCTTGGTTTGCTGGTGTCTGGAGCCAGCCCTGGCAGTTGGCAAAAAATGGGTATACTCTAACCTTCTGAAAAAGGAAGTTGCTTCACCTTGTTCTGCCTTTGTTTTCTCTCTCAACCTCTTAATGTCTTGTCTATTTAGATTGTAATATAATAAGAGACAGTCCCTGTCCCAAATATGTGTCTGAACAGTTAGCACAATGTTTGATGTGGCATGCCCTCTAAGCACTACCATAATAAGTAGTAATAACTAGAAAATTATGCATTTACTGACTATACACATACCTTCTACTACACTCTTGTTCTCCTGTTCCTTTTTAATTTTGTTTATTTTTTAATTAAATAACAAAACTAGCTTACATTTATAAAGCATAAATACCAAGGCATTTTACAAACCAAATCCACTCAACAAGATGAACAGCAAGCTGCACAATAGTGGAGGCTGTGGAGATTCTGGTCAAGTATAACAGAGTAGACCCCTGTTCTGAGTGCTGCAGGATCTTTAATGTCAATGCAGAACAGACATCCAAAAGACCCCTGCACAGTAAACTGCATGATTTTCAAGACTGTGTTAACCCAGCTGGAAGCTAGACTTGTGCTTCCCAAGAGTTTACATATTCAGACCTGACACCTACATAATTAAGCTATCCTATTGCCAAGGTGTGAAGGAGAATAGTGACCCTCCCAGCTGACCTGATTACTACAGACAAAGCTCAGCTGTGTCCACACAGTAGATTTTCTCGCAACACAAGCATGAATCATCCATATTTGCGCATCTACTGCCACACTCCCCAACATGTTTGCATCAGTGCATTCTGGGAAAATCTGAACAGCTTTCAGAGGATGTGTCTCAGAGGAACAGAGTGTCCAGAGGATATGCAGGCAAAACCACACACAAGGCAATGCATTCTGGGATGCCCTACAGCACAGAGAGCTGGGAAGAAGGCAGACTGACCAAACCAGTTATACCAGCATAGTTAGGAATCCTGCCCACAGTGCAAAAAACCGTCACCAAACCAGTCACAGGAAGACAGTGTGAATAAATTTGTTAGTCTCTAAGGTGCCACAAGTACTCCTTTTCTTTTTGCGGATACAGACTAACACGGCTGCTACTCTGAAAAGTGTGAAGCTCAACACTCTGGCATGGTCAAAATGCTTTTCACAGCCATGATTGGTTATAACTGAATACTAATCATGTGGCATTGTTAGAGCCAACTATGTTACTAACTGATTACAAACTTGCTTAAAAGTTGCAGTATAGACATGGCTTAACAATGGATATCCCACTTTATAGCCATTTCAGATTATTAGAATTTCCATGCTTTTGTGGGTTTGGATCTTAATATAAATATCAATTAAATTCTTGTTTTTTAAAAATTAGCTGTATCATATGTAGCAGGTATTCACTTTTTGGGAGGGGGAGGAGATGGATTCTTTGACAAAACCTGATCAGACAATAAAACAAATTTGAATTATTCAAAGCTGAACTGAACCATCATAAAGCAGTTCTGCTATAAGGGAACGCTTACTCTAGGGAAATGATTCATTGCTGACAATTTCCTACTGTCAGTAATTAAATCACCATTAAATAAAAAAGAAACCCAGGCAGCTGGGTTAATAATGTCTCAACAATAAACGTGGAGTATAGTTATAAATTGTTTAGTTTATAGCAGTGAAATGCAAAGCTCACAAGTGGCCTGTACTTTGAAGATCACACGAGCAATTTGAACTATGAACTCTGTGACTCATTAAGGCATGACTTTAAAGAAGGGGAAAGGTGATTTCTGTCTTTTCAGAGCCCGTAGTTTCTAAGTGTACAAAATTAAAATGACTTTCAGTCAGTAAAAGTACTTGACATCTAAAATCAAATTTAAAAAGATTGTTTTGATCAGATGAAATGAAAAACTAGGCTCCCCCAAATAGCAAAGAATCCACAATTTTTGTATATTTTGTATAAAGATTGCTAACAATAATGTCCTCTGACATCACCCATATTGGATTAATTCCTGCAGTATGCATTAGGACTAACATTTTAAAACAGACCTATTAAATTAATTATGTCACTTTTTATACTATAAAATATAGGTCTAATCTGCATCTCAAGACCGTGAAATCAGACCTCACTAGGGTCATTCATTATGTCAAAATGCTGCAAATTCAAGGTCTCTGTTGCTCCTCTGCCATATCATGAAGCGGTGTTGGCAGCAGCACATTTTTAGTACTGTAATTTATTAACCTCAGATGTGTTGTACCATGAAAGGAAAGTCACAGAAAGGAGGCATTGAGAAAGTTATAGGTCCACGCATAGTGTCACAGCAGAGAAGTTTCCTGTTGTACTTTTCTTGCATCCCACATTCTGATTATTTTTTTCCTCATGATAATTGCCAAGTCTGACATATTTTGGAGATACGTTTCCTTGTTTGGGGTTTACATTTTAAGGCAGTTTTTAAAACCTCTCCCTCTTGTGGGGAATGATTTTATTGTGCACATTTCAAAGAGACATTTAAAATTTCCCTCAGGATTTATTGTACCTCTCCCTAATTCAGTCAGAGCTCAACATAGCCCTGAATACACAGTTTATAGGCCAGTGTCCTGCCCTGAACACTTGCTATTCAGTAGACTGAGAACTTGTATAACTAGGGCAGCAGCCATGATGTAGGAGGATCTTGTTAGAACGCAGCACTAAGCACTGAGAAAAACACACACTCATTCTCTGGTAACTGTACTCCAGCTCTGCTGCTGCTGAAATAAGCTGTTTTTCATTGTAATGTGTCACTGATCATGTCCTTAATAATGGCCTGACTTTTCCTTTGTGTCTTCTAGGAAAATCACATTTATAAGCCACCTTTGCATTTGACTGTTGGTCTTTTTTCTGCCAGACCAAAAAGAGCATTCCAGAGTCACAAAAGGTCTAACAAGAGTCCTCTGTCTGTGACAACTTGGTACCAGTGATGGCCTAATTTAAAGATGGCTTGGAAACCTAATTTTGTAAGTATTTTATTAGCTATTGTTATTAATCATTTTATTTTTGAAGTGGTCCACTCCAGCCTATTCTCCTCTGCTCCTCTAGACAGCCCTCAAAATACTGTACAATATTATCATTAAAACATGCCAAATGACAAGGACTGAGGTTTCTTCTGCTGTTGTCTGAGTGCATTTATAAGGAAGCAGAGAACAGTAAGACAGAAAAGTGATTTGTATATTTAATTGCCATGATAATATCTCAGAAATGCCCATTTAATGCCTTTCTGCTTTAACATTATTTGTATTATACAATAACAAAAATATTAAATTCCTACTTTATTAGGAGCCTTCAAAAATCCTAATGCTGGCCTTGCTTGGTGCCATTTAGGAGGAGTGGAAGAGAACATGCATTAGTAGTAGCAGGTAGCAATTGAGATACTTGGTTAGAGGGAGTGGAGGATGGGAAAATGGGTAGAATTTCATGCCCTTTACAAGACTAGTATTTTTTAAAATGAGCCCCCAACTCCTAAAGCTGGACCCACTCAATGCCTCTGTCCACTCAGGAAGGGAGCTAGCAGTACTGGTGACAGGAATAGTAACTGTCTGCAAGAAACAGGGGTTGTATCTTTTCCTGGGCTTTGCTTTTATCAAAATCAAGACCCCGTACCCTGAAGACAGCTCTAATAGTTTGTCCAGTAAGGAAGAAAGTTAGTGGTAATGGAGACTGTATATGTGACAGGGAGAATTGGAAATTCATGCCCTTTTGTGGGGTCAGGCCCTGCTCAGTGCCACATTCCTATCAGAATGAATTAGCAGCAAAAAGGACAATAACTATCTGTGTGACAGGGAGAACTGGGTGTTCATGTCTCCTTCTTGGGGAGCAGCAAATGTAGGAGGCTGTATGCCTGTTTTTGGGGTTAGCATTTTAAACCCCACTCTAGATGGATTCCTTATTGGCTGAGTAAAATGAGGCCTGACATTGAACTTGATAACATTTCTCTGTCGGTATGGAATGCAATAACTTTTGGACACTGCATTCAAACAATTCCAAAATGTCAGGGAATGTTATAGGCATCAATGGCCAAAATCCTATTGATTTTGAGGAAAACTGGAAAGGGGGACATGCAGAGCTCCTTCTGTATGATTAGCAAACCCAGCAGTTTCATTCACATTTGTGACAGGTTTCAGAGTGGTTGCCATGTTAGTCTGTATCAGCAAAAACAATGAGGAGTCCTTGTGGCACCTTATGGACTAAATTTATTTGGGCATAAGCTTTCATGGGCTAGAACCCACTTCATCTGATGCATCTGATGAATTGGGTGCTAGCCCAAGGAAGCTTATGCCCAAATAAAATTTGTTAGTCTCTAAGGTGCCACATGGACTCCTCGTTGTATTCTCCTTTGTAACTTTCTAGAGATCAAAGAACTGGTTGACAGCAGCCATCAACACCTTCCAGCATAACAACAGCAACTATGTTCATCATCGCAATAGTTTAAAATGTTAACAGTCTGATTTATCTCCCAAACAGAAAGGGGTAGGGGGAAAAGGAGGGCAGAGGAACAGGGGGCACATGGGAATCCCTGGCACAGGGAGAGAATAAGGTTGGTATGGGGAAGGAGAGGAGAGCCCTTGGCATTAGAGGGAAGGGGGGCCATAGTGCCCTGGCATTTGGCAGAGAGGGGGATGGGGGGGAGACACAGAGTCTCTGTCATCATAGGGAAAGGAGAATAGGAGGCATGGGAGAAGGGGCACAAGGAGCTCTTGCCACGGGGGGCAGGCAAAGGAATGGGCGGGGCACAGAGCCCCTGGCATAAGGGCTGGGGCAGTGATTGCAGGGACGGGTATTAGAGGCGAGCACACAGGGCTTAGGAGGATGAAAGGAGCCCCTGGCGGGTGCAGTAGCTCAGCCTACAGAAGCAAGGAAGCGGGCAGCCCTCTAATACGTATATGGCGGTGACCAGCACCATTTCTGTGCCCTCGGCCACACCAGGGGCCAAAGAGGCCAGCCACCCTGCTCCTCCCCCACTCGACGCACAACCCGGCCCGGCTGTTTCAATGACTCATTCTTTTCTCTCCCGTCCCTACCCCCTTGCTCTCCTTCTCGCGAGCTTTGGCCACTATAGACGCGATGTCCTTTAGAGTGCTGGGGGGAGGGGGGGAAAGGGCGGATTGATTGACCGCAGCGGCAGCCAATAACATAGGCGGATGGCGAGCGGCGAGCTAATGGTGGGGCGAGGGAGGTGCGGCCCGCCGCTGGCTGATTGATCCCAGCCGTGGCGTCGCTCAGTTGGAGCGAGAACATTCTAGAGGTGAGTACGCGGCGCCCATCGCAGGGGCAACCAGCAACCGCCCCCTTCGGCTTCAGTTGTGCCCGCCCCTTTCCCTTCCCAGGTGCCGCCGTTAACGGTGCCCTGATTGTGTCTCCCCCACAGATTGACTGGCGCCGCCGCTGCTGCTGATTCCGCCCGCCCCAGGACGCTCGGACCCGGCGGCTGCGGCGCCCGCCTTCCCTCCGCCCGGATATAAGCGCCTCTCGGCCCCGTTCTCCTTACACACTCGGCTTCGTCGCAGCCCGGGGCGAGCAGCGTTGGGTTTATGTCTTTATTGGACGAAAACGGTGAGTGGCCGCCAAGGGGGTGGCGAGGCGCGATGTGAGGAGAGCGCGTCTGGGGACGTGGGGGAGGATCTACAGGCCGGGGTACCCGGGGTGGGGGCGGCTGATGGGGGTCCGTGCAGCCTCGACGGGAGTGGCTGAGGTACTCCCGTGCGGGGGGAACAGGCGGCGCTGGCTATCCCGGTCGGGTGGTCCCCGTGCGACGAGGCAAAATGGCGACGGTTGGGGCTGCGCCTCGTGATGGGGGGTGGAGGGGAAGCTGTGTGGCGCAGTTAGAAATCCGCAGCGCAGGGGGGGAGGGGGCTGCATTCCAGGGGTTACATCGGGAGGGGCGAGTTGGGGGGGGCGGGGGGGCTGCCTGAGAAACCGCGGAGGCCCCCGCATGCGCAGTTGGAGGGGGTGTCGTCCCCCCCCTTCCTCCCACCCGTTCTGTGAAAGGCTGACTCAGTGCTTAATCGCTGCATTTATGAGTCATCCCAGAGCGGAGTGGGGCGGTTCGGCGGGAGGGAGGCTGGCTGCTCGCTCAGCGCGACGGGCTCGGGGGCGGTGTCGGGAGGTGGGTGGGGGCTTCGGTCGCCAGCAGACAAAAGCAGCGATGTGGATGAGGCCACACGTCTGTCTTCCTTCCCCTGAGGTACCTGGTTCCTCCGTTCCTCTGCAGCCCCGTGTGTAGGCCACATGATGGCTGGCTTTAGATTGGCTGTGGAAAGCACTGCCACGTCTGTTGTGTGGTGTCTGTTTTTTTTATTATTTTTTTTTCCCTTTATAAAGGGCTCTTTCTAGCTGTTCTGGGGCAAAACTAAGTCTGTCGATCAGGTCCTGTAGATCAAGTAGTGTAAGCTGATCCTTGCAATTTACAATACAAAGGACTTGTAAAGATATTAGTTGGTTTTCACTCCAGGGATTTTACAGGCATCCCAGGGGAGAAGAGCTGCTTGTTATATTGGAAAGTGAACACCTAACTGCCCACATCTCCCTAACTCTCTGAGGAAAACAAAGGTAGAGAAACGAAGGGAGCATTATTTATATCAAAACAAGCTAATACAGGGGTTCTCAAACTTTTGTCCTGGTGACCCCTTTTACACAACAAGCCTCTGAATGTGACACCCCCCCCAATAAATTAAATACATTTAGAAGCATTATAAATACTGGAAGCAAAGCAGGGTTTGGGGTGGAGGCTGACAGCTCATGATCCCCCGCCCCCCATGTAACAATCTTGTGATCCTCTGAGGGGTTCTGACCCCCAGTTTGAGAACCCCTGAGCTAATACCTTTGATATGTCCCCTGCTACACCTCAGGGTTCACACTTAGCTGCTTTTTTTGGTCAGCAACTGTAAATGACTTCCAGTTACTACGACTAACTAAATGTTGGGGAAACTGTTGTTCAGTATTGAAAAATACATTCTTGTGCTGTTTTGTTGCTGTTATAGATTGAAGTATTTTGTACATTTCTATCAAAACAAGTTACCTAAACACCTCCACTTGAAGTAGCAGTGTGGTAGCATGTACAGCCATTCTAAAGAGCTGGCAAGAATAAACTTGTCTCAAATGTGGTATCTAAATGGTCAGTCAATATTTAATCACAGTACAGCTTAGAAACTGAATTGTAAATGTATAGCAGAAGTGATGCAATACTAGGGTGCTTCTGAGAAATCAGGGAAGCATTGGGTAAGTTAATGAACATCTATGTACCACAGAAGTAGGAAGCCTAGAAATGCAAAACATCTTAAATATTTGGGGGTGGGGAGGTGGATGTTTTGGTACTACTATGCTGAATCAAAGGTGCAGAAGGAAGTTTCTATAGAAACAAGATGGGGCTGCTACACTTATGAGATCTTATGAGTGGAAGGAAGCACTGGTTAATTTAACAATTTTAGCCGCTTAAGTCCAGGAGAAAAGCAAGCTGTTGGCAAACAACAACACTTTATAGTTATATAGAAGTGACAGTATAGTTTGCTAAACACTACTTATTCATGTTGAAGGTAGGTATTTCACAGCATTCTGGGTGACTAAATACAAATAAGCCACACACTTCACTTTAAAATGAGTCTATTCAGTTACACCATAACCAAGGATTTAAGGGCTGTTTTTTCCTTGCCTCCTTCTTCCAGAGCAGTCAAACTTTCACCCCATGTGACTCTTTCAATAGCAAGGCTGTTCTGTGACCCGTGACAGGGTACTGTGCAAAGGATTGCAGATCCAGCCCTTTGTCATGCCCGCTCATTAGGGGAACAAATTGGAGTGGGCTGGAGGTAACCTGGCCCTAATTGGGGAGACAGACGGCTGCTACCTAATTAGCCTGGGGCTCCATAAAAACCTCAGGGGAAAGCCGGAGGAAAAGAAAATGGTGGAATAGAAGCAGGGAGGTAGCTCTCCCCTCCCACCTGCCTGCAGAGAGTGAATGGTAATTTGTATGTGGTGGGAACAAGCCTGAGAATAAAGTGCACCTGTGGTTACAAAGCCCAGGGTATCAGACTGACTTTAAGCCTAGCAAAAGCCAAAGGGGATCTGCTGCTCATTCCCATCCATCTCATAATATAACATTTCTCTGGTAACCTTTTACATGGAAAACTCATTCTTTAGCTGTGTCTGTGCGCTCTAGTAGGCGAAAAAGGGGGAAACTTGTACCATAACACAAATCAGCATTCTACAGGACAGCAGAAGTTGACAGTCTACAGCTGAGGAACTGCTGCTTTAATGATACAAACTGAGACTACGTAGTCAAATAACTGACTTCATGCATAGGAAATGCTTTTATGTCCAGCAGAAATAAGACTTAGAGAACATAACTAAAATTTCAGATCCAATAACTATTAAACAGTGTCCTTCAGCATGAATATACTTCATGAAAAGTTTTAGACTGAACTTCTTTTTTTAAACACTTGCAGAGCTGTTGCGCAGCCATTGGTACCTGTATTGGGGGAACATAGCATACAAACAAGAACCTTACAGCCTCAGTGGCGAAAACTTTTTCATGTCAGAGACCGAGAACTCTTGCAGTCGTTTATGTCATCCCGTCTTCTCCAGACAGAAGATACCAAAAAGCTGCAATCAAAGATCTCTTCATCTTATTGATAAAGCTACTAATAAGACAAAATGTCTGTCAATGTCAACCGCAGTGTTTCGGATCAGTTCTATCGCTACAAAATGCCCCGTCTGATTGCAAAGGTAACTCTTCCTAAACTCTGGTAATCAGAATATAAGCGCTATTTATATAGAGCTTTTCATCAGTATGTCTCTTGTAGATCATTTTGAGAGAGTCGGTATCATTATCTCTACTTTACAAATAGGAAACCAAGGCAAAATTAAGTGACTTGCCCAAGGTCACTCAGCAGGCCAGTGACAGAGTCTGGAATAGAATCCCAGTGTCCTGTGTTCTGGTCTGCTGCTTTATCCACTATACTACACTACCCCTCTTCCATAAGTAATGATACTGCTTTAAGCAGTGTTTAACTTTGTAAGCATTTCTTAAATGACTTAGACAGTGGTGTGGCATTGACCTTCACATGTATACCTAATTGTGTGAATTTGATTTTTTTTTTCCTCTTAGGTTGAGGGCAAAGGAAATGGAATAAAGACAGTTATAGTCAACATGGTTGACGTTGCAAAGGCGCTTAATCGGCCTCCAACGTGTAAGTAACTCTTAAAGTAACATGAAATTCCCTCATGGCTCTTTTGGTCCCCAAGGATTGCTTGGATAACATATGGTGAAAGCAGGGGGCGGCACTTTTTTAGAGGTTTCATATGCATATTTTACTAGTGCAGCACTGACACAGGCTCCATGGGCCTTAAAGTTTAATAAAGGGAAATATATTATTTCTAGGGTAAAACACTACTTGGGTTGAACTTTTCTCTTAGAAAGACATGACCCAGTACAGCTAAGAACCATAAGAGACATGACCTATTAAGAGTACTGCCAAGCATTGTTAGTGATAGTGAATTATATTTGAAAGATGAGCACTAGTATACAGGTCAGGCCTGGCTGTCAGGATCTTACTGGCAGGCTTTTAAATGTGCCAATTTCTGTCTTTTGAAAGATCCCACCAAATTTTTTGGTTGTGAGCTGGGGGCACAGACCCAGTTTGATGTTAAGAATGACCGTTACATTGTCAATGGATCTCATGAGGCGAATAAGCTGCAAGACATGTTGGATGGATTCATTAAAAAATTTGTTCTCTGTCCTGAGTGTGAGAATCCTGAAACTGATCTGGTGAGCATGCTTAAGTTTTTTCCTATAACCAAACAGGCTTTTCTGGTATTAAAAACACCCACGACTGTCTTATTCTTAGATAATGTGCACGCAAGTGCTAATGCATGCAAGATTGACTACTTCAAGTCAATTTCATGCTGATGCTAGTGTGTAGGTGAAAGTTCATTGTAATATAATTCAACTTCTGAAGTGTTCGTCTGGAAATGTTTCCAGTCTCAAACCCTAAAATTTCAGGATTGAGAAATTTAAAGAATTAGTTATGTAAAAGTTAGCATAACTTCCTTATACAAATTATGATAAACAGCCTGACATGAAAAGTTTATCTGAAATCTCTATTGGCCTCTTTGGATGTTTAAGTTGTGGCATAAAGAAGTAATATCAGAGTTGAAATAAGGTTTTAATTTTGACTTTCCCTCTGGCAGCATGTCAATCCCAAGAAACAAACTATAGGTAACTCTTGCAAAGCCTGTGGCTATCGAGGCATGCTTGACACAAACCATAAACTCTGCACATTCATTCTCAAAAACCCACCCGGTAAGTGTTGCATATTTTTGACTCTCATAAAGGAAGCAATCCACATGCTAAAACATCCTTGTAGCTGAAATAGACTCTAACTTCTACCTCTATGTTGGAGGGGTTAGCCAGTGGGATATGAGGTTGGGTGAAGTTACAGACAAGTTTATTTTTTGTCCTTCACTGAGAAGGACTTAACTGGTTACTCTATGCAAGCAACACTCTGTGGCAGATATCCGGTTGCCTGTCTCAATTTAAGCTTGCTATAATAAAAAAGTCTAACCTATTCCAGTGGTCTCTACTAAATGAGGTCATGTGTTATATAGACTCTAACAACCTATTTGAACTTGCAGATCAGGAAAGTAATATTTGTGTTACCACACACTAGCCAACTTTGTGGGCCAGACTGCTTCCCAGTTAACAATTGTAGGTTAATCTTGCAGGCACCAGATTGATTTATGGGAAGCAAAGTCAAAATGAGTAGTTTTAGCTCTGCATGCTAACTGCTGCTTTTAAATGCCCTACACAGGGCTATAGTGCTTAGTACCAAAACCATTACATGATGGCAGAATGGCTCCATGTCACACTTTCCAAAATAAAGTTTTTTTTTCCCCCTCTGCTCTGGAAGTCTTGCAGAGAGCACTAAAAACAAAGTATGGCTCAGTCTCCCAAGCTGCAACTCTCACTTAGAGGGATTTCAGCACTCTGAGCCTGAGGATGCAAAGGACCAAGGAGACATCACTGTTTCTGCTAATAAGATTAGTGATGGGTACAGGGGTCTTCAGTCTATTTCTAATCTGTGAAAGTGGCTTGACTCAAGTTTTGAGACTTAATATGTACATTTAGATCTCAAAATATAAGTTTGAGTTAACTGCTTCTGCAACTTCAAAAGTGACTTACTATAGTAATTTTGAGGCCATAACTGGTTGGCCATGGCCAGCCAGTTACGGAGACATCTGATAGAGCTTTTGCTAAGCAGACAAAAGCATAACTAGACTAATGGCTGGAAACAAAGCTAGAAAAACTCAAACTGAAAAGCTGCCCTCAACAGAGAGTGACAAACTACTGAATTAGCTTACCAATGACCTCAAGTCCTCTATTTCAAGTATTTAAATCAAGCTTGGATTTAGTCAACTGTGAGGTAGTGACTCTAGTTCAGGAATTACTAGGTGAAATTCTGTGGCCCATACCAGTGGTTCTCAACCAGGCATATGAATCTCTGGGGGATACCTTCCAGAAGGTACATCAGCTCATCTAGATAGTTGCCTAATTTTATAACCGACTCCATTGGAAGAAAGCACTTGCAAAAAGCCATTATATGGCGCTCTAAAATGTCATGCATACAATGACTAGTATAGTTACTATCAGTGTTTCTCAACCTGGAAACTGTAATTTTCAGTAATGTGCTGTGACACTTTCTTGTAAAGTACTTTAAGTGGGATGAAACCTGGGGTACATAAGACAAATCAGCCTCCTGAAAAGGGTACAGTAACCTGGAAAGGTTGAGAACTGTTGGCCTATGCTATGGAGGATGTTGGACAAGAGGAGCATAGTGATCCCTTCTGGCTTTAAACTCTCACCAGGCCCATTCACTGGAGACCTTGTAGATGTGATATGCACACTTCACCAAATCATGGCCCTGATATTTAAAACGGAAGGGGGGAGGAGGAATAGTACTTAATGTGTAAACCTTAAAACTAGGTCTCCAATATCTGTCAAATTGTGGCTGTTGGCTTCCAGCCTTGTTGGACACAAGGGATGTTGTCTTAAGACTAACTTCATCCCATGCTATGTGGGGTCTGCAGTGGTGGCACAATCTTCACATTGAGGGAGAGGTGGCACTATGAAAAGGAGCCTTGGAATACTGAATTAAACTAAAACTTCTTCAAACTAGGTTCTGTAGGAATCTGATACATTTGAAATAGTGCTGACAAATTGTCTCACTAAGTGGAAGTCTTGTTCCCACTTGGAAACAAATTAAAGTATCGAGTCTATTTTCTTCCAGAGAACAGTGATGCTAGTACAGGAAAGAAAGAAAAGGAAAAGAAGAACAGAAAAGGCAAGGATAAAGAGAATGGTTCTGTGTCTAGCAATGAGACACCATTGCCGCCACCACCAGACGAACTTGATGCTCCACGTGCAGTGGTAAGTAGACTTTCCAGAGACTTGTAAAGAACAGTGAGGTTGGCTTATAAATTAGACTTCAAAATTAGAGTCAGGTAACACTTCCACTTATAACTGCTTTCTGAAATGGTGGTGGCTCCCTTTCAGAGCTGCACTGAAAATGAGCCGTATAGGTAGCCCAAGCCATTTATGCTGGCTTTAGTGATGGTAGGTCCTTACCATCCCATGATACTGAAGCATTCTTCCTTCCTGTTTGTTTGGATCTCAAACTGTTAGGGGGGTGGGAGGGAGTCTCGTATCCCATCCCCAGCTCTGCAGTTTAATCCATGAAGTGGTTAATGGAATTAGTCTACCACTAGACCTACTTTCTGTGGGGTGGGGGCAAGCTGGAAATATGGCTAAAATACTAAGCTCAGTATTAGCTTTTTTTCTGTAGGTAACTGCTATAGGACCATAGGGTTGCCCCTCACTGGAAGTTATTCATGAGGCATCCCTATGAATTTGAGTACTCCCCATCCCCCCATCAAAACTACAGATTCACAGTAGAATACCTTGGAATGGCATTAGTATTTAATATGCCCATAAGCAGAGCATCACTTGCCCTTAAGAGCTCATTAACTCTGTGTGAATGCTCTTCTTCAGGAGGATGATGATGATGACTGGGGTGAAGACACAACTGAAGAAGCCCAGAGGCGCAGAATGGATGAAATCAGTGATCATGCAAAGAACCTCACACTTAGTGATGACCTAGAAAGAACAGTAGAAGAGCGAGTCAACATATTATTTGACTTTGTTAAGGTAAAACTGCAGTTCCTCTTCTAAAACATTAGCTCAAAACCATACTTGATGTCATTATAGTAAACCGTTCTAAGGTGAAAAAAGGAGTTCTTGTGGCACCTTAGTCGAACAAATTTATTTGAGCATGCATCCGATGAAGTGAGCTGTAGCTCATGAAAGCTTATCGGATGCATGCTCAAATAAATTTGTTAGACTAAGGTGCCACAAGTACACTTTTTTTTTTCTTTTTATGGATACAGACTAACACGGCTGCTACTCTGAAACTTGTTCTAACTGTAACCTGGTGGGGGGAAGGGAGAGTGACTAGAAGTACAGGCTTGTTAGCATTGGAGTTGTGACTAATTTCTCATCTGCAGAAAAAGAAGGAAGAAGGTGTCATTGAGACTTCTGACAAAGATATTGTAGCAGAAGCGGAGAGACTGGATGTAAAGGCTATGGGCCCTCTAGTTTTGACTGAAGTCCTCTTTGATGAGAAGATTCGAGAACAGATAAAGAGATATAGACGCCATTTCCTACGTGTAAGCTTTTTAATCTCCAACAGTTTTACTGGCCTCCATATATAAAGTCTGACACTTTAGTGGCTTTTAGGAGCAACAACTACTTAAATGAAGCTCTGAAAACTGGTAGAACAAAAGTCTACAACAGAAAACTCATTCTCTTGTCCCTAAACTCTGCAAACCAGTGGTTCTCAAACTGCATTAAGACCCCAAACGGGTTGTGACCCTGTTTTTAATGTGGTTGCCACAGCTGATAGACTTAGTGGGGTTCAGGGATGACCTCCAAGCCCTGCCACCCTGGGCAGCCGGGCTCAGGTTACAGCACCTTGGCTGAAGTATATTGTACAGAAGGCTTGAACTTAGAAGATTAGCGTCTTACCTGCCCACAAAGAAACTAATATTGACAATTGTATGGCTTTATTACAGTTCTGCCACAACAACAAGAAAGCTCAGAGATACCTTCTTCATGGCTTGGAGTGTGTGGTAGCCATGCATCAATCTCAGCTTATTTCTAAAATTCCACATATCTTGAAGGAAATGTATGATGCTGATCTTCTGGAAGAAGAGGTCATCCTTAGCTGGGCAGAAAAGGTACTTGGATAGTTCCACTATTAGGTGGACACGGTACTATATCACAGTTTCTGAGGTTTGCGGGGGGGGGGAGTATGGTGTGATGTGGTCTCTTCATATAGTGTTGTACAGTGCATGTCTCCTGAAAGTGTAGACTGATTAAGGTGGTGGTTTTTTGTGGGGTGTGGTGTGTGTGTGTGGTTTGTGTTTTTTTTGTTTTTTTTCAGGGTGGCTGGGCTTGGCTTTGAGTTTCTGAGAAGTCCTTATAGAACCAGTATCACTCCTCTGGCTAATATGTAACTTTTTTCAGTCCTCATAGCAGCTTCTGCACTAGAGGTTTTTAAAATACTCTTCCTTTCTTGTAGGCCTCTAAGAAGTATGTCTCAAAAGAGCTTGCTAAAGAAATCCGCATCAAAGCAGAACCCTTTATCAAATGGCTGAAGGAAGCTGAGGAAGAGTCCTCTGGTAACGAAGAAGAGGATGAAGATGAAAATATTGAGGTAAGAAGATTGGTTTGTGTGTCCATCCATTGTTCTTCTCCCTCCTCCCCCCCCTCCCCCCCGTTCATTCTTCTTGGGCCTGCATGCCTAGGTGTGGCCTAAGACTAGCTTTTCCTCTGAGGCATATGGCTAAAACCCCACTACTATTTGTGGGGGAGTTCCCCAGTCCACATAATCGTCCTTTCCCTCTGTACACCCTTGGATTCCTCCACAGGCTCCTGTCTTCCCCTAATAAAGACAGGATAAAAACTTCACCAGCTAGGACAATGAGTAGTCTTTTTTCCATTTTAAGCTTCCAAGGTCTAGATGGTTACCTTGTGAGCAACACAGGATGCTCATAGTGTCAGCCTTTTAAAATAAGGACTTCTAGTACAAGCAATGAAGGTTGAATTTAAAGAGCAAATTGTCTAGCCTCTGCTGAGGATGCAAACCTCTGTTAATATATGGTGCACCATTACAGAACCAAGGTAAAATGTCTTGTGAGCTGGTAAAATAACATGACAGTTCTTTGCATGTCACATTTAGCATGTCTCCCTACATCAGTAAGACAAACTTAACTACCTTTTGAGTAATGGGGGTGTGGTGACTAGTAGAACCAAACAATTTGGAATAGCTTTTAGAAGAGGATTCCTGACACAGTGCTCTGACTATGGTTTCAGATATGCTGTTATGCCACAAGGAGACAAGTCTCCCTAAAATGAATTACCTCCATACAGGCTGTGTACATATCTTATACCTTAGCTAAACTTACTTCATTAAGTAGATAGAGGGTGTCAGCATCATTATGGAAGATTGTCAATGGATGTCCTTAAACACTAAATGTCTTGTCTCACTAGGTGGTGTATTCCAAGACTGCCAGTGTACCTAAAGTTGAAACTGTGAAGCCTGTAAACAAGAAAGATGATGACATAGATATCGATGCCATTTAAGTGATGTGACCTAGCTTCCAGTGTAATACTGAAAACTGTTCTGCATTTTTCTTCCAGAAGTGCAACATGTACATGCACAAGCTGAAATGGCTTAATATTATGCTAGTTAATACTCAAATGTCTCTTACTGTGACTGGTCTTGTGTAACTATAAGCCGAACACCAAGGAGTCTACACATGAGTGAACCAATCTAGTTTGTTAATGGCATGTTTCTTTTTAAAGTTGTGTTGGACACAAATACTTGGAACACATTTATACTGCTGTGGGAATAAAGGATTTGGTTTTGGTCAGCCTAAAGAGTTATGTTCACCTTGGAGTGAGACCAGCTTAACAGGTGTCTGTTTGCTGGCAATGGTATTCTGCTCCTGTCTAGGAGGGAACAGAAAGCTGCTCTGAGGAAAATAGATCCCTGGTAGAGAAACCAGTATGCAATTTTTCTAAACTTGAGTGTCTCTAGCAAGCTCAAAGAGCAGCAAGAGACACTAGTGACTGGGTTTCAACTGGCAGACAAAGCTAGTCTAGCATTCATATGGTCATAGGGCTAAAATTTGTGTGATTAAAAAATATATATACCTCTTCATCTAGCATCCATATTTTTGGCCGACCATATTTGGTGCTGACTATTTCAGACTGCCTTTGATAAACAGCTCAAAAATTGCAAGAGGGAAGATCAAGACTTGCTCCAAAAGTCATCTTTATTCCATTCTAGTGTCCAGAGTTGATTGTAAATATCACACTTATTTTAAGTGAGGTGTCATTCTTACTACCACTGTGACAAAATAGCCAAATCAAAATCTTATTGAAGTAGAAGAAATATCTAAATTCCTACTCTAGCTATAATTCAAATGTCCTTTTTGCCAAGAGCAATACATACTTTTTTTTCTTACAAGTTAAAAATCAACTGAGGGAAAAGTGGTTGAAGATTAACTTAAAATTGGGGTGAGGAAAGGAATGGTCCGAGCAAAAACAACTTTGGAGACTAATTTTTGCTTCATGCAGTGTAAAGACTAAAGTAACTTAATTATTTCTCTAAACATACCCAGCCTTTGCTGTAGTAAACTTCAAGGTTGATCTCAGACAAAAGGCCAAAACTTCAACAAAAGCAGTTTTCTTAAGCTAGGAAAACAGTGGTTTTCAACATGTGGTCTGTAGACTGACATAAGGGATCTGTGAAAGGTGACTTATGGAAATAAAGTTTCAGATGCTAGAGAAGGCTGTTTTTTCTGATGAGTCAAAAGTATGTGACTATCGCCACCTACAGTTCACAATTCAGTGTTCATCTACAAGTTTATACCCTTCTCATGCTGTGTCAAATGCTGAGCTGAACATCTTAAACATTAATAGTTGAACTCTATACTCGGTTTTCAGTCTAACTTCTAGACTAGGTGACATACTGAATTTCCAAAGGAGTCCACACCTCCATTTGAAATTTTGTAGGGGTCTGCAAGTGAAAGGCTAAGACAAGAACCATCCCCCCCACCTCAAGTAGAGGGGTTTTTTTTCCTATTATCAAAGGCTAAGTTAAGCTTTCGTGTAATTACATCTATACATAGGTGTTGCTCAGCTCTTTGTGTGGCTTTTAGCTTTGCATAGAACAAACTTAAAGGAGTAAGTCTAAAGCTATTGATGAGAAATTGAAAAGCCCTGCCCCCTTTGGAGGAATTCTATATCTGATTCTTCAGTAGAGGTGGCCTTGTCCAAGTTCCTGTTTTAGTCACTAGTGGCGTATGCAAAAGGTCAGATAAGTAGCATGGCTTCTGGGTTATGTCTCACCAATATTGGGGTTCTTAGCACCTGTTATGTAGACAGGCTATTAAAAATTCTACTGGCTTTGGAATGGAGAAAAGTCTGGATTTTTAAATCTCTCTAGTTTTGGTTTTAATATAATGTGTGGCTGAGATTTGTAGGGATGCCCTTGTGGAAGAAAAACAGTCTTCACTCTTAGGTTGTTTGTAACAAGTCAGAGACTGTTTATTCTCAAGCAGTTGCAAAGGGGAGAGTGCACAAACAGGGATTCCCCTTTCCTAGGCAGGTCGCTGCCAGATAAACAGTTAGGGCAAGCATTTATACCTTTTGTTGCATACAATAATCAACAGCCCTGTCTTTATTTTAATACATATTCCTTCCTGATCTCTGTCTTTTCTAAGCAGTTCCTCCTAGTCTGCATTCCATTCTTATCTGACACAAGCTCAAAACAGCATCTCTTACAATTTTCCCACTCGCCCAGGCTGTGCTTCAAAGTCTGGTGTTATTAGAGTTAGTTAGCCTGACTCTTGCTCTATTCCTAAAATGTCTGCATTCAAGTTCCCTTTTTCCACTTCCAGCACAACTATCAGTCTTAAACCTCCATTTTCATCAAACCTTATATTGCTGATTCTAGATCAAATGGTTCAGCCTCATGGGTTTTGGTTGGATGCAACGACAATGCATAGTTAGTATGAACATAAAAGGTGGTGTTATTACATCCTTTACAACAACCTAATCCTAAACTGAACAACCATGAAAGCATTAACATTCCCTTTGTAATATGATGGGGTTGTATAGCCTTAGTCACAAAACACAATACATAGACACTCTATAGGCTGTATGAAAGGCATACTTTTCAATTGGATATATATTTTGAAGCATATGAATTTGACTTTGTAATTCAGAGATTTCTCAGTCCTCGGGTAGGAGTGAAAGCAAATTTTGGAACCAGTCAGGTACTAAGGCAGTCCAATTAAAAGATATCTGAAACCTAAGGGCTGATTGTAGGATTCTATCCACAGGCCCATAAATAATGTTTGCCTGCAGCAGTGGTGAGATTAAAATGTATGTCTTGCAAAGTGGTGGTCTTAACATACAGCTGTCATTAGCTTGGAAAAGCAGCTGTCCTGTCAGGGAAGTTCCTTGTCCCATACCCTCCCTACAAACATAATGAACAGTGACAGCTTCCCCTGGCTTCAGTTTTCATACACACTGAAGCTGTGTGGGTTCTGAAGGCCAGAGTGTCTATTGACTCCCTATCCAAATGTCAGGTGTTATTCCAGGAGCACTGACTATAAATCAGGCATACCAGGTAGTTTAATTTCCCAAATGTCTCGGTGAATTATCCAATCCCACATCCATCCTCCCCATAGACGTGGCAGGATTCAGTATGTGGGAGCCCACATCCCTCCAACTGGTCCATGTGCTTGGAAGGAGCACTGCGAACATCTGCACTTCCACCCAGAAAATCTCCAAGTATGTCTCCGTAGCCACAGATCAGATGATACTCCTGAAGTATCTGTAAGGGAAGTGGGCCAAGCCTGATGCACAAGATCACTCTGAATGGCCATGAGCTGGTCATTCAGGAAATCCTGAATTTCTGAACAAGCCGGATCCCACTGTAATGCCTTTGCAGCCTCAGTGATATTTAATACCATCGTCAGAAGTTTCTGGGTCACTGAACTAAGGACGGAGATAACATGTAATTCATCGACTCCAGCCTGTACCTCAGTTAACTGCTCCAATAATAAGACCTGTGGCTTTTTCCAATTGTCCTAATTTTTCTTCATGTTGTTGGCCTTATAAATATTCCAAATTGCAGCTGCACTATTAGCACCATCCCATAGGTGTCCAGTCAAGTCCTTCTTCGTTCTAGAGGAAACCCAGGCCTTTTGCTGTGCTATCTTAATGGCAGCCCCTTTTGAGCAATTAGGATATGTAAAGGTGACCTGAAAACTGGATACAGGCAGCATGAATTTTATAGTCTCTAGTGTAGTATTAATCACAGTCCATCAATAGCCTAACACATCTCTCTTTGATGAAGTACCATACCATATCTGTTGGCTTAACACTTTCATTTATTTCCAAGAGGCATTAGCATTAATAGCATAGGAAGGGGTATACTGCAATATGGTGCAGGTTAAATTATTAGTTACTGGGATTATTTCAATGCAGATAAAATTTCCAGTGGCAGAACAGACTCTTTGAGTGTACGTTTGATTATTCACTAATTGGGTGACCAAATAACAGTAAGGGCCTCTTTCATCTAACATACTGCAGACTCCAGGAACGGCCGTCATATCTACCTCACTATAGAATCCATTAATCTCAATTTCCAATTCTTGGGGCTCATTTGTAGTGATATATATTTCTATCATCACCAACCCATTTGTTTTCCACTCAATTATTCGCTCATATGACTTATTCTGAACTTTAAAAAATACATTTTCTGAACAAAATTTCAGTAAATTACTAAGATTTGAAAGTCTTGGCCATTGGGTTTCATTAGAATATACAGTATTGTCTGTATTTGGGTAAATTACAGGGGTGGTGGCAAAGGTGGAGGGGATGGTGGGGATAATGTTCATGGCAGCAAGGCATCTTTGGTATTTGTCATCAGGAAGCCATTTAGGGAGGGCAGTATGTTCTGATGGTACTTGTCCGTAAGCACAAAGCCCAGACCCTGGGAAAAAAATCCAAACCACCACTCAACTCCAAATTCCCAAGAATGGTCCTCGCAGTTCCCTCCCTGCCAATACACAATACTCCGTTTCCTCCACCAGGGCCAATTGTTAATGTCCTTTGTCATCAGGAATTTCTGGACCTCGGTGGTTTCAGCAGAGCGAGTGTTCCTTCTTCTCTCTTGGAACAGTTGTGGTTTAGCATTATGCAGGGGAGAGGTTACTAGCACATCACCCTGTAATAATTTGGTTCTAGTGAAATCCTAATGCATGATAGTTCTGTCAGTGGACATGGGAGAGGTTACTAGCACTTCACCTTGTCCTTTTCTCCTGCTGTCCAGAAGGAACAGCAGCACCAGAAGGAGAGAGAGACCGATCATCAGTCGGAGAGTCATCTCGAGGTGGAGGGGCCTTTTTGCAGTGAGAAGCATGGGTCCAGACAATCAGTCCTTGGCACTTCACAGCGGTGTTGGTAGTTAACAGGTTTTTTGGTAAGGGCCTTTCAAGTGCAGGGTCAGGGCCGTCTTTAGCTGATGAACCTTTATGTAGACCCAGTCTCTTGCTTCCAATTAGTGGCAGGGTTACTCAAGATCCTTGGGTAGTGCTTCTTTCACCTGTGTATAAAGAGACCTAACGCATTTCATTAGAGCCTAACAATAATTAAGCATTGTGTCATCCATTAAATGAATGTCCATCTGGGCGAGGGTCAGTGAGGGTACGCGAGCAAAGGGGGGATGATTGCTGTAGTTAAACGAGACTAGTTTGCACCGGATTTTTCCTCTGTGGCCCAGCACTACTGCCAACAATGTACGACCTGCCAGCAGCACAATGTTGGTAAGGCTGTTAAAGTTAGACAGTCAGTGCGTCCCCCTCCCTGGGGACCTTTTGTAAATATTCAGATTGATTTTATTCAAATGTCTAAATGTTGTAATTATGAGTATGTGTTGTTTTAGTTGATGTATTTTCAAACTAGGTTGAGGCCTTCCCTTGCAGAAGGGCAGATGCCAAGACTGTTGTGAAAATTTTGCTTAAGGATTTTTATACCAAGGTTTGACATACCTGTTGGTATCAACAGTGATCGGGGTACTCATTTTACTGGACATATAAAAGAATTATGTGCAGCCTTGCAGATCCAACACAACCCCATTGTCCCCACCACACGCAGTCTGCTGGGATAGTGGAACGTCAGAATGGGATCCTGAAAAATAAACTGGCTAAGATCTGTGCGGAGACAAACTTAAATTGGCCAGATACCTTTCCACAAGACAAAACACCACAAGGACATAGAACACAAAACACGTCTATTGTGCCAGTAAACGCATGGTATGTTGGATTGCTCTTTAGCTGGCATCAGCTTTCTCTGATTTTCTGAAAAACTGCCAGAAGCTACATTGGATGCCCTGTCAGGATCTCAAGAGGGCTGAAAAACGAAAGAACATATTTCTACCCCTTCTGGGGCAATCAGTCATTGCTTAAAATCTTACTTTCTTATACAAATACCCTTGCAGATTGCAGGCAAAACAGAGGAATTACCCCCATATTTTCTGTGTTTGTTTCATAGGCAGGCCAGGTTTCAGTGGCTCTTATCTTTATCAGTTAAGTACTTTGCATAAACACAGATGTTTTCTGGATTGCTTTTGGATCCAGAGCCAGTCACAGATTAAAACTTTTACTTAAAAGGGACACAGTTAACTTTTACCAGAGTTCTGATTGCCTTTTACTTATAACTCCTGCTTTCAAAACACACAGCGATCTGAAAAGGAAACACCACCTATTGTAGCCACTTGGAGCGTAATAGGATTTTAATTAAGTAGCATTGTATATTTACATTCCTTTCACCTCTTCTACAATATACACTGCACATGTTCTTGTCCTTAACATCCCCTGTATACATTTTGGGCGGTTAAATTCCAACAGACACCCCGTATGTTCTTTTAGCTAATCTGACTAAAATATTCATAGCCAAATGATTTCAATCAAATAGTCTTTTTGCATGGATTTATTTACAGACATTTCTTTGGGAAAAGGGCCCATTTTTCCTTCAGAATGGCTGCAAAGAAACCAAGAATTATTTTCTTTTTAGCGTTTTTACAAAATCCAACTGATAATTCCCTCCAACAACTACAGAGTTAACTTTTCACTCTCGTTCCTTTAATCACTTGCTTATTCTCCCAAAACGATACGCTATCAACTCAGATTTTTACCATTCAGATTATTGTTGTAGGGGTTTAAATTTCCCATGCCTATATTTACTGCTTTCCCTTAGTCCTTCCACCATGCCCCTCAGGGCTTCCAACCAGTTTTCCATTTTTTTTTTCCTCTGCCTGCCTGTCTGCTTGTCTGGGCCCCATCTTTTTTTCCTTGCTGCACCATCCCTTTCCCTGGGCACAGGCTT
Source organism: Lepidochelys olivacea (assembly GCF_965140295.1). NCBI lineage: Eukaryota > Metazoa > Chordata > Testudines > Cheloniidae > Lepidochelys > Lepidochelys olivacea. The sequence goes on from NC_140416.1 coordinate 108,999,613, forward strand.
TGTTCCACTACCAATTTAGCAAGGTGGGTGGGCTCCTCAACCAGCCCGCACCCCTCCTGGTCTCTCTCCTTAAACATTCTCACTCACAAGGGCTACCCAAGTCCTCCCCCGTAAGGCTTGCCACCTGGACAGAATGCACAGCCAATTGGTGTTTTAACTGTTCAATTTTTCCTAGCTGTCAGGTACACATCTCTTCCCTTTTCCCCAGCTCCTCTTATTGCCCAGTCCTGCTACGACCGGGAGTAGACCCACCTGCACCCTTTCCCCGTAGACCAGGGTGGAGAGAGGAATGCTAAACCTCTCTCTGGTTCTCAAGCATACTGCGACTGAGAGTGGGGCTCACCTTTAATTATGCAATCCTCAACATAAAATACCACCAGTGCTAGGCAAACTAACGTGAAATGTCAAGGGCAAAACAGAGAGCTGGTGTGCGCTCTGCGGCACTCCTCCCCCCCACCCCCCCCACGCACAATTCTCCACCAAAACTGTGACAGATTTCCGTTACCAATCTCCTTGTGCCTCAGTTGATCAGGCTAAGACCGCAGGATCATAGGGGTGGAGATGAAGAGAACACACCGTATCACTACATTTTAAAGCTTCATTAATAAAATAATAAAAAACAGTGGTGAGTGCGGGAACTGCTTTCACGTCACTCAAAGGAAGGAAGAAGCATTAGTGCTCAAACCGTGACCCACTTTCATACTCACAAACATGCTACCCGGGCTGGCCAGGCCCGGGGGTAGGAGAGACAGAGAGAGAGGTGGACGGGAGGTTATCCTATGGACAGGTTGTCCAGAGATACACTGCAAAAATCTCCAACTTGCTTCCGCTCTTGGGAGGGATTTTTTACGCCCTGGGGTCTCTTGGGGTGTCCCTTTCAGAGACCTTTGCTTGGTATTCCAGTCCAGGCTGGCTGCCAGTGGCTTCTTCAGCATCCCCAAACCACACCAGCTCCAGGGTCGCAAAGGCAGACTGTTGGGTCTCACTGGGTGGCCAACCTTTGCAAATGTAATCTCAGTCCTGCAACTTGTTTTGCCTTTGTTTTGCCTCTGTCTATATTTTTCACAGCCAGCTGAGGCTGAAAGCGGTTTGTGTGTGTGTGTGTGTACTTGGCATGGTCTGTGTTGATTCTTGACCTTGAACGCAGAGCAGCTTTCTCTTTATCTCTAGGTCAAGCTGACTTTTCATATTATTGTTCCATGGGTTTAAATTAATATAATGTGTGGCTCAGATTTGTAGGGATGCCCTCAATTCTAGATCTTCCCTGATTTTGAGATAAGATCTAGTTCAGTATGAAAAACTATCTCCCCCTGCATTTGAGACTCCTTGGTCATCTCCACCTGGAGTAATTCCAAATTTGAGACACCCTGTCTCCCCACCAAGGCTCATGCCCCAGAATACCACTCTCCCAATTTCAGATGTACATGCATACACACAAGCATCTTCCCTCTGAGGTATCAATCCCTACTATCGTCTGTTAAGCATTTAAGTGGTTTCATTCATCCTAGCACAGAAACTATGTAATGGTAATGGCTATGGTAATTTGTTGGAATTCCATGAAATATCCTTCATTCCAATGAGCACACAACTATGGATCATATTCAAAGATATGCAGTAGCAAATAGGATAAATGTTGGTATTTCAGAAAACTGTCAAATAGCTGCACAATCACAGAGCATTGCATGCAATGACTGGGGCAGCTCAGACATGTCGGAACCATTGTTTCAGGTTGTTCATGGACTCAGATGAACAAGTTTACATTGGTTTGCAAGGTTATCTTTATAACCATAAGGCAGGGGTGGGGAACCTACGGCCCCCAGGCCAGATCCGGCCTGTTGCTTAATTTCATCCGGCCCACAGCAAGTATTTCTAAAAACACAGACCTATGACAGTAGCCTATGGTGGGTGGAGACAGCGGAGGAGATGAGGAGGGAGGTGAGCGGCAGGCAGTGGCTGTAACTGCAACACTGGGGCAAGGCAGAGCCTCCAGCCACTCTCGTGTGTTATGACCTCACAACGGCTGGCCCTGGAGCCCGGCAGCGTGTTCCTCAGCCCGTGCGTGCTTCCAGCGCTCTAGTGCGGAGCAGCCAGTAGCATCCCCAAGCCGCGCACATGTGCATGCCTATGGTGGTGGTTGGGTTGCAAGAGTTGGGTGAAAAACTGCTATCTGACTTAATTTGCAACCTCCACCATCACACTAAAAAAGCGGGTGAGTTGAACGTTTTATATTTCTCTCTCAAACAAAGCTTAAATTAAGTTGCTTTTTACTTGTGTGTGGCCCGCGATTGATTTTTAATGTGGGTCAATGACCCGTGATAGAAAAAAGGTTCCCCACCCCTGCCATAAGGGGTAAAAACTTCCTTTGTTAAAGAAAAAAAAAGAGATTGAGTACAACTCCACAGTCAATTCTGCAGTTGCAACAACAAAGGTGCTGGCAGTCAACCTACTATGTTCAAGTTTATATTATGCAAGAGATCCTAAGTTTATGCGCTTAAAATGGTAGTGGATGGTAGTGGAAAACAGCTGAACTCATTGCCCTCTGTGCTTCAGAAGCAGGACATATCCCGCCCAACCTCTTGTGGCCCTTTGCTTGCTGGAGAAGGTACTTGACTAGAAGAGCTTGAAAATCCACCTCTTGTTTATTCTCTCTGCCCACTCAGCCTGTTACGTGGCTGACCATCTCCCTGCAGCACAATCATCTCCTTCCCCTCCAGTCTTCTGCCCTGCAAAGATACGAGGCAGTCATTCTATACTGGCAACCCTGGTAAATAGGGTTTAGGAGGGAAAGCGAAGAGAAAAGTAGATAGAAAGTAAAACTGAAATGATGAATACAGGAAGGAAAGAAGGTGGGATTATTTCATCTTTAACCACAGATCATTGTACTGGAATGACAGCAATATACAAGACAACTATATTGCTAAATTACAACATATCTGATTAGGTTCAGATTTATTATTCGCCAAGCAAACCACTGTTCAGCCCTTCTGCTCATTTGTCTCAGTATTTCCTCATTTTTTATAGACCTTTTGTCCATTAAGGATTGAGTCTTTTAAGTAAGATATACAAATCTTGTGCAGGCAATCTCACTAAATAGCCTAGAAAAGGTAGCTTAACTTCCATTGATCCTTTCAAAGAGTGCCACTTCTTCTATGCGTGAGCACGTGCTCTCTCTCTCTCAGAGCACTATCTGTTATCACATTAATGAGCATTTCACAATAGGGATTCTCTCTGCCTGGCTGGAATGCAGTTTGGAAAATCAAAATTCATAGACAATACAGGCCTCTTGTTGCAGTGGCAGAGGAGCTGTTGTGGAGCTGATTACTTCTGCAGGTCTCTGTCTCTGCCACTATGTAGACTGCTGTAATCTATGCTGGCTGGCCATGATTCCCAAAGGGACCATATGCCAACTGGAGATAGCCAGAGCCAGCTGGGGATAGGAGCTGGCAATGTCCACTGGGGAAAGGAGGGCAGTCTCTGCCCATTTTGCGCTGCCTGAGCACTAGAATAAGCCAGAGCATCCCGCCCAACATCCAGCATACCACTATACCATATACATTTCATGTCAGAGAGCAAGACTGGGACCAAACATAATACATAATAAAACAAAGAAATCAGTGATAATTAATCCCTAGCCACAAAAGTGTCAAGCCACAGGAGATCCCTCGTGCAGTCCGTAATTGTTTTACATAGGAGTTGTACACGTTGGGAGTGATGGGGTCACTTCTTCCTGTGACAAACTCTCTGGATGGGACATTGGTGGGGAAGATAAGAACCTTGCAGTTTCCCACCGATCGTCTCACCAGGATGGCGGGTTCAGCTTCATTGTCCACCAAAACAGGCAATGTTCAGGGTCCAAACCCTTGTGGATCTTGGAGACCTGCTGGCGGTGCAGGAGCCATTGTGCCTTCTACACAGTTCTTCCAGCTCACTGGCAGTATGGCCTCAATGGAGCAATGAAACCAGGGCTTCCCTGCCACTGCACCTCTACCCCAACATTGCAAAAGCTAGAGCACCCTCAGTCTGTATTACTTTCTTAGTGGATTTTCTGCTGTGGATAGAATGATGAACTGAGCCTCAGACTCACGCTGGGTCCTTCACCAGGGTGCGGGGCTGAAAACGTAGGTGCTACGTCTATCTGCACAATAAGGGTGAGAGCTGTATGCAGAGGATCCCCTCTGCTTGTGGGTCCCCGAGGAATCTGTTGCTCTTGGAGGGTCCAGATTCTCAATAGCCATAATTTGATGTGGTTTCACAGAAACCAGTGAAGCTATATTGAGGATCTGGCACTAGGACTTCATTAGGAGGTTTCTGTTTGAAGCAAGTTTACCTGTTGTTTGTCAGAGCCCTGTGATGTGATAAATATTCAGCTGTCGTATTTTTGTTTTCTTTGAATACTGAAGTCCTTGTCATCTTCCGAATCACTCTTAACTGGATTAGACTCATTAAATCTTTACAAAAATGGGGTACAACTGATTTACAGTCAAGTTATCCTGTCCTCTTATTTCCTGGCCCCCAATAAGTGACACGTATGCATCTTTTCATGTAGGCACTGGTGTTTCCATCCCCGAGTCTATCTCATAGAATGATCTGGGGGCCAATGCCACCTCCCGATTGATTTGAGCTGCCACTTTGTTCTTGTATCTTTAGGGAAGGTGGAAATCTGAGATTTAAAAGATTCCTCAAGTCTTTGAAATTTATCACTACTGCATAATAAACTAATGAATAAATCTTCAAAAGACAACTCAGCATTTAGATGCTGTATGGGCCCAAAGCTTCAAAGAAACTTCTGACAACTGGAAAGGAAATACTGGCTGTGCAATGATTTCCTTCATTTCTGAGCCAGCATAGTCCCTCTGATTTAATACCCAGGATGAATGCTTTCATTTTGCTGGTAGACAGGTCTTTCTGCAGCTCCCACATCCATTAATCTTGGCTTTATAAATCTTGAACATCTTCCTGCAGTCTGGAGCTTTAATTCACCTTGACAACTTCCATCAGTGGCCCCCTTGTCATCCAACAAGACAGGGAGTTTCTCAGGAGACAGGTTTGCCTGGTACTGTGTGATAGCAGCGTGAACAGCTGAAAAAGACTGACAAGTTTGTGCTGGGGCTTGAAATCATTTCTGTTGTTTAATATTAATAAGGACAACAAAGTAGTGTTGTTATTACTGAATGCCCAGAGGCCCCAAAAAGGGATCAGGACTCCATTTTGCTAGGTATGGTACACACACATCACATGAAGAGACAGGCCTTGCCCCAAAGCTCTTAATCTACATCTAGGATGAGACAACAGGTGGACATATGTAAGCAGGGACAAGGACAAGGTGACAGTGAAATTATTATATTAGGTATTTAAAGCATAAGTATCAAGTTCTTTGTAACTTAGTCTCTGTATTAGTGCTGATTTCATGTGCCAACATATAGCCAAAACCTGAGACGTCTCTAGAGGTCATCTCAGCCCATCCTCTTCTGAACAGAGTGTCATGCAGTTTACTGCAGGGCGTCTTTCACAAGAGACCTGACAAATGTAGAGCCTGTCTTCTTCATTTGCACTGTATAATAGTAATAGTAATTAATAATACTCACCTCTACAGTTCCTTCCATCCAAGGATCTCCATGTGCTTTCCAAACATAGCCCTTGGGAGGTAGGTAGGTATTGTTATCTCTGTTTTACAGATGGGGAACTGAAGCCCAAATTAGTTAGCCACCTTGCCCTGAGTCAGTGGTTCTCAAAGCCAATCCGCTGCTTGTTCAAGGAAAGCCCCTGGCAGGCCGGACCTGTTTGTTTACCTGCCGTGTCTGCAGGTTCAGCCAATCGTGCCTCTCACTGGTCACGATTCACCGCTCCAGGCCAATGGGGGCTGCGGGACGCCTAACCTGCGGACGCAGCAGGTAAACAAACTAGTCCAGCCCACCTGGGGCTTTCCCTGAACAAGCGGCGGACCGGCTTTGAGAACCACTGCCCTAAGTCACACAAGAAGCGTATGGCGGAACCAGGGATGGAATTCCTGTCTCCTAGCACTGTGCCTTAAGAGCAAGACTATCATTCCTCCCCTTTCAGATCCCAAGTCTTTTCATAAGAAAGTAATGTCCAAAGTGCAGATGCTCCCACCATTGAATGTAATGGGCCACGGTGTCCTGGGCCCTGCACATTGCAGAGTTGGCTGCCCTTTGTGAGGAAACTCTCCAGGGGAAGTTTGTGAAGTACTTTGTTATCATTTGGTTGACAGTACAATATTGTTATTATTCTCCTCTTACAGCTGAGTAGATAAAATACCCCTGGAATACTCCAGTACAAAGCAAGTTTTTACCCTTGATGTTGAGAAGGAGTCATGAATGAGAATCAATCAGTAAAGTGATTCCATACCAAAGCTGCACTCTCTCTTTATGGCTGTCACACAGTAATGTGCCCCCAAAGTAACTTGATTTCAAAGGACAGATAGAATAAAAGTATTCCATTTGCCACTTAGACGCCAAAATTGCAGCAGGTGTTTTGTTCTCAAACTAATTACTCAGAAAGAACTGGGTACAGTTGTACCAAGTGACAAGGCTAGACTATGAAGATAATGAGCAGAAACTCCAGAAGGAAAAACAATCAAAGGAGAGGCTGTGTGAAAACAATGCCCCTTAAGGCCTTGATCCAGCAAACATTTGCTCACATGTTTGTCAGTCTGTGGATAGTCTTACTCAAGTCAATAGGATTACCTGCATGCTTAAAGTTCAAGTGTTTTCAGGAGTATAGTCTGATTGTGCTGTCATTGTTTTCTCTATATACAGTGCCCCTTGCAACCCATGCAAGTGGGAGCTGGGAGGCATTAGCTTCTCTACTCCCATCCAGAGCTAGATGAGAAATTGTTTTGGTGCTAAAGAGCTGGCCATGAATATGTTTGCACTCAGTGAGCCTGATTCTCCTCTAGTTCACACCACCATAAAACAGGAATAGCCAGTCTGAGAGAGGAGAATCATGCTCACACAAGGGGCCAGTATCCCAGCTGGTGTAAATCAGTTGTATCTCCAAGGCTTTTGTGGAGCTGCTCTGAGTTACAGCAGATGAGGATCAGCCCAAGAGATCAGCTGAAGCTCCCTTTGAAGTCAGGGTGAGTTGCAGATCCTTAGAGTCTCTGAAAATCAGGCCTTCAGTGTCCCAGGTTGGGAACCCAAAAACTGAGGCTCACAAAATCATTAGCCAATTTTGAAAATATCTCAGTTAACTTCTTTGTTCCTCAGCATTCCTATCTGTAAAATAAGGATAACAACTCCTCCATCCTGGGGTGGTGCAAGAATTATTTTATTGATGTTTGTGAGAGGCTGTGACTGGGGTCCCACTGGGGGCCACTCAATTAGGGTAAACTGCAAAGAATGGGGCAGATAATCTCCAAAGCTGGTGGATATTTTCCATACTTAGATTTACCAAGCCAGCATAAAACAGCTTCTTTATTACCTCACTGGTTGTCCGGAAACCAACAACACAATTCCCTTAAAGTAACCCAGCCTCCGGCCTCCATCCAGGTACCCAAGTCAAACATGATGAAGATTTTGAAAATCTTTTCATCATATAAAAGAAAAGGTTCTACCAATCCCAAAGAATCATATACATTGTCTCCCAGGTTATTGAATATTCCAGATCTTACCCAAATACATACATACAGCCAACTCTTACTAACTAAACTAAAGAGAGAGAGTACGGTTAAAAGATCAATATACATACAGACATGAGTTCAATTCTTGAGGTTCAGATTCATAGCAGAGATGGTGAACTTTGTAGTTGCAAAGAGTTCTTTTAGAATTTAGTTCATAGGTTATAGTCAAATGTCCAATATCAGATCCAGGGTGTACCAGCTTGACTGGGATCTCATCTTGCGACTCAAACTGCGCCTGATGAAGCTTAAGCAGAACTGAGATAAAAAGAATCAGGATCCAAGGATCTTTTATACAATTTCAGGTCTTCTTTGAGAAGTTGGAGTCCCTCGGGGAACAATAGGTAATTAGGGCGAGTTTCAAGGGGGTCCATCACCAGTATTTTAGCTGTATGAATTAACACAAGACAATCCCCTGTTCCTCCACCATTCACTGATCATTTGCTATAAATTTCAAAGAGAGATGAATACAGATATATCCCGTGTTTACACTTCATTTAAATACTAGGATGTTCTTTTGATCTTTGAATTAACAGAATACAGCATAGACAGGGACAGTTGATTACATTGTTGACCCTACTTATATATATGTAAATACACAAAAACACAAACATCTCCCCACATGTCTTTAAAGGTTGAATTTGAGTCATTTATTTTGCAGGATGTTTAACCCTTTCTGGCCATGCATCACAGAGGCACATTGATGTTTGTGACCCAGAAAAAAACAATAAATAAGCAACTCTCTTCTGTGAAGGTTGGCAAGGATTCCTCTGCCTACAAGTGCTTCAAAGTTAGGGTCTGTTTGGTGTCTCATCTTCAGATATTGATGCTGTTAAATAACTTAACCATGGCAACAAGCTCTGTTGCGAGTTTCTGTGAAGCCTGGAGACCATTCTTATGAACCTTACTAGACAGCCCATCATGTACTGCAAAGATGATTCTTTCATGTTTCTAACACCACCTCATGACCCCAGTGATAGGTATACTGTGGAAGCAGAGAAGGTAGAAACTAGATTGGTGCGAAGGGAGAGAATTTTCTGTTGTATTTTATACACAATATTTTTCCTGCAGGAGAGAGGAGTAGGTAATGCACAATGGGGTCCTGGGCTATGACTCAGGCTTCTTGGCACTGCTGCAGTAGGAATAATGAATAATTAAAATGTAAATCAAAGGGAACCCCCCATGTGAGATTTAAGATGGTGTTGCACATATTTGGCCATATTTTGATTTACTAGTGGAAATCCAGACTAACTCCCCTGAAACCAGTTGAGCTCCTCTGGATTCTGAGATCAGAATCTGGCCTCCAAAAGAAACTCAGGAGAAAGCAGGTATTGTACTACATGATAGTACTGCATGCATTTTATTTCAGGGGGAATTATATGTTTATGATGTGTAAGAGACATACTTATGAACAAAGTTGCAGGTTTTTCAATTGTTACTTGGATAGCTAATTTATTTAAAAAAAATTAAATAGAGACTTGGGCTTGTAGCTCAAATCTGTGATGGTGAGGAATATAATTTTACGAAGTCTTTTGTCTCCAGCCTTAGCATGTGTTAACATTCAAATTCTTGGTCACTCCTGAAAATCAGTGTGGCGATCTCAGCCATTTGTGTACAATATAAAACCACCCCACAGTTTGGTACAATTATACACAATTGATAGTCTAAACCATCAAGAGAAACCTAGGAGTGGAAGAGCAGGCAGTGTTGTGGGTCAAAATGGAGGGGCAATACAGATCCGTGGGTGGAAGTTTGCAGTGTCTCCAATATCTATGTTGTGAAGCAGCCTCTGGTCTCTCTTACACCAGTATAAATCAGGAGTACCTAATTTGGAGTCAGCACTGTTATCAACCCCAAACAGTCAAAAATCTTGAGTCAAAGTCATGGAAAATCAAGAGACTTGGTTAAAAATCATGAGATTTTAAAGACTAATACATTTTAGACTCTTATTTGCTTTTCCATCTTTGATCCTTTAGGGTTTGCATTTTCCAGCTTTTCTATGCAACCCAGAGGGCTAGACACTTTTTATTTTAAATGAAAGCTGAAATTCTTGTGTAATCACTTGAACCCAGAAGATGAGGCTTTAAGAAAAACACCAAATATCACGAGACTTGTGATAAAATCATGAAAGTTAGCAATATTGAGTCAGTGGTGTAAAAGTGAGATCCTTGAGATAAGAATCAGGCCCTGACTGTGCCGGGCTCAAGACAGCACTGAAATTCCCTCTTAACTGGCAAGTAAATCTGGAGTAGTCCAAAGTAAAGAGGAAACCTTTGTTTAAAAAGAAGCAGACTGGACCCTAACAGGTGTCCACTATCAAGAGCTCCTTTATAGTCCATTTAGTTGTAAGTGCTGGAGGTTTCCAGCTGCTGTGTTGTTTCGGGGAGCATACACCTAACAGGGATGATATTAACTGGAACCAAGCATCCAGAAAGGGGAAAGAATAACATTAAAACACTGACAGAAACAAGCAAAGCTAATTGATGTATATTCTCTACAGTAACTAAAATAAACATGGGGAGGGAGCTCACTGAATCACTGAGCTGGATGCTGATCTTGCTTATGCTAAGGTAAGTCCACTGACTGGCAGGATTACTCCTGCTTTACACCTGCATAAGTGAGATCAGAATCTGACCGGTTGGTCACAGAAATAACTGACAACAGAGACCAAGCAATGTAATTAGCTAGAGAAAAGATAGACCAGAGGTGGGCAAACTATGGCCTGCTGGCCACATCCGGCCCGCGGGACCCTTCTGCCCGGCCCCTGAGCTCCAGGCCGGGGAGGCTAGTCCCTGGCCCCTCCCGCATTGTCCCCCCTCCCCCGCAGCCTCACCTCGCCGCTGGCGCAATGCTCTGGGTGGCAGGGCTGTGAGCTCCTGGGAGAGCACAGCTGCCGCGCCCAGCCTGACCCAGTGCTCTGTGCTGCGAGGTGGTGGCAGCGGCGTGGCTGGTGCTGGTGCTTCAGGCAGCGTGGTAAGGGGGGTTGGATAGAGGGCAGGGGAGTTCGGGGTGGTGGTCAGAGGGTGGAGTGTGGATAGGGGTTGGAGTGAGAACAGGGGGTTGAATGGGGGCAGGGTTCCCGGGGGGCAGTCAGGGGAGAGGGAGAAGGGATGGTTGGATGGGGCAGGGGTCCTGGGGGGGCAGTCAGGAAGGAGAGGGGGGATTAGATGGGGGGGTCTGGGTGGTCAGGGGACAGGGAGCAGGGGTGTGTGGATAGGGCAGGGGTCCTGGGGCGGGGCAGTCAGGAAGGAGAGGGGGGTTGGATGGGGCGGCAGGGTGCAGTCAGGGGATGGGAGCGGGGGTGTGTGGATGGGGTAGGGGTCTCCGGGGGGCCATCAGGGAACTGGGGGGGTTGGATGGGGCAGGAGTCCTGGGGGGGGACAGATAGGAGGTGGGGGCCAGGCCACGACCCCCTCCCCTAACCGGCCCTCCATACAATTTCCGAAACCCGCTGTGGCCCTCAGTACAAAAAGTTGCCTACCCCAAGATAGAAGATGCTCTTTAAAATTGCCTTTCTCTAGCTCTCTGTTCCTAGGAAACATCCTCACTATCATTAATTACAGGGGGGATGTCACTGGCTGAGCTGGCCCTGGAAGGGAGTTTGGGCCCAATTCAACCTGCATCTGGTTTTCTCCTGAATTGGGGCTGAGGAGCCTTCAGGTGAAGCCCCTGATCTGAGGGATCATGTGGTCAGGAAAGCTCACTGGACTAGGGTCAGGTGACTACAGGCTGGCAGCAGTACCTACTACACAAGGAGCTGCCCTTGTCTTAGCCAGGAACAGCCCAGGGCTTGGGAAGGGCCTAGGACAGGGGCAGGTAAACTTTTTGGCTTGAGGCCTGCATTGGGTTTTGGAAATTGTATGGAGGGCCGGTTAGGGGAGGGGATTGTGGCCATGTCCCAGCCAGCAGTATTGTAACTTGAGCCCAGTGTTATAGCATCTCAGCTCAAGACTGGAATATAGCATGCTGATACCTGTAATCCCCGCTCCCGCATCAAAGATGAGAGCAATTAGGTGCGGTGTTCAGGCTTTTGGCAAGCTGTCAGTGTTGCTCTGAGATGGGCAAACTTTGGGCATCCTGGGCTTAATGGTGGCAGTGGTATTAAAAAAAAAAAGCACATTAGTAAGTAAATACTAAGAGTGCCAGAAGACCTGTTAGCACCTATGTGGGCACCTATGTTTGGCTTGTTTTCTTAGTTCTTAAACACAAGCTGAGCTTTGTGTTCCTCAAAAGCAACATCTTCTGGCCAGGGCAGGGCATTAATAAGAGAGGAAGAACGGTCCACCTCTCCAAGCAAGAGGAAAGCTGAGCTACCATGCTCTTAATGGGAATCTCTGGTGATAGTGCTCTCTGCTGCTACATGGAGCTGCTGCAACGAAGAGGTAAGGAGACAGACCTTCATAAAGGTAGTGAGGCATGATTAAAGTGCCCTGTTACCTAAAACTTAGGTTCTCACAACTCCTCCCAGCTGGAAGGACCCTGAATCCCAAAGGCAAGTTAAGGCAATTTGGTGTCAATTTGTGGCTAGTCTGAAAAAGTTGTCAAAACAATGACTAAAGTTATGGACTAATATTTACAGTTATGCAGACACTTTTCAGTTGAAAATTGTTTGCCCGTGCAATTCCTTTTCTATGCACAACTTGTATACGTGTGTCATACTGTCATGTAGATAATCACTGGGGATTGACCCTCGGCCCTCCAGACTTGAAAGCATGAGTCTCTACAGCTTGAGCTGAGAAACTATTTCATGTAAGTGGAAGCTGTAGCAGACTCTCCTCCACAGTGGATGGGACACAGAGGGAGACATGCAACGCATGGAAGAGTGGGTTACATGTGTTATGTACTCTTAGTTTTACTCTTAGTAGTGGAGGGGAGAGTTCTTTGTGGAGGGGTGAGGGGGGACTCAAAAGAGGAGGTATTCACTCATCATGAGGGAGGCTTTGGTGTCAAAGTGACTGGGAGCTGCTGGTTTTGAGAAGTCTTGTTGACTTGTAATCGGGAGCTGTGGTGCCTCATTAGGAAAACAATGGTGCTAATTCTCATGGTTGGTTTGGTTTTTGTTTTTAAAATCATGAGTCTTGTGATATTTGGTGGGTTTTTTCTTAGTCCTAGCTCCTGGAGTCAGGTGATTATGTGAGAATCTCAGCTTTCATTTTAAACAAAAAGCTAATCTCTAGTCCTCCTGAGTGCAGAGAAAAACTTGAGAGCGCGACACTACTGTAACGGTAAAGGCTCAGAAACCAGAACGCAAAGATGCATATGACTGAGGTTTAGGAGCTGTGACTTCTAGTTCTTGTTTTCCTAGTCTGTCTTTGTGCCTGTGGGAAGTCATTTCACTCATCTGCACCTTGGTTTTCCATCTATAAAATGGGGATAAATTCCATGCAAATATACCAGGGGTGGCCAAATTTACTGAGCTTCTGAGCCACATGCGACAATCTTCAGAAGTTCAAGAGCCAAGGCACACCTGCCAGGGCACAGGGCTTCTAAGCCCCAGCAGGTGCACCCCACTGGGCTGAATCCCGTACCCCACTGCAAGGCAGAGGTCCTGAACTCTTCCCCCCCGACCCACCCACTGAAATATAGTATAGAGAGCAAATAACAGCATAGAAAAGAACAAATCCTTTCAGATTGAATTCATATAGTGCTCAACTGCTGAACAACCACAAGGGGGCATATCTGTAGACATAATGCTGACAATAATCTTCCTAAAAAAGAAAAGGAGTACTTGTGACACCTTAGCGACTAATAAATTTATTAGAGCATAAGCTTTCGTAAGCTACAGCATACTTGTGACACCTTAGAGACTAACAGTCCTTTGTCTGCAGGTCAAGATTCAACATACACATCAGAGGACTATGATGTGACTGTGTCCCATAAGTTAAGAGAATGGAACTGTAGAACTCAAGAAACTTGCATTCAGCATTTAAAATAGGGAATTGTATACCCCTCCCCTTCTAGCATATGAAAGAGGAATGGACCTGATTAGGCACTCTGGGAAGTTCCTATATGCAAAAAGCAACCAGTTCCAGTAACTGAGGAATCGTTAAACATTCATAGTGTCTATGATGAGAGGTTATGTTAAAAAAATCCCACAACAGAAAACCAGATGCATTTTTTGTTAATTAGGAGCCATTCTGCATGAAAATTAAGACTCGGTATGAACATTTAGCTAAAATTTTGCTTAGACAGTTAACAGGAAGATCATTTTCAGAGTAGCAGCCGTGTTAGTCTGTATCCGTAAAAAGAAAAGGAGTACTTGTGACACTTTAGAGACTAACAAATTTATTAGAGCATAAGCTTTCGTGAGCTACAGCTCACTTCATCTTGACCTGCAGACAAAGGACTGAGGTCTTCTAGCCTCATTCAATCACCTCCCCAAAATTGCCAGGCCATAGGCAAAGAATGCAATATCAAAAAGACAAAAAATTAATTGAACCCTCAAGAGGGCACATGGCTCACAAAGTATCCTTGAGATCTTTCGGTCTTTATCCTTCCTCCCTTTTTATGACCCTTCCTTGTTGTGTCATAGAAAGTTAAGGGGTGACTTGATAATGGTCTATCGGTACCTATAGGGTCTCTAAGGGTATGTCTACACTATGAAATTAGGTCGAATTTATAGAAGTCGGTTTTGTAGAAAGCGTTTCTATACAGTTGATTGTGTGTGTCCCCACACAAATGCTCTAAGTGCATGTAGTCGGCGGAGTGCGTCGAGGCAACCGTCGACTTCCGGAGCGTTGCACTGTGGGTGGCTATCCCACAGTTCCCACAGTCTCCGCTGCCCATTTGAATTCTGGGTAGAAATCCCAGTGCCTGATGGGGCTAAAACATTGTCACGGGTGGTTCTGGCTACATATCGTCAGGCCCCTGTTCCCTCCCTCCCTCCCTCTGTGAAAGCAAGGGCAGAGAATCGTTTTGCACCTTTTTTCTTGAGTTACCTGGGCAGACGCCATACCACGACAAGCAAGGAGCCTGCTTAGCTCACTGTCACCGTGTGTCTCCTGGATGCTGGCAGACATGGTACTGCATTGCTACACAGCAGCAGTTTATTGCCTTTTGGCAGCAGACAGGGCAGTATGACTGGTAACCGTCATCGATGTAGTGCTGGGTGCTCTTTTAACCGGGTGCTGGGCAAACATGGGAGTGACTCAGCCAGGTCATTTCCCCTGTTTCGTCTCGTGGCGATTCAGTCCCGCACTGTCTTTTAATCTGCAGCCAGCAGAAGATGACGGCCAGTAGTCATACTACACAGTCTTCTGCCGAGCACCCAGGTGTTGATGATGGCTAGCAGTCATACTGCACAGTCTGCTGCCAGCAAGATGTATAAAGATAGATGAAGTGGCTCAAAACAAGAAATAGACCAGATTTGTTTTGTATTCATTCTCCTCCCTCTGTGAAATCAACGGCCTGCTAAACCCTGTTTCAGAAGCTGCAGGAAGGGACTTTATTCCCAGACCAGAAAATAACCTTTGGGGATGTTGAAATGCCTTAGTTATCCTTGGGGACCCAGCCTACCCCTTAATGCCATGGCTCATGAAGCCGTACACAGGCAGCCTGGACAGTAGTCAGGAGCTGTTCAACTACAGGCTGAGCAAGTGCAGAATGGTGGTAGAATGTGCATTTAGACATTTAAAAGCGCACTGGCGCAGTTTACTGACTTGGTTAGACCTCAGCGAAACCAATATTCCCACAGTTATTACTGCTTGCTGTGCGCTCCACAATATCTGTGAGAGTAAGGGGGAGACGTTTATGGCGGGGTGGGAGGTTGAGGCAAATCGCCTGGCTGCTGGTTACGCACAGCCAGACACTAGGGTGGTTAGAAGAGCACAGGAGGATGCGGTGCGCATCAGAGAAGCTTTGAAAACCAGTTTCATGACTGGCCAGGCTACGGTGTGAAAGTTCTGTTTGTTTCTCCTTGATGAAACCCCCCGCCCCTTGGTTCACTCTACTTCCCTGTAAGCTAACCACCCTCCCCTCCTCCCTTCAATCACCGCTTGCAGAGGCAATAAAGTCATTGTTGCTTCACATTCATGCATTCTTTATTCATTCGTCACACAAATAGGGGGATAACTACCAAGGTAGCCCAGGAGGGGTGGTGGAGGAGGGAAGGAAAATGCCACACAGTACTTTAAAAGTTTAAAACTTTAAAACTTATTGAATGACAGCCTTCTGTTGCTAGGGCAATCCTCTGGGGTAGAGTGGCTGGGTGGCCGGAAGCCTCCCCACCGCATTCTTGGGCGTCTGGGTGTGGAGGCTATGGAACTTGGGGAGGCGGGCGGTTGGTTACACAGGGGCTGTAGCGGCAGTCTGTGCTGCAGCTGCCTTTGCTGCAGCTCAACCATACACTGGAGCATATTGGTTTGATCCTCCAGCAGCCTCAGCATTGAATCCTGCCTCCTCTCATCACACTGCCGCCACCTTTCAGCTTCAGCCCTCTCTTCAGCCCGCCACCTCTCCTCCCGGTCATTTTGTGCTTTCCTGCACTCTGACATTGGCTGCCTCCACACATGCGTCTGTGATCTGTCGATGTGGGAGGACAGTATGAGCTTGGAGAACATTTCATCACAAGTGCGTTTTTTTCACCTTCTAATCTTCACTAGCCTCTGGGAAGGAGAAGATCCTGTGATCCTTGAAACGCATGCAGCTGGTGGAGAAAAAAAAAGGGACAGTGGTATTTAAAAAGACACATTTTATAGAACAATGGTACACTCTTTCACGGTAAACCTTGCTGTTAATATTACATACATAGCACATGTGCTTTCATTACAAGGTCGCATTTTGCCTCCCCCCAGCACGTGGCTAGCCCCTCCACCCCGCCACCCAACCCCCGGCTAACAGCGGGGAACATTTCTGTTCAGCCATAGGCAAACAGCCTAGTAGGAACAGGCACCTCTGAGTGTCCCCTTAAGAAAAGCACCCATTTCAACCAGGTGACCATGAATGATATCACTCTCCTGAGGATAACACAGAGAGATAAAGAACGGATGTTGTTTGAACGCCAGCAAACATACATTGCAATGCTTTGTTCTACAATGATTCCCGAGTATGTGCTACTGGCCTGGAGTGGTAAAGTGTCCTACCATGAAGGACGCAATAAGGCTGCCCTCCCCAGAAACCTTTTGCAAAGGCTTTGGGAGTACATCCAGAAGAGCTGCAAATGCCAGGGCAAATTAATCATTAAACATGCTTGCTTTTAAACCATGTATAGTTTTTAAAAGGTACACTCACCAGAGGTCCCTTCTCTGCCTGGCGGGTCCGGGAGGCAGCCTTGGGTGGGTTCGGGGGGTATTGGCTCCAGGTCCAGGGTGAGAAACAGTTCCTGGCTGTCGGGAAAAATGGTTTCTCCGCTTGCTTGCAGTGAGCTATCTACAACCTCATCATCATCATCACCAAAACCTGCTTCCTTGTTGCCTCCATCTCCATTGAAGGAGTCAAACAACATGGCTGGGGTAGTGGTGGCTGAACCCCCTAAAATGGCATGCAGCTCATCATAGAAGTGGCATGTTTGGGGATCGGACCCGGAGCGGCCGTTCGCCTCCCTAGTTTTCTTGCAGGCTTGCCTCAGCTCCTTCAGTTTCACGCGGCACTGCTTCGGGTCCCTGTTATGGCCTCTGTCCTTCATGCCCTGGGAGATTTTGACAAATGTTTTGGCATTTCGAAAACTGGAACAGAGTTCTGATAGCACGGATTCCTCTCCCCATACAGCGATCAGATCCCGTACCTCCCGTTCGGTCCAAGCTGGAGCTCTTTTGCGATTCTGGGACTCCATCATGGTCACCTCTGCTGATGAGCTCTGCATGGTCACCTGCAGCTTGCCATGCTGGCCAAACAGGAAATTGAAATTCAAAAGTTTGCAGGCCTTTTCCTGTCTACCTGGCCAGTGCATCTGAGTTGAGAGTCCTGTCCAGAGCGGTCACAATGGAGCACTCTGGGATAGCTCCCGGAGGCCAATACCGTCTAATTGCATCCACAGTACCCCAAATTCGACCCGGCAAGGCCGATTTCAGTGCTAATCCCCTTGTTGGGGGTGGAGTAAGGAAATCGATTTTAAGAGCCCTTTAAGTCGAAAAAAGGGCTTCGTCATGTGGACGGGTGCAGGGTTAAATTGATTTAACGCTTCTAAATTCGACCTCAACTCGTAGTGTAAACCAGGGCTAAGAGTAGAGGGGTCTTCATTCTAGCTGACAAAGCATAGCAATGGCTGGAAGTTGAACCTGGACAAATTCAGGCTGCAAATAAAGCCTGGTTTCTTAACAGTGAGGGTAACTGACCACTGGAACAACTTACCAAGGGACGTGGTGAATTCTCCATCATGGGAAGTCTTTAAATCAAGATTGAACTAGAGCATGTGTTTTAGAACGACATCCAGTCACAGGCTGTTAGACTCAATGCAGAAGTTACTGAGTGAAATTCTCTGGCCTGTGTTATGCAGGAGGTCAGAGTGTATGATCATAATGGTCCCTTCTGGCCTTAAAATCCATGAGTATGTTCTTTGGGGCAGGAACTGTGTCTTTACTTTGTGGGACACTTAGACTCATAGACTATCAGAGTTGGAAGGGACCTCAGGAGGTCATCTAGTCCAACCCCCTGCTCAAAGCAGGGCCAATCCCCAATTTTTTTTTTGCCCCAGATCCCTAAATGGCCCCCTCAAGGATTGAACTCACAACCCTGGGTTTAGCAGGCCAATGCTCAAACCACTGAGCTATCCCTGGGCATTATATCAAAGTATATTAACTGTATGTGGGAGCCACACTCACAAGAGCAATTACAAAATCTGTGCACAAAATAAATTCACTGTCATTTTTAAGATCCCATCCTGCAAACATGTCTGAGTAAAGTTACTCATGTACAAATCATCCTGTTAATTTCAATTGTGTGACTCATATGAATAAAACGTCTTGCCTAAGGTAATGTACACACTACAGCTTAAGTGGGTACAAGTTATGGCGCTGAGGGGTGTACGTCGACAGGCGAGCTCTCTCCCACTGCCTTAGAGCGTCCGCACTACTAGCGCTATAGCAGTGCAGCTGCGAGCTCTGGGGGGTAGCCATAGGCGGTAGGTCTGAGGGACTGGATCCCACGGTTTTATGCCTTGTCATGTACATTTCCTGACTGTAGCTTCAGAATTCCACAACACTGTGTGAGCACCGTGGAAATGAAACACACACTTATGCAAAAACTTTAGTTGATTTACCTCCCTTTCAACCAACTGGTGCTCTTAGGTGGATTTTGTTGTTTTCCAGAATTGGATCCATGGCTTTAAATGCCGGGCCTATTTAAGTGCACATCAAGCTTTCTTTGTTTTGGTTTTTTTTTTCTTTTTAAAGAGAGTAAAGCTAATGACTGACAAATAATACAATGAAATGGCGTGGGAGAGGGCGTGGGGGGGACCCCAAAGAATAGGAGAAGAATGAAAATAGAGCAATTAAAATCACAGGAACGGAATGTGCTGCTCAAACACCTTGCCTGTCTCTAGTACTGTGCAATGCAAAACTCTCTCTCTTTAGAAAGGTTTCAGAGTAACAGCCGTGTTAGTCTGTAGTCGCAAAAAGAAAAGGAGGACTTGTGGCACCTTAGAGACTAACCAATTTATTTGAGCATAAGCTTTTGTGAGCTAGAGCTGTATCTCACGAAAGCTTATGCTCAAATAAATTGGTTAGTCTCTTTAGAAAAGAAGCCATCCCGTTTATCTACAGAACAGAGGTAACAGCAGATAATGTTAAGTTACTAAATGACCCTTTACTGTTTGAGTGATCAAAAGAAATTGAATGCACAATCCTAAAGAGAAAACACAAAGTAGCAGCCCCTGCCAGAAAAGCTGCAGTGTAACAAAAAGAGAAATGCACAGCAGGGAAAATGGCACAGTGTTCAAGACACTCACACAAGGCTCCCCGGCCCACGCACAGGCAACTTGTTAAGAACAGCTCTGCAGCCTGATGGCAAAGGTTTAGACTTCACTTACGTTCAGAATATTTCTGCTAGCTATAATTAAACTCCCAGAAGAACTACTGCACTACATATTAATTAACGTGAGGGATACATGAGGCTGGAGGGGGAGCCTAAGAGAAAGCAAATGTTTGCTTCCAAAATATAGTCAGTCTCTCAGCCTGCTTGTCTGTAGAAAAATAATTAACTGTCCTGCCCTTATGTTGATTTCTGAGTGTGGGGATCATTATTTCACTGTAAATGCATTCAGCTCTTAACTGAGCGAGCACGATGCTGAGTGCAGTATACCTGCGTAGACAGGCTGATGAACTATGAATATTTAAGGTGACAGCCCAAGGAAAGAGAGCTCCCCACAAGCGTAGAAAGACTCTTGGCTGACAATGGACCAGATCCATCCCTGATGTATCTCCAGTGGAGTTCCAAGAAGGGTTGAATTTTGGCCCAGTGATTTCAGGGGGGAGTTATTTTTGTCCTTGAAGGGAAGCAACATACAAACCCTACAGAAACCACTGCTTTAGTCTGGACATATTGTACACTATGCACAGTGGTCCTGTCCTGAGGGGTGCTGGGTGCTCTCCACTCCCTTTGAGGCTGATGGGAGTTAGAGGCGCTTGCACCCACTCAGGAGGCTCTTGAAGGATCAGGGCCCAGGAGTGAAATTAGCTGTTTCTGAGCCTGCGGCTGGTGTTGGAGAATGAAACAGGGTGAAATCCTGCTTGTCTTATTCATGCTATTAGTCCCATTACTCCCAATTAAGCTAATCTTGTGAGTAAAGGGAGCAGTATTCAGCCCATAAAGATATGAAAGTCTGGTGTCATAAGAACGGCCATACTGGGTCAGACCAATGGTCCATCTAGCCCAGTATCCTGTCTTCTGATAGTGTCCAGTGTCAGATACTTCAAAGGGAATGAACAGGACAGGGCAATTATCAAGTGATCCATCCCCTGTTGTCCAACCCCAGGTTCTGGCAGTTTAGACACACGCAGAGCATGAGGTGGCGTCCCTGACCATCTTGGCTAATAACCTTTGATTACCCTAATTCTTTTTTGAACCCAGTGTCAGAACTTCTAAACCAGATTCCATTCTGCTGCTTTCATAGTGCTTTAACGGTTAGAGAAGTAACTGAGAAACTACACATTCTTCTTTGAGTGATTGCTCATGCGTATCCCACAATAGGTGTGCGTGCTCAACAAGTGCACAGGTGCCGGAAGATTTTCCCCTAGCAGTACCTGTAGGGGGAGCACCCCAGCGACCCCTGGAGTGGCGCCTCCATGGCGCGGTATAAAGGGAGCTCCGCGCTCTCCCCACCCTCAGTTCCTTCTTGCTGCCCGTGAAGGTGCATTCGGAACTGCTCTGCTCCAGCTTTGCTGTAGCTTGTCCCCAGAATTTTTTGTTCGTTCAGGGCTAGTACCTGTAGTTAGTTAGCTGTTACAGTTAGTTCATTTAGTTAGAGTACCCAGGCCAGGGCATGCCCCACGCCCCAGGTTTGAAGGCGTGCAACACTTGTGGGCGTTCTATGCCAAGGAGTGATCCACACGCAGACTGTCTATAAAGGCCAAAGGGGGACTCAGGCCCATCCTGGACCTGCAGGATCTGAACCGGTTTATGGTCAAACTCAAGTTCCGCATGGTCTCCCTGGCCTCCATCATCCCCTCCCTGGATCTAGGGGATTGGTACGCCGCCCTGGATCTGCAGGACACGTATTTCCACATCCACATATTCGAGGGGCACAAATGCTTCCTCCGTTTCCTGGTAGGACAGAATCACTACCAATTTATGGTCCTCCTGTTTGGCCTATCCACTGCCCCAAGGGTGTTCACAAAATGTATGTCGGGGTAGCGGCCTACCTCAGGCACTGGGAGGTCCAGATCTTTCCCTACTTGGACGATTGGCTGGTCAAAGGCAGCTCCCGATCGCAGGTGCGGGATCACGTGATGCTTCTACTGTCCATGTGTGCTGTGTTGGGCCTGTCAGTAAACAGCACCAAATCCACGTTAGTCCCGGTCCAGCGCATAGAGTTTATCGGGGCACTCCTGGACGCCTCATCAGTCACGGCTTTCCTCCCACCTGACAGATTCGAGACCCTAAAAGGGCTCAGCGACACGGTCACAAAGTTCCCTGTGACAACAGCCAGAGCGTGCCTCCAGCTCCTGGGTCACATGTCGGCATGCACGTATGTGGTCCGCCACGCCAGGCTCTGAATGAGCTTTGGCTGGCCTTGGAGTTCTCCCAGGCCCGGGACAGGATGGACAGGGTCCTCACTGTGCCCGACCCGGTGATTGCCTCCCTTCAGTGGTGGTCCACCCCGAGCAACATGCTCCAAGGGGTCCCTTTTCGAGACAGGGCCCCGTCGTTGGAGCTGGTGTCCAATGCGTTGGACCTGGGTTGGGGGGCCCATGTGGGGCCTATTCAGACCCAAGGGCTGTGGTTGGCCCCAGAGCTATTCCTACACATAAGTGTCAAGGAACTCAGGGTGGTGCGTCTGGCGTGCGTGGCCTTCCACTTGCACTTACAGGGCAAGGTGGTCAGGGTCCTCACGGACAATACGGCCTTGATGTTCTATATCAACAGGGAAGGCGGGACCCGATTATCCGCCCTCTGCCATGAAGCCCTCAGACTGTGGGACTTCTGCATCGCCCATGACATCTCTCTGAGGGCCTTCCACCTGCTGGGTATCCGCAACACGTGGTCAGATCGCTTGAGCAGGGACTTCTCCTCCCAGCACGAGTGGTCTCTCCACCTGGAAGTGGTTCACCAGCTCTTCCAAGTGTGGGGAACTCCCCAGGTGGACCTGTTCGCGGTGACACAGAACCAGCGCTGCCCCCGGTTCTGCTCCAGGGCAGGTCTGGGAAAGGGCTCTATCTCCAATGCCTTCCTCCTGTCCTGGTCGGACCAATTTCTCTATGCCTTCCCCCTCGTTCCCTCTCATCAGCAGGGTCCTGGAGAAAGTAAAAATGGACAAGGCACGGGTTCTCCTGATTGCCCCGGCAGCATTGGTACGGGACCCTCATGGGCCTGGCAGTGGCTCTTCCACAGCTGTTGCCGCTCCGCCCGGACCTGCTCTCCCAGGACCAGGGCCGCCTGCTCCATCCCAACCTAGCAGGTCTCCACCTCACATTGTGGCTGCTCAATGGCTAGGCGGGGAGGAACGGACGTGTTCGGAGGGGGTCCAGCATGTCCTTCTGGAAAGTGGGCGGCCCTCCACACGCCGTTCCTACTTGGCAAAGTGGTCCCGGTTCTCCAGATGGGCTGCCATGCAGGGTGTTTCCCCGGTGGCCACCCCGATCCAGCTTATCCTGGACTACCTCCTTCACCTTAGAGCCCAGGGCCTGGCGCCCTTGTCGGTCAGGGTGCACCTGGCGGCCATATCGGCCTTCCATCCCCCAGTGTAGGGACACATGGTGTTCTCCCAAGCTATTACTGGACCATTCCTTAAGGGATTGGACTGTCTTTTTCCATATGCTAGGCCCCCGTCCCTCCGTGGGACCTGAACTTGGTGTTATCCCGTCTCACAGGGCCCCCGTTTGAACCTCTGGCCATGTGCTCCTGGTCTCACCTCTCATGGAAGGTGGCCTTCCTGGTTGCTATCATGTCGGCCAGGCGGGTCTCGGAGCTCGGATGGCATTTTCCAGCCTGTCCTCTGCCCCAAGCCACACACATCCAGTGAGGAACGCCACCTCCACACGCTCGACGTGCGTAAGGCACTGGCCTTCTACCTGGAATAGACTAAGCCATTCAGGAAGTCCTCTCAACTGTTTGTTGCCTCAGCTGAACGCATGCGAGGTAGGTCAATTTCCACCCAGTGCTTCTCCCACTGGATCACCTTGTGCATTCGCACCTGTTATAATCTGGTGGGTGTTCCCCCGCCACCAACTGTAAAGGCACACTTGACTCGGGCCCAGGCCTCGTCGGCTGCCTTTGTGGCCCATGTCCCTATCCAGGATATTTGTAGGGCTGCCACTTGATCTTCGGTTCACACATTTACCTCGCACTATGCAATTGTCTCCCAAACCAGGGATGATGCCAGGTTTGGCAGAGCTGTACTCCATCCCAGGGATCTGTGAACTC
Organism: Lepidochelys olivacea; assembly: GCF_965140295.1. Classification (NCBI taxonomy): domain Eukaryota; kingdom Metazoa; phylum Chordata; order Testudines; family Cheloniidae; genus Lepidochelys; species Lepidochelys olivacea. The sequence goes on from NC_140416.1 coordinate 109,023,263, forward strand.
CTCCCACCTCCAACAGATATAGCTTGGAATCACCTATTGTGGAATACACGTGAGCAATCACTCGAAGAAGAAAAGACAGTTACCTTTTCCGTAACTGGTGTTTTTCGAGATGTGTTGCTCGTGTCTATTCCACATCCCACCCTCCTTCCCTTCTGTCAGAGTAGTCTGGCAAGAAGGAACTGGGGGTGGGGGGAGCACGCAGCTCCCCTTATACCGTGCCATGGAGGCGCCACTCCAGGGGTCGCTGGGGTGTTCCCACTACTGGTACTGCTAGAGGAAAACATCCCGGCATCGGTGCATGTGGCGAGCACGTACACCTATTGTGGAGCAACACATCTTGAAGAACACCAGTTCCGGAAAAAGTAGCTGTCTTTTTTTGAATATTCAATAGCAAGTCTCTGCTAAGCCAGCCTGAAATGAAGATAGAGAATTGATGACAAAGTTGGGCACACAAACAGCATTGTCAATATCACTCTTGGCAAAAGGCTGACCTCAGGTAAGAAGCTCAGATGTGCTGATTTTTATCAAATATTTTAATCCCAAATACAACTGATGGTTTATTAATGGAATTGGCTGGAAGAGCATTTGATTTTAGTTGATGTCTTTCATAAGGCACCTCAAAGTATTTTACAAAGTACTATGTTAAATACTCCCTGCAATGGAATTCCAGAAACAGCTTCATGGCGGTCAATGCTGCACACCACGGCTATTGCTCAGAATTTAGAGGTGATGACAACAGCAATAGAATGTAGAACATCCTCCTTCAAAACATCAGCTCCTACCCCGGCAGCTAAAGGAGAATCACCATTAGCTGTTAGCAGTAAAAAGCCTGACACACAGCTGACCCGTTCTGAATTCCAATCAATAAAGGACAATGTATCTCGCTCATGCACATGCTACATCATTTGATACCCTTGGTTTAACAAATCTCATCCTGAAACTTCAGGGGTTCACAGGACTTCACATCTCACTGTAGCCAGGTGTGTAATAAATTAATGGCATGTAGGAACTTCCTGGTTATCAAAATGCTGCACAACATGGTAACTCAACGGCAAGATGAGGGATTAAACTGACATCCTCCAGTTCCAGAAACTTGCTTGAATTTACTCCGAGCACTCTAGCTGTTGGCAACAGAAGGCTTATGATGCAAAGCTAAGCAGTTCTTATTCAGTTCAGGAGAAGGCAGCGGTTCCCATATACACCAGCTTCATCATACTGTGTATATATTACACCCACACTGGATATCCTTATGGTAATATAAAGAACCGCAATACAAAATGAACTACAAGCTAGGCAGTAATTAACCAGTGTTACTTTAACAGATTAAATGTGGCTCTCTACCTACATATTTTACCAAACATGGCAGAAATTGTTGTTTGTGTTTGAGCTGAGTGGCTGCTGTTCACCTTTATGTGGTGCCCCTGTGAGAACCAAGTGTGAATTATTGCTTTGGAACTTTCCGTGAAGCTCACAGAAAGTCATGGCGTTGGTGCTTTAGTTAGTTTGATTCTTCACACTCCTAGCAAGGGGTGGGGTATTGATTGTTTTCTTGTTACAAAGAGGAGACGTTTTCATAAACCTCTTGTGTGTTCAAGAGTGACTTCTGGAGGGAGGAAAATGTGGGCCTTGTGCCCTCTCTCACTTCTTTACAATGGATAAAGGAGGCCTGAAAGGGTTGCTGGGTGTTTTTTTGGTTTTTTTTTGTTAAAGTTTTCCTCAATTTTCTGCCTGTTGTTTACATTACAAATTCAGATGTAGCCCTGATTTTCTGGGCAGACTCTATAGATGACTAGAGAACTAGTGGGCTTGTGATCTCACAGCCACCAGTGAAGTGTCACCTGCCTGACTGGATTTTATTCAGACTTTATTAACACTTGGGGGGAGGGGAGGGAAGGGGAGGGTCTGTTTAACATCTGGTTAACTCGAATGTGAGAAATGGAGTATCTACACTAAGCTTTTTTTACCCCATATTTCCAATCTTTTGCTACCCCCTGTAGCGGGGCAGTTACCCCGCTTCTAGAAAAAGGCTAGGCTGATTGGGGAAGCAGCCACTGCTGGGGCCACGCCTCAATCAGGCCACAGCTGGCCCTATAAAAGGGCTTTGGAGTGCCAGGGACCTGGCTGCTTGGGAGCTCAGAGTACCTGAGGTAGAGCAAGGCTGGGGAAAGGCAAGAGGGGCTGGGGAGCTCCAGCCTGGCAAATCCCCAGGCCTTGCTCAGGGCCAAAGCAGGTACTGGGGTTGCAGAGGTGCAGCCTGGGGTTAGGCAGAGGCAGCTGGTCTGACCCCCTTGCCAATGATGAGTGGCCTTTACAGACTGCAGTTTGCCCCAGTGAGGGGGGCTTGATGATGACTGGCAGTAGCCACTGAGGCAAGGTCGGGGTAGAGGGTTCCCCTGGGAGGGTAGACCGAGCATGTGGGGGTACTGTGGTGGGGCAGCACCCCAAGGTATGGGGCACTGGGGTCTGGGAGGGACACGGGGCCTAAGGCAGGTGAGACACTGGCCTGCAGAGGGCACTTCAGGCTGGACAGCAGCTAATTCCCAAGATGACCAGCAGGAGGTGCCATGCCAGTGAGTCATCACTTTGCTACACCCTCAATTCAGCTCCAGTGATGATATAGACAATGAGAGTACTAATGCCGACAGGCCTTCTGCCAGTCATTACATCTTATGCACCATTGCGTCTCCGTGCTCAGGGAGAGTCTACATGGCACAATGCTTTACAATGCCAGCAGATTGCTGGAGCCCTGTCTAGATGAGCATGCCCATCCTTGCTACCACCAGCAGAGGTAAACAATGCTAGATCGAGTGAGAAATCTTGAGCCAAAAAGCCTAGGATAGAAAAGGTCAGACTAGAATATCCCTCTCTTAAAGGTTTAACACTATGCCCCTCAAAGCAAGCCTTGAGAGCTCCCACTTCACTTCGCAGGGTATGTCTACACTGCAAAAAAAAACCAAAACCCAAACCCTACAGCAGTGAATCTCAGAGCCCAGGTCAACTGACTCAGGATTGCAGGACTTATGCTATGGGGCTAAAAATAGCAGTGTAGCTGTTCCCACTCAGGCTGGAGCCCGGGATCTAAAATCCAGTGAGAGGAGTGAGTCTCAAAGCCTGGACTCGAGCCTGAGCAGGAACATCTTCCTTGCTACTTGTGGCCCCACAGCATAAGCCCAAGGCAGTTGACCCATGGTCTGAGAATCACTACAACAGGGGATTTTTGCAGGATAGACTTCCCCTCAATCCTCCGAGGGGACCTCCAGCAAAAACAGGGAACACAAGGCTTGATATTCTGCTTTGAACAAGGTAAAAAGCCATCTGAAAAACAATACTCCTCGTTCTGTACTAAAATCCAGTTGCTAACTGCAACCAATACAAACCAATGGAAAATTCAACTGGAATTCCCCATGAAGGCATCTCTGCTGGCTTTATCTGTGTCTCTGCCTGGGTGGTTGTTATCTGGGAGGGACATGCTAGCCTATGAGAGATAAGGATGGCTCAGCAGACAAATAGGCTGCAGCTTTTAACTACATTTAAATGTACTGGTCACAGAGGGCTTTGGGAAAAAGGCCAATATATGTTGTTTACAAAAAAACAGGGGCTGTCCCCCCTGAAAAAGGGATGGTTGGGCTGATTCTGTATCTAGGACAAGTCTCTGCATGGATATACTAATCTATCCCCACAGAATTAGAGAGGATAGCTCTCTTTGGATTGTCCAGCACTTGGCAAAGGTGCTGTCAGGCATTCTGGAGCAGCAAGCCAGCATCCCCCAGTAAAAGTCTGTGGCTCAGCCACACATCCTTCTGGGCGCTCCCAGGAAACCCACACCACTATGCTCACTATACTACTATTGAAAGGGGGTGCAGCTTTGCTGGTCAGTGTGTGGGAGAAGGGGAACATTATTCACCCTGCTCTTCCCTGCCCTAGGCACCATGGATCTCAGCAGGGATGCCAGGAGGGAGCCAGGGCTCTGCTTCCCACCAGGATTCTCTCCTGCCCTGTGCAGCAGGTGTGCGAAGCTCCTCGTGCAATGGTTGGCCTGAGTCTGTCCATTATCGGCCATCTTTTCACCACATTTTGTGGCGTTTTTCCTTGGAGGAGCTAGAAGGAGGAGTCAGGTGAGCTCTCAGCCCTTCACTGAAGAAGTGGAGGCGTGAATCTTTGCCAGAAGAGTTTTTCATCCAATGGTGTGTCTGACATTTGAGTTAAATAGGTGCTAACAAAAGCAGATGAGCCAACTCCTCAGCTGGTGTAAATCAAAATAACTCCAGTGGGATCAGCTGAAGTCAACGGAGTTTCCCTGATTTACTACACTTGCCGAGGCTCCAGCCCAATGAGTTAAGGCTCCCTGAATAAAGGTTACTTCCCCACTCAGTTGATCAGATTTCACTCCCATTAGTATTATTTTTATTTATGTGGTGGTCGTGCCCAGAGGCCTGAGCAGCAATTGTCCTTGGTGCCATACTAACACACAACCAGGCCTTGGAAATGGCCAGTATGTGTCCATTTGTCATACTAGGACTTCTGTGAACTTGTCACCATCTTGTCCCACCACCATCAGCTCCCTTGGCCAAATCAGAACTGCTCTGTCTGCTGATGGACAGCGTATTTCTCAGAGCGTGGAGCAGCTAGTGCTCCGTCTCCCACCCTCTCAAAGCACAAGGCAGGAGCTTGCAACCTCGGAGCAGGATGAAAAGCAGCAGCTCCTATCCCCTTCACTCCCCACCTAGTCTGGGAGTTAAAGGTCCACCAGTGGTGGTATCTCCCACAGGCCTGGGAGGGGAATGAAGATCTCCCAAGGCCTATAGGAGGAATATCAAGTGGGGGTGGAGGGCTGGTTGAGGAGGGATGATGAAGGGAGTTTATAAATTTTGGCTTGTGGGGGGGTTCTGTATCAATTGGGGGACTCTGCCATGTTGACTGTCAATTGTGGGAGGCTGTGGTGGGGAAGGTTGTGTATCAATTTTGAGGGGCGTTGTTCAGGGGTCTATAATGTGTGTTGAGTCTCAGATGTTGAAGGTTTCAGAGTAACAGCTGTGTTAGTCTGTATTCGCAAAAAGAAAAGGAGTACTTGTGGCACCTTAGAGACTAACCAATTTATTTGAGCATAAGCTTTCGTGAGCAACAGCTCACTTCATCGGATGCATCCTGTTGAAGGGTCTATGTCAATTGTGTGTGTGCTCCTGTGCATGCCAGGGTCTGTATCAACTGTGGTGAGGATTTGCACTGTGTGGAGATCTGTGTCGTTGGGAGGTACATGTATGGTGTGTGGATGGGTGTTATGTATCGACTGCAGGAGGCAGAATTAAATTCTGTCTAGCTTATGTTTTGTAGTTGGAGGGCAGAATTCAATGGTCTGTGTTGTGGGGAGCAGCACAGTTAATTGGTGTTGGGTGAAAGAATCACATTGTCTGTTTTCTGCAAAGGGTGGCCCCTCGGTGGTGGACAGGACTTCATCAGTGGGTAGGGTTTTATCGAGTATCACCACCTATTTTTCCTGATCTGACACCTGCAGCAATGACCTTAAAATCTAAGCGACGGAGATGTGAGGTGGATGCAACAGGCAGACCAGGGGAGCACATGGTAACAATGAGCTTGTGATCATCAAGAGAAGGCTGTGACCACTGCTTATCAGCTGCCTAGCCATAGTAGAGTGTTTTATCTGCACCATGCAGAGGAAAGGTTTTAAGGAGAGAGTTGAAGGAGGACAATGATGTGGCTTTGTAGAATTTCACAGGATGCTCCTACTAGGTATAGAGGGCAGCATAGAAGAGAGTGTGGAGGTGCTTGCTGGAAAATTTGACAAATGGGTGATCAAGACAGATCCGACTAGTAAAGTGGAGGTGGGAGTCAAGATCTCAATAGCATACAAGAGATGACAGATAGGGTGGGGATAGGTTTTGAAAGGTGGTCCTAAATGTGAAGACAAATAGTATGATGCAGCGGAGGGATGCAAAGAAGAGGGTCATGTGGTCAAAGTGCTGAGCCAGGAAAATTGTCTTTGCAGCCATATTTTAAATGGGTATGAGGGGAGCAAAATGGGATGTGTCAAAGCCAGAGATGAGAAGGTTGCAGTAGACAGGATGGAAGATAATGAGGGTCTGGACAAGTGTTCTAGTTGTAACGGATGACGTAATCCTGCTATTTCTCCAGCTGTCCTTAGTGTCACCCAGAAACACAAGGATAGACAAGTCCTGAATTTCTGAATATAAAAAACAAGCAGATAAAATAGTCTTTTGGACAAAACCTTTTCAGGCCTTTTTTATCCATCAAAAGCAAAGAAGGGTCACGTTTCACCTGGCAGCACTGCTTTACATTCACCCTAAAAAGAGGGTGCTGCCATGCTATTTCTAGCTCGTTCAGCAAATGACTGCCTCTGGGTCAAAACACTGGTAAGATTATTTTCAGTGTGAATTTAAGATAACCCTTTTTGTTCCATGTGCAGCCCACACACTGACGTATCCTCCTCCCCACCCACCCCCCTCCGCCCCCATTGTTCACGATGCTTAGAAGTGTCTCCGGAGCATTTGATGCTCACTGCTTGTCCTTATGTAAGGTGACTGATGCAATTAGAAATGCTGCATTACAGTGACACAGGAGCTTGGAGAACTTGAACCAGCCTGTATGCGAGAAGGCAGTACAGCTATGAGTAGGCTTGACAGAACTGGATTTTTATTTTTTTTATAATTTTGATAGTATCAATATTTATTTTGAAGCATTTCTTATTTGTATTGATTTTAATTTTCACAGTGGCACAAAATCATGGGGGTTTAATTTTATTTTTTATTTTTATCAATTTAAATGTTCGTAGTTGTGGAAAATTATGGAGAGTCAGATAATTATTTAATGACCAAGGATGTTGAGATTCAAAGAGTGAAAGCTTTATAACCGTTAAAACTCCAGTTGTCAACATCACGTCAAAATACACAAAGTAAATAGCTTTAAATCAAACTCTAGCATGTTCTCAAGCAGCATTTTTCTTACTTTGCCTATCTGTTAATTTCTATCATCATCAATGGAAATATTTTTTTCATCGGTTTGTGTGTGTACAGTGAAATTGATGTTTATCGACATTTACTGACAAAAATCGAATCCTTCCAAGCCTAGCTGTGAGGCACATGGCTTTCCATCAGCTCTTTTCAATAAAGAATGCTGCAGATGCAAGATTTCAGTGAGAGCGGATAGGCCAATACTGACCATTTTTGCAAATCCCACCTTAGTCTCTCTGTGCCTTATGATTGTAAGCTCTTCTGGGACTGTCTCTTCCTATGAGTATGGGGAGCATCTAGTGCAATGAGCCTGTGATCTCAGGGAGTCCCTCTAGGCTCTAGTGTTATACAAATAACAAGTAATGACTCCAGAGCAGACCAGTGTGAGCTGTAGCTTGAACTTCTTGAAAACTGCTTTTGGAAAGAAAGGAAGGCTGGGTTGCTGGCTCCAGGCCATGAGCTGGAACTCGGGGGAGTGGGGTTCGCTTTCCAACTCTGCCCCTGACTACCTCTGTGACCTCGAGCAAGTCATCTAGGGCTTGTCTGCACATAAAAGTGCTTCTACCAGTGGAGTTTATTTCTATGTGGGAAAGGGAATACGGCTGAGATGCTACTATAACTGGGTCCACACTATGGATCGTACCAGGGTAACTATTTTGGTAAATAATCACACCCTAACCAAATAGTTATACTGGTAAGACTTTTAAGTGTAAACCAGGCCTGAATGTCTTTGCCTCAGTTCCCCATTTATCAAATTCTTTTCTCCCATGCTTTGCCTATCTTGTCTATTAGACTGTAAGCAGTTTGGGTCAAGGACTATCACTTACTACGTGTTTGTACAGCACCTGGCACGATGGGGTGCTGATCTCAGTTGGAGTCTCTGGGCGCTACAGAAATCCAAAGACTAGTTTTGAAACAATGAATCACATATGATAGCCAATGACCTGTTTTATGCAAATCGTCTAGGAAATGATCTTCCGCGATGTAGCTTCCTTACCGAAAAGGAGCATTGTGTGAAATAATAACAGGTCCTCTGGCCCAAGGCAATCAGAGAAGCTTTGAAAAATAGAATTAGTCCTCAGAACAAGAGCCACCTTTCTTCACTCTCCTGTCAATAGGATGTTTGCTACAAGTAATGACTTCACTGCAACATCCTGGGATGATTAGAGGGGTTTACAGCTCCAGCTGCCACAAATCTCTCCCTCTCTTCCTTCCCAGAGACATTATTACAATTCTAACATTGTCCTGGTGTGGTCCTATTTAATAATGTCCTGTTAACAGCTGGTACTACTCAGCTAATGCAGGTCTGGGTCACTTTAGAAGCCGCGGCTGCATTAAAGAGTGTGTGTATGTATGGCGAAGTACCACTGATTTTGCAGTGGCTGGAAACCTCATGCCTGAATCCTTTAATGGAGAACATGCATAGCAGTAACTGCTATGCCTTTAAATAGGTACAGCTTGCATTCACCTTAGGCCCTTTGCTGGAGCACTGGAGGGGTGGTGCCACCCCTCCTGAGTGTCTCATGCCAGTGGTGGTGCTATAACCCATCTGCTTCGGTTGCAGGGAATGCAAGGAATGGGATTCTGATGGCCCCTGTTACAGCAGCACAAAGGTGGAAAGACTCCTGGCACTGTTCCCTCCTTCCACTATTCACTCTTGCAAGACAGGCCAGAACATGCTAGAGACTCCCAGAAGGTAGAGAGACAGAAGTCCACTTAGATCACCAAGTCCATCCCCTGGCTTGTGCAGATTGTGCCTTCATGTACTTTAGGAGCCCATAGCAAGAAAGCATTACACAGTTTGGGGCTGATTCTCCATTGCCTGGTATCTGTGTTGTCACTTCCACCAGTGCCACGGGTGTGAGATGGATCAGGAATTGTAGATTTTTACACCCACTTTGCACAGGTGTAAATGACAAAATGCAGGGCAATGGTGAATTGGGCCTGACATGTTTACTTTCAGATTTGGAGGCTTTGAGCCTTATTCTGCTTTCAGTGACTCTGGTGTAAACCAGAAGTAGCTCCATTCTGGTCAGTGAAGTCACACCAGTGTAAATGAGCTCTGAATCAGACCTACTCTGTTGTGGTTGAGTGGATTGTCTCTAGGGTGAGATTTTTAAAGGCACAAAAAGCAGCTAGGCCCCTGGCTTTCTTGCTCATTTCCATTTCTGCCTTTGAAAATCTCCCCTGTAACTTTAGCAGCAAATGCCAGGGGTAGCCCCTCTCTTTAAAGGCTTCCTGTAGCTTTTTTGCATCTTTTTGGGCTGGTTCCTGGCTGGAAGGCAGAACCCGAATCCTGGTGCTAAGGCCCAGACTCTCATTCACAGGATCTTCATAACTACTAATGTGTATTTTGCTCAGGGCTCCTGAAGCTCAAGATGATCTCTGCAGCAAGACTACAAATGTTCAGACGTGAAGCTAGCTGGAGATTTATGCCCCCCCAAATTCATTATTAGTTGCCATTTTCCAGGAGCCCACACCTTTCACAATCCTCTAGCCATTAAATAATTCATTGGCCAGGGCTGAGGCAGACTGGTATGTATGATTGCGTGTGGGTATCATTTTTAATGCATTTATTTTTAGCTTCTTTTATGGTCAGCAGAGAATTCCACAGGAAATCCTGCAGCCATGGAATCGTGAAAAGCTAGGGTCCCTGATTGTGTTACACACACTCACAGAGATGGGATCTATACTGTTTTAAAAAAGCAACTATAAATACTTCCTCCAGCTGTACCAATATCCCCTCATCCTGTCATTCCTTGACGACACCAGTTGACACTTGTGTACCAAATTAAGATTAGCTGCATAGTGGCAAAGGGAAGGCCCTGAGTCTGTAAGCATTTGTGGCAGCCAACACAAGCTATGTTGCAGCAGGCACCTGGCCAACCCATTTAAGAAGACTACTTGGACTGTCAAAATATATGTAATCTGAGAATACAGACTACAATGTTGTGACTCCCTAGAAGAACAATGGCAGCAGGAGAGAAACTGAGTAGCCATAAAGGAACCAAGGCAGCACAGCCCAAAAGACAAATTATGCATATCCCTTAGAACTAAGGCAAATGAAAGGACAAAAACAATAGTGGTCAATAACATGGTGTTCAAAGCCCGCTAGAGAGTAAGGTCATAAGATGTTGCATATGTTAGCCAAAGCAAAGAGATTGCCTGCAATTGCTCAGGGCACAGAAGCACTGTACCATCATCTGACAAATGCATCAACCGTTTCTCCGTTGCCATGAAGCTCCATTACTGTAAGCAAGCTACTGGTTCTCTGCTAAACTTTGTCAAAGGCTGGAAAGTTTCCACTTCAGCACTCTTTCCATTTCACAATCAGTAGGAAACAAAACAACCAATGGAATGGCGCCTCGGGGATGAGTGAGTGGAAGGCCTGGTTTGGTGATTTATTTGACAACTGTAGGGCTGTGGAGGTACAGCACTAACGGCGGTGTCCATTTGATAGGATGACGAGCTGGGCACCCAGAGAGGTGCCTGTATGTGAAGTGCTGATGTAGAACAGTATCCGCTGTGGAAGGAGGCTGAACGCTTTGTAGCACACCTGGGCATGCTCATGTGAGCAAGGGCTGCAGGGTCAGACCTGTGGTATAAAACACGGAGGCACTCCATCTGTTTGCTACTTTGGTCCAGTTCCTGGCATCCAAAATGGCGGGGGAAATAGCTTCTTGGTTCAAAAAAGTTTTCAATGGTCTAGTTTGCTCATGGTTCAAACTGACTTTGAACATGAGAGATATAAAGAAAAGGAGGACTTGTGGCACCTAGAGACTAACCAATTTATTTGAGCATAAGCTTTCGTGAGCTACAGCTCACTTCATCGGATGCAGAGGTATAGAGATTCTAAGGATAGGATAGTCTTGATTTATCATTTATTCTTTGTGTTGCCATAGGGCCTATGAGCCCTAATTGTCAACCAGGACCCCCTGCTAAGCTAAGAAGTAGTACCAGTTAAAAAATTTCATATTTTGGCAGCCAGTTAGGGCCCTGATCTTGCATTGACATCTGCTAGCTTGGACTCCAGGGCCCATGCAGAGTCAATAGCATAGGAGGTTGCACTAACAGATCCTGAGGTAGGATCAGGACCTAGTATCAGCACCTAAAACAGTGAGTGAGTATGTGTGTGTGTGGGCACGTGCAGATTAAAAATAACATGATACATTTGTACCAGGTGACTGAAACACTCACACAGTAAACATCTTAAGGTGTATTGTGTTTTAGTAGGTTTTAAAGCAGGGCTTGCAGGCATTGTATTTAGTGCTTGTGACAGCAAAGGATTAATAATATTAGTCTGTCCCAGCGGATCCCTCCAAAGCAGTCAGTTCTTTCCCCATCACAATGGGCCGAGTGGAATTTGGCATCGCAATGTGCTTGCTGAAACTGTGGGTCCAATTTGAAGATGTAGCCAATAGAGTGAAAGTTGTGTCTCCAGAAGATAGAACCTTCCTCTTCCTCAAATGGGACCCAGGCTACGGAACTCACTGACAGCTGAAATAAGAATGACCACTAGCAGCCCTGCATCCGGAACTGGGCCCACCTTTTGACCCAGCCTTCCTGCATTAGCCCCCTCAGGGTACATCTACATAGCAAGAAAAGCCTTGTGCAGGGAGTCTGAGTCTGGGCCAACTGACTCAGACTTGTGGACACTGACTAGGTGGCTAAAAATAGCAGTATCGATGCTCCTGCGGGGGCTGGAGCCAGGGCTCTGAAACCCTCCCCCGTTGTGGAGTTTCAGAGCTCGGACTCCAGCATGAGTGATGTCTGTACCGCTATCACCCGTAGCATGAGCCCTCCGAGCCTGAGTCAGCTGACCCGGGCTCTGAGACCCTCTGCTGCCTTTTTTATTTTTACTTTTTTGCTATGTAGACATACCCCCAATCTCATACTTTTGTATTTATAAAAAAAAAAACATTGCCTAGTTGCAGGGAAGAAAGAGAGGTTTCACTGTTGTTTTTGCTCTCAAGAAGCACTCAGATTCTACAGAACTCGGCTGGCCAATTGCACCACAGAGCTCTGTGTCCCCAGGCAACACTGGAGCATGAGCAGTAAACCTCACATTAGCACTGGGGATCCCCTGACTTGGGGATTCCTGTGTCTGCCGATCTAGCTACATTGCCTGAGCCAGTCCTGAATGCCTGCCAGTCTACAGATAGTCAAGGCTATTCCTAAATTAGCCAGAGGGACACTAAATACAATGCCGAGCATTCCCTCTCTCTTAGGTGTTGAGCACAGTGCCTCTGCCATGCCCTCAGCTCATGGCAGCCAAAGAATGAAGCTCCGAAGTCCCCATCTCAAATCCACTGACAATAGCACACTGGGGTCTGATAGTCACCCCTGCAACTATCTAACTTGTAGCAGGGGCTGAAACTTCTCCCAAATGGCCCCAGAATAGGAAAAGCATAAAAATGGTATCTTTGCCTCCCTTGCTCCTGAGCAGAGATTGGTCAGAAAAGAGATTCGGGCTGTAGTCACTTCTTCCAGGCAAGGACTATCTAAAACTGACATGTCACAACCCGTGAGTCACAAAGAGACAAAAGGGCAGAGGGAAGAAGTGGAGGTGAATGGCAACAGTCACAATGAGAACACCAAGCTCTCTGAAAATATCAAGTATGCATCTGGATGGCTTTGTTATTTTTATTTGTGTGTGTGTGTGTGTGTGTGTATACACAGACTATAAGGCCTGAAGGGACCACTGTGCTCATCTAGTCTGACCTCTGCATAACACAGGCCATTGAATATCACCCAGCGATTCTGGCATCAAGGCCAATAACTTGTGATTGAACTAAAGCTTATCTTCTATGGACAAATTCAGTCTTGATTTAAAGATTTCAGGGGATAGAGAATCCACCGCAGTGCTTTGTAAACTGTTCTAAGCGTTACTTACCCTCACTGTTAAAACTATGCATCTTATTTCCTGCTTGAGTTAGTCAAGCTTCAGTGTTCACCCACTGGATCTTGTTATGCCTTTTGTCCACTAGAAGAAAGTGCCTCCTCCTTTTCCCCATGTAGGTAGTCACCGAAGTCATCTCATACATAGACTGACAGCCCTAAGTATAAGGAGTTGTAAGATGTGTATTCTCTGAATGCTCTCCATATTTTGACTATCCTATCTGAGATCCCCATCCTACAGTGAGATGACAGAACTCATTAGGCAGGATTTGAATGAGGCCGGGGGAGTGGCTTGGCAAACAGGTTTGGTTCCAAGCATACGGAGCAGCATGGAAAGAGGCACAGAGGTGTTTATGGGAAAAGAAACTGACAGTGGATCTAGACTGGTCCCACTGATGGAGTGAGGATGGCAGAGAGGAACATGGAAAGAGACCATCAGAGATGTAGGCCAGAGCTGTGTGACGTAGGGCTTTGAGGGAAATTCCATCTCCCAGTTTGCTGTGATGGTGTCAGACTCAATGTGTGAGCACCAAAAACTTGCATTAAAATCTATGTCCTGGGGGGAGATATCCCCAGATCCCGCAGGATTTCCGGGGATGTTCTTTCATCCTATACGCTGACAAGATTTTACATGGATCGTATCTGCTTTATTTTGCCCTGCTTCTGCCAGGCTGTCTCTCTTGTCAGGATTCCTGTACTCTGACAGTCCTTTCAGCTGAACTGTACTATAAACAATTATATAAGAATCTTACCTTTTGTGACTCACACACCTTGTTATAACATGCTGTTCCCTGCACTCATTGTGTAACCTAATGCAGAAAGTATGCAGAATAATTGCAGTTATAGGGATTTACACTAGAGTCTCAGCTAGTGGTTTGCACATGCACTCCTCCCCCAGGGAATGGGAACAGGTCAGGCACTCCCTTTCTTGATGGCTAAATGGGAAAGAGGAACCTGGAACTTTTTTCTATTAACCTTGGGTAAGGCTGTGGAAATTCCTGAGAATCACAGTGTTGCCAGCACCCCAGTGCCGAGAGGCTGAACAACAGCTTGAGTGGTTCGTTACCCGGTGTGCTACACCCAATAATCACAATGGGGTGGAGAAGCAGAAAAGTTTATTTGAAGCTTCAAATAGGTACAGGGAGATTTGAATCTCAAATCCTGTACCCAGAGCAAGAAGTTACACAGGCTTTTATACATCCTTTTTTCCAGCATACTTATCCAATAGCAAGCTGCCCCAAGTATCTATATAGCCAGCCAATCCAGTTCCTAGCTAGTTCCCTGGTTCTCTGTATCATTTGTTAAACTATACATAAAGCTGCTTTATTCAGCATTGTTCTTCCATATCTGCCCTGTGTGGCCTTGCTTAGTTTCAGGCAGTCTGACTCTGCAGCATATTGTTGCAGATCCTCAGCATAACTGCTGTGTGTGCCTCCAGGCGGGGGGGCCAAGGACACTTGGGCCTAGTACGCAGAGCTGCTGCGAGTGCCTCCAGGTGGGAGAGGGGGCCAAGGACACCTGGGCCTAGTGCGAGGGGGCTTCATCGACACTCGTGGTCTTCCATCCCCTCGAGTTACCTAGTGGCTGTGCCCCAGTGTCCCCAACAATAGCACTAGAAGAATTATAAACATCTTCCCTTGCGTTTTTTCACTCTTTTTCAGTTATTGAAATTGAAGGCCCTGTTGAGTGGGGGAAAAAGTCTGTCACTTTATCAGGTGATCTCCCGATGACATGTGAGTGTGGTTTTCCTCTCATTTACACCAACATAAATCTGGAGTAACTCTAATGAGGTCAATGGAGTCACATCAGTGTATAACCAATGTGAAAGGAGACTCCAGCCCTCTATATTCTGTAAGTACATGAATGTGTCAAGCTGTGAAATCTTTATCTGAATTAAAACTTAACACTGCAGAACCAGAAGGTGGGCTAAGTTACTGTAGGTGTTGATTTTTGGATGAGAATCAAGTATTGGCAAGTCTTCCGGAAATGTCTGCTCTTCACCAACTTCATTCATTCATACAGGGTAGCTAAGACCCCAGTCCTGCAAAGTGCTGGTTGCTCTCGGTTCCCATGGAAGCTGAGGGCATACAGTACTTCTCAAGGAGGCACTCAGCACCTTTCAGAGTCAAGGTCTATGTGAGTGAACATCCAGACCCAGATCCTTAACTAGAGCAAATCAGTGCAGCTGCACTGAAGTCAGTGAAGATGGGCAGATTATTTCCTGATGCCTTGTAAATGCTTGATTCCTATCCAAAACTCCACACCTATCTCAGCCTATCTTCTGGTACTGAAATATTCCATTATGACTTTCACAAAGAATTCCAGCCTGGCTCATTAATTTAACTAAAATATGAAGTCAATGGAGCTATCCCTATTTACATCAGCTAAGGATCTGGTTCCCAGTGTTTAGTTGCTTTCACAACAGAGCAATAACATGCTGGTCCTGATTCTCCACTCCACCAGTTTGAGACTGGCGTAATTCCAGAGGTACGCTAGTGGAACAGAATGAGGCCTAATATTTATAGGAAAAAATTAGTCACAAAACATAAAAAGAAAAGGAGTACTTGTGGCACCTTAGAGACTAACCAATTTATTTGAGCATGAGCTTTCGTGAGCTACAGCTCACTTCATCGGATGCATACCGTGGAAACTGCAGCAGACTTTATATACACACAGAGAATATGAAACAATACCTCCTCCCACCCCACTGTCCTGCTGGTAATAGCTTATCTAAAGTGATCATCAAGTTGGGCCATTTCCAGCACAAATCCAGGTTTTCTCACCCTCCACCCCCCCACACACAAATTCACTCTCCTGCTGGTGATAGCCCATCCAAAGTGACAACTCTCTACACAATGTGCATGATAATCAAGTTGGGCCATTTCCTGCACAAATCCAGGTTCTCTCACCCCCCTCCCAAAAACCACACACACAAACTCACTATCCTGCTGGTAATAGCTCATCCAAAGTGACCACTCTCCCTACAATGTGCATGATAATCAAGGTGGGCCATTTCCAGCACAAATCCAGGTTTTCTCACCCCCACCCCCCACCCCCATACACACACAAACTCACTCTCATACTGTCTTGCTCCCTGAGTCCCAAGCCAGTGACCAATGCTTCTCACATGTACCATATCCAATATTTTAATTTAACAATAATTAAAATTTTTCAAATGAGAAAAAGCAGAAAAAAGATGCTTAATACAATTTGTTACAAAGTCACTAAACCACTTCAAACCTGAGCAGTATGTAAGTCTGATGTAATACATCGTTGTTTTTTTTAAAAAGGGGGTGGTGGGGGGGATTTAATGGAATTTCAGAGCCAGAAGCTCAGCTGGTATAAATCAGCTGAAATTGATTTCAATGGCGCAATGGGCCAATTTACACCAGCGGCAGACCTGGCCCTCAGGAATGGTTTACATCAAAGACCAATGCTGGTGGCATGCAAATGAGGCAAAGAGGTTTATGGATTTTCCCAGAATAATAACACAAAATAAAAGCAGCATTTTAGTAAGTACAAAATCACTGCCATAATGATTCATTTTGAATGAACACACTCTAATTTTAGCAACCACTATCTCAGAGCATATGGACACGATATGTCTTCCATAAAGAATGGATGAGTGTAGGCAGTGCAGATAGCACTGCCTATCATTAAGGTTGCCTGACCCTTCCCATTATAAGACCCTGTTTTCAGTTGTTTATAACTTTGCCAAATTTTAACCATTTGGGCTGAATGCCTCAGGCTGAAGGTTTTTGGAAAATTTTAGCCACAAGAGTTCTGCTGTTTTCAAGAAGGCTCAGAAATAATACATTCTTTTGCCCATTAAAATGAAATTCTGATTGGCTTTCTTTAAGAAGCTCTCAAACCCCCATGTGTTGAAGCAGGGACTTGAAATCTGGCAAAGGGTGGCCTTTCTGTCAGGGCTGGGCTATTTGCCCTGTGAATATCCCCCCAAATATGGCCATGTCATAAGCTTTGAATAATTGCAGTTTGCACATGCTCAGTAGACACTTGCTAAAGTCTAAGAGTTAAAATCTCTAAAGGTTCTCAGTGTGCTCCAGGGGCATCCTTTGCTATGGGTCAAGGGGGAGAAGAGGGGCAGTTGTTCTCCCCCCAGGTCTTGATTTGTCCCCTCCAGACTTTGGATGAAGCAATGGGAAAGCAATAATTGCCTAGTTTTTCTTATTTGTGATGCTATTTGGGACAGAGAATGTTCTCCGTGCTCTTATAAACCTCCTCCCCAAAATTTTTCTGAAATGACCCCTCTGGTGTACTCCAGCCTCCCAGCGCCTAGTGCTGACCAGACTGAATACACACCATCCCCACAGAGCAACTGAGCATGCTCCAGCCCAGGGTCACAGAAGCTTAAAAGGACTTTCCCTAAATGACTGCTCCCAGGTGGGGTGGGTCTAGGGCTCCAGAACTGAGAGCAGGGAGCCTGTCTCTCCTCCTCTCAATGACACTCATGCAGAATGGAGGGGAAAGCCATCTGATTCAAACGCAAAGGGGACACAAGGTGGACCAGGGGAGAGAGAGAAGTAGATTGGGACAAGGAGTTCAGTGAGACTGGTGTAGAGAAACTGAATGGGACTGGCTAGGCAAGTAGAAAGAACTGGGAGCCATGGGGGAGACAGGAACGTGAGGCTGGAACTGGTTGAGCAAGTGTAACATTGACAGAGCCTGGTTGTCAGCGGGCAGGATTGAACCGGGGATCTCTGGAGCTTAGTGCATGAGCCTCTACTGCATGAGCTAGAAACCAATTGGCTGTTAGCTAAGGTTGTAGCGCAGACTCAATCTCTCTCTCTAAGTGGTCTTGGTGCCACTAGCTGGGACAGAACACCACCCCCAGGAGGTGTGTGGGCTACACAAGGAGACCGGGACTGAGAGCTGGGATGCGGGGATGACACACATTGTACGAGGAGCTGGGAAGTAGACCGAGTTAGGAGCAAGTGGCCGGGGGAGAATAAGGGCAGGTTGGAGGGGAGACAGATCTGACGAAGAGCTGGAGGGAGTGGGGAGAACTTGGACTGACTGGGCAAAGAGACTAGGACAAGGAGCCAGGGAGGGGATGCAAGGGAGACTGAGATTGGATGAGGGGCCCAGCATGGGAGATCAGGCTAGACAAGAAGTTTGGAGGGGGAACTGAGACGGGTTGGGCAAGGAGACTGGTATTGGATATGGGAAGGGAAGAGACTGGGAATGAGAAGACTGGGAACTCTGTTAACTCAAGAGAAAAGGTCAGTTCAGTGGATTTAAAGGGTCCAATGCAGCTGATGACCAGTGGAGTGGGGTCAATCTGATGCGACATGATGGAATTTGCTTGTTCTGTAAAACCGAGCAAGTTACAAACACACAAACTTAAAACAACATGACTTAAGATTTTCAAGTCAAGCACTCAGAAGTTAGAAAATGCAAAAATTAAAGTTGTCTGTGCAACCATCCATTCGGGCTCCTTGTCTATCTGCTGTAATAGTCTTACATGATCCTGTGTGATTTTTTTCACCCCTGCACAGAACATATGGTGCTCACTTAGTGACAGCAATTCAATATTTTGGTTTGTCCTTATTGTTCAGTGTGTGGCCCCAGGCCCCATTTATTGCGTACTATTCAAACCCCGCTCTGAAGATAGAATTATGAATTTCCTCATGGGATTTTCTATGGCATTCATCTATATCCGATTGCTTCCCAACCACCAATGAATCTATTTACTCAACTCCCCTATGAGATGAGGGGGTATTATCCTCATTTGAAATACAGGGAACTGATGCACAGAGAGATTAAGGTCAAAAGTGTCCACTAATTTTGAATGCCCACCAGTGAAAAGTTTGGTTTAAGTGACTTGACAAGCAGCACATAGGAACTCTGTGACAGAGGCAGAGATAGAACCAGATTCTGTGGGGCAGCATTCAACTGCCTTAACCACGAGACCATCCTTTCTCCTGCTGCAGTCACCTGCCCCAGTACTACAAATAGTACACACCTTCAGGTTCTGCAGTGATTAAGGCAGGGGTCCTACAGACAAGTTTCCTTCCCTACACAGCCCTGAGTTGTCAGGTCCATCCTGTACATGGAATAAGGCAAGGATCCAGTGGAAAAAATATGTGACCATATAATTAAAGACTATCATAATGCATATACACAATGGGGCTGAATTAAGGTTGCACAGGCAATCTTAATTCTGACATTGCCTCACTTTTGAGTGCTTGAATTTGCAACCTTAATAATCTTCAAGTTCTGTTGTATTTAATATAAATTACTGTCTTATATGCATTTTGTTGTGCCTTGCAAACCCAGAGCTATTCTTCTATACGTCATTTTCCATTTTTCCTTGTATTGATAGATACATATCTTTTGCCAGTAAGCATAATTTTATTGCTGTACATTATTCACTTACATAAAACATTAAAAAGAAATACACTAAACCACAGCAGACGAAGCACAATAAAATGCAATAGTTTAGAAAACATTAGTCTTTTTTCCAGATGTTAAAGACTGTGATGAATTCTGCTCTTGGTTTACACACATACAACTCCTGTGGATTTCCTAGGAAGTGGAATGTATAATATTATCAGTTCCTGGGAGCTCGTTAGGAGAAAGCCTCCTTAACTAGTCTAAGTGCCTATCTTATTTTCTATTTAGATTCTCAGATATGCCGTCACAGTAGCTGAGCACCCATGATCTCTATTGATTCCACATGTGCTGTACAAACAGGGCTGGATTAATCAGGGGCTTTAGGGACTGCAGCCCGGGGCCTCAGGCTAAGGGGGGCCCCACAGGCCTGCGGGCTGTATGCAGGCCCCTGCTTCTTTTCATCTGGCCCGTGACAAGTCTCCGCACCGTGGGCCAGACACTGGTCCCCAAACCTCACCTCCCTGCCCCCACTGGGGCTGGAGCCACAAGCACCAGCTCGCCAATGTGTCCCTGTGGCTCCTAGGCAAGGAGCATTCAGGGAATCTCTGTGTGCTGCCCCCGCCCCCAGCGCCGGCTCCACAGCTCCCATTGGCCGGGTACCATGGCCAATGGGAGCTGCAGGGGCAGCGTCTGCGGCCATGGGCAGCATGCACTGCGCAGAGCGGCCTGGCCCCTCTGCCTAAGGGTTGGACATGCCGGCTACCTCAGGGAGCAGAGCAGCACGGAGCCAGGGCAGGCAGGAATCCTGCTTTCGTCCTACTGAGCCGCTGACCAGGAGCCGCTCGAAGTAAGCACCCCCCGGCCGGAGCCTGCACCCCACACCTCCTCCTGTACCCTAATCCCCCTAACCCAGCCCGGAGCCCCCTCTGGCACCTAACCCCCCTGTCCCAGCCCTGAGCCCCCCTCCTGCACCCAAACTCCCACCCAGAGCCCACACCTCCTGCTGCACCCCAACCCCCTGTCCCATCCCTGGCCCCACCCCAGAGCCCACCCCCCCAGCTGGAGCTGCACCCCCTCCCACACCCCTACTCCAAACCCCCAGGGGCCCCACAAAATCTAATAGCCCCGGGCCCACAGGAGAGTTAATCCGGCCCTGCGTACAAGTAGTCATACACGAGAGACTAAAACTTCCAGAGACCTGTCCTAGCATGCATTGGGCTTTCAGTGTAAAACTCTTCAGTTATTCTGAAGTCCTGGTCGGGAAGAACTCAGTGCTATGAAAACAAAGTGTATCAAATATCAAAACCACCTGGATCTGAATTTTGTTCTTTCTGCTATCCTTAAAATTAGCATTTTAAAGTTTTAACTTAATATCACTATTTTCTTCTTTAAAAGCACTTTAAAGAAGTTCGTTTTGTAATATTTTAGGCTTAGAAATTAGGCATCTAACTCCCCTAGGCTTCTTTGGTCACTTCAGCCTTAAATTATTATATTGGAAAGTTTGGACTATGGTGCCGGCCACTTCCCTTCATAGATTCATAGATATTAAGGTCAGAAGGGACCGTTATGATCATCTAGTCCGACCTCCTGCACAATGCAGGCCACAGAATTTCACCCACCCACTCCTGTGAAAAACCTCTCAGCTATGTCTGAGCTATTGAAGTCCTCAAATCGTGGTTTAAAGACTTCAAGGAGCAGAGAATCCTCCAGCAAGTGACCCGTGCCCCATGCTCCAGAGGAGGGCGAAAAACTTCCAGGGCCTCTTCCAATCTGCCCTGGAGGAAAATTCCTTCCCGACCCCAAATATGGCGATCAGCTAAACCCTGAGCATATGGGCAAGATTCACCAGCCAGATACCCAGGAAAGAATTTTCTGAAGTAACTCAGATCCCACCCCATCTAATATCTAACATCTTCAGGCTTTCTTCATGCCCCAGGTAGCATCAGCCAGCCTATTAGCCTTTTGGGAATGAGTGCATTTCTGCCCCCTGCCAGAATACCTTGGAATCCTTTCTGCCTTACACTGAGATCAGAGTTCATTTTCCTTCTGTTTGAAGATGGCTTATAGGGGGTATGTCTGCACTGCAGCTGAGAGCAAGTCTCCCAACTCGGGGAGACAGACTCAGGATAGCAGGGCTCAAGCTGGTGCACTAAAAATAGCCATATGGAAATTCCAGCTCAGGCAGAAGCTCGAGCTCCTAGGCTTCAGAGCTTCACCTTCAGCCTGAGCTGGAAAGGCCACATGGCTATTTTTAGCGTGCTACTGCCATAGGCAGCAGGTATAATAAGCCAGAGGAGGCTATGGCTCCCCTGACGCAGCCGCTTCCAACCTGCCACCGGATGCCTGGGCCGTGGTGGCCCCACCTACGCTCTGCCTCTTCCCATCCCTGTTCTGCCCCTTCCCCAAGACCCCCACTGTCCGCCACTGCCTGGCTGAGTCACCTCCTCTCCTCCACTCCACCCCCCTCTCCATAGGTCCCTGCAACTCGCTGCATCCCTGTGGGCAGTGGGGGGCTTCACGGGGAAGAGGGTGGAGGGAGAAGGGATGCTGGGAGCAGCGGGCAGTGGGGGCCTCGAGGGGGAGGAGAAGGAGGAAAGTGACGAGTGGTGGCAGCGGGGAAGGGAGGCCTGGGGCAGAGCAGGGGTGCTGTGGGCAGAAGAGGCGGGACAGGGAGCTAGCCTCCCCCAGGGGAAGCTTTATCCGCTGCTCATGGCCAGTGCTAGTCTGTCTACCCAGGCTGGGAGGCTCGCTCCCAGCTTCAGTGTAGACATATCCTAGGTGTAAACCTAGTAAACTAAATTGCAAAATTATCTTAAGACAATTTTCATTAGAAAATTAAAACCTCCCAAAGTTTAGCAGTATAGAATCGTATCTGGTTTAAGACCTAAGTAATGCTTCACTAGTTTGGGTAACATCTTGTAATTACTATGGTTTTAAGCAAGAGGAAAATTCTTACATTCTTAGTGTTTGTATGTTTTTCCAGCATCCACTTCTTTCCCTGTGTTTTATTCCTGAGGTTCATGTGTTTTTCCAGGCTGTCACATCTTCCTTTGTGTCTCGTGTCTTTTTCTTGCTCCCCTTTTCCACTCCAGTTAGCGTCTCAAAGTCTGTCTGACCCATGCTGTTTCACTGAAGTTGTCCTTTTTCCCTGTAACTTAGCATCACAAGGTCCATCTCTAATGGAAAAATGATCCATTGCTGATATTCCTATCCCTCTCCCTATGTGGTGTTGAAATCAGTCTAACTGCTAGTATTGATAGAATAAAACTGCTGTCACCTAGAGCTAGTCAAAAAACAGAAATAAATGTTTGCAAAAAAGTCATTTTCATTCTGCTGGTTTCAAAAAGGAACAATTTTTTGTTCAGAATTTTTCATGAAAATGTTTTATAAAAAAACACAAGCTTGATCCTCCCCATCTCCTTTCCTTCTTTTAATCTCTTTTTGCCTTTCTTCCCCTTTCCCTCCCCATATTCCTTTTTTCATATTGGCACTAAAAAAGGTGGTGGGAGAGGAGGAAAAATGGGTGAGGGAAATGTATAAACATTTTCACAAAATGCAAAACTCAAAAATGAAAAAAACAGACTACATTTTCCACAAAATGTTGTTTAAATAATGGAAAATTTTGAAAAACCTCAAAGCCCCAAAACTATTTAATAAAAAATAAAGTGGTCTTTTTTTTTTTTTGACAAAAAAGATTTATGCTCAGAAAGTTTTCAGCCACTTCCATTTTCAATACCACAATGGAAAATGGAGAGAGACCTGGTAGAACATGAAGTCTATCCCATTTTTTGTAATGGTGCTGAAAGGTTGTTTTTTTGTTTTTGTTTGATTTGCACTGATACCATATTCAATTCCAGCCAAAGAAAACCCCATTGGTGGTAATCATGGATCTAATAAATATTTCCATCTCTACCTATGTGATCCTATAGTCTTAAGGGCAAATCTTGCCAGAGAATCCTCATCCTTCACACTAAGGCTATCAAAGAGCAAAGAGGTCTGGAAAAAGCTAGTACTTTTCCAATGATGAAGTGGGACACTGCTCAGAGAGGGCAAGGGAAAAATAACAGAAAATGGGGAAAGAGCAATAGCCAAGGGAAGAAAAGTAATTTGTGTTAATTTCCTGTGTTTATACTGATACATTTGCTATTATTTTTAAAACTTTACATAATTGTATGTAATATATAAAAAATAAATGAGAAACATACAAAGAGAAATTCCAAGATATATCAAAAATGAATAACTCCTGTGTGCACCAGATCTCAGGCCAAATTCTGCCCCAGGAGGATACATGTAATTCACATGGACTTCATCCTAGAAGGGAAGATTTTTATTAATTTAATTAATTAATTTATTAAACTGCATGAAGCACTTGATGATCCTGGCAGGTTGCACAAAGCTGGTCTGTCTAATAATAAAAATAACGAGGAGTCTGGTGGCACCTTAAGGACGAACAGATATATTTGGTCATAAGCT
Source organism: Lepidochelys olivacea (assembly GCF_965140295.1). Classification (NCBI taxonomy): domain Eukaryota; kingdom Metazoa; phylum Chordata; order Testudines; family Cheloniidae; genus Lepidochelys; species Lepidochelys olivacea. The sequence continues at coordinate 109,046,977 of NC_140416.1, forward strand.
TTCGTGGATAAAAAACCCACTTCTTCAGATGCATGGACAAGATGCATCTGAAGAAGTAGGTTTTTTACCCATATATTAGTCTTTAAGGTGCCACCGGACTCCTCATTGTTTTTGTAAATACAGACTAAAACGGCTACCTTTCTGATGTCTAATAATGGCTCATGCTGGTCGCAGACCCAATCCTGTGACTTTTGCCATCACGTTCCATGAAAGCAAACTTGGGCTTCATGTCAAGTGGCAGCTAGTATCCTTATTCATTCTTTTTCACTCTTCATTGACTTGATTATTCTGGGACTAAGTTATAACCTTCTCTCAAAAATGATTAGTTTTAGGCATGTCACTCATTTTAAGGACCAGATCCTGCCCTGGTTTACATCTTGGGGAACCCCTGTCAGTTTCATTAGGGTTGCACAGGATGTAAGTTAGGGCAGGATCAGGTCCTATATCAGCAACTTCAGTTGACTATGCAGATAAATTCTATTATTAACCTAGTTTTGCATGTGTATAATTCATGTTTGCTTGAAATGATTGATGGTCCTTTCATTTGAAGATTTCTTTGATAATGTCAACAATTTCTTGTAATATAATTCACTTTTGTTTCTACATATCTTGAAAAGATTATTTTACTTGGATAATAAAACATGTCTTTCTATATAAAATGCGGCTTATGTGTGTATGTGTCATGGATCGAGAATTCTACCCAGGATTATTATGATGAATGTTAGAAACTATTCATATGATTTTGGTGGGATGAAACTGTTGTCCTTCCACCAAGTATTTTCATGTGAGTGTCTGATTTCTTTCCACCACCACTCCCATTTCCTATAATTAAAAAAAGTGTTACAACATACCTACAGTTTGAAATCTGTAGTGAAAACTGAAAAGAACCCAACTGTTTGTATATTCCCTGCTGCACCCAACATAGACTAAGTGGAATAGCAGACAGAAGGAGGCTTAGAACTGGAATAGCAGAGGTGTTGTAGGTCAAGATTTAAGTACTTTGGTAAAGCTATGTTGGGAAACTTGCACACCATCTGCCTGCACTCAAGTCAGTCCTGTAAGTTCCTTGCTTTTATCTGCACTATATTTATTCATATTTTTGACAAGGAGAAATGTATTTGACGCAGCATATTACAGCAAAGGCACCCAGAATACACAAACAAATTAAATCCTTATTCCGACGTTTTTGCAGAAGGTTGTTTATATGTAGGACGTACCTTAAGCACTACATATAATTATAAGGTTAATTCATTTACCTAAACAAATTTTACTTCACTAGAATTTGTAGTGTGCCTGTTTGTGTCAGTATGGAACTGAGGCCAGGCTGGGGACTTTGGAACAGAGTGTTTTTGGGAGCACATGGAACATCGTGGATGAGCCAGGGAGTAGGATGGGTTTGGTCAGTCGGATTGCCAGCTGCATGGATCCCCTGGCCACTAATCCTTCAGGGGGGAATGGGATGGCATATACTAATACTATAACCAGCTGCAGTAGCAGCCATTGACCAGACAGTCCAGTGTTCTACTTCAAGCCTCTAGGCCAGGGGAACAAGTCTATCTTCCAAACCTCTGTGTGGGTCCTTCACATAAAACCCATTTGCTGTTTACGAAGGTGTTGTGAATTTCCCCCTGCTGTGTGTCTAGCACCTGGAAGGACTATACATTTACGTGTTCTTATTTAACCCACATCAGTGCTACCAACTGTGGGTAATATGCACCACAAAAGCCCAGATTTTATCTCATTGTTATAAAACAATTTCTTCCCTACTATGTTCAGGCACATCAATTATTAACTTGCACTTGAAAACATTACATGTACTAGAGTCATCTATTCTCTTCCCATCATAGTGAATGGAGCCTTTGATTCAATATTAACCACACAGGAAACACAGTGTAGGTGGAACAGTTACATGCCTGACTCAGAAGGCAAAGCATCTGAAAGGATTTATGTTTAAGATGTAACTCCATCGGGGACATATGATATGCATAGAATATGAAAGGAAGCTCGTTATAAAACAACTCTGTTTTAAACATATTTGACTTAATTCATTGCTAGTGTCCCTTCACTGACTTCAGTGTAGTTACACCAAGAAAAAATTTGGCCAGTTGTTCTTTTGTATTTGTATGACCCATGAGAGTTCACTGATTTATAGAAGCTAAAATTAAGGCATTCTAAAACTTTATTTTTAGCTTTCTAAACCCTGACCTTGTACCTAACATGTAATCACACTGTTTTAACCATAGTTTCCTCAATTCAGTGATTCTGGCCCAAATCTTGCCCACCTAGCTGCTCCATGCATGCTCATGGCCCAAATGGCAGTGTAACTGGTGTGATTCTGCCATGTGTAGGAGATGGCAGAATACAGAGATACCATGTAGGAAGTTCACTCCCATTTTGGTCCATAAACATTGCTCCAAAGGCACTAGGTCTTCTGTAGCATAAGGAGTGGAGTTTGGAAGTTAGGCATAGACAGATCAGGAAAAGGTGCAGAAGTGTTGTCAATGGATCTGCAGTTATGCACCTCATAGCCAGTTCTCTTCTGTCCTTTCCCATTTGCAGGCAGGGGGGAAAGCAGTGGAGATGGAGCAGCTTTGCTACCATTCTGAGGAGATTCTATCTATTCTATGTTTCAAAAAAGAACTAGATAAATTCATGGAGGATAGGTCCATCAATGACTATGAGCCAGGATGGGCAGGGATGTTGTCCCTAGCCTCTGTTTGCCAGAGGTTAGGAATGAGCAATAGGGAATGGTTCACTTGATGATTACCTGTTCTGTTTGTTCCCTCTGGGGCACATGGCATTGGCCACTGTCGGCAGACGGGATCCTGGATTAGATGGACCTTTGGTCTGACCCAGTACGGCCGTTCTTATGTTCTTCCACCTCCAATGTCTCCCCTGTGGAAAGGTCATTTACATAGGCTTTGCACAGGGTCCAAGATTTGGGCAGTTCCTAATTATAAGTCGACATGATATATTGATTCAGCTTCTAGTTGTAGGCAGTGATCAGCTACTTGTCTATCAATAGCCTCATCGTGCACCATTTTTAAAAAAAATACATTTTCCCCTTTATATTATAGGACACCCCTAGGGTTTTGTATTCTTTAAAAGTTATTTGCTATTTTAAACACAAATACAAAGAGTGACAGAACAATCCAATAGATGTTCCATTGCACAACATTGCTAACAGGAAAAGTAGTATTAGGAAACTATTTCATATATTTTTTGTCTTTTAATGCTATTTAGCATCTGTGCACAGAACTGTCAATGACCTTGATGCTGCAAACACTTAGGCCTGTGAGTAACTACTTTCACCTGCTGATAGTTACTCACAGACCTAAGTGTTTTCAGGATCAGGGACACTGATGTTAGTGGGAGTCCCATAAGTGCAGTCTGAGACCATTAATCAGATTAATGAGCAAACCTGTCTATTTTGTTCCTTTTCTTGACTTCATCATAAGTCAATTACAGTTTTTAGAAACACCACGTAAGGAACATATTCTATTAGCAGCTGAGAAAGAAAAGGGTGAAGAATAGCTTCGGGGCTAACGCACAGGACTGAGTGTCAGAAGACCTGTATACTTTCTCTAGCTCTGCTTTAGACTTCCTTTGTAACTTTGGTAAGCCAGACAGAGGCAAATCCCTCCTCCTTCTGCAGAGGATCCTGCCTGCTACAAGAGAAAATTGTATGTGTGTGTCAGCATGTGGGGAAGCAACACATTTAGACAGCCTAAACTAGGTATGCATAGCCCTGTGTGGCACAGGTCCATGAGGACTTTCTGTGCAACTATACAGATCCACTGGCCATTGCCCCACAGATGTGGGCAGGAGGCAGGTGTTGTGGAGATTACTCTAGCTCTAAGGATAACAATGTGACACTCCTCTGCTTGGGGAGTGTTAGGACAGGATCTCTAAAAATAGGAACAATAATACCTATCCCCACAGGGGGTAGTGATTAAGTTCCCCAGACGCATTTTGGCATAGAATGGCAAGGTATTATTCTCATGGGATCAAATCCTCAGCAGTGCTGCGAAAGAAAAATGGACGGTACTGAGCACTTGTAGTAGTGACTTTTCTTTATGTTCTTTAATTCAAAATTAATTCTGCATCCAAGATAAGGAATATGAATATTCTTAAAACTGGTTATGCAAAATAAGTACTGACTGTCTGCAGTGTGTTTTTGTAACCCACACACCTTCTGGGTGTGGTGTTCTGTCCCATTTAGTGGCACTGAGACCACTAAGAGAGAGAGAATTAAATATGTCTGCTCTACACCCTTAGCTAACAGCCAGTTGGCTTTTAGCTCATGGGGTGGAGGCTTATGCACTAAGCATCAGATACCCCAGGTTCGATCCCGCCCGCCAATGACCAGGGTCTGTTGGCATTAGATTTTGATAACACAAATTCTCACCCCTTCCTACACACAGGAGCCAGCCATAATGTTAACACTAAAGCTCACCCATAATATTGTAGATCTCAATCTTACAAAAGGTCCACAAGTGCAGCCCCTTACTCCCATATGAAGTCCCACTGGACCTGTCACAGTTCTCTACTCACCCCTGGGGTGCCTTCTTGTTGCTGCATCTAGGGAACAGCTCCACCGAGTCTGAAAGCCCCTTCTGTCTTTCACTCACTTTGCAGCCCCTCTTATGATCCAGGAATTGCAGTGCTCCCTCTTTGTGGCTTGGGCCTCAGACCAAGTCACTATCATTTTCCCCTTTCGGGGAATCAAAGTCACTGAACTGGTTGACCAGGTATCATTCCTGCCAGTCCTCCAGTTCGAAGCTATGCCACTTCCCCAGTGACTAGTAGGGGAACTGAGGCCCATCCTGTACACTGGATTCCATCTTAGCAACCCTCAAATTAGTGTTCAAGGTCTGCACTATTTCAAACCTTACAGCTGTTTTCCTGATCCTTTTCCTACCACATCTCTATCAGGCTTTCACTCCACCACCCTTCTTGGTAAACCCTTCCTCAGGACCTGGACCTGAAGCTTCTACCTTCCCCCTGGGTTTCTTCCTTTCTCTGTCTAAACCCAGAGAAAGACTACAGGCGTGCACAATGCCACCTTTTGCTTCTTCAGTTCTGTGGTGTAGCAGACTCACTTCCTGAGTCTATGACAACATGCACTGTACTGCATATCTTGTTCATGACTTACAGTCTCACACCTTTCCCAGTATTCTTAAAGAATTGCAAAAGAGTAGTTTTTTTTAAAATTGGGCCTAGGGTTGCCAACACTCCAGGATTGTCCTGGAGTCTTCAGGAATTAAAGATTAATCTTTAATTAAAGATTTTTATGTGATAAAACCTCCAGGAATATTGCCAACCAAAACTGGCAGCCCTAATTGGGCCCCATTTTCCACCTCTTGCTGCTGTAAACTTTCTGACTTTATACCAGCCCTGCCTACTCCTGTCCAGGTGGGCTCCATGTCAGTGCTTTCCTGTCAAACATAAACTCTCCCTCAGTGTGGCCTATCTGGTAACTTAGCCTCTCCTGAGCCACACTGACTCTTCCCAGGCTAGTGTGAGGTGAACACCCCACCACAGGGCCATACTTACATAGCCCCTTTTTAGGGCTGGAGCCTTAAATATACCGTACCACAAAGGGAAATGAAAACTTCTGGATTGAGTATAAGGGCCCTATCTTGCAGTCTCTTGTGATTTTGCTTTCAGCAAATAAACTTCAGGATTGAAAACCCAGGGGCGTAACCCCTCACTTTGTTAATGCACAGCTGAATCAGCTCCAAAGTTTTCATTTCTAGACCAGAGATTTCCCAACATTTCATACTGTGGACCACATTTTTATAAAGAAATTGTCTCTGGCCTTCACCCCATCCATTCCCAATAGCATCATTCTGTTATTCTTGCTAACATAGACACCTCCCAATCACAAGTGCATGGACCACCTCCTTGCTGCTTCACAATCACATGCATTACCTTCCCCTACATCCTTCATGATGCACCATCTCCCCTTCCATTCACAAGCATGCAGGCCCCCTTCCTTCCCAGTCACTCTCACATGAACTACTTCCCAGCATTTCCGCGATCCTGTAACATTCTAGTGGCAACTACAGCAATTGTTTACAAAAATTAATATTAGGAAAGTATTTAATGTGTTTTAGTTTCAAATGCGTTAGCAGCAGGAAACAGAAAGGTGGAGTGAGCACTCTGAGATTGGCAAGCTCGCAAAGGCCACACTGAGAAACCCTGCAACACCCAATTGTTTTCAAAGGGAGTCAGTGTTAGACTGACCCTTATAACAAAATGGTATTGTATGTACAGGTTTCAGAGTAGCAGCCGTGTTAGTCTGTATTCGCAAAAAGAAAAGGAGGACTTGTGGCACCTTAGAGACTAACCAAATATGCTCAAATCAATTGGTTAGTCTCTAAGGTGCCACAAGTCCTCCTGTTCTTTTTATTGTATTTACAGTAACTGCCCCTACATGGCAGCATTGCTACTGGGCCACAGAGTGACTTGGGCCATTACCACGGAATACGCCACGCCGGCGGAAGTGGAGCAGGGCCATGGCAATGGCGCTACTGCCATGCAAGGCCAACCAGGGCAGTGCCCTGTGCGATGCAAGACGGAGCTGGGTAGTGCCACTCGGGCTGAGGCTGTGCGTGCCAGAGCAGAGTGTCACCACATGAGGTGGAGCAGATCCGAGCCGCTGGCGCCAACGCCACATGAGCTGCGTTGCCACCGGTACCAATGCCAGGGTGGCGTCAAGGCCACGCGAGGTGACTAGCGGGCTGCCACTAGGGCCAATGCCACAGAGGCAGAGCAGGGCAGTGCTGCCAAGGCCACGGAGGTGGCGCAGGGCGGTGCTGTTGGTGCCGCTGCCACGCGAGGTGGAGCAGGGTGGTGCGAATGCCCCGTGAGGCGAGGAGGGCGGTGCTGCTGGTGCACGCCAGGAGCCCAACACCTGGGCTGCGTGGCTGCTGGGGTGGGTGCGCCTGTGGCTGAGGGGCTGGGCGGGGTGGGTGAGCTCAGCAGCCCCAAGCCTGGACTGACACACAGGGAAGCTGACTGGGTGCCACCCGCCCCCCGGGGCGCTCAGTCCCTGCGGAGGCCTCTCCCCTCCTGCGCCCCGCCAGGGCCAAGCCGCCTAGCAACAAGCAGCCGGCGCCGGCCGCCCAGCCCAGCCCAGCGCCAGGGCAGGGGGCGGGCTCTTCCGGTTCAAGTCGGAGCGGAGGAAGCCGGGCGGCCATCTTGGATCCTCCATCCCGGAGCGGGCGGCGCTGAGCCGTGGAGTGGGGGCGGGGGCTGCAGGCTGCCGGAGCCGGCCCGCGGGGCTCCTGACACCCGGCTCGGAAGGCGCAGGGGAGCCCGGGCCAGCCGGGCGGCGGAGCGGGTGGGGGGGGGCCCGGCATGCTAGCGGAGGCCCGGTGAAGCGGGGCTGGGGGGAGAAGGGAGGGGGAAGCGCTTCGGAGCGGGCCTGCCTGGCTGCCAGTGCTCGGAGCTGGCTGCGGAGCGGCGGCTTGTTTTCCTGGCCGGGCTCTGCAGCGCCCCGCTGCCTTCTCCGGGCCGCTCCCTCGCCCCCCCTCAGCCCGCTGCGCTCTGCAAGGATCCCCCCGCCCTCCCCCTCTGCGCCCTGGGCTCCTAAGCTGGCTGTAGGATGAGCCCGGAGGACTCCCCGGGGGAGACGCTGCTCCATCGCCAGGCTGGAATATAGCTCGGAAGTGGGGTGGCGGCGGTGGAAATAAGCAGCCCCCCCACCCCTTCCCTTTGATGGTGGCCCTTCGTAACCGCTGTCTCGCAGCAGAGTGACAAGCATTCTTGGGGGGGGGGTGGTCGGCTTTTGTTGGGGGAGGGGGTGTTTTGTTTTGCTGTCGCAAGCAGCCAGTGGCTCCGGCACAAGCGAATTAAAATGTCCACTAGAACTCCCTTGCCTACGGTGAATGAACGCGACACCGAGAATGTAAGTAACCCGGGCCGCCGGCTGGGCTTTCTGGGGCGGGGGCGAGTGGGCGCTGGGGTGGCCGGACCTGCCCGTCACCCAGGGAACGGGTGGGCTGATGTGCCTTGGGGGCTGTGTCGCTTGTGTGGCTGAATGTGACTGCTCTACACAAAGGACGGCCTGCGTAGAGAGGGGTGGTTGTATTGTGTCCAGACACACAAATGTCTCAGAAGAAAAACTGCTAGAGAGAAATGTGCATTTGTTTCAGCAGTTGTTGGCCCTCTCTGTGCCAATATAAACCCATAGTTGTAATTTGAGTGAAAGACCCTGTACAGAATCAAACTGTGTAATTTAAAATCCCCAAAGTGGAGCCTGGCATTGTGGGTATATATTATGTTCCTACTGTTGTGACACTGGTTCAAGGCACTGTCCTGGCAGCTGGATGCTGTTAAACATCTGATGAAGTGAGCTGTAGCTCATGAAAGCTTATGCTCAAATGAATTTGTTAGTCTCTTTTTCTTTTTGCGGATACAGACTAACACGGCTGCTACTCTGAAACCTGTTAAACAGATGTTTCACAGGTGTGTGAAGAGTATTGTTAGTGTGAGTGCTGTCATTGAGGTCCAATGCCTGCTTATTAAATTACTTAAATTACGGTTTAACTTAGTGTTTTTCAAGAGCTTGGTTTACTAGTGGTGGTAAAAAAAAAAAAAAAGACAAACCCTGTAATGTTTTAATGATGTATCTTATATGGTGCAAATTCAGTACTGTCTCGTATATTAGTGATGCAGAATTTGAGAAAAATAATCCATCTGCTCTGATGTTTGTAAGCTGAAGTGTAAAATAATCGCTAAAACAAGCCAATAAAGCACTAGTAAACAGGGTGCAGAGAACAGTCCTGTACTGGCAGGGGAGGACTCGATGACCTAGATAATAAGTCTTTCCATCTCTAATTTGTATGATTATTAATGACTAGAATAATAGCTTTATTGTCACTTGTTCAGATGATATTGGAAGGTCCCCTTTTCTGAATTAGCAGCAAAGTCAGAAAGTCCTTCCTCTGTTAAAAGGTAGTATTTGGCAGTGAACGCTAAACATATTCTAAATAAAACTGCATGTTTTTAATGAGCTCAATCAAACAGTAATATAGTTAGCATTTTATCTGAAATATTTTTAATATGTAAATAAATTGTATGTAGAAACTTAATATAATAAAAAATCAAACTCAGTGAGACAAACCCTCTCTAAGTAGGAACCTTATTTGCTTAAAGTTGAGACCAAACTTATTTGACCTCAGAATAATCATTCTAAAAGGAAAAATTATTAGGAAAAAAACTGGTCTTTTTGTGTGAGAAGGTATGCAGATGAGTTGTAGTTTATACTGCTCTGAAGCACAAATTAGCAAAATCAGTGAGCATTATTCATATTTCTTTCTTTATGAATATAACCCAGTGTCCTTTAGAAACTATATGCTGGGTCTGAGTGAAAGTGATTGGGGAGAGAGATACCTGTTTTGGACTGAAATAAGGAAAAAGAAGATTTAGGCTGAATATTAAGAAAAACTGCTAGATTTGTTAGAGAGCAAGTAGTCTTCTAAGGGAATTGGTGGAAGCCCTATTGCTTGAGACATTTTAAAACAAGACCAGACAAAGCATTAGAAAACATGCTGCATAAAAGAATCACTGCATTGGCAGGATTTGGATTTTATTGACATAATACTCATTTTTCACTTCTATGTTCTTTATTTGTCTTAGCCTTTGGTACAACCTGCCGGCTAAGGGCTGTATTGAGCAAAAAGTCAACTAAGCATATTTTGTTGCAGAATCTCAATGGGCTTCAGCCCAAGGGCCAAAGCTGCCGTGTGGAAGAAAAGCATTAAAAATGAAAATTGTAGTGGCCTCTTGTATTCAGCTGAACTTCCAAATGGCTAAAACAGATTCCCCTGTGATGTTTTGCCCAGTCATCGTACTCCTAGCTGCATTGGATCAAAGTTTTTAAATTCCATTTTGGCCTCATCTTGATCAACCAGTCAACAGTGCCCTTGTTGCCAAGAAGGCCAGTGGCATTTTGGGCTGTATAAGTAGGGGCATTGCCAGCAGATCAAGGGACGTGGTCCTTCCCCTCTATTCGACATTGGTGAGGCCTCATCTGGAGTACTGTGTCCAGTTTTGGGCCCCACACTACAAGAAGGATGTGGAAAAATTGGAAAGAGTCCAGCGGAGGGCAACAAAAATGATTAGGGGACTGGAACACATGAGTTATGAGGAGAGACTGAGGGAACTGGGATTGTATAGTCTGCGGAAGAGAAGAATGATGGGGGGGATCTGATAGCTGCTTTCAGCTACCTGAAAGGGGGTTCCAAAGAGGATGGCTCTAGACTGTTCTCAGTGGTAGCAGATGACAGAACAAGGAGTAATGGTGTCAAGTTGCAGTGGAGGAGGTTTAGGTTGGATATTAGGAAAAACTTTTTCACTGGAGGGTGGTGAAGCACTGGAATGGGTTACCTAGGGAGGTGGTGGAATCTTCTTCCTTTTGAAGTTTTTAAGGTCAGGCTTGACAAAGCCCTGGCAGGGATGATTTAGTTGGGGCTTGGTCCTGCTTTGAGCAGGGGGTTGGACTAGATGACCTCCTGAGGTCCCTTCCAACCCTGATATTCTATGATTCTATGAAACCACTTTAGAAATTGTTTAAAACTGGTTCTATAATTTGGTTTAAATCCTAGTTTAATAAGTTGGAAACATGTTATTTGACATTGGAGCTAGAGATGAAGTTTTTTTCCACACAGGGTATTTCATTCTGGTTTCAAAATACAGAACAAACTCCTCAGTAATTTTCTTAATTAATGTACAGTGCTTGTCACCTTTGCTTACAGATATGTCACTTTATACTCTGATCAAAGCAGATTTGCAAGTTAAGCAAAACTGAGCTGGGTGACCACTCAGGAATACCTGTAATTAGTAGTAGTGTGATTCAGTAAGCTAATTCTTCCTTTTTAGTCACACTGAACCAAAACCCAAATATATAGTACTGTACTGCTTGAGGTGCTGCCTTCAGATGTCGTGACCATCAATGATAAAAACATTTGCTCTGTGATCTTTAATGTAAAGTGTTGTTCTGGCCAAATTTAAACTGATATTTACATTCTTTCTGCCTAAATTACCTCTAAATTCAGTTGGATACAAAATTAATTTTATTCCTATTTTAATTCTAAAATACAGTATCATTCACTCCTAGTCTAACTGTTCTTCCACCTCCAAGATGGTTGTATTTTATTAGAAGGTAAAATGAAGCCTTAACTACCTAGATGAGGCTTAATTAGTTAATGTTCCTAAAGAACTTTGATCTTTAGATGAAAGGTGCTTAGAAATGCAGAGTATCCAGGGAGCCTTTTGGCCATGGTCATGGGACTCCGTAATGTCTTCTGTATACTAGGAAAATTACCTAGTGCTGATAAAGGGTGCAGTTTAACTGGACATATAGGCAAGGCCTCCTCATCAGTGCTTAATTTTTTTTTATCTTTTAATAAAAGGCAATGTATAGCTCTCTTTGTTACTGAAAGATCCTTCAAAACGTAAACCATTAGAGTGGAAAGTTTGTGTCAGTCGTTTTCCCTTAAGGCCATTGGTTATTCATGTTTCCCAGCCAAAAAGGGCTGGCCATTGAGGTTCAAGAATCTGTGACCAGGAGTCCCTTATATTTCTCAGGAAAAGGATCAGGGGTGACTCATATATAGGGGAGCTTTCTGACTTCCACTGATAACACGAGGACTGCTGCAGGCTGGCTGACTGCCTGAAAATGAGCTCTGAGCTACCATTGTAGCTTCTGGCCACAAGGGTGGAGCAGCTCATCTTAGGAACCTGCTAAGCTGAAGGCTGTTGGCCAAACCTACTAAGTCTCCTGGTATTTCAGGGAGACTCCCATATACCACCAAAAATTCCCAACTCCTGATTTAATAACGTCGCCCACATAAAGATCCATTTATGTCAAATTAATAAATTCAGTTATATTACCCAGAATCGTATGCATCAGCTACATATGCGCATCAGCCTCTCTTTCTCCCTCAGTCAGTGAGAGACTGATGCACATGTGTGACTGACTCACAAGATTCTGGGTAATGTAGTTCAGGGTCTGTAAAGTGCTATTTAAAGTAAGGGGTGAAACAAGGCATCTCGCGGTCCGCCAGGGGCTTACCCTGAGCAATCCGTGAACCAAGTTTGGGAACCCCTGCTCTAGAGAACAGAGAATGGGGAAAATAAATGGACAGAATGAGAGGAAGGTTTCTTCTTGAGGAGAGAAGATGAGGAAACTGTAGCTAGAAATGAGAGGAAATATAAATGGTATGGAAATCCTTAGAATCAATGAGATTTTAAAAAACATGAAGAAATGGAAGGGGTGAGAGAACCACTTTCAGGCTAATTAATTTTATTTATTTATACTTCTATTTTATTGTATTTCCATTACATAAACTGTATATCTGTAAAGGGGTGAGGTGACTATTTTGAGCATTTATTAATTTTGCTAACTACCCTGAATTCTAAAGTTTAAATAATTGGAGAAAAATAACTACAATTTGCCCTTTAGTAATCTTCATGACCACAGCGAATGTGGTGGATTACCCATTTAAAAAATGTTGAGATGTTGGCAGCTATTACTCCTGAGGGCATTCTGCATCAAAAAAATAAAAATTCTGCAAGTTTTATTTGTCAGTAAATAAATGCAGAGGCTCCACATGGCAGTGTGGCGCATAGGCCACTGGCTGCATGAAAGTGGGAGATCACCCTGCAGTTCCCCCACTCCCACACCGTGGACACGGACTCAGCGGTGAGGCTGCACCTGACTCTGACACAGTACAAGGCCTGGGTCTGCCCCAGAAACACCCTGGGGCCCTGCCCCTCTGCGCCAGGCACACCAGATGTGGGCAGGCAGGCTCAACCAGCAGGATGCAGATGTGAAGGGGCTCAGTGTTGGGGGGTCCAGGTGTGGCGTGAGAGGGTTCTCTGTTGGACAGTCTGGGTGCAGGCAGCTCAGTGTGGGATCTGGATACACAGAGGCTCGTTGGGGGGTTCCAGGTGCAGGGGCAATGGGACTCTGCAGGGGCTTTCAGATGAAGGTGGTTGGGGCTCAGTATAGCGGTGTGGGGGTCTCAGCAGGGGAGTGTGGGTCTGTGTGCAGCTAGTTGGGGGTAAGTGATGTGGGGGCTCGGGGTGGTATGGCTCATCAAGGTGGGGGTTTGTGTGCAGGGAGCTCAGTGCGGGGGTGGTCTGAGGTTCAGGGATGGGAGTCTGGAGGCAGGGGGTCTGGGTGAGGGGGGCTCCAATGCAGGAGTTGAGGTTCAGTGGGGTGGGGTTCGGGTATGGAGTGCTAGGGGGTTCTGTGTGTACGGGGTGAGGCTTGGCAGGAGTGTCTGGGTATGGAAGGTCTGGATGCACGGGGGTTGGGAGGATGGGGGAGCAGCTCCCCATACAGTGACCCCTCCCCCCCTGCCCCTGCAGCTGAGGAGTGATGGGGGCAGGAAGCAGGGGAGGATGCTGAGCTTCCTGCAGTTGGGGGAGGTTTCTTGGGGTTGGCCTGACACAGCCGCAGCCACTCCTTGCAGGGGAAGAGGAAGTCCCGTCTCTGACGGGTTCGGTTACAGAGACCCCCTTGGGAATGTCACCTGATGTGCTGGAATTACCTTTGAGCCCATTTTCCACTGTCAGCTTCAGACTCCAGAACCCTGCCTTGTTGAGCCAGACACGCTAGTCTGCTGCAACACAGACCCAGGTCTGGTCCACACACCCAAAGCTGCAGACTTCAACCAAAAACTGCTCAGCAAGTTATCTATTTCCAGCACCCAGACACCCAGTTCCCAATGGGATTCAAACCCCAAATAATTTCGTTTTACTCTGTATAAAGCTTATATAGGGTAAACACATAAACCATTCGCCCTTCATAACACTGATAAGAATGGCCCTTCTGGGTCAGACCAAAGGTCCATCTAGCCCAGTATCCTGTCTTCTGACAGTGGCCAGTGCCAGGTGCCCCAGAGGGAATGAACAGAACAGGTAATCATCAAGTGATCCATCCCCTGTTGCTCATTCCAACTTCTGGCAAACAGAAGCTAGGGACACCGTTCCTGCCCATCCTGGCTGATAGCCATTGATGGACCTATCCTCCATGAATTTATCTAGTTCTTTTTTGAACCCTGTTATGGTCTTGGCCTTCACAACATCCTCTGGCAAGGAGTTTCACAGGTTGACTGTGTGTTGTGTGAAGAAATACTTCCTTTTGTTTGTTTTAAACCTGCTGCCTATTAATTTCATTTAGTGACCCCTAGTTCTTGTGTTATGAGAAGTAGTAAACAACACTTCCTTATCTACTTTCTCTACACCAGTCATGATTTTATAGACTTCAATCATATCTCCCCTAGCTGTCTCTTTCAAGCTGAAAAGTCCCAGTCTTATTGATCTCTCCTCATACGGAAGCCGGTCCATACCCCTAATAATTTTTGTTGCCCTTTTCTGAATCTTTTCCAATTCCAGTATATCTATTTTGAGATGGGACGACCACATCTGCACACAGTATTCAAGATGTATTTCTTGAGTGGTAACAGCTAATTTAGATCCCATGATTTATATGTATAGTTGGGATTATGCTTTCCAGTGTGCATTACTCTGCATTTGTCAACATTAAATTTCATCTACCATTTTGTTGCCCAGTCACCCAGTTTTGAGAGATGATCTATATATAGAGAGAGATGCACAGATGTTTGCTCCTCCAGGTATTAATCACTTACTTTGGGTTAAATAACAAAAGTGATTTTATTCAGTATAAAAAGTAGGATTTAAGTGGTTTCAAGTAATAACAGACAGACTAAAGTAAGTTACCAAGCAAAATAAAACAAAACAGGCATGTCTAAGCCTAATACATTAAGAAACTGAACACAGGTAAATCTCACCCTCAGAGCTATTCCAATTTCACAAACTAGACTCCTTCCTAGTTTGGGCCCAATCATTTCCCCTGGTACAGTTCTTGTTAGTTCCAGCTCAGGTGGTAACAGGGTTTTTTCTCATGACTGCAGCCCCCTTTGTTCTGTTTCACCCCCTTTTATAGCTTTGGCACAAGGTGGGAATCTTTTATCTCTCTGGGTCCCCACCCCTCCTTCTAAATGGAAAAGCGCCAGATTTAAGATGGATTCCAGTACCAGGTGATATGGTCACATGTCCTGTGAGACCCCGCCCCCCAAGCCTCCTTTCTTCCCGCCTGACTCTCAGGAACACTGGAAGGCTTACAAGTAAACAGAGCCATTTACAACCAATTGTCCTGGTCAATGGGAGCCATCAAGATTCTAAACCACCATTAATGGCCCCCACTTTGCATAATTACAATAGCACTTAAGAGTAATACTTCATATTTCTAGCTTCAGATACAAGAATGATACATTCGTACAAATAAGATGAGCACGTTCAGTAGATTATAAGCTTTTGCATAAAGCATATTCCAGTTACATTATATTCACGCTCATTAGCATATTTCCATAAAACATATGGATTGCAACGTCACACCGTCCTCTCCTGCCACCAGCCCAGCCGGGAGTAGCAGCTGATCCCGGCTCAGGGTAGGAGCCACTGGCTGGGGTGTCCCCAGCGCCATAGTGATTTACCTCTCCGCTGGCTGCTCCAGATGCCTGAAACAATGTACCTGCACTGCTAGGGAGTGGTGTTTGATTGCTCTTGCAGCTTCCCTGTCAGAAAGTCATTTTTCTGCAGGGAAGCAAAGAAATCTGTGGGGGACATGAATTCTGTGCATGCACAGTGACACAGAATTTCTCCAAGAGTAAACTATGCTTGCACAAACCAAACCACAAGTAGGTGGACTCCACTTCTGCAAAAGGAGGTTCCTGGTAGCTCTGAAGTCCAATCACTCCCTTTTTATTTCAAATGAGTGAGTGAAGTTTGGTGTGGGCCCAAAAATTCATCTTACTAACCCTCCCAAAATCCTAAATCTGGCTCTGAAAGTATTATATTATTATTTAAAGTACATTAATTTATGCAAATTAGGGTGTTTGCAGACAATCTGGAAGATTAGATTTGATTTATGCAATGTTTACCAGAAATGTCCTATTATAAATAGAAGTATGTAACCGGAAGGCTATCTCTGGCAACATGAAATTAGGGTCAGAAAAATTCTGTGTACCTATTACCAAAAGAGGTTTTTTTTTAGACTCCTCCCCCCCCCCTCGAGGGATAGCTCTCCTTGAACGTTTTCATAAGATATTTTAAACATTGAGATAACTGAGAAGAGAAGGTTCAGAGGTGACTTGATTACTGTCTGTAAGTACCTATATATGGAACAAATATTTGATAATGGGTTCTTCAGTCTAATGGAGAAAGGTATGACACCATGCGATGGCTGGAAGTTGAAGCTAGACAAATTCAGATTAGAAATAAAGCATAAATTTTTAACAGTGAGTTTAACCGTTGGAACAATTTACTGAGGATCATGGTAGCTATTCCATACTAGCAATTTTTAAATGATGATTGGATGTTTTTCTAAAAGATACGCTCTGGGAACTATTTTTGTGGCAGTTCTATGGCCTGTGTTATATAGGAGGTCAGACTAAATTATCATAATGGTCTCTTCTGGTCTTGGAACCTGTGAATTGCTATAAATTAAATTGCCACCTTCACTTAGAAGAAATTAAATATTAATAATATTATATAGTTACATGGGAAACTAATAATATAGTTACATGGGAAACTCCACATGACATGTTTTGTGCTTATCACAAATTTAAATTAAGAGTGTGAAATATACTCCTTTGGATTTTTTAGTAATTGGGATACCTTTAAATACAGCATTGTACTTCTGGACTACATCTAATATATTTGACTATTCTTGTAGTGTACTAAGAGTTAATAGTTTGACATGTTAAAGTTAGGCATGTGACATGCCAATTTGAACTACCCTGAATCATCTAATCCAATGGTTCTCGAACTTTTTTTTTGCGGACCACTTGAAAATTGCTGAGGGCCTTGGCGGACCACTTAATTATATTTCCAAATGTTGTTTGTACCGTTAGCTAACTATTGTAAAGCACTTTGGATAAAAGCGCTATATTAAAAAAACCCTTAATATTTTTTTGTTCTGCAAATAAAAGCACACAACTCATATTTTAATATCAGTAGTCTTACCTTTCTAATGCGATGGATGTGCCCTCTCTCCCCTGCCGTGGCAGCCCCTGAGCTGGGGCTGGGAAGGAGGAGGGTCTCTCCCTCTCTCCCATGCTGTGGCAGCCCCTGAGTTGAGGCTGGGAAGGAGTTGGGGGGGTCTCTCCCTGGCAGCCGCAGCCCTGGAGCTGGGGAAAGTCACCTCTTTATCTGGACACTGCAGCCCTACATGTCCCAAATTCCCCCCCCTTTCATCCCACTGCCCCCTCCCACCTACCCCCTATTCCCCCAAAGGACACCACCTCACCTTACATGTGTGTCTTCTCCAGGGTCCAGGCACCTAATTAGTGGAGCCATGACTGTGCAGCTCCACTAATTTGGTGGGTGGCCCTTCATTGTCTCTTGTGCGGCTGTCCAGGCGCGCACCTTAGAGGGATCTATCTGCGGACCACCTTAATGGAACTTGTGGACCACTGGTGGTCCGTGGACCACCGGTGGTCCACAGACCACAGTTTGAGAATCTCTGATGTAATCTGTATCTCCCAAGTTAATTGGGTGTTGTGGCACGGCTAAAATACCTTTTTTGGGATGAGTTTCACAAAATACATTTTTGCATTTTGATTAAGTGGTTTCCATTCTTTCTGTTTTACACCACATTCACAAACAACTAAAAGAAAACTGTACCCCTCTAGCTTGACCCAGAAATCTTGCAAAGAAACCAAATAACTTCTCGTTGACTAAAAATCAAGAGTGGTGCAAGCATAGATAATTCTGGCTAAGATTGGAGGTAAGTGTCCCTCTCCATCCCCTGTTTCTCACAATAGCATATGTTTTCGCTACTTCCTCCCATGCTTGGTCAAATACCACATCGTTCTGGGACTGTGCTGGCACAAAAATGGGAGGACTAAGGGCTTGTCTACACTTAAAGCACTGCAGCAGCCGTAGCTGCGCTGTTGTAGCACTTAGTGAAGACGCCACCTACGCCGACGGAAGGGTTTCTCCTGTGCGTATAGATATTCCATCGCTGAGAGTTGGTAGCTAAGTCGACAGGAGAAGCCCTCCTGTCAGTATAGCACTGTCTAGGCCAGGGGTTAGGTCAGTATAACTACATCGTTCAGGGGTGTGGATTTTCCACACCCCTGAGCAGCATACATGTACCGACATAAGTTGCTGGTGTAGACCAAGCCTAATCAAGCTTCTTTTGAGGATGGGAGAATGATACCTTGTTCTATTTAGAGTGGAGAATGTCCTCCACTTAAATCTGTAGAAGTTGAACTGCAATGGAGATATACTTAATAGACTATATATGCATGTAGGGGTTGATTTTGAGGGGTGCTGAGCACCCTTAGTTTCATTTAAATCAATCTCTTGAGGTCCAATTTAATAAGTATATTTATGGGTCAAAGCATGTGTCTTCTAAAATGGCATCTTGTTGTGCCATTGTATATCTAAGCTTTTATATCAGATTTATTCCTGCAGGATTAAAAGTCTAAACAATGTTTTTCTAACTGCAAGCTTGACCTGGTGTCTGGGTCCTTTTCGTTTCATACATATTTACTAACGATGATTCTGGAACCAACTTAGTTGGCAATTTTATTGATGATGCAGAGCAGAATGTGGCTTGCTCCTCTTCAGCTATTACTCTCCAGTGCTGATGTTAGTAAATATTCATTTTGGTCAGTAAATAAAGCAAATATTACTTGGAAAATGATAAATTTCAAATCCAGATATGTGAATATCAAGTGCCTTAAACTTTATTTTCTAAACGCTTCCACACTTGGGTATATTTTGTATTAAACAGGATTCCTATATTGGGTTTTGTAACCTGTGATTAGCACTAGACAACAAAATACACTTTTATTTTCATATAGTATATGGAGTATGGCTCTCACTCATCATTTGCTGTGTCTGTTGGAACTGAGAAAAAACAGCGATGTGACTACACCGGAAGGGGTCTCCGAGGCGGAGTAGCAGCAGCACCCTTAGTAGCCTATTGCCCTACAAGAGCAATTTGTCTTATGTCTATGGTTATTGAGCCTTAACTAGCAAATTATTCCCAGGTCTGGATCTTTGGTGTTATGATCACCAGCTTTGTCACTGAGCTTCTGTCAACAGAACTCTTTTTGTCCAACACAGTTATTAGTATTTCTCATGCAGAGCTAACACAAAACATTTGAGGGATGGAAATTTCTTTGCCACATATGGCAGGGCATCACACATCCTGTTGTTGACCAGTCAGTGTTGTTAGCCCTCGCATGTCTATTGAATGCAGTGTTTTGGGGCTCTGTCACATTTGCTGAGACTAAGTGGGTGTGTCCCCAATTCAATTATTTTCCTCCCAGGGGAATTAGGGGTATGTGTCATGATGTCTAGGCTATTTGTACTAAAGATTAATTTCTCGATCTTTTTTTTTTTTTAAACTGATTGTTGTTTGGCAAGTGTGACCTTGTTTAACTGGCCAATCAATTTCATTGAGTGTCATACTAGTTGGACAAATGGCAGAAGGTTATCTGTCTGAGGCCGTAACACTGTATTTTCACAATAGTTTCTTTTTGAGAGCAAGACTCTGACTTGGAACCATCCAAACCATCTCACTAAATGCTTATGGTTTAGTGATAGAAGGTTCCTTTATCCACTTCTTTAATTCTGCCTTAACTTTTATATGCTCTATTTGATCACATTGATCATAATGGTGTGATAGCACATGTAGAAACCATTACTCCTGGGGGAATTCTGCACCACTGCGCATGTGGAGAATTTATGTCCCCCACATATTTCTTTGCTTCCATGCAGAAAAATGACTTTCTGACGAGGAAGCAAAGGGAAATGACGAGCGGTCATGTGACCTTCCCCAGAAGTATGTTTCTGGTGCCCAGGGCAGCCAGTAGAGAGGTTAATCACTGTAGGGCAGGAGGCTGGACTGGGGAAGACCCTGCTGGTGGTTCCTCCCTGCGCCAGGCTCAACTGCTAGTCCTGGCTGGGCTGGGGAGCACAGGACTTCCTCTTCCCCTGCATGGCATCCAGGGTCAGGTCAGATACACCCCCACATTTCTCCTCCAGCTTCAGGAAGCTCTGCAAACTCCTCCCCTCCTTCCCACCCCCCCACCCCCACCCCTGCTTCCTGCACCCATTGCTCCTCAGCTGCAGGAGGAGGGATCCCTGTACAGGGAGCTGCTCCCCCGTCTGCCCAGCCCCTGAGCATCCAGACCCCCTCATACCTAGACCTTCCCACTGAGCCTCATCCCCCCCCCTTCACTCAGAACCTCCCCCCCAATGAGCCCCCCTCCCTCTGCACCATCCCGACGAGCCACCCACACCCGGATCCGCACCCCACCGAGCCCCAACCAGCTGCATCTGGATCCCAACTCCACTGAGCCCCATTCCCCCAGCAGCTGGACCCTACAGTGAGCCCCCCACGCCCAGACCCCACCATGCTGAGCCACAACCACCTTCACCTAGACCTTCCTTCAGAGTCCCATTACCATTGCATCCAGAACCCCCCAACAAGACCCTATGCATCCAGATCCCCCCCCGTACCCGGATCCTCCACTGAGCTGCCCGTACCTAGATTGCCCCACACAGAACCCTGTCAACCCACATCTCTATCCCCCCACACTAAGCCCCTCCACACTTGGATCCTGCCTTGCTGAGCCTGCCTACCCACATGGAGGGGCGGGGCCTGGGGTGTTTCTGGGGCAGGCCCAGTCCTTGCGCTGTGTCAGGATTGGGTGCAGCCTCACCACTGACTCCATGTCCCAGGGAGGAACTGCACAGTGATATTCCACCTCTGTACAGTCAGTGGCATGTGCTCCCCAATGCCATGCTGGAGCCTCTACATTTGACAAATAAAATTTGCAGAATTTTAAAATGTGTGCAGAATTTTTATTTGGCACAGAATGCCCTCAGGAGTAAAACTATGTACTTCTGCTAATGCTCTAGGGGCCAGATTCTGTCCCAAGTCCTTACTTGTGTTGAATAGTACGATGTATAGTCCCATAAATGTCAATTGGATTATGTGTGAAGTAAGGTACTACTACTCAGTGTGAACGAGGGGAGTGAACCTGGTGTTAAATACCTTATGGTGCTCTAATATTTCCAGTAACTTGATAATGTGACTTATTAAATGGTAATGGGAAATTAAATTAAATTCTACTTCACCTGTATTAGAAGTAACACTAGGTTACTATGAAACTGAATTTCAGACATCCAATATGTTATGTTTGCATTCTGTGTCCGGGCATGGACAATGAAAAAACTTGTCAGTTTCTTGGTTTTACTTAATTTCTCAAATATTTGCATGATGTTTGAATTATAAACACTGCAGGGAATGCGATTTTTAACGTTTTTCCATTGAAATTTTAAAAAGCACACATGGTGCAGCTAGTTAAATTGACAGGATTCTTATTGGCTCCATTACTTTCCAGAGGGTTCTATATAGCAGCCATAAACATTGATAAGTCAGGTCACTTTACTTCGCTGTAGCACAAAGCTATGGGTGACTGCAGAGGCAATGGAGATGTCTACAGACGTTGGAAGACAGCACTATATATTGGCTTATGTTTGCTTGCTATGTGGAAGGCTGTCATCATAACCACATGAGCTAGAGACTTCAATTTTTTAAAAGACAGTTTTCGTTCTACAGAAATTGATATAATTGACCTCCCTCTCAACAAAGCTTCATAGAAAGCCTGAGTGAGCACGTATATGTTTTTTTCAAACCCTGTGTGTAGTCTGTTTAATACTTTATGCCCACTGGAAGAATTTATAATAAAATTCCATTTACCCCAGGTTTTCCCAGCTCTGTTAGCAATTTCCTAGAGTACTATATTTAACTCTGAAATCTTACTAATTAATGAATCTAATCATCCTCTCTGTCTTGAGTGTTCCTGATGCACCCATCGGGGTGTCTAAGCTCTGAATATTTAGATGTAATGTAGAGCTAACATTGTCCAAAGGAATGTCAACTGTGTGCTCCTCCAGGCTTCATTTGCTTTTCCCTTTTTTCCTTCTTCTCTTTTATCTTTTTTCTCTTCATGCTTATCATTATCTGGCCTTGAGAAAGGATGTCGTCTCTTCACTGGGGGAAGGCTTTTGCGAAAAGGTGGGTTTTGCATTGTGTTCTGAAAGCTTAGGCTCAATCAGATCTCTTGCAGTAAGGTGTTTCACAACTGCGAGGTCCTGTGCACCTCCTCCTTAAATGTCTTCCTGAAGTCAGAATCCCTATGGAGAAAAGCTGTCTTCCTGGGTTGGAAATGGAGAGGTGGCTTCTAAGATAGCCACCTCTGTGCAAGAGCACCTTAAAGATTAAGACTTTGGATTAGGGTACTGCATGTATCAAGACATGGAAAAAGCGATAGTTTTGTGATAAGGGCGCTGAACTGGAATTCAGGAAATACATTTTAATACTGGCTGTGCTACAGACTTCCTGTGTGTTCTCTGGTTAGTCAGTCTCTCTCTGCCTCAGTTTGCTATCTGTAGGACAATGCAGTTGTTCCTTAACTGACCATGATGCGAGGATAAAGTCATTTTGTGACACTCTGCTGTGGTAAGTGTCGTAGAAGAGCCTTACATTTTTTTAAACTGTTTCCACATATTTAACCCACCAGTCATTTAAAAAAAGGTTAATTGCTAATAAAACCCTAGATGGGGTTAAAATATTAATGTTTTATTTGTGACTTTAAAAGTTATTAAATGGCCCCAGCCTGCCCTTTGCTTCCTGTTAGAAGGCTGGGGCTGTTACAGAAGCCCTTACTAGATGAAAACCAGTGGGCAGAACTGCATGTATTAGGTTGGGACTCTGCCTGTGAAAAAAACAAAAGCTTCTCTAAGGATAAGCTGTGTGGGAGGGAACTGAGAATCTGCTTGTGCTGATGGGTTAACAATGTGTTGAAGCAGTTGGTCAGGAAAGCAGCTTTTGAGCTATGCTGCTTGCCAGGGGAAGTGGGTAACTCCATTAGCAGGATAGGAGATACTATACTACTTCTCTTGCTTCTCAGCTTCCCCAAGCTTTCCTGAACAAGTAGACTTTCTGGATCAGTTACTCTCTGTACCACACCTCTGCTCCTTTGGGAATGTTTTGGATAGGTGGTAGGAGATTTCTTGTCTTTTTTTCGACATGTGGAGGAGACCCAGTGTAGCAGAAGGAACTTTGCCTGTCACCTTGTGCTGCCCTGATGACTTCTGCTACATGCATTGACAGAAGAGTACATGAAAACCTCCTCTTCAACCAGGGTGTGGAGGCTTGGGCTATTAAAAAAAATAATAATCATACACTCAAATTTAATACAAAAAGTGTATTTTCATAGGAACTCATACTGAGTAGCCATAAATGTTGACTTTTTTTAAAAAGGTGATTTGATGATAGAAGTAGTAAGAATTATAACTTAAAGGGTGGCTTTTGTCACCATCACAATTAATGAGGCTTCATCCACTCTCAATATGCTGCTGCATCATCCCTCTTTAAAAAAAATTTGCATCCTAATTTAGCAAGTTCATCGAAGTTGCTGTGTGGAAAATTGCCCTAGTTGAGAAAATGAAAGCTAGTGTAAATCCGATACTTCAGGAAGATGGAATAGAGGAATAATTACCCTTTCATATGAGAGGGGGACTTATTTAATTGTTTAGCATTTTACAGCTCTGAAAGGATGCATAGGAACAGAATTCTTTGGTAATTGATATCCCTGCCTTTTGCATTTTACCTGTACAGTGTCAGGCCCTCTGCTCTACCATCAGTTTCACAAGTAGAAGCGGATCTCATGCTGGAATTTATAGAAAAAGTTATAGATGTAATTTTCTACTTGTGGGGGAATTCTGCACCATTATGTCTGTGCAGAATTCATGTTCCCCACAGATTTCTTTTCTTCCCTGCAGAAAAATGACTTTTTCACAGGGAAGTCGCAAGAGTGATCACCTGCCCCTCCCCACCAGCATGGGCATATTGTTTCAGGTGCCCAGAGCAGCCGGCAGAGAGGTCAATCACTGTGGGGTGATGGAGCTGAGGACTCTCCAGCTAGTGGCTCCTACCCTGCACCGGCTCAGCTGCTAGTTCTGTCTGGGCTAGAGGCAGGAGACGAAAGAAATTGCTCTTCCCCTGCAAGGAGTGGCTGGGTCTGGGTTAGACCCACCTCCAGAAACCTCCTCCAGCTGCAGGAAACTCTGTACCCTCCCCGCTTCTTGCCCCCATCGCTCTTCAGCCACGGGGGAAGGGGCGGCGAGGAGGAGGAGCAGGGAAGCAGTCACTGTATGGGGAGCTGCTCCTCCATCTTCCCAACCCGTGTGCACCCGGATCCCCCACACACAGACTCCCTACACCGAGCCTCATCCCTTGCACCCAGAATCCTTCCACCAAGTCACCCGCACAGAACCTTTGCCCCACTGATCCTCACCCCCTGCACTCCGAGGGGCCCCCCCGTACCACTCCCTCCCACTGAGCCCTAACCCCTCTGCATCCAGACCTTTGTGCCCAGACCATCCCCCACTGAGGCCCTTGCACTTGAACCCCCACGGTGATGAGCCCTACCCTCCCTGCACCTGGACCCGCAACCCACTGAGCCCCAACCAGCTGCACCCAGACCCCCACTCCTTCAAGCCCCACTCCCCAATACCACTGAGTCCCCACATCGACACCCCTGCTGAGCCACATACCCCCCAGACACTTTTTCTGAGACATAGCCACCTTAATCTGGACCCTTCTGTCCCTTCACCTGGAACCCCACAATGAACCCCTGTGCATCCTGATCCCCCCTGCGTCTGGTACCCACTGAGCCATCTGCACTCAGATTGCCCCACACAGAACCCACTCACCCCACCCTGGATCCCCCTCCACACTTGGATCCTGCTGGGCTGAGCCTGCCTGCCCACACCTGGTGTGCCTGGCGCAGGGGAGCAGGGCACTCGGGTGTTTATGGAGCAAGCCTGGCCCTTGCGCTGTGTCAGGATCGGGTGCAGCCTAACTGCTGAGTCAGTGTCCTGGGAGCAGGGAGGCTACAGGGTGGTCTCCCACTTCTGTGCAGCCGGTGGCCTGTGTTCCCCGCTGCCATGCTGGAGCCTCCACATTTATTTACTGACCAATAAAAATTGTAGAATTTTAAAATATTGTGTGCAGAATTTTTATTTTTTTTTGGTGCAGAATTCCCTCAGGAGTAAGTTTTCTAACTCAGGAATCCCTTGCATCTCACCCAGGGGAATTCCATATTAGGCCTGATCTTGGCGGCGAGAGAGAAGAATTAATCACTTGCACTTAAGCAACCACTAATTTTAGTTCTGTGATTGATTTGATTGCCTTTTTTATGTGCAAACAGAATAATTCCAAGCCACTAATGTGAATATACCTGGTGCTGCAAATGGGTCAGTTTCACAAAGCTGAAAACAGTTGAGCCAAATCAGTTGGGGGGAGAGAATATAAATAGAAAATTGAGAATGGTATATTGGGCACTGTATAAGAACATTTTACTAGATGTCCAGAAAGTACCATTGAGAGAGGATACACAGGTTAAAAAAACACAGCTTGTCTTAGGAGGGGAAGTGAAAGCAGGTATAAAAAAGGGGAAATTGATACATCGAGAGAGATATCTAAACGGGGAGAGTGAAAGCAGTGAATATAAGCTAGGAATTGTAGAAAATTGATAAGGGAAGCAAAAGGACATCTGTGACCTGCAGAATTAAGGACAAAAAAGAGTTTTTTAAATATATTAGGAGCAAAAGGAAGCCTAACAATCGTTTTGGTTCGTTACTAGATGGAAATGGTAGAATTCTCAGTAATAATGCAGAAAAGGTAGAAGTGTTCTATAAGTATTTCTGTTCTGTATTTGAGAAAAAGCCAGATGTATTCATGTCATATGATGTTAAACACTTTTCTATGCCAGCAATAACATCCTTCTTAATTATATAGCAGCCACTTTTAAAATCAGCCGCTCTAGACAACTTGCATCCAAGAGTTTTGAAAGTGTTGGCTGATGAGTTTAGTGGACCATTACTGTTGGTTTTCAGTAAGTCTTGGAACACTGGCTTTCTTTCTGTCCTCTGAAACAACCCAGCTAATTATAGGCCTGAATTGGTCCCAGATAAAATGATGGACTGTCTCAGATAGGACTCAATTAATGAAGAATTGAAGGACAGTAACATGTAATGCCTGTCAGCAGAGGGTTATGAAAAATAGAACTTGTCAAACTAGATTTTTTTCAAATGAGATTACAGGTTGGCTGATGTGATATAGTTAGATATCTGTATAAGGCATTTGACTTGGAACTTCATGACATGATTAGGAAACTGGAAGGATTCAAAATCAGCATTGCATACATTAAATAGATTAAAAACTTCTCTAATGACAGGTCTCAAAATGTAAATTTAAAGAGGGAATCGGTATTGAGCACATGTTTATAATGGAACCCCATAAGTATCAGTTTTTTGGCCCTACATTATTTAATGTTTTTATCAATGAGCTGAAAGAAGATGTAAAATCATTACCAATAAAGTTTGTAGATATTGCAAAGATTGGGAGACTGGTAAATAATGAAGAGAAAAGGTCACTGATACGGAGCAATCTAGGATGCTTGGTAAACTAGGCTTAGGCTAACAATATGCGTTTTAATACGGCCAAAAGTAAGATCTGTCACCTTGGCCTGCATTTTTTGTTCTTTACTTACAGGATGGGCAACGCCGTTCTCCAGAAACAGTGACTCTATAAAAGATGCGGGGCGACTTTGTGGCTAATTAGCAGAACATAAACTGCTCCCAATGTGATGCGATGGCCGAAAGGGCTAATGCAATTCTTGCATGTGTATATATAGGGTTATCGAATAGGAGTATTGAGGTTATATTACCTCTATATTTGGCACTGGTGGAATATTGTGTCCAGTTCTGGTGTTCACAATGAAGAAGGATGTTGATAAATTGGAGAGGATTCAGAGAAGAGCCACAAGAATGATTAAAAGATTGAAAAGCGTATCTTATGGTGAAAGACTCAAGGAATTCAATCTGTTTAGCCTATAAAAAGAGAAAAGTAAGGGATGACTTGATCAGTACTTACAAGGGGACCAGAAATCTGGTAATAGAGAGCTCCTAAACCTAACAGACAAAGGTATACAAGATCCAAGAGCTGGAAGTTGAGGTTAGACAAATTGAGACTAGAGATAAGACACAGATTTTTAATAGTGAACGCAATTAACCATTGGAACATCTTACCATGGGTTGTGATGGATTCTCCATCACTTGAGATTTTTAATCAAGATTGGATGTTTTTCTAAGATATGCTCTAGTTCAACCACTGGTTTTGGACTTGAAGTATGAGTTAATTCAGAGAAGGGTTATGGCATGTGTTATGTAGATCAGACTAGATGATCACAGTGATCCCTTCTGTCCTTAAAGATCAGTGAAGCATTTTTCGTTGCAACTGACACTTGAGCGTTTGCAACCTTGTCATACCTGCAGTCCATTTGTGATCTTGTGCACATAGCTGAGCTTGGAGCGAAATAGAATTCTGCTGGCATGATTCTTCCAGATCAGTGAGGATTACTGGGGCACTGGTTTTAGGCTGTCCCCAGCTAAAAGAGTAGTAGAAGCTGCAAGCAGAGTGAGGAATTGAAGGAAGAGGTGACTGGGATCCACTTTGGAGGTTGAGATGGGCAGCACCAACAGTGAAATGACAGCGGAACGGACATGAGCTAGGTGGCAAGAAATACTTGCGGTTGGGGACAGTGTTTAGATACCCAAGTGTGAAAGGTGTGTATGGTGAACGTCCTCGGGGTTGGGGTGGACAGTATGGAGGATACAGAAAAATATTGGGTAAGTGGAGAGTAGGAAAAACAGGATGGATACAA
Source organism: Lepidochelys olivacea (assembly GCF_965140295.1). Lineage (NCBI taxonomy): Eukaryota > Metazoa > Chordata > Testudines > Cheloniidae > Lepidochelys > Lepidochelys olivacea. The sequence goes on from NC_140416.1 coordinate 109,074,837, forward strand.
ATTGATTTTTTTTGAAGGATTTTTTAATTTAAATACATTTTAATTTAAAAAATAAACTTATTAAATCTGAAATTATGGCAACCCGTGTTAAAGCCTAAATTGTCTACAATCAATCATTAAAATAAAATGTAAAAAAAATATCCAAGCAGTATATATTTGCCAAAATTTTAAACACAGTCAGACCCCTGAACTGGTGGAAGTTAGTGGTTAAGCATCTGGATCCAGAGTGTGTTCAAGTGCTAAACCAGCTTTTGATAGCAGTAGCCTATTTTGTAGGTGCAAAGAGAATATTTTCTTCTTCTCAGTTTATTCTACTAGTTCAGTTCAAGGACTAGTCTATCAAAGTTGAGAAACCAATTGGGAGTCAAAAAAGCAGAAAAACTTTGTTTTCTTCTTTGAATCCGTAAATCAAAACGAAGCATAAGAAGATTAAATCTGTTAGTTCTAAAATCCTGAAGAACATTGTGACCCAGAAACAGTTCAGTTGACAACAGATAATCTTAAATGAGAAATGTGTTTTGATAAACTTTTTTCTTATGTATTCAACATATTAAAGGTAGTTTTATTTAACTGATAATTCTGAAATGCTGTTTTTGTGCATGTTTCTTTGAATTCCAATTTCCATTCAAATGCTGCTCAACACAAATAATGTGTAATATATATTACACATTTGTGTGTGTATATATATGTATATGCATCATTTATATTTTCTAACTATTCAAATATTAAGACTGAATGTATGTTAATTTATATAATTAAATTAAATAAATATATATAGATATAGTATACCCTTTTGGTTAGCCAAAAGTAGTACTGAATTTATTGTAAAGACTATGTTTAGTTACAAATCAACATGTTTTAATGGTAACCTGGCTTTAGGAAAATAACTTAAAAAAGTACAAATGCAAAATAATATTAAAATTGATGATTTAAGTCAAAGTTTCCTGCTTGCTGATTTAAATAATTATTAAACTCAGTGATTAAAATAAATCCATCCTCAGGAAAAGGAATGAAGGGAGAACAAAAACAAGAAAGCCATAATAAGGCTTTGTTTTATAGAGTTTCCTTTAAATCATATATGAAAAAGAGATGGGAGGAGAAGCATGGAAAGAGGTTTCACCTCCTCACAAAATACCTGTTATTGACTTGATATACCAAATTAGTTCAGACAGCACAAGGGGACCCATATTATTTTATGCATCCAAGTGAGACCATATGGTGGGAAAGAGGAGAGAATTGGGACCAAAACCCAGATTCTCTTCCACCCTACCCTGCTGTGGTAGATGCTCCCAGCAAAAGCTCACTGGTTTCAGTCTTGTCTGAGAAATGTAATTCAGGGGTTCGTCTAAAATTGGCAACTGTGCAAGAGGACGGAGGCAGTCAATTCCCATGGTGCTAAATTGAACAGACTGATTACTCAAATGCATTGAATCCTCCTTTCCCATATAGACTTCTTGGATACATGTTAACACTAGTACTACTTCAGAATGAGCAGTTGATCCAAAGGCCTTGAAACAAATACCACCATGATAGGATTTGACAATTAAACTCTGGGCTATTAGGGGTTATTTTCCAGGATACTTGAAGTTCTCTTTCTAAAGTTTGTGGATATACAAAAATGTATTTCTGTTGGCATTGCAGCATTTCTGTTATAGCAAAGTTTTTGTTAGCAGAAAATAGCTTGAAGGTTTTACATTCAGCTAACAGTTAACAAATGATATATACTGTTGGCTCCTTGCCATGAGAAAGTGCTACAGTACAAGTGAGTTCAGTGTACAAATAATCAGAAAGTTGACAAAAGGGTTAAAAAAAAATTCAACAAATAGTTTTCCTTTTCCTTTTTTTTTTTTTTTCAACTAGGTCTTGTTTGGGAGCATTTTAAAAAACACTTTGAGGAGGCATCAAACTCAGCCTGTGGAACAATTTCTTTAGAGCAACCCCATCCTTCCTTATGTGACCCAGGGTGTCTAGGGTAGCCCCCATTGAAAATGCAAGGTCAGAGCAGGCTGCAAAAAGGAGAGCAGATTCTTGCAAATTGGAGATGAGCACTGTTAGATTCACCAACCGGTCACAAACTATTCTCCTGGTCCCCCACACTAGTTATCAAGAAGCTGAAAAAAGAAATCACGCAACCCCCTTTACTGCATTCCAGTTCTCTAGTTCCCGATCAACACCTAGGTCCAGTAAAGTGAGAAGTTATTTACAACTCTGCTCACTATTACAAAAGGTTCTTCTAAACACCAAAGGGCCAGCCACGTTACCAGGTCAATATTAGTTTGGATCTTACCCAAAATACCACACTGCCAGCCAATCCTTTAGTATCTAAAACTAAAGGTTTATTAGAATAGAAAAGAACAAGGAGAGAGTTGTTAACTTGTCAAAGCAGTCAGATACATACATGAAACTTCAGGGTCCATATATCAGATTCTTAACTGTATTGGTGAGTTTGCTGGCTCGAAAATCCCTCTGGAACACATCCAAAGCTTGGATCATTCAGTCTTTGTTCAGAGCTTCAGTTTGTATGTAATGAAGTTACTCCAGAGGTGAGGCACAGGATTGAAGACAAAATTGAGAAGATGCAGCTGCCTTTTATATCCTTTGCCATGTGGCTTGTACTTCCTTTGTCCCAAACAAACTCTCAACACATGGGCACTTGCAGTTCCCTGTACAGACTTGTCCTTACTGTCCGGCTGACTCATAGGTGTAATCTCTGCCTTCTCTCAATGAGTTAATTGTATGGCTGATTGCCTTTGATAGGCCATCAAGCAGGCTAGATAGTGCTGATGCCAATCTGTCTGGGGCGTGTCACCCAGAAACACAGCACACATTTGAAGTACAAATATACAATACATATTTATAGATTACAATACAAAGATGATACATACATATAAATGTGATTATTATATTTAGCGAATTAAACTTTTACACTGATATCTTACATGGCATATCTGATTAATTACATTGGCAGGATATTATTGATACCAATATTATAAGTGTCTCATGTATTCCATACAGCATCAGACCATATGTCAAAATCCTAAAAAGTACTGAGCCTTTGTACCTAATACTTTATTCAGTGGATTTTGTGGGAGTTCAGCACCTTTTAGAATTGAACCCTTAAACAGCGGTGTGGAATCAATACTGAAGTTGATCAGAGCTGCCTCTAACTGCTGCCATATAGGCCCATAAGAAAGGAGAGAGTGTGTGGATCAGATATACTAGTGACACCCAAAATGTGTAATTGTACATTGCTGTAAAACAGAAATTTCTCCAGTTCAGGTTAATTACTCAGCGATATGTAATGCTTCAGAACTTCGTTTTTGTAATTGATGTACTTGTTTTATTTAACACTTTATCTTACACATTTATTATCTTTATCACAGCACACCTCTCATGGAGAAGGACGTCAAGAAGTTTCCTCACGAACTGGGCGCTCTGGAGCTCGCTGTAGAAATTCTATAGCTTCCTGTGCAGATGAGCAACCTCATATTGGAAATTACAGACTTCTTAAAACTATTGGAAAGGGGAATTTTGCAAAAGTAAAGTTGGCTAGGCACATCCTTACTGGCAGAGAGGTAAAATGCTTTTGTTAACTCTGTAAAGCATGCTCTATTGCACTGGTTCTGAAAGTGCACTTTAAATAGCGTTATGTGGAGTCCAAGAATAACATGGCATTTTTCTTTAGAGAGAAATGGATAAACCCCCAAAACTTCTATGCATTTGCTGGAAAGTGAAATGTTGAAAACAAAAAGATAGAAAACTAAAGTCTTGGCTTTTAGTGATGTATACAAAATGCTGTTTATTAAAAAGGGCCTGTTTTATACTGGATCTTTAAGAAATGTTTGTTAGCAAGTTGTTGTCTTTGGCAATTCTTCAAGGTTGAGGGTGATTTCTTTCACAAGTTCTATTTTTATTGAGGCGTCTGATTGTTGCCACAGGCTCGTTGGCAGACGTTGCAGGTGGTGTTGGCCATGATTGCTGGGTGACGGTTGTCTGGCGTTTTTCTGTGACCAGGGCAAGGCAATTCTCCTCAAGTGGACATTCCTTCTCTGACAGGTCTTCACCAGTTATCCCTATCCCGGGCTACTGCCTCGCAGCGTGTGGCGTCAAAGCCACATCTCTTGATGTTTATCTTGAGGGTGTCTTTAAAGTGTTTCTTTTGACCTCCCCGTTTCCTTTCCCCTTTGGTGAGTTGGGTGTAGAGCAATTGTTTTGGTAAGTGTATTTCAGTCATGCACCCACAGTGCCCGCTCCGCCTCAGCTGGTGCTGGATGATCCGGGCCTCAGCACTGAAGATGTTGGCCTCTGTGAGGACACTGGTGTTAGTGCGGCGATCCTCCCACTTTATGTTGAGGATCTTCTGAAGAAAGTGCTGGTGCTGGCATTCCAGGTTTTTCAGATGTTTTCTCTAGGACATGGGGCGGCTCTCCCAATGTTGCTGCCCCAAGCAGTCGCCGCTGAATTGCCGCCGCTCCCAGAAGAGCGGCAAAGCTGCCGCCGAATTGTCGCCGCAGGACGTGGACTGCCACCTGATTCCAAATGCTGCCCCAAGCACCTGCTTGCGAAGCTGGTGCTTGGAGCCGGCCCTGTATAGGACACCCAAGTCTCACAGCAGTAGAGGAGAGTTGGGATTACCACTACTTTACAACCTAAAAGTCGAGGGTGTGTTCTGAAGTATCTGTTAAGTAAATGAATAATATTGAAATTTGCTAGGAGAATTCCTTTGCATATGCAAACAGAGGCAGAATATATAGCACTTATAAGCTCTTTGAAGCAGGGAGCCTTTGTGTGTTTGCACAGAGTCTTGCACAATTGAGCCCTGACCCATAACTAGTTTCCTAGGTGCTACTGCAATACAGTTAATAAGTTGTAATTTACATCTGACAGTTCCTTTCTGTGGAAATAAATTATATTCCTACTACTAAACAGTTTATTTGCTATAGAAGGTGTTTCTTGTTGCTGTACCTTCATTATCAATAGCTAGTTTCAATCTACTGCAGGGTAAAGACTTTTCCTTTTCAGCACTTCTTGTTGACTTAAATTGATGGGTTTGGAATGAACTTGGGCATTGTGAGGTTGAAGTGACCCTATTGGCCAAGATCTACAAGGAAAACTAAGTTGCTGAACGCAGTAGTATTGGGGATTTAGTAGGTGGCGTTTCCATACCTGAGTCAATACAGAACCAATGGTACTGGAGGCAGTGGAGGTGTCATCTCTAGAATGGGCCATGGTTGACCCATCCACCACCTATCTCCAGAATAATGCTGGTGTCCTGACTTCTAATTTGGGTAATTACATTCTGACTACTTAAATTCACTTTGCATTAATAATATTCATTATTTTGTGTCCTAAGCTGTTGTGTAATATTGCAATTTTCTGTTAAATATGGTTTAGAGAATGTGAATGCCATGGACTCCAGAGGTGGGATGTAGCATGTGACAAAGACCCAAAAAAGAGGATACCTTTTTCCCTTTGGTGTAAATCTTTTGTTTAACCTCAGTTTCATGATGTTACATTTCTGAAGAAAATAACTTTCAACAGTAAAAGTGAGGGACCATCATATTTGTGTGGAATTTACGTAATTTGGAGACTAAAATAAATGGCATCTCTCAAAATGAGGGACACTTAAGAGGTATGCTCTTGTAAGAGAAGCGTATAAAGTACTTTGAACTATTTCTGGAGGAAAGACAACATATAAATATGGCAGGTTTCAGAGTAGCAGCCGTGTTAGTCTGTATTCGCAAAAAGAAAAGGAGTACTAGTGGCACTGTAGAGACTAACCAATTTATTTGAGCATAAGCTTTCGTGAGCTACAGCTCACTTCATCAGATGCATTCAGTGGAAAATACAGTGAGGAGATTTATATACACACAGGTTTCAGAGTAACAGCCGTGTTAGTCTGTCGGAATATGAACAAGAGGCTGCTCGGCAGCTCTCCAACACGAGTTTCTACAAGCCATTACCCTCTGATCCCACTGAGAGTTACCAAAAGCAACTACAGCATTTGCTCAATAAACTTCCTGAAAAAGCACAAGATCAAATCCGCACAGACACACCCCTGGAGCCCCGACCTGGGATATTCTATCTACTACCCAAGATCCATAAACCTGGAAATCCTGGGCGCCCCATCATCTCAGGCATTGGCACCCTGACAGCAGGATTGTCTGGCTATGTAGACTCCCTCCTCAGGCCCTACGCTACCAGCACTCCCAGCTACCTTCGAGACACCACTGACTTCCTGAGGAAACTTCAATCCATCGGTGATCTTCCTGATAACACCATCCTGGCCACTATGGATGTAGAAGCCCTCTACACCAACATTCCACACAAAGATGGACTACAAGCCGTCAAGAACACTATCCCCGATAATGTCACGGCTAACCTGGTGGCTGAACTATGTGACTTTGTCCTTACCCATAACTACTTCACATTTGGGGACAATGTATACCTTCAGATCAGCGGCACTGCTATGGGTACCCGCATGGCCCCACAGTATGCCAACATTTTTATGGCTGATTTAGAACAACGCTTCCTCAGCTCTCGTCCCCTAAAGCCCCTACTCTACTTGCGCTATATTGATGACATCTTCATCATCTGGACCCATGGAAAAGAAGCCCTTGAGGAATTCCACCATGATTTCAACAATTTCCATCCCACCACCAACCTCAGCCTGGTCCAGTCCACACAAGAGATCCACTTCCTGGACACTACAGTGCTAATACACAATGGTCACATAAACACCACCCTATACCGGAAACCTACTGACCGCTATTCCTACCTGCATGCCTCCAGCTTTCACCCTGACCACACCACACGATCCATCGTCTACAGCCAAGCTCTGCGATACAACCGCATTTGCTCCAACCCCTCAGACAGAGACAAACACCTACAAGATCTCTGTCAAGCTTTCTTACAACTACAATACCCACCTGCAGAAGTAAAGAAACAGATTGATAGAGCCAGAAGAGTTCCCAGAAGTTACCTACTACAGGACAGGCCTAACAAAGAAAATAACAGAACGCCACTAGCCGACACCTTCAGCCCCCAACTAAAACCCCTCCAACGCATTATTAAGGATCTACAACCTATCCTGAAGGATGACCCAACACTCTCACAAATCTTGGGAGACAGGCCAGTCCTTGCCTACAGACAGCCCCGCAACCTGAAGCAAATACTCACCAACAACCACATACCACACAACAGAACCACTAACCCAGGAACTTATCCTTGCAACAAAGCCCGTTGCCAACTGTGCCCACATATCTATTCAGGGGACACAATCACAGGGCCTAATAACATCAGCCACACTATCAGAGGCTCGTTCACCTGCACATCCACCAATGTGATATATGCCATCATGTGCCAGCAATGCCCCTCTGCCATGTACATTGGTCAAACTGGACAGTCTCTACGTAAAAGAATAAATGGACACAAATCAGATGTCAAGAATTATAACATTCATAAACCAGTCGGAGAACACTTCAATCTCTCTGGTCACGCAATCACAGACATGAAGGTCGCTATCTTAAAACCAAAAAACTTCAAATCCAGACTCCAGCGAGAAACTGCTGAATTGGAATTCATTTGCAAATTGGAGACTATTAATTTAGGCTTAAATAGAGACTTGGAGTGGCTAAGTCATTATGCAAGGTAGCCTGTTTCCTCTTGTTTTTTCCTACCCTCCCCCCCAGATGTTCTGGTTTAACTTGGATTTAAACTTGAAGAGTGGTCAGTTTGGATGAGCTATTACCAGCAGGAGAGTGAGTTTGTGTGTATGGGGGTGGGGGGGATGTGAGAGAACCTGGATTTGTGCAGGAAATAGCCCAACTTGATTGTCATGCACATTGTGTAAAGAGTTGTCACTTTGGATGGGCTATCACCAGCAGGAGAGTGAATTTGTGTGGGGGTGTGGAGGGTGAGAAAACCTGGATTTGTGCTGGAAATGGCCCACCTGATGATCACTTTAGATAAGCTATTACCAGCAGGACAGTGGGGTGGGAGGAGGTATTGGTTCATATTCTCTGTGTATATATAAAGTCTGCTGCAGTTTCCACGATATGCATCTGATGAAGTGAGCTGTAGCTCACGAAAGCTTATGCTCTAATAAATTGGTTAGTCTCTAAGGTGCCACAAGTACTCCTTTTCTTTTTGTATATACACACAGAACATGAAAAAATGGGTGTTATCAAGGAGAGTACTGTTATCTACTGTAAGGAGAGTGATCACTTAAGATGAGCTATTACCAGCAGGAGAGCGGCAGGGGGTGGAGAAAACCTTTTGTAGTGATAATCAGGGTGGGCCATTTCCAGCAGTTAACGGGAACGTCTGAGGAGCAGTGGGGGATGGGGGAAATAAACATGGGGAAATAGTTTTACTTTGTGTAATGACCCATCCGCTCCCAGTCTCTATTCAAGCCTAAGTTAATTGTATCCAGTTTGCAAATTAATTCCAATTCAGCAGTCTCTCGTTGGAGTCTGGTTTTGAAGTCTTTTTGTTCTAATATTGCGACCTTTAGGTCTGAAATCGAGTGACCAGAGAGATTGAAGTGTTCTCCGACTGGTTTATGAATGTTGTAATTCTTGACATCTGATTTGTGTCCATTTATTCTTTTACATAGAGACTGTCCAGTTTGACTAATGTACATGGCAGAGGGGCACTGCTGGCATACGATGGCATATATCTCATTGGTAGATGTGCAGGTGAACAAGCCTCTGATAGTGTCGCTGACGTGATTAGGCCCTATGATGGTGTCCCCTGAATAGATATGTGGACACAATTGGCAACGGGCTTTGTTGCAAGGATAGGTTCCTGGGTTAGTGGTTCTGGTGTGTGGTTGCTGGTGAGTATTTGCTTCAGGTTGGGGGGCTGTCTGTAGGGAAGGACTGGCCTGTCTCCCAAGATTTGTGAGAGTGATGGGTCGTCCTTCAGGGTAGGTTGTAGATTCTTAATGATGCGTTGGAGGGGTTTTAGTTGGGGGCTGAAGGTGATGGCTAGTGGCGGGGTTCTGTTATTATGTGAGTTTATAAATCTCCTCATTATATTTTCCACTGAATGCATCCGATGAAGTGAGCTGTAGCTCATGAAAGCTCATGCTCAAATAAATTGGTTAGTCTCTAAGGTACCACTAGTACTCCTTTTATTTTTGCATATAAATATGAGAATTCATCATCCTACTGCATGTATAATCATCGATCTGAATGTCCTCCCCAAAGGTATTGCTCAGAGGTTTTTTTTGAGAGATATTACAGCTATTTTTGTGGTCATGTACCACTGTTTTGGTCAGTGATGTTTCTGAACTTCAAGAATAATCAGCATTATGTGCTGTTGGTTGTGCTGTGCCCTCTTGCTGTCAGTGAGATATGCACTGAGAGAAATCCTGATTCCTAGTATGAGGGGTAAAAATTTTACTTTAAAAGCTAATTTACTTTTGAGTCAACTCTTCCATAGAGTTTTAACATTGTGTGTAAAGTTTTATTGCCACAGTGAAAATACCTCTGTATACTTGAGTTCTGTATTTTAAAAAGCCCCCAACTACCTCATAATGACTCAAGAACTAAAAGGGAAAAAACTACTCATTCATGAAACAAGTACATGCTGAAGTTAGTTACTAAAATGCTATAGAGACTTTTCAACTATTTCTATATTTTTTTCTAACTGTTCAAGTACAACAGACCATAATAAACCATATTCTAAAGAGCTCAAAGTAAAACTGAGGATAAACATATTTTCAAAAGCATCTAAGGGACTTGGATGATGTCAGCTTCCAAGTACCTTTTTAGAAGTGACTTAGGCACTTGTCATTTAAATGACATGTGCTTTTGAAAATGTTAACACCAGCAGGTCCCAGAGTGTGAATTCATCCCATCTTGATCAGCATCCAGTCAAGGAAAGAATCAGAATTATAATGGTATCTGTCATCTGCTGTGAAGTGGAACAAAAGATGCCCAGCCCTGTACTTCATTCTCTCCTAATTGCAAAGAAAACTGCTAGGATCAGAAGTTTCAAATTGGAATACCTCAATAGTTTAGCAGAAAAGTCAAAATTAAAATATACTTGAACCTGCTTGGGCACCAAACGTAGGCAGTATTCCTATTTAAAGCAAGCTCTCCTTAGTCCCATCTGACAATTCAACAGGAGAAATTTGTTTTATTTTGGAATGACCATGTTCTCAGTGTAGGTTTTTGCCCTTTGCTTTGTTTTGGTTCTGTTCCCAGAGTATTTATGAAGATGCTCCTTGTTGTAGCAGCCATCAGGAAGGAAGGGATCCATTTCTATCTCCTCCTAGACAACCATTTGATCAGGGTACAATCCAAAGACATAGCAGAAGAAAACTCTCCATGAGCATTCCAGACTCTGGAGAAGCATGGCTTTGTCCTCAATCAGGAAAAGAGCCAATTGACTCCTCCATGGAAGATTCAACATTTGGGACTAAAATTGTGATGGTACAGGTAAGTATTTGTGTCTCTGGAGAGAGAGGGAAAACTAAGAACACTAGTTTTGAGTGGTTAGCAGTTTCAGAGGAGCGTCACTATCCATTTGTTATGTTGTTTCTGGAAATGATGGGGTCATGTATGTGTTCCCTTCAGTGGACCCAGGCTCACATGAGACTTCTTCGGAACTTTTTTCTATACCAAGTTTTATCTTGTCCAGTATCAAATGTCCAACACCTAGGAGTAGTACTGAACTCACTCCACTAGTACCTGTGGGGCAGCAGATTTACATAAAATAGTCGTCATGCCTGAGGGCCAGCCTAGAAGGTTGCAATACCCATTCAGGAAACTAGAACAATCCTATGATCGTGGGTTTCAAAAGAGAGAGGAGGCCCATTGTAGATGTCTGGAGCTTAGGGTGATACAGTATAGCGCTGCTTCCCACCATGAATAATGGTTGGTTGTTAGTATAATGGATAAATGTCTGCCACAACTTGCTTACTTGTAAGGCCTCTGTCTTCAGAGGGAGGCACAACAGCAGCCTCTCCTGAGTAGAAAGAACCTGGGAAGGTTAAATGTCACTGATGACTGGAGCAGCAGGAGGAAGATAGACCAAACAAGGTGGAGGGTTTTTCTGCAGATTTCCACAAACCTGAAAAGAACATTTGGCCCTTCAGTGGCAGTCCTGGTTTGCTTCCCTTCAGTTTCAAGGTTCTCAAATTTTTGCCCATCAGAAGGACCCAAGGGTCATAGCAACAGATGTCCTGTCTTAGTCCCGGCACCAGAGTTCTTGTATGCTTTTTCCATTGCTTCCTTCTTTTATTGAGGATTAGTCATTAGATCAAGAGGGAGAAAACAATAGTAATCTTAGTGGCACCCCTTGGCCAAAGAGGCAATGTTGTCCCAACCGAGTCATTTCAGCAAAGAGGTCTCCCTCGTTTCGGGTACACTGGAGGGATCTTTTATCTCAAGGCTTAGTGTTTGCGTGGTGGTTCCTGAGAAAGAAAAAGAGGATATTTGGAAAAGTTCATCTCCACTCTGGAAACCTCACCGTGATTCCTTTCTGACATATGAGAGAGCATGGCTGATATTCAAAAGTAATGGTATAAGATCTACAACACTCCTTCAACATTGACCACGATGTTTGGAATTCTTGCAAGTTGGCTTTGTATCATGGGTATCAAGAGTCTCCATTCTGAAGGGCTGACTGATGTTTTGTCAACCATACTTAGTATAACAGGTAAGACGAGGGTTTTATCTCTTCCTCAGGATGTCAGCTGTATGTAGGAGTGGCAGAATTTGGTTTTTATCGTTTTTTGTAATTTTGATCGATCATATTGATTTTTATCTTTGTGTTTATTTTTAACTTTTTTAATTTTCACAGGTGCGGGAAATTAGGGGGTGTAGGATTAGGGTGGTGGTGGTGACAGTAGAGTTGCAAAGGGCTTTCAGCTCAGCCAAAGGACCCGAGATAACCCCTGGGTGCAAGGTCTGGGGGAGATTGAAGTCCTGGCCCAGCAGAGCAGAGATCCCCAATCAGGGCCACAAGGAGGAGGAGGAGCCCCCAGCTGCAGGGACCGCCACCCCACTGCTGAATGGCTCCTGCCCAGGGATGGGCCCTCTGCTCTTGGTTGTGAGTGAGTGAGTGGCTGTGACAATGGAGCTACAGAGGGCGCTCTACGCAGCTACTGGGCTGGTTTCACTGGATCCCTGCATACACTAGGTGTATGGGAGGCTGCACTTGCTGACTTTTACTGTTGGATTTTTTTGTTGATTTGTGTGTCCAGTGAAATTGATGTTTACTGATGACTGACAAGCCAAATCCTGCCAGTTTACTGGTATCAGAGAGCTTTCTTTGGTGGCAGTAGTGCCATGTGTATAGAGGTGAGAGGTGGACTTAGTTTACAGGACCCAAATCCGTTGAGTCTTTATAGGTAGAATCAAGTATCTTTAAATGCCACCCAGAAACTAATTGGAACCTAGTTCATGTCAGAGAACAAATTTGATCTGCTTCCTGCAGGAAGCACCACTTAATCAGACATCTGCATTCTATGCCATTTCCAGGTGGTCTTGAGGGGCCAGCACCATGTACAACATGTTAAAGTAATCCAATCTACAGGTGGATCACTGTGCCTCCAGTCTGTATCCAAAAGAGGTCTCAAGGTGTAAATAACCTTTTTATCTAGACAAGTGTAATTTGACTGATGTGATATGAAGATAAAAATATGTCTTGATCCCATGCAAGGTAATGAATCAAAGGAAAGAGACTTATTACTCAGTGTGTTTGTAGGTTTTTTTTTTTTTTCTAAAAGGGATGTTTCAAGATTTCATAATAGAATTTAACCCCAGAAAATGGTAGTGAAACTGAACTTTGTTTTTTCACAGCATACTCTGTAGTGGAATGTACTACCCAATCCCCTCCAACGTTAAAATGCTTTTTTGTAGTCTACTGGTGACAGCTCACCACTGTCTTACATATAGAAAGAGGCTCAGAACAAACTTGAATCTGAACTCTCTTGAACTGTGGGAATATTGAGATGCTGATCTGGTTCTGAACTTCAGAGTTCAGGCCTATGTCTGTATATAATGGCTTCTCTGATAGTGAAGGTGGTTCTTTAAGTGCTGGTCTCTGTTTATTCCACTATGGATACTCATGTGCTTCGTGTACCTGAGGCATGAAAATTATTGCTAGCCGTGTCCTTTGGACCCTCGGCCTCATGCTCTGAACTTAGGATATAAGGGGCAGTGTGGACCGAGCACTTCTCCAGTTCCTTCCTGTGATCTAAGAGCGAATGCTTCAGTGTCCACAGAATTTGCTGCGTCCTTCAGCATTTTTTAAATAGTTTTATTTTACAATAGATAGCTAGAATAGATTGGGCTTGGAATGTCTGTGACAGGATGCTCTACCCACTGCAGATATAGCATCTCCTGCTGGCCCTTCTGGGAAATAGCCCACCAGGTTGACACCTCTCCCCACAGTTGCAAGCTGTCCCTCCTCCTCTGTCTTTGTCTGCAGCCCCTCTTTAGCTCCAGGAGCTGCTGCGGCCTCTTCGTGACTCACCCCTCCGGCTAGTTCACTGTCGTGGTTCCCCTTCCAATTGGGGGCTGGAAAGGAAAGGAAATCTCCCAGACAGGCTCAGGCAGTTTTCCTATGCACTACCCCACTGGTGCTACTTCCACAGTGACTGGTTGGGGAACCTGGGTTCACCCTCTACTCTGGGTTCCTGCTCTGGGACCCTCTAGTCAGCAGTCAAGGTATGTTCCACCCATACCTTGCTGCATTCCTCTGAGTCCTGTCCTAACCTTCTGACTCTTCCTCCCTTCTCTGGGTCTGTCAGTTTCACTGCTCTGTCCTCCCATGGAGCAACTGCAGCCTAAGTGTGTCTGCAGTCTCCAAACGCTCCTCCCTCTTCCAAGGGAGTGACTACAGCTTATACCCTTTATACATGAATTTAAGGAGTACTGTTATTGCCTCTCTTCCTTATTCAGCCTTCCTGTTAAACTTTAATGGTTGTGAACTTAGACCAGTTTGATCTAGCCTTACCCACATAAACCCATGTTGTACATCTACCCTCTCATATTCACACCATTTATTTTCAGTTGGTTAATTTATTCATGGTAACCTGCATTTGTGCATTTCTCTCTTTGATAACTCAGATATTTAAACATGTAAAAGCATAAAGGTGGGCACTTCTGCTGTTGGATAATAATCTCCCTTTGAGAACTGTAAAAGGTGTAAAAATTGGCATGGTAGAAAAGGGTGTGTTGTTGGAATCCAGAATCTTTTTCACAATGTTGAAGTCTTAAGTGTATTTAAATAAACAAGAGATTCTTTGCCAGAAGCAGGAAGCCTGTGAAGAAGTCGGTGGGTTAAGGGGAGCAATTAGGAAAATAAGGACATTGCTGGAAAGCTAAGAGACTCATTGATCTTTGCTGCAGAGGATATTGGCGAGATACCTGCCTTGGAACTGCTCTTTTCTGGCAGTAAAGATGAGGTACTATCCAAGACTAAGGTGTCAGAAGAAGAGATGTTGGAACAAATTGATGATTTAAAAATCAGTAAGTCTCCAGGCTCAGATGGTACACATTCAAGAGTTCTGAAGAAGCCTAAGTATGAAGTGGCTGAGCCGCGAACAGAAATATGCAGTGTTTTACTGAAACGGCTGCTTTTCCAGAGAGTTTGAGGGTAGCAAATGTTTTACCTATGGTTAAAATAAGGTCTTGCAGAAGTGATCTGTGGAATTAGACCAGTGAGCTGTACATCTGTTCCTGGCAAACTGGTTAAAATAGTAATTAAAAATAGAATAGTGAACACTTGGAAGATCATTGTATCTAAATCTAACCATTACTGCTTCTGCAAAGGAAAACAGTCACACTAATCTATTACAATTCTTCAAATGTGTCAGTAAAGTAGTGGATAAAGGAGATTAAGTTGACAATTTTAGACTGTCAAAAGGCATTTGAGAGGGTCCCTCACAAGAGATTGTCAAAGAAACTAAGTAGTCATGCGGAGAGAGGCAAAGTATTGTTATGGATCAAAAATTGATGAGGTGACAGGAAACAGAATAGCATCCAATGACCAGTTCTCATGGCAAAACAGTGGGGTACCTCATGGTTCTGTACTAGGATCAGTGTTGTATATATTAAATTACTTGGAAAGGTAGTGAGCCTTGAAGTAGCAAAATTTGCAGCTGAGACAATCTTATTTGGTTAGTAAAGACCAGAGAGGACTGGTGAAGAATGAGGAACATGATGGCAAATAAAGTTGTGTTGATAAGTAGAAAATAATGAAGACTGTAGGAAAAATGTACACTATTCATACATAGGGCCGTACCAAATTCATGGTCCAATTTGGTCTATTTCATGGCCACAGGATTTTAAAAAGAATAAATTTAATTATTTCAGGTATTTTAAATCTGAAATTTCAGTGTTGTAATTGTAGCAATCCTGACATAAAAATGGAGGGGGTGGGGGGCGGTGTGTGTTGTGGTACTGCATTCAGTGCTGGGCAGCTGGAGAGCAGCAGCTGCTGGCTGGGAGCTCAGCTCTGAAGGCGGAGATGCTGCCAGCAGTAGCGCAGTAAGGATGGCATGGTATGGTATTGCCACCCTTACTTCTGCGCTGCTCCCTGCAGAGCTGGGCCCTCAAGTCAGCAGCTGCCACTCTCTGGCTGCCTAGCTGTGAAGGCAGCAGCGCAGAAGTAAGGGTGGCATGGCATGGTATTGTAACCCTTACTTCTGCACCGCTGCTGCTGGAGCACAGCCATCCAGCTCTGAAGGCAGTGCAGAAGTAAGGGTGGCAATACTGCGATCCCCTAAAATAACGTTGTGACTCCCCCATAAGTCCTTTTTGGGTCAGGACACCCAATTTGAGAAATGATGGTCTCGCCCGTGAAATCTGTATAATATAGGGTAAAAGCACACAAAGGACCAGATTTCACGGGGGAAGACCAGATTTCGTGGTCCGTGATGCATTTTTCATGGCACTGAATTTGGTAAGACCTATTCATACACCTTACAAGGTCCTAAATTTAACTTGGAGAAGGGACCTGGTATCATTGTAGGCAGCTCAATGAAACATCTGCCTGTTGTGGGTTTCATACACCTTTCTCTGGAGCATCTAGTACTAGCCATCATTGGAGAACAGGATACGAGACTAGATGGACTTTGGGTCTGATCTGATAATTTCTATAAATGGGCTCTTTTTAGTCATAAGAAGTTGTCTAACTTATTTTGTAGCTCAGTTGAAACACAGTGTCTCCCCTTCTTTACTTCCCTGCATGCTCTTGATTTAGAGATCCTTTCATGTCTTCCGATGAAGTGAGCAGTAGCTCACGAAAGCTTATGCTCAAATAGATTGGTTAGTCTCTAAGGTGCCACAAGTCCTCCTTTTCTTTTTGCGAATACAGACTAACACGGCTGCTACTCTGAAACTGTCATGTCTTATAGTGCGTGGCAGCCTTGGCACTGAATTTTCGTTTGATCGGTTTCTTGAACTCTTACATTTCAGTTTTTAAGAATTAATTGGTTCAAAATTTTTGTGCAATGTTTACAGAGAAGATGGAAACCTGATAAAAGAATGAATGTTGGTGCGGTGTAGTTCATTTCTTTGTTATATATAAGATGCCATTTCTCTTCTTACCAAGAAGGGAATAACATTAATAGAATGCTAACGTTGAGCACATACTTCTTCAGTGAATGGCCAAAGGTCAATTTAACTGCTGTGAAATTTGTGTAGCAGTACCTGTAATTTGCTATGAAACTTTGCTTTTAAAACATTTTCACAGTTTGCCAGTCTATAGGTATCATTTTATAAGATTATAATCTAGAGGAAAATTATTTCCCTGCAATACAGTATTTAATATTTAAATTGCATTGCAATACATCTTACTTCCTACCATTTGAACTTTCCTCTGCTGTAATACCATTAAGTGCTGTTTTTTGTCTGATTTGTCCAATATGTCCAACAGAACTGAAGCCTACTTTTATTTTCTTCAGGAGTCATTTTGTTCCAAATACGTTTATTCAGAGTGTTTTATTAATAAAACTATATCTGTGAAATCTTCTTGATCTGATTTCATGCCTTGCATTTCTAAGACTAAACAACTGTAACCATGTTACAGACTAATCACATCTAAACTGGAAATACTGATCATAAACTTTTTTCTTCTAGGTTGCAATAAAAATAATTGACAAAACACAATTGAACCCAACTAGTCTTCAAAAGGTAGGCTTCTTTGTTTAACTGTTCTTATCTTTCACCTGTACTACAACTTGTTTCCCTTTACCTCTTCCTTCTCTGACTCCTAAATTCACATGTTGTGGTCCCTGAAGCAACACCTACCTCACATTTCATATAAATACACAACTGAGCTACTGCACCTTAATGCTAACTTTCCTTGTAAAAGGCCTGTTTTGGACAGTTTTGCAGTCTTGCAAGATGAGCACATCCTTCAAATAAAGAATACATACAAAGCTACAAACAGAGAAAATTACATGTCTTTTGCCAGTCTTACTTTGTTACGCAAATGACCTGAACTCTTAAGTAAATTGAAAAAGAGTTCATCTGGCTTCCTTTTTTTTTCCTTCCACATGTGTCCAATTCAGTAAAAATG
The DNA here is from genome assembly GCF_965140295.1 of Lepidochelys olivacea. NCBI lineage: Eukaryota > Metazoa > Chordata > Testudines > Cheloniidae > Lepidochelys > Lepidochelys olivacea. The sequence continues at coordinate 109,092,381 of NC_140416.1, forward strand.
GCATCCACGAGCATCTGTTTTATCTCAGTCACTTCAATAGTCACGTTGTTAAATTTACAACTACAAAGTTTCAGTCTCTGGGCTAAAAGTCAAACGGTGTCTATGCCTCATACATAATCACCAGCAAAAAAGATTCTGCTAATTGAAATGTAATTCTTTTGATGAGTGGGGGTGGAGGAGAGAAACCATCTCACTTTCTGCCATAGTCATATTGGCTCATCTATGCTAGCAAGAATAAGTGATAAATACTATTTTTGTCACTAAGTACACAGATACGACCTAGAGTTGTACACAGGGGGAACACCTGTTAGGCACTTTCCTGACTAAAACACTGATAGCCAAAGGCTTTTATGTATGTACTTTAATAAAAATATATGGATTTATCCTATTTTGGTAAGATATAATACCAGGAATTTGTTTTATGTGAAATCAAGCTAAATACACTAGATAACAGATATTTATTCAGATTTATACAAATGGTTAAAAGACCATATGCATAGGTGCTTTTATCTAAATTAATGGCACAAAAGCAAATGGGGAAAACACAAGCTTTTGGGGACTGGATGGCTCAGTTAATTAAGAGATGGAGTTTTTCATTTGGCTCAGGTAAACTATGACTGTAAGTTATCATCTGATGGCTCTTTAGCTTCTCTGAAAATAGTTTCATTCAATTTTAAGTAAAAGGTACACCCATCACAAAAGCAACCACCACAGTCCACTTTTTTGGGGGCTTCAGCAGAAGTGCAGAAAAATGCAAAAATGTATAAATATACATTAAAACATTTGTGATGCAATTTGTAATTATATGTTTGTTGGCTTTATTCATATTTTGTATTTAATTATATGAGTTTTACACTGAAGTTTTAAAATATTGTTATGAAAGTGTATGTCACTTTAAATAAGAGAAGTTACTACATTGTTGGAAATCTACACATGAAAGTCAAATGATTTGTTAGTTACTCGAGCACCTTGGAAGAAGAATTGGGGGAGAGATGGAAAGACAAACAGAGAGATAGTGGCAGGTAATCAGGAATGTTCAGAGCAGCTTTTTTGTGAGTGGTGAAGGGGCAGCCAGAAAAAAGGGAGAGGCATGGAGCAGCTGAGGAGAAACAATATCCATATCTTAGTGTATTTCAAAGATCTCTACTATCTGGAACTTGTACCACTACGCGGAAAGCAAACACCTTGCAGGTCACAGGATTTAACAAACCAGGAAAACCCAAGGTTAGAAATATGTACTCATTGATCCCTTTCCAGTTTTCAACCTGTTCCATCTCAATTTCAAACCATTGTTATGGCTTGATGGTTCTCATTTTCATTTTATTTTTTTATATTTACACTTCAGTTGTGTAGCTGGTTTTAGTAGTTTGGGTTAGGATTAGATTTTCGGAAATTATTGCCACCTATTTCCTTAGTATCCGAAGATCAAATGACTTGTTATTTCTTAAAAGAGAGTCTGGCAGAATAGGGTCAAAATATTGGGATGTAGATGAGATTAACATTAAAGAGATGAAGTTGCTAACCTGTTGGTTTTGGTGAAGATCTCATGTTTTAAGAGAGTGATGTGATTGAATGATTTACTCTTCCGTGATCAAGCAAAGACGATAATTTATTTCTTGCAATAACTTTTCAAAAACTTGGGGCACAAGTGTAATTGTGGAAAATACACATGCCCAACGTAAGTAGAATTTGTGCATACAGAGAACCAGTTAGACATGTACCTAATCATCCACACACGCATGCAGCTGCATGTGTAAAGGGTGATGTTTCAAAAGTTTGCTGCATGTTGTTTGAAGTTAATCTTTCAGCATCAGGGTTGTGTAGCAGAGTTTATAGCCGGCTGTGAATCAGCAACGAAGATGTGCAGTGCAGTTTGCAAAGGTGGAAGCTGTCTCAGCCTAGGAACCTTAGAAGCATAGATAAAATATTTGGTGGTGATAAGAATGGTACATAGTAGCTAAGCACTGACACTCCAGCTGTATATGAGTCATCTTTAGGTGACAGAGCCAGTGATGGTGATGCTGGCGCCTTCCAGTCTAGTAGTGTCCTCTCTCTATCCATCTCTCATCCCAAATGTTTGGGTTTTTTTGTAGGGACACTTGAGATTGATTTGTGTAAAGACAACTTACTTTCTAGAACCTAATTACTATGATAATACCTCTGCATATTTTAAATTTATTTGAATACTGTACTTCCCTGTTCTTGTAGCGTTTTCCCTGCTAGTATTGTTAGATTAATCAAATTTTTCTAAAAGCCCTCTCTTGCCCCCCAAAATATAACATGTAATTTTTTGAAAATGAGTTTCTATATTACAGAAATTCACTTTATTTTAGCTAAGATACTGTGTATCTTGTGTACATTATTAATGCAATGATTTATGATTTATAACTAGGTACTGTGCTGAAAATTCCTTCCTAGTGAGGAACTTGACATAAATAAAATTGCTAAGTCATTCTGGAAAAATACATTAATCAGTTTTCATTTTGTGTGTTTCAACTGTCTTAAGGAAAAATAATTACCATACTATGGTGCAAATCACTTGTTAATTTCTTTTTTTAAGTTAAGTATCCAAATATATGATGGCTGAAGAACAGTGTGTAGTTATTTGGCAGTTTACAGGCACTTTCCTTTAAGGACTTCAAAGCATTTTACAAACAGTTAATTTAAACATACGGTGTCCTTTCTGTGACACAGTTTTATCTATGGTACCTACCTCAAGGATAAGTGTCCGGGACTAGAAATGTCCTGCCTGTTTATTGTAACCACTTGTCTTATGCTTAGATTGTGAGTTCTTTGGGACAGTGATAGAATTTAAGTTTTTGTACAGTGCTTAGCACAGCATGGTTCTGGTCCCTGATCAGGGCTCCTAAGCACTGCCAGAATTCAAATAACAAGCGTCTCTCACAATGAATCAGTTCATAGTTACAGTTAGAAACAGAACTCCAGCCCCCTTTTCTGATCACTAGCCAACACTTCAGTTTGCATGCATCACTTCCTATATCTGTCCGAATATAGGTTTAAAACTTAATTTAACTTTAGGAACGTGCACAAAAGCCCTCTCCTCCTGAACTATTTCTCTTTGTGTCAAGGCTGTAAGGGTGTGCTTTTAGGCTAGCTGAATTACTGATCGTAATCTTAATTTTCTTTGTTGCCGCTTTTGTTACCTCTTGGTTTCTCAGTAAGGATCACATGGGTTTTTAGTAATTTTTCACTGAAACTTAATACCTAATGCTAGCACCATTTTATTCTGCTATGTAAATAAGCTCTGAAAAATAGACAGGCTTAGTAAAAGTAGTGTGATTCTCAGTGTCTTGTTTTCCAGGTTATTGTGGGGGCCTAGGGGCACTCTGGGGCATGGTAGAGAGTCTGTATACACTTTTCTTGCCCGATGACTACTTCTGCTCAATCCCTCCAGTAACAATTTTGCTTAGTTCTTCCCCTATATCCAAGCCTGCACACTCCTTAAATTAGCAAAGGTGAACACGTGGCTTTGTTTGTTAATCAAATGTGGTAACACACCTAGTTCTCTCATATTTTAGCATAGTTGCTGTTGTGCCTGCCGCTCTTATTTCTTTCTCCTCCTCTGTCTACTTCATCCGTGGTGAAGCACCACTGTTATGGACCATTAGGATTATTCATGGTCAAAGATGTTTGTGCCATTCAACAGGAATGGTGCAAAGGATTTTCTTTTCCTCCATTTTGTTGGCTCTTATTTTTGTTTCTCACACCCCAACCTTTTTTTAATGTAAATTATTTTAATGTCCATTGAGTCATAGCTGCAGCTGCTACTCCCTGCAGATTACAAGACACATTTAAATAGGGAAGATACTAATTTTTTAGAATGTGCGGATAGATCTTGTTGAGGGAAACTTGCAGTAGCACTATGATCTTATTTTCATCAATTCTTGTTATCTCTGACTTAATCTGCAGGATCCTCTAGGCACGGAACGGTCACTCATTTTTGTCCATTTTGTAATGTAGTGTATTTTCGACTTAGATCTTTCTTTATTAAGTATACCATAGCCTTTTAATTCACTAGTGAAACTGTAAAGCTACTGTTGGATTTAAAAAAAAAACCCACTTGATTGCTCCCTTTCTTGTCAAGCCAGAGCAGCTTTCACAAAATAATCAAGACTTGAGAATGCCAACCATCTGGAGTCTTGGGATGATGTGAGGGGATGTGAACGGTTTGCAGTTGATTACAACTTACTGCGCTGCCTAAAAAGATGATTTCTTGTGTCCCCTTCTCTCAAGCCTCCTGAGAATGGACATTTGCAAAATAAAAGGGAATGTATATACAATAGCATTTGTATTTCAGTGTTCTCATGGTGATGTCTATCTTATATTTAGGTTGTCAGTTAGAAGAAATGAGTGTTTATGGCATTCATAATTCAAGTTTTTGAAGGCAGTACTACATATTAAAATAACATGACGTACATGTCAGTTTTTCAGTGTAACAGAAAATAAGTGCATAAAGTGCAGAAAGAGGAGAAGGGTTAACTTTGTCTTTTTTAATTTAAGAAAACTATACATCAATAATCCAAGACTTTGCCTTAGTGTAATTTGTCATCTTGGCTAATATCAGAAAATTGGGGACTGATTATCTTATTTTGATATTAAAAAAAATAAAACCCTAGCCTAACACTTGTGTGTATATATATAGTGTGTCAAATTTGACCATGATATAACTTCTAAAACTATTTTATAAGAAGGGCCACATGGCTTCCCATTTCCCATATAGGCAACAAAGTTCCCACTTGTGGAATTTCCGTTTAATAGTCCCATCATGGGGAGGCATGGTTTGTATGCCTCTCTCCTCTCCCCACAATGGAACTGGCAGGCAGTTGACCCCTCCTAACCCTGCATACCCCTCTGAAATCTAATTAAGCAAGGTCCTCTCCACTCAAGAAAGTATAAGAGATGATAAAGGACATTTTATGTAATCAGTAAGACTCTAGAGGTGAGGCATTACCTGAGATTCATGACCAAATAATCCCCTACTTGTCATAATGGAAGGGAAATGCGATGGATTTTGTTTGCTGTCATTCATTTTGGTAAGTAAATGTAGTGTTCATGAAAGGTATTGGATTGACATCCCAGAGGCCAAAGTTGGCTCTCTAGCCACAGAACAAATACAACATAGGCGGTGACAAAGCAAACATCATCATCATGAATCCCTGCAACTGTGCCTCAATTCTTACTTGGAGGGACCTTCCTCTGGGACCAAGAGGGAGATTCTCTCTCACCTACTACCTGATTAGTGCTTGCTTGTTGGCAGTATCTGTAAAAATTGTTGTGCTTTTTGTGATGTAAATAGTTAATGTTGACCAGTAACTTATTTGTGACTATCAGATAGTGACTGCTAAGCCATTCGAGAGCTATCTTAAAATAAAATCCTTTAATACACCATGGTATTGCCAGTATTTGGAATATGAAATGCTGCAGTAAGTATGACCTTCATAAGTAATAAATGTAACCTTTTAATGAAACTTATTAAAGTGAACTGGATCAGAACCAATAATCTTGAGATTAAAGCCTCAGTTTATCTCTTGAAGTATCCAGTGTCCCTTTAGAAGAACTTTTTTTAAAGCTGGCATTTTACTCCTCTTGTCTGAAAAAAGATTATTCTGTCCATTTGAAAGTAAAATATGTAGTATTCCTGTGTTTCTCACATTTACTCTACCATTTATTAGGATTAGGTATGGAACTCTAAACATTAGATATAGAACAAAATAATCAGCTTCTTAGAAAGAAATGAATGGTAATTGTTTTGTCACTAGTTTATTTGATTTCCTATTATCTTTTTTATTTCAGCTTTTCAGAGAAGTAAGAATAATGAAGATTTTAAATCATCCAAATATAGGTATTTCATGTTTTCCTAACATGTTGGTTCTGTGTAACTAGCTTTTTAGAAGACTGCTTGTTTTCGGAGTGATTGCACATGTCCATTTTGCTTTTGGTGTGTGAGAGCTCCAGTGCACAGTTGTCAGAGTTTTTTCCCTTAGTGGTACCTGGTGGGGCAGCATGAGCACCCTCTGTTGCCTCTCATACCGCAGGCAGGTATAAAGAGCTGTACCTCCCCAGGGTACAGAACAAGCTGGCAGACCACCTCAGCAGGTCGTTTCACAGCCAGAAGTTGTCTGTTCACCAGGACATCACAATTTCAATCTTCCAGAGGTGGGGCTTTCCGCAGATAGACGGAAATTCACCACGCAACACAACAGGAAGTGCCAGCAGGTCTGCTCCTTCCAAAATCACAGCCCAGGCTCCAGCGCGGACGTGTTCCTCCTCCATTGGGGAGGTTCTCTCCTATACACCTTTCAGACCATACCATTCGTTCACAAGGTTCTGCTCAAGATCCGGAGAGAATAAGCTCAGGTCATATGGATAGCACCAGCCTGGCCCCATCAGCACTGGTACACATCTCTCCTAGACATGTCTGTGGAATCCTCAATCACCCTGGCGCTCATCCTGGACCTTCTGACACAAGATCACAGTCATCTTCAACATCCAAATCACAAGTCGCTTCACCTCACAGTGTGGAAACTCCATGGTTGAACCTAATGGAGCTTCCCTGTTCAGACCAGGTTAGAGAGGTCCTCCTTGGCAGCAGAAAACCCTCTGAGAGCCACATACTTGCTTTCCTCCCAAAGGTTGTGTCACAGTTTCAAATCAACCAGGACATCTTTCTCCTGGTATTCTACCCTAAGCCTCATTCCAGCAGCAGGGAGCAGAGGCTTCGCTCTCTGGATGTCTGCAGGGTACTAGCCTTTTACATCGAGAGAATGAAACCATTGAGAAAATCAGTCTAGTTATTCGTGTCAGTGGCGGACAGAATGAAAGGTCAGCCTGTGTTGTCACAATGTATCTCATCATGGATAGTGTCCTGTATTCATAAGTGCTACAACCTGGCAGGTGTTCCTGCACCTCCAATCACTGAGCTCTTCACCAGGCGCAGGCTTCTTCAACAGCATTCCTGGCTCAGGTTCCCACTCAGGAAATCTGCAGGGTGGTGACATGCTCCTCCATCCGTACTTTCGCCATGCACTGTGCGATTACCCAGCAGGCCAGAGACGATGCGGCGTTCGGACGAGTAGTGCTCCAATAAGTGGAAGACTCCAACCCTGCCACCTAAACTTGGGCTTATGAGTCACCTGATTGGAATGGACATGAACAAGCACTCGAAGAAGAAAAAACAGTTACCTTCTCGTAACTGTTGTTCTTCGAGATGTGGTGTTCATGTCCATTCCAATACCCACCCTCATTCCACTCTGTCGGAGTAGCCAACAAGAAGGAACTGAGGGGGTGGCGGGTCGTCAGGGCTCTATATTGAGCACCATGAAGGCGTGACTCCAGGGGGTGTCCCAACCAACCAGAGGGAGGCTGCTTTGGGAAAGAGTCTTCTGGCTACTGTGCATGTGTGCGCGTGCGCACACCTGATTGGAATGGACATGAACAACACATCTCGAAGAACAACAGTTACAAGAAGGTTTCAGAGTAGCAGCCATGTTAGTCTGTATTCGCAAAAAGAAAAGGAGTACTTGTGGCACCTTAGAGACTAACCAATTTATTTGAGCATAAGCTTTCGTGAGCTACAGCTACAGAAATGGTGTCCATTTCCATGACCCATCCTCCTTCCCCTCTCTATCAGAGTCTTTCTAGAGTAAGGAACTGAGGAGGGGGGGTCGGGGCAGCTTGGCCTTTTATACCTGCATGCAAGGTACTTGAGGGCACTCATGCCACCTTGATGGGAACTGTTAAGGGAAAAACTCCCCAACTGTGCACTGGAGGATGCACATGGCTACAGTGGAACGGACGTGCAACATATCTCAAGGAACAACAATTATGGAAAGATTAGTTACAGGTTTTTTTGTTGGTTTGTTTTAAGTTAAAGCAGTGGTATACAAGTGTAATGAAGGTTCTGCATCATGGAGCCCACTTAAAGTGGTGATAGGGAGATAAGTGCTTTAACGTAAGGGCATTTCATTGGCTGCATAGACTTGCCTTGCCACGCTGATGCACCACTATATCTGAGAAGTGGTTTTTAAAGAGGAGAAAAAAGAATACTTATTGCCTGGGACCCCATGAATAATGTGATTATGCAGTCACACAAAGGACTGAAAATTGCTGCATAATTGTGCTCCAGAAGCCAACTTTCACTTAAATAAAATTTAAAAAAACCTACTCCCATGGGAGAGGAGAGAGCACTCAGAATGTAAAATTAATTTAAAGTGATACAGTATTGTCTTCAGATTCTGTAGACAATAGTTGAGGCAACAACGTACCCTGTATATAATGTATACAAATTACTGTTACCCAGTACTTTGTTTTTTGGGAGCTATGCTTAAATTAATTGATTTTTTTTCACTTGACCCTAAACTGAGGGTGTTCCAAGCCAGAATTGTACATTCATAAAAGTTTGACCCAGACTGCAAACTACTAATAAAGCATTTCAGTTTTTCCATTTAGAAGCATGAAATGGAAATAATTGCTTTTGAGAAAAGTTGTTTTGATATTGTCAAGCAGCAGTAGTCTACTTTGAGAGAATCTTCCACAAAGACTAACAGAAAACTAGACTCCTATAATTGGTTGTAATCTTTTAGTAAATAACTGCTCTTTTTTCCTCTAGTGAAGTTATTTGAAGTAATTGAAACTGAAAAAACTCTCTACTTAATCATGGAGTATGCAAGTGGGGGTAAGTATTTTCCTTTTATGTGATACAAATGTAAAGAAATTGCCAAATGGTATTAAAGTTTTCTTTTGTAATATTCCTTAAAACAAGAAACATTGATTTCATGATAGTGCAACATTTCAGGTGAAATGTTAATTTTTTGGGAGGCATTTTCTTAAAGCTGTGCAATTTTTTAAGTAAGCCAAGCTTTATTGAAATCCAGAGGGAATTTTTTTCATAATTTTCATTGATCAGTCAGTCCATCATAGTGGTAATAGCAAAATAAGGATATTCACAATAGGCAGGAATTGGTATGACAGTTGGTTTCATTGATGTGGTATTTGGTAAAGTTAAGTATATATTCAGATGTAGTATTGTATGAAGTAATAGCATATAACATTCAGGTGGAAAAGTGTAGCAAATCTATTTGTCCTTGCATTTTAAATAACCAGTACTTCAACATTGCACTTCTTGTTTTTGAATGTTGGTGACATATGGACTATCCTGATTAAAGTGGCCCTTTTAAATTAAAGTAAGATCCGCAGTTACCAAAATCTTCTGGACTCTTCATTCTGACAGCCACATGGGCCTCTTCACCTTGAATGGTCCCTTGAAAAATTTAACTACTTGTGCTAAACAATCTGTTCCACCTTGTATTTAGCTGTGACGCTGAATACGTTTCCCAAACCTGAAGAGCTGTGAAAGCTCAAAAAATTGTCTCTCACCAACAGAAGTTGGTCCAATAAGATATTATCTCACCCACCTTGTGTCTGTAACCCCCTCTTTAAGTTCCTCCACTGACTCCCCCTTTTGAATAATTAATTCCGAATTTTTGAGCAAATGTGAACATTTTCTCAGTGTTTTCCGCTGTTTGTAACTATAGCTAGAATCAAGGCATCCACTTCCTGGACACTACAGTGCTAATAAACAATGGTCACATAAACACCACCCTATACCGGAAACCTACTGACCGCTATTCCTACCTACATGCCTCCAGCTTTCACCCTGACCACACCACACGATCCATCGTCCACAGCCAAGCTCTGCGATACAACCGCATTTGCTCCAACCCCTCAGACAGAGACAAACGCCTACAAGATCTCTATCAAGCATTCTTACAACTACAACACCCACCTGCGGAAGTGAAGAAACAGATTGATAGAGCCAGAAGAGTTCCCAGAAGTCACCTACTACAGGACAGGCCTAACAAAGAAAATAACAGAACGCCACTAGCCGTCACCTTCAGCCCCCAACTAAAACCCCTCCAACACATTATTAAGGATCTACAACCTATCCTGAAGGATGACCCAACACACTCACAAATCTTGGGAGACAGGCCAGTCCTTGCCTACAGACAGCCCCCCAACCGGAAGCAAATACTCACCAACAACCACATACCACACAACAGAACCACTAACCCAGGAACCTATCCTTGCAACAAAGCCCGTTGCCAACTGTGCCCACATATCTATTCAGGAGACACCATCACAGGGCCTAATAACATCAGCCACACTATCAGAGGCTCGTTCACCCGCACATCCACCAATGTGATATATGCCATCATGTGCCAGCAATGCCCCTCTGCCATGTACATTGGTCAACCTGGACAGTCTCTACGCAAAAGAATAAATGGACTCAAATCAGATGTCAAGAATTATAACATTCATAAACCAGTCGGAGAACACTTCAATCTCTCTGGTCACGCAATTACAGACATGAAGGTCGCTATCTTACAACAAAAAAACTTGAAATCCAGACTCCAGCAAGAAACTGCTGAATTGGAATTCATTTGCAAATTGGATACTATTAATTTAGGCTTAAATAGAGACTGGGAGTGGCTAAGTCATTATGCAAGGTAGCCTATTTCCCCTTGTTTTTTCCTAAGCCCCCTCCCCCTCAGACATTCTGGTTAAACTTGGATTTGTGCTGGAAATGGCCCACCTTGATTATCATGCACATTGTAAGGAGAGTGGTCAGTTTGGATGAGCTATTACCAGCAGGAGAGTGAGTTTGTGTGTGGCGGGGGGTTGGGGGGGGTGAGAGAACCTGGATTTGTGCTGGAAATGGCCCACCTTGATTATCATACACATTGTAAGGAGAGGTTTCAGAGTAACAGCCGTGTTAGTCTGTATTCGCAAAAAGAAAAGGAGTACTTGTGGCACCTTAGAGACTAACCAATTTATTTGAGCATAAGCTTTCGTGAGCTACAGCTCACTTCATCGGATGCTCACAAAAGCTTATGCTCAAATAAATTGGTTAGTCTCTAAGGTGCTACAAGTACTCCTTTTCTTTTTGCGAATATAAACTGTGTTCTAGCTGTTATATTTGAATTCCTAGGCTCCATAGATGCATAACTAGTTTTCTAGTTGTCTAACTGGGACTAATGGTAGGGAAGGGCATAAGAACGGCCAAACTGGGTCAGACCAATGGTCCATCTAACCCAGTATCCTGTCTTCTGATAGTAGACAGTGCCAGATACTTCATAGGGAGTGAACTTCTAAGTGACCTTCCTTAGAAGTTTTTAAGGTCAGGCTTGACAAAGCCCTGGCTGGGATGATTTAATTGGGGATTGGTCCTGCTTTTGAGCAGGGGGTTGGACTAGATGACCTCCTGAGGTCCCTTCCAACCCTGATATTCTATGATTCTATGAACAGAACAGGATAGTTTATCAAGTGACCTATTCTCAAGTCCCAGCTTCTATCAGTCAGAAGTTTAGAGATTCCCAGAGCATGGAGTTGCATCCCTGACTATCTTGGTTAATGGCCATTGATGGACCTATCCTCCATTAACTTATCTGCTTCTTTTTTTAACACAGTTACATTTTTGGGTTTTGCAACATCCCTGGCCCTGAGTTCCACAGGTTGACTGCGCATTGTGTTAGGAAGCACTTCCTTATGTTTGTTAAACCTGCTGTCTGTTAATTTAATTGGATGATCCCTAGTTCATGTGTTATCTGAAGGGGGTAAATAACCCCTTCCTTATTCACTTTCTCCACCTCATTCATGATTTTATGGACTTCTATCATATCTCCCCACAGTCTAAGCTGAACAGTTCATCTTTTTAATCTTTCCTCATATGGAAGCTGTTCCATACCACTAATCATTTTTGTTGCCCTATTTGGTACTTTTTCCAATACCAAAATATATATATATTTTTGAGATGGGACACACTGTATGCAGTATCTATCCTTTTCGTAATGGTTCCTAACGTTGTTAGCTTTTTTGACCTCTGCACATGGAGCATGCTAGTGTGTGTGCACCTCTCCCTTCTTCGATAGTTTTTGACTTAAAAGTAAGGTAATACTGCCATCTAGTGACTGGCTTGCAGAGGATAAAGGCCTAAAACTACTACAGATAACTGAGGGCATGTCTACGCTACAAACTTAAGTCGATCTATGTTAGCTCAACTTATACCTACCGTTGTAATTACTGCTGTGGTTCGTGTCCGCACTAACTTCCTTCTGTTGGTGGTGCACATCCTCAAAAGGAGTACTTCCACTGACTTAAGAGGCGTAGTGTGGAGGACTGAGAGGATGGGCTCTCAGCTCCGCATGCAGCTTTCCCCTCTGTCCCCCCTAGCTCTTGGCTACCTGCTCCCTGCCAGGAGCCCAGCTGCACCCTCAGGCTCTTGGCTACCCGACTACTGGGCTCCCAGTGGGGAGCCAGGAGCCCAGGCAGTAGTGCTACTGAGAGCAGAGAGCCGGGGGCAGCTGGGCTCTAGCTGGAGCCCTCCATCTGCCCTGGGGTGACAGCCCAAGCTGTAAGTCCGGCTTTCTTGTCAATTTCACAGTTCCAACAGGGAGCTGTGAAATTGACAAGAATGACAGCTAACAGCAGATGTAAGTAACCTGCAGTGTCTATACGGGCACTGCGTTGCCCTAACTACACCAGTGTAAGTCCTACACCTCTCATGGAGGTGGAATTATTATGTCGGTGTATTAGGACACTTACATCCATAGGAGCAAGGCTGTAGCGTAGACACACTGACATAATTAGGTCAACGTAAGCTGCCTTACATCAGCCTAATTCTGTAGTGTAGACCAGGCCTGAGACGCTCCTTTTAGCTGAAATGAGAGACCTGTGTGTTTGGCACAGAAGCCATTAGTACTATTATATACTTATGGAATATGCTACATGAAAATATAATAGCAGATGACTGTGCCCCAATATGGATTCCATTCCGAAAATTCCCCTTTATCTACATTTTAGTCATCTGTCTCAACTTAAGTTAAATATTCAGTAAGTCCCTCGGTTATTTGAACTACTGTTTTTCTCTGCTTTTTATATTCCTGAAACATTTCCGATAAACAGGGTTGGAATTTTTCTTTGTCTGATCCCCTGCATTTCTATGAATTTTTATTTACTAATACTTTAAAAAGAAATAGCTGTAAGATATATTTCAGGGAGTTATCACTGACTGTTGTATTTTAACTGCTACTCTGGAAATAAAAAAAAAATCTGTTCAGAAGATGCAAACTTATCAAACCATTCACGCAAACTCCTTTTGTCAGATGTTGTGTTCTTTATTGTAGTGTCTGTTGTGCATTCTGTACTTAAATCAGTTTGAGTTGATTCCAGGTTGTGACTTTTTCAAAATTAAAAGTACTTTTAATTATATATTTTTCCTTTTTTGAAGTCATAATGTGAAAAATGTTCTCTAACTTATCTGAGAGTATATAAATATTAAAATAGTGATTTGATCTTTGAACTCCTAAAATCTTAGATTATTTAAATGAAATGATTTATTTGTACTTAAAGACCTAATTATGTATGTGGAAGCATTACCTCTTCCATATCTAATGCTTACAGTTTTTCAGTAGAAAAACATTTAAGTCACACTGTGACAAACAAGTCGATATTTCACTGGATGGATAGCAACATTTAAAAACTAGTCAAGGAGGCTAGTTATAAAATGCCAGACATTAATTGACTGTTTAAAAATGCAGCCCTTTTCAATTTTTCTTCAGTACTATGTCCTTCAAATGTCCCTTGACATGTTGCATTGTTTCGTTCACATTTTGGAAGTCTTCCAAGGACCTGTTATGCCAGGATGCTTTTCTTCAATGTCTTATATATATGATGATTAAATTCTGGCTTTCTTCATCACATCAGTCTGGATGGTTTTTATAATAAAGACCCCATTTTATTTCAACCACAGGTTGAAACAGGGATTTGCATCATTGTAATATAATTTTTGTACACTTAGATTAACTATATTATAACACTCTGAGGCTACAACCATATTTACAAGATCCTTTAAACATTTTTGTACTGTAGATGAGGCTTATGACAGTCATCTCTGTGATACAGCAGATATTTTTCTAATGGAAATCTGAAAGGAATTCAGGACTTTTTTTTTTTTGTAAAGAAAGGCATGCTGCTCATTTTCTACCATAAATGATTGAAAACAAGTATTTTGCCTACATTCGGTCACCCAGCTAGTTCTTTTTAAAGTTTTTCTTTTCTCAGTGAAATTACTACATCATAGTAAATCACTCTTCTGGGCTCTTGCTATGAACCTTTTGCAAAAATGAAAAGTTAGTCCCTGTTATGATTGTTTATTCATGTGAAAAATCATTCTAACTGAAATCTCAAATTTAGCTCAAATTTTGACATTTATGTAGCTCATACAATATATGTTACTCTTACATTTACGAAACTAACCCTAGATTTTGAAATTAACTAGCTAGTATTTTAAAATATTCAACAGTTCTCATTTAATCTTTGATATGTTTCAATTGCAGGTGAAGTATTTGACTATCTTGTTGCACATGGAAGAATGAAGGAAAAGGAAGCAAGAGCTAAATTTAGACAGGTATGTATGATAGACTAACAGCTCTTAAATCCTCAACTTTAGCATTAAAAAACAGTTGACAGTGAGCTTTCCCATGGGTGCTTTCAAGCACGCTCTGTTGCTGACTTTTTGTTGCATTAAATAACAGCAAAACTAGTAGATTCCTGTAAAAAGTGAATCTAGAGTGCTAAATTATATATGACAATTAAGGACAGGGATGTCAGCAGTACAGCATGTGATGTTTAGTCCAGTTCATGTGCCAGAAAACATGACATAAATGACATCATAAACAATAATGAATATGGATAATAAACTGAAAACTTATTTGCAAATGTACTGTTATTCCCCAGTCTTTATTTTCCTTACCAGCTTTTGTTGATGATCTATTCCATGGCATACCATCTGTGGACAGTGATCTAAGAAGAAAGATCAGGAGTTAACTTCATTTTAAAAATCTGATAGCACAGAGGGAACAAGCACAGCTGTTGAAGAAAATCATATAATTTTACATACAATCTAATGTTTCAATTATGTTAAGGACATTTTGCATGAAGTAAATCTCGTAACATAAATGGACACCTTTATGCTTGTCTGTTCTGTCTTGAATAGAATAGTGTGTCCACCATTAGTTATTTGGGAAATAGTGGAAAAGTAGGAATAACTCGCTTATTCCCTGTATCTAATATTTGAATGTGTGTAATATGTTTCTGTGGAAATGTACTGTGCAGAGAAGTTTAACTGATACAAACAGTAACCTCACTAAAGTAAATGTGACAGTCGCAATAAACAATAGGAAAAAAGGGCAGTATTATTTAGGACAGCTTCCATTATAAGGAGGCAAAAATAAAATCAATAAAAGAAAGCACTATTTCTCTTTTCATTTGAATCCTCCCTAAGTCTTGCAGTATCCTCCTTAATCTTTTGCAAGATCCAGCTGGCAGACATCACATCCCAGAAGATATTCTTTGAGTAGTGTGCAGATTGACAGGCATTAAGAGCCATTTCTGCCACTCATTCACAAAACCCTGGCGTGTATTGTTTTTGTTTGACAGGCTGTATTCCAGGTTCCTATGCTTAAATTCAGGAAGACAGAAAAATCTCCCCTTCAAATTCAGAGTTTTTGTGTGTGTTGCTTTTGCCCTCTGTCCCTTACAGTCTCAATGATATTAGCTTCTGGAGTTGTCATTCCCATCTCAGATATTGGGCTGTACCATTTTTTTAAATCCGAAAGGTTATCCTTCAAATGCAAACCCAGTAATTTAAATAAAGTTTTTCTAAGATTCAAAAGGATCAGGGAATTTTCTACCCACTGGCATGCCTAATACTAATTTTCAGCGGTCAGATCTGCTTCACCAGTATGTTCACTCTTCCCCATGGCTATTGTTCTTAATCAGGAGATTTTTTTTTTTTCAAAAGTTCTGTCACAGTACTTACATGTTTTATTACTTCATCTACAATGTTGTATACAGTTGACCCTTCAATCCCAGTTATTTTATTCAAGTCCACTGACTTCTCTGAAAGGGAATTTGAACCAAGCCACTCTTTCCCCAAAGAGTTTATAAAACAGAGGTCACTGAACTCCAGTTCTAGAAACCTGTCTCATAGTATTTTAAAAAAAACCTGAAGGTATACAGCAA
The DNA here is from genome assembly GCF_965140295.1 of Lepidochelys olivacea. Classification (NCBI taxonomy): domain Eukaryota; kingdom Metazoa; phylum Chordata; order Testudines; family Cheloniidae; genus Lepidochelys; species Lepidochelys olivacea. The sequence goes on from NC_140416.1 coordinate 109,108,482, forward strand.
CTTTTAGAATGTTCTACTAATCATATAGTCCTTTTGAGTGAGCATTTTCCATCATGGCACTGTCATTTGGGGGCACAGGATAATAAGAGCAATATTTTGGTACATGCTCAACTTCCTTGCTGTCATCCAGGTTTTTCTTCTACTTTGAAAAAGTGTGGCCATGGCTGATTATGCTGCAGTAAATAGCTTATGTATTATGCATAGAACGCATGTTTAACAGGTGAAGTATGAAAGTGTGCAAATGCCAAAAATATAACCATGCTCTGCTGCTCTCCATTTTAAGCTGCTTTTGTGCCTCAGAGAGCAAATATTTGCACTTTAAAGATGTTTTGGATTCTTTATACAATTTACTTCCCCTTGCCCTACCCTCAGGCCTCTGGGTTGATAGTCTGCTCTGATCATCCTTCCTCAGCAGAAAAATTCTCCAATGTGTGAGATGTATGAATAAAAATTAATGAAAAAAAAGGAACCCAAGTTTGTGCCTTTTGGGAAACGAGCAAATTAGGTAATTGATGCCCCCGGACTACTCCTCGCCTGCATTAGTTTGTTAGAAAGTAGCTTTCGTTAATCTTTCTGCCTCTTCTCTGAGAAACTCTAGAAGCAGGGCTGTTTGTTAATATTCTTCTTTGAGTGCTTGTTCTTGTCAATTCCAGTTAGGAGTGTGCGCGCCACGTACACAGTCGTCGGAAACTTTTCCCTTTAGCTCCCATCGGGTCAACTGTGAAGCCCCCTGGAGTAGCACCTTCATGGTGGTGGATATAGGACTCTGCCGACTCTGCACCTCCTCAGTTCCTTCTTACCACCAGTGACGGTCATTGGATCTGCGATCTCTTGCCTAGCAAGCGCTTCCCTTAGCATTCTTTACATAGCGAGGTTAGTTTAGTTTAGTTGTAGTTATTGTTAGTACATAGTGTGTATATATAGTAAGGTTTGGGAGCAGGGTTTCCCCAATCCCAACGCCCCCAACTCTTGGGCACCGGGGCGTGCCGCAAGCCCAAAGCTTTAAACCCTGCAGAACCTGCAGTAAGCCTATGCCAATGTGTGGCCTCCATGACTCGTTTCTGAAGCATCTGGGGGAGGCACACAAGGCAGAAAGGTGCAAGATATGCAGGGCTTTGCGCCCCAGGACAAAAAAGGAGCGAGATTTCCAACTTAGGCAATTGCTCATGGAATCCTCTCTTCGTCCTCAGTCTGCTGTGGACCACCAGGACCCAGCACTGAGCGCGTCCGTACGGAGCATCAGTACGTGACAGAATGCCAAGGAAGGACTCTAGTCTGAGACCCTCGTAACTGGCACTCTCCGGCACCACATGCTGAGGAGACAACCCAGCATCCCTCGCATTCACCGGTGCCATACAAGCGGCATAGAAAAGCCGACAGGGGGCGGTCCCCAGTGCTGAAAGCAGCTGGACCCGCAGGTGCTGCACTGGTGCGTCCCTTGGAGGAGCATCCGGCACCCAAGCAGCAAGAGTTGGCACCGTTGACTTCAGTTTGCCTGAGGTGAATGTCTAGTCCGGAGTCCAGCAACTCCTCAGATGGGCAGCGCCAGGTGGAGGAGTTGGAGCTACCCTCCACCCTGGACAGTTTTGCAGCTGCCAGAGATTTAATTGCCATGACGGCTCCTCAGCCCCCGGTGGTCAGAGATGAGCTCTGGTGCTGTCTAGAGACAAGCAGACCATGATGCAGCACTCACCCTCTCTTGTCAGGCACCGTTTGCCTCGGCCCCCACTCCAGATCATCATCTCCAAGGCACCGCTCTTCTGCTCTGGATTCTGTGCGGGGTTCCCCAGCATTAGCAGGATGTTGCTCCCCTTCCCTGGCACAGAGGATGGCGCGGCACCTATCCCCGGCTCCGAGAGAGGACGGCACCAGATTCCTGGCACGAGCGCCTTGACACCGGTCCCCCGCATCATCAACTTGGCACTAGTCCATAGCACAGGACACTTCGGCTCCACCGTGGTCATCACAGTGGAGATCCATCTCATCAGACTCAGTGATTCCTTCTATTCCTGTTGAAGCCAACACAGATCTGACAAGCAACGGAGGTAGGCACCAATGGCATGGCACTCCCCCAGTGACAGCCTCCAGCACAATGGCCCTTTTGGACCCCCTGGCCTTACCCTCAGGCCCAAGGCTCTTTTTCTAGGGGCTCCCGCTCGGTGGCCTCTGAGCACCAACCACCCCAGCCAGCCAAGGACCGGGCTATGCCCTGGGGATCTGAGGCCACTTTGGCACAAGCCTCCCAGATCGCTGCAGAGGCAAGACCCATTGCAAAGTCAGGCTACCGCCACCATGGCTACGGTAGCTACAGAGGCCCCAGATACTGACCAAGAGGAGGTCAGGAAGCCGGAGGGCCAGGAGGACCCCGTTCCGCCTCTGGCCTCTTCATCTTTGTTCCCGGACGAGGCAATGGCAGGAGCTTCAACCTCAGGCCCTCCTCCAGTTGACCACAGGGCCCACAAGGACTTCTCCAGAGGATTGCCCACAACATGGGATTACAGGCAGAGGAAGTGGTCGAACCCAAGGACCCCATGGTTGACATCCTCCCTCCAGAAGGACCATCCCAGGTAACTCTGCCACTAATAAAAGCGATCCAAGCAATATTAAGACTCTGTGGCAGACCCCGGCTTCAATCCCGCCTACTGCCAGAGGTGTGGAGCGCAAATACTTCATCCCCTGTAAGGGGTACAAGTATCTGTTCTCTCACCCACAACCATGTTCTCTGGTAGTGTCAGCAGTTAATCAGAAAGAGAGACAGGCAGCAGGGGCTGGCCCCTAAATCCAAAGAGTCGAAAAGGATGGACCTTTTCTGCAGGAAGGTATCCTCAGCTGCAGTTGCGTAAAACCAACCAGCAAACTGTCCTCCACAGTAGATATAACTTCAACTCATGGGACTCTGCGTTGAAGTTCAAGGAGCTGATTCCACCAGACTCCAGAGCCGAGTTCTCTGCTATTATTGATGAGGGGAAGGCAGTGCCGCGGACCTCTTTGCAGGCTTCGTTGGACTCTGCGGACTCGGCTGCCCGCACTCTTTCCTCAGGAATAGCCATGAGGAAGAGCTCATGGCTTCATGCATCCGGGTTGCCCCTGGAGGTGCAGCAAACCCTGCAGGACCTACTGTTTGAAAGCGCAGGGTTATTTTCGGAGCAGACAGACTTCTGCACAGCTTAAAGGACTCCCGGGCAACTATGAAATTGTTGGGCATGCACTCAGAAACCCAGTGAAAACATTTCAAGCCCCAACGGCAATAGCAGCGCCCATATCCTCCTCGGCCGCGGCAGGATTTTTATAGTTATAGGGGCGGGAACGGCAGGCACAAACTTTCCAGTCCCCCTTCTGGGCAGGGCCAAAGCCCAACCTTCGTCAGGCTGTAAGCAGGCCTTTTGAAGGCGAGCCTGAGGACAGCACACCTACCACGACACCAGATCCTTCCCATTGCTTCATGAATTGTCTATCCCACTTCTGCCATGCTTGGTCCCAAATAACATCGGACCACTGGGTTCTTCACATGGTAGAAGTGGAATGTTCTGTCCAATTCTGCTCTTCCTCTCACCCCCTTTCCCTGTCCCTCTTCAGAGACCCTGCTCACAAGCAACTCCTTATCTAGGACGTGCAGGTGCTCCTCGCCATAGGAACAGTGGAGGAGATTTCTCAGGAGCTTTTGGGCAAGGGATTCTATTCCCACTATTTCCTAATCCTCAGGGCAAAAGGGGAGGAGGGCTTCAGACCCATTCTAGACCTGCGAGGACTCTACAAATTCAAGGTGAAGTTGAAGTTCTGCATGGTCTCCCTGAGCACAATTATCCCTTCCCAGGATTCGGGAGACTGGTACTTCGTCCTCCACATGAAAGACGCGTACTTTCACATAGCCATTCGGCCTGCACGCAAACGATTCCTACGATTTGTGGGCAACCACAAACGTTATCAGTTCACGGTCCTCCCATTCGGTCGAGCGTTCACCAAGTGCATGTTGGTCGTAGCAGCCTTCCTCTGGAGGAGGTGGGTGCACGTATACCCATACCTCGACGACTGGTGCTCAAAGGGTGCACCAGGGAGTAGGTGGAATCTCAGGTCCATTTAGTCAGATCCACTTTCAGAGGACTGGGCCGCCTCCTCAATGTGAACAAGTCAACCTTGTCTCTGACCCAGAGAATAGAGTTCATTGGAGCAGTGCTGGACTCGGTACAGGCAAGGACATTTTTACCAGAGACCCGATTCCAAGCCATGTCAGATATTATTTAAGGCCTCCAGCAGTACCCGACCACTACTGCACTTAGGTGGTCTGGCATGCCAGACTGAGTCTCAAACCCTTGCAAGCGTGGCTCACGTCTGCCTTCGCCCAGGACGCAACAGCCTGGACTCAGTGGTGAAGGTGCCAAAGCACATATTAGAGTCCCTCCAATGGTGGCTCAACCCTCGGACGGTGTGTGAAGGAGTCCCCTTCAACAGCCCCCAGCCCTCCTTGACCCTGGTAATGGACACGTCAGTTCTGAGTTGGGGTGCGCATTTGGGAGATCTCCAAACACAGGGCCTGTGGTCACAGGATGAGCTCTCCCTTAATATCAATATAAAGGCGCTCAGGGTAGTACGACTAGCATGCCAAACTTTTCAGGCCCGGCTGCAAGGACAGTGCTTGGCAGTGATGACTGACAACCCCACTGCCATGTTTTACATCAGTAAGCAAAGTGGAGCCCATTCCTTCCCCCTGTGTCAAGAAGCCCTCCTTCTATGGGACTTCTGCATCGCCCACTCCATTCACCTGGAGGTGTCCTATCTCCCAGGAGTTCAGCACGAACTAGCAGATCACCTCAGCAGATCATTCCTTAATCACAAGTGGTCAATCTGTCCAGATGTCATACACTCCACCTTCCAAAGGTGGGGTTTCCTGAAGTCAATCTGTTTGTCACCCAGAGCAACAGAAAGTGCCCAATGTTCTGCTCCTTCCAGAGTCACAGCCCTGGCTCAATCACAGAAGCGTTTCTGCTACCCTTAGGAGGCAGACTGCTATATGCCTTTCCACTGATCCCTCTCGTGCACAGGGTACTTCTCAAGGTCTGCAGGGACAGAGCGGAGGTAACTCTGGTGGCCGCAGCATGGCCTCGACCACACTGGTACACCATGTTTCTGGAGCTGTCAGTGGACGCCCTGATTGCATTACCACTCTACCCCGATCTGATCACTCAAGACCACGGTCACCTTCACCACCCAGACCTCCAGTCCCTCCATCTCATGGCGTGGAAGCTTCATGGTTAAACCCCATGGAACTTCTGTGCTTGGAACCTGTAAGAAAGGTCCTACTTGGCAACAGGAAACCATCCACCAGAGGCACTTAACTAGCTAAGTGGAAAAGGTTCACTTGCTAGTGTGCCCAACAGCACACACCTCCACTCCAGGTACCTGTATCACTTATTCTAGAGTACCTTCTGCACCTGAAACACCAAGGCCTGGCAGCGTCATCCATCAGGGTACATCTCACTGCTATCTTGGCCTTCCACCGTGCAGCATCCAAATGCTCCATATTCGCCACCCCCACCGGTAGGACGTTTTCTCAAGTGTCTGGAACGGCTACATCCTCAAATTAAACAGCCTGTTCCTGTGTGGGACCTTAACCTGGTCCTCGCCATGCTCATGGGGGGGTGGGGGGCTTTTGAACCTCTGGCGACTTGCTCACTCCTTTACCTGTCATGGAAGGTAGCCTTTACATCAGCTAGGAGGGTGTCAGAATTAAAGATCCTTACCTCCAATCCACCCTGCAGAGTCTTCCACAAGGATAAGGTGCAACTCAGGTCTCACCCAGCCTTTTTTCACAAGGTAGTGTCACGCTTCCATACTAGCCAAGACATTTTTCTACCTGTCTTCTATCCTCAGCCTCATCACAGTAGTCGAGAGCAGAGGCTGCACTCATTAGATGTTTGGCGGGCGCTAGCGTTCTACATCGAATGCACAAAGCTGTTTAGGCAGTCGAACCAGCTGTTCATGGCGGTAGCAGACCGGATGAAAGGGCTCCCGGTCTCATCTCGAGGAATATCTTCCTGGATCACTGAATGCATCTGCACACATTACAAACTGGCCACGGTCCCGGCCCCAGCACTTACAGCACATTCTAAGAGGGCACAGGCCTCGTCAGCGGCATTCCTGGCTCAGGTCCTGATACAAGAAATTGTCAGAGCAGCAACTTGGTCCTCAGTGCATACGTTCACCTCTTGCTATGCTATCACCCAGCACAGCAGAGATGTTGCAGCATTTGGCAGAGTGGTGCTCCAGTCAGTGATTGATTCCTTAACTCCAATCCCACCTCCAGGGTGGAGCCTGGGAGTCACCTGATTGGAATTGACAAGAACAAGTATTCGAAGAAAAAACTGTTACTCACTTTCTCGTAACTGTTGTTCCGAGATGTGGTGGTCATGTCCATACCAATACCCACTTGCCTACCCCTTTGTCAGAGTAGCTGGCAAGAAGGAACTGAGGAGGCACGGGGTCCTATATCTGGTGCCACTTCAGGGGGCTCCACAGCCCACCCAACGGGAGCTGCTAAGGGAAACTTTCCGATGACTCTGTGTGCACCACAACCTGATTGGAATGGATGTGAACAACACATCTCAAAAAACAACAGTTACGAGAAGATGAGTAATTGTTTGTTATCCATAATGATATTTGGAATTGGGCAGATGTCAGGGCAGATTTGTAACTGTTTAGGCCTATAAAAAACCTCCACAAATTAAATCAGCAGTGCAGTATGTATCAGACAAGTAAGAAATCAACTGCTAGTGACAGCTCCACAATTTAGGTAGATTTTTCAGACTGAGACACCAACTTCATAATGCGAACAGAAGGGAGAAGGAAACCAATGAGATAAACAAAGGGACCCAGCCCAGAGAAAATTATAAATAAAAACATTTTTGGTACAGTTCTTCATTGAATTTGTGTTCTTTTCCTTCATACTGTTGGTCTCCTTTCCTTTCCTTTCCTTTCCTTTCCTTTCCTTTCCCATGCCTGCCCTTTTCCCCTTTCCTTTCCATTCTTAGCTGTTGCTTCACTGTTTCAGCCCCTAAATTTGTCTACAGGTGCATCAGCTAGTACAGAAATGTCAGCAATGAAAATCTCATGATCAACATGTTGTTTCTATGACCATTTGGGATCAGAAGTGACGTTTGCTTCCAGTTGAGGATGGCGTAGCAATCAGACCATATTCTGTCTCTGCACGCTATTCAAGTGAGAGGCTCATGAGATACTAGTCATGTTGATGGCCCTGAAGACCTAGGGTTTCTGGGGATGGTTTGGGGAGGTGAGAAATATAGTAGAGCTCTGACTGGGGCTTGTGGTGCTAGAGTAATAGAGGAAGAGAAGAAGGTAGACAGGTGGATGGGGTGTGAGGAGAAAGCTGATCATAAATTAATAAGCATTATAAAAAAGTCTATACTTATAGAAAAAGGAACACAGAATGAGGGAGACAAATACAGAAGGAAATAAAAGAAGTAAATGAAAAATAAACAAGTGACTGTGTAGTTAACCTTTTTATAGAACATCTGCTTCCAAGCTGTTGTCTGATATACATAAATATGAAGGCTAGGACTATAACAGGGTTTAAAAGAGAACTTGTTAAGTCCATTAATGGCTATTAGCCAGGATGGGTAAGGAATGGTGTTCCCTAGCCTCTATTTGTCAGAGAGTGGACATGGATGGCAGGAGAGAGATCACTTGATCATTACCTGTTAGGTTCAGTCCCTCTGGGGCACCTGGCATTGGCCATTGTCGGTAGACAGGATACTGGGCTGGTCAGACCTTTGGTCTGACCCAGTATGGCCATTCTTATGTTCTTGTAATTTATAATACAGACACGACATATTTTCATTTGAATACCAGAATGAAACACCTATCATTTAAGTGTAAAATGCAAACAGATCTAGTCTAGACATGAAGAATTTTTACTCTAACATGCTTGCAAATAACCTTGAGTTACCATTCTGAACACTGAAAAAATAAGAGAAAATTCTTTCTTGACTCTGTTTGCATGGTCATACGCAGAGCATTGGACTATTACCCAGCTATAGCGGAATTGTCCTGTTCTGATGTGAAAACTGGCAATGAATTACAAAGTTTAACATTACTTCACCTTTTTAAAATTGGTGATCTTCTCAAATGAAACCTACTAATAAACTTGCTCATAAAAAAATTAAAAGAATATAAAGATTGATGTTTCATGACCTTTCAGTGTTGCTATGCAAAGTTGATTGCACGTCCAACCTTAATTCTGACCCGATGTTCATGTGCATTACGATAGTGTTTCATTACATGATCATATACTGTGTGTCAAATAAGACAGTGTAATGTACAATTTTTTCTACAGCTTTACATACATACGTCACAGCTTATATTAGAGTACTACTCTGTGAATGCCACTGTCCCCGAATGCCTTATTTAAGTCATTCACTGTGACCTTATATGATCCACCATGCAAAGTTGCAGAAAAAAATATTCTGTATTTGAGAAATGTGGTCATGAAATTATTGTATGAAATACACCTAAAAGTACACTGAACAAGACCAGAGTTCTTTCACATTCCCTTTAGTTTGCTACTCATTGCATAAAGTGCAAAGTAAATGAGGTAAGGTGTGCTCAGATCCTTGCCTGGCTCATGATGCACAAACCTTCAGTAACTTATGACTCCCTACTAACTTATCACACAAGTTGTTTCTCTCACTCAAATCGCTGAACCGTTTCCCCCCAAAGTATCTTTAAAAAAAAAAAAATCTTCAGGCACAGACTGAAAAATTTCAGTCCCATATTGAAAATTTCAGAAAGTTGTGAATGAGTAAAGACATGAAATGAAAACCTTTCCGTGACCTTAATAAAAGGTGAGCCTGCCCTGCTTCGATAATCAGCCATGCAGAAACAATGAAGTCCTTTCAAAGTGTAACAGAAGTCAGTATGTTGAATAATAAGTTTATTTTTAATTACACTTTTATTAACTTTACTCTGAATGTGGTGACCATTGTGGTGGTTGGTTGTATGGCTTTGAATGCATAAAAACTTGTCAATTTTAACAACTCATATTGAAATTTCTGATTACACATCTGTTTCTTTGAGGTGTCACTTATATAATTGGGCCTGTTTTCTATCCAGATAGTATCTGCAGTGCAGTACTGCCATCAAAAACATATTGTTCATAGAGATCTCAAGGTGAGTAGAAAAAACCCCAACCAAAGTTTGTGTGCAATAGTTTCGTTCTTTGTGCCTATAAGATTTAGAGTTTTAAATCTTTTCTATGGCTTACAGGATGTTTCAAATGCTATTAAAATATATTAAATATGGAGCTATTTCTTTTTTAAAAAAAATTGGGGGTGGAGGAGATGATGAGATACATCTTAATGTAAGGATTTGGATGGCATATGAGAAGTGGAGCCTCTGACCTCTTTGTCACTAATTGAAATCTTGCTCAGTTTGGTAATGATAAAAAACATTACAGTTGGATAGCAGATGTGAAAATCCTTGGTGATTCTTGTTGCCGATATTAGTAGACAACCCAAAAAACCCCACCATCATGGATGGGGTGGCTTCTCTTAGGTTTGGCACGAGTTGGTGTGGCATTATGAGAGAGCTTGCTCCATTCCTTATACTATAACTGTATAAGGTTGCTATTACTTGCAACCGAAGTGTGGCACATTTCATAAATCTTATCTTCACTTTATAGTAGAGATTTTATGTACTACAAACTTTTGTAAGCATTTACCAGATAAAAGTGTAGGTTTTAAGAGAGATGCAGTTTCATTTTCATCTTTTTACATGGAAACATTAAAGTTACAGAAATACCAAATAGTTTTTCATGAAGTAACCAAAGGGATGATACATGTGACTAGCTTTATTTAGTGTAACAGGTGCCATAAATCTGGTGAGATTTTAAAATAAATATGAAAATTACTAATTTTGTTAAGATGTTTTATTATTTTCAATAAAAAAGCAATTTTAGTACACTTTTGGCTTTTTCCTTTAAGAATGAATAAAAAATTGAACAATAGCTTTTGTAGAAAAATCTGAAATTTACACAACATAGTATTTTTCTTTTCTTCCTCCCAGGCTGAAAATCTATTGCTAGATGCAGATATGAACATTAAAATAGCAGACTTTGGTTTTAGCAATGAGTTTACAGTTGGAAATAAACTGGACACATTTTGTGGCAGCCCACCATATGCTGCTCCAGAGCTCTTCCAAGGCAAGAAATATGATGGACCTGAAGTAGATGTTTGGAGTTTAGGTGTTATTCTTTACACTCTTGTTAGTGGATCTCTTCCTTTTGATGGACAGAACTTAAAGGTATATTACTTACTCTACTAACTGTTGTAATAATTCAACAACAGTATTTTAAACTATGCCTCAGACTTTTTATAATTCTCTTCCTTTCTCCCAAGGAACTGAGAGAAAGAGTACTAAGGGGAAAATACAGGATCCCTTTCTACATGTCAACAGACTGTGAAAACCTCCTCAAACGTTTTCTGGTGCTAAACCCAACTAAAAGAGGCACTCTAGAGGTAATAGCATGAATAAAATACTTTCAGACAAAATAGTAATTAAAGGTGATTTACCAAGCTTCATTTGTACCACTAATACTTGCTATTCCCCTCCCCCATTAGCAGGTATTTAACTTCAATTGATATTTGGTGCCTTAAGAGTTCTAGTGTGAGTTTTGGGCACAAATATGGCAAAGTTGCACCTGTTCCCTCAAGTCAGTTTCTCAGTGCAGTGAAGAAAGTTTTTTTTTCTGTGCGTATGCAATCCAACGCAAACTCTTAGATGGTTGCCTACTTACATGTGTACTCTGAGCATGCACCTGGGATTAAGTGGGCAAATCCATAATGCGTGAAGAAATTGGGGTTTCGTGCATGCAACCCTAATTTGAATACACATCAGTTGTTTTCATGCCTACGTTGGGAAGTCACTTAAGAGCGCACATCTTTGAAAACTTGATTTTTTTCTTTGTTTCCTTAAAAGCTAATAACCCAAAGCACAATAGTATCACTATTGTAAACTGTAGTTTTGGACTTTCAAAATGTACCGTAGTATTCTACAGTAAGGTATCTTGAAGATGTATAGAGTAATCACATGAGGAGGAGTTACTGATTACTACCTTCAAAAGTAGTGCACTATGGCTAGGCATGGCTTGCATTTTAGTACATTCCTATGAAAGACTGTTGGAGTACAGTAATATCTGTGACTTCCTAAATAGTGCAACATTAGAGAAGGGTTAAAATCTCAGTTTGGATTTTCTTAACCATAATACTTTTAAACAAGTGCTTTCTTTTGTCTGCTCCTCTTTTTCTTTTGTATTCTTGATCAATACTTTATGCTTTAATTTAACTCCTTGAGAACTGTCTAGTTCCCAAGTGAGTAATATTTAAAATGGTGAAGTCTGCAAGAGGTTTTGTGGCTGAAAGAGGGCATTAGTGTACAAAATCCAGTGAAGATTTCCTGGATTAGGATGGTTTCCTGCATACAGATTCTTGTCTGGAAGAAGTCTTTAACTACTCTCCTCCCTGTGCTCTCACTGCAACCAATCTCTCCATACTAGTACTTAACTTTGACCTTTATGCTGGAATACAGCTGATGGGAAGTAGTCTGTCTAGGAGCACAACTCCAGGGAGGAGAGGGAAGAGGACTGGCAATAAGGCTGGCTAGTTTCAAATATGAGTTAGGAATTATTTGGAGCTTTCTGGAAAAGAATGGTGGGTAGAATTAGAAGAGGAAGCAAGGGACATACCTCTTTAAACCCAAGTCTGGATTTGCTTGTTTTCAGTTCTTCAGTGCCATACATTTTTGATAGATGGGACTTTGACCTTTCAGTGTCTTGTTTCGTTTACAAGTAAATATCTTACACTACTAAGCAACCTATCTTTGTAGCAAATCATGAAGGACCGGTGGATCAATGCCGGGCATGAAGATGATGAGCTAAAACCTTTTGTTGAACCAGAGCTAGACATCTCAGACCAGAAGAGAATAGGTAATTCAGTGTTTTCCAGTATGTCTGCATTTAACTTGCAGTGTTATGAGTTCATGTACTGTATAGTCAGATCTGATCTGTGCTTAATATGTATATTTAGGTATTTGAAAAACAACTTTATTATTAGTATCTAATAGACATTGTTCCCACATTTAGATGTTTTGTTCCATTGTTAGAAATAGGTTTTTTGAATATGGAAACAATCAGTGTATCTGTTAAAGCATATTGTGACTTACAAACTCCTTCCCTCCTTTCAGATATTATGGTTGGAATGGGATACTCTCAAGAAGAAATTCAAGAATCCCTTAGTAAAATGAAGTATGATGAAATTACAGCTACATACTTATTGTTAGGGAGAAAATCATCAGAGGTGAGTATAGAACAGGAAAAAAGTTAAAAATATTCTGATGGTAAATGCAGAAAAACTATGCAGAGCAATTCAAGTGAAAGTTATGGTTCCTCTTTGAGAAATTGTTTACATGAATTCCACTATTGGGTGCATGGTCCACCATGTGGACAGGATCAAATTTTTTTGGCCAATAATGTCTGTTGTGGCTTCACCTGTGTCCTAAATATCCTTGCATGTCCCCCTACCGAAGGGCATAAAGGACAGAGCAGGCCCCATTGTCCCTCAATTCTTCAAGTGCTTGTCTGTATATATTCCACTGTTGATGTGCACACACTCAATACAATCCTGTTTGCATTCTTTTACCCTGCAGTGTCCATTCAGGCCCTGTGTGCAGAGTGAGTTTCCTTGTACCTCTAGCCAAAGGCATAAAATGTGCGGTGATCCCAACTTCCCCTCAGTTCACCACCCCGTGTCTTGCAGTGTGTGAGCCTCTTCCCTCACTGTGTGTCATTTACCCATTGTTTTGTAAATAGAGACTTAATAGCTGGTGATCAGTGTATAATTTTTGATGGCATTTCCTTTCTTCTTCATCAAGAAGGAATTTTATTTTGCCTGAGCATCTGTCCTGGTTATCTGATTGGTCATAATGACAGAACACAAGTCTCCAGGCTTTAGGAATTGCCCTTCATGTGAGATAGTAATACCTCTAAATGATGGGTATACCAGATGCTTACTGTGTCTGGGTGAGAGGCAGATAACCGAGAAATGTCATCTGTAAATTATTTTTTAAGAGAAACCAAAGATCTGGGGAGGCTTGCCTGAAAGTGGTCCTGCTGGAGAGGTTAAAACATCCTTCTTGAAACCCTGAGATGGCTGGGGCAGGAGAAATTTCTGAGCACTCATCTAAAAGGGCTCTTGTTGGCTCCTCTACTTATAGAGTTGAAATAGCTGCCTCTAAGGATCTGATGAAAATCTCAAGGGATAGGGAAGGAAAGAACAGAGTCCACACCGGGAAGAGATATAGGTCTCCATCACCAGGTCCTTTTTCAGGAGCCACAAATCCTCTTGAGCCTCAGTTGAAAAGGGTAGCAGCATGCCCGAAAAGGTATGCTCTGGAACACAGTCAGGCATCGAACCCAGTGCTTCTATGCAGTCTTCCCTTGTATTGGTGCCATCCTCTCATAAAACTTTAGTAAGAACATGCCAATACGAAAGTCAGACAAGTGGTCAAAAGGCTAACTGGTGTTTTCAGGACTGGACTCCTGACATCTCTTTAACTCCTTTGTCCCTGGTTGTGGTGTTCCTCCTCCCCCCCCCCCCCCCCCCCCCGCGGGGCTTCTTCTAGGACTCAGAAGACACACATACTGCACTCAGGAATGTGGGCTAACAGCAGGATTGGACTAGACAGACACTACTGGGAGCTGTCAATCAGAGGGGGACCAAGAGCTGCCAATTGGAAAAGAAGGAAATTGGGCAGTATGTTCACTGGAGTCAGGTTGAGAACAGGTGGTTATGGAGTATTCCAAGAGGGAAGGAAGCAGGGCAGAATGTGCATGGAGCAACAGAACCAAATCTGCAGGGAATCCATGTGGTAGAACAGTAATAAAATGGAAGAAATTAAGAGAAAAAGATGATAGCTAAACCCAACTTAGCATATCAAATTCATTTCTCTTGATTTAGCAAGTAGATTTTGTGAACATTTGTGACTGGAGTCCAACAAAAAAGCATTACTACACTGCTTAGCTGTGTTAAGTCATTGTTAACTTTAATGTAGATGCATTTTTCTCAAAACATTATTTAATGTGGTGCCTCATGGCATCAGAAGTCCTGATTAAAATTATACCAAAAATAGATTCCCAGAGTGAAGGAATAGTTGCTGACCTAGGAATATACACACAATCCCAATTCTGCTGTTCCTTATGTTCAAGTTGCGTTCCGATTTGCAGAGTCATTTGTTTCTCACTAGTAGCCACGGGTGTGGCAGTTGGGCCAAGTAATCCTTCATATGTGCCATCTCCTTCATGCAACCAATGTAGAGTAAGGGTAGTGATTGGTTGAATTACCTCTTATCACAGTGGTCTAGGACTCTTGGCATGGCATAGATAAATGCCTTGGTTTTGCACAGGTATAATTAGTAGGGCTGATTAAAAATATTAATCTTTTTAATCGCGTGATTAATCATGCTGTTAAATAATAATAGAATAACATTTAAATATTTTTGGATGTTTTCTACACTTTCAAATATATTGATTTAAATTACAACACTGAATACAAAGTGTATGGTGCTCACTTTATATTTTTTATTACAAATATTTGCACTGTGAAAAATAAAAGAAATATTTTTCAATTCACCTAATACAAGTACTGTAGTGCGATCTCTTTATTATGGAAGTTGAACTTACAAATGTAGAATTATGTACTAAAAAAACTGCATTCAAAAATAAAAATATGTATAACTTTAGAGCCTACAAGTCCACTGGGTCCTACTTCAGCCAATCGCTTATACAAACAAGTTTGGTTACAATTTGCAGGAGACAATGCTGCCCGCTTCTTGTTTATAATTTCACCTGAAAGTGAGAACAGGTGTTCACATGGCACTGTTGTAGCTGGCATTGCAAGACATAGATGTGTTAACGATTCATATGTCTCTTCATGCTTCAACCACCAGTCCAGAGGGCATGTGTCCATGTTGATGGGTTCCGCTCGATAACTATCCAAAGCAGAACGGACCAACGCATGTTCATTTTCATCATCTGAGTCAGATGCCACCAGCAGAAGGTTGATTTTCTTTTTTGGTGGTTCAGTAGTTTCCACATCTGAGTGTTGCTCTTTTAAGACTTCTGAAAGCGTGCGCCACACCTCGTACCTCTCAGATTTTGGACGGCACTTCAGATTCTTAAACCTTGGGTCGAGTGCTGTAGCTGTTTTTAGAAATCTCACATTGGTACCTTCTTTGCGTTTTATCAAACCTGCTGTGCAAGTGTTCTTAAAACAAACGTGCTGGGTCATCATCTGAGACTGCTATAACGTGAAATATCTGGCAGAATGCGGGTAAAACAGAACAGGAGATGCAGTTCTCCCGCAAGGAATTCAGTCACAAATTTAATTAATGCATTATTTTTTTAACGAGCATCATCAGCATGGAAGCATGTCCTCTGGAATGGTGGCTGAAGCATGAAGGGGCATACGAATGTTTAGCATATCTGGCACGTAAATACCTTGCAACACTGGCTACAAAAGTGCCATGCGAACACCTGTTCTCACTTTCATGTGATGACGTAAATAAGAAGCGGGGACCAGTACCTCCTGTAAATGTAAACAAACTTGTTTGTCTTTAGCGATTGGCTGAACAAGAAGCAGGACTGGGTGGACTTGTAGGCTCTAAAGTTTTACGTTGTTTCGTTTTTTAGTGCAGTTATGTAACAACAAAATCTACATTTGTAAGTTACACTTTCATGATAAAGAGATTGCACTACAGTACTTGTATGAGGTGACTTGAAAAATACTATTTCTTTTATTTTTACAATGCAGATATTTGTAATAAAAAATAATATAAAGTGATCACTGTACACTTTGTATTCTGTGCTGTAATAGAAATCAATATACTTGAAAATGTAGAAAAACATCAAAAATATTTAATACATTTCAATTAGTATTCTATTGTATAAGTGTATTAATAGTGATTAATTTTTTTAATCATGATTAATTTTTTTGAGTTAATCACATGAGTTAACTGCGATTAATCAACAGCCCTAATAATTAGTAAAGTCCAAATGGGTGAGAACTTAAAATTGGACTATAATAAAGCTCAGATCTCAGTGCTGATTGAATCTGTTGATATTCTGAACAGAAAGAGCTCTCAGCTATCCTTGTAGCTGTTTTCATTGCTTCACGCTTACTCAACGCACATTCTAGTTAGTGAAAATCCTGAAATCTTACTATATAGATTAACAGGACACTGAGGATACAAATCTGCCTACACAGGCTATTGTCTTTAGAATGCCTACCAAAACATGGCAGACTCTACATCTGATCTTCTTCCCACTCTGTCTCACCCCACCTAGCCCCAGAAATTTAAAACAACATAATTACTCTCTTAATATAACGCTGTAATGGAAGGAGAGTGTGGGGTCTCCTTTTTCCAAAAAGGGTAAGGAGATATGAAGACTGGTTGGGGTAATGTGAGAATCATATATGAAGAGATGTCAGGGCAGTTGGCAGCTAGAGCAAGGGTGAGTGCATGGCAGTATAATAACTTGAGAGCTTCCTGGCTGAAAGATAATAACTAAGACTCTACCTAATTTGTGGTAGTGTGGAACTTGCAGATCTCAGCAGTATTAGGCTTCCACTGCAATTTTGTCAGCCGTCTGGGGCTGACAGCAGAAGCCCCAGCCGCCAGTTGGCTGAGTCTGACAGTGGGAGCCCTAGCCATCAGCCACTGATGGCCAAGGCTCCCACTGTCATCCCCACACATAGTTGCACAAAATGTCTGGTTATCAAAAAAATATAGCAGGCATAACATAATACTGGAATGTTTATATTCTAGCAAATTTTTCTTAAACATATAGGTCTTCTCTGGCTTTTCCAAATTACCACAATTAATAAAGGTCCATTATTACTTTTCTGCAATTTTCCATGTCTAATCTGCAACTCTCAGCTGCAATTACTTGACAATCATCCCATGATTCAAGTAGGGCCTTAACAATAACTTTATTGTGGGCTAAAACATCATATTTTGACTTCAGCACTATAGCCTATCATATTCTGGTTACCTTTTAAACAAAAAATACCTTCAAATATTGGTTAAGCATTTTAACGTATTTTTAAAGTTGTCTATTTTTGTATTGTAGCACCAAAAGTGTGGTAGGCACTCTATACTCACTTTGGGGCAGGGACTACATTCTAATGTCCGTATAAACGGAAGCAAACTGTTCAGAAGCAAACACCCTCATCTCTCCCCAACCTTATCCCATAAGGAAGGGGTTAGAAGATCTGTTTCTTAGCAAAATAACTTTTTCATAAAATGCTCCTAACATTTCAGAAGTAACTCAAACTATGCAATGTTTTGTATAGCTAACGTAGCTTTGTACAGATTTGGTTACTTATTTACCACCAGCTGAGTGAAAAATGAACAGAGCACTGTTCATATTTTTACTGGTCCTTTAGGCACAGAACTGGATCTGACTAGTGCACTTTTAAGGAACATTTTAGAGTGAGAAACTTTTGAAATTTTGCTTACTTAAGATTACAGTCAGAATCTCTGGACATTGTTAAATTCATTTTGATTAAACCTCATTTTTAAATTTTCTCTTAGTTGGATGCTAGTGATTCAAGCTCCAGCAGCAATCTTTCCCTTGCTAAAGTTAGGCCAAGTAGTGATCTCAACAACAGCACTGGACAATCGCCTCATCACAAAGTGCAGAGAAGCATATCTTCCAGCCAAAAACAGCGACGGTACAGTGATCATGGTGAGTGACCCTTTTTCAGTGTGATGACACACATCTACTATAAAATATTCAGTATTTCCTTACAGCCTCCACCTTTTAAAAGGGACCAACTTGCTTATGGTCTGGTCATTTACAACGTAGTGACTAATTCATTGTTTTACAATGATCAGGTATTCTTATGTATACTTTAGAAGATCTCTCTGAAGAGGTCTTAATGTGTACTGAGTGAACCAGCTTATTCTATTATCATGGCAATATTTTCTCCTGCCTGTGGGACCATCCTAGGAAAGTCTTGCTACACAAGTTAAACAGCATCACCATCCCCCACTTCCATTATGGCCATACAGCTTTTGTTTCTTTTGGCACTAATAGGTCAGCCTTTATCTAAAAGAACTTGGAAAACTATCTGTCCCCCACTATTTCTTCTTGTTTCCTGTGGGGGCTGTCACTTGAATGCCCTGCAAAGGTCCAGTTTTTAAAGAGTACCAGTGACTACAGCCAAATTTAGAATTTTTCTGCCTCATGGGTATGCAGAACAGTCACACAGAGTTTACTAAATATCTTCTAAATCTTCCTGCCTATACACTGCCTTACAAAGGGAATCTCCTTTTGGCCAGAACATACTACAGTGGTTATTTGCAGGCAGGAAAGGTTGCTTTCCTGTCCCTGTGTCTTCTCGGATTACGTTGTCTTTTTTGTTAAATTTTCTAATCTGTAGAATCAGTTTGGTTATTTTTGTTTGAAGAGAGAAACCAAAACACTTGAATGGTTTTGACTTGATTTTTATCCCCATTAAAGTGTGTCAGGAGAGAAAGGGAAGTCTGACTTTCAAAATATAACATCCACATCTCAACTTCTTACATTTTAATAGCTGGGAAAGGATTTGTACAAATAGTTGGGCCTTTGGACATTTTGCCTGATCTTCACGTGTACCAGAACAGCTTTCTGCCATTCTTCCCCAATTCCGCAGGCATGTGGGGGGCCTACAGCACAAATTAGGGTGGGTTGTGTGCCAGCAATAATTGCCCGCAGGTGCCATTCCACCATCTCAGAGTTGCTGGAATTTAGCTTAGTCTGGCTGGGTTCTGGAATGCCCATTGAACCTGCCATGACAACTTTATGCAATCAGAGATCCCTTGCTCAAAGGAAATCCCTAACTGGGTTTAGACTAGCTTTCCAACTTACTGTGCCAGTGGCGAGAAAGGGAATAAAGCACAGCCAAATATATGGCTCAACACTTAAAGTAAAAGAGGAATTACTAGAAAAGTACAATAGGCAGTGTTCAAATGTTGAACTTCTGGAGCCAAGCAAAACAAGGTAAGAGCCTTAAGGGGACCTTTCAGAGGGTCTAATGCCAGATGTTTCTTACATTAAAATCTGAGGAACATAGAATCCTAGAATATCAGGGTTGGAAGGGAGCTCAGGAGGTCATCTAGTCCAACCCCCTGCTCAAAGCAGGACCGATCCCCAATTAAATCATCCCAGCCAGGGCTTTGTCAAGCCTGACCTTAAAAACTTCTAAGGAAGGAGATTCCACCACCTCCCTAGGTAACGTATTCCAGTGTTTCACCACCCTCCTAGTGAAAAAGTTTTTCCTAATATCCAACCTAAATCTCCCCCACTGCAACTTGGCACCTTCCTTGTTCTGTCATCCACTACCACGGAGAACAGTCTAGAGCCATCCTCTTTCAGGTAGTTGAAAGCAGCTATCAAATCCCCCCCCCCCCCCCCCATTCTTCTCTTCCGTAGACTAAACATCCCCAGTTCCCTCAGCCTCTCCTCATAAGTCATGTGTTCCAGTCCCCTAATCATTTTTGTTGCCCTCCGCTGGACTCTTTCCAATTTTTCCACATCCTTCTTGTAGTGTGGGGCCCAAAACTGGACACAGTTCTCCAGATGAGGCCTCACCAATGTCGAATAGAGGGGAAGGATCACGTCCCTCGATCTGCTGGCAATGTCCCTACTTATACATCCCAAAATGCCATTGGCCTTCTTGGCAACAAGGGCACACTGTTGACTCATGTCCAGCTTCTCATCCACTGTTACCCCTAGGTCCTTTTCTGCAGAACTGCTGCCGAGCCATTCCGTCTCTAGTCTGTAGCGGTGCATGGGGTTCTTCCGTCCTAAGTGCAGGACTCTGCACTTGTCCTTGTTGAACCTCATCAGATTTCTTTTGGCCCAATCCTCCAGTTTGTCTAGGGCCCTGTGTATCCTATCCCTACCCTCCAGCGTATCTACCTCTCCTCCTAGTTTAGTGTCATCTGCAAATTTGCTGAGGGTGCAATCCACACCATCCTCCAGATCATTTATGAAGATATTGAACAAAACCGGCCCGAGGACCGACCCTTGGGGCACTCCACTTGATACCGGCTGCCAACTAGACATGGAGCCATTGATCACTACCCGTTGAGCCCGACAATATAGCCAGGCTTCTATCCAACATCTATCTTCTACCTAACATCTCCAAGTAAAGAATTTAAATAGTTTTATGTTCACCACCCATCTGTCCTTGTACCAGAGAAAATGTATACAAATTCTGTATCTTTGGTGGAAAATTGTGCTAAAGGGAGCTTTAAGAGTTAGCTTAAATCTCCAACTTATTAACATTTTAAAAATTGACTTTGTCTGTGAGCAACTCAAGTTTTTTACACATTTTTTAAAAGGCAGAGGTTGTTAATATTCAGAAGTTTGGAAAAGTTCTTCGAGTGCTTGCTCATGTCCATTCCATTGTCTGTGTGTGTGCTCACCACATGTACTGGAGCCGGAAGTTTTTCCTTCAGTGGTATCCGAGGGGACTGGCTTTGGCACCCTCTGAAGTGGCACGCATATGCGCTGGTATAAGGAGCGGCCGCCCGCTTCCCCCTCTCTCGGTTCCTTCTTACCGTCAATGACAGTGCTAGAACATCTCCTTGCTTTGGCACACTTTCCTATCTCTACTGTGTCTAATAGTGAATTTGTTGTATATAGTTGTTTAAAGTTGTACAGCTAATAGTTCCCTTAGTGTTAAGTTAGAAATAGCTAGTTCCATATGGGACTTAGCCTAGGGACGGGGCATGCTCCAGGCTTCAAACCTTGTGACTGTTGCACAAACTTATGACAGTCAGTGATCCCCATAGAAGCTGCCTGAAGTGTTTAGGGGAAACCCACATGAGCAACAAATCTTGCATTTGCAAGAGCTTCAGGCCGCGAACCAGGAAGGAGCAGGACATTTGTCTCTGAGCGATCATTATGGAGTCGGCCCCCACACTAGCCTCAGAGTCGACGAGATCGGACTCTGCTCCAAGCACTGTAGCCTCAGTGCAGAGTGCGCTGCCAGCACCAAATTCTGACTGGCGCTGATCCCCCTCCCCGGTACCGGCTAAAAAGCAAAGAAAGGCCAGGAGGGGATGTTTTCCTATAGTCTTATAAAGGGAAAGAGAGAGCCGGAGAGCAAAGACCCATGCGGGGTAGCTCTTCCCCTCTGGATGGTGGCCAGGCTCTGACTCCTGTTGAGCTGTCAAGGCCGCTTCAAAACCCACCCACCACCCCGGGAAGCAGCAGAGGCACTCAACACCTGGCAGTGCCATCCATGCTGGAGGCCTTTCAGGCCGCTATGGACATACTGTCCCTTCCTGTGCAGCCCACCTGGCCACTGAGGTGCATCGTTCGAGGGGCAAACCTGCCCTGGGATCCTTCCAGCGGTCTCCATCAGTACGGCACTGCTCCCCACGTCAGGGAGTGCCCTGCTAGCGGTCACCTGAACAGGGTGACCACCAGCCTTTGGACACAAGTTGGCTTGCCTGCCAGAGTTCCCAGTGTCGGTCCCCAGACTCTAGGCAGTGTTCCTCAGGCTCTAGGTGTCAATTGCCAGCAGTCTGGCACAGACCTACAGAAGCGTGGCACCTGTCCCTGGTTCCGGGAGCATCCAAGCCACTCTCCCAGCCCACGGTGCCAGTCCCTGGAGCCATGTCACCGGATTGCCGGCCTGGTATGGATCACCATAGGCCTATTGGCGGTCTCCGAGACATCAGTCTTCTCACTTCTGTTCCAGCTCACGGTATATGGAGCGGCACCACTCTCTAAGCACGAGGCATCTATTGCTGCAATACCATAGCCAAATGCCGACGCTGGTCACTGGGGTCACAGCACCGAGACCCATCACCCCCGTACAGGTCCCCAGTGGAGGTCCATGGGCAGAGCCAACGAGATTGGGGTACACAGGCAGCCTCAGTACCGTTCTGGTCCCCCAGATAAGTCTCTCCCTCCTCAGGTTTGGACACTTTGGAGAACCTGCCTGCAGCCCAAGGCCACCCACTGGGGCCATCAGCATTCCCCTCTTGGCTGCCAGAGGCCAGCCCCCTGGGAACTATGGAATCCTTGGGGGTTTCCCCACTCATCGCAGGGGCATAGGTTGGTCTCAGGGGCGTCTGATAGACAGTCAGTGACGGTCTCCCACCCACCCCCTGACTTGGACGCAGAGTCAGAGCAGCTCCCCACGGTCAGCCAGCCTCAGACGAGGCTCCCCTAGCAGAAGTGGTGGAGTTGGCAGATCCACCTGTACCTGCCTCATCATCATCTTCGCCCAATGAGGCGATAGCGGGGTCCTCTCACATGATCCCCCAGGATGATGCCAGGGCCCACCAGGAGCTTTTGAAGAGAGTCGTATCAAACCTGGGGCTGGAAGCCAAGGAACGGGCGGAGCCCTTGGGCTCCCTGTTCGATGTGCTAAGTTCAGCAGCCCCCTCCAAGGTGGCATTGCTGGTGCATGAGGGAGTGGTTAAAATTACTAAGGCCTTGTGGCAGACACCCTCCTCCCTGTCCTCCATCTCCAAGTGGGCAGAAAGAAAATACTACGTCCCCGCTAAGGGATATGAGTATCTTTATTCCCACCCTGCCCCAAGCTCACTGGTTGTGTTGGCAGCCAATGGGCGTGATAGACAGAGCCAACCCAGATCAACTTCTAAGAAAAAGGAGGCAAAGAGGCTTGATCTCTTCGGGAGAAAGATTTATTCTGTGTCCATCCTCTAGCTGAGAGTGGCCAACTATCAGGCCTTACTTGTCTGTTATGATTTTAATATTTGGCAGTCGATGGCAGAGTTTGTGGATTTGCTGCCAGAGGAGCCCAAGAAGGAATTCCTGGCTATCATAGATGCAGCGCTTTGACCAGGGCAGCCCTCCAAGCGGCCTCATATGCGGCAGATTCTACGGCCTGGGCCATGGCTTCGGCCATTTCTCTGCGGTGTGCATCCTGGTTGCAGTCGTGGGGCCTGTCAGTGGAGGTTCAGCAATCCATCGAGGACTTCCCATTCAATGGCCTGGCACTCTTTTGGAAGAGACAGTAAATTAAATGGCCTGAAAGATTCTAGGGCTATCTTGTGCTCCCTGAGCCTTTACATGCCGGCGCTGTGAAGGAAGCAGTTTAAGCTGCAACAGCCCCACAGGTTCAGGAGCCAACCTCAATCAGAGCCCTTCTTGGGGCTATAAGCGCTGGCAAGGTCATAGGCCGGCCACCTTAACTCACTCGAGCTCTACCCATAACTAACCGGGTAACAAGCAGGCATTTTGAGGGTGCGCTCGAGCCTGTGTCCTGCGCCTTCCAGCCTGTGTCCTGGATCTAGCACCCCAGTCATTTCCCAACCATTTGTCCCCCTTCCTCCCTACCTGGACCTCTCTAACATTGGACCAGTGGGTCCTCAGCACGGTAGCAGGGAGATATAACCTCTAGTTTATTTCTATCCCCCCTTTCCCACCCTCCCTCCTCGTCCCTCTTCAGGAATCCTTCTCATGAGTATCTGCTCACTCAGGAGGTGCAAGGCTTTCTGTGGTTGGGAGCCGTGGAGGAACTCCCTCTGCATTTGCGGGGGAATGGGTTTTACTCCCATTATTTCTTTACACCAAAAGCCGAGGGGTGGTTGTGTCTGTGCCCCATCCTCGACCTGCGGAGCCTCAACAAGCATCTCAAGAATTTGAAGTTCCTCATGGTCTCCTTGGCCTCCATCATTCCTTCCCTGGATCCGGGAGACTGGTACGCCACCCTTGACCTGAGAGATGCTTACTTTCCCATATCGATATTTCACGGACACAGACGGATCCTACGTTTCATAGTTGAGACTGCCCACTAGCAATTCGCAGTGCTCCCTTTTGGCCTATCAATGGCACCCAAGGGTGTTTATGAAGTGCATGTCGGTGGTGGAGGCCTACCTCAGAGGTCAGGGTATCCAGATCTGCCCATACCTCGATGACTGGCTCATCAAGGGCCAGTTCAGGTCCAGCACAACGTTGAGACATTGCGAGCCACGTGTCAAGCTCTGAGCCTGTTGATAAACTATCTGTTGGACTGGGATCAGCATTGATTTTTGTTCGTTTATCAGAGAAGTATTCTACTCTGCCCAAGCGAGAGCATTCCTGCCAGAGGCTAGGTTCAGGAAAATGTCAGATCTGATTGTCAGCGTCACTGCCCATCTGCTCACCACTGCCTGGGTCTGGCTCAGACTATTGGGGCACATGGCAGCATGCACGTACGTTGTCCGAAATGTGAGACTCAAGCTGCGTCCCCTCCAGATGTGGCTGGTGTCCGTCTACTCCCTGACCAGGCATCACCTGGACACGGTCATGACGATCCTGCCATGGGTACTTACCTCCCTGCAGTGGTGGTCCAACCCAATTCTGGTGTTGGAAGGGGTGCCGTTCGCGAGCCTGCAACTGACCCATAGTCTCCCTGATTTCAGATGTGTCCGACCTAGATTGGGGTGCACATCTCAGTACACTACAGACTCAGGGGTTATGGTCTCGAGAGGAGCTCGTATTACATACAAACGTCAAGGAGCTCGGACCCATCCATCTGGTTTGTGGTGTCGCTCACCACCTCACAACTTGGATACTGGGTGACTGAATCCAGAGGAACAGGCAAGTTTTCTTGGAGAGCAGAAAGCCCTCCACCAAAGCAGCTTACCTGGCAAAGTGGAAGCGTTTCTCCTGCTGTGCATCAGAGCAAAATATCTCCCCGACCCAGTCATCTCTGCAGTCCATCCTGAATTATTTGCTTCACTTAAAGCACCAAGGCCTCGCCTTCTCTTTGATCAAGGTGAACTTGGCAGCCATATTGGCCTTCCACCTCGCATCCCGGGTAGTTTGGTGTTCTTGCATGAGACGTTGATCAGGTTCCTGAAAGGACTTGAAAGACTCTTTCCGTCAATCCGGGACCCGGTATCCCAATGGGACCTCAACCTGGTCCTCTCCAGGCTCACGGGTCTGCCCTTTGAGCCTATGACTTCTTGTTCCCTTTCCCACTTATCTTGGAAGGTTGCACTCCTTGTAGCTATTACCTTGTTGAGATGTGTCTCCGAGATTAAAGCCCTCACTTTGGAGCGCCCATACATCTTATTCTACAAGGACAAGATTCAGCTGAGGCCCCATCCTGCATTCCTGCCAAAGATGGTGTCACACTTTCTTGTCAACCAGGATATCTTCCTCACGACGTTCTGTCCAAAGCCTCACACAACCAATGAGGAGAGGCAGCTGCACACTCTAGCTGTCAGGCGTGCCCTGGCTTTCTACCTGGAATGCCGCAAGCCCTTCCTCAGATCGACCCAGCTCTTCATCGTGAGAGCTGACAGGATGAAGGGTCTTCCAGTGTCCTCTAAGAGGATTTCCAATTGGATCACCGCCTGCATTCGTACTTGTTACAAGTTGGCACAGGCTGTGCCTCCACCGATAGTGATGGCCCACTCAACTGGGGCTCAGGTGTCTTCAGCTGCCTCCCTGGCACATGTCCCTACCCAGGACGTCTGCAGGGCCGCGACATGGTCTTCAGTACACACGTTCACGATGCATTACGCCATCACCCAGCAAGCCAGAGATGATTCATGCTGGATTTGGCAGTGCTGTGTTGCAATCAACACATCCATGAACTTCTATCCGCCTCCAGTGGTACTGCTTGGGAATCATCTACAATGGAATGGACATGAGCAAGCACTTGAAGATAAGACGGTTACCTTTCATAACTGTTGTTCTTTGAGATATGTTGCTTATGTCCATTCCATGATGCACCCTCTTTCCCCTCTGCCGGATTTCTGTCAAGAAGGAACTAAGGGAGTGGGGGAAGCCAGCAGTACCCCCTATACCGGTGCATATGTGCACCGCTCCAGAGGGCTTCAGAGCCGGTCTCCTATGGATACCACTGAGGGAAAGACTTCCTGCACCGGTGCATATGGCAAGCACGCACACCTACAATGGAATGGACATGAGTAAGGCTAAGATTGTCGCAGAAGTCACTGAATCCATGACTTTCAGTGACCTCTGTGACATTGGGGGGCCCTGCAACTGACTGGCCAGTGGTGGCAGGGCAATCCCAAACTGCCCAGCCACAGCTGCTGGCAGCCAGGGGACCCCGGAGCTGCTCAACAGCTATGGGCCACCCCCCAACTCCTCCCCCTTCCCACAGGCTGCCCAGCCACTTCCGCTGGCAGGGGAACATTGGGAATCATTAAGAAAGGGACAGATAATAAGACAGAAAATATCATATTGCCTTTATATAAATCCATGATATTCCCACATCTTGAATACTGCGTGCAGATGTGGTCACCCCATCTCAAAAAGGATATATTGGAATTGGAAAAGATTCAGAAAAGGGCAACAAAAAATAATTAGGTATGGAATGGCTTCCGTATGAGGGGAGATTAATAAGAGTGGGACTTTTCAGCTTGGAAAAGAGACTAAGGGGGGATATGATCGAGGTCTATAAAATCCTGACTGGTGTGGAGAAAGTAAATAAATGTTGTTTACTCCTTCTCAGAACACAAGAACTAGAGGTCACCAAATAAAATTAATAGGCAGCAGGTTTAAAACTGACAAAAGGAAGTATTTCTTCACACAACACACAGTCAACCTGTGGAACTCTTCGCCAGAGGATGTTGTGGAGGCCAAGACTATAACAGGGTTCAAAAAGAACTAGATAAATTCATGGAGGATAGGTGCATCAGTGGCTGTTAGCCAGGATGGGCATGGATGGTGTCCCTATCTTCTGTTTGTTGGAGGCTGAGAATGGGCAAGAGGGAAATGGATCACTTGATGATTACCTGTTCTGTTCATTCCCTCTGGGCACCAGGCATTGACCACTGTCAGAAGACATGATATCAGGCTAGATGGACCTTTAGTCTGACCCAGTATGGCCCTTCTTATGTTCTTATGATCCTCTGACCATTGTTTCATTTATTTTGACTTTTAAGATATGTGCATATAAATGTATTTGCATAATGAATAACAAACTTGATAACCTCCACATTTGGGAAAAAAAAAAGTTTTGTTTTGTTTTTTAGCTGGACCATCTATCCCTCCAGTAGTGGCGTATCCAAAAAGAAGCCAGACTAGCACTACAGACAGTGACCTGAAAGAAGATGGAATTCAGACACGGAAATCTAGCAGTAGTGCTGCTGGGGGAAGAGGAATTGCTCCAGCTAGCCCTATGCTTGGAAATGCTAACAATCCAAATAAGGCTGATATTCCTGAACGTAAGAAAAGTTCTGCTGTCCCCAGTGTAAGTGGAAGCATTTATTCTTTAAAGCATATGAACATGAAACACTTTAAAAGTAGGAGGATGTCACTCAACCCAATGGCCTGTCGTTGGTTTTTGCTTTATTTGATTTTTTTTAATGCTTTTATCTTCATCTCACTTCATTCCCCAGGAGCAAATGTAAGTATCGCATGTACTTATTTGTATACTGTTTGCTTCAGTCACCTGCCCAGGAACTTAGTTCTTTTGCCTATTGCCATTTTTGAAATAGTTCATTAGGGTAGGAACCAGAGGTACATTTTAAATAAATCCAAGGCAAGAAAAGGAACTAAGAGGCTATCCTATGGAGCAGATAGTATGGGTCATGGATGGTCTCTGAAATCCCACCCACTCTTTTGGATTTCCTCCTCCCAAAAAAGGGATCCCGGCCACAGCATTTATATCCCATATCCTTTTGGATACATTGATAAAAAGGGTCACCTGTACTTTGCACTAGGCATTCCTTAACACATTTTAAAAATGCAATAATACAGATTACTCCATGGACTCCTGCCCTCTGACCAGTAATTAACATATTACCAAACAGCTGTAGCTTTAAATATTTCCCCTGCCCCCAATAAATAAATAAATACTTATTTGAACTGAGTTTTTGCTTAAATACAGTGCTCAGCTTTGGGACTTGAGTTCTCTTAAAATGATCCTCTGATCTTTCTGCTGCAGTGCTTTGAGCGGATTAGTTTCAGTGAAACTCTCCCACAGTAACTTCCAGATCCTTCAGCTGGTAAGTTACTAGGGAGCTGAGGTTATTCCTCCCTTCAGCACCTATACCTTAGCTCAGTTCCCAGTCCAGCTTGTCTCCATTCAACTGAACATTTTGCTTGATTGCCAACTTTATAACTAAGGTTGGAAAACAGTTTTCACAATAAGTCTGTTTCCACAAACTCAGAATTTCTGGAACATTCAGCTTCTGCACAGAAATCTTCCTTGCATTGTGAATTTTTTAAAGTATCAACAAAATCTCTTCAGCCATTATCCAGCTTGGGATGGTATATGTTTCTTTAAAGATGCCATCCTGGGCATTGCAGGATCATTGCATGGCAATCCTATTGCACTTGGATTCCATGGTCGCAATATAAAAAGTGGCAGAATTTCCCTAGTGCAAACGTTTTTAGTCCTCTGAGGCCAAAGAGAAGCTCTGCAGGAGGCCTTCAGCCTCACTTATTAGTTGTGTACCAGCAGCAGCACTGCTTCGGTTCCTGAAACCTTCCAGCCAAGTCATTCTCAGCTACAGTCTGGCAATGAACTCCTCCTGCAAGAGGGATCCCCTCCCCTCGCCTTCTGTTCAGCTGTGGTTCATACATCTGCTCTGACTGTGCTATGTGTATTCTTTTCTAACCTTCTCTCCACCCCCACCCCTCCTTCTTCTGATCAGTGTTAAACTTTCTGGTAATTGTTTGTCTCTCTTGGTGTTCTGGGTTACCTGGTCCCAGAGTGCTAGAGCCTTTAAATTGGTTTTGTCCTACCACTGGCCTTCACTCCAGTAATCTTTTTTTGTTTGGCAGCAGTATGTTTTTGCTCCACACTCAGTATTATTGGTCTTTTTTTCAGCCCTGTTGCATTATAGCCTCAGTGTTTCATTCTTTGGTATTTTGGCTTGCTCTGTTACACCAGCTAGATCCTGACATCAGTGGCTTTATTCCAGTGGTTTCTGGTTTTACATTGTTGTAACTGAAATCAAAATTTGGGCTATCGTGACAGATCCATGGAATACTTGCTTTGTTCATGGTAAAAGGGTCTGACTTGCGCGCTGAATCAAACAATGGCACTAATATGATCAGAAACCGGATTATAACACACAATAGAATGGAGTCATAGTTTGATTCTTTTAATATTTAACCATATAAACTTAACAGGTTTTCCAGTGTGAGTTCTTGTCATTTTTAGAGTTCGCTGTTATAACTGGTGTGTATGGGAAGCTGTTACTTCCCACACAGTTCAGGAATTGGCTAGAGAATTTAAGGGCGGTGGTAGTTGGCATGCAGCCAGAAGAAAGTGGGTTGTCTTGTGCTGACCTACCATTCTGAGTGCAAAAAATCCTTCAGGTACAGACGATCCATCCTGCCTCACTGATTGCATAAAGCCTAAAATTGATAATCCCTTGAGATAACTTCCAAGAAGCAGAATTACTAGTAACTTCTCCTTTCCTTTTTTAAAAAATTTAAAAAGTAACCACTTTTTTAAAAACAAAGCTACTGCAAAATGGCAGAACTTTGAAACTTGGTATGGGAATAGTCCTTGTTGAAGACTAATGTATGATTTTGAAAAAGTCAAACTTTCTTTTTTAACTGCTAGAACCATTAAACAATTGCATATTAAGCTTGTACAGCAGAATATTTTCTAAGTCTGCAAGTATATACTTCAAGGCAAGTGTTGTGCATGTGTGTGCAGCTGATTAGTGTGTGTGGGTTTAGGAAATGTAGAACTTTTGCTTCTAAAGCTGATAGAGCATGCAGGCTCTTGCAAGTCAGATAGCTCTGCAAACCGAACAGCAGTACAGTAAGAATCAGATTAGGTCCATTAGCAAAATACTTCTCAAATTTATTTTGCTTTATAAAGTTGTTGGAAACTAATATGTAGTCTGCTCAATTAAAATCTCAAAAAAAAATAAGGCTTTAGCAGCAACATAATTCTGCCATATTACTCATGCATACTATTCATGGATTGTTTGATATTTCCAAATGTATACCTTATTGCTGTCTCCCAACCTAAAGGGCCTTCAGAATAGTTCAGGATGGCAGTTCAGAGGAAGGCAATTATCGTGGGTGAAAGAGGCTTCGGAACCCTAGCAACAAGAAGAAAGTCAAGGAAAGTGTGGGCCCCTTACTGAATGATGGAGGCAGCCTAGTGACAGAGGATATGGAAAAAGCTAATGTACTCAATGCTTTTTTTGCCTCTGTCTTCACGAACAAGGTCAGCTCCCAGACTACTGCACTGGATAGCACAGCATGGGGAGGAGGTGACCAGCCCTCTGTGGAGAAAGAAGTGGTTCAGGACTATTTAGAAAAACTGGACGAGCACAAGTCCATGGGGCCGGATGCGCTGCATCCGAGAGTGCTAAAGGAGTTGGCGGATGTGATTGCAGAGCCATTGGCCATTATCTTTGAAAACTCATGGCGATCTGTGGAAGTCCCGGATGACTGGAAAAAAGCTAATGTAGTGCCCATCTCTAAAAAAGGGAAGGAGGAGGATCCTGAGAACTACAGGCCAGTCAGCCTTACCTCAGTCCCTGGAAAAATCATGGAGCAGGTCCTCGAGGAATCAATTCTGAAGCACTTAGAGGAGAGGAAAATGATCAGGAACAGTCAGCATGGATTCACCAAGGGCAAGTCATGTCTGACTAATCTGATTGCCTTCTATAACTGGCTCTGTGGATGAGGGGAAAGCCGTGGACATGTTGTTCCTTGACTTTAGCAAAGCTTTTGATGCTGTCTCCCACAGTATTCTTGCTAGGAAGTTGTAGTAGTATGGGCTGGATGAATGGACTATAAGGTGGATAGAAAGTTGGCTAGATTGTCGGGATCAACGGGTAGTGATCAATGGCTCCATGTCTAGTTGGCAGCCGGTATCAAGTGGAGTGCCCCAAGGGTCGGTCCTCAGGCACCTCATGGTGCTCATAAATGATCTGGAGGATGGTGTGGATTGCACCCTCAGCAAATTTACAGATGACACTAAACTGGGAGGAGAGGTAGATACACTGGAGGGTAGGGATAGGATACAGAGGGCCCTAGACAAATTAGAGGATTTGGCCAAAAGAAATCTGATGAGGTTCAACAAGGACAAGTGCAGAGTCCTGCACTTAGGACGGAAGAACCCCATGCACTGCTACAGACTAGGGACCGAATGGCTCGGCAGCAGTTCTGCAGAAAAGGACCTAGGGGTTACAGTGGACGAGAAGCTGGATATGAGTCAACAGTGTGCCCTTGTTGCCAAGAAGGCCAATGGCATTTTGGGATGTATAAGTAGGGACATTGCCAGCAGATCGAGGGACGTGATCCTTCCCCTCTATTCGACATTGGTGAGGCCTCATTTGGAGAACTGTGTCCAGTTTTGGGCCCCACACTACAAGAAGGATGTGGAAAAATTTGAGAGTCCAGCGGAGGGCAACAAAAATGATTAGGGGACTGGAACACATGACTTTTGAGGAGAGGCTGAGGGAACTGGGATTGTTTAGTCTGCAGAAGAGAAGAATGAGGCGGGATTTGATAGCTGCTTTCAACTACCTGAAAGGGGGTTCCAAAGAGGATGGCTCTAGACTGTTCTCAGTGGTAGCTGATGACAGAACAAGAAGTAATGGTGTCAAGTTGCAGTGGGGGAGATTTAGGTTGGATATTAGGAAAAACTTTTTCACTAGGAGGGTGGTGAAACACTGGAATGCGTTACCTTGGGAGGTGTTGGAATCTCCTTCCTTAGATATTTTTAAGGTCAGGCTTGACAAAGCCCCGGCTGGGATGATTTAGTTGGGGATCGGTCCTACTTTGAGCAGGGGGTTGGACTAGATGACCTCCTGAGGTCCCTTCCAACTCTGATATTCTATGATTCTCTTGCAGACTTTCTGCAAATGTGCTATGACATCTTTAGAAGAATCAGCAAGTGACTCCTTGAAAGCCACTCACTTTGTCTCCGACTGTAGCTGATTGTACATGCAGCTAACTCGTCCAACGCAGCTGCAGCAGCTGCCAGCCCAAGCTTCTCTTCAGTATGCTCATGGTGCTCAGCTCAGCCTTTGATGGCATCAGAGGATGCTCCTTATTCCCAGAAATATGTAGCCACCACCTTCAAGTGTACTCTGCAAAGTCCCACTCATGGGATTCATTCTTGTAGCAGTGCCTGTTAGAGAGCTCACTCACCCCTCCTGCTCCCCCCTGCATTCCTCTGTGTTCTCCGGGTATGCCTATAAAAGGGAATGTGCCCTTTGCCACCGCAACTCCATCCAGCTGCGACAGCAGACAGATGTGAACTTCTGTGGATCCACTGAACCTGAATTTTCTCTCTTGAAGAATAGTGTCTTAGCTTAGTGTGTGTTTGTTTAGTTTTAAGTTCAGCTTAGGATATGTCTGACTTAACATGCTGCAGCTTCAGTGTAGACACTATGTGCTCCAACAGAGAAAAGCTAGAAAAAGGGGTTGGAGAGGCTCAGCTGTCAATCTATCATATAGTGGCTCAAAAAAAAAATATTTGGGAACAAACGAGTTCATGAATTATTGTGCCAAAAGATGTACATCATACAGCACGCAGGGCAGTGTTGCCAAGTTAACCGTGCTGTTACAACCTTTTGTATTGACTGGCAAGTTTAATGCATTGTTAAGGTTGCAAAGTTAAGTTTTCATTTTCATATGCATGTATGTGTAAAATGCATTGGCAGATTCCTGTGGTCTTTATATGGACAAACGCCCACTAAAGTCATTATATGTTATAAGTGAAAGCTCTGTAGAAAGCTTGATGCAAATTCTGTAGCAAGGCCTCTGGTTTCTTAGCAATCCAGGGCAGCAGACTAGAGGTTTTCCGGCAGCTTCAGATAAATTAAAAATTGTTTCATACTGAATTTAATATGAAAGTGAATAATACAATTAGTTCACAATTTGCTGTTGCTTAATTTG
Organism: Lepidochelys olivacea; assembly: GCF_965140295.1. Lineage (NCBI taxonomy): Eukaryota > Metazoa > Chordata > Testudines > Cheloniidae > Lepidochelys > Lepidochelys olivacea. The sequence continues at coordinate 109,141,417 of NC_140416.1, forward strand.
GTGTTAAATTCAACTTTTTACACTTCCTCTCAATTTTTATCTTTCACCACCATGTCATGTATTTTTCTATCTTCAGCTGGCTGTTTTGCCTACAATGTTCAGTAAGTTAATGCAGTGTTAACTTTTAAGCCTAATAATAATAAACATTAACACCCCATTCAAATGAATGGTGACTGTTCATATTTAGAGCTGTTATTTCAGCTATTGGCAGGCTTGAGCACATGACTCTGCATCAGCTTATAACCAGTTCAACTTTTTAAAGTCTGCAGCAATTGCTAGAAATTTCTTTTAAATGAGACCTTGGATTCAAGTGTACAGTTCTGAAGAAAGATGGATTTTTCGTATATTCTGCAGCTGTGGAACTGTGGGGAATTTGGAACCTGATTATAAACAGATACGTATCAGAACTTTGCCTGAGAAAGGACTGCAGGGAGCTGTCTGATATATTGAACAACAGGTTTTTTTACTGACCCCCTCTTGGAACCTTTTTCAACTTGAAAAGTTTGTCAGTGGCTACTGTCTTTTTTTTCTTAGGCCCATTTTTCCTCAGTATCTTTTTACCTTTTATTCCATGAGAAACTACTGTAGTCATTCGTTTTTATGCGGAACCTTATCTCAAATTCTTTTTTAAAATGCACTGAGTTTCCCTTGTCTATCACAGCAGTAATTCTCTAAAGAACTAGAGCAGATTAGTTAAGCACTATGTCCTCTTCCTAAATTCTTACTGGCAATCTGTAATTGACACCGGCTTGTCCATGTGTTCACTGATAACATCCCTTAAACTGGTTTCCAAGATTTTTCCCAGCAATGGATGTTTAAACTCGGTAACCTCTCTTGTGTCATGCTTTGTCCCTCAGTCCTTTTTAAAAACAAAGCACAGTAATGGATTTATTTTCCAATCCTATGGAATGTATCCAAAATCCAGTGAACTAGAATGAGAAGGGGGAGTCAGAGATTCACCAGTTTTCTTGCTTGCTTCCACTAAAACCCATGGGTGCATGTTTATCTGGATCTCATGCTTTTTCTACATTAAGTGCATCTAACTCTTTTTTTTTATATGTATATAATTCTGTTATCTGTGCACTACCTAGCTCCTCAGTCGTTCCTGGAAAATTGACCGCCAAGTTGGGCATATCTCCACCCTCTTCCTCTGCAAAGACAGAGGCAAAGTAATTAATTCTATTTCTTTATCCCCCTCTAAGGTCTCCATTTTCATTTTCAGTGGCCCCGTGGTTCTCTTGTCTTCTGTCTAATGTTTTTGTGTATTTTTATATTTGAAAAATGTCTTAACTGAGATTTTCTGGAATTTGCTTTTTTATTTTAATTGTTCATTATTGGTTTCAGAACTTTAGACTCCTTTATGGCATTAGTATTTTTAAGAGCTGTTATTTATTTACTTCCCCACTGTACTTAGCCACATCTGTTTGTTTCTGATAGATCTTCACTTTTCCTGTCAGTTAACTTGTTTGGGGTTTGATTCAGTTTCAGAAAAGTGTTTTAAGAAAAGAAAATAATTTCCACATTCTAAAAGTCATAATATATCTTTCAAGAATATCTGGTAAAGGAACTACAGATCTAGATTAACTTCCATAAAATTCTCATTTTTATTTACATCAATAGTTGAGGGCATTTGTGATTAAAGTTAAGCTTACTCTATTAACTCTTGTTGAGTAGTCAAAATAAAATGAAATTGTGTTTCAAACAGTTCATTCATCTTAGCACTTTCTTATAAAGACCAGCAGTGTCACCATAACTAAAGGGTATTTCTGTTTATCTTACCTAATTTGGAAACAAATCAATGTGTAATGCTTTTACTATAAGCTGTAGAACAAATTATAGCATAAATTTAAGGAAAATAAGCTCTTCAACCACATATTGTTGATATTGATTTTCCGTGAGTCTTGCACAAACTTTTTGGGTGGATTAACACACATTGTATCTTTAATTGTAGAATAATACTGCACCTGGGGCAATGACACGCCGCAATACATACGTTTGTAGCGAGAGAACCACTGCAGATAGACATTCAGTAATCCAAAATGGCAAGGAAAACAGGTATGAAATTTCTCAAAGAAAAATCTGCTGTACTCGTTTTCTCATGCTTCGAAAAAGTTGTTGTATATGATTCAAAGTGAAGCAATACCATTAAGTGTTATGTTTTTCTCTTAAAGGTAAGTACGAATCCACAGCTCATGGATACTTGCAAGTATTTTAAATTTTTGCAGTATGTAGACCTGCAGTATTCTACTAAGGTTCCCAAAATTTGTAGATGCTAACTTATGGACCGTGATCATATGTTCTGTGGTTGGATAGCCTATGTGCACAGGTTATAACTTGAATCATTCAGTCATTCTTCTGGATATTTGGACAAGGAATGCTCTGTTTCAGTAAAAGATTTTTGGTTTTAGAAAATTAAAGAAAGGCATCTATTTGTATTAGAGGCCAAATAAAAACCCGCCTGAAAATGGTAGTGTGTGTGTCTGTCTGTACATATTCCACTCTATGCCGTGCTCATTATCTTGCCAATGGAGTGTCATATTTTAGAAAATCGCTGATTTACTCTAGAAAAACTGCCTTCAGACCAGATAACAGTGTGGGGCCTGTTACTTATATTGTAGAATTTGCAGGCTCAATTTGCCTCCATCATATCATGAAACATTAAAATTTAACATAATCCTACCCTGTCAGGGGTAGGAGGGAAAGGAAGAGGAACATATCAGTGTGAGCATCCCCTTCACCCACAGAGGCAGCTTGTCAAGTAGGATATTTGGAGCACATGTGTGATTTCTTTATTAGCTGGAGTGCAAGTCAAGAACCCAGCCCAGTCCCCCATTACTGTGCTGCCTGGAGCTTTACTGGCTCTAGAAATTGCCAAGTGGGGGGTTAATTTTGTTTTTCTGTCAGGAATTGGGGTGAATTTTAACTACAACCAGTTGAATTTGAAGCCTGCACCAGTTAGTTACAGTTGTATGATTCTGCCCTCCAGGTGGCTACAATCTGTGGCAAGTTATTGAACAAATGGGACTGTAAAGAAGCAAAGCTCCTCTCTGAGGACATGTCTACACTACAAACTTAAGTCGTTCTTTGTTAGTATCCACAGTAATTACTGCAGTTTTTCATGCTCACACTACCCTTCTATCGATGGCGCGCATCTTCACCACGCGCACTTCATTACATTGACTTAAGAGCAGCAGTGTGGGGGCTGAGAGCCTGGGCTCTCAGCTCGTCACACAGCTCCCCACTGGGAGCTCGGCTGCCCCTCTGGGCACCGCCAGGCTCCCAGCTGCCTAGAGCCCGGGAGGCAGCAGGGCTCCTAGCCGAAAGCAAGGAATCTACCAGCCTTTCTTGTCAATTTTACAGCTCCAGCATGGATCTGTGAAATGGACAAGAATGACAGCCAACAGCCAATGTAAGTAACGCAGTGTCTGCATGGATGCTGTGTCTCCCTAACTACACAGGCCTACACTTCTCGTGGAGGTGGTGTTATGTCAGTATAGTAAGGCACTGACATCGGCGGGAGCAAAGCTGTAGCGTAGACACTGACATAATTAGGTCAATGTAAGCTGCCTTATGTTAACCTAACTCTGGCTTGTAGACCAGGCCTGAGTGAGGGTTCATATACTGTTCATACGCAAATACGGGCTGTCTCCCTAAACTAGGTTTCAGAGTAGCAGCTGTGTTAGTCTGTATCCGTAAAACGGAAAGGAGTACTTGTGAAAATTTGTTAGTCTCTAAGGTGCCACAAGTACTCCTTTCCCTAAACTAGGTGACTGTTAAGTTTGAGGGGAGTTACATTATGCAGGAGATTTGAGGTTGCCAGTCAAATCAATGGTGGTAATTTTTTTGCTGGATATCTGGGAAAAAAACAAATAGCTCCCTTCTCATCAGTTTCTTTCCATTGATCCCTATTTTGGGATCTTTCTGGCAGAAGAAGGGAACAGGCACTTGCTGCAGTCACTGTGTGGCGTTGCCGTCATTTCACAAAGGGTATGGCTTTGCCTCCTGCTTTCTTCTCCAGCAGCATGTAAAAGAAGAGGGACTGAGTTGGACGTGCTGAATGAAGGTTCGGCATCATCTCCACTGGTGTCTGGGATAAGGGACATGACTCTGACCTTTTGTCTCCTTCCACTGGCCTTCAGCAAGCCTGGCAGGAATTAGGGAGAGTTAAAACCGAAGTCTAAATTGACTCTGCACACTTCTCTTTTCCCCCTGCCAACCTGGCCAACTGGGCCTGTAATTGACTAGTATGCAAATTACAGCCCTATTAAATAGTGGTGTCTGTCTATCTCTTCCTCCATTGACTAGTCCTTGTTAATATTACTAAGTCTTTGCTTGAGTTAAGGAAAGGGATGGAAAACCTTTTTAATTTAAGATATGTTAATGTGTTTTTCTGGACAAGTTCTTTTTAAACATGATGCTGCATGCAACCAAAATGATGTCCAAAATGTACAGTTCTGAACAGTTGCTGTACCACTTTAGAGATACGCCACCTGGTATCAATCCAAACACATATTTTCACTCACCTTGCATGCAAACTGCTTGATTATATTCTGCATTTATTAATCTTGATCTTAAAACTGCTTTCCTGATATTTCAGTAGCTTCAGCATTTTAATAGCTCTGAGGTAAACAATAGTCATTAGAAATATTCATACAATGCATGTGAAAATGTGTCCCTTCATACCATTGTTTGTTAGAGCTCATTACTTGCTTAGTTAGGTAGTCTGCTCAGTTTCTTTTATAATCCATCTTTAAATTAGCACTCTGTTTTGCAGCATCTTCTGGTCTATGAGGTCTTAACTTGAAATAAACTTTCAGGTTTAAGAGATTCCAGTGTTATCCTCTTGGTCTTCTGCTAGAAGCAGCTTCATTCTGTATTGCTGAGAAATTGCTCCTTTGTCTTTTCTGGCTTTGACTTTCTCAGTATTAAAACCATGCTTCAGTAGACTTCATTTTGTCCAAAGTCAGTGCTATGTGCTACATAGCAATAAATAAACCTGTGTGTTGGCCCCACGGACCTTCATAGACACATACTTTATATTCTGTAACTTATCTTCACTTTCAAAAATGCTAAACAGTCCTGCCTTCTGCAGCTGTCAGCAGGGAGGGAAGTTTCTATTCTTGATCAGAGTGTAATGCAAGTAGAAAACCTATTCCAAACTTCAAATTTGTTAGGACATACGTTGTGTCCTCGTTAAGGCATTTATACTGTTGATGTCAGAAATTTCACATTAGCTTTTACCACTTTTTACTTTTGGTTAAAACATGTTGGACTTGCTGTTATGGAGTCTATCCTTTGATATAACAACGTCTTTATTGGGTTCCATAAATAGAGGTACCACGGTAACTAGCAAGATCAATAAGTGTTCATTAAAAATACTAAAGTTTGACAGAATAAAACACAACATTGTTAAGTTTGTCTTTATAACTGGAAATTCCTGGTTGTGATTCAGTGGATTTCACTATTTGTGCATGTAATAGTACATCTTAGATTGGCACAGTCTGAGAATTGCTGTAGAGGGTAATAGAATCATATCTCAATATACGTGGTAGCTGTTGTTGGACATAAGCTTGACTGATTTAGCATCTTTTAACACAGATTGCCGTAAATGCAGTATTGATTGGATCTAGAATAAATGCTGCTTTTTCAGTTCTTTTAATCTCTCCAATACTCTTATCTCTCAACTCTGTGAAAGATAAAACTCTAGAATGATCTGTGATGTTTTTCTTAGATGGGATTCTGAAGTAGAAACTTTGTTTGAATTCAGGGTTTCTTTAGAAATGGGTTTTGTGGCTTTCAAATTGCACTTCTCTGTGATAGGAATTATTGTAAGGGAGAACGGCTTTAAAGAACATTTCAGCTAAGATTTTAGGTTTACTATAATTGAGGATATTGAGAATAGTGACCCACTGAAGACCTGACGAGCTCTTCTAATGTCAGGAGAGAACGTGTGTATATATAAAAGCTTAAATGTGTTTCATGCCTTTCTTTACAAAACATGTTATCCCACCATATGCTGCATACTTGTGTTTTTTTACACATTGAGTTTTGACACAGGCAGCATATTTTAAGAAAAAATAATCAATTAGTGTAGGGACCAAATATAATGCCTTCCAAAGAGCTACTCTCTTTTTCCCACTCAAAACATCCCAGCTTGCACCACAGTTTGTCACAACTGTGGAAAACTGTTGGAGGTGGCTTATGGGGTTCGTGTGAGTACATTGTTTGCAACACCTCGCCTTTTTTTATAAAGATTTTTATTGTAACAAAGTAGTAGTATATCACAAAAGAAACAGTTGCAAAACCATGTTAGGCGCAAAGTACTTAATCATTGCCATCACTGGTGTGCAGCAAGCTTACAAACCAAAAAAGCAGTCTTAGCAGCAGGATATGACAGCACCAGGAAAATGACTTCTGGCAAAGGTGGGATACAGAAGATTCTGAGGGAGAAAGCTCAAATGTTAAGCATCTGTTTGGAGGTAGGGGACCCAGTTTCTATAAATCTAATAATGCCCTTAAAGATAAATAAAATTTAGAACAAATAATCCCCAGAAGGGGAAACAGTCAGTGTATCTTTATAATAAATTATACAAATTAAGTTTTGAACCTCTAGTGATCAGGTGTTTCAGGATTATTTATCCGTTAAAAAGTGTTTATCTACTTGAGATGCTTGCTATTGAGATTAAGACCTCTCATGCAGCTCTGTGTTCATCCTCCCACAATTTCCTAACTCCCTGGTGTTGAAAATTTTAATGAAAGGCAAAATGGGTTGGGCTTCTTATTAAAATAAAACCATAAATAAAAAAGAAGTGATTATAGACAGGTATGCTGATGTATTCATCTGGGAAAAAACAGGAATGATAAAATAACATATCAGATCCATTCAGTGAAAGGCTTTTTAAAAAAAATTACCCAATTTACGTAAGAAAAAGCTCTATTAAAAATGACTGGCATGTTGACTCTGAAACTTTTTTCAAAGCATGCTAAATAATCTCTAAATCTATAGTAGGCAGCTGATAGTCTAACTCAGGAGTTCTCAAACTGGGGGGTCAGGACCCCTCAGGGGGATGCGAGGTTATTGCACGGGGGGGTCACAAGCTGTCATCTTCCACCCTAAACCCCGCTTTGCCTCCAGCATTTAAAATGGTGTTAAATATTTTAAAAAGTGTTTTTAATTTTTAAGGGAGGTTGCACTCAGAGGCTTTCTATGTGAAAGGGATCACCAGTACAAAAGTTTGAGAACCACTGATGTAACTGAACCAGCATCCTTAAAGATCTTCTGGAGTTCTGACTTAACTGAATGACACAGACTCCAGAGCTTGTGCCCCCAGTATCTGTAACCACAAGGGCATTTCTTAAATGTAAATGTATGTAACTTTTTCTTTTGATCACATGGAACAGCAGGTTTGGAACTCCTGTTGCCAGATACTGAGTTTCTTCCCTGAGCCTGAACAATGCTTATATTTTACCACCTAGTTTAAACTATGAGGCACCACATGACAGCCATCCATCCTTTTTGCTGAAGAAGATTCAATAGACCTTCCTTCAAAGCATGAATGTTAATCAATGTACTGCTTAATAATCCCCAAGTACAAAGTACTCTCGAACAATCTTGTCCCTTGCTCTTCACAGAGATATTGAACTGCCATTCCAGCGCTCCAACACCCCTAGTCCTTGTAGCAGAGTAGACTCATGAGTAGGATAAACTCATTTTTAATTTTAATTTTTTTATTTTTTTGCTATTCAGCATAGATATCCTAAGCCTTCAAGTCTGGGTTATGTCCATTAAGTCCTCAAACCATTACAGTGGTTGAGGTTTATTAAAATGAGTGTCCCACTGGAAGAGCAAATTTTTAAAAAATCTGGACACTTTCAAGCAGCAGCAGAGTACTTGACTGGAATTACTGTTCACCCAGGAGATCATTCCCAATCATTAGACCTGGGGTGTTAAGAATGTTTTTAAAAAAGCATTTTTCATAGGAAAAATAACTGATACAACCCGCACCTTTATTTCAAATAATACTTTGGTGCAGATCACTAAGAACTTCAAGGCCCAAGCTTCTATACATCTAACTAGTCAAGACAGGTGTCCACAAGCTAATGCTGTCAATGCATTTGAATTGTCACATTGCAGAAAAGGACAGTTTTAAAAAAACAAATAAGTTTTAGTCAGTGTAGAATAGTTAATTGCTCTAGCTCCTACGCAAGTGATGGTAATGCTTATATTCTCTTTGACACAAGACAGATGTTTGTGAGAAGAAGTGTTTTCTTTTCACTATACACAGTAGTTTGCACTTTGTCATTGGTCCATCATGCTGTTCTTTCTGCCTCTGCCTGAACCCAAACCCCCTCGCAGCCTGACAGAAATGTTCGCTTATGCAGCTAGCCCTGCTTCAGTTTGTACCACCTCCTCCTCCAACATTCGGCTGCGACATCAGAAGTCAATGTCCGTGTCAGCCTCTGTGCACACGAAGATGATGCTACCTCCAATAAACAATGACGCAGATAACTTCAAGCTTATGTAAGAAAAACTGAAATAATTGTGAAACTAAGTTTTACCTGCTTTTTAACTTTGTGCTGTGGAATTTTAGTCTTAGATTTGTTCTAGGCTGTATTTTCTGCAAGATGTTTCCTAATTTTTAGTTTTGTTTACATTTATTGTTTTGTGGTGTTTGTGATATCCTACCATAGTGAACATTTAATACTTTTTTCTTACTACTAAAATGATAAAAAATCCCCCTGTTCTTGAACACTTTGTGGGGGGATTATATTCTAATCTTTTTGTACTGTTAGGAATTTTAATATTTTCAAGTAGATTGCTGGTATATAGAGTTCTGTTACAAGATGTTCACAAATTAGCAAGGTTCTCCACAGGCATAGAAAGGAGAAAGCAAGGTTATACATTATCCATTTCCCTCACACACACCTGGAAGGAAGATTGTCCTTCCTTCTTTCATCAGTCTTGTCAGTGAAAATCTGTATGCACAGTTTCCTCTAATTCCCAACTGGCTTGCTCAGTATTACATTTTTCTAAATGCACAGATTTGTGTTTAGACTTTCTTTATTCCTAACTTTTTGTAAAATATTACTTGATTCTGTAATGTGATGTAGTAACTTTTTGGTTTTTCTGCCATGGCCTATATAAGGATATCTTTAAGCGTACTGTATTGTAGAATTTACGGTTGCACATTTGTAGGTATGCATTTGTTCCTGCAAAACTTTGGTGTTTCTGTAAAAGATAATATGAAACTGTATAATATGTTTTTGTTTCCTTCTGTAGCACTGTTTCTGATCAAAGAACTCCTGTTGCTTCAACTCATAGCATTAGCAGTGCAACTACACCTGATCGCATTCGTTTCCCAAGAGGAACTGCCAGTCGCAGCACTTTCCATGGTCAACTCCGAGAGCGACGTACTGCTACATACAATGGACCACCTGCCTCACCCAGTCTATCCCATGAAGCAACACCCCTTTCACAGACTCGGAGCAGGGGCTCCACTAATCTTTTTAGTAAATTAACTTCAAAACTAACAAGAAGGTAAGGCTTGTTTTAAAATAACAGCTGTAATAGTGAGAATTTTTCTTCGCTTAAGTACTTCCCATTCTCCAAATACTTTTTTGCTGCAGTTCAGTTCTATTCATATTCATTGAACAACGTGTTTGAGCTGTTTCTGCAATTTGAAATGCTAGATGTATTAGTTTTTGAATTTTTTTGAGTTCTTTAGATCTTTGAAAGCCATTGTTCTTATAGTTTATAATTATAGTCAAATTAATTTCTATAGGGTTACATGGGTTATAAGTTGGCAGAATTTGGCCTATCATACTTCCTGCTAGGAAACATAATCAACATGTCTCACCTTGATCTGTAACATACTTGGGCTTTTATCCTGCAGAGATTTACTCACATGGGTTAACTTGACTGTTCATTGCAATGGTGTGGTCTGTCACTAGGACTGATTTCTGTCTGGAGTTTAATGACAGATGGGGCTAAGGAGCTATAAAGCTAGACTTGTCAACTTTCTAATCACACAAAACCAAACACCCTAGACCTGCACCTTCTCCGAGGTCCTGGCCCTGGCCACTACATTCCCCCTCCCTCAGTGGCTTGCTCTCCCCCACCTCACTCACTTTTACTGGGATGGGGCAGGGGGTTGGGGTGCGGGAGGGCTGGAGGACTCTGGGAAGGGGACAGAAATGAGAGGTTCAGGGTGTAGGAGGGGGCTTCAGGCTTGGCAGGGAGTTGGGGTGTGGGAGGGGGTGAGGGCTCCGGCTGGGGGTGTGGGCTCTGGGGTCGGGCCTGGGATGAGGGGCTCAGGGTGGGGGAGGGGGCTCTGGGTGGGGCGTGGCTTTACCTCGAGCAGCTCCCGGTCAGTGGTGCAGCGAGGGGGCTAAGGCAGGCTCCAGAAGCAGCAAGCAGGCCTGGCTCCTAGGCAGGGCGCTAGGAGGCTCCATGCGCCAGTCTCACCTGCAGGCACTGTCCCGCCCTCTCCCCAAGCTCCCATTGGCTAGTTGCTAGCCAATGGGACTGCGTAGCCGGTGCTCAGGGTGCGGGCAGCGCACGGAGTCCCGTGGCTCCCTCCCCTAGGAGCTGGACCTGCTGGCTGCTTCCGGGGCGCAGCACAGTGCCAGCCAGGACAGGTAGGAACTAGCCTGTCTTAACGCCGCAGCACCGTCGACCGGACTTTTAACGGCCCGGTCGGTGGGGCTGACCGAAGTCATCAGGGTCCCTTTTTGACCGGGTGTGCCAGTCGAAAACCAGAAACCTGGTCACTCTATATAAAGCTGCCCTAATTTTTGAAAGAGTCAGCCTAGCCTAAAAGCTCAGTTTAAACAGAAGCCGGCTCAACTCTTGAAAGATTTATTTGTGTGGCGCTTAGTTTAGGCATAGACCTGACTTAGTCTTAAACGTTATAGCCTACCCAAGGAGCTTAGCCTAAGCAGAGACTTGCTCCTGTTTTGAGGGTTTTTACTTCAGCAGGAAGTTACAACGTTCTGAATTTGCCATTGGTAACTTAAGTTTCTTCTGTTCTCACAGGAACTAAAATTTAAAAATCATATTTTTCATATACATCTTAAACATTCCAGAATTCTTTATTTTCCTCTTTTTGGTATCTGAGCTGAAGACCTATAGTTCATGCATGTTAGAGAACTGCATGACATTTGTGTGTTCATCTTCGAGCTTATGTGTACTTTTTTTGCAGGAGTGAGGCTTTGGGTCCTATACACACACCTTCTGATTCTCTTCTACCTCTGTTGTGCCTTTAGTAGCCTAATCTTGCTAAATGATTTATAGACTATTCCACTTGAATCTTTGACTACTTGTTTTGTACTAGGCGTATACCCCACAAACATTGACCCATTCACTTACTTTCTTTTTTATAACCTTGTATACACTATTTCTCACAGTCTTCTATCCTTTCTTCAGAACTGTGTGGGCTAAGTCAACCTAATGTTTCCTTATATCTAACTAGCGATTCCAGTATGGGGAATTTTTGCTTTAAAATTTAGAAGTTTTCTTTGACAAATCCAAGGCGCCTCAGTCTTGTATTTGGTAAGCTTTTGCCCTGCTCCAAGTTCTCCCCTCTCTGCTGTACATTATTTTGAAAAATTACCAGGTTAAAGAGGGGAGATGTGTGGAGATTTTTTTTATCATTAAGATGTCTATTTTTATCTCAGTAACTTTTACCTATAAATGTTGGCTTAGAAAAAAGCTTTACTTATTCAAACATTAGATCCTTTTGGAGCATCTTTTTCTGTCTGTACTATTGCTAGTTTTATAATGTTTCCTTTCTTAATGTTTCCATCTACCATTAAAAATGTGGATGTATTCATGTACTATGAATTTGTAAGCTTTGAGCCCTGCTCCTGGAACCTATTAGCGAGCATTGTCAATTATTTAGAATATAATTAAGCTTGTAAAAGCTTGAACTCTGTTTTTTAATTCACAGCAAAATAGCTTTTGGCCAGACCCCTTTTGACAGTAAATAATTCCACTATCTGGGGATTATTTAATAAACTGCACAAATGAAATACAAAATCTCAATTTCTTGTTACATACTATGTATTAAGTATGCATTCAGAAGCCCTGTTCAGAATCAGGCCCCTATCTTGCTTGGTGCTCTACAAACTCATAGGAAGGCACCCCATCCCTAAGGACTCAGCACTTCGTTGTTTCTTTTTCACCTTTGCAGAAAAACATCCTTTTAATCTTAATCTTTTCATATCCTGCTTCATTTTTCCTATGGGTAAACTCTTGTGACAATAAATTACTTATATTAAGGAGTGGGCAATTTCACACTTTTGCCGCTAAATATAAATGCATCGTTGAGGCAGTTTGTGACAGGTTGGGTCAAAGAGACTCCCTTGGGACTGTCACCTGATGTGCTGACACTACCTCTGAGCCCATTTTCCCTGGCAGCTTGGGACTTCAGAACCCTGCCTTGTTGAGCCAGACATGCTAGTTTGCTCCAACACAGACCCAGGGTCTGAACTACGTCCCCCAAAAGCTGCGGACTTAACTGAAGACTGCTTAGAAAGTGCTCCTGTCTCTAGCACCCAGATACCCAGTTCCCAATGGGATCCAAACCCCAAATAAATCCGTTTTACTCTGTATAAAGCGTATACAGGGTAAACTCATAAATTGTCTTCCCTCTAGAAGTGGTTCCAAGTAATGACAGACCAAACAAAATAAATTACCAAGCAAAATAAAAAAAAACACGCAAGTTTAAGCCTAATACAGTGAAATACAGTCTGCTCTGTGAAAGAAGCTTATTGGAACATCTCTGAGGGTGAGATTTACCTGCATTTAGTTTCCTACTGCATTAGGCTTAGACTTGCATGTTTTTGTTTTATTTTGCTTGGTAATTTATTTTGTTCTGTCTGTCATTACTTGGAACCACTTAAATCCTACTTTTTATACTTAATAAAATCGCTTTTTGCTTATTAATTGACCCAGAGTAAGTAAGTAATTCTTGGAGGAGCAAACAGCTGTGCATATCTCTCTGTCAGTGTTCTAGAGGGAAGACAATTTATGAGTTTACCCTGTATACGCTTTGAGTTAATGAGAAATGAGTTAATTTTGGAGCTATTCAACTACAAAAGTTGAGATTTTTTTTTCCTGTCTGAAATACATAGGGCAATAGACAAAAAATCAATCCCTTTGTAAGTGCATACAGTGCTACAGTTTATGAATATTTTTAAACTGGTATACATTTGAATTCATAATATTTAGTGATGACTCTCTTCAGAAGAAATGTTGGAATGCTCTCAGAAGGAAAACAAAGTTGAAAACAATAAAATTAAGAGGAAGTTTCCTCAGCCCTGAAATCATTCTTCTAATCTCAGAATAAATTTGAAACTTTTTATTTCCAGGTGCATTTAAATATGAAATCTCATTGTTATTGCATGTTTCACTTTTTGAATGAATTTTCAATTTAATTGGTACAAACTTTTTTTGTTAATTATTGTTTTGGCTTAATTTCTTTTAGAAACATGTCATTCAGGTTTATCAAAAGGTAGGATTTATTTATATTTAAAGAAGTGGCTCCTGCAATTAACATAAAATTTGGCTTTCTAGCCTTGGTTTTCTAAAAACTAAACTTTCTGCTGAGAACTAAATACTTTCTTCCTTGAAAGGAAAATATAGAAGGAAATCCATTGACTAATGATGATACTTAAGCATCTGTGGCACCTGTATAACAAGATGCAAAGCATGCCTTGTGCACTCTTCTTTCCTTGATAGAGTTGATAGTACCAAAAATAATTCTGTTCTTTGTACTAATACACTTAGCATGCTTATGTTTGAAGAATGACGTGTTTGATAACACTGAAAAATGTAGACAAAACATAAGGGCACAAATGTGTAAAGGTAAGTGATGCTCTACATACTTTATCCTCTAATTTTCTTTATTAGGAAAATTCTTATCAAAATAGTGTATTAGTAATTTGCTTCTGGTCATAACAAATTTAGACATTCACCAAATTTGACTTAAAATTACAAATCACTTGAGAGATTGGAAGTTTGCATGAGGGATGAAGGATGTACATTGAAAATCTGCAAATAAGAAGCATTTTGTAGAGTACCCAAAGCCAAATTACTTCCTCTTATACTGTCCAGCAATGACATAAATTGAAGCACTTAATTACAATTTATAGATAAACAAAAGCACAAAAGTTATGCAAGTGCATTGACAAAAGGAACCAATCTTGGAAAAACTATCCTACATAGAAAGGTTTTAAGAAAACAGGCAGAACTGATTCTTCTTGCTTTAATACTGGCATAAATTACAAGTAATTCTGTTGAAGTAGGTGAAAAAAGAGCCAGGCACCCTATTCTCAAAGCTGTATTGCTTCAGCACTCTTCTCCTAGTTCTTTGGAAAGCCCAACCATCCATAAGCTAAAACATGGGAAAAAAAGACCAACAGGAAAAAAGCTACCAAAATATTCTAAAAATGAAGCTTGATGGAAATAAAAATTTTGACTTAAAAACTGCTTACATCCGTATTTTCTTCAGAGAATAGAATAAAAAATAAGGAAGCTTGAAAAAGACTGTGTTCCAATAACTTCATTTCTTTCAGTATAAAACTCTAAATTCAATTTCACAATGAGAAACTAAAAGTTGTAGGAAGTCCCTCTGAAAGAAATATTGCTAGAGCTACTCGCAACTCTTTGGTCAGTGAAGACTTCTAAAACTTTGAAACAGCTTTTTGATTTAGCTAAATTTTCTAGTAATATCCTACAGTAGCCTTTTAAGTGTTGCAGAGCTTCTCTGGAACGATACCATGCTCCACTGTTGAGAGAAGAAGTTTTGATTCAGAAGTGCCTGCCCCCCCAAAATTCATTTCAGCCCAACATACTTTACTTTAAAAATGGGCATCAATTTGTACTTTCATTCTAAAGGTAAAATCATCACTGATATTTGCAATTTGAAGTTTGTCATACTTTCTTTAGGCAAGCTGTGATATTGTTAGGATATAAATTTAGTTAATTCCATTAGGAACTGTATGTAATTCAACTCCAAACTAGCTGCGGAAGTTCACATTCATTCAAGAAAGTCAGGCTGTGAAAAATACCCTGCATACTAGACTTGGAATGGTTTCTTTGTTTCAAAACAAATCCTAGTATTACATTACACGCCCTCTTAGTGCTATGTCTGGGGCATTCCCAAATGTGAACATATTTTAGAATTCTTTTATTGGATTAGTTGCCATCGGCATTAATTGTCGGTTTACAGGAGTGTAAATTGGAAGGAGGAATATACATGGACTCTTGTAGTTTTATTTGTTGATCGGGTAGATCAGAGAAGAAATTGAGTGCCAGCAATCTTGTACATTTGACAATAAATAAAGGCAAATTTCTTAACTCAGCGTGTAGCCTGAGCCACCGAATTCTGAACAGTTGCAGAGGTCAGTGTGAGTTCTGTGAATTGCACAGGGATCTGAGATTGAAAGAGAGGCTTTGCCTCTTCCAAAGCTACGGCTATGGCTACTGTAAAACATTAGAATGTTAATTGAGCAAATAAGCTGCTATTTCCACAACTGGACTCTCATTATAATTTAATTGTAAGCCTTTACTGCATTTTGAGGCAAAAAGTGAGATGCATCTGTTAGTTGGGAAGTTCAATTACATTTTATAACTCGCGTTCTAGTGAGTTACCTTTGAATAGAAATATGGTACTGTAATATAAATTTCAGCAGTGGTTCATGTTCTGATACTAACTTTTTCAGGGTATTCTTGTTTAAAAAGAGACTTGCGCAACAATGCACCTCTGAATTTTTCTTTCTATTAGTAGATGTGTATGTGCATGTGACTTCTACCAGTGTGCCTATCTCTCTCCTTCTTGTAAGCAGGCAGTGAGTGAAGTGAAATACATTGTTGCCTATAGCAATGCTACTGATTTTTATTTATTTATTTATTTTGCCAAATTCTTTACCTGCTGTGAATCTAGTCTACTGAAATTCATTTTATTTTAACATTGGAATTTATTATAGTTGCCACAAGGACAATATTACAACTTCACTTCAGAGAGCTCGGCAAATTCTGAGTGCTACACATTTCATTTGTTTTTTAAAAATTAAATGTTAATAGTAGTGCACTGCATTCTGATAGGTTTTATATCTCTCATCTCTCATATCTCATGTAACATTAACAAGATACTATACAGTGTCCTTGCATATCTGTAGGGATGCCTGTATGTTGTGGAAGGCTAATTTGATACTTGGATAGCAAAGGTGTGTTGATATTTTGATAGCTTTTTTGTTGTAGAATCTTTTCTTTAAATAAAGGTAATTTTCCTTGAAAAACCAGGTTGTTTTCTTTTATGTATAAATTAACTAAATCTTATTTTAGTAGACTCCTTCCATTTCCACTCCCCTATAATCATTTATGGCTTTTAATCAAGCTGTGAAATATTCTTTAGACAGTTTTTATTTTTTAATGTTTCACTGGGTTTTTAACTATACATATATACATAGAGAACACTTGCAATGCACAAAACATAATTTATGATAGATATACCAGAAGAACAGTACTACGTCAACATATCACTTATGCTATTGACTACTTTTCACATACCATTTAACAAAAGTAAATGAAGTGCTGTAGGCATTGTAATACAGCTGTGGGCATAAAACAGAAAAATAAAATATAAAATTACTCTATCACAAAACTAATTAGCTTATTAGTCAGCTCCTTTCTTTAACACATTATCTGCTCAATAGTCTTTGGTTATAAACCAGGAGTTTGTGTTCCTTTCAGTACTGCAGACCACATTGGCAACTTGGAAGCCTAAAAACTGTATCTGACTTGGAAGCATATACAGTATGATTTTAATCAGAAGTGCACTGGTGTGTGTTTTACTTACAGAATTCTGTAAGTTTGCATGGTGCTTTATAGAGCATAACCATGCTTCGAGGTCCAAGGGGAAAGGAATATGAATGAGAAGACTGACACTGCTTCTCTGAAACTTCATGCCAGTTTTTATGTTGGAGGTCACACATCATGGAATGTAGTTTTGAGTATATTTATTGGTTCAGATTTTAATTTTTAAGCCTATTCACAATTATAAGTACTTCCAAAAGAGGCTTACAAATAAGAGTACTTAACTCAAGTTGTATCTTGGTGCAGGTGTTTAGTGAATACCTTTGATTTCTCTAAATGTAGATTGAGTATTTAGAAGTTGGTCAATTTTAACTGAACTTCAGCCTCATCTGCTAGGATCAGCTGAAAATAGGTCTGAAACCAGAACAAACTATTTTTGTCCCTTTGAAAGTCTGAACTTTTGAGTAAGCTAATCTTGAGGTTTCTTGTATCATTCACTACAGGGATGACAGGTCATACTCTTATTTCTTGAGCCTTTGTTGTCAACTGAGAAAGCGAGTCTGATGTGATCTATAAATGCTTGCAACTATAAGCAAAAATGTTCTCCCCTACTTCCGAGGAACAGATGCCTCTAGTGCCCTTCAGAGAGTATTTTTGAGTACAGCACTTGACATTTTGTCATCTGAGTCAGGAAGTGACTTCAAAGTTACAGAGAGAGGAGTTTGCTGTGCCTTCCAGAATGAGCCTTCCACAAGATCCTTTGCAGGTCTACTGTTGAAACCTCTGGATCTGTTCAGCTTTTATAGCTTTCTCCCTTCCCATAATTCTCCATGCTTTCACTAGTGTTCCATCCCCCGGAGAAAGTGATGTAAAGAGCAGCCCAGAGGTCTTGACTTGTACACTACAGACCTAGTAGGCTTTTTCCATTTCTGAGTTCTCTAATATCCATTCATTCTAGAGAAGCACATCAGCTTGACATATCTACTAAAGTGATTATAAATGTTATTGGCATTTTAATCTGTCTTTGACAGGCTTCACAATTCAGTAACTAAGAGAACTAAATTATTTTACTGACCAATATGGACAAATATGTTGCATAGCTTAAAATGATTGTCTCCATCCTATATTGCTAGAGGTGATGATAGAACCATCTCTTCTTATAGGGCCTGAACCTGCTTCCACTGATACAATGAAGAAATACACATTATTTTTAATAGAAGAAGCATCAGGCCCTTAGTTAAGAAACCCCTTAGAATAGTCGTTGAGAGAGGCCTACTCCGGACGGCCGTTGTGGTACTATACACTCTGTGTTGACATAGTATTCTGGCAATAATCTGAACAGGACTCTTGCTTCAGTGTGAGCTTCATTTAGCCCAGTTTTTTTCCCTTCAAGATTTTAAAATAAGACCGCAGTGTTGAGACACTTTGAAATGTGATTCTGACCCCAAAAAAGTAGCCGAGAGCAGTGTTCCTGTATGCCTGCAACAGCATTTTGTTTGTATTAGTTAGGAAAAAGTTTGATTTATTGTTTCTTTGGATTCTCTTCTATATACTTGTGTGTACTTGTTTTATGTAAAATCTTGCTATAAAGAAGAAAAAATACGTAAAACACACCTTGAAACTCTCCTTCTAGTTTAAGGATCTTCTTCTTTTAATCATGTTCCCTACCCCCTTCCTACTATTGTTTGTTACATCCTGTCTTTAATCAGATGGTAAACTCTTCAGGGCAGGGACCATATATCTATGTCGTACAGTGCCTGGAAGCACAGTAGGCTTCTGATTGGGGCTTTTGGGCACTGTGGCAATATAGAATACTGGTTTACCTGTAATTCCTTATCTTCACTTTAACTTTTATGTTCCTTAAACCTGTCTCACTGCTTTCTTGCTGGTTTCAGAGTATTACAGTAGCACCTAGGGACCCTGGTCGTTGTTCACAGTCCCTGTTCTATTCAGGTTCTTATACCATTCCCTGCAGAATAGCATAGGCGCACCGTATCCATTTTGACAGGGATGTACACGTAAATATAGAATTCCTGCCACATAATTTATAAACCTATGTTAATAGATTTAAACGTCACTGTGAAATAGTTAGGATTGGTATACAACATACGTGACTTGAACCCACAAAAGCAAAGAAACTAAAAGCTACATGACAGTACCTATGTTCCCAAACCGGCATACACTTCATCACCACAGCTACCATACACCACAGATGATGCACGACAGTTTTAACTCTCCCTTCTCATCCTCACACCATTTACCAAGCTGCCCTAATCTACTATGATTAGTTTGGTGTGTTAATGTTGTGTATACGCCTGGGGTGAGAGAGGCATGGGAGAAAGTAGCCAGGTGCTTGGGGGAGATTTTTCCACCTTGAGTCTGTTTTGCCTTGAGGGTTGCTTAAATGTAACATTAATATATAACAGTGTTAAGTAACTTTTCTGCCTGTAATCTTTATATTGCTTAATTTCTTTTACTCTTCTGCATGTGTCTTCTGGAAGATGAGTCCGTGGTACAGGAATTCAGAAGAATTCATATTCAGAGGAATTTTACATATTGAGAAATCTTGAATTTACCTTGAAATTTTTCTTATGCTAACTTTAATTTATATCCTGGTTTAAGGGAGGGTGGGAGAAATTAATAAGATGATCATTTTGATCTACAAGTTTCACTGTATTTGATCTACAGGTATGAGTGTGCATATTAAAGCTGTTTTTAATACCATTGTTCTCTCTTTTATAGCTTAGCACTTTAATTTGAACAATAATTAGTATATCTTTGTTTACGCTGAATTAATAAATTTTACATATTTCTAATTCAACATTCTTCCCCACTGGAATCTTAACTTTTAACTTCATGTGTACATGTGTCAATATAGTATTAAAATTAATACTAAAAGTATCTACTTTTTAGAAACTGAGGCTTATAAATACATATTGTTTTGGTGGGCAAGACATTTGTGGTATTCTAAGTTTGCTGTGATCTTGAAAATCCATTGAATCATTGTTGCCTAAAGTGTCATAACACAATATATTATAATTACGGTATCATTAAAATATTGCATTTAGCAGCTATTCAGCTATTATGTATGCTAGTGTAAGATTTGTCTTCTCTTTCCCACTTCCTTTTGTTTCTGCATTCTTTTCAATGAGGCTCCCGACTGAATATGAGAGGAACGGGAGATATGAGGGCTCAAGGTGAGGGTAATGATTTTTGTTTAAAATGTTACTTAGGCAAGCTTGAACCTTTTTCCCCCTGTTTATGTGGTTCACGGGTTCTAAGCAGCAGGTTTTGTTTCCTTTAACTCCACGAAACTAAACCAAGAAGTCCTCCTGTCTGCAAAACAGTGATTAAAACATTGAGTGACTTGGTTCTAAACTCTTCCATCTTTCATGTTGCCTTTTCCCTATATGTATTTCTGCATTTTAGCAGCTGGGCAGGCAGGCAGACAGCCCCCAGTGAGACTGCAGAATGGTTCTATAATCCAATATTGGAGGGTGCTAAAGTGTGTGGATGTTTATTTATTTTTACCCTTTTCAAGGTTATGAGCATAATCTCTGACTCTACCAATCAGCTTGAGGCTGCTCCTGTGAAAGAAAGTCTCCGCTATGATAACTCACAGAATTATCAAATAGGTCATCTTCATGCTGAATTTGTTTAACTTTCTAATCAAGTTTTTAATTTTATTCAGTACTTTTTTCACAAAGTTCTGCCAATACGATGGTACAGAAGTCTGTTTCATGTAACTAGAAACTGTTCAAAAAATGTCCATAAAAGGGACTTAATTTAGTAATTGTTAAAATACTTGTCTTTGCAACGGAGGATGTGAGGGAGATTCGCAAACCTAAGCCACTCTTTTTAGGTGACCAATCTAAGGAACTGTCCTTATGAGGTGTCATTAGAGGAGGTTTTGGAACAAATTGATAAATTAAACAGTAATAAGTCACCAGGACGAGATGATATTCACCCAAGAGTTCCGAAGGAACTTAAATGTGAAAATTGCAGAACTACTAACTGTGGTTTGTAACCTATCATTTAAATCAACTTCTGTACCAAATGATTGGAGGATAGCTAATGTGACACCAATTTTTAAAAAGGGCTCCAGAGGTGATCCCAGCAATTACAGCCCTCACTTCAGTACCAGGCAAACTGGCTGAAACTATAGTGAAGAACAGAAGTGTCAGACACATAGATGAACATAATTTGTTGGGGGAAGATTCAACATGGTTTCTGAAAAGGGAAATTATGCCTCACCAATCTACTAGAATTCTTTGAGGGAGTCCATAAGCATGTGGACAAGGGGATCCAAAGGATATAGAGTACTTAAATTTTCAGAGAGCCTTTCACAAGGTCCCTCACCAAAGACTCTTAAGCAAAGTAAGCTGTTATGGGATAAGACGGAAGGTCCTCTCATGGATCGATAACTGGTCAAAAGATAAGAAAAGATAGGAATAAATGGTCAATTTTCAGAATGGAGAGAGGTAAATAGTGGTGTCCCTCAGGGGTCTGTATTGGAACCAGTACTATTCAACTTATTCATAAATGATCTGGAAAAAGGGGTAAACAGATGATACAAAACTGCTCAAGATAGTTAAGACCCTGGCAAACTGCAAAGAGCTACAAAGGGATCTCACAAAACTGGGTGACTGGGCAATAAAATGGCAGGTGAAATTCATTGTTGATAAATGCAAAGTAATGCACATTGGAAAACATAATCCCAACTATACATATAAAATGATGAGGTCTAAATTAGCTGTTATCACTCAGGAAAGAGATCTTTTCCAATTCCAATATATCTTTTTTGAGTTGGGGTGACCATATCTGCATGCAAAAAAGATATTTTGGAATTGGATAAAATTGAGAAAAGGGCAACAAAAATGATTAGGGGTATGGAATGGCTTCCATATGAGGGTTGATTAATAAGATTGGGACTTTTCATCTTGGAAAAGAGACAAATAAGAGGGGATATGATAGAGGTCTATAAAATCATGACTGGTGTGGAGAAAGTAAATAAGGAAGTGTTATTTACTCCTTATCATAACACAAGAACTAGGGGTCACCAAATGAAATTAATAGGCAGCAGGTTTAAAACAAACGAACAGGAATTATTTCTTCACAAAATGCACAGTCAACCCGTGGAATTCTTTGCCAGAGGATGTTGTGAAGGCCAAGACTATAACAGGGTTCAAAAAAGAACTAGATAAATTCATGGAGGATAGGTCCATCAATGGTTATTAGCCAGGATGGGCAGGGATGGTGTCCCTAGTCTGTTTGCCAGAAGCTAGGAATGGGTGATGGGATGGATCACTTGATGATTACCTGGTATGTTCATTCCCTCTGGGGCACCTGGCATTGGCCACTGTTGGAAGACAGGATACTAGGCTAGGTGGACCTGTGGTCTGACCCAGTATGGCTGTTATGTTCTAAACTGAATTATGAATCTTAACATACCGCTGATTTTAAACTGTATGGTATACCATGAGAGCAAAAATAATCTTTGAAGAGGTTTCTGATGCAGAAAACACTTTTATGCACCTATCTGCATGTTACCAACTACTTTTCTGTGAAGGTTTCAGTACACAGATTTCAGCTCTCTTTAGCCATGTGACCACTAATTCATAGCTGAAATACAAGAGTGAGCTGATATTCTACAAATTTCTGGAACTTGTCTTCTGATCCATCTGTTTCCACCACCACCAAAACAAGAGAAGAACATTGTTATTACTATGTGCTTTAATTCTTACATTTGATAGTCATCAGATTTTCCCAATGTACCTTCTGTTGTAGTGACAAGGAGATTATTTTTGTTAACATTAGTTTGGTATGTTAACTTTCTGTATTTTATTCTGAAAAAGGCTCTCCAGTAACTTCAGAAGTTAGACTGTTCATCATTGCAAGTTATATGTCAGGTGTGGCCTAAGTCTTTAAGTTGTGACTTAGAGCTGCTATCTTAATGAGGGTTCCAGATTTCTAGAGCTTTCTGGTGCTATATGGCCCAGAATATTGGTCCATGTAGGCTGTAACCTTAATTGAATTACAGGTGAGTGAAAACTTACCTTCACCATGGTAGTAATCAAGTTTTTCATCGTCATGTCCCCATTTGTTCCAATTGTTGTTCACACTAGTTGTGTCTTGGCTTAATTAGATTGTATGCTTTTGGGGTGGGAACAGTCTTACTGTGTGTATATAATATGCAATGCCTAGTACATCAGGGTCCTGTTCCAAGTGGGGGGCCCCTCTAGGCACTTCTGTAATACAAAAAATGCACACTGAACATGGCAGTTACTTCACCAACACAAGATTTAAGAGGCTATTGGTTGTTCTATTAAATAATAAAATGTTTTCTTTCAGTCGCAATGTAGCTGTGGATCAGAAGGATGAAAACAAGGAAGCCAAGCCCCGCTCACTGAGGTTTACTTGGAGCATGAAAACTACCAGTTCCATGGATCCTAACGATATGATGAGGGAAATTCGTAAAGTCCTGGATGCCAATAATTGTGACTATGAACAAAGAGAGCGTTTCTTGCTTTTCTGTGTCCATGGCGAGGGACATGCGGAAAATCTTGTACAGTGGGAGATGGAGGTGTGTAAACTGCCAAGACTGTCACTGAATGGAGTCCGCTTTAAGCGGATATCGGGAACATCCATAGCTTTTAAAAACATTGCTTCCAAAATTGCCAATGAATTAAAGCTGTAAGAAAAAGTAATTAAGTTGTAAATTAAGTAGCAATTTCAAGTGTTTTTGAGAACACCGATGGAAATGTATAGAATAATATTTAGGCAATAATTTCTGCAACTTTTGAATCATGATATTAAAAAAAAAAATTGAAACAAGCTGCTGAGCTGGGAGGGAGAGTTGGACTTTTTTTTTTATAAGTGCACTACAGCATTAAAGTTGCCTACTATGTAAAATATTACCCCTTCTGCTTTATTTCCATTGCTCTAAGTCTTTGACAACAAACTGAAACACACAATATATACATTTAAATATGCCTCCTGTTTGTGTGGATGTGAGAATGTACAGTATGTGTGTATAATATATTAAGTATTATCTGTAAACTATTCATTGAAAACATCAGAGCTGTACCCGTACCTCTTTTGGAGCTAATTTTGGTGCTAAAAATTGAAATGGCCAAGGAGGAAACACTTGGGTTAATATTTAAAATAATTGAATGGTTACCCAGTAAATGCAGTTTTACAGTTCACTGCTGTGTTAAGAAAAAAGTGTGAAGGGTTTGGATTTATGGTTGTGAACATTACTCCTGTTTTTAAGTA
Source organism: Lepidochelys olivacea (assembly GCF_965140295.1). NCBI lineage: Eukaryota > Metazoa > Chordata > Testudines > Cheloniidae > Lepidochelys > Lepidochelys olivacea. The sequence continues at coordinate 109,165,511 of NC_140416.1, forward strand.
GATCTCATGAGATAATTAAACATTCACTTTTACTCAGTAAGTCTTGCATTATACTTCTCCCACTATTTATTATTTAAGTCTGAATCAGATTAAAAATTAGTTGATTTATGCATTAAAATTAGGGTAAATGCTTCAATTTCTCTGTTCATGTTAAACACAAGTGTAAAAATATATCCTTTTTATCTCTTTTGTCTTTCATGACTTAGTAGAATGGGTTACCGTTCAGTAAGCTCTACCATTTACTGCTACAGAATGTAAACAGTGTTCAATGAGAACATCACATTTAGTGTCTTATCTTGAGGTAGAAATGTGTTTTAAAAATCTGACTTGCTGGAGCTTGACTTAGTGACAATTTCAGACAAAGTTCCTACTGTAAAGGCTTGGCCAGTTTCTTCAGAAGAACAAAAGGACTCTCAGTGAATGAGAAGTTCTGGTGAGAATTACCACATGCCTGAGATGCTGTCTTTCTGCGTTACTGCTGGACATACGTTATCCTTTCCCCTTGAGCTGTGAGCGTGCCCTCTTGTTAAAATCCAGAAGTGGAAAGTCAATGTCTGCTGATCACTTTTCATACTTTAAATGAATTTAATAGTGATGCAAGATACCAGATTGACAGACCGCCTTAGAGACTGAGCTCCTATCATTTGACAAACACAACAGCGCAGGTGGCAGTGGTTCCGCCCTCCCTGTACCCCCTGCTAACGCCCTTGCAGTGCCCTCAGCCCTGTTCTGTGAGGGACTACTTACATAGGTGGAAAGAGAGTTCGATCTCCGTGTCAGTTCTAACTTTTGGTCTCTGCTGAGACTGCTAAGGAGTCACTTGCGGTGGGCTTTTTTTAGTGTGTGGAGAGGAAACCTGCCCTCTCTGAATTCTGTCTTGACCAACTCATTTCCTACAGACCACCAAGCAGCCATCAAATGGTACCAATTCTTAGTCGCTACTGACCCGGGATGGATTTGAATCAGAAACCTGGATTCCCCGATCCATTCAATCTACCTACTAATTTTCCCTTTCCTGTATTCAGTTTGCTATTTCACTAAGGATTTGTGTAGATAATACCCCCGTATTATCTACTTGACTTTATTTTATATAAATTTAATGCTTATGGTCCTGTTCCCATGCAGCAGTTAGGCATGTACTTAACGTGCTTTAATTCAGACCCTTAGCTTGCTTTTTAAAATTACAGTGAGCTAATATAGTTCTTCATTGTGTGCGCAACTTAGGTTTGACCCAAGGTGCAAATGCAGAATCCCGAATATTTTGCACATTAAGTTTTGTGATCCATGCTCTGTAAACAAGAATTTCTTCCTTTATACCTCTTCCTCAGTCTCTAGTGACCTTGCCCTAAGCATTGATAATTATGCTAACTAAAGGATAATTATAGATGTTAAATGCATTAAATATTCCTGAATTTACATTTTTTAATCTATATATATTTTGTATCATGAACTGGCTTTAGAACTCTTGGTGCAGATGGAGTTTGATGGGCTGTCAGTACTCGTGCTTACTTTGCTCAGGATGGTCTTGCCATGAAAACTCCATTCTGTAATAGCAATAAGAGATTTCAGGACAGATGTACTTCTCAGGTGAGGATTCACATAGCCTTTAGCTTTCTACGTTAAACACTGCTCAAGGTGTATTCTTTTCATCCAGTAGTGTACTTCCGGTTGTCTTATAATTTAAACTCCATGTTCTGATTAATCATAGCACTTACTGATTGTAAATCTGTATTCAGTGGAAATTCCAAAAAAAATTCATATTAAATGTCTCTTGCAATACTCTGGGTTTTTTTATCCGTTCAGTATATAATTGTTTCTGCAAAGTGCAACAGTAAGTATCATAAGTTTAAATATTTTTAAAAGTTTGTACTTAAGTATTTGTCTTAAAATGTATTCAAAAGGTACTTTTAGAAATAATCTGTATTTAAGATATTAAAATACACCACATGACGTATTTATTATCACTAGAAACAGGTTCTTAACAGCTTCCTTCTCAAATATAATACAAAACTGTCAATTGCAAAAATGTTACAAATGTTCTTGATCATAACACATACAATGTCCTTCATTCTAAAGTGCAGAAGCTTGTAATTATTTGTCTGGTTCACTGGTAGGACAATCACTGAAGGAACTATATTTTGCTTTATTAAGAAGATGCTTAATATAAAGATATAGGCCTCAATTCTGCATGGTCACTGGAGATCTTTTAGCTCAGGGGACTGCCTGCTGGTATGAGCTCGCAGGGTTGGGTCTATAGTTACTTTATATATCAAACCTCCTTGTAATCAGAGTCCAAGATGTGTGTTGTGGTGATAATAGCAGTCCTGGGCACCTTATGAGATGTTGATCCAGGGCTGAGAAATGCTTTTGTAACAGCATTAATTCTGCCCTAGAGATCGGAGTCTCATTTTCTAAAAATGTTTGTTGGCTCTTGACTAACACACTGTGCGCTCTCCCACCCAAGTCACTGCCAGGTCTGATTTTGAAATCAAGCTTTTCTTCCCTTGGCTCGCAGGTAAAAAAATGTTCTGAGTTTTTCATGGCATATTTTAATTACTATATTTTGCGAAGCTTTCTTTAAGTAATTCAATTCAAAATATTTCTTGTCATACATGGAAACTCAGGAGTAAGTGAGAATTAATAAGCTCAACCAAGCTTTTCTCTCAAAGGTTACAATTCATTGAAGCAATCTAGAAACCAAAAAGGCATAGCTCTGAGAGAAATAGCTGCATTTGCCTGACCAGATATGTTTTAAGACCTTGGACCTTGCTGTGAAGGAGATGGTATATAATTCAGCGTAAAGGGCAGTACTAGCTGTTCCTCCAAACTTTAGTTTTCAAGTATGTTACCACAAACCTTCATCATTGATATCCCTGAAGGAAGTGACCCCTATAGAAATTGGCCTGGTCAGTGTGGGTTCAAGGAACCTCAGCCTTAGTACAAGTAGCACAAACTCTGGGGTACTAATTCTCTTATTAATCATTTGCATTATGGTAAAAGCCATAACCAAGATAGGGGTCCTATTATGCTGGGTGCTATTGAAAACAAAAACAGTAAGATGCAGTCCCAAAGATCTTACAATCTAAAATAGGCCACGGTCTGAAAAAAGAGGTATTGCTTTCCATATTTTACAGATGGGAATAGAAGCACGGAGATTAAGTACCTTGCCCATGGTCACATAGGAAATCTACGTTCAATTCCCAGGTCTGCTACAGACCTGAGTTCTAGTCCAGTCTCTTAACTATAAAACCATGTCTAAGGCCCTGATCCAGCAAGGTACAGAAGTACATTGCTTAATTTGAATCATGTGAGTAGTCCCATTAGTGTGAATGCTAGGCACATCCTAAAGCACCTTGCTGGATCAGGGCCAAAGCCACTCCCTTTGAATCAATGTAACAACATTTGTGTATTTCAGCGGCTCTAGACTGATGGGTTATATTGTGGTCTTTGTGCTTCCCATGCCCTAGAGCCTTTTGGTGGCAGTCTGTGTACAATGAAATATTTGGGAACCATATAGTGGAGAAGGAGGAGGAGATGTGTGATGTACTCCACTAGAGCGTGTTTCTTTAACCAAATGTTTTGTTTCAAATTTATATCTTTAAGGGCGTAAGACACTGCTGTGTTAGGACATTGGTCTAAACATTGGTTGGAAGAACAACCTCTTTAGGAATGTGAATACACATTTCAAATTTATATTAATGTATAATTTTTCAAATAAATTTGTGCAGATGGTGACTGTTTTGATCTGCATTTTACTCTCCTGGCTATGTGTATAGTTCTCATTTCCTTCACTCTTGCTAGAGAAGCCTTGGAGCTTTGCAGTGGAGAATGGCTTCATTTTATTAAAAATCACTAGTACTGCCAATTTCATCACCATTTCAGACATTGTGGTAAGTCAGGGACTGTTCTAGCCTTCAGTTTGAGTAGCAGTAAGTTATCTCTTAACAGTTTCAATATTATGTTTCTTGAAAGGCTCCCTACTTCAATAATCGCATTATTGAATTCTTATCCAATTAGAAAACTCTTAGGATCAACACTTTGCTTCAGTATGTAGTGAATTTTCAGGTAGAAACTAATGGAAGAAATAAAGTCCATCCAATTTGTTGATCAGCTTTCCAAGGTTCCTATCCTGTTGGTGTTTTCTTTCCAGGCATTGACACTATACTGTGTTCTCTGGATGCGTTCTTGCTGGATGTACACCTTTCCAGCAGAGGCACTAAGAAAAGCAATGGCACTAAAACTGCTGCTCAGAATTTGAATTATTCTTAAATTGTCTTTCTCAGACTTTCAGATTTGTCCTAGCGCTAAGAATAAAGTTTAAACTCGGCTGAATATGGTAGGCTTTTTGCCCCGGTAATGGTTGAGAGCAGAAGAGCTGTAGATGTTAATACAAATCCCCATTGCAATCTGTGTGGAGACAACTTAGTGTCAGCAACTGCTACCTCTGGTTTACATTTACTTATCTAGAACTGTTAAATGCAAATAGTAGTAGTGGCAATTCATCAGGTAAGTTGTTTAATTCAAAAAATGTTAAACATTCCTGATGGAAATTTAAAATGATGGTTATTTCTTCAGCAATTGCTGCTCTGCGTCTGTGGAGTGTTTCTATCAAAATCTGTTAAAATGCAAATATAATACATGCATACAAAGTGGTAGAGTTATGGTTGCTGGGGGAAACCATAGCACTGAATTCCCTGGCTTTGGGGTTTTTCAGTTCTCAATCACAACAGTCTATTCTTCTTACACATTAAATTTAATAAAATAAACATTGAAATCATACATTTCGTGTTTCAGTGTAGTTCTTAATCACACTGAATGCATTAGGTGCATTTAATTAGATATTCTCACAAGTAATCAGAGATTTAAATGATCTAATCAAAATAATCTTACCTGTGCTTTTCAATCTGTGGCAATGCAAATTGAATATAGTCATGAAGGAAAATGCTATTGTGTGTATGTACAAAACGTTATTTTCAATCATTCGACTATTTCTCAACCAATATTTTTCTAAGTTAGAGGCATTTCTCATTAAGAACTGGTTACCTTGAGCACTAGAAAAAAAATCCTTTTTAATTGAGTGCAAAAAAATCTGAAATTTTTTTGTAAGTGTAACAAGATTTGGGGTTTTTTCTGATTCAAAATGGGCGAATGACATTTAACTAATCTCTGCACAAATATTTCCCTGTGATGCAGAGAATAAACATGAAAACTGCCAGCCAAATAGGTAATTCATTTGGAAAGTAGTAGATCTTGAAGGTAGGGATGTAGAATGAAAGTGCCTTGAATATAATTACTCTGCTCCTGTGGCACAATAATGAAGATTAATAACAACTTGATACTTATAGAGAAAACAGTAAATGAAAGGCACGGCAGTTCCATTTTGTGCTTCAGAGGATGAGGACTGTTTGCTGGAATGGTCTTTCTTATGGTATCTATCTATTCAATCTTGTATTTAGCTGAGATGCTAAATACAAGGTTTTCCAAGACCTGAGGAGGAGCTCTGTGTAGCTCGAAACCTGGTCTCTCTCACCAGCAGAAGTTGGTCCAATTAAAGTTATTACCTCACTCATCTTGTGTCTCATATCTTGGGACTAACACAGCTACAGCAACACGACTTTCTTACAGTAGATTCTCATGAAACAGAGGTGGAGTTGTAGTGATCGTAATGGTTACAGGATGTCTCTCGAATTCAGAAACAAAAAGGAGCCACCATGGCTTGGTATTACTCATGATGTTGAGCAGTGACTCCAGAAAATACTCCATATGTTATAACTTTCATATGAACAGTAGAAGTATTGTAATTAACTTCGGCTTATTGCAAATCTATTCTAGAAAAATCTAGTGGAAGATATTTACTTGTATATATTTGATTGACAAATACCCTGGTGTTACATAATGCTATCTTTATCTCTTCATTACATCTCAGGGTCGTTCATAGGATTAATTTTTTTGTAAATTATGATTTTATCTTTTACATGGGAAAACAGCAGAGGTGCAGAAACCCTTTGAACTCCTCTCACCCTGTTTCTCCTCCCACTTCCCTATGAATTCATCATGATGCCCAATATAAGGGCTTGTCTACACTTACCAGGGGATCAATGCGCAGTGATCGATGCATCAGCAGTTGCTTTAGTGGGTCTAGTGAAGACCCGCTAAATTGACCACAGATTGCTCTCCTGTTGACTCCTGTACTCCACCTGAATGAGAAGCCCAAGGGGAGTTGATGGGAGAGCATCTCTCGTCGACACAGTGTAGTGCAGACCCTGTGGTAAGTAGATCTAAGTACGTCAACTTCAGCTACATTATTCCGTAGCTGAAGTTGCATATCTTAGACTGATCTCCCATAGTGTAGACAAGGCTAAGATTTGTCTGCTGGGAAGGGCAACAGCAATGTTTTTAAGATGAAATTCCTTTCCTGTTTTGTAAAGAGTAATAATCTCCAATTTCCTCTTTCTGAGATTTAATTAAATGGAATTATTTGCTTTGGTGTTTGTTTAAATATTATAATGGACACTTATCTGTGACTGTTCTAGTTAAGATTGTGAGCCAAGGTATTCCATGGTAAAAAGGCAACGTCAATGCCGAGTTATGGTTGCTTGGTTGGTATGTCATCCCCCTCAGAAGGGTGCAGAATAGGGTTAATGGTTCAAATTTAGATCCAAATTTCTATCTCCCTTCTGTTGATGTACCAAATTTCAAAGGAATCTGACTAAGCATGTTAATTTTAGAGGACTTAAAAATTTCAATCTTTTAAACATGTCACAAGCTCCCATGCCGCTGTAATAATATGATCTCTGATCAGTTTCCATTTCTGTTCCACTACATAACTTTCTGAAGCTTTGTGCCTATAGTTATCCATGTTTGCTCTTACAGAATGTTTTTATTTTTTAAATCTTCAGCTAAATCTTGCTAGCTGTATTTGGAGTTATGAGAGGGTTATGGGGAAAAAACACTTCCCACATTCTTCTGTTTTTAAAAAAAAATCCTCACTTTACCGTAGCCTTAATTATTTTAATAAAGTTTGAAACTTTAGAGGGAGCTAATTTTCAAAGGTCTATTTGTTTACATGATGATAGATGTGTCTGGATTCAGCAGGCATGGAAATTTGCAAACTGCATAACGCAGCCATTGTCAAGCATTTTCATTGGATGGCCATCTTATAGGAGAGGTTTGTGCTCATCTTGTCACCCAATTGTAATTGCATAATTGTGCCAACTGTAGCAATTGTTTACTTGGAAGAATAATAGGGAAGTATTATATATTTTTAGCTTTAGATGCTTTTTGCTGTCAGAAACATGGATGAGTCAGCAGAATGTGACTGACTGTGCCCCCAGTTTGGGCCCTTTGAGTGTATTGAATGTGTGCACTAAACTGAGTGTTCTAACTGCTGTTCTGCTCTTTACGTACATTCTGTAAATGTTGCATTACAAACGGTCCAAAGCAAAATTGTGCAGTCTGAACTTTAAAAACTGTCTTTATCTAACTGTTCTCTCTACAGACTTCCTCTGGGATTTGAAACCTATGGGCAGGTGCTTTCCTTCTCTCATCATCTCCACTATCCATTCTGTTGACCAAACCCTCCCCTAGTTACACTTGTGCTACCCTACATCTCTTTGAACTGTTCCAGTGGTGCAAAAGCTCTACAAAGTTCCTTTAACTAGCCACATAGAGATTCCCCTAGCCAAGGGGAAGACGTGTTTAAGAGCCTGCTTTATACCACTGTGCAATGCCTCTTCACAGCCCTTAGGGTCAAGTGTGCAACCGGGAGAGAGAGGATGTGGCCAAAATGTTGCTGCGGTTAAATTCCTAGCTACTGGAATGGTGATTCTTTGAGTACTTGCGCGTGTCCATTCCACATTAGGTGTGTGCGCATCTCATGCACAGTCACTGGAAATTTTTCCCTCTGTGGAACCTGCTGGGTTGACTCGAGCGCCCTTTGGTGCCTTGTGCTTATCGCACTGTAAAAGGGGTCGCCCGACCTTGTACCCTCTCAGTTCCTTCTTGCCATCTGTGACAGTTGCTGGAACTGCTCCTCTTGCTTCGTTAGTGGTTCTCGTTTGTCACTCCATCCCTTCCTTTTTTTTTTTCCTTCCCAATAGTTTTCTCAGTTTGAACTTTAGTTAGTAGTTGTAAATAGTTGGACTCTCACCGCTTTAGCTGAGATTCCTCTGCTTCCTGAGCCGTGCATGCCTCGTTCTCCAGGCTTCAAGCCCTGCGCCTCCTGCGCAAGGCCATGCCTTTGAGGAATCCGCATTCCAGTTGTCTAAAGTGCTTGGGTGAGACTCATATCAGAGATTGCTGCCAGTTCAAGCTGAATACAAAGAAAGAACAGGAGGCCATGTTAAAGTCCTCCTGATGGAAATGGCGCTTAGACCCTCCTTGGAAATGAGCTGGTCGGACTTGGCACCAAGTATCTCAGTGTCAGTACTGAGTGCTCCACCCACTGTAAGTGACTCTTGGCACTGTTCCCTGTCACTGATGCAGAGAAAAAACAGAAGCAGCTGGCCAGGATGTTCCCCAACGCTAAAAAGGCCATTCATGGGGTGAATAGCAGAATGCTCCCTGCGTCTGGTCACTCGTCTGCCCCCCGCACAGCAGGCTGTACTGTCAACTCCATCCTGTTCACAGGCTCCACTGAGTCCAGTCCCAGGTCAGCCGTCATCACCGGAGGGACAGTGTGGCACCAGTGAGATAACGGTGCCATCCACTCCAGAGGCATTAGTTGTGGCCAGAGACTTTCTTTCACTGTTCGTACTGCCATCACTGGCAGTCCAAGAATCGGCATCATCAGTGCTGGAGAGCAGAAGGAAGCATGTTGCCCTGAGTTCCCATTTGGTACTGGGGCCATCGGTACCATCTAGAGGGTAACTGTCCCTGCTAGCATCGACGTGGGCTTCTCCATGTCGGCACCAATCCCCTGATCCTTTGCACCAACCCCTGGAATCAGTGGATACCACATCTCCATGATCCCTGGAGGAAGGCTAATTTTTGGAGCGGAGGTGGAGTCATTCACCCAGACAAGAACTCACTACCAGTACGCCACCTGTCAGTCCTATTCGATGGGGGATCCCAGTGTGGGGGTACCTCTGAGTGATTGGCCCAGTGGGCACTGACCTATGCAAATGCAATGGCCAATCTAGAACCCATAAGGCTTCACCTTGGTTCCAGTCCCTGCTCTGCGCGCACACACACACAAACACACTTAGTGGTGTCGGAGAGAGGCTCCTCTGTCTCACCAAGCAGCAGCGGACCCGGACTCCAGTACCGAGCCCAGTACTGACATTCAAGACCTGGACCTATGGGATTTGCGCCATGCAGAGGAAGAAGAGAAGGAACCCGTGACAGTGCAGGCCACTGCCGCCTCTTCCCCAGTGTCAGGGCCAGCCACATCGCACCCTACCCCCAGGATGACTTAAAAGCTTATCAGGGGCTATTGAAGAGGGTGACCTTAAAGCTAGGTCTGGAAGTGGAGGTCGTAAGAGTTCCCCCCCACAGCCTAGTAGACATCTTGGCCATGGTGGCCCCATCAAAGGTGACTCTCTTGCTCCTTCAGGAATCCAGGCAGGAGCTAGTTGGCAGCCGGTATCAAGTGGAGTGCCCCAAGGGTCGGTCCTGGGGCCGGTTTTGTTCAATATCTTCATAAATGATCTGGAGGATGGTGTGGATTGCACTCTCAGCAAATTTGCAGATGATACTAAACTGGGAGGAGTGGTAGATACGCTGGAGGGGAGGGATAGGATACAGAAGGACCTAGACAAATTGGAGGATTGGGCCAAAAGAAATCTGATGAGGTTCAATAAGGATAAGTGCAGGGTCCTGCACTTAGGACGGAAGAACCCAATGCACAGCTACAGACTAGGGACCGAATGGCTAGGCAGCAGTTCTGCAGAAAAGGACCTAGGGGTGACAGTGGACGACAAGCTGGATATGAGTCAGCAGTGTGCCCTTGTTGCCAAGAAGGCCAATGGCATTTTGGGATGTATAAGTAGGGGCATAGCGAGCAGATCGAGGGACGTGATCGTTCCCCTCTATTCGACATTGGTGAGGCCTCATCTGGAGTACTGTGTCCAGTTTTGGGCCCCACACTACAAGAAGGATGTGGATAAATTGGAGAGAGTCCAGCGAAGGGCAACAAAAATGATTAGGGGTCTGGAACACATGACTTATGAGGAGAGGCTGAGGGAGCTGGGATTGTTTAGCCTGCAGAAGAGAAGAATGAGGGGGGATTTGATAGCTGCTTTCAACTACCTGAAAGGGGGTTCCAAAGAGGATGGCTCTAGACTGTTCTCAATGGTAGCAGATGACAGAACGAGGAGTAATGGTCTCAAGTTGCAGTGGGGGAGGTTTAGATTGGATATTAGGAAAAACTTTTTCACTAAGAGGGTGGTGAAACACTGGAATGCGTTACCTAGGGAGGTGGTAGAATCTCCTTCCTTAGAGGTTTTTAAGGTCAGGCTTGACAAAGCCCTGGCTGGGATGATTTAACTGGGAATTGGTCCTGCTTCGAGCAGGGGGTTGGACTAGATGACCTTCTGGGGTCCCTTCCAACCCTGATATTCTATGATTCTATGATTCTCTCCACTCTGGTGGAAGAGGAGAAGGCAATAGCCAGGGCTTCCTTGCAAGCCACCCTAGATGCAGTAGATGTGGTGGCCCTGTGAAGATGCTCTTGGCTCTAGTCCTCTGGCCTACTGGCAGAGGTGCAGCAGTCCCTTCAGGACCTCAGGTTTGAAGGGTGCTCACTTTCCTCAGAGCAAGCAGATGCAAAGCTCTACAGCCTGAAGAACTCCAGATCCACCTTCAAATCCCTGGGTCTCTATGTCCTGGCACCTTCAAGGAAACATTTCAGGCCCCAACAGCCCACGCATTTCTCTGCTCTGCTGCCCTGTCAGGACCTGCAGAAAGCAAAGTAGAGGCTTTAGGTGCAGGTAACTGCCCCCATCCACATCAGCATTGCTACCTGACCCTCCCAGATACTCGGGGGGCTCCAAACAGAACTTTTGATGGGGCGCCTGAGGACATTATACCAGTTCCCACATCAGATCCAGTCCCCTATTATTTCCAAACCATTTGTCCCACTTCAGCTCAGCATTGTCATGCATCACCACAAACTATTGGGTGCTGAGCATGGTGGAAGAGGGATATACCCTCCAATTTTTTTACACCTTGTCCCCCCCACCCCAGTCCCTCTTCAAGGACCCTTCTCACAAGCAGCTGTTAGTCCAGGAGATGCAAGCCCTCATCCGGGTAGGAGTTGTGGAGGCGGTTCCTCAGGACTTAAGAGGGAAGAGGTTTTATTCACATTATTTCCTAATCCCAAAGTGGTCTCCGACCCATTTTATAGCTGCACTGCTCAACAGCTATCTCAAAAAGCTGAGGTTCCACAGGGTCTCCTTAGCCTCCATCATTCCCTCCCTGGATTCCAGAGGCTGGAGGAATGCCTCCCTCAATTTAAGAGATGTCTTTTTCCATATCCCAGTTTTCCGAGGCCACAGAATGTTTCTCAGGTTTGTTGTGAATCAGACCCTGTTTTCCCATTTGGCCTGTCAGCAGCCCCATGGGTCTTTATGAAATGCATGGCAGTATTGGCGGCCTTCTTGAGAAGGTGAGGAGTACAAGTTTACCCATACCTTGATGACTGGCTGATGGAAGGCTAGCCCCAAAGCATTCGAGACTAGGGATATTGAGTGCTGGTGCCTGATGAAGGGAACGCCTGAGCCCACCAGTCGAGGGTCCCTCCTCCAGTCAAGGACCAGAGTGGGCACTGTTAGCACTGTGTCCAAATGATGGTGATTTGGCAAGTACACAGAGGCCATATAATATTGAAGGGATGTGAGGTGCAGTCTCACATGTATGCGCCATCGTCTGAAAGAGGTCTTCTGGGAAGAAGGCCCTGGCCTGGATAGAATCGAGCACCTCTCCTATAAAACTCTATCCCCTCTACTGGGATGAAGGTTGACTTCTGACTGTTTATCAGCAAGCCCAGTGCTTGAAAGGTTGCCTGAATGAGGAGGATACTGGCCTTCACCTTGAAAATATCCATTGAAAAGCATTGTGGAAGAGAACTATAATGAGGTGTATCCTTGGGCTGGGATTTGGCAGCTGTAACACAACCTCAGCATAGGTTTCGTGGAATTAGTTATGTTTCATCCTGTTTGTATCAGCCTTTTTTTCCTCCACTGACACTCAAGTTTCTGGCCTTCTATCTTCATCCAGCACAGAGTGTTCAAAAGCCAAGATCTGTGGGGGCAGTGGGGAGAGAGGGCCACTTGTTGGTGTAATGGGATGTATAAACCCCACATGGGCAGTGACAAGGTTAAAGGGAGCTGGAGAGCCCAATTAGCCCATTCTATGGCACCTGGAGGGAAACAAGTAATTGAGGATTAGATCCTGCTGGGGAGAACAAGACTGGGCGGTTCCGAGAACAAGACTGCAGGACAAGTACAGAAAGACGGAGAGAGGAGACCTGTAGTAGGGAGCTTATACCCTGGGATTGAGCATGAAGGGAGACGGTAGCAAGGCTCAAGAGATTCCAGGCAGCTGCTCAAGAGGCTAGGAGCCACCCTGAGAAAGCAACTCAGTGACAAACTGGGGAAAGCTTCACACAGAGAGACAACTCCAGGGAGAGAGGGCTGGAGAGTGCTGCTCCATGACAGATGCCTGCAAACATTGCAAAGGCAGGGAGTAGTGAGGGATCATAAGAAACAGACCCTAGCTGCTTTTCACAAAGGCCCTGGGTTGGAACCCAGAGAAGAGGGTGGGCCTGGGTTCCCTACTATCACCCCTCTCTCGCCCCGGCAGGAGGGTGATGTATGCCTTAGGAGTAAAGGGGCAAGGACTACTAAGCCCAGCCAGGGCCAAAGGCCGGGTACATGGTCACTAAGACTTTGGGTTTTCGTTTGGCCTCTTTGTTACCCCACAAGGGATGAGGCTGTCAGCGTCCTGGTCGGAGGCTTGTATCGCAAGAAGGAATGGTCTATGAGGGGCACACACAGCTGCTGACGGGGGGTCAGAGACACTTGAACTTGCCTTACCTGAGGCGCCTCTCTTGGATTCGATGTTTGCAGAGATGATTAATGCAGTGCTGCCTGCCATCTTTTGTCCATGTCTGGGGTGTACCAAGTATCCCAGGGAGGTGAGGGGGCTAGCACAGGGCTTGCAGCGTCATCCATCCAAGTCTCAGTGATGCAGCCTATATCAAGTGCTTCATCACTGCTAAGGTCGCTCATTGTTTGCTGGCAGAGCTTGTTTTGATCAGCATCAGCTTTAGTTCATGTTCCTTTGTGCTGTCTGCTTCTGGCCCATGCCTCGGTAGTGCTCCGGTGCAGTGTACAGACATTAGGCATCTGGAATCTGGCTTCTTATGTCTGCTTTTCTGTTTCCATGAACAGTTCCTCCCTGTGGCAGGTGACGCAGTGGATTGTGCCCTGGGAAGGTCTGAGTGGAGGAGTCTGGGTTGCCACATGCCATGGGAAGGGTGGGTATCTTTTGGAGCTGTAACCTGGCTGAGCCCAGGGAATGGGTGCAGCTGGAGCAGGGTATTCCTGGAGTAGTGGTGGGTGGCCTGGTAGCATGGAACAGCAGTGAAAATAGTAATAAGCGGAAGAGCAAATGGCATCACACACCCATTTCCTCAAAATACACTGGCTGTGTTATGGTGCCCCTGGGGCTCTTACCTGCCTTGGGCGAGAGGAAGGGAGATAGCTGAGTCCCAGCTGTCAAGTGGACTCCTGAGCAGCCTGTAGGGGCCAAGGATGGGGCTCCAGGCTCCTCCCCCATAAGACAGCAGCATTCTGTGGCAGCCTCCTTCCAGGTGATGGTTTCTGGGTTGGGGAAAAGAGTCACAGCATCATTTTCACCTTTTTAGAAAATTTCTCTCATTTCCGTTTCCAAACTTTCAAAAGTGAATGGCGGTCCCTGCTCAGCAATGTCTGGTGGTTTGGCAGAAAGCTGCAGATGGTCCCTATTGATAATGAATATTCAATAATTTGCCAATAATCAATAACCAATTAATTGTTAGTTAAAGCTTGCATCAATTATTGGTTGTGATTATATGCTTAGTGAGAGGGGTACTTTAGAGTTCGGATTAATTTAATAAAAAACCTCAGCTACATTAGCTTTGATTAGATTTATTGATTTAACACATGGCACATACACAGAGGAATACGGTTAAAACAGCTGCAGAAGACCTTTCTCTGTAGCCTACTGAGAGCCAGCGTCCAGTCTGCGAATTATAGGGACAATTATACCCCTATCATTTTTTTTTTATCATTCCAGTCCTTATGTAGGTTGTTTTCTAAGTTCCCCTTCCCTTATAAGTTATAACTTTCTAGCTGCCTGAACAGCTTACAGTTAGTGTGACAAAGTGGGAATTTTTTGTAATTTTTTTATGACCCTTATGTGTGCCTCCATTTCCCCTATACTGTGTGCTGCTAGCAGGTGTGGGGGGAAGGCTTATGTTTGCTCTCAGGGCTGGCAAAGAGATATAGGTGGCTGTATGGGTGTATGTCACTTAGCTGCCTGAACAGACAGGATAGGTCATTAAAAGGACAGGCTGAAGCTGACACACATCAGTGAAAAGACCACGCACCAGAACACTGACATGCTCCGCCAAAGACCCAGAGGAAGGAGGATTTCCCTGTCCCTCAGCAGGGAAGGTGAACAGAGGCCTTAGCTCCAGAACAAAGGACAGTGAGCTGGGGAAATAAAGAGCTGGCTTCCGAACTGACTTAAGGAAGCAAGTCGGAGAGAACCTGAAAATGGAGTTCACCACAGTTTGGCTGGTGAATTGCTCTGGGCTGACCAGAATGGACTATGCTTTAACCTTTATTTTTTCTATACTAACCTAAGGGGCTTCCACTGGCTATGTTCCAGTTGACTAATAAACCCCTACTGTTTTCAAATCACTGCTTGAGTGTCACTGCAAATACTGGGTGAGCCGCAATCGTTCCTAAAGCACGTACCAGTCTCTAACCAGAGTCTCTCAGTTGGACTCACTGAGCAGAACACACAGCATGAAGCAGGAGTGCTGACACCCCAGAGGGTCAGTTTGAGTGCCAGTGAGGCTGGGTGGCCTACCCTGAAGTAAGAGTGAGACCCCCTTGGGGGCCTGCCATATCGAAGGGGCTCTTCTAAGAGACTGTTCTGAAGCTGGGAGCATAGCATCGATCTTGTGGATTTGAGACAATCATAACTTAGTCTTTCTTTGAGGGGTAATGTTATTCATTGTACCTCTTGGACACATTTTGCAGTTATTAAAATACCTGTAGCAACAAGTTCAAAACAAGTTAAAATTTAGCTGCTTGATAGGCTCCCACTCCTTAAAGTTAGCTTAACTGCAAGGCATTATAGGAGTCTTGCTCCCAGGCAAACTTTCTTGGTCTGTCTTAAGTTGGCTGGAGCAGGTCTCCACTGCTGCTGTCCAACTCCATGATTTCCACGACTTGAGCGTTGCTAGGAATTGGGCTTGAGCTCATCTCTGTTAGCAGTACAAAATGAAACCGCGACACCCAAAGGGAACTAAACCGGACGTGCAATAGCAAGTCTGTATTGCTCCAGTACAGCACCTTTCATGTGAGCATCTCAAAACAGGTCCCAACCTCCAGCTTCACCACACCACTGAGAGCCAGGTAGAAAGTCACAGGAAAGTGCTAAATTAGTTGTTTCATTTGTATGAATAAGAACATAGCTGGGAGATTTAGCTACATCCCTCAATAGTCACAAATCTGCAACCGGAGACAGTAGGGGGAGAAAAGCACATTCCCCATTCAAAGCCTAAAGCCTGCATTCAGCAAATGCAGCGAGGAGCTAAGAGCTCTGATATGAAAGTCATCCTCTCCAGCCTGCTGGTGGAAACGCAGCATTTTTGAATGGCAGTGCCATTCAGGGGAAAGTGATTACAGTTTTGACTGCAGAACGGAAAGTTGAAAGCCGCCTGTTTACTATTCTGGCTTCAGCAAACGTGACTTTGAACTAGAGCAGACAGGAGTTACAACTGACTTGTCAGAGCCTGTTTTACACGCTGGGCCAGGGCTTGACTTTGCTTCCATTTAAGGAACTCAAGTCGGCTCCCCGATTAGATAGCTTTGGCAGATCTACAATATGCTGTTCTCCATTTTGTGGCTTTGACTATCCTGTTGTGCCTTGAAATCTAGTCCCAGATCCTACAGCAGGGAAGGTATTGGTACCCTGGACACGTCAGAAGAGCCTTGATTAAACACATCAGCAATGGGTCATTACTTGTAGGTGAATCTAAGCATGAGTTATATTTAAAAATCAGCAGCAAAACCAGCAGAGCTAGAGGGCATTGCTTCTGTTTCCATGGGAATGAGGAAAATAAACCTGGCAGGGGCGTGCCCTTCTGTGCTGCATATTTCCTACAGCAACCTCTCCCCATGCTGAGATTTCTCTCTGACTATTCTCTACCACTGTACACCATTATTTAGCTCCTCACTACTCCTATGGTGGAGGTGCCGGGGAACAATTCATTTTACATTGGTTCCTTCTATCAATAATCACTTCAGCGATACAGCACTGCTCCGTCATGCATTATTCTTGTCTATTAGTTATATTGCAACTAGCAAACAGCTATGCTGGTCAGGATCAGTGCCCATTGTGCTGGATGTTGAACAGACAAGGCCCTGATCCTGCAAAGATTTAAACACATGCTTAACTTTATGCACTGTGAGAGGTTCCATCAGCCTCCCTTTGCAGGATTGGGCTCACAGAAGTAGATACAGGCCCTGCACCAAAAACCTGACTGACTAAGATCTACAGGCAGTGAGAGAGTGAGATAATTAAGTACAGTTCTAAAATACAATTTGTTTTAAAATGTTGTAGTTAATAAATTATCACCCAAATATCAGCTTTCCTCAATACCCCCTCAGCCCAGCCACTAAACGCTGGCTCCTTTCTTGTAGGCGTCAAAGCAGGAGTGGGTATTGAGAAGGGATTGAAGGAGGACAGGGTCATGGCCACTCTTAACTCTGTAAGGAGTAGCATGGGAGGAAGCAAAAAGCCATCTCAGAGAGGCAGAGCAGAGGGAACCAAAGGACATGGGATAAAAATGAGTGTGGATACAAAGGTTGGAAAGATGGGTGGTCCAGTGGTTAACCTAGGATGTGGGAGACTGGGATCTGCCATAGACTCCCCGTATGACTATGGCCAAGTCATTTAATTGCTATATGCCTCTATTTCCCATCTGTAAAATGGGGATAATGCCTACCTCACAAGGCTGTTGTGTAGTTAAGTACATAAAAGAGTATGAAGTGCTCAGATACTAACGTGATAGGAGTGAGATAAGTATGATAGATAACGAGGCAGAGTCATGAAGGATCTTTATAGGTTAAGCTCTCTAAGTTCTTCATGAACATTTAGTTAAGCACCCTCAAACTCAGTGAAATAGGCATTTGTCACCCCGGTTTACATATGGGGAAACTGAGTCACACTGACGGGACTTACCAAAGTCACATGAGTAAATGGCTGAATAAAGTAGAGAGCCTAGTAGTCCTGACTCCTTGTTCTAATCACTAGACCACATTGCCACCTTTCACAATTTTCTTTTCTTTTTATACCAAATCTTATAAATGGTTTCAGAAACATCAGAACTTCTCCTAGAACACAACAATGAGCTCGCCTGCCACACTGTTATAAACAATATGGTATTTGCCTTTTTTCCCCTCTGACACAAAGTGGAGGACAATTTGTTGCCTCATGCTGTAGGACAATTTTTTTCCCCCTTTATGTTGCAACTTGCCACTCCTACAATAAGATGCCATAGGCTGTTATGATATAAGATGTGATAACATTGCATAAGACCTGGAGTAAATCTACAGAGCTCTGTATTTGAACGTCCTGGGCATGGACCAGCCACACAGACACGTGGAAAGGCCCAGGAATGTCAAAATCATTGACAACACTCTGAGGTTGGTGCTGAAGGGATGGAAAGTTACTTCCCAATATGCAGAGCTGTTCTCCACTTATTGGATTGGAGGCGGCCTGAGGTATTTTTTGTCCCTGGAGAGAGAGACTCCTGAAATACTTCCTGTTTCTGAAGGGAAGTGGGGAACCGGAGCTCTCTTGAGGCTTGTATTTTTATTTTAATCATGAGAGAAGGAAACTAAAGCAGGGCGGGGCGGGGGGGACTCCAAATCATCTGTGACAAAAATACTGAATGACTGGCCCAGTGCAGACTGTGTGAGACAGGCTAGGGTGAAGGATTTTGCATGTCTGACAACAGAATTAGAAATGTTAGAGCATTACAGCAATTTCTTATGTAGTGTTTCTCTGGGGCTGAGGTTGTAGAGTGGAAAATAGGTGACCCCCATCACTCCACACCAAGTTCTGGGAGTATATCACCACCAGCGAGGGTGGGCTGGAGGAATGAGTGCAGGCTTAGAACTCAGCAGGCACTTAGCTCTAATCCTGGCTTGGGCCTGACTTGTTATATGGCTTTGGACAAGTCACTTTGTATTGGTCTCTGCTTCCCTATCTGTAGAATAGGGGTAGTGATACTTGCTTTGTGAGGATTAATTTAGTTAATGTCCATATGGCGCAGCTAAATGCTGTTATTACTAAACTCGACAGAGTTTAAGGAAAGAATATTCTTTCCAGGATCTGCTGGAGTTTGAGGATTAGAGTGACTATCTTCTCCATGCTCTGCAAATTTACATAAGAACAGCCAGACTGGGTCATACCAACAGTCAATCTAGCCCAGTATCCTGTCTTCCGACAGTAGCCAATGCCAAATGCTTCAGAAGGAATGAACAGACCAGAGCAATTATTGAATGGTCCAGCCCCAGCTTCTGGCAGTCAGAGGTTTAGCGACACCCAGAGTGTGGGGTTACATCCCTGACCATTTTGACTATCTAATGGATAGACCTATCCTCTGTAAACTTAGCTAATTCTTATCATTTTATTTTTAACCCAGTTATACTTTTGGCCTTCACAACATCCCCTGGAAATGAATTGCACAGGTTGACTGTGTGTTATTGTGAAGAATTACTTCCTTATATTTGTTTTAAACATGCTTCCTATTAATTTAGACTCATAGACTTTAAGATCAGAAGGGACCATCATGATGATCTAGTCTGCTCACCTGCAGATTGCAGGCCACAGAACTTCATCCACTGACTCCTGTAATAGACACACAACCTCTGGCTGAGTTACTGAAGACCTCAAATCATGATTTAAAAACTTCAAGTTACAGAGAATCCACCATTTACACTGGTTTAAACCTGCAAGTGACCTGTGCTCCACACTACAGAGAAAGGTGAAAAACCCCAGGGTCTCAGCCAATCTGACCCAGGGCAAAATTCCTTCCTGACATCAAATGTGGCGATCAGTTAGGCCCTGAGCATGTGGGCAAGACCCACCAGCTACATACCTGGGAAAGAAATTGCTATAATAACTCAGAGCCCTCCCATCTCTGGCCATTGGATATATTATTGCAGATCAGCTACATGCCATTATATGCAGTCTTGTCTTACCCACCCCTCCATAAACTTATCAAGCTCAGTCTTGAAGCCAGTTAGGTTTTTTGCCCTCATCACTCCCCTTGGAAGACTGTTCCAGAACTTCACTCCTCTGAAGGTTATAAACCATCATCTAATTTCAAGCCTAAACTTGTTGATGGCCAGTTTATATCCATTTGTTCTTGTGTCCACATTGGCGCTAACTTAAATAACTCCTCCCTGGTATTTATCTCTGAGGTATTTATAGACAGCAATCCTATCCCCTCTCACCCTTCTTTTGGTTAGGCTAAACAAGCCAAGCTCTTTGAGTCTCCTCTCATAAAGTCGGTTTTTCCATTCCTCGGATCATCCTAGTAACCCTTCTCTGCACCTGTTCCAGTTTGAATTCAGCTTTCTTAAATATGGGAGATCAGAACAGCGCACAGTATTTCAGATGAGGTCTAACCAGTGCCTTGAATAATGGCACTAACACTTCCCTATCTCTACTGGAAATACCTCGCCTGATGCATCGTTGGTCTGCATTAACCTTTTTCGTGGCTGTATCACATTGGCGGCTCATAATCATCATGTGATTAACCAGTACAACCAGTTCTTTCTCTTCCACAGTCACTTCCAACTGATAAGTTTATAGCAAAAATGCTTTTTGTTAGTCCCTAAGCCCTGGTCTACACTGCGGGGGGAGTCGATGTAAGGTACACAACTTCAGCTACGAGAATAGAGTAGCTGAAGTCGACGTACCTAGATCGACTTACCACGGCATCTTCACGCCGGTGAGTCAACTGCTGCTGCTCCCCCGTCAACTCTGCTTGCACCTCTCGCGGCGCTGGAGTTCCAGAGTTGATGGGAGAGCGCTCGGGGATTGATTTATCACGTCTAGACTAGACCCGATAAATCAACCCCTGATATATCGATCACTACCCGCCAGCCCAGTGAGTAGTGTAGACCTACCCTTAGTGCATGACCTGCCACTTTGAACTATTAAATTTCATCCCATTTCTATTACTCCAGTTTTCAAGGTGACCCCTGGTTCTTGTGTTATTGTGAAGGAATAAGTAACACTTCCTTATTCACTTTCTCCACACCAGTCATGGTTTTATAGACCTCTCTCTATCTCCCCTCAGTCGTCTCTTTTCTCTCTCCTCATGGGAGCTGTTCAATATCTTTAGGGTGACCAGATGTCCCGATTTTATAGGGACAGTCCTGATATTTGGGGCTTTTTCTTATATAGAGGCCTATTACCTCCCACCCCCATCCTGATTTTTCACACTTGCTATCTGGTCATCCTAGATACCTCTAATCATTTTTGTTGCCCTTCTCTGTACTTTTTTCTGATTTTATATATAATATATATAAAAGCGGGGGCAACCAGACCTGCACACAGTATTCAAGGTATGGATATACCATGGCTTTATATAGTAGCATTATGATATTTTCTGTGTTATTATCTAACCCTTCCCTAATGATTCCTAACTTTCTGTTCACTTTTTTGACCTCGAGTGCACATTGAGCAGATGTTTTCAGAGAACTATCCATGATGACGCCAAGATCTCTTCCTTGAGTGCTAACAGCTAATTTAGACCCCATCATTTTGTATGTATTTGCAGTCTGTCTGGCAGACTGACTCAACCTCGGACCCCTTTTTCTGCCTTGACAAGGAAGAAGGAATTCAGTCAAGTTTGGGCCATGTTTAAAGTACAATTTAATTAAATGTTTTACCTGAAGTGTGAATGCCTTAGTAGAAAAGGAATCTGTGGAAAACACATCATTTCACTGAAGTACCCTGGTGTGTCTGCCTGGCTTTATTACAGCATTTCACCTAAGGTTACTATTATTAAAGCAACCCATTTTGGAATATATACTAAAAGGCTGTTTTGAAAGTGCTGTGACTCTAATAAAGACAATATCCCCTATTCCCTTGACAGAAATTGAAACTTTGCATTTAGCAGTGATGCTCTGAGTTAGTTTCCCAGACCTGAAGAGCTCTGTGTAAGCTCAAAAGCTTGTCTCTCTTACCAACAGAAGTTGGGCCAATAAAAGATATTACCTCACCTACCTTGTCTTTCTAAAGTCTGGTCAGCTAGGGCCATCTGAGTTCAATTAAGGGCTGCCTGTGACCTTTATGATCATCTAGTCTGAAAAGCCGCTCTTCTTGTGAGAGAGAGGGAGGAGAGATGAGCTACAGCAGGGTGAAAAGGCTGCTCCTAAGTAGAAGGCTGCTCTCCTCCCTGTAAAGGAAGCAACTGAGCTAAGGGACTGTTTAGGGAAGGACTGGCACCCAGAGGCCAGCATAACAAGGCAACACCCCAGAGAGGGAGCAGGAGAGGAAGTTGGAATTTGCGTTAGGAACTTGGTCCTTAGTGTTTGGCTGAAGAGTGCTCCATAGGCCTACTCTGAGGCCCACCTTGTAAATACTGAAAAATAAAACCCAAGTGAGGCATTAAAGCTCTGCGGAGTGGGACTGATTTACTCCAGGCACCCCACCCCCCTCCTGAGGGGGGGACCCTGAGCCCAGAGAGGTGAGGAAGGTGTCTTGTATAACCACATACCTCCATGGCAAGCTGGCTGCTGCCACCCATGACTACCTCTACAGATGGAGTAAAGGGTCTTTTATCTCAGCGGGGTAGAAAGACAAGAAAGAACATGTTATGAATTAGCACACTGAGAAGTCTATGCTAAGATCAAAGATTAGTGGTTTACTTATTACTGCCCCCTCCCCCAAGCTTAGCATTAACTCGTGCTAAATGACCCACATGGGGAAATCAGAAGCAACAATTAATAAAGGTTTAATGGTGGAGGTTTTGTGTTTGAGAGTGGCAGACTCTAACAGCGCTAGGAAACTATAAAGCCCTCCCTTCCCCTCTCCCCCCCCCCCCCGTTAACCAGTGGGAGCTGTGTGCGTGCACATTTTACCACATGGAATGAGCTGCTGTATCTTGCCTAGTAGAATTACATTCCTTTCTAGGCTATAATTATCTCCACACTAATCCAGTCTTGAGTACTTTTTCTAACGTATTCCATTGTTTGCATCTTCTTGACACCTGTCTTATAACACCACTTAAAGATCATTTTCCTAGTCAGGGTTGGCTTTTAACTAAAGGGTGAATATAATTGTGCTGAAAAGGTTGGATTTTAAACAAGCCACATAATACACTGTGAGTCTGTACTGGTGGTTGTTTTTGGTGTAAGTTTCGCTCTGGTACTAGGTTGTCTAGTAGCTAAACACAAGCACAACAACAAAAAGTGAAATTGAAATGATCACGGTACAGCAGGAAAACACACACACAAGTATGCACTGAGAATAACAACTGAAAAAAGAGAGAACCAGTAGCTTGAAATAAGTTTTTGTTCTTTTAATGTTGACTTATAAAAAAAATCTTTGGTTAGAGTTTCTATATAAAATCCATTAAAATTTTCCTGGGAAGGAATAGAAACCACCTCTTGTGTTACCTGTTTGTGGGGAAATAACATCCTGATGTCAATCAATCCAAGCCATTCCAGAGGGACATGACTACAGCACAACCAACTTATCTTCCAAACTCCTGTAACACGGATGGGATCTAGAGTCTTTCCTCCTCATGTCACTGGTCCAAATTCAGCCCTGACTTGTAGTGACTGAGAGCTATTGCTGGCTGAAGGCTGTTCAGGGGCTTCTGTGAAATGAGTTGGTGAATGCAGAGCAGTTCCTAGAGGTAGGAGTCTATGTCACTAACCTGTCACCAGAATGACCTCCATAACTGGCACCCTGAGAGAGACTAAGACCCAGGACCCCAACTTACCTTCTTGGCCTCTAGAGGTTTTTGGTGATCATTGCAATGCTGATGTGACATACAGTTAGTCCAGATGAGTCATGGCAGATTGATGGGGCAAGGTGCAAAACCCGGTGCTACTGCTCCAACCTGCTGTGCCTGCTCTTGGCTAAACAAGGACTTCTGCCTCAACAAATGTAAATCCAGCACTAACCCTATTCAGGACCACAAGGCCTGGCTCAGTTGGGAGCTGTGTGTTCTAGGAGGGCTGCTCCATTTGAGCATTCTCTCTTCCATGCACTTGAGTTGAGTAGCCTTTTCCCCTAGTAACCAGTATATCCAGACAACAGTATCTTTCTGTCCCATCCCCCATCACACTATTCCTCTGGCATGTGTTAAATATGCGTGTTTTAAGGAGGCATCACAGAGATCCCCTCTCTAATTGTTAATGTCTCGAGGAGGCACAGAGGGGTTTGGACTGGATGGATCTTGGAGGTACTTGTAGCCTTCTGTAGGAATTGTTTTTTCTTTTTATAAAGCAGTGGCGTGATCCTCTTCTGCGGAGCGGAAGCAGCTTGAAAAGGCCATGTCTCATCCTGAGGGCAGGTGCAGAGAATAAAGATTTCTGATACAGGAAAGAACGCTTTGTTTTTGAATGGTTGATATGGTGGGTGGTTGATGAGAAATGCACTTGACCAAAGAGAAGGTCACAAGCAGAAACCATTTATCCCTTACATTTTTTATTCTGAATAACATAAGTAGGTGGTGGTTGATTTAACACACACAAAGTACAAAGCATTGCTTACAAACCAGCGGTGGCAGAGCCATGTATACAAGACGAGAGGAGTGTCATACTGCACTCTGTTATACCTGGATGTAATTCTCCATAGGATCATGATGCTGGGACTGGGCAACAGTGGATGGATCACTTGATCATTGCCCTGTTCTGTTTGTTCCCTTTGACGCAGCTGGTACTGGCCACAGTAGTCTAGATGGACCATTGGTCTGACCAAGTATGGCCATTCTTGTGTTCTTATCATCCACTCCAGGCATTTGTACCTAGAACTCATGGATGATATTGGGTGGTAGCTTTACCACACCCAGCTGAAGACCACTTTTTAGCAGCCAGCTATCACATTAGCTTTCCACCATATCTTGGGTATCATGTTCTTCTGTATGACATGGGACCCGAAAATAGACAGCCCGTATTGGCTTTTCTTCCCAAATCAAATCAGTATCTTAGATGTCTGTATACTAATGTGAGAAGTATGGGGAATAAGCAAGAAGAACTTGAAATGCTAGTTAATAAGCACAACTATGGTATAGTTGGCATCACAGCCTGGGATAATACGCATGACTGGAATATTCCTATAGAAGGGTACAGCACATTGGAAAGTTGGTGCCTGTCCAAGAAGCTGCATGTTAACTTCTGAAGAGCCATATGTGGCTCTGGAGCCACAGGTTGGCCACTCCTGATTTAGATAATGGCATAGAGAGTTTGCTTATAAAGTTTTCAGATGATTCAAAGATGGGAGGGGTTGCAAGTGCTTTCGAGGATAGGATTAAAATTCAAAATGATCTGGACTGGAGAAATGGTCTGAAGTACATTGGATGAAATTCAATAAGGACAAATGCAAAGTACTCCACATAGGAAGGAACAATCAGTTGCACACGTACAAACTAGGAAATGACTGCCTAGGAAGGAGTACTGCGGAAAGGGATCGGGGAGTCATAGTAAATCACAAGCTAAATATGAGTCAACAGTGTAACCCTGTTGCAAAAAAAGCAAACAACATTCTGGGATGTAATAGCAGGAGTGTTGTAAGCAAGACATGAGAAATAATTCTTCTGCTCTACTCTGCGCTGATACAGCCTCAGGTGAAATATTATGTTCAGTTCTGGACACTATATTTCAGGAAAGATGTGGACAAATTGGAGAAAGTCCAGAGAAGAGCAACAAAAATTATTAAAAGTCTAGAAAACATGACCTATGAGGGAAGATTATAAAAATTGGGTTTGTTTAGTCTGGACAAGAGAAGACTGAAAGGAGACATAACAGTTCTCAAGTACATAGAAGGTTGTTACAAAGGAGGAGGGATGTAACTTGTTGTTAACCTCTGAAGATAGGACAAGAAGCAATGGGCTTAAATTGCAGCAAGGGTGGTTTAGGTTAGACATGAGGAAAAACTTCCTGTCAGGGTGGTTAAGCACTGGAATAAATTGCTTTGGGGGTTGCGTGGCACCTCTGTCACTGGAGATTTTTAAGAGCAGGTTAGACAAGCACCTGTCAGGGATGGTCTATATCAGGGTTGGGCAAACTACAGCCAGATTCAGCCCTTCAGATGTTTTAATTTGGTCCTCAAGCTCCCGCCAGGAAGTGGGGTCTGGGACTTGCCCCGCTCCAGTGCTCCAGCTGGGGACTTGCCCCGCTTCATGCGTGTCATGGCTCCACACAGCTCCCAGAAGCAGCAGCATGTCTCCCCACCAGCTCCTATGCATTGGGGCAGCCAGGGGGCTCCGCACTCTGCCCCGACCCCAAGCGTCGCCCCTGCATCTCCCATGGAAACCATGGCCAATGGGAGATGCAGGGACAGCGCCTGCAGACAGGGCAGCATGCCGAGCTACCTCACTGCGCCTCTGCATAGGATTTGAAGGGGGGACATGCCGCTACTTATGGGAGCTGCTTAAGGTAAATGCCGCCTGGCATCTGCACCCCTGACTCCTCCTGTGCCCCAACCTCTGCCCCAGCCCTGATCCCCCTCCCATCTTCTGAGCCAATTGGTCTCAGCCTGGAGCACCCTCAGGCACCCCCAACCCTTCATCTCTAGCCCTACCCCAGAGTCCGCACCGCCAGCCGGAGCCCTCACCCCCCCCGACACCCCAACCCCCAATTTTGTGAGCATTCATGGCCCGCCATACAATTTCCATACCCAGATGTGGCCCTTAGGCCAAAAAGTTTGCCCAGCCCTGGTCTAGATAATACTTAGGCCTGCCGTGAGCGCAGGGGACTAGACTAGAAAACCTCTCAAGGTTCCTTCCTGTCCCATGATTCTATGACATTGTAGTAGTTCTGGTGAGACGTTGTTGAAGCCACAAGTTTTCCCTGTTTTAATTTATTTCAGTGCCTTTTCCGTGTCTTCCCTAACGTGGGGTTGGAAGTTTTCATCTTGGTCAAAAGTGGAGATTTCTTTTATTGACTCCAGTCCTTTTTTGATTGACACCTCAAAAATTGTATCTTTTTCTGCTTTAGCAATGTTGATCAGGTATGTGGGGACACTCTTTGGAGAGACCTTCTGTTGACGTGTATCTGGTGGGTTCTGTGGTGCCCCAAACTTCCTGACTGTCCATGCTTTCCTGATAGAACTTGATATGTCCGTTTCTGAGATTGCTTTTTCCCAGCATGCTCTGTGGGCTAAATTCAGGCTCTCTAGAAGATGACTGGCTATTTCTGGGTTAATGAATATTTTGAACAGCTAAAGGAAGTTTTCACATTCTTTGCCCAGACATGGTATACAGATCTTTGGCAGCCACATTGGATGAACTTGGAGATGATCTTAAAGATTGCTGTGGTAAACCTTGAACATGCTTAAACTACTGAGATTTTATGCAGCATGCAGAATGTATACTAGTCAATGAGCTTAGTGTAATTGTCCCAGTCTTCTTTTTGTAGTTCCAACTTAGTATCCAGGAGTAAAGTGGTTTAGTCTGTACCCTGATTGCTGACCAAAGCCTTCAATTATTTCTTGTAACACTAGCCCCATTTTATTTATATCTTGTATAAAAAGCATAAGGCCATCAGCATATAATGAAAGCTTTTCTATTCCCAATATTCTTATTCCCTGAACTTCTTCACCTCAATCTTTTGTTCTAATAGTTCCATAATTAAATCGAATAATAAGGGTGATAAGGGACACCGTTGGCTTGTTCCTCTGCATAATGGCATTGGCTCAGTCTTTGTGACATCATTTCCCCAAATACCTAATGTGACCCTGGCAGGACAGGTGCCAGCTCATGCCAAGGCCCCTTGGCCACAACTGAACACTGACAAATGCACCGCTGGAAAGCAGCCTGGCTCCCCTGTGTGTTAGTACTGTTAAAATAGGTATTAGATTTATGAAAAGGTGTTTCGACTTTATGAAATGCTTGTAAACTGCTGCATGCGTTAATCTCACATATCAGATCTATGTCCCATGTTATAAGGTAGCACTTTAGTGTTTGCTCTATAACTGTAAAACCACTTGTCAGGAAAGAAGTGTTGCCAAGTGTGAAATACTAGTTTATCACAAGAGGTGTTATCTCCTGCCCAACAAAAGAAGGCCCTGAGGCACCAGACAAGCCATTGTGGAACATCAGAAGACTTTGTTGATTGCTCCTCTCACATCCATGAAGAGGAGATGTGCATGGGGCCTCATCCCGACAGCTTGAACTCTGGTGGAAGGGAATAAAAATCCCAGACAGGAAGAAATTGTATGTTTATGCTGCTTGGACTCTGCGGGGCAAGGATTACTAAGCATAAGCAAAAGATCCCAAGTGCTTGGCCTGGATTACCCCTGAAAGACAAATAGAGCTTGATTATTATAGAAGTTGCTATTACCTTTTGAAACCTAAGACTGTAACTCATTTGTGTGTATTTTTATCTGCTTTAACCTTTTAAATAACTTTAATTTCTTTTTCTAGTTTATATATCTTTAGTTCATTTATTATAGGATTCACTTCAAGCATTATCTTTGGTGTGGGATCTAAGGTGCAATTGACCTGGGGTAAGTGACTGGTCCTTTGGGAATGGGAGTAACCTGAATATTATAGTGATTTGTTGGGGGGGAAGGGACCATCTATCACAAAGGCAGGCTAACCTGTTTGGCAAGATAGACTGGAGTGCCCAAAGGGACTGTCTGTGACTCCATGTCAAGGCTGTTATAGTGCTTGAGGAGTTCACATTTGATTCTTGGTTGGTGAAATCAAAGTATAGAACTCATAATCAATTTGGGGTGTGTGCCCTGCTACTTAACAGTCTGCCCTGAGGTTGGTGCTCTTGCTCCTGAACCACTCCAGACAGTTTGTCACCCTAGGATTTCTATAGGTTATTTTAATCCACTTCTGAAAGTGTTCCCAAAAACTGTATTTCTCCACCTTTCTAAACAAAAATGGTCATTCTACCAAACCTCTTCTGCATCCATAGTTAGAATGCAGATGTCTTCATTAGTGCTCTTAGAATGCTTTACCACATGCAGGAGTTTTCTTGTGTTATTTAAGTGGTTTCTTCCTTTTTATAAAAATCAATCTGTTTTTGATGCACTACTTTAGGCATTCTTGTGTCTAATCTGGATGTTAGTATTTTTGTTAAAATCTTACTATCTGTATTTGTTAAACAAATGGGCCTATAAGATGCTGGATCTGATAAATCCTTATTTGGTTTAGTTATCAAAACTACATCTGCCTGATGGAAGGTATTTAGTAAGCACTTTGTTGTCAAAGAAGACTGAAATATCTCAGCTCACAATGGAGTTACCTATATTTTAAACATGGAAGCTGCGGAGCCAGTGCTCGGGGCTCGGTATGGGCAGTGCGCAGAGCCACCTAGCCGCGCTTCTGACTAGGAGCAGCCAAGGATGGGTCACCACTTATGGGGAGCCGCCCAAGGTGAGTGCCCTCCGGATTGGGCACCCTGAAATCCCTTCTGCACCCCAACCCCCTGCCCCGAGCCCTCTCCTGCACCCAAACTCCCTCCCAGAGCCCACGCCCCACACCTCCTCCCACACCCCGCACACCCTCCCACACTCAAACTTCCTCCCTCTTAGTTAACTGGAATTTTTCACTTTTTCACCCCCCCCATTCCTGCAACATGCTGGATAAAAAGCTTTTACTGTACTACCCTTTCATTCTGTGTCAGTCTGGGCATTTTAAGAACTTGCAAAATACTAGCTCCTAATTCTTCCATGTTAACACATTTGCTAGTATATATCTCTTGGAAATATTCTTCTAGTATTTTGTTAATCCCTTTGTTTTTGGAGTATTCCATTTTTTGTCCTTAAGGTATGGTATGGCTGTTCTGGGTCTTCTGTTGGAAATCAGTCTGGTTAGTAATCTATGTTCCATTTCAGAGTAACAGCCGTGTTAGTCTGTATTCGCAAAAAGAAAAGGAATACTTGTGGCACCTTAGAGACTAACCAATTTATATGAGCATAAGCTTATGAAGTGAGCTGTAGCTCACGAAAGCTCATGCTCAAATAAATTGGTTAGTCTCTAAGGTGCCACAAGTACTCCTTTTCTTTTTATGTTCCATTTGATGCCATAAAATAGTTTCTGCGTGACTGACCAACGAGGCAATCATGAGTTCCTTTCCTTGTCATGGTACCTTTTTAGGTATCATTTTTGCTTTAGCTTCTTAGCAGTCCTCAGTAATTTTTCTTGACCTGCCTGGGCTTTTCAAACTGTCAGCCACAGTTTCTTCTCACTTGTTTTAACACTTTCCCTGATTTGACACCTTGTTCTGCTGTTATCACTCTACAAAGAGACTTTGAAATTCTATATTATCAGTTCAAGAGACTCATTATACAGAAAGTGCTCTCTAATTCCCTTCCTCTTATCCCAAATCATTTGCATATAGGCAGCCTTTTAATTCCTGCTATCATATTTTGGAAACCTTCTTTTAGTAAAGTGAGAACTGGTTGGCTTCACTGCTTGCAAAGGGATTTTAAATTCTCAGATGGAAGGCCCAATGTACAGCAAGTGCACTATAAATGTGTTTCGCACACAGTGGTTGTGGAGCACTGGCTGGTGATCTGCGGAGTGCTGACTGGTCACCTGGTGCTAGCACTCCTCCTTGTTTCCAAATGTTAAATTGCATTAAAAGAAGCTGAAAATATAACACTTTCCTACGTAAGCTAAGGCTGCATCTGCCAAGGTGATGTTATGTGACCACAAATGCAATGAAAGATGGGCTGCACATTCGAAAATGGCCCAAGAGGCAATCCCTCTGTTAAGCTATGACCCATTCTAGGGAAATGTTTGAGATCCCCTCCCCTGCCATATGTAATTTTTCACGATTAGTCAGAGTGGAGCATTAAGCATTTTGTGTGAGTCCTAGTACAAAATGGGGCCACAGCCTGGAACTCCATGAAATCTTGGAGTCACCCCACTGCAACAACAGTGACGAAGTCTTCAGAGAAGAGTAACACTCTGGGAAAACAGGACCTTGCGCAGAGAGTTCAGTAACATGAGGTAGGCCCTGAAGCCAAGCCCAGCAGCATTCCACACACAGTATTAATCTACACACACAAGCCTGACTTTCACTTCTCTCTCTTGCTTCATACCAGACCTTCAGAACAGCCGTAGGAAATATTCAAGTCTCCCCAGAAGGATTTCTTAGGCCTTCTGCAGATCAGTCACAGTATTTCTGTAAAACTGCAAAGCGATTGATTTGTGATTTCAGGTCCCCCACTTCCTGAGTCAGCAGAGCAGTGCAGCAGGGGCACTAGCCTGCTGCCATATACAACAGCAACATCCTCGGCCAGTTAGGAAGCGGTATTGACAGGTTCTGTGAGGATCTCCATCCTTGCCACTGGCTGGCTCCTAGGGGTAGGCTGCAGAGTGGAGGCAAGCAAACACCAGGCTCCTCACAGCTCCACCAGAAAAGCATCTCATGGCATTGAGAGGCGATTTCCCTTCTTAAAACCTCTTTAGAGAGATCTCTAACAAAGAAGAATGTAAAACTGTTTTCTTCCATTGGAAGAAGCCTGTTCTAAGCCCAGAGGTAACAAAGAGACCTTGAGTCCATATGAAATATCTTGTTCCTGCTTATTCCAGTTTGTGCATTTCTACTCAACTACTTCTGTACAAGCTTAAATATGGATGTTGCCCAGAGATTGCTATACTTCTGCACCTGGATATTATCATCTGCTGGTGCTCTTACCCTCTGCCAAAAATTCTGATCCTGCAGTAATGCAGGCACATTGAAACCTAAGCTCTTTGGAAAATACTGGAAAGCCTTTCCTCAGAATTAGCCTCATCGTGATACATGTGAACCGGAGTGTTGTGGAAATGTTCAATTACCCATTTTTAAAATGTATCTTAGGAGTTCAGTCTCCTGTGCAAGAAATTCCTGCAAATTCTCTGTCAGTCTCCACATGGTGCTGGGAAACAGACTGAAAAAATGCAGTCAGCTCAGACAGAGATTATTAGGGATTCGTGTGACTTCATAATGGCTGTTAAGCATGACTTGATAATGCCCATTGCAGTTTGTGGACCCCCCAGGGCACAGTCTGGCCCATTTGTCTGAAAGGCCAATTTTCTTGCTCTAGATTATTAAATTACAAAGAGCTTTGGGAAACAATCTCATTTACTTTTCACAGTAAAGGATGCTGCCTTTACTTTTGCATTTCACACAGTTGAGACAATGAAAATAGTGATGCTATGGCCCTGCTGAAGTTGATGGCAAAACTCCCATTGACTTCAGTGCAGTCAGGATTTTTTTACCCACAACTCAGCTTTGCTTTCTGTTCTCATGCACTTGGCACACATCTGTAATGTTTGCGTTGCAGAGGGCTGCTTAAATCCAAACAAAACTTCCATCTCTCCCCTTCATTTTCCATGAGAACATTTCTTGCAGTGTT
The DNA here is from genome assembly GCF_965140295.1 of Lepidochelys olivacea. Lineage (NCBI taxonomy): Eukaryota > Metazoa > Chordata > Testudines > Cheloniidae > Lepidochelys > Lepidochelys olivacea. The sequence goes on from NC_140416.1 coordinate 109,197,341, forward strand.
AGATTTTTGCATAATCTTTTCCCCCCTTGCAAAGTCTTAAATTTCGGGCCCTGACAACATCCCCTTCCATCAATGAAAAGGAGTACTTGTGGCACCTTAGAGACTAACAAATTTATATGAGCATAAGCTTTTGTGAGCTACAGCTCACTTCATTGGATGCATCCGACAAAGTGAGCTGTAGCTCACAAAAGCTTATGCTCAAATAAATTGGTTAGTCTCTAAGGTGCCACAATTATTCCTTTTCTTTTTGCGAATACAGGCTAACAGGGCTGCTACTCTGAAACCTTCCATCAATGAAGTGACGTAGATTCAAGTGCTTTTGAGGGCAAGGATCGGCCTTCTGGTGTCATCATGATATTTGTAAATGATGGAAAACACCATGCATATGCTCAGTAAATTGTGAGGAATTAAAAATGAGATTCCTTGTATAAAGCAGCCTTATGTGAGTGAGACACTCTTGCAATAGAGAATCTCACTCATTGAGTAATGCAGAAAACTGTTGCAGTATGTAGAGGAGGTTTTGGAACAAATTGATCAATTGAACAGTAATGCGTCCCCAGGGCCAGGTAGTATTCACCCAAGAGTTCTGAAGGAACTCACGTATGAAATTGCAGGACTACTAACTATGGTATGTAACTTATCATTTAAATCAGCTTCTGTATCAGATGACTGGTGGATAGCTAATGTGATGCCAATTTTTGAGAAAGGCCAAAGGTGATCCTGGCAACTACAGGCCAGTAATTGTAACTTCAGTACCAGGCAACTTGTTTGAAACTGCAGTAAAGAACAGAATTTATTAGACACATAGATGAACACAATTTGTTGGGGAAGAGTCACCGTGGCTTTTGTAAAGAGAAATCATACCTTACCACTCTATTAGAATTCTCTGACGCCAGAGGCGGATTACATTTTTATAGGGCCCTGGGCCAGAGTAAGTGGGGGCCCCTCCCCACTGCTTCTATCTGCAGTCTTCCTCCAGCTTCCCCCTGGTGCTCCCACTGGGGAGCGGGCTCAGGGCGCTTTCCCCGCCTACCCAGCGCTCCTGCCAGGGGGGAGAGGGATTGGGTGTAGGGGCCTGGCTCTCCACTCGGCGGGGGGCCCCAGGGCATGGGCCCTATTGGCCCAGTGGCTAATCTGCCACTGTCTGAGGTGGTCAACAAACATATGCACAAGGGTGATCCAGGGGATATAGTGTACTTGGACTTTCAGAAAGCCTTTGACAAGGTGTGACGCTGGTAGACCAGGTCAGATCAGGGCCACGAGCCAATTCACTTGTGTATTAGTATAGATGAAAATGAGTGTAAATGTAAGAGTGTATTCAGGTCTTTAAACTCAGTGGTAGCGGATGACAGGACAAGGAGTAATGGTCTCAAGTTGCAGTGGGGGAGGTTTAGGTTGGATATTAGGAAAAACTTTTTCACTAGAAGGGTGGTGAAGCCCTGGAATGCGTTACCTAGGCAGATGGTGGAATCTGCTTCCTTAGAAGTTTTTAAGGTCAGGCTTGACAAAGCCCTGGCTGGGATGATTTAATTGAGGATCGGTCCTGCTTTGAGCAGGGGGTTGGACTAGATGACCTCCTGAGGTCCCTTCCAACCCTGATATTCTCTGATTCTGTGAAACTTCATGAAAACACGTGGAATGTTACTTGTATTGTTTTCACTTATCCCGTGGGGGGAGGGGAGCTGTGCTCCCACCAGCAATGCCCCAGGCCTGGTAGGGGCCCGAGTGCACAGGGAGGAGGCGGGGACCGTGCCACGGGGGAGCCCAGCAGTGCGGCAACCAGAAACCCCCGGGCCTGCTGCTAAGCCTCTCCCCTGCTTGTACTACCAAGTAGTACGAGCCTCTGTGGGGAGGAGGTGGGCTGGGGCTGGAGCGGAGCCGCAGTGGCTGAGGGCTCCTCTCCACCCCCACCACTGGCAGGAGCCCTCAGCTGGCAGCCAGCTGGCCAAGGGGAGCAAGTGGGCAAGGGCGAGGGAGAAGACAACCCTGGGCCCACCAGCTGAGAGCACCCAGGGGGAGGGGCTGGGCCGGAGAGGAACTAGTGCCCCAGCCAACATTGGGCCAGGCCAGCACATGGCACCCTCTTTGGCGGGCGCCCACCCCAAAAAGGCCATCCCTGGTCCCAGTGGTGCCCCAAATTTGCTGGTGCCCTATGCAGCCTCGTATGCTGTTTACGCTTAAGGACTGCTCTGCCCCCCTCACCACATGACCCCACTGTCACCTCCTGTAACACCACCCTCAGCTGTGACCCCTCCAGCCCCCTCGTCTGGAGCAGGGGGCAGCCAGTCAGATCCTTGGCAAAGGGGGGGGACACGCGTGCGATGGGGCTCCAGGAGGGAGGATGTGCCTTGCTCCAGAGCAGATGATGCCTCTTGCATACTCCTGACTGAATCCCCACACCTTCACACCCCTTTGGGCCCCACATAACTCCTCCTGCCTGTAATACTCCAGTCTCAGTCTGCCCCAAACTTTGTGCTTTCCCACTGCAGCCTCAGGCTCCACAGTGCCCAGGAGACCAAGGCACGTGAACATGGAGGTGCCCACGCTGCAGTGCCAAGGAGTCCAACTCCTTTTTCTCCTGTGCTGATGCTGGAGCAACTCACTGGGATGCCAGAATAGTGCAGCGGGGGGTCATGGCCCCATCACTTTTAGAAGTGGGAGGTCTATGCCCTCCCACTTGTTTCCTGCCTTAAGGGTACGCAATGGGGGGAGGGGATGGAGAGGAGCGAGCAGTGGGGGGGGGGTCTTGGGGGAAAAGGTGGAGCAAGGGCCGGGCCTTGAGGGAAGAGGCAGACCAGTCAGCACTCCGCAGATCACCAGCCAGTGCTCCACAACCACAATAGCTGTTAGTCTAGATAGTCAGGGATGCAACCTCATGCACTGGGTGTCCCTAAGCCTTGGGGAGGAGCATGGGCAGCTGTACCCTCCCTCACCCCCATTTCTAGAGAGCTTCCGGCGCTCCTGCTGGGTCAATGCGCCTCCAAAAACAGGTGACCCACGCTTGAATACTGTGTGAGTTGTAGTCACCCCATCTCAAAAAAAAAAAAAAAAAAAATTAGAAATGGAAAAGGTACAGAAAAGAGCAACAAAAATGCTTAGGGGTATGGAACAGCTTCCATATGAGGAGAGATTAAAAAGACTCTGAGTTCTCATCTTGGAAAAGAGAGAATGAAGAGGGGATATGACAGAGGTCTATATATTCATGAATGGTGCAGAGAAAGTGACTAAGGAAGTGTTATTTACCCCTTTACATAACACAAGAACCAGGGGTCACCCAATGAAAGTAATAGTCAAGTTTAAAACAAACAAAAGAAAGTACTACTTCTCCCATTGCATCATCAACCTGTGGAACTCATTGCGAGGGTATGTTGTGAAGGCCAAAAGTATAATTAGGCTCAAAAAAGAATTCTATAAGTTCATGGAGGATAGATCCATCAATAGCTGTTAGTCTAGATAGTCAGGGATGCAACCTCATGCACTGGGTGTCCCTAAGCCTTTGAGTGATAGATGCTGGGACTGGATGACAGGGGATGGATCACTTCATAATTACGCTGTTTGTTTCATTCCCTTTGAAACATCTGACACTGGCCACAGCCAGAAGACAGGATAGTGCGCTAGATGAACCATTGTTCTGAGCCAGCAGTTCTCAAACTATGAGGCAGGCCTCCCCTGGGACAGAGGGGCAAGAATGTGTCAAGGGAGGTGTCATAAATATAAAGGGAAGGGTAACCACCTTTCTGTATACAGTGCTATAAAATCCCTCCTGGCCATAGGCAACATCCTGTTACCTGTAAAGGGGTAAGAAGCTCAGCTAACCTGGCTGGCACCTGACCCAAAGGACCAATAAGGGAACAAGATACTTTCAAAACCCTTTCAAAAAGGGATTTTATCGCACTGTATACAGAAAGGTGGTTACCCTTCCCTTTATATTTATGACAGGAGGCCTGAGCTGTGTTTTTTTTTGTTTGTTTGTTTGTTTTTTAAAGAGGTCTGGCTGTCAGCCCCAGATGGCTGGGGCTCATGCAGAAGGGCCATGCACAGCCGGGAGGTGGGGATACAGAGGGCAGCCAGAGACCCACCTCCCGGGCTTGGGTTCTCCTCCTCACACCTCTCAATCCCTCACCAGGGGGCAGCCTGGGCTCGGCCTCTCCTTCTGTCACCAGTCCCTCACCAGGAGGCAGCGGAACGCCAGCTGCCAGCCCCGCCGCGCAGAAGTAAGGGTGGCAATGAAGTGCTAAGTCTGCTGTAAAAAGTGATCTCGCTTTTCACATGGGCACCCTTACTTCTGTGCTGCTGCTGGCCCGGCGCTGCCTTCAGAGCGGAGTGACGGTATAGGTACTTGTGGGGAGGGACAACTACAAGACAAAGTAGTGGGGGCCAATCAAATAAGTCTGAGAACCACTCGTCTGACCTCGTAAGGCCATTCTTGTGTTATTTGGATACCATTATTAAACACCCAACGCAATGAGGGCTAGAGCCCCAATGTGCACTTCAGTGTTACAGTGCTGAGTCTAACTTTAGACACCCTGCTGCCTGGTGGAATCCACACCCCAAGTTAGGTGCCCAAGCTCTCTAGAAAATGAAGGGGGAGAGTTAGATGCCTACACGAGCCAGCAAAGTAAGTGGAGAGCTGCCTAACGCAGGGTATGTCTACACTACAAACCCAAGTCAACCACCACTGCGATGCTGCATGTCTACACTACCCTCCGTGGGTCAGTGGTGTGCGCCCTCATCGGGAGCACTTCCACTGACCTAAGAGGGGCAGTGTGGGGAGCTGAGAGCCCCATCTCTCAGCTCTGCTAGCAGCTCCCTGCCAGAAGCCAGACTGCCCCACAGGCCCCCTCTGCTCCCCATTCCCTGCAAGGAACAGGGGAAGCTGTCCGGGGCTTCTCCCCCCCATGCACTATTCCCCGCCAGGAGCGTGGGGGAAGCCGCTTGGGGCTTCTCTGTCCCCCTACCCGCTTCCCACTGGGAGCCTGGCAGCCTTGTCAATTTCACAGCTCACCAATGACAAGGCTGCCAGGCTCCTGACAGGGAGTGGGTGGGGGGCCCCTTGGGCTTTTTACTCCAATTCCCAGCTGGTATTGGCTCTGAATCAGCCCCAGTTTCTAGCTCCAGTTCCCAGCTGGGATCGGGGTCCAAAGCGCCATGAGCTTCTCACCCCGGCTTCCAGCTAGGATAAGGGTCCACAGTCACCCTAGCGTCTCGCCAGGGATCCCAAATGGGATAGGGGTCTGAAGCCACCCCAGGCTTTTCGCCCCAACACCCATCCAGGAGGTTTGTCCAGCCACCCAGCTCTCAGAGGAGATCAGGGGCTTTCTTGTCAATTTCATGGCTCCAGCCGTGAAATTGACAAGACAGCCAATGTAAAGGATGCAGTGTCTACACAGACACCTAACTCCACATGAGACTCTCAGCCATAAACCTTCTCCTGGAATTAGGTACCTAAACCAGTGCAGAGAGGTTTTTAAGGCCTGGCTTGACAAAGCCCTGGCTGGGATGATTTAGTTGGGGTTGGTCCTGCTTTGAGCAGGGGGTTGGACTTGATGACCTCCTGAGGTCTCTTTCAACCCTATAGGGTATTCTGGCATCAGGCACTCTTGCTGAATCTGTTTCAATTTGAATAAAATACTTAAATATTCATTGGCACAGGAGTGCTTTAACCACTGTGCTATAGACTTGCACACTCTCTCTCATACCTTCGGTTAGCTGATCACAGGTGGCCTGATAGGAAAAAAATGTACTTGATAGTTTTTGCTGTTTTTCTCTGTTTATTTTTAACTTGTCAGTTAAATGGAGCCACTCCATGTAAAGTATTAATATAAGTCTGTGGGCACTCAACCAATTTAACCATTGACATCAAACTGTAGAATGAAAATACCACTTCTTACCTGTCTCTCACATCTTGGGCCAGTGCATCATAGCAGGGGACCCTTATTTAATTCATGCAGGAAATGCATTGCTTACCTGGAAAGAAGACTCGCACCACCTGAAAGTTTTGTTGTCTACTGTGAAGGGAACCATTTCTCCAAATGTACTATTGTAACCCAAGAAGTTAGACACCACAATAGCAGCATGCCATGCTTCTAAGTGGCCTGCAATTGCTGAAAAATGAAAGATTAGCGATCAGTGTAAGGTCAAATAGCTGTGGGGGAGGTCTTCAATTGAAGACTTAAAAGGTAATTGGGATCTGGAAAAAAACAGGAAAAGCAGAAGTATGTCTTGTTAATTCTGTTGTAGCACCTAGAGGCACCAGTCCCATTATGCTAGGCACTGTACAAACAACTGTAAGACAAATACTTGTTGTTGTTATTTTTGCATTACAGTAGTAAGTGGAGTCCCCAACAAAGATCAAGGCCCCATTCGGCACTGAACAAAGACATAGTAAGAAACAGTCCCCAACTCAGAGTTTCTGATCTAAATAGGCAAGACAAACAACAAGTGGGAGAGTGAAGAACAGCGCCTGCATCTCCTGAATCCCAGACCAGGGCTCTGCCTGCTGGACCAGGACCACACTGCCTCTCTATTAAATAGGTGAAGGTGAGGGAGGTGGTAATAATGGTAGAGACAACTGAAAATAACAGTATCAGAAAAATCATCCTGGAATTGAAATGGAATCCAAAGGAAAATGGTGGAAGCCCCGTCTCTTGAGACATTTAAAAATAGACTGGACAAAGTACTAGAAAATGTACTGTAAAGAGCAATCCTATACTGGCAGGGGAATAGCTTAGATGATTACATAGGTCTTTTCCAATTCTAATAGCACTGCTTCCAAGCTGTAGAGGATGAGTAGAAGACAAAGGTGATCATGGGTGGTGGGTACCATAGGCTGGGGGAGGCTGTGCCACCCCAAACAGCCAGGCGTGTCCCCATCCACACTCTGCCCCAGCCCCCACTCCTGCTTCTACTCCATGTGGCTGCTCCAGTCTCCCTGTGGGGTGGCCCTGGCTTGGAGCTGTGTGTGTATAGGGGGGGGGGGGGTTGGCCACACCACCCACTCCAAGGCTGGGGAGGGAGGCTGGGGGTGCTCTGGGGCTGGGAGGGGAGCTAGCTGCGGCGGTGGCTAGCAGCTGCAGTCGGGGGGGGGGGGGCTAGCCTCCCCCAGCCTACGGTTCACACGCTGCCCATGAAGGTAATACATAAGAAGCAAGAGCATGCCACAGGAGCCTACAGACCTATTTAACAGGGCAAGAGCAAACACGATGCCGAACAACCGATGCCAATTAATCTTTGTGAGTCAAGATGGGTGAGATAATACCTTTCATTGGACCAACTTCTGTTGGTGAGAAAAAACAAGCTTTCCAAGCTACACAAGAACTTTTCTTCAGGGCTGGGAAAGGTATGAAGCATGTTCCAGCTAAATACAAGCTCAAACATATAGTTTAGCGTAAGTAGTTAGCACATATTTCAAGGGACCATTAAAGGTGAAGCAGCACACCCCTGTAGTCATGGGACAAAAAGTACTAGCAAACCTTTGACAGTTGTTTCTGATGTTTGAGGGGGTAGGACAGATGAAATGCCAGAGAAGTGGGAAAAGGCAAACAAGCAAAATGCTTATGAGTGGAAAGAGGATCCAGAGCATTACAGACCAGGGCATTTATCTGTGATACTAGGTAAAGGATTATAACAATTAATAAAGCCATAAATCATGGCAACCCAATTTAATATAATTATTTCTTAAACCAGGTATACTCTTCATGGATAATGGCAATGCAGACAACATACATTGTCAGTCTAGTAGGTCATTTTATACATATTGCCTCGTGACAGGCTCACAGGGCTACAAGAGAAATGTGGACTAGCTGGCACTGCTATAAAATGGATACACAAATGGTTAAAAATCATGAGCAATCTTCAGTCACATGGCAGGAAGACAAATTGCGTGGGGAGCTCACTGTGTGCGCATTTGGGATCTAATAAATACAAAGCGAGGGCTAAATCCCTTGTCAGATAAGGATCCTGGGATTATAGCGAATGCTGCATTGAATGTGAATCAACAATGCAACTTGCACAAAGGGCAACTATTATACTGGTGTGGGCTGTATTTAACAGAAGTGGTATGTAATTGTTCCACTTTACTATGCATGTGTTAGCCCTGAAGAAGAGTCCTACACTGACAGGTGCTGCAGAATCCAAAAGAGAAAAACCAAAGAAAGTTCAGAAGAGAAGAATATATATATATATAAAAACCTGACAGGGAAGCTTTTGAGAAGTGCGCACATTCAGTCTGGAGAACAGATGCCTGAGAGACAACAGGATAACAGTCTATAGGTACAGAAGGGACTGCCATAACCAGAGCAGGGAATCAATTATTCTTCCTAGTGGAGAGAACGCAACAAGCATCACTGTTAATCTGTAGAAAAGAATAATTTGTTTAAATATTAGGGGAAACGACAGGCCATGCATCCAGCAATCAAGGAAGCTTGTGACCTCACCAATTGGAGCTACTTGGGGCTAGAAATAGCACCTAGCCATTAGAAATGGCTAAGAATAATTAACGTTCGCAATATTGTTGTAGCGGTGTTGGTCCCAGGACAGTACCGCGACAAGGGGGGTGCGGTAACATCTTTTACTGAACCAACTTCTACACAGAACTGAAGAAGTAACTCAAAAGCTTTTTGCTTTCATCAACAGAAGCTGGTCCAATAAAAGACATTACTCACCTGGTCTCTAAGAATAATTGTCACTTTGGTCATGATGCAGGGAATTAAATGAACAACCTATTGGAGGTCCTCTCCAACTACACAGAGACTTTGATTACCATTAATCTAAGGAAACTGAGTGATACTAATGAATCCATTAGAAACACTTTTTGCATGGATACATTATAAAACCTCTGGCTGTTTATGATCTTCTGCTTGAATAGTGCAAGGTCCCAACAACTCACCTGAGAAGCCACTGTTGCCTAGGGTGGGAAGGGAGAGTGTGTTTACATTTGTGAACTTCACTATCTGACCCACAGCATAAGAGTAAAATATTTGCAGACCTAACCAATGATTAGTAGTCCTACAATTTACCCATGAAAATAAAACTAGGTAGAACAGTGCTTCTTCAGAGTATTGCTAAGAATAAAACTATATGTTACAACTTTTAAGATAATTTGATAGGTTTTATTTCTTTCCTGAATCATAAGCATTAGGTGGGTACCAGTTCTGTTAGGTCATTGTGCCCAGCCTTCTGCCACAACAGGATTACTCTCTAGGATATTCACAATTGCTTTATACAAGTTCAAACCAAAACCATGCTCTTATTATTCCTCATGGCAAAGAGATGAGAATTCAGCTAATGATCCAGTGGTGAAAACAAAGACTAAAGAGAATTATTTTCCTTAACTAGATCTAAGAAATAAGGACTGTCCTGCAATTTTGGCTATGGATTTATTTGCTTCACCTACAGATTCTGTCTACCTTCTTGGAGACAGCAGAAGAAAAATAAGGCCTGGCTGGTACAACTAGATTTACATTAGCAACGATTGCAGCAGTGCTGTTGTGTGGAGTGTGGACAGGCACTCTTAAATTAAAACTCCATGCCTGTTAGATGAGACTCCAGCCACCTGCCAAGCATGTGTGGAATCATGAAGTGGACAGAAGTCTGAAGTCTCCCAAGAATGTACAGAAATAGCAGGTGGGTTTTACCCTCTCTCCCCTTCCTCCATAGCCTTGTAAAGAAAACATTCTTTTTCTGAATGCCTCCAACATGTAAATGTCACACTTCGTACATAGCATCAAGCCTCTTGTGAAGAAGCTCCGCCCCATCTTCAGCACTGCATTTTAACCATGCTGACAGAATAAAGAAATACCACCTCTAAAGCCTGGTCTACACTACAGCATTAGGTCAATGCAAGCCCCTTGCAGCAGGCTAGCTGTGGAAGTGTCATCACTTAAATTTGGCTCCCATTGACTTAAGTGCCTCTCTGTGCCTATTTAGCAATACCACCTCCCCAAGCAGTGGAGAGTCACATCTGATGTAATTAGATTGATGCAGTGTCCATGTACACCAGGGATAGTTGATTATTTTCTGTCAAGGTCCAAATTTCTTGGCCAAGGTATAGTCAAGCTCCAGACTCCAGAGAAAATTAAAAAGATTTTATGGTCCATTCAAAAGCATCTGACAGTCCAGATTTTCCCCTATTGTAGGCACAGTTTTGCCTGTTATTGGCTTTTAGGAACCATCCCACAATGCCCCCCCCGACAATACAATTGATACAAATGCTCCTAGTGAGGATGCGCATTGCTGACAAAGAGCCAAGTGTCCATACACACAAACAATTTAATAACTACAATGGCTGCATACTGACATAAGTTAGGTCAACAATTTTATAGTGTAGACATGGTCTAAATGGGAAAGCCACCAGCCTTCCTTCACTGAGATTTACATTTACACTGACTAGCATCTTCACTTATTCCAATGTGAGACTGAAGTTCTGTTTATGACATTTAAGGATACAGCAAGGTAAAGATTAAATCAGCAACATGAGTGTTCTAAAAACCACACATACCACACTTTATGAAGCACAACTTTGCATGCCCAAACTATCAGCTTGCCTCTTCTATATAACTGTTGGTTTAGAAGAGAGTACAGCTATGAGCTCATACTCTGGGGGGGTTGTATCTGAGCTCTGGCCCAGTACCAACCCTGCTACCACCATCTCTGGGATAATTGCTTGTATGAGTAATTATAAGTGCAGGTTAATTATAGTAATTCTATAGCAGGAGAGACTGAGTTGCTACCACATACAATGTTTTCACCCACAGCTTGAGAATGGTTATGGAACCAACAAGCTGCATCAAGATCCAGCTTGACTAGATAGTTTGTTTTAGGCTGGTGTATTGCTCTGTTTCAGGTTGAGGAAGCTGACTGAAGCCCAAGCTCTTTGTTAGCTCTCAGCTGAGAGCTATTTGTAAGAATAGGGAAAGACTCTATAGCAGGCAGCGTATTAACAAGCAACTGACACTCAAGTCAGCATCTCCCAGCTTCCCCAACAGTTGGTGTACAAGTCTCTGATACATGTTGAAACTAGGAGAAAGTATTTAGTATGCATGCTTTTGGAAAAGTAATGTAGTTAAGGCAGGTTTTTGACTACTCCTTTAGCATTCCTTCAACATGTGATGGATTAACCCTTCAAACCAAGAACTGGGGTGGGGGGGGGGGGGAAGATAATACTGGTGACTCAGTTTGGAGCCCTTTATTACACCCACTCTCCTACTATCTATTGTCTAGACTTAGAGATGTTAATTCCTTAGTTTCAATTCCTACTGACCTAGAGAGCAGTAGGGCTATTAGAACAAGCTTGAGGCCATGAGAAGCAACATGTATTGGCTGCCCATCTGTGTGACTGCAAACAGCCCCTTTAACAGTAAGGTGGCCCTGGTATGACAAGCCACAAAGCAGTTTACCATTGTCAAGATACTGAAAGGATTTACAAACAATACAGCAAGTGAGTCCAAGGGCTGACTGCACATGCTCAGGTCTTAGAGATGTGGCAGTTTTACAGGAGAATATTTTAACTGAAGCCTGAACATTTGTTCTTTATGCCACTTACCAGGATTAAAAAAAAGTTACAGCAACAACTAACATCACAGGTGGTGGAAAGACTGTTCCCCTAGAACTGCAAGTGGGTGTATCAAGTTCAGAATTCACTTCGAGGGAAGCAGCCCAGCTAGGAAGATACAACACTAAGTCCTGCCACTCCAAAAAGCTGGAAGAAACAGCCAAATGTCACTCTGCCTTGTGCTGCCATGCTAGATTTTAGTATTCAGACAGATTTGGTTTAATTAAGACACATTTGTCAGGCCAAAACAATAGTTTATTTCAGTTTTTTCAGCAACATCTCAGCCATCAAAAAAATAAACTCTAACACAGATGGATGGAAGACTGTTCTACAGTGTTACTAGTGGGTTTTTGACCCCAGGGCTTTGATTGGAGTGATGTTTATTATTCATCCAATAAGTTAGGAAGCATGGAATTAAAGTGCTTTCATTTCTGAGCTGGTATGAGGTCATCAATGGACTGGCCTTTTTCAAGGCGTTTTTCCATTTCAATCAGTAGCTTCACACCATCAACCACCATCTGCACCAGCTCTACCTCAGAGAAGCCTAGCCGGTCAGCATTGGAGACATCAAACACTCCTCCAACAGCAGCAGTATCCACACCCCCTGAAGAAAGAGGAGATTCAGTTTAGATTTGTGAAGTCCTTCACATCTTGTGTACTGCTGGAGAGACCACAGCAAGAGTCCACTTGGAGCAAAAGCGTTTCCCTTGCTGGCCTGGCAACTGGGACTACTGCATTCATACCTGGTTATGGACAGGAAGGTGGATGGGCATGGCTTGAACAGAGGGATGCTTCCAGTTTGCTGCTGAGTTAGTAGTACAGTACAAGTTCTGTGACAGGACTCTCCCCCTCCCAGCTTTACCACTACGAGTGACCCTTTGCAAGTAACTCAGCCTCTGTGCCTAGGATTATCTGCCTCATTGGCATAGCATTCTACTGGACAGAAGCCAGGTAGCTTGATGCTTTTAGAGTGTTTTGATATAAGTGATGAACTGTTCTTGTGGGACCAAAAACAAAAACACACACTTTCCTTAGCCATGACTGTAGCTGTGGGCACTCACAGTGGGTAAGCTGTCTATTCCATAGGCACAAGGGGAGGATTTGGACACGGACTGTAAATGGTGCTAACTAATAGCATGCTGCAGTGCAGTTCTGTAGACCTCTATGCCATTTGCCTCCACATAGACTATTTTTTATAAGTCATCCTGGAGTGCTGTCCCTCTACTGAATGCAGAGCCATCCCTTGGGTAGGGCAAATTGGGGCAGCTGCCTTGGGCCCCTGTGCTTTGATAAAAATCAGGACTGTCCTGATATTTAGCCCTTTGTCCTGCATCCAGAGGTGAAAGTAAGCTGGTACAGTCTGGCATACTGTACAGTATGCTGTGCTGGACTGGCTTCCCTGGTGGTGATTTAAAGGGCTGGGTCTCTAGCCCTGAGGGGAGCCCTGGCCCTTTAAATCACGACCGGAGCCCCAGGGTAGTAGCAACAGGGCTGCCAGTGATTTAGAGGACCCAGAGCTCTGCCATGGGTGGCGCCCCATGCCCTTTAATTTGCCCCTGAGCTCCCAGCTGCCTCTGAACCTGGTAGCTCCAGGGTGATTTAAAGGCCCTGGGGCTCCCAGTCACAGCTGGAGCCCCAGGGCCTTTAAATCAAGATTTAAAGGCCCCACCTCTTCTGTTTGAGGCCATGCCCCTGCTCAGGACTCTGGTGTACCGGTAAGTCCTTTAAGTTACTTTCACCCCTGCCTGCATCCCAACCGATGCATGATCAGGGCACCATTTGTCCTGATATTCAGGTGAGGAGGTGGGCAGGGAGGTGAGGCTGGAGGGTGAGCGAGGTGAGGAGGTGAATGGGGAGGTGAGCAGCAGACAGGAGAGGAGGCAGGCAGAAAGGAGGAGAGTGGTGGTCAGGTGGATGTGGGGGGAAGGCATGCCAGATGGACAGGTGAGTGGGGAGGCAGGCAGGAGGTGGGGGTGGTGTTGTGAGGAAGAGGTGGTGGTGAGCAGTGGCTGGGTGGGGCAGATTGTGAGGAGACTAGTGGGGAGGCTGATTTGTCCTGGGCCCTGCACCCCTACTAGGGATGGCCCTGACTGTATGAACTGGGAACTAGTCTTCTAGACACTGCTTCTGAGTAATTCAGGCTCCAAACCTACTTGCCAATAGAATATTTAAAGGAAGTGATTAATGCAGTTCTGTGGAAAAGGACCTGGGGATTACAGTGAATGAGAAGCTGGATATGAGTCAGTGTGCCCTTGTTGCCAAGAAGGCAAACAGCATTTTGGGCTATATAAGTAGGAGCATTGCCAGCAGATCAAGGGACGTGATCATTCCCCTCTATTTGGCATTGGTGAGGCCTCATCTGGAGTACTGTGTCCAGTTTTGGGCCCCACACTACAAGGAGGATGTGGAAAAATTGGAAAGAGTCCAGCGGAGGGCAACAAAAATTATTAGGGGTCTGGAGCACATGACTTATGAGAAGAAGCTGAAGGAACTGGGATTGTCTAGTCTGCAGAAGAGAAGAACTGGGAGGAAAGGGGGATTTGATAGCTGCTTTCAGCTACCTGAAAGAGGGTTCCAAAGAGGATGGATCTAGACTGTTCTCAGTAGTAGCCCATGACAGAACAAGGAGTAATGGTCTCAAGTTGCAGTGGGGGAGGTTTAGGTTGGATATTAGGAAAAACTCTCTCACTAGGAGAGTGGTGAAGCACTGGAATGGGTTACCTAGGGAGGTGGTAGAATCTCCTTCCTTTGAGGTTTAAGGTCAGGCTTGACAAAGCCCTGGCTGGGATGATTTAGTTGGGGATTGGTCCTGCTTTGAGCAGTGGGTTGGACTAGATGACCTCCTGAGGTCCCTTCCAACCTGGATATTCTAGGATTCCATTTCTCACCAGTGCCTCGCTTCTGCAGCCTCAGCCTCTTGAGGATTTCTCCAAACTTCTCATGCTTGCCAAGGTTAGGTAGTTTGATGTGTACACCACCACGGAGACCTGTCCCAAGGTTGGATGGGCAGGTCAGGATGTAGCCAAGGTGTGGATTCCACATGAACTCATAGTTTTTGGTCTTAAAGAGAGTTTCAATCTAGAGAGAGAAGACAACAACTTTAGCGGAGAAACAGACCAGGCAGTCTCTCAAAGGTTTAAGAATTTGAGGTTTGAGGACCATTTAGTGTCTCATTAATGTATCTAGCTCCATGATTCACCGTCCCTCCCCAGATAGTAGTATGACCTGAGTTGAACAGCTGCTATCAGTGGGACCTCTGAAGCTAAAGACCCCTGGATTTAGAAGTGGGGGCAACCAGCAGGGCATCCCCCCCAAACAGATCTTTGAACTTACTTTGTTCCCCAGTGTCTGAATGAGTCTATATTTAGTGGCTTTCAGGGTAGCATCTAAGCCCAGCTGTTGACATGGGCTTGTGGGAAGAGCGTGGATATTTAGTGATGTTGCCAAGCTTGATTTAGTGGCGTGTGTTCCTCTTTGCATGGGTGGACGTGGGGAGGAAGTGCTGGCTTTACTTCCCCCTCACACTAGTGAGTTAGCCAAGGTACCTAGGGCTCCAAGTAGGTGCTTGATGTAGTGGAGAACCACTACACGTTTACGGAGCCTCAAGACATGTTCCATTATTTGTCTGTAGCCAGTGGTAGTTCATATGTTTTAATGAAAACCCATGTAAGAGGAGGAAGCCAATCAGGACATTAGAGGACCTTCCTCTAGGCTTCATAATAATAACCTACTTTGTCAGAGTAGGTGTTTGAGCCTGTACACCCCTGGAATTTATTTGTGGAAAGATACACTAAGATGCTACCAGATGCCTAAGCTACATTGTCAGATGTTTACACAAGCACAATACAGGACTTCTACTTGCACTGAGACTCCATGCCACACAGTAGCAGTACATGGCAGTATATTTTTAGAGCCTGTTTTAAGTCAGCACTCTGAGCACTGCATCAAGTCCTGCACCATTTAAGGCAAGAGCAATTCTCTTTAGGCTTCTTGTTACAAAGGTTAACTTCACCTGTGTTAGCCCAGTACAGAAGCGGGTGAACACTTCCTTCATGTTGCCACCTTTCTGCATGGAAATAACTCTAAGGTGATCTTCCTCATTGATCCAGACAAGGAAGGTCTTGTTGTCATTGTGCCTGAAAGACAGAAGCCAAACAACCCCTTTCTCCATTTGCAGTAGAGTTTTACTCACTTGGATTGCCACCTGGAAATCTAAATCAGTCCATCTCTTATTTGGACTAACCCATTGTAAAGAGTTCATGTTGTACTGAAGATATGCTTTGACTTTAGTATCATTTACTCTTACATGACAGTTACATTAGATTTAGTTTTAACTCTGAATCTGCCCTTGTAGGTTAAAGGGTCAAATCAACTCCATATAGAGACCTTCCCAAAACATCAAAGGAAGATGCAATTCAGCTTTTTCTGCCCTTAACATCTGAAGAATGGTTATTTGACTCCTCCACCCTGCTTAGACATGACCTAAGTCTTAGACTATAGCCATCAAGATGTGCACATCCTGTGCACCCTTTCCTATGATCTTATTGCTCAACCTTGATGCCATGTCAGGTCTTAAATTAATTTGCAAGTCCCCTGGGACAGAGATTCAGTCCCTTTGTTCTATAAGGAGTCACTGTCAGGCAGCGTAAGGGGTGAAATACATTAGCAAATATTCCTGCTAGGGCAGCAGTCTGCACCTTCTATCTCACACCATCTATGGTATGCAAGGAAACATGAGGTGCAACCTAACTGACTTTGACAAGACAGTTAAGTTACCTTACATGCAGCAAGGACTCGCATGTGGAGTAGATTTAAGAAACAAATTTTGGATACTAATTTTAAGCTGCAGTTTCGAAGGAAGAATGCTGCAAGCCTGGTGACCCATTGGTCCATCTGCCCTTGCCTTTGGATTTTAGTTGCTGCTGCCAGATTAAAAAAAAAAAAAAAAAAAAAAAAAAAAATCTATATTGCAGTACTGATAAGCTAGTCCTCGACAGCAATCAAGTTGGGTACTGAATTGGTTAGCTGTCAAGATGAAGGTTACATAGCGTGTTAAAAGCTTCCATTTAATCAGAGACTAAGGTTTTTAGAGTCATGGCTCAGTCGACAAAGCTATCTAGTGTTATCTCTTGCAGGCAGGTGATGAGTGTTCTCTTGGAAAGGTGACCTACAAATGCGTTCAAGATCCCACTGTTGCATAAGACTGGAGGAATTCTACTGAGTGTAGCAAGAAGCTTTTAGTGACTCTTGTTGACCTGGGAACATTTGCAGGAGTTCAACCTTCAGTGTAGAGGAGAACAAGATACTTAAAATGTTCTTGTGAAAGCTTTTCTTCCACTAGTTGGTTGGGTGTTAGAGGTCTGACAAGTTAACTCCTTCCCTTTACTTGTTCCTGTGTCAAGGCATACTGCTAGCTTTCTAGACAGAAAAGTGAAGGCCTGATGTTTCCAATGCAAAAAAAGCCACGTAAGAGGCCAAGTCTTCTCTTCACCATAAGCAGAAAGACTGACACTAGTCCCCTTTTAGGTTTGCTTTGATTATATTGCTGCAGAAGGCATTGCTTTTCCTGCCTTGTGTTTTCAGTGAAGCCATTTTTACTGCAGTTATTTTTTTCAATTCCAAAAAGCTAGATTGCGTTAGTCATCATAGTGACAATGCCACTAGTTCACCATTAATGGATTTTAAGCTGCCTCCCTGCTCCCTTAAATGAATTATTTCTGCAGTGGAGCAATTCTTATATCCCCAGTAAAGAGGCTGAGAGCAACAGCCATACCAATGGGGGTGAACTTAAAGTTTGAGGGCTTTTTAAATTTTAGCTTTATGGGCTTGATCTTGTGGCCCACTGAAGCAGATATTAAAGCTCACATTTAAGTCAGAGCAGATTCAAATACCCCTTTAAAAGCAAAGACAATATGCAAGTTTCTGCCAAGTGAACACTGTTTCATTCAGCTAGATTATTCAGAACCACAGATTTCTGCCTGGTACCCACTGCAGACATTTTTAAAGGATTCTGGTTTCCATTGCATATACTCACCAAATGCCTCTGCCATCAGGCCAGTCTCGTGCCATTCCAGAAGCCAACAGGAGAGGAGAAACTGGTTTATCAAATAGGAAGTGATCATCGATCAGCTGCTGCTGCTCTGCATCAGTCATGTTTTTCAAAGCATAGTACTTTCCATTAAGGTCACCTTCCAGGCTAGCCAGGGCTGAAAGCAAGATTCATGTTTAGGACACAAACAGGATGCTAGGTGGTATTTTGATACAGTCCCAGCAATTGAGAGGCTAGACACACAAGCCTGGTGGCATTTCTGAAATGGATCTGTTTTGTTTCCTTCCTCCCCTTACTGTCAGGGACCATGCAGTGTTTGGCTCTTTCACCTTTGAAGGAACTATCAGGCTGCTGCACATTGTTGGGAGTTACTGTAGCCTTTATATCTTTAAAAGGGCATTTGTTTTCTTATGAGCTATGCAACTAGGGTTATTTAATAGGACCTATATTGCTAGCAGGAAGTGGTATTAGCTATGAATAAGCAAGGCCACTCCAGTCATTTAGAGGTTAGAGTAATATTACTCTCTGTATTGAAGAGTCCTGAGCAGAGTGGTCTCAGTACGAGGACAGCATTGCCACTGTACAAGACAATCTCCTAAAATACATCCCATTGAAACCTACAGCCCACTCCCACAGTGTCATCCTAGTGGAAAGCTAGGTGGCAAGAGCTGTAGTTAAGACCATGAGTGTTGCAATACATCACTGGATTTGAAAAGTCTAACACCTGCTCTAGTTGAATGCATGCTCACTTGTTATCCCACACAGCCAGGAAGGCCATCAAGGTCAGAAACTCATTACTTAATACAATCCAATTGCCCTCTACTGGCTTCCAATTCACTTCCAGTTGAGAAATAAGCTCTAGTTATTAGGTTAGACATCCAGCTACATGTGATAATTTGTCAGATTCCTAATTCTGCATTTGGTGCCCTAATATTTGAAATTTTTGAAGTTGAGGAGGTAAGCAAAAATATTCTACCTCCTCAATTGTTAGCCTCAGTTTGACACACATCGAAAGCCAGTCCATAATAACTGAACTTTCATTTTACCTTCAACAGAAAGCTTCTCGATAGCCCGTCTCTCTCCTCTGCTACAATGAGGGGGAAGACAGAATCCACGGATGCTCCTACCAGTTCTGACACGGGAACTTAGCACATAGCTGGGGTCCAAGTCATCACCACCCTATAAGAGATTGAGAAGTGCAACATGCCATCAAGTTCTACCCTGAATTATGCACAGCCCCTATTGGTTTCAGAGCATGATTTGACCCCAAAGCCTTCAATATTTGCGTAGGCTTTAGCATTAACTCAAACACAAGACATCATGTTACTACTTCATATTTTTAAGTGGATAAGCTAGTGTACTGCATGCATACAATCCCCTTGCGTCAGTGCTCTCAATACATTAGAGCTGCTTTCTTTTACTAATAGTTGGAAAAGATCAACTCATTAACAGAAGTTTAGATCTGTATTTGTCTCTACCCAAGTTTAGGGTTTTATTTCCCCTCCAGAAGTGGGCTGTAAATAAGGCAGCTCCTTGTTGTGTTTAGGTGCTAGTCAACTCTTGTAGGTAGCAAACAGAGTTATGAACTCAGGTTGCTACAGTTAAGAGTCTTCCCATTCAACTTTAAGAATCTACTTTGGCTACAGATCGTTCACACATGTTGTTAGGGATTCCCAGTAGTTTAATATTTCTGGAACAATTGGAAAGATCCTGAACTCAAACTACATAGTAGTGACTTCAACAGGTCAAGTCGTTTGTAAGATCCACTTGTGTACCAGAACCCAGCCTAGAGTTATCCTTAAGGATCCTGCAGGGTGAGACAGGGCTGCCCCAGAAGTCAAGTACAAATGTGGATGTTGAAGCTCACAGCGTTGAGAAAGCTGTGACTGTTCCACTAGAGCAGAGGGGACTAAGGGCTTGTCTACACTACCCGCCGGATTGGCAGGCAGCAATCAATCCAGCAGGGAGGGGGAAGTGGGGGGGAAGGTGTCGATTTATCACATCTAGTATAAATGTGATAATCGACCGCTGAGAGGTCTTCCATCGACTCTGGTACTCCACCAGGGCGAGAGGCGCAGGCAGAGTCAACGGGAGAGCGTCAGCTGTCAACTTACCACAGTAAGTAAATCTAAGTATGTCAACTTCAGCTACGCGATTCACATAGCTGAAATTGCATATCTTAGATCGACCCCACGCAGCAGTGTAGGCAAGCCCCAAGTCACAGCAGTATCTCAGGTCAGATAGGACAGGAGTAGTCATTCAAAAGTGGTTCCACCCAGCCTGTGCTGAAGAGTCCTTACTGAGAGACAGGCTCCAGAGAGCAATAGGATAGGAATACAGATTCTAACAGGTGGTCACACAAGTCACAGGAACAGATTCTGAATGACAGGGACAAGCAACTACACTTAGTTTTGCCCAGGTTTTTCTATACTTTTGTCAGATGTCTGACCACTGCTGATGAAAGACTCTATACCTGTAGGTGATCAGGATTCAAATCAGTCTTGTGTTGGTCACTTGGTTTGTAGCCTCCATGTCGGTCCTTGATAATTGGGTCAAGGAGATCCTTAAACACTTCATAAGATTCTTCATCACCAGCTACACATCCTACTGTCATAATGAAGGGATGGCCTGGAGTGGTAATAGAATTGTAAGAACCAGATTTGGGTGACGTTTGACTGTATCCCGGAACAGCATTAACCAGATAAATTTGTCCTTATAATGGTAGGTCTAGTCACTTAGGAATACATTCCTACACATACACACAAGACAAGAACCAGTTGAAGACAAATCTTAGACACTTTACATTTCATTAGCTGGATGAAATGTAAAGTTACTGAAAACCTATAACTGTTGCCAATAAGCTACGTTTGGACAAGATTTTTGTCCATGGTCAATTTTACTAGCTATAGTTTAATCAGATATTTTATGCTCAGGCAGCTCAGATATTGCATCCATTATAGTACGCTGGGCTTGGACTTCATGGACAACTTGATTTTTGGTTCAGACTGCTACTGATGGAGTTGCATTGCTCACAAGAGTCAACTCCACAAACTTAGTCAGCATACGCATGACTGATTTCAGCTGGTTCACATATAATATTCTCAATGCATTTTACCAGGATTATCAACCCCAGTCTGAATGACATCATCCAGGGTGAAGCCACTGGGTGTAACTCTGTCTCTCAGTTTCTTGTACAAGTCCAGGGTTAACACCTTGGCCATGTGGTTGTTGTGGGCGCTCAGGTCCGGGTACTCCTCATCAGAAGGCAGTCTCTGATTATTTAGTTGGGCCATTTTGATATTGCTAGAGTAAAAATAAATACTGGAATGTTAACACATTAATCAATCTGCTCCCCCTTTTTTTAAAAGAAGTGCCACAGAACTTCACATAGCCAGTTTGGAATAGGAAAGATCAGAGCAGCCAGGTAGGCCCTCAGAATGTCAAATTTTTAGTCATGGTGTTTGTAACTAAGTTACACTTTTAGTCAGATTTTGTTTCAGATCAAAGCATTTAGCAGAGAAGTTACATAATTTGAGTGTTTGGTCTGTCAGAACACTGCATGCATTTATAGTGTTCTCTGCATTGCTCAATGGGAGAAGGCCACCTTTAATCCTTAGTGGGCAGTGCTTTTGGGCCAGGACTCGCTGCTTGAGAGATTTTCACAGCTCAAGGAACCTGGGTGCTGTTATCAAGACACACTTCCTGTAATGAGGGAGAACAGATGTTTGTGGATCAAGAGGCTCGGTCCTTTACCTGGGTTGTCAACCCCAGTTTGAATGACATCATCCAGGGTAAATCCACTGGAAGTCTGTTTGTCCCTCAACTTCTTGTACAGGTCCAGGGTCAGCACCTTGGCCATGTGATTGTTGTGAACACTCAGGTCTGGGAACTCATCCGTAGCAGAGTACTTCATCTTCAGGAGGTTGTGGCTGTTTGAGAATGGCATGACTGACGCCTGACTGCAAGGTGCTAGGGGAGAAGAAAGGGGAAACCTCACCTTCAGTGCTTGGCACGCCCTTCCAGGCAGCCGCTGGAAGGACGCCATGGCCTGCACCAAGGTCACCTTGGCATGTACTCCACCTGCTTGCAGCCCAGTTAACTGCCTGGCCTCTAAGGCGCCTTCCACGGCCTCCTAACAAGGGCACCCTGTGGGCAGGGCTACCCCCTTCTCCCCACAGGGAGGGTGCAGAGCCAGGGGTGGGGGACTTGCCCTAGTCTGGGGAAGGGGGGCCAGGTCTCCCCCACAGGGGCTGTATAGGCAGTGCCCAGCCCCGCTGCGGAGAGCTCTCTCCCCGGCCCTACCCCAGCGGGGCCCCTTCAGGGGAGGGGGAACCCGCCTTAGCCCCAGAGCCGCGTGGCCGAGCTGCCCCCCCCCCCCCAGCAGAGGTGCCGGGCTCAGCAGCGGCCACCCAGCGGCCGCTCCTTGAGCTCAAGGCACCGGGCCACCTCCAGGCAGGGGGCGCAGCCGCGAGCTCGGGGCTGCAGCTTTTCTAGGCAGGAGAGCTGCGGCGCACCCGGCCCGGCCGCGTTACCTCCCTCCGGCACCGGGCGCTCGGGAGGGCGATGCTGCACCTGCCATGCAACCTGCCTGCGCCGAGAGGCAGTGGGAAGCGCACAGCAGCCGTTCCCCAGGACCCAGCACCGGCGGGGAGGGTGCAGTGCAGTACAATGCAAGCGCTCCCCCCCCCCCCCCGGGCTAGAAGAGGGAACGCAATGCAGCCCCTCTCCCCAGGCTCAGCAGCCGGGGCCAGAAGGACGATGCAATCTCGCCCCACCTGCAGGGGGGAGAGAGGGGAACGCAACACCCCGGCAACCACCGCGGGGAGCCGGGACCCAGCTGCAACCGCAATCAAATCCCGCAGGGAGCGTCCGGCTGCAGCAGATTGCCTGGGCCAGCCAGCGCCGGAGGGGAGAAGGTGAGGACCGGGGAAAAAGAAATTCCTCCGGCTTCCCCAAGCCTGGGGGGGCAAAGATCCCCAACACCCAGCGCAAGCGAGCCCGACCCTCTCCAATCCCTGCGGGAGCCCCGGCTGGGGAGAGCTCGCCCATCCCAAAAGCACTGTCTACCCACTTTGGGGAGCGGGTTAAACAATCCCCTACCCCAAGCCATTATGTAACAAAGGCCTCCCTTCGGGTCACCCGAGTGGGGGTGAATCTATGTAAATACCCTGCTAAATAGCGGCTTAGCCTGGCTTTAAAGTTAGAGCCGATCCAGTTTAACAAACCCTCCAGTGCCTGCATCGGGTTAGGTTTGGTTTTTCCTTGGTTATATTCTGGGCGTCCATATTATAATCTGTTTCCATCTCTCCCTTTATCTATAAGCCCCCCCCCCGCCTCCCCTCCTTTTTTCAGGTCCGGAGACACATTCCGGACCCTTTGGTAGCTAGCACTAACAAACAATACATTCAGCTGCAATACAATATTGACCCATTGGATTACAATTTCAGGGGGTTTTTTTGGGCGGGGGGGGGTTGCCTCGAAATAGTTGTATTAAATCAAACTGTCTAAAACGGGCCAAATAGATCATCCTCCCATTTTAGTATTGCCAGTCAGCTCCCCCAGCACTTACCGGGTACCACAGAAAAGGAAACCGCCCTTGTTCTTGCTCTTACACCCCCAAAGCTGTCACAGGGAGACCTATATGAAGTGGAGTCTCACCCCCACAGCCTCACCAGTTTTATATACAGCAGGAGCTGGCCTCCCATTGGCTGGTATTTATATTCCATTCATTCCACTGGAAGATTGTAAAAGGGAGGGGCGAGGTCCCTTAGTCTATTATAACCTATTGTTGCTTCCATTTTGCCAGGCCTCTTAGTCTCAGGGAGATGCTGGCTGTCTCCAGTTTCTCTGTGTTAGCCTGAGCCTACAACTTTCCTTCCAGGCGATCTGAAAATGTGAGGTTTTTTGGCTCAATGGCATCTAGTTGCTCTGGTAAAATGCAAATACTGTATTAATGCACACCCACTTTCCATTATTACAGTGTTTCCCAGCACTATTAGACCCACACAGCTTTTTTGCCATTCAGACTTGCTGCCTTTAGTAAATATTTAACAATGACTATAATAATCTGATGTAATAAAAGTACGGTCTTTGTGATGTTAGGATCAGCCTGACCTAAGAATCATGTGAGTGATTAACTGCCTCTGAGTTCACTGGTTAGAAACTATGATAAGAATAATGGCTGACGATCTAGTACCTATTCTCAGCCTCCTTGAAATATTAAAATAGTGAGTTTGTCTCACAGTTTAATTTGAAGGAAAGCATACTTGATTAATCAAGTACACCAAGCCTCTTATTTTACTGGGTGCAAAAAAAAGAGGGGGGTAGGTAGGGGGGAAGCTGCATTAGAGAGTTGAAAACAGAAATTAAAAGACTAAATCCTGCTCACTTTACTCATGAAAGTAGTGCTGTTAACTTTAATGGGATTACTCAGGTGAGCACAACAAGCAGGATTTGGCCTAAAGTTAGATGCTACTGAGGCTAAGGAAAAAGCAAAGTTAATGACTTTACTTTCAACCTGATACTGTTACACTTTATATTTCTTTCTGAAACATAGTTATTACAGTAGGCCTTACATTTGTCTGAGTGGAACAGGGGATTATACATTTATATAGGCTCAAATAAGAGGGCTTTTATTTTAATGTAAGTTATAACTGTCATGGGATATAAACCCAAGTTCCTCTCCCAATTCCTACTCCTACCATCATTATCCAAATTCAGGTAAAGGAAGAGTCAAAGTATTGTAAATAAAAAGTATTTGGGATAAGGAATGAACGTAGAACATGACTATAAAATAAAAACTCAGACCACTACAAACAAAATTGCATTATGTTTGGCACGGACGATATCTGAATTAATCAGGATCTATCTGATATTCAGAGGTGCTGAGCACACAGAACTCCTGCTGAAGTCATTGGGGGCTGCCAGTCTTCGGGCAGGCCCTTTGTCTCCGGGAACAAAGAAAAATCCTCTCAATATCCTTTCTATCTTTCAAACCATATTAAATCTCCTCCAAACTTTCTAAAGCCCCCATCTGTATGTACCAGTCAGGTGTGTTCACAGTTTGCACAGACTTCTAGTGCACAAGTCTTATCTCAATTATACTAGCATCAATTGGCAGTGATGACAGTAAGTTACACTATGGTAAAATGAATGTAAGTGCAAAATCAGAGCCATAGTCCTTGAAATAATACATTTGGCTATGGATGCTCTTAGTAACAACTTCTGTAATTTTGTCAAAGTTATTATGTCCCAATGTCATGTACAATTCGGATTCTGGATCATTTGGTGCAAAGTGCCAAGAACATGTTTGGTGCTATATTAATAATAATAAATATAAAGAATAATACACCAGTAATTTAATATTGTATTTCTGTGGTCTCTGATTTCTTCCCAGAATTGTTATGCACTCTTCTCCTCTGGTAACAGCTCCAGCTGTGATAATTCTCTTTAATTCCAGCCTTATGCATCCCACTGGGCATCCATTATGTTACAAAGGTCAGTTTTAGGTTATTCACGGATAAGGTCACATGATCTTCATTGCATCATTGCTAACCCTATTTTTCATTTTCAGCAAGAATTTTATAACTCTTTCATTCAATCTGCTGTTGCTTGGCTTCACTCCCTGTTTCCACACCAACAATGGAAAAACATCAACATATACAGGTCCCTTTGGTGGGCTCTGTATATGTTGATGTTTTTCCACCAAATGAACACTTAGGCAAGAAATCATCCTTTATTATACCCATTTTTAGATAAGCAAATTGTGGCATAGAGAGGTTAACTTGCTCAATGTCATGCAGCTTCTCAGTGCAGAGCTAGAAGACCTGATTCCAAGGCCCCTGCTCTAATCACTAGACACACTCTTTCCCTTCCAATATTCTAGAAGCAGGAATATCACTATTATTATAATTATTATTTATTATTATTTTATATTCCATCAGAGCCCTTGATCTGCTAAGCATCATCAACACACAGGGAGAGAGACGATCCCTGCCCTACAAAGCTTTCATCTGAAGAAGACAAGCAACATGCAAAAGGTGGGGGAGAAGGAGTCAAACTATGTACAATTCATATGTATAATAAATACATATGAACTGTACCCAATAGTCCCTCATTCTGTCCTTCATTATTTGGCAAATTTCTTGTAGTCAATATGACAGAAGTGGTCCCGTCTGACTTAGCTATCTTTGGATCACCTAGAATTTTGAGATTTGCTGAGAATTTTGCCTACATTGGATCCATAGTCTTTCTGTTACGTCAACCCCCCCGCCCTCCCCAGACGTCCCCAGTGGCTTAATTGTAAGTGTTGTTCAGTAGACTAAAGCTAATGCGTCAACAGACAGTGACTGACCATTATATCTAGTTCATCTGCTGAAAAACAATATTTTCTTCAGGTAAGCCCGTATTTGCTTATCCAGCTGCAATAATGGCAGCATTATATTGCCTTATATAATGGAGTAATTAACGTCCTGATGCTTGCTGATTTATACAGTAGGTTGCAGTAATGCAGCCCAAGATGGAGATGTGGGGTAATGATCCCAGATATTTCAATGTTGAGCTTTAGATGGTTGAGAATTTAAGGGAAGTCAGACACAGGCCGCACAGTGAACTTCCTAAGTGGCTTAATTAGAAAAGTTGTCTGTATATGAGTTCAAAAGGAGATGCATGTTACACATCTTCTGAAATGACCCAGGTAAACCTAAGATGAGTCTGGAGAATTACAGGGTAAACATTTCCTTGAGCATTCAGAAGAACATCCAGAACAGAGGAGACAGCCATAGATGGTGAACTACCATCCCCAACAGTTTTGTGTCCAATTCCTGAGCTGGCAAGCTGGGTTATAAATTGCCATAAAACAGTACTTTGAAAACAAGCCAGAATGTATGTGGATCAATATACTGGAAGGATTTGGCTGTTGCTGCATTTGTTTAACTTAACTTCTCTTCCCACACAAATGGAGGATAAATTTATCTTAACCATTAAATATACCTGCCTGACTATCACATTTGGCATGTTTATTGGCAATTTGTTTCAAATGTTTTGTCATCTTTGGCCCATTCATGCGAAGAGCTGAGCACCTCCTGTGAGTTGCTGAGCATTAACAGCTCTCATTGAAGTTAAAGGTAGCTCGGGGCTGGCAATTCCCTTGCTGGATCAATTCTTCGAACAACCACCTTTTCCCAGAATGCCATTACTCCAAAATAGTTACGCAATGTGGTAGGTGCAGACATACAGCCATATGGTTGTAAGGCAGAAAGGCTGCAGGATATCTGGGGTAACACAATCTAAGAAACTGCATTTGTTATGTCCTGGTCAGAGGAGGGTGTAACAAACTGGTTAAAAAACAGTTGTATTTGAACAGGCATAGTTGGCTCAAGAGGTAAACCAGACAACTGCTCCTGCTCCTGCTGACGGCAACGGTAAAGCTCCCATTGATTTAAAGGGGAAAAGGGTGGAGGTTCATCAGTTCTTTCCCATAGACAGAGTTTCCATCCGAGTTTGCACTGATCATGATTTCATTAGGTTTCAGGTCCACCCGCAGTCCTTGATCCTTTTACTTAATGCCCAATTCTCTGCTCATTGCTTCAAAATGTTATTGCATTAGATACCTACAAGATTTTTTGCCTTAATTATTGTGTATTATAAATTATTAGTTAATGAAGAAAAATGTATAGGATTATCTGCCTTGTCAGCATAGACAAGAATCTACAACTCCAAGCCCTGGTCTACACTACGGGGTGAGGTCGAATTTAGCCGCGTTAGGTCGATTTAAAAATGAATGCATCTACACAACCAACCCCGTTCCATTGACCTAAAGGGCTCTTAAAATCAGCTTCTGTACTCCTCCCTGGCGAGGGGAGTAGCACTAAAATCACCCTTGTTGGGTCAAATTTGGGGTAGTGCAGATGCAATTTGACGGTATTGGCCTCCGGAAGCTATCCCAGAGTGCTCTAATGTGACCACTCTGGACAGCACTTTGAACTCCGATGCACTAGCCAGGTACACAGAAAAAGCCCCGGGAAATTTTGAATTTCATTTCCTGTTTGGTCAGCCTGGTGAGCTCAGCAGCACCGGTGACCATGCAGTCCCCCCCAGAATCGCAAACGAGCTCCAGCATGGAGTAAAAGGGGGACACTAGATCTGATTGCTGTATGGGGAGAAGAATCTGTGCAGGCCAAAATCCGATTAAAAAGAAGAAATGCTAATATATATGCCAAAATCGCACAGGGCATGGTGGAGAGAGACTACAACAGGGACACACAGGAGTGCCGCGTGAAAGTCAAGGAGTTCAGGCAAGCCTACCAAAAGACAAAGGAGGCAAACGGTTGCTCCGGGTCACAGCCCCATACATGCCACTTCTATGATCAGCTGCATGACATTCTAGGCAGGGACCCTACTACTACCGTACCACTGTCCGTGAACACCTGCAAAAGGCTTACCATGGCTGCCTGAAAACCGAATTCTGTTGCCCAGCCATTTGTGATGTGTCACCATACTGGGAGGTACTCAATATAAAAGGCAAAATGTGACCTTGTACATAAAGCACATGTGCTGTCTGCTGTGAATTGCTTGATTCACTGTGGAAGAGCCTCCCTTTTGTTCTCAGAAATGTATCATCTTAAATTTTACTCTCCCTTTTTATCTCCCCCCAGGTGCAAATGTTTCTATACTCCCCCTATCATCTCCATCCGTGAGGTTATCACAGATTAGAAGGCAAAAAAAAAAGCACTTATGATAACATGTTTTCTGAGATCATGCAGTCCTCCCTCACTGATCGGGCTTAATGCATGGAGGCATTCAGTGGCAGAGGCCAGGAAACACTAAGTGAGCATGAAGAGCAGAGGCAGGAGGTGATGCTGAGGCTAATGCGGGAGCAAACGGACATGATGAAGTGTCTGTTGGAGCTGCAGGAAAGCCAACAAGAGCACAGACCCCCCCGCTGCATCCATTGTATAACCGCCTGCCCTCCTCCCCAAGTTCCATATCCTCCTCACCCAGATGCCCAAGAACGCAGGGAGGGGGGAAGGCTCTGGGCACTCAGCCACTCCACTCCAGAGGATGGCCCAAGCAACAGAAGGCTGTCATTCAAACAGTTTTGATTTGTAGTGTGGCTGCAATAAGGAATGTGGCCTTCTCCTTCCCTCCTCCCGCACCCCACCCCACCCAGGCTACCTTGTCAGTTATCTCACTTTTTTTTAATTAATAAAGAAAGAATGCATGGTTTCAAAACAATAGTTACTTTATTTCCTTTGCCAGCTGTGATCGAAGTGGGGAGGGTGGTTGGCTAACAGGGAATTAAAATCAACAAAGGGGGAGGATTTGAAGCAAGAAGAAACACACACAGCTGTCACACCGTAGCCTGGCCGGTCATGAAACTGGTTTTCAAAGCCTCCCTGATGCGCAGCACACCAAGCTGTGCTCTTCTAATCGCCCTGGTGTCTGGCTGCTCAAAATCGGCCACCAGGCGATTTGCCACAACTTCCCACCCGCCAAAAAACGTCTCCCCCTTACTCTCACAGATATTATGGAGCACACAGCAAGCAGCAATATCAATGGGAATGTTGGTTGCGCTGAGGTCTAATCTAGTCAGCAAACAGCGCCAGCGGCCTTTAAACATCCAAAGGCACATTCTACCACCATTCTGCACTTGCTCAGCCTGCAGTTGAACTGCTCCTTACTACTGTCCAGGCTTCCTGTGTACGACTTCATGAACCATGGGAGCAAGGGGTAGGATGGGTCCCCAAGAATTACTATTGGCATTTCAACATCCCCAATGGTAATTTTCTGGTCTGGGAAGTAAGTCCCTTCTTGCAACTGCTCAAACAGCCAGGAGTTCCTAAAGATGCGAGCGTCATGCACCTTTCCCGGACATCCCACGCTGATGTCAGTGAAACATCCCTTGTGATCCACCAGTGCTTCCAGCACCATTGAGAAGTACCCCTTGCGGTTTATATACTGGTTGGCAAGGTGGTCCGGTGCCAAGACAGGGATATGTGTTCCATCTGTCTCCCCATCACAGTTAGGGAACCCCATTGCAGCAAAGCCATCCAGTATGACCTGCACATTTCCCAGAATCACTACCCTTGATAGCACAACGTCAGTGATTGCATTTGCTACTTGGATCACAGCAGTCCCCACAGTAGACTTGCTCACTCCAAATTGATTCCGAACTGACAGGTAACAGTCAGGCTTTGCAAGCTTCCACAGGGCTATAGCCGCTCGCTTCTCAGCTGTCAGGGCAGCTCTCATCTTGGTATTCCTGCGCTTGAGGGTGGGGGAAAGCAAGTCACAAAGTTCAAGGAAAGTGGTCTTACACATGCGAAAGTTTTGCAGCCACTGTGAATCATCCCATACCTGCAACACTATGTGGTCCCACCAGTCTGTGCTTGTTTGCTGGGCCCAGAATCGACGTTCCACTGTATCAACCAGCCCCACTGCCACCATGATGTCCCAATTGCCACAGCCCATGCTTTCAGGAACATCTGTGTCCATGTCCTCATCACAATCATCCTTGTGCTAGCTCTCTTAGCCCAGTTCTGCACATACTCCAGGATAATGCACGAGGTGTTTACAATGCTCACAACAGCAGCGGTGAGCTGAGCGGGCTCCATGCTTGCCATGGTATGGCATCTGCATGGGTAACCCAGGGAAAAAGGCGCAAAATGATTGTCTGCCATTGCTTTCACGGAGGGAGGGGCGACTGATGACATGTACCCTAAACCACCCTCAACAATGTTTTTGCTCCATCAGGCATTGGGAGCTTAACCCAGAATTCCAATGGGCAGTGGAGATTGCGGGAACTGTGGGATAGCTACTCACAGTGCACCGCTCCAGAAGTCGATGCTAGCCACAGTATTGTGGACACACTCCGCCGACTTAATGCGCTTAGTGGGGACATACACAATCGATTGTATAAAATCGATTTCTAAAAATCGACATGTATAAAATCAACCTAATTTTGTAGTGTAGACATACCCCAAGATGGCTCAAGTGCTTTCTATTTGTGTGTACCCTTCCCATTCAAGGTCTCTGGGGCTCCTTTGCAAACAGAAAATGAAGTATTCTTCTACTCTTTCCTCTCTACAGAGAAATTTCCCATTGCCACAGGCCCATGTATAGGTCTACACCAGTGATCTTCAAACTTTTTCCATCACCCCCCCTCTTTATCCATAATGAAACCTGTCCATGCCCCCAGAAGAAGCACAGTCAGGAGGCATGGCTGGGAGCAGGACCAGAGCCATGGGCCGGGTCCAGAATGTGGCTGGGGTCAGGAGCCAGGGCTGGGAGTGGGGTCATGGCTGGGGCCTGTGTGCTGTGATTGGGGCCGGGAGACAAGGCTGTGGCCAGAGCTGCAGCTGAAGGCAGGGCGGGAGCGGAACGGGGACAGAGCGAGGCTAGGTGGCACTCCCTCCCTGCCCCAATGGGGACCGGCCTGGGTCCCGCTGTGCCCTCCCCAAATATTCCTCCATGCTCCCCTGTGGGGCGTGCCCCACAGTTTGGAGACCACTGGTCTACACACTATTTAAACCTTTAACATGCAATTTAGGTGATGGTGAGAGTTTATCACTCTTGGTCTTTAGAACATTGATTCTATTTCTCCTGAATTAATGTCTTTTTTCCCTATAGCCTATGTAATGGCTAGTTGTCATCAGCTCTTTCCCAGAATTAGATCCTTTGTATAATAGCAATGTATTCTAGAGAACTTATTTCTGAATTCTGCCTATTTTCCTCAATAGTTAGCATGAAATCTTGATCCCATTGAAGTCAATAGCAAAACTCGAATGACTTCAGTGGGCTGAGGATTTCATCCATAAAGTTTAAGATTGTGCCGGTGCATCCTTACTCTTAAAAAACACCACCAAGACAAAAATCGTATATTTTTTAAAAAGTCTTTAAGTTATTATTACCAGCTCAGATTATTGGTAATAACAACAATCTTTATAATGGGCTCCATAGAAAAGCAATTTACAAAGGAGGTAAGTATCATTATTAATATTGAAAGAATAAGTCACTGAGGCTCTGTGTGGGTGCAGGAAGCTGCCTGCAC
Source organism: Lepidochelys olivacea (assembly GCF_965140295.1). Taxonomy (NCBI): domain Eukaryota; kingdom Metazoa; phylum Chordata; order Testudines; family Cheloniidae; genus Lepidochelys; species Lepidochelys olivacea. The sequence continues at coordinate 109,228,991 of NC_140416.1, forward strand.
AGAGCTCAGTGTGGGATCAGAATCCTGTTGCATTTCATGGGCCTACCAGAATGAAAACAAACTAGGCAAATTCACTTTCATGCACTAGCAAAATGTTGCAAAAGCCTGTTGATTTTTTTTTTATTTCAGGAAAAAATGATATTACTAATAAGTTTAGTAAAATCTGTTCTTTTAATACAGCCACTACATTTTGGACCCAGACTACTTCAGTGTTCTTTCATTCAATGTCCTCTAAAGTCTCATTGAAACACAATGCAAAGTCCTTCATCAGCACAGGGAGATACTATTAAATACGCCCTTTCAAGGGATCCAGAATGAGCCCGTTCCCTCTTCCTCCAGTTGAGCAAGAGTGGGCAGATTAGATCTGAACACACAGCCAACTCCGGTGAGTTCATCCCTGTGGCTCTTGGTTTAGGGGGCGGGGTGCGTAAGGGACAGACCCCTGCAATGACAGCTCAGGCTCTGATGTGAGTGAGACTCCCAGGACCAGGGCTTAATTGGTAATGAAAGAGGAACCAGGGCTCAAGCAATTTTCTTTTACTTTAAGAACTTACATGGCAAACCCGGTGGGGGGGGGGGGGCTATGAACTGCTAAGCCTAGAAGTGCCGGGGCTCAGCCCGCCCACAATTTAAGCCCTGCTGAGGACTGATCCTCCCCGAGACAAGCCCACCGCAGAAACCTCCTGCTGATAGGAGAGCTTTAAAAATGCGCCTTACAGGGAATCCAGAATGGGGGAGTCTCCCCCGTCCCGGCCAGGAGCTGGGGGGGGGGCACTCGGGCTGCTCCCTGGGGCGGGGCTCTCCCCAGTCCCCGGGTCCCCACGTGCCGGGAGCGGGGTCCGGAATCGCAGCGCTGCCGGGGAGGTGGCAGGGGGCCGGGCTCCCCGCACTGACTCTGCGCCCGGCGGGGTTGCTGGGCCGGCAGGTGCCAGCTCGCTCCGGCGCAGAGGGCTCATGGGGAGGGAGGGAAGCGGAGCGTCAGCAGCCTGCGACCAGGGCGGAAGGAGGAAGCGGGGGTTTGAGCACCACGTGTGTGAGCCGAGCCGGGGCCGGTGGCTCCTTTAATGTCCCCGCCCGGAGCGGGAAGCCCAGGCAGGTAAAGGCACCGGGTGGGGCGGCTGCGGCTGGGGGAGGTGGGTGTTGTGTTACCCACTGGCCTAGGCTGGGGGACTCTGGCACCTGGAGAGGGGCGGGCACCCTGCGGCAGGGAAGGAGCCTGGGCCATGGGGGGAAGGAAGGGGCTGGGAGACTGTGAGGCCAGCTCTGGGTCATCTGTCCCCCTGCTCGCCCCACCCTCGAGTCTCCCCGCTTGAGTGGCCAATGTTAGCTTGACCCGAGCTGCCTTGAAGCATGTCACTGCGGTGTCGTCGCGAGCTGGACCCTTCGCAGCTTAATGCTGCTGCTTTCTAATCCCTACAGCATCTTCCTGCCTCCCCTCCCCGCCTCCTTTATTTGAGCGTCTAATTCTAAGGCTAGTAAATAGAGAATCAAGTTAACTAACTCTAAAGTGGCCTTAAAGCAGCCATTAGGTTTTCAAAACTGCTCTTAGCTAATTTGCCTCTAGATTCTAGCAGCTGAGTTTTTGTGTTTATAAAAAGTAAGTAGATAAAGCAGTTCTTCCTCTAGGGCTCTGTTCAGGAGTCAAAGATTTCCTTTGCTTACAGGCCAAGGAGGATGATTATAATAAACGCTATAGCTGATAGCCAAATATTGGATCTCGTGGCCCGCATATTTTATAGGAGTGTTTGTAAAAGAATGCTGTGTTTCAAACCCAGATGAGGGACTATGCAAGGCACCATAAATGTTATGCCTTACTTCTCTTTGTTGCTCCTGGTTTGTGCACCAGATTTCTGTTTTTATAAGGGGGAGTCTCTATTTTATATTGCACAATTTAACCCTTCAGTAATGTTTAAACAGCTACTTTTCCCCAGTCTGCAGCTGGAGATACAAAGTCTGTTTGGGAAAGAACTTCTTGAAGGCTGGAACTATTTTTGGTTTACAGGAATATAAAATATTTTTTCCATTTCATAGCTCAGGTTATTCTAGCTTTATACAGTTAAGTAGCTAGTCACTCAATAAATACAATGGGAGAAAAACTGCAACTACGGTATATGCACAGCAACTTGAGAGTTAACTACTTCTATCGTTGCAGGGAAACCAAAACCCAACAGTAAATAACCTGATATCTTGGGTAAAAAGTATATCCAAGTTACCACATCAGCTAAAATCCACAATTAATTGATATTTGATAGCTGAAAGTTAACAGCCCCACAAAGCTTTACTCTTCTGCTCTGGCTTTTAAGTTCATGGAAGACTGTTTAAAGATACATATTTGTAAATGGTTAATTGTTTAAAGGGATCACATTAAGGCTCTTGGATGACCTGACCTGAAACCTTCATGCCAGGGGAATCCCTCACTCCTCTTTTTTTAAAATCGAACATGGGCCATCCTTTGGTTATGCTGAAGCTTTCGTGAACCAGAATTTGAAACCAACTGAGTAGAAATTTTCCCATTAACTTCTATCCATGGTGTCAAAAGCTAAGCTTGCCCAGTTCTAGGGGTGGCTCTTACTCTGGATAAAATGTTTGTTGTCTTAAGTCATAAATCACCAAAGAGAGAGAACAAAAGTCACTGCCTAGCAGGCATGCTCGAGAACTTGTGCAGTGGGGTTTAATAGACAGCTACAGTTCATATTTCCTTGTAGCTCGCTCTGTAACAATGTGGAACAAGCTGAAGAAAGAATTTGTTTGCTTAAACTTGTTTAAAATTATAAATGCGTTCAGTGTACAAAGGGACAAATGTTGGTCACGTTGAAGTCAATGAGAGCTTTTTGTGGGCAAGGATTTGGTCCAGTGTCTTTTGTTACATTTCTAAATGTTTCCAGATCGAAGTTAAATTTAGTAGCCATTTTGTGTATAGTTTCTTCAAGCTTTAGATATAGAACATGACTCATAGAATATCAGGGTGGGAAGGACCTCAGGAGGTCATCTAGTCCAACCCCCTGCTCAAAGCAGGGCCAAGCCCCAATTTTTGCCCCAGATCCCTAAATGGCCCCCTCAAGGCTTGAACTCACAACCCTGGGTTTAGCAGGCCAATGCTCAAACCACTGAGCTATCCCATAATGAGCTATCCCATAATAAGCTATCCCATAGCTCCGTGGTTTGAGCATCGGCCTGCTAAACCCAGGGTTGTGAGTTCAATCCTTGAAGGGGCCATTTAGGGATCTGGGGCAAAAATTGGGGCTTGGCCCTGCTTTGAGCAGGGGGTTGGACTAGATGACCTCCTGAGGTCCCTTCCCACCCTGATATTCTATGACATATTCTTGCTTTTATCATTCATAATTACATATAAAACTCCATCATAGTCTAAAGGTATAAAACTTTCTTGTATGTTTCTTTTCCTTTAGGTGAAAATATCCAGCCGACTAGAAGATTATCACAATGAGTTTTGTTGACTACGGAGATACGATAAAAGATGGAGACACAGCTATTGTGTTCTTGGGCCATGAATCAATGTTTCCTGTGAAAGTCCAACATGGCAGTAAAACTCAGACTAAGTATGGGGTCATTAGACATTCCAGTGATCTCATAGGCAAAAGGTACGGCTCAAAGGTGACCTGCAGTAAAGGAGGCTGGGTGTTTATTCTTCATCCAACCCCAGAGTTGTGGACTATGAATCTTCCCCACAGAACACAAATTCTTTATTCAACTGACATCTCTTTAATCACCATGATGCTGGAATTGAAGCCAGGATCCATAGTGTGTGAATCAGGTAATAGTTTTTAATAAGGGATTTTAGTATATTAACTCAGGGGTTCTCAACCTTTTTCTTTCTGAGGCCCCTCTAACATGCTATAAAAACTCCACAGCCCACCTGTGCCACAACAGCTGTTTTTCTGCATACAAAAGGCAGGGCCGGCATTAGGGGGTAGCAAGCAGGGCAATTGCCCAGAGCCCCACATGACAGGGTGCCCCGCAAAGCTAAGCTGCTCAGGCTTCACCTTCAGGCCCGGATGGCAGGGCTTGGGGCGGCTGGACTTTGGCTTTTTGCCCTGAGCCCCAGTGAATCTAATGCCGGCCCTGTCTGGTGGACCCTCTGAAACCTGCTCGTGGTCCCCCAGGGGGCCTTGAATCCCTTAGTTAACCCAGCAGTTCTCAACAACGCTTTAACTAGCAACAGACTTTGTTTTAAACTTTATATAGATAGATATAGAATTGTTCTGTTGCTGCTAGAGCCTTCCTGGCCTACAGCTTGAATAATTCTACTTCGTTTATGAATGTTAGCAAATGTTCTGTTTTTCTGTACTGAAAAGACACTTATGTGGCGGGGACCATGTGCAGAAGCGTGTGTAACAAGGTTATTGAGTTAAAATAAATAATTTTATACTTTTTTTCCCTTTGGGGGGTGAATTAGGTTTTTTTTGGGGGGGGTCCTTGGGAATGTGCCAGTTTCAGATGAAATAGTTCAGTTTGTTTACATAGTATTAGGTGTGTTAATACTCACCTAATTGTGGGGTTCAGTATTAGGTTCAGTATTAGGTGTGGGGGGAGTTGTCTACAGAACAGCTTATCTGACAAACCTCAGATATAAATCCTACATTCTTCTTCTAAAATAACTTGAGCATTGGTAGAACTTATACAGGTTGAAAAAGAAAACAAAATGGTATGGGTTAAACGGGTAATACGTGGGATAAAATGGGAGCGTTCACCAGGCCACATAATCCACATATTTGGCCTTTCTTACACGATGTATGTGCTATATGCAGTACTGAAACAGCACACAAAGGTCAGCTGCAATGGAATGTACAATGGGTGGTTTGATACCAGTGGTGATCTGTGCACTATGTTCCACTGCTTTTCATACAGATGATTTTAACCCTCTGAATGGATTAGTGGTGTGTTGTGTTTAGCTTATAAAGTGTGCTGTAAACATTATAAATGCTAGGCTGTTGCTTGCGATGCAAAAGGGGAGTTGTTGTATTTTATACTAAATGTTCATTATCATATTGATTAAATATATTATATGATGCTTTAATATTTTTTTTTTACTGCAGGCAGCATTATTAGGGCTACATAATAATTTCCTGCCATTTGATTACTTTCCTGTACTGTAGGGGAAATATATAATTTTTATTAATGTATATAGCTGCCTTTCTTTTTGAGGGATTTATTCTGTCTGCCTCCATTGAATCATTTTGTAAACCTGCTTGTCCCTTGACTCTCAAGAGCAGATGCATAAAAGGAGTGCACAATGTTGTTATGCTGTATTTTTGGTTAAGGTTTCCCATTCCCAGTCTTGCATAATAATTGGCAGCCTTTTAGGCACGGCTTTTTTTCACACGCAACTAAAATTTCATCTGTCATTCTGTTTCAGATTTGTGGGTCAGGGAATGTGATGTGTATATATTTAACCCCTGAATACTGGAAACTGGTATTTCCAGATGCATAAGGCACTATTGCACAAGCCCTTGATTCTGCAGAAACTCTGAACCCCACAAGTCCGGATTCTAGTTTGTACAATGGTAGTCTTAGGGCTGGAATTGCAGAGTTGTTGTAGACGTGTTGGTCCCAGGATATTAGAGAGACAAGGTGGGTGAGGCATCCACATGGCCAGGAGGGCACAGAGGCAATGTGCCATAGCATGGTTTGACCTGGCTAATGCTTTTGGATTGATGCCCCATCAGCACATTTTTGCCACGCTGCGAGAGTTCAAACGTATGCCTGAAAACTCTCTCCAACTGGTCCGGGAACTGTGTGAAGGCTGCACCACCACCATGTGCTGCACGGAAGGAGAGACACCCAAAATTCCTATCCGTAGTGGCGTGAAGCAAGGCTGCCCCCTGAGCTCCATCGTTTTCAACTTAGCCATAGAGCCGCTCATTCGAGCGATCTCCAGCGGTCTAGGTGGTTTCAATCTATATGACAACAGAGTGAATATCCTGGCCTACGCAGACAATCTGGTCCTGATTGCAAACAACCCACAAATGCTAGACATCACCAGCAAGGCTGCCAACTGGATGGGATTCCACTTCAATGGCAGGAAGTTTGCATCCCTGCATATCAATGGCAGTAGAACGGATTCAGTCCAGGTGACATCTTTTCAGGTCCAGAGTGAACCCATGATCTTCCTCGAGGACAGGCAAGCATACCAACAACAAGTTTCTACGTCCAGCAGACATCTGAGGATACTATCGCAGAGATCCTATGAGATGTGGCCAGGATCGACTCCTCCCTACTGGCGCCATGGCAGAAGATCAACGCCTTGAACACCTTCCTGATCCCCCATATCTCATTCGTCCTGAGAGGATCTGCCATGGCGAAGGTACCTCTGAACAAGGCAGACAGCACCGTCCGGCAGCTGGTGAAGAAGTGGATGTTTCTCCCCCAGAGGGCCAGCAATTAACTGGTGTATATCTTGCACAGGCAGGGCGGCACCAACGTCTCTCGAATGGGTGATCTGTGCGATGTTGCCGTGATCACTTCCGCCCTTTGATGTGCCCGGACACCATGGTGAGGAACATCGCAGAGAGTGCTCTGCAGGTGCTGTCAAGAAGCAAATTGCCAGAACCCCCTCCAGCCAAGATGTCACCACTACCCGAGTGGCTCGCTATAAGGTGAATTTGGAAGAGACAGGGGAGACTTTGCTTCGCTCTGGACTCGTGCCTGCAATGCTACGATGACTGGAGAAGCGTATCTGCTGCCACTGGATGTGGTGCAAGGAACACCAGGAGCTAGGAGTACTGGTACCACAGGTGAAGAATACAGATCACGCTATCATCACTCCAAGAGCTAGAACCATGCTGGAGAGGACCTTGAAGGATGCCATCCACTGCCAATACGTGGAAAACCTGAAACAAAAGCCGGACCAGGGCAAGGCGTTTGAGGTGACGTGCAAGTGGGACGCCAGCAACGACTTTCTCCCTGGGGGCAGCTTCACCTGATTTGTCGACAGGAGGTTCATCCTTAGGGACTGGCTCAACTGCATCCCACTGAACGGAGCCGTCTGCCATGGGAATCGGGACAAGCGATGCAGAAAGTGTTGCTACGCCAACGAGACACTACCCCACGTCCTATGTAGCTGCAAGCCCCATTCCAGAGCTTGGCACCTGTGACACAACGCCATCCAAGATCGCCTGGCCAGAGCCATCCCGCCACCCATGGGGAAGGTTGCTGTAAACTCCGCCATCCCCGGAACCGACAGCCAACTGTGACCGAACATCGTCATCACCAACAAGGACCGGAAGAAGATCATCATGGTGGACATCACAGTGCCCTTCGAGAACAGGACCCCGGCCTTCCACGATGCCTGAGCTCGAAAGGTAGAGAAATATGCCCCTCTGGCCGAAACCTTGAGAGCTAAGAGTTACCAGGTCCAGACACACGTACTGATTGTCGGAGCCTTAGGAGCATGGGACCTCAGTAATGAGTGAGTGCTGAGAGAATGCGGAATCAGTCAACGCTATGCTCGACTGATGCGGCAACTCATGGTGTCTGATGCCATTGGGTGGCCAAGGGACATCTACATAGAACACATCACTGGCCATCGACAAGGAGGAGTGAGCTAGAGTGCCGATGAGAAGCGCAGTCAGGAAAATAACAAATACTTTCCTCATGGACTGTATTTTCTAAATGGACAACCAACCTAATTCTCAATTAGTGAGGGACAGTCTCCACTCGCTGATATATTTTGCTTTCCACAACCAAATCTCGGTTCAACTTTTCACGAATGATGTACCCAGGTATTCAGATTCTAATACCAAAACTGTATTGTTAAATCTATTCACTTAAATTTTAGTTATTGCTGATTATGTATCATATAACTTTAAAAAACTAACTTTGTATTTGTGGATAATCTAAGCACTAAGTACAGACACACTTTTTCCAAACTATGTATTATATAATTTTTTTAACATTAGCTGTAAATAAAATTTTTAAATCTCTTACTGAACCAACTTCTGTTTGTGAATGTATAGCTGGAAAGTTTGTCTCTGAGCTCTTCCTCAGGTCAGGGAAAGGTACTCTCAATGTCACAGCTAAATACAAGGTGGAATAGATTGTTTAGTAAGTAGTTAACACACATTCTAAAAGACTGTTCAAGATGTTGTGGGCCGTTAACAATAAACTGGGGGTTAGTGGGTCACAGATCAAATCAGCAGACAAAGAGGGTCATTGTAGTTCTCAGCCATGATGACTATATCAATGAGGTCAACCAACAGCTCTGACTCCACTTATTATGAAGAATTCGAAGATTCCACACGACAGTTCACCCAGGAATTTAAGGATATCCTCAAATCCTTCCCCAGACCACTCCAGGAGAAACTCTACAACCTCATCACCCATGATCCCACACCAAGAACCTTCTACATGCTTTCTCAGATACACAAACAAGGGACCCAGACAGACCCATCGTGTCTGGCCATGGCACTCTTACTGAATGAATATCAGGACTCTCAGAAACCATCCTCATGCCACTCATCACACAAGGGACCAGCTTCCTCCAGGACACAACCGACTTCCTCCACAAACTCCTCAACATTAACCAACCATCCTCAGAAGACCATCCTTGCCACCATGGATGTCACCTCCCTATACATCAACATCCCTCACAATAAGTGTGTCACTGCATCTATTTCATCCTCACCCGTAACAATTTTATACTTTATCCAAACCATGGGAACAGCTATGAGTACTAAGATGGCTTCCCAATATGCCAGCCTATTCCTGGGCCACCTTGAGGAAGAATTTCTGGACAAATGCACTATGAAATCAATTATATACCTGAAGTGCATCAATTATATTTTCATCCTCTGGACAGACGACCTACATTCCTCATCAGTTTCCACTACATCTTCAACAACCCCACCTTTTCTCCCCAAATTTTTTCCATTTTGACCATTCTAATAACTAACTACTATACCTGTGGCCTGCAGTGCCTGAAGGGTTGGTTGACTGTTGATAAAAGAAAAAGCATTGCTCCGGATTCATTTGGTTACTCCTTGAAATAAGTGAATTTATTTAAAAAAGGAGTACTGGTGGCACCTTAGAGACTAACAAATTTATTTGAGCATAAGCTTTCGTGAAGTGAGCTGTAGCTCACGAAAGCTTATGCTCAAATAAATTTGTTAGTCTCTAAGGTGCCACTAGTACTCCTTTTCTTTTTGTGGATACAGACTAACAGGGCTGCTACTCTGAAACCTGAATTTATTTAGAAGCACAGTGCAAGTGACCAGAAATGACAATTTGAATAAAAATGTTACAAGTATTGACAAGTAGGGGCGAGGCTGGTATGATGTAACATACTTTGGTGCGATCTTAAATCAGACTATATTCCAGCAATCCTAAATAATTAGTTCTAGATTAACCTTTTGTGGCCTAACAGGAAACAAGCCTGCAGTGATTAACAGAAACAAGCCAGGAAATCTAGTCTAGTAATTACATTCTGAGTCTGCTTCCTACTGATGCTGGTATTATATGCAACTAGAGCATTAACGACCATTTGGCTTTTATTTTACTTTATTTTATATTGCTGATGTAATAGCAATGAATGGGTCAAATTTTGCTTTGTTACAATGCTGTAAACAGAGAGTAACTTGACAGACTGCAGCAAATTGCTCTGCATTTACATCAGTGAAACAGAGTAGAATTTAGCTTAATGTTTATATTAACAGCTAGTGTTGAATTTCCTCATGTCTTGTGTCATACCCATAAGACTGAAATAAGGAGGGAAAGATAAAATGCTTTCAGTCTGAAATGAAATGGAATAAATTCTGCATAATACTATATCTCAAGCAATTTAAGTAAAAGGATTTTATTTTTCTTTTATGGGGGGAAAAAAATAAGATGACTAGAATCTTTAATTTTGTACCATTGAGTCTTGGAAATGGGTTTAGATTAAAAAACACAGTCGTGATATAAAAGTATTACTACAGCTTATTTTTCTACTGACTTTATTTTTGAAGAGTAGCTTGCTGCCAGTATCTCCAGATATTTGCCCTACTATTAAAATGATACAAATGCACTATTCCCAGGTTTTGAAGGATCTAGGAATCTGGCTGATGTCTCATCTGTGATACTTAGTGGGTGAACCTTTCTCTTCCCCATCTCCTGCTGCTATCTAAATTTAAAAAATTTATGTTTTAACTATAGCCAGAGCTACCTTTTAGAGTTAAGGTTACAGTAGAACCTCAGAGTTACAGACACCTCAGGAATGGAGGTTGTCCGTAACTCTGAAAGGTTCGTAACTGAACAAAACGTGGTTGTTCTTTCAAAAGTTTACAACTGAACATTGACTTAATACAGCTTTGAAACTTTACTATGCGGAAGAAAAATGCTGCTTTCCCGTTATTTTTAGTAGTTTATATTTAACACAGCACTGTATTGTATTTGCTTTTCTTTTTTTTCTTGTTTTTGTCGTCTGCTGCTTGATTGCATACTTGCGGTTCCAATGAGGTGTGTGTTTGACTGGTCAGTTTGTAACTCTGAGGTTGAACTGTACTTTTTAGAGTACTGCTCGCAGAATTGGGTAACTTCACAATGAGAGAACCTGCAAAAAGTCAGATACAGGATACACAGTCTGAGCTTTGCAGAGAAGAAAGACTCAAGATAGCCCTGAGAGGGTTAAAATACCTGTCCGTTGAAAGTGGCCTTTTCTCTCAGACTTCCATCTCTGTCAGGTAGCTTTAATCTCAGTCAATCTCTATACTTGGTAATTGCTGCATGTTGCAAACTATGTCTACGCTACGAAATTAGGTCGATTTTATAGAAATTGATTTTTAGAAATCGATTTTATACAATCGATTGTGTATGTCCCCACTAAGCGCATTAAGTCGGCGGAGTGTGTCCACAATACTGCGGCTAGCATCGACTTCTGGAGCGGTGCACTGTAAGTAGCTATCCCACAGTTCCCGCAGTCTCTGCTGCCCATTGGAATTCTGGGTTAAGCTCCCAATCCCTGATGGGGCAGAAACATTGTCGAGTGTGGTTTTGGGTACATGTCATCAGTCGCCCCTCCCTCCGTGAAAGCAATGGCAGACAATCGTTTCGAGCCTTTTTCCCTGGGTTACCCATGCAGACGCCATACCACAGCAAGCATGGAGCCTGCTCAGCTCACCGCTGCTGTTTGTGAGCATTGTAAACACCTCGCGCATTATCCTGGAGTATGTGCAGAACTAAGCTAAGAGAGCTAGTACAAGGATGATTGTGATGAGGACATGGACACAGATGTTCCTGAAAGCACGGGCTGTGGCAATTGGGACATCATGGTGGCAGTGGGGCTGGTTGATACAGTGGAACGCCAATTCTGGGCCCGGCAAACAAGCACAGACTGGTGGGACCACATAGTGTTGCAGGTATGGGATGATTCACAGTGGCTGCGAAACTTTCGCATGCGTAAGGCCACTTTCCTTGAACTTCGTGAGTTGCTTTCCCCCACCCTAAGCGCAGGAATACCAAGATGAGAGCTGCCCTGATGGTTGAGAAGCGAGTGGCAGTAGCCCTGTGGAAGCTTGCAATGCCTGACTGCTACTGGTCAGTTCAGAATCCATTTGGAGTGGGCAAATCTATTATGGGGACTGCTGTGAACCAAGTAGCCAATGCAATCACTGGCGTTGTGCTATCAAGGGTAGTGACTCTGGGAAATGTGCAGGTCATACTGGATGGCTTTGCTGCAGTGGGGTTCCCTAACTGTGGTGGGGAGATAGGGATATGGGTTCTCTCTATCTTGGCACCGGACCACCTTGCCAACCAGTACATAAACCACAAGGGGTACTTCTCAATGTTGCTGGAAGCACTGGTGGATCACAAGGGATGTTTCACCGACATCAACGTGGGATGTCCGGGAAAGGTGCATGACGCTCGCATCTTTAGGAACTCCGGGCTGTTCGAGCAGTTGCAAGAAGGGATTACTTCCCAGACCAGATTTGGGGATGTTGAAATGCCAATAGTTATCCTTGGGGACCCAGCCTACCCCTTGCTCCCATGGCTCATGAAGCCGTACACAGGCAGCCTGGACAGTAGTAAGGAGCAGTTCAGCTGCAGGCTGAGCAAGTGCAGAATGGTGGTAGAATGTGCCTTTGGACGCTTAAAAGCTTGCTGGGGTGTTTGCTGACTAGGTTAGACCTCAGCACTACCAACATTCCCATTAAAAAGAAAAGGAGTACTTGTGGCATTTTAGAGACTAAGAAATTTATTTGACCATAAGCTTTCGTGAGCTACAGCTCACTTCATCGGATGCATTCAGTGGAAAATACAGTGGGGAGATTTATATACACAGAGAATATGAAACAATGGGTGTTACCATACACACTGTAACAAGAGTGATCTGGTAAGGTGAGCTATTACCAGCAGTATCGGGGGGGGAGGGGGGGAACCTTTTGTAGTGATAATCAAGGTGGGCCATTTCCAGCAGTTGACAAGAACGTCTGAGGAACAGGGGAGGGGGGAATAAACACGGGGAAATAGTTTTACTTTGTGTAATGACCCATCCACTCCCAGTCTCTATTCAAGCCTAAGTTAATTGTATCCAGTTTGCAAATTAATTCCAATTCAGCAGTCTCTCATTGGAGTCTGTTTTTTGAAGTTTTTTTGTTGAAGAATTGCCACTTTTAGGTCTGTTATTGAGTGACCAAAGAGATTGAAGTGTTCTCTGACTGGTTTTTGAATGTTATAATTCTTGACGTCTGATTTGTGTCCATTTATTCTTTTACATAGAGACTGTCCAGTTTGGCCAATGTACATGGCAGAGGGGCACTGCTGGCACATGATGGCATATATCACATTGGTAGACATGCAGGTGAACGAGCCTCTGATAGTGTGGCTGATGGGATTAGGCCCTATGATGGTGTCCTCTAAATAGATATGTGGACACAATTGGCAACGGGCTTTGTTGCAAGGATAGGTTCCTGGGTTAGTGGTTCTGGTGTGTGGTTGCTGGTGAGTATTTGCTTCAGGTTGGGGGGCTGTCTGTAAGCAAGGACTGGCCTGTCTCCCAAGATCTGTGAGAGTGATGGGTCATCCTTCAGAATAGGCTGTAGATCCTTGATGATGCGTTGGAGAGGTTTTAGTTGAGGGCTGAAGGTGATGGCTAGTGGCGTTCTGTTATTTTCTTTGTTAGGCCTGTCCTGTAGTAGGTAACTTCTGGCTCTGTCAATCTGTTTCTTCACTTCAGCAGGTGGGTATTGTTCCCATTGTTATTGCTGCTTGCTGTGTGCTCTATAATATCTGTGAGAATAAGGGGGAGATGTTTATGGCGGGGTGAGAGGTTAAGGCAAAATTGCTCAGCGGCTGATTTTGAGCAGCCAGACACCAGGGCGATTGGAAGAGCACAGCTAGGTGTGCTGCGCATCAGAGAGGCTTTGAAAACCAGTTTCATGACCGGCCAGGCTACGGTGTGACAGCTGTGTGTGTGTTTCTCCTTGCTGCAAACCCTCCCACTTTGTTGATTTTAATTCCCTGTAAGCCAACCACCCTCCCCCCTTCAATCACAGCTGGCAAAGGAAATAAAGTAACTATTGTTTTGAAATCATGCATTCTTTCTTTATTAATTAAAAAAATAAGTGAGATAACTGACAAGGTAGCCTGGGTGGGGTGGGGTGCGGGAGGGTGGAAGGACAAGGCCACATTGCTTATTGTAGCCACACTACAAATCAAAACTGTTTGAATGACGGCCTTCGGTTGCTTGGGCCATCCTCTGGAGTGGAGTGGCTGGGTGCCCGGAGCCTTCCTTCCACCACCACCACCCCCCTCCTCTCCACATTCTTGGGCGTCTGGGTGAGGAGGATATGGAGCTTGGGGAGGAGGGCAGGCGGTTATACAATAGATGCAGCAGGGGGTCCGCGCTCTTGCTGGCTTTCCTGCAGCTCCAACAGATGCTTCATCATGTCCGTTTGCTCCCCCATTAGCCTCAGCATCGCCTCCTGCCTCTGCTCTTCGCGCTCACTTAATGCTTTTCTGGCCTCTGCCACTGACTGCCTCCATGCATTAAGCTGTGCCCTATCAGTGCGGGAGGACTGCATGAGCTCGGAAAACATGTCATCACGAGTGCGGTTTTTTTGCCTTCTAATCTGCGATAACCTCAGGGACGGAGATGATGGGGGGAGTATAGAAACATTTGCACCTGGGGGGGATAAAAAGGGAGAGTAAAATTTAAGATACATTTCTGAGAACAAAAGGGAGACTCTTCCACAATGTCTCAAGCAATTCACAGCAGACCGCACATGTGTTTTATGTATAAGGTCACTTTTTGCCTTTTATATTGAGCGCCTGCCGGTATGGTGACACATCACAAACGGCTGGGCAACAGAATTGGGTTTCCAGGCAGCCATGGTAAGCCTTTTGGTACGCGGGGTTAGAATCATGGAATATCAGGGTTGGAAGGGATCTCAGGAGGTCATCTAGTCCAACCCCCTGCCCAGAGCAGGACCAATCCCCAACTAAATCATCCCAGCCAGGGCTTTGTCAAGCCTGACCTTAAAAACCTCTAAGGCAGGAGATTCCACCACCTCCCTAGGTAACGCATTCCAGTGTTTCACCACCCTCCTAGTGAAAAAGTTTTTCCTAATATCCAACCTAAACCTCCCCAACTGCAACTTGTGACCATTACTCCGTGTTCTGTCATCTGGTACCACTGTGAACAGTCTAGATCCATCCTCTTTGGGACCCCTTTCAGGTAGTTGAAAGCAGCTATCAAATCCCCCCTCATTCTTCTCTTCTGCAGACTAGATAATCCCAGTTCCCTCAGTCTCTCCTCATAAGTCATGTGTTCCAGTCCCCTAATCATTTTTTGTTGCTGGATACTTTCCAATTTTTCCACATCCTTCTTGTAGTGTGGGGCCCACAACTGGACACAGTGGTGAGGCCTCATCTGGAGTAATGTCGAATAGAGAGGAACGATCACATTGGTTGGCTTCTTACGCCTTCATAACATGTGGGAATGGTTTCAAACTGCAGCGCCATCCTTTCCCATAGCAAACAATGCCGGTTGGGTTTCACATTTAAAAGGAGGGGCTGCGGTTTTCGAGTGGATGTGCAGCACACACCTCTCCCCACCCCACCGCGTGGCTATTCTCTGGGATTATCCCTTTTAGCTAAGCGCAAACAACCCAGCATGAATGGGGTCCTTTTACTGTTCCCTTACAAAAATTCCCCTATTTCAACCAGGTGAGCATGAATGATACCACTCTCCTGAGGCTAGCACAGAAAGATAAAGACCGAATGTTGCTTGAATGCAACCAAACCCAGGACCATTCACTGCCATGCTTTGTGCTGCAGTGATTCCAGACTACTTGCTACTGACCTGGCGTGGTAAAGTGTCCTATCGTGAAGGATGAAATAAGGCAGCCCTCCCCAGAAACCTTCTGCAAAGGCTTTGGGAGTACCTCCAGGAGAGCTTCATGGGGATGTCCCTGGAGGATTCCCGCTCCATCCCCAGACACGTTAACAGACTTTTCCAATAGCTGTACTGGCTGCGAATGCATCCCAATTCTTCAGGGCAAATCAAACATTAAACACTATTGCTTTTAAACCCTATACTGTAGTTACAATGTGCACTCACCAGAGCTGCCTTCTCCAGCTTCAGGGCCGGAGAGCCCACCACGGGAGAGTTTTGGTTCCAGGGTGATGAAAACGTCCTGGCTGCCGGGGAGAACGGATTCACCGTTTCCCTGCTGCGCATTTTCCTCCTCATCATCATCTTCTTCTTCCTCATCCACAAAATCCTCCTCCCTGTTGTGTGAGACTCCCCCCTTGCAGGTGTCCACGGACAGTGGTGGGGTAGTGGTAGGGTCACCCCCTAGAGTGCTATGCAGCTGATCACAGAAGCGGCACGAATGGGGTTCTTACCCGGAGCAACCGTTTGCCTCCTTTGTCTTTTAGTAGGCTTGCCTGAGCTCCTTGACTTTCACGTGGCAATGCTGTGTGTCCCTGTTGTAGCCTCTCATCATCATGCCCTGTGCGATTTTTGGCATATGTATTAGCATTTCTTCTTTTTGATCGGAGTTCGGCCTGCACAGATTCTTCTCCGCATACAGCAATCAGATCCAGTGTCTCCCTTTTGCTCCATGCTGGAGCTCGTTTGCGATTCTGGGGGGGACTGCATGGTCACCTGAGCTGCCGAGCTCGCCACGCTGACCAAACAGGAAATGAAATTCAATATTTCCTGGGGTTTTCCTGTGTACGTGGCTAGTGCTTCGGAGTTCAAAGTGCTGTCCAGAGCGGTCACATTGGAGCACTCTGAGATAGCTCCCAGAGGCCAAATCCATCAAATTGCGTCTGCACTACCCCAAATTCGACCCAGCAAGGTCGATTTTAGCGCTACTCCCCTCACTGGGGAGGAGTACAGAAGTCAGTTTTAAGAGCCCTTTAAGTCGATGGAACAGGGTTGGTTGTGTAGACGCATTCATTTTAAAATCGACCTAACGCAGCTAAATTGGACCTAACCCCGTAGTGGAGACCAGAGCTCTGTCTAGATTAAGGGACAGAACTGAATCTTCTTTCATGTCACTACTTTCTCCAAAACTACTCTTGACATCAACATCCCAGACAGGGCTATTTTCTATTCAGTGATCAGAGCTGCCCCAAGACAAATTCTGTTTTGCAGCAGCCTTTGAAGATTCAACATTTTATTTTTGTTCCCCATTGGAATTTAAACAAAAACATTTTGAATGTTTTTGCAAAATGGAATTGTGTCAAAACAGCTGTTTTCTGATGGAAAACCTGAGCTTTTCAATAAAGGTCTCTCTCTGGTCAGAATTCAGTCTTGGACTTCAGAAAACTTCCTCGAAACAGATACATCTCTGAAACATCTTAGCTTTGATGAAATGACATTTAGTTGAAAATGTTCCAGCCAGCTCTACCAATGATAATGTAACAATCAGCAGTCCTAGGACAAACTCAAACCGACTTGAGCCAAACACCCGTTGGAGTATCTCTTTCTCTCTGGCTAAATCCTGTATTCAAAATTGCTAAATCTTCCTTTAGTGCCATATGAAAATAGATTTTGGATTCCTCAATATTGAGAGTAGTACAGCTTCTTGATTGGGTGACTGTGGAGATCTTAAGCATTACACCAAGCTAATCCCAAGCCTGTTCTAGAGGTGCTGTAAATCAGTTATGGAAATGTTTAAATTCATTCTGGTCACCGTTTATATTAAGGATACATTTATATATAGTTTAATAAAGGGTTAACACAAGATTAATTTGTGGTTTCAAAGTCCAGCAGGTCAATTGGCTGCTTAAAACTTTTGATAACACCTTCTACTAATGTGCTTATGACACTTCTTACACATGCTAGCATGTCTATAACATGATTATAGCATCTGTTAATCATTTATAAACTGTTTATAAATGCACTCCTAAGGTAAAGCATGACCCAAAGCCCTGTAACGATTCATTCAACTTGGGAACATATTAACGCTAAGCCTAAGCTTACAACTTCTGCCATATCTATCCTTCGGCTACTGCATGAGCAAAAGGAATCTGAAAAGAAAGTGAGAAGCTGATCTCTGTTTAAAAACGTCTGTGGTGTAAGCCTGGCCTCATCTGTCAACACATGGGAGAATGTGGCACTCTGCTGATGTACAAGTAGGTCTAAACCAAAGCCCACTGACGTCAAGGGAGTCTTTGCATTGACAGTGGTGGGTTTTAGGAAAGGCCCTTGACTGCCAGAGTGTTTGACAACTGTAGTTAATGAAACTAGCCCTGCTGACAGTACTGTAGCCCAAGAGGGATATTACTGTATAGCTTAAGAACTGGCCAAACATCTCCATTTTGGCAGAAGATTACTTCCTGTGGGAATCTGACTTTGTCGTCTCTAAAAAGGAAACCTCAGTCTTCCCGTTCCCCATCCCTTTTGCTCATGACGCCAGCCTGGATACCTTCTTCACCACTTTCTCCCACTTCCTTCCTGTATGACTAGAGCCCTACCAAATTCACGGCCATGAAAAACGGGTCACAAACCATGAAATCTAGTCTCCCTCTATGAAATCTGGTCTTTTTTGTGCTTTTACCCTATACTATACAGATTTCACGGGGGAGACCAGTGTTTCTCAAACTGGGGATTCTGACCCAAAAGGGAGTTGCAGGGGGGTCGCCCTTCTGCTCTGCCTTCAGAGCTGGGTGGCTGGAGAGTGGTGGCCGCTGACCAAAGGTCCAGCGCTGAAGGCAGCAGAGCAGAAGTAAGGGTGGCAAGACCACACCATGACATCCTTACTTCTTTGTTGCTGCTGGCGGTGGCTCTGCCTTCAGAGCTGGGCTCCCGGCCAGCAGCCTCTGCTCTCTAGCTGCCCAGCTCTCAAGGCAGTGCCACCCCAGCAGCCGCGCAGAAGTAAGGGTAGCAGTACCGCACCCCCACCCCATTACCTTGTGACATCCCCCACCCCGCACAACGCCTTTTTGGTCAGGACCCCTTCAATTACAACAGGGTGAAATTTCAGATTTCAATAGCTGAAATTGTGAAATTTACTATTTTAAAAATCCCATGACTGTGAAATTGACCAAAATGGACGGTGAATTTGGTAGGGCCCTACGTCTGACCCTATGCATGGGATTGCACTTTCTAAACCTGTTCAGGCAATAACCCTCTCCTCATTCATCTCCCTTCCTAAAAACCCACGTCAGTTGTGTCCTCCATGAGAGAAGAGAGAGTGGAGGGGAGAGCTGTTCTTCTCTAAAGGAACTCTCTGAGATGCGTGTTTACCTTACTGAAGTAACCCTGAGGCGGTATTATTGTAACTGCTCTCTTTCCCTCCCTTTTCATTTCTGTATTATCCCCACTGCATGTGTCGTGCCTGACTTTGGACAGTAAGCTTTTTAGGACAGGAACTGTGGCTTGAATTATTTCTGTGAAGTCCATAGCATGCCTTTGGGTGTTCAAAATAATGAATAATAATTCTCCTGTTCCCAGCATTTATTGTGCGTATTCTTGTAGTCCCTGCCTCTTGGCAAACATTAATCTGTAGTGGCACTAGGACTGCCTTGAGACTAATTCTTTCCTGCCCTGTGAGGCTCCATCCGTTCCCAGTGCTGACTGATGGCCTGCCACTACTTATTATTATATGCTAGCTTTGAGAGTTGTAGCTAGGAGACAGACAAATGGGACTGCGCTGTCGTTATTTTATTGTATTTACTGCGCCCAAATGTAGGATACGTGTGACCAAATCTTGCCGGCAACACCACCGTTCTACTGATAGCTTGTATGATATGATACTGACATGGTATTTGATAACGCTCTTTATATTTTAAACTTTTCTTACCTTGGAGCAATCTGAGATTGCCTGTGGGTTTGTGAGCTTCTCTAACTTTAACCCCTGAATTACTGGGATGGCAGTGTAGACAATCCATCACACACTCACATCTGTACAGCTGTACACATGTATAGTTTTAAAAATTTAAATGCTTTGTTTATTTAAAAAAAGCAGAACCCTAGGATTAGAGACTCTGGGGAAGATCCTGTGCACATAGGTGCTGCTGGAACTAGAATTGCAGGGGGTGTTGCCGTACCCCCTGGCTTGAAGTGGTTTCCATTATATGCAGGGTTTACAGTTTGGTTCAATGGCTCTCAGCACCCCCACTACACAAATTGTTCCTGCACCCCTGCCTTTGCACATAGCCTGTGGCAACGAAAGCTAATGCAACTCAAAATCTGGCTTCCTACATACAAGAGTTGGTGGGTTTCCAGGTCGTCACATTTAAATATCGCTTTCAAGGTGAAAACCAAGCTAACGTGATTTAGAAATGGTTAGCAATCACTTGTTTTCTATCAGTTGTCAGGTAACATAATGTTGGGGTGTCTGGAGGTGGTGCAGTCATGTGAGCCTGTCTTCGGACTGCAGTGTGATGTGCGTCTACATAGATTTGAAATATCATAAACTATTTTTGTAAGGGACCAAATATGCCATTCTGCCACAGGTGGGGAACAAAATAAAACATGCAGACCAAGAGGGCTGGGGTCTGTGCAGAGGTTTTGCTCTGAATATCTTCTTATTGCAATAAGGAGAAAGTGAAAAGAACCGTTTTGCCTGAGCAGCAAATAAAATCTGTGTGGTTATTTAATCACTAATTTGCTGCGTTTCCTACACAGGAATGGGAACAGTTGAAAGATGCAGAAATACTGCATGGTATTTTTTGGCACAAATCCTTCTAGCCATGGAAGGCTGAACCATTGCAGTGCCCTGCAGCAGGGGAGGCTGGGAGGAGCACAAACCGAGCGCCCCAGAGCTTGAGGCTCATCAGGGGAGAAGACGGGATTGTGAGTGAGCTGGTGGAGCGTGACCCATTGGTCTGCAGAGTTACTAACCAGAAAGTCCGTGAAGTTTGGGCACAGGAGCTTAATCCCTGCCTCTGGTTCCTTGATCCTTAGGTTGGTCCCCCCCATACAATGTCTGTAGCTGGGGTTATGAATTTCACCCACAGTGAGAGAGATCTGTAACAGGAATCTGCCTGATGCCATTATGTGCACGCTGCAGTAATGTAACTCTGTGGCTGAACTTTTAAATCATAAAATATTTAGTCAATAGAGAGAAACATCAGGCTTGCAAAGCTCATTAACAATGACCATAGGCTTAGCCTGGACCTGCAGCAGCTTGAGTGGGATTCACAGATGGTATTTGTATGCATACCTGATTTCTAAAGCAGTAGCTACAATTAAGAACAGCTTTTTAATACAGTGTAAAGTAACCTAGATTTTGCTGTCTTTGTACTCCTGATACATACATGGTAATGTGCTCTAGTCACACGGGCATTGTTCTCTGCTAGAGACCAAACTTAATTTTTAAGACCATTTGTAATACAACCTATCAAAAACTCAAACAACTTGGTGTAAAACTTACAAACTGTATTTGTCCCAGAAATGATCCTGCTTTCAGCACATACCCAGCGTACACCCTTCTGGGACAAATTGACAAATAGTGTTTGGGAATGAAATCCTATTGAAGTCAAGTGCTGAATTTAGCTCTTCTGGTTTTAAATATTCTTGGTGTTGAGGGGGTATTTTTGTAGGGGGGGAAATATTATTTTGGAGACATTATTGCCTTGTCATAGTATCATAGCACAATTTGTGCAATAGATTGCAGAAATCCAGTGCCCCCCTGCGTTTTGCTGCTTGCATAAATGGTCCTGTATCCCAGGGACAGCAGCCTGAACTGATTCGATCCAGTTTCCTGCTCCTGGCAAAAGCCCACTTTGGAGTGCTGCTGTTTGAAACCATTGTAGGCAGAATTTTGCTGAGTTCTACTCTTCAGTTGTTGATTAGAGGACTCAGGAAGAAATTGAAGAACAAATCAAGGAGACGAGAGAGGAGGAAACTATCAAGGAATGTAACTGTTACAGATCAGTAGCTGAGGAGGAAATAACCTTTTGAAGTAAAATCTTTTCTTCCCTGGCTCTACACCAGAGAAACGTACAATTAATGCCCTGCATTCTGAAGATACTGCAGATTGGGTAGTGGTGGCTGTGTTTGAGTACCCTGTGGACAGATGCTGAATGCAGTGAACCGCTGTGAATGCGGGGAGGGGGAATGCTAACCTGTGAAGGGCCCTATTCTGTGTGGTGTTGAGTGCCCTGAACTCTGACTGAAGTCAGAGCAGGGCAGGCACTCAACACTTCACAGAATTGGGTCCATAATGTTCAGTCCCTTTTGGAAATTTCTGTAAGGTTTTGTGACTCATAAACACTTTGTTCTCATAACAATGGGAAACCGAGAACGTTGGCACAGGTCTGCCTGTGAGCATCTTTAGAAAGGAGAGCATTGATGACATTAGCATAATGGAATTTGATATGGTTACATGTATTCTTCTTATGTTCATAGTACTCAACTGATGACAAAGTGATTCCTGGTAAGTTCACTTAAGGAATTGCCCCGTTCAGAATATCCACCTGCAAATGCCTCCCTTTAAATTCAACATCTAACATCCTGTTTTTTGTTCTGGTCTTGGCTTGGAGCATTTGTGGGGGATCCTAGAGGGGAGAAAAACAACATCTTCTGTGGTGGTTTAAGAGCAGATTTAAAAGGAAGATCATTAAAAATGTAAAAGAATATGACGAAGGAAATGAGATACACACAAGCTGCCTCCTTTTCTGCTTATGTCACAGCTGTGCTGACAGTCCTTCTGTTTGCTTCTTTAGCTAAATCGGGGATAGATCCAAAGAAGGTGCAACATTAGCCAGGTGGAAGGTAAAATAATTACATTCCCAGGGGCTGCAAAAGTTCTGTCACACAATCATGCCTTCTGGCAGGAGACATTAGGACTGGATTTCAGTCACTTTAGCATCTCGTGATCAATAACTCACTGCTATTGTCCTAAAAATCAATCAGAAGATAGTATTACACTGCTGTGCACATATGTTAGTGAGTTCTAATAGTATCCTGTTTACCATATCAGAATCCATTTTAAGAGGTGGGAATGCTTGTGTGTGCTTGTACAACTCATAGATAAAATACCGTATATTGTTCTTGGGTGCATATGTTAATTGGCTCTTGCTTGGTGTGTTTTTTAATGTCGACGTAGATGGGCTAATTTTTCCTTTGAATAAATGTCTGCAGGGAAGAACTTCAGGCACCAGACACTTTCCCTTGGGGTGCAGTGTGACTTAACGGATAGCGTACTGAATTGGGACTCAGGAGACCTGGGTTCTATTCCTGGCTCTGCCACTGACCTACAGGGTAACCTCAAGCAAATCACTTCCTCTTTGCCTCAGTTTTGCCATCTGTAAAATGAGTATAATGATACCACCTTTTTGTAAAGTGCTTTGAGATCTACTGACAAAAACTGCTATATAAGAGCTAGATATTATTATTCCCTTGGCAGTGGCCTGGGTCTGTATCAGAATGCCAAGGATCACCCTTTCCTTGTCTCTCCTTGCCTCACCCCCTTATCACAGCCACCAGGATTGGGATAGGGGTTGTGCAGTGATGTTCCTTAAGCCTGTTGGTAGAGCTCTGTGTCGCATTGCAGATATCTGGGGCTAGATTCCTTGCTGGCATAAACAGGGATGCAGCTTTGAACCTGCAATGGAGTTGCTTACTCTAGTGATGAATTTTGGCCCCTGGGCTCTACATTTAAAGTCCTAATGTCTCACTTGCTCCACCGGTCAAGAGAGTGCAATACCACCACAGTATTCCCACCCCTCTCTGGCCAGGGAGCAAGAGCCCTGGACCAACCATTCAACTCTGGTTTGCTGCATGGCAGTCAAAAAGTACTCCCATTAGGCAGCTGGGCTGAGTATGAATTTTCATTAATTTCTGCGGGATAAATGTGTTCTGATTACAAGACTACAAACCTTTAGAATACTGTGTTTCTGTCAAATGAAAATGAAAAAACAAATTTGAGGTGGTAGGGGTTTTTTCTTGTTGTTGTTGTTTTTTCGGTGTGTTTGGTTTTTTGTTTTGTTTTTTAAATTAAAATTTAGGTGGGTAGTCTGTAGTGTGAAGAGGTTTAGTAGCTTTGGGTTGTTTTTATTAAAGCGTTGCTGCTTAGTCATCCATCTGTTTATTCAAGAGGGCAGAGGGTCATTTTTTAAAACCTTCCCTAAATCAGTACGGCACAAAATCCTATGGTTTATTGATGTAGGCCCCAGTTCAGCATGGTACTCAAGCCCGTACCTGACTCCAAGCATGTGGGTAGTTCTATTTGACTTCATTGAGATTATTCACATGCTTAAAGTACTTACATACCTAGCTGAACCAGGGTCTTGTAGATCACGCTACTGCAAGGTGCTGAGTACCCTTAACTCTCATTGACTTCAGTGGGAATTGAGGGCGCTCAGCACCTCACAGGGATTTGGCCTATACCACCTTGAATATATGTAGCACTGAAGACTAAGAAGCAATAACAGTAAGGGATAGGGTTTTTGTCCTGAAGGACTTTATCTGTATGGACACAAATAGGGCTTTCAAATGTTGTGACTTGTCAGCAAAATTTCACCTTTTGTTTTAATAAAGTCTTAAGTGAGATTTAAAGATTTGTTCTTGACTTTTTTCCCCCAAAAAAGAAGTCTTGGATAATGGTTGGAGAACCTGTGATTCATATGCCTGTAGTGTTTGTTTTATTTACCCATTTATTCCTAGATCTCCTGTCACCGTTATAGGTAGGTGCTTTCCGTACCATCTAGTTTTCATTCTCAACTCACTTGTTGGCTCAACAAGTGATTTGGGGTCCCATGGGGAAATTGCCTTCAGTAACCACTGAACCAGAAAGAAAGGGGGGAAATTCATAAAGAAAAGATTAAAGGGAAATATTCAAGTCCCACGTGGATTTTGATCCGTGTTCATAGAATCTAAACATCTAGTCCATCTTCCTGCTAACATAGGGTTGTGTGCTGTTATAAATTTTACAAATGGTTTTATTCTAGTTTTTAAAATATTCCAAGCATCTGGGCTTATGCTTAGGGCCTGCCAAATTTATGGTCCACTTTGGTCAATTTAATGGTTATAGGATTTTAAAAATCATAAATTTTCTTATTTCAGTTATATAAATCTGAAATTTAACGGTGTTGTAATTGTAGGGACCCTGCTCCCAAAAGGAGTTGGGGCGGGGGGGGGGTCACAAGGTTACTGGAGAGCTGGGCAGCTGGAGAGCTGTGGCTACTGGCCAGGAGCAGCGCAGAAGTAAGGACAGCAAGATATGGTATTGCCACCCTTACTTCTGCGCTGTTGCCTGCAGAGCTGGGTCCTCAGTCAGCAGCCGCCACTCTCTAACCACCCAGCTCTGAAGGCAGCAGTGCAGAAGTAAGGGTGGTAATACCATATCATGCCGTCCTTACTTCTGCGCTGCTGCTGGCTGTGGCTCTGCCTTCAGAGCTGGGTGTCCAGCCAGCAACCTCTGCTCTCTAGCCATCCAGCTCTGAAGGCAACACAGAAGTAAGGGTAGCAATACCACATGCCCCTAAAATAGCCTTGTGACCCCCTTACAACTCCCTTTTGGGTCAGGACCCCCAATTTGGGAGATGCTGGTCTCCTCCCGTGAAATCTGTATCGTATAGGGTAAAAGCACACACAAGACCAGACTTCACGGTCCGTGACATGTTTTTCATGGCCATGAATTTGGACAGCCCTACTCATGCTGATTCCCTGGGAAGACAATTCTACAGTCACTTAGAGCTTCATGTCAAGAAGTGTTTCAAAACTGTTGGGTTTTTTGTTTTGTTTAGGTACCGGAAGTGGTTCCCTTTCTCATGCTATCATCAGGACAGTGGCTCCAACAGGGCATCTGTACACAGTCGAGTTCCACCAACAGAGGGCAGAGAAGGCGAAGGAGGAGTTCCAGGAGCATAAAGTAGAACACCTGGTTACAGTGAAGAATCAGGATGTCTGTAAAAATGGGTTTGGGGTCTCGAATGTTGCAGATGCAGTGTTCCTAGACATTCCGTCACCGTGGGAAGCTATAGGACATGCAAAATCAGCATTAAAAATTGAAGGTATCTTCTCTTGTGTACATCGATCTGTATTTGTGTGGGCATGGGGTGCATGGTTTCTGCCTTTGAGCCTACATGTTAGGGGTATCCCCATTCTGTTGTGTGATCTCCATTCTGATGTCAAGTGTGGTTTTCTTTTTCTCAGACTACAAAAAAGTCTTCACATTTACAGAGAAAGATTTAGCAGAAGAAAAACAACGTTCTCCCACAGGTTTCTGTGACAGCTGCTGCAGCTGTCATGTGCCACATATAAAAAGCTTTTGAACCTCTGTCAAGCATATTCTAACAGTTCCAAGAGTGTGTGGGAAGAACTAGTAACATAACTGACGAAAGCAAATCTCTGACATTTCACTGAAAAGGTGCGTGTGGTTTTGGGTCGGAGAGATTCAATAAACAGCACGTATATAATCCCTGGAGAGAAGTGGTTTTACTTAAGCATGCTCACTTACTTTCTTTCTCTATCCTACCCCTTTAGAGTTGGTGGGAATTTTGTCATGACGTCAATGAGAGTGGGACCCTAGGGCTTTTCTTCATGGGAAAATTTTACCTGTTACACTGGTACAGTTATACTGATATAAGCCCCTGCATGAACACTCTTATTCTGGTATAAGCAATATAACGTAAACTGAATAAAGCCACTGTTATACTGGAATAAGTGTATTAGACCAGTCTTCGTTGGTTTACAGCAGCAGTTCTCAACCCGTGGGCTGCTTGTAGCCAAATCAGCACACAGCTGCGGCCCATGTGACATCCTCAGGGCTATACAAGTGGTGTAAATATATTGTGTGGATGCGGCCCACATAACAGATAGAGAGCTGCATGTGCGGCCCACAATGGTAAATAGGTTGAGAACCACTGGTTTACAGTCACACCTTAGCTTATAACAAAAAAAACCATTCCTGTGTAGACAAGGCCTTGGATGAGTTGTGATGTCCTTACCAAATGCTCTAGTTTAGCCACAGAGAGAGTTCTCCTAATCAAGAGTCTGTTCCTGCACAATGCAGAGCACCCCTTGCTAGAGCCCTGATTCAGCAAGAGACTTAGTTGATCACATGCTGAAGTCCATTTCTGTTCATTAAGGCACAGAAAAATGTGTCTAATTTGAGGTACGTTCTTAGGTCACATTTAAGGCAAGGGGACTTTAGCATGTACTTAAAATTCAGCACATGTTAAGAACCTGGCTGATTCAGGGCCTATGTGTGGAGTTCCCTCAGCTGCCACTGAAAAATTTCTAACAGTTTGCCAAAAGCAACATAGACTTTAAAATTACAAACAAACAAACAAAAAAAATCCCATAGTGTCCTGTGCTTGCAAGGGTTACAGCTGTATTCATAGCTGCTTCCAGTGTCTGCTGAGAGAGAAACTAATTCACACTGCGCTGTGTAATGCCCTTCCCATGCTCAAATGATCTAATCCAGTGAGCATAATACTCAGCTGACCCCTCGGTTCAGATGAAGGAGCTGCATTGCGCAGTACAACTTGAATTATTTAGCCAGTATATGTTGAGACTGCTAAGTAGCCATGCTTGAGCCTTTCTAGGCTTAGAATCCTTGGAACATTCCAGTGTTTGAGATCCTGGAAAGCTGATGGATTTATGTAGATCTGGAGCTATGCCTTATTGCGTGCTGTAATGTAGCATCCACTTACCCCGTGCAAAGTAGAAAAAATGTCATGTGGTTGCTTATAGGTTTCTGTGTATTACATACCGGTAGAAAGGCAAAATTGTCAATCCCCATTTGTAGTTAGGATCATTGTAAACAAACCACAGTACCTGAGAACTGACAGTGCTCTAAAGGTATGTCTATACAGCACACTAAGCCTGGATCAGTGGCATCTGGGCTTGTGGACTCGGTGTTTCTAAGCCCGCTCTTGAGTGTCCAAACTGCTTTGTAAACTTGGGTTTACAGTTGTGGGACCTGGGTTTCTCATCCATGCTAATGTGTGCATACTGCACTATGCAGACCTTCTGACTTGGGTCTGTAGCTTGTGCTACGTCCACACTGGCAGGGCTTGGACTTGAGGCACAGCAATACTTAGGCTCTGACACCATTTCCCCACCCCCCACAATGTTCTAGGAGCCAGGTCCTGAGCGTTTGCTGACCTGAGGCAGACTGATTTGTGTGTGGATGGAACGGGGGCTGGGACTCAAACCTGAATCCGAGCCCAGACTTAGTGTGCAGTGTAAACATACCTTAAGACTCATCATTTGGGTTTTGTGCCAGCTTGTTGTGCTGAAGATTGATTTATGCTGCAATATGAAGTAGCTTTTCCATTATCAGTGATGAAAATCTATTACTTTTGTGGGTATAGTACAACTAGAAACAATGGTGATTATTTATATATTTTGGAAAGCTAAAAAGTGCTAGCAAGGTGACTGACAACCCCCAACAGAATATTTGAAGGTGCCTTTTGTTTGGCTGATTTCACATAATCAAAAGCTATTCTGCAGTGGGAATACTGGGTACACTTTAGAGTCTTTACTCACCTAAACTCTCAGTGATGAGCTGAAGGTAATTATCATTAGAGAAAATGCATTCCCACACATCCCTCCCTATGTGCGGTCACATATAAGCTATTCATAAAGGAGATTTTATTCTAAGTAAGATTGTCACAATGCATAATATAAAAATTACAACAATGCTGTTGGATACTAGTCATTTTATTTCTTAAAGTCTTAAGAACATATGCTTAAAATGAAGACTGGAATAAGCAGACAACTCTTGGACAACACCATTTTCTGGTCTCCTCCTTAAAAAAACAAAACACAACAAAAACAGGTTTCAGAGTAACAGCCGTGTTAGTCTGTATTCGCAAAAAGAAAAGGAGTATTTGTGGCACCTTAGAGACTAACCAATTTATTTGAGCATAAGCTTTCGTGAGCTACAGCTCACTTCATCGGATGCATAGATCTTCTGTATTTTCCACAGTATGCATCCAATGAAGTGAGCTGTAGCTCACGAAAGCTTATGCTCAAATAAATTGGTTAGTCTCTAAGGTGCCACAAGTACTCCTTTTCTTACAACAAAAACAGTATTTGTAATAAAAATAATACTCTCCTAGATGATAAGAGCTAACTTTTAGAGTACATGGTCAACAAAGCCTTAAGTATTTATTTTTCCTCCTCTACTCAGTCCCAAGCTCTAAATATCTGTAGTTCATTATTTTCATAGGCTGAAGGTTAATAGTCTTGTTTAAAGGATACATTTATCACTCATGATTGTCCTGGCCTCCCAATTAAAGCACTGCTATATTGTAGAGAGCTCAGAGGATAAAATGGCCAGTGGGTTTGTGGCTCGAAGGCCCTTATTTGTTGTTAATGATGGGCTCTGTGCCCATTCAGACTCCTCTGCACCTTAGCTACATCCTTCTCACTTTTCATACTTTCAGCAAAAAACATTGCCTTCTAATATCTCAGTGACTCAGCAGTGCGTCACTGCCGTCTTGCTTCCATTCCCAGATCTGTGCTCTTTTCTTGGCAGCATCTGCTGATTGATGGTTTTTCACAGTAATGGCGGCTGTTCACAGTGTCTGACCTTGATTTTTGGCAAAGATCTTATTAACTTCTTCAGGCTGAATCAAAAAAACAAAGCTAGAAATCTGTCACTATAGCGCCATAATTTAACAAAAATAACCTGATTGTATATAGTTCCTAGATATTCTGGAACTCGTTACTTACAGAAAATTAACAGCTGAATAGTGTTGAACCAAAGCTTTCTAATATTAATTTCCCAACCTCCTTTCCCTCCATCGTAAATGTTATCCAGTGCTTTCAAGGCTGCAGAAGACTAGACAGAAGCTTGCTTCTATAATTGTGTTCATGCAGACTTTTAAATTTTCTTGTAATGATGCATGCAAAGTGCAGCTGTATGTTCAGTGGGTTTTACTCAAGATCCTTGTCTTATAAACCAATTGTTGAGGCTGCTTAGATCAATAGTCTCAGTACTGAACTTATAGAAACAATCCCTTTTTTTGTGTGTGTGTGCGTGCAGTGTTAACCCTTTTATCCAGACTTTCTGCTTCAACTTAAATGTCGTACACCCATTAATTAAAAGAGAGAAAATTGCACAGTTACTCTTAAGATATCGACTGAGGCAGATGACACAGTGTTAGCAGGTTAGCCTATTGTGGTGCTTGGCCAGGGCAGGTAATTGGTCCACTGAGGTTATGCCTTGTCAGTGAAAGGTTCCTCTGAAAGTCTTCCTCTGAGGGCTTATGTCTGTTCCTCTACCTAAAATACAGTACAACTCCGATGCTCTGCACTTCATCAGAGTATTCTTTCTTTTTCTTCCCAAGAACTTTGTTTTCTTTGTTCAAAATAGGTTTAAAACAGGGCTTTTGCTCCTATTTTTCCCCAGCACGACAATATAGAATGTTGTGTTGTAATCATTGTCTGTGAGGCCAAATTATTCTCTCAGACAGCATCTATAAAAATATTACATAATCCCTCCCAACAGGCCTGTGAGGAGGGTAAGGAATTATCTGCACTGGGCTTACCTCAGCTTTCAGTTTTAAAGAACCTTCAGTGTACATTGTTTCCACCATGCGAAAGGTTTCACTGACTTTCTTTCCTAAGCCTCATAGATTATTCATGGTCCCCTGCCTACAGCCATCTAGGGTGGCCAAGGGAGAAGTGAAAACCATGCCATGGGTTTTTCCCAATTTGGGAGTTGGTGAGGAAGACTCCTGACCAGACTGTGGTGGGGAGAAGAACTCATTTACGTAAGGACTGATGCTAATAGTAGTAGGGTTTGCTGCAAGCTCCCTCCCAGCTGGTCACCTGCAATTGAGCTGATTCCTCTACTGGGCAGTCACTGTGAACTTGAGTCACAGAGGACTTGTCTACACTGGTTAACCTCAAGTTGATTACTTGCCAATTAACTAGAGGTTGCTAACATGTTTTTACAGGCTAGTACAGACACTCTTGGCCATTATAAATACTGAAGACCTTGTCATTGTGGTATCTGAGCACCTTGCAGTCTTTTATGGGTTTATAATCATAGCACCCCTGTGAAGTAGGGAAATGCTGTTATCCCCATTCTACAGATGGGGAACTGAGGCACAGAGCGCCTAAAAGACTTGCACAGGGTCACACAGAGAGTCTGTGGCAGGGCAGGGAATTAAATCTAGCAGACAAGCACCCTAACTGGAAGACCATCCTCCCCCAGGGCACGCTTTCGTCGCCACATAAGTTTGTTCCAGGATCAACTACAAACATTGCTCCCTGGAATAAACCTTTGTAGAGGGTCAGAGCTAGCCTTTGCAAATGTGTTAGCTGCCTTGAATTAAACAGCAGTCTATTAACTTGAGGTTAAAAAACCATATAAACAAAGCCACAGGGGGGAGGCTGTAGTGTGAGAGGCTATATGGTCTAGTGGGTCAGGCACAGGATGGAGAACAAGAGTCTCCTGCATTCTACTCCTAGCTGTGACACAGCCTTCCTCTTTGGCCCTGGTCAAGTCCTATAGTCTTCCGGCCTTAGTTACCCCATTTGTAAAACAGGTATTCTACACACTTCACAGGGATGTTGTGACACTTAGTGATTACAAAGCCCTACATAAGCGCTCAGATTCAGCAGACTCCACATACAGCCCCACAGTAGGTGGGAGCCTCACAGCAGCGCCAATCCCACAGCTGTGGACGTTTCTTAAAATACAGGTAACTATGTACGAACCACAGGCCCAAGCAGTTGAGCTATGCTGCTCCTACAGCAGGAAACGGGGATGGAACAAACCTGAAATACCCCCCACACAACCCCTCAGGCCAGCCTTGCACACAGTGGTGCAATAACAGCTGACTCTTATCCAGTGCCTTTGGGGAATGCACCCACCCCCAAAAAATATTAAAGCCAGGTCTGCGGAAAATTATACATAAAACTCTAGTTAACAGGCTGGCAAATGATTCAGTGAATATTTTCTGAAGCAAGAGATCTTTCATTTTCTCTGACAGCCGGACCCTCTAATTTCATTGCATCACCCGCGTGCACACTTGCTTAAAGGACATCCTGTCCCGCATTGGAAATGCCATATTTTTAGTGTCCTACTAGCACAGAGTAAATGCCATAGTGATGCTTTTCTGTGACACTGCTGCCTTGCCCCCACAAGCTATTGGTGCCTGGTTTGTTTGTGTTTCTGGGATCCTTGTAATTTAACGTTCTTATTGTGACACTACACTGAAATCCCAAAACACTGTGAATTTTGTTCTTTTTTCCTAAGAAAAATAAAATGACATATTGCGTCTCCTACATCACGGAATCACTTTCAAAGTTCAGAATAATTGGCCCCTTCATGTGGAACTTAATGGTGCTTTGCTAACTCCAGATGCTCTGCTCATAATCTTGCAGAACACATCAGTGACAAACCAACCTAGTAGAGCTCCTATATCTAGAAGAGAGAACCTGCAAAAGACAAGAGTGCATACTTTGTGTTTATATTATGTATCCTTTTGAATATTAAATGTGCATTAGAATTCTTGTGAAAGGGAGGGAGGGCATTGCCAGTTTTTCTTTTTTAACTGGGGCAATATCTAGAAATACCAGCTCAGAATTTTAGCAAAATTCCTCTTGACTGCAAGGAGATGTTCATCATTGCTCAGGCAAATAACCAAGAGCCAAATTCTGCTCTGCTCTATTTCAGTGTAAATTTGGAATTACTCTTGAAGTCAGCAGAGTTACTCTAAGTTTTCACTTAAGTGACCGAGAACAGACATTGGCCCTTACAAAGGATGTCAGGATGTGTCCCTTCATTATTAATTAGATGTCTGTCCAGTGCTTTGAACGTACAAAGCACTATGCAGGTGTCAAGTATTATCTCTTACCCCCACCCCCTTTTTGTATCTCTCTCTCTCTAATCTTTCCAACCTGAGCTGTGCTTTGACTTCTGTAAACTCTCAATCCCCTACTTATTTATAGTGGCAGCCAGCCACCCTATGGGCTCATCCCCAGCCTACAGCCTGGTGAGATTTAACCTTTGCGTTAAACATTTCCAACAAATTCACTACCTGTAACATGAAGGGGGGGGCGCTTTCATACAGATTCATTATTCTCTTCCCCTCAGCTGTAGTACTTGTCAGATGCATTATACATGAATAAACATACATTTTTAGACAGCGCCTCAGATCAAAAAGCTCACACAGATTCCCAATGTGAGCAGGATTAATCTCAGATAATTACTCTATCAATTTATGATGACACACAGATCTCATTAAACAAATTTAGTAGCAGTAGATTTTCTCAAAGGAAAGCACTCAAATGAGCCAAACTCAGTTACGAAGTTTCAGCTTTTGGGTCCAGTCCACCCCGGTTGTTCAGAATCAGAGCAGTGTGCATGCAAGCGAATGGGGAGCCTGTGTCTTTACTCCATTTATGAAGGACTCCTCAACGTGGCAGAACAAAGTAAAGCAAAGTCCAGTCTCTTAAACTCTAAATGCCTCCCTGTTTAAAGGACAACAGGGCTCATAAGAACTGTGAATGCTGGAAACTAGATTTACATCTTTTATGACAACTGTAATGTACCCAGTGTTGCATAGCTGATAATCCAAAGGGTATGACGCACAATGCAACCCACTGTCGGGGGAGTTCAAAACTATCCATCCCCAGCACTTCCATAACTTGATGTGGCGGGGGAAGCCTTTCGACCTCTGTCCTATCAGCAAGCCTCATTTCCTTTCTTAAGCTGAGCCAGTTTTCAGATGAGCAGTTATGTGTCTCAAGCGCCAGTGTTTTCCCTACTGCAGAAATACCACGTCAATCAGACCTTCTCAGTCTTTCATATTGTTTCCCCCCACCCCTCAAATCTCTTATTTGCTTGCAGAATGGTAGCCTAAATCCCTTCCAGCCTTTCACTAAGCTCCACTGAACTCCCCCTAAGCAAGTCCAACATCATAAAAGTCAAATCTGTCCTGCTGGCTGGTCTGTACAGGAAAAAGTATGTGGGACCCTTCTCCCAACTGGTAGAAGACTTAAAGCAAGATGCTTTGTGGTTACTGCACCTAGGCTTCTTTTTAGGTGTATTATCGGGTACACCTTCTATTTAATAACAAGAGGACACAGGTAATCCAAAATAGGTAGAAAAACTGAAAACAACACACAGGTTCTTATACCACCTTCATGACTGTAATATCTGCACGCCTTCCCATAGTGCACTAAGCAATGTGACCCTTGTTCTGCACTTCCCTTCTGCATGTTATCTTAGTTACTTCAAACACGTTCTTCCTTTACCACCAGGTGGTTTGAACACACGATTTGTGTAATCCCCCTGCTCTCTAAACAGTCTAGCGTGTGGGCGGTCAGTGTTTGTTTTGGTAATCATGACCAAATTTGGTATAGACATTCTGTGGTCAGCTAACCACCCCAGGAAACAAAAATGCATGTTGTTGTGGTTTCAAGGATTGATAAGAATTGCCAGTGACCAGGGTTGCAACAGCTGCTTGCAGGCTTCATCTTTTTGGCAAGTAATGTGGATTTGTGTATCTAAAGCCATCGTGAAATCTTCGGAGTCCAAATAAATCAGCAGAATCTTTACTATAAATGTAAAGCACTTTTGCTTTGTTGCTTAAACCACCAAAAAAGAAAAGACTGAATGAAGCACTAGTAGAACACGGATTTCTCTGCAACTTCTTTCTCTGAAGACAAAGAGTTGATTGTGAAATGACATTTAACTAAGTTAGACACTTGTTTGGTTTCCTACACAATGAGAATGTAATGTCTTTCTTTACAACATGCATATATCATACTAGCTTTCTAATTATATAACAGAAATTCCCCTCCCAGCTTCTCCTCTTTGCAGTAATGTCTACAAAGACTAGTTGTCTTCCCCCCCAACCCCAAAAAACTCCTGTCCGCTTCAGAGTAATTTTGATTGCCACGCAGGTTAATCCATATAACATCTTGTTTCATTGGTATTAGCTGTATGGATGTGCAACTAAATTGCAATCATCAGGCTTTGTGGATTACACAGCATCCCAAAGTCACTTTTGCAGGTGATTATTTGATTTGTTTTTTTTAATTGTGACTTCGGGGAATTGCTTGACAAAAGGCTGCTTTGTTTTGAAGATGTGTGATAAGTACCATTGACAAGGAAGACTCTATTAGAAGGCTAAAATAAAATCCAATCTGAAACCTATTTACTGCAGAATGGATTAATGGTCACGGAAAGAATTCTCCCCCAATTACCATCCGGCACATCATTGCTGCACAGTGACCGGGGCATTACAGCAGCTCTTGCATTCAAACCTGACACGGTCTTTTTTTAGATCTGTAGCTTTAAAAACAAAAAAAAAAAAGTCATAAACCAGTCCTTGTGTGGGACCAGTTTAGCCTCTATTTTTAGCAGGATGCTTTGCTGTCAAATACTTGGGTTCTTTAACTGCTTACATAACTGTGCTTAGGAGGTTTGCCTGGATTAGTAGACGTGGCGCATGAGAGAGAGAGAGAGATGGGAAGGAATGCAAAGCAGATCGATATACATCTGAAAATATTATAGCTTCAGCTTTTGTGTTCTTCCGTCATTCCTCTCCCCCGATATAAATTTTCAGGAAGGTCAGTTGCATCATGGGACATTACATTATGGGTGAGACCACATGACCTGGATTTATGGTAGACAGTGTCTCTATAATTCTTTGATCTTATTTGGCTGTGGCTTTTTTAGAGTAAATCTGAATCGTTCTATTCCCAGCTGTAAAGGTGACATTGGGGCTAATGAAAAGATGGGGAGAGGGGCTAAAAATACTCAGTATTTAAAAGCAAAGGCTGGGGGGTGCTTCAATGGGAAGGAAAGTAACAGTATATAATTTGAAGTCTTGTCTTGTAGTGCAAAGGTTTTGATGCATATGCCATGAAGCTGCCTGATCTAACAATCAGTAAGCCCACACAGGGTTGCCTTTTACAATGTGTTTTGAATTTAATACTCAGGAGACACGAGAAGAGCTTGCTTGACTAGAAGGGTGAAGCTTTAATAACACTCCATCTATGGACTAGAGATTACTTTATTCTGTCTACACATACCATCTCTGTCTCAAATAAACACAGCCAGTTTTGTGTGTGTGTGTGCTTGTATTATAAAGGCAATGCTGTAATGTGGAGCAGAGTTAGAAACTAACTTTCATCTTGTGCATGAGTTAACTTCAGTTTAGTGCATCAGTCCAGGGGTCATATGTGTTGATTCCAAGAAAATTCAGCAGTCTGAAGTGATCAGCTCTACAGCCGAACCATGAATTAAAATAATGGACAAGTGTGTATTCCAAAAATGGATTAATCTGTCATCATATTTGTACTTATAAAGTGGGCTGAAGCATCTTGTAAAATCATCTTGTTAGTCTCTAAGGTGCCACAAGTCCTCCTTTTCTTTTTTGTGAATACAGACTAACACGGCTGCTACTCTGAAACCTGTCATTTTTATGTTGACTTTTTAAATGGCATAGTTATCTCCTTGGAGATCTTTATCTCTTAGGCATATTCGGTCTTTTAATTATGTATTTGCACTGTACTAAGAGTTATGCTTTGCATAACTGAGAGAATTTGGCTAAGATTAATTAAGTTGTTGTTTTCCTCTCTCCCACGCTGCCTATCTTATTTTGTAGGTGGACGCATCTGCTCCTTCTCCCCTTGCATTGAACAAGTTCAAAGAACCTGCCTGGCTATGGAAGAACATGGTTTTACTGAGATTAACACTTTGGAAATTCTGCTTCGAGTATACAATGTTAGGACAATTAGCTTGCAAATCCCTGACCTTGGAAAAGCAGCCGAGGATAATTCTAGCACTGGGTTTGACAGCAGCAACCAATCAAATCAAGGTGGCTTATATGGTATTCTGCAGCAGGGAACTGCCCAGTTTAAAAGTGGTGTGCCACTCAAGGAAATGGTGGGTCATACTGGATATCTGACCTTTGCTACTAAAAGTCTATTTTAGCATACTTTGGGTTTGTTTGTTTTTTAAGGTCATCCAAACTTTTACTCGTCAGGGAATTCCATATATAGTCAGATCCATTTGGAATATGCTTTGTTTAAATAACACATGAGCACTAACCAGCCCAGCATAGACAGAAAGTTGAAGGTCTGGAACAGCACTCTGTTTCTGTCAGAGAGGAAAGATAAATTAATAGCTAATGGCAATTCATTGGAATTTGCAAAATAAAGCCACTTGCTGATAAGTTTTGTTTAAAATTGTCTGTTTTCTTTTTACTTTTTGCAATCCTTTCTTGATTTCCCCACCCTCATCAGACACTGTTTGGGGGGTTTTGTTTGGTTGGTTGGTTTTTGCTTAAGTTATTTAGTATTTATGTCATTCTTTGGATCTTTGGAAAGATCCTCATTGACTCATTTTAGATGCTGAAGTTGTGAGCTCAGACAGCAGTCACATTGAGCAGTCACAGAACGGGTGTTTCCCTGGAACAGTATTTGGCTGCACAGAAGATTATTTGCAGTGTGTTCAAGAACATGGTTTCTTTCTCCCATCCCAAACTGGCATCTAGTAATCAGATAGATTATACTGAAGTCTCACAAGCATGGTAACTGTTGGATCTGGTTTATAAGAATATATTGGGAACATCATTATAGAGGCTTCAGCCACGGTGGCTCATTCATACTAAAATCTTATGATTGAGCAGCTGCTTTCACTTTTTGTAAGTCATGTGTTTTAATGTTACTTAAACACCACTTTGTAAGCAATGTGTCTGAGTTCTGTTGTTTTTTGTTTTTTACTTGACCCTGCTACAACTGAATGATGGAAAAATCACGACTGGCAGGATTTATCTCTTAATAAATTGTAACAGTGATGTAAATGTAGTAAAATCATAAATCTTCATTAGCAGTAATTTACTAGACCACTTATTATTTGGTCTCTTATATAAAGCTGGTTGGTGTGGTTGATCTATTTTGAACCTCAGATTAAATTTTGTATTTACGGATTTAAAATTATTGTACATATTTCTGAGACTCTACATGCCTCTTTCCTTTTTTTTTTAATAAAGTATCTATTATGTTCTTCTCAGCCATGGTAATATCTCTCTGCTCATTGCTTCCCTGTATGTTGTATTTTCTGCAAAACAAAATACATTGGTCCATGCTGGGCATGTTCTTTTTATATTGCAAACTGCTGTATGAACATTTGAACCCGGTTTCTCTGTGTTCTTGACAAAAATAAACAAAGCTAAGCTTTTAACGTGTCACAGCAGAACACTAATCTGTAATGGTTAAAGAAAGTTCAACCAACCAGGACAGCACAGATAAACGGTTGAGCAGATTAAAGGCAGAAAGCAAGTCTGTTTAATTCAATCTGTTGTAAGAAGTTCTACAGATGTAGCTTTCCTCCTGAAATGATATGATTCTATTCTCTATGAATGTTAATGGCCTTGGAGGAAGCAGTAGGTGGGTTGCTATACCATTCGCTTAGATATGTAGTTATAGAGTGAGTGAGTGAGTCTGTGTGCGTTTTTAAACGCAGAGCTATTGAAGTAATGCTCAGGACCTAACTTAAACCAGAAAAGACCAGAGAAATGCCAAGTTAAGACTGCCAGCCTGTCCTTACCCTACCTTGTTGAGCAGAGGTAGTGCTGGGTCTCTGAACAGTGACAAGGTTTACATTCCACGTGTGCTGAAATACCTGGGACCGACAGGGTGAGTTAAGAATGGGATTCTAGGATCCAAATTATTTCTTTGATACAGATATTTTTAATGACTTAACATTTAAATTAGAACAAAAAAGGAAAAAGCCAAGTTTCAGTCCCACAAGCAGACTTGAAATGGAAATACTGAAGGCCCTTATAGAGTGACAACCAAGCTTGGCTCTGTTATATCCTGATCCAAAGTCCCTTGAAGTCAACCATAGTCTTGACATAGACTTTACAGATCATTGATTTGGTCCCATATTGAAGAAGAGCAAATATTCCAGCAGAGGAGAATGATCTTCTCTACCTTTAAGGTGCTCTAATGGTAAAAGGCCTTTGTGTTTCAGATACCAACCACATTAATTCTTGGAAAGCCAGGTCCAGCCCCATATCCCTTCCTGCTGTCCTTTATGCTGAAGGAAGTAGAGAGAATTCAGCATAGCTTCCACTGATAAGGGGCTGTGTAACTGGATATCCGCTGTGCAGCGAGGAACATCCCTAATTTAAACACCTTTATGATCTCCCTTATTATAAACTTCTTTTAACACTCAGTGCTGCCAAAGCTATGTCCAGCCTCCTGTTCTGGGTAAGTCTGACTGGTGTCACCTTGTTTATGTCCCACACATTGTGGCTCTGATGTCCATTTTGAATCCATTTTTAGTCTTCTGTCTAAAACGAAAGGTGTGTTCATTCCTCGTCTCCCGCTCCACAATTCTGACCAGTTCAGGTGGGCGCGAGCAGCACCTGCACTTCGTGCGCTGATTGTCAGAGGCGCTACTTCAGTTCGCATTGTTGAACTTTTATATTGCAGTAGCATCTAATAGCCACAACCAGCTTGGTATCCATTAGGCTGGGTGCTGTGCAAATATATGATGACAGTCCTGTCCCAAAAAGCTCCCAGTCTAGGAGATGGGAAGTACCAAGTTGAGATGAACAGGTGGGATGGGGTAGCTTGGGGCATATGGGGTAACAAATATAACAGCATGGGCACTGTATTATTATTATTTTGGTATAATAATGGTAATGTCAGTCATGGAGCAGGACCCCACCGTGCAATTCTTTGCCAGCGATCACAGCTCATCGCCTGCCTAGCTGTTATCATGTAAGTGCAAGTTAGCTTTTAATGTCTTTGCTGTAGACAATATGATC
Organism: Lepidochelys olivacea; assembly: GCF_965140295.1. Classification (NCBI taxonomy): domain Eukaryota; kingdom Metazoa; phylum Chordata; order Testudines; family Cheloniidae; genus Lepidochelys; species Lepidochelys olivacea. The sequence continues at coordinate 109,268,144 of NC_140416.1, forward strand.
GTAAAAGCCCTTTAACTGTCTTGAAGGGGGACAGGGCAGCACAAAGTTAGTCAATATTCTTCCCCTGCCCGCAGCAAGCAGTGTACTTCTTCAAGGAGCATTCTTCTCCTCTGGGTCATGCAAGGGTGGTTTTCAGAGGGGCTGTGCACGCGAGGCTCCCCATTGACGTCAGTAAGAGCTGCAGGGCCTCTGAAAAATCAGGCCATGTGTTCATTTGTTTTAAAAAAAAAAAAAAAAAAAAAGACTGATTCTGCTGTTGCTGCACTTGGAGCACCAGTCGTGGAAGACTGTAGGCCAGGGATGGTGACAGCAAGTTGTGCAGATGTTTCACAAATCCAGTGTATTGCATTTCTGATTATACCGAAGTGCTGACAAACCAGGCTTGGGATACTGCTTGTGTTCTCCTGCAGCCACTGGATTGTAGCAGCTGCTTCCGATCACTTGCTGTGGTGACAAAAGATGACGTTAGGCTTCCTTCTTCTTTAGTAATGGGCAGCGCTTAAAAGGCAGATAGATAAAGGGTAGGATTTTCATAAGCATTCACCAGTGGCCTAACTCGGCTCCCGTTGAAGCCAACAGTAGTGTTAGTTGCAGCGGGCATTTAAAAAATGTATCCACTTTTCAGGAACTAGATAAAGAGAAAAGATAATAGAGGAGAATGGGAGAGACATTGCAGTAGAACTATAAGACTGCAACACTGTACACACAAATGTGGCAAGTCAAATAAGGGGGGTAGGAGGGACACCACAACAGAAAGGTCTATGTATGCATCAGAGGGAAATGGTTCTTCTGTCTCAACAAGGAGAGCATTTAAATGGATCTGGTCACTTGTTTGCATTTAAATAATTGTTTTGTTCAAGTTTCAGAAAAAAGAAGCCAGATTGTGTTATTTCCTTTCTCTGTACGTAATTTCTTCTGATTGGAATTAGTCTGTGTTAGTATGAACGTAGGGAACAAATGAATCGTCCATGAAGCTGGTTTAAAAATAACACTGATGAATACCCAGTGGGCGTCATAGGCAGCCCTTACCTTCACCTATGACGCAGTATCCTTTTGTTGACAATATCAGCATGTAACGCTGTTCTTCTGATTTCCATTGGAAAATGGTTTCGAATTTTTAGATTAACTCTATGAGAAACCTGTAAAAATAATTACAGGGACAAGCTGAAAACACTGAAGTGTGATGATTCCCTAAATAGTTAAGTAACTTCATATGCAGAATGAACACATGCTGGCTGGTTGCTTGGACGGAATGCCTGTTGCGGATGTCATAACTGCACCTCCTTGCAACTGCGCTCTCCCTTCCCAACATTGCCTGCCATGAGCTTGTCTTCAAGCAGAGGGTTGGCAGGAATGTGCTTCTAGCACATGTGAGGTCCAAGGTGCTGCTCCTAGGTTTCGCAGGTGATTGATACAGTGCAATCTGTTTCTTTGGCAGCCACAAGTGCTCTCCTCTTCCTTTCATCTGCTGTCCAGGTGGGGGTTGGGATGTCGTTTGACATGCAAGCGTCAATGTGTCTACTTGTAAAGACTCAGCTGGCACTGCTGTTGGAGAGTAGAGCACCTGCAGAGAAGATGGCACTTGCAGCGTTAGCAAGGTTCCCTGTCTGAATCCATCTGCAGTGGGCTAGCTTTTATACACCCTTGTGAAAATGGCATGCCACCTTGGCAACAAGCATAGTGTTATCCAAAGGGATAGTCATCTATGCACATCCCAAAATACATGTTTGGTCTTGGCTTGACCAGAATTTAAAGGTGCATTGCAAGATCATGTAAACTAAACACATTTTAAAAGCCTAGTGTAGCCAGGCAGTGTTGATTTTAATACATGTTAAGTTGATCGAGTTGTAACTTAGGTTCTCTTTTGGTTTTATCTAGCGTAGGACATGCTAAAGGGCAATGAGCTTTGCCTTGACTAGAGATTAGAAGATGTTAGATCAAGCTAGCAAACTAGAGAAAAATGTAGCCTAGACAAACCTACTGTAAGGTGAGTTTCAGAGTAGCAGCCGTGTTAATCTGTATCTGCAAAAAGAACAGGAGTACTTGTGGCACCTTAGAGACTAGGCTGGAAAACCATACTCATGGAGTAGTTATCAATGGTTTATAATTGAGCTGGAAGGCCACATTGAGAGGGGTCCCACAAGGATCTGCCCTGGGTCCAGTTCTATTCAATATCTTCATAAATGATTCAGATAATGGCATAGATAATGCACTTAAAGTCTGTGGATAATACCAGGTTGGGAGGGGTTGCAAGCATTTTGAAGGATAGGATTAGAATTGAAAATGATCTTGACAAACTGGAGAAATGGTCTGAAAGACATAGGATGAAATTCAATAAGGACAAATGCAAAGTACTACACATAAGGAAGAATAATCAGTTGCACAAATACTAAATGAGAAATTAATGCCCAGGAAGGAGTAGTGCAGAAAAGGATCTGGGGATTATAGTGGATCACAAACTAAATATAAGCCAATAATATAATACTGTCACCGAAAAAAAAGGGGAACATAATTCTTCCATTCTACTCAGTTCTGGCCACCACATTTCAGGAAAGATGTTGACAAACGAGAAAGTCCATAGGAGAGCATTAAAAATTATTAAAGATCTAGAAAACAGGATCTACAAGGAAAGATTGAAAAAATGGGTTTGTTTAGGCAGAAGAAGAGAAGACTAAGTGGGGACAGGATAACAGTCTTCAAGTATGTAAAAGGTTGTTATAAGAGAAAGCTGATAAATTGTTCTCCTTAAACCCCGAGGACAGGACAAGAAGCAATGGGCTTAAATTGCAACAAAGGAGATTTCAGTTAGACATTAGGAAAAACTTCCTAACTATAAGGGTGGTTAAGCACTGAAACAAATTACCTAGGGAGGTTGTGGAATCTCCGTCATTGGAGGTTTGTAAAAACAAGTTAGATAAACACCTGTCAAGGATGGTCTAAATAATTCTTAGCCCTGCCTCAGTGCTGGGGACTGGACTAGGTGACCTATTAAGGTCTATTCCAGTCCTACATTTCTGTGATCAACACACCTTTAAACCCTAGGCTAGACCATGTCTGCACTAGCAAACTAGCCATGATTCTCTACCAGTGGTAGAAATGCTGGAAGTATGTAGTGTGTCATGACTTACGGGTCTCAAACCTGGGTCTGTAGGAGCAGCCATGCTCTAACCCCCCATTTGCTCTAACCCCCCCTCCATGCGGATGCTCACTTATCTCAGATCCATGAAGCCTAGTTGCAGTTTGAGGCTCCACCCCTGCAATCGTATTGGCCGAGCCCGAGAGTAGCTGATTAGCCTGCTGGCCCTACTTAAGCCAGCAGCAGGAACAGGAAGCTGCCTGAACAACTGGGCTCCATACTGTTCTGGATTTTGTTCTTTCCTGGCTTGATTTCCGGACCCTGAATGACTCCTGGCATGTGATTCATGGTTCTGACCTCCAATTTGTCTCCTGCTTCTGACCTGTTGGTATCCTGACCCAGCTGACTCCTGTCCTGTGATTGTGGATTCTGACTATTAGGTCTAGCTGCCCATGACCCAGATGTGACATAGTGTAGTCAGGCATTAAGTGTTTATGCCACCATGTTGTCTAACCCTAGCTGCACTGATGGTGGTTTATGGTTACGGTAAAACATGCATCAAGAATCACCTGCAATAGGCATGTCTCTTTCTCAAATGACTACTGTAAATTGTCCCCAAGATTTCCTCTACAACTTTGACTTTCAAGCTGTGTCTGCACTAGGGCTGAACCAGTGGAAGGGCGTCACTGGTGCACTGTCTACCCTTGCGATGTTCTTTTGGTTCCAGGTTTTCCCAGCAGCCACCCTAACTCTGTGCTACATTAGAGCAGTTGTTCTGCCCTGTACTACCTATCCCATAGTTCTTGTTACAAATTCCTGACACAGTGACCTATGGGAGATTTCAAAAGCTCCATATAGCCTAGGAAATTTGCACGAGCACCTTGGTGGTCATGCTGTTTCCTACTCATTTTTTCGAAAGAGAGACCTGGATGAATGTTCTTGTTCAGCAATAAAAGTTTGTGTTGAGAATTTCAAAAAGTTGTGAGCCATCTAGGTGGCTGCAGCAAGGTGATGGAGGATGTTGTGGCAGCAATCAATACCAGCAGACCTTAGTTATTGCTGCATTGATCAGGTACCCTTCTTCCCCACTCCCATCATCAGACAAGGCGTGTTGATCAAGGATTATATTCACCGGACGGAGCATCGCCTCTGGGTCTAAATCACAAGCATCAGCTGATGGGCCTGAGTTGTCATGGAGGCGTCAGCTGAGTGGTAGCTGCTGCATAACTTCAGTACAGATACGAGACTTTTTTTCTGTCCTCCTCCAGTGAATGAGCCTTGTCATTGTAGCATCAGGCTTACAAGGAGGGAAGTTCCCCTCCACATGGAAAATAGTGGTGATTGCTCTGTGGAAACTGCCTGCCTCAGATAGCTATTGGTGAGTAAAGCATCAGTTGAGGGTGGGGAAAGCCACACTGCGGCTTCCATGGAGGCGTTCATGCAAACACCCAATGTGCTGTATAGAGGTGTGTTATCAAAGGGGCCAGTGAGGGTTTGTATTCTTGAGCTGTGCAGGAGCTACTGATGGAAACTATGTGCTTGTTGTGTGTTCCCCCAAGAAGTTTAGGACCCTATATTAACAGGACTCACTGGTGATGCAGGTCTTAGTGGATCATCATGGCAGGTTCCTGAACATGTACAAAGGATGGCTGAGCAAAGTATAATATTCCAGGATGTTCAGAGTCTAGACTTTCTGGAGAAGGGCTCATTGACAATTATAGGGTTTGTTCCCTCAGTGCTTCTGGGTGAACCCTTGTATCCATGTTTACTGTGGCTAATGAAGCTATTCCTTAAGCAATCAGCATTTGCTGGTTAATTGTCTGGTTGCTTAAGACTTATTGCACTGTTTCAGATATTCCCTCTCAGCAATGAGTAATGCACACTGTATCTTCCACTGTCTCCTCCTTGTAACTCAGCAGCAAAAGTAAATATTCATGTCCATCCCACTTGTTGGCTCTTTTCTTTTCCTCTGTAGTCAAAGTTGGCTGCCACACTACATTCCCCCCACACACACCTTTCTATTAGCTTTTTTATCGGATGCACTGTTCTATAAATGAGTAGACACCAAAGTGAAAGTGAGTCCAGATCCCTGAAGCACTCTCTGCTACTTTAGAGCTGGGGGATCTTGAAGAATGCAGGAAGAGCAGAATGCCTCAGAGTACATCAGCTGTGGAGACGTGAGCGGAGCAATGGCTGGAGCTGGAGGGTGAGAAGGATGAAAAAATGAGCCAGATAAGCTGGAAGGAAGATTTTAATCAGAAAAATGTGAATTATAATTGGGAATCATTAAAGAACACTTTACTAGATGTCCAGAAAGCCACAATTGAGGAAGAAGGCTGTACAGTTTAAAAAACAGACCAGGTTTAGAGAGAAAGTGAAGGTATAAAAAATAATATATAACAAATAGAAGAAAGGGATATTAATGAATATACATCAGAAGTTAGGAATTGTAGAAAATTGATAAGGAAAGCAAAGGCACACAAGGAGAAATGTATGGCCACAGAGTTATGGACAAAAAGGGCATTTTTAAATATATTAGGAGGGAAATGAATCCTGACAATGTTATTGGTTCATTACTAGATGGAAATGGTAGAATTCTCAATAATAATATAGAAAAGGCACAAGTATTCACCAGATATTTCTATTATATATTTTGGGAAAAACATGACACAGTCTCATCATATGGTAACACTCTTTCCATTCCACTGGTATCTCTGAAGGATGTTAAACAGCAACTACTAAAGTTAAACATTTTGTAAATCAGTAGGTCCAGATAACTTGCATCTAAGTATTTAAAAAGAACTGGCTGAGAAGCTTGCTGAACGAATGTTGATTTTTCGATAAGTCTTGGAGCACTGGGGAAGTTGCAGAAGACTGAAAGAAAGCTAATGTACAATTTTTAAAAGGGCAAGTGGGATGACCTGGGCAATTATAGGCCTGTCAGTCTGACATTGATCCTGGGCAAAATAATGGACCAGCTGATATGGGACTCTTTTTTAATAAAGAATTAAAGGATGGTAATGTAATTAATGCAAATAAACATGGGTTTATGGAAAATTAACTATATCTTTTTCTAATGAGATTGCAAGTTTGTTTGATAAAGGTAATAGTATTGACATACTATACTTAGACTTCTGTAAGGTATTTGACTTGGTATCACGCAACATTTTCATTTTTTAAAAAACTAGAAGGACATAAAATTAACCTGGCACATATTAAATGGATTAAAAACTGGCCAACTGTTAGGTCTCAATGTAACTGTAAACAGGGAACTATCAAGCAGTGTTTCTGGTCGGGTCCCACAGTGATCGGTTCTTGGTCCTATGCTCGTTAATATTTTTATCAATGTCTGTAAGAAAATTAATTCATCACTGATAATTTTTTTCAGATGAGACAAAAATTGGGGAAGTGGTAAATAATTAAGATGACAGGTCACTGATTCAGCCTGATCTGGATCGCTTGGTAAACTGTGTGCAAGCAAACAGTATGTGTTTTTAATATAGCAAAATGTATATATCTAGGAACAAATAACATAGATCATACTTACACTGCTTCCCAGGACAGAGTCCTCCATCCTGTATTGGAAAAAGATTTGGGGATCATGATGAATAGTCAGCTGAGCATGAGCTCCCAGTGTGATGCTGTGGCCAAAACAGCTAATGTGATCATCAAATACATAAACAGAGGAATCATGAATAGCAGTAAAGAGGTTAGTTTATCTCAGTATTTGGCACAGGTGTGACTGCTGCTGGAATACTGTGTCCAGTTTTGGTAAGAATGTTGATTAATTGGAAAGGGTTCAGAGAAGAATTGTGAGAGTGATTACAGGATTAGAAAATAAGGCTTATAGTGAGACTCAAAACCTCAATTTGTTTAGCTTAACAAAAAGAATGTTAAGGAGTGATTCGATTACAGGCTATAAGTATGTACATGGGGAACAAATATTTCATCATGGACTCTTCAGTCTAGCAGAGAAAGACATAACACAATCCAATGGCTGGAAGTTGAAGATAAACAGATTCAGAATGGAAATAAGAGGTACATTAACCATTGGAATAATTTACCAAGTGTTATGGTGGATTCTCTATCATTGACAATTTTTAAATCAAGACTGTATGTTTTTCTAAAAGATCTGCTCTCGGAATGTTTTGGGGAAAGTTCTCTGGCCTGTGTTATACCGGAGGTCAGACTCGATCAGAGGTCAGCAACCTTTCAGAAGTGGTGTGCCGAGTCTTCATTTATTCACTCTAATTTAAGGTTTTGCGTGCCGGTAATATATTTTAACATTTTTAGAAGGTCACTTTCTATAAGTCTAGAATACACAACTAAACTATTGTTGTATGTAAAGTAAATAAGGTTTTTAAAATGTTTAAGAAGCTTCATTTAAAATTAAATTAAAATGCAGAGTCCCCCAGACTGGTGGCCAGGACCTGGGCAGTGTGAGTGCCACTGAAAATCAGCTTGCCTGCCACCTTTGGCACGCATGCCATAGGTTGCCTACCCCTGGATTAGAAGATCAGAGTGATCCCTTTTGGCTTTGATGTCTATGACTCAGTGAAACCAGCTGAACCAGCAAAGGGGCTGAGCAGCAGGAATGGGAAAAAGAGAGAATGAGAATGTGGGGAAGGGGCACAGAACATAAAGGAAGAGAATGAGAGGAGGGCTGTTTGAAGGATTCTCTGCTTCTTCTTGCATTCATCAACCCTTCACTCTATCCAGGCATGGAGGGGATCTTCAGTGCACAGATCTCTCTCTCCCCCCCCACCCACAAGGAAGCGGGCAGTCAGTAATCGCCACACCTCCATTGCTGGGACCCTGAGGAGGGCTCTCCATGGGGTCTGGGATTCTGCATGTAAAAGGGGAGGGGAAGAATAGGGGACACACGGGATTGTGGTATATATATTATTCCTCTGCCCCCAACTTCACAGGGATTCTGCACTGCAGATAGGGCCCTGGCTGTATGCCGCCCTTTACATGGGAACCTCTCTGCACTGGAAACTGGCCCCCTCCCCGTTAAAGTGCTGCCCCAAAGATCCACTCATTAAGGGGAATGAGCAGAATTTGAACCTCCAGATCTGCATATGGGGGAGGGAGAAGGGCAAGGGTTGTTGTGAAAAGAGTAACTTCACACATAGGTACTTGGAGAAAGCTCCTTCCTGCCTGCCTAGGGCTTCCCAGGGGGTTTGCCAATGAAGGACATGTTCTCAGAAGATTCCTATTTATCACCTTGTCTAAGCACCAGAGATCAGAAACCTGGTCAATGAGTCAGGAAATCTAAATCTTGCATTCCCACTGTTTTGTTTATTTAGACCACTAAATATGTGTTTTAACTCTCTGAATAAGCGGTGACACTGCTGTGATCTAGAACTGATGGGGAGAGAAACAAAGCTTCTTAGTCACTCCATTCAAGTTAGCATGTTCAATATGCTAATATGCAGGCCATGACTCTGTGATCCTGCCACTATGCCATTACAAGACAGCCACAAAGCAGCCTCAATAAGCTTTGGACTACATGCCCTAGGAGGGTTGCCGTCTCCTTTGATGTGCATGATCAGCAAGACGAGGACTACCAAGACTCAGACATGGGCATTGGGTGAGATCATTGGACAAAAGGTAAATTTCGGTTATCTACCTCAATGGGTCTATTTCTACTGAACTGACTCTAACTCTGTTCTGGTGGGCAGTTGGGTGGGTTGGTTTTAATTGTTTTGTACTTGTACCCAGAGACAAATGTGGTGGATGCATTTAGAAAATAACATTATTGCATATATAACCCCCACAAAGGCATACAGTCATTTGCATATTAGGAAGGCTGCTTGTTCTTATGGACCAGCACTTCCAAATTATTGTTAATCTTCAGCCAGCAACAGTAAAAGAATGCAAAGTTACACAGTATCTGCTTATATACAACTAGCGTACAAACCCGGCTTTTGCAATGGTGACAAACATCCTCAAGTGTTCACTGTAGCCTGGGGGTAGGGGCTACAGGATTCTCCCTGTTAGACATTCATATTTAGAACATGGAAGGGAAAATAAAATAGTTGTATTATGCTAGCACCTGGAAGGCCCAAGCAAAATAGAGGCCCTGTTGTGTTAGGCATTGCACAACCTCTAGGGTACGTCTCCATTGCAACTCGGAGATGTAATTCCCAGCTTGGGTAGACACAGCCATGCTAGCTGTGATTGAGGAAGCACACTGAAAATAGCAGTATGGCCACAGCAGCATGGGCAGAGTTTGGGCTAGCTGCCCAAGTACGTACCTAGGAACTTGGACAGGACTGTATTAGGGCAGCTAGTCCAAAGCCTGTGCAACATTTTTAGTGGGCTAGCTCAGTCAAAGCTAGCATGTGTACATCTACCCAAGCTGGGAAATCGCGGGGGCCGGGGAGGGACTTGGGGGGGCTATAGCCAGCCCAAAATTTGCCTGTTATCTTTTTCCCCCTCCCCCTCCCTGCCCCAGCAGCTGCTGCTCCCCGACCACTCAGCTCTGAGGGCAGAGTGGAGAGAGTGGCAGCTGCTGGCCGAGTGCCCAGCTCTGAAGGCAGCAGTGTCACTGCCAGCAGCAGCCCAGGAGTAAGCCCAGGCAGCGGGGCCGGCATGCTGCCCAGGGCAGATGGAGGGTCTGGTGCTGCCCAGACCCACCTGCCCCAGCCTGGGCTTCTGGGCCCCGCCCCCCACAGTCTCTGCTCACCGAGGGCTCAGCCGGCTCCAGAGCCAGGTCTCTCTGCTCTGGCGGCTGTTACTGTCTGCGAGCAGTCAAAGGCGGCAGGGAGCTGAGGAACAGCCACAGCCGGGGGCAGGGTCTTGGGGCAAGGAGAGGAGGAGGAAGTACTGGAACTTAGGAGGAGCAGGGGGTGGGGCCATGGAGAGGGGGACAGGGACCCCTCCAATTTTCTGTCTAGTCCACCTCAGTCCCTCCCACCGGGAAGAGGCTGGAGCCACCCCTGTGGGAAATACACCTCCCAGCTACAAGGGAGATCATAGAATCATAGAATATCAGGGTTGGAAGGGACCCCAGAAGGTCATCTAGTCCAACCCCCTGCTTAAAGCAGGACCAATTCCCAGTTAAATCATCCCAGCCAGGGCTTTGTCAAGCCTGACCTTAAAAACCTCTAAGGAAGGAGATTCTACCACCTCCCTAGGTAACTCATTCCAGTGTTTCACCACCCTCTTAGTGAAAAAGTTTTTCCTAATATCCAATCTAAACCTCCCCCACTGCAACTTGAGACCATTACTCCTCGTTCTGTCACCTGCTACCACTGAGAACAGTCTAGAGCCATCCTCTTTGGAACCCCCTTTCAGGTAGTTGAAAGCAGCTATCAAATCCCCCCTCATTCTTCTCTTCTGCAGGCTAAACAATCCCAGCTCCCTCAGCCTCTCCTCATAAGTCATGTGTTCCAGACCCCTAATCATTTTTGTTGCCCTTCGCTGGACTCTCTCCAATTTATCCACATCCTTCTTGTAGTGTGGGGCCCAAAACTGGACACAGTACTCCAGATGAGGCCTCACCAATGTCGAATAGAGGGGAACGATCACGTCCCTCGATCTGCTCGCTATACCCCTACTTATACATCCCAAAATGCCATTGGCCTTCTTGGCAACAAGGGCACACTGCTGACTCATATCCAGCTTCTCGTCCACTGTCACCCCTAGGTCCTTTTCCGCAGAACTGCTGCCTAGCCATTCGGTCCCTAGTCTGTAGCTGTGCACTGGGTTCTTCCGTCCTAAGTGCAGGACCCTGCACTTGTCCTTATTGAACCTCATCAGATTTCTTTTGGCCCAATCCTCCAATTTGTCTAGGTCCTTCTGTATCCTATCCCTCCCCTCCAGCGTATCTACCACTCCTCCCAGTTTAGTATCATCCGCAAATTTGCTGAGAGTGCAATCCACACCATCCTCCAGATCATTTATGAAGATATTGAACAAAACCGGCCCCAGGACCGACCCTTGGGGCACTCCACTTGATACCGGCTGCCAACTAAACATGGAGCCATTGATCACTACCCGTTGAGCCCGACAATCTAGCCAGCTTTCTACCCACCTTATAGTGCATTCATCCAGCCCATACTTCCTTAACTTGGTGACAAGAATACAATGGGAGACCGTGTCAAAAGCTTTGCTAAAGTCAAGAAACAATACATCCACTGCTTTCCCTTCATCCACAGAACCAGTAATCTCATCATAAAAGGCGATTAGATTAGTCAGGCATGACCTTCCCTTGGTGAATCCATGCTGGCTGTTCCTGATCACTTTCCTCTCATGCAAGTGCTTCAGGATTGATTCTTTGAGGACCTGCTCCATGATTTTTCCAGGGACTGAGGTGAGGCTGACTGGCCTGTAGTTCCCAGGATCCTCCTTCTTCCCTTTTTTAAAGATTGGCACTACATTAGCCTTTTTCCAGTCATCCGGGACTTCCCCGGTTCGCCACGAGTTTTCAAAGATAATGGCCAATGGCTCTGCAATCACAGCCGCCAATTCCTTCAGCACTCTCAGATGCAACTCGTCCGGCCCCATGGACTTGTGCACGTCCAGCTTTTCTAAATAGTCCCTAACCACCTCTATCTCCACAGAGGGCTGGCCATCTCTTCCCCATTTTGTGATGCCCAGCGCAGCAGATGTACCCATAGTGAGAGACAGTCCTTACCCCCACTAGCTTACTATCTAAACAGGTCGACAGACAAGAACTGTAGCGGAAACTGAGGCATGGAGCAGTGAGGTGAGTTGCCTAAGGTCACACAACAAGTCAGTGAGAGAACCACGAATAGGACTCAATTTTCCTACTCCCAGCTCTGTGTTTTATCCACCAGACCACGTTGTCTCTGAAAAAACATGAAGGATTCTACTTTCTCTTCAAATCTGATGGACTCCTTTACATCTTCCTACTCCTTGCTTTATGTCACTTCTGGTTATGGAAACAGAGGTATCAAAGTCAATGTGAATGCAACATTCCTCCTGAATAGAACCAAATGTGATATTTCAATAAGATAAAGATCTCTCTGGCACACAGGTTATTTCTGATCCATAATGAAACATCTACTGTAATTTCTAGTACAGTTTGGGCTTGATCCTGCAAACATTTAATCCTCTAGATAAGGATTTGCCTGATCAGGGCCTTAGATGGAAATGTTTGTAGCTGTAATAAGACCTTGATATTTTGGGTGGTGCTCAAGTAAAAGGATGAAGCTAAATGAAATCCTAAAACAGATAGTTACAGATGGCTAATATTGTGTCCTTCATATCATGTGTGTTTTACTGAAGGATCTCAAACCATTTCACAAATACTAATTTAGGTGGAGATGTTCAGAGGAGCTGAAGAAAGTCAAGAGCACAAGTCCTATTAACTTTCACTGGCAGTTGGGCACCTAATTCTCATAGGCTCCTTTGGAAACGGTAAGTCTGTCTCACAGCAACCCTGTGCAGCAGACACTTATAACATTATATCCTCATTTGAAGGGTAGGGAAAACTGAAGCACGGGAGTGCTAGTTGTGCAAGACCACGAGTCAATTGCAAGGTCAGAAACAGAACCTAGGAGTCCTGGGTCCCAGTGCTGTGACCAACAATTATGCTCCTTCCTAAATAATTACAACTTTCTAACATCCACCAAGTATTCTCATCCTCTAAAGCAAAGTTATTCCCACTCTCCCATGATAGGGATGGCTTTGCCCACAAGCTCCTACAGTACCTGAATGATGACTATGTAATTAGACAATTTTCACGATGTCATGACTCACTACCAAAGCAGCATGCACAACCATATCAATGCACAATGATTTTCTAAAACTCTAATTCATTTTACTCAATAGTCACTTTCATTAATTAGCTGAATTAATTTAACACAAGATTAAAATATTTATGGCAATCTCTTCTTTGAAGCAGAAAATGTTTTTATTTTATGTTCTTTCCTAAGCCCATAAATACATATCCCCCCCCAAATCAGCTGTTCATGGCTGGTCTTGTAGCAAAAGAGATGAGTTAAAGAAGCTTATGTGATGTGGTGTTTTACTGGAGCTACAAAAATAATATTCCCCAGGAATTAGAAGGATCAGTGACTATATATAGCTCCCACTCTTTTTCCATGTAAAGCTAAATTCACAGCATCTGCCAGATGAGACATGGTCCTGGTTTCAGCTCTACTCTGTGACCAATATAATAAAGCCAACAGCGGATGGTCATATTTTGTTTTACTTTTATAGACTGCAAGACAGCACTTAATTTCCTCAGGTAAAATTAACGAAGCAGAAATACCAAATAAACTTTCTGTGATCTGAAACCTCATGCAATCAGCAGCTTCCTTCTCCCACTCCCATTCCACCGCCCCCACCATTTATTTTATGGCACGTAACAAAAGCTCTATTAAATTAAACACTAAAAATTATGTTAAAAGAACATTATTCAGATTGCAGAATCAAGCATTCAAAGGTGAGGAAATGCCAGAATGAAGGTTGCTGGGGCAACCTTAATTCGGTCCCTTTGCGTGTACATATTATGAGACAGGCTTTAATTACATGATCACATACCATTATTTCCACTGGACCCCTGCCACATTCAATGCACAGAATGGATGGCGCTCATTTCATGAGCAGCTATTCAATATTTTGCTTGCTCCTCATTGTTCAGTGTGTGACCCCTGCCTTATTTACTGCGCACTATTCAAACCCAAAAGCAAACTGAAAAAAACAGAAAATCCATTGTGTAGCACCATATTGTCAGCCAGAGGGGTCATCTGCAGGGTTGGAACCTTTCGATCCTGTGCACAGACCTCTGCCACTTGAGCTAGCAGGGTAACGGATAGCAGCAGTAAATTGTCCTCGGTGTGGAGCAAGTTTGGGGTCAGGGGACGCTTTGCCAGGGGGTTTCACAGGGTATTTGCAGACAGCGGAGGAATGGTGAGGCTCAGGAATCTCTGATTCCATTCCAGGCTCTGGAGTGGAGTGTGCTCTCAAGGGAACAGATTCTTCTGCCCCCCCCCTCCCCACTTCTGCCCCCATCCCTGCCAAGCTGTCCCTAAGTTATGTACATGCCCTAAGTTATGTACTCCTCTACGTATCCCCACCCTTCAGGCATATCTTTACTCACCTTACTGTCTGCCCTGCTATTTATATCCTTGCTGGTGTGGGGGCTATGTGCATATGTCCTCTGCACACCACCAAAAGAAGCATGCAGTTTTGACATACCTATACAGCCAGATTGCTATATCCTCTGGACCCAAAACTGGGTTGCCAGAATGTTTCAAAGGGTCAAGCAGCAGCTCCTGTGGCTCTTGTCCCATGGGCCTGGCTGGGACCTCTGGGGTCCCAGCGCCACTCAGGGTTAACCCAGCAGTCATGAGGACAGGATTCCAGGTAGACCAAATTTGAGTGAGCGGTACTACAACCCCATGAGCCAGCTCACAACTCCACTCACATGAATTTGGTCCAGTCAAGGGGATGGGGCCAAACCTGAGCGGCGCTCCAACCCTGGAGGTTGCAACGCCTAGAGCAGAAAGCCAAGGCCAGCCAGTCCCAGAGCAAAGTTGCTGTCATTGTGGGTGAGTGCTCGGCAGGCCCCGATTGAAACCACCCCAGGACCTCCACCCCCAGACTATTTACTTGGTTGTGACAGACCACAAACATTTACAAATGGGTCCTGAGGCCAAATGGGTTGAGAACCACTGCTGTAGACCCTTATTCCCTGAGTAGCCATAGTCAATGGGACTGTTCAAGGTACTATAACCATTCTGGCTCTTAGTAGCAAGATAAAACTTCTCAGGTCCCCATCCCACTTGCCATTTTAAACTTCCTAATGAAGCATAGAAGAATGAATGTAACTAATCTGTGGGCCCAGCTGCCGTTTACACTAAGGCTCTGGTAGTGCCATTTTAAAGCCCACTGACACAGCCAGAATAGGGTAATAGGCCTTTGGTGTCTGTGAGAATCAAGTCCCAAGGCTGTTGGCTGGCATGCTGCTCTAACAGAGCATATGTTGTTGTGAACCAAAATTGTAGTGCTTCTTAGCAGCATATTTGCCCACTTGTACGATGGGAGGTTTTTCATTATTATTTGATTTCCTGAGCATTTAAAACCCTTTGAAAAGTGCTGAGCTCACTCAGCTGCATCCATAAACATTCAAATTATGCTTGGCTTATTTTCTACCCTGTATTTATCTTCTAAATGAGCTTGTCCTGGTAGAAAAGGAGATCAGCCCTGTGAGATGACTGGTGTTACGGAGGAAGTGGCTATAGCACAGTCAAGGCAGTTACTCGCCTGGGTTCTATTCCTGACTCTGCCATTGACAACGTGGGCAAGTTGTTTAGCCTCTAGGTGCCTCAGTTTCCCCTTTTATAAAATCAGATGATTTGAGGCTCTATGCATTAGGACCTAATTATTACCTTCCTGCACATTCAAGCACAGAAGATTCCCCTCTGTGTGGATCTTCTCTAGCTGGCACAGAAGGAAGAGGACATAGGCCTTTGTATCAACGTCCTTCGTTGCAGGATCTTACAGAGAAGCTCAATGTGGGAAGGTGGGGCAGAACCTGTGTGTGGGGTGAGGAGATACTTTATTAGCTTTTCCAAACCTTCAGGGAACCCTAAGGAAAATACAGTATATGAATGTTAAAATGTTACGTTCAACCCTACACAAGCCAGTTCCCACAGGAATCCTGTTCACTGATCTTTCTGTCTCCTGCGATTTTTTTTTCTGTGAACATCAGCAGGTGAGGAAGCTTCCCCTAGGACACCCTGAAGAGATTAACCATCCAGTGAATGCACCTTTGGGATGAACTCCAGTATACCAGGGTTACTACGGGAACCATGTATTCATAACATCAGGGAGCTGCCATGTTTGTCTATCTCCCCACACTCCGACAGCTGGAGTGACCTTGTAAAATGGCACAGTGCAAAAGATGCATTTTTATTCACACCCTCTGGAATACTTAACAGTTCTGGGGTTTTTTAACACCCCTCTGCATAAGGAGCAAGCAACACAGCAGTGGCTGATAATCATGCTCTGTGTTGTGAAACACCCCACTTCAAATCTTCCAATGGAGCCACACTACCGAGAAACTGGACAAGGCCAGGGGTCCTAGCATCCAGCAAGTCCTTTAGATCTGTGTGTATCCAGGGGCACAGCTAGAGTTTGGTACTAATCGCCCCTACTTCTCCCATAGGACGAGCAACTTCATCTTTTGTGGAAGAATTTGAAGGAAATTCCATAAGAGGAACTCTTTCCCCAATCCCTCCTGGGAGTTTTCCCATAGGAAATGGTGATCTGGGATTATCAGCTGAAAGGTACGGGATGGTAAAGTATTCCTATTCTTATCATTCATGATTAGCATTGCCTAAGGCAAGTCGGCATCGGCTGATGACTACTACATTCTGACCTTCCTTTCAGATTAGAAAAAAATAATAACAAGGAACCTGCACTGCACCTTGGCTGAGCGTTTTAGCAACAAAAAGCTAAAATAAGTTTTTTACATTTTTGTGATTTATTAATGATCATTATTGTAACGCACACAAGGTCTGAAGGGGTAAATTAGGCCAATTAATCTATTGGCCACACCTAGAGGAAAGTGAGGGAGTGCTAAAGCCTAATTTCCTGATGAAGTCCAGCTGGGGGAGGAGCTGGGTCAGATTTATAAAGACAGGAAGTTGACAGCAGAAAGGGACTGCAGGAAAATGGTGTGTAGCCACTCCCTTGGAGTAGAAAGTTGTGTTTGAGGGTACAGGATTCAGTAGTCTACAGCTACTCCCTGAGAGGAGGGAGTTGGAGCTGATACACCTGGGGTGGGGAACTAGAAGTTGTAGGAAGAAGTCCAGGAAAGGACCAACAGGCCTGCGGGAAAGCAGACCACAGTTGGCCTGGAACCTCGAGTAGAGGGCAGGCCCAGGTTTCCCCACCAGCCACTGGGGAAGTGGCACCATCAGGGCAGTGCATGAGAGGAGTGCCTGAGACTGGGTGTGGCAGGACTTTGATACCCCAGATGAGGAAGACTATAGTGACCTGGCCAGAGGCCCAAGCCACGACGACAGAGAACCCTGAGTCACAAGGAGAAAAAGAGAGATGGGTGGAGAGACTGCCAGAGGAGGGCATAGTGTCTGGAAGTATCTAATCCCCAGAGCACCCAGGAGGAGGTGTCTCTTGCGGTGAGTAGAGTTCCCCATGACATGATCACCTATGCACTTTTTTTTGGCCTTTTACTAATGTAACCATTTGTGGTATTTCAATTTGAGCTGTAGCAATTCTACAAGACTTCCAGATCTGCCCTGCAGATCATGCAGAATAAATAAGAACACCAAAAGAGTTTTGGATTTCTAACTCAGAGCTTTGGAAAAGGTTAGCAATGGAAGGGAGGGAGGGGAATCATTGCAACCACATAAAGAAATCCTGCCCCACCTCCCGCCCCCCACAAAAAAACCAAACCCTTCTGCAATGTAGATAAATGCTGGAGAGGTGGCTGGGAATTTAGCTATATGGCAAGTTTCTGCTTAAGGAAAGCAGAGAAATTAGGAGATCTGTACAATAGCAACCACATTTTTTTAAAAATCCTGTAGGAATAGGAGCCTTATTCTGATTTTTACTTACACCTGTGCACTTCAAGAGTTACTCTGTTGGAGTGAATGGGGTTACACCTATGTAATATCAGAACCAGGCCCAATAAGGACAAAGAAGTGGCCAGGAATATCCATACTGATTTTACAAAGAAACCCATTCAAAGAAAATGGAAGGTTGTAAAAGTAATAAGAAAAAGAAAATGACTACAGTAGTGGACAAAACTGAGAATAAAGCCAAGATCATTCTGCAGAGCTATGAGAGAAGACTCCTTCATCCAGATGCATCCTTGTAGTCATAGGAGAAGCAGCTGAGTGGATCACCAAGTCACGAAGATGGTGTTATAACAGATGTTATATTCAATGATGGAGAATGAGAAATCATTCACTACAGGTCTGGGCCAAAGACCACTGCAGTCAATGGAAAGTCCCCCAAAGATTTAATAGGCTTTGGATCAGACCCTAAATTCACTAAATATTTGACGAAGGGGTAAGAGACTGTCTGTCTGTCTGAATGAATGACTGAAGCCATGATATTAATTAATAAAAAAGGGAAATCTGAATGCCTCAAGAATGAATGTTCCATCCAAACAACTGTTGATATCAAACAAGAATTTGACAAATGCACTGACAAATTAGGAATTATAACATTCAAAAACCAGTAGGAGAACACTTCCATTTCCCTGGTCACTCAATAACAGACCTAAAAGTGGCAATTCTTCAACAACAAAACTTCAAAAACAGACTCCAATGTGAAACTGCAGAACTGGAATTAATTTGCAAACTGGACACCATCAAATTAGGACTGAATAAAGACTGGGAGTGGTTGGGTCATTACAAAACCTAAACCTAATTTCCCCCATACTAATTTCCCTCTACTGTTACTCAGACCTTCTTGTCAACTGTTTGAAATGGGCCACTCTCATTACATCATTACTCATCATTACAAAAGTTGTTTTTTCCTCCCTTGATATCCTACTGTTAATTGAATTGTCTCATTAGGCTGACCTCACACTTGGTAAGGCAACTCCCATCTTTTCATGTATTTATACCTGCTTCTGTATTTTCCACTCCATGCATCTGATGAAGTGGGTTCTAGCCCACGAAAGCTTATGCGCAAATAAATTTGTTAGACTTTAAGGTGCCACAAGGACACCTCGTTGTTTTTGCTGATACAGACTTACACAGCTACCACTTTGAAACCTGACAAATTAAAGTGTAGTTAGTGCTGGTTCTGGAGAAAACTGCTGGACAAATACTTCTGAATAGGTCTTTGGGCACATCTTTTACAGGCTATGGAATTGGTGGAACTTCACTTGATGGAAATTGAATAGTAATGGAAGAACAATGTGTGTGTGTGTTTTGAAAGCTATCTTTAGAACTCGCACAGTACTAGTCTTGTCATTTGCGCTGTGACATTTAGTCACATCTGAGCTAAATTTAAGAGGTTTGGTTTTGATTTTTTTAACGCATCTTTTTGGCCTGTAGTAAGTTGTAAGTTCCTGATTCTGATCCCACTTATGCTGGTTTTAGTCTAGTGACATAATTGGAGTCCTGATTTACACTAGTGTAAGTAAAATCTGAATAAAGCTTCTGTTAGGCTTGTAAAATTCTGTTAGTTTATCTGATTTGATTAATCTCTGACCATTTCACCTTGAGGACTTATTCCAGTAGATGTACCTATATTATATAATTATTTTCCTCAATAGTTTGGATTTTCCCTTCATGTTTACATAAGGACTCTTCTGTTCTTAATGACACTTAACAGTTATTGAGCAAACTTCATCCCTAAACTTGGCCCATGATCTTTGAAATAAAAAATAAAATGGGGAGTGGGGGGAAAAAAGAAAATGTCTAAAGAGATTCGAGGGACCATTTTCTGATCTCTGTGGTACTGGATTAAATCCCATGCAACTCCATGGGGCTACTCTAGATGTACACCAATGTAAATAAAATCAGAATCTGGCACTCGGCGTATAGAATTCTCTGAACTGAGTAGACTTGCAGGGGAACAATCAGTAGGTACCAGAACAGCATTGCAATGAATTTCTGCTCAGTTTAATCACAGCTTCTCAGCGACTGATTTTATGTAAACAAGCGTGTAACCGGTTGATATTGCAAGGAGTTAAATATAAGGGAAAAAAATATTTTCCTACCTCTTCAGGATCAGTATTGTGTGTCAGTTGTCTTCTGCAGAATGAGTGGTAACCCAGTGAACTTCAGTGTCTTCCCAACAGTTAACATACCATCTAACCACAAATGCTTTTAATTGGGATTTAGTAACTTGGGGGAGCTGGCAGGACCTAACT
The DNA here is from genome assembly GCF_965140295.1 of Lepidochelys olivacea. Classification (NCBI taxonomy): domain Eukaryota; kingdom Metazoa; phylum Chordata; order Testudines; family Cheloniidae; genus Lepidochelys; species Lepidochelys olivacea. Next base: position 109,288,057 of record NC_140416.1, read on the forward strand.
AATCTCTAATGAAATCTACATATTTTAATACCTGTTTCCTTCCTTCTGCTAAAAAAAAAGTTTTGAAAAGAAAACTAACAAGTTAAATGCCACCCTATCCTGGAGAGCCTTCCTATAATCTTAAATATCAGTAGAGACCTTTTAGTTAAACAGGAAAAACAATATGAAATTAGGATTCAAAATTAGTCTATCCTCTGGGCTTTTCAGTATGTCCTGTCCTGTCTTCTCTGTTTTGTAAGTTTTCTGAAACAGGGACAGTCTTGTTTTGTCTTGTGCTGTATAGTACATTTTTGTTGCATAGCAAATCAATAATACTAATAAATCCTGTGTAAACATGTACATTACAAACATGCTGCTTTTCCAAATTCTGATAATTGCTATATGTAAAGGCATTCAGTGAAATAAAGCTTTTTTCAGTGACGGAACAAATATATATTCAGTGGCCTTGAGCCCCTATTGCATTTTGAACTCCATCAGGAATTCACTTTTCCAAATAGTTATGTAGAAATATAGGTGGTAGGGTGTACATAAGCACCCAGGTGATTTCAGAGCACAAGTCCCATGGACTTCTAAGCACACTTCAAAACCAGATCTATAGCTTTTAGGTTTGGTCTGTAAGTTTTAATAAACCATTTAAAAACCTTTTCCAGGCCGTTTTAACACTGCATGTTGACTTTAAAGGTCATTCTTGAAAGGAGCAATTCAAAGTATTCTGTTTGCTGTGCCTTCTCATTGGCTCTCGGTGATGTCATGGTTTTGCACACTCATAAGTACAGAGTAGGTCAGTCCTATGTCCTGAAAGCAGATTGACACTTCAGCATATGTGAATGTAACACAGTCAGCAGTCTTTGCTTTATCTCCTTGATCACCTTTATTGCTTTAACTGACTGTACCGTGTACAGAAAACTCAGAAACCAGTTTGTTCTTTTCTGCTTTAAAGATTTAGCTTTGGGAAACCAAAGTCATACCTCAAATACACAAAACTACACTCCTTAATGGATATGAACTACAAATCAAATGATGTCCAGTAGCCCAGTTATCACTGGAGATAGAAATCCCTCTCAGTGCCATAGATTTCAGTGTGGCAATGAGCAGATTCCATGCTTTCACCTTAAACTATGAGGTTATATTTATTGGAAAAAGCCTGATGGAAGGAGTAGGTAAAGTACTGTGTGTATATGTGTACGTAAATCAGTCCTTAGCATTATTCTCAACATTCCTGAATTTTCACAGTTGAAGTAATGTCACTCCTCCTCTGTCACATTGAAGGAGCTGTATGTGGCACTGGCAATAAGCTAGGGACCACGAGAATCTGCAGCATCTTGAAAAACTGCAAATCTCAGAGCCTGAAATTGGGAGGTTTGGTTTTTCTTTTCCTTGCTGAAATTAGTCCCATTGCTTCGCTGCTCCACCCTTTTCCTTCCAACCAAAACTCCTATTTTAAAGAATAGAAAACCAGAAGTGTTAGTTGTAAAATAGATCTGGGCCAAACTGATTCCTTTTTGTGTGTGTCTGGTTTAAACAATGACTCCATTTGGGTTTGGGTAGTACTGACCTGGTCCTGCTTGCTCAGTTTCTTGAGTAATTCAAAGAAAAGAAATCCAGAAAAATATTAATACACATCCATGAGACTGTCACTTGGTAGCTAGACCAGGAGCCAGGTGTCACTGCTTGGCTTTGTCCACGGATTAATAATGTGACCTTGGACTAGTCACTTAGGACACAGTCCTGTACCAGGATCCTGGGACTCTGCACAGGTGCAGCCTGACATCTACGCTAACAGATTTTGCTGCAGGATCAGGGCCTGAACAGTTTTATGATTCAGTTAACTGTTCCCACTAAACCCTCTAAATGTTTTGTTTTTGTTTTAATGCTTGCCTACCTTGCATAAGTCTTATGAGGGTTGCTCAATTAATGCATGCTGATAAATAATATATTTATAAAAAAGATGATGAGAGAGGTGCTTTATAAGTGCAAAGTATTTATTGTATTATTCATTTATTTCATTATTTCTTATATGTAATGAAATTAGCGGCAGGTGTGAGCCACATATTTCACACCTGGGATTTAGATTCAAATTTCCCCAAAGTCCAGAAGTGATCAGATGCAGTTGATAATTCAGTCTCTCCTCGATTATGAGACAGGCAATCAATATTGTTTGTCCTCTTAGAAATTTGAAAGCAAACCATTTAGAGGTCTCTAAAGCATTGTTGCTGTAGCCAGGATCACTTAAAAATGTGCACTAGGTAGGAAATACATTAACCTAGCATCAGACAGGATTAAAGAAGAGCGATGTGTGCGTGTGCCATGTATACCTGCTTTGTTTGTTTGTTCCTTTCTCTTTTATTCCCATCAGTCAGCTCAACAGTGACAATGAGCCCGAATGAAGTCTTTCCACCACTTTCTATCTTTTATCAGCTTCACAGCTTCATTTATCTTCGCTGTATCTATCCAATGCATCCTCAGTCTTCCTCTGTTTCTAGTTCCTTGCTCTCTGGTATGTATCACCAGGCATGGTATCCTTTCCAGGTCTATTCTTGACACATGTCCAAACCATCACAGTCAACTTTCTTAAATCTTCTGTAACAGATTTATTTCTTTCCCAAACTGTTCTCTTATCTTTTCCTTTCTTTTATTGTCTGCAGTCATGAAATTCTCATTATTCCACTCAGTCAATCCTTTTCTGCAATCAAAATCTTTAATTCACCAGCTTTCCTCAAACTCCAGCATTCCAACCCATACAGCAATATCGGCATGACAGTTTTCTCATATACGCTGATTTTTATTTTTATTGTGATGTCTTTACCCTTCTGGATCTTGCAGAGTTTTCTGATGCAGAAGCTGCTAGTTCAATTCTTCTTTTTCATTTTCACTATTCCCATTCTTCGATACTAGTCCTCCAAGGTATGTAATTTTTTCCATGCCTTCTATTTCTTTATCAAAGTTTGAGCTGTACCTTTTTGTCTTGTCTTCCAATTGCCATAATTTTTGTCTTTCCCATGCTGATCTTCAATCTGAATCTTAGGCTATCCCAGTCTGCCTTGTCAGTTATTCTCTGTAAATCTTCCTTGTTCAATGCTGTGAGTCAATCTAAAGTTATGTGCTGTCCTACCACATAACATGACTCCTCCTGTTTCATCTCTCAGTGCTACAGCCATTACTAATTCCAGTACCAAGTTGAACAAATCTGGTGATAACATGCATCCTTGTCTCACTCCTACAGTCATCCTCAACCATTCCATCAGCTTGTTTGCCTTATGTTAATTGCTCCCAACTAACCTTTAGAACATCGGTGCTATTGCCCAAAATGAGGGTGTAATGACATCCTTCTCTGAAGAGCTCTCACCAGCTGAATCAGTTCTTAAAATAATGTGAAGAACCTTTCATGAGTTTCTAATTATTATTAAGTGCATAAATTATATATCTTAAATCCTTTCGCAAATAGCACCTGATTGTGAAACACTGCAGTCAATAAGGGCCTTATCCAAAGCTTATTGAGTCCCATTGACCTCAGTAATATTTGGATCAGGCCCTGGAAGCTTTGCCATTGTCTTCAATGGGCTCAGGATCAGACCCATGATGGAAAAGTCCATCAAGCATTTATGCGGTTCAAGCTGGCATCTCAGCTCCCAAAGGAGGGGTTAGAATATTCAGCCAGTGGAGCCATGTTATTGCCCAGAATATACTAAGATGCTTGTCTTATCAAACTCCTGGCGATTCTCTTAAGCAATATGTTATCTAATAAAAGATGTCAGTGAACAAGATGTTCATTCATTTTAATTTTTAAAAAACAGCCTGAAAATGTTCTCCAAATACAGCCTGTTCTCACTATAAATACACAGCAGCAGAGTTGGATGAAAAAGCCACTTCTTTGTAACACGGATGTTCTAGGTGGTTTTAATGAACATCGCCTCTTCAGGAGAACCTTTTATTTTTTAATAGAATATCATTTAAAACTGAAATAAAGTTTTTATGTGTGTTGGCATATTTCCAAAGTAAGAGCTTCTTTTTTCACCCCACCTCCAAATCATGCTTCGTCTGGAAAAGAGCATCAATTATATATAGCACTGCATCTAACTCTACCAAGGCAGCTCAGCAGGGCTGTCAAAATGCTGAGTGGAGCCAGTTAGGAAATATCACAAGGGAACATCCATTTTAATTAGAAGACACCCAAAGACAAAGGTCCTGATCCTCGTACCACTGAAATCACTGGGTGTTTTGCCACTTGCTTCCATGGAAATAAGGTCATACTCTGAGAATTAATCTATTTTATCAGCGTGACAGTGCTAGGAGCCTGGAGCTGACCCAGCACTCTGATCACTAAGGCCTTGTCTACACTACGGAGTTGTTTGATGCAAGTTAGAGCGACAATCAAAAACCTGTATAATTACATCACTTGTGCATGTTCACACAACACTCCTTCTGTCAACTGGTGTATCCACAGTTGGTGCTCTAGCATCGACAGTGAGAGCAGTTCACTGTGGATGCTATCTCATTTTGCTACTTGCCACTTGCTGCAGCTAGGAGTTGTGGGAAGGCAGAGTGGATCGCAGTGTATCATGGGTGCAGGCTCAATGTCACATGATGCGGTTCTTTTTGTCCCAATATTCCATGGGCTTCCAACTGTCTTTCCCTGCATTTTTCAACAGCCCCTGTTTACTGTGTGCCCGCCATCTCTGTCTGAGAGGATGAATCTCATATTGCTCTCTACTGTTGTGGTCACTGTTATAAACACATCACGGATGGTCATGCAGTATATCCTGAGCTCCCAATGTGAACAGAAGTCAGAGTTGCCTGACCTGCTGTGCGCCATGGAAAGAGAGAACACCAGTTTGGTTTTGGCATTTACGGTGCAGCTGAACACAGTTGACTGTCACTTTGGGGCTCAGAAAACAAGCACTGAGTGGTGGGATCACATCGTTATGCAGGTCTGGGATGACGAGCAATGGCTGCAGAACTTTTGGATATGGAAAACCACCTTCCTGGAACTGTGTGTGTAGCTCGCCCCAGCACTGCAGTGCAAAGACACCAAAATGAGAGCTGTCCTCTTGGCGGAGAAGCGCATGGCAATTGCTGTGTGGAATCTGACATCTCCAGGCTGCCACTGATCAGTCACAAATCAGTCTGGAGTTGGGAAGTTGAGCATAGGGGCTGCAGTAATGAAAGTGTGCAGGATCATTAATCGCATCCTGCTACGAAGGGCTGTTACACTTGGCAAAAGTGCGTGAAATAATTAATGGCTTTGTGGCAATGGGATTCCAGAACTGTGGTGGGGCAATAGATTGGCACAGATATTCCAATTTTGGCCCCAGACCATCTTGCAACGGAGTACATCAATACAAAGGGGTACTTCTCTATGATATTGCAGGCACTTGTGGATCACCATGGGCATTTCACTAACATCAGTGTGGGGTGGTCCAGGAAGGTGCATGACACATGTATCTTCAGGAACACTGGCCTGCACAGAAAGCTCCAATCAGGGACTTTCTTTCCAGACCAGAAGATTCCAGCAGGGATGTTGAAATGCCCACAGTGATCCTGGGAGACCCAGCCTACCCCTTACTCACATGGCTCATGAAGCCTAACACAGGAAACCTGGACAGCACAAGAAGCATTTCAACAATAGGCTGAGCAGGTGCATGATTGTTAACTCACACTCAGCATTGAATCATTATAGTAAAATACATATCTTTTAATATATGAATCACTTTCTCACTGTCCCTTCGCAAGCACACAGCTCAGCGAATGGCCTAAACATTGTGAATTCAGCCTTGGGGGTGGGGTAGGCATTGGGCGTTCGAGATTGGGCATAGGAGTCTAGGTGGTTTTTAAGGGGATCACTGCTAGTGACTAGGGACAATATTTAAACTCTGCCACCATTTGCCACAGGCGCAGGTCACTGAAGCTGATATCTCACTCCTGAGGGTAAGCAAGGATGCCAGGGCGCAGCTCCTGCATGCCTGCGGCTTCAGACCCGGTCCCTAAGCTGCTCACCTGTGTGCCTCTTTGGTCCCTGCACAAGTGATTGCCAAGTGGCATGGGAAAGTTTCCTACAAGAGGGGAAGGAACAAAGCAGCTCTGCCAAGGAACCTTCTGCAGAGGATTGGCGAGTACCTCTAGGAAACTTTCCTAGAGAGCTCTGTGGAGGATTCCCATGAAATCCTGGTGTGTATTAAAACACTGTTCCGGCACACTGCTCAGCTGCACAAGGGAATGTGGAGCACACTCAAACAGAGCTAGTCCTGTGCATTTCTATCCTTCACCCACTTCTAGAATATACAGAGCAAATGACAGCTCCACCTCATAATCGAGGAGCATCAATTCAAAAAGATCAGTTACCAGAGCTCTCTTCTCCTGCATCATGTGCACCAGAGACAGACTGCTGGGACAGGCCAGACCTCTCTGCAGCGGAAAGGGGTCCTGACTCACTGTGCTACTGGACGACCCTGTTGTGTGCTCCACATCGTCCCCCAACTCGACCTCCTCATCCATGACTTTGTCCTCATGTTTGAGTCCACTGTCTGCTGTCTCCAGCCCTGCCAAAGTATCCAGGATGCTCTTGGTGGTGGAGGTGGAGTCGCTACCAAGGATGGTGTCCAGCTCCTTACAGAAGCAGCAGGTCCTCAGCAAAGCACCCTTCTGGCATGCCTTTAACTTCGCATGGCACTGATGCATATCCCATTTATAGCCCTTACCCAATAAGCCATGAGAAATCTGACTGTAGCTATCTAAATTTCTATGGCTGAAGCGGAGCTGGGACTGCACAGCCTCCTCTCTCTACAGTATCAGCAGATCCAACAACTCAGGTGTGCTCCAAGTAGGAGAGCATTTGCTGCGTGGAGCCGTCGTTGTCAGCTGGGAAGATGCAATATGAGATGTTCATGCCTAGCAAACAGGAAGTGGAATTTCAAAAATCCCCAGGCCTTTAAGGGGGGAGATACTTGGGTGTGGGGCAGCAGAGTTCGAAGTGCTGACCAGAGCAGTTGGGATGGGCATTATGGGACACCACATGGAGGCCAATTATAGTGACATAACCAAGCAGTGTCTACACTGACACTTTGTCACTATAACTTTGCCACAAAAAGCTCTACGCCTCTCGTCGAAGTAGCTTTATTTTGTCGGCAAAGCAGGAGAGTTTTGTCAGTGGAAGGAGCATTGTAGTGTGTACACCTCCACTGTTATATCGACAAAAACCTGTAGTGTAGACAAGGCCTAAGGTACTAGCTGTTTTCCCCTCTGGAGTGGATGTAATTGCGAGGGATAGATGCTCAATGGCTTAACTAGACAAGAGGCTGACAAGGTAATGAGAGCAATCAACCTGTGGGGTGGGAACAGTTAAAAGGACAGGAAGGCTGTGCAGGGGAGAGGCTGGGGGATACAGGATTGTGTGAGCTCTCCCTTTCCAGAGAGTGGACTAAGGGGGAAGTTTACTTCCAATTGGATGTTGCTATGTACAGTTTACTGTTGTAAGGGACCCAATAAATAACACATTGGGGCCTATAAACTTGGAAGCCTCCAGCCTGGTTTCTGGTGATTCAAAGGGTTGAAAAGGAAGCCAATTACAAGAAGCACTTGTGTCGAGTTTCTCCCAACCTTCATCTCTAAGGCCCCGATCTTGCATCTTGTTGTATGTGGATAGTCTGCTGTGCCTGAGCAGAAAGGTCACTGAACAAGGCTTGTATGCAAAGAGTTGCAGGACCAGGGCCGTAAGTAGAATTTTCTAGCCGCTACGATATGTCTTTAGCTATAGCTTTTAGTGTAATAACTCCTGTAAGTGTGAAATAACTCCCCATTCCTCTCTTCTCAGGCTGCGTGGCCATATATTGCTGGAGAACAATGCCCGCGTCACAGCAGGGATAAAGATCTTCACAGAGCTTTTGCCCTTGTTAAGCAAAGTGAACTTTGCTTCTATGGTAACACACTCCAGATGAAAACTTTTTATTTGCATACATTTTTCTTGCTTTAGGCTGATAGAAAATGTAACCATTGACCTTCAAACTCCTTTTAATTCATGTGTTGCCAAGAAATTGCAAGGTGAGTGCCTGTCTTTAAATTCACTCCTTAGCCCTGCCTTGGTCTGCTCCACCCTTGAATTTATAACCTTCAATTGTTGACTCCTGTCTCGCTGCTGATATTTTCACCACCTGCTGTCTAACTCTTTGAAATGCCTTTCAGCCACATTGAAAATAATGGTACCAGTGACTGAGCGGCTGCTATTATTTTTTGATAAAATAATCTAGGATGTCAGGAGTGTCAAGGGATCTCTCCAGTTCTGTCACTATTTTATTCGAGCATATTTCACCACAAATCATGTAAAAATCCATCCTTTTTGTGCATATAGTTTTATCAACAGATAAATCTGCATGTGCTCCCAGTCCCAGCCATATTAGATTAGGGTATCATGATCCAACGGTAATGCATGGTACCAGGCTGAGTGGTGAACTATATACACGTCACTCAATGATATATGGATACTTCTTTGACTGGAAAGCCATGTGTTAACCTCAAGATCACTTTGTCATACAGGTTTTCCAAACGGTTTACCGCAGCATTCTGTTCTTCATAGAGAACCATGGGACTGGCTCCCCCAGCCTAGCCAAGCTGTGCACAGCACAGAAGAACAGCAAGGGGAGGAAAGCTTTAAGATTTTAATCCTTGGGATGGCTAGGAGCCGAGCCAGGCCAGTCCAGTCTCAAGCATAAATTAGATCAGTGACAGGGCTGAGGTAATTTACCATCAGCTTCCCACAACCCCAAGGTGCTGTTTGGTAGCCACACTGCTGAGGTGCTGGGACATCCCAGTTATGCTTCCTTTCTTGCAGACAGGCTCCCTACACTGGGGGCTGGGAATGGAACAGGTAATATAGTAGCCTGCAGAGTAGTTTCCAAGGCTGCCATATACGTATGATGTGTGTGTTTTTCAACTAACTAAATTGAAAGGATCTAGTGGTAATAGTCAGGCTTTACATGCCTGATCCAAAATCTTTCCATTGACTTTAGTAGTCTTTGGCATAGGTTCCATCCAAATCTTCCTGTATGATTTCCCAGTCCTTCTCTAAATTGGCAATACCTCTCAGCTTTGTATCATCCGCAAACTTTATTAGCACACTCCCACTTTTTGTGCCGAGGTCAGTAATAAAAAGATTAAATAAGATCGGTCCCAAAACTGATCCCTGAGGAACTCCACTAGTAACCTCCCTCCAGCCTGACAGTTCACCTTTCAGTAGGACCCGCTGTAGTCTCCCTGTTAACCAATTCCTTATCCACCTTTCAATTTTCATATTGATCCCCATCTTTTCCAATTTAACTAATTCCCCATCTGGCACGGTATCAAACGCCTTACTGAAATCTAGGTAAATTAGATCCACTGCGTTTCCTTTGTCTAAAAAATCTGTTACATTCTCAAAGAAGGAGATCAGGTTGGTTTGGCAGATCTACCTTTTGTAAAACACATTGACCTCAATGTCCTTAACTACTTTCTCCTTCAAAATTTTTTTCTAAGACCTTGCATACTACAGATGTCAAACTACCAGGCCTGTCTATGAGTAATAGGATGAAATTTAATAGTGAGAAGTGTTAGGTTATGCATTTAGGGATTAATAACAAGAATTTTAGTTATAAGCTGGGGACACATCAATTAGAAGTAACGGAGGAGGAGAAGGACCTTGGAGTATTGGTTGATCATAGGATGACTACAAGCTGCCAATGTGATATGGCCGTGAAAAAAGCTAATGCGGTCTTGGAATGCATCAGGCGAGGTATTTCCAGTAGGATAAGGAGGTTTTAGTACCGTTATACAAGGCACTGGTGAGACCTCACCTGGAATACTGTGTGCAGTTCTGGTCTCCCATGTTTAAGAAGGATGAATTCAAACTGGAACAGGTACAGAGAAGGGCTACTAGGATGATCCGAGGAATGGAAAACCTGTCTTATGAAAGGAGACTCAAGGAGCTTGGCTTGTTTAGCCTAACTAAAAGAAGGTTGAAGGGAGATATGTTTGCTCTCTATTAATATATCAGAGGGATAAATACCGGAGAGGGAGAGGAATTATTTAAGCTCAGTACCAATGTGGACACAAGAACAAATGGATATAAACTGGTCATTGGGAAGTTTAGACTTGAAATTAGACAAAGGTTTCTAACCATCAGAGGAGTGAAGTTCTGGAATAGCCTTCCAAGGGAAACAGTAGGGGCAAAAGGCCTATCTGGCTTTAAGATTAAACTCGATAAGTTTATGGAAGAGATGGTATGATGGGATAACATGATTTTGGTAATTAATTGATCTTTAAATATTCATGGTAAATAGGCCCAATGGTTTATGATGGGATGTTAGATGGGGTGGGATCTGAGTTACTACAGAAAATTCTTTCCTGGGTATCTGGCTGGTGAATCTTGCCCATATACTCAGGGTTTAGCTGATCACCATATTTGGGGTCGGGAAGGAATTTTCCTCCAGGGCAGATTGGAAGAGGCCCTGGAGGTTTTTCGCCTTCCTCTGTAGCATGGGGAACAGGTCACTTGCTGGAGGATTCTCTGCTCCTTGAAGTCTTTAAACCACGATTTGAGGACTTCAATAGCTCAGACATAGCTGAGAGGTTTTCGCAGGAGTGGGTGGGTGAGATTCTGAGGCCTGCGTTGTGCAGGGGGGTTGGACTAGATGATCATAATGGTCCCTTCTGACCTTAGTATCTATGAGTCTATAGGTTCCAAGTTGTGGCGGGGGGTACTCCGCCCCAGGCCTGCCCCCACTCCACCCCTTCCCATAAGGCCCCCACCTCTTACTGCCCTGTTCCACTCCCTCCCCTGAAGGCGCCCCATCCTTGCTTCTCCTCTCGCCCCCAGTGCCTCCTGCACACCGTAGAACAGCTGATCCACAGTGGGCGGGAGCTGCTGGGAGCGAGGGGGAAGTGCTGTTGGGGGGCTGCCAGTGGGCGCTCCAGCGCTGAAGCACCCACGAAGTCAGCGCCTATGGTCTTTGGATCAAACCCTAGCTTCTGTGGGTCATGTTGGCTTTCCAGTTGGAGAGGAAATTTGTATTGCTTTCCAGAGTGTATTTATAGAGTTTACCCTCCCGTAGAAATCGTTCTCACTTTATTAGTGAGATGGGATTTGGAGTAGCTGGAACATCCTTCATCCCCCTGCAATGAGTAAACTTTCCTCTCTATTATTAGTACATTTATATGTGACAGTTAATTGCTTTTAATTGTTCAGGTCCTAAAGGTTTTTAATCACTGCTTGTCGTATCCTGCCTATCAATATATCAGCTTGCTAAATTAAAACATTATTTGCTCCTCGGGCAGCCAATAACAGGCCGAAAAAGCAATCAATAAATGTTCTTATACAGAACTCGGTCTACAAGCAGAAGTATTGTTTAAAAAATGTGGGGCCAGGAGAATGAGTCCTTTTTTTTACCCCCCTCCCCCGGGCCATTGGCCTTTTTAAAATTATTCACTTGGTCTGCTTGTCACTTCCTTCTTAGAATGTCCCTCTCCCAAAGTACAGCAGATGGCAGGAGGAATGGTGCATCTGGGGAGTAGATTCTAACGGGTATCAGAAGGGAAAAGTCAGAGAGATGAGCTCATCTTATATGGGTGACCCATAGCACTTAGGCCTCCTCCACTAAATCCCCAAACTCTCTTTCAGTAAGACTGTTAAATGCATGTGAATCAAAACAGCACACCCCTCATGAGTCAGTATGGACCTGAAAGTCCTGATTCTGCTCTTGCTACAACCAGGGCCTTTGGGATTAACTCACTTTAGTCAGAGGAGTTACACTGGTGCAAGTGAGGAAAAATTGGTCCCAAATCAATTAGCCATCACGCTTCCTCCAAATGCCGCTACCCACCACTTCCTCTGGTCTGCCTCCATCCTAGCTTCAGTTTCCTCCTCTTTGTCTCCTTACAGCTTCTGAACCTGCCTCCAGCCCTGACAACCCCAGAAGTGCTTACTCCACTGTAACTGAGAAGCAAAGTCTTCTGGGGCACACTGGCACTGACAGCTGGAGAGGCAGAGAAGGGAAAACAGACAAGGTCAGGCAATCTGGAGCCTTTAGTGATGCTGCAGGCAAGGAAAATAAATGTCTAAAAAACAGGAACAAAAAGCACTTAATTTTGCTCCTTGAAACTTCGCATTGATGGGAGGGGTGGTAAGATACCTGGAGAGACCAAAATCTGGGGGAGTAATTGCTACCAATGACATTTGTGTCTACAGCTTAGGATCATAGTTACTGCCCTGTTAGGTGCATCTGGCATTAGCAGCTGCTGGAAAGTGGAAATTAATGCCAGATGCTTGAGAGGAAACTTAAAACACCCATGATGCATGTAATTGTGCTGTACCACACCACTGGGAGCTGGGGACTTCTTCCTGACTCCAGCTGGTGAGAGGTTTGTGCCCTGAAGCATGAGGATCAATAACCATTGTCACTTTCACCCTGACTAACGTAACTACAAATGCTATCTGTAGTCTCCTAAATAGCTATTCCTCCTAATCCTACTTTAGTTCTTGTTGGCTGGTATTCTCTGAAAGCATATAAAAGTCATTCTCTCTCCAGCTGTCATCCTGGAAGCTTTTTAAGAATATTCTTCCTACTAATGCTTGAACAAAGTGCCTATAATATAGCAAAGTGCCTATAATAAAACAAAAATTCATCCCCTCCTGCAATTAAATCTATCACTCTAGACTAGAGTTTTTACTCCTGTTGTAACTTGTGTTAATTGACAGTTCACTCATGTTAACCAACGTCTTTGTAAATGCTAATCTAGAAACTCCACAAACATTTCTGGCCTGCCCTAGGCTGAGCCTGATGTACAGGTTTGATATAGACTTGTAAACAATTTTGTACAAGACCGCGGTGAGGTAGGAGAGTATTATCTCCATTTTACACACACGGAAACTGAGATTCGGCCACTCACAGAAAGTCACATAACAAGTCTGTGGCAGGGCCAGAACTGGAACCCAGATCTCTCGATGCCCAGTCTGCTGCTTTAACTACAGGGCCAGACTTCTTTTCCTGTTCTGCAGCTCTGGAGAATAAACCTTATGCTCTGTTTCGTGCATGTCTCCAGGTTCGTTATTAGGGAAAAGCAGTTCATCTCAGTTTGTTTTGCTAAAACTGCACATTCTTGTCAAGCTAGGGGACATGAGTCAGCAGTCAACTTCCATTTTAATTCAGCCAGAGAAACGGAATTTCCCACAAGTAATTCATTTGAAAAAAGTGATCACAGATTGAAATGACTAAAGGCCTGACTCCCAAACACTTACCAGCTGGGATACTGCTTGCTACGGTGAATAGGCCTCTTGCACTCAGCAGGACTGCTCACAATAATAAGATCTATGGGCCAGATGCAGATACCCTTTTTCATGCTGAGTAGCACTTTACTCCACAGGTAGCCCCATTGATGTCAATGGACCACTCATGGAGTAAAATACTGTATACTAGGGATTAAAGGGATCAAAATCTGGCCCTATATCACTAGCAAGTGTTTGCAGGATTGGGCTCTGTGCTTGAGCGGATTCAAATGTCCACTGTTGATATCTCATTAGACACACAGAAAATGCATCAACCATATGGAATGGGAGTGTGTGCCCTCTGTTTTACCCAAGATGCATTATGATAATCACCATATAAATTGCATCATAGTTTGTACATTTCAACGCAGTGAAAACTAACAGTGTCTCCTTTTTACACACATACATAGGTTCCTGTCATTTTAGGACAGAAGACCGAAAGTTGGTTGCATCTTCTTGCTTTCTGGATTATGCACTTGTATGCTTGGCTCTAAGGGTTTCTTGATGTTGTAAAATCCTCGAGCCTCATGTGGTGTAGACTTATGGCTTGTTCTATTGCTCTGCATGCAGGTGGCATATTATTTTGCATTTCAAGCCTTTCCCTTTGTCTGCAACCCCTACTAAGCATTATTCAAAAGCTGACTCCAGAGTTGACCTACTATACAAAGCTAGGCAAATTAGGTTATGTCTACACTGCGTACCTTACAGCCAGGGCTGTCCTTACCCATAAGCAAAGCACGTGCTGCTCCAACCCTGCCCCAGCTCTCCCCCAGGGCCCCGCTCCTGCCCCAGCTCTCCCCATAGCACCCACTGGCGGCGTGGCTGAGGCCGGGTCGCTGCTCTCCCGCTGCCGGTGAGTGCAGGCCCAGCCCTGCTCCCCTGAGCTCTGCAGCCAGGCTGGGCCTGCACTCACCGGCAGCTACCCGGCCTCAGCCACGCCGCCAGTGAGTGCTGGGGGGTGGTTCCCCCCCTGCCCCCCAAAGTCAGCCCTGCCTGCCCCCTGTGGAGGCCTGGGACCCGCCCCCCTGCTTCCCCCCCAACTGAGGCCTGCACCCCCCCCCTCCCGGGGGGAGGCTGCGTAGGGCCGCAGAATTGCTAAGGCCGGTCCTGCTTACAGGAGCACAGCTGTGCCGCTACAGCCCTCCCGCTGTAAGGTGCGCGGTGTAGCCGCTGTTTGCCAGCAGGAGAGAGCTCTCCTGCCAGCAACATAAAACCACCCCCAAGGAGGGCTGGTATCTTTGTCAGCGGGAGAACATCTCCCGCCGACGTAGCGCTGTCCACATGGGCACTTTTTGATGTTAAAACTTTTGTAGGTCGGGGTGTGTGTGTGTTGTTTTTTTCACACCCCTGACCAACAAAAGTTTTAACAACAAAAGTGCCATGTAGACATAGCCTCAGGGTTGTTTCATAGCCAAATACAATGAAACAACCCTAAGGCTACGTCTACACTACCACTTACGTTGGCAAAACTTACATCACTCCGGGGTGTGACTATTCCACCCCCCTGAGCGGCATAAGTTACACCACCATAAGCACTAGTGTGCCCAGTGTCTACCACCGCTCATTGGGGGTGGATTAATGATGTCGATGGGAGCTCTCTCTGCCACTGGCATACAGCAGCGACACAAAAGATCTTAAAGCAGCGCCACTGTATGCTCTCTAGTGTAGACATAGCCTTACGTGTGGGAAAACGTGCTTCTCATGAATGTTCCTTTTAAAAGAACACTCACATTAGAAGTCCTACATGTATAAACAACCAATAGTCTTTCCTCATAACACTTTAGATTATAAACTGTAAATTCTATCATGGAAAAGCTAACTTATTTTTCACTATTTGTGCTGTTCAGAAGCTGACGATACCATTCAGTTATTTATTTGTTCATAATTGCTGTTCTCGTAGCTCCCAACAGCCCTATTATGGGTGCTGTACAAACATACACAGAGAAAGTACCTGCTCAGATAATGATAGATGAGGGATCTGACCCAAAGCCCATTGAAGGATTCCCATTAACTTCAATAGGCCTTGCATCAAATCCTAAATTAAGACAAGATGCAATAGTTGGGTGATCCAGGCAGCTGAGCAGCGTGGGAGGGAAGACAAGGGGGAGAGTAAAGGGAAAAATAAGATTACATAGATCAGCCTTGTGCAGATGATTACTTCCAGGCTTCATAGATTCCAAGGCCAGAAGGGACCAATGTGATCATCTCGTCTGACCTGTACAACACAAGCCGTAGAACTTCCCCAGAATAATTCCTAGAGCAGATTTTTAAGAAAAACGTCCAATCTAAGTTTAAAAATTCCCAATGAAGAAGAATCCACCACAACCCTTGGTAAATTGTTCCAATGACTAATTACCCTCACTGTTAACAATCTACCCCTTTTTCCAGTCCAAATTTGTCTAGCTTCAGCTTCCAGCCGTTGGATCACATTATACCTTTCTCTGCTAAACTGAAGAGCCCATTATCAAATATTTGTTCCCCATGTACATACTTCTACACTGTAATCAGTCACCCCTTAACTACCTTCTTGTTAAACTAAATAGATTGAGTTCCTTAAGTCTCTCACTATAAGGCAGGTTTTCTAATCCTTTAATCATTCTTGTGACTCTTCTCTGAATCCTCCAATTTATCAACATCCTTCTTGAATTGTGGGCACCAGAACTGGACACCGCATTGCAACAGTGGTTGTAGCAGTGCTACATACAGAGGTAAAACAGAGATTCCTCTGTTTATGCATCCCAAGATCGCCCTAGGCCTTTTGGCCACAGGATCAAACTGGGAACTCAAGTTCAGTTAACTATCCACCACAATCCCCAAATCTTGCTCAAAGTCACTGCTTCCCAGGACAGTCCCGCATCCTGTAAGTATGGCCTTTGTTATTTGTTCCTAGTTGTATACATTTATATTTAGTTGTATTACGCCACATAGTGTTTGCTTGCAACCAGCTTGCCAATTTATCCAGATCTCTCTATTCATGATCTGTCCTGTCCATTATTTACCACTCACTTCCCCAATTTCTGTGTCATCTGCAAACCTTTTCAGTGATGATTTTGTTTTCTTCCAGGTACTTGATAAAAATGTTTAATAGCATAGGCCCCCAGTCAACCCTCTCTCAAACCATAATACATCTTCTACTCAAGTAATCTTACGAGATTCCGTTCTGCCTCCTTTCCCCTCTCAGGTCTTTTGCCGTTCTCACAACTGAATCAGACACAAGAAGATGAGGCATATTGTTCACTGTTGTGTTTGCAGGTAGGGAGAACCACATCAAAGTAAACCAAAAAAAAAAAAAAGTCAGGCAATCCTGGCTGATGTGCTTATATATAACAAACTTCAGCTGTTAGCAGTAAGACATGGGGGTACCTTCTCCTCTCATGCACTAAAAATCACAGCGCTATGCACAGGTATCTGAGGGCAGAGTATGACTCACACTTTTTAATTAATTACGTTTTTCCTTTCTCCATTTTCCCCCCCACCTAGCCCACAGTTTATAAAATCAGTTAAAATCCTTACAATACAATTCCAAAAGTTCCAGGAACTTCCATATTCCTGGCTGGTTCTCGCAATAGTAATATTGCACTGTGGCACCTCTCAGACACATACAGGAGCGTGAGAGGATGATTCCACCCTCGCCTGCTGGAAGAAAATATGTCTTGTCAGCTAAGTTCTCAGATAACAATAAGTGTTGCATGAATCTTAAGGATGTCACCCAGAGAACACCATTAATGTCAGAGAGAATAATAAATAAAGTAAGGAGTGTGGATGAGTGCATACAGGAATGCCGTCACCCTGCAATTATTCCAGTCACTAGTATGTTGATGGATTTAAGAAAGACAGAGGAGTGAGCCACAGTTGCAAACTTTCATGCGGTGAATAAGCACCCCGACTTTCACAATAAGCCAAAAATCAAGCTAATCCCATTTCAAAGCAAGCAAATCACTAAGAACACCAACACTCTATGTGACTAGATTCCCCCCGGTGTGCAGTCTGGGACTGTGGTGGCCTGCTGTGCACCCCAGACTTTCTCCCCCACCCTTGCCCCTACTTGCCCCCCCTTGCCCTGTTTGCCAGGAGCCAATCGAAAAAAAAAAGAAGAAGCAACAAGCTGCAAGGCAAACAAGCAACAAGCTACAAGCCAAAAAGTAGCCAACAAGCAACTCACAAGCCAATTAAGCTAAAAATAAGCCCAATTTCTGCTTTTTTTGGAGCGGGGAGGGAGGGTTGGCAGGTCTGGAGTGAGCACAAAAAGACTGGCAGACTGAAAAACATCCTCTCCATTTCCAAAGGATGTATCTAGAGAAGGAGAGAGCCCATGATCACCATGCTATTGGGAGTGTATTTGCAGGGAAAACAGGGCTATGAATATATATTGAGAAGGGATGAGCAAGTGGGTTAAGGCATGAGGGACACGGGTTCAGTTCTGAGCTCTGCGAAAGACTCCCTGTGTGACCTTAGAGCAGTCGCTTGATCTCTCTGTGCCTCAGTTCCCCATCTGTAAAATGGGGGTGATAATACTCCCTTTCATTGACCTTTTGCCTACTTGGATTTTAAGCTCTTTGAGGCAGGGCCTCTCTTACTGCATGTATGTACAACATCTGGCACAATGGAGCTCTGATATCCCCTGGAGCCTAGAGAAACCACCATAATGTAAACTGTAACAGCAGAAACGACATCTCACTGGATCAGCTGTATGAGCAGTGAAGTATAAAACTTCATAGAAAACCAGAGGTTAGAAGAGCACTAGTTGTACTAGTTGGAATGGGAAGATATCACCAGAAAGCCAAGGGGGCTCTTCTATTTAAATAGACATGTGATTCCCTCTTCAGGAGTGTCCTTGAAGCACCAAAGATTCCCTCCCTTCTTTCCCACCATTCTCTCCACACTGAATGTCCATATCACAGTAACTGTCCTTTTAGCCAAGGTCTGGACCTGGCTCCCTCTGGAGCCTGTCAGTGCTGTTTTTAAGCCATGTGGAAGGATCACTGTGGAGCAATATGAGGCTCTCCCTCTTCTCATCTCCCCTACCTGGAGACTGAATGTGTTGCCTTCCTATTATGTTAGTTCCGTCTGATCTGGAATTGGAGGCCTGATTCAGATCCTGACTCAAATCCTCCTGATCTGAGAGGGAAGGCCAATTTCAGAGTCTGATTCAGATCCTCCTGGTGTGAGGGGGGAGGGCTGTCTTGATCTGGGAGTGAAGGACTAATTTTACTTATGATTCAGATGCTCCTGACCGGGGACGTACTGATTCAGTAGCAGATGGTGTTATAGCTGGAAGGCTGGGCTGGCTGGCCACTGCTAAGAAAACACTTTACAAGTGAATGTCCTGCTAGTGAAAAGGGCTGACAGCCCTAGACCCTGAATTCCTGTATTGACAGAAGGGCTGCAGAATAGTTACCACCAATGCAAAATTCCTTATGCTGCCCTAGCAATGTGCCCCACCCCAACCTGGATTGGTCACCTCTGTGACTGAGCAGATTTTAAAGTCCCATGCCCATTCAGTCTTCAACCTCTCTGCTAAGACTGCCCGCTAGGTGCCAGTTAGTGGCACTTGCAGTGATGTGTTTTGGGATGTGATATGGACATCTGTCCATTAAGAACTGGACTGAGACCCCCAATTCCTTCCAGAGAAGCTACACAATAGTGTTCCCTAAAGATATAAAACTGTTCAGACTGACAAACCAGGCATTGCAGTTGTACAGCCAGACAGTGATCCTCATGACCTTGAAACCAGCAGAAGGGACCTGTCTAGCAGAACCCCTTGTACTGACGCAGTGCCAGGTCTTACTATGCAGGCTCTCCTGGACAGGATTCCCTCTGTGCCCAAGCAATTCTTTCTGAGGGAGTCCAGATCTTTTTCAGCAAGGTTATGGGCCTGTTGCAGGAGTGGGTGGATATGGTTCAGTGACCTGCAATGTGCAGGAGGTCAGACTAGATGATCCTGATGGTTCCTTCTGGCCTTAAAGTCTGAGTCTATCCCCAATTCAGGGGGGTTATACCTTGTGCTTTCATTTACAGGACCTGACCGTGGCCCTTTAACTATTAACCCCTGTGAGGAGCAGACTGGAGTTTCCTTCCAACTCAAAGAATTCTGGGCTGGAATGTTTCTGGCCCTTGAGTGTATGTGGAGCCAGGCACAATTGCAAGCCCCTTGCAACAGTGTTATTACTGCAAGGCCCCATGTCTTTTGCAACAAGCTGGACCTAAATTTGGTGGCAAAACTCCTTGTATTCTCAGACAGCCAATGCTGAAGAACTGAAATTCCTTCCAGGTTCCTTTTAAATAGAAAATGGAGATTTGTATTGAATTTGATATGAAAATGGGCAATACAATCAATGCAGCAGCCCCTGTGTTCAGTTTGATTTTTTTTCTGTCCACTTTTTCAGTGTCAAAGATTTGTGCCTGGACAACACATAATTGTGATCAGTGGAGACTGGGGCTTTGGTAGCTGAGTATGAGTCAGCTGGGACGTGTAGCACCCAGAAATGTGAGAAAAGTGCACTAGCTGGATGGTTCTGCTAAAATGATCACCAGTAGAAAATGTTGACAACATTGATATTTACAGTCACAGAGAGGTTTTGGGGTCAACAAACAAACTGAGAAGGGTAGGACAATTCACAGCTTTGAGAGCTATTCTCTCAGACTCTTTGCAGACTCAGGAAGACAAGATTGAATTTGCTTACACTCAGTTCATATTTTTGAAGACTTTGCAACAATGACAACTAAAAACAGCTTTATGCAAGAAAGCTTGGATTCTGAAGCACAATTCTACATAAAGGGCTAGATTTCACACAAATTGCAGCATACAGGGGGCCGTGACTACCATGTTTGGGGCTATTACCATAGAAAAGCTGCAGTAATTAGGAACTTTATAGCAAGAATTGCACAGCTCACATCTGCTCTTTAAGTTTTGCTTATGTACAGTAGATTCGATTTCAGAAGGGGGATAAAATGTCTGGCATGCATGAACGCACTGTTCTGAGTAAAAAGTACAATCATCATGGAAAGAGGCAGTGTTTTTCTTGGGTACTGTCGCCCTGCCACTGTTTACCTTATTACAAAAGTGCTGGTGGCTTATCTTAACCCTATAAACACTAGCATTTTCCATATGGCAAGCCCATGGAATGCTTAGGAGTATGAGTGTGATATTATTTATTATGTGACAGGTTTCAGAGTAGCAGCCGTGTTAGTCTGTGTCAGCAAAAAGAACGAGGAGTACTTGTGTCACGTTAGAGACTAACAAATTTATTTGAGCATAAGCTTTTGTGGGCTAAAACCCACTTCATCAGACGCATGCAGTGGAAAATACAGTAGGAAGATATATATGTATATACACAGAGAACATGAAAAAATGGGTGTTGCCATACACACTATTACGAGAGTGATCAATTAAGGTGAGTTATTATCAGCAGGAGAAAAAAAACCCTTTTGTAGTGATAATCAAGGTGGCCCATTATACCTTCTTGTCAACTGTTGGAAATGGGCCATCCTAATTATCACTACAAAAGGTTTTTTTTTCTCCTGCTGATAATAACTCACCTTAATTGATCACTCTCCTTATAGTGTGTATGGCAACACCCATTTTTTCATGTTCTGTCTGTCTGTGTGTGTGTGTGTGTGTATATATATAGCTATATCTATATATATCTTCCTACTGTATTTTCCACTGCATGTGTCCGATGAAGTGGGGTTTAGCCCACAAAAGCTTATGCTGAAATAAATTTGTTAGTCTCCAAGGTGCCACAAGTACTCCTTGTTCTTTTTATTTATTATGTGTGAGCACTGACAGGGAGTTTAGCACTGTACAATACCTGTCTCTCCTGGGTCAGTACAGGCACATAATACATCAGTCTGCCAAAGGAGAATCCAAGCTGGTATGATTTATTTATATAGGGTAGAATTTTCAACAGCACCCAGGTGACTAAGAGCATGAGTCCCATTGAAAATCTAAGCTCCTAAATCACTGAGGCATTACTGAAAATTCCACCCTTATTAAGATTTGTTTCCCTGGCAGATTATTCATCCTGTTTATTACTATAGTGCCGAGGGACCAACCAAGATTAGGCCCCACTGTGCTAGGCACTGTACAAACACAAAGTAGCAGACAGTCTCCTGCTCTGAAGAGCTTACAAAATAGAAAAGACAGACAAAGGATATGGGAAAGAACATACAAACCACGCAATCAATGCAATGGTGGCAAATGGCATGTTAGTGCCCTAAATATTTTTGAGGAGGAGCTAGTTAGAAGCGGAGCAAAGGGAAGGGAGATTGGTCAGATAAGGGAGGGAAGGAAGGTAGGAGAGACAGCTGTGGAGTGAGGCACAGGTGAAGAGATTATCATTGACGGTCTCCAAGGGAAACGTGTGTATTAAGGGGAGATTGAAAATATATACTCCACACATGAAGAGAGCACTCCATTTCCCCCTGTGCTAAATATGCAGTTACGTAGCTCATAGTATTTTAAAAATGCAGCAGGGCCTTAGATTGACTTTATCTGGTGATACTTATATAGCCGCACTCTCCAAGAGTTTTCATGCAAAACAAATCTTCATATCCTCAAATAACTCCTGGTCTAAAAGAGGCAGCTGCATATTTGTCCTCTGAGTTCATTATAACTAAGCTGCTTGGAAGTAACATTGTTGGAATCAGATCACGATGGATTGATCGATCCCACTACTGCTGCTGCCTCCAATTTCCTTCCCCCGCCCCAACCTGAGAGTCAGGGTTAGTTGTTTGCCTTCAAGTTACCTGCCTCTCAGATGGCGACATGATCAATGGAGTTTCACTTCCCTGATTTTGGAGATAGGTTACCAGACAAGTAATATGTATCAATTATACTACCACTTTTTCATTGATTCAGTTACTGTCGCAAATCAATATCAGCTAGAGTACAGAAATTCACACAAATGGCAGAAGTAATAGCAGGGCTGTTGTAACATTTGCAATACTTCCTATTATATCCAGTAACCTTGGGCAACCTTGTTAATTAAGCAATGCACTTAGTTTATCTGAGCAGCGTGCAAGCCAGAAGTAAGTCTGTGTACTGTAAGCCGTGTCTGGATAGTCTTTAGTGAGTGACATAGTTCTGTGTACCTTTTGTATTAAAATGCTTCTTGATCTTTTTAGGTGGCTTCAAACCTGTCTGATCAGGTAGAACCAAGATATGTACAGTCAGCCTGAACAACGTCAAACAAAGCACTAGCCATGGGTGTAACTACGATGAATTAGGAGCCACATCCTCAACTGATTATAATGGGCACAGCTCCACTGACTTCACTGGGGCTATGACCATTTATACCTGCAGTGAATCTGGCATCAAGCCCATTTTCATTAATTTACATTTGATCCAGCACTCCGTTCCACTGAAGCTAATGTCCCCCTGAATGGGTGCAGGGGTCTGTCTGCCTGTAGTTCATTGCAGGGGCCTTATTTATTTAACAAAACAATGAAAGAAAAAACGGTGACCAGGGAGATGAAGATAATATATTATCTGACGTCCCCTTCCCTCAGAATATGATCATGTAGGAAAAGTTCTGAAACGATGGCAATGAATGTCCGTTTCAACAACAGCAGCAGTATTGGATTCTAATTCTTGAATTAGAGTCAAATCCAGTGTGTTTGTTCTAGGTCAGTATCACTCTCCTCTGGACAAGTCTGTTGTCCAACTTCTTTGGTTTGGATTAACTTTTGCTGAAAGAACCTGTCTATTCTGAAACGTTCCATCAGTGCTCTCCTTCCTTACCAGCTGCACATGACTGATTTATTTGCCCTTTGAGAAAACCTTCTGTAGATGTCTTCCTCTAATTACCAAAATCTTTGTTTCCTCTCCTCTCTCTGACAAATGTTATTTATACTCACAGCTGTTAAAGTATCTTCTTTCCAAAGGCAGGTGGAGTAAATTCCTATCATGCCACATTCCATGAAAATTCCAGCCAATAATATCTTTTCTAAAGCCACCCATGCTGCCTGCATTTTGCCTTGCAGGAAATGCCACTCCATATCATTGAAGAGGGTATTTCCTGGGTGTGCAGGAAATGGTGTGAACTTCTTTAGAGAAGGAGTAGTGCAAATTAAGGGAAAACGCTACATTAGATCTTTGTTCTGGTGTAGCAACCCCACTGTAGCTGCACCTGAGCACACTCCCAGCGTAGATGTATTGCATCAGTGTAAAATTGTTTCAAACTGAATAAGCCTCATTCTGCATTATTGCAGTGGATCTATACTGGAGGCTTTCATGAGTATATCTACTCCAACACAAACATCCCCCTGTCATTGCAGAATTCATATTTCCAACTACCACCAGCAACAACACACACCATCCTCCCTAAAGTTCAGGGATTTCAAGATCTAGAGTTCTGGTTTGGCCCATTATAGAACTGAAATTCAGCTCTGGATCTGGATTGCAAGTATTCAGCTCCTTTTTTTGGTTCATGCCATCTTCAAAGTAAATGTGGTTAAAATTGACCCGTTTGTTAGCCTTTATACTGATGCTTTTTACTTCATTTTGAACGCCACTGAAGTAAAAGTACTTTACTTACCTTTGGCTGATTAGGGCATGGAAAAGAGACTATGCCTTTTTTTTTATTTTTTAAAAGTAAAATAAAACCAAAACATTGGAACTAAGAGTGTTTGCTGCCATCGTGGTGTTCGGTCTTCTTTCCTGTTTCCCCCCTTACCCTTTGTCTGTTGTGTCTATTTAAATTGTAAGCTGTTTGGGGCAGGGAGTGTTTCGTATTCTAACCAATTTATTTGAACATAAGCTTTCTTGAGCTACAGCTCACTTCATCGGATGCATACTGTGGAAAGTGTAGAAGATCTTTTTATACACACAAAGCATGAAAAAATACCTCCCCCCACCCCACTCTCCTGCTGGTAATAGCTTATCTAAAGTGATCACTCTCCTTACAATGTGTATGATAATCAAGTTGGGCCATTTCCAGCACAAATCTTGGGAGACAGGCCAGTCATTGCCTACAGACAGCCCCCCAACCTGAAGCAAATACTCACCAGCAACCACATACCACACAACAGAACCACTAACCCAGGAACCTATCCTTGCATCAAAGCCCGTTGCCAACTGTGCCCACATATCTATTCAGGGGACACCATCACAGGGCCTAATAACATCAGCCACACTATCAGAGGCTCGTTCACCTGCACATCCACCAGTGTGATATATGCCATCATGTGCCAGCAATGCCCCTCTGCCATGTACATTGGTCAAACTGGACAGACTCTACGTAAAAGAATAAATGGACACAAATCAGATGTCAAGAATTATAACGTTCATAAACCAGTCGGAGAACACTTCAATCTCTCTGGTCACGCGATTACAGACATGAAAGTTGCAATTCTTCAACAAAAAATCTTCACATCCAGACTCCAGCAAGAGACTGTTGAATTGTAATTCATTTGCAAATTGGATACAATTAACTTAGGCTTGAATAGAGACTGGGAGTGGCTAAGTCATTATGCAAGGTAACCTATTTCCCCTTGTTTTTTCCTACCCCCCCCCAACGTTCCTGTTAAATCCTGGATTTGTGCTGGAAATGGCCCACCTTGATTATCATACACATTGTAAGGAGAGTGGTCACTTTAGATAAGCTATTACCAGCAGGAGAGTGGGGTGGGAGGAGGTATTTTTTCATGCTTTGTGTGTATAAAAAGATCTTCTACACTTTCCACAGTATGCATCCGATGAAGTGAGCTGTAGCTCATGAAAGCTTATGCTCAAATAAATTGGTTAGTCTCTAAGGTGCCACAAGTCCTCCTTTTCTTTTTGCGAATACAGACTAACATGGCTGTTACTCTGAAACCTTTCTTATTCTGTTTGTAAAGTGTCTAGAACAACAGGGTCCCGTTCTCATTAAGCCCCTAAGCGCTACCCTATTAAACATGAGTAACATAAAAAAGATCATTCCAGACAATTAAGGTGCTGTGTTAATTAAGAGGCTCAGAAAGGAATCCTAACCCAGGTTGCCTTGACTAGAAGGATGGTGGCTGCAATGTGGGAACTTGAGGCTGAATCATGAGACCGGTGGGGTCCACGAAGAACAGTAACAAAAAACTATTATAGCCAACCTCAGCCCTTCCACTCCAGAAATAATCAATGCAATATGATCCATGGTGGGCACAGTCCTGCAAGCCCACCTATAGAGGATTTTCACAGAGGTCGTACACAGAGCCATTCCAGAACTCAGCCTTTAAAATACATATTAATACCATATGCAGTTATCCATTTCAATGCCTTAAAAGTTTGAGGGTTGCCTGGAGTGCTGAGAAGAGAATGAAGAAGCTGAAATTCTGCTAAGCGAGGTCGATAAATTACACCCAAACCCATTTGCCAATCTGATTACTTCCTAGGCTGGCTTATCGGTTTCATTCCAGGCCCTAATGTGCTGCAGCAATCAGTTTCAGTTCAAGTGCCAGCAGCTGGTGCTCTGTGGGCTGGCAGTGCATGTGAAACTGACAAGACACGTCATGGCTCCGGGAGTTATCTGCTTGACACTTTCTTCCAAATACTTTATAAAGGGATGTTGATTCAGAAACAA
Organism: Lepidochelys olivacea; assembly: GCF_965140295.1. Classification (NCBI taxonomy): domain Eukaryota; kingdom Metazoa; phylum Chordata; order Testudines; family Cheloniidae; genus Lepidochelys; species Lepidochelys olivacea. The sequence continues at coordinate 109,313,893 of NC_140416.1, forward strand.
TTGCTGTGAGGTGTCTGTGCTAGCTGCAGCTTTTAGCAGAGCCTGAACCTGCTCCATTAGGGGCTCCACAACACATTGGCACATTGGCAACCTGGGCAGAGCCCCAGAAGTGAAGAAAAATAAAAAGAGTAAGATGTGGATGAAGGACGTGTCCTGCAAGGACAACTTGAATTGATTTAATGTGTTCCTCTTAGAGAACAGAGTATAAAGAGGGGACATAACTATATACAAAAATACTGACAAAAGCAAGGAATTATCCATATGAAAATAAGTCAAGATACAACAGTTAGAAGCTGGAAAATGTAAGATTGTTCATACACAATATTAGGAAAAAATCCCTCACAGAGAGGTGAACCATGGGCAATAGAATAATCTCCAGAGGGAAGCTGAAACAGTACTGCTAGATATATTTGACAGACAATTGAGTAACCTTGTATATAAGAAAAGGAGGACTTGTGGCACCTTAGAGACTAACCAATTTATTAGAGCATAAGCTTTCGTGAGCTACTGAAAGCTTATGCTCTAATAAATTGGTTAGTCTCTAAGGTGCCACAAGTCCTCCTTTTCTTTTTGCGAATACAGACTAACACGGCTGCTACTCTGAAACTTGTATATAAGGTTTCAGAGTAGCAGCCGTGTTAGTCTGTATTGGCAAAAAGAAAAGGAGTACTTGTGGTACCTTAGAGACTAACCAATTTATTTGAGCATGAGCTTTTGTGAGCTACAGCGCTCAGATAAATTGGTTAGTCTCTAAGGTGCCACAAGTACTCCTTTTCTTCTTGTATATAAGGAGACTCTCAAACTGTATTAGCAATGTCAGGGCTCTGAAAATACCCCGGGAAGGGAAACACTTATCATACTTTGTTACATCTGCAGTGCCAAGCGAGCTTGCCAATCCACATGCAGTCACAGAATTATACCAGTTAGCTAATGTTCATAAAGCACTTTGAGATCCCTGAATGAAAAGTGATTATAGATATATGTACAATTAGGGGTTGAGGGGGTGTGTGAATTATCTTATTTCATTTATTATTTATTTAGCATGTGCATAGTCGTCTAGCCAAGCGATGGCATCTTCAGTGGCGTGATGCAGTTCTTCTAAGCCACCGCTGACCCTAGTCGTCAGGCATTCCTCAGCAATGTGCGTCATCTTCTGGCTTGCGCCACAGCTGCCCAAAGGGCTGTCCCAAAGGCCCCAGCGATACTGGTTGGCTGCACAGAGACCTTGCACAGTCCAGAACCTGTTCGACAGGGACCATTGGCGACAGGGCAGGTCAAAACTAGGCGGGCAAATTGTGGGATCAGCAACAAGGGACTGGATGGGGATTAAAAGAGAGATCCATTCCTCTTGCTCTAACATCCTGGCATGGCGGATGAGACCATCATGGGCGACGTAATGGTGAACATGCAGCTGGTGGTTTTAAAAGCTCATTGTGCAGTGGCAGGCTTGAGTTAGCGTGTATGTAACCCTTCTGCCCGTCAGAGTTGGCAGCAACAAGGGCCGGGTTCAATATCTAGGGGTTCCATTCCAATAACACAATGCAAACCGGCTCGAGCCCCCACCCAGTGACCTGGGACAAATATATACCACCCCCGCTGGGCGCCTCCAAGAGGCAATACTTCCCCTCTCGCAAGCACATAGTCTGAGTGTAGCAAAAGTCTTTTAATAACAGAGAGAAACAATGTGGCATTATGTTGGGGAAACACCACCAACTGGATTCATAACACAACCCATGAGCAAAAGCAACCCCACCCCAGGCAAATTGGGGCATGCCCTTTTCCCTTTGGTTCTTGAGTCCAGCAACCCCAAAAGTCCAATGCCCCAAAAGTCTCTGTCCCTGGTCAGGGCAGCCCCAGAGTTCGAAAGTTTATCGGCGGAGCTTTACCTCCCAACCTGGGTGGAAATGGGACGGGGGTAAGAGGCACCTTACGTGATCTGAAGCTGACCGCCCCATAGCTCCATAGCGGCGCTCCGCTCCGCTCCGCCAGCCGCCCCACAAAACTCCTTCGCGCAGCTGCACTCCGCTCCGCCAGCCGCCCCACGAACTCCTTCGCTCAGCTGCGCTCCGCTCCGCCAGCCGCCCCACAAACTCCTTCGCTCAGCTGCGCTCCACTCCGCCAGCCGCCCCACGAACTCCTTCGCTCAGCTGCGCTCCGCTCCGCCAGCCGCCCCACGAACTCCTTCACTCAGCTCCACGGCCCACAAGCAGCTCCTGCCATCCACACACTGCTCTGTGTCGAACTGCTTCACCAGCCGTCCCGCAAACTGCTCCACAATATATCTTCAGGCTCCCCCACTGCTTAACACAACACTCAGTGATTTCAGCTCTTAGGTGAATTCAGCTTGTAGTAGGGGAGCCCCAGTGCTAGTGCACTGTCAGCCCAAAGTGAGCTCAGCAGCCTATAACTAGACTTCTAATGAAATCAAAATTAGCTCTGATATTCCACAGTGGAGAGAGGAGGAAGTGCAATCAGCATGTAAGGCCCTCACCAAGGGGCCCATGCCACCAAGTATTAATACTTGTCCCCAGCCTCTCTCCCTTCACACAGTTTTGGAACCCATGACCCTTGCCTAGCGAGTGCTACTTAGATGATGGTGAATCCCTCCATCGTAACAAAAGGCCAAGTACAGTTCCAAGCACAGTTCCCATAATCAGGGTAATAACAATTTATTCTTCCTGCCCCAATAACAGAGACACTGGGGATCCCACAGCAGCCAAAGTGACCATTTGGGCAGCTATGGTCTCATTCTAGGCGTGGTGGGTGTGCCTATGCAAATGAGATCGGCCCCTGAAGTTCTTTTCCACAACTTGCCACACCTCACCACCAGATGTCAGGGTGGAGCTCATCCTGACACTGCTTACATGTACTTTTTCCAGTAACTTGCCAGTGGCAACCTCCTGTCTGATATGAGGAGGAGCAATATTGCTCAGAACTGGGAGCCATGGGAGTGAAGTCGGATGCAGGGTACTGGAGATGATATGCATGGTGTCATGTAACTGTGTATCTACCAATTTGGTGTCTGACGATCCACTCCATACTGGGGTGCAGTACTCTGCCACTGAATAGGAGGTGGCAAGAGCTGACGTCCGCAAAGTTGGAGCACGAGCACCCCATGACGAACCTGCCAGTTTGCTAAGAAGATTGTTGCGTCTCTTAACTTTAGCTCCTGTCTTCTTCAGGTGGGCATGGTAACTCAGTGTGCGGTCTAAGATCACACCTAGATAGACCGGTTTTACTTCATGCTTCACCTTCTAACCATTCAGATAAACATCCAGGTCTCGGGTTGTGCTGGCGTGATGAAGATGGAACAAACTGGAGGCTGTTTCTATGATGCTTGGCTGGAGGCGCCAAGTCTTACAGTAGTCAGCTGACTCTATCATGTCCTGGTTTAAGGTGGCATCAAGCTTGTGAAACATCTGGGCCTGGGTACCACAACAGATATCGTCTGCGTAAATGAACTGTCGTAACTCCATTGTTGGCAGGTCATTGATGTAAAGGTTGAACAGGGTTGGAGATGGTTACAGAATCAACAGCTTCGACCTGTTGTGCCATGTGGCACACTCGAAGCATGCCCAAGACACATACATTGAGTCTGATATTGAAGATGCCATTCAGCTGATGTCTACTGAATTCTGTGACACCATCCAGGTTGGCAGTTTCTGGCTGGCAAAGCCTACCAAGCGTCAGCTGGAACCAACAGGTTCTACCAAGGCTGCCACACCCAGCTGTCTACGTCGGAGACTTCAACAGCCATCACATAGACTGGAGCCTTAAGGAGGTTGACACTGACGGCAAACAACTTGCAGACTGGGCATCTCGAAATGACCTCACCCTTATCCATGATTTCATTTATTATTTGAACCTAAAAGCCTAAATGTTCAAGTGACTAGTGATTTGGGGTTGTCTCTGTTTTGGGGTGTCCAGCTTGAGACACTTTAAATGCACCTCCCTGGCAGAAAGTGCTGAGCACCAACCCTCTGAAAATTAGGCCCCTTCAAGGTGTCTCAAGTTGGGCACCCAAAATCACTAGTTACTTTTGCAAACTTAAGCCACAGGTGTTCGACATTAGATACTGACATCATTTGTACTACCCAGCAACATACGCCTGCTCAGATGGAACTCACTGGCAACAGTCCCACCGACTTCAATGCAAGCAGGAGCAGGTCTTGCATGGGCTGGTTACATTGGTGAGTGAGTGCCCTTTGTATTTGTTGTTGCTCGTTACCTACTTTAGTGCAATGTTGGTGACCGATAATTCTTCTTCTTTTTTTTTTTTTTTGTAAACAAAGGGTGGGGGGGGGTGTTTATCGCAGGCAAAGCCTGACTTTCCTGGGAGGAGCTGCGACAGCAGGGTGAGCAAATGCAGCACAGACCTCCCCGTGGTTAGAAGAGCTATGCTGCTGCCACAGAGCTGGAGGCAGCTGCACCAGGTGATCAACTGCACATTGCTGCTCCTTTGAAAAGATGCAGCATGCCCTGCCCCACCCCACCTCCCCCATGCGCCACACCCACCACATGTGTTGCAGATGGCAACTTGCATGCCAACCAGCTATGTGGGGCACCTCCTCCAGCCGGAAGAGTACCCCCTCCTGGAGGCAGTGGGTTACCATTCAGCGCGGTAGCCAATTCCCTCTCTTGAGCTCTCGGTGTGAGCCCTGGCCTGCTGCTGCAGCAAGGGTTGGCTCCGTCCAGTACTCTCTTCCAGTGAATCCACCCATGCAGCATAGATCGGGGTAAGCCCTATACTTGTAACCACACTAAAAGCCAGATTATAGCTGGCCATTGTATGGGACAGCAAGGGAGAAAGGGTTCAAGAGGTCTTCCTGCCCTCCCCCCCCCCCACATATACATGGAGGCTGCTCACATTTGGTGTCCCTCTGGCCTACTGAGTGCCCCACATTGGCTAACCTGTGGGGGAGAGCCACTCCAGAGGGAGCGGGATGGGGGGGTGCTTCCTAGGAGGTCTGTCCTGCTTCAAATACAGGCCTGTGCCAAATAGACAGAACAATGGCCCTCTATGTTCCAGTCAGCCCCTAATACCACAAACGTTCCCATTGGCCCCAGCCTGTTTGTCAGGGTTAATTTTGTATCGCTCAGACATGGCAGAAGACTTTGTATTGCTATAGCCCAATAGCTGGCAAGGCCTTTGGCCCCTGAGCACCTATGGTACCAGAGCTGTCCCTCCTTAAATGAAATGGCTGGTCCCCTCCTCTCCCTGAGGGCTTTGTTTGATTGTGCTGATACCGACTGACCTAATTTTTAGCAGTTTCCTGAAAGGTGACACACAACCCTCCAGATTGTTGTGAACTGTGACAAACAGACCCCATAATAGTGTTCAATAAACAAGACTCACCTCCCCTTTAATGGCAGCCCAATAACTATGTACATGAAATCCCAAAAGTCCTGTCCCTTCCTCGTGCTGATTTGAATATTGGGTCATGCAAGTGTATGCAGCAGCTCTGGCTACAGGCAGCTCACTGCAATATTATTATTTGGGACTGAACCCCCAAATTACTTCAATATAAGCGTACCTCTTCCTTTGCTGCCTTTTGCCTCCCTTTGACTTTAAAGAGCACTGAAATCCAGAGTTGCTGAAAGAGCGTTTCACTTAAATTGTGCTAGGACTAGGACATTTCAAAGTCAGGACTGAGAACAGTACTAAATGAGAATAGATGCCTGGCTCCTTTTCTGCTCCATATATAATGGCTACTAGAATAACACCAAATGCAATGAAATAGGTCATCATTGCACTTTAATTCAGCAGCAAAAGCCCCATTTTAAACAAACCTAATAAGCCTTGTTCTATGCAAGCCTTTTGCATCTATTAATTTAAATATAGAGAGATTATTTGGGGCCACATTCTGATAGGCTCTTACATGGTTGCATAGTTGAGGGGGGTACACAAGGATCATCCTCCCACCCACAAACCTCATGCAAGGACTTGTCAGTGCTATATAGTCTACAACCTAGGAAGTACAGGGTTACTCACTCTGTGCAGCCCTTGGGGACACACGTTGGCCAAAGGAGGCAGGGACTGTGGGCAAGGGGCAGGGCCACAGCACCCTGTGAAGAAGGATAGTAGCAAGGGCACTCCCATAACACACCAGGGGCCTCTGGGGCACTACAGTGATGGGCTGTTTGGAAATGCAGGCAGATGAGCTTGCTTCCTGGAGCTTCCTTTGGAACAGTGGCATATGCCCCACCCCATAACACAGGGCTATATCTAACAGGCACAATAGAGCTCTTACATATACAGCTGGCAAACCAAAACTGCTAGCACCAAGGTGGTGCACTGGGTATCTCCAGGCAGGAGGTTCAGACTGCTTGTTGCCTGAGGCCTCCAGCCTCCTGATTTACAGTTACATTGGCATCAGACGTGTAAGAGAATACTGATCACCTGCTCTCTGGGATGGAGGATGAGCACCATGATTTTCAACACCTAGAATCAAGCAAGTGGAGATATGGGCTCAAGGGCAGACATTACTTAAGCCCCAGCAGGAAAGAGTCTGTAGAGGAGGAGACTATATGGTCTAGTGCAGTAGTTCTCAGATTCTGCACTGCACTTGCCGTTGGTCCACAGAGAGGTAATTGGTTACATGGTCCCGGCTCTCCTGCTTGTTTCAAGTTGCCTCTACGGGTGTTAAGGTCTTTCATTGCAAAGAAGAAACTGGAGATCTGTAAAAGCAGCTGGCAACAAGGAGATGGAGCCAGCTTTCCTGCTTTAGGAGACAAAGGAGGAAACTGGAGCTGGCCTCAGAGATCACAGGCACGGTAGCAGTGGGATAAGAGTAGTGGATGGCTAGGGCAGGGGACCCAACCAATCACATGTAGTGAAGAGGTGGAGAAGGGGACCAGGCAGCAGAGAAATATGATCAGAAGAGAGAGGATCAGAAGAGGCATGAAAGGGAGACAAAATGAAGAACCAAATGATTACCTTTTTTCAAAAAGCACAAAATGCCTGTTTTGTTTAGCAAAGTATTTAATATACTTATCGCTGCCCTGAAGATACTCTTCTAGATACGCAACTGTCGTAGTTGCCACAGCAATATTATGCAGTCATGAATGGGAGAGGAGGTGATTTGGTGACCTTGAACTGGGAAGGGAGGTGGCCTGTTAGACAATCTCTCTCTATTTTTTGTATATTATAAATCAAAATAAATAAATGACTCTCAAAATATGGTCCCTGCTAAGAAAAACTTGATGAATGCCTGACCTAACAGCACTGGGAACCAGTAGGATTCCTGGCCATAGACTCACTTCACTATCTGGGGCAAGCTATTTGGACCTCATTGTGAGAAACTCAGAAGGCTAGGTAAAAATGCCAGGACCTTGCTGAAAGTTAGATACTGCATCTCAGCTGAGTTTCCCTGTACCAATTAATAATAATTATCAACACTACAGCAATCCGCTGACTTTTTATCCTAAACAACAACCGGGAACCTGCAGCAAGAACAACCAAACTTTGCCCAACTGTGGGCTGCATGTATTTTGCATAAAATGAAACGGACTACTGAATGGCAGCCCACAAAAATTGCAGTAATGCTCCATCTTGGGCTAAGTGCCCTACCACTCAGGTCAAAATGGAGTATTGCATTGTGGGACCCATAGTCTGTGCAGGCCACATTGCTCTATTAACGGTGGTGGCAGCCATGGCCTATGTAACAATATCTTTATTTGCACAATATTATTCTATGTGCATAGAGCTCCAGGCAGGGTGTGGTCTCTGGTAAACAGAGAAGACAAAGATGAAACTTAAGCTGGGTAGAAGCCTATTGGTCAATAATTTTGAGGTAGGCTTTTTGGTTTTGTTTTCTTAAAATAAATGCCTCCTGTTTAGGATGAACTGCAAATCCACATATCCATGACAGACTACAGTGCAGCAGTATATAGGTCACTTAGCTCTATCTAAATAATCTATGATATTTCCTTGCGGTACTTGGTCTCTCTCTTTCCAAAGTGCATTGGTATATTTTGATACCAGCAAGAATAGCAGCGTATATTTAAGCACTAAAATATCTCTTGGATCTTGAATTATTTTTTGACCTAAAAATGGAACATTTATTTTATCTGGAAGCAATACTGTGTTTTGCAGTGTCAATTTTAAACAATTTTAAACTCAGAATCCCAAGTGCTTCTTCTAGGCTAGTGAAAAAAGTGACTATTAAATGAACTCTAGATTGCTATGTCTGGTTCTATAATTTCAAGACTCCTTGTGATCAAGTGTCTGAAATACTCTAAATGCATTTATCATATAGCACTGCCCCCTGCTGTGGATTCAGGATTCTCACATTCTTTATTCTCAGTAAACTCTGCAAAGGAATCTGTGACATCATGAAACACCACAATATTGATTGTATCTTTAAATGCTGGATGCAGCCCTGGGACTCTAGCAAACATGGAGGTTTCCCAAGATATGAATAAGAAGAAATAAAATTTACCCCGCAACACTGCAAGAGAGAGAAATATGGGACAAGGAATTAAATAAACATATGTCTTTTTGTAAAAAAAAATCCCTGACTGATACCTGATAGCTGCAGGCACTCAGTAGCAGCTGCAAACCAGCCTTTGACGCCATGGCTTAAACAGACTCTTAAAGTATGTTGCATGACTAATGTGACAGGCAGGAGTGTGCAGGACAAATTTACAGCAGGGGCAAAAGATTTTTGTTGTAATTTTGCAATCTGATACCCAGATGAAGCAGTCAAGTAATTTTGTTTTTCTGTGATGATGCGGGATATACAGCAGATAGGGAGATGCCAAAAGGCATCACACTTCTGCGTGCTAATAATGTGCCCATGTCAGGTATTTGGCCAGACTTCTCATCCATTGCTAAGCAAGTTGTATTCTTCCTAGACAGCAGTAGAAAAGCATTGCCATTAAGTCAGTAACCCTGTCTGCACTGGGAGCAGAGCATTACTGGTTGCAACCAACTTGACTGATAGTTGTTGCTCTCAGGGCTCTAGTAAAGTTTTCCCTATCAGTACAGATAGGAATTATTTTGTCTAAGAACTTTATTAGAATTCCAATGATATTAATACAATATAATGTAGTTTAATATCCTGTAGGTAGCTGCCCAATCCCAGAAGAAACATTTCTGTCAACCCAGATCTGGGAAACTGTGCTAGAACGCTGCTGGTACCAGCCATGTTTTAAAATGGCCGTAGTTCCTTTAACATTGTTCTGCTCTCCGTGTTGACTTGACGGATTTATAGAACCTTACCTATAAATTAGCAAACAAAGCTAAGTTTAAGTCTAATTTCTCGTAACTAGCTCTTGCTGAGTAGCTCTGTGTGACTGATCTGTCTATAGCTATGCTGTTCTGAATGGGTTGGGTAATTTTCATGAAGGCTAACAGAGGTGATTCTTTTTCTCTCATTTCTGAAGCAAGAAAATAGTTTTGCGCTTGACTTCAATGGGAGCTGGTTTGGGCCTTTTTATTTTATTTTATGTGTAAGGGTTGGTCTATTTGTAATAATGAAAGAAACCGACGTAGCACAGTTACTAAATGTGGAGCCTCAGTCATGAGTCCGAGCCTGTTGCAGATAGGGGAGCTGCAATTCTGTATAAACAGAAGTTACGGAGAGGACAGGAAGTTTACAAGACAGTATGCATTATAGATTTTAAAAAGATTAACATTTATTTACCCTGAGTAAACAATTGAAACATCTTGACAAAAATCTGTCCTACAGGTTTTTCAAATACAAATTGCAAAATGACAAATGTGGAGAAATTCACCCTTGATTGGCTGATGAGAACCTGTGACTATTATTCGCACTATTAAACCCCTGGAAAACATGCATTGCAGAACAATCTGAAGCAATAGCTTGAAGGAAAGGAAGGATTGATAAGGGATCCCTATGCTGCAGTGACAGATGCTTTGGAAATGCAGATGGGCTCGATTTAGAAAGAGCTTTTTACCAGGAGGATCACTGATGTGTGGAACACAGAATATCAGGATCAAAGAGTTTCTAGATAGGCTGTCTCTATAACTGGAAGTTTCATATCTCTGCTTATAGCTGAGGAGAAGTAGGTTAGCCCTGCTGGGAGAAAACTTTCAAACCAGAGGCTTTATAGTCAATGCTGTATGCTGCCATGTGAGAAATTAAGCTTTGCTCCATGAACATGGCATCTTATTCTGTAGGTTGGCAATGGTAGCCCCTGGCAGAAGAGAATGCCATGTGTCACACCATAGTGACTCCTGTGGCTGAGTTACTAGCGGTGACAAGAGGCTCTGAAGAAAGTCTGTCTCTCAGCCAAGGAAGGTCACTGAAGTGATGGGGAAAGGAGTACATTTCTACCACCATTTCTACCAGGGCCGTCCCTACCCATACGCAAAGTACGCAGCTGCGTAGGGCACCAGGAAATTTGGTGGTGCCCTACACAGCTGCGTAGTCCTCCAGCCCCTGCTCCGCCTCTTCCCCATAGCCCCCACCCCTGCTCCACCCCTGCTCTGCCCCAGCCCTGCCCTCACTCCACCCCTTCCCCTGAGGACTGCAGCAGGGGTCGGGCCTGCCCTGCACTCACTGGGCAGCAGGAAGTGGAGTGACCTGCCTCCCAACCTACTCCATTCTGCCGGCTTGTGCTGGGGGGCAGTTTCCGCCCGTCCCCCAAGCCTGCTCCTCCCCCGCTCCCTCCCCAGAGAGGCCTGGGGCCGGCTCCCTCCCCTCCACAGAGGCCTGGGGACGCCCTCCTTCCCCCCCGCCCCACGGAGGCCTGGGGCTGCGTAGGGAACCAAAATGGCTAGGGACGGCCCTGATTTCTATGCTCATTTTTTCAAAACCTTCTCTTCCATGAGAGTAGAGCAGAAATAGTTCTTTTCCCCATTGTTTATTTTGTTGGTGTGACTCATTGTTGACATTAAATTAAATGTATCCAGTTCAGAGGAGAGCAAATGGGCCTTTGATGCTATATTTATCCAAGGGTTAAAAATATAGAAATGTTACACAATTGAACAAATTATTTAGCATTCTACAAACAGTTGTGGAACAATGCATTTTGCTGAACGGCACAAGTAGTTGTGTCTATGGGACAAAATCTGTCCTAAGTCACAACCAAGAAAATAGCTGACAAGGAGGAGGAGTACTGGGATGAAATTAGGAGAGGGAAATTATCAGGAGATCTAATAGCCTGTGAAATAACCCTCTAAGGGGTGTGATGGAAGCCCCATTGCTTGGCACATTTGAAGCTAGACTGGACACAACACTAGTAAAGGCCTGATCCTGCACACAGTGTATAAATTCATGGCAAAAGTGAGACGCAGGACAGGAAACCTGACCATGCATTAATGAGAGTATGGCTTTCAACTTAAGTCTGCTACTAGTCAGGAGTGAGTCTTGTCAGGGGAAATGCATAGCCAAGCACTTGAGCTCATCCCCTGCCAATGTCCCTCTGCTTTTTTTTTTTCACACTTCCCATTTGTGAGGAAGGGGGTGAGTATACAGGGGGCCTAAGACTTGCTACCCTCAGTGCAGCGGGCTATCCCTAGCACTTCTCCTGTGCCCCTGTGTACCGTTCTCCTACAAACATGCTAGACAGCACTACAAAAAGACCAGCGGCATCAAGTCCTGATGAACAACAAGCAACCACCCCGAATTGTCAGGTGAATGACCTGGGTGATCTAACTAGTGTGTTCCCCTCTAACAGCTAGGATTCTATGGCTGAGATTTACAGAAGATGCTTTCCAGAAGCCAGATCTTCAGCTGGTGTTCGTGGATTTTACACAAGCTGAGGAGCTGGTCAAAAATAGTCTTTTATGTGTGAAGTCCAAAAATGGGAAAGATCTTCTTGTTCAAATAATTTGTATTAAAAACTTGAGGACAGCAAGGTCATTGGGCTGGATTCAGCCACTTTGCCTCGCAACGAGTAGTACCTTACTCTGCCACTAGCCCCAGACATTTTAAAGTGGTCGGCTTACCAACAGGTTTAGTAGCAGTATAACCATGTCAGATAGGGGGTGTGAATTTTTACCAATAGAGTTATACTGGTAAAGCTCTAGTGTAGATGCAGTTATACTGGGATAAATGTGCTTTTACTGGTATAGCTCATTTCTCTTTCCATGTGGGAATAACTATTCCAGAAAAAGCATCTTTATACCAATTCCACACAAGAAAGGGTTGTATTGCTTTAATTACACCAATAGTGTGTGTGTGTGTGTGTGTGTGTGTGTGTGTGTGTGTGTGTGTGTGTACACAAGACCTTAGAGGCCACTCAACATGGGCAAAGTTGGCACAATCTAACCCTTAAATGTTTTTTCAATTCAACCAAACTTGGTCCAAAGCAATGAAGTGCTGTTTTAGCAGAGAGATTGCTATTGATATGCCTGTGTCTTGCTGCCAGTGATACTCTCTGTACTTAGAACAAACTCATGGGAGGGTGACCAAGAGATAAAACCAGCTGGGAACCAGGGAGGCGTTTGCCAACTAATATCTAGAGATATCCTTCAAAGCAAGGGATAGTTCTTTTCTCCGGTGGAGATGGTGGGATTGTTGTTTTTTTCCCCTCCAAACAGCAGCAGGTAATTAAGATGGCCAAAAGTACGGCCCCATTTGGCTGAGTCAGTAACAGCCTGAATAGTTCTCTCATGTTGTTCTGCTGTAGCAGAATCCAGCTCACTCTGCTGGGTGATACACAAGGCCAGAGTATAATGGGTGAATCACCCCGTTACTAAGGATACCTCAGAGCAGCTTAGGAGATTGCTGCTCATTAAACATTCTTCTAGAGGTTTGCAAGCAGCTGGGGGTTGCTTTAAGCAGTCAGATGCCTTGTCTCTGCTTGTGCCCTTGGACTGACACCTGTCTGATCCTGTCATTCCTTGCTGAGCCAAGACTCTTTCTCAGCATTTTACGCCTTTGATATGAATGCTGCCTACTCTTATTTTTGGAAGATTTAATAACTGCAAAAGAAATCTGCCTGTTCAATTTCCCTCTGAAAGCACAAACGCTGCCTGCATAACTAACCAGCAGAGTGTTTGGTACTAAATTATCCAACATAGCCTCTTTTGTAATGAGGGACCGATTGTACAGTTTTTATGGGTGAATAAAAATAGACCGAAAAATGGAGAAGGCCAAGCCAAGGATAACATAATGCAGCAACAAACTGCCTTTGATTGAGATTAGTTTCTCCACTTGCAGTCATGAGGAATTAGTAAAGAAGGACCTAATTTCTCAGATGTACAGAATTTAAACTATATTTATGCCTGCGTCCTTGCTCAAGCAAACTCCCATTGAACTCTATAGGCATTTGACTGTGTAAAACCTGAACAAGGACCTCCGAAACTGGCTCACGTAACTTATCTGGCCAGTCACCACACAGCTCAAACCATGAATCCATAAAGATAACTGTACGTGATCAATCCATAGAGCTAAAAGGGAAAAAAACAAGTACTTTCAATGAAATAAAATCCTAGGGAATCACAATCTGCTCACAGATATTCCAGAAGCAGAAAGAGGCTAACTCAGGGGTGGGCGAACTATGGCCCGCGGGCCAAATCCGGCCCCTCAGGGCTTTGGATCCGGCCCAGGAGATTGCCACCCCTGTGGCATCACGGGCTCCGCTCCGGGAAGCGACAGGCACCACGTCCTGCCCTGAGCCCCCTCCAGCACCCCACAACCCTCCTGCACCACAACCCCCTGCCCAGAACCCCCTGCTGCACCCCTTCTGCACCCCAACCCCCTGCCCTGAGCCCCCTCCCGCACTCAGCATCCCTCCCTGCACCACTGCCCTGAGCCCCCTCCCTCACTGTGCACCCCCCCTACACTCCAACCCCCTTCCCTGAGCCCCTTCCTGCACACCGCACCCCCTCCCACACCCTGCACTCCCTCCCACATCCGAACCCCCTGCCCCAGCCCTACATTCATGACTCTGAATACAATTTCCCCACCCAGATGTGGCCCTCAGGCCAAAAAGTTTGCCCACCCCTGGGCTAACTCCATTAGGGTACATTTGAAACTGGTGTAAATTGTCCCAGCTCCACGGACTTCAATGGAGCTATGGCAACTTAGACTACCTAAGGATCTGCTTCATTGTTCAAATAATGCATTATGAATTAAATTATGTGCCCACTTATAGGAAAGATTTTGGTCATGGTGTTACAGGTGGGGACAATAAGGTACAGAGAAAGAAATACAAATACTATAAACTTAATCTGGTTTGCTACTAGTTACATCTGGAATTTTTAAGCCGAGTTGCCATACTAAATAGACTATTAATGTCTGAATCCCTTCCCCATCCTCTGTGAATTTTCACATTGACAGTTGTTATTGTTTGCTTTTTCTTATTGATGAGTGAAATATTTTTGGAACTTATGTCTGGTTGGTTTATTTAGCAATAACAGCTGAAAAAAATGAATGATTATGGAGATGAAATATAATTAAAATAGTATAAAACTTCTGGCAGATTTAGAGTAGGAAGTAAGGCAATGGTTCTTTTACTTAAATGCCATAATTTATTCTCCTGCAGTTTACACCACTGAATTACACTAAGGATGAATTTGGCCCTTTGACTTTACAAGTTTTAAATGATTCTGGAGCATGTTATTTAGAAAAAGGCAGAAGGTTTTTAATGTGACTACTAGATCAGGGAAAGAGAGACAGAGAGTACAAATTTCACCCAAGTTAGTCCTACAAGGGACGCGTGATGACTGACCTCTGGCATAAACACATCTCTTTCTTTCTCACAGTCCCTTGGCCCTTGACCCAGCTCATTACTCACATCAGGAAATTTATCTTTCCAAATAAGTTTTGCTTGGCTGTACTGCTGCCAAACTTCTCGCAAGACAAACCTTCAACACAAAAGATCCCCAAAGAACTTTGTACTTTAAAGTAGCCCACCATCTACAGTTAAATTTGTCTCCTCTCTGTGAAGGTATTAATGGTGTAATGGACAGACATAGTTTTTCTAATAGGGGAGTCATTGTTGCAGAGTCAGGGCCAAATATACTGCTGGTATAAATCAGGGAATATCCTAATGGGGATGCACCAGATTACAGCAGTACTGAATTTGAGCCACAAAAATTGGTACATGGTAAATTTATAAATGCCTCATGAGTATAACTCAAACTCATACTGGGTTCTTAAATGTATTTAAACTAATGAAATAAGGTAACAAAGTGCAGTAGAGCATGGTATAGCTCCTGTTCCAAATTGCCAGGAGAGTACAGATATAGAATAAAACTAATGGCAAAGATACCATCAATGCCAGGGGAGAGAGGTGTAAAATATGCTTGTTTACTAGCTCCAGTAGCCCTACCCAGGAGTTTTGCATAGGAAGCGAACAACAGCAGATAGCAATTGAAACCACAGGGGGAATTTAGGTTCAGTGATCGTGTGGTCTGGAACTCAGTTTTATGTCTTGCCTTAAAGATGGCGCTTCCGGCCATGCAATGCTGAGGCATTGACTCAGTAATGAAGAGTGACACACAGCTTCCTGTAACTGCTGGGATTTCCTTAGGAGTCTTCCTTACAACTTACAAGTAATAGTAAGGGCCAGACTGTGCCTGGCCACAGTATATGTGAGCAGGGGAGGGAGTGGGGGATCCCCTCATGCAGCTGATAGGCATGTTTGCTGTCTCCCAGGAGCTCAAACCACCCTAAAGAAATTGGGGGAGGCCACAATATATTTTCCCATGTTGGAATTGGGCCCAGACACCAGGGCTGTTTTGCAAAGTACTCTTCGATCTTTAATTAGCAAAAGTGGACAGGACCTAATTTAAACATTTTGGCAGGGATTTTCAAAAGAGCGCAAGGGAGTTGGGCACCTAACTCCCATTTTCCTTTGAAAATGATGGCCTTCCCCTAAAAGATGGTCTCTCTCCAGCCACACAATGCCTTTCAACATTCTATTGTACATAGGTTCTTTTTCCACACTCATTATCATAGTATCTGAGCACCTTCCAGTAGCGCATTAAATGATGACCAACCTGTGTCATGTGTTGTTTGTTCTCTCCTCCTCTTCCCAAGGGGAGAAGTGTGTGTAGCAAAGCGTTTTCCTTTGCAATGTTTTTTTTATACACGTTGCAATGTGTTTATGTTAGAGAAGGAAGGTCAAAGGAATATGCTTTGCACTTGGGAGTGGAAGGTGGTGAGGTTTGTGATGGTCCTTGCTTCCTGGGGGACTGACAAGCTTTACCCTTGTGGTAGAAAGTTCCATTGTAGCAAAGGAGCCAAGCTATTGACCATGGTCCTCATCCTGGAGCTTTAGGGAGTCTTTTAGACAGCCTGGGCCCAGGCTATGAAGCACCTGGAAGAAAAGGACTGAGACCTTGAACTGATGTTCTATGGGAAGCCAATGTAGGGAGCAGAGCTAAGTTCCCTCTAAGCTGTGTGGCTGCACAGCCATGCAGCTGCCTATTAAGCACCGTGCAGGCGCTCAGGGCTGCGGCGGGCAGAGATGCCTCTCCTCAAGCCCTGGACCTGCCACGGCGCCCCTCCCCTGGCCCCGACCCAGTCCAGCCCCAGACCTGCCATGGCTGGGGAACAGGCGCCCCTCCCCCACAAGCCAGGTGCTGCTGCAGGGAGAGAAAGCTAGGCGGGGTCCTCTCTCCCTAGCCCCACTGCACCCCAAACCCATCATCCCCAACCCCATCCCAGAGCCCACACCCCCAGCCAGAGCCCTCACCGCCCCCCCACACACCCCCCCCAATCCTCTGCCCCAACCCTGAGCCCCCTCCCAGACTCCAAACCTCTCGGCCTCACCCCACCACATGAATTTTGTTATGTGCACCAATATGGAGGTGATGTGTCACACATCACCTCCATATTGGTGCACATAACAAAATTTATTCCTCACATGGGCGGGAAAAATTAGAGGGAACACTCGAGCAGAGTACAGGTCTGATGTGGTCATGATCACCTGTGCTGCTGAAGAGACATGCTGCAGCATTCTGTACTAACTGGAGTTTCCTTAGGGCTGAAGGCTTCATAGCCAGGTATTGCATTGCTGTAATCCAACCAAATGGTGACAAAGGCATATATAATAACTGAGGTCTGGGCATGCTCCACCAGGAAGGAATGGAGTCTCCTAGCCAAGGGGAGATGGTACAGAGTGTTAATCATGGATACTGCTAAGTGAGAACTCAGCGAGGAAACTACGACCATGGGGGTGTACCTTCAATCGAAGGAGACAGCACCACAGCTTCAAACTCTTCAAAATGCATTCCTCTGCCCACCCCCATCACCTCTGTCTTGCTCTGGTTTTGCATCAACCAGCTGCTCTTAGTTCAAGAATTGATCTCATCCAAGCATTTGCCATCCTGGTGGTCTCTTACAGTGGACAATGTTGAATGCTGCTGAGAGGTCCAGGAGGCTGAGAATGGATGTCTGCACTCTGTTCTTTGACAGGGGGAGAGCATCCATCAGTGCCATTAAAGCAGTTTCCATTCCATCTCCTGACCTGAATCCAGATTATGCCAGTTCTAGGAGATTAACTTCACTTAGATGAGTTTGTAGTTGGCCTTTGGCTAGCTTCTGTGTGAGCTCGGTCAGGAGAGGGAGCTTTGACATGGGGTGGTAGTTGGCTAGAATGAATACATTTAGGGAGGGTTTCCTTCAGTATTGTTTGGACTACTGCATGTTTGAAGAAGGAAGAGAAGATTCTGAGAGAGGCCCAGGCTCTGTTTGTATGACTGTCAGCTATGTCTTCTAGCAAGCAAAGCAAGAGCAGAAAAATCAGACCCCCATCAGGAAAAATTCATGAGAGTTTCACACAAACATTGGGAAGGGGGGGAATAGAGCATGTTGGAAATCAGGTGTCATTACTTCTACTTTGGAATTTTAGTGATCCAGTGTGTACAAATGCTAATAATAAGTGCAGCGAGAAGTTGATATCTGCCAGGTTTGAGATGGCACTTTTCCATACAAGTAGCAAAAAATGGATCATGTTTAATTTTAGCTTAATGGGAGACCTATATGGAATACAAAGCTCAGAGTTTCCTAGTTAGCTCCAGTACACATCAGATACTCATGTGCCTGATTTGCAAAGGGGAAATCAGTAGCCCACAGGAGCAGACTCCTCTCTCCCAGGTCCAGCCAAAGTATGGAGAGTGGTGCCATTTATTGAAGAGGGTTTATTTTGATGGAAATACTAGTCTCTGGACCTGTTTATTAGCTAGGTGTTCACATGGCACAATGAAGACCATGGAAGTGAATTTCAATCTTTCCCAAACAGCTGGTTGCAGCTAGACATTGAGTTACGGGGGACATGAGAATAGCTGTACTGAAGCTATGGTGACAAAGCTATGGTGACACTTCCTGAATGGAGTGTTGGATTACGAGACTAGGTTTCACGTTTTTCACAGCATGCAATACATTTTAACAGAGGCATGTGGACACTATAACCTCCTGCTCTTGATCACACAAGCCACCTTAGTCACTATCCCTGCACAGAAATGTCAGTTGAATAACTATGTTCAGTATCTGCAAATAACAACTGTCATGGGGAAATATTTTCTCAGGTTAATTTCACTCTTTATACCTTAAGTGCCCTTTATGTCATCAAAAAAGGGAGTGTGTTAATAGCCCAGCACAAGAAAATATTGCAGGCATGACCTTAGTCCTAGAATCTACTGTTCAATTCATTATTTCCCTAATGGAAGCACTCTGCACTTTGTGGAGCAGAAATCTGCAGTCATTTGCTTTCTCAATTCCCGAGGCAGTCTTGCTGTTTCTTGACAGTATCAATGTTAGTGCAGTACTTCTCCTGGAGGCTAACAGGATTCTAAATGGTTCTTCACAGCCCACTGGCACAATATCACTCATTATGACCTCCTGACTTTTCAAGCCAACATGGAATCAACAAAGCATAATGAACAACCTGCCAGCTTAAAAAAAATATGAACCAAGCTGCAAACATCTTCATAACAAAAAATAGCGTTCGCATTTAAACAGCCAGAATTGTCATTTGTCCCCAAACTGGCCCTGTGCTCTAGTCCTTGGGGTACTTGAGACTGATTCCCTTACATCATGTCACTTGAGAAGCAAAGGGGAATCTTATGTAAGTTTAGACAGGCTCTTGGTAAGAGCTGACATAATTTATGTTTAATAAAGTTTCTTCAGCTCCAGGAAAGTGGGGCCCTGCCAAATCACAGGCCTCTTGCAAGCCTATCCCATTGTTATGCAGCCAGGAACACTTTTTAGGTTCCGTCTCCATCTTTGTAAACAAAAAGACAGCTGTATGCTTGGCTAGCTCGGGATGTGACTCTTTGTGTGCGATTAGTACCCTGCTCACATCATTCATAGCTCTTGAATAAAGATGACCTCTCACTGGACAAAAGGGGGGGAAAGTCTCTTTGTTCAGTGGTATTTGAATGAGCACATTGACAATGAAACCATTCCTTGGAAGTCACAGATAGCACTGTAGAAACAAACAAACAAACAAACAAACTACATGTTTTCTACAAATAAACTGCTTTCAAGATCCAGGAATTTAAAACTCTAAAAAGCCCACAGTTTCAAACAAGTTATATATACATACACACTCAAGCATGCGCAGTCCCTCACTTACTCACACTGAGCTCCTGTTTGCCAAGCTTTATGCCTACTGCTAGAAAACTGCTTTGTCCATAGGAAGATATGGCACAGAAGGAAGCAGAATTGAAGGATTCCCTCTGTTGAAAGTGAACTAATTCTCGACACCAGATCTTTAAACCAGTCCCTATCAAGGCAGCATTGAAGCATTTTAGTATTCCAGAGATATTACTTAGTGGCTTCTTGGATTTTAGATTAGAATTACATAAATTGCTTTTAATTTGTCTGAATTTTGTCTAGTTAGATTAGCCGTGTATACCTTCTTGGTTCAGTCAAGCTATGTATCTATGTCTACATGAAACAGACAGCTATAG
The DNA here is from genome assembly GCF_965140295.1 of Lepidochelys olivacea. NCBI lineage: Eukaryota > Metazoa > Chordata > Testudines > Cheloniidae > Lepidochelys > Lepidochelys olivacea. The sequence continues at coordinate 109,333,730 of NC_140416.1, forward strand.
GCATAATTTTTTTTACATGCAGTGTTTCCCTGCTGTTTCAGTGTAGTTCTTTGGATTATCATCATCTATGCTGCTGCAATTAACTACCATGAGGGCTGCAGCAAATCACGTTCCCCTCCTACTGTTTATTTCCCTCTCTCCTCTCCTCACAGGAAAAGAATGTCTCCACCCCCCAAACAATCAAAATCCTTACACTTAAGAGTTGAGCTGCATGGATTTCATTCTGGCCCACCAGCCAGTGATGTGAATGTATAAAACAGGGTATCCAGTCCACCAGCCCCAACTTTCACATCAGATTCAGTTTTCACCTGACGATCTACTGTGCTTGGCCCTTGTAAACTTGTGTGTCTGTCCTAGCAGACTTAGCAACAATCAAGCATCTTGGATTTGGCCATAGACAGCCGACTTGACATGAAGCAGGTTTCTCTGATTGTAACCTCTACTGAAATTACAAAAATTGCCACTTCTTATGATATTATTGTGACTCTTACAGTATTTGGAATTTTTTGTCAACCTTCAGCTCCTAGAATCAAGTGATATTGTGAGAATGATAGAGTTTGTTTTTTTAAAAAAATAAGTTCCTAACCTTCTTGGTTGCAGAGAAAAGCCAGCATATATATGTGACCCAAGTGCAATCTAAAGTCTCCAAACTCAGAAAGCAAATAAAAATAAACATTTTGATATAATTTTAAAGAGCTGATTATTTTAAATCAAGCTCATGATTTTTAAGCCCTGGTGGGTGGCAAAATTATTAATAAATAAAAGCTTTACATGTAACCTTAATTTTTTTTCTTTAAAAGTTTTATGAGGCCCAAAGGAAACTGCTGCAGAGAAATATTTATTTAAAAAACACAAAGCAAGGCTATTTGCTGAGGTGTTATCCCAATGCTCTGTAGTACTTTGTGGCAAAGATTATAATACTAATAATTTTTAATCATACATTTCAAAGGTGATTATAATTTCGCTCATATACATAAGTAGAGGTAAGTAACATGGCCATGGCCATGCAGCTAGTCAGTGGAAGAACTCAGAGTCCCAGGCCAATGCCCCTTCCAATGAGCCATACTGTCATATATACCAAACCACCATTTTTTATCTGGAGATAAGATTCAAATTACTCCCAACTGAGGGATTTTCTGGTTTGGGGTTTTTGTTCATGCCTCTTTACCATGTGAGAAAGCTGAGCTCAGTTACTGTCCTGTTCTCTCACTCCCTAGGTTTGCAGTTGTAACACCAACAGACCCCGGTCATCAGCAGGCGGGATCGAACCTGCAACCTCTGGAGCTAAATGCATGAGCCTTTACTGCATTAACTAAAAACCACATGGCTCTTAGCTAAGGCTGTAGAGCAGACTCAATCTCTAAGTGGTCTCACTGCCACTAGAGGGGACAGAGCACCACACGCAGGAGGTGGGGACAGAGCACCACACCCAGGAGGTGTGTGGGTTACACAGTGACTGATTGGAACAGTGCACAGGACCCCAAAAAGGGAGAGGAAAAGAATTTCCCATCACTTAGCAGTGCCCCGTTGGTAATTCCTCCTCTTCTGGATAGATGGAGGGCTAAATTCATCTCTACCAGTTCAGAGCACATCACAGGAATTGAAGGGTTAGCCGGGCATGCATTTGTGCCTTCCTGATCTTGGGGCTGTTAGAGATCAGTTCAGCCTTTGGCACTGGTTAAGCTATGCCTCAGGACTGCTTTAATTTGCTCCAAGTTGTAGACTAGCTGGAGCACAGGACCACTTTAGCCCCATCCATGGAATGCCCCTGCTCCAGAACCACCATGCCAAGGGTTCTTGCAGGGAAAGCTCTCTGTGGTAGCTGATTGTTCAGTAGCAGCAAAATAGATACAAATACAAAAGACAAAACAGCGCAACCAAAGTATTTCCTGCCAGGTCATAAGAGTCTGGGTCATTCTGGTTATTGAAAAATTAACCTTGTTGTCAGTCAGCAAGACAGCCAATAGATAGCATATGGACGCTGTGGTGGGTAGGCCTCCATAGGACAAAGATTTGCCTTCTTTTCCTTTTATTCATAAAAAACACCTATGACAAGAACATCACATATTTGATTTAAGAACTCTGCCAGTGGATGACATTTTAACTTCTGGGATATATTGTTGTAATAGGGGTCCTAGTGGGGAGCCAGCTGTGGTCACGCAGTTAGGGTGAACTGCAAAGAATGAGGCAGACAATCCCCAGAAAGCTGGTGGAGATTCCAATATTAGATTTACCAAGCCAGCTTAAAATAGCTTTTTTATTACCTTACTGGTTATTCAGAAGTCCAAACAACACAGTTCCCTTAAAGTGATCCAGCCTCAGGCCTCCATCCAGGTACCCACTTCAAATATGATGAAAATTTCTGTAAATCTTATTTCATCATATAAAAGAAAAGGTTCTATCATTACCTCCCAGGTTAATGAATTTTTCAGATCTTACCCAAATACACACTACAGCCAATTCTTATTAACTAAACTAAAAGAGAGGGACTATGGTTAAAAGATCAATATACATACAGACGTGAGTTCAGTTCATTGAGATGCAAATTCATAGCAGAGACGGTGAGCTTTGTAGTTGCAAAGAGTTCCTTTAGAATTCAGTTCGTAGGTTATAGTCCAATGTCCAAATATCATATTTCAAAGAGAGATGAATACCGAGATAGTCCGTGTTTGCAATTCATTTAAATTCTAGGATGTTCTTTTGATCTCTGAACTATCAGAATATAGCATAGCCAGGGACTGTTGATTACATTGTCGACCCTACTCATACATATGTAAATACACAAAAACACAAATATTATCTCTCCACATGTCTTTTGAAGGTTATTTATGTTGCAGGATGTTTCTAGCTATGCATCACAATTGTATGAACAAAGATATTTTCTTTTGCAAAGTTACCCTTTGGTCTTGGATTGACAGAAAATAGGCCATTGAAAAATATCTCCCATGAAATACAATTGTTTAGTTGTTCCTCCACCCCTGCTTACCAGCTTTGTTCTGTATATTCTTGTCATGTAAAAACTATAAAACCCATTGTGTCCATGGATTTGTTTACTAAGCCTGTAGCTGTATTTACAACAGTGGTATGTGATAGGGGACCACGATGGGAAATCAGCTTTGATCAATTAATGGTTCTGTTGAATCATGACAAATCAAAAAAGATGTTCCTAAAGTTTTAAAAGGGCTAAACCTTAATTCAAAGCTGTGATTGTCATTGTGTATTTAAAAAAAAAATCTAAAGTGCTTAAAAGGAGAGAGGTGAAACTGAACCAGGGGTTCCTGAGCAGTGTGTCAAGTGACAATGGGAAAGAATCTCAGAAATTTACTTTTTTCTTACACTGGACAAGTAATTTTATTTATAAGGGAACCATTATTATCCTTATAGCTCATCTGCCTCCCTGTTTTACTGTAGAGCTTCTTTATGTAGTACAGTCTATCTGCCTCTTTACAAAATTTGATGACTTCACACTCACAAGACTGCCAGGAGGTAGATAGGCATTGCTATCCCTGTTCCACTGAAAGGGAAACTGAGCAATGGAGTTTAAATTACTTGTCCAAGGTCACACAGGAAGCCAGAGAGAGAATCCAGATCTCCCAATGTATCCATCCTCCAATATTAACATTAAACAGAAAGAAAACAAAATGGAGCAGTTTCAGACTACAGAGATGTTGCCAATTTGATGAGAAAAGACCAAGGAAGGCAGAATGGGTGGTGAAGGACTGCACCTTCCGTAGCAAAGGGAAAAGGTCACCAGGTGAACCCAAGAGGTGAGAATATAGCCCTGTAAGGAACATAAGTGCCCATTAGACCCTTCGATACCAAGGTGATAGGAAGCTTATAAATACTTGAGATAGCTCAGTAAAAGCACCTTATATAGATGACATGAATTTGGAAGACTGTATGGAGGATCAGAGTTCCAGAGGCTATGAAACATAACATATTCCTTCACCACTTCTCATTTCAGTGCATATGGGGCAGCAGGGCATGAGATGCTGCATGTGCTTTCAAGGGGCATGGAAACGCTCCTGATGAAGGACTATATCAGTGCCTTGTAGGTAGATGAGCTTCTTACTAGGATGGAAGGAAGATGTCTTTAGAGGGGAAAGACATCTAATTTCCCTCACTGCTCCAGTGACAAGACTTGTATCCTCTCCTAGCTGTGGAAAGGCATATCCACAGGAAAGGTTGCCAATGGCTGGGATAAGGTAGACTCCAAAGTCGGAGCATGGTTGTGACTACCACCCACCCAAAAAGTAAAAATAAGCTAGGGAAAATGGGTGGTGGAATGTGACCTTCAAGGATGGATTAGTTTGTACAGCCAGCATCTTCCAGAAGCTGTTAGTTACAGTATTCTGCACCCAGCATATGATCAGCCAATGAGAGTTTAGGCTGAAGATGTAATGCTTCTATTGTATTTCACTGGCTGAGTGTGTCATTCAGTATCCTCCAGGGTGGGAGGGTGGAGTGCTGGAATCAGACTGGATGTTCCTTCACCATCTTGAACATACAGTTGAATTAATCTGCCTTAATAAAAGCATGTGTTTCTTTGCACCTTGCCTGTGAACTCTTAACTGGGGGAGTGGGTGTGCTACTCAAGGTTTCCTCAAGGATTTAGAAGAACTCCTGCCTCTTTCCCCATGACTCCAGTAGTTACCATAGTATATAGCAAGAGCTACATCACTAAGTTGATAATGTAAAGTAATGGTCATTGGGAAACATAATCCCAACTATACATACAAAATGATGGGGTCTAAATTAGCTGTTACCATTCAAGAAAGAGATTGTGGAGTCATTGTGGACAGATCTCTGAAAACATCTGATAGACTGCAGCAGCAGTCAAAAAAGCTAACAGAATTTAAATAATAATTTTAACAGGTAATAAGACAGAAAATATCATAATGCCACTATATAAATTCATCGTACGCCCACATGTTGAATACTGCGTGCAGTTCTGATCATCCCATCTCAGAAAAGATATATTAGAATTGGAAAAGGTACAGAGAAGGGCAACAAAAATTATTAAGGGTATGGAAAAGCTTCTATATGAGGAGAGATTAAAAAGACTGGAACTTTTCAATGTGGAAAAGAGACAACCAAGAAGGGATATGATTGAGGTTATAAAATCATGACTGGTGTGGAGAAAATGACTAAGGAAGAATTATTTACTCCTTCACATAACACAAGAACCAGGGGTCACCCAATGAAATAAATAGGCAGCAGGTTTAAAACAAATAAAAGGAAGTGCTTCTTCATAGAATGCACAGTCAACCTATGGAACTGGTTACCAGGGAATGTTGTGAAGGCCAAAACTGTAACGGGGTTCAAAAAAAGACCTAGATAAGTTCATGGAAGCTAGGTCCATCCATGGCTATTAGCCAAGATGGTCAGGGACGCAACCCCATGCTCTGATTGCCAGAAACTGGGAGTGTACAACAGGATCACTTGGTGCTTGTCTGTACTGTTCATTCCCTCTGAAGCACGTGGCATTGGCCACTGTCAGAAGACATAATATTGGGCTAGATGGACCACTGGTCTGACCTAGCATGGCCGTTCTTATGTTTAGGCCAGGGTATAAACTAATCATCTTTCAACTTCAATCATTCACTTTGGGACCCAGAAACACGGTAAGTTACAGGAGCACTAAGAAGCTGAACTGATCTTTCTATTCTTCTTCACTCTTCTCTCCTCTAACATTTGTCAAAACAATTTACAGTATTTTAAAACCCCCTCCTCTAACTAGCTGTTTACAGTATTACTGTTTACAGTATTTTAAAACCCCCTCCTCTAACTAGCTGTTCCTTCATCCCTGTGGCCTATTTCTTGGTCTTTTGATCAGGAGAAGTATATAGAGTTACACTGCCTCATCCAGGAGAGCCGCAGTACAAGCACTCAAGTTGGAAATGAAACTGGCTACTTTGTGGCAGAGATTATATGGAACAATTTGATAGTGTTTGGTTCAGGAATGTGAGACTCTCCTGCAAGCACAGCTTTATGGGACTGAAAGGGATGATGAGCCAGAGCTTCTGCAGCCCCAGTGGGGATGAAGTCAGCACACTGGGCTTTCCAGTGTCTTGCTCAATACCGATAGTTAAATAAAATTTCAGCCAGTTATAAAATTTCTGGTCTCTAGATTTGTTATGAAATGTTTTCCTCCAATTTTAGATTCTTTGTGTTATATATTTATAGGTCAGGGGAATCTGCTGTATCACCTCCTCTTTTAAAGGCCTTGCTGTGTGTCAATATACTAGGGAAAGCATTTCCCCTGCCCCACCATCTCCAGTGTGGAGCAGCTGTCATTGCTGTAAAAGGATGAGGCAGCAGGGACCAAAGGTCATCCTCCATTTTGGAAGATGGGGCTGACTTCAGACTTGTATTTGAGCTGTAATCACTTCCTGTATAACAATATACTAGGCAACGTGGGTTCAACATCGGAGCAGCAGCAAGGAGCTATGAGCTCTAAAAATCCCAGATCTGATGCTAATTTCCTTCTGCTCGTTTGGGCAAATCAGTTACCCACTCTGTGACACAACTGCCTTAGGTGTATTGGGATAACACATCCCAACCTCAGGGATGTGTTCTGAGAATTAGTTAATGTTTGTATAGCACTTCGTATATGTAAGTGCTAAGCACTGTTATTAAATAGTCATGTTTACTAATCTACTATCAGATGGTGAATCCCCTTTTAGTGATGAGAATTTACCTGAGTAATCTTATTGACTCATATCACTGTGATTAAGGTGTTCACAATTTGCTCCAAGGGATAGTTTATTTGGGGATGGAATCTATGGTGCCTATGCTATACATCACATAGCTGGAGCCCCTATAGTACTCTATACATTTATTATTTACTATTTTCACCATAAGAGTTTGGCCATTTTGCTAAGGTACCATTGATTTTTCTATTAAACAAGGGAATGTATTTGTAATGTAAATATCTATCCATATGTTTATTAACTGTCAGCTGGGATGGTTCCTTAGGGTGCAGAAGAAGCTTGATCTTGCCTGTTTTGAGCCAGATACAGCATGATCTCTGGCTGCTGCTGGGAATTGGCTCTGAACAGGATCTTTAGGTGCTAGTCCTGCTTACTCACTCTCACATGTCGCCAGCTATCACCCTGTGTTAGACCTGGCTATTGAATTATGCCTATGGGTACTGATGGAGGCTTCACCACCACAGCTTACAGCTACAGAACCTTGGCAATAACATTCAGATTTTGTGCCCAGCAAATACTTAAAATCAACAGAGAAACCCACCCTTTTTTATGGAGTGTCACCATACTGGGTCCAAACCCAACTGCCATTAAATCAATGGAAACACTCCAATTGATTTAAATTGAGTCCCTAATTTGTACTATTCTACTTTCAGAGCTGAGAGTTGGTCTGATTCTGTAACAGCAATTAGTCTGTAGCTTCATGTTCTATTTTCGTGCCATCCCTTCCAAACCTCTCAACCCAGAGATGTAAAATGTCTATGAAAAATCATCCCACATACAGACACAATAACAGCATCATTTGCATGGTGGCTCATAACACTGATTGATATTGAAATTGAAGAATCTGGCATTGTTTTTATAGTCTTTATCCAACTTTGCCTTACAGGAGGCAGAAAGGGATGTTGTGCTAAAAGCCTTCCCTACTCTCTTCTCAGGCATAAAGAAAAGAGAAAAACCAACCCTGATTAAAAGCATTTTTCTAAAGCAGGCTCCACAGGCAAAAATTTGGTTCAAGGAGCATTAAAATCACTGTCGTCAGTTCAGAAACAAGAGGCTGGAGAAAATCTAGGACATTGGCATTGTGTGAGGGTTGCTATGGCAATTCTAACAGAAGGGTTGCTTAATAGGCTTTATTCCCAGGAAACTAAAAACTGCAGTTAGCACTCTGCAAAGCATCAGAAACTATGTTCATGAATAGCGTCTCTGTGGAAAATTTTGCTGGCTGTTTACATCATTCTTTCAAAATGGAGCAGCGGATGAGGTGTTTGAAGAATCACCTACTGGTTATTAATGATATAAGCAAACTATAGGCAACCTTTGCATAACAAGTCACGTTCAGATGCAGCAGTGCAAGAGGAATGCTAAATTTCCCTGCACAAGACTAGCATTGTAATGTACTTAAGGACATATATTTGTGATACACTGTCTTTGTGCGCTGATAAATGTGTTATTAAACAGACAATATTTACCAGTAGTGTTTCCTGAATTCCATGTCTTTGCATAGTCTTGTCCCTGAAAATAACAAAACATTAAATGCACTCTGTTGGCTTTTTCACATACTATTTACCACTCATAAGCAAGGCATTGGCTAAAATATTCACAAATCTTGGCTGATCATGCTTACTTTGGATTATGATGCATTTGAGTGTCTCCAGTTCAGAGGTTACCTGCAAAACAACTTAAATATGGAAATATTTTATCTTCATGGTGGGAGACAGCAGGACTAATGGTTAAAACACAGAGATGGGAGTTCTAAGTTCTATTCTTTGCTCTGCCAGAGCCTCACTTTGTAATATTTGGCAAGTCTTTTCACCCCTCTGTTGTTCAATTTTCCACCCCTATCCATGTGTAAATTGGTGACAGTATTTACCTGCCTCACTTGTGTATTCCAATGCTTAATTATCTAAAGTATTTTGAGTTCCTTGAATAAAGGATGCTATTAAAAATGCAACTTATTGGAATAATCAGGTTAATACACATGTATCACTGCATCCTAATAGATAGAATAAGAACTGCTCAGTTGTGTGTCATGGGCCCTATATTGCCAAAAGAGATTCTCCTTTATCTCAAGTGGTAGGTGCCCTTTGCTTCTGGATGGTCTGAGTTGCAACACTGCGTAAGCCAGGAACTTCCAAACAATATAGTCTTAGATAGTCACAAATTGGCTATAGTAATTATATATTCTGCAGTTGTTCTATTATTTGCTTAACTTACACCCATTTTAGATTAATTAGTTAATTATTTGAATAGACACTGGATTTAGCTTTTAAAATGTTCCAATAATACAGAGAACTTTTAGAGAGGGTAGCTGTTTTGTAGATGGGAGATATATGAACTGTCTATTTTTTTTAATGGACAACCATAAGAAAATGGCTTCAAAGGGGTTTATCTCAGTGGAGAAATGATAAATAAAAATGTGAGAACTCTCCACTCTCTATTCAGTTCACTGCCACGTCAGTTCACTGCCATTTCAGTGTGTTACGTAAACAGATTATTGTATTGTCCTAATTAATAGCAAAGTTCAGAGATAGGCCTGTTGGGGTACCATTAAAAGCAATGAAATATCAAGGTCCTAAAATTAAGCCAGCTTTCAAAATGTATTCACAAGAAAACATCTAATGAAGTTTCTTTGTAATGACTCACAAACAAAACTGGACTTTGAATGAAAAACATGTTTAAAGAAGATAAGAAATGTTGACAGTAAAGAATCATAGCGTGCTCTCCAAACTCCCCTCCCCAAATAGCTTAAGGGGATAACATACACTGACTTACAACATTGAAATATAAGATGAAGGATTGTTCAATGGTAAGATTAAAAGCTTTGTTAGCTGTATTTTAATGATTTGCAATTATGAATAATGAATTAATACAGATAAGGTAACACTTAGGCCAAGGTCTTGCTGGCAGAAATGTGGTTTTGCCAATTCTTTTACACAGAATTGCTGATCTGCTTAAAATGTTGTTACTGCTGACAGAACAAAGGTAATAGATTGTGTTAGGAGATGCAAGTAAAAGCTACACAAACATGCAATGATAAATTTTAAAAATCCCTTTTCTGGGAAGGCTCAAAAACTGGAGAAACACCAGACCAGAAACTGAAAGATAGGGCTGAAGAATCAGACCAAGGGATCAGAGAAGGCAATGACTATCATGGACTTCCCAGTGCCCCAGAATGTTGTAATTTGGGCTCGTTTACCAATTCTACCTTGTCTATTATTATTTGTCTTTTATAAATATGTGTTCAGACATTATAAGTGACAATAATTCTGTCTGGAATTGTATAAATAAAGGCAAAAATCGATTAAGCCTAAATTGTGTGAGCAATGACTCAGTTTCCCAAGTTTTACCCCCAACAGATCAGAGGTAAAAAAATTTGGATCTGGATCCTGGTGCAGATTCCAAAACCCCACCTAGCAAAGTATAAGGGCATATGCAGCTGGGTTGTTTTTTTTTTTTTTCAGGTTCAACTCAGTTATGGTGGAGTTCTAAAGGGGAAACACAAAAGGGAAAAAAATGGGTTGGGCCCTTTTGCTTTTCTACAGTTCGGCTTTGGCAAAATTCAATTTTTATTTTAATAATTTCAACAGCTATAGATGATTATTTGTAAGCATTTCCCCCCCGATTTTTATCAGTTTAAAGCTTTATAATGTTTAAAACATGAATTGTCAACATCACGTGTCAAAGGAAATATCTTTAAATCAAACTTATAAGTGGTTCTCAAACAGCAATTTTTTACTTTGCCTTTCTGAATATTTTTATTATAGATGGACATTTTTTGTCCATTTGTGTGTGTACAGGGAAATAGATGTTTACTGACATTTACCAATAAACATCTAATCCTGCCTATATGAGTCTTGCGATTGACTTCGGAGGACTTTGAATCAAACTGTTAGAAAGGAAAGTATCAATATCCTGATTTTTACAGATTGGGACATTGGAGGTATAGAAAAGTGAAATGACTTTCCCAAGGTCACACAGCAAGTGGGGAGCAGACCTCAGAATAGAATGGAGGTCTTCCCACTCGCACCCTAGCATCCTGAACCCTGGGCTCATTTCTTATCTAGATTATATTGAGATAAAAAACATCTCATGTTATTTTATGCTTTCACACACATGAAAATATAGGATGGAGTTACAGCCCCAACTGGCAAACACGACCCAGTTGTATCCATGGGAAAATTCGTGCTGGTCTGTACTGCTCTTGCTAGTAAACATCTGCAGGATCAAGCCCTTAGTTTGCCCTTTGGTTGTGTTGTCTTTTCATGATCTCCAGCTGATCAGTGCGTAGCATCCATCAAGCACTGGATTGCAGGGAACCAGGTTGCAAGGCACCATTTTATCCAAGTTTTCTACTTCACAGCTTGAGCAACTGGTGGAGCAACTGCATTGCTGAAATGCTCTACACTGAAAGCAAAGCTAATCCAATTAAAATGGGTCATTCCCATACAATTATAACTCATCTACATGAAAAGCAGCTGTTAGAGAAATTCTCTGACAGTTTAAACCTCCGTAAATTGTATCTTTAACTTCAAAACTTGCCAATTTGCATTTCTTCTTTTATCACCTTTGTTTCACTTCAGTCCTGAATGTCAAGCGATGAAAGGATTATCTAAGTATCAGATTGTATGGATGCTCACAAACTATACTCTGATACTGCTTCTCTAATCCTTTGAGAGACTTTGCATTTTTAACTGAAACTGAACTGTATTATATTAACAGCCAGTGTTTCCCAGCATTCAGAAATCCTATTCTTACATCAGCTATAAGGCTGCAATCTACTCAGTTTTACTCTATGAAGATTCAACCCAAGTTTGTGAAGCACTAGTTCCCCTGTACACATTCATAAATTGCCACAAAACTTCACTTTGGAAGAGGAGCCAAAGCAGTAGAATGACTACAATGGATGAGCTCATGCCCTGCTTTGTAACAAGCACTGCATTGTTCATGCCTTTGGAGATTGGAGTTTTGTGAATGGCTGGGAATATATTGAGGTTTTGGGGTCAGATGATGTAGGAGTAAGAACTGAGCTTTAGAATATTTAAATGATCTTTTCAATGATCAGACAGGGAAGTTAACAAGTAGATTTTTACAAACACAGGGAGAAAATGACTGAATACTCCTGTATTAAACTCTGTTGCAGGCCCCATTTTCTTCTTGCAATGAATTATATTTGCATATGTACTAAATACACACCCTTTGGGCCTGATCTTGCTCACATTGAAGTCAATGACAAGATTCTGGATTCAATAGCAGCAGGACTGGCCTGTTCATTACATGGCTGTTATTGAAAGTGAAATCTACAGAGAGATTATCAGGAAGGACAATCATAATATCTGCAATAGAATTTGTACATTGCTGTCAATGGTACCTTGTCACAGTGCTAGTTTGTAGTCATTATCTTGTGTTGTCCTTTGCTTTACCACAATACATCAAGTTCCAGGATTTCTTGCTATTTTACAGTGACTTTCTGTGGTGCTGATCAGCAGTTCTTTAATGTGGTCATTCCACTTATCCACTACCGTCCCTTCAACTTGATTGCAATAACAGTCATGCAGGACAGTAGCTAATAACTACTTTTATGTACAAGCAGTAGATCCTCCACTGCTAAAGCAAAGAAATTCAGTGGAAAGGCACTTCAAATGCTGTGTTCGGGTCTATACATTTAATCCTAGAAAAGTGCTGGAGCAAGTTGTGATATTTTTTTAAAAAAACAAAAAAGAACAAGGGAACGAAATTCTTCCTAAATTGAAAGCTCATACAGCACAAGAGAGGAAGACTGTAAAAAATAAAGTTACATCGCCAAAAAAATTAAGAAGGGATTATTTTGAGATCAACTAGATGACAGGAGAATATTACATTAAAAAAAGAGATGCCAAAAAGTGCTATTTTAACTGCAGAAAATGCGTAGAAGAACGAGGATGTTAAGGCAAAACTGTTAGAGTATATAATAAACAATTAAGCAAGGGCACATCAAGAAAACAGTGAGTTAATGTGCCTTCTTCTTTTCCCCCTAGGATTTTGAAACACTGAAATAAATGTAACAACTGTCTGAGTAATTATAGTTTCATGGAAATGTACATGAAGGAGTGCTACCCTTAAATTAATCATTATTCATCTGGTTTAGGTTGTGTTATTGGATGGAAGGAATTTCCTCAAACACCTTGAAAGTTTTAATTAACACCTCAGCTGAACTATATGCTGAGACTGCCACCTTGTGGCATAATGCTGTCTTTTTTCTTCCCTTCTTAAAAATTTCCATGATCCTCCATCCTCACATCTTCACTGTTGAACTAAGAAAAAAATACTCTTTATTTCAATCATTAAAATGTATTTATCTAGACAGGAGTATCTCTGGTGTCATATTACTATGAGCTGTGATAGTGTCAGACTTAATAAATTAAGCGGATTGCTCTGGGTCAGTACTTTAATGGGAAACTTCTAGGGACAAATGTGCTCCAGTAGTGATTAAGTAGGCACAATGCTTGGAAATGCTTATTGTTGATTGGATGAGATAGGAAAGTGAGGCCCTGGTGCCATGTGGTCATTCAGAATCCCACATCATTTTCACAAGAGTAAGAGGTAACCCTGGTGTCTCGAATACCTCACAATTTGGATAATGTTCCATTCTACCTAATATTTCTCTAGAGTTTCAAATGGAGAAGGACTTGTTCTTGTGCAGTGTTGCTGTATGAGGTATTTTAAATACACCATGCTGCTCCCCAGCTCTGGCTGAATTTTGTTAATGTTATATAGAGAACATGAGATTGGGTCTGACTTCTGCAGAGAGGGCACAAGGAGTCTCTTCCTTCCTGTGTCAGGAATGATGGTAGTCCTGAGAGCAAAGTCATTCCCGGTTCTCCTCCCCCCCTCCCCGCAGCATCATTGCATGCTCTAGCCCCCATAAAGCAGCAGTAAAGAGGTGGTCCCATGGTCCAAACTTTCTCTGCACCAACCAGCAGAGATTGCTGGCCTCAGGGGAGAATGCTTGCTCCACCCTTTAAGGGATGTAGCAGTGGGCACGCTCCTATGGGAGGTCTGAGAGGCAAAATGGAGAGGGCGAGATCCTGGACCCCCTGTAGTCAATGGCAAAACTCCCACTGAGTTCATGGGGATGGGACTTTTCCTTATTTACCTCACAAGCCTCCTAAAGAGCATGGTTCTAGTTCTACTTTAACCCCCTCATGGGCCAGTGTCTAACAGACACAATTTAGCCCATGGTTTGGCTCTCTAGATGAAAGAGGCAAAAGCAATGTCAATCATTGTTTATTCCAGAGAGACTGATAAACTAGCTAATGTATCAAATGATAGTAGTTATGGAATATTTCTTTGATTATTTAAATTATAAACTGTTGGGTGTAAAGGCAATGGTGAAGCACAGTAAATTATCATTTTATCCTTCCCAAAAGGGATGGGGATGAAATTGGTGGATTTGTTTATCTTAAAAGTTGAACCATTTTATTTAGTTAATTTTTAGAACATACAGTAACAGGACAGCAGAGGAGCAAAAGTGAACCCCCCCCTTACCTCCTTCACCTTCAAAGAGGAAGCAGAGAAGGAAGTAGAGGTCTGTAGTAAATATTCATTAAATAGGGAACCAACGTTAAATACAGTAACTCTGAACAGACCGCTTATGTAAGGATTTTTAACGGCAAAATGTGGATCTCTCTAGGATCTCATTATGCAGGTCATCATTACACAGCCCTCATTTCAGAGTTCCATATTTTATACAAAGAATTAGGAGAGCCAATTTTCTTCAGATGTAATCCAGTGGCTAGGGCTCCCAAGTGTCATGCTGGGCAAAATTTTCCAGCCAAACAGTTTATGCCAAAAAATGCAGTTTTGGTCAAGTGAAACTATTTGCGAATTTGATCTGATTAGTTTCAACTGGGAAAATGTATTCCTGGTCAGCAAAGTGGGTGGGAGTCTGTCCCTTATAACATTTAGCACCATACTGACCATCATTTTCAAATTAATTTCAGAGAGATTGAGTGAGTGGCATTGTGTCCTGTCATACAGGATTGTAGTGCCATTCACGTTTGGCCCCGCCAAAAAGCAGTCATGTTATGGACCCAGGTGTCCCCTACTTCCTGCTCCGCAGCCTCTGCTGATGTGCAGCATGGCTGATGCATATGATTCTGAGTAATGTTGTTATATTTTTTAATTTGGCATAAATTGATGCTTTTTGTTATTTTTATGCAGGAGGTAACACTATTAAATCGGGCTTTTTTTGTTGAAAACAGGAGTCTCCCAGACATATCAGAAGATTTGGTCAGTATGTTCATCACAATGGTTAGGACGCTTGCCCGGAATGTGAAAGACCCAGGTTTGAATACCCATGTTAGTGCAGGGACTTGAACTAAGATGTCCCCATTATAACGTGGGCATCGTGCCTATGGGCTATAGATTATTCTGGAGTAGGGGGAATTTCATACTTTCCTTTTGACACTGTTCCCCTTTGTAGAACTGTGTAAATATTCATTGGGCCAAAGAAAGAAAATGACTCTTTCGTGCCGTGGTTAAGACCAAAATGAAGTTGACCTAACTTACATTGGCATACAGTCAACGCAGTAATTACATCACTTTGCTCCTTATGGCAACAGGGAGCATCCTCACCAGGAGTGCTTGCACCTATTGTACTGTCAGTGTGGGGCATTGTGGGAGGGTTTCTGAAAGCCAGAAACAGTCAACGTAAGCAACCAGTGTCTACACTGACACTGCATCGACCTAACGACATCAACATTGACTCATGTAAAGGTGGAGTTATTAAGTCAGGATAGCAGAAAGTTCTGTCAGCAGGAGCAAAATTTTAGTGTAGACACTTACATAGTTAGGTCAATGTAAGCTGCTTTGCATCAACCTAACTCTGTAGTGTAGACAAGGCCTAGGGCAAACATCTGGGGGGTAGAAGATTTGGATTCAAATCCCTTCTCTGAATCAAATAGAGAAGAAATTTTAATCCGCATCTCCTACCTCCCAAGTGACTACACAGAATTATAGAAAAGTAGGGCTTTTTTTGCAACAGCATCACATTGTTGGCTCATATTCAATTTGTGATCCACTATAAACCTCTGATCCTCTTTTGCAGCACTATTGCCTAACCAGTTATTCCCCATTTTTTAGTTCTGCATTTGATTTTTCTTTCCTAAGCATAGTGCTTTGTACTTGTCTTTATTGAATTTTATCTTGTTGTTTATCTTATCATTCAATGGGTTGTGTACCCACCTTATAGACCACATTTCTGTAGCTTCCCCAGTAACCCTGTCAAAGAAGTAAATTAGGTTCGCTTGGCATAAGTTATTGTTGACAAATGCATGTCAGTTATGACTTATAACCTTATTATTCTCTAGGTGTTTCTAAATTGCTTGTTTAATAATTTGTTCCAGTCTCTTTCCGGTTATTGAAGTCTGGCTGACTGGTGTATAGTTCCCTGGTCCTCTTTGTTCCCTGAAGGGTTCATGTTTAGTTATTCCACCTGGAAACAGTCAGGGCACACCCTGACTGTTTTGTAGAAGCAATGCACACATTGCTCTATTCAAGGACAAGGACTAGATATGAACCATGAGAAGTTGATTAAAAGACAGTGACCGTGGGAAGCTTTCTTAGCCTGCGATCAAGGCCTGAGAACCAGCATTGTAGTAGATAAAAGTTGGTAAACAATTATATTAATTAACATCATACATTCCTTTGTGTGTCTTTTTGTGGTAGAAGTACGTAATGCATAGGGGGGAGAAATATAATAAAAGGGGAAATTGGAAAGCTGGGGGCAGCAGCCCATTTCAGCTGACCAGCCTGCTTGCTTGCATAAAGCTGTGTTCTGTCTCATCATTGAACTGCCACAACTGGCGCCCAACGTGGGGCCCTCAGCACTCACCTCGCCCGGCAAGGGTTTCAGACGCGTCACTCATCCGCTTCGTGGATCCCGGTGAGTATTTTTCATTGTGGTAAGTATGGGAAGCTCCCTCTCTGCTTTGCAAGTGCAACACCGCAATGAGCTACAGTATTTGCTGCGTAAGGCTCAGCATGACTGCCCCGCTCGAGCACTCACTCTCCTGCTACAGGAGGTGTGTGCCCAGTGCCCGTGGTACCCTGAAGCCGGAACCCTTAAGCTAGCGGACTGGGAGCGATTGGGCCAGACATTGCACAAAGAGCCTCAGGCGCCCGTGCAGGCTTTACATGCCTGGCACCTCTGCCGCAACGCTATACTGCGTGTCGCCTCGGACAGGCCCTCGCCACGCCCGTCGGCTCCTGCAGCCATCCCCCCTTCTACCGATGCAACACAGCATGTCGCCTCGGAAAGGCCCTCTCCCGCGCCAACAGAGGGGCTGCCGATCCCACCACCCCCATCCGCTCCTGCAGCCATCCCTCCCCCTGCTTCGCCCCCAGTGCCTCTATTACCACCTCCTCCCTGGCCTTCCCCACCGGAGCCGGTGTGTGATCACCCTCCCTCCGTGGGGCCCCATGCTTCGGGGCCCCCCGGAGGGTCGTCCGCGTCTGCTCAGCGGCTTTCGCTGGTGCAACAAATGGTTCACGCAGCGAAGACTCACTCAGATATTACAGCGGAGGAGCTGGCTGATCTGGTCTCAGTTTGTCCAGTGACCTGGCAGAATGATGACCAGGGCAACCCCGTTGGAACCTGGGTCACTTTGCCTTACTCGGTGATTAGAGAGGTAAAGAAAGCAATTCGTGAGTTCGGCCTGACTAGCACCTTTGTGCGTGGTCTCATTGAAGGGATAGGTACTGGGTACTCCCTAATCCCTGAAGATTGGAAATCGCTGTTGTGCATGATGTTAACACCCAGTCAGTATGTTATTTGGATTAGTGAGAATCGGCAGATGGCGGAACACCAAGCCCAGGTATATAGAGAGCAAGGTATCATTTATGAGCATTTGGCAGGGGAGGGCCAGTTTGCTACTGTTGAGATGCAGTCTCAACTCCCTCAGGCCATCTTCCCCATTATTTCCACCTGCGCCCAGCATGCTTTCCGGAAGGTCCCGGATTCAGGCAAGCCTACCAAAAGCTTTGTCAGTATCCGTCAGGGTGCATCAGAGTCCTTTCTGGATTTTACCAACAGATTGCAGGAGGCTATCCTCCGACAGGTGGATAACACTGAGGCAGCTCAAAAGATCCTGTTAAAACTGGCGGTTGAAAATGCAAACGAGGATTGCCGCCGTGCTCTCCAGACGGCGCAAGCCTCTGACATTTTAGAGCTCTCAGATATGCTGCGGGCGTGCCAGAACATCGGCACACAAGCCCATAAGGCTGGAGTTCTGGCTGCCGCCCTGAGAAAAACCAGGAAGGAGGGGAAGCGTTGTTACCGCTGTGGTAAGGAGGGTCACTTTCAGCAGGAGTGCCACTCATCAAAGGCACCCGCCCAACCCTCAAAGAAGTGCCCCAAGTGTCGGAAAGGTTATCACTGAGCTAATCAGTGTCATAGCGGGTCGGGAAACCGTGCGACGGGTCCCCCCCGAACCCAGGGCCAAACGGGGGTGTTTCCCACTCATACAACCGTTCCTCTGCCTTAAAATCCGTAGACTCTATGAGGGCGGCGACTGCTGGAAGTGCAGGGCTTGATTTGATCATGCAGGAGGACACTGATTTTCGGCTGCCAGGGGAGGTCTGCGCCATACCTACACAGGTGACGGGACCTCTCCCTGCCGGCTTTGTGGGTCTCGTTCTCCCTCGCTCACATGCTGGGAAACAGGGCTTTTTTGTCATTCCAGGGGTCATTGATGCCGATTGCACCGGCATTATTAAGGTTCAGGTGTGGACTCATCTTCCACACTCGCTCCCGCGTGGACGGTCAATTGCACAATTGATTTTAGTCCCCTATCAGGTGCAGCTGCAGAGGATCGAACTCGGGGCGGAGGCAGCTTTGGATCAACGTTGTCTCACTCGCCATCTCACAGCACGTCCTCTCCACTTGTTGCTCTGACGATGTCAGTCCGCCTCTCGAAACCTCAGTTAACACTTCTCTTAAATGATGTTCCTTTTACAGGGCTGGTGGACACTGGAGCTGACGTTATGGTGATTCGTGATCCGGAGTGGCCGGTCAGTTGGCCTATGGTTCCTTCTAAAGAGTTGTGGGGGATGGGGGGTAGTAAACCCGGGCGCCAGAGTTTGTCTTGGGTCACAGTCTCTAAACCGGGAGGCCGTACCTCCACTAGGGAGCACAAAAGGGCTACTATCCGCCCTTTTGTGCTCCCTGTCCACCTCAATATTTGGGGCCATGATTTACTTACAAAGCTGGACACCACCCTCGATATTAATATCTGATGGCCCAAAACCCTCCCTCACCCACCGTGCCCTCCGCATTACCCTTGGTATGGCAATCCTTAGAGCCCGTATGGATTGACCAGTGGCCCCTCCCTCTAGAAAAGCTGAAAGCGGTTCATTCGCTTGTGCAGCAGCATTTGCAAGCACAGCGACTGGAGAGCTCCACTAGTCCCTGGACCCCCCCGGTGTTCGTTATCAAGAAAAAATCTGGAGCTTGGCGGCTGTTACATGATTTAAGGGAAATAAATAAACGCATCCAACCTATGGGCCCCTTGCAGTTTGGCTTACCAAATCCAAATTTAATTCCTCAAACCGATCAGCTTTGTGTGTTAGATTTAAAAGATTGTTTTTTCACCATCCCGCTTTGCCCACAAGATCGCGAAAAATTTGCGTTTACGGTGCCACAATATAATAATCAGCAACCCTCTCAAAGGTATCAGTGGAAGGTCTTGCCCCAGGGAATGCAAAATAGTCCAACCTTGTGTCAGCTTTTTGTGGATCGGGCCCTCGCCCCTTTCCGTGCCCGGTACCCTACGCTACAGGTCTACCATTATATGGATGACATTTTGCTTAGTGGTCCCCAGGTCACGGCACAACACCTTGAATCTTTGTCTCAGATTCTCGGCCAAAATGGCCTGTTAGTGGCACCAGAAAAAATCCAACGCTCTTATCCCTACCACTACCTCGGACATAAGGTTTTACAAACCTGTGCTGCTCCGGTTCGTCCGGAATTAATTCTACCTCAACCCCTAACCCTTGTTAAATTACAACAGATTTTGGGTCATTTAAATTGGATTCGGCCCTACTTTCGTCTCCCCACCTCAATGCTGCAGCCGTTGTTCGAGCTCCTACGTGGAGCCCGGGCACCGGATGCAGTTATTGCCATCACTGAGGAGCACATTGCCTGCATTCGACAGATCAATGCAGCATTGAGTCAGCAGTTTGTGGACAGACTCCCAGAGGTCCGTCCCCTACGGTTGGTTCTTCTTGCCACCCCTCATACGCCCACTGCGGCTCTGTTTGTACCCCGTACGGACACAGCCATCTCTATCATAGAGTGGCTATACCTCTCATCCACTCCTCCTCGGAACATTTATCCATATTTAGATGCCCTGTCTGATCTTGTTCGTAAAGCCCGCCACCGTGCAGTGCAACTCACTGGCACTGATTTAGTTGCCATTGTGTTCCCCTTGTCCCGTAGTGAATTTGATTCTTTGTGCCACACCTCCTTGGCCTGGCAGGTTGCTCTTTGTGATTATGTGGGAGAGATTTCTTATAATCCCCCAAAAGATCCTCGGTTGGTAATTACCCAAAAGGTGCCCCTAATTGTCCATTGTCTTAGCCACTCTCAACCCATTGTTTCCGCTGTCACTCTTTTTACTGATGGCTCTCCACACCGAGGTGTAGTCACTTATCAATTGGGTAAACCCCCTCGTTGGCATTCTCGTTTTACACTGCCTCAGCGTTCCGCACAGCGTTCAGAATTGGCTGCTGTTATTTTGGCCTTTCAACTTTTTGCTGATTGTCCCTTTAATTTAATTGTGGATACCCATTATGTTTATCAGGTAATTGATCATTTACCCCTTGCCCTCATTACCCCTCAGGTTGATGCGGACCTCCTTCGCCTGTTTTTGTCTTTGCAGTATCTCATTGCCACTCGTCATTTCCCTTATTTTGTTGTTCATATTCGCAGTCATACCCCTCTGCCTGGGCCACTCACTGAGGGCAATGCGCGCGCCGATTGCGCGTTGCGTGGTCAGGTAAATTCCTTTTTTCTGACCCCATTGAAAGCCAGGCCTTTTCTCATCAGTCTGCCTCTGTTTTGGCCCGGCAGTTTCACATTCCTGCTGATCACACACATTCCATTGTTCGTTCCTGCCCCCACTGTGCCGCTGCTGCCCCTACCTTTTCTTATGCCGTTAACCCCAGAGGCACTGCAGCGAATCAGCTGTGGCAAAGGGATGTCACTCACGTGCCACAATTCCACCCCTATTCGTTTTTACACGTTTCCGTTGATACTTATTCGGGGTTCCTTTGGGCAACCCCACAGCGTGGGGAAGCCACTCCCAAAGTTATTCACCATTTGCTGGCCTGCTTTTCTGTTATGGGTCGCCCAAGCCAGATTAAAACGGATAATGCCCCAGCCTACTGCTCCACAGCCCTCTCCACCTTTTGTGCCCGATGGGACGTCCATCTTAAACACGGGATCCCTTATAATTCCACGGGCCAAGCCATTGTTGAACGTGCCAATCGCAAGCTCAAAACCTTGCTTGATAAACAATTAAAACAAGGGGAGCTGCGTCTCCGAACCTTAGGAGACATTCAACAACAAATGCATATCCTTTTGTTTACTTTAAATAATTTAATGCTGAACGCAGATCAGCAGACCCCTGCGGATCGGCATTTTCACAAATCTGAGGTACTGGAAAGACCGCATGTCTTTTACCATCAGCTGCCCGATCCGCAGTGGCTGGGCCCAGTACCTCTAATCACTTGGGGTCGGGGATATGCTGCTGTGTCTCTTCCTGCAGGACCGTTGTGGGTTCCAGCCCGGTGTGTGCGACCGGCACTGAAACAGCATGGCATGTCACCAGGGGCTGTCGAATCCCATACCAGAGTTTCAGCTGACTTTGGAGGAGACCGCGTTGCCTCCCGAGTCGGCAACGGCGGGACGGAAACGGAGGAGGCGTAGCGTCCCAAGCCGGCCCGTGACATGGGGAGCAGTAAAAGCATTGGTCGCCGCGGCTCAACGAAGACTGGCAGCAGATCAACAACCAGAGGCTCCTGAGACTTTGTGGCGATTCTCGCCCAAATCACTGCTAATTCTGTGATGATTGTATGCCTTTTGTGCCTGCTATTTCCTGTAGGGGTTGGCTCGGGAGCACTTCCCCCATTACGAGCCCGAATGACATATAACATATGGGAAAGATTGGCTTCAATAGCAAATGTTACCCACTTTTGTTTATCTGATTCTGTAGCAGCCGGAGATTTGTTAGGTACATGCCTTATTCCAGTATGTCATCACCCTGAGGAGATAGGGAATGAGACAATGCTCTCTGCTTATGCAAATCTCTCTTCCCAGTACTCTGGCATGGCTAATTGGGGCCAGGCCAACTATACTCTGCCTCACACGGCTATATCCCTCCACACACCGTACCCGGCCGGGGCCGACAATGTCACCTGTACGCGTGTGATTAACTGCACTAGTACAAAGGTGCCCTTGGGCTGTCGAAAAATTTCTCAACCCCTTTTAAATTGTTCCCATGCTGTCAATGTTTCATACAATTATGGCCATATCATCCTACCATCAGGGTGGTTTTTTACTTGCGGTTCACGCACCTTTAGTTATATTCCCGCAAATTTAAGTGATGGCACCCTTTGCTGTCTTAGTAGAATGACGCTTATATTGCCTTTTGCCGGTCAAAAGCGTAGTAGAAGAAGTGTACCCCTTTCAGATAATTGTGTTGCAGATGTTGAGATTTTTAGTCGTGCTGAGTATACTGCTTTAGCGGCCTCTATTGTTAGGGTCCCCACTCTTGCCACTTATACAGCCAGAACTTTAAATACCCTGGCATGCTTTGCAGCAAAGGCAATTAATACAACATCCCAGGCAATTGCCCTACTTAACACAGAGCAACATGAATTAAGGGATGCAATCTTGGATAACAGAGCAGCCATTGATTTTCTGCTCTTAAAACATCACATAGAATCATAGAATAGAATCATAGAATATCAGGGTTGGAAGGGACCCCAGAAGGTCATCTAGTCCAACCCCCTGCTTAAAGCAGGACCAATTCCCAGTTAAATCATCCCAGCCAGGGCTTTGTCAAGCCTGACCTTAAAAACCTCTAAGGAAGGAGATTCTACCACCTCCCTAGGTAACTCATTCCAGTGTTTCACCACCCTCTTAGTGAAAAAGTTTTTCCTAATATCCAATCTAAACCTCCCCCACTGCAACTTGAGACCATTACTCCTCGTTCTGTCATCTGCTACCATTGAGAACAGTCTAGAGCCATCCTCTTTGGAACCCCCTTTCAGGTAGTTGAAAGGAGCTATCAAATCCCCCCTCATTCTTCTCTTCTGCAGGCTAAACAATCCCAGCTCCCTCAGCCTCTCCTCATAAGTCATGTGTTCCAGTCCCCTAATCATTTTTGTTGCCCTTCGCTGGACTCTCTCCAATTTATCCACATCCTTCTTGAAGTGTGGGGCCCAAAACTGGACACAGTACTCCAGATGAGGCCTCACCAATGTCGAATAGAGGGGAACGATCACGTCCCTCGATCTGCTCGCTATGCCCCTTCTTATACATCCCAAAATGCCATTGGCCTTCTTGGCAACAAGGGCACACTGCTGACTCATATCCAGCTTCTCGTCCACTGTCACCCCTAGGTCCTTTTCCGCAGAACTGCTGCCTAGCCATTCGGTCCCTAGTCTGTAGCTGTGCATTGGGTTTTTCCGTCCTAAGTGCAGGACCCTGCACTTATCCTTATTGAACCTCATCAGATTCCTTTTGGCCCAATCTTCCAATTGGTCTAGGTCCTTCTGTATCCTATCCCTCCCCTCCAGCGTATCTACCACTCCTCCCAGTTTAGTATCATCCGCAAATTTGCTGAGAGTGCAATCCACACCATCCTCCAGATCATTTATGAAGATATTGAATAAAACCGGCCCCAGGACCGACCCTTGGGGCACTCCACTTGATACCGGCTGCCAACTAGACATGGAGCCATTGATCACTACCCGTTGAGCCCGACAATCTAGCCAGCTTTCTACCCACCTTATAGTGCATTCATCCAGCCCATACTTCCTTAACTTGGTGACAAGAATACAATGGGAGACCGTGTCAAAAGCTTTGCTAAAGTCAAGAAACAATACATCCACTGCTTTCCCTTCATCCACAGAACCAGTAATCTCATCATAAAAGGCGATTAGATTAGTCAGGCATGACCTTCCCTTGGTGAATCCATGCTGGCTGTTCCTGATCACTTTCCTCTCATGCAAGTGCTTCAGGATTGATTCTTTGAGGACCTGCTCCATGATTTTTCCAGGGACTGAGGTGAGGCTGACTGGCCTGTAGTTCCCAGGATCTTCCTTCTTCCCTTTTTTAAAGATTGGCACTACATTAGCCTTTTTCCAGTCATCCGGGACTTCCCCGGTTCGCCACGAGTTTTCAAAGATAATGGCCAGTGGCTCTGCAATCACAGCCGCCAATTCCTTCAGCACTCTCGGATGCTATAGGCTGTTCCTATAGGAACATAGGCTGTTCCACATTTCGGCATATGTGTGTTTTAATTTAACTGATAATAGTTATTCCATAGAAAGTAGACTGGCCGAATTGGCCAATCTTACGGCACACATACACCAGGATCTGGGGTTTGAGGGCTTTTGGAATTGGCTTACAGGTTGGCTGCCCTCTCTAGAATGGCTGCGACAACTTTTTGGTTATGCTGTATTTGTGATCATTGGGCTTATTTTTTGCTGCTGCTGTGTACAATGTATTCCCTCCTTGCTAAGACTTTGTGGAGATTCGCCCTGGCAAGCTCCCCGAGTTATGTCCTTGTCTGTCTGGGAGTTAAATAGCATGCCAAAGCAAATTGATGGCTACCATGAGATGGCCGAGTATAATTAAACAAAAAACGGGGGGATGAAGGGTTCATGTTTAGTTATTCCACCTGGAAACAGTCAGGGCACACCCTGACTGTTTTGTAGAAGCAATGCACACATTGCTCTATCCAAGGACAAGGACTAGATATGAACCATGAGAAGCTGATTAAAAGACAGTGACCGTGGGAAGCTTTCTTAGCCTGCGATCAAGGCCTGAGAACCAGGATTGTAGTAGATAAAAGTTGGTAAACAAGTATATTAATCAACGTCATACTTTCCTTTGTGTGTCTTTTTGTGGTAGAAGTATGTAATGCATAGGGGGGAGAAATATAATAAAAGGGGAAGGTGGAAAGCTGGGGGCAGCAGCCCATTTCAGCTGACCAGCCTGCTTGCTTGCATAAAGCTGTGTTCTGTCTCATCATTGAACCGCCACAGTTCCCCCTTTTAAAGATAGGAACGACGTTTGCCTCTGCTCCTGCCTTCCTGCACAAATGGCTCTGACACCTCCAGTTTGTAACCACACCTGTGTACTTTGTGTTATATCAACCACTACCTTCTTATAGACCTTGCAGCAATTCTATATACAGTGTCATACAATCATGAGAGTGGGAAGAGAGTTCTCAAAGCAGAAATCTCCCTTTACTCCAGCCCCTGTCTTTTCACATTTCTTTCATGTGCTCTTTTTCTATTCTTACAGTTAATGGGCTAATTATCATCTTAGCTCTCCCCAGCCCAGGCTGATCTAGTAATTAGCCACTCCGTCCCTCAGTCAGGCCCTCTGGGGAGGAGGGGATTGGATTTACAATTGCCAGAGTGCTGATTCAGCTGCTTGTTCTCAGCACTCTGTCACACTGCCCTTCTCCAAGCCTCTGGGACCTTACCTACCCTCCATGAGTTCTTAAAGATAATTGCTAAGGGTTCCAAGATTGCTTCAGCTAGGGTACATTTCATCAGGCCCTGCCGACTTGAATACATCTAACTTATCTAAATATTCTTTAGACTGTTCTTTCCCTATTTTAACTTATGTTCCTTCCCCCTTGTTGTTAATATTAATTGTATTCAGTATCTGGTCACCTTTTATTGAACACTGAAGCAAAATGGGCATCAAACACCTCACTCTTCTTCAAGTCACCATTATTAGCTCTCCTTCCCCAAGATCTTAATTACCAGGCTGTAGAGTTGTTCTCACACTCTCTCATTGGCTCAGGGAATAATTATGTATTTATATAAAGTAGAACAACATGAACAGGAGAGACTGAGAGCAGCATAGCCTAGAGGTAAGGGTGCTCACCTGGCAGGGGGAGAACCAAGTTCAAGTTGCTGCTCTAATAATAAGTAGTTATACACAGCTTCAACAGGAGAGACTGAGAGCAGTCTATCCCAGTATATCCTAGTGATTAGGCTGCCCACCATAGAACTAGTAGAGCTGAGTTCAACTGCCTGTAGACAGTGAATTTAATTTTGCATCTCTCTACAGAAAGGTCAAATGGATCATGAAGCAAGTTTGTAGATGTTTCACCTAGCAGTCATGTTAGTTAGTTCCATCCTGTTAAGAAGTGACCCAGGATGCTTTGGCTGAGGTTAAGCTCTGTGTGTGATCTTTGATTATTCATCCCCTGTAAACTTCACCCATAGACCATTTCCCTCTATCCTTAAAAACCTCCAAATACAGATATAACTTGCCTCTTAATGCAACTCTGCCAAAAACAAAGTTTAAGGGATAGTATGATTCAGTCAATCCCACTGAAAATCCCCACTGACTAGTGGTGACTTTTGCTCACTGACCATGTTACAGTTCTTCTCAGGTACCTTCAGCACACAAAAATCTAAGTCCTCTCAGGGAGAACGCTCACTTCGCACCCTTCAGACCTGGGCCCCTTTTCATTTTCTGACTGCAAAGCCTTTTTATAAATGCAGCTGCAGGTGAGTTCTAGCCTTGCTTCTTGTTGGGGTCTGTATTAACACCTTTTCTGCCTGAATGGTGTGTTGGGTCTCTGACACCATCATAAAGCAAACTTGAGGTTGACATAAATTATGAGTTCCCAAGAAAACTTTTAGAAACTTTGTCCCAGAATTATGATAGGACCTGAGATCCCCTGGTTCAATATTATATTTATCATCATAGTTACCATAATTTTATATAGAGATTTTTAAGATACACATCCTATAACTACAATCACATACATGCACTGGGTATCTTCCAGTTAATGAAGGTTATGTGTTTGGTTACATATTTCAATCCATTGTTTATCAGAGAATTCCTGACCTAGATCCCTTTCCTGCTTGATTTCAGCTTTCAATTTGCCTACCATTATAGTTAGTCATAATAAATTGATATAAATTGCAGTCTTTATACATAATTAAAACTATCTACAACAGCATTGTTCTGTCAGTGCTCAGTATTCATTAATGACTAATAGGACATAAGCATTCCCTTAATTTAAAATGTTACTCAGCAGATTAAGAATATAGGATGCAATATGATGGTCTGTGGGGGGATAACAGCAAAAACTATGCAGCACAATAAGTAGCATATGTGCACACATAGGCAGAGGTACAGTGAGGAGAGACTAGGCGACATTGGTACTCTGCTACGAAGTCATCTTCTGAAGTAGTACTGAGCAGTGTTAAAAAATATGTTGCATTTCACACTACAAATGGCTGCAATTCAGTGGTAAATTAAGTGACCTCTGTATAGTTTCAGCTTCTTTAGTTTTCAAAGAACTTTAGAATACATTGGAAAGAACAGTATTACATAAATGTATATTATTATTGATCATTATCCTATCTCAGCACAAACCTCAGAAATACCTGATTATCCTCTCCCAAGAAGCCTTGGACCTCTGTCTCTCTCTCAAACAGATCCACCTACTTAAACACACTCTGTGCCTGTTTTCCTCCCTCAGCGGCTGTACTTTACACCTGGGAAACCAGTAGTGCAAGGCTCCTGTTAGATTGCATCATTTAGAAAGGTGGCCTGGCCTTCAGCCCTTTTTTGTGTGTGCAACACAGAGGTAACACAGAAAAGTCTAAGAGGAAGAAAGGTTGTTTTAACCCATATAATACTCTTAATGACTATCTGAAGGCCGTGACTGCATTGCATCTTTAACTCTTTCTATGGAGAATTTAATCATGGATGCTTATCCATCAGTGACCCCTAATGTTCAAGACTTTTTGCTGTAACAATATTGAGGTTCTGCTCTATTTGGAAATTAAAGTCCAGTCATTCCACTTTGACATGTACAGATACGCTGGTGTCACCCAGAATACGGCATCTTTAAAACCAGTCACTATGAAAAGCCATCTGGCATTTTCTTCACTGTGTTTCACAGGAGGGGACCCAGGGCTTACTCTAGGTGGCTTGCTCCTCTTTTCATCTGATACTTTGTTTTGGATATCCCTTGAGGCCGTTGGATAAGTGAGGTTCTACTGCAGCACTATTGTAATTATTTGGTATTGTTACTTTTGAAGACAGCTCTTTCTTCAGGCTTATACATTACAATGAGAGCTCTTCTGGTTTTGAGAAGAAGCACTTCATAGACCTGAACATGCACAGGACTCCTGAAGTCAACAGCTAAGTCACTCACCAGACACAAAAGATATATGCCACATATAGAAGTTGTGACATCAGCCCTACACTGAAGAGTTTACAATCCAGGAAATAAGGAAAATAGTGGCATGCATTAATGCAACAAGCTCATTTTACAGCACATTGAACATCTGTAAAATAAAACTACTATGATTCTTAAGAACAATCCAAACTGTTAATCAGTTTATCTCCCACAGAAGGAAGAAGGGCTGAGTTTACCTTGCCAAGATCTAAATCTATAGTTCCAAGGAATGCAGTTATGCCAAATCTGATGCTTAGACCTCTAAACCATTCCCTCCATTTTATAGAAGCTGTTGGACTATCAGTATATGCTCTTCAGAATGCAAGACTAATTGAAGGCCAAAAAACTCCAATGTAGATGTAGACCCTCTATACTAGTTACAAAAGAGCTATTCATTGTCACCATAAATTATTCCAGAGCACATCTCTTTCTATTTTAATTCTGTTGGAGTGGCTGTTGTGATTGCCAAGGATGCCTTAGAGCCATTTTATGCGTTAATGGAAAGAACTGATTTCAGCTATAAATTGAATCCCTTACATCACTAATACTTGTGTTGGCTTGCAAAACTGCTATGTGTCTCAGCTGGAATCACTGGTCCAAAGCTGGCTTGAAAAGCAAGGATAACAGGAAATAGAAACCCTCAGTCAGCTTGCATCAAAATGAATGCTGCCTCCAGCATGGCTATGGCAATTTGTGTTGGCTGACCTCCTCCTTCCCTCAGCGTATGGCTACATGTCTCCCATTCAGACACCAGCAATGTTACTGAAGAACAAAGTATCAACGTAAAAAGTATAACTGGTTACACTGCTATAGGTGTGTAATGGGTCTTACCTGAGGTTCCTCCAAGGAAGAGTTTCGTGTATATCATTTGTTATCATGCCATTCAAGGAAACAGAGCTTGTGTACATATTGTACATAAAGAAATGACACTAAGAAAATATCCTGATTCTGTATCCCCACTTTCCGTTCCAAACAGGAAACTCCAAGGCCCCAAAAATCTCCTACTTCTTGACAATGGGGCACCAGAAAAACACCCAAAAGCCCCAGATATGTTCAAATTAGTGCAGTTCAGCTTATCTGCCTGAGAAGCAAAGAGCTAAGTTCAACCTGTCTGAATTTGAAGGTATGGTGCCAGGCAGTCTGGGTGTTTAAAACCGATGCTTAGATCACTGAGCCAACCCCTCCAGCTGCAATTACTTGATGCTGTGTTTAGCCTAAATAAAACAGAGGTGGTGGTGATTGCTTGGGAAGTATAAATGGATGAACTGGGAAAGAGTATACCTACGAGTGTCCATATGTCGTTTGTTACTGAAGTTAACAGTCTGATTAGATTCCCAATTGGTGGTTATGTACTGCAGTGGCTAGGGTGGCCTTGTTTATCAACATCTGGACAAGAGGTTATATAAACCATTTCTTTTGCCTGTGGATCTCATTACCATGTTCCATGCCTCTATTGCTTCATTATTAGACTACCGCAGTGTACTCTATTTGGTATGCACTTTAATTCTCCTTGGAAACTGAAGCTGCTTGTTAAGTGGTGCAGCTCATTGTAAACATATTACGCTGACACTCAGGGATCTGCATTGGCTGCCTGTGGGTTTCCAGCTATATTTGAGTTTGACCTAGAAAGCGCTAAATGACATGGGACCTGAGAGTTGACCTCTCCCCACATGATACTGCTGCAGACAACATCAGCAGGGGTATTCTTTGCTCAGAAACTCATATCCTCCCACATCCCTTGGCCTGAAACTTCCCATACATGACCTTTGGGGCATGTTGCAAAGCTCATCTCTTTGCAGGGGATTTTCTTGAGGGCTGATGTAAGGGGAAGAGAAAGGTATTTTCATTGTACTATAGGGGTTTCTGCT
This sequence comes from Lepidochelys olivacea, assembly GCF_965140295.1. Classification (NCBI taxonomy): domain Eukaryota; kingdom Metazoa; phylum Chordata; order Testudines; family Cheloniidae; genus Lepidochelys; species Lepidochelys olivacea. The sequence goes on from NC_140416.1 coordinate 109,363,799, forward strand.
TATGGGAAACATGTGGCCTAGTGGATAGTGCACTGGACCAGGCCTCAGGAGACCTGAGTTCTATTTCAAGCTTTGCCATTGGCCTTCAGCATGACACTGAGCAAGTCACTTCCTCTCCCTGTGGCTTAGTTTTCCCCTCTGTAAAATGGAGATGATGACACTGACCTCCTTTGTAAAGCGCTTTGATTTCTAATGATGCAAAGAGCTAGGTATAATTGTGATTAATATAATCAAATGGTGAAGAATAGCTGCTGGGTTGGTCTTTATTATATGATGTGTTTCTAAAGAAGCATGAAATCTGTGCAAAGCAGGGGCCAAGAACTTTTAAAAATATTTTCTTGTTCATCAAAATAAACAATTTAACGACATTAAAACACTCCCAGAATTAAAAAAAATAACCCAGGAAGGATTTATCTCCCCTTTCCACATTCATCACAACCTGGGGTATCTGAAATGCATGAGAGGATCTTTGCAACAAATAGCAAGTGGATGTGGAAGAGCGAAGGCAAAGTGAGACCTTCTCCATCTGTCTTCTGTAGCCTGACCCAAAGTTGGGTATATATAATTGTAACTTGAGGATTAACAAGTTCTTGTCCCAAAATCAGGCCCAGTAAGATTATTGTAAAATTATCATATAACTTGGGAACCCTGATGTGCACAGGTGCAACACTCACACTATAGGAACTCTTTCTATATATAAATATATGATTTATTAATAATTTAGCAAAGTTATACACACACTTAAACTCAACAAGGCAGATAGAAATAATACAGAAAGTACATTTGGACATCCATACTTAAACCCTTATCTTTCATACCTAACCATTATTTTTCTCATCACTGTCATTGTCCTCATCTTTCCCGGTAGCCATCATTCTGGCCCCTCCCAAGGTCTACATTTCTCCAACCTATCTGCTGCCTCTGGGATGTTACTTTTATAGTAGATTACTTGCTGATGCTGCCACATCCAATGCATATTTAATAGAGGTTCTTATTTGTATGTCCTCTCCTTCAGGTGTCCGTTTTCTGTAGGTTAGTATATGTATGATGTTACCCTATTAGCATACATGTTAATTTGCTGTCATGGCACCATTACGGTCGGAGGTTCTGTCCGGAACCTTCCGGATGCTGGTGTCAGTGATGTTCTGTGGGTGGTGGATGTCAGTATTCTGGACAAAATTCCCCCTCAGGCATGCAACTTTCAGTTCCCTATAAGTTACTTAAGTTTATCTATGCCAAAGGTTATAGGCCTCAAGCCTCACACTATCTACTAAAGCCAAATCTTACAGGATAAAAGCCTGTAGGTTCCTTGCATTACTACTAAATATAAGAAAGCAGGAAAACAAAGCAATGAATGTAATACAGGTAAGCTAGCCCACTGGGCTACAGTCCCCCCCTTGATAGGGTGATTGCCAGTGAACCCTCTCACATACATCAGGGCCTTACTGTATGTTTAAAGCCTGTGCATTACATACACTAGATGACTGATGGAAGCACCACCTGCCCAATCAACATGTGGGTAAAAATGCCTGGGGGGGGTGTAACAAAATTTAATGTGACCATACACTCCAGTTGAGCATAAAAATAATTTGATATTTGGTTATTGCCATACTCACCGCTTCCGATATATGTCACCCTCTATATACTTGATTAACCAGGCGGGTTACCAATGATGAAGATGACGATGGATCCCGTTGGTACATTCGTTCTGGCCACACTGCAGTGTGTTCACCTCAAACGTTACTCTGATGCACTGATCCCCTTGTTAGAACACCAGGCCATTAGTGAAATTTTCCACATTGGGAGGAATACAGTACCACCAGAGGAGGTACATTGCTGTGATAGTTGTAGACATTCTCTTCAAGGTGACCTACTGAGTAGAGCTGCCAAATGACCAAATACATCCCCCAGTTAAGGATGTACCATAATGTAATCTTAGTTAAATAAGAGTTTTAATTAGGGTGTAGTGTCACAGACCCCCGTATTTGAGCTGCTGTCAGTAGAGAGCAGTGGCATTCCTCAATAAGGATTAGAGCAAGTGGCTCTTCCTGATTCATATTTAAAAACAACTTTAATACCACTATTTTATCACTATATATATTTTTGATTATATGTGGGGCTTTTCCAACCCATAATTATGCTATATGTTTTTCTGTATGCAGAAGTTGATATATGACATATGGTTTTCATTAGATCTCTGATATAAGTGTAGCCACCTCCCACCCTGGAGTTACTGATGAGAGGATGGGTTTTTTTTCCAAGTTACTACAGGTGACATGGTTACATTTGTTAGTTGAGGGTTACACCTTTACTTGGTATGCCCTTTTACCATATGTTTAGTTTTTATACATATTGTATTTCAATACATATATGTACATTGATATTATTAGGTGAGGCAATAAACTTAATACTGTTAGTTTTGATTATTAATTTTCCCCAAGTTCGACATACTGGGATGAAATCATATGGCTTCAAGGAAGGCACCCATGTACCAAAGAGTGTCCTTGTACCAGAGCAACAAAGAGTGTTCTTATATCCTTCAGCCCATGGTTACTTTAGCATTAAGAGTTTATCATTTGGAGGTTTACAACGAAGTTTGTTTTCTTTGCTTCCTTTATATGGTACAAACACTGGAGCTTGTGAGTTTGCCTCTCTGAACAAACTGTTAGGACCTCAAGACTGCTGCAGAGGAGGACCAGTGCAGTGTCAGCATAGTGCTGTATGCCTGATGTGGGTCCCCTCTGAGGGTCTTGTCTTATTGCTGAGTACCTGTAAAGACATGTCCTTCTTCTGGTACAGCATAGTGAGATTTCATGTTATAACATTTACTAATTTAGCAATTTAATGTCTTTTGCTATTTTTAAACAAAACGTTTTACAACAGCAAATCCACAAATAACAAATAACTAAATAGTTAACAAGATTACTTTTACTAGACATATACACCCCCCTTGTTGGGGTGATAGCCATGATGGTTTAATACCAGGTTACGTTAGCTATCTTATAAAGCACCATAGCTATAATATATTTATTAATTATACAGTAATAGGATGATGGTCTGCTCAAGGAACTTTTAAATTGTAATTTGGGTTTTGCCAAACAGCTGGCCGCATTGCCTGACAAATTCCAAATTAAAGCCAATTATATATATAAAGTTAGTTCCACATAAGTTGTTCATTGAGACAAACATACCTTTATCTTTGACTGATTTTTTTGGAAAGATTGAACCACCCCAGGTGTCATAGAAGGACAGACACCATGGTAGTTAGATTCTAATTTTACTACTGAAATAGTGTGGTAGCACAAATAAAAAATATTACTAATAATTGTGCAAAAGATTATTGTTGCAACAAAAACTTCCGCAACATGTGAGGAGAAAAGAAAAAAAGAAAAATGGTTTAGTCACGTGACACAAAACATAAAAATAACTTTAAAAGAAAAATAAGTTTATAAAAAGTTTAAACAAGTAATTACAACATACCACCAATGGATTAAACATTGTTATTTTGAGCAGGTCCAGGAATTCTAAGGGTTGAAATTATTAGGTATATATATATTGTTTTAGGTAAATAGCCTTGGTTTGCCTATAACATAAATGTGATTATTAAGTCAGGAACCTGCTTTTCTTGAATCTTTAGAGCCTAGATTAAAACAGAAATGGGTAGGAAAAAAAAGAATTAAAGCAGGTGCTAATATTTTTCAGGAAATATGGAGGCAAAACTGTAATTAGATTAATCCCACATTTTACATTGATGAATAAGGACCTATAATGATAAGCACAATTTATCTTGCGGGTAGTAAAGTTTGCTACATGTTGAAGAAGCTTCAACACTTCCTTAAAATAATGATTCCTGCATAAAGCAGAAAGATTATATGTTGCCAGCTTCCTTTCTTGTTTGGGTACGTCTGGAGTTGCAATTAACTTGATACCTATGTATGGAATAATAATACACAACTGATTATCTAGATTAAGAAGGTATGTAGAATATGAACATGCAAGTAACAAGTACTGAAAGCTTGAACTTGTCCTAAAGGCATTACCTTGCTTGCTCCCACCACTTACAGGTTAGGAACAGTAAAGGTTTTCTTACCTTGTACGTGCGCATTAGACATATTAGACATGACCTTTTTTTTAATCTAAAAGGAATCTTTTTTACTCTTCCCCTCTGCAACATCCAGTTGTTTATTTCCTAAAATGAAAGTATCTGACTTACTTAACTCCTTGTCTAGCACTGTTGCCAGAGGACTTCCCATATACAATTAAATGTTTAGGGGTTTTTAATTTTAATTATTTGTTATTATTTAATTATTAATTAACTGCTAACCTTGGGTTAGAAGCAGTTTGCTTTGCCTATTTCCCTTTTTTCTCCCAAGCTCAGCCCTGGTCTACACTAGGACTTTAGGTTGAATTTAGCAGCGTTAAATCGATGTAAACCTGCACCCGTTCACACAATGAAGCCCTTTATTGCGACTTAAAGGGCTCTTAAAATCGATTTCCTTACTCCACCCCGACAAGTGGATTAGCGCTTAAATTGGCCTTGCCAGCTCGAATTTGGGGTACTGTGGACACAATTTGACGGTATTGGCCTCCGGGAGCTATCCCAGAGTGCTCCATTGTGACCGCTCTGGACAGCACTCTCAACTCAGATGCATTGGCCAGGTAGACAGGAAAAGAACCACGAACTTTTGAATCTCATTTCCTGTTTGGCCAGCGTGGCAAGCTGCAGGTGACCATGCAGAGCTCATCAACAGAGGTGACCATGATGGAGTCCCAAAATCGCAAAAGAGCTCCAGCATGGACTGAACAGGAGGTATGGGATCTGATTGCTGTATGGGGAGAGGAATCCGTGCTATCAGAACTCCGTTCTAGTTTTTGAAATACCAAAACCTTTGTCAAAATCTCCCAGGGCATGAAGGACAGAGGCCATAACAGGGACCCGAAGCAGTGCCGCATGAAACTTAAGGAGCTGAGGCAAGCCTACCAGAAAACCAGAGAGGCAAACGGCCGCTCCGGGTCAGAGCCCCAAACATGCTGCTTCTATGATGAGCTGCATGCCATTTTAGGGGGTTCAGCCACCACTACCCCAGCTGTGTTGTTTGACTCCTTCCATGGAGATGGAGGCAACACAGAAGCAGATTTTGGGGACGAAGAAGATGATGATGATGATGAGGTTGTAGATAGCTCACAGCAAGCAAGCAGAGAAACCGGTTTTCCCGACAGCCAGGAACTGTTTCTAACCCTGGACCTGGAGCCAGTACCCCCCAGACCCACCCAAGGCTGCCTCCTGGACCCAGCAGGCGGAGAAGGGGCCTCTGGTGAGTGTACCTTTTAAAATACTATACATGATTTAAAAGCAAGCATGTGAAAGGATTAATTTGCCCTGGCATTCGCGGCTCTCCTGGATGTACTCCCAAAGCCTTTGCAAAAGGTTTCTGAGGAGGGCAGCCTTATTGCGTCCTCCATGGTAGGACACTTTACCACTCCAGGCCAGTAACACATACTCGGGAATCATTGTACAACAAAGCATTGCAGTGTATGTTTGCTGGCGTTCAAACAACATCCGTTCTTTATCTCTCTGTGTTATCCTCAGGAGAGTGAGATATCATTCATGGTCACCTGGTTGAAATAGGGTGCTTTTCTTCAGGGGACACTCAGAGGAGCCCGTTCCTGCTGGGCTGTTTGCCTATGGCTGAACAGAAATGTTCCCTGCTGTTAGCCACGGGGATGGGGGAGGGTTGAGGGGGTAGCCATGTGGTGGGGGGGAGGCAAAATGCGACCTTGTAACGAAAGCACATGTGCTATGTATGTAATGTTAACAGCAAGGTTTACCCTGAAAGAGTGTAGCCACTGTTTTATAAAATGTGTCTTTTTAAATACTGCTGTCCCTTTTTTTTATCCACCAGCTGCATGTGTTTCAATGATCACAGGATCTTCTCCTTCCCAGAGGCTAGTGAAGATTAGAAAGAAAGAAAAAACGCACTCGTGATTAAATGTTCTCCGAGCTCATGCTGTCCTCCCACACTGACAGAGCAAAGACGAATGCGTGGAGGCAAATAATGTCAGAGTGCAGGAAAGCACAAAATGACCGGGAGGAGAGGTGGCCGGCTGAAGAGAGTAAGTGGCGGGCTGAAGACAGGGCTGAAGCTCAAATGTGGCAGCAGCGTGATGAGAGGAGGCAGGATTCAATGCTGAGGCTGCTGGAGGACCAAACCAGTATGCTCCAGTGTATGGTTGAGCTGCAGCAAAGGCAGCTGGAGCACAGACTGCCACTACAGCCCCTGTGCAACCAACCACCCTCCTCCCCAGGTTCCATAGCCTCCACACCCAGACGCCCAAGAACGCGGTGCGGGGGCCTCCGGCCAACCAGCCACTCCACCACAGTGGATTGCCCAAAAAACAGAAGGCTGGCATTCAATAAATTTTAAAGTTGTAAACTTTTAAAGTGCTGTGTGGCATTTTCCTTCCCTCCTCCACCACCCCTCCTGGGCTACCTTGGTAGTTATCCCCCTATTTGTGTGATGAATGAATAAAGAATGCATGAATGTGAAGCAACAATGACTTTATTGCCTCTGCAAGCAGTGATCGAAAGGAGGAGGGGAGGGGGGTTAGCTTACAGGGAAGTAGAGTGAATCAAGGGGCGGGGGGTTTCATCAAGGAGAAACAAACAGAACTTTCACACCGTAGCCTGGCCAGTCATGAAACTGGTTTTCAAAGCTTCTCTGATGCGTACCGCGCCCTCCTGTGCTCTTCTAACCCCCCTGGTGTCTGGCTGCGCATAACCAGCAGCCAGGCGATTTGCCTCAACCTCCCACCCCGCCATAAAGTCTCCCCCTTACTCTCACAGATATTGTGGAGCACACAGCAAGCAGTAATAACAGTGGGAATATTGACAGGTTTCAGAGTAACAGCCGTGTTAGTCTGTATTCGCAAAAAGAAAAGGAGTACTTGTGGCACCTGAGAGACTAACCAATTTATTTGAGCATAAGCTTTCATGAGCTACAGCTCACTTCATCGGATGAAGTGAGCTGTAGCTCACGAAAGCTTATGCTCAAATAAATTGGTTAGTCTCTAAGGTCCCACAAGTACTCCTTTTCTTTTAGTGGGAATATTGGTTTCGCTGAGGTTTAAGCAAGTCAGTAAACTGCACCAGCGCGCCTTTAAACGTCCAAATGCACATTCTACCACCATTCTGCACTTGCTCAGCCTGTAGTTGAAGAGCTCCTGACTACTGTCCAGGCTGCCTGTGTACGGCTTCATGATCCATGGCAGTAAGGGGTAGGCTGGGTCCCCAAGGATAACTATAGGCATTTCAACATCCCCAACAGTTATTTTCTGGTCTGGGAATAAAGTCCCTTTCTGCAGCTTTTGAAACAGACCAGAGTTCCTGAAGATGTGAGCATCATGTACCTTTCCCGGCCATCCCACGTTGATGTTGGTGAAACGTCCCTTGTGATCCACCAGAGCTTGCAGCACTATGGAAAAGTACCCCTTGCGGTTTATGTACTCGGCAGCTTGGTGCTCCGGTGCCAAGATAGGGATATGGGTTCTGTCTATGGCCCCACCACAGTTAGGGAATCCCATTGCAGCAAAGCCATCCACTATGACCTGCACTTTTCCCAGGGTCACTACCCTTGATATCAGCAGATCTTTGATTGCGTGGGCTACTTGCATCACAGCAGCCCCCACAGTAGATTTGCCCAATCCAAATTGATTCCCAACTGACCGGTAGCTGTCTGGCATTGCAAGCTTCCACAGGGCTATCGCCACTCGCTTCTCAACTGTGAGGGCTGCTCTCATCTTGGTATTCATGCGCTTCAGGGCAGGGGAAAGCAAGTCACAAAGTTCCATGAACGTGCCCTTATGCATGCGAAAGTTTCGCAGCCACTGGGAATCGTCCCAGACCTGCAACACTATGCGGTCCCACAGGTCTGTGCTTGTTTCCCGAGCCCAGAATCGGCGTTCCACAGCATGAACCTGCCCCATTAGCACCATGATGCATGCATTGGCAGGGCCCATGCTTTCAGAGAAATCTGTGTCCATGTCCTGATCACTCACGTGACCACGCTGACGTCGCCTCCTCTCCCGGTATCGCTCTGCCAGGTTCTGGTGCTGCATATACTGCTGGATAATGCGTGTGGTGTTTAATGTGCTCCTAATTGCCAAAGTGAGCTGAGCGGCCTCCATGCTTGCCTTGGTATAGTGTCCGCACAGAAAAAAGGCGCGGAACGATTGTCTGCCGTTGCTCTGACGGAGGGAGGGGCGACTGAGGACACGGCTTACAGGGTTGGCTTCAGGGAGCTAAAATCAACAAAGGGGGTGTCTTTACATCAAGGAGTATTTCAGGCAGGACTTCACGGAGGGTTCCAGAAAGAAATGGTGCACCTAAGTTATTGTTCTTATTGGAACAAGGAGGTTAGTCTGGCCTCTGATTGATACATGGCTAGATTTACCTCGCTGCACCTTCTCTGTGAGTGACTGCAGTGTGACCTAGAGGAATGAGTCCCTTGACGGGGGAGAGGGGGGAAGCAAATGAGTACAAAACAAATCTGGTCTATTTCTTGTTTTGTTACACTCCATCTATCATTTACATCTTCGGCTGGGCAGCAGACGGTGCAGAAGGACTGCATGCCATCCACATCTCATGGCTGCTCGGCAGAAGATGGTACAATGCGACTGCTAGCCATCTTCATCTCTTGCCTGCCCGGCAGAAGATGATGCAATAGGACTGCTAGCAATCCATATCGCCTGCCTGCTCACCATAAGATGGTTCAATGGAACTGACTGCAGGACTAAAGAGAATGACTTGATCAAGTCACTCCAAATTTAGTCCCTGCGCCCATGTCTGCCCAGGCACTCCTGATCGACCTCACACAGGTGACCAGGAGCACCTCGGACATGATGATGATGGCTACCAGTCCTATTGCATCATCTGCTGCCACAAGGCAATGGGTTGCTGCTACTGTGTAGCAATGCAGTACCGTGTCTGCCAGCACCCAGGAGACATACGGTGACGGTTACCTGAGCGGGTTCCATGCTTGCCATGGTGTGGCGTCTGCACAGGTAACTCAGGAAAAAAGGCGCGAAACGATTGTCTGCCCTTGCTTTCACGGAGGGAAGGAGGGAGGGAATGGGGGCCTGACGATATGTACCCAGAACCATCTGCGACAATGTTTTAGCCCCATCAGGCATTGGGATCTCAACCCAGAATTCCAATGGGCAGCGGAGACTGAGGGAACTGTGGGATAGCTACCCACAGTGCAATGCTCCGGAAGTCGACTCTAGCCTCGGTACTGTGGAAGCACTCCGCCGAGTTACTGCACTTAATGCACTTAGAGCATTTTCTGTGGGGACACACACTCTCGAATATATAAAACCGATTTCTAAAAAACTGACTTCTATAAATTTGACCTAATTTCGTAGTGTAGACATACCCTCAGAGTACAAAAGCACTTCCCCTTTTTAGCAACATATTAGCTGCTGGTCAAAGCCTCAGTGATTTTTGCTGCTGAAGATTTCTTTGACATTACAAGTTAAAGGCACAGAAACTATTGGCTTGGTGGATTACATGATATGGTATAAAGGCATGGTTACAAGGTCTTTATGACCTGTGGGGGAACAAATCTTTTGGTACCTTCTGGTAACGATTTTTCTGGTTTCTTTAATACCTCTTAATTAACCAATTTTACATTATTATTTAATTTAGTCTTCTGGAATTTTAACACCTTGCTTAGGTGGAAGTTGGACTTATACCTATAGCTGTGCTTAGACAGTTTTGTAACTATTTATTTATTTATTTTATTAATTATTATTTAATTAATTTGAGTTATTACTCACCAACAAGCGTTAGTTGGTATATTACTTTATATAGATATAGATATACTTTATACATATGATCATATGATGTATTAGACATAGGACATATTAGATGTATACTTTTTATATTTTATATGATACGGTTTTGGTTGACCACAGAATTCTCAGCAGAATTCTCTACTTTACTTTCTTTAACTTCCACGTAAAACTTAAGTAAATTATATTACACATACACACATATATACAGGGACGTCTCACCTTAAATAATCAACCCCTTAACCGGTTCAACAATTACTTAAACAAGTCTCAAGAAAAACAGAGGGGAGGAGAAGTACATGGAGAAGTATCTCTTCCCCCAATGGACCAACCCACCGAGAGGTATCTTTGTCCCCAACTTCTCTCAGGCCTTCTCCCGTACAACCCCTCTAACCTTTTCAGGGCCTGTGTGAGGTACACACCCCATCACATTGTGCAATTCCAATACAGTAGTCAATACTTAGTGCCCGCTTGTGATCTCAAACCACTAACACCCATTCTTCTGGTCTCTCATTTTGCATTAGAACAGAGCCCACATTCCCACAGATTGCCAAGTGACCAATTCTTGTCACTCGCAGAATCAGCAGTTAGAGGTCTGTCAAATATGCTCGACATTCATTCCTCCTAGAATTGAACGAGCAGCCTAAGGGCAGATCTGCTTTTGTAAATCATTTGTACACAAAATTATGTAACATAGGTTTTTTGGTTTGGTTTGGGGTTTTTGGGGTTTTTTTTTTTTGGTTTTTTTTTTGAGGTCAAGAAGAAAATCTAAGAGTGGCAAAATCTGGGCAGGAAGTTCAGGAGATCAAGAGCAGCTAGATAGATTTAGATTTTATCTGAGCCAAGTCAGTACAATTATAACATCTGTTCTGTGCCCCATATTTATGGCTAAAAAGGAATACCAGTGGTAAAACTGGTCAAACAAATGCTTTCTCCTCAAATTAAAAGAAACTTGCTGTTCACAGAGGATCAACTTATACTTGGACATCAAGAGATACCAGATACCTGCAGCAGGTGCTGAGAATAAGGACATAACTAGAGTGGAGCGGGAACTGGATTTTTTAGTTTTATGGGAAATTTTGAGATTTTGACATTTTTTCCACTGCAAAATGGAATGAAAAGAAAAAAAACAAATTTCTTGTGAAACCAAATTCACCCCCACCCCCCAAAGCTGTTTTGGATCTATCAAAATGTTTTGTTTCCATAAAATTGAAACAAAATATTTCATTCTGATTTTGACTGATATTATTTTATATTTAAAAATTTAAATGAAAAGTCATTTCTAAATGGAAAAGCAAATGCTCTGTGCCAAAAAGATCAACAAGTTCCATTTCGACTTTACGGAAATGCTCTTTCTTTCTTTCTTTCTTTCTTTCTTTCTTTCTTTCTTTCTTTCTTTCTTTCTTTGTTTATTCATTCATTCATTCAATTTTTCTTTCTACATGAAACCTCATCAGAATTGACATGATTCCACAAAACCATTTAACTTGCAACTATTCAGCATTTTCCAAAAGACAAATACTCAGTTGGAAAATGTCCAGCCTCGGTCCTTATACGTTGCTCTGAAAGAGTGTCACAGAGATGGAGTGAGGTTAAACATGAGAATTAACGCAATTCTAAATAGGAAAGATGGGCACTTTTTTAAAACAATTCTTTGTGCTTGAGTATGTTTGATCACGGCATGCCCTAGGCTCTCTTTCTGCTACAAGGACAACCCTGTTGGTCTGACACTCTCATCTGACCTATTTACAACACACACCCTGGAGCTAAAGCCACAGAGCCACTTTTTTTCCACAGCATAAACCCCATTTGTGCATCTGTTCCTATCACAGTTGCCTAATTGTGTTGGTATCATTGTATTCCGAGAAGATGGGGGCAGCTATCCCACCCTCTCAGCATGAGAGGGAGGGCCTGGTTCTCTAGCCTCCTGCACCTTGTGTAATCATTTGCACCCAGTGTGAGCTGGAGCTAGTTCGCACCAGTTCGTGCGAACCGGTTGTTAAATTTTGAAGCCGGTTTAGAACTGGTTGTTAAAGGGGTGGGAAAACTCCAGCCTGCGGGACCATCCTGTCCGGCCCGCCTGAGCTCTCGGCTGGGGAGGCTCCCCTGAGAATCCCTTTTTAATTTTTCTCACCCAGCAGCGCTCCGGGTCTTTGGCGGCACTTCAGCGGCGGGTCCTTCACTCACTCCGGGTCTTCGGCGGCACTTCGGTGGTGGGTCCTTCAGTGCCGCCGAAGACCCAGAGCGACTGAAGGACACGCCGACGAAGTGCCGACGAAGACCCGGAGCGACTGAAGGAATCGGTTTTTCAGCTTTTGGCAGCTCATCGCTGTTTACACCTGTGTAAAGTAAGTCAACTGCTACCAGTTCAGAATAGTAGCCTGTTACATCAACTTTGCACAGATGTAAATGACTACACAAGGTGCAAGTCAATGGAGAATGAAGCCTAGAGCAGCATTTCTCAAATGCGGGCACCCAGGCTGTGTGCATCCACCAGTGGATTTTTTGTGGCCACGACAGCCTCCAAAGCATGGGCAGAGATATGGGAGGGAGGGAGAGAAAGCAGTGGCCACTCCCTGCAGCATCCAGCTGTTGCTCCTGGATGCACCGCCTTGGTGTTTGCACTGGTGCTACCAGGAGGGATCAGCACCTTCCACGATGCAGCCTCCTCCGGGGCTCCAGGCAGCACCTCTGGACACATGGGGCTGGTGTGCACAATGCCAGAGGAATCTGGCACTCCGCAGGTGGCTGGTGAATTCCCAACCTATCTTCCCTGGGGTGCTGGGGCTTGGGCTTTGGCTTCAGCCCCAAGATGCTGAGGCTCAGGCTTCATATTTTAGGAAAACCTGTCAGAGCAGCCAGCAGGAGTCACCAAAAATTTTGTTGTGAGAACTCCTGACCTACAGAACAGGCATAGACAATGACAACAGCAGTTCATGGGACGGTGCTCCCTGGCCTCTCCTGCTATACACATAGTTGTGAGGAGGAAGGGCCAACCAAACTGGTTTCACTGGCACAGTTACGGGGTCCTGTCAACAATGCAAAAAACCAAAACAACAAAAAAACAGTTCACCAAACCAGGTACAGGAAGAAAACCACATATGAGCCTCAATCACTGACAAGAGTTGTATTAAATTAGATGGAATATATGGGCTAAAGGTATTAACATAACTCTCGATATATCTATACTGCAATAAAAAACCCGCAGCACTGAGTCTCAGAGCTCAGGTCAATTGACTCAGGCTAAAAATTTCAGTGTAGATGTTTGGACTTGGTTTGGAGCCCAAGCTCTGAAACCCTGTGCATGGGGAGGGTCTCAGAGCCTGGGCTCTAGCCTGAGCCCAAACACCTACACAGCAATTTTAGCCCCACGGTTCAAGACCCAAGCGCCTGTATCAGTTGATCTGGGCCAGCTGTGGCCATGCAGAGGGTCTTTTATTGCAGTGTTGACCTACCCTTAGTTATTGTCCAACATTAAACAGTTTTAAACAAGGTTCAGGGGTTGAGATGCAGAGACTTTAGCCTGCATAGTACAATGACAAATGCACTATTAATTTTGTAAACCTTTTATTAAAGATACAGAAAAGAAGGGAAACAGTTAATGCATTTGAAATGTAAAATATTAAGTGAGGCTGTTATTTCAATGTTATTTGTTCCCTTTCCCCATAGCTGGAGAGAGTTTTTAGAAGTAAAAAACTCTTGTCTGACAGTTTTTTAGATAGTATTGAAGATGGTAATAACTGTCCTTTTGTGGAAAAGAGAAGTCGTTAGTCAAGATGGGTTGGAGCTGTTGTTATTGCTGCTTTGTTAAAGTTTGATGCTAAAGTTAAAGTTTAACTTTGTTAAAGTTTCATTTCCTAGAAGACAAACGAAGACAAACACATGCAAAAGGGCAGAGAAAAGAGCAACAAAGACAGAAAATGCAGCTGCTGTTTCTGGTGTTATCTTTTTGCTTGCACTCTCACTGATAGAGAAACACAGGCACTGCAAAAAGAAAAGGAGTACTTGTGGCACCTTAGAGACTAACCAATTTATTAGAGCATAAGCTTTCGTGAGCTACAGCTCACTTCATCAGATGCATATCGTGGAAACTGCAGCAGACTTTATATATACACAGAGAATATGAACCAATACCTCCTCCCACCCCACTGTCCTGCTGGTAATAGCTTATCTAAAGTGATCATCAGTGGCATCAGATCAGGTGGCACTGCACCGGCTCTGATCAGCTCCTCCAAAAGCTGCCAAACTCATACCAGCATCAGGCTGTTGAGGGCATTGCTTTTAGCTGCCTATTCTGGTCACAGGCTTACAGCAGCATTTCAAAACATGTCATCTTGGCGAACTAAGCCAGACTGTTAGTAGGCAGCAGGAAAAACAAGGATAGGAGAGAGACGAAAAAGGGTGGAGAGGAAAAGGATACACAAGTGTTGGGGGCGGAGACAATGTGTCTCACATCCCAGGTAGCATTTGGGATTTAGTCGAAGCTGGTGGACGTGACAATGTCAGCTGGCTCCCACTCTCTGGCCTGGTCTGGTTGGGATATCTTTCAGGATTGGCTGAAGACGATCCAGAGTCCCAGGAGACTGGAGTTGGCAACCACGATAGTGAAGCTCACTCTATAGCCAATTTTTCTCCAAGTCTCTTTCTTTAGGGACTGCCAAAAGGAAGTGATGGATAGAGTAGCTTGTCTTCTCATTATTTGGTCCACTAACTAGGCCTAATTTCTGACACGCCAATTTTGGTTTGTTGATTTTTTGTCTCATACTTTGTTCTCGTTTACCAGGCATGATTTTAACACAGTCCTTGAATTATATCAGTAAACCTTTTTGTTTAGACTAATTTAGTTTTTCTCTCTTCCATTTGCAAATGTTCCCATTATCATTTATTGGTATAATTTATTTTGACACCTTATGAACTTTCATTCACTTTTTGCAGTTGAGCTCACAGTTAGGGTAAATTTGTAAGCCAAGTTACTGTAAGACTGTAGTGCTATTAGCTATCATTGTTACTAATTGAATTGATCATGTGGGCACAAACCATGGGCTAAATTCTGCCTCTTGCTATGACCCCCTGTACATCACTCCAGTAGCATGAATGAGCCATAAAGGGGATAGAACAGCTCCCAGGGGAATTCCCCTAGCACAGGGTACACAGCCAGTGCTGCCCCCTCACAGCCTCCTACAGAGAGGCATGCCATCAGAGGCTGTTATTGCTGTGATGTAGAGATATCTGGATACACCTACTTTTCCCTGGGAATGACCCTATGCTGGGGCCAAAAGAAGGTGACATAGAAGTCACTACAAAGGGGGTGTCCCCAAGGAACTAGATCTGCCAGCTTTAGGGCTGTTTTGTGCCATGAGAGCTCCACAAAGTCGCTGGAGTAAGGCAGTGGGTATGGCCTATGGTAGTTTACAAGGTATGTAGAAAGATTATCTTGATTTATTTGAACTATTATAAAAACAATATAAGAAAATGTCCTGGGATTTGCATCAACTTCCCCATATGCTGAAACTGTTCCATCTGCCACAGCAGAGGAATGAAATCTCCATTTCTATGCTTGGCTTTGCCAGTGCAGATTAGACAGAAACTTTGGATTGGACCACATTTTCAGGTTAGGCTTCCTAGCCTGTGTGCCCAGTTTTGCACATGCTAATGACTGTGCTGGCAAAACGTGATGAGTACCCACTTCTAAGGGTGTAAATAGCTAAATGATCCAAGTCACAGGCTGCCTTCAGGTTGGCTAAAATTTTAGATTCATAATATTTGTAAAGGGACATTATCAACATAAACCTCCTATTTGTTAACAATACCTTTTGCTCTGTTCCTTGCACCATCTGGGTTTTTCAAAGGACTTTTAAGTTCTAAATTACTTTCCCGCATTTATGCTGCTGAATTACAGTTTAGAAATTCACTCAGCATGGACCATAAAAATGTAACCCTTCTGCCCGTCAGAGTTGGCAGCAACAAGGGCCGGGTTCAATATCTAGGGGTTCCATTCCAATAACACAATGCAAACCGGCTCGAGCCCCCACCCAGTGACCTGGGACCAATATATACCACCCCCGCTGGGCGCCTCCAAGAGGCAATACTTCCCCTCTCGCAAGCACCTAGTCTGAGTGTAGCAAAAGTCTTTTAATAACAGAGAGAAACAATGTGGCATTATGTTGGGGAAACACCACCAACAGGATTCATAACACAACCCATGAGCAAAAACAACCCCACCCCAGGCAAATTGGGGCATGCCCTTTTCCCTTTGGTTCTTGAGTCCAGCAACCCCAAATCACCCAAAGTCCCAAAAGTCCAATGCCCCAAAAGTCTCTGTCCCTGGTCAGGGCAGCCCCAGAGTTCGAAAGTTTATCGGCGGAGCTTTACCTCCCAATCTGGGTGGAAATGGGACAGGGGTAAGAGGCACCTTACGTGATCTGAAGCTGACTGCCCCATAGCTCCATAGCGGCGCTCCGCTCCGCCAGCCGCCCCACGAACTCCTTCGCTCAGCTGCGCTCCGCTCCGCCAGCCGCCCCACGAACTCCTTCACTCAGCTGCGCTCCGCTCCGCCAGCCGCCCCATGAACTCCTTCACTCAGCTCCACGGCCCACAAGCAGCTCCTGCCATCCACACACTGCTCCGCGTCGAACTGCTTCACCAGCGGTCCCGCAAATTGCTCCACAATATATCTTCAGGCTCCCCCACTACTTAACACAACACTCAGTGATTTCAGCTCTTAGGTGAATTCAGCTTATAGTAGGGGAGCCCCAGCGCTGGTGCACTGTCAGCCCAAAGTGAGCTCAGCAGCCTATAACTAGACTTCTAATGAAATCAAAATTAGCTCTGATATTCCACAGTGGAGAGAGGAGGAAGTGCAATCAGCATGTAAGGCCCTCACCAAGGGGCCCATACCACCAAGTATTAATACTTGTCCCCAGCCTCTCTCCATTCACACAGTTTTGGAACCCATGACCCTTGCCTAGCGAGTGCTACTTAGTTGATGGTGAATCCCTCCATCATAACAAAAGGCCACGTACAGTTCCAAGCACAGTTCCCATAATCAGGGTAATAGCAATTTATTCTTCCTGCCCCAATAACAGAGACACTGGGGATCCCACAGCAGCCAAAGTGACCATTTGGGCAGCTATGGTCTCATTCTAGGCGTGGTGGGTGTGCCTATGCAAATGAGATCGGCCCCTGAAGTTCTTTTCCACAACTTGCCACACCTCACCACCAGATGTCAGGGTGGAGCTCATCCTGACACTGCTTACATCCTCCCCCCAGCCGAGACTTTGTCGTCCCGACAAATCACACTCCCTTTATACCAACTCATTGGTTTCCTCCAAAGGGCCTCAGGAAGCCCACTTTAGCTTCCACAAGCCTGTGTGCTAAATGTATTGGCTCCTCACTAGTCACCCCAGGTGCATCATAAGTTAACCGTTTCACTGGTCTTATCACCCTGTCTCGTCTATTGAGAATCTCTGTTGCCGAAGTAAGGGGAACATCCTCTTGAGTGACGGATGGAGAGGCTTCCCTGGAGGGTCCCTCGGCTACTGGCGTAGGCCCCTGCACTCCTAGTTCTAACGCTGGAGGGTCCAAGGTGCCCAGGACATCCTCTACCTGTCTGTCCCCATTGTCCAATAACCTGTGTTTGTCATCACAGGGGGGTCTCATCAGCAGCACCGGGGTATCAGAAAGGGGCCTAAATAGTTCCGCCAATGGGTTTAGGGCGGAAAAGGGAGAACTCTCGTTTGGTTCAGCTGATCGAGACTGAAATCTTGTCTCCATCCCAGGATACACCAGGGTTGTGTCTTCCTCCTCAGACTCACTCTCAGATGTGCAGAATAGGGGTAAGTTAGCTGCAGGGGGCCCACTGTCTGTGTTGGATGGCGGCTTTGGTCTAGCACCTCTGTTCTGCCCGGCGGCCCTGCCGTGGCCCATCTCACAAGGGGTGCTTACCAATTCCCCCACAGGGAGCAAAAGGTTTCTATGCACCGTCTTTATTTGCCCTGGACCGTCTTCAGGTTTGATCTTGTAGACCGGCAGATCTCCCAGCTTTTCCATCACCAGGTAAGGTATTGCCTTCCATCTGTCAGCTATCTTGTGTTTGCCAGCAATACCCAAATTTCGCAGCAGGACTCTGTCCCCCGGCTGGAGCTCCTGCGAACGCACTCTAGCATCATATCGATGTTTGTTGCGGTCTGCGTTCTTCCGAGCCGCAGCGGTAGCTAAGCGATAAGCATCCCGCAGCTTTTCTCTTAGTCGGGATACATATTGCTGATGAGTTTCATAGCTATCTCCATCCTCTGATACACCAAAGCACAAGTCTATGGGTAATCTTGGTTCTCGCCCAAACATCAAGAGATATGGGGTGACTCCCGTAGCATCGTTCTTTGTGGCATTGTAGGCATGCACCAGAAATGCGACATGCTGGCTCCAGGTTGCCTTCTGCTCTGGTCGCAAAGTTCCCAACATATCTAATAGGGTTCGATTGAACCTCTCTGGCTGAGGATCACCTTGGGGGTGATAAGGCGTTGTCCTAGACTTTTTAATTCCTGCTATCTTCAGCACCTCCTTGCTTCACAAAAATATCACGACTCGTTTCATTAGCAATCAATATAGTCACCCTTTCCTGGGCTTCAGCAGGTAGGGTTATGACTCCACTGGGGACCAGCACTCCTTCAGGGAGCTCTCCTCCCATCGGCTGCTCTATCATTGCTAACGTCCCTTTACTGCCTTTCAGACAGGTACTCATGACAAGCACTTCTTGCTCCGTCCTTGCAGGCATTACTAAGGGGGTTGTGCCCGCGTACTTCAGTGCCCCAAGCGGTAGCTCAGATGTGTCCCTTTTAGCGCTCTCAATTTTCCTATAGGCTTCAGCACAAAGCGTATGGATCATCAGGGTATTCAGGTACTGGTCCCCAGCCCGCCTTCTGCAGTAATCCGCGAGTACCTTGAAGAGACTGGAGTTGGTCCCTATCAGCACAGACACATCAGAAGTCCCTTTAGGGTCAGGGCATATTAAGGCAGCTGTGTCTACCTCTTCTCTTACCCCAGCAACCTCCTCTGGGAATTCCAGGTGCACTATGACATACCCTTGATAGGGGTATTCATCCATGCTGAGGCCACATAGGCCAAGGCCAGTCAGTGGCTGTATAGGCAGGTGCCTAAGCATCTGTTGGTAGAATGACTGAAATATAATAGTCACTTGAGATCCAGTGTCAAGCACTGCTTTACACTCCACCCCTTCGATCCTCACCATGACCTCTGCTCAAGGCCCTATCAGTCCTGCAGGGATCCCAGCTGGACAGTCTTTTCTGGGGGAATCTTCAAATCCTGCAGACCTGGGGGGTCCCCGTCCCCAGACCCTCTGGCAGCTACCGGATCTCTCCCAACTGATCCTCAGCTTTCCATACACTAAGGAGGGGTTTTCTTCATTACGGCACTTGGCAGCACTGTGTCCATCCTGATCACATCGGTAGCAGAAGAATTGACCTTTCCCCCTTCGCCTGGGGGGGATGGTGGCTCTAAGTGCGGGCTTCTCAATCGCCACAGTTTGAGGCTTCTTATTCCTAGAAGTCTTAACTCGGTCAACGGTACTTTGCAGCTCAGCTATTCGTTCCGTCAGGACCTGCATTTGTTGGGCAAGTTCCTCTCTGGTGCTCACCATCAGTACACTGGCCATTTGCAGTGGTGTTGTGCTGGCTGGCTCCGATGTTTGGGCTTCCCAAAACTCACTGGCAGCCTGCCTTTCTTCCTCCTCTCGGACCTCTTTTATCAGCTGGGAGTAACTTGGGGGATGTTCCCGTCGTTCTCTTAGCCGGAGATGAAGTAGAATCGGGTTCTGATACTGAGTTCCTCTTACAATTTGAGCCAGTCTGGTCTGATCCATCTGCTCAGCAGTCACTGCTCCCCTCATGACAGCTCTCTGAAGCAGTCTCTCCAGTCTCTGTATGTAGGCTGAAGCCTTCTCGCCCTTTTGTTGTCGGGAATTAAGGAACTTACAGTAGCTGTCTTCAGGGCCCTCTACGCTCCCAAAGTTGTGTTCAAGGGCCTCTAGGCAGTCCTTCACACTGACCCCAGGGTCAATGAGCTTCAGGGTGCGAATCACATCTAATGCTGGGCCGCCAAGGCTCTCTATAAGGCATCTTCGCTTTTCTGCATCTGGTACGGCCCACTCTTGCAGCATTTCAGTGGTATGCTCTAACCAGGGTTCAAACTCCTCCTCCCCAGCAAATAATCTTAACTTACGACAAGAGTCTGACTCAGCATGGGGAAGCACAACCTTTTCCAATATTTGCCCCAGAGCTTTTGTCCAATCATCAGCCGAGGCTGCAGCCTCTGAGCTAGAAGCTGCTGAGCCAGGGCCCAACAAACCTGACATATTAGCCATTATACAAACAGTAATTTCCTCAAAATATAAGCACAAACAAAAAAAAATATAAATTGTTTCCCAATGTAGTGGATCACTCAACAGGTGCTTGCGAGGGGTACTGACCCAGGCGATCCCGGACAAGCCCCCAAAAATGTAACCCTTCTGCCCGTCAGAGTTGGCAGCAACAAGGGCCGGGTTCAATATCTAGGGGTTCCATTCCAATAACACAATGCAAACCGGCTCGAGCCCCCACCCAGTGACCTGGGACCAATATATACCACCCCCGCTGGGCGCCTCCAAGAGGCAATACTTCCCCTCTCGCAAGCACCTAGTCTGAGTGTAGCAAAAGTCTTTTAATAACAGAGAGAAACAATGTGGCATTATGTTGGGGAAACACCACCAACAGGATTCATAACACAACCCATGAGCAAAAACAACCCCACCCCAGGCAAATTGGGGCATGCCCTTTTCCCTTTGGTTCTTGAGTCCAGCAACCCCAAATCACCCAAAGTCCCAAAAGTCCAATGCCCCAAAAGTCTCTGTCCCTGGTCAGGGCAGCCCCAGAGTTCGAAAGTTTATCGGCGGAGCTTTACCTCCCAATCTGGGTGGAAATGGGACAGGGGTAAGAGGCACCTTACGTGATCTGAAGCTGACCGCCCCATAGCTCCATAGCGGCGCTCCGCTCCGCCAGCCGCCCCACGAACTCCTTCGCTCAGCTGCGCTCCGCTCCGCCAGCCGCCCCACGAACTCCTTCACTCAGCTGCGCTCCGCTCCGCCAGCCGCCCCATGAACTCCTTCACTCAGCTCCACGGCCCACAAGCAGCTCCTGCCATCCACACACTGCTCCGCGTCGAACTGCTTCACCAGCGGTCCCGCAAATTGCTCCACAATATATCTTCAGGCTCCCCCACTACTTAACACAACACTCAGTGATTTCAGCTCTTAGGTGAATTCAGCTTATAGTAGGGGAGCCCCAGCGCTGGTGCACTGTCAGCCCAAAGTGAGCTCAGCAGCCTATAACTAGACTTCTAATGAAATCAAAATTAGCTCTGATATTCCACAGTGGAGAGAGGAGGAAGTGCAATCAGCATGTAAGGCCCTCACCAAGGGGCCCATACCACCAAGTATTAATACTTGTCCCCAGCCTCTCTCCATTCACACAGTTTTGGAACCCATGACCCTTGCCTAGCGAGTGCTACTTAGTTGATGGTGAATCCCTCCATCATAACAAAAGGCCACGTACAGTTCCAAGCACAGTTCCCATAATCAGGGTAATAGCAATTTATTCTTCCTGCCCCAATAACAGAGACACTGGGGATCCCACAGCAGCCAAAGTGACCATTTGGGCAGCTATGGTCTCATTCTAGGCGTGGTGGGTGTGCCTATGCAAATGAGATCGGCCCCTGAAGTTCTTTTCCACAACTTGCCACACCTCACCACCAGATGTCAGGGTGGAGCTCATCCTGACACTGCTTACAAATATAAATCAGTTTCAGTTTATTTTATTTTTGCACAATTACAAACTCTTTTTTTAACTGGTAGTGTGCTGTCTAAGGCTTGGTCTACACTAGCAACTTATGTCGGTGTAACTATGTCATTCAGGGTGTGGAAAATCCACACCCCTGAGCAACGCAATTATATCAGCCTAATTCCTGGAGTAGACAGCACTATGTCAACAGGAGGGCTTCTCCCGTCAACATAGCTACCACCACTTAGGAAGCTGTATTACCTATGCCGAGGAGAGAAGCCCTTCCATCAGCATGGGTAGCATCTTCACTGAAGCACTGCAGCGGCACTGTGTAGACAAGTGTAGACAAGCTCTAACTCTTTATCAGATATCTCACAGGCACAAGAATTTAACAATTATTGGCCAGCGTCCAGGGCCAAAGACACATTATCACCCTTATAAGCATCAGTCAGTTCCTTTGTGGTCTGATCAGCAAGCTTTCCTCCCATGCATGGCATTCTGACATGAGTCAATGGGAGTTGGAAGTTTTACAGAACTGAGCACCTGACAGGTATGCACATCCAGCAAAAGGTATTGAAGTGAGAAGAAAGGATACTTGGAGCTGAGTTCTTCATCTAAATAAACTGTTGGGACCAATCCTGCTCCCAACAAAGTCAATGGCAGAATGCCCCTCGACTTCGATGAGCACAGAACCAGGCCCAGTGTCTAAGAGCAGCCGTTACCAACATGCCATTAAGGTACATCTGTTTGATTAGATTTACTATTTTTGTTTTGTGAGGAGGTGAGGGAATTAAAGGAGTAGAATCCCTGCTGCTTTCAGTAAGCAGACTTGAAAGTCTGATTAGCTGGCAAAGCACTCACGGAAGTTGCAAAGCTAGGACTCTGCTCGCAAATTAATGCAGCAATTGCTGGGTACTACAGTTTATTTTGGGAAGTGTGTCATGCATTCCAGTTGTGTATAGAAAATATCATATTAGGCGGTGCCTGGTTTCCTTCATGATGCTCTTGGGTTTAGGGGATATAATGTGTCTGCAGCTTAAGTGAAGGAGAATGTCAGGCAGAATTGAAAAATACAAAATGAAACAGCTGAAATGGAGGTCCCTACAGTAGTGAGGTGGTAATCGCATGAGAGGAATTAAATTATTTAAGATCTCTATGTACTGAGGGATGGCAGGACAGAAACAGAATCCTTCCTTCCCCTCACCATCAAACTGGAAAACACAGCAGCCAGCAAACAAAGCACATGGATTATTGCTTCAAAGTAGAAATGTCCTTGTGATATAAAAAGAGACACAGCAGATACCGAACTGGAAAGAGAATCTCTGAGCTGCACAGAGCACTCTCGGGTCTTGCCAAAAACGGCCAGCCACCTGTGCCGAAGACAAAAGATATGAGAGAGCCCACAGCAGAAAGTGAACTATTGCTGCTCCAAAGGAGAGCACTTCCTAAGGGAAACAAAAGACTGCCTGCAGCAGACAAAACGATGAATCACACTGTGCTAGAAGTGCCTGAGTGTCATATTGTAGCCACTGTAAAAAGGCTGAGTCCTGCTCCCTTGGCAGTGAGAATAAGTGACCACTTTCTTGTATATAGGTTGCACAGAAAGCACCTGAGTGTAGAGTGAGCTGCACTGGTTCCCGGAGCCGGAAAAAGAAATTGATAATGGAGTCTGATACCTTTGATCCATTTTTGTGTATTTACAATGAATGGACACATTTCTGATTCCTGGAACACAGGAGGAACCAAGCAAAAGGAGGCAGCTTCCTTGCTCACAGGATCAAACATCTGTCAGCCAGCACACATCAAAAGCTTTTTCTAGGCTTTTCTCAGGGTTATACTACCATCTGCTTGTCCAGGTTCTCTCATTTTCTGCTTCTTGTGTCTCTGTGTGTGTCCCCTTGTGCTGGCTTTCTCTTTCTCTCTCTGTCTCTCACACAAGAACACAAAGTTCCCATCAATCAAACCCTACCCCCAGCATTTGAAACACACTGGGGGGCATGGTTCGCCTTCTACTCAATCTTCATCGTGGGCCCATGTTTTGGGTGCTATTACTCTTGTTTCAGCCACTTCTTTACAATAGCTTCTTTACAGTTATCCTGAATATAAGGCAGCAGTTACACCCAATCCATAAATATATATTTATGCTTGACTGAGAGACAGATGAGATTAATGTAAGGAAAAGGAAAAACAACAAATCTAAATTTAAAAATTATATCCAAACAACCGAAAGTGAGCCCAAGTGTACTTTCCACAGTGAGGAGGTTGCTTTGTTTGTTGCTTTCATTTGTTGCATCTTGTCTTAGGGCTAGACCCTGCCACTAGATCTACCAGACACACCAAACTCTATGGCTCAGGCCCATTATTAAATGCAGGTGTGGAGTGGAAAGTTAGTGTTCCGCCTGGGAAGAGAGGGTGCGGGAGCCACTCAATTCATGTATGTGGGTAGCTGAAGCCCTTATTATTGTTATTTATTACTTCTATTGTGGTGGCACTCAAAGGGCTCAGTCAAGATCAGGGTCCCACTACGTCAGAGACTGTACAAACACATAGAAAGACATAGTCCCTGCCCTGAAGTATTTATGATCCAAGGGCTAGATCCTGTATCATGCTCTGTCAGGGCACACAATTGTTCTGACACTCAATATTATGTTCAAACTACTAGATACCATCCCCTCCAGAAACAGTAAAGAGAAATTACACAAGACTCCACCTTAAAAACAACCAGATAGTTAGTCTCTAAGGTGCCACAAGTACTCCTTTTCTTTTTGCGAATACAGACTAACACGGCTGTTACTCTGAATACTATCTGAGGTGACATAATGCACAGTCCACCTTGGTCCAAATCTTATTGAAAAAGCTATTGCATTTGGTGTCAATGGACTAAACATGCCTACAAAATGCAAGAGAACTCTTTATTACCTAAAAAGACCAGCATGCAGTACAACAGGAGACAATCCTATTGTCAGCAGCTGAACATCTAAAACTAAGAAAGGGTGTGGTAGAATAAGAAGAAAGCTCAGGGACTACGAAAGAAAGAAAGAAAGAAAGAAAGAAAGAAAGAAAGAAAGAAAGAAAGAAAGAAAGAAAGAAAGAGAAAAAAGGAGCCAAGATTTTCAAAAGTGGCTAGAGTTTGGGTGCCTCAATTTTTGAGTGCCCAACTTGAGCCACCTGAAAGAGTCCTGGTTTTCAGAAAGTGCTGAGCACCCACCGTCTGAAATTCAGGGCCCTTTAAGATAGCTCAAGTTGGGCACCCAAAATCACTAATCACTTTAGAAAATCTTGGCCAGAATGAATATATTGTTTTTACATCTGTTATTGTAGCTATTTAGATGCTTATTCCATGGTCTACATTTATTTTACAACAAATGGCAAAGTATGAGTCAGTCCCCTGAAAGATGAGTGAATACATATAAATATGTAAGGGAGTAGCATTAGCATAGGTACAATAGAACGGGACAAAAAGTAGATGAAGAAGACCAGTTGTGACAAAGGCCACAAGTTATGGATACAGTAGAACCTCAGAGTTACGAGCACCTCAGGAATGGAAATTGTCTGTAACACTTTGGGGGAGGCATAGCTCAGTGGTTTGAACATTGGCCTGCTAAACCCAGGGTTGTGAGTTCAATCCTTGAGGGGGCCATTTAGGGATCTGGGGCAAAAATTGGGGATTAGTCCTGCTTTGAGCAGGGGGTTGGACTAGATGACCTCCTGAGGTCCCTTCCAACCCTGATATTCTATGAAATGTTTGTAACTCTGAACAAAACGCAGCTACAGCTCCAGCAGTTCACGCTCTGGGACAGTTTCCAGAGGCAGCTAGTCAGCTTCCTTGCAGGCAGCTTCTTTCACAGGGCCCAGGCAAGCTTTGAGTGGGAGGGGGTGCTGGAGAAAGTAGCAGGTGGGTGAAAACAGCAGACCCCGTCCCAGCCAGGGGAGGGGAGGTGAAAACAGAACCCATAGCTTACAGGAAAGCAGTGTTAGACCCCAATGCTGCTCGGGCTGCCTTGGGCTGGCAGCAGGGGCTCACAGCTTTGCCTGCAAATCTCAGCATCTTCAACTCCTAGCTGTAAGTGGGTGCCAATTTAAGTGGGTGTAGGGGTGGGGGTAGGGATAGGGATGGGGACAGGCAGCCCAGATGCGCCTACCTTTAAGATGCAATATAGGCACAGTACAATATTTGTTTTTGTTTTGTCTCCACTGCTGCCTGATTGGTTACTTCTGGTTTCACATGGTGTCCAGTTGACCGGTCAGTCCCTAACTCAGGTGTTCGTATATTTGAGGTAGTCTAAAGAGATTGCCATAGCAAACATAAAGGTAACAAATAGTAATATCAATGCAGTCTAATAGATCAGTTTACCAGACACTTGTCAGGAAAACATAGTAAGAACAAGTACCTCTTTCCATTATAAGGCCCTGCTTATAACTTTGCCAGACTTTAACCATTTGAGCTGAAACTTTCCATTCTGGGTGTCTGCCTCAAGATAAATATTTTGGGGAAGATTCAGGTTAAACAGTTCAGCCATTTCTCAGAACTACACAGTCACATATGTGAAATGAATTTTTATTTTTTATTTTCTTTGAAATAAGGCGTTAAACAATTACCTGCTGAAAGATATTAAGATGACCTGATGTCCTTAAAAGCATTATTTTTAGATGCCTTTTAGTGGTGTATTGAAAACTGTGTTAAAATGACAAACTATCACTTTAATATGTAAGTGGTTTCCTAGTCATCCTTGCAGGCTAGAGGGCTTTGTAGGGAAGTGTGCAATCAGAATCAGTTTCCAGCAAGTCATCCTAGAGTAAGGTGGGCTGAGGTATACCTCTGCATTTTAGGGAAAAGTCTGCTTTGTCTCTTTCTGTTTTGGGGTTCTTGTGTGTTATTGTTCTGAATCTAACAAATAAGATAGTGTTATGATGCACCTTTCAGCAAGAGTCTTTAATGCAGGTTGAACCTCTCTAATCTGGCACTCCGTGGTCCAGCATAGGTGCCAACTCCATGGGTGCACCAGCCCCGGAGCACCCATGGGGCAAAATTTGTGGGTGCGGAGCATCCACCGCAACCACGCACCCTTCTCTGCTGTACTCCCCCCGTGCGCCGGCATCCCTGCGCTTACCAACTCCTCCTCCTCCCTCCCAGCGCTTCTGGAGCACTGCGAACAGCTGATTTGTGGCGTTCAAGCTCCAGAAGGCGGGGGAGGACCTGGGGCCGGCGCCTGGGACCTGGGGCCGGCATCGGAGCCCCCAGGTCGGGGGCCAGCGGCTGGGACCCTGGGCGGAGGCAGGTCCCCACACTGTGCACAAAGCCTGGGGATGCTGCAGCACCTCCCACCCCTACTTCCCATGCCTATGGAGACCTGTTGGCACTCTGCATTGACTTCCCGTGGTTTGACAAATTCTCTAGTTCGGCACTGGTCAGGTCCTGAGGGTGCTGGACTAGAGAGGTTCAACCTGTATTTTTATCTAACTTCTCTACATGTATGCATTGAATATAACACTTTTAGAACCTCTGAAGATCTTGAAAATCAGAAATAGCAGTAGAGAGTTCACCTCTGTTTCACAGGCCAGATTTTCAAAAATGCTCAACAATCCATTTAGGCATCAAATTATGAGCCAGATTTTCAAAAGAGCGTAGTATGCTGAGTGCATGGTGAGTCCTGAGTGTCATACTGGGATATGCTGGGTGCTGAGTATTTCTGAAAATCTGGGTCTTATCAGATGCCTAACTGAGAGCTGAGCTCTTTCAAAAATCTGATGAAAATTGTGGAGGTTTAAAACTGACTTTAAAATCTGGCCCTTTATCAGTATTACTTGAAGGAACCTGTGACACAGAGACCCCTTTGCAAAGGGTCCCCTGTTCTTTGCAAACACTTCTCACCTCAGACCTGACAAATTTACTGCACCAAACATGTCTTACAGAATATTTATCCATAAAGAGCAACCTGTAAGTTGTCTACAGAAAGCTCATAACTTGTCAAGATTCATAATCATTGTGGGGTGTACATACGGACAACGTTTAAGGAATAATGTATTTATATTCAAAGTATGCTTTATGGCTTTGGAGTATAAATTAGTCACCAGGAGATAATGTATCTTGGTGGTGGCCCATTCAGGCACGGGGGAGTTGTTACCCCCACTCTGTTTGGCCAGTGATGGAATTCAAGGCTCTCTATTGTTTAGCCTTGCACAACTGAAAGGCTATGTCTACACTACATACTTAGGGTGCCCCTCTTGTTAACCTGCAAGGTGAAGTTAGAGCTGGCATAGCAGGTTAACCACTTGAGTGGCTGAAAAGCTGGTGGTGTCAGGGAGCTGACACCCAGCTATGCGAGTCTCCCTCTTACTAGAGGCAAGGGCTAACACTGTGACTCTCAATGCCCTGAGTACCCTGGACTCTGGGTGCCGCAGAGAACCCTTCAGGTAAAACATAAGCATGTGTTTGCCTGCTGGTAGGCTATAGACAGAGTTGATGAGGAAAGAAAGAAATTAATTTTATGAATATCATTTCCTAAAAAGCCCAAGGAAACCCTTAGACCAGAGGTGGGCAAACTACGGCCCACAGGCCACATCCGGCCCACGGGACCCTCCTGCACAGCCCCTGAGCTCCTGGCTCTGGAGGTTAGTTCCCGGCCCCTCCCCTGCTGCCTCAGCACGCCGTGCCGCTGGCGCAACGCTCTGGGCAACCAGGCAGCGCAGTTGTAGAGCCGCGGCCTGACCTGGTGCTCCAGGCAGTGCAGTAAGGGGCGCTGGATAGAGGGCAGGGGAGTTCGGGGTGGTGGTCGGGGTCGGGGGTGTGGATAGGGGTCGAGGCGGTCAGAGGGCAGGGAACAGGAGGGTTGGATGGGGCAGGGGTTCTGGGGGGGCAGTCAGGAATGAGAGTGGGGGGTTGGATGGGGAGACAGGTGACAGTCAGGGGTGCGGGGTCCAGGGGTAATCAGGGGACAGGGAGCAGGCGGTGGTGGATGGGGCAGGAGGCCCGGGGGCGCTGCAGGGGACGGGGGGGTTGGATGGGGCTGGAGTCCCAGCGGAGCCGTCAGGGGGCGAGAAGCGGGGGGGGGGGGTCAGATAGGAGGCGGGGGCAGGGCCACACGTGGCTGTTTGGAAAGACACAGCCTCCCCTAACCGGCCCTCCATACAATTTTGGAAACCCGATGTGGCCCTCAGGCCAAAAAGTTTGCCCACCCCTGCCTTAGACTATACTTGTAATATTGTACTCTTACCTGGTCTCAGTTACTGTACTATCCCTTTAGATTACAAGTTTGTTAAGGCAGGGACTGTATTTTGTGTATTGTACAATGTCAACTACACTGGTAGTGGTAGGAACAAAGGAACTGCCATCCTGCTTCAAACTAGTGTAGGGATCTCAAATTCAAATCACCATGAGGACTAGTATCATACCACATGAGGACTAGTATCATAGAATCATAGAATATCAGGGTTGGAAGGGACCTCAGGAGGTCATCTAGTCCAACCCCCTGCTCAAAAGCAGGACCCATACCCAATTAAATCATCCCAGCCAGGGCTTTGTCAAGCCTGACCTTAAAAACTTCTAAGGAAGGAGATTCCACCACCTCCCTAGGCAATGCATTCCAGTGTTTCACCACCCTCCTAGTGAAAAAAGTTTTTCCTAATATCCAACCTAAACATTGGCCCAAGGGCTGCATCACTGAAACCTTTTCATACAACGATACAAAATATAGTCAAAAATGAAGAGTAATATAGTATGCTATTAAAAGTCAATGTATTAACTTTTTTAAAACTGTAACGAGAAGAGGGGTTTAATAAAATATAAACACTCAGTAATGCACCTCACTCAAACTATAAAACATGCATTTACTTTTAGAATTACTTCGGTTAAAGCCTGCCCCCACTCCACCCCTTCCATGAAGCCCTGCCCCTTCCGCACCTCTTCCCACCCCCATTCCAATCCCTTCCCCAAAGTCCCTGTTCCAACTCCGCCCCCTCCCTGCCCCTATTCCAACCCCTTCTCCAAAGCTCCGCCCCAGCCCCGCTTCTCCGCCTCCTCCCCCCTCCCTCCTGGAAAGTCCTAAGTGCTGCCAAACAGCTGTTTGGCAGTGGGAAGCGCTGGGAGATAGACGGAGGAGCGGGGATGTGGCGCACTCGGGGAAGGGGGGAGGAGAGGGGGTGGGAGCTTGGCTGCCGGTGGAGTCAACGCCTATGGCGGGCCACTGGAAATAACTCCACGGGCCGCACTTGTTTGAGACTCCTGGACTAGTGGCCCATCTAGTTCAAGATCTTGTCTCTAATTACCATTGCAAGATGCTTCAGGGATAGGTACAGTAACTATGCCATAGGCCGGGTGGCCAAAATTACTGACCCTCTGAGCTGCATCCAACAATCTTCAGAAGTTCGAGAGCTGGAGCACCCCTGCTGGGGCTCAGGACTTCAGCCACGTGGAAGGCACCTTCTGGGGCTCAGGGCTTCAGCCCCACAAGAGGTGCCTGCTAGGGCCCAGGGCACCCTGCGGGGCTAAAGCCCCATGCACTGGCAGGCGTGCCCTGTGGGGCTGAAGCCCCAAGTCCCTTCCTCACCCCACCCCATTGGGCAAGCAATGGGGTCACGTGTCCCCCACCCCCAGATTTTTGCCAGGGTTTGCTGGCTCTGCTCAGTCACATGTTCTAGCCGGGCCTCCTCCCTGCATGACAGCCTGAGGTGCCACTTTTGATGTGATCAGTGGGGGGAGCAGCCGCTCCCCCTCAGCTATGCTCCCCCATCCCTAGGAGCCAGAGGGACCTGCCGGATGCTTCCTGGGAGCTGCCCCAGGTAAGCACTGCCCGGACTCCCCACCTCGCCCCCCTGGCAGGCGCCTCTGGCTCTTAGGGGTGGGGTGGGCACCCACTACGGTAGCCCACGAGATCCTCCTGCCCTGTTCTGGGGGCAGTCAGGGGACAGGGGAGGGAGGTGGATGGGGCAGGAGTCCGGGGGTGTGTGTCAAGGAATGCAGGGGGGTTGGATGGGGCAGGAGTCCCAGGGGGTGGGGGTGGGCAACAACCCCCTCGTGGGGTGAGGAGGGAACCCGTTGTTAAGATTTTGGCAGCTTATCACTGGGGTTACCATACGTCTGATTTTTCCCATGAGGAATTTTTAAAATTTAAAAATTCCTCCCGGTTGGCGATTGAAGAACCAAAAAGTCTGACCTGTCCAGGAAAATACAGATGTATGTTAACTCTGCCTAAAGTTCTTTTTTAAAAAGATGGGTCTGAACTAAAAATGAGCTCCGTTTCACATGTGTGGGTCCCCACCACTCCCTGGGGGTGTGCTAGGGTGACCAGATGTCCCAATTTTATAGGGACAGTCCCGATTTTGGGGTCTTTTTCTTATATAGGTTCCTATTACCGCCCCCCCCCCGTTTTGATTTTTCACACTTGCTGTCTGGTCACCCTAGAGTGTGCACGTGTGGGTCCCAGCTTCTCCCTGCCCTCCTCATTGAAGCAGGTGTGCAGGGTTACTGCCCTGGGAACCGCAGGGCACCAGTGGACATAGGGCCAGCTGCAGACAGGGGAATGGGGAGCAGGGCTGGCAGGGCAGGGGGTACGGAGCTGGCTGGAGACAGGAGGGTGCGGGGCTTGCTGGAGACAGGGCAGGGGCTGACTGGAGGTAGGGGCTGGCTGCAGGCAGGGCAGGGGAGTGCAGGGCTGGCTGGAGACAGGGGCTAGTGCGGGCAGGGCAGGGGGTGCGGCAGGGGCTGGCTGCGGGCAGGAGGTGCGGGGGTGGCTGGAGGCTGGGCAGGGGCTGGCTGGAGACGGGGGCTGGCTGCGGGCAGGGTGGTGGGTGCTCACGGGGAGAGTGGCTTGGAGCAGCCCGAGCAGCAGGACGCGGCCCAGGCCCAGCAGAGCAGCCGGGGACCCTCCAGGCAGCAGCAGCAGCCCCTGGGCCAGGGGAGCAGCAGCAGCAACAGGGCTCGTGCCCAGGGCCAGGCAGCAGCTCACATGGCTCCCGCAGTGCAGCGCCCCCAGCGGCCAGAGGAGGAATTACATCACTTCCCAGCCAGAGCCCATCAAAGCCTCAGCGCCCCCTGCAAGGAAGCGGGTTAACAACCGGTTCTAAAACTGCTTCAAAATTTAACAACCAGTTCACACAAACCGGTGCGAACCGGCTCCAGCTCACCACTGCTTATACTACTCATTTGTATTCCTGTATCGTGTCCCCTTCACTAAACTAACATTCCTCTCTATCCAGTTTCTCTTCCTAGGGAGGTCTTTCTATGCTGTTAAAAATTTTCACCACCCATCTGTAGGCCTCCTTTTTTCTACTGGTAGGTTTTGGGGGGGGGGGGGGGGGTTTAAGAGAGGATAATTAAAACTGAACAATATTTTGGATGGAAGCATACCACTAAGATATACAATGATTATTTCAGTATTATTTAAATACATCATACTATTTTTAAAACCACCATTTTATGCTTGACTGTGGTTTTTATTGAGTTGTTCACAGTGACACCTATGTGGAAAGAATGATTGTCTTTTATAAGGTAATAACAGATTATACAATCAAAAGAGAACCAAAAATAAGAGAATCCAGGGACAGGTTTGCACTGAAATAAAGCGCAAATTAAAATTGATTTAATTATTTTGGTGCACAGTCTGCATATACAGCAGACTGAAGAAGCAAGATTTAAAATGGAGATGAATGAATGCTACAGAAAATTTAGTTTCTTTACTGTGTTTTTTTAGGAAAATAAAGATGATAACACAAACTTGCCTCTTTTTCTTTAATAAAAACTCAGAGTTTCCTGTCAGGGAAATCAGTTACATTCTGATAATTAACATTCAAAAATTTAAGGAAAGGCAATAGGATAGAACATAAAAGTCAACAGCAAGTACACTGCAGCAAAATATTTTATTAATAATTAAGGATACAATAAAACAATATTTAACTTTGAATTTATACCAAGGCCGTATAATGCATACAGATAAATTTGGATATATACATTTTAAAGAAGATTTATGTACAATCATTAGTTACAAACTTTTCCATTAAGCATACTTCAAAAAAAAACAACAACAACAACAACAAAAAAATCTCCACTAAACTGCAAAGAAGGAGGGGGGAAATGGTTGTGGATTACCACAAAATCGACACTGGGATACTTCAGATCAAACTTGCTCATAAATCAATATAATCGGCAAACAAGTATCATGATTTACAACTTCCTCAAAACATAACAAAAAAATACATCCATTCATTTCTTTTGCTAAGATGTAATAGCACAGCATGCACCAAAGCCTTTACATTCCACTTACTAATAAAAGTAGGTTTTTTGTGAGTTGGTCCTTTTACATCTTGCTGGATAGTTACTTACCAGAAAGCAAGTGTGTTCCCCAGCCATCTTGTATACAACACAAAGAAATTACATTCTGCAGCACAGACACAGGATTCTCTAAAATCCATGCACCATACTTTTTTGGTTTGGCTTATTTAGTTTACTATCCATGCACAAACTGCTTACAAATACTGCACCAGATAAGGATTTCCACAAATCTTAAATGCTGCACATTTAACTCATGAGCAGAAGACTGTTAAATATGCAAAAAGCTAAGATCACACAATATGTTGGTACTGGAATCTATTGAGTTAATCATTTTTCAATCCATCTGATGCTTTTGCCTTTTTAAAGAATCAACCTTTCACAAAAGCTGAGATGAGCAAATCTTAAATAAAAAAAATATAAACTATTTTCTTCACCTTTACAGAAAAAATTTAGAAATGTTGAAAGCTTCACATGACCTACAGAGGAATATGAATGCTTTGATTTTTTTAAACAATGGCTGTACATCTAACCGTTGAAGAGACCAGACAGTCACAATTATCATAGTAATTAAACTTAAATATAATAAGCATTATCCGATTGTTACATCATGAAAGTTGCAAGTGTATATTAGAAGTTATGACTACAATTTAAGTATTTAGCAAAAAGTTTGAAATGATCTTTGTAAACATTAGCAAAATAATTCAGATGTGTAACACCATTAATAATCAATTTGTTTTAGCCAACAGAATAAGAAATGCAAAAGTAGATCAGTTAAACTGTAATTCCAAGCAGATCTGATTAAAAAATAAAATAAAGGGAAGAGATGGGTACAGGTAAGGCCCCACATGAACTCAAAAAATAGGGAGAAGCATCCGAAGAACGCATCCTCTGTACTGGGCTATGACTTATCAACTATAGTTAATTTAAAAAAAAATGCCTTGACAAATAATTTGCAAAGAAGTCAACAGTAGAACAAAAATTCAGTGAATCAAAATAATCATACTTTGAAATTACATAGCTTGTTTCATCCAGAGATTTCAAAGCACTTTATAAAGGTGAGTAACTATTATTATCCCTTTCTTCCAATCAGAGGCGCTGGTTGTCTTGCGCAAGGTCACTAAGCAAGTCACTGTGTGGGGAGTTGGGAACAGAACCAAAATTTCCTGAGTCCAAGTTCCACTCTCAAACATCTAGTCACAGCTGAACCCTAAGAGATCACTTTATTTAATTTGATACATATTATAGCTGAATTGTAATCAGAAAAATCCAGTTGGTAGTGATGACTATAAATGGATCATGCTGCCATTAGACAAACAGTTCCTGTATCTATCTAAGGTGGTGTAACTTTAAGGTGTTATTAAAAGGCACTTGTCTCACAAAAAATATTTTGTTTTCTCTAATTAATGTGTATTTAAAATATAAAATATCTGAAATTATTTACATTTGTTAAAATGTTGCAAATAAATAAACCACTACAAAGCAGTAATTTATAAATCTAACATGAAAGGAGCTATGTGGAAAAACAGCTATTTTTTAAACACATTTTTGACCCATTATTCCATTTAGTGTAGCATTCTGTAGGATATTTCTACAGTAGCACACTTTTGGTATGATTTATATTGGCTACTAAATTCCTATATCCACAAAGGAAGAGGAAAGTGCATGCAGAAATATGATCAGGTTTATTTAACAAGCTGCAGAACTAACCTAACTGCTTGTGAGTTGAAGGAAGAGACTTCACACCATAAGCAAGCCTTTTCTGAGTCTTATGTCTGAGATCACATATGACCAGTATGAAATGTGACATATAAATTATGAACAATTTTGTGACTAACTATATTTACAAGGTTAAATCAGAAGTACCCACTGACTTAAGTCATTTTAAAGTGATTTCCGTTCTCACAGGTTGCTGAGAAGACCCATCAAATCCAGATCCAATAACTGAGTTAAAATACATCTAAATGGCAATTAAAGATAATCCAGTGCAGTTTTCAGGGATTTATGGATGGCAGTAAAAAAACCTCACATTTATCTGATCTATAAACTCACATTTATCTAATGCTATAGTTTTCCTGTCTTTCAAGTCTCATAGCTACCTTCTAATAAGATGACAGCCTGAATTTGAGGGACTCTTTCCTAGATGTCCAGTACCACAAGAAAATGGACACAACCAGTCATTATGTAAGTAAATGTTAATTTCCAACATTTATTATAATACTGCTACATTGTAAAACCAAAAACGCAATAAGGTGAAATGGATGGAACCAAATCAAACACAGAAATGAATAGCCAACAGTTTTTTGTATTTAATCTTTTGATTAGAATAACACATTAAAAGTATGTCCATGCTGCTGTAAAGTTGATGGATCTAACCGTGCATTTGGCCAATAATCTTAAATTCCCAGTCTTCTTTTCATAGTTTTTCCAGTACTGTATTTTAAGGAAATTCCTGCATCTTTGAGAAATGTGCATTCTCTAACTTTTGCATTAGGTTTCTTTAAAAAAACAGTTTGACCAAATATTAGACTCTGATACTTATACAGTTCCTCAAGAAAGCCATATCTCCCACATAAACATGGTGACCAAAACTGAAAAAAAGGTGTACTGACAATTGCCATGGCAAGTGGGTAAAAATGTGGGATAGCTGTTATATAGTCAAGCCAACTATTTACACAATCTCCACAACCCGAGGGAATATAAAAACACAACTTTTAATCATGTGCGGCTCATGGGAACTATCAGTCTACATAAAGTGCAAAAAAGAAAGCAATATCTAACATGAGGCCACTGCTTTTCTAGTACTCCCACTCATCTGTTTTCATGTCTAGATAGTAAAGAATATTCTGTGCAAGCTTTACTGCCTGCTTTCTGGCAACTTTAGATCGCTCATCTCCTTGTGGATCAACAGCATCAAGTGCCAAAAGTTGCTTAGTGAGGAGCTCTTCTAGTCTCATGTAGTTCTTATCAGTTCTGTTTCCATCAAAAGAGAGCACTTCCCTCTGAATCTGAGACAAGTGTCCAAGAATACTCCAGACTGCCTTATGGGATTGGTGTTCCACAACAGTTTGTTCACCATACATTTGTCTTTTTTCAAGTGCTTCCTTTAAATCAATATATGTTATAAGAGTTTGCACTTCTATTACTGCTCTTCTCCTGGCTTCTCTGATACACGGGTTCTTTCCTGGACTCACTTCATCCAAGTGGGCAATTAAACCTTGCAGTTCTGCCTTGCATCCCAAGTACAAATCAGAAGCATTTTCAGCCCTGAAAAGTAAAGAATGAACTTCTTTCATTTTTTTGCGGATCTCTTCTATTTTTAGAATGGATTGATTTTGTGCCAAGTCATAAGCATGAGCAGAGTCTGCTTCCTCCTCCAAATCCAGATATTTCTGTAATTTATTGATCTCTTCCACCACTTCCTTTCTGTAATTTCTTATTTCTGTATGACCACAAACATCCAAAGCATCCAAATCTGCAATCAGACCTGTAAGCACACAGGATAAATGCCTGCAAGTCTCATTGTTATTTACTCCCATTAAGACTGCAATAAGAGTTCCCCTAGCCTTGTTCACATCACACATAACAGAGTTAATTTTTGAGACTGAAGGATGTGCATCACTGGAGAGTGGCAGGGAAGGTTGCTGCTTTATACAGCTTTCTATAATCTCTTGAACTGCACACACTTTTGTCAGAGTGCGATATCTTGCTTTCCGTAACGAGATTTTTCCTCCAGTTTTCACTTGAGTGAGTCTCAATACAATATCCTGAATACCCTCTTCAAATTCATCCGTTATACAGTTGCCACCCTTATAAAAAGGTGTGATCTCACGTTCCACCAATGATTGAGCTTCCTTATATATGGCCTCTATTTCCAGTCTGTGTGGATGGTTTGCATTCTGCTCCAATTCCTTGAGTAGTCTCTCTGTTTCCTGGGCTGCGCGTTTTCTCACTTGCTGAATGTCCCCTTTTCCTTCAGTATCTACAGAATCTATTTCAAAAAGCTGTTTAGTCAGAGTCCTCTCCAGTTTCTTGTAATCCCTGTCAGTAGACAGGCCACTGAAAATCACCACCTGCTGTTCAATATCTCTGACTTCTTTCTGTATTTCTTGCAGCCTTTTGATGGAAGGGTGTTGGTTACCCATATCCATTATCTTATTTCCTCCAGTTCCAACTGAGCTACAAATAAAGCAAGAATAAGAACTATGACAAAATTATGTCAGACGCTGACTGACATATTTCATAATACTACCTTTAACAACTTTTATAAAGCCTCAAGTCACTTTAATAAACTAATTTGAGCTAAAAAGCTGCAGAGACTTTATTTGCTGGTGTAAGTTTAAAAAAAAAAAAAGGAGTGAACCACTTAACTTCAAAACATACAGTATTTCCCTGTTCTTTTGTGCATCTATTTCTAATGTTGTCTGCAAGCTTCTTCCTATTAAATGATATGCACTAAGACTGTCAAGCAATTAAAAAAATTAATCGCAATTAATCGCACAATTAAAAAAGGTTTCAGAGTAGCAGCCGTGTTAGTCTGTATCTGCAAAAAGAAAAGGAGTACTTGTGGCACCTTAGAGACTAACAAATTTATTTGAGCATAAGCTGTAGCTCACGAAAGCTTATGCTCAAATAAATTTGTTAGTCTCTAAGGTGCCACAAGTACTCCTTTTCTTTTTACAATTAGAAAAATTAATCACATTCTTAAATAGAATACTATTTAAATATTTTGATGTTTTCTGCATTTTCAAATATATTGATTTCAATTATAACAGAATACAAAGTGTACAGTGCTCACTTTATATTTTTAATACAAATATTTTCACTGTAAAAAACAAAAGAAACAGTATTTTTCAATTCACCTAATACAAGTACTGTAGTGCAATCTCTTTCTCATGAAAGTTGAACTTACAAATGTAGAATTATGTACAAAAAAACCTGCATTCAAAAACAAAATAGAAAACTTTAGAGCCTACAAGTCCACTCAGTCCTATTTCTTGTTCAGCCAATCACCCAGACAAACAAGTTTGTTTACATTTGCAGGAGATAATGCTGCCCACTTCTTGTTCACAGTTTTATTTGAAAGTGAGAACAGGTGTTCATATAGCACTGTTGTAGCAGGGGTGCAAGATATTTACATGCCAGATGCACTAAAAGTTCATATTTCCCTTCATGCTTCAACCACCATTCCAGGGGACATGTGTCCATTCTGATGACGGGTTCTGCTCAATAACAATTCAAAGCAGTCCGGACTGATGCATGTTCATTTTCATCATCTGAGTCAGATGCCACCAGCAGAAGGATGATTTTCTTTTTTGGTGGTTTGGGTTCTTTAGTTTCCGCATCAGAGTGTTGCTCTTTTAAGACTTCTGAAAACATGCTCCATACCTCATCCCTCTCAAATTTTGAAAGGCACTTCAGATTCTTAAATCTTGGGTCAAGTGCTGTAGTTATCTTTAGAAATCACACATTAGTACCTTCTTTGCGTTTTGCCAAATCCGCAGCGAAAGTGTTCTTAAAATGAACACGTGTGCTGAGTCATCATCTGAGATTACTATAACATGAAATATATGGCAGAATGCAGGTAAAATAGAGCCGGAGACATATAATTCTCCCCCAAGGAGTTCAGTCAAATTTAATTAATGCATTTAAAAAAAAAAAAAACAAAAACAAAACTAAACAAGCATCGTCAGCATAGAAGCATATCCTCTGGAATGGTGGCCAAAGCATGAAGGGGCATACGAATGTTTAGCATATCTGACATGTAAATACCTTGCAATGCTGGCTACAAAAGTCCCATGCGAACGCCTGTTCTCACTTTCTGGTGACATTGTACATAAGAAGTGGGAAGCAAAATTGTTTTGTTTCTGAGTGCAGTTTAGAGATGAAAGTAAGCCAGTAAGGGCCGGTACAGTGTACCAGTAAGAAAGTGGCTGCCAGTATGGGCCGGTACACAGCCAACATTAAAGCAGCAGCAGCCAGAGCCCCACACCCTTTAAATCACCGCTGGAACCCCAGCTGGTGTGGGCCAGGCAACACTGGCTGGGGGAGTCTGGCCCCAGCCCCGCCCCTTCTGCTCAAGGCCTTGCCCCTTCTGGGGGCCCAGAACCACTCTCCCACCTTGCCCAGGACCCCGGCCACCCTGCAAACCAGCCTGCAAAATTACTTTCACCCCGGTGCAGTTATGTAACCAAAAAAAAAAAAAAAAAAAAAAATTCTACATTTGTAAGTTGCATTTTAAGGCTAAAGAAATTGACTACAGTACTTGTACGAGGTGAATTGAAAAATACAGTTTCTTTTATCATTTTAACAGTGCAAATATTTGTAATCTAATAAGTAAGCAGTGTACACTTTGTATTCTGTGTTGTTATTGAAATCAATACATTTGAAAATGCAGAAAACATCCAAAATATTTAATAATTTTCAATCGGTGTGCTATTAACCGTGCAATTAAAACTTGAGTTAATAGCATGAGTTAAATGTGATTAATCGACAGCCCTAATATGCACTTTTGAATTTTCACCGATAGAAGTCTTTGTTCACTTCCTCAGCTGTAACAATTACAAGCAATGCAGAACAAATTGGTTCCTTCAGTAATGAAGACAATTAAGGAGGCAATTTCCAATCCTTAATCTTTTAGTGCAATATTTATACCCACCCACCCCCCCCCAACTGGTAAATAAATACACCCTTCCCAATCATTTGCATTATTCAGAACAGGGATTATAAACTGTTGAGACAACCAACATTGTCAACCTTTTACCTACATCTATCTACCACCAGCAAGCCTCACCAGCCTCCTCCACCATCCGGTGCCCTTAACGCGCAGCCACCTACCCCTGACAATCTACACCTGTTTCTACCACACCCAGCGCCCTTCATCCCCCTCCCCTCCACCGCCTCCGCCCTTCACCTGCGCCCACCTGACCCTGGCACCCCTCTCCTGCCTCATTCAGTGCCCTTCACGCCCCGCCCCACCACTCCCGGCAGCCCTTCACTAATCACTTTCACTCTTCACCCTCCCCCGCCCTTACAGCGCCACCTGTCCTCAAGCACCATCCATAACCATCCCCAGCCGGCACCGCGACCCCTCTATGCAGGGAGGGAGTGTGAGATGGCCCCTAGTCCCAACACACCGGGATGACCACATGGCGCCTACCCCAGCCAACAGCCTTGGGGGAAGACAGTCCCCTGGAGCAGGCCTCGATCCCCCCGGAACCCGGACTCGCTACATCCCTGCAGGAGGGGCCGGGATACGCCGGGCCGCGCCGCGCCACCCCGCCGCCGGCAGGTGATGACTTCACAATGGGGGCGCCCCGGGGGAACGGAGAGCGAGTGCCGGGGCCCAGAGCCGGCTCCCCCTTAGCGGGGACGGTAGCGAGAGAGAGCCCGGCCCTGGGGCCACAGGTGGCTGCGAATCCCTACCGTGGAGACCCCACCTCCCCCTCTCCTCAGTCCCCCCCGGCAGCCCGGAACCCTTTCCCTACCAGCCCCCCGCCGCCCAGGCCCCGTTCCCTACCAGCCCCCCTCCTCCACGCCCCCCGCCGCCCAGGCCCCGTTCCCTACCAGCCCCCCTCCTCCACGCCCCCCGCCGCCCAGGCCCCCTTCCCTACCGCCCTCCCTCCTCCACGCCCCCCGCCGCCCTTCCCTACCGCCCTCCCTCCTCCACGCCCCCCAGGCCCCCTTCCCTACCAGCCCTCCTCCTCCACGCCCCCCGCCCCCCAGGCCCCCTTCCCTACCAGCCCTCCTCCTCCACGCCCCCCGCCCCCCAGGCCCCCTTCCCTACCAGCCCTCCTCCTCCACGCCCCCCGCCGCCCAGGCCCCCTTCCCTACCGCCCTCCCTCCTCCACGCCCCCCGCCCCCCAGGCCCCCTTCCCTACCAGCCCTCCCTCCTCCACGCCCCCCAGGCCCCCTTCCCTACCAGCCCTCCCTCCTCCACGCCCCCCGCCCCCCAGGCCCCCTTCCCTACCAGCCCTCCTCCTCCACGCCCCCCGCCGCCCAGGCCCCCTTCCCTACCGCCCTCCCTCCTCCACGCCCCCCGCCCCCCTTCCCTACCGCCCTCCCTCCTCCACGCCCCCCAGCCCCCCTTCCCTACCAGCCCTCCCTCCTCCACGCCCCCCGCCCCCCTTCCCTACCAGCCCTCCCTCCTCCACGCCCCCCGCCGCCCAGGCCCCCTTCCCTACCACCCTCCCTCCTCCACGCCCCCCGCCGGCAGCCCAGCCCCCTTGTCAGCCGCTTCCCCCACTCTCCAGACAGCCCAGACAGTCTCCGACCTCTCACCTCAGGCAGCCTCTGCTCTTCCCCGCGACGTCCGCCCCCTCACGCGGCTCAGCAGACGCTATTCTCCCGCACACAGAACATGGGCCGGCTACAGAGGGTGTCCCCCCCTCCCCGCCGGCCTCTCACCTGCGGGCCGCCGGCGGCTGTCAGCAGCCCGCAGGCCAAACGGCGGCTAACCCGAGGCTCCCCATCCCCGCCCTCACGAGGCGGGGGCCGCAGGGGGGAGGGAGCGAAGGGCAGCCCGAGCTGCGCAGCCGAGAGACCGATCGAGACGCTCTATCCCCCGCTGCCGCCGCCCAGAGGCCGCAGCTGCGCCGCCTGCCGCACCGCAGGGAGAAGTTTTGGGCGGCCCTTCTCCTTGCGACAG
The DNA here is from genome assembly GCF_965140295.1 of Lepidochelys olivacea. NCBI lineage: Eukaryota > Metazoa > Chordata > Testudines > Cheloniidae > Lepidochelys > Lepidochelys olivacea. The sequence goes on from NC_140416.1 coordinate 109,405,386, forward strand.
GGCCGTAAAGCCGCCGCCAGCGGGGAGGGGAGGGGCGCGATGGCGGCGGCCGCGCCGAGAGCCGGCCTGCGCGCGTGGAGCAGGGCGCGCCGCTGCTTCTCCCGAGCCGGCGGCGGCGCGGGGCTCCTGGCCGCGGGCAGGGGCCACGAGCCGGAGAGCCGGGTAAACCGCCAGAGGGGGCGCAGGGTGACGGCGGGGAAGGTCTCCGCTGGGAGCCCGGCCCCGTGTTGGGAGGGAGGGAGAGCCCGCCCGCGCCGGGGTTGTGTTGCTGCGTGGGGGGGTCCAGAGGCAGAGCGGGGCGCCAGAACTCTGTAGCCCGCCTCCGGGAGGGTGGACTCCACCCCTGCCTCAGGCTCCAGACAGGGGCCGCTGGACCTGCGTGGAGCCCCATGGTTTTGGGTACAGGTTTGAGACCCCTGCTGGGTGCAGCCGGGCGCTGGGTGTCAGGACTGGTGCGCTTTGTTCCCGTCGGGGGGAGCAGGGAGCCTGCTAGAGCCGGAGCAGGGCTTCTCCCTCTCTGCCAGCACCTAATTAACTCCTGGGAGGCTTTTACTTGCATTTCCTGTTGAACTGTTTGAAGAGATTTTTGTAAAACGGTCGGTAGTATTTGGACCGCACTTCTCAAGAAACGAAACATTTTCCAAGGGTCACGACAAGTCTCGTAAAATCTCATTAGCCGCTTTTTAATTGCATGTGGCTCTGGATTAGCAAATAACTACATGTGTTGCTTAGGAAACAGTGAGGTCTGGCGGAGCCAGCAAGTGATTTGGAATCAGACCCTCTGCTGCTGCTTCTGATTGATTTCTTTTATGGCCTTGGCAAGTTATGTTGCTCTTCTGTGCCTTGTTTTCTCCAAGGATAATATTTACCTGCCTCTTGGGCTGACGTGGGGATTAATATTTGGAGATTTTTTTTCATAAGAACTATCTAAATGTCAAGTGTTAGCGTTGTTTGGGGTTTAAAAAAATCTAGCGGGTCTTGAACTATTATACATACTGTTTTATATTTAGGCTGGTTAGAATTCAACTTTTTTTAATGTATAATTTTGATGGATAATATTGATTATTTTTAAACTTTTTTTCTCTTTTTATCTATTTAAATTTTCAGAGTTGCAGGAAATTAAATGGCGGGGGGCAGTCCAACAACAATAATGTAATGATAGTAGATGCTGAGATTCAAAAAAATTAAACCTTTATTACTATTAAAACACAAATTGTGAACATCATGTCAAAATAACAGTCTTCAAATTATGTTAAGAGCTGTTATAAAAAAGGTGGTGATCAATTGTTCTCCCTGCTACTGAAGGTAGGCCAAGAAGCAGTCTGTTTAATCTGTAGCAAGGTAGATTTACGTTAGATATTAGGAAAAACTTTCTAACTGTGAGATTAGTTAAGTACTGGAATAGGCTTCCAAATGAGGTTGTAGAATGCTGCTTGTTGTTGGTTTTTTGAGAACAGGTTAGACAAACACAGGGATGGTCTAGATTGGGGTTCTCAAAATTCATTGCATTGTGACCCTCTTCTGACAACAAAAATTATGACACCACACCCGCAAGGGGACTGAAGCCTGAGCCCACCTGAGCTCTGCTGGCCCAGGTGCGGCAGCAGGGTCAAAGCCAAAGCCCATGGGCAGTGAGTGGAGTCCCACCCCCCACCCCGGGCTAGCCCCCAGCTCCGCCCCTTCTGCCCATGCCCTCCCTGTGGCCAGTGGAGCCCTGAGACCCTTGTGTGCAGCCACCACCCCATGACCAGAGCTACAAGCCCCCCCACCTGTCCAGAGGAGTCCCGGGCCAGCGGAAGCCCCGAGCCGAGCCTCCCACTGCCTGGAGGAGCCCTAGCTGGGCTGGCTGAAGCCCTGAGCCGAGCCTTCCTCTGCTGGGAGGAGCCCAAGATTGGCCTCAGCCGTGCCTCCTCTCCCCAGACCTGACCTGCCCAGGGGAAAAGCACCTGTAGAACAGTCGTTTTCAAAGTTCGGATCGCGACCCAAAACGCAAGGCACTGGGTCGCCTTGCTCAGCACCCAGGAATCCTGGCGGCCGGACAGTAAAAACTAGTAGTGCCTACCTGTTCTGACACCGCGCTGTACCCCAAAAGCGGCCAGTAGCAGGTCTGGCTCGTAGGCAGGCGGTCTGCACCCACCAATGGGAGCTGGGGGGTGTGGGGGCAGTGCTTGCAGGCAAGAGCCGCATGGAGCCGCTTGTGCGCCTCTGCGTAGGAGCCGGACCTACTGGTTGCTTCTGTGGCACGGCGCTGTCCACTGTGTCAGGACAGGTGGGAAGCCTGCCTCTGAACCCTAGCAGCACTGCTGACCAGGAGCCGCCAGAGGTAAGCCCGTGCCCCAACCCCATGTCTCTTCCCCAGATCTGAGGCCCCCCCGGCAGAGCCCCTTCCTGCACTCCAACCCCATTATCCTCAGCTCCACCCCGGCCCAGGGCCCTGACCCCCTCCCAAACGCCACCCCCCTCCCCCAGCCCAGAGCCCCCTCATTCCTGACCCCACCCTGCAGCCCTCACCCCTGCGCCCCAACCCTCTGCCCCAGCCCTGAGCCCCCTCCCACACCCCAAACCCCTCATCCCCAGCTCTGTTGGGTCGCAGGCATCAACAATTTTCTTCAACTGGGTCGACAGAAAAAAAAGTTTGAAAACCACTGCTGTAGAAGACACCTTTGATATATCCCATGCAGGTTTGATATATCCAGCTGCCCTGGAACCTGCATGAGGCATAATAATAGTAAAAACTTGGCTGCCAAACCCCGCAACTGGGGGTTTGATGGCTGTTATACCCCACTGGCCTGGGCCGGGAGAGGGGGGCATGTCCAAGGGCTTCAGCCCCGGGCAGAGGGCCTGTAACTTGACCCCTACTGCGCAGGGCGGAAGCCCTTGGGTTTGGGCTTTGGCCTGGGGTGGTGGGGCTCAGGCTTTGGCTCTGGGCCCCAGCAAATCTAAGCCAGCCTTGGCGAACCCATTAAAATGGGGTCCTGACCCACAGTTTGAGAACTGCTGGTCTAGATAATGGTTAGTCCTGCCTCAGTTCAAGGGTCTGGAATAGATTACTTTGAGGTCCCTTCCAGCCCTATGTTTCTATGATTCTGTGAAAATAGACAAAGTAAATATCCTTAAATCAAGCTGGAATACATTCTCAAGTAACATTTTTCTTACTTTGCTTATCTGTAAATTTCAATTATTGATGGAAATATTTTTGTACTGATTTGTGCCTATATGGTGAAAGCAATATTTACTGACATTTACCAGTAAATATCTAATCTTTCCAAGCCTATTTATATTGTAGTCCAAGTCTAGACTGTTAATTACTACATTATCATACAAGTAGAGGCTAGAGTTTGAGAATCTTTACACAATCTGAATTTCCTCAGTATAGCAAAATTAGTGAAGTTCTAAATGTTGATTCCACAAGACCTGTATTTAGAATTTTTTTTCTAAGCACGGTGCAGGGGTTACCTGTTCACTCAGTTCTCTAACTAAAGAACATCAGATTAGGGACCCAATCTTGTAAATATTTATACATGCACTTAACTTTGCACTGTGCATAGTCCCACAGCAATCAGTGAGAGTATTCATGAAGTGTGAACCACGTATGGGCACTAGTTTACCTGCCTACGAGATACAACTAAGATTAATTATAAATGCAAAAATAAGAATGTGGTGGTGGTTAATAACTTTGTCCCTTTTGAAGCTTAACTTTAAAAATGCTGGTTGCATACAATAATTTATATTTCTATAGTGCCTTGCTTTTCATCTTAGAGTGCTTTACATACTTCAGAATGCTTCTCTGACATAAATAAATATCACCCTGATTTTGTAGATTGGGAAACTGTGGTACAGAGAAGGTAGGTTACTTGTCCAAACTCAAAAAGTGAGTCATTAACAGAATATGTTAGTAGTCTGGAGTTCTCCCTACTCTGCCCTCAGCAAACCACTGGTTAGTACCTCCTTTGTGCACTCTTACAGGCATACACAAGCAAAGAATAAACTGCAAGGAAAACTGCAAATGAAAATATATACGAGGCCTGTACCTAATAATCTCCTATGCTACCATCTAATATATTAACAAGACAGAAGATCCATGACATGAAGAAGTGAAAGTGTGATCTAAGTGTTTCTTTAGTCTGTGTCTGTGATTGTATCCCAGTCACTTGTGCTTCTCTGACAGATTGATAAATATATCGTAAAAGTGAATTACTGATGTAAACTTAAATCAGGCTAACCTGAACTCTCACAGCTTCTGTGTTTTCATTATTGTGTTTTAAGGTTAGACTCAGCTGTGTGAAACATTTTATTATATTTTTCTAAGAAACACTATGCAAACTTTGTTTAAAAACGTTTTTTTGGTTTTTTAGGTTTCAAGTTTCTGCCCTCCAGCACATTCTTGCAATGATTGGATTGGTCCTCCTGACAGACATTCAAACCTCCGACCTATAGTATTTCATATTCCTAAAAATGAATCGCCACTGGGACGAAGACTTAGGGAATTTAGACAGGAAACTCAAGTTTGGAACCAACAATTCTGGGCAAGCCAGAATGTGTCATTCAGAAAGGTGAGCATGTAGATGAGGTACTAAGCCACTTGGTGGTGCTGAGTTTCCTTAAGAATTTGCAGCATTAGCAGCTGATAGAAAACATGATTCTGTTCAGCTACATGAAAGATTTTTCACAATTGCGTTATATGGTGACATTGAACCATGATCATTTTGTATTATATAGCTGTTCAGAATACCTGAGAGCACTACAACTTATTATTTTACCTTTATAAACTATTAGTAAATGGTGTGGTTTTGAAATTATTTATCCCTTGCTTTAAACTGATTTTATAGCTGATTTTAATATAATAGTAGAGCTTTCTTTTTTGCCATTAAATAGGCTTATCAATATTGAGTGCATATAATGAGCTGCAAAGCTAAAAAGTGTGTATACTTTACTGTTGCTTGAGGATGTATAAAGAGATTCTCCAAACTTTTTGCTGCTTATTTTTTACATTAAAATACACGGTTGTGACTGTTCTCTTTTCTGGAGGATCTGGAATGTGAGATTAAAGCTGGTTACTGAAAACTGAGCTACTGTTCTAACTCCAGTGGCATAGATGCAATTACTGAGGGGGAAATGAGGGACATATCTCCAGTGATGAGCTGCCAAAATCTTAACAACTGGTTCCCTCCTCACCCCACGAGGAGGTTGTGGCCCACCCCCAGACCTCCCATCCACCCCCCCTCCCCTGTCCCCTGACTGCCCCCAGAACTGGGCAGGAGGGTCTCATGGGCCACCGTAGTGGGTGTCCACCCCACCCCTAAGAGCCAGAGGGACCTGCCGGGGGGCAAGGTGGGGAGTCCTGGCAGTGCTTACCTGGGGCAGCTCCCAGCAAGCATCTGGCAGGTCCCTCTGGCTCCTAGTGGCAGGGGAGTGTAGCTGGGGGGGGAGCAGCTGGTCCCCCCACTGATCACATCAAAAGTGGCGCCTTAGGCGCTGACTCCATGAGTGCTCCGGGGCTGGAGCACCCACGGGGAAAATTTGGTGGGTGCAGAGCCCCCACCGGCAGCTCTGCGCCTGGCCTCAGCTCACCTCACCTCTGCTCCGCCTCCTCCCCTGAATGTGCTGCCCTGCTCTGCTTCTCCACCCCCGGCCCTTCCCCCCCCCCCCCCCCAGGTTACCTGCTGCGGCATGGGCGGCCCTCCTCGCGCCCTCCTGCCCCAGCTCACCTCCGCTCTGCCTTTGCCTCCTTGGGCCTGAGTGCGAAGCCGCCGCTGCCGCTTGCTTCTCAGCCCCCTGGCTTCCTGTGCAAACAGCTGATTCGCGGAAAGCTGGGGGAGGGTGGAGAAGCAGAGCGGGGCAGTGCATTCAGGGGAGGAGGAGAAAGTGGAGGCGGGGCGGGGAGCTGCTGGTGGGTGCTCTGCACCCATCAAATTTTTCCCGTGGGTGCTCCAGCCCCAGAGCACCCACGGACTCGGCACCTAAGGCGCCACTTTTGGCCAGTTAAATTTAGAAGCCCTTTTAGAACCGGTTGTCCCCACAGGACAACCGGTTCTAAAAGGGCTTCTAAATTTAACAACTGGTTCTAGTGAACTGGTACGAACCAGCTCCAGCTCACCACTACATATCTCCCCTCACCAACTTTACTGTCCTGTTGATGTGTTTTTAAATAATGGTTACAAGCAGTGCATTTCACTCCTGGTCCCTCAATTTTTTTTTTCTTACATGGGTAGAATATGTTGAATTCTAGGTTCGGAGAGGACCGACTCCTCTATTCACCTCCAGCTGTGATGAAAATTATTTCTTGTTTGTTTGTTTTTTTTTAAAAAGGTAGAAGACATTTTTTTTAAATAAAATAAAAGCAGCCAATTTTTAAAAGTCTGTTAAGTAACTATGAATTTATTTTAAAAGGCTTAAGATCTTTCTGTGAATTCAGCTGTAATGTGCATAAGGCAGGAAGACCTCAAAAGCTGATATGTTGCCTTATTTAAAACTTACAATGTAACGTCCTGATTCTGAAAACATGTAAGCGTATGCATACCTTTACTCACATGAGTAGTGCTTACTTCAGTGGGACTGTTTTCATGAATAAAATTATACATTCTTAAGAGTTTACAGGATTGGGTCTAAATGATTGTTTCCTGAAGAGGATCCAGTTAACTGATTATTGGTTTAAGTAGAAAACACTGTAGTCATTATCTGGTTTATAAATATTGCTCATATTCTTGAAACTATGGATCGGTAAGATAGCTGACTTCAAGAATTAAATATATTTAATTATAATAAATGTATTTTAGAGAAAAGAAGAATTCATTTACTCAAGACTGAAGGCTAAAGGTCTGGAAATGAAAGATGAAACAGGTTAGTGATTGGTTTTTAAAATTTAAAATGCTTTCTGAAAGGGAGGGTTCTGGTTAGCTTTAAGTTTTCACTGGATAGGTTAAACTCTCCTAAAAAAAACTTAAGAGCAAATCCTGCCACGGCCTTCATGCAGAGCATCACTTGGCAGTACTGCCAATGCAGTTCTGTAGCACAACAAGGCAGGGTTGGTCAGGGTTTGAAAGGCTGTGCAGGGGTGTGGTAGACCGCTCATCTCTACAGTAGCTCTTTGCACAGTGGTGCCTGTGGGGTCAGAGGACCTGCTCTTGCATAGCTCCTCCTATCATTGCCCTCCACCATTCCCCAGGGGTGGGGGTATGCTGTGAGGCTAGAGCAGAGGTGGGCAAACTACGGCCTGTGGGACTGTCCTGCCCATCCCCTGAGCTCCTGGCTGGGGAGGCTAGCCCCCGGCCCCTCCCCTGCAGCCGTGTGGGCAGCGTTGCTTGCGCCCGCCCACGTCCCAGGCTTTCCAATAAGACTGTCCTGCTGTTCTGAGCAGCATGGAAGGGGATCCGGGGGTTGGATAAGGGGCAGGAGGTGTTGGAGGGTAGTTGGGGTTAGGGGGCGGTTGGATGAGGTGGAGGTTTGGGGGCGGGCAGTCAGGGAGCAGGGGGGGTTGGATTGGGGGTTGGGGAGTTCCTGGGGGGGGGATGACAGGGAGCAGGTGCGTTGGATCACAGGTGGGGTCCTGGGGGGGGCAGTTAGGGATGGGGATCCTGGGAGGGGGTGGTCAGGGGACAAGGAGTGGCAGGGGGGGTTGGATGGGTTGAGGGGGCTGTCAGGGGCCGGGGGTGTGGATAGGGGTCAGGGAGCAGGGGGGGTTGGATAGGGGGTGGGGTCCTGGCGGGGGTGGTTAGGGGCAGGGAGTCCTGGGTGGGGGCAGTAAGGGGACAAGGAGTGGGGGGGTTGGGGAGGTTGGATGGGTTGGGGGTTCTGAGGGGGGCAGTCAGGGGGTGGGAAGTGGGAGGGGGTGGATAGGGGGCGGGAGCCAGGCTGTTTGCAGAGGCACAGCCTTCCCTACTCGGCCCTCCATACCGTTTCACAACCCCGATGTGGCCCTCGGGCCATAAAGTTTGCCCACCCCGGGATAGAGGCTCTTGCAGCCTTAGGGGCTGCATTAGCTTCAGTGTAGCAACTCCATAACTATTCTGTGTGTAAGGGGAGGATTTCTTCTTCCCTCTTGCACACCATCAACCCAGTGAGCTAGCTGATTTCAGTTTTGGAGAGTTTGCCTTAAGTGCATGTTATGCTTGGGTTGATGTTTCTATGCTAACAGACACGTTCTCAGGCTCTTGCTCCAGTCCCTGAGGTTTATACAATTCATATAGTACAATAGAACTTCAGAGTTACAAACATCAAAGTTACGAACTGACTAGTCAACCACACATTGGAATCAAGGAACAGCAGAGACCAAATAAAGTACAGTGCTTTGTTTAAACTACTTAAAAAAAAAAAAAAAAAAAGTCACAAGGTAAGGAAACTTTCTGTGCTTGTTTCATTTAAATTACGATGGTTAAAAGCAGCATTTTTCTTCATAGTAAAGTTTCAAAGCTATATGAAGTCAATGTTCAGTTGTAAACTTTTGAAAGAACAATCATAACGTTTTGGTCAGAGTTACCAAAATTTTAGAAAAAAGAAAAGGAGTACTTGTGGCACCTTAGAGACTAACCAATTTATTAGAGCATAAGCTTTCGTGAGCTACAGCTCACTTCATCAGATGCATATCGTGGAAACTGCAGCAGACTTTATGTATACACAGAGAATATGAACCAATACCTCCTCCCACCCCACTGTCCTGCTGGTAATAGCTTATCTAAAGTGATCATCAGGTGGGCCATTTCCAGCACAAATCCAGGTTTTCTCACTTTAGATAAGCTATTACCAGCAGGACAGTGGGGTGGGAGGAGGTATTGGTTCATATTCTCTGTGTATATATAAAGTCTGCTGCAGTTTCCACGATATGCATCTGATGAAGTGAGCTGTAGCTCACGAAAGCTTATGCTCTAATAAATTGGTTAGTCTCTAAGGTGCCACAAGTACTCCTTTTCTTTTTGCGAATACAGACTAACACGGCTGTTACTCTGAAACCTGTCAAAATTTTAGAGTTACAAATAGCCTCCATTCGCGAGGTTGTTCATAATTCTAAGGTTCTACTGTATACATCCTTGAAGAGGGAGCCAACTTCAGAGGAAAGAGCAGCTGCTCACCAAGCTTCCTGGCCTCAACACAGTTACTGTAGAATGGCCGACTCTCAAACTTGTGAGATGTAACTAAAAATAAGACATTCATAATGCAGTGGATCTTTACAGCATGACAGTAAGTGGTTTGTTTGTGTCTGAAAAGGATAAATGTATAGTTTAAGGACAGAAGGGACCATTAGGTCATTAGTGTGACCTCCTGTATACCACAGGCCATTAAACTTCACCCAGTTACACCTCTGTTGATCTCAATAACTTGTGTTTAATAAACCATCTAATTAAATTCTGTTACAAGAAACAAGGAGGGTAATCTTGCATTGCCTTGTTGTTTTTCGCTTTGTTTTTATTGGTTTATTCAGAATATAGAAGTAACAGGGATGCATCTGATGAAGTGAGCTGTAGCTCATGAAAGCTTATGCTCAAATAAATTGGTTAGTCTCTAAGGTGCCACAAGTACTCCTTTTCTTTTTGCGGATACAGACTAACACAGCTGCTACTCTGAAACCAGTAAATGTAGACATTCCTTGGAACTCCTCCACAAGTGTAGTTGCATTGGTTACACGTGTTGGAGCAAACATTTTTCTACGCCATAGGTCAATCACAGTGAAGGATACTGCAGAACCAACATAAGACTTAAGTCTGTCCACAGTTTGTTTGGAAGTTGCCATTAAAGTCTCAGGCTACTGAGTGCAGTAGAATTTGTACATTAGTCATATAGTTATTTTCTTTTTAAGGTTATAATTGAATCTGTATCACGCTGTCACCCGTCACTTCAATCCCAGAGAGGAGTTTGAGGGAATATTGGGTGTAGTCTGCTATGGGAAAGAACCTGAGATTAATTATCAATTATAAGAATTATAATAGCATCCAAAACTCTGACCTTTTTTGCACTCCTCTGTAGAAAGAATCCTTTTCCTTGCATGTTCTGGTACTTTTGACCCAACACACCTTGTCCCTTTGCTTTTATTTTTCTTGTTGCTTCCACCAGTTTTCTTTTGCACCAGGTTATCTACTAGATGGTTAGTAAATTTGGCATCTCAGAACATGTAAATATTGGTGTAGGTTACTTAGCAGGAAACAGAATTGCAGTTTTGAGTCCCAGCACTTGAAATGCCTACTTAGCCATTGCCAAGTTTTTCCTCCTAGCTTGAGGGCAGGGCTTAATACTAGGAAGAACAGGATTTTTGAGCTGTTTTAAACAGTTTCTTTGATTCTGGTTAGCCTTTAAAATCCTAAAGACTAAATATGGATATTCAAGAACTTAATGACTGCTTTACTGTTTCTCTTTCTTTTAATGGGGATCCATTAGTGTTTTACAATATTTATTTTTTAATCAAGCTCAAAACAAGAAAGTGTTAAAGGGTTTAATGGGTTATAAGTTTCAAGATCAGCCATGTTTATATACACTGTAACAGCCCATCCTCTTCCCCTGTAGTTTAACATTCCTGCTTTGTATTTGTTTGTTTTTTAATTTTTAAGCTGTTTCAGACTTTGAGGCAGCAGAGCCTTGGCAGACTTAAAAAATAAAATCATCCCCATAAGAGGAGTTTAATAGGGACTGCATACTTTACTTGCCTACCTCCAAAAATCTAAATGCTTCAGATTTTAAAAGAAAATAAAAAGTGCCTTCATATTGATGGGTTTCTTGCCAATAATAAAAGGTAGTGTTGAATTGCTCATTTTCAATTTTTAAATTGAGATTTAAATACAGTACTGTATGTTGTAATATTACATTTGCCTTACTATTATTACTGTCTGATGTGGACATGTCCAAGGCCTATCTATTATTATCTGCTTTATATTTATGTAACTACATGTGGTAAAGGAAATATCACATTATAATGACTAAATGGAAAAGCACTCAGCACAAGTAAATAAGTTTCCTTGGAATTTAAAAACTAAACCTTGAATAGAAAGTGAAGTACAATCTAATAATAGCAGACTTATGTTTCAAGTTATTACAGTAATTCCTAGAAGCCTCAAATCAGATCAGAGCCCCATCGTACTGTATAGACACAGTGACAGACAGTCCCTCCTCCCAAAGAGTTTATAATCTAAATAGACAAAACAAACAATGGGAGAAAGGGAACAGTATATGAAACTGTGATACTAAGTGATTTGCCCAAGGTCACACACGAATTCTGTAACAAAGCAAGATTTCCTAAGTCCCCAGTTCAGTGTATTAATCACAAGAACAACCTTGATGTATTTATGTTGAAATTTATTTTCAGGTCAAAAGGTAACATTGAGTGCAGAAGAAATGGCAGATTTTTACAAGGACTTTTTAAGTAAAAATTTTAAAAAGCACATGTGTTATAACAGGTAGGTGTGGCTCTTCCTGTGGAGTAATACACATAATTCATCTAAGTGAAAGGGACACCATCAACTTAGATCGCTCTTCTGTCTGAAACTTTTTGTCTGCTGCTGTTAGAAGTAGTACCTAAGGTGGTTATTGCTGAAAGAGATTAGGAAAAAAAAATACATTTTTCTCTTAAATTTGTTAACTTTGCATGTGACAGAACTTCATGTATAGTCACTTTGAGCATTTCCACTATTCATAGTTAGATCCAGCTCCCCTGGAAATTAATCAGTCTCTCCATGGACTTAGATGGGAGCTAAATCAGCCCTCAGTCAGTTTCCCTTTTTATTGTATGGGTCTTTCACCCAACAATGGGAGAAAAAAATTACAATAGGGAAATGTGATTATAAAACCAGTTAACTTTTGAAAAAATGAGTAGACTTCTAGTTGACTGTGTCCCTTTTAAACATTGAATTAAGCAGTGACAATCTGTGAATGAAAATAGAAAACTTTGCCATGTAAACTAAATATTTAGCATTTGTACTTATTCTTGTTTTTTATTTTTGACCACTTTTACCTATAAGCTTACCAAACTCAAATTGATTAGTTTTGTTTTGTAGGGTGAGGTACTTGAAGTTGTATGGGTTTTTCTTTGCTGTATGTGAACCCAATCCAAGATCACTCCTGAGAGAGATACTTAGCATCTTTACTCTTGCATGCAGCATCTTTCTCCTCTGTTGTGCTGAACAGTATTGGACCCAAAAGTGTTAAGGTGCTACTAGAACTAGTGTTTTTTCTGCTACAACATTCTAATCTTTAATATTACACATTTACTATGAATTGTGGTTTGGAGTTGTGTACAGTAACTTTTACCATAAGAACCATTTAAAAAAAATTTCTTAATGTTCATTAATAGAAAACCACAAAACAATAGCCTTAAAACACTGACACTCAGAAATGCTGTGGTTATTTTGAATAAGATGGCTACAGATGTAGCAAATGCATTGCCTGGTGCTTGGGAAAGCAGACCTTGCTGCTCCCTGAATTGGCCATCAGAAGACTCACTGTAGTGAACTGTGGCTAATATTCCACCTATCAGGTAAGAGTTCAGAATCTCTTCCTGAATTAGTCCTTGTTGCTATGCTGCAATCAGCTCAGCCGGCTAGAATTACATCATTTTAATTATAAAGTGTAATTGTACAGCCCTGAAGATAGCAGTGCTTATTATATGCATTCTGATTTCTGAGGGCCTAGCTTGTAGAATCTGTTGTTCATGCATTCAGTTGTACACTCTGAGCATTGCCAGCTGGACTGGGAGTTGTGGCTGCAGTAGTGTTGAAATTTGAAAATTCATTATGCTTTTTAGTGCAGTTTAAAAATTAACTGATACTATGACTGCATTGGCTCCATGAATATGCATTTAGGAATAGTTATACTGAAAACACTAATTAGTTTTAAAAACTGGAGTAAAAGTGTAAGCAAAGGAAATAAACAGAAAATGAGATCGAAGCATATATATAATTCTCATTGTGGAAGTAAAGGGGAAAGAGAAACCATTACAATATTATTAGTGTGACCTGTTGATTGTGCTAACAGTGCTAAGCCTGTTTTGACCAGATCCTGCAGTGCAGTGTTTTGTGAAATAGACAGATGCCCACTGGGAATTAGAAAGAGATTTCAAATCCTTACCCTTCTCACAAATGAAAGTATGTTTTGTTATGAGTTATCAAGAGGTGAAATACTAGTGCAGACTGTTTTACCCAGACCCTGAATTACTTAAAGGCATGTTTCCCCCCTCTCCCCCACCAAAAGAATGGTTAAAGGAATAGATATTATTTTTTAAAGACCATGAACTTTGCAAGGCATAATACTGGCTGAATAAAATATATATTGCATTTGTCATAATGGATCAGATAATTTGACCTTTCAAGATTGACTTGTTTTTGCGTTTGGCAGTGGTCAACTCTGCCCATCCCAATGCATGCATATACACATACACCTGGCTAATAGTACAGTGCTGTATAAGAAGGAAATTTCTCCCTGAATGCTTGATGATCAGCTTTCCCTCTGAACCATGATACTTGATTGCCCTTATCTTAACTTGCATAAGTTCAAATGTAATTGGTATAATTGGCCATAAAACTATTCAACCCTTCTAACTCTAGTAGAGTATTAAACTGGGTGCCTGCAGCCATGCATTCCATAGACTGATTACACAATGTGTGACTTCTTTTTAACCATATACTTAATAGTAATACTGACAAATTTTCATAGGCAAATTAGCCCTAATTAGACAGGGGAAGCAATGCTGTGAGGAAAGAAAAGGTAGGTCATAACTGAATTGTTGTGTCAATGTCTCTAGAACAGCTAATGCAATTTACCTCTTTCTTTCCCCCCCACCCCCTCTGTTTTTTCTTCTTGTACTGATTGTTTTTCTGGTGCTGGAATCTAGAGAATGGTACAAACGTAATTTTACTATCACATTCCTCATGGGACAAGTGGCCTTTGAGAGGGCTTGGAGTAGGCTTGGCTGGAAAAAGACAAAAGTTGGAAATTAACGCTCACCACGTCATATAGAATACTACAACAACACAGTAAAGCCTGTTGGAGTGACACACTGTCTGTGGTCACATTCAGACTCTGAATTACTGCCACCGCAACTACTGTTTACTTTGTATATCAGGCCACATGAATGAAAATAGCTGCCGATCTTGACTTTTGAATGTTCCAGTGTAACATGGTAATGCAAAGTATGCCCAGCCAAAAGCTATATTGGCAATTTACCAACAGTCTAAGGGCGACACATAAATTTACACAAAATGGAACAGATTGCAGCCACCCTCATCTTTAATCTGGCGGTGCAGCCCATAGAGACTATATGATCCAACATACCATACTTCTATCTTGTTCCGCATCCTGTAGTTTCCATGGGCCATATCAGTGTATAAAAGATGGAAGTGGCCATGGTCTGCACTGACTACATGGGCTACAATTTGCCACCCTGGTATAATCATCGTAGAGGTAAGTGCAGTTTGATTATACAATGATTAAATTTAACTTAGATTTTTAAACACATTCTTACTTAAAAGGGATTCTGATTACTCTAAATAACACTTAAAATATTATATAAATTTAATACCCTTATAAATGACCAAAACAACCAAATCTTCTTAATTGATCTATTCTTGTGAAAACAAACTTGTTGACTAAGTGATTTGTCTCAGCTGTCAGAGCTCAGATGAATACATTTAAGATTTTTTAGTTGACAGTCATTTAGCAGCTATGATAGAAAGGGAGTTGAATACAGAGGGTGAAGTGTTAGTAAATGCCAATTCATGCCTGTTAATTACCCTGAAAACACTTGCTGCTCTCACCAGGTTCCTTGAGCACCCAAAAGTCCTGCTAGCATCAGAGGGATTTGGGTGCTCAAGGAATGCTGTCTCATTGGTCAGGTGTGCTATTTAAACTAATTCTTGCAATTTAATTGTACCATTTATGTATTATTTAAAAGAAATGACCTTCTACTGAGGGTGTTTCCTGCCCATTACTGAAGTTGAACAGATGTGTCGTTTGCTTTGGTACCTGATAAGTGGATTCTGCTGAATGGAATGTGTATGGACAAATGTAAATGTTTGAATTCCAGGAGTGATATTTTTGATACAATAGTAAAGAGCAGTAGAACTGCAAATATTTGATGGAAAACAATATGATTCATACTTGGATTTGAAAAAATCCACAGCAGATATATGAAGTTCTCAGAGCTAGCCAAACTTGTTACCATTCTCACCCTTCCAAGAGATCCCCAGTGGTAGGCACCACCTCCTCCCAGTTGTTTGGCGCTCAATCACATGGCCACTGCATGCTTGACCAATTGCTTGGGATCAGCAGGGGTAGCAATCCTCTGCAGGTAGCCCATATCTCTATTAAAATCAACCAAATATGCAGCCAAAATATATTTCCTCAAAACTCTAGGTGGGAATGATCACCAACACAATATTTCCTTCACATACATGTGTGTACACACACCCTCCAGCCCTGCAAAAGTTACTTTGTGAAAACAGCGTATTTGGAGTTCTGCAGGTTAAGGGATGGGTCCGGGGAATGAGGGGGCATGGCCAAGGGACATCATCTGCTAGCATTTATTTTCATGTTGTCATACCCCCTCAAAGAAGGTGTAAAAGCCGAGGCTTAATGTTTCAGCCCTCTAGACATGTTTTGAGATCCACAGAATAATATTGCAGTACTCGGGAATCCATGAATTTGGAAGTCACAGCCCATGCAAGTAAATTATTAAACATGCAGCTTTTCTTTATCTTTCTGTAAAGATTTTTCACATAAATCCCATGTGTGGTTCCTGCATTGACCCACTAATGGCCCCATAATCTGGTCTACTTATGTCAAGGCACCCACATAATGACTTAATGGTCTGTTGGCTAAATAATGGTCTGGCTAAATAATCTGTTAATTTTCAAGTTGTGACTATGAGCCCTGATACATATTTCAGTAATATTGTGATCTGACTTAAATCCATAAGAGAAAGTTTTGCATGTAAATCTAAATACCCAGGTAAACTCTCCTGCTTTGGATTTTTTTTTCTGTCAACACAAAAGCTGTGTCGACCTGGGTTTTGATCATTCTTTGCTCTTTCTATCTTTTAATACCAATGTAATACTGCTATCTTTCCTTGGACAAAATGGTTATGAAAGTTACATATTACATAGTAGTTTAAGCTTGGAATTGGCCCTGCTGTATATTTATTACAATATTTTGTTTGAAATGTCTTATCCTTTTCAGAATATTGTTTTTATCTTGAAATAAAGCATTAGACACGTTATGTAGAATACTCAATCTTTTCATGAACTCATAGTTGCAGTAGATTTTTTTTCTACAATCCAGGTTAGGGTAGCCTTTACATTTTCTTGAATGTCAAAGAACCCAGTGCTTAAAAAAAACAAGCACAGCCCTAATAAAAGGAGTTCGTTCACATTTAGCAGAGTGGGGGAATCAACACTCAGGTTCAAAATCAAAGTACAAGCCTGGTAGAGAATTACTTTAGAGTAGCAGACACCGCTTACCCTTTCCCATCCTAAACTGGGACAAATAGATGTGGACTGTGCATGAATCTGCTGGCCTCTTGGCTGATTTGTCCATATTTACCTCTCTCCTTTGCTTTATGGAGAAATGTCAGTCTCATCTGGCAACTGCAATAAGGAACTATATGGGATATCTATAATTTTGGGGTCCGTCATTACTACTGCATTGGCCCCTAATGCATCCATGTAGTGGGATTAGGATTGAGTCTAAGATGCTTACAAGGCAAAGTTTTCCAGCTGTACTTCAGCTTTTCCATTGATCTCTTGCTCAACAATAGTTGGTAGGTTAGATATACTGTCCATACTGGCGGGGAGAGAGACACCACTCGTGGGATTTCTTGGTGACTTCAACAGGACTGCTCTCATACATAAGCTTAACTTTAAGCAGGCAAGTGTTTGCAAGATTGGTGCGTTAGACATTTCACCTTTCCCTGTTCACCACTGTTGGTTTGATCAGCTGAGATGCTTTTGCTTACAGTCCTTTCTGAGAGTGAGAAACCAAGGTCAGTATTTTCAAAGGTGGCTACTAATCTTGAGTGCCTCCGTTTTTTGGGAGTGGGCTCACATCCTGAAACACTTTGATTCGTTCTTTCAAAGGTGAAGAGTATCTGCTGTTCTCTGTGACTAAAGTGGAGCTGCCAGCTGTGCAGCACTTCTGAAAATCAGGCCCAACCTGTCTCAAGTGAGTCATCTAAAGTCAGTGCCAACTTTGAAAATGCTCCTAGTCACTTTCAGTGAGACAGGCCCACTTTTAGAACTCCCTCTCTAGCTCACCAGAGCCTGATCTTACTGAGCATTTTTTTTTTTAAATGATGGACATAGGAAGTAGGTGATGGAAGCTAAAGTCCCATTCCTGCAATAAGCTCCACATGGGCAGACCCTCTACACACATGTGCAACTCTATTTCCTTCAGTAATGGTGGAGGGATCTGTTTGTATGGATCTCATAGCAAATAGCCTAAGGCCTCAATCCTGCAAAGTGCAAGATATTAATTCAGAATATCCAAAAAAGCTAGTGTGAAAAGATGTTAAAAATAATGCTTGTAAAATTTTCTCATTAATTTATGGAGACAGTGTTGTGAGCAAACAGAGGCCGTATCATTTTGCCAGCATTACATTTATTGGGGGGTTTTTCTTCAGGCAAGGCACAGTTATGATACCTGCTGTGTTAAGATTTATCAGTAATATCCGCTGTGCATCAAATCTAAAAAAGAATATGGCGCTTCCATTGGCTGTTGAAAATAAAATTCTTGTGTCTATAAAGAACTATTATAACAGAAGCTGGTGGAAAGATCAGAGCAACTTCTCTGTGCACCAGCTCTCACTATGCGGGGGGGGGAGAAATGCAGAGGAGCTATTTTACCAACTAAGTATTAAATTAATCCTATTGAAATAGAATACATTTCACATAGCATCATGTACTGTTTAATCTGTCTCTCCTTTGCAAGGATCTAATACAGCAACATTTTGGTAATATTCAAATGGTTAATAATTTAGGTGATTTATACTGTGTTGGGAAATGGTTATGTTCAGCAGTCTTTGTGTTTCCTGCTATTTGCTATACTTCTCTCTAGTGAGACATATATTTCAGTAGAATATAAGAGGATGTATCAAAAAGGAATGAGAAGGGAGATTAAAACAAGGAGTCTGGTGGCACCTTAAAGACTAACATTTATTTGGGCATAAGCTTTCCTGGGTGAAACACCACTTCTTCAGATGCATGGAGTTTCACCCACAAAAGCTTAAGCCCAAATAAATCCGTTTAGCCTTTAAGGTGCCACCAGACTCCTTGCTTGTCTGTATCCACAAAAACAACACGGCTACCCCCTGATAAGGGAGATTAAAGGCTCCTTTGTAGGGCTTGCTGTGATTGTAGCTCCTTTGTGATTAATAGAGAAAATTTATAAATCTCAAAATAATTTTATCCAAGGAAAGCTTGAAATAAAACTCCCCAGAAATCTAGTAGGAGAGTAATGTCAGCTCCAATTGTGATATTTTTTAAGTTTCTATGAAAATTTTAAGTGCCCCACCAAAAAATCACTAGCTCAAAAGTCAGAGTTGTCATATGTAAGCTAGCACTTTTGGCTCATATGTTTCATAAACTCGTCATTTTAGGAGGGACTGCACTTCAGCCAGTTTTTAGCTTCACAGGTCTACTGCTAAGCAACAAAGAATGTCCCTTAGGACAACCAGACTTAGGCTCCTGGCAAACTGCAAAAGAAAGCCTCATTTAGGCTAACAACCACATTTTTGCATGAAGCCAGGTAAATTGAAACTTAACTGCAAGATGGAATATTGTATGGTGGGAGCTGTAGTCTATATCTCTACAGTAAAGATACCAGTACCAGTGGGCCACTAATCTACTAGTTCTCCAAGAGTAGCCCTGAGCTCTGGGAACCTGAATTCTCAGAACAGAAATAAATGTTAGTTTTCCATATTTGTTTTAAAATCATTTTCTCATACAGTGTGTTGAATTTTAAATACAATACAATTCAGACTGCAATTAATAAGTTATTTATGCAAATCAAATAACCTCTTTGTGCCTCAATTTTATGTATGTTAATAGGGTTAATTCTCCCAAGTGTTGTGTGGCTTAGCAGATTGACATACTCAAAGGAGAGATGCTGTAGAAGTGTAAACAGTACTAGTGGCTAGAAATAATGAACATAAACAGAATCATTTCTCTCTAAATATGATTAATATTTCAGTGCACTAGTACTTCTGAGACTCCAGGCCCCCTCTTAAAACATGTTGTACAAATACATATTAAAACATGGGCTCTTCCCCAAACAGCATATAATCTGATTTGCCTTACTGGATCACAATATAGGTCCATTTAGTCCAGTATTCTGCCTCTCTGGATATAGGAAATGTACCATGATCTTCCTGTGAGACACACAGGTGCTCATCCTCAGATCTGGCCAAGTTGTGTTCAGCACAGGGCCTTGGATGGAAAGGGGACAGTAAGGATGGTGGTATGCCATCTTTTGCACTCCCTGATCCCTAGGATTCCCAGGGGCCACTTTAGCCCCCAGCATAAATTAGAGAAACCCTGAGGGCTACTGTTCAAAGAACCCTATACCAGCCAGGGATCACTGGAGCGCAGCAGTGCTCTGTCCATGCCTCTTCCTCCAGAGAAACTTCTGACCTATCCCTGTGCTAGGGATGGCTGGGAGGAGGAAGTGGCATAGAATTGGCTGTATGTTACCCAGGGATTTCTCTATCCCAGGAAAATCCTCAGATGCCCCATGAAGGAGCTTTACAGACCCTATGTCGTCAAATTCTAGGCATAACTAGACCTAAGACAGACCTCATTTCTCAGTGGGCATGACTGGGAAAGTGAATGGAAGATTAAGTTGTAAATAAGGGTGCAATGCCTTAGGCTAAAGTAAAGGAGTACTTGTGGCACCTTAGAGACTAACCAATTTATTTGAGCATAAGCTTTCGTGAGCTACAGCTCACTTCATCGGATGCATACTGTGGAAACTGCAGAAGACATTATATACACAGAGACCATGAAACAATACCTCCTCCCACCCCACTCTCCTGCTGGTAATAGCTTATCTAAAGTGAAAAGAAAAGGAGTACTTGTGGCACCTTAGAGACTAACCAATTTATTTGAGCATGAGCTTTCGTGAGCTACAGCTCACTTCATCGGATGCTGTAGCTCACGAAAGCTCATGCTCAAATAAATTGGTTAGTCTCTAAGGTGCCACAAGTACTCCTTTTCTTTTTGCAAAGACAGAGTAACACGGCTGTTACTCTGAAACTTATCTAAAGTGATCACTCTCCTTACAATGTGTATGATGATCAAGGTGGGCCATTTCCAGCATAAATCCAAGTTTAACCAGAACGTCTAGGGGGCGGGGGGTAAGGACAAAGTCACAAAGTTCAGCCACCAGGTGAGCCGTGACATTATCGGGGATAGTGTTCTTGACGGCTTGTAGTCCATCTTTGTGTGGAATGTTGGTGTAGAGGCTTCTACATCCATAGTGGCCAGGATGGTGTTATCAGGAAGATCACCGATGGATTGTAGTTTCCTCAGGAAGTCAGTGGTGTCTCGAAGGTAGCTGGGAGTGCTGGTAGCATAGGGCCTGAGGAGGGAGTCTACATAGCCAGACAATCCTGCTGTCAGGGTGCCAATGCCCGAGATGATGGGGTGTCCAGGATTTCCAGGTTTATGGATCTTAGGTAGTAGATAGAATATCCCAGGTTGGGGTTCCAGGGGTGTGTGTGCGCGGATTTGATCTTGTGCTTTTTCAGGAAGTTTCTTGAGCAAATGCTGTAGTTGCTTTTGGTAACTCTCAGTGGGATCATAGGGTAATGGCTTGTAGAAAGTGGTGTTGGAGAGCTGCTGAGCAGCCTCTTGTTCATATTCCGACCTATTCATGATGACAACAGCACCTCCTTTGTCAGCCTTTTTGACTATGATGTCAGAGTTGTTTCTGAGGCTGTGGATGGCATTGTGTTCTGCACGGCTGAGGTTATGGGGCAAGTGATGCTGCTTTTCCACAATTTCAGCCCGTGCACGTCGGCGGAAGCACTCTATGTAGAAGTCTGTGACTTTGTCCTTACCCATAACTATTTTACATTTGGGGACAATGTATACCTTCAGATCAGCGGCACTGCTATGGGTACCCGCATGGCCCCACAGTATGCCAACATTTTTATGGCTGATTTAGAACAACGCTTCCTCAGCTCTCATCCCCTAACGCCCCTACTCTACTTGCGCTATATTGATGGCATCTTCTTCATCTGGACCCATGGAAAAGAAGCCCTTGAGGAATTCCACCATGATTTCAACAATTTCCATCCCACCATCAACCTCAGCCTGGTCCGGTCCACACAAGAGATCCACTTCCTGGACACTACAGTGCTAATAAACAATGGTCACATAAGCACCACCCTATACCGGAAACCTACTGACCGCTATCCTACCTACGTGCCTCCAGCTTTCACCCTGACCACACCACACGATCCATCGTCTACAGCCAAGCTCTGCGATACAACCGCATTTGCTCCAACCCCTCAGACAGAGACAAACACCTACAAGATCTCTATCAAGCATTCTTACAACTACAATACCCACCTGCAGAAGTGAAGAAACAGATTGATAGAGCCAGAAGAGTTCCCAGAAGTCACCTACTACAGGACAGGCCTAACAAAGAAAATAACAGAACGCCATTAGCCGTCACCTTCAGCCCCCAACTAAAACCCCTCCAACGCATTATTAAGGATCTACAACCTATCCTGAAGGATGACCCAACACACTCTCAAATCTTGGGAGACAGGCCAGTCCTTGCCTACAGACAGCCCCCCAACCTGAAGCAAATACTCACCAACAACCACATACCACACAACAGAACCACTAACCCAGGAACCTATCCTTGCAACAAAGCCCGTTGCCAACTGTGCCCACGTATCTATTCAGGGGACACCATCACAGGGCCTAATAACATCAGCCACACTATCAGAGGCTCGTTCACCTGCACATCCACCAATGTGATATATGCCATCATGTGCCAGCAATGCCCCTCTGCCATGTACATTGGTCAAACTGGACAGTCTCTACGTAAAAGAATAAATGGACACAAATCATATGTCAAGAATTATTACATTCATAAACCAGTCGGAGAACACTTCAATCTCTCTGGTCACGTGATTACAGACATGAAGGTCGCTATCTTAAAACAAAAAAACTTCAAATCCAGACTCCAGCGAGAAACTGCTGAATTGGAATTCATTTGCAAATTGGATACTATTAATTTAGGCTTAAATAGAGACTGGGAGTGGCTATTTCCCCTTGTTTTTTCCTACTCCCCCCCCCCCCACCCCCCCGACGTTCTGGTTAAACTTGGATTTATGCTGGAAATGGCTCACCTTGATTATCATGCACATTGTAGGGAGAGTGGTCACTTTGGATGAACTATTACCAGCAGGAGAGTGGGGTGGGAGGAGGTATTGTTTCATGGTCTCTGTGTATATAATGTCTTCTGCAGTTTCCACAGTATGCATCCGATGAAGTGAGCTATAGCTCACGAAAGCTTATGCTCAAATAAATTGGTTAGTCTCTAAGGTGCCACAAGTCCTCCTTTTCTTTTTGCGAATACAGACTAACACGGCTGTTACTCTGAAACCTGTCCTTAGGCTAAAGTCATTCCAGCTGAGATAGGCAGGAACATGCTGGTACTAGGGACAATGGACAAGATAAACCTGGAATGTAGAGATCAAGTGATACATTACAGCATTCTTTATCCATGTAACTGGTTCTTGAAAAGTAACCAAGCCAGGCATGAACCACATGATGCAAAGTATAGCCAGGAATGCAGGTTTTAATAAAGATGCTTTTACGAAAAAATCCAAGTAACTTTGGATTTGCACTGTACCCTGCATCTATCCTCTGCGTTTGGGCCTGGCCTGGCCTGCTTGTGCATAGTGTTGTTGTATGCTAGTTAAAGGTACCTGAGTGACAAATTCCAGAATCAAACTGAGTGGAAGAGGGACTTGGGGATCCCAACATACAGCAGCACAAAGGGGATGTATCACAAAACTGGCATTTAATAATCTAATATTCCAGTATTTATGAAAGGGACTAAAGAACAATTAATTTCAACCCAATAAATGGATCATACATGTTATGTCATAAGAAAGGATGTTTATTGTATAAGCAGTAATAAAAATGCCATCTATTTAAAAAGTCTTCCACACTGAGGGGCAAATCCTCCATTGTGGAACAATGAGAATTTACACTAGCTGAGGCTTTGCTTCAGATTTGTATTTTCTCTGTTAAAGTCTTTGAAGTATACTATTAGAGATGAAACATTAGGATTATTAATTGCATCTCATTGTTAAAGCACTTGGTTGAAAGGCTTTAAATATGCTATTGAGATAAAGGCCTCTCCCTGAACGAGTTGTCAAATGAAGATCGTTATGTAATGCACATTGTCCATTTTAGAACATTTTAAGAGGAGATTTTCTTAGTTACTGTTCTAGGATTATTTGAATAATTTGTCTGATTTGTGTGCGTATATATCAAAAAGCACAAGCTTTAGGGCCAGTAACATCAAAAGACAAAGTTAATGAAATAGCTGTCTAACTTTAATGCAATTAGGGATCACATTTTAGGTGTGCTAGTCACAAGATGGATAGCATGATACAACATAAAATCAACATAAAATTTTCTCTGGAGATCTAAAGGCAAGATCAAACTCTGCATTGTCCACACCGATAACTCTTGATGCCACCAATATTTATGTAAGAAACTGTTTCAACTGTCCAAACTATCTGGGAGTGAAGAAAAGATGAAAGGGGAGCACAACTCCAAAGGATATTTAAGAAATGAGGCAGGCACCTCTCCCCAATATTAAGCAAAATCATATCTGCCCTCAACACCAACCTTTGAAAAGCTTCCAATTTCCTAAGGCATAAAATTATAACCAGAACAAAACCCCAAATTGGCTATGATATGAAGGGCTTGGGTGACCTAGCTGTAAATAGGCACAAGTGTGGGTTCCACGCCAGGGGAGAAGTCAAAAGAAAACACCTCACCCAACTTCCAGTTTTGTCATGGGATGTTTTAGAGCATCCTGAATTGAGGAAAGCTCTTACAAATTACAGGTTTCAGAGTGGTAGCCGTTTTGTATCAGCAAAAACAACGAGGAGTCCTTGTGGCACCTTAGAGACTAACAAATTTATTTGGGCATAAGCTTTCGTGGGCTAGAACCCACTTCATCAGATGCATGGAGTGGAAAATAAAGTAGCAGGTATATATACATAGTATGTGAAAAGATGGGAGTTGCCTTACCAAGGGGGGCGGGGTCAGTCTCACGAGAAACTCTTAGAGCTTAGTTCCTCACCTGCCATGCTCCAATACTCCTCTATGCTTAGTTCATCTATCTCCCTCATTTTAGGATTCTGTAGCTTGTGTGGATTACACCAACCTGGAGTAACTCTCCTAGGGGTGGATGACATCCACTACTCCAGCCAACTGAGTTGTTTGTGTGTTTTAATTACATTTCCAGCAGTGAGAGAGCTTTTCTCCTTCCCCGGTGATTTGTCTGCTACAGCTACAGGAAGCGCCGGGAGCATCTGTCAGATCTCAAAAGACTTACTGAGCATGCTCAATAATTCCCCAAAAATTATTGCTATAAATCTGGTTGATGTTTGTATATGGCAGTTGGGCTGGGAGGAATCAACAACTCTGCTCTTGGGAGAGGTTGGCTGTAGAATAGCTATCAGATAAAGGATACTAGCTTTCTTAGCACAGGAAGTTTTCTCTTGAAGTCTGGGAGGTTTTGCATTGTTTCTGTAAAACCAGCAGTCACAGAGGATTATTGTTTGCCGGCTTGAGCCCATAATAAGCACAGTCATTACCCAACAGCTAGTCAGCACCCTGCACTTCATTTATCATATAATTAACAATTACATTCTAATTTTTAGTTCCATTATACACTTCTGTGGAAATTAGAACAGCAATTACACGTATTTACAGCATGAACTTCTTAAAAGTCCCATATATTACATTTCATAAACAAAAAGGAAGAAAGTAAATCAAATTAAATAGTAGTGCCCAGAACACTGAATTCTAATCCTGGATTAGCTCATGGTCCCAATTTAGAGAAGAAGGGGAAAAAAAAAGAGAGAGAAATGTGTAAAGAGAGAGAAAGATCCTCTCTTTATGGATATAAATGTATATGTTCCTCCATCAGTAATGAATTCCAAACCTCACGGTCACATTTTCACAATTACATCGTAAAACACAAGGGGGGGGATGTTAAATTGCTGCACATAAAGAGGTCCTTTGTTGGTAGATTTGTGGTCAATGTTGTACAGTAATGAAGGTGAGAAACCATTATTCTTCAGCCTGGTTTTTGAACCATGAGAGTTTTCAGACATATGGTCGTGGTGTACTTTTGTGGCCCTGCAGCACATATTAATAGCTGTAACATGATGTATGCACAGCACATTTCACTTTCATTATTAATGAATATTTCTTTCTTTTGTTCCCAATATCCACTTAGAACACATTAAGGCACGTTTTGGTTTTCTAAAATATAATTACAGTTACAATGTTATTTCAATAATGCTGATTCTGTAGATGTTTTAGAAGAGAACGTAACAAAACCAGAGATCAAGGGGACAGACTAAGGTTTTTACCTTTAATTATTTGTCCTATGGAAAAAGATCTGTGCCTCAAAGTGTCAGTGATGTTGCATCATGATGCAGTGACCCACATGTTGATAGTGTAACTGCCTCTTCCCCAGTGAGTTTCAGAATAACTTATGTTAATTAAGCCTATCCTTTATGGTGTGAGGAAAACTTTCAGAATGTGACCTGACACGATCCTGTGGGCCTGAGTCTGCCAACAAATTAAGGGTGAGATTCCCCCTCCCACCCCAACTCCAGCTCTCTTACACTGGGTAATGGGGCAAGAGTAGCATAAAGTGACCCCCAAAGCCCTATATCTGGGTGGGAAAGGATTCCACTGGTGGAGGAACTGAGGTGGACAGCTGCAAGGCTGTCTTCTGAAGACGCCCCCCCCCACGCCCTGGCATAGGGGGCATACAAAGGGTGGGGTGGCACTGCAACACTGTGGTGATTCTGGCCACTCTTTCATTATTTAAGTACAGCAGAATAGCTCCAACAGGAGAGAGACTGAACCCTCACATCAAAATATCCCATAGCTCAGAGGTCAAATCCTTTCTCCTCTTCTAGCAAAGAGGGCAGAATTTAACATGGGTCTCCCACGTCCCAGCTGAACGCTCCAACCCAGAGCCACCCACCCTTATTACACAGTAGGGCCACATAAACCTGAGCACAACCTTGTGTGGGCCAAACAGATTATATATTAAGATTAAAAGTCACCTGTACTGGTTTATTTTTTAATTTCAGCTTGTTTCCAGGGGCAGCAGGTTTGTATAATTTTTGGTGGTGCCCAGAACTGGTCCAAATCCTGCCCCCATCCTTGTAAGCTGATATATATATTTTTAAATAATGTAAAAATGTGAGGGCTCTGGGGTGGGGCTGGGGATGAGGGGCTTGGGCAGAGGATTGAGGTGTGGGGGTGAGGGTTGCGGGGTGGGGCCGGGGATGAGGGGTTCACAGTGCAGGGGGGGGCTCAGAGCTGGGGCAGAGGGTTGAGGTGCGGGGGGGTGAGGGCTTTGGCTGTGGGTGCGGGCTCTGAGGTGGGGCAGGGCCAGGGATGAGGAGTTTGGGGTGCAGGCAGGCTACCCCCAGCTGGGGCCAGAGAGGACTCCCCCCAGCCCTCCTCCGGTCAGCAGCAGTGAGCTCCAGGGGAGGGGGCCCTCCTCCTCCTCCTCCTCCTCCCACTAGCACACTCACCTCACACCACTGTCACTGCACGTTCTACTAGGGCCCCTCTCAGGTCCAGGAAGCCCCCTCGCCTCCCCTGTGGTGGGTGTGGGGATGGGGGCTGCCATCATGTGTGTGCCTCCTCCTGCTGTTGCCCCTCATTGTAGCCTAACTGGGGGTGGGAGATGGGGCTACCCCTTGCCCAGCATAGGGCAGGAGCGGTGACTGTGGGTGCGGGGGGTCCCCTCTGCTGATGGAGGGTCCTGCCGGAAAAGGGAAGGGTCCGTCTGTTTGAGGCGAAAGGGCAGGGGCAGCCTGCCCTGGCACTAGTGGTTGGGGGGTGCTGGGACCCTGGGGCAGCAGTTGATGCCGGGAGCCAGCAGAGCCTGGCACCTGCCCGCTGCCCAGGGCATAGGCAGGGACGCTTGGGGGAGGCATGCAAGGGTGGCAGGCAGGGCCGGGGAGAGACCTGTCCCGGAACTTGTTCCCATTTTTCTGTGGGAGTGTATCCCTATATATATATGTCATAAGCTTTTCCCCTTTTTGCTAGAAACTTTGGCTTCAGGGATGTTTCTCTTTTGTGCCTTACCACTACTAGAACTGAAATGGAATCCAACTGCACATACTTCTTGTGTTCTAGCTGCTATAGCTCTCATTCTTTTAAAGGAAAACGCCTCTTTTCATTAAAAATAAACAAATTTCAGAATTTATTTAGCTTTCACTTTAAAAACAATAAAATTGTACTATGTTTTTTCACATCAATATGTAAATCATGTTTTCTTTTGGAAGCTACCACTTTCTGTGACGGAGAAACAGTTGTTTCTCTAATCTCTTTCTCTTCCCACTACATAATACCCCACAGAATTCCTTTCCCTCAACACGGCATTAGTAAATAGATCCCTTGGTTTATACCATTAATTTCCAGGAGGTAGAAAGCTATGCTATGGAAGTGGTTTGAGAAAGGGAGAGGAAAAGTGAGGAATCTGGATACTTGCCAAGAACAAAAAGGATGGTGTTGTAAGAAAGGAGTTCGCAAGGAAAACCTGCAATTCTTGTGAGTTATATCAGAGCAAGGTTTTATTTATTCTGTATTGGGCGGTGGTTCTCAGCCAGGTGTACGTGTACCCTTGGGGATACACAGAGGTCTTCCAGAGGGTACATCAACTCATCTATAGATTTGCCTAGTTTTACAACACACTGCATGAAAAGCACTAGCAAAGTCAGTACAAACTAAAATTTTATATAGATAATGCTTTGTTTGTACGATACACTGAAATGTAAGTACAATATTTATATCCCAATTGATTTATTTTATAATTATATGGTAAAAATGAGAAAGTCAGCAATTTTTCAGTAATAGAGTAGTGTGACACCTTTTTGTATTTTTATGTCTGAATTTGTAAGCAAGAAGTTTTTAAGTGAGGTGTAACTTGTGGGTACACAAGACAAATCATACTCCTGAAAGGGGTACAGTAGTCTGGAAAGGTTGAGAGCCACTGGTATTGGGTATGTGTGGGTTTTCTTTTTCTTTTTTCTAAAGCTGTTCATGGTTTCATGAGCAGCTATGCTTAACTTGTGGGTTTTTTTTGTTTGTTTGCTCTTATTAAAAAGGCTGCTGTCTGCCATTGTTCTCAATGGGATGGAAGTTAGTCTGCCATCAGTAAAGATGGCATCCTGTGTTCGATGAGTTAGAAATTTATCAAGGTGCAAGGAAGAGAAAATAATTTAATGGAGTAGGATGGGGACTAGATTTTTAAATCAAAAGATATCCCACCTTTTGGGGTGGATGGGGTATGATAGGTACCACATTCTGCACCCTTGGGATGAATGGGGAAGAGACCCAGGAAAGTGAAAATGTAGGAGAATGAAAAAGGAAAAAATGACCCTGTGTCCCAGTGCTAATGGGCTAAGTGGAGTCCCATTCCATTTGGAGTTGGCTTCCTCTACAAACGTGAGTGTTTTAAATGCAATTTATTATTTGTAAGTCTTATTTTTTGGCCAATTCTTGTAACTAACTGTTTAAACACTCTGCATATATTCTAAACGCACTGTATAATTTTTGTTCTTGTCAATTACTATATGCATAGTAAAGATTACGGAATAAGCACACTAGCTATTATTGGCAAAGACTTTCTACAGCTACTTGTAATACTGAAAAAAAGAAAAAAGGGAGAGGGGAGAATTCACTTATATAGAAGACAGCTACGCTGACTTTAAGTGGAGCAGAATCAGGACCAATGTTATCTTTAATGAAACCTTAAGTAACGGGTTTCCTATGATATGTTCAGACATCTTGATTGTTCTGGCAGTGAATCAGACAGAAGTTTCCTGCCAGTCTAAATAGTTGTGGTTTTTTTTACTCCAGTGCCCCTGACCTCAGTGATACCAGTGTAATTCTGCCTGTAATAACTAGAAGACTATAATGTAATATATTCACAGAGAGATAGGGTTACGGTTTTTTACATGGAACTGTGAACTTTGCATTTTCTGACTCCTGAGTGCTTATCTGTGCATATTTACTGTTCTCCTAGCACAGACTTTGTTGTATAGAATATTTATTAAAGCTCTGTGAAATTGGCAAGAAATCATGATCAATAAAGTTGATAGCAGCATTAAACATTGCCAACTTAAGGCCTGATAAAGCAAAAGATATCAGACAGGCTGCTGATTCTGGCTTTTAGAGAACTAATGTTGCCTGGACACGTTTAAACAGCTGCTGCATTTCACTGATGGGTGAAGTTATTCCAGTATAATTCCGTACTGTAACCCATATTAATATGTTGAAGTCAGTTGGAATCTTTTGTGTGTACAGACTGCAGGATCAGGCTATGTTTATAAAACATTTTGTGAGAATATATATAAATTAGAAGATTACTTCTGAAAATCAAAATGGTATAAGTTAACAGAATGGGCTATTTTTCCCTCTGTATTTGATTCTCACTGGCATGAATATGAATTTCTCTGTGAATCAAAGACTGTTTATACCCCAGAGTGTCAGACAGGCTGAACTCTGAATTTCCTAGATTAGTTGGTTTTGTCACAGCTGTTGCTATTTAAACACAGGTTTTTTATTGGGTTGCTTGAACTGTTTGCTACCTTTCCACAAATAATTCATGTGTGAAACATGCACCTCAGATTGTGAGTTAAAGGCACAGATTTCTTTCTGGGAAGGGAGGGAGTTTTACACACCACATCCCCTCCTCCATCATCTCCATGGACCAAACTATCACATCCAGTGGGAAGTCTGCACAGAACCATAAGGTCCTCGCCTATCACTGTAATAGCTCTCCCCTCCACAAGGGTCTCTAGGCCACTTCACCCTAAAAGCACTGTTCTGTGCCCATGTTGTTCCTTAAGAGGACTTGGGAGAGCAAGCAAGGAAAGGATTTACTGCTCGTGAAACCAGAATTAATTCCTATATAAATGGTCATCCCACTAGGCCTTGGGGTATGTCTACACAGCAATAAAAACCCAGGGCTGGCCCATGTCAGCTGACTCGGGCTATAAATTTGGCTTAGATGTTTGAGCCGGGGCTCTGATACCCTCCAAGGAAGGAGGAGCCCAGGTTCCAGCCGAAGAACAACTGTCTACACCAGCAGTTCTCAGTCAGGGACTTGGGGCCTATTGGGGGGCTGCAAGTAGGTTTCATGGGGTCCGCCAAGCAGGGCCAATGTTAGACTCACTGGGGCCCAGGTCAGAAAGCTGAAGTGCTGCTATGCAAGGCTGAAGTCAGGGGCCCTGAGCCCTGCCACCTGGGGCAGAAGCCTCAGCCTCAGCAACTGAGCTTTGCAGGGCCCCCTGTGACACAGGGTGCCAGGCAATTGCCCTGTTTGCTGCTCTCTAACACTAGCCTTGGCTTTTATATGCAGAAAAACAGTTGTGGCACTGGTGGGCTGTGGAGTTTTTATACCTGGGGAGGGGCTCAGAAAGAAAACGATTGAGAATGCTGCTCTACACTGCAATTTTATAGCCCCGCAGTCTGAGCCCAGCTGGCCCAAGTCAGCTGACACCAGCCAGCAGCAGGTGTTTTATTGCAGTACAGAAATACTAAGCCCTGGTCTACACTACGGGGTTAGGTCGAATTTAGCTGCGTTAGGTCGATTTTAAAATGAATGCGTCTACACAACCAACCCCGTTCCGTCGACTTAAAGGGCTCTTAAAATCAACTTCTGTACTCCTCCCTGGTGAGGGGAGTAGTGCTGAAATCGACCTTGCTGTGTCGAAGTTGGGGTAGTGCAGATGCAATTTGACGGTATTGGTTTCCGGGAGCTATCCCAGAGTGCTCCAATGTGACCGCTCTGGACAGCACTTTGAACTCCGGTGCACTAGCCAGGTACACAGAAAAAGCCCCTGGAACTTTTGAATTTGATTTCCTGTTTGGTCAGCGTGGCGCGCTCGGCAGCTCAGGTGACCATGCAGTCCCCCCAGAATCGCAAACGAGCTCCAGCATGGACCGAAAGGGAGACACTGGATCTGATTGCTGTATGTGGAGAAGAATCTGTGCAGGCCAAACTCCGATCAAAAAGAAGAAAAGCTAATATATATGCCAAAATCACACAGGGCATGATGATGAGAGGCCACAACAGGGACACACAGCATTGCCACGTGAAAGTCAAGAAGCTCAGGTAAGCCTACTAAAAGACAAAGGAGGCAAACGGTCGCTCTGGGTAAGAACCCCATTCGTGCCGCTTCTGTGATCAGTTGCATAGCATTCTATGGGGCAACCCTACCACTACCCACCACTGTCCGTGGACACCTGCAAGGGAGGAGTCTCACACAACAGGGAGGAGGATTTTGTGGATGAGGAAGAAGATGATGAGGAGGAGGAAAATGCGCAGCAGGGAAGTGGTGAATCTGTTCTCCCCGGCAGCCAGGACCTTTTCATCACCCTGGAGCCAATACCCTTCCAAGGCGGGATCCCCGACCCTGAAGCTGGAGAAGGCCGCTCTGGTGAGTGCACATTTGTAACTACAGTACAGGGTTTAAAAGCAATAGTATTTAATGTTTGATTTGCCCTGAAGAATTGGGATGCATTCACGTCCAGTACAGCTACTGGAAAAGTCTGTTAACGTGTCTGGGGATGGAGAGGGAATCCTCCAGGGACATCTCCATGAAGCTCTCCTGGAGTTACTCTGAAAGCCTTTGAAGAAGGTTTCTGGCGAGGGCTGCCTTATTTCGTCCTCGACGGTAGGACACTACCACGCCAGGCCAGTAGCAAGTAGTCTGGAATCACTGCAGCACAAAGCATGGCAGCGAATGGTCCTGGGTTTTGGTCGCATTCAAGCAACATTCGGTCTTCATCTTTCTGTGTTAGCCTCAGGAGAGTGATATCATTTATGGTCACCTGATTGAAACAGGGGAATTTTTGTAAGGGAACAGTAAAAGGACCCCGTTCATGCTGGGTTGTTTGCGCTTGGCTAAAATGGATCATTCCGGAGAATAGCCATGCGGTGGGGGGAGGGGTGAAGGGATCATCCCAGAGAATAGCTATGTGGTGGGGTGGGGGGAGGTGTGTGCTGCAGCCCCTCCCTTTAAATGTGAAACCCAACTGGCATTGCTTGCTATGGGAAAGGATGGCGTTGCAATTTGAAAGCATTCCCACATGTTATGAAGGTGGAAGAAGCCAACCCCGTGTACCAAAAGGCTTACCATGGCTGCTTGGAAACCGAATTCTGTTGCCCAGCCGTCTGTGATGTGTCACCATACCGGCAGGCACTCAATATAAAAGGCAAAATACAACCTTGTACCTAAAGCACATGTGCTGTCTGCTGTGAATTGCTTGATTCACTGTGGAAGAGTCTCCCTTTTGTTCTCAGAAATGTATCATCTTAAATTTTACTCTCCCTTTTTATCTCCCCCCAGGTGCAAATGTTTCTATGCTCCCCCTATCATTTCCGTCCCTGAGGTTATCGCAGATTAGAAGGCAAAAAAAAACCCGCACTTGCGATGACATGTTTTCTGAGCTCATGCAGTCCTCCCGCACTGATAGGGCACAGCTTAATGCATGGAGGCAGTCAGTGGCAGAGGCCAGGAAAGCATTAAGTGAGCGCGAAGAGCAGAGGCAGGAGGCGATGCTGAGGCTAATGGGGGAGCAAACGGACATGATGAAGCATCTGTTGGAGCTGCAAGAAAGCCAACAAGAGCACAGACCCGCACTGCATCCATTGTATAACCGCCTGCCCTCTTCCCCAAGTTCCATATCCTCCTCATCCAGATGCCCAAGAACACGGGGAGGGGGGGAGGCTCTGGGCACCCAGCCACTCCACTCCAGAGGATGGCCCAAGCAATAGAAGGTTGTCATTCAAACAGTTTTGATTTGTAGTGTGGTTACAATAAGCAATGTGGTCTTGTCCTTCCCTCCTCCCGCACCTCACCCGACCGGGGCTACCTTGTCAGTTATCTCACTTTTTTTTTATTATTAATAAAGAAAGAATGCATGGTTTCAAAACATTAGTTACTTTATTTCCTTTGCCAGCTGTGATTGAAGGGGGGAGGGTGGTTGGCTTACAGGGAATTAAAATCAACAAAGGGGGTGGGTTTTCAGCAAGGAGAAACACACACAGCTGTCACACTGTAGCGTGGCCAGTCATGAAACTGGTTTTCAAAGCCTCTCTGATGCGCAGCATGCCTAGTTGTGCTCTTCTGATTGCTTTGGTGTCTGGCTACTCAAAATCTGCTGCCAGGCAATTTGCCTCAACCTCACACCCCACCACAAATGTCTCCCCCTTACTCTCACAGATATGGAGCACACAGCAATAACAATGGAAATGTTGGTTGCGCTGAGGTCTAACCTAGTCAGCAAACAGCGCCAGCGAGCTTTTAAACGTCCAAAGGTACATTCTACCACCATTCTGCACTTGCTCAGCCTATAGCTGAACTGCTCCTTACTACTGTCCAAGCTGCCTGTGTAGGGCTTCATGAGTCATGGGAGCCAGGGGTAGGCTGGGTCCCCAAGGATAACTATTGGCATTTCAACATACCCCAAAGATAATCTTCTGGTCTGGGAAGTAAATCCCTCCTTGCAACTGCTCAAACAGCCTGGAGTTCCTAAAGATGCGAGTGTCATGCACCTTTCCCAGCCATCCCACGTTGATGTCGGTGAAACGTCCCTTGTGATCCACCAGTGCTTGCAGCATCATTGAGAAGTACCCCTTGCGGTTTATATACTGGTTGGCAAGGTGGTCCGGTGCCAAGATAGCAATGTGTTCCGTCTATTAGGGAACCCCACTGCAGCAAAGCCATCCAGTATGACCTGCCCATTTCCCAGAGTCACTACCCTTGATAGCAGATCGTCAGTGACTGCATTGGCTACTTGGATCACAGCAGTCCCCACAGTAGACTTGCCCACTCCAAATTGATTCCCGACTGACCGGTAGCAGTCAGGTGTTGCAAGCTTCCACAGGGCTGTCGCCACTCACTTCTCAACTGTCAGGGCAGCTCTCATCTTGGTATTCCTGCGCTTCAGGGCGGGGGAAAGCAACTCATGAAGTTCAAGGAGAGTTGCCTTACGCATGCAAAAGTTTCGCAGCCACTGTGAATCATCCCATACCCGCAATACTATGCGGTCCCACCAGTCTGTGCTTGTTCGCTGGGCCCAAAATCGGCGTTCCATTGTATCAACCAGCCCCACTGCCACCAGGATGTCCCTACTGTCACAGCCCGTGCTTTCAGGAACGTCTGTGTCCATGTCCTCATCACAGTCGTCCTCGTGCTGGCGTCTCTTAGCCCGGTTCTGCACTTACTCCACAATAATGCGTGAGGTGTTTACAATGCTCACAACAGCAGCGGTAAGCTGAGCGGGCTCCATGCTTGCCGTGGTATGGCGTCTGCACGGGTAACCTAGGAAAAAAGGCGCGAAATGATTGTCTGCCGTTGCTTTCATAGAGGGAGGGAGGGCGACTGACGGCTTGTACCCAAAACCATCCTCGACAATGTTTTTGCCCCATCGGGCATTGGGAGCTTAACCCAGAATTCCAGTGGGCAGTGGAGACTGCAGGAACTGTGGGATAGCTACCCACAGTGCACCACTCCGTAAGTCGATGCTAGGCATGGTATTGAGGACACACGCCGCTGACTTAATGCGCTTAGTGGGGAAATACACAATTGACAGTATAAAATCAATTTCTAAAAATCGATTTTATACTATCAACCTAATTTTGTAGTCTAGACATACCCTTAGAGGTCTAATCCAGCAGACCTTTGATGGGAGGGCCTTCAGTTGTGTCTGAGGTCAGGTGGAAGCTTGCTGCAGAGGCACATAGGGTATGTCTACACTATGGAATAAGGTCAAATTTATACAAGTCGGTTTTTTAGAAATTGGTTTTATATATTCGAGTGTGTGTGTCCCCACAGAAAATGCTCTAAGTGCATTAAGTGCAGTAACTCGGCAGAGTGCTTCCACGGTACCGAGGCTAGAGTCGACTTCCGGAGCATTGCACTGTGGATAGCTATCCCACAGTTCCCGCAGTCTCCGCTGCCCATTGGAATTCTGGGTTGAGATCCCAATGCCTGATGGGGCTAAAACATTGTCGCGGGTGGTTCTGGGTACATATCGTCAGGCCCCCGTTCCCTCCCTCCCTCCGTGAAAGCAAGGGCAATCGTTTCGCACCTTTTTTCCTGAGTTACCTGTGCAGACGCCATACCACGGCAAGCATGGAGCCGGCTCAGGTAACCGTCACCCTATGTCTCCTGGGTGCTGGCAGACGCGGTACGGCATTGCTACACAGTAGCAGCAACCCCTTGCCTTGTGGCAGCAGATGGTACAGTACGACTGGTAGCTGTCATCGTCATGTCCGAGGTGCTCCTGGCCACGTCGGCTGGGAGCGCCTGGGCAGACATGGGCGCAGGGACTAAATTTGGAGTGACTTGACCAGGTCATTCTCTTTAGTCCTGCAGTCAGTCCTATTGAACCGTCTTATGGTGAGCAGGCAGGCGATACGGATTGCTAGCAGTCGTACTGTACCATCTTCTGCCGGGCAGGCAAGAGATGAGGATGGCTAGCAGTCGTATTGTACCATCTTCTGCCGGGCAGGCAAAAGATGAGGATGGCTAGCAGTCATACTGTACCATCTTCTGCCGAGCAGCCATGAGATGTGGATGGCATGCAGTCCTTCTGCACTGTCTGCTGCCAGCCAAAGATGTAAAAGATAGATGGAGTGGATCAAAACAAGAAATAGACCAGATTTGTTTTGTACTCATTTGCCTCCTCCCCTGTCTAGGGGACTCATTCCTCTAGGTCACACTGCAGTCACTCACAGAGAAGGTGCAGCGAGGTAAATCTAGCCATGTATCAATCAGAGGCCAGGCTAACCTCCTTGTTCCAATAAGAACAATAACTTAGGTGCACCATTTCTTATTGGAACCCTCTGTGAAGTCCTGCCTGAAATACTCCTTGATGTAAAGCCACCCCCTTTGTTGATTTTAGCTCCCTGAAGCCAACCCTGTAAGCCGTGTCGTCAGTCGCCCCTCCCTCCGTCAGAGCAACGGCAGACAATCATTCCGCGCCTTTTTTCAGTGCGGACGCCATACCAAGGCAAGCATGGAGGCCGCTCAGCTCACTTTGGCAATTAGGAGCACATTAAACACCACACGCATTATCCAGCAGTATATGCAGCACCAGAACCTGGCAAAGTGATACCGGGCGAGGAGGCAACGTCAGCGCGGTCATGTGAGTGATCAGGACATGGACACAGATTTCTCTGAAAGCATGGGCCCTGCCAATGCATGCATCATGGTGCTAATGGGGCAGGTTCATGCTGTGGAACGCCGATTCTGGGCTCGGGAAACAAGCACAGACTGGTGGGACCGCATAGTGTTGCAGGTCTAGGACGATTCCCAGTGGCTGTGAAACTTTCGCATGCGTAAGGGCACTTTCATGGAATTTTGTGACTTGCTTTCCCCTGCCCTGAGGCGTATGAATACCAAGATGAGAGCAGCCCTCACAGCTGAGAAGCAAGTGGCGATAGCTCTGTGGAAGCTTGCAACGCCAGACAGCTACCGGTCAGTTGGGAATCAATTTGGAGTGGGCAAATCTACTGTGGGGGCTGCTGTGATGCAAGTAGCCCACGCAATCAAAGATCTGCTGATATCAAGGGTAGTGACCCTGGGAAAAGTGCAGGTCATAGTGGATGGCTTTGCTGCAATGGGATTCCCTAACTGTGGTGGGGCCATAGACAGAACCCATATCCCTATCTTGGCACCGGAGCACCAAGCTGCCAAGTACATAAACCGCAAGGGGTACTTTTCCATAGTGCTGCAAGCTCTGGTGGATCACAAGGGACGTTTCACCAACATCAACGTGGGATGGCCGGGAAAGGTACATGATGCTCGCATCTTCAGGAACTCTGGTCTGTTTCAAAAGCTGCAGAAAGGGACTTTATTCCCAGACCAGAAAATAACTGTTGGGGATGTTGAAATGCCTATAGTTATCCTTGGGGACCCAGCCTACCCCTTACTGCCATGGATCATGAAGCCGTACACAGGCAGCCTGGACAGTAGTCAGGAGCTGTTCAACTACAGGCTGAGCAAGTGCAGAATGGTGGTAGAATGTGCATTTGGACGTTTAAAGGTGCGCTGGCGCAGTTTACTAACTCGCTTAGACCTAAGCGAAACCAATATTCCCACTGTTATTGCTGCTTCCTGTGTGTTCCACAATATCTGTGAGAGGAAGGGGGAGACGTTTATGGCGGGGTGGGAGGTTGAGGCAAATCGCCTGGCTGCTGGTTATGCGCAGCCAGACACCAGGGTGGTTAGAAGAGCACAGGAGGGCGTGGTACGCATCAGAGAAGCTTTGAAAACCAGTTTCATGACTGGCCAGGCTACGGTGTGAAAGTTCTGTTTGTTTCTCCTTGATGACACCCCCGCCCCTTGGTTCACTCTACTTCCCTGTAAGCTAACCACCCTCCCCTCCTCCCTTCAATCACCACTTGCAGAGGCAATAAAGTCATTGTTGCTTCACATTCATGCATTCTTTATTCATTCATCACACAAATAGGGGGATGACTACCAAAGTAGCCCAGGAGGGTTGATGGAGGAGGGAAGAAAAATGCCACACAGCACTTTAAAAGTTTACAACTTTAAAATTTATTGAATGACAGCCTTCTTTTTTTTGGGGCAATCCTCTGTGGTGGAGTGGCTGGTTGGCCGGAGGCCCCCCCCCCACCGAGTTCTTGGGCGTCTGGGTGTGGAGGCTATGGAACTTGGGAAGGAGGGCGGTTGGTTACACAGGGGCTGTAGTGGCAGTCTGTGCTCTAGCTGCCTTTGCTGCAGCTCAACCATACACTGGAGCATACTGGTTTGGTCCTCCAGCAGCCTCAGCATTGAATCCTGCCTCCTCTCATCACGCTGCCACCACATTTGAGCTTCAGCCCTGTCTTCAGCCCGCCACTTACTCTCTTCAGCCGGCCACCTCTCCTCCCGGTCATTTTGTGCTTTCCTGCACTCTGACATTATTTGCCTCCACGCATTCGTCTGTTCTCTGTCAGTGTGGGAGGACAGCATGAGCTCGGAGAACAGTTCATCGCGAGTGCGTTTTTTTTTCTTTCTAAGCTTCACTAGCCTCTGGGAAGGAGAAGATCCTGTGATCATTGAAACACATGCAGCCTGTGGAGAAAAAAAAAAGGGACAGCGGTATTTAAAGAGACACATTTTATAAAACAGTGGCTACACTCTTTCAGGGTAAACCTTGCTCTTAACATTACATACATAGTACATGTGCTTTCGTTACAAGGTCGCATTTTGCCTCCCCCCACCGCGTGGCTACCCCCTCAACCTTCCCCCCTCCCTGTGGCTAACAGCGGGGAACATTTCTGTTTAGCCACAGGCAAACAGTCCAGCAGGAATGGGCTCCTCTGAGTGTCCCCTGAAGAAAAGCACTCTATTTCAACCAGGCGACCATGAATTATATCTCACTCTCCTGAGGATAACACAGAGAGATAAAGAACGGATGTTGTTTGAACGCCAGCAAACATACACTGCAATGCTTTGTTGTACAATGATTCCCGAGTACGTGTTACTGGCCTGGAGTGGTAAAGTGTCCTACCATGAAGGACGCAATAAGGCTGCCCTCCTCAGAAACCTTTTGCAAAGGCTTTGGGAGTATATCCAGGAGAACCGCGAATGCCAGGGCAAAGTAATCCTTTCACATGCTTGCTTTTAAACCATGTATAGTATTTTAAAAGGTACACTCACCGGAGGTCCCTTCTCCGCCTGCTGGGTCCAGGAGGCAGCCTTGGGTGGGTTTGGGGGGTACTGGCTCCAGGTCCAGTGTGAGAAACAGTTCCTGGCTGTCGGGAAAAACGGTTTCTCCGCTTGCTTGCTGTGAGCTATCTACAACCTCATCATCATCATCATCATCTTCTTCGTCCCCAAAACCTGCTTCCGTATTGCCTCCATCTCCATTGAAGGAGTCAAACAACACGGCTGGGGTAGTGGTGGCTGAACCCCCTAAAATGGCATGCAGCTCATCATAGAAGCGGCATGTTTGGGGCTCTGACCTGGAGCGGCCATTCGCCTCTCTGATTTTCTGGTAGTCTTGCCTCAGCTCCTTCAGTTTCACGCGGCACTGCTTCGGGTCCCTGTTATGGCCTCTGTCCTTCATGCCCTGGGAGATTTTGACAAAGGTTTTGGCATTTCGAAAACTGGAACGGAGTTCTGATAGCACGGATTCCTCTCCCCAAACAGCGATCAGATCCTGTACTTCCCGTTCGGTCCATGCTGGAGCTCTTTTGCGATTCTGGGACTCCATCATGGTCACCTCTGCTGATGAGCTCTGCATGGTCACCTGCAGCTTGCCACGCTGACCAAACAGGAAATGAGATTCAAAAGTTCGCGGTTCTTTTCCTGTCTACCTGGCCAGTGCATCTGAGTTGAGAGTGCTGTCCAGAGCGGTCACAATGGAGCACTCTGGGATAGCTCCCGGAGGCCAATACCATCGAATTGTGTCCACAGTACCCCAAATTCGAGCCAGCAAGGCCGATTTAAGCGCTAATCCACTTGTCAGGGGTGGAGTGAGGATATCGATTTTAAGAGCCCTTTAAGTCGAAACAAAGGGCTTCATCGTGTGGACGGGTGCAGGTTTACATCGATTTAATGCTGCTAAATTCGATCTAAAGTCCTAGTGTAGACCAGGGCATAGAGTCAATGTCTTTTCTGATACACATGGTTAGTAGAGGGACTTGTGTGGCCCCTTGGTTCCAGCAAATTAGAAACCTATCTGAGTGGAAACTTATGAAATATGTACTACTTAGGAAGAGATCAAAACCATATATATATGTTTCATTAGACAAAGTGCATTCTGTATCTGAGCATGTTAGAGTAGTTGCTTTGTTCAGAGCCATTCAAGTTTCTGAGGCAAATTAGGAACTGCAGAATTATTATTTTTTTCAATAAATGGGTGACAGGGAGGAGGTGGTGAATATTGTTTAGCCAAAAGACAGAAGCAGTTTCTTTGTATCAGCTCTCTTGCATAATTAGGATGTGTTCTAATTTTAATTAAATCTTATGCATATTCGTGAAAATGCATTGAACTTCCAGACCAAGTAGATCTGATCCCTCTACCTCTTTTAATGTTTAGTTTGGATATAGGGTTTTCCTCTATTCCCTCCTTCTTTTACTTTCACATTTCTGTAGAAACACACAACTAGCTCCCATAATGTGAAGAGTCACAACCTATGACAGCTTCCTATCTATTGCTAATGCTAGAGCTCTGTTCAGTAGCTCCCTGCTACAAATATCAATAGATAACAAACCATTAACGTGAAATTGCCAAATGTGTGTGTGTGTGTGTGTGTTTAATTGAGACAAAGGGCACAAAAATTTCTGCTCTACAGAACTGATTTAATTTTCCATCAAAAAGTAATCATGATCTCTACAACATGAAAATCAGCATTACCTCTGGGATGTATTTTAATGCCAACATACTTTTTGACGTCTTAAAAGTTCTTCTCCATAATTTCTCACAGCTGCCATTGGCAGCACCATCCATCCACTTTTTCCTGAGTTTTTTTATTAGGCTTCTGTGACTCTCCCCTTGCCTGGTTCTCCTACCTCTCTGACCATTATAGTATTGCCTTTGATCCTCTTTTCTCCCATCTTCCACCTCTGTTGATATTAATGTCCTTGGTACCCCCTTTTACACTTGCCATCTGAGCAATCTCTTTCATTCCTATGGTCTCATCACATTTATAGTGATTTATACTGATATCTAGCTCTACCTCGTTATCTAGCTAGGTACTTATATAGTGATGCACCATAGCATCTGAGTGCCTGTCCAGGCTTAGATACATACATAGATGTATGATACAGACTGTTCATGTCCCTCTGATACCACCTCCTCATGGAAATCCTACTGCTTCTTCATATTAAACATGTAAAAAATAAATTTCTCGTCTTTCCTTTTAAACCATCTCTCCTCCCATCTTTCTTCATCACAAGGATTGGTCTCTGTCCAAAGGTGATTGTTTTTAATTTTGGGCAAAAATGGTTCAGACAATTTGTAAGTATAAAAGTTGGGTAAATATAATGTGACTCCTTTCTTTGATGGCCAGAACAGTTGGAATGAAAATTTGAAAGCAGGCATTAAAAGTAGTTTTCAAGTGTCACAAAGTGTTATGGTGAAATTTGTTTTTGGTCTGACCTGTGGCCATCTGAAACTGTATACATACAGTACATTTTGCATAGGTCTTTCATTAAGCTCAAAACATGCCAAGTTCCATTGTGTGGAGATAATTTAGCTGCACAGCAAAAGAGTACTGATGCTATACATGGGCTAAAGTACAACCCTCACAAGAAGCCTTGCTGGTCTCTTGTGCACCTTAAGGTGCAAAGGTGAACAGGAGACAGGCTCTGTTCTGCAGATTTTCTAAGGTGTGCATGTTCCAGTGGTGTCTAGGCAAACAGTATGATTACAGGATTTACATGTGCTACTGTCAGTCTTTTTTGCAAGCCAGTGAAGCTTGGAAAAGTCTCCTTTTCCAGATTGTTCTTTTTAAAGAAATTAATAATCTAGGAACTGTCATACAAAAAACAGCCAAGAGAACATTAAGACTGCATGGATAGACATTCAGGAAATGCCAGTCAAACTCTGCCTTTCATTGCACATGAACTGCGGCCTTGCCTAGACTAGGATTTAAAGCTTTAACTCAACTAATTTAGCACACATTAAAATTGATGTACTTTATCTACATTATACTTCTCAAATAGAGTTCCAGGCATCTGGTTTTCGACCGGAATGCCTGGTCGAAAAGGGACCCTGGCAGCACCAACCTAGGCGGCTCAGCTCCAGAGAGACAAGTGCAGCCCCACAGGTGGTGGGAAGTAGAGACTGCCTGGAGCCAGAGGTACACTGGAGTCCAGCCAGGATGCAGAGAGAAACAGGTGGGTGGGGCCAGGGCATGGAGAGGAGCCCTTGGTCGCTCAGTGAGCAGGCCGAGAGGAGTGGGTGGGGGGTGGGAGGGAGCCAGCGGGCTGGCAGGGTCTCAGGGCACAGTGCAAGCAGAGCTGACCAGGCCTCTTCTGAGCATGGGTCCGGCTCCATGGCACCACTGTAAACCTGGCATTGGGTGCAGAGCAATGGGCTGAAGTGATGCAAAGACTGAAGAGACAGGGCTGATTGGGAGGTTGGGAGCAAAATTACTTGCTAGACAAGGAATCGGCAGATGTGGGAGGGAAACCTCCTGCAGCAGGGGCCAAAATCCCCTTACCCAATGAATTTGGGAACTTGGGCAATGCTAAATGTGCCTCACACACCGGGCATTCCAGAGTCAGAGCGAAACAAGCCAATGCAAACCTCTGTAAAAATCTCACCACTTCTGGGGGCCGCTGCGTGATTTTTGAACTGAAGCTGGCAGTACTGCTCACGGCCAAGCTTTGTCTTGGTCAAGGAGGACAGCACAGGCTAGAGGCGGAGTAGGGAGAGGCGCAGTCTCTCCTCGTCTCTTGGGGAGCGCCCCGCAGCAAGTGGGGGGCAGTGGTCAAGATGAACTTGTCTAACCGTTATCTCCCCTCCCCTCCGCAGCATGAGTCTGGTCCTGCCTCACCCGCCAAGCTGCCCCTGCCTGCAGGCGGACTCTCCTCCCCGGGGGGTTAGACTAACCCAGCTGCTACTCTGAAACCTTTCCCACATATGTCCAGCAGAGAGGGCTGTGCTAAGGGTGATGGGACACGGGGTGGTGTCTGCGGAAGGGACGTGGGGACTCAGCCCTGTGCCTGTCGAGGGCTGGAGCTGTGAGGGAGGGTGATGGGACACGGGGTGGTGTCTGCGGAAGGGACGTGGGGACTCAGCCCTGTGCCTGTCGGGGGCTGGAGCTGTGAGGGAGGGTGATGGGACGCGGGGTGGTGTCTGGGGAAGGGACGTGGGGACTCAGCCCTGTGCCTGTCGGGGGCTGGAGCTGTGAGGGAGGGTGATGGGACGCGGGGTGGTGTCTGGGGAAGGGACGTGGGGACTCAGCCCTGTGCCTGTCCGGGGCTGGAGCTGTGAGGGAGGGTGATGGGACGCGGGGTGGTGTCTGGGGAAGG
The DNA here is from genome assembly GCF_965140295.1 of Lepidochelys olivacea. Lineage (NCBI taxonomy): Eukaryota > Metazoa > Chordata > Testudines > Cheloniidae > Lepidochelys > Lepidochelys olivacea. The sequence goes on from NC_140416.1 coordinate 109,448,659, forward strand.
GACGTGGGGACTCAGCCCTGTGCCTGTCGGGGGCTGGAGCTGTGAGGGAGGGTGATGGGACGCGGGGTGGTGTCTGGGGAAGGGACGTGGGGACTCAGCCCTGTGCCTGTCCGGGGCTGGAGCTGTGAGGGAGGGTGATGGGACGCGGGGTGGTGTCTGCGGAAGGGACGTGGGGACTCAGCCCTGTGCCTGTCGGGGGCTGGAGCTGTGAGGGAGGGTGATGGGACGCGGGGTGGTGTCTGGGGAAGGGACGTGGGGACTCAGCCCTGTGCCTGTCGGGGGCTGGAGCTGTGAGGGAGGGTGATGGGGCACGGGGTGGTGTCTGGGGAAGGGACGTGGGGACTCAGCCCTGTGCCTGTCGGGGGCTGGAGCTGTGAGGGAGGGTGATGGGACGCGGGGTGGTGTCTGCGGAAGGGACGTGGGGACTCAGCCCTGTGCCTGTCGGGGGCTGGAGCTGTGAGGGAGGGTGATGGGACGCGGGGTGGTGTCTGGGGAAGGGACGTGGGGACTCAGCCCTGTGCCTGTCGGGGGCTGGAGCTGTGAGGGAGGGTGATGGGGCGCGGGGTGGTGTCTGGGGAAGGGACGTGGGGACTCAGCCCTGTGCCTGTCGGGGGCTGGAGCTGTGAGGGAGGGTGATGGGACGCGGGGTGGTGTCTGCGGAAGGGACGTGGGGACTCAGCCCTGTGCCTGTCGGGGGCTGGAGCTGTGAGGGAGGGTGATGGGGCGCGGGGTGGTGTCTGGGGAAGGGACGTGGGGACTCAGCCCTGTGCCTGTCGGGGGCTGGAGCTGTGAGGGAGGGTGATGGGACGCGGGGTGGTGTCTGCGGAAGGGACGTGGGGACTCAGCCCTGTGCCTGTCGGGGGCTGGAGCTGTGAGGGAGGGTGATGGGACGCGGGGTGGTGTCTGCGGAAGGGACGTGGGGACTCAGCCCTGTGCCTGTCGGGGGCTGGAGCTGTGAGGGAGGGTGATGGGGCGCGGGGTGGTGTCTGGGGAAGGGACGTGGGGACTCAGCCCTGTGCCTGTCGGGGGCTGGAGCTGTGAGGGAGGGTGATGGGGCGCGGGGTGGTGTCTGGGGAAGGGACGTGGGGACTCAGCCCTGTGCCTGTCGGGGGCTGGAGCTGTGAGGGAGGGTGATGGGACGCGGGGTGGTGTCTGGGGAAGGGACGTGGGGACTCAGCCCTGTGCCTGTCGGGGGCTGGAGCTGTGAGGGAGGGTGATGGGACGCGGGGTGGTGTCTGCGGAAGGGACGTGGGGACTCAGCCCTGTGCCTGTCGGGGGCTGGAGCTGTGAGGGAGGGTGATGGGGCGCGGGGTGGTGTCTGGGGAAGGGACGTGGGGACTCAGCCCTGTGCCTGTCGGGGGCTGGAGCTGTGAGGGAGGGTGATGGGACGCGGGGTGGTGTCTGCGGAAGGGACGTGGGGACTCAGCCCTGTGCCTGTCGGGGGCTGGAGCTGTGAGGGAGGGTGATGGGACGCGGGGTGGTGTCTGCGGAAGGGACGTGGGGACTCAGCCCTGTGCCTGTCGGGGGCTGGAGCTGTGAGGGAGGGTGATGGGACGCGGGGTGGTGTCTGGGGAAGGGACGTGGGGACTCAGCCCTGTGCCTGTCGGGGGCTGGAGCTGTGAGGGAGGGTGATGGGGCGCGGGGTGGTGTCTGGGGAAGGGACGTGGGGACTCAGCCCTGTGCCTGTCGGGGGCTGGAGCTGTGAGGGAGGGTGATGGGGCGCGGGGTGGTGTCTGCGGAAGGGACGTGGGGACTCAGCCCTGTGCCTGTCGGGGGCTGGAGCTGTGAGGGAGGGTGATGGGACGCGGGGTGGTGTCTGCGGAAGGGACGTGGGGACTCAGCCCTGTGCCTGTCGGGGGCTGGAGCTGTGAGGGAGGGTGATGGGACGCGGGGTGGTGTCTGGGGAAGGGACGTGGGGACTCAGCCCTGTGCCTGTCGGGGGCTGGAGCTGTGAGGGAGGGTGATGGGACGCGGGGTGGTGTCTGCGGAAGGGACGTGGGGACTCAGCCCTGTGCCTGTCGGGGGCTGGAGCTGTGAGGGAGGGTGATGGGACGCGGGATGGTGTCTGCGGAAGGGACGTGGGGACTCAGCCCTGTGCCTGTCGGGGGCTGGAGCTGTGAGGGAGGGTGATGGGACGCGGGGTGGTGTCTGGGGAAGGGACGTGGGGACTCAGCCCTGTGCCTGTCGGGGGCTGGAGCTGTGAGGGAGGGTGATGGGACGCGGGGTGGTGTCTGCGGAAGGGACGTGGGGACTCAGCCCTGTGCCTGTCCGGGGCTGGAGCTGTGAGGGAGGGTGATGGGACGCGGGGTGGTGTCTGCGGAAGGGACGTGGGGACTCAGCCCTGTGCTAAGACCCCTGCCCCGCCGGCCCTCGCGCTCTAGCTGGCGCACGCGCTCCCTTGGAAGCTCTCGAGCTTCTGCCCCCACCAGAGGGGTGACGTCATGGGCTTGGCCGTGGAGCATTGTGGGTCGGGAGGGGCCGCCATTTTCGGTTGGGCGGAGCGAGTCGCAGAGGCTGGGAGCCGGGAAGGGGGCGCGCGGCGGCGACTCTCATTGCTCGCAACTGTCAGTGCCGCTCCCGCGGGCGGGGTCTTGCGGCGGCAGCTGTAGTAGGTCCCAGGGCAGCAGGCGGGTGGGGAGGCCGCAGGGGATCGTGGTGCCGTCCCGCTCCCCCTGACATCCCCTCCGGTCCCTTCCCGGTGTGAGCGGCCCCGGCCGCCTCGCCAAGCCCTGCGCGCATCGCCGCAGCCTGCAGCACCCGAGCGGTGAGTGAGGGAGGGGAAGAGGCCGGCTGCGCCCAAGCCCTGTGCCTGTCGGGGGCTGGAGCTGTGCGGGAGGGTGATGGGGCACGGGGTGGTGTCTGGGGAGGGGACATGGGGGGCGAGCCCTGTGCCTGTCGGGGGCTGGAGCTGTGCGGGAGGGTGATGGGGCACGGGGTGGTGTCTAGGGAGGGGACATGGGGGGCGAGCCCTGTGCCTGTCGGGGGCTGGAGCTGTGCGGGAGGGTGATGGGGCACGGGGTGGTGTCTGGGGAGGGGACATGGGGGGCGAGCCCTGTGCCTGTCGGGGGCTGGAGCTGTGCGGGAGGGTGATGGGGCACGGGGTGGTGTCTAGGGAGGGGACATGGGGGGCGAGCCCTGTGCCTGTCGGGGGCTGGAGCTGTGCGGGAGGGTGATGGGGCACGGGGTGGTGTCTAGGGAGGGGACATGGGGGGCGAGCCCTGTGCCTGTCGGGGGCTGGAGCTGTGCGGGAGGGTGATGGGGCACGGGGTGGTGTCTAGGGAGGGGACATGGGGGGCGAGCCCTGTGCCTGTCGGGGGCTGGAGCTGTGCGGGAGGGTGATGGGGCACGGGGTGGTGTCTGGGGAGGGGACATGGGGGGCGAGCCCTGTGCCTGTCGGGGGCTGGAGCTGTGCGGGAGGGTGATGGGGCACGGGGTGGTGTCTAGGGAGGGGACATGGGGGGCGAGCCCTGTGCCTGTCGGGGGCTGGAGCTGTGCGGGAGGGTGATGGGGCACGGGGTGGTGTCTGGGGAGGGGACATGGGGGGCGAGCCCTGTGCCTGTCGGGGGCTGGAGCTGTGCGGGAGGGTGATGGGGCACGGGGTGGTGTCTAGGGAGGGGACATGGGGGGCGAGCCCTGTGCCTGTCGGGGGCTGGAGCTGTGAAGGAGGGTGATGGGACGTGGGATGGTGTATGGGAAGACCGTGGGGCATCCGGTGGGAGTGGGTAGGTGGGGTGCGCAGTGAGGGAGCAGGAGGCGGTTGACAGGGGTGCGGGGGTTAGCTTGTGTTTTGCCATTTTCCAGGAGCATTGAACCTCACCTCCTTTCCCTTCTCCCATGGCACAAACAGAACAAAAGGCTGGGCAGGTCCTGTTGGCCTGCTGGTCCTTCTGTAGCTCATGGTTACAGCCAGCCCCTTCAATGTGTGTCTGTCAATCCAGTTAATTGTAACATTCTCTGGCAGTGACTGTATTGGTGACTCTGCTGCAGAGACGCTGAGAGGAGGGGATCCTGTTTGCCTGGATTGCCATCAGCTTTGCTTTGTTCCTCTTCCTTTCTTGCTCTTTCCTGGCTTCCCCTTGTTCTGCAGTTTGGGGCGGAGGATGCCCAGGGAGTGAACCCTGCACAGAGTTGTGAGACAAACAGGAGCTATTCCCTTTCCAACCTCTTTCTTGTAATGTCTTTATTTGCAGGGTGGATAGATCTGAAATAGTGAAAGAACGATTGTGACAACCCTAATGCCATTTTTGTGTGTAGTGGCTGGCTTTATAAATTACAGGGGCACCAGTCATGGTATAGATTGCGTCATCATTCTAAACCTCTCTCTTTTCAAACTTTAAGACTCTGTGTATGAGGTCTTGGTCCCAGGAGCTAACCATAGTTAGGAGATTTAAAAACAAACCCAAAACACAACTCTTCAGTAAGCTATACTCAATGTGAGCAAAATAACAGTAATACACACCAGGTTTTGTAGTTTCATAGGTCAAGTTAGCAACTTTTCTGGTTTGTCTTCCTTTCTCCACTCCACCCCCTCCTCCCCATTTAGTCCATTTAAGGATATGTGACTGTTTTTTTTTTCCCAGATGACATATTAGCTGTCTAATATGTGCATCTGCAAATTCAATTTAATAAATTCTCAAAACAAAAATGTAAGAGCTCCTTGCATTTCTGTAGTAGTCTTTGTTCTGGGTATCTTGGGGATCATATCTTGATGACTAAAGGGATTGTATCATGTAGATTAAGTCCACAGTGAATAATTTAAAAAAAAATTACAAAAGCATATGTTTCTATTTTAATTTTTTTCTTTTATTTTAAACTTCTCTGTAGAGTTTGAAAACTGAACATAACAGCAAAGCAAAAAGCAAAACTGACTAGAAACACATGTGAAATTTGTTTGCATTATTTAAAGTGAGAAATAAAAAGTAAGCAAATATCCTAGATAGTATAAATTAATTTACACTTTCATTTTTAAATATGGAAGATATTACAAAAAAGCAAAGATACTTAAAATATTAATCTATACTTGCAATGACACTAGGACCAGGTGTGGGATGGCATTTTGTTTGGGGAATGTCTCATTAATTTTGTTTATGGACACAATTTTCATAGGAAACATGCATCCAAATTAACACACAAGGATATGCTTTAAACATCTTTCCGGATACAAATCATTGTGAAAAAGTTGGCTGCAATTTTGAGTTTAGCTTTGATTCAAAAATTTTATTTGGCAAATTTTATTTTAATTGGTTATGAATTCCATAGCTGAGGTACAACATGACTGAAGATAACATAGCCATAGGACTAATGCTAGCATTGAGTAACAAGCTCAGCGTTCATGGACAGAGTGGATTTGATTTAAATCACTAGTCAGAAAGACTAGATTTAATTATGGATTTTTACGTAAAAGTGCATTCTTGTTGATTGTTATAACCTTAATACATATTCTTCACAACTCAGAGATAGATGTAGCTTTCATTTTTAGAAGGTACACATTATATATTTTTAAAGTGATTTATTTTGAAAACTTTTCATATTCGTTTTACAGCTATATCAGAAAATGAATGATTGTTTGGTTATTTCATTTACCCAAGGTAATTGAAGCAGATAGTTCACCTCCCAATGACTTCATAAATATCTCCAATTCAACAGGTTAATCATTAATATTTGGAGGATTTTCTTGCCATGCTGTATTAGGAGGAGAACATCACCAGACAAACATTTAAATTGTTTTATTTAACTAAAACAACAACGTTCTGTATTCTGGATATTTTTCTTCAACAGCAAACATAATATTTTAACAAAAGAAGCATATGCATTTTTGAATTTAGTTCAACATTCAAGTCTTTTAAAATCAGGTTTGTTTTTGTTAAAATTGTCAGCCAGGTCAACATGAGAAACTTAAAATATTGGCTTCTGCAGCTAACTCAGTCATCTTTACCTTCATTTTCTTGTTGGTTCATAATCTGGAAAAGAAAAATGAGCTTTCCTGCTTTTTCAGGTCCCAAACGATTTCTCAGTTTGGAATTAGTCCAAAGGAAGAAAATATTCTTTCTACACCAGCAGAAGAAGCTACTGCTGTTAAAAGTGAGGTTATCACTTCAGTAGTTTCTGAATCCAAGTGCTTAAGTGACTTCCACCAGTTCACTGGTGTGACTTTCTTTAAAACATCATCAGAATATTTCTTTAATGGTTCACCCTTAACTCTGAAGTTTCTTATAGTTGGCATTATGGAGAGATGATTGTTGGATGTCCAGGTCATACCCAACTCCTCTTCTTCAACAGTTAGGGTTTGACCCTGATACCAATATTGAGAATATTTGCAAGAAAATGAGCTGGACATCATGGTGCTTGTCCAGTTCATTTTTTTAATGCTTGTAATTTAACTCTGTCATTGCATATTTAAGATCTCACTCAGTTTCTTCCAAATTTCAACAGTGTCAGCAATAAAACAGTTATTTCCCTGCATTTTGTTCAAGGCTACAGAAATAGGCTTCAGGGTACTCAGCATGTGTTCAACATTTCTCTTAAGCCCAATGTTGAGAACTTTGGCTGTGACAGTGCCATCTGTTTTTTCACGATTTTGTTCATAGACTGTCATCAGATTAGGCCAGTTCTTGATATAGTGCTCAAAACAGTCCAGTACTGAGTTCCATCGCACATCTTGTGGGAGAGTTAGCTTGGTTCCTCCCACTTTTTTCAGAGCAGCTGCTGCAAAGTGGTTGTTATGGAAGTATTTGCAATTTCAAGAACATTAGCCTTTATTTCTGGAACACTGAAGTCTTTGGCTAGGGGGTGCATCAAATGAGCACTGCAACCATATTTTATTAGCTTGGGACTCTCCTCTAAATTTCTTCTCATCTTGGATACATTTGCAGCATTGTCTGTGACCAAGCTACGTACTAGACGTTTGCATTTTTTTCCCACAGTTTGTTATAGCTTTTACTGCTACTTCTTGTGTGTGTGCATTTCCTGATGTATCAATTGTTTCTGTAAGGAAGACATTCCCTACTTCTGTTGTCACACAAGCATATACAACAGGATCATTATGGGCGTTGCTCCACCCATCAAGACTCAGGTTAACAATTTCACCCTCTAGACCTTTTGCACATGGCACAATTTCTCTTTCATACACTTTATCCGGCAATTTGCCTGTGACATCTGCTCTGTTGGGTGGACTCTATCCTGGTCTTAATGACTGAATCATGTTAATGAAGTGTGGGTTCTCAATCATACGGAAAGAAGAGTTTGTTACATAAACAAACTGGGCAATTTTTTCATCAATTACCTCTTTTTGTAATCTGCTGGGTCTTATCCCAAACTTATCTATGGTTGTTTCTGGATGATGGAGATCTTTTTTCTTTTTGCTACAGGTGTTATACTGTGGCTATGTGACATACATGATGTGACTGAAACACTATCATTGGCAGATAACACTGAAACTATAGAAAATGATGGTGATCTTGAAGTTGGATAGTCTTCAGAATCCTGTATGTTGAGGATGGATTCTCCTAAACAAAATAAGTCATTGCAGTTATTTAATTATTATTACCATACTGCTTGCTCATTTAGTATTATTCATTGCATTCACTGACCCTCAGTACTACTTTAAAGGTGAAATTGTAAAAGGAAGATCTGCCTATTTCAGTTATTTTTTATCACAACTGTATCTAAAATGATAGTACTATAGAGTAACAACTATATTTTTTGCTCAAACATGAGAATTCAAGACTAGTCCAGAAGGTAGACAGGCAGTCCTTAAGAAAGAAGTATGAAATAAAAAAGTTTACCAACCTGAAGATCCTGCATGTACAGACATGTTCCTTTCATCATCTTCAATGCAGCTTCCTCCTGAGAAGGAACACTTCTCATGATGTTGTTTTATTCTGGCAACCAGGCCTTGCCTTTGTTTATTGCACTGTTTGCATTTTACATGCATGCCTGTCTTACCCACAGGTAGAGGAACTTCATTAAAATATTCCCAAACTGGGTCTCTTTTATGGCCTGCTGCCATTATAGGTTTCCCCTTCTAGTGAGAGAATAGTATGGTAGATCTTAAATCAATGAAGGCTACACTCAAAGACCTCAAGACTTCGGGAATATGCTGCTCAAAGAGTTTCACTTTTGTTTCTACTGCCTGTCCCTCCCTTCTCACATTTATCTCCAGACTTCTTCTCCTTGTCCAGATATATTCGGCCCCCAACAATCTTCTATTCATTGAACTTTTAGAAACTTTGCACTTTTAGAGAGAGGTAAGGGATTGACTCTGTGTACACAAATTTGCAAAGGGACAATAGGGTTGAGGTCTGTTATTTCTCACCTCTATGTATTATTTATTTAAAAACATTTTTGCTGTTAACAAGCATGTAATCTCTGGGGAGACAAATCCATAGTTTCAGAACTGTAAAACTAAGCATCTCTGATGGTATCTTCTAGACCGGGGTGGGCAGACTTTTTGGCCTGAGGGCCACATTGGGGTGGCACAATTGTATGGAGGGCAGGTAGGGAAGGCTGTGCCTTCCCAAACAGCGTGGACCCATCCAACCCCCCTGCTCCTTGACCCCTGATCGCCCCCTACAAGGAACCCCTGTCCCAACCGCCCCCTGGGATCCCACTCCCTATCTAATCTCCCCCCCCCCGGCTCCCTGTCCCCTGACTCCCCCTGGGGACCCCCTGCCCCTTATCCAACCCCCCGCTTCCCACCCCCTTACCATGCAGGAGCCAGCTGTGCTGCCCAAGAGGAGCAGCAGGCCAGTGTGCTGCCCATGCGGCGGCATGGCTGTGGGGGAGGGAGGACAGCAGGGGAGAGGCTGGAGGCTAGACTCCCCAGCTGGGAGCTCAGGGGCCTGACAGGATGGTCCTGGGTGCCTGTAGTTTGCCCACCTCTGTTCTAGACTGAGCACTGAGTCCCATTGGGTAGATAGGAAGATTAACCTAAATAGTCTATACAGAAGCCCCTGGAATCCCATAAGATTGGGTCCATAATCCATTAACTATTGGAACTTATTTACAAAACTTTTCTTAAACATTACATTAATATACTGTATTGTGTAATACTATAGAATTAGAATTTATAATCCCTATTCCATGATGAGGTATCTTTGACCTATAGTGTATCTTAATTAACACTATCTTTATATAGTTTTTTTCCTCAAAAAGCATTTTATCAAAACAATCAGATTTAATTAAAAAAAATCTGATTGATTTTTATCCACCCTGTTCATGGACAGTGGAGAGCAAGCAGATCCAATAGATGAAACTGAGCACAAGGCCTTAATGTTTTTTTCAGTCAGCAGGACAATTTTATAGTTAACACATTGCTTAACAGGAAATTGTTGTAAAATAATTGCAAATCTGGAGAAGTATTAGACTAAGCACTCTCTCGCATTCAGAACTGTGCAGATAATGCAGAACCATATGGGGAAGGGCAGAGAATTAAAATTGTCAATTCCTCAAAGTCACACAAGAATGCAGTATCACTTCTGCATCATGTTGCAGTTAAAAACTTGGGAAATCTTTCTATTTCTCAAATCAAATGAAAATGACCGTCTCCTTTTTCCTTGTAGTGACAGTGCATAGCTGTAGGCTAGACTCTTGATCCTAGCTAAAATGATTCTCCTGCACTTGCAGAGCACCTTTTCTTTTATTGGTGAAGATAAATACAATGATTTGCAGTATATTGTGAAATTCTCTCAAAAAAGTAGAATTCAGGTCATACAGGTATTTCATTTCAAGATAAATTCCATTTTTTAGCAAAACTGAGACTTAAAGCATAATTAATATGCAGATTAATCTCTGATCACATGCCTTATTATACACAAACATCACACCCAAACACAGATTTGTTTCACATTCACAACAGACTTCCTCTCTTGCATCATGAAGACTCCCACAATATATAAAGCAATTTCTCAAAGTCAAACTTAAATTCAGGTGATTTAATTAAGGTAATACCAGACTTCCCAAGTAAAAGTATATTGGTGATTTGTTAATCTTTCTGAGGTAGCAGTTAACGTTGTACAGTTGACCACTGCATCACTCACAATAAGTAACTCAACAATGGTCCATAGTCAGTACATGATTGACTAGAAAGATGCGGATCACCCTTTGTATCCCTATGATCGCTTAGATCAGCTGAGATGCCTCTGTTGACATTCTCTACATGTGCGCTTCTGGGAACTTGAATTGGACACCTTCTGTGAGAAGATTCCCAGTATTGGAGCAAGAACCACTTATGGATCCTTGAATGGTGCAAGACACAATTTTTTTATTTCTACAGTGTGTGTTGCGTGAGAAATTCTACTGACTCAAGATGATAAGGTATTTGTCTCTGGAAACTTAGTCTATATTAGACAGATAACAAAAGAAATAATGACAGGCAAGGGTGAGGACAGGCAAACCTCTACACAAAAGATGCCACCCCAGTGCCCAAGATTGTCTGTCCAGGGGCTATCTTTTATTGGGCCAACTTCTGTTGGTGAGAGAGACAAGCTTTTGATCTTACACAAAGCTCTTCAAGTCTGGGTGCATTCACATTAGATAAAACTAAAGAGCTCTGTGTAAGCTCAAAAGCTTGTCTCTCTCACCAATAGAAGTTGGTCCAATACAAGATAATACCACATATCTAAATACCAATATCAAAAAATTTAACTGGGCAGGTTGGTTATATCTGTCATGCTGCACAAATGGTGGGATTATATGATAGCAGTGAGCCACACCATATTTAAGGGTGCAAGCTTATAATGCATCCCATAAAATTGTTTTAAAAGGTTAGCATTACGTCACTCAAATTCAAACATGACAAGAAAGGATGTTTACTTTGAATGTCAGTTAGTCAGATCTCAAGATACCAGTACACCTTCATGAAAAAGATGAAGTAAAGCTGGAAAAACACATGCACACATTGTAAAATTAGATAAGACTGCACTATTCTCTGTCAAAGACACTTCTATCAAAACCCTATCTCCCTATTCAAACCTCAAAATAGAAGGTTGTGAAACTCACAAGATTATTAGATCTTAAAAAAAAAATCTTCAGTTTAAAAAAGGACCTCTCTAGTAAATTGGTTCTGGTTGGTACATTTTGGTGTTCTTATCAACTGTAACTACATCTCAGAATATAAACTCACTGAGTTTACTCTCCACCTCACAGAAAACATGGATGTACTAGTTTGCTGTGGGACTCAAGATGTCAGTGACATTTCAGCATAGGGAAGGAGTGCAGATACTTACATTTTTTAATCTTAGACTGTTAGATCTGCCACTGAAGATCAGTTTTTGAGCAAAATAACTGACTGCCTTAAAACGTTTAATCAAAATAATTTTCCTTCTAATCCAGTTTACAAATAATAGTTCGAGATCACATATAAAGCATGTAGCGCTACGATTATAAAATGTTAAACTGAGACCAAGATATAACTAAGTCCATAAGAAAAATGGAATGCAATAAAATATTCCATCTTGTCTTTATGAATTCTTGTGAAAATCTTTGTTTTTTAATAGTGTATTACAACAAAGCAAATGTAAATACAATTTACTACTGTGTAATCACTTAATTGTTGGTTTCCTACACATGTGGGAACATTGAACTTAATCTGCATATATACAAGCATTTTGGGGACTTTTAAAACTGTCCTCATTGTTCATTAACATACACATACTGTGTGGAGCAGTAAGCTGTCCAATACAGTGGTCATATTTTTTTAAATGAATCTTATTCTGTATTAAACTATTGAAGACAGCCATGCTTTTTTTCAAGTATGCATCACTGTGGATTCCACTGTAGGGGTGCATGAATGTAAGATCAGAACTTTTGAATGGTAGTGTCAGTCAGGGCTGTGCATGTGCTCTGTGCCTCCATATGCTTCTGTTTGAGGGCTTAAAGGTCTGAGAGGCTATGAACCTCCCTCAGTTCTCTCTCACTGCCTGTGGCAGTGAGATGGAACTCAAGGAGTATCCAGCCCACTACTCTCTTTAGAGTAAAACTATTTTTCAACTTTGTGGGACAAATCTTATCTGCACACTCCTAATTGAACGTTTAAATAAAGAAACAGAAATAAGAAAAGAAGATTGGTGACCCGTCCCTCCCCCATACACTTCCCTGTACAGCAGGGTGAGATGCTTCATTCCAGCCACCACCTCTCATGGCAGACTCCAAACCTTCATGGTTTAAACTCTGCCCTACTGTGACTGTCTGATTCCTGCCAAGGATGGATATAGCCCAGAGGTGGGCAAACTATGGCCTGCAGGTCACAGTTAGGGACGGGGGTCCTGGGAGAGGGCAGTCAGGGGACAAGAAGTGGGTCGGGGGGACTGTCGGGGCAGAGGTGTGGATAGGGGTTGGGGCAGTCAGGGGACAGGGAGTGGGGGGGGGGGTTAGGGGCAGGGGGTCCTGGGAGTGGGTGATCAGGGGACAAGGGGCAGGGGGGGTTGGATGGATCGGGGATTCTGAGGTGGTCAGGGGACAAGTGGGAGGGGGTCAGGCAGTTTGTGGAGGCACAGCCTTCCCTACCTGGCCCTCCATACAGTTTCACAACCCCGATGTGGCCCTCGGGCCAAAAAGTTTGCCCACCCTGATATAGCCAATGCTTTTTCTGCCTAGGGGAGAGCCACATCCCAGATAGGTCCTCTTTAGGACCTGCAAAACCGAAGCTGAAACTGCATCTGGTAGAGCAGTCTCTTTGAACCCAACATGGTCGTTGCCAGAGCAAGTCTGGATAAACCAGGCCAGCACTCCCTCGAGTGCACATCATACTCTGCGATTGAGCAGTGGAGAGAAAAAAGACAGTGCTGGCACCAGACACTTTGAGGTTGTCCACCTCAGCCCCAAAAACCTCTGCACTGACAACTTTGGCCCCAGAGGCTGCACTGGCCGCCCCAGTGCTGGCTCTCCAATGAATAAAGCCAGCATCCGTATCCATAGAAAGGTGAAACTAAATCATAGAATTGCATGTAGCTGAGACATAGCTCCAAACTTGAAGAAAAGTCCCAAAATGAGGATGTGAAACATTACTTCTCTAGGACAGAGCTTGTAAATCCTCATTCAGAACTGGAGCAGCACAGGGAATGAGGGGCCAGGTGCCAACTCTCATGTTTATGATGGAACCCAACAAGGGCCCAGTAAAAGGAGAAATCTGTATCATTTTTTGAGACATTTGTTGTGCCGAAGAGGCAGATGAAACTAAGATTATAGTCGTCCTCATCATCATCATCCTCATCAAAGTGCTCCTTAGTGGCGTGAGGCTGGGATCCCTCTCCCACCTTCAGAGAGTGACCATAAGGAGAGTACCATGGAGCCCTAAGGTTTGACCCTGGGGCTTGAGTGGAACTGGGCTGGCCAGTCCCAACCAGGCCAATACTCGTGGCATGCCAGCTTGGCCATAATGGCCCTGTTGGGAACTGACATCCCATGTGTCCAAGAACAAATCGCCCTCCCATGCTTCCAGAAAGAGGAGGAGATCCTGTTCCCCAGTGGCATTGCTAGCCAGGCAACCCTCACCAGAAGCAGACATGGTTCCCCAAAAACAGAGAACAAAAGAAGGATTACATTAACCTCCATCTCCACTAAAGGAGTTGTCCTTATTGGCAGATGAGGCAGTTACACCAACCCTGGCATTGGTGATTGATGACTTTAAAGATTTATAGGACCTCCTGTCCCATATTGTGGATGTGACGGGTTGGATCACAGAAACCCCCTTGGGAACTGCCAACTGATGTGCCAAGACTACTTCTGCCCCTGCTTTCCCTGCCAGTGTGAGACTCCAGTACCCTGTCTTGCTGAGCCAGACACGCCAGTCTGCTCCAACACAGACCCAGGGTCTGAACCATGTGCCCCAAAACTGCAGACTTAGCTAAAAGCAGCTTAAGCAATGTTCCTGTCTTTGACACTCAGATGCCCAACTCCCAATGGGGTCTAAACCCAAATAAATCTGTTTTACCCTGTATAAAACTTATACAGGGTAAACTCATAAATTGTTCGCCCTCTATAACACTGATAGAGAGAGATGCACAGCTGTTTGCCTTCCCCAGGTATTCGTACATACTCTGGGCTAATTAATAATTAAAAAGTGATTTTATTAAATACAGAAAGTAGGATTTAAGTGGTTCTAAGTAGTAACAGACAGAACAAAGTGAATTACCAAGCAAAATAAAACAAAACACACAAGTCTAAGTCTAATACCGTAATAAAACTGAATACAGATAATAATTTCACCAGTTCCAGTAAGCTGCCTTTTACAGACTAGCCTCCTTCTAATCTGGGTCCAGCAATCACTCACACCCCCTGTAGTTACTGTCCTTTGTTCCAGTTTCTTTCAGGTATCCTTGGGGGTGGAGAGGCTCTCTTTAGCCAGCTAAAGACAAAATGTAGGGGTCTCCCATGGGCTTAAACAGACTTTCTCTTGTGGGTGGATCCTCCCCTCCCCCGTGTAGAATCCCAGCTACAATATGGAGTTTTGGAGTCACATGTCCCTGCATGACTCAGAACTACAGGTAGCAGCCATGGTTCACACGCTACCTTGAACGTCCTCAAGTAGATTTCTAATGTGGATTGGAGCATTCCAAGATCCATTGTTCCTTAAGCCCTTCTTGATTGGGCACTTAATTTGCACATTCCTTTCTCAAGAAACTGACCAAATGCTTTACAAAGGTTACTTAAAAATCAAGCCAGTACACAGCCAATATTCATAACTTCGAATACAAAAATGATACGTGCATAAAAATAGGATTAATAGATTCAGTAGATCATAACCTTTACATAGGTTACATGACATATGTAGTATAAAGCATATTCCAGTTATGTCATATGTATTCATAAGCATATTTCCATAAAGCCTTATGGGGGATACCGTCACAGTGGAGACCCTGGATGTTGAGGTTTTATTTATACAAGAAAAATATCAAACTTAAATATTCTGAGCACCACTATGCTGGCCAGAATTGCCCTCCCTGATAATAAGGGCATCCTGGAACGAGCTAAAGGACTGCACAAACCTCAGTCACTTCTACTCCCGATCATAGAATATCAGGGTTGGAAGGGACCTCAGGAGGTCATCTAGTCCAGCCCCCTGCTCAAAGCAGGACCAATCCCCAACTAAATCATCCCAGTCAGGGCTTTGTCAAGCCTGACCTTAAAAACCTCTAAGGAAAGAGATTCCACCACCTCCCTAGGTGCACCTAAGTGAAGAGCAGCTGGTTATCACTGAACCTAGGCAAGATGGAAGTGATGTTAGTGGGAAGAGGAAGACCTTTGGAAGAATTTGCCTAATCCACAACATCTCCCTCCATCAAGGCCATCTGTCCTTGGATAATCAGTCTGCACCCTGAGGTTTTGCTTCGATTTCCCATTCCTATCAGATGTCTAGATAGCCACAGTAGCCAAAACTGCCCACTTCCAGCTGGAGAACTGCATCCCATCCTCTTGGGCACAGTCAGTCATGGAGATCCATGCACATGTGACCTCCAGGATTGTTTCCAGACAAGAGTTCAGATGAGATCAGTCTTAAAAAATGCCCTGTCTTGTCTGCTTAGCATCACAGGTCACCAGTAAACACATCACCCCAGTGCTCTACTCTCTATATTGACTCCTCTTGAGTACAGAGTGCAGCTTAAGGCCTAGTTCTGATTTTCGATGGGATTGGCCCTATCTCCCTCTTTAACCATGGCCTCTCATGTTAGCTACACTCCATGGGCCCAGTGTAATGGTCATCCCTCCAGCATGCTCTCCATAGTGCATGACAGGGCCTCACAGAAGTGAGACCTAAACTACTAGAAGAAGTCTGTTACTACTCTCAGTGGGTTCAGACCCAAATGCAAGACTCATGTCTGACCTAGCTTTTCCCACAAGAACTATACATGTCTTTTTTTAAAACATACATAGGAGGTATTAGATACTGATGGTGCTAGTGTAACTGTCTAGATACATACAGATAGCTTAACTCCTGATATTATATAGTTGTCTAAGGGAGTGAGGTCAGGAAGCTGCTGAAAAGGACAGACGGGATCCCCTGCCTCTCTTTGGGTTGGATAAGCAGCCCTCTCCCTCCATTTGGAACTTCTCCAGCACCACATCCTTGCTTCTTTCACTACTTCCTTTGTTTGCATAGCTCCATAGGGTGGAAGTTCCAGCCTTTCTGCAGTAGCTCCCAGCTCCACAAAGAGCAGCTGACGTGGTGCACACCTCAGTCCCCTTTGCTTAAGCAGCAAGAGAAAATGCAGTGCAATTCAACCTCTTCTACTAGTCAATATTTCCTTATCCGAAAGAAGAAAGGTGTTCTTTGTCTTATGCTAGAACTGAGGAGACTGGATAATACATATACCACCTCGCATTCAGGATGGTAACACTTGCCTCTTTTATCCTATCACAGATGATAGGAGCCTGGTTGGCAAGTGGGTACCTTCCTGAAGACAGATTCCCACTAGGGCTGTCAAGCGATTAAAAAAAATTAATCACAATTAAAAAATTAATCATGATTAATTTCACTGTTAAATAATAATGCCATTTCTTTAAATAGTTTTGGATATTTTCTACATTTTCAAATATATTGATTTAAATTACAACACAGAATACAAAGTGTACAGTGCTTACTTTATATTTATTTTTTATTACAAATATCTGCACTGTAAAAAACAAAAAATAGTATTTTTCAATTCACCTAATACAAGTACTGTAGTGCAATCTCTTTATCATGAAAGTAGAACTTACAAAAGTAGAATTATGTACAAAAAATAACTTTTATTTTTGAGTGCAATATAAAACTTTAGAGCCTACAAGTCCGCTCAGTCCTATTTCTTGTTCAGCCAATCACTCAGACAAACAAGTTGTTTACATTTGCAGGAGATAATGCTGCCCACTTCTTCTTTACAATATCACCTGAAAGAGAGAGCAGGCACTGTTGTAGCCAGAGCTGCAAGATATTTATGTGCCAGATGCACTAAAGATTCATCTGTCCCTTCATGCTTCGACCACCATTCCAGAGGATGTGTCTATGCTGATGACTGGTTCTGTTCAATAACCATCCAGAGCAGTGTGAACCAACACATGTTCATTTTCATCATCTGAGTCAGATGGCACCAGCAGAAAGGTTGATTTTCTTTTTTGGTGGTTCGGGTTCTGTAGTTTTCGCATCGGAGTGTTGCTCTTTTAAGACTTTTGAAAGCATGCTCTATGCCTCGTCCCTCTCAGATTTTGGAAGGCACTTCAGATTCTTAAACCTTGAGTTGAGTGATATGTCTGTCTTTAGAAATCTCACATTGGTACCTTCTTTGTGTTTTGTCAAATCTGCAGTGAAAGTGTTTTTAAACTTAACGTGTGCTAGGTCATCATCCAAGACTGCTATAACATGAAATATATGGCAGAATGCTGGTAAAACAGAGTAGGAGACATACGATTCTTCCCCCAGGAGTTCAGTCACATATTTAATTAATACATTATTTTTTTAACGAGCATCATCAGCATGTCCTCTAGAACGGTGGCCAAAGCATGAAGGGGCATATGAATGTTTAGCATAACTGGCACGTAAATACCCTGCAATGCTGGCTACAAAAGTGCCATGCAAATGCCTGGTCTTATTTTCAGGTGACATTGTAAATAAGAAGCGGCCAGTATTATCTCCTGTAAATGAAAACAAACTTGTTTTTCTTAACAATTGGTTGAACAAGAAGTAGGACTGAGTGGACTTGTTGGCT
This sequence comes from Lepidochelys olivacea, assembly GCF_965140295.1. Classification (NCBI taxonomy): domain Eukaryota; kingdom Metazoa; phylum Chordata; order Testudines; family Cheloniidae; genus Lepidochelys; species Lepidochelys olivacea. The sequence continues at coordinate 109,466,337 of NC_140416.1, forward strand.
CTAAAATTTTTACATTGTTTTGGTTTTGAGTGCAGTTATGTAACCAAAAAAAAAAATTTACATTTGTAAGTTACTCTTACACAATAAAGAGATTGCACTACAGTACTTGTATGAGGTGAATTGAAAAAACTTTCTTTTGTTTGCCATTTTACAGTGCAGATATTTGTAATAAAAATAATATAAAGTGAGCACTGTCAACTTTGTATACTGTGTTGTAATTGAAATCAATATATTTTAAAATGTAGAAAAACATCCAAAAATATTTAATAAATTTCAATTGGTATTCTATTGTTTAACAGTGCGATTAAAACTGCGATTAATCACAATTAATTTTTTTAATGGCGATTAATTTTTTGAGTTAATTGCATGAGTTAACCGTGATTAATTGACAACCCTAGTTCCCACCAATGCAGTTGCTAAAGAAGTGAGGAAGAGAGATCAAATGCCCTAAAAGGGCTTTGAGCACTTTTATGCCCAGTCATATCCAGGGATCCTGGTTGTTTTAGCAGTGCAAGAAAAATTTAAGTCCACTAAAGGCACTTCTAAGAACAAAGATCCAAAAAGTTTGGAATTATTTGGATGCAAGGCATATTCATCAGCCTGACTGCAACTTTGGGTGGCAAACTACCAAGTCCTGATCACAAAATACAGTAGAGACCCGTTTACGCACAAATCCGCTTAACATGTGGTAGCGCCATGCCTCCCAGTGCTACCTATTTAACACGTGAGACTCGTTAACACGCGGCACAGGAACTTGCTATTTAGCGCTACAGATTTGCTCACTAACTCACTGCCATAGAAATAGACAGGAAGTGCAGAGTGGTAACGTGTTGTACATCTTTACCGATATTGTTAAAGACGTATTATGCATGCTTAGTCATTGTCACGCTAGAGAGATATATAATATATAGTAGTTACATAGTAATATATATTACATGAGAAAATTTTAACCGTAGGCCTAATATAATGGCAGAGGGCAAGTGTCAACGTTCCTACACTGTGGAAGAAAAGCTAGCTGCAATAGATCGAGTAAATAGCGGAGAAACCCAAGCCAAAGTTTCAAAAGATATTGGGATTGCCAAATCTACTCTCCGAGGATGGCTAAAAAACAAATCTAAACTGAATGGCTTCGTACAAAATATTGATTCTGCCGCGGGGCTTAAGTGAAAATGTGTGCACTATTCAGCAAAACCCACAATAGACAAAGCCATGCGCACGGGGTTTGCTCAGAAAAGGCTGAAAGAAATGCCACTAAATTGGCCAATTCTTCAAGCCCAAGTGACAAAATTTGGAAATTTAATGGGGGATGAATCATTCCAAGCCAGCAAGGGGTTTATATGTTTTTTTTAAAAAAGTATCATGCCATAGTGCAGGTATCGATTTCTGGAGAAAGCCGGTCAGCTGATGAATCAGCTGCAAACGCGTTTCCCACCGAGTTAAAATCTATTTTACAAAACGAAGACTACCACGAAGAACAACTTTATAATTGTGATGAAACAGCTTTATGTGCAAAACTGCTACCTGATAAGACTTTAGCCTTTAATTACGAGACACAGAAAACAGCTGGATTTAAAAAGATAAATGATCGTGTGACTTTTTTTTTTTTTTTGTAATAATCAGATGGGCAGCCAGAGAACAGATGAAGTGCTTCTTTCCCTCCAGGACTCAAAGGCCACACTGTGGTCTGTGGGAATCTGCCATCTCCTTATAGGAAACCCTACAAGTACCATCACCAGTAGAGGGCAGCATCCTACTTCTGGGTTCAATAGCTAGGGTACCAATGAAGAGAGAGGCTTAGGTACTCCAGGTGATATCTATCTTCTGTCTCCTTGGTCAACTCTGCATCAGATTTGACCAGAGCACCAAGAGTTATGCTGCAGCGTATCTGGAGCCTGCCCCTACTTTCAGAAACTGCCTTGCCCCTTTTTACTGGGACTGGGCAGCCATCACAGCTGAAAAAATGGGCATTAAACATCATTGTCCAAGACTACCGTATATATTTCCATTCTTTACCCTGTCCCTACTCACCCCTCTGCCCTGTCCCTCTTTAAGAGAACCTTCTGATGAGAGAAATAGAAGTGGCCTAACTGCTTTGTCTGGGAGCCATAGAAGAGGTACCACAAACATACAGGGGAGGAGGCTTCTACTCCCAATATTTCCTTATCCCAAAGACGAAAGGGGGTTTTTGTCTTATGCTAGAACTGAGGACACTGAACAATACGTACACCGCTTTACATTCAGGATGGTAACACTTGCCTCTCTTATCCAATCACAGACAATATAGTTCCTGGATTGACTCCAGATAGGAAGAGTGTACCTTCCTGAAGACAGGTTCCCACCAATGCAGTTGGTATTTTTCAGGATATTATGAAACCCAACTAAGACGGTACAAATATGGCAGCATTTGTTAGGCCATGTTAGTGTGCCCTTATGTGGTGATGGTTGCCAGATTTGAACTACAACCGCTCCAGCTCTGGCTCAGTTTGGTCTATTTGAAAACCAACCAAACAAGAAGATTGTGGTTCTATCTCATGTCATTGCAGAACTGAGATGGTGGAAGGAATCCACAAGTGTGCAGTGAGGTACTGTTTTCTGCTTCTGCCCTGACAAGGACTTTAATCACAGATGCATTAGGGATAGCTTGGAGAGCACACCTGGACCATTTGCAGGAACCTCATCCCTGGAAAACATGGGGGCCCCCATCATTAATCCCAGAGCTAAAATCAGTTAGGCTAGCCTGCATATATCCTTCCTGTCTAGTCTTCAAAACTCCACAGTGCAGCTCCTGACAGACAACACAACTGTGATGCACTGTATAGACAAACAAGGAGGAGAATGTTCATCTCCCCTCTATCTGGAAGCTATCAAGTTCTGGGCATGGTGCTACTGTGACCCATAAATCCCTCAGTGCCAACTGGCAAGGGTGTGAAAAAAATATCCTGATCCTGGTGTTACCTGCTGGTTCACCAAAGAATATCATGTGAGATGTTAAATGAAAATCAGGGTTGTGCTGGTCATTAATATAATTGTACAGTGTATGTACTGCTACTGGGTAAGGAGTGGTGTGTGTGTGTGTGCCACAGTTGACCAATCAGCTGCTGGTCCAACTCCTGGATTCCTGGACCTGCTTTGACAGGACCATTGCTAGAAACCACATCCAGATCTCAAATAACTGCTCTGCATGTCTGTTGGCTGATTGAGTAACACGGGCAGAGACTGCTCCATACCGTCCATGAAATCCTGGTACAGAACAGGAAAACATTGAACAGAAGAAAGACTTATTCATGTAAATGAAAATGGCTTTTGATATGGGCATCCCAACATACTCTGGACCTGGTTCAGGCCTTGATACCAAAGATCCTCAGTTACTTGTTGTGCTTCAAACTGCCTGGCCTTTCATTCAGTTCTGTCAAGGTCTACCTCGCAGCAATATCTGTTTGTCAGCTTCCTGAACAATCATGCTCTGCCTTTTCTTGCTCAATATTATTGAAGTTCCTCAAAGGGCTCTGACATATTTACCCACCAGTCAGAGAACCAACTCCTGCCCAGGACCTCACATAGTCCTCCCTGAGGCTCAAAGAGCCTTCCTTTTGAACCTCTTTTGGAATGCATCTTACACTACTCATTCTGAAGAGGATATTCCTAGTGGCTGTCACTTCAGCCAGAAGAGTGAGTGATCTTCCGGTGGTTGTGATTGAACCTCCATATACAACATTCTACAGGGATAAGGTGGTACTAAGATGTCACCCAAAATTCATCACCAATGTGGTCTCACAATTTGATCTACCTGTCTTCCTGAAACCACTCTCCGCACGGGGGGTGGGGGAAGTTGCACAGATGAGATGTCCGGACTTAACTGTATTACATTACAAACTGTTCAGACTGTCTCCCAATCTATTTTAGTGGCTATAGCTGGGTGTTCTGAAGATCAGGCCATCTTCTCAAAGAGAATATCCAAATGTACATGACAGTGTGTATCACTATTTCCAGTTAACTTGTGTAACCCTCCCACCAAACATCAAGGCGCTCTCCACCAGAGCTCAAGTGACATCTTCCACCTGCTTTAGGAATGTACCAATATCAGAAATTTGCAAAGCAGCAACCTGAAGTAACCAGCTGACCTCTGTCAAGTAGTATGCTTCAGACTAAGCTGCAAGGTCCAATAACAAGTTTGCGAGAGCAGTTCTTTTTCCATTGGCGTTTGACTTACACAGTTGAGACTTCTCATTCCCATCATCCTTAGAGAATACTACTTCCTGGTACTTACAGTGGGATCCACACTGATGCATACTCGAAGAAGAGTACTTACTCTGTAGTAACTGGTTCTTCAAGATCTCAGTTTGGATCCCACAACCCACCTTCTGTCCCTGCTTTTGGAGTCCTCAGCTAACACAGGCTTTGAATTGTGAGGCAACTGAGGGAGGTCGCAGCTGCTCCATTCTTTATGCCCTCACAGAGGATCAGGAAGAGGCACAGACCGCATGTGCAGCTCTGGTGGAGAACGCTAGGCAAAAACCTCCAATTCTGCATACATGCGGCACATGTAGACAGTAGAATTCATACTGACAACATCTTGAAGAACCTTGGTTAAGTAGGGTTAGTAACTGTTCTTTTCTTCCTTGTCGTATATTTCTGATAGTATAAAGAGGCAGAACTTAAAGGAATGAGCTCCTCACCTGAGCTCTGGCCGAATTATGGCACTCTGAGCCTTCTCACGTGGCAAAACCACTATAACCAGTGGGGGAGGATTCCCTAGCATAGGTAATGTGAAGGACAGCCATAACTTCCAAGGATCCCTTGCATGCTCTGTCATCTGGGGCAAGAGAGGCATGTTGCAGTGGGACCAAAGCACTCAGCTTCATTAGGAAGATTCCAGGCAAAGTTGCAGCCCATAAGGAGCCCAGGGAGTCTGTTCTAATGACAAGACCAGAGTCTGGGCTGTCAAAAGGGCCTGTGTAAGCACAAAAATTCTACTGCTTAATTTATATCATGATAGTTGAAGTGGTATAGACTCCCAATGTGGACACAGTTAGTTATACCATGTATAAAGGAGCTTGTATAAGCATAGCTTGCCTTTGTGAGGGAAGAGGAGTAAGTTATGCTTGTATAAGGCACCTTTCTATTGATGGAACTATTTTGGTAGAAAATCACACCCTTACCAAAATAGCTAAATCACTACAAAAAATGCATGAAGACCAGGCTTAAGTTATTCTGGGGCTCGCACCAGCCCCTAGAGCAGCCAAGAATTGGGAGGTCCGAGGAGAGCTCAAAAGCCACCTAGCAGAAGGGCAGTCCAAAATCTCCCCCAAAATAATTATAACATTTCATTTCTGAAATTAGTTCAATGATTATCCTTGCATATATGTAATCAGCACACAGAAATAAGAACAGATTGTATTTCACGAGAATTGGCTAGCTAGAGCACAGAGCAAGTGGTTTTAAAAATTTATTAAAGATGTAACCCCTTCCCCTCCCCCGGTCATAGCTTAATTGCAGTTTATTTAAGAAATTTGTCAACCTTACTGTAACTGGATTTATAAAGGTTATTTTTCTACCAAATATTTGGTTTAAACAAAACTATCCTGGTAAATTGTCTGACCTCTGCTTAACATGAAAAAAAAAACTGAATGAATCTTCACGGTAAACTTGTGTATTTACAGATTAATTCAGTAAAGTAGTTCGTAATATCTGTTAGTTTCCTAGGTTTGGGGGAGTGGGGCTTGTCGGGGGGAGGGTGGGGGTTTGGTGCCGGTTTGTGTGTGTGGCTCGTCGGGAGGGTCAGGATACGACCCAGTCAGGGGGTATGGATGCACGGCGGTTGGGTGGATGAGGGAGCAGCTCCCTGTACAGTGATACTTCCCCCTGCAGCTGAGGAGCGATTGGTGCAGGAAGTGCAGGGGAGGAGAAGGGGAGAGTTTGCAGAGCTTCCTACAGCCAGGGGAGAAATCTGGGGGAATGGGTCTGATATGACCCCAGTTGCTGTGCAAGGGAAGAGGAAGTCCCGTCCTCTCCAGCCCAGCTGGGACTAGCAGCTGAGCCCAGCACTGGGTAGGAGCTACCAGCCGGGTCTTTTCCGGTCCTGCCCCCTGCCCCACAGTGACTTACCTCTCTGCCGGCTGCCCTGGGTACCCAAAACATACTGTTGGGGAGGGTTGCATGACCGCTCTTGTGGCTTCCCTTTGCTTCCCCATCAGAAAGTAATTTTTCTGCAGGGAAGCAGAGAAATCTGCTGGGGACACTAATTCTGCGCATGCATAGTGGTGCAGAATTCCCCCAGGAGTAACAGTGTGTATATGTGTTGTTATCTATATCTATTTCCCATAGTGCTTGTAGCTGGTCATCTCAAAACATACAACTTGACTAAACCTTAGAACAGCTATGATTTTATTGTTAATTGTGTGAGGCCTTATTTTCTAATGTTCAAATGTACATGCAATAGATAAGCTATTCAGAAAAAGGTTCACTGATGATTTAACTTGACAAAACATTTAGCATATTTACTAAACTTTTTCCGAGTATACTAGAATGAGAAATTCCAAAGCATTAAATACATGAAATACATGAAAACTATCTAATTTAACTTAATTTAAACTTCTAATTCTACATCTTTTCATAGTTATAAGCATAAAGCATGGGCTTTTCTAAAGTGCATAAGGTAGAGACGAGGTGCTCAACTCTCTTTGACTTTCAAAATCTAGAACTTTAAAAAATTGTCTCTTCTGCAAGTAGGGCCCATGTGCTAAATCCTGCAGTCTTTACTTGGACAAAATTGCCATGGGAGTTTTCTAAGTGAACAAAACAGAATTTGTTGCTTAATGAATAGTAATTGCTATACATGGCAAAGATTCATTTTGATAGATGCATTTCAGCCTTAAGGAAACAGAGTGTAGCTACAACTATTCTTTTATTGAGAATCTATGTGCAAATTACAATTAAGTGTGTGGGTCTAGGTGTGAAATTTTTACATGAACGGTCTTTTTCTTAAAGGTGATCTAAAGGGGTTGACTTTTGTATAGTTTTTAAAAAACAGGATAAAAACATTTTGTGTGTGCGTCTTTGCAAGTCATCTTTAAATGGTAGTGTTCATGTTTAAGGGCTAAACTAACATTTGTTATTTCAGTCTCTTTAATATATGTACATTTCAGATTTAAAGCACAAACTGGAATCTCTTGAACAAAGTTTAGTGCAGTTCAAAATGCATGTTTTTTTTTCTTTCAAGTGCAGGCAATCAAAATTAAGTTGTGATGTGACTAACTGTGCACTGTAATGTCTCTGAAACCTTGTGATTGAGCTAAGAGATGATAAATCTTCTTGTCTCAGCATCCAGAGGAGTTAGTCTTTGAGACAGCTGTTTAGAATGTTAGTGAATATTTATATACCTCATAAAAGATTCAGTACCTTTTATGTCTGGTGCAGACATCACGCTACCCTTGTTCAAATCACTGCCTATTCTTCTAATTTATTTATAGCCAATATATCAAGGTTATTTGACCGTTTTTATAAGGGTCTAGAGTGGAGCTATAAAATTATTATAGAATAGCATTCAGAAGTTTTGGATTATGTTTTGGAACTAGTTGTGTTCACTAGACTGTATTTCAAATATCAGCACACTTCTACAAGTACAGTAAACTTCCCCCACCCCCAGGTCTCTTAATTTTTTTTGTGAGTAGTAGTTCACTTGTAGATTGTCTCCCCCTGCCCTCTCCTTCTTTTTCATAATAGTAGGGCTGAAGCCTTCCTGAGCAACAGTGTGTCAGGCAACTGTTTCAGTAGATCAGGGGTTCTCAAACTTCATTACACTGTGACCCCCTTCTGACAACAAAAATTACTACACGACCCCAGGAGGGGGGACCCAAGCCCGCCCAAGCCTGCTGCCCCAGGTGGGGCGGGGGGTGGGGTGGGCATAGCTGCCCCCTGCCCAGGGCAGAAGCCCTTGTGCTTTGGCCTTGGCCGTGGGGCTCAGGCTTTGGTTTCACACTGGAAAAACACCAGTCTGGCTTTTCTAGAACCTATTAATAAAGCATTGTTTGGCTGAAACTGGCCACTAAAATTTGCTTCAAATTTAATGTTGCCCAGTGAAATTTGCCATGTTGCTCCGTGAAAATGGCACTTCTTTTCAGGGGTGGGGTAGAAGAGGAACAGCTTTACATATAATACTTGCCCTTCTCACACAATCTTCATAGCCTATTTACTAACTAAACTCCAAACTTACCCAAAGAACAGAACAACATAATTGACCAAAAAACCCCACAAACCCAAAGATATTATGCGTATTTAAAGATGAAGCCTTAATTATATAGCAGTCCTTCCAGAATATATTATAATACAGATACTCATTCATTAAACATCGATACCATCAATATAATCCATAGTTTCCATATGTTATCAAATATATCTCCTTTGTCCTCTATTTTGTAAATCATTCTCTCAAGCACTTTGTTTTTCAAGTTGAATTGTCTTGGCTAATTCTGACAGGATTTGTCTGTCTTCACTGTAGTTTCAAGGTTATTGTACACCTAAATGTTATTTAAGTGGCCATTCTCTTATATCCCATCCACAAAGATGGAGTCTGTTCCTTTCCTGGCAGGAGAGACGCATTAGAATTCTGAATATTGACATTCACAATTGAGGAGATTCTGAATGCTTCCATCCTGCTGCTTTGTCTCCAGATTGTGGATTTGTCATGTTGCCTTCAAAAATCCCCCATTTCATCTCCTTGGGTTGGTAATTCACAGGTCATAGATATCAGAATCTGGATTATATCTTTCAGAGTAGCAGTCGTGTAGTCTGTATCCGCAAAAAGAAAAGGAGTACTTGTGGCACCTTAGAGACTAACAAATTTATTACATCTGTTAGTATTCAGTTTTAGAATCTGATTGCCTCCCTTTTAAAACCCCAGGATTGGAGCAAATGTAAAGTCAATAATATGTTTTTAGGATAATTAAAGTCCGGTCTGCAAGTCATGACTATGTTGTTTTAAATATGTTTGTCTGCACTGAATTTAAAACTTAATTCTAAACATTCATTAATTCTAAACCCTTGTCTCCTGAGGGTTCCTGTTCCGGGTAGGTCAATTTACAAGCTGCTCTGTTGGACCAGATGCAGCTGCTGCTGGGTTCGAGTCTCCTAATTGCAACTTTAATGTATTCTCTCAGAAATGTGTGCCAGTTTCTTCATTCTTTATCAAGCCTTTTCCCCATAGTAACAAGTCACAGCATCCATTTTGCATCTCCGATTTAATTGAGCATACAAATTGTGTCCCATAGGAAAAACCCCAGTTAAATGACACACACTATACAAACTAGTTCATTTATTTTTTCCACTCCAGGAGATTGACCACTTGCAGTGTGTCTCACTTTATAACAGATTTGTTATATTTTCTTATTATATGGTACCATTTTTATCAACAAATTACTATTCAGCTGTCTGTCTTCGTTATCTGGAATCCAATGAACTTTTGTTGCAGTGGTTAAAATGTATAGCTCAGCAAAAACATTCTATTCTGTCAGTTTCCTGTTGCTGTCGGTTTCTGTTACGGCATACTAGACTCACCACCCTTTTTCTACAGACTATGGGGACATTTTTGCATGCAGTCTGCTTTTGAAAATTTCAGAAATATCCCAAACATCTGAAAAACACTTAATCTTTAAAATCAGGCTTTTCAGAGGTTCTCTAATGTGAAATGAAAATCTATAATGGCCAGATGTCTTCTGCTGTTTACCTTCATTTCCTTACTGACAAGGATTAAATGAGTTTGCATTCAGCAGGGAAATAATTAATTTTAGGGAGAAAGGGAGCATGTCAAATTATGTGTGGGAGTGGGCAAAAATAAAAATTGGGTACTGGTTTTATTGTAATCATCAATAGTAAAAACACGATACCTATGAGGTTACAGTACAGTTATAACCTCTTTCATTGTTTGGAAAGTTTATATAAATTAAAACATTTAATAATTTCTCATATCTTTTCTTTCTGATGCATCTCTTTAAAATCTTATGTTAAATTAGTATTTACTTAATTTTAAAATAAGTTTTAAGAGTATAACATTCTATTTGTATATTTGTATGTCAAAATTATATCAGAATGTGCTGGATTTTTAAAAACATGATACTATGAGGCTGCTAGTTAACATCTTACTCTTTCTTTTGTTTATCAGTTTCATGAAATAAATCATCTTACTACAATATTCGGCTAATCAGCAGTTGATAAGCTTATTTACTACACAGTGCTAAATATGTTGATTTTAATATACAATTTAGCCATTCAAACATAATGGCCAAGATTGCTCAACTTGAGACATCTTAAACTTGCCTAATGTTCAGAAGGCATGTGCTTAGCATTCTGGAATTCTAGGCCCCTTTTTAAATACCTCAAGTTAGGTACCCAAAGTCATTATTCACTTTTGAAAGTCTTGTTCAGTATATTTTGAGAACTTTAGTTTTAAGCAGTATGTGTAACTTCCACCTACTTTGTAAAATCCTTCCCTTTATTGAAGTATGTTTGTTTGATTTAAGCTGTCATCCGTAGGATTTCTTAACTATTAGCAGAGGTTTGCTGAAGTAGAATGATGATACTGCTTGGTATTCTTCCTGTCCTAGCATCTACTCTGTCACTGTATCAGGGTGTACTAAACATACAAATGTCACCTTGCTAGGTGCAGAGGAACAATTTGTCTGTTCTACTGTTACATTAATTTAGAATGGAAGAGGTATACAGGACATTTTGCTTAGGATCTGATTCTTAAAAGTGATAGGCTGTCCTATGTCTTCTGTTGTTAATTCCACATCATGCTTTTGCTTCTCATTTTATTAACTGAAGATTTTACATCATACGTATCCCTTTTGCGTTTTGTCACCTTTGTCTTACCTCTTTGTAGTGTAAAATATTGCTTGTTACTGTTCCTCTTAATTCCTTTCAATAGTGAACTTCTGAATTCCTTCAAATAATTGGGGCATTAAAGTATTTTATGAGCTAGTAATATAACAAAATGAATTGGTGATTAGTCATCTTCAAGCATTGTGATATTTAAGCACTTTCTTACATAATATGGAAACTGTTATGCCTTTTTTTAAATAAGAAATTTAAAACCAGTTACATCTAACAATTAGATGTGCCAACAGTTTCAGATCCATATGTACCTTGAGGTTACCACTACTTTGACTAGACTAGAATAATAAACTTAGGCTAATCTTAGAGTCCTGCTTTTGTTTTATGATATAAAGGGAGGGTATCGTTCCTGGCTGCTGGGAGGGAGGGTGTTCTTCCTCCTTTCTTCTCCCCTCTCAGTAATGAAAGAGAATTCTGGTGTCAGTCAGTCAAGGACAAATGCAATTCCCTGTGTTTCACTGATTGTATGTTTGTGGAAATATGTTGTGGCTGATTCTGGTCCTCCATCACAGCTTCTATATGCTGTTGAAAAGTAGCCACAATGGACTGGGGAGAATCCTCCAACATAGAGCTGACAGATGTGGCCCCATACTGCTTGTCTTTATGAACTGCAGCATAGAGGAAATGGTGGGGTTGGTAGTGGTGTACTTAACACCACAGGGATTATGGGCTCTAGTACATGGACAGCTGTGAATGAAGGCGTGGTTGTAAAATAGAGGAGCACAGGGGCTGCTCTAACTTATGTCAGGGACCATTTTTGGTCTCTGCAGCAGCACAGAGTCTATGAGAGACAGAGAGGTGGTCTAAAGGAGAGAGAATCTGCCCTGTTGAGTGCTAGCTGGAAATTCTTCTACCATGTATTGATATATTTTTGGTTTTCAGTTCTTTTGCTTATGAAAGTATCTAAATATAAACTTTGAACAGAGATAAAAAGTTGAGCACTTTTGATATTCAGTGACAACATTTAGAAATAGTGCGTGCAGTGTGGAAGTGTGCTATATGCAGTACGTAGACACATAAATATATTTTGCATAAACATCTATTCATGCATAACTTGAATTTAAAATGCACATGTATGCAGGCTTTATTAAAACTAAAACATTAATATTCAATTGATTTTGTTGATTATTTTATTTTTGTATTTGTTATTCACTGTTGTACTTTTTCATTACAGAATGTATGACAATATGTCCACAATGGTGTATCTAAAGGAAGAGAAGTTGGAGAAGCTTACTCAAGATGAAATAATTTCTAAAACTAAGCAGGTGATTCAGGGACTAGAGGCACTGAAGAATGAACACAATTCCATTTTGCAGAGCTTACTTGAGACATTGAAATGTTTGAAGAAAGATGATGAAACTAATCTGGTGGAAGAAAAATCAAACATGATTCGAAAGTCGCTGGAAATGTTGGAACTTGGACTTAGCGAAGCACAGGTAAAATTGAAGCAGGGGAAATCGTTTCAAGCTGTGTCTGCAGTTATGATATGAAAGCAAATGCAAACTTATGTCTTTTTGGACTGTGCTTTAGTTAGAGGTGTAGAATTGAACACTTGGATATCAATTCTTAGACTTACACAGAATTTATTAAAAATTAGCAGTGTCAGTTTGCATTCAGAAGTTTTTAAAACCTGATTATAGCTTGTAGGGAAGTAGGTTGAAATAACTATATAGAGTGACTGACAGTGGTGGTTTTAGTGCATTATGCAGCTAATTATGCATTGAGCATTAAATCTTGGTCCACTGAAGTAACACACAGCTATTCTTTGATTGACTTTAGTGAAACAAGAATTTTTATTTTATATATAGGCTTTCTTGTGGCACTTGCCATGTAGTGTCTGAGCACCTCACAGGTATTGATGATGCTCACAACAACTCTGGAGAGTTAGGAAAATGTTATCCTCACTTTATATATGGGTAACAGAGGCACAGAGAAATTAACTAACTTGCCTGAGGTATACAGAGCTGGGAATAGAACTGCTGAGTCCCAGTCCAGGACTATAATTTTAAGACCATCCTTTTTGTCCCTTGAATTTAGGATTAGTTTTCTAGTACTTGGTACTGGAAGGACATAAGGGTCTCTAATGTTCACCCAACATTTTAGTAAAATAAAAAAAAAAAAGGGTTGGCTACAAATTGAGTACTGAATCAGAGGAACTTTCCTTGTTTAAAAGAGAGAATCCCGCTACTGACTTTTTATGAAATGGCTTGGTTGCAAAAAATGTTGTTTTGGGGAAGGTGGGCAGATGCTGAAAAACATGATTTGTGTGTGCATGAGTGAGGGCCAGAGAAGGGCATGTGATCTGCAGCAAATTAGTTTGTGACTTCAGACTATTTTAAAAATATTTATTTTCAAAATGCTTTTTTACCAATTTGAATTCTTTTTTTTCAAGTTTAATATGCAAAGTTGCAAGAGATAACAAGAATGGTAGGACAACCAGTCTTTGGAGAGTGTGAAACCTTCCAACCCTTGTATAAGAACATATCTGTTGGCATTTTTTAATCAGTTATGTGGGGTCTTTAAAGTTAGCTTTTGTGGGTGTTTGTAGAATATCCTTATAGAAAAATAAAGAAATAGAAAAGGAAAAATGCTTAAGGCACTGGATTTAGACTCAGGAAATGAGACTCAATTCCTGGCTCTGTCAGAATCTTCCTGTGTGCCCTTGAACAAGTCTTTGAATATCTTTGTGGTTCAATTCCCAATATGTAAAATGAGGATAACGGTACACCACTGTGAGATAGAGAAACTCTGTGTGTGTGTGTGGTGTGTGTAAATTCATTAATATTTGTGTGACACAGATTTTTTTCCTCTGAAGATAATACTCATTTTGCTAAAGGAGTAATCTAATTTCTCCTTTCACTTTCCCACCTCCACCAAAATTTCTCTAGAGAGTAAGTTTACAGAAGACTTCAATTCATTGTAGTATGTTATAAATCTGATAGCTACAGGCATTGTGAATAAACTGGGCACCATTTTTGCCTGGCTTTCCCAAATATACTTGAAATGTTGTGTGTACAACTGGTTACATGCAGATGAGCTAATTACTTATCTGTATTTTACATGTGTAAAAAATGGCTAAGTTTGGAAAGACATGCTGAAAATTTGATCTTCTATGTAGATGGACTGGTGTGTGTAAATATTAAATATCAGCCTGAAATTGATAGTTGTTTCCTGAAAGTTTATTCAACATATGAATACATTTACCCTAAAGATATCCTTTAAAGAACGATGTGACCGTCTGAAAAACTGAAATTTTAGTTAACATGAATCTTGCATATAAAAATATTCAGGTTCTGAGATGCTCAAAGCTAACTTTAAAAGAAACCTTTTTATGAAATCAAGGAAAGTGAGAACATAAATCAAGGTGGCAAACTCCTTCTCTGTGTATAGCCAAATGATCTCTTTAATTATATATAAGCCAGGCTTACAAAAGTGAAGGCCATAAGGTGCCTGTGATCCATACCAGTTTTCACACTGCTGTCAGTGGGAGATTTGTACAAACAATGAATGTAGAATATGGTCCTTACATAGTAGTTAGTAAAATTGCTTTTTACTCCTGAGGGCATTTTGCGCCAAAAAATTCTGCGCACAATATCTTAAAATTCTGTAAATTTTATTTGTCAAATAAATGTGGAGGCTCCAGCATGGCATTGGGGCTCACAGGCCACTGGCTGCGCAGAGGTGGGAGATCACTCTGCAGCTCCTCCCCACCCCGCAGGACATGGACTCAGTGGTGAGGCTGCACCCAACCCTGACAGAACACACTGACTGAGCCTGCCCCCAAAACACCCCAGAGCCCTGCCCCTCCACGCCAGGTGTACCAGCTGTGAGCAGACAGGCTCAGCCCAGCAAGATGTAAGTGTGGAGGGACTTAGTGTGTGAAGGGAATCCAGGTGTGGGTTGAGAGATTCTGTGGGGGGCAATATGGGTGTGGGTGGCTCAGTGGGGAATCTGGGGGTGCAGGAGATCTGGATGCACAGGGGCTTGTTGGCGGGTTCTGGGTACAACGTTAATGGGATGGACTGGGCAGGAGGGGTCCAGGTGAAAGTGGTTGGGGCTCAGCAGGGGTGTGGGCAGGGATAGAGTCTGGTTCAGTAGGGGGGTCCAGATGTCTGGGGAGTGGGGCTTGGTGGGGTGGGGATCCGGGTGTGGGTGGCTCGTCGGGCTGGTTCATGTGCAGAGAGAGAGTGGGGCTCACTGCGGGCGGGCGGGTGGTTCAGAGTGCAGGAGGGGGGTGAGGCTTGGCGGGAGGGTCTGGGTATGAGGGGGTGTGGGTGCACGAGGGTTATGCAGATGAGGGAGCAGCTCCCCATACAGTGATCCCTGCCCCTGCAGCTGAGGAGTGATGGTTGTAGGAGGCGGGTGGCAGGGTAGTTTGCAGAGTTTCCTGCAGCCTGGGGAGAAGTCTGGGATAGGTCTGACTCGGCCCTGAATGCCGTGCAGGGGAAGAGGAAGTCCTGTTTTCCCAGGCCAGCTTGGACTAGCAGCTGAGCCTGGCTCAGGGTAGGAGCCATCAGCTGGATCTTTCCCCTGCCCCACAGAGGTTTACCTCTCTGCTGGCTGCCCTGGGCACCCAAAACATACTACTGGTGAGGGTCACATGACTGCTCTTGTGGCTTCCCTTTGCTTCCCTGTCAGAAAATCATTTTTCTGTGGAGAAGCAAAAAAAACTGCAGGGGACATGAATTCTGTGCATGCGCAGTGGAGCAGAATTCCCCCAGGAATAACTTTTGCATTTAGCAGTATTAATGAGAAAAAACAATGCAGGAGGTTTTTAGATAGACACTGCTCTTTGTCCTTTGTTGGGTATATGTGTGTGCAATTACCTGTCTTGTATGAACAGTTGTAATTGTACATAATTGTATATGCAGGTCAGATGTACAGTTGCACACCTTAGATTATTTGAATCCTATGATTATTTCCCCTTGAAGCATTATTAGGCTGGAGAATTAATACTCTATTGAGATGAATATTGGCAGTTCATAAACCTACCTTCACAGACAGTTTGATATAGGTGCTCAACTACTGCTCTATTTTGGGTTACATTTGGAAGGTTTCTTTGCAACCATACGGGCTAGAAACTTAACACATATATTAAAATGAAAGCTTACATTCTGCAGAATGTGAATTTTTCATGGAGGCTGAATAACATAATCAATTATGATTTAACATTTGCATTTCACGTTCCGGTTTGCAAACTTACAGTTGCATTTATGTAGGTTTTTGCATACATGTTAGGTACTTTGTGACCTTTGTCCAGCTATGCCAGAAGGATAGGAGACTTGATGATGTGATTTAATTAGGGCACAACTTTATTCCTAAATGTCTGGGAATCCTGGCAGAAAAAACTGCAGTGGAGGTAATTCCATAATCATTTACATATATGCGGGGGGCTGCTGTCAGTCCTCCTTTTTTACCCATTCTAGTATGCAGCCAGCCTGCTGCTGGGACCTCACCATCACCCCCTCAAATGAGAGTTCAGGGGGCTATTGAGGGGGAGAGAGGTTGATTCTCTGCTATACCTGTCATAGGAGCCCTGAAAACCATTCGTGCCTTACAGAGTACCTGCACTGGGTGTCTACCCCAAACTTACATAATAAGTTGCAACATCATAACCTAATCTCGGTTCCATATTTTTTGCCCTAACTAAGCTCCCAACCCACTGTGAGGAATGTGGATAAACCCCCCACCTCATGTTGGCCAGTCTGGTGAGGGGTCAGGGGGATGGGAAAGAATTTTTCTCCTCACCAAGAAAGGAGCGACTAGTATAATGGGTACAGTGAATCATGACTAAGGCGACTAGTTTGTCACAGAAGTTATGGATTCCGTGACTTTCTGTGACCACTGTGACTTCTGCAACTGCTGGTGCACCTGGCCCGGGGGCCACCTGAGCAGCTCAGGCAGCCCCTGGGCTAGTCGCACTGGCCGGTTCTGGGGCAGGCTCGGGCCACCATGCCCCCCCCCCAGCAGCAGCAGGAGTTTGGGTATGGGAGAGGGCAGGGATTTGGGGCACGGGATGGGGTGAAGGCACTGGGTGGCGCTTACCTCGGGGGGGGCTTCCCGAACCAGTGACATGCCCCTCCCTCAGCTCCAAGATGGAGGCATGGCCAGGCAGCTCTGCACGCTGCCTAGGAGCTGAGTGCGGAGGGGATGTTGCTGCTTCCGTGGAGGTACAGAGCCAGGTAGGGAGCCCCCCCGGCTACCCTCCCCCATCACCTGTGGTGGGGAGCCCCCCTGGGTCACCCCCCGAGCACCTGGACTGACACCCCTCCACCCCCAAGCACCTATGGTAGAGGCGCCCCCCCCCAAGCATCCACAGCCCCTATCCTCCTCCCCCCCCCCCCCCCAAGATTTAGTCAGGGGTATATAGTAGAAGTCATGGATAGGTCACGGATTGTGAATTTTTGTTTACTGCCCATGACCTACCCGTGACTTTTACTAAAAATACCCATAACTAAAACGTAGCCTTAACCATGACAAAACCTGGTATTTTAACTACTACCAAGGATGGCAGGGTATGTGCTGCTCCGCCTTGTTCAGGTAAAAGAGCATTTTTCCTGCACCAGCATGGACATAATTGTCCCCCTTCTCTTCTGGTCACCTGGTGGGGATGGTTCAGTGTTCCCATGCTGACCTGGTATGAATCTGCCATAACAAGTAATTCTGTGGCTGTGTAGCCCTTAAAGGGGCCACACACCATTTCGGACAAGGCGGAAAACAGCCTGTATTACTTCACTTGTGGAGAGGTTGTTCCCAGCTATCAAAGTACATTACTATAAACAGCATTCAAGGTAGCCAACTTATAAAAGCTGCTGTATGTTACATCTTTAAAAACAATCACACCACAGCATAGGGGTAAGAATTTCTTCAGATTAGTCTCAGCTGAGCAGCAAGCAAAGCTGGCAGAAGTAGAGAGAAATCAACAACCAAATGGAAATTATGAAAAGGGCCACACAAACATTAACAGATTTCACAAGTGCAATGGTATCTATGCATGAAAAGCCTTATATGTTAATACTAAAGGAATGCATTGTACAGGAAGAATGTATTGTAATCTCTCGTGCTTTTTAGGTAATGATGGCCTTGTCAAATCACTTAAACGCAGTGGAATCAGAGAAGCAGAAATTGCGTGCTCAGGTTCGCCGGCTATGCCAGGAAAATCAGTGGTTGCATGATGAACTAGCCAGTACTCAACAGAAATTACAGAAGAGTGAACAGTCTGTGGCTCAGCTGGAAGAAGAAAAGAAACACTTGGAATTCATGAATCAGTTAAAAAAATATGATGATGATATTTCTCCATCAGTAAGTAGATGTACATTCAAAAGCATTGTCTTTTTGTTAGTAAGCTGCCAAGAGCTTTTTATTCGCAGATATGAATTTTTAGCAGTTAAAACAGGCATTTCATATATAGATTTTAATTTGTTTATAGATTGATTTCTTCATATATTTATATTGTCCTAATCTTACGTAGTTTATACATTCACACAATAGAGAACTGCTTCCCAGAATCTTTATTTCAGGAAGACCTATATTTTATAGATGATAGAGTAACTACACTGTAGACTTGAGGGGGTAAAAGTCCAGCTATAGTAAAACACTTATACCTAGCAACACACTAGCTTAAAAATTTACTTGGAAAATTATCTTCAGAAAGCCATAAAATGTCTGTTTTAAACCTCACAATAAAAGGAGAATTGAGGATAAGGTGTATAAATTGTAGATATAAAAGGAAACTGCATTATCTGGAGCAGTCTGGAAGATGATTTTGACCTAGATAGTGGTCTCACTATTTTTTATTATTTAATATTTGTATTAGCACTAGAGGCTCTAGTCAGGAAAGGGGCCCCATAGTGTTAGGCATTGTGAAAACACAGACACAGTCCCTACACTTTACAGTTTAAGAGGGCAAGTGACATATGAAGGGTTGGGAAAATAGGAGTGCAAGCAAATATGTACAGTTTTAATTTTATACATATGTATACCCTTGCAAAAGTGATTTTCATAATTTTAAATAAAGTAAGTGCTTGGTAACCTACCTGCCCCTCCAGCCATCATTGGTTGATTTATGGGCATTATCACAGAAATGGATCTCATCTTGTAAGTTGTTACAGTCCAGATGGTGTCTATGTCTATTTCAATCAATTGTTTTATTTTCTTCTGATCTATTATTGCAACAGTTCAGGAGTGGCAAAATGCATGCGTTTAGACATGCTAATCAACTGCTAGACAAACCCTTTCTAGCACAATGTGAATACAGTGAATTGTTTTGGTCAGGTAGTCAGCTGCATGCAATGCAAGGAAATCTAAAAAAGCTAAAACTTGTTTTAAAAGGGAAAAAAAGGCCAGTGAAGGCTATTTTTTTGAGTCTTGGTTCATAATTATGTTCTTAAGCATATGTAATACTACCTAAATAATAGGCTAAACAAGGAATTATAATCTTCAGACAGGATAAAATATCCTAGCACCTCCATGCTTTCGAGCAAAAAACCTTAAAATTTGGCAGGCGCATAGTGTGAGGTCAGTAGTGCCCCTTTTCCTGTCCTTACAAAGATCCACGTAGATCTGACTGAGTTAAAAACCTCTGAAATAAGATTGCCAGTGCAAATTTAATTCAGCTGTCTTGTGCATATGCATTGAGATAGTCTTGCCCAGCATCACATAGGACATCCTGTATGCATATCTTTAATAATAGATTTTTATATATAATTGTATATAAATGTTTTCACTGATTTTAGATTTAATAATGTAACATTTTGTTTGGGACTGGGGTTTGTATAGGAAGACAAAGACACAGATTCTACCAAAGAACCTCTGGATGACCTTTTCCCCAATGATGAAGATGACCCAGGGCAAGGAAGTAAGTGAACTTCAGATTATATAATTACAGTATATTTCTGCAGAACAGAAGCTTGGTTTTATCTTCAGGGAAATAACCAATCATCAATTCCTAGAGTGCTCTGGTCCAGACACACTGCAACATAGACAACAAGGGCAATTGCAGCTTTTAGGATTTATTGTATGCAGTAAATTATGATATAATCAAGATAAAAATGTTTCCCTGATGCACTTTTCTGTAATTTCTTACTCCAGCACTGACTATGTTCATCCCTTCCAAAGGGTGGAAGACAGGAAAGCTGATTTATGAGGATGTTGTTCCCACTACATAAGAAGGGTGGGCTAGTCTAAGCTGTTTTTTTTGTTGTTGATTTTGTTTTTAAAAAGCTTGCTAACTACCCCTGACCTCATTAGGAGCTAATTTCAATACAAAATTAGGCAGTAGCTTGCTAACTTAGGCAGAGAAGCTTTAGACTCCCAGTGTCAGGACCTGTTTCAGTCAACCTTGAGACTTGGTAATCTGCCCAGGTAGTGGGTTCTATGGTGACCTGTATGGTTAACTTCCCTGGGCAGGCTTCCATATGCAGCCTCATCAGTTCAGTTTTGTCACTCATAAGGACTATGATTTTTGCAGTTAATACTCCCTCCAGAGATGTTATCCTCTCAAGGCTGAAGGGTTGATGAGTTGGATGTAACACTTGAGTTACACCTTTATCATTATTTATGTTACCATAACAGCTAGGAGCCCCAGTTATGGACCAGGACTCCATTTCGCTATGTGCTTTATGAGCATAGAACAAAAAAGATGGTTCCTGCCCCCAAAGAGATTACAGTTTTACGTATAAAACAGGAAACAACAGATGGATACAGACAGACCATTGGGATAGGATAAGGAAACAAGATAATATTGGTCAGCCTATGGTGTCCGCACACCAGCGGCCTTAACCATTGGCAATTTTTTTGTAGGCATCAAAGAAAAGGAGAGTTTTAAAGAGGATAATGAGGTAGCTTTGCAGATAATTACCAGGGAGCTTCTCCCAAGTCTGCAAGGCAGCATGGGAGAAAGCGTGATGGTGCTTGTTTGAAAATTCAGCAAGTGCGCAATAGAAAGATGTCATGATAGGTCCAATAGGCATCTTAGTCGACCTCTAGATAATAAATGATAGATGATGGTCTCTTAAAGGGCCTTGAAAGTGAAGACCTGTAGTTTGATCCAAAAAGGAAGGGGAAGCTAGGGGATGCAAAGAGACGGGTAACATAATCAAAGTGAGAGTTTAGAAAAACATAGACAACAAAAAAGCAACTGCAGCTTTTGAGATTTATTGTATGCAGTAAATTGTGATCTAATGAAGATAAAAATGTTTCTCTGATGCGCTCTTCTGTCTTTGCAGCAGCCTTCTGAATGGATACGAGTAGGGCAAGACTGCATTGTCAAAGCCAAAGAAAAGGATGTGTGGTGGTAGCAGGCATGAGATGATGAGGATGTTAGCTGTGTGGATGGATAGAAAGGCTGTATATTAGAGATGTTATGCAGAAAGAAACAGTGGGATTTAGTCATAACGTGGATTTGAGGATCTAGAAAGATATAAGTCAAAGATAATGCCTGTGTTACAGGCTTCAGTGACAGGCAGGATGGTGGTGGTATACAGTGCGGGAGCTCTGTTTTAGCCATATTTAGATTGAGATGACGGCTAGATTCCATGAGCCGATATTAGAGAGAGAGAGGCTGAGATTTTAGTTTGGACAGAAAGAGGCAGATCTGTAGTAGAGAGGTAGCTCTTTGAGACATCAGCATAGAGATGTAGTTTGCCCAGATATAAGGTGAGAGGAAGAAGAGGGGGAACCAAGACAAAACACTGTGGAATTCCCATAGAAAGTTGCAGGCTGGGAAAGAGGAGGATCCTCTGAAGGAGCAGTAAAAGGTAGGGGAAGAACCAGGAGAGGCTAGAGTTACAGAAGCCAAGGAGAAGCATGGTCGACAGTGTAAAGGGCAACTGACACATCAAGGTGGATGAGGATGGAGTACCGGTTCATGGAGATAATCAACAATCATATAAATGGAAGAAAGGGGAGACGGGACAGGGAGGAGAAGGCTGAGAGCTAGGCTAGGAAAAGGCCAGAGCTTTGGCTAGGAAAAGGTCATAAGACACTTTGGCAAGAGCAATTTCAGTTGAGTGTAAGCCGCGGAAGCTGCATTTGAGAGGCTCTAGGCACTCCAGGCAGCAATAGTAAACAGCATGCTCAATGAGCTTAGAGCTGAAAAATTGGGGTGGTAATTGGAGAGGCAAAAGAGGTGAAGGTTGGGTTTTTTAAAGATAGGAGAGACTAACATATGTTTGCATTGTGAGGGGAAAGAGCAAGAGGCTTAATAAAGAGTAAGGGAAGTGATGAGTGGATGCAAGGGATTTCAGGAGATGGGATGGTGTTACTGGTGCAAGCGGAAGAGTTAGATGGGAACAGCAGATGAGAAACTTCTGCGTCTGTGACAGGAGACAAGGAGGTAAGAGTTGTAGGAGGGGGTAGGGAAGGTCATGTTGTAGTTTGTCAGTTTTCTTGTGGAAGAAATTGGCAAGGTCCTGTGCTGAGAGAAGAATAGGATTTGAGGAGTGAGTCAAAGGTGGCAAAAAGTTGGCTAGGATTGTGGGCATGGATTCAATTAAATTGAAGAATTAGAGTTGTTTAACTAGGATGATGTCAGAACTGACAGAGAAGAGACAAATTTGTAGTGGAGGAAGTCAGCCTGGTCATGGAATTTCTGCCAGAGAAGATCTGCAGTGTCAGAGCAGGAGCAGAGGAAGTGCATGTTGGAGGTGAGCCAGGGCTGGGGATTAGCAGGGGGAGCTTTGTGATGGAAGAAAGGGGCAAAAGAAGTAAGGGTGGAGGAGAGCGAAGCATGGAGATAATCAACAATCATATAAATGGAAGAAAGGGGAGAGGGGGCAGGGAGGAGAAGGCTAAGAGCAGATGACAGTTCTTCAGTGCTGATGGACTGGAAGGCAAAGAAAAGGAAGGGGACTAATGGGCGATGCGAAAAGAGACCAGGTGGTGGTCACAGGAGAGACGTCACAACATAGGATCAAAGGGAGCAGAGTGTTTGGTGAAGACCAAGTCAAGTGAATAGCCATTTGGGGCGTGGGAAAGTTGAACCAGAGCTTGGGGTCAAATGAAGAGGAGAGGGTGAGGAAATGCATAGCTAAAGGATCAGATGAGTCATTAACAAGGAAGATGAAGTCACCAAGAATGAATGAAAGTGTAAGGAGAGAAAGAGCCAGGACTGTAAATCGGAGCAGAAGTCTGATGGGGAGGAGAGTGTGGGAGAAGGAGAGGCCTCCGTAAGAGAAGGCAACTACAGAATCAGTGTAGGATCCAGGTCTCTGAGAATCAGAAGCTAGAGGGAGCAACATATGAAGTGGTTGTGGATGACAGATCTTTTTAGAGATGGAATGGGTGTTCCAGAGACAAAGAGAGGAGCGGAAGAGGTGAGGAAATGGAGCAGGACAGGTATAAGGTTAGGAATGGTAACAGAATGGGTAGAGTTGATGGGAGGGAGAGGTGTGGGAGGTAAAGAAGTTGATGAGGGAGGGAATGCCAGGATTGGAACAAAGGTCACCAAAGATGAGGAGGTGGCAGCAGACGAGGTGTGGATGTGTGATTTGGATTTGTGATGGTGGGAAGAGAAGGGAGATTGGACTAGAGAGAAGAAGAGAAGTAGGTATAGTTAGTGAGAATTGTTATGGGGTGAGGGTAATAAAGGAGGGGAAATGGAGCTAGTGTGAGGGGTAGAGGAGGGAGGAAGAGAAGAGATGTTGTTGTGATGCAAAGAGAAGAGGGATGTGTTGAGAACCATAGAAGAATGACAGGGGAATGAGGTAACAACAACAAAAACTCCAAACCCGACCTGAGTTCAAAAAATATTTTGAAGGCATGCTTGCATGTCCCCCTGCTAGATGGCTGCAGTGCTTTCTCCCACCCTGCAAAGGAGGAGGGGAGTAGCCATCTGGGGTCCAGTGCTGGGATGTCTGGGCAGTGGGGGGTGTTTCCTTGGTGCTTGCAGTCCTTATATGGTAGTTCAGTTAAATTGTTGATGGTTAGGAATTGTTTACTGAAATACCGAGGCTTTAAAAAATGTAAATCAACAAGAGTGTGAGACTGGTTCTATAAAATCTAAAACAGAATTGCTATGGAGACCTGTTGGTGATAGTCACCTGAATCAGGTTTCTCTTCAGATGCAGCAATTGTGATGTGTATTGTGTGGGGCTTGAAAGGAATAGTAGAGAAAATCATTAAGATTTTATTTTGGGCTGAAGCTCATCTTCTAGGCTTCTTTGAAGTCCACATACTGGTAACACTTATGTTGAACTGCAGAGCCATACCCACAGCTGTCCAGTCCATCCACCATTTATTTGGTCAGCTAGAAAGCAGGACGGTCTTTAGGTGACTCTTTTGACCACCTGTCGAAAGGTGCTTGTGTTCTTTAGGCTCTGGTGGTAGATGCCTGGTTTCATCCCTGGATTATCAACTAAGTCTACATCTTCCTCCCTATGCTAGGCAGGGTGTTGAACTTGCTAGAGAGATAGGACAGGTCCACACTACAGACCTATATCGATATAATGACATTACTCAAGGATGCGAAAAGTCCACATCCTTGAGCGATGTAGTTATACTAACCTAACCCCCCGCATAGACAGTGCTATGTTGACGGGAGAGCCTCTCTTGTCAAAATAGCTACTGCCTCTTGGGGTGGTGGATTAACTACGGTGACAGGAGAAGCTGTCCTGTTGGCATAGGAGCATCTGCATTAAAGTGCTACAGTAGCACTGCTACACTGGTGCAGCTGTAGCATGTACATGAAGAGAAGCCCATAGTCCTCATGGTTGTCAAGATGTAATTTGATGAAGGCAAACCCGAAGGGGATAGGTGGAATGGGGCTAGAAAACAAAGGTTATAATTACAAGAACATACAGATGGTTTATCATATGCATCTTGTTTATCACATATTTGAAAGACAAAAACATCGTAATTAATTTTTTTGCTTGTTTGGGTTATCTTAGGAATGGAGAAGGGAAAATACTAGTAGCTAAAGCAGTGGTTCTTGGCCCATGGGCTGCTTGCAGCCCCATCAGCACACAGCTGCAGCCAATGTGACATCCTCAGGGCCATGCAGGTAGTATTGGATATGGCCCACAGTGGTAAATAGGTTGAGAATCACTGGAAGGGAGGGCAGTGGGCAGAAAGGGGAAGAAGATCAGAGTGTGAAGTATAATGGGCATGGAGAGGAGGGTTGGGCAAGAATTTGCAAATGTAACAGCAGTAGTTTGTTTTGAACTGAATGATTCCACTGACATTAGAGTTTGCCAGGGCTGTGAAAGTGTCCCTTTGTTTGGTAGGGGCAGAGGAGCGCAGAAAGCCAGGCTGTCACTGCTGGAGCTCTGGTCCTTTGCTTTCAGTTTCTGGAATCAATGTGGTTCTACATTGGAGGAGACCTTTATAGCCCTCACAGAAACTTGTATGGAGAGGAGGGGGCAACAGGCTATTTCCTCCTGGTTCTGGGATGGAGATGCAGCTGCCATGAGTTGGGGGTAGAGAACCAGGTGAGCAGATTTCAAAGGAGTAGCAAACAAATTGAAGAGGCTGGTTGTAAAGGCTTGCTTCCCTTTTCTCTTGCTGCTACCGCTATTGGCATCCCTTCTAGGGTAGCATAGTGCTTTTATAGGCCACCACTGAAAGAGTGGTTGGAGAGGAGGGTAGGGCATGCGGAAGAAGATGACTACTGAGACTTCATACTCCTGGAGCAAGGGGATAAGGGAGGAAGAGTAGACGAACTCTAGTCACCTTCCTGTGGCTGGCTGGTGTTGCTTGTCTTCCCCTCCTCTTCCCCCTGGGTAACTTGGACCTTTAGTAGCTGTAACTGAGGACAGAATTTGGCCCTAAAATTGGAGCTTTGTTAATAATTCCATTGCTGTGTGAATCAGAATAGATCCCACCTCTCTCCCCGTAGCTTTTATTGGCTCACAGGGCTAAAAGGAGTAAAAAGTAGTAAAAAATACATACTTGTTCATAACTGGAATTATACTGTATTACATTACCTGAATTCTCTTTATCTGAAAATCCTAGTTATCCAAATCCACAGTATGTCCCCCAGTTAGCCCAATGTTAATAACTTGCTAATAACTTCTCGGTTAGCTTGAAGAAAAGGAGTACTTGTGGCACCTTAGAGACTAACCAATTTATTTGAGCATAAGCATCGGATGCATCCGATGAAGTGAGCTGTAGCTCACGAAAGCTTATGCTCAAATAAATTGGTTAGTCTCTAAGGTGCCACAAGTACTCCTTTTCTTTTTGCGAATACAGACTAATTCAGCTGTTACTCTGAAACCTGTTGGTTAGCTTGTAGCACTAATCAACAGCTTTGTATTTGTATATTGGTTTTGAGTGGTTACCTGTTGTTACTGAGGCCTAATCCCATTTTATCAGCAATAACACATTGTCAGGACATATTAAATTGTTTAATTTGAATTAATCAGAATAAATGATGTCCACAGTGGTTTTAATACAATTTTGGTGTTTTTAATTTACTCAATCACATTAACATTGTTTTTTACTCTTTACTGAAAGTACAAAATATTAAGCAAACATCAGCATTACTCCCTTCGCTCCTGTATTTCTAGATCAGTGGAAAGAAGAGATCAAAATAGCACTTTTGTTTATCCGAACTCCCAGTTTTCCAAAACTTTCAGATGTCCCCCAGGCCATTTGGATAAATGGGAGTGAACTATGTGTCAGTCGGAATACTGACAGGGAGAAAATCTGCTTAGTATGGGAGTGCCATTTTTTACAGTCGTGTTTCAGAACAGAACCACACTTTAAAACAATTAGATTAATTTTAGTGTCTAGTTTCTGGGGAGCATGGATTTTTATTTCAAAATGGTTTCAGATAGGTTGCCTTCTTTTTGCAGTTCAACAGCAGCATAGCAGTGCTGCAGCAGCTGCTCAACAAGGTGGCTATGAAATTCCAGCAAGATTAAGGACTCTTCATAATCTGGTTATCCAGTATGCTTCCCAAGGTAGATACGAGGTTGCTGTACCCCTGTGTAAACAAGCACTTGAAGATCTGGAGAAGACTTCAGGTCATGATCATCCAGATGTTGCCACTATGCTAAACATACTTGCTTTGGTGTACAGGTTGGTATTCTGATATACATTTAAATTCTCCATTAACTAAACTTCTTTGTTTCTGTAAAGTTGACTAGAGGCCTTAATGCTGGAACTGCTATAAAAATGTTTTTGACAATTTTGTAGGTTCTAAATTTTTTATTTGGTATCACATGGGCACTTGACCTGCTCTGTCATGCCATAGTACACCAGGGTCTGGATGAGTTCCTGAATATCCTTCCATACCTCAGTTTTTGGAATGCTATTATTCATTTTGAAACTTAAACTATCCATCCATCCTAGATCATTGAGAAGACAGTCAGACAACTACCTCTTGGGTTATGCTAATGCTGTTGTAAATTGGGTGGCAAGATGTACATGTGCAGATAGTTCATTTCCAGTCCCTCAAAAAACTACTTAGTTTTTTGCACTGAGTCTGCATTTGAACCCTTCTCTTCTGTACTACAGCATTCCTACCCTGACACTGAAGTCAACTCCTACTTTTGCCGTTTATTATATTACAAGATTTATTTGAATGCTACTTCCTTTTTTTGTGAAACAGAGTAAAGTGTTAATTATGGTTTTCTAAAATTTAGGGACCAGAACAAATACAAAGATGCAGCAAACCTCTTGAATGATGCCTTGGCTATTCGTGAAAAGACTTTGGGCAGAGATCATCCAGCGGTTTGTATATCTGATTTTCATATTTTTAGTTGTGTTTTTCACTGACACTTTTTTTTTTCTTCCCCTGCCCAACTTATTCTAATATTAAACTCAACAGGAACATTTAAGATCTGGCTTGTCACTAAACAGTACAGGTAGGAGGCCACAATATAATATTCTGTGTTCTTTCAATATTTAACCTGTCTTTGAGCATTTTATTCATTTAAAACTCTTTCACCCCAAAATTACTCTGCTGCCACATTTATTTGATTATGAATCGAGTTGCATGGTCTGTATGTGGAAAAAATTAACTTCTGAAGGAATATTTTAATTAGCTTATTTTAAACAATTCAGTTGCTGAATTCATATAGAAATTGTACTTCTGATTTTACTGCCTCTGTTTAAAATAAAACAGATCATTCCAATCAAGCTGTTGGTGCTCAAGTCACTTTTAAAATTTAATTTGGTGATGTATTGCTTCATATAACCTATGTTACAGTGGGCAACTCTGTGAATCTGGATTTATGTAAAATAGCTTTATTTCTGAGTTGTCATATATAGAGCATTTTTATGCATTTAATCACATTTCAGCGGGCTAATTAAATACATTTCACAGTTTTCTGTGTTCTCATTTAAGAGTTATTTCTTAATGCAGTGATTTTTGCAAGAGGCCTTCACTGTACATAGAGGATATGAATGCAGCAGTCCACTGTAAATATATTTCAACTGGTTCATTCTTTCACCAGGTATTCACTTCATATTTAATGTTTTTCTGCTGTTGACAGGTGGCAGCTACCCTAAACAATCTTGCAGTGCTTTATGGTAAACGAGGAAAGTACAAGGAGGCAGAACCTTTGTGTAAGAGAGCTTTGGAGATCAGAGAAAAGGTACAGAGTGAAAAACGGAAGCCTGACAATGGATATTTATTTTTTGTGAACTTCAACTTCTGCTTTTTAGAAAAAAACTCAGTCTCTCGTATTTTGGTTGATTAGACGTACCAAGCAATACTAAATACCTTGGATAGAGTTATACAACTTCTTAAAATACAAAATTGTTTTAAGAAAATTAACTTCAAAATCTTGAGAGACTTTGGGTGTATTCTAAAGTTGTGCAATAACTGTAAAGTAAGAGCAACGCTGCAGGAAAAGGACATTTAGATATGTTCCTATTGGGTTGACTAGAGCATTTGAATACAAAATAAATGTATGCCATTTAAATATCTCAAGTTGTACTGCAGCAGAGAGTGAAAATGCTTATTCCAGTGCATTTGTCTGGCTGTCTGCACTGCAGTATGTTAAAACTGGTTAAGTAAGCTGTATGTTTTTGAAGTTATTCTATTACTTGAAAACTACATCTCCTGTTATGAATTATTTTGTTGCCCCCCAATTAGGATCTAATTGAATAATCCACAGATATATAAAAAAATGTTAGGCTTTTTATAGCTATTATAGGGAAATCCTTAAACTGTGGTAAGTGCAAAGCCATATACATGCTGACTAGTTTACTTGAATGCTGTTTAAAATGTTTTAATCCTGATAGAGATAATTGTTGACCTGGCATTAATGTAAATAGACTAACTCAAACAATTGTTTTAGAATCCAGGAAACAGGAAGAATTAAGACAAAAAAAATTTCTATCTGATAGGAACCCCCCCACCCATTACTCTGTACTTTCTGAGTAATCCATTTGAAATAGAGAAGTCTGCATCAGCTTCAAATATTATTGAAAATGAGGTTTTTACTGAATTAAATATGAAAATGAATAATACAGTTGCTAAAGTAATCCTGTGATATTTTAATCTGCTGTGCAAATCAATTTGTTTCATACTGTCTGTAAATTTTAATGCGGTGTGAGATATTGTATTGCAAATACATAACTATTATAGAAGTTGTCAAAGGAGATGCAGGGTTATTATTTGGGAAAAAAACAACTTGTGCTTTGGTCACCTGGAAAAGTTGAGGGGCAATTTTCATTTGTCAGGTAAGCCTGTCAACTTGATATTAAAATGGTCAACAATGATAGTTACAATGTTAAGATTTAAATTGTACTATCTGGACATCAGAGTTCATAACGTTGAAATGAATGGGGTAGTCCTCATTTCTCAGGGCTACTGTTTCAGGCTTCTTGCAGACTTCTATGCTGAAGTTTTGTGTCAGTCTCCCACTGATGCTAGCTGTAGTGTGAGTGCTACTGTAAATTGCCTGCTGGAGTTCTTGCCACCATGTTTTTTAATCCTGTTCACTAGCACTCCAGCTATTGCTGACGTTGGTGGCACTTCACTGAAAGTAGAGGAGTTGTGGGAGAAAAGTGGATGGGAACCTGGGAGGCCGTGACCATGAGATGGTTGAGTTCAGGATCCTGACACAAGGAAGAAAGGAGAGCAGCAGAATGCTGACCCTGGACTTCAGAAAAGCAGACTTTGACTCCCTCAGGGAACTGATGGGCAGGATCCCCTGGGAGAATAACATGAGGGAGAAAAGAGTCCAGGAGAGCTGGCTGTATTTTAAAGAATCTTTATTGAGGTTGCAGGAACAAACCATCCCGATGTGTAGAAAGAATAGTAAATATGGCAGGTGACCAGCTTGGCTTAATAGTGAAATCCTTGCTGATCTTAAACACAAAAAAGAAGCTTACAAGAAGTGGAAGATTGAACAAATGACTAGGGAGGAGTATAAAATTATTGCTCAGGCATGCAGGAGTGAAATCAGAAAGGCCAAATCACGCCTGGAGTTGCAGCTAGCAAGAGATGTTAAGAGTAACAAGAAGGGTTTCTTCAGGTATGTTAGCAACAAGAAGAAAGCCAAGGAAAGTGTGGGCCCCTTACTGAATGAGGGAGGCAACCTAGTGACAGAGGATGTGGAAAATGCTAATGTATTCAATGCTTTTTTGCCTCTGTCTTCATGAACAAGGTCAGCTCCCAGACTGCTGCACTGGGCAGCACAGCATGGGGAGGAGGTGACCAGCCCTCTGTGGAGAAAGAAGTGGTTCGGGACTATTTAGAAAAGCTGGACGAGCACAAGTCCATGGGACCGGATGCACTGCATCCGAGGGTGCTAAAGGAGTTGGCGGATGTGATTGCAGAACCATTGGCCATTATCTTTGAAAACTCATGGCGATCAGGGGAGGTCCCAGACAACTGGAAAAAGGATAATGTAGTGCCCATCTTTAAAAAAGGGAAGAAGGAGGATCCTAGGAACTACAGGCCAGTCAGCGTCACCTCAGTCCTTGGAAAAATCATAGAGCAGGTCCTCAAGGAATCAATTCTGAAGCACTTAGATGAGAGGAAAGTGATTCAGGAACAGTCAGCATGTATTCACCAAGGGCAAGTCATGCCTGACTAACCTAATTGCCTTCTATGACAAGATAACTGGCTCTGAGGATGAGGGGAAAGCAGTGGATGTGTTATTCCTTGACTTTAGCAGAGCTTTTGATACTGTCTCCCACGGTATTCTTGCCAGCAAGTTAAAGAAGTGTATGGGCTGGATGCATGGATGATAAGGTGGATAGAAAGCTGGCTAGATTGTCGGGCTGAAGGGGTAGTGATCAATGGCTCCATGTCTAGTTGGCAGCCGGTATCAAGCGGAGTACCCCAAGGGTCGGTCCTGGGACCGGTTTTGTTCAATATCTTCATTAATGATCTGGAGGATGGTGTGGACTGCACCCTCAGCAAGTTTCCAGATAACACTAAACTGGGAGGAGTGATAGCTGGAGGGTAGGGATAGGGTCCAGAGTAACCTAGACAAATTGGAGGATTGGGCCAAAAGAAATCTGATGAGGGTCAACAAGGACAAGTGCAGAGTTCTGCACTACAGAGTAGGGACCGAATGGCTAGGCAGCAGTTCTGCAGAAAAGGACCTAGGTGTTACAGTGGATGAGAAGCTGGATATAAGTCAGTGTTCCCTTGTTGCCAGGAAGGCTAATGGCATTTTGGGCTGTATAAGTAGGGGCATTGCCAGCAGATCGAGAGGATGTGATCATTCCCTTCTATTCAACTTTGGTGAGGCCTCATCTGGAATACTGTGTCCAGTTTTGGGCCCCACACTACAAGAAGGTTGTGGAAAAATTGGAAAGAGTCCAGCGGAAGGCAACAAAAATGATTAGGGGTCTGGAACACATGACTTATGAGGAGAGGCTGAGGGAACTGGGATTGTTTAGTCTGCAGAAGAGAAGAATCAGGGGATTTGATAGCTGCTTTCAACTATCTGAAGGGGGGTTCCAAAGAGGATGGCTCTAGACTGTTCTCAGTGGTACCAGATGACAGAACAAGGAGTAATGGTGTCAAGTTGCAGTGGGGGAGGTTTAAGTTGGATGTTAGGAAAAACTTTTTCACTAGGAGGGTGGTGAAGCACTGGAATGGGTTACCTAGGGAGGTGGTGGAATCTCCTTCCTTAGAGGTTTTTCAAGGTCAGGCTTGACAAAGCCCTGGCTGGGATGATTTAGTTGGGGATTGGTCCTGCTTTGAGCAGGGGGTTGGACTAGATGACCTCGTGAGGTCCCTTCCAACCCTGATATTCTATGATTCTATGATCTTATTTCAGAAGAAAATGGAGTGTAGAGAAAAATCAACAGGACATCATTGCATTGGCTTACACTCAGTTCAAGTTTGTAAGAGTTTCTTCATAATCGTAAGAGCTAGAAACTGTTTTCTTTCAAACAGAAGTTTGTATTCTAGAGCAAATTCCATAGCCATGGAATTGCAGAATACACAAGACCCTGGTTATATACAGTAGTATAGGAATTGGAGAATAACTAAATGTATACATTTAGAAAAATTCTGTTGTGCTTCCCTCACTTTCAGGTTGACTACTCATTGGCAAAACAACATATAATTGCTGACCAAATGATTGTGTGTAACACAATGCAAACTAGAAAAAAATAGAATATTTCTTCTTTGTGAGACTGAAAGATATCCTAAAACTTATTGGAATATATTCATGCAACGGACTTTTTGGAAGCCGTACTGAGAAGTTTATTTAACAAACATTAGTTTTTCTAATACATTGTAATCTTAGCCTATAAAATTTCAGTTTAACTTTGAATCTTGATTGACTGCACAAAAGAATCTTTTAAAATTTACTATTAATGGAAAATGTCTAAACAATGTGATTTTTGTGAAAATGGTTGAAAATTAGATGCCTAATTGAGACCTTATTTGCCATGTCAGCCAAGAGGAGTCTTAGTGTTTACCTAATGTAAACGGGGCCCTCCTCCACTCTCAACTAAAAAATGGAATTTATAATGAAAATAGTGACTAAATCTTAATTATAGAAAAGTATGAGCAGTGTAAACTGCTAAAGTAAAAGAATGTAGTCTGATATTGAAATTAGAAAGAAAAAAGTTGTGGAAGATCATTTTAAGATCTTGCTTCTTTAAAATCTAATACAATAAATGGGGAATGTTTAATGTATGGTACCTTCATTTCCAGGTCCTGGGGAAGGATCACCCAGATGTTGCCAAACAGTTAAATAACCTGGCCTTACTGTGTCAGAATCAGGGTAAATATGAAGAGGTGGAGTACTACTATCAAAGGGCACTTGAGATCTACCAAACTAAACTAGGACCAGATGACCCAAATGTAGCAAAAACAAAGAATAATCTGGTAAGTTTGTAACATAAAGTAAAAATAGGAAAACTTAAGCTTTGTTTTTTCTGATGTGCTAAAATAATTACTCCTTGGCGCAGAAGTCATATCTTCTGCAGATTTCTTGGCTCCCCTGAGAAATATGGGGAAGCAAAGAAATCTGAGGAACACCCCCCCACATACCATTCCCCAGCAGCCCTGGGGTGTTTGCTGGGAGCAGCTGGCAGCAGAGGAATCACTGGGGTGGGAGGAGGGAGGCTGGGCCTACGTATGTCCCTGGAGAGATGTTAAGGGGGTAGGTCTTGGTGCATGCGAACAAGTCTCAGGGCTTGTTTGCATTGGCGCTTCGCAGCGCTGCAACTTTCTCGCTCTTGGGTGGGAAAAACACACCCCTGAGTGCAACAAGTTTCAACACTGTAAAGTGCCAGTGTAGACAGTGCACCAGCACCGTGGTTCCCAGCGCTGGTAGCTAGGCCCCTTGTGGAGGTGGGATTTTTTAGAGCTCTTTAATGTTGCCAGTGTAGACTAGCCCTAAGGAGGCAGGCTATTAATGTTCCCATTCTTAGTTAATTGTTCCCATTCTTAATCAATTAAGGCTCCTTTACCTTGCCAGAGTGGTGTAAAGGAGCCTTATTGTAAATAACAGTAACTTGAATCCTCAGCTAGGAAGGTCTATGTGCTTTCTGGCTTTTTTTTTCATGTGCCAGAGAAGCACAATGGGGTTAGATTACAGCTCGGGATCTATTTTACTTTTCCATTTAAAAAAAAAAAAATACAGGACCATGATAAGCAAAACTGTCTGACTTTTAAGTGTGAAAGTCTGAGCAATTTAAAGCGACATTCTACCCTACAGAACACCGTACACCAAAATTAAAGTAATGTAATTTAAATGAAAATCCAGGATTATAACTGGAATGCAAGGTATTGGTTACCAAGTATTTGTAACTTAACTTTCTTGTGTTTAGGAAATGCTGAACAGTTTTATTGTGATTTTTTTTCTGTATGGTAGTAAAAATAAATTACCAAAAAAAGTGAAACTGGTGTGATTATATTGCATATTTTATTTGTCAAAATAATGCGAATTTTGCATTTTTGGCTCAGAATTCCTCCAGTAGGAAATAATGTTGCTTTATTCAACAAGCATGTAATTATGGATACGTTCTGTCTTTAAAAGATAAATCAAAAGTTTTCCTATGCTGATACCTTCATATTATTTTTTAGGCATCCTGCTATCTGAAACAGGGAAAATTTAAGCAAGCAGAAACTTTATACAAAGAGATTCTTACTCGTGCACATGAAAGGGAATTTGGCTCTGTAGACGGTAAGGATTTGGTGTACAACTGAAAAGTAGGATTTCTTTTTTATACTTCTCAAAATAAATTTTAGATTTTATTGAAACATACTGCAAAATCCATCCTAAGGAGGAATGACCTTAATGACTGCATAAAAATTAATCCAAAACGAGGATTTTTTTCCAAATAGTGAGACTTAGCAAGTCTATGTAACAGACTACTTTTCTATCTAACCTACTTTAGGATGTTCTATAGCACCCCAAACTCTAGTGTCTAAGAACTAGTATACACACAGGACTATGTTTGTCATCTTCTAGTCAGTGATTGTAATACTTCAGTATAGGATTTTAGATTACTTGATAAAAATAATGGTCAACTATTTGAGCTCATCTGCCAAAACAATTAAAGAATGCAGAAAAACTTGGCCTTCTTAAATTGGACAGACTGTAAATTTAACAGCTAAGATGTCAGCAGTCTATTTGTACATTGTTCCAGTAGAATGCGTTTTATAAACTACTAATTGTAATGCAGTATTTTCATTTCATTGCAATAAGACTGTTACTTTTGCAGCATTCAGTGGCTGTCACAATAAAAGAAAGAAATGCGTGTATTCTAGCAAACGACTAAGCTCTTGTCAGTATGTACTACCACCAACTTGGTTGCATCAAAGTCTTTTAGAAATAGCACTCTGTCAGCAATTTTGTAATACTGACTTCTAGGTATCTTTTATCTTCGGAAGCCAGTTAAAGGTAGACGTGTGTTTTGTTAGTCTGTTTAGTCTTTCTGTAATGTGTCAAAAATGCTAAGTGTGCTGCCAGAACCATATTTTTGTTGGTCTTCTGCTTTCTTCAACCTGAATGTTAATGTTCTTTCACTGCTATTATAAAATATTTATTTTATATTTTTACCAGATGAAAATAAACCCATCTGGATGCATGCTGAGGAGAGAGAAGAATGCAAAGTAAGGACATGATTAAATAATTGTTTTCAGAACTTCTGTTGTTAGTTACAGATTTATATTTTAACACGCTGTTTTCAATTTAGGGAAAGCAAAAAGATGGCTCGTCCTTTGGAGAGTATGGTGGTTGGTACAAAGCTTGCAAAGTTGATAGGTAGGTATATTATTTAAAGCATTTTAACTACAGAACATATAATACTTAGAAATGTCAGTTTGAAAATCACACTTAAAAATAAAATCCTCTTATCTGTGTTACTAATATTAAAACTGATACCTAAGAAATCCAAGGCCCATGTTTGCTGGCCACAGCAGAGAAGGTGTCTTTGGGGATCTGATTGTGACTTGGTTCTGAGGCCTTTTTTATCCCAATTGAGGCAAATCTCTAAATTCCAGTGGCTAGTAACAGCACCCAAAAGACCATCTGTCAGTTGGAGATGAGTAGAATGCAGCAAACTCTGGACATGCCTTTTCCCCCAGTTTCAACATACCCCTTATCCAGGAATTACAGAGGAGGGGTGATATAGGAGTTTACTATACCAGCTCTATGCCTGCTGGGAACTCCCATATGCTGTGCATGTGATCAGTCTCTATTCTGACTATGCTATTGATGTGCAGTGGCACAAAGGGAGTAGAGCAGGCCACATAATCTGGCCTCCTACCTACTTTAACTCCTTATGCTGTTCTCTGTTTTGTATCGTTGACTGTGCAAGTAGATTAGTCTTGTTTTGGTTATTTACTTTTTGATTCTCATGCTCTACACAGAGCTACAATGTTTGAATGGCAAAATCTTGTGAGAAATGGCTTTGTTTGACTTTAAACATTTTCACTGAAATTTGAAACAACGAACACTTTTCTTTTTGTATTATGCTTGGTAAAACTTTTTCTGTATTGTGACAGGGTCAGGCTAGATGGCTACAGGAAAGCGATAGAAGGCAGATATATTATCCCCAGGTTAAGTAGGTCCCTTTTCCCTGGGTAAGGTAACAGGGAAGGTTCCAGAACAATCAGGAACTTTCTGGAAACAATTAAGGCAGACAGGCGGATAAGAACACCTGCAGCCAATCAAGAAGCTGCTAGAATCAAGACAGGCAGGCTAATCAGGGCACCTGGGTTTAAAAAAGGAGTTCACTTCAGTTTGTGGTGTGCATGCGAGGAGCTGGGAGCAAGAGGCACAAGAAGCTGAGAGTGAGAAGGTGTACTACTGGAGGACTGAGAAGTACAAGCATTATCAGACATCAGGAGGAAGGTCCTGTGGTGAGAATAAAGAAGTTGTTGGGAGGAGGCCATGGGGAAGTAGCCGAGGGAGTTGTAGCTGTCACGCAGCTGTTACAGGAGCCACTGTAGACAGCTGCAATCTACAGGGCCCTGGGCTGGAACCCGGAGTAGAGGGCAGGCCTGGGTTCCCCCCATCCCTCCATTCCCCCCCCTACTTGATACTAGAGGCGTTGACCTGGACTGTGGGTTCCTCCAGAGGGGAAGGTCTCTGGCCTGTTCCCCGATCCACTAGATGGATCAGCAGAGACTGCGGGGATTGTTCTTCTTCCTTTTCCCCATGCTGACCAGTGATGAGGCTAACTGAGGCTAACTATTTGAGCCACGAAAGCGGCCAAACAGAGGGCTGCCGTGAACCTCTGAGGCGAGCAAATCCACCAATAAGCGCTGGACCCACCAAGGCAGAGGAGGAACTTTGTCACAGTATCAAATTTAAATTTTGAGTCAAAACTATCATACTGTGTGTGTGTTATGTATAATATCAAAATCATCTGCACAAAATAGTTTACACTGTTAATAATGTGATTTATTTCTATATTCATCTTAGCATTTAGTTGGGGGATGTAGTAATACAAATGAGACTTTTAAAACTTAGTAAAACTATTGCTGGATCTAGTAAACTTATCTGTTCAGTCAAATATGACATAAATATGGAGGAGAACGGGTAACTGAAGTATTGAGGAGCATGCTGATCAGGAATTTTGCCATGTCATAAATGTCTCCTTGCTCCTACTTCTCTCTCTTGTTCTAAACACTGTGTGCCACAGAAGTAGTCATAGCCTGCTATTTAAATAGCAGGCTATCTTATTGCTTCAGGGTTTCTGCTCAAATGCTGCTGGAACAAAAGCTCAGCAAGGGTTTTGACTGGTTTAAGACTTATAATAAACAGTTCTGGTATATTGTTGAATCAGGTTTTTTTTCCTGTTGGGGTGGGAAACACAATTCTCAAAGAAATTCAGAATGGAATTTGAAATCGTACCCCTCAACATCATTGGTTCAAATCTGGATGAGGTATGCAGCAACTGAAAGTAGCTCCCAGCTAGAGGCCGAGAAAGGAATTTTTTATCTCAATTAAGTGTCTAATCCACATTACAACACCCACCATTGATACTGGCACTAATTGACATATTTTTCTGGCCGTTTCACTGGTGGCCAAAGTTTGACTGTATTTTGGAGACTGAACTGCACTCTCACCACTCGAGGTCTGGTCTGAGGCACCCGTTGCTGCTGTTCATGTAGCGTGGCTCCAGAGGATAGTTATTGTATTAGTTTTCAGGACCATTAAGCAATCACTTTTTGTGAGTCTCAAATGCATTTGAAGGATATTTTTAATGTCTCTCACATATTTAATGCTAGTATAATATTTTAAAAGATGATTCTCAGATAATATTGATGATACTGATGGTATCTAAGCTTTTATCTCATGTTTTTGAGTTTTCATGTGTTTGTAAGTTAAGAATAATTTCAATGTGTTTTTTTTAATAGTCCAACAGTAACAACTACCTTAAAGAACCTTGGAGCACTTTACAAACGTCAAGGCAAGTTTGAAGCTGCTGAAACATTAGAAGAGGCAGCAATGAGGTCTCGTAAGCAGGCAAGTATGAAAATTCCCCTTTGTTCTTAGTAACGCTATTTGTGGTTTGTTTTCATTAAAATTTTGACTTCCACTTGATGTATATTGTGCACGTTTGATGTTTTAGCTGTTCGGTAGCTGGCAGGTTTTGAGAGATGTATTGCTGTATATATTTGCCAATTTACTATCTATTATGTTAACAAAAAACACCCTTAGTTTTAGTTTAAATTTAAAATATATAGGCTCCATGTTAACCCTTAGTAAACTGGGTAATTGCTAGGATGATGATACCAGGAACTGGTGGAACACTAAGTGTTCTGAGGTGCCACTGTGTGTGCAGGAGAACAGCAGCTGGTAACTGTGCAGTGCAAGAATGGCACAACTGAGTGGGGACACTTCTTGGCCTGGGGTGGTGGCAGCATGAATGTGAGTGGCATAATTGAGGGTGAATCCTGTGGAGGGCATGAGGGAGGACAGATACAGCAGGCTTAGACAGCAGTTCTCAGCAGGAACAGTGTGAGGAGTTGAATCTTTGGGGGTAAGTTTGGACCATGGAGGGACCATAGCGAGGGAAGCATTTCTGAGGAGGGAGACCTGTTAGGGAGAGGATCAAGAGGGGAGCCTTGGTTGGTGAACTCTCTCTCTGACACTTCTGTGTGTTGATATGAGGTACTCTTCAACCTATTGAGGAGGAACTTTTGTGACTCTCTTAATGTAGACAAAACCTGGGGCTAGTGTCTACAATGAATATTTTTAGAAATTCTCGAATCCTAAAACCTGTCAAATGACCACCTCACCTTTCCACATGGGGAAAGAGTTGGTTTTTTTCTTGAAGTAGAAGGAAAGCTGAGTGCATGTTTGTGTTTTAATATGGCTATAAATGTAAATGTATAAATCTATTAAAAAAGAATGTAGACTATACTTACAGAATAGGGGATTCTGTCAGCAAAATATTTGGTGGACATGGTGGATAATTAGGTGAACACGAACTCTTGAAATTCAGTTTTTAGTAATTTTGGTGGCAGAAAAGTAAGAATTTTCTCTTGTAAAATGATGTTTTTGTGTGGACACTTTATAATTCAAACTACAAGTAAACTAGTTCAGAACAAAGATATTAGTCAAAATATGGCAGGCTATATCTTACAGATAAAGTACCTCTTTTTGTTGTAAATACACCAATTTGTAGCTGAAATGTTTCAAAATCTATTAGTTCATGATCCTGATCCTGCAATATTTTTTGCTGCTGTAGAAGCAGACTGCCAGGAATAGGAAAGAGTAAAGGAGTTACTGACAAACCTTATACCCAAAAATGTGCTGATGACATCAACATTGGTTGATTGTTTAGACACACAAAGAAGAATCCAATCCATTCCTCCATGACAAACAGAAGGAAAATCTGAGTGTTTGCCAAGTAGAAAAGGACAAAACCAGTTAGCTTGAGGGAAGATACTAGAGAAAAAAAATCTTGATATCCCCTTTTTAATATAAATACACGAAAATGCTCCTGCATAAGGTTTTTGATATACCTTTTATCCAGTGAGATTTTAAAGTAAAATAGCAGTTCTTCAAGCAGTGTCCTTGTAAGTGCTCCACTTAAGGTGCACTTGTGCCCTGCGCCTTTGATTGGAGATTTTTGGTAGCAATGCCTGTTCAGCCCTCACATGCACCCCATGCATTCTCGTGCATCATGCTGAGGCTATATGGCATTAAACTGAGGGCAGTTGGCCTGTATCTTCTCAACCACCATTGACTTGAGACGGAGTCTGCAATGAGTGCCTGTTCTCTGTTTAGCATTTAGATGATAGTTTTATAGTTACTTACCTTTTAGTGTTTCCTTTTTCTTTTCTTTCTTAATAAAAAAATTCTTTTATTCTTAGATAGATATTTGTTTAGTACTGCTTCTTGGGATTGTCTCATTGTTTTTTCTTGGGAATGGTGGGTTCCCTAAGATTTGAGAGGTGCCTCTTCTGCTGTGAGGCTATTCCAATCAGTGACAGGCTTTCCCAGGCTTTATCCTCCACTCTTTGGGGATACCCATATTCCTAGTAAGTGCAAGATCTGCACATCCTTCAAGGGTAAATTCCGAAAAAATAGGGAAACCAAATTTAAATGTCTGATGATGGAGGAAGGCTTATGTCCAGCTTCAGATCCAGGGGTGGAGGATCCCACTGTGCATAGACCTCCCAGTAGTGCTATTGCTCTGTCCACATCAAGA
The DNA here is from genome assembly GCF_965140295.1 of Lepidochelys olivacea. NCBI lineage: Eukaryota > Metazoa > Chordata > Testudines > Cheloniidae > Lepidochelys > Lepidochelys olivacea. The sequence continues at coordinate 109,506,765 of NC_140416.1, forward strand.
TCTCAGTCACCAGAAACCGTGAGAGTGGTAGACAGTACCATGGTACTAAGTACTTCTGTTGTACTGAAGTCCTCATCTGCATCTTCCTCTAAACAGAAGAGGTAGGGAGTAAAACTGCAAGAGGATCTGTCAGTGACACAAGAGGACTATGGAGATCTCAGGTCCCAAGGGGAGTTCCATGTAGGCTCTGATTGATGCTGGTACTGCAAAGGCAAAGAAAAAAACTCAGTCTAAGGCAGACTCCGTACCAAGTTTGGGTACCCAGACGCTAACTGGCAGAGATATGGGTGAAAAGAGTTATCATTCCATCCAGGAACAACACTCAGTACCAATATTGAGGAAGTCAGCTGTAGCAGGGGTGGCTAGACCTCATATGGTACTGAGCTCGTAACTGATGTGCTCCTGGGTGCCCAGCACGTGATGCCAGCTACATCAGAACTGAAGCCACCCTTCACAGAGTCTCTCCTGGGCCAGTCTTTGTTACCATCAGCAGGTGTTCAGGTAACTGTCACATTCCAGGTTGCTGTCCACTTGCCTTGAAACCTTGGGTGCCTCACAATGCTTTGCTGTGATAGCTCCCAAACAGGGCCACTCACAAACAGCATGCAGGTCACACCCTGAGTGCCTGTGTATAGTTGCAGTCCTGGTCCAGCAACTCTGACATCAGCAGCTTTTCAGCAACACATCAGCTATACTCTGGCTTCCAGGAGCCTTGGTTACTTCTTGCCGGCTGACCCCAACACGCTCCTAGTCCTGAATTTCCTAAATGTGTGTTCTGCATGGCCGAGCCCTCTCTTGGACCGTTCAGATATTATACGTCTATTGGCCTTGTAAGGGGTCAGTATTCAACAGTTTACTGCTTTAACTGGAGTTACCCAAACATTTCAGTTTAAACACAACACTGGATTAGTTTTGATTAAAAATAAAAAAGTTTATTTAACTTCAAAGAGAGAGATTTGAAATGAGTACAAGTATAAGGTGTTAAAGTCAGAAACGATTACAAGAGAAATAAAGATAACTAGCTTTCTAGTATCTAAAACTTAAATTAGACTTAGTTCAAGGTCAAATCCTTACCACATGTTTCCAGCAACATTGCTGACCAAATTCTCAGGTCAGGATCCTCCTGCCCCTCCCCCCCCGCACCTCCCTGGAAGTCAAAGGAATGGTTCCTTTGTTGTTCCTTGCTAAATGCAGATCCATCTGTTCTTTCCCCTGACATGCGATTGCCAATCAACTTTGACTCCTGGCTAGAGATGTTAACTTGTCCTTTGTCTTTGAGGAACAGGTTTGTCTGGTAAACACGTCAGTCAGCTTCTGTTCATATAATATTGCTACACACATTTCACCATGATATTACTGACCAGTGAGTTATTAGTTTTCAAATGATACCTCACAAAGCATATTTTGTACAAAGATTATTACAATAGTGGGTAGTATGTGGGAGTGAACTCTTCAGATTTTCACATCTCAGTGCAAAGTTTCCCTGTCTGTTCTAAAACACATCACTAGCCCTCCTACATTGATGTTTTACAAGAGACTAGACCTTAAAAGGACACCCTCATGGCAGGAACACAGATGCCTCCATCTGTACCTTTGGGCCCTGCCAAGTAGCCTTGCTGGGATCCGTGGTCGTTCTATCGCCCGCAATTTGCAATAGGGTCTTCACACCACTGGAGGGAACAGAGAAGGACCGATTTTCCTCAGTCCCCTCTACTACCACCCATGTCAGAGGAAGAGCAAGAAGCAAGGATGGACAAGGGAGATGACACCTCATATGAATATTTCCTCCTCTTTACCTGATGAAGCTGTGATGCTTCCATCACCTTCTATGGCAGATAACTTGAGACAGTTTCAGGAACTGATGAAGCAAATTGCTTACAGGCTTCAGATTCCCTTAGAGAGATTTCAAGAGCCCATAAACTCCTAGATATTTTACAAACTTCATCATCCATGAGAATTGCCATTCCAGTGAATGAAGCTCTTATGGAGCTCACTAAGACTATTTGACAAACCCCAGCTTTGACACAGTCTACCTGCAACAGATAAAAAGTATTATGTTCCTGCCTGGGAATCAGAGTTTCTCTCACACAACTCTGAACTCTCTAGTAGTAGGGGCCATTAATGAAAGAGGCAAGCAACATAGCTCTAAGTCCATCCCATACAGCAAGGACCAGAAGAGGCTCGATGTTTTTGGCTGCAGAATCTATGCTTTAGCCACAATTCAGTTCTGAATAATGAACTATCAGGCACTCATGGTCAAGTACACTTAGGCCTGGTCTACACTGGGGGGGGGGATCGATCCAAGATACGCAATTTCAGCTATGAGAATAGCGTAGCTGAAGTCCACGTATCTTAGATCGACTTAGAATCACTTACTTCGCGTCCTCATGGTGTGGGATCAACGGCAGAGCGATCAGGGATCGACTTATCGCGTCTACACTAGATGCGATAAATCGATCCCTGATAGATCGATCACTACCTGCCAATCCGGCAGGTAGTGTAGACGTGGCCTCACATTACAACACATGTAATTCCTTTATTGAGCATCTGTGAGAGGAACATCGTAGCCAGTTTAAAGCCACCATTCAAGAGGGTCGGCTGCTAATGAAGACATCGCTCCAGCAGGGGCGGCAGGTTTGTATAATTTTTGGTGGTGCCCAGAACGGGTCCAAGACCTGTTCCCCCACACACACCTGCCTTATAAGCTGATATATATTTTTTTTAAATGTGAAGGCTCTGGGGTGGGGCTGGTGATGAGGGGCTTGGGCTATGGGAGGTGCTCAAGCAGAGAGTTGGGGTGTGGGAGTGAGGGCTTTGGGGTAGGGCTGGGATGAGGGGTTCATGGTACAGGAGGGGGCTCAGGGCTGGGGCAGAGGGTTGGGGGGGGTGAGGGCTCTGGCTGGGGGTATGGGCTCTGGGGTGGGGCAGGGTCAGGGCCAGGGATGAGCAGTTTGGGGTGCAGGCAGGCTGCCTCAGGGCTGGGACCAGAGAGGAGGACTCCCCACAGCCCTCTCCCTCTTGGCAGCAGTGAGCTCTGGGGGAGGAGACCCCCTTTTCCCCCCCAGCAGCACACTCGCTTTGCACCACTGTCACTGCACATGCTCCTAGGGATCCTCTCAGGTCCAGGAAGCCCCCTTGCCTCCCCTGTGGGGGGGTGGGGGTGGCTGCCATCACGTATGCACCTCCTCACCTGCTGCTGCCCCTCACTGTAGCCTCACTGGGGATGGGGATGGGGCTGCCCCTGGCCCAGCAGGGGCAGGAGCGGTGACTGCGGGCAGGGGGGGCCTCCTGTGCTGATGGAGGGTCCTGTCGGAAAAGGGAAGGGTTCGTCTGTCTGAGGCAGAAGGGGCAGAGTCAGGGTCAGCCTGCCCTGGCAGTAGTGGTTGGGGGGTGCTAGGACCCTGCGGCGGCAGTTGATGCCGGGAGCCAGCAAAGTGGAGTGCAGCACAGAGTTGCAGGGTGCAGGCAACTGCCGCCCAGGGTGCAGGTAGGGAGGCTCGTGGGAGGTGCGTGGGGGCAGCAAGCAGTGCCGGGGGAGAGACCCAGCCTCAAACATTGTTGGAGTTGTGCCCCCGGACCCTGAATATTGCTGGAGCTTGGGCACCGCGGGCCCATATAACTCACCGCCCCTGTGCTCCAGGCCTCCTTAGATGCAACATATACTGCAGCACAGTCTATATTATCTGCAGTGGTCATGAGAAGAGTGTCTTGGCTGCAGATGTTGGGCTTTCCGAAAGAGGTTCAAAGTACCATTGAAGACCTCCCATTTGACTGTCACAAGCCGTTTGCAGGTTAAACGGATACCTTTTAAAGGACTTGAGTCACGCTGAGATCCTTTGGAATCTATACTCATGTAAATAAGAGAAAATACAGTAGATCTTAAATGACACAAAGCGCACACCCAGCCCTGTATTCAACATGCCATAGACCTTTTGAAGCCCTGGTCAAGCGACCTAGGTACTCCAAAAAAAGAAACCCCTATCAGCTACAGCTACATTCTCCCAGCCATCCATGTCCTCAAAGTGACAATTTTGATGGCTTGGTCAAGAGTCTCAATCATCCAGTTGATGGGACTATACAACTGCAACGTCCTATCCCCCTCCCTCATTTTGGATGCTGCCTTTCCTATTTTTAGAATGTGTGGGAGCATATAACTTTGGACAAATGGGTTTTGGAAGCCATAACTTCTGGTTACACTATCCATTTCCAGGCCCTCCCTCCTACCCATCCCCCTCCCTCTTCAGGGACTTCTCTCATGATCAGTTACTAGAACAAGAAGTGACCTCACTTCTAAGTTTAGGAGCAATAGCACCAGTACCTGTGCAACATAGAGGAACGGGATTCTCCTTAAAATACTTTCTTATATCCAAAAAGAAGGGAGGGTGGAGACCTATTTTTAGACCTCAGGTCTCTAAATGGATACATAAAACAGCAAAAATTCAGGATGGTGACATTGGCAGTAATAATTCTGTTAGAATTAGATTGGTTTGTGACCCTCGACCTACAAGACACAGATTTTCATGTCACTATTCACTCATCATACAGAATGTTTCTTTGTTTCTTAATCAATAGCAAACACTATCAGTACAGTGTGCTTCCTTTTGGACTATCTTTGGCACCAAGGGTGTTCTTAATTATTCTGGCAATAGTTGCCGCCCTCCTATGTTGTTTGAGCATATTTATTTTCCTGTACCTAGACAATAGGATCTGCCTTTGAATAAGCCAATCGGGAGGTGCTGAAGTCAATAAAGATCATGTGTTCTCTGTTTCACAGTCTGGGCCTTCAGATCAGACAGTCTATTTTGACTCCATGTCCGTGTCTAGATTTCAGAGGGCTTCTCTGTATGCACTGACAAACAGCATACTTACCCTCCAGGTGATTTCTCGCACTAGCTGACCTCATCTCAAGGATTCAGGGCAGTCCTCAAGTTGCAATAAGAGATTGCCTTCAACTGCTGGGACACACGCCCACATGTGTCTTTGTAGTGCACCATGCCAGGTTACATCTCCAAGTCTACAGGGATGGCTTTGAACGGTTTACAAACCCAGCAAACATAATATAGGCAGGTTATTTTGTGTTTCCCAGTGGATTCCACACTCACTCAATTGGTGGAAATGATTCAACCAACACTTGCACAGGTGTTCCTTCCATTTATTCAGATTCCCCCTACTGTGATGATATCAGGTGCTTTGCTTTTGGGTTAGGGGGCACATCTAGGATCTCAGAAGATGTGGGGCAAATGGTCACTACAGGAGCAGCTTCTCCACATATTCCTTTTGGAATTGAGTAGTCAAAAATATGTGCGTAAACTTTCTACCTCTAATCAGACTGAAGTCAGTAAAGATAATGAATGACAACATGGCATGTGTGCGAGGAGCGCCAGGAGCTGGGAGTCCTGGTGCCACAGATCAGGTCTGAGGACAACACCATCGTCACCCCGAGCGCCAGGGGCATGCTGGAGAGGACCTTGAAGGCAGCCATCCACTCGCTGTACATGGAAGCCCTGAAGCGTAAACTGGACCAGGGTAAAGCCTTCGAACTGACCAGCAAGTGGGACGCCAGCAAGTGGGACGCCAGCAACTGCTTCCTCGCCGGGGGCAGATTCCCCCCTTTTCAATGACTGGCGGTTCATCCACCGCGCCCGGCTCAACTGCGTCCTGCTCAACGGAGCCGTCCGCCACAGGAACCGAGACAAGCGTTGCAGGAAGTGCGGCTATTCCAACAAGACCCTGCCCCACGTCCTGTGCAGCTGCAAGCCCCGCTCCAGAGCCTGGCAGCTGTGCCACAACACCATCCAGAACCACCTAGTGAAAGCCATCGCACCGCACCTGGGGGAGGTCTCCGTGAACTGCGCCATCCGCGGTACTGACAGCCAGTTGCAACCCGACGTGGTAGTCACCGACGAGGCCCAGAAAAAGATCATCCTCGTCGACATCACGTTCTCCTTCAAGAACAGGACCCCGGCCTTCTGCGAAGCCCGAGCTCCTAAGCTGGAAAAATACACCCCTCTGGCCGACACCCTGAGAGCAAAGGGCTGCGAGGTGCAGATGGATGCCCTAATCGTCGGAGCCCTAGGCGCTCGGGACCCCTGCAACGAGCATGTACTGCGGACCTGTGGGATCGGTCGACGCTACGCACGGCTCATGCGGTGCCTCATGGTCTCAGACATCATCTGATGGTCCAGGGACATCTACATCGAACACATCACCAGCCACCGACAGTACCAGGAGGTGTGAACCGGTACGACATCGTGCATCAACTATGGGAAAGGGACTGAGAGGCTTTTTCCATTGGACCATATGAACTGGAACCATAAACTCACTGAACATTAAATCCCACCAAATGAGGGTAGATCCATCCCCGTCATTGTATCCACTCATTATACTCCACACCTGAACATAGCCATTATATGGACAACATACCCCCATATCTCAATGTCTGTACTTTGACCGGTTAAACTTTTACCCCCAAGGAGATTGCAGATTATGTATTCCTTATGCCACCTGTTCCTAAACCAAATTTCTCACCCCTTGATAATCTGTACCTTATTCCCTGATAACCAGAAACTTCTGTGCTTAAATTCTGTACCATTTTCTTTTTACTTCAACATTATCTTAATAAAATTATTAAATCTGTTCTTACCAGCTGTCAGGGAGGAGCACCATTCCCCATCTCTCTGTGCCAAAGCAATAAAACTCTGGAATTGATGCACAACCAACCACATAGTCATCTCTGCTTCTTACATCCCAGGTATTCAAAACACCATGACATACTATTTCAGCAGATGTTTTTCTTATGTATGAATGGGAACTAAACTCCAGAGTCCCTCACATGATATTCTCAGTTAGGGGTTCCCAGAGGCAGACCTGTTTGCCACAGCAGCCAATTCAAAATGAATCATGTATTGCTCCAGAGGGGGTCTTGATCCTGTATTCCTTGGAAATGCTTTTGTCATAGCATGGACAAAAGGACTTCTATGTGCATATCCAATGCTGTTATTATTGAATGTTCTAAACAAGATTGGGCCAGGGTTATAATGATAGCACTAAAGTGGCCAAGACAAGTCTGGTATCCCTATCTCATCAGAGTCACCTGTTGTCCTTCTTGGAAGCTTCCAGTCAGTCCTTACCTACTGACTCAAGATGCAGGTCAAACACTTCACCCCAGTTTATGGATTCTGAGGTTCCAAGCAGAGAGAGAGTTGGTAGGTCCCATGGGAAGCAGGTCTAAGGGGAAAAACAGTTCGAGAGAGTTGGCAGTTTTTCAAAGAAACATTAAGGACACGAGTAAACTATCCCTCTGCGTAGAAAGGATAGGAAGTATAGCAAGACGCCACTGTGGCTTAACCAGGGGATCTTCAATGATCTGAAACTCAAAAAAAGAGTTCTACAAAAAGTGGAAACTAGGTCAGATTACAAAGGATGAATATAAACAAACAACACAAGCATGTAGGGACAAAATTAGAAAGGTCAAGGCACAAAACAAGATAAAACTAGCTGAAGACATAAAGGGTAACAAAAACATTCTACGGATACATTAGAAGCAAGAGGAAGACTAAAGACAGGGTAGGTCCATTACTCAGTGAGGGGTGAAAGACAATAACAGAAAATGTGGAAATGGCAGAAGTGCTAAATGACTTTTTTGGTCCAGTTTTCACCAAAAAAGTTAGTAATAGTTGGATGTCTAAGATAGTGAACACCAGTGAAAATGAGGTATCATCTGAGGCTAAAATAGGGAAAGAACAAGTTAAAAAATGTCTTCAAGTCAACAGGGCCTGACAAAATATATCCTAAAATACTCAAGGAGCTGACAGAGGAGATATCTGAGCCATTAGCAATTATCTTCAAAAACTCAGAAGACTGGAGAGATTCCAGAGAACTGGAAGAGGGGAAATAGAGTGCCAGGCTATAAAAAGGGGAATAAGGACAACCTGGGGAATTACAGAGTAGACATCTTAACTTCCTTCTCCGGAAAGATAATGGAGTAAATAAGCAAGTAAACAATTTGCAAACATGTAGAAGACGGTGATAAGTAAGATGAACATGGATTTGTCAAGAACGAATCATGTCAAACCAACCTAATAGCTTTCTTTGATGGGGTAAAAAGCCTTGTGGATGGGGAGAACCAGTAGTTGTGGTATATCTTGACTTTAGGAAGGCTTTTGATACTGTCTCACATGACCTTCTCATAAACAAACTAGGGAAATACAGCCTAGATGGAGCTACTATAAGGTGGGTACATAACTGATTGGAAAACTGTTCCCAGAGAGTAATCATCAGTGGTTCACAATCAAGTTGGAAGGGCATATCATGTGGGGTCCCACAGGGATTGGTCCAAGTCTGTTCAATATCTTCATCAATGATTTAGGTGATGGCATAGAGAGTACACATATAAAGTTTGCGGACGATACCAAGCTGGGAGGGGTTGCAAGTGCTTTGGAGGATAGCATTAAAAGTCAAAATGATCTGGACAAACTGGATAAGTGTCTGAAGTAAATAGGATGAAATTCAAGAAGGAAAAATGCAAAGTACTCTAATTAGAAGGAGCAATTAATTGCACACATACAAAATGGGAAATGACTGCCTAGGAAGTAGTACTGCAGAAAGGGATCTGGGGGTCATAGTGGATCACAAGCTAAATATGAGTCAACAGTGTAACACTCTTGCAAAAAAAGCAATCATCATTCTGGGATGTATAAGCGGGAGTGTTGTAAGCAAGACACAAGAAGTAATTTTTCCGTTATACTCCGCGCTGGATAAGGCCTCAGCTGGAGTATTGTGTCCAGTTCAGGGTGCCATATTTCAGGAAGGATGTGGACAAATTAGAGAAAGTCCAGAGGAAAGCAACAAAAAAGATTAAATGCTTAGAAAGCATGACCTCTGAGGAAAGATGGAAAAAACTGGGCTGGTTTAGTGTAGAAAAGAGAAGACCGCAGGGGGATATAACAGTTTTCAAGTATGTAAAAGGTTGAAAATTTGTTCTCATAAACCTCTGAGGTTAGGACAAGAAACAATGGGCTTAAATTGCAGCAAGGGAGATTTAGGTTGGACATCAGGAAAATCTTCCTGTCAGGGTGGCTAAGCACAGGAACAAATTGCTTGGGGAGGTTGTGGAATCTCCACTGCGGGTTTTTAAGAACAGGTTAGACAAACACCTGTCATGAATGGTCTAGTTACCAAGTAGTCTTGCCTGGAGTTGCAGGGACTAGAGTAGAAGGCGGATTGCGGTCCCTTCCAGTCTTACACTTCAGTGATTTGATGGTTCTTGGGGATAGAGGGCCTTGTTCCTCAAATGCACAAGAAGTTTTATTAAATAATAGAAAACTATCTACAAGAACTACTTTGGAAACAATACCATCTTTGGTGTAACAGTCATCATATTTCATCAACTCAATCTTCTCTTCATGGGGTACTGGATTACCTGTTGGAATGGAAGACGTTTCTGTGAATTGTATTAAAGTTCACTTAGCACGAATAACAGGCTTTCACACACCCAGGGAGGGTATTTCTCTCTTTGCTCACCCAACTATATCAAGATTTCTGTGAGGTTTGTCAAATATGTTCCACAAATCAGAAACCCTGCTCCTAGCTGGGACCTGAACCTAGTCCTTAATGACCTTATGAAGCCTATGTTTGAACCTCTAGCTACATGTTTGTTTTAAGATTTATTTATGAAGACAGCCTGTCTGATATTGTTCTCTTCTTCCCAAAGAGTAGGAGAATTGAGGGCTTTAATGGCAGACTCCCTATTTCAGTGTTTTCCAGAGAGAAAATGTCGCTACAGGCCTATCCAAGATTCTTACCTAATGTGTCCTCAGAATGCCACATTAATCAAACCAGTCATCTCCTGGTTTTCTTCCAGAACAACATCAGATTAGTCAAGAAGCTATATTCCATACTCTGTATGTAAGGAAGGTGTTAACTTTCTGCTAGACAGGACCAAACTATTTAGAAAATCTCCTGTTTTTGTCTATAACGGATACAAACAAGGGTTTGGTAATTTCGAAACGGAGATTGTCAAAGTGGTTCTCTGGTTGTGATATGGTATGTGGTATGATAGAACTCATGTCCAACCCCCTTTGAGAGATTTAACACATTCTACAAGAGCACTGTCTACATCAATTGCATTACTTAAGGACGTACCAATTGTAAACATATGTAGAGTGGCAACTTGGTCCTCTGTTTCATACTCTTGTCTGATTATGTCGTGGTGTCTTTGGAAAGATCAGATGCGGCTGTGGACAAGTTAGTTCTCTTCTGTATTGAACTCTGCGCTGAACCTTCTGCCTCCTTTGGGGGATACTGCTCAGGAGTCATCTGAAGTTGAGAACCGAGAGGGACACTACTCAAAGAAGAAGAGGTTACGCATCTTGTGTAGTAACTGGAGTTCTTGGAGATGTGTCCCTCTGTTGGTGCTCCACTATCTGCCTTCTTCCCCTCTGCTTTGGAGTCATCCTCATGGGACTTTGTGGTGGAGAAGGAGTTGAGGGCAGTTTTCCCACACAGCCCATATAGCTTCTTCTTGAAAGATGAGGATGTGTGGGGTGCATGGGCGGGCTGAATGGGCACCTCTACCAAAAATCTGTTATCAAAGGCGCAGGGTGCAAGTGCACCTGAAGTGGACCACTCACAGGGACACCCATTTCAAACAACTCCATTTACTTCACAAGGTCAGTAACCTCTCTGTATGCCTATTGTCTCCTGAGCAACAAAATTTTCACTTGGTGTTTTGTTCTGATTTGGTTAATATCACTTCATGTGATTACATGCATATTAGAAAAGTTATGACATAATTAACCAGGTAAATGGCAATGAGTATAAGAAATTATAGGCATCACTGGCAGGTAGGCCTATAGTTGTTTGCCTAAGACTTAGCATTATAAACCACCACTTTTAGTGGCTTATAACTTCGCCTGAATGGTTAAAGTCTGGCAGAATTTTCTTTCTATGCATTTTCCCTGCATCAGGATGGATTTTTTTAAATGTTTCAGCACAAAGGGTTCAGCTGTTTCTGAGAATAAGGTTAGGTGAAAGTATTATTTTAAAAAAAAATTGGCAAAACAAAGTTCCAACCATTTCTTAGAAGATCTCTAGTGCCGTTCAGATTTTGGACCAGAATTTGACATTTGGTAGGGAGTTTCTTTGTAGGATCAAAGAAATGCTTTTTGATGTCCCAGAAAAATCAGCCCAGATATGGCTTACTAATAAGCGTCTGAAAATCACCCCTTGCACATGATCAGTAGAGCTTGTTAAAGGTTTCAAGTATTAGAGTAGCCGCCGTGTTAGTCTGGATCTGTAAAAGCGGCAAAGAGTCCGGTGGCACCTTATAGACTAACAGACGTATTGGAGCATAAGCTTTCGTGGGTGAATACCCACTTCGTCGGATGCACGTTAAAGGTTTGCAGCTGAAATCCCTGAATATTCCATTTGTATGGAGCATGCTCTAGTCCCACAGAGCTCCAAAACGTGCCAGCTGCATTCACAAGCACAGAGCTAGTTTCAGATATGGGAGTTGATGCATTTACTAACAGCAGCTGCCACTGCCCTGTTGGTCTAGATGAATGCACATGTTAAAGTAAAGGGGAAACAGGGTTGGACTGCCACCCTCTTATGCTAAAAGTAGAGATAGTTCCCCCTCTCCCCGTGGGCTTGAGGCAACAGCACTTCTTGGCTGGTGTGCTGAGGGTGCCACCTTCCGTTTCAGTTTACTTTCACTATGGAGGTAGGTGTGCTGGACTCCAGGAAAAGATTATGCTTCAAGTCTCATCTCTTTCATGGACTAATGAAGTCTTGTGCAATTTGCATTTCTTATTGAGCAAGTCAAGCGGTAAAGAATAATTCTCCTAATCTTATATTCTGCTAAATGAGGTTGCACGTGTTCTGTTCTGTCAGAACTGGAAATAGAACCCGGTATTGCATCTGTCACATGGCTCTTTAAGCCACATTTGTGTCTTCTGGGTTGTGGGCTGCCCCGGGGGCTGGTGCAGCCCTCGGACTAGGTTAAAGCAGCTTTGTGGGATGCTCTAATTTACAGCAGCCTGTTGGCTCACAGTCCAGAATTGCAGAGTGTTGCAGCCACTTCCCCTGCTAGGGGGTTGGCCCAGGATCCCCGCTAGTGCTGGCAGAAGGGGAGTGCCGCATGGCCCGGGACCTCCGCTGGCACTGGAGGGAGGGGGATGGGTGATGGCGCGTGGCCTGGGACCCAAACTGTGGGGAGGGTTGGCAGGGCTCGTAGGCTCTCTACCTGGGTCCGCATGTCCCTGCAGCTCGAATGAGGAAGGGCAGCCAGGGGGGCACTGCATGCTGCCCACCACAAGTGCTGGATCCACAGCTCCCATTGTCCAGGAACTACAGCCAACGGGAGCTTTGGGGATGGTGCCTGCGAGCAGTATGTGGAGCCCCCTGGCCTCTCTGCCTAGGAGTTGCAAGGACATGCCAGTGGAAGCTGGATAGCTCCCCCCCCACAGGTAAGCGCTACTTTGCACCCCAACCTTGCCCCAGCCCTGAGTCCTCTCCCAAATGCTGAAGCTGCTGCTGCTGCAGAAGTCATAGAGGTCCTGGAAGGTCACAAAATCTGTGACTTCCGTGACAGACACGCAGCCTTAATCATGGTCTTGTGCTTCCCATGTGCTGGGGGAATTAACACTGTGTTTTTAGAATGAATGTGCCAAATCTGTTATGTTTTTCTGTGCTCATTGTAACCACTAGAACCCCACTCCCGTCCAGAGCCAGCAATAGTACCCAGGCTTTTGATTCCAGACTTCTGTGTGCTGTCTGAAAGAGTTGGGTAAGCCACTGGCAAAGTGTCATGTTCCCCTCTAGTGACTGATGGACGTAGAGGATTACATACTGCTAGTGCAGTGAGTTAGTTACACTTTTAGCTCAAGTAGTAGAGGTCTGTGTAATTGATTCAAAGGTTTTGGGTTTCAATCCTGTTAATGACCCATACAGAGCGTCTTTATGGTTCCACTTGATGGAATTTCTGTTTCTTCAGTTTACTTTTCTAAAAAACTAGGCATTTGTGTACAAAAAGCTACTTTTAAAATGTCAGTTACAAAGTGCAAGTACTCAAAATTAAGAAATGCCCCAATTAATGTTTTCTATGTGACTTAGCTTCCTTGTCTGTATATTATGATAATCTTTGTGTGATCATATACTATTTGACCCATGCTTCATTCACTGCGCAAGGTGGACAGTGAATGAGGCAGAAAGTTACAAGAGAAAGGATGTTCTCTTGTGACAAACTTACTGAGCTGGGTTCTGTTCCTGGCTGAGCAACAAACATCACTTTGATGTTGGGTAAGATTATCATAATGCGTATGCACAGTAGCTCAAATTAAACTTGCAAGCTTACTTTTGGCATTTCCTGACATGATTTGTTGTCTTAGCAACTTAAATATTTTTAGTGTAGTTTTTTGTATCTAACATACTTTGTATTTCTTTCAGTAATCCTTTTAGAAATTCAGAAAGTGTACCTGATGTATCCTTTATCAGGAAACTATCTATTGCACTGACAAAAGATGGGAGTCAATAAAGTCTCTCCTTTCCATCTCTACTTTGATCCTGTTCTATGGTTATAATTAAATTTTCATAATAAAATTCATTACTGTTAAAATTTTGGCACATGAGAACACTTTTTAATAGAAAGCTTATACCACAGCTGGGTTTTTTTTAATGTAATACTTTGTGTTGGGCTTTTTAAACATGAACTCAATGTTCTTTACAAAGATAGGTAAACATTACTAACCCCATTTAACATATGGGAAAACCAAGGAAAAGAGAGCATGTGTTTCCATGTTAGTGATCTAACAGGCGCCTTAGTACCAAGCAGATATGTGAAATGCTTGAGGTAAGTCACTAACAGTCAGGAGAAGAACCCCAAGCCTGCTAACTCCCAGGCCTGTGCTCAGTCCAACTGTTTTGCTTTATGTTGCATTGATGTTTGTAATAGATCAGTTATAAAGTATTGAAAATTGTATTAGGTTCAGCGTGAGTTTAATGTGTCACTGATTTTTTCGTTAACTTGGTTACCATGCATATTTATGATAGTGTACATTATTAAAACCTATACTGAGCAAGTAAAACACTTTTCCCCCCTTTGCCTGCCTCACAGGGTCTTGACAATGTTCACAAACAGAGAGTTGCTGAAGTGCTAAATGACCCCGAGAGCATAGAAAAAAGGCGAAGCCGAGAAAGCCTCAATGTCGATGTGGTAAAGTACGAAAGTGGCCCTGATGGAGGCGAGGAAGTGAGTATGAGCGTAGAATGGAATGGGGTAAGTACAGTACACAGTTGAAGAAAATAGTGGTAAATTTTCTAGACTATAACAGGAATTCCTTTGTCCAGTTGTCATTCCATTGTGTTTTCAAAGTAGTTTTCCTACTTCATCTACTTTACACTTTGTAATTCTGCAGAATTAAGAATTAAAGAATAAAATCTTGCATTTAGTAAATTCTTTTTTAAATTGTCCACAATGTTTTGTCCTGAAAAGTAAAATTTCTTTAGGAATTTCAAGAAGCTGGGCTTAACTATGAGTATTTGAATGCTGATTGAGTGTCCTGGTGTTTGTTGGGTGCATAATCCCTAGTCTGTGGTTTTCTCAATAGATTGGCAATTAATTTACTTCTGCTTATTTGCTCTCTTTATATCATCCTGGCCTGTAGGTTAAATGCGTCCAGCAGGTACCACTATGGAATTAGGGATATTAAAACATCACTGATTTTTAAAGTAAATAAAAACAATCAGTTTAAGACTTAAAAAATACTCCAGTCACCCCTCTCCCAACCTTGTCAGAGAAAACGACCTGTAACTTCGTTTCCAGTTATGGAAGAAGGGTGATCCATAATCTGCTTTTGTATGTGCTGTCATTACTGGGTCATGGCAACTTGACAGCAAAGATACATTTTTTTAAAATGAAATGTATATCTCCACTTCCCATGCACTCCTTTAGAATTTATAATTAAAGTGAGGCCTTATTCTATCTTGTGATGTCTTGTTCCACTACCTAACATAACATCTGTGTCATGAGTTAGAACAACAAAAACTTTTAAAAACAGATATGTTTGTAACGTGTAATTAACTATGCATTTTTTACCCTTTTTTATGTCTTTCATGCTTTTATTTATACTGTTTACTTAATTTTGTTTGCTCCGGTTACTGACTTTCTTATTGTGTATTCTGTTGCTGCCAAGGGAATGTACTTAGTGCAGGCAGTCAAACTGTTAATTCACTGTAAGCTATAGTTCTGCTAAAAGCACTGATACATTTTGCCAAATTGCTGAAGTGATAGGTTTGTCTGACTACTTTTGCTTTTGCTTTAGGGTGTTTATCCTACTTTATAAACTAGAATGCTTCTAAAGTTCATTTCTCTTACAACAGTTTTTCAGTCACTTGCAAGAAGCTTTTAAAGCCAACTTTTTAAAAAGCTTAACACTTGCTGAATTTGCCTGGAGAATGTTCTCTCCATCTTTGGTTGCTTTTGTCATTTATCAAATGACATTTTCTTGGCATTGGTATTCACCGTTTCAAGACAGTCAATCAGCATCTGTTGTGAATAATTAATGTTGCATCATTAGTGTCCCCACAATAAGTTTTGTAACTCCTTTTATCTTAATTTTGTCCACTCAGCATTAGAACTGTGTACTGTACTCCTCCCTTAATTTCTGCCGTACTTTGCATGCCTTTATGTGTTCTAAGTGAATAAAACCTTTTTTTTACTGTTTGCTTTTAATTAAAACAAGCATGCAGATTTTGGAATGATAAAGAACCTTCTGGAAAAATACAAAATGGTATTTCTAGGTCAATATTTGAATGAAACCTAAACTGATAAATATCTGTTGACCTAAAAAATTAATTTTCCTTTAGGGACCAGAATTAAGGAAGTGTTGATTTTTATAAAGTCTGGGAATTGCACCATTCATTTTAAAAATGTGGCATCACTTTTTCTGATATACATGGGATTATCCTTGAAGTCTTTAAACCATGATTTGAGGACTTCAGTAGCTCAGACATAGGTGAGAGGCTTTTCGCAGGAGTGGGTGGGTGAGATTTTGTGGCCTGCGTTGTGCAGGAGGTCAGACTAGATGATCATAATGGTCCCTTCTGACCTTAATATCTGTGAATCTATTTACAGTCCACATTTTCTTCCTCACTTGAGAGAGTTTGTTCATACACAAATGAAAAACAGGAAACTTCCCGGCATTGTTTTCTACCTTATTTTAATGCTGC
This sequence comes from Lepidochelys olivacea, assembly GCF_965140295.1. NCBI lineage: Eukaryota > Metazoa > Chordata > Testudines > Cheloniidae > Lepidochelys > Lepidochelys olivacea. The sequence goes on from NC_140416.1 coordinate 109,522,992, forward strand.
TCTTTTCTGTACCTGTAGGATGTGGTGTCACCTTTCCCTCATCTCTTCTCTCCACACAGATATTCTGCTTCTCAGACAGGAAGTACTATTGAATTTCCATCACAGGCAATTTACTTTGTTTACAGAGACCAAAGGAAGTGCCTGTTTTGGTAAAAACCTTCTGATGTGCATCTGTACTCTTGAGTTGGCTCAAGAATTTGGCTCTCAGACAAAACAGTGTTAGGGTTTAGGAATAGTGCAATTTATAGAGTAGTTGAAATTTTTTTAAAATTTGACTTTTCAGTGAGAAATGTTCTGCAGTTTTTGAACAGCAGTGCACAGAAGTAGTAATTTTGTGAGGGTATACACAATAAAAGAGGATACTGCAATTAAAGTAATTACCCACATGTAGTATAGCTTAGAAAAGAACGGTATGCTTTTGGGGTATTGTCCTATAGGAACTGAAAAGTCTGTTTTTAACAAATAAATCTATAGCTAAATACTAAGACACACTTTGTTTAGTAAAATTGATGTAATGTATATTGTATACTAACACTTCTAAAACTTGCACATATTTATGGAACAATACACTGTTCTCATAACTTTTGATCAGTTTTAAACTTTTACAATTTGAAATTGTAGTTAGAGAGTTCCTTTCATAAACATTTAAAAAATGTTTTCTTATACTGACTTTTCCAGATAAGCCTGAGCTCTTGCCCCATGTCTGTCTCAAAAACTGAAGGAGATTTTTTATACAGTGGCTATAAAGCTGAAATTCTGGCTAACTTGAGAACTGTTGATGTGAACATGCCTATTTTAAGATGCAAGGAATAATTTGCCTTTTTATTCATGGAATCATGTAACTAAAATATAGAGTTCAGGTTCAAATAGGGTGACCAGATATCCCGATTTTATAGAGACAGTCCCAATATTTGGGGCTTCTTCTTATATAGTCTCCTATTACCCTCCCACCCCGGTCCCGATTTTTCACACTTGCTATCTGGTCACCCCAGATTCAAAGCTGCTGAATTTCTATAAGCACTTCTTGAATCATTATAGCTGAAATGTCTTTATGTAATTCTAAATAAAATACAAAATCTAATTTTATAATAGACCTCTGTCATCAGGTGAAGATTTGATTGCAACTCCCAGTTAGTTTTCAATCACTGGTAGAAGGGCATTATTTTGTAAAATATCTATTATCGGTATTCACTCTACTTCCTACAGAGAGATGCCATCATCACTAAACAAAAATCTTAATTGATATCCTTGTCCATTTTCCCAGAGTTGAGAAAGAAAAGCCTAAGAATTCAACTACCCAGTCACTTCTGTAGGTGGTTCTTTCAGTTCAACTTTGAGGTCCCTTGGGCAGGGCAGTGTGTGGAAACTTGCGTGTTAGTATTTTCCTTATGAATTTTATTTTTTAAAAATATATACATGATAATACATAAACAGTTCCATGGATTCTTATTACCTCAAAGAAGTAGATGGAATTTTATTTGTTTGTTTGGAGGGGTGAGGGAAACACTTTTCCTTTTTAGTGTTGTGGAGAAAAAAATTCCTGACAGAAGTTAAAGCTTAAATGAATGCACCTTGTTCTGTTAATTTCTTTTAAATCTTGTATTAAGTTTTTCCTTTTAATTTTGGTTTTTGTATTCTTTTCAACTGAAAAAAAAGCATTCTTTCCCCTGCGTATATGACACGTGATGTGTTTATAATATGAAAGCAATTTCTGGCTTTTAAAAATCTGCTTTTCTCTTATTTACAGATATTAACTTAATAAAAGACTGGATCTCTTTTGGTAATTTTTGTATGATACATGTTAGTGAAATAGGTTAAAGTATGTAAACAAACAACTACCTTTTTGGTAATTGCAAGGATCTGTGAATGGCAGCACTTACAGGTGCAATCCCAAATCTTTAATTTAAAAAAAGACCTCCAGCACATGACCTAGAAATACTGTAAACATAACTGTTCAAAATTGAAAACTGTTGAACTTTTCCCAACAGTTTCATTCAGTTTTTCTCTCTCCATTTCTGTCTGACAGGCCTAGATGCCTTTTGTGATTCTTATACTGTCTCCTGCATGACGGGCGTGCACCATCTTCAAGCTTTAACTTCTCTCTTCAGTACTGACTGCTGTGTTTTAGAAATCCCTTACGATTTTTGTCAGAGCTACACTTCCTTGTAAACTGGCCATTCCTTCAGTGCTATGTCTTTTATTCGGTTTCTTATTTCTGTACATGTGTAGCTTTGCTAGATATGTATCTAGTCATACAGAATGTGTTATTACAACCATTTGCTGTGTAATACTTAAGTAAAAAGTAAGAATGAACTTTATAAATAGCTGTTCACTATGAAAAAGGTAGTTAAAAGTATCACACAAGGTATTATTAAAATAGCATGATGGTGACCTTTACAGAATAAAACGTAAAAGTAAGGCATGTGCTCCAAGTGCTTTAAAATATATTTAGAGACCTATAATGTGGTTAACATCAATATGGAACTCTGGATGTCTTCACTTATGATTATTCTAAAGTAGCATTGCTGTTTAGTCTTTGTGTGAAATTTTGGCAATTTATGCTTTTCTCTACTAATCTTGGTGTTCAGTGATTTGTGTATCTGTCTTTCTCTAATAAACTCACTCCAACTGATGTCTGTCTTTGTCTGCTTAGTAGTACTTTCTCCTTTTACAGTCCTTACTTTCAAACAGTAGCCATATAGGATTTCTAGATGTAGCAAGTGGTTACTTATCTTACTAAACTGTTGATTTTTTAAGAGAAAACAATAATTCTTTGGCATACAAATTTGATATGTACTTAAGAGTTAGAAACTTCTGTGGGCATAAAATGTGAATTTAATGTGCAGAAAGTTGTCATTTCATCTTGTTTTATATTTTTCTGAAACATGGTGAAAGAAAACTGAAATATAAGAATCTAAATATATATTCTCTGATCATAAATGGTTCCTAAGTTTTTAATAAACTTAACTTATAGAATTCACTAAATATGTTTAGTGCACATGGCCTAGATAGTTGAACAAAAATAATAAAATAGTTCATTCAGACCTTGATAGAATGCTTTTGCTTGATACTGTACTCACCTTTCCCATATGACTGCATCAAAGTAAACATGAAATGTTATGGTGGTGGTGAAGGTGTTGGTATGCATTTGTGAGTCATGTATACTTTGAGATTATTTTTTTAACTGATATGAATCATAGTTAACTATAAATTGAATAGATTTTCATATTTCTGAAGTCCTTGTGATAAGTAGGCACTGTTAAGTCTGAATGCTGACAGTAATCTTCCTGATAAAATACAATTTATATGTAATTTTAAAATATTTATATAATTTGGCACTATTACCTATCGGTAGCAGAACATAAGTATTTTGACTATACATGTTGTTGTTGTTAATTCAGCTGTGGGGGAGGGGCAAAAACTGTTGCAGTTTCACATTTGTTCAAATTTTTTTCAGGATGGCACTGGATCTTTAAAACGCAGTGGTTCCTTTAGCAAGCTCCGTGCTTCAATTAGACGCAGCAGTGAGAAGCTGGTTAGAAAGCTGAAGGGAGGAAGTTCACGAGACAGTGAACCAAAGAATCCTGGGTAATTATTTATTCTTAGATGAGCTGGTGTGCTCCCAGTTCGTACCCATTTTGTAGCCTAGCACTGATCAAGGTAGCCTTTTCTCTTGTGGCTATTATCTACCTTTACTGCATGTAGAATTGTAGTTCATAAAAAGGTCTTAAACATATTGTATTCCTTACTGAAAAGTGATATAGGGAATAATTTAACTCTATGCTGACAGTTCCTTAATATTAACAGTGGAAAAAAATTAATTTATTTTAGTATTTATTGCTCAGTTGTTGTTTTTTACAGAACTTGCAACTTCTTAAAGGAGGATGCTTAGCATGATGGCAGCTCTAAGAAAAAGCTTTATTTAGAACATGTTTATATAGTCAGAGTATTATTGGTGCACTTTATTAAATTGCTAAATTTCTTTTTTCCCAGAGAATAAATTAAGTTGCCCATACTTTATTCTTAAGTACTGTAGTGGGAAAAGGGATGTGGGGGCAGGGGTTGTTTGTTTTTTGGTGTTTTATTTTTATTTTTTGCTTCAGTAGAACTCACGACTAGCATAGCATTATGAATAGTTAATGTATTAAAAATAAAGGTCAGTGTTAACACAATTTGACATCAGACTTTTTAAATCTAAGAATCTGGTTCTATACAAACAGAATGCATTTCACATATTGTATGTATTAATTTTCTACTAACATTTAAACTTGCTCTTTATCACGAGTATAGAAGTGGAAAGCTACTGTTAAGCGAACAAAATGTTACCTCTCAATCCTTAGTGTTGAGGGAAAACGTTTACTGGAAGTCAGCATAAACAATCATTTTTAGTCATGCTTCACTTAGAAACTAAGGCTTAGTGTACCTAAAAAGTTAGGTCAACTCAGCTATGTGACTCAAGGATGTGAAAAATCCACAGCTCTGAGCAAGATGGTTAAGCTGACCTAAATCCTGGTGTAGACAGCACTAGGTCGATGGAAGAATTTTTCTATCAACCTTGCTACTGCCTCTTGGGGAATGGGTCACCTATGTTATGGGACAATCCTGTCAGCTTAAGCCTTAGGTAGTGTCTACACTGAAGTGCTACAGTGGTGCAACTCCAGCGTTTCAAATGTAAACAATCCCTAAGAAGGATTAACTACTGAAACATCCACATTTCAAAGGGCAGAAAATAGTGTCAAAAAAACTCTTAACTATTAAATATATATGTACTGTAAATTCAGTGAATCAAGAATTTTACCACATGCTATTAGCTACATGTTATGTGTTAAATTCTCACACCACTGAAGTCAGTGGCAAAACTTCCACTGAATTTAAGGAGGGGAGGCACTGTGTATTTTCATGGCTTTAAGTGTATTTATAATTCCTGCTGATGCACAAAACGATATGTTCATCTGTTTACGTATTGCACTATGCAAACTGAAACATTCATCACAGAATTGAGCATAAGCATTACCTTTTTCCTTAATAGTCTTACAGTTCTAGCAGCATATCAGGTTTAGCCTTGAATACTTTTTTCACTTTGGAAAACAAACCAATTTGGTTCCCAGCTACAACTGTTAGAACAGCATTGCTTTATTGAGCTTCTGTTTAAAAGTTCTAAATAAGAGAACTTGGGTTGTCTTCATCTGCTGGAATAACAATCTGAATGAGTGAGTCCATATGATAAATACATTTAGAAGTATTTATGTAGTAATATAAATTGGTTTGTGATGTCTGGGGCAGGGACAGGGTCATGGGGGCATATCATAAACTGGTGTAAATTATCGTAGCTCCATTGGAGATCTGCCACATTATTTTTATCTGCTTGTAAAATATCATGCACGCCCATGATACTATATAAATAATTTCTGTTGCTATTTAATTATCATTTTTTGATTACTTACCTCATTGATATTTGCTTTGAAGTGTTTTCAACCTTACATCTGACCAGATAGTATCAATCGTTAGTAAAAATTCATTTCTGAGCGGGTGAAGGTGAGATTCTGTGCCCAGTGAAGTCGGTGGCAAAACTCCTACTGAATTCATTGGCGCACAAGCAAGCTGTCAATGAAAGGGTGTTTTTTCAATGAAGGTAGGGTGGAAGACTGGATTTAAAAAACAAACAAACCCCCACACAACAGTATAATGGAAGAAATACAAAACTGCAAGATAGTTTAGCAAAACAGTGCAAATACAAGCCCAGAATGAGTCTTATTCTTCCAACATCCATAGTTAAAAAATTTGTAAATGTTTCAATCATTATCAACTCCCCATATTGCCAAGGTTTATCATTTGTTTTTATAAACTATAATTTATATCTAATAACTATTTCCTTTACCCCCAATATTTTTGGGGAGGTTTAAAAGTTTTTATGACATTTTATGGAACCAGGTTCCTATTCCTGGTATCATGCAGTTAATAATAGGGAAATATATGGACAACTTGTTTTTTATAAATTGTAAATCATAGCTAAAGGGTGTTTCTACCATATTTTGAATATTCACGCTTACTTTATTTGGCATTGCAATCTGCTGTAAACATCCTCTGTATGTGGGCTGCATGTAAGTAAAAGTACTCTACCCACATCGATATGAACTGTATTTTTGACCCTATGCCACCTAAATGTGTGTGATATTTATATTCATGAAAAAGTCAGTGTAGAACAGATGCTAAAATGCCAGCATCATTCTTGGTTTCCAGTGTTCATAAAGTGTCCTGTGCTCTTTGAAAGACTGTCTGATATTTGAAGGTAAAATTCTTCATTAGCTTATCTGTTATGTACATATTCCACAAATAGTTCTGATTTCAAAATCTTTCATTGCTGGTGATCACGTAGTGCCGGCAAGAAAAAAGTTTCATTTTCAGGTCCTAGGATGAGTGTGCCGTACGGGCACTTTTTTTTTTTTTTTTAATTAATCTTTTGACTAGTAAATGTACAAATTCTATCTGGAAGTTGATGAGAATACCTATACAACCCTTGTTGTTGTAGATTATAAAATCTTTTAAAAATCTTTTCATTTTCTTAGCTATTTTAGGAAGAAGTTAAATATCTGGTTTGTAAAATTTAAATTTTTTTAACCCTTTCATGGTTTTCTAGATCATGGAAGTGCAATTTAGAGGATAGGATTTAGTAAAATATGTACATATGTTTACACAAGAATACTTTCCAATAACTTCTTTATTCATAATAGGTTTTTTCAACTTCATTTCCAGTAGTAACATTGCTTTCCATAGTAATTTGCTACATTTAGTTAAAACGGCTCTGTTTTCTTTTACTGCCATTTGATTTTTAAAAGTGACAATTTGATGTATATATTTTTATATAAACACACATTTGTGTTTAAGATGTTGCAAATAACTGAATACAGTATTGCTAGTGTATATAAAGATCTACTGACTTCTCAGAAAAATGGTTTGTAAATAGAATGTTGTTCAAGATTTTCCATGAGAAATCATGTGTTTTTTTTCTTCTCACCACTACCTCTGCCTCTTCTGTTTTCTGTGAAGACTATATTTTTGCTTTGCAGTTCACCTGTTCCTGCTGCTTTGTCCTCACTTACAGTCATAGTCATTGATCATGCTGTCAAACAAGGATTATGATTTCAAATGAGGAATATATAACAGGAATAGATGAGCTCCAAAGCCTTAAAAACCCAGTCTTCAGACATCTATTCAGAGAAAATTGAGGGAAGGAGGGAAAAAACACTTATCAAATTATTTATAGGTAAAATGTTTTCGATAAGGTGATAGAAGGTCTGTAAGAGTTAGATGTTACAAACATACAATACTTGAAACTTGGTGTGAACTACTTTCCATGGACATTTACTTTTTATTTGATTTCAGATCTTTAATTTTACATCTATTTTGCTCTCCATTGTTTAAAATTTGACCACAGAACAAGTTAGCTAAGTTGTTACAGCAAAAATAAAAGCAAAGCTTTTTTAAAATAGCTGTTTGTTATAACACAAAGAAAAATTATGCATGTATTTTGAGTATTTTTAGTCTTGTTTTTTACTTGAAAAAAGTTACAAGTGCATTTGCCAAACTAATTTTCATCTGTAGATGAAAATCTAATTTTACTTCTAAAGTAAATTGGCTGCTAATAACTTTTAAAAAGTTGAAACTTAGTGATGATATTTGTTTGTTGAGGTTCATTATTAGCACTGGAGCGAAAGTAAACAAGGCATTTAGGTAGATTTATACCTGTGGATTTTTTTTTTGTTTTCCTGGAGTTTGGATTTTGTTTTTAATAAACCTTTATGCTTTTACTTTTTGAAAAGAGATTTTCATTTGTGATGTTTTGTATGTGTGTTTTTACCGATTAACATACTTTAACTTTCATGTGTAACCTTAATTGTATATTTTATGTAAATAAATAACAGAGAGGTATAAACCATGCATGATTCATTGCTTCTTTTTTGTTGCTAACCCTTATGTCATATTTTAAATTATGTGCATTCTGCTATCTGAAACATTCAAAATTAATTGCATTAAAAATGTAGTATACTTACATTGTGTAGCTGCTGCCTGCATTTATGTGTATAGGTATTTTGTATTTTAGTTTCAGTATTCCAAACATAACACATTATTTGGGCTCAGATCTATCAGAGCACTTAAGCACATTCTTACCTTAAGCACATGCTTACCTTTACGTCTGAGTAGTCCTGTTGATTTCAGTGGGACTAATGACTTGCTTATTGTGCAATATGAGCTCTGCAGAGAGACCTCCACACATGGCTTCAGGGAGCCACCTCTGCAGATCACACTGCAGGATTGGGGCTTAACTTTGGTGTTAATAGCGTGACAAAATAATTTTATTTAAGGTGCTCCTTTAGAAACTGACAAATCATAAAAAAGACGCGGTGATCTCTTACCAACAGAGCACTATGTTCTAGGTGACATACAGGTATTTGGGATGGGGAATAGCCAATTCATATTGTACCATTTCAGTAAAATCTTCTGACATTGGGGACTATTTAATACTCTTAACTTAAAATGTATATAACCTCACTTTAAATATTTTAGTCTTAAATGTTGTAGATGTTTGAATAATCTTTAGTAAAGATCAAGATGAAAGCAATTATTAATCATAGAATCATAGAATATCAGGGTTGGAAGGGACCCCAGAAGGTCATCTAGTCCAACCCCCTGCTCAAAGCAGGACCAATTCCCAGTTAAATCATCCCAGCCAGGGCTTTGTCAAGCCTGACCTTAAAAACCTCTAAGGAAGGAGATTCTACCACCTCCCTAGGTAACACATTCCAGTGTTTCACCACCCTCTTAGTGAAAAAGTTTTTCCTAATATCCAATCTAAACCTCCCCCACTGCAACTTGAGACCATTACTCCTCGTTCTGTCATCTGCTACCATTGAGAACAGTCTAGAGCCATCCTCTTTGGAACCCCCTTTCAGGTAGTTGAAAGCAGCTATCAAATCCCCCCTCATTCTTCTCTTCTGCAGGCTAAACAATCCCAGCTCCCTCAGCCTCTCCTCATAACTCATGTGTTCCAGACCCCTAATCGTTTTTGTTGCCCTTCGCTGGACTCTCTCCAATTTATCCACATCCTTCTTGTAGTGTGGGGCCCAAAACTGGACACAGTACTCCAGATGAGGCCTCACCAATGTCGAATAGAGGGGAACGATCACGTCCCTCGCTCTGCTCGCTATGCCCCTACTTATACATCCCAAAATGCCATTGGCCTTCTTGGCAACAAGGGCACACTGCTGACTCATATCCAGCTTCTCATCCACTGTCACCCCTAGGTCCTTTTCTGCCGAACTGCTGCCTAGCCATTCGGTCCCTAGTCTGTAGCTGTGCATTGGGTTCTTCCGTCCTAAGTGCAGGACCCTGCACTTATCCTTATTGAACCTCATCAGATTTCTTTTGGCCCAATCCTCCAATTTGTCTAGGTCCTTCTGTATCCTATCCCTCCCCTCCAGCGTATCTACCACTCCTCCCAGTTTAGTATCATCCGCAAATTTGCTGAGAGTGCAATCCACACCATCCTCCAGATCATTTATGAAGATATTGAACAAAACCGGTCCCAGGACCGACCCTTGGGGCACTCCACTTGATACTGGCTGCCAACTAGATATGGAGCCATTGATCACTACCCGTTGAGCCCGACAATCTAGCCAGCTTTCTACCCACCTTGTAGTGCATTCATCCAGCCCATACTTCCAATCCTTATCCTCAAGAATGCAGAAGTTGATGATATAAAATAGTTAATACAGAGTTATCTTGATTAGCAGTAGCCCTTCTAAAATAACAAGGTCTTAAATTGATTGTGTTATCTTTGTGGTGTATTGCTTTCAGAAGACCATTTTAGATTTTAGGACTACCACTGATTGAAGCACGTTATGGCCGCAAGCATGACAAAAGTTAATAGTAGCAACAATCTTGTATTGTCCTTCATTTCAAAATAGACTTAGCAAGCTTTTAAAAAAATCTGCTATAAAAGCAATGTTTGTGGTAACCTGTTAGTTTTTGCCTTATTTATGTAAACCGAAGTTTTTCCATAGTTTTTACTAGTTAAGTACAGCTTATTTGATAAATTTATTAATATGTATTAATATTTTCACAAACATTTCCTAAACAACTACATTTGAATAATTTGATTTTTTAAAATTAGCTAAATAACTTTAAAATGAGCATTAAAGTGGAGCATATGTTAAATTAATGTATTGATTCAGCAAGATGACATTTTGGAAACTGAAATAATTTGAACCATTAAAGATATGAACATCAAACACGTAATGTGCTTAAGTACTATGGGGCTGGCAATTATTTTGATACATATCTTAGAATTAAAAGAGAGAAGGAAAATGTGCAAATATATATAAGTAACTATAGAAAGTATTTCTCTTAAAGAGCATACTTCATATTAGGTTTCATAGGTTGTATTAAAACTCCCTTAAGTTTGCCTCACTATTATTATACTTGTGTGTTTAGAGTTTAGTTTTCAATTATTCTGATTGGTTTATCCTTGCATGTTCACTATCCTGGTTGCAGCATGAAGCGTGCCAGTTCTCTGAATGTTCTTAACATGGGTGGCAAGGCTACTGAAGATCACTTTCAAGTAAGAAGCCCTATAATATTCTTACACAAGTAGATACCAGTAGCAGGGTTTGGGCTGAAGAGCTTGAGAAACAGTAAAATGATAAACCTCTTGGGACCCAATAAGACTCTCAGTATAGCAGAGCACTTTAAGCATGTGCTTTAAGTCCACTGGCATTCAGCAAAGCACTTAAACACATACTTAACTTTAAGCACCTGCTTAAGTCCCATTGATATCAGTCAGTTAAGCAGATGCTTAACTATTATGCTGAACTGGAGCCTGAATGAGAATATTGGAATGGCTAGTAAGTTTTTTTGAATCTTACAGTCTTGTAATATAATTTAAAAAGGCATACTTGTAAAGCTCAGATAGTCTGTATTTTTGATAAAAGAAGCTTCTCTCAAAAGGTGTTCTTCTCTCACAACTAGGTGTTGTGTGCTCTCAAATCCCAATTACTTCAGTAGGAGCTCAGGATGCACAGGAGCAGGCCCTAAATTTATCTGATCTGTTAAGAATTGCTTCTACCAAAATGTAAACTGTAAATATTTTGCCTAACTGTATTCAGTGTATCTGATCACTACTACACATAACTGTTTGTACCTAATAAGTCACCATTGCATATGTTGTCAAGCAAAGCTAGTAATGTTCTGTGTTCTAAACAACGTTGTGCATTTTACTAACAGCAGCTGTGACTAACTTTGGGGGGAATATTAATTGCATCAATGCCAGCATACTGTATTCTGTAGAATCTTTACCTTTATTTGCCCCAAGGCTTACAATAAAAGCACACGCTGCATGGATCTCTTTCACTGTTGTGTGGCATAAAGGTATCTCCTTAGTATTATCCCTAAAGAGTCTACTGCAGTTTTTTAATTCTCTGAAATTTATGCAAAGATTCATTAATTTATGTGAACTTTGACCAAAAAAATCCACCAAGGTAAATCAAAAAGCACTTTGCAACGGTAATACAAAAAGTGCCCAGGGCTTTCAAAATCAGATTGTCTTGGCCTAGGAGTATTTAACTTTATAACTGGTTTTCTATACATTCCATAATCTGTACTTTCTCAACAAGCTGTGCTTACCACATGCGAAATGTATAAAGTTAACAATGTGTTTACAAAAATTTTCCCTGGTTTGCCAAGTAGACACTTGCCAATATCCCTAGGCAGTCAGCCCCTTCTGTAATAAATATCTGTTAGGAATGCAAGGGAAGTGCTCAGATATTACTACATTTGTTCAGTTTAGCTAGTTGAAGTAAAGATAGTTATTAGGATGTGAAAAAAAATCTTATATAATCTCTCTGACTAAAGTAGGTAAGCAATACTAGTTTCCTAAAGTACACCAATTGTTCAAATATTTGTTTTAGTTTTTAAATTTTTTTATCATTCTTTTTATGCAGACATCCAGGTTGCTCAAGCATTTTAATAATTTTTTTTCATTTTTTTCATACAGGAACGAAATAATTGTCTGACAGACTCAAGAGCTCTGAGTGCCAGTCACACTGATTTGGCACATTGAAGTTCTTGGACAGAAACTAGCTAAAATTTCTTTGTGAATAAAGAAGCACTGAGACTCTCAAAGCTTTGGTTCCTTATCAGTCTCTATAGGAACATCTAATTTGTAGACTCTTTTGCAATGGACTGCTGTTTTTACTTTTCTAAAATAGTAGTGACATTTTTAAACATAGTGTTAGTGGATATTTTCTTCTAAAGAGAAATGATATATATTGCTCATTGCACTGCTGTCATTCATGCTACGTATGTCGATTTCTGTTAACAGATCTGAATATCCCAGCAGCTGAAAACTGAAAAAATAGAAATGCATATAAAACATACCAAAATGCAAAGGAGTATAAAGGTTCTCTATATTGATATTTGAAAAAAGATTAAATGAAATGTGTAGCAGAAAATATATACAGTGCTTGAATGAGACAAGTGTCGGTTATGTGCATTACTGTATAAATTCAGAATGGGGTATACTGTATTGCTGTGACTTTGCCTTGCATGACTGAGAGTCACAATTTCAGATATCTTGCCTGAAAAGTAGAGCTTAAATATTGGATTCCTTAACCAGTAGATCTAGAAAATAAATTTTGTAATGGAAACACTTAGACTACCTTAACTATAGGTGGCATGCTTATCAATACCTGTAACTATGAAATTTCCTATCTTATTTATTTATGTAGGTCTTAAGGCCCAGTAATCAGTGGTAATCGTACAGTTCATTTTGATCAGGGGGAAATGGCAAACGTTTTGGCCTGTATTTTTTTTTTTTACAGTAGATGCATATTGAAGCTGTGGGGTGCAACTGTCCCAGAGCAGCAGCTGCTGCTTTAATGCAAAATATTATGCCTCAGGTTGCTGACACTTTTCGTGCCTGTCCGCTGAAGTTCTTATCCCTTAGTTCTCTTTAGGCTAAAACTACTCCATTGTTTCTTCATGCTTGTTTCAACTCTTGCCTCTCTCCATAATAGTTGATGGCAACAGGAGCAAATGAAGCAGGTGACTGCATGCTAGGCTGTTATACTGTGGAATAGCTGCTGTGCAGAGGACCTACTTGTGAAACTCTCCACTTAAGTTTAATATGTTTAGGGCCCCATCAGAAGCACTAGATGCCCTTATTTGGCAGACATGTCACATTTTTGATCAGCCATCCTTTTTTAATCTGTATACAATTAATAGATATGCTGTCTGTATTCAGGCCTGCTGCTGGGACTAAGTATGTAATGTTTAAGTATCTTGTGAACACTAACATTTTCAGTTTGTTTTTTCTGTAAAATATGTGATTTTTAAAACTCCACACTTAGAATTTTGCAGGCAGGTGAAAACTGTTATTTACATGCAAGTGGAAGGAGAAGGTAAAAATGTGCATGTGTTTGTGAATATAGAGAAATAATTGAAATATACAGAACAAAAAGATAACTATGGGACAAGCTGGAATACTAATCCAAGACTAACACACATTGAGATAAGATAGAGGAAGGTAAACAATAAGTTTTGGTATTTGATCAGGCTGTGAAGAACTCACTAGACCGAATACTTTTATAACTGCTTGACCAACTTGCATCTGGTTTTAAAGCTTATTTTAATGACTGATGCAACAAGTTATATGTGTAATGCACTTATGTTTACTATGAGGTACTTCATTAGCATCTCTGTAAAGAAGAAAATTGTATATATGGTATACTTGCCATAAAAACAGTCCAGAAATGGAAACAAGATGCTGCTAATGTGTAGTGGTTTTAGCGCAGACTAGTGCAATTCATTGATGAACTTGAGAACAAATTGTTGCTCAGTTATTTTATAGATGTAGACATAATGTGGGCTCGAATTTTAATTTTTTTTTTAGAGATCTTATATTATTTTAATAAAACATCACATATATGTTTGGTGGATTCATAGTTCTCTGCACAAAGTTTGAAGTAAACTAGCTTTGCCCATGGAACTAAACAGCAGTTGCTGGGTGGGTAAGAAGATGGTATCCATTGCTAACTGATGGGCAGGCCACAGGGCTACCACAACTGCTTTGTGTCAGCTGTCCCTTTTGCAATGTCTACGAAGGATTTCTAGTGCAAAGGCCTGCCCTACAAGTCAGTCTTTGCTGGTATAGGAGGAGATATCACAGTAATAGTGGCCCAGAGGACTTTTTACAGGCCCTTTACATCCAACGTGACTTTCACCAATGTGAAGAGCACCTATAAAGGTATGACTTTGTAGAAAGGTAGCTATTCTAACCCAAAGATGACTTTGAGATTAGATATTTGGTGCAATCTAAGAACTTGTTTCCAAGCCTTTATCTTTCAAATTTGAATTAATGTTTTTGCAGCCTCTCAAAGAACTGGAACTTGTTGTGTAAATAGAAATCTGTTTAAATATTTAAAACTTAATTCAGACCTGCTTAACTATACATTTTATTAAATGGTCTTTAAAATTCAAAACTAGAGTATGTCAGACGCTGGTGTTAGTGGAATCTCAACTTTAGGTTTTTAAATAGCTCAATAAAATATTGTAGGTGGTACTATTAGTACTGTGCTTACAGATGTGACTTGCGTGCTTTATGTTATTTAAAGAAATCCTGTCAAGGAATCATAAGGTTAAAATGTTGACCTACTTTTCTATCCCACACCGCCTTCCCAAACAAAACCACTCTTTTAACAACTTGCAAAATCTATGTAATTTTTCTGTGGATTTTGGTATCAAACTTCCTTCTGTTTAAATGATCCAAAAAATTACTTTGCCAGTGTATGCATCTGTTTGTTTTTAAGTGGACTTCTGAGTTTACTTTTAAATAATCGTTGACACTTCCATTTTAATTTTTTTTGCCAGACTCTGTCATGTTGTGCACCATTTGCGATCAGGACTGTCACTATTTGTTCTTGATTGAAGATCTAATTAAATATTATGGTAAAATTTAGCAGTGATTCATAAGCTCCCTTTGTAGATGGGTGACTGAACTAGCAGTTTACTGTTTGTAAACGATGTCCCCAGTGGTAGCAAAGTATTTAAAACAAACTATGGATGAACTACGTTTGACATTTATTTTCATGCTTTTGTATTTTGTTAAGGATGAGTGGTAGTAATTCCAAAAGGTTTAAGCTTGAAGTATCTATGGTTAATCTGTACAGTTAAAGGATTCCATTGACTTAAAAAACAAAAGAGAAAACCAAGCAAGGTTGTGTTATGTATGTACTGTTAAAATGGGGTGTGCATGCAGTGCTTCATCTAATGGATGTTTACAGTATTTGATAGGTTCAAGTGTACAATTTTGTTTTTGTCAAGTTAGGTCACTTACTTTGTCTGAAAGCTGCTAAGTGTATGTATTGCATTTTAGTAATCAAAGTGTCTGCCTATATCAAAAGAATAAATATTGGAAGGAAAGCATGAACGTGTAAAGTTTAGTTTTATAGTACAGACTTTGCATTATGATAAAAATGTATTTTTGTAAATGCATGGGTATAAATACTCTTTAAAAAGTAAATGGTTAATTTGCGAGGGGAAGTTGTGAAAGTTTACATTTGTTTCAAATCATTTGTAGTCTGAGTACTTTGAGTGGAAGAGGTAAGTAGTGTATTTTTTTTGTTTTTTTAAAGTTGAGCTAAATGAAAAGTTACCCTCACATTCATCACCCTGAGTTCAGCAGCCCTAAAATACACCTTCTTGGTGAAAAAATGAAGGCTTACGTGATAGAGTGGCAAAACTCTTTATATCCCTGTAATACAATTGTTATGACTGCTTTAAAATAGGAATAATTTAAAAGATCATAGCTAAAATTCAGTGGTTAACATTCCACCTGCATTTTAAAGCACTGAAGATGCCTAGGACTGTAAAAGTATGGCAGATTAGTTCTACTTTGGTTTTGTTAATGTATACTAAGAACTACATACAATTTGATATAAAAAGAATACTAAAAATTGGTTAAATAATGAGGAATCTTCAGCATCTCGATGTATTCATCAGACACTGTCTCCAACTTAAAGCTCTATGAAGTTTTTTAAAATTATGAAAAGTATTTTCCTATGTAACTTGGAGGCTGGTGTAACAAAATTAACAAATTAAGAATGCACAGCTCAAGTTCTATTAAATAACTAAGGGTATTTTGGTTTTGTTGGGTTGGGGAGGAAAATGAAGGTTAGTAACATCTTTTAAAGTAGAGCTCTGCTCAGATACAAAATTTGTATCTACATCTGGTCCACAGATATTAGCAGATTTGCAGGGCTCTGTCTTTAAGGATAGTAATGGACAAATTGGAGGATTGGGCCAAAAGAAATCTGATGAGGTTCAGTAAGGATAAGTGCAGGGTCCTGCACTTAGGATGGAAGAACCCAATGCACCACTACAGACTAGGGACCGAATGGCTAGGCAGCAGTTGGGCAGAAAAGGACCTAGGGGTGACAGTGGACGAGAAGCTGGATATGAGTCAGCAGTGTGCCCTTGTTGCCAAGAAGGCCAATGGCATTTTGGGATGTATAAGTAGGGGCATAGCGAGCATATCGAGGGACGTGATCGTCCCCTTCTATTCAACATTGGTGAGGCCTCATCTGGAGTACTGTGTCCAGTTTTGGGCCCCACACTACAAGAAGGATGTGGATAAATTGGAAAGAGTCCAGCGAAGGGCAACAAAAATGATTAGGGGTCTGGAACACATGACTTATGAGGAGAGGCTGAGGGAACTGGGATTGTTTAGTCTGCAGAAGAGAAGAATCGGGAGATTTGATAGCTGCTTTCAACTACCTGAGAGGTGGTTCCAGAGAGGATGGTTCTAGACTATTCTCAGTGGTAGAAGAGGACAGGACAAGGAGTAATGGTCTCAAGTTGCAGTGGGGGAGGTTTAGGTTGGATGTTAGGAAAAACTTTTTCACTAGGAGGGTGATAAAACACTGGAATGCGTTACCTAGGGAGGTGGTAGAATCTCCTTCCTTAGAAGTTTTTAAGGTCAGGCTTGACAAAGCCCTGGCTGGGATGATTTAATTGGGGATTGGTCCTGCTTTGAGCAGGGGGTTGGACTAGATGATCTCCTGAGGTCCCTTCCAACCCTGATATTCTATGATTCTAATGTCACCTTTCCCTTTAAGTCCAAGTAAAAAAAAAAAAAAATCTGTGGATTTAGATTACAAACGTTAGTTTTAAAACCTTCAAAGACTGATTTTGAGGGTGCTTGTGTTGATCTTAGCTCTCAAATACTGTACAGTATATTTCCAACTGTTGAAGGAGAAACAGAACCCTGAATTCCTTTCTTGAAGGGTAAGAACTGAAAAGCTTCAAAATAAAACAAAACCTTAATCGTAACAAATATCAGTAAATCACTGTGATTTAAATGCAGAACTTGTCATGAAGTTAAAGGTTAGGCTTTTTAACTAGATCTGTTGTGTTAACACTTTAGTTCCGTAAATGCACTTTTTTATACACCAGTGTCTTTAGAGTGCACAGAATAACTGTCCTACCATTCTAATTTTCAACAGCAATCTGGTTCCAGAAGCATATCCTGTTACCACTGAATGTCTCTTTACTTTGTATCTGTTACAGAGCTATGGTTTGATTTGATGTTTATTTTCAAAGTGCAAAAATAAAATATTTACATGTAATCTTACAATAATTCTATGTAAAATAAAGATGGGTGTATTTATGCATTTTAGAATGTAAATCTTTCATGTAAAAACAACTTAGTCATGTATTTTTCCTGTACAGAAGCAAACCTCAGTTGTGAAACCCAAAGATTAATAAAGCTATAATAAGGGACAGTTCCTAAATAAAATGCATTTATTACATAAAAGAAAAAACTTCTGGAACAGCTGTGACTTACAATGGAGAGTTACAGTATGTTCCTGTATTGATGATAATATTCTGCTGAAAAATAAGGAACACCCACAAAATAAATACTTAGCACTGTATACAGATCTGCTTTTCATGGGTTTTACACCACCTAACTTGTATTGAATTAAAGTGTAGTTCATAAATGCAATTTTAAGATATGTGAACCCTCTATACAGCTATAGCTGATGAAATAAAATACTGTAAAAAATTCTCTTAAACATTTACTTTATTTGACTGTATGATAAGTGCTTCACTGTACAGTGGAAGGTTTTTTTGTTTTAAACTCTAGAATCACTTTCTTTTTGTGGGTGCAGAAAGCTCAAGAAAATTATTATAAACTGTTGTAACCTGCAAGATCCAGGACTATATTTGGATGTTCAAATAAGGACTACTAATTGACTGTGCTGTGGGGTAATTTCAAAGAGGTATTAAATCACTAAATCACTGGGATAAGAGGGAATGTAATGTTTTTGAATGTTAGAATTCTTGATGTCCGATTTGTGTCCATTTATTCTTTTACGTAGAGACTGTCCAGTTTGGCCAATGTACATGGCAGAGGGGCATTGCTGGCACATGATGGCATATATCACACTGGTAGATGTGTAGGTGAACGAGCCTCTGATAGTGTGACTGATGTGATTGGGCCCTATTATGGTGTCCCCTGAATAGATATGGGGACACAATCGGCAACGGGCTTTGTCGCAAGGATAGGTTCCTGGATTAGTGTTTTTGTTGTGTGGTTGCTGGTGAGTATTTGCTTCAGGTTGGGGGGCTGTCTGTAAGCAAGGACTGGCCTGTCTCCCAAGATCTGTGAGAGTGATGGGTCATCCTGCAGGATAGGTTGTACATCCTTGATGATGCATTGGAGAGGAGGCTGAAGGTGACTGCTAGTTGCGTTCTGTTATTTTCTTTGTTGGGCCTGTCCTGTAGTAGGTAACTTCTGGGTACTCTTCTGGCTCTGTCAATCTGTTTCTTCACTTCAGCAGGTGAGTATTGTAGTTGTAAGAATGCTTGATAGAGAGCTTGTAGGTGTTTGTCTCTGTCTGAGGGGTTGGAGCAAATGCAGTTGTATCATAGAGCTGGGCTGTAGACAATGGATCGTGACAATTAGACGTCAAGAATTATAACATTCAAAAACCAGTTGGAGAACACTTCAATCTCTTTGGTCACTCAATTACAGACTTAAGTGGCAATTCTTCAACAAAAAAAACTTCAAAAACAGACTCCAATGAGAGACTGCTGAATTGGAATTAATTTGCAAACTGGATACAATTAACTTAGGCTTGAATAAAGACTGGGAGTGGATGGGTCATTACACAAACTAAAACTATTTCCCCATGTTCCTCACATGTTCTTGTCAACTGCTGGAAATGGCCCACCTTGATTATCACTACAAAAGGTTTCCCCCCCCGCCCTCCTCCTGGTCATAGCTCACCTTACCTGATCACTCTTGTTACCACACACACTGTAACACCCATTGTTTCATGTTCTCTGTGTATATACATCTCCCCACTGTATTTTCCAATGCATGCATCCGTTGAAGTGAGCTGTAGCTCACGAAAGCTTATGCTCAAATAAATTTGTTAGTCTCTAAGGTGCCACAAGTCCTCCTTTTCTTTTTATAAACATGGTATTTCCCTGCTAGAGTCAGCATTTGAAAGTACAGCTGGCCTACTTCAGTAAGTGTTTAAAGCAGGCCAGCATTTAGTACAGGCTGCCTCCCAAAGATGCAGGTAATATTTTATTAAGATCCCTTCTTTTCCAAGATAGGTGCATCGAGGTGGAAACCTAACTGAACCTAAAAGTAGGTACAGAAATCTATTCTCTATCACTGCTTCTGTATTTTCTCAGAATATGGTTATAAAAATGTATTGTCCAAGTAACATTTTCCATATACATGTTAGGCATCTTTTTTTCTACAGATGAAAAAAAATTAGGCAAATGGCTTCTTGATTCACAATCTTTTATATCTACCTTTGGAGTATATAGATATGTAACATTTTCACAGGGGGGTTTTCACTTTTACTCCTTTCACACCTTCCAAATTTACTGCATAGCAGCAAAAGGACTGAGGGAGATGAGGAGCAAAAACCACACTTAAAGTCCTCAAAACACTTCCAGTGTGCTGTAATGCACCTCCAGGTGACTGTTCTGATTGTGTTGTTCGACTGGCCATCAATCTCATCAACAGTTGGTTGGACCAGGTTAGCCCAAGTGCTGGAGAAACATTCTTATCCAATAAGCTAGAAGGAAACAATGTTTTATAAGTTTTTGCATGCATGAAACATAAGATGCTTCACACTAAATTGCTCATTCATTTTAAGTAGACATACGTTAGAAATTACACTTCAACTATAAGTAGCTGCAATGCTTCACAGAGATGGCACTTGTCTGGACAAATCCTCTCAAACAATTTTCAGCCACTTAAAATACAAATTACAGGGCCATCTACCCTGGGCTCCATCAGAGGCAACATTACATAGGGTAGGGTAGATTTAACACCCTCAATTTTTTTTTCTTGATTTGTTGTTTATAAAATTTGTTTTAAAGGAAAGTGGAAATAACCTTCCAGTAGCCAGGGAATAACCTGCCCAAAGAAGAAGTTTCTCCCTATCCCCTGTCAACAATGTCATGCCCTTGAAACACAAAATTTATATCTCCTCTTCTAAAAATACGACCTTATGTCTGTGGGAATGTTCTCATTCATATAAATGTCAAGGCCTTACTTAAATCCTACTAATCTTTTGGCCTCAAAGGTATCTTGCAGCAATGAAGTTCTGCTGGTTAATTATATCTTTACATTTTTCAAAACAAAACAAAACAGGATTTTAATAAAGTTTTAAATTTATATGGAAAGTGACAACATCCACAGTTACATCAGACAGACAAGAGAAGATATAATCCCACATGTGCTGGAGTGTAAACCAATCACTAATACCTAATGATTAAAAAAAATATCTCCTAGGAGCAGATTATTCCATAATTGTATCCCATAGGATTTCTTCCACTTTCCTCCAGAGCTGGTACTGGTCACTGTCAGAAACAGAATGCTAGATAAGATGACCCCTGGTCTGATGTGGCAAGGTAATTCCTATGTTCCTATATATTATACTGAGGATAAACTGACAAAAGAAGAAAGAGTGCAGGGTTAAATCTTCCTTGTGTGTGTGTACTATTATTACATTTCAGTTTATGGAGAACTACTTACCCAAAATTGCTCTGAGAAACATCTGTCTCATCCACTGCATCCGTTACCTAAGTAATAAACAGATTTTGAATGAAGTTGTACTGTGAATATATATTTGTATTTACCCAAGGAAAGGTGGGGAAAGAGGGTGACACACACAAAAGACCTTATATTGAATCACAATTACTTAAGCTAAATTAAAAAAAACAAAACAAAAAAACCCAACCCTTAGTTATCCAGGCTGAAATTGAAGGGGTACTATGGGGTATAAACTTAGTCCTAAACACTGTAACTATTCACTAAGTCACAGCTTGTACCAATCTATTAATTAAAAATTAAAAAGAGCCATAGAATAGTTTCACTAGATAGTACCATCATCTGAAGAACTATAAAAGAATAAACCCAATTTTACATGTGTGTAAGTGAAGACACTGAGTGAGTGATTACGTGACTTGCCCAAGTTCACAAACTCAGACTGTGGGTAGAGCCTGGAATAGAACTCAGGTGTCCTGCCTCCCAGGAATGCATCTCAACCACATTAATTATCTTCCAAGATGAAACATATAAAAAATCTTTGTTCTTAACATCTTTCTGTTGACAAAAGCACAGTAAGTTAAAAGAGTTGTTGTGTTTGTATGTAGCCCTTAGTATACACTAGGATTTTTTTCTTAGAAGCACAGCTTGAAGATACAGATGAGAAAAAAATTATTACATTCACAGCTCCCTCCTGTAGCTACAATTTTTGTAGCCTACTGGATATGCTACATGTCTTATTTTAAAAGGAGTCCAGTTAGTTATTTTTAAAAAACTTTTTAATTAAAAATGCATTTGCTTTCTGGATCCTGACCTCCTCCTCAGAGGACTGGACTGCATTTCTCTCTCAGCAAATACCAGAGACAGTTCAGACTGTCCATGAGGCTTCACCCTTCCACCCTTGTGTCAGATTCTATCTCCAGCATTTTAAGCAGAACGGCAATCCAGCATTCCCAGCTTCTAAAGATGAATTTGAGATTACAGCAAGCAAACAACAGTCCCGATCTCCCAATTCGTCTTTGCCTTTGGGGTCTGAAATTTCAGGAGCCTTTTCCCCAAATGAGCCCATCCACTGGGCTTCTGCACTTCACTTGTTTCTTTTTACAGCAGAGCAGTCCAAATGGAGCAATTCAAAGGCTAAGAGATGCTCAAGCTGCTACGAGACCCTTTCTGGACATTTGGAAGGGTAGTTCTTCCACAATTGCTCCCTATCTGCAGAATCTTGCTTTGCCAGGAAGAGAGACTT
Source organism: Lepidochelys olivacea (assembly GCF_965140295.1). NCBI lineage: Eukaryota > Metazoa > Chordata > Testudines > Cheloniidae > Lepidochelys > Lepidochelys olivacea. The sequence continues at coordinate 109,545,365 of NC_140416.1, forward strand.
TGTCTACATAAATCTGGGACCTGTGCATCCCACCACATCAGCAAAGACTCCTCTAAAGACAATTTCTCAAGGGCACATTGGTTCTCTTCAGCTCTTGGGAGTCAAACCAGACCTGCCTGAGCAATTTCTTCAGTCCTAAGGTCAAAATACTACTTGGAACTGAGGGGTCCAATCCACCTCTAAACACATAAAGCACTACAGTTCAATCTCAAGTTCTTAAGTGATGGAGTCACTTGGAAGAAATCTAGCATACTTTCTGATTCCTTTGCAAAAGGAAGTTCCTTCTGCAAAAAAGATTTCCTAAACAGCCAAAAGCATAGGAAAATAACCCAATAAAGCATTCCAAATCCAAAGGTGCTCCCCAAAGATGGAGGACTTTGGACCAAAATAACAAACAAGAGAAATTCCTCCCCCAGACTATTGCTGCAATATCTAGGAAACTTTTTTTTAAGCACACCTACACAAATTGTCGATCAGTACAAAATATTACCCATTCAACCTTTCCTTTCCTCCCAGAATGTTCAGTAATAAGCACCTGGCTGAGGAGCCTGTAGGCTACTCTACATTCATTTTTAGACTACACATTCATCAGAAGATAGTCCTTAAGGATGTCCCTCTTCGGGTAGCATATAGCCAAATGGAAATCAGTCTATTTGGGACAGGTCAGTGCAAACCTTAGGGTTCTCTAACCTATGCTCGGGCCAGAGCCAATCTACTGTTCCATGATTCTCAAGACAGATCTAACCAGCACTCAAACTACCTCCGATGCAGAGCAGAGAATCTTCTCAATGCAGAAGAGTTTTGAAAAGATACATACTTGTCCTGCCCTTGCCTCCTTGTCAGACACCTTATTTGCAGCATAGCTGCCCCAGAAAACCCTGGAAAAACGGCCAAAAAGAGCTGACTCCACAATGCACAGTCCCATTCTAAAGGATATCCAAGGGGCCAGTGGCAGAATCCATGACAAGGCTCTGCAGGAACTGCACTGTAGAGGAGACCAGGACAGAAGGTCCTAGAGCAGTGGTCCCCAAAATTTTTACCTCATGCCCCCCTTTACCCCCGTCGGTGTCCCATCCCCCCAAGCCGGGAGCGGGGCAGCAGCTCCCGGGGAGGGGATGTGGACAGGGGTAAGGGGACCAAGCCTGGGCTACAGCTGGGGGCAGGGCCAGGAGAAGAGCCTCGGCCAGGGACCTTGGCCAGTAGCCAGGGCCTGGGGCCAGCAGCAGATCCCTGAGCACAGGGCCAGCAGCCAGGAGCGGAGCTGGGCAGCACTCCCTCCCTGCCGCCTGTGGGGGCTGGCCTGGGCCCCAGCCTCACCCCCCCAAATGTTCTTCCACACCCCAATAGGGGGGCACACCCTACAGTTTGGGGACCTGTCCTACAGTAAGTGCTGAGGCTTGAGGGGGCTTCACATCCCCAGAAATCCACTATGTTTAGGGCCTGAATCATGCTTCTGAGTACAGATTCTACCAAGAATTCAAAGGAAACTTGAGGGAAGCCTCAGCTTCACACCTCCTGTGTCCTCTCCAGAGGTGGTTCTAGTGGGGAGAAGGTCTCATCTTATAGAAATAACTTGTCATTTTCTAGTACAGCCATTTAAAATTAATAGCAGCTTAGTGAAGCAGAGCCCTAGGTTTAGGTTTATCAATCTTATCATGGACTAAAGTTAAAGGGATGCTACCATCAACTTGCTGAATCATTTCTGTTTGAAAACATTGTAATATTGTTACAAGTGACAATAAAATTATTAGATCTTGTAGCTTGTAGTATTGTTACAAGTGATCCCTAAAATTATTAGATCTGAAAGACGTTGCTTATCTAAGGCTTTTTTTCTGCTGCCCACCACTGTAGTATTCCAAGTGCCTTCCATGTAAAATCAATGGCATTACCTGACTTCATGGAGTATCTAGCACTTCTCCTTTTTTCAGGATAAAAATATGGGGTTTTTTTTGTTTTGATCCTTTAGATTTTCTTTCCTTTCCTTAGATGGTGGTACAAGGAGGTGTCACCATTGTGTCATCATTATAGAGGAAAAAAAATTTGAAGACAGTTTTGCAGTGTTTTTTAAAAGGTGGTCAGATTCTGGATTTGCCCAATCTCTTCTGGAAGTTTGTTTCATAGTAGGTCCCTTTGACTGAGAATGTTTTATCCCAAGCTCTCACAAACTTCATCCTGGGCTTCATTTTCTGGATTGTCTCAGAGGACTGCAGCTGTCACTATAGTTCATAGACAGAATTTTTGTCTTTAATGGAGTTGGAGTTTGATCCACTAGTTGCTTTGTTGATTAGGACCAGAACCTTAAATTGGCATCATAAGTTGACTGGGAGCCCATGGAGGGACTTCAGCATAAGCCTCTTGTACTCCAGGCAGCCTCCTAAACCACAGACATGCAGACAGCCACATTTTGTAACAGCTAGAGCTGATGCACTGTCTTCACATTCAGCTTCAGATACAGTGAATTACAGTAATCCACCCTAGATGTGACAAATGCATTGACCATTGCCAGGTTCTTGTTCAGAAGAAAAGGAAAAAGTTACCTAAGAAACTGGAGATGAAGCTAGTTTTTTTAGATACTGATGGTACAAGGTCATCTAAGTTTAATGAGTCAGACTAGAAGCCAAAGCTTCACACTATTTTGATGGAGGCTTTATGTTATCAATGGAAGGTAGAAACAATGTCTTGGCTAGTTCTTCAAAATGCTTCCCCTCTCTGACTAGCATCACTTTGGTCTTGCTGGGTTCAGCTTGAGCCAGCAGACCTTCATCCAAGAACCAATGTCTTGTAGGTATTCTGCCATTTTAGTAGTGACAGTAGTTGCATGAATTGTGAATGAGATATATAGTTCAGTGTCATTAGCAGTGTTGGCAGCTGGGTCGATAACATCTCCTATCTCATTAGATATTGAAGAGAAAATGGGATAGTACCGGTCCCTGTGGGACCCCTTCAAAGTTAGCGTAAGTGAGAGAAATTATCTTTTTTTTCAGTCTGATCACTTTGTGCAGTTTACAATGCTTTACATATGGTTACTTTCACTTTCTCCTCTATATACTTTCACTTTCTCCTCTTCTCCTCCACTTTCTCCCTTAGCAAAAAACGACCCTTGCAAACATTAACAGCGGAGGAGCAAAAACATTTATAAAAATAATTTTTAAAAAAATTTCAGGACATTATTTAAAGCCCGCCTTATTAGCAACTGGAACATTTCAGTTAGTCATTATGATGAAGTTGATAATATCCCTTTAAAACAAGACAATTTTCTCACTCAAGCAGCCCTTTTTTCCTAATGTACTGAGCACTAACTTGCAAAATCAGATTTTTGGGACCTGGGACCTCTAGGCACTACCGTGATACAAATAACAATAAAAACTGTCTCCAAAAGTGTTCCAAAAATATTAGTAGGAAAAAACCAAGCTAAAAACAGATCAAGCTGCATAAGCAAGTTTAAGATCCAATGCTTCGTCCCAATTTTAAAGAAAATATTTCCATTAGTTCTCTGTACTGATTGTTCCCTTTTGGCTCATTCTAGTTTCTTTTAATACCTCAAATATTTTTTTAAAAGTAAGATTATTTTCCTACACATGTTACTCAAAAAATTAAGCTTATGACTTCCTTGGGCCAACGTTAAGTGGATTAAGTTCCACATCACAAAGTCACCATAATGGCCACTGGTACTGCCTGGGTTGTACGTGTTCTGTTGATAGAGGCCTCCAGAGCTATCATAAATTGACTAGATGTAATAAAAACCTAAAATGTTGGAGAGGAAAATATTAGGACATACTGACTTTCCTAGTTCTTATATAGGTTTTTCAGTTTCATGGGAGAAGGAAATTGTTGTATTAATACAAATATGTTTTCACTTCCAGAATGTATCAATTGGCTTGTATAACATTCCTACAAATACTTTCAGGCCAACAGATGTCTCAATACTAGTGAATTTGTTTCTGTATGATAAAACTCCTCCATTAATCCTTAAATGATCATAGACCAAAAGTGTGTGATCAAAAAGAATACTGTCAGGTTCATTTCTGTTTGTGGTTCTTTTCAAGAAGTCTCTTTTATTTTGTTTGTTCAACGGTTCTGCAGAGTAGGAAATAATTTCTGGTTTCATACCTGATTAATGCATAGTATTGGCGTTCTGAATCTACTGCTTAAACTGTGAAGTTTTGCTCCGAATGTCTGCAGATATCTGGCTTTCATAACTGAATCTTTTGCGCCAAATTCACATCGAAACAAAGCAGCCATAGAATCAATGACCACCAAACGCACCATGCCTCTTGAGAGCAGTACGGAAATCCTTTTAGCAATGCAGTTGTAGAATGTGTCCTACCACAAAATACAAACATTCAATATTAGAACTAGTTAGAATGCTGGTACCTATAAAATTTTAAGACAGATACCTGTCATTTCACTGCTTGGCTCTGTGGTTATTTATGGGAGGTTATATTCATAAGCCAAGATTATGGATCTTTGACACAATTGTATTCTTCTGTGTAGGTCTGGCTGTCTTGCTTGTGACTACTTTTAACAACCAACCAACCCTCCAATAAAAAAGGATCAACTGCAGCACTAGTTTACACCACATACAGCCTAGCACAGTCAAGTAAATGGAGCTGCACAACACTTAATAGGTCAAGAAAAAGGTTGGCCTGGATTTTTGAGTCACGTATAGAATTCCAATGTTACCTAAGAACATAATAGTGCAGTCCTACTCCATGGCCACTCTGCATTCATTTGAATGTTGAGGAGTTAATTCAAGGCTAGCATAAGTCATCAGAGTATTGATAAATGAGAAAAGACCGTGTTCTTTCATCAAAGGAATTGAGATAGTACCATATACAGCTATTATATCAGACCCTCTATTAACCAAAACTCCTGGTAAAAGTTAGTAACACCTGAAACTCCTGTTTCCTCCCCCATTGATAAAAAATTCCATCATCTGAATGTTTCTGAAGTCCCCAAAATATTTTAGATAGAAATTACACTCCACTGGGTACTTAGTAGTTTAATTTTCTTCTATCACATGTAACACTTGTTCATCTTAGCAAAGAGGGAATTCTCTTGACACCCTTGCACTGTTCTTGTGGAAGACACCATTCTTCACACATAAATACGAATACACAGTTAAAGATTTATAAACATTCTGCCAGGATTAGAGGTTACACACTGATGACTTTCTACATTCCATGTCTGTCAAAATTAGACTGAATTTCTTGGAACTGGATTATAGTAGGTTTCACCTTACTGAACTGATTTGCTCTTCCCACAAATATCATCAGAACTATGTGTTTCTAACTGTTGAAAAGAATTCATTCAGCAGAATAGATGACCTCTTTAGAGAGACTTCTTACTATGTTCACAGTACACTAAGGGTGGTCTACACTGCATTGGAGAGGTGACTGCAGTTTAGGGAGCCATTGCCATGAGTTTTAATTTAGCTACTGCAGCTAAAAATAGCAGTGAAGATTTAACAAAACAGACCCCAGCACCAGTTAACAACATGAGGACGTACCCAGAGTTCTGGGTGTGCTTGTACAGCCCGTGCTGTAGCCTGTGTTGCCTTACCTTCACTGCTATTTTTAGCTGCACTACCTAAATTAAAGCTAGCATAGGTATGCCCACCTGAGCTACAATCGCAGCTCTGATTGCAATGTAGACATACTCTTAGTGGAACATCTGTCAGGTTCTAACCATTTCCAGTTACCAAAAAATACTTTGGTCTTTTTGTTAACATCCAAAACTTACTCTCATCAAGGACACATGAACAACTGGATTGTTCAGCATGCAAGATGTCAAAGGTTTTGACAAGGAAGGGAGTGGAGGATGTAAAATAAAATAGAGATTGTTCCATTTCATAGTGCAGCCAACAAAGTTGGATTGGGTTTTTATTTATTTATTTTTAATAGTTTCTTACTTTCCCCGAGACAAGCAGATTTTCACACACAGAGTACAGATGCCAGCAATGACTGTCTTTTTTGGGCAGGGAGGAGAAGCAGCACCAGGAGCAGCTGTCACTGGAAAAATGTGTATGCTTTAGGTTTAAATTTTACTTCTATTGCTGCAATTTATTGCCTTGTCAGTATGTGTAACATTTATTATTTGAGGGGATACTTTGGTTCTATGTATATCCTATTATAAGATGTTTCTCAGAACTCCTGCTGTTATTGTGCAGACTGTCTCCATGATAAATGCATTTTATAATTTCAGAGGACTGGAATAAAATCTTTACCATTGTTTCCCAACATAGGAGGGCCAATTGTTGTGTGGACTGCAACAAATGTGACATTTAGATTAGAATTTGCAATATTATCAGCATATACAATGTGTTCTTATATTTACTTTAAACCAGAATGTTTAAAATACTGATCTAGTACTTTGAACAAATGTTATTTTTAACCTTTAGAGCCCATTAGAAAATGAAGGTTACTTATCCACAACCAGAGTTCTTTGAGATGAGCCTCTGGATAGTCACACTTCTGGGATGAAGGTGCCTGAGCTGGAAGCTTCTGGAACCTTCTGGAAAGCAGTGTCCACTGGGGTTACTTGCACCTCCTCCTCGCTCCCAACCTGGAGAGTTCTGAGAGTATAAAAGGGGAAATATCCAAGTCACCCCTCAGTTTCTTCCACTAATTTGGGAATTCCTAACCTGAGACTCTGAAGAAGTGGAGAAAGTGGGCTGGGAGTGCGAATATGCAGAGGCTTATCTCGAAGAACTCTAGTTTTAGGTAAGTAACTTTCATTTCATCTTCAAATGGCCTTTGCATATTCCTACTTGTGGGAGTGTAGCAAGCAGTAAAATGCCCAGGAAAGGGGACTGTGTTCTAGGTAAACAAGGGTCAACAGGACTGCCAAACAAGCATCAGCTTTGGATGCCAGGTTGAGAGGAACAGAAGTGACCAATCTTGCTCTCCCAAAACAAGTCTTAATGATGGAATATTTTTGCTAAAAACACATATAGCTGCAGTATCCAGTGTTCTTGTAGCTGTGTTGGGCCCAAGATATTTGAGAGAAAAGGTGGGTGAGAATTATTTTATTGGATCAACTTCTGTTGGTAAGAGAAATTTTAAAGCTTACATGAAGCTGAAAAACTCTGTGTAAGCTTGAAAGCTTGTTTCTTTCACCAACAGAAGTTTGTCCAATAATAGATATCACCTCAGCACCCTGTCTCTCTAATTTAGCTGCAGTATCAGTCATGCAACACGATCTGATGATGACAGCATGAGGGCATGCCACAGACATGGTCTCTGCTCTGGATGAAGACTGACAACTTCCAGGACGTTGAAGTTGTGTCAGGTCATGACAATTGTAAAACACAATGTGACAGATGGACAACCTTTGGCTCCTCGTGTGAGCTCCATTTCTCCAAAGGATTGGGGAAACTTGTAGATAAGCTTTGGCCTGATGTATATAATGACAATGTTCTCTGAATATGCAAAAATATGATACCTGCTTCCCTGAATATAAAAGAGGCTCAGGGATAGAAACAGTCTAGTGGTCTGAAAGAGATGGAAATCGCAGACGTCTTAGATTCTTGGGATGGAGATGTGGGCAAGGCCACCTGTTCTGTAAGAATGCAATTTAAAGAAGTTACTGAAATACAAGCCTAATGACTATCTGAGTATCAAGAATGGCATCTCCACTTAAACAGTGTAAAATAACAGTTGAGAAGGACCTTATCAGATCTACTCACTTAAGAGATGACCAGATCGGAGATCTCTTTCAAGCCATAGATCAGATTTGACTAATCAAAAATTCATGTTTTTTCACTAGATTCTTTTTGACCTCAGCTTAACACTCACAATCAAGACACCAAGCAATCTAGAATCAAGATGTCAACCAGAGAAACTCTGAACCTTGGTGGAGACTCCCACCTCATCTCACAGGCAGGGGACTCAGTAGTTTGGAAAAAATGACTTTATAGACATTAATATCATAGTGTAAATGCCCCCAATGGTCTGGAAAGCCTGGGGCTAAGCCAATCCTGATTACAGGACAAGCCACATTGGGGTTGAATCAGCTAATCTAATATAAAAGACAGCAGGATGCTGCAGATGTGGGGCTGGTTGAGAGAGTAACTGAAATTGCCAGAGGCAGGAAACCTATTGAATAAGCAGAAGAAAGATCTCCAAGCAGGGAAGCCTGGGTGAGACCTTCTCCAAGAAGCAAGGTAGAGACTGAGACACAGACCTCATGAGTTTATATTTTGTTCTTCGAGGACTGTGTGTCATTTTTGATTACTGTGTGAGAGACTGAACAGGAGTTGAGGTCCAGAGAGCAAGAGTATGACCAAAAACTAAATAAAGAGGATCCTTTGTGGGGATTGCTTTAAATTTCTTTTAAACTTGGTGAGTTCTTAAAGGGACCTGAAGAAGGGAAAACAGGAGCAAGACACTGTGAAGGCACCCATGGCCACAAGGGGGCACTTAGAAGGCAGCCAACCCTATGACATCTCTATGATATTGATGACAGAATTGCCAATCTTTAACCATGGCTAATGATAGCAACTTGGTACCAACTGGAGCAACATTTTTTTTTTAAATCATCTCTTAATTCAGTAGAATAAGGGTCAACATATAGTTAAGTTCCTGCTCTTGGTGCAGGAAAAGAGTGCGATATTCATGTTAGGATGTGTTTGACTTTGGATCACAACCATACGCAAGCATTGTTTTCCTGTTGGGAATTAACTGGTATTTACCCACTTGTGGAACAAAAGAATATAAAATGGAGCCTGGTTTCAGAGTAACAGCCGTGTTAGTCTGTATTTGCAAAAAGAAAAGGAGTACTTGTGGCACCTTAGAGACTAACCAATTTATTTGAGCATAAGCTTTCGTGAGCTACAGCTCACTTCATCGGATGCCGATGAAGTGAGCTGTAGCTCACGAAAGCTTATGCTCAAATAAATTGGTTAGTCTCTAAGGTGCCACAAGTACTTCTTTTCTTTTTGTAAAATGGAGCCCTCGCTAATGCACTTGTACTGTTCAATGAAAATTCTTCTCAAAAAATCTACCAATAATCTTTCACTGGTAGGTGAGATATTAGACCCATCCAATGAGGACAGTGAATTTTTTTTAAGAGGAAATTTCCCTGACAACTGGTTTGAGCAAACCCCTCTTGAGTGATCTGTGTAACATACTCACATAATGCTGTCCATTACAAATTTAGACAGATTTGGATTTTATGAAGGGAAGAAAAGCCTTGCAAGTCAGAGAAATAGCTCTCAGCTCCCGTATCTTTATGTGGAATCACATCTTTCACTGAGATCACAAACCTTGGAATGGATGGAAATCAAGTTGAAGAAGCCCTTGCTTACATCCTCTAGGAGTGCTACTGCAGATGGCAGGAAGGTGATAAGGGAACTCCCTGGGGGCATGTTCGTACTCTGTCTTATGAAATAAGGCATCTGGAAAATACTGAGCGATTACGAACACCTGAGCATCAAGAAAAGGCAGCAAAGTCATACAGTGCCTTGGTGAGACCTCATATATAGCATGGTATTTAAAGGTATCACATAACTGTGCTAGTAAGGAATCTCTACACTACAGGAAAATTTTCAGGTCTAAAATATATCAAGGCTTCAGTGATCACACATCTTCTAAATTCGCATGAAAATACCCTTGTTTGTGCCAACTACTAGAAAAGAACCACCCAGCCACGCTACTGAGGGTAAAGTCTATTCCCAAACAGACACCCAACCATTCAATGAGAATAATCATGACAGGTAGGCATTTAATGGAACACTTGCTACCACAGAAATGCCTCGGGGTATTGCTAAAGGTCTTCTTTGATGCAGAGGTATATGTAAAGAGACATGTGACGATGGCAAAGAATGGGAATACTGGAATATTCCTGGAAATTAGAGTTCTGCCTCTGGAATTGTGATGGGGTGTACAAACCCCACACTGGAGAAGTAGGGGCTAAGGAGCTCCTCTGGGCCCAGGCAGCCCCACCCCACTGCACCTGTAAAGCCTGTCCATGGTGGAAGTAGAGCTTAAAAATGGAAGCAGAGTAGCTCAATGGAAGACAGATGAATAGAGCCCTGCACCAATACAAAAATTGTATCCACATCCAATCCGCGATCTGCAAAAATGCAACACCTTTCTCCTACAGAGGCTGTGTAGCAAAAATCTTCAGATCTGTGACTCTCAGAATCAATAGAACTGAGATAGGTATAGTACCCTTACATCCTAAGGAAGCCTTTGATCATAGCGTCAGTTCTCAGCCTGCCAGATTCTCATAAATCTGGTTCTGGGCAGCTAAATTAGTCCTTAGGAACCTAAGAGAACCTCAACAGTTCCTGCCCAAAACCAAGTGAACTCACAATTTCTGGAACAGGTAAACTGAGTTTTACAATTTCTGATAGTAAAAGAGTCTAAGAATGGATTGGTCCATCTCTTCTCGCATACAGGGCGAGGGTCTGATAGATGGAGCATTGAAATGGGAAAATCTCCCAGGCAAGCAGGGTTCACACACACAGAGAGAGAGAGAGAGAGAGAGAGAGTATGTGTGTGTCTGAAAAAGGCTAAACAGGAAGCATAATGTGAAAACTATCCTCTAACTGAGAGATCCACCATTTCAGATCTGATCAGAAGCTTGTATTGCATTTCCCCTTTCCAGTGTTGCAAAGACCTTTCCACTGGCCTGATGTGCTACTCATGAAAATGGGAGAGACGTCAAAGTGGCTTTGGCTGGGCATTTAGATCGATGCTTTATAAATTATTTATGATTCAGGTTATAAATAAACAGTTCACTAAAATATTGATGGACTGGGAATGCTTCTCAGAAGTTTTGGATGTGGAAAAGCTACCCTAAATTTTTAAAGCAATTATTTGATATTTTAAAAACTTCTGATCCCACATAGCACTAAATATAATTACAAAAATCCATACATGAGGGAGGCTATGTGCAAGAGGAAAATTAAACCAGTCACTCATTTATGCTTATATAAAACATTGAGGTGACAAAGGGCAACTCAGATGTGTGGTTTTTGAAATATCATCAATTACATAAGATCAGCTCAAAAGAATATGCTGCTGTAACTAGAGCTGAACCTAGGAGAGGGTGATCAAGCCCATGGGTGCCAACATTCAGGGATACAAATCCTTGCATTTAGGAATGCCAAACACATGAGGTATTTTTTGATTTTGCTTGTGCCTTTGAGGAGGGCGGGGCACTGAAAACATTTTCCACCTTGGGCAACAAAACACCTAGAGTTGGACCTGTCTGTAGTTCAGTTAGTACCAACAAGTTCTCTAAACACTAGGGGCTTGGTTACACTTGCGACTTAGAGCACATTAAAGCAGCCCCGGGAGCCCTAGCTCACTACCCGTCCACGCTGGCAAGGCACGTAGAGCGCTCTGACTCCACAGTTAGAGCACTCCTGGTACTCCACTTCGGTGAGAAGATGAATGCCTGTTGTGCCTTGGTGAAACGCCTGGGCATTAGTGTGAACGAGGTGTAATGCCTCATATACTAGAAAAAGTATAATGGATTTTGGAAGAATTTGAATGTTAGTGTGTAAAGATCTCTTGTCCTTTTCAAAATGAAACTTTGTATGAGACAATTAAATCTCTGAAAACTTGGATCAGTCTCCTCAATACAATATGAAGAGACTGGGACGCTGGTATACACAGAAAATCATCTTGATTTATTTGTCATCTTTGTGAGCGCTACTGCCTCAGTTAGGCCCCTGTACTATTTGTTTGCATCTGCACTAATTGGATTTAGTGTTCCCAAGTAATTTATTTGTAAGTCGCACTGTTACTTACAAGGTCTGCGGCATGCTCAATGAAAACACTGTTTCCAAATTTTATTTTCTGTATGACATCAAGTGGAACATCTGCCCTAAATTTATGTTGTTGATCAATCAGTTGCTGCAAGCGTTTATTTGGGAAAACATCTTCTGTGCAAATGTAGACAGCACCTGCAATAAGAAAAAAAAAAAAAAACAACCTCTGATATTACACGACTCATATACATATACATTTTAAAAATTAATTCCTTTTTCTGCTTAGCAATGAACACTCAAATTAGGGACTATTTTCTTCTGAGAACTCTCTCAAAATCTTGGTAACGTTAAAAGGACAATTTTTACTTTTTTTACTTAAACTTGATAATCCAACAAAAGATATAGCTACAATCACAGCAGTCTTGCCAGCTGTTCTTTTGGTGCCCAGTGCAATGATCACATCCTTTGGTTTCACAGACTCCTCTTTGCACTATTCATTGACCCAGCAGATGACACTTTTATTGTTTAGCTACATAACTGTCTGACACTCGGTGTCTTCTTCAAGGTCCCTTTTTTTGACCCTTTGACCTTCACACTTGTCCTTGTTGTTTTTTCTGTTGTCTCCCCGTAATTATATGAGGCCCAGGCTCAGTGGATCCTCCCAATAGGCTGGGGGAGGGTCCTTTAGCTAACCTACCCAGAACCCAACAGGACTGAGGAATGGTCCCTGGCTTATGCCTTTGCTGTGTAGACACATTATGAAGATCATATCTCAATGACAAATACACCAATGCTGCATCATTTATTTTATATACCAACAACACCGATCAATAAAACTCATCCTTTGCATCTTTACAGGTGTCAAATGGGTGTGCACTTTTACCATACTTTACACACCAGTAATCAACCCCTCACTGGATTTAAAGAAGTCCAGTCATACAAACCCACTCCAGCTGTTCTTCTTCGAGTAGGTGCAGCCATGTATTCTATTTTGTGTGTGTGCGCACCCAGTGCATCAGAGCCAGAGAATTTTGCCTAGCAGTATCCATAAGAGCAGCGCTTGCAGCTCATGGCCAGAGCCCCCCCCACTAGCTCTATGAGGTGGTGCTGCCCTGGCTGGAATCATTCTAGGCTGACCACCGAGGAGGGAGGACACTTGGTGGAGCCTCCAGCCCAGGAGCCGCTTCAGCACTTGACTGTGGGAACCAAAGATCCCAAAACACTGACCTGTGAGAGACACGGGTGATGTATGTGTTCGTGGAATGAAAATGACTGTTCTTTCCCTGTATTTATAAAGTTTCATTCAGTTATAAATATGTCTGTTTGCTTGGGTTTGGAATAAAAATTTAGATATGGAAACTGAATTCATCGTTATTATTTCACAGTATATGCTGGGTGGCTCTCACATCATTCAGAGATAATAGCAATAGGTGCATGTGCAATGTTATATTACTACACACACGGCACTCATTACAAAGTTCATATTGGAGTGCAAAAAACACTGCCAGGGAGAACACACTACAGCAATACATATTACTGTGGCTCACTATTAAAACTGTCTTTCGATGCCTCCCTGAGCTGTATAGCTTACTGCTGAGCTCTTCTTATAGCCCTGGTATCTACTAGGACGAGGTGCTAAAATCTGGTCTTGTAAATGAGCATAGATCTGAACTTTTGACACATGTAACACTTAGTAGCATCCAAGGAAGGAACTGAAGGGGAGGACTAAAATCATATATGCTTCTGCTCTGATTACTGATATAACCTAGAGCGAAAAAATGTAAGCCAAGGACTAATTTCTGCCAGAAAAGCCATCCCTGCCTTTTGACTTTTCAAGAATTTTCCATGTGGTTGGACACAGTAGGAAACAAGCTGAGCAAGTTTCGCACAGCAAACTGTGAGAGCTTCGAAGTTAAACACGATGCTGCATGGGAGGCAGAACAACATCCTAGCCAAAACATTAGTCATAAAGAAGACCAGACTAATGAGTTCTCAGAATTGACATAGGTTTCTTCCTCCCCAACAAAGTACAAAAATGCAAACAAAAAATATAACCTATCGTTGGCTCTACAATAATAATGGTTATGTACTTACTTGCACAGAAGTGGGAAAATTTAGGGTACAACACAATGCCTATGACTTTTTTGACTATATGTCCATCAGTTTTGTCCTGTATATCATGACCAGCTCCTTTGGGATACTGTAACCCCTGTTTTACGTAAGGGATACTTAGCACATTCCTAAGATATTAATGTAAAAATAGCTATCATGTGGACTGTTTTGTCATGTAAGTTTTCATGAAGAGGCAGGGGATGGTCATGATGCTGAAACCTAACACACTCCATCTTTATATGTCTTATGTATTTTGATTAACAAACTTCCTACTACCCTTGATCACTGACGGAAAAAGTCAATCATAACTCAGTGGAAAGTCATGTCTGATTCTAGCCACACAGGCACCCTAATCTGTGTGCCTTCAGCAGCCAGTAGTAAGAGTGGAAAGTATTATGTGGAAATGTACACAGCATGCTTTTCTTTTCCAAATGCCCAGTTTCTCATCTTACTGCTAATGATGCTGCAAATGATCAGAAATCCACTGATACAAATATTTACTGCAATACAAAAATTACTTATCTTAAACCTAGCATACTTCTTAAAACAATAAGTAAATCAGAAAGTGTATTGTACTTACCAGATTCTAATCCTCCATATTCATAAGGATACTGCACAGAAAGGCACAGCTGCAAACTAATCTGAGTCTTCCCAGCAGAGCTCTCACCAGCAAGTTCTGTGATCCCCACCACAGGAATGCCACCTCTTAATAAGCTATCTAGTAGTGAGCAACCCAGGCTTAGTTTCTGGTGTTGGGATGTGCAGTGATCTTTGTCTTGGTACAGCTGAAGTGCTGGAGGATATTTTTTAAAAGAAAGAATTCTATTTAGCATTTTCTTAATAAGGGACAACATAACATAGCTGCCACAGTCTAGATAGCTCTATGATTGACATTTTTTTCAAGATGTAAGCATGATTCAGCCTGTTTCCCCCACAACTAACAATCTACCAACTGAGAAGTCTGCTTATAAATTGGTACAGCTTGCATTTATGCTGATCTCCTCCATGCTCTGGAACTCTCCCCTCTTCCTGTCCTTTAAGGAGACTTTGGGGGACAGCTCCAGCAAGGAAAATCTTGTCTGCATGACTTCAATGAAGCAGATATGACCAGGAAGTGGAAACAGAGTTGCCATCTTTCTAATAGCTGGTGACTAGACTCCTGAGGCAACGCCCCCTGCTCCGCCTCTTCCCCCCCAAGACCCTGCCCCTGTCACTCACATCCCACACTTCCCCCTCCAGCTGGGCTCCCTCTGCTCCAGGACTGAAATGAGAGCTGCTGCAGCCTGACAAGGAGCTTAACTGCAGGTAGAAGGTGGCCCCGGCTGAGCAGCGCTGGCACAGGTTAATGACCCCATTCCTCCCCCTGCCCCGCGGTAACCGGACTTTTAGTGTCTGATCAGTACAGCTGACTGGACACTGCCAGGTCCCCTTTTCGACTGGACTTTCTGGTCGAAAATCGGACACCTGACAACCCTAAGTGGAAGAGAGCTGCTAAGGGTCAGGAAGCAGTGTGAAAACATAGAAGGCTCTGTACTTCTGGATGAGCTTTAAAGATCCACACAGATAACAAGAAATGGGGGGGGGGGGTCAATTGCTCAACTCCTAGCCCATTCCGTTAGAGGAGGGCAATCCCTGCCCTATGAAATATTCTGGTGGAAATTCTAAGAAGGGAATCTTGCAGTGTCCTGTCCCCCAGCCAAGATTTCCATGTAGGGGAATTATTTGACCCTAGAAGACTGAGTAGAATCCACTTCTATTTACATTCAGCACTTCACAGGATCAGGCCCTTTCAGACTATAAAAGCATCTACTAAAGAGTAACAGGAATTTACAGCTTTTTATTTCCTGAACAATTGACTTAACTTTGAGAAATAGTTTATCAATAATTTATCGATACTATTACCTGCTATAAAAAAAATGGTGTATTCTACTTCAACAATAGATCTTTAAGCAATAAATGTAAACCTTTAATTATAGCTCAAAAGTCTAGAATGGTTTTTAATTATGTAAATTATCTGTATTGACAGTATTACCTGTAAGCACACAGCTTTTCCTCAGTGTACCAGAGACTGTTTTCAGTAAGCACTGTACATCCATACTGGACAGTTTTGTCAGCCTTTGCAAGTCTGCTCCAGAAAGATTCAAAATCTCTTTTATTGATTTTATATTAGCTGAAATTAGAGAAATTCTCATAAATGCTTTTGGATTGACTATAACCTTACAAAAGAAAAGGACTTCCACTTATGGTTAATTTACTGAGAGTATTGGTTAAAAAAAAGTTACAAGTTTTGTTTATATTATCATGATCATCAGTGATTTTGAATGGAAAGGGACTTTAATGTTTTTTGGAAGGCTTTAAAGCATTATCTTCTTTAACATCAGATGGAAGTGGTGCTTGAGAGAAGGCTCTGATAGAGAAGCAATTTCACTATAATGTTCTTCTGGTGCACCAAAATGGAGTTACTTGTATGTAAACTCTGTGGCTGCTTTTGACTTTTAACTTCTTCTTGAAGAAGACAACAGAAATTAAATGCACATTGCAAATAAAATTGACTAGACTAGAAAAGGATAGCCTGTGTCCATTCATTTCTTTCCTAATAGAACAAACTCCAGTATTCCAACCTCTTCCTGACTGCTTGGAAGCCAGGACACTACTCTTGACAAGCTTTTGACATGGAAGGCAGCATGCATTTGGGGTTTATCAAAAACAGATTATAAACTGTTTGGAAAGATCACCATTGGATCATTGGGAGAAGAGGGTATCACTTGCAAATACACACTGTCTCACCAAGTATTTATATTACATTTCCAGTATGGATATGATTATGTACAGATAGATACTATGGTAATAGCAAATCAGGAATGTACATACAGGTGGATTAAATTACCTTTCTTAACAGCAGCTATCACTTTGGGGTTCATGTCAAACTGGTCCCAATCCATGTCTTGATACAGTACTGTACTGAGTACAGAGCCTGCTGATTTCCTGTAAATTGAAGTCTTATCAAACATACATGAAATACAGAACATAAGTATTTATTTCATTTGACCAACTCTGTGGAAAAATGGACATTCAAATACTATTAATTCCTAAAAATGTATTTGTCTTTAATCTATAGCCCAGAATGTAATTAGCCATTCACATGATGGAAATTCTCCTCAGATGGCTCTTTGTCTACACCTTACTGGAGACAGATTACAGTAACACTGATGAAGGGAACAGTTGGTAATTATTTCAATGGCCTGTAGATGAGTTACAGCTGTACACCTCCCTAGCTTTTCATTTTCAAAGAGAAATAAAATCATACAAATGTAATATAGAATAATCCATGACTGTTAATATTTCTGTTACTCAGAACTGTTTTGATTTATTAAAACATGGGGTGACTAAATACTACAGCATAATGCAATCCAATTGTTTTTGAAACTTTGATCTAAAAAAGAAAAGCCGAGTCATGTGCTATAACTATATAACAAAGTAGCATTATAAGGCTTGTTACTATTTATATAATGGATTGTGCAATATAATGGCAGACAAGTATCAAACATATTTACCAGACTTAGTTCCCCAGTTAATCTGCTTTTTAAAAACAAGGGTCCAATTATTTGGGTACATATACATAATATATGGAAATGGGTCCTGAGAGCAGGATTAATATATAAAAAAGGCAGTGATTTAAACATTATTTCATTAAAAATTAAGACCTATTTAAAAGAAACTTATGAGGGCTAAACTTAATATAATTAAAGATGGGCACAGTGCCCTTAGACCGAAAGGATCCCAAAGCACTTTACAAACTTTGCATTTCAATGATGCTGTATAGGTAGCCACCGCATCATACAAGTGCGAAGGGAAGGGAAATTTTCAGCAAGACATGAGGACAAACATGTCTGCTTACGAAGTGCTTTAGGATCTTTAATATTCACATGGAGTAGAAAGGATCTTGGCTTTTAAAATCTAATTCACATGCACTAAACTACATGGTATGGAATGCACCATCAAAGAAGGATGAAGAGGAGAACCAGCTCAGAAGGTATTTGAATTTATGGTCCTGGGGAGTTCAGATATTAAACTGGATACTTAAACCACTGAGCTAGAGAAACCAGGTCTTCAAAGTGAAAAACCTGAATACTTGCCAAGGAAGGATGTGGGCACACAGGAGGTGGTTTTGGTCAGCAGTAGAGAACTGTGTGTGGAAGAAAGAGAAATAAATGGATTTCCTTTCCTTTCCTCTCCTCCTTGGAACCCTGACCAATCTTCTGAAGCACTGTTTTGCAGTTGGTGGGTCTGACCCTGCTTGAAGGGCATGTCACAAAAGACAACTGATGAAATGCAAGGCATTGAAAATGTTATTGCAATACAAAGCAAAACAAATAGACACAAAAAACTCCACACTTCCCCCCCATTCCCTGCCTATCCTTACCCTTCAAGGACAAGTATTGTCTGTCAATGTCATAAATATAAAGGGAAGGGTAAACCCCTTTGAAGTCCCTCCTGGCCAGGGGAAAGCTCCTCTCACCTGTAAAGGGTTAAGAAGCTAAAGGTAACCTCGCTGGCACCTGACCAAAATGACCAATGAGGAGACAAGATACTTTCAAAAGCTGGGAGGAGGGAGAGAAACAAAGGGTCTGTGTCTGTCTGTATGCTGCGCTTGCCAGGGACAGAACAGGAATGGAGTCTTAGAACTTTTAGTAAGTAATCTAGCTAGGTATGTGTTAGATTATGATTTCTTTAAATGGCTGAGAAAAGAATTGTGCTGAATAGAATAACTATTTCTGTCTGTGTATCTTTTTTGTAACTTAAGGTTTTGCCTAGACGGGTTCTCTATGTTTTTGAATCTAATTACCCTGTAAGATATATACCATCCTGATTTTACAGGGGGGATTTCTTTATTTCTATTTACTTCTATTTTTTATTAAAAGTCTTCTTGTAAAACACTGAATGCTTTTTCATTGTTCTCAGATCCAAGGGTTTGGGTTTGTGGTCACCTATGCAAATTGGTGAGGCTTTTTATCCAACATTTCCCAGGAAAGGGGGGGTGCAAGTGTTGGGAGGATTGTTCATTGTTCTTAAGATCCAAGGGTCTGGGTCTGTAGTCACCTAGGCAAATTGGTGAGGCTTTTTACCAAACCTTGTCCAGGAAGTGGGGTGCAAGGTTTTGGGAAGTATTTTGGGGGGAAGGACGCGTCCAAACAGCTCTTCCCCAGTAACCAGTATTAGTTTGGTGGTGGTAGCGGCCAGTCTAAGGATAACGGGGGTAATATTTTGTACCTTGGGGAAGTTTTGACCTAAGCTGGTAAAGATAAGCTTAGGAGGTTTTTCATGCAGGTCCCCACATCTGTACCCTAGAGTTCAGAGTGGGAGAGGAACCTTGACATGGTGGCACAGTGGTGGGATTAACCTGAAATCATTTTGAGATCCAGTTGAGATTTTTTGAACTAGAAATACAGATTTTAAAAAGGAATTTTTAGGAAGTCCAGAAGGCAGCTTTGAAACTGAAAGCAGCTTGGTTTCTCTCTGCTTTGTGGCCAAGCAGAGACAAAAGGGGATTATCTTGTGAATTGCAGGTTTTCTTTGCCTGGAGGCAGGGTACTTAACTCCTGCAGGGAAATTCACAGTCTTCCAACCCAGAGGTTTTTTTGTTTTTTTTTTCTTTTCTTCCTAAAAGTAAATAGGGGGTGTGTGCTCTACCCATTTGCCTGGAGACAAAAGTGGCAGGGTTTTTTTTAGGATTTTGATTTTTTTTTTGTTTTACAAGGAGCACAGGTTTGAAAAGAAATTTTTTTTCTTCTTTGGGCTGGGTAAGCAGGTTTCCAAGTAGTTGGAGGTTTTTTGCTTTAATTTGGGCCCAGAGCAGAGACAAGGGAATTGTCTTTTTCTGTAGGCTGACAATCACTATCAGAGAATAGGTATTCTATTCCAGCACAGCAAAATTTTACAGCCAAGTTTTGTTTGTTTATTTCTAAACCTCGGGTGTAAAGTTAGTTAAAAACAGAGAGGTTAGAATGGCCAAATCCTCAGCTTGACTACAGCTGGAATTAGCCAAATTTCAGGCTGAGGAAAAACAAAGGGAACATGAAAGACAGATAGAACTCATGCGGCTGAAGAAGGAGGAGAAGGAAGAAGAGAGGAAGCATGTGGAGGAGGAGAAGGAAAAAGAGAGGAAGCATGTGGAGGAGATGGAGAGGATAAAGGCCCAGCAGAATATACCAACAAACCCTAGCAATCCTTCTCCAGGTACCACTTCCCATCCCAGAAAGTTCCCCACCTACAAGGCAGGTGATGATACTGAGGCCTTCTTAGAAAACTTCGAAAGGGCCTGCCTTGGGTACAACATCTCTACTGACCAATACATGGTAGAGCTGAGGCCGCAGCTCAGTGGACCCTTAGCTGAGGTGGCAGCTGAAATGCCTAAAGAACACATGAACAAGTATGAACTGTTTAAATCCAAGGCGAGAGTCAGAATGGGGATAACACCCGAGCAGTCTCGTCGGAGGTTCAGAGCCCTAAGGTGGAAACCAGACATGTCATTTACCCGACATGCCTACCACATTGTAAAACATTGGGATGCCTGGATATCAGGAGCAAGTGTTGAATCTCCAGTAAATTTGCCCTTCCTAATGCAAATGGAACAATTCTTAGAGGGTGTTCCTGAGGAAATAGAAAGATACATCCTAGATGGGAAACCCAAAACTGTAATTGAGGCAGGAGAGATTGGAGCCAGATGGGTGGAGGTGGCAGAGAAGAAGAAAACTGGTCGCAGTTGGAGCGGAGACCAGAAGGGACCACCCCAGACCACACCCTATTACCGGGGGCCACCCAAAGCCCCACCTACCTCCCAAAGAACCCTCCAGACCCCTTATCGTCCCACCACCCCGTTCTCCAGCAACCCTCCTCGCCCCAGTGACCCGTCAGCTGGACGATGTTTTAAGTGTAACGAGCTGGGGCATGTAAAGGCCAACTGCCCCAAGAACCCCAACAGATTACAGTTCATTGCACCGGAATCACACCAGAGGTCCACAGGCCCAGATACCTCCCAGATACCCTTGGAGCGGAGGGAAACTGTGAGTGTGGGTGGGAAGAAGGTCACCGCGTGGAGGGACACCGGAGCACAAGTGTCAGCTATCCATGCTTCCTTAGTGGACCCCAATTTAATCAACCCAGAGATCCAAGTGACAATTCAACCCTTCAAGTCCAACTCTTTCAATTTGCCTACAGCCAAGTTGCCTGTCCAGTACAAGGGCTGGTCAGGAATGTGGACTTTTGCAGTCTATGATGATTATCCCATCCCCATGCTGTTGGGGGAAGACTTGGCCAATCATGTGAAGCAGGCCAAGAGGGTGGGAATGGTCACCCGCAACCAGGCTAAACAAGCCGTGAGGCCTAGCTCTGTTCCGGAAACTTCTATCAGGACCCAGTCAGAGGTGATGGACCTGGACCCCAGGCCAATGTCTGCAACAGCAGTAGTGGATCCAGTCCCAGAGACCCAGACGGAACCAGTCCCAGAACCGGAACCAGCCGAACAACCAACACCAGACCCCGTGTCAGCACTGAATCCAGTACTTGCAACCTCAACACCAGAGGGCCCCACCGAACCTGAACTGGCAGCAGCCGATAACCCTACACAAGAGGCTCAGCCGGAGCCTGAATCCCAACATAGTGCACCAGCGGAGAGCGGTTCACAGTCAACAGAAACAGCTCCATCCCCTATATCGCTTCCAGAGGGACCAAGCTGTCCCCATGAATGAAACACATGAAAGCTTATGCTCTAATGTCAAGGTTCCTCCCCCACTCTGAACTCTAGGGTACAGATGTGGGGATCTGCATGAAAACCTCCTAAGCTTACTTTTACCAGCTTAGGTTAAAACTTCCCCAAGACATAAATTAATTTTATCCTTTGTCCTTGCAATATCCACTGCCGCCACCACCAAACTCTAACTGGGTTTACTGGGAAACGTAGTTTGGACACATCTTTCCCGCCAAAATC
The DNA here is from genome assembly GCF_965140295.1 of Lepidochelys olivacea. NCBI lineage: Eukaryota > Metazoa > Chordata > Testudines > Cheloniidae > Lepidochelys > Lepidochelys olivacea. The sequence continues at coordinate 109,567,186 of NC_140416.1, forward strand.
CTCCCAACCCTTGCACCCCACTTCCTGGGAAAGGTTTGGTAAAAATCCTCACCAATTTGCAAAGGTGACCACAGTCCCAAACCCTTGGATCTGAGAACAATGAAAAAGCATTCAGTTTTCTTACAAGAGGACTTTTAATAGAAATAGAAGTAAAGGAATCACCTCTGTAAAATCAGGATGGTAGATACCTTACAGGGTAATTAGATTCAAAACATAGAGAATCCCTCTAGGCAAAACCTTAAGTTACAAAAAAGATACACAGACAGAAATAGTCATTCTAGTCAGCAAGTTCTTTTCTCAGCCATTTAAAGAAATCATAATCTAACGCATACCTAGCTAGATTACTTACTAAAAGTTCTAAGACTCCATTCCTGGTCTATCCCCGGCAAAAGCAGCGTACAGACAGACAGACGCAGACCCTTTGTTTCTCTCCCTCCTCCCAGCTTTTGAAAGTATCTTGTCTCCTCATTGGTCATTTTGGACAGGTGCCAGCGAGGTTACCTTTAGCTTCTTAACCCTTTACAGGTGAGAGGAGCTTTCCCCTGGCCAGGAGGGATTTTAAAGGGGTTTACCCTTCCCTTTATATTTATGACATCTAATAAATTTGTTAGTCTCTAAGGTGCCACGAGTACTCCTGTTCTTTTTGCGGCTACAGACTAACACGGCTGCTACTCGGACACCTCTGAGGAAAACCCACTTCATAGGAGACAGCACCACACAGGGCCCCGCAGTGCAGCTGTCATCCGTGGAGCAAGAAGGGGCGACACCGAGCCTGGTCTACCCATGGGACTTGCCCCCCTTCAGCCACCAGCACGGACCCCCAAGTCGCAGCACAAACCAGAGCAGCCGGGGGCACCCACTGACACCCCAACTCGGGGGCAGCAGTGCCTCCCTCCCAGCAGGGCGAGATGCCCCCCCCCGGGGGATTACAAAGCCCTGGGTGAGGCCCTAGGCCCGCCACGCCCCTGCCGGTGTCGTTCAAGGAGGGCCCGGCTCGCCCCACAGCGCAGGTAGGGAAGTGAAAATTTCCCTGCCCCCCGCCCCCACCCGGCCCCGCCTCCAAAGTGAAGCCCCGCCCATTATTTTCCAGACGCTTCCTTAGTACTCCACCCTCCATCTCTCCCCCCAGCGGGAAGCCTGGCGACTGGCGCTCCCGGAGCGCACGCCGCGCACCTGAAGCCGAGTCCACAGCAAGGGCGCTAGGGCCGGCCAATCGGGGAGTGACTTGCCTGGGTCTTCGCACGGCCGCGGCCAACACTCTGGGCCTGAGCCCACGCAGCTTGCCAACCAATCAGAGGGCACCACGCCCAAGAAGGCTAACGGGAATTGGCGCCTTAGACGTTACAGATGGCCGCTCACCCGAGGACAGTTTGTCTGAACCCGCGCCAGGCGCACACCAATCAGAGAAGCGGTCGAAAAACCCAATCGGAGTGGGTGTGAGGCTAGCCAATCCCAGGGAGAGCGTTCGGAGTCGTGGCCTTGCCGATGTACCAACCCTTGGTTCCACCCCGCGCACATTCCGATTCGCTCATTGGTTACAGGACGTATCCGGGTACAGACACTGGGGTGCGAGTGAGACGGGCTCCCCTCCTTTCTCGGGGTTACCGCCTGGTTTTTGGAGCTGCGCATGCGCCTTAACTGCGGTTTTACATTGCGATAGGGGATTGGCTGAGAGTTTGTGGAGGCCACATTCCATTGGGTGAACGTAGTAGTGGGCGGGTCACTAGTCGGAGAGTTTCATTGGCAGAGAGAGGCGTCAGTTTCAGGGAAGTAACGGGAGATTGGGTGGCGCGCTGCTGCTCCTTGCTTGGGCTGGTAGCGGTGGCGCTGCGGGGAAGATGTCGGGCGGGGAGGCCTGCGACGGAAAGAAGCTGGTCCGCTCGTCCAGCGGTCTCCGCATGGTGCCCGAGCACCACGCCGCCCGCAGCCCTTTCGGCCTGGACGAGCCGCCTTGGGTGCCTGATAAGGACGTAAGTGGAGGAGAGCGGACCCTTCTCCCGGCCCGCCAGCGGGACCCGCCGTCCGCTCTGACCCTCCTTCTCTCCGCCAGCGGGGCATCTTCTCCCCCCCCCCCCCGCCCTTTCTGCTCTGACCCTTCTCCCCCACCGCCAGCGGGACCTCTCCCGCCACCCCCCTTTCTGCTCTGACGTTCCTTCCCACCCCGCCTTTGCCCTCCCCCCCATTCTCGACACCCCTTCACCACCGGCCCTCGCCTGTGGGTCCGTCTTCCCCTTCACTCCTGGTTCCAACAGCCCCTGACCCGCCTGGGTGAGCCCCTTTCCCCTGCGTCACTCCTTGCATTGAGCTGCTTGGACTCTGACTTCAGCTACCCAGCTGTGGTGAAATCTTTTCTAAGGTGCCTGTGGGGATCCCAAGGCCTTGACCCACCCCGGGGCGTTCGGGCCGCTCCCTTCATTACGGTGGAGCTCAGTATTTCCCCTTGTGTTGGGCTCTGCAGAGACCCTTCCCTGGAGCGCTTACAGTCCCATGGGCAAAGGAGCCTGTCCCTCCACCCTACCCTCAAAAACCCACTTCACTTATGTGCCTGTGCTCTGGCGTCTCTCTCTCCCTCTTGTATAGGGCACAGCAAAGCAGCCTCAGTGGCCTGGGATGGAAGGCTACTGGGGCGTTGGGGTTTTATTCTCCCCTTTTTATTTTATCTTATCACTCCTATCTTGAGGCTGGCTATGTCTCTTTTCCCATCTTGTCAATACATGGTTCCCATATTTGCCAGCAGGAAATGCCCTTTTAGCTGAGGCGAAGTAATTATAGGCAAAACCTCATGTATGTGCAGACAGCTGTCTTGCTGGAGAAATGGCTAAGGAGAGGGTTCTGTTGGGTTGACTTAAAAAATATGAGCAAATCTGCTCCCTAAACAGTTGTGGGGGAAGGCAAGTGAAGTTAAAGTCCCTTTTTGCTGCTGTTTGATTTTGTTAGAGTTCACACCTCGTTCTGCTATGTTTATCTCCAGAGTAATGTGCTGAAAACCTGGCTTAGCCCATGTTTTAAAAACTGACAAGCCCGCAGATTCATCTCATTTATCTGGCTGTGCGTAGAGTGTATTTCCTTTCTGTTGTAAACAATGCACAGTATTTCACTTAGCTTTGAGGTGGCTTGGGTAGTCACGGCAGGGCCCTGGGAGAGAGCTTTCCCAGTGTTCAAAAAAAAAAACCCACCTCCAGAAGAGGCATAGCTACCAGCCCTGGGAGCGTGGCCGCCAGCCCTGGTGCACTGTTTACACTGGCGCTTTACAGCACTGAAACTTGGTGCACTCAGAGTTGTTGTTGTTTTTTTTTTTTTTTTCACACCCCTGAGTGAGAAAGTTGCAGCGCTGTAAAGTGCCAGTGTAGACAAGCCCCACAGGATCGTGGATCGGCAGTGACATTGGAAAATTTAATGTTCCTCTGCAGCATGAGGTGTGGGTCACTTGTCAGGATTATATGGCTGCATCTCACTTAATCGTTTCTCTGCTATTGCAGAGGCCTCAGGCATTCGTGCACCTCAGACCCTCCTGTTCTCTTCCTGTGGCACATAATAGTTTAGTCTCCTGTGGGCTATTGTACTTTGGTCTAATTTTGGTTGTTGGCTTTAGTATGCGGGTGGTATTAGTGGCCTGTGATATACAGGAGATCAGACCAGATGATTTGGTGGTGGTCCCTTCTGGTTTTTATAGTCACTGACTATAGAAAGGATAGAGAGAGTTATTTTCCAGGGTCGTCATATTCTAGGGATTCCACCACAAAAGTAACTGAGGTTCCTGATGAGATTAAAATGCTGTGAACTAAGAAGCCTGATGTGCTTAATGAAAATACTTTTTATTCTTAAATGCATTTAAAAAATAAAACTAATTTCTAAGATTGAGGCCTCTTATCCTTGAAATAAACTTTTGCTTACTAAGATTGAAAAAGAAAATGGTTATGAATGTATTTATTTAATATGGATGAGTACAAATACCTATCTAGAATAAGTAGTCAGTGGGGAACTCTCTGGTTTGGTAAAATACCCAGCCATGCTAGGATGTCAAGATAGGGTCAAACGCTGTCAGAAAAATGCATCCACTACTTCTTCTTCTTTTGATGGTGATAAATATTACTTAGCTTGACACATCTTGCACATAGATGCTAGCAAAGATAACACACATAATAGTAGCCTGTTGCAATAGAGATAAGTGTAATCAGTATTTTATAGTGTCTTTTGTTACCATTGCTTTATGAGTGGATATGTGCTAATACCAGTGTTAAAAGAATGACCACTTTAGATAGGCCTACTAATCCAGTTGTTTAACTTCCAGCACTAGATGCTGATTTTGGTATATTTTGTGTGAAAATTCTTGTTCTTGAATGAAGTGTCTGAGGTCTGGTCTATGCTTAAAAAATTTTTACTTGCACAGCTACTTTAGCTAGGAGTGTGAAAAAATCAGATGCTTAACCAACGTTGGTGTGCCAGTAAAAGCCCCAATGTCAATGTCATTATACCAGCAAATAAGTAATCTTGCTGGAATAACTTGTTTTGTGTAAGGAACTGATACAGGCTATACCAGTAGAAGAGTAGGTATTGTATACCTACACCAGTACAGTGCTCCTAGTGTAGACATGGCCTGACACATTCAATCTGTAAATTGACTCTCCTGGTTTTTGTTTTTTTTTGAGCCAGGATCAAAGCATTACAGTATTTGAACATAATTCTTCTGTATTTAATATACTGTGGCCATTACTGTTGTGAAGATGAAAAAGTGAATTTGTTTATAACATGTTATTGCATTCATGTCCATGATACTTAATGCGAAAGTAAAATATTCAGTTAGGAAAACCTCGTTCTGTGATGTTTAACACCAGGGGCTCTTCTCTAATATCAGGCATGCTAATGATGGCAAGGGGGCATTTTTTCTTTTCTTTTTTTGAATGGAGGTCGTGACTGTGAAATAAAGAATGTACAGTTACTCCTTATTGGAGAGTAAGGTGCACTTTTCATCCAAGCTGTGCAGTTAGCATAATACAATAATACCTAACTCTTTTTTATATAACATTTTTCATCCATTGACCTCAAAAGTGGTTTAAAGAAGGTTAGTATCATTGTCCCCATTTTACAGGTAAGGAAACTGAAGCATGGGGAAGGCAAGTGACTTGCCCATTTTCAACCAGCAAGCCAGTTTAAGAGCTGGAAATAGAAGCCAGGTCTCCTGAGTCTCACTCCAGTGCCCTATTCACTAAGCCATACTTGCTAAATGTGATTTCTGTAATAACCTCCTGCTCTTGTGGTATTTTCCATTGTTTTATATTCCATTTTTTCCACTTTCTGCTTTTAAAAGCTCTGCACTGAGGGGAAAATATCAGGGAAGTAACTATAATTTGTTCTTGAAATTGCTCGTTAAAGTGTGTGATCTATTGCTCCATCTTAAACAGTACAAATTGAATTAAAGGGTTTAATGCATTAAACTAATAATTCAGTGAAGGTAAAATGTGCATTTCTGAAGCCATTATGACAGGGGTTTGATGATAAGTACATCTTTTGAAAGAACTTTCATGATTTGAGAACAGTTCTGATCATCTGGTTTTTAGGAAGCTTTTAGAAATTTATTGGTTCTTGTACCATTTTTTAATTTGAACAGTTGAGCAATCTCTTTAATTGGAACTGGCTAGTTGCAGATTAAGTGCAGGTACTTGAATTTGCCAAATTTCATAAGTGATTTAACGCATCAAGCTGTAGTTAAAAGTAGGTGGCTTAGGAATTTGAGGTTTGTATATTAGCTGATGTGGCATTTCTTGGGTAGTATTTGCTATTGAACTTTGATACTGATCTGGAACCTGCTGAAATATCTAGAACTTTCTGAAATAGATCACGAAAGTTCTAGTTACGTTAAAGAACTTTAAAAAGTAAGGAGTTAAATACTGGGAGCATGGTAACAACAGGCAAATAACAGCTCTTGTATGCTCAGCAGTTAGCTCATTCTCAACCTTGAACATTACAACCTGCTAGGGTGACCAGATGTCCCGATTTTATAAGGACAGTCCCAATTTTGGGTCTTTTTCTTATATAGGCTTCTATTACCCTACCACCACCTGTCCCTATTTTTCACACTTGCTGTCTGATCACTCTACAACCTGCTTTATTTTAAATTCTAATACTCTGTTTTGGAGCCTGTTGAAAGGGGATATTAACTGAGGCACAGTGTCTTATCGCACAATTTTTAAAATGGTCCATGAGATATTTCACCTGAATGATGACTGAAGGCAAGAGAGATCTTGGCTTAATATATCATCTGAAAGACAGTACTCCTAACTGCAGTATTCTCTTGCCCCTCTCCACCATTTGCCCCTTCACCTCCCAACCCATTGCCTTGTGCTCTCAATTTTAGATACTTTTATATGTATTGCACTGGCATCTAGGGGTCTCAGACAGGGATTAGGCCCCCATTGTGCTAGGCATGGCACAAACATAAGATGATGATGGGCTCTGGTCTAAAGAGCTTATAGTCTTCATAGTTCCAAAAGCTAATGCAGAACCTGAACATACTACAACCTGTCCCAGATGTTCAAACACAACATTGCATTAATAGCCTAGCAGATAAACCTGATACTATCCAAGGCTTTGTAACTGAAAAATTATCTGGTATTATGTGTTGGATTGAAACAATGTAGAAATGAGGGTCTTGCAGAAGATGCCAGTGATGTAAAATAGTGCTGTAGATCAGCATGTTAGTGGGTGGGTTTTGTTAGTATCTGCATAGAAAATGCCATGATAATGACCACATCTAATACTTATTGAATAAAGTTTCTCTCAAGCACTGTTACCAATTTAGACGACAAAGCCCAGAGCAGGTGGCTCTTATCAAATGTTTAATGAGAGGGGGAAAAGAAATTAAAGTTACTTCATATATATATATAATTTTCTTTCACCAAGCTCTTTCTAGGAAAAAGTTCTAAACTATCAAGTGAAATTTTGCCGATATCGATTTAGCCTTCATGGTTGCAGCAGGGAGGAGGGAACAGAACTTCCAAGATAAATATGCTATTTTTCAGATATTTTAACTACTGATAATGTTGTTAAAGTGCATAAACTAACAACACTTGTGAGTTAAAAATATGTAACAGTATAATAAATGAATAACTTGTATTGTATTCTATGTACGCTATACAAATTTGGAACACAGAAGTGGCCACATAGCCTAATGGACTATGCAGGAGATTGGAACTCCTGAGTTGTAATCCTGACTGTTACTGGTTTACTTTGTGCCTAGGGAAAATCAGTTTTTTTTTTTGCTCTTTCTTCTCTGTAAAATGTGGATAGTACTTGCCTACCACACACATGTTCAGAAGATTAAGATAAGTGAGAAACAAGCATTACTTAGATACTGTATGGAAATTCATTAGCTATTTAACTTCCTAGAAATTACTCTAATATGTTTAGTCTTGTGCATTGTATCTGGATAAAGATGTAGATAAATCTTGTACTCTTTACTGTTTTCTAGTGTCCAAGATGTATGCAGTGTGAAACTAAGTTTGATTTCATAACCAGAAAGGTAAGAGAGCAACAAAACATAATAGCCTAAATACATTAAATTGTGGAACTTTTTTTGTGAACTCTTGTTTTGAAATGTGTTGAAACCTGTGTTTCAAAAGGATGCTGTCAAGTACTTTACACCCAAAATTTCACATGCCTTAAAAATAGCTTTTGTTCCCCCCCCCCCCCCCGGAATATGTCTTCATTCTTTTTAATCTATTATTCTGCTGTGAAATTTAAAATAAATGCCTGTTTTTAGGACTAAAATACTTTGCTAGTTTTGAGGCAACATGTAAGTAACACTTCTCAAAATATGCTGTTGTCAGTAATGCTGACAAGTAAACAACAAACGTTCATTTCAGTACACTCAGATTGCATAAAAAATTAGTTATGTGAGTGAAAGAGTCTAATATTAGGAAAACTTATTTTCAGGGCTTGGATTCTAGGGAGAGCCTGTTTATAAAGTAATTGGACAAAATGTGCAAAACAAATAATGGGTGAAGATGTTGGCAAAAGATGCAATTGCTATAAGTAAAATTTAGTTCTTTTGTTGAATTATGAACAGTAATTCATTGAAATTAATGAGGTGGGCTGCATTGGGCATGTAATTCAGTCCATCCATATAGAAGTCTTTTAATTAACTTTTATGTTGTCTTCTGTTGCATGAACTTTTACTAGCAAGCAGCATAGAGAAGATGCTGTCTTACTGGGAACTACCGTCGGAGGAGACGGAGCATTTTGCTGAAGGAGGGGAGGCAGAATTGTTTTAGATAGCTAGAATGATTGTCCTGCTGACTTTTGCACAAACTAGCAATGAATAACATTCCTTGCATAACTACCTAATTACACAGACATTTTGCTAGCATACACTGATGGAAAGGAAGAAAGATGGATGTAAGATGCATCTTGGGTTGAAACTCTTGTTTTGCAATTTGTTGTTTGGAATATAAAACCCAACAGATACAGTGTAACGAAATGGAAAATAAATCTAATTAAATATGGGATACTGGGAATCTTCAGGACTTAGTATTAGACTGGTAACTATGGTAAGTAAATGTGGCTGATCAATGAGGAGAATGGGCATATTGGAGAGGTTTATTGGTGGTTCTCCGCACATAAGTTTTGCTCCCTAATTAAAGAAATATTCAGAAACTCAAGCTATTGTTCGTTCACATCAGTGGTTGAAACTTACTTTGATCCATAAGTTGGTTGCTTGATATGCTCCATCTCCCACGGAGAGTTTTACTTAATTTTCTCTGTGATCTCAAACCAGAAATAACTATTGTGCCTGTCATCGTTTCCAGTGGAAATAGTGATTTGGGGTCCCACTGCAAGCTGAGAAATTGAAGCTTTTGCACGAGTGCTATTCCACTAGCTTTGAGGACCTCCATGGGGATGCCATCTGGGCCTGGGACCTTGTTGTTTCAAGTCTGAGTGATGGCATCCAAACTTCCTCAGGAGATGGAGGGTCAGCAAGAGGTTCTATTACTGAATGCTGAGGAATGGACTGGGTGGTGGCAGCTGAGACTTCAGATTAGCAGTTCAATAGTGTCTCAAAATGCTTCTTCCAGCATTGCTTGAGGGTTACATTGCCCTTAAGAAGGGAGGAGCTGTCCTGAGATTGCAGAGGGGTTGTGTCCTTTGAATGTGGCCTGTAAGTGACTTTTGTCGGTTGAAAAAAGCTTCTCATGTCATGTGGATCAGTGAAGCTCTGGATCTCCATGGCCTTTGCTTGCCACCACTGATTCTTGATGTCATGCAGCCCCCTTTGAACTACAACTTTAAGCTGATAAGTGTCTCTTTTTGCTGGTTAGAGGGTTCATTTTACCAAGTGCAAAATGTGCTTCTCTTCTGATGAATAAGTGTTAGGATTTCCTTGTTTTCATCATATCCAATACGGTGAGTGGAGTATATGCCTTGTGAATTCAGCATATGCCTTGTGAATAATGGTCTTGAACTCCTCCCAATGTATTTGGATGTCATTGACGTTGTCAGGTAGGTCAGAGAACCTCTCAATGAGGCATTGTGAAGAGTCTCGCAACTGGCACGATTCTGAAGTTCATGAGAAAATTCTACCCAACGTAAGGAGTGACTTGTCCCGTTTCTTAAAAATGGTCACAATATTGGCAATGTGAGGGAATTATTGAGGCATTGCTCTCTTCTCCATTGCGGGGAAGATCCTTGTTCAAAAGGATGCGAGCAATCTCCTGCCTCTTACCAAAGACATCCTTCCGGAATCCCAAGGTGGTCAAATTGTCATTCTATGTCGGGGCACCACCGACATAGAATCATAGAATATCAGGGTTGGAAGGGACCTCAAGAGGTCATCTAGTCCAACCCCCTGCTCAAAGCAGGACCAATCCCCAATTAAGTCATCCCAGCCAGGGCTTTGTCAAGCCTGACCTTAAAAACTTCTAAGGAAGGAGATTCCACCACCTCCGTAGGTAACGCATTCCAGTGTTTCACCACCCTCCTAGTGAAAAAGTTTTTCCTAATATCCAACCTAAATCTCCCCCACTGCAACTTGAGACCATTACTCCTTGTTCTGTCATCTGCTACCACTGAGAACAGTCTGGCGCGATCCTCTTTGGAACTCCCTTTCAGGTAGTTGAAAGCAGCTATCAAATCCCCCCTCATTCTTCTCTTCCGTAGACTAAACATCCCCAGTTCCCTCAGCCTCTCCTCATAACTCATGTGTTCCAGTCCCCTAATCATTTTTGTTGCCCTCCGCTGGACTCTTTCCAATTTTTCCACATCCTTCTTGTAGTGTGGGGCCCAAAACTGGACACAGTACTCCAGATAAGGGATCACCAATGTCGAATAGAGGGGAACGATCACGTCCCTCGATCTGCTGGCAATGCCCCTACTTATACATCCCAAAATGCCATTGGCCTTCTTGGCAACAAGGGCACACTGTTGACTCATATTTTGTTGCACAAAAAAATCCAAGAGAAGTGTATAGAACAACACCAGCCACTGTTCATGGCATTTAGTGACCTAACTTAGGTCTTGGATTCCCTCCTTTGTGAACTGTTATTGAAGGTCTAGGTTTGGCTGTCCGTTGAAATTCATTCACGTTCTCAGGTTACTTCATGATGGGTTGACCGGTACTGTCATCTTTAATGGGTTAGAGATGGACCCTTTCACTGCCTAGACTGATGTCAAGCAGGGCTGCGTTACTGCCCCAACCCGTTTTTCCCATCTGTGTTGCTGTGATCTTGATTCTTATTTGTGACTGCCTTACTCAAGCCCAATTCTTGAAGAATCACATGGATGGCCAGCTCTTCAACCTGTGGCATCTTCATTCTAAAACAAAGGTCATTAGAACTGTTATTATAGACCTTCAGTATGTTGACTGTGCTATCCCCATGCACACCGAGGCTGACTTGCAGTCCACCCTAGATTTTTTTTTCTGTGGTGCTATCATAGCCTGGGACTTTCCCACAACATTGGGAAGACTAAGATGCTCCATCAGCCTGTCCCAGGATAAGTTGCCCCCCTTCTCCCACAAATTATCATCTGTGGTTAAAGCCTGAAAAATGTTGAGCATTTCCCTTACCTTGGTAGTTCTCTCCCAGACAGCCAATCTTGATGTGGAGATCAAACATAGGACTTGTTGTGCCAACACATCCTTTGGAAAGTTGCTCTGTCATGTCTTTATTGAGAGAGAGAGCTGCGAATGGAAGCTAAGATCCTCACTTCCCCTTATGGGTGTGAGACCTAGGTGACATACCAAAGCCATCTTAAGCATCTCGAGTGGCACCTACAGTGCTGTCTTAGGAAGATTCTCTCTATATCAGATGGGAAGACCGTTGCACCAGTGCCAGCATTCTCTCTGCAACTAACATCACCAGTGTTGAGGCGAAGGTTATGAAACATCAGCTTCGCTGGGCTGGTCATTGTGTGTAGATGGCCAATACTTGTGTTCCAAAGCAAATCCTCTTTTCTGAATTTAGTCATGGTAAGAGGACCCACAGGGGCAAAAAATGCTACAAGGACTCACTGGAAAGTATATTTTAAGAAGGGAGGTGTTGACCCCACGAATTGGGAAGAGCTGGCTGGCAATAGACTGCAATGGCATCGCATCATACATCAAGCCTCAACCATTTTAAAGAGAATTGCTTTGCTCATGAGGCTGAGAAACAGCACAGGTAGAGGGAAAATGTACATCATCCTGGCCAGCAGTTGTGCTCTCTCCAAGCAACCCCCTGTCATGTATGTGGAAAAACCTGTAGAGCACAGATTGGACTTGTCAGCTATCTTAAGTTTCTTCCTCCTGGCAGGTAACATCCTTGTATTGAGGGATAGCTGCCACTGCTGACTTGCTGAGAACTTAGAATTGCTGTGACATAGGTCTTATCACACTGGCAAATGATTTGCCATTATCTCAACTTCACTGGACGCTTGTAGGATTTTTCTTGTTCTACTAACTGTTATTTCTGATTTAATGATTTTTATTTTTAATCCTGTCTCTAAAACCTGGAATTGGTTCTGTCACTGTTTAGACATGGAATTAAATATTTGGAGAGAGAGGCATGGGCTAAAGATGGAACCCAGTGGAAAGTGAAGAGGACATGCAAACCACCATTATATTTTGCAGTCTTTTTGACAGTGAGGACAAGGATTTAATGGTCCATGGAGACTCCTTTTCATCCTTTTTCACTCTGGTCAGACCTGAAGCACAGGGCTCAGGTATCTGGAGAAGCTTGCACTGCTATTGCTCATGCTAGACCGTCTTTAGTGTTCCAGTCTCCAGAGATGTCATTTTAGCACTTCTTACTATCTCTAGAATCACGTGACACTTAATTAGCCATATCTAGTATTTTTTTTCCCCTCTGTGTATCTTGGTATTACTTGCACAAGAGAAACTAGGCGAGCATGCCAATGCTTTAGGAGTACTAGTGTTCTTGATGTGGTAACATTATCAGCTCTGTATTAATTGCATCTTTTGTAATATTAGTTTATTTTATTTTATTTTATTTTATTTTTTGCCTAGCACCACTGCCGGAGATGTGGGAAGTGCTTTTGTGACAAGTGCTGCAGCAAAAAAGTGCCTCTGTCTCGTATGTGCTTTGTAGATCCTGTGCGTCAGTGTGCTGAATGTGCTCTCATCTCTCAGAAAGAAATGGAATTTTATGACAAGCAGCTTAAAGTGCTTATGAATGGTAAGTACTGCATGCACAACTGTTGTTTTGATCTTGTACATAGTTATTCTAGTGAGTGTCAAATGAGATAAATAGCAGATCTAATTCCCTTGTGTTGTCAAGTAAGGCGCTATGTTGCAGTCTCTAGAAATCTCCTTTGAAATACTTTCCCACTGTCATTTTTTTTTTTGTTTGCCCATTATTTTGTTATCCAGCCAGATCTGTTCTTCGGAGATGAGATTTTTATTTTTATATATTTTAAAAGTTCTGCTCCTACAGTCAAAGGAACTCTGCCTCTTATTAGCTGATGAATGTATGAGGTCATGATAATAGCTCTCTTGTAATATTGCACTTTATTAAATCACAATGTGGATCAAATACACACTTAACAGTAAAAAGAACAATTTTGAATTCTTCTAATGAGAGAGAATACATGCTTCAAACTTCATTTCAGCCTCTGATCTCTTCTTCCTCCCTAGACTGTGTAGGTGGCTCTGATTGTCACTGAACTGTCAATTGTAAATAGATTTAAAGAGTAGTATGAAATATAACTGGAGCCCTGATTGCACTACTTTTAAAAATGAAGAATCTGATGTCTTAAATTTTAAAAATATTCTGTGACTATTTATAATTGGGAACATGCCTTTCAAGGGATGCTGAATGTGACTTTAATAGGTATTTTCAGTAGTTAGGCAAAAGCACACCTCCTAATTAGAATGCATGTTCCATGTGAGATGTCCTACAGCTCCATGAGCTTAGGAAGGAATGTACCAATTTCTATAGAACACTTACATTTTAATTTTAACACTTTGATCTCTTTGGTTTGTGAAAGACTGAACCAAAATTAGTGCTCCTAATGGGGAGGGAAACGTGCTCTCCGAACACATCTACACATGGATTACGTATAATATAATGCACTGGTTATTCTATAATGTGCTCTGGAGGTGAGGCACATACGGCTTTTAAACAAACTATTTGTAAGAGGATTATTTTATTTTTCTCATGTACAGCAGTATAACTTCATTGACTTTGATGGAGTCCTGACTTACACTGGTGTAACTAAGAAAATCTGAGCATGGGACAGTCCTGAATTGAACGGCTACCTGCCAATAAAATCTTTCTTTCTGTATATTCTGTACACTTCTTTAAAAAGTTTCTATAATATTTTTACTAACTGCAATATTTGATTACAAAAAATGGTCCAGTGTAGCTGCAGGAAACTGTCCAACAATCATTTGATACTGTCCTTTGCCTCTTGCTTTGACGTTGAGGGTGTGCCTTAAATCCAGTAAACATACAACAATCTACACACATTACTCCTAGGGGAATTCTGGGCCAAAAAATTAAAAATTCTGCGCACAGTATTTTAATCTGCAAAATTCTGCATGTTTTGTCTAAACACAGTATCACACCAGTTTCAATTATTTTTGGTCATTTATTTCAAAATACCTGTCGGCAAGTATGTCTGTAACAATACAGACAACAATAAAGGTTCAGGAAATCTTTTGACAAATAGATTCATTACTAGGCATATTGATACACAACTCTCAGTAATTCATATAAACTACAGTACAGAACCTTATTTCCTGCACCCCTCAGAAGCAGTGCAAATGCTTGTGGGAGTTGGGGGTAATGGAGGAGCTGAGGGAGAGGGAAGTAAACTGCTGGGAAGGAGCCTTTGTGTGAACTTGGAGGGTTGTTGGGTATGAGTGGGAAAAGTATGTACAACAGGTTTTGGGGGGGGGGGGGGGTTGGGAGGGATGGTTAAAGAGCATCCCCCCATGCAGACCCTGGCTGACACCTAGCCTCTCTCATTCAGTCAGGCACATCTGCCCCTGTCCCCAGGTCTTCCTGCATCCCCATGTGGCCCTGCACCCCCCTCTCCCAATGTCTCTGTACCCCCATTCAGCCACCCGCTGTCCCTATGTTGCCCTGCATCTCCCTCCCCCATCACCATGTGGCCCTGCACCACCCTTGGCCCCGTGCCTCAACTCCCATTCAGTCCCTGCCCCAGTCTGTCCTCCCCAGCAACCCCATGCTATCTGTTTCCCCATTGCCCCTGTTTCCTGGGCCAGGCCGGGCAAGCAGTGCGAAGAAGACAGGCTCATTTTCTTCCCTTGCTGGCTGGGAGCTGCTGCTGTGTTCCTGTGCCACAGTGCCCTCTGGTGGGCAAAAGGTGGAACTGCATCAGCATTTCAGCAGAAGCTTTTTTTCTGCGCACACAAAAACTGTGCGCAGCTTATTATGTGCGCGCGCAGTAGCACAGAATTCCTCCAGGAGTGACACACTGGAGAAGAAATATTAACTGATCACAGGATGTTTAGTTACAACTGCACCATTTTGCTATTGATGGTGACAGTGAACTCTTTTGATGTGTTTTTCAGGATTAGACTTTTTAAATAGATTGGGTAAAATGGAGAGCATAACGCAGCTTAAGGTGTTCAAGCCATTAGGATAGGTGCATGAAGTGCAAAAGTTTATAAAAGTTCTTGATACACTAACTTTGCTTCTTTCTTAAATTACAAATTTAGCATTTGAATAACTGAATAAATTTTTGGGAAATTTTTTCTACTAAGGTGCTACATTCTCTGTTGCTCGGGGAACATCAGAAAAATCTGAGATGATGGTTTGTCGACTTTCCAACAACCAGAGGTGAGAAATGAGAATGGAAACTGCCCTTGTTAAATCTGGTTAGGTTTTAAAATTTTTATTTAATCTCCCCATCCCCGCTCTTCGTGAGGTCTTGTGTGTTGCCTCTACAGCATTCCTGCTGGTTTGTGCTCTAAAATGTTTCCAGAATCAGCAAGTGAGTACATGGTATGAGTAGGGCCCTACCAAATTCACCGTCCATTTTAATCAATTTCATGGCCTTTAATCAATTTCATGGCCGGAGAGTTTTAAAATTAGTCAATTTCACGTTTTCTGCTGTTTACATCTGAAATTTCATGATGTTGTAACCGTGGGGGTCCCAACCCAAAAGGTACCCAGAAGTGCCTGCCTGCCTGCCTCCCCCCTCTGAGCTGCCATGCAAGGGAAGGACAAGTCATCTCTCCCCCAAGCCCAGCAGGGACTCACAGCTAAGAGCTCCCTGGCTGGGGTGCTCCCAGGAGCAGGAGTATATCCAGCTGCCTCCACAAATCTCCTCTAGCTGCAGGAACCCTTAGGGCTGGAGCTTTCTGGAGGAGGGGGGAGGCAAGCAGGCACTTGGTGGTGGGTCTGATCTCCACCAAGAGCTGCTATATAAGGGAAGGACAAGTCCTGTCCTAAGTTCTCTGTAAGCTGCGCAGCCATGCATCAGCCTATTTAGTGCCGCACAGGTGCTCAGAGAACCCACCCGGGAACCGGCCAGGGGAGGGGTGCTCCTTCCATGGCTTTAACCTAGCCTGGCTCCCAACCTGCCGCGGCGGCCCTCCACTGGCCCCAACTCTGCTACGGCCCAGCCTCAGGCACGACCGGGGCAGCCCGGACCTGACCTGCTGGGGAAGGGGCGCCTATCCTGCAGCCCCAGCCCTGGAGCTGCCATGGTGGAGAGAGGCACCTCTCGCCCACAGCCCAGTTGCTGCTGTGGCGGGAGAGAGCTGGGGGGAGTCCTCTCTCCCCACCATAGTCCCAGAACACCCTTCTGCACCCCAAACCGCTCGTCCCCAGTCCCACCCCTGAGTCTGCACCCCCCCCAGCCAGAGTCCTCACACCCCTGCACCTAACCCTCTGCCCCAGCCCTGAGCCCCTTCCCACACTCCGAACCAGTCGGCCCCACCCCCACCACATGAATTTTTGTTATGTGCACCAATATGGAGGTGATGTGTCATATTGGTGCATATAACAAAATTAATTCTGCACATGGGTGGAAAAAACTAGAGGGAACACTGGTCCTGTCCCTCCCTAGCCCAGCAAGGACTCACAGCTTAGAGCTCCCTGGCTGGGGTGCTCCCAAGAGCAGGGGGATATCTGACCCACCTTCACAAGTCTTATCTAGCTGCAGGAACCTCCGGGGCTGGAGCTTCCTGCAGTGGGGTGAGGCAGGTACTCCGAGGTGGGTCTGATCTCCCTCTGAGAGCGACAGTGGCTGTGCATGGAAAAGATAAGTCCTCTCCCTCCCCGGTCTAGCCAGGACTTGCAGCCAGGAGCCCCCTGACTGGGGCACTCCAGCAACAAGTGGGAGATCAGATTTCATGGGGAAGGGCTTATTTCAGAGTCAGTGACACACTGCCCTGAAATGGTAGGGCCCTAGGGATTAGCAGAGGGTAAGCCCTTTTGGGCTTATTGTCATATGATGCATCATCAGTCTGGTTGTTTTTTGGGGGTTTTTTTTGTTTGTTTTTGTTCATGAAACCTTGCTGATCACAGCAAAAATTTACACTAAAAGTATGTCTACATTGCAAAAAATGACCCATGGCAGTGAATGTGAGCCTGGGTCAGTTGACTCAGGCTCATGCTACAGGGTTAAAAATAGCAGTGTAGATGTTCCTGCTTGAGCTGGAGTCTGGGCTCTGAGATCAGCCACCCTTGTCAGGTTTCAGCCAGGCCTCCAGCAGGAGTGGGAATGCCTACGCTGCTATTTTTGGCCCTGTAGAGCAAGCCTTAGTCAGTTGACCTGGGCGCTGAGACTCACTGCTTCAGTTGTGTGCGTGTGGTGGGGTGTGTGTGTGTGGTTTTTTTTGTTTTGTTTTCTGTTTTGCAATGTAGACATACCCTAAGAAGCTTGGATGGCTCCAGACATTAATGTTGGAATATTATGAAGCACTTTGCATGTAAGTCATTAATTTGAATCTGGCTAGGCAGGTAGTGACAGACTGTTGCTGTCTGCTCGCTGGTTGTCTAGAAGAAATGAGTTCTGTATACTGTGCCTACTGTACAGTCCACGTGACTAGTCTCATTTTTATTTGTGTACTGGTAGCTTCCAAAACCATTAGATGTACACGCAAAGGAAGATTGTCCTTAACCCCCCTCTGAGCTGTTAATCTGCAAAGACTTGCATCAGATGAATGTGGGGGATAAAGAGGTACAATATACAAGCAGAATCCTCAGGATGATGACAGGTATATGTCTTGCAGAGTTAAACTGGGAGAGGACCAGCGTGTGGACTAGGAGTTTGGTAATGGATACTGAAAAAAGGGTGAATTTTAGAGTTCTTCGGAAAGAAGAAAGCCTGGCTCTGGAGGAGGAGAGGAGAATCTGCTGACCCCAAGGTTGTGGGGTTTGGTAGGAAGAATGGAGGGGCAGTGTAGGGCCCCTCGCCTCAGTGGGGGATGGAAGTCATTGGTAGTGGACACCTGGTGTGCAAAAGACCAGGTGAGTGTCCTGTCCATTTCTTTGTGGGAGATGAAACGGCCAGGGGGGTACCTTCAGATAATTTTGGCAGGTTCTTAATTTAAACTCCTACAGCCAGAGGGAGGTGGAGTATTCCCTATTGGAGGTGAACAGAATAGAGGGTGGGTTGGTTGGTTGATTGTGAATAACAGTGGAAAGAAATTGAGTGTAATCTTAAACTGCCTACTGTCTAGTATCAGGGGGGTAGCTGTGTTAGTCTTTATCCACAAAAACAACAAGGAGTC
The DNA here is from genome assembly GCF_965140295.1 of Lepidochelys olivacea. Lineage (NCBI taxonomy): Eukaryota > Metazoa > Chordata > Testudines > Cheloniidae > Lepidochelys > Lepidochelys olivacea. Next base: position 109,585,385 of record NC_140416.1, read on the forward strand.
TGGTGGCACCTTAAAGACGAACAAATTTATTTGGGCATAAGCTTTCATGGAAGAAGTGGGTTTTTATCCATGAAAGCTTATGCCCAAATAAATTTGTTCGTCTTTAAGGTGCCACCAGACTGCTTGCTTGCTTTTGTTTTTTTTGCCTACTGTCTGTAGTTTTTGTTCGTTTTTTGTTTTAACCATGTTGGGGTAGGTGCAGTCTTCTGTTGTATGTTTGTATAGTGCCTAGTACAGTGGGATCTCAACCTTAGATGACTTGTAAGTGCTATTGGAATATAAATAATGTGTTGCCAACAGTAATGGGAAGGGTACTGGTTGAGAGGGCATGAGAGGAAAAATTTAACCATTGAAAAAATTGTTTCAAAATGTTTGTTTTAAAAACTGAACTCATGCATAAGGTTCCAGCCTCCACAGAGCTGAGTGTGATCCTCAGGCTATAGATGGTTAGACAATCTTTCAAAATGCCTCAGTCGCTTTTCCTCTTGAGGATGCTCTGCAGGAAGTTTTGCAAGAGGCACCTGGCAGTCTGGCCCATAGCTTTCAACTGGCTTTAACTGAAGATCAGAAGGTTGGTGGAAGGCGGTGTTTCTTTGGTTGGTTGTTTTTTGTGTTAAAAGCTTTTCTTCCTATCTTTACAGCTTGTGATTGTCTGTGGGAATTAATTCCTGTGAGGTTTGTGTTAAAGTACATAAACTGCCAGGATACTGTTGGTAGAACCTGTTGTTTCTCTTGAATCAGACTTAATTTTCAAGTTCACAAAATGACACACTTGTAAGAAGCAATGTTTTCTTCTGTTGTGTAGATATCTGTTTCTGGATGGAGACAGCCATTATGAAATTGAAATTGCACAGATTTCGACTGTCCAGATTCTTACCGAGGGATTTACTCCTGGAGGTAAATCTTGCAATGAATCTAAACTAATGGTCATAAGTTACAAATTTGCAACGCTTTTCCTTAACCTAATAAAACAATACACCTTCTTTTGCACTGACAACTCAGATATGGGTGCTTCATTTCACTTGGAGTACAACAGCAGCATTTGGAAGCCTATCCTTGTGGCTGCTGACAGTAGCATTTTAGAAAAAACTCAAGAATTCAGAATTGATTTCTGACCTTTTGATCCTCATCCAGTAGAACTTTGTATCTTGAAGGAAGTGACGGTGGGCATCTGCCCTGCTGCCACTTCCCACTGCCTGAACCATAGAGATGCACTCTTGATTGAGTACGGGTAGTGGTGGAGAAGAACTTTAGTCGTCAGAATGGAAAGTATCGGGACCCAGCTGTGGCCTGCTTTTGCTTGAAGCCAGCATTATAAGGGACAGACTCCGGAGTTAATGGGAGTGCAGTGTCAGAACCACAGATTGGGACCAATTAGTATTATCAAATTAAACTGTTAACTACATCTAACTGGTATGTGGCTAACCAAACAATTATGCAGAGTGTTACTTTTCACCTGACCCCTGATTGTGGCCAACCAAAATCTGAATGGGGTAACTAACTTTTACCCAAGTCCTACAAAATATGCTCATCAGGCGCAAACCCAGTATTAGAGTACAGTAAATAAAAAATGGGAACAAGGATTTCGAAAGTGATTCTTTACCATTAATAATTTTGTCAAGTACTACTGGACTTCCATTGTAAATCTCACATCTGTGGAATGTGGGACCAGTGTAGTCAATCAAATGTGTGAATGTATCTTAATGCTCCTTCAATTTCCTTATTCACTGCTCTTCTGACTAATTTTTCTTCTCACTGCTTGCCTACCTTCTTGATGTAGAAAAAGATATTCACACTTATACCAGCCTTCTGGAGAGCCAACACATTACTGAAGGTCAGCAATGTTGTTGTGAACTTGATTCACCTGAGCATGCTGTTATGATGCCCTTTTCAGTGCTGCTTTCTTCCTCTCCTCTTTGCCATCTGTAGATCTTACTAAAATTAATTTTGGGCAACCTGTGTTTAAAAGTGTTAGAATTTAAACATGTATTTTGTGTGATGCCCTTAGAAAGAATAGGAACACAGAGATTATCAATCTAAATTCTAAAGTGGAGAACATTTTGACTATTGGAGGATGACTTAAAATACTTCTGCCTTGATCAGGGCTCCCTTAAATCATATACTTGTGGCTATTCTCCTTGCTGACAGGCACTATGCATTGCTCACTTCCTGTTGTACAAATGGGTGAGCACTAGAGTGTTCACTTCCTGAAGTGACCAAAGTACTGCTGCTCAAGATGGGAGGATGGGTAGAGGAAGAAACGTGTGGATGTGTTGAATGTCGGTTATAGAATAAATGAGGAAGCAGAGGGAATGAATGAATAAAGGGGTAAATGGAAGGAATAAGTGGTGGAAATGGAAACGGAAGAAGTGACCAGTATTTAGTATTGCTTTGGAGTTGTAGGTCTATAACTAAGACAGTTCAGTTTCTTCCACTTATGTCTCATGAAGAGAATATATTGGTGCTTCAAACAGTGTGCTATTGGGTCAGTTTCTAGACCAAAGCAGTAGTGAAATCACAATAGTGAGCACAAGTTGGAAGCTTTGTTCCAGTCCTCATAATGAAATATTGTAAATAAATTGATTTTCTTTAAGTATCTTTGATAACAAATACATGGGCAAGTGTGCATATTCAACATGGATTATCATCTTGCTATTATGCTTCAGTATATGATCTTAACGATCGTCTTGTGTAGCTGGGTATGTAGAGTATATGTACTTGAAATGTACTGCAAATGTAATTAGCACGTCATGAGATTTTAAAAATGGATATTCATAAAAATCTTAATTTTGGATAGTCAGTACATTTGGCATGACTTTATTCTTAAGCTAAGGATTGTCTGCCCTTTTGAGGGAGGGGAGAAGCTATTTATTTTATGCCCAAGTGGTGTGGGAGGCTTTTTTTGGGTGGAAAGATGGGTTTGTGACTAAGTAAATCATAAAGAGAAAATACAGGTCACTATATTTGTTTTTCTCCTGTCTTGCAGTGTGCTGTATCGTTTATGTAACCTACTACTGACTTTTGCTTACTGGTAGATCAGATCAGTGTCATGTAATCACATTTGCAACAGTCTGAATTTGGTCAAGGTCTCAGTACACTGAAAGTTAGGTACTCAGTTTTATAATCCAACTAGGTAAATTGGAGAGGGCAGAGGAATCCTTTTGCAAAGAGATTGAAAAACATGTTAACTCATAACATGGTGCTTCAGAAGCTTAGTGCAAGATTATCTTTGTGCCTGGATTTCTCTTGGATGGTGCCATAAGGACACTGACCCCTTAGGGCCCTACCCCATCTGAAGATAATCTTTTCATTGAAATAAATGAGGCCTTTGTCCTCATAAGGCACATTGGATCAGGCAGGTGAGGTGACCTGCAAGAGGATTGGTTTTTGAAGGTTCTGGTGACTTAGTTAATCCTAGAATAGTGTACTAAATGCCCCCAAACAATAAGGTGCAAAATGTTACAGTACGTGTTTATTCCATAAGAATCTTTCTTGACTTTAAGGCTAACCTGATTCCAATGTGCGTTCTTCACTTCCCTCCTTGTTTTCACTGGGTGGCCTATTAAGAACAACACATCTTAAAATCACAGCTAGAATATAAATTATATAAGGTGGTGTACTCTCCCACACACTTCCTTGAGTGAAGCCATCCTCTGTGGTGGACACACCCCATATGCTGATACTTTCAGGAGTTATTTGGCCTCATAGTAGGTTTCCACCATGAGGCCACCTGTCCTCCCATCTATCTGGTGGAGACCAGGAAGCTTTCAGACTTCCTATCAAGAAAGAACCCTTTTTTTTTTTTTTTTTTTTTTTAAATCTGACAATAACAACTTCCATTTCTTTGCAAACTGCAAGATACTGTGGTGAATTACCATGAATTTTATTTTTAAGACTTCTAACACTTAGAAAAATACCAAGCTAGAAAGGTGTTCTTGCAATGTCAGTATATAAATAGCTTTGTTTCCAGCAATAATTCCCTTTGCTGCTAGCTTCCCTGAGTGATCTTCTGACCGTGCATTCTTGGCTTTGGGTTGTGGTAACACATTGTGGTTCATGCTCACACAGTAGCATACAATAGCAGCAGCTGTTAATGCAAGACATTTAAAGCATTTAAATGGTGTTGGGAATGAGTTATATTGGTGATTTATGGACAGAGCATCCTCTTCTTTTGTTTCTTAGGTGGCTAAATACTTTGCTCTCCTACTGCTTGTTCAGGACTCTACTTTAATTTTCCCTTTTCAGGAGGCAATACTCGTGCCACAGGTATGCTCCTGCAGTATAAGGTACCAGGGTCAGAGGAGCTCACACAGATGAAATTTACTGCCAGTGAAGACTTCAATTCCAACAAGAAGCTGTCAGCAGCCTGGCTAGCAGCTATGCATAAGGTAACTTGTATAAAATACATTTAATGTTTAAAATTGATCACCTTAAGTTTGGTCACCATTTGTGTACAAAACAATTAGTTGTGACTGTACTATAAATATAATAGGGCCAGAACCCATTTTATACTAGATAGACCATACTCTGACTACAGCACTGGCTTCTGCTGAGGTCTAGAAAACATGCTGGTTTGGCATCTAAATGGGTGGGGGGAAACTGAGTGGTTACAGCAAGCAAGGGAAACTCTCTTTACTCTGGGGCTTTAATATTTGGTGGTACATGGATTTCCAGATGCCATAGATTGATTCTCAGCATTTGACAAGATTACAAACTAGAGCTTTCGCTTCCATGGGTTTCATCTTGTATGCCCACTAGACAGACACAGACACACACCCTGAATTAGGTTTCCATTAGTTATTATGTAATAATCCTGGAATCCAATGTAGTTCACTTTCGTAACCCAAAAAACTGTAATATCAATGGGTAAGAACAGTGCACTGTGTGTTCAGACCTAAGTAACTGGGGGAGTGCGATAATATATAAAATATATCAAACAGCAGCAGACAGGGCATGTTAGTACGCTAACAGAACACCAGCTGCAGGGGAAGAACATAATCTTGCTAAACCTTAACGTCTACATTGTGAAACAGTTATAAATCAGTGAAACTAGACCAGATGGCCATATCTTTCATACTGTAACTTTTTTTTTTTAAAAGTTCCAAAGTTATCTTTATTCTTAATACTCAATTGATAGAGGGACCTTGGAATACTTCATAGATTTTAAGAACAGAAGAGACCATTGTGATCATTTAGTCTAACCACCTATATTATGCAGGCCATAGGACTTTCCTGAAATAATTCCTAGAGCAGATCTTTTAGATAAACATCCAATCTTGATTTAAAAATTGCACAATATTCCAGCAGCAGTTTCACAAGTGTCAAATACAGAGGTAAAATAACGTACTACTCCTAATTGGGATTCCTCTGTTTATGCATCTGAGGAATTCAGTAGCCCTTTTGTCCACAGTATTGCACTGGGAGCTCATATTCAGCTGATTATCCACCATGAGCCTCAAATCATTCAGTCACTGCTTCCTGTACTGCAAACTTGGCCTACATTATTTGCTCATAGCTGTATACGTTCACAGTTGGTTGTATCAGTGACCTGTCCTCTTCATTATTTATCACTCCCTCAACCTTTTTGTGTCATCTGCAAAGTTTATCCGTTGATTTGGTTTTCTTCCAGGTCTTCAATAAAAATGTGAATCTGTTTTGCATTAACTAGAATTAGTAGTTGGGTACAGTTAATCCTGGGGTATAATGAACTATACAGGGTGAATTGACAAGTAAGGAGAATAAACATCTGCCTAACTTGCAAAAATCTGTATAGTTCATAACTGCTCTGAAACACTGAATCCTCTATAAGATCTGTTTCCTGATTCCTGGGTTTTTAGAACTTCTTTGATTCCCAGCTAAGATGTTTGGTTTGTTTTTTGTTTTGTTTTGTTTGTTTTTTTGTTATCCAGCACAATGGGACCCCAATCCTGATTGGGACTGCTGGGGGCTACCATGATATATATGCTGCTCCAAATAGTTAAATTTATTTCACAAATCAGCCCGAACCTTAAGGAAATCCCAAATAAAATTTTAGTTTTGGAAACAGGTATTGAAAACAGCCATAACACATTCTGAAAGGATTTTGGATTAAAGGTTAGATTAATGTTGGAAAGCAGAGTGGATTGATTTAAATCAAAGTGACATAAATCAGGTTTAAATAATTTAAATCAGCAAGCGGAAAACTTTGATTTAAATCTATTTTAATCTTATTTTGCATTTGTCCTTATTTTCCTAATAAAGTTTGATTCTTACTGGTTGGTAACCATTAAAACATGTTGACTGGCAAGTAACTTCAGCCTTTACACTAAATATGGTGGTACTTTTTGCTGAGGATACATTATCTGTACAGTGTAAGCTACATAGTTGCAATTATTCAGATTATTAACTTTTACATTTGTTAAAATGATGACTGATACATTTACTAGACTTGGGTAAAGCTCCATTTGGATGAAAATTAGAATTCAATTAAAAATGTACAAACATCACTTTTTAATTTTTATATTAAATCAAACTACCTTAAATGAGCTGGATACATAAGAAACGGGATTTCCAATACAGTTTTGTATATCAAAACTAAGTGACTTATTTAACAAAAGTATTATATGTTGCTAGTGAGTTGAACTGATTGTTTCTAGTCACCATGTCCTTCAAGATCTTAGAACTATAGACCAAATCCTCACACCTCATTTAATTCATTGATTGAAAGAGGGGAAAACAAGCTTTACTACTTTTAATTCCAGGCCTGTTTCTTAACTTTGAACTAGTAGAACAAGCTGAAAAGAAAATATTTCCTCTGCACCTGCAGAAGAGGCTACTGCTGTCAAAAGCTAGTTTAGCACTTCGCTGAACCAAAGTTCCAAGTGCTTAACCAGTGATTTCCACCAACCAGTTCAGTAGCTTTTCTCCCCTGCCCCTTTTAAAACTGTCAGCAAAAATGTACTCTGTTAGAGAAGAAACTATATACTGTCATGTGAGTGGGGTTTTTTGTTGTTTTTTTTTAATTAAACTGCCTTAATAATTAAAGGCTAGATCCTCCTGCTTTCCAAGTGTGGGTCAGTGAGCACTGCCCATGACTGACTCACTCCTCCACACTCCAGCAAAATGTCAGAGCGACTTTTTCACATCTGCCCTGATCAGCCAGGTAACAGTCTCTTTATCCTAGATGAGCCTGAGATTGCCTCCACATCTGATATATGAACGAGGCAGGTTCTTAAGATGCATTAATTGTCTAACATGTCAATCACGAAAGCCAAGAGCATACTACTGTAACAGTTTCTTTCAGGTGGCAGTGTGGCTTCTCCAAAAGGAAGGGGAAAGCTGCAGAGTGAGTTAGCATTATTGTAATGACTAGATGGGTGTGTTACATTTATTTTAAGCTGCACAGCCTGATATATTCAACTTTAATATTCCCCAGCCACCTTCCTTAAGAGTATTTCAAGAAAATCAGAAGTCAAGTTCCCATCCATCTAAAACTTGACTTCCTCGGTGTCTTGAAATCATATTGAAAGCTTCCACGTTTTCATTTAAGAAATTCTCTCCCACAAAATCAGTCAGTTGCTACTATGGAAACTTCCATTTCTGTGCCATTATTAAAGCTGTTAAGTGGGAGGGAAGAGTCACTCCATGCCTATTCTTCCTCTGCTTCCCTTTTCCTGAACTCTAGAACAGTTAGTAAAAAATCTAAGACTCACTGATTTGAACAAATATTTTAAAGTTCAGCTTGAGAGTATTCCTAAGCAGGAAAATAATAAAATTCCAGTAGGGAGCCTCATCTTAAATCTTAATAGAATGAGGGACTAGAGCAGTGATACTCAGACTGAGGCTCTCAAGCCACCAGTGCCTCTTTAATGTGTCTCCTATGGCTCTTTGCAGCACATGATATTAAAATGCTGGCTGATTTAATTATTAACCACTCACAATGCTTTTACTACATTAACCAATTGTAGTTGATAAAATAATACTTTGGTCAGTCATTTGTGGAGGAGGGTGTACATACATACACACACAGTAACTCCTCACTTAGTCGTCCCGGTTAATGTTGTTTCATTGTTACATTGCTGATCAATTAGGGAACATGCTCATTTAAAGTTGCGCAATGCTCCCTTATAATGTTGCTTTGTCCACTGTTTGCAGGAAGAGCAGCCTGTTGGAGCTGGCTTGGAACTAGGGTTGACCGGCAGCCCCCCTATCAGCTCCCCACTCCCCTAAGTTCCCTGTGCGGCAGCTGCACAGCAAGCTATCAATTGCTGGCGGTTCAGCTGTCCCTCCCCCCACTGCCATGTGCTGCTCCTGCCATCTGCCTTGGAGCTGCTTCCTGAACCTCCTGCTTGTTGGGGTGGGGGCTAATGTCAGGGTGTCTCTCCCCCTCCCCCCCGTGCCTGCACCCTGCTTACCCCTTCTCCATAGAGTGGGGGGTGGGGACACAACAGGACTCAGGATGGAGGGAGCTTGCTGGCTGCAGCTGCTGTCTCAACTTCCTGATCTACTTAAAAGGGCAGTGTACTTAGAGTGGTGTCAGCCTACTTAAAGGAGCAATGCGCATCTCTCTCTCTCTCACACAGGGTGTGTCTCTCTGCCACGTTGTCTCCCCTCCCTCCATTCGTGCTGCCTTGTAGAGTGTGAGGCTACATTAACAATGTGTTAACCCTTGAGGGCTCAGCTGAATGCCAGTTCATCATTTAGCAGTAAGGCATTCCCTGGGAACTATCCCACCCTCTAACTTCACCACCTCAACCAAGCTTCACAATCATCATTGCTGTGTATAGTATTAAATTGTTTAATATATAGTTTCTTGTCTGGTGAAAAAAATTTCCCTGAAACCTAACCCCCCCCCCTCATTTACATTAATTCTTATGGGGAAATTGGATTAGTTTCACTTAGTCACATTTTTCAGGAACATAACTACAATGTTAAGCAGGGAGTTACTGTATATAATAAAAATAGTAAATAAAACAATGAATTCACACTATTATCTTTTGGATAATGTTGATTGCTGATTTGGCTCCTGAACCACTGAGGTCTGAGTATCGCTGGGCTAGAGTGTCAAAACTGCCAAATCCAAGCTCTGCATGTTGGGGTACTGGCAGTGAACGTTCAGCTCAGCCATTACCACCTCTTACAAGGGGGCAGACAATCTAATTTTCATCTGTTCCTCTATTTGATATAAATGTGCTTAAGTTACCGCAGTTAGCAGTTGATCTGGGATGCAATCAGTAAAGAATTAAAGCACAGTAACATAATACCAATCACATGGTTTTATGGAAGAAGTCTTGTCAGACTTTTTTTGGAGATTACAGTTTGGTTGACAAAAGTAACTGGCGTACTTCTGTAAGGCATTTGATTTAATACTTTATTTTATGTGCTGCAGATTCTGTTTTGTGCTATATCACAAACTAGCTAGCTCTCTAAGTAAGTGGGAATCATAGTCCATTGGGAGGGTTTCCAGTGCAATTTGTTCTTAGTCCACTGCTGTTCAATATCTTATCAGTGATCTGGAAGTGGTCAGTCAGTCTTGGTAAAGCTTGCAGATGGTGCAAAATTGGAATGGTAAATAACTGGTCGGTTCCACAGAGTGATCTAAGCTGGGCTCACTTGAATAACGTGGTTTTATACAGCTTAAGGCAAAGTTCTACATCTAGGAACCAAGAAAGTAGGATGGGGGGAAAAAGTATTTTTAAAAGCAGTGATTGGGAAAAGGACTTAGGGGTCATGGGAGATCACCAACTGAACTTAAGTTCACCGTATGATGTTGGGCTAAGAGCAAATGCAATCATTAGTTGAATAGGAAGTGTAATGGATGTATGGGACATATGTCTTGACTAATTGTTCCTTTTGGCTCTCAAATTAGAAAAGCTATCTACCTCTGTTTATCTCAAAATAGGATCCACCTATGAGGACAATAAGAAAATGGTTCACATCATGTGACAATAAGGACCCACAGATCAGCCAAGGTTGAGTGTTTCCCTCTCCAGCTACAGAACTTAAAATAGCTAAATAAGTATAATCACCTAGGCAAGAATCTCTCCTAATATGAATATGTATAAACCTCTTTCTCTCTCCCTAGTTAAAAAGAATTCCAAGTTTCCAAACAAAAGTGGCTTGTTACACATTGCGTGGGTCAAGAAGTGACGGGTGGGGAAGCTGCAAGTTGAACAACTAAGAACTGTGGCTATAAAATTGAACGTTAAATTGGGCTGTTACCCCAAGAAATCCAAGCCCCACGTTTTCATCCCAAATTATAAACTGTACATTGTTTCCTTGTAAATCAAATTTATTGTGAATAATCTTTCACCCAAAATTAGAAATAGCACATTTGTTTGCATTGTGAGTCAGATCTATATCCTATATGTGGAAAATGACACTTGTTCAGTTGTAAGTCCTAAATAATGTGAAATGCATATTGTAATCAAAGAATGTATGGAGTATGTTGTCCACATTTAGAAGATTACAGTAAAACCAACAAAATCCTTTCAAATTGTTGAGCTCTTAAATTAATAGGAAACGACTGGCAGAAGGAAGGAGAAATGTAAAGATATACAGCAGGGTAAAACTTCGGGATATTAAGAGAAATTGCTCAGAGTGGGGGATCCCAAGTGGTTGTACAGGCAAATAAGTTTTTTAATTGATTCAAACTTAAAGCCTCTGCTAAGAAGGATGAGGGGAATTTTGTTATACACCAACAACCATGTACTAGATACCAATAGAAGCAGCAGAGAAACAAACCCAAGCACCTTTTTGTTATGTCTCCTATAGGAATTGGAGGGTGGCCCTCTCCAATAGGCACTGAAACTAGGGTGTATAAAACTTAGGTTCTGTCAACTCTGAGTACATAGTGACCTAACACAAGGAGCTGCAGAATCCTAAATGCAACCAATACCCATTTCAGTCGTCACGTGGAAAGGACTGTCCCTCATCCCGAGGTTAAGAGGATAAGCAGAGGTGGTGAAATTTAATTTCAAAGATTGTAATTCCCCTTCCATTCTTTAATATAAATAACTGTAGGTTAGCTTGCTGAATCTACACTCTTCAGTTAGTGTCTCAAGTAATCATATTTTAGATCAATTTGTTTGGATTTCTAAAGGAATTAGAGATTGAAAAGAATTGTTTTAAGCAATTGCTTTTAATATTCTAAATTAGTCCCTTTTGGACTAGTCTAATAGAGGATTGTGGTTAGTGCCTTTAAAACAAGTGCACCTTTGGAAATGTGATGTTTTAGGTACTAAAGAATTGAGAATTGTTGATAAGTAAATGTAATAAGAAATATTGGTAATTTGACTGGTCTTTGATATAACAACTGAGCCTCAATTCTAGTCTGTGATAATTGCTTGCAAGACTATTGTGTATATGTGTGGTACACACAGTTGATTGTGTCTGTTTGAGTAGTGAGCTGTTGATTATATACTGATGTGGTTCTTGGTAATTTAATCAGTTCTTGGTTAAGAATAAGCAAGTGTCCCGATATGAGAAATACTGTTCAAATTAAAAATTGACATGACAAGACCTCAGTGTTCAACTAGTAAACTAACACTTTCTCTACTTTGAGATTATCCCATTAGATCAGGGGAGGGCAAACTATCTGGCCTGTTAGGGCTTTCAGTCCAGCCTGCAGGATTGCCACCCCCATGGTGCAGCGAGGTTAAGGCAGGCTCCCTGCCTGCTCCCGGAAGTGGCTGGCATCATGTCCCTGCGGCCCCTGGGAGGGAAGGGGGGGGGGCAGAGGGCTCTGTGTGCCAGGAATGGGGAACCGCAGCCAATGGGAGCTTTGGGAGTGGTACCCGCAGGTGAGGGCAGCCCACGGTGGAGCTGCCTGCCCCACCACACCCCCAGGAGCCACTGCTGGACATGCTGGATGTTTCTGGGAGCGGCGCAGGGCCAGGGCAGGCAGGGAGCCTGCCTTAGCCCTGCTGCCACCCTGGAACCGCTTGAGGGAAGCAGCACTGGGATGGAGCCTGCACCCCTGCTGAACCCCAACCCCTTGCTCTGAGCCCCTTCCTGCACTAACCCCTTGTCCTGAGCCCTTTCCTGCACACCACACCCCCTCCCACAGCCTGCACTCCCTTCTGCACCCCAACCCCCTGCCCCAGCCCTACATTCATGGCCCTGCATACAATTTCCCCACCCTGATGTGGCCCTCAGGCCAAAAAGTTTGTCTACTCCTGTATTAGATCCAGTTCTATATTGGCAAACCTAGTTTTAGATTTCAGTTTTAAAATCTAAGTAGCACCCTGGCAAATTGATAAATTGACCCTCCCCTCCCCACTTTCTTGGGATGTCCTCGTAGAACTAGGGAAGTGATATCAGCCCTCTGGCATTAGTGAGATCATTACTGGAACAATATCAAGTTGGTGTCCCAAATTTGAGAAGGATTTAGAAAAGAGCTAGACAGGTTTGAGCTCTGGAAAACCTACCTTATACTGAGACTAAAGCTGCTCCATCTGTTTAGCTTAACTTTCCATTTTCAGAAGTGACTTGATCAGAGTTTAAGGGTATGTCTACACTACGATATAAGGTCGAATTTATAGAAGTTGGTTTTTTAGAAATCAGTTTTATATATTCAAGTGTGTGTGTCCCCACAGAAAATGCTCTAAGTGCATTAAGTGCATTAACTCGGCGGAGTGCTTCCACAGTACCGAGGCTAGAGTAGACTTCCGGAGCGTTGCACTGTGGATAGCTATCCCACAGTTCCTGCAGTCTCTGCTGCCCATTGGAATTCTGGGTTGAGATCCCAATGCCTGATGGGGCTAAAACATTGTCGCGGGTGGTTCTGGGTACATATTGTCAGGCCCCCGTTCCCTCCCTCTGTGAAACCAAGGGCAGACAATCGTTTTGTGCCTTTTTTCCTGAGTTACCTGTGCAGATGCCATACCACGGCAAGCATGGAGCCCACTCAGGTAACTGTCACCGTATGTCTCCTGGGTGCTGGCAGATGTGGTATGGCATTGCTCTACAGTAGCAGCAACCCATTGCCTTCTGGCAGCAGACAGTACAGTATGACTGGTAGCTGTCCTCGTCAAGTGCCAAGGTGCTCCTGGTCACATCAGCTGGGAGCACCTGGGCAGACATGGGCGCAGGGACTAAATTTGGAGTGACTTGACCGGGTCATTCTCTTTAGTCCTGCAGTCAGTCCTATTGAACTGTCTTATGGTGAGCAGGCAGGCGCTACAGATTGCTAGCAGTCCTATTGCATTATCTTCTGCTGGGCAGGCAAGAGATGAGGATGGCTAGCAGTCCTACTGCACCATCTTCTGCTGAGCAGCCATAAGATGTGGATGGCATGCAGTCCTTCTGCACCGTCTGCTGCCAGCCAAAGATGTAAAAGATAGATGGAGTGGATCAAAACAAGAAATAGACCAGATTTTGTTTTGTATTCATTTGCCTCCTCCCCTGTCTAGGGGACTCATTCCTCTAGGTCACACTGCAGTCACTCACAGAGAAGGTGCAGTGAGGTAAATCTAGCCATGTATCAATCAGAGGCCAGACCAGCTTGTTCCAATAAGAACAATAACTTAGGTGCACCATTTCTTATTGGAACCCTCCATGAAGTCCTGCCTGAAATACTTCTTGATGTAAAACCACCCCCTTTGTTGATTTTAGCTCCCTGAAGCCAACCCTGTAAGCTGTGTCATCAGTTGCTCCTCCCTCCGTCAGAGCAACAGCAGAATCGTTCCATGCCTTTTTTCTGTGTGGATGCCATACCAAGGCAAGCATGGAGGCGGCTCAGCTCACTTTGGCAATTAGGAGCACATTAAACACCACATGCATTATCCAGCAGTATATACAGCACCAGAACCTGGCAAAGCGATACCAGGCGAGGTCAGCCTGGTCACGTGAGTGATCAGGACCTGGATACAGATTTCTCTGAAAGCATGGGCCCTGCCAATGCATGCATCATGGTGCTAATGGGGCAGGTTCATGCTGTGGAATGCTGATTCTGGGCTCGGGAAACAAGCACAGACTGGTGGGACCGCATAGTGGTGCAGGTCTGGGATGATTCCCAGTGGCTGCAAAACTTTTGCATGCATAAGGGCACTTTCATGGACCTTTGTGACTTGCTTTCCGCTGCCCTGAGGTGCATGAATACCAAGATGAGAGCAGCCCTCACAGTTGAGATGTGAGTGGCGATAGCCCTGTGGAAGCTTGCAACACCAGACAGCTACCGGTCAGTTGGGAATCAATTTGGAGTGGGCAAATCTACTGTTGGGGCTGCTGTGATGCAAGTAGCCCACGCAATCAAAGATCTGCTGATATCAAGGGTAGTGACCCTGGGAAATGTGCAGGTCATAACGGATAGCTTTGCTGCAATGGGATTCCCTAACTGGGGTGGGGCCATAGATGGAACCCATATCCCTGTTTTGGCACTGGAGCACCAAGCTGCTGAGTACATAAACCGCAAGGGGTACTTCTCAATAGTGCTGAAAGCTCTGGTGGATCACAAGGGACGTTTCACTAACATCAACGTGGGATGGCCAGGAAAGGTGCATGACGCTCGCATCTTCAGGAACTCTGGTCTGTTTCAAAAGCTGCAGGCAGGGACTTTATTCCCAGACCAGAAAATAACTGTTGGGGATGTTGAAATGCCTATATGTATCCTTGGGGACCCAGCCTACACCTTAATGCCATGGCTCATGAAGCCGTACATAGGCAGCCTGGACAGTAGTCAGGAGCTGTTCAACTACAGGTTGAGCAAGTGCAGAATGGTGGTAGAATGTGCATTTGGACATTTAAAGGCACGCTGGCGCAGTTTACTGACTCGCTTAGACCTCAGCAAAACGAATATTCCTACTGCTATTACTGCTTGCTGTGTGCTCCACAATATCTGTGAGAGTAAGGGGGAGATGTTTATGGCAGGGTGGGAAGTTGAGGCAAATCACCTGGCTGCTGGTTACGTGCAGCCAGACACCAGGGCACTTAGAAGAGCACAGGAGGGTGCAGTATGCATCAGAGAAGCTTTGAAAACCAGTTTCATGACTGGCCAGGCTACAGTGTGAAAGTTCTGTTTGTTTCTCCTTGATGAAACCCCCTGCCTCTTGGTTCACTCTACTTCCCTGTAAGCTAACCACCCTCCCCTCCTCTCTTTGATCACCGCTTGCAGAGGCAATAAAGACAGGTTTCAGAGTAACAGCCGTGTTAGTCTGTATTCGCAAAAAGAAAAGGAGTACTTGTGGCACCTTAGAGACTAACCAATTTATTTGAGCATGAGCTTCCGTGAGCTACAGCTCACTTCATCAGATGCATACCATGGAAACTGCAGCAGACATTACATACACACAGAGATCATGAAACAATACCTCCTCCCACCCCACTGTCCTGCTGGTAATAGCTTATCTAAAGTGATCATCAAGTTGGGCCACTTCCAGCACAAATCCAGGTTTTCTCACCCTCCACCCCCCCCCCCCCCCACACACACACAAACTCACTCTCCTGCTGGTAATAGCCCGTCCAAAGTGACAACTCTCTTCACAATGTGTATGATAATCAAGGTGGGCCATTTCCTGCACAAATCCAGGTTCTCTCACCCCCCTCAAAAACCACACACACAAACTCACTCTCCTGCTGGTAATAGCTTATCCAAAGTGACCACTCTCCCTACAATGTGCAAGTTTGTGTGGGTGGTTTTTGGAGGGGGGTGAGAAAACCTGGATTTGTGCTGGAAATGGCCCAACTTGATGATCACTTTAGATAAGCTATTACCAGCAGGACAGTGGGATGGGAGGAGGTATTGGTTCATGATCTCTGTGTGTATATAATGTCTGCTGCAGTTTCCACGGTATGCATCCGATGAAGTGAGCTGTAGCTCACGAAAGCTCACACTCAAATAAATTGGTTAGTCTCTAAGGTGCCACAAGTACTCCTTTTCTTCGAGAGGCAATAAAGTCATTGTTGCGTCACATTCATGCATTCTTTCTTCATTCATCACACAAAGAGGGGGATGACTACCAAGGTAGCCGAGGAGGGAAGGAAAATGCCACACAGCACTTTAAAAGTTACTACATTAAAATTTATTGAATGCCAGCCGCCTTTTTTTGGGGCAATCCTCTGTGGTGGAGTGGCTGGTTGGCCGGTAGCCCCCCCCCCACCGCGTTCTTGGGCCTCTGGGTGTGGAGGCTATGGAAATTGGTTACACAGGGGCTGTAGTGGCAGTCTGTGCTCCAGCTGTTGAGCTGCAGCAAAGGCCATACACTGGAGCATACTGGTTTGGTCCTCCAGCAGCCTCAGCCTTGAATCCTGCCTCCTTTCATCAAGCTGCTGCCACATTTGAGCTTCAGCCCTGTCTTCAGCCTGCCACTTACTCTCTTCAGCCGGCCACCTCTCCTCCCGGTCATTTTGTGCTTTCCTGCACTCTGACCTTATTTGCCTCCATGCATTCGTCTGTGCTCTGTCAGTGTGGGAGGACAGCATGAGCTCAGAGAACATTTCATCGCGAGTGTGTTTTTTTTTCTTTCTAAGCTTCACTAGCCTCTGGGAAGGAGAAGATCCTGTGATCATTGAAACACATGCAGCTGGTGGAGAAAAAAAAGGGACAGCGGTATTTAAAGAGACATTTTATAAAACAGTGGCTACACTCTTTCAGGGTAAACCTTGCTGTTAACATTACATACATAGCACATGTGCTTTCGTTACAAGGTCGCATTTTGCCTCCCCCCACCACATGGCTACCCCCTCAACCTTTCCCCCTCCCTTTGGCTAACAGCGGGGAACATTTCTGTTTAGCCACAGGCAAACAGCCCAGCAGGAACAGGCTCCTCTGAGTGTCCCCTGAAGAAAAGCACTCTATTTCAACCAGGTGACCATGAATTATATCTCACGCTCCTGAGGATAACACAGAGAGATAAAGAACGGATGTTGTTTGAACACCAGCAAACATACACTGCAATGCTTTGTTGTACAATGAGTCAGCCGCGAATGCCAGGGCAAAGTAATCCCTTCACATGCTTGCTTTTAAACCATGTACAGTATTTTAAAAGGTACACTCACCAGAGGTCCCTTCTCCGCCTGCCTGGTCCAGGAGGCAGCCTTGGGTGGGTTTGGGGGGTACTGGCTCCAGGTCCAGGGTGAGAAACAGTTCCTGGCTGTTGGGAAAACCGGTTTCTCCGCTTGCTTGCTGTGAGCTATCTACAACCTCATCATCATAGTCTTCGTCCCCAAAACCTGCTTCCGTATTGCCTCCATCTCCATTGAAGGAGTCAAACAACACGGCTGGGGTAGTGGTGGCTGAACCCCCTAAAATGGCATGCAGCTCATCATAGAAGCAGCATGTTTGGGGCTCTGACCCGGAGTGGCCGTTCGCCTCTCTGGTTTTCTGGTAGGCTTGCCTCAGCTCCTTAAGTTTCACGCGGCACTGCTTCGGGTCCCTGTTTTGGTCTCTGTCCTTCATGCTCTGGGAGATTTTGACAAAGGTTTTGGCATTTCGAAAACTGGAACGGAGTTCTGATAGCACGGATTCCTCTCCCCATACAGCGATCAGATCCCGTACCTCCCGTTCGGTCCATGCTGGAGCTCTTTTAAGATTCTGGGACTCTATCATGGTCACCTGTGCTGATGAGCTCTGCATGGTCACCTGCAGCTTGCCACGCTGGCCAAACAGGAAATGAGATTCAAAAGTTCGCGGTTCTTTTCCTGTCTACTTGGCCAGTGCATCTGAGTTGAGAGTGCTGTCTAGAGCGGTCACAATGGAGCACTCTGGGATAGCTCCCGGAGGCCAATACCGTCGAATTGTGTCCACAGTACCCCAAATTCGAGCCGACAAGGCCGATTTAAGCGCTAATCCACTTGTCACGGTGGAGTAAGGAAATCGATTTTAAGAACCCTTTAAGTCGAAATAAAGGGCTTCATCGTGTGGACGGGTGCAGGTTTACATCGATTTAATGCTGCTAAATTCGACCTAAGTACCAACAGGAGTTGATGAAAGGCATAACAAGATGTAAGGGCTGAAACTGAAGCTAGATTACACTAGAAAAGGGTGCACATTTTTTAAGAGAGGGTAAAAATGGAATAATTTATCTAAGGGCTAGTCTCCACTAGAAGTGCTACAGCAGTGCAAGACTGGTGAAGATGCTCTGTACTGACTGGAGGGAGGTGGTTTTATAATGCTGATGGGAGAGCTTTGCGAGAGCTGCTTCTGCTGACAGCACTGTCCACACCAGTTTTTAGGCTAGTGTAATACACATCACTTGTGGAGGTGGCTTATTCGCACTCCTAAGTGACAAATTATAATGACATAAGTGGTAGTGCATACAAGCCCTAAGAATGTGGTGAATTCTGCATCACTTAAACAAGATTGGATGTCTTTTTTTTTAGATTTTCTTGGTCAAATAGAATTTATGGGCTTGTTGTAGGAACCAGTAGGTGAAATTCTTACCTAAATTATGCAAATTAGACCTCAATAGTCCCTCTGGCCTCAGTTTTTTTTAATACCTAAACTTCATACAGTTGGGACATATTAATGTCCTTTGCTTGTCTCTCAAAAAGCTTCTTGCTACACCTATTTTTACCGTGCAGTTAATTTCCATGTTGCTTCATTTGTGTTTCTGAGGTGGTCCCTTACTCCATGAAACTCCTTTCTGGGGAGAGGACAAGATTAAGGAGTTTGCTTCTTCCTTTAACATCTCTCCCAGAAGGCCCAGCTTATACTGACTTCTGCTTTTTGCAAGGCACAGCTGTCTAATAGACTTTTTACTACCCTAAACAAGCATGGCTGTTAACTACTTTTTCCAGGCTGACTTCAGGCACTCTCTGGGCTATGTTTTTATTAATCCTGGTTTAGATGGGGGTACAAGAAACAGTATATAGTACCTCAAACTTAATCAAGAAATTAGAGTTGAGAATTTCTGGCAATCCTCCCAGACTTTGTAAACCATCTTGAAATCATGTAAGATGCTTTCTGTAATCATATAAATCAACATTTCTTATGGCAGTGAACACCAGGCTTATGAAAAATGAGTTGCTTAAAAAGAAAATACATTGAATTATTTCACATGGAAACTGGCCAGATCACTCATGTTGTAGAAAGGCCATTTAAAAGGTTTTTTACCACTGTACTCACTGTTTAATAGAATACCCCTTTACCCCCTCCCTCCAACAGATAGCCTTGGTATTAGCACTGAAAAAAGCACTGATATATTATTCCTCAGAAATATTTCTTGAAATACAAATGACAAATAAGATAAGCAACTTGGTTAGAAAGCGGTTACCTAGCCAACATCACTAAACTGATCATTTCTTTTTGAGAAGTCATTATCTGGCAGTTCTATCATGACACACTGTTCTAAAGATTGCAACATATTTTTATGAAATTCTGAAGTTTTACCCGTTGAGAATCCGATTAAAATCCTGATGGATGTGCCCTGACAGTAAGCTCTAGAATATGATTTAGTCTCTCTCCCATGTAAGAAAACTATACATACGTAGAAGAGCCAGGATTTGATAACAAGTTACAGCTTTTGGCTTTACAGTAGTTTCTAGGGGAAGATAAGAGACCTTAAGTTTGTTGTTTATCACTAAGGTGCCTATATAGCAAACTGCAATGATGTATCTCGTTTTTTGTAATCATAGGCAGCAAAACTCCTTTATGAATCCCGGGACCAATAACAGCAGCAAGTTGTCTGAGCTCTGACGGAAGAGACCAGCTCTATGAAAAACCGCTTCTCACTTTTTGCTAGTTACTTTGATCCATGGTAATTGGTATTATGAACCCCTCTACCCCAAATGTGGTTCATTATGTAAGCACTGGCAAATGCAATGTGAGTATTTTGGAACCATGAGTATTCACTTATCTAGTGTGCAATATGTATACAATTAATGCTTTAAACATAGCCTCATGTTTAAGACTTCATTATTTTGTTAAATCTTATTGGCACTTAATATGGAAAACGAAAGTATGACCTGCACTACAGCTAAAATGTATAGCACAATTTTTGTAGTACCAATTATGTATACTATATGTATTTAATTTGTTGGCTACAAACAGCAAACAAATGTATTTGTAAGTCTCTTCTACAGAGATCTCAGGTGTTTTTCTTATCCAAATGTTGAAGATCAATGTACAATGAAATCTGCCTTAGATACCCTTTTATAGAAATAATCATTTTGGGTTCTTATCATGTGATCAAACACTTAGATAAGTTTCACCAAATACCACAAACTGGGTTGTATGAACATGACCTCTTGGAGCCCGTATGTAGGAAAATACAAGCTTCCAGAAAATGATTTTGAAGTTTTGTATTCATTTTACTTGTTGTAATGACCTTTTGCTAATTAATCTGATTATTGTAACTAATGTTTGGACATACTGTATACAGTATTTTAAATGTACAAGTCTTATGGATTAGATGAATTCATACTTATTGAAAATAAGCAAAATGCTCAAGATAGCATTTACTTTAACTTGCTAAGCAACTTAAGCTAACTTTCAACCTTAAAGACTTCAATATTCTTGGTTTGAGTGGAGGAGAGAATAAAAGGCTATTTACAATACCCAAAAATGTCCTGTGCCTCCTGTCCAAATGGTACACTCTGTTCAAGCACTCTAGCATGAACTAGAAAATCTCATATATTCAGCTGTTCTAAGAAAACCAACTAGGAGTTTGCTGGCTGCACTTGGTAGTGAATGAAGTTCAAACATTCAGACTGTCCTTGAAGAATAGAAGCTAGCAGTTTAAGGTGAAAAATTGTTTTTAAGTGAGAAAGCCTACCTAGTCACAGAGCAACACCTCTTGGGCGTGTGCAGCACCTTCAGCCTTTTCTTCTTTGTATTGCCAAGCTAGCCTCTTAGTACTATGCACACCCAATTGTGACTAAATTATCCTCATTCAGTGTGGATTAGTTTTGCAGGTTAGGTGGACAAAGGTTACAGTACTTTGCCATTGCCTAACATTAGTTTAAAACAAACACTTCAAAATGCAGCCATGCCTTAGCAGTATTTTATTATACACTAATCCAGAGAACATGAAAATGTGCATCATAGGCTCTTGAAATTGTCACATTCATGTACCAAATGTTCTTTAATATCCTTTCACGTTTCATCACCACAATATATACAATTAATGTTAAATGGTGGTAAAAGCAAATTACAGCGCTGCATAAATGCTATATAAATTATACACAAGACTTGTACATGAGTTAAGCCAACTGGCCTACACTTTAATGGAAGAAAAAATGCAAAACACATGGCTACAACTTATGAGAAATTCAAAATATATTTCTGGTATATAAAACCATGTACAATTAACTCCAGTGAAGTGCTTTGCGCTTTTTTTTTTTTTTTTGCTTGAAACTACAATGTAGTGGAAAAGTTATTGCATAACTCACCCTGGCAATAGGTGTAGGGCTGCCAAGAACCACAGAAACTGTCCTTACCAAAATAGCAAATTATTGCCATTCTCAAATCCTTCTCGAACTCCTTGTTTCTCCTTCCTGTCATTGACTCTCAATATTAGTACAACTAGCTCTCCACTTTTTAGTCCTTCAGCTACTCAGGCAGACTTCAAGTTAGTGTACCTCTTAGCGTATCAGACGCTTACCCTTCTCAACTATTGCACTTTCATCCATGCAAACATACAAATCCTTTAATCTGACTGCAAATCCACTGTTATATGTTCTTTTGTTCCAAACAGACAAGTTCACAGGTTAGTGGGAGTGGGACCTGTAACTTAAATTAGTAGAGGTAAAACTCGTGTAATAAGCTGAATACCAAGAAAATGAACAAGTTGATTGTATACTTCTCAAAATCCCTACACTAAACACTAGTTTTGATTCTTTTAGCTTGTCATTTAAATGCAAACAAAATCTAGATCCTAGCATCTCTAAAGCTTCTGTTTGAGCTTTGTAAAGGGTATCTTTACACTGCAGCTGTGCTGCTGTAGCATGATGCTTCCTCCAGTGAGGGAAGGGGTTTTTCCATTGCTGTAGGTAAACTACCTCATGCAATAGCTGCATGTATGGTAGGGGTCAGGTCAATCTAACTGTCATACAGGATGTAAAATTGTTCACAGCCCTGAGCAATGTAGCTAGGTTGACTTAAGTCTTATGTGTAGAGCAGGCCTTAGACTAGGACTTAAGATATGTTAACTAATGTTCTATTTCTAAATCCTAGAATGTGTGTGTGTGTGTGTGTGTGTGTGTGTGTGTATATATAGAGCGCCTTGGTTACTGCTTATGCACTTAGCATGTGAAAGTCTTCTCTGTAGCACACAGTCAGTAATGAGTAAACAACATTCAATGGTGTCAAAATATATCCAAAATCTTGACACATGGGACAGTTATTGTAGGATTAGAACAGACTGGACAGCACATCTGCAATTTGGAAATGACATTTGTGAATATTTAACACAAACCTCCACCTGTGGACTCTTCTATAAGAATATTTTTGGTATTTAGAGTTGACAAAATACTGTAGACTGCAAGTACCTCTCCCAGTCAGTGATTGGTTACATGGAATTATCTTCATTTACAAACTGCAGATTTTTAAATCCTTGACTGCTGTCCACTAACAAGAGAGAGCACCATTTAAAAACAAAGATTATAATTTTATTTCTCCAGTTGAAATGTGATAGAAAAGGATGACTCCAGTGTGGGTTTAAGCTTCCAGTTACCAGCCACGTATTACACTGCCAAACAACTGAATTCAAGCAAGGGTTCGCTGCCGAGGCTTTATTCTTGGATATAGCTGCAAAACAAAATCAAAAGTAAATACCCAAGCTTTAGATGTGATAACTAGAAAATCAAGTCTATAATTAACATATAACCTGCTTACAGCCAAAAGGCTATTTCTGATTACACATGAATGGATTGTACAGCAAAGGGTAAGACGTCATTAACATGTTGTCCACTGGACATATTTAGTACATTTCTTTAGATTACAAAGTGACATGCAAGTCTGAACAATTCAAGAGGAAACTCAAACCTTTAACAGTCTCCTAACCTAATTAACTAATGCTATTAACTATTTTTATGTTCGTCCTTCAGCAGGTGGCAGTAAATAGGTATAACTTTCCATCATTTTATGCAGTCAAAGTGAAAGTTTACCAGTTGCATAATTCCAATCTGCATTTTAGCCACATCTACCTTCTTGGCAGGTAAATAGAACAAACTCCCACCAGGAGTGATCCATGCCACAAACTTGTTACATCCCAATTATTTAAATATCTTCGTGTGACCTACCCTGATATTTGGCACAACAGCCACCATACTATACTTAGGGAGACAGTTTGATCTCATGGAAAATACCACTATTTAATATGCTAAAGATCAATTAAAAAGTTATAACCTAAAAAAACTTAAGGCAGCCTAATGATTACTATTCTTTTTACTGTCCTGGGTTAAATTCCTAACTACAATCTGTCTTTCTTCTACAGCAATAATAATGCTCAGAGAAGGTGCACTCAAGCCCCGGGACAGAAGGATTGCTTTCTTTGCGTCACTCTGCAGCAATGATTTACCTAGATGTTGCATTGATAAGTTCTAGAGGAAGTTCCCTCTAATCTCCCACCTAAGGAAAAGTGTAACAATAGGTCAAGTTCAAGGGAGAAGGAAGGAAGGAAGAAGCTTAAAGTAACTTACCCCCAAAAGATTTTTAGGCACATAGCCTTCTTTATCATTGAGTCGAGCCCACCACCATTCTGTTTCATTATCATCCTTGCGTCTCAGGATAGTAATGGCATCTCCTTCATGGAATGACAACTCATCATTATTCTGGGCTTCATAATCCCACAGAGCATACACTACTCCTTTGTTCATGACTCCCAACTTCTCCTGTACTCCTGTTACCAAGAAACAAAAGGTAAACGAACATTACAGATGGTAGAGTACCTTGACTTTATCCACTTGGGATTTTGGGTCCTCCTCTCCAGTGGGAAATCCTGAGAGACTTTCATTCTGCTGCAATTTAAGATTCAGTGTTTCCATTATACTTTTTTTTTCCCCTCCCCCTCAGGAACTTAACTGAAGATTAAAACCTGATATGGCATAAAACTTGTCATAGAAGTTGGGAATATGTTTTCATTGCACGGTGTATTTGAAAATTAGTTGCCCTTACTTTAGGTGAAAATTAGGGCTCTCAAGTGATTTTAAAAAATTGTAATTAATCATGCAATTAACAAATTAATCACAATTAATCATGCTGTTAATAATAGAATACCATTTAAATATTTTTGTATGTTGTCTACATATTCAAATATATTGATTTTAATTACAACACAGAATACAAAGTGTACAGTGCTCACTTTATATTTTATTACAAATATTTGCACTGTAAAAAATAGTATTTTTCAATTCACCTAATACAAGTACCTTAGTGCAATCTCTTTATCATGAAAGTTGAACTTACAAATGTAGAATTACGTACAAAAAAATAACTGCATTCAAAAATAAAACAATGTAAAACTTTAGAGCCTACAAGTCCACTCAGTCCTCCTTCAGCCAGTTGCTTAGACAAAAGTTTGGTTACAATTTGCAGGAGATAATGCTGCCCGCTTCTTGTTCACATCACCTGAAAGTGAGAACAGGCATTCGCATGGCACTGTTGTAGCTGGCGTCACAAGATATTTACGTGCCAGATGCGCTAAAGAGTCATATGTCCCTCCATGCTTCAACCACTATTCCAGAGGACACATGCTGATGATGGGTTCTGCTTGATAGCGATCCCAAGCAGAGCAGACAGACATGTTCATTTTCATCATCCTAGACAGATGCCACCAGCAGAAGGTTGATTCTCTTTTTTGATGGGTCAGGTTCTGTAGTTTCCACATCTGAGTGTTGCTCTTTTAAGACTTCTGAAAGCATGTGCCACACTTCATCCCTCTCAGATTTTGGAAGGCACTTCAGATTCCTAAACCTTGGGTTGAGTGCTGTAGCTATTTTTAGAAATCTCACATTGGTACCTTCTTCACATTTTGTCAAATCTGCTGTAAAAGTGTTCTTAAAATAAACATGTGCTGGTCATCATCCGAGACTGCTATAATATGAAATATATGGCAGAATGCTGGTAAAACAGAACAGGAGACCTACAATTCTCCCCCAAGGAGTTCAGTCACAAGTTTAATTAACACATTATTCTTTTTACAAGCATCATCAGCATGGAAACCTATCCTCTGGAATGGTGGCTGAAGCATGAAGGGGCATAGAAATGTTTAGCATATCTGGCATGTAAAATACCTTGCAACGCTGGCTACAAAAGTGCCATGCAAATGCCTGTTCTCACTTTCACGTGACACTGTAAAAAGAAGCAGGCAGCAGTATCTCCCCTAAATGTAAACAAACTTGTTTGTCTTAGCAACTGGCTGAACAAGAAATAGGACTGAGTGGATTTATAGGCTCTAAAGTTTTATATTTTGTTTTTGAGTGCAATTATGTAACAAAAAAAAATCTACATTTGTAAGTTACACTTTCATGATAAAGAGATTGCACTACACTACTTGTACGAGGTGAATTGAAAAATACTCTACAAATATTTGCACTGTAAAAATGATAGTCAAAATATATAAATATATAAATAAATATATATAATATAAAGTGAGCACTGTACACTTTATTCTGTGTTGCAATAGAAATCAATATATTTGAAAATAGAAAAGCATCCAAAATTATTTAATAAATTTCAACTGGTATTAACAGTCTGATTAATCATGATTAATTTTTTTAATCACGATTAATTTGAGTGAATAGCCGGAGTTAACTTCAATTAATCGACAGCCCTAGTCTCATACATATACTAGTCTCATACACATTCTCTAGCACAACAGGTTTAGAGTTCTTCTTGCTCAGCCTAGTTATTGCAGCATTTGCTGTATATCTCATCACACTGCAAATCTGCCTTAAGGGGTATATTAAAACCCTAATGAAGTCTTTATACTCTCTTTGGTGTAAGTTAGAATCTTAATTTTATTTAATTGCTGCTTCTGGAAAGATGCTTCTCTTGTGATATATGCACTGAACTTAAAAGCTATAAGTCATCTGTCTCATTAATTCAGTGAACAAAACATGAATAATTACTCATAATAAGGAATGCAAGTAAGTTTAGATCTTCAGCCTCCTGGTGTGGTCTGCTAGAAGTTTGGGATATCCTTACAAAATTCCATGTGAAATTTACATGGCAACACCCTTCTAACTCCAAAACCCTATCATCATCAGAACCCTTTCCTAGAAAGGAAGGAAGAGATGTTTAAAAATCATGCACAATGCCACAGTGAGCTGACTTGAAGAGGGAGGGATGACATGGCCAAAGAAACGGCCAAGAAAATATTCTGGCAGTATTCTGAATGGACGAGAGTGGGGGCAAGGGCAATGCTAATTTCAAAGACCTATGTAGAGGATACAGAACTTAGACTAGCAACTTGGCAGTCAGAACAGAGAAGAAAGGTTGAATTTCAGAGAAGTGATAAAGGTCTGTAAAGGGAATTATCAAGCATATACACTTGGCAACCTACCGTACAAGAACTGGGAACACTGAATATAACCCTCCTCCATCTCCTCACACTTGTCCGCAGCAGTTTCTATATCACTTATAGTTGAAGCAAAAATTGCTGCTCCGGATTCTACAAGTAGTTTACAGAGATGAACACTATTGCAAGAAGCTGCACAATGCAAAGGCGTCCTGAAACAAAGCCAACATTTAGACATCAAAACAGGCCAGGAATCCTACAAATCCAACCTGGAACAAAGGGTTCAGTCATCCTTTAGAAGTTACTTTTGAAAGAAAATTAACTTTTATGTGGAGAATGTTTGTGGCACAAGTAAAAACGTAAATAAATAACCTACCTAAAATTCTGACCGCACTGAAGCCAAATGGGGCAAACAGATTTTAATGAGAAGGGTAAGTTTTCATGACATTTTGCAAGGCTGCAGTACGTTAGTTTTAAAGGGCAGAGGGCAAGGCAAGAAGGGTGAGAAATAGCTCAGCAAGGCCAGCTCTCTAAATTCCTCACATACCACTACAGAAGTGCTGCAGGACAAGGAAATGTTACTCACCATGTAGTAACTGGAGTTCTCCGAGGTGGGTTCTCCCAATGTGTCATGCACTTCAGGTTTGCATGTGCACTTCATGTTCCCAGGACCAAAGATTTTTCCCTAGCAGTGTCCATTTGCTCTATGCATGCACTCATGCTCTGCCGTGAAGCTATAAAGGGGGCTGCCAGGCTGCCACCGTTTTAGCTCCTTCTCTACCGCTAGGCCCCACTTAGGGAAATTGAGGTAGTGGGGAAGGAGGTGGGTAGTAGACATAAAGACACTTGTCCCTATGTGTCATGCCCCACTTCAGGTGATTCAGAAGCAGTCTCTCTAGGAGGTGGGTACCCACAGTTCAATGTGTCAACAGAATGCAAAACTGCTCTACGCAGGGAGGCATCCGAAGCAGCTGCTTGTACCAGTGCATAATGTCTTGCAAAGGTATGCACAGAACCCCATGTTGCTGCTTTGCAGGTGTCAATAATAGATACACCCTTGAGGGAGGCTACTGAGGCTGCTTGGACTCTTGTTGAATGTGCTCTCACACTCCTCTCAAGAGGGACATTATTCAGCTCGTAGCAAAGTATGATGCATCCTGAGATCTATTTTGACAGCTTCTGGGTAGAAGTGGCCTCTCCTTTCATCCTTCCCACAAATGATACAAAATGTCTAGGATATTTCCTAAATGACTTCATCTTCTGTAGGTAAAAGGTAAGGGTCCCATGCACATCCAAGAAGTGCCACATTACCTCTTCCCTATTGGTGTGTAGTTTATAGCAGAACACAGGAAATGGATGTTTTGGTTAATGTGAGAGTCTGACACTATCTTAAGGATGCACTTCAGATGCAGTCTCAGGAATACCTTATTCTTGTGGGAAACTACTGGAGGGGGACAGAGGAGGTCTGCCATGACTGCTCCTAACTCCCCATCTCTTTTGGCCAGTGACTGCGACTAAAAATGCTACCTTCGTTGAGAATTGCAGTAAAGAGTAGGGTACCAGAAGCTCAAACAGTGCTTTTGTCAGAGTTGCTAAAACCAGGTTCAGGTCCCAGACTGGTGTAGGTTTTGCCATGGGAGGGAAAAATAACCTAACTTTTCAGGAATCAAGATGTGACTGGGTGTGAAAACACAGAGTAAGTGTCCACTTGCCTGTCTCTACCTACTATGTTTGGTGGCTCCTGACACTAGTTGAGAGTTGGGAGGCAGATGACAGAATTGGTATTCCAACCCTTTCACAGGTACAGAATACATCTTTTCAGCCTGCTTATCTAGTGGTGGAATTGTGGTAGGTATCTGCCGAAAGTGTCTTTGTAGGTTTGGTGATGGCTTTGGTGAGCACCATTCCACTCTGTCCTCAGCCATGCAGAATGTCTAGCAGTGCATAGAATGTGTAATGCCTCTGCCACCAGTTTAACGAAGTCGTGGAAGACCTTAGAATCATCAGGGTATGGCAGGGAGGCAGGAATCACTGCTTCGTTGGGAGACAAGGACAACAAGATCAGCAGCATGATGGCATCTTGTTCCTGTTGGGCCTCTCCTCCAGATTGTTGTTGTGACTTCTGAGGCTGAGGGTGCTCTTCCTCTACCCTGAGAGCCAGACATCTTTGCAAAAAGAAAAGGAGGACTTGTGGCACCTTAGAGACCAACAAATTTATTTGAGCATAAGCTTTCATGAGCTACAGCTCATTTCATCGGATGCTTGCAGCGGAAAATACAGTGGGGAGATTTTATATACAGAGAGAACATGAAACAATGGGTGTTACCATACGCACTGTAAAGAGAGTGATCAGGTAAGGTGAGCTATTACCAGCAGGAGAGAAAAAAAAACCTTTTGTAGTGATAATCAAGGTGGGCCATTTCCAGCAGTTAACAAGAAAGTGTTAGGAACGCGGGGGGGGGAGGAGGAGGAGGAATAAACATGGGGAAATAGTTTTAATTTGTGTAATGACACATCCACTCCCAGTCTTTATTCAAGCCTAATTTAATAGTGTCCAGTTTGCAAATTAATTCCAATTCAGCAGTCTCTCGTTAAGAGTTGGTTTTTGAAGTTTTTTTATTGAAGAACTGCGACTTTTAGGTCTGTAATCGAGTAACCAGAGAGACTGAAGTGTTCTCCGACTGATTTTTGAATATTATAATTTTTGACGTCTGATTTGTGTCCATTTATTTTTACTTGGAGACTGTCCGGTTTGGCCAATGTACATTGCTGGCACATGATGGCATATATCCTCTGTCCCATAACATGGGTATGTCAGGTGATCGTGACCTCATATCTCCTCGGAGCAAAGCCCCAGGGTGACAGATACCAATATGTATAGGGAGTGTTCTTAATTGCACAGGAGTACTGAGAAACTCTGGACAATACAGATACCCTCTGAGCTCAACCCCTGCTAGACACCCTCTGGGAAGTAATCCAGGATGGGTATCCACTATATTCTTCTGACTCCAATCCCAAATTCAGCAGGAGAGCTCTTGGTCCTAGAGAAGGCAGTGATGGCCTCCCTCTACGATACTGGCAATGGGATAGCTTGACTGCAGAGATATCTGTACTGAATGATATCTTGGTACTGGACATGGGACTCCAGAGAGTATCACAGTGACTCTAGTTCCATAAATACAATTAAGTCACCCACTGCTGAGAAACGGGCTGGAGCGGAGAGAGTAGTTTCTGTAATTCAGCCCATTGGTGCAGAAGAAGCCAGAGCTGGCAGTGCGGATGCAGCAGCTGTTGATGGTGCCAAAGTACCACTCTTGGTTCTGGAATGTGGTGTGGCCTTACCTTCTGATGAAGTCCCAGTATCAGATGGCCCCACTCTGAAGCACGAGGTGTCTCCTGACTTGGTGCAGGACGGAGACTTTTGCCTCTTCTTAGAGAACTTGGATGTGGAAGGACAAGAGGGAAGATTATGGGAGACTTTTTGTCTCCCTTCCATTTGCCTTCACTCTCCTCACCCGAATTTGTCGGAGCTGGTGGGCGGTGCCTTGGAACCAGCCAGAGCCACTACAAGGAATGTTCCTACCATCCTTAAGACATTTGGGAGTGGGATCTCCCCAGTCAGAGCCTGTGACCGCTCTCATAGACCTCTCCATGAGGAATCTTTTAGGTTAGAACTCCCTTGACTGTTTTGTCATCCTTGGAAATGACCTGCAGATACCGCACCTAGAAGGGACACAGGTTTTCCCAGGCAGTCCAAGCAAGTGTTGTGATAATATGTAACCAGAAATTACTTCTGGCAGTCTATGCAATTTTTGAAGCCAGGGATCCTTGGCCTACTCTCCACACTGCCGTTGGAAGAACTAGAGGGTGGTAAGAGTAGGTGAGTGAGTGTGTGTAAATAGGAATTATGATGTGTGGTACAGGAATCACATTGCTCCACATGCCATGGGTGGGATTCCCAAAGTTTAGGAAATCAAACCCCAAAAAGCTGTACTGATTAAAACAACTAAGACTAATTTTTAAAAATCATCTACAGGGAAAGCTGAAGTAGTCAGCACATACACTAAAACTTCATCCTAAACCATGAGCAGTAAGAAGGAACTAATATGGTGATGGTCTGGCAGCTCAGGGTGAGCATGAGGAGAATGGGGGCTCATGTGAGGACCAAACAGACACTGGGGAAAAATCTTCAGTCTTAGGCAGATGGAGCACATGCACAAACCTGAAATGGATTACACATAGGGACAAACACTCGAACAATGGACTATATATTATATTCCTGGGTGAATTCTGTGCAGAAATTAACGTTGTGCACACAGAATTCCCTTTCCCACACAGAAATGGGCTGCAGTACTGCTAGCCAGCATTAGGAGCCGCTGGACTCAGCAGAGCCCAGCTTGCTCGTAGAAGACACTGCTGGGGGAGGGAGAAGGAGCTAGAGGGTTCCTGGCAGCTGCAGTTCCCAGTATGCCCTGAGGGAAGGAGAGGGTGGTGCACAGGAAACGCTTGCTCAGTCCCAGGCTTGCACAGAATCAGGCTGTTTCTCCCTCTGGATTCCTGATCTTGGGGGACAGGGGGACGGGTGTCTGGGCAAGAGGGCAGGCCCAGTGGTGAGCTGGAGCCGGTTCGCACCGGTTCGCTGGAACCAGTTAAATTTAGAAGCCCTTTTAGAACCGGTTGTTCCGCAAGGCAACCGGCCAAACGTGGCACCTTAGGCGCCAACTCCATGGGTGCTCTGGGGCTGGAGCATCCACAGGGAAAATTTGGTGGGTGTCCGGCCCGCACCCAGCTCACCTCCACTCCGCCTTCTCCCCTGAACGCCCTGCTCTGCTTCTCCACCCCGCCCCCCCGGCTTCCCGCAGGAGGCAGAGCAGAGGTGAGCTGGGGGGAGGAGGGGGGACGGGACACGAGGAGGGCCGTCCATGCCAGAACAGGTAACCTGGGGTGGAGGGGGAGCAGCAGAACCACTCCCCACTCCACCTCACCTCCACTCCGCCACCCTGGGCCTGAGTGCGAAGCCGCCGCTTGCTTCTCAGCCCTCCCAGGCTTCCTGCGCGAACAGTTGATTCGCAGGACGCCGGCAGCGGGGGAGCGGAGAAGCAGAGCAGGGCAGCGTGTTCAGGGGAGGAGGCAGAGCAGAGCTGGGCTGGGAACTGCCAGTGGGTGCTCCGCACCCACCAAATTTTCCCCCTGAGTGCTCCAGCCTAAGGCGCCACTTTTGATGTGATCAGTGGGGGGGGGGGGCAGCCGCTCCCCCTGCTCCCTGCTAGCTACATTACCCTACCCCAGGAGCCAGAGGGACCTGCCGGATGCTTCCCAGGAGCCATCCCAGGTAAGCACCGCCAGGACTCCCCACCTCACCCCCCAGCAGGTCCCTCTAGCTCTTAGAGGCAGGGTGGGGCGGTGGGGCACCCACTACGGGGTGGATGGGGCACCCACTACGGTGGCCCACGAGACCCTCCTGCCCGGTTCCGGGGGCAGTCAGGGGATAGGGGAGGGAGGTGGATGGGGCAGGGGCCCTGGGGCGGGAGGCATCAAGGAACACAGGGGGTTGGATGGGGGCAGGAGTGGGCCACGACCCCCTTGCAGGGTGACGAGGGAACTGGTTAAGATTTTGGCAGCTCATCACTGGGCAGGCCCCACAGCTGGGCTTGCGGGGGGTTTGGGAGGTTCTGCAGGTATCTGGGCCGGGGAGGCCCCATGGCTGGGATGATGGGATGTGGGTATCTGGGCTGGGGGGGGGCCCTGCAGTTGGGCTCTGGGGATGAGGGGGTTTGGGTGTATTGGCTGTGGGGAGTACAGGTGGGCCCTGCAGGGGAGGGGTTGTGGGTGTTTGGGGATGGTGGGGAAGGGGACAGAGAAATAGGAACTGGGTTGTCATAGGGGTTTCTTTAACTCTCTACTCCTGGGGGAATTTTTGTGCGTGTCTGTATTTGTTACAGACATACTTGTTGACAGGTATTTTTAAATAAATTACCAAAATAATTGAAACTGGCATGATTATGTAGTGTTTCTTGACAAATAAAATTTGCAGAATTTTGCAGATTTTAAAATATTGTGTGCCGAATTTTTAATTTTGGGGCATAGAATGTCCCCATGAGTAATATTAGGATCAACTTTTTAAAAAGCTTTCCTTTTTAAAATCAATGGAAAGTTTTAAAAAAATTGAGGACACAAAAAAGACCTTATAGAAAAATATATATATATTCATGTATTTTTTAATAAAGTAGTTCATTACTAATACTGCGAAATTATAACAATCCACGGACAAAGGTTCCAAGAAGGTAAACCCACTTTTAGATAAAAATGGGGAAGGCTGTGTATTTCAAGTCAAAATTATTAAACATATGGGACACAAATTAGAACTATACAGTTAAATATAAACAATACACAATAGCATTTACTTATTATTTGGAAGAGTTTGTACATTACACTTAGGTGAACGTTTAGTAAAGTCATGCATTTCAATACCTCAATCATTAAATCTATATCTACACTAGAGACCTTACAGTGATACAGCTCTACTGATGTAGCCACACCACTGTAAGATCATGCTGCTCCATGCCAACAGGAGAGAACTCTCCTGTCAACATAATTAAAGCATCCCCAATGAGTGGCAGTAGCTATGTCGGCAGCAGAGTCTCCTGCCGACATAGTATTATCCACACTGGCGCTTCTGTCGGTGTAACTTAGATCAGTTGGGATGTGTGTGTGTTTTTTTTCATATTCCTGAGCGACATAAGGTTTACTGACAAAAGTGCTAGTGTAGACATACCCTTAGAGTTTACAAAAAACTCTATAGATTTACCAAAGAGTCATTTAGTAAATATATAATAATCTGATCCCTAGATAGCTCTCCACTAAATTTCATTATTTCAAAACTGACTGAATTGGGACTTTGAAGTTAAAAGTGCTAGCACACTTACCATCCATCACTGTCTGCTGCATTCACATTAACACCAAAATCAAGCAGGAACTTTACAATGTGGTGATGACCAGCACACACTGCATTATGCAAAGGGGTAATTCCTTCATCATTGGGTTTGCTGGGATCATCAACCTATGCGAAAAAATTGAAATACTTAAGCCCAAATCATTTCCTTCACTGAAAAAACGTGGAAGAGACAGACTACATTTAGAAAAGTTCACCTCATAAATGATCCTCTGTACCAGATCAAATTCTCCCTCCAAAGAAGCATCAAGCAGGAGAGCTAAAGGGTTGAACTTTACCCTCAAACCGTGACCAGTTCGTTCAGAGTTAGGTTTCTTCAGGTTGGTACGTTTAGTCTGAGTGAAAGAAAAAGTAGATGTCATTCCAAGTTGCATAAATAGCATAAAATATTCAGCTTGTTTTAACCAAACAAGCATTACTGTGCCCCCAAAGTGCTGATTAAGATTTGTCAGCATTTCCATTATAAAACCACAGTAGCAGATATGAAGCCCTGAAAATACTAATCTTATCATGTGGAAATCTGACAGTCATTCCAACACAACAATAAATTACTGTTTAAAAAAATGGTTAGAAGGTACAGTAGGTTAATTCTTAGTTCATCCCACATTTCTGAATATAATAGTTTTAAATCTCATCTGACATCACAAATGAAAGCAAGTCTGGTGGGCTCATCCTAGTCTCTAGCAAGACTTTGGTCTCATTACAAATTAAATGATTCAGCATGACTGGCAGTCTCTGCTCGGGAAAATCTCAGGTTTGAGCTAGCAGGAGTGTTCATTACAGGTTAGGACTGAGATGCATTAATTTGCTACGCTGTTTGCGGTGAGGAAGGAAAGCTTGCACAGCACTAGACTATTTTGTGTGTTTTTCTAGCCAGTAGTTCCAGAAGAAACATGTTCACAAAAACTGAACCATTTTAAAATTTGTTTTGTTAAACAGCATTTTACACCACTCATGCATTTTTCCCTGGCTCCAGCAAAATGTTTTAGCAATTTATGCTTTATGTGGACTACAGGCTGAAGGATTTTGAAATGTGTGTTTTAAATTTCCGTTATACTTAAGTTTGGGGAAAAAAGATTATCTCCCCCTTCTCCCCAAAATCACTTTCACCTGTTCCCATAGGGGATACATGCAAGGCCGTGTGTACTCCGTGGCCAAGCTGGACCTAAATTCTTCAGCAAGGTCCTTGGATTCTATGACAGCTTTAGATAAATGAAAAAGTAGATGTGCTCACTGTATTCAATATGAAAGTGAAAATACAGTCATTGTAGCGGAGTAATATTTTTATATTAAATCCAATTTATTTTATGCTGTCCCCACATTTTCAATTCTCTACATAGTGCAGATTTTGACAAGACAAATAGTGTTGTAGACGTGCCAAGCTGAAACTGGAGGTTTTGGCAGCTGGAAGGGGGGCAGTTGGGGGCCGTGGCACCTGGGGAAACATGGAGGGTAATTTGGATTGTGGGATAAGCACATTAGATGGATGTTTCTGCTAAAATAAATCAGCAATGTTAACATTTATGTTGTCATTTTTAGGGTGTCGAGGTAATTTCCCATTGAGGGGAATATGGGTAGTTCACACCACCCAGAGCTGTTTTTTCAGACTGCCTGCAGAACTAGAAAAGCATCAGCGCAGCAGTTTCTACTCAGGTTCATGTTTACAGTTATCTTTGCAACCCTGAGGTCTGAAAGCATTTTTTAAATTTAAGTCTGATTCTGGAATTCAGTTCTTGGCAAGGGGTAATTTCAGATAAAGTTCTTCAGAAAGATGATACACAGGACCCTGAACATGCAGGATCATCTACAAAGTATGTGCATCATTTCCTTACTATCTAGCCAGAGTTGCATATGAAGTAATATTAGTACAGAAACAGCATTTTTGTCAACCTATCCATAGGAATCTTCCATGGTGCTATGTTCATTTTCCCTTTATTCCTTTGATACCATAAACCTTAGGCTATTTAGATTATTTAGCATAATCCCATTGTCTTCCAGTCACTGCAGGAATAATTGACTGTATAGCAACTTCCAAAGGCCAAGAGTAATACGCAATATAACTGTATTTCTGCCATCACTTACTGGAGGAAGTGGAGGAGGAACAGCTGGTGGCACAGGAACTTCATCTTCTATTGGGGAGCTGACCTCAGGTATGGGACTGGGTGACTGTTCAGTGGAAGGGACTACAGCAGGATTGTTATTATTGTCTTCAGTTGTCTCAGAGGTTTGGTTAGTGGTTTCAGTGCTAATCAGTTCCTCAGTGGCAGGAGAAGGTAATTCATTATCATTGGCATCTGATGAAGGAGGAGGTTCATCAGGAAGAGCAACCGTGGGTTGCACAGAAATAGGTTCTTCAACATTGCCATTGGTGCTAGTGTTTCCATTATCAACATCTGCTAAGTTGCCTATAAAGTCCTGTGGGTTGCTTGGTTGATAAAAAGGAGCACTTTCTATTCCTCCAGCAAGTGTATTAAAGCGCTGATATAACAGCTTCTGTATATTTGGTCCACTGGGCCCTTCAGGTTCAGTGATAGAGCTACGCTTCTTTAATGGCCTAGGAGCATTGGCTAATTTTCTTCTAAGAGCTTCAAGATCAGCATCACTTTGATATCGTAGGGGTGAATGCACAATAGGTGTAAGCTTAGTAGGACTGAGAGGGCGAGGAATGTTTTCCACATTGCTATTTTCACCTGATGGTGGAATGTTTTCCAGCTCTTGATCTTTTTCAGTGAACTCAATCTGAGGCTGAGATTGTGGCTGTGATGTGTGGGCGGGCAAAGATCCATGAAGGAATGGTAAAGGTGATGGAGAAGTTGAACCAGACTGTAGAACAGGTTTTCCATAAACTGAAGAAGAGAAAA
Organism: Lepidochelys olivacea; assembly: GCF_965140295.1. Taxonomy (NCBI): domain Eukaryota; kingdom Metazoa; phylum Chordata; order Testudines; family Cheloniidae; genus Lepidochelys; species Lepidochelys olivacea. The sequence goes on from NC_140416.1 coordinate 109,621,573, forward strand.
TGAAAGTGAGGGACTGTTCTGAATTTATATCAAAAAGGTCATGCAATAAGCTGCTGGATGCGCATGCTGCTGTTTGTTCATAAATCAATATAGAAGAAAAATATGTCAATAGCTAGGTTATGTCATAACCTATCACCCAGTTGGCTGATCAAACTAGGATATCAATACTCATCTGTTAGCGATGGAGATACTTCTGATAGTTATAAACTATTCATTGACAAATGGTAAGAGAAGGATTGTTGTAAAGAAAACCCTGCCAGAGACTATTTTTTTAATCAATCTCTGTAAAAGTATCTGGAATACAATGTATTACATCTAATATAATCCATATTGTTCCAATAGTTAGTTAGTATGTTTTAAAATAAAGATGTCTCACAGCACATGCCTATTTGCCACCTCAAAAACTACAAATGGGGTTAAATTAAATTGTGGTGCCATACTGTTTGAATAAGAAAAAGCAAAATCCTCCTCCTTTCCTCTAAATTTAGACAAGCTATTCAAACAAAATAATGCTTTTAAGGTAACTGTATTTACATTAATCTCAATTAAATTATTATTTATTACAAACAGATCAAAAAGCAAGTCTACTGAGTAGGTCTGAGGTAATAGTAGCCTATTTCAAAGGGAAAGGCAATAAATATATATATTCTACCTGCTTTTACTGATTTATTTAGGGTATTGTATACAGCCTGTTGATAGTTCTTTGGTGGTGTTGCTTGCTGAAGATACATTGAGTAGATGGAACTGGAGTTCACTGTTTGAGGTCCTTTTCTTGGAGACTGAGGCCTTGATCCTTTATCAGCTAGAAAAGGCCTGATAGCCACAGTTAAAGGGAGCTCAGGCCTGCCATCTCCGCCAGGAAATAAGGAGGGACCAGAAGGTTGATAAGAAGGGCTAGGAGGTACAGAAATTCTCTGTTGTATCTGTTGTGAGGAACTAGGCTGATGTATATTGCTCGATGGTGGTAATGGAATAGGTCTTTGCCGATTTGTTATACTGGAGCCAGGTCTTGGTAGGCTGCCATCCTTCCGCCTTTCCAGTGAATTTGTAGAACCTGTTCCTAAAGGAACAGAGCTTGGATAGGTTCCATAGTTTTGAGGCAACTGCTTACTTACACCAGGGATAGTAGGTGGCACTTTCCCCATATCAAGGCCCTAAATAAGAACAATACAAGTATTGTATGAAAAACTGGGCAGACTGCACCATCTCACAAATAAAATAAAAATAACCACGAGCAAAAACATGCACATCTTAACTAGTCAGATTCATAGTCCTGAAGGACAAGGAATAAATTATATGTATTTACATATATACACACAATTATAAAGCATGTTTTATAAAATTGTATTAGACATTATGCTTTCAAGAGAATTTTCCACAGAAGACTCAAAGATCAAGAGAACCAATATGTATCAGAGAGCGAAAGAGTATGCACACATCTTACAAGCCCATTGTAAGATATCTCCAATTGCAATATGTAAATATGAATCAAAACAATATTTGCATCATCAAGGGCTCAATTTTCAAACTTAAGCGCATATCTTTAGGCACCTAAGTTTGCAAGTTTGACCCCAAAATCCATTTGGTAATAAAGTGCAGTAAATCTACATGGCACTTCAAGAAAAGAAATTAAGACAAGGTTGTCACTTGTCAGAGCTTACAGTCTAAGAAAAATACAAACCACTGGGCAATGGTGCAAACACCAGAGGACACAAAAAAGACAACACTGGCAGGCTCAGTGTATGATGGATTTGAAGATTTTTTTAAAAAGGATTTTGAAGGAAAAGAAGAGGGAGGGTGATTAGTGGAAAAATGGGAAGTTATGCCAAGCAGCAGCAAGTGGCAACATGAAAGGTGTGAAACTGAGAAGGGAGGAGACAAAACATGTAAAGGGAGAGAATTAGGAGTAGGAAAGGGCTTGAGGGGGAGAGTCGGAAAAAGTGAAAGCAGAGATGTACATGAATGACAATACACAGGACCCTGAAGGTGAGGGACAGGAGTTGAAACTTGATGTGATAAGAGACAGGAAGACCGTGAAAGAATTTGAAGAAGGGAGATGAAGAGGATTTTATTAGCGGCATTTTTGATAAATGGAAGGGAAAAATTGAGATGAGCAGAGACCTGAGGCAAACCCTGCTAGAGAGGCCAAAGCCATAGTCAAAAGTTTTAGCAAAAAAGATTTATAAAAATACTACACAATTTTGGTAGACATTATGAGTTTAGTGGTTTTTATATGCTGCAAAACAAAAGAGCACCACATACGAAACCCACCAGCTTATCAGTACTTCCTAATACTGAAGATGGCAAAGGTTGACTGGATACAGTTCCTTGTTTTAAAGCAGTATCCATGCTTGATTCCTTCCAGTCTGCATTGGAGATTTGAGGTGGTTTTACCACAGGGGTTGAACTCTGTTTAAGCGTTGGCCAGTTTCCATCATTAGCTTGAAATAGAGGGAAAATGTGATATTTATGGTTACCAATGTCGATCACTGTAAACAAACAAAACATTTGAAGTGGAATCCATTATTCAGATTAGTTTAATCACAATGGGATTAATATGATGCCAAAAATCAGATAAGCTCTCATTAATGTTAGTGTCTGATCCAGAAGAGCAGAATAAAAGCTTAACAACCAGGAACAACAAGCTATTCGTTACCCTTTGACATGCAAATTAATTGTATTAAAATCAGCTCTAATGACAGATAGTGAATATTTGGGTACTAACTGCAATTTCAGTTATATTCCAAAATTAAACTTTTTTTAAAAAAAGTTCATCTATACATAGAAATATGCCATTAGCATTCAATATTTGATAATTTTTGGTGAACTACCAGGATACAAGGCTAAATTCTGCAACGTATCAATTATACCAATGTATATCATGAGTAACTGCATTACTTCAGTGGAGTTTTTCCAAATTTGCACCTGTAGAACTGAACACAATTTGGCCCAGAGTCATTGATATGCAGTCAGTTGTAAGTCAAGACCTGTTGTAGCTACATTAATTCCAGAAAACAAAAATCTCCCAAAGTGTACATTAATGTCTCTCCTCTTCCCACTACCTTCAGTAATTGTAATAGTGTCTCCCTGTTAAAGATTTAATTTTTCAGAAATTCATCTTAAATCAGTTGAAAATTTCAAGCCACAGGCATATTTATTCATTGCATGCAAAAATATTATGCACAATTGCATGTAAATTGAAGTAGCTAGAACTTGACTGAGTCCTTAATGCTTTAGTGTACAATTTTAGTAACTGGAGGAAACAATTCACTTTCTATTTTCCCAACTAGGATAAAAGTTTTAAAACTATCTGAAAGTTAGACCTATGCTGTTACACTGTAAAACAGTTTTGAATTAGTGCTTTGTTCTCCTGTTTAAAAGATCATATTTCAGTTGCTAGACTCACTCTTGCTCTATGAAGTGGATACGGTTGTTTTCGTTCTCCCACTGTTCTATAGTGACCACAGCAAAACAATTTAATAGTAGTATTGATGGCTTGTGAAAGAGGCACATACAGCCTTACTTTACCAGAGGACGGTAACTGAAATGCCAAGTCTTATGTGGAGAAAAGGGAATTTATTGGGATTCCTGGAACCTCACTGAGAGAAGACCAAATGAAGGTCAGCAATACTTAGTGACAAAGCCTTCCACTTCATCTCAACTTTACAGAGAAATTTTATCTAGGCCTCTCACTGATCCTTTTTTCCATTTCCAGATTTGTTACCATACTCTATCTTGTACAGTTTTTTTCAAAAACTATTTGACTGCTACCCCACAAATAGGCCACATAAGGGTGTGATAGATACAACGCAGTTTACACCACTCATCTTAGGGCTTATGAACCTGAGCCACTTTTATTTAACATCCAATTTCTAAAGAAGTTAGACTCTGGAGACAGTTCAGCAACCCATATTTCCACCATGCCAGCCCACATTCAGAGTTTAATCAGCTCGTGAATCTGTCTTTATCCTAGCCCACATGATTGTGATCTATTTTCTATCCTTTACTCATTTGCAAGTTACACTCTCTGCAAGTGAGCTGCCCTAGTAATTATCTTTTAAATTACCTTTTCTAAATGTTCCACACTAAAAAGTTATAACAACATTTTAATTTCAAGTCAATCTTGGTTGAATTCTGAGAGATAATTATGTTGGGATAAGAATGCTTTTCTGATTGTTAATTTAATACAGTTAAGACCATTGTAGATTTTTTTGCCCAAAGCACTTTGTGTAACATACAGTCCAGAAACTGCTTTTCAGAGTTTGTAGAATGCCAGGAAGTGCTGTAGTCAGGGCCGACATCAAGATCTGACACTGTCCATAAACTGTGCACCTTGTTTTTATTATCATCATCTAAGTGACAAGAGTAAGACCAAAAAAAGACAAAAGTAAAAAATACGTGCCTCTAAGTAAGGGTAATTTTTCTAAATGTGAACAGTGCATTGGATTAATATTTACTATACGATATACCCAAGATGTTTTTTAATTCTAGCATGTTTATTATGGTTACAGTTCATAGTTCAATTCCAGCAGTTCCTATATCCTATTTACACTAAACAAAGGAATGAAGATTTAGATTTAGTAGTTTAGATTTAGATTTAGTAGGTAAGAATGAAAAGAAGGAAGCACTAAACTTATTTAAGGGGTAAGAAATAGCAAGACATCATAAAACATATTTCACTCTTATAAATATACATGCACATAGGTTTAAAAAGAATGCTCAAAGAGCTAGACACGCATGGAGACTGCCTCTCACATTACCACCTAAACTGCGTGTCACACATTCAGCTAAACTGCAGTAACAGCCTACAATTACAGCTCTGGCCGCTAGAAGCTGCTGTGGAGAGGTGCTAAGCTGCTGCTGTCTGCAGCTCCCTCTGGTGCATCTGACCAGAGAAGGACCAGCTGTTAGGAACAAGCAAACCCTGACAGTGGCAGCGAGGGTTGCCGAACTTCCAGGTTTGTACTGGAGTCTCCAGGAATTAAAGATTAATCTTTAATTAAAGATATGTGACGAAACCTCCAGGAATTCATCCAACTAAAGTTGCCAAACCTTGGGCAGCAACAGCAGCAGCAGCAAGCGGAGGCAAAGGCAAGGTCAGAAGGTGAGAAGATGCAGTTCTGGCCCTAGGCTCCCCTATTCAGCAACCAGCCAGTCTCCTAACTTGGACTCCACCATTCACCAAGCTGACCTGCTCCCCTGACAGGTCCCTGCTACCCCCTGCTCCTACCCAGCCCTCAGTCACCCCACCCAGTTGCCCATAATTCCCTTAGGTATCACAAGCCACTTCCAGCTACATCTTTCCCCAAGACACCTCCACCAACCCAGCGGTCCCCTGCTTCCTCCAAACTATCAAGTTATCCCCCTGGATCCTCCTAAAAGTCTAACTATCCAGCTGCCCCCAACACCCTTTGTAACCCCAGCCATCTTCAAATCCTTCCCCTCCACCCAGGCCTCCATCTTCCCTCAGCCTCTGAGCTTCCCCCATCTTTCCCTACCCAGACGCTCCCACAAACCCAGCTTCCCTTAGCTAGTCCCTCCTCCAGCACTCCCAACACTTCTGTTGCCTTCATCTTCTGCCCATGAACCCCCAAAAATCCAACTTCCCTTCAGTATCTCTGAGCCACTCCCGCTAATGCTATTGCCCAGCTTCTCTCTCTCTCTCTCTCACACACACACAATTTCATCTAATTTGGTCATTTTACTAGTATATTCTAACAGTAACCATATACTGTAAACCAACAATCTGAAGATTCTTGATTTCACTATTACTATTATATTTGGGCCTTTTATAGAACTTTGTATTCATAGATTTCAGACCACTTGATAAACAGGAGATAATACTTATTCCATTTTATTTACCCACAGTCATGTAGAAAGTGAATTGCAAAAGCAAGGGTGAAATCCTAGTCCCACTGAAGTCAATGGGAGTTTGCCATTGACTTCAATGGGGCTGAGATTTCACCCAGGACCAGAAATCAGATCTCCCAATTCCCAGCACAGCAGACTATATAAACCCTCATAGCCTCACACATAATCCTATCTCCAAAGTAAGCCTACATATGCCAAGTCTCCCCAACTTTGTGAATCCACCCTAATTTATAGGTTGATGACCAATACAAAGTTTCTAGTAAGTTTTTATAACTATTCTTTCAGTATCTTTTTAGACCTAAACACTCAATGGGGCAAACTCATCTGGCAATACTCAAGGGATGAATTAGCCCCAAATCCATTTATTTCCTTTTAATCCCCAATTTAGCCTCCTAGAAAGTTTACATTACAATAGTGTATCTACTGCATACCAGGACACAGCACAATTTCTAAAATTGCTGTTTAATATGCATCTGTATGCATGAGCTCAGATCACCATATTAAAAACTGGCATTCTTAGCTAGCCAGCTATCATCTACACACTCACAGTGCAGGGTGTCAGACAGAGTAGGTGCCAGGAGGATGACACTTTGAACAGCAGACTGAAGAGAGGAAGTGGGAGGTGACAGAATAGGATCCACTATTATGTCTAAATCAGAAATCTTCCAGGTTCCTGGAGATTTTTTCACACACCCATAATCTGTCTCTACAGGACAGGCAGATTCAGTCACACAAAAAAAGAAAGAAAAAAAGTGGTGGAAAAATTACAATACAATGGCAATGCAGAAATTAGAACAGGAAAACTCAGAAATGCGGAAACAAACACGACACTTGAAATAAAAAAGTCTCAAATTTCATTTTTTTTTCCTAGCACTGGACAGACAATATTTTCATATACAGCTCTTTTGAAAAATTTGCTTTAAATACTTTACATGTTTATGATTGTAATTGTAAGAACCAGTCTACACTACAAAGTCTCAGAGAGAACAATCTCTCTTTTACAGTCTGAAAAGGTCTAATGCAGAATAACCCCTCTGGTAGAATACAGCAGCTTTAGAAGTACATATGCAATTATCCAAAAAATACAGTGAGATTTACTAATACCAAAATGGTGTTTGCATATAAACTGCAACTTATGAATTGACCCTTTCCACATGATAAGAGAGACTTACATGCAACAAAATAGAAGCCAACACAAAGGAGTTGCTAATCTGTCATTTCATTCCACATTTAAATCACCATAAATATCTGATTTAAATTTTCCTCAAGGACAGGATATGCACACCCCATCATTGATTAAGTGAGGAAGAGTCTAGAAGATTTTGTACCAACTTCCAGAAAGTGAACAAAGTGTCCATATTTGATGTCAAACCTATGCCCAGGTTGGAATGAGCTACTAGATATAGTAGGAAAAACAAAATACCTTAACACCCTTGATATCACAAAAGGATATTCATAGATCACTCTAATACTACAGCTGAAGAGCAAGGTTTATGTCCAATCCATCTAAACATAGTTTGCATTCATCCAAAAGCAAGTCCTTAGGGTATGTCCTATGGACTGGTTCAACTCCCAACCCAGGGAGCAAGGTCCAAGCTTTGAGTGGGTATTCAATTCCAACCATCAAAACATAGGTGAAAAGAAAAGGAGTACTTGTGGCGCCTTAGAGGCTAACCAATTTATTTGAGCATAAGCTTTCGTGAGCTACAGCTCACTTCATCGATGCATCCGATGAAGCGAGCTGTAGCTCACAAAAGCTTATGCTCAAATAAATTGGTTAGTCTCTAAGGTGTCACAAGTACTCCTTTTCTTTTTGTGAATAGAGACTAACATGGCTGTTACTCTAAAACATAGGTGCAGTACTGCCTAGCTATTACAGATGATTGGCTCAAATGTCTCCTCCCACCCATTTTTGGATCTCACTTGAAAGGTGACCACAGTACGTGGATTGGTGCATTTCTCAGTCTTAAGTCTTTGTTACCAACCCATTCTTCAGAGTTTTGACTTTACTAAGACAAACTGCCAGTGCAGAGAGTTCTAGGAGAATGTGAGCCAATAGGCTCAAGCACCCATGGCATAGATTTCCTACACCAGGCCCCATATGAGAAGGAGTATTACAATATGGACAGAATTGTTAATTATGGGATACCTGGAGGCTATAGTGTTGAAGAACATATTATAGGTATGACTGCAGAGAAGCTCCTTCATTAGCCGCAGTCAGGAAGGAGCTGGCAGTTGGAATACTAAAGGACATTCCACTGCAGAAGTAGCACAAGACAGACACACCCCAGAGCCAGAACCAACCAACCATTTTCAAACTTATTTTGGCAAGCTCTCCTCTTTCTGGGGAAACAGACCTGAGAATAGAAATCTATTACAACTTCATTTTTTGCGAAGTAGTGTATTTTGCCCAATTAAATACTGCTTAAATTAAAAAAAATTAAGACAAAGCAGAATACTTTTTTAAACAGATGAAAACAAAACGCTGCAAAAATTAGTTGTATTATATTTACAGATTAAATTGGAGTTACATACTGGATTTTAAAATACAAACGGATTTAAAATCCATTATTTAGAAGCAAACACTCATAGAGCAGAATTATTCATGGTCATATTTCTGACAATTGCACTTCCTCTTTTGTAGGTGCCCTATTCAGTTCATTAGCCATGTAAAAGACTGGAAAAGCCATGGAGACAACATACACTCAGCCTCTTAGGAAGAATGAGTGAGAAGAGACAAAAATACCTCAGATCTGTCTTGAATGACTAATATGCCCAATTCACAGAACAGCACTGAGAAGCCTAGCTCACTTTGACCAGAGAAGATTGTCAAGACATGCAATCTCCAAGGACCACTCCTTTGCCTCCTCCTACCCCAAATATTTTAATAACCATTACACTTAAATACTTACCAGATTTTGATCTCCCATGAGTCGCAGTGGAAGCGATGGTGAGAGACTGTGGTTTCACTGGGTCTACTGGTACAGCATAACTGCCAGCACTAGGAACTTGGATGTAAGGCCCCACTGCTGCTACTCTTCCTGAAGCACTCAGAGATGATTGGGGCGATGATGTTCCATTAATACGATTTAACTAAAATAGACAAATCAAAAATTATGTAAATGTCTATTTATCTAGGTATTTCTAGTGTGTTAAGAAAAAGTATAGTTGAACAATCTAAAATTATGCACTGTAGACAAGTCACCTCAAATTTGTTAATCAAATTTGAACCGGAAAAGCAGATTTCTACTCCACAAAACAGACTTCGTCCACCTGAAACTATACAGAGTTCTCAACCACAGCTATATTTTCCACAAGAAAAATATTTTCCTTCTGTTTAAGGGCTTGCTTCACCTCCAGACATTATAAGGTTGGGGCCCTAATAGGGCACTGAAAACCAAAAGTGAATCTAACTGTAATGGCCCCCTCCATCTGGGCCTTTACCTGGTCATCCAGAGGTACATACCATCAGAAAACAAATGTACAGTTAGGGTGACCAGACAGCAAGTGTGAAAAATCGATTTGGGGTTGAAGGGGGTAATAGTTGCCTACATAAGACAAAGCCCCTAATATTGGGATTTCTGGTCACCCTACATACAGTATCCAGCATGCAGTTGACCACCGTGCTTAATTTGTAACAAAAGAGGTGCCGGGGCTCAAGCAATTTTTTTACATTTATAACTGATACAGCAAGCCCAGAGGTGACAGGGCTACGAACTGCCAAGCCTAGAAGTGCCGGGGCTCAGCCTTGCAAGCCCTGGCACAAATTAAGCACTGGTTGTCCAGGTTATTGAACTACGGGCAGATCATCAAACCACTTAAATAAAAGTCACCTTTCTGCTCCATCCTTGGAGGTGGTGATTTTCATATTTGGGAACAAATATTTTACCAATTATCCAAACCTAACAAATGCCATGATGGAAAGCCAAAAATTAAGCCCTCATTTCTGAAATATTGTTACTGTTGCAATTTTTAAACAATATCCTAGTTCCCAACATAAAAATAAAAGGAAACACACTGCAATCTAAGCTTTTCCTAATGTCAGTGGAAAGAATGACAAAATTCTGGATTTCTAAAGGTTACTATTTTCAAAAGAAGTGTTTTTGTAATTGTGGTTTTTCAGCTGGAGAAAAAAAAGTTACATTTTATGACTCTCTTAGGTTGTTGAAACCACTAAAATGTGGCCCTTTTAATAGTTTATCTTACAGGAATGTTTTCTTTTTGACGTGCCTCAACTTTTTTCTTGTATAGTCGCTCACGCAGCTCATTTATACGCTTGTCCATCATAGCCACCTCCATGTTACGTTTGTTTAAAAGTTCTTTCTGCTGCTGAAGCTTGGAGTTCTGCTCCTGGTTAAGCCTATTACGAATCTTTAAAAATGCAATTGTTATAATTAAAGTAGATAATTTGACAGCAGGTGAAGAAGTATTTTATAAGATATCCAAAGACATGAAGTAATGTAGATTAAGTTCTTGGCTCTAAGTCTACAGTTCTACATAGCCTGTAACATTTGCATTGAAAGACAATTCTTTAGAATAATAAGAAAATATATCATAGGAAGCAATTGTACATTCATGAGCATATGATGAATCATCTAATTTATGGCAACTCCAAGCATCTAAGCATAAACATGTTTCATAAAGGAACACTGATGAGATAAAAACCAAATCATATATAAAATGTCACAGTAAGCTCATCTTTTTAAACCTTCTTAAAGTCAGTCAATTTTTAACTACCTGGATGGTAAAAAAAAAAAAATATATATATATATATTTAAAGAAAATGTCAGTTTCAACAACAGAAGCTATGCTACTGATTCTGCTTCCAATTCCAAATGAAACCTCTTGATACATGAATGGGATTCTAACTGAAATGCTGGTGCATAGGCTAGACACTGATTTTCCTTTCTATGTGGGAATTAAGGTGAAACCTTCATTTGAAGGCTTCTAAAGGTTAAGGGGGTGGGTTACCTCTACAGTTTAAAATAAATCATTGCGTCCTTCATAATTATTTTTCTTGTCTCCCCATTGGCTCTCTTTGGCACCTTCAATAATTCTGATAGTTTGTCCCAGTTCTCCACTTCCCATGTTGATTTTACATGCAAAGATTTTACATGAGGCAAATTTAAATCTTGATAAATATGTTGGGGGTCAAACTGACAACGAGCAACAATACAGACCGCAGCAATCTGTTAAGCATCTTTGCACTTAGAATTGCTCCAGAGATAGAGATGCACCTAGTGTAAGTGATGGGGGAAAAAAGCTACTTCTTTTTCAATTAAATAAAAATGAAAGAAAGATTAGATTAAGCTTCAAATTGTGCAACCTGGTATCATACTTTAAATGAAGTTTCCCTCCACTTCAGAGAAAAAAATTATATTATATTTTAGGTTTCAGAGTAACAGCTGTGTTAGTCTGTATTCGCAAAAAGAAAAGGAGTACTTGTGGCACCTTAGAGACTAACCAATTTATTTGAGCATAAGCTTTCGTGAGCTACAGCTCACTTCATCGGATGCATACTGTGGAAACTGCAGAAGACATTATATACACAGAGACCATGAAACAATACCTCCTCCCACCCCACTCTCCTGCTGGTAATAGCTTATCTAAAGTGATCACTCTCCTTACAATGTGTATGATAACCAAGTTGGGCCATTTCCAGCACAAATCCAGGTTCTCTCACGCCCCCCCCCCCCCCCACACACACACACAAACTCACTCTCCTGCTGGTAATAGCCCATCCAAAGTGACCACTCTCTTTACAATGTGTATGATAATCAAGGTGGGCCATTTCCAGCACAAATCACAAATCATGGTCTCTGTGTATATAATGTCTTCTGCAGTTTCCACAGTATGCATCCGATGAAGTGAGCTGTAGCTCACGAAAGCTTATGCTCAAATAAATTGGTTAGTCTCTAAGGTGCCACAAGTACTCCTTTCCTTTTCTTATTATATTTTAGTGATTGTTAAAGAGCATATCCCAATTACATGAAATCATCATACAAGAGAATGTCCCCATTTAAAAAAAAAAAATCACGTCAATCTATACTCAAAGGTTCAGAACCTAAGGATAAAAGAAATACATGCATGTCAAGAAAGTGAGACTTGTTGAAAAGCATTACTTGTATTTCACATTTTTAAACTAATACATGGTAGAGCTCACAACTCAACCACAAAACACGATAAGCAAATTATAAAATCGATGAAATTCTGGCAAAATGGCATGTAGTTAAATATTTGTAATTTCATACATATAAACCAGAAACCATAGCAATGTAAACAAAATACTTTAACTTCTAAATTAGTAAGAGCTACACTATAGCTATAAAGGTATACTTAGAGAAATAAGGTAGAGAGTAATTGCAAATTTTTCTTGTATTTGCAGTTTATATTTTACTTCTGGTGATTCTGTTAAAATATAATCAGGACGGGCTTGTTATTTAGCCCCTACACATTTTAACTATATCATATATTCACTATTATGTTTTCATACTGCATTTTACAATGGATATTTTCACTGCTTAATCATACTTTCTAGCTATGAAAGAAGCTTACACAAGGTTTGCTATACCTACTACCGCACAAAAGAGAAACGATTAAGATCTGAAATTAGTCTGAGATCATAAATTTTAGAAAAAAGGAAAACCGAAACAAGCACTAGTTTTACATGCAGAGTTCAATTTTTGCATATCCATTCTCTTCACTGCTGAGTAATCCTCTTCAAATCATTTATACAGGTTATTATATTATTTACAAATTATAACAAAGTGGTGATAAAAAAGTGGTTTTGAAAATTAATGAAGTTCCCTTACCTGAAGTTTATTCAGTTAATGTGCCCTTACAAAAATAACACACACATTCTATCATACTGGTTAATGGGGTTTCCCAAAACCAAGTACAACATGAGTTGCAACACTAGGTGGGGGAAGTAAGTATTATTTTTGTTAATCTATAGATATTGTGAAAAATGTCTCAGTTAAAGGTTTACCTGTAGTTCTTGGTACAACTTTTTTAATTCTACAGCAGCAGGTCCGGTCATCTGTCCATTATAAGACTGGAATCCATTCAATTTCCCTTTCCTTAAGTCCTCCAATTGCTGAGTTAACTGATCCACTTTTAACACTGCTGCTTGTAACTCCTGCTGCTTCTCCTGGAACATGGCACTGATATGCTCAATTTCAGTAGCTATGATTTACAAAAAAAACACACCACAACAACCAAATGAAATACCAGTACAACTGTCTTGTGTGTTTTCATGGTTCTAAACATACAGTTATTGGAAACTGTAGTCCTATATACAGATACTTTTCCATCAATTTAACATAGCATACAAACTTATGCTTATAACATGCTAACATAATTTGCAAAAAGCTGAACATATTTACTAAAATCTATTATTTAATTAATTCACTTGTGAAAGACCCTTTCTAAAAATAGAACAGATACCCAATTCAATATCCTGTTGCTATACTAATATTTGCAAGTTACGGTACAAAACATCAGTGAAATTAACAATGGAAATAGATCTGAAATATCCACATACACAGATTGCCATTCATTATCTTGCTGTAGTCCACTTGTCCTCTCATGGCACGTATTTTTTTCAGCTTTGATTCCTGGGTCTCCACCCGTTCTTTAAGTTTTTGAAGCTTTTCACTCTCAGAAATAGACTGCTGCTGACGGCGTTCTTGCTGCTTCAGATAACGTAAACGTTGTTCCTGCCAAAACAAGGAGAACATGTATTCTAATTTTAGAGGAATTTTTTTTAATAGGTGGATAACGGCAAAACAAACAAACAACAAAACTTGACTTTAAAGAAACCCAAACTTCACTATCAACTTTGGATGGTTTTCTTGCCTATACATCTTTTCTAAATAAATAAAATCACACATGATAGTAAAATGTAATTAAAATATACAACACTACTCCCAGAAAAACCTACTATAATTTGTGCCTACACAAATTTGTCTTAAAAATAGGAATAGGGCACACTGCTTTTGAAGCTACTAAGTCAAACATCAAACGTACACCAAAAACAATTTCAGACTAAACATTCATTCCAACACATCTGTGAAGCTTCCGCAAGCATTTGTTTCCTGCTGCTAGGAGCATGCTTCCTGCTGTTGCAAAATGTCTTCCAACCGTCCATTACTTAATTTCCCAAAGGAAGCAAACAATGGTCAGTAGAGGATTTTAGACAGGCAAAGATAAGGAGATCTGCTATAAGATAAAGTTCCAGCTCTCTAAATGACAGCCCACGCACTGAGCAAACACGGGAAATGTTTCTTTTTTTTCCAATATAATTTCTTCCAGAGAACTGCAAATACAGCAAACTCTGTTAGCTTAAATCTATTTAAATATATTTCAGTCCTGCAGTCCAAGCATGCAATAGGTACTGTATATATTATATAGCATCATTAATAGGGTCACAAAATGCTTCACAGAAATACAAAACTTTGAACATACGTTCATGTTTATATATTTGGAAGGGAGTCTAATACAAAGAGGTAACAACAATATACTAATCCTTTTAAAGATGCATATAACTAGGGAGTCATACTAATTTTCGATGTCTACTGTTTATTAAGCTGTAGTGTTCTATATTGCCTGGATTTAGAAGTATTTATTAATGCAGCAGATTTCTCAGGGTCTTTTATTCAAAATGTTGTAGTGTATTTTTCTAAGTTCTTGAAAATTATATATGCCTATGTTGAAGGAAATCTATATATAATTTTATCTATGAAAGCCTAGTCTTTCAATTGTTGCAGTTTGTCTCTTTTCCACTCCTTTGTATTTTTACCTTAGCAACCAACATTTGCTGTTGGTTTTCAATCTGCTGCTGTTGTCTGGCAGCCATATCTTGAAGTTCTGAAAGCGTGAGTTCAACACGTGGATTCCCAACCTGTAGAAAGCACAAAGCACTACATTAAGATGATTATTTGTTTACACACATTGAATTTTCTGACATCAAAAACCAGACATCAGTAGTCTAAGAATGTTTCTAAGTCCCAATTAAAATCTAAAATACATTTTCTTTTCTTTTCTTCCTCTGAGCTTTGCCAGAGTTTTACGCATTTGGACTGCAGCTAAAAAGCAACCAGCAAAGGGATTACAAATGCCACAAATCAGATTTTCCAGAAACACAAGATCAGAATTTCATAATATGTAATTTACTTGTTTGTTTTCTGTTTCTAGGTTTCTGAATACCCTTGGTTCTATAGGGGCATTTGTTCTATATGTTACATTTGGTACATGGCCAAGAGATAAATACTTGATGTTCCTGGGTAGTTTTTTTTGTTGTTTTGTTTTGTTTTGTTTAAGATGAGACTTTTTCCTTAATTATGGTGAATTATGTATTTTGTGAGCAAAAGCACATGCAAGAATTAGTTTCTAACAATTATTATTCGAAGTGTAGTCTCTTTAAAAATCTAAGAGTCTTTCAGGCTCTGAAGCCTGGGGGGAGAGATGGGCTTGAGAACCCGAGCTCCAACCCAAGTCCACATCAAAGCACTGTCCTACACAGATATTTTTACAGCTCTAAGTCTGTGGATCAAGGCTGGAATGCTTGCTCTGAGAGGCAATGCAGACATGCCCACAGAGGGGCAGCAAGAGAGGCACCCCATCCCTAATAAGAGCTCCCATAACAGAAGAGGAAGGATGGACCTCTATAAGAAGGAAGGCAGTGGGAGGCAGAAGATAGATAATACCATGGGGAGAGAATAGAATACAAGGTGGAAGAGAAAAGTTAACATGAAAAAGCAAGGAAGTGGATGAAGAAGAGAAGCAAATATGGAAGACAAAGAATGAGGAGAAAACAAATGCTGCAACTCAAAGAAAGAGAAAAGAGAACAGGAAACAGTACACAAAAACAAAAATGGTACAATGCCACAAGAATGAGTAAGACAGAAAGAGACAAAGGAGGGGGGAGATACAGAGAAAAAGGGAAAAGCTGGAATAGATACATCTTTTAGGTTCAATAAGTATTTATTTTAAATGTGTTTATTTTTATTGAATTTCTATGGCAGATTTCCAGTTTCTGGCCTAAAGGTTGTCTCTCCGCCCTTATTTAAGTTGAGCAAGTTACATGTGATGTCATCATGAATCATCTCCAGTGGTCCTCTCTAAGAAATCCTAAAGACAATTCTGACTTTTGCCAATACATATATAAGAAAGAATGCACACGGGGCTCTCTTTGTTTTTAACTTCCCAGTGAAAGTAAAGATTTTCACGCTTCAGACAGTCATGAAAATTCCTCATAAGGATTACACACAAGATGGCCATCACAAGCTTTAAAGAGTTAAAAATCCTATTTTTCCCCCACAACAGCACATGAAAGCAGTTTTTCTCTAATGGCAATAAATATTAATAGAAATGAGAAAAATATATAAATAGAAAAGCCTCCATTTTTTGATGACCTAGTACTGCTTAAGATCCATTTTTTGGCAGATTTAATAAAAATTAAATTGAGGCCAATAAATTACTGTGCTGTGTTTTAACAAATTTTGCTTGTGAAAGGTAACAAAAGCCTTCACAAAACTGAAGCCAAATCATCTAATATTTGGACAATTTTAAACACTTTGTTAATGAGGAGCAAGTATTGAATATTATTTACAATTTGTAAGGCACTTTGAAGATATGAAATGCTAAGTATTATATTGTTTTAACAGGAATACAATTACTATTCAAATTATTTCAATAATTTCATAATCTTTTATTAAAAAAACCAAAGTCATTTGTACCTACACTTTCAGGCCTTCTACTCTGTGAAACATGTTCATAAAAAGAATTTTTTTAAAAAAGTGGGAGTAAAAAAACAAAACGAAAGTGAATTCCAGAAGTCAAAACTGCTCTATATCTCTCACCAAATATCTGCTCTGCTACACTTAGATAAATGAATGTTGCAATACCAGAACTTCACTATAATCTTGTCAAACAGAACATAGTATACCAACACCTGAATAGTAGGAAGAGTTGGTAGGCGAAAATAGTGCAACTTTTGTTACAACTGGTTTGAAATGTAATGCAATCAGCAAAGTTTAGTAATGAAACAGGCAGGCTATTGTGCTGGCAATGTTATCATTCTACATTCAATGCAGCATTTGAGCCAATGCTTAAGATTACATTATTAATAACAAAGTTAAATGTACAGCATATCCTACCCCATTACAATCACTCTCACAGAAAAATCAAAGGAAGTTAAACGCTCCGGAAGTGTTGTGAGATGAAACTCAAAACAATGCTTACACGAGGGAAGAGAGGTTTTAAGATTCATAGACAGGGCAAAGCAACAATCACAGGGAAATCTAAGCCAAACCCCACATCTCCTGACATCTGAGAGGAGACCTGGTTCAGAGTCTCTGCTCCTTGGTCCTCCCAGGTTGCCTTGCATAGTTCTGTAATGATCTGAGCTGCCAACAGATCCTGCCATACCAGTATCTTTCCCAAGAGAGGAAAACTCCTGCTCTGAAATCCGCCAGGTAACAGAGAAACAGGGCACTTGAGTAACTGACCTCCAGCTCTGGTACACACTGCTCTGAAAGCTACAGATCTCCAGTCTTTGTGTCCCTGCAGAGTAGTGGTGCAAGTAGTGGGGAATGAAAAACAACGATTTTGACAAGCTCATATTAAGGTGGGCTTTCTGCTTCTTTGTTGCCCTTCACAGTATAGAATGAAAAGAAGCAAAAAATTTCCCTAGTCACAAGAACAGACTTTCATAAAACTACTGTATATTCATACTGCAACAGGGATTGCTAACTAGGAGGTGGGGGGAGAGGGAGGGGAGGAATGGCAAATAATGCCATTTTAACTTTTTTATATTTTATGTATAACTTCATATAGTCTTCCTGAGAGGTCATTCTTTACAACACGGAATATTTAAAATGTTCCTTTCAGGTGAGTGTCCTTTTTATCCATTTGCACCCAGTAATAGCATAATAAAAAGTAATATGCACATAGTCATTTCCTATCGTCAAAGCACCGCACAAACACTTAGCTAATCCTTCAAAACATTCCTGCAAGTTAAGTATCATTCCCATTTGACAGATGAGGAACAAACAGAGAGGGTAAGTACTTGCCCAATGCTACATACGAAGTCAATAGCAAAGCAAGTATCAGAACTCAGGAAGGTTTCATATTCTCATAACCAAACTTATTCCAGTATACTATTCTGCCTCAATATCTGCTAATTATTTCAAACTTTGAATTAAAATTGAACTCTGAATCACACTTCATTTTTATGTAAAGGGAACCCAAATTATTTCCATTCAAGTTTTTATTTTATATCCATCCTGAAATTCAGACTGGAAATAATTTTTATAGACATATTTTAATTTAGAATACAAGCTGTTTGTCTGTCATCACTTATCCTACCGTAAATGAACAAATGTGCAAGTTTGAGTTTAACTATTGAGTTTAACTGAATATATGAATTGTATATACTATTACATATACTCACACACGAAATCAGCTCAGATGCATGAAAGCAGTTCAGGCACTAGGGAGATCCAAATTTGGAATATTTCCTTTGCAAGCTGCTAAGACATCAGTATGGTATAGACATGACTTACTTAAATTCCAGAGGAGAAAAAGACCGTCCACTTGGTGAACACCTCCTGCTGGTCATATTATGGAGCAGAATCATATTGGAAATAGTAGCCCAAGTAACCCTACTCCTAGTAAATGTCAGCATCAATGGAAGCTGTTTATAAAAGATGAATAGGTGATGAATAGGGTAGGGTATGGAATAGTGGCCCTAAAACAAAGGGGTATAAAAATACTGGCATAATGTCTAGATCAGATACAGAACACCTTCGTATTAATTTGATTTACCAAAAAGAAAATCCTAGATAGTAGTTTGTTCTAAATTTTTTAAGTAGCATGACTGTAACAGACATCTTTTCCACAGTATTCTCCCTTATAGGTCTCATACCTTGCCTAAGCTTCCTGCTTACTATTACCATTAAATGGCCAAGACATTTTACAATGAGCTATATATTAAAGCAGGGCTCAAAATGGAAAAGAAAAGTAAGTTCCATCCACAAATCAGCATATGTTCACTTAAAGACACAAAGATAAGATACCAAAATGAAATGCTGCTCCTAGTATACTGTGCACATGTTGAAAATAATCACAACTGCTCTGTTGTGTTCCTTGGGCATGACTCCCTGTCAATAGGGCTCAGATACTCTCTGGGCTCAGCTGATCTTCTTGGGCTTGGATCCCCCAGCTGGGCTCAGGGTATCCCTGATCTTTGTTGTGTTTGGTGGATTTCAGACTTGGCTCCTGACTGGTAGGGCACAGATGCTTCCTGGTTCTCCCTGCTTAATGGCTCCAAGGGTCAGAATGGGAAAAACAGGTGGTATTCTCCCATGCACCACAGACTTTATACCAAAATGAGATACCACTTGCATTAAACTGTGCAGATCTTCAAAGTCCTTCCTTCTTGTATGCTTTGATCAGCAGTCAAAGTTGGCAATGTTGACATTTAAATTATCATCCTTAAACTTCAGACTGCCCCCTCTCTTCCTGCCTAAGACATATGGACGCAATCCACACCTCTCAGAGCTATTGTTAAGAATGTCTACAGACTCAGGAAAACATCACTGCATCAGGTTATGTCTGTTCACATTTTCAAGATCATCATCCCAACAATAAGGCTAAACACATTTGTTTCAAAATGAAAGCTCAGATCTTGGAGTACAAAATGACAACCTTTAAGAAAATAATTGATTTTCAGAGCCACCACAAGCCATCCCCAGTTTGACTCCCGATAACTAAGAACTCAGCACTGCTCTAGATCAGTATGTTTTATGAATATCTTTTAAAACTATTATTATGCTTAAACACATGCTACATACAGCATACAGAACAGGAGAGCATGATAAATTCATACATTAGCCTCTCCATATAGAAATCTCTGAGAATATTTGTATATAAACTAATTTTATAGTGCAAAAACATTTAACTTGCATACATAAAGGTTTTAAAAAGCTATTTGTATAATCTGCAAAAAAACAAAACAAAAAAAAAAAAAACCGATCACCCTGACAGCCTGCATTTTATATACAAATCTTCTCTAAAACTTCTAAATATTTATTTTACTGAAAACTATTATGGCTAAGTGCCCTTCACTATTAAAATAACTACACAGTGTTGCGGAGGAGAAGAAGGGGAGGGAGGAGATTTAAACCTGCAATTTCACTCACTGCTGCTGCTGCCTCCTTTTCATCCATATGATAAATGAAGTACAGAAACCAAGCAAGATTCCTCTTCAGTTTCAAGTTAATTATTTTCAGAAAGATAGTAAAAACCAACATATGTTAGATATCCCAAGTATAGTAGCATAGTCTTTGAAACAGCAGGAAATTTAGCAAAAAGGCAAAAATTCCAACATATTTTCTCTGTCAAGATCTAGTTGAATAAATCAGTTTGTTTCAACCACTTTATCTTTACTGATGTAGTTTATAATAATCTGTATTCAATTCAAGCAAAACTACTGTGAAAACACAGGAAAGTTTGGAACAGTTATTTAGTCAGTCCAAGTCCTTCTTCAGAAGTAACTGTTGTGTTACAGTATTATGCAAAACAGCACAGTATGTATCCTTAATGAGATCATCATCCTTCCAATACATTTCTTCTACTCATACTAGCTATTACATGGTGTCACTCGCCTTTCACAACAAACCTGGACCTATTACATTTAAGCCATAAAACATCTTCCTATTCCTGCAGCAAGGAAAATCTACCTCCTTTGGGATTGCACTTTTTACAACAACAACAACAAAAGAGCACTGCAAATATCTCCTCCTCCAGATTCCATAAATTCACTTGCAATATAGTTATAAGTTCCAGGAGGCGGGTCTGCTGAACTGTAACTTTCTTTACATTCATCACTTGGGAGTCTTACACTCTAAAATGAACTCCTAAATAAATATTGTTGGTTCAGTTATTAAACATTACAGATGTGTAACAAACTACCTCCCATAAACAAAAGCGTTCACAAAGTAGTTCCCATCTATGCCCACGAATTGCTTACAGGTAGTAAACATTTTCAAAAAATGTTGCACCTGTTTTGCTCATCGTATCATCTCGAAAGCTCATCGGGCAAGAGGAATTTGCAACAAATAACAAGGCTTGAGGAGAGGAAGGATATCCGAGTGGTTGGGGCAGTGGCTTGGAATATGGAAGACAAAAAAACGGTTACTTACTTTCTCGTAACTGTTGTTCTTCGAGATGTGCTGCTCACGTCCATTCCACACTAGGTGTGCGCGCGCCGCGTGCACGAGCGTCGGAAACTTTTTCCCTTAGTGACTCCTGTCAGGCCGGCGAGCATCCCGAGTGGCGCCACTGCGCCATGCATATATACCCGACCCCCATGCCAGCCCGACCCCCTCCAGTTCCTTCTTGCTGGCGACTCCGACAGAGGGGTAGGAGTGTGGGTGGTGGAATGGACGTGAACACCACATCTCGAAGAACAACAATTACGAGAAACTAAGTAACCGTTTTTTCTTCGAGTGCTTGTTCACATCTATTCCACATTAGGTGAATTACAAGCTTACCTCTGCAGGAGGGTAGAAGTCACGGAACAACTGCTCGGAGGACCACTCTGCCAACTGCCACGTCCTCTCTGGCCTGCTGGTTGACCGCATAGTGGGTTGTGAAGGTGTGCACCGAGGACCAGGTGGCTGCTCTACAGATCTCCTGGATCGGGACCTGTGACAGGAACGCAGTGGAAGTCACCTGCGCCCTGGTCGAGTGGGCTGTGACCGCCGGGGC
The DNA here is from genome assembly GCF_965140295.1 of Lepidochelys olivacea. Classification (NCBI taxonomy): domain Eukaryota; kingdom Metazoa; phylum Chordata; order Testudines; family Cheloniidae; genus Lepidochelys; species Lepidochelys olivacea. Next base: position 109,643,218 of record NC_140416.1, read on the forward strand.
CAGAACACCTGCGAGCTCATAGCACGCCCGGATGCAGCTTTTAATCCAAGACGAAATCCGCTGCCGACACCGGGAGGCCTTTCATCCTCTCAGATACAGCCACAAACAGCTGTGTGGATTTGTGAAAAGGCTCGGTTCACTCCAAATAGAACGCCAGCGTTCGACGCACATCCAGGGTGTGCAAGCCGCGGTGACTCGGGTCCATATGGGGTTTCAGGAAGAACACCGGCAGACAAACGTCCTGGCCCAGATGGAATTGGGAGACCACCTTAGGAAGGAACTTGGGGTGCAGCCGGAGCTGCACCTTGTCCTTGTGAAATACTGTGTATGATGGCTCCTAGGTAAGGGCCCTCACCTCAGCCAGAAGGGTGTCTGAACTAACGGCAACCAGAAATGCCACCTTCCAGGAAAGGTGGAGGACAGAACAGGTAGCAAGGGGCTCGAAAGGGGGTCCCATGAGTTTAGAAAGGACCAGATTAAGGTTCCATGGAGGGACTGGGGGGCGGGAGTACGGGAACACCCTCTCCAACCCCTTAAGGAACCGTCCCACCATTGGGTGAGATGATACCAAGCCCCCCCGAGAACCCCGGATGGAAGGCGGAGATGGCTGCCAGGTGCACTTTGAGTGAGGAGGGGGCTAGCCCTTGCTGCTTGAGGTGCAGGAGGTACTCCGGAATGGCCTGCACCGGGGCCTGGCCTGGCCACACCTGTCAGGGTTCACACCAACACGAGAACCTTTTCCACTTGGCCATATAGGCCGCCCTAGTAGAGGGCTTTCTACTGCCAAGCAGAATCTGCTGCACAGGAAGGGAGCACTGGCTCTCCAGGGCGTTTAGCCACAGACCCTCCACGCCATCAGGTGTAGCGACTGCAGGTCAGGGTGGAGAAGCCGCCCGACGTCCTGTGTAATGAGATCCTGGTGTAGGGGCAGGACTACTGAGGCCTCCACCGACAGCTCTAGGAGCGATGGGCCCAGGCTGGGGCGATGAGGATCACCACCGACCTGTCCCTGCACACCTTGTGCACGAAGGGGAGCGGGGGCAAGGCATACATCAAGCCCCCTCTTCATGGGATCGCAAATGCGTCCGCAAATGCGTCCACAAGTGAGCCCCGGGCTGCGGCCCTGGAACGAACAGAACCGCAGTCACTGGGCATTAGCCCTGGTGGCAAACAGATCTACCCAGGAAAACCCCCACCTGCGGAAGAGCGAAAGCATGACTTCTGCCCTGAGCGTCCACTCGTGCATGCGGTACGACCTGCTGAGGGAGTCCGCCAGCTCGTTCCGCACCCCCAGGAGATAGGACGCCTCGAGGTGAATTGCATGGACTATGCAAAGGTCCCAGAGGAGGAGAGCCTCGTGACAGAGTGGTGAGGAACGAGCCCCGCCCTGCTTGTTTATATAAAACATGGCAGTAGTGTTGTCTGTCAGAACTGTCACGCTGTGAAAACTCAGAGTGGCGTGAAAGGTCTGACAGGCAAGACAAACCGCCCTGAGCTCCTTCACGCTGATATGGAGCGAAAGCTCTCCTTTGGACTACAACCCCTGCATCATGAAGTCCCCCAGGTGAGCCCCCCATCCTTGGTCTGATTCATCCATTACCAGCATCAGGTCCGGAAGTGGGGCGCCGAAGGGGATGCCTTCGCAAACCACAGGCTGGGACTGCGACCACAGCAGGGAGTCCAGCACATCCCTTGGGGCTGTCACTATCAAGTTCAGGAGGTCCCTGCCTGGGCGGTACACCTGAGAGAGCCACGCCTGCACAGTCCTGACTCTCAGTCTGGCATGCCTGACCACGTGCGTACATGCTGCCATGTGGCCCAGCAGCCACAGGCAGCACCTGGCCATTGTCGTTGAAACTGGCGCAGGGAGGCCATTGCTTTTTGGATAGCCCGGAATTGGGATACCGGAGGGCTTGCCCTGGCCTGCATCACATCCAGGACCGCCCCTATGAATTCCACTCTCTGTGTGGGTACGAGCGTGGACTTGGGGACGTTGAGCAGGAGCCCCAGTTTGCGGAACAATCTCAGGGCCACCTCCACATGGCCCCACACCTCCGCGTTGGATCGGCCCACCAGGAGCCAGTTGTCGAGGTATGCGTACACCCAGATTCTCTGCCTCCGTAAGAAGGCCGCCGCCACCGCCATGCACTTCATGAACACCCTTGGGGCCACGGCTAGACCGAACAGGAGAACCACAAACTGGTAATGTTCTCGGCCCATGAAGCGTAGGAACCGTCAATGTGCTGGGGCGAAGGCCCATCTAGGATGGGGCGAAGGCCCCCTTTGGCCTTGGGGATGAGGAAGTACCGGGAGTAGAACCCTTTTCCCTTTAGGCCTGAGGCACTGCCTCTACCGCCCCTAGCAGAGAGCCGACTTCCTCCTCTAGGAGCTACTCGTGAGAGGGGTCCCTGAAGAGGGACGGGGAAAGGGGAAGGGAAGAGGGGAGGGAGGCGAACGGCAGCAAGTACCCGTTCCGCACCGTGCGTAAGACCCAACGGTCTGACATAATGGTGGACCACGCACAGGAGAAATGGGACAGGATGTTCAGCAAACAAAGGGATGAATCCAGTGACTGGTCTGGTACGCGGTCCTCGAGCGCACCTTCAAAAGCCTGGCTTAGTGCCTGGCTGGGGTTTGTGCTGGCCTTGGTTCTGGCATGGTGCATTATTGTTATTGCATCATCGCCTGTTATCCCTGCCTCGCCTACGGCAAGGCTGGTACTGGCATTAAGGGGGAGGCTGTGGCTTAAAGGGCTTCCTCTGGGTCGCCGGGATGTGCATACCCGGCGACTTGAGCGTAGCGCGCGAGTCCTTGAGGCTATGCAGCCTCACGTCTGTCTGGTCCAAGAAGAGCTCGGACCCTTCAAAGGGCAGGTCCTGGAGTGTATTCTGGACCTCAGGGGGCAGGCCTGACTCCTGGAGCCACGCTGAGCACCTCATGACCACCCCTGAAGCGATTGTTCTCGCCACCGCGTCTGCCAAATCCAGGGAGGCCTGGAGAGAGAGGTCTTGGCTACTGACTTGCCCTCTCGTCCACCAGACCCATGAAATCCTGTTGGGAACCTTGCGGGAGGTTGTCCTTAAACTTCCCCACCACCGCCCAGGAATTGAAATTGTGCCTGTTGAGGATGGCCTGCTGGTTAGCAGTCCTCAACTGAAGGCCCCCAGATGAGTACACCTTTCTACCAAAAAGGTCCAGGTGTTTCGCCTCCTTGGCCTTTAGGGCTGGGGCCTGCTGACCATGGCGCTTCCTTTCGTTCACCCCCGAAACGACTAGGGATCATGGACTCGGGTGGCAGAACAGGAACTCCTAGCCCTTAGATGGGGCAAAGTATTTACGCTCCACTCCTTTAGCCGTTGGAGCACTGGAGGCTGGGGTCTGCCATACAGTCTTATAGTTAGACTGGATGGTCTTAATGAGCGGGAGCGCTAATCTGGATGGACCTTCGGGGCTCAAAATGTCCATCATGGGGTCCTCCTGCTCAACCATCTCCTCGGCCTGCAACCCCAAATTTTGGGCAACTCTGCACAGCAGTTCTTGGTGGGCTCCAAGGTCTATCAGTGGAGGGCCGGACACCTCTGTACCCACCACCACCTCATCGGGCGAAGACAAGGAAGTTAGCTGCTGCTCGACCCCCTCTGGTTGGTCCTCCTGCTCCCCATTTCCCATGGTAGGGGCCTCCAGCTCAGATCAGGGTGGGAGTCCATGGGACTCTCCAATCTATGCTGGGGGAATGCTGGAGGCCTGAATACTGTTGCCTTCGGCACCGTCTGGCATCAGTGCAAGGACCAGGACCGCTACACCAAGTAAGTTGCCCTGGACGGGACCCCTTGGCGCTCCTGATAGTCCCATTGAGGTTGCCAGCTCCCTTGAGGGTCCCTGCTTTCTGGGCCCTGGTGCGGGTAGCTATAGCAGCCGGAGCCGGACTGCAGCAACGCCAATCGTGAAGGCCATGGTGGTGCCAACAATCTGTGCTGGCAAGAGAACGAGCGGCTCCTGGCTGAGTGGGACTGGGAGCGGTACCAGTATCCCCGGGACTGGGACTGGGACCGGGATCGGTGCCGTCTGCAGGAGACCTCTGGTGAGGGCCGTCTCAATTCCTCCCGGTGCCGGTCTCTGGGCAGTGCCGGAGACCGGCATGCCCTTTCTGGTGCTTTTTTGCGTCAACTCGCTGCCGGTGCCACAACCTCCTTCTGGGACGTTGGCAAGTGCGAGTCTGCAGAGTCGGAGCTCGACCGGGACCAATGCCGGGATGGTGTCTTCGAACGGCACACCATTGCCGGCTTACCCCTCGACAGCACCCGAGGCACGGGCACCAGAGGGTTCTCCCCATACAGGAGGGGGCTCACCACCGACAGCTCGATGAGGTCCTTTGCAGCCTCAAAGGTGCCAGGCATAGAGGGCTGATCCATTATGCCCTCGAGCCCATCGTCCGCACTGAGCTCACTTAGGTCTGGGCTCTGTGGGGCTTATGCTGCTGGGACCACCTGTGTCAGCACTGGTACCGCGGGCTTCCCGCTCTTGTCGGCACTCGGGGCCTTGGGAGGCATCAGCCTCCTGTGTGGGGAACGACCATGCCTTCCTTTAGGCTGCACCGGGGGCCGCACTGGGGAGGACGATCAGTGCTGGGGCCTAGCCTGGCGCTCCGGGGCCAACAGTTTATGGTGCTTAGCCGGTGCCGGGTCTCTCGACGCTCCAGGGCACTACGCACCGAGGAAGCCTAAGCCGGTGTCTGGCACTCCAGACCTGCCGGCTGCAATGCAGTCTCCATCAACAGTTGCTTTAGGCGAAAGTCTCTCTTTCCTTGTCCTTGGTTTAAATGCCTTGCAAATCCCACACCTTTCAGTTGGATATCTGTCCCCCAGGCAACGTAGACACAAGTCGTAGGGGTCACTAACTTGCATAGGTTTGCGGCACATGGCGCAAGCCTTGAAGCCGTGGGCCTGCGGCATGCCCCGCAGCCCAGGGCAGGTGCTGGAGGCCTCCAAGCGCCTAATAACTTAAGTGTCCACAATCTGTATGTAAACTAACTGATGACAGCTACTCTAAAGGCTAAGGGACTGCTCTTCTATGACAGAGAGAGAGGTTGTTCCAACACCGCCACGGATGGTAAGAAGGAACTGGAGGAGGTCAGGCCGACAGGGGTATATATGCACGGTGCAGTGGCACCACTTGGGAGGCCCGCCAGCCCGACAGGAGCCGCTAAAGGAAAAAGTTTCCGACGTTCGTGCATGCGGCGCACGCGCACCTAATGTGGAATGGACATGAACAAGCACTCGAAGAAGATTCAGTTTCCTGTTCTGCCAGTTCCCTGTGTGATCTTGGGCAAGTCACTTAGCCTCTCTAAACCTCAGTTGCCCATCTGTAGACTGGTATTGCCAGGATAAAAACTGCCCATTTGAAACATCACGAAAAAGTGATGTCCCTATGAGCTGGTCATGGAACACCTACATACAATGAGGCTTGAAATTTTAATTTCCGACGTATGACTCTCCTGCTGGTGGCTACCATTTTGCGGAACACGAATATCTGTGGCACTGGCAATGAGAACCAAAAGTCAGATTATAAACCAGTTTCTGTACTATTCTATTGCTAAACCATCCCAAGAACTGCCTTACCATTTAAACATTTTTATCATTTATAAAATATATATGTGATTAAATAATTACTTCCACATTTCAGTCTGGGTACTCTGAGGTCTATTTTCTTGATCCTCTTGTTTCTTCTCGTCTTCCTTTACTTCTATCCCAAAACCATGCTGTATCTCTCCAGTTGTCTACCCCATCTCCTGGCATGTCTCCCTACGTCCCTAATTTGCTTATGAGTCAAAGAAATGGCTCATCTACAGGCAGCCTGGAAGACTGGCAGAGGAAATTCTGTGTGAGTTCAGATGCAGTATTTCTTCAACAACCAGAACATCTGTGTAATACAGACAGACATTGTTAATCAGTGAAGATAGATCCCAGGAGCTCCCATCCAGCCCATTTCCTAAGACCCTATCCTTCAACTTAAAGTGAGTATCTCAGCTGGCTGTTAGCTGTACTGCCAACCCCAACTACTCAGAAGTTGTAAGAAAAGCCCACAAAACCATGAGATTTAAAAAATACACTGTGCTGGGAAGAAGCCTTCTGAGTTCAGTCTGGTCACATTTTCCAGGTTTTCTCCATAACCACAAGGGAAAAGAAATGAAATACAATGAAATAAAATAAAAAATAAAATAAAATAACCAAAGAATCTCAGGATTCCAGGAGCTGTTGCTTGAGGAAAAACAACAAATATTTTGCAACTCATAATACAGTCACAAGAACTGGCAGCATGTGTTAGCTATAGTAGAGATATCCATTACAAACCCTTAACCAGTAATTCCTGTCCACCCTATTCTCCCCCTCCCCAAGGACAGAAAGGAGATGAAGATACTGACACTGCTTCTTCCCTCCCTCGAGTTCTGGACCAGGCCAGTGCAGCCTCCAGTATCGCCAGTCTCCTGAAATAGGTGGCTGTTGCCCAGGGCTCCACCTTTTCTCATGTTTTCTTGCCCCTATGTGCTACCTTCCCCTCCCCATCTGGTCTGCTGCCCCCGAGCCCAGCACTGCCTGCCCCCATTCCCTCATTTACCATGTTAGTACCTCAAATCCCCTGGATGTGGTGCTGCTGCCCCTCTACACCCACACCTAGCCCCAAGTCCCAGCTCTCTCTTCCCTAGAGGTATCTTCTGAGACAGTTCACAGTTGGGAAGTGGGAGTTTTCCATCAGTGTGTGTAGCACTTATATGACTGGCTGCCCTTTTCTCACAAATGGGGTATTAGGGAAAAGCAGCCAATCAGATGAAAAAGTTTATCTACATTAGTTTACCCTCAGAGGCATGTAGAAGGGCCTAAAAACCCATAATCAACAGAGAGACTCCACAGAGTTGGCAGTGGGAGTGGGTAAAGGTGCTTGTAGAATGGGCAGATTTGGAATGAGTGACTTCAGAATGGGGGTGTGCACATGAACATGGCACAAGAGGAGTTGTAGAATGAATTGGGGTAGGTGCAGAGTTGTGCCTGGCCAGTGAGGTCCAGGCTGGAGGCAAGGCTTCCAGAATCCTCAAACAGGTGGCTGCTGTCCAGCCCCCGACCACATCCCTTATGCGCTTCTTCCCCCTGCTGCATTCATAGGGGAGGGAGGAAAGAGCAGTTTTGGCTGCTCCACTGCCCGTTTCCTTGCCACACTGCAGAAACCTACAGAAAACAGGATAGGGGCCTGCCTGTCTGCTGCATCTAACAAAGGACGGCTACATTCCCCCAAACAACCACTCAGGACAGGGAAAAGGAGGAGAAGCTGAGACCCACCAACCAAATATAGCTTTCCAATTCTATGCCTTAGCCCTACTGCAAGCTAAGGTACCCTGGGGGCTGCTATGGACTTAACCTAACTGGCAATGGTGCCCAAGAGACCATAGCGCAGTTGGGAATAGCCAGAGTGCAGCAAATTTTAGCCACCCTTCCTCAACACACCCTTTCCTTAATGCCAGCGGCAGCAGGGAGTGTGATGTAAGAGTTGGTTATTCTGGCTATTATATCCACTGAAACTTCCAAGTTGTTTCTGTTGTCTTTTTACCAGCTGAACAGCACAAAGGAAGCACCACAGAGCAGAGAGTCTGCTCCGAAGTACTTACTGCGGCCAGTTGACCTTTTGAGGTAATGTTCAGCCCCCGCCTGAAAAGCCTGGACACCACCGAGTTAAAGACTTGATAATCCCCTCCCTACACCCAAAGTCTAATTAAACAGTTTAATCCTTTGTGACTTCCCTTGCCTGTATTTCATATAGGAAGTTGACCTTGCTATGGTATGGTACATTTTGGAAGTCTTGTGAACAGACCCATACTTAACATTATAGAATGATTATCTGGTTCGATTTTAACTAAAATAGAATGTTTACTGATCTCTGTGCAGATGACATTATTTCCAGTTTAATGGTTTATCCACAATTCTGTCTTGCATTTTTTAAATTAGGTCAGAAAACGCCAGCAGCAGAAATCCATTTAAAAATCCAATGCCTTTTTTAGGCTTATGGAGATGAACAAGCTAATCAAACACAGATAAAGCAAACAATTTCAGAAATTAAAAAATAAAGAATAACGAAGTTAACAAATTATCTGCAGACAATCATTACGTACGATTGTGTAGTACAACCTTCAATCTAACACCGATTTAATCTGGTCATTTTATTTAGACACCTACAATGGAAGAGCATTCAGTTATTTTATTTTTGTGCATTAATACTTAATTACTTTAAAATGCAAAATATTATACCAGCTGTACTGCCTCACAATTTGCAGACGAGTTTCACTTTTCCTACATTTGTCAAAGTCTCGACAGCTCTTCCTAAAAAGGAGTATTCTGTTAGCAACCCCCCTACTTCATGCTGACACAATTGGATCAGTCTACAAATAAAGGTTTTAGGCTACTTTAAGTCCCAAACTTCAGAGCCAATCAATCACTTATTAGTGTTTTCTCCAATGTTCAGAACTTTCAAGTGTAATGACCACTTATTTTTCTCTGGCAAGGCAGACCAGCAGCTACCCTGGTATTAGTTTCAGAAAACAAACTAATTAAACAAAAACAGGAAACTGACTCCAGGACTTGGTCCTGCCTGAGCTCAGGGGATTGGACTTCTTGAGGTTCCTACCAACCCTACATTTCTATGATTCTATAACAATTTCAAAAGCTGCAAATGGATGTATTTATCTATTGTATAAATATATAGTGAGCACATGTTAATAAGTATAGGATAAAACAGGACTGCTTACAACTATTTCTACTGTATAAGGAAAAAAATAAATGAATTCCAAAGAGCTCAGAAAAGAACACAAAAAACAAACTTTTTATTCAGCTACACATGCAAGTTGAAGATACCACTGTTTTTACTTGCTGCAGCAGCAACATATACATTTCCCCTTCTCATCCTACTAACTAGAAACATATATCCATTAAAAAAAAAAAGAAAAAGAAAAAAGAAAAGCTTTTCATGCATAAGCGTGGAAATAACTTGCAGGAGACCAGTTATGTATAAAACTTTAAACTTGTTTATGATACCAATCTTTTACTCAGAGTAACTATGAGTCATGTCTCATTAAGCTTTCAAAGTAAACACTGTGAGTTTCTTTAAAAATAAGCTTTTGGATCTAGATTTTCTGGGTATTGAAGAAGAAAAACATCTTATTTTGATATGCCAGTCCATTATGGTTAAAAAAGCATTTCATTACAGGTCTCTTAAATAATATGGTTAGTATCAAATATGTTTATTTTTCCCTTAAGTAATGGTTTCAAATGCTGTGTTTTACAGTAGTGATGTCATACTGTTTACATGATGATACAACAAAACATTTCCAAAAGCAAGTCCAAATGCATTGAAAAATAAGTAGCCTGTATTTGAAAGCAATTTTATGACTTAGTGTATGACTTGTACTTCTCACAGATAGCTCCTAACATTTCCTTTTAAATAATTTACTTGTCATGTTTTAAAATGACTACAGTTTTATAATTTACATTTGGCACCTTGTGTGTTATCTGTATGCCAAACAATAACCTCTTTTTCAGAACTGCATTTTCAATGCTAAAAACTATAGTTATTAAAACAAACTAGTTTGCATTTTGGTCATGTGACTCCAAAACCACAATAATTTAAATTCAAGTGAAAAAGTAATACAGTACTTTGTTTTGCAAGCAGTTCATTAAAGTATTATTTAAGTGTAAAACTAACAATTTTTGTAAAGTAATTACCTGATGGATACTTTCCCATGTAATTGTAAAAGAGCACATCTTTATTTTGCTGCATTGCCCATCAGCTGTAAACTCTTGCATTCCTTCAACCTGCTTCAACTCCATTTTTTCTGCTATTCTCTTCTTACAGCAACCACGTTAATTGTTTAAGCCAAGTTAGCCAATGACCACAGAAATCCTACAATATGAGCCCTCTCTCATGCCTTCGCAGCTAGGTATAATCAATAACAAGTAAGGTTTTTTTATCTTTTTCTACACTAAAAAGAGGGATTTCCCCCCCATCCTTTATCAATATGGAAAGCTGTCTCTCTGCATTCATCAGCAATCAGTGAACGGAAAAGGCTAGTGGATTTTGCCAGCAGTGAAAGACCTAATCATGGCAAGATCAAGCCACCTGTCAACTGTAATCAGCTTGATGTATTGCACTTTTCCATAGCCAATGGAAAATGTTGAGCAATACTCTTTTCTTTCACAGTTAGTTACAGGGTTAAACTGAAAATACTGAAATGCAGACAATTTTGATTCTAAGAGACAATAGAATGTTTGTTTCTTTTTTAGTTTTGTAATATTTACAAATCAACGCAAAAGTCTGGGTATCACAGGTTGTGAAAAGTCATTGTCCCCCTGTCTCCCTGCAATATTTGTTGTTTAGAGTAACAGAGGATCATGTTGATTGAGGTGTACTGAAATCTGTATCTTTATTGCGAGAAACTTACAGTATAAGACACAAAGTAAACATCACATGCAAAATGAACATGGTACAATTTTGTGGAAGTTGTCAATTCTACGCTTAGGGATTTTCTCCTCCAAACTTTTATTTGTTCTTAAAACATGCACAAGATGAACAAATGAAACAGCCAGCAACACAGCATTCGTACAATACTAGCCAAGAGGTAGCATCATACAAAAGACTATCAAGCCAAATCTAGACCCAAATGTTTTCAATTATTTAAATCAACTCAATTACTTCCAATCCCTCTGTAAACCCAAAACAAAATACTGAATCTCATTACCCATTGCTCATTCCCCAATTCTGTCCTCCAGCATAGCACACTTCTAACAATATAGAAGATGAAAACATAAAAGGCTGTCCATGTTTTACAACACACTCCTCCCCACCCACCCACCCACGCACACACTGCCCTTCCATTCTTTCAGGAAGGGAATTCAGGCATAAACCTGATTCAGGCTTACACTAGAGGTCCAGCAAAATTGATCTCCATCAGGATATGGAAAAATCATGTATCCAATCCAAGCACAATAAAATATATTTTCTGGCTGCATAGAATCAGACTTATTTTTAGGCAAAAGAGATCAACTTGGAGCTACAGCAAGATCCCCCAGTAACACCATGTGAAGATGGATAACAAAAATTAGGTTTAATTCCCTTTCTCCTAAATCAGCCAAAAATAGACTCCATTTTACTGCTACTTGATGTTAAGAAGATGGTTTGTGGAATAGAAATGGCAACAATTGGAACAGGAGGCGGCTGCAGAGGCAGCAAAATGAAGGCAAGGAGGTTCTGTTGGTTAGAATAAGGTACCTCCTAGAGCATTGGGGGCAGGGGAAGAGATGTGACTGAAAGAAGAGACCACCTCCGGATCCCAATTACAGTCGAGCTCTTGGAGTTCAGCACCAAGACAGCCGACTCTACTATGATCTCCATATTCAGAGACCTAACTGCCACTAGGATTACCTCTGCATTTTGAAGAGGACTGCTGACCTGTCTACACCGTGAGCAACTGACTCATGCTGCTGTGCAGAAGAGATGGAATTCAAAGTAGTTCCAAGCATCAGTGCAGCGACCTGTGCCACAAAGAGCTCTAGTAGATTCCCCTTTCTCAGACATCAGGGTTTTGTAGCTTAAGAGAACCTCTTGTGGACCTGTAAAGAACCATGGCCAGTTTATTTCTGTTCCAAGGCCTGAGCCTAAAGTGCTTCCTGAATCTTTCCAAGCAGCTAAAAAAGCTAAAAAAGTCTCCCAAGTTTGTTACCCTGAATTAAGAAACTACCCTTTATGAAAAATCTCAAAGATCAGGGAGTTCTAGTCAAGCAAGAACTCAAAAACCATTTTGGATGCACTAGAGTTGGTTTTCACACTGTAAGCTTGTAGCTTCCTAATTCTTATTTTTCCTCCAGTTCTAATAGGTTTGGTTAGTTTTTATGTCTTGTGAAGTACAGGACATTGCAGACCATCTGGGAAATAACCTGGCTTTAGCCAGGTATAACAGGGTATGCTGGCCCTTTAAGACTAAAAAGGAAAGCCTTGGGCTATTAAACTGCGTTTCAGGGGGTTTTCTGTATTCAGATCCAGGAAAGTTAGGAGGCAGCCACTAAAAGAGAGGAAGTGGTCTTGGGGTGGCAGTTTGTGATCTAAGGAGAACCCAGGCTGATAACTTGGTGCAGAGCCCAGGAGGAGAGCCTTGAAGTGTAGGAGAAACAAGATTCCTAGATCTCTCAGCCAGTGGGAAGGGATCCTGGGAAATTAAGTCTCAGTCACTCAGATTTATGGACCATTCTGTGAAAGGAGGCAGTATAAAAAACAACCTCTTTGCATTAGAAAAGAGACTAAGATGAAGTGCTGTCAGTCTCCACCATAAAACAGGAAGAACTTCATTTTGACGTCCAGATTTGTGCATAGACTCTGGAAATCTCACAGTATTTTAAAAATTTTAATTTCTTTATATGAAATTTCTATATGAGCTTGTTTGTTTGGATTTTGGACATTCCAGACTCTTCCCCAGAAGTCTGGTGGCAGAATAAGAAACCCTGGGGACAGCTTTTGTTTTGTTTGTTTTTAAAAAAGAACTCCAGAAGTGTGACCTTCTTAGAAGGCCAGCCTGTTATAACACTTATATTCTTTCACACTGCAAGTGGCAGTAAGAGTTTAACATTAGAAATATTTAATGTTGCATGTTTACATTAATGTTTAACGTAGTTCAGATCTGAAGAACTGGGTCTCTTTCTAGACCAAGCTCTTGGCTCTTCAACTTTTCCCCGCCTTCCAAAATTGTTTTACTGCATACAGAAAGTACTACACATATTTTCCATATCAGTTACTACAGCCGCAAAGGCCCAGGCTTCTTAGAGAAAGAAGGACAGAGAAAAGGATTGCTTAAATGGTTTCTGAAATATAGACTACTTAAACTTTGAATCCCTAGCCTTATAAAAACCAACATACAGTTAACGGAGGGGGGAAGCTTGGGGGAGAGGGTGGAGAGGCATGAGCAGCAGGGCCTCGGCGCAAGCGAGGGTGAGACCTCGGGGACAAGAGGTGGACCATGGTCAGGAAGACGAGCAGCACGGGTGGGGCCACAGAGAAGAGGATGAGCGGGAGTGGGGCTACCGTCCAGGCACCCTTTTGGCAGCAGCATCCTGTTTGGAGAGGCTTAGCCTCCTCTGGCCTCTTATATAGTCTGCCCATGGTAAGGCATATTTTCAAATCCTTTAATCATTCTCGTGGTTCTTTTCTGCACCTTCTCCAATTTATCAACATCTTTTTTTAAATTGTGGACACCAGAACTACACAGTATTCCAGCAGTAGTCGCACCAGTGCCAAATACAGAAGTAAAATAATCCCTCTACTCCTACTCAAGATTTCTCTCTTTATGCATCCAAAGATTTCATTTGTCCTTTCCACCACAGCATTGTACTGGGAGCTCATGTTCAGCTGATTATCCACTCTTCCCAGGATAGTGTCCCCCATCCTGTAAGTATGACCTACATTCTTTGTTCCTAAATGTATACATTTACGTATTAAAATACTTGTTGTTTACTTGCGCTCAATTTACCAAGTGATCCAGTTCACTCTGAGGTTGGTGAAACGTGTTCCAAAATGCTCAGTGTGGTGGGGAATAAAGGAAATGGAGCAGGACTCCAGGGGTGCTCCTGCCAAGATTGGCTGGGAGGGTGACGACTGGCTCCCGGAGTCTCCTCTTCAGGGTACATTGTAGGGACAGACATTGGAAAGGAAATGTAGTTGAATCCTGGGTGACTATATCCAATTCAGAAGACATGTCATCCCCTGTGTCCAACGGAGAAGCTAGGGGGTGCCAGTACTAGCAGCCAAGTTGGTACCAGTGATTAAGTGGGTACAGGCAGCCAACTTCTCATGAGGAGAGAGGAAAAGGGCTCCTCTGCTATGCAGAGGTCCTTGAGGGAGAGGACTGATGTCAGTACCAGCAAATCCAGGAAGTATTTTCCAATCTGATGTGAGCCTAGTGGTACCAGGGATGGTACGGACGAGCTGTCCACATGCTCCTTATGCCCAGAGCCAAAGTCAGAGCCTGTGTTTTCTTTGAGGAGCCCCTGCATTCAGAGGGTTCCAAATGTACCAAAGATGGTGTTAAGTATGATTGTTTGCTGAGGGACTTTAGATTAGACAATCTTTTCAGCTGTACTGGTCTCTTGTTGACAGAAGAATCAGGAGCCTTGTTCATACATGGAGCAGGACACGAAGTCTCCTCAGACCCTGACCACCAAGGGGTGGATTTCTCCCGGCACTCCAACTCCCTATCAGGAGACTGAAGTTTCTTCTTACTGGAAAGGCTTGGGGGGGCCTCAGAAGATTTATCTTGGTCTTTGCTCCCCAGAACTGGAGCTGAAGTTGAGAAGGTTGCCACAGTACTGCGAGAGGCCAAGGCCAATGTACCAAGGGGGAAGGGGTCAGATCCCATGGATCTGAGTGAGCATTCCATTAGGAATAGCTTGAGTCTGTCCTCCCGCAGCTTCCTCAATCTGCTTTTGAAGCCAGTGCAGAACTTGCAGTTTGACGGGATGTTGGACTCTCTGAGGCAGCTGGAATGCCCATCACTAAGGGATTGTGAGGACTCATCCATGAGGCCCCTCTGAACCAGAGCCTGCCTCAGCCTGATGAGTCATCCCTGACCAGAGTGCGAGATGAGTCAGAGGCAATTACCTGAAACTCTTGTGATAGGCCATGCCATTCAACCACGGTTCAGTCAATTCATAGGCAAAGACCCACCTATGTGATTTCAAGGCAGATATATAGGAATCTAAAAGAAGCAGTCTCTCTAGTCTGCTCAATGTTGCTACCTGGCCAGGAACATTTCCAATGTCTAGTAGTTCTAGTAGTGCTCCTGCTCCAGCCCACTCCTACTTCCTGCTCTACCCCATGCCTGTTTCCTTGCTAGCCAGCTTCTGCATCTGCTCCTGCCTTAGCCAGCCACCTAGCTATTCTGGCAGGAGGAAAGTCCTCTAGCAGATCTGGCAGGGTTTGAAGACCAGATTTCAGACATAACCTGCAGTTTTGGGCATAAACACACAGAGAGAAAAGACCTCAAGTAAGGGAAGGCTGAGGGCAGCAGCCCTAGCCATGGCCAACAAAGGTGAGTGGGAAGGAGAGAGGGGCACAAGGGCACAAAACTTGTGCCAAAAGGAAGATATAAGAAAGGAAATAAAACAAACAAGACAAAAAAAGATGCACAAAGCAAAGGTAAGCTAGTGGACATAACAGTGCTCTGTCTGTAGCTGCAGGAGACTGAGAAGAAACTTGAGCAGCAGTGGGTATGTCTCTCCCTACATACCCACTGTGTGGCGCACAAGGATGTTTAAGAAGCGTGCAGAGACCCATGGTCAATGCTGATGAAACTCTCAGCTCGAAGGAACATAGGCACGGGCATACAAAACATGGAGCACCCATAAGGACATATACTTGAAGATTTAAAATTTCACAAGTCTCATAATTGACAGCAGCTCATTTCTACTACAATCAGAATGGAATGTTATATAGAGCCAGTACTTCAGACTGATTACCGCTAGCCTATGCTCAGTAAACGGTTACACGGGTTTTTTTAATTTTCCAAATTAGGTTCACAAAAAAATCCTGATAAATGAGGAGAAAAAAAGGTATGTGTGGGTGGGGTAGGAGTGGGAAGTAACACATATAGTGAACTGTTATTTGGATTACTACTATCTATATTTAGATTTAATTCCTATTTAAGATCTTAGATATCTTCTGGAAAGCTGTAGCTAAAGGAAATACATTCTTTTATTTCCTTACACTAGAAATAGTAACTATTTTTCTCCCTCCCACACCTACACTAGTTTTAGAATCAGTCTGAAAAGACTACATATTTTTTCAGACAGTAACTTCATTTGTTTATGCTATCATTTTAAGCAGGAACATTTCAACAAAATTATAAGTTACAGACAGATTGTTTTCAGGATTATGTCACCACAATGCTTCTAGTATTTTTGTTTTTAAATCCTGCTGCATATGAAGTCCTATACTTAGGTTTAATAACTTGACATATTTGCATGTATTAAAGAACAGCTATATAGCTGCACATATATTTAAGATTCATAAACTATTATGCTAAATCAACCTAAATTTCATTGTCATTTAAGAAGCCACAATAGAACGTATCTCTTACAATAAATTGAAGTGGCTCAGCAAACATTTTTTTTTTTTAAATAATAAAATATTGGCCATTACAGCAGCAAAAAGCACCCTGGTAGACCAGGGTAGAATTCTAAATTGTTGTCTTGCTTTCGGTCTTCCTCTCTCAGTTCCCAGAGTTTTCAGCATTCATGTATGGCCCTGGTCTCTGGTGTAGTAGAGGACCTACAGATCTGAGAGCTAACTTTATTGCTGCTGCTGCTTCTTCAGAGGGGCAACCCTTTCACTCCCCTCACTACCAACAGAAGGATGAATAAGAAATTCCATATGGAGAGATGATCTAGGAGATCTAGATTTAGTTCTAATGTTCCCCTCTGTCAAATCAAATACGAAGAATAGCTGCTTCAGTGCCTAAATAAACTTAGAAGGGAAAAACTGTTTTCCTATCTGAAAACTGAAGATCTCTCCCAATCTGAAGCTACTGGGTTGCTTATTCCATCCTCCTCACACTAAAGTATTTGAATTAACCCGCTTGTCAAGATGTTGGTACAACATTCACCAGTCAAAACTCAAAAACAAACTTTCATCATCTGCCTACTAAAAGATACTATCAATTCCCATTTGTATCTCCTGGTTCGGTTGAGGTTTCCAGACTAGGGAAGCTTAAAGGAATTTAACTTCCAGTTGGTAGGAAAACAGAGTTTCCTGTTTTCCTTGAGATTCCCCTAGACTGAAACGAACATGATTTACCTAGCAGGACTCCAAAACCCTTAGGGAAGGTAAGATCAGCCTCAAGTTCTATCCCACACCGCCCAGTAGCAGAAGTTCTTCCCAGTATACATCCAAGAGAAGGATTATTGAGCTCGTCTCCCTTCTCCAAACTAGGAGAGAGTTCTGGCATTAAGAAAAGCAAAATAAACTGTAGCGAGACCTACTCTATAATCTATACACTGCCTTCCTTTCCTCTTCTTAGAGAAAGCTTTCGTGTCAAAAAATTCTGAGTTAGGATGAAGAGTAGGGATTTTTTTTTTTTAGTGGTTGTCACTTCTTAACAAAGAGACTGTCCCAGATGCCACTTCCAGTCCCACTTGTGTTCTCACAGCATCCCTGTGCAACTGCAGTAATTGCCTACATGAAAAAAAGTATTTTTAATCTGTATTTAACGTTATCAACACTTTGTCCTTTTTGATATGTGAATCACACTAACCTACTTTTATTCTGCATTACTTCTACCACCACCCCCATCCCACCCTGTTTCCCTCCACCATGCTCTTCTGTGCTTGGCCCCTTTCTCCTCTCACCATGTACCTCCAACATTCATTTGGCTCTCTTCTCATTTGGACGTAACTGGATACCTGGTCCTCTTCTTTCTGCTCCCCTCAGATAACCCCCCAGCTACTTTTCCTCCTGGCAGACAGAAACTCCACTCCCAATGGTGGCTCATTTCCTCTTCTGTGTTAACAGTGGCCCCTAGTGGATTCTGCTATTATTGTTGTTCCTCCCTGTTTCCAGACAATTTGCAATGAAGAGCTTAGATACCTGTAAAAACAACGAGGAGTCCGGTGGCACCTTAAAGACTAACAGATTTATTTGGGCATAAGCTTTCCTGTGTAAAAAAACCAGTTCTTCAGATGCATGGAGTGAAAATTACAGATACAGGCATAAATAAATATATATATATGCCTGTATCTGTAATTTTCACTCCATGCATCTGAAGAAGTGTTTTTTACACCCAGGAAAGCTTATGCCCAAATAAATCTGCTAGTCTTTAAGGTGCCACCGGACTCCTCGTTGTTTTTGTGGATACAGACTAACACAGCTACCCCTCTGATACTAGATACCTGTAGAAGCAGCTGGCACCATATGAGCAATCAGCTCTTCACAGACCATTGTTTTGAAACCACTAATATAAAGCAACAGCAGAAAACACTAATATAAATAAAGCAAGTGGACTGCTAGGATATTGAAGTCTTGACAAAACTATCTCAGGTATATGAGTGAGAGGAAAAGAGAAGCAGCTACTCATTAGTGTGAATGTTATTCAGCAGCAGAATCAGGATTACTCCCTTCTGCTCAAAAACATTGGTTTTCAAACTTTGCTACCTGTAAGTCTCCCTTGAGCCAAGAAAAATCAAGGCTGTCCTGGTACCAAATCCAATATTCATCCCTGTTCCAGAAGCTAGATCCATCATGAGTAGGGCCCTACCAAATTCACAGTCCATTTTGGTCAATTACACAGTCATAGAATTTTAAAAATTGTAAATTTCATGATTTCAGCTATTTAAATGTGAAATTTCACAGGGTTGTAATTGTAGGTATCCTGACCCAAAATGGAGTTGTAGGGTTGAGGGAGTCACAAGGTTTTTGTGTGGGGGGGGGGGATTGGGGCACTGCTACCCTTACTGCTGCTGGCAGTGGCGCTGTCTTCAGAACTGGGCAGCTGGAGAGTTGTGGCTGCTTGCTGGGAGCCCAGTGCTGAAGGCAGAGCCACCGCCAGCAGCAGCACAGAAGTAAGGACACCATGTTATGGTATTGCCACCCTAACTTCTGTGCTGCTACTGGCAGGATATTGCTTTCAGAGCTGGGCACCTGGCCAACAGTCACTGTTCTCTAGCCACCCAGCTCTGAAGGCAACATAGAAGTAAGGGTGGCAATACTGCGACTTCCCTGCAACTCCCTTTGGGTCAGAACCCCCAATTTGAGAAATACTGATTTTCTCATGAAATCTGTATTGTATAGGGTAAAAGCACGCAAGACCAAATTTCATAGGAGGAGACCAGATTTCACAGTCCGTGATGCATTTTTCATGACCGTGAATTTGGTAGGGCCCTAATCATGAGAGTGGCCCCTCTCAAAAATTTAGGAAGTGAGAATTTGAAAGGCAAGATTATCTACCAGCCAAGCCAGCTATAAAGTAACATTCCATTCATAACATGACTTTAATCTTAGGACAGCCACACACCTTCTCAAATGGCAAATTTTGAAATAAACTCATTATTACACTAATTAGGACTTTTTGGCTCCGCTTTGTCTTAGTCATGTTCTCAAGATAGCTATTTTACACAATTTAACCTTTTGAAGGACAACCTTGATTTGTTCCATCTTCTCATAAAGGCAAAAACTAAACTAAACTAACTAAACTAAACAAACTAAAATAACAGAAACAGCAGAGTTTTCCAATGTTATTCATAAGGTTGGCAATAAGGCAAAAAGTCTAATCATATAATTAAAAATATTAATCTTACATTCAATTCAGGAATATAATTTTTCACTGAGGAAACTGGAAATTTGGTATTTTACATAGGAAAGAAGAACGGATCTTGAGAAGCCACCCTCTTCCCCAGGGCTCCAGGCAAGGGGAAGAAATCTAGATGTATGAATCCCGTATCCATAGGGACAGGGAGAAGTCGTGTCATGAGAAAAATGCAATTCTCTCCTCCAAGGAGGAAAAGTTGGTAAGACTGGAAACAAAAGCCAGGCCATGACAACCTATACTCAGTCTCTGGCACCTAAGAAGAACCTGGCAACAAATGCTACCTTACATAGGCCTTGTTTCATTCTTATGGATGATAAATATTGCTTTTATAATAATGTATGTTTGACCTCTTGAGGAGACTTGCTCTACTATTAATACTGAAGTCTCCCTTTTGAAAATAATCTGATAAAAATCAAACAGTAGTTTTCCTCCTGACTTTAAAATCACCACTACTGATGATCAAAAGTAGTGATCATGCAAACAGAGAGCTTCACAGAACAGAAAAGCAATTGCACACATGACTAATACCATAAAATTATTCAAGCTGAACTCTAATAAAACAGATTTACTGTGATTTCATCCAGCAGTATTGATTTAAACACCAAGACAAACATTTTAATCCTACTACACAGCTTTCTATGCATCAGTTACACTTTCAGCTTTCTCCAGTTAATTATATTTGGCAAAATCAATATTTCAATAATGTTAACACAATAAGAGTACAGTAAAAAGATACCTGATTATAGAAAATTTGCTAACTAAGTTTTGTAAGCTTCTTCAGTGTTCCATTGTATTATATTTATTCTAGAGCAGTACAATATTCAGCATTTCAGTAACAATGAATAAGCCTAATGCATTACGTAAGAATAAGCCTATTAAATCCTTGAGCCTGAAACCACGTCTTTCCCTCCTCCCCCTGCAGTTTGAAACTTGTCACAAACAGAATCTTAGTTTTCTATGCTTCTCAGCACTTGCATTATTCATATCATTAGCATGTGTATTTTTATATATACACACCACAAGAACTTAAATCAGTTTAACCCCTTAATGTCAATGGGATTTAGTGCTTATTAATGGGAAATCTTGAATTCAAACAAACACAAATTGCCATGTTTCACATGAGTTTAAACAGCTCATTATAAATTCTTCCTTTGTGGCTAAAAGCAGAAGTTTGATTATTTATTATTAATTATTATTATTTAAACACTGACGCGAAAATCTTTTTACAAAAACTTAAACCATTTATCATGTATGAACCTGAGTCATAAATGTAAAATTAACATCTGCATGCTAAATTGGACACAAAGCCATACTTTCATCGACTTTAATACTGTCAACAGGTGGTGATTAAAGGGAAAATTGTGTGTGTGACTCTCTGCTTCCAGAGGCATAGGAGGTCCCAGATGAAGTGGAACTAGTGCAGTGTTCCTGCATACGGAGGGCAGGATTTGGGGAGCTACATAGGAGCTACCCTGAAACTTTATGAAGGGCCGGGTACGGAAGGCTGTGCCTCCCCAACAGCCTGTCCCCGGCCCCCTCCCACTTCCTGCCCCCTGACTGCCCCCCTCAGAACCCCCAACCCATCCAACGCCCCTGCTCCTTGTCCCCTGACCGTTCCCTCCCGGGATCCCCCGCCCGTAACCGCCCCCCCAGAACCCCACCCCTATCCAACCCTGCCTGCTCCCTGTCCCCTGACTGCCCCGACCCCTATCCACACCCCAACCCCTAACAGGCCCCCCAGGACTCCCACGCCTATCCAACCGTCGCCTGTTCCCTGACCGCCCCCCGCCCCAGAACCTCCGTGCCATCCAATCGCCCCCTGCTCCCTGTCCCCTGACTGCCCTGACCCTATCTATACCCCCACCCCCTGACAGGCCCCTGGGGACTCCCACACCTATCCAACCCCCCCCCCATTCCCCATCCCCGACTACCCCCCACTCCCAGAACCTCCACTCCATCCAACTGCCCCATGCTCCCTGTCCCTGACTACCCCCCGGGACCTCCTGCCTCTTATCCAACGCCCCTGCTCCCCACCCCCTTACCATGCAGCTCACAGCAGCAGGACTGGCAGCCGTGCTGCCCAGCCAGAGCCAGCCATGCCGCTGCGCTGCCCAGCCAGAGCTCACTGGTGCGCTGGTGGCACTGCGAGCTGAGGCTGCAGGGGAGGGGTGACAGCCTAGGAGGGGACGGAGACTAGCCCTCCTCGGCCAGGAGCTCAAGGGCCAGGCAGGACAGTCCTGCGGGCCATAGTTTGCCCACCTCTGCATTAGGAGGTAAACAGCAGGGAGGGAGGAGAGAAAATTACTCACCTTGCAGTAACTTGAGGTTCTTTGAGATGCATTCTTTGAGATGGGTACTCCACTCCAGGTGACAGTGCATCCCGGCACTGTTGATCGGAGATCTTCGGTAGCAGTGTCCGGTCAGGATTCACGCGCTCAGGTGCTGTCTCACGGTCTCAGAGTCTGCCTGAGTGCGCGCATCCCGCAGCCCCCTCAGTTCCTTCTCTACCGTGGAGACCTCAGAATAGTACTCTAAAGTAGAGGGGAGGAGGGCGGGTAGTGGAGCATCCACAGGGACACGCATCTCGAAGAACCTCAGTTACAGCAACATGAGTAACTTTCTCTTCTTCTTCGACTGCTGTCCCTGTGGTTGTTCCACTCCAGGTGAATGTGAAGCAGTACCCACTAAGCTGGTAGGACTTTGGAGTTGTGGCAGTGAGTACTGTAGACAGTACTGTATGGCCTACTGTGGTGTCTGCCGTGGTATCCTGCGTGACAGCACAGTGTTTAGTAAATGTGTGATCAAATGACCACGTGGCCACCTTACAGATATCAGGAATGGGTACATTACGGAGGAAGGCAACGGATGTTGACATGACTCAAGTAGAAGGAGTTCTGATGCCTTGAGGCAGTTGAGCATTCTGAATGCAGTAACAGGATCTGATGCAGTCGGAGATCCATTTGGAAAGTCGTTGTTTAGAAATTGCTGCACCCTTTGATCTCTTGGTGGAGACAAATAATCGCGAGGATTTACGAAATGGTTTAGTCCTGTCTAAGTAGAAGGTAATTGCTTGTCTGACGTCGAAGGTGTGCAGAGTCACTTCATGTGGAGTCTCATGAGGTTTGGGTTAGAATGTAGGTAAGTATATTGATTGGTGAAGGTGGACACCACCTAAGGGAGAAATTTAGGGTGTGGTAGCAAGGTAACTCTGTCTTTAGAGAAGGTTGTGTAGGGAGGGTAGGCCATCAGGGAGCTTATTTCCCCTACCCTCCTTGCTGATGTTATAGCAACCAAGAAAGCTACCTTCATGGACATATGAAGAAGAGATGAGGTAGCTAAGGGCTCAAATGGAGGTTTCATAAGACCGCAAAGAACGAGATTGAGATTCCATGCAGCTGCCGATGGATAAATCTTGGGGTAGAGATTTTGTAGGCCCATGAGGAAGCGTTTTATGGTGGGTGGGCAAAGAGTGAATAGCCATTTAACAAATCATGGAAGGTGTTAAGGGCCGCTAGGTGTACCCTGATAGAGCTGAGCAAGAGTCTGTCCTGTTTTAGTTTCAGAAGGTAGTCTAGGATATTAGGGAGGGTCATGGTATGGGGTGATAAGTGTTTGACCACCACAGGGAAAAGCGCTTCCACTTCTGCAGGTAAGTTTTACGAGTGGAGTCTTTTCCACTATGCAGGAGGACATATCAGACTTGCTCAGAACAGGCTAATTCGTGGGTCTGGAGCCATGAAGGAACCATGCTGTCAGGAGGAGTTTCTGGAGCTGAGGGTGAAGAATTCGTCCATTGTCCTGAAAAAGCAGATCTGGTCTGTTGGGGAGAGTCCATGGAGGATGGGCGGACATGTGGAGCAGGTAAGGATACCATGTCTGTCTCAGCCAAGCTAGGGCAATGAGTATGACCTGAGCCTTGTCATCTCTGATCTTCTGCAGGACCCTCTGTATCAGAAGGATTGGTGGAAAGGCGTACATGAGAGAGTTGTTCCACAGGATGAGGAACGCACCTCCTAGGGATGCGGTCCCGACTCCCGCTCTGGAGCAAAATAGGTGACATTTGCAACTCTGGGTTGTGGCAAAGAGGTCTATTGACAGGATGCCCCATTGGGAGAAGATCTGTTGTAGTATCGTGGGGTGCAATTCCCACTTGTGTTCTTTGGAGAAGTGTCTGCTGAATGTATTGGCGGTAGTGGTGTGATAGCCGGGTAGGTACAACGCAATAATTTGTATGTGGTGTAGTATGCACCAAATTCCATAATCGGATGGCCTCCATGCATAGGGAGAGTGATTGTGCTTCCCCCTGTCTGTTGATGTAAAACATACATGCTATATTGTCCGTTAGGACCCGGATAGATTTGTTCTTTATGAAGGGAAGAAAGTGAAGGCAGGCTTGTCTCACTGCTCTGAGCTCTAGGAGGATTATGTGTAGACGCATATCTGGCATGGATCACCGGCCTTGTGCTGTGTGTCCCCCCAGATGCGCTCCCCAACCGACCAGGGAAGCATCCATGGTGAGCATGAGCATAGGGGATTGTTGTTGGAAGGGAACTCCCATGCAAAGGTTCTCTGGTCTTATCCACCATTGCAGGGAAGCTAGTACGTTCGCTGGAAGAGTCAGCAGCATGCAGAGGCTGTGCCTGCTGGGTTTGTAGTTTGAGTTGAGCCAACCCTGAAGACATTTCATGTGCAGCCTGGCGTACTGGACCACAAAGGTGGTGGCTGCCATGTGGCTAAGGAGCGGTAGGCAAATTCTTGCCTGTATCCTGGGATGAACAGAGAGCGTGCATACGAGGTATAGGATAGTGAGGAATCTGTTGTGTGGTAGTGAGGCTCTGGTTCGAATTGAGTTCAGGTGAGCTCCAATGAATTCATTCAATCTGCTGTGTAGGCGTCAGGGTAGATTTTTGGACATTTATTTGCAGGCCGAGGCTGTCGAAGAGGGAGATGGCGAAATGGGTAGCTTGTAGCATCTTGTCGTATGAGTTGCTCTTGATGAGGCAATCGTCTAGGTAGGGGAAAAGTATGATCCCGTATCTGCGGAGGTGGGCCACGACTACGGCTAGGGACTTGGAGAATACTCTCGGTGTTGTGGAGAGTCCAAAAGGGAGTACGCTGTTTTGGAAATTGTCGTGTCCAATTATGAACCACAGGAAGCATCTGTGGGCTGGATGAATGGATATATGAAAATAGGTATCCTGTAGGTCGAGGGCTGTGAACCAGTCCCCGCTCAGGTATTATTGTGCCCAGTGTGACCATTTTGAATTTCTGTACTCTTACGAATTTGTTCAGTCAGCGTAGGTCTAGTATAGGCCTCCATCCCCTGGTCTTTTTCTGGGTCAGAAAGTAGTGGGAGTAGAGCACTTTTCCTTGATGTTGTGTCAGCACAGGTTCCACTGCACCTATCCATAGAAGGTGATCCACTTCTGCGCAAAGTAGGTGCTCATGAGAGGGGTCCCTGAAGAGGGATGGGGAAGGGATAGTTCAGTCTGGTTACTCTATTTCTAGGACCCAACAGTCCTGCGTAATCTGCTGCCAGGCATAGTGGAAAACCTGGAGGTGGTGGCCAAATGGGTAAGTAGGCAGTGGAGTCAAGGAGTCGTCATGCAGACCCTCGACCAACGCTTCAAGATTGTTGTTTATTTCCCGATGGGTGGGAGGTAGCTGTTTGTGCTCGTTTTGTCTGCGCCTAGGAGGTCTAGGGCAATTCCTGGGTATATCGTATGGTCTGTTCTGAGGCTAGTGATACTGTTGTGTGCGTGGCCTCTGGTAAGGTTGATACTGTTGTTTTCTGGGAAGGGATGAGTAAATGTCCAGGGTGCGCAGGGTCGCTCTAGAGCCTTTCATGGTGTGAAGGACTTCGTCAGTTTTCTTGGAAAAAAGTTTGCCTTTGTCAAAGGGGAGGTCCTCCACTTTGGTCTGCAAGTCTTTGGGGATACTTGATGCAGACACCCAGGAAGATCTGCGCATAACCACAGCAGTCGCAGTAGTGAGAGCAGCAGTATCCATCATGTCCAGAGATGCATGTAGGGCCGTTCTGGAAACAAACTGGCCCTTGACAAGGACTGACTTAAAGTCTGCTCTCCTGTCCTCTGGAATATGGGAAGTAAAATCAAAGTTTATTGTAGTTATCAAAATCATTGCTTGCAAGTAGGGCGGAATAGTTTGCAATTCTAAATTGCAGAGTGGAGGAGGTATAAACATTGCAGCCAAAGGTGTCAAGACATTTGAGGTCCTTGTCTTGCTGGGTGGGCCGGTAGTGCAGCTGTTTCATCCTCTGAGTCACTGCATCCACTACCAGAGAATTTGGTTGTGGATGAGAAAATAAGAAGTCTACGGCCTTAGCAGGAACATAATATTTGCGTTCAGCCTTTTTGCAAGTTGGTAAGATAGAGGCTGGGGTCTGCCAGAGTGTGTCAGCTGGTTCTAGGAGTGCTTCATTTATGGGAAGAGCAATCTCTGAGGGTGCAGAGGTGGTTGTAGGATTTTGAGGAGTTTGTGTTGTGTCTCCTGGACCTGCTCTAAAGGGTTGTCTTGGCTGAGTGTCACCCTCTTGAAAAGTTCCTGGAACTGTTTGAGGTCGTCCATGTTCTGTGGAGGCAGAGGCATGAGGGCTCTGTCTGGAGCTGATGGAGAGTTAGGAGTCAGCGAATCAGGGTATAGTTCCTGGCCCTCCTCTTCAGAGGGGAGTTCAGGCAGTCTAGAAGTAGATGGAGGCACAGAAGGAGCTTGTGGTCTGGTGGAAGAAGCATGAAGGTGAGTGGCAGTAGGAGCTGGCCAAGGGTACCAGTGAGGCCAAGGCATTGGGTAGGAAAAGTCAGGTGCCGCCCACAGGGAGGGCGAAGTAGGGAAACTGAGGCTGGTGGTTGTTAATCGTGATCTGAGGCGTAAAAGGTTCCGGTGGAGGAGGAGAGGCAGGTGAGGAGAACTCCTGCTGTTGCTGCATATCAGGCTCGCTGTCAATAAAGGTAGCCAGGTCAGGTGGAGAGAGCAGCTGGTCAAAGAGTGAGCACTGTGTGTCCAGCAGTGGAGAGTTAGGCTCAGGTGCCACTGAAAGATCATCTTGACTTAAAAAGAAAAGGAGTACTTGTGGCACCTTAGAGACTAACCAATTTATTAGAGCATAAGCTTTCGTGAGCTACAGCTCACTTCCTCAGATGCATATTGTGGAAACTGCAGCAGGCTTTATATATACACAGAGAATATGAAACAATACCTCCTCCCACCCCACTGTCCTGCTGGTAATAGCTTATCTAAAGTGATCATCAGGGGAACTGTTGTTGCTGTTCCCTAGGATCTGAGTCTGCTGCAAGCGATCTGTGCTCAGAGACGTGCACAGACTTTTGCTTGGCTTTTCCCAGTGCTGCAGGTCTCTTGTATGCACCCTGTGGGAGGTCTGCTGCTGTCACGTGAGCAGCAGGCAGGCTCAGTGCCGACGTTCTTATCAGCACCAGAGTAGAGCGCACTGTTGGCACTGGGTCTATTTTTGGTGCTGAAGGGGTCGGTGCCAAGGAGATCTTCCCTGCACGGGAAGTCGGGTCCCTGTCTCTACGTTCCATGAGAGCCATGGCTGAGGTGGCAGGATGGTTGGAGGTGCCTGACTTCGGCACTGACAGCTCTGAGGGTAAGGATCTCGCAGGAGACCCTTTACCCTTATGAAAGTCTTTGCTTGGAAACAGTTGGGCTTCTTGCCTCTCTGCCTGAGAGGGTGAAGCCATGCTCCCAATTGGTTCGGACCTGGCCGGGGAGCGTGGGGTAGAGGGTTTGACAGTGTCAGTCTCCAGTGGCTTCTCATGCAGAAATTTCTGCAGCCGCATTTTCAGCCGCAGGTCCCTGTCATGACGAGCCCTGGTTTTGAGGCTCATGCAGTGGACACACTTAGCAGGGCCATGTGTCTTGCCGAGGCACTTCACATAATGTGAGTGTCCATCGGACCTTGGCATAAAGTCCTTACAGGAAGCACATTTCTTAAATCCTGAATCCCCTGGCATTATTGAGCTTGGAGTGCCAGGGAAGAGTGTCTCCGCGGAAGACAAACTTAAGGAAAAAAAGGGTGGGTTTTTTTTTTTTAAACTAAGTAACTATTCTAAGGGAAGAGAAACAACTGGGATGTTACTAACTATTTCTATACTATTTGTAATTGTTTCCTTCAGAGACTAGGGAAGAGGATCAGCACTGCCCCGAGTCCCGTCTTCAGTCAAGGACGGTTGAGAAGGAACTGAGGGGGGCGCGCACTCAGGCAGACTAACAAGACCACGAGACAGCAGCTGAGCATGTGCATTACAACCAGGCACAGCTACCGAAGATCTCCGATCAACAGCGCCAGGACCCACTGTCACCTGGAGTGGAGCACCCACAGGGACAGCACTCTAAGAAGAGCTATTTAAGCTAAAGGACAATGTTGACACAAACACATTTGGACATAAACTGCCTATGAATAAATTTAGGCTGGAAATTAGAAGAATGTTTCTAACCATCAACAGAGTGAGGTTCTGGACCAACCTTCCAATTGCAGTAATGGAAGCAAACTCCCTGTCCAATTTTGATGGAGCCTGATAAACTTATGAATTGGATTATATGACATGGGTTGCCTGTGGCAATATAGGACTGGACTTGACGATCCAGAAGGTCCTTTCCAGTCCTATGTACCAGTGATTTCAGGTCCCAGGTTTGGGTTTTTTAGGCTTGGCGGTCAGAAAAGCGTTTTTACTTGTAAAGAGGAAGTTTAAATGTGGAAATAACTGAAACACAACAAACAGGGAATCTCCACAATGCTATTTATGTGAGAGAGAACCTTCAAACTTTGAAGTTTTACTAAGTTAAACACAGGAATAAAACAAAAAAAAACACAATCTGCTATTACAAAGCATAAAACAATATAAATAGAAGTGGCTGTGAAATACGGCATGTCGAAACTTTCAGCTAGCAGGAAAACGCAACCTACTTCACCGCTGTCTAAAAAGGTACCTAATCCATAGATATATGGTTTAATTTTGACAGGCCTTTAACATGATTGCTAAATCAGGAACCAGCAGTAGAGAAGCAGTTCATGTAAGATGATGTTTGGCTAAGTGGTGCTGAGGGACACCACTGTCTCAAAGTAATCTGGAAAAAAGAACAGGAGTACTTGTGACACCTTAGAGACTAACAAGTCTATTAGAACATAAGCTTTCGTGGACTACAGCCCACTTCATCGGATGCATGGAATGGAACATATAGACAGACAGACAAAGATGGAAGTTGCCAAACTGTAAGAGGCTAATGAATTAAGATGAGCTATTATCAGCAGGAGAAAAAAAAAACACTTTTGTAGTGATAATCAAGATGGCCCAACTAAACAGTTGACAAGAAGGTGTGAGCATACTTAACATGGGGAAATAGATTCAATGTGTAATGACCCAGCCACTCCCAGTCTCTATTCAAACCCAAATTAATGGTATCTAGTGTGCATATTAATTCAAGCTCAGCAGTTTCTCGTTGGAGTCTGTTTTTGAAGATTTTCTGTTGCAAAATTGCCACCCTTAAGTCTTTTACTGAGTGGCCGGAGAGGTTTGAAGTGTTCTCCTACCAGTTTTTGAATGTTATGATTCCTGATGTCAGATTTGTGATCATTTATTCTTTTGCGTAGAGACTGTCCAGTTTGGCCAATGTACATGGCAGAGGGGCATTGCTGGCACATGATGGCATATATCACATTGGTAAATGTGCAGGTGAACGAGCCCCTGATGGCATGGCTAATGTGATTAGATCCTATGATGGTGTCACTTGAATAAATATGTGGACAGAGTTGGCATCAGGCTTTGTTGCAAGGATAGGTTCCTGGGTTAGTGTTTTTGTTGTGTGGTATGTGGTTGCTGGAGAGTATTTGCTTCAGGTTTGCAAATAAAGCTTATGCTCTAATAAATTTGTTAGTCTCTAAGGTGCCACAAGTACTCCTGTTCTTTTTGCGGATACAGACTAACACGGCTGCTACTCTGAAAATAGTAATCTGGGTGGTTCTTTATCAAACAGGCAGGGGAGGAGAGGCGGGAAACCAAAAGGACACAATCAGCAGTTGGCAGGACATTAGGCTGCTTTTGAGGGACTGAGGAGAAGATTAAACTTTCTGGAGGACAAGCTATTCTCTATGTTCTAAGAGTTAAACTGTACTCTCCCATTCCCTTTCAAAAATACAATATTGAATCTTAAGCTTCAGGATATTTCTTGCAGTTCCCAGCTATAAGAGATGAATTTAACAGATGGTGTTAAATTTGAAAATAATGGCAATTTTCAAAAAAAAAGAACACACTGTATTTATCATTTGTTACATACCCCATTCTCTGTACGTTTCTCCACAGGTATATTTATTCCATTTCTTTGATTTTGGGTCTGATGCCCACCTAAAAATAAAGTATCAATCTTATTAGCAAGGGGTATTTTTTTGGTTTTTTTTAATTCAGACAGTTTTCGCTGCAAAACTACAATGTATCTGTACAAATTACAATCACTCTTTAACAAATCAGCTTTTTGTAAGTTTAATTTCCTTCCTTACAAACTACAACAACTATATATTTGTCATTTGGTAAAAAAAAAGTTCAAAAGCAATTAAAAATTGTTAGATTATTAAGGGTTTTTCTTCTTCTTTTGGGAGACGAGGGAGCAGGTGTTTTTGTTTTTAATACAACGGGTAGTTAATCAAGTTTACTTGAAGCTCAGCCAAACAGCACCGAGCTTTTTTCACAACAATACTGAAGGGATTTGTAAAATTAAGAATTACTTAAAATATTCTTTCTAATCCTCTACAAACCACTCCATATGTATCAATATTTATTACAGTATCAAGTTTTTTGTTTTGTTTGTGTTTTTACAATAATATTCCAATGCCTTTAAAAAGAGGCAACAAATTTCTCAACAGAAGTTCAGCACTTCAGGAACTATTTGACAAGACAGGTTTATCAAAAGAATAGATTGACTGCTTTAGTTGTTGCCAATATTCATTTTAACATGGAACTATTCCTCTTGGTTATGAGCACATAAAAGTTTCCTTTTATCTGTAATGTCAATTCTGCCAATTCCTACTGTATCAATACAAACCTTTGGCATTAGGTTACTCTTTTTAGATCGCAGAGTCCGCAAAAGTAGAAAATGTTGACTTCATGGCCCACCTGTATTAAGATCTGTAATATGCGGCTCTATATTTTTCTGCCTCAAACAAGTTTTGTTGCCACAAACATCCAAGAAATAGTGTTAAGTCAGTGAACTGAGCATCATATTGTCACAGTTTGACTGCTAAAGCCTCATATTTCTGTACCCACAAGAAACAATAGTTCTGGCTGAGTACATTGCAAATGTATATATTAGAGGCCGTTTCCCAGATGCCTTCCAAAGTTCCTTAAAGCTTGATTAATCTTACCATGGTTGATTTAGAAGCCTTGCATGCCTGATTTAGAAAGGACAAGCATGTTTTCCATGTACATAAAACTCCAGGCCATGTTTAAAACATATTTAATACATATACATTTATATTGCACTTTAATCACAGAGGATGGTTAAGCACTTCACAGTTTATACAAATCAGTATGTATCAACATCCCTTCATGCACTACTGGACTTCACCTAGTCAAAAAACAAGGAGCCATTCTGCACCACTATATTCTACAGCTTTCAAGAGAGGTAGTGGGGAATCCCTTATTCCACTGAAACTATAGAAATAATTTTGGTGGACAGGGTATGTTTGTTGGAACTTGGCTATGGCATCAAATCCACCATCTTTCTCTTGTGAATAGAAACACAGAATTAATTTCTATGACCTCAAATGGTCAGTACCTCAATTTTAAGTCTAATCATGACTCATATGTAGAGCAATATCCCTTAGTACATAAGGTAAAAGTTAATGTAGGAACTAAACCTGGGCCGCTTTTAGTAATCTAAATCATCATCTATGCCTCACCGTTGTAAAACTAATGAGTCAAAAAATAATACTTTTAGAAAACTTTACTTATGGAACAACCCAAGAAAGGTTCAAAAGGAGAATTAATTAAAGCAATCAAGACTAAGGGCCTGGCTACACACGAAACTTCAAAGCGCTGCCACGGGAGTGCTTTGCAGTGTGAGTGTGGTCGCGCGCCAGCACTGGGAGAGAGCTCTCCCAGCGCTCCTGGTACTCCACCTCCATGAAGGGATTATTTTACAGGGGATTAGTTTTACACTGGCGCTTTACAGTGCTGTAACTTGCTGTGCTCGGGGGGGGGGGGGGGGTGTTCACACCCCTGAGAGAGACAGTTGCAGTGCTGTAAAGTATCAGAGTAGCCATAGCCTTAGCTGAGACATAAGAAACAAAAGTTACTTGTTAGAGATGGTCAAATTAACTGAATTGAGTCAAAACAGCCTGAGCATACCAGTAGGCATCTCAACTGGTGATTCCTTCATAGCCTTCAGACAGATTAACTGAGCATGACAAAGTGAGTACATATACAAGTATAATCTCAAAGTTTTCTTGTAAATTAACTATCATCTATCTCTGTTTGATTAGAGAAAACAGATTCTATTACCTACACCAATCCCTTAAGGCTCTCCTGATTTAATACTACACTCCTTGATAGAAAGCTTCTTTCTAAAAGTCAAGTAGACCATAGCGTTTTCATGACAGAAATTGCTATTCCATTTTTGTTTTAATTATAGCTACATGAAGAGTAGAAGAGTCTGTCAGGGATACTTTGCAAAATAGATTTTCCTCTCTCTCGGATCAAAGTCATTTGCTTGGAGATGCACAGTGCCCTCTTTCAGGGAAGTAAAACAAGGGACCTTGCCTTTAATATAAAAACTGCTTTAAGCCTTGCATACCCATCAGCATTTCTGGATCAGTATCAAAAGGAACAAAAAACTGCTTTATGAAATAAAGCAAACCATTTTTTTTTGTTAAGCTGTCCTCATAAGAGGCAAGTCTAATTGTTTCCCACTTCTCCTCTGTCTTTTGATATGTGGTACTTATGCTCTGTTGTAATGACAGAAAAAGCATTCAGCATTTTAACTAGTTCTGGAGTGAAAAACATTTAAAACTCATTTATGTCATTTCTGGCACCAAAGCATGCAAGTCACAGGGAGGAGGACTAATGTCCATAACTATTCTGATCAGATTTTCTGCCAAAAGAGTGAAAAAAATTAAGGTAAATATATTTATCATAATAATGGTTACATTTTATATTAGAAAAGCAAAAGTGAAAAGTGAATGCCTAGGAATCCCCTTTATCAGTTTTAAAGGAGACAAATGATTTCAGCAGCTAACCTGTAACTGTACAGTAAAAAAGAGTAGAAGAAAGTGAGAAATTTGTGCAAGATACAATTACGTAGAAAAGGCAAGAGAACACAAGTTAATTGTCTCAAGGATTATTGGAAGAAGAAGTGTACTTCTCCAGCTAGGCTACTACTGTAAAATTGTGAATAGTCAAGTGAAGCAAAATAAAGAGCCGAGGCAGCCGGTCACTAGGAGCTGCTGCACCTGAACCTGATCAATAATTCCATGGCTATTAGCCACACTAGGTACTATAGTGTGTAGCTGATACTGCAAGTTGCAGTACTGCCTGTTGCCCTTAATAGACACCTGGTCCACTCTTGGAAGCTCCAGCAGCCATTGGTGCCTCACCCCGACTTGAAGTCATTTTCATCGTATACAGGGTTTACAGTTTGGTTCAATGGCACCCCCACTGCATAAATTGTTCCAGCACCCCTGCCAGTGGCTACAGGGTATCTGGCTATTACCAGGAAACTCCTGAAGGGAATAGTTCAGAGAGGGGCATTCATGACTGGAAAGGTATTTATGGCAGGGATTCTCAAACTTTTTGATCACATGAGTCACTTCTTACAGAGTGTATTGGGGACACACCTCCCCTTTCCACCACAGTTGCATAATATCCTTATGGGAACTACAGTAATTTCTTACATGGAGAAATATTAGGAAAGTAATGAATTTTTAGGAGTCTTTGAATGGGGTTTAGCAGAAAAAGGATGCTGAATTTATATACAGAGTTTATTTTAAGCAATAATACTGGTTTTAAAGCCAAGTTTAATGCATGCTTGAATAACTGAATGTTGGCAGTTTTCTAGCTTTATTTTATTAAAATTCTCTCTCAAAAACAAATGATGTCACTTTCCAGTGGAATTCTGATTTTTGTTGTTCTAGTTCTCCGCTTCGCTGCCCTCACCCCTAAATGAACTCTCTCTCTTGAGTTTTGGATTACCACTGTTAATGGATGGCATAATACAAAAAAGAATTCCCAGGATATATTTTGGAATAAAATGAATAATTCTGAATTTGTGACAAATTGAAATAATACATTTAGAAAATGAAAATTAATTTTACAAGACATTTCCAATCTAAATGTTGCAAAAAGTTATCACACTCAGTCATTAAAATTTTAAGTAGAAAAACAAAAGAATTTAAAATGTCACCGAATTCTAATCTGTGACTAACAAATTCCTATACCAGATGAAAGTGTTCAAAGTCCAGAGTTTTTGGTTTTTTTAATTAGTCAGGAGTGCCAAACATAACATTTAACACATTAACTGAATAAATATATCACAGAAGAAAAATAAATCAATGGATATTCAATAATTCCTATATGAATGCTATTCTTATATACTGCAGGAATGGGAAGGGGAGCCTTTTTAATGTAACAGTCAGTTTCATCCTATGGAAAAAAAGAGGACATATATTTTTTCTTGATTTCTTATATTTAGCATGAGGGGCACGTATACTATTTCATACTCAAACAGCACATAAGTGAGGGGAAGATAATATTTCCTGGTAAACACTTTCAAAGCCATGGTCAAATAAGCCTTTTGGCAACACATTTTATAAAATTATACAACGTGCATCAATAAAGTGTATGAATAATTATGTATTATATTAGGCTAATACAGTGTTGTGGCAGATATGGCAATTTCCTGCAATATCTTGAACATACTTTACTGAATTAAGTTAAACCTTCATTGTATTAAAAATGCAAATGTTTACATATTATATGGGGATTACGTGTCTTAGAGGAGACGTGACTAATGTAAATCCTGGTAAGTGTTATGAGCTTCAAAGGACTATTTGAAACAATGCAAACTTTTAAAATGAAGTGGGTTTCCCATGAAATCTCTAAGGGGAGGGATATGCACATGTAACACCTCAAGTTATTCAGAAATCCAGCCTTTTGAAGCTAGGGACCTGAGGAGAAGAAACTCATTGTTTACGAATTACCTCTTCCCAAATCAAAGATTCAGGCTGTACAAAGAAAGGACTAAACTTTTAATCCGTGTGCCTGTTGTGAGCTAACAGCTGTGATGGACTTGTAATCACAGAAAACCCCCTTTGGTAAGGTCTGAAGGACTGTTCACCTGCCAGAGCCTTTGTGGGTGTTGGGGTGATCTCTGGTAACCTTGTCAGCATGCATTTGGATTCTTTTATTGTTTTTAATAGGTTTTCTCTGTAATGCTTTTACCTTAAGAAAAAATTGCTTAGAAAGTGTTATGTGGTAACTTAACTGGAGGGCAATTATGCCATTTATAACCTCTACAGAGAAGGCAAAACAGGCCTGCCAAAGCAGTCTGAGTTGCTGGGAATTCACAGTGTAGGCATGGAACGTGCAGCCTGGAGATATCCTCATTAGGAAGAAGGGAGACATGTGTCTCTGTCCAAGAGAGGTGATGACTGGGGAGCCAGAAGCCTAAGAGAGGGTGCCCTTACTGGACCATGAGGGGGAATACAGGTACAGCTGCCCTGAACTGTGACAAAATGCTAACTATTTTAATACATTCCTGTAAATAATTCCATAAAACAATTTGATTAGTTAGCTTTAGTTATTATTAAGGCTGCAAGTCTGTCATGGAGGTCACGGACTTTGTGTGACCTCTGTGACTTCTGCAGTGGCTGGTGCACCTGGCCCAGGGGCAGTTCAGGCAGCTCCTGTGCCAGTCACACCAGCTGCTGCAGGGGCAGTCTCGGGCCACTGTGCTCCTCCCCACAGCAGCAGCAGAATTTGGGTGTGAGGGTGGAGGGGGTTGGGACACGAGACAGGGTGAGGCAGGCTCTGGGTGCCGCTTACCTGGGGTGCTCCCCAGAAGCAGCAACATCCCCCTCACTCAGCTCCTAGGCAGAAGAGTGGCCAGGCAGCTCTGTGCACTGCCTCCGCCAGAGCACCAGCTTCACAGCTCCCATTGGCTGGGAAATGGGAGCTGCAGAAGGGTAGAAGGGGGGTGCCTGCAGGTGGAGGCAGCGTGCAGAGCTGCCTGGCCATGCCTCCGCCTAGGAGCTGAGCGAGGGGGATGTCGCTGCTTCCAGGGAGCCCCCCAGATAAGCACTGCCCACCTCCCCTGCCCCATCCCGCACCCAAGCTGTGCTGCTGCTGCTGCTCAGGTGGGAGGCGCAGAGCCAAGTATGGAGCCTGCCAGCCTCACCAAACCCACACCCCCAGCGGGGGTCCCAGGCCGCGCGCCGCTGATCATCCCCCTTCCAGCACCAGCAGAGGTTCCAGGCCGCGCACTGCAGCAAGCCCCCCGCACCAGCGGGGGTCTCAGGCAGCGTACTGCTGCTGACCTCACACCCGCACCCCCACCCCAGCACCCACAGTGGCCCCAGGTAGCCCCCTCCCCCAAGGTTTAGTCGGGGTATATAGTAAAAGTCATGGACAGGTCATGGGCTGTGAATTTTTGTCTACTGCCCATGACCTGTCTGACTTTTATTAAAATTACCCATGACTAAAACGTAGCCTTAGTTATTACCTGTGTAAGGTAAGTGTACTTACTCTGTTCATTGTTTTCAGCTGGAGATTCCTCATGCCGAAGAAAAAATTTCACTTCTTCCCTACGGGGTCCCCACTTCTGTAAATGGTCATACATCATGTGATCAAAGGGTATAGGGCGTTCTGGAAATATAGAATAAAATATTTCTGAGTCCAGCAACTTCTTACAAAGTACACCGGACCCTCGCTAGAACACGCATCTATATAGCACGAATTCACATATAAAGCGGTCGCAGCCATGAATCTCATATTTAATTACTTGACTTGGAATTCATTTTAACGCAGTTCCCGCGTTAACACGGTACCGCGCATGGATCCCAAATCCCACGTTCTAGCGAGAGTCCGGTGTAACATTAAAAAAAAACTGCTTTAAAATGTGGGTGCATTTTTGGCACTTCAAGCAGTCATCTAACAACTTAACACGTAGAAAACGAATTCAAAATAAAAGCAGAAACAAGAAGAAAATAACTAACAGCATATTAACATACTATTAAAATAACTAAGTTAAGTACATAACAATAGCAACAGTGACAATTTTAGATAGTACAACCACCTACATAATTTCAAAGTTTATAATCCTATTATGCACTCATTTAAATTTTGCCAGGAATTCTCTATCACCTTCTGTGACATTATATGATTAAAATACAACCACGTAGATCAGGGGCAGGCAAACTTTTTGGCCTGAGAGCCACATTGGGTTTCGGAAATTGTATGGAGAGCCAGTTAGGGGAGGCTGTGCCTCCCCCTGGACTCCTGCCCCATCCAACCCTCCCTGTTCCCTGACTGCCCCATCCACCTCCCCCCCCGGCTCCCTGTCCCCTGATCACCCCCAGAACCCCTGCCCCTGACTGCCCCCCACCGTCCCATCCAACCCCCTCTCATTCCTGACTGCCCCCCCCGT
This sequence comes from Lepidochelys olivacea, assembly GCF_965140295.1. Classification (NCBI taxonomy): domain Eukaryota; kingdom Metazoa; phylum Chordata; order Testudines; family Cheloniidae; genus Lepidochelys; species Lepidochelys olivacea. The sequence continues at coordinate 109,680,266 of NC_140416.1, forward strand.
TCCCCACCCTCTAACCACCCTGACCCCATCCACACCCCCTGATCACCACCCCAAATTCCCCTGCCCCTCTATCCAACCCCCCCCTGCTCTCTGCCCCCTTACCGTGCTGCCTGGAGCACCAGTAGCTGGCAGCGCTACAGCCATGCCACCCAGAGCATTGCGCCAGTGTAGTGTAGTAAATTCCTCTCCATAACTGCTACCAGTAGCACATTCCTAAGCAGAGCAGTTTAAATACACTACACCAGCAGCATGGCGTGCTGTGGCTGCAGGGTAGGAGGAACAGTAGGGGAGGGGCCAGGACCTAGCCTCCCAGGCCAGGAGCTCAGGGGCCAGGCAGGAGGGTCCCACAGGCCGGATGTGGCCCGCGGGCCATAGTTTGCCCACATCTGATAACTACCATTGTTATACAATGCAACAAATCTTGTACAAAGTATGTTATGTAAGGTATCAATGAAAAAGTTATGGTTTGCTGAATGTGATTATCCTATTTGTATGCATGCATCATTTTTGTATCCAAAATTATGAATTTTGGCCATTTAACTGCATTTCAAATGCGTTTGCTCCTGGATAACACCCACAAGGTATTTTGCATCCAGTCTAGCCAGCACACTGTGAAGGGAATACTTCTATTGACGTCCCATCAAAGAACACAATGGGCCATAAAAGAAGCTTATCCATACCTGATGGACTTTCCTGAGACCATTTTAGCTAGAATATGAGTAAGGTCCCTGGTATGACTCATCGAAGCATGCAAGAGCATGTGACTAGATCATGTGGTACTGAACTCCATCTTGTGTGCCTGTATTTTTCCAGAAACTGTGCTGAGGGCTCTGCTTCGAACACCGAGTTGCCCTCGACATAGGAGAGCCTATAAAAAGCCCTAGAAACATCTCCATTTTGCTTCTTCCCTGCTCTGATCTCTGGCTTATGGATTTATACTAATGGGAGCATTCTAACCAAGGGACTAAGGGCCTTCAAATCATTTGGAAGCAACCGGAGACTTAAAAGCCAGCAGTTTATGCCATCACTACTTGAAACCTGATCCAAGAACTTTGCAATTATTGTATGTATTTGATTCCTTTAACCAATTTAAACTCTTACCTCTTTCTTTTCTCCTATAAACCTTTAGATATTACTGTGACATTACTGACATAATCTGGGACCGTATAGATCATCGTTGCAACCAAGGTCCTGTAGTGGCACCAAATCTTATATAAAGGGGGTCAAACGAGGTGTCTAAGACAAGGTTATGGTTTGCTGATTATGATTATGCTGTCTATATGTATCATTTTTGTAGCTGAAGTTATGAATATTGGCTCTATACTGTCTGTATTTCAAACTTATGCTATCCTTCTGGGTGTCAACCCCAGAAAAGTTGGTGTCAGCTCTGCCTAGCCTGCTTGATGGCCCATTAAGGACCATCAGCTATACAACTGATCCACTGAGAGAAGACAGTCACTCCTTGTGACTCAGCAAGGTGTACAGGGACATTCCTATGGACAGCTCTGAGGTTTTTCCATGCCATGTGATGGACAGCTTGTCTTTGGAACAAAGAAAGACCACATGGCAAGAGAATATAAAAAGCTGCTGCAGATCCTCCATCTTGTCTTCAATCCTGCTTCATACCTCTGGAGGAACTTTGCTACACTGAAGCTTTGAACCAAGGACTGAAAGACCCATGCCAGCTGTGGATGTACTCCAGAGACTTGATTTGAACCTGCAGTTTATTCTATCACTGCTGCAAGCCTGAACCAAGGACTTTGCCATTACTGTATGTAATTTAACCAATTCTAGCTCTCATCTATATCTTTTCCTTTTATGAAAAAATGAAAAAATCTTTAGATTTTAAAGGAGTGGCAACAGTGTGATCCGTGGGTAAGATCTGATTTGTAGAGTGACCTGGGTCTGGGGCTTGGTCCTTTGGGATCAAAAGAACCTTTTTTCTTTTAGTGGGATATTGGTTTTCATAACCATTTGTCCCCATAACGAGTGGCACTGGTGGTGAAACTGGGAGGACTAAGGGAATTGCTTATGTGACTTGTGGTTAGCCAGTGGGGTAAAACCAAAGTCTTCTCTGTTTGGCTGGTTTGGTTTGCTTTGGTGTGCACAGAACCCGAGCCTTGGGCTGTAACTGCCCTGCTTTAAGCAATTTGTCCTGAATTGGCACTGTCAGTTGGGTCCTGCCAGAGCCAACATCGTTACAATTATGTATTTAAGGGTTGGTAACAAGATTTAAGGGTTGGTAACAAGATTATTGGGTAAAATATGAGTTATATAGTGACCTGGGTATGTGACTGGTCCTTTAGGATCAGAAGTAAACTTCGATTGATGAAATTGGTTTTAAATAACCACTCATCATTAAGTCTAGTGTCTGGATGTTGAATTCAGGACTGGAATACCTAAGGAGGTTGCATTTCTGACTTCGTGTTAGCCAGGGTCATGAGACAGAAGTTTTGTTGCTGGGTTGGTATATCTTACGGAATAACCACCACCAGTTTTGGGGTGTGTCTGCCTGTAGGGGGGTGGCTACCCTACTCCTAAAATAGAAGGAGTTAAAAGCAGCCCTGGAGAGGGCTGTGGCTGAGGATGGCTGACTGGGGAAGCAGCCACAGCTGGGCCACGCCCCAAATCAGGTCCCCAGCTGGCCTGTATAAAAAGGCTGTGAGCCAGAAGCCCAAGGGCTCTCTCTCCAGGCTAAGAGAGAACAGGGCCTGCCTGCCTGACAGGGTACTGAGGGTAATGCAGTGCTGGGGAAGGAGCAGGCTGAGCGGGGGCCCTGCAGGCTGGCAACTCCCCAGACTGTAGGGCCTGGTCCACGGCCCATAGAAGTACTGGAAAGCAGAGGAAGGCAGCAGGTCTGAACCCACTTGCCTATGATAAGTGGCCTTTACACTGCAGTCTGCCCCAGGGAGCGGGGGCTTGGTGATGACTGGCAGGAGCCTAGACTGAGGCAAGGTGGGGATAGTGGGTTGGGGGTTCCCCAGGAAGAGGAGACCCAGATGCAGCATGTGGGGGTACTACCAGGGGGAGAACTGCAGAGAAAGGGGCACCGGGGGTCCATGAGAGACACAGGGGCCAGAGCTGTGCGGATCACTGCTTGCAGAGGGTGCTCCAGGCTGGAAAAGAGCTAATTCCCAATGACCAGCAGAAGGTGCCGCAGGGGTGAGTCTGCTCCTTTACACTGCCCTGTTTACCAAATTCAGGACAAACTGCTGAGATTCTCAGTTGTGACCCACTGAGGCACGGTGATATTTAAATTTTGCCAGGAATTCATCAGCTACACCCTTTTCAGAGAGTTAAACCTTTCAACTCTGTTCTCCTTTGCCAATTAGGTTTTCTGTTCCTGTTATGAAAGCACCACACTCAGTCTGAACCATAAGAATTCCAGTGAAGTCCACCAGATTAATGCCATACATAATACACATGTAGAATGATAACTAAATACTTAAGGATGAATTATGTGCTACCACTCTAAGAGTAGATTACACAATAGTCACTAATACAGCAGAAACTGGTACAAAATGGCAGTAACCAAACAAATCCAGGAGTAAAATATAGGACTAAATTTTCTGCAGTATTACAATTAAATCTCTCTCTCTCTCACCAAAAGAGAAGCCAGATGTCAGGAAGATAGCCCTCTTTGGCTATAAACCCATGTTTATTATCCCTAAATGTGTCTTATCTAGACCAGACATCTCCCCCAGTATAAATACCAGTTTGGTACAAATGTAATCCTTAAGAAAACAAAACCATGTAAAGCATTAGGAAAAAACCTAAATGTGAAAAGGAATGTGGGGTTCTTTATCAGAGCAATAAATCTAGGTGTTAATTGGGTTTTTTCCACTCTTCCACAAAAAACTATGTAAATCCACACAATTTTCGAAATATCCTAGCTGGAAGGAATTTTATTACTCTAGAAACATCTGATTCTGTCCTTAAAAGCCTCTAGGAAAACAAAATGTAGCTGGAAACATTTCAAACTCAGTTTATTTCTTAAACATTGAAGAGTCATTAAAAAATATTATTACATTTCATCTAGCAGAGAAAGATGTAAAACAATCCAATGACTGGAAGTTGAAAGTGGACAAATTCAGACTGGAAATAAGGTGTAAATTAACAGTAAGAGTAATTAGTAAGCCTGCATGTCTGTCATGGAGGTCACAGAAGTAATGGATTCTGTGACTTTCTGTGACCTCCGTGACTTCTGCAGTGGCTGGTGCTGGGTCAGCAGCAGCAGCAGTTTGGGTGTGTGGCAGGGTGCTCAGGGCTAGGGCAGCAGGCTGGGCTACAGGGCAGTGCTTACTGGGGGGAGAGAGGGGGCAGCTTCCTGGCTCCTACCAGCATGTCCCTACAGCTCCTAGGTGGAGGGGCAAGAGGGCTCCATGTGCTGCCCGAGCCCACAGCTGCTGCCCCCTTTGGCTACTGTTCCTGGCCAATGGGAGCTGCAGGGACAAGCCGGGCAGAGATGGGTAGGGAGCCTGCCAGCCCCACCAACCCTTCCCGTCCCAACCCCCAGCACCAGCAGGGGTCCCAGTGTGACATTCTATACCTTGGGGGAGCGTACTGTAACCCCCTTATTCCTCATTTTCATATAATCATGATCCTACATATAAAGGATGCTTTGCAAGGTATCAGAGGAAAGGTTATGATCTGGTGAAAGTCATTTCTCTATCCATATATGTGTATCATTAATGCATATGAAGTTCTGAGAATTGTGTTGTATGGTGATCACTAAAACTATGTAAATTGGGGAATCAGCTAGATATTAGCTTCCCAGAGGCAACAGCAAGGAAAGCAATCAACACTTGGGTGGAGTGTCAAACAACCAATCAATAGCCATTCTCCAGCAAGGGAGCTACAATGCAATGACTCACCCTGCATGCGGTGACGCCAGGGGAATGCTCAACCTTGCTTGGAGAGACTCAGCAATACCCCCCAGACATGCCTGGTCTTGTGCTCCCCAAGCACATGGACTTAGGGTATAAAACAGACAGAGTGGACACATACTGGGCCCTTCTCCTGCCCCAACCTTCACTGCAAGCAACTAAGACACGGAGAAGACGGCGACAAGACTCCAACAGGGGAGATTGGCCCATGTTTAAGGAACAAACCTGTATATTAAGAAAAGGAGTACTTGTGGCACCTTAGACTAACAAATTTATTTGAGCATAAGCTTTCGTGAGCTACAGCTCACTTCATCAGATGCATGCAATGGAAAATACAGTGGGGAGATTTTATATACACAGAGAACATGAAACAATGGGTGTTACCATACCCACTGTAATGAGAGATCAGGTAAGGTGAGCTATTACCAGCAGGAGAGAAAAAAACCTTTTGTAGTGATAATGAAGGTGGGCGATTTCCAGCAGTTGACAAGAACATGTGAGGAATGGGGTGGGGGAATAAACATGGGGAAAGAGTTACCTACTACAGTCCAGGCCCAACAAAGAAAATAACAGAATGCCACTAGCCATCACCTTCAGCGCCCAACTAAAACCTCTCCAACGCATCAAGGATCTACAACCTATCCTGAAGGACGACCCATTGCTCTCACAGATCTTGGGAGACAGGCCAGTCCTTGCTTACAGACAGCCCCCCAACCTGAAGCAAATACCAGCAACCACACAACAAAAACACTAACCCAGGAGCCTCTCCTTGCAACAAAGCCCGTTGCCAACTGGGTCCACATATCTATTCAGGGGACATCATCATGGGGCCTAATCACATCAGCCACACTATCAGAGGCTCGTTCACCTGTACATCTACCAATGTGATATATGCCATCATGTGCCAGCAATTCCCCTCTGCCATGTACATTGGCCAAACTGGACAGTCTCTACGTAAAAGAATAAATGGACACAAATCAGACTTCAAGAATTATAATATTCAAAAACCAGTCGGAGAACACTTCAGTCTCTCTGGTCACTCGATTACAGACCTAAAAGTCGCAATTCAACAAAAAAAAACTTTAAAAACAGACTCCAACGAGAGACTGCTGAATTGGAATTAATTTGCAAACTGGACACCATTAAATTAGCCTTGAATAAAGACTAGGAGTGGATGTGTCATTACACAAAGTAAAACTATTTCCCTATGTTTATTTTCCCCCCACCTACTGTTCCTCATACGTTCTTGTCAACTGCTGGAAATGGCCCACCTTGATTATCACTACAAAAGGGTTTTTTTCCCTCTCTTGCTGGTAACAGGTCACCTTACCATACACACTAACTAGAGTGATCAGGTAACACCCTTTGTTTCATGTTCTCTGTGTATATAAAATCCTCCCACTGTATTTTCCACTCCATGCATCCGAAGTGAGCTGTAGCTCACGAAAGCTTATGCTCAAATACACTTGTTAGTCTCTAAGGTGCCACAAGTACTCCTGTTCTTTTTGTGGATACAGACTAACACGGCTGCTACTCTGAAACCTGCATATTAAGGACTGCAATATACAGTGGGGTGAGGAAAAACTGCTTAATCTAGATGTTGTCCAGTCTAATAGGGTTGAGAGTTTAGACTGTGTGCTTATTTTATTTTATTTTTTGCCTATCGCTTAAATTAACTACAAAGATAGATTGTTTGTTCTACCTGAAACAGTGCGTTTGGTTTAAAGTCAGAGACTCCCCTTGGGATAACAAGCAGGATACATATCAATTTCTTTGTTAAATTGACGAACTCATGAGCTTGCAGTGTCCAGTGGGCATAACTGGACACTGCAAGACGGAGGTTCCTAGGGTTGGTCTGGGACTGGAGATATTGGCTAGTGTCATTCATTTGCACAATCCAAGGAGCAGCTTACATGCCAGAGGCTGAGAGTGAACAGCCCAGGAGTGAGGGCTCTCACAGCAGAGCAGGGTAAGACTGGCTCCCAGAGTCAAGGATTGGAGTGACCTAGCAGATCACTGGTCCAGATAACACCAGGGGAACATCACACCCGAACCACGCGCCACTGCCACCCGCCCTCCCACAGCAGCACCAGCAGGGGTCCCGGGCCGTGCAGCACTGCCCGGCCCCAGGAGTCCCAAGTCAGGTGCAGCCACCTACCCCTCCCCCAGCATGGGTCCCAGGCCACTCTCCGACACCCTCCTACCAGCATCAGCAGGGGTCCTGGACCACATGCCGCCGCCTGCCTCCCCCCAGCACCAGCCAGGGTCCTGGGCCATCCACCCAGCACCCCCAGACTGCCCCTCCACAACACCAGTGGCCCTCTGGCCCAAGTTTTAGTTAGGAGTATATAGTAAAAGTCATGGACAGGTCACAGGCCGTGAATTTTTGTTTACTGCCCATGACCGGTCCATGACTTTTACACAAATACTCATGACTAAATGTAGCCTTAGTAATTAGACCATTGGAAAAATTGACCAGGGTCGTAGTGGATTCTCCATCACTGCCAATTTTTAAATCAAGACTGGATGTTTTTCTAAAACATATGCTCTAGGAATTATTATTTTGGGGGAAGTTCTATGTCTTTTGTTGTATAGGAGATCAGACTAGATCACAATGGTCCTCTCTGGCCTTGGAATCTATAAATGGCAAAAACCTTTGTGAAATGCATACTTGCAAACTGCTAACTGCAAAGCTCCTAATACTGTTGCTATGTAAATGATAAAATGCCTTATGTACCAACCTCAAATTTAATTGCCTTCTTAAACAGAATACTAATACAAGAAGCCATCTGAGTATAGAATATTTATATTAACAATAATTACTGGCAGTGCTCAAACTCCCTCACTTAACTCAGGAAGACAAGAACCATCTCTTCAAAAATTGTTATAAAGAGTTAAAGAAATTAATTCTTTAAGCTAAAGATTTTTTTAAGAATTGTTTAATTTTAAAAGATGGTTTTGAAAACTGAAAACTTATATATAAAGTACAGGAGTGTTTGGACTTTTTAAAAACAATTTCATTACATGTCATATGCTAATAAAATTGAACAAGTATTTCAGAAAATGGACTGAAAGAAAAAGTTAAAACTAACTTTAAAAACATTTCTTAGAATCTCCTGACACAAGTACAAAGACAAGTAGAAATTATGTATATCCATTAAAGAGACTGCATATTCGAAAACTGAAGGTATCAACTAAGCCAACCCCCCACCGGCATGGAGTCAATGAAAGAGTGATAGCAACAAACTTCAATCTAAATAAGACTGACAGATGCCTGTTTTCCTATTGAATGGAAGTAGGAGGAAAAAAGTATAAAAAACCTGATGAGAGCCCCGCACACACTCACCCCTCTGCTACTTTGCTTCAACAACAAGGAGTCTACAACTCATCCTGTCCATCTGTACAAATAAACTATCATAGACAGTTAAGAAAAACACAAAAGACAAAGTAATCAACCCAAGGAAAACCTCCCCAAGACTTCAATATGGATTGATGAGAAAAGTTAACTAAGATCCTGCCAAAGGATTAGATTTACAAACTCTTGTAATGATTTTACTAGAATACTGAAATGCAACTGTAACTTAAAATATTAACAACTTCTCCTGTTGATCATCAGATGGTTAGACCATATACTCCTGAAGATGCAACAGGGACTAAACAGTGGTAAACAGAGAAATAGTGGGATTTAACTGGATTTAAGTTTCTTAATATTGGTTCATTGGCCTGTCTCAAGATAGAAGAAGCCATTTAAGGAGCTAAGTAACTGATTTAAATAGGTTTATTTGATTTCATAGGATTTAGTTACAACAATCTGTTTTTTCCCAATTTACAAACTGGATGATTATTATTAACAAGACAGGTTTCACCTACCCTAAAACAAATTATTTTGCCCATACATAAAGGTTTTAAGTGTTTAATAAGATGAGACTGAATTCACAATATTTTAGGAAACAATATATTTTGCACTTAATTTCCCAAACGAAGAACATCCCTGCATGTGGTCTACTCTCAAAGGTGTAATCACTGTTAAGGCTCTACACATAAGGCTTGGCTACACTTGCAAGTTACAGCGCAATAAAGGAGCCCCAGGCGCACTAGCTCTCTACCCGTCCACACTGGCAAGGCACGTAGAGCGCTCTGACTCCGCGGCTATAGCACTGCTGGTACTCCACCTCGGTGAGTGGAATAATGTTTGCTGTGTCCCTGCTGGAGTGCCGCGGTGCCAGTGTGAATGAACTGTTGCTTTACTGAGCTCTGATCAGCCTCTGGAAACGTCCCATAATCCCATTAAGCCAAGTAGCCACTCTTGTCATTGTTTGGAATCAGCTATAGGAATGTGGAAATGCCCATTTAAAGCTCAGTTTCCAACAGCCAGCTGCTTATCTCCTCCAAGACAAAGCAACCATTACTGTGGAGTGCTGTGTGTTAGGGAGAGGAGGGAGGTCTGCTGCTGTCTGGACTTACAGGACAGTATGCTGACATGCTCTAAGCCCCCCAAAAACCCACTCTCTCCCCCCACATACACACAACATACTCCCTGTCACACTCCACCCCACCCCCATTTGAAAAGCACGTTGCAGCTACTTGCATGCTGGGATAGCTGCCCATAAAGCACCGCTCCCAATGCCGCCGCAAGTGTGGCCACACCAGTGTGCTTGAAACCATCAGTGTGGACAGCCTGCAGCGCTTTCCCTACTGCGCTCTACAAAGGCTGGTTTAACTCAAAGCACTCTACATCTGCAAGTGTAGCCATGCCCACAGAGGCAGACAGAAGAGATTGTAATAGAACACAACTGACAACCAGTTTATTTCAATCATTTCTATTTTGTTTAATGATTTCTTATCTTTAATAATAAATCAGACCTAGTTAATGCTTGTGATGCTTTTGCTCGTTTTTAATCATTGTCCCCCCTAAGGCATGGAAAAGAATGCCTGTGACTATAATAGTGGGAATCATATACCCTGAGATAGCGTCATAATTGCATGTATCAATAATTAGGTCATAAGAACAGCCATATTGGGTCAGACCAATGGTCAATCTAGCCCAGGATCCTGTCTTCCAAAAATGGCCATGTATGGGGAGACTTTGGCAAACCAGTAAAATGCCTGAAACCACTATGGCTTATTGCTAAAAGCAGCCAAGGCAGCAGGCTGTAAATTGGCCAGATCAGCAGGCTTAGCTTAACCAAGGTGGGGAGGGAGGGTGTCTTTGGGTGCTACAGAGAGGGCAGCTTGACCCCGTGTCCTTCCTGATAAGAATTGTGTTGAAGTGGCTGATACATACATTTTTAGAAGAGCAGGATATGCCCCAGGAATGTCTATTGGGGCCTCAAGGCTGCAAACTCTGGAAAATCCCACACCGGTTAATTGATACTCAGAAGGAACCTCTTGCTTGACCACTGAAACTGCTTACTTAACAAGTTTTCTTTAAGGGACATGTCATTCTATTACTAATGTATAAATAACAGGGAAAGTTTGAGGTAGTTGGACTCTTTTTGGACTCTCCCTCTGGATACATCTTGCAGTCCCCACTGGCAGACGGAAGATTTGGCCACTGGACGCCTGCTGCTATGTCATTCAAGAGCCACACTCAGCTTTGGTAATTATCAAGGGTTGGAGTGTTTTACTAACCTTTTGCAGACGTGTGTAACTGCTTGAGACTAAGTAAAATATAGCTTTAAGTGAAAGCACTCGTGTTGTCCTGTTTGTGCCAGCCACCTATCAGTCAGATGTTCATGTCTTCCCTGATTTATTTCCTGACACCACCTCACACAGAGTAAAAGTTACCAAGAGCTTTGGGTTGAAAGATCCCCGGATAACAGCCAAGGCCAGGTGCTTCAGAGGGTACGAACAGAACAGGCAATCAAATGATCCATCCTCTGTGGTTCACTCCCAGCTTTTGGCAAACAAAGGCTAGGGACACTTAGACCATTGTGTTGCATTCCTGCCCATCCTGGCTAATAGCCATTGATGCACCTATCCTCCATGAGCTTATCTAGTTCTTTATATGCCTGCTATAGTTTTGGCCTTCACAGCATCACCTGGCAATCAGCTCCACAGGTTGACTGTGCATTTATGAATAAGTACTTTTTTGTTTTAAACCTGCTGCCTATTCATTTCAATGGAGGACCCTTAGTTCTTGTGCTATTAGGAGTAAACATTTCCTTATTCGCTTTCTCCACACCAGTCAAGATTTTATACCTCTATAAGACCTCTACCCTATCCCCCTTTAGTCTTCTCTTTTCCAACCTGAAAAGTCCCAGTCCTTTAAATTTCTCATATGAAAACTGTTCCATACCCCCTAATCATTTATTTCTGTTACCATTCTCTGTACCTTTTTGAATTCCAGTACATCTTTTTTTAAATGGGGCGACTAGAATTGCATGTAGTATTCAAGATGTGAGCGTATCATGGATTTCTATAGAGGCATTATATTTTGTCTTCTCTATTCCTTTCTTAATAGTTCCTAACATTGCAAACTTTTTTGCCTGACATTTCACATTGTCTGAAAACAGCTGCTCAACTATCCACAACAACTCTAAGAGCTCTTTCTTGAGTGGTAACAGCTAATTTAGACCCCCATCATTTTATATGTATAGTTGGGATTATGTTGTCCAATGTGCATTAGTTTGCATTTATCAACATTGAATTTTATCTGTCATTTTCTTGCCCAGTCACCCAGTTTTGTGAGATCCCTTGGTAATGCCTCACAGTCTGCTTTGGACTTAACCATCTTGAATAGTTTTGTACCATCTGCAAATTCTGACACATCATTGTTTACCCCTTTTTCCAGATCATTCAGAGTATGTTGAACAGTACTGGTGCCAGTACAGACCCTGGAGAGACACCCACTATTTATCTCTATTTCTGAAAAACATTTATTCCTACGTTTTGTTTGTCTTTTAATCAGTTACTGATCCAAGAAAGGACCTTCCCTCTTATCCCATGACTGCTTACTTTGCTTAGGAGCCTTTCATGAGGGACCTTGTTAAAAGCTTCATGAAAGTCCCAGTATCCTATATCCAATGGATCGCCCTTGTCCATGTTTGTTGACCCCCTCAGATAATTCTAACACATTGGTGAGGCATAATTCCCTTTACAAAAGCCATGTTGACTCTTCCTCTGCAAATTGTGTTCATCTATGCGTCTGATAATTCTGTTAATACAAAAATTCAACCAATTAGCCTGGTATTGAAGTTAGGCATACCAGCCTGGAATTGCCTCTGGAGTTTTTTAAAAATTGGCATCATATTAGCTATCCTACAGTCATCTGCTACAGAGGCTGATTTAAATGATAGGTGTTTCCTTGATTTGGTAGTAAAAGAAACAAGCAGTAAGAGCTGGCCTTCCTTTTCTTGTTGCTCTGGCCTAAACATTTTAACAGAATTTGACATCCAATTTAAAATTACTCCTTTCTACCCCACAATGCATACTCATTTAAATTCCATCTCAATTCACACTGCAGTTCAAACTTGCTTCCATTCCTTCCACTAGGAATTTTCATCTCATTTAAAAAAAAAAGCAGCTACAATTTCCTTGAATATAACAAATGCAAGAAGGATGTTGAAGCCTTCTTCTAGTGCATATACTAATATGTTACCAAGGCACCACCATTTAAACCTAAACAAAATTAGTTGTGTTTTGAGTATAAGTGTTTGTCTTGACTAGGATTTAAAGGTGCTGTGTTAAAGAGTATTAGCTAACCTGTTCTAACACTAATGTAGACAAAACAGTGTATGATTAACATGAACTAAACAGACCAAGTTAACTTGAATAGTTTAGCATATGTTGAAGTTACAATAACTTGCTTGTGCTGGAAATGGCCCACCTTGATTATCATGCACATTGTAGGGAGAGTGGTCACTTTGGATGGGCTATTACCAGCAGGAGAGTGAGTTTGTGTGGGGGTGGAGGGTGAGAAAACCTGCATTTGTGCTGGAAATGGCCCAACTTGATGATCACTTTAGATAAGCTATTACCAGCAGGACAGTGGGGTGGGAGGAGGTATTGTTTCATGATCTCTGTGTGTATATAATGTCCGCTGCAGTTTCCACGGTATGCATCCGATGAAGTGAGCTGTAGCTCACAAAAGCTCATGCTCAAATAAATTGGTTAGTCTTAAGGTGCCACAAGTACTCCTTTTCTTTTTGCCCACACTAGTGAGTTTTTGAACTTCTCTAAAATGGATCCTGTGACAAAGTTCCTGCTCTACCCTTGCTGGGTCTTGCGCTTATTGGCAGATTTGCTCACCTTGGAGCTTCACAGCAGCCCTCAGCTTGGCTCTTTCTGAATTCACAGCCCAGGTTGACTCCTCCTGTGTCTGACCAGGAGTTGGGAGGAACCCAAACCCGCCCTCTACTCCAGGTTCCAGCCCAGGGCCCTGTGGAATGCAGCTGTCTAGAGTGCCTCCTGGAACAGCTGTGCGACAGCTACAACTCCCTGGGCTACTTCCCCATGGCCTCCTCCCAACACATTCTTTATCCTAACCATAGGACTTCCCTCCTGGTGTCTGATAATGCTTGTACACCTCATTCCTCCAACAGTCTGCGTTCTCACTCTCAGCTCCTACTGCCTCTTGCTTCCAGCTCCTCACATGCACACCACAAACTGAAGTGAGCTCCTTTTTAAAACTCAGGTGCCCTGATTAGCTTGACTTAATTGCTTCTAGCAGCTTCTTGATTAGCTGCAGGTGTTCTAATCAGCCTGTCTTTATTGTCTCCAGAAGGTTCCTGATTGTTCTGGAACCTTCCTGTTACCTTACCCAGGGAAAAGGGACCTACTTAGCCTGGGGCTAATATAGCTGCCTTCTATTACTCTCCTATAGCCATCCAGCCTGACCCTGTCACAATCCATAAGCCTAAAGCTTGATCTACATTTAGAAGGTAAGTCGCCATAGTTACATTGGTCAGGAGGTATGAAAGACATACATAAGCTCTGCTAACAACCTCCAGTGCAAACACAGCTATGTCAATGGAAGAGAACTTTTGTCAACATAACTAATGTAATTCAGGGAGATGATTTATCAGTGCAGATCCTGCAGGTCCGCAACACACATTCATTGCAGGGGTCCCAAAAGCCCAGGGCTCTGACGATCAGGGCGTCCAGCTGCACCTCATAGCCCTTTGCTCTCAGGGTGTCTGCCAGAGGGGCGTATTTTACCAGTTTCCGAGCTCGGGCTTCTCGGAAGGCCAGGGTCCTGTTCTCAAAGGGGACCGTGATGTCGACGAGGATGATCTTTTTCTGGGCCTTGTCAGTGACTACCACGTCGGGTCGCAGCGGGCTGTCAGTACCGGGGATGGTGCAGTTCACAGCGACCTCCCGCAGGCACGGGCGATAGCTTTCACCAGGCGGTTCTGGATGGTGTTGTGGCGCAGCCGCCAGGCTCATGCAGCTGCAAGCCCTGCTCCAAGGACATGGGGCAGGGTCTTGTTGGAGTAGCCGCACTTCCTGCGATGCTTGTCTCGGTTCCTGTGGCGGACGGCTCCGTTGAGCGGGACACAGTTGAGCCGGGTGCGGTGGATGAACCGCCAGTCAGCAAAGCGGGTGAAGCCGCCCCCGGCGAGGAAGTGGTTGCTGGCATCCCACTTGCTGGTCCGTTCAAAGGCTTTTCCCTGGTCTGGCTTATGCTTCAGGGCTTCTATGTACAGCGAGTTGATGGTTGCCTTCAGGGTCCTCTCCAGCATGCCCCTGGTGCGTGGGGTGACTATGGTGTTGTCCTCAGACCTGATCTGCAGCACCAGAACTCCCAGCTCCTGGCGCTCCTCGCACCACTCCCAGCGGCAGCCGATGTGCTTCCCCAGGCAGCGCGTGGCATTGCGGGCGCGGGACCACAGCGAAGCGATGTCACCCCCGTCTCAGCCAAATTCGCCATCCAGGGAATCGCTCAGGAAGCTGGCGGTGTCTTGGTTGGAGGGGGCTCTGCTGATCCGCTTTTGTGTTGCGTCATGGAGGGCTTTTGCTGCGATGCTCTTTACCATGGCGTCGGGACATGTCAGCAGGCGGAAGGCATGGGTGATCACCGCAATGTCACACAGGTCACCCATGTGGGGGACATTGGCACCGCCATGCCTGTGGGTGATATAGACCAGCTCATTGTGGGCTCTCTGGGGAAGAAACAACCACTTCTTCACCAGCTGCCAGATGATCTTGTCTGCCTTGTTGAGGGGTACCTTTGCCATGGCAGATCCCCTTAGGACAAACGAGATGCGGGGGATCAGGAAGGTGTTCAGGGCGTTTATCTTTTGCCACGGTGCTAGCAGTGAGGTGTCGATCTTGGCAGCATCCTGTAAGATCTCTTGGATGGTGTCCTCGGGTGTCTGCCGGACACGGAAACCCATCGGTGTGCTGAGGTGTCAGTAGGCCTGGCCCTCTGCCAGGGGGATGACAGGCTCGCTCTGGATCTGGAACTCCATTGCCTGCACCGAGTCCCTTTTGCTGCCATCGATGTGGAGGGATGCGCACTTCTTTGCATTGAAGCAGAGCCCCATCCAATTGGGGGCTCGACTGGTGGCATCTAGCATATGCTGGAGGTTCTCTGGGTCATCTGCGGTCAGGACCAGGTCATCCGCGTAAGCCAGGACGCTCACCCTCTCACCGTGGAGGTTGAAGCCATCTGCGCCCTTGGAGATTGCTCGCAGCAACGGCTCCATGGCGAGGTTAAAGATGATGGGGCTGAGGGGACAGCCCTGCTTAACTCCGCTCCGGATTGGGATCTTGGCGGTCTCCCCTTCGACCAAGCGAATGGTGGTGCTGCATCCCTCGTACATCTCTTGGATCACACGGAGGAAGTTCTCTGGCATCCCAAACTCCTGGAGCATGGCAAAGATGTGGTGGTGGGGCATGGACCCAAAGGCATTGGCCAGGTTGAGCCCTGCTACCGTGCACTGCCTCTGCACCCTTCTGGTCATTTTGATGATGGTTTGGAGGACAAAGTTGTGTTCATAGCAGCTCTTGCAGGACATGGAGCAAAGGGGGCAGGAAGCAAGGTGGGGGTGCAGAGCCAGGGGAGTTTCTGGGCATGGGTCTGACCCAGACCCAGCCAATCCATGCAGGGGAAGTGCACTTCTCCCCCACCCTCATCCCAGCTAGGACTAGCAGCTCAGCCCGGCAGAGGGTAGGTAGCAGGCCAGGTGTGGTGGGCTCCAGATGCAGGGGTGAGGCTTGACATGGTGAGGCTCGTGGTGGTCCGGATGCATGGATGTGAGGTCTGCCAGCATCACAATAAGCATATATCAAACAGTTTGATAGCCCATACAGCAGAAGCTACATGTCTACTTTGAGAGATTGTTCAAGTTTTTACTAATCTTTGTGGGAGGATCATATTCTAGATAAACTATCAACTTCAGGATTTTTGCCCAAAGTGTTCAGCACATTGAAAAGGTCATGAACTACAACCACAAAATTGTAGTCTTTACTGGATCCGAGTAGTTATTATAGAAAGCTTGTGCCTATATTTGTCACACAGGCTGTACCCTGCCATTCTCACCAAAACATTAGAAACTAAAAATATCCAGTGAGCGTCTGAATAAATCACTTGCCAGGTAATCTTTTGTAGCTAGTTGATACTACATTCTCTGAACAATCCAATAAATTCATCCTTACTTCGGATACTTTGGAGGTACATACAGGAACAAAGTGAAGGGCTAAAAACATTCAAGATATTAGACCTATTCCAGTGGTGTCAAACTCCTTACTTGTGGTCCACTTTATGTATTTATGCAGTCCACATGACATTCAGATTCTTAGGAAGACAATACCTTCAGTTACATTTGGTTTGCATTTAGAAAGTTTTCTGTGCATCCATGAGGGTTAGCAGCTTACTTCTTAACAATGGAAGTGGATATTCTTAAGGCTGCAGACAGTCTGTAACAATGACTCAGGTGTGAACTTCCCCATCTTTCATTAATCTAACTGAAATGTTTAAATGACACTTAAATGTCAGCATTAACTATTCTATTGCTGATCTTTAAAAAGGGAGAGCCATTCAGAAGGAAGAAATGAGAAGACACAAAGAAAAGAAAAACAAAAGGAGGGATGGACCTAAAATGTAATCATCTCTTCCCACTGAGTGACATGAAATTTGACAATAATGCACTTAGCAGTAGTAAGTAAAGTTAAAAGCCCTATTCTACCCCCAATCCTTTGCAAACCTTCCACTGATATCACTAGGAGTCCTGCTGAGACTTGAGGCTAGTATGATTGAGACTTGAGCTAAATTTATACTCCAGCCCTTGGACAATTCAAAATGGAATATAGCCTCTACACAGAGCCATGAGGTAATTAAGACAACTACTATACAGCACTGTGGTGCTGGGAGGTGGGGTGGAGAAAAGAGGGGAGACACACATTAGACCTCACAGTGCCATTCACAGGAGTGTGTCTAAAGAACTATAGAGATACTTTAAGTTTTGCTTTTTTCTCCCCTCACAGGAGAAATACTGCACAGTACATTTATACTTAAGCTTGGAAATATATTACTAAAAGCCCAGTATTGTACACACCCATCCTGTGAGTTTAACTCAACATGGGAGCTGTGCAAATGGAAGAAAGGAGCATTTTAAAAAAAGTTAGATGTAGGTTCTGAGGTCGTAGGAGAAGACACATTGAGATACCTCTCACTTCTTTAGAATCTTGAAATTAATAAAGAGAATAGGACTTCAGTATTATCTGAACAGCTTATTCTGGAAGGGCTCTACAAATGTCTGAAGAATGCCACCCAATCTTCCCCAATCCTAAAGCAAGGCTAGAGAAGTTAGGAAGGGAGATTTCATGGTTTAAGATAAACAAGGAGACGGAGACATATGGAAAACCACTTATTTATGGAAAATTAAATACAAGACATCACAACCCAGAGCCAGAAGCATTGGCTATCACCAGAAATGAAGCTTCCATGAAAAGAGGAAGATAGAGTGCAGAAGCACAGCTGAGCTGTACTGCATATATATCCATTGTCTCAGGCAAGTTTGTACTCAGCATGCCTCAACCATGCCTCCACCCATGCTATGGTAGCTACACTGCTATTTATACATGGGCTAGCTCAATGAGAGCTAGCATGTACATGAGCAAGATAATCACACCTCTAGCTTGTAGAGCAGCTGTAGCCTTAGATCCCAGTTGGGTTTGCAGGTTTGATAATTGGGGGGGGGGGAGAAGCGAGAGATTTTAGCTTAAAAACCAAGCCCAAAATGAATTTACTAAACTAAAATTTCTGCTTAAGTAAAATGTTCAGTTTAGCTGTTTATTTAAACTAAAAATGTGAAATGTCTCACATAACCTTAGAGACATTTATTGTTTGTCTACTACATTTCATAAAATATTCCAGCTGGGAAGGGACAAGGGAAAAAAAATCAGCAAGGGCTGTATTTCTTTTTACAGCTGTGACCATTTGATATCTTAATATTCAGCAAAAAATTCTCTAGAAAAAGCAAAATAAACTAAAAACCAGTAATAAAATCTGCATTTATCTTAATAAATATGATGAAATGTACATCTGTTACCAAGGAGCACTTCGCTTACCATTTCCACGCCACACTTCAGCCAGATGGCAGCTTCCTTCGCCGGGTTCTTTGCAGAACTCCACAACATCTCGACAGGTTGTTTCTGGTGTAATTGGAACTTCTGTCAAAATCTGTTCATTGTTGCTCAAGAACACAGTTAATATCATCTGAAAAGAAGAATGATACAACAATTAAAAACACCAAACGGAAACAGAGTCCAGTTTTATACAGTCTTCCTTTAAATTGATATTAAGGACACAGACACTTCCTATTTAAAGACCCCATTTTCAATTCCTTTAACTGTTTGGGCTGAAATGTTCTATGTTGGGTGTCTGTATCAAGCTGAATTTCTTTTTTTTTTCTTTTTTTTTTTAAGAAAGGTCCAGCCAGAATGGTTCAGCTCTTGCTGAAAATGAAGTGAGAACAAAATAATATTTCTGTTTTTTCCCCCCCGTATTAAAAGGCTCTCAAGACCTTTTCTTTGAAATATTCTAGTACCCCCAGTCTTTGGAGCAGGAACTTGAAATTTGGGGGTGCCTTTGTGTCAGGTATTTGCTTTTGCCATCCCTGTGAAAATCCACCTAAATCTGACCAACCTATAAATCGGGGGGGGAAATAGAACAAAAGCACCGAGTTTACACATGCCCAGCAAACTTGCTAGCATCTAAAAACTAACCGATTCTAAGAGTCCCTCACCAAGCTCACTTGAGCCTCTCAGCTGCTAAAGCTAACCAGACTGTGTACATGCCATTCCCACAGAGACTGAGCATGTTCCATCCATTCCCTTGCAGCCCCTATTTGCGAGCCATCCCACAGAACAACTGAGCATGTTCACTCCAACTGGGGACTACAGGAGTGAAGCTAAGACTTTTCCTTGTAATGGCCACTGCCTCCAGGCCAGGGCGTGGCCAGGCCCTAGAAGTAACAGCATAGGCAACAGTTATAATAGGCCATGCCAGGCTGTGCCTCCCCTCCTGAGATCACAGCCATCTGCATCTCTTCCCGACAAGTCACCTGAGCTTTTCATATGCTCCATGCAGGTTCCAGGGGGGCTGGAAGGTCTAACAGTCATCTCCCTGGGGAGAAGCAGATACTGCCTTCTCAGCAGCACTGGAACCTGCATGGAACATGTAAAAAGCTCAGGTGGTTCATCGAGAAGAGACGCTTTTCCTACGAGGTGGCTGTAGCCTCAGGAGAGGAGGTGAAGCGCAGCTCGGCAGGGGGCTCTGGCTGGCCCAGGGCTCCTCTGGCTGTGGGGAGTGGGAGCTTGGGGCTCCAGACAGCCTAGGGGCCCTCCAACCACAGGGGGACTCCACTGACTGCCCAAAACTGCCTGCCTGTCTTTTGCTGTCAGTGACACACTGACACTACCCACTTCCAGTAGGTGCCAGCATACAGGAGGAGGCTACCAGATTCAAATACAGAGGGGACAATAACTGTGCTGGGGAGGGAGGGGAGAAAGGAGCAGAAGGAAAGGTGATACAAAAAGATGGGGGCAGGGGAAACAGACTGTCAGGAGTAAGGCCCTCAGGTGTACCTGCTCAGTATTTACTATGCCCTAACAAGCCAGCTAGGTTGCTTGATGGACTCCCCTGCTTGACTGGCTGCAAAAGCCACCAGGCAGGTTCTTAAACCTAGCAACAGCAGTAGCTCTCTGGCTGCTCAATGTACGTGCCCATGTATGTTCCGCCTCCCTTTGCTCATCTCTTGAAGCCCTACTCCTGATCTGCTCTTCCACCACTCCAGGCCAAAATCCTGCCCTTCACCCAGCCTTGGTGCTGCCTCAGAACCAGCTCTGCTCCGGTCTTCCCTGACTCCCGATAATCCAGTTCTGATCTGCAGTTCTGCCTCACTTAGATCCAATGTTCAGGCTCTGACTTCAGCCCTGACCCCCCCCCCCAGCTCCCACCACTAAGCATGGCTGCCTACAACCTGGTCCACTGACACAGGCAGAGAAACTGAGTTTGGAGGGAGAAACTGACTGGCTGGGCAAGAGAGGGGACTCTGGGACTGCAATTAGAAGCCAGTTGGCTTTCAGAGGAGAAGGTATGAAGTCTGAGGATATTGGGATTGGACAAGGAGCTAGAGTACATGGGGACAGCTGGAACTGGCCATGCAAGGAGACTGAGTAGG
This sequence comes from Lepidochelys olivacea, assembly GCF_965140295.1. Classification (NCBI taxonomy): domain Eukaryota; kingdom Metazoa; phylum Chordata; order Testudines; family Cheloniidae; genus Lepidochelys; species Lepidochelys olivacea. The sequence continues at coordinate 109,700,781 of NC_140416.1, forward strand.
AGCCAAAGAAAGGTTAGGGTTAGAGGAAGAATGAGCCAGTGGATAGGGTGCTAGCCTAGAACTTGGAAGACCTAGGTTCAATTTCCTGCTTCACCAAAGATTGCATGTGTGATCTTGGGCAAGTCACTCAGGGCTAGGTTCACACAGGTACTTAGGAGTGGTGACACTCAGTGTCACCATATCTTTTAGGTGCCCAGAAAAAGAATCACTAGGATTCATAAAGTCTGAGTTTGGTGCTCAGGCCTCCTGCACAAGGAATGGAGGGATATGAGCCTCAGAATGGAGATTTACAAAAACCAGCACACTAGGCAGCTCTCCACCTAAGCTAACCAAGATAATGTCAAGTCAAGGGGTATGTACTAAATCCTGCACATCTCAGGAAAATTGGCACTTAAGCCCAGGCTGCAGGGAAGCACCTCCCTCTGCTTTCAGATTTTCAGCTATAAACCCTCACCTATGACTTTTGCAAGAAGCCAGGGAGGGAGAGGAGAGGAGTTCCCTCATAAAACTTTTAGCCCAGAGGCTAGGGTACTCACCGGAGATATGGGAGACCCTCAGTTTCCCTGAGGGGGGAAAGGGATTTGAAAATGGGTCTGCCACCTCTTAGGGGAGTGTCCTAGGCACTGGGGTATATTGATGTGGAGTTCCCTCAGTCTCTCCTATTGACGCTGTTCCACTGTAGATAAATAATGCAAGAATCATTACACAAGAGAGAACATGTGTTCAAGTATGAAAATGATTCTGGAGCTTGGTGGCTAGACCATTCATATGAGAGGTGGGAGGAGGAGGATCAGGTCCCCTGGCTCCTCCTCTGCAACCCTCCACCACCTGTTTTGTGCCAATTTGCAATCAGGTCTCGATCCAAAAGGTGAGTGCTGAACATACTTACCTGATTAGTCCCCGCAGAAGAGTTTAACAAAGGAACACCTATCTTCCCTTGGTTCATGCATAATTCTGGGCCGTAAGCGTCCAGATGCCAAGAGTGAGGCTGTCCCATACATGCCCAGAAGCAGAAACATAAGCAACTAAGGAATTTTATTACAAAAATTTAGGCAGAGTTTAAGTGCCTAGAGGGTTTGGCAGCAGCAGAGTGTGGGTTTTGTAAATCCCAGAATCAGGCTCCACTAGCAGTTAGGCAGCCAACTCCTTTTGTGAAACTAGCCCTCAGTCACTGTACTTCAGTACTCCATTAGTAAAATGTGGATAAAACAGTACTTCCCTACCTCAGAGGGGTGTTCCATTAGCTCAGATACTATGGTTAGAGGGGCTCAATAATACTAGGATAAACAGATAAGGGGGGTGGGGGAAGGAGAGACTAAATGAGGAATGAGTTAACTGGGACTGGCAGGGCAAGTTAAAACTGGGCCTGGATGTGGGGAGGGAAAGAGTTGGGGCAGGGGAGATGGGACTTGGACAGTGAGTACAAAAGGGAGAGAGAGACTACAACTACATGGGCAAAGAGGCTGAGAAACCTGAGTAACAGAGACTGGGACTAAGTAGGTGAGGAAAATGGAACTGCTACAAGGAGCCAGAGGTAGGGAGAGACAGGAATGGGACAGGTTAGAGACAAGAGGGTAGAAAGGGTCTAGTCTAGGAGAAACAGGCAGAAAAAGTCAGTGTCCACTAGATTCTAGAGCACTCTCCCCCAGAACCTACAATGGAGCCCAAAATTCCAGAATCTTACCACTCCACTCCCCCTACTCTCCTGAAATCTCTGTCAGTGGGTTTCTCTCAAAGTGCCCCCCTCCTCTGGTACTGATCCACATGACACATTATTAGTGATGACACATTATTAGTGCGATCAGTTACTCCAATAGTAACAGGTGGCAGAGATCTGTCTGGTGGATCTAAAGATACCAACTCTGCTGATGATCACTGTGGACATCAGTATGCCGTTACATGATGAAATTTGTTTTTTCAGTACACTTCTTAAAAAGCTAGGAAGCTACATGCACACAACCACACTGAAATATTAGGATTACAACTTCAAGCATTCAGAAGTTACGAAGTGTCACAACTACTGTTACCTATGTAGCCTTAATTCAGCCCCCACGTGCATATGCATTATGCTACAGTTTGTAAGTAAATTATCAGATACTATTTTTTCCACAGTGCAGAAGATGGACCTGCCCTGGGCATGAATCAGGGTTGTTTTAAAGAAGTCTTGTCTGTAGGACCCCTGCCTTATTTGTTGATGAAGTTGAAAGGTGTGTAGTGAATGACTTTGGAAAGAAAAAGGAAGGTCTCATGGGTAAGGAAGTTGAATACTGTCCTAGTGAATTGGATTCTACCCCTACCTCTGCCACAGAGTGGCAGCTGGGCTGGAATATACAGGGTGCTATATAGTGTTAAATATTCTGAAAAATCAGGTCCTAGGTAACTCAAATTAAGCACCTCAAATTAGTGGATACTTTTGAATAGAATCTCTGCACCTCAGTTCTCCATCTATAAAAAGGGGATAACACCATCCCCTTACCTTACAGGAGTTTTATGAAGAATCAACATTTGTGAAATATTACTACGGCCATGAGAGCCATAAGAGTTTGAGGAAATTATTAATTCTGTCTTCAGAGCAGGGTTTACATAGTACGCACTGTGCGGTAAGAGGCCAAGGGCTACACATTGAACAATGAAGATTAAAAAAAATATTAAGCAGCTTCTCAATCAACGGATTCTCATTAATCCATCCTAATAGACTTAAATTCGATCCTTACACTCATAACAAATTTTCATTCACAGACCTCACACAACTTTCTAAAAGGGGATGATATTTGCATAGTTTTAGTGATTCAAAACTGCAAACAGAAACCAAGTGTCCTAGCTTTTAGCTCCGTCCTCTATACCACTGTTGCCCCCACCTCCCTTCAGCCACCTCCTTCCCAATATACTGAAGCTTAAGGTCTTTGAAATCAATACACTTCCATGTTGGAAAGGTAGTAATCTAAAGATGAGGCTACACTAGACAAATTCAGACCTATGGCTCTCCACCAGTGGTAACCATGTTGGAAGCTATAGTGTAGATAGGATGCAGCCATCTTTTGATTAGATAACAGTTGTAAAAAAAAAAAAAAAAAAAAAGCCTGTACCTACACAATATCTTCGACTGTCATTAGCACTGTCAGTGAATTAAATATTTGACTTTTCCTAGGGTAGACAAGGCTCAGACATGATCACAGTATTCCATGGCTGTAGAATTTATTGCAGAATTCACCCCCTTGTACCTGAATAGTTTACTGGAATCTTGAGTTTTAATTAAAAAAAATTCCCAGTCTTTCCGATTATGAAATTTGTAACCATGACATGAAACTAGTGTAAATCAATACAACGGTACCTGACTGCATCTGCAGACAGCCTAAATCAAACAGCCTTGTGAAGTATGATCTGCCCCATTAATCTCAAATTGGGTCACCATGAATTTTACAGTACGTAATTTGATATTTTCCCCACTAGGGCATAGAATTCAGCCTGCCACTGAATTCACCATTTTTACTGCATTTAAGTGCCCAATACATTTTTTTTTTTTATCTGCCTGCCCTGCTAGGACCTGCCTTCAACTTTCTGTTGCTCTGCAACTTTCACCAGAATGTTCCTTGGACTGTTCCAGATAGCCAGGCAGGAGGATGGGGAACCAGTGCTGAGTCTAACTTGCAACTGGGGACCAGAAGTATAGGGAGCAAGCTAGGCAGCCCAGAGAACAGTGCAGCAACTGAGGCCTTCAGATCAGCAGATATGCTGCTGAAACCAACTATAAGCGTTCCAAATACATATGGATGGGAAGGAGCTGTGGAACAGATCACCTAGAGAACACAGGGAAAACGTTTTCAAACACAATTATGGTTGAAAGTAAATCAACAAATTTTGCAGAGTATTTTCAACTGTGAGCCATAGCTATGTGTGATTGGGTGTGGATGATGGGGTGGTAATGATAGTTCATGATGACAGAATAAATGAATGTTGCTTCAGAACTTAAGAGCTTCCACCTCAGATTTTGAACCAGTGTGTCCATGGGGCCTTGTCCATATGCAATTTTTTACCATTATGAAAAAGGCTTCTTTAACCTCTTGACTAAAGTATGGAGGAATTAGCAAGTCCTTATCTATGGATAATGGATTTTCAAACGGAAGCCACTGCAAAATACCTGCTCCCACTAAGAGATTGTTCCTGTTCCTGATAAAGGAGGATTTAGACACTTTAATCCATGCTTTCATATGCTCCCTGCTTGATTAGTGCAATGCATGATACTTGGAACAATGCTCCAGACAATGAGGCAAAAAAATTCAGGAGTAAGCTATCTCCAGACCGCAATACTTTCATTTGTTCCTCACTGAATACCAAGTTAGGTTTCAGATATTGCTCTTATTTTCTTTGCTCTCCATGGGCTGAGCGTCTCTGAGGAATTACCTTTACCTCTGCACTTAAGATTTACCACATGAGCTACATGTCTCAGGAACATCGTAACTATCTAGATCAAGAGGAAAACTGACAGGACAGACCGCTATGTTGGCAGCTGGCCTATGACTGTGAAAAACTTTCCTTGAAGAGCCAAGAAAAACCACAACCCTTAACTTCAGAATGAAATGCCTCTCCACCATCTTTTCCCACAGTAACATGATAATTATTAATGAGAAAGGGAGGAAAGAACATACAGTATTGTTTGAACTACTCACGGGATCTTGTACTCAAATACTACTTCAACAAACACAGCAGATAGAGAGATAAATATCTATTTATCTATCTATATCTAGCTATCTAGCTATCTATCCCACTACATAGGACTTCTTATTTAGAAGAAAATATTTAGTTCAAATATTTTTCATTACAAATGCTAGGTTTGTATTTCTCCAAGATCCAAAGGATTAGATTTGCTAACTAAATGTCTTAAACTGCAACTTTAAAAACAGTACATAAAATCCTTTTGCTACCTTACCCTTCAGTGATATTTATCAACTTAATCAGTTAACATGAATGGCTTTCAGGCTTCAGTGCATTTCAACACAAATGCATGCTTTCTGATGTTCATAAAGTATTTCAGTTTCAGAAAGTAGGACAAGCTGTCAGAATGCAAGATAGTGCTATGCTATTTCAAGATACTTAAAAATCATATTAAAAACATAAGTCACATGATTCTTTTAACAGGATTCCTACTTTTAACCTAACAAACTGGAAAAAAGTTAAATTGGTGGTGCTGTGGGGGATGAAGGGAAAATGATACAAGCCTTTTAAAAAAGTTAATACTACATGGTTTTGTTTTACAAATAACTGGCCTTTCATCTAAAATTTCATTCCATTTAAATCTGAGGTTCCTGACAAACTGAATTATATGATCATTACATTTTCTGCATGTAATCTATTTTATGTCCACATTATCTTATCTATTTGGAAATGTTAGATACATTAAGGATTACAAAAAATCCCACATAATAAAAACCAAAAAAACTGTTGAAGCAATGGATAGAATAGATTAAGATAAAAATACTAAGGCAGTCAAATGATTTTAAAAATGAATCCTAATTAATCGCAGTTTTAATTGCGCTGTTAAACAGAATACCATTCTGGAGGGCACTTCAGAATCTTGAACACTGGGTTGAGTGCTGTAGCTATCTTTAGAAATCTCATATTGGTACATTCTTTGCATTTTTTCAAATCTGCAATGAAAGTGTTCTTAAATAAGGGCTGGACAAACTTTTTCGCCCAAGGACCACATCTGGGTGGGGAAATTGTATACAGGGCCATGAATGTAGGGCTAGGGCAGGGGGTTGGAGTGCAGGAAGGGGGCTGAAGACAGGGGGCTCAGGGCAAGGGGTTGGGGTGCAGGGGCCTCAAGCCAGGGAGTTAGGGGAGTGGAGTGCAGTGCAGGAGTGGTTTGGAGTGTGGGCTCCAGCTCAGTGCCGCTTACCTCGAGCAGCTCTGGGGTACAGCAGTGCGCAGCAGGGCTAAGGCTAGCTCCCTGCCTGCCCTGTCCCCGTACTGCTCCCAGAAGTGGCCACCATGTCCAGCAGTGGCTCCTGGGGGTGGGATGGGGTGGAGCGAGGCAGGCAGCTACACTGCATGCTCCCCTCACCTGTCAGTACCACCCACAAAGCTCGTAGTGGCCACTGTTCCTGGTCAATGGGAGCTGTGGGGGGCAGTGCCTGCAGGCAAGGGCTGCACATTGAGGGGTAGGGGAGGGCTCTAAGGGCTACAGGGACATGGTGCCGGCCACTTCCGGGAGCAACATGGGGCCAGGGCAGGCAGGGAGTCTGCCTTAGCTCTGCTGCGCCAGAGGGCTGGCAATCCTACTGGCCGGACTGAAAGCCCTGATGGGCCAGATCCTGTCCGTGGGCTGTAGTTTGCCCTCCCCAGTCTTAAAATTGACCATATGCTGGGTTGCCATCTGAGATTGCCATAACATGAAATATATGGCAGAATGAGGGTAAAATCACAGAGCAGGAGACACTGAACTCCTCTGGGGAGAGCTGTGTCACAAATTAAGGGTTTTGTTTTTAAAAAACAATCAGCATGGAAACATGTCCTCTGGAATGGTGGTCGAAGCATGAAGGGGCATACAAATGTTTAGAATATCTGGCATGTAAATACCTTGCAATGCCAGCTACAAACATGCTATGGGAACACCTGCTCTCACTCTCAGGTGACACTGTAAATATAAGAAGCAGGCAGCATTATCTCCCATAAATGTAAACAAATTTGTTTATCTTAGTGATTGACTGACCAAGAAGTAGGACTGATTGGACTTGTAGGCTCTAAAGTTTTAGATGACATGCAAACACAGAAGTTATATAACCACCACCACAAAATTTATATATAACCTACATTTGCAGGTTTCATTGTCACGATAAAGAGATTGCACTATAGTACTTGTATGAGGTGAACTGAAAAATACTATATCTGGTTTCTTTAGTGTAAATATTTGTAACCCAAAATAAAAGCAGTGTACACTTTGTATTCTGTGCTGTAATTGAAATCAATATAGTTGAACATTGAGAAAAGTCATCCAAACATAATTTAAATTGGTATTTTAATCACACTGTTAAACAATAATAAAACTGGTCAATTTTTTAAATTGAGTTAATTAGTTTTGTGATAAATCACGAGTTAATTATCTGGTATTTTTAGGGCTGTCAATCACAAGACATTGAACAATAACAAGATTTTCCTTCTTGTTGTCCCATTTATCTTTTCCATTTTTAGATACAAGGGTAACCAAAATGGTCAAGTTGTACAAGATAATTTGGTAGAAGTCATTAACTTAGGAAGCATGATCCCAAATATAACTATGTTTGTGGCTAAACTCTTGTACATATGTATTACTACAGTTATCAGATTGCTCCCACGCTCACTGTTGTAGTCTGGAGGCTGTGGTGTGGAAGGGGCAAACAGAGATAATGCTCCTCCTTTTCCAAAAGTTAGAAGAAACAGGGTGAGGTTGATTTGTTTTCAAATTTATCAGGTGTTAGCCAGAGGCCGACAGAGACAGTAGACTACGCAGAGTTCAAAGATATTTCCATAGTAGCAATCCCACTTTCCTCTATTATGTGCCACTGCAGGAAAACCTGGACATTACCCCTACAAAGGTCATGACCCCATACAAAAAATCTTGGTCCTCACCTTCAAGGGACTTAATGGTTGGGCCTAAGGTATCTAAAATATTGCCTGAAGCGCCAGGATGAGGACTGATCAGCAAATGCTGTCTGAGTCAGTTGTCCATTACAAGATAAAGAGAATTTGTGCATGAGATAGACCTTTCCTAAGACTCAGCCCAAGACTATAGAACAAACTTCCATGCACTCCCAGAAACACCATAAAAACCACCCCAAATTTCATTTCAAGTGCAAGGCACTCTTCAACCTTGCCTTTGCTAACTACAGCCCTGCTACTTGAGGTTGCATTACAAAGTTCAGTTTTACCAAGAGCTTTAAATCTTTATTTTGTAAAAAATAAAGTGACAGGGCATAAACCAAAACAGAATATAAACATTATGTTCTATTTACTATTCACTTAGGAAAGAAAAATCAAATGCACAACTACAAAACGGGAAATAGCTACACACTGATAAATTTCTTGGAGTTACAGTGGTTATACCAATAAAATAAAAACCAGCAGGATCTTAAAGGGGAAAAGGCAAAATACCACATTTATTGTGCATACAGAAAGAATCATAGTAAGCAGTTATAGTTATAACATTCCATTCAATCTCATATTTATTCACACATTGGTTCATACAAACACACACACACGTTCTGCAAGGTTATCATAGTTACCAGCTTAGAGTTGCTCATGCCAAGCCACTGGCCAGGTGGCCTGGACATGAGGAGGGAGCAGGGCCTTGTCACATGCTTATCTGATACTCCTGGAAGTTGGTTTGCAGAATCAGACCTCAAAGTTCTCACTTTTTAGAGTCTATTTTTATAGGAATTTCTTCCTATGGCAGTCTATGGGAATTGCTTCATCATGCTGTTGCTGAATCAATCAATCAGCAGATAGCACATTCCTGATGGCTCCAAGATGTTATCTTGTTCTTTGGTTCTCCCATTCTTGACGCTGTTGGGTGGATTCCAGTCTGCCCTCCCGGGGGGGGGGGGGGGGTCCTCTGGTTATTTCCCACTTGACACCTTCAGCCGATGGACACTGGATTCTTAGGCTGGCACCTCCCTGATCATTCAGTTATTATCCACACCAAGCATCCATCCACATACATCCTCTATCTCTATTTTAATCACAATTGTTAATACACCAAAAGGGCGGGGAGTCTCTGGGTGCTGTTTCTGTTGTTACAGAGTATTGCGTTGAGTCTCTCTCTGTGAATTGCTTTGAGAACAGACTGTCTTAGAATGTACTAACACAATTAGCAGCTTGCAAGTTTCACACAGAGGGAGAGAAACAGTACCAAAAACCAAGAGACCTTAGTTTAAATTCCAGGGTATTATTAATTATGGGGAATCAAACTCATTTGTGATTTTAATACAGAACTTCTTTAATATGATCCAACACAGTGGATCAGAAAATTAAATGAGTCAGTGTGATGCAGTTACAAAAAAAGTCTAATATTCTGGGGTGTATTAATAGGAGTGTTGCACGACAGACATAGGAGATAACACTTGTGCCCTCAGCTGGTGTACTGTGTCCAATTCTGAGTGCTACCCTTTAAGAAAAAGGTGGACAAATTGAAGAGGTCCAGAACAACAATAGTGATAAAAGGTTTAGAAAAACCTGACCTATTAAGAAAGGTTGGGGGGGAGGGGGCGGGGGGTGTGCACCATGGCATGTTTAGTCTTCAGAAACCAAGACTAAGGACAGACCTGATAAGTCTTCAAAATATGTTAAGGGCTGTTATAAAGAAGATGGGGATCAACTGTTCTCCATGCTCACTGAAGTGGGACAAGAAGCAATCGGCTTAATCTGCAGCAATGAAGATTTAGATTAGGTATTAGGAAAAGCTGACAGGTTCCCCCTAGGGTGCCACCTTGAACTGGGGTACCACTGAGCCCTCTGACCCACCAGCCTAGGCTCCCTCTCACACTGTGCTGCTGTGACAAGTTGCAGAGCCCCCCCAAGCTTTCACTAGCATTCAAAAAGGTAGGGATACATCCAGCTGCAGTTACATGCAGGCTCTCTAATCACCAGCCTCTGATCCCAGAGCAGTACTGTGCTGCCCTGGTTAAATCTGGCCAGTATAAAGGTTTATCCCCTGGTCTGCCTCTCCCTCAATGTGAAGATGCCGATGCACACTTGTGGTAACCAAGCTGAGATTTTTCCCCCAGACACCTTAGTTAAAAACGCACACTGGTTTGGATTAAAATATAAATTTATTAACTACGAAAGGATTGATAAGTGATAGTAAACAGATCAAAGCAGATTACCTAGTAAATAAACAAAAATGCAAAACTGATCTTACCATACTAGACAGGTGGGATATGAATATGCAAATTCTCACCCCGAGTGATAAACAGGCTGGCAGACTCCTAAGGCACAAGCTGCCTTGGCTTTGCAGCTTGAGTTTCCCATACACAGGCTAGAAATCCCTTTAGCCTGGGACCATCACTTCCCCCAGTTCAGTCTTTGTTCCTTAGATGTTTCCATTGGGATGTCATTGTCCCCCTTTTATATCTTCTTCCCACTTGCTGGAAAACTCTTTTCCTGTGATCTGGGTCAAACAGTTCCCATTGCACAGTGCTATCTGAGTGGTTTCTGTTGTACACAGTTCCAAGGGTAATCCTTGTGTGCGTTCTCAATAAGCCATTAACATTGTTTAGCTTTTATTGTTTAGCCTGGTTGGAGTCTGTTTTTGAAGTTTTTTTGTTGAAGAATTGGTCACTCAATTACAGGCCCAAAAGTGGCAAAGAGATTGAAGTGTTCTCCAACTGGTTTTTGAATGTTCTAATTCTTGAAGTCTGATGAACTACATAAATTCATGGAGGATAGCCATTGATGGACCTATTAGCCAGGATGGGCAGAAATAGTGTCCCTATCCTCTGTTTACCAGAACCTGGGAATGAGCGAGAGGGGATGGATCACTTGATTACCTGTTCTGTTAATTCCCCCTGCGGCACCTGGCACTGGCCACTGTTGGCAGACAGGATACTGGGCTAGGTACACCTTTGGTCCTACTGGGTCAGACCATTCTTATGTTCATGGGAAGATCCTAAAGCATAAGGGACAGCAAGAGAGAAAAGCATGAAGATGCTTGTGAGAAAATTTAATTCATGGGCTTTGGAGGCAGGCATCATTTGCCAACTGATGAGGAAAAACTGACATTTCAATAGTAAATGAGGAAAGGATAGCTAGGGTAGGGATACATCATAAAGGACTTGAAAGTGAAGACAAACAGCAGCCGCAGAACTTTTGGATGTGCAAGGCCACATTCCTGGATCTGAGAGCCCAGCTTGCCCCAACCTTCCAATTGCAAGGACACCAAAAATGAACTGCAATAATACTGGAGAAGCGAATGGTGAACGTACTGAAAATATTTGCAATGCCAAATGGCTACCAGTTAGAGAGAATATTTTTAGCTGAAAAATTCACTATAGGCGCCACTGTCATGCAAGTGTGCAGTCATTAATCATCTCCTGCTATGCAGGACTATGACTCAGCAATGTGCATGACATAGTGGATGGATTTGCAGAAACAGACTTCCATAACTGTGGTGCAGCAATAGACAGCATGCATATCCTTATTTTGACATCAGACCACCTTGCCAGAGTACATCCACAGAAAGGGCTACTTTTCTATGGTTATGCACACATTGGTGGATCACTGGGGACACTTCACTGACATTAGTGTTGGGTGGGCAGGGAAGGTGCATGACACTCTTCTTTAAGAACACAGGACTCTTCAGAAAGCTACAAGCAAGGACCGACTTTCCCAAAAATCGCATTACTATTGGTGATGCTGAAATGCCAAGAGTGATCCTGGGTGAGCCAGCCTACCCCTTGTTCATGAAGCTATACTGCAGCCTCCTCGACAGCACCAAGGAAAGGGTTGAACTACTGGCTGAGAAAGTACAGAATGAAAGTTGAATGCACTTTTTAATAGACTGAGGGATGCTGGTGTTTACTCAAGATTGGATCTCAATGGGGGAAAAACTGCAATGGTTATAGCTGCCTACTGTGTTCTGCATAGTATTTGTGAAGCAAGGTGGGGGAAGAGAAGAGTTGCTGCCAGGGTGCAGGGCAGAAGTGGAATAGTGGCTGCTGAGTTTGACCAGTCAGACAAAAGGGCTATTAGACGAGTTCAATGTGGAGCTATACAACTCAGGTAGGCTTGAAAGAGCACTTTGACAGTGAGCCACAATAATGTGGTTTTTGTGTACTGTGCTCTATCTGGCACTGCTGTTTTGGGGCCCTGTTATGAATTGTGTGGTGCTTGGTGTACATCTATAAATATAACACCTTCAATGCACCTATTAAAAACTTTAATAATCATGAATATACAGTAAGCACAAACAGTCACTGATCCTATGAGTTGTATCACACTGTATAGTAACAAGTCGGTGCTTTTTGAACTGCTAGGCACTCTGCAGCATATGTTGTGAACTAATAAAGGTGAATTATTTTCCAAATAGAATTTTATTCAATAATAAGACTAGTGCAAAAAGTGTACAATGTAAGAGCAAATACATTAAAAACTTAATGGAACAGAACTTAAGGGGAGAGCATGTTCACATCCATTTTACCTACAAATACAGCAACTGTGGCTTTCACAGGTCACTGTACATCAGGGGTCTCAAACATGCAGACCACATGCGGCCCATAGAGTTATTTCCTGGGGGCCCATTGCAGGCATAAACTCCACCAGCAGCCACGCTCCCCTCCTCCCCGCCCACCCCTCAAGCATGCCATGTCCCTGCTCCTCCACCTACCTCCAAGTGCTTCCTGCTGCCAAACAGCTGTTTGGCAGGACTTTCTAGGAGGGAGGGGAAGGAGTGGGGACGCAGTGCACTCAGAGAAGATGAAGAGGCAGGGCTAGGGGCAGGGCCTCATGGAAGGGGTGGAGTCGGGACAGGGCCAGGGCCAGGCTTTTGTATCTTGGTATGAAAAGGTTTCAGTGATGTGGCCCTTGTGGTGATTTGAGTTTGAGATCTCTAGTGTACATGAAGCTAGGGTTGTCCTTAATGTCCCCCAGGGTGGAGTGGTAGGGATGCAGCCCCTGACGCCATGTGGATGCTGAAGGGAGGTGCTGTAATGGAGTTCTCCGTGCAGTGCAAAGGGAAATGAGCTGGTGATTGTTGAACCTGTAGGTCCACAAGAGTCAGCAGCATCTGTGTTTGCTGCCGGAGAAGCCCCATTATGTCTGGATGCATCTCCCCCTCCTTTTCCTGCTGAGACTCTCTTCACTCTTTCCTTCTCCAGGCCATCTGCAATGTTCACCCTCCAGGCACTTTGCTCAATCTCATGCAGCACTGGCTTGCAGAAACTCACTGAACATATCATTCCAAGTCCTCTTATCTGGTTTAGTCACTCCACACATGTGAAGGGAGAACCCCTCAAGGCCACAGCAACCGCAGATGAAACACAGGAGGTACCATGGTCAGTACAGTCACAACAGAAAGCAAAAAATTAAGATTCAGAACTCCCTTCCCTTGCTCCCCTAAAGTTTTTTAAAAAAAAAAAAAAAAAAAAAAAAAAAAAGACATGCTTATCAGCATTTTTGCTTCAGAGTGCTTGTGCACAGAAGTGCTCACAGCACCAGCCCTGGTGAACGTGGCCTGCCTGGGATGAGGGAAAATGACGAGGGAATTGTTCAGTTGCATGAAACTGAGTAAAGGGTAACGGCACTGAATACTGGCACCATTTTCCAGACAGCAGTGATTGTAGCTGATCTCACTCTTGAGGGTAACAAAGGCAGAGAGAACACAGCTGCTGCTGGTGTCCCAAAGCCAACTAGACCTGAATGCTACTTGCCTGTGTATGCAAAGGTGCCTCCTGAAGTTACTGTTGACTGATATAGGTGTGTGTTCTACACTGGAGGAAGAAATAAGGCTGCCATCCCTAAAAACCCTTCAGAATAGGATTACAAAGTACCCCCATGAAAGTTTCATTAAGATCTCAGCAGGATTCAAGGGACATTCCTGTGTACATAAACTGCCTCATGTGCCCTCCCAAACCTCTAAAGAGGAGTGAAAAGCAGACATCACTACCTCTTTAGTAAGAGTAAATTAATGAAAAGTCAATAACTGTGTCCTGTTAAGCTGCCCCCCCCCCAATCACTTGTAACAAGAAATGAATGTACACACTTACCGGAGGATCCATCCTCCTGCATGGGACTTGCCCATGCTTGACTGCTAGGACTGAACTGAGTGTAGTCTCAAACAGGTTGAGAAGGTTCCTTCCCCACTCTGAACTCTAGGGTATAGATGTGGGGACCTGCATGAAAACCTCCTAAGCTTAAAACTTCAAGGTACAAGCTATTTTACCCTTGGACTTCCAAATGTTTATCTGGGTTTATTTATTAGGAAAGTGTTGTTTGGAAATGTCTTCCCCCCCAAAATCCTCTCAACTCTTGCACCCCACTTCCTGGGGAAGGTTTGCTAAAAATCCTCACCAATTTGCATAAGTGACCACAGACCCAAACCCTTGGATCTTGAACAATGAAAAAAGCATTCAGTTTCTGAAAAGAAGGATTTTAATAGAAGTAAAAAAGAATCACCTCTGTAAAATCAGGATGGTAGATACCTTACAGGATAATTAGATTCAAAACACAGAGAATCCCTCTAGCCAAAAACTTAAGTTACAAAAAGACAGACAAGAATATCCATTCTATTCAGAACAGCTTAATTTCTCAGCCATTTAAAGAAATCATAATCTAACGCATATCTAGCTAGCTTACTTATTAAGTTTTAAGATTCCATTCCTGTTCTGTCCCTGGCAAAAGCATCACACAGATAGACCCAGACCCTTTGTTCTTCTCCCTCCTCCCAGCTTTTGAAAGTATCTTGTCCCCTCATTGATCATTTTGGTCAGGTGCCAGCGAGGTTATCCTAGCTTCTTAACCCTTCACAGGTTAAAGGGTTTTTCCTCTGGCCAGGAGGGATTTTAAGAGGTGTTTACCCTTTCCTTTATATTTATGGCACAGGTCCTGGCTTGTGGCTTAGCTGAACCCCTGGTTACATCACCCATTATCCTCCTCACCCTTCATGTGGTGGGCCCATGACTCCAACTCCTTGGAGGGATCCATGGTGGTGGGCTCTAGCAAGGAGGACATACACCTCTTTGTAAAAGCACTAGGTTTGTGGTTCAGCATTGGGATGAATTGTTGGCCTCACTAGTCTTCTGATAACCTGATGCATTTCTTTCACTTTCATGCAGCACTGCTGCTAGTCCCTCTGGTAGCCTTCTTGTGCATCCCCCATGGCAATCTGCTCATAGATGTCCACATTTCTACACTAAGTCCACAGCTGTCCTTGGACAGCCTCTTCTCCCCACAGGGCCAGGAGATCAAATATCTAGTCTGCTCCAAGCTGGAGCGCATATGAAGCATGTAGTCAGCATGGTCAGTGGGGCAGTTGCACACAAAGAAAAGCTGCTATGTGTACTTGGCTAGCTGGACAATCAGGAAAAAGGTATTTAAAGGAGATGGGTGGGAGTGGTAGGAGGCCTTCTGGTCTGTGTGACCCCTGGCAGTGGAGTTCACAATTGTGACCAGAGCAGTCAGTGTCAGGAATTGTGGGATAGCTACTGGAGAACTGTTAGGGTTGACATAAGTAATGCAACATCTACACTTATGCTGCATTGACCTCAGCATATCAACTATAGCTCAATGCAGCAGAGGGAGAGGGTGTTATTGTACCACTGTAAACGGGACACTTACACCAGTGGAAAACAGATTTAAGTGTAGAAATATGCACAACTAGGTCAACGCAAGGCAGCTTACGTTGACCTAACTTTGTAATATAGAATGGACTTGTGACTGAGAAAGAGATGGGGGGGGGAAGAAGGGTGATGGGATCCCTGGTGTTCAGCCAGAGTCTGTGGGACCGCTGTGCCCCCTTAGCCCAGGCTGGAGGGAGGGAGAGAGAGAGTTCTCTCACAATGCCTTGCTAGTTACCAGCAGCAAACCTCTCCATGAACTGTTATAACTCAGCACAACCGCATGTGGAGTCCCACACCCAGTTATATTGTATGAATGCTCCAAGAGCCATTCATGAATGACAGGGAAAGGCACCAGCCCAATCCCCCAGCTGCCAGCCTTGCATCTCAGGAATATGCAGTCTTGAGCTGTTCAAGACAAGCAATGCAGATTTAATAATTGGTTCACCACTTCATCAGTGGAAAGTGGATATACACCAACCTTTGCAAAACCTGAGCAGATTTGCCACACACTTCATACAAACTCACTGGTAAAGAAACAGTAAAACAAGTTTATTGATTACAAAAGATAAATTGACTGACTTTTTGCCTGAGTTAGTTACCAAAAGAAATAAAACAAAGCACGCAGTCTAAACTCTCAACCCTATTAGAATGGGCAACTAGACTAAGCAGTTTCTCTCACCCCACTGGATGCTGCTGTTCATAGTACACAGATTTCACCCTTGAAATCTGGGCCCAGGCCCTTCAGAATGTCCTTGTTGCTTGCAGTGTAGGTGGGTGAAGGGTATAAAAACAGGACAAGCATACCCTGTTCTAAGTCCCATGTGCTTGGGGAACACACAAGTCCTGGCATGTCTGGTGGGAATTACTGAGTCTCTAGACAAGGTTGAGCAATTCCCCTGGTGTGGCCTCATCTAGGTGAGTCACTGAATTGTAGCTCCCTTGCCGGACAAGGGCTGTTGATAGGTTGTTTGGCATGGTGTCCTTGCTGTTGTCTCTGGAGGGCTAATATCTGGCTGATTCCCCAACTTAAAACATGTTTTAGTGACCACCATACAACACAATTGTCAGAACTTCATATGTATTAATGATATACATATGGATAGAGAAAAGACTTTCAGCAGATCAAAACCTTTCCCCAATACATATAAAGCATGCCTTGTAAGGTAAGATCATGATTATATAAAAATAAGGAATATGGGGTTCACAGGACACTCCAAGTTATAGAATGTCAGAGGGAAAGTTAGGAGCTCTTTTTTAACCATGTTGAATTTGAACTAATGGCTAGCCATCCACAAAGAGAAGTCAGAGACAGGCTAAGATTTTAGTTTGGATAGAAGCAGACTAGTCTTTTAAATCAGTGTGTCAGAGATGATAGTTGAATCTGTGCTTATGGATGAGATTATCCCAAGATCGGTCCCCTTTTCCCTCAGCACCCTAATAGAGCTCTGAATTGTCCACAGATGGCTGGTGGAGGGGGGCAAGGGAGGATGTGGGACACGCTTAACAAGCCTTTATGAGAAGCAGGAGAACCAGGATAGGACAGTCACAAAAGCCAAGGATGGACAAGATTTCAGGAGGAGCATGGTTGAAGACAGCTGAAGGTTTAAGGAGGACGAGGATAGATCACTGGTTCATGAGTTACATAAAATTTGTTAATTTACTTAAAGCTGCAACTTCAGGAATCACTTGACTGCATGAGACTCTCAGCTTTCCTTTTAGATAAAGGAAGTTTCTAGCCATCATGGTGAACACTAAAGACTCAAGAACCCAGATGAAATTTTGTTAAGTGATTTTAAGCCACTTAAACCCAAAAAATATATATATATATATATTTTTAAAAAGGCCTAATTCATGATTTTTGAATGTTTGGGATCTTCAATACTGTAGTCAGCTTTGAATGACCATGCATTTTGGGTAGGATTTTAACACAGCAGGACTGAAGAGGGAGAATGGAGGCAACTAATTGTTTTTCTGAAAGGAGGCACAATCTTCAAAAGTTTGCATGAATAGCATCATCATTTAACAGACTTCTTACCCTCCTCTGTAGTAAGAGGTATTTTAGGCAAGGTTTGGGATAGTGAAGAAGTGCTGTTTGCTACAGTCCCATGTCTGGCTTTGTGAATAATCACTGAAAGGTCACACAACTCCCACTAATTTCCAGAAGTGACTGACCATGTACTGTGACTCAGGAAATTAAATTGTATGGACTTCATGGCAAACAGCTGTCTGACAAGATATGCAAGGCTACTAGTACATTTAATATCTCCCTCCTTATTCGTAAGACTGACCCACAAAAAAAAAAGTTATATACAAAGTAATAGTTTTTATTAAAGGTACTATACCTCTCATTCTACCATACCTTCAGGACTGCCTTGTTGAATTTGAACACTTACATGCTCCAAGCAAGCAGCAGCTTCTTTAAAATGTGTAAGCACAGACCCTGCTGCAAGTAGACACAGGCATTCTAGATCATTTTCTTTATTATCAAGCACTGACATGAGAAGTTGACAGCTTAGAAACTTGTTAAAAAAATTAATAAGTGGTTTGGTAGGCTGTTTTAAAACTGTAGCAAGCCCTTGATCTTGGATATATTGTTTACCGGCTTGAGAAGTATTTAAAAAGTGAAACCAAAGATCCCTTAGAAGTCAAGACTGTCTGAAGACAGACCCTTCCTTCTCATACTCCTCAGGTGAGTTGCAAAACCACTGAGTAACAACTCTGCTAGAGCATTACAAAAACATTGTAGCTAAATTTTAGTTGAAAGCAGAACATAAAACATCTGTTTTGTTCTGAGCACTTAAATTTAGCTGACTACTTTTTAACTTCAAAGTGAACTCAGAACTGCTATTTTTAGGCAATTCACATAGGAGAGGGCTGTTATCAGGCAAATGTAAGCTCCTAAAAATCAAAGGAATAAATCCCACCCACTTATAAGCTTCAAGCCATCATAAAATTTCATGGTTAGTCTTTATAAAACATGGTTACAAATTAAAGTTTAGTTTCAGAGCAAATACTACAACAATAGAATCCCACCTTTTTTTTAATTACTTTGTCCATTTTCTTACTTTCAGGCTTCAGTCCAATCTTTTCTGGTAGCCAAGATTTTTCTTTTGACTTGTTTATAATACTTTGAAGAACCATTCTTAAAATATTCTTCATGTGCAGAGCAGTAAACAATAGTGAACATAAAAAAGTATTTAAATAGGTGATGTATTGCTGAAGTCTAAAATAGTTTCTATGCACCAGCGGCTACACTGAGAATCTGCTTAAATGGATGTCCCTTTGGTCTACTGGCATATTAATACAAGTAATGACGAGCAGTGATAAGATGTTCTAATGAGAGAAGACAGGCCAGGGCTGTGACAGGAACAAGATAGAGGATCAAGTTTCACCTAATTAGGCAAACTTGCACTAGGAGAGTTCTACCATCTTATTGTGCAATATTCATCTTTGCTCGGGATTATAACAAGTGTTGGCAAAGATTAAGTATTTATGTTAAATCATTACACAAGACTCTTTCCATCCTTGTTAGAAACACACAAATTTTTTTTTGTTAAAAAGATGCTAAGTTGCCCCAAAGAACATTAAGAATGGCTCTAATGTCAATGTTTAAACATGCTAACAAAGCAGTTGAGAATGAAACCCAGTCTGTTTGCTTAAAACAAAACCCATATATATATACACACATATATATACACACATATATATACACACATATATATATATATATACACACACACACTTTTCAAGCCCTGTCCATTTCTTGGCAGAAATCTGCCTTCTGTTGGATGTGGGTCAAACAGCTACTGCACAATGACTGGTAAGCTGTGTTTATTGCTGCTTCTGCACCTCAGAGGCCAGAGAGTGATCATCACCATCCCACTCCTCAACAGACCCTCTTCTCTACCACACAGGATCCAAAGCTGCAGGAGACTCCACCTATGAACCCAGTTGCAGCTCCCTAAAGGCATCAGAAGAGCTACAGCACATTTTCCAGCCCCTCCATTCCTTTTGTTCTCACACTCGGAGAACCTAATTAAAGGCGGAAAAGAAGAGGCTCTGACAAAGTATCCCCACAAGCAAAAATAGGAGCCACCAGTGGATCTCACATATCACAACCCTCTGACATGCTGAGCTACACATCACCAGTAGCTCCTGAAGTGTTTGGGGTGGGAGGGGGTGCCAGGGAGCAGAAGGTATAGCTGATCCAAGCAGTCTCCCTCCCTCCTCAGAAGGAGGCCTTCATGGGTGACAGGTCTATTAAAAAAAAAAGTTGGGAGGATCATCACAGACCTCCTTTGAGGGAAACAGAACCATTTAACTTGTTAGAAAATGGGAACATTTTATAGAACTAAAATGTTACCTTTTGATTTTATTTGAAGGAATGGGAAATTTAATTCTCCAAACCCAGGACTGTCACAGACAGCAAATTTAGTTGCCAGTAAAGAAGATTGAGGTTTTTCCAAATAATCCATAATTGAAGAGAACATATTATGATAATAGGGGAAACACGGTGCCATCACTACACTACGCATACTTGCTCCATTCTTGGAAACAGGAAACATACTGAAATTTAAGAAACCTTCTCTAAGAGGTATTGTGGATAGAGGCCTTGTCTACATTACAAGTGTAGATGTGGCATATCCCCACAGAAGGGGTTTTTCCTGCCAGCACAGTAATGTCACATCCCTGAATGAATGACATTACTTATGATAACAGAGGTACTGTTTGCATAGCTGCATTTACACTGGGAGTTTTGCCAGGAGAACTATGTTGGCTAGGTGGCTTCTGGCTTTTTCACATCTCTTAACAGTTATGCTCACAAAACCTTGTTATGTAGACTTGGCTGGTGCCTGTGCTCACGCACACACAGGCAAAACTTCACTGATAGGTTTAATTCCAAGTCTGTCAGCTGCTCTTCGGTGTTCTTTTAAAGAAAACCATGAACTAAAATAAACCTTTTTAATTCAGCAAAGAAGGACATCAGAAGGATGAATAGCACCTGTATCTAAGAACTGCTGATTTTACCCAATAAACTATGGAGCATGCCTTTGGGAGGTGCAGGAATGTGTCAAGGGAGGCATAAGCTATTTTTTGGTAGCTAGGGCTCCTGCAAAAGGGCCATGCACAACCAGGTGGCAGAGATAAAAGTAGATGCTGGAGACTGGGCTTGCCTTTCCCTCCCCTGCACCCCTCTTCCCTCACAAGGAGGCAGCCCAGGCTTGGGCTCACCTCTTCCCCTCCAATCCATTGCTTTTCATATTGCCACCCTTATTTCTGTGCTGCTGCTGGCACAGCCCAGCCTTCAGAGCTGGGTGGCAATATATGTACTTGTGGGAGGTGGCATAAACTACAGACAAAGAAAGGAGAGGGGAGCCTGATTAAATAAATTTGAGAACCATTGGGTTAAATAATGCAGTAATCAAGAACTGTGCAAGCACAGGGTAGTCTCTTCTACTCTTTCCCAAAACCCTGATCCATAGTTGCACGGCTTCTGAATCAGAGCTCTTGGCCCAAGTCATTTGTCTGTAAGATCTAAAATGCTTAAAAAATCCCTTACTTAGGAACAATATTAAACACTGGACAGCAGATGAAGAGAGTAGTTAAACAGCTCCCTGACTGGCTAATTTGTTGAAGTCATCAATAAGGTCCTACTTCAGAGAAGTATCAGGGTACGTAAAGAAGTTATTTTGCATGAATTCCCCCCCTCCCCCCAAAGGGTCAGATTCTGAATTAGTTTTAAGGAGAAGAGACGGGTATATACAACCTACAGCAATAGGTTTTGGATTTCAACTCTGAATTAGATACAAGCCAGATAGATGCAAGGTCCAAGAGGCTCATGAGAGTCTCTGAAATAGTGGTCTTGTGAAATAAAGTCCTTAGTGAGCAAAACATTGGGGATGGATAACTGCAAGGACAGGACATGCTCTGCTTGTTCCATAATCCTAATTAAATGACATAAAATCACTGAGAAATACAAATGTGGGCCCTAATCCTGTTGCATTTTAAACAGGCAGAACCTTATGACCCCCTTAGAGTTCCACCAAAACCAACAGGGATAGATGGGAAAAGAGAAAACAGTAAAAGTATTAAAAAGACATTTTAAATAGTCACAAGTTAAAAGGAGTCAAGAATTATTGAGATAATGAATACAAACAGACAATGTTTAATAGGCATGGGCTAAAAATGATTACTTGAAGTATGCAATTAAAAACACAAATACACACTGGCAATAAGCAAGGATTAAAAATTACTTCAAAATAGTGGCAATTCAAAAAGAATAGTAAGACCTGTGTAGTACTACCTAGCTAACCCATATTTTTGTTTTTATAACCTTTGCCCCCCAATCACCTTGACTCCTCCTACTGTTTTCATTTCCTTCATCTCATCTCCTTGCATCTCATCTTGCAAACTCTTATGCATATGTTCATATGAGTAAATCTGCACAACACTCAAAGTTTGCAGGATTAGTGTTTCAGATTGCAATATGAAGATGACAGATCTCCTACTTCTCTTTAAATAACTTTCTTCCACCAAGATGGTTGTTGAATCTGTCCATTCCTCACTCTTACACCCTTGACTCCTTTAACCTCACTCTCCCATCATGAGATCTGGCTTGCCCATTCCTCATCCCTGGGCTCACACCCACATTTCCTCTGCTCCTACTGTGAGAGGTCTGATGGAAGTCCTGTGGCCAGCCTGAGTTCCTCCCTTACAAATTCATTACTTTCCTCTTAGTTCTGCCATCTTTCTAGCTAAAGAACTCTACTTCTCCAATTTAACTGAATCCCAGGCCCCACAATCCCAGCCACCTTTGACTCACTTCTCATACCCTCCCTTCTTCCTCCTCTAATTTTTCTCTGAATAGAATCACAAAGGATTTCTTTCAAGAGAAATTTACCTTCCTCCTCTCCTCAGCTTGCCTTTCATTCTCCCCTCCCACTTCACAGATGCAAAAGTTTCTCATCTGCTTTCTTCCACTAACCCCTTAACATGTCACAATGACTCAATTCCATATCCTAACCTGCCTTGTGCCCACTCTCCTCTGCATCCTTACCTTCTCTCCCCACCCCACCCTACCCCAGCTCTTTCACATCACAATACACAGTCATACTGTAGGCTCTCCCAACTTTAAAATCCCACTCTACTCCACTTGTATCTCCAAGTGCCGCCCATCTCCCTTTCACCTTTAAGGTCATTGAATGTGCTATTTATAATTACTGTCTGGAGTTGTAGGAGAGGAAGTCCATCCTAGACCCTACTGAATCTGGCTTACACCTCACTGCACTCAACTGAAACTCCTCTTGCCACATCTCTAATGACCAGTTCCTAGCCAAATCTCAAAAATCGGTACTCCCATCCTCATCCTCCTTGATCTATCAGCCACTTTAACAGTTGACCATGCTGCTCTTCTTGAAATCACATCTACTCTTGGCTTCCATGACTGTCTCCTCCTACTCTAATTGCTCCTTTAGAGTATCCTCCCCATCCCCTTTCCAGCTTTGTGGGTTTTCCACAATCCTCTGTCCTCAGATCCATTCTCTTATCCCTCTACACGTAATCTCATCCACAAACACAAATTCAACTACAATCTCTGTGGAGGATTCCTAGAGCTCTCTTCCCTAGACCTGTCTAATTTTGTCCAAACTCAGCCTGTCTCTCTGCCATCTCCTTGTGGATGTCTAACTGTCAGCTCAAGCTTAACAGTTAAAACTGAGCTCTGTAAGGGACTGGGTCATAGCCAGTCTGACCTAGCCATCACAGCTGGGCCCAGGTATGCAAGAGCCAGGTCCCATAAGCAAGAGTCAGGCTGGAATTAGAGACCAGAGATCACAGGCAGTACCAGGCTAGATTCAGGGAGCAGGAATCAGGAAGAGTAAATGCTATTAATATTAGTAGGGCCCAGTTATTCTTGGATGTACTAGACAGGTTTCTTCAAGTTGACACTGAACCAACAGAAGGTGATAACATTTTAGACTTGGTTTTAGTAAGTAATGAGGATACCATAGAAGAGCTGGTCATAGGAAATAACTTGGACTGAGTGATCTCGAATTGATTCAGTTGGAATTAAATGGAAGGATAATCAAAACCAGGTCATCAGCTATGGGTTTTTATTTCAAAAAACAGATGTTGGGAAATTAAAGGGAATTAAAATAGTCATCATTTGACCTGAAGAGCTCAAAGACTTAAATGAGAAGGCTTGGAATTTCTTTAAATCAACCTCACCAAAAAAAAAAAAAAAAAAAAAAGCGCACACTATCTGAAATTTGGATCCCAAGAAAGAGTGGGGAGAGGACTTGTAGGGAAAGGCTCCAGACCCAGCTGGATTAATAACCACCCCCAAAAGGTTATTAGGAATAAGCCAAGAGCCTGCAGGGAACAGAAAAAAGGGACTGATCAGCAAAGAAAGCTACATCATGCAGAATCTAAAAGTCAAGCCAAATTAGCTTTTGCCAAGGAAATTAAAAAAAGTTTTTTAGTTATATAAATAAAAAGAAGAAAGGATAAAGGTGGGCTGCTATGCAGTCTGGATTGGAAGGAGATTAAAGATTATACGTATGGCCCAAAAACTAAATGAATACTTTGCCTCAGATTTCAGTAACAAGAATATGGAACTTGTGCTCGAAGGCAGTACAGCTAGAAATGGAAAATTACCACATCTGAGATGGAAAAGCTTGAAGAGTTTAAGGAACTCAAATTGGGGGAAGGGGAGAGGAGTGTCCAGATAATTTCCATCCCAGCATGCTGAAAGAACTGGAACACAAGATTGCTAATCCAGTAGCTAGGATTTTTAATAAATCTGTCTAGTCAGGGGTAGTACCATATGACTGGAGAATATCATACTTGTATTTAAGAAAGGAAAAAGTGATCTGGGCAGTTACAGATTTGTTAATCTGATCAATACTATGCAAGGTTTTAAAGCAAAAACGTGAAGTAAAGAACAATTAAATTAGAGGTAAATGGCAATGCAATGGGAGTTCAAAGGTAGATTGTGCCAGACTAACCATATTTCCTTCTTTGAGAAAACTGAATTTTTCAATAAGGGAAGTGCAGTAGCTCTAATCTATTAGGACTTCAGTAAAGCACTTGGCACTGTACAACATGGGAAATTAGTCTAATTAGGGAAGATGGAGATCAGTACAAGCATCTTAAGGGGAGACAGCAATGGGTTATGCTGCAAGGTTATTTAACTGCAGAGAGGTTACTAGTAGAGTTCCTCAAAGATCCATCTTGGGATCAATCTTATTCAACATTTTTGTTATTGACCTTAGCATAAGAAGTAGGTGGGTTTGCTAATGCTACAAAGTTAGAAGACATTGTCAGTACAGAGGAGGATCAGAATATTATACAAGAAGATCTGGATGACCTTGAAGACTGAAGAAATGGGATGAAATTCAATAGTACAAAGTGAAAGTTCATGCACTCAAGGTCTAATAAGACTTCGTAACAAGCTAGGGGCTCATCAACTGGAAGTAAGTGACAAAGGAGGAGAGACCCGAGTATGTGGGTCAGTCATAGGGGGACTACAGCCATCAAAGTGATGCAGCTGTGAAGACGACAAATGCGATCCTGTATAAGGCAAGGCATTTCCAGTAGCAATAAAGTAATATTAATGCCATCATCTGAAGACCTTCATTTGGAATACTGTGCATAATTCTGGTTATTCATGTTCAAGAAAGATTAATTTAAACTGGAACAAGTGCAGAGAAGAGCTACAAGGATGATCAGAAAATGGTGGGCCTATCCTATGAGAGGAAACCTTAAGAGCTTGGCTAAAGAAGAGCTAATGAAGAAGGGACATGATTGCAGGGTGGATAAAAAACTATTTTTTTTTTTTAAAAATAGTTTTTGATAAATGCTTCCCCCCCTCAAAAAGCAATCTAAAGATATCTCATCATGGAATAGGGATTATAAAGTCTAATTCTATAGTACGAGACAATATATTCATGTAATGTTTAAGAAAAGTTTTGTAAATGAGTTCTAGTAGTTCATGGATTAGGAACCCAATCTTACAGGGTGCCACAGGCTTCTGTATAGATTTAAGTTACTCTTTCTACCCACCCAATGGGACTCAGTGCTCAGTCTAGAAGATACCATCAGAGAGGCTTAGTTTTGCAGTTCTCAAACTGTGGATTTGTGTCTCCAGAGATAACATGCTTCTTAACAGCAAAAATGTTTGCTTGTAAATATACATACATTGAGGTGAGAAACAGACCTCAACCCTATTGTCCCTTTGCAAATTTGTGTACACAGTCAATCCCTTACCTCACTCTAAAAGTGCAAAGTTTCTAAAAGTTCAATGAACAGAAAATTGTTGGGGGTGGATTAGATTTGGACAAGGAGAAGAAGTCTGGAGATAAATGAGAGAAGGGAGGGACACGCAGTAGAAACTAAAGTGAAACTCTTTGAGCAGCATATTCCAGAAGTCTTGAGGTCTTTCTGAGTGTAACCCTTAATTGATTTGAGATCTACCTAGAAGGGAAAACCTATAATGGTAGCAGCCCATAAAGGGAGACCCATTTGGGAACAGTTTAATGAAGTTCCTCTACCTGTGGTTAAGACAGGCACATGTGCAAAATGCAAACAGTACAATAAAGAAATGCAAGGCCTGGCTGCCCAAATGAAACATCATGAGAAGAGTTCCTTCTTAGGAGGAAGCTGTGTTGAAGATGATGAAAGGAACATGTCTGAACATACAGGATCTTCAGGTTGGTAAACTTTTTTATTTCATACTTTAAGGACTGCCTGTCTACCTTCTGGACTAGTCTTGAAATCTCATGTTTGAGCAAAAAAACTATAGTACTATCATTTTAGATGCAGTTGATAAAAAAATAAATAGCTGAAATAGGCAGATCTTCCTTTTACAATATCACCTTTAAAGTAGTTCTGAATAATAGTAGTCAGTGAATGCAATGAGTAATACTAAATGAACAGTATGCTAATAAATTAAATAACTGCATTGACTTATTTTGTTGAGAATCCATCCTCAACCTATAGGATTCTGAAGGCTATCCACCCTCAAGATCACTATCATTTTCTATAGTTTTGGAGTTATCTGCCAAGGATAGTGATATGTTATGGAAGTATTTTGCAATTTCAACAACCACCACTTTGCAGCAGCTGCTCTAAAAAAAAGTGGGTGGAACCAAACTAGCTTCCACAAGACCTGTGATGGAACTCAGTAGACTGTTTTGAGCACTATATCAAGAACTGGCCTAATCTGATGACAGTTTGTGAACAAAATAGTGAAAAAACAGATGGCACTGTAACAGCCAAACTTCTCAACATTGGGCTTAAGAGAAATGTTGAACACATACTGAGTACCCTGAAGCCTATTTCTGTAGCCTTGAACAAAATGCAGCAAAATAGCTGTTTTATTGCTGATGCTATTAAATTTGGAAGAAACTGAGTGAGATCTTAAATATGCAATGACAGTTAAATTACAAGCATTTAAAAAAAACCACACAAATCGGACAAGTACTATCTACAGCTCATTTTCTTGCAATGATTCTCAATACTCGGAACCAGGGTGTGACAAGTTTCAATCGGTCCACCGAGCCCCTAGGGGGAAATGGAGAGCTATGGTCCCATGGGCAGGCCTTAGTCACACCTTTCAGGCGCTGGGGAATTAGCGGAAAGGGAGCGCCGGCACAAGTCGGCAGCATGCCCCTCAGCCAGGGGAGTGCCGAGGTAGGGGAACGCAGGCCCACCCAACTCCACTGTGTTCCAGCCCAGGGCCCTGACAGTGGCGGGAGGCGAAGGTCCTGCTGCTGGGTCAGCGGGGGGGCCATCCATGCCTCGCTGACCAAATACCCCTACCACACACAGTGCAGTTCTGCCCAAGGGCTAATTCCTACCCAGTCTCTCAAGCAGGCCTCTCTGGTCCCTCCAGCTCATTCGGGTATTCAGCTGCTGGCAGCTCCAGCTCCCTGTCTATGTCGGGCTCACGCTGGCCTGGGTTACAGTCTGGCTCCTCCAGGTCCTCCGGGTACTCAGCAGCTGGCAGTCCTGGTTGCCACAGGCCTTCCTCCCGGTCAGGTTCCTTGTGGCCCAGGGCCTCCCTGGGTAGGCAGCAGGGTCTGGAGGGAGCAGCCTGTGTCTGTCTCCCTCCCTGGTGCTTCTCTCACTGGAGAAAGGGCCCCGCCCTTTGTACTTCCTGTCCCACCCCTCCCCTTCCAGGGATTGGTGTAAGCTTGGTCTGGCCCTGCCCACTTAGGCTGAGAGGGTGGCTCTTTACCCTCTGGTTCAGAGGAAGCCACCCTGGCTCCCTACACAGGGTCAAACCTGATCTGCTGAAGAAGAGGAGTTGGCTATGACCTGGACATCCAACAATCATCCCTCCATAATACCAACTAGAATAAACTTCAGAGCTAAGGGTGAACCATTCACGAAATGTGTTTGCTGATGATGTTTTAAAGAAAGTCACACCAGTGAACTGGTGAATCCAAGTGCTTAAGTGACTTCCAGAGACTGTTGAAGTGATAATCTCACTTTTAACAGCAGTAGCTTCTTCTGCTGGTGTAGAAAGAATATTTTCTTCCTTTGGACTAATTCCAAACTGAGAAATCATTTGGGACCTGAAAAAGCAGGAAAGCTCATTTTTCTTTTCCAGATTATGAACCAACAGGAAAGTGAAGGTGAAGATGACCAAGTTAGCTGCAGAAGCCAATATTTTAAGTTTCTCATGTTGACATAGCTGAAATATTTAAAAAATCAAATCATTTAATTTAGTTAAAAATAACTTGAATAAAAACAAACCTGATTTTAAAAATCTTGAATGTTTAAATTCAAAAATTCATGCTTGTTTTGGAAAATATGTTTGCTGAAGAAAAAAAATCCAGAACACAACATTGTTTTAGTTAACTAAAACAATTTAAAATGTCTGTCTGGTAATGTTCTCCTCCTAATACTACATTGCAAGAAAAATCCTCCAAATATTAATGAATTAACCTGTTGAATTGGAGATAGTTCACCTCCCACTCCCAATGACTTCATAAGTATCTGCTTCATTTACCTTTGGTAAATGAAATAAACAATCATTCATTTTCTGATACAGCTGTAAAACTAAAATCAGAAAAGTTTTTATAATAAATCATTCTAAAAATGAAACCTACATCTTGGAGTTGTGAAGAATATGTATTAAGTTTACAACAAACAAGAATGCACTTTTATGTAGAAAACTATGATTGCATAGAGTCTTCCTGACTAGTGACTTATATCAATTTGATTTAAATCAAATCCACCCTGTCATGAAGAAAACCCTTCAGAGCATGATCAGAAAGGACTCCAGGAGGATCCAGACGCAGACCAGTGGAGGAACTGAAGCTGAGATAGGAAGTGGCCCAGGGAGCAAGTACAGGAGCACCAGCCCCCTGACCACACAACTGAATTGTCATAGGGCCCTTGGTCAGAACCCAGTGGAGCAGAGCGGGCCAAGGTTTCCCTACCCCCAGCAATTTACCCATCACTGGGTGACATGGCTGTTGACTATCACCACTGGGCAGTGTTGTCAGGTCCAGACTTCAGCCTTGACAGTTATACAAAACTAAGTTATATCTTTCACAATCTCAAGAATTTCACTATAAAGAGACCTCATTAAAGCCACTTCCAGCTCAAAAATGGTTACCTGCCATTATTACAAACAGCTAAGATTACTATAACTGAAGAAAATTAAGTGTAACCCTCACACCTTCTGGGTGGGGTGCTGTGTCCCATCTAGTGGCACAGAGACCACTTAGAGAGAGTTAAATGAGTCTGCTCCACAGCCCTGGCTAACAGTCAGCTGCCTTTTAGCTCAAACAGTAGAGGCTCATGCACTAAGCTACAGAAGTCCCCGCTTTGATCCCACCCGCTGACAAGCAGGGTCTGTCAGCATTACATAAGCACAGAGATAAAAGTTATATTTAAATATAAGTTACCTGTCACTTTAAATGCTACTCCTTTACAATAAGCCAACAATACTCCAATTGTGGGTTGTAACCCCAAAGTGGGACACAAGTTTGTTTTAAAAGGGTCACCAGGGTTGCCTGTGGCCAAAGCCTGAGCAACTTGCTTCATGGGGCCATCCATGGCATGGGGCCCCAGGCAACTGCCCTGCTTGCCACTCCTTAACACCAGTCCTGACAGAGCACTGAGGTCATATAGTAATTTTTGTTGTCAGAAGGGGGTCATAGTGCAATGAACTACAACTGCCACCCATCCTCATGTAGGTTCACTTTACAATAAAAAAAAAAAAAGTGGTGGACTGCGATTCCCTGTTCCCCCTACATAGATAATCAAAACAGTGAAGCAAAGGGTCTACCACTTGAAATAAAAACAAAACACAACCACACAAGCAAATACAATTACCACCTGTCAAGGTTCCTTCCCCACTCTGAACTCTGGGGTAAAGATGTGGGGACCTGCATGAAAACCTCCTAAATTTACTTTTACCAGCTTACATTAAAGCTTCCCCAAGGTACAAACTATTTTACCTTTTGCCCTTGGATTTTTGCTGCCACCAAACGTCTAACCAGTATTATTATTAGGAAAGAGTCCATTTGTAAACGTCTTTCCCCCCCAAAAAATCCTCCCAAATGTTACCTCCCCCCTTCTGGGGAAGGTTTGATAAAAATCCTCACCAATTTGCATAGGTGACCACAGACCCAAACCCTTGGATCTTAAGAACAATGAAAAAGCATTCAGTTTCTGAAAAGAAGAATTTTAATAGAAGTAAAAGAATCATCTCTGTAAAATCAGGATGGTAAACACCTTACAGGGTAATTACATCCAAAACATAGAGAATCCCTCTAAGCAAAACCTTAGATTACAAAAAGACACAAAAAATGGAATATCCATTCCATTTTTTGTTATTTCCTGTGGTGGTATGAAGCCACCATAGCACACCAGGGTTGGTTTGCAGGTGGAAGCTCTGTCCTCAAACATATGGGCGTAGCTTTTCCAGAGTGTAGACAATGGCGTAACATTCTTTTTCCACTAACTGACCAGTTGCTTTCCCTCTCAGACAGTTTTTTGCTGAGAAACACTACAGGGTGGAATTCTTGATCTGGTCCTTCCTGCATTAAAACTGCTCCCACACCACGCTCAGACACTTCTGTGGTTACTAGGAACGGTTTGTCAAAGTCTGGGGCCCTTAGTACAGGGTCAAACATGAGTGTCACTTTAAGCTGGTTAAAGGCCTTCTGACACTCTTCGGTCCACTGAACGGCATTTGGCTGTTTCTTTGTGGTTAGGTCTGTCAGTGGGGAGTTGATTTGACTGTATTGCGGTACAAATCACCTGTAATAACCGGCCAAGCCTAAGAAGGGTTGAACCTGTTTCTTTGACCTTGGGACAGGCCACTTTTGGCTAGCATCCACTTTGGCCTGTAGGGGGTTGATAGTTCCTTGACCCACCTGGTGTCCAAGGTAAGTCACTCTGTTTAGGCCTATTTGACATTTCTTAGCCTTAACAGTTAGTCCTGCCTCCCTTATGCGCTTGAAGACTTTTTGTAGATGTTCCAGGTGTTCTGCCCAGGAATCCAAAAATATGGCCACATCGTCAAGGTAGGTGATTGCACATTCTCCTAATCCCACTAGACCATCTACAAGTCTTTGGAAAGTGGCAGGTGCACTCTGCAGCCAGAAAGGGAGTACATTAAATTCATACAGTCCGACATGGGTGGTGAAGGCTGACCTTTCTTTGGCAGATTCATCTAGCAGTACCTGCCAGTACCCCCTCAGTTAAGTCCAAGGTAGAGATGAACAGGTCCCCACGTCTGTACCCTAGAGTTCAGAGTGGGGAAGGAACCTTGACATGGTGGCAGAAGTGGGGATTTTAAAGGTGTTTACCCCTCCCTTTATATTTATGACACCACCCATCCTCACCTTTTAGTTTATTGTAAAGGTGTAGCATTCCAAGTGACAAGATTCAAATATCACCCTCACATGGGTAAACTGACAGGTCAATTTACACCTTTCTTAAATATATTCTGCTTCAATGAAAAAAATTCATGCCTTATTACACCATAACAGTTGCAAACCCAATACTCCAAATAGGATATGATCTCTGATGACATTTGGCTTTTACAGTCAGAGCAAACAAACTTAAGGTAATCCAAATTATTTCTTCCCCTTGTCTTAATTATGTTCAAACAAATTTAATTATATAGACAGACACTTTTTACATGAACAGATATCCTACCCAGCATACTTTAAGAGTTTTTGTTATTAAACCACCTCCCCCCAGTGATTTTAGAAAGATAGACTGTTTGAGTGGCTATGGTCTAAAACAATACTAGTACCAACATACTATTACATGAAGGGACATACTGACTTGGTATGAATGTACTGAACATCTTTCCAAGCATGGCAGAGAGGATAAGAGAAGAAGCTGTTTTCTTACCCTCCCCTCAACCCAAAGTCCAAGGGGCCCACTGCAACAGTTCAATCATACTCTACCTACATCCCTGAACTTGGGTGAAGAGAAGAGGGGGGCCCCTGAGGCCCTGCCATATGAAGAGATGCCTTTTTTTTTTTTAAAGGCACTCAGAAAAAGCTTTCAAAAGGCCCTCCTCTCTTTCTTGCTTCTGAAAAGACAGCAAGTACCTGCACACCCCATAATAAAAAAAATTCTAGATTTTGTGGCAAAAACACTCTACATTCTTCAGCACTCCAGTGTAGCAGATGGAAGCTTCTTTGACAGCTCCAGGCAAGAATTTATTTAAAATTTCAGTAATGCCAAGAAAGGAGCCCCAGTCATGTCCACAGCCCCAAACACAGGAAGACTGAATAATTACTACTTGCCTCCTCATTTAATTTGATGTTAAATTTAATTTAGCTTACATTGCCTGTAAATTCTCTTTTTTAATAGGCTACAGAAATGTGTACTGTAATACATAAAACTGTACTATAGTAAGAAGTCAGGTGAAGCTGGACATTTTGACAGTTGAGGCTTCTGGCATCTGCAAAAGTCGTTTTAGCATTGACATGTTAGCCAAGTATTAAAATTAAATTAAAGTGAAATAGTTGGTGTTGACACCAAAAATGTAAATCACTACATTTCAAAGTTAGACTCCCATTCCATGCAGGGATGAATGGGGCAATTAACACTTCAGAGTCTGCACTAGTTTAAATTTAATTCATGTGACATTAGTACTGTCACGTTTACAAAGCACTTGGGTACTACAGTGATCAGCAACAATATACACTCCTGGAGGAATTCTGTGCCACTGCGCAATGCAGAATTTCAGAAAATTCTCTGTTCCCCCTGCAGAATTTCCGGACGCCATTAGGGGCCACTGGACTCTACAGAGCCCAGCTTGCAGTGAGCAGAGAACCCAGCCTGGAGGGACTGGAGGCTGCACTCTTTGATCCTCATTTTCCCAGGGACAGGAGAGGGTTTGGGAGAGACAGCCAGCTCTCGCAAAGGGTAAGGAAGGGTAGGGCTGCACCACACTATGTCCCCTGGCAGGACAGGGAAGAAATTTGGGGGAGTAAAGGTTCCCAGGGTGCTGGTGTCTGGGCCAGGGGCTCTAGGAGGAGAGGGGTGCTGGTGTCTGCCACAGAGCCCCCTCCAGCAGTCCATTACTGGAACTGGGTTGTTGTAGGAGTTGTTTTTTAATTCTCTACTCCTGGGGGAATCTTTTTTGCTCATCTGTATTGTTGACAGGTATTTTGAAACAATCACTCCAGTTTCAATTGTAATTTGTGTTATTTTGACAAATAAAATATACAGAATTTTAAAAATATTGTGTGCAGAATTTAATTTTTTGGTGCAGAATTCCCCCAGAAGTGAATATAAAACTCTAAGAAACAGATTGTTTGGATGGTTTTCTTTGCAACCACATGGGCTAGAAACTTGCTTGTTTTAAAATGAAAGCATGGATTCTTAAGTACACTTACAGTTCACCAGTAGCATAATTTGCTGAAGAATATACTAGATTTTGGTGTTAGGAAAGAAGGAAGTTGGGCTAAAAAACAAAAATAGGTAAGGTCTCTAAGCAATCACTCCTCATGTTTGCACTTAAAAATGTAACTTCCAAAGAAGACACATTGGATTTGTCCTTGTGTGTTTCTTTATGCTGCATTAAAGAGACCTGAATGTTGTTTTCGGTTTTTTAGAACATTTTATTCTACTTGGAGTTATTTTTACATTAGAGATTTAAGTCTTCTAGCCTAAACAAGACACGAAGCCCTTATCTGCATGTTAGACAATTTAACACCTAATATATATAGTAACAAATAGAGTAGTTTTTAAAACAGCTTCTCTCTGTCTTTATTAGATTCTACATCTTGGTTAGCCAAGAGGATATTGGAAAGCTTTATAATATTGTTTTTTTCTAGGGTAGAGATGACCCTTAATGACTGGAAAATTAGTGAAATTGTGACATCACAAGACATACATAAATAAAATTTAGTTGTTAAGAGGGAAAGAAACCACCTAACAATTTAAAATTAATGTGTTTGTTTTTTGTTAGGACCTGTTTAACTTCATAACTAAGATTTTGAAAAGACTATGCATTTGTTAAAGATTTAACGCCATTGCTCATTCAATTAAGACCACGTCTTCATTATGGAGCCTATAGTAGGATAGCTATGGCACTGTAGCTATGCCAGTATAACCCTGAATTGTGATGGAAGGGGTTTTTCCTGTCACTGTCAGACCACTACCTTCCTGAGCAATGCTAGCTAGGTCATCTGAAGCATTCATCCATCAATCTAGCTGTGTCTACAACCAGGGTAAGGTCAGTATAGCTACAGCAATCAGAGGGTATAGATTTTTCACATCCCTGAGCATCATGGCTATGTCAACCTAATTTAAGTGCAGGCCAGTTCTGAGCATGTAATGCCTCAGACCAAGCTACTTTACACTTCTGTGGCTTGTTGGAGAACCACTGAAGATCAGATTTTACATTCCTAGTATTTAAGAAAAAAACAGTGAAAATATTTAACTACTTTTTAGGCCTTTTTCATATACATAAGTTTATATTTTTAAGTTAGAAAACCATGACAGTTAGTGGCCAGTTTGGCCTCCAGTCTACATTAGATCATTTTAGGGCTGCTATAGCTTAAGGCGCTATTGTAGCATTTGTTGGGAAACATCAAATCACAAGTCACACTTGGCCTACACTAGGAAAGAAGGACATAGAGCCAGCCAAACTAGCTCTATGCCAACGAAGAATTCCCTAGTGCTGATGGAATCTCCACCTGCCCTCATATAGCAGCTTTTGGATCCTTTTTGCCAAAGGAGGAACCATGGATCAGGCCCTAAGTTCTTCCCTTCTTTCAAGATAGAAGAAAAATAGTAAGTTGCAGAATAAAGCAGGTAAGCTACAGCATTAAAAAAAATTTAGAAGAAGACAGCTAAAACAAATAGAACATGCTGTCATGTCAAGGGAGATGGTGTCTGTTTTAACAAACAGTCTATGGGTGTGGCTTTAAAATAATTAAATTGATTCGGACATGATTGAAGAGCACAGAGTAGGTCTCCCACTACAAATCTTTCACATGCCAAAGAATCTGATTCAAATATCTTCTCCAAAACTTAGACAATTGTGGACAAAAAAGTAGTAATCCTGCAGACATGCTGAAATATTCAGAGATGCTTTCTTTAGACAATATTAAAAAAAGATACAGTGAACACTAATCAAAGTATCTTATCTAATCTTCAAAAATAGACAGTCCAGTTGGTTTTGAGCCCTAATGCTAGTTAGTCTACAGAACATATTAAACAGCCTGTGAAATAAAAAACAA
Source organism: Lepidochelys olivacea (assembly GCF_965140295.1). Classification (NCBI taxonomy): domain Eukaryota; kingdom Metazoa; phylum Chordata; order Testudines; family Cheloniidae; genus Lepidochelys; species Lepidochelys olivacea. The sequence continues at coordinate 109,735,819 of NC_140416.1, forward strand.
GCACTGGTAACCATAGAGAAGGAGGGAGTTTTAAATGCCTTCATAAGGCACAAATAAATATCAGGCTTCACTTATTTGCCTGTTATTAGTGCCAGTGGCTTGTCATTTTTAAATACAATATAAAAATTAACTATTTGACTGAAAGTTATCTACCTATTTGAATACTAATTGGTATCTGAAGGAGTCTGAAACATGATGCTTTCATATTTTACGACTTTAAGACTAAAGATTTGAAACATCCATAAACTAACTGTTAGCCTCTTGGGTATGTGAAGGATGGTTGCCACAAGTGGATCCTGGTGGTCTATTTTACAAACAAATCATTACCGTTTCCATCTTGGGTGGTCCAATCCACATGTTGAAGCACAGTATTATTGGTTAAATTCATATGCATCATAACCACACAAGTCAGAGATGCTTATTTCCCATGCTACCCACCACACTGCATGTCTTTGCCAGATCCTGAGTCATCACTGCCACTCTTCCAAAGACCCAGGTTATCAAGACAATGTTCTCTCCCCATCCTCAGTCAACCCCTTAAAGATTGGTTAAATTTCTCCCTTATTCTTGAAGAATTAAAATTTAGCTTCTTGCAACAAGTCTATTCATGTGTTCAAACAAGAAGGATGAGACTTTATATATTTGCTTTCATCTTCTCAACAGTATTACAAATCTAGGTGCTTCATGTATTATAAAATTGATTTCTTTTAGTCAATAAGAAACCTAAAAACTGCACATTTTAATTAAAATATAGATTAAAATTCAAGTTATGCCCACTAACTCTACCACTACAAAATTATGGCAATATCCCAGGATGTAACTGAAATCTACAAAACCTAGTCTTCATGTACTGATACCATTGCTTTATTTACTTGGCTCAATCATTTTCTTTTTGAGCTGGGTAATGTCAAATTAATTTTCTGTAGCCTATTTCCTAACATTGCTTCTGATGTAAATCTTTTCAGAACCTAAAGTTCGGCTGAACAGGATTATACTGGAGGTCTATTTATGGTAAATTGTGTGTTTAAAGAATTAAAAGGTCTCCCCATACTTTTTGTAAAACAGTCTGCAGAAAACCTAAGATTTCATTAAAAAATGAAAAGGAGTATTTGTGGCACCGTAGAGACTAACCAATTTATCTGAGCAGGAGCTTTCGTGAGCTACAGCTCACTTCATCGGATGCATACCATGGAAACTGCAGAAGACATTATATACACACACAGAGACCATGAAACAATACCTCCTCCCACCCCACTGTCCTGCTGGTAATAGCTTATCTAAAGGGATCATCAAGTTGGGCCATTTCCAGCACAAATCCAGGTTCTCACCCTCCACCCCCCCACACACAAACTCACTCTCATGCCCACCTTGATTATCATGCACATTGTAGGGAGAGGGGTCACTTTGGATAAACTATTACCAGCAGGAGAGTGAGTTTGTGTGTGTGGTTTTTGGAGGGGGGTGAGAGAACCTGGATTTGTGCAGGAAATGGCCCACCTTGATTATCATACACATTGTGAAGAGAGTGGTCACTTTGGATGGGCTATTACCAGCAGGAGAGTGAGTTTGTGTGGGGGGGGGTGGAGGGTGAGAAGCTGGATTTGTGCTGGAAATGGCCCAACTTGATGATCCCTTTAGATAAGCTATTACCAGCAGGATAGTGGGGTGGGAGGAGGTATTGTTTCATGGTCTCTGTGTGTATATAATGTCTTCTGCAGTTTCCATGGTATGCATCCGATGAAGTGAGCTGTAGCTCACGAAAGCTCCTGCTCAAATAAATTGGTTAGTCTCTACGGTGCCACAAGTACGCCTTTTCTTTTTGCGAATACAGACTAACACGGCTGTTACTCTGAAACCTGTCATTAAAAAATGAAGGCTTCATTTGTAAATGTATTCTTCAGAATGCAAATTGATGAAATGTTACCTTAAAGTAGACATTAGGGACAGGAATCAGTAAACCAACATATATACATGTCTCCTAGTTCAAAGTTAATATCCCCTCACACACACACTGCAGTCTGTTGCCCAACTGAATGGCACAAAGTGAAAGCAGTACGCTCTTACTTTTATTTCCACCTCTTAAGAGCTAGCCTAAAGAACACTATGTCTACACTCCAAAAAAATATCCACAGCAGCAAGTCTCAGAAGCTGGAGTCAACTGACCTGGGCTCACAATCCAATGCTAAAAATAGAGTGCAGATATAGGGGTTCAGGCTGGAGCCTGGTCTCTGAGACATAGCTCAAAAGCCAGCAATGGGGGTGAATCAGTTGATCCAGGCTCTTAAAGGCATATTTACATTACAATCTTAAGTGGGCCTAAGCTAGGTCGACCTACAGCCACCGCAGGAATTAACGTGGTGGCTGTAGATGTCCACACTAACCTCCTTCTGTTGGTGGTGCACATCCTCACCAGGAGTACTTCCACTGACTGAAGAGGGGCAGTGGGGGGGGCTGAGAGCCAGGACTCTCAGCCCCATGCAGCTCCCTACTAGGAACCCAGCTGGCCCCAGGGCTTCTTGCCTTCCTGTTCCCAGCTGGGGGAAGCTGCCCAGGGCTTCTCACCTCCAGCAGGGAGATCCACACCCAGAGTCCAGCTGACATGCTCTCGGTGGGGAACCAAGAACCAGACCAGCAGGAGGTGGACAGCTGGGCTCTGAACTGGCTGCTGGCAGCCAAGAGCTGGGACTCGGGGTGGGGGGGGCACAGTAGGGAGCCCATGGAGAAGCCCAAGCTAGCAGCCTGGGTGGCAATCTGGTTTGGAGCAGAGACCTGGTGCCAGGGTTTCTTGTCAACTTCACTGCTCCAGCCTAGCCATGAAGTTGACTTACATCAGCTGTTGGCTGTCTTGTAACGCAGTGCCCTATCTACACCAACACAAGCCCTATGTCTGTTGTGGAGGTGGAGTTATGATGTTGGTGTAGTAGGGCACTTACATTAGCAGGAGCAAGGCTATAGTATGTACACTGACATAAGCTGCCTTATGTCAACCTATGTCGATATAACTGTGTAGTGTAGGCCAGGTCTTGGACTTGCTGACTCAGGTCTTTTTTGCAGTCTGAAACATACCCATAGTGGAATCAAGAGGATGGGGAAGAACAACAAGAACAGGCATAAATCAGGATGAATGCAGTACTGCCAACTCCAAGCGTTCAAACTGAAACTGAATTTACGAATGTCAAGTTGACATATGTACCTCTACAACTAGAATACAGAACAGTTGACCTTGCTGAGTAAAAGGAAGTGTATATTTATTCTGATTTAAATTAGGGTCAAGCCATGCCCACATTTGACTTCTTGGAAAATATAAATTTAAAAAAATTAAATGTTGTCTGCACCTTTATGACAGTGTACGCTTCTCAGCATTCATCTGAAAGCCAACTTTCTATATATAAAAAAAGTCCTGCAGGCACTTAATACAGAAGTAGACTCCTTTGGCAAATTTTATTTAAAAACAGTTCCGTTATATATGCAGTAAAGATTTTTTTGTTCTTGTTGTTGTTTTAAAAAAAAAAAAAAAAAACATACATACATTAGGGCTCCAGACTGCGACTGACTCAAACTTCATATACTTAGCCACCACGCATTTTGGAAAAGGGATATAATTTCAAGTACTACCATAGTAAGCTGCAAAACACAAAGGAACAAAAACCAAACACACTAAGTAACTGATTAGCCCTCACAAAAAAAAAAACAAAAAAAAACACCACACACACGCATCTTAACTTTAGATCCAAAGTTAAGGTTTCATCCTAACCACCACAGGATTCTATCCAGACAAAGACAGCTGAAGCCTTCCAGACCACAAGACTACAGATACTGGCTATCAGCAGGCCAACCTATCCAAGATAGAAATCAACACCTAGGCCAAAGTTCCACAGAACAAAATAGATTTCCCCCATCTTCTTCAAGCAACTCCTAAAATTCATCTCAATGAACCCCATGCATCACAATATCTTTCTTCCATGTCTCTCTACTAAAGGTGCACAGCCCACAAGTATTCATTCCCAAGCCATAGAGATGAAATCCACATCCCTGCATAGGATGTGGAAGTGAGAACCTACCAACAACTACCTAGAAATCAAATGGTATATTGGAGGAATACTTTATGTCTGTTGCCGAGCTCTACTGTAGCAGCTCCTCCCCAACCACATCTCCTCTTGTGTAGGACAGAAAGACACTGGTGAGTCGAAAGGGAAAAGGGCGGATAGTAATCTGCAAGGTCAGGTCACTTTGAAGCCATCATCAAAGGGAATATGCAATTAAAGCACTTCTCCTTGAAGATGTCTTCCCCAGTTAACTCCATCCCCCCACCTCACAAACCTTCAGTTCTAGGTTTCAGAGTAACAGCCATGTTAGTCTGTATTCACAAAAAGAAAAGGAGTACTTGTGGCACCTTAGAGACTAACCAATTTATTTGAGCATAAGCTTCCGTGAGCTACAGCTCACTTCAATGTAATAATGATAGACTAAGAATTATACAGTTGGTGATGGAAAAGAAAAGTAGCCTCCTCAAAACTGGTTATGGTCAATGCAATTGCGTTGCCAGGAGTACCCACAGCACTTTTGGAAGTCAACACTCATAATGGCTATTTTAACCTGTAAAGAGCCACATTAAGTTAGATGACGAAAAGGTATCAGATAGTTACTGGTTTTGTACATTTTGCCTTACCACTAAGATCAAATCAGACAAAAATCAAAGATGTTTTTACTTCTTTTGGTGAAAGTAGGTCAGTGATATCAACCGTTTATAAAAAATGGACATGTATGTCTTGATTAAAGTACTTTGCGATGGGGACTACAGTCTGCAGAATCACTGACTTTTTGTATTCATCATCCCTATTTCTAGCTGGAGACCCAAAAGTTTACCATTTTTGCTCCTGCATAATATTTCCCAGCTGAGCAAAACTGGCAAACTGCATGGTGTTCTGTCCATTTCCCATTAGTAGGGTGGATTAAAAGTTTATTTGAGTTATACTGAGTGTGACAGGGTCAGGCCAGATGGCTATAGGAGAGTGCTAGAAGGTAGATACATTAGCCCCAGATTCAGCAGGTTCTTTCTCCCCAAGTAAGATAATGGGCTGTTTCAGAACCATCAGGAAGTTGCTGGAACCAACTAAGGCAGGCAGGCTGGCTAATTAGAACACCTTGTTTAAAGAGGACCTCACTTCAATAGTAAAGAGCATGCGAGGAGCTGGGAGCAAGAGGCACACAAGGAGTTGAGAGTGAGAAGCTGTACTGCTGGAGGACTGAGTATAAGTATCATCAGGAGGAAGGTCCTGCGGTGAGGATAAAGGAGGTGTTGGGAGGAGGCCATGGGGAAGTAGTCCAGGGAGTTGTAGCCGTCATACAGCTGTTACATTGTAAGGAGAGTGATCACTTTAGATAAGCTATTACCAGCAGGAGAGTGGGGTGGGGGGAGAGAAAACCTTTTGTAGTGATAAACACCCATTTTTTCATGGTTTGTGTGTATAAAAAGATCTTCTGTACTTTCTACAGTATGCATCTGTGGAAGTGAGCTGTAGCTCACGAAAGCTTATGCTCAAATAAATTGGTTAGCCTCTAAGGTGCCACAAGTACTCCTTTTCTTTTTGCGAATACAGACTAACAGCTGCAACTCTGAAACCTGTAGACAGCGGTGATCCATAAGGCCCTGGGCTGGAACCCAGAGTAGAGGGTGGGCCTGGGTTTCTTCCCCCCACCTCATCTTCCTATTTGATACAAGAGGAGTTGACCTGGAGTGTGGGTCCCACCAGAGGGTAAGGTCCCTGGCCTGTCCCCTGACCCACTAGGTGGATCAGCAGAGACTACGGGGATTGTTCTCCTCCCTTTCCCCATGCTTGCCAGTGATTAGGTTAGATGAATGAAAGGCAGGTTTGAGCCACTAGCAAAAGTGGCCAAACTGAGGGCTGCCATGAATCTGAGGCGAGCAAATCTGCCAATAAAGCGCAGGACCCACCAAGGCAGAGGAGGAACTTTGTCACATAAGGTTTATTTTTTAAAAGAAGATTTAAAATTAAATATGAATTTAACACAACATATTAAAGGTGTCAAGGCCTAAAATGATCTCTCAAACGATATAAATATGTTCAATCAAGGAGCCTATCAAAAATTTTGAGTTAAAGACATCAGAGGAAAATACCTAGCGTGAGGTCAAGCTTTACAAATATGGCACAACTGATCATGCACTGTATTAAGGGCTTGCTTTAATAAAATAAATTTTATATGCTGTTGCGTTTAATTAAATTCCAGTTATCATCTTAATGCAGCTTAACACATCACGAGCAAAAAATTATCTAGTAAATAAGTAATATAGTATTCACCATTTTCTAACATACTAAAAATGTACAATTAATAAGAACCTGGAAATATTAAGCTACATAATTGCTTAAGTAAATATACACAGTTACGGCATAACCAGTGTAAAGGCTCTAGTTGTAAAAATCAACTTCTTGTAACTGTTAGATCAAGAATTGGGAATGCACCTTTCTTTAGAAAATAACTAAAATATGAATGGAAAAGTTGATAGATTTATAACCAAGGCTTTTTACTTGGTGATTTAAATAATTTAAAATCACCTTGATTTAAATCAATCCACTCTGCACCATTACTACAGGGAATTCAACCACCCAGGACCACAGGAAGCACCAACTGAACAGTTACTCTTGTATTCCACCAAGATGTGGCAGAATAAGGAAGAAGAGTTTCGAAGGAGGAGAGAAAAGGTGTGCAAATGGCAAGAAGATCCTTATTGGTAAAACCTCTTTCTGGAGAGGATATCCTCCCTCTTCCCTTTGTGTGGGGGGGTGGGGGGGAGAAGCATGGAGGGAAGGTAGAAAGGAATCATGCTTCCCCATCAAGTTGAGACATTTAGGAATTAAGGATGAAATCCAGTTTCAACCCATTAGCTGTCAAGTTTACCATTCAATTCCTGGATATCTGATCACTGAGTCAACAGAACAGTTGGATACAGATTTCAATTATTTCTAAACTTTTCTATTTACCTTGTTAAAACAAATACTGGCTAAACAGCTGTTAACCACAGAGAGTGTAGGTCTGGCAATATGTAAAAAGTGTTTTGCAAACATGTTTTTGTTCACTAATTATTCAAAAGCTATTTCATGAAGGAGAAATCTTTCATTAATTTGTTTAGGAGCTACCTCATACAATAAGTTAGGGCATTAACCTTTCACTCCTGAAAATCTGGGCTCAAAACCTATTTTGAGTCAAAAGTGAAACTAAGTCTAGTCCCATTCCAGTCCCCCAGATCGTCTGCTCACAAAACTAGATCACTACACAGAGAGAATTTGGTATTTGACATTTTTGTAGAGGTCCAAAAGTAGAATATCCAGGATAAACTAGATCAGGATTGAGGTGCACTCTCAAAAAGTTATTGAAGTACACATATGTGCTACATTATGGCAGATTCAAGTGAGTGTTATTTATTAATTTCATTACCACAGGATTCACTCAATTCTTCAGAAAGGAAAACAAATCAAATATTTCAGAATTTGGATTTAGTAACTTCTAGTTTTCAAAACTGAAATAGCTGTTGTAAGGGAATTTTTGTATTAAAAAGACATCAATACTAAAATACTTTGAAGTAAGTTTCAGAAACATAAAAAAAAAGTTACCTCAAGACTACCACAAGCAACTGCAATATTTAAAACTAGCCTGGAGTGAATACAAAACATTCAGACTAATCAAAGGCCTAGAAAGAGTCCAAACACTTCACTTCTGAAGTTCTCCCAGTCCAAAAATCATATGCTAACAGGAAGCAATGGCAAACAAGTATATTTAAATCAGAGATTTCCATGACCTATAGTTTACATGTTATCTTTTCTGAAGCATAAAAGCTGATAAAATTACCAGTCATTTTTTCCCTCCACTCTCTAAAACTGCACAAGATCCATAGGTTTATGGACTACAAATCAATTATTCTTATTGTCGCTGTTTTACAAGATTTTTTTTTAATCTTAATGGAATCCTTTTGTATTTGGTAGCTGAAAACTAGATGAAAAAATCATTTAAAAATATCTCATGGTAACCACCACCTTGTACTGGTCAAAATGAAAATTTAGATCTAATTTACTCTTAGTTTCTGAATTTCCTCTCAAGCTTGAACAGAAATAGTTTTAACTCAATTTCACTTCCATATTCTCACTGACAAGCAGCCTGCTGCAGTGTTCTGGCTACAGGGTGGAGGAATTTTAAACTTAAAAACACATTTCAATTCCAATTAAAAAAACAGATCAAAATAAGACACCCAATATGAACTTTTTAGAAGCTAGTTTTTAATAACCCAAATTTGAACTTGAAATCAAATGAATATGGCTGTGTTACTCAAGTTTCAAGACAGGTTTCAGAGTAACAGCCCTGTTAGTCTATATCCACAAAAAGAAAAAGGAGGACTTGTGGCACCTTAGAGACTAACAAATTTATTTGAGCACAAGCTTTTGTGAGCTACAGCTCACTTCATCGGATGCATTCAAATAAATTGGTTAGTCTCTAAGGTGCCACAAGTCCTCCTTTTCTTTTTTCAAGTCTCAAGAGTTAGCCACAAACCTAATACCGGCATCAAGCACAACTCTCTCCTGGCCACTGCACCAAACCCACACGCAATCTCCACTCTTATGTTGTGAGAGAGGCAAATTAATTTGTTTATTTAACTTTTAAAAATAAAAAAAAAAGTTAAATAATCTCCACACTGAAGTCGCAAGAAGCAGAGAAAGGAGACACGGGAGAGATGTCCTGCCATCCTGAGATGGAGAGGCTGAAGATATAGCTGCTCCATGGATTCCTCCTATCAGGAAAGCGCATGAAGCCGCTTGAGAAAGGACCAAAGATGTACCTCCTACCCGAGAGAGCTCTTATTAACCCTTCTTCACACGTGGCCGATGAAAATGTGTTTAAAGAAAAACAAACAAGGCTTCACGCCGAAAAAATCCAGCCCACGCTGTAACCGCTGAGGAACCACAGGGCTCGAACCTGCTCCCCACGGATCAGCAGGAAACTAATGTACCACAGAAGCACGAGCGGTCTCCAGAGCCCGGAGACCTGCCATGCAGTGCGGAGCGCGAAAGCCACAGGGTCCTTGGCCCGTCACGCGCAGGGCTGGCTGTCAGACGCGCGGCCCCAAGGAGGCTGGGCAGCCCCTCTGCCCGCAGGGCAAACGGACAGGGACAGACGAGGCTGCCGCCTTGCTCTGAGAGAAACCTCCTCAGCCAGGCAAAGATGGGGAGGGGGGTGACATGGGGCCCCACGCCCACCCCGGGGCACGGGGCATTTCAGCCCGCACCGGGGGTGTAATTGACTGGGTCCCCCTCCCCCACCACGAAGTGGCCTACACACAACAGAGACCGAAGAGGGGGGCTGTGGTGCCGAGCGCCTTTCCCAGCCTCACCGCCGGGCTGGCCATGCCCGGCCAAGGAAATGAGCACGGACTCGGCTACAAGGGAGGAGGAGCGCAGCCGCCCTCAGCGCGGGATCGGGGCGCCCTGGACGAAGCGGGTCTCGCACTCACCGGCATCATCTCCGGAGCGGTTCCTCAGCCTCCGTCGCTCCCAGCCGCCTTAGCTGCCGCGCGGGCTGCTTCCCTCAGCGGCCAGGGGAAGCGGAGACCGTGGCCGCAGCGACGAGAGGCGCCTCTCGCTTCCCCACAGGCCTCGCTTCCCGGTGGCTGCTGCCCACAGCGGGGAGAGGGCGGCGGCGGCGGCCGGGCTCCCCAGCCCCTCACTTCAGCGCTTCCTGCTCCGCGTTCCCTGCCGCTCCGCCAGGCCAGGGGTTAAACGACAGCGCCGCCTCCCCATTGGCCGGGACGGAACGCCTCGATCGAGGAGGGGGATGGGGCGGAGGGGGGGGGTAAAAGGCATGCGCGCGCGCGCGGGGCCTTTAGCCCACGTGACACCAGCAGCGCGCTCGCTCTCTCTCTCTCTCTCTCGCTGTGCTAGTGTTGTTATTATCCGCCCCCAAGCGGGGCCCCGCCCCCGGGCACCTAGGTTCTCCCCCCTCCCATCCGTGCCCTTTATTGTCAGGTGTCCTAGCCCTTTCCCCTGTCTTCTGCGCCTGCCTTGTCACCCCAGACCCTCTCCCGTCCTCTGCTGCCGGGCTGTGTCCGCTCCTCCGCTGCGTCGCCCGGCCTCTCCCCAGGGCCCGGCCCGGCCCGCCACCACTTTTCCTCACGCTCGTGTGCAGCGCCTGCTCTGCCCCCCACCCCAGCCGCGCTCATTTTCTGCTGACGCCGCACCCTGGGCCCGCTGCAGGGGCAAACTGGGCCCGTCCCCGCCCTGTTCCCAAGGCAGCGGACCTGGCCTGCGACTTCCATCTCCCGAGCAAACGTAGGCTGTCCCCGCCTCCCCCCGCTGCTTGCCATGTTCTGTGTTACTGTTGCTTCCCATCACTGAACCGGGGCGCTAACAGGCGCTCTGGGGTCCAGGCTCTTGCCCCAGGGGGGCTGCAGGAAAAAGGCCACTCTACAGGGCCATTTGTCGCAGCGGAGCTGACAGGCTTCCCACAGGCGTCACCCGCTGCTGGAATGTGGGGAATGCGGATTTGCAGGGGCAAAGTCCTCAGAGCGTCCCCATCCCCGCCTCCTCCTGCCCTACACTGAAAGCAGGCTGCAGCGACAACTGCAGGAAGGAGCCGGAGGAAGGAGCCCTCAGTGAAGGTGTAACCCTTCTGATCAGCGCTCTCCGGAGGTGCGGGAGTGCGGCGTGCGACGTGAAGCCTGAAGGACAAAAGCATCCTCAAGCAATCCATCTGACAATAAGTAAATAACAGAGGTTGTTTAACTGTTACAGGAAAAAGACGAGATAAAATAATGCAATAATATTTCTTTATTTCTAGCACCCTGTCCCTGGGCATCCTACAGGATCATAATAGCTACACTGCCCTTGAAACAGCTGGCTGCTGTCCGCCATACAATAGTGCATAACAATAAGGGATGAGAAATGTAGCCAAGGACACTGATGTAATGATTCTATGGTTCTCATTGTTCACAAATAAGTTTCAAAGGCTTCTTTGGAAATCACTTCGTGTAGCTTTTAAAAATTGTTTTGTTTTGCAGAACTATAAAAATAAAGTTAATTTAACAGCTCGGAAGATGTTAATCTGTTATGAGTCAAAGCAGCAAAATAAGCCTATTCTATTACATATATACAAATATCATATGGTTATGTAAGTCTTACCAACATTTCTCTTAGTCTAGAAAAAGATTAATTAGTCATACTGTTGGATCTACTGTATGGATAAAAAATCCTCTTTTGTTTGAACTGCTGATTTCTGTGTTCTTCATTTCTTTCAGCATATACCATGTAAATTGTTTGTCAAGACACTGAATACTTAAATATAATTGGAGGTAATTTTTAACATGTTAAATAGAATAGGCTGTTAAAAGGTAAATTAAAGATTTTTAGCTGAGAGAGCCAGCTGGAGATTTGATGACTCTTATGAACCCTTGGAGCCCACAATACAACCAAATAATATTTTATTTTGGTTCTGCAGGTAGAAGAGAGTGGGCTGAAAATCCTAGACTGAAGGTCATGTGGTAACTTCAGCTGCTTATTTAATATACCATAAATTTATTCTGACCTTTTAGCAGTGCGCATAGCCTTAAAAAGACAGTTCATAAATATCAAAAATTGTATTGCATATCCATGTGTCTCAATGCACCAGTTCTCATCTCTGTTTTGAATGTTGTAATATGGCCACCTTTGAGTTGCCACCTTTGAATAAAATTGTCCTGGTGGACAAACCTGTTGGCATCATAACACAATGTTTTGTCAACCTACAATTATTTTGCAAGTATTATGCAAAGTGCTACTAGCTGGCAGTAAGATGTAGGACAGTGACATCCTTGTAAACTAATTCCACCTCTCGCAAAGATTTAGGAATAGGAAAGACTAGGATAATGGGACATAAGAAAAAGACAAATTCAGATTTACTCAGAATTGCTTTATTAACCTGGAGCTAGGCAGATCTAGAATAAAATACACTATACATTACCATAATTATTGATATACCTAAAAATAAGCAGTTATTTAACTATATTCTTCCTCAAATATATTCTAAATATTTTTAACAAACTGGTAAAAACCATGAACAATAGCAGTGAATGGAGTTTCCCTACCTCTCCCAGTGTTTATATTGCAAAATCCTGAGTCTAATTGTGGCTAAAGGACCATTTTTGAAATTCTTTGCCCATCTTTATTTTTCCAAATGTATGCCCTCCTTGTTATTCAAGGTGAAGTTTGGTCAATGGTTCTCAAACTATGGTCTGTGGACCACTTATTGGTGGTTGTGCAGATAGCTGACTGGTGGTGATTTCTCCTCCTTGTTTTCAATAATAGCATTAAAAGAAGTTAAAAATACAATAAATACTTTAAAAATATTATTTTGCCATGTAAACAATTGCTATATGTGCTGCTGCTAATGCTACATGAGTGGTAATGCTACATGAGTGGTAATCAGAGAGGAGGTGGTCCTGTGGTTAGGGTACTCGCCTTATAGATGAAAAACCCATGCTCTTGTCCCTTCTCCTGTCAGACAGAGGGGGAATTAAACTGGGCTCTCCCATGCCCCTTGTGAGTACCCTAACCACTGGGCTAAAAATTATAAAGGAGACTGCTGCTGCCATTGCCTTCTTTCTGCTTCCTCCCGCAAGATCCTTTTGTGTGGAGCTGGCATGCACTGCTGCTGTTCTTGCAAGAAAAGAGTTAGGTGCTGTGGATCCCAAACAGAGATATGTGCCTCCCTCCAACTCAGACTTAGGTGCTTAACTCCCCAAGAAGGTTAGGATTTAGGATACACCCCTCTCCATCACATCTACAATTATTTAACTTAGGCAGCTCAGACTTTTCTGGATCTCATTCTCGGGCATCAGTATGTCTCCGACTCCATGCATTGTATAGAGAGCATAGGCACCTAACCTAGAGTTTGTGGATTCCACTGGTTGGCTGGGGGTGCTATCCATGAAGCAACTTAGATGTCTAAACTCCAGGGGCCTAACTCCCTGTATGCAGCACCACTGTGATCCACAAAATTCCTATTTGGCTGCTGCTTAACTTTCAAGGTTCCTAATCTCACTTGTTGCCTAACTTTCCTGAGTAAGAGTTCCTGAGGTGCTTAAGTTTTAGACCCTGATGCATGCATGCTGCTGCATCTCTCTGGGCCCGTGGTTCCCAAACTTGTTCCGCCGCTTGTGCATGGAAAGCCCCTGGTGGGCCGGGGCCGGTTTGTTTACCTGCTGCATCCGCAGGTTCGGCTGATTGCGGCTCCCAGTGGCTGTGGTTTGCTGCTCCAGGCCAATGGGAGCTGCTGGAAGCAGCGCGGGCCGAGGGACGTTCTGCTCTAGGCACGTGGGTGCTTATCCCCTGCCAAATCCCAGAACTAGTCACAAATGGAAAAGCAGGCATTAGTCCACCTAAGTCACATGCAGGGCCTGATTTGGTAGGTGGCTTCCGAGCATGCCTACTAGGTCAAGTCCCATTCAAAAGCTGTCTGGATGACATGGTGGTCTTATAAGTTCTGGCCTCCTGGTTAGTGCACTTACTGGGGATGTGGGTGACCCAGGTTCCATTTTCACCTCTCTCTGAGAGGAGGAAGAAGGATTTGAATAGGGGTCTCCCACACCTTTCAGGAGGGTGCTTTAACCACTGAGCTGGAGGTAGTAGAGGGTTCCCTCAGTCTCTCCTCTTTAAACTGTTTCTCTCTGGATAAATATTTAAATAGCTATGGGGCCAGAGAGAGAACAAGTGCAAGAATTACTCTGTAGTTCAGTGGTTGGGGTTCCTACATGGGAGGTGGGAGACCCTTCAGCCAGTCCCCCTTCTCCAATTGTTCTTTTGTTATTTAGCCCCAGTGAACAGTTTCATCAGGAGAGATTGAGGGAGCCCCAGATCAGAATATCCCAGAGCTTAGTGATTAGAGAGCTCTCCTGAGAGATAGGAGACCCTATTCAAATTACTCCTGGGGACTTCTGTGCCAAAAAATTAAAAATTCTGTGCACAATATTTTAAAATTCTGCATATTTTATTTGTCAAAATACAACATAATCACACTTCTGCTGTCAGCCCCAGGCAGCTGGGGGTCCTGCTGATAGCCCCACGTGCCTCGGGCTCTGCAGTCAGTCCTGCTTGGCTGAGGCTCCTGCTGTCTGTGGGAGCCCCAGCCATCCATGCCAGGTGCAGATAGGAGTGTTGGGAGGAAATCACAAATGCTGTGGGAAAAAATAAAATTCTGCAGGAAACATTTATTCTGTGTAAATTTTGCATTGTGCATTGGCATAGAAGTATCAGTTTTTTTCCCTCCCCCTCTGACAGAGGGGGGAATTGAACTGGGGTTTCCCACCTCCCAAGAGTTATTTAAATACTGTGCTAAAAGTTATAAGGTGGGCATTGGCACCATCACCTCCAGCTGTTTTGTGTGCAGCAAGACAGGTGCCAAACTCATGTTCACACGTGGCATAGGGCATTTAAGCCCCCCTGACTTCAGGTGGCTGGTTCCTGTTCATGGATCACTAGCAGAGATAAGTGCCTGTCTCTGAGAGATTTGTGAGGCTTACCACACACACCTATTGTTGTTGGCATCTCCCATTGGCTAGTTTTGGCAACTCCCTGTCTAGCATATTGGCTTGTGTGGATCATATGCTTCGGCTCTTCTCTCTCCCCATTCATTGTATAGGAAACCTATGTGCCTTACTTTGCTTTGTGAGTCACAACGTTGCTCCTGAGAGTTTCTAGGCCCCTAAAAATTAGGTGGTGTGATGTGAAGCGGTGCAGTGTCTAAGGCCCTTAGTGGTTCAGGTCCTACATACATAGCTTGGCTGCATTGTGTGTGTGGTTGCCCAAAGTATGTGAGGTTGTATGAAATAAGTCACAAAGTCATGAGTGAGTCATGAGAATAGTTAGGGTAGAGAGTAGGATGTGGGAGGGGACGTAGGCAGTAATGAGGGCAGAGATGGAGAATCCTAGCCTCTTTGTTTCCAGGTGCATTGCTAGAAAAGAAGGGACTGTGTTTATGTGGAAAACTGCTTGATTTTTGTGTGATTGTAGTTTCTGTTTTCACATCTAGCCCCACAACTAAAGGAAGTTCTGTTCCTCTTCCTTTCTCAGTGCAAAAAAATATTATTCTTGCTAGAACTGCTGAAACAAGAGGTTTCACGAGATGGATACACTCACACTAAATTAATAACCAGAAAAGGCAATTAATTATTGCTAGCTACAGAAATGCACTGAAATCTAAATCAGACTTTTTGCAGGTTTAATTTACGTCTGTTTTAAATAAGATTTGTGCTGTGGCTATAATTTTGCTGTTTAAAGTTTGCCGTGCTTTGGGTTGTATTCTCTTGAGCCATTTTCTACGTCCCTCAGCCCGTGCCGCTTCCAGCAGCTTCCATTTGCCTGGAGCAGTGAACCACGGCCACTGGGAGCTGCGATCGGCTGAACCTGTGGACACGGCAGGTAAACAAACCGGCCCCAGCCCACGAGGGGCTTTCCCTGCACAAGCAGCAGAACAAGTTTGGGAACCACTGGATTACATTTTAGTAGAATGCAAAATAGTCTTCCATTTAGTCTGTCATCAACACCCTGAAGAAGAGCTCTGCATAAGCTTGAAAGTTTGCCTCTCTCATGAACAGAAGTTGGTCCAATAGATTATATTACGTTGCCCACCTTGTCTCACTAACAAAAGTAGGTGTTAGGGTTTGTTTTTTTTAGTAATTGTTTTCCCATTACTTTCCAAGAAATCTGTCTGCGTAGTATTGTTTATTATAAAACTTGAGTTCCTTGATGCAAGGGCTAGGACTTCTATTTTCCAATGGGTGGAGGATATAAACCAAAGGAAAAGAAGAAACTTGGGCAACACCTTTTTCTGTGAGAGTTGATAGCCTATTTCCATGGTGAATTGATTTAAATAATTGATTTTAATCTTGTTTTCTATGTGTACTTTTCAATTATTTTCCTGAAGAAAGGTTTGTTCTCATTGGTTGGTGTAACTGGTTGTTGAAAATAAAAGTTTTAAATATAGCCCTTAAACTAAATTTGGTATTTTTTGCTAACCAGAATTTTTTTCTATATCTACATAGACACACACACACTTATTTAAGCAATTATATATCTTAATATTTATTCAGATTCTTAATTTTTCCATTTTTATTTTAGAAAGTGAGTGATATATTTACATGATGATTCACTCAATTTGTGTCAAACTGCATTTGAATGGAAATTGGAATTAAAATTAAAAATGCATGAAAACAGCATTTTACATTTTATTTTTTTTACATAAAATAATCTTAAATATACTGGACATGGAAAGAGAAAAAGTAAGTTTCTCAAAATATGTTTTGCATTTAAAAATAAGGACACATTATCTGTAGTTGGTGAATTAATGGGTAGTTTCTGGTCACCATGGGCCAGATTTTCAGAAGTATTTAGGCACCTAAAGATGTCCTTAGGAGCCTTGTGGGATTTTTAAAAGCACCTAATTAGGTTCTGAACCTAACTCCCATTGATTTCAAATATCTTAATTATCTTTGAAAATCTGGCCCCATCTCCTTCAAGATTTTAGAATTAGTAGATCTCATGCTCTCCTACCTGGTTTTTATTCATAGATTGGAAGAGGAAAACAAACTTTCCTGCTTTTTCAACTCCCAACCAATTGGTTTCTCAGCTTCGAATGAACCAGTTCAAATGAACAAAATATTCTCTGCCACTGCTAGCTAACATGAAAGCTTGATTCAGTTCCCCCCCCTTTACCTGATGTGGAGAAGGGATTTGAATATGGCTTTCCCACATCACAAGAGAGTGACCTAGCTACTGGGCTAAAGGATCTTGTGATGTAGGACTGGCTCAATCTCTTCTGTTGAAGCTGTTCCACTGTTTATAAATGTTTGAATAGTCATTGGATCAGAGATTTGAATTAAAAAGCAGCATGCTTTAACTTATTAAAATGTAAGGAGGGCTCATTATCTATGCATTTTATATTTATTCAAACTATTTTAATTATAATAAATTTAGGCCTTTATATATGTTATTTCAAATTTAATTTTAAACAGGCTATTGTTTAAAAGAAAAATGTATTTAAATTTAATACATTATTTTGTTTGGAAAAATAATTTTTATCCATCCTGCTATTTTGCCCAAGTAAGCTGGTGGAAGAGCTGACTCTTCCAACTAAGTTGCCAGAAGCCTGATTTTTTATTTACTTCTGCTAACTAAAGCATCATTCGTTTGATTCTGGGACTAAAGAAAGCCTGGCTTCTGGATGCTGGCAGGAACAAATTTATAGCTTCAGTGAGACAAAACTAACACTTGCACAAATGTCTTATTTCATGGCATGTATAGTGCTGTATGGGTAGGTTGCTGTTTATTTATAAAGGTGCAGGCAGGGTTTTCTTACATCGAGAGCTATCATAGGCTTTCACTAGACTAGATATGGAAGAACTGGGAATCAGTGTTTCTAACTTTTCCGCCTGGTGCTGGCTAGTATTGTTAGCATAAACATTGCTGTTTCTTCCCTTTATTATTAAGTAAAACAGCTTTAAAGGATTAATTTATGAGAACACTTTTTTCCAGATTATGCCATATACTATACCAGGCATAGTCATTAACAAACTGCTTATAAAATGTATCTGGTGTGAAAAAGGGCCTAAAATGTGGCTGCTGGTTTTGAAGGGAAATGGAGGGTTTCCTTTTCCTGGTAATTTACCATTTTGTCTCTGCTCACTTGCTAGTCCTTTAAACAGTGATTGTTCCTCTCCTTGTGAAGGAACATTCACAGAGTTCAGACATTAACAGACCAACCACACTCCCCAAAAATTGGGTCTGGAAAGCTATTTGTTGTAAGCCTTTATTTTGTGTAAAGTTTTTTTGTGCATCCCTTCTAAAGAACCACATGTACGTCTCACTTAATATGAAGTATTTTCCTCTGGAAAGTCACATTTCTTTCTCTTATTGTAATGCTGTGAAAATTGGCCACAAGTAGGTAAGCAATTATAACAACTGAGTCATGTAGGTAATAATAACCTTGTTAAGCAGTCTGTTGCAGGTGCAGTGTACTGTAACAGATGATGTCAACAAAGGAAGACTATGAATCTCCAGGAAAGTTGCACAGCAGCAATTGTGAAATAATTTTAGACAATACTTTGCACACAAGAGTCTGTATGTTAGACAAATTAAAACAAACCCTTTCTTTTATGATAGTCCCAGTAATCTCACACAGAATCAAGCTGAATTTCAGAGACTGCAAAAATGACAAGACTATGTACTGGTCAATAATCATGTGCTGAACTGCTCAAATTCATAAACAGAGTATATATTTGGATCACCAGCAAACTAGCTCAAAGGGAGATAAATCATAAATCATGTAAAATGGGAACATTCAATTGTTCATTCTGTACACAATCTCTGCAATAAATGAACAGGAGAAAAGTCTTACTTTATATTACAGAAACAGCTGGCTGATATTCTAAAGTTTACACAGTATATAACTCAGTCAATGTTAAATTCTGAAAATAAGTGTCAGAGCAGGAATGAAGCCATATGATTTGTATGCATTATTGCTGCATATTCTCACTAGAGGTTTGAATGCCTGACGTCACATTTTCAGCCCTGTGCATAGTGGATTAGAGATGCCATTTCTATTAACAATAACATCAGTTGTAGGGTTAATCCTATGCACACAATGCTGCAAATGTGCACGTAAGCAGTAGAGAATCTGCTGGGTTGAGTGTGGATCTGGTGATATGCAGTCTTCTAGGATCCTTAGACTGATGGTCACATTGCTCTTTTATGCAGTAGCTGCTTGGTATGAACGTGTCAGCTTGTACTAAAGATTAAATGCCATTGTGTGTGTGTGGGGGGGTTTCCCCATACATAAAAAAATCCAGTTCTGCTCCACTGTAATTTAGAATGATGCAACAAGTAAACACATCAGAAAGACTGGAGAAGACAAAAACAAGAAAGGAGAGGTTTTTTATTTTTACATATTTAGGCATATAACCATGTCAGCTGTCACATTAATGTCTTGGGTTTTCTTTTCTTCAGTTGTAATCATGAGAGTAGCAGAGGGAGCATACAAGCATAGCTAAGCATTAGCTGTGGAATATTAGCTGAAGATGTGGGGTAGAGGAGAGATTTAGAGGACAATCCATTCATTGACATTTAGTTCTGTTCTTCCCAAGGTACCATTTTGTGTGGGGTACATTCTTTTCCCTTATTTCAGAAACAAAAAATAAGGTTTTCTTTTTAGTATTTGATCTATTGTTGCATTTGATGTAACAAGTCATAGGGTTGTTTTCAATGAACTCAAACATCTATCAGGGAAGTCAGGTACTTCTCTACTCCCCTTTACTGTTTCCAACTGCTTCAGATACATACATTTTCTCAAAGGTCTCGAATAAAATCCTACAGTATTCATATGAGTTCTTTCGACATACTGCTAACAAATTGTAGCTAAATCTACCACTTTTTTATAGACACCCAGCATCAACCCTTAATTTAAGAGGGGACGTCCTATTTTATTCATCTGAAGTTCACAAACAACTGTTTTCCTTCCTGATAATTAATGCTGGATGCGGGCTTGTCTACACATGGAGTCATTCTGGAATAGCTACTGTGCTTTAAATTCACATCCTATCTTAATCCAAATTGACTTTCAAAGTGAGACAAGGTTATAAACAGAAGAGGTAGGAAGGGAGAGAGACACACATAGAAGAGTGGAAGAATATGTATATAGTGGGAGAAAGAAGAGATTATACATCAATTAAAATGAGTGCTCCTTTTGTAACCCACACACCTTCTGGGTGTGGTGTTCTGTCCCATCTAGTGGCACCAAGACCACTTAGAGAGAAATTAATGAGTTTGCTCTAAAGCCTTAGCTAACAAGCATTTGGCTTTTAGCTCATGCAATAGAGGTTCATGCACTAAGCTCCAGAAGGCCCCACCCGCCGACGACAGGGGTCTGTCGGCATTACACTTGCATTTATGCTACTATGTTGATCTCACCCGCCGACGAGGGGGGGTCTGTCGGCATTACACTTGCATTTATGCTACTATGTTGTTTATACTTTCTTTCCAAACTCCAGTTATATAAAAGCTCCATATAATTAGGAATGCACTATAAGAGACATAAATCAGTCTTTTACAAAGTAGTATGCAAGTGAAAGAGATGTATCTTTGAAAAAGAAACAATACAATAGTGTCTCCTGTTGTTTATATAAAATGCCATAAAGATTTGACGCAAGTTAAGGCTACATGTAACCTGTAGCTCTATAAGACAGAAACACGTTTGTGACATGTATTTTAAAAGCCTGAGTGATCACTTTTCAGAGCTTTGTGTGACTGACAAGAGAATGCTGAAGTGAGAAGTGTGAGAAAGGGCATGGGTGCTTCTTATATTTAGCTACCCAACTCACTAGGAATCTCAGTCTCTAGAACACAGAATGCAGAAAAGTGTTTAATTCTAAATGGTGAATTCGGATAAAAGAGCAGCAATGGTAGGATTATCTAACCAGCAGAAAACTGACTTTAATTTTTTGTAAAGGTATCTGCAATGCCTGTCTATTACCATAACATCCCTTCCATAATACAAATAAAAATATTCAGGGTTTCTAACTTAGGGTTGTTTGAGGATTGTCTCATTATTATTTGTATAAATCATATAAAGAATGGTACTCCATATAGAAGAACTGAAAATACTGAAACTGTTCAAACATTAATGAGAGCTGCAAGTTACTGGTGGTGATTAGAAAAAGAGTACTTGTGGCACCTTAGAGACTAACCAATTGATTTGAGCATAAGCTTTCGTGAGCTACAGCTCACTTCATCGGATGCATACTGTGTAGAAGATCTTTTATACACATAAAGCATGAAAAAATACCTCCCCCCACCCCACTCTCCTGCTGGCAAGAGCTTATCTAAAGTGATCACTCTCCTTACAATGTGCATGATAATCAAGGTGGGCCATTTCCAGCACAAATCCAGGGTTTAACAAGAACGTGGGGGGGGGGGGGGGGAGGAAAAAACAAGGGGAAATAGGTTACCTTGTTACCTTGCATAATAACTTAGGCTTGAATAGAGACTGGGAGTGGCTAAGTTAATTGTATCCAATTTGCAAATGAATTCCAATTCAACCGTTTCTATTCATTTGCAAATTGGATACAAGTAACTTAGGCTTGAATAGAGACTGGGAGTGGCTAAGTCATTATGCAAGGTAACCTATTTCCCCTTGTTTTTTCCTACCCCCTCCCCCTCAAACGTTCTTGTTAAACCCTGGATTTGTGCTGGAAATGGCCCACCTTGATTATCATACTCATTGTAAGGAGAGTGATCACTTTAGATAAGCTATTGCCAGCAGGAGATTGGGATGGGGGGAGGTATTTTTTCATGCTTTATGTGTATAAAAGATCTTCTACACTTTCCACAGTATGCATTCAATGAAGTGAGCTGTAGCTTACGAAAGCTTATGCTCAAATCAATTGGTTAGTCTCTAAGGTGCCACAAGTACTCCTTTTCTTTTTGCGAATACAGACTAACACAGCTGTTACTCTGAAACTGGTGGTAATTAGTGCATCATCCTGTATTTCATATCTATATTTCTATAGAGCAGGCTTTATTTGTGGTGTGATGCTATAGTCAAAATGTCTAATATGATCCTCAGATGTATAAATGGGAATATCAAGTAGCGATAGGAAGGTTAACTACCCCTGCCTGTGGCATTGGTGAAACCATTACTGGAAAAATGGAGAGGGTTCAGCAAAAAGCCATAAGAATGACTGAAGAACTTTGGAAAATGCATCTGCAGACTGAATTACAGAATCAATTTTTAAGCTGATTTCTTCCAAGAGGGTACCCCATATGATATAATGCGGACAAGTCTGATAAAAACTAGTAAAAGGACTACTATATGAAACATTGGATTTCCCCCTAAAGTCCATTTATTGTGTGCATCTTCCAATGCCAAGAACATTATTCCTACATGATACGGGAAGGGGTGTGAAACCGCAACACAAATCAAAGTAATATGGATCTTCTTTCTCCGCCCTCCAATCAGCTTTTGAAAGTTCCATACAATTATTTTCTCACTTTCCATTTACGTCTCTTTGGGCCCAAGGGTGAGTAACTGAAGGAGTAGTCTGTGTTGGAAAGGAGAGGTGACTGGATAGTACTAACTAGAACGGGTACCTTTTTTTTGGATAGACTCCTTTTCTTGTTGTATTATACAGCAAGATTTAACTTCAGAAATTTGCTGAAAAGAATGTTTACATTCCAATTTTTATTGAAATAGAGCAGAATCCTTTATTAAAATGGATGTGCCTCCAGTTCTCAATTGAGTTACTGAATGGAATGCACTGTTTACTTTAAATCTCTCCAGTTTATCTAAACAGGAGATCTTGAAGTTAAAAAAAGGAGGCTAGGAGACCATTTGTCAAGCCATATTGTAGGCAATACTGTGAAATACAATTTTGCTGCTAGAGTAATATAAGAAAACTATTTCTAATCTCAAACTACTGGAGAGATTTAATAAGGATATTTTGGGTGCAATAAACTAAATTATATGGTAGTATTATAGGTAATAGGCATCACAAGCAGAACCCATCCATAAACAGCATATTGTATAATTGTTTTAGAATACTTCAGATGTCCTCAAGATACAGAGCTATCTTTATTAAAGTAGAAATATTTCAGATACAGGTTTATTGTTATCTTGCTTGATATTCTTGGGCATGCACCCAATACCCAGTCATATTCTAATCTAGCTTGTTACTTGTTCCTCCCCCAATAATTCTATAGTACATAGCAGGATTTGTCTGTACTCGTCATTTAGTCTATTGTTTATATAGTGTTTTCCATCCTGAAATATGCCACAGGATTTCTACCTATATTCAAGAATTCACCTCTTACTTGCAGCAACTCTTTTAGCATTAGCACAAAACACTATACACAACAGTTTAGAACATGAAATGAAGGCTACTATATCCAATTGACACTGCATGAAGAAGGCACATGGGCAGAATGTAATTATCCCAAACAGAATTCACCCAGTATGCCGATGTTAACTATACAGCTTCTGCAGCAAGTCTCACAGGTCAGGAACTTGGTTTTACGTCTCATGAGAAAGACAAGCAGTTCTAGCCGTACAATACCGTGCAGGGATATTGGTTATGTGCGAGCCCAGAGGGAATAGTGCCACCTACAGAATCACCAGTATTATTTCCCATAGCATAACTTGTTAGCTGTGCGGGAACTCCAGCTATTTTCTGTATTATGATATGGTTGAACCACTACAATGATATGGATGTTAAACAGCTGAAGAGCACATCCATTTGAGAAGCAGAATAGTTAAATGCACAGTGTGACAAAGTTCCTCCTCTGCCTCAGTGGGTCCTGTGCTTATTGGCGGATTTGCTTGCCTCAGAGATTCATGGCAGACCTCAGTTTGGCCACTCTTACTAGTGGCTCAAACCTGCCGCCCACTCAGCTAACCTCATCACTGGCCAGCATGCAGGAAACAGAGAACAATCCCCTCAGTCTCTGTGTCCCACCTAGTGGGTCGGGGACAGGTCATATCCCTTTCCAGTTTAGGCCTTCCCTTCTGGTGTTTCTCAAAGACCAGCTTCAACTCCTGCTGTGTCCAATCAGGAGTTGGGGGAAGGGGGGGGAACCAAGGCCCACCCTCTACACCAGGTTCCAGCCCAGGGCCCTGTGGATAGCAGCTATCCACAATGTTCCCTGTATCAGCTGCATGACAGCTACAACTCCCTGGGCTACTTCCCCATTGCCCTCCCCCTAGCACCTTCTTTATCCTCACTGCAAGAGCTTCATCCTGAAGCCTGATCACACTTAAACTCTTCACTCCTCCAGCAACATACCTTCTCACTTCCTACTCCTGGCACACCCCCCTTACTAACTGATGGGAGCTCCTTTTTAAACCAGGTGTCCTGATGAGCCTGCCTGCCATAATTGAATCTAGAAAGTTCTTAATTGGCTCCTGGTGTCTTTATTAGCTTGCCTGTCTTAATTGGTTCTGGCAGGTTCCTGATTGTTCTAGGGCAACCCCTGCTCTGGTCACTCAGGGAACAGAAAACTGTTCATCCAGTGGCCAATATATTTGCCTTCATCCAGACTCCTGTATCCCACTGGTCTGGGTCTGTCACAACAGTAACATGAAATCCCCAAGGTGACCATGATTAAAAACTACTAATGGATGTTATTTCTATTTTCTGCCTGCTCAATGTTATTCAGGTTTAACAGATTCTTTCTAGTAGCAACAGGCACTTGTACTGACATAAACAGTGTATTAAACAGTTTACATCGCACTCCCCATCAGTACCCAGCCCAGGCCAGGGAAGATAATGATCCAACTAGTGGACCAAATTTGGTGATGAATCCTGGTCATGTGCCACCTGAAGCATGTTGTGCATATGCTAAGAGGAAGAAAGAACCACTGCCACACTTCCGTAAACTTTCCTTTTTAATCCTAAATACCTCAAAGAGGTGTCATGGCCTTTCTGCATGTACTGAGTATTAGCATAATTGTTTATTAAGAGAAACCATCTCCTTTGTTGTGGGCCTGGTCCTTTGGCCTAATTAATTTGGTTGGATTATAGTCCAGTGTCTGAAACACAGAAACAATTGTGCTGTTACACACTAGATTTAATACCACCGAGAGATTATAAAGGAGGGAAAGTTCTGTGTGTTTGGTGCAGCCCATGATGACATTCCTGACCTCTGAACAGCGCAGGGTGCTGCATTCTTTGTACTGGTTTGAGTGTTGGCAACAGTACCAGTCATTATAGGAGAGAAAGAACTCTGAATATATACATAACTTGGCAGGTACTAGGAAGAACTAATGTTCAATTATACATGTATATATTAATCTGTACATCTTTTCTTGCAGATATGAAATTTAAGTTTTCCATTCAATACAGCTTTGGTTCTTTTAACCTAATCCCACAGTTTATATGGTAGGCAGCCTACAAATTAAGAAAACGAGGTTGTCTCCGAGGATAAAGGATCTGATTTGATGCCAGTTGAAGTCAGTGAGAGCCATTTAATTGGATAAGGCCCAAAATTAATTCCCTCATTTATCCATTAGTACTTTACTTTTCATATCCTGATTCCCATCACAATTGTACTGCTGCCATATTTGGATTCCATCTCTTATGTATTAAGCTCCAACCATGGTAGGTGCTTTATAAATAGCTACAAAGACAATGACCTTCACCTGGAGAGCTTATGGTTTAGTAAGCAGGCAACATAGGAGGAAAATAGTGAAAAACAATATGATTAAATGGTGACATTAAGCACATCTTGCTAGTTCCAAGGGTTACAGTTTTCAGTTTTGTTTACGTGCACATTGTTTTCAGTAAATGAAGGAGGTGAAGATGGACTAGGATTTATAGGTTTTTGAGGAAGTTTGATTTCAGGATGGATGAAGAAGGTGGAAGTCAGCCAGAGCAAGAGAGGGGAGTTCTGGTCTATAGGGAGGTCCAGAATAAGGCCTCAAGGCAAGAATGAGAGAAATTCACAAAGGGAGCATCAGTTATGTTGATTGGGGTGAAGAGGGCAACAGAAAGAGAGGAAAATAGAGAATTAAGGCTAGTCTACACTAGAAAATTAGATTGATCCAGCTACATTGCTCAGGATGTGAAAAATCCACATCTCTGAGCGATGTAGTTAAGCCAACCTAAGTCCCCGTGTAGACAGTGCTAGGTCAACAGAAGCATTTCAGTGTAAACATAGCCTTGTACTGAAGTAAGGTTGGATAGGGCCTTGAAGGAAGATGGACCTTAAATGACCCTTTACACAAGGAATGGGTGGATAGGAAACCAAATTTCTAAGGCTGTAAATATTAACACACTACATTAGCTTCCCCATTACTGTTTTAATTAACAGTTGTGTTTTTCCCTTATAGGAAAAAACACAGCATCTATTGGAAATGCAAACACACAGCTGGTAAACCAAAGATGACAAGAAAGGAAAAACAGACAGAGTACAGCAGTTAGATGAATATTTTTAATAGATATTACCACAATGGGGTTGTGGATCTCAGAATTAGCTGACCTATTCCTTTAGTTCAATTGAAACTTGTATATCTAATAAATTACATGTTTATTTTCCATATCTAATAAATGACTTAGCTTTACTGAAGTTTCCAAATCATCATCACCATGGTGGTCAGTTCATTTTAAATATGTTGGGGGAAGGAAGACACTGCTCTTAAGTGACTTGCCTAAAGTAGCACAATAAATCTGCAGCAGAATAAGGATTAGAATCCAGGAATTTCTAGTTCTGAGTTCTCTTTTCAAACTATAAAACCACACTGCTTGCTCTAGACCACTTTTTTCCTTTCTACTGATTGCTGAGAGCTCTAACACGAGGGTATGAAAAGTTTTCTACACAAGGATTAACTTGCAATTTCTTGCTATTCTTTTACCTGCCAAATTCTTAGTCAACATATTCAGTGCTTAGAAGAGGATCTCCAATCTTACTACTCTTTCCTTCCTAGTAGATTTACAGATTTCCGTGACTGGAACAATAGAGATTCCACATGTTGATTTCCTCATATTTTTTTAGCTTCATTTCAGCCACCTGGTGATATGAGATCATACATAATCTCCTCTGTCTGACAGGCACCTGATAGTTTCCCTTCCTTAGAGACAAAAATGAAATTACACCAAAAATGTGACCATGTGTAGTAGTGTATACTTCTAGCCTAATCTAATCAGCAGTTTACTGTCATGATTCATATATATACACACAAAAAAGAGGCTCATTAAACTGTTTTAGTATGTTTAGATCATTTCCTGCAATTTTCTTCATCCTCCCCGCACACACACACAAGAAAGTTCATCTGGCATTTTTCATAGATTGCTAGTTATTTATAGGGAGCTTACATAGGTTGGTCCCATGACTAATGTTTCTTTGGCTCATAAGCATGGCCATACTGGGTCAGACCAATGTTCCATCTAGCCCATACTGTGTCTTCTGATAGTGGCCAATGACAAGTGCTTCAAAGGGAATGAACAGAACAGGGCAATTTTTGAGTGATTCACCCCATTGCTCACTCCCAGTTTCTGGCAGTCAGAGGCTAGGGGCACCCAAAGCATGTGGTTGCATCCCCGACCTTCTTAGCTAATAGCCATTGATGAAGCTATCCTCCATGAACCTATCCAATTATTTTTTGTTCCCAGTTATAGTTTTGGCCTTCACAACATCTGCTGGCAATGAGTTCCACTGGTTGAATGTGTGTTGTGTGAAGAAGTACTTCCTTATGTTTATTTTAAACCTGCTGCCTATTAATTTCATTCAATGACCCCTGGTTCTTGTGTTATGTGAAGAGGTAAATAACACTTCCTTATGCATGTTCTTCACACCATTCATCGTTTTACAGACCTCTATCATATCCTCCCTTAGTCGCCTCTTTTCCAAGTTGAACAATACCAGTCTTTTTAATCTCTCCTCATATGGAGGCTTTTTCATACCCCTAATAATTTTGGTTGCCCTTCTCTGTATCTTTTCCAATGTTAATATACCTTTTTTGAGATGGGGCAACCAGAACTGTACACAATATTCAAGGTGTGTACACACCATGGGTTTATATAGTGGCATTATCATATTTACTGTCTTATTATTTATCCTTTACCTAATGGTTCCTAACATTGTTACTTTTTTGTTACATTGCTACTGCTCATTGAGCACATGTTATCAGGCAACTAGCCACAATGATTCCACAATCTCTTTCTTGAATGGTAACAGCTAATTTAGATCAGTAGTTATCAATCAGGGTACATGTAGCCCTGGGGGCATGCAGTGGTCTTCCAGGGGGTACGTCAGCTCATCTAGATATTTGCCTAGTTTTACAACAGGCTACATAAAAAGCACCAGCGAAGTGAATACAAAGTAAAATTTCATACAATGACTTGTTTATACTGCTCTATATACTATATGCTCAAATGTAAGTACAATAGGTATATTTCAATTGATTTATTTTATAATTATATGGAAAAATGAGAAAGTAAGCAATTTTTCAGTAATAGTACACTGTGACGCTTTTGTGTCTTTATGTCTGATTTTGTAAGCAAGTAGTTTTTAAGTGACATGAAACTTGGGGTACACAAGACAAATCAGACTCCTGAAAGAGATACAGTAGTCTGAAAAGTTGAGAGTCACTGATTTAGACCCCATCATTTTATATGTATAGTTGGGATCATGTTTGCTTTATTACTTTGCATTTATCAACATTGAATTTCATCTTCCATTTTGTTGCCTAGTCCCCCCCCTTTTGTGAGATCCCTTTGTAATTCCTAGCAGTCTGCTTTAGACTTAACTATCCTCAGTAATTTTATGTAGTCTGCAAACTTTGTCACCTGTTTACCCTTTTTCCAGATAATTTATAAATATGTTGAACAGGTCTGGTCCCAGTACAGATCCCTGGGGAACACCACTATTTACCTCTCTCCATTGTGAAAAATGACCATTTATTCCTACCCTTCATTTCCTGTCCTTTAATCAGTTACTGATCCATGAGCAGACCTTCCTTCTTCTTCCTTATGACTGCATACTTTGCTTAAGAGCCTTTGGTGAGGGTCCTTGTCAAAGGCTTTCTGAAAGTCCAAGTACACTACATCCACTGGCTCACCCTTCTTCACCCGTTTGTTGCCCCCCCTAAATAATTCAGTAGACGGGTGAGGCATGATTTCGCTTTGCAAAACCGATGTTGACTCTTTCCAACAAATCGTATTCATCTATCTGATAATTCTGTTCTTTAATATAATTTCAACCAATTTGCCTGGTACTGAAGTTAAGTGTTATTACCCATAATCGGCAGGATTGGCTCTGGAACCCTTGTTACATACCAGTTAGTAGTTCCGCAATTTCATATTTGAGTTCTTTCAGAACGCTTGGGTGAATACCATCTGGTCGTGGTGATTTATTACGGCTTAATATATACATTTCTCCCCAAACCTCCTCTATTGACACCTCAACCTCGGACAGCTTCTCAGATGTGTCACCTAAAAAGAATAGCTCAGGTGTGGGATTCTCCCTTACATCCATTGATAGTGATCAATGGCTCCATGTCTAGTTGGCAGCTGGTATCAAGTGGAGTGCCCCAAGGGTCGGTCCTGGGGCCGGTTTTGTTCAGTATCTTCATAAATGATCTGGAGGATGGTGTGGATTGCACTCTCAGCAAATTTGCGGATGATACTAAACTGGGAGGAGTGGTAGATACGCTGGAGGGCAGGGATAGGATACAGAAGGACCTAGACAAATTGGAGGATTGGGCCAAAAGAAATCTGATGAGGTTCAATAAGGATAAGTGCAGAGTCCTGCACTTAGGACGGAAGAACCCAATGCACAGCTACAGACTAGGAACCGA
Organism: Lepidochelys olivacea; assembly: GCF_965140295.1. Classification (NCBI taxonomy): domain Eukaryota; kingdom Metazoa; phylum Chordata; order Testudines; family Cheloniidae; genus Lepidochelys; species Lepidochelys olivacea. The sequence goes on from NC_140416.1 coordinate 109,765,192, forward strand.
ATGGCTAGGCAGCAGTTCTGCGGAAAAGGACCTAGGGGTGACAGTGGACGAGAAGCTGGATATGAGTCAGCAGTGTGCCCTTGTTGCCAAGAAGGCCAATGGCATTTTGGGATGTATAAGTAGGGGCATAGCGAGCAGAGCGAGGGACGTGATCGTTCCCCTCTATTCGACATTGGTGAGGCCTCATCTGGAGTACTGTGTCCAGTTTTGGGCCCCACACTACAAGAAGGATGTGGATAAATTGGAGAGAGTCCAGCGAAGGGCAACAAAAACGATTAGGGGTCTAGAACACATGAGTTATGAGGAGAGGCTGAGGGAGCTGGGATTGTTTAGCCTGCAGAAGAGAAGAATGAGGGGGGATTTGATAGCTGCTTTCAACTACCTGAAAGGGGGTTCCAAAGAGGATGGCTCTAGACTGTTCTCAATGGTAGCAGATGACAGAACGAGGAGTAATGGTCTCAAGTTGCAGTGGGGGAGGTTTAGATTGGATATTAGGAAAAACTTTTTCACTAAGAGGGTGGTGAAACACTGGAATGTGTTACCTAGGGAGGTGGTAGAATCTCCTTCCTTAGAGGTTTTTAAGGTCAGGCTTGACAAAGCCCTGGCTGGGATGATTTAACTGAGAATTGGTCCTGCTTCAAGCAGGGGGTTGAACTAGATGACCTTCTGGAGTCCCTTCCAACCCTGATATTCTATGATTCTATGATCCTCTGCATTGAAGACCAACGAAAAAAATGAATTTAGCTTCTCTGTAATGGCCTAATCTTCCTTGAGTGCTGCTTTAGCATCCTGATCATCCAGTGGCCCCACGGATTGTTTGGTTGGCTTCCTGCTTATGATGTACTTAAAACATTTTTTGCTGTTAGTTTGAGTCTCGTTAGTTGTTCTTAAAACTCTTCTTTGGCCTGCCTAATTACATTTATACATGTGATTTGCCAGAGTTCATGCTCCTTTCTATTTTCCTCAGTCAGTTATGACTTCCAATTTTTAAAGGATATCTTTGTGCCTTTAACTGCTTCTTTTATTTTGTTGTTTAGGTATGTTCACGCTTTTGTGGTCCTATTATTATGTTTTTTTTAATTTAGGGTATACATTTAATTTGAGCTTCTATTATGGTGGTTTTTAAAAAGTTTCCATGGAGCTTTTAGGCATTTCACTTTTGACACTATTTCTTTTAATTCCTGTTTAACTAGCTTCCTCATTTTTGTGAAGTTAAATGCTACTATGGTAGGCTTCTTTGATATTTCCCCCTTATAAAGGTGTTAAATTTAATTATAATTGCTATTTCCAAGAAGTTCAGCTATATTCACCTCTTGGACCAGATCCTGTGCTTCACTTTGTACTAAATCAAGCATTGCCTCTCCCCTTTCGGGTTCCAGGACTAGCTGCTCCAATAAGCAATCATTTATGGCATGATTTCCCTTTACAAAAGCCATGTAGACAGTTTCCCCATCTTTCAAAAAGGGCAGTACTTTTGGGGGGTATTACACAATGCTACATTAACATTTATAGAATCTTTGAGTCTCAGCTGAAAGGCATTACAGACAAGACTTGAAAGATTTACTGGATGTCTGAGTTAGAGGTTACTGGCCAGTCTGGTAAGTGGAGGGAAGGACCCTGGATTGCAGGATTACTACTTCAGGCTTGCCGTCTCCCTCCTACCCACCCCTCCAGCAGCAGCACTCCAGAAGGTGAAGAGGGGATTGAAGACCCTTCCCTGACCAGGAAGTGTTACAGCTGGAGAGAGAAGCTTTAGGTCACCCAGGAGGAGATAGCGGGATCCTGCAGCCTCTTTTTCTGAGGCACACCCTTACAAATGGCACCAGTCCTCAGCTAGGAAGACGCAGACGTAAGGCTTGTTGCTAAAGCTAGTTTAGGAGCCTAGGTGCTAGCACAGCTCTTGCGGCAACTCAACCCCAGTCCCTCTACAGCAGGAGAGTGAGTATGGAACCAACCTGCACTCTTTTCAACACTTCTGCTGCTACCTTCTCCCCCAGCAGAGCTTGATACGCCTGAATGGGAGATGGGGTGAAGGAAGTGGGAGCTGACGGCCTGTAGAGTGGAGATCCAGGTCCTCAGAGGTACCTAGTCACTGGTCTGCTCAGCACTGCAATGCATTACCCCGAGGTAGCATGCTCATAGTGAAATCTTCAGGCCTAAATTAGGTACTCGGGCTTCTAGTATAATGCATAGGGAGAGGAAGAGATTCTCAGAAGCCAGCAAGCTGAGAAGGGAGCCACCTAAACAAGTCAGGAGTGAAATGCAGCAGAAAGGGGAAGGGAGATGACAGAGGCGTAGTCCACAGAGAGGCAGCTTCCTAAAGTTGGCATCTTCCAGCTGTCCTGGAATAAGGCACCTAAGCCTCTTCAGCTGCTTAGGTAGCCCATCCCCTAGTAGCCACAACTGCCTGTCTACTACTTATTGGAAGCAAGTGGGAAACAGTTTTCCCATCCCATGAGAATTTTCAAAATATTTGTTTTGACACTGAACCTGGGCGTGGGAGACCCAGGTTCAAGCCCTTGCTCTGACTGCTTTGGACAGGGATCTGAACCTACCTTCAGATCCAGCCAATAGGTTATAGAATCTGTTTCTCTGGCCCAATGAATAATTTATACAAAGTAGAACAGCTCCTGCAGTAGAGTTCCATCCCACAATAGCTGAAAAAACATAGTAGTCAGGACATGCAGCTGGCACATGGGGGACCTAGGCTCAAATCCCTGCTCTGCCTGAGGTGACCGACCAGAAGATCATCTCCTCCCTCCTCCCCCAGTTTCAACAGATAGTGATTTTTGTCACTTTTGCTGCTTCCCAGAGGACAGAACAGCAGCAGTAAAGTTGTGACAGGTTTCAGAGTAACAGCCATGTTAGTCTGTATTCGCAAAAAGAAAAGGAGTACTTGTGGCACCTTAGAGACTAACCAATTGATTTGAGCATAAGCTTTCGTGAGCTACAGCTCACTTCATTGGATGCATACTGTGGAAAGTGTAGATCTTTTTATATACACACAAAGCATGAAAAAATACCTCCTCCCACCCCACTCTCCTGCTGGTAATAGCTTGTCTAAAGTGATCACTCTCCTTACAATGTGTATGATAATCAAGGTGGGCCATTTCCAGCACAAATCCAGGGTTTAACAAGAACGTCGGGGGGGGGGGGGGGAGGAGGAAAAAACAAGGGGAAATAGGTTACCTTGCATAATTACTTAGCCACTCCCAGTCCCGACCTGGGATATTCTATCTATTACCCAAGATCCATAAACCTGGAAATCCTGGTCGCCCCATCATCTCAGGCATTGGCACCCTGACAGCAGGATTGTCTGGCTATGTAGACTCCCTCCTCAGGCCCTACGCTACCAGCACTCCCAGCTACCTTCGAGACACCACTGACTTCCTGAGGAAACTACAATCCATCGGTGATCTTCCTGACAACACCATCCTGGCCACTATGGATGTAGAAGCCCTCTACACCAACATTCCACACAAAGATGGACTACAAGCCATCAAGAACACTATCCCCGATAATGTCACGGCTAACCTGGTGGCTGAACTTTGTGACTTTGTCCTTACCCATAACTATTTTACATTTGGGGACAATGTATACCTTCAACTCAGCAGCACTGCTTTGGGTACCCGCATGGCCCCACAGTATGCCAACATTTTTATGGCGGACTTCAAACAACGCTTCCTCAGCTCTCGTCCCCTAACGCCCCTACCCTACTTGTGCTATATTGATGACATCTTCATCATCTGGACCCATGGAAAAGAAGCCTTTGAGGAATTCCACCATGATTTCAACAATTTCCATCCCACCATCAACCTCAGCCTGGTCCAGTCCACACAAGAGATCCACTTCCTGGACACTACAGTGCTAATAAACAATGGTCACATAAACACCACCCTATACTGGAAACCTACTGACCGCTATTCCTACCTACATGCCTCCAGCTTTCACCCTGACCACACCACACGATCCATTGTCTACAGCCAAGCTCTGCGATACAACCGCATTTGCTCCAACCCCTCAGACAGAGACAGACACCTACAAGATCTCTATCAAGCATTCTTACAACTACAGTACCCACCTGAGAAGTGAAGAAACAGACTGATAGAGCCAAAAGAGTTCCCAGAAGTCACCTACTACAGGACAGGCCTAACAAAGAAAATAACAGAACACCACTAGCTGTCACCTTCAGCCCCCAACTAAAACCCCTCCAACGCATTATTAAGGATCTACAACCTATCCTGAAGGATGACCCAACACTCTCACAAATCTTGGGAGACAGGCCAGTCCTTGCCTACGGAGAGCCCCCCAACCTGAAGCAAATACTCACCAACAACCACATACCACACAACAGAACCACTAACCCAGGAACCTATCCTTGCAACAAAGCCCGTTGCCAACTGTGCCCACATATCTATTCAGGGGACACCATCACAGGGCCTAATAACATCAGCCACAGTATCAGAGGCTCGTTCACCTGCACATCCACCAATGTGATATATGCCATCATGTGCCAGCAATGCCCCTCTGCGATGTACATTGGTCAAACTGGACAGTCTCTATGTAAAAGAATAAATGGACACAAATCAGATGTCAAGATTTATAACATTCATAAACCAGTCGGAGAACACTTCAATCTCTCTGGTCACGCGATTACAGACATGAAAGTTGCAATTTTTCAACAAAAAAAAACTTCAAATCCAGACTCCAGCGAGAAACTGTTGAATTGGAATTCATTTGCAAATTGGATAGAATTAACTTAGGTTACCTTGCATAATCACTTAGCCACGCCCAGTCTCTATTCAAGCCTATCTCCCCTTGCTTTTTCCTACCCCCCCCCCCCCGACGTTCTTGTTAAACCCTGGATTTGTGCTCAAAATGGCCCACTTTGATTATCAAACACATTGTAAGGAGAGTGGTCACTTTAGAGAAGCTATTACCAGCAGGAGAGTGTGTTTGTGTGTGTGTGGGGTGTGTGTGTGAGAGAACCTGGATTTGTGCTGGAAATGGCCCACCTTGATTATCATACACATTGTAAGGAGAGTGATCACTTTAGATAAGCTATTACCAGCAGGAGAGTGGGGTGGGAGGAGGTATTTTTTCATGCTTTGTGTGTATATAAAAAGATCTTCTACACTTTCCACAGTATGCATCCGATGAAGTGAGCTGTAGCTCACGAAAGCTTATGCTCAAATAAATTGGTTAGTCTCTAAGGTGCTACAAGTACTCCTTTTCTTTTAGTAAAGTTGTGTTAATTTCAGTTGCTAATGCTTGGCAAAACTACCAGAAATAGCAGTGGAGCAGCCTGCAGACTCAGCTATGACACCAAATTGACTTAACCGTCCAAAAGTGAAATGAATGTATCTTTATAATCATGAGGGCTAAGGTTGCAGGGTTGTTGTTTGTTTTGTTTTTAGAAGAAAAACACAACTTTAAATTCTGCAAAAACAGATTATTTAGGTCACCACACTTTCCAGGCAAAGTTTCTCATGTGCCTTAGTGAGTGAATTTATCAAGCTCTAATTATTCAAATGCAAAGTTATCACAGTAAATATGTATCACATATGGAGATGTCATGGTTATCAGAGGGAAATGAACCTGGAACTTTCAATATTAAGAAGATGATTTTTGAATAAATGAAAAACTCCTTTAACCGTGAATAGGTAACAAGCTGTTGCATTTGCTGGGGCCAGTTACTAAAGGGAGACAGTTGCAGCACCACTTACCCAACCCACATACATTTTCAGAGGTTACATTAATCAAAATCCTTATGGGTAGTATAGGCAGAGCAGAGCAAAGCAAAGCAAATGAAAAAGTAGTACTCTGTTTAAGTCCACTGAAATACCTTGAACCAGCTAAAATGCAATCAGAACATACTCATGACTTAAGCCTTTTATTAGATCAGTAATGCCTACTTCCAGTGCTTAAACAGAATGCTACATGTAAGAGACTGAAATGTTGCTTGTAAGCTGCAGTACCAGTAATGCCACAGATTTAATATTCGATGTGTATGTGCTGAGTATATATCTTCTCAGAAAGTCACTGTATAATTTAGGTCCTGACAGTCCCCTCTAATATAGCCAAGCTTTTATTCAAATAAAATATATTACTTTTTACTTTGAGTAAGTCAGTCACCAAGATATTGGATTGCCCTCAAATGCTACTAGTGTTCCATCCCATGTAATATGTATAACACATGGCTACTTTTAACAAACATAATTTTGTTGGAAGAGGGGAAAATGTTAGAAGTCAGTTAAATGCGTATTGCATCTACAATGCTTGTAGATATTCAAATTTGTATCCAAATAAAATATATCTTGTTTGCAGAGACAATGAACACAAAGATGAGCAATGCATATATTTGACACTAACAGCTCATCATCTTATTTTCCTCAGAATTCTGAGGTAATGCAGAGCTGATTTTCAGAGGCATAAGTGGCAGTTGGCTGCCCAGTTTGCATTAATTACCAATGGGAGATAGGCAACTAGTTGCTCTCTGTTCCTTTGAAAGTCACCCCCTCAGACTCGGAGGTTCAACAAAAAGAACAGGGGCAGTCAGGGGTACACCTGCCTTATCTAACATGTCTCAAATGCTCAGTGCTGTGAGATGAAATCCCTGTGGCACCTAGTGGGCATCACTTTTCTAAAAATTTCCAACTCCTATAATGCCCACAAGCGAGAATAATGCAGGGTACACCTTGAAAAAGAAGATTTTCTTATTTGATAATACCATTAAGTACTATTCTCTAACGGAAACAATTATTAATTTTATAAGCCTGTTCAGTGTAGCATCTTGCAATTGCTCCTATAACAAAGGGGATGAACATCTGAACCGTGATAATCCACTAGTTCTATTAAATGTTCTCTATTCTGAACAGAACTGTGTCACTACAAGTTAATGTCTAAGTTATCTTTTGAATAGAGGCAAAAAAAGGGTGGAAATTATGCAGAAATTTCAGAGGCATTTTCTGTGACATTTTTGTAACAGTACTGCTTTTGGTGTCTAATTTTTCTGCAGAATTATCAAAAATATTTTTTTAAATTTAAAAATTGATTTTTAAAAGAAAAATTGCATCTAAGCTTTGAAAAAAATCCCGCCATACAACTAAGCTGACCAATCAGAGGTTTCACAGTAGCAATAAAAATTCACACATGGAAAATGTTGAATACACTGAGATATTTTGACAAAAAAAAAGTAAAAAATTCAACTAAAATGTTTGTTTTTAAGTTCCGACCTGTTCTACTACAATATATTTAGTTTAGCAACATAGTATTTACTTCGATGTGCTCTTTTGATCCAGTTTGTGGTAACATGAAAGTTCTTATGAAACTGTACAGAGCAAAAAGATATTAACAATGTTCTTAAATTTAAGTTAGAGTATTAAAATACACTCCAGAATACTTCTTGCTCAACACATTTATTCCTCCTATGCAGTACAGTGGACTATATACAGTTATAGGACTGTACAATGCTTATGCGGTCCAACTAACTTCCCTACGATGGTAGCTTGCTTCATTTATAGCAGAGATGACAGGTCATGGAATGCATACCCAGTGAAGAGCCATTTAATGATGGCCAGGAACAGAGGATTCTGAAACAAAAACACAATTTAGATTGTTCAAAAATTAAAGTAATATAAGTTAGAAGTCTGAAATTCAGGACAGATACAGTTAAGTATCCACAGCTATGAATATCCAAAAATTAGATGAATCAATATGTCAAAGTATTTGAAAATTCTTCATATCTACAAGTGTAGCCTAATATTTTAACATTTACATCATCAATTTTATTGGTTAAATATGATTTCACAGGGGAAAAAGTTACCTCTAAACTCAGGATATCTTTATGTGGGGTAAATAGTTATTGCCGTACAGTGCAATGGGAGGTATTTTCATTTTAACTGTAAGGTTAGATAACATATCTTTATGTACAAAATTGACTCAATTTGGAGCAAGTAAATTGTCTATCTTTGCAGTCAGAACTGAAATAGAACAATTATATTAGCAGAAGAGAAATAAGAAAATTATGACTTTAAAATAGCCACAAGCAATGATATACTTAAAAATCTTAATTTTTTTTTGTTGTAAAAGTTTAATATGGAATTAGTAAGTTAAAATGAACTAGTTTGTTGATAGCTAAAAATGGTAACCTAGTTAAACTTAAGGTCTACCTGGTTAGATTAAAAACCCTCTATAAAATGGTTAAGCCCATTGAATACATCTTTTAGAACTCTTATTTAAAAAGTTACGCTCCTGAACTCCACTACTGTTCTGTGGCAGAGATTAACTTAATTTATTACACAAAGGGAAAAATATCAATGAAAAGTGGAGCATTTTACAGATGTACTGCTACGTTACCAGGGTTGTAAACACTCTGACAATGATATCAGAGTAATAGAGAGAACTGTAACAAAAACTGAAGGTTCCCTTTAAGGTCTACTTTGCTATATCCATAATATAAAAACAAACTAAATTTAAATTAAAATTAATATGTTGGTCTATTTGCTTTAAATCTTATTCACAGTTAAAATAAACTATAGAATACTCTGCTGTATAATACAAATACTTACTGTCTGCCACTGCTTTTTTACCTAGAAACAGAAGAAAAATTGAAAAGGTACAAAATTTCGCTTTGCATTTTTCACTTTCATTTCAAGTTTTAAGATCTTGAAAAACTAGTAAGCAACCAAACTTGGACCAATTTTCAGTGATGACAGGAAATGTACAAGTGAGCTGTAGCTCACGAAAGCTTATGCTCAAATAAATTTGTTAGTCTCTAAGGTGCCACTAGTACTCCTTTTCTTTTTGTGAATACAGACTAACACAGCTGCTACTCTGAAGTTCTGAAAAGTTAAGCTTGTTGCAAAAAATACTTTGTTAAAGTAACTATTAAAACAAGCTGTTTAAAAAAATCAGGATATATTGTAATTTTTTAAATAAATATAATAAAGTGTTATAAGATCTCATTATAGCCTGCTGTTAAATCTTTGAGATGCAAGGAGTGTTTCTGGAAGAATTATGGGGACCATAAATTAAGGCTTTTAAAAATACATATTTATACACATTAAGACTTCTAACTGTAAGTTCACAAGTTATCAAGAGAAGATTGCACAAGTTTGTATACTCATGTGCTGTACATTTAGAGACATTTATCCCAGAGACATTTATAGATTCTCTGGTGACATATGATTACTTTGGGCCATACTGTTGGTTTATCTGACCACAATGAAGTTTTTCCTAGTGCAAAGGTGTAGAGCTAACAGCATAAAACCAGCATAGTAGTTCCTACTGCACTCTGCCTCTGGCAGGAATGGAACTGTGGTCGGATATCCTCTATGCTCTCATCCTTGTCTGCACTTTCTAGCCCTTTATGGCTATTAGCAGTTGGCACACACAAAGTGTCTTTAGAGGGCCAGCACAATACAAACCAGACTGAAAATTAGGGAAATGCAAAAGTGAGCTTAAAACCAACTTTGTAGTACCCTCCTGCGTTGGGCTGGGTGCATTTTAGCCAGACCCCAGGATCTGGGATATTAAAGATACACATTTTTACACAACACCTCGGAGTGGTTTGCAAACCTGCAGTTTTTCTGTGAAATTTGCTTTAATAGCACCAAATTACCACTTGTTCAAAATATCTGCTGTGATACTGGAGGTGAATACCCCTCGCCCAAAATCATTAATACTAGGATTGTTGATTAATCTGAGTTAACTCACACGATTAACTCAAAAGTTAATCGTGATTAATCGCAGTTTTAATTGCACTGTTAAACAGAATATCAATTGAAATTTATTAAATATTTTGGATGTTTTTCTACATTTTCATATATATTGTATTCTGTGTTGTAATTTAAATCAAAGTGTATATTTATTTTTGATTACAAATATTTGCACTGTAAAAATGATAAAATAATATTTTTCAATTCACCTCATACAAGTACTATAGTGCAATCTCTTTATCATGGAAGTGCAACTTACAAATGTAGATTTGTTACGTAACTGCACTCAAAAATAAAAATGTAAAACTTTAGAGCCTACAAGTGCACTCAGTCCTACTTCTTGTTCAGCCAATCGCTAAGACAAACAAGTTTGTTTACATTTACAGGAGATAATGCTGCCCTCTTCTTATTTACAATGTCACCAGAAAGTGAGAACAGGCATTTGCATGGCACTTTCATAGCTGGCATTGCAAGGCAATTACACGCCAGATATGGTAAACAAGTTGTGACAAGGTGGCTGATGTTCATATGGTGGGTCCTGCGCTTTTCTTGGGGAGGGGGCTAAGACACCATCCCTTGCCAGTGCTCTTGGGCACCGAAGGCCCTGCTAGTGGCCCAGGAAGGCGATAGAGGAAGGAAGCGGGCGAGAGGTCTGGGTTTGCTCCTCGCTCTGAGTCCCAACCCCTCTCAACTCCTGCGGGTTTCTTACCCTCGTCTCCCTTAGGTGGGGTTAACCTCGGTCCTTAGACGCTGGGGGAAGGGAGTCTCCCTGTCCTGCTGGGCCAGGGTCTCCCATACTTCAGTTTTCTGGTCTTCCAAATCTCACAACACACCTCCAGGCTCCCGTCCTCTCTCCTTCCTCCTCCTTCTCTGACTGCCTGAAGTAGGGGGGTTTATTAGGTTCCTGACAGGGCCTTAATTGCCAACAGGTGCTCCAATTAACCTGTAGCAACCCTCCCTAGTCTAAAGGGAACCACGCCTAGGGCTTATATATTTCCCCTCTAACACTGCTCCCTGGCCCTCCTGTATTACAATGTGTATGCTCCTTCATGCTTTGGCTACCATTCCAGAGGACATGTTTCCATGTTGATGACAGTCGTTAAAAAAATAACGCATTAATTAAATTTGTGACTGAACTCCTTGAGGGAGAATTGTATGTCCCCTGCCGTTTTACCCACATTCTGCCACATATTTCATGTTATAGCAGTCTCGGATGATGACCCAGCACATGTTGTTCATTTTAAGAACACTTTCACTGAAGAGATGATGCAAAGAAAAATGCAAAGAAGGTACCAATGTGAGATTTCTAAAGGTGGCTACAGCACTCAACCCAAGGTTTAAGAACCTGAAGCGCTTTCCAAAATCTGGGAGGGATGAGGTGTGGAGCATGCTTTCAGAAGTCTTAAAAGAGCAACACTCCAATGCGGAAACTACAGAACCCGAACCAGCAAAAAAGAAAATCAATCTTTGGCTGGTGGCATCTGACTCAGATGATGAAAATGAACATGCGTTGGTCGGCATTGCTTTGGATTGTTATTGAGCAGAACTCGTCATCAGCATGGACGCATGTCCCCTGGAATGGTCGCTGAAACATGAACAGACATATCAATCTTTAGCGCATCTGACACGTAAATATTTTGTGACACTGGCTACAACAGTGCCATGTGAACACCTGTTCTCACTTTCAGGTGACATTGTGAACAAGAAGCAGGCAGCAGTATCTCCTGCAAATGTAAATAAACTTGTTTGTCTGAGCGACTGGCTGAACAAGAAATAGGACTGAGTGGACTTGTCGGCTCTAAAGTTTTACATTGTTTTATTTTTGAATGAAGGTTTTTTTGTACATAAGCACTTTTTTTTTTTTGCTGATATAAACTGTATCTGCATGAGGAGGTTTGCTGGTATAGCTTTCTCAGTAAACCTTTTCTAGTGTCTGGACTTAGTGAGGTGATAAAGCAACTGCTGATTATTTTAAATAAAATATTTGGGCATTTCCAGACAATTAATTTAAACAGTTTTATTTACAACAAAGGCTTCAAATAAAGTACACTAAAGCTAAGATTGAAACAATTTAACTTACCACCAAAGGAAATTTTGTAATAGGCATAGGTGGTTAAGGCCAGCCCAACCCATATTTCCTGGTAAACCTTAGTGTAATAAATCCTCATGTTGCTCCATGTCCTACTAAAATATTGTAACATCTGAAAGTTATTAAAAAGAAAAAAAAAAGAAAAAAGGTCATGATGATGAATTTTGCTATTACAGCCTCACTTGATGTTTTACATGAATAAAGAAAGTATTTGTTGCCTCTTGAATCAGGAAAAAATAAATAAGGAACTTTATAGTTAAAGGAAACATTTAATCGTATCCCTAAATAGGGTTTAAAAATAGTAACCGTTTAACCTATTAAAATTCTATCACTTAAACGGTTAACCATTAAGCAGTTCATATAGGGTTTTACATGGTGCCCTGGCTGCCAACCCCGCATCCCAGCTGCATGCCAGCAGCGGAGTCCTGGGCGCAGGATGCTGGGCGGCAGCAGAGTTTAATTGTTAACCGAACCCGATAAGATTGATGCTTATTGGTTAACCAGTTAAACGTCTACATCCCTATCCCAAAGCTGAATTTAGTTTAATTTCCTATGTTTTTATTTTAAAATGTATTATATTAAATTAATGTTTGTGAAAAGTGCACATATATACAGACCTCTGGGAACTGAAGTTCTCTATTGCCAACCAAAAAACTGTATTAGATGGAATCAAGGTCAAGAGTACATATCAACAACAAAGGTAAAAAAAAAAAGTAGAACAACGTAGTAATTATCCCCAAACCAAACACTACAAACCCAGAAAATTCAGAGCTAAGGTTACAAAAGGCTGCTGGGTGCTACCACAATAAAAATAATGATGAATAATGATAATGGGTCAAGTAATTACCACTGAGAGCTCTCGACACATGTCCACTTATCCTAAGGCTGCTCACGACTCATTGAAACCAACAGAATTGTTGCTTACAAATTAGACAAAGTGTGATGATTCACTGAGTTACCTCGGATATCACAATACCATTTAGAAGTTACCTGAACTTTTGATCTGATACTGTCAATATGTAATCATAACTAGTGACATAAATAGTTGGTAACAACATCTTATTTACATTCCAGTTTCTTCAAATATAACTTATGTACAGATTCCAATGAATTTTAACTACATGTAAAGTTTGAAGAGTTTTAATCCTTGATTAAGATCAAACTCACTTGGAACCAGGCTCGCTGACCGGGGGGGGGGGGGGGGCGGTGGCTGTAGGGGGAAGCTGCCAAGGGGTGCGGGTGATGCAGTAGTGGCAGCGGCCAGGAGCCCTGGGCCCTTTTAAATCGCCTGGATAGGCTTCAAGGCGCCTAAGTGCAAGAGACAGCACCAGGCTCTGCGGGCTGATGTGGGTGGTCCTGGAAGTGACAGATTCGTCATTTTCGCCCCAGGCCCCACCCCCCACAGCCTGGCGCCTGGAATTTCTGTTGGCGGGCCTGTTTGGAACAAAGAAAATACTAACATGCTAAGTTTCTTATAGGACACATTTTAAAATTAATGTTAAATTAGTGAATTTAAGAATTGCAAATTTTCTGAAAATTCACTCTATACTGTGGCAGTGTTTGCAACATAGACACCTCTATCACTAGAAACTGGGCTAAGACCAAATATTTCGCACAGGCCACCTAATAGCCACCATGAGTCACAATGGGCTTGCCTTCACAGGGAAAAGAGGTGTGTTCTTAATTCAAATTAGCTAACTCAAGGAAAAATACTAGTGAAGACAAGGTCCTAACGGTGAAACTGATCCTTACACCCCCATTTTCCTATACTGTAATATTGTTATATCTGGGTAACAAGGATTTTTGGGGGACTGGGAGGAAGTAATTTTAAATTAAGAATAATCAAGATCCTCCTCCTCCCCTTACCCCAAGCCAAAGTGAAAGAGCAAAGGGTCTTACCTAGATTTACTTAAAAATAGTCTAGAGGGGAGATGGAGCAAGAACATTGTCCAGAACAACAGATGCCCATCCCTGTTCTACTGAGCTTTATTTAATTAAATTTATTTATTAAGAGTCTAACATTTCCTCTCAACATGGCACGTTCACCTTTACTCAGAAAAACAGAATATATATAGTTATAGGAGGCTGCTGAAAATACCATCTGACAGACAGTTTGGAGAAGATTAAAATTAACACCATTACTCCAAGCACTCTATCTTTGAGACATGGCCAAGCATCAAGCAATCTATCAACATGTTTAATACTCGTTCTGTCCACAGATTTGATATTTACAAATATTTTTGTGAAAACCTGAGATATTTTAATATAACTTCTTCCCAACACTCCAAAAGACATATATATCCGGGGATATATAAGAGAACCACACTGTATAATACTTTAGGCTTCTCAAGGTAAAATGTTATGGAAATGTAAAGCCTTTAAGAAACTATACACACAGCACACCTAAACCAATCACATATGGATAAAGGACAGCAGCTAGAGCACTGGAAAACTGTAAGAAGGAAGGACAGAGTTTGCAAGGGACTTTAGGTCCAGGTTCCACAGACCTATTTGCTAATAGTAAATAGGAGGCTCTTCCTGGCACGTGTGTGGGGAGGGAGTGGGAGAAGGGGAAAAGGAGGTGAGACTAATGTCATCTTTGAAGCAGAGACCATCTTTCTTTTTGTTGTTTGTTTACAGTGCCAAGCAAAATGTTGCCCTGATCCATTACTAAAGCTCCAAAGCATGGTGCTACCACAAATAGGCAATATGTAAGCATTCATTTAAAAGGACATTTAACCCTTACCGTGGTGAAAAACTTCTGAATACACAGCAATGCAATGATGTTTTCCCTGAACTGTAGAAAGACAATTCTATTACATCTGTTACCTTTCCTGATATGAAGCAGAATGAAAAAACTAGTGTTGTGTTTTCAAAGCTGCTATTCAGAACTATGAGAAAGACTTCATACATTTCAAATGGTTTCTGCTTAGAACAAGCATTAGGAGGCAACGCAGACATATATACCTATCAAAGCAACAAGAGGATCTGATACAAAAGGAAAAAAAAAGAAAAATATATGGACAAAATGCTTTTTCGCCCACTAGCAGCCAAATAAAGCAGAGTGTATGACTTCAAATGTGTACTGCCCTAACAATAGGCTCAAATGAAATCCCCACTGAACAAACACACTAAAAATCCCAGCACCCTTGAGCTACTGAGCCCGGGGGGCGGCGGGTAAGATCCGGGCATCCTACAAGGTATTGGCCCATCTTTTACAGCTGTTTCTGGGTACTAAGTGCCTGCTACAGCGCCGAGCCCTGGCCTGTTCACTCGAGGAGTGCTTTGGGCTCTAAAGCACCTCTGCAGAGCAGGGAAGGCCTTTGCTAAGGACTCACCCAAGAGACCCACCTGCCATCCCGTCCACCCACCCTGGAGAAGGAGGAACGTGCATCACCACGGAGGGGACCTCGAGACTGTAGGCGAACAGCGTTAACTTGCTGCCCTCCACCCCCGAGGAGCAGGACAGACGCGACCGAGCTCCGCGCTCCCCCTCCCTCCGGCATTGCCAGGGCGCAGCCCCCGGACTTCTTCCCCCACGGCTGTCCCGGGCCAGGCCAGCTCCTCTCCTCTCTCCGTGGCCCGGCCTTCTCGGCAGCCGGACCCGGCTTCGGCACGAATCCCCCGGGCTTACAGCGCCTGAGGAAGGGCGCAGCCGCGCTCGCTGCAGACCCGGAGGAAGCCGCCCTCCCGAAGCTCCCTCAGCAAGACCAACCGGGCCGAACCCACCTTGGAACCGGTGACACACGGGCCGTTGGCGAAGGTCACGGAATGGAACTGCCGCTACCGCCGCGCAGGCCGCTGGGAAAAGAACCGCCAACGAGAGGAGTGCCTAGAACGTCTCCGGCGGTGCCCCTCCTCCTAGCCCAGAGAGAAACGGGAGCGACAGGCACCCGAGCAGGCCCTGCTACCCCAGCTAAAGTGCGCTCTGCTTTCGCCTCAGCGCCCCCTGCCGGCAAGGACCCCTCAGCGCCCTTCGCCCACAGCGCCCCCCTGCCATGCAGCCTGTTCAGTGACCTACCTCCCGCACGGCAATCCCTGCAAAGGAACCCGCGCTTCTCAACGCCCTGTCTTCTGTTGCGCCCCCTGCCGGGAGAAACCCGCTAAGCCCTCTGCCAATTGCCAAAAAGCCCGCTCGGTGCTCTGCCGTCCCCACGGCACCCACTATTGCGGAAGAGCCCGCTCAGCGCCATGCCCGCCATTGCTCCCCCTGCTAAGAGAGATCCCCCTCCAGTGTAGGAAATAGCTCAGGGCCCTGCCCTTCCCCTATAGCCCTTTGCTGGCGGGGGAGCACGCCCAGCTGTTCCTTCAATGCGACTTCAACCCAGCGCAATATCCCCCCTGCACTGCCCCGATGGAGAGGAACCCCAAGAGCCCTTAGCCCCCTCCTGCGGGAGGGAGCACTGTACAACCTGTGTCCTGCGCGGCCTTCCCCAGGCAGTCTGGGGGATGGCTTGTCTTCGGGCAGGAGCGGGATTTGCCAGGTGGGAGTCATACGGGTTATGGGGTGTGTGTAACCTATGGCGGTGGTTAGGGGGATTTGCTGACAGTGGCTGCTGGGATTCAAGGAGGGAGGGGCGCATTACCCTGGGATGGGGGAGAGGTTGGCTGGGATGCAGGGAGGAGAGGGTGCGGTTGGTGCTCTTCTAGGTGCGGGAGGGGAGGACGCTGTAGTGGGGGCTCATCCTTGGCACCGCAGGAAGGATTTGGAGGGACCAAGGCGATGCGAAGGGAACCTCATTGAACGCAGCGCGGGAAACTGAGCCGCTCACGTCCTCGCCGCGGCTGCGCAGTGTGAGCACGTGGCTGCAGGGGGTGGGGTCGGGGCTGGGCGGGGCCGGGCGAGCGCGCGGCGTGCACGTGCCGGCGCCCCGTGAGGTGTGGTGCGGCCAACTGTTGCGGGGAGCCTCTAGTCCTGTCCTTTGCGGTCCCGGCCCCGCCATGCTGCGGAATCTCACCCTCGACCAGATCAGTGACTGGTTCACTCTCGGCAAGACGGTCGCTAACGTCGAGTTACTGGGCGGTGAGCCTCAGGCCGCCGTGCCTGCCCTCCGCCGCGGCTCCAGGCCCCCCGCGTGGGAGCCGCCCGCCGCCGGGTGAGTGTAGGAGCCGCCCGGGGACGGGACGGGAGCGGTGCTGCTGTGGTTTGACCCCGCCGCCGGGCCGGGATTATTCCCCTGCCACGGATCTGGAGTGGCCCGGCCCCACTGCCGCGGCTCTTTCCTTGGGCAGAGAGGTGGTGGGGAGCGGCCTGGGGACCAGCGCCCGCCAATAGATAACTTCCTCTGCCGTGGTACAGCAGACGGGGACCTCTGGCCCGCCTGAGGCTCCTGAGCGGGGAAGGGGAAGGGGATGGCCTGGCCTCGCTGTGGGGCTTGAACTGGGTGTGGGCTAGTGGTCGGGCAAAACTATCATGAGCCAAGACAGGCACAGATTTGAGAAACGTAGCCATGGGGTGGGAGCTCATGTAGAGTGAAGTTCTTGAGAGACCATTAATTACAAGAGTGAGGTTATCTTACCACTTTTTTTTGCCAGAAGATGTTAGTTCTCCACAAGCCACACGGTGGGTAGCAGGTTTGTTAGCACTCATAGAGTTTTTCAGCCATTCAGTATGCTCCTGTTTATCCAATACCGTGTTACTTGAGGTTATCCAAACCTCCTCCCTGTTGTCTGAATCCCTTCCTTTTCCCATATGTAGTTCATGTTGAGGGTGGGGGAACACGGACTGTAGGGGGCAAAGAAGGGATTCAGATAACAGGGAGATTTGGGTAATAGAGTAGGTACCCCGGCCAGGACTGTGAGGAGGAGGAGGATGAGCCTGCCTCCCTAGCTGTGGGGGATGCCAGCCAGCCTGCAACTCTGATGTCGTGGGAGTGAGTGAGCAGGGCTGTGACAGGCTTTCTGTGCTGCCACAGTGCTGGTCACACCTGATCCTTGAAGACTCCAGGTTCAAGGAAGGCTGTGGACTTGGCAGGGCAGAGTCCTGGCTCGCGGTTGGTCTCTGCTTCTCCAGAACTGCAGCCTTACCCCCACATTGTGCCTGCAATAATCGAGAGGGCAGGAGTGGCAGCAAAGGGAGCCCTCTGCAGCCTGCTGTTACAGGAGTGAATGAGCAGGGCTATGACAGTGGAGCTGCGGAAGGCTTGCTGCCACTCCTGTACTTATCCAAACTCCCAGTTACCTGAATAAAATCTCTGTCCCCCATGCTGCTCCAATAATTGGGAGTATACTATACTCATAAATCTTTGTGTCTAACTGTGAATACTGTGCTGTTGATCTCATATTGTTTGAGGCTAGCCTTCTTTGGAAGCCCATGTTAGTTATGTACTGCAGCAGAATGATGGTTTGACCACTAAGTGGTAGATTTTTCAGCCTTGATACCCTGACCTAACAAGGAAGTAATTTTGAAACTCCTTTACCATTTTTAATTAGAAAATGGCAAAATAGAAAGATACCACTATTTAAGTGGACTCCCATAGCAAAGGTCTATTGCATGTGACCAAAATTTTCATCATATTAAAAAAATTAGTTTTGTTTTTTTTGAGCTACACCAGAGAATGTCAATTCTGGAATGCTTAGTATAGCATGTCCAAGTCCTGGAATTGTAAACATTCAATTACTTTTCACTTTCTCTTGCAGAGAGAGAGCTCAAAGTATAACTTCTTGGGCATTTGACAATGGGGAAAAAAAAAGTCCATCAAAAGGCTCAACAGGTTAATCCCCTCTCTTAGATCTCAGGAATCATAGGATATGCCCCTTTTGCTTCTTCCTACCAAAGTCTCCCTGTTCTCACACAGTCATCTCTCCCTGTGGAATTCCTGAGAATTGTAGGAAAGGAACTTTGCTTCTACAGACCTGAGTGTTGCATGATGTTGAGGCTAGAATGAGTGATCAGGAGGATGTTCACTCCCTTCCTTTGGACCTACTTGATATGCTCATTAGTTTCAGGAGGTTTTTTGTAGGGCTGCTGCCACTATGAGATGTAAGCTCATTCCCCCCCCCCCCCCCCGGATATATCCACACAGCCTGTGGCAGTGAGTCTCAGAGCCTAGGTCGACAGACTTAAGCTTGTGCTGAGGTGCTACAAACAGTTGTGTAAACCTTGCAGCTCAGTCTCTAAAGCCCAAGTGCAGCTGTTCTAGTGCTTTAGCATGAGTCTGCATGTCTGACTTGCCTCTGGTTGTAGCCTAGATATACTCTCTGCGCCTTAGGATGCTTGTGAGGGTTCACTCTTGTTTCCCAGTGTTTGTCATAGAGTCTCCAATGAGTTACTAAATATTCTAAAGCTCAGAAGGTATGGGGAGGCCTGTTCCTATGTGTGTGGAAAACTATTCCATGTCTAGAGTTATAGGCAGTTATAGGAGTATAAGCTCTTAGGAAAATGAGCTCTTGGTTAACTAAACTTTCAGAAAAAAAGAAAAATTTTTTTAGACTGTCTTGCAAAGCACTAAATGAAGACAGAAGATAGTGACCTTTATTGCATGAGTCTGTTTTCCAGTTAGTTTTTCGTACTTGGAATGTTCTTTGTATTTTCAAGCTTTTCAAAGTTTGAGTGTTTTAAAAATTCTAATGTGTTCTTGTTTTGTCTACTCAACCTTAACTTCATTGTAACCTTTATTTTTTAATCTGGAAATCTGTAAATGAATATTTCTCAAAGCTTCAGTTGTCCTACGTGTTGAGGAATTCTATTGAAGTGTCTTACTGGTATACTGTAGAAGGAGAATAAGCAGAGGAACTGTTTCTCCATAGTGCCTTTGTGAAAAGACACTTAGAATTGGAGCCAATTTTTCTTTTTTAATGGTGTGACAGACTAACAAAAGAAAAGAACATCTGGAGGAAGAAGCTTTTTGTGTAACAAAAGTGTGCAGAAATCTTCCTTCTGTGATGGTGGGAGTCAAATCTAGCCCTGTCACAATTGCAGCAAAAGTGGGTTTTTGCATCATGTTCATTGATTTTTCTGCTCTAATTGTGCCAGTTGAGGCCACAGTTACTACATGTCAGTTGAGTCTAATACAACTTTATTATGATCCCATATTGATGGCTTGGGGCAACAACTAAAATTGAGACTTTTATGTCTGTTTTTTTAAATTTCAAATGCTCAAGTAATGTATAACTTCTGGAACAAGTTTTCAGACTCATTCACCACTACAGAAAGCTGATTCTGTAAGATACCAAAATCACAAAGTTATTCTGCAGCCCTGATTAAGAATTAACTTTTTCCAAGAAAAGCAAGGAGATGAAGTAAAACCATTTTTATTTTGAAATAAAAAGGTATCTCTAAGTCTTTTCAACGAGCCACTAAAGCTAGTTAAATATCCAGATCGTTTCTCTTCATTTGAGGAGCTTTGCAGTATTGCAACATATGCAGAAAACAGTTCAGAAAACTAACCATAAGCAGTACAGACAATGTTATAACTTTTGATTATTTTTACAAGTTCTTGTTGGACTTGTGAAATAGTTTTCATCATCAGAACTTCTCAGTTATATTGAATAAATTGATTACTGTTTTAAAGCATACCTCACACACTGTATATTGTTTCCTAAGAAGAATTTCAAAAAACTATGTAGACTACTGAACAGAAGTCCCTGCTAACATTTTGCACAGTGATCGGATTTTGAAATATGGAAAATGGCTATTGCTTGTTACAGTAGATGTTATAGGTACAGTACAAATAGGATAGTTTCAACATTTTTGGAAAGATCTACGGTTATATTTTTCATATCTTTATATTAAAAGGTGCCCTTAAACACAACATCCTTGGAATAGTAATGGTAAAAAGGCTAATGATTTTAATTAAAGTTTGTAAAATATATAGATACTATAATTAGGGATTTAAAATTCTGAGCTTGCAACAAAGGGGAGCATGCCATATTTCTTATTCCTATATGTTTTTACGTCTCTGAATTGGGATGATAAAAGGGAACTCGGATAACTGAAGAAAAATTTTAACTTGATGGATAGTAATGTGGAAGATTCCAGATTCGGTGAGAAAAAGTGGGAAACATGCTCTGTGTATTTTTGTCAACGTAACTTGAAACTGTGGGAATTTCATCTTTGTCCGATTTGTTAGAGCTGTAACCAGGCACTGTGAAATGTTCAGAGCAATTTGTATTCCATACATCTACCAGTTGGTCTTGTTGGTTTTCCTTCTCAGTTGTAGTTAGAAAATCTTTTAAAACTTGCTTGAATATGTAGACTATTTCCCATGGTAAGACATCATTTTCTGCCAAAACTTCACGAAATCTAGAAACAAAAAAAGAATTGAAATGTAATTTGTCAGTGCTGAAAACTATTCCAGAACACTTTTCCTCCTCTTCCTTTTTTTAGGGGAAAAAACTACTTTCTGGCCTCACTTGTTTCCTTTATTCCAAAAAAAGAAGAGAAAAATAAAAAAGCTCCTACAATGCATTTGGATGCAGTACAGCTGTTAAGATCGGTGGATACTATTTTTTTTTTTTTTTGTATTAAGCTGTCTTGGTAAATTGATTTAAACTGACTTTGCCCTCAAGTATTTTTTGGGCTTTAAAGGGATCATAGGTTTGTTCTATTCTTCCCACTCAGCCCAGGAAACTATATAAAAATATATCATTTGGGGAATTTACATATAAAATATCACGTAGAAAAAGTTAATTATTGGTGTGTGTTTTAACTAAATGTTGGGACATGCTTAATTACAATCCCTTTAGAATGTGAAGAGACTGGAGGCTTGTATATAAAATATTGTGTTAATACTCTAACTCAATTCTGTGGTCATCAGGTAAATGATGGGTGTCAGATGTCTAAGCATTATATTATCTCTCTGGTGCTTTGAAGATCATGCAATAAAAATATAGAAGACCTTTAGTCAGTGTACTGTGTTATGAAATTAAAGAGTTATTTCTAGAGAAGCTATAGGAAGCTATACAAATAAGTCTTCATTTAAATTCCTAATCATTGTTACTTTGGGGAAAAAAACACAACCAAATTTTAACAACTTTGAATTGGAATGTTGAACAAGAATAAGGAGAACTTAATTGTTGCCTAGAAAGTGACAATTACAGTAACAAGAAAGAAAAATTGTTACCTGCTAAGAACAGTTCCAGTTTGGCAAGGTTGAATTTGTGAACAAAGGACTTCAAGCTGCCTTTGTTCAGTAGCTGGGATTGTGGCTTGAGGATTTTGGTAGTTCTTCAGCCAGTTGTAATCCACACCATTTTTCTGGACTCTTTGTTCATTTTCAATCTCTTGTACTAATCTTTCACGCTCTTTCAGGTGCCATTTCAATTCCCTCAGCAGGGTCTTGGTCACTACTTCTGAGCCAGGATATTTGGCAGATTTGTAGGAATCATTTTTTGACCATTTCATCCAACCAAAAAGTGGCATTTTTTAGCTATGAGAAGATTGAACATTATAGTGCTTTGTATGGTAAACTGTAGTGTTTGTTTTCCATGAAAAAGATTAATGGAAAATTCAGAATGCTTTTTGTGGTGCGTTTGATATAGATGTGCATATGCTCAATGTTAAAATAGTTCTTTAATACACTTTAAGAAGTAACTGATCAAAGCCTCCAAACTCAAATTAAATATGACATGTTACCATTTTTACAAAGATGGAAAGAGACTGTTGTAGCAGTTTATCTCTTCGGTAGTTTTATCTGCACCATTAAATCATACTAAAATTTACTAGACTTTGAAACTGAATTGTCATCCTTAGTAGAAAATATCATTTGATAAATTGTTACCCTGAAATGCTTTTAATATATGATGATCAAAATGATAAACTTTCAGTTAAAGGAATTCCTAAGCAGTTGTTGTTCAATATTTAGAGATAGGTAGTGTGATTCTGCATTTGTCACTCTTTAAAATCCCATACCTGTATTTTATTTTAAATACATTTTTCTTATTTACTCATTAGCATCTGGAAAACTGTAACAGAAATTAAATTATATATTTTTGTTATACAGGTGTAACTTTTAGTCACATTTATTACAAAACAGTACACTAACTTGGGTAAAATAACATACTGTACCTTTGATGCACTTGTTTGTGAACCAGTTGTTGCGGTTGAGTTTGCTTGAATTGAGATCTCTTCTTATTCTAGCATACTCAGTTTCTGAGCTGTAGCCACTATTGAAAGAAAAAAAGTTTTCCCAATTTACTCACTTAAACTGTGCTTGGAAGAATAACTGTCTGGACTGAGCATGAGATTTCGATTCCTTCTGCTTTTAAGTTTAATTCATCTTGTAATGTAGAGAGAAATCCTGTTGACCTAGCATTGGCAACTAAGTATTTTCCACAGAGTCCATTAAGGTCTCCTACCTTTGAATTGAGTTCTGCCTATGGCAGCAATTTAAAAAAAGATGGCAGCGATTTCAGATGCTTTTTGCTAAATACATCCAAAGGTATTGTTGGTCGTCAGACGAATAACAATATCTGAAGCAACTACAGATGCGCTTCTAGCTAAAGTTAAGACTGTCGCATGATGTGATGATTGGCTGTGCATAGCTGTAGGTCAGAATTTGGTGCTGTATTTTTATACCTTTAGAGCGCTAAAAATAACTGTTCCTTTTATTGTCTGTCTAAACATTCAGGTCACTTAGTTGCTAAAGATTTTTCGTATTCTGTTAGTGTGGGGGAAATATATATGAGGCTGTTTCTTTACAGTTGTAAATGTGTAACAGTAATCATTTTCTGGTGAGATCTTGTGAAAGCTCTCTTAACTGAGCAGTGACAGTAAAAAGCAACTTACAAGGTAGTTGCTCAGAGATTTTTAGGCTATCATAATACTCTGTTTTCTGATGAATTTCATCTCATGGCATTAAAACTGTTTTTAGTTGTAGAGTTTAGCTGTTAGCATTTTTAATTATCATTTCAGATGTAGTTAAAGAAGCAACTTCGCACCACTACAGTACCCCATGGAAAATATATTAATCTAATTATAATGAATAAAGCGTTAGAACAATGGCGTAAATTAAACTCAGACTGAAGTAAAAACAGGATTTTAAGTCTTACCATAGACTTTTTTTTCTCCCTTAACTGAATGTGAATCTCTTGTTCTTTTTTCTTGTTGATTATATTGAAAATATCCACTTCAAGTTTCATTTTCAGGGATGATATTGTGCATGCTAAAGGTCGCTGAAGCAGCCATTTTCCGTTCCAGTTATCAGGTCTGTTCCTATTAATCTAAACAGCAGGCATGATATATAAAATGCCTTCTGTTCTTCTCTCTGTATTGTTTGTTTTAGTGACTCTCTCTTCTGCTGTAAGTATTGTTCTCTCCTGCTTTTACCTCTCCACTGTTTTGTTGAATTGTTGGAAGAACAGGGATTGTGTAAAACTGTTCCAAATGTCATGCAATATAAAGGATGACGTGTATGGCTGTTATTAAAGCTGATACTACTTAAACATTGGAAAAATTCAGATGTCAGCATTAATCATCTTCAACTGGAAGGTTTTCACATTGCATTGTATATGGTACTATGAAAAAGGAAAAGAGCTGGGCTTATAATGACAGAACTGTCGTCACAAATTTTCAGTTGAAATTAAAATGTTTCCTGCCACCTCTCTTCCAGTACAGTTAGTGTGTCACCACTTTTTTTTCGAAAAGTATATCAGATTGTATTGTATCAGAAAATAAACTGTTGTACAATACCTGGACAATATAAACTTTAAAAAGCAAGAAGGTGAATACTGTAAGATACATGACTTTAAAACCACAGTGAGCAGCAGTCTTTAAAGATATTGTATCTACAATGCTTTGCTTGTTACCTTAATGTATTTTGTGGGGATGTAAATTGAAAATGTTCTTTAACATTGCATTGACATAAAACAGTGAAACTCAGCATCCATACTATATATGCCTTCATATAAACTTCAAATCCCTATTCAGTGAGGCTTTGAATTAGGGATGATTCAAAGCAGATCAATAGTTAATCTAGTCTGATATCCAGTGGCCAATCCTGAATGCTTCCTCGGGAGGCATAATTCCCCCCACTTACTACAGTACCATTAGGTGGACATTTGTGCTTGGCCTCAGCTGGTAAATTGGCTTATACCCTGAAGTATTAAGGAATTTTATCCTAATTAGTAAATTAGAGAATAAATTCTTTTTAAAAATTATTACGTTGTTTGCCTCAATGATATCCTTCACGTAGTTCCATAGTTAAATTACACATGGCACAAAGTATTTCCTTCTTAACATTAAATTTGTGGCCATTTAATTGTGAGTGCTCGCTGGTTCTTATCTTATTGGCAATAGATGCATCTAACTGGCTTTTTCGAGATCATTATGTTAGCAATCTGTACTATCTCTCCTCACTCTTGTTTTTCCTTCCTCACTTAGTAGACCTAGGGAAAAATTTTCAAAAGCACTTAAATCACACTTTCAAAAGTAATTTAGGCACTTAGGTATCATTGACTTTAAGATTTAGGAGCCTAAGTCACTTCTGGAAATGGGACTTAAGTGCTTCTGAAAATTTTACCCTTAGTCCTTTAACCCCCGTCTCTTCACCCATCCCTGAACCAGTACATTTTAACCATTTTCATTATCCTTCTCTGAATCTTTCTTGGTCATTTTTAAGATACAATGACCAAAACTGTGTATAATACTTAGGTGAAACCATACCATCAGTTGATAAAATTCTGTATATTTTTCCTATCTCTTGCTCAGTACAGCACAATTTACTTTGGTGCTGCAGATTGAGCATGTGCCTTCAGTTAGTTTTCCACAATATTTTAGCTCTTTCCTGAGATAAACTCATCAGTGTATAGAAAAATCTCAAATTGTAGTCTTACCTTGAAGTAAGTAGTAAAGTAGTCTTACCTTTCTTTTCTCTAGCTTCATCTGCCCGTTGTGTTGCCCAGTTATCTAGTTTGCTTAGGTTCTTCAGGAATTGATCACAATCCTTCCTATAAATTTACTAATTTAAGTTCTGTAATCAAATTGTTACCACACCATTCACCCCCTTTTCTAGATCACAGTAAATGTATGGAAAACTATTTCTAGTATTTTACTTGGGGTGCCCCACTGTTATACATGCGGTGAATTGACTATGTACTTATCCATTCCTGCTTCTCCATTTTAATTAATAATAGCCCTTTCTGAACTTCAGTAGTAGCTCCTCCTGTTACGCAGATTAGGCCAGAAGGTAGCCAGTCACCTTTTGGACTCAATAGTCTTCTCTCCCATCTCCATTTCCTAGATTTCTTCTTGACTTGTTTAGCCGGGCAACTGTGTGTTTCTTTGGTCGCTCGCTCGCAGCAAGAAGTGCAAGTGCCAGAGTGAACTACTTTTTTGAATCTCTTCAAGCAGTTTTGATAAGATCCTTCATTATGAATGTGTTGATCAGAATTGGTCCCAGTACAGACCCCGGGGGCCATCACTATTTACCTCTCTCCATTCTGAAAACTGACCATTTATTCCTACCCTTTGTCTCCTGTCTTTTAACCACTTACTGATCCATGAGAGGACCTTCCGTCTTATCCCATGACTGCTTACTTTGCTTAAGAGCCTTTGGTGAGGGACTGTATTAAAGGCTTTTTAAAAGTCCAAGTATGCTATATCCACTGGATCACCGTTATCGACATGCTTGTTGACCCCCACAGAAAATTCTAGTAGATTGTTGAGGCATGATTTCCCTCTTCAAAATCCATGTTGCCTCTTACCCCAACAAATCATGTTCTTCTGTGTGTCTGATAATTCTGTTCTTTGCTATAGTTTCAACCAGTTCGCCTGGTACTGAAGTTAGGCTTACCGGCCTGTAATTGCCAGGATTGGCTCTTGAGCCTTTTTGAAAAATTGGCATCACATTAGCTATCCTCCAGTCATCTGGTACAGAAGCTGATTTAAATTATAGGTTATATACCACAGTTAGTAGTTCTGCAATTTCACATTTGAGTTCCTTCAGAACTCTTGGGTGAATGCCATCTGGTCCTGGTGACTTATTACTATTTAATTGACCAGTTTGTTCCAAAACCTTCTCTTAATGACACCTCAATCTGGGACAGTTGCTCAGGTTTGGGAATCTCCCTCACATCCTCAGCCTTGAAGACTGATTCAAAGAATTCATTTAGTTTCTCTGCAATGGTCTTACTGTCCTTGAGTAGTCGTTTAGCATTTTAATTGTCCAGTGGCCCCACTGATTGCTTAACAGGCTTCCTGCTTCTGGTGTACTTAAATTTTTTTTTTTTTTTGCTGTTACTTTTTGAGTCTTTGGCTAGCTGTTCTTGGCCTTCTTTTGGCCTTTCTTTTTCTTTTTTGGCCTTCCTAATTATATTTTTACACCTCACTTGCCAGAGTTTATGCTCTTTTCTATTTTCCTCAATAGGATTTGACTTCTAATTTTTAAAGGATGCGTTTTTGCCTCTAACCACTTCTTTTACTTTGGTGGCACTTTTTTGGTCCTCTGTGTTTTTTTTAATTTGAGGTATACATTTAATTTGAGTCTCAATTATAGTGTCTGCAGTGTTGGTAATGGACGCTTCAGTATTATAATCCAAGGCCTTTAGACACTAACCTTCATGTAGCTGTTTTGGAATTTAGCACAGTCTGCCAGGCCTACAAAGTTAGCATTCCTTCCCAGGGCTTGATTTAGGCTGAGTTACACTTAACTTAGAAGTCTGCTACTTTGTTCTCTAGGATCACTTTTTGTTTTATGAAAGTTTCTTGGCTTTATGCTTGTGAAGAAGACCTTGTAAAGATGAACAGTGTGTACCCACTATATAGATGTCTGCAGAGAGTCCGAAACGATAGCTTGAGAGGGGGAAACTGCTCTGTGCATCTCTATGATGGATTAATTTGTATGGTGAGTTACAGTAATTGAAATGTAAACATTTCAATGATTTGACCTATTAAAGCATGTAAGAAAGGAGAGGGACAATTATGGTATGAAGGGTTACACAACCTGCTGTGACAGCTCATTTTAGTATCCTGAGTGAGTAGTTCATGAGCGAATACTGTTGCTCTTCCAAATTGTCCTGTGGAACCAAAAGACCAGAGGAGAAAAGATGGAGCCCAGAGATCACAAAGGGGAAGCCAATTCCACAGAGCTCAGCAGGGTATCCCAAGATTCCGCTGATCACAAAGGTCATCCTTCCCTCCCAAACCTCTTTAAGTAGCAGGGGTGTTGCCTGCTATTGTGGTGAGTGTGTGGCTTTCTCCTTGGAGTTAGTGGCTGCTACTCTTTCTTTTGCTGTAGAGTTGGCAGGATACAGAAGGTCTCAAAGAACTATTGTTATAGTAAAAAGCTGTTACTTTTCAGACACTGAAACTAAATTGTTTTGTCTGAAACCAAAAGTTTTCTTTTCCATTCTTCAAAATATAAATATTGTGGTGGGGTTTGGTTTTTGGTGCTTATACTTCAACTGAAACGTGTAGTTGTGCCAATGGACTTTTTTTTGACTTGTAATTTCCTAAGAGGAGGAAAGTTAAATAACTAGCATGAGAAACATCTGTGCAGTCATTTAATATTTTTAAATATAAACCTTTTTATTTTGAGAAAATGGTATGTCTTTTAAATTTTGAAAAATCCATTGTTACAGAGCCTTAGGGAGTTCAGAGCATAAAACTCATTGACTCTTCTAAAAATCCTTACCTTAGTTCAGCTTTTATATTGTGTAACTCAGTGTTTGATGGCTACACTGCCCTAATTCAGAACAGTAATATTTCCACTAGTGGCTTCCTGTTGTAGTGCTACCATTTTCAGTTTTTTTTATTTAGAATGTAAATATAAAGCCCTGAAGCTGAATTTCTAAAATCATTCTGCATGCCTTATAGGATTGAGTATTAGGACTTTTGACTGGCTGTACATTTTCTTTTAAGTTAGTATATCTTTGTAGTTAAGATTACAAACTCAAAGTATTGAATATCAACTGCCAGTAAAAGGAAAGACACTTTTATTGTGACCTTCAGCAAACCCTAGTTGAAGGTTATTCGCTGTTATAGCAAATGTTCAGTTATGTAAAGTGTCACATTATTTTAGCTTCAGAAAAGAGGCCATGAAACAGTCTGTGTGTATTATACTAAAATTTTAAAGTAGTAGTACTGCTCCCTATACAACAATTCCTTTGCAGCTTTAGGTTTCTGTCCTTTTTTCCTGAGGTTTGTGTGAAGAGGAGAAAAGAGGAAGCTATGCTACTGGGAGAGAAGCGGGAGAGCATTCTTGTACTGGATAGCAACAACTTAGTTCAGACCATTTCTTTTTTGATCTAGAAAGTGAATCACATTAGTTTTTAAGTATAACTCTTAGTCCCATACTAACAGCAGTGTTCTGGTGAATGAAATATGGAAATTAAAGTGGGAAAAATAAGTGTATCAGAAACATGACAGTTAAGTGTTTTTTGTAAACCTCATCCAAGAACACTTTGTTTGTGATCGTTCACTAACTATTCTGATTAAGCTTATGCATGGTATCCAATTTAAGGTGCATTCACATCTTTTTTTAAGGTGAAATTAATGGCAAATCCAAGACTGGAACAGTTGCAGATTGTTTGTTTGTTTTTTTTTTCCTTCTCCACAAACAGAGTTGTATTAAGTGGAAAATTACAGTCTCTTGCTTCTTCCCCAGAAAGTATCTTCCTCCTTAAAAGGACACATCCTTAACAATTTTTGCTTGCCATTATGCTTAACATTCTCTTCATAGGTCAAGCACTTGTTGGGGGAATCAGTTATTTTTCAGGGAACGTCATTATGTATACATCTTTGTATTTAACAATTTTTAAAATACTAGCACCTAAAACGCACTATATTCAGTGTATATAAATATTTTAGTATGTTTCATTAAACAAGACATTTTCCTTTAGTTGGGCCTGGCATATTAATGTAATAGTGGCTGAGCTTTGTCATTTTTTCCATTGTGAAAACTGTTCGAAAGAGTCTGTTTTGTCTGATATTTCAAAAGAGTCTTCTAATTTAAAATTTACTGAGTGATTTCCTTTTGTTATGTTTGCCTGGTTGACCTATTGGAGGTCATTTTATAGCTTCAAGTAAAGGAAGACCTTTCTCTTGCTGAATTTATTTAAAGCAAGGCGCCCTCGGTGCACTGAGAGCATTTACAGCTGAATGTGCCAACAATTTCTCGTGTTAAACTGTGTTTCCCTTCTAGTAATTCTTCTGAAATGACAGTTGTATTTTGTTCATTTGACATTAATTTTTTTTATATTGTTTGGATTTATAATACTACCACAAAGGTGTCTGTTCCAAACATGTGCCAATAAGTTATTTAAAAACAGTTGAAAACAGTGAAAAAAATAAAATCAGTACCAGCCCTGCAAAAATGACAGTATTTAAATCATATAGCAAAAGGTAAATGAGGAAAAGTAACCCACCTTCCGTAAATATTTCCCCTTAAACATCACCCAGGTGCCTTCATAGAGTACATCTTGCCAGCCAGACTTCTCTTTGGTTAAGTCTGCCTGCTGTTAGACTCCTGCAGTGGGCCCCTGACGGAGGCTCATGGAGTCCAGAATAAGGGCTGTTTAATTGTGGTGTAGATGTTTAGGCTCCGTGTGCAGCTAGAGCTCTGGGAACTACCCACCCCACAGGGTCCTAGGGCCAAGGTTTCAGCCTGAATCTGAACATCTACAATGCAGTTGAACTGCCCAAGCCAGCTGGCACGGAGCAGCTGCAGGTATCTAACTGCAGTGTAGACATATCCTTTGAGGCCAAGGAAGCTCCAGCTCAGGCTCATCCACTGATCTAAAGTATTTCTAAAAATAGGCAGGTCACAGGCTATTTAGGGCTTCATTGGTATATACTAACATGTTATGTTCCAACCACAGACAGCCATGACAGATCATAGAGCATTTGTATTATAGGTGAGGGCATTAGTATTCCCTATAATTAAGGTTGCTTAACACTTCCTATGTAAGGCACTGTTTTCAATTGCGTATAACTAAGGCTACGATTGTGTCACGGAGGTCATGGAATCCATGGCTTCCATTGACCTCCATGACATTTTTTCCCCTGGGGCTGGAACTCCCAGCCAGCAGCCCTGCAACTCCCGGCCCTGGTGGGGGAACCCCCTGCAGCTGCCCTGGGGTGAGTGGTCCCACTGTTCTGCTTGATTGTTCGGGCCAAGGAAATGTATAGACTAGATGATCGTACAACAAAGTGTTTCTGTGAGAACGTCATTGGAATATGGTTTGAACTAACAATGGACTGAGATTAGCAATGGACTAAACAGAAGTAGCAGCGGGTGCAGAGTGCTTGCAGTAGTATTTAATTGCCAGAACTTAGTTTTGATTTATGGGTTTGTGGTGGTGGGCTGGGGTAGACAAGAAACTGAAATGGTAGACTGGGAAGGGAGCAGAATGATTGAAACTGATGACAGACTAATTATTTTGTAGTCCAAGCAAGCAAACAGCCATTATTAGAAAGGAATTATCACTAAAACTTTTTTTGCTGTGTAGATTTTGATGTATCACTCCAACAATAAGCCAAATTGTTCACTTTTAGTTATTCAAACTTTTAAATTCTTTACTGTACATCTGCTGCTCTTGTTTCGGAGGGGATCCAGAAGGCAGCTTGTTCATGCACGGGCTGAAACTGTGGAAAAGCAGCATCACTTGCCCCATAACCTCAGCCGTGCAGAACACAATGCCATCCACAGCCTCAGAAACAACTCTGACATCATAATCAAAAAGGCTGACAAAGGAGGTGCTGTTGTCATCATGAATAGGTCAGAATATGAACAAGAGGCTGATCAGCAGCTCTCCAACACCACTTTCTACAAGCCATTACCCTTTGATCCTACTGAGGGTTACCAAAAGAAACTACAGCATTTGCTCAAGAAACTCCCTGAAAAAGCACAAGAACAAATCCGCACAGACACGCTCCTGGAGCCCCGACCTGGGGGTACTCTATCTGCTACCCAAGATCCATAAACCTGGAAATCCTGGACGCCCCATCTTCTCAGGCATTGGCACCCTGACAGCAGGATTGTCTGGCTATGTAGACTCCCTCTTCAGGCCTTACGCTACCAGCACTCCCAGCTATCTTCGAGACACCACTGACTTCCTGAGGAAACTACAATCTATCGGTGATCTTCCTGAAAACACCATCCTGGCCACTATGGATGTAGAAGCCCTCTACACCAACATTCCACACAAAGATGGACTACAAGCCGTCAGGAACAGTATCCCCGATAATGTCACGGCAAACCTGGTGGCTGAACTTTGTGACTTTGTCCTCACCCATAACTATTTCACATTTGGGGACAATGTATACCTTCAACTCAGCGGCACTGCTATGGGTACCCGCATGGCCCCACAGTATGCCAACATTTTTATGGCTGACTTAGAACAACGCTTCCTCAGCTCTCGTCCCCTAATGCCCCTACTCGTGCTACATTGATGACATCTTCATCATCTGGACTCATGGAAAAGAAGCCTTTGAGGAATTCCACCATGATTTCAACAATTTCCATCCCACCATCAACCTCAGCCCGGACCAGTCCACACAAGAGATCTACTTCCTGGACACTACAGTACTAATTAGCGATGGTAACATAAACACCACCCTATACCGGAAACCTACTGACCGCTTTTCCTACCTACATGGCTCCAGCTTTCATCCAGACCACACCACACGATCCATTGTCTACAGCCAAGCTCTACGATACAACCGCACATTTGCTCCAACCCCTCAGACAGAGACAAACACCTACAAGATCTCTATCAAGCGTTCTTAGAACTACAGTATCCACCTGCTGAAGTGAAGAAACAGATTGACAGAGCCAGAAGAGTACCCAGAAGTCACCTACTACAGGACAGGCCCAACAAAGAAAGTAACAGAACGCCACTAACCATCACCTTCAGCCCCCAACTAAAACCTCTCCAACGCATTATTAAGGATCTACAACCTATCCTGAAGGACGACCCATCACTCTCACAGATCTTGGGAGACGGGCCAGTCCTTGCTTACAGACAGCCCCCCAACCTGAAGCAAATACTCACCAGCAACCACACACCACACAACAGAACCACTAACGCAGGAACCTATCCTTGCAAGAAAGCCTGTTGCCAACTGTGCCCACATATCTATTCAGGGGGCACCATCATGGGGCCTAATCACATCAGCTATGCTATAAGAGGCTCGTTCACCTGCACATCTACCAATGTGATATGTGCCAGCAATGCCCCTCTGCTATGTACATTGGCCAAACTGGACAGTCTCTATGTAAAAGAATATATGGACACAAATCAGAGGGAGAACACTTCAATCTCTTTGGTCACTCAATTACAAACCTAAAAGTGGCAATACTTCAACCAAAAAAAATGTCAAAAACAGACTCCAACAAGAGACTGCTGAATTGGAATTAATTTGCAAACTGGATACAATTAACTTAGGCTTGAATAGAGACTGGGAGTGGATGGGTCATTACACAGAGTAAAACTATTTCCCCATGTTTGTTCCCCCCCACTGTTCCTCACACGTTCTTGTCAACTGCTGGAAATGGCCACCTTGATTATCACTACAAAAGGTGTGTCACCCTCCCTCCCCCGTGCTCTCCTGCTGGTAATATCTCACCTTAAGTGATCACTCTCGTTACAGTGAGTATGGTAACACCCATGGTTTCATGTTCTCTATTGTGGAAGTATAACATTGTGTAAGGGGACATGCTGGATACATTGTATATGAGAGGGCATGCCAAAACATGTTACAAAGTATCTGAGGGAGTACACGTAGGGACAGTTAGCTTTTGAATGGAGAAGCAATTAAGATAGAGCCAGCACGTCTGAGAAGCAGGCATCAGAATGGAAGGTGTGAAGGGCAATTAGTTAACTGGAAGCTGTTAAAGGAGATTGTTAAGGGTGGCAGGTAATTGAAGATACGTGACTGGTCTCAGGATCTCAAAGGGTGGTGACTAAAATCTTTTTCTTCTTTTGTCTGTAACTTCTCTGTAACTTGTTCTCCAAAAAACTGTATAAATTAAAAGACACAAGCCCCACTCGGGGGGCTCACTTCTAAATGTATTAGCAGAGCAGCTTTGCTAATAAAACAGAGTGGTCTGATACATTGTGAGTCTGAGTCAAACTTTGACACTATGTATATAAATCTCCCCACTGTATTTTCCAATGAATGCATCTGATGAATTGAGCTGTAGCTCACGAAAGCTTATGCTAAAATAAATTTGTTAGTCTCTAAGGTGCCACAAGTACTCCTTTTCTTCTTGTTCATATTGTTTGCTATGTGTTATGTAGAACAGAATACTTTATGAATTGGCAGGATGTAGAAGGTATATTCCTGATTCGTAGACATAACTAATATAACTTTTAGGATTTCAAGTGAGGCCATTGATCTAATGCTTGTTAATAGTGTTGTTCTACCTCCTTCCTGCAAAAACAAAACAACCCCCCCCCACCCTTTTTTTATCTCAAGGATAACAAACTTCGTTAAGGCTGCAAATATGATCATATTTTCTCATGTTACTATTCTATCTCCAGAAAATCATGCAAGATGGATATTAAAAAAGAATAATAGTGTTCTGTTTAATCCTTTCTTGGCAGAATTACCTGGGCTTTTTGTCCAAAAGAAATCTTAATTTCTATTTTGATGGGAAAATTAGGACTAAATGGTCAGCCCTCCTCCCCCCACCATTATTGGTCACTCGGGGGGTTAGAATTCAGAACGTAAAGATGTTCAGAAAATGTGGTGCCATAACCAGGATAGCATCTAAGTACCAGGGACAACATTGCTGCCTGGGTGGTGCATTCTGTAGGGTAGATCCTGCCATAGCATGATGTGGAGGCCCTGAAGTTATTGAGTAACCCTCTTGTCCCAGAGATTTGTTTACCCTTTTCCTTGAGGCTAGAAAGGATACATTAACTTGTTTTCATTTCTTTTTCAGGGTACATAACAAAGAGAACGCTGGAGCTGAATATATTGAAAAGTACAGAAAACTGGAGGCGCAAGAACTGGACAAATGTGACAGCGTTCACTTTGGACCAGGTGAACAGTGAATGCTCTTTGCCCACTCCTGATCCTAATGTTAAAAAAAAACAAAGAGCTTAAACTGTGTGGTCTGTTTGTGACATATTATGTCTGCATTTGTTGTATTTTGTTTAAGGATGGACTGGTATTAACAAGTGAACAGTTGACTTACGTGTATAAGTGGGTTGTGTGCAGATGCAAGTGCACAGATACAGTGCGCTTTAATAAGGTTATATATATTTAATTTAGGATTGCAATATATGCATATATTTGTGTGAGAAGGTTTTTCCATGTATACTTAAAGAGATGGTTTGTGGTAATATTTTGGGCCTAGTAAGCCCCCAATTGTAAGTCCAACTGTTGGAAAGTGGACTAAATATAAAATATTCCAATCATCTGTAACAAATGTTGATGGAAAAAGCTACAAATGGAAGATGGACTGAATTAGTCCAAACAAAAAGGCCTACTGATATAACTCGAGCACTGTGTTGAGATGTCATGCCTGGTAAACAAAAGGCGTGTGGGACTGGAAACTAATGGCCCAAAGTTGGTGGGTTGTAAATTAAGCCTAATTGGTAGATAAAATGAGAGAATGGGCTCTTGTCCCTATCACTTTTCTTTGTGGCTTTTTTTGGGGAGAGACTCAAGTAGGCTGGCTGGGAGACTGGTGGACTGGAAAGAGTGAGCTTCACCATAATGGCTGCCACTTCCACTGTGGCCTGGGACCTTGGGATTCACCATCAGACCGTTGGGCCTTCTCTAACCTGAGCCTGAGGGATGTACAGGCCAGAGAGAGGGACCCAGATGACATTGCTACCTCCACTGGCTTTGGCTAAATCCTGAACACTGCCTGGAATGTGAGACTTTGTCCACCCCCTGCCATGCTTCCCTCACCCACCGTATTTCTTCTTTTGTATCTTTTTGCCATCTCTTTTTAAATTAAAGAGTCTGGCATAGCGAGACAAGACTGTATCCTTTGCAACACTGGTGAAAGCCTCATGACCAAAGAAGCAGCTAAAGCAATCCCCTAAATAGCCCTGATACTGGTAAAAATTTGTGAGGTTTTGAAGTGGTTGATGAGACTGGGCTGTGTTTCTCTAGCAGTGAGGTTGCAAATAGGAATCAGCACCAGAGACAAAAGCTGTATTTTCTATCTTTGCTGTTCTTTGCTCTTCCCTTTTATGTGGTTTTTTTTTTTTTTTTTCCCCTAGGAAGCATGGTCTGGAGCTGTTAAAGTCCAGTTCTCTCAACTGACTTTTCTTCTTCCACTCTGCCCCCCAAAAGGACAGTTATTACCCTCTTTAATACTATCGGAAAAACTGTCCAAGGATTTTTTCCTTTTGAAAACTCTATAGCTAAAGTGAAAATGAATAAGGAATATTGTTAAAATGAAAGTCTTAATTAATACTTACATTTCAAATACTAACTGTTTTTCCTTTTTCTATATCTTTAATAAAAGTTTTTTAAAAATGTAATGGTATGCTTGCCATAGGACTAAGCATGTCGAGGTCTCTGTGCTCAAAACCTTAACCAGGACTGTTTAGAGTTGTACAATGACTGCGTCTCATTAGTACCTTTGACTTGCTTGGCTCATTTAATCAATCAAAATTAATACAATGGGGCGTCTTACAAGTTACTAATATCGAAATTAACTCTTTATTCTGTATTGTTCCAGTTACCAATCCAATTGATTGTTGTTTCTCTTGGCCTCTTTTCCTGCACTGCTGTCATCCACTTCAATTTATTTCTATGTATGTGTGTCTCCCCCTTCAAAATGCCCTTAGTAGAGGGAAATTTGACTGCACCACTTTCCCAGCAGTTCTGATAGGAGTGTGAAACTGACTAGGATTTCAAGATAGCTCAGCTTCAAACAGTTACCATGCTACTTAACCTCAGAATAAGTTAATGCAGGACAGCCCTTTTTTTGATAAAGATACAGTGTATGCCCTAGTCTTCTCATCTCTTTCAGTGACTAGGTGAGAGGGCATCAAGTTGGCCCCAGTATGTGAAGTTTCATAAAAGAAATGAGCTAAATAGTCCTTTAATTGCAGAATGCCTAGTTATGCCATTATATATTAATAGTGATTATAGACAAATATTTGTCATTTGTACACCTTTTCCCTTGCTAACAGAAGATTTCTACCTAAAGTATATTTTCTAGTGGTTTCACCAATTTATTTTTAAAAGAGATTGGTGCTTGCAATACTTTTCATGAAAGAAATAGGAAGTTTATATATTCCAGCTGAGAAATCTTTACTGATATTCTGCCTGCTAAATTTATCTTTTCCTAATATTCTTCCATTTCTCCTATTTCTGTTTTCTTGGTCTGCCCTAAAACTTCTCCTTCATGTTTATACCCTCAATATACTATAAATAGTTACATCCCTCCTTTAACTTGTCACTTACTGAAACAGCATTTATTAATTATCCCACTGAATATAAATAAAAACACAGAATAGCATATGGATGCTCTCCAGTTATTTCTCTCTTGTCTTTTCGTACTGTTCCACTTTGTCATGGTGTGGGAGCTCAGTTCATGCAGATTCCTGTGTTGCAGTCAATCTCTTCTGATCAGTGTTCTGCCCCCAGCTGTATGGTATAAATTGCGGGGAAACTAAGCAGACTGGATAGTGATGGAACTAGAAGACGGCCTGTGGCATTCTGCGACCAAGTGGCAAAAACCTAGCAAGACTTTCTGTATCACAAAACATTCAAGACATTTGAAATATATGGCTGCCACCACTTCTTCCAAATAAGCAGATTCAAGATTCCTATGGCTGGATAGTGTTAAAAAGGAAAACGGCGTCTGAGTTTGAGAAATGTGAGATTAATACCTCAGTCATAAATGTTTTTTTTTAAAGGCCAAACAAAGCACCTATCTTAAAATAAAATTTACGGATAGTAAAATGTTAACGACTGCCGATTTTAGGAGGGCTAAGACTCAGTTATAATTAACAGTTGTTTTTGTGGCACTTGTTTTACTTGATTTAGGGATATGGGAATCATCCTAGTGAATTAGACTGGTGGAGTGGTCCATCTAGTTCAGCATAGTGATCCAGAGGGAAGGTTCATGAAACCTTGCCATAGGCATTTAAGGAATAACCTCTCCAGAGCAGAAGCTTCTTCCTAACCACAATTAGTTACTGGCTGGTGTGCACCTAAAGCATGAGGGTTTATATCCCTTTCAAAGCTTGTTTTTTGTTGTTGTAATGTGGAATGTTTTTGTTATCCATATAAGTGGCTAGTCTCTTTTTTGACTCCTGCTAAGCAGTTGGGCTCAATGATAACTTGTTGCAGTTGTAGCTAACTGCATTGCATTTGTAAAGAGAGATCACTTTCTTCTTGGTTTAAATTTGCTGCTTTTCAATTTCATTGAATGTCCCTGTACCTTCATATTGCAAGAGAGGGTAGCTAGGAATGTCCAAACTATTTTTTCTGTATGGAGAGCGAAGGCTACTGAGTAAGTCCATTTACAATCTTGACCCATGCCAGACACTATATAATAGAATACAGGTCATATGGCAAGTTCAAGCAGGTTGTGAAGTACAACAGGAGGAAAATACCTTTTTGCCAGTGATAGTGAGAGCTAATGCAGAGTCAAATAGCCACTCTCTTTTGCCTCGGAGCTATATACAGCTCCACAGTGTTAAGGAAAAGTTAGCACATGTGACTCCATTTTGGTTTGGGGCCCACCATTGTCTAAAAACAAGCACATCATGCACCAGGAGGCGTGTTCCTTAGATACTGCTTTCCTGTGAAAATCCTCCTCCTTGTCTCCAGCCTGCCTTGACTCCCAGTATCTGTGTTTTTTTGGTCAGTCCCTAACTCCGGATCTCCTGGCCTTTGATGTGAGGCCTCCCATCCTGATAATAAAAGTTACTGATGCATGGCTTTAGGACCATGCTGTGTAATTAACATACTGGTTTAGCACGAGGAGTGCACCAAGCAGGGATAGATGATAGATAAGAAAAGGATTTGTTTATTGGCTAATGTTTCCGATGCACGAGGGCAACTGGCTAGCAGGAGGGCACCATGCTCGAGCGTAATAAACTTAGTGTTTTTTGGGAACTCTGCAGTTGTGGACTTTGTTTATGTGCCTCAGCCTAGATTCGAACTGTGCGTGTCCTGTCAGGTGTAATTCGCAGCATTTGTGTGCGTGTCCTGTCAGGTGTAATTCGCAACATTTGTGTGCGTGTCCTGTCAGGTGTAATTCGCAACATCAGTATTATCAATAAAAGATTCCACTCCAAAGCCCCCGCCCACGATAGGGGATACTGCTGTGAAGTCACATACAGAGGAGCACCCATAGGGACAATATTTGAAAAAAGAGGAGGAAGTTACTCATCTTGTGCAGTGATGATAGTTCTTTGAGATGTGTGTCCTTATGGGTGCTCCATGACCCGCCCTCCTCCCCTCTACTTCAGAGTTCTCAGTCAGACGCCAGACTCCTTGCTGCTTGGTACCAGGACTACAGTACTGAGCATGTCCTGGTTGCCAGAATCATTAGCGGCATTGGGACATTCACCTCCAGCTTTCTTATCTGCCCCACCCTATTCCAGTGAGGAGTCAGACAGTGACCAAGACGACAACCTCTCTCTGGCCTCACACCATGCCTTATCATTACAACAATCAGGATTTTCCCGACTACACTCACACGCCCATCTCCAACCCTCCTGCTATGGCCATCTGTGGGTGCTGCCACCCACGCTCTTTCCTTAGCACCAGTCGCTGTATTGGGACCCATGGGCAGCCTGTAGACACCATGCTTCTCGAGCATCTAGTGTCTCCTACACAGAGAGAGAGAGTGTCTACTAGGCAATCTCCTACAGTCACTGTGTCCAGAGCCCCAGAATTTCAGGAGGAAACTTTTGAGTAGCAGGTGGCCAGACTAGAAGAGGAGACTACACCACTGGCAAATATCTTTTCCTCCTCACTGGATGAGGTGGTGATGCTCTCACCACAATCACTGGCCGATGGTGTTAAGTTTTTTCAAGATTTCACTAAGAGGGTTGCTGACAGACTGCAAATTGCCCTCAAAGAGGTGAAAGACATCCACCACGAATTGCTGGACACTTTTCACACCACCTCCTCCTCTTCAAGAATTGCCCATCCAGTCAATGAGGTGCTTTTAGATCCTGCCAAGGTTATATGGCAGATACCAGCCTCTATTGTGCCAACAGGTAAAAGGGCATACGAGAAGTACTATGTGTCCCTGTCCCCACCCCCACCCCCCAAAAGAGGCAGACTTTCTTTTTATGCACCTTCAGCTTAACTGTATTTCATGGATGCTGTTAATTCACGAAGAAAGCAGCACTATGCTAAATCAACCCTTTATGACAGAGACTAGAAAAGGCTGGACTTATATGGGAGGAAAGCATATTTCTCGGCAACTCTGCAGTTCAGGTTTTCAAACTACCAAGCCTTAATGGCAAAGTATGACCATGATTTATAGAAAACTCAGCACCTTTATTGACCACTTGCCAGAAGCACAACAAGAACAATATCAAGCCATTACCTATGAGCCATCACCAGCTGATAGCAAGAACAGTGCTGCAGACTACACTGGACGCCTTGGATACAATAACCCTCTCAGTTTCGACGGTGGTGGTAATGAGGCTGGCTTCGTGATTACACCTCTCAGGGCTGCCGAAGGAAGTGCAGACAATGGTTGAGGACCTCCCTTTCGAGGGTTTCAGACTCTTTGCTGACAAGATTGATGCATCACTTCACACTTAAAAGGATTCCAGAACCACTCTGCACTCTCTAGGAATTTACGTACTAGGACAGAAAAGAAAATTTAGTTCACAACCATCTCACAGATCCTGACCACCCCGGTCACCCCCACCGGTGATACTGTGAGCCACAATGAAAAAGACATATGATGCAAAGCAGAAGCAGTCAGCCTGTCGCTCTTGAACGTCTCAGCCCCCGATCTCAAAATACCAATTCTGATGCCTTGGTTGAGGCCCCTAGCAACCACTTGCTGCAGCATACAGACCTTCCACATCCCTTCAGATGTCACCTAGCTCTCGTTCTCTGGAATTGGGAAAACATCACTTCCAACAAATGGGTCATGGATATAATTTCTAAGGGTTACTCTGTCCACTTTACCACCCTTCCCCTTGTCCCTCTTTAGGGACTTTTCTCATAAGAGAGTGTTACATCAGGAAATAGACCACCTGCTATGCCTAGGGGCCACAGAACCAGTCCCTGTTCACCTCAGAGGCAAAGGCTTTTATTCCAGATATTTTCTGATTCCCAAGAGAAAAGGAGGTGGGAGACCCATATTAGATCAAAGAGCACTAAACACCCATGTGAAGGCGCAAAGATTCAAGATTATCACACTAGCAGCAATTATTCCATCTCCAGAGAGATTGGTTTTCAGCCCTTGACCTACAGGATGCCTACTTCGACATCTCCATCCTACTGTCTCAAAGAAAATTCCTCTGATTTACCTTTGGCTTGGACCATTACCAGTACAGAATGCTTCCATTTGGCTTTTGTTCGCACCCAGAATATTCTCCAAGGTCCTCTTGTTGTAGTGGCACATCTATGAACGTTAGGTATAGTTATTTACCCATATCTGGACGATTCCTTTGAAGACACCCAATGAGCCACCCAAAGAACTATGCACATATTTGCACAACTGAGACTGCAACTCAATGCCCAGAAATCATCTTTGACTCCAGTATAGCTTTTGGAGTTTTTAGGGACCAACTCGATGTAGTGCAAGCGAGAGCGTTCCTTCCACTGCATAGATTCAACACCCTGACCAGTCTCATAGAGACTTTTCAAGCCATCCCACAAACACCAGCCAGAAATTGCCTTCAGCTTCTTGGGCACATCGCGGCGTGGACATTTGTGATATCTCATGCCTGATTACTCATGAGGTGTCTACAGACATGGCTCAGATCTGTTTACACTCTAAACAACAAGCAGCTAAATAAGCCACTGTCAATACCCTCCAGGGTCATACACATCCTGGAATGATGGAAAGACCCATCCAATGTCTGTTCAGGGATCCCCTATCAGCACTGATTCGAACAATAGATGCCTCTCTGATAGGCTGGGGAACCCACCTAAACAACTGTAAACTTCAAGACAAATGGCCCCCATGGAAACTGTTCTCCATATCGACCTTTGGGAATTAAGAGCCGTCAGAAATACCTTCGAACATTTTCTCGCATTCCTCAGGGATACTTA
Source organism: Lepidochelys olivacea (assembly GCF_965140295.1). Taxonomy (NCBI): domain Eukaryota; kingdom Metazoa; phylum Chordata; order Testudines; family Cheloniidae; genus Lepidochelys; species Lepidochelys olivacea. The sequence goes on from NC_140416.1 coordinate 109,807,112, forward strand.
CACAAAAATCTTGATGAACAACATAGCATGCATGTTTTACATAAATCACGAAGGGGGCCCCAGATCACCCTCCCTTTGCACGGAAGCACTAAAACTCTGGAATTGGTGCATCCACCACAATGTGCTCATATCAGCCACTTTACCTGGCAGGAGTATAAAAATATAACAGCAGACGGTCTCGACCGAAATTTCTCACACGACCACGAATGGAAAATGAATCCAACAGAGCTCCACAACCTATTCTGTTGATGGGGAACTCCAGCAATAAACCTGTTTGCTACTTATCAGAACAAGAAATGTCTCTGCTACTGCTCCAGAGCTGGACTGGGGAAAACAGTCTCAAGGAGATGCTTTCCTTCTTCAATGGGGTAGAGAGCTGCTGTGCGCCTTTCCTCCATTCCCTCTGATATTGAAGGTCCTATTAAAAATAAGGCAGGAAAAAGCAAAAGTTATATTTATTCCCCCCCCCCCCCAGCCAAGATAAGTGTGGTACCTATATCTGAGACAGCTAACAATGTATCCTCCTATTCCTCTTCAACCCCTTCCTCAGCTACTCTCCCAAAATGACAGACAGATCCATCACCCCAACAGAGGCACTGTGGTAGGGAAGGAACTGAGAGCAGTTTGCCTGTGCAGCATTAGATAGCCTCGAGGCAGTGCATGAGAGAGAGAGGGTGTATGTTTGGCTGAATGGACACTGCTATGTAAAATCTCCAATCGGGTGCAGATACACCTACAGTGGAGCACCCATAGGCACACACATCTTGGAGAACCATCGTTAATGAAAAAGGTGAGTAACTTCTTCTGGTAAACATTTTGTACAGAGAGAAACCTGAAGCAAATTACACAATTATATAGTTTCTGGAGTATCTTGGATTCAGGACAAACAAAAACCCATGGTGCCAGGAAAGTCAGTCATAGGATTGATCATCAGCCTTGGTCTATTAGGTACAAGGTCCCACATCTGCACAACATCACAGAAGATGAAGATGACCATAATGGAAAACAAGTGGTGTCACAGAAACAAAAATCCAATTCTTATTGAAGCCTGTTGGGAATTCTGATCTCCTGGACGGCTCCCACAACTGGTGAATGCAGAGAACTTTTTTTTTTTTTTTTAGGGATCTTCCTGATTTAGTTCAATGGACATGGGCACCAGAAAGAGAGTGCAGTGTCCACCAGCTGGAACAAAATAAGTCGAGCCTCAGAGAACTGCTCCTTCCATGGATTACAGATCTATTCTGGTTGCAGTTGTTAATGTGTCTGATAGAGTTTTCATCACAACCTTGGAAGAACATGATCAGCAGAGATCCTATAAATCCGTTTGCCTTGGAAAAACGTGGAATTTGCATTTTTACAGACCATCTTTAGTTTTTATATTTTTGAAAAAACAACATCATATATTAACTAAATTTTATAGAAAGTACCACTATCACTTATCCAATGCACGCAACTTCCCCCTCTTTGTGGTTGATTTTTTTTGAATTTTTTAAAATGTACATAGCTAACCATATTCTAATAAACTGATTCTGGCGTATAGAAGTTACTCAACAGCATATAGGGGTTTATGTTTTAATGCATTTGAAATTACACTTTAGCCTCCAGATGTGAGTAATTAAAGTTATGAAAAGATGCTGAAACTTCAAAAAATACCCCTGAAGACCGTGTCACTGAGTTTGGCAAGGACAAATTTCACGTTGATGGTAATGTGCTGTGCTGTTCTGTACTCTATGTAGCAAGACTGTAGATTGTTAGAAGGCAGACAGTTGTAGAACACATGGAAAGCACTAAACATAAACTGAATGAAAAGAAACAAAAACAAGAGGGTGAAACAACAGGGCTGTCGACAGCAATAAAGGAATAATGCACTGTGACTGGATCGTTCCAGCATTTTTGTGCATTTACACCCCCCCCATTTTCTGAAAATATAGAATACAGACATATACCAAATATTTCTAAGAAATACAAATAGCAATAATTGCAATTATATTTTATTATAATGATTGGTGGAGCTGGAAAACTAGGATCCCTGATGATCAGCACTACCCTTGAGAGAAATTCTCCTCCCATGGGCAGATCAAAGTTTCCTGTCTATGTTTACTGCCCACAGAAGTGGAGATGAACACTTATGTCATAAATATAAAGGGAAGGGTAACAACCTTCCTGTATACAGTACTATAAAATCCCTCCTGGCCAGAGGCACAATATCCTTTTACCTGTAAAGGGTTAAGAAGCTCAGGTAACCTGGCTGGCACCTGACCAAAAGGACCAATAAGGGGACAAGATACTTTCAAATCTGTGGGGGGGAAGGCTTTTGTCTGTCTGTCCTGTGTGCTTGCAGGAGAGAGATCAAGAAAGCAAGCAGTCCAATGCCATTAGAATTAGTAACTACTAGCAAGGAAATGTGTTAGTTTACTTTTGTTTTGGCTTGTGATTTTCTCTGTGCTGAGGGGAAGGTGTATTCCTGGTTTTCTTTTTTGTAACTTTAAAGTTTTTGCCCAGAGGGAAATCCTCTGTGTTTTAAATCTGATTGCCCTGTGAGATTAGCTTCCCTTCTAATTTTACAGAGGTGCTTCTTTCTTTCTAGTAAAGTTCTGTTTCTTTTAAGAGCCTGACTGATTTCTCTGTTGTCCTAAGACCCAGTGGTTTGGGTCTGTGATCACTTTGTAACCAATTGGTTAGGATATTATTCCCAAGCCTCCCCAGGAAAGGGGGTGTAAGGGCTTGGGGGGATATTTTGGGGGAATAGGAACTCCAAGTGGTCCTTTTCCTGCTTCTTTGTTAAATCAGTTGGTGGTGGCAGCGTACCCTCCAAGGGCAAAGAGTTTGTGCCTTGGGGAAGTTTTACCCTAAGCTAGTAGAAATAAGCTTAGGGGGTCTTTCATGCGGGTCCCCACATCTGTACCCTAGAGTTCAGAGTGGGGAGGGAACCCTGACAACTTGTATGGCAGAAGTAAAATTAACAAAGTGGCTCCTGCACCAAGAAATATCTTGCTCATCATGAGTCAGTTTGGGCTGGTTTGTGACTGCTTTGTATCTGGAAACAGTAAAGTGCTCTGTAACTTCCCTGTGCTTCAGGATCCAGGATATGAGGTCGTGAATGACCTCTCGCAAAGCTGGGCAAGGCCCCTGTTATGTCTTTCCACTTTTCCACTGCTCCCCAGATCAGGAATAAGAATGGCAATAATACTGTTTTATGCCTTTCTGGCTGAAGATGGCTCTCAAGCTTGTTTGACCTCACACTGGATCTTTGGATGTGTCTATTTCACAGATGAGGTCTGCTATTGCAAGACCAACCCTCCATCTGGGACCAGACAGGTTTAAAATGAATACATGACTGAAAGAAAAGTTAACAAATAAAGTTTATTCTTGTGGCTGGAGCAAAGTCCATAGTTTAAGTACCTTGTTAAATCAGTGTAACACAGCTTTAAGTTCCCCTATGAGGACTTGATTTTGGATGTAATACAATGTCCAAGTAAAAAGATCAACTCCGTAATATTATCGTCTCAGCATGATCACAAAAAAAGGTTTTGTACAAATGCCATCATTAAATGCTTTTCAGGACATCAGCCTTATTCCAGCCCTTCAAGATCATAGAGCCCAAACTTGAAACCTCATTCTGCTCCTTACAGCTCTATCCGGATTGAACCCTAGCAGAAAGTGTTATACTTCCTATCTATTATAGAGGTCTTCCCAATGTAACTCAAATAAAAAACCTCATCTGATTGGAAACTCGGAATTTTCTCTAATGAGATCTGATATTGTACTTTAATTCAGACAGGTAAACCTCACAACTGTCATAGTATTCATTCCCTAAGTAAATTCAAGAAATATTTTTCCATCAGTTAAGCATCAAAGTTAAGTCCTTAGGAGCACTGAAAATGTTTAGGCAGAGCAGTCATGTCTCCTGTATTCTGAGCTGCTGCCCACTGGCTGTTAATACAGAAGATTCACCAAATTCTGCATATTTGTTGTCCATTCTTAGCCAGTATTAACCTCTACCAAAGAAAGAAAATTTCTCCAATCGCCAGTGCCCAAGCAAAGTTGAGGAGATACTAGAGTGTACTGATAGCACCACCTTTTATTATGGTTGCCCAATACTTCACATTATAAGACTTGATTTTCAGTTGCTTATACCTTTTGCCAAACTCTAACCGTTTGAGCTGAAATTTTCAGACAGGTGTCTGCCTCAGCCTGAAGTACTTTTTATTTGTTTGTTTGTTAAATTTCAGCCAAAATATTTCAGTTTCCAAGAACGAGGCTCGGGAAATACAGTGTGTTGCCCAATTTTTTTTAAAAATCTGACAACCTCTTTTTATAAATGCTTAAGTACCCCCATGTTTTTGGAGGAGGGACTTTGTGTCACGGATGTGCCTTTGACCAGTCCCTTTAAAATCTGGACAAATTTGGTCAAGTTATAAGTCTTTGAAAAATTGCTGTTGACACATAGTCAGTAGAGACTTGCTAGAGCTTAATAATTAAAACCTCAGAAGATTTCATCCTCGCTGTCTCTCACTGCTCCTAGTGCTGACCAGGCTGCATGTGTTCCATCCACATAGACCAATTGAGCTAAAGTGGCTAAGAAGGACTTTTCCTTCAATGGCTGCTCTGAGCTGCTTTGGATCAGGGTGGGGCCAGGCACTGGAACTGAGAGCACAGAGCCTGTCTCTCTCTCGTTGTCTGTGTGCCCTCCCCTCGCCTTCTCCTCTTTCTCCCACCCCCGCTTGCACCCATGCAGCATGGAAGTGGAAGCTATCGGATTCCAAGGCAGAAGGAACTAAGAAAGATGGAAAGAGGTAGATTGGGACAAGAAATCTGGTGAGATTCGGGCTGGAGGGCGTGGGGGAGAGAAATTGTGACTGAGAATTGGGGATGGGGTGGGGACTGGGACTAGAATCTGATGAGGGAAATGGTGGGGATGGGACTAGAAGCCAATTGGCTGGGGAGTGGAAGCATTGGGATAGGATGAGCGAGACTGTCTGGAAAGGAAAATGACTAGGAACAGATGGTGTGGGAAATGGGGATTTGGGAGAGAAGAGACTAATTTGTCATGGTAATGGGGTGCTGAGGGAGAACTGGGGAGCTCTGGAAAAAGAAACTGGGACAAGGACCTGCGGGGGCTGATATTGGATAAGGAATCAGGGACAGGACACAGGAAGCCAGTTGGAATGGGAGGAAACAGATTGGATGACGAGCTGGGACTGTCTGGGGAAGGGAAGGGGAGAGACGTGGAGATGGGGATGACTGGGAGAGTGGGTATGGAGGGTGAATATGAGATTTGTTGGAGCCGAGGGCTGTGACTAGAAGCTTGAGTAGTGAAGACTGGGTAGGCAAGAAGACTGAGACAGGAGCAGGTTGGAGGCAGTGGTGTCAAAGGGATTGAGATTGGGGGAAATGAGCAGAAGTCTGTGCCCAATAGGGCAGAGGTTCTCAACCTTTTTTCTTTCTGAGGCTCCTCCAACATGCTATAAAAACTCCATGGCCCACCTGTGCCACAATCATAGGCGCCGACTCCGTGGGTGCTCTGGGACTGGAGCACCCATGGGGAAAAATTAGGTGGGTGCTGTGCACCCACTGGCAGCTCCCCACTCCGCCCCAGCTCAACTCTGCCTCCGCTCCGCCTCCTCCCCTGAGCGCGCCACTGTGTCCTTCTCCCCGCCCCCCCCCCCAGTGCTTGCCCTGCCAAACAGCTATTTCATGTGGCAAATGCTGGGGGGGGAGGAGGAACACAGCGCTCTTGGGGAAGAGGCAGGGCAGGGCTTTGGGGAGGGGTCCAGTAGGGGTGGGGAGGGTCCTGTGGCCACAATAACTAGTTTTCTGCATATAAAAGCCAGGGCTGGTGTTAGGGGGTAGCAAGCATGGCAATTGCCTGGGGCCCCATGCCACAGGGCCCCCCACAAAGCTACATTGCTCAGGCTTCAGCCCTGGGTGGTGGGGCTCAGAGACCTGAGCTTCAGCCCAATGGGGCTTCGGCTTTCTGCCCTGGGCCCCAGTGAGTCTAATGCTGGCCCTGCTTAAAGGCCCCCCTGAAACCTGCTCGAGGCCCCTTAAGGGGCCCCAGACTCCTGGTTGAGAACTACTGCACTAGGGCACACCCCCTTCCAGGGCAAGGAATGGAATCCAAGTTTCCTAATTCTCAACATTCCTCTTCTGTCAGCAATCTGTGAAACCCATTTCGCAAGCTGTCAGCTTCTTCTGGTGCTGATGCACATAGAGGATGACAACCTGCTATTAAAAAGAAAAGAAGTACTTGTGGCACGTTAGAGACTAACAAATTTATTAGAGCATAAGCTTTCGTGAGCTACAGCTCACTTCATCAGATGCATGCAGTGGAAAATATTGTGGGGAGATTTATATACACACAGAACATGAAACAATGGGTGTTGCCATACATACTGTAACGAGAGTGACAGTGACTTGTTTATACTGCTCTATGTATTGTACACTAAAATGTAATCACAACATTTATATTCCAATTGATTTATTTTATAATTATATGGTAAAGACGAGAAAGTAAGCAATTTTTCAGTAATAGTGTGCTGTCTCACTTTTTTATATGTCTGATTTTGTAAGCAAGTAGTTTAAGTGAGGTGAAACTTGTGCATACGCAAGATAAATCGTAATTCTGAAAGGGGTATGATAGTCTGGAAAGGTTGGGAACTACTGATTTAAAGGTTCCAGCCTGCTGATAAACTATGTGGATGTTATTGTGGTGCCACCTGATGGATTTTTCTATCCTTTTCAGTTTACTCTGTTAAAAATCTAGGAAATTAAATGTGCAAAGCTACAATGAAAGAACATTATTAAGTTTAGAAAGGCAAGCATTTTAAAAGTTAAATGCTCGAATGAGGGTTGCCTGTGCAATCTTAATTCTGCCCCCTTGAGAGTATGCGTTATAATGCAGTCTGTTAATTTTGTGGTCCCATGCTATCATAATGAATCATAAGGTTTCACAGGCAACCTTAATTCTGGAATTTTCCAACTGCTGAATTTATTGACTTTGGAACCTTTTTAAAACTTTTTTGTTCGTAGTTTATATATGCTCTAACTTATTCTGGATGTCCACCTTTAAAGGATAATCCTGTTTTATACCCTGGAAATACTGCCATTAAATCCTATTGTAAGGGATGTATGGACCTTAGCACAAAGAAGAATAGAGAAATTTATCAGTTTGTACCTGAAAGTTTCCTATCTTCAAATCAGAGTCTAGAAATCTGGCCCATTCCAGAGACAGTGGATCCTACAGACTGGAGAAGGGACTTTACATCCAAGATTTGGGTTTATTATCGTTATGAGATTTCCCATATTCTGCAGTAGGAGAAATTATTGTGCTTTTAATGTGTATTAAAAGTATTAGTGTATTTAATGCTCTCTGTGATTTAGGAAAGTAGACTTGAATTGTCTTGGCTATAGAAGTTACCTCAATTGGAAGGAAATTCTTTGGGTGGGTTATTCCCTGGCTGCCAATGACTGACTGGTCTGCTTCTGCAAGTAGCTAAAGTGTGTAAATTGATCTGTGGACCTTATGACTTGAAGGGAAACTTGATACATTTTCCTGTTGTGTGTAATCATTAAGAAATTTGAAATGTTATCCCTCAAGGTTAATTTGATCTTCCTGTTGCTCAATATATATGTGTAGTCTTATGGTTATTAAAGCCATTACTAGTATTGGCTCTGGCTATATTGAAGATCTGTTTGTTGAGATTGGGGTTAGCACAGTTATCTGTCAATACTGCACCTACCACTTATAACAGGGATTCTCAAACTGGGGGTCGGGACCCCTCAGGGGGTTACAAGGTTACTACATGGGGGGGTTGCGAGCTGTCCGCCTTCACCCCAAACCCCGTTTTGCCTCCAGCATTTATAATGGTGTTAAATATATTTAAAAAGTGTTTGTAATTTATAAGGGGGGTTGCACTCAGAGGCTTGCTATGTGAAAGGGGTCACCAGTACAAAAGTTTGAGAACCACTGACTTATAAGGATTCTGCCATTGTGTCTAAATTTGCAATATATTGTGCGTTTGCTATGTTAAGCCCTAGAGTGTAGAACTCATGCCATCCTTTTCCATCCCTTCCCACTCTTAAAGAGTACCATAAAGCTTCTTTTAAAAATTTGTCCTTAAAGCTACCACCACATCTATATTTATTACCTTTTCCTTTAATTCCCTTCTTTACTTTTGGAATTGGACTTTCGTGCTTGTGTCCTTTATATTTTTAACAGGGTGCTGTTATTTTGTTTTTCAGTACTGAGTGTAATAAAATTATTACATAGAAATATCTTAAATAGCTTAAAAGCAACATTATTTTAGGAACAATGGTTTAAATACACTGATGCCATAAGCATTTCCCTAACAGCTTGAGACTTCTTCCAGTGTTGGTCAAATCATGCAGAGCTACTGACGTCTCAGTAGTGACATCTTTGAATGTGCCAGAAGGCAGCCAGTTATCCTTTGCATCATGTTGTTGTGACAGAATGCTACATATGAGTTTTCCTGGGGAATATATTTAGAATCCTGTCCAAAAAGTCTTTTAGAAAAGGACAATGTTAATATTCTTTAAGGACTCTTGTTTTGATACTAACTTCTGTCTTGTCCATATTTTGTTGATGCCAGCTGAACGAGTACATAGCAATTATCTGGACCTATTGATCTCATGTATTATGTAGAGTCTAGGCTTCTCTGTATCCTTTCCACATTATGGGAAGGATTGTTTGTGGAGAGTTCCTATTGACAGTCGAAACTATTCTAGAAGTGCCTAACAAAAACTCTCAGTGCTGCTTCTTGTATAATTGTCTTGTTTAGCTCTGAATTCTGATATGTTCGATGTTACCAGTATAATAATAGATACGTTACAAATGCATAGAAAGAGATTTATTTATAATCTCTTCTATAATAAAACATCTATAATATCAGAGTTTATAATCTAATCTGTGTTCTGTGAAAACATTCATAGTCATTATTCCTCAGAAAAGCAACGAAACTGGGAAAGTTATTCTTTGCCTGTTCATATAAGTGAATTTTATGACTTAGAGCAGTGGTCCCCAACCTTTCTTCTGGGAATAGCATATTGCTATTCCCAGAAGACTGTGGCGGGCGCCAGACACCCCACCGCAGAAATGCCTCTGCCAAAAAGTGGCAACAGGCGGAAGCATCCGCTGCCGAAATGTCGCTGAGAAACGGCAATGCTTTGGGTGCAGTGCGTTGGGAACCCCTGACTTAGAGTGAAATCCTGACCCTTCTGAAGTCAATGGGAGCTCTACCCTTGACTTCAGTAAGGCTGGGTTTTCACCCATAATATCTAATTGCACTTCCATAAAAGTATTTACCTACAGAGCAGGTGTTCTTGGGTTTTTTCCACCTGTTCTGAAGCTAGCATTTACTCTGTCTTTTACTCTACATGTGCCTTGGTGACGTGCGCATCAAAAGATTTTATGTTCTTCCATATTTCCCCATAGTAACTGTGCACATAAATGGATTTGGAAATTCTCTTAGCTAGGTGTTCCGGCCATGAGACTGTAGAATTTACTTAAGAGAAAAGTTAATGATCAGATGTTAGATGAAGAAGACAGTGTTTAATATCAGAGTTTCATATCCAAATATGACTTTAGCTTGTAGTTCAGGGAAAAGGATTTCATTGAGAGGATGGGTGGATGAAAGGAAACAAATGATGCAAGAGTGTAATTGAGGGTCTTTCCATTTATCCAGCTGTTGGGAAGAGCTGGATAAATTGGTAGTTGCTCTGAAGACCTGGATATGATTCCTAGGAACTGGGATGGAAGTAATAATAGTTGTGAGGACTGTGCAGGATCTTTGGTTCTCTGGGGTAAAGAGGAAAGAAAAAAAGGTTTATGCAGAGAGTAGTTTCAATAGCATGTAAGATTGGAGAGTAGTGTGTGAGCATGATACTAGTGCATAGAAACAATGAGGTAAGCAAATGCTTTCTAGAATAACTACCAAAGAACCCCAACAGTTGCATATATGGAGAAAAGATCCCTTCAGTTTGTTAGAAGAATTACCTAATACATTTCTGAGTATTAATAAGCAAGTACATGACCTAAACATTGATTTTGTACATCTGGTGGAATTCTGTGCCAAAAAATTAAAAATTCTCCACACAATATTTGAAAATTCTGCATATTTTATTTGTGAAAATAACACAATGTAATCATTCCAGTTTCAATTATTTTGGTAATTTTATTTCAAAATATCTGTCAGCAAGTATGTCTATAACAATACACACCAAAAAAAAATTCTGGTAATTTTTTTTTTTTAAACAAAGGGATTCCTTACTAGGCATATTAATGCAGAACATTGAGTAATTCATTTAAATTTAAATACAGAACTGTATTTCCTGTCAGAAGTAGTGCAAAGGCTTGGGGGAGTCGGTGGTAATGGAGGAGCTGAGGGAGGGGAAGGAGTGAACCTGGAGGGTGTTGGGCGTGGGTGGGAGAAGATTGTTTTTTTGGGGGGGTAGGTGGGACTGTTTAGGGGTTGGGAAGCCTCCCCAATGCAGACCCTGGCTGACCCCAACCCCTCCTATTCAGTCAGGCACATCTGCCCCTGTCTCCGCCCTCCCCATCCCCATGGGTCTCTGCAGCCTCCCTCCCCCATACACAGGCTGAACGTTGTCACCCCATTAGTTTCTGAGCCCATGCCCCAGTCTGTCGCCCCCCACTAGCCATTCTGAGCTCCAGTCTGTGACCCACCAGCCACCCTGTGTCCTTCGCTCTGTCCAAACCTGGCTTCACAGGCAGGGTGCTGTGATGAACTTCTACTCCTGGGGGAATTCTGCAGCACTGGGCAGAGAATCCCCCCGGCCCTCTGAAAATACGTTCTGCCCCAGAACTTCAGTACTGCTTGGGCAAAATGTATGTTATGCTTGAAAATACAGAATTAGGCGGGACAGAAGAATTCTGCACATCCGCAGATGTGAAGAATTCCCCCCAGGAGTAATGTAGGGTCCTTTGAAGAGTGTGCTTTTCAGATACAGTGAATGTATTCACTAGCTCACGTTTCTGTTGTTGTAACTACAGGAACTTGACTTTGATCCTTTCTTTCTTTCCAGCTACTCCAACACCAGTTCCATGTGAATCCCATGATGTGACTTGTATACCAGTAACTAATTATAAATACCCTGATTTGCCTATAACCAGATGTAAGGAAGAGGTAAACTATAGTTATTGAATTAATTGAACTTCTGCTGTTAATGGACTAAAACTGCAAATCTACACTGATGGTATATTCAGAAGGAAAATTTTGCTATTAAATTCATCCCAGATTAAATGTATGATTTCATTGAAAGGCTCTGTTTGTGGTACAAGGCCAATTTTTGCTATACTTTTTCATAATCGAAACATTTCAGTTACTGTTTCTAACTAGACATTATTCACATGTATATATGTGCACATCACAGTTTGTTACTTTAAATGAGTTTTTAGAAAAATCTTGGAAGAAAATAGGGAAACTGTTAAATACTATTTGAAATTCTATACTGAAATATGTTATGGTCTTATGAGCATTCTTTAAAAAATTTAATTTCAGATAGTTTCTTTGATAGAAAGCAGTTCAGTTGTAATTGTACATGGAGCAACTGGTAGTGGTAAAAGTACGCAACTTCCACAGTATATTTTGGATTACTACACTCAGCGCTCTACCTACTGCAACATTGTTGTTACCCAGCCTCGAAAAATTGGTGCCAGCAGCATTGCAAGATGGATTAGCAGGGAGCGATCCTGGGCATTAGGTGGATTTGTAGGCTATCAGGTATGCTAATGTTTCAAACTGTATAAAGTGCATGATTTGGAAATTCGGGGGGGAGGGATTCTTTTTCTGACTTCCTTTAGCATGTTGGTTATACCATAAGTAACCCAGGAGCAGTGTAAATGGCTTTTAAAGCAGAACTATGGCAGAACTGGAGGTTCTTAGCTAGAGTTGGTTATTAAAATCAAAACAATTTTCACTTTTTTTAAAGTTGCACAATTTAAATTATCAACCAGCAAATGCAAAAGTTAGACTCCAACAGACATTTAAAATTGTCCACATTGTGTAGTTATTACATTTTATGGCATAAATTTTGCAACATAAATAGTTTGATAACTATTGTTCAGGTACTCCCTAGCTGTGATTTCTTGTCATGATCCAAATCTGATGAGTTTTTGCTATCACCTGTCACAATTTTTTGGGGCCATGGCAAGAAACTGTGGCTTGTGGATATGGATGGGGGAGGGAGGGTGCCACCTGGTACATGATGAGTTAGTGCTTCTTCCCTTCCCCGTGCACTTGCTGCTCTAGTGAAGAGCTGGCAAAGCCCTGCAAACAGCAGGGCTGTGGGACCAAGATAGCGGCACCTCACCACCTTGAAGTGGTGTTTCTCTGGGGCAGAGCATGGCTCAGGAAGGAGTAAGAAGTGTGAGAGAGGCAGGAAGATGAAGCAAAGGGTTTTTTTCCCCTCCTTCTTTCCTTTCCCATTGCTTGTTCTTTCTGTGTCTCAGCAGCTGTTCTGTTTCCATGATTATTTTTTTGGTTTCGCTCGGTACCTCAAGAAAATATGGAAACCATGTGGCCTTCCTCTAAGTATTTCTTCATTTAATCCTATTTTTCTTGAGAAATAGCGTTTTCTTTCCTCTTTGTAAAATAAAGGTTCTGTCCTTGCTGTCTCCTTTTTATCTACAACTCGCTCTGCAATCCCTTTTCCTATTAATCCTCTGACCACAGTCTTGTAATCCTCTTTAAAAGGGAATATTTTAGATCAGAGGCTCTGGCCTGAAGAAGTTGGGTGCCACAGTGAAGAGCACTACTAAAAACCTGAGAGTAGATGCTGAGCACGTTGTTGATGCTTAACAAATAACAAACTAGCTTTTGTCTCCTAACCCCATCCTCCATTTTTTCTGCTTCAGCACCCTGGTTTTAGACTCACTCGGTTCTTTTGGAAACTCACCTCCTATTGCAAAGTCTTGGCTTTCATAGCTCTTTTTCTTCTGTACTTATGAATCTTTCACTGGGTGTGTCCTTTTCCTGTTGTTCTGTAACTTTATTCAGTGGGATCTATATTTGGTCTTTCTGTTCCTTTGAACTCTTTAGGTAACGTCATCCATCTGCTTGGCTTTACCCTGTTTGTGTTAATAACTTTAGACCTACCTTTTCCTGTCTGTCCAAACTTGCAACTGATTGTCTCAAACATCTCTTTGTGGATGTCTTGGTACCAACAACTTCTCAACCTGTCATAAGTTTAACTTCTTTTTCCTCCTAAATCCACCCTTCCCCATACTTTCTCAATTATTGGAGCAGCTCCGTCATCCATTCTGCTCCACTTGGTTACAACCTTGGTGTCACTGTCAACTCCTTCCCCACTCAAATATTGTCACTAAATCCTATGATTTCTTACCCCCTACAATCTCCAAAATGTCCATTCTCACTTATAGAAGTTTGATGTTCTAACAGCAGTTTGAGAGCAGAAAATTCTGGGCCTGTGAGGTTGGGCATGGAAAGGCAGAGCTGACAGGAAAGAGCAGAGCTTCATTAGATTTTGCTTTGTGAAAGTTTTCAAGCATGTACTGTGCTCATTTTCAGTCTACATTTCTCTCTCCCCACCAATCATGCAAAAGTGCTGTAGTCCTCACTGAAGATTGTCCATGTAAAGTTTTGGATTTAAGCTGATTTTGCTGTAGCCTTTGTCAGAAAATGTGGGTAGATTCTCCGGTCAGAAGGGACCACGGTGATCCTCTAGTCTGACCTCATATATGCAAGCTTTATACCTTCCTCAGAATAATTCCTAGAGCATATCTTTTAGAAAAACATACATTAGGAGTCTTTACAGTGGAAAAAGAAAAGGAGTACTTGTGGCACCTTAGAGACTAACCAATTTATTTGAGCATGAGCTTTCGTGAGCTACAGCTCATGCTCAAATAAATTGGTTTGTCTCTAAGGTGCCACAAGTACTCCTTTTCTTTTTGCGAATACAGACTACCACGGCTGTTACTCTGAAACCTAAAGTGGAAAAGTTTGTTTTCACATAACTGCAAAAAAACTGAAGTAATTTTGCTCGATTTTTAGAAAGAAATAAAGAGAAACACACCTTCAGGCAGGGAGCAAGTATGGGAAACTTCCACTCCCAAAAGTGGAAATTCTAAATATTTATGTAAAACTGATCTTATAATTGAAAACTGTTTTATAACTTGAAGAAAAGCGGACGCCGTTTCCTCCCAGTTATAATTTGGTAGAACCAAATACAACATTCCAGTTTTTTATTTTTAGATGGGATCCTTTACCTACTGTGCTGATTGCAGAGTAGCAGCCGTGTTAGTCTGTATCCGCAAAAAGAAAAGGAGGACTTGTGGCACCTTAGAGACTAACATTGATTTGAGCATAAGAAGTGAGCTGTAGCTCACGAAAGCTTATGCTCAAATCAATTTGTTAGTCTCTAAGGTGCCACAAGTCCTCCTTTTCTTTCTACTATGCTGAGACTCTGAACTAAAAATTATAGAATTGCTAGTTGGTTCACTATGGGAGGAAAAGGCTTAAAGGTATAAAATGGTTGCATGTGTCCTATTGTCTTCAGGATATTTTTCATGTATATTTTTTACTAGGATTTGTGTGGGCTGAGCACAACCCAAAGAAATAGAAAATAAGAAGCATGATTTTGCACTGGAAAATTGTAGTTGAGGCCTGTTAGCACCCAAAATAGTTAAGGTTACAAAACTTTTTAAATGATTAAAAACCCTCCTTTTAACCTAAATGTCCAGAACTTTCATCTCTTTGGGATTACCCAACCCCTGTTTGGTCTCTTCCTGAAGATGGTGTCCTCCTCACTCCCTGCCTGGTTCATTTTTTGTTTAGTTTTGCGCAGAACACCTTTGGCCATTTTGAACGAAGATGAGAGCAGCAAAATTTTTTTCTCCCACTTTAAATATCTCCTAAATAACAGTTTTTCAGGTTGGGGCTACAGCAAGAACAGCTGACGTTTCAAACTACCCTCAAATGGCCTTGGTTACATACATTTATGTTTGTGGTTCTGAGATTTGCCAAGGAGATTCTGTTCCATTCCACCTTCATTAATTGGTTGTGGGCTCTAAAGTTATGATGTATGGGAAAGACACGTCATTAATTGCTTTCCCAAGTTTAAATGGGCCCTCATAACTGATTTATACTGCATTTCAATCTGCGGTGCTTCAGATATACCTATTCATGGGAAGCATCTCACATCTGTGCTTTTTACTTAGAATTTTGAACTGTCCAATAGCATGTCATGTATGAAACATATTTGGAGTAATGAAATATTTTCCCCCATGTTTTAGGTTGGGCTAGAGAAAGTTGCAACAAAGGACACAAGATTAATTTACGTGACAACTGGAGTGCTCCTTCAGAAAATAGTTGGTGCCAAAAGCCTTGCAGAGTTTACACACATCTTCATAGATGAAGTAAGTTGAAGATAAAATTAACCTCAATTTGAAGGAAAAGCTCATGCTGCTTTTATCATTATTACTCTGATTTAAATAATTAAATTAAGTTGTGAAGAACCCTTTGACACATTTATGAAGAACCTTATATGATTGTTCTGGGAGTATCATGGCTAAGTTCTAGAATTTCTGACTTGATTCAGGTCCAGAGTGATCCTCTGCATAGGGAAGTTAAAGGCTTGAGGAAATGTTTTGAACTGAAATGTTTCTGAGGTGGCATCTAACTCTTCAGACTTCAGTCATTTGAAGAGATGTGGGAAATCTACTAGGAGAATTTCTGCTGAGGGGCTCTTTGCTAGCCAGGCATCTGTTTGCTGATGTGGAGGGGATTATCTTGTGATTGTCGTTGCCTTACACAAGGATCCGTGGTCTTCAAAGACCTCAGTACAGCACTAAAGGATGTATTGGAGAAAAAAATATGGCCCTCCTACGGCCAGGAGTACGAGCAAGAAAGAACCGTTAGACTTGCTTTGTAGTTCTCTGCATTTTATTAGATCTGGTAAAACAAGGTACCCTTTTTGTTCCTGGTTTATTCACTGATAAGAGTTTTCTCTATTGCTGTCCTGAAACAGTTTGAATAGATGCTTCCAGTCTACTCTCTCAAGAATGCCATTCATTATTTTGGGTACTTTTTGTAATGTCCCTTTTTATCCTCCTCTATTCTAAGGTAAACAGACCTGAACACTTTTATACAGCCAAATGCAAGTTCCTGTGTCTAGAAACAAATAATGTAGGTCACATTTACAAGGTACAAGACTGATACTTTTGTTTGCTTTGCAGTGACACTGAAAATGACTTCGGGTCATTGTACATAATAGATTGAACAGGAACAGTCGGAGTGCGATGTTGTAGCCAAGAGGGTGAATATGATTCTTGAGTGTATAGGCAGGGGAATGTCAAGTAGGAATAGGGAGATGGTTTTAACTTATGTATAAAACATAAGCAAGACTATTACTGGAATAATATCCAATGTTGATGTCCAGTTTTCAAAAAGGATGTTGTAAAAATGGAAAGCATTCAGAAAGGAATGATTTGAGGTCTGGAAAAAATGCCATTATAGTTAGAGACTTAAGGTGCATCCAGGAGAAGGTGTGATGGGGCCCTCATGCCTGGAGTGCCTCTTACTGGTCCAGTGCAGCTCTGCAATTACACATCAGCCTCAATTTCACTTAGTGAAAAGTCCAGTGAAGCTTATGTATGTTGAATAGAGCCCCTTCAGGGTTCTGGTTTTCTTAAACCAAAGGCAGAACATTATACAAATAGACCTACATTCCAGCATCTTTAGCTGGAGGGAGAAGGGACTAACTTAACCTTAGTCCATCTACTCCACCTATGTCCAAGTCCCTTACCAATAGTGCCTTCTTGACCTGGTACCCTTTTCAGGAGTCAGGGCCTGTTGTCGTTAGCTCAAGAAGGGTCTCTCCACTTGGGTCAAGGTCCCCACAGGAGTCAAATTGTGACAACCCTTCCTCAGAACGGTATATAATTCCTCTCATCGGGGGCTTGTGCTGTTACTTGATGAAGTCCTTCCAGGTTTTGCTGAGATTTGGCATTCATAGTTCCTCCCTTTCTGAGCCTCTCCCACCTAGGAGTATTCTTCTTTTGTTTCCTTTCCCAGTGAGCTTCCTCATCAGCTTCCCCAAGGATCCCTCCACTTGCAGAGTTTCTCTTCCTGCATTTTGGAGACAGGACTTCTCCCCAGGAGCCTCTGTTCTCTCGCCAGACCCCTTTGGGGGTGGGGGTAGCTTTGTTTTATCATGCATGGGTGCTCCCTGCCTCCCAGTTACTCAGTGAGTTACTCAGTGACTTAACTAGTCCCAGGTGAACCTGTGTTGCCTCTTTCCCCCTTGTGGAGCCTGTCATTGGTAGGCAGAGCCCCTGACACCTTCAGAGGACCATGTACATGACTAGATCACAGTGTGCAAGTACCTATGTGGGAAAGATTTCTGATAATAGATGGCTCTTTAATCTAGCAGAAAAAGGCATAATGAGATCCTGTGGTTGGAAGCTGAAGCTTGATAAACTGAGACGAGAAATAAGGTGCCTTTTTTTTAACAGAGTAATTAACTTTTGGAAAAGTTTGCCTAGGAATATGGTAAATTTTTCATCAGTCAAAGTCTTTAAATCAAGACTGGATATCTTTTGTAATATACATGCTATAGTACAAACTGAAGTTAATGAGTTTGATGCAGAAATATTTGGTTAGGTTCTATGTCCTCTGTTATGTGGGTGATCAGACTAATGTATAAACGGTCCCTTCTGACTTCAAAATTTATTAATCTCTTCAGTCTCTCTTCAGATGAGTCCTGTCTATGCCCCTCATCTTCTAGCTACTTATTTGAGTCTCCACTTTTAGTTCTACTGCATCCTTTGAGGTAGGATGACCAGAACAGAACACAGGATTCTCGGTGAGGGTGTACCACTGATTATATAATGGCAATTTTAATATCATTTTTCTATCCCATTCCTTATGCATCCTAAAATTTTGCTTGTTTTGTCTTTGCTGCTGTACTTTGAGGAACTGTCAGTAGTCTTTATTGAACTGTCAGTAGTGATGCCCAGATCTCTTTCCTCAGTTTATACAGTACTCTTTATATGTACTCTACCTCCAAGGGTAGTCTGATGCCAGCCCTTTTTGACTGTAATAATGCAGGTATTACTGTTTGACCTAGTGGCTAATGCTGATTATTAGCTATCTACGTTTATGCCTCAAAGTTAATTGTTTATAAAAATCTTTAACAGGAATTTTCAGATTGTCAAAACTGCTGTGCTGTGTTATAAGGCATGTTAACTTTGGTGATTTACAGGTGCTTAAAAAGACACACTTTCTGCCACGGAAATCTTAGTCTAAATTAGAAAAATGTAGAATGTGACATTAACCAGTAAAAGAGGTTAGGAAAAGGAGGAATGGGGGTTAAAACAAATATACCTGAGTTACATTATGTATTATTTCTTTTTCTAGGTACACGAACGTACTGAAGAAATGGATTTTCTGCTATTGGTAGTCCGTAAACTATTGCGTACAAATTCACGATTTGTGAAGGCAAGTTTGAATTGCTTTCCACTCTTCTTTTCTAGAATAACATTCTCAAGATCAGCTTTACTCGTTTGCATTCTGCACTGAGTATAGTTTTTGAACAGCTGATATGAAAATAGTGACTCACTTTGTTAAAATATTATAGAGTACCTCAGTCCTAGTAAATAAGTAGGCTAATGGGCATTCTTCTTTGACCAGTATAATGTATTCTGAGATTTTTTTCTTAATGTTAGGATGAATTAATTTCTAAAACGTGCTTAGGGCTACAGAAAATATAAGATGAATATTTGACTGGAATGAAATATTGGATGTTGAGGGCAGTGCTTCCGCTTGGATAAATGTGATATTTTTAGACACACATGCATTTGTTATGCATATTTTCTTTAACGGAGCAAAATTCTTGAAGAAAATAGCAGAACTACAAATACTATATTACCGTATATGTACAAATCTGCTAATACAACATTATGGTTGAAATTTTCTGTGCACATACTAAGAAATAAATTTTAGTTTTCTCCTTTGTGCAAATGCAGTGTGTAAAGTCTTAGTGTGGAAATGTTCAACCAGGTCTCTGCTGTTTAAGTCTTACTTAAATTGCACGGTGGGCTGAGGTAATGAGACAGATCATAGGGTAATTTTGCCAGCCTAAAACATGTAAGTGCAGCTCACTGTTTGTTCTAGAAAATTTGGGTCCATGGTTGATGTATCAATGCTCCTAATGATTTTACAACTCTGGCTCTATAGCTCCTGTGGTATGGTATGCCACTTAAGTAGTGTGGAGCTGCAGAGGCACTATAGTCGGAGAACATTTGTTACTAGTAAGTAACAATCATATCTGTGTATGGTCTGGTCTTTATAAACGAAGAGATTTAATATCTAGAAGGGAAATAAAGATTAATTCTGAGTTATTATACTGGGAGGAGTTACAAACACCTAGTAGAACAGAGAAATATTGCGAAGGGGCCCTGGGAGATTAGAATTATAGGCTGAAAGTAACAATGAGACTCAGTTTGGAAAAATGCAAATTAAGACAGTTGGGAAAAATAATATAGGATAAGTTCAGCGAGAGTAGATGTCTCAAAAGTTCAAATGGTGAAGTAGGAATAATACAGGATGGCAAATCATGAGTTTGAAATGAGAGTTGGAAACAAAATCAGCTCAGTTTTGAGCTGCAGAGGCATCATGTCACAAAGCAGGAGATATAGTTACTCTGTATAGCTTTGGGAGACAGAAATTGCAATACTGCACTCACCATCAGCATTATGCTAAAAGAAGGATATTGTCAAATTGAAAGGAGGTTGGGGAATTGCAGCAAACGTGTGTGTGTGTGTGAGAGAGAGAGAGAGAATATAGCTTGACTAAGCAACTAGTGGGGATGTGGGGAAACTAGTCTATGGCAGTGGTATACAGCCTTTGATCCAGGGTCATTTATGCCCTTCAGGGCAACTATTAAAAAGTTTGATCATGAAATAAAAATATACTCCTTGAGATGCACTCTGTGGGTTTTAAACAGAAGTGTATAAATCAACCTTGAGGCTAGAGAGCACCAGCTCCTCAACTGGCTGCCACTGCATTGCAACCCCAGAAAAATTTGTGATATGAGCTGGCAGCTCGCTGAGCAGCTGCCGTACCATTCCTGCTTCAGAGCTCCCAGGCTGGCCGCCTACTGCATCACAGTGGGAGGGGAATAGTTCTGTTACTCTGTTTCTGTTCTGGGCTACAGGAGCCCTCATAGTGAACTTGACTGATCCTGGCCAAGTGTAGGGGAGTATCTAGCAAAAGATGACTTCCATCCACTATAGTTGCTCAGGGCATCCCAGGAGAGGGAGGAAAAAGAGAAGCTGAGAACTAACAGCCATTTGCAGTTCCCTGATTCTCTGAGCTCACAGGTTGTTCCAACCTGAGCTAGCAAACTCATGCCATCTGTATGCCAGCTAAGGATAGCTACAGGAATGTGCATTCCAGTCACTCGTTTGGCTTACCCTCAATAAGCTTTGTCCTTCACGGGGAGGAATGGATCTCAGCTGATTATGCTGGCTGTATGCCTGTTGATGACTTCCATGCCAGGGAAATTGCCAGCAGGTGACTTGTGGGTGACTTCTGCATCTTTTGTGCTGCTAAGCAGAACAGGATAGAACATCTGACCCTAAGTATTGATTCCATGGCCTCTTGTCGTCTTGAAATACGTTCAAGCCTTAGTGTATGTCTTCACTAGCAATGTTAAAGCCCTGCTGCGACAGCACTTTAACATGGCTGTGTAGTTGCAGCGTAAGCACTGGGAGAAAGCTCTCCCAGCACCATAAGAACAAACAAACAAAAAACTCCACCCTCATGAGGGGAGTAGCTCCCAGCTAGTACCTTGTCTACCCTGCCACTTTACAGCACTGAAACTTGCACTGCTCAGGGAGGTGTTTTTGCACACCCCTGAGCAAGAAAGTTGCAGCACTTAAAGTGGCAGTGTAGACAAGGTTAGGCAGAAACAGTCCACAAATATTCTGAAGGGTGCAAAAACCAAGAGGAGAGGAATTTAGTGTGATACCAGTAAGGAGTAGAAATTGAGAGGAAACTTAGGCCTTCACTTAAAAAGTTGATCAAGCTGTGGTGCTCAGGGATGTGAAAAATCTACACCTCTGTGTGACATATTATGCCAGCATAATCCCCGCCACTGTTGTTCAGGAAGGCAAAGTTTCTACAGGGACAGAAAACCCCGTGCCATTGCTGTTGTTTGCGCCTATGCTATGGAGTTACAGTGTCATAGCTATGCCAGTGTAGCACCCATAGTGTAGAACTTGGCCTTAAAATGATCTAGATATTTTAAAAAATATGTAAGGCAGATGTTAAACTAGGGTATAATTTTCCAAAGAGAGTGATAAGTCCCATCACTTGAGATGCTTAAAACTAGATATTGGTAAATGAATCATAGGGAGTAGTCTTGCCCTTCTGGGGCGGAAGTCTAGGTGACTTGTGTCCCTTGCATTTAAATTTCCCTTTGAATTCACAAAATATCTGCTATAAGCTTTTCTTCTGTTAAGAATTGTGTAGGAATCATAAGCTAAAGAAGAATTAAATATTCAGTTAGGTTTTCATTCATAGCAACAACTTTGTTTACTCTTTTGAATCTTAGTGTGACGTGATGTGGATTACTGCTAATATTTAACTAAATTATACAAATTCCTTTTAACAGGTAATCTTGATGTCTGCTACAATCAACTGTAAAGAATTTGCTGACTACTTTGTGGTTCCAATTCGTAACAAACTGAATCCAGCCTACGTGTTCGAGGTGGAAGGCAAGCCCTATGCCATTGAAGAATACTATCTTAATGATTTGAGGCACATTAGTCACATCAGGGTACAGTGAACAATATTCTGTTTCCTTTGGTGTAACAAGATACCATTTGGGATGGGCTCTTCAAAAATAGGATGCCTTTACGTTCTAGATAAATTATTAAACTGGTTCTGAAAGTCTAGATACTAATTACAGTATTGCGGTGTTACAGGAATCTATACATTCTACCCAGCAACAGACTTTGCCAGTGAATTAATGCCTCCACCATTCAGGAAGCAGAATGAGAAGACCTGTGAATTAGCATGTAACCCCCTCTCCACCCACTTTTTGTTCTTTGCTTCCTGCATTCTGGGTGCATGCAATAGTGGGTACCTCAGTCCTTACGCTCCTCTAAATCTGCCGCCTTCTTCCCCTTACAGCACAAAAAAGGTGAAGGTTTTTGTTCAGCAGCGCACTTTTTCTCTAGAGGGTCTCCCTCAGTCTTATGTTATGCTCTGCCTCTGTAGTTACTATGGGTCTGAGCTTCACCACCACCCCTCCAGTCTGGTTTGCATCATAATGAAGGCACCTTTCATTTTTAGGAACATGTACCCACATTTCTCATAGCCTCAGCATCGTTGTGCTGGAGTCTTAGATGATTCTTTTGGACTTGCAGTCCCAGTAAACACTGCTATTCCACGCATCCTAGTCTGGTGTGACAACCAGACTGGGTAATTTGCATTCCCCAGTTTCCTGCCTCCCTCATCACTCCCACCTGCATCTATTTATCTTAGTTCATACTGCACCCATCAACTTAGTACCCAAACTCCTTCCACCTAAAATCAATAGCAATGGTGCAATTCCTAGTGGGGTTTCTGTAGTTTGTGTCTCCTATTTTGGGGGGTAAAAACTCTGGGCTTTTTTGGTTGGTTGATTTGTTTGTTAAAGGGTTTTTTTGGTGGGGTGGGAGAGAGAACATTTAGGTAGTTAGGGGTGTCAATTTGAGAGGGAACCTCTCTATTCCTTCCTTCCCCAGTTTGATTTCTTTAGGCAAGGAAAACTCTACAGGACTTTGGGCCTTCACTTCCATGTTTTCTAGTAAATGTGTCAGCATTTGAGATCTACAAAAGCTGACTGATTCATCTCCAGCAAGAAGGCCCAACCAACCAACCAGCTTCTGGAAGCAAGTTGATCCCAGATTTTTGAAAGAAGCTTTCAGAAACAATTTCGGCTTGTTTGGCGGGTGGCCCCATCACTCCTGGTTCTATGACCTCTGGAGCATCACCTTATACCGTGCTTTACTGCTGTCACAAAGTCTGGTTGTTTTCTGTAACCCAGAATTCTTGGGCTTGACTGCCTGATGTTCTGCAGAGATGGAATTTTAACTTAAGCTTCTTAGGAAGTTGCTAGGTGCCCAACCTGGAGTCAAACATACAATCAGTTTCAACTGAATACTCATTGATTAAGGCAACTTCACCTTCTGGGTGCTATAGAGAAGGAGATGAACAGTCATTCTCTCCTCCAGAATCACCTCAAGCTTGAAGTTGGGACTCAAGGTGAACTACCTGCAATGTATAAGAACATAGGAATTGCTGTATTTGGTCAGACCTGAGATTCATCTGGTCCAGTATCTTGTCTGACAGTGGCCAGTACCAGGTGCTTTAGAGGAAAATGTAAGAACCCCACTGTAGGCAGATTTTTGGTAATTCCCCCACCTCCCCCACTTCCTTCCATATTAGTGTCTCATCCTAACCTCTGATAGGTAGAGATGGGTTTAAACCTTGAAGATTGAGGTTTAATATCCCTTACAAAATATTTGTTGTTACTAACTGTGATAACTCTGGGTTTTCTTGATATCCATATAAATTTCCAATCCTCCTTTGAATGTTGCTAAATTGTTGGCCTCAGTGACTTCCTGTGGCAATGAATTGCAGAATCCAATGGCACATTGCGTGAAAAATTATTTCGTTTTATCAGTCTTGTGCTCTCCATGACATCACCAGCCTGTTAGCCACTCAAGCACTCTCTTCTGAGGTATGCCAGCCTTACTTTGCTTTGCAGATTAACAGTAGGTGCACCCTAGTCTCCAAGTATCTCTGAAGCATTCAGCCCCTTATCCACTGAACACAATCAGTGTCCATGCCAGATTGTATGACTGAACTCATGATCAGCACCTTGCTTAATGTCTCAGCATTTAGATATATTTATAGTGAAAACAAGAATAAGTTTATCATCAGAGATTCAAGGTTCAAGTGATTAGTGAGTAAAAATATTGGAAACCAATGGTTACATATAAAATAAAGTCATAACAGTCATGCTTTCTAGAGACTAAACTTAAATAAGTTTCTCACCCCCTAAGTCCTCTGGAGTGTTTCAATCAAGGTTGGCTGAGATCCCATTTTCATGAATGTGAGCACTCTGCTCATTTATTTCTAAGTGTGGGATAAGAGGGTGTCTTCTTTGCCTTCTACTTATATGTCCAAAGCTCACTGTTTCTACTTAGAAATTATAACTACCCATCCTTGTTTTTCCTGTGTGCTGGTTCCCTGTTGACTTAACATCTTTTTGATATCTTTGTGTGTAAATGGGCGTCCGTTGTGTTAGCTTCTGACAGAAAACCTATTTTTCATCTCTGCTGATGACTCACGCCTTGATGCAAACTCTTAAGAACAAATTTTCAGTATGAGTCCATAAAGCCTCACATGCTATCCGTACATAACCTCTCACAATATCAATGGCCATTGTGACCCCAGCTTTCGTTTCAGACCTCACATGACATTCTTCGATGAACCAGAATATACCTATCGGAATGAGCGATTTCAGAAACCCCCTTGCCAGCTGGTATTAAGGGGTTCTCAAATCATAGTTCTTGAGTTTGAGAGGGGGAGAGAGAGAACAGACGCTCTCAGTGTACCTTCTCTCCTTTTATCATGTTCTCTCTTATTAGTCTCCTTTGTAAGGTAAGAACTCTCTAGATTTTGAATCTCTCAGTGAGTTTTCCCTTGCGCTTGGTCATTCTCGTTGTTCTGTTCTGATCGCCCTTCCCCAAACCCCGCTGTAATTCTGTAATATCCTTTTTGAGGAGAGGTGCTGGTACTGTACACAGTATTTCAAATGTGGCTGAACTATTGATTTATATAAAAGGCATAATTTATCCATATTGTTCAGTATTCTGTTCCTTAGCATCTTGTGTACCTGTGGCAGGGTGGATTAATTTTAAATCAGTGATTTAAATCACCAAGTGGAAATGTCATTGATTTTAATCAACTTTTCCATTTGTACTTCAGTTATTCTCTAAAGAAAGGTATATTCTCATTGGTTGATAACCATTAAAGCATGTTGATTTACAACTAAAAAGAGTTTTTACATTAGATTGGTACATCTTTGTGCTGCCTAGGTGGGTTCACTATAACTATATACATTTATTTAAGCAATTATATAGCATAACTTTCAGATTCTTATTAATTGTAGATTTTTAGTATGTTTAGAAAATGGGGAATGATATTGCTTATTAGATAATTAGCTCATGACTTGTCAAGCTGCATTAGGATGGTAACTAAAATTTAATTAAAAACACAAAACATATAGCATTTTATTTTCATTAAACAAAACAAACCCTTAATACAGTACATGACCTACTGTGCCATATTTAGAAAGCTTGACCTCAAAAGTTAGATGTTTTTCTCCTGATTCTTTCTTTATATAGAAAAGCAGCCTTTAACTCAAAGGTTTTGAGAGATGGCCAAGGAGTCATCCTATTTATATTTATTTAAATATCAATTTTAAGAGATTATAATAAATTTTAGGACTTAACATATTTTGTATTAAATTCAGATTTAATTTCAAACAGTTTTATTTTTAAATGGAAAATTTTTTGTAATTTAAATAAAATAATTTTTCAAAAAAATTCTCAATTTTTATCCACCATTAACTGTGGCAAAAATCAGACAGTGAGCAGAGGTCTTCATTGAGCTGTTACAATGGTGCCACAGTTGATACAGGTGTACAAGTATCTTAAATTTTTCCCTGCAGTGTGCATTACTTCGCATTTATCGACACTGAATTTCATTTGCCACCATGTTGCCCATTCACCTGCCTTTGTTAGGTGTGTTTGTCGTTTCTCAATCCTTTCTGGTCCTGACTAACCCTAATAACTTTGTCAGATGGAATTTTTACTACTTCACTACTCATTCTCTCTTTCAGATAATTAACAGATTGACACAGGAACCAGTGTGGAATCTTGCAGCACCCACTGTTAATCTTTTGACAGGATGAAAATTGACTGTTTAATCCTACCCTTTTGCTTTCTGTCCCCTGTTGAGTTTTTGATTCATGACAAAACTTTGCGTCTCACCCAGTTGAATAACTAGCTTTGGGTAGTCTCTTCTGTGGAATTTTTTGAAAAGTCTTTCGGGAGTCTGAATAAGTTGTTAATCAGTTCTCCTTTATCCACTACTTTATTGACATTGTTCAAAGAATTCTAAGATTAGTGAAATGTCATTTCCTTTGTGGAAACTGCTGGTTTGGACCATATCACTCACATCATGACCTAAAATATTTTGTTCTTTGCTTAAATTATCATTTTAACCAGTTTGCCAGGTACAGGTGTACAATTCCTCAGAATGGTCCTAGAGACCCCTTAAAATGTTGGGACTACTGTACGTTTGCTGCCCTCCAGTCCTTTAGAACAGAGGCTTGATTTACATGTTATTGTAATAAGAGCATATTATTATCAGCTCGCCTCTGTTACGTATACTCCTTCAGAACCCTTAAATGTGTATACTATCTGAGCCTGGGGATGTACTGATTTGTAAATTATCAGTTTGCTGTGTCACCTCTTCTTCTGGTGCCTCCAATCTCTGATGGTATCTCTTCTTTTGTTACCAGAAAAGAGCAGGTTCAGGATAGTGTCTCCTCAGCATCCTTGGCGGTAAAGACTGTTGCAAAGAAATCCCGTAGCTTTTCAACAATGACCTTATTTTTCTTCATCTCTCCATTTTTAAACTCTGGTTATCTAACAGACCTATTGATCCTTTCACAGACTTTCTGCTTCTGATGTACTCTTCTATTTTTACATGGTTAGCTATTTGCTGTTAAATTTTGAGTGTTTTAATTTCCTTATTGCCTGCTGTACCCCAACTTAGGGAAGGGACATTGGTTGCCAGGCAGGTGAAGAGACTATTTTACTCCCTTCTGAAAAGAAAAGGACACAGACCTTTGACTTTTCAGTTGAGTGTTGTTAGTTTTGAAAGTGCCTATAGATCTCCCTCTCAAATCCATCGAAGTATTCCTGAAATTGTTTTCTATCACAGTGACGTACTTAGTTGCCATCAACTGCTCTTCCAAGATACAGAGAATTGAGTTTCTTACCCTGCACCTCTGGTGCATTCAGCCTTTTTTTTTTTTTTTTTTTTGGCCTTCCTTACTGTCCTGTGCTTCATCTTTCTGTAGCTTTTGTTTGGCTAAAGTTTCAGAAATGGTAAATAGTTCATTTTGAGAGCTGTAGTGAAAGCACAGCCAACAATAAAATCACTATTATCTCATGAGAATGTTGTGTGTTCAAAATGATGGAACCTCATCCTTGCATCGTAAGCATTGCTTCCCTTTCGGCTTAAAGGATTAAGAGGTGCCTCTTGTGTTTGTGAAGTGACTTGGTGATCATCACGTATTTATATCTGCCACTAGCAGCTGGTCATGTCTCTGGCTAGTTGGTTCTGCAAGCTCCACTGTAGGTAAATCCTTCTGTAGTAATTCTGCATTCTCTATGTCCTGCCTGTAATGGTTGTTGCTGAATGGGATGGGAAAAGGAAGGAAGATTACTTACTGATCTTGTTTGTTGTAATAGTTTCTTCTTTCATCTTTCTTGTCTCCCATCAGAGATTGTTGCTTGAAATATTTTCTTCTAAGTTTTTATCTATTTTCCTGCTTTGGAAGCTGAGAAAATGGGTGGACTAGGGTTTATGTACCACCTATGATGGATTTTTTTGCTTCCTGCTTTCTAATTGGTGGAGTCGTCATGCTGTCTCCAAAGCATTTTGCTGGGCAGGATGTGAGAAGAGAAGACTAATGAAAACAAGTACCTGAGAGTAATCGCATCATTTGAAAGACAGATCGTTTTTTACAGTATGCTCGGAATAAAGATGACTTAATTGTCACACTCACCGCCATCTGGGTTTGAATGAGCATAGTTGCAATGAGACACTATTTGAAACTAATCCATATTAGATGTGCAAGAGTAACTTTTCCTTCTATGTATTGTTGCCACAGTGAACAAAACAATATATTCTAGTAAAAGCAATTATGGCAAGTTAACTAGAAGCTCAATGCTATATTATGCCATGGCTTCTGTTAGTCTGCAGAAGAGAAGAATGAGGGGGGATTTGATAGCTGCTTTCAACTACCTGAGAGGTAGTTCCAGGGAGGATGGTTCTAGACTATTCTCAGTGGTGGAAGAGGACAGGACAAGGAGTAATGGTCTCAAGTTGCAGGGGGGGAGGTTTAGGTTGGATATTAGGAAAAACTTTTTCACTAGGAGGGTGGTGAAACACTGGAATGTGTTGCCAAGGGAGGTGGTGGAATCTCCTTCCTTAGAAGTTTTTAAGGTCAGGCTTGACAAAGCCCTGGCTGGGATGATTTAATTGGGTATAGGTCCTGCTTTTGAGCAGGGGGTTGGACTAGATGACCTCCTGAGGTCCCTTCCAACCCTGATATTCTATGATTCTATGATTCCGTATCTTGTAAGAGGATATGAGACATCCACATTTACAGATAATTCCTTACTTTGGATCAGATTGTGGCCCATCCTGCATGCACGTACCATGGATAGCAGCAAAGAAGGGAGAGCAAGCCTCATGGAGCCCTGTGTCACCAACTCCAGGCATGCAGGGAAGAGGAGGGTGGTGGGCAAGAGTCTTGGCTTCCACTCCTGACATGCTGGCCCACACAGCGATGGTGGTTCACAAGGCTGGTGGAGAGTACTTTCCACCTAGAGCAGGGAGAGACTGGAAGTCTGCTGCTGAGGCTGCATAGCACTTTATTCACAGCATTTGTGACAAAACCACAACTGACCCATTTCAGAATTTTCTGTGTACTGAACACATTTGTAATTTGATCTAGAGCAGTTCTTGCTTTCAATGGGGTTTTAGAAGGAAGACTGATCTGAGGTCATTTTAGACATGTAACTATATGGAGTACCTATATGAAATGAACCTACTCACATAGAACAGCAAATTTGCTGAGAAAGGACTTAGGCTGTATAAGCTTTAATTTAGACGGAGTCCCCTTGTTGTTTGGCTGTCTCATTAAATATTCATGAAGAGTATGTGTTTAGGCATTAGCATGAATGGCCCCTAAAAATGTGCGGTAATATACTAGAGTATAAAGGTTTCAGAGTAGCAGCCGTGTTAGTCTGTATCCGCAAAAAGAAAAGGAGGACTTGTGGCACCTTAGAGACTAACCAATTTATTTGAGCGTAAGAAGTGAGCTGTAGCTCATGAAACCTTTCGTGAGCTACAGCTCATTTCATCGGATGCATGCAGTGGCAAATACAGTAGGGAGATTTTATATACACAGAGAACATGAAACAATGGGTGTTACCATATACACTGTAACAAGCGTGATCAAGTAAGGTGAGCTATTACGAGCAGGAGAGCGGGGGGTGGGGATGGGTGGAAACCTTTTGTAGTGATAATCAAGGTGGGCCATTTCCAGCAGTTGACAAGAACGCGTGAGGAACAGTGGGGTGGGGGGGAAATAAACATGGGGAAATAGTTTTACTTTATGTAATGACACATCCACTCCCAGTCTTTATTCAAGCCTAAGTTAATTGTATCCAGTGTGCAAATTAATTCCAATTCAGCAGTTTCTGGTTGGAGTCTGTTTTTGAAGGTTTTTTGTTAAAGAATTGCCACTTTTAGGTCTGTAATCAAGTGACCAAAGAGATTGAAGTATTTTCCAACTAGTTTTTGAATGTTATAATGCTTGCCCTCTGATTTGTGTCCATTTATTTTTTTACGTAGAGACTGTCCAGTTTGGCCAATGTACATGGCAGAGGGGCATTGCTGGCACACAATGGCATACATTACATTGGTAGATGTGCAGGTGAATGAGCCTCTGATAGTGTGGCTGATGTGATTAGGCCCCATGATGGTGTCCCCTGAATAGATATGTGGACACAGTTGGCAACGGGCTTTGTTGCAAGGATAGGTTCCTGGGTTAGTGGTTCTGTTGGGTGGTTGCTGGTGAGTATTTGCTTCAGGTTGCGGGGCTGTCTGTAAGCAAGGACTGGCCTGTCTCCCAAGATCTGTGAGGGTGATGGGTCATCCTTTAGGATAGGTTGTAGATCCTTGATGATGCATTGGAGAGGTTTTAGTTGGGCGCTGAAGGTGATGGCTAGTGGCGTTCTGTTGTTTTGTTTGTTGGGCCTGTCCTGTAGTAGGTGACTTCTGGGTACTCTTCTGGCTCTGTCAATCTGTTTCTTCTCTTCAGCAGGTGGGTATTGTAGTGGTAAGAACACTTGATAGAGATCTTGTTGGTGTTTGCCTCTGTCTGAGGGGTTGGAGCAAATGCAGTTGTATCGAAGAGTTTGGCTGTAGACAATGGATCGTGTGGTTTGGTCTGGATGAAAGCTGGAGGCATGCAGGTAAGCATAGCGGTCAGTAGGTTTCTGGTATAGGGTGGTGTTTATGACCATTGCTTAGCACCGTAGTGTCCAGGAAGTGGATCTCTTGTGTGGACTGGTCCAGGCTGAGGTTGATGGTGGGATGGAAATTGTTGAAATCATGGTGGAATTCCTCAAGGGTTTCTTTTCCATGAGTCCAGATGATGAAGATGTCATTGATGTAGCGCAAGTAGAGTAGGGGCATTAGGGGATGAGAGCTGAGTTCTAAGTCAACCATAAAAATGTTGGCATACTGTGGAGCCATGCGGGTACCCATAGCAGTGCCGCTGAGTTGAAGGTATACATTGTCCCCAAATGTGAAATAGTTATGGGTGAGGACAAAGTTACAAAGTTCAGCCACCAGGTTTGCTGTGACATTATTGGGGATACTATTCCTGATGGCTTGTAGTCCATCTTTTTGTGGAATGTTGGTGTAGAGGGCTTCTACAGCCATAGTGGTTAGGATGGTGTTTTCAGGAAGATCAGCAATGGACATTGATAGTACATGAGTGAATTATATACAGATAACTGAACCTCCTTTCTAAAATGTGGGCTCAGATACTAGAACAGCCATAAATGTATCTATTCAGGAAATAGAGGCTTTTTATTTCAAATTTATAACTCCTTAAAGAGGTATTGAAGCCACGAAGATTCAACTGGTAGCTTAATAAAAAGTAACATTCATTTGACACTCCCCTCCCCCTCCCCCAGCAATATTAATTTATGGCAAGATCTGTTGATTTGTAACAGATTTTTATTCTGGGGAAGGTGGTTTTTTGCTGCTTTATGGTCTTGCACAGATCCCATAATGTAACTTGGGAAATGACAGGTTAATTATTCGTACAGATCTTATCCAAGCAGATCTGTGGTGTGTGGTTTTTTTTTTTTTTTTTTTTTAAAAAAAGAAGGGATTGTAGTGCAAGAGGAAAAATCTGAATAGAATTTACCAAAATTTTTGCCTCCTGATTATTTAAAGGAGTTTCAATAGTTCTCAAGTGATGCAAATTGGGTTGTGTCAAGCAAAGGGTGAGGGCTTTATTATGTTGTTGTGACATCAGAGTTTAAGGCCAGATTATTTAGTCTGACCTCATGTACATCAGAAGCCACCAATACCACCCAGCACCCAAATGCTAAACCAACAACTGAAATTAGACCAAAGCATTACAGCCCTCAGGAGATTAAAATATAATGTACTACATGCAGAGAATAGAAGGGAAGGTAGTACACCAGTGCCTCAGGCTCCTGCATTAATAAGAAATTGATTGAGATGTACCCAGATGAGCTAAGCAAGTGACTGTGCTTTATTCAGCAGAAGGTGGAGAAACCCCAAGGTCATTGCTAATCTGCCCTGGGGGAAATATGCCTTTCTGACTTCACCATGGTGGTCAGACCCTGAGCATCTGAGCAAGAAGCAGGCAGCCAGCCAGCCAAACACCTGAGAGAGAGAATGCTCTGTACCACCTCAGAATCCTGGCCCACCACATCCAGTGTCCCCCTTATAGCTGTGGACATCTCTGATGCTTCAGAGGAAGGAGATAAATAAACCCCAACCCAGAATGCATTGGGGAAGGGGGGAATTCCTTTCCTGACCCCTGCAGGTAACTTGGTGAAACTCTGAAGCATGAGCTTTTAGGAACATAAGACATGAACTGGAAGAGACCCCCAGGTGCTGAGCCCTGCCCCCACTACCAGAAGCAACTTCATTATACAGTCCCACTCATTCTCAAGCTCCGTTAAAAAGGGATTAAGTTGTTTGTCCCCACAATGCCTATTGGGAGTCTGTTTCAGAACTTCACTACTCTGATGGTTAGAAACCTTATTCTGATTTCCAGCCTAAATTTACTCATGACCAGTTTATACCCATTTGTTCATGTGCCAGCATTGTCCTTGAGCTTAAATTACTCTTCACCCATGCCCGGTATTTATCCCTGATGTATTTAGAGAGAGCAATCCTATCGCTTCTTAGCCTTTGTTTTGCTAGGCTAAATAAGCCAAGATTTTAGTCTCCTCTCATGAGATAGGCTCTCTATTCCTCTGGTCATCCTAGTAGATCTTCTGTGTCCTAGTTCCAGTTTGATTTCATCTTTTTTGAACATGGGTGACCACAATTGTACACAGTATTCCGGATGAGGTCTAACCAGTGCCTTGTACCATGGAATTAATACTCTATCTCTACTGGAAATGTCTTATTTAATACATCTTAGAATTGCATTTGCCTTTTTCGCAGCCACCTCACATTGGTGGCTCATAGTCATCTTGTGATCAACCAACAAATCAGGTCTCTTTCTTCCTCTGTCACTTTAAACTGATGAACCCTCCAGCTTATAGCAGAAAAGGTGTTGATATGGGAGGAGGATAATTAACCATAAAAATTTATTAAACATTTCTGATAAGCAGAATCAAGTGCCACAAACCTTAGTAGTCACTTGTCCTTCCATATCCATCTGCAGCCCAGTGTGTGTGTTTTCTAACCTGTTGCATCATTCATAATTAGATTTTAAGTTCCTACAGGCATGGTACATCTCATTTGCTTTGGAATGGTGTTAGCACACATCGTCGCCATCATCACAAATCCCGAAGGGATGTAGTCGCCTTGCAGATCAAGTGCCAGCCAGATCAATCTGTAGCAAGGTCCTTAAGGTGGTCTGGCTGGTGGTTCCGTTTATGTCCATCTTTGGCAATCTTATTACGCCACTGAAGTTTTTGGTGGCAATGCGATCACCAGCCATGTAGTGGCATTCCTTGAGAAACACTTTATATTGTATTCACCTTCCTATTAATGTCCATTTCCACAAAGCCTATGAAACTGAACCAGTTCTGATGGAGGCAGTTGCTGGGTTCAGCTGTGAACATTCTCCATTACTGATCTTGTCCTGCTACTTAATATAGAGCAATTGAGTCGAAAACATCCACTTGGTGTTCTTCTGCTTTCCTCATCACCTGTTTCACTAGTATACCAAGTTGGTATAATTCTTATTTTGTAGATCCACAGGTTCATAGCAAGCTAGATGTCATTACACCTCCGTGGAGGCCACTGAAGGGCCTGAAACATGGCAGCATCCACTGCTGTACAAGTGCCCACACCTTTTGAGCATCCTTAAGCCTTGCCTATGGCACCTAAAAGGTATTTGGCAGTTGCCACTTGCTCAGTATCCTGTTCAAAGAAGTTAATACCGAGCTGGTTGCAATCTGAAGTTGAAGGTTGCTTGATGGTAATGGCTTGGGACTTAGTTTTATCTTGATTACTAAACAGACCATTGCACTGTGCTTCTTGCCTGTCCAGATCAGCCATCAATATCAGTGATTCACCAAACCGAGCCAACAAGACAATGTTATTGGCATATGCAAGATCTTAAAGCAGAGTGTGGTCAGCTCAGCGCCACCAACAACTGCATCCTCAAACTTACCCATCAGCTACAGTGCTGATATTGAACAACTATGGTGACAAAACACAGCCTTCTTGAGCTCATTTGGAAATAGGAAACCATGCTATGGATCAGCTATTGAATGGAACACAGCTGTTTGTTCCATTATAGACCTCTTTTGTCAATGATACTGTCTTCTCAGGGACACTGTGTCGCCTCATCAGACCCTGGAACTTGCTCAATGCACTGAATCAAAGGCCTGATGGAACTCTCTAAAAGTGCTTTGCGAGGTTTATTTAATTAATCCATCTTCTCAAAAAGCTGTCTTAAGGTAAAGATCTGTGAAATGAGATCTAAAGCTGCAGTGAATATCCCAGTCTTTGCCATGAAGTGCATCATTGATTTGAGACATTAACACAAAAGCCAAGAGCTTCTCTGGGACTGACAAAAGCTTAGTACCTCTGTAGTTGCTACATTTGGGCTTATCAGCCTTTTCAAACAGAGGCAGAATAACAAATTCCTTCCAGTCGTTGAGGATTATATTTGTGGCCCAGATGGCTTGGAAGAATCGATGTAGCAATGGTAGAACAATACTGTCACCTTTGTTAATCAGCTTAGGGGTAAAGTTACAAACCCCTGGTGCCTTCACAGACTTCAGTTTATGGAGTGCGATCCACTTGGTTGAAGGAAGGTATCTGCTGGAACTTCCTGCCCCATTTAAAATGGAAGAGGGACTGCAAGTAACAGACAATTGAGGAGTGTTTTTTGAAATGATCTTCCCATCTGTGCAACTGATCTTGTAGACTCTGGCTGATGCTGCCATCCCAATTCTTTACTGGACAAGCTGGTGCTGTTTCTGCTCGCAAACACGTCAGCATTGAATAAGGGCTGCAGAGATTGTGCCTGGTGGCAGCATATTCTAAACTGGCTTCTTGAGTCGACCCCCAGGATTCCATATCTTTTCTTACACAATGACTTGATGACATTCCAAAGTCTAATCCATTTGGCCTTTGCTTTTTGCTCTTGACAAACGTGTCTTTAAACACTTGAATTGTAGCCTTGCTTCTTTTCTTATCCCAAACTGCAATGGGTGTCTCTGTCCTCCTTGATCCATATATATTTGAAGAGCTGTGGCCCAGGACTGAGCTGGCAGCAGTCAGCACTTATGACTTCAATTACAGTAATGCTGTTCCTCATCAGATGACAGAGGAAGTGAGGCTTAAGTCTCTAATGCTTCGGCAGTTTTAAGCCGTTCGAATGGAAAGCTGTCTGAGAGCTCAGCTCTAATAAGAGCTTTTGATTGAATTGGACTAATTAGCTGGCTGTCATAGAAGTGGAAGGCGCACTTTTGTCAGCAGAAGCTGATGTTTGGTGTCAAGTTCAGCACCTCTGCAAACTCAGACATCCATGACTATTGACTGCCAGTGATTTGTTAACAAGGACATGATCAATAACAATCCTAGTGAAGCCTTCTGGGCTGTACCAGGTCTGCCTGTGAATCTTTGAGTGACAGAAAAGCGATGATATTGGACACACATTGAGATTATTCTGAGTGCTGCATTGTGATACAAGGCTTTGTTGAAACATTTGTAAGGAAACTTATACTTGAGTGTCCTGTTTAACGTGATTGCATTAATTTATAGTGGCATGGTGTGAGATGAGAATAGAAAACATAAGTTAACAAGCTATTTGGGATAAAATGGAAAACCTGTTTCTGGACCTCAGTACAGTGATGGCCTAGACTGGGGTGGCCAAACTTACTGACCCTCTGAGCCACATATGGCAGTCTTCAGAAGTTCAAGAGCTGGGGTTTGCATGCTGGAGTTTGGGGTTTCTGCCCTGGGGGAGGCACCTGCCAGGGCTCAGGGCTGAAGCCCCACTCCTACAGAAGCCCCTACCCCCGACCCTGCTGCAAGGCAGAGGTCCCAAGCCCCTCCCCCCACCCCCAAGTCTGGTAGGTAGAGAATGGAGGGGGTACGTGGAGAGCTCTGCGAGCTGCACTTTAACTGTACAAGAGCCACATGCGGCTCGCGAGCCATAGTTTGGCCACCCCTGGGTTGGACCTTACTAAAGGCATAGCCATTCTAAAAATAACTAGGATGTGGAAACTGTCAACCAAACTTGATTAACTGAAGCTATTCATATAATGCCCATCGAGTGACACACACTGCAGAAAATTGACGAATTAATAAAACTATAATATATCTGTTTCGTTACAGTTTCTACCATATCAAAGGATAAAGCCTATAGAAAAAAGAAAGGACCAGACAGTTTGTAAGAGGGTTAAAAGAAAGATTTAATTGACTAAATTAGTCAGATGTTTTTCTCCTGAGCATAGTGACTACCAAAGAAACTAATAGATTCCTGCAGCCATCAAAGTTCTAATGCATCAGAAAAAGCCTGCAAGAAATGTATTATAACAATGTCCTGTCAGCATTCATATATTTAGCAGTGACATGTTGGCTCAGATGGACAGCATGGAAGAGATTATGTAATTTCTGATGTCTTTGAAAGATTCTTGATGATAGGTGGCAACAAAAAGATAACTGGGAAGTTCACAGAGAAGTCTGTCTATCAAGTTGCATTTATCAAAATTGTGGCAATTTATAGGTCAGTTACTACACATTTCAATCCAAAGATTGTGAACAGGGGGCAGCTACTTAAGATGGATAATTTTTTTAAAGCATTTTGATTACTCCCCATATCGCACATGGCCTTTCATCTTTAATTCTCCCGACTTTGTTTATTTCTTATTGTTCTGCTCTTTTTTCCTCTTGGCTACAGCCATTCTTTGCTTAGTAGGGAGGAACAAACATAATGGTACAGGCAGTTGTATTTGTACCTTAGGGCTACTCAAAAGCACACACAAAACCTCTTGGTTTTTATACGAGCAAGATTAAAATAGGAAAGAAATTGTGAAGTTGTAGTTAACTGGCCTCATTGCACAGCTTTTTGAGAAATACAGGCTTGGAAATTACCTTTAGGTTATAGGTGGCAATGTTTATTAAGAGGGTGGGCAAAGGAAAGGCTTATGGAGAGAAGAGAACTGGAAGCTTTGATAGACAAATAAAAATGGAAGTGTATGTTTTGAGACATCAACATGATGTACTGTAACATTAGTATTGCCATACCACAACAGAAGTCCATCTATTACGTTATTGTACTTCTGACAGTGACAAGTACCAGATACTAAAGAGAAGTTGCCAGTTGCTCTTGAAAATCCCATCCATAGGTGCCTAAATTTGGAGTTAGGAGCCTTAGGCTCCTGTTTTTGCAAATTTTGGTCTGAGTGTATAAAATGTGCAGTAATTTTCTTAATGGATTGAAAGCCTAAATAACATTAAAGCAATTCTCTTTTGAAGTTACACAATTTATGATTTTAATAAATACAACTTTAGCTCCTGATGCTACACTTCACGTTAGTCCTATGAGTAACTTCATTTATCAGCACAGCACTTATAATTTAATTCATTATAAGTTTTAATCTGAAATTGCAGTAACATAAATCTTCAAATTAATTTTACAAAGCCTCAACTTGATTTAAAATCAATAATTTAAAAAAAGAGGATGACTTAAATCACATCCTTGATTTAAATCAGTCCACATT
The DNA here is from genome assembly GCF_965140295.1 of Lepidochelys olivacea. Lineage (NCBI taxonomy): Eukaryota > Metazoa > Chordata > Testudines > Cheloniidae > Lepidochelys > Lepidochelys olivacea. Next base: position 109,844,499 of record NC_140416.1, read on the forward strand.
GGTTTCCTAAAACCCCCATCTGTTACTTGTTTGCGTATGCCCTGAAATATGAGGCTTTATATTTCTTTGTTTTAAAAAAAAAAACCCAACCTCTAATGTAACAGTGGCTGTTCCTATTATCTGGATAAATGTCTAATCCTTTTTTGAATCCAGTTAAGCTCATTGTTTGAATGATTGTTTTGTGTGTGTGTGTGTGTGTTTTAAAAAATGATATATACATATACTTATTTCCTTTAATCAAATTCTGTGTAAACATCTTTTCAAATTCATTAAATGTTCCCTTGTTCTTGTATCCTGGGAGGGTGAATAAGCGGGCCCAGTTGACCATCTTTATATTGTTCAGTATTTTGAGTACCTCTATCCTGTCCCTGCTTATAATAGCTCTTACGCTTTGGATAGGTGTATGCTCTTGGATCTGATGTATACATCATCTTCTTCTATCACTTTTCTTCTGGAGGAGAAAGGGAAGTCACTTCTTCATAATATGTGCTTGTGTTTCCCAGTTGTGAGAGGTCATACAGAGGTGATGCTGGTCATTCATGACTGTAGGAAAGCATAAGTCATGATTTAGTTTAATTTCCTGAGGGAAGTATTTTTCCATTCTGTTGGCATGTTCAAGTATTTTATAAATTTGTTAGCTGTTTACTGTGTATTTAACTGGACTGTTATTTTATTGATCATATGTGCTTGCATATCAGCTTCAGGAGATTGATAAACTGCAGGGTGTGATGGGGAAAAAGAAGAAAGGAATTGATGTAAGCACAAACTTCTAAAGGTTAATTTACAGCCCTCCTGGAACATTTGGAATATTAATATATTCAAGATGCTGAATTACAGTTCCATTCTTATGTATAGTAACAGTCTCTCCAAAGTTTGACTCTGCAAGGACTTTTGTTCCTGGGTATTAGGTCATTGGTACTAGGCCAGTGGAACTCCTTCTGCTCGCAAAGATTTTTTTACCTTAGATGGCAGTGGGCAATAAATAAGCCAGTGCCTGTGCAGAGCATAAACACTACTGCGACATTCTGTACCTCATGGGAACACCCGACACCCCCATATTCATCCTTATAATATGATTGTGTGGTATCTAATGCAAAGTTTGTCATGTTGGGTATCTTTGGAAGGCTCATGATGTACTGAGCATTGTTGTTATGGTAAAGTTATAGGCTGTAATTTCATGTCTACAGTTATGAGGCTGAAAATGTGTCCTCATGGCTTAAAGCAAGCCCAGGCAAAAACTTTTCAAGAGCAGAGGGGCAGTTCACACCTCATCAGGGCATGTATGGAACAAACCCAGCCAAGCCTCGCAGGAACAAAGGACACTCGCTTAGGCAACAACGAAGGATCTGTTGGACTCTCGAATGAGTCACCCCCCTTCCTTTGGTCAGTTTGGGACTGTGATGAGGTAATGCTCACCTGACTCTGAAGGGGGGAGGCAAAGCCAAGAGGGAAGAAAGAACATGATAAAAGGGAGGGACACTTGCCATGCTCTTCTTCTCTTCCACCTCCATTTACAGAGGTCACCACGCAGTGACTGAAGTGCTGATCAAAGGGGAGAGCCTGGCTGAAGGGCAACCAGCCAGCCTGTGGTGAGAAACATCTAAGTTTTGTAAGGGTACTGAAAGTGTTAAGATCAGCTTAGAATGCGTTTTGCTTTTATTTCATTTGACTATATCCAACTTATCGTGCTTTGACTTATAATCACTTAAAATCTATCTTTGTAGTTCATAAATCTGTTTGTTTATTGTACCTTAGCAGTGTGTTTGATTTGAAGCATGTCGGAGACTCCCCTTGGGATAACAAGCCTGGTGCATATCAATTTCTTTGTTAAACTGATTAATTCATATAAGCTTGCAGTGTCCAACGGGCATAACTGGATACTGCAAGACGGAGGTTCCTAGGGTTGTGTCTGGGACAGGAAATATTGGCTAGTGTCATTTGGTTGCACTATCTAAGGAGCAGCTTACAAGCCAGAGGCTGTGTGTGAACAGCCCGGGGTGGGGGTTCTCACAGCAGAGCAGGGTAAGGCTGGCTCCCAGAGTCCAGGATGGGAGTGACCTAGCAGATCACCGGTCCGGATAACACCAGAGGGGAACGTCACAGTCCAAAGATTGACTCTGCGAGGACTTTTGTTCCTGGGTGTTAGGTCATTGGTACTAGGCCAGTGGAACTCCTCGCAAAGATTTTTTTACCTTAGATGGCAGTGGGCAATAAATAAGCCAGGGCCCATGCAGAGCATAAACACTATCCTCTAAATGTTCCAGGCAGTTCCTTTTTAAACAGGGCAAGCGTTCCCTATCAGTTCACTTCTGTGTTTCCCAGATCCCTCCTCATGATCTAAGGCTACTTCTACATTTGGAACTAGGGTTGTGATTCCTGGCTCATGTAGTCATGCTTACTCTAGCTCTTGTTGAACTAGTGTAGCCATGATAACGCAGGCAGTGGTAAGTGGTGGCATGGGCTAGCTGGCCTGAATACAAACCCACCTGGACCCCATGGACACATACTTGATTAAACTAGCCTGTGCAGATGCTCTCTCCTCCCTGTGCTGCTCCAGCTTTACTACCACCTTTAGCATGCTATGTCTACAAGAGCTGGAAATCTCACCCCTTACTTGAAGTGTAGACATGTAGTCTTCATGCCACATCAGTGGCACATAGTGGCTTCTTTCAATCTTGTACTGTTAAGATTTTTCGTTTGTTTGTTTTTTACTGTTTTGAGATGTTAGCGGGAGTGTTGCAGTGCATTTTGTAAGCAGCTGGACACTACAAAGCCTGCACTGCCACCCGCCTTTGTTCTTCCTTGTTTCTAATGAGTAACTTTTAAGAATTAGCATGTTTCCTTTGAAAAATGTTGTGTACATTATTTGCAATGGAAGTTTTGTCACTTGAAGGTTTGTGTGAGAAACTGTATTTGGCAAAAGTAAAATAATGAAGACCCTTCTTACTTCTTTTTATGGGGTTGACTCTTGTGTGTGTTGGATTGAATTTCTGGAATCCAGATACAAGTGAAATGTATATATCAAAATCAGGTCTGTTTTTTGATGGGTTACTTCAAAAAGCTATGTTAGTACTTATGGATTTTATTCTTTGTCACATTGTTACCTTTTTATGGGCTGTGCGGCAGTCTTGTCATGTTGAGGAATAGCAAAGGGAGCTACAGTAGCTCTAACAAAGTGAAAAGAGAAATTTGAAAGATGTTCAATCAGAGATAATTCAAAAGGCATTATCTTAGACTCAAGCAGCCAGGGGAGAGCAAGTCCTCACTGAACATAAAGTACACTAAGAAAGGTACAACTTCACACCAAAGCCCTTGAAATTAAATTGATTTAAAAAAAAATCACTATACCCCCTACATTTCAAGAAGCTAATTAAACATCAATGGAAAAGTTAAATTATTCAAGTCCTAGTTACAGCATTCACATCAAGTGAACTTGTTGAATAATAGAAAGTTCATACGGCATTTGCTTGTGTCCTGATGTAATTGTTCAGTCTGAATTTTTTTTTAATAATCCTAGTTTTATGGCAGTAGAAGTGAAGTAGAATGTGGACAAGTGATAAATATATTCTTACTCTATTCTCTACACTCAGACTATCCAAGTTTTGTTTATATGCTCACCAAATATTCCTCCGTCTCTCAACTTCCACTGCCAGTTTCTTAAGACTCTCCAGCAGTGCCTTGTTACTGTATTTTGGCTTCACTTAACATTAGCTTTTTCTCTAACTTATCCCACCATTGCTGTAACTGGTCTTTCTCTCCCAGTGGCATCCACAGTGGGTGTGCTTATGCAGACAGGGTTTCATGATGGATACTGCATTTTAATCAGTGTCACGTAATCCAGGTTTAGAGGATGCAATGCTTAAAATGCCAGTTCCTTGTCTTCTCTAGCATTCCCACTGATACTACTATTGGAATAGCTGAACTGGTGGTAACAACAAGCAGAGAAGTTCAAGCATAGATGAGGCTGTAATTCAGGATATGTGTGGTTTGCAGTCAGGAGATGCAGTTGCAGCTCCTGTAGGGATACCTGACCTACATTTTATCTGGCTAGATCACTGCTAACTTGAGTGACAATAGCAGTTATCCATGGCAGCAGGGACAGAAGCGCATGAACCAGCCTCCTGAATATAACCCTACTCAGGACCCTGGATACATACTTGAATGGCTAGCTGCTGCCATTGCTACACTGTTGTTACTTACTTGAGTTAGCTGTGATGTAGTTGATCAGTAGTTCTCAAACTTCATTGCACTGTGACCCCCTTTTGACAACAAAAATTACTACACAACCCTGGCATGGGGGACTGAAGCCTGAGCCTGAACCCTGACTTCAGCCCAAGGTGAGGGGACTGAACCCCAAGCCCCAGCTTTAGCCCTGGGGGGCTTGGGCTTCGACTTCATCCCTGGGCCCTAGCAAGTTTACCGCCAGCCTTGATGACCCCATTAAAGTGGGGTCACGACTCACATTGGGGTCCTGAACTGTTAAGAACTGTTAAGCTAGATCAAAACTGGCTTGGGAATGCCTACAAGCTCATGTGCCAAAGCACACTGTTCTCTCTCTCCACTGACCAGACCTAGTCAGTTTTGTTTATATGCTCAGGAAATATTCCTCTTCACTATTCAACTTCCTTTGACAGCTGCTTAACACTCTTAGCAGTGCTTTGTCACTATGGGTGTGCCTACATAGGCTGCACATGTTCATAATGACAAAGCACTGCTTGAGAGTGTTAAGCAGCTGGTAAAGGAAGTTGAATAGTGAGGAACATTTGCTGACCAAATAAACAAAACTGGATGGGTCTGGTAACTGGAGAGAGAATACAGTGTGCCTTGGAGCATAAGTTTCAGGGCACACAAAGTTCATAAGAAGGAAGAGACTGTGCAAAAGAGACACTCAAACCTCCCATTTTTTTCAGGGATGTGTTAAGTGACTTTGACAATGTGAAAAGTTGGACAAATGTCTAATGAAGCATTTCAATCAGAAAAGCCATGAGTGAGCCAGACAGAGATGGTTGTGGAGGCTCAAGATTGAGTGAATGTGCTTTGAAAGCAGAGTCCTGGGGCAAATTGCACTACTAGGCTAGGATGTATGATTGCATGTGGCCAGTGAAAAAGCTGAGAGTACAGAATTTAGGGGTAGTTCACTGTAAAAATGATAAACAAAAGAAATATTATTTTTCAATTCACCTCATACAAGTACTGTAGTGCAATCTTTGTCGTGAAAGTGCAACTTACAAATGTAGATTTTTTTTTTGTTACATACCTGCACTCAAAAACAAAATAATGTAAAAGTTTAGAGCCTACAAGTCCACCCAGTCCTACTTCTTGTTCAGCCAAAACTGCTAAGACAAACAAGTTCGTTTACATTTACGGGAGATAATGCTGCCCGCTTCTTATTTACAATGTCACCAGAAAGTGAGAACAGACGTTCACTTGGCACTTTTGTAACTGGCATTGCAAGGTATTTATGTGCCAGGTATGCTAAACATTCGTATGCCCCTTCATGCTTCGGCCACCATTCCAGAGGACATGCTTCCATGCTGATGATACTCATTAAAAAAATAACGCATTAATTAAATTTGTGACTGAACTCTCTGGGTGAACATTCTGCCATATATTTCATGTTATAGCAGTCTCGGATGATGACGCAGCACATGTTGTTCATTTTAAGAACACTTTCACTGCAGATTTGACAAAATGCAAAGAAGGTACCAACGTGAGATATCTAAAGATAGCGACAGCACTTGACTCAAGGTTAAGAATCTGATGTGCCTTCCAAAATCTGAGAGGGACGAAGTGTGGAGCATGCTTTCAGATGTCTTAAAAGAGCAACACTTGGATGCAGAAACTACAGAACCTCAACCACCAAAAAAGAAAATCAATCTTTTGCTGGTGGCATCTGACTCACGATGATGAAAATGAACATGCATTGGTCCACACTGCTTTGGATTGTTATCGAGCAGAAGCCATCATCATCATGGACTCATGTCCTCTGGGATGGTGGTTGAAGCATGAAGGGACATGTGAATCTTCAGCAAATCTGGCACATAAATATCTTCCAATGCAGGTACCGTGCGAATGCCTGTTCTCACTTTCAGGTGATGTAAACAAGAAACAGGCAGCATTATCTCCTACAAATGTAAACAGACTTGTTTGTCTGAGCGATTGGCTGAACATGAAGTAGGACTGAGTGGACTTGTAGGCTCTAAAGTTTTACATTGTTTTATTTTTGAATGCAATTTTTTTTACATAATTCTACATTTGTAGGTTCAACTTTCATGATAGAGATTGTACTACAGTACTTGTAATGGGGGAATTGAAAAATACTATTTTTTTTGTTTGTTTACAGTGCAAATATTTGTAATAAAAAATAAATCTAAAGTACATTTTGTACTCTGTGTTGTAACTGAGATCAACAGATTTGAAAATGTAGAAAACATCCAAAAATATTTAAATAAATGGTAATTTATTATTGTTTAACAGTGATTAATTGTCATGAATTTTTTTAATCGCTTGACAGCCCTACTTATTTCACAACACCAAAACATGATAGCTGCTTAGGATACATATTTTAAAAAAAACAGCTTCCTTTGATCCTTTTTAAAAGATGAGAAGTATTGGGTGGATAAGGGACAGAGAGATAAAGAAGGAAACTGATTATAGTAATAGGATCATATGGAGACTCAGTTCTGGCATATATATTTTTACAGATATGAGATGGAACTTCAGCTTTTTGGTATCTTTTTAAATTATCCTAGTTCTTGCAGATCAGTGGTTTTCAATCTTTTTTTCATTTGCGGACATCAAAAAAATTTCAAATGGAGGTGCAGACCCCTTTGGAAATCTTAAACATAGTCTGAGGACCCTCTGTGGACCACAGGTTGTAAACGATTGTTGTAGATGGTAGTACAGAAGCAAGGTTAAAAGTGGATTTAAATAAGGAGAGGAGGGAGTGTGGCTTGGCATTCAGGTTTTAGGAGGCATGCCACATGTAGGAGTATCCGTGATGAAATGAGCAGACATGGAAGAGCAAGGAAAGCACTCAGTGACCTTATGGAGGTGGAGCCAACATAGGTTTGGTTTGAGGTGATGATCTCTTGAGTAGCTAACACAAATCTGAGTCTACTTACCTGCTGATTCTTAATTACCACTTGAACAGGTCTTTCCGAGGCCTCTGCAATTAACTTGTAAAAAATCAACAGTCTTAGATTGTTTTGAGATAACTAATTTATAGTCTGACCTTTGCAGCAGACTGCAGCAAAAAGGGGGGGAGATTAAAAAAAAGTCCTGATCACTAATACTCCTGTAAAAAGAAATATAGCTTTAAGTGCTAGATGGTGCCAGCACAACATAACACAGTCTTGTATTGCTCATGTGGAACTGCACTTCCTATGGGAATTCTGAGAGGGATTCTTCCTCTCCTCGTATGAGGGTGAATCAATGCATTTCATCATCCTTTTGGATCCTTCAGTCTTATCTGTCATGACCTGCAGACTTTGCTGGAAGCTGGGAGTTGATCGTCCTTATCCTATGTAGATAACTGTTACAGGGAACATCTTGGTATTTTTTTAAAAATAGATGTACCCCAGAAATAATGTATTAAATAAGATGAGTTGTGGGGGCCAAAAGTTCATCCCTCTGAGTAGACTAATTTCCTTGTAAAGCTTCAGATTGACGTTAGTGTCTTCTCTATTGGAATGGTTTTAATAAATTCAAGAAAACTTGAAAGAATTCAAGTCAGGTGCTAGTTTAATTTTGGACTGTGAAAATTATTGGCAATCTACTCACAATATTTAGGCTTGAAAGCGTTAGTGTTAAATGTCAATATGTTAACATCAAGTTTTTTTTCCTCTCCCTCTAGCTTTCTCCTCAAATCTTTGATGAACCTGTGATCGCTAAAGAAATGTATGAAGTTGCAATCTCTCTGATTCAATTGTTTGATGAGTTGGAAATGAAGGAAAGTGGGTAAGATATACTCCGGGTCTGTTTGTGAAGAACTTGTGACTCAGTTGAAATGAAACTCGAATTAGGGAATATGATTCTTTGCAGTACCTCTATTAGAATTCTGACATGGCTTTAATTTTTTTGCACTTTTCTTCCTTTTGTCTTGAATGGTGATTTATTGGCTTGATTTCTGCTCAGATTAATTGTATTTAGACTCCTTCTAGCTTTTATTGAATTTCTTGAATTTTTAAAAATACTCTCCAGGGCACAATGTGTAAGTGACCATTAAAGCTGTGTCAGTTAAAAACTTTATAGACTTTTTGCTGCAGGCTGGAATTGAATGTTATTTATATCAGGGCTTTGGAGCGGAGCCCGGAGCTGGAGCGTGGAGCAGCTCCAGAGCAGTGGAGCTGCAGGTTTTTGCCTGGAGCTGGAGCACAGCTCCAAAGCCCTGCTTTATATGAAACAAAGAAGCAGAACTCTGATTTGTTTTATTAACAAAGGAATGAAGGAAAGTGTAATACATAAGAACCAATGAAGGCTGATGTCTTTCCTTGTTTGTATTTTTTAGACTTTCATGCTTATGTACATATTAGGTTAGAATGTAGAACAGATTAAGGCGATTTCATTTGTCTTGCTCTATAGCATTTTGTAAATTGGTATTCAGTATCTGCAAGAATGTGGTAAAAAAAAATCTAGAACTCAGTCTAGTGCTGAATAGCAACTTAAAGCTACACTTTTCTGTCATGCTTTGTTCTGATTTTTTTTACACTAATTTATAAATATATATTGAAGAAATAACTTCACTTTTTAGACTGAAAGCTTTTTTTAATGTTTTGTGAGCTTTTGACGTTTTGGAAAAAACTCATGAAACTTAAACTTTCAGATTGCACTATAAAATGTAAATTTTGATGGGGATATTAATGTGATAAGTATGTGCTCATTTATCACTTTCATTATGAGGAATTTTTGATCTTTCTCCTTTTTTTTTCCTGAAGAACTGAATACTTCCTATAGTGCTGCTTTGTTGGAATATTTTAGAATACTAGGCAAAAGTACTATATAAAACGTTCTCATTACCAATATTAGTATATTATTGTAGTTTTTAATTTCAGAAAGGGGCACTGCTCATAATAGGAAGAGACATTAGTACATTCCAGTGAAAATGAACATTTCTGGTATTGATATCATTAAAATATTTGTTATATGTACAGTAAGGGAATAGTGATTTTTCATGCTACATTTACAAAATATTTTATAATAGTATGAAGTTACTGCTACCAAGTGTAAGATTTTTTTGTATTACATTAAACTGATTTGTGGCCTCTGGTCTCTGTCACACACAGGCTTATGCAGAGTGATGTCTCTAGCCGTTCATGTCATGGCTTAGCTTATTAGTGCTTATGAAAGGAATCTGTTTGTTTGCTATTGTAAAACTAACTTATTCAGTTATAGCTCATCATAAAGAGCTTTGCAATTTTCCTTCCCATTACATGCCACTTACAATAGGAAAAGATTTTGTTAGAGCTATCTAACATAGCATATTTTTAAAGTAAGGATAGAGTTTATGCTTCACAAATTTTAACAAAATGAAGTTAATACTGTATTAATTCTCAAGTAGTGATACTCAGAGAGAGTTTTTTATATAACACAATTTTGTAAGGGAAACGGGAGTACTTTTACATGTGACATAGTTCTAAAGGCCACGGAGCAGATTTGCTTTCAGTATTTATGGACATGTTTTATGGAAAATATAGCTTTAGGTAATGTTTTGTATCGTGTCTCTTCAATGAACTTAAATAGCACAGCTTATAGGAAAAGTGCACTTTTGTTACTCTTACAGGATAAATATAATAGGGTGAGGTTAGTAAAGTGTGAAATTAATTAAAATATATTTTTAATATTAGGGAGAACAAAAATTTGGGCCTTGTGTCAGAGCGTGGCAGTGTGTTGGTGTTTCTGCCAGGTGGGTACTGACATTTTTTCGCTGTGGTTTCGCTGAGGGGATGAAGCTTGTTAGCGGGTATTGAAATGACAGCTTTTTTTCTCTGACATCGCTCCTCTTCTAATTGATAACGTAAGCATCAGAGCATATATCAGTCTTCCATTTTACCCCCCCAACCCTATATGAATATGGCAGCAAATAAAAAGTGACCTTCATTGTAAAATACTGTATTCTAACCTTAGCATTTTCAAATAAAGTTACCAACTCCCTCCCCCTCACAAATTTTCAGCTACTGGGTTAAATGTTGAATCATACCATATTTGAAATTCTGCATTCAGTTTCTCCATTCTATATAATTACACAGCTCCTTCATATGACAGTATGGTCAGTAGTGCCTCATATCCAGCCTTCATCTAGATCCTTGAAGTAGGAGTTAAACTTTTTTTTTTTTTCTGTGTGTTGCTTAGCTCATTTTAAGCATTCAATAAAAAATGTGTAAGGGACCACACAGCATTTCATGTATGAACAAGAGGCTGTATTGTTTTTTTGAAGAACCAATTTAAGTTGAAAAAACTTAAACTTGCTAATTAACCTTTCCAAAAGTACAAATCTAGTTGTGTAACTACTACCAAACAAAAGCCACGTGTCAAGTAATTCGTGTAGGGCTGTCAAACAATTAAAAAACATTAATTGCGATTAATCACTAGATGAAAAAAATAATTGCGATTAAAACTGCGATTAATCACACTGTAAAACAATAATAGAATACCATTCATTTAAATATTTTTGGATGTTTTCTACATTTTCAAATATATTTATTTCAGTTATGACACAGAATACAAAGTGTACCGTGCTCACTTAATATTATTTTTTACTAATATTTTCACTCTAAAAAATAAATATTTTTCAGTTCACCTCATACAAGTACTGTCGTGCAATTTATTTATCAAGAAAGTGCAACTTGCAAATGTGAAAAAATTTTTTTACATAACTGCACTCAAAAATAAAACTTGTGTAAAACTTTAGAGCCTACAAGTCCACTCAGTCCTACTTCTTGTTCAGCCAATCCGTAAGACAAACACGTTTGTTTACATTTGCAGGAGATAATGTTGCCTGCTTCTTATTTACAATGTCACCTGAAAGTGAGACCAGGCATTTGCATGGCACTGTTGTAGCCTGTGTTGCAAGGCATTTACGTGCCAGATATAGAATCATAGAATATCAGGGTTGGAAGGGACCCCAGAAGGTCATCTAGTCCAACCCCCTGCTCAAAGCAGGACCAATTCCCAGTTAAATCATCCCAGCCAGGGCTTTGTCAAGCCTGACCTTAAAAACCTCTAAGGAAGGAGATTCTACCACCTCCCTAGGTAACGCATTCCAGTGTTTCACCACCCTCTTAGTGAAAAAGTTTTTCCTAATATCCAATCTAAACCTTCCCCACTGCAACTTGAGACCATTACTCCTCGTTCTGTCATCTGCTACCATTGAGAACAGTCTAGAGCCATCCTCTTTGGAACCCCCTTTCAGGTAGTTGAAAGCAGCTATCAAATCCCCCCTCATTCTTCTCTTCTGCAGGCTAAACAATCCCAGCTCCCTCAGCCTCTCCGCATAACTCATGTGTTCCAGTCCCCTAATCATTTTTGTTGCCCTTCGCTGGACTCTCTCCAATTTATCCACATCCTTCTTGAAGTGTGGGGCCCAAAACTGGACACAGTACTCCAGATGAGGCCTCACCAATGTCAAATAGAGGGGAACGATCACGTCCCTCGATCTGCTCGCTATGCCCCTACTTATACATCCCAAAATGCCATTGGCCTTCTTGGCAACAAGGGCACACTGCTGACTCATATCCAGCTTCTCGTCCACTGTCACCCCTAGGTCCTTTTCCGCAGAACTGCTGCCTAGCCATTCGGTCCCTAGTCTGTAGCTGTGCATTGGGTTCTTCCGTCCTAAGTGCAGGACCCTGCACTTATCCTTATTGAACCTCATCAGATTTCTTTTGGCCCAATCCTCCAATTTGTCTAGGTCTTTCTGTATCCTATCCCTCCCCTCCAGCGTATCTACCACTCCTCCCAGTTTAGTATCATCCGCAAATTTGCTGAGAGTGCAATCCACACCATCCTCCAGATCATTTATGAAGATATTGAACAAAACCGGCCCCAGGACCGACCCTTGGGGCACTCCACTTGATACCGCCTGCCAACTAGATATGGAGCCATTGATCACTACCCGTTGAGCCCGACAATGTAGCCAGTTTTCTACCCACCTTGTAGTGCATTCATCCAGCCCATACTTCCTTAACTTGCTGACAAGAATACTGTGGGAGACCGTGTCAAAAGCTTTGCTAAAGTCTAGAAACAATACATCCACTGCTTTCCCTTCATCCACAGAACCAGTAATCTCATCATAAAAGGCGATTAGATTAGTCAGGCATGACCTTCCCTTGGTGAATCCATGCTGGCTGTTCCTGATCACCTTCCTCTCATGCAAGTGCTTCAGGATTGATTCTTTGAGGACCTGCTCCATGATTTTTCCAGGGACTGAAGTGAGGCTGACTGGCCTGTAGTTCCCAGGATCCTCCTTCATCCCTTTTTTAAAGATTGGCACTACATTAGCCTTTTTCCAGTCATCCGGGACTTCCCCGGTTCGCCACGAGTTTTCAAAGATAATGGCCAATGGCTCTGCAATCACAGCCGCCAATTCCTTCAGCACTCTCTGATGCAACTCGTCTGGCCCCATGGACTTGTGCACATCCAGCTTTTCTAAATAGTCCCTAACCACCTCTATCTCCACAGAGGGCTGGCCATCTCTTCCCCATTTTGTGATGCCCAGCGCAGCAGTCTGGGAGCTGACCTTGCTAAACATTTGTATGCCCCTTCATGCTTCAGTCACCATTCCAGAGGACATGCTTCCATGCTGATGACGGGTTCTGATCGATAATGTTTCAGAGCAGTGTGGAGTGATGCATGTTCATTTTCATAATCTGAGTCAGATGCCACCAACAAAGTTGATTTTCCTTCTTGGTAGTTTGGGTTCTGTAGTTTCCATATCGGAGTGTTGCTCTTTTAACACTTCTGAAAGCATGCTCCAGACCTCGTCCCTCTCAGATTTTGGAAGGCACTTCAGATTCTTAAACCTTGCGTTGAATGTTGTAGCTACATCTTTAGAAATCTTACACTGGTACCTTCTTTGTGTTTTGTCAAATCTGCAGTCATCTGATACTACCATAACGTGAAATATATGGCAGAATGTTTGTAAAACTACAGAGCAGAATATATACAATTCTACCCCAAGGAGTTCAGTCACAAATTTAATTAACACGTTATTTTCTTGATGAATGTCATCAGCATGGAAGCATGTCCTCTGGAACAGTCTCTTTTTAATCTCTCCTCATATGGAAGCTGTTCCATACCCCTAATCATTTTTGTTGCCTTTGTACCTTTTTCAGTTCCAATATATCTTTTCTGAGATGGGGCAACCAGAACTGTACAGAGTTTTTAAGGTGTGGGTGTACCATGGATTTATATATAGGCATTATGATATTTTCTGTCTTATTATTTATCCCTTCCCTAATGGTTCCTACATTCTGTTAGCTTTATGACTGCCGCTGCACACTGAGCAGATGTTTTCAGAGAGCTAGCCATGATGACTCCAAGACCTGCTTCTTTAGTGGTAACAGCTCATTTAGATCCCATCATTTTGTATTTATAGTTGGGATTAAGTTTTCCAATGTGCATTATTTTGCATTTATCAACACTGAATTTCATCTGCCATTTTGTTGCCCAGTCACCCAGTTCTGTGAGATTAAAAGATTGAAATAATTGGGTTTTAATCTGGAGAAGAGAAGACTGAGGGGGGGACATACGTTTTCAAGTACATAAAAGGTTGTTACAAGGAGGAGGGAGAAAAATTGTTCTCGTTAACCTCTGAGGATAGGACAAGAAGCAATGGGCTTAAATTGCAGCAAGGAAGGGTTAGGGTGGACATTAGGAAAACCTTCCTAACTGTCAGGGTATTTAATCACTAGAATAAATTGCCTTGGGAGGTTGTGGAATCTCTGTCATTGTCTAACCTGCTCTTAAAAATCTCCAATCACCTGTTGGAGATGGTCTAGATAATATTTAGTCCTTTTTTGCACGCAGGGGACTGGACTAGAAGACTCTCAAGGTCCCTTCCAGTCCTATGATTCTATCCCCTTTAATAAATCCTTCCTAAGGGATGTCTCTGTCCAAACCATGTGCTCCTCCTCACCTGTCATCTTTCCCCCAACCCTTAGTTTAAAAACTCCTCTGTGACTTTTTTAGTCTTATATTCCAGGCATCTGGTTCCATTTTAGTTTAGGTGGTGTCCAGTCTTCTTGTATAGGCTCCTCTTTTTCCAAAAGATTCCCCTGTTCCTAATAAACCAATGTCTCATCCATGCATTGAGACCCCGCAGTTCTGCCTGTGTAACTGGAAGCATTTCAAAGAATGCTACCATGGAGGTCCTGGACTTTAATTTCTTACATAGAAGTCTAAATTTGCCCTACAGGACCTCTCTCCTGCTTTTCCCTACAATATTGGTACCTATATGTACCATGACCACCAGCTCCTCCCCAGCACTGTACGTAAGTTTTTCTAGATGTCTCAAGAGGTCCTCAACCTTTGCACTCAGCAGACAATTCACCATGCGGTTCTCCTGGTCATCATAAACCCAATTATCTGTATTTCTAATAATCAAATCTTCCATTACTATTACCTGTCTCTTCCTAATAACAGGTTCCCTCCCCCAGAGAGGTATCCTGAGTGCAAGAGGATACTCTGATGTCATCTGGAAGGAGGGTCCCAACTATGGGATTTTTTCCTTCTGCTCCAGCTTGATATTCTCCTTCCTCGAGACTTTCATCCTCCTCAACAGCACAGAGGTTGTCAGACTGGGGGAGGGACCACTCTGCTATGTCCTAGAAAGTCTTGTCTGCTTATCTCTGTCTTCCTTAGCCCCTTCAGTTTAGCCACTCTGGTTTCAAGAGCCAATACTCGATTCCTGAGGGCCATGAGCTGGTTGCACTGAATATGCACACATGCCACCTGCCCACAAGGCAGGTAATCATACATGCTGCATTCAGTGCAATAAATTAGGTAGCCATCCCCCAGCTGCTGGACCCCCCCGCCTGTATGATGTTTACTCTTGCAGAGGTATTGTTTGTACTTTGGGTATGTTTTTGGGGGTTGGGGGATATTGGCCTAAGTATAACGAATGTTTATTTGGTGTATCTGGATGTGTGCTCCCTCACAAAACTCCCCTGTTCACTTGCTCCTCTGGTTGCTTTCGAGCTGGCTTTTAAAATCCCTGTTCTCCCTGGGTTAGCCCCAGCTCCTTGTCAAGGGAGTCTAAAGAAATTAGGGATTAAAGGATGGCAGGCTAGAGTCTTGCTGGGACTTGTCCTCTGTCTTGCCTAGCAGGCTGGTAGGATCAGCATGCAGACCACCAAGGAGACCACACTATAAACTTCAGGGAAGCAGAGACTCGTCAGGGAAGCAGGCACATAACAAACTCACCCAAAGGTCATGTAGTCCCTCCTCCTCCACGTGAAGAACTCCCTCGCAAAACTCCTGTCTGATCACTAGCTCCTGTTTATTCGCTAGCTCCTGTTCACTAACAATCTAGTGGACTACTTGAGCCGACGATCTGTCACAAGTGATCACTGTGGAGGTCTATTATCAACCCAGTATTTCATTTGTGAGGAATTCTCTTAATAGACTTGTTCACCACCAAAGTGGCCCAGAGGTTCATTACAGGACACTTTCATCCTACCATGGAATCAAGGCCTTGTGTAGACTTTGCTACCAATTCTCCTGATTTCCAGAGGAGACAGGACAGAGCCACACTAACCCTAAGAACTCCTTACTGGCCAAGACAATTCTGGCTAATACACATCTCCAGATGGCTGTTCAGTGTCTCGTTCCACTTCCAGACTGTCTGGATATAATAATGCAGAAACAAAATTAGGTACTGCACCCAGCCGTGAAATCACTGCATCTGACAGACTTGGATGTTGGCTTGTTGAGTGCTCATGCCAGGTCCAAGAAATCCTTATGTAAACACAGGCCTTCCCAAAAAGGACTTTGTCAAAAAGAGCACTTTTCAGTCTGGGCAGGCCAACATGCTTGTGACCCAGTACAGGCTCCTATACCAAAGATGCATGTCTACTTCCTGCATTTGAGACACTCTGAGCTTTCGTTCAGTTCCATAAAGATCTCCATGATCTTGCCATGATCTCTGCCTGCTATCCACCTGTTCAGTCCTGCTCAATCTCCTCGCATCCCACAATATCAGGATTCCTGAAGGCATTGTTATATATATACATACTGGTCAGAGAATCCTCCTCATGCATGGGATCTCAACATCATTCTTGTGAACCTTATGGTATCTTCTTTTGATCCACTTTTGAAATACAGTGTACCCTGCTGTAACATCTTCTGGAAGGGCCAGCAAACTCAAACTTATGTCTGACGCCCTTCCAAACCCTTCTCAGTTTTACCTCTTTTGTCCCAAGTGGTTATCCAAATTCAGTGTGTTGTGGGTCATTCTAGTTACAAAATGAAATTGATGATGGAGTTAAGTATTCCTTTGGTGCAATCTTGTTTATTTACAAAGAATGTACAAAATCTTGTTTCCTTGAATACAAGAGGAACGAAACAGGAGACTGTTCCTTTGTTTGGTTTTACAAGTCCATCTTTTCAGTCAGCTCACTATACCCAAAAAGCTTTCTTTTAGCTTTCTCTCAGGGCCACGTTACTAGCCTTCTGCTCTGTCTGCTTTGCTTTCTCTTGCTGGTGCTTCAGTTTCTGCTGTGTCTGTCTTATATGCTTTTCTGGTCAAACAATACCCAGCAAAGCCTTCTGCGCACATAGTTCTAGTTTCTGGGTGGGCTTACATACCCCTTTTTTGCAGCCCCAACCCAAGACAGAGGATCCTGTTTCCTACAGCGGTCCTAAGTGAAGGATGTCAGGCACACCTATCATACTCAACGACATACCACACAATCCATAATAAAATTCTTCAAAGATAACAACATGTTCAGATTTCATCTGATGCTTATCCCTAAAGTAGTCATGGAATTCCATTTGAATCAGTCTATTAACTCATCTGTCTTCTTCCCTAAACCCTCTTAGGAGAGAGAAAGCTCCACACACAGGATGTTTTGAGGGACTGAGCATACTATATTGAAAGAGGAGAGCCTTTCAGACTGCCTTTGCAGCTCTTCATGGCCATTTCTGGTGCTTCGAAAGTCATCTCTCAAAGGATATCAAAACGGATTATGCAGTGCTTAACAATCTGCTACCAAATGGCTGATCATACCTCTCCAATCCAATGTTAATGCTCACTCAACTATAGCAGAAACCTACCCATATCTGAAAACTGTAAGGCAGCCACATGGAATAACTCTCTGACTGTTGTTAAATGCAGTGCTCTTGACCTAGCTGCAAGATCAGATGCCAGGTTTGGGGGAGCAATATTACAATCTATGTTCAGTTAGGTCAGTCAGAACTCCTGAATTTCACTTGCCAGATGCAGTGCTGCTTGTCGGTCAGCTAGAGTGGGATTCACACTGAGAAGAGAGAACGGTTACTTACCTTTACAGGAACTGTGGTTCTTCAAGATGTCGTCAATGTGGGTCCCACAACTCGGCCTGTATCCCCACTTTTTTGGAGTTCTCTGTATCTGTACTCTGAATTAGTGAGGGACTGGGGAGGGGTGGTTGGGGCCACTCTGCCCTTTACCCCTCAGATGAGATTGCAGGTAAGAGAGAAAGGAGGGTCGTGTGGTTATGGCAGTTGAATGTCACCCTGGATAACTGGATTATATCGCTGCCTCTGCCATAGAGTTCCTGTTCTAATACCTCATTGTATGGGCACCCAACTTGCAGGGTTGGCAATTTTCCAGGAAAAACTAGTTTAGGAGAGGATGCTGGTAAATACTGAACCTGTTTTAAACTGGGAAAAATAATTGAATCAGTGTCCAGCAAGCACAGAACAAATTTTGGGTACATCCATTCAAAACCAAGGTATAGGCTCAGTGTATTCACTACATGAAAGTTGGTCATTTGCTCCAGAACGCTGCATGGCTAAGTGCACCTGGACTGGTGGTAGGCAACTCTGTATGCTTCTGACTGCTTAATCAATGCTTCAAGCCCACAACTTTGCATTATTGTTGTTTTCATGTAATCAGATGTTCTTGACTTTTGTTTATATAATGTTGAAAATTGAAATGAGTCAAGACATGTATTACTTCTTGGAGAAAATACCAAACTAAAAATGTATACAGACATTCCAATGTTCAGTATTATAATTACATATATTAACGTTACGCCCACTGCGGTCTTACTTTTTATTTGTACAACCCTAAATTATTCTCTGAATCTACTTCATTATATAACCATAATTTGAATATGTAACTAAAATTCACTGTAATGTGGTTTGCATTAATAAAATAGTTTTTAAAATAGAAAATGCCTTAAATTGGAACTAACTGGTTTTTCGTGAGGTGGTAAAAACCACCTCTGGTGAATACTATGCCATTCTTGCTGACTTAAGACACCTAGGGCTTGATTTGCTGAAATGCTGAGGAGTCTCAACTGAAGCAAATGGGAGCTGTGCTTGAATAAAGTGGTATAAGTGCTAAGAACTTTGAAAAATCAGAGCCTGGGCATATCTGTTTGGGTACCCCAAATTAGTGGGCACTTGACAGTTTTGGACTTTATCTCTCGTCTTTAGTTCCTTATCTGTAAAACGAGGCTACCTCCCTACGTCACAGGGGCTATGACAATGAATTTATCTCTAAGTCTGTGAAGCACTCAGTCACTATAGCTATGAGGGTCAAAGAAAAGACCATATGGAAACTAATCAGTATTCAGTGTAGGGTTTGGATGATGTGGTATGAATAAGGAATGGAGTCGAACATTGAATGGTGAGGATAAAAAGAAATACCGAATAGCTACCTATTCAGTGAGCACTGTTTCTCCTATGCAGTATACAAGTCAGAGGTCCTGTGGAAAAATATTATGTGATCATCCAATTAAAGATGGCAGTACAATAGGCAACATGTAATTCTGGCACGTCCTAGAATTTCAATGATTGACTTTACAACTTTAATTTTCTTTAAATATAGCTTTCTCATGGGGGAAAAAATATAACGGGTAGTGTCAGGCAACTTTAATTATGGGGTAGTACTGCCAGTCCCACATATAGTAAGTGTAGGTGTGTGTTTGTCATTTTATTTGGAATGTAATTTTATACTCACTTTTCATTGCCTGTTTTCTATTTAACCTCTCTGTTGTAATTGTATATGAAAAGGGATAAAGAAATAGAAGAAGAATTAGGAATTAAGCAGAAATGAGAATCCATTTGAGAATAAAATAATTAATTTCTTTGGTTTTGAGTTAGCATCAAAATGTTTATTTTAACTCAGCTGTTTATTTCCCCCCTAGGTTTGGCTGAAATGAATTACATGCATGAGCTTCTCACAAGCATGATTCACAAAAGGTAAGTTAAAATGAGTAACACACAGTAAAATATTTTCGTATGTACAGTTCTATTTTAATTTAATTAAATTCCTGTTGAGTATTTTAATATTAATCCTTCAGCTATGTGAGTTGTATTCCCAAAAGGGACCCCTGGGGTAATTATGCCCCTGACTATTGTGAATTACTGTATAGGTATTACAGTGATGCATTTCCTCTAGGTTGCAAGTATATCTGCTCCATTCAAGTGTGACTTTAGAAGAACAGAATAATGTGTTTTTGACTCCAGTTCCTGGTTACAGAAAGGTAAGCAAGTATTGAAACATGGCTTAATTTTTATAAAAGAAGTGGATAGTTTTGGCCATAGGCAACGTTACCTTCTCACGCTAAGATGGTGGAATTATTACTAATATTTGAAATTATTAATATTCATATGGGAAACCACCAAACACTAATTTAAGCATAAATTCCTTTCTTAATTCCAAAGGCCAAATGGAATTTATACGAATGCTCTAGACATGCATAAAAAGCCTAAATAATAAGCAATTCACTACAACCAAACAGTAACAAAAGCATTTGATTGAGATACTTACAGATGGACTAAACCCAGGGGTGCTTAGACCCAAGTTGGTCCACTCCAAAATGGTCAAGCAGGTATTAGCAATGAACTGCTTTAAGAGTTTACTTTTTATATCCTTCAACAAACAAGTAATGTCGTTGCCAATCATTGACTTGAGCTAAAAAGCAACTTGAGACAATTCACCCTTATTTCCGGTCTTAATCCAGATAATATTTACAGCCTCCTTTCTTCCCAAGGCCTTTCCTTTCTTATCTTCTCCCCCACTCTTTGCTTATCAGCAGAACAGTGGGAAGGTTGGGGATTGTTTCTTTTAAGACAATTTTTCTTTGTCTTGTTACTGCAACTCTTTGTTTTATTAGTTACTTTGAAAACCATGACAGGTTTCAGAGTAACAGCCGTGTTAGTCTGTATTCGCAAAAAGAAAAGGAGTACTTGTGGCAACTTAGAGACTAACCAATTTATTTGAGCATGAGCTTTCGTGAGCTACAGCTCACTTGCATGCATCCGATGAAGTGAGCTGTAGCTCACGAAAGCTCATGCTCAAATAAATTGGTTAGTCTCTAAGGTGCCACAAGTACTCCTTTTCTTTTTGAGAACCATGCATCCTTACCACACTACAAGTAATACTAATTCTCATGGTCTTCTTTTATTTGCTGATTGGGGCCTTCTTTACAACACTTACTTAGCCAAATGTAAGTCAACTTTAATTCTTTAATTTTATTCTTCTCCTACAACTGTATAAAGGCAATCCAGCTTTTTCAAGTTCGAAACTGATCACTTTTCTGGTAGGTCGGAAAAGCTTTCTTCAGTTAATTTACAGCTGTGGCTGTTATCACTGTCCACAGCTTAAAAAAAAGGACGGGCTATAATAGACTTGATGAAGTTATAATTAAACAAATTATTGTATATTGTTCCTGCAAAGTGAATTGCAGATGTGGATTCCTGCTCCTGGGTGTCGGTAGTTCTCCATGCTGGATCATGCCCTATGTTTGTTAGCGTCTTGATTTCTAGTGCTGTTAGATTATTGAAGTGTTACAGTTAAAAACTTAAAATATATATGTACTATGAAGTTACGACAACCATTTCCAAATATTTTTTTACTATAGCACTCTTTGTTTTATTTTTAAGCACTAGAAAAATAAAATCAAAGTGTTGTGACACCTTTTGTTGTCTAGACACAATACTGAGGAAAATCACTTTGGAAAATGGCAGAGGGCACAAAACACAAATAGCATATTTCTATTTCATTCACAGTTTTTCCTCCCCACCAAGGAAAGTTCTATAAATACATATATTAATATAGATCAGTGAACTTTTCTTTGCATATTTTTTTTCTTTTTGGACTTGAACTAGATTATTCTGTCTACAAATATGGCTGAGAGCTCTGTAACAGTTCCAGATGTAAAATATGGTGAGTATCCTATATTGTAATTAGGAATATGTGTATCCTATATGTACTTCACTTGCATTTCCCTACTTCGGTGCCTCCCATCCCCAATCGAAAAAGGCCTTTATCACTGTCTTTACTGTATAATAACTTTGACCGTGAGAATTCCACCCCCTTCCACTCTCCCAGCAGCAGGGATTCTCTTACAGACTTTCTCTAAAGGTAACAAGAAAAAGAGAGAAAAAATTAAGATTGACCTACTCTGCTGTATGAGAGTTAGGTAGTGATGGTGGTTGTTAAACGTGTCTGACACTTGAAATAGTTTTGCTGCTTGTGGATGTTGTTGTGACAGAGCTAAAAATAATTGGTATGTCTTTAAGGCATAGTAACTTAAGTAACCCTGTTAGAGGAATCTTTGTCCTGTGGAAAAATGCTTACATGTGGTGGATAGCAACATTAGACATGAACCATTTAAGCTATGTGAAGTTACACATTTATGATTGTTGATAGGTGCTCGTGTTGACCTGAAAGTCTCAAAGAGGACTCTCTGTCCCCCATAGATCTGAAAGAAATATATCTTCATATCACATGTTAGCAGCTCACAGGTATATCTTCACTGTGCTTCAGAGTAGCAGCCGTGTTCGTCTGTATCCGCAAAAAGAAAAGGAGGACTTGTGGCACCTTAGAGACTAACCAATTTATTTGAGCATAAGCTGTTGTGAGCTACTGCTCACTCCTTACCCTTGGACTAGCAGCCAGCCCAGAGTATCCAGACACATTGTGGTAGGGTTGGTAGTAGCTCTGAGGTAGGAAAGGAAATAGTATTCTGATCAGAGCTCACTCAGTAGATAAAGTATAGCAGACTATTTGGAGAATAACAAAATTTCTGGATTCATACAGACTTGTTATTAACAAAGATCAAAGCCATCTCCTGGCATCCCAAGCTGTCCTTCATCTATGGGGGTAAAGATTGACATAGGCTCCCACAAGGTGTTTCTTTGGATAGCTGAAACCAAGGAAAAGTATAACTGAGTGAGGTGGTTGACAGTTCATTATCTACATAGGTATCTTTCAGTCGGCAAGGACCTTACAGTGCATCCTACTGTCCTTCCGCCATCATCCTACACAGAATGTAAAAGTTACTTGGGCAGTATGTTAGTCCCTTGGTGGATGATTGAGATGGGATAACAAAAGAGGAAGGGGACAAGGAGCCAGTGATATTGGGAAAATGTGTGGGAGCTGATTGATGACTGGAGGCTGTGGGGTAGAGGGTGGAGAGAGGGAGAACTGAAACTGGCTGGGCAAGGAGAATGGGGACAAGGAGTCAGGGCGGGAATGTGACTGGGAGTGGTGGAGGAAGACTGGGACTCGGACAGGGAGCCTTGAGGCAGAGACTAGGACTGGCCAGGCAAGGAGACTGGGACAAGAAGCCTGAGGAGTGGTGACTGGGACTGGGTTGGCAAGATCAATGGGACTGGGACAAGGAACTACAGGTGAGGGAAAGGCAAGACTGGGACAAGGACAGATTTGAGGGGATGGGAATGAAGGGGTGAAGCGTCAGGGGAGGGGATTCCGAAAGGAATAGCCATACGGTTATGTGCCAGGGAGACCACCCTCCCCTTTACAGCCTGGAATGGAACCTAAGATTCCTGAGTCTCACCATTCCTCTGCTGTCATCAAAGGTTTGTGAAATCCACTGTCAAAATGTTTAATCTTCCTCTGGTGCTGGTCCACACACAGGATGACAGCCTACTATTGCTATTAGTTACTCCATTAGTTCAAGTAACAGTGATCTGTGCAGTGGATCTAAAGCTACCAGGTCTGCTGATGACCAGTATGGGGTGTCAAAATTCATAGTTCTGTAGATTCTAAGGCCAGAAAGGACCATTGTGATAATATAGTCAGACCTTATGTATAACTCAGGCCATGGAAGTCTCCCCAAAGTAATATGATGCCACATGGTGGAATTTGTTTTTTTCAATTTGCTCTTTTAAAAACCTAGGACCTGATATTTTTCAGAGTACTTAGAATAATATAGCAGTTTACATATTAAAGTTCAACTCCTGTTGATGTACATTGCAGCTGTGAGTCCTCAGCATTTCTACAAATCAGACTCCTGGGTCTCAAGTCAGTCACCAGAAAATGAGGAACACACAGTTTAGCGACCATCTGTGGAAAGTTTGGTTTTGGTGACTTGCTTAGCATCACATAGGAACTCGGTGGAAGAGACAGAAATAGAATCCTGTTCTTCGAGTAGTATGCCTCTGGGTGATCCACTGTGGGTGTATCTGTGCCTCTAATCAAAGATTTTAGGTAGCAGTGTCCATTCAGCCTGCACTTATGCTGTCCTTCCCTCCTGGTCTGCCTCCAGGCTATCTACTGCAGCTCAGTCGAATCCTCCTCAGTTCCTTCTCCACCGCCTTTGGCCTTGAAGGGAGTGAGAGTTGTCCCTTCCTTATCTGCGTCATTAGCATAAGTAGTAGTAGTTTTTGGTTCTTTTGTTCTTCTTAATAGTGAGTGTTTCATTATCCTGTTGGGTTAAAAAAAAAAAAGCAAAAAAGCTTCTGTTTACCTTTTCCATTTTTAGGAAAGCCCTCCCTTTCTTCCCTTGGGGTGTTTAGAAGACATCAGGAGCTGTGGAAGCTCCCTAAAAGTGAGGAGGACACCAGTGCCCGAATCATGGACCTGGCCCTCTGTGCTACCCCTTCCCCTCTGCCCTCACGCCGTCCTTTTCCCTCAAGATCCTACCCCGCCATTCGCTCTTCTCCGCCTCTTCCCCCCATTACTTGCCTTTACATCTAGTAAAAAGTGGGGTGGGCATGGCCCCCTAGACGCCCCCCTGGAAGAAATTCTAACTTCTTTCAGTTTAAAAAAAGGAAGAAGAAGAAAGACGAGAAAACATCTCTTCTGCATTCTTCACTGCTGGAGGGTAATTGTCCCTCCACCCCCCAGGGGCATGTGCAGCTCTCCAGGCTTCAAGAGATGCCTCTCCTGCAAGGAGTCGATTCCAGACACACCCTGTGTCCAGTGCCTGGTGGAGTCCCATATCCCTCAGAAGTGTTCCCGCTACCAGCAGCTAAAGCCGAGGTCTTGTAAAAACTGGAAGCTGAATTTAAAACTCCTCCTAATGAGAAGGCACTTCAGCTGCCATGGGACTCTGCTGACCCCAGATCATCCCCCAGAATCTTCAACTTCAAAGGGGGTAGAGTTGGCAAAAAACCACAGCAGATTTCCCCTATAAAGGCTCAAGGAAAAAGGGCTCCAAGCCCTCAAATCGAGTTGTTGGCCAGCCAGAGGGGTTCCGCAGTGTGATCTGCCACCTTGGTACTGGCAGCTCCGAAGCATGGTACCCAGAAGGGGGTCTCCACTGTGAGTTCTGCTGCACCACCTAGAAATATCAGGGGCTCAGGCTCTCAGGCAGCGGTACCACCCCCTAACGAGAGAGACAATTACCATACTGTCTTTAAAAGAGCGGCACCGAGTAAACCTTCAGTACTGTGTGTGACAAAGCTCCCATCTATGGAGCACTCTGTATGTTTACAAACGTTGGTACTGACCGTGTACCACAGACACTCTGCAGCAGCACCGTATGAGCTAACAGTGCTGCAAGAGTTTGGTACTCTAGTGACCTGACAGTTGGGAAAAACTGCAGTCCCCATTACTCTCTACCAGGGCCCTGGTTATGAGCACATCCTGGTCGCTGGAATCACTCTCGATACTAGGCTACGTAACGCACAAACCCTGGTCAGAGCCATCCTTACCCACTGACAAGTCTGACAGTGACCAGGAGGATCTCATTTCCCTGGCCTCTCACCATCACAGCACAAGGGACCTCCTCAGTTCCATCGAGCTGACCCGCAATCATGGTATGGGCCTCCTTGGGGACCTCCCCCCCGATGGCTGTACGGATCCTATTGAAGGTGCTGACTTGCCAATGTACTGGGGGGTGGGGTGGAGTGTGCTCGACTGCTGGCTCTGCCCCAGGCCCCACCCCTTCCTCCAGGCCCCTCCCCTCCCCCAAAGCATCATGCCCTTGCTCCTCCCACTCCCTTCAGAAGCCTCCTGCACACCATGAAACAGCTGATCACAGTGGGCGGGAGGCGCAGGGAGGGAGGGGAGAGGCATCAATTGGTGGGGCCGGTGGTGGGCGGCAAACATTTGGTGGGGGAGCTGAGGGGGGGGGCTGCTGGTGGGTGCTCAGCACCCACCATTTTTCTCTGTGGGTGCTCCAGCCCCAGAGCACCCATGGACTCAACACCTATGGATCCTGTACTTCGCGGGAATCTGGGGTGTCTCAGAGAGAGTCTGTCAGATGGTCTCCTACAATGTCACTGTCCAGAGCCCCTGAGCCAGGGGTGGAAGAACAGGAGGAAGGGCTCGAAGGGAAAGCTACCCCTCCAGCAAGCTTCTTATTTTCACTGGGCGAGGCTGTGACGCCCCTCCTCCATTACTAGCTGATTTTAAGAACTTTTGGGATCTTACCAAGAGGGTAGTGGATGAGCTGCAAATTCCCCTGCAGGAGGTAACAGATACACATCACAAGCTGGTGGATATTCTCCACACTGCCTTCTCATTATATCTTATATCTTACAAGTGATTTACTTATTTTGTTCACATTGTTAGTGCTGTATTTTTAAAAGAATTTTAGGAGATAAAACAGAAGCATTAGGATAGAATATCCAAATGCAGAAATGGCTGCTTTGTATGTATATTATCCAGTGCGCACTAAGATTCTGTTGTAATTCAAAGTAAACACTGGAATTCTAGTTTGGAAGCTACTGTAGACATTCAGACTATTCCAAGTGTAATTGTGTATATGTAGAGCTTTAGCCCACTTTCTTTCAATTAATTGCGTTTTTTTTCCATTTAAGATTATCCTTTATGGCTACAGAAAATCAACCAATATTTGTTTTATTGCAGAAATTTGTCCTCAGTGCAATACTTGAATTACTGTGTTTGTTTGTTTGTTTATGTATTTTTGTTTTAAATTGCAGTCATCGATTTCTGTTTGACTAGAACTCTGGTTTGCGATGAAGACACTAATTATCAGAGCCTGAGACTTTGCTGGGCTTCTAAGACTAGTTGTAATCAGAGGAAAGGTAAGGCATCAATAGTCTTATGTTAAGAAGCTTCAGAGAAACTTGTTAGGTATGGCATAGGAGTTTTGCCTTGGCTTTTAGCAGCATTAATATTAAGTGAAAAGGCCATTTCACATAATCTTTGCTCTGTGTGTAGGTCTGTTGTAGCTTTTGGGTTATTTGATTTGTCACTGTTCCAGAATATTCAAATGTGATTTCGTAAATATGTTGATACATACTGCCCTGTAATGTTTTTATTTTTATTTCTTTTCATATGGTAACTTATATAACACCCTAAAACTTGGGAGGATTGCTTATTATACTTTTAGAATAATATAGCTTTAAATGGTACTTGGTTTTAAATGCAGAATTCTGTTTTTTAAAGTGAGGTATTTACTTCTTCCTTAACTCATACACTGTGCTCTCTGAATAAATTTAAAATGACTGCCTTGCTTTTTTTAGCAAAATTTATTTGCATCAGAAGTGTGATCCTATCTATTATTAAAACAGGACACAGAGTTCCTCAAGTTAAATATTGCCAAACTTACTTTAAATGTGTATTTCCATACTGATCCTGGAAAATGAATACATTCTTGAAAATGAAGGCTACAGCATGGATAACATTCAAAATATTCTGCTCAGATGCTACAATAAAGCCCCAGGGCCTTGGATTTATGTGATATAGTTACATGCATTTTGCACTGTCCCTCTGCTTTGCCTGCCAGTCCTGTTCCTGTACACAGGAATGGCAATGAAATGTTCTAGAATGCTGCTCTGCTTGCAAAATAGCAGGCTTGCGGAATGGAAGAACAGTACTCTATGTTCCAGCCAACCAAAACCACAGTTGTAGCTTGGTGTAATTTTCAGCATGACCATCTTGATCCTGTCAGTTCCACATATAATGGAAAAATCAGAAGTTATAGTTGTTAAAAAATCAGAAACTGTAAGTACTGTGTCACCTTTTTTTGTGTTAAATTTTTCACTGTTGCTTTTAAGAAGCTTTAGATGGCGTAGGGATTAAAAGTGCCTAAACTAGCACTCCCAGCAGTGGAGCTGCACTAGTACTGGTGGTGGTGCAGTTGTGGAAGAATTCTCAAAAATATGCAGATGTAGACAAGACTTAGATACTTAATTGCAGCCTGCAGAAATAAAATATACAGGGACATTGTCATGTAGTTTAGGCATTGCATTTGGGTTTTAGGTCTTACAGTTAACTAAATCAGATATCAATAGGAATGCTTATATTAAATAATAATTAAAAAAGATAACTTTGAACCATTCTCCCTCCCCTCAAGCTTTCAGCAAACCTCTCTGTGAGCATATTGCATGATTGGTAATATACTGGTCAGGAGAAGGTAGCAAGATAAGGATTAGTCCTAGTGCTCCTCTCTGGATCTTGCAGATTTCCAAGAGAAAAGCCATGCTGGCAATTAAAGTTGTTGCAATCACAGCTAATTTATCCTTTATGCTCTAGGAAGTGGAGAATCAGTGGTAGCAAGGCTCACGAGATCCATGTTGCCAGGAGTATGAGGTTTAGATATATCAACAGAGGAGGCCAGCTCCCTGCATGATAGCCTCTGATCTGTTCAAATGTGCTTTTATTTCTCAAATGAGCCATAAACTCCATTTGGCATTTGCAGACCAGATCCTCTATCCCAGTGCAAGGTCAGAACCCTTTTCCTTTCAAAGGGGAAAATGAAATGAAGTTCTAAATTTCTAGCAGAATTTTTTTTCTTATAGGATTTTTTTTTTTTCATGGGAGGATGATCAAATTCTAAGGTGAAATTTTCAGAAGTGCTCAGGTGACTAAGGAGCCTAACTCCCATTTTCAGAAGTGATTTAGGAGCCTAAGTCTCACTGAAATACTTCGTCATTTCCTGTTCTGTGTGTGTATAAATGTGGAAACTTAACATGCTGCATAGGCTTTTTTCAAATGATGTTCACTCTGTTTGTATTATATGAAATCTATGAATTATCAGTGTACTATGTGCTGTACAATAGAGGAAGTGTGCCTAAGAAGTCCCAGCTCCAAAGAGCTTAGACTAAGGTGCTGATCCTGCAGTGAGCTTTGCAGGTTACTCACTGCAGGATCAGGACTTGTGCACATTTTGCCACAAAGTGATATAATATGAAGCCAGATATTCCTATACAAAACAAACAGATGTACTCAGTACCGCTCATACACTTCAGGGGTTAGGTGGATATTTATAGCAACCATAGTATTTGAGTCTGCCACACACTCTTTAATATATTTATCCTGGCAACACCCTGGTGAGCAGGGAAGCACGTTTTTTCCCATTTTATGGATAGGTGCTGAGGCCAGAGACTAAGTGATTTTCCCATCTTCCACGAGTCTGTGACAGAGCAAGAAATTCAGTCCAAATCTCCCAAGTTTCAGGCTAGCATACTAACCGCTAGTTGTCCTTACTTCCATCTTCCAGATCCTGACTTTGGATCTCATAGGGTTCATTCTGCAGTTGCTGCATAAGATGGGGAAGGGGAATTAGACTTTAGATGGGATTTTCAGTTTGAATTTTCTTATTTGAGTTTTACTCAAGTCTGTTACCTTTGCTACATTGTCTTGTTGTGAAATATTTGGAGTGTGTGTGAATGAATCTTTTAATTTTTAGTATAACATGTTTAAGTCTGAGATTGTCAGTTTACAAATCATTGCCAAAGCATGCCTTAATCTGCTGTATTATTTAAAGGCCGTGCTGGACGTGTTTCCAAAGGGTACTGTTATAGGCTTGTACACAAGGACTTCTGGACAAACTATATACCGGAAAATGCAATACCTGAGATGCTGGTAAGAATTATTTTCAAATGTAATTTTTGTAATATGATTTTATCTGTGTTTAGTGATGCAAGTGGTAAGTGTGGCTACATTGTTGTTAAAGATAATGTATAATTATGAAAGTTATTGACATGTTCAGAGAGTGTAAAAATGGTTGATATTTTGGAGTAATTTGACTAATATTTAGTAATATAGAACGAAGCTGGTAAAATAATACTTTCAGGTTACTTCTACTGGAAAAATAGACATAATGTGTTAACCATTTTCTCTTTGTAGAGGAAGACATATCCGGTCAATAAAACTACATTATCTTGAATGGTTTGGTAGCCTGCTAAAAGTAGAATCTATCCGTAACTCTGGGAAATACGGTTCAGTTATCGAATAGACTTATTTGGCGGTCTATATCTAAAATGTGGCTTTTATAAAAGGAAACATTCCATATAGCAAGTTAAGTGAGTTAACTTCTGCCATTTGTGGAAAGATAACATTTACAAATTTATTTTTCCTTTCAGCGTTGCCCATTAGGAAGTACAGTCTTAAAGGTTAAATTGCTTGACATGGGGGAGCCAAGAGCCTTATTGGCAACAGCTCTATCTCCACCCAGTATAGGTGACATTGAGCGCACCATTCTTCAACTTAAAGAGGTAGGCACTGTGACGGGTTTCCTCCCCCCCACCCCGGGGTGCCGCCTGGGACTGAGGTACCACTGAGCACCCTGACCCACCAGCCTGGGCTCCCACTCACCCTGTAATGCTGTGACAAGCTGCAGACATGCTCCCAGTTTCACACTTTCTTCAGCACACAGGTAGGGACACATCCAGCTGTAATAACATGAAAACAGGCTTTCTGACCAGCCTACATGGGAAGGCTATTTAGCTAGGGCACTTACTAGCTTCCAAGGTGTGCACCCCCCTCTGAAGAGTAAACCCCAAATTATACTGTCTTGCACTGCAAGGGAACTGTACAGCACAAGCTTGTGAAATTTGCTCCCCTCCCTCAGTGTGGAGGACAATATGCAACAACTCCTCCCCCCCGCTCCCGGGTTATGATTTCCACACACCGGTTTTAGACCAAGCAAAAATAAACATATTAACTACAAAAGAGAGGTTTTAAGTGATTATAAGGGATTGCAAACTGATCAAAGTAGATTACCTAGCAAATTAAAAAAACACAATCTAAGCTTAATATACTAAAGAAATTGGATATGAGTAGCAAATTCTCACTCTAAATGATGATTTGAGCAGTTCACAGAGATTCTTGAGGGCAAGCCGCACCAGGTATTCCTTTCACAGACTAGAAATCCCTCTAGCCTGGGTTCAGCCCTTCTCCCCCAGTTCAGTCCTTGTTTCTCAGGCATTTCCAGCAGTTTTCTTGGGTGGGGAGTCAGTGAAGAACAAACCTGATGTCACTCCCCTGCCTTCAATAGCTTCTGCATATGGTGGGAACCCTTTGTCTCCAATTTTTTGGTTCCCTGCCTTTCAGTGGAAAAACACTGGTATTCTGTGATGGAGTCCAGTACCAGGTGACTAGGTCACATACCTCTGTAGAGCCATAGCAGCCATGGGTCAGAGACTGTTTTACCATCCTCAGGAAAACTTCCCAGGCAGGCTCTGTGGTGGGAGATAAGCATCTTCTAAGACCTATTGTTTTCCCTGATGGCTCTTCCCAGGCAGCTATCTAGACTGATTGCTTTCTGTCTAGTGGGTGTTCCCCAGATGTAAACACATTTATAACAGATGCATAGACAATATTCCTAACTGCAGATACCAAAATGATACTTGCATACAAATAGGATAATCATGTTCAGTGAATCATAACCTTTTCAGTTATATCTCGTATGACCTATCTTGTATAAAATACATCATAGTTATGCCATAATTATATCATAATATTAGTATGAAGAATGTGGGGTGTAATGCCACAGGCACTTCTCCTAATTGTTTTGCTGAAGCCCAGATAGTCTAAATATACTGTAAATAGTCTGAACTTGTGTCTAATAAGACATTTAAAGAGGTACTGACTCCTCATGGAAAACTGAAAAAAAGCAAAAACAAAAAAACCTAAACCTATCAGTTTAGAAACACTTTCTTTTCCCCTCATTGGGGGACATCACTCCCCTTTTTAACATAATTTCTGCAACCATCAATTTTAATGTTGCTACAACAGGATTACGGCTTCATTTAGGAGTAGGCACAGATGACTATTTGGGAAATAATCCTGTTTGTAGACAAGCATCCTTAGTAAGAAAGTATGAAAGAAATAGTAACGAAGCCATGTGCTGTAAGAATTGTTTATAAATAAAAGCCAAAGTTCTGTCCACCTCTTCCATTCTCGGAGAATGGTTCTGATATTGCGCAACTCTGCACAGAGTTTGTGCTTGCTGATTGTAAACACTGTGGGAGCATTAGTGACATTAAACATATCCTCCTTTCCCCCAAATGTAGGAGTAACAGTTTAAAAGTAGTGTAGTTCATTGGCATCTTCAATCTCTACCACACACGTTTTAGCTGCAAAAAAGTGGGCTTTTTAAATTTTGGTTTAAGCTTCCCAACCTTTTTTCTTCGCCAAGCACCTATAGTGGTTTCTGCTACTAATTTCAATTCTTGTTCTAGGCCAGATTTTTTTTTTTTTTGATGCAAAGGTCTTTGATGTCGGCAAAGTTGAGTCGTGCTATTAACCATATGATTAATTTTTATAAAGATGGGAGCACTTGCAATTAGTGCACTTCCTGAAGAAGAAAATCCTTATGATGGTGAGCTAACCTTCTTAGGAAGAGTATTGGCACAATTGCCTGTGGACCAGCAGCTCGGAAAGCTAATAGTTCTTGGCCATGTCTTTGGATGTTTAGAAGAATGCCTTATTATAGGTAGGTGAGGGAACAAAAAACGTTTAAGAACCATCATCATAAAACTACATCCGGATGTGTTGCAGCTCTTGATTTCCATCTATTTTTGTTACAGCTGCAGCACTTTCTTTGAAGAACTTTTTTGCAATGCCTTTCAGGCAGCATCTTGATGGATACAGGTATTTTATTTTCAAGATATTTAACTTCTTGTTTTTAAAACAAATACCTAGCCAGCCATGCTGCTTCTCCAGGGAGTCTTGGGATTTTGTCTTCTAGACTTTGCGGAGAGGGTGCCGGGAGTTTGATCTCTTCTTGTCGATCACAATGCTGAGAACATATTACTTTGCCTTTCTACTATAAGAATAAAGCTAGCCTGTACAGAAAACCAAGCTTTTTCAGGACCAGACTGAAACACTGGAATGGACTTCCATGTGAACTAAATTCCACCCCCCCGCTCTAAATGCAAGCCACACTTTATCCTATGCCTTCTCTAAGATAAATACATAGCTGTGTGCACATTCTTAAAAAAAAACAAAAACCTACTAAAACACTATACTACACACAGTTCATCCCGTGGGGTGACAATATGAGAGAGAACAAGCCACATGTGACAGTTGCTTAATGCACTGTTGGAGGGCACTGAGATACTACTGTGATGAGGGCAATATAAGAACCTTGCAGAATAGCCTTAAACTTATTCATTGTTTATCTTGTGATACC
This sequence comes from Lepidochelys olivacea, assembly GCF_965140295.1. Lineage (NCBI taxonomy): Eukaryota > Metazoa > Chordata > Testudines > Cheloniidae > Lepidochelys > Lepidochelys olivacea. The sequence goes on from NC_140416.1 coordinate 109,877,288, forward strand.
TTTCTGTTTGCATTCCCAGGAGCAAAATGAATTTTTCTGGAAATAGTAAGAGTGACTGCATTGCACTTGTGGATGCATTTAAGGTAATCATGTTTCTAGTATTCTAATGAAAGGGCTGATCTTCCAATGAAATTTAGCAAACATAAAGATGTATTTACTTAGCCTTGTAGAAGCTCTACAGTGTTAACAGGGCTAATAATAGCTGCTTAAAATATAATCTGTACAATGTTAGTTTGAGCTACTTATTTCATTGTTAATATCCTCGTTAGATGGTTTCCAAAAGAAGTTTCTATCATAAGCCTTGTTTCTTCTTCAAGTATGTGTTAGTGTGGAACCCGCTGTAGGTGCACACTTGGCTCATGCACGTAACAGTGGCTTTTGAATAGCAGTTTCTGGTGGCACACCCTGTGATCCATCGTGCTCCCATGGGAGGGTATAAAAGGACAAATGACCCTCCCCCAGCTCGTTCTTACTGCCTGCGGCAGCAAGATGGAACTCAGTGAATATCCAATCCACTACTCTTTTCAGAGCTTCAAAACTCTGGGTTTTTTTTTTTCACAGATCTTCTAAGAACTTCTTTTCCTCTTTGCAAATCCCAGAATTGTACATTTTTAAAAAAGAAAAGTATTTGGTACCCCTCCAATAACTAGGTGAGGTGCTTAGTGTAGTGGCATGGCGGACTCTAAACCATGAGGATTCAAACTCTGCCTTGTTACAGCTCCATGCTGTGGACTATCAGGTCCTGTTCACAAAGTATAACTTCCTCACTTAAGAAAGTCACCCGCTTCCTGTCCAGAATCCCACAGGAGAATAGGGAGGAACTAAAAGATACCATAAGAGGCCCAGATGGCCATGAAAATAGCATTTATGAGTGGCTATGGATGTGTCTGACATGGCCATGAGGTCAGTAGCCATGACTGTGATTGTTAGAAGGTCCTCATAGCTGCTAGCATCCTGAAAGAGGTGCAATCCACCCTAGAGGACCTGCCCTTTGAATGGATAGAGCTCTTTAGCAATAGAACTGATGAAGTGTTCCATTTGCTTAGTGACTCAAGGACTACATGGCAATCTGTGGGGATCTACAGACTGAATCCTCATCTAAAGTTTGTGATACAGCAGGGCCAGGGAGCAATGGGAGAGTGGTAGAGGGGAGCTATATAAGCCCTAGGCTATTTAAGGTGTGATTCCCTGTAGACTGGGGGAGGTTAATACAGGTAAATTTGAGCACCTGTAGCCAATTAAGGTCCTGTCAGGAACCTAATTAAAAAACCCTGCTTCAGGTGGACAGGGGGAGCAAGGAAAAAGAGAGGACTGGAGTTGAGATTTGTGTGGCTGAGAATTGAAAGACCAGAGAAGTGGAGGAAGGGAGATCCTGTCCCAACAGAACAGGGAGACTCCCTCCCCCAGTGTCAAGGACCGAGGGTAACCCTACCCAAAGGGGAAGAGAGTAAGAAACCCACAGCGTTTGAGAGTGGCGGGGGCTCAGAGTGAGAAGCAAACTCAGATCCTTTCCCCACTTCCCTCTTCAACCACCTTCCCGGGCCACTAATGGGGCCCTCAGCACCCCAAGAGCAGGGGCAAGGGATGGCGTCCTAGCCTCCCACCACCAAGAAAAGTGCAGAACCCGCCATACCAACAAAGTCCACTTTGTCACAAATACCAACCCCAGCAAAAGTAGAGGACACTCTCCTACTCACAGGATCAAAAGCCTGTGTACAGACTGAGAAAACAACTCCGGTACTCCAGGGGATGGCGGTCACAACTGCCATACTCTCAGAGGCAGTAGGTTTGATGGGGGTGTTGGTTGCCACATGAATGGCAGTCCAGATCCTGTTACCACATTTGCCTTTCCCCTTTTGAGTAGGCTTGGTCTACTATCATAGCTGACCTATCATAGCTGACAAATGGGTGCTAGGCATCATCGCCCAAGGCTATCTCATCTGTATCCACTCCTTACGCTTTACCCACCCTTCTTCCCCATCCCTCTTCAGGGTTCACCCAGCTAGGCCTGTTGGTGAACGCCGTGAAAAATAGTCTCTTATCCAATCACACAAGATTGAGTTCATAGGGGCCGTGATAGATTCCAGGTCGGTCAGAGCATAGCCTCAGGATGGGTTCCTGTTGTTGAAGTCACCGTTACTAGAGAGAAAATCAAACCCAACTACAATAGTGTGGACTTGCCTTAGGTTGCTCGGCCATAGGTTAGTGTTCACATATATGGTGCTGGTTGACAGATTTCACCTGCTTGCCCTACAACTTTGGCTTAGATCTGTTTGTTCTCCAGCAAGATAGCAAATGAACAGAGGTCTTAGTGCCACCTCATGTCATAATGGAACTGAGGTGGTGACACTGGCCAAAGAGCTGATGCATAAATGGGTATCTCAAGTAGGGGGAGAGAGTTTATTTTACCTCTGGATTTGACACTGGTGCAACTGCAGCGGGAATACTGTGTCCAGTTCTAGAACCCAAAATATTCAAGGAGGATGATGTTAAGGGTTTGTAGAAGAGACACAAGAATGATTAAAGGATTAGAAAAGATGCCTTAGTAATAGACTCAAGAGCACAATCTGTTTAGTTGAACAAAAAGGAGGTTAAGGGATGATTTGATTATAGTCTATAAGTACCTACACGGGGAACGAATATTTAATAATGGGCTCTTCAGTGAAGCAGAGAAAGGTGTAACACAGTTCAGATGGCTGGAAGTCAAAGCTAGACAAATTCATAATGGAAATAAGGTGCAAATTTTTAACGATGAGAGTACTTAATCATTGAAATAATTCATCAAGGGTTGGTGGATTCTCCATCACTAGGAATTTTTAAATCAAGATTGGATGTTTTCCTAAAAGATATGCTCAATCTTCTAGGGATTATTTTGGGGAAATTCTCTGGCTTGTGTGATCAGGAAATTAGACTAGATGATCACAATTGTCTCTTCTGACCTTAGAATCTATTATTATATGTGGTAGCTAGTATCATTCCTTGTATGTTCTTGGGTTCTGTTCTTACTTTCTCTCCCCAACAATGGCATTAATCCTGGATGTGTCAGGGACAGCCTAGGGAGCCCAGCTGAACCACCTACAGATACAAGGGACCTCTAACTCAGAAGGGACTTCACATAAATGTCTTGGAACAGAAAGTCATCAGGCTAGCCTGTGTGGCATTCTTACCTGTTCTACAGAATTCCACAGTGCAGATGCAGGCAGCCAGTGAATCCAATAAGTACTACATATATAAGCAAAAAGGCACCCACTGATCACCACTCTCCATCAAGCTCTGGACATGGTGCCAACAATACAAGATAACCCTCCTGGCTCTTCATCTTGTGGGAGTCAGCAACAACCTGGCAGACTTCCTGAGCAGACAATCCATTATCAGTCACAAGTGGTTGCTGTAGAGGTCTGTCATAGAACTAATATTCCATCATTTTGAGGGCGCATGTCCCACTGGTAGACCTGTTTGCTACCAAGGATAACCTGAAATGTCAGAACTTTTGCCCCAGAGGGGATGTGAGCACAGGATCATTACCAGACCTCCTCCTTCTGCAGTGGAATTAAGCCCAAGTATATGGCTTCTCACCAAGTCCCCCTTCCCTATGGTGGTGTCCAAAATCACAAGACAGAGCCATGATCATCCTCATAGCTCCCTGTTGTCCAAGTCCAATTTTGGCTGGCAAACCTGCTACAGATGTTCATTCAACCACATTTCCAGGTCCTAGACTGCCTAGATCTGATTTCACACTACAACTGCCAGATACTCCATCCAGACCCAAGGTCACTGAATCTGACAGGATGGCTGTTTGGTTAAATACCAGCATGGACCAAGACTGCTCCCTGCAGGTCCAAGAGATCCTGATACAGAGCAAGAAGATGTCTACCAGAAAGACTTAATCCTCAAAATGAAAGAGGTTCTTAGTTTGGGCAGCTCAGTACAGCCAGAGCCCTTGATACCAAAGATCCTTGACTACTGGTTGGATTTCAAATACTCTGGCCTTTTGTTCCACTCCATTAACGTCTGCCTTGCAACAATCTCTGTTTGCCATCCACCTGTGCTGTCATGCTTGGTCTTCTCCCGCCTGATGGTAAAAATGTTCTCAAGGGCTTACTGTATACTTATCCACCAGTCAGAGAGCTGCCTACTGCGTGGGACCTCAGTATCATTCTCCTGAGGCTCACTGAGCCTCCCTTTAGAACTTCTTTTGGAATGCTCCTTACATCATCTCATCCTGAAGACAGTCCTTCTAGTTGCCATCACTTTGGCTGGGAGATAGTGAGCTTCAAGCACTTAAGGCTGAATCTCTCTCTGACATTCCATATGAGCAAAGTGGTGCTGAAACCTCACTCTTAAATTCATTCCCAAGATGGTCTGAGTTCTATGAGAATCATTCAGTCTCCCTGTCTTCTTTCCTGAATCCCCATTCTATACCAGAAGAGAAGAAATTGCATTTTGCATGTTTCCAGAGCCTTGCTTTATTAGATTGATAGAGCAAAACCGTTCAGACTATCTTCCCCAATAGATACTACTAATCAGATGACTTCAATCTCGTGTGCGAGGCGCATGCATTTCTACAGTGGGATCCACACAGACAGCTTCTTGAAGAACCACAGTTACTATATGGTAAATAACTGTTCTTTTCATTGTCTTGAACTTCCTAATATTCTTTTGAGCTTAATTTTCCATAGTTGTCACGCCAAATGATTATTTTAAGAACAAAAGAATGGCCATACTTGGTCAGATCAGTGGTCCATCTAGCCCAATATCCTGTTTTCCAACAGTGGCCAAAGCCAGATGCTTCAGAGGGAATGAACAAACAGGGCAGTTATCAAGTGGTCCATCCCCTGTCGTTCAGTGTCAACATCTGGCAGTCAGATTTAGGGATACCCAGAGCATGTGCTATTCTAATGGTTTCAGTACGCTCGGGTGGTCTCAGGAATTCCCCAAGCACGTGGCATCCCCATCCGATAAGTGATTGACACAAACAGTTCAAACACACAATGCATTTTATTAACACACAAATCCCTACTGCAGTAAGCTAAAAGCACCTCAAATTGCAATTTCATACAGTCCACGGTGATGCTGAATGAGCAGTGTCCCGGTTCTGATGATCAGTCATTTCGAGGTCATTGGATGTTGTCTTCTCTCGTCTCATCTCGTCTCTTTCCTCTTATGCTTTTGGCTTATTTTATACTCTGAATTTGACAGCACACCAGTATTGTGGTTAAGCCCTTGCTGCTGCACTCAGTGTCATAGAATCTTGGCCCTGGTCTACAGGGGAGAGAGGGTGGATCTTGGCCCTGGTCTACAGGGGGGAGAGGGTGGATCGATCTAAGTTACACAATTTCAGCTACGTGAATAACATAGCTGAAGTCGACATATTTAGATCGACTTACCTTGGTGTCTCCTCCACGGTGAGTCAACTGCTGCTGCTCCCTCATTGACTCTGCCTGTGCCTCTCATGGCACTGGAGTACAGGAGTCGACGGGAGAGTGCTTGGTGATCAATTTATTACGTCTAGACTAGATGCGATAAATTGTTCCCCGCTGAATCGATCACTGCCGATCCGGCAGGTAGTGAAGACATTGTAGAAGGGTAGGACTGGAAGGGACCTTGAGAGGCCTTCTAGTCCAGTCTCCTCCATTCAAGGCAGGACTAAGTATTATTTAGACTATCTCTGACAGGTGATTGGAGATTTTTTTAAGAGCAAGTTAGACAATGACAGAGATTCCACAACCTCCCTAGACAATTTATTCCAGTGCTTAACTATTCTGACAGGAAGTTTTTCTTAATGTCCAGCCTAAACCACCCATTGCTTCTTGAACTATCTTCAGAGGTTAGAGGACAATTTTTCTCCATTTTCCTTGTAACAACATTTTATGTACTTGAAAACTGTTATGTCCCCTCTGTCTTATCTTCTCCAGACTAAACAAACACAGTGTTTTCAATCTTCTCTCACAGGTCATGTTTTCTAGACCTTTAATAATTTTTGTTGCTCTTCTCTGGACTTTCTCCAATTTGTCCATAACTTTCCTGAAATGTGGTGCTCAGAACTGGATACAGTACTCCAGTTGAGGCCTAATCAGTGCGGAGTAGAGCGGAAGAATTCCTTCTTGTGTCTTGATTACAACACTCCTGCTAATGACAGGTTTCAGAGTAACAGTCGTATTAGTCTGTATTCGCAAAAAGAAAAGGAGTACTTGTGGCACCTTAGAGACTAACCAATTTATTTGAGCATAAGCTTTCGTGAGCTACAGCTCACTTCATCGGACGCAAACTGTGGAAACTGCAGAAGACATTATATACACAGAGACCATGAAACAATACCTCCTCCCACCCCACTCTCCTGCTGGTAATAGCTTATCTAAAGTGATCACTCTCCTTACAATGTGTATGATAATCAAGTTGGGCCATTTCCAGCTGGAAATTACCAGCAGGAGAGTGGGGTGGGAGGAGGTATTGTTTCATGGTCTCTGTGTATATAGGTTTCAGAGTAACAGCAGTGTTAGTCTGTATTCGCAAAAAGAAAAGGAGTACTTGTGGCACCTTAGAGACTAACCAATTTATTAGAGCATAAGCTTTCGTGAGCTACAGCTCACTTCGAAGTGAGCTGTAGCTCACGAAAGCTTATGCTCTAATAAATTGGTTAGTCTCTAAGGTGCCACAAGTACTCCTTTTCTTCTTTCTGTGTATATAATGTCTTCTGCAGTTTCCACAGTATGCGTCCGATGAAGTGAGCTGTAGCTCACGAAAGCTTATGCTCAAATAAATTGGTTAGTCTCTAAGGTGCCACAAGTACTCTTTTTCTTTTTACTCCTGCTAATACATCCCAGAATGATATTTGCTTTTGTTTGCAACAGTGTTATGCTGTTGACTCATATTTAGCTTGTGATCCACTATGACCCCCAGATTATTTTCGACAGTACTCTTTCCTAGGCAGTCGTTTCCCGTTTTGTATATGTGCAACTGTTTGTTCCTTCCTAAGTGGAGTACTTTGGATTTGTCCTTATTGAATTTCATCCTATTTACTTCAGACCATTTCTCCAGTTTGTCCAGATCATTTTGAATTATATTCCTATCCACCAAAACACTTGCAACCCCTTGCAACTTGGTATTGTCCACAAACTTTGTAAGTGTACTCTGTATGCCAATATCTAAATCATTGATGAAGATATTGAACAGAACCAGACCCAGGACCAGTCCCTACAGGACCCCACTTGATATGCCCTTCCAGCTTGACTGTTGAATCGCTGCTGTCGTGACATGCCACCTACATTCATTTGTTGTGATAGGCAATGCAATATGTTCTTGAGAACTAAAAAAGCTATTCATTATTTTAGGCATGGCAAGCCTGCAGACGAAGAGGAGAACTGAGGCATCCCAAGGTTAGTTAATGTTTTTTCCATCTACGGTAGAAGACTGGCACTGAAGGGTTGTATTTTCAGCACAGGAAGGAAGCCTCAAAGTAGTCTGTACATTAATCTTCAGCTTCACGTACTTGTAAATGGGAAGTAAAGGCTGAGTAATTTGTCAGTAGTTAGAGGGTACAATGTTCATTCAGAAACATGAATAGTGAGTTGCATTATATTTCACTATAAACTTTCAGTCTGTGTTGCAAATGATCCTGACTTTGCTCCCAATCCAGCATTAATAGGCTGTGCCTCTCTCTTAGCTGGTATCAGAGATGGTCCTGATTCATGACTCTAGGGCTTGATCATGCTGTGTCTGGTGGTGTAAATGTAGTGACTGTCCACAGTCAGCAGGTTTTGCATCCGCCATAGTAGTAGTATATAGCCCACTTTTTGACTCCTGTCTTGATTCTCTCCCCTCCCCCCCTGCCCCTTTTTCCCATTTGGTCATCCTTTTCAGTTGTGCTCCTTTCTCTACCATAATGAAAGTACAGAGTAAAATGCACATTCCAAGTGGAAGAAATACACCATGTTTAGGAAGCTTTTTTTCAGTAATGCTGGTGAGCTCTGCCAAAACTGCTCCCAGCCCATGGACAGCCATGTTGCATTGAAAGGAGCTCCAAGTTCATCAAACATACTTGGCCTCTCCCGCACCTCAGATAAGCTGCCGTTCCACCATCAGGGTACCTAACAAAGCAAGACACCTAGAATCAGGTGTGTGTCATGAGCTCCCTTCCAAAATCGAATGGGACAAGCTCCCTAAAGACAAGAAATCCAGCACCCCCCCACTCACCTTCTTAAAAAACCCTGGAGAATCCTCCTAGCCCAGTGGTTCTCAAACTTTTTTTTTTTCGCGGACCACTTGAACATTGCTGAGGGTCTCGGCGGACCACTTAATGATCTTTCCAAATGTTGTTTGTACTGTTAGCTAACTATTGTAAAGTACTTTGGATAAATGCACTATATAAAAATAAAAAACCTTAATAATTAACATTTTTTGTTCTACAAATAAAAGCACACAACTCATATTTTAATACCAGTAGTCTTACCTTTCTGATGCAATGGATGTGCCCTCTCTCCCCTGTGGCGGCAGCCTCCGAGCTGGGGCTGGGAAGGAAGCGGGTGTTTCCCTCTCTCCCCTGCTGTGGAAGCCCCCAAGCTGAGGCTGGGAAGGAGGGACGTCTCTCCCCTGGCAGCCGCAGCCCTGAAGCTGAGGAAAGTTGCCTCTTTCTCAGGCCACCGCAGAACTGCATGTCCCAAATTCCCCCCACGCCCTCTTCTCACCCCACTTCCCCTTACATGTGCATCTTCTCCAGGGTCCACGCGCCTAATTAGTGGAGCCACGCTTGTGCAGCTCTACGAATTAGGTGGGTGGCCCTTCTTTCTCTTGTGGGTGGCTGCCCAGGCATGCACCTTAGAGGGAACTATCTGCGAACCACCTGAATGGAGCTTGTGGACCACTGTTGGTCCACAGACCACAGTTGGAGAACCTCTGTCCTTGCCTGTTCACCATAAAGGTTCACTTCCCGGGAAATGTTCTTCCCAAGAGATGGAGTTGATGGCTTTATCCCATAAATAGCTTATAAAGTTTAAACAGAAAAAATCAGGGAATCACCCCCCCACCCCAAAAAAAAAAAAAAAGGCTGTCCAAAAGATGCTTCACTCTTTATTCATTCTCCAGCTCTGGAGGAAGGGAAACTTGCAGAGTCAGAACTGGGAGGGAAAGAGACCAAGAAACAAAATTCTTTCTGCTACATATGTTTGAAATAATAGCCAGGAGAGATGTAGAAACAATTGAAATTCATCTTGATAAAGGAGAATCAAACCCAAGTTAAAGATCATTTCCTTCTTTCTAAAGTCGAAGCTAGCTCCACCATTCCATTACACTCTTCCTTCAAGGAAGTCATGAGGGAAGATTGATGGATACCAGATAAAGGAAAAAAAGACTTGAGGCAAACTCTTGAAGTGGTTCTGAACCCAAGAACCTAAAGATACCTTTCACTACCTGTTGAAAAACAACTCCTTTATTGCCCCCATGGCAAGTGTCCGTGATACCCACAGAGGTAACTTTTTTCCCCCATTAATGACCTCATCAAAAAACACAGAGCACGATGTGTTCAGATTGAGTCCATTTTGGCTTCTCTCGATACCCTTCTGATTGTTACATACATCATGAGTACCAGTGTACATTTACTGAAGCTCCCTTGAGTAGCCAGGACAAATTATCCACAGGACCTATCTGTCTGATGTCTGCTAAAACTGTGCATCCAGAAAAAGTGAAACCCTGTTTTCCAGGGCAATGTGGAGGTCATGTGGAAGGTTTGGACTGGTAAGTTTATTTAAGGTATTTATATGGCCCCAATTGCTGTGGTATACGAGTGCCATAGTTATGATGTTTCTAATTGATATCTAGCGTCTTTACACCTTTGAAAATACATGACTGATGAGCAAATGGGTATGTAGATGGTGTGGCCTAATTCTACAGCTTCCTGTTGTGAATCAGGACTGCTTATCCAATATCTACGCAGAGAGCGTCAGAGCCCATTAGTGGTAGATTGAGGAAGAAGTTGGGAACCAGTGTGGAAATAAACAGGTAACAAATATTCCCTGTTTGCATTATATCTCTAATTTTCTCTGTGTCCTTCAGGAAGAACTTGACTGGGGTCGATCAAATTATATTCAGATCAAGAGAATCAGAGAGGTGAGTTGAAATGAGCAACAGTGTTTGATATTTATCAAGTATGTCACTTTCCTAATTTTCTAAATATATTAGGACGCTGGATGAATCTGCTGCTCTTTAAAAACAATAATTAAGAATTAAGATATTATACTTACACTTTTTTTGGTATATCTTTGCAAGAAGACACTGCATTTAAAGTGAAGTAAAACTGAAAAGTATTTAAAGGTCCTCAAGTATATATATCTTAACCTCTTTCCCCAAGATTTATTTGTTATATAGGTACTTGAAGTACACTGGCTGGAGTTGGAGTCTTGTGGATACTCCTTTTTCAATGCAATATAATGTTATGCTCTATAGTTAGATCAATTTAAAAACAGTTATTAGGACAAATGTAACAAACACAGCTGTATCATGAGAATTAAAATGGGTAAGTTATATGGTATTTTGTTACTAAAGTTACTACAGTGGATAATGGAAACTGCTTATCACAGAAGTGCTTCAAGCTTAATGTGGCATGCTGAGTGAAAAATAATTAGAACTCCTGAATAACCTTGATTAGCCGAACATGCCTTTGCCCACTTACAGTTGCTAGTAGCAAGGTTCCTAATTAGGCAACTGCTTTGTTCTCTTTCACTCATACGCACATTCTCTCACACAGTCCAACCATGGTTCCATCACAGCATGCTCCTAGCATGAGTACTGTTTGAGTGCAGCATGCAAAGTGCACTTCTGAAATAATATTGGGTTCTAAAACACATAAAAAGAGAGAGCTCCCATTGTAAGCCATCCCATGAGGAATAGTGGTGAATGTTAAATGAAAGTACACTTATTTAGTTTGCGTATCTGTCACACTTCGCTATAAACTACTGAATTACAACATCTTACTAAAATTAGTTTCAAAAAATAAAGCTCACTGACAAAAATACCTGCAAATTAACCAAGAAAAAAGTAGAGATTTTTACATAATGAAAAAGGAAGTTTAAGCAAAAAAAGGCCTAGGCAATATATAGTAATATATAACATGTTAGGAGATTAAGATTGCAAAATTAAGCACACAATAGTTCAGACATGGTTGCCTGTGCAACCTTTAAATTGGTCTTATTATACATATATTGTATGATAGTCTCTAATTACATGACCAAATACTATTTTTTCCACAGAACTCTTGTCTCATTCAGCATATAGGATGGATGGTGCTCAATGAATGAGTTCAATATTTTTTTATCCTCTTTCAATGAGTGGCCCCAGGTCTTAGTGCACATACTATCCAAATCCTGCCCTGAATGCAGAATTAACTTCTTCATAGGCTTTTCTAGGACACTCATCACCACAACATCCCAGTGCTTCAAAATCATCATTAACTTTACAACATCGCTTTGAAGAGAGGTGATGTCATCCATCCCCATTTAACAGCTGGGGAACTGAGGCACAGAGATTAAGGACAAAATTGTCAAGTGTGCTTTAAATTTGGGTGTGTATATTGAGATGCCTAGACCTTGATTTTTCAGACTACTTACCATTTTTCTGGCACTTTGTATGCTCAGCTCACAGCACCCATTGAGTTCGGTTGCAGCTGTGAGTGTTGAACACTTATCCAGATTTTGGCTCAGATGTAACCGGTTAAACACCCAGAAAGTAAGAAGTGCAGAGTTAGTGGCTTCCTGTGGAAGAAACTGGTTTTTGTGAGTTGCTGAGGGTCACATGGGAACTTTGTGACAGAGGCAGGGATACAATCCAGTTCTCTAAGGCTACAGTCACCTGTCTTAACCACAAGACTGTTTTTTCCCTTTCTGCTGTCCCCTGCTTTCTTCAGCAAACCAGGTTAGGGTCCTACAGGCAGCAGCCTCGTTCCCTGCACAACCCCAGTTTGTTCCCAGGGCACAGTCCATCCTATGCAATGAATGAGGCCAGGGTCCTGTGGTGAAACATAGTTTTTAATTACATGTTTACATACTGTCATAATGCACACATACAAAGGGGGTGAGATTAAGGTTGCATTGATGACCTTTCTGGCATTTCCTAATTTTGAGTACTTAACTTTGCAACCTCAGCTTTCCTTTTACTTTGTTTTTTGGATGTCGTTTCCTAGGTTTTTAAAAAAAAGCAAACAGAAAAAAGACGTTTCACTGCGAGGAGCTATACTGACACCCCAACTCTCACATTTGAGTAATTAACAGGGTTGGACTTTTATAGCCACACCACAAACTTCCATCGTGTGACCTAACTGAATAAGTGGTGGTATTAAGACTATTATTTTCTATATGGATCAGCAACTAAAGGTTGATGACAGAGTTTGCCAGTACATTTCACAGCTATTTTTAGGTACCAGAGGAATGTGAGACTCTGGAATTCTGGATTAAGTTTCAGGTTCTGGAGGGGAGTTCCTTCTGGTCATTATTGAACTGTTCCTACTCCCCTTTACTCCTATTTTTTCCCCGGCACCTGCTCTATTCTCCCCCCTCCCTTCTTCCCAACTCTTGTCTCTGTCCCCCTCTATTTGAGTCAAGATGCTTCCTCTGCATCCTCTATGCTACCTGGGTACCAGCATAGGGAGCACTGAGAGCACAGAAGAGTCCTTGCTTTCAGTTCCAATGTCTGGTGCTGCAGCAACTCCCAGCAAGTTGGAGGAATGAGTGAAAGTCCTGCTCAGGTGCTGCAACATAAGTGATGATGGAATCTTCAGAGAATTTTTCTGGCTTGTGCAAATGGTGATTTTTCAAAGGCTATGTGAGTGGATTTTCACCTACCGGTATTCAAGTTCCTGTTCCAAAGCAGGAGGTACGAGAGAGTCTCATTAAAATGACTGTAGGATTTTTTTTTATTAAGAATTGGTCAAAATACATTTCCCCCAAAACCTTGTTTCTGGCAGTGGCTGAACTATTTTCGTTGAATTTTTGAAGAAAAAAACGTCAGGCAGACACACACTTGCACAGCATGGAAAGTTTCAGCCTGACTACTTATAAATTTGCTAAAGTCAGTGTTTGAAAACAGGGCCGTAGAGTGCAAATGGTAGGCAACCTTAACTATAAGTAATGCTGCCAGTCCCACCTATAATGGAGATGTCATCTGGGTGACTCTGTATTTAATGGTAGAAATTGCAGAAATACTGAACAAAAAATAAGGATCCACCTGGGTAAAGTTGTGTGAAAGGGGAAGTGTGTTTTTAAAGAACCAACAGGATTGGAAATGTTACTAAACACTTTAGAAAATTTTAATTATATAATGGACACATTACCAAGAGGAAGGTATTACAATATGTGATGAGATGACAACAGATTATCTTCAGTTGAAGAACAGGAAGAGCTTGTGTCTTGCACAGGGATGCCTTCTAGGAAAGATGGTTTAATGTCATCCTTTTGGCAGACTGCATATGAGCCCTAGAGAAGTTCATGTTGACATAATGGTGAACAAGTCCAGTCTGCCCAGCCATCTCAGTGTCCTCCCACAGAGTGCTACCATTCCTCCAAAAAGTAAACTGGCTAACTTTTCAAATTGCAACTTTTAACTGTCCTATCCAGGAATGTGGGCTTATCAAGGCAGCCATCTTGATTGGGCTTCTGAGCAGGGTGGTTGTCCAAGAAAAAAAACACAGGAGTATCAGTTTCCTAGAACTTCATGCTGTGTGATGGGCACTGTTGATTCAGAAGGAATGCCTGATTGGCTACTATATTATAGTCCTGCTGGACAGCATTTCCACAGTTGCTTCCTTCAGAAAGCAATTGGGTGGGGAAGACGTTAGGTGTGCATTGTTGCACAAGTAAGACATGCCTCTTATTTGGTGGACCCAAGCTCACTTAGAGTTGCAGGGGCTACAGGAAAGTGATGAGCACTCATTTAGCTTCATAGAAAGCTTAACAGAACGTACTCTGCTAAATGCTGAAAGTTTGCTCACTGTTATAGCTACAGAGCCAAGCTATCCCTTAAGGCAAAGCTAGATGGGGTTCTTGGCTGAGTTCAGGATGCTGTGTGTTTGATCACTGCCACAGCTCCCTGAAGATGCAAACCTCTGTGTTGGCAAGTGTCCTGGATAACAGAAGGAAATGCAGGCTGACTTCTCACCATTGCATACAACATTTTCTTCAAAGAGCACAAAAACCTTCATGTCAAAGGTTATTTCAGCTCTTCTTCCTCTATTTCTGTGCTTAATGCATGATGTACTTTTCGGCAAGGGAATTTTGCATTATAGAGGGCTCTCTTGGAGGATGGATCTTGAGCTGTTAATTGAGAAAATGCAACTCCAATTTTTTACCTCTAGGGTCAGTCAGTCAAATCTCTTATTAGGGGTTTGCTGGACAGCCTTTCTAGGAGTAGAGATATTAAGATATTAAGCGGTGTGAAGAAATATTTCTTTCATAGAATAGTGTTGATAAATTGTATAGTCAATTGCTTGACCACAATTTAGTTCGTTCTGAAATATACTCAAGAGCCCAAATAACCAGTGTCAGTCAGGTTCAGTAATATGGTACTGGAAAAAATTCTATACGATTCCAGTCTCCAAAGAACAGTCCCATGCAGCTATGTTCCTTCCTTATCTTTGTTTTGAATGCTAGCTTTCCAGGTACTGGTCCCAGAAGTTACACCCCTATCTGGTACTAAGACATAGAATGAAATGTATCTTGATTTTGTCAAGTTTCCTATCTGCTTGTGCCAGATGCTTGCTTCAGCAAATGCAAAGTGTTATGGGATACGTAGTATAAGTGAACAAGATTATGATATAGGCCAGTTTAGGTTATATCACTGTTAGAATATTTGTGCTTAATGCTATTGGTGCTTAGTGCATGCATGTGTGTGTGTGTGTAAATATATATAGCAGATAATACATATTATTAATGTGCTAGCCAGCGTATATTAACAATAATATATTGTATGAAATTAATGCCTTTGGTTCCTACAAAAATGGATAGGAGCTTCCCCATTTTGATTGACAATTTCTATTGTAGGTTTATATATTTCTTATTTTTGTTTGTAAATGGCTTTAATCTGTTTAGTCTTATTTAGAATTAAAATTTCAGGTGGCTGAATTGTTTGAAGAGCTGAAGAATCGAATAAAATCATTCAACATGTATATTAATACTCCACCTGTTATGGATCAGGAGTATATATACAAACAGCGCTTCATTTTGCAGGTAGGAGGATTAATATATATAGCTGATTTCTTGATTTTTCTTTTGGAGTGGCAATACTTTAATTTACAGTACAGTAGTTTATACTTACTAGCATCGCCTCGGTTGCCAGCAAAAAGTTATCTGGTAGTTGCTAATAAGCAGAAGTCAGGTTTGTGAGGCTGCAGCCAGGGAAGGAAGCACTGGGAGGCTGCAGCCAGGGGAAGGAAGCACTAGTTGCAGCTCTGCAAACCTGCCTGCAGGGAGGGGAGCACCTGAGGTGTGGGGCAGGGTTGCAGCCTAGATGCTGGGGCTTTCTGTGGGAAGTGGGGACAATGGGACCCACAAAGCCGCATGCCTGTACCTCTCCCTGCGCTTCCTTTCCTGCGTGTGGTCCCACCGCAGGGCACAGTGTGTTAGGTGTAAGGAGATGCGTGGTGCAGCTCTGGCAGTCGGGCTGCAGCCCCGCTCCCTGCTACTGCTCTTACCACAGCTCTGCCCTCCCAGGCCAGAGCCCCTTATCTCCTGTTTGGTCCATGTGTGTAGGCAGGTTTCTTGGGCTGCAGCCCCAGAAGGAAGGGAGGAGGAAGGTGATCTCTGACTGCACGCAAGTTTTGCAGGGCTGCAGCCAGAGAAGGCATGTCCCAGCACTACTTCCCTAGCTGCAGCCTTGCAAACCTGCCTGCAGGAGGTCTCTGCACATCCCGTTGCTTCCTTCTGTGGCTGCAGACTCACAAACCTGCCTGCCAGTGGTGCCTTTCTTCCAAAAAAGTTTATTCCTGAGGGAATTCTGTAGCAAAAAAAGTAAAAATTATGCGCACAATATTTTAAAATTCTGCAAATTTTATTTGTCAAATAAATGTGGCTCCAACATGGCAGTGGGGAGCACAGGCCACTGGCTGCACTGAGGTGGGAGATAACTCGGAAGCCCCCACCTACCTGGGAACAGGGACTTGGCTGTGAGGCTGCACCTGACCCTGACACAATGCAAGAGCCAGGCCTGCCCCAGAAACACCCCTGGGCTCTGCACCAGGCACACCAGGTCTGGGTGGACAGGCTCAGCCCGGCAGGATCCAAGTGTGGAGGGGCTTAGTGTGAGGTGAGAGGTTTCGTGTGCACGTGGCTCAGTGGGGGAGCTGGATACACAGAGGCTCATTGGGGGGTTCCGGGTGCAGTGGCAGTGGGACTCTGCAGGGGATCCAGGTGAAGATGGTTGGGGCTCAGCACGGGGGGGGTCTGCGTGTGGGGAAATGGGGCTCAGCACAGGGGTGGAGAGTTTAGTGAGGGGCTCCAGGTGCTGGGGGAGTAGGGCTTGATAGGGTGAGGGGTCCAGGTGCCATGGGGTGGGGGTCTGGGTGTGGGGAATTCGTTGGGATAGGGCCTGTTTTATGGGGGAGCTGCAGCTACTGCCAAGGGAATGCTGCATGCCGTGCTCCCACTTCCCCCCATGATTTCCCTATCTCATTTTCTTCCCCATCTCATCTCCCTCGCCTACTGCCCCATGCCCCGTCCTCCTCCCCTCACTCACACATTCCCCTCCCCCTGCTGTAGTCCACCTCGTCTTCCTTCCCCACTGCCTCTTCTCCTCACCACCCTTCCCTTATTTCCCCAGCCCCATTGCGGGCACTCACTGTTGCACAGAAAACAGGAAGGCTCCCAGCACCCAAAAGGTAGCTCTACTGGCACTAGGACCCAGGAGGCAGCTTCAGCTGTAGAGTCAGCGGAGCCTAGGTGCATTCTCCTTCAGCTGGGCAGCAATGCGCTTGCAGAAATGAAGTGGGAGGAGTGGCACATAACCCTGTGTTCCTCCTCCATGCCTCACCTCTCTTCGGGGGGGGCAATCCCCCCTCAAATATTGTGCCCACGGTCACCCTCCCACCCCACCCCACCACGTGGCTTCCCTTTGCTTCCCTGACATTTTCTGTGGGGAAGCACAGGAATTCGGGGGGGGGGGGGCAATTTCTGCTCATGCGCAGTCCCACAGAATTCCCCCATAAGTAAAAGTTGCTAATAATCACCATGCCATTGCTTATATCCTAATCCTGTCAATGTTGATATTAATGGGATGGGATTGGTTCTTAGCTACAAATTGTCATTAACTGGAAGTTGCTAATATCAGGATTGCTATTAAACAATCTATTGTATTTGTTTTTAGACTCTTTGGAGCAAGCTTTTTACACTTAAGTACAAACGAGTGCCCATCATATGTTTCAATTTAATTTTTCTCCCTTTAGTTTTATATCCCAGTTCATGTGGGATCATCAAAAGTTTTTTGGTTTGTTAGTGTAGACAATAGAGCTACAATTCATGTTACTGTTATTTATGGATCAGTGGATCTGTGGCTATCCCTTCACTTCTGACAGTTTATCAAAATAAAACCAAACCTGATATGTCATTTTGCTGTGGCTGTCCAAATTAGTCATAAAAATAAACTAGTTTGGAAGGACACTCTGGGGGTAGAGAATAAAAATAAAAAATTTAGCAAACTAAACAGTCCAGGAGTGAGCTGCATTATTCCTGTGTGGAATGCCACATTTGGACCTTCATTGGCTGTGTAGTTAGTAAAAAAATTGGATCACTTCCAAATTTTGTGCAGATAACCTCTTAAGTTCTCTGTCAAGTGAAATTGCCTCTGGGCTGATAGAGAGTGAGCTTATTTTCAGATACGTATTGGTGATGTGAAAGACAACCCATTATTGAGTCTTCAGTGAAATTTTAATTCAGGTCTGTGCCATCAAACACGTTGAGGTCTAATGTGAATATTGTTAGTGCAAAGTGAGTGACTCTTATGTGCTCTGTAGAATCCTATTCACGTAGCTTGACTGTGAAAATCAAGAATATTTTCTGTGATGATTGAGACACGGGGCATTACCCACAATGCCAGTGGATTTGCATAATTTGAACAGATCATATGTACTTATATAAATACTAAAAATTGTTCTAGAGGGGAGTCCCTTTTTATGAAATCATTCTTTAGGAATCTATGCCTTGTAATTTTAAACTGAAATGTTATATTTTACAGTTGTTCCCTTAGAGAGGGGATAGCCACACACACAGCTTTCATTAATGAAATTGTTCTGCAATTGCATTGAAAGGCAAATATGTCCCATTGAGAGGAACTAAATACAATGTGTTGCATTTTAGCAAAATATTGGCTTTATTTCAGGTTGTAATGGCTGGTGCTTTCTACCCAAACTATTTTACTTTTGGACAATGTGATGAAGAAATTGCTGTGAAGGAACTGGCTGGCAGAGATTCTAAAACCATTGTAATGGTATGTTAAGGCAATGAGTAATCTACTGTGTATTTCAGTTATGTGAGATTTCAGTGTTGAGGGTGGTATTTTGCAGTTTCGTTCTCTCTTTCAACAGAAGAGGAATAAGAAAAGGAGTACTTGTGGCACCTTAGAGACTAACCAATTTATTTGAGCATAAGCTTTCGTGAGCTACAGCTCACTTCATCGGATGCATTCAAATAAATTGGTTAGTCTCTAAGGTGCCACAAGTACTCCTTTTCCTTTTGCGAATACAGACTAACACGGCTGCTACTCTGAAACCAGTCTTGAATATGTTGAGCATTACTTTGGAGGAAGCAGAGCATCATTAATCACAAATTCTTGGAACTTTGGGGTACCTATTTTTTTAAAATAAATTGTTTGATACAAGATCTACCTTTATTCAAAATAACTTCAGAATTTTGATGGCATTTACTAAAGTTATAAATATTACATCTTTTGAATATTAGAGAAGACAAATACTTCAAGGCTCTGGTTAAATGTATAATCCATTAAAATTTTTAAAACTGCAAATATTAACTTTATTTTTTGTGACAGTTGAAGAACATTCCTCCCTATGGTTTCCTATACTATAAACAGCTGCAGTCACTCTTTAGGCAGTGTGGTCAAGTAAAATCCATTGCATATGATGGAACAAAGTAAGTAAAAATGTATTATTTTACATATCATAATTATGAAGTAATGAGTGGAGACTAATTTAAAAATCATGTCACTGCTTTTGTTACCCTGTGATCTGTCTGCAACATTTAGTGATCTCTCCTGTGATGTGATCTGTATAAGTAGTTGAGGAGATATGTACATTGAAAATCAAATGTTGGACAGAGAGAGAGAAGCAGGCTTGAGACTGAGTATGTTTGTTTATCAACTAGTAGTAGAGAAACCAGTCTTTTTACCCACCGTCGTCATTTTCTTCTTTTGTGTAACAGTAGCCCCCTAAAAAGGCTGCCAGTGTTTGAGAACCTTGGTAACATTGCTTTTCTCTGCCTTCTTCAGATTTCAACACCTTCATGATTAATTCTGTCGTATCTTTCCAAAATTCTTCCTGTTTATATTGCTATGTCTGCATTTACACAATAATCTTGAGCATGCTAGAATAATTTAATTATAGCCATAATTATATGTAAAAAAGTTCTAAAGGTACATAGGGACAGATTGAGCAGTGGCTGTGAGACTATAAACATTTTTGCATTTCTCTTACCTGCTCAGAAGTGGGCCAGGAGAAGAACTGATCCACTTTTTCCTCAAATAAAGTACGCACTGCAGGGGTTTGTTTGTTTTTTTGAAACAGAGCCTTTGTGGAGTTCTCTCGTAATCCAGCAGAGCGGTTTAAAATTCTTCCAGCAGTGTATATGGCACTTAAAATGTTCCAGTTAAGAAGTCTGCTTGAACTCAGTGTTCATCCTCCAGAAATGATTGAAGGAAAAATGGAAGGAGTGACATTTACAGGATTGAGGCACACAAGGTATTGCATTATGGAGAGAAACTAGTCTCTTTATGGTCTTAGGTTGGAACAAGGCCTCTGTTTTATTTTAAGATCAAGTGTGAACTGCCTCTGTCATAACCAAAACTAAACCAGTCCACTTCAGATATCAAAGACATAATCTTATGCCAGGGCAGAATTATTCTGGAGGGTTTAGATGACTTGGACAGTGTGTTAAATAAAGAAATTGTAAAATCACTAACTGAACACTTTTTTGGGGCGGGCCTACTTATAACTCAAAAATGGCTTGGTCTGGGAACCTCAGATTTGTATTTCTTCTTAGCGGGACTGGTGTGTTTGAAAAGTTTTGGGGGTATTCTGTTGGTTAAAAGCAGTCTGAATGCATATTCAAAACCTGCAGAGTTCTTACCCATCTGCCTTGCCATATGGCGTTAATATGTTGTGAGCATCAGGTAGACATATGTTTATAGTGGTAGTTGAGGGGGTACTTGAAGACCAAAGGGGAGGAGTAGCAGCACATTGGGGACATTAGGGAAACCCATCTTTTGGTGGCTGGAGATGCAGTGTAGGCAGAAGTGGTGTCCACCCCGTGTTGCTTGCAAGCTCTGTTAGTGTCCTTCCACCTCTTGAAACCTCCACAGGGACTTGGGACACTGAGCTGACACTAATCATTCTTAAGTAGAAATGAACAAACCTTGATAAAATGTTTGGGCAAACACCTTTTATTCTCCTATGGAGAATCCATCAGACTGAAAGTGTAGACCACTTGAGTAGGCCATGTCCAGTGGTCCAGGGAAAAGGTTCTGCTGGAAGAATCTGTTAACAGTGGCTTGCCCTGGGTACTCGACCCCTATTCTTAGACACAACTTGCTGAAACATCCCTCTGCCAAATGTTCCTGTTCAGCTGCAACTCTGAAATTAGTCCGTAAGCTTTGGGTATGATATTTCAAAATGTTAAAATGGCTGAAGGCAGAATTATGGCCTTACGTTCAGAGTGCATACACCCGCAGCTCCCATTGATGATACGGACTTTTCAACAAAGCTTATGTAGACCATAAGATTATTCATAAGATCCATATGAATATTAATTATTAAAGCACCTTAAGAAGCATAGGCAGCCCATTTACATCTGAGGATTAATATTGAATTTCTTAACTCTTGTCAATTACTAGCAACTTCTATGCTCTTAAAGAGAGAATATTTTGGAATTTATCCTTAGTGTAATCAACCTAAATATTTTTTTTCATAACTTAACCTTAAAAGAGACGCCATAGTGGAAAACTCAGTTATTAAATCTAGGCTTTTGTGAATTTTATAAGAATTTGGTAGGGCAGCTGCTACTTTGCATGTATCATTATTTGTTATGCCACAGCAGGCACATAAAACATAATTTCTCAATGGTCTGTTGGATTTTCATAGTGCTCCCCCATTCTACCTTTATTTATTTTAAGCACGGACCATACTGTAATATATGCATTTTAGGGCTCATATCTTTCTTGCTAGGTATAAATGCCTCAACTTTGTTTTAGACCTAGATAGAAAGTGACTCAGGTTCATTTTTATTCAACTGAACTTTAAATTCTCACTTCAGAAAAATCCCAGAACATAGTGCTTGAAGGATTATATTGTATTCAATTATGTTTTTTAGAGTAAATGTGGACTTTCAGAAGCAGACCGTAGAGCCTATGCAAACCTCGTTTGGTGCTCTAGAACAGTCACAGACAATTGCAAGCCTTCCCTTGTCCATCTGTGTCACAGAGGTAGGAAAGTTCTGTCACTAAAATGCTGACCATACCTCAGAAATCTTTTAAAGATTCCTCTATACAAACACAACTAAAAACTGGAAATAGTGGAGGAAGGGTTTGAAGCTTTTTTTCATGGAATAGGATCATTTGGGGAAATAAGCAACTTCTCTAAAATTTAAAACATTTGTACGTAAATAATAATCTCGCTATGGTAAGGCATGGGCTGTCCCTTGTTTGTTTGTACAGCCACTTTAGCACATTTTGGGAGCGAGTGGAAACAAACAGTAAGTGGAAGTGAAATTTAAAAAGCAAATACATTTTAACTAGATATAACTCTTCAATCAATTTTTACATAACCTTAAATTGTCCTTTGTGTGATTGTCCATGTGCCCATTCTACTGATGGTGCACATGCACCTCGTGTTACAGATCACTGTCTGTCATAAATATAAAGGGAAGGGTAAACACCTTTAATCCCTCCTGGCCAGAGGAAAAACCCTTTCACCTGTAAAGGGTTAAGAAGCTAGGATAACCTCGCTGGCACCTGACCAAAATGACCAATGAGGAGACAAGATACTTTCAAAGCTGGAGGGCGGGAGAAACAAAGGTTCTCTCTGTCTCTGTTGCTTTTGCCGGGACCAGAGCAGGAATGCAGATCAGAACTCCTGTAAAGAGTTAATAAGCAGTCTAGTTAGATATGCGTTAGATTCTGTTTTTTGTTTAAATGGCTGATAAAATAAGTTGTGCTGAATGGAATATATATTCCTGTTTTTGTGTCTTTGTGTAACTTAAGGTTTTGCCTAGAGGGATTCTCTGTGTTTTGAATCTGATTACCCTGTAAGGTATTTACCATCCTGATTTTACAGAGGTGATTCTTTTATTTTTTCTTCAATTAAAATTCTTCTTTTAAGAACCCGATTGCTTTTTCATTGTTCTTAAGATCCAAGCGTTTGGGTCTGTGTTCACCTATGCAAATTGGTGAGGATTTTTTATCAAGCCTTCCCCAGGAAAGTGGGTATTGTGTTTGGGAGGATTTTGCGGGGGAAAGACGTTTCCAAGCGGGCTCTTTCCCTGTTATATATTTGTCAGACACTTGGTGGCAGCAATAAAGTCCAGGGGCAAAAGGTAAAATAGTGTGTACCTTGGGGAAGTTTTAACCTAGGCTGGTAAAAATAAGCTTAGGGGGTTTTTCATGCAGGTCCCCACATCTGTACCCTAGAGTTCAGAGTGGGGAAGGAACCTTGACAGTGTCTTTTTAGCCATCGGTGCCTGTAGGGCATGTGTGTGCTCTCCAGTCGTCATCCTGTGCTGTGATGGCATATAAGGGCAGGGCATGCCCGCCACCATTCAGCTCCTCTCACCACTTCATGGCTTGACTGGCAACCTTCTTGATCGCCTTAGCTACCCAACTACAAATACAGTGTTATTTGTTAGTTGAATAGTTATTAGTTTGTTTGCCTGTTTCAACTTTTATTAAAAAGAAAAGGAGTACTTGCGGCACCTTAGAGACAAACAAATTTATTTGAGCATAAGCTTTTGTGAGCTACAGCTCACTTCGTTGGATGCATGCAGTGGAAAGTACAGTAGGGGGATTTAATATACACAGAGAACATAAAACCATGGGTGTTACCATACACGCTGTAACGAGAGTGATCAGGTAGGGTGAGCTATTACCAGCAGGAGAGAAAGTAAACCTTTTGTAGTGATAATCAAGGTGGGCCATTTCCAGCAGTTGACAAGAACATGTGAGGAGAGGAACAGTAGGGGGGGGAAATAAACATGGGGAAATAGTTTTACTTTGTGTAATGACACATCCACTCCCAGTCTTTATTCAAGCCTAATTTAATGGTGTCCAGTTTGCAAATTAATTCCAATTCAGCAGTCTCTCGTTGGAGTCTGGTTTTGAAGTCTTTTTGTTGAAGAATTGCGACTTTTAGGTCTGTAATTGAGTGAAAAAAGATTGAAGTGTTCTCCAACTGGTTTTTGAATGTTATAATTCTTGACGTCTGATTTGTGTCCATTTATTCTTTTATGTAGAGACTATCTGGTTTGGCCAGTGTACATGGCAGAGGGGCATTGCTGGCACATGATGGCATATATCACATTGGTAGATGTGCAGGTGAACAAGCCTCTGATAGTGGCTGATGTGATTAGGCCCTATGTTGGTGTCCCCTGAATAGATATGTGGACACAATCGGCAACGGGCTTTGTTGCAAGGATAGGTTTCTGGGTTAGTGTTTTTGTTGTGTGCTGTGTGGTTGCAAACTGGACACCATTAAATTAGGCTTGAATAAAGACTGGGAGTGGATGTGTCATTACACAAAGTAAAACTATTTCCCCATGTTTATTCCCCTCCCGCTCCACCCACTGTTCCTCACACATTCTTGTCAACTGCTGGAAATGGCCCACCTTGATTATCGCTACGAAAGGTTTTTTTTCTCTCCTGCTGGTAATAGCTCACCTTACCTGATCACTCTCTTTACAGTGTGTATGGTAACACCCATGGTTTCATGTTCTCTGTATATATAAAATCCCCCTACTGTATTTTCCACTGCATGCATCCCATGAAGTGAGCTGTAGCTCACGAAAGCTTATGCTCAAATAAATTTGTTAGTGTCTAAGGTGCCACAAGTACTCCTTTTCTTTTTGCGGATACAGACTAACATGGCTGCTACTCTGAAACCAACTTTTATTAGTTATTCACTGTGGCGTTGTTGAGCTCACCTAGGTTTAAACACTGCCCATCATGTGAAAGAGCTATTCCAGTTTCAAATGGAGACTCAAAGTCTCTCTTGTCTGGGAGAGATGCACATTCCCAGTAAACATGTGAATTGTAAGTCTTTCAGCTCCACAACTAGGAAGGACAGGGAGGCCTGACTTCATGTCTTCCTAATGATCAAACAAATGAGACCAGTTTCCGAGCTAAGCTGTCAAATACACCCTGTATGTGAGCCTTCGGAATCTAAGAGTGGCAATACGGGCTTGTGACTTTGAGAGCTGCAACCTGAACATTCGTTCCCGACTGCAACAGTTAAGTGAACCCCAGACTGCATGGGGTTATAAGCCCCAGAGATAGGTCACCCATCAGGGATTCCTCTAAGAGAAAAACCTCCGCACGGGGATTTTGCAGCTCAGAAGAGCTCTTGCTGAAACTCGGCGCTGAGCTGCTTCCATGCCACAACCCAGCACTTTTGCAGCCCAGTGTCTCTCACTCTTCTGCTACATATGGGCAATTCCCCTTCTATCTGCAGTTTCTGGAGGCAGTTCAAAGCTGTAGCACAACCTGACCTAGCTATGCCCCTTTTTCCGGCCTGCTGCCAGAAATTCTGCCTTTGTGACACCTGTCCGTAATGGTTCTCTTTGCTTCTCGCCTTTCCTTTCTAATTTTTTTTCATTTTCAGGCAGTAGTGAGCAGCCTTCTTTGTTCTCTCCACCACCTGGACCGGGTATTTAGTAGCCTGTGTCTGAACCCACCAAGAGTCTCCGCTACAGTGCCTCTCTGCTGAGTTCCTCTGCCCCCTTTTAGGGAATGGCAGAGTAGTAACTCAAGCACTAGGCTGAGCCTAGAAAGTGCTCCATTTGCAAGGCAGCTTTAATAGGCTTTATAGTGTGAAAATCATGTCCTCCTTGTTCTCAGCCAACTGACCCTAGCATTGCTGGGGAATGGAACTTCTGAGTCGGACAAGCATATTGGAACCACCCATCCACCAATAAACTGATACTCCACCATAGAAAAATCTGCCCAGGAAACCCAGAGTAGGTCAGGAAGAGACCCTAAGGATGAGGAGGACTTCATTCAGCTGGCCCAGGTGGTAAATCCTGGGGCAATTCAGGACCACAAGGACAGGACCCTAACAGGGTTCCCAGTCCCCCCCCCCCAAGTCCTGACATGGGTCCTAAGTACTCTGTGAGCCCTGCTTCTCTCCTCAATCACTCTCCACCCCCGTCTTCTCTCCTCCCCAGGTATTGGATTCTGTGCTGTTCTCCAAGTACCTCTACTCCTAGCTCTACTGTTCTGGCTTTGCCTGCTCTTCAGCTGGAACCTGGGCTCAGCTCTGGCTCCCCAAGTTACTGGTGTCTGGCTACAAGGAACAGTGCAGGGAATGTGCACTGTAGTCCATTAACTCTCCTTTGTCTGGAAAGCTGGAGAGCAAGAGGCAGGTCTCAGCTGGGCAAGAAGACAGGGAAAAGAACGTTGGGTAGCCTACCAGTAGGACTCAGACTGGGGATCAACATGATCTCAACAGTGGTCCATGAAGTTAATTGTAGCATTTTGAATAGACTCAGTGCGGGTAAGGTGGGTGTCAGGAAGACCCCAAAGAGAAGGAAGTTGAAGTAATCAAGATGGGAGATAAGGCTCTGGACTAGTATGTGGATTTTTTCAATTGTGTCCAAGAGGTTTTGTCTTGAAGATATTATGAAGATTTGGACATGGCCTGCATGCACTTTTAAAAAGTGAACATTTTAATATCTTTTCAGAAATGCAACTAGATTTCCCAGTTGGGGAAAGTGGGAAGTTTCATGACCTTTAAATACCAAAATTATTTTTAAAAATTTTAATATTTTGTAATTGAACAGTACAACCATCAGAATCCTGCTTCTTTTTGGAGAGACCAACTTAGAGGGCTGATAGAGAGTGATTGATTTCAGTTTGTTTTACTACTGACAGATAATTCCTTTGTTTAATAAATCAGTTTTAAATACAAAACGAAAGAGTGGGTGGGTGAGATTCTGTGGCCTGTGTTGTGCAGGAGGTCGGACTAAATTATCATAATGGTCCCTTCTGACCTTAGTATCTATGAATCTATTACAAAAAAAATTGTCAAATAAATGTGCATCATCCACCATTTTCTAATGTAACAATGTAAAAATTAAGAATCTGAATAAATGTATGTAAAGCTGTATAATTCCTTAAATGTGTATGGATATAATGTATTTTCCTGGTTAACAAAAGTAAGTACCAAATTTAGTGTCAAGGCTATATTTAGTTGCAAACCAACACATCTTAAGTGCTCCCTAACCAATGAGAATTAACCTCTCTTTAGGAAAATAACTAAGAGTACAAATACAAAAGAAGATTAAAACTGAACATTTAAATCAGTCTGTTATGCCATCATGCCTGATCTTCACCTCTTGTTATGTCAGATTTTACACCAATGTTCATATGATAATACGTCTCTTATTTACAGTATCTGGTGCAATATGGATGTGAAAGTTACGCTTCATCATTTAAGAAATACACCAGGTGTTTGAAAACTACTACCATAAATTCTTTTCAGGATTAGGAATGCTTTATTGTATTTTTCCTGGTATGCTGTGTAACACTAAAAAAATGTGATCAAGCATTGTAAGAATAAAAATCATATGAAATCAGATTTTAATATAAAAAGATGACTTAAAAATTCAAAATATTTTAGCAAGTTGTATCCTGGTGTTTTTAGGTGGTGGAAGTTGGACACTTCTGGGGTTACCGAACAGATGAAAAAAATATGATTGTTCTCAAAAGGCTTACTACTGAGATTAACCACCTGGACCTGATGCCTCTACCAGTGTGTCCGTATCCTGATTTAGTTTGTCTGGCACAGTTTACTGATTTTGAAAGCAAAAGATACTATAGAGCCCAGATCTTATGTGTTTCTGGAGATTCTGCTGAGGTATAGTAATATGTTATGTTATATTGAATGGTAAGAAGTAATTGAATTAACGATCTTGTAGCTTCATATTTTTAATGAAATACTTTTGTGACAATTACAAACATCTTTATAAAGAAAGCAAATGTATAAAAGCAAACCTTAGCCAAAGTGACCCAGGAGCAAATGAATGATAGGTCAGAACACAACAGGGAAATTGTCACTTTGTGATATTGAAGGAGAATTTTGACAGGAGAGAAAAGTGGGTGGTGTAGTAATGTGTGCTGAAGTAGAAGGCTTCAATGAAAGTAGTAGCAAATGAAAAACTTAAAACGGGCTCCAACTACAAGATCTATAGTTTGGAGGAATACTTCAAATAATGAAATTTTAAGTCAGCTTGATGAATCAGTGTCAGCATGTAACGACTGAGAAGGTAAATGTGTTCATCAGTGTGACCAAAAATCACAAGTTGATGGACTCACGTGTTCTCAACTGTATGTAAAAGGATGGCCAGTGTATAGTCCTTGTCAATTGGCTTCGGAGGGCTTGTCTTCACTACTGGGGAGATTGATGCTGCTGCAACTGATGCAATGAGTGTCGATTTAGCGGGTCTAGTGAAGACTCGCTAAATCGATAACAGAGCGCTCTCCAGTACTCCAGCTCCCTGAGAAGAGTGAGGTAAGTTGACCAGAGAGCGTCTCCTGTTGATGCAGCGCAGTGAAGAAACCATGGCAAGTCGACCTAAGCTACATCAACACCAGCTACATTATTCACGTAGCTGGAGTAGCGTAACTTAGATCGACTTACCCCGGTAATGAAGACAAGCCCTCAGAACAGTTGCATGCTACCTCTCTGTGGTGCCCAAAGGTTCCCCTTCCAAGAGCCTTGATTGCACTGTGGCAGTGACCCCTCACCACTGGCTTCCTTGAAGCTAGGTGCCCAGCTACAGCTAACCACTTCTACTTGTGGTAAAGCTTGTTTGAGGTCTGAATCAGGCCTGCAGGTAGGTTGGGTTCGTCCAGATTTCTTGGTCAAGGCATAGTCGACGTCCAGACTCCAGAGAAATAATTTTAAAAAACTCAGTAATGATGATGTTTAAGATTCTGGGGTCCATTCAGAAGCATCTGGCGATCTGGATTTGGCCCACAGTCCACCAACTGACTACCCCTGATGTAGGTGTAGCCAAAGGCATAGGCTGCCTGGGCTTTGTTCTAAAGCCATCAGCTCTCATCATAGATGTAGTGCCCCTCAAATGCAGACACAATTTCATTGAAAGCTAGCAATCCTTTCTTGACTTTGCTGTTCCATTCTTGGCAAGGACCACCTGTGACAGTCTTAAGATGTGTATGAGTATGATTTTAATAGCTTCATGTGAGCACCACTTCTGATTGCATAATCAGTTGATGAAATCTGATCTGATTCTGTACATACATGCCTTACAGAAGTCAAGTAAATCTCCAAATCCTTGGAATCTTTTTGCCATCCCTGTCAGCAAGTGGACAGGCAAAGCAGCTGATCAGATAGTTCAGACAGGCTTGTCTGTTCCACTGATATTTATTTTGCTTTGGATGGCAGGGGGTGAGTGTAATCCGTGGCTGTCACCCACCCCGACATGCCAATCTGTGCAGTAGCTATCTGCCAATCCAGAGACCACAAGTAGTTGACTTCCTCCTCTGCTGATTTGAGGTAAGATTATGCAAATTTCAGTCTAAGCCACCAGCCCCTAGTCCATAATTGGTATGGGCCAAGAACTGTTGCCTTGGAGAAAAGTTTGCCTAATGCTGTCTCTAATTAGCAGTTTTTTGGTTGATTGGATGTGTAACCTAGGAGAAGATGGAATAATAGACGAGACAAAACTGACCTGTTTGTTTTTGACACATTCTGCCTCCAGGAACCCATTATTCAAGATTCTGTAGTTTCTATAAGTATTTGTCTTTTAATTGGTTATGTAGTGTGTTGTGCTACTGAACTGATTGTGTCTGTGTAGCTGATGTGTAACTATTAAAGAATTGTTATATACTGCAGTAGGTCCATTGTGTGCTTGCTGCCTTACATCTGCTAAACTAGCACTTTCTTTGGTGCTTTGAAATCTCCACTGATTTTATATTTTCATTCCTTTCTTTGTCATCAAGGTTTTCTTTGTCGATTACGGCAGTAGATCAAGAGTGTTTTTAAATCACCTAAAGGAAATTCCAAACTATCTTCGAGAGCTTCCTTTTCAGGTAATGATAAATAGTGTTTGCTTCTTTTTAATGAATGTATTAATATTTTAGGCCAACAAGCTTAAGATTTTTTTAAACCTCAACAAATCTTTCCCAAATAATAAAGATCCATGACTGGCTACCATATTTTGCTAATCTGATGTATGTGAAAGCCTTTATCACTAGTCATACATAAGGTATGTTTGGAAGCCTAACTGTTTTCCACCAAGAGAAGACCTGTTTAATAAGTAATCTTGTTTCATGTAACTGTAAACAGTGGTGCCTAGCTTGTGGTTGGAATCATGTGTAGTCCTCAAGGGTTATTGTGTGAACAATGTTCGTATTTGATTATTAACGGTGATTAGCTCCCGCACCATGAAGCGCAGCCCCTGCCAGCACCACTCCACACCTGCCCGAGGCTTGCAGTTTGGGGGGGCAATGCTGGCCCTGTTCCCCCAGACTACTCCAGGCTAAAAAGTGGGGGGCCATGGCCCCCTGATTTTGGAGCCATTGGTGTAGATGTATGCACAGTGACAGTATAATGGGATTTGTAGCAGTAGTTTTATGGCACCCTTAAGCACTCTCTGTAAAATAATGAATTTAATATTGTTAATGGGGGAAGTGTCACGCATGTGATGGTTTATCATTTTGATTGTTACTGACCCAAATTGTTTTGGTAAAAAAATCAAAATGTGTCTGTCACTTCTGGAGCTCATCATGCATTCTTTAATATGTTATTTTAGGCTTTAGAGTTCAAGATGTGCAAGATGCGCCCCTCTGCGAAATCTCTTGTATGTGGAGAACAGTGGAGTTATGGTGCTAGCCAAAGATTTGCTTCATTAGTAAATGACTGTGCTCTTATAGTGAAGGTGTATTCAGTTGTGCACAGTGTTCTGCGTGTGGATGTTTACCGTTACTCCGGAATTAAAGAAGTGAACATTCGAGACGTGCTCATTGAAGAGGGCTATGCTGAGCTAGCAGAAGAATCCTATGAATCAAAAGTATGCATTAAATAAAAAGCAATGTTTTGCCATGCCTCTTTAGTTTCTTATGCTAATTTATTTAATCTCCTCTTATGACCTGATACATTGGGCTGAGATTTTGACAGCTATGTAAGTTAAGCAGGGTTGACTCTGGTTAGTACTTAAATGAGAGTATAATAAAACATGCATGTGTATGTAAGCCTCTGGTTAATATAATTGGTCTTTGAGATAGTTTACATGTACTAAAGTAATCATAGTGTGGGGAGACAGGGACCTGAACTAACTGTTTTTGAGACTCTTCCAAACCGATGCTTCCCAGTGAAGGGTGTAATGCTTTAATTAGGTGACTGTCTTGTATTAAGTACTGCTAAGTGCTTTATGATTCAGTGGAAGGTGTTAAGGCAAATCACTGTTTTTGAATTCAAACTTGTGTTTGTTCACACAAATTTGTATACATTTTTTTTTGCATGAACTGTTTTGTTTTAGTTTTTAAAAGTTTGAACATTTCTCAATTTGTTCTAACTCTTTTCTATTTTTCATTTAGCAAAGCAATGAACTCAAAGAATTATATTCAAAACAAGTAGAAAATGAGGAGAATGCATCTGTAACTCCAAAAAAAACAAAAAAGGAAGAAAAACGCCTCATTGAAATGTTGTTAAATCACTTTTCTGCCAATAAATTTGGTGCACCAAATTGTAAGGTAACTTCAGAAATGGTTTCATTTCTATATGAAACTATAAAAACATGATCTGTCTATGCCCGAGATTGAAAGCGATTTTTCCAACAAGATTTGATTTTCTGCCTTGAAACAATATTAACTTCAGATTCAGCTATGAATAAAGATAACATAAATTTTTAGGGTTCTTGGAGATAGATTTGTGAACCAGTAAGAGACCAGGATTAAATATTGTCTGAATTAACAGTTTTTAGGATCTTAAGACCTCTGTAGTATTGAGTGACTTCAGCTTGTGGTACAGCATGTGAAAAGCAATTTTATCCTCAACATTTTATTTTTAATGGAAATGGGTACTTCCCTCATTTCTCCCTGTTTATATCAGTTTTTAATTCTTAAAAATACATGACAAAGGAATTCAAAATTTACGCCAGGTTTGTGTGCAGAATAGTAAGACTGTGGGAGGCAGGCACTACAGATGCTTTAAAATTTACACTTTATTATCATGCACATTGTGTAAAGAGTTGTCACTTTGGATGGGCTATCACCAGCAGGAGAGTGAATTTGTGTGGGGGGGTGGAGGGTGAGAAAACCTGGATTTGTGCTGGAAATGGCTCACCTGATGATCACTTTAGATAAGCTATTACCAGCTGGACAGTGGGGTGGGAGGAGGTATTTTTTCATATTCTCTGTGTATATATAAAGTCTGCTGCAGTTTCCACGGCATGCATCCGATGCATCGATGATTTAACTGGGAATTGGTCCTGCTTTGAGCAGGGGGTTGGACTAGATGACCTTCTGGGGTCCCTTCCAACCCTGATATTCTATGATTCTATGAAGTGAGCTGTAGCTCACGAAAGCTTATGCTCAAATAAATTGGTTAGTCTCTAAGGTGCCACAAGTACTCCTTTTCTTTTCTTTTCTTTTTTTTTTTTTTTTAAATTCTGTGCATCTTCTGTGTTAACCAAGGAGACTCCAGAGTTAATCATTCAGGTGAATCCAAAATTAACAATTAATTCTTCTTTGAGTATATGCCCTTATGGGTGCTCTGCCATAGGATGGACGTGCGTCCATGCACTTTCAACTGGAGAATGCGAAGCAGTGTTCGCAGGCCTGCACGTGCACAGAGCAGCACCTCCTGTCCCCAAACAAAGGCATATAAGGAGGAGTGGACCCATTCCACTCAGTTCCTTTTCAACCACCTGTGGCTAAAGACTAGCGATTCTGTCTCTGTTGATTCTCAGCTTCTCACTTTTCTTGTATACCGTTTATTCTTTATTCCCCGCCCCCATTTTCTTAGTTTTAGTTTTATACACTTGTGTTTAGAAGGGGGACTACCCTCTCCCTGTCTCTCCTTCAATCCGCTACCACTCTGGTTTATGCTGAAAACTCTGGGATTTCAGTCCTGCCAGACCTGCCACAGGTCTTTTCCCCATAGTGGCAGGCATTCGAACTGTCTCTCCTGCCTTGGAGACACCCATGTTCTGTCTAAGTGTAAAGTCTGTATGGGATTTAAAGGCAGGTCTCAGAAAGAGAGGCAAGATTGAAGCTCCTAATGAAGTGTTCACTAGTCCCAGTAGGATCTGCTTCCCTGCTGTGTGTTAGCCTAAACATCCCAGGCTGCTCTGTTGGCAGCAGTACCTTCAGAGACTAGGACTTCTAAGAAGAAGAACCTTCTTTCTCCTTCCAGAGAGCCTGAGAGGGAGGGGTAGGTCACCCCATAAATGCCATAAAGACCTCACATCCCTCAAAGGCTACAGCTCAGGTATCGTCTGAGCACAGTACCAAGCCACTGGTGCTGCACAAGAAGCAAGTGTGTGGACAAGTCTAAGGCAACACAGGGAACAGTTTACCTCATTACCAAACCAACACATCAAGGCACTGAGATATGCAGAGGCCTCCTGTCGTGGCACCATCATCTCCCTTACACCAGGGCTCTGAGGTAGAGAAGCTCCTCTTCAAGCCTCACCAGTACTGCAGCCACTGTTTCGGCAGTACTAGGTCCTGGCATCAGTTCAGTCTTCTGGACACCAGAGCTTTCCAGCTCCCTCCAGATTACTTTCCCTGGAGGACCTGTTTATATTGGAGGTAGCAGAGTCTCCCCTGCTACAGTCCTATACCAAGGTCACTTTCCCAATATCGCTCAGATGGATTGAACTTGATAAGACTTCCAGCCTTCAGTACTGGCACTTTTGTCTGAGGTTCCCCCCCTACAGCCCAGGGGATGATTTTTCTTCAGACTCTCTGAGGTCTCAATATAGGGTTCTTTTTCAGCATGTTACCACCACACCCTGTGAGACAGTATTCTGAAGCTTTTTCAGACCCCACCAGACATCCTAAAGCTAGGGGATAGGACTGTCTCTGGGGACCCTTCTTTTATCCCCCCTGGATTCCCCTCAGTGAACAATTTTATAGGGTTTCAAGCAGAAAGAGCGCCCAATACCTGCCAGTATGGCATCATTCACAGGCACCAAGTGAACAACCTACAGTGCCACAGGATTGCCTTTCAGTGCCTTATGCCCTCTCGGCACTGGGGAACACAGAGGAGAAGCAGGATCCCCAGATGAGGACAAGTTTCTTCTATCAGCCAAGTCCTCTTCATTCCCAGATGAGACGGTAAAGCACCCACCAGCTTCTTACACTGTCCACTTTCAGGCCTTGCAAGACCCTGTGAAATGCATGATGGAATTCCTCCGGATTCCATTAGAGGTGGTCCATGAGTCTCAACTCTCCTTGGTGGACATTTTAAAATCTCATCTGTTGATGAAATATCTCCTCCCAATAAATGTGACTCAGTTATCACCGGCTCACAGAGTCTGGCAAACATCTGCCATTATCCAGCTCACCTGACAGTGGGAAATTAAAAAGTACTATATGCCAGCCAAGGGAATGGAGAATTTCTTTTCTCACCTCACCCAACTCCCTAGGGGTGGACATGGCTAACAAAAGGAATAGACAGGCCCAGTCCAGACTGTCTCCTAATAAAGAGTCCAAATGTTTAGACCACCTGGGTAAGAAAAGCTACTCCTTAGCAGCTCTCCAACCTTGTGCGACAAATATGTTGGCAAAATATTATTTCAGTATATATTCCAAGTTCACTCATTTTATTGAACATCTGCCATAGGACAAGAGAACAATTTCAGGTCCTCATTTCAGAGAGTCAGTTGAGAGCCAGAACCTCCCTCCAAGCTGCTCTAGATGCTCCAGATACAGCTTCTACATGCCTAACCATGATCATGGTTATGTGGAGAGCATCTTGGCTCCAGTCTTCCAGTCTCCCAAGAAAAGTGCAGATTATTGTTGAAGACCTTCTCTTTGAAGGGCCCAGGCTTTTCAGCTCTATATGAGTCTTCCCTCTCCACTCTGAAGGACTCGAGAGCTACCTTACAGTCACCAGGAGTTTACGTTCCTACAACCAAGAGACAGTTTAGTTGGTTGCAAATATCACAACAGCCTAGGCTGTTCCAGTACAACCCGCAGTAGGCCTTTCCCCGATTTTGAGACTTTCAGAGGAGGAGATCAAGACCTCAGGAAAGGGGACCACCCCCTCCTACAGAAACATCTCCTCTACTGTCCAGCAAGGGTATGTGGTGTGGTCCTGTCCTTCCTCACCTCTGTCCCACAGGAGGACTACCAGGCCCACCAAGACCTCCTAAAAAGGGTGGCAGCGAGCCTCCGCCTCCAGGCTGAGGAGATGGAAGAGCCCTCAGACGGTTCCTGTTCAATGTGCTGTCCCTTTCAGCAACGGGCAGGGTGGCCTTGTCGCTCCATGAAGGGGTGGCAAGAATTTCAAATGCCCTGTGGCAAACACCAGCCTCGTTGGCTCCCACCTCTGAAAAGGCGGAGCACAAGTACTTTGTACTCACGAAGGGACACAAATATCTGCATACCCACCCGGCGCCCAACTCCTTGGTGGTCGAGTCGGTCAAGCACAGGGAGCGGCGGGGCAACCAGCCCCGACACCCAAGAACAAAGACTCTCGGAGGCTGGATACTTTCGGGAGAAAAGTTTATTTGTCGTCAAGCTTTCAGCTACAAGTAGCAAGCCATCAGGGTCTTCTGGGTCACTACGAGTTTAACCTCTGGGAATCCCTCCCCAAGTTTTGAGGACTCCCTGCGGGAGCACAATAAGAAGGAGTTTAAGGTGCTTGTGGAGGAAGGGGCGGCGGCCTCAAGGGCATCCCTGCAGGCCGCTTCGGATGCAGCGGCCCCGGCCACGTGGTCCAGGGCCTCAGTGGTGTCCATGAGATGGGCGTCACGGCTTCCGCTCTCTGGACTCTCCAGCGAAGCACAGTCATCCATGCAGGATCTCCCTTTCGATGGGAAGGCTCTGTTTGCTGAGGAAACGGACACAAGGCTGCATGGCATAAAAGACTCCCGTGCGACCTTCCAGATCTTGGGCCTCTATGTCCCTTCTCTGACAAAACCCAAGTTCAAGCCGCAGCAGGTGGCTGCCCTCCCGAAGTGTGAGGTCGCCCACAGAAAGCAGTGAGACTATAGAAAGCGCCCGCATCGGCAATCCCGGCCTGCCCCCAAGCCTGGGTCTTCTAAGGTCAAGCAGGCCGGCAAAAAGCGTTTTTGACGGGATGCTCTGGGGTACCCCACCATTTCTCAGTAGGGACCTACCGCCAATAAAGCTCCCTTTCTCCAATCTGTTGTGTGCTTTCCTCCTGAATGGTCATGGCTCACCTTGGACCGATGGGTCCTCAACACCATCTCCCGAGGTTATACCCTTCAGTTTACCTCCTCCCTGCCCAACCGCCCTTCCCCCCGTCCCTCCTGGGAACCCCTCTCACAAGGCTCTACTCGAGCAGGAGGTGGGGCGGCTCCTGGACTTAGGAGCTATAGAGGCGGTGCCCAAGGAGTTCCTGGGCAAGGGGTATTACTCCCGGTATTTCCTTATCCTGAAGGCCAAAGAGGGGCTCAGGCCCCTCATGGACCTGGGAGGCCTGAACCACTGCATGGTGAAACTCAAGTTCCGCATGGTTTCCCTGGCCTCCATTATACCCTCCCTGGATCCCGGGGACTGGTACGCTGCCCTTGATCTATAGGACGCGTACTTCCACATCCACATATTCGAGGGGCACAGACGCTTCCTCCGTTTCGTGGTGGGGCAGTCGCTACCAATTCATGGTCCTACCGTTTGGACTGTCCACTGCCCCCGGGGTCTTTACAAAGTGTATGGTGGTGGTAGTGGCCTACCTCAGACACCAGGGGGTCCAAATATCCCCATATCTGATGACTGGCTAGTCAAAGGCACCTCCCGGTCGCAGGTGACAGATTATGTGGTGCTTCTCCTCTCCACATGTACTGCCCTGGGCCTGTTGATAAACCACGCCAAGTCCACGTTAGTCCCGGTCCAATGCATAGAGTTTATCGGGGCGCTACTAGACGCAACATTGGCCAGGGCCTCTCTCCCACCAGAGAGGTTCGAGACCCTGAAAGTGCTCATCGACTCGGTCACAAGGTTCCTGGTGACGACAGCCAGGGCTTGCCTGCAACTGCTGGGTCACATGTCTGCATGCACATATGTGTCCGTCACGCCAGACTCAGAATGAGGCCCCTCCAGCTCTGGCTGTGCTCGCAGTTCTCCCAGGCCATAGACGGAATGGACAAAGTCCTTACCGTGCCGAACTCGGTGATCACCTCCCTGCGGTGGTGGTCCGCCCAAAACAACATGCTCCAAGGGGTCCCGTTCAGGGACAGGGCCCCGTCATTGGAGCTGGTGTCCAACGTGTGGGACCTGGGTTGGGCCCATGTGGGGAACTTTCAGACCCAAGGCCTGTGGTCTCTACAAGACCTACCCTTTCATATAAACGTCAAGGAACTCAGGGCAGGGCGACTGGCATGTATGGCCTTCGCTCGCACCTGGAGGGCAAGATAATCAGGGTCCTCGCGGACAACACGGCCTCGATGTTCTATATCAACAGGCAAGGTGGGGCCTGATCCTCTGCCCTCTGCCACGAAGCCCTCAGTCTGTGGGACTTCTGTATAGCCCACGACATCTACCTAAAAGCCTTTCACCTGCCAGGTGCCTGGAATGTGAGGGTGGATCGCTTGAGCAGGAATTTTTCCTCTCAGCACGAGTGGTCTCTACCACCGGAAGTGGCTCACCTGCTCTTCTGAAGGGGGGTACTCCCCAGCTGGAGCTATTTGCGACCTGGCAGAACCGACGATGCCCCCAGTTCTACTCTGGGGGGGCTGAGGAGAGCCGCTGTGTCCGATGCCTTTACCCTGTCCTGGTCAGGCCAGCTCCTTTACGCCTTCCCCCCATTCCCTCTGATCAGCAGGGTCCTGGAGAAAATAAAGATGGACAAAGCCAGGGTCGTCCTCGTTGCCCCAGCGTGGCCCAGGCAGCACTGGTACGGGACCCTCTCGGGGTTGGCGGTAGCTCCGTCATGGCAGTTGCCGCTGCACCTGGACCTGCTCTCTCAGGACCAGGGCTGCCTCCTCCATCCCAATCTAGCAATGCTTCACCTCACGGCA
This sequence comes from Lepidochelys olivacea, assembly GCF_965140295.1. NCBI lineage: Eukaryota > Metazoa > Chordata > Testudines > Cheloniidae > Lepidochelys > Lepidochelys olivacea. Next base: position 109,914,922 of record NC_140416.1, read on the forward strand.
TGGCTGCCCAGTGGCTAGGTGGCAAGGACAGGACATGCTTGGAACAGGTTCAGCGCATCCGCCTCGAAAGTAGACGGCCTTCCACTCACCGCTCCTATGTGGCAAAGTGGTCTCGGTTTTCGAGGTGGGCGGCAGGCCAGGGTGTTTCCCCAACGGCCGCCCCGATCCAGCTTATCCTTGATTACCTCCTCCACCTGAGGGCCCAGGGACTGGCGCCCTCATCAGTCAGGGTACACTTGGTGGCCATATCAGCCTTTCATTCCCCAATGCAAGGGCACACGGTGTTTTCCCATGCTATGACTGGCCGGTTTCTAAAGGGTTTGGATCATCTCTACCCATATTCTAAGCCCCTGGTTCCACAGTGGGACCTAAACCTGGTGCTGGCTCGTCTTATGGAAGCCCCGTTTGAACAACTGGCCACGTGTTCCTGGTCTCACCTCTCATGGAAGGTGGCCTTCCTGGTAGCTATCACGTTGGCCAGGAGGGTCGGAGCTCAGGGCCCTAACCTCCGAACCGCCATATACGTTTTTTCATAAGGACAAGGTCCAGCTCCACCCTCACCCTGCATTCCTCCCGAAGGTGGTCTCCGCCTACCACATGGGTAGGGACATTTTTCTGCCAGTCCTCTGCCCCAAGCCTCATGCGACTAGTGAGGAACGCCGTTTCCACATGTTTGACATGAGGTGTGCTCTGGCTTTCTACCTTGAGCGGACCAAGCCATTCAGAAAGTCTTTGCAACTGTTCATTGCCTTGGCTGAGTGCGCGAAGGGTCAGGTGATTTCCACTCAGCAGCTTTCTAAGCGGATCACTTCGTGCATCCATTCCCGTTATGAGCTGGCAATGATGCCCCTGCCGCCCATTGTGAGGGCACGCTCGACTCGGGTGCGGGCCTCATCGGCTGCTTTCGTGGCCCACGTCCCCTTCCAGGACATTTGTAGGGCCACCACGTGGTCTTCAGTTCACACGTTCACCTTGTGCTATGCGATCGTCTCCTAGGCCAGGTATGATGCTGGGTTCGGCGGGGCGGTATTCCGTCCCGAGAACTTGTGAACTCCTACCCACCTCCAACAGATAAAACTTGGACTCACCTATTGTGGAATACACATGAGCAATCACTCGAAGAAGAAGAGACAGTTACCTTTTCCGTAACTGGTGTTCTTCGAGATGGGTTGCTCATGTCTATTCCACATCCCACCCTTCTTCCCCTCTGTTGGAGTTGTCTGGCAAGAAGGAACTGAGGGTGAGGGGAGCGCAGCACTCCTTATACCGCGCCAGGCAGGGTCATGGGGGGGGGGCGCTCCCGCCACGGGTACTGATAGGGGAAAAACTTCCGGCACCGGTGCACGTGGCAAGCACACACACCTATTGTGGAATAGACATGAGCAACACATCTTGAAGAACACCAGTTACAGAAAAGCTAACTGTCTTTTCTTTAACTCTACTCCTGGGGGAATCTCTTTAGTTGTTGTGTGTATTGTTGACCTAGTTGTTGGCTGGTATTTTGCAATAAGTTACCAAAATAATTGAAAGTGGAGTGATTATATTGTGTTATTTTGACAAATAAAATATGCAGGATTTTGCAGAATTTTAAGTTAGTGTGCAAAATTTTAAATTTTTTGGCACAGAATTCCCCCAGGAGTACCTAATCCACAGAGTTATTAATGCTGTGGAACTGGTGCATTTTCGGTCAAATAGAAATCCCTGCTATCTGTCTTCCAGACCAACAGAAGGCTATTGCAGACTTCCTGAGCGAATGCTTCCTTCAGGTCCATGAATGGAAGTTCAACTGTCTCCCATGACATCTGTCAGGCTTGGGGAGCCCCAGAAGCAGATCTCATTGCCACCCCAAACAATGTGAAATGTTGTCTTTTTCTGCTGCAAGGGAGGATATGGCTTCAACGCTATTGGGTGGTGCCCTCAGAACACCAAAGCCAAATATTCTATATTGCTTACCCACTTCTACCTGTGATTCTCAAGACTTCATTTACACTGCATCAGGAAAGAGCAAGGGTTATCCTCATAGTACCATCCTGACCAAGATAAGTGTGGTAATAGAACTAGCTCCACCTCTCCATGGCAACACTTCTTCAACTTCCTCTTAGGAAGGATCTCCTGTCACGGAACTTGGGAACCCTGACCCCTCCCTACCTCTCATCTTTGAGCATGGTTCTTAGCTGGTTATTGAGCATGAAATTAACCTGTTTGCGTTAGGTCCAGTCAGTTCTCCTATCTAGCAGGAAACCTTGTACTCACAAAACTTACCTTCAGAAGTGGAAACTTGTCCACTCTTGATGTTCTCTTCATTCTCCCCAAGCCTCAGAGGTTTCACTCTCCAAAATCGTGGACTATCTGTTGGATTTAGACAAAAGGTCAGTCAGTGAGCTCAGTCAGAGTACATCTGGCCACTATAACAGCCATCAAAGTCTTTTCAGTCTTCGCCCACCCTAGTATAACTAGAGTCCTCAAGGGCTTATACATCTTGTTTTCTTCCACCCATACGGAACCAGGCCCTCCAGTGGGACCTCGGTTTGGTTCTCAGTGCTCTGAAGAAATCTCCATTTGAAACCATGGCTACTTATTCTTTTGTCCATATCTCCCTCAAGACTCCGTTCCTCATAGCCTTCACTTCAGCTAGATGAATGGGAGAGCTTGGTACTGTTGTGGCTGACCCCCATATACCACCAGTTCTACTGCATCCCTATCCTTGCTTCCTCCTAAAGATTTCTTGGGAATACCACATAAGTCAAGAGATTTGCCTGCCAACGTTCTACCCAAAACTTCATACCTCCAAGGAGGAGACAGCATACATACACGAGATTTCAGAAGGGCCCTTGCCTTCTACCTTGACAGGACTAAGACCTTACAGGCCACTCCTGGGTTATTTGTATCATTTGCGGAAAGGGTGAAGGATCAACTTATTTTCACTCAAAGACTGTCCAAATGGGTTTTTGGTTGTGTCTTAACCTGCTGTGGATCAGCTGGGATGCACCACCCTCATGCTGTTGGCACATTCCACTAGAGCTCAGTCCACATCTAGAGCTCTTTTGAAGGAGAACAGAAATTTGTAGGATTGCAATATGATCTTCCATTCATACCTTTGTCAAGCATTACATTTTCTTCCAAGATGATACTACTTTGGTGACTCAGACCTCCAAACCATCTTGGACTTACCTCCTCCGCACCCACCTCCCTCACTGAGTTACTGCTTGGGAGTTTCCTACCATGCAGCACCAACAGGGACACATACTTGAAGAAGAAGGAAAGGTTACTTACCTTACAGTAACTTGAGTTCTTCAGGAAGTCTTGTTCCAATGGGTGCTCCACCTCCTGCCCTCCTTCCCCTGAGCTGTGGAGGCTCTGCTTTGTAGTGAGAAGGAACTGAGGAGCGGCAGGTCTGCACCGCCTTACATGCCCTTGTTTGGAGGCACGAGGTGCTCTTCTATGCAGACACAGGCCCATGGACACCGCTATGCATTCTCCAGTCGAGAGAGCGTGGGCACACGCGCATCCTAAAGCAAATGCTGTGGTTCTGCACATTTATTTCTGATAACTTGAATGTAAATACATATGGAAAATAGGTTCTGCCCTTGGTTTCCTACTAAGTAGATGAATATAGATCTGGTGATGCAAAGTTACTGCAGCACACAAAGTGCTGTTGGTGATGCAGTAGATGGCCCAGGCAAACTCAAAACTGTTAATTTGGTTGCATCTCATAAGAAAGCATAGCCATAACTAAACAGTGAGTATTGATCATTATGTAAAAGTGTCATGTACTGTACTCTGATTTTGAGTTAATCCTCACTTTTATTTTTATTTGTGTGTGTATATAATAAAAAATTTCAAATCTGGAGTCAGAAGTTAGACTCCTGATTTATATTTCAGTCTTCCCAACACCCACATACATGTTCAGTTCACACAAATGAGTGGCCCCATAGAACTCAATGGGACTACTTTCATGCAAAAAGTTAAGCATGTGCGTAGTGTCTACAAGATTGGGAACCTAGACACTTAAATACAGATGGCCTTATTTTCAGAGGTGGTATGGAACTCCAGCTCCTACTGAAGTTACTGAGAAACTGTGATTGCTCAGCTCCTGTGAAAAGAGTAATTTTTATTTAGGTGCCTAGATATAAATTTAGGAACTTAACTTTAGGCACCCAGGTTTGAAAACATTGGATGTTAGTATATGCTCAATAAAGTATTAAAATAATATATTATTTTTTATTTATTTTCATCTAAAAACTAAAACTTACTTGAATTGTCTTGTTTCAAAGGCAACACTTCATGGCCCCTTCAATCCTTATGAGTTGAAGTGTCACAGCATGACCCAAATTTCCAGATTCAGGTATGATAAAGCTTTTGTTGTGAATGGCAGGCAAACCATAGGTCATTGTATTGATATAAAAGTTACTGGAATACACATTTTCACATCTTTAATTTTTTTATTAATTCACTGTTATGCTTAAATACTATGGAACTCTGTAGAAGTAAAAAAAACATACATAATGTTAAAAGTTCTGAGAAGAATGGGAGAGTTTATTGACGCAGTTCTAATGTGCACAGAAATTGTATTTAATATCTAGAATACAAGGCTGGGAGCCTGGATTCGTTCAAAACTTGACTCATTAACTAGAGTGAGTTTGATTGACTTTGCACACTTATGGCTGATTCATATCTTTAAAAGGATTTGTAGATACACATTTCTACTGACTTTTCTTTCTTATTGCCAGTTAATATATTTTGTCATTTTTTCCTAGATGTATCTGGGTAGAAAGGGAAAGTATAAACTCTGTAATTATCAACAATACTCCTGAGGATCCATTTCAGAAAATGTTGGTTGCTGCTTCTGTATCAGTAAATGCAACTGGTAATTCTAAATATATACATGCGTTCCTTATTTTTCTCCCTTTCTTTTCTTTAACTACTTAGCATTGTCCATATGAATAGCCATAGAACTAAATTTTATCTGTCCCTGAAATTCTGTCTACCAACTGCTTAGAGGTTGGTTGTGCTGTCAAGGCCTTCTGTTAATTATCAATTTTTATTCTTTTTTGTAATAGGAACTACAATGTTGTTAAGAGAAACATCTCTGATTCCTCCTATTCCTGGGCTACCAGCACTCCTCAGTATGTTATTTGCTCCTGTTATAGAACTCAGGTATATATGCATTTTTTAAGTGGAATAGCAGAATGGTGTGTTCTCTACCATCTTTCTACACTTCTCTTGTTTCTTCCATCCCTTACAGGCAGTTGCATATTATATTGCTAAGTTGACAATATTGGATGTATATATGAATTTGGGATTCCAGAGTTTGCCTTCGTGAAAACTTGTATAAGTTCCTGAGATGTTGCTGCAACTCTAAGAGGAGAAGGAGCAGTGCCAGTCTTAAATCTGCCTGGGCAACGGGAGTTTTGTGTGTTTTAGGGGCTGTTGAGGGACTAAGTTGCTATTAAATTTATTAGTTTCACCTGTGTCAGTGTGATGGGGTGTACAAACCCCACACTGAGCAACAAGTGGTTAAGTGATTATTTTGGGCCCAGCCAGCCCTGCCCCCCCCCCCCACCTGCAGCAAATGCTCCTTCTGTTGGAGGAATTAGAAGACAGGGAAACAGCTCATTTGGGGGCAGACCTGGAATAGAGCAGACCTGCAGCCCACAGTTTCAGCAGCACAGAGCAGAGAGAAGGCTGATGTCTCAGACCCAACTGCCCCAAAGGAGCCCTTCAGGAGGGAAAGGAGGACCCACCCCAGAAGCAGTCAGAGGGGGATGTAGACCCTCGACATTGGTAATCTCCTTTTATTTTCTTGATTTGGACTCACCCAGCAAGGGAAAGCCTTGGACTAAGCTGACCAGGGTGGAGATAGGAAGTGGCCCAGGGATGACAGCCTTAAGCAGCCTCGGTTGCCAGACCACTGGTAGCCTAAAGGATCCTGCGTCAGAGCCTGATGGAGTAGGAGGGCCCGGGCTTTGCTACCAACAACCCCCCTGCCAGTCATGGGTTGCAGCCTTGACCCCTAGGTCATGCTTCACAGCCAAACCCCAAGTGAGGGCCATTACAGTCAGGGATACCTAGAGCCATGGATAGAACCTCTTTTAAAAAAAAATTATATAAAATCAAATAAATAAAATTAGAAACCATTAGGAAAGGGATCGTTAATAAAACAGAAAATATAATTTCACTACATAAATCCATGGTATACCCACATGGTGTGCCGTTCTGCTTGTCCCATCTCAAAAAAAGATCTATTAGAATTGGAAAAAGTGCAGAGGAGGGCAACGAAAATGATTAGGAATATGGAACAGCTTCCAAATGAGGAGAGATTAAAAAGACTGAGACTGTTCAGTTTAGAAAGAAAGATGATGAGGGGGTTGGGATATGATAGAGGTCGAAAAATCATGAATGGTATGAAGAAAGTGAATGGGGAAATGTTATTTACCCCTTCACATAACAAAAGAACTAGGAGTCACCTGATGAAGTTAGTAGACAGCATGTTTAAAACAAACATGAGGAAGTACTTCTTCACACAATGCCCAGTCAACCTGTGGAACTCATTGCCATGGGATAATGGGCAGGCAAAGCATATAACTGGGTTTTAAAAAAAGAATTGGATAAATTCATGGAGTTTAGGGCTCAGTGCCTATTAGCCAAAGTGGTCAGGGATGCAAACCCATGCTCTGGGTGTCCCTAAGTTTCCAGCTGGCCAAAGCTGGGACTGGACTTTCAGCTACCTGAAAGGGGGTTCCAAAGAGGATGGCTCTAGACTGTTCTCAGTGGTAGCAGATGACAGAACAAGGAGTAATGGTCTTAAGTTGCAGTGGGGGAGATTTAGGTTGGATATTAGGAAAAACTTTTTCACTAGGAGGGTGGTGAAACACTGGAATGCGTTACCTAGGGAGGTGGTGGAATCTCCTTCCTTTGAGGTTTTTAAGGTCAGGCTTGACAAAGCCCTGGCTGGGATGATTTAGTGGGGGATTGGTCCTGCTTTGAGCAGGGGGTTGGACTAGATGACCTCCTGAGGTCCCTTCCAACCCTGATATTCTATGATTCTATGGACGATGGGAATGGACCGTTTGAAATTGCCTTGTTCTGTTCATTCCCTTCTGAAGGATGTGGCAGTGGTCACTGTCAGAAGATAGAACACTGGGCTAGATGGACCATTGGTCTGATCCAATATAGCTGTGCTTACATTCTTGTGTTCTTAAATAGCACAAGATCAGATCCTAGGCTGACAAAGCGTTTGTGCTGGATAGCACTTTCAGAGCCTATCAGTGTCTTGCTGCTCTCCTGGTCAAACCCATCTTGGAAGAAGCTAGAGAAAGTTGGAAGCCTTTAAAGATAAAAAATTCATGAATTAGAAATTGGAGGAAATAAAAAATCATTTGATTCTATATATAGATTTGAGCTGAAATGTATAATGAAAACCTAATAACCACAGGTTGCACGGCATGGGTTATAAGCCTTAAGCCACAAACTGGGGTCAGTGCAGGTCACTATTTCAACACAAGGGATGCTGGGATTCCCTAAACTAAGTTCTGGTCTGTATATGTTCAATACTCTTTAAGTATTGAGCAGCTGCTAGTCACAGCTTTGCCATTTTTAAACTAGTTATGCAGGGAAAATGTGAACACTATTTTGTTGTGATACTGCATCAGCATGTCAATACATTGTCCCAGCATCACGATGTAATGTCATGACAGGGTGTTGCATGAGCCATAAAAATTGTTCTGGGATCTTTACAAATCCCACAAGCTAGGCTGTATCAGAAACTTGGGTTTTCTTTGGCAATACAAATGTTTGTTCCTATGAGGGTGTGATTGCCGCTTGTGTAGACACACCTGAGCTAGCTTTAATCTAGTTAGCTCAGGGTTTGAAGCGATGAAGCCCAGAGTTCCAGCCATGCTTGTACAGCCAGTATTCTGCAGCAGCTTCACTGCTCTGTTACCCAAGTTATCTAGATTAAATTAACTTGTGTACCTCTTCTTGAGTAGCAATCAAAACCAGCAATTGCAGTATAGATATAATCTGAGCATCTATCTTCATATTAATGTGGGATGTAAATTAGATTCTTGGTGTTCCAGATGAAGTTGCTTTGTTTTCTTCAATTTCATCTTTCCAAAATTCCAGTTCAAGTTTTCATTTTGTTTAGGGTTGATAAAAGTGGAAGGAGTTTTACTGGTGTTCTTTGTGGTTTGGGGTGGAATCAGAGTCTTGGAACCCCACTGCTTCCAGAACATGACATGGAGCTGGCATTTGATGTGCAGTTTGGCGTGGATGACATAGTAGAGGTAAAACATGCATATGGATTATTTTCGTTGTAGTAGTGCATGTCTGAAATCTAGCAGATGTCAGAAATTGTTAGCTCTTGCAATTGTATTACTTGAAGTCTAGCAACCTTTGGCAGAATTTTAAAGTTGTCTAATTTTTTTAGTGAAATTGCCTGTTTATAATCTTGAACTGATCTTGTGTGTCAGAAACTAAGTTTAAAAACCCTGAGATGGTTTCATAAAACTTTACTGAACAAAGTCAAATATTGAATACAGTACATTATTATCTTTGTAGACAGTTGTATATTATTAAGCCAGTAATGAAGCAAATACAATTCTGTGCTTATCAACTCCTATGCAAGATGGGTTTTTTGTTTTTCTGTGTGATATTTAAACCTTTTAATTATATTTTTGGTATAAAATAATGCCATTTAATCATAAAATCCATTTAGTCATAAAATATTAGACATTCTTATATAAAATTATATACATAGCTTTTCTCAGATGTCTTTGCTAATGTTGATATAAAAATGAACTTTCAGTGTTAACTAAACCATTCTAGACAGACAGACATAGGCATGCACACACACACACACACACACACACACATCCCTAATCAGAATTTAAACTGGAAATGTTCTTTGGGCTGCTCATTATCATTTATCATTGAAATATTCACAGATAAACATCCTAAGAACGGCCATTAACAAACTGGTTTGTGATGGCCCAAATGGCCCAAGGTATTTTGGGCAAGAGAGAATTGCACAGCTGCAAGAGAGTGCTCGTGAGAAACTTTTAGGGTAAGACTACTTTTCTTGGTGAGAATTTTGTTTTCTTAGTTTATAGCAAAGCAGAATCCACATTTGTTTTCACGCTTTTGTCTGGTACTAGCCATCTTGATTTACTTTGCTTGTTTCTAAAGCAGTAAATTCACTAGTTTGAGCTTTTGCTTTTAAAATATTAATTATTTTCAGTATTTTAATATAGGCTTTAGACTTACTGTTTCCATTATTTATAATTTTACTGGTACTGTAACACTAGGTCAACAGGAAAGCCTAACAGTTAATAGAATCATAAAAACTAAAGAGCAAAACCTGTTCCTCAGGATATAGTTTCCTGTTCTAGAGACTGACTGACAGGAACTCACATGGCTTCAGAACCTAGAGAGTTTCTTCCTCTCCCCCTGTGATGGAATCTCTTGGAGACTTTTGCTTCCAGATTACATTTGAGGTGTACACACTGCTGTCTCTCCCTCATCAAATCTGTGCCAAGAGGAGGTGTTAGCAGAGATAATTGCTAGAATTCTCCTTCCTTACCCTACCTTGTTGCATCTGTCCCAAGAGAAAGTAATATAGTTACTGAGACCACCTGCCTCTTTCCAGCAATCCTTCCTTGATTCTTATGACCAAATCAAAGGAACTGATACCAATATAGTGCAGAGTACTTGGGGTATCTAGCATAAGTGCAGCTTGCAGTTTATCTGTCTCCTAAAGCTTTCTACGGAGCCAGCCCCAGTATGAAGAGTCACTATGGCAATTCTCTAAAGTATGTAGCTGCTAAGTGTCCTTGAAGCTTTGAGCAAGCCTGTCTGTTTCTGTGAATGTAGGGTAGGCATCTTTGTGCTATATCTAAACCTTTAATAAACCTTTTAATCTCTGTATACACCTGTGTGATGAAACTGATCCAAATGCAATTGTTTGCAACGGCCATCCAGCAACCCTCTTTTGCAGTCATGCACTAACTATTACACAAGGTTTCCAATGGTACCTTCATACCTAGGAAAGATGCTAGGCTGTTTGCCAGAAGGAAATACCTCCCCGAAGCAACAAATTGAGGTGGGGGCAATTTCATGAAGCAGCTTCATGTCAAGATGGAGGAGAAGCTTTAAGTGGAGTTCCCCAGTGCAAAATGCAATAGGGAAACAGTGGTTGCTGTCGCATAGAATATAGAGAGAATTGATATGGGCAGTTTCTGTGACTCCCTTCTTTGATGTACTTGCTCAATTCAAATATATGATTTGCCACTGGTTACTGTCTCAACTTCTTTCATGTATGTGAGCACTAACTTGTCCACCCCAACTTTAAATCCACTCCACACATCTTGAGTGAAGTAGATTAGTAAATAACGGAAGTCAGGTTTTAGAATCATAGAAGATTAGGGTTGGAAGAGACCTCGGGAGATCATCTAGTCCAACCCCCTGCTCAAGGCAGGACCAATACCAACTAAATCATCCCAGCCAGGGCTTTGTCAAGCCGGGCCTTAAAAACCTCTAAGGATGGAGATTCCACCACCTCCCTCGGTAACCCGTTCCAGTGCTTTGCCACCCTCCTAGTGAAATAGTGTTTCCTTTATCCAACCTAGACCTCCCCCATTGCAACTTGAAACCGTTGCTCCTTGTTCTGTCATCTGCCACCACAGAACAGCCAAGCTCCATCCTCTTTGGAACCCCACTTCAGGTAGTTGAAGGCTGCTATCAAATCCACCCTCACTCTTCTCTTCTGCAGACTAAACAAGCCCAGTTCCCTTCAGCCTCTCCTCGTAAGTCATGTGCCCTTGCCCCCTAATCATTTTTGTTGCCCTCCGCTGGACACTCTCCAATTTGTCCACATCCTTTCTGTAGTGCAGGGCCCAAAACTGGATGCAGTACTCCAGATGTGGCCTCACCAGTGTCGAATAGAAGGGAATAATTACTTCCTCGATCTGCTGGTAATGCTCCTACTAATGCAGCCCAATATACCATTAGCCTCCTTGGCAACAAGGGCACACTGTTGACTCATATCCAGCTTCTCATCCACTGTAATCCCTAGATCCTTTTCTGCAGAACTGCTACTTAATCAGTCGGTCCCCAGCCTGTAGCAGTGCATGGGATTCTTCCATCCTAAGTGCAGGACTCTCCACTTGACCTTGTTGGACCTCATCAGATTTCTTTTGGCGCAAATCTTCCAATTTGTCTAGGTCACTCTGTACCCTATCCCTACCCTCAAGCATATCTACCTCTTCCCCCAGCTTATTGTCATCTGTGAACTCGCTGAGGGTGCAATCCATCCCATCATCCAGATCATTAATAAAGATGTTGAACAAAACCGACCCCCTGGGGCACTCCGCTTGATACTGGCTGCCAACTAGACATCGAGCTGGTGATCACTACCCGTTGAGCCTGACAATCTAGCCAGCTTTCTATCCACCTTGTAGTCCATTCATCCAATCCATACCTTTTTAACTTGATGGCAAGAATATTGTGGGAGACCGTATCAAAAGCTTTACTAAAGTCAAGATATATCACATCCACTGCTTTCCCCGTATCCACAGGCTCTGGAGGGCCATGTAGCAAGAATTCTTTAGGGCATCAGCACTTTTCAGAGACTGAAAAGAGGCTGGAGTAGCCAACTGTAAGGATTTGTGCAACGGACCTGTCAGTCAATTGATTGGGACACAGAGTTCAGTGTTTATACTGGAAGTGTGTTTGTCTTAGGCAGCATCCAGCACCTGTCACTGTCTTCTGGTGAAGCTAAGCAGCCACTGTTGTTTGTGACATGGCAGCCCTTAGTGTCCTGTCCCACAGTGCTTTTGTGTCTCAAGCCAAACAGCTAAGATACAGCTTCATAATTGTTGCACTTCTGAGGCATATTGTACAGGTGCACTTCCTGGCAGGCGCACCAGGCAGAGACTTTACAGGGCAACCTCCTATTTTGAGACCTGCAGAACAGTTGGCAAAATTCCAGAGGCTAGAAAGAAGTGTTCTTGGAAGAATTTGACACACGTGCCAATGTAAGAGTAAACTTGAGTGACTTGAGTTATGCAGCAAATTGCTGCTTTGGGGTTACATAGCTAAGAAATGTACCTTCTTGAGTTTATACCATATTAGCTAGGACTCAAGCAAACAAAGACATAATCTGTGCTTTTAATGCAGTTATACCTACACATCTGGTATATCTTCAGAAGCACAGAGCATGGTGTTTTTAATCATACTGGCAAAAGTCATGAAAATTACTGGCTTAATCACAAAATCTACTTGCCTCCACTTACCGTAGTAAAAGGCAGGTGGAAGGAAACAACAATTTACTGACCTGTCAAAATTTTTCCCCATGGGAATGAGTAAGAACCATTTTGTAAGGCTCCTGTATTTACAGACAAAACCAAGTAAAATCTCATTTTGGTGCTAAATTTACTCTGCCTTGACCAATATAAAGAATAAATAGAATATAATTGAGTCTTTACCAATCTCTTTCCTCTTTAAAATGTGATTTCAATCTGAAAAAATGACTGAAAATGGCACCTTCTTCCTCAACAGATTTTCTCCCAGTATTCAGAGTCCTATCTAATAATTTTAATAATTGTATTACTTTCAGAAATGCAGAGTACCTCACAATGAAACCAAAAGCTGCTCTAAAAATCAGTCTAAGTTGCTATTGGATTTTACTCCTGTTAATACTGCAAAGCTGAATACAGCTAAGAGAAATGAAACTGGATTCTGTTCATTCTCATTCATCAGAATAATGATTTATGAAGTTATAACTGCAAGACTAATCATTTGAAAACAGTCCAGTTATATAGATGTAGAGAGCAGAACTTGGCCTGCAGAGGGATGAATCCAGCTGGACTGTTGGGTTTACAAGGCTAGCATTTACAAAAACATTGTATTTTTAATGGAGCATATTTGATACGGACTTTGAGACTAGAACACTTTAACCCACAATCCCTTTTTAGAATAGAATCATAGAATATCTAGGTTGGAAAGGACCTCAGGAAGTCACCTAGTCCAACACCCTGCTCAAAGCACGACTAATCCCAATTTTTGCCCCCGATCCCTAAATGGCCCCCTCAAGGATTGAACTCACAACCCTGGGTTTGGCAGGCCAATGCTCAAACTGCTGAGCTATCCGTTCCAGGTCTTGCACTTAAATTTATTGCTTATCCCCACAGCTCTTCTTTGTTAGCTCTAAACCTCTAAAACTTGTGTCTGCCTCCATTCACATAGCTGTCACTTTTCCATTCACTGTCTTCCTTCATTCTGTCTCTTTCCCTTATTTCCACCCTCTTCGTACCTGCTTTTGCCTACCCCAAAACCTTTGAAATGCCAGTCTGTGATTTTTCCCAGTATTTACAAAACTTAAAAAAAAAAATAAATAGGACAAGTCATGATATTCAATAGTACTGATTAATACATGCCTGAGGTTCATTAATTAGTGATTCATTTAAAATATTCTTATACCATGTAAAGAAAAATCTGTCCAAATAAAAATAACTTTGTTAAAAGGACCAGAATCTAAAATATTACCCTACAAGACAAAAATGCTGAAGTTCTTTGATAAAAATTAATAGTCTTGTCCCATACTTCCTTCATCTCTGTAGAAAATTGTTCTGATGATAAATCTCTTGCCATACAAGAAATAGTGTTAAGATCCAAAAGCTTAGTTATCCTGGTCTTAAGATTTGTGGATCATAGTTAGGGCCTTACCAAATTCATGGCCATGAAAAATGCATCACAGGCAATGAAATCTGGTCTTGTGTGTGCTTTTACCCTATGTTTTCCAGATTTCGTGGGGGGAGATCAGAGTTTCTCAAATTGGGGGTCCTGCCCAAAAGGGAGTTGCGGGGGGGAGGGTCTTAAGGTTATTTTAGGGGGTTGCAGTATTGCCACCCTTACTTCTGCACTGCCTTCAGAGCTCGGCAGCTGGAGAGCAGCGACTGTTGGCCGGGCACCCAACTCTGAAGGCAGCACCCTACCAGCAGCAGCGCAGACGTAAGGGTGGCAATACCATACCATGTCATACTTACTTCTGTGCTGCTGCCTTCAGAGCTGGGTGGCCGGTCAAGACCCCTACAGTGACAACACTGTGAAAGTTTTTAGATTAAAATAGCTGAAATCATGAAATTATTGATTTTTAAAACCCTGGGTCTGTGAAATTGACCAAAATGGACCGTGAATTTTGTAGGGCTCTAAACACAGTATCCAGAAACAGAATTTCAGAAGTAAATTTACATCTTACTTCCCTCTCACCCCCCAAGTATCAGAAGCTGAGCATACTCTGATTTTGAAGGAAGAGACCATCTGCTAGAATACTGTTGCATTGTTTATCTTATTTTTCTCCCTATATAAAATCTTTCTCCTCCTGTGTTTCAGTTGTTTTCTGATATTTTTTTGTTTAATGCACTGAAAAAAATGCCTTGCTGAAAAGACACTACATGCATAAAACTATTCAGGCTAAGTCTTTCATGGTTTCCCCTTTACAGTTTTTTTAAATTAACTGTATTTACAAGATGTCACCACTACTTAACAGTAAAATGTGTATTTGAAAAACACATCTAGACAGAATTAATTAAAATGTATCATTGTTGTACTTCACACAGCTTGAGGAAATAACTGGGGCATATAGACAATCTATAATAATTGAGTTGTTACGGAAAACAAAATGATCTAAAAATAGCCAGACTAGATCCAAATGAATAAGCGTACATAAATGTATGGAATCAATGACATTTGCAAATTGTAGCACTTTGTCAAATAGACAACTTATACCAAATATTTTTCTCTCAGAATACAGTTTTAAAACAGTTTCGCTAGGGCATGACTTTATTGGTGACTTCTCACACTGGAGAGATATAGTATGAGATAAATGAGCAAATTAGGCTAACATAAAAATGTTAGGTTTCAGAGTGGTAGCCGTGTTAATCTGTATCAGCAAAAAGAATGAGGAGTCCTTGTAGCACCTTAGAGACTAACAAATGTATTTGAGCATAAGCTTTTGTGGGCTAAAACCCACTTCATTGGATGCATGCAGTGGAAAATACTGTAGGGTGATAGATAGATAGATATACACACACAGACACAGAGAGAACATGAAAAAATGGATGTTGCCATACACACTAGAACGAGAGTTATATTAAGAGAGAGATCAATTTAGGTGAGCTGTTATCAGTAGGAGAAAAAACCTTCACCTTAATTGATCACTCTCATTATAGTGTATATGGCAACACCCATGGTGTGTTTTTCATGGTATGTGTGTGTGTGTGTATCTATACCTTCCTACTGTATCTTCCACTGCATGCATCCGATGAAGTGGGTTTTAGCCCACGAAAGCTTATGCTCAGATAAATTCGTTAGTCTCTAAGGTGCCACAAGGACTCCTCATTCTTTTTACTGATACAGACTAACAAATTTATCTGAGCATACGCTTTCGTGGGCTAAAACCCACTTCATCGGATACATGCAGTGGAAAATACAGTCGGAAGATATAGATAGGCGCGCGCACACACACACACCCTCCCCCCATGAAAAAATGGGTGTTGTCATACACACTATGAGAGCGATCAATTAAGGCAAAGGTTTTTTTTTCTCCTGCTGATAACAGCTCATCTTAATTGATCTCTCTCTTAATATAACTCTTGTTATAGTGTGTATGGCAACACGCATTTTTTCATGTTCTGTGTGTGTGTTTGTATATCTAACTATCTATCTCCTGTATTTTCCATTGCATGCATCCAATGAAGTGGGTTTTAGCCCACGAAAGCTTATGCTCAAATACATTTGTTAGTGTCTAAGGTGCCACAAGTACTCCTCATTGTTTTTGATGAAAATGTTAACATTTCATCCAGCACAGTAATGTAATAAATTTTCAAATATTTCATTAGGTGTTTAAGAAACCCAATGGTATATAGTTAACTTTAAAGATATTTTTATGAAATTTCAGTTTAATCTGCAAATCAAAACCTCGACAAGTAATTGCTTCCAAGTGGTATGGGAAACCATATGATTGGAATCAGGTAAGGTTACAATTTTCTAAAAAACTAAGCAAATGGGAATGCGTTATTACAATATTCCTTCATATCTGGAGACTTACATTAGGTTCGGATCTGATGGTCACAATTAAGATGGTTTTTGTCTGTGTATTCCTTTGATGTGTGTTAACCTTATGAGCAGAAATGATCTGGATAACAGTACAAATATTGTTGGTTTGGATTTGATGTGCATGGACAGATCCATACACTCCATCTGGCTCTTGTAATGATTCCTGTTTAATTTTTTGACCCCCAATATTCATTATTTCCAAACAAAACTCTTCAGAAATTTGCCGTGAAGGGTGGTTTCTGGCAGGGAGTTGTCATTTATTGATTGCTGCTCAGTAGGATAAAAATTTTATTACTGTCTGAATATTTTTCCCCTTTAGATATTAACCTTTTGGTATTTCCCATCAAATAGCATAAAACTAAACAAAAGGAAAGGAAAGTTGGTGACTGGTGTATTTATGTTACTTGTTTTGGAATTGTTAGCTCACCACAGTATATGCTGGATTTTATTGCTGGCCATTGTTGTATAACAGGATTTCCTTTTTATACTTTCAGGAAACCTGCTGGTTTTAGGGTCACATAGGGAGGTAGTAGTCTGGAGATTTCAAAGGGTTTCCTGCAGCTCAGAAGTAGGGTTTTTGTTTGGAGTAAGCCCTAGTCTGCCCTGCTAGTCTGTTAGAAATCGTTCCTGACTTCCTCAGTGGGTCTACCCATGCAACCAGATTCCCACCACATTTGATTCATGGCCAGCTTAGTGGTCAGTGAACCAGCAGGAACAAGGCAGGCCAGTGGGTATCATGTGTCTTTGGGGTGGAGGGAGCTGGGTGCTTTTCTGAGATGGGTAAGTGAGGGGTTTAGGTCTCTTCTTGAAAGGAAAGTCTGAGAAGATGGGATGAGCACAGAGGGCAAATATGCTCATCCTCTTCACAGTTCACTGTGAGGAGTGTTTATTTTCTTTTAATTTTGCTGTAAGGTTGTCCTATACTGATGTTATAGGAGTGTAAATGGACAGAAAATATCTGTCCTCTGCAGCTCTAGTACAGAGTATGCATGTTGCTACCTTTTATACCTTGCATAAGCAGAAGTAGTGCTTGCTACTCATTTTTCAAATTTCAGTAGCTGTCCTCAGTGTCAAAATATGCTATTATGCCATCTCTCTCTCTCAGGGAAAACTCCACTTAATATTTTTTTAGATGCTCTTAAACCCCACAGTGCTGAGTTACCTTTAACAGACATACATTCTCCTTTCCCTTCTAAACTGTCTAAGGAGCTGAAAAAAACCTATGGCTGATCCTTATTTCATAGTGTATATGGGATATAAGCAGTGCTAAAGCAGTGCTCTATACTGATTCCTCTCACAGTATGCACATGTACATGAGTGTTCATTTTGACCTGATAATTCAAAGAACAGCAACTCACAGTTTTTTATTTTTTTTTTACTGCAGTACGAAGAATAGCATGCCATAATTATATAGGGCAATGAACATGCTAGTATAACCTTTTGTTCATCTACATTGTTTTTAATTTTTCTTAAAAGCAATTTGTTGTGTAAGCCATATAGCAACATGTCAAGGTGTATTTGAATTCTGAGGGTCCAGGTCATCTTATTTTATATAATTACAAAATGCTTATATTATTAGTTATCCACTTGATAAGTAAAGCCTGTGGATCTGAAATGGAGAATTCTGACACAGGCATCCCATGATGTGAGTTTGGGTTTTTATGGTAATATTTATCTAATTTTTCAGCATGCCATACACAATTTGAGAAGTTCCTATGATTTGGAACAATCAAAAAGTTATTTGAAAACAAGATAGTGGGGGGAAAAATCTTGTTTGCAGAGTAAGAACGTATGAACTTACATCTTTCTACCATTGTAATTTTGCTTCTTTTCATCAGGTGGATTCAAAACTGATCATCGACCAGTCTGAAAGGGAGAATGAAAGAGGAAAGAACACTTTTCTTTACCAGCTACATAAGCTGGTTGTGTTAAATACTTAAATATTTCTATAAATCCTTAAAAGAAAGAGAGGTTAAAGCCAGTTTTTAGTTTAATTTTACTGCTGTTTTCTGTATGATCCTTAAAGGTTGGCTCCACATCCCTCTGATCCTAAAGACGAAGGTAGTATTCAGTTTGGAGTGTCCTAGTGGGTGTATTAATAAGATTAAAAAAATACATTATGGCCTTTTCTCCCAAAGATTAAGAATGAAGGTACACACATACAGAAAATACCTTTCATAGAACAGATTTGTTTAGAGCAAGAGGCTCCTTTTCTTTTAATAATGTTTGAGACAACTTTTCAAAAAGCACCCAATAAACCAAAGGGGAGAAAATAGATACAGTCTGAGTTGTTTAGCTCTTTCACTGAAGTATACAACAGTGAAAGATGAATACGATTTTTTGTCTTTGAGATAAAATATATTGAGTTGCATGTTGAATTTTATGTTTTGTTTGTTTGTTACTGGTGTTTGAATAATAAATCTTTAAATCTTTAAAGCAAATTTGCTAATTTGTATAATTAAAAAGTTAATTGACACTGATATTTTAGTTATGTACTGGTGACTTCAAGGCATATTTGTGTACAGATTTAGCTATAGTATATAATTAAAGCTCTCATGCTGGATATAATCACTTGCACGGTACACTTTTGACACAAAACATAAGTCATAGGTACATATTTTTTCATAGGTGGAGGGAAAATCTTTTTGAACCTCTGATTCACTGTTCCTCCACTCTTTTTTCCTGTCCCCTAAAACACAAGGTCTTTACCGCTCAAAATATGAGGCTGCTAGCTTCAGAATAAAACACACAATTGGAAATAAGGTATGGTGTCTTTCCCCTTCCTCTTCACAAACCTGGTTAATAAAAATTGAATTTAATGACTGTTGGTGTGCCACTAGATTCATAATATACCACAGGTATTTTTAAAGTAGTTTAATTGTGTTAAAGCAGTAGCTGGTAGTGCCAATCACTGTAAATAAGCTAGCAGCTCGGAGAAACAAAGCTAAAGTGAAGAAATCTTAAAAGAACAGTAATTTTAGTGATACTGTGAGTCAAGGGAAACATCCATATAATAGACAATTGCAATGACCTAGTGTAACCATCACTTTCCTTTGCTCCCCTTTCAAGGGCATTTTAAAAAAAAAAGGTGACAAAATTCTGAAACCAGCTGTGTTTAATAACACTAACTTGCATTTCTTGCTGGATGGCTCAGACCACAGCACTTCTGCGTTGAATTCAAATGCACAGTGTGCTGATTAAAAGTATATTACATCTAGTAATCACAATTAGAGATTATTGAAGTGTCAGCAGGGGAATGAGAAAGGATACATCTACCTGTACCACACTTTGTGATGTTACTGGTGAGAGCTTCTGCAGGACAGAGTACTCTATAATGTCAGAAATTTTGGATATAAATAGTAAGATACTTTTGATTCTTATTAACAGTGAAGTTGAGATTTTGAAACTGGCTAAAGGACGTTCAGTAGGATTTGTGTGCCTTATTCACTTAGGCTCTCAAAATATCCCAGCCTGAGTCTAATGGAATGATTATCTTCAAATATATGTACTGTTTTGGAATGTCACTAGAGACTTGTTTAGTAGACTTTTACATGATCAGCCGTGCCAATACTACTCAGATATTTCTGTCTTCAGGCCCAATTCAGTACTCTGGTGGAAGGTTTTCTTCCCACTAACTTCAGTAGCTCATCTGCAAGCTCTTTCGCTTACTATGGTCAAGAGGAATTGAATCTGGACTTGCACTCTTATCTCACGACCAGTATACCTGAAGTTCAAAAACGAGGAATGTTTTGCCAGTCTCGTACAAAGGAACTAGGACCCAGAGTGAGCTGCCTGCAAGATATCTTCAGAGAACCAGAATTGTAAGAGAATTTTCCTTCCTTTGCGTGCTGGTCCCTTTAGGTATTCATTGTGGATGTGCAAGTGTTCTGAGTGCCTGGGACTGGAAATTCTTCAATAGCAGTGTCCGTTGGTCCATCCCTGCACCTTCTCGTGCTCCCAACCAAGGAGATAAAGGTGGCATGGACTGACCACCTCTTCAGTTTCTTTTCTGTCATTTGCAGCCTAGGATGGAACCTCCTGCGTCTATTTCCTCTCTTCAGTATTCTGCTACATCAAATTTGTAAATATTGTAAAAAGTTTACAGTTTAGTTTTTAGTGCTAGTTAGTTAGTTGGTGGGAGAGTTTGGGGGTGGAGAGAACCCCCCCAATTCAGGCACTTATTTTACCCAAAGTTCCAGGTTTTAAGCCTTGCCTGGTCTGCCTTCATTCTTCCTGGTGACCAACCTACATGAGACCTGCTTATATTGCCTCAGGGAAGTATACATTCCCTTGAGATGCAGCATCTGCCGTGCTTTCCCTGCACATACCAGGCAATCTCATGAATTCAGGCTCCAGAGGTACTTCATGGAGTGCCCTATGAACCCTATTCACATCCTGAATCCTCCTGCTTCCCTTCCACCCATCTAGAGCACCCAGACAGCACCCCACCGGCATCCATTACCAGTGGTTTGGAGTCTTCCACCAAACACAGGGACTCCTTAAATTGGAAATGCAAGGAAGACCAGGACAAACACCCACACAAGAAGAGTGACAAATCTCCACATAAATCCTCTAAAAAGAAACCTGCTTCGCACCTTCCTCCAGCACTGCTGAGATGCCACATCTTAGAATGGTGCATTTGGAACTTGCAAGGAAAAGAGGGCATCAATGGTACCAGGAGCTCCCAGTGTTGTGAAGCCACACACTGAAAGGTCAGTAACAATGCCTGTGTCACCTAAGGCCAGAAGGGATCCGTCCATGCACAGATCCTTCACCTCTAAGATGGCATAAATGGCCAGGCCAAGCCTGAGACACCTGGCAGTTCACTTCTGGTGGGACCTTGATACAATCTCCTGGAGGACCTAGCTATCTATGCAGACCCGGAGTCCCCAATTTTCTTGTAGCCTGTCCTGTTGTGGGAAGTGTCCCCATGGTAGTACCCGGGCCCAACCAGGAACTGGAGGCTCAACCTCAATCTCTGTGCTACCCACCTACTTCCAATCATCCAGGATCAGATCTCACAGAACCACTAGCCCTGATATTGGAGCACAAGGAATCCATTTTCATTAGCTGAGAACTAGCTAGTATCGACAGGTTTGAGTAGCAGCCGTGTTAGTCTGTATTCGCAAAAAGAAAAGGAGTAATTGTGGCACTTAGAGACTAACCAATTTATTTGAGCATAAGCTTTCGTGCGCTACAGCTCACTTCATCGAATGTAGCTCACGAAAGCTTATGCTCAAATAAATTGGTTAGTCTCTAAGGTGCCACAAGTACTCCTTTTCTTTTTGCTAGTATCGACAGTCCCTCCTGCTACCTGGTGAATAACTGTCAGTCCAGAAGGGGCTTCCAGATCCATTATCTTGCTCTAACGTCCTTGTCAACAGCAGTTCTGGTCCAGGGACCAATGGTGTCCACATATGTACTCCTACAATCCATCTCATCAACCCTGTTGAAACCCCTGGGACCCATAGAATCATAGAATATCAGGGTTGGAAGGGACCTCAGGAGGTCATCTAGTCCAACCCCCTGCTCAAAGCAGGACCAATCCCCCACTAAATCATCCCAGCCAGGGCTTTGTCAAGCCTGACCTTAAAAACCTCAAAGGAAGGAGATTCCACCACCTCCCTAGGTAACCCATTCCAGTGCTTCACCACCCTCCTAGTGAAAACGTTTTTCCTAATATCCAAACTAAACCTCCTCCACTGCAACTTGAGACCATTACTCCTTGTTCTGTCATCTGGTACCACTGAGAACAGTCTAGATCCATCCTCTTTGGAACCCCCTTTCAGGTAGTTGAAAGAAGCTATCAAATCCCCCCTCATTCTTCTCTTCTACAGACTAAACAATCCCAGTTCCCTCAGCTTCTCTTCATAAGTCATGTGTTCCAGTCTCCTAATCATTTTTGTTGCCCTCCGCTGGATGCTTTCCAATTTATCCACATCCTTCTTGTAGCGTTGGGCCCAAAACTGACACAGTACTCCAGATGAGGCCTCACCAATGTCGAATAGAGGGGAACGATCACGTCCCTCGATCTGCTGGCAATGCCCCTACTTCAGCTCCTCTGTGATCCCAAGAGTATTTACGAAAGTACTTGTGGTGGGAGCCGCATACCTTTGCGGACAAGGAAGACTGATATCTCCTTACCTGGATGATTGGCTGCTCATGGGTCAGTCTTGCCAGGAGGTACGAGCAACAGTCACCACTGCACTTCAACTCTTTCATTCCAAAGGACTCCAAGTCAATTTAGACAAGCCCACTCTGACACCCACACACATTATATAATTCATTGGGACGGACCTGAACTCAGTAACAGCACGGGCCTACATACTTCAGGTCAGATTCTGTAAGTGTCCCCATTTAATTCTGGAAATGGACCTTTAGACTTGTGGAGATCTAGTTGGTGTTATCAGACATTTGATGTGCTGGTGGGGTTGTGGGGCCACAGGGATCTGTTCCTATGGAGAGAATAAGGTGAGGGCTTTTGAATTAGTAGTGGGTTGGGTTTAGGGAGTGAGAGAGTTTCAGGTTGAAGTAGAAGACCTGTTTAGGATACCCCCTTTTTAGGCTATTGATGGTGGTCACTCTTACCTTCCCTGTAAGGTTAGAGTTTGTCATGGTTCGGAAGGGATTAGAAGTAGAGGTGAATGCATGTTTCATGGGGGAGTGTGTTCCCACTGAACTGAGTGGAGACTAGGAAACATTCTTCCCTTAACCTTAGTGGCAGATATAGGCGGGGAGAGTTGTGCTTAAAACCTCCTTGAGGATCAGAGCTTTATGCATAGAGAAGTTTACTTCAACCACTGAGTTTGAGTGAATAAAACCTGTGGGCTGGAAAGACAATTAGCGTTGGGAGGAGTTCATTTGACTTCGGGCTGTCAGGTGGATTTAGGATTTATTGCCAAGATGGACTTTTTAGTTCGACTTGGTCCTGCAATTGCCACTTTAAAGAGGCCAAGAAGATGTGTTGGGGATATGGCTGCACACCATAGGCAGTCAGCAAGACCCTACGATGAGGTAAGATGCTGACCCTAACCACCTCTTTAAGTGATTAAAAATTTAAGTGCTTAATGGACCTTGCTATCAGCTGGCTTCTTTCTGCTCTGCCAACATTTTAGGCAGGAGAATAGGAAGAGTTCCTGTACCCCTACCCAGAGACTTAAAAGACTTCTAAAGTCTTCCCAGAGGAACTGGCCTAACTTCCCTATGTTGTAAAAATTGTTTACACTGGTGTTGTTTTAATGTGCATCTCTTCTCATGTCTTGGCTAAGTTGACATTTTGAAATGTAGGTAAGTTTAAAATAAATTTGTAAAGTTTGTAAATTGACTGCATGATGACAACAGACTTGAGTACACGTGAAAACAAGTGCAATTTATTTGTGATCAACTCAAAACAGTGAAAGTCACCTCACTTCTTCTCTTGTAGTGCTTGAGCCATAGATAGTAATAATGAGATTTAGGATATTTAAATTCCAGAATATGATGGGCTAAAAATAATTAAGAAGTTATATGAAAACTGAATGCCAAGGAAATCTTAAAATAATGTGAGTTGATCCAGATTTTCATGAAAAAGATACCCAGAGGAAAGAAATGATATTTTGCTTCTCTCTAGTTAAAAGGGGATTGAAGTTTTGGCTTGTAATGGGAAACAAGATTCCACCCTAACTGTGGAGAAGCATATGTCTCCCTAATTTAAATATTTTTCTCTTTGTTATATTCACACCTTCACTTAGCGCTGACACTTTTTTCATTGCCAACAGATAATCTGCATTACTTACATTAGTGTTCTTTTTGAGTGAATCTGAACAAATGGAAAAATATGAAGGGATAGCTGCATAGAGTTTAAGGCCATAAGAGACCAACAAATCATCTTGTTTGATATATGACAGGCTATTAAATTTCACCCAGTTACCTCTGCATTGAGCTCAAAAACTTGTGTTCCAGTAATGGATATTTACCAAAAAGGCATCTAGTCTTGATTTGAAGATATCAACAGATGGAGAATCCATCCCTTCCCTTGGTAGTTTGTTCCAATGAATAATCACCCTTACTGTTTTAAAAAAAAAATAAAAAAAAGTTTAATTTCTCATTTGAATTTGTCTGGCTTCAGCTTCCAGCTGTTGGTTCTTGTTCTTTCTAGATTAAAGAGCCCATTACTACCTGGTATAGTCTCTCCAGGAAGGTACTTAAACACTGTAATCAAGTCACTTCTCAATCTTGATAAGATAAACAGTTTGAGCTCTCAAGTCTATCACTATAAAGCATTTTTTCCAGCCCTCACATCATTTTTATAGGTTTCAGAGTAAGTGAGCTGTAGCTCACGAAAGCTCATGCTCAAATAAATTGGTTAGTCTCTAAGGTGCCACAAGTACTCCTTATCATTTTTATAGCTCTTTTGCTCCCTCTCCAATTTTTCAACACCTTTTTAAAAATGTGAACATTAGAACTGGACATGGTATTCCATTATCATTAGAAAGACTTGTAATAATACTTGAACTGGATAGATAGTCTCATGGGGAAGGGCATTATAGTACGAGCAGTTTATGATCTGAAAAGATATATCTAGGGTGCTGAAGGTAACTTGGCAATTGGACACCACCAGTAGAGTTCTAGAGTGGTGATATAATAACTGTGTGGTCATTAGTTGGCAAATAGAAATATCCTCCTTCTCCATTAATTAAATTAATTGTCTTTTAATTTGAACGAACTCCTGTAGGCTTCATTAGGATTTTGTTTTCTACATGATTACAAGAAATATTTATTAAACCTGGCAGATTTTTACTATAAGAGTTCAAAGTTCACCAAGTAGAATTTATGCAAGTTGTTTCTTATAAACCAGAAATATTCCTAACTATAAGTAATTAATTCATACTTATGAAGTGGTGTTGTATTATGCAGCTGCACCCTATCCTCCACTGGTATTAAAAACCATTCTATTCTTTTTCACCAACATTGCTTTAATCCGTAATCTTTCTAGTGGAAAATAGGGCTGGCTTTCTAAAATATTATTTTATAGAAATAATAAGTAAAAAAATATATCAGGCAAGTGTAAAGGGCATAAAAGGATGATTTGTAAAGCTTTTAATCCCGCCTAAGGAAATGGTGGCATTTTAACCAAATAGTGTTTTATGTACATCTTATCGAGGGAACTCATTTGGAGGTACTAAGACAAATAAGTAATAAATTAGAATGCTAATCTTGGCATTGTCAAACTAACCCTTTCCCAGAAAAGTAATAGAGTGTAATAGGCGGGTTTTTTCCTCTAGTTATGCACTCTGCACAGGGTGCACGCTTATTTATTTTGTGCAACCTTGCATTAGCAAAACATGTACTGGTGACATTGCTCATTCATGTCTCTAACATGGGTTTTAGCAGTATTTCTCTCTTCCTTTTAATTGTACAGCATATGGCAGCATATTTCCTCACAGGTTTAAGTAACTGTTATATTATGTCTACCATATTTTTTTTATGCAGTCTGAATTTAAGTTGGTGCTGCTGCTTTTAAAACTTGGAATGGTGTATGCACAGGTTATATTTGAGACTCTCTGACTGATATCTTCACTCAGACATCCCAGCACTTCCTTCCTTGGCTGCAGCCTTGCAAACCCGCCCTTCCACTTTATTAGCAACTGCTGAATAATGTCAACTTTTTGCTGGCAACCAAGGGATTGCTAATAAGCAGAATCTACTGTATATGCAAAAGGAAAGGAAATACACAATTTTTGTTAATGTGACTTTTGAAAGCCACATTTGAAAACTGTAGAAATAATATTTACAATTTTATAATGTCTTTCATCTCAGGATCTCCTAGTTTATGT
The DNA here is from genome assembly GCF_965140295.1 of Lepidochelys olivacea. NCBI lineage: Eukaryota > Metazoa > Chordata > Testudines > Cheloniidae > Lepidochelys > Lepidochelys olivacea. The sequence continues at coordinate 109,940,850 of NC_140416.1, forward strand.
ACTTCATACTGTCAGTAAAACTTAATGCTGGCACAACTGTTTTTGTATTCTCTGTAGCTGCTTATTATCAGGGAGGCTAGAAATCTGTTTGCCACAGAAAAATGCAAAATTAGCATTTTTGCAGAGAATCTTTGTTTTTACATTTTGTGGGGAAAAAATATATTATCTATTAACTAAATTTTACTGAAAGTATCAGTGTCACTTATTCAAAGTGTGCAACCCCTCCCTCTTGTGGTTGATTTTTGAATGTGCTTTAAATTTACATAGCTTAACATACTCCAATAAACTGCTTCCGGCATGTAGAGGTTACTCAACGGGGCATAGGGGTTCATGTTTTAATGCACCTCCAATTTCATTTCAGCCTCCAAACGCAAGTAATTTAAAGTAATGAAAAGATGCCGAAAACTTTAAAAATCGCCCCTAAACACACTGTCACTGAGTTTGGTAAGGACAGATTTCATGTGCTGTTCTGTACTGTATGCAGCAAGGCTGTAGATTAAGTTTGAAGACAGGCAGTTGTAGAACACATGGAAAGTGCTAAACATAAACTGAATGAAAAGAAACAAAAACAAGAGGCTGAAACAGCAGAGCCATTGACAACAGTAAAGAAACAGTGCACTGTGACTGGAGCATTCCAGTGTTTTACAACTGTTAATATATCAATAAAACATTATGTTCAACTGATACCTATAAATATTGTGGCTAGGAAAACTAAAGTTTAGCATTTCATTTTAATCGCAGAAAAATGTGGATTTTTATGGTTTTTTATTAGAGTTTTGTTTTTTATCACAGAAAACTAGGATCCCTGCTAATCATACGCAATATGTGCTTATATATATATTGCAGTGAGTAAAAGGAGTTCTTTCTTGGGATCTCGGTCATGTAGGAGTGATTTCAGAAGGTGATATGTTACCAGAAGCAGATTTGGCTAAGCTCTCATATATGTGGGCAAAAGCATCTTAGTTTTCTATCCATAGAGATTCTATGGTACTGTTTAATTCATTTAAGACTTTTACTATATTTGACTCTGCTTTCTCTCACATATATTACCACTCCCCCACCAGCACGACCTGCTCCATCATTCCGATGTATTTTGTACCCTGGTATAACCACAGCAATGGATTATCATCATTCCACCAAGTTTCTGTGAGGAAAGTTACCATTCAACACAAAAAAGAAAACCACACCATAAAAACTACCAAGCATTTGGGGCCATGGAAATCAGATGTTAGGGAATAATAATAAATGTTAAATATTGTAGTTAGTGGTTTTCATTGGTGGGTCTCAAAGCGCTTTCCAAAGATGAATAAACATTTCTGTTTTACAGATGGGAAACTGAAGCACAGAGTGATTAAGTGAATTGCAAGTCCACTAGTAGAGCTAGGGATAGATCCTAGGTCTTGGGATTCCTGGCCAGTGTCCTATTGGAAAGACAGATAAACATTCAGATGCATTCACAATTCATTCAGTCAATTAAATCAGTGCCACTTTCATGTTGTCTACTGCTTTACAGGAGAGAAATCTCTTATGGACCACTCCTGCTCCAAAGTTACTAATCTCTTACTACATGGTTCTCAAAATACTTAATTTTGCAGATCAACAGAAAGGAGTCACATTTAATGACATTCACTGATGTTTGTTGGGCATTCAGATACTGCATTGTTCAGAGTTACAAACAACCTTCATTCTGAAGGTGTTTGTAACTTTGAGGTTCTACTGTACAACCATTACAATTAGATACAACAGACATTAACAGGTTTGCTTATTTTTGTCCTATTTATTTTAATCTATTTCTATAGTAATATATTTTCTTCGAATACGGGCTATGCATGAGTTATCAAACAGATTTGACTGGAAAGTTTGAAGGGCTAGTAAGAAAGTTATTTTTGCGTGAGGGGGACACAAACATTAAATACAAATCAACATATATTGGTAATTTATAATAACCTGTAAATCAAAATATTGTAAACAATTTTCTCAATTGTGGGGGAAATACATATCTTTAGTCTCCAGAGCAAACATGGCAAATTTCAGGCCAAAGAAAATTTGCTAGCCAATATATATAGGGGCTGGGGTTAAAATAAGACGTATAGTATTTTAATGTTAATTATGGAATGGATAGTCTCTCCATGAGAAATTTCAGTGATGAATGTGTACTGTCCCAAACTTAAAATATTTGTGTTCTGTTCTCATATTGGGAATATTTAGTAGGTCTTTTCCTTGCTAATATAAGCGTGCTTGTATATATGCATATGTACACCCTTTGAAATAAACACAGCTGTTGACTGATTGGGCATTCATATAAAGGCAGTTTTTTTACTTCTGCTCAGTATTTCTAGGTATCTGGGGTAATGGATGTGCCACTTTTTCTCGGTGGAGAAACTCTTAAAGGATTTGGGACTAGTGGATGCACCAATTAATGTATCAGCATCTTTTTTTTTTTTTTTTATGCTGTATCTATCTAGGTGTCCCACTGCTTTTGGGTGCCCAAGGGCGATGCTGATGTTTCAGATTGCTACTTGATTCATCCATCAATCAACATGCCTCGAAGCACAGTTATGTCATTTGTAATGGTCACCTTGCACTATGAACTCAGCTGACACCACCGATTTATTTCAGATAAGCTATTGAGCAACTATTAGATGTTAATGATGTTTGATCATTGCTTTCAAGATGATGACCTTAAAGTGTGTATCGTGTTACCAGTCTCCTGAACCATCCAGCCTCTTGCTGTCTTCAGTACTGGGCTACTTGTTATTTCTTTCCTTAATAATCTGGAAAATTAACACCAAGATAAAAATCTGTTGTTAGTTGCCAGCTGTGTGGGTGTATTCTTTCTGTGTGCTGTCCCACCTCTGCGCAGATAGCTGACACAGCAGACCTCGATGGAACTCCCCTCAAAGATCTCAGACCTGTTTCCGTAGCAAAGGCATCCAACCAGGTTTATTGTCAACAAAGCACAGTCCTAGCATTCTGTAGACTTCTACAGGACCACTAACACATGTATGCCCATTACAATGGACCAGGTCAGTTCAATTCCCACCTCGGCTGGACAAAAGACACCCCCTCTGAGTCACCTGTTTAGATACATCTATACAAACAAGTTACATATTGCTCCTCTAACCTGGTTACTTAGCATCCTATACCTTATCAGTTGCTTTTATCTGCATCCAAATGGATTGCAGGTGTGCCCTTGCTTGCTACAGTTAACTGTTTTGGGGCAACTTGTGTTAATGCGTCAATTTTAGGTGTTAAATTGCTCATTCTCAGTTTTTCACTTTGAAATTCTTTTTTAATTTGATTGCCTACTTACTTGTCCATATATGGTAGACTGAGGTGTAGTTGGTCAGTCTGTTGTTTATAAAGCACTTTTTTCTTTTCTTGATGCTTGGGGGGTTAGTCCCTATGTAATTAGTTTTTCTGCAGAACTAACTTTTCTGCAGAAAAGGCCCTGGGGATTACAGTGGATGAGTAACTGGATATGAGTCAGCAGTCTACCAAGCACTTCTTAGGAATGTTTGTGTTTTTGCAGTACCAGCCCTGTTGTTGCCAGGTTTTGTGAACTTACCAGTAGGCATGTTTTGTAACAGGACTTCTGCCCACAGCCTGACTTTGCATCAGCAGGGCGTGACTGCTTTAATTCAGGCCATAGTCCTCTTATATCAGGCCTTGTGTCTCAGGCTCTCTCTTTCTACTACTTTCTCCCATTTTCTCTCTTTTTATGGAGAGGATGGTATACCCATCATTCTGGAAAAGCATAATGCATGGACTGAAGATCACCCAGGGGGCTAAAAACTGTTACGTGGTCACCTTATTTTATTATCCACACATTTATGCCCCCATCTGTCCCTTGGTTTGCACATTCCTCATATGACTGGTGGGCATATTTTCCAATTCATTTTTTTTATCCCCTATGGTGGGCCTGGGAATGTTAGGTCTGGGACTTTGATTGAGGAATGGCCTTTGAATGAGATGGGGGCCCCCCACTACAGAAAGGATGTGGACAAATTGGAGTGTGTCCAGCAGAGGGCAATGGAAATTATTAAGGGGCTGGGGCATATGACTTAGAAGGAGAGGCTGTGGGAACTGGGTTTGTTTAGTCTGCAGAAGAGAAGAGTGAAGGGAGATTTGATAGCAGCCCTCCACTACCTGAAGGGGGGTTCCAAAGAGGATGGAGCTTTGCTGTTCTCAGTGGTGGCAGATGATAAAACAAGGAGCAATGGTCTCAAGGTGCAGTGGGGGAGGTCTAGGTTAGATATTAGGAAACACTGTTTCAGTAGGAGGGTGGTGAAGCACTGGAATGGGTTACCTAGGGAGATGGTAGAATCTCCATCCTTAGAGGTTTTTAAGTCCTGGCTTGGCAAAGCCCTGGCTGGGATGATTTAGTTGGTCTTGGTCCTGCTTTGAGCAGGTGGTTGGACTGGATGACCTCCTGTGTTCTCTTCCAACCCTAATCTTCTAAGTTTCTAATGATATCTTCTGGAGTCTTCGGGGTGTGGTATCTTCTGATGTCTTCAGTCTGTGGGATGCAACTTTAAACATGATAGCAAATCTGATACACAGATTGATTTAGTTTCTTTACAATGTAATAGGGATCACATATTTTATAATTCAAGCTGTGCTTTTGCAATTGTTGTATACGCATTTATTTTCACTTGAGGTGCATTACTGTATTTTCAGCACTTATCTGGTGCATTACTTTTGCTGGCACTCTTCACAAAGGTGTATTTCAGGTAAAGCTGAGCAAAGTTTATTGGACAAATAGTTTATTCACTAAAAATTGAAGTTTTGGATGGACCAAAACTTTGTGAATTTGGGTTGAATTTGGCAAACCTTTTTTACCAATTTTTTTTAAAGTAAAAATGTTTTGAAAATTTTGATCAATTTATTTAAAAAACAAAAATGTAAAAGCACTCAAATAAAATGAAATTAAATAACTCGAAAAAAGTTCATTTGGGGTCCAAAAAAACCACCATTTAGTTTGACCCAGAATGTATTCTTCTTTTGGCAAGAAAAATCAAGAAATTTCTGTTTTGGGTCGACCCAAAACAATTTTTTTTTCTGAATTCTTTGGTTCAGCCACCACATTGAAAAATCAATTATTTGCCCAGCTGTAGTGAGGAGCATCTCTTACGGGGAATAAAATCACCCCTTTGACCATAAAAGCCAAATACAGTGAATGATCAACTTTGACACATTTCATTGTGGATATTTTCATAGTTCATGCATGCAGCCATCACCATAGCCTTGTTCTCCCTGTGGGATATGTAATCACATCAAAAATAGGTACCCTTTTTAGCAGTGAGCACAGAAACCAAACTGACTTCTTACAGCTGAAGCTGGACCCCACTTTTGAAAGCCAATATTTTTCAAACTTGGGTGGTTAAAGGTTAGGCACCTAAATCCATATTTAGACCGCTAAAGAAAAGTGGCCTAACTTTCCATACACGCAACACCTACAAATAAATTGCCAAAGTGGCATCTTTCAGAAATTATACATTTATTTTTATTAGTTGCAAGTATTTCAAATGGGATGAGCAGTTTTACAAAACAAGTTGCAGTAGAACAGATTTTCATCTACATTTTCTTTCGTAGGAACTGCTCCTTCTGTTGCTTATCACGATTAACTTTGTGTGACAATTCAAAAAGTCTGGCTGAAGGCCCTTTTAATCTTTATTAGGAAAAGCTCTTATCCAAAATCATATCTGAAATCCTACTATTATTATTTTTAGAGAAAGATCTGAGTAGGAACTGTATTGACTGAGATATAATTACTTGATGGCTGGTTTTTTTGCTTTTCACATCATAGAATCATAGAATATCAGGGTTGGAAGGGACCCCTGAACGTCATCTAGTCCAACCCCCTGCTCGAAGCAGGACCAATTCCCAGTTAAATCATCCCAGCCAGGGCTTTGTCAAGCCTGACCTTAAAAACCTCTAAGGAAGGAGATTCTACCACCTCCCTAGGTAACGCATTCCAGTGTTTCACCACCCTCTTAGTGAAAAAGTTTTTCCTAATATCCAATCTAAACCTCCCCCACTGCAACTTGAGACCATTACTCCTCGTTCTGTCATCTGCTACCATTGAGAACAGTCTAGAGCCATCCTCTTTGGAACCCCCTTTCAGGTAGTTGAAAGCCGCTATCAAATCCCCCCTCATTCTTCTCTTCTGCAGGCTAAACAATCGCAGCTCCCTCAGCCTCTCCTCATAAGTCATGTGTTCTAGACCCCTAATCATTTTTGTTGCCCTTCGCAGGACTCTCTCCAATTTATCCACATCCTTCTTGTAGTGTGGGGCCCAAAACTGGACACAGTACTCCAGATGAGGCCTCACCAATGTCAAATAGAGGGGAACGATCACGTCCCTCGATCTGCTCGCTATGCCCCTACTTATACATCCCAAAATGCCATTGGCCTTCTTGGCAACAAGGGCACACTGCTGACTCATATCCAGCTTCTCGTCCACTGTCACCCCTAGGTCCTTTTCCGCAGAACTGCTGCCTAGCCATTCGGTCCCTAGTCTGTAGCGGTGCATTGGATTCTTCCATCCTAAGTGCAGGACCCTGCACTTATCCTTATTGAACCTCATCAGATTTCTTTTGGCCCAATCCTCCAATTTGTCTAGGTCCTTCTGTATCCTATCCCTCCCCTCCAGCGTATCTACCACTCCTCCCAGTTTAGTATCATCCGCAAATTTGCTGAGAGTGCAATCCACACCATCCTCCAGATCATTTATGAAGATATTGAACAAAACCGGCCCCAGGACCGACCCTTGGGGCACTCCACTTGATACCGGCTGCCAACTAGACATGGAGCCATTGATCACTACCTGTTGAGCCCGACAATCTAGCCAGCTTTCTACCCACCTTATAGTGCATTCATCCAGCCCATACTTCCTTAACTTGCTGACAAGAATACTGTGGGAGACCGTGTCAAAAGCTTTGCTAAAGTCAAGAAACAATACATCCACTGCTTTCCCTTCATCCGCAGAACCAGTAATCTCATCATAAAAGGCGATTAGATTAGTCAGGCATGACCTTCCCTTGGTGAATCCATGCTGGCTGTTCCTGATCACCTTCCTCTCATGCAAGTGCTTCAGGATTGATTCTTTGAGGACCTGCTCCATGATTTTTCCAGGGTCTGAGGTGAGGCTGACTGGCCTGTAGTTCCCAGGATCCTCCTCCTTCCCTTTTTTAAAGATTGGCACTACATTAGCCTTTTTCCAGTCATCCGGGACTTCCCCGGTTCGCCACGAGTTTTCAAAGATAATGGCCAATGGCTCTGCAATCACAGCCGCCAATTCCTTCAGCACTCTCGGATGCAACTCGTCTGGCCCCATGGACTTGTGCACATCCAGCTTTTCTAAATAGTCCCTAACCACCTCTATCTCCACAGAGGGCTGGCCATCTCTTCCCCATTTTGTGATGCCCAGCGCAGCAGTCTGGGAGCTGACCTTGTTAGTGAAGACAGAGGCAAAAAAAGCATTGAGTACATTAGCTTTTTCCACATCCTCTGTCACTAGGTTGCCTCCCTCATTCAGTAAGGGGCCCACACTTTCCTTGGCTTTCTTCTTGTTGCCAACATACCTGAAGAAACTCTTCTTGTTACTCTTGACATCTCTCGCTAGCTGCAGCTCCAGGTGCGATTTGGCCCTCCTGATTTCATTCCTACATGCCCGAGCAATATTTTTATACTCTTCCCTGGTCATATGTCCAACCTTACACTTCTTGTAAGCTTCTTTTTTATGTTTAAGATCCGCTAGGATTTCACTATTAAGCCAGGCTGGTCGCCTGCCATATTTACTATTCTTTCGACTCATCGGGATGGTTTGTCCCAGTAACCTCAACAGGGATTCCTTGAAATACAGCCAGCTCTCCTGGACTCCTTTCCCCTTCAAGTTAGTCCCCCAGGGGATCCTGGCCATCCGTTCCCTGAGGGAGTCGAAGTCTGCTTTCCTGAAGTCCAGGGTCCGTATCCTGCTGCTTACCTTTCTTCCCTGCGTCAGGATCCTGAACTCAACCAACTCATGGTCACTGCCTCCCAGATTCCCATCCACTTTTGCTTCCCCCACTAATTCTACCTGGTTTGTGAGCAGCAGGTCAAGAAAAGCACCCCCCCCCCCAGTTGGCTCCTCTAGCACTTGCGCCAGGAAATTGTCCCCTACGCTTTCCAAAAACTTCCTGGATTGTCTATGCACCGCTGTATTGCTCTCCCAGCAGATATCAGGAAAATTAAAGTCACCCATGAGAATCAGGGCATGCGATCTAGTAGCTTCCGTGAGTTGCCGGAAGAAAGCCTCATCTACCTCATCCCCCTGGTCCGGTGGTCTATAGCAGACTCCCACCACTACATCACTCTTGTTGCACACACTTCTAAACTTAATCCAGAGACACTCAGGTTTTTCTACAGTTTCGTACTGGAGCTCTGAGCAGTCATACTGCTCCCTTACATACAGTGCTACTCCCCCACCTTTTCTGCCCTGCCTGTCCTTCCTGAACAGTTTATAACCATCCATGACAGTACTCCAGTCATGTGAGTTATCCCACCAAGTCTCTGTTATTCCAATCACGTCATAGTTCCTTGACATCACCAGGACCTCCAGGTCTCCCTGCTTGTTTCCAAGGCTTTGTGCATTCGTATATAAGCACTTGAGATAACCTGTTGATCGCCCCTCATTCCCAGTATGAGGCAGGAGCCCTCCCCTCACAGACATTCCTGCCTGTGCTTCCTCCCGGTATCCCGCTTTCCCACTTACCTCAGGGCTTTGGTCTCCTTCCCCCGGTGAACCCAGTTTAAAGCCCTCCTCACTAGGTTAGCCAGCCTGCTGGCAAAGATGCTCTTCCCTCTCTTCGTAAGATGGAGCCCGTCTCTGCCCAGCACTCCTCCTTCATGGAACACCATCCCATGGTCAAAGAATCCAAAGCCTTCTCTCCGACACCACCTGCGTAGCCATTCGTTGACTTCCACGATTCGACGGTCCCTACCCAGGCCTTTTCCTTCCACGAGGAGGATGGACGAGAACACCACTTGCGCCTCCAACTCCTTTATCCTTCTTCCCAGAGCCACGTAGTCCACAGTGATCCGCTTAAGGTCATTCTTGGCAGTATCATTGGTGCCCACGTGGAGAAGCAGGAAGGGGTAGCGATCCGAGCGCTTGATGAGTCTCGGCAGTCTCTCCGTCACATCGCGAATCTTAGCCCCCGGCAAGCAGCAGGCTTCTCGGTTACATCTTACTGCTCACCTTCACCATTTCCTTTACATTGTGCCAAGCTGTAAAATGATTATAAAATATTTATATGCTTCTAGAGGTTGGCCTCCTGAGTTGGAAATAACATTTCATATTAATTTATTTTTATTCTTTAAATTTAAGCCCAAATTAGGATTTTACAGGGTGAACTGGCTTTTTAAGGGATCTGAGCTTAGTCTCACCTTTGCCAGGTTTAGCCAGAGTTAGTATAAGAAAGATGTAAATACAAAAACAACAAGGAGACTGTTGGCATCTTAAAGACTAACAGATTTATTTGGGCATAAGCTTTCATGGGTAAAAAAACACTTCTTCAGATGCATGGTGTGAAAATTACAGATACAGGTATAAATATACTGGTACGTGGAGAGAAGGGAGTTATCTTACAAGTGGAGAATCAGTGATGACGAGGCCAATTCAATCAGGGTGGATGTAATTCACTCCCAACAATAGATGAGGAGGTGTCAATTCCAGGAGAGGCAAAGCTGCTTCTGTAATGAGCCAGCCACTCCGAGTCCCTATTCACTAACACATGTATGCCCATTACAATGGACCAGGTCAGTTCAATTCCCACCTCGGCTGGACAAAAGACACCCCCTCTGAGTCACCTGTTTAGATACATCTATACAAACAAGTTACATATTGCTCCTCTAACCTGGTTACTTAGCATCCTATACCTTATCAGTTGCTTTTGTCTGCATCCAAATGGATTGCAGGTGTGCCCTTGCTTGCTACAGTTAACTGTTTTGGGGCAACTTGTGTTAATGCGTCAATTTTAGGTGTTAAATTGCTCATTCAGTTTTTCACTTTGAAATTCTTTTTTAATTTGATTGCCTACTTACTTGTCCATATATGGTAGACTGAGGTGTAGTTGGTCAGTCTGTTGTTTATAAAGCACTTTTTTCTTTTCTTGATGCTTGGGGGGTTAGTCCCTATGTAATTAGTTTTTCTGCAGAACTAACTTTTCTGCAGAAAAGGCCCTGGGGATTACAGTGGATGAGTAACTGGATATGAGTCAGCAGTCTACCAAGCACTTCTTAGGAATGTTTGTGTTTTTGCAGTACCAGCCCTGTTGTTGCCAGGTTTTGTGAACTTACCAGTAGGCATGTTTTGTAACAGGACTTCTGCCCACAGCCTGACTTTGCATCAGCAGGGCGTGACTGCTTTAATTCAGGCCATAGTCCTCTTATATCAGGCCTTGTGTCTCAGGCTCTCTCTTTCTACTACTTTCTCCCATTTTCTCTCTTTTTATGGAGAGGATGGTATACCCATCATTCTGGAAAAGCATAATGCATGGACTGAAGATCACCCAGGGGGCTAAACACTGTTATGTGGTCACCTTATTTTATTATCCACACATTCATGCCCCATCTGTCCCTTGGTTTGCACATTCCTCATATGACTGGTGGGCATATTTTCCAATTCATTTTTTTTATCCCCTATGGTGGGCCTGGGAATGTTAGGTCTGGGACTTTGATTGAGGAATGGCCTTTGAATGAGATGGGGGCCCCCCACTACAGAAAGGATGTGGACAAATTGGAGTGTGTCCAGCGGAGGGCAATGAAAATTATTAAGGGGCTGGGGCATATGACTTAGAAGGAGAGGCTGTGGGAACTGGGTTTGTTTAGTCTGCAGAAGAGAAGAGTGAAGGGAGATTTGATAGCAGCCCTCAACTACCTGAAGGGGGGTTCCAAAGAGGATGGAGCTTTGCTGTTCTCAGTGGTGGCAGATGATAAAACAAGGAGCAATGGTCTCAAGGTGCAGTGGGGGAGGTCTAGGTTAGATATTAGGAAACACTGTTTCAGTAGGAGGGATATTTTCATAGTTCATGAATGCAGCCATCACCATAGCATTGTTCTCCCTGTGGGATGTGTAATCACATCAAAAATAGGTACCCTTTTTAGCAGTGAGCACAGAAACCAAACTGACTTCTTACAGCTTGTCATAAATATAAAGGGAAGGGTAAACCCCTTTGAAATCCCTCCTGGCCAGGGGAAAGCTCCTCTCACCTGTAAAGGGTTAAGAAGCTAAAGGTAACCTCGCTGGCACCTGACCAAAATGACCAATGAGGAGACAAGATACTTTCAAAAGTTGGGAGGAGGGAGAGAAACAAAGGGTCTGGGTCTGTCTGCATGCTGCTCTTGCCAGGGACAGAACAGGAATGGAGTCTTAGAACTTTTAGTAAGTAATCTAGCTAGGTATGTGTTAGATTATGATTTCTTTAAATGGCTGAGAAAAGAATTGTGCTGAATAGAATAACTATTTCTGTCTGTGTATCTTTTTTGTAACTTAAGGTTTTGCCTAGAGGGGTTCTCTATGTTTTTGAATCTAATTACCCTGTAAGATATCTACCATCCTGATTTTACCGGGGGGATTTCTTTATTTCTATTTACTTCTATTTTTTATTAAAAGTCTTCTTGTAAAAAACTGAATGCTTTTTCATTGTTCTCAGATCCAAGGGTTTGGGTCTGTGGTCACCTATGCAAATTGGTGAGGCTTTTTATCTAACATTTCCCAGGAAAGGGGGGGTGCAAGTGTTGGGAGGATTGTTCTTAAGATCCAAGGGTCTGGGTCCGTAGTCACCTAGGCAAATTGGTGAGGCTTTTTACTAAACCTTGTCCAGAAAGTGGGGTGCAAGGTTTTGGGAAGTATTTTGGGGGGAAGGACGCGTCCAAACAGCTCTTCCCCAGTAACCAGTATTAGTTTGGTGGTGGTAGCGGCCAATCCAAGGACAACGGGTGTAATATTTTGTACCTTGGGGAAGTTTTGACCTAAGCTGGTAAAGATAAGCTTAGGAGGTTTTTCATGCAGGTCCCCACATCTGTACCCTAGAGTTCAGAGTGGGGGAGGAACCTTGACACAGCTGAAGCTGGACCCCACTTTTGAAAGCCAATATTTTTCAAACTTGGGTGGTTAAAGGTTAGGCACCTAAATCCATATTTAGACCGCTAAAGAAAAGTGGCCTAACTTTCCATACACGCAACACCTACAAATAAATTGCCAAAGTGGCATCTTTCAGAAATTATACATTTATTTTTATTAGTTGCAAGTATTTCAAATGGGATGAGCAGTTTTACAAAACAAGTTGCAGTAGAACAGATTTTCATCTACATTTTCTTTCGTAGGAACTGCTCCTTCTGTTGCTTATCACGATTAACTTTGTGTGACAATTCAAAAAGTCTGGCTGAAGGCCCTTTTAATCTTTATTAGGAAAAGCTCTTATCCAAAATCATATCTGAAATCCTACTATTATTATTTTTAGAGAAAGATCTGAGTAGGAACTGTATTGACTGAGATATAATTACTTGATGGCTGGTTTTTTTTGCTTTTCACATCTTACTGCTTACCTTCACCATTTCCTTTACATTGTGCCAAGCTGTAAAATGATTATAAAATATTTATATGCTTCTAGAGGTTGGCCTCCTGAGTTGGAAATAACATTTCATATTAATTTATTTTTATTCTTTAAATTTAAGCCCAAATTAGGATTTTACAGGGTGAACTGGCTTTTTAAGGGATCTGAGCTTAGTCTCACCTTTGCCAGATTTAGCCAGAGTTAGTATAAGAAAGATGTAAATACAAAAACAACAACGAGACCGTTGGCATCTTAAAGACTAACAGATTTATTTGGGCATAAGCTTTCATGGGTAAAAAAACACTTCTTCAGATGCATGGTGTGAAAATTACAGATACAGGTATAAATATACTGGTACGTGGAGAGAAGGGAGTTATCTTACAAGTGGAGAATCAGTGATGACAAGGCCAATTCAATCAGGGTGGATGTAATTCACTCCCAACAATAGATGAGGAGGTGTCAATTCCAGGAGAGGCAAAGCTGCTTCAGTAACGAGCCAGCCACTCCCAGTCCCTATTCAAGCCCAAATTAATGGTGTTAAATTTGCAAATGAATTGTAGCTCTACAATTTCTCTTTAAAGTCTGTTTTTGAAGGGTTTTTTTTTTGCATGATGGCTACTTTTAAATCTGTTATTGAATGTCCAGGGAGATAGAAGTGTTCTCCTACTGGCTTTTGTATATTAGCATTCCTGATGTCTGATTTGTGTCCATTTATTCTTTTAGGTAGAGACTGTCCGGTTTGGCCAATGTACATGGCAGAGGGGCATTGCTGGCACATGATGGCATATATCACATTAGTCAGTGTGCAGCTGAATGAGCCCCTGATGGTGTGGCTGATGTGGTTGGGTCCTATGATGGTGTTGCTAGAGTAGATAGGGGCAGTGTTTTCCCCAGGAATTGAAATTAGGGGTGGAGGGGTGAGGGCCGATGAGGGCTGAGACCATGAGGGCAAAGGTGGGCTATATGGCACCATAGTAAAAACTGAAAAATGTTTCACGACAATTTTATTAGTTTTAACTCATGTTTAAAACCATCACAAAAATTAAAGTTGGCTACTCAAGCCTACTATGAAGCACTACATCTACATCAGTCTTGGTTTCTTGTTGTAATTTTGCACTCTTTGGTGTCGTCTTGTGTGTCCGTTACTTCCAGTCCTTCATGATATGCTCATTATCAGGCAGAAAGCGACTTCTTTCAGAACACAAAATTCTATTCAATGAGGAAAAAATATGCTCAACTGTAGCAAGAGATGAATTCCTACTTTCATCCCAGGAAACATAGCACAAAGATTGGGTCGAACCACTAGTAATGATAAAGAAGATGAAGTTAAATCTTCATTTGTTCATCGTATGATATTCCACTCTGTGTTCAAAATTCTCTATTCTGCCCTGATCGTATAGCAGCCCCGTTGCTGGTAGTGCCTCACTTCACTCAACTGCCGGTATTTTAAAAGACAGGCATCTGTAAAAGCTACGTGGAGGTTGAATAGAATCCAGAAATCTCTATTGTAGATTTGTAAGAATCAAGTCTTTGTACTTTTTCAGCTGGCTTAACAAACACTTCTTGTCCTCTTCACTTATGGAGTCAATATAAGTACCTTTATTAGATAGCTTGTGGACTGAAGTCTTTGCTTCTTCTAGTATATTTTCAATGGATATCTCTGATTGATCCAAGGATAGCTTCTATTTCTGGACAAAAATCTACTACTGTTGTAGCAGATGCCTGGATTACATTGTGTAATGACCCAAGTGGTTTCAACAGTAGACTTACAAGAGAGAGAATGGCGATAGTCTTCTCTGAACTTAGTAACAAAAGTAGTCTACCAGCTGCACTACTTAGATCTGTCCTATATTTGTGGATACTTTCTAAAGCCAGTAATAACAGTTGCAGTAACTTTAAGACAACTGCCAAGAATCACTCATGAGAAAGCCAGCAGGTTTTCCCAGGTTGGACTCATTTGAACTTCAGTCCTAGTGTATCTTCTATTTGTTTCCAAAATGTTCAGTCCTTTTGGACTCTTGCTGAACAAAGAGTATAAAAAAGCCATTAAATTTGTGGCTTTTATATGTCTTTTGAAGATTCTGCAGCTTGTACTAGTGCTAGCTGGAGTAGATGGCCTCTACAGTGTGTGTAGGAAAGATTAAGGTTACACTTTTCTCTGAGCAAAGCTTGTACTCCACTGTGTCTTCCAGAGAAGTTTGTAGCTCCGTCAAATGTACAAGCAGCCATCTTTGGGGTTCAGTTTACAAGCATTTAACTCTTCTAAGATGTCACAGATGCAGCTGATGTGTCTTCTATAACCTGAACATCTAGGATGCATCTACTGGCCTACCACGGACATCAAGATAACATACTAATGACTTAATACTTGATGGCTATTTGCATTGTTGCATTTGTCGGCCATGTATGCACATAGTTTGAATATAGTGAGAGAATTCTTCACTTTTTCAACTCCTTAGTCTTTCACTGTTGCACCACATTTTTCAAGAGAGTCAGCTGAGTTTTTTGCAGAAAGATAGTGAGCATTTGCCAATCTTGTTCAGAACCAGTGTCCAACTTTAGGATTAACAAGTGACAATGCACTTAACATAGGCCTCTAGTTTGTAGTGTGTGGTATCTCTTGCTTAAATAGAAAGTATGATGCAATAGCCATGTTGGTTCACATAAACTGAGTTGTGTCTCCAGCATTCTTAACAGCCTCATTAATTTCTTCTAAAATTGGCTTTGACAGTGACTGGTTTATAAGGCTTATGCTCAAATAAATTTGTTAGTCTCCTAGGTGCCACAAGTACTACTTTTCTTTTTGCGGATACAGACTAACACAGCTGCTACTCTGAAAACTATAATGAGAGTGATCGGTTAGGGTGAGTTATTATCAGCAGGAGAGAGAAGACCTTTTGTAGTGATGATCGGGATGGCCCATTTCCAAAAGTTGACAAGGGGGTGTGAGTAACAGTAGGGGGGGAATACTTATTTCCCCATGCTTACTTTTCCCCCTACTGTTACTCACACCTTCTTGTCCACTGTTGGAAATGGGCCATCCTGATTATCACTACAAAAGGTTTTTTTTCTCCTGCTGATAATAGCTGACCTTAACTGATCACTCTCATTATAGTTGGTATGGCAACACCCATTTTTTCATGTTGTGTGTGTGTGTGTGTGTGTGTGTATATATATATATATATATATATATATATCTTCCTACTGTATTTTCCACTGCATGCATCCGATGAAGTGGGTTTTAGCCCACAAAATCTTATGCTCAAATAAATTTGTTAGTCTCTAAGGTGCCACAAGTACTCCTCTTCTTTTTGCGGATACAGACTAACACGGCTGCTACTCTGAAACCTGGCTTATAAAGCTTTCTGCATGTTGAGGCAGTCCAGAGGATTCGTGTTTTGCAGCCTTTTCATGTAGGTTGTCAGTGTGGCTTAGCTGATCAGTCTGGCAAACCAAGCTCCTCCACTTTTACTATATAAATCCATGACATGCCCACATCGTAAGTACTGTGTGTAGTTCTGGTCACCCTATCTCAAAAAAGATATATTGGAATTGGAAAAGGTACAGAGAAGGGCAACAAAAATGATTAAGGGTATGGAACAGATTCCATATAAGAAGAGAAGACTGGGCTTTTCAGCTTGGAAAAGGGATCATTAAGAGTGGATATAATAGTCTTATAAAATCTTGATTGGTGAGAAGAAAATGAATAAGGAAGTGTTATTTATCCCTTCACTTAACACAAGAACCAGGGGTCACCCAATGAAATGAATAGGCAGTAAGTTTAAAACAAAAGGAAGTATTTCTTCACACAACACACAGTCACCCATGGAACTTTTTGCCAGGGATGTTGTGAAGGCCAAGACTATAATAGGGTTCAAAAAAGAATTAAATAAGATCATGGAGGATAGGTCCATCAATGGCTATTAGCCAGGATGGGCAGGGATGCAACATCATGATCTGAATGTCCCTAGCCTCTGTTCTCCAGAAGCTGGGAGTGGACAACAGGGGATGAGATGATTCCCTGTTCTGTTCATTCCCTCTGAAGCACCTGCAACAGTCACTGTCAGAAGACAGGATACTGGGATAGATGGACCATTGATCTGACCCAATATAGCCATTCTTACATAAAAATAATTATAATTAATAAAAAAGTTTAGTATAGAAACTCCCCAAGATAATGACTTCTTGAGATAGCGATAATGTGAAATAATGATCTTGGCAAATAATGCATTTTTAAAATCTTGGCCTGCTTGGAAATATATATTTATATAAGTTTCCCAGTCACAAATATAGCTTCTGGAGAAAGGTCACTAAAACATAGTCCAATTAGGGTGACAAGAAAGCAAGTGTGAAAAATCGGGATGGGGGTGGGGAGTAATAGGAGCCTATATAAGAAAAAGACCCAAAAATCGGGACTGTCCCTATAAAATCGGGACATCTGGTCACTCTAAGTCCAATGCTCTGGCCGCTGTTGTTTGTTATGCCACCGTTCACTCTATTGCTCTGTCACAATAGCCCTGCACTGTCACCTTCTGCTGCCACCTGCCACTGTGACCTCTGTGAGTCGGTCTCTCGCGGTTCCACCCGACTCTTAGTGATTTCAGCTCTTCGGGGTGGGGAGAACCTTAGTGTTAGTGCAGACTGGGCCATCTCTTCCACAGAAACACTGACCCACAGCAGGTCTAAGCACTTAGACCTGATTATCAGATATTTCAGCTCTAGTGGTCAGTTAACAAACCGAAAGACTCTCTATGAAGCCTAATCAGCTCTGTCTTTAAACAGTGGAGAGGGGCAGGTCAAATAGTACTTGTGCCTCAAGCAGACCATCAAGCAAAACACCTGTCCCCACCCTCTCTCCTGATGCCCTCAATCAGCACAGGCTAAGGACAGTTCTTCTGCCCTTTGCTCATAGAATAAAACAACAACATTTCATTACCTCCCTGCATTCAAGTGATTTGTAACCCAACCCTAGCCAGAATCTATCACTTGGGCAACACAGCTCTGTTTGCTGGATACCTAGGTAGATCAGGTGTGAATGTAAATACAATCTGGTCCTAAAGCCTTTCCCCCAGTCCCCAGCTCATCACTAGCTGTCAGGGAGAGCTCACTTAGACTTTGCTTACAAATCATAATTTGAAATTATTAGGTTGGCCAACATCGCCGAAATGAATGCACTGACAGTCACAAAAAACAAAAGCTGTATAGGGAAGCTAGTCTGTGTTCATACTTTTCAAATCTATTATACTTTTTCAGATACATGTATTTTATCATATACTTGATATGCTTTTAAAGTGTGTATTAATGTTTCAATTCAAATTTCCAAACAATCATGCAGTGTTGCCACTTTAGTGTAACTAGTTCACAAAACTGGGGGAGGGGGTTGGGAAAATTCAGGCGGGGGTGTAGGGAAATCCCTGGATATGGGGACAGAGTAGGCAACGGGGTTTGTTACAGGGATTGGTTCCTGGGTTAGTGTTTCTGTGGTGTGGTGTGTCGTTGCTGGTGAGTATTTTCTTCAGGTTTGGGGGCTGTCCGTAACTGAGGGCTGGCCTGCCTCCCAAGGTCTGTGAGAGTGAAGGATCGTTTTCCAGGATAGATTGTAAATTGTTGATGATGTGCTGGAGAGGTTTTAGTTGGGGGCTGTATGTGATGGCCAGTGGTGGTCTGTTACTTTCCTTGTTGGGCCTGTCCCGTAGTAGGTGACTTCTGGGTACCCATCTCGCTCTGTCAATCTGTTTCCTCACTTCACCAGGTGAGTATTGTAGTTTTAAGAATGCTCGATAAAGATCTTGTAGGTGTTTGTCTCTGTCTGAGGGATTGGAGCAAATACAGTTGTATCTTAGGGCTTGGCTGTAGACAATGGATCATGTGATGTGTCCTTGATGGAAGCTGGAGGCATGTAGGTAAGAATAGTGATCCATAGGTTTCTGGTATAGGGTGGTGTTTGTGACCATCACTTATTTGCACTGTAGTGTCCAGGAAGTGGATCTTTTGTGTGGACTGGTCCAGGCTGAAGTTGATGGTGGGGTGGAAATTGTTGAAATCCAGGTGGAATTCTTCAAGGGCCTCCTTCCCTTGGGTCCATATGATGAAGAAGTCATCAGTGTAGTGCAAGTAGAGGAGGGGCGCTAGAGGACGAGAGCTGAGGAAGCGTTGTTCTAAGTCAGCCATAAAAATAGTGTCATACTGTTGGGCCATGTGGGTACCCATAGCAGTACCACTGACTTGAAGGTATAAGTTGTCCCCAAATCTGAAATGGTTGTGGGTGAGGACAGAGTTACAAAGCTCAGACACCATGTGTGCCTTGGCCTCATCAGGGATACGGTTCCTGACAGCTTGTAGTCCATCCTCGTGTGGAATATTGGTATAAAGAGCTTCTACATCCCTGGTGGCCAGGATGGTGTTTTCAGGAAGATCATCAATGCATTGTAGTTTCCTCAGGAATTCCTCAGGTGTCTCGAAGATAGCTAGGAGTACTGGTACCGTAGGGTCTGAGGAGAGAGTCCAAATAGCCAGATAATAAGAGTGCCAAGAGCTGTAAGAGTGTCAATGCTTGAGATGATGGGGCGTCCAGGATTTCCAGGCTTATGGATCTTGGGTAGTAGATGGTGTCATTTCTTTTGGTACTCCTCAGTGGGATCGGAGGATAGTGGCCTCTAGAATGTGGTTGGAGTGTTGCCTGGCAGCTTCCTGTTCATAATCCGACTTGTTCATGATGACTACAGCACCTCCTTTGTCAGTCCCTTTGATTATAATGTCAGAGTTGTTTCTGAGGCTGTGGATGGCATTGTGTTCTGTAGAGCTGAGGTTATGGGGCAAGTGATGCAGTTTGTTCACAATTTCAGCCTGCACATGTCTGTGGAAGCACTCCATGTAGAAGTCCAGTCTGTCATTTTGACTATCAGGAGGAGTCCACACAGAATTACCCACGCAAGACTTATGCCCAAATAAATCTGTTAATCTTTAAGGTGCCACCTGACTCCTCATTGTTTTTGTGGATACAGACTAACACAGCTACCCATCTGGTGTAAATACATTCATTCTTGTTCTATTCTGACTTCTTAATTTGTAATCTAAGCCAACAAGAAATATGTTTCATTTTCAAAACATTTTTGAGTGTTCAGGTCATAAAAACTTACTTTATATTCTGTGCTGCACACTTACTTTCAATTTAGGTTATAATTTGTCAGAAACGCTTATGTCATAGGATGTGCTCGTCAAGAGATTTCCTCCATATCAGTTCCTTAGTCTTGACTAATCATGCAGAGGTGATATTTTAAGTATTATACAATTAAAAACAAAAACCAAGAACTGATGGTCCAAAAATCTTTGGATACACTAAGGGACGTTTTATGTGTTGTAGCTACCAAATTGCTGTTCTTTTTTTTTCTTTATAAATTAGTAAGGTGGCTGAACAAAAGGGTCTACTAGAATATTTATTTCACCACAAAATCATGTTCTCTCTTCTGTGTACTGTAGTAAACATCCTGGAGTTGATTTTTTTAAATTTACATACCTTGTAAAACAATGTATGTTGGAATGGGAATACCTATGGTTGACTTCTGTTCTAAGCAGCATTTCAGTTCCTCTGTTTACATGCCCTGAAAAGTTTTGGATTATAAGATTTTCTCCTCCATAGCCAGGAGGCAGAAAGGGAAGGAATATTTGTCTACTGATAGTAGAGTATTGAGTCTAAGGAACAGCTAGAAATTCTCTGGAGTTTTCCTGAGTCAGAGGATGCACTTTGTATTTTTTGTATCATGAGCCCCAGTGTAACTATTCAGGTTTCTATTCAGGATAGCAAAAGGCAGGAATTTGGGACATCTGTCCTGAGGATGCAGAGATCATTTATTTCCTGTATATTCTAACTCCTTAGCGTGAACATTTCATATAATTAAGAACATAAGAACAACCCTACTGGTTTAGATCAGTGGTCCATCTAGCCCAGTATCCTGTCTTCCAACAGTGGCCAGTGCCAGATGCTTCAGAGGGAATAAACAGAACAGGACAATTGTCGAGTGATCCATCACCTGTCATCCAGGCCCAGCATCTAGCAGTCAGACGCTTAGCCATCTTGGCCACTGATGGACTCATCCACCATGAACTTAATTAATTATTTTTTTAACCTAGTTATACTTTTGGCCTTCACAACATCCCCTGGCAACTAGCTCCACAGGTTGACTGTGTATTCTATATAAAGAAATACTTCCTTTTGTTTGTTTTAAACCTGCTGCCTATTAATGTCATTGGATGACCCCTGGTTCTTGTGTTATGTGAAGATGTAAATAATACTTATTCACTTTCTCCACACCATTAATGATTGTATAGACTTCTATCTTATCTCCCCATTACTCAACTCTTTTCCAAGCTGAACAGTCAGTCTTCTAAATGTCTTCTCATATGGAAGCTGTCCCATGCCAATAATCATTTTTGTTGCTCTGTTCTGTACCTTTTCCAATTTCAATATATCTTTTTTTGAAATTGGGTGACCAGAATTGCATGCAGTATTTGAGATGTGGGCATACCATGTTTTTATATTGTAGCTTTTATTTTATTTTATTGTTAATTATACTTTAGTGGGTGCAGCTGTGACGGCTAGTCTAAAGTTCAACAGAGTTATCTCTGTTTGGTTTGGATGTAGAGTGTATAGGAACACATAAAACCATAGGCAAATAACACACATTACAAGTGCATCTATCTAAGTTTTATTAAAGTTACCAACCAAGTTATAAATGTTACAGCATATACAATTTCTAAAGATAAGTACAATATACCAGTTATACCTACAGACATGCTTACATTTTCCTAGATGGTGTTTGTTGGTCCTTTTATGGATTGATCATCAATACAGAAACGGTTCCTGCTGGAGTTTTCCATAGGAAGTTCAATTTTTCTGCTCTGGGCACCCTTTCTTATACTGTGAGTTTGTTTAATGTACATGCGCAAAATATAGGTATAAAGTGTTAACCCTCTCTGCTATTGGTCTGTGTCCCCTAGAAGCACAAGAGACCCAAATTCTATAGGCTGTGTAGGTTCTTGTTAATATTGACGTACCACCTTGTGGTTAAGGCAGGGGTGGCCAGCCTGAGAAGGAACCAGAATTTACCAATGTACATTGCCAAAGAGCCACAGTAATACGTCATCAGCCCTCCATCAGCTGCTCCCCCACCCACCGGCAGCCCTGCCGATCAGTGCCTTCCCCTCTCTCCCCATACCTCCTGATGAGCTGTTTTGTGGCGTGCAGGGATGGGAGAGAAGTGAGGGTACGGCAGGCTCAAGGGAGGAGGTGGGAAGGGGTGGAGTGGGGGGCAGGGCCTGTGGCAGAGCCAGGGGTTGAGCAGTGAGCACCCCCCGGCATATTGGAAAGTTGGCGCCTGTAGCTCCAGCCTGGAGTTGGTGCCTGTACAAGGAGCTGCATATTAACTTCTGAAGAGCTGCATGTGGCTCTGGAGCTCCAGGTTGGCCACCCCTGGGTTAAGGCATGTGTTAGAGACTATATTTGTTGTTACAGCACTTCATAATTTAAATTCAGTCTTCCCAGCTATAGTTTTGAAATATTACCAGTTGGTACCTCTTTTCCCATAATCTTTCAGGTTATTTCTGTCACTGATTTACGCCATCATTTCTTGTTCCCAGGGCCTAAAATAGCTAAACTAAAGTCTTGCAGGCCTCAGCCCACATGTTCTTGTGTTTCATCTTGTCTTACTCATGTCTACTACCTAGTTCCTCTAAATACTAATCAGTCTTATACTTTCATAATCCTACAAATCAACTCTGATTAACATACAGTGGATATATGTAATATAACATATTGATTAATCATAACATCACACAATAAATGGATACTAAACTAAAATAATTGGCTACATTTCCCCCCTTGAAGGGTGAGTGTTAGCTCATCATCAAGCAATGATTAGATAATAGCCCTGTCACATACATATGACAGTAATGATTAATAAAATAGCACATAACAAATCTAATTGATATGTTTAAATCTTATGTGTAACTTAAATCTGCATCCTAAAGATTATATGTAACTTAACTCTATCTGCGTGCCATTATTTTATATTATCAGGGATTGGTTCTTTCTCTAGGGACTCTTAACTAGTGGAGTAATTACTTCTCTGCATTGTGGTACATGGTTATAATAATATGAAGCTTCTGGAATTTATGTGGGCTTATACTCTGCATTTCTTCATAAGTATTAACATCCTCATACTCTTCTCTCATATTACTTCTGCCCGCTGCTGGTGCTGTGGCAGTTAACAAGGGAAAAGAAACAGGCTGAATCATATGTAGCAGAGAATTAACCCTTTTCGTATGTATTGCTCTAAGTTTTTCTCCCATGTGTCAGAGAGCAAGGATGGTGCACATAGTAAGGATACTCTGGCCAATAATCCATCCTTTTACTCCAATTCCCATTTTTTTAGGAGTACTGTTTTATGAACTTCCACTATCTAAAATTTTAACTATTGCTTGATTTGCTTTATCCATGTTGTTACTAATCTCAATTAAATGTGAATATTTTTTCTAGTAATTGTTTTAGCTGTAAGATTAGTGGTGGTATATATGCATGAAAAACTGGAGTACTTTGTTTAGTCAAGTCCTGATAATTAGGGTTACTCAGAATAACAGTTTCATTTTTAAAAATGAAACTATTGGCGATATTGTTGTGTGACCAATTGTTTTAGGCACTTGTGGTTTAAAACAAAAATGTGGATTTGTGACCATACATCTATGCTGACCATGATAGAAGTGTTTGTGATTGGTTACTACACAATACTGTCCTTTTCTGCATAGGCTATTTGTTCCATAGGAGATGTCCATTTAGTTAGTTGTACTGGACATGATATTTGTGCTGCATTCAATACTAGTGAATCTCGTTGGTACCTTTCTGGCTGACCACATAGTGGAGTTATTACCTTAAACACATTACACCTACAGATTCATTCATGCCCCTTATGAGAGCAACAAGCCATGTGTGGGACTTTCCCTGTTTGGGTATTGTGATGATACACTATTATCGAAGATACTTGCATTTGTTCCTTGTAAATATAATTTTTTAGGTGGCCTATGGACTGGACAGTAGCCAATTGGTCAAACACATCCTTATCTGGATTGAACACGGGTAGCGATGGAGTGAACGAAACATATAAGGTCTGTGGCATGTTTTAAATAACATGTATCATGATTTGGATGTGGTGTCACAGATTCCAAGTTTCTAATAGCCCCGAATGATATTTTCTTACATTTCATTTGGCATTCAACTTTCTCTCCTTTACACTTTTGAATATATTGTGGGCAATACCAATTCAAAATTTGCTGGTCTCTAATTAATTCTGGTACCTTTTTCAGTTATAAGAATTGAAAGGTATTCTCAATAAGGGTGTTTACCATATTCTCCATATGCTGAACAAATAATTTTTTCCCCAAGATAATGATTTCTGTTTTTATCATTATTATCGTTTAGCAATTGATTGATTTTTCTCTTGTGTTTTATTAAACAATTTAGTGATTTCATGCATATTATACACCATAAATTATTCCTCAGTTGATAAGCCATAAATTCCTTTTAACATTGGATTAATCACTTGAATAGCTTCTTCCTGGATTACATAAATTTTGATTCTTTCAACATTCACCTTATTTCAAATTGACAATCCTGTACCAAACAATCCTGTACTACTATTTAGAATTAGCAAAAGCATTAACATGCTTAGTTACTAATGCCTGCACATCAGCTTTCCCTTCTGCAGTGTTTTTTAGGGTATACATTCCTGGTATTGTTACAGTTGAAACAATGTCACAAATGGAAATGACAACCAGTTGATTGTCTAATGCCTGTGCAGTAGTTGTGCATAGCAAGCGATTGGTCAAAGCTATAATGCGCCCATATTTCCTTAGAAAATTTATCCCCCATAAATCATAGGGTGGTGGTTTTTTTTTTTTTTCAAATTTGCTAGTGCAAATATGTGTCTTTATGTCCCCTATTTTTATCACCACTGGTTTTGATAACACAGTTGTGATCTGGTTACTTGCAAATGTTGCTAACACCCTGTGTTGTCCTGATGATAAAGGGGATAATTCTGGATTGTTATAATTGATTATGCTGATTGAGGGCTCCAGTATCAATAATAAATCGAAAATGGCGGCCCCTCATCATTGCTGATACTGTGGGGCTCCCATTTACATCTTTTCCTAAAGAGGCTACAACTCTGCATGTAGTCTTTTGGCGTCACACATTCTGTTCTTCTGAGTCTATATTTTCCTTCACTTCCTGGTTTTTATACTCCATGCGTGGAGTTGAAATCCAGGATGCCGGTTCGGTTGCTACTACAATGGCTTGAGGTGTGGTGTGTTGGCTGTCCAACATTATGGAATTAATTGGCTGCTTTATTTCTCACCCTTCACGCTTTTGAGAATCTAGTATTTCCCCTATTTGATGAAGTTCTTTAATAATCCTGTTCGTTTTAGGACTAGGGGGTCGATAGATAGGACTTCTCAGACGAGCGCGGTAACGAATCATGTCAGGCACTAATTGTTTTCTGCTTGTGGTTGGTGAAGATGGTAAAGAGCATGTCACTATCCCTTCATTCATGTTTCTAGGGTTATAGAATCTGGGATTTTGAATTTTGGGACATCGTGGTATGCCCCACCCCCCCTTGGGTCAGATCTGATTTTAATATTATTATCTAACCCTTTCGGACCAGGTGATTGTGCCTCTGTCACAGTTTGTGGGCCTTCTACTTTGGAAACACGGTTTACCCAAGGCTCCTTGAACAGTTGCTATAGGAGGGTGAGTTCTCTTGGCACCTTTCTGTTGGGTTTGAATATAACTATAGGCTTTAGACAATATGTCCAACACTTCTGGAAGAGTGCTCCTGGGGTTGACATGCATCCTTACTTTACCCCGAACTGCTGGTAAAGAATAATTAACAAGCAAATTAATATATTGTGGTTCTGTTTCCTTTCCAGGCACTTCATTAGATATCCAAGCTGCAGAAAGTTTATTATGAAATTCACGTGGTGACTCGCCTTCCCATTGTTTCGTGTTAGCTATCAAAGTAACTCCTGCCTGGCCTGGGTGCATATTTCTTTCTAACAGCCGCAGAGTCCCTGAATGATTTTTCCCCTTCTCGAAATTCTGTTGGCAACATGTTCCATAAGGTGGCTCTGTTTACAGTTAACTGTAAAATCTTAACCAAATCCTCTTCATCTAACTGGAACAACTTCTCTGCTGTTTCTAAGGGTATGTCTACACTATGAAATTAGGTCGAATTTATAGAAGTTGTTTTTTTAGAAATCAGTTTTATATATTCGAGTGTGTGTGTCCTCACAGAAAATGCTGTAAGTGCATAAAGTGCATTAACTCGGCGATGTGCTTCCACAGTACCGAGGCTAGAGTCAACTTCCGGAGTGTTGCACTGTGGGTAGCTATCCCACAGTTCCTGTAGTCTCCGCTGCCCATTGGAATTCTGGGTTGAGATCCCAATGCCTGATGGGGCTAAAACATTGTCGCGGGTGGTTCTGGGTACATATCGTCAGGCCCCCGTTCCCTCCCTCTCTCTGTCAAAGCAAGGGCAGACAATCGTTTCACGCCTTTTTTCCTGAGTTACCTGTGCAGACGCCATACCACGGCAAGCATGGAGCCCGCTCAGGTAACCATCACCGTATGTCTCCTGGGTGCTGGCAGACGTGGTACTACATTGCTACACAGCAGCATCAACCCATTGCCTTGTGGCAGCAGACGGTACAGTATGACTGGTAGCTGTCATCGTCATGTCCGAGGTGCTCCTGGCCACGTTGGCCAGCAGCGCCTGGGCAGACATGCGTGCAGGGACTAAATTTGGAGTGACTCGACCAGGTCATTCTCTTTAGTCCTGCAGTCAGTCCTATTGAACCATCTTATGGTGAGCAGGCAGGCAAAATGGATTGCTAGCAGTCCTATTGCATCATCTTCTGCCGGGCAGGCAAGAGATGAGGATGGCTAGCAGTCCTACTGCACCATCTTCTGCTGAGCAGCCATGAGATGTGGATGGCAGGCAGTCCTTCTGCACCGTCTGCTGCCAGCCAAAGATGTAAAAGATAGATGGAGTGGATCAAAACAAGAAATAGACCAGATTTGTTTTGTACTCATTTGCTTCCCTCCCCCCCCCCATCTAGGGGACTCATTCCTCTAGGTCACACTGCAGTCACTCACAGAGAGGGTGCAGCGAGGTAAATCTAGCCATGTATCAATCAGAGGCCAGGCTAACCTCCTTGTTCCAATAAGAACAATAACTTAGGTGCACCATTTCTTATTGGAACCCTCCGTGAAGTCCTGCCTGAAATACTCCTTGATGTAAAGCCACCCCCTTTGTTGATTTTAATTCCCTGAAGCCAACCCTGTAAGCCATGTCATCAGTCGCCCCTCCTTCCGTCAGAGCAACGGCAGACAATCGTTCCGCGCCTTTTTTCTGTGTGGACGCCATACCAAGGCAAGCATGGAGGCGGCTCAGCTCACTTGGGCAATTAGGAGCACATTAAACACCATACGCATTATCCAGCAGTATATGCAGCACCAGAACCTGGCAGAGTGATACCAGGCGAGGAGGCGACGTCAGCGCAGTCACGTGAGTGATCAGGACATGGACACAGATTTCTCTGAAAGCATGGGCCCTGCCAATGCATGCATCATAGTGCTAATGGGGCAGGTTCATGCTGTGGAACGCCGATTCTGGGCTCGGGAAACAAGCACAGACCTGTGGGACCGCATAGTGTTGCAGGTCTGGGACGATTCCCAGTGGCTGCGAAACTTTCGCATACGTAAGGGCACTTTCATGGACCTTTGTGACTTGCTTTCCCCTGCCCTGAAGCGCATGAATACCAAGATGAGAGCAGCCCCCACAGTTAAGAAGCGAGTGGCGATAGCCCTGTGGAAGCTTGCAACGCCAGACAGCTACCGGTCAGTTGGGAATCAATTTGGAGTGGGCAAATCTACTGTGGGGGCTGCTGTGATGCAAGTAGCCCACGCAATCAAAGATCTGCTGATATCAAGGGTAGTGACCCTGGGAAATGTGCAGGTCATAGTGGATGGCTTTGCTGCAATGGGATTCCCTAACTGTGGTGGGGCCATAGACGGAACCCATATCCCTATTTTGGCACCAGAGCACCAAGCCGGTGAGTACATAAACCGCAAGGGGTACTTTTCAATAGTGCTGCAAGCTCTGGTGGATCACAAGGGATGTTTCACCAACATCAACGTGGGATGGCCGGGAAAGGTATATGACGCTCGCATCTTCAGGAATTCTGATCTGTTTCAAAAGCTGCAGGAAGGGACTATATTCTATAGTCCCTTCCTGCAGCTTTTGAAACAGATCAGAAAATAACCAGAAATAGACCAGAAAATAACTGTTGGGGATGTTGAAATGCCTATACGTATCCTTGGGGACCTAGCCTACCCCTTACTGCCATGGCTTATGAAGCCGTACACAGGCAGCCTGGACAGTAGTCAGGAGCTGTTCAACTACAGGCTGAGCAAGTGCAGAATGGTGGTAGAATGTGCATTTGGACGTTTAAAGGCGCGCTGGTGCAGTTTACTGACTCGCTTAGACCTCAGCGAAACCAATATTCCCACTGTTATTACTGCTTGCTGTGCGCTCCACAATATCTGTGAGAGTAAGGGGGAGACGTTTATGGCGGGGTGGGAGGTTGAGGCAAATCGCCTGGCTGCTGGTTACGTGCAGCCAGACACCAGGGTGGTTAGAAGAGCACAGGAGGGCGCGGTACGCATGAGAGAAGCTTTGAAAACCAGTTTCATGACTGGCCAGGCTACGGTGTGAAAGTTCTGTTTTTCTCCTTGATGAAACCCCCCGCCCCTTGGTTCACTCTACTTCTCTGTAAGCTAACCACCCTCCCCTCCTCCCTTCAATCACCGCTTGCAGAGGCAATAAAGTCATTGTTGCTTCACATTCATGCATTCTTTATTCATTCATCACACAAATAGGGGGATGACTACCAAGGTAGCCCAGGAGGGTTGGTGGAGGAGGGAAGGAAAATGCCACCCAGCACTTTAAAAGTTTACAACTTTAAAATTTATTGAATGCCAGCCTTCTGTTTTTTGGGCAATCCTCTGTGGCGGAGTGGCTGGTTGGCCGGTGGCCCCCCCCACCGCGTTCTTGGGTGTCTGGGTGTGGAGGCTATGGAACTTGGGGAGGAGGGCGGTTGGTTACAGAGGGGCTGCAGTGGCAGTCTGTGCTCCAGCTGCCTTTGCTGCAACTCAACATACACTGGAGCATACTGGTTTGATCCTCCAGCAGCCTCAGCATTGAATCCTGCCTCTTCTCATCATGCTGCCGCCACATTTGAGCTTCAGCCCTGTCTTCAGCCCGCCACCTCTCCTCCCGGGCATTTTGTGCTTTCCTGCACTCTGACATTATTTGCCTCCATGCATTCGTCTGTGCTCTGTCAGTGTGGGAGGACAGCATGAGCTCGGAGAACATTTCATCACGAGTGCATTTTTTTTTCTTTCTAATCTTCACTAGCCTCTGGGAAGGAGAAGATCCTGTGATCATTGAAACACATGCAGCTGGTGGAGGAAAAAAAAAGGGACAGCGATATTTAAAAAGACACATTTTCTAAAACAGTGGCTACACTCTTTCAGGGTAAACCTTGCTGTTAACATTACATATATAGCACATGTGCTTTCGTTACAAGGTCGCATTTTGCCTCCCCCCACTGCATGGCTACCCCCTCAACCGTCCCCCTCCCTGTGGCTAACAGCGGGGAACATTTCTGTTTAGCCACAGGCAAACAGCCCAGCAGGAATGGGCACCTCTGAGTGTCCCCTGAAGAAAAGCACCCTATTTCAACCAGGTGACCACGAATGATGTCTCACTCTCCTGAGGATAACACAGAGAGATAAAGAACGGATGTTGTTTGAACGTCAGCAAACATACACTGCAATGCTTTGTTGTACAATGATTCCCGAGTATGTGTTACTGGCCTGGAGTGGTAAAGTGTCCTACCATGGAGGACGCAATAAGGCTGCCCTCCCCAGAAACCTTTTGCAAAGGCTTTGGGAGTACATCCAGGAGAGCCACGAATGCCAGGGCAAGTTAATCCTTTCACATGCTTGCTTTTAAACCATGTACAGTATTTTAAAAGGTACACTCACCGGAGGTCCCTTCTCCGCCTGCCGGGTCCAGGAGGCAGCCTTGGGTGGGTTCGGGGGGTACTGGCTCCAGGTCCAGGGTGAGAAACAGTTCCTGGCTGTCGGGAAAACCGGTTTCTCCGCTTGCTTGCTGTGAGCTATCTACAACCTCCTCCTCCTCCTCCTCATCTTCTTCTTCTTCGTCCCCAAAACCTGCTTCCATGTTGCCTCCATCTCCATTGAAGGAGTCAAACAACATGGCTGGGGTAGTGGTGGCTGAACCCCCTAAAATGGCATGCAGCTCATCATAGAAGCGGCATATTTGGGGCTCTGACCCAGAGTGGCCGTTCGCCTCTCTGGTTTTCCGGTAGGCTTGCCTCAGCTCCTTAAGTTTCACGCGGCACTGCTTCGGGTCCCTGTTATGGCCTCTGTTCTTCATGCCCTGGGAGATTTTGACAAAGGTTTTGGCATTTCGAAAACTGGAACGGAGTTCTGTTAGCACGGATTCCTCTCCCCATACAGCGATCAGATCCCGAACCTCACATTCAGTCCATGCTGGAGCTCTTTTGCGATTCTGGGACTCCATCATGGTCACCTCTGCTGATGAGCTCTGCATGGTCACCTGCAGCTTGCCACGCTGGCCAAACAGGAAATGAGATTCAAAAGTTCTCGGTTCTTTTCCTGTCTACCTGGTCAGTGCATCTGAGTTGAGAGTGCTGTCCAGAGCGGTCACAATGGAGCACTCTGGGATAGCTCCCGGAGGCCAATACCGCCGAATTGTGTCCACAGTACCCCAAATTTGACCTGGCAAGGCCGATTTAAGCGCTAATCCATTTGTCAGGGGTGGAGTAAGGAAATCGATTTTAAGAGCCCTTTAAGTCGAAATAAAGGGCTTCATCGTGTGGACAGGTGCAGGTTTACATCGATTTAACGCTGCTAAATTTGACCTAAAGTCCTAGTGTAGACCAGGGCTAAACGTGCTGCCTGGGCACCCACTGGATCTCCTTTTTTTCATTGGCCCTACCATTTTTGCAATGGCTTGTGAGGTTTTTACATTGGTCACCATGGCTATTGGAGAGACATGATTACTGGATTCTACTGGTGGTTCCACATTAGAAATCTATTCTTTCTCCTCTTTCACAGTTATACTAGGGAGTCTGGGTTCCTTTTCCTCTAAAGGGACAGGTATCTCCCAAGTTTGGTCAACTTTAACAGTAGACAATTTAGGTGTCGAGTTTTGCCGTGACCCTTTACATTTTCTTTTGGCTAGGGTAGGTGCCTGTAACTTAGGAAGGTCTGGCACTAGCATGGGTTTCTATGGAGATTCTGGTTTTGGCTCTAAAGAGGCTTGAAGTGAGTATATCAGATTCAAAATGAATTATGCATGTCACTTGTCCTTTTCATTATTTCTTCTGGGTTAGTTTTACTTTGTGAGTAAGTCAATTATTTCCCCATGTTTATTTCCCCCCCCTACTGTTCCTCACACATTCTTGTCAACTACTGGAAATGGCCCATCTTGATTATCACTATAAAAGGGTTTTTTTTCCCTCTCCTGCAGGTAATAGCTCACTTTAACTGATCACTCTCTTTATAGTGTGAATGGTAACACCCATTGTTTCATGTTCTCTGTGTATATAAAATCGTCCTACTGTATTTTCCACTGCATGCATCCGATGAAGTGGGCTATACCCCGCAAAAGCTTATGCTCAAATAAATTTGTTAGTCTCTAAGGTGCCACAAGTACTCCTGTTCTTTTTGCGGATACAGATTAACACGGCTGCTACTCTGAAACCTGTCATTACTCATCTTTGTCCCTCCTTTTCCTCACTCTCACAACACCTATGAATTGCTGTTTGTTCCATTTCGTTTTAAAACTCTAATATTTAATTTCTTATCAAAACTTCCATTACAGTTGTTTACTTAACAATGAGATGCTGTTCCAGGAAGAAGGACTGCTAAGCAGAGATGGGGTCCACCTATTGAGGAAGGGGAAGAGCATATTTGGATACAGACTGGCTAACCTAGTGAGAAGGACTTTAAAGTAGGTTCAAAAGGGGCAGGTGACCGAAGTCCACAGGTAACTGAAAAACATGGAGACCTGGGAGAAGGGCTGGAATTTGGGGGGAGCATGGGCTGGTATAGCACAGATAAGGAGGAGAGACAAGATGTGGGGGCAAGTGGGAATCAAATCAGTATCTTAGATGTCTGTATACTAATGTGAGAAATATGGGGAATAAGCAGGAAGAACTTGAAATGCTAGTAAATAAACACAACTGTGACATAGTTGGCAATACAGAGACTTGGTGAGATAATACGCATGACTGGAATATTGGTACAGAAGGGTACAGCTTGCTCAGGAAGGACAGGCAGGGAAAAAAGGGAGGAGGTGTTGCCTTATATAGTAAAACATATACACTTGGACTAAGATTGAGATGGAAATAGGAGAAAAGACTTGTTGGATCTAGAGTCCGTAGGAACACATGAAACCATAGGCAAATAACATATACAAGTACAAAAGCATCTATCTTCTAGTAGTTTTATTGAAGTTACCAACAAAGTTATAAAAGTTACAGCATATGCAATTCCTAAAAATAAGTACAATGTACCAGCTATGCCTACAGACTTACTCCTAGATAATGTTAGTCTTTTATGGATTGATCATCAATATGGGAGTGGTTTCTGATGGAGTTTCCCATAGGACACTCAATTTTCCTGCTCGAGGCACCCTTTCTTATAATGTGAGTCTGTCTATGCCTACATTCTGCACATGTACATGAAAGTGTTAACCCTTTCTTTCTTATTCGTCTGTGTCCTCTAGAAATGCAAGGGATCCCGAATTCTCTAGGTTGTGTAGGTTCTTGTCAATATTGATGTACTACCTTTATCTTATGGTTAAGACGTGTTAGAAACAATATTTGTTGTTATAGCACTTTATAATTTAAATTCCATCTTCCCAGCTATACTTTTGCAATATTACTAGTTGGTACCTCTTTTCCTGTAATCTTTCAGGTTATTTCTCTGTCATTGACTTATACCATCATTTCTTGTTTCCAAGCCCTAAAATAGCCAAGCTAAAGTCTTGCAGGCCTCAGCCCACAGGCTCTTGCATTTACGCTTGTCTTACTTATGTCTACTACCTTGTTCCTCTAAATACTCATCAATCTTATACTTCTATAATCCTACAAATCAACTCTGATTAACAAACAGTGAATATATGTAATATAACATATTGATTAATCTTAACATCACACAATAAATGGATACTAAACTAAAATCAATGTCTACAATATAGTGGCATTATGATATCTATTGTCTTATTATCTATACCTTTCCTTATGGTTCCTAACATTGTTACCTTTTTTGACTGCTGCTACCATTGAGCAGATGTTTTCAGAGAACTGTCCACAATGACTTCAAGATCTCTTTCTTGAGTGGTAACAACTAATTTAGACCCCATCATTTTGCATGTATCATTGGGATTATGCTTTCCAATATGCATTACTTTGCATTTATCAACACTGAATTTCATCTGCAATTTTTGTTGCCCAGTCACTCAGTTTTATGAGATCCCTTTGTAACTCTTTGCACTCAGCTTTGGACTTACGTATCTTGAGCAATTTTGTATCATCTGCAGACTTTGCCACCTCACTGTTTACCCCCTTTTCCAGATCATTTATGGATATGTTGAACAGTACTGGTTCCACTATAGATTCTTGGAGGACCCTGCTATTTACCTCTCTCCATTCTGAAAATGGACCATTTATTCCTACCCTTCGCTTCTTGTCTTTAACCAGTTACTGATCCATGACAGAACCTTCCCCCTTATTCCATGACTCCTTATTTTGCTTAAGAGCCTTTGGTATGGGACCTTCTCAAAGGCTTTCTGAAAGTCCAAGTACGCTATATTTGTACAATATACACTATATCCACTGGATCACCCTTGGAGGGGCAGAGGGACTGGCATGGCTGGGAGCTGTGAGGGCTCCACCAACCTACAGGCTCTGAGTCGAACCCCCAAAAGGGCCTGTAGCCTGCCAAGAGGGCAGTGTGTGTGTTGTGAAGGTGGCTGCAGCCCCTGAGGGGCACCTAGCAAAGCAGGGCAGAGCAAGGGAGGTGGGCATGAGTCCTCCAGGGCAGGAGAGTGATGTGAGGCACCTGTGCACCAGAACACTGTTTATAGGAGGGGTGCTGAAAGCCTTTGAACAAACCTGTCAACACTGCACATGATGGAAGCCAGACATTCAGTTGCCCATGGCAAGCAGCAACACACAAACAGACAGACAGACAATAAACTCACCCCAAGGGTCATATAGTTACTTCCTCTCTCTTGGGGTACGTCTACAGTACAAAATTGTTTTGAAATTATTCTATTTGAATTTTTGGAAGCGATTTTATACATTCAGTCTTTTGTGTCCCCACTAAAGTGCATGAATTCGGCAGAATGCCTCCACAGTACCGAGGCTAGCATCGAATGTCGGAGCAGCGCACTGTGGGTAGCCATCTCACAGTTCCCGCAGTCCCCGCCGCCCATTGGAATTCTGGGTTAAGCTCCCAGTGCATGATGGGGCAAAAACATTCTCGCGGCTGTTTCTGGGTGTGTGTCATCAGTCACTCCTCCCTCCGTGAAAGCTATGGCAGACAATCGTTTAGTGCCTTTTTGGCGTGCAGACGCCATACAGCTTTCAGCAGATGGTGCAGTACAGTGCACAGCTTCTCTCCTGGTACTATGAATCCACCTTGCATTTCCTCTCATTTTTCTATGTAAGCTCTATATGTATCTACTCTTTCTCTTCCTCATCAACTGCTTCCACTGCCAATTCTGCTCGGCCATTGTGAACCGAGCAGCGCAGCTTCTGCCTCCAACTCTTCTCTCCCTCTCTTGCCGCACTACCAAGCTTCTCCATGGTATCTGTCCTGGGCTCCTCCCTCTGTGAAAGCTACAGAAGACAACCATTTCCCTCCTTTTTCTGGCTATTGTGAACCGAACAGCACCTCTTCTGCTGCCACTCTGCTTTCCTACATTTCACTCCCTTTTCCCAAGATTACCCATGCAGGCACCATAGTGTGACAAGCATGGAGCCCACTCAGATCTCTGCTGCAGGTTTGACCATTGTAAGTACCTCGTGCATTGTCCAGCGGTATGTGCAGTACCTGCAAAACCGGGCGAGGAAGCGACGACAGCGCGATTACTATACTGATGAGGACATGGATGCAGATGTTCCTAGAAGCACGGCATGTTGCGATTGGGAGAGCATGGTGGCATTGGGCCAGGTTTATGCCGTGGAATGCCAATTCTGGGCCCAGGAAACAAGCACAGACTGGTGGGACCACATAGCGTTGCAGGTATGGGATGATTCCCAGTGGCTATGAAACTTTCGTATGCGTAGGGCCACTTTCATGGAACTTTGTGACTTGCTGTCCCCTGCCCTGAAGCGCAAAGACACCAAAATGAGAGCAGCCCTCACAGTTGAGAAGCGAGTGGCCATAGTCCTGTGGAAGCTTGCAACGCCCAACAGCTACTGGTCAGTCGGGAATCGGTTTGGAGTGGGCAAATCTACTGTGGGGGCTGCTGTGCTGCAAGTAGCCAACTCAATCATTGACCAGCTGCTATCAAGGGTAGTGACTTTGGGAAACGTGCAGACCATTGTAAATAGCTTTAATGTGCTCGGGTTCCCTAACTGCATGGGGCGATAGACGGAACGCATATCCCTATTTTGGCCCCGGAACACTGAGGTGGCCAGTACGTAAACCGCAAGGGGTACTTTTCCATGGTGCGTCACAAGGGACGTTTCACCGACATCAACGTGGGATGGCCGAGAAAGGCGCATGACGCTTGCATCTTCAGGAACTCTGGTCTGTTTGTACAGCTGTCGGAAGGGATTTACTTTCCAGACCAGAAAATTACTGTTGGGAATGTTGAAATGTCGATAGTTATTCTCTGGGACCCAGCCTACCCCTTAATGCCATGGCTCATGAAGCCGTACACAGGACAGTAGTAAGGAGCAGTTCAACTATAGGCTGAGCAAGTGCAGAATGGTGGTAGAATGTGCTTTTGGATGTTTGAAAGTGCGCTGGTGCAGTTCACTGACTCGGTTAGATCTCAGCACAACCAATATTCCAATTGTAATTGCTGCTTGTTGTGTGCTCCATAATATCTGTGAGAGTCAGGGGGAGACGTTTATGGCAGGGTGGGAGGTTGAGGCAACTCGCCTGTCAATTTCGCACAGCAAGACAACAGGGTGATTAGAAGAGCGCAACAGGGTGCACTGCACATCAGAGAAGCTTTGAAAGCCAGTTTCATGACTGGCCAGGGTACGGTGAGACAGTTGTGTTTGTTTCTCTTGAAGTTACCCGCCCCCTATATATATGAAAGGAAATAAAATCACAATTGTTTAAAAACCATTCTTTATTATTTGTTGCACAACATATTGAGAGAAATCAGAAGGTAGACCGGCAGAGGGGGGTATTGGGGTTAGGGGGGTGGAGGAGGAGGGAAGGACAAGTCTACAAACCAAATCAAAATTTCGGATATGCCAGCTTTCTGCTGCTTGTGCAGTCCTCTGGGATTGAGTGTGTGGGTCCCTGTAGCCTCCCCTCGGCCCCGTGTTCTTGGGCGTCTGGGCGAGGAGGCTATGGAACTTGGGGAGGAGGGAGGGCGGTTATACAGGGACTGCAGGGACAGTCTGTGGTCTTGCTGTCTTTACCACATTAGATCCACCATACAGTGGAGCATGTCAGTTTGCTCCCTCATGAGCTTGACCTTAGCATTCTGCCTGCTCTCATCACACACGTTCCTCCTCTCTTCATGTTCATTTAACGCTTTACGGGACTCCGCAATTGTTTTTCTCCACACGTTCAGCTGGGCCCTATCTGTGCGGGAGGACTGCATGAGCTCAGCGAACATGTCATCCCGAATTCTTTTTTTCCGCCTTCTAATCTGGACCAGCCTCTGGGACGTTTCTCTTTTTGGAACATAGTTCTGCCATAACAGATTCGTCTCCCCCACATGCGAGGAGATCCAGTATCTCCCATTTGGACTATGCTGGAGCTCGTCTGCGAATTCGGGACTGCGTGGTCTCTTGTGATGGTGGACTGTGCTGATGGTCACCTGTGCTGATGGTGACCAAACAAGAAATGAAATTCAAAAGTTCCCAGGGCTTTTACTGCCTATCTGGCTAGTGCATCGGAGTTGAGAGTGTTGTCCAGAGAGGTCACAAAGGAACATTCTGGGATAGCTCCCGGAGGCCAATAGCATTGAATTGCGTCCACAGTACCTGTAACCCGGAACTGCAATCTTGATTTTTAGCACTGCTCCACTTGCCGAGGTGAAGTCCCGAAATCGGATTAAAGAGCCCTTTAAATTGAAAAAACCGGTTTGGTTGTGTGGACGGAATCAGTTTTATTTTGAATTAACTGGGCTAATTCTGAAATAACCGCATACTGTAGACCAGGCCTTGGAGAACTCCCTTGCAAAACCCCCGGTTGCTTCTCCTGTTAGCTAGCCAGAACAACCGAAACTTGAGCATTTAAGTTATGATTTTCTGCAAGCATCTTGTGTGTGATTAAGTATCTCATAATATTCAATAAAAGTGGAGACAAGTTTGTAATGACCTAAGAATATAAGAATTTGCATCAATGTTGAAGTCTACACTCTACATTTATCCCAAGTGACACCAGGGGTGAAAGTAAGGCAGTACGGGCTGGTATGGCATACCGGTAAAAGGTGGCTGCCAGTACAGGTCCCTAGTGGCAGGGCCGCCGACGGGGGAGCGCAAAAGGGGCAGCGAAGTTAAAGCGCTGCTTTATCATCGCTGCCCCTTTTGGTCTCTTCCCCCCTCCCCCCCCGCCCCTCCCCCCCCGCAAGGCTGCCAATGGGGTGGGGAGGCAAAAGGAGCAGCTGCCCTGGGGCTGGTGATTTAAAAGGGCCCAGGATTCTGGCTGCTGCTGCAGCAGCAGCAGCCGGAGCCCTGGGCCCTTTAAATTGTCGCTGGAGCCCTGGGTGGTGCGGGCCAAGCAGCGTGGAAGGGTTGGCTGGGGGACGCTGACCCCTCAGCCCCACCCCTTCCGGGGCGGCTGGAGCTGGAGCTGACCCCCGTACCAGTAAGTTTTAAATTTTACTTTCACCCCTGAGTGACGTACGTATGACCATTAGACTTTTTTGAAATAGCTGGGAAATGACTCTCTGAATGAAAATTTAACTTTTATGGAAATCACTGACCTCTGTGACATTCATACCCACTTCAATTTTCCTCGCAATAAGGAATTGGCTTTGATTTCCTGCAAATGACAAACTTCTTCTTGCATCATCCCAAGTTACACATCCCTGCATGCTTTAGAGCTTTTGGATGTGGCCTCTTCCACACCTATCATTTATTTTTGCAGAAAAAGCTACAAGAGATCACATTCCTACCCCATTTCCATTTTCCAAATTCTTCTTGAATATTTACCGGCTTTGACTTCTTCTAAGTGACAAAATATCTTTCAGGTCACCTCAAATGACATGTCTGTGTCATTAGATCATTCTGAAGATTCTGCAGTGAAGCCTATGACTGTTAAGACACCTTCTTGACATGTGTGATCCTAGTAAGTAAACAGAGAAATATCCACTTAGTTTAGTAATAATCTTTATTACTAGTCTTGTTGTAGGAAAAAGTTAGAACCTAGTTTATTTTTCAGATCCTGTGGTGATTTTTTCAAAGCTGGCAATTAAGTAAACTGAGCAATTCTGATATGGAAATTCTTGAGATAGTATTAAGAGCTTTTAGTCTCTTTATAATTAGATTTCTGCTGTAAATTGAAAGGAGTACTTGTGGCACCTTAGAGACTAACCAACTTGAGCATAAGCTTTCGTGAGCTACAGCTCACTCAAATATATTTGTTAGTCTCTAAGGTGCCACAAGTACTCCTTTTTGCAGATACAGACTAACATGGCTGCTACTCTGAAACCTGCTGTAAATTGACACTGTCCTCTAGTGTCTAAAAATGGAATAGCAAAGAAATTTCTACAATATGAAATATACAGTATTATGAAAAATGCAGAAAACAGCGTAGAGTTTCCTATTGTTTTAAATGCAGTCTAGATTTAGGAGAGCAATAAAGCACAGAATTTTACGGTCAATAATGGAAGCTGCTTTTACCCCGGTACTAATTTTCCAGATTTTAATACCCCACTATGTGTTTGCTAAAATGGCAGATAATTAACTCCAGAAGGCCTAAAAAAGGAGTTGGTTGAATAACTATAAAATCCAACATACTTCCTGAGCTTTCTCTGTTCATTTTTGGGTTATTTGCCAGGCTAGATTTTTCAAGTTCATCTCAATTAATTTTGGCAGATTTAATTTATCCAACTAATATTATGCTACTGAGGTAGATTGTAAATAGTATAATGTGGAAGGGGGAAGAAAGGTTTTTTTAAAGTACTCTTTGGAAGCTTTAACTTCTCCAGAGTCCTTTATTTGACACATTTTAATCTTTTTATGCATCTCCTCTCCTGAAGTAAAATTCTAATCAGTATTCAAAATTTCCGTTGTGCACGTTCGCAGTAGTCTATGTTGTAGCCTAATTCTATGCATCTTCAGATGTAACACATTAACCATATCACACTTCTCAGTCTTCTACAAGTAGTCAGCCAAATGCTCAGGCCTGGCCAATTTGTGCTTGATACAGATTTGTGTTTTTGGGGGGATGGGGGGTAGAGAATGCAAGTGTAGCTTGGTCCTCTGAAGACTACTCTGCAGCTGCCAGTAACCCCAAAGATCCCTTGGCAACTGGGACTCAGGTGGATGCAGCAGCATCCTGACCATGTCCCCTTTCCTCCAGCCACACCACCTACGTCTTGGACCAAGAGCCTGGGGCTTGTAGATATTTTATGTCAGCTTTGTGGTAACTGTTCCTTAGGAGGCTGAAATTGGACCCTTATTCCCAGTTCCTTATCTAAAGGCTATTTTTAGAAAATTGCTTTCTGCACAAAATGCTGCCACATGATACAACCCTACTTTCAATTTTGTAACTGTTCCAAGAATAAGCAACTAGCTTTGACTCCCTGAACATGACAAATGATTTTTGACAGTGCTTTATATAGAAATGAAGCTTAGGGCCATGGAGTGTCAGGTTCCAGCTATTTCAGAAAGGTCCAACAGAACTGATGTGTCACTTGGGATGGCCAGTGAGCTAGTGTGCAGTTTTACACATCCTTAAATGTCACTTATTCAAATTATGAGGCAATGACAGTGGGTGAGATGGGGTCTTGGTTGTGTGTCAAAAAAGTATATTAATAAATATATTAAAATTCACACATTTGTTTTTATTAACCTTCTAAATATTTAAATTTATATTAAAGAGGCTTTTAATAAGGACAAGGGAATGAGGAATTTGGTAA
Source organism: Lepidochelys olivacea (assembly GCF_965140295.1). Taxonomy (NCBI): domain Eukaryota; kingdom Metazoa; phylum Chordata; order Testudines; family Cheloniidae; genus Lepidochelys; species Lepidochelys olivacea. The sequence goes on from NC_140416.1 coordinate 109,980,958, forward strand.
ATGAAAATTTTTAAACACTATTTCAAGTTAATCGGGTTGCTTCCCCCCCCCCCCCCAACCTCCTCGTTATTCCCTAGGATCCTGGTAACTCGGCATCTGCTACAAGGGTGCCAGTCCCAGAAGATGCCCACTGAACTGCCTTTTCTGCGGATGCCTGGGTGGCTGGCAGGATCAGCGTTCATACTCCCCGCTTCTCGCTGCTCCCCTGCCGGGCCGGTGTCTCCTCCGACAGGCTGTCAGAGGCCAAGCACACGGGCGGGGCGCGTTCCCAAGGCCGGGGCCGCTGCTCTTGGCTTGGCTGGTAGAGATCGCAGGGGCCGGCAGAGTCTCCTTGGGGACAACCGGCCCATGCGTTGGCTCCGCCCGCCGGTTGCGGGGGGCTGGGGCCCAGGGACCGAGGGGACCTTGTCACTGAACAGTTTCAGGTTGGAGGGGGTGCAATACCACCCCAGCCCCGATGTGTGGGTCTGTCTCCCCGAGAGGCCCGGGCAGGGCTGTGTGTGTGTGGGGGGGGGGTGCAGTACCGCGCCCCCCTCACCCCCATTCCCGATGTGTGGGTCTGTCTCCCCGAGAGGCCCGGGCAGGGCTGTGTGTGTGTGTGGGGGGGTGCAGTACCGCGCCCCCCTTGCCCCCCATTCCCGATGTGTGGGTCTGTCTCCCCGAGAGGCCCGGGCAGGGCTGTGTGTGTGGGGGGGGGGCGTGCAGTACCGCGCCCCCCTCACCCCCATTCCCGATGTGTGGGTCTGTCTCCCCGAGAGTCCCGGGCAGGGCTGTGTGTGTGTGGGGGGGGGGGGGTGCAGTACCGCGCCCCCCTCACCCCCATTCCCGATGTGTGGGTCTGTCTCCCCGAGAGTCCCGGGCAGGGCTGTGTGTGTGTGTGGGGGGGGGGTGCAGTACCGCGCCCCCCTTGCCCCCCATTCCCGATGTGTGGGTCTGTCTCCCCGAGAGTCCCGGGCAGGGCTGTGTGTGTGTGTGTGTGTGGGGGTGCAGTACCGCGCCCCCCTTGCCCCCCATTCCCGATGTGTGGGTCTGTCTCCCCGAGAGTCCCGGGCAGGGCTGTGTGTGTGTGGGGGGGTGCAGTACCGCGCCCCCCTTGCCCCCATTCCCGATGTGTGGGTCTGTCTCCCCGAGAGTCCCGGGCAGGGCTGTGTGTGTGTGGGGGGGGGGCAGTACCGCGCCCCCCTCACCCCCATTCCCGATGTGTGGGTCTGTCTCCCCGAGAGTCCCGGGCAGGGCTGTGTGTGTGTGTGTGGGGGGGGTGCAGTACCGCGCCCCCCTCACCCCCATTCCCGATGTGTGGGTCTGTCTCCCCGAGAGTCCCGGGCAGGGCTGTGTGTGTGTGGGGGGGGGGTGCAGTACCGCGCCCCCCTTGCCCCCCATTCCCGATGTGTGGGTCTGTCTCCCCGAGAGTCCCGGGCAGGGCTGTGTGTGTGTGTGGGGGTGCAGTACCGCGCCCCCCTTGCCCCCCATTCCCGATGTGTGGGTCTGTCTCCCCGAGAGTCCCGGGCAGGGCTGTGTGTGTGTGTGTGGGGGGGGGTGCAGTACCGCGCCCCCCTCACCCCCATTCCCGATGTGTGGGTCTGTCTCCCCGAGAGTCCCGGGCAGGGCTGTGTGTGTGTGTGGGGGGGGGTGCAGTACCGCGCCCCCCTCACCCCCATTCCCGATGTGTGGGTCTGTCTCCCCGAGAGTCCCGGGCAGGGCTGTGTGTGTGTGTGTGTGTGTGTGTGTGTGTGTGCAGTACCGCGCCCCCCTTGCCCCCCATTCCCGATGTGTGGGTCTGTCTCCCCGAGAGTCCTTGGCAGGGCTGTGTGTGTGTGTGGGGGGGTGCAGTACCGCCCCAGCCCCAGTGTGTGGGTCTGTCTCCCCGAGAGTCCCGGGCAGGGCTGTGTGTGTGTGTGTGGGGGGGTGCAGTACCGCGCCCCCCTCACCCCCATTCCCGATGTGTGGGTCTGTCTCCCCGAGAGTCCCGGGCAGGGCTGTGTGTGTGTGTGTGTGGGGGGGGGTGCAGTACCGCGCCCCCCTTGCCCCCCATTCCCGATGTGTGGGTCTGTCTCCCCGAGAGTCCCGGGCAGGGCTGTGTGTGTGTGGGGGGGGTGCAGTACCGCGCCCCCCTTGCCCCCATTCCCGATGTGTGGGTCTGTCTCCCCGAGAGTCCCGGGCAGGGCTGTGTGTGTGTGGGGGGGGGGGGCAGTACCGCGCCCCCCTCACCCCCATTCCCGATGTGTGGGTCTGTCTCCCCGAGAGTCCCGGGCAGGGCTGTGTGTGTGTGTGTGGGGGGGGTGCAGTACCGCGCCCCCCTTGCCCCCCATTCCCGATGTGTGGGTCTGTCTCCCCGAGAGTCCCGGGCAGGGCTGTGTGTGTGTGTGGGGGTGCAGTACCGCGCCCCCCTTGCCCCCCATTCCCGATGTGTGGGTCTGTCTCCCCGAGAGTCCCGGGCAGGGCTGTGTGTGTGTGTGTGGGGGGGGGTGCAGTACCGCGCCCCCCTCACCCCCATTCCCGATGTGTGGGTCTGTCTCCCCGAGAGTCCCGGGCAGGGCTGTGTGTGTGTGTGGGGGGGGGTGCAGTACCGCGCCCCCCTCACCCCCATTCCCGATGTGTGGGTCTGTCTCCCCGAGAGTCCCGGGCAGGGCTGTGTGTGTGTGTGTGTGTGTGTGTGTGTGTGCAGTACCGCGCCCCCCTTGCCCCCCATTCCCGATGTGTGGGTCTGTCTCCCCGAGAGTCCTTGGCAGGGCTGTGTGTGTGTGTGGGGGGGTGCAGTACCGCCCCAGCCCCAGTGTGTGGGTCTGTCTCCCCGAGAGTCCCGGGCAGGGCTGTGTGTGTGTGTGTGGGGGGGTGCAGTACCGCGCCCCCCTCACCCCCATTCCCGATGTGTGGGTCTGTCTCCCCGAGAGTCCCGGGCAGGGCTGTGTGTGTGGGGGGGTGCAGTACCGCGCCCCCCTCACCCCCATTCCCGATGTGTGGGTCTGTCTCCCCGAGAGTCCCGGGCAGGGCTGTGTGTGTGTGTGGGGGGGTGCAGTACCGCGCCCCCCTCACCCCCATTCCCGATGTGTGGGTCTGTCTCCCCGAGAGTCCTGGGCAGGGCTGTGTGTGTGTGTGTGGGGGGGTGCAGTACCGCCCCAGCCCCAGTGTGTGGGTCTGTCTCCCCGAGAGTCCTGGGCAGGGCTGGGCGGGGGGCAGAGCCTTCCCGCCCCAGGACCAGTGTAGAAGACCACTCGTCCTGCCCCCTTCCGGGCCCGGCGTTGGTACGTCTCTCCCCGCCCCCTTTCCTGGCAAGCCCCTTCGAGGCCCCGCCTGTGGGGCGGGCGATCCGGAAAGGGGCGGTGCCGGCAGGTCCCCGCAGGGCATCTAGGCGCGGGACTTGGTGGCCTCATTGTGGCTGGGATGGAGGCAGCGGCGCGGCCGGCTGCGGGGTTCCCCCTGGGCAGAGCCCTTTCCTGCACCCCGCGCCCGGCCTGCCTGCAGCGCTCGGGCTCCCTGGAGCTCGGGGGCGGCTGCAGGGCTCCGGTGCGGGTGCGGGTGCTGGTGATCAACACGGGCGGCACCATCGGGATGGTGGAGGAGAAGGAAGGTGAGGGGATCGCCAGGCGGGGCAGAGGGGCTGGGAGGGCACCACCAACCCGCAGGCTCTGGGTCGAGCCCCCGAAGGGGCCCGCAGCCTGGGAAGAGGGCGGGGGGTGTGTGTGGTGATGGTGGCTGCAGTCCCTGAGGGGCACCTAGCAAAGCAGCGCAGAAGGGGGGAAGTGGGCATGAGTCCTCCAGGGCAGGAGAGTGGTATGAGGCCCCTGCCTGGAGGGGTACCTGCCGCACCAGAACACTGTTTATAAGAGGGGTGCTGAAAGCCATTGAACAAATCTGTAAACACTGCACATGATGGAAGCCAGGTATTTAGTTGCTAGTATTACTTCAAGCTTGGGGTACTGCTGCTTTCCTAGTTCCAGCACCCCTGGGGGTACCCACCTGTTGGGGTGACTGAGGGGTGGGCATGAATCCCTTGGGGTGCACAGCAAGGTGGGGGAGATTCGGTGTGAGCTCCTAAGTGGAATCCAGAAATAACTAGCACTTTTTTAAACCTAGGTAGGAGGCCCTAAATGGCTGTTTGATTCAGATATCACTAAAATGATGCTGGTATGCTGGGGAAAGCAATCTGAAAACATAGCCAGGACTCTATCTCTCCCTATCATTGAGGGTGTATCGGACGTGATCCACCCAGACCAGACCTACACCGTCCCGGGCCGCACCATATTTGACAACCTGTATCTGGTCCGGGACCTCTTGGAACTCGGGTGTAGGGATGGCCTGTCATTCGCCCTCCTGTCCCTGGATCAGGAGAAGGCGTTTGACAGGGTGGATCATGGGTATCTCCTGAGCAGTCTGCGAGCGTTTGGCTTCGGACCCCAGTTTGTGGGTTTTCTCCAGGTGCTGTACGCCTCCGCAGAGTGTCTGGTCTGGCTCAACTGGACCCTGACCGAATCGGTCAGCTTCGGGCAAGGAGTACGGCAGGGGTGCCCCCTCTCGGGTCAGCTGTACGCTCTGGCTATCGAGCCCTTCCTCTGTCTCCTTCTCAGGAGGTTGACGGGGTTGGCGCTACGGGAGCCAGAGCTACAGTTTGTCCTGTTGGCATACGCCGACGATGTGCTCCTCGTGGTCCAGGACCTGGGCAACTTGGCGCGGATGGAGGCTTGCCAGGCCGTTTACTCGGCAGCCTCTTCCGCCCGGGTCAACTGGGTCAAGAGCTCTGGTTTGGTGGTAGGGGACTGGCGGCAGGCGAGTTCCCTCCCACCCGTGCTTCAGGACCCGGTGGAGTGCGGGTCCGCTGCTCTATCTCGGCATTTACCTTTCCGCCACGCATCTGTCTCCGCCGGAGAACTGGCAGGGTTTAGAGGGCAGGGTGGTAGAGCGGCTCCGGAGACGGACAGGACTACTCCGGTGTCTCTCTTCCTGGATCCCAGTAAGATTGAGGGTGTATGTCCACAGCTGGTTACATCATCACTAATAGTCAGGACCAGAACTCATTAGGAATTTTCTGACAAAACAGGTTTTTGCTGGAAAATGCTAATTTTATCAAAACCTAAGTGGTGGTGTGAACAATTTGGTTTTAACCAACTTCCTCCGAAATGCAGGCAGGGTTCTGTCAGAAGCTGCCTGGTTTCCTGCCAGCTCACCTGGAATAACACTGAATAATAATCTTGTATCCACTGGCGTCAGGAGAACTGTCTTTCTGAATCTAGTGTCTTATAGCCCCCCTGACACCAATGAAAACAAACTTATTCAGTGTTAAAGGAATGCGGTTAAAAGAGAATTGTTTAGTCTTTTTTTTGTGTTTTGTTCTGGCTAGTATAAATCATTAATGAATCACATTTTGCTTGATTAAACTTTAACTTTCTGTTTACACTCTTTACAGTGATACTGGTTTCATTCTGACTAAACAAAATTCTCAACCTGTCTCAACACATAACAGAAAATTTTCTGGTTCATCTCTTTCAGGATGTTCAGCTGTCTTTATAAGTAAAGTTTCTACAGTTGGCTTTAATACAAGCCTTCCTTTATATACCTTCATTTTATCTTGTTCTCCTTGAACTTTAGTCAGTGACTAGAAACTGCCATGAGTGTACTGTCTATTAATAACCCTGCATAAAAAAGCTTTTTAAAATGCTTTTATTCAAACATAAAGTAAACAAGCTTTATTCATGTATCTGAGGCAGGTGAATCATCACAGGATAAGACTAGGTCCTCCCACAGTAGCAGCTGGTTACATTTAAGGGAGCATGTAGCCCAATCATAGCACATCAGGTGTTGAACCCTATTCCCTCCCCCCAGCTCCCAGTTTCCCTACTTCTGTAATCAAACTAGGCACCACAATTGGTGCTTCTGAATTATTCTTCCCTCCTGAGGTGTGGCTTATTAACATAACAGTTTATCTTAAAGGTAGTAACTCCCAGCCTTCTGCTCCAATCCATTATGCTCTGCTTAAGTGTTTTGCTCCTGTTCCTCACTGCAGGTAGCTCCAGCCAAGCCTTTCCCTTTGGCTGGTTATGAAGAGTTTCATCCCCAGGCTTTTCTAATGCTGGGTCCTTTCTGGGTTTCCTGCAAGTCTCTCTACCTTTGTATTAGCTCTGGGCTATCACCATGTGATGCTTGGTCACCTGACACAACCACTGGCCCAAGCACAAACTCATCATGAGTGGTGGGGTGGATAACTATGCTCAGTTAAACTGTGGGGCTAAACTAGAGCTGGTTGGAAAATTTTTGATGAAAAAGAATTTCATTGGAATTTTTCACAAAATCAAGCTGGGTTTGACACACTTACGCCAAATCACAGGCAGGGTTCCATTGGTTCCCTGCCAATTCACCTAGTGAGCTACTGGGAAGCCCTGCCAGCTGGACAGCTTCAGGGTGGAGGATTTTAGGCTTTCAGGTTCCATGGTGGTAGGATAGCCCTGGGACTAGGGACACTGGGCTTCCAGGGTCCACAGCTCGGGGGCAACCCTTCCATGCCAGTGCCTTCAGGCTCCCTGTCATGGAACCAGGCAGTCTTGGAAGTCTTGGGAAACACAGCTCTAGCCAGGGGTCTCAGTCTAGGCCCGCAGCTCTGCAGCAGGGAGCCTGGAAACCCTCACGCTTGCAGAGCTGGGAGCCTGGAGGTACTGGGATAGATTCCAGGGCCCATGGCTCTGGAGCAGCCCCACCATTTGGACTGCCCTAGGGCCAGGAATCCCAGGGTATCCAGACTCCTGGGCCAGCTGGTGCCCCATACTGTTCGAGTCCTGAGCAGGCAGCCCTGAGGGACTGGAAATTCCTGGAGTCCCTGGCAGTCTGTATGATGGGGCTGCCCCAGATTCTGGGAGCTCTGACAGCCGCTGACCGAATTTGACATTAATAGTAGTAAAATTGAGAAGAATGTCAATTTCAGTGAGTCAGTCACTGGTCAGTGGAGTGTATGTTGTTTCAGAAATACCATGTGTTAGACTTTCCAATGTGTAATTGGTTTTGGTTTTCCTGTTCCCAAGAAATTTTGAAAAATTTGGTTTTGTTACAAATAGGAACAAAACCAAATTCTGAATCACAGAATCATAGAATATTAGGGTTGGAAGAGACCTCAGGAGGTCATCTAGTCCAACCCCCTGCTCAAAGCAGGACCAACACCAACTAAATCATCCCAGCCAAGGCTTTGTCAAGCCGGGCCTTAAAAACCTCTATAGATGGAGATTCCACCACCTCCCTAGGTAACCCATTCCAGTGCTTTGCCACCCTCCTAGTGAAATAGTGTTTCCTAATATCCAACCTAGACCTCCTCCCACAGCAACTTGAGACCATTGCTCCATGTTCTATCATCTGCCACCACTGAGAACAGCTGAACTCCATCCTCTTTGGAACCCCCTTTGAGGTAGTTGAAGGCTGCTATCAAATCCCCCCTCACTCTTCTCTTCTGCAGACTAAATAACCCCAGTTTCCACAGCCTCTCCTCATAAGTCATGTGCCCCAGCCCCCTAATAATTTTTGTTGCCCTCCGCTGGACTCTCTCCAATTTCTCCACATGCGTTCTGTAGTGGGGGAGGGACACCAAAACAGGACGCAATACTGCAGGTGTGGCCTCACCAGTGCTGAATAGAGGGGAATAATCACTTCCCTCAGTCTGCTGGCGATGCTCCTACTAATACAGCCCAATATGCCATTGACCTTCTTGGCAATGAGGGCACACTGCTGACTCATATCCAGCTTCTCGTCCACTGTAATCCCCAGGTCCTTTTCTGCAGAACTGCTGCTTAGCTAGCCTGTGGCAGTGCATGGGATTCTTTCTTCCTAAGGGAAGTGTTAACATTTCTCACAAATCAAATATTATTGAGTTTTGGCCTTCTTTACTCAACTCCCCTTAAAGGACCAGCCCACTCTGTGACAAAGAGTTGCAGCTAGCAAGAGATGTTAAGAGTAACAAGAAGGGTTTCTTCAGGTATGTTAGCAACAAGAAGAAAGTCAAGGAAAGTGTGGGCCCCTTACTGAATGAGGGAGGCAACCTAGTGACAGAGGATATGGAAAAAGCTAATGTACTCAATGCTTTTTTTGCCTCTGTCTTCACGAACAAGGTCAGCTTCCAGACTATTGCACTGGGCAGCACAGCATGGGGAGGAGGTGACCAGCCCTTTGTGGAGAAAAAAGTGATTCGGGACTATTTAGAAAAGCTTAACGAGCACAAGTCCATGGGGCTGGATGCGCTGCATCAGAGAGTGCTAAAGGAGTTGGCGGATGTGATAGCAGAGCCATTGGCCATTATCTTTGAAAACTCGTGGCGATTGGGGGAAGTCCCGGATGACTGGAAAAAGGCTAATGTAGTGCCCATCTTTAAAAAAGGGAAGAAGGAGGATCCTGGGAACTACAGGCCAGTCAGCCTCACCTCAGTCCCTGGAAAAATCATGGAGCAGGTCCTCAAGGAATCAATTCTGAAGCACTTAGAGGAGAGGAAAGTGATCAGGAACAGTCAGCATGGATTCACCAAGGGCAAGTCAAGCCTGACTAATCTAATTGCCTTCTATGACGAGATAACTGGCTCTGTGGATGAAGGGAAAGCGGTGGACGTGTTGTTCCTTGACGTTAGCAAAGCTTTTGACACAGTCTCCCACAGTATTCTTGCCAGCAAGTTAAAGAAGTATGGGCTGGATGAATGGACTATAAGGTGGGTAGAAAGTTGGCTAGATTGTCGGGCTCAACGGGTAGTGATCAATGGCTCCATGTCTAGTTGGCAGCCGGTATCAAGTGGAGTGTCCCAAGGGTTGGTTCTGGGGCCGGTTTTGTTCAATATCTTCATAAATAATCTGGAGGATGGTGTGGATTGCACCCTCAGCAAGTTTGCAGATGACATTAAACTGGGAGGAGAGGTAGATACGCTGGAGGGTAGGGATAGGATACAGAGGGCCCTAGACAAATTAGAGGATTGGGCCAAAAGAAATCTGAGGAGGTTCAACAAGGAGAAGTGCAGAGTCCTGCACTTAGGACAGAAGAATCCCATGCACCGCTACAGACTAGGGACCGAATGGCTCGGCAGCAGTTCGGCAGAAAAGGACCTAGGGGTTACAGTGGATGAGAAGCTGGATCTGAGTCAACAGTGTGCCCTTGTTGCCAAGAAGGCCAGTGGCATTTTGGGCTGTATAAGTAGGGGCATTGCCAGCAGATCGAGGCATGTGATCGTTCCCCTCTATTCGACATTGGTGAGGCCTCATCTGGAGTACTGTGTCCAGTTTTGGGCCCCACACTACAAGAAGGATGTGGAAAAATTGGCAACAAAAATGATTAGGGGTCTAGAACACATGACTTATGAGGAGAGGCTGAGGGACCTGGGATTGTTTAGTCTGTAGAAGAGAAGAATGAGGGGGGATTTGATAGCTTCTTTCAACTTCCTGAAAGGGGATTCCGAAGAGGATGGATCTAGACTGTTCTCAGTGGTAGGGGATGACAGAACAAGGAGTAATGGTCTCAAGTTGCAGTGGGGGAGGTTTAGGTTGGATATTAGGAAAATCTTTTTCACTAGGACGGTAGTGAAACACTGGAATGCGTTACCTAGGGAGGTGGTGGAATCTCCTTCCTTAGATATTTTTAAGGTCAGGCTTGACAAAGCCCTGGCTGGGATGATTTAGTTGGGGATTTGGTCCTGCTTTGAGCAGGGGGTTGGACTAGATGACCTCCTGAGGTCCCTTCCAACCCTGATATTCTATGATTCTATGAAAGCATATTCTGGGAAGCCTATTTAGTTCCATTTAACGTAGTGAATCATGAATGCTTGGAGCTACATTATAAACCAGTGGTTTCCCCTTTTTTTCAGATTGAGGGCCAAACACAGTATTTCACAAAGATCAAGTTGCCACAGTCAATACTTTGGAGCAGATGCTCTATCCTGTTCCTCTTACTTTATGCCACTCATATGGCACAGCGGGAGGTGAAAGCATACATCAGTCCCTTGTTGGGGATTTTCTCAACATAGTTGTTCCCACTCCCAGTGGGCATAGAGTTGATATAGTCAGATCCTATGCCTTCCTCCCCACAGTCCCTAGTGTAGGAGACATATGAGAGATGGAGACAATGTGGGATGTCTGTCAGGAGCACACTATGCTCTAGCTTCTACAGCTGGTATATGGTCCCTAGGGGACTGTTGCCGACTGATGCAAGTTAGAGGAGCTCCTGGACTTTAATTGGGGCTGGAGCAGAGAATGAGGGATCTATGAGAAACTTGTTCTCTCAGCTTCTCCTCACTTTCCTCTCTTCTGGGTTGCCTGTGCTGTGTGTGTGTGGAGGGGGGTGTCTCTCTTTTGCTAGCTGCTATGCTAGGCTCAGGCAGAGCCATTTGAGTTCCTGTTCTTCTGGGGTTCATATAATTCAGCAGCTGAGCAGCCAGAGCTAATCTTTCTTCCCTTCTTTGTGATCATAGGTGCTGGAAATGGGGGTGCTGCAGCACCCCCTGGCTTGAAGCGGTTTTCATTATATACAGGGTTTATCATTTGGTTCAATGGCTCTCAGCACCCCCACTACACAAATTGTTCCAGCACCCCGGCTTGGCTCAGGGAATGCAATTTTGATTTAGAATTAGATATCAATTTTCTTAACCTAGATATGCTCGAAGGGCCCCCTTTTAGTGCTTCAAGGGCCACAGGGCAGAAACCACTGTGATAAACAAGTGTGTGTGTGGTGGTGGTGGGGGGGTTGTTTCAATGCTAAGTGGGTCAGCTCTGATGCTTCTATAGAAGTAAGCCCAGCAAAAAGACAGTTACTTAAATTTGGTGCAAGCGCTTGCAGTGTCATTTGGGACATACTACAAAGATGAGTCATCCAGAGGTCCATTTAAAAGGAAGACAGATTAGCAAAGGACCTGAGAATATTAATGTGTCTCTGTTGTCAAGGTCCCACTACAGATATCTGGGGTAAACTGACCGCATGTCTGGATTTAGCTGGGTATCTGTGATATTAAAATCAGCAAATGGAAGCCCAAAACACTTGAAACTGTGAGCTGTGCTTCTAAGGTGGAATGATTCTATGCAACAGTACAGCAGAAGTGGCCATTTGTGATGAAGTTAGGAGCAGTATCTCCTTCACCGGAGGAGAGATTCTAATTGAACTAGTGAAATGTCTGAAATTCGAAAGCATGTTAAGTGTATTTTGTAAACCAAAGTATTCTGGCAATAGTCCAAACAAATCCAGTTAAATGCTGTTGCTGTCTTGTGAGAAAGTTGGCCAAGAAAAGGCCTGCTATTTAATTTAAGGCAAGCCAGGAAAGAGATTAGCAAGTGCCTAAAATGAGTCCTTCCATTAGTTTGGAAAGTGCACAAACCCCCAAGCTAAATGGGCATAGCTTGGCATTACCTAGTATGCACACAGTTTCTCTGCTCGTTTGGGTGTTTAAATAACAATAAAGGAGACTTTGGTATTGAATCTGAAAAACAGGGAAATTGTAGATGCTGGCTCAAATATGATTTTTAGGCCGGACAAACTGAAAGAGCTAGGAAGTGGAGAATCAAAGAAAATGAGTGAGCACTAAACTAACTGGCACTAACAATAGTCCAAAAACTGAGTTGTGAATTTGATTTCTGCAGTCTGAGAATGACTTCTGAGAAGTTGAAATAGGTTTACTCATGTTAAGTTTGAATTGAATTGGATAATAATGCCAATAAAGAGCGTTAAATTTAATTAAAAAAATGTTTCAGATGAAATGTCTCATAAGCAGTAAGACATACGTTTTTTCTAAAGTTTTGGACAGACTTTGGACTTCAGGTTTGGGACTCTAGAATTATGATTTCTGTCCTGCCTAAAATTGGACTTCCATACCCAAGTTCATGGCTCAATTTGGGAAAAATCTAAATGCATGCAACTGAAAGTATCATGGGTCTCAGATCGCTAATAGCATCTGAAATTCCTATGTGACAGTCATTGGTGAAAGATACAGTACTTCCTAAAGACTTGGATAGTGGGATAAAAAAAATTCTATCACACTGTGGGTTTACCAGTCCCTTCCTATTCATCTCATCTAAACTCTTTGGCTACTATTTAAAGGTCTTGTCAGTTCAAGGCCAACTCTGCCAACTGCAGTCAATGGGAACTGCAGGGGCGGTGCCTGCAGGCAGCGGCATGCAGAGACCCCTCTGTGCTCCCCCCGCCTAGGAGCTGCTGCCGGGGGGGGGGAGGGGTCGCTTTCGGGAGCTGCCTGAGGTAAGCACCGCACCCCAGCCCAGCCTCCACACCCAAACTCCGTCCCAGAGCCTGTGCCCCTTCCTGCACCCCAACCCCTGCCCCGGCCCAGAGCCTGCACCTTAACTCCCTCCCAGAGCCTGCCCCTCAACCCCTTTCCCCACCCCAGAGCCTGCCCCCGCACCCACTCCTTCACCCCAACCCCCAGCCCAGAACCTGCACCCAAACTCCCTCCCAGAGCTCAAACCTTCACCCCTCCCACACCCAAACTCCGTCCCAGAGCCTTAGGCAGGTGGGGAGGAGGGCGGACTTGGACCTGTTCTGGGCACCACCTAAAATTATACAAACCTGCCACCCTTGGAGCAAGGGCAGTGCAGGTGGACTTCCTTTTCTCCTCCCTTGCTTTTCCTTTCCCTCCACCCTTTTGGGGGAGCGAAAAGCGGTTGCTTTTCCCACTACCCCACTTCTAGCACTCACCTCCCCAGAGCCAAGCTGCCTGGAACCGATGCAGAAGCTGGGCCAGTCTCGGCCAGTGTGTGTGTGGGGGGGTACAGTAGTGGGGGCTTGGCTGTAGGCTGCGGGGAGGGAGGGCTGAAGTTGCTGTGCCTATGGGCGCATAAGGTGTGAATCCAGCCCTGATTATAGTATTTATTCTCCATCAAGATCTGGAATTAAAGGAAAATGGGGACAATCCAATCTCCTCCAACCCAGAAGGTTTTTATAGCTGGTCTGTTCAGAATGGACCTTGGATAACTATAACCTCTAGAGTGCAAGATACTAAATCTCCAAAATATAACAATTATAGGTAGAGAGGAAATTCTTCTTAGGAATTACTGAAGAAAATAAACTATGTTTTCATTTACAAGCTGTCAAGGTTCCTTCCCCACTCTGAACGCTAGGGTACAGATGTGGGGACTTGCATGAAAACCTCCTAAGTTTACTTTTACCAGCTTAGGTTAAAACTTCCCCAAGGTACAAACTATTTTACCTTTTGCCCTTGGACTTTCGCTGCCACCACCAAACGTCTAACACCAGTATTATTATTATTATTATTTATTATTATGAAAGAGTTCGTTTGGAAATGTCTTTCCCTCCAAAGTCCTCCCAAATCTTACCCCCTTTTTTCTGGATAAGGTTTGATAAAAATCCTCACCAATTTGCATAGGTGACCACAGACCCAAACCCTTGGATCTTAAGAACAATTAAAAAAGCATTCAGTTTCTTAAAAGAAGAATTTTAATAGAAGAAAAAGTACAAGGAATCACCTCTGTAAAATCAGGATGGTAAATACCTTACAGGGTAATTAGATTCAAAACATAGAGAATCCCTCTAGGCAAAACCTTAAGTTACAAAAAGACACAAAACAGGAATATCCATTCCATTCAGCACAGCTTATTTTCTCAGCCATTTAAACAAATAGAATCTAACGCATATCTAGCTAGATTACTTACTAATTTCTAAGACTCCATTCCTGGTCTGTCCCTGGCAAAATCATCACACAGACAGACAGAGAGGCTTTGTTTCTCCCTCCCCCCAGCTTTTGAAAGTAACTTGTCTCCTCATTGGTTATTTTGGTCAGGTGTCAGCGAGGTTGTCCTAGCTTCTTAACCCTTTACAGGTGAAAGGGTTTTTCCTTTGGCCAGGAGGGATTTTAAAGGTGTTTATCCTTCCCTTTATATTTATGACACAAGCCTTTATGTTGAGTGCCTCCTAGCGGCTGGGTGTGGTTCTGCAGTCCTTTTCTCGCCCCTGTTGTGTCTTCAGTGGCTTGGCCCCCTGGCCAAATCAAAAGTCAAATAACTAACAGTCTGTTTGCCCTCACTAGGGTCTTCAGCCCTAGCTCTGGGCTTTGTAAATTTGGCCCTTTGTTTGGGCTCCAAAATAAGGCCTATCACTTCTTGGGGTTTATGCCACTTTACCTGGGGAGGAACCTGGGCCCACCCATTACTCCAGGTTCCAACCCAGGGACACTATACACAGCAGCCACATACTACTTATTCTAGTCCGTCACTGCTATTTCCCTGGGTCTCTTCCTACTCGGCCCTTTTAGCTTCACCTTATCTCAGGGTTAAAGTTCTTAGGTTCTCTCTCCCTGCAAACCAAGCTAAGCAAAATGCAGCCAGAAACCAACTCTGGCTATCCTTCAAGCACCTGTGGCCAGAAAGGAGCCCCCTTTCTTGCCCCTCTGTTTCCAGCCAGGAACTAACCTGCTAAGGCTCTGCAACTCCTTTTATCTGAGTCTGCTGGGCTCTGACTGGCTGCTTTTGAGAGGCCTCTCTTGGCAGATCTGGAGTACCCATTTTCGCTGCTCCTTTTCTGTCAGTTCACTACTTCCTGGGGCACGGTGTAGGAGGACCGTGGGGCCTCCTGTAGGGAGCCACAAAGCCCAGGTGCACCCCATCACACTGCGACTAATTTGTTATCGCTTGTTACACAGATGGATGCTTTCCAGATTCCATCTGGAAGAAAAAAATGTGTTCATGTACCCGTGTCAAGCCAGGAAGACATTGCTGCAGATCATTGAAGCTAACAGTACAGAGCACGTGTGTGTGTTCTAGTGGAACACTGTCTCACTCGTGCTTTGTATAATGTTTTGTACTACAATATTTTACATTTACTGTCATTTAAAACATCTTCAATGTCAGTTTGTGGGGTTTGGGAGATGAGAAATCCGGGCCTGGTAATTGTCACCTGAGACTCAGACCCTAGATCTATACGGTCCTGACCATGTTAGTACAGTATAATCAATTTGGCTGCCCAGCACAGAAGGAGCCTGTTTAAAAATGTGGTTGAGACTAATCTGTAGACTGGAGGTAAATTTTTCAAAATGCTTAAGTGACTTAGGAGTGCAAGTCCTATTTTCATGAGTGATTTAGGCACTTTGGAGACTAAGTATAATTGAAAGTCAATTGGATTTAAGCTCCTACGTCCCTTAGACATTTTAGAAAATATTACTAGGAAAATCTGTATTCTTCTGGGCCCTTGACATTTGGGAACCAAGGGAGGATTGAGGGGATTTTGAGTGGCAAGGAGAGTGTTGTGCGACACCTCATAGCTCCAGAGATGCATTGTTGTCATTTGCTGGTGCCCTTGACATTAACTACTGGAAGTCTGGTCCTCCCTTTCCGCCCCTAAACTGAATCTCTAGGAGGAAGGGGAAAGTATTTATTTTCCTCTGGCTCTGACAGTTAGGGTTGCTAGGTGTCTGGTTTTTGACCAGAACTCACGGTCGAAAAGGGACCCTGGTGGCTCCGGTCAGCTGGGCCGGATCATGGGCTGGGCCGTTAAAAGTCTGGTCAGTGGCGCAGCAGGGGCCTGGGGCTAAGGCAGGCTCCCCGCGGCTCCCGGAAGCAGCGGGCACGTTCCTGTGGCCCCTAGGCTTTGGGGCAGCCAGAGAGGCTCTGTGCACAGCCCCCAGTGCTGGCTCCGCAGCTGCCATTGGCCAGGAACCATGACCAATGGGAGCTGCAGGGGGTGGCGCCTGTGGGCGCGAAGGCAGCACAGACCCGCCTGGCTGCCCATGTGCCTAGAGGCTGCAGGGACCTGGCAGCCGCTTCCTCCGAGCTGTGGAAAGTGCTGCTGGGACTCACCCCACACACACTCCCCCGCAGCCCAGAGTCCCCTCCTGCACCCCAAACCACTCATCCCCTGCCCCACCCCCAGCCGGCGCCCTCACCCCCCTGCACCCCTGCCCCAGCCCAGAGTCCCCTCCCGCACCCCAAACCTCTCACCCCCCACACCCCAACCCCCTGCTCCAGCCCAGAGCCCCCTCCTGCACCCCAAACCCCTCATCCCCAGAGCCTGCACCCCCAGCCGGAGCCCTTGCCCCCTCCCACACCCCAGCTCCCGCCCCAACCTGGTGAAAGTGAGTGAGAGTGTGGAAGAGCGAGCAATGAAGGGAGGGGGATGGAGTGAGTGGGGGTGGGGCCTCAGAGAAAGGGCAGGGCAGGGGTGTTTGGTTTTGACAAGGTTAAGGCTCTGAGTGGTGAAACAGACTGTTATCTAACCTCATCCCTTTAGACCAGGAAATGCAGTCAGGAGTTGAAGGTTTCTTATATATATGAAAAACATTTTAAACTTAAACTCAGACTGGGTTTAGACTTTGAAAGCTCCATCCACATTTAAAAATTGAGTTTCCATGTTTTAAGAGGCTGAGCATATCAGAGGTGCATATCTGAGAATAAAGACTAGGACTGTCTATAATGCAATACCCGCCTTGCCTACTGGACTACCGACTTTATCCTCCTCTGAGCAAAAGAGGAAGAAAACTTAAAATTAAAAGTTCCTAGGATGCATGGGGGTTTTCAGAACCCAACTCCTGCTTGTCTATTACAGGTAGCATAGCAAGAAAGTTGCCTTTGGAGAACAGTGGTGGGGGTGGAGAGAGCACACAGTGTTTTAAATGATTTCTGAAATGGCTTTGGCTCCATCTGAGTTCTTCATAATCTGTCAAGTTAGTTAAATTCCCAGTTGCACAAAAAGCTAATGGATGAATGTCATTGGTGGCTGAGGGTCTTATAATATGGATAAAGAATCAAAGTTTGATGTGTAGGAAGGAGGTAACATCATTATTTTTTTTACTAAATAAAGGGTTCTCTTGTTTTCCTGATCCTGGTACCTGTCAGGGAAATAATTACAGAGAATTTGTTTACAGATTTGTTGACAATCTCTAAACCTGCTGGTAACTGATTTAAAACTGATCTGGAAGAGTGCATTATAAGCAGGATGTTTTCTCCTTTCTGATCCTGTTAAGGTTTAAGTAATGATAGCAGTTACTTTTAATCTTTCTAACCATGTCTATTTAATATTGAGTGTTCATTTGGGAGTAGATATGCTTGGGTTAAATCTGTGCTGGCAAATATGCGAAATGTCAATGCAGGGGAGCAGAAGAAGCCAAAGAAAAATCAATGAGAGGGGAAACAGACAAATGAATGTTTCATCAGTAGTATTTTCCCCCTTTATTTTCTAGGACTTGCTCCTGAAGCTAATAAGTTAGTAAAGGCCCTGAAAAAAATGCCGATGCTGCATGATGAGGTATATGCGAAAGAAACCAAACTCTATGATTTCCACAGATTTCCTGATAACACCTTGGTGCTTCCGTAAGTAACTGAAAAAACATGTCTCCCCTACTCATATTGAGAAACTTTTGTAAAGTGCGCTGAAGTCTTAACATGAAGACTCCAATGTTGTTCTTGTGAAATTAGTTTAACATAATTTAAAATAACATAACTTATTTTATGAGTGCTAAATTGTTATGCCTTGCTGGGTCATCAATCATGACCTTTTTAATTGGTAGAAGGCAAAATAATACCTTCTTGATCAAATTGTTGAGACCGTCTAAAATAAGTAATTACAGGTATTTGGTAAATTCTGGGATTTCAAGTAGATAATCCTCTGGATATGAATGTTTTTTAACAGTCAAGTAGTTCTTAGGCTTTTTTGTGGCCAGAGGGGAATATCAAAAGAGAATGTGTGGAAAATAAAATCTGTTCAGGTACCTGTCTTAGCTAGTGGAGTTACCTTTCATCCATGTTCTAACAGCTGATGTGTTAAGACCACAAGATAAATCCCTGTAGGGTTAGCAAAAATATTTATATGACATTACTTTAACATCAGAATGCCAAACACATTAGTTAACCATAGTATGTACTTATTTTGATCTACATAGTGCCTAATACAATCTCTACTAGTTGCCAAACACAATTATGTTACAAAATAATTATCAAAACCTAATACACAATCAACCATCTCACAGTCAATGTATGTCATGAAGCTTAAACCTTTTCCCCCAAATATACACATGGGTGCTTATTTGCCATGGTACTGTCACATACTGTATAGAGCACTATGTGAATTATCTCCAGTATATGTCTGAAGTAGCAGCAGCAGCTAATTATTGCAGCCTTGAACTGGCTTCATGCTTTAATTCTACAGTCCCTGATGCTGTGTAGAATCCCTAAAAGCCAATTGTCTCTTTCTGCCCCAAACTTATGGAACATCATGGTAATTAGATATGGGCTTTATAATTAATCTGCATGGCTTTTTAACTGTTGGGCAATGGTTAACAGGCTTATAGGTTTTATTTAGAGGACCATATGCTAATTTGATGTCTTTCCCAGCTGTGACGAATGACTCAATCCCTGTAAACATGTTACGTTACACATAGATTGCAGGAGTACATTTTACAAAATATTTGAAAAGTTAAATAGAATTATGGCTGTTTTGCTACAAGAAGTGGTGATTGAGATTGATTATGGAAAATCATCTCTTTAAGGGGAAAATTAGGAGACACATAAACCAAGCAATAAAGTAAATTTTTTAGTTCAGGCCTTAATAAATTGAAGCACTTAAAACAAAGAAATTAGGACAAAGGAAAGTCCAAAGGAGACAATAAAAACATGAGTTTATGATATACTTGATCTTGTTAAATATTTTGGTTATTTTAAGAAAATATGTTTTCTTACTGATAGATGACTTTTTATTTGTGCTTATAATTGAATAATTTATTAAAGACATTGTTAAAGGAATTTAAAGGAATAGTGGAACTCTACTGATGTGTCCTTTTTGTGTCCTAAGTGCATTTCATGTGAAGTGTACAGATAGGGGAAATATATAAAGTTTAAAAAATATGTTTCAGGTGAAGGACTGTCAAATTGTCAAATAAAAATCTTTTTGGTTCTTTAATATTATTGATCACTGTTTCACGAAGTTTAGTGTGGCAAAATTTTGTTTGCCATTGTCCTTTTTATATTTCAGTGATCGCTTAGTGATATTTTAACTAGTCAATTGAGAAATATTATATGTTTTGGGGGAAGAAAATGGGAACATTTAGTGGACTTTGTAGATCAGTCTGATAACTCTAATGTAATGAAATGGAACATCCTGTTGACTCAAAGATTTGTTTTTGTGGAGCTATTTCCACCACTAGTAAAAGAATTGACTGACTGTACTATCATATGTCTCCTTCTTAAACAGCACTGGCTCAGAGGATCTCTTTTCACTACTGTTTCTTGACTTCCCTTCTAGTTGTTTTAAAACCTTGCTCTCACAGAGTGTTTGTTTTCATAATGGTTAATGTTAACAAGGCAAAATCCTGTATGAAACCTACATTTCTTAGTTACAGTATGTCAGTTATGTAAGATTGAAAACAGTAGAAAGTTTGTTTGAACATTCACACTATAAACTATTCAAATACGCAGAACCACTCTGCAATGATACCTATAAGATATTAACCAATTAATGATGGATTTATGGCAGCTGGGGATCATTGACTCCTGTTTTGGCATATTTCTACGGGTTTATAAATAGTGTATATAAGAAATGTATACATCTGATTTTTTCTTCTCTCCCACCATTTGTATGTTTCTTGTAAGCTGCTCAGAGCAGGGTCTTGTTATGTTTTTGTACAGCACCTAGCACATGGGGATCTGATCCTTATTGGAGCTTGAGAGTGCTACTGCACTATAAATGTTAATAATAAAAGGTTTTAAAAAACTAGATATGGTAACTCCCCTCTATTCCATAATAAGCATCAGACTGTAACAGTACTTTATAAGGATGTACTTAATACTTAATCCTCAGATTCATAGGTTTATAGATTTTAAGGCAGAAGGGACAATTAGTCTGACTTCCTTCATGACACAGGCAAAAGAACCTCACCTGGTAATTTCTGCATCGAGCTCATACTCCAAACGACCATTCATCTTAATCACATCTGTATTCCAAGGGAACCCTGGACCTACCTACTCAGAAGAGAAAATATCAAAAGCTGATTTGCCCTTCAAATATCTTTTATTTCAGCTAGCTTCTTGTGTGCCAGTAGCTTGCCATTTAGGAAGCTAGTTGAAATGGAAAATATTAACAGCGCACTGCAATGTTTTCAAATGTTTAGATATCTTGCCAGTTTAACCTTGTCACTGAATTTCCTTTAAGAGTTTTTACTAGAATGTACTCTCAACCTTAAATTCACCTTAACAAATTTCCCTGCTTACCTGCGTTTTGCTGTGAGAATCTCCTCTTAAAAAAATACACATGCGTCCGCGCACACACACACCTTCCTAATGAGGACCAGGGGAGAGAAAGGGTTCTTACATGATGGGTATTCCATCTTATTCCCTGAAGTTTGCAGTGAGCCATATCCCACTTTTGGGGGCTGATTAAGGTCTGAAGGAGAAGAGATTTGTTTCTGAAGCCTTATGAGGAAGTTGTGAGGGGAGCAAACGGTTGCGTTGCTCTCTCCTTTAACGTGGACCTTATAAAGGCCACAAGAGACCCATTCAGGGGAAGCTTAAGGGGGGAAGTACTTCAGCTGCTGTAAGTGCTCCAACCCCATGGCAAGCATTAGAAGGCTTTTCAAAGCTGACCAACTTCTCTGTGTACTCCACAGGCAATGGGCAGCTTGTGGAGCTGCTTGACCAGCCTTAGGAGTTACTTTAAAATGTTAACATGCATCCGACAAAGTGGGTATTCACCCACGAAAGCTTATGCTCCAATACGTCTATTAGTCTATAAGGTGCCACAGGACTCTTTGCCGCTTTTAAAATGTTAGTAACTTTCTGAAGTAGAGTTTAATAAACTAACTTTTAATCTTGGGCCCTAGAGCTTGGTAAGGTGAGTCCAATAAACTAGGTTTCGTTTTTCCCTGCCTTCCTACTTTTTGGCACTTTACAGCAAAAAGCAGAAGTTAGGATTTTGTAAACTCTTTATAGTTAGGAAAAAGAAAAGGAGTACTTGTGGCACCTTAGAGACTAACAAAATTATTAGAGCATAAGCTTTCGTGAGCTACAGCTCACTTCATCATCGGATGCATACAGTGGAAAATATAGTGGGGAGATTTTATATACACAGAGAACATGGAACAATGGGTGTTACCATACAGACTGTAACAAGAGTGGTCAGGAAAGGTGAGCTATTACCAGCAGGAGAGCAGGGTGGGGGGAACCTTTTGTAGTGATAATCAAGGTGGGCCATTTCCAGCACTTTACAAGAACAGTAGGAGGGGAAATAAATAAGGGGAAATAGTTTTACTTTGTGTAATGACACATCCACTCCCAGTCTTTATTCAAGCCTAAGTTAATTGTATCCAGTTTGCAAATTAATTCCAATTCAGCAGTCTCTCGTTGGAGTCTGTTTTTGAAGTTTTTTTGTTGAAGAATTGCCACTTTTAGGTCTGTAATCGAGTGACCAAAGAGATTGAAGTGTTCTCCGACTGGTTTTTGAATGTTATAATTCTTGATGTCTGATTTGTGTCCATTTATTCTTTTACGTAGAGACTGTCCAGTTTGGCCAATGTACATGGCAGAGGGGCATTGCTGGCACATGATGGCATATATCACATTGGTAGATGCGCAGGTGAATGAGCCTCTGATAGTGTGGCTGATGTGATTAAGCTCTATGATGGTGTCCCCTGAATAGATATGTGGACACAGTTGGCAATGGGCTTTGTTGCAAGGATAGGTTGTATATGGTAACACCCACTGTTTTATGTTCTCTGGGTATATAAAATCTCCCCACTATATTTTCCACTGTATGCATCCGATGAAGTGAACTTTAGCTCACGAAAGCTTATGCCCTAATAAATTCGTTAGTCTCTAAGGTGCCACAAGTACTCCTTTTCTTTTTACGGATACAGACTAACACGGCTGCTACTCTGTCACCTTTCTATTTAGGGTGTTGTAATTCACAAGCTCATGGTTTGCTGCACCTCTACCTTGATAGAAGAATTCTACCATGTCCGCAGGCCTAACCTACCAAACTTGATGTCACTATTCCATTGCGTATTTTTACACATGTGAACAAAAACAGGCTTACCATGAATCATTCATTCAGTTAAAAGTTAAAAAATTATGAGCACACAATAGTTCATAGCCTAAAACTTTTTCATATTCTTGTCCTTTTCAGTCTATCTGAACAAAATAAAAGAATTGTCTACACAATTCTGGAACTTTCACCACTGCTTGATTCTTCTAACATGACGACAGATGATTGGGCTAAAATTGCCAGGAATATTGAGGTACTGTAATTGTGAGAAACCTTGATCATTTTTCAGGTGATATATTGCAGTTTAATTATTTTCACTTTCTGATAAAATAATTCACTTGTACTCTGCTCATATCATTTATACACTTATTAAAAGTACAGTACTATTCAGTATTTTACACAGCACACTAGATTGCTGATGACTTGTTCACTTTTGTGTGCTTATAAGAACTTGATGGAAAGATATATAATAAGTAATAGTTTTGCAAATAAGAGCCAGGAGAGAGATTATGCTTTGTGAAAATGTCAGATGTATTAGAAATGTTTGAGCATTTAGCTATCATTGAAATAATTTTATATAACTGATAGTTAGCTTATGCGATTTATTTTTACAAAATTATGTCAATTATAATTGAAAGAAAATAATGTATCTGAGGCTCTGTAGTAATTGTAGCATGGATGATTAGAACTGGGAAGAATGGATTAGTTTTTTTTTCCTGTCCCTTATCTTGGACACTGAAACTAGACTGCTTAGCTTCATTAGTCATTAGAACAATATTATTGTGGATGGATTTCTTACACTGGGAGAAATGTCTGTGTGCACAAAAATAACTGACATTTATGAAAACAAACTTATGAAATCCTTGAATTTTGTGTGGTTTAAGCAAAAATCATCCTCATCCCCCAGTCTAAATCAGTTGTGTGCTCTTAGGAAGCACATCTATTGTGACAAAACATTGGGAAACATGAACATGTAGTTGTTAATGTGCAATCGTTTAGGAAATTAGACGTGACTTCTTGTAAAATGAATCATTATGAATTTGGCTGTAGAAAACACTGTGCTCCCCTGGTTCTGTTCACCCTGTACGTGGGTGATGACATTTCAGCTGGGCTTGTGTATAGTGTATCTTTTTTTCCTCCGTCACTGGAGTAGCACCAAGGCAGCTCCACCAGCGCTAGCAACTCTGGAGCCCTACTGAAGACCAGCTGCCAGTGTTGTTTCCGCCATGTCTTCTGAGGTGTAGGTGACATCACGGGCTGGCCACTCCCATTCTTGCTACCACCACTGGAGCTGCACTGCTACTGCAGCCATGAGGGGAAACTTTCAGACACCATAAGTGTAGATTGAGCCAAGATGAACATATGCCGCCTTCAGCTCACATTGGAATGACCTCAGTGGTTTATGTTTGACTTTTTAAAAAAGTATTAATCTTTTAAAATATCAAATTGTTTATAAAGGCAGTTGCTCATGTAATCCACTGATGAATGTATGCTATAGGTCTCCCTCTATGCCTATGCCACAGAGGGTAGGAGTCTGTTATAGCCCCCAACCAGATAGTCTTGGCTTTTTAGCTCAAGATGTACCCCTCTCATGCTTTTAGTTTTGATGGTCCCTGATTCAGTCCTGTATGTCACACTGCAAAAAAAAATTAAACAAACATGCAGAGTTACAGCCAGCAGACTTTATATCAAAGAGCCACTTTTCTGCAAATGGGTGACTGTGAAGGATATTTGCACTCTGATTTTCACTTCTGCATGTTGGCCTCTCTCAACTGCAGTTCCAGTACAGAAGAGAGCACAACGCGACTGTATTTCTTAAAAATTGCTTGTTAGCTTTATTTTATTTTAGCTTCAGCTCACAACAAAATCTCCTTTTTCATATGAGCTTTCCTGCTTGCTTATTCTGTCAAGGAACTCTTTCCTCTCTGTTAATCTGTAGCTCTCATTTCAACTTTCCTGCTTAAGTGCATGCTACCACAAGGTGGAGAAACATAATTTATCTTGAACATTTACAGAGCATAATGGTGGCATGCTGATGACTTGTCAAAGAGACATGCTTTAGCTAAGAAATATGCATTTTGATTGTTTTCTATTGTTTTGGAGCATGAGAGAGAAATCAAGATACATCTTTTGATCAGTGTGCTACTCTTAGCTTCTGTATCATCATATTGGAAAACTGCCTGGAAGGAGGTGGCTAGTGGTGGTGGATTTGATCTTAGTCTGTGGGGTACATCCTTAAATGATGTAAATCTGCATAGCTCCATTGAAGTCAATGGAACTACATCAGTTCATACCAGATAAGAATATGGTCCTTAAAGTGAAGCTAAATTAAATTTCCACCCATGTGTTAGTAACACTTAGCAGTAAAGTACAAATAAAATAGGACCCTTATAGTCTGGTTCCATGCTGAAAAATAACTCTGTAAAAAATTGTGGGGTTTCAGTTTTGTGAATCAATGATCTTCAGATCAAATCTCCTCAGGTTACAAGTTAAAAGTTGGCTTGTTTTTTTCCTAATTGCCAGCCCTTCAAACTCAGAATTTAAGTCAAGCTATGTTCTTTCTGGCTGATATGTCATTCTTAATAAAGATTCTGCCACTGAAACATCAGTTAACTATATGTTGATGATGCACAGGCCAGAAGCAAATCCAGCTCGCTCTCCCGTAGCTCTTTTAGTACTACAGTGCTAATGAGAATATTAAATAAAAAAATTTGCTTTTGTAATGTAAGCAAATGAGACTCTGAAAAAACACCGGGAGCATATTGGTTGAGTAAGAAGAGACTCCTGATTATTTTTCTGACCATAACCACAGTTTAAGCTTGATTGTCTTGGGCAGTCTTATCATGACATACCACCACAGTATCATGTCAGAAGTTAAGTGCGGACTTTAGCATGTTGCAATTTGGCATCATAACATGGTGATTTGTCCCCAAAGAGATTTTTGAACCATTTTATTTCCTGCATGCTTAGCTTGCAGAACTGGGAATGGCCCCATCAAATTCTGAGTAGGTGGTAATAGTACTCATTTGAGTATCTGTAGGCAAGTACAGAGGTAGAAATCGGCATGTGGTAGAGGAGGTGATATTGTCGGATGAAATAGTAGTGCAAAACTTAAACTAATGCTTGCTTATTCTGGCAAGTAACATCATTAAAAGAAATATTCCATTTAATGAAAACAAACAAACATGCTCGTGCTGACTTCCATGCTGTTGCTGGCACATGCTCAACTGAAAATCAAAGGTAAAATAGTAGTTAAAAAAATGAAGAGAGCAGAATTACACTAGGAAATGTCTTGTATGAACAGCTCATTAAATAGGAATTTTGGCCTTCCTCTTCCCCCTTCTGAAATCTAGCAGATACCTTTATTCCAACGGAATCTGCTGTGAACTGTGTGCCTTTGTACTATTACAGCCCAGAATATTATGAGGCCTTCACATTCCTTATTTTTTAAATGTGTACATGTCTTGAATAGTTCACATTAACAATAGCAGAGGTCCTTTTTTGTGAGAGCTCTTTCAGTTTGTTACTTAGCCATGGACCTACAGTAGTGACAATTTCATGCTTGTTCATCTGCCTTTGTTAGAGAATGCAGATTCATAGAAACGTGACCAATGAAAAGTTAAACATCATACAATAGTTACTTCAGTGTTAACTTTTGAACGGAAGAGGGCACTCTTACACTGGCAAATTGCCTTTCTGCCGATTGGATTAAATGAGCTGTTTTTGGTGTAGTACGATTGTACTGGTTTGCCTAATCTGTTCTTGTAAATGGTATAATCTCCAGAGTAAAAACAGCTACAAGAAATCAGACTGTGCGACAGATTTGCATATGTTAACATTCCTGTTTAACGCCATTGCTAAACTTTTCTTAATTAGCAGCCTTCTGTTTTAAAAATGCTGCATTAATATGTATACATAGACTTTGACTCTTCCATAATTAGTTAGAAGAACTAGATTTTATGTTGATTGCCTTATTAACTCTTAATTATGTTAAACTGACAACCTGGTCTTCTCTAGGAGGAAAGATATTTTATATATAAAATATAGTACTTTTAACATATAGCAGTTAAAATTGTCACCCTGCAGTAGTAGAAGTAAAGCAATATGTGTCTGATTTGTGTCAGCACAGCATTGTTCTAATTCTCCTTAATGTGAAAAAATGTCTTTTCATCTCCAGAAATACTATGAACAATACGATGGTTTTGTGATCCTTCATGGCACGGATACAATGGCATATACAGCTTCGGCTTTATCCTTCATGTGTGAGAACCTGGGTAAAACCATTGTTCTGACAGGATCTCAGGTAAACCTTAATTTTAGTCTGAGGTCAAAATTTTAAGCATTTTTGTTTTAGTGTGTCTGTGTGTAAATTGCATAGTATATTGATTAACGCTATATGCTTTAGACTTGCAGGGGCAGATTCTCAGCTGGTATGAACTGTCACTTGTCATTGATTTCAATAGAGCTATGGCAGTTCACACCAGCTGAGGATCTGCTCACAGGTTCTTTTTATTGTTCGTGTTTCTAGAAACATAAGAATTGCCATATTAAATCAGACTAGTAGTGGTTCTAGTCCAGTTGCCAACAGTGGCCAGTACTGGATGCTTCTGAGGAAGGTGCAACAAATCCTGTAGTGGGCTATTGTGTAATAACCTCTTTATACAGGAAACAGCTGCCTAAAACCAGGCTGTTAGTGGTTTTTTAAGCCCAGGAGCACGGAGGCTTATATCCCTTTATAAATTGTTATCCTGTCCTGGGGGGTCGTGTGTGGATTATTTTTGCATCTGAATGTAGCAATTGCCTTTCTCTTTGTTGGGGGGGCAGGCAATGAACTTCAATATTCTTTGTCCCCATTTTGAACCCTTTTATGATTGCCAGAACAGGATGCATGTGGTCCCTTGGCCACAGTGTGTCTAACATGTGACAGGAGTGGGATGGCTTATGCCCAACTTAGTTGGGCATGCTTCCTTTAATTTATTAATCTCCGTCAGCCCGGTGATTGGGTCTTACCACGTTGTGTCTGAGGCTGACTTTTTATGTTGCACCCGTGTGCATTTTACACCTGCTGTTTTGCCAGAATGGCCACTGCTGTTTGTTTAAACACAAAAGTGCAACTCTAGTCTTAAAGTGACTTGAAAAATGGCATTGTGAGATTTCATCTTTTATCTCCCAGTAACTTCCACATCAAATGTGGTCTGTTTGCAAATAAAAATAGCTCTGAAAAATGAACTTGAGATCTGAGGAACATTCATTTTCCCAAGTAATAAAGGCCCAGGTCATATTATGCTTTTATTGACACAACAGGTAAGCAGGCAGCAAGTTATGATTACCACTCCTGATTGACCAAGAATTATGCACATCCTATTATTTTGTTACCCTGTCTTCTCAACCTGCTTGTTTGTTTCATCCATCCATTATGTTATTTTTCTTTTTAGACTGTAAGCTCTTTGGGTCAGGGGTTATCCTTTCCTCTATGGTTGTACAGTGTCTAGCACAATTGGACCCCAGCCTGATTGGCATCTAGGCACTATCATAATTTAATTAAATAACAATAATTGTGTATTCCTCTTGTTTTCTCTGGTTTTGTACAGGAGAGGCAGTGTGGTCTAGTGTCTAAAACACTGGACTGGGACTCTGAAAACCTAGGTTTTATTCCCAGCTGTGCTACTAATCTACTAGGTGACCTTGGGCAAATCGTGTCATCTCTGTGCCTCAGTTTCTCCATCTGTAAAAAGAGGATAATGATACATACTTCCTTTATAAAGTGCTTTGAGAGATTCTGATGAAATGTGCTATATAAGATCTGAGTGTTGTTATTTATTACATGATTGACTTTGTACTTGGGACTTAGTAAAGAATTTGGATGATAAAGAAGGAATAGAATGCAGGTCACTGTCTCTAAATTGTGCGGGGTCTGTAGGGCTAGCTATAGTGTTTCCTTTATAAAACAAAACATTAAGGGTTTTACTTTCATTTTTTGCTGTATTGTGTTCATGGTACATGAACCAGCATCAGAGCATGCAATCTTAACTTTTGCATTGTTTAAAGGAGCTCAGATTCCTCTAAACATGGGGATGATTTTGCTAATAAAGATTTATTCTAAAAAAGGCTTAGAAGTTATCATCCTTTCAGTAATCACACTAGGTCTCTACATTTAGCCTTGTCCTATTCTGTCAATAACAAACTATCCGTTTACCTTTTATATCCAGCCAGGAAGGGTAGGGCAAATTATATCCTCAGATGATGCTCTGGGTAACACTGAATGAAGTGAGGCTGTTGCTCATCTTACTCTCTGTACACTTTTCTCCCACATGCTTCCTCATTGAAGAATTGAGTACACACATTTTTTGATATTGTTGCTAACCTGGCTTTCACTTCTGAAAGAAAATATGCAGTTGCTTAATAAGACCAGAATAATTTCTTTAATGAGATGTTTCTTTAAATATAGCTATTACAATAAGAGGAAAAATATGAAAAAGCCAATGATATATTTTATGAAAAAATTCTGTTTTACATTAAGAGGGAGCAATTCCACCATCTGCTTCTGTTTAAAATAGTTAGTTTGGATGAAGAAGTAAATCGTATTCACCGTAAATGATATAATGGGAGATTGCCTTGATTGTTAGCTTCTAAAATCATTCTGGGAGCTTCTAAACAAGGTTTGAAATCTAGAAGTCTCTGTTCATTGGCTGAGCCTCAGTCAGGGGGCGGGGCTATCAAGAAGGCCAGGGCTTTATAAAGCAGTGAGCAAGCGACCAAGGAGCTTTGTGAACAGGGACTGCTAACAGGGAGTTTCGAGAGGAAGTTGGAAAGGGGAATGGGAAGGGGGCAAGGTACACGTGCCATCTTTAAAACCTTTAAACTAAACTATAATCAAAACTTCTTGATTTAAACAAAAACCCTATCATTAACCTAGGTAACTGTAGGAGAAAATGCAGGCAGAAACCCAGCAGCAGAGTGGGGGCTATCCTGTTTATTGCGTTCAGTGTAGCATGTATTATTACCTGCCCTGTGGGCAGGTGGTGTATGTGTGCATTCGGTGCAAGGAGCTCCTGGCCCTCAGAGACCGTGTATGGGCTTTGGAGGCCAGGGTGGCGGAACTGGAGGAGCTAAGTGAGGCAGAGAGATATGCTGATGAGGCTTTCCAGGACAGTGTAGATTTGTCCCACCTCCAGTCAGACAGCCCCTGCGCTGTTAAGAAGGATGAAAGGTCCAGAGAAGGAGAGCAGTCAATGGGAACAGAGGGAAACCTTCCAATAGTTGGGACATCCTCTCTCACTGAGGTTACCTCTCTGGGGACGAGAACTCCAGTCATTAGGAAAAGACTGGTGTTAGTAATGGGAGATTTGATCATTAGAAACCTAGATAGCTGAGTTTGTGATGACTGGGAGAACCATATGGTGATTTGCCTGCCTGGTGCGAAGGTTGCAGATCTCTCAAGGTATCTAGATAGACTTACGTGTAGTGCTCGGGAGGAGCCGGTGGTTGTGGTACATATAGGTACCAATGACGTAGGGAAGGGTAGGAGAGACATTCTGGAGGCCAAATTTAGGCTGCTAGGAAAGAGACTGAAATCCAGGACCTCTATGGTGGCATTCTCAGAAATGCTACCAGTTCCATGCGCAGGGCCAGGTCGGCAGGCAGAACTTCAGAGTCTCAAAGCGTGGATGAGACGACGGTGTAGAGAGGAGGGGTTTAGGTTTATTAGGAACTGGGGAAACTTTTGGGATAGGGGGAGCCTATTCAGGAAGGATGGGCTCCACCTAAACCAAAGTGGATCCAGACTGCTGGACTTAACGTTAAAAACTGCTCTGCAACCTTTTTAAACTAAGAGATGGGGAAGCCGATTGCTGCAGAAGCTCACGTGGATCAGACAGAGACTTCTCTTAAAGGAGAGTCTATTGATAGAAAGAAAAGGAGTACTTGTGGCACCTTAGAGACTAACCAATTTATTTTAGCATAAGCTTTCGTGAGTTACTCTGAAACCTGCCTATTGATAGAGATTCTCTAGGTTTTAGTCAGGAGGAGGGGATGAAAGAGGATAAAGTATGGGCCAGATCAGATGAGAAACATTCACATAAAGAATCGACACATCAGAAAAGGGCAGAAAAATAAACAGTGACAAGTTTTTTAAGTGCTTGTACACAAATGCTAGAAGTCTAAATAATGAGATGGGTGAACTAGAGTGCCTCGTGTTAAAGGAGGCTATTGATATAATAGGCATCACAGAAACCTTGTGGAGTGAGGACAATCAATGGGACATAATCATTCCGGGGTACAATATATATTGGAAGGACAGAACAGGTCGTGCCGGTGGGGGGGGGGGGGAGTGCCAGTGGCACTATATGTGAAAGAAAATGTAGAATCAAATGAAATAAAAATCTTAAATGAATCCACATGTTCTATAGAATCTTTATGGATAGTAATTCCAGGCTCTAATAAGAATATAACAGTAGGGATCTATTATCGACCACCTGACCAGGACAGTGATAGTGACGATGAAATGCTAAGGTAGATTAGAGAGGCTATCAAAATAAAAAACTCAATAATAGTGGGGGATTTCAATTATCCCCATATTGACTGGGTACATGTCACCTCAGGACAAAATGCAGAGACAAAATTTCTCGATACTTTAAATGACTGCTTCTTGGAGCAGTTGGTACAGGAACCCACAAGGGGAGAGGCAACTCTCGATCTAGTCCTGAGTGGAGCGCAGGATCTGGTCCAAGAGGTAACTATAACCGGACCGCTTGGAAACAGTAACCATAATATCATAACATTTAACATTCCTGTGGTGGGCAGAACACCTCAACAGCCCAACACTGTGGCATTTAATTTCAGAAAGGGGAAATATGCAAAAATGAGGAGGTTACTTAAACAGAAATGAAAAGGTACAGTGACTAGAGTGAAATCCCTGCAAGCTGCATGGACACTTTTCAAAGACACCATAATAGAGGCTCAACTTAAATCTTCACCCCAAATTAAAAAACACAGTAAAAGAACTAAAAAAGTGGTGTTCCCCAAGGGTCAGTCCTAGGACCAATCCTATTTAACTTATTCATAAATGATCTGGAGGAAGGGGTAAACAGTGAGGTGGCAAAGTTTGCAGATGATACTAAACTGCTCAAGATAGTTAAAACCAAAGCAGACTATGAAGAACTTCAAAAAGATCTCACAAAACTAATTGATTGGATAACAAAATGGTAAATGAAATTTAATGTGGATAAATGTGAAGTAATGCACATTGGAAAAAATAACCCCAACTATACATACAATATGATGGGGTCTAATTTAGCTACAGCTAATCAGGAGAAAGATCTTGGAGTCATCGTGGATAGTTCTCTGAAGACGTCCACGCAGTGTGCAGCGGCAGTCAAAAAAGCAAATGGGATGTTAGGAATCATTAAAAAAGAGATAGCGAATAAGAGGGAGAATATCTTATTGCCCTTATATAAATCTGTGGTACACCCACATCTTGAATACTGCATACAGATGTGGTCCACTCATCTCAAAAAAGATATACTGGCATTAGAAAAGGTTCAGAAAAGGGCAACTAAAATAATTAGGGGTTTGGAACGGGTCCCATGTGAGAGGAGATTAAAGAGGCTAGGATTTTTCAGCTTGGAAAAGAGGAGACTAAGGGGGGATATGGTAGAGGTATATAAAATCATGAGTGGTGTGGAGAAAGTGAATAAGGAAAAGTTATTTACTTGTTCCCATAATATAAGAACTAGGAGCCACCAAGTGAAATTAATGGGTAGCAGGTTTAAAACAAATAAAAGGAAGTTCTTCTTCAATCAGCGCACAGTCAACGTATGGAACTCCTTGCCTGAGGAGATTGTGAAGACTAGGACTATAACAGGGTTTAAAAGAGAACTGGATAAATTCATGGAGGTTAAGTCCATTAATGGCTATTAGCCAGGATGGATAAGGAATGGTGTCCCTAGCCTCTGTTTGTCAGAGGGTGGAGATGGATGGCAGGAGAGAGATCACTAGATCATTATCTGTTAGGTTCACTCCCTCTGGGACACCTGGGATTGGCCACTGTCGGTAGCCAGGATACTGGGCTGGATGGACCTTTGGTCTGACCCAGTATGGCCATTCTTATGTTACATAAATTATTCATATATTTATACTGGATTTGCATTGCATGAACTGGAATCTCTTCTGCAGTTTATGTATAAGAAATGGGGTGTAATTTCACTCTCTTCTTTTTAGGTCCCCATATATGAATTGCGGAATGATGGTCGAGCCAACCTACTAGGGGCGCTGCTGATCGCTGGACAGTTTGTAATTCCTGAGGTCTGTTTCCCTAGCATCAGAATTTGTTTTCCTGAACCTAGTAAAACCAAATGTTTACACTTTTAAAATGTATCTGTTAACCAACAAGGACTGTGCAATGATATTTAAAGGAATCCTGTCAAGGTTAACAGACCCCTATCTGACACAGTGCACACGCTGTTGTCAGGCTTAACTTACCAGTATGTTCCTAATATATTGTATAGACTTGTCATGTCTCTGACATACTGGCTGCAGTAGACTTGAAATCAAAGATTTTCATTTGCACATTGTGCTTGGTACTGGAAACAAGTAGTAGAGTGGTGGTGGTGGAGGTGGGAATAGTTAAAATTGAAGAGAAGTTAAGTACTGGTGAAATGTAGAGAATTTCTGTCTCTGTGGAGACTGTAGTGCCAGTTATGTTAATAAAGGACTTCACACTCAGCAGCTGTGGAAGCTTCCCCACACTGCCTCACTAATATGCCTGAAATCTGACCAGCAGAACCCACCCATAAAGCTGAGAGAGAGAGTAGTACCATTTTCACCCTCTTTCAGTCTGTCTCTGTTCTGACACTGCCAGTTTCATGTGGGTTAAGACCAGCCGCTTACTGACTAAGATTTTCCAAAGTGACTAGTAATTTTCAGTGCTGTAATTTTTATGGAGTTCAGCTTGAGACACATTTGAAGGGGACTGACTTTTCACTAAGCATGGAGTTGCCTGATCCCTTATAGGCATCTTAAGTTGGGCAACCAAAAATGAATGTATCCAAAACCACTAGTCCTTTTGGAAAATCTTGACCATTTTCTGTAGGCCACCAAAAAGCCATTGGACTCTGATTTTCAGATGTTTATGACAGCTCTTTAAAAGTCCTCTCTTTTCTTTTCACCTACCTTCACTTAAAGATGACCAAAAAACCCCAAAGAAACAATCTTCACTGTCTTTCCTAGATTTTGCCTGCTCTTGTGAGGGAATTATGTAACTAGTTAACTTTTAACGAGTTAAGGAACAATCCATAAAGTGACAGTGCCACTTTTTAAAAAAAATTGTGTCAGAATTGTAAATCTGCCAACTTCTAAGTAATTCTCATTACTTTAAAGATTTAGAAAACATTTTAAAAGGGGCAGACAACAGTATCTGCTTATATCTTTAATTCCTGGCTTCTACACAGACATGTTTCTTTATTTTTCTTGTAGGTGTGCCTGTATTTTTATCATAAACTGTACAGGGGAAATAGGGTGACTAAGGTGGATGCTGGGAGTTTCAATGCCTTTTCCTCACCTAACCTGTCTCCACTTGCAAATGCTGAGGTTGATATTACAAGTAAGCAATTTCATCGTTTAAGCCCTGTAATTTATGACGCATGCAAAAGCACACTGCCTTCCTCAAGAGCTGTTTCAGGATTTGATCAGTACTTACACAATTGAGACACACATTTACTTAAGTATGGATGTGATTTAAAAGCGTTGTGTTATGCCGTTTGTGTCTTGACACTGCTCCATGTGCCCTAGAAGCCGTTAAAATTATAGTTGTATAAGGTATAAGAATCAGCTATTAAACAGCAGGTAGATTTTGTACAGTACTCTATTATACACAGACATTGATTCTTACTAAATATCCAGATTCTTGGGAGGGAAGCATTTTGGGAATATGCCCTTCTGCCACGAAAATGCTTGGTCTGGGGATAAAATAAGTTAGGGAAAAATGAAAAAACAAAGTGGTTTAATCTCTTTAATGATTACACTGGATCCTGAAATAAGGCACCGCAGGTGGGGCAGCATCTGTACACTTTCTGACAGATCGTTCATGTCTGCACTTTGGTTCGTAGTCATTTGGTAAGGCGCTTTATTAGGTGCTCCAGAAACTAAGATCCTTTTAAATCAGAGGGACACTGTTAATGTTGTTAGGTCTAAAATTTGATCTTTCTTCCTAATTTATTTAGATGTTAGGCAATCTGGATGTGTGTTCCTGTTTTTTTGTTTGTTTGTTTGTTTGTTTTTGTTTTTTAATTATTAAAAAAAATACACAAGGATTTCAGTACCAGTATGCAAAGTTACTGTCGCAAATGATTGTATATATGTGATGGATGAAGTTCCTTTTTGGTGAAGAAACTTATTTAAAACGTCAAGGTGTCAAGGGGTTGCTACAAACCTTGACTAAGATATATGTCATACTCTGAAAATTATCTGTTAGTGCCGGTGTCCAGCTAATTTAAAAAATATACCTGGGGGGTAGAAGTGGTGCAGGGGATGGATGCACTAACCTTTCACTTCCTTCCCTCATTTCTGAGTTAAGTTTCAGGCTAGTCCCTAGTGGATGTCCACCTAACTTGAAAAACCCTTTCCTGTTAGTGTTGTTGAAAAGACTGGTACTGTGACCAAAACATTAGATTAGAATTTGGAAGATCTGAGTTCTATTCCTGGCTGTGCCACAGGATTTCTGTGTAACCTTAAGAGGTCTCTGTCCTCAGTTGAAAATGTAAGCTTATAATACTTCTCTACCTCAGAATGCTCTTGTAAGGATAATTCCATTAATGTTTGCACAGATACTATGATGATGAGCACTGTTAAAAAAAATCCTAACTTTAATATATTTTAATTTTTTTCAAATAATTGACAGTCCATTCAGCCACATTCCAAGATTGGAATAGTAGGTTTGTGTCTCTCAGAACTGAGGTACATCTTGTGAGATTCCCCACAATAATTGCCTTCAGAACATCTGGGAGATAAAGGGAATCTCTTTCTTACTATAGCTATTTAGTTAACATTAACTCAGGCAAATAAATGACGTGTGCAGTTAAGGAAAAAATACAGCTATTTAATGTATTAGGTTAACCAGAACACTTTCCTTCGTACTATTTCTGTATACTAGGATGAGTTGTCTTGAATTTTTCTCTGAATTTTTATAAACTGGGACAAATGACATTATAAATATTCAGATTTCTGAATGATCAATAATGGAATCAAGCTTTATGTAAATTCCTTCTTGGGTTCAAATGATCTGCTTTATGAGTACCTGTTTTTGTAGTAGAAAAACGATAAAGCTATCAGTTACTTTTCCTGGCCATAATGTCCCATTAAATTTTAAGCAGAACTCCCCCATTGAAATCAATGGGGAGTTTTGCTTAAAAATTGATGGCATGAATTGCCCCATTATTACTATTTGTTTCAATTTATTGCACTGTTAGTGTAGTGTCACTTGTCCAAAGTGGAAGTGTCAGTACTGAATGATTGTTTCATTTTGGAAAAACATAGTTCACAGAATACAGACAGTAACTATAACCAGTGCAGCTTTACTCTGTCTAAAATAAATTGTTTGAAACATGGTTATTTTCCCTGAGTGCACTCTTAGAATCCTCATCAGAAGCTCTGGTGGAGAAAAGGAACCATTTGGGGCTTTTAAAAACAAAACAAACCAACCCAGCTATTTTTAACCTCTCAAATTGCTTGTGTACATTGTCTTCCTTCACTTTTTTCAGACAAATCCATTTATTTTTGCTGCTTCAGTATGCTGCCAATCTGCTCTCAGTTCCAGAAGGAGATATAGGCAGTCTACAGAGACTTTCCTCTGAGAATCCAGCTCCACAGGTCTACAAACTGGAAGACAGGCTGGGCTTGGAAGGTGTGAGAGACAGACTAGGCGGAGCTGATTATCTGTTTCCAGCAAGAGAATGGAAGGTGGGAGTATAATGAGACCAGAGCCCACTGTGACTGATTAATTGGTGCAGAAGGACGAGGTGGAGAGTTACTGCTGGCGGTTAGAGAGCTATGTTATGCTGTATCTGTCTCAGCACCAAAGAGTGAGGCAGAATAGAGAAGGATAGTCTGCACTCTGCATCTGCAGCAGCCTCTTCACCTCCAGTTGCTCCTCTCATTTATTTCCCCCCATTGGTCCATGCTCCAACTGATCAGTCCTTGTGGTTGGTTTCTGACCTCATCAATCCTCTTTTCCTTTAATGCCCCTGGTCAATATTTAGAAGTTTCCTGTGGCTTTGTCAGCACCTTCCTTCAGTCCCTCCCATTGTCCATCTCTGGACCCACTGGCTATATCAACTTCCCCAAAGTTTTGGCTCTGGTGAACTTGATTCTTGTAGGCAGCGGTGAAAAGATTCCAGAGTGCTGTTCATGTGAACAAGCCTCAGGAAGCTCCCATGAAATACTTACTTTAAGCTCCTGATGCAGCATAGGACAAAAAGCATTGGAATACATTGAAAATATATTTGTAATATTTTCAGTGATCAAGAATAGACCTTGACTCCAGTGGTGCCTTACAGATTTGAATGGGGCAGACAAAAAAGAAGCCCAGGCTAATTACTAACTACAGTGTATAAGGACACAGTCTCTGTGCATTTCATAACTTATTTCTCACTTCAGCTACTCTTTATTGCCTGAAAGTATCAAACTAAATTATGCTTCTTTATTCTACCTAGTTTTTCTCAGTCACACATGCATGTGGTTTATTAGCATAGGGATTCTGAGTGCTGAGGTTGTCATCATTGTGGTTTTGTTTGTTTGTTTGTTAAAGAAACATTGAAAGATTTATTCAGGAAAAATCAAGTACATAAAAAAATTGCTTGGATTTTGCAGATAGATACAACAGAGAGATACAAGAGAGAAAGTTGGGAGGATACACACTATCAAACTTAATAGCATCACTAATGTAAAAGAGAGAGGATGGTTCGTTATCATTGGCCAGGTTACTGTGTTTTGCTTGGCGGGATTAGGCAGTTCCGGTTGTATATAGTTAAAAGCCCAAGTCATTTATTTATTCATATTATAAAGGTAAATGCCAGCTCTGTACATTGAGATATTTTTTTCTTACAAATACAGACATGATTATTGTTGTAATGAATATTTAGTTGGGATAGACTCCTTTCAAAGGTGTGTATCAATTATGACAAATTATTGCCAGAAAAAGGCGGCTGTATTTTTAGTCTTGCTTTCCACCTTTAAAAACCATCCATAAGTTGGTTTGTGCTCTCCACCCATTGGCTGTCACCCTGAATTCTCGTGAACACTGGTGTAGCTTATATAATGGTACGACTTGCCTGTCACTTTGCAGAGAAGGGTGAGAAGAAAGTGCTGCTGTTTTACTGGAGCTTTCAATCATTAAAAGCTGTATTTCTTGTTTGATTTCATAACTTTGAGTTCAGTCACCACACCTTAGGGAGGTGTCACTTTTAAAGCTACTGTACTTCTATAATAAATGAGTTTAAACCTGTATTGTGGCTTTTGTGTATGTGTTGCCTAACAAAAGTTTGCTGCTTTCTAGAATGTGTTGTATTAGTTTGATTTCTTTCCCTCTGTCCTGATGTATGGTCTTGTCTTTATTAGATTAGACCGAAAGAGACAAGACTTTCACTATCGGATACTTCTGTAAAGGGAAAAGAGGTTTTCACTTACCTTCCAGGACCTATGACCCTGGAACCTTCCACATTCTTACTCCTTTCTATTCAGTAATTCTAAACCTTTCAAGTGAACAACATCCTCAGTACAGACATTGTGACATCCTATCTCGGATATCTCAGATATTACACCTTGTGGGATATAAAACACAAATTTAAAGTCTGCACAATATACTAAACCAACCTCTTCATATTTCTACTGGATTGTATGGTAACGGTGGTGTCATAGTCTGGTTTGTGCTGAGGCTTAACAGTGGAACAGAAGCTAGCCAGACTTCCGGACACCACCCCTCTTCTGTCCCTCAACCTCTCCTCCAAAAACAGTTTAGCATACAGTTATGTATGAAGGTCAAAACTTTCAAACTTGGCTGCTTAAAATTAGACTCCTCAAAAAGTGGCCTGATTATTTCAGAAAGGTCTGAAGTCAAAGGGAATTGTGAATGCTTGGCACATTTGAAAGTCAGACCACATTTGTAGGTGTCTAATTTTTGGCACCCGATTTTGAAAACCTTTAAGGTTTACAATTTTTGTTTTTATATCTCATATGCTTTGGCCTGTTTGCCTTCCTGCCCCAGGCCATGTTGGACATTTAGTACACTAAAATATAATTACCTAACTTTTAAAATAGTATACATCCTCTTTAGGGGCTTGCCTGTTTCTGAGAAAGATGAGTAATGTGCTATCTTTGTTCCTAAAATAATCAGCTTTGTACTCAAATTTACATAATGCAGAGGAGTATGTATTCTACATCAGTTGAAAGCTTTTTTTTTACAAGCATAGCCCATCCAAGTCAGAACAGGTTGCTCGTTATCTGTTGCAATGTGCCAAAAGCTCAGTGAATAACTTCACTAGTTATTCAGTTCATCATATAGGATTCCATCAAGTATTATTCTGAACACAGAAAGGTAGAATTTCTCATACTTCATCCGCCTATCCATAAGCTTCCTTACTTCATATTGGCAGTTCTTAAGATTATTTTCATCAAACAATCCATACAACCTGATATAGCTGCAGAAGTTGTGGGATAGCGTGTTCATCCAACAGAATGGATGCCAAGGAGCCTAGGTAACAAAATGGAGGAACTAGAGTTACTGGTGCAGGAAGTGAAACCAGATATTATAGGTATAACAGAGACCTGGTGGAATAGTAGTCATGACTGGGCTACAGGTATTGAAGGGTATGTGCTGTTTAGGAAAGACCGAAATAAAGGTAAAGGTGGTGGAGTAGCACTGTATATCAATGATGAGATAGAATGTAAAGAAATAAGAAGCGATGAAATGGATATGACTGAGTCTGTCTGGGCAATAATTAAATTGGGGAAGAAAACTATTAGAGCCTCCCCTGGGATAGTGCTTGGGGTGTGCTATAGACCGCCGGGATCTAATTTGGATATGGATAGAGCCCTTTTTAATGTTTTTAATAAAGTAAATACTAATGGAAACTGTGTGATCATGGGAGACTTTAACTTCCCAGATATAGACTGGAGGATGAGTGCTAGTAATAATAATAGGGCTCAGATTTTCCTAGATGCGATAGCTGATGGATTCCTTCAACAAGTAGTTGCTGAACCGACTAGAGGGGATGCCATTTTAGATCTGGTCTTGGCGAGTAATGAGGATCTCATAGAGGAAATGGTTGTAGGGGATAATCTTGGCTCAAGTGATCATGAGCTAATTCAGTTCAAACTGAATGGAAGGATTAACAAAAATAAATCTGCAACTAGGGTTTTTGATTTCAAAAGGGCTGACTTTCAAAAATTAAGGAAATTAGTTAGGGAAGTGGATTGGACTGAAGAATTTATGGGTTTAAAGGTAGAGGAGGCCTGGGATTATTTTAAATTAAAGCTGCAGAAGCTATCGGAAGCCTGCATCCCAAGAAAGGGGAAAAAATTCATAGGCAGGAGTTGTAGACCAAGCTGGATGAGCAAGCATCTTAGAGAGGTAATTAAGAAAAAGCAGAAAGCATATAGGGAGTGGAAGAAGGGAGGGATCAGTAAGGAAAGCTACCTTATTGAGGTCAGAATATGTAGGGATAAAGTGAGACAGGCTAAAAGTCAAGTAGAGTTGGACCTTGCAAAGGGAATTAAAACCAATAGTAAAAGGTTCTATAGTCATATAAATAGGAAAAAAACAAAGAAAGAAGAAGTGGGACCGCTAAAAACTGAGGATGGAGTGGAGGTCAAGGATAATCTAGGCATGGCCCAATATCTAAACAAATACTTTGCCTCAGTCTTTAATAAGACTAAAGAGGATCTTAGGGATAATGGTAGCATGATAAATGGGAATGAGGATATGGAGGTAGACATCACCATATCTGAGGTAGAAGCGAAACTCAAACAGCTTAATGGGGCTAAATCGGGGGGCCCAGATAATCTTCATCCAAGAATATTAAAAGAATTGGCACAAGAAATTGCAAGCCCATTAGCAAGAATTTTTAATGAATCTGTAAATTCAGGGGTTGTACCATATGATT
Source organism: Lepidochelys olivacea (assembly GCF_965140295.1). NCBI lineage: Eukaryota > Metazoa > Chordata > Testudines > Cheloniidae > Lepidochelys > Lepidochelys olivacea. The sequence continues at coordinate 110,021,034 of NC_140416.1, forward strand.
GGAGAATTGCTAACATAGTTCCTATTTTTAAGAAAGGGAAAAAAAGTGATCCAAGTAATTATAGGCCTGTTAGTTTGACATCTGTAGTATGCAAGGTCTTGGAAAAAATTTTGAAGGAGAAGGTAGTTAAGGACATTGAAGTCAATGGTAAATGGGACAAAATACAACATGGTTTTACAAAAGGTAGATCGTGCCAAACCAACCTGATTTCCTTCTTTGAGAGAGTAACAGATTTTTTAGATAAAGGAAACGCAGTGGATCTAATTTATTTAGATTTTAGTAAGGCGTTTGATACTGTGCCACATGGGGAATTATTAGTTAAATTGGATAAGATGGGCATCAATAGGAAAATTGAAAGGTGGATAGGGAATTGGTTAAAGGGGAGACTACAACGGGTCCTACTGAAAGGTGAACTGTCAAGTTGGAGGGAGGTTACCAGTGGAGTTCCTCAAGGATCAGTTTTGGGACCAATCTTATTTAATCTTTTTATTACTGACCTGGGCACAAAAAGTGGGAGTGTGCTAATAAAGTTTGCAGATGATACAAAGCTGGGAGGTATTGCTAATTTAGAGAAGGACAGGGATACCCTACAGGAGGATCTGGATGACCTTGTAAACTGGAGTAATAGGAATAGGATGAAATTTAATAGTGAGAAGTGTAAGGTCATGCATTTAGGGATTAATAACAAGAATTTTAGTTATAAGCTAGGGACGCATCAACTAGAAGTAACGGAGGAGGAAAAGGACCTTGGAGTATTGGTTGATCATAGGTTGACTATGAGCTGCCAATGTGATATGGCTGTGAAAAAAGCTAATGTCGTCTTGGGATGCATCAGGAGAGGTATTTCCAGTAGGGATAAGGAGGTTTTAGTACCGTTATATAAGGCACTGGTGAGACCTCACCTGGAATACTGTGTGCAGTTCTGGTCTCCCATGTTTAAGAAGGATGAATTCAAACTGGAACAGGTACAGAGAAGGGCTACTAGGATGATCCGAGGAATGGAAAACTTGTCTTATGAAAGGAGACTCAGGGAGCTTGGCTTGTTTAGCCTAACTAAAAGAAGGTTGAGGGGAGATATGATTGCTCTCTATAAATATATCAGAGGGATAAATACCAGAGAGGGAGAGGAATTATTTAAACTCAATACCAATGTGGACACAAGAACAAATGGATATAAACTGGCCACTAGGAAATTTAGATTAGAAATTAGACGAAGGTTTCTAACCATCAGAGGAGTGAAGTTTTGGAATAGCCTTCCGAGGGAAGTAGTGGGGGCAAAAGATCTATCTTGCTTTAAGATTAAACTCGATAAGTTTATGGAGGAGATGGTATGATGGGATAACATGGTTTTGGTAATTAAATATTCATGGTAAATAGGCCCAATGGCCTGTGATGGGTTTTTAGATGGGGTAAGATCCAAGTTACCCGGGAAAGAATTTTCTGTAGTATCTGGCTGATGAATCTTGCCCATATGCTCAGGGTTTAGCTGATCGCCATATTTGGGGTCGGGAAGGAATTTTCCTCCAGGGCAGATTGGAAGGCCCTGGAGGTTTTTCGCCTTCCTCTGTAGCATGGGGCACGGGTCACTTGCTGGAGGATTCTCTGCTCCTTGAGGTCTTCAAACTACAATTTGAGGACTTCAATAGCACAGATATAGGTGTGAGGTCTTTTTTAGGAGTGGTGGGTGAAATTCTGTGGCCTGCATTGTGCAGGAGGTCAGACTAGATGATCATAATGGTCCCTTCTGACCTAAATATCTATGAATCTATGAATCTATGAATGACATAAATTGAGCCATTATATGGAAAATTTCTCCATTCCTTGGATGTTGTATATGGTAACACAAACAGTGCAAAAGAATTACTGAATGAGTTTGTGTACAGCTCTCTGCCTGATTTGAAATGGCTCAAAACAAGCCTTAGCTGGACATGGAAGGATTTTACACTTTTGTTTGTTTGAGAACTAATCCGGCTCAGTTGGACTGATTAGCTAGGAAGCCAGAGCAGAATGTATGAGTGGTGGTAACTGCAGGATGGAAAAATGTCATTTGTAAAGACAATTGCTACTCTTATCCCTGAAGTCATGATCTGCATTAAGCAGATCGACAAAACTCTTGGTGTGGGGAATAATGCTAACTAGAGGAAAGTTTTCTGGCTATATTAATTTATTTAAAATAGATATCTCTTCTGGGCTAAGTTACTTTCCTCCATTAATGCTGTAACATTTTGAACACAGAGCATTATTCAGTAGAGCGCATTTTCAGACATATGTTCAGAAAATATAAGGTAAACATTAGACCTATCCTGGTTATCTCAGCTTTAGTCTTCTTATCTTGGCACGGATCTCTAATGAGAGATGGTTTAATCTTATTTTGGCAAAGTTAACCAGGATAGGTCTAATTCACTCGTAAGTACACTGATAGTTTCCAAAGTAGGTAACATACATTCTGAAGGATATCTCAGCAAAGTCTAATCTTTGACTGATATGGAAGAAAATAAGCTTTCATGTCCTTTAGGTGACACTGGCTTTGAGTGTAGATGAGACTGTTGGTTTTTTAAAAAAACCCTCGTTGCAGGGGAAAAAGAGAAGTGAGGATTCTTGGGCATCTTCGTAAATAACGCTGCTGCTCTTTCTCCTCCCACCTATGAGTATGATGAACAGGGCTTGAAAAATTTCTTTAACACCACTAGCCTGGACAGCCTACTGGCCTGGGTGAGTGAGATTACTACTGCTTCAGCCCTCAAGGCCCTACTCCAAGCCACACCTACCAATAACTTTGTCCCAGTAAATTCTTCCTTGCTAAATAGAGTCAAGGGGTTGGAATCAAACTATGGGAGACTGAGTGATGGGGATTTACAAGTCTAGTTAATGTTTCGGTACAGTTCGTCACAGGCACATATAAGAGTTTCCCTTGACAGAATCCCAGAAAGAAGCTTTTGTTTGGGATATGCGTTATAACAGCTTCCAGATGGCTTCTTTTGTTGCAGCTTCTTTTGTAAACCTTGTAGGCCACTTTTCCCCTGTTTTATTTAAACCCTAAGAGTACTTCAGCTATTCTGTATATGAAGAGGAAGCCATGCTGGATGCAGGAAGGGGAACAGTTGGAACGTTGTGGGAGACAGAATCTTAAACCAGTGTAAAATGGTATAAAAGTGAGGCGAATAAGTGAAGCTCGCTATTATCATCAAATACTGGCTTGCTGCAGTAGAGTTGATCCATCTTCAAAGGCTAGGTATCGTGGTCTGTAGGGCTATTACGGTGGAATGCTTTTCGCTGCTGATTTAGGATCCTGCTTTGCAGCTGAAGTTTTATCAAACACAGTGTTTTTCAGATTATAGAAAGCATTTGCACGTTACATGATTGAACATATAGATGTGATTCATTTGAGCCATTAGGACTTGATTAACACTGAGCATCTGAGCATACATCCAGTGCCTTCTGTCTTTCTGCTATTAATTTTACTTTAGTCCATGGACCCTTCCTCTGCCCTGCTGCAGGAATTAAATTTTGTAGCTATACGTGCTCAGGTTGAATCTGCACATACATCCTACTGCTCTCTCTCATCCTCAGCAGAGTGGGGATCCATTTGCTCATGAGTGGCTGATTCTTTCACCGTCATGAATATCACTTTCAATCTGTTTCACAATGTATGAGTAAAAACATTTATCCATATAATCCCCTTGTTTGTGTTTTCTGTAAGCGCTGTGCTGAGACCCTTGTGATGTTTCTGCTATCTTACTTGCCAGGCATGGGATAGTGTTGGGAAGTTCATAATAACTTTATGCTTGTAGATGATATCAGATATGTATAGCCTGTCTTGATTGTTAGAAACCTGTCTTGTCCTAGCATCAATGAGGGGAAAATTGTTTTACTGGGATTTGGAAGGAGGCTTTTAAATATATTTTGGATATTCTTGAAAGCAGCTGTGACTATTGATTGCAAGAAATCGGGATAGTAGCTGAATGTTTTCAGGAGTGACTAATACCTTACAAGACACAGGACAAGTCTATAATAATATGTATCCTAATTTTTTATCTGTCCTTGCAGCCTAGAGGCTTCTCCATAAGTGAAAAGAAACAGCTTGTTTTCCATTGTGAGCTAAGTTTTACAGCATGGCCTGTGCTTTTCGTGAAATATGGTACTTGAAGCCATGGGTGGTTGTATGCCAGTGTACTACTGGTGGAATTCTGCACTACTGCACATGCGCAGAATTCATCGCCCCTGCAGATTTCTTTGTTTTCCCTCAGAAAATGACTTTCTGATGGGGAAGCAAAGGGAAGCCATAAGTGTAGTCATGAGACCCTCCCCAGCAGTATGTTTTGGGTGCCTAGGGCAGCCGGTGGAGAGGTAAATCACTGTGGGGCAGGGGGCGGGACTGGGGAAGACCCGGCTGGTGGCTCCTACCTGTGCTGGGTTCAACTCCTAGTCCCGGCTGGGCAGGGGAGGATAGGACTTCCTCTTCCCCTGCACGGCATCCAGGGCCAGGTCAGACCCACCCCCAGATTTCTCCCTAGGCTGCAAGAAGCTCTGCAAATTCCCTACCCATTGCTCCTCAGCTGCAGGGGGAAGGATCACTGTACAAGGAGCTGCTCCTCCATCCGCCCAACCCCCGTGCTTCTATACCGCACGCCCATACACAGACCCTTCTGCTGAGCCTCACCCCACCCACATCCAGACCCTCCTACCAAGCACCACTCCCCCTGCACCACCCCAAGGAGCCACCCGCACCTGGATCCCCACTCTATGGTGCCTCAACTAGCGGTGCACCTGGATCCCCACCCCCCAGCATCTGGACCCCCACACTGAACCCCCCACACCCAGACCCTCCTGCCAAACTCTATTCCCCCCCACACACATCCTGCCCAGCTGAGCCCCAACCACCTTCACCTGGACCCCCCTGCAGAGTCCTATTACTGTTGCACCCAGAACCCCCCAACAAGCCCCTGTGCATCCAGATCACTGCCTGCACCCAGATTGCCCCACACAGAACCCTCTCCACCCACACCTGGATCCCCCCACACTAAGCTCCTCCACACTTGGATCCTGCCGGGCTGAACCTGCCTGCCCACATCTGGTGCACCTGACACAGAAGAGCAGGGCCCTGGGGTGTTTCTAGGGCAGGCTTGGTCCTTGCACTGTGTCAGGGTTGGATGCAGCCTCACTGCTGAGCCATGTCCTGGGTGTGGGGGGGAAGCTGCTGAGTGATCGCCTACCTCTGTGCAGCCAATGGTCTGTACTCCCCAATGCCATGGTGGAGCCTCAACATTTATTTGACAAAAAACATTTGCAGAATTTTAAAATATTATGCACAGAATTTTTTTTGGCACAGAATTTTTAATTTTTTGGCGCAGAATGCTCTCAAGAGTATTGCCAAAGCCCCTTCTACAAGTTGTCAGTTATTGACATTTCTCTCTTGCATTGGAGTAGTAAACTTTTTGAAATCCATAATGCATGATTTGGCTTTTAATAATAGAACACAAACAGACTATTAAACAGCTGGCATCTGGCTTTAAATATATAATCACAGTTAACTGAATCCTTGCTATTTTATTTAATCATTAGTAACTACATTATAAGGTCTGGAGATGATTAGTGGCAACAGTAACAACATCTGTCTTTAATATGACATTCAGAATTCGTGTCACATCTTTCATATTTGAGAAGATGTATTTTTTCTGACTTAGAGTACTTGTTGGTATAATTCCAATTACAAAGTAATGAAGTCCTGATTAGAATGTGTGAAAAATACATGTTTCATTTACGTTAGACCTTCTTCATACCATTCTGTTGCCCCCAAACCTTCCGAGTATTCTAAACAGGTGAAGGTAGAGGGAGGGTAGTTTATAACAGGGGATAGTAATGATGGCATAGGTGTAAGTGTATTATTACTCAAGCACTTTGCACAATCACTGAATTAACTTTACATTTTCAGAAGATAGTATTAGAATGTATTGTCAACTTCTTTTAACAGCAGATCATGCTGTTCATTAGTAAGGACCAAACAGATACACTTGCATTTAACATTTCTTGTCTTAAATTAGTATTTTATAACCAAGCTGCTGTATTAAAAAAAATCTCTCCTGGGGGAGTAATAATGTGGAAACTTTGCTGCTGAATAATATTGATTTTTTGCTGGAGATCTAAATTATTTGGAATTTTTAAAATATAAATATTTTAAAATATAGCATGTTAAGGCCTGACCTAATGGTTCCTTTAGATGATGTTGAAATATAGGATCATAATAAACACAGTGAGTGAGATCAGCTATTGTTGCTACTCTTGATTATCACTTCACTTCTCCTTTTTAATTTTTTTTGTATGAAGGTCATATTAATGAATTATAGTACAGACTTTAAAAATAAGGAAGTGTGAGGTACTACAAATACACTTGATATAATGTTGTGAAGTTTAATTAAATGAGCAGTGAGACTTCTCTTTCTTTATGGTGTTCTATTTCTCTTTACCAGTTAACTGGGAGACAGTGTGGAGAGCCAACACCACAAAGAAGTTTAAGGTCCACACTAACATGAACAGGAATGTTGGGCTGCTGCGAATCTTCCCAGGAATTAATGCTGCCACTGTAAGTATTTTGTTTTTAATTGTTGAAATGGTAGAGAGAGTATCCAAACTCATGGCTGCTTGGTCTAACAGAGCTGCAGTGACGCAATATCTGTTGTTATAGATGGAAAAACTGATAAGATCTTTTTGTAAAGGGAAATCATGCCTCACCAATCTACTAGAATTCTTTGAGGGGGGGCAACAAGCATGTGGAAAAGGGTGATCAAGGTCCCTCACCAAAGGCTCTTAAGCAAAGTAAGCTGTCATGGGATAAAAGGGAAGGTACTCTTGTGGATCAGTAAGTGGTTAAAAGATAGGAAACAAAGAGTAGGAATAAATGGCCAGTTTTCAGAATGGAGAGAGGTAAATAGTGGGGTCCCCGGGGATCTGTACTGGAACCAGTACTGTTCACATAATCATCAGTGATCTGGAAAAAGGGGTAAATAATGAGGTGGCAAAATTTGCAGATGATACAAAACTACTCAAGATAGTTAAGTCAAAAGCAGACTGTGAAGAGTTACAAAGGGCTGTCACAAACTGGGTGAATGGGCAAGAAAATGGCAGATGAATTTCAGTGTTGATAAATGCAAAGTAATGCTCATTGGAAAACGTAATCCAACTATACATATAAAATGAGGAGGTGTAAATTAGCTGTTATCACTCAAGAAAGAGATCTTGAAGTCTTGGATAGTTCTCCGAAAACATCCACTCAATGTGCAGCAGCAGTCAAAAAAGCTAACAATGTTGGGAATCATTAGTAAAAAAGGAATAGATAATAAGACAGAACATATCATATTGCTTCTGTATAAATCCGTGGTACGCCCACATCTTGAATACTGTGTGCGGTATTCACCCCATCTCAAAAAAAATATATTGGAATTGGAAAAGGTACAAAAAAGGACAACAAAAATGATTAGGGGTATGGAACAGTTTCCATATGAGGAGAGATTAATAAGACTGGGACTTTTCAGCTTGGAAAACATGACTAAGGGGGGATATGATAGAGGTCTATAAAGTCATGAGTGGTGTCGAGAAAGTAAATAAGAAAGTGTTATTTACTCCTTTTTCCAGAAGATGTTGTGACGGCCAAGACTATAATAGGGTTCAAAAAAGATCTAGATAAGTTCATGGAGGATAGGTCCATCTGTGGCTATTAGCCGGGATGGACAGGGATGGTGTCCTTAGCCTCTGTTTGCCAGAAGCTGGGAATGGGCAACAGGAGATGGATCACTTGATGATTACGTGTTCTGTTCATTCCCTCTGAAGCACCTGGTATTAGCCACTATCAGAAGACAGGATACTGGGTTAGATGGACCATTGGTCTGACTCAGTATGATTGTTCTTATGTTCTTAAGATTTTTAATTGTTTTGGAAACAGCCTTGAGCAATGTACCCTAAATGTGTTGATAAACATTCCTAGTAGTAATATGACTGACCAGTCCTAGCATGGAAAACTATTTAGGAAGGTTTTAAAAGTACCTTTAACCTGAATCACATGGGCTTTGGAATTGATAATGTATCCCTTCCACGTGTTTGGAAGATGTATTTGACCTCTTGACAAGCAAGTGCAAGCTAGAGTGACCAGAAGTGCCTATTTGCCATACAGTCAAGTGTATATGTATAATATACACTTTGCCAAAGGTATGCATGCATATACAATATGGGAAAATGGAGTGAGGAAATCATGCCCTTATCTACAATTCATGCTTCTTCCTGCAACTGGTTTAAGGGTTCAGGGCTCTGATCCTGTTCTATGATGTGCTAATGTGAACTCCTGCACCCCTGAGAACACCTGGAGCCCTATTGATAACAATGGGATTCCACAGAGGCCAATGCTAGGAGGTTGCTTTGCAGAATTGGGGTCTTACATGGTATGGGCTAGATTCACGAGAGGAAGTTAGGTGCCTAACTGCTATTTTAGGCACCTCCATTCAACATTTAGGTGCCACTGACATTCACAACCCCCCGTTCAGGTCCACCTAACCCTGTAGGTGCCTAAAGTCCTTAAAGCACCTAAGATCCCACCTTAAAGTTCTCTAGCTGCCTAAATGTCTGCTGACGGGCATACATAAAGCCACCTAAGTCCTGACGCCACTGAGCAGCTTTGTGCCTAACTCACCCCTGGGCCCTGGCAGGATTCACAAACTAGGCATTTCCCTGGCCTATCTTGCCCGTGGGGCCAAATCCAGTAGGTGTATAGAGAGGCCAACTAAAAGCACCTGACCAGATCAGGCCCTACACAAAATGTGGTGAAGTGGTGCCCCCCACCCTCCCTTATATACTCAATCGCCCAGTGGTTAGAGCACTCATCAAGGATGTGGGGCATGGGAGTTCAAATCCCTCCTCCTCCTGATCTTAGACCAGGGTCTTGAACCCAGGTCTTCCACATCTCAGATGAGTGCCCCAACACTTACTAGCCACGAGTCAGAGGGTATTTTGGGATAGGTCTGTCTCTCCTGTCTGAAGCTCTTTCACTTTGCATGAAATATGTAGGGCTTGTCTATACAGAAAGTTAGTGTGTGGCAAACTGAGGTGTAAATCTACAAGTGTTCTGATGTGCCGTGTGCAAACTGGCCATGTGGATCTTGGGGCTGCATACTAAAAATTCCATAGTGTATTTCGACCTACTGATGTGTCCACTAGGCAGAAGGGTGCCTAAAAGTAAGGGGTTGCAGAGTTCAGTATTGAAGCGCCTGTGTGTCTGTTTTTGAAGTTCCGCCAACCTGAGTTTTTATTTTTCTCATGGCCATTGTCAGCTTAAATTGCATCCAGTAGCTTAAGCAGAAATTCCTCAATTATACTAGTCTTTTTTTTTTTTTGGTGAATCTGAACAGATGGAAATGCAGTCAGGTGGTAGATTTGTAATAAAACTCCAACTGTATAGTTCGCCTCATAGGTGACTGTAATGTATTGCAAGTAGTTTATGTGGTCAACAAAGAAATATCTAAGTTGTCTAAAATAATTTCACTAGATGGCTACTTACATTGATGAGATACGTTAGCTGCGTAGTTACCAATTGGACCACAAAAAACTACTTCTCTCTCCCCTCGACCCTTCAATTAAATGAACTGTCTCTTGAATTTAAATTAATTCCTGCAGGCTTCATTATGATTTTGTTTTCTAATGTTTGGAAGGCATATGTACTAAACATGGTAGATTTTATCATTGTGGTTCAAATGTATCAAGTAAGAATTCTGTGAATACGTTGTTCCATTTATGAATATTTCTGTATTTACAAGTAATACATTTACGTTTATCAAATAGTGTTCTGTCATCATGCAATTGCATAGCTTATGTAAGAGAGATAAGATGGGTGAGGGTAATACCTTTTATTGGATCAATTTTTATTGGTGAAAGGGACCAGCTTTTGAGCTCACTCAGAGCTTGAAAGCTTGCATCTTTCCCCAGCAGAAGTTGATCCAAGAAAATATATTACCTTCACCCACCTTGTCTCTCTAATATCCTGGCACCGACATGGCTACACTACTGCAAAAACCTATGTAATATATTTAAGTAATAGCTTACCATCCTTTTCTCCCTAATGTCATTTTAATCAGCCCTTCCTGTAGAAAATTGCCATTATTTTAAAATATATGCCTCTGGGATTTTCATAGGAGTCTAAAGAAATTGTTTCCCAACTCCCATAGCCTTCTTTTTGAAAACCCCAGCCTTATTTTATAGAAATGATCATCACAAATGGCCAGTGTAGATGAAGGACTTTTATTTTGGGGGAGGGATAGCTCAGTGGTTTGAGCATTGGCCTGCTAAACCCAGGGTTGTGAGCTCAATCCTTGAGGGAGTCATTTAGGGATCTGGGGCAAAAATTGGGTATTAGTCCTGCTTTTGAGCAGGGGGTTGGACTAGATGATCTCCTGAGGTCCCTTCCAACCCTGATATTCTATGATTATTTGTAAGACTCTGATTCCTGCGTGAGACATAATGGCATTTTAACTAAACACTTCTTCATGCACCTCTTATTGAGGGAACTTGTTTGAAAGTATCATGTGATTATTAGTAATCATGACATCACTTTTTGACAGTGCCCTTGCCTTGGAAAGCCGTGTGTCAGAAGTGGTATGAAAATAGTTTTTCTAGTTGTGCAATTTGTATAGGCCGCACCCTTATTTATTAGTTGACAACTTCACAAGTGTAAAACATGCCCTTGTGATCGTGAGGTTTCATTTTTGCAATTCATTTCTGCGTAGGGGTTCGAAGAGAGTTCTTTTTCCCCCCTCTCTGCAATTAGTTCAGTATTCAACTACATATTTCCTCACTGGCTTGAGAAACTCTAATCAAATTAAGTGTTTACTCTGTAAATGTTTTTATATTGACTCCTGTTTTGTAGTGATTGACTTTAAAGCTTTGAATATGGTTAATATGTTTGTGCTACTGTATGGAACCTTGGTGGGGATACTGTCTATAAATGCTGTCAATCATGGTAGCAAGAAGTTTAATTCCTTTTTTTTAGCTCGTGAGTGCCATCCACTGCTTTTGAAAGATCTTTTGAAAAATATGTATGCGGGAGAAAGGGCTTGCTAATCAAATTATATAGCATTAAAGACATGGAGTTGTAATATTTTAACACCTTATTTTAAATAGGTGAAGGCATTTCTTCACGCTCCAATGGAGGGCATTGTACTTGAAACGTACGGAACTGGTAATGCACCAAATAATCGAGAAGATTTGCTAGAAGAACTAAGGAAAGCAACAGAACGAAAAGTAGTGATTCTTAATTGTACCCAGTGCTTACGCGGGAGTGTTGCTGCAGTCTATGCAACTGGACAGGTGAGGGAAATGCAGCAATTTCTGATTGCAATGTTATGTAAAAGAAAGTTTCACTGATGTGATTGGCTGTATGTTTAATGTGCTAGAAAACAAACATCTAGCTACAGGAAGATATTGTCTATAAAACAGCCATATTAGATTAGTTTTTAAATGGTTCAAGCTGATCTGCAAACAAGATTTTTAAAAAGCCCTTTATTCTAGACTGAATTCTGTAATTAGCTAGACCTGATCCCAGTTTACTGATTGATGGCTTCTGCTATGTGTGTGACACCCCAGCATCCATCTGCAAAATACTGTTGATGTCAATCCCAAAACTACTCCAGTGAGCGTGGAACTGGCTCACGGGGCAGACCAGTCAAGTAATGTCTTTTCAAGTTTGCAGTTACTTTAATAGTTACAAAATAAGGGCATTCAGTAAGGTGGCAAACTTCTGAAATATTCTAAACCTCATTGCTTACTTGACCCTCAAGACTCCCATTAGGCTATCTTCATGTGCCAATGAGTTCAGCAGTATAGTATGTACTGGGATGGCCCTCTGAATGGAGGCCAGTAGTCTGTGACTTCTGGAGATCTGAAAGCAGGTGTAGGCTAGTTTAAAGCAAATTTATATGCAGACACTGACATTCTTGGTATTCAGGGTATTCAGCATACTTTAAAAGAGTTTTCCTAACCTTATTTGCAATTCACAACCTTTTTGGTTAGTCAAAATATTGGTAGGACTAATGAGCCTCACAGACCCGACCAGTGTTCATAACCTGTGTGATAATTCTGAATTGTGGAAGGAAAGTTCATTTGTCTTGCTTAACTTTCCTCCTATTTCCTAGCCTATGCCTGCTTTCAGATCTCCATTGACTATTCAATGGCTAACCTTTTTAATAGTATGCCTTGTTTATAAATATCACTTCTTTGTACAGTTGGACTGAACTATTATTGTTTCTTATATATGGGATAGCTCAGTGGTTTGAGCATCGGCCTGCTAAACCCAGGGTTGTGAGTTCAATCCTTGAGGGGGCCATTTAGGGATCTGGGGCAAAAATTGGGGATTGGTCCTGCTTTGAGCAGGGGGTTGGACTAGATGACCTCCTGAGGTCCCTTCCAACCCTGAGATTCTATGAAATATTTTGATGCAGCTTTATTTATTTTTTGTTTCAACAACTTTTCTTAAACCTAATATATAACTGAGGAAAAAAGGAAACATAAATTGCGACATTACCCAGGGTACAATCTGGACTGTTGAACAGCTGTATCCCCTCAATTCTCCAAACAGGGTTTTACACCAGCCTTTTACACGGCTTTGCTGTGAGAGCAATCACTCCTGGTCTGCTCTCACACAGCCTCCAGCATGTAAATTACTCCGAGCTATACTATCTGAGTGCTATTGCCAGCCACTCTTGCATTACACTGTAGAGCAACACCAGCAAACTTCCAGTCCTAGACTGCCCCCAGAAATGTGCATCTTGGATTGCCCAGCCCTCTCCTGGACAATACAAACTCACATAAAGCCCGTAATTTTATTAATAGAAAATGATATGCTTAAATCCTGTTATCTCAAGTGAAGTGTCCCAAACACTTCAATCCAAGCACACCGGTTTAGATAAAACAAGTTTCTTAACTACAGAAAGATAGATTTTACATGATTACAAGTAATGAGGCATAACATTGATGTTTTGGGCTAACATCAATTGGGAATTTAGAGGGATTGCTTTGACCATCATGGAGCTCCCATACATTTTGGTTAATGCAAAAATATATGGAGAATGAAAAAAGCAATCGATAAACAACTGAATCTAAAAATGTTTAGAATGTAAAGTTTGTTCACTAAATAATCCCAAGATACCCGAAATGGCAAAATTTCATGAGAAAAAAATCTAATTTACTATATGACATTCTGCTTCAACAAAAATGTGTATGGGGTGGGGGGGAACAATTTTTTCCCTATATTTTGGCTGAAAAATTCTCCGTAAGTAGAGCACCTCTGCAAATGAGTTCTTGTGTTTGAGCCAAAGTGCTGTTTTCGTAATTTGACTCAAGTCATTAGCATTCCCCCTTCTTATTAAACCTTTATAGGGTTATTTAGTCACTTTCAGTCACTTGTTAATTCCTGGGTCCCAGCTTTTCAACGTGGTGCATGTATTATGTGGCTTCACCAACTTCCACTGATGGAGGCTATACCCTATTTATATTGGTATCTGTACAGGAGAACTTTGCCAACATGTACAGAGCCACGATGTGTTCTGGCTGAATTCTACATAATTTATTTAATGCTGGTTTTTCACTGCCGTTCCCTTTTCAGAGTAACAGCTCTGTGGAGGAAACATGTTGGCTGAGTTCTGGAAATTTACTATAATATTAATTTCTTTCAAAAAAGCTTATATTAAATTTTTTATATTTAAAAAAAAGGTAAAAAACATTTTGTCTGGCTGGTAATAATGTTACCTTCACTACATATGGCATTATCCTGTCATTTGTACATATTTTAGCTAGTCAGGTGATTTAGTGATTAAACAATCACAGTTCATCTCAAACTCTTTTAATTAACTGAATATCTGGACTCTGATCCACCTCCTCAGCACAGATTATAATTGAGGGGTCTATGTGGTGATAGGAAGTGGGGGAAATCACTTCCCCTCCTATCCAGACCATGAAAAAGCCTTAGCTGTTCTTTGGCTGAAAACACTGTGTAACTTTCCAGCACAGAAGGAAGTTTTAAATGGTACATAAAGATCTTAAGGAAACCTCATTTGTCTTCACTCCATGGTTGGTATGCTCTGTAAATGTACATACTGAAGGTAGGTCAATTTGGTTTTGCTTTTGCATTGGTTCAATCATTAGTTAATTGCTGAATTGTATAGGGAAAGCAATCTTTCTGTAGCAAGCGCTATTTGGTTTTTGCCAGAACTGTAATTATTCAGTCTAGTCTCATATCCTAAATCATACACAGGTAATGCAGCTTAGAATGGTCTGACAACACCCGCATTGGTAGCACACTGCAGTACTGAAATACATCCAGGGAAATACCACATAATAAATTGGTCAATATGTTTGTGGGAAAACAACATATTTGGCAAATTTAAAAACACCACTGATTTTAAAAATTAGTAACTGCAGCTTTATAATAAGGGCTAATCTAACAACTGTTTACGTAGTTAATACACACCCATAACCTCTTCCTTTTAGGATAAAGAATTGGTCATTCTGGGTCTTTAGTAATCCCTTGTGCATCAATACTGTATAGAAGTGTTTCTGAATACTACACTAATTAAGTTAAAGTTTCTTTTCATTCACAGACCCTCACTGCTGTAGGAGTAATTCCAGGGGGTGATATGACACCGGAAGCAGCCCTAGCTAAACTCTCATACACATTGAGCAAAAGCCATCTTAGCTGGGAGGAGAAGAAGGAGGTAAATATTTCACTGTTAGTTTAGTAGACTTTTAATAGTGGTTGGTTTTTTAAATCAAATTTTTTAATGTTTACTGCACTGACTTCTGTCTAGTAAAATTATTTGACTTTTTATGTTAATTTTTGAGTATTTGCTTCCACTGTCTAATGTGAAGGCATCACACCCTCTTACTTTATGCAAAATAATGTTGTTATAGAACTATGAAAATAGGTAGATTTGAGGGGGGAAGAAAATCCTCAGACCTCTACATAGAGGTCAGTTGAAAACCAACACCGATATTTAAAACTTCTGCTTTTAAATTCAGCAGTGGATCTGTCCTGCAGCTTCAGCACAGACTCCAAATAAATAATGTACAAACTGAAACTGAGAATGGAGGTGAAATCCGGGCTCCATTGAAGTCAATGGAAATTTTGTCCCTGATTTCAGTGGAGCCTAGATTTCACCCAGGGTTTATATTTGAGTCTTCATGTAGTAACTGGTGCATCTTATTATGCTTGTCACTTTATTTGAAGTCTGTGAGTCTTGAGTGTCAATGTTAGATGTAATTTTGTTAAGATGAAAAGATTTGTATTGAGTATGTTCTTTAAGCACAGACCATTTCTCCGCGTCCCTGACTCTCAAGTGTTTATTAATTGACTATATATTTATAATTACTAGTTAATGACAGATTCTTTTTGGTTAATTAATGTCTTAGGTGTTGGGAAATAGAGAGAGTTAATATAACATATACAAATATATAGCCCTGTGTTAAACATTCTCTTTTCGGTGGTGGAATGCTAGCAACCGTATACACTAAAACTTTTGTTTTTATATGCAGCAAAGTCATAGTCCTGATGGAGTAAAGTTGTTATCCTGATTTTTTGGATGATATCAACATGAGTCATTCTCTAGATTTAACCTATCAAACTAATGATTTTCCACTCCATTGGATGTGCTAGGTAAAACAAAACCTGATCAGTTGTGGAAAAAAATCTATTTCAAAATCAATACCTTCAAATAATGTCTGTAAAATAAGGTATTCTATAGGATTTTCATCTATGTGCATGGGGATGGAGGGTGGTGGCGTTTCCTTTCCTTCCAGCTTTAAATTTAAATAGTCTCCTTGTAAACTTTGTAAGAGATTTACTAGCTGTCTGAATATGAAATTTTAATATTTTTAGAACGGTCAGCTGTGTCTTTTTCTTACCACTATCTAATTTAATAGTTTTTTATTTTAAACATATTCTGTGTGTGTAACTTAACAAAACTTTTTCCTGGAAAGGAGGGGGTCTCCTTGCTGTGCGAGGAGCGACTGTGCACAACATACTTCATGCAGGAACACATTCAACAAAAGGTGTAGTAGAGAATATGGCTTATCGGTATCGCACCGCCCAAGAAGCAGTGGTAGACCATATGTGACCCCACAGCAATGAATGCATAATTTCTACTTTGCCTTTTTAAAAAATGTATTTTTTTAATGAAAGCTCTTCAGTGGTGTCTTTTAGCAGGCTGACCAATCTGAATTATGTCAGCCTGCCAAATCTGAAAATTTCTATGCACCATACATAACTTCCACTGATGTGCATGTGATGGGACTCTTCCAGCAGACAGTTACAATATTGTAAGTGTTTAGGGGTGGTTTTTTTTATAAAGGGCATGCCTAGACACAGGTAAATCTGGGGCACTCTTTCTTCCCACATCACACCTTGCTTTCTTGCAAACTTGCACAGTCCTGCTTCTTAAAATTCTAATTGAGACAACTTACTGCCTAATAGTTGTGGAAGCACCTTGACGAGAGAAAGCCAGCATATAAAATCATCAAAGTTGGAGAAACCAGTGGATTTGTTAATGTTCACGATGTTCAGATTTGTTCCCTCTTTCCTCAAGCTTTTATGGAACCTTATTTCTAGGTTTAGGAGTGTCTCTATGTAGGAATGCTGGAACAATTTGTATAGTGGGGGTGCTAAGAGCCGTTGAACCATTCTGTAAACCCTGTCTATAATGGTATCCACTTCAAGCCAGAGAGTGCAGCAGCACCCCTAGTTCCAGCACCTAGGTCTCTGTTCTTCTCCAGTCTTGTTTCAGAGGCTGCTTCTGAGCAGGGAGTTTCTCATTGCTGCTTGATCCTGCAAATACTAAATACATGTTTAATGTTGAAACACTGAAATCAGTGGGGCTATGCGCATGCTTAAAGTTAAGCATGTGTCTAAGGGTTTACAGAATCAGGGCCAAAGGTCCTGGTTCAAAGCCTATTAAAATTGGTATGAATCTTTCCATTGATGAACCTTTCCATTGATTGGGCTTTTGATTAAGCGGTAAGTGTGCAGTCAGTGCAGGGCATACTAGTTAAACATTGCCTTGCTTCGTTACTCCAAAACACTGGACAAAGGCAGGATCTCAGAAGGCCCAGTGCTTTTCCTAAAGTCACCACTGGTCTCCTAGTTTTATTTTCTCATTCGGTCTTTTAACTTACTGTTCGTTTAAATAGGATGCTACTTACCATGCTGGGAAATCTTGACTACTTAAACCAAACTGTTCTCACACACACCCCCACCCCAAACATCTTGCTTCGCCTTCTGGATTTTCCAGTATGTTCTGACGTTTCTCTATCTTTTGGGTTATAAACTCTTTGGAATGATCACTGTTTTTACCTTTGTGTCTTCTCCAGTGCCACTTATACTGTGCTAAGCAAATAAATAATAGGCTATAGAAAATATTAAGCAATGTCAACTGTGTTCTTATTCTATGGGGCAAAACTAATTTTTACAGTAAATTGCACTCATTTGCATTTTCTGTAACTTTCTAGCTTAGGCTAGTAAAAATTAACATCATCAATCCTTTTTTCTCTTGCTTTTTACAATGATTTGATTGTTTGCTCATTTTTCAGATGCTGAGTGAGAATCTGAGAGGAGAAATGACTGTAGTACCCACGGGAGCCAAGATCTCTCTTACAGATAGCAAGTTTATTCAAGTTATTGCCAAATCTCTAAGTGTCAGCTGCAAGGAGGTACCTACTTTAAATATTTAAAGTCAACTCATGTACAGCAGAAAATTAACTTAAACAAGTATATCTTAAAGGTGAAATACAGTGCAACGTTGAAAATGAAACACAAATTTTCTTGCTAAGTGTCCCAGCTAACCAGGCCATGGGGGGGCATTTGGTACAACAATAAGTTAAACCTTGAATTTCTTTTCTATGTCTGTAAAATTCTCTTGATTACTCCTTGGTTCACTGATGATCTAGGCTATCACAAATACTACCCAGGTCATTGTCATGCATGGTACTTATGGTGTGAAAGAAAATACTAAATTATTTTGAATTTTCTACATATTTTGACAGTATGGAACAATTCAAGCACAGAGGAAAAATACTGTAATTATAAACAAAATTATAAATGACTAGTACAATGGGAGGCATTCTGTGAGTAGCTATTAATGCGGAGTCAATATTGGTCACCGTTGATTGCACAACAAATGTTCTATGGAGAACATTGCAAGACATAATTATTATGGTCTTCTCTTGGCTTGTTTTCAGGGAAGGTTTAATTTAATTTAATACCTACTCTACAGTGCATGGGGATAGGAGAGAAGGAAAAAGGGTGTGGGACTGGGGTCACATAGAGTGAGTTAAGCATAAAAGAAGTTGAAGACTAGGTTTAGAAGGTTACAAGCTCTCCTGCTCATTGAACTCATGGAATTGGCAAAAAGAACAGGAGGACTTGTGGCACCTTAGAGACTAAAAAATTTATTAGAGCATAAGCTTTCGTGGGCTACGAGAGTTTTAAAACAAACAAAAATAACCCCCCACTTATAGCAGGGACAGTGTGTTCCAGATTTTCTGGGGTCATTCTATTAGCGTCAGCGGAACTGGTTGCTGCTGTTCTTTGAATTTTAGGTCACTAAGCTCTTTATCATGCTTTATGAGATAAGATCTCGCTAATGACCCATTGAGGAGGCTTGGAATGACCCCAAATAAGACGCCAGGGCTTGGGTAAATACAGTTTTTGTACTGCTTTAACTTTATCATTTAGAAACTGTATAGTTAAATCAGTACAAACCTCTAATGTGGACACAATTATACCAGTATAAAGGTGCCTTATAGTGCTATAGCTTATAACTCTGAATGCTAGGGGTTTGTACAAACTTAACTATTTTGATTAAAAAAAAAACACACCACTACTCAAAATAATTAATTTGGAACAAAAACTGCGCATAGATCAAATCTAAGGAAGGGTACAAAGTAAAGCTATTGGACTCTTTGGCTCTTTCCTCTTTACGAAGTTGGTGTCTCCTAATAAAGTGTCTCTTGATAGTCCTATCAGAGATGAGTCAGAACCTTATTGACCACACTCATTTTAACATATGGCTTAGAGTGAAGTAGGAATGGTATGAAACTAGCAGGGGTGAGGTACATATTGAAAATATTTCTCTCTCTCTCTCTCTCTCTCTCTCTCTCTCTCTCTCTCATGTTTAGGTAGTATACAGGAAGATCAAAAGTATCTTCATGCTGCATTTTTTTGTTGGCTTTTGTGAATCATAGATTCAACTTGTGCTCTCAGAGGCTGAGATCAGAGAGAAATTTTGATAGAAAAGTATTAGCCCTGTGCTGTACCTCTGGGAGATGCTGCATTTTGCTCCTATTTTGATTTTAGGACTGGGAGCTGAGACAGCATCCTTATTAATCTGCAGGTCAAATGAGTGAATCTGCAGACATTGGGAAATAGCTTGCTGGTTCTGTTTGACCTGGATAACAGCTGGTAGGCTGATAAATGCTTTGTTGTGGAACAGCTACACCATTTCTAATCTCACGCACCTCAGGTCAATAAATACATCTTTGGTGCAGTTGGACTGGATCAACACAGAGGTCTGTAAGGGGAGAATACATATATTACTTGCTTTTGGTAAACCCTGACCCAGCTGGTCAGACAAGGAGCTTAAGGACCCAAATGCCTGGTCCACCAGGGCTAAATGCAGCCTCAGGACTTGAAGCAGAAAGTTGACCATGTTAACTCAGTGCATGTGGGTGAAGGTATCTACCTGTAAGCCATGCCACTGAGCACAGTAGTACAATAATAGGTTAAATTTGGGAAAGGAGAGCCCTAAGAGACAACAGTGTGTTCCAGTACATATAAGGGTCTAGCATAATGTGTGTTAATGTTGAAGGCCTTGGTGGCTGCCTACCGAGTGTTGAGTGCACCAGAAGTTTCTTGATGCTCAATCCTTGTTACGAGTAGAGTTGGGCAAAGTTTTTTACAACACATTGTGTTTTTTGCTGAAAACTACATTTCGGGGGGCCTGAAACAATTTGCCAAATTCAGGTCAAATTTAATGAATACTTCCGGTTGGAAAAAAAAGCTTTTTAATTTCAAATTTGGCCAATAAGAAAGGTGAAGAACAGCCAAATCAAAACAAAAAACTAAAGGGGGAAAAAAAGAACAAAAAGCAAAATTTGTTTTGAGTCGACCAAAATGTTTCGGTTGATACAAAACGATTTTTTATTTTTTTTATTAGACGAAAAAATGTTTTAGTGAATTGAACCAGATTTTTTATCTGATTTTTTTTTCTGGTTTGGCCCGAAAAATTCATTATTTGCACAGCTCAAATAGTGACTTATTGCTTAGTAACATAGATCTAATTTTTGGAGTTTATGCAGCATATTCTTCCACTATGAAAAGCATTTCCAAGAAGAATGATTATTAAAAAAACAAAAAAAAAGCCAGAGCAAAAGCAAGTGTTGCTGCCCTAGGTTCAAAACATGAGCAGAAACTTCTCAACATAGTATATATTAGCAAATGGTGTTCTATGTATACTTTAAAATGGAGTTCAGTATTGTTCTCATAGAATGTTCATTGGTTTAAAATCTCAAAAATGACCAGTGATTCTGGGATTGTTTCTATGTTTAGGTGCACCGTTTGAGACACCTTATAGGGGTCTTACTTTCAAAGGGTATGTCTACACTACGAAATTAGGTCGAATTTATAGAAATCGTTTTTATATATTCGAGTGTGTGTGTCCCCACAGAAAATGCTCTAAGTGCATTAAGTGCATTAACTCGGCGGAGTGCTTTCACAGTTGCGAGGCAAGCATCGACTTCCGGAGCGTTGCACTGCGGGTAGCTATCCCACAGTTCCCGCAGTCTCTGCTGCCCATTGGAATTCTGGGTTGAGATCCCAATGCCTGATGGGGCTAAAACATGGTCGCAGGTGGTTCTGGGTACATATCGTCAGGCCCCCGTTCCCTCCCTCCCTCCATCAAAGCAGCAGCAGACGACAATCGTTTCGCGCCTTTTTAATTGAGTTACCTGTGCAGACGCCATACCACGGCAAGCATGGAGGCCGCTCAAGTAACTGTCACTGTATGTCTCCTGGGTGCTGGCAGACGTGGTACTGCATTGCTAAACAGCAGCAGCAACCCCTTGCCTTGTGGCAGCAGACGGTACAATAGGACTGGTAGCCGTCATCGTCATGACCGAGGTACTCTTGGCCATGTTGGCCAGGAGCACCTGGGCAGACATGGGTGCAGGGACTACATTAGAAGTGACTTGACCAGGTCATTCTCTTTAGTCCTGCAGTCAGTCCCATTGAACCATCTTATGGTGAGCAGGCAGGCGATACGGATTGCTAGCAGTCCTATTGTACCATCTTCTGCTGGGCAGGCAAGAGATGAGGATGGCTAGCAGGCCTATTGTACCATCTTCTGCCGAGCAGCCATGAGATGTGGATGGCTTGCTGTCTTTCTGCACCATCTGCTGCCAGCCAAAGATGTAAAAGATAGATGGAGTGGATCAAAACAAGAAATAGATCAGATTTGTAAGCCAACCCTGTAAGCCATGTCATCAGTCGCCCCTCCCTCCGTCAGAGCAACAGCAGACAATCGTTCCGCGCCTTTTTTCTGTGCGGACGCCATACCAAGGCAAGCATGGAGGCCGCTCAGCCCACTTTGGCAATTAGGAGCACATTAAACACCACACGCATTATCCAGCAGTATATGCATCACCAGAACCTGGCAGAGCGATACCGGGCGAGGAGGCGACGTCAGCGCAGTCACGTGAGTGATCAGGACATGGACACAGATTTCTCTGAAAGCATGGGCCCTGCCAATGCATGCATCATGGTGCTAATGGGGCAGGTTCATGCGGTGGAACGCCGATTCTGGGCTCGGGAAACAAGCACAGACCTGTGGGACCGCATAGTGTTGCAGGTCTGGGACGATTCCCAGTGGCTGCGAAACTTTCGCATACGTAAGCGCACTTTTATGGAACTTTGTGAGTTGCTTTCCCCTGCCCTGAAGCGCATGAATACCAAGATGAGAGCAGCCCTCACAGTTGAGAAGCGAGTGGCGATAGCCCTGTGGAAGCTTGCAACGCCAGACAGCTACCAGTCAGTTGGGAATCAATTTGGAGTGGGCAAATCTACTGTTGGGGCTGCTGTGATGCAAGTAGCCCACGCAATCAAAGATCTGCTGATATCAAGGGTAGTGACCCTGGGAAATGTGCAGGTCATAGTGGATGGCTTTGCTGCAATGGGATTCCCTAACTGTGGTGGGGCCATAGACGGAACCCATATCCCTATCTTGGCACCAGAGCACCAAGCCGGCAAGTACATAAACCGCAAGGGGTACTTTTCAGTAGTGCTGCAAGCTCTGGTGGATCACAAGGGACGTTTCACCAACATCAATGTGGGATGGCCGGGAAAGGTACATGACGCTCGCATCTTCAGGAACTCTGGTCTGTTTCAAAAGCTGCAGGAAGGGACTTTATTCCCAGACCAGAAAATAACTGTTGGGGATGTTGAAATGCCTGTAGTTATCCTTGGGGACCCAGCCTACCCCTTACTGCCATGGCTCATGAAGCCGTACATAGGCAGCCTGGACAGTAGTCAGGAGCTGTTCAACTACAGGCTGAGCAAGTGCAGAATGGTGGTAGAATGTGCATTTGGACGTTTAAAGGCGCGCTGGTGCAGTTTGCTGACTCGCTTAAACCTCAGCGAAACCAATATTCCCACTGTTATTACTGCTTGCTGTGCGCTCCACAATATCTGTGAGAGTAAGGGGGAGACGTTTATGGCAGGGTGGGAGGTTGAGGCAAATCGCCTGGCTGCTGGTTACGTGCAGCCAGACACCAGGGTGGTTAGAAGAGCACAGGAGGGCGCGGTATGCATGAGAGAAGCTTTGAAAACCAGTTTCATGACTGGCCAGGCTATGGTGTAAAAGTTCTGTTTGTTTCTCCTTGATGAAACCCCCCGCCCCTTGGTTCACTCTACTTCCCTGTAAGCTAACCACCCTCCCCTCCTCCCTTCGATCACCGCTTGCAGAGGCAATAAAGTCATTGTTGCTTCACATTCATGCATTCTTTATTCATTCGTCACACAAATAGGGGGATGACTACCAAGGTAGCCCAGGAGGGGTGGTGGAGTAGGGAAGGAAAATGCCACCCAGCACTTTAAAAGTTTACAACTTTAAAATTTATTGAATGCCAGCCTTCTGTTCTTTGGGCAATCCTCTATGGTGGAGTGGCTGGTTGGCCGGAGGCCCCCCCACCGCGTTCTTGGGCGTCTGGGTGAGGAGGCTATGGAACTTGGGGAGGAGGGTGGTTGGTTATACAGGGACTGTAGCAGCAGTCTGTGCTCCAGCTGCCTTTGCTGTAGCTCAACCATACACTGGAGCATATTGGTTTGATCCTCCAGCAGCCTCAGCATTGAATCCTGCTTCCTCTCATCACGCTGCTGCCACTTTTCAGCTTCAGCCCGCCACCTCTCCTCCCGGTCATTTTGTGCTTTCCTGCACTCTGACATTATTTGCCTCCACACATTCGTCTGTGCTCTGTCAGTGTGGGAGGACAGCATGAGCTCAGAGAACATTTCATCATGAGTGCGTTTTTTTTTTGTTTCTAATCTTCACTAGCCTCTGGGAATGTGATCATTGAAACACATGCAGGTGGTGGAGAAAAAAAAAGCGATAGTGGTATTTAAAAAGACACATTTTATAAAACAATGGCTACACTCTTTCATGGTAAACCTTGCTGTTAACATTACATACATAGCACATGTGCTTTCGTTACAAGGTCGCATTTTGCCCTCCCCCACCGTGTGGCTACCTCCTCAACCCTCCCCTCTCCCCTTGGCTAACAGCGGGGAACATTTCTGTTCAGTCACAGGCAAACAGCCCAGCAGGAACGGGCACCTCTGAGTGTCCCCTGAAGAAAAGCACCCTATTTCAACCAGGTGACCATGAATGATATCTCACTCTCCTGAGGATAACACAGAGAGATAAAGAACGGATGTTGTTTGAACGCCAGCAAACATACACTGCAATGCTTTGTTGTACAATGATTCCCGAGTACGTGCTACTGGCCTGGAGTGGTAAAGTGTCCTACCATGAAGGACGCAATAAGGCTGCCCTCCCCAGAAACCTTTTGCAAAGGCTTTGGGAGTACATCCAGGAGAGCCGCGAATGCCAGGGCAAATTAATCCTTTCACATGCTTGCTTTTAAACCATGTATAGTATTTTAAAAGATACACTCACCGGAGGTCCCTTCTCTGCCTGCCGAGTCCAGGAGGCAGCCTTGGGTGGGTTCAGGGGGTACTGGCTCCAGGTCCAGGGTTAGAAACAGTTCCTGGCTGTCGGGAAAACCGGTTTCTCCGCTTGCTTGCTGTGAGCTATCTACAACCTCCTCCTCATCATCATCTTCTTCGTCCCCAAAACCTGCTTCCGTATTGCCTCCATCTCCATTGAAGGAGTCAAACAACACGGCTGGGGTATTGGTGGCTGAACCCCCTAAAATGGCATGCAGCTCATCATAGAAGCGGCATGTTTGGGGCTCTGACCCGGAGCGGCTGTTCGCCTCTCTGGTTTTCTGGCAGGCTTGCCTCAGCTCCTTAAGTTTCACGCGGCACTGCTTCGGGTCCCTGTTATGGCCTCTGTCCTTCATGCCCTGGGAGATTTTGACAAAGGTTTTGGCATTTCGAAAACTGGAACGGAGTTCTGATAGCATGGATTCCTCTCCCCATACAGCGATCTGATCCCGTATCTCCCATTTAGTCCATGCTGGAGCTCTTTTAGCGATTCTGGGACTCCATCATGGTCACCTCTGCTGATGAGCTCTGCATGGTCACCTGCAGCTTGCCATGCTAGCCAAACAGGAAATGAGATTCAGAAGTTCGCAGTTCTTTTCCTGTCTACCTGGCCAGCGCATCTGAGTTGATAGTGCTGTCCAGAGCGGTCACAATGGAGCACTCTGGGATAGCTCCTGGAGGCGAATACCGCCGAATTGTGTCCACAGTACCCCAAATTCGAGCCGGCAAGGCCGATTTAAGCGCTAATCTACTTGTCAGGGTTGGAGTAAGGAAATCGATTTTAAGAGCCCTTTAAGTCTAAAAAAAGGGCTTCATCATGTGGACGGGTGCAGGTTTACATCGATTTAACGCTGCTAAATTCGACCTAAAGTCCTAGTGTAGACCAGGGCAAAGCCTGGGTGATCTTTTGAAACTCAGACCCCTTTTTAAATTGTCTCAGGTTTGGTTCCCAAAAATGGAGACACCCATAGTTGTTAGTCCCTTTTGAAAATGAAGGCCTTGATCTCTTTAATCAGCCTGAGTTTTCTATGAGCCTTATGATGGTGGATCCGTGGTATGTCCATCATATTTATATATTTTACCCTTCAGTCTGACCAGCTACCACAAAAAGACAAAATATTGTAAATTTCTATGTGAATCAATCAGAACAGGCCTCAAAATTTAAGAATCTTTAACAAATGTGGTTCAAAAAGGTCACACCTTATCGATATTAGGATGTGCCATATTTTGCAGGATCCTACTTAGCTATGGGGCTTGTAAATACTGAAAAAGGTTGTTTAAACAAAGGTTGTTTAGTAAATAGCTGTTAGAATCAGCACAGTCAGATGAGAACTCAGAAGTGTCCTAACTCCATATTGACTTTAGGAAACTGATATCTGTAGTTAGTAAGGAAGTGGTAAGTTTGATAATAATACAATTTTCAGGCATTTAATTTATTATTATTGATCACTTCTTTATTATTTTGGTTTTTATTTGAAGTGGGAGATAGTTTGATAATTAATTTTAAAACATTAAAGATGGCTGCCTTGGGGCTTTTTCATTTCCATTTGAACTAGAAGAACCGGTGTTCATTGTTCAGGAAAAAAGACTTTTAAAAATATGTTATTCCAGTTGCATATTGTTTATTGGCCAAATCTGGGACCAAAAATTTTCCAAAAAACTAATATTAGTTTGAGATGAGCACATCTTGATAATATGAGGGAGTTTTGCTATGTAGAATTCACGTAAAGACAGGGATGTCATTTGAGGGATCTGAAAAAACTAATTAGCATGTGGGTCTGAAATAGCATAGTTTAGAAATCCTCTTTATTTAATTCTAGTATAACTAGGAAATGAGAGAGGTCCAAGTAACTATGGAAACAGGTTTCAGAGTGGTAGCCGTGTTAAAGTATACATGTAACTTCTTTTCCCTCAAAGAATATGAACAAGATAGTTTTTACTAACTGGTATCCTCAATTATTATATTTGTATTATTAGATCTACAAGTAAACGTGGGTGCAATATTGTTCTTCTGATGTAGGTGTCAGTAGTTCTAAGGACACAAATAGTAAATAAAAAGATATGTATGATACTAAAACTTTTAAATTTTATTTTGTGTTTCTCAGGAGCTAGAAGCCATTAGAGATGCATTAATTCCTTCTTTGGCCTGTGCTGCAGCTAAAACAGGTGACATAGATGCACTAAAAGCCATAGGAGAAATGGTAAAAAAAATTAAACTCTTTACAAATCTTTTATTTATAGCTTAATACAAAATGCATTTGTAAGAGACTGGAAGCAAGCAATATGTCTGTATAATAGAGTATGATAGTAACACTACAATCAAGGTGAGATGACAAGCATTTATTAATAGGTACTTCAGTCTAGTCTTTTCAAAAATGCTTTATTTCATGTGACATCTTTCAGGCTTGTTCTCAGCCTGTCACTTGTGACTTTGTGAACTAAGATAAATATGCAAATGCATTCTACCTTCCCCTTAACTATTCATTTCCATACTTTTAAATGCTTAGGGTTCTTTTTAACTGCAACTTTCCTTTTATATCCATAGTACCCACCTTTATGTAGAGTTTAAACATGGTTTTGTCAATTTCCTTTTCTTAAAACAACAAAACAAAATACTGGGCTAAAGCAGAATTTAGCTCCCCATTTCCCCAGTAGTCCACTCTCTCCCTGCAATGTGGAGCTTAGGAGCTCTACCACATTGCTGGCATTTCCTATCTTGTTCTGGCCTGTTCACATTTTGAGCTCTCCAGATAACACCACCCCACAGAGTTCTAAGCTCCTACTGCCATTCCTGGACCACTCTGATTCCCCAGTTTCCTGGCTCACGCTGCCATACAGCACTTAGGACTGATCCTAAAAAAAAAATTAGTTTCCCTATGCAGAGTTAATAAAACCTGAAATTCAACCCTAACTGTGCGCTGGCTGCTAAGTGATTCTGTGTTCACGGTAATTTGTAACTGACCATACAGCAAGCAGCTTAATCTGTTTTCTTTGTACTTTGCAGAAAAATTAATTGCACTATTAAACAATAATAGAATATCATTTATTTAAATATTTTGGATGTTTTCTACACTTTCAAATATACTGATTTCAATTACAACACAGAATGCAAAGTGTACAGTGCTCACTTTATATTTATTTTTGATTACAAGTATTTGCACTGTATAAAAACAAAAGAAATAGTATTTTTCAGTTCACCTAATACAGGTACTGTAATGCAATCTCTTTATTATGAAAGTTGAACCTACAAATGTAGAATTATGTACAAAAAAAACTGCATTCAAAAATAAAACAATGTAAAATTTAAGAGCCTGCAAGTCCACTCAGTCCTACTTCTTGTTCAGCCAATTGCTCAGACAAACAAGTTTGTTTACATTTGCAGAAGATAATGCTGCCTGCTTCTTGTTTACAATGTCACCTGAAAATGAGAACAGGCGTTCTCATGGCACTGTTGCAGCCGGCATCGCAAGATATTTACGTGCCAGATGCACTAAAAATTCATATGTCCCTTCATGTTTCGGCCACCATTCCAGAGGACATGCATCCATGCTGATGATGGGTTCTGCTCGATAAGAATCCACAGCAGTGTGGACCGACATATGTTCATTTTCATTATCTGAGTTAGATGCCACTAGCAGAAGGCTGATTTTCTTTTTTGGTGGTTTGGGTTCTGTAGTTTCTGCATCGGACTGTTGTTCTTTTAAGACTTCTGAAAGCATGCTCTACACCTCGTCCCTCTCAGGTTTTGGAAGGCACTTCAGATTCTTAAACTTTGGGTCAAGTGCTGTAGCTATCTTTAGAAATCTCACATTGGTACCTTCTTTGTGTTTTGTCAGATCTGCAGTGAAGGTGTTCTTAAAATGAACAACATGTTCTGGGTCATCATTCGAGACTGGTATAACATGAAATATGTGGCAGAATGCAGGTAAAATAGAACAGGGGACATACAATTCTCCCCCAAGGAGTTCAGTCACAAATTTAATTAATGCATTACTTTTTTAACGAGTGTCATCAGCATGGAAGCATATCCTCTGGAAAGGTGTCCAAAGCATGAAGGGGCCCACAAATGTTTAGCATATCTGGCACGTAAATACCTTGCAATGCCGGCTACAAAAGTGCCATGCAAATGCCTGTTCTCAGTTTCTGGTGACATCGTAAATAAGAAGTGGGCAGCATTATCTCCCACTTGTTTGTCTTAGTGATTGGCTGAAGAAGAAATAGGACTGAGTGGACTTGTAGGCTCTGAAGTTTTACATCGTTTTGTTTTTGACTGCAGTTATGTAACAAAAAAAAATCTACATTTGTAAGTTGCACTTTCACGACAAAGAGATTGCACTACAGTACTTGTATGAGGTGAATTGAAGAAGACTATTTCTTTTGTTTATCATTTTTACAGTGCAAATATTTGTAATAAACAATATGCACTTTGATTTTAATTACAACATAGAATACTATATGAAAATGCTGAAAAACATCCAAAATCTTTAATACATTTCAATTGTTATTCTATTGTTGAACAGTGCGATTAAAATTGTGATTAACCGCGATTAATTTTTTTTGAGTTAATTGCATGAGTTAACTGCGATTAATTAGCAGCCCTAGCAATAATTCTTCCTTGCTGTTTTTAAATATGCAAGCTCTTTCTGGTTGTATTTAACATATGAATGCATATTTATGTGTGTGTCTGTATGAGCGGTGCACATTCTTAGATTTGAATATTCATTCTTTATGATGTGTAGTCAGGCATCTGGTAGGTATGGTCAGGCATCATGGTAGGTGTAGTTTGGCATCTGGACCTGTACTTTTCCATCCACAGGCTGTTCAAAGTATTGGAACTGGAGAATTCACCAAAGAATTTCTTAATGTGGTAGGGTATCTTTAGCCACTTGTGAAGGTTCCAGAGCAGGAGGAGGTGCCAAGGATGATCTTGATATACAAAACTACTGTTTGGTTTCAGAGTAGCAGCCATGTTAGTCTGTATCCACAAAAAGAAAAGGAGTACTTGTGGCACCTTAGAGACTAACAAATTTATTTGAGCATAAGCTTTCGTGAGCTACAGCTCACTTCATCAGATGCATGCAGTGGAAAATATTGTGGGGAGATTTATATACATAGAGCACATGAAACAATGGGTGTTACCATACACACTGTAACGAGAGTGATCAGGTAAGGTGAGCTATTACCAGCGGGGGGGGGGGGGGGGAGGGGACCTTTTGTAGTGATAATCAAGGTGGGCCATTTCCAGCAGTTGACAAGAACATCTGAGGAACAGTGGCGGGGAGGGGGGAATAAACATAGGGAAATAGTTTTACTTTGTGTAATGACCCATCCATTCCCAGTCTTTATTCAAGCCTAATTTAATTGTATCCAGTTTGCAAATTAATTCCAATTCAGCAGTGTCTTGTTGGAGTCTGGTTTTGAAGTTTTTTTGTTGAAGAATTGCAACTTTTAGGTCTGTAATCGAGTGACCGAAGAGATTGAAGTGTTCTCCGACTGGTTTTTGAATGTTTCATTATATCCATAGGTCTATGAATCTCAAAGTAGATACGTCTACCAGTGACTACTGGACACCATTATGAACTTGACTAACTAACTAGTTTCACATAAGCTTTTGAGAAACTGTCTCATGTTTAATGATTTTTGGTCATTGGATTCAAACTGTAATATTGGAGTACGTATCATTATGTGATTTGAGACCCTATACCAACCAGCCTCAAGTGTACTATCATTAGCAGTTGTTGTGTATATGTTGCAGGGTGGAAACTTGAGCTGTGAAGATTATGATGGTCGAACTCCACTTCATATTGCATCAAGTGAAGGAAATTTACAACTAGTTGAGTATTTACTGAAGTATGGAGCAACTGTTTATGCTAAAGACATGTTTGGTGCTACCCCACTGAAGTATGCAGTCAAATTCAGGTATTAAAAAAATACATTTTATACAAAGATCTATGAGAGAGCTAACCCATCTCATTTCAAATTTATGTCACTTTCAATTAGTGGGTTTTGTCAGCAATCTGCAATAGTGAAAAGCGGTGATCAATTCTTTGACAGCAAATTCTGTAGTTTTAAAGGATGTGTAAATGGTTTGGATATTTAGGACATTGTAGCTGAAGAAAACAGCCTTGCTGATGCCAAATCCCAGAGCTAAGTAAATCAAGATTGTTTTTTTATCCCTGCCCCCTACTCCAACACTCCATTATTTGTGGTGAGATTTCTTTATAAAAGAAAAATTTGACTTATTGTTAATTTTATTTTTGCAGAAGGGAGAGTTCAGGAACTAGAGCAATAGGGAAGAGGGGGCTGTCTCTTTGTACCTTCCTTTCCTCGTCAGGAACAGAGGGTTTTAAAATAGAACAAGCTACTCCAGTAGGCTGAAGGGTTTTGTACCCATCCTTTGTTTCTGGGTCACCATTTCTCTGATTTCTCTCCCACAAACTCCACACATTTATCAGCAGAGGCATGCACAATAAGCATGTGCTGGCTGCCTCCCACAGTGATTCTCTCTCCGTGTTGGCAATGACACCAATAATCCTTGAAGTTGGTCTCCTAGGTGGTGGTGGTCTGTGGGCCAGTCATTCTGCTGGTCTTTATCCTATTGTGTAGGTTCATAGTGCCACGGTTTATCAGAATGTAAAAAGATGTCAATTACTGTAGCTGAAATTAAGGCTTGTAGTTTGGAGATTTACATCCTTATTTGTCCTTCCACCCGTTTGAAGCTACAGATTGACTCTGTCTCTCACTTGCCTATGCTTTCCCTGTTTATTCACCCTATCCTTTAGGCCCTTATTATGTGTTTACAGTTTGTGAACACCATTTGTCTGTATTTTTGAGGGACAGTGCCCATTTTATATTTAACAAAATATTTATCCTTTTTCACTCTGTGCCTCCAAAAGGTCCCTCAAGTCCAGTGTGTGTCCTGGTCTTTCTCTACAAATGTCTCTATTATAGCTTTCAAATGTTGGCAGGTTCACCTGTCTGTGAGGGCTGGATCTGGCTCCCTGTGGAGTCTGACTGTTCTGTTTATCTAACAACTGAAGAAATCTCTGCAAAAAGACATAAAGCTTTCCTCCTCTACAGGAGCTCGGAAGCTGACTTAGCACTGATCCCAGTTTCTGCTAACCCAGGACCCTCAAAGCTCTGGATGGCTGCACATTGTGCTACTGCTAGACCATTGCGTGCCCCCTACATCTTTATAGTTGTCACTGTCATTATCTTAGAATTATCCAAGCCTTTTTGACCTAAGAAATATTTATAAAAGTCATAACCCCCTCTCCCCCCCCCACAACAACAAGAACTAGCTAAAAGCAAATCAAACAAACTTGCAGTTGAACAGAGGTGCCCCTAGTCCAGTGTGAGAAAGCCCTGCATCACTATTAGATGTTCCTGCAAATCAGATACCTGCATTTATTTTACCACACCCAACTACTGCCTGAGGAATTTCACATGAGTTTGTTGTTTGGATTCCTTTTCATTGCCACTCCTATATTTGACTCCTACGATGCCTCTTTAAACCTGTACACCCATTCTGAAATGAGGAGTGGTAAAAGGAAAATGAATCCTAACTATTTTTAGTTTTTGTTGTTTGTGCCCTTATCAGAATGAGAGGAAAAGCTAAATAAATATGCCATTTTATTGTCTGTAACAGTAGCTTCAGGCCTGTAGTGCTAAGATACTAAACTTTATACTGAAGCTGAAGTGGCTCTGGACATGAGAAATCTTGCAGCGCTAATTTACCTCTGATGTAGATAGGGATGTATGGAATCAAATATATGCTAAAAAAGTGTGATTACTACAAAATATATTTGAATTATATTAATAAAACAAATGCCTGTTGAAAGTGAAGAGAAACAATATTGATGTTAAACTTTTGCATTTTATATTAAGTATCAAAAGGGGGGGAAATGGCTGTTTTAAAAATTAATATTAATAAGTATTCTGTGCTTTATATCATGGTCAGACTTGCAAAATATAAAATTGTGCTTTTTGAAACAATCTAAGAATTTGCCTTAACTTCACAGAACTTTGCACTGATTGATTCCATGTTCTGGAGATTAATATTTTAGGTGAATTGGAATAGAATCACTGATTTATTCTGTTTAGTGTCTACTCCTCTCAAAAGCTTTGTTTTAACGTGTGTGTCACTTCTCTCAGTGATTTGGGGTTTTTTAGCTAATCATGCAAATCAGAAAAATGACCAGTGATTTCTCTCTTCCCTTATCATTAGTATGAATGGTCACGATTTGTGTTTCTGTCAAAAAGCATCTTAATGGAGCACTGTCAACCTGTAGGCAAACAAAATGGCCTATGTCAACAGTGGTCTCATGTTTAATCTCTTAAAGCTTTCCTTAATTTTTAAAAAATTAACTCGATATTTTCATTGCTGTTAAAATTAGAGTTCTTTTAAAAACTATAGTAATCTACTGCATGTCCATCTTCTGTCCCATAATACATGTACTCATCCTCTTTATTACTGTGTGTATACACATTCTCTTCATTATAGGGCACTTCACACAATATCTCACACCCAGGAGATAATGTAGGTCAGTTGTTGGGACCTATCAAAGTTAGCAACATCCCTTTAACTGCCATTTTCCCAGTGCCTTAATAGAGTGTTCATTTTCAAAACTGTAAAATAAATACTTTTATAAAGTAAACTTTTCTAAGCATGAAACAGATGTCTCAAATCAAAATTTCATATATTTTATTTATTATAACCTTTTCCTTCTACTTTAAACTTAAGGACTAAAATGGCTGCAAAGAAAAAGTTGTATACAGTATGTGTTGCACACTGCTGTCAGAACATCAGAGATTATTGTTGGTAAAGTCACTTCCCACATAAACATGCATTGTAATACTTGAAATCTGCAAGGTCATGGTTCCATTATTTTAGTACCTCTGGGATAGAGGGAGAATCTACACTTCACACTGACTCTTTAAAATCACATTGTAGTCTGTCTGATATTATACAGTGCTTCGGAGTTTGAAAATCATAGTGGTTCAACATTGTGAAAGTTGAATGAGAAAAACTGAGCCAATCCTGTCATAGCCATCATAGCTGCTAGAGAAGCAAGGATCAAAAAGAACGAAGCTAATCACGTTTAAACATATGTTGTACCTGCATTTCTTTAAATGGCTGGTGGAAAGTACAGCCCAAGGTCCTGAGCCTCGTACACATGGGCTTAATTTTGTGCACTCACAGTACATAAACTGATGTTCAGAAGTCCTTGCAGAATCCGTGTCTTAGTTACTTTTCTAAGGATCATGAAATAACTCTGATAACTCAGATTACCACCTGTGGTGAATATCGACTTTTCACTGGTGACCATGGTATGTACTGGTTTTTAGGGATCCCAAAAGATTGAGGGCCAGATCATTCTTCTTGATTTTAGCTGTAGAGAAGGAGACGACAGGTGAAAAGAACCCATGCAAATGGCCAAAAATTTGTCAGAGGAAGGGAAATTTGAGCCCAAGTAGCAGGAGCCCGTTTATGGCTTTTCGGGAGCTACTCTCTGCTGGCAAATGTGTGAGAGAAATACCCGCACAACTGAATTCTGACCATCAGCACAGATTCCCAGCCTGCACCTTCACACCTCCACATGGAAGGAGAAGCGTGGTTTTGTGGTCCAGACATGATTGTAATGCAAGGAGAGCCTCGTTCCTGAGTTGTGTTACCAGTTAGAATAAAGAAAAGGAGTACTTGTGGCACCTTAGAGACTAACCAATTTATTTGAGCATGAGCTTTCGTGAGCTACAGCTCACTTCATCGGATGCATACCGTGGAAACTGCAGCAGACATTATATACACACAGAGATCATGAAACAATACCTCCTCCCACCCCACTGTCCTGCTGGTAATAGCTTATCTAAAGTGATCATCAAGTTGGGCCATTTCCAGCACAAATCCAGGTTTTCTCACCCTCCACCCCCCCCACACAAACTCACTCTCCTGCTGGTAATAGCCCATCTAAAGTTAGAGTAAGGAGCCACGGGGACTAGCGGAGAAGGTCAGGCCCTCCATAGGGGCCCTGAGATTGGAAGGATTTCTATATGGATCTAAGGTCATCTGTGGGGCAGGAGGGCTGCACCTCCTACCACCTCTAAAGATCTTCAGACTCCATCTACTAGACGAGAAGCTGTTGCAGTGGAAACAGTTGGCTCAAGACCATTGAGGTTTCCACTTAATTTCAGTTTATTTTAAAAAAAAATAAAACACACTTGCCCACACACACTTTTCTCCTCCTCCCACCCCTATGCACTCTGTTCAGTATATTTATTTATTGCTGCCAAAAAAATGCCACAATGGAGCAATGGTCTTTTTAGGAGTGTTAGAAATGCTGAGTACTCCAGGACAGACCACTACCAAGGAAACAGATACAGACACTGTTTGCATGTAGTCCTGTACAAAATACAAGTTTGTGAGTAAATGTAAAAGCTTTTCTGCTATAATCTGTTATCAGTTTCATTTTTCAAATGAGTACTGAACTGCTTGATATGTCTTGGTTAAATCATACTCTTATGAGTTGTATTGTGTAAAGAAAAGTAAATACAGCACTAGTTCCTACTTGCTGTCTCCAGGAGACTCTTACTGACAACCAGCCATGTCTCAAGGGACTCTTCTGATGAAATATTTAAGATAACTAAACCAACTTACAAGATGTGCAGTTGCAGTAACTGATCATGCTTACTTTGCTGCAGAGAAACAAAGAAATGAAGATTTTCAGTTTCACTCTGAGCAAAAAACTGGCCGCATGATATAAATGCTAAAATTCCATTGAGTAACTGAAAGAATTTAATTTTTGAAAAGGCAAATTTTTGAAAACCTTGTCATAAATTTGTTACCAGAATAGCTTATAAGGAAATGCAGATCTTATATCAAAGTAAAAATTTTATATTTTAATTGGGCTTCATCGTGATAAGCTTTAAAGTAACTTCTCTTTGTCAAGATGAAGATTCCAGAACACAAACTGTTTGACCTACTGTCCAGTTCTAAAATAGGAAGGTATTATAATCTTCAAGAAGAATAAGAAATGTAGAATAAACTGAATATACATTTGAACTTATTTTTTTATTTGTTGTTGAATTAATATTGAGTGACTGATTTGTTCCTAAGGTTTTGAATCCAGCCGTAGATTGTTGATTTGGTTAATGAGCAGCCTTGTATTTTTCACTTTCAAATGTTCCTATAGTCCCCTCCAAACAAAGTCACAACAGATGTGGTTATACTTGAAATAGACATTCTGGAGCAGTTATATTTTGGGTGTGGGTTAAATTCTGCCTTTGAGTTTGGGAATTAGGCAGCACAATAAATTAACATCTTTTGGTCTCTTGAGATCTGGATCCAAATCCTACAGGGCATTAGGTCAAGTTCTCCCACTATCATATTTTGGTTGATTGTTTTCCCACAGCTTGATATAGTGCCTCTTTATTATTACCCTTTTGGGTAATATAGAGTCTATTGTCAAATTTTGCATGCATCCCACAGCATTGTAGTCCAAACAACAAAGTTTTAAGGGGCCATTGCAGTGGCCTCAGCAGAACTATTTCTGAGTTCTGTGGCTGAGGAATCGGAGCCAGGCTGGTCACGTAGATCCTATGATACCTATCAGGCAGAAGAATGTACTCACGGGAGAGGGCCAGCCAAAACATGATCATGGGTGGACTAGTAGGCCATGAAGAAGACTGTATCCAGTTGGGAATAAACTTAGCAGCAGAAGGGTATTTTGTGGGAGATTCTCCCAAAGGTCAAATAAGAATCTAAATGTGTGGGTGCTTATATCATCCGTGAAGTCATAGGAACTTAGGCATCTCTCATTTTAACTCGCAAGGTTTCATTGCTAACATTTAAAAACAACAGAGATCTTACCTTGGAGAGAACCAAAACGCCTGCCCAAATCTATCCCGTTATGTGGAAAATACACACAGAAATACTGTTACTCTGTGAATGCCTTCATTGTCTATCTGCATTTCAGTTCATGAATTAACAAGAGCTAGAAATGGGGACAGTCATGGGGACAAATAAATATAGAATCATATTTGAAAGATATTTATGTTCCTGTCTCTTTGTTTTGGATTCAGTAAGTGAAAACGTAGCATTTTTGTAAATTCAGTGTGCCAAGGTAGTTAAATGATGTGATAAGCCTTTGCCTCTTCTTTGCCCTACATCAGTGCAGAGGAAACTGGGTGGGGTTTAGTGGCCTGTGATGTGCAGGAGGTTAGAGATTATCTGTTGGTCTCTCTTGGCTTTAAACTCAGGCTCCTTGAATGGAGAACATACTCGTCAGTCTCTTTGTTTTGTTTTGTTTTTGGAACATACAAATCTGAAAAATGGTATTTATGGAATACTTGTTTTGATCTGTAGATGTTTTCTCTCCAGGATATTTAATTGTTAAAAATAACGTTTTCTTTTTATCAATTTTTTCATAAAGGCACGTAGAAGTGATTCAGTTACTGCGCGAAACTGGAGCTCACCTTTCCAGCCAGGAGCTAGAGAACATAGGAACCGAACTTTGCAGGTAAAGATGACATAAGTTTGGATACTGCGCTGTAGCGTGGTCCAAGTGTCAGGAGCACAGCTAGCTCCCAGCCTAATAGCTAGGCAACACAGCGAGCTCCGCTGGGATCAATGAGCCTTCTCCAAATGTTTGCGTTCCTGATGGGGCGGGGGAGCCAGCAGCCCGCTGCTTGATCCTTGCAGCAACAGTAGCACAGCAACTGCTGAACTCGTACCAGGCCCACAGCCGTTCCTGCCCTGCCGTGGCTTCCACCTCTTGCTCCAACCCTTGTTCCTGCTGTTTGACTCGTGTCCGCTTCAGTCTAGTCCTTGCCTCCCTGCCCTTTTCTGACTCAAACTCTGATCTATGGCTCGCCTTCTCGATTGTGATTTTGGCTTACCCTTTGGCTTGATGTTCCCAATCCTGATTCTGGTTCTGACCTTTTGGCTTGGCTCCTCAATCTTGACTCTGGCTTCATCCTTGGATTGGCACCTGACTCCTGGATCTATGCTCGCCATTACTCTGGTCTGCTGCCACAACCACCAGGTAAGGTCCTGCTGCACCCACTAGGTAGGCCACCCATGCCCCGGCATCTTACACCAAGTCAGCTGTGCTAATATGCAGCAGTTATAGTTACATCATCATCCGGTTATCTCTATTTTCAAGGGTAAATGATTGAGTTGTTAATATGCCCAGGACTTACTTTGAAATGGGAAACAAATGGGGGGCTTATTATTGAAGCAAACCAATGTGGCTGATTATAAATTACCGGAGTGATACAATAATACGTTAGCGCAAACTAGGAATCCACACGGGGGAGTTACAGCACAGCACTTTGGTGTGCACTACAGTTCGCACCTCCATAGTCGGAACTGTGGTGCAGTGTAGCAAGGCCCTAAGTGAGGAATTCTTGGGTTGTAATCTTGATTCTGACACTGCTGTGGCCTTGGGTATCTTTATCTCAGTGCCACAGTTACTCTGTCTGTAAAACAGTGATTTTTGATAGTGACCTGTTTCAATGAGTGATGTGAGAATTGTTTCTCAAATACTTTCAAGATGGAAAGCACTATATAAATAATTATTATATATGCCAGGGACCATTGGGTACCTGGCATATACTATTTTGGGGCTAGAATTAATAACTAAAATGCAAGTAAAGGGACCAAATTAACCATTGACTGTGTGACACACCTGAAGGAGTATAGCAGAACTCCACAAGTGAAAGGGAGAGCTTTATGGAAAATGTGTAAATGGATTTGAAGCAAATCTGTCCCTCTTCCTGATACATTTTTATACATTTTATTACTATTGGGTTGTAGGGAACTTGTGTTTTTAGTATCTGGATCTTGAGATTAGAGCAACAAGGACAATTTATACTGAAACTATGGAGTGGTTTTATTAAAAAAGAATAAATACCTGTATTATGGAGGAATGGCTTCAACCTTAACTGTAGAGCGAGAATAGCATCTGTCACAAGAAGAATAACAAGAAAATCCAATAAATATGGGTTCAGACCTGCAAATTGGTGGGAACTCTAGCCCCAGTTCACCATATCACTTAAGTACATGCTTAACATTAAGCAGATACATAGTTCCATTGACGTCAACACTTTCCATACACTGCTTTTCCATACTAATTTTTCATTAATAAAAAATTGCAGTATTTCATCAACTTAAAAGAAAATCATATGGCTTTTTTTCAGAGATGCTGGTGACTTGACCACCTGCAGTTCCCTCTGAAAATTGTCTCAGTAGATTCTACAATTCTTAAAGTAACAGGCCTTCCCTTCTTTCTTCCTCATTCCCCCAACAATAAATTAAATACTAGTCTCCTCACCCAGACAGAATACTGAACAAAATACATTGTACCACATCTTCAAGGACTACAGCTCGGCTACCCCCACAGAAGATATGGATTCCACAGTTGAGGGCCTTCTACTAATTACACCTTGCTACCAGCTTTTGGACATGTAAATATAGGGACTCTTAGGTGGAGTTCCTCAACTGTTATGACAATATGCAGGAGAGAGACTCTCTGGCACATAGCCTGCATCCAAACCATATAAAGCCATATTACATATTTCCCAGAGCATTGCAAGCGAAGGAAACAATGGAAAGACTTTTCAAATTAAGAGTTTACTAACTCTGAGCCACCTGTCAGAAGTGTTAGGGGAGCGGCTCAAAAAATTACATTCTTTCACAAATAAATTGACCCGATACATAGCCCCCTCTACCCTCTGCATTTAAGCAGAACCTGCTTAACTGGCTAGCCTGATAGTAGTACTAGAAAAATGAGAGCATGCGGCTTTAAACAAAAAGTGAATGTGATGCAATTTGTGGTCGTACATTCAGGGAATATTGTGTACGCTGGATCTGTATTGTGTACATTGCGTGATCTCTTGTATTTTGAATGAAGTGGTAATGAAACCCTGAGGCTTTTGAGGTATTTTAAATTGGTTTTTAATGGTATTAAGCTAACAGAGGACAAAAAACCCCATTTGTTTTAAAGATCTCTCCTGTGCAGAGAGTGGAATATACATATGTGGAGAGGAGAATGCGTGGGTTTTGTGCATGGAATGATTGCATGGATTTCCTTGTCTTGAGACTTTCCACCACACAAAATGAACGAAGCATGAAACAGCTCTTTCACAGCCACTCCACACACAAGAATAGTGGCCTCACACCTATGGGGAACCCAGGACTACTGCATCAGCGTAAATCCTGTGGCCATGCCCCTTGCATTGGCCTACAAAGAGCTGATGTGGAGTCCGGTTCCACAATGCACATGGTATTGAGAGAGACACTGAACTTTGACTTATCAGCAGGGCACTTCTGCACAAGGGAACCACTTGACTTATACTGCTCTGAAAGGTCTTTGGTGTCCCTTTGCAGAGAGTTGAATTTCCTCCAGAGTGTATGAGCCAAAATGCTAAAGTGTTTGTAGTTAATATTGTCTTGTTGCAGGTATTCTGTCCTTCCAAGGTGTCAGGAATACTCACTTTGGGATATGACAGCTCTTAGATGATTTGAGCAAAACTCAGTGATTTATTCTTCCATGCTATTCAATTTCACGTTATCCTCCACCCCTGCACCATCTTCCTAGGGAGTTTTCTCGTACTAGGCATTGGCATATTGGTGAGGCTGTTGCATGC
Source organism: Lepidochelys olivacea (assembly GCF_965140295.1). Lineage (NCBI taxonomy): Eukaryota > Metazoa > Chordata > Testudines > Cheloniidae > Lepidochelys > Lepidochelys olivacea. Next base: position 110,060,974 of record NC_140416.1, read on the forward strand.
ATTCAACCTGGTTAGAGTTGCCTTTGGAACAAATAGGTGTTTTATTGACTTCTCCTTCTGTCTAATTTAAGTGACCGGCACCATGGCAATATGCCCAGCCCCCAGGGTGTGGAGAGCGAAAGCTGGTTGGTTCCTAAGTAGCATTCAAGCACTGGTTTAGCTAATTTTAGCATTGTGTCAGGAGTCATCTTGTATTGTTTTCTACCTGAATTAAGATCCAAAAGCCAGTTTTTCTCACTGCTTCTCTATTGTCAAAATAATTTGGCTTTATTCTGTACTCATTCATCTCCATGGCCAGTACTTTTGCTGTTCTAACGCTAACCCCTTAATTTCCTTGTCTTTAGACATAAAATGATTTAGGATTTAGAAGTGTTCAGTTTAGTACATTTGGTCATCGGTTGATAACTGTAAAATGTCAGTTGAAATTCTTTGTAGTGCATCTAGTGTTGGAACTGTACTTGCAAACAAAACACTATCACGTTATCCAGTCTTTTAGCTGCCTCTTTTAAGGGTTAATTCATCCTGTTGTTTTTAGAAAGTGAGATGAGGAATTTGCATTTTTAAGACGTTTAGTTCTTTGATCTCACGTTTCCAATTTGTCAAGATGAGAACTAAGTTTTCTTACCTGTCGTCCCTTAGAATCTTCCAAATCTGTTTTCCTACTGCAGGGTCATTGTTGTCTTTATGCAAAACAAAACTGTGACATCTCCCAAGACATATAATGGTGACTCCCCAAATTTGTTCAGAAAGCTGCTCTGCTAGATCCAGTTTAGCCTCAAATTTGATTTATACTGGCTGGGTTTTTGACTGTCAATTAAGTGAATGTCACCTCTTCTGAACATCTGTGCTCAACAAGGCTGAAATAAGGGCCGGCGAGCAAGCAAATGAGTTCACTCACTCATATCCTCATATGTTAAAATATCAGTTTATGAAATCCAAGGATGTTCTTTTTCAAACCTGTTATCAGGATAACATACCTTTTTAAGTCTGATCCCAGATGTTGGGATAAATTATAGTTCGGAAGGTAATAGGACCATGCTTCTATTATCTGGTTAACTTTCTGAAGAAATAAAATATGAAGCAGGCTTTTATAATCTTAATCTCCCATCTCTCCTTGCAGTTACGAAAAATGAATAAAAAGGCCTGGGGACACTGGATAATATGAACGGTATCCTTGAGTACACCGTAGACAGAATTATTTTAAAAGTCCCTCACAGAATCACTACCTTGCTTATCAAGAATCTTCACCAACAGAGAAACATAATTTCTTTACTGCCTGGGTGGTGCTGCAGCTACAAATATCTCACCATTTCCCAGTGGCTTTAGTTACACCTTGAACAAGCAGGATCCCCACATGGAACTGTGTATAAGAGCCCCTGAGAAAGATCAGGTCCTGAGCTCACCATGAAAAAAGAACTCAGCCTCCCCACCCTTTGCAAAATCCCACAGATGAGTCATCAATACCTCATGTTTCAGAGTAGCAGCCGTGTTAGTCTGTATTCGCAAAAAGAAAAGGAGGATTTGTGGCACCTTAGAGACTAACCAATTTATTTGAGCATGAGCTCAATACCTCATGGTAAACACTATCAGTAGCCGCTATGAAACTTGTACTTTCTTCTAAGCCAGTTAAAATGTTACCAACTTTTTATACATCTTTTGCTGTCACTGCAGTGCGTATTTTGAAGGTCATGAAGCACTCGTAACAGTTTTTATGCTTGTAATCTAGTGCTACCTGCACATACTAGCTAATATTATTACATTTATCACTTTTCTGCTATCTTGACTCTTCTACAGTCAAGTCATTTTGCCCATAATGGAAATTCCTGTATTATGTAACTGTTCTATAGTCATCCTTCCCAAATGTTAAAAATCCAGTGGTTGGTAGTCTCATCTATGCTTCCTGCAGACTATATGGTAAGCCAAGTGGCACAAGAGCTTAGCAGTGTGGTGTTTTTCACACTCAACCAGTGCTGAAGAGTTATCTGTTTTGGAGGGTGGGATTTCCTTTTTTTAAACAAAAATATATGAAGACTTGAACGTTTGAAACTGGGCTGGCATTAAAATATGTTCTGCACCAGACACACTCCCATTTTTTTATAGAGCCAGGCCCTTCCTTCCCGTGCTTTTCTGCATGTGTGCAAGAAAGAAGCTCCTGTCTTGCAAACCTCAGGATCACTTCAAAAGCTTCTTGGGTTATGTCTACACTGCATTTGGGAGCAAGCCTTCCAGCTCGAGTCCAAAGACTTGTGCTAGCATGGTAAAAATAGCTCCATAGATGGTACTTTGATGTTGCAACTTGGGCTGGAGCTTGGGCTCTCGTGGCCGGAGTGGAGTTGGCAGTCTGAGCCCAAATGTGAAAGCACTGTCTGTTCATCTAGCATGAGCCCCACTAGCACAAATCTGTGGACCTGGCCAGAAGTGGTGTAGACATGCCCATGCAAGACAAGCAGGAAGGTAGCTCTTCTGTTGTAAACTAGGGGAGTCTGTAGTAGGAGGGGTTCTCTCTTGTGCTCCTTTCAAGGCATGCCAGTGGCTCCCCTCTGGAGCGGCTCTCCTCTGTTGCCAACCTGTTAGGTGCACAGGAGGCTTCTGGCTGTGGGTAGGAGACCCTGCAAACCTCGGAAGGTACATAGCAGTGGAGTTCCTGTTGTGCAGACCTAAAGAGATTTCCTTTTCGGCACACCTCTGAAATTGGATTAAAGTTATTTAGAATCAACATAATGTCTGAGAGATGCAAGATGACCAAGCTACTTGCATTCTTCAAGCATATCAAATTGACTGACCCTTTAAAATTTAAAATTTAATTTAAAAATCAATTTAAAAATCTCACCTAGGTCTTTACCAAAACCATTCCTCTGAGGCAGTAAACCTCAAAGGATACCCCTATTTAGCTTTTGATATCCTGGAGGAAAAATGTAAATTGGCTGTGAATTAATCAACAGAATAGAATAAAGTTCACATATAGTGACAGATGTGAAAACAAATAATAAACATTTATCTCACTGGTTTTGCTCTTGGTTAGGATACAGTGGTACTAAATTATCTGTGTGTTCATTACCCCTTTGAGCAATTGTGACTTGATAACCTGGCATTCTTAGTTTTGTTGGTAAAGACTCCCATCTATGATGATGTCAGCAGATTTGAACAAATCCAGACACAGAGATTGCATGTGTTCCACTACGGTCTTGAGGGTCAGCACCTTTTATTTGGCCTTGAATTCAAGCCAAACCCCAAAATGTTTTTTTCACTTCAAATTCTGTCATCCCACATCCCTTATTTAAAATAAGCATCTGAATTGTGGATGTGCAGTCAGTCACCAAACTGAAACAGAGGAATTTCTTTGCTACATCCTTAGGCGAAATGCAGGGTAATCAGCTAAGTCTGGTTTATTTTTGGCTGGACAGTTATTCAGCAATAGTTTGAATTAGCAAACTTCTGAGGATGTGATTTTTTTAAAATTTGCAACAGCCATTCATTGTTACAAGAAATCCTGATCAGTGAAGAGTATTATTTTTGTTTGTTTGTTACTGACTTAGAAGCTTCATGGTTTCAACCTCTGTGGCAATTTTAACTCAGATTGCCCTTTCTGAACAAGAGCTTTGGGGTGGGCAGCATGCAAGTAACGAAAGCAATTTTGTTTGTGGTGCTTACTGTGATACTGTCTGAATTACCTGGGTTTGTTTGGTAACACGGTGTTTTTTAATGTGCTCTTCTTTGGGCATAGTGATTTTTTTGCTTTGCGCGATAGGTGAATGATAGACCCCTTTTTGGCAGCCCAGCACTTTCCTGTCCAGACTTTGAGAAGCTCTTGATTCTCATCGTCTGGCTTTGATTTTTATAGCCAGAGAATCTCACGGTGCCTATAGCAAAAGATGAATCTTCTGAAACAAATAAACTTTAACTTGTTGAGTAGCCACTGCTGTGAGCTATTCATTTCCCTATTTTTCTAATACTCCTGTTGTCTTGTGCAATTTATAAGGGCTCTTCCCTTTCAACTCACTTTTAAACTCCCCACTTTGGTCTGTTGTCAGTGGGAAATAACCTTTTTGCAACATTGCTTTCCATTATGACAGGTTTCAGAGTAACAGCCGTGTTAGTCTGTCTTCGCAAAAAGAAAAGGAGGACTTGTGGCACCTTAGAGACTAACCAATTTATTTGAACATAAGCTTTTGTGAGCTACAGCTCACTTCATCGGATGCAGCTGTAGTTAGTGCTTCCTCAACATTTCTTCTCTTACGTATGCCAGCCTGCTCCCACTATTAAATTTCTCATACAAAACAAAGACCCTAACTCCTCTCCATCTGTCCCCTACCCCTTCACTCCATCTCAACAGCCAAAGGCACAGCCTTTCTCTTCTTCCCACCCTCTCAGGCTGCTGCAAGCAAAGACCTTAAAAAAGCTTTCTTCTCACTCACCCTCAGGCTGCTGCAGTTAGAGGCTTCCACTCCCCTTTAAAGATTTTTTTTAAGTACCTGAAAATATTTATCAACAGTTGAGAAGTGGCCTCAGACTAGCAGGGAGTAACAACTTTTGCAGACTTGACTGCAGAATGACCCTTCTACAAGCAGTCCTGGCTGCCTGCTGCTGATATCTCACATGCCTTTGCTGCATGTGACTCCTCCCTTACCCCCTCAAGTCTGCTGAGCCAGTCTACCACACTCAGGAGCCTTTCACCTTCCTCCTTATCCTTTGCCTGCTGTCCTCTGTACTCTTTTTCCTTCAGAGAGAGAGCGACATTCAGACCAGCAGGTCATATGCCACAGATGAAACAAACAGGCCTTTTCCATCCCTCATTTCAATGAGATCCAACCTCACTGGAGAATCACCTGGCTGTTTCTGTTCAGATATTCAGCAAGTCATCAATATTAACGTTTAAGGGCCTTACGGTTCCAGAGCTAACAGCCTCGTGAGATGGCTGGGGGTAGCCCCAGTCCTTAAAGTGCATCAGGTTGCAGATCTGGGAAACAACCTTTCTAAGAAGCCAGCCAAGTTGCTGAGGGGTACACATTTTTAGTACTGTCTGGGGAGGGGAGCCCCGCTGATTGGTTGCTTTCCCCAGGGCTACTGCAGCAAGCAGGCAGAGCTCTCCACTCCATCCCCAAGCAACCTGCACCATTCTCGCAGGGGATGGGGAGGAAGTAGAAAGAGTCCAGCTGCTCATGACAGCTCTGCTCTCCTGCCAGTAATGGGACAGCTCCTCTGCTCCTTCCATCCCTGCATCCTGGGAAAGCAGAGAGGGGACCCCAGTGCAGCTCCCCCAAGGCTTTGGGGGTGTGGTGAAGAACCCCTAGAGCTGGAGGAGGAGCAGAGGTAAGGCTGAAAGGGGTAGGATTGATATGTGGATTGAAGGGCGGGATTGATTTGGGGTCAGAAATAATTGCTGGGGGATACAGGCAGATGGCGGAGTGATGGTGAGACCCACCCACTTTTTTCAGACTACGTCCTGCTGTTCTGTTGTTTCAGCCTGTCTGCAGGTGACATTGCATTGGGGCACATCCAGGAGTTTTTCACACCACAAGGGCTAGAAACACTTTTTTTAATTGAAAGATTAAGTTCTGCAGATACTAGTCGGGCTGCCAGCAGGCCTGCAAGAAACTGCCTGCTGTTGTCACACCAAAGATTTAAAATCCACTTTTGTCTTGATTCACTTTGATACAGTATAATGTTTGTCATCTAGAAATGGTGGGCATAGACCACCCTTAGCAGACTTTTCTTCTCGTTGTGTGTAAAATGGCTGTTTATTGGCATGGAGTTTTATAAATTGCCCTTAATTTAAGATCCAAATACTGTAGCACCATTGCAATTATCCAAATGGCACCACAGAAACATAATGCTGTCCTGACCGCTGATCATGACTATTAACATTCATGCTAGAGGCAATATTGTATCAGATATGTTTATACAACTTTTGGAGTTTGTTTTTTAAGTGCAATATTTTGTTAGCATGTCTGCTGTCACTCTCTTTATAGTAAAACTATTATTGAAAATGCAAAACTCTGCAACTCAAATGTGGGATAGGCCCCCCCCATCCCTCTTAGACTCCATTTCACAGGATATATATTGTGTTGTGAAATATGAAACTCCGTATCTTTTTTCCCCTTTGGTCATAGTCACACCCACTGGGTGAAACTAGCCTGTTGTAAGTTGCTTATAATACAGCCCTGTTAAGTTAAGGAACTGATTCATCAAGCCGTGTTGCTGGCTCAGCTGTTGAAAGCTTTTGTAAACTTCTCCCTCGCTTACTTGTACCCCCCCCCCCCAATCCTGGCAGTCATGCTAAGATTGTTGTTGGTTTAGTGTTCACATTCGTTTCGCTGATAGTTAAGAGAACACAGTATGACAGTGAGCTGCCCTTACAGATTTAGAAAAAGTAAACTATTCTTAATTGTTCTTTTTCCAGCCTCGCTGCTAACGGCGATGTGGAAGGGTTGTATGCCTGGCATCTAGCTGGCGCAAGCCTGGAACAAGCTGGTTACGACGGCAGAACTCCCTTACAAATAGTAAGTGTGGCTTTTGCCGTACTGCATGTGGAGCTCCGCGAAGCGTGTGTGTTACGGCACGGCTGTTCTGACACGTAGGTTGGGCAAATTAAATGCCACTTTGGTTCCGACAATTTTGATGAAAAAAAAAAGTCTTTGCTTCAGATTTATGACAGGTCCAGAACTCTTGTCAAGCAATAAGTCATTCTCCCAACTCCCCACAAGTAATTAGACATTTCAGTCAGGCTTTAAGTCGTTTTGCATGCGTGTGTACGTGCACACGCGACAGGGCAATACTCTTTACATTTCTGATTACAGGCAGAAGCTACAGGCCATGTGGAGCTCCTAGACTTTCTTAATCAACTGAAGATAAAGATGGTAATGGTTCTTCTGAAAGTTCTTGGTTGCTGAAATGAGCTTTGGTTGTCTTCTGTTGTTGTTGTAGGATGGTTTTGTAGTTAAGGCCCTGGACTGGGCTTGGAGAATTCTGAGTCCAGTTCCTGGCTTTGCCACAAACTTCTCTGTGACCTTGAGCAAGACCTTTAACCTCTCTGTGCCTCAGTTCCCCATTTATAAAATGGGGATATAATCTAAATAGACTCTTTGGGGTAGGGACTGTGTCTATACAGCACCTAGTGCTATGGGATCATGAATTTCATCTAAGTGTTACTGTAATGCAAAAGATAGATAATTTACAAAGTAAAGGATGCATTAGTGAGTTTCTTCTCCACAGGTCTGACAACCGTTGGTACATGGATTTAAATTTACTTAAGTAAACCCAAATCAGGAATACTTCTAGTTAGAATCAAAGCAGACAGACAAACTACAACTATGCAAATACTTCAGAGTTTACATATTTCATTCAAAAGGAAAATGTTGCGTTTTTGTAATGTGTGCAAATAGATTACGCTTATAGCAACCAAGAAAATACACTGAGTGAATTAAACATTCCCCAAAACAAGTATCTTGATACTTAAACCAACAAGTTCCTTTCATGTAACTGTATGGATCTGTTTTCATTTTATGTGACTTAAGGAGTCTTTAGACAGAGGATGAGTTTAATTAGCTAAACAATCTAATAACAGCACTAGAGAAAACAGCATCTTTAGGAAATATGTATCGCACCTTCACCAGAAACTTAAAGAACAGAGTGACACTTCAGCTCTTTTTGCAACTGTTTTTTGGGGTATGTCTACACTGCAATTAAAAACTCGCGGCTGGCCTGTGCCAGCTGACTTGGGCTTGCATGGCTTGGGCTTTGGGGCTGTTTCATTGCAGTGTAGACTTCCAGACATTTCCATGTCAAGATTAAAAGGCAAGATGGGCTCATTTGCCAGAGCAACAACTTGGGATCACTTCGTATCATCCCACTCCTTTCTCATCTCATCCCTGGCACGTTTTGATGGCTTATTCATCTGTCTTGTCTGTATTAGATTGTAAATTCCTCTGAGTAGTACCCTTGCCTCATATGGATACCTATGGCACTATATAAATGATAACACACACTCTGGCTCACTGGCTTGAGGACAGACTGTATTGTAGTTAGCCAGCACTGAAAACAAGTGGCGCAGATCTTCAGCTAGACTGAATACACCAATGACAATTTAGCCAGCAGAGCATTTGCCCCCGGCTATCCTAACTCAGGATTTTGTTCCTAATAATGTAATTTAGACCATCTGAATTTAAAAAAAAAAAGAGAGAGACCTGACTAAGCACATGTTAGGAATTAATGACCATTGACAATAGAAGACTTGAGTTTAAAAGGCCTTACAGATTCACCCTGCCATTGTAGATTCTGAATCAGGACAGTAAGAGAGATCAGGAATTTCAGAGACTGACTGAATTCTAAATTCTTTACACTGAATGTCAAAATTAACAGTATTGACATATATCTTCTCCAGCCAACAGTCAAATAAAACTGGGAGAACAGTCAACCAAATCTTAAATGATGCATGGATGTTTCGAGAAGATTCACCACTCAGCTTGCCAATATAACTGGAGGAATTTTAAACACTTACATTTTTTTTCAAAAAATTCTACTCTGATGCAATCATCTCACGTTGGAGATTAGATATCTCTCTTTTCCAGTGTACTGGAAAATCTAAGATATTGGAAAGGTTAAAAAAAACCAAAACCCTCAGGATGTTTAAACACTTTGGGCTGGATTTTCCACTGCTATGCACCTTGGGTAGTCATTTACACCTGTATAAAGTGGATGTAAAACTCTCCCATTGGTGTATGTGAGTGGGGAATTCTCATTGGTAGCATTCTATACCCACTACTCACTGATTTAGTGTTTCAGTAAAATTCAAAGATTTGTGGTGCCTTTACATTCACCTCAATTGAAATCAATACTTATTTTTAAATAAAATTTGATATCAGACTGAGAAGCATGTCACTTTAAATCTGTAACTTTCATATGGGCCAGCTCTTGATTTTTATTTTTTTTTTTAATCTTCCCTACCTATAGGAAAGACAATCTGAAGGCATTCCTGAGTGTTGGATTAGAGTTTACTCTAATGTAAGCTCTTCTTGGAAAGGCTTCAGGCAAATTTGAAGTGGTCCACACTGCGTGTCTTAAAGCTAACTGTTTCTTTATATGATTTCTCCATAGGTTATGGAAACATTTCTGGAAAAAAGCCAGTTTTGAACAATTAAACAATATTGGGCAATAATTTTTTTTATTTAAAAAAGAAGAAGAATTAAAAAAGGAAGGTGGAGATGATCGCAGTTGCTACTAGAGTATATTGGGAACCTAGAATTAATTTAGAAATAGATTTACTTTTTTCTTATCTTTTAAGATTATTTTCTTATGGCTGATATTTTAACTTTCTTTTAAAAAATGAAAACCTGTTACACTAGCTTGTCACATCTTAGTTCAGGTCCTTTTTCAGTGCCAAGTGTCTGAGCATATAGCTGTAAACAAATGAGACTGGAATGTCATGATAGTGTGTCTCACTGTATAAATATTTTATTTTATTTTTTCTATAACTAGCATGCTGAATTTTTTATTTTCTATAATTGGGACACTGAGTTTTTATCTAGTAAATCTATGGGGGAAATGCTGCATGCAACCTGCACCATTTCTCTTATGGTGAATTTATATTTTGGGGGTGGAGTTCAAAGTTGATTATATATCCATGGATTTACATTAATAAAATCTCTGGAAATAAATGTTTTGTTTCACTTCACTGGTTTCTTGCAATAGTTTAGATTATGTCAGTAATAATAATTACAACAACTGTGTGTGTGTGTCAGCATAAATAATTGCATCAATCAAGAGCATCCGCCTGCAGTTCTGTGCTAATATTCACCGATGTGTCACTTTAAATTGCACTTTTTAAATGTATTATAAGGCTGACACCTTAAACACAGGGCTTGTTTGCAGTGTGACACAGTGCAGACTACACGCTTCAGAATTGTGTGCCAAAAGGTTGCTAACTGCTCCGGGTGGGTGCTGCAGGTGTGTTCTAAAAGGTACCCAGTTCACATTAACATGAACTATAGTAAGAGACACTTTGATGCACTCTGCAATTCGAATCCCCATAGTTTGCACGGTGGCACAGTGTAGACGTAGCCACGTTCATTGATGGGACTCTCTAACTGAACTGAGTTTCTGTAACAATGATTTTACCTACCTTCTGAACAGGACATAATCAGAAAAGCTATGTTTGACATCAGATTGTATCTTGAGTGGCTAAAGAATTAATAGATTTCTGGTTAAAGCAATAATGCTTCTAGGTATGAAAACCTAGAACTTGCAAATATAGAGAATACTTAAGGCAGATGCACAGATATGGGATACAACTTTTGATTTACAACTATGATTTCTGATTTTATGACTGCCTCAAACAAATGGCACCTTTGCTGAAGCAAGGAGGAGTTCCTCCCCCTTTCCATAGCCACCCTTTCCATGCAGCCAATGCTCCATTGATCCTTTCTGAGCCCTTTAGCATTGGAAGCCTTCCCAGGCCAAGTTACAGACCAGATTCCCCCAGGAATATGGAGTGAACACTATGCACATGATTGGAGGAAACCCCACTTTCTCTGCCAAACACAACTGTTCTCCTATGGAATATACTGTACACATATGATCCAATTTTCACACCTAGAAATACATGATCTTGTTTTATGCTAACATACATTTGGTGCATCCATTCACATTGGAGCATTCCTCTAGTCACAAAAAACATCTTAATGCATGTACAGAAATATTGTCTCTCATTACTACTGTATGAACCTAATCCAGTATGGGTATGATTGAACACTATTGGTGTATTAGGAACTTCTCTTACTAAGCTAACATCCTGACCCACTGCATTAATAAAATTTATTAAATGGCTAGCATTACATAGCAAGTAAATTATAGCTCTCACATTAATATGGATCAAGCTAATAAAATCCAAAGATAATGATTAAATAAACTTCAAAAGGAACAATGTCAAGATGTTTTAGGTGACAACATTATCATATCCTTGAACTGGTGAATTATAGGCGGACTTAACCATTTAAAAGCTATGTACATGTATTATCCTGATCATAGGGCACGAGAATAGCTTTATTTGCATAAGACCTAGACTGAGTGACATCTTAAGAATGGCAAACTTTCTAAAAATTGCTACACTGGAACAGGAAATCCCTCGCTCACAGTAATATGTCACTTGAAGATAAATTAAATTTGGGACTGAAATGGTGGAGTTTGGGAGGCGGGGAGGCCTTTAAACTGATTCTGGGAGACAAAATCAATTAATCCATGGCATCCATTCTTAGTGACACAGCAGAATTATTATTGCAATACACAGTACATAAGAGCACTTATTGGGAAACCCTCTAAGGACCGACATATGCTGTGGGTACCATTCTATCTTTAGAAAAGAACATTTAAAAAGCATATACGCTAAAGTAGAAAAACTGGTGATCACGTCTTTAAAGTGTACAATACAGCATATCTTTCTATGCCACACTTCCTGTACAAGCATCTTAAAGTGACTAAAAAAAAGTTCAAGCCTTCAGCATTAAAACTGGGAAAAAGGTACAGTAAGTTATTGACTTTTTCCTGCACATTTTTAAAACACTTGGGGCCAAGTTTTCAGTCATAGTGTAAGTGAATTCTACTCCATTGAAATCAGTGGTGTGTTCAGCATTCCTGGTTAAGTTTGGGCAAAAGTTTAGAAACGTGATATAGTAAGAAATGGGTTTATATCCAAGAACTTAATAAAACCTTAGAACTAGAATGCAATACTCAAGTCACGTACGTGGAATGAACACTTGCCTGCTATGGCTAGAAAAATTATAATAATGCTTTATAACTGAAGAGAAATATGTCAAAACCAACTAAAATACAATGGTAAGCCTTTAACTCTGATGTAATATGCTGTTCACATTCTGCGTAAAGTAGCAAGCAAGTTCCAGATAAATTGCATCTGGCAAAGTAAACGGTCTGGAAGATCTGCAGAGAATGAGCTTTTAAATTATGTAACTGAGGTATATTAAAAGCATGAAAGAAAGGCTAAGAATTTACCTGAGACAGTAAATAGTAGTAACCTTTTTATATGCTAAAGATGACTGTAAAGGATTCATGATGTAATTAAAATGGCAAGCAAAAGCTATCACGGGAAGGGAACAAGGCAGGGTTGTGAACCTTTGTAGCAGGCTATTGATATTCCCATTGAAGGGAACTGAAAAGGATGATGCTATAGTGGAACCTCAGAGTTACAAACACCTCGGGAATGAAGGTTGTTTGTAATTCTGAAATGTTCCTAACTCTGAACAAAGCATTAGGGTTGTTCTTTCAAAAGTTTACAACTGACTTAATACAGCTTTGAAACTTTACGATGCAAAAGAAAAATGCTGGTTTTAACCATCTTAATTTAAATGAAACAAACAAGCACAGAAAGTTTCCTTACCTTGTTAAATCTTTTTTTAATTTTCCCTTTATTTTTTTAGTAATTTACATTTAACACAGTACTGTACGGTACAGTATCTGCTTTTTGGGGTGAGGGTCTCTGCTGCCTGATTGCGTATTTCCAGTTCTAAATGAGGTGTGTAGTTGACCAGTCAGTTTGTAACTCTGGTGTTCATAACTCTCAGATTCTACTGTATTCAAAAAGTAGCAGGGACCACCTTAAATCAGCTGTGGTGTTTGCTCAGACTTTGGTTGAAAGTTACTTTAGAGTTAGATCCTAACTAAACCAAGAGTTGTTCTGTAGTCAGCTGAATGGGGAGAGGAGTAACCATGTGTCTCGTGAGTGTCACCATGATAATTATGCCTTTGAATCTTAGCACCCATGTGAAATATATATTGTACAAACAGTACAGCATAGGTCCTAGGACTCTGCCCTGTGGGACCTCAGAGTGCAGGCAAATCACTTTAAAACATATTGAGCTTCAATCACTGAAGCAGCAGTCCATGGAATTGGGGTTTTCCCAAGACCCAGTTTTACTTGGTTCCCCAAGAACTCTGTTCGACTCAAGGCTCACTGAGGTTCCTTTATCTGGCATACAGCAAAGTTACACTGAGCTGGTCAGACTCAAGCATAGCAGGTGGATATAGGGCGTATCACACGTCCAAAATTACACAGCAAAACTTTAACTTACATAGATTTTTACTAATGCTAGTAATGCATGCATTTTTAACTACACATTGCATTATATGCCTCATGATGGGCTTGGTTACTTTTCAGAAACCAATCCCTATACAGCATGATCTGTCCATGTGCTGTTCATGTATAACCTGACTTCTACATTCCAAGTTTATTTTGTGCACTGGTCATAGCACCAAGGTGTTCCTGCTTACCTTAGCTACCACAGACATCCTGACTCCAGCATACTACTGCTTGTTAAGCACCTATTTAAGCTTCCATTCACCTTCCCAATCATGCACACTAAGGGTATGTCTACACTACGGAATAAGGTCGAATTTATAGAAGTCGTTTTTTTAGAAATCGGTTTTATATATTCGAGTGTGTGTGTCCCCACAGAAAATGCTCTAAGTGCATTAAGTGCATTAACTCGGCGGAGTGCTTCCACAGTACCAAGGCTAGAGTCGACTTCTGGGGCGTTGCACTGTGGATAGCTATCCCCCAGTTCCTGCAGTCTCCGCTGCCCATTGGAATTCTGGGTTGAGATCCCAGTGCCTGATGGGGCTAAAACATTGTCGCGGGTGGTTCTGGGTACATATCGTCAGGCCCCCCTTCCCTCCCTCCCTCCGTGAAAGCAAGGGCAGACAATCGTTTCGCGCCTTTTTTCCTGAGTTACCTGTGCAGACGCCATACCACGGCAAGCATGGAGCCCGCTCAGGTAACCGTCACCATATGTCTCCTGGGTGCTGGCAGATGTGGTACGGCATTGCTACACAGTAGCAGCAACCCATTGCCTTCTGGCAGCAGACGGTGCAGTACAACTGGTAGCCGTCCTCGTCGTGTCCGAGGTGCTCCTGGCCATGTCGGCTGGGAGCGCCTGGGCAGACATGGGCGCAGGGACTAAATTTGGAGTGACTTGACCAGGTCATTCTCTTTAGTCCTGCAGTCAGTCCTGTTGAACTGTCTTATGGTAAGCAGGCAGGCAAAACGGATTGCTCGCAGTCCTATTGCATCATCTTCTGCCGGGCAGGCAAGAGATGAGGATGGCTAGCAGTCCTACTGCACCATCTTCTGCTGAGCAGCCATGAGATGTGGATGGCATGCAGTCCTTCTGCACCGTCTGCTGCCAGCCAAAGATGTAAAAGATAAATGGAGTGGATCAAAACAAGAAATAGACCAGATTTGTTTTGTACTCATTTGCCTCCTCCCCCGTCTAGGGGACTCATTCCTCTAGGTCACACTGCAGTCACTCACAGAGAAGGTGCAGTGAGGTAAATCTAGCCATGTATCAATCAGAGGCCAAGCTAACCTCCTTGTTCCAATAAGAACAATAACTTAGCTGCACCATTTCTTATTGGAACCCTCCGTGAAGTCCTGCCTGAAATACTCCTTGATGTAAAGCCACCCCCTTTGTTGATTTTAGCTCCCTGAAGCCAACCCTGTCGTCAGTCGCCCCTCCCTCCGTCAGAGCAACGGCAGACAATCGTTCCGCGCCTTTTTTCTGTGCGGACGCCATACCAAGGCAAGCATGGAGGCGGCTGAGCTCACTTTGGCAATTAGGAGCACATTAAACACCATACGCATTATCCAGCAGTATATGCAGCACCAGAACCTGGCAAAGCGATACCGGGCAAGGAGGCGACGTCAGCGCAGTCAAGTGAGTGATGAGGAAATGGACACAGATTTCTCTGAAAGCATGGGCCCTGCCAATGCATGCATCATGGTGCTAATGGGGCAGGTTCATGCTGTGGAACGCCGATTCTGGGCTCGGGAAAAAAGCACAGACTGGTGGGACCGCATAGTGTTGCAGGTCTGGGACGATTCCCAGTGGCTGCGAAACTTTCGCATGCGTAAGGGCACTTTCATGGAACTTTGTGACTTGCTTTCCCCTGCTCTGAGGCGCATGAATACCAAGATGAGAGCAGCCCTCACAGTTGAGAAGCGAGTGGCAATAGCCCTGTGGAACGCCCTGTGCAACGCCAGACAGCTACCGGTCAGTTGGGAATCAATTTGGAGTGGGCAAATCTACTGTTGGGGCTGCTGTGATGCAAGTAGCCCACACAATCAAAGATCTGATATCAAGGGTAGTGACCCTGGGAAATGTGCAGGTCATAGTGGATGGCTTTGCTGCAATGGGATTCCCTAACTGTGGTGGGGCCATAGACAGAACCCATATCCCTATCTTGGCACTGGAGCACCAAGCCGGCGAGTACATAAACCGCAAGGAGTACTTTTCAATAGTGCTGCAAGCACTGGTGGATCACAAGGGACGTTTCACCAACATCAATGTGGGATGGCCGGGAAAGGTACATGACACTCGCATCTTCAGGAACTCTGGTCTGTTTCAAAAGCTGCAAGAAGGGACTTTATTCCCAGACCAGAAAATAACCGTTGGGGACATTGAAATGCCTATAGTTATCCTTGGGGACCCAGCCTAAACTTTAATGCCATGGCTCATGAAGCCGTATACAGGCAGCCTGGACAGTAGTCAGGAGCTGTTCAACTACAGGCTGAGCAAGTGCAGAATGGTGGTAGAATGTGCATTTGGACGTTTAAAGGTGCGCTGGCGCAGTTTACTGACTCGGTTAGACCTCAGCGAAACCAATATTCCCACTGTTATTACTGCTTGCTGTGTGCTCCACAATATCTGTGAGAGTAAGGGGGAGACGTTTATGGCGGGGTGGGAGGTTGAGGCAAATCGCCTGGCTGCTGGTTACGCGCAGCCAGACACCAGGGCGTTTAGAAGAGCACGGGAGGGCGCGGTACGCATGAGAGAAGCTTTGAAAACCAGTTTCATGACTGGCCAGGCTACGGTATGAAAGTTCTGTTTGTTTCTCCTTGATGAAACCCCCCGCCCCTTGGTTCACTCTACTTCTCTGTAAGCTAACCACCCTCCCCTCCTCCCTTCGATCACCGCTTGCAGAGGCAATAAAGTCATTGTTGCTTCACATTCATGCATTCTTTATTCATTCATCACACAAATAGGGGGATGACTACCAAGGTAGCCCAGGAGGGGTGGTGGAGGAGGGAAGGAAAATGCCACCCAGCACTTTAAAAGTTTACAACTTTAAAATTTATTGAATGCCAGCCTTCTTTTTTTTGGGCAATCCTCTGTGGCGGAGTGGCTGGTTGGCCGGAGGCCCCCACACTGTGTTCTTGGGCGTCTGGGTGTGGAGGCTATGGAACTTGGGGAGGAGGGCGGTTGCTTACACAGGGGCTGTAGTGGCAGTCTGTGCTCCCTGTGCCTTTGCTGCAGCTCTGTGCCTTTGCTGTAGCTCAACCATACACTGGAGCATACTGGTTTGATCCTTCAGCAGCCTCAGCATTGAATCCTGCCTCCTCTCATCACGCTGCCGCCACATTTGAGCTTCAGCCCTGTCTTCAGCCCACCACTTACTCTCTTCAGCCCGCCACCTCTCCTCCCGGTCATTTTGTGCTTTACTGCACTCTGACATTATTTGCCTCCACGCATTCGTCTGTGCTCTGTCAGTGTGGGAGGACAGCATGAGCTCGGAGAACATTTCATCGCGAGTGTGTTTTTTTTTCTTTCTAAGCTTCACTAGCCTCTGGGAAGGAGAAGATCCTGTGATCATTGAAACACATGCAGCTGGTGGAGGAAAAAAAAAGGGACAGCGATATTTAAAAAGACACATTTTATAAAACAGTGGCTACACTCTTTCAGGGTAAACCTTGCTGTTAACATTACATACATAGCACGTGCTTTCGTTACAAGGTCGCATTTGCCTCCCCCCACCGCGTGGCTACCCCCTCAACCCTCCCCCCTCCCTGTGGCTAACCCCTATTTCTGTTTAGCCACAGGCAAACAGCCCAGCAGGAATGGGCTCCTCTGAGTGTCCCCTGAAGAAAAGCACTCTATTTCAACCAGGCGACTATGAATTATATCTCACTCTCCTGAGGATAACACAGAGAGATAAAGAACGGATGTTGTTTGAACGCCAGCAAACATACACTGCAATGCTTTGTTGTACAATGATTCCCAAGTACGTGTTACTGGCCTGGAGTGGTAAAGTGTCCTACCATGAAGGATGCAATAAGGCTGCCCTCCCCAGAAACCTTTTGCAAAGGCTTTGGGAGTACATCCAGGAGAGCCGCGAATGCCAGGGCAAAGTAATCCTTTCACATGCTTGCTTTTAAACCATGTATAGTATTTTAAAAGGTACACTCACCGGAGGTCCCTTCTCCGCCTGCCGGGTCCAGGAGGCAGCCTTGGGTGGGTTCGGGGGGTACTGGCTCCAGGTCCAGGGTGAGAAACAGTTCCTGGCTGTCGGGAAAACCGGTTTCTCCGCTTGCTTGCTGTGAGCTATCTACAACCTCATCATCATCTTCTTCGTCCCCAAAACCTGCTTCCATATTGCCTCCATCTCCATTGAAGGAGTCGAACAACACGGCTGGGGTATTGGTGGCTGAACCCCCTAAAATGGCATGCAGCTCATCATAGAAGCAGCATGTTTGGGGCTCTGACCCGGAGCGGCCGTTCGCCTCTCTGGTTTTCTGGTAGGCTTGCCTCAGCTCCTTCAGTTTCACACGGCACTGCTTTGGGTCCCTGTTATGGCCTCTGGTCTTCATGCCCTGAGAGATTTTGACAAAGGTTTTGGCATTTCGAAAACTGAAACGGAGTTCTGATAGCACGGATTCCTCTCCCCATACAGCGATCAGATCCCGTACCTCCCGTTCGGTCCATGCTGGAGCTCTTTTGCGATTCTGGGACTCCATCATGGTCACCTCTGCTGATGAGCTCTGCATGGTCACCTGCAGCTTGCCACGCTGGCCAAACAGGAAATGAGATTCAAAAGTTCGCGGTTCTTTTCCTGTCTACCTGGCCAGTGCATCTGAGTTGAGAGTGCTGTCCAGAGCGGTCACAGTGGAGCACTCTGGAATAGCTCCCGGAGGCCAATACCGTCGAATTGTATCCACAGTACCCCAAATTCAAGCCGGCAAGGCTGATTTAAGCGCTAATCCACTTGTCGGGGTGGAGTAAGGAAATCAATTTTAAGAGCCCTTTAAGTCGAAATAAAGGGCTTCATCGTGTGGACGGGTGCAGGTTTACATTGATTTAATGCTGCTAAATTCAACCTAAAGTCCTAGTGTAGACCAGGGCTAAGAAATTAGTTCTGTCTTACATCGTTACTTATGCCTACCCAAGCCTACACATGATCAATGAGTTAAGTTGAAGCAGTATGATCCAATATTATATGTGCTCAAACCACTAGTAAATACTAAGAAGGTTGGTCTCTATAAAAAAGAAAGCCTGAACCTTGTCAGACTTCTCAGCAAGGTCATTAGTTTGGAGGAAATGATCTAATTAGGTTGCCACCACTTTTTCAGCCTCTCATGTCCAAAAAGATCAGCTGTCAATGTTGCTGAGGACACAATAATGTCTGTGAATGCTAAAATTACCTAGGATTAATTAACTAAATCTAGCGTGGCCTCTGGTGATAACATTTTTTGCTAGATCGGGGTGAGCAAACTACGACCCATGGGCTGGATCTGCCCATGAGCCGTTTTAAGCTGGCCCTCGGGCTCCCACTGGGGAGTGGGATCTGGGGCTTGCCCCGCTCTGGCGCTCCAGTTGGGGGGGCCGCACCATGTGGCTCAGCCTCGCTCCGGCGCTTGATTTGGGGCGCAGGCTGTACCACGTGGCTCAGCGGCTTTCCTGCCGGGGTGCAGGGTTGGGGGCCACACCATGCAGCTCCCGGAAGCTGCAGCTTCGGGGGCCGCACCATGCAGCTCTGGAAGCTGCAGCATGCCCCATTCAGGCTCCTACATGCTCCAATGCCCCCTCTTCCCACCGGCTCTCCAATGGAGGCTGCAGGGGTCTTGCCTGTGGATGGGGCAGCATGCAGAGCCGCCTGCCCATGCTTCTGCATAGGAGCTGGAGGAGGGGGATGCCACTGCTTCTGGGAGCCGCTTGAGGTAAGCGCTGCTCAGAGCCTGCACTCCTGAGCCTCTCCCGATGCCCCTGCCCCAGCCCTGATCCCCCTCCCATTCTCCAAACCCCTCGATCCCAGCCCGGAACACCCTCCTGTACTCCAAACCTCTCATCCCCAGCCCCAACCAGAGCCCTCACCCACTCCTGCACCCCATCCCCAATTTTGTGAGCATTCATGGTACACCATACAATTTCTATTCCCACATGTGGCCCTCAGGCCAAAAAGTTTGCCCACCCTGGAGCTAGATGATACTCGTTGAAAGTTTTGGTGGCATTGGTGTTCAAGTCAGTTATTCAAAGGATTTAGTCATTTGCATACATAGGCTACTCTGATGTTTTCTGAGAACTCCTACTGGAGTACATAACAAAGAGAATGTGGCCCTTTGTAGACTCGTTGCTGTACATGGCTATGCAAGGGACAGAGGGGTTTTGCCTCATTCCTGTTCCAATGCTAGATGACATCCCTTCGGGCAAGGGTATTCCCCCTATATGCTGTCAGCCTCAAACCACAGGACACATCTAG
Source organism: Lepidochelys olivacea (assembly GCF_965140295.1). Lineage (NCBI taxonomy): Eukaryota > Metazoa > Chordata > Testudines > Cheloniidae > Lepidochelys > Lepidochelys olivacea. The sequence continues at coordinate 110,080,507 of NC_140416.1, forward strand.
GTCCTCTTGACCAGAAGGTTGGTGGTTGTGAGGGCCTCTTCATAGCAAGGGCATGCATGTGAGGCCGTGTAGGCAGAGTTTCTGGGTATGCATTAGTCCTGTTGTCTGTCAGAACAGGTAACGATGTGTGGGTACACAATAAATACATTTTATTGCAGTAGTGTCGGTTGGACCAAATCCCGATTGGGGCCCTATTGTGCTACGCACTGTACAAACACACAGTTAGACATGGGCTCTGCTCTGAAGAGTTTACAGTCTAAATTCAGACCAGATGTATGTGAGTTCAGTAAGCAACAGGGGAGAGCAGGGCAAGGGAAGCAATAAAACATGCATTTCCATAGGTTGGTTATTTGCATAACTAGATTTCAAATCATTTAAATTATGTATATGTAAGCAAAATGATGATCCTGTGAGTTCAATAACCAAATAGCGTATCATGTACCTTACCAAAGCAGTCCAGGCTAAACTGAGAAGTAACAGCGATAATTACTTGCCTCTTGGTAAAAGACTATCAAAAGTGATTGTAATAAAGCCAGTCTAGGGAGAGCTTTAAATAGCAAGTCAGAGACTTGGACATGGAGTCTGTATTCACAGGGGAGCCAGTGCAGAGACTGGGTGCTGGGCTGATGTGTTACAGGGACTCACTGGGCACAGGCTGCTGTGCTTTGTACCAGTTGGAATATTTTTCAGGGTGTGTGACTTCATTCCTAGACATGAGTTGCAATAATCAAATCTAGAGGTCCCACATGGATCACTGGGGCCAGGTCTGTTTGATAAGATGTAATGCAATCTTCTGGCCAGATAGAAGTGGAGTCTGGACATGTGTCAGAGTGTTTGTGCAGCCTGTCTAAACTTTCAATTCCCATGTTGTAAATCTGTAAGATTAGCTTCTAACATAAAAGTTCCAGCCATTCATATAGTTGCTTTGGCGGCTTCCCATCTTTGCTGGCCACTGTGGGTATGGCTACACTGCAGTTAACAACCTGTGGCTGGCCTGTGCCAGCTGACGCAGCCTAAGGGGCTGTTTCATCACAGTGTAGATGTTCAGGCAGCCCAGGTTCTAGGACCCTGAGCATGGGCCAGCTGCAGGTGTCTAATTGCAGTGTAGACATACCCTGAGGGTGAGGTAAAATAGGTCAGTTTATTCATTAAGAGCATCCTGGACAAATTCTCCACCTGTAAGCTGGTCCCCAATTACACTCATGCGCTTTGACTTGAAAAATTCCACCACAAAAGCCATGAAACCTGAAGAATCTGATGTCACGACAGCAGAGGTGGTGAAAAATGGTTTGTCATGCAAACTCGCCCCCCTGCCATTGTATTCTCTATGGCTTGAGCTAACAATCAGATACCAAATCTAAGGAGATGATCAAATTGCTAAAGAATAATGGCTTTTTGTCTAGGGACATTACCCAATAACAAAACATGCTGACTCTTCAGAATCAGCTGTGTGGGTGAATGTGAACAATAAGATTGGAATAAGGTTGGTAATAATTGTTGCATTTCAGAGTGTAATTAAAAATGTATTTTGTGCTTGGCAGCTAACTTTTAAATGTACATTTCTTGGCTAAGATTTTTCAGACGTGACTAGTGATTTTGGGTGCCTCAGTTTCCAGTCCCAACTTGAGACACCTTAAAGGGAGCTGATTTGCAGTGGGCAGGTGATCACTAATACTGGAAAAATCTTGTCCCCTGGCTATTTCATTGGTATTTTCTATTTCAAAATATCACAAGTTTACAAAATAGCTGAGTGTGTGGGACATGGGGGAGTCTTGGGCCCAATTTCTCTGACATAGGATTGGGTGTCCAGGATGAACTTCAGAACTGACTCAACAGATTCCATTTCTTTTACAATTCTGCACCTCTCAGGCTGACATCCTAAATGTTTGCAGCTTGCTGAAGTTTGAAAGAACTACCCTGAATGCTGGGGATACAATGGAAAGGTCACAGATCACCAATGTACAATGGGACTACTGGAAGTGGAAAAATATCCACGGATGATTTGAAATGTGCTTTTTCTAACGTTAGTGTCTTTGCTGCTTTGAGATGCATGTAAATCTTCATCAGTGTCAAGATCTCAAAGAAAAGGATAATTACTCCCAGAGGATAGATCATGCAGATCAGTTTGACAGTTCTCAAGCTAACCCTGAATTGCAAGGATTGTCTTTAGCCCTGTTTTATAATTACTGATGCAAGAGCATAAGTAATTGTTGCAACTATTGATGAAACCTGTGTGCATGCAAAGTCTAGATGGCTCTTTCTTATTCTATACCAGATACCAAAAGAACGGACTTGTGTAACAATGAACTAGAAGGCATCCCTGTTTGTTTACTGCTAGCAGTCATGTTTCTGTACGTTTGATCCTGTGCTGTGTATTTTGTATTAGGTAATTCATACTATTTGGACTACTGGAATGAACAAGGCGTTAAACCAGAAACATACAGTATGTATCCTCTAGGGACTATATTCTGCATTGCCAGGGGATGAACTATACAACTAAGCAGGTCTTTTATATCACTATTGTCTATGTTTAACATACTAGATACAGATCCATCTTCCATTACACTAATTTCTGCGTCTGAGAAATGTCATACACACAGTGGCAATGTTTTCCAAACTAAACAGTGAATGTTTAACATCACATGAAGCTACTGGTTATTCATATTTTTATTTGTAGTTTGAGCTATAATTTATTTATATAAAAGTAGCAGCTGAAAATTCCATATAATCTTTACAAAAGTTCATAGTTCTCCAAAGTATGGCCACCCCTTATTTCTCTGTATGTCACTTCATTATAATAATTATTTAGGCAATCGTTTGCAGATGTTTCCTATCTGAAGTTATCAGTAAGTTTGGAACTGTAAATCCAGGTTTTTATTACCAGAAGATAGGTTACTACCATTGTATTGTTATACTGGCATGTGATACTCAACAGGTTGTTATACTGACAAATCAGATTACACTAACTAATGTAAACAAGAAGTGGTAGCATCAACATTTGTTATGATTATATGGAATGGTAAGTTCTAGGGGGAACAGCTAATCAATATGCAGCAATCTGCATATTATTTTATTATTTTTACAGCACTTAAGATTGTGCTCGTTGCTTTCCAAACAACTAGAACTCAAGATCCCAGCCCCAAGGAATTTACAATCTAATTTCAGGTGACAGTGAATGAGGATGGGCAAGCAAACAGAAGTGGGGAAATGATACGGAAAGTCAAAGGTTACAATAATAGGATCATGTGATTACATACTTAAGGCATGAACGCATCTTAATGGTTCAGACACACACACACACAGAACGTTGAACAAACTCACCCTTTGTATATGACTGAGCCTGCAAAAATGACGCTTTTAGGAAGGATCTGAATGGGGGACCGAGGTGGCTTGGTGAGCTCTGGAAGGGCGTTCTATCCATAGGAGTGGTGGTGAATGGACACAACTGGAAGTGGGAAAAGGAAACAAAGGGGATGTCAGTGCTGCCACATTTGACAGTGAGATTGGAAAACATTGAAAGAAAACCAAGCAAGAGATGTGGAATAAGGCTAAAGCTTGGCTACACTTGAAAGTTAACAGGGATTAAGGTAGGATATGAATTTAAAACATGATAGGTCAAGCTAAACAGGAACAAGGCACTTGTTTTCCAAAATAAGTGTGTTCATGCATGGAGTTAATCAGGAACTGCTGTATGTGTAGACAAGCCCTAAGCGTTGAAGGCCTTAAAAGAAAGGACAAGAGATTTGAATTGAATATGCAGTGCAATGGGAAGCCAATGGTGGAGTTCAAAGAGGCTTGATGTGGTCTGAACTATAAATATTGTATGGTTACTGAAAGCAACTGGGACCACCACACAAGTCAGGTATCCCCATCCTCTGGCTTGCTGAGAGCGTTTCATTTTGGCTTATAATTGATACTATGCGGTTTCATAATGTAAACCACGAAACTTTGATTACACAAGTACCCACTATAACTCCATTTTACTGCAGGAATAGAAAGTGGGTTCAGTTTGTTTTGACAGCAGAGCTCCCACTTGTGGATAACACACACAATAAATATGCAAATTTGGACAGTCAGGATGCCCGTGCCCTGAGTTGCTCCTGTTGCATCCCAATGTAGTAAAACTGCTCAGACTAAAAAAACAAACAAAAAAACCCAAACCCACTTTCAGTTTATAAGAAAACAAATTGAGGATTAACTGAGACTCCTCATGAATCTAATCAGAATCTTATCATTACAGTAAATACTATGCAAACAAAAATAATAGTATCAAACATACAGATTTCTTCAGTACAAAAGGTCACAGGCCACGAATCCTATGCATTTAAAACATGCACTGCTGATTTGCCATTTATGCCACCACTTTGTCCTAAACTGAACAAACAGCAAGTGCCCGGCTCTCTGACTAGGCTGTTAGCCTTCTCTTTGTGGTTATCTTCTTGCTGCAATTAGTAAAAGTAGGCCTGTGAGCATCAGCCTTCAGGACAGAGATCTTCACCTCCCAGCTGTTACTGCCATCTCCCTTGGAGTCCAACCCGCCCTTTTTTTTTAAACTTGGGAGTGGAATTGTCCCCCACCCTTGGAGATGCATGAGCATGCTCTATGGGTTTGTGAATGTTTTTCCCCCTGCTAGTCCCAGACTAGTTGGAGTCAGTGGACACCTGCTCCACTCTTCTGGCAAAAAAACGCGCCCAACCACTGCTGTTTAAAGGAAGTATGGGTTACAATAACACACTTGGAAAATGCTTGTCTGTGATCATTTATCACACCCTTCTCCTAACTCTGAACATATCTCCCACTTTTACTGAATCTCTCTCTCTCTTTCTCTATCTCTTAGTGGGCTTCTCCTTTTCCTTCTGCATTAGTGTGTGCTTATGGTAAGAAAAATGGCTATGCAAAATGGCACTTTCTTACTCAGCAGATCTGCTCCCTCTGTGTTCCTGAGGCCTACTTGCTTGCTTTGATGACAAAATAAGGCTTAACTGTGTTTGGTCCTGTTAGTACTACTAACCCTAACCCCCTAAGGCAGAGAGCTGGATTTTACTCCTTTTGCACATCATCGTCGGCAATCTATGGGATAAGAGAACAAACCACATGTGAGTCCTGTCTCTTAGCGCACTACTAGCGTGCAGATGCGATAGTGAGGAGCAAGGCATACGACCCTACATAAAATAGACTTAGAAGGTGTATATCTCCCTTACTCTTTAGTTACATTGAAAAACGGCCTCTGTATAAAGGAGGGCTACAAACTCTGCCTGCGTCTTTTCTATGCTTTTCTACCTTTAAAGCCTTCAGCCTCTTCTGTGAGACTGTTTCTTCTAACTAACAGAAATAAAAGGACATTAGGTAAGGTCACGGTTTTATAAAGGAAAAAAACCTGAGGCATTTCAATAAGAACAAGTAACTGAAGTTGTACTGTTTTGTTCAATGTAGCTGCAGACATTATTTATAAGGAGAACTGGGGTTTTCCTATAATTATAGAATTTGTATTAATTATCTAAAAGAGCATATTTGTCCAGGTATTGAAGGGAAGGTTTATGCACCTGCTGCATGGATTGGGCCCTAGTTGTTTGCCTGAAAGTAATTTTAAATAAACTATCACCTTAGAGTATAGCCAATAGCTCTTAGCTGTCTTTCATTATCCTCTTTCCTGAAAATAATTACCTTAAAATTAAGTCAGTAAAAGGCACCAGCACGCACTAAAAACTACACAGTGCATGAAGTTTATATGCCTATCTGACACGGTAGCAGCGGGGTCAGAGTTTATATACCTGACTAGTTATGGTAAGTATATGTGTGTTATGTACCTGACTTGTATGGTAGTGTGGCTTATACTTGACTAGTACAGTAGCAGTGGAGGAGAGGGGTAATATACCTCACTGGTATCAGTGGGATATTTATGTTAATACTCCATAAAAACCTGTGACAGGGATTAAGGCCTAATCCTTCAAAGAGATCAGTGTGGGAACAGCCTGGCTCCCACAGTGTCCCATTGGGTAAAGGGGGTGTGTCCTTTACTGACCTCTTTGTTTGCAACATATCAATAATGCACCTCCCACTGTTAGTTGGGGACTGTAGGAGGACTCACTCAGGGATCAGGTTTGCCAGGAGACATGGCATAGATCTCAGAGCAGTGTCTCTGCTCAGGCATGTTCAGATGACTGATGCACAGACACTGGATTGGGTCACGCCTCTCCTAGTCACATGATACCTACTCCAGTAGGGCATTTCTCCTGGTCTTGACCTTATTGTCTATATATATTTTAACATGACAGTCGTCATAGTATCTAGGTGCCAAAATAACAATATTTAGGTAGTGCTTTAAATGTTCAAAGCTTTCTACAAACATTAACAAAGACTCATAACATGCTGGGAGATAGGAATACATTTCCCCCATTTTATAGGTAGGAAAACTGTGGCAGAGAGGTGCGGTGAAATGACATGGCCAAGCCACGCGGTGAGTCATTGGCAGAGTAGGGTTTAGCATCCTTGCTCCCCACCTGTTGGTCCTTTCTCCACATCACAATCATACTGTGAGGTAGGAACAGAAGAGTCACCTCTGCACTGGCTAGAGGGACTGCTGTTGAGCACCACCAGGACCTCCCTGCCTGCCGGGGTTCAGCACTAATAACTGGGAGTGACAGACTCTAATGAGATTCCTGGGCAGCCCATTTGACACAAGTGCACTGGCTACTATGAATCCCATGCCAGATGCTGGTGGGTGTAGGTCTCTAAAGCATCCCCTTGGCTCTAATGTTGTGGACCCTGGGGATTTTCCCTGCTTTGCACAGACTGAGGCTCAGCAACAAGACATTAGCATATTGTGTATTTCTGATGAGTTGCCAAACCATTTAGAAACCCAAACTTTCTTAGGAAACATCAATGCCTTTTTGCATGAAAGGAAAGTAGAAGTCTTACAGGGATAAGACTTCCCTTTCTAATGGCACCTTCCATCCCAGCATAACAAAATACTTTGCAAATATTAATAAATATCTACAACAATTCTGTGAGAAGTATCCCCATTATTGTTCTTTTGCACATGAGAAAGCTGAGATTCAAAGAAGTTAAGGCCAACATTTTCAAATTTATTTGTTTCACGTTGGACTCCTAAATCCAAGGTTTGGGACCTAATTAAAAAGGCCCCCATTTGCTGAGGTACAGAGTGTCCTCCACTACTACTGAAGGCAATGCAAGCTGTTGAGTGCTCAGGACCTTTGCAAATAAGGCCAGTTACAGAGGTTTCTTGAGCCTAATTTAGGGGCCCAAGTGGCCTGATTTGTAGGCGGTTGAGCACCCACAACTCTTTTGAAAGTCAGTGGAATCTAATGGTGCTCAGCCCCTCTGAAAATCAAGCCACCAAGTTTCTGAAGCCTAGCCTAAGTGACTTACTCAAGGACTCACAGGAAATCAGCCCCAATGCTGGGTGTCGAACTCAACTCTCCTGACTCTCAGTAACTCTACCTTAGTCATAGGCCCCTGCCTTCAATACAGTCCAGCACAATGGATAGACTCTTTCATAAGTTGTCCAAAACCACTTTGTGGAGATAAACTATAGGGCCAACGGTTTCAGACTTTGGTATCATAACCTGAGCATCTAAACCCATAGTTAGGCACCTAAATATGCCACTTGATTTTTCAAAAGTGCTGAGCAACCCTTAGCTCCCATTGACTTAAATACGGAGGTAGGAGCCTAAACCACAGAGCCTCAGGTTTAGGCATGTGAGTTTGAAAATGCTGGTGAGGAATGTATGCAGAGGGGTAAAAAAATGATGAGACCAAGACCCAAATGTTCAGAGCTGAATGTTTACAGTTGGGCAGCCACATCTAAATGGCCTGACTTTCAAAGGTGCAGCTCCCATTCATTTCAGTGATGTTTGTGGGTGTCCAGCCATTCTGCAAAGCAGGGTCTTTTATACCTAGGGGCATTACTTTAGGTAGCCTAGTTACTCTAGTCCCTACAGTGAAAGAGGCGTTTTCAGCTGATGTTTGTAAATAGATGCCTAGACACAAGCAGGTGTTTATAGATGGCAGGAGTTTTACTGGGGCATCAGAAAACCCTCCAAGAACATTAAAGACTAGCCTGGTGTCAAGCCAGGAAAGCAAAGGAAGCTGCCGGGGGAGGCTGCCAGCCAGTGGGACTTTTTTGTGGCAGGAGGCTGCCGGGTGGAGTTTCTTACTCACCTTTCTGAGCTACCTCCAGCTTCGGTGAAACCTGCAGGGCGGGGTGGGGGGGAAACGCGCCTCTTGGAACAGGTTTGTCTTTTCCCTGCTGACGTGTTACTGCCCCAGATGAGCGTTTGAAACAAAACCACCCTGTCCGCGCAACGGCAGCCTGGAAAAACTGGTCACGTCAGGGGCGAGGGCTGCATTCCTGGCGGCGGCGGCTGCAGGGGACGGCAGGGAGTTGGGCAGGTATATAAGGGGCCAGCTCAGAGAGCCTGAGCAGAGAACGGAGCCTGGGGAGTGCGATGGGCGCCGGAGGAAGAGCCAAGCCAGCCCGAGGAGCAGGGGGGCTGCCCGGCTACCTGCCTTCCTCCCTCCGGGCGGCTTGGCGCGTGGGGAGAGCTGGGATCCCCGCGCTGCCTCCTGCACCCGCTCTAAGGGCCCAGCTGGCTGCAGCCAAGCTGGAAAACCCCAGTGCAAAGGGGGGTGGGAGGAGGGATCCTCCCTGGACCGTGGCACCAGTAAGTGGCCAGCTGCGTGGGGCAGGCCGGGGCGGCGCGGGTGTGTCTCTCTCTTGTTTGTTTTGTCTCGCACGTAGGTCTGTGCGGCGGAGCCAGTGCAAGCCCCGGCGGGCGGCGGGCGGCCTCCTTGGTGCAGTGGTTCTTAACAGTTCAACAGTTCTCTAGCATAATTGTGAAATGTTTAGGACCACTTGACCCGGGAGGCCCGGGCATCCGGCGAGGAGGAGAGAGAGAGCAGCGGACGGCGGAGCCCTCGGCGGCCCAGGTGGGAGGGCAGCCGCCCCCTGCCAGGGGGTAGTCTGCGCCTGGGACGGGCCAGGCTGGGGTGGGGGGCCCTGGTGCGCAGGGAAAGGGATCGCGGCTCGAACTGGATCGCTGAGAAAGGGCTGCCCATGCCCCGCTCTTAACCGAGCAAGTGACCTGCTGGGGGCTGCCTCGGAAAGGAGCTGGAGTCGGAGCCCGAGAAGCTGGGCTGGACGCTGACCCCCCAACCGGAGCCGGGGCACTGCAGGGTGGGAGTGGGAAAATCCGAGAGACTTTCTCCAGGATCCCAAGTGGGAGCCTCCCGAGGCCCCTCCGGCCTGTGGGTCACTCCAGCCCCAGAGCGGGGAGGGATGCAGCCAGCCGGCTGCCCAAGCGCGACTTTCCTTTGTTCTGCAGTTTATTCGAACGCCCTCCTTTAACCGAGTTCTCCGCAGGCGGGGGTGGGAGTCCGCCCGTTCCCCCCGCCGCGGCGCTGCGGCGGGCGGGGGCGGGGACTGGGCTGCACAGGGACCCTGGTTCACTTGGCAGTTCTTTCGCAGCTTGCCTGGGCTGCTTCCCAGCGGCGCTGTGCACAGTACTGACAGGTGCTGGGTGGCTGGGAGGGAGGGTACCTGGCGCATGCAGAGTGAAGCTATAGGCAAATGGACTAGCTTTAATTGCAGAAAGAAGAGCGCACACACAAAATAGGCTGCAAGACCAGCTTATATGCCTATATTTCCCCCTCTGTACATGCCAGATATTCATACATTCTAATATATAGTTATGGATAATGCCCAGTGAAAATGAGAGTGACAATACCAATGGAAATGTTTTTAAAACGTTATTGTACCGTGTGTTGTAAGAACTGAAATGTGGCTAATCGATAAGGAACAATTGGGGTACATGCAGAAACGAAAGGGTTTCTGTTGTCTTTCTGTTCTCTCTTAATTCATATCCATGTTCTGTTTCACAACCATTACGTGATTAAAAAAAAAATTAAATGAATGTACTGCCTATGGAGGGTCTGTCTTCAGAAGTCTGATCTTTACATGCATGTTGGTGTTGGAGATCTGCCAGTCCACCTGTTGGTTCTTTAGCAATCTTAATGTTGTTTTGGACTCTAGCGTCACCTTTCTACTGCTGTACTTCATGTGGTCTTATTTTCAATATATACTGTTGTTTTAGAAATTTAGGGCCCAATCCAACTTTAGTCACAACTCAGGCAAATGACTTCAGTGGGAGTTTTGCTTGAATTAAGACTGCGGCACTGGGAACCCGATCCAAAGCCCATTGAAGACAATGTGTTTCATTGACCTTGTCTGCCTTTGGATCAGGCCCTGTATTCTTAGAATTTAGCTGCAGATTTCTCGGAGTGGAAAATCTGGCAAAGTTTCAAGACAATTATTTCTGTCATAATTAAATTCTAAGGTTACTCCTCCATATCTCCCCCCACCCTCCTTTGTTCATATACATCTAAACAAAACAAAAAGAGGAGACTTTTATTTAAAATGCAATGTTACCATTTCTAAGTCTTTAATGGGAAGGGATATCTGCCTGTGGTTTTTAAAACCAAACCAAACACACACCTGCATCTGTGGCACTCTGCTTGCTTAAAAAGTTGCCACTGTTTTATAGCAAGCACGCTAGGTGCACATGTTCTATTGCTGGGGGTGAAACTCTGGCCCCATTGAAGTCAATGAGAGTTTTGACATTGATTTCAATGGGGCCAGGATTTCACCCCTGTGTTGTTTCGGTGGGACAACATCCAGGGGAAACAAGATATCTGAATGCGGATAGGCAAAAGTGCCACGAATGTGCTGCTCCGGGACAGTTTAGAGCAGTAGGTAAAAATCATACCATCTCTTACTCAGAACAGGTTGGGCAGGGTTAATTATGACATAATGGGGTTTAATATAGCTGGAAGTCAGGGAACGGTGGCCCTCTAGCAGTGTTTCTCAAACTGTGGGGCTGGCCTCCTTAGGCAGGCTTAAACAAGCCCAGGTAAAATGGAAAAACAAATTCTGTACAGGACTTGGCAAAGATTGAGCTCCATATTCATTAATCAGGATGATTCCTCGTTCACAGAGACAAAAATTGAAATGGTCTAGCAAGGAAAAGATTAGCAGCCTATCCCATTTAAAGGTCTGATGATTCAATGCTATTCTATCTAGGTTCTTTTATATGGCACCCATCATCACAGTCTCCAAGCACCTGCCAAATATTGAAAAAGAAACAATAGTATGATTCTGTGCACCCAGTTCTCTTTAACTTCAGTGGGTGTTGTGAATGTTTAAGTAGTGCAGGGCTGAGCCTTGAAGTGGTGAAATTATACTTGCAAAACATCGTGGGCCAGGTTCCCTGGTTGGTGGAAATCAGTGTAACTCTGTTCATTTCAGTGGAGCTACACTGATTTACATCAGCTGGGAAATCTGGCTCAATGTGTTTCCTCACCACCACAAACAATGGACCTGATTCTGTCATCCTTCCACATCCAGCCTGCCCGCTGAAGTCAATAGGAGTATTGAGTGCACAAAAATGTGGGATGAGACCTCTTGATATCAATGAAGATGCTTCCCTCTTGCTCCATTTAAAAAATATTACCATACAGGTCCAGATGAGTATATTTTTTCTCTGCCTGAGCGCAGAATGCTCTGAGACAGCTTGAAAAAAACCCCTGCTGCCTGGTAGAAAAGTGGGTGTTTTGTTTTAAAAGAAAATCTCTGTAACAATGGCAGAGTGAACCTGGGGGAGTTTGTACACACAGAAAGAAAGAGAAAACTTAATGTCCTGTTTTGCTTTGTCAAACTAATGTCAAGACAAAGCTTTCCTGATTACTCATGGGAACTGATGCTTTACTCTAACCCTTTCAGTGGAATCTGGGAGGGTCACTGCTTTATTGGAATGTCTTCTCCATGCATGTTTTACCGTGCATGACATTTTAAATGTTCTGAATTGGATTGATGCTAACCATTGTTCTTTTTCTGTCAGACTTGTTGAGCTCCTGATGACAGGCTTGTAGTTTTCATAAACTGGGCAACAAGCCATTTGGATAAACAAACAAACAAAGCTATGCAATGAAATATTAAAATATGCTGGCAACTAGCTCTTCCTTGTGATACATTGCCTGAGCTAAGTGAAAACTTGAGGGGCATAAGCGAGGGAAATCAGACAGCTACTGCTCTTTTCTGCCTAAACTAGTAAAATGTTGCCGCACAGCATGTCTTCAGCTCGAGCCATTAACATGTAATGTTTGAGACTTTAGGGCAAAACGTAAGCTCACCCTACTCTGTAGCCAACATTTTGGCTTCATTTAATGACATCTGATATTAAGCACCTGGCTGAAATGAATAGTGAAGATATTAAAAGGCTGGTTATGGCCAGGATAGAAGCAGTGGTAGAGTAAACCTTGGTGCTACCCTGGACTTGGACTAAAGATGCATTTCTCCTAGCCTGCTGTGCCAAAGAGCAGGAAGTAAAAAACATTCCTCCTTTCCTCCTCCCCCTTTGTGTGGGCTGCTTTTGCTATTGGTGCCTAATATTTTCAGTATGCACAATAATGCATTGGACATGATAGCTAAGTGGTCAGAGATCCAGCTGGCAGCCCATAGCAAAGCTCGCCAAGCCAAGCCAAATAAAAATAGAATGCCTGAATGAAGAAATCTATGTATTCTCTCTCTCTCTTTCAATTTCTGGATGCTACCCCATGTATGTGGATGACCTAGGCCTTGTCCCACTCTGCTCATTGATTAACATTTTGTTGAATGCAAGGCATCCTTGATAGCATCACACTTAAGTTCTTAACTAAGACATAGTCACACCTCTTCAAGCCCTTGAAGTAATCGCATAAAACCATTTTGTTGTTGTTAAAGCTAATAAAAATATTTTTACTTCAAAGCTTCTATGAGCAAAATTTTCAAAGGGGACTCAGCGTGGCTGCTAACTCACACCTGCGGTTTTGTGTATGCAATCATTTGCAGGAATAATGATAAAACTTTCATTGTTTTATTGCCTGTTAGTGGCATGAATTGTTAGGCCCAATCCAGTTCCTGTTTTCTCACTGGCTGCAAGAAGAGCAGGATTTGACCCATAGGTGCAAAGTCAGTAGGTAGTTATTGATGGCCAGATCCTCAGCTGGTATAACTTGGCCTGTCTCCTTTGACTTCAGTGTAGCTACATTGATGTACACCAGCTGAGGATCTTGCCCTGAAATTCTTTCTCTACACAAATTATTACAAACACAAAATTATAGATGCAAATGGTCCAAGTGTATTCCATTTAAAATACATGAGAGTGGATGCTGACAATTGAGAGCAATGGGGCGGCCAAGGCCTGTCAGCATGACGATAACGAGAGAATGCACAGTCAATCTGTGGAACTCTTTGCCAGGGGATGTTGTGAAGGTCAAAACTATAATGATGTTCAAAAAAGAACTAGATAAATTCATGGAGAATAGGTCCATCAGTGGCTATTAGCCAGGATGGGCCGGGACGCAACACCATGATCTGAGTGTTCCTAGCATCTGTTTGCCAAATGCTGGGAGTGGACGACAGGGGATGGATCGCTTGATGATTATCTGTTCTGTTCATTCCCTCTGAAGCATCTGGCATTGGCCATTGTTGGAAGACTGGATACTGGTCTGACACAGTATGGCCGTTCTTATGAATGATGTGCTGATGAAGTGGGCTGTAGCCCACGAAAGCTTATGCTCTAATAAATTTGTTCGTCTCTAAGGTGCCACAAGTACTCCTGTTCTTTTTGCGGATACAGACTAACACGGCTGCTACTCTGAAACCTGAGGGTTAATATGTTTAGTCAGGAATGTGGCAATTCCCTGCGTTGGCATCAAGTCATACAAAAATCCAGCCATTCAGAATTCATATGAGTCTCATTTCAAATGTGCTTATGATTTTTAGACACTATTAATGGCAGCCAATGTGGCAGTGCCCAGATTAAGCATGACCCCCAATGCTATCTGGCCTGCCTCCCTCCATCCCTGCCTGGCAGTTAGACACCCCTTAGTCACTTCTATCCTCCTGCCATTCTGGCTTCTCTTCATCTATATAGTCCCACAGGTTGCAGCTTGCTCCTTGATGGTGGGTATCAGAGTCTGTGTTGGACACCTGCGAGCGCCAATAGCTAGTATGTATGCAGCTAAATCCCAAATAATTTGATTCTTCCTTACTCCAGTTTTCAGTCTGATTTCTTTTCCCTGTTCTTTAATGTCAGACTAGTGACTCCATCTTTCCGCAAGGTACAGAAAGCTGGAATGGAAATGTTCTGCACACTGTATAGTATAATGTATTTTATAAGACAGTTGGTTAGAGTCCCCATGTGATGACTCTTAACCTGAGATGAGCATATCTGGCCAGAGCCGTAACTCTTTAGTCTCCTTTATGGTAAACATCACTTGTTCCTCATGTGCTGGAGTTACTTGAATTACCTTTGTCTTTCTTCCTGGAGTGCAACAGGAAGCAATTTTAAGAACATGAAGCACTAAAATTAGAAATACTTCAATGACATTTTTATGGTAGCCACATGCAGGGAATTCATTTTCCTACCTTGTTTAACCTTCACAATATCATAAAGTAGCTCTAAAGTCTTTTTGATGTCAAGATGAAATATGTTTAAAATAATGTTTAGTTCCTGCACTTCATTAATCATGCAGCAAGCTACATTTCCAGTATTTTTATTTCTGAATTCATAAGGAAGCTGGGGGAGGAAAAAATGAACCAATACATAGCCCATATACTGTGAGACTGTCAGGAAATGCTGCAGGTAAATGATCTAAGATATCTACTAATACACAGCACTCTACTGTCTCTTATTCCATTCTTTTCCTTTATGCTACTCTGGCAAATGTTTCAACTTTTCCCACTGTGATAGAACAGTAGTTAGAATTACTTCATCAAGCTGGTTAGTGTCCATGGTACATTGTGCTGCAAATTCTTGCAAGTTTATGGTGAGTCTTGTGATAGCAGGTGTTTTTCCTAAAGCCCTGGTTCTTGGATTCATGTGAATAGTGGAGAATTTCCGCTGTCTTTTGTCACAAGTGCACCCTAAAATCTCAGTGACCAGAAGGTAAATAGGAAGAATTCAAATTGCATTTTATTTTTTTAATCTAATGATTTTTAAGTCAATCTCATGATTTGGGGAGGGGTCCTGCCTCATGATTTTTGAATGTTTGGATTTGGCAATACCAAATTATAAAAAATCTGGCAAAATGTAGCTCATTAATGTTAGGAAATCAAGACATTAGGTCAGTTCTTTTTTCATTTACACAGGTGTAATTCCAGAATGACTCTAATGGCTTGTGTGCACTGGTGTGACAGAACCAGAATAGAAAGACATTGATTTTGTAGCAGTGATCCATGTCTTTGCCATCTAGACTATTGCAATGTGCTGTATGTGGGGATGTAGCTTAACTCTTTTTAGAAATCTCAAGCTAGTGGAAAATACGGCTGCCCATTTATTAGATGCTGTTTCATGCAGACAGCATGTCATGCTGGTACTTTGGGGTGTGCACTAGATTCCAGTTAGTTTCCAAACTGAGTTGATTCATAGATTTTAAGGTCAGATGGGGCCCTTATGATAATCTAGTCTGACCTCTTCCACAACATAGGCAGGCTATAGAATTTCACCCAGTGGTTCCTACACTGAACCTAATAACTTGTGTTTGAGCTGGAGCATCTGTTTTAGAAAGACCGGCAGTCTTGATTGAAAGACTCCAAGTGAGGGGGTTACAAACATTAGGTTTACCATGGAAATTCCAAATGGTTTGGGATCCAGTTGCCTTAGAGACTCTCTCTACCAGCCCCAAGTGAGATCAGCAGGAGTAGTGGAGCTAACAGAGCCCAGGTTTAAAAGAAAGGGAGCACTTGGTGGGGGTTTTCTCTAAAGAATCTTTCGTCTGGAATTCATGCCCTACGTGGTCCACCAGTGTCAGACTTTGTTGATCTTCAGGTCAAAGTGCCAGGCTTATCCATTTGCCCATGCTTTCTGAGTAGGCTTGGTAAGTAGGGGAGGCTACTCCTTTCTGTAGGTTGATTAGAGAGGCAATTTGTATTCTGGAAGATGAAATTAGTTTTGACAGGGATGGCTAGGTCTTCTGTGTTGGATATTTAACCTTTTGGTTCTATGTTTTGAATATGTACGAGTACCTACAACTCTGGCTAAACTTACATTGCCTCATCTCTGTAGTAACGGAGCATCTCCCACATATTGATGCATTTATTCACACAACAACCCTGTGAGGAAGGAAATTATTACCTCTCTTTCACAGATGGGGAATAAAGGTAGTGAGAAGATAATACCTAGCATTACACATAAAATCTGTGGCAGAGCTGGGAATTGAATCCAGGTGTTCTGAGATCCAGTCCAGTACATTAGCCATAAGAGCATTCTTCCTGACTTTTAAACATATATGAGAAATACTGAGAATAGTGGGTTTCTCTAAAATGCTTTAATGAGTTTAATCTTTCTACTTGCCAGAATAATATTAATTATAGATTAGGGATCTGAGCCCATGGTCCTTACCAGGCAAAACTCCCATTGATTTTAGTAATGTAACAAGCTAGAATAGAAAAACATTGACCATGAGCCAAATGTAAATGGTTAAATAATTATTGTAATTAAAACAATACAGGCTGTCTGATGTCTTTACTATCAGTATGCTCTTTCCAGTATCAATGTGACCCATCTGCGTACTCTGTGCTGACAATTCTAGGAGACAATTGGCCACATTCCCCTCTGTCACAGCTTTGCAACACACGTTGAGTTCAGTGGAATTGTGCAGATGTGACTGAGAGCAGATGTGACTGTGTGCACTGAAGATTCACATCCCAGCTTGCTGTGCACTAACTCACCATGTAGACAAGCCCTTAGGAACTCTCCAAAATCCCACCCATTGAAACCAAGCTTTTCAAATCTAAGTGCTTAAAATTAGGTTCCTAAACCCATATTTAGATGCCTAAATATAAGTGGCCTGATTTTTAGAATCACCGAGTACCAAAAATCCAACTGAAGTCAATGGGGTGTTCTTAGAAATATCGGATCATATGAGTGCTGAAATATGGATTTAGGAGCCTCACATTAGGGACACAGATTTGGAAAGTTTGGCTTGGTCCAGTAGAATCTTCAGGTAAAACGTCAAACTCTACTTTGCATCCTTCCAGACTTACAGGCCAAAACTCTTTCACACATTCTTTGGAATAACATATTCCTTATATGTTCTATCTAACCTTGTACACACTCCTGTGTCTCCAGTGTGTGACTGAACCCGTGAATTCTTAACAAATAAAGTCAACATATGAGACCATTAACAAACAAAAGAATTATATAAGTTCATGGAGGATAGGTCCAATCAATGACTATTAGCCAAGATGGTCAGGGATACAACCCCATGCTCTGAGTGTTCCTAAACCTCTGACTGCCAGAAGTTGGGACTGGGTGACAGGGGATGGCTCACTCAATCTTTGCCCTGTTCTATTCATGCCTTCTGAAGCATCTGGCACCCACCGCTTTTAGAAGACAGGATACTAGGCTAGATGGACCATTGGTCTGACCCAGAATGGCCATTCTTATGTTCTTACCATATTTTAAAGAGTGTCAGCATTCACTCATGTAGGCACCTATTATTCACCCCTTGTTCAATAACCAGCACACATCTGACCTGGTGTGAGCTTGAGCACTGACACATGACTGTAATTGTAGATGCTAAATATTATAGTGCTCAATACATTTTGTTTTCTATTATGCCAAGTTTATCCTATGAATTTCACTCCAAGGCGCTGTAAAGAATTATTCTTCACTACTTGTTGATCCATAAACGTACCACAGAAAGAGTTTGTATCACAGCATATATCTCTGGCAAGATATTTCACAGAGAAAATAAGTAATTTGATGGGTTGCTTAACACTTTGCAGTTGAGTAAATTGATAATCTATAGGAGTTCATTTACAGATTAATCCCAGAGATTATATGTAGTAATATGACAATTGCAGGGTCTAAATAGTGTCTTCTGAGATGCACTTTAAAGCTAAATTTAAAAAAAGTTGTAATCTACATTCCTGCATGAGGTGACTTTGCAGAAATTTTAGATGCTGCATAAAATATGTCCCCATCAGATTGGCTCTCACTGTGCTGTCTAACATCCCAAGGCAGAAAGGCCAACATTTTCAGGTATCTACATTTAGGCTTCTAAATCCACATTTAGGCTTTGTCTACCCTTGGGCCTTGTCTGGCTTTAAAAGATTTGCCACTTTATGCCAGCATAGTTAAAGTGGTAAAGCCACCTTAAGGTGGCTGTAGTTAAACCAATATACAAGTGCTTATGTCAGCATGACTTATTCTAGTTTGGTGAAGCAAAATAAACTATACTGACATAAATTGCCTTACTTGTATAACTATGTCTACACTAGGACTTTTACTGGTATAACACTGTTGTTAAAATAATTTTACCCCAAGAAACATAGTTATATTGGTAAAACTTAAGTGTAGACTAAGCAATAGGTACCTGAATGAATGCCTCTATTTTCACTCATGGGTATTTGGGTGATAAGTAAAAACCAGGCCATTTATTTAGGGCCTTTGGAACCCACCAGTAAAGTTCAGTAGGTAATTGTTACTCTCTGTGTCCAGGCCACAGAGGATGTGCGTCATTACACCCCAGATATGGAGGGTGGCTCTTGAGCTCGGTTTGTGCACACTCATGTCTTTGGTTCCCTGGTTCAATCCCTGGTGTTGGACAAGTCAGAGGCCATCACACCTATGTGTGGATATAAGTGCTTAACTTTAGAAACACAAATTTGAACAACTGGACTTAACCTTTTCTACAGTCACCAGCCCTGCCTGGGCCTTAAAGCCAGAGCTCCGTGGACCTTAACCTGGGTGTAAATTTGACCTCTGCACCCTCTGTGTTGCCTGACAACCCATGGCCCTGCAGGAGCTGATGTTGCCTCTCCCTTCCTTGGCTTGTGTAGTGGGACTAGGGAAAAAAATATCAAGGAGCACAAGTGGTGAAAGCAAAAAATACAACACTAGAGGGGGCAGGGAAAGCCCACCCACAGATCAGATCAACTCCCACTGTGCCATGGATTAGGGAAAGTGGTGGGTGGTTCCTTTTGCTCCCCTCAGCAGCCAGGGAAATTTCTGGAGCAGCTTGCTGCAGGATCAGCAGAGGATGGGGAGGTAGCTAACACCCTACCTGGGGATGTAGCATATGGTGACAGCAGACTGTTTGGCCCACAACCAGCAGAGGGGTAAATGGGAAGGACCACTGGATATGAGTCTGTAGCTCACGAAAGCTCATGCTCAAATAAATTGGTTAGTCTCTAAGGTGCCACAAGTACTCCTTTTCTTTTTGCGAATACAGACTAACACGGCTGTTACTCTGAAGTCTGAGGAGAGGGACTGAACCAAAATTAATGGGGAGTTTGGTTAAGAGGGACATGTTAGGGAATGGGAAGTGGCATAAAGCCCTTCTGTGGCGACAGTGTTAAGCTATCATTAATTTAGGGTACCATTCATGAAGGTACTTAAGTGCCTAAGGCCCATTCTTAGGCGCCATTGTGATCCACAAAACTCATGCTCAGCTGCCACCTAAACCTTGTAGGTGCCTATGTTTCTGCCTCTAGTGCCTAGCTCTGGCCTAAACCCCAGAGTGATTCACAAACTGGTGAAGTTAGGCCTAAGTCATGTGTTGGGGCCCATCCGTGGGTGGGCTCAGAGGGTGCCTACTGGATCAGGCCTCTCAGGCAAGTTCATGCAAAGCAGCTGGTGGGGTGAGGCAGGAATAGGGCATCCTTTATAAGCTTTAGCCTAATGGACAGGGTATTCATCCCAGAGGTAAAAGACCCTCAGTTCAACCCCCATCCTCCTCCTGAGAGGGAGAAGAGATTTGAAGGAGCACTGACCACCTCTCAGGTGAGTGCTCTAACCATTGGACCATGGGACAGCCTGATGTAGGGTTCCCTCAATCCCTTCTGTTGATATTGTTCCACTTTAATTAAATGATGGTGTAATTGAACATTAATCAGGCAACAGAGTGAACTCTATAGACCAATGCTACATCACTCACCTGAGAAGTACCCAAGTGCTGTTCAGATCACTTCTTCCTCTCAGGCAGTGTGAGTGTTGTGGGAATGGGGACCTGAATCTGGAGGATCTATGTGCTAGGTGAGTACCCTATGCACTAGGCTGAAGGTTACAAGGGAAGGCTTTTTTTCTCCCTCTGCCCAGCTACTTTGTTTTGGGAACCGCAAGTGACTTAGGTGGCTGAACACCTATCTTCCCTTGATTGGTGGAGCTCAGGTACAAATAGGCACCTCCCTGCAGCCTAGACTTAGGCATCTCTTATCAGTGGCTCCCATTGGCTAGCTAATGCGCTGGTTTTGTGGATTGCCATCTAAAGTGCCCAGCTCTCCCCATTCATTACCTAGGTACTTAACTGATACCATCCACTCAGAGTTTGTGGACTGTAGTGTTGTGCTGGTGATTGTCTAGGTGCCACAATGCCTTAGTGCCTTGTTGTCATATACTGAGGGGAACCCATTCCCTGCTAGGAACGCTGCTGTTTCTCTCCTTTGTTGTTATTTCCTTGTATCCCTTTCTCTGTTTCTCTCCCTCTTCCTGTCATTGTCTCTCTCCTTTCTTTCGTATGCATCTTCTTCCCACCTACAACTTGGAAATCTCACCTGTGAGCTTCACTCCGACCTCTTACTCAAGCCTATCTGGAGCATGAATGAAATAGTTAATGCTGACATTAAAAAAGTAATTGTGAGGCTTTAGAGTTAAAACCTCGCTAAAATGAATAGGGTAGAATTAGGGGGAGTTCACCTCTCTGAGACACTGTTTGAGTCTGTGAGCAGACTTAGGTAGCCATCATTGTATCAGTTCATGCTCATTTCCTGTTAAGAAGGCTTTTCTTCACAACCACTGGAGCTTACTTTTATTTTGAATAAAAATTGAAATTCTGATGAATGTGTCATGTGTGCCACAAAAATACACCACATGGGTTAGATCTGAAAAGCAAGTAGGTGTTTGACACATCTAACCTAAAATGTTTTAACTCTCTGCATTAGATGCTAGATTAGATTATGTAACTGTCCATAGGCAGAGGTGCAAGAACATAGGAAGCCATGCTGTTTCCAAGTGCACATGTCTGTAAACATTGACACAAATAAGCATTTGCAGCCTGAAAATATCTGGGCAAAAGTGGGTGCAGAGTGAGTGGATCTTCCAGTTTAATTGACCATTTGTATGTTTCAATGGTAATATTAAGCAAGAAACTCTAATTTATGCTTGTTCATGTCATAGATTCTCTTTCTGTGTTTTACCATGCTCCACTGATACCATCAGTCCATATTTCTCCTTTATGGGTTTCATGGAATATTATATTCATTATACTTTGTCTTTCTTTCAGACTGTCAAAGCATCATTCACTGATTCATCCTTTGTCTCATAGGGAAGAGTAGCAGGTATGAGGAAATGGAGTGAATAATGTACACCTGAACTTCAATGTAAAAAGTTAGTAACCCTGAAAAGAGAATTTATTGCTACTGATGCCGTTAGAATGAATTCTGTCTATTAGAGTTAAAAAACATACTTTGTAAAGCCTCTTGGCAGACTTCAATAAAAAGCCACTACATAAATACAAACTATTATTAATGTTACTGTTATTTCATTTGTTTATTTTATTTTGTATTTTATCTGGACTTTTTCTTTCAAATTCTGATATTTTGGTAGCAAAATATATGATTAAGCAGTATTATATATTCATACGAAGATCCTCTTGCCCATTAAATGATATGGCTTAGGGTGACCAGTCGGCAAGTGTGAAAAATCGGGACAAGGGGTGGGGAGTAATAGGGGCCTATATAAGACAAAGTCCCGAATATTACGACTGTCTCTATAACATGTATGGATGATTTAGTTGGTGTTGGTCCTGCTTTCAGCAGGGGGTTGGACGGGATGACCTCCTGAGGTCTCTTCCAACCCTAATCTTCTATGATTCTATGAAAATCCGGACATCTGCTCACCCTAAATTGGCTTAGAGGCAAATATCTTACTTTCCTTTTGTGTCTAACTATTCTCAGATAGAAAAGGAGGACTTGTGGCACCTTAGAGACTAACCAATTTATTTGAGCATGAGCTTTCCTGAGCTACAGCTCACTTCATCGGATGCATCCGAGTCTCTAAGGTGCCACAAGTCCTCCTTTTCTTTTTGCAGATACAGACTAACACGGCTGCTCCTCTGAAACCTATTCTCAGAAATTATTTTTAAAAGCTTTTTGCAGCCCTACAGTCTAAATCGTTAATAGTTTCCGTGACAGTAATTGATGGTGCAGCGCCACCTGCTGACAAATGCGAAGTGTAAATAGTAACTCAATACAATAGCACCTCAGATTAGCAACACATGGGGGAACTGAGATTGTTAGCAACTCTGAAATGTTTGTAACTCTGAACAAAACATTTTTGTTGTTCTTTTAAAAGTTTACAACTGAACATTGACTTAATACAGCTTTGAAACTTTACCATACAGAAGAAAAAAATGCTGTTTGTAACCATCTTATTTTAAATGAAACAAACACAGAAACAGTTTCCTTAACTTGTCAAATCCTTTTTTTAACTTTCCCTTTACTTTTTAGTAGTAGTACCTTTAACACAGCACTGTACTGTATTAGTTTCTCTCTCTCTCTCTCTCTGCTGCTGCTGCCTAACTGTGTGCTCCTAGCTCCAAATGAGGTGAGTGGTTGACCAGTCAGTTGGTAACTCTGGTGTTCCTTTCAGAGTAGCAGCCCTGTTAGTCTGTATTTGCAAAAAGAAAAGGAGGACTTGTGGCACCTTAGAGACTAACCAATTTATTTGAGCATGAGCTGCTGAGTTTCTACTGTATATACATTAAACAGAGAGCTGTCATAAAACTATGGTGATTGGATGTTGATCAATAACCTTAGTTCTAAATTGAGTAGCAAATTGAGATTCAAGTTTCTCTTTCAAAATTAACAACATTGCTGTGATAAAAAGACCAGTCAAAAATCCCTGTCCCTTGCTGGGAGTCAAAGCCACTTGTCTCATATAACTGGTTCTTTTCAGAGGGATAATTTGCTGTTAAAAAGTAAAAACCTGCTCTATTCTTTACCTCTTTATGACAAAGCAACATAATTTTAGTGGAATTGTACACTTTTCTCATTCCAATCAAGTATGTTTAAATATTGAATTAAGAAAATGGAATAGTTCTGTTTGTTCAAGGGATTAACAATGTACACTGATATGGACAGAACAGCAAATAATGCACGTTCATGTTCAGATGCAGTAAAAAGAATTGGCCAGTCCCTCAAGGGGGACAATGCATCGGATGAGCAAGACAGACATTTCTTGAGAGGACCGTCTGCGAGATCTTTCTGGGAGGTGTCTGATGACTTCGTCCCGTACAATACAATCTTGATTGTAAAAAGTATGTGGACAACGTAGTCTCTCTCGCTGAGCCTTCCCAGGATCTCACATTCTGTGTTACGAGGTCACGAAGAATAGGAAATGTTTCCTTTATGTGTGACTGGCAAATCTGCCTCCTTCTGTTATAACTTTTTAGAGCATCTCATTTGATAAAGACTCTTTTGTGAAATATCTGTAGTAATCGTTTAATAACAGACCTCAGGGAATGCCCTCCGGTCTGACCGGTGTTATAGGGAAAAGGGAACTATTTGATTAAGCCCGAGTAAAGAACATCATGTCTCATCCCTATGAATACAGTCTACGCTTACCCCATCTGCTACATATGCCTATGCTTTCCTAGTGAGAGGATCTCATTCAGCTCTCAGTTAAAAAACGGGATCATCCTAGGGCTGTGATTAGGAGTTACTCCTGATTTACACCTTTGTAACTGAAAGCAGAATTTGGCCCCGGTGACATCTGACATCACAGCCCCCCTTTTAGCTCTACCGCTTTAAACAGTGGGCTTCACAAGCATGTAGGGACCATTCAGAAAGGAAGTAGATTGCAAATCAATTTGCATTTGCCACATCCAGTTCCGAACCAGATTGTCCTCTAGTTTAAACTTGGACTCGTTGGCAGAGCAAGAACATCAACACCGCGATTGCCGCAGCCCACAGAGGAGAGTTGTGGTCTGGTTCTACGGGCAAAAGAGCTCTTTTAAAATACCGCATGACCTAAAGCCTCCTGCCAGGCTAGCTGGCACCATCTTAACATTCATTGTGTAATATAGAAGTGATTTTGACGTCAACCATTTTTTTCGTGGATACAGTTGTTAAAAAATAAAGGGGGAAGAGCAAAAGCTTCCCCCGAGCTCAGTAAGAAGCTGGCTTTATTACCACGTCAAATTAGGAGGTGGGCTCTCTTTGGCCGTTGCTGACTGGATGCATGGGGAACGGAAAGTCCCTCTTTCATAACTATTGTATTCTTGGGGCTACGTTGTGCCCTCGGTTACAGTCAGACGTGGGTACAGAGTAGGCACTGTTCATTTCTACCGGCTTGGTCACAACTACCCCTCAGAGAAAGTCACCTGGAGAATATTAGAACTGCCAAAATCTCCTCAGCTCCTGAAAGAGGCTGTTCACTGAATAAATCCCACTGAAGTAGGAGGGTGCATTGTACTGAGCTAATGTTTTTCTACAGGGCATGAAAAAGGGCTACGGAATATCCCAAGAGGATATCCCCACTTTGCCTAGAATGTATTACATGAACTCTCTCCCTAAGAGGCAGATAAGTACCTGCGATCAAATTTATACCGTGATTTCCTTTTCTGCCCAGAGGTTAGCTGCCCGTCTATAGCAATACGGAGATAAAGGCAGATGTTTCCTGCGCCAGGGGCCACCTGTTTCCATCCCAGCTACAAGAAAAGGCACCTTCCGGCGGGGCTGTAGGTGCTCTGATGAATTCTCGCCTGGCCAGTCATGTAAACGCCCACGAATGTGAGGTGGGAGGCAGTAATTGATTGTTCCCACCATTCTGATCTGGTCGGATCGTTCCGGGTTACAGGGCCGAGCGCGGTGTCATTAAATGCTCCAGCTGACTCTGGGCAGCGGGAATCCCCCCGGGTCCTACAACCAAGCGCGAAGCAGCAGCTGTGGCCGCAGCGCTGGGACCTGTGGCGCTGGCCCAGGTGCTGAAAGATCATCAGGGCTGCTCCCAGCTCCAATTAGAGTAACTCTCTGCCCCCCCCCCGCCCCCGCTCACACGTACACTCTGACGCTCTCTTCCACACCAGGCACACGCTCGCACTTCTTGACTCTCCCTTCCTCCCTGAGAAAATGAGATCAGATTAACAGGAACCCTTCCTGGAGATAAATATGAGAATCCTGTCCCATGCGCCTTAAATCCCGCAATGATCCCCTGAGCTGCGGATAATCTTTGCTGTCGGAATCTCTTGAGGCGTGCGGAACCCAGCCCCAGAGCAGGCAGCAAGGCAGAGGGTGTATCCAGGCACCGCAATACTTCTGACCAGTGCAGCGCTCAGGGAAACCTATAGAAGTAACACAATTGAAACAAAGGGACCTTCGGACAACACTGGAGAAACCCGTGGGATCTTTACCTCTTTTATTTCCCCCAGTTTCCTGATGCTCAAAAGCCATTTGGTCAGAGGTCATTTAACTGTTAATAAAACTCAGCCTCTTTAATGGTGGGCGCGGTGAGAGACAGAGACTAACACCGTTTGAGTAAGTAGCGTTTAGCTGCCCAAGCGTGAGAGGCATCCAGGCAAGCAAGTGAGGGTTAAACTGGCACGATTAGGGTGACAAGAAATTGACTGGAAGAGCGTGGATTACAAACTGTCTCTCTTTATGACTTGCAAATTAGAATGGAAATTAAAAAGCTCGAACACAGCGATCCCCACGCCTCTCTGACACGGCCAACTGAGCAAAGGATGGCCCACAACTGTCTTACATTAGGAGATGTCAGCCTTTCCTAACCCTGACCTTCACCAGTTGTTTACAGTAGGAATTTCAATCGCTTTCCTAGTAGATCAGGGCTGGCGACGACATGGACTGAAGCGAGGACTTGCTTAGGAATCTACTTTGGCAAAACAAGATGTGGTGAGATTGGAGTTAGGGATCAATGCTGGATGCCAATTTTAAAAAGAGCCCCTTGAAACTGATAATTGAAACAGACGCTCTTTGAAGTCATATGCACTGAAACCCTGAGAGGATTGATGGTCCAGGGGTTAGGGCACTAAAATGGGATTTGGGCAACCGGGCCACACACTCCCTGTGCGCCCTTGGGAAAATCACCTAGTCTCTCCGTTCCCCATCTGCAAAATGGGGATAATAGCACTGCCTTACCTCAAAGGAGGGATGTGAGGTGCTCGGAAGGGGTCATAAAGGTATCTAAGATATTCAGAGGGGCCCGCTTTCATGATGGGTGTAAACTCTAACACGAGGATTGAATCCCATTCACAGCCATGAACGACTGGCTTGCAAACAGTAAGCGCAGGAGAGGAGCGGGAAAGTGAGGTAACGGCCATATTTCCAAGTGGAAAGGGGAAGTGGGGAGGTTAACAGGCTAACCCCAGAATTAAATGAAAGGATAGAGCAGAATAACAGCACGCTTCTCTCCAGACTCGCTGACGGATAGTGGTGGTGGTGATGAGTAGTTTACTGTTAATATAATCCTTCACTTTTATTTTTATTTTTACATATTTTGTCAGTGCTAGAGATCCTTGGGTGACACCAGAAGAGATTTTTTTCCCTCCTGGGAGGCAGTTACAGAGAACTTCTTCAGGAGACCCCCCCAAGGAGCTCCTTCTGCCCCTACTGGAGTCAGGGAGAGCTTTGCCTCTGATTTCAGCTGGCGCAGAATCCTGAGCCATGAGATTAAACCACCTCTCAGCCATTTTTGCCCTCACAGATTGTCCTCTTACATACAGTCCAGCCATTATCCTTGAACGACTTACTGCCAAAAAAGTCTGCAGCTTGAAACTTCAGAGCGTGCGTTATTGAAAATTAAAGGCTAGCTAGTTCATCCTCTTACCGGCCTGTCTGCTACTATACGGTAGGCTATTTTCGGTACCTATGTGGAGTGGAGTTTTGGTGGGCTAGGTTCAAACATACCCGGAACAGTTAGGTTTTTGAAGCCCCCAGGAGGAGGAAGATGATATGGCAGGAAGGTTATAGTTGTGTACATACATCTTAATGCCTGATACTAACTACAGATCACACTGCTGCTCGCCAGTGATTTCTGGCATAAGGGGTGGTACAAAAGTGCCAAATACCTTCACAATCTGAGGGGGAGGGATAGCTCAGTGGTTTGAGCATTGGCCTGCTAAACCCAGGGCTGTGAGTTCAATCCTTGAGGGGGCCATTTAGGGATCTGGGGCAAAAATTGGGGGATCGGTCCTGCTTTGAGCAGGGGTTGGACTAGATGACCTCCTGAGGTCCTTTCCAACCTTGATATTCTATGATTCTATGACTTACTCTGAGAGGAATCCAAGCAACACGTGGTGTGGGAGTTTCTAGCTCTAAAAGTTGTGTATTGTCTCTCAGATGTGGTGAGCTTCCCTCCCACCCCCTTCAGTGTCCCTGCAGGAACTTTATTTCTCTCAGGGCCTAACAATCGCTGAAGGCTTACTTTTTTGTCTCAGCAGTTGTAGCATTACAGGTAAATGTTTTTTTTTTAAAAAATCGAGCATAGACTCGAGGACAAGCTAAAAAGCAGACAGATTGTGTGATTCAGACTTACTGGCTCTTTTCTTACACTCCAGGAAAGCTGCAGTCCCTCATTATTAAACAAAACATTTATAAACAGTGGAAACAAGCAATGAGAACTGACTGGTCTGTTCTAGATTCCAGTTTTTTTGGGGGGAAAAAACCAACAAACCAGTAGTTTATTGATGAGGAGCCATCTGAGACATTACATCCTGGATCAATAGCTCTTGCTCCATTACACCACGTCTGTGTATTATGTAGATGTTTGTGGTGGTGCGTGCATGTTTGGGCTATATTTGATTAGAGAGAGAGATTAAAATACTGGAGGATAATCTCCTCTAGGAATATATGTTAAATTTTCTGGTTCTGTTGTAGTCGTTAGTAATACTGCCATATGTCACCGATAAATTGAAGCCTATGGTGGCTATAGAATTCTATTCGACCATTGAATTTTGGGAACATTTTGGTATGCTTAGAAAGAAGAGTTGCCTGTATCCTAAGGCAGTGCTTCCAACCTGCTCCGCTTCCTGTAACTTCCATTTCAGTATCTATTTTTGTATTTTTCACTCCATGCATCTGATGAAGTGGGTTCTAGCCCAGGAAAGCTTATGCCCAAATAAATTTGTTAGTCTCTAAGGTGCCACAAGGACTCCTGGTTATTTTTAAGGGATTTGCTGAGTTATTTTCCTAATCTTGCTTTATTTAACTATGTATGAGTTATAAGTGTCTAGGACTAGTCTTGTTTTGCTTTCCTTTCTTTCCACTTGCTCTGATGTCCTTTTGAATAGCATGGGAACAAGATCAAAGGATACTTTTAGCACCTCCATCCGCCCCATGCAGCATTTGCTACAGGGAAAAAGGTGATTCATTTTAAAAACTCTAACAGAGAGAGAAAGACAGAACATTCCCTCTGATTGAAAACAAAACAAAACAAAAACAAAGACAAAAAAAACCCAACAAACCCCGCAAACACCCTACGTGAACTTTAAAGTGAGCCCTATTATCACGTTATTTAAAGGTCTGATAGTGTCAGGTATCATACCGGAGAAAAATATTATGTCTGACAAAATGCTTATATTTTCCTGTGGTATTAATGAGAAGCTTGCCCTGGGCTATTTCCCCATCTCAGAGGGCAGCAGATGCGGAAAGTCCTTAGGGATCAGATCTTTGAAATTTCATCAGCATTCATGGGTGACCTAGCCTTTTGAAGCACAATGATAGACATGATAAATCATCTTTACAACGAATTCTAATTATCCTTTATGCGGCCTGGGTGCCTCTTGAAAAGCAGAAATCTAACACTTTTCCTTCATTGCTTCCAGATTTCTATGTGGGTGTCAAACGTGGTTTGTTCTCCTCCTTCCCCTCTGTGGATTGCATGAGTCCCAAACCGGTAAGTGTGCAGGAGTCAAACTACTCTATTAAGTTACACGATTGCCTGTATTGAACTAAATTTAATTCTCTCCCCACTCCCAATGAAATTACGTGGCGCGGTGTAAAATAAGATTAGAAGTATACCATTATAGCAATTAATACTATAATGCCTCCATGATTAGTGTGCTACATTGAATTTCATGGATTTTTGCTCACTGTTGGCTAGATTTCCCTTGGGTCCTCTAGGCCAAACCATTGTATTCTTAGTAAATTAAATGTGAAATCACAGCGATATACTTTAAAAAATCCACTATAACCTGTATATCATATTAATAAATAAATCCAATATAATCTGTATGGCATAACATTATAGCCCTATATGATCGGGGGAGGGGGGTGCCTTTTCTATAAGGACCACTCTTAGGTTATGGAAGTCCTGAGTGTCATGTGCCATAAATGGCTTGCTGGGTTTATAAGGAAAGTGTGTGCTCAGTGAATGGACCTTACAGCCATTTAGCGAGAGACAGCACTTTGCAAGGCCAGCCTTTCAGAGTCCCCTGCGGTGCAGTGCTGGTGGGGGGTGGCAGGCGCTGCCCGGCTGGGATGGGGGCTGTCTGTGCCCCGAGATTCCAGCGCTGCCCACCCATATGTGCCGAGCAGAGGAGACCCCCAGGGGGCTGCCCTGAGAGGAGCGCGGCTGGAGAACAGGCTGATGGGGCCGCACAGTGCGGAGAACAGTCAAAGCGCTACGTGCCCAGCGCAGCATTTTGTACCCAAGGGCCGGTCCAGATTCTTTCTACCGACCGGCTCTGGCTCCAGCGGGCCTTGGATCGGGCCACGGCTGCCTTGCGTTTTGCCAGAGCTCTCTGGCACCCCAGTTCTTGTAGCAGGGACACGTTGCTGCAGGGTCATTCTGCACGCGCCCTTCCGGACGGCGCCTCACCCCTCCCAGCAGCGCAGCGCCCGCCTCCCGGGGATGGAGCTGGATTGCAGCCAAGCTACATAGCCTAGGGGGCGGGGCGGGGCGGCGGAGCAGAGCCCCAGCCCGCAGCCTTGCCCGCCGAAGCATAACGGGGGCACAAAGCGGAGGGAATGGCAAGCATGGGCCAGGCCTGTTCCTGCTACACACCGGAGTCACGGACTGGGGGTGGGGGGGTCCCGCACATAGGGCCCCCTGCTGCTCTCTCCTACTAACGCGGCCACCTCTTAGGTGTCACCTGTGTAACGCGGGCACCCGCCTCTGGCGTTGTGCAGGGGCTCTGGGGGCCTGCATCCGTGCGAAGGTGCCAGGGGATGTCACGCCCCCCGCCCCAGCTGGGCGAGTGCTGGGCTTTCTGCGCCATCCAGGCTCGCTCGCGCGTCCCCTCTCCGCGCGGCCTTTGATCCAGAACTATTCACGATGCGGGGCCCGCGCGCCTGTGGGAAAGGGGGGCTGGGCTCCTGGCCCTATAAACCACACCGTGGTAACGGGGGTCACGTGGGGGTGCTCCCACTCCTCCGTTCCACCGGGACCGGGCGCTTCCCGGGCTCCAATAGTCTTGCAGACGGAGCGGAGTTTACCCGAGGCTGCAAAACTTGAAAGGCGCCACCGCAGTGGCAAGGTGCTAATCGGTGGGAAGCAGCGTCTGCGGGGCTCTGCTTTGGCTACAGAGCTGAAGGGGAGAATTCCTCTGTTCTGTTCCCTCCTAACACTTGCCAGCCCGCAGATGCTCTCCCCCTCCGCCCCCCGGAGTGCCTTTAAAGAGGAGCATGTTTGAAGTGGCCCGGCCCCTGATGGAAATGCGGTTATTGCCGAGGTACGGTAATGGCTGTCTGGTTATCTGGAGCCAGGACTCTGTGGCGAGGAGATAAGATGGTTATTAAGAGACCCGTTTTAATGCTCGGGGATCGCTTTCAGAGCGCCCAAGAAAAATGGACTTTATCTAGTCTATTATTATATACAATCGCGCCGCTGATGTTTCTCTTCAGTTTAGAGCCCATGAATAAAAGCTAATAACTTTCCCTTCTGCCTGTTTATCGCCTGGACACCTGGGGGATTTTTCACTTTGTCAGAGCTTATTAAAGGGATACTTTTAGGGGTTAGAGCTGGGGGTATTGGGGCTCTCGCCTCCTCGGGGCTCACTTAATACCCGCCATTAATTACTGATGTCGCACACAGGACTTTTAGAGAGCGGCTGGCTAAGCCAAGCCTGGGAGAAGGGCTCGTGGTTACTGCGGGTGTAGGGATGGGGGTGGAATTAATTCCTGCTGGGGCTGAGGTTTTCGCTGGCAAAGGGGGTGAGGCTGAACTCCGGTAGGATTGAAGACATGGGGGATTGGGCGGTGGGAGGGAAGCGCATTGCCGGTGGGACTCAGGACATGGAGAAAAGGAGGACTTGTGGCACCTTAGAGACTAACCAATTTATTTGAGCATACGCTTTCGTGAGCTACAGCTCACTTCATCGGATGCATACTGCACTGTTAGCCCATAACTGGAACTCAGGTTCAAGCCTACCCCCCCCTTCTGTCTACACACAGAACCTCACAGGGTGGAGGGTCTGAGCCTAGGTCCCACGGCTCAAACCCTATCGCTTTGCACTATCTATACTTTGCAGCCCCGCTGGACTCATGCTCTGGGAGTCCCCCCAAAGCATTTCACAATCCCACAGGATGACTTTCTTTGTCCTATGGACAGTCAAGTTTCCCCACACTGCACCATGAACAAAGGGCTAGAAGGCCACATTTTGGAAGGCGCTGGGAAGTCTGGGGTATGGGTGGTTGGACTTGGGCCTGACGAATGTAGCATAGATGATGGAGCCACAGGTTGTGACCTAGGATTCAACAATGGATTGCAAGTGAGTGTAGCCTGCCTTAGCAAACCCAGGCTCTGCTAACTTTAGTTCTACCAGCTCCCGGCTTACATTGCAGTGTAGACATACCGGGAGAGGCCAATGGAAGGAGACCTAGGGTGAAATCCTGGCCCTTTTGAAGTCAACAGCATAACTCCTATAGACTTCAATAGGGCTAGGAATTCATCTCTGTTTCCCTGTGGCAGTGAGGACGTGGGGATTGTGGTTATGGCAGTAGGCAAGGGACAGGGGCATGACTCTGGATGGAGGGTGTGGGGCACTGGAGCAGTAGAACTTTGGAAAATTCACTACCCTGCCCCCTAATAAATGTCCAGCAACATTTGTTACCCTTTCAGGGGGTTTAAACTCCCTCCTTCTGCCCTCAATTTACTTAGATTGTAAGATCTTTGGGAGCAGGGACTGTCTCTTTATTTGAGTGTACAGTACCTAATACAGTTGGGGCTGGGACCTCTAGGTGCTAAGCAATACCAACAATTATAAGGTTTATTTATTTATTTCACCCTTCTCATGAAATTGCTTCTCTCTCTTCCCCCATGGAAAACTAGCAATATTGCCCATGCTCATGTTCCCAACAGGAACTTCATCTTCCTTGGGGAATGGGCCCATGTGTTCCTTCCAGACATTTCCCACCAAAACGGGTCCCTAAAAGCATTTGTAAGGAGAGCCAAGGAACCTTGACTGGTGAGAAGTTTGGAATTTCAGGAGGAGTATTTCACAGGGAGAAGGGACCTGAGCCTGGTAGGTCTGAGGACCTGGGGGGATAGGATGGGCTTGGCAGGGGGCTGATTCTGGGTGAGATTGTGGAGGTTGAGAGAGAGGCTAGACTTGGCCTAAGGGCAAGGGATTGATTCTGGGTGGGAGGACTGAGGACGTGTTCTGGGCTGGAGGGGGGGCTTAAGGCTCTGACTCCGGGAGGACTGGCTTGGAATTAATAGTTTCGGAGCCCATTGAACCACCTCAGTGCAACTCTGGAGTCAAACGCCTCCCTGAGGAGGAGAGGCGGTAGGAAACCCCACATGGTGGGTTTTTCCTTTCCCCAGACACGTTTGACTATTTTGTCCTCATTCAAATTTCCATCCCGCGCCTGCCTCTGGATCCCAGATTCCATAGCCATTATACAAGCCGCTGCATTCATTGGCTGCTGCTGCTGTCTAAAACAGTGATTTTCAAGCTATGGTCTGGGGGGGTCCGCAGACTATGTCTAAGATTCCCAAAGGCGCCCCCCATTCGAAATATTTTAGGGTTCCACAAATGGAAAAAAAATTGAAAACCATTGGTCTAAAATATATGCTTTTTAATCAGCTGGAAGCCTGAAATGGGAGACCCTGTATATTTTGGGGGTAACCAAGAGCCAGGATGCTTTTTAGTGCCATTTCCTTTGGCAAAACTTTTGTTTATACTAGCAATTGATTAAACCCGGCAGGACCCAGGGTAGATCCGGTGTCCTATGGCTTGGCAGATGTGTGAGCTCTTACACAAGGAATCACTTTAGGCAGGCGCAGCTCAGTGTAAACAGGGCATCACTGGACTGGAGACTGGTTCTAGCATTCATAGGAAGGTGTCAAGAGTGTAATTTTTTTTCGGGGGGGGGGGAGAGAAAAGCAGAGGGGTGGCAGTTTGGATCCCTTACGGAATCCCGCCTCTGCGAAGGCGTGAATCTCAGGACTGCGCTGCTGCTCCTAAATACTAGAAATTAAAGGCGCGTAGACAAGGCTGAGCTCGGCGACTGTGGTCCCCCTGCATAGTTTATTCTGCTCACTCGCGCTGGAGACACGCCGAAGCGGGGACAACGCTTTGGGAGTTGTTTGCTTAGGAGAAGTACAGGGAAGGGGATTAATGCGCTGCCTAGCGCCCCTGCCCCCTTGGCCGCTCGCTCTCGCCGCCGCGCGCCGCGGCGCTGCCTGTCCGCCCGGCACCGCAGGCTGATGTCACCGTGGCTGCGAGCCCCGGCGGGATTGGCTCGGGCAAGGCGTGGAGGGGGCGCGGGGCTCCTGCAGCGCCAGGCAGCGGCGGCAGCAGCCCGCGCAGCTCCGGCAGGCAGGGGAGCTAGGCTGGCTCTCGGTGAGACCCACCCCGCCGGCAATTAGCCTCACTTTTTATACGGCTCCCATGTAGGCAGGGCACCCAGGCAGCCGTGCCAAGGCAGCTCTAGGCCGGCCTCCCGCCCTCCTCCCTTCCCTCCCTGCAGGCGACGTTTCAGGAGGAAGCCACCAAATGCAAAAGCTCTGCCTCCAACTTTCCTCGTTAGCAGCAAAGCCGGGGGGTGGCGGTGCGGGGAGCTGCGGGGAGTACCCTGGCTGCACCCCCGGAGTCAGATTTAGGGGCGGGCGGGGGGAGCCTGCAGGGTTTCCACGTGTCCTCTGGGTCTGCTGGACAGGGCTTCGGAGAGCCAGAGAGGCCGAGGGGGGATGCATCTGCCACCGCTTGCCACTGAAGTCGCTCTGAAGGCAGCAGGCACGCGTCTGTGGCGGAGGAGAGGCGCTCGCCCCTTCAGCCCAGCCATTAGAGACCCGTTCCTCGCCCCCGATGAGGAGCGGAGCCAGCTGCTTGTGTGTCTCGGGCTCTCTGGTTAATAACAAGCTTTTAGGGGAGCGGTAGCCCCGGCTGGAAAAGTATTTCCTCGGGCGTTTCCCTTCATCCCTTGCTAACTGTCATCACAGACTTCACAGGCAGCCCTGCCTTCCTGGCACTCCCCCGGTGAAATCACCAGTGCATGGGGGAGGCAGGAGAGAGGCGCTCCGGGTCAACGGCAAGGGCATCCTCAGACGAGCCCGATGCGGGCTGGGCGCTGATGGCCGGCAGGAGCGAAGCAGGGGACAGAGGGGAAGAGGCTGCGGCTCTGATGGGACGCTGAGCGGAGCTGCTGCTGCTCGCCCGCGGGAGGAGCCCAGCAGACCAGGTGCGCTAGAGGGGGAAATAAAAAGGAGCGAGAGATATTGGTGGGTTTGCTGCCTGGCTACTGGCTCCCTAACCCCCAGCCCTGCGCAGCGTGCCAGTATGAAGGAGTAACTCGCACTCAGCGTGGTTCTTGGCCATCGCTCAGGGAGCCGGATATTTCAAACCAAACGATGGCTTTTCAAAAATCACCCGATCCCTCCAGCGCCACCAGGAAAAACCCCAGCCTGCTGGAGATAGGCGCTCTCTGCCTGGACTCGGACATCATCTTCGGCTTCACCAGCCACCTGCTGCGGAGGAAAGGCAAGGTAAGAGAGACCACCGCGGCTGGGGGTTGTTGGGACAGGAAAGCGCTCGGGGCCAGGGGCAGCAGTGGGCGAGTTGGGTTTGGCTGCAAGCACCGATTTCCGCCCCGTTGTAGACCGAAGCTAAAAGAAAACTTGGTAGGGTTTAAGTGTCTCCTAGTTCCTACGTATAAAGTAAATTCCGAAACGTGCAACGAGCCCACGTGCAGTTTCAGCACCACGAACAGTCCAGGCTGCACAATAAAAGTCCAGCAATTAAATCCGGGAAAGACACCGCTGCTTAGAAACACCCTTCCCAGGGCTCCTCTATGACCGTCTCAATGGCAAACGCGCGGAATACAGCAAAGCCACTGAATGATCCTTTCTGAAAGGGATCCGGGCGGCTCCCTCGGATCACCTTGCTTAAAGCGTGGAGCGGTTGGCTTCAATCTACAGGAAACCTTCGAAATGGGGGTGTCTTAGAAATACCTGTGTCTATCCAAAGTGTTTTTAAAAAAGCACCTGATTAGTTCTAGCAGCATGACTCGAAGCGCAGAACCGGAGCTGGAACCAGGGCCCACTCCCCCTTTCCAGCTGCAATCCAGCCCGACACTGTGAGTCGAAGGAGGCTTTTGCAGCCATTACTCAGACGCATGAAATATTTAAGCAAGTTTCTGAAGACCTGCAGAGCGCATTGAGTAGACAC
Source organism: Lepidochelys olivacea (assembly GCF_965140295.1). Classification (NCBI taxonomy): domain Eukaryota; kingdom Metazoa; phylum Chordata; order Testudines; family Cheloniidae; genus Lepidochelys; species Lepidochelys olivacea. The sequence continues at coordinate 110,116,195 of NC_140416.1, forward strand.
GGTAAGGAGACCGGGCACAGCACTCAGAATCATGCGTGTGTCTTTGTCTCCTCTGCCCCCAGGTTAATGCCAGGGACAAGGTACTAATGAAGCGTTCCCAGCTGTGCACAGTGCAGCGCCCCGGCAGCAGGGCAGCTAAAGGTTCGCAAGGGCGGGCTGCTTGGGGGCCAAAGGCATTGAAGTTTGCCATGGGCATCCCTGAGGCTGTGAGTGGCCAGATGGGCTAGTTACAGTGGAGGGTCTCCGGCCAGGATCTTTAACGGCTGCTGTAAATTAGGCCTGGAGAGTCACATTTTCCGATTTCACCAGCCTCCCCTGATGGATGCATTGTTTGGCTTGTGCGCGTTTGCGATTTGCGCGCATAAACTCCGCGGGGGACCTCGCCTGCAGCAGGAGATGATGGGGAATGGCGGTCATCAGAGGCACATGGAGAGATGCTGGGCTCCCACCGGGAACAAGAGCTTTGCAGAGCTGCCTAGTGCACGCGTGAGCCAGCTGGGGCGCCGGAGCTCGCAGGGGAACCGCTGCCGCCCAAGAGAGTCTGGGGAGGTGGCGCATCAAGCGGAGCGTAAGGGAGCTAGCGCGCAGTCGACAGAGTTCAGAGCCATTAAGCGTGCATTTAATAGCTTTCATTACGGATTAAGCGTCTGGGATAAGTCTGCCTGGTAAAGGCAGTCTCCCTGATGAGGCGACACGCATTATAGCGCACCCTGATCATTGCTTGAGCGCCTGAAAATCCAGGTGCAAATCTCCGGGAGCTAAAGAGCGATTAAAGTCACGCGGCCAAAGAGACTTTCCATTTAAAGACCTTTTATCGGCAGCCCGCATTTCGGGCTGTGGCTCTTCACTCACCTGTGTCCAAAAGTGAGCTGCAAGAGGCGCAGCGCGTTATTATTATAACCATACTGAGTCAAACACAAATCGCGCGAGTGTAATGCTGGTACATATCGTTGTCCTGTATTTAATGGGGATTATGTGTGCGCAGAGGGGAACCGAAGGTTTCCAACCTGCCTGCCCAAAGTCAAATGCACGCATGCGAGGCAGTCTAGCGGCTCTGCAATGAGGCACACTAAAGAAACCACTTGTGGCTGTGTGTTTCCGGAGTGAACCCCCTCCGCCCCTTCTAAGTGGGTCTGGGGAGCGCAGAGTGAGAGCGTGTAGACTGAATTCGCGGGGGACCTGTGCAAGCACATGGCCAAGTCTCTGCCACCAAAGTGCGGAGTAGCACGGGGCCAGCAGATGGCGCTCCAATCACAGGGACCGCTCTGAGCCTGCAACCAGAGACCAGAGTATATTGCCCCAGCCCTCGCGGTTGCTTCATTCAGGTACTTATGCACTGGAAGGGCTCAGACTATCCGGTGCGAGAGCAGTAGCTGGACAGGGCAAGCAGGTCTCAGACACATAAATAGCAAAGACCCAAGCCACGCAACTACCCTGCCTGCGAGAGTGAAGTCACTGCCCGTCACACTCTTGCAGGTGTAAAACGCATCCAGATCCTCTCCGCGGGTCAGAACAGAACCGGCGGGATCTTTGTTGTCGGGGGGGGGGGGAGCGTAGCAATCAGGGGCAAGGAAGGGTTCCACCCGTCTGCCTGCAACACAAGTGCTAAGGCCAGGAGGCGGAACGGCAGCCAGGGAGACAATTAGCTGAGGAACGGGGATTTCTCCACCTGTCGGGTCAGCTGTCACATGCACATTCCTAAAGAGCTGATGGGAGCGGGCGGAGCGGTACACAGACTCCAGCGTGTGTGTGTGAGGGGCGAGAGCGCGGAGAGTCACCTGTGCAAGGTGCGCGAGGCTCTCAAACGCCACCCGAGCACACGTGGCTGGGGCCAGGCACCGAGCTGCATCGGGAGAGATTCCTCGAGCGAGCGAGCTCTCCAGGCACGTGGCATAAAACAAACGGCGAGAGTAACTCAAAGGACGAGCGGTGCCTCCTTTCTTGCTAGTTTGAAGTGCAGAGCCCAGGGTTCAACCCCATTTCCTTCGCAGGCACCCTTCCCCCCTCCCATGATGTAGCAGTTTAAAAACCTGATCCTGAGAGCTGTTTGGAAAGTTTGGCTCGGGCTGCCCCATGCACACTCCCAACAAGCAACCCCCTTGTCACTGTTGGGGAAATTTTTATTTGAAGGGGCTCGCGCGGCAGGCACCCCACGAACGCTCCGGAGAGTTTGGAGCCGAACGGAGCCTGCAGGGTCAATGTGGCAAAGAAACGCTCAGACTCTAGCGGCTCCCACCTCGTTCACCCCACCCCACGCGGAGCCCCTCCTCCTCTCGGAGCAGTTTTTCCTAACGCGCTCCAGTGCGCTCGGTCCCTTTCTGCCCCGAGGTGGGGAGCTCACTCCTCCTCCGCCTTCTCCTCCCGCCTGCTCCGCCCGCTGGCTCAGTCCGGGGCTTCTCTCGCGAACTTGCAACCCAAACTTTACTCCTTTGAGTTCCAACAACATGGGAGGAAATATTACGTAGCTCCAGGCCGCCGCCCGCCGCCGCAGCCGCCCTTGCAAGTGGAAACCAAGGAGCCGGACTTTGCAGCCCCCGGTCCCTGGACTTGGCAATGGGCAGGAAGGTCTTTCAGGACAGCTCGGGACTGCGCAGCCCAGTGTAGCTGCAAAGAGCTGGGATCTGGGCGCGCGGGTGGGTCAGGGTCCAGGTGACAAAAACCTGCCTGGTCCGGAACCATGATCCGGGCTGCAGAGAACCCAGGTGGGAGAAGGTGTCTGGGCTCTGAACACCGGGCTGCGGGGGTAAGTTGGGGCGGAACTTTTCAGGGAAGGCCAATGGAGCCTGGTGCAGCGCGCGAGAGGTTTCACCCCTGCCCTGCGCGCGCGGATCCCCCAGGTGCTCGGAGTTTGTTGCTCCTGTGCGCTTGGGAGGCGCGAGGGGACTTTGCACGGGAGGCTGTGCGAGCAGCGTGCGCGGGAGCCGGTCGGTGCACCCGGCCGTGGGTGACAGAGTTGACTTTTTGCACCGGTCCGGCCCGGAGGCTGCTCTTTGCAGGGTTCCCCTCCCAGGCGCAGGGGCCCCTCTTTGCAGGCTGCCCCAGATAACGGGAGCTGCTGGCTCCTTGCACCGTCCTGAGTCCTTCTCTCTTTGCAGATCGCGGAGGGAAGCTCTGGGCGAGAGCCGGCCCCGCTGTCTCTGGAGCTCGCCCCTAGGAAGAGGCTGCCCCCTGCCGCCGATGAGGACCGTTGCGGCAGCCGCCCCGCTCCGGAGGGAGCTGGGGCCGTCTCGCTGGCCGAGCTGGGGCACTTCGAGAGAACCGGGAAAGGAGGATGGTGCAAGAACTGCCAGGTCAAACTGGCCGAACTCAAGAAGCAAGCCGTGAAACTGGCCGCCAGCAGCAGCCCAGCTAACTCCCTGCCGGTAAGCCGGGCCCTTGCCCCCTGCCCGGGCACAGGCTCACGCGGAATGGGGTTGCGCAATCGCATCTGGAGCGCACACAGCTGGAGAGCTGTGGGGCCCTTACCTAGAGCTCTACACTGTGGCCACCCAGTACCTGGCTACAGCTAGATCTTTGTATACTACACAAATCTGCGTGAGGAGGGCTGTCTAACACATAGCATGTGTAGAGCTGTGCAGCCAAGGTTCCTGGTACCTGTCTAGAGCTCAGCATCTGCAACTCAGTGCTACTGCTATCTAGCTTTCTGCATAGTACTTTTCTGGGTCTCTGCGCTGTTTTAGAGTAATAGATCTAGCTGCTAGGCTGCAGAGCTAGATCTCTGCATAGTAAATACCTGTGTCTATACATAGTGCAAGTCTAGATCTTTGCATAGTGCTGATCCAGAGCTGCAAGGGGAGTAGAGGGGGCAAAAAACCCTAACTAGTTTTAAGACTGAGTTTGATAAGTATATGGAAGGGATGGTATGGTAGGATTGCTTTACAGCAGCACGTGGCCCATCTGAGACTGCTAGTGGCAAATATCCCTAACAGCTGGAGATGAGACTCTAGATGGAGAAGGCTCTGAGTTACTACAATGAATTCTTTCCCAGCTGTCAGGCTGGTGGGTCTAATATATTTGGGGTCAGGAAGGAATTTCCCCTCAGGTCAGATTGGCAGAGACCCTGCAGGTTTTCACCTTCCTCTGCTGTGTGGGGCACTGGTTGCTTGCTGATTTAAACTAGAGTAAATGGTGGATTCTCTGTAACTTGAAGTCTGTAAATCATGATTTGAGGACTTCAATAACTCAGCTGGAGGTTATGGGTCTATTACAGGAGTGTGTGTGGGGGGGAGGAGGTTCTGTGGTCTGCAATGTGCAGGAGGTCAGACTAGATGATCACAATGTTTCCTACTGGCCTCAAAGTCTACAAGTCTATGAGTACAGATCTAGGGCTCTATATAGTATACATCTAGATCACTCTATGTCTGTACTATTTTGCATGTGATTTGATTATAACATGAGTGATTTCAGTACTAAAAATGGTTAAAAACATTTCAAAGACTTCAGATTTCAAACTCTTCTTTAGCACAATGAAATTGCAGCCATTGTAAACTCACCCAGTACATACAAATAGCTGATTGCCAACATTACTTTTTGCTGACAGTGTGAGCTGGAAAGTAGATTAAACATTGTGTGGCATGCAGTCAGGAACACACACTGTATCAGAGATCAAAGTCAGTCCAGACTGTGCAGTCTTTCCTCACACTAAGAACATGAAGTGCCAAAAGTGCCCTTTGTCAAACTTGGTAGAAGTTGGTGTAAGTGGCCTGTGTCTCAGAGCCCCAGTCACATAGTTCTGGAGATAGTCTGAGCTGAAACGGCAACTGTGCTTTACAGGACATTAATTTGTTCTATTGCAAGATCACTAACAATTGGCAGTAGCACTAAAGTGGCACTAACAATTGCTCATTTCATGGAGGCCATAAAATGCTACCGAATGTTAAACTGTGATGTTCCCGATGTGCCTACATATTTCATTCACATAATTTGGAAAGAAAGTTTATGAAGGATGGTTTTGCTGGGCCCTAAATGTCTGGATGCTTGAATACACATCTCTGCTTGGTGGGTTGACTCCTGTTCTTAATCTCACCAGGGCAAATCTTGGTCACATCATATTCTCATGCATTTATGCCTTCTACTAGACATTGATGAATATCTGATAATGAATGAGTGTATAATGCATGAGTTTCTGGGGCTTTCATTTGCCATATGCATTGCTTTACCTATGGGTAGTGTGTTTATCTGCACAGTCGTCGTCTTCCTCTGTGTATATGATATGCATATGTTAGTTGCATTATATTATTAATATGTTCTTCTAGCAAAAGTATGTGAAACATCACTCTTAAAAGCCATTATAAGTAAAAAGCATATACAATCATGACTAGACACATTAACAGATCACAAAGATTAGGTAGTGGGACAACATAGAACAGAAAACCCTAGTAGTTCATTTACAAGGCAGACAAAATGTGTATTACATTTTTGATAGCATTGGAAGTAACATTGTTTTCCAAACAATGCTTATCTGGATGTTTGCAAGAAGGAGGGGAGAGGTCTGCAGAGGAAGCCAAACCCTCTTGACCTTCATTTTCATTCAAAGAGTTCCTGTATGATCTGCAGAATTCCCATTGAATCTAAATATAGTTTTGTTTGGAGGTGCATTGTACTGCAGTGTCAGTATGCAAAGTTCAGATTATAGTACCTTAGGGCTTGATCTAAAGTCCTGTGAAATCAATAGGAGTCTTTCCATTGACTTCAGTGGGCTTTGGATCAAGTCCTTATTTCTTTAGTGTAAAATGTCATGTGCTTTATCTCAACTGAAGGCAGCACTATTGGACCTCCTGTTGTCTGGATCCCCATGAATGGTGAATAGAAGTTTAATTTCCTATTGTTAAGTGTATGTGATATACTGGCTTTAAACGAAGCATACAATGCCTGAATCCTTATTATTCTTATAGGAGTTTCTGCCTTTATTGGAAAGTAATGGGGTCCTATATTTAGATAGAAAAGTGAATGGATCTTTGTCATGGGAAAAAATACATATGCTGGAAAGTCAATGGGTCTTGCCCAGGTGTTCAGGTGAAGAGACCTGTCTCCAAAGGCCTGTTTGTGTGGTCTCATTTGTGTAAGTCTCCGGGGAACCTCCCTGATAAGTACTTGATGATGGGTAAATTAATCCCCCTTTTCTTCAGGGTTCAAAGCATGCACAGGAAAGTAATAATTTAATAGCTGTCGCAGTGTTAAAACCTTGACAAACTTGTTCTTAGAGTAATAGATACAAAGAGTGGTTAGTTTATTGAGTAGAGTATGATAATCTCAAAGAGCTGAAGCTGTAGAGTTACAGGATATTTAATGGTTGAAATTGTATTTTCAAATGCCCACAATACATTTAGTTCAGCAAATAAACTACTTAGTACAGAGGAAGACAACACAATCAACAGCAAGAGTCCCTATTAATTTACTGTACACCAGTGCACTTTGAAGGCAACAGGAGATAATGGTCAATGGTCCCGATCCTCAGCTGGTGTAATCTGGCATTACTCTGAAGTCGGTGGAGCTATGTTGATTTACAACAGTTGAGGATCTGAACCAGTGTGTTGGCAGGTTGAGCATTTTATAATGTTTCATAATGTGCTAGCAAGGCAGCTTTTATTTTGCTTTCTTGTTTAATTACATAACAATATTTGAAAAAGCAGCTTCTCTTTCAGACAGTGGCAAGTCCATACATTGAAAATAAAGATAGAACTAATGACAAGGAATTAACATACTATGGGATGAGTAAACACAAGAAGGCTACTTCTTTGAACTTGCTATGTGCTCAAAGGATTTGTGGCCTTTGCCATGATAATTAAGGAATCTTTCAGCACAGATTCAGAAAGGTCTCTATACCTGGTACAGAGGCTCTTTGGGAAGGTGGGTGGGTGGTTTATAGATGAAAGAAGGACATAATTATTGATGAAAGAGGGAAGTTGCATTCTCATACATGGTGCAGCTGATAAGGGTTTGAATTCAAATTAGAGTAAAAAGTCAAAATATTGTTTGCTGTCCAAAGGATGAGTTTCTGTAACCTGCCTTAAAGGATAATAATTGCTTGAGAATACTATGATTAATTTAACTTTGTGCTGCTGCCCTTTGAGTAAAAGGTAACTTAAAATGAGGTTTCAGTGCTAGAGAGATATTCAGTGTCTACTGGTACACATTTGTTGTGTTATCTTTTTAAAGTCCTGAAAGTCCATATATGGACAACTGATAAGAAAAATATTAATCTTAGCCTCAGTTAAAACTCCAGAACCAAGTTCTTAAACAAGAAATTTACTACACTCTACACTATCAATTCCCTTCTTTCTGTGTTTTCTTTACTATTTGATGTCACAATGATACCTGAAAGTGAACTAAGATGTAGTTTTAATCAAGCATGTGTAGAAGCAAGCAAAGTTTAATGTGGAAGTAACACAGATTAGCATTAAATATTGCAGTATCAGTGTCCGTTTACTGGGCCATGTACTTATTCTGTGTAAAAAAAATAAAAAAGAATGAGTCTTGGTTTATCTCTAATAAAAAGTTTTGTATTTGTCTGGCAGACTGGATGCCTCAGGGAATTGGTAATGGGATACAGAGTCTTTTACTAATGGCGTTCTGGTTTGAATTGAGACCCGGTTGGTAATGACTGAAAGTTGTTATAATTTGACAGCTGTTTGGTGACCTATAGGAAAATACTTGGTGGTCACAGTCTCATTCCCATTTGGCAGATATCCTCATCACAAACCACAGCACAACAATTAGCACTAATTGGCATAGTTGTTGGCAGTCACACAAGAGAGGCCAAGGATTGAATGGGCATGTAGATTTAAATAATAATAATAATAATAATAATGCTTAGTGTTTAAAATCTTCACAGCACTTGACAAATGTTAATTAATTAATCCATTCAATGCCCCTGTGAGGTAAGTAAGTCTCATTTCTAAAGAGATGTCAAAGCAGCATATGGACCTCAGAAAGGAGGGAAACAGGCAGAGAGGTTAGTGTTGGCCTACACACAACAGTTATACCTCCTTACTTATACTGGTATAGTTAGAGCAGTACAGTCCCCAAATGTGGATGCAGCTATATAGATGTAAAGGTGCTTTATTCTGTCTGTCTGTCTGTCCATCCATCCATCTCCATTCCTGTATGGGAAGAGGGATAAGCTATACTGGGTTAAGACACCATTATGCCAGTATAACTATGTTCACAATAGGCCCGTAGTTATACTGGTATAGTTAACTCTTTCAGTAAAAAATCACTTCCCTAGCCCAAATAGTTATATTGGTACAAACTATGTGTTTAGACCAAGCTTAAGTGAGGCCAAGAGCACAGGAAGTGCCAGTTTCAGAGCTGGGATTGAAACTGAGGCATCCTTAGCTCCTTTAATGGTAAGAGTGAGTCACTGGAGAGAGCTGAGTACCAGCTTCTTGTATTCAGCCTCTTGTATTCTCAAGAGGTGGGCTAGCTATATGTTGCACAAGTTACAGTCTGAGTGGCCATGACTGCTCTCTCTAGAGGCGGGAAATATAGTAGTCCAGTATTGAGTTGATGAACATTTGTATCGTGGTTGGTAGGTCCTTGTCTGAAAAGAAAGGCTATAGTCTCCTGACAAGCAGGAGGTGAAGCACATTATCCTGATTACTGTTGATATCTAGTTATCAAGGAACGGTGATGAAACTAAAAATACTCCAAGGCCTCACACTAATTCAGCAAACAGAAGGAGATCCCTTCCACAGAGAGTGTTGTCAGGGTCTTGGCTAGTTCCTCAAAGTTTGTTTTCCCCTTCCTGCTAGTAACTCTTTGGATCTTGCCTGGACTGAGCTCCAGCCAGCTTGGTTTTCATCCAAGTGATTATTTCATGCAGGTATTGTGACACCTTTGTGATAGCATTAGTCATAGAGATGCTGATGACACTCTATTCTTCATATTGGTGACACTAGAACCTGGGGCATCACATGACCTTTCCCAGGGGTTTCACATGTATGCTAAAAAAATAGAGAGGGTACAGGTTTGAAGCTTGGGGGGCTCAGTATGTGAGGGCGCTTGATGACCAGTTGCCCATCATCACTTTGGGTGCTATCAGAGTATGGTCACAACCACTTAATTCAGTCAGTTTGCCAGGGACAGGAAGCTTGGAGATGGGGTAGTCGTTTGTGAGATCTCTGGCTTCTAGTGTTAGTTTCTGAAATATTGGTTGGACTATTGCATGCTTCAGGGATGTAGGTTAATAGTCTTCTCTGAAGAAGGTTTAAAGGAGGTCATCAGTAGTGGATCCAGGTGAGCTTCCTTGGATTTCACTCATACAATTGAGCTTACCTGGATAAGCAAGGATCCAATTCACATGTGAATGACCCTCACAACTTCTAGTGCCTCTGAGTATGTAAGAGATCTGAACTTCTTAAGGAGGGTGAGGTAGCCCTTGTTCTCTGTTGTGAGTTGGCTTTCTTTCCCTCCATATTCAGTTTATCTTTTGAGCTCTTTAGAATGTGGGGCAGTTGGGTCTGGAATTTGGTGAAGTCAGCTGATCGTTTGGAATGACTTACCAGGCCTTGACTAACCTGTGATTCATCTTTATTTTGCTGTGGGACTATTTTAACCCCGCAAACTGTCCCCGCTGTAATAGTGTTACCACACATTGGGGGAATGGTATGGGGGAAGCTTGTGCTAACACTCTGTACTTACCCGGTGGAGAATAGGGAACTCCAGTTTTGATGTTCCAGTTTTCAGTGCCTTTTATGAGCACTAAATTCCCTTTAAAATGTTTCATATTTAACATTTCAAAAGATGCCTCAGTGTAGAAGGTGCATCTTTGTTAGTAAATATGAGCTACAGGGCATTTTTTGGATGCATCTTTAATATTTAATTCTGCAACACGGAATCTTGCATAGACTTGGCTGTCGAGTGCTTCAGGCTATGAGATCAGATGCGGTTTTCAGGTACATGTGGAGCCTAATAAAGGGGATAGTGACAATGTCAGATCAAACGTACTGAAATGAGCTACCAGGTAAGCTAGTGTGTCCTCAGCCCTGCAGTAGTCCCCATGCTGTGTAAAAGGCTATGAAAGCTCATGGGACTGAAGCAGGGTTGTAATCAGCTTGCCTAAAACATTTTGGATTGTCAGGCATGCCCTTCTAAAACACAGGTGAGCAGGATTATCATGCAGCGCTGATGCCTGAGGCAATTGGTCGTCTCACAGGGGGATCTGAAATGGGGGAAGTTATGATTCCACAATTAGCTCCTGAGATTGCAGCCTCCTGGGCTGGTGGAGGGTCATTAGTATTGCTCTTGCTCTTTCTTGAGCTAATTTCTTCAACACCCTGGCCTATTAGACAGAAAGGGAGGAAACACATAAACCAGTTAAAAATTGCAGGGGTGTGAAAGAGCATCTGCTCCTAACATCTGAGGTTACTTTGAACCTGTTGAAATATGTAGTATTGTTTTATTGTTTTTGCCAAGAGTTCCACCTACGTGATCCCAACCAACTTCTGACATGTTAATAGCAAGACTGTGGGAGGCAGTGCTCATCTCTCCTGCTGCTGCAGATTGTGACTGATTCTCTTGACTTGACAGTTCAAGACTCTTGGAATGTGGGCTGACAAAATCACCAAGAGATTTTTCTCTACCCAGAGTAGGATCCTCCTCACTTCTTTCTCCATACCCTTGATACACGGACCTCCAACCCCATGGAAATGGCATTATCTGAGTCCAAATCACTCTACCTACTGAGAACACACTGAAACAGGGGAGGGCAAGCTTAAACTGGCCTGCTCTTGAACAGATTTTTCCTATGAAGAGACCACTATTTTACACCATCCTTTCTAGAAGGAAGAAACTTTCTACCTGGATTTGTATACATTTCCTGCATGGAATAATATTTTAGAAAGGCTCTGTTTTCCTTCTTTGAACTGAATTACCTTCATGAGCTAGATCTGGTTGGATGTTACTCAGGTTAAGAGTGAGGGAGGTCTGTGTAATTAAGGTTACCAGGCTCTCTTTTTTTAGTATAGGTGAAAATCTGTGGAACCCAACTTATCATACATACTATCCCCATCCTCTGACCTGGAACCCCTAGTCCTAGAAGGAGTATTCCCTACTTACATTGCCAATGTAGTCGAGAAAAGAATGTACTGATCAAGAAACTTGAGTTCTGTTCCTGCCTCTGCCACACTCTGTCATCTTTGGGAAGTCACTTAAGTCAGAGTTTTCATATGTGTCTGCTAATTTTATGTGTCTGTTTTTGTGTGCCCAACGTGAGAAAACTAGGACTTTATTTTCAGAGCTTCTAAGCATCCACAGCTCCCACTGAGTTCAAATGAAGGAAGAATGGTCTATGGTTAAGGCACTGGACTGTGACTCAAGAGATCTGGCCTTAATTCTCAGATCTGCCACAGACTTCCTGTGTGAACTTGGGCAAGTCATTTAATCTCTCTGTGCTTCCATTTTCCATCTGTAAAATGGGGGCAATAGTCTCTTTTCCTTCCCTTTGTCTGTATTGTCTTTGGGGCAGAAACTGTCTCTTACTATTTTTTGTTTTCAGTGCTTAGCACAAAGGGATCTGATATTAGTTGGGGTATCTAGGTGTATCATAATAAAAATAGTAATTAATAATAAAAACTGGCACCGACAGTGACAATTGGATGCTGCAATAGGGAATTTCTCACTTGCAACTGGGTTGCCAAGTCTGGTAGTTTTAAACTGGGGGTGAGGGTGGGGGCTGTCTAGCTGGGGTCACTGGTTGCAAGTGGGTCACTATCATTTGAAGAGAAAAAATGCTTTAGGAACCGGAAACAAAGCCAGGAACCTTAGGAAATAATCCATTAGAATTGTAAAAATGAGTCTGACTTAAAATAGCTCTGAAACTTGACAGCTAACTAGCAGGGACCCGGCGAATCTGTGGAACAGGAAGTATGGGGTGGTGCAGAGTGTGTCAGGGCCAAGTGGAGCGTGTTTAGGGAACAGATAAGAGCTCAGAAGCATGAGAATGGATTAGAGGTTTAATGATGACATGGTAGTACCTAGAAGATGCTTATCTGCATATTGCAATGGGCTCTTACTCTTGTATCGTTAGATTACTGTATTGATGAACTATGGTGGATCCTTGCCAGATTGCAGAAACTATTGTACTGTTGTATTCATCCAGTAGCAAAGTGATGCTGTTATGGAAATGTACTAAAAACGGGTTATCTTGTTTTTTCTTAATAAAAATGTATTATTAAAAACATGAAAAGAAGAAAATGTTTGTAGAGATGCACAAAATATTGTTTTCAAATGAATATTACCAGCAAGGGGTGTATGTAACTTTGCATAATAACTGATTTTTCTTCTAAGTAAATTAAAATGAATATAAACCGTTGGTGTAAATGTTATTTTAAAAGATGCTCTGGGTGATGCAGTAGCATAAGTGGAATAGTCTGTATTGCAGGGGCTTGTGTTTGAAGGTATAATGCATGCTTTTATTGAACAGCACACACATCAAACTTGTTTAACTTTATGGTTCATACTTAATTATTGTTGACCCAAGACTATAAAACCTTGGACACCATCCTTTCTTTAAAACACATCTGTATCTACACACACACAGACAAGTAGTCCATTTTGACTGACTTTTCTCTAATGTTGAAGTTGCACAAGCTTTAAGGCAGGGGTAGTCAATTATTTTTTGTCAAGATCCAAATTTCTTGGTCAAGGTATACTCAAGGTCCAGACTCTAGAGAAAATAATTAAAACATTACAATAATGATAACAAGTAAATAAAAAGATTTCAGGGTCCGTTCAAAAGCATCTAGCGGTCTGGATTTGTCCCGCAGTCTGCTTATTGACTACCCCTGCTTTAATGTAATAATTAAGAGATGTTCATTTGCATGTAGGAAAAAATGTTTAAATGATATAAACAAAACCATTCATTTTAAACAGCCACATGTTCATGTTCATTTTTGCGTGTTTACTTTTAGCACTTAGAATCAGGCTTTGTTGCTTACATATTGTGCTAATGCAAATTGCATTAATGCTTATGGCAGGATCTGAAGATGTGCCAACACTAAAGGTTAAATATACAGAACTATTCCTCTCCCCATGAATCATGCCTTAAATTCAGGCTTTATTCAGTATTCTTGGAATTTAGTAAACTGATCTGAATTTCTCATTGAGATGGAGGCCAGTATTACCATATGTCGTCAGTACTTGTACAGAATTGATTAGAACACGAGATGGGAGTGGGAAAATGATCAATTTTCATTTAGCTCTTAGCAAATCTTCTGCTAACGTTGTTGGGGGATTTTACACTACTCAGTGACTATGACATGAAAGCATTCTGAACAAAACTGAAACTTGATACCTGTATTTAGGGTGAACATTGAAAGGCTCTCAGCATTAACTGTGGAAGCAAAGCATTAGTTCTAGTTTTCACAGCATTCAAAGGATTATGTTTAAAGTGTATCCGATTTTACCACAACATACAAATGTTGAAATGTATTTTGTGCTACCATTAAGGCCAGGTAGAAGACTTGTAGAGTTAATATATTGATCAATACTGATCTCACTGAGAATGGACTGATTTTGCTGGAGTGTTTTAATAGGCATATTCAGTTCATTTTACCCTCTCTTTTTAAGCGTAGAATCATAGAATTATAGCAATAGAAGAGATCTTGAGAAGTCATCTAGTCCAGACCCTTGTGCTGAGGCAGGACTATGTAAACCTAGACCATCCATTGCAGGTGTTTGTCCAACCTAATTCTTAAAAACCTCCAGTGAGGGGGATTCCACAACCTCTCTTGGAAGCCCATTTCAGAGCTTATCTATGCTTATAGTTAGAAAGTTTTTATTAATATCTAACCTAAATTTCCATTGCTGCAGTTTAACCTGATTACGCCCTTATGCTACTTTCAGTGGACTTGGAGAACAATTGGTCACCATCCTCTTTATAACAGCCCTTTACATATTTGAAGACTGTTATCAGGTTCCCCCCTCAGTCTTCTTTTCTGAAGACTAAACATGCCCAGTTTTTTAAACTTTTCCTCATAGGTCAGATTTTCTATATATTTTATCATTTTTATTGCTGTCCTCTGGACTCTCTTCAATTTGTCTGCATCTTCCTTAAAGTGTGGTGCCTAGAACCGGACGCAGTATACCAGGTGAGACCTTGCTAGTGCAGAGTAGAGTGGGACAATTGCCTCTCATTTCTTACATACAATGCTCTTGTTAATACCCCCCAGAATCGTATTAGCAATTTTCTGCAACTATATCACATTATTGATTCATACTCAGTTTGTGATCCACTATAACCCCCAGATCCTCTTCTGCAGTACTACAGTCTAACCAGCTATTCCCCATTTTGTAGCTGCACATTTGATTTTTTCTTCCTAAGTGTGGCACTTTGTACTTCTCTTTATTGAATTTCATCTTGTTGATTTCAGACCAATTCTCCAATTTCTCAAGGATACAGTTTGTCTGATGATGCCCTAGCTTGTGATATTTTATTTACTTGTTATTGATTTTGGGTCTGGATTACACTCCCAATGAGAATTGGAGGGCAATCAGCGTTTCTCATTGTAGGAAACAAGGGTGATGTCATGGTAGGGGGTCTACTACAGACTATCTATCCATGAAGAAGAGGTGGAAGAGTCTTTTTTTTAAACAACTAACAAAATCATCCAAAGCATAGGACTTGGTGGCGGTGGGGGACCTCAACTACTCAGACATCTGTTGGGAAAATAACACAGCAGGGCACAGATTATCCAACAAGTTCTTGGAATGCATTGGAGACAATTTTTTATTTCAGAAGGTGGAGAAAGCTAATAGGGGAGAGGCTGTTCTAGATTTGATTTTGACAAATAGGGAGGAACTGGTCGAGAATTTGAAAGTGGAAGGCAGCTTGAGTGAAAGTGATCATGAAATGGTAGGAGGAAAAACAGCACAATAAAGATAATGGATTTCAAGAAGTCAGACTAGCGTATTCAGGAAGTTGGCTGGTAAGATCCCATAAGAAGCAAGTCTAAAGGAAAAAGCAGTTCAAGAGCGCTGGCAGTTTTTTATTAAGACATTATTAAGGGCACAAGAGCAAACTATCCCACTGCATAGGAAAGATAGGAAGTATGGCAAGAGACCACTTTGGCTTAACCCGAAGATCTTCAATGATCTGAAACTCAAAAAAGAGTCCTACAAAAAGTGGAAACTAGGTTAAATTACAAAGGATGAATATAAACAAATAACACAAGTATGTAGGGACAAAATTAGAAAGGCCAAGGCACAAAATGAGATTAAACTAGCTAGAGGCTTAGGGTTAGTGCGTCTGGTGAAGACATGCTATACCAACGGGAGAGCATCTCCTGTTGACATAGTGCAGTGTAGACACTGCTTTAAGTCGATGTAACTTATGTTGCTCAGGTGGGATGACTTTTACACACCCCTGAGCAACGTAAGTTACATCGACGTAAGTGGTACTGGAGACAAGCCCATAAAGGGTAACAAGAAAATATTCTACAAATACATTAGAAGCAAGAGGAAGACCAAGGACAGGGCCCACTATTCAATGGGGTGGGGGTGACAATAATAAAAAATGTGGAAATGGCAGAAGTGCCAAATGACTCTCTTGTTTCAGTTTTCACCAAAAAGATAAGTAGCGACTGGACGTCCAACATAGTGAATGCCACTGAAAATGAGGTAGGATCAGAGGCTAAAATAGGGAAGGAACAAGTTCAAAATTACTTAGACAAGTTAGATGTCTTCAAGTCACCAGGGTCTGATGAAGTACCTCCTAGAATATTCAAGGAGCTGACTGAGGAGCCATTAGCGATAATCATTGAGAAGTCTTAGAAAACAGGAGAGATTCCAGAGGACTGGAAAAGGGTAAATACAGTGCCAATCTATAAAAAGGGAAATAAGGACAACCCAGGGAATTACAGACAATCATCTTAACTTCAGTACCCAGAAAGATAATGGAACAAATAATTAAGTAATCAATTTGCAAACATCCAGAAGATAATAAGGTGATAAGTAACAGTCAGCTTGGGTTTGTCAAGATCAACCTAATAGCTTTCTTTGACAGGGTAACAAGCCTTGTGGATGGGGGGAAGCAGTAGATGTGGTATAGCTTGGCTTTAGTAAGTCTTTTGGTACTGTCTTGCATGACCTTCTCATAAACAAACTGGGAAAATACAGCCTAGATGGAGCTAGTATAAGGTGGGTGCATAACTGTTTAGAAAACCATTCCCAGAGAGTAGGTGTCAGTGGTTCACAGTGAAGCTGGAAGAGCATATCAAGTGGGGTCCCACAGGGATCAGTTATGGGTCTGGTTCTGTTCAACATTTTCATCAGTGGTTTAGATAATGGCATAGAGAGTACACTTATAAAGTTTGCAGACGATACCAAGCTGGGAGGAGTTGCAAATGCTTTGGAGGATCGGATTATAATTCAAAATGATCTAGACAAACTGGAGAAATGATCTGAAGTAAATAGGATGAAATTCAGTAAGAACAAATGCAAAGTACTCCACTTAGGAAGGAACAATCAGTTGCATACATACAATATGGGAAATGACTGCCCAGGAAGGAGTACTGGGGAAGGGGATCTGGGGGTCATAGTGGATCACAAGCTAAATAGGAGTCAACAGTGTAACACTGTTGCAAAAAAAGAGAACATCATTCTGGGATGTAATAACAGGAGTGTTGTAAGCAAGACATGAGAAGTAATTCTTCCGCTCTACTCTGCGCTTATACGACCTCAACTGGAGTATTGTATCCAGATCCGGGCACCACATTTCAGGAAAGATGTGGACAAGTTGGAGAAAGTCCAGAGAAGAGCAACAAAAATGATTAAAGGTCTAGAAAACACGACCTATGAGAGAATATTGAAAAAATTGGGTTTGTTTTGAGAAGACTGAGTTTTCAAGTATATAAAAGGTTGTTACAAGGAGGAAGGAGAAAAATTGTTCTTCTTAACGTCTGAGGATAGGACAATAAGCAATGGGCTTAAATTGCAGCAAAAACTTCCTCACTGTTAGTGTGGTTAAGCACTAGGATAAGTTGCCTAGAGAGGTTGTGGAATCTCCATCATTGCAGATTTTTAAGAGCAGGTTAGACAAAACATCTGTCAGGGATGGTCTAGATAATACTAAGTCCTGCCATGATTGCAGGGCACTGGACTAGATGACCTCTCAAGGTCCTTTCCAGTCCTATGATTCTGTGATTAGGCCCTTTCTGAGTACCTGCTACCAGAGCTTTTAGGTACTATGACAGAACATATCAATGAAAAGCATAAAAACTACTACCCATGCTGCAGCTACTGCATAACAGAAGCCAAACTACTATGAACATCAAGCACAACAGCCAGAAAAAAAATAGCCAGGCTAAACCAAATACACGTGCCTGTCGTGATGTTCACATGGGCTTTGGTAGACTTCCAGAGCTAGTTCCAAAGGTGAAGACCTTCTACTGTGAAAGTGCTATTGCTTGTGCTGGGGAATTCACTTACAAATGGAAACCAGAGCATCCCAGATGACCTTAACTGTTATGACGAGGTATAGGCTGAGAGGCAGTCACTTGTAGCTGGATTCCCAAATTGGCCTATTAAATACCTTCCAGCGTCTGTCTAAAAAACTCTCCTTTATAAGGCTTAATGATGTGGGGTCAGATCCTCAGCTGGTATAAATGGCCATTGAAGTCAACTGAACTTATCTCATTTATTTGGGAATAATGTGTTACTGCCCTTTGTATCCTAACTATAAGAAATTGTTGTATGGAAGCCAGTAAGTGAGCTATTTCCATGTGGTTCATGGTAATGGCTATCTAGTATCTCACACATACTACATTCAAAATTATTTTAAGAAACATACTGACTTCTTCCTGTATTATGCTGTCTTCTATTACTGTTTTTAGAGCATCAGAGCTGAGTTTAGTTTCTAGGCTGAAATTGGGAAGAAGAAATGCTGAGCAATAGAAATATAGGATGCTCCTCAGGATGACTTTATTTTAAAAGTACTAGCAATGCCACCCATTTTGTGAGCCTTGTGTTAAACGCATACACCGGTTGCAGCAGGGTGTTGACTGCTTGGAGTATAAAAACTATGATTCCAATAAAAGAGAAGGGGCTGAAGACAATTTAGCTTCTGATGAGAAAGACAAGTAATCCAAATTGAAGGCCAAATTCTGCATGCACCGGTAAGAGGAGCAAAAGTCCCATACTGTCTTGTAAGCCTGTTCTGCACTGAGCCAACTGGTCCTGAGACTGGTAGGAGCTAGTCAGTAGAGTGGAGAGAGGGATTTGCTCCTGATCCATGTTAGGGAACCACAGCGTGGTTTGAAGGATTGGGAGAGAAGATGTTATACAAATGTGCTTCCTGCCTCTCTCTGCAGGCCCCCACAGATCCTGACCCTATGCCTTCGTTGCTGGGGCCATAGAGTTTACTACTAGGCCTGTATTAACCCATGTGGATCTTGTGCTGGGGGAGAAGGTAAGGAAGTGTCTGGATTAGGATCCCGGCAATCTCCTTGCACAAGGGCTGGGGGTTCACTGGAGGACTCAATGCTACCCTCCCATCCCATCACCATGGACTGGGAATTTTCAGATCAAAAGATCCATCTTCTGGCTGAAAATCCAGGTTTAGAATGATCACCTAGGAGTTTGCTGTCTGGGCCAGTAGACGCATTTGGTGTCCAAGATGTATTACTCACTCATGGAGCAATCCACCTTCATTGGGACATCAGGTAAGCACTGCTTTTCCTGATATGACTTCCAGTGCCCCAACTACCATATATGATTGTTGGCGACAGGGAGTAGACTCCATTTCTTGAGACATGGAGGAGTTGTCTGGCTCCAGATGTGCTATACGCCCATCCACCTCCAAGGGGAGACCTCTCTCAAGATCCACATTAATCTCTGGTGAAGTGGCACATCCATTGGCTGTGAAGATCTGGAAAACTCCATGCTGCAGATGGACCATGGGCTAGGATCTTGCCCATAACTTGCGGTTAAAGGTTGGCTCACAACCTCCAGTTAAAATGTTGAGAATGGTGGTGCAGTTTGCATGATTGTGATCAGAGCAAGCAGTTTTTCTGTTTTGTTGTAATAAAGGTTTTGTTGCAAAGAAAGAAGAGTGTATTTGACATTCCTCAAACAAGCTTTCAGAAGGGGAATTTTGTTTGTATGACTGAGTAGCACTGAAATGCTGTAAGATATTGTCCTTTTGTGGGTTTTGTAAAGAGGAGACATAGTTGGAGTAATTGATAATATGCCCAAGGTCTCTCAGTCTGTAGAGAGAGCTTCCTCCAGCAATTATCTCTAAAAATAAAATAAAACCCATTTATTATTGATAACCCATGTTCCACATAAAGAAATACTTCTTTTGATAATGTTAATTTTTTATTTGTAGGCTCAAAAAGAGTCTAGAGTAAGCCAAATGTGGAGGATGAAAAGAATATATATGAGTTAATGTATTAAGTTTACATATTTTTGGTTTGATGGATTTATGGCTTTTAATTACATCTTTATGCCTAGTCACTTGAATTGGGATCCCTTGGGGGTCTTTCTGTAGAATTTCATGCTTATATTCTTACATCTACAAGATTCTTTAACCTATAACCTTGTGTATTCTGAAAGCCACTTGACCAGCCTTTGCTGAAGTTGCCTTTTAGTCACTAGTTTTAGGTTTCAAAACGTTAACCAAGAGTAAAATAGGTGGAAAATGCTTTTGTGATTGAAAGGTTGCTCAATATGCATGACGCTGAAGCAGTTTGATGTACTATAGCTATGAAATATAGGCGGTAAGTTGCAGCTCTTCCATCGGGGGGAAGGGAGGGGTTTGTGTTTCCCATATTCTCAGGCTATTCAGGGGGTCTTTGTAAATCGGAGCAGCCCCAGGCTGCTCTTAGCTTATGCACTGGTTACAATAGCTCCCATTGGCCTTCTGCTTGCAGAGAATAGCCAGAACACGATGTACCCACCACTTCTCTGACATGCCCTTCCTGGGCTGTGAGTGGGACTGGGTAAGAGCCTCTAAGTTTCACAGGTCTATAGTTCTGAATCTTGCAGTGTACATGCTATTACTTCCAGCTGCTGTCAGATATAGGGCCAGGCCTCATCTCTTGAAAAAGTAAATCAGGAGTGATTCCACTGAAATTGGAGTATAAAACCAAAGTAAAATGAAGAGAAAATCAGGCCCATTGACTTCAGTAGAGTTACTATTGATTTACACCAGTGTAACTGTGACATGGCGGCCCATTGGTAGGTCACTATTCTGTGTCAGCAATTCCTGTGAGGTTTGACATACTGGTTTCAAGTTAGGTATTTAAAAAGTGGCATGTAATATATCATTTGATATCTGATAACACACTGGTCATTAATGTCACTGTGAAATGTTTGTAACAGGATGGTAGGTGAAGTTATGGATACTCTCTGATATTATGTTTTGGAGACTGAACAGATAAAGGAGGCAAAACAGGGTTTTTCCATATAAAGGGGAAATAATACGGTGGCAGATGCTCTGCCCAGGAAAGAGGGTTCTGACCTGCTGCCCCCAGGTCAGTCAGTGACTAACCCTCCTGCAGTTTTGTAATGAGGGCAGTGTGATCCTAAGAGCACCCCATGCCATCTGGCAAGGGATTCCCATATGTAGCAGAGTTTCAGTGGGCTGACCAGCTCAGTGTAACCCAACTCACTGTTGTCTTAATCTGTATCTAAAATGTGTTCATGTAAGGTATCATACACAAACTGGTGACACACAGGTGAATAGTATCATTGTGAAATATATGTATTAACACTATGTGAGGCATTAAAGGTACTCACTAATATTATGCTTTAAAGTCTGTGACCAAACAAAGGGAGCGAAAAAGGTTTTATCCCAGACAGGAGGGAAGGCAGCTGTCTACTTGTCTTCTCTGTAAATTAAGCAATGGGGAATCAAAACAATGGGAGCCCCATTGACATAGAAATCAGTAGGGGGATGGAAAGTCCACAGGAACAGAAGAACAGCAGAGGTCACCCTGCCTCTAGAAACGGGGGTCAATGAACTTTGGGAGATATAAACAGAGATAGAAAGCCATTTTGGCATCTTTCACCTAGGAAGAAAGGGAACCAACACCTTGTACTTCTGTGGAAAGTCCTGACTGAGAGAAAGTCAGCCATGGCTATAAAGAAGAATGATTGATAAGAAATCGACCTTGAACAAAGACTGTAGCTTGCTAAGTTAAGTCTTACCCAATAGAAAGCGCATTTGTACTTTTTATTTGCTTGTAACCATTTTTGTCTTTATCCCTTTTACTTGCGCTCACTTAAAACCTCTCTTTTTAATTTTGTTTGATTAAATAAACTTGTTTTATTTTTAACCCAAACCAACCCAGGGCTATGTTTGAATTGAAGTGATGGTTAACTCCAGTTAAAGTAGTAAGCTGTGCTTTTGTCTCTTTAAAGGAGCAATGACCCTTTTGAACAAAGTTCTCTGAGTGTTCCTGAAGAGGGCTGGACACTTGAGGGGCAGACAGCTTTGTAGAAATTTGGGCCTGGGATCATGTTGGGGTCACTCTTCAAGTAGTAACCAAGGCTGGTGGAGACCAGGGGCTGTTGTGTGGTAGGCAGGCTGCTGGGGTCAGAGTGCTGATCCTGGGTGGCACAGCACACAGACCCTCAGGAAACTGCAGGCTTGTTTGCTGGCTGTTGGTGTCCGGGCTGGGAGCCCTAGCAGGAGAGCATTTGAGGCACCTATAGGGCAGGTGGTGACACAACCTCTTACTGGACTGGGTTGAGCCCCAAAATGTTACCGTAACTGATGGGGAAATCAGACCCATAGAACTGAATCTGTACCTATATTCCATATTGGTCTCTCCTTATGTGGGGGGTTTGTGTGATCTATATGCCTCATTTTGGCTAATCCAGAATGATTTTCATATTATTTTTTTCACTGGATGAGGAGCATGGTAAGTATGATTAGTTGTATGCAAAGAATAAAAAATGGAGGGTCTATTAGATGTATAGCTGTGAAACAGCTGATCCAACAGGTGTACAACCCAGAAATGTAAAGTACAAACCTTCTGAAAAAAGTTAACCTTTGGACTGACACTAGGCATGTGAAGTTTCAGCCCCCATGAGGCATTTTAAAAGAAGCTGGAATGAATGAATATGGGTTCCTAATGAAAGTGGAATGTCTCTCTTAACCATAGAATCTGTAACTGTGAATGTTATAAAAATTCTCTCTGTCTGTCAACTAGACTGAGTGAATAAGTGATATTTTTGGTTCAGTGGCTGAATGAAAATATCTGATATCTCTGTGGGAAGACATGGCTTTTCTGACTTGAAAAGTCTTTAGTGAGCAACATATTACTACAAAAAGGCTTGATATCAGTGGAGAGTCTGCCTTGGCAATAAATGCAGAATATGTAGAAGAGACCCTTAATGTAGAGCCGAGATTAGTATTTGGTCCTTAAAAATGAATACAAATCAAAATATCAAAGAGTTGTTTGCAGAGTGTGGGCTTTCAGATATCTATCATTTCCAGTGTTTTTCTGTTATACTGTGATTTCCATTTTAATTCTTTTGTTGGTCCAAGTTTCATCTGACTTACTTTCTTCTTCACTACTGCAGTGGTACTCCTATTTGCCAGTGTGGGAAACTAGCCCAGCGCATCTCCTCTACTTATAAAGGCTGTACTCCTGCTTTCTTTGATTCTGAGTAGTGAGAGGTGTGGAATAGATCATTATCTCATTAAGTGTAATGGTACAGAAGCCACTAATCCACATCGAAGTGAAGTGAGCTGAAAAATGACTATGACTGTGCAGAAAAAAAAAATGCAAACCGGCTAACTGGACAGTCAGCTTTTTTCATCCTGGTTAACAAGACCCTTTAAGCCTATGCTGGAACAAGGAAAAGAGGCGGAGTCTGATCTTGGACTGGTGTAAGCCAAGAGTGCAGTAGCTCATCTGAAGGCAATGGAGTTACAGAGGAGTGAAATCAGTGTGTGATCAGAATCAGCGTCAACATAGTCAAAGCATGATGAAAGTCTTTAGAAGGTCGTGAGGGTTGCCTAATGGGTCAGGAGTTGCTGTGTTTGCAGCCAGGTCTAGAGAATGATCTCAGGCAAGCAGAAGTGGTTAGCATTAAGGAGATCATCCGTGTTTCAGGTGGAGTATTGTATACATTTTCAATGTGATTCTCTGTCAGTTACGCTCTTTGGCCAGATCAACCCCCTTGCTTTTATGTATATAGGGTATAGAAACAGCAGAGGATATGCAGAAATTGTCTATATGATTTTGGAGGGAAAGGACTGACCTTAAGCAGCATCGTTCTCTTCTCTTGCCAACTTTGAAGAAGCCATTGCATCTCCTTCATGCTTCTGTTCAGTATTATCTTGTGTCCTGCCTGGCACTTTCAGCCCCTGAGGGTGAGAAGGAAGTACTTGCCAGGTGAACAGGCAGGCGTCCAAAGGAAGCATGACTTCTGAGGGAGACATATTGCCATGGGGGATGGGCACCTCAGGAAGTAGCATGAAGGTGAATACCCTGATATCACAAAATTTTCCTCTTGCTCTTGGGATATTCATTCCGTGCATTAGCAATGCCACTCCCTGACAGAATGAAGCCTACCACCTATGAAGTTTTCTGTCTCCATTTTGTGCTTCCATGTTTTTTACCTCAGGAGGACATAATTTAGCCCTAAATTCCTGATAATTTTCAGGGAGCTATGAAGGGTAGCTCATGAAGGGTAGCTCATGCTACTGAAAATATACCCCTAAAGCTTAATGTCCTCTAGTGGGTGATTCAACACAATGACATAGATATAAAGGGAGAATGAAACTGGGCATCCTACTTTTCTGGCTATCTGGTTAGTACTGCAGGGCTGGGCAGAGTATAAAGTATGGTCCTCAGATGTGTGACAGGAGAAGAGAGACTTTGTCACCATATGCTCCATCTCCACTATGAGGTAGATCCTTGAGGGGGAAGAGTCAATGCTCATGTCTGAAATTTAATGGGCGATGGAGAACCCGAGGAATCCAGGTTCTTGAAGTCCACTCCTACTTACAGATCTTGGGACAGTATCATTTATATTTTTCCTACCTTTTAAGAACTTGGTTTGATAAACTTCAAATGTGCTCAATCGCAGACAAGTTAGGTAGGTTTAAAATCACAGGGATAAGTGAATACTATCCATACCAAAATGTTGTAGCTATCACCCTCTGTTGGAAGACCCTATAACATTGATTTGGACTGTCAAGAGCTCCTCATATAGGGCTTGATTCTTCTGTCACTTTTTACATTTATATAATTCTGTTTGACTGCAGTGGAGTTACTCCTGATTTACACCAGTGTAAATGAGAGGAGAATCAGTGTATAAAATGCTGTGTAAAAGACTCAGTTAATTTAAATGTAAATCTGTCACAGTCTAAAAACACATTCTACAAGAAAATGTATAGCTCTTCGGTTTTCCTTGCTTCTATAAAAAATACTCTTGAAAGCAAATTTATGTCTCCTCAGCACTTTTGTTTAAAGACAGGGAATAGAGATATGGAGTCCCAGACAGACATATTTTTGTTATGGGTTGTTTTTGAGCACTCATTTGATGGTAAGTCTTTGTTCAGTCCAGTGCTTTGTCATTAATGACTGTAGAGTAACTAGATATGCAGAGCTAGAGGAAATCCTGTCTTATATGTTCCTATTCTAAGGGAGCCTTAGAAAGGATAACAATAATGCCACTTAGGTTTACTTAGTGAGGTAATGTGTAAACATAGTTACAAATAAAAACTTGCATGATCTCTACAGAAATAGAAAAATAGCTTATGAAGCATAATGTTGCCCCTGCTACATGTAGCTAATCAGGCCTGTTAGTGCATGTGGAATAAAATACAAGCTAAAGGAGCTGAAACAATTTATTGCAAGTTACCTGTCTCTGTGGGTGTAGGATTTAGGAAGTTGGCAGCAAATGTTAATGTCAACTGAAAAGGTGCAGGGGCCTGACCTAAAGCCCATTGAAGTCAATGGACAGACTCACAGTGACTTCAGCGGGCAGCTCATTGCTGTTTGGATTGTCTAGGTTCCTGTAGCATGCTATCAGGATTCAGCCAGCTCACCAGATCCTGTGAAAGGGATAGCACATTGGAAAATGTTGTTGGGGCACTCTAGATTCAGGCCCATCCTCAGTCAGAATCTCATTGAGTCCCTCCCAAGATTCTCTGGGAAAGGGAAAATAGAACTGTCTCCGGCTTATTTTCACTTGCTGAAAGAATGGAATTTAGTAATAACTTTTAATGAGAGGAAGAACCTAATGATTTTTAAAGGACTGTGGGGTGTTTCGAAAGGGTCAAACCTGAAGTTCTTACTCAGCTCTTACTGCAGTCAATGAGATTTTTGACTGAATAGTGGGCTTTAGGTCTTGGCCAATAGGTGGGGAACTGACAGGTGGAAAAATAGGATGAATTTTTGCAACAAATTTGTCCCTGTTATTCGTTAAACATTTTTGAAATTTGAATTGTTTTGACCAGCTCAATCAGCAGCATGGTCGAGAGGAATGAGTGGGGCGTGAGAGTTAAAACTCCAGTGTATTAGTACCAGTTCTGCCACAGATTTCTTGGGGGGCCTTGGGCAGGTAAAATAGACTGACATTTTTAAAAGCATCCACTTACTTTTGCATGTGCACACTACTCAGTGTGCACATGCAAGTCAGTGAATTGCATGTGCATATACCTTAGCTCACATATAGCCCCTACATACATGTGCTCATTGGCTTTTTGTGTGCTCAACTTGGATGTGTGCTCTTAAAAGCTGGGGCATTTATCTCTCTGTGCTTCAGTATCCTTGATGGTAAAATGGGAATGATAAACTACTGTACGGAGATGTTGTGAAGATCATGTGTTAAAAGTATTCGAAGATATAACGCTCTATATAATGCTTATTATTTATCTTGTTTTATTTTACTCGCATCTCTAAATGGCACTTTAAACTATCTCCCTAAGGATTGTACCTTTTCTTTGGGAGTGAGACCGATGGAGAGAAGTCTCTGTGATTTTCTTTCCTGGGTCCAGGATTTGTAAAGAGATAATCCATCAAAATAGATCACTTAACTCAGTACATTAAAAAAAGAATATAAAGGAAATTATTAACTTGCTCTTGCTATATGCAAACTTTGGATCTGTTTGCCCTGTGCTGAAAGCATCACTCACTTAAGAATTTTGTTTGTAGCAATTTTGACTGGGAAACGAGTGTGTGGCAAGAGTTGCGCTTGGTTTTCTTTTTGCAACATTAGCTTGTCGCCAGGCTCTGTCAGTTAGAGGAATGAAGAATGCTCTTATATGCTTTTCAGAGAGAAATAGTAGCAATTCTGAGGAGGGTGGAGAAGTGTCATTTGTGCAGGGTAGACCGCCCAGGAATGAGGGAGATTCCATGTGCATGATGGGCTAGTGATGCGTCAGTAGAACAGTTGTTAGACCTGTGTACTATCTTGATCCAATTGATATTTTTCCATCTGTGTGTGCCCAGTATTATCAATCAGTCACTGAAGAGAGGGCTGGGCTGGGAGAGGCTTTTGAAAGAAGATCTGGGGTAGAAGACTGTACTCCCTGTTGTCTCCCTTCTGTGTTTGTGTGTGTATGTGTGAAAGGTCAGGCTCTGATAAGCCCCACTTCTCATTTTCTCTTGTGAGGATGGGGTTACACCCATTTCTTTCCTTCATTGTGTTGTGGGAAGGGGGTCTGCCTGGGGAAGGTTATCCCACAAGGGGCAGGAAGAGTGATGGGTGTGAGGTTGTCTGGGATGGGGTTAACATGGGGAATTGGGTGTAACATGGATGGGAGGCAGCCTAGGGAAAGAGGTTGTATGGGTTTTTTTGGAGTGTGGGGGAGTGCTCATGCTGGGATATGTCTAGAGAGAGCAGGCATATGAGGGATGAGCATGTGTCCGTATGCCAAGCACATGATTGCATGGGGTTGATTGCAAAGGGAAGATATAATTTTGCGTTAGTGTAGCATATCAGCTTCTTCTCCTCCGACCTGCTAATAGTTATGCTGTTTCCAGTCATATGGAGGAGAGGGAAGCTGTCCATCAACAGCCACCCTTCAAAAAGCCCTCAGATAGGCCCTATTTGTGTGTAGCACCTTTTGTATATCTTGTTCATTTCATGTTATGTTATGATGGAAATCCTGATTATTTATCTTTAATATTTTCAAGAGCATGATGTCTGTAGGTGCACCTACTGCACTCTGAGATTTGTCATCAAGATAAGAGATGTGTTTAGGAAATTTGTAATGAGAGAAAAATGCTTAATTAAAAATTTCACTTTGGAAGGTAATCCATCTTCAGTTAGTTTGCTGCAAATTGAAAGGAGTCTTACACAATGGCAAGTGGTGGGAAAATATACTTGGCTTTCTACTTTTTAAACAGGAAGGAACTTTTTAAATGCTAGACTCACAATAGTAATCAGGGCAGTTATTTGGGAACATTATATTGCATATTGTGGCTGCAGAGTGTTGGGGGTGTATGCTTAGTCTATATAAGATGGTATTCTGCATTCTGTAATGAATATTTTTAAAACAAAAGAAAAGAGGCTTAGTTGTGACTTTTTGGATCTACAGCAAAAAAATTGATTTCTTTTACACTGAACAAGACTTCCAAATGTAACAGCTAATATATTCTGAGGTCATGGCAGTCACACAGTTAACAAATTCTTCGTTTCCTGAGAGGCACAGCTTTATATGAAAAGTCTTAAATTCAGAGTCTGCAATAGAATTTTAGCTCTTCATCCCCAATGACCATTATAAAATTGCCATATGCCTAAAAATATGCTCAGCACAACTGTGATTGTTCAAACTCTGAATTCACTCTCATTTTATGACATGATCCTTAGTTTAAAATAAAATTATTCTTCTTCAATAGAGGATGAAAGCCATTTGGTTATATATGGTTCATTATAAAATGCAGTAACTGTAAGTATTTTGAACAGTACACATGCTTTATTTGAGTTTTTATACCACTTTTGGTGAACAGTAAACTATAACATGTTGTCATTTTTGTCATGATCAGTCCATAAAATCAGTTATCTTTCTCTTTGGTCCAACTTATAAACACATATAAAACTGAAGCAGATGTCAGAGCGATAACCAGGTGTACATTGTAGTGCTTTGCAAAGTTTTAATTGCAGCATGCACTCGTTAACATGTTTAATGGTTTTGGTTAGTAAGTGTTTCTGTCAGTTGTGTCTTTACAGGTTGTTTAATTATACTCAATATTTTTCAGACTGAATCTTACTATTTCATTCAGACAGTTTCTGAATAAGCTTTCTCTCTGTGAAGTATTTTTTTTGTCATCATGCGTACAGCACTGTGGACTTCAGAGTTGCCATAGCTCTATATGGTACATTGGGGTGAAATCAAAATGTTTTAGATTGTAAATCCCCTGGGACAGATATTTTCTCTTTTCTAGGTTTGTATAGTTCCCAGCACAATGAAGCTCCACTCCCAGTTGGGCCTATGGACAGTACCATAGTATAAATATTTACTACTACTGCCAGGTTAGTATAAGCCCCAGCACAGACAGTGTGCTGCTCCCCTATGTGGTAGGGGAGCAGAGCCAAATTGCTGGTGGAGCCGTGGAGGAAACAGAAGCTCATGCCCCTCCATTGGGCCTCTGGTGATCCTGGCCCTTGTCTCTCCCCTTGTAGGGACATGGAGGCAACTGTTGCATGGGAGAAAGGAGGCTCTGCGGGGAATGTGTGTCTGGAGAGGGGTCTGGGATTTGAGAGGGGCTCAGTCACAGAGCTCAAAAACATTACCGTTGGGTGGGGTGGGGAGCTCTTTGGGATAATGAAGGTGCTGACAGTATGAGACCTCCATGTCAGAGCTGTCAGTCAGCTGCAGCTTAAACTGCACTGAGTGGGGGCACCCACAGCTTCCATGTTGTCTCTTCGGTTTTCACTTTTTGCTGGAGACCCCACCTCCAATGCTTAATTTGTAAGGGAAGCGGTGCCAGGGCTCAAGAAATTAGGTGCCAGGGCTCAAGCCATTTTTTAACATTTGTAACTGATGTAGCAAGCCCAGAGGTGCTGGGGCTATGAACTGCTAAGCCCAGAGGTGCTGGGGCTCAGCCCTGGCAAGGTCTGGCACAAAATAAGCCTCTGTGGCCACTCCCTGGAGACCCCACTGCCACACACGGCATTGGAGAGACAGATTCATGGACTCTGCCTCTAAAGGCAGGTGACCTGGCTGGGAGGTCTCCAAGTGGCTCTGTGGCCACTGCCCAGAATAGTGACATGGCAAGGAGCGGGGTGCCCATACCTCAGGATCTCATGACTGTGCCAAGGGCATGGTGCCTTGCTTTTCTACCAAACACACCATGTGTTGTAGAAATGCCTGTTTGCCTCTGTTCCCTGCACTTACAGTAACTACATTAATTTTTAAGGTTTTTGTAAGTCAGTGGAAAACTGCATATCAATCTGTCTGTATGTGCTCAATTGTATTTAACTCTTTATAAGCCCAGTACCCAGTAATGGTGTTTTGGTGCTTTCAGCGAAGCCATTCCAACAGCAGTTAGTATACAGCACAGATTTGGATTTTGTATAGTGGGGCCTTTGTTAGTTAAATAAAATAAAATAAATAATGGATAAACATCCAGCCTGTCTTTTCTATCAGTACATTTTCTCACCATACAGGTGCCCAAATATACTGCTCAGCTGCTTTCTGGAGCTCTGAGATGTGAGTGCCTGCGACTGATTGGGTTGTGATTAAAAAGCAGTGACTTTTAATATGCGATGCTTCAGGGTGAAAAGGAGTCACTTTCATTAATGGTTTCTGGTGTGGGAGAGCAGAAAAGCATTAAAGCAGGGTTTTCAAGGACAGTGAATTGGCTGAGGTGTTAGTGCATAAAGATGTTTTGATCCAGTTGTAACTAGTAGCTGCTAGTTCCTGTTGTTGTTTCTGTTTTGATCAAGAGCCACTTTGTGTGTGGCAGGGGTAGGAGGTGAAGGCAAGGAAAGGAAGTAACTGTTCAAAGTGCATCTCCTGTGGGAAGACAAAAACATGAGTAGCGTGGTGGAATCAAGGTTAAAAAAATTACTTACTTTCCTTTGGTCTGCATAGTGCATCCATCATGTACAGTTTTCCACATGTTGGGTAATGGAAAGTTGAGCCCCAAAGGAAGTTCTCTTTGTAAGTCAAGATGGGATCATAAAATTAATCATTGTTGGGTCACTAATTGGTGTGCAAGATAGGAATTTCCTAAACTGTATGATAAGTTCATTGGCTTTTTGGCAGGGAGCTCTTTAGCGAATGATATTCTTTCCTGGTTCTGTTGTTAACGCAGGAAAAGCATCAGGTCATTTATAGTTACACCCAGATCACCGCTTGTTTTTAAATAGAAGGGAGAAAAAAAGAAGTTGGCTGTCAAAGAGAATCAAAATGTTTCTGACGAAGTTTGTTTTCATGTCTCTGTGGCATAGTAGTAAAGCTTGGCAGCCACATGATAATCGTGAAGATTGATTGCTCTCTCTCTCTGTTAAGCATCTCACATCTCTGAATTTATGTTAACACAAGCATTATTCCAGCGGCAGCATCTGGCTCATTGGCAGGTTCCACAGACAGTTGTTCTGATGGCTCTGGAGATGCCTTTGGGCTGTCATGTAGTTAGGTGGCTGAGTGGGCTGGCTGTGCTGCTTTGTCATTCCCTTTTTTATTTGTTTGACTTGCCTTTGTTTGTGCTGAATGGCTCTTCAGAATATGGGCTTTCGCCACTCTTGCCTAACTTGTACATGCAGGAGCTTTTATGAAATACCCAGGTTAATTTATATACCCGTGCTTCTTTGCTGATCAGAGCTGGAGTTACAACGTCCCAGTCCATAGCTTCCATGCAAGTTTTCCCCGTGAATCATGGCCTCAGTCTTGTGCAATAAAATGCACATTTTTGAGCATAGTGCTGCATAATGAGTTTCTCTGAGAACAGAACTACAAGGATAAATCAAATATTACCATTATACAGTCAGTGTCCTGAGGGGGCTATGTTGGGAGCTGGGAATTCAGGAAGTCGTTCAGATTTCTCAAGATGACAATATTTGTGTCTTAGGTAGTAAAGTTTTGGGGTCAGAGCCACAGCTCATGTAAATTGGCATGGGACCATTGACTCCAGTGGAGCTATGACAGTTTACACCAGTCGCGGATCTACCCAGACATGTTTTTATTGTACAGCGTTCACATTCGCTGTAAAAACACCACTCCTTTAAATGCACTTTGTTTTTTGAGGGTATGCAGGTGTGAATACAAGTGCAATTTTAAGAGATAGTGAAGTGTCCTTTTTATTAAGTAGGATCATTGGGGTCACTGGTTCTTCTGGATGAAGTTCTTTGGCCAGACTAGATGATCATAATGGTTCCTTCTGGCCTTAAACTCTGTGGATCCATGGAACAGCTACACCAAAGTCACAACTGGAGCTGTCTTAGCGATGTCTACATAGCAGCTGAATGGCGTAATTCCCATTGTGGGTAGACATACACTCACTAGCTCTGCTTGAGCTAGCATGCTAAAAATAGAAGTGTGAATGCAGTGGCATGGGTGGTGGCTTGAGCTGGCTGCCTGAGTACAGATGCTCCCCAGGTTACGCAAACCTGACTTACGCAAATCTGAGCGTACGGAAAAACTTCTGTAAGATAGAAATAGGAGGGTTTTTTTTTTTTTTTGGCGTAATGGCTGGAGATACGTTTCTGACTTACACAAATTTCAACTTACGCAAGGTGTTCTGAAACGGAACGCTTGCATAAGTCAGGGACTGTCTGTATATACCCAGGAGTTGGGTAGGATTGTACTTGGGCAGGTAGTAGGGTTGCCACCTTTCTAATTGCTGATAACCAGGCCCCCACGGTGATGCTCCTGCTCCGCCTTTTCCGCCCCGGGCCCCTGTTACTCGCTCCTCTCCTTCTCCCCTCCCGTCGCTTGCTGGATAGTCTCAAGGAGCCTGCCTGCAGGTAAGAGGTGGCCCCGCCTGAGCAGGGGCTGTCGCGAGTTAATGACCTGGCGCCTCCCTCCACCCTGTGGGACCTGGACTTTTAGTTTGGGTGCCATTTAGAGTTGCCAGGTTCCCTTTTTGACTGGACTTTCCAGTCGAAAACTGGGCACCTAGCAACCCTAAATGGCAGCTGGACACAGACACCAAAAACTGACTTTCGGGGTAAAACCTGGATGGGTAGCAACCCTTGCTGGTAGCTTGAGCTGCTGCATTTGCTGCTGTGGCCATACTGCTATTTTTAGCACGCTAGCTTGAGGAGAGCAAGCATATGTAAGTCGATCTGCGTGGGGAAGCCCACCTCCTAGCTCCTGTGTAGACACACCCTGGCTTTCAAGTTTTATCATAACCATATTAGCAAGACATATATATACACAGATTTTCTTTTTTCAATGTATATTTCCTTTTTATAATAGCAATAAAACATAGATCATTGAGTTTTTTATTGAAAAATTGAGACAATAAAATCTAGTGCCACAGTATTTCAGTTTTAAAGTGGGAGGAATTTTCCATATTAATTCAACTCATCATCCAAAAACTCTGCATACATTTGTTGCATGAACCTCCACCGAAATAAATAGACAGCTCAATGAAATAAAAATGTTCATAGCTGATTTTGGGTTAGGCTAGGGATGCTTGTCTCCTTTGTAGTCGAAGGAGTTTTGCCTTTGTCTTTAGTGGGACCAGGATTTCACTCTGAGGCTGTAATTTCTCTTCTTAAAGAAACCCTCCATTCAGTAATACCGACTATTTCTTCCTAACATGTGTTGAGTTAGGTTTCTTTCTTCCAGAAGGGCCTAGAAAACAAATGACAATAAAAACATTCCACTGTAATTCAGGGGTTCCCAAACTTGGTTCGTGGCTTGTTCAGGGGAAGCTACTGGCGGGCAGCGCCACTTCCCACAGCTCCCATTGGCCGGGAACGGCAAACCACGGCCACTGAGAGCTGTGAGCGGCCGTACCTGTGGACGCTCAGGTAAACAAAGCATCTTGTGGCCCGTCAGGGGATTACCCTGGACAAGCCGCAAACCAAGTTTGGGAACTCCTAAACTATATGATAAATTCAGGCTTTGAGTAACACAATTCTGCACTATGGTATCAGGCTATAAGGTCTCCATGCCCCATCCTATGTATTTATTTTGTGTAACGTCTATAAAAGCTACATTCGATAACAGAATTGTTTAAAAATCCTGTAAGGGTGACTAGATGGCTCAGGAGAATGGTAATTCTCATTCTCTGGTTTTAATATGACCCGGGTCAGTTTGGATTGAAAGTAGTTACCAGTTGTTTGGTTGCCTATGTGAAATGTTGGAAGTCTTCGTGGGATTCTTTGTAGTCAAATGTCCATGTCACAATAACAGGTTTCAGAGTAACAGCTGTGTTAGTCTGTCTTCGCAAAAAGAAAAGGAGTACTTGTGGCACCTTAGAGACTAACCAATTTATTTGAGCATGAGCTTTCGTGAGCTACAGCATCCGATGAAGTGAGCTGTAGCTCACGAAAGCTCATGCTCAAATAAATTGGTTAGTCTCTAAGGTGCCACAAGTACTCCTTTTCTTCATGTCACAATAGGCACACCCATTTCAACAATACACATCCTGAAGTGGCCTATATTACTTTATTCTTTTCCCTCTCTAGCTTACTTTATTGTTGGTTTAAGCAGTCACTGTCACATTTGGTTGTGGCCGTCTTTTCTTTTTCAGGAAGGCTCTCAACAGTGGGTTAAATGTTAGTTCCCATAAAGATTGGGTAGCAGCCCTCAGTAGTGTACACTTTGTCTCAGTTCCTTTTTGGAGTTGTTTATCCCTAGATGGTGTGGGGTATTTTAGAGCAGCTAACAACGAAATCACAGAAATGTAGGGCTGGAAGGGATCTCAAGTGGTCAACTAGTTCACCCCCTACGCTGGGATAGGATTAAGTATCCCTAAAACAATCCCTGATATGTTGCTTCCATTGGAAGAACTCCTGTGCCTGGTAACTCTTTCTGGTTCTGCAAGACTTGATGGATCAGCTTTTGAGCCTTAGAGAGGTTCTTATTTTAAAGCCAATGGGTGAGAGCCTCAGCTGGTGTAAACTGCATAGCTCCTTTACTCCAGCAGAGGATCTGGCTCTGTGTTGTGAATGGGTTCTTCCTTTGGGAGAAGTGTAGAGGAGTTGTATGGGATCCTTATTTCACTTTTCATGAAGACCAAGTCTTATCTAGGGCACTTCGTTTTTTCTCCCTAGAACGCCCAAAGATGCTGTGTGCCCACAACTGCTCCCATTAAACTCAGTGGGAGTTGTGGGTGCTCAGTTCCTCTCAGGACTACACCCTCTGTATGGCAGTCCTGAAAAGATCCTGGTGGAGTTCTAAAGGATGCTCTACTGTTGGCTCATGTGTGGCATCAGGGAGACTTTGCAAAGGGGAGTCACTCTGCTTTGTGTGGGACTAGATTCCGTTCCACATAGACTGTGCAGGGTAAGAACTTGAGCTTCTCTACAAACTTTGAATCAGCATTAGTGATAGCTGTTATCCACAAAGGTATTGCAGGTTGCCACTCCATGATAATCCCACCTATATATTTTTGATTTACTTCGGCTGGCATAGGAGAACAGCCAATAAGATAGTTTTTTGTCTCTTAGGTAGGTAGGTTCCTCAAAATAGTCCAGACAGACCAGACACCTCAGTCAGTAATTTGAAGGGGTTAAAGCTGAAGTTTGGTTTATTGCCCATAGTTATTGTAGTTAGTATAATTGCGCCTAGACTATTCAGCTGGAGATTAGCAGCCAATAAGCTTCTTATGTAAGGACAGTGTTTTCTTTTTTCTCCTGCCTTCACCTGCTGGAAGGGAGAAGCAAACAGCCTGTCTGACCTGGCATAGGATAGAAGTACTAGAAACAACTTTATTTAATAGGTAAGAAATTATCCTGTGCTGTTCAGTTAAGTGCGGATATGTAAATAAACAATGATAATAATTCTTTATTATTTTATTACCATAGCACCTGGGATCCCTAGTCATGGGTCAGGACTCCGTTGTGCTAGGAGCTGTACAAACACAGAAAAAAAAAGAAGAGTTAACAATCTAAGTAAATAGTAATATAACAATCTGGGATTTTTTTATTTTTTGGGGGGCAATCCTAAAATGATAATCTCATTATCCCTTGTTTTCATCTTAAATGAGAGATCTTCTGATACCTCTGTCTACCCATCCTATATGTATGATGGAAAACTTACTTTTGTTACATGGTATCTGTTCCTCCTGAAAACATGGAAGAAATGTCTCTGGGTCTGCTGAGCAATGTGTTTACCTAGTAAACTTTTCATGAAGATGTGATAAAATCCACAGTAGGGAGAGACAGATGGGTGTCATGCCACCCTGTTGTCACCATAACTGGTGCTTCATCAGCTCTCTTGTGGATGTCTTTCCATTTATAATCAAATACTGCTGGTTTACTTTCTCTCACAGAGCATCTACTTGGCTTTTGAATGAGCCCCCTACAATTAGCTATTCTAGCTGAAGGTACTGAAGTTGGCGCACTTTTATCAATTCTGGTGCCTGGTTATTTGTAACTTGGAATATTGTGTTCAGTTCCAGCTAGTTCCAGACAAACTGGAGAGAATGAAGAGAAGAGCAACAGATTTGAATAGGTGGCTGGAAGGATTCATTTGTCTACATGTGTACATCTTGGCTAGGCAACTGCTAAGGAGTGTGGGGGATTGTGATAATAGACTATGTAAATATGTAGGAGATGAGGAATTATTTAGGGTGTACAACTAGGAGTAAAAGCAGAAACTTAAGGCAAGAAAAATGCAGGCTGAAAAACTTGCTGACATTGAATTGCATGGGTTGTGAATAGCCTCCAAAGGGAAGTAGGGCATTTAAAATCTATCCTGTTGGCGCCTCTGTCTTCCCACCCA
This sequence comes from Lepidochelys olivacea, assembly GCF_965140295.1. Taxonomy (NCBI): domain Eukaryota; kingdom Metazoa; phylum Chordata; order Testudines; family Cheloniidae; genus Lepidochelys; species Lepidochelys olivacea. Next base: position 110,152,004 of record NC_140416.1, read on the forward strand.
TGGCACCTGAGCACAAATAGCAGGTCAGTCTGCAAGACTGTAGTCTTCCCCTGGCATGGTGCTGTGCATAGAAAGTATGTGTGGTCAAAAGAAAAGGAGTACTTGTGGCACCTTAGAGACTAACAAATTTATTTGAGCATAAGCTTTCGTGAGCTACAGCTCACTTCATCAGATGCATCCGATGAAGTGAGCTGTAATTCACGAAAGCTTATGCTCAAATAAATTGGTTAGTCTCTAAGGTGCCACAAGTACTCCTTTTCTTTTTGCAAATACAGACTAACACGGCTGTTACTCTGAAACCTGTCATTATGTGTGGTCAGTATCCTGCTTAATGAAACTGTAGAGAACAGTCCTGCTCTGAGAGGGGAGAAACTGGGTTGTTTAATAAGTCTTTTTCAGCTCCCATTTGTGTGACTGAGATCATTATCTCCTGGCCAAGGGATTTTCTTAGAAAGGTTCTTTGATTCTTTGGGGGATGATCCCGCATGATCTATTTGCATATTTTCCCTTTGCCACACGGGAGGGGGAGTCAGCTACCTGTATGGCGCCAGAGGCATCTGGAGAAGGATTTGGCCCTGGCAGTGTGACTGTAATGCCTCTCCACATCACTTAAGACCCGCTGTGGGGCTGTGATGGAAAGGGGTAAGTGGAGTGGCTGCAAAAGGGGTGTCTGAACCACCTCTGAAAAGTGCAGAGCTGTCTTCAGGGGGCGGGCAGGTGGAAAGGTCATGGAATCTATGCTTATGCAGTGGCTCAAAGGAGGAGTGGAGAGGTAGGGTATGTCTACACTGGAAACTTCAAAGCACTGCCACAGGAACTCTGTGCCAGTCAAGGGACTGGGAGAGATGGTCTTGAAGCCACACATGGGTTGTCTGTAGGTTTGGGGAGTTAGGATTCCATCTCCTCCTCTTTCGCCCCCTCCCCTCCTGCTTAGTTTTCTGAACAAAGTCCAAGTGGGAGGGAGGGGGAAAAGTCTCACCCCACAGAGAGGATGTGATCCCCACCACTGTAAATTTAAAGTCAAGTCAAGCCAGCAAGTCAGTTTTTGCTGAAGCAGTGACACTTTAATTATCGTGTGAGATAGATAGACCTCCTGCTGTGCTAACTAGCCATCTGCATATGGCAATTTGTAGCTTCTAGGAGGAATACACAATAGGCAGCCCTGGCTATTCTGAAAGCTTGAACCATTCCCTTATATTCCTCAAGTGTTCATTCACTAAAAAAGTAATTCATAAAATGAGCAAGTGAAAGATACATTAAATGGGTATGATGTTATGCCATGTGCTGGCCTTTTAAGGTGAAATTAAATGTATGAGGAATTGTTTTATGAAAAAATTAGGAAAAATGTCAACTTCCTAACTTTTGGTGTTAAGCATCCGTTTAGTTGGATTGAGATGGCTTGACTGGAACAACACGAGAGTCTGTATACTGCTGTCCTGTGTACTCCAAGCATTTTTTCCAGAGAGTCATGTCCAGGTTTTCCAAGTTGACATTTTCACTGAGGTAGGAATCCAGAAGCTTTGAGCTGTACAAATAGAAAAGTCCAGATGTCAAGCCGATATAAATGAACATAGCTCTGTTGAAATATGCATCCTTTATACCAGCTGAAGATCTGTCCCAAATTGTTGTTCATCTCCTACCTCTCCAGTGCCTGTATGAAATGGGATGTTGGTCTCAATCCTGTTTCTTGTCAGAGATGACAAGAAAAACTTCTCAAAACTGACCATCACAATCATCGCTTTCAGCAGAGTCCAAGGACTGAATGGGTAGAGACTAAAATATCCTTTTCTCCCTGACAAGGTGGTTCCTCTGAAGCACATTTTGACAGAGCAGTGTGAATTGTGTACACTGTACAGATTCTAGATCCCTTACTTGCATTCAGTAGTACCTTACTACTCAAACAGTCCCATTGAAATCATTGAGACTACTCATGGATTAAGGCACTACTTTGCCATGTGTAAGGGCATCAGACTCTGGACTTCTGTGGTTCATAGAGGACAGTCTTTAGAGATGTCAATCTAGCACGTTTCACAAGTACTACATTTTCTTTAAGCAAAAAGAAAAGTTTTGTTCTTCCATGCAGTTCAATAGATTATCAAAGTTAAAGCACTAATACACCAGTGAGAATTCACTCCCCAGCCTCAAAGAGGAAAATAATTAAAAATAGAAAACCGATCAAGCTTCATTTAAGATATCCAATTTCCCTTAAAGGTTTTTGTCTAAACATTTTTTTTAAAATTAAGATTCAAAGGAGAGCTTTTGAAACACAGCGGATTAGCTATAAGTGCAGTGATGGCTTTATAACTATTTTCCAAAACGTTTATATTGTAAAAGATGTTACTATGATAGAGAAAAAGTAGCGAATGGATGTTGCAAGAGCACATTTTCATCTGAACAAAATCAGTGCTGAATTTGCATTGTGAAGTTACAGTAAGTCACAGAATAGAGAGAGAGAAAAAAAATTAAAGGTTTACTTAAAACCAACAATAAATGTACAAATTAAAAGTCATCATTTTAAACTGAAGTTGTACTCTATTAAAATAAGCATAAAATTGCATACTTGTTTGGATGTGTAGTTTATAGAATACACAGAATACTAAAATTGACTCAAATGCAAGTAAAATATCTGTTTAATTAGATCGTAAAGAAAGGAGATTAAAAGTAATATTTTGTAAGATAGTAATTACTGTTTCCAAAGTAGTCTGGTTCCTGTGTATTGACTTAAATTTAATTGTGATAGGGGATCTCTTTGGGGTTCTACATTTTGTTTGTGTCTTTTAATTACTTTAAATCACAACCATTACCTTTATTTTGTTTTCTTTCAACTAAATACACTGCAGGGCTTTTTGCTTCAATAGCCTGCCTGTTCACAAACACAGATCTCTGAGCCATCAGCCTCTACCTTTTCATTGTGAGAGGTTACAAGTCAAATCCTTGCAGGGACCTATGCAACAAGATAACAGGAAAGGACCTTGTAACCAATGGGGAGTAGGCTGAGGTGCTGATGGGCGTCTGAGATGTAAATAAACCAGATTGCTCTCATTTCCTGTTTCCACTGTATTATGCATTCCAATAGCACAATTCATCTTTATGACACACACCTATGGCTTTAACTTTACTGCAGGCCACTAAAGTACATTAAAGTGGGCAGGAAATGGAATTAAAAAGAGCTCAGTTGAGTGTTTAGAATAACTAAACACATTGCAATCGTTTTTAGTGTAAGATGACAACTCTTTTCAAGAAGATTTAACATAGCGCTTCACTTTGCTTATACAAATGAATGTCAGTGTAAAGGAATGCAATATATTTATAAATTAGGTATTCAAATATGCTCAAATCAATTTTCAAAATTCTCTGGGTTAGCTACAGTTAAAACACAAGATCGAGGGCCAGGCCTTCAGCTGGCTGAAGTCAGCGGAGCTATGCTGAGGTACATCAGCTGAGGATTTGGCCCCCACACGGAATATGAAATGAATGTTTAAATAAAATTTGCAGACTTTTACTACTGACAGCTGCACAGGGAGGACCAAATTCTCCTGCCTTAAATGAATAGTCCCATTAAAGGTAGTGTGGTACTCATGTGGGGAGAGCAGGCAAGATTTGGCCTTAAAAAGGCATGTAGTTGTTTTCAAACTTAGGCACATTTTAGTAGCTCTGAAGATGTGGTGCACAAGCCTCCCTATTCAGAGAGATATTTTCAAGTACATTTACAATTTTCAGATACATTTAGCTTTTTTAAAAAATGGTGACATCTAGTCAATACTTTTCTTGTGAGGGTTTTTGCAAGTTTTTTTCTTTACTGCATATATACTACGAAGATATATGGCAGGAGGATTGTCAGTTTACAGCATGGGTTACTTGAACAAACATAACTCATATTCTCCCTTCCATAGGATAATTAGTGCCTGCCCTATGATGTCACTTACATGATACTTGTGGTTGAGGTTTTTCAAAATGAATCATTCATCCTGCTCTTTCTCTGATTACACTGAATGGCCTCTGGTTTTGCTGAGCACTGTGTTCTTTTTTTCTATCAGTGAATAGATAATTGAACACAATCCTCAACCTTCAAACTGTTTATCAATATAGAAGATATTAGTGGATATTGCACAATGTCATGTAAGGTAAAAACTAATTTGTAAGCAACACAGCAGAAAGCTGGAAAGGCAATTAAGTTAAAAAGTCATTAACATTGATCCTTTTGCACTGAGAAAGTACATTCACATTCCTTTCTCAGAAAGCATCTTTGAAAAATGTCTTGCACCTCGGTCTATCTTTAAGGTAATAATGACATTTAGTTTTCTTCAAATATTTTGCTTTTAAAACAAAGAATTTAGTTTAATGCAGCATATTGTTCAAGATTCACTTGAATTATATGAACAAGGAGAAACCTGTAGGTAATTAGTAAGGATGGTTGCTGGCTGTTTCTCTCATCATTTGTTCACACTACAGGTATAAATGCTCACTGAAAGGATAAGGTTACAAGATGGGTGGGTATTACTTCAACGATTGCAGCTTCTTAAGTGAAAATCCAGATGCTTTTCTTCTTTCTCTCCTGTTGGTTAGCGTGGGCATATGAAGTAAATAGCTGAAGGTAAGATTTAAAGATTAAACTTTTTCTGTTTTGCAGTGGCAGAATAGCCAGTACTGCTTCTTGGGGTTGCCTAGACAAAAGTACCCATCTGCAGACTTTAAGTAAGTAAATGCACATATGGGGCCAAAATTTCAAAAGAATTCAGAGCCAGATTGTCAAGGGCTCAGCACCCACAAGTGGGGTCAGATTTTCAAAAGAGCTCTGCTCCTATCAAGGCATATAGGGTACTGACCTTTTTTACAATTGGCCGCTTATTTTGATGCCTAGATGGAAGTTTAGGTTCTTCTGAAAATTCTGGACTTGGGGCCTGATCCAATTACCATTACAGTGGATAGGACTATTCCTATCAGCTTCAATGGGAATTGAGTCAGCCCCTTGTATTTTACAGTTGTGAGGTATGCTTTGAAACCTTTATTTAAAAAATATTAACTAAAGAAAACACATGCTTTCTTTTTTGTAGCAAATGGAATATATTGCAGCCTTATAGTCTGCAAATTCATTGGTCCTTGTCAAATTTGATTAGGCAGAAATGCAATAGCTGAGACAGAAATCAGAGAAGTGTGAATTTAAAATTACCGATCTCTCCTCTCTTTCTCTCTCTCTCTCTCTCTTTTTAAGCTACCTTTTCATTACTTGTGCTTGTTGTGAAATTATTTTTATTACTGTCATCAAAGATAAAACCTTAAGGGAAACTTTGGGTCCAGTCCTGCTCATGTTGAAGTAGATGAGAGATTTACCCATAGATTTACTGGGAACAGAATCAGGGTATTTAAAATCTACCTCCTTACTCTTCAATCCTGCAGCTGTTGCTTGTGTGAGTAATCCTCACTCAGGTGAGTAGTCTCACTGAAGTGAGCGAGATTACTCATGTGAGCAGGGACATCTCACTTAAAGGTTGGCAGGACCAAGCCATGGATCTTATTCATGTGAATAGTGCTTACTTCCTGGGACTTTATGGAGCGTTGGATTGGGCTCTCTCTCAGTGCAATTGGCTCTAATAGGACCACCTGTGTTTGCTGGATTGTGCCTTTACTACAGGTTGATTATGCCCTTCCAGATTTCACATACAGTAGCAAACAAGCTTAAAAGTGAAATTAGGTTTTCAGAAACAGGGGAAACTATCAGTGTAAACTGCACTGTACCATTCAACTCATTCAAGCATTCTGCAGATAATTACTAATGGTGTACACAAAGTAGCTATAGAGAGGTAGCATGATAGGTGTGACAAGTACTGTGTGGTTTGTTAATGTGCTTTGAGTGAAAGATCAACATATCAGTCTACAGCGTAAAAGACAACTGCTCCATCCTTTGTAGTGTAACAGATTAAAATGTTGTTGGAGCACTGCTTCGTCTTAAATGTTGAGGTCCTTATCATACCACATAACCTTCCTTGTCTGGCTCTTTTCCTTCTGTCTGTGAGGCAGTAATTGTGGTTGGAATTCTCATTCCCCTTCCCCCCCTCTTGCTTGCAGTGCACAGAGCACATTTGGTCACTTTAATTTCTTCCCTCTGTAAAACATGTGAGTGTAACTTCCCCATAAGGCTTATTAGAGCTGAGGCTATTGAAGTGGAGATTCACTAGGACTCAGGATTGTCACAGGGTAGTGAAATCCCTTTCATTGGGCTGGCTTAATTTTTAAGTTACGTTTAATGTTTTTAACAGTAACTTGTGTTTCCTTTACCCTTCACACCCATCCGTGAGCCAGGTGTTCTTGTCACACTGAGTGGAAAAATAAAAGTAATCCAACTGTGCACAGCTGGTACCTCAGTGAGAAGCTGGAGGAGGATGGGCTGAGCTTCAAGAAGTGATTAGAGAAACTGCTTGAGTAGTTTAAACGGCCTCCTGCAACTGCTTGATAAAATCCAACCACTGGAAAGGGGAGACTGTTTTTATAGTGAATTAAGATATTTAAATCTACACTACAATACACTTACATGAGCGGTGTAGTGTAATTTCCTAAAGAAGTTGTTTTCTCAAAACATTTTTGTATCACCTTGATTTTGTAACTTTGCACATTTGATTGAACGGGTGTTATTCACTTCACATATCCATGTGTGATGGGCTTCATTCTGTTCTCTCTTACACTGGTTTAAATCAGGAGTAAGTCTATTGAGGTCAATAGTTACCCTGCTGGAAACTAGGCGTAAGGAGGAACAGAATTAGGCTTACTGATTTCTTTACATCAGAAGCACATTTTTGATCAGAAAACATTTTCATGTAGTAATTTGCTTATTTTAAATATTTAATAGCATTTTAGCATTGCCCTATTAGTCACATAATGCCAGAGCTTGGAAACACTGATGCTTGGGCTTAACTTTAGTCACATGATTAGTCCCACTGACGTAAGAGAACTAAATAGCACTATACCTTGAAAGTATGTGTTTCTTGTGGGACGACTCAAGTGAGTAAAGCTAATCAGGTGTGTCATTGTTCACGGGGTTTGGCCCAGAGAGTTCTATCCTGGAAACACTTGCTACTGAGCTTAGTGCCATTTAGTTTTCTTAGTAGACAGTGAGAGTATGTTCAGTATTTATTTACAGTGCTCAGTAGTGTGTGCAGGATTGTCCCGAGAAAAACTAGACTTTTCTTTTTCTATTTGTCAAGGTTCATTTCTGCTTAGGGGTGGGTTAGAAGATCCTAAAATATTAGGTTTCAGAGTAACAGCCGTGTTAGTCTGTATTCGCAAAAAGAAAAGGAGTACTTGTGGCATCTTAGAGACTAACCAGTTTATTTGAGCATAAGCTTTCGTGAGCTACATCTGATGAAGTGAGCTGTAGCTCACGAAAGCTTATGCTCAAATAAATTGGTTAGTCTCTAAGGTGCCACAAGTCCTCCTTTTCTTTTTCCTAAAATATTAATTGCTCCTTCCTGCCTGATCGGGGGTTCTTTATTTATGTGTTATCTCTCAGTAGATTGGGGAGGGGAAGGGCTTCCTCTGTCATGACTGTGAGCAACTCCTGTAACTTCAAAGATCATTTTACTAGGGTCAAGCTTCATAAAAGGAGCAAAGCCAAAGTAAAACCAGCACCTTTATTTGAGTCCATAAATCAGTTTAGTCATACAATGTGCTGGGGACATAATTGTCCAAGCATAGCAACAGAGCTTCTTTTCATTCTAATGGTGTAGTGCTGTCGGCACGAATACTTTATAATTCCCAAGGCTTAGACATATCCGTGTTTAGATATTCATTTAAGGGGCAATAATTTAGGAACATAATGAAAAGAAGTACAATAGTTAATGATATTAGCTAATGAATGGTGTGATGCTAAATACTCTCTTAACAGCTTCTATCAACAGCAGTGTTGTATTTTGTGAGATACGTTTAAGAAAACATTGCAAGAGTACTCCAGCAGCTGATGATGAAATCAAGTCCAAGATTCTGCCTGAGTTGTTAAATAGTGTTTTTGGACTTTTTACATTCAAACTGCAGGGAAATAGCTCCCTTGGAAGAGAATAATAAGCAAAGCAAAAATATCAATGTCAGGATTTTTAAAAACAATTTTTACTGATGTATATTATAATTAAAAATCAGATATGTTGGTCTTCCAGTAAGCTGCTCATTTCCTTGAGAGCAATCACAGCTTAGCATAAAGTAGCACATTTTTTTAAAAAAAGGGTACTAATCTGGTTACACTCTAAGCGCACACACGATAGGACTATGTTACTAGCTTTGTCTGCCCTCATCATTAACAATCAAATTAAACATTTTTTCACTTTTTTTTTAATTAAACAAATAAACCTTGGGCTGCTCTGTGATCTTTCATTAAACCCTTAATTGTCTGGAGAACTCAACATGAGTGCTTGGAGTTGGTCAGTTTTGTTGCACAGCATTAGGTATTCGGTAGCGGATTAACAGAGCTGGATTTACTCTCTTCACTAATCCTTAGAATAGTCTGTTGGGGAGGAGAGGCAGTTGCGTGTTTTAGGAGATAGGTTACTGTATCTCTGAACTGGAAGCACAGCGATGGGTTTTAAAGTGTCTGGACAGGCATGAAATGACTTTGAAAGAGAGAAGCTTATTTAGTGGAAACAAAATAGGTGTTGCTTTCAAATCAGCTTCTTGGCATGCCCACCTCTGAAGGTTGCGGTAGGCTCCAAATGTATTTTTCATCAAAGCAGTTGTAGCGTAAGGAAATATTGCCATCGCCTAGATCACAATTTTGAGAAATGACAGGTTTCAGAGTAACAGCTGTGTTAGTCTGTATTCGCAAAAAGAAAAGGAGGACTTGTGGCACCTTAGAGACTAACCAATTTATTTGAGCATGAGCTTTCGTGAGCTACAGTTGCATCCGATGAAGTGAGCTGTAGCTCACGAAAGCTCATGCTCAAATAAATTGGTTAGTCTCTAAGGTGCCACAAGTCCTCCTTTTAATTTTCAGAAATGTAGTTCCCAACTAACGGAGGAGCCAACTGCGGTCAGTATCTGGTAAACTAATTCTGATGCTGCTTGATTATTCAACACTGAGGGCAAGGACCACAAAATATTTACCAGGTCACGCTTTAATCTGTTTAGTGCTCTGCGGTCTAATTTTCATGGGTTTAAGATGATTGCATGCCTTTGAAGTGCATTACGATATTAGTAGGGTCTGCACCATAAACATTGTTGCAGAGCGTGAAAAACATGGGCACATTTCAAAAGGAGAGTTAATTAGAAGGGTAAGTAAATGAGTAGTTATCAAGTGCACCACGAGTTCCACTGTTAAACTCTGATAATAATTTTCATGCTGGGCATTATACAAATGAAGCTCCTTAACACTGATTAATCAGTTATGGGCTGCGAGTCTGCCAGGATACTCAGCTGAAGCCTAAGAGTTAGCAAGATACCTTCACTACAAGTACCACTAAGGATGAAGAGTGAGTTGTAGACTGTATTTCCTTTTTTCTGTACTTGTCTTGGACTGATTTTCTTTTTTCTACTTTTTTTTCCCTTTAGGACCCAAGATTATCAGCTTTAATTTTTGACAAGCTTCAAGTGCCTGACTATTTACAGAAAAACAGGAATGAAGGAGAGAGCAGATGTGAAATTTGCGCCACCCACCTGAATCAGCTGAAGCAGGAAGCCATTCAAATGATCCACACCCTTAATCAAGCCAGCTATCAAGAAGTACCTGGCCTCCCTCAAAGTTCTGGAGCATTGACAGGTGTTTTACCAAGGATGGTGACTGTGTCATCCCAAAGGGATTTGCCGCTTGTTTCTGGGCAGGTGGGTAGACAGTCCGGAAAATCAACAAATCTTTTCTCTGGGACAGAGAGAAAGAAGGGACTTGGATGGCCTCAAGGCACAAGCAGTTTTCCAAACTCCAGTGTTCAAGTAACTGTGGCTCCCAGCGGCCTCAGTGGTGCTTTGAGCTCCGTGACTATCCAGGCTCAGCAATACCTTGAGGGGATGTGGAGTATCTCCAGGGTGAACAGCTTTCTTCCGCAAGCTTGTCTAGTAAGTACTGGCAACTCTGATAAAAAGATTATTAGTTTTTTGGGGAATCAGCTCAAATTGCTTTGAACCATGTCTTGAGAAATTAAGAGTTGAAAGGAGCTTTAAAATGATGATTTTTTCCAGCATATAACACTGTTAATTTGCTTCTGATCTCAGGTGATAGAACAACCTTTTTACAAATCTCTTTGCACACTTTTCAGCTTTGCCTATAACAGATGGTGATCTTAACTTTCACACACGAGGTGTCTGGGTTTAAAATCACCAGTGGCTAAATTCATCCATGGCGTAACTCCATAAACATCAGGGGAGTTATACCAAGGATGAATTTGACTCATGATTCTGAGTATGATGCTGAACTTCTGGAGCCCTGTTGACTGCAGTGGAAGTTATTCATATACGGTAGGGGAGAAATAGGAACTCTGAAGTTTAATTTAATGTAGGACAGTTACTACTACAGAAGAAGGCTGTTCAGAATGTTCATATATTGCTCTGTGCCCATTAAGGTCGTATTTTTGACTCTGAATTCCAGTGATGTCTGTTTTTAAACAACTCCTGTATTATATGCATCTCTCTATAACATGGAAAATCTGTCTTTGGAAAAAAGCCATATAGAGAAGTTTGTTACCTTGAAAAGCGTGTCCATTACTGTCAAGGTTCCTTCCCCACTCTGAACTCTAGGGTACAGATGTGGGGACCTGCATGAAAACCTCCTAAGCTTACTTTTACCAGCTTAGGTTAAAACTTCCCCAAGGTACAAACTATTTTACCCTTTGCCCTTGGACTTCCACTGCCACCACCAAACGTTTATATGGGTTTATTTTTATTAGGAAAGCATTGTTTGGAAACGTCTTTCCCCCCAAAATCCTCCCAACCCTTGCACCCCATTTCCTGGGGAAGTTTTGATTAAAAATCCTCACCAATTTGCATAGGTGACCACAGACCCAAACCCTTGGATCTTAAGAACAATGAAAAAACATTGTTTCTTAAAAGAAGAATTTTAATAGAAGTAAAAAGAATCACCTCTGTAAAATCAGGATGGTAAATACCTTACAGGGTAATTAGATTCAAAACCTAGAGACAGGTTTCAGAGTAGCAGCCGTGTTAGTCTGTATTTGCAAAAAGAAAAGGAGTACTAGTGGCACCTTAGAGACTAACCAATTTATTTGAGCATAAGCTTTCGTGAGCTATAGCTCACTTCATTGGATGCATAGAGAATCTCTCTAGGCAAAACCGTAAGTTACAAAAAGATACAAAGACAAGAATATCCATTCTATTCAGCACAGCTTATTTTCTCAGCCATTTAAACAAACAGAATCTAATGCATATCTAGCTAGATTACTTACTAAGTTCTAAGACTCCATTCCTGTTCTGTCCCCAGCAAAAGCATCACACAGACAGACCCTTTGCTTTTCCCTCCCCCCAGCTTTTGAAATTATCTTGTCTCCTCATTGGTCATTTTGGTCAGGTGCCAGCGAGGTTATCCTAGCTTCTTAACCCTTTACAGATGAGAGGATTTTTCCTCTGGCCAGGAGGGATTTTAAAGGGGTTTACCCTTCCCCTTATATTTATGACAGTTACTAATTTTGTATGATCTGTATTGGTCATTAAAAGACCTTCAAGAGAACAGACCAAAAGTTGTTTGCTATGTAGGAGACACGCTTCTTTAAAAAAAAAAAAAAAAAAAAAAAAAAAAAGTAAAATTTCATACTGACCGAATACCCCATCATTGTGCTGCTGGAGGTGCCCCCATTCAGATGAGATCTAGACAAATTGAAGTCTACTGGTGGCCATTTTAATATCCTGAAGCAGATTTTGCAAGACTGGAGCTGTTGGCTCTGGACAGATTTCAGATTGGCATACTACTGTATATCAGTCTACATCCTTGTACATAATCACTGCCTAAGGTTGTTTGGTAGTTTCAGCTGATTGAGCTCCAAGTTCAGCAGAACACTGCCTTCTAAAAACACTGCTGTGTAATATTGCAGTTACAGAAAGAGTACTGTGTTTGCATCCTAGAGGGGGTGACTTTCAGTGGTGGGTGAAACAATCGAACACACACCTGTTACCCTGATGTAAATCTGCAGTATCGCCATGGAAGTCAGATGGATTTACCCACTGATGAGCTGCCAAAATCTTAACAAGCAGTTCCCTCCTCACCCCATGAGGGGGTTGTGGCCTGCCCCGCCCCCCTGGACCCCTGCCCCGTCCACCCCCCTCTCCTGTCCCCTGACTGCCCCCGGAACCAGGCAGGAGGGTCTCGTGGGCCACCGTAGTGGGTACCCACCCTACCCCGCCCTGTCCCTAAGAGCCACAGGGACCTGCCGGGGGGCAAGGTGGGGAGTCCCAGCGGTGTTTACCTGGGGCGGCTCCCGGGAAGCATCCGGTAGGTCCCTCTGGCTCCTAGGGGCGGGGTAGCAAAGCTAGGGGGCAGCAGGGGGAATGGTCGCTCCCCCACTGATCACATCAAAAGTGGCGCCTTAGGCGCCGATTCCGTGGGTACTCTGGGGCTGGAGCACCCACGGGGAAAATTTGGTGGGTGCAGAGCACCCACCGGCAGCTCCCTGCCCCGTGCCTGGCCCCAGCCCCAGCTCACCTCCCCGCCGCCTCCTCCCCTGAACGCGCTGCCCCGCTCTGCTTCTCTGCCCTCCCCCCCGGCTTCCCGCGAATCAGGTGTTCGCGCGGGAAGCCTGGGAGGGTTGAGAAGCAGGCGCGGCTTCGCGCTCAGTCCCAGGGAGGCAGAGGTGAGCTGGGGCGGGCAGCGGTTCCCCTGAGTGCTCCCCCCCCACCCGGGTTACCTGCTGCAGCGCGGGTGGCCCTCCTTGCGCCCCCCGCCCCAGCTCACCTCCACTTCCCTGGGCCTGAGCGCGAAGCCGCCGCTTGCTTCTCAGCCCCCCAGCTTCCCGCGCAAACAGCTGATTCGTGGGAAGGCGGGGATGTGGAGAAGCAGAGCAGGGTGGAGCGTAACTTGGGGGCGGAGCCGGAGCGGAGGCGAGCTGGGGCCAGGGGCGGAATTTTCCCCGTGGGTGCTCCAGCTCCGGAGCACCCACGGGGTCGGAGCCTAAGGCGCTGCTTTTGGCCAGTTGATAATTTAGAAACCCTTTTAGAACCTGTTGTCCTGTGGGACAACCGGTTGGCCTACCCATGTGCAAAGTACAGAGCTGCGTAGGGCACCAGGAAATTGGGGCACCAAATTTCCTGGTGCCCAACGCAGCTGCGTGCTGCTCCAGCCCCCGCTCCGCCTCTTCTCCATGGCCTCCGCCCCATCCCCTGCCCCCACTCTACCGCTTCCACAGAGCCCCCTCCCCTGCTCTGCCCCAGCCCTGCCCCCACTCTCCTGAGGACTGCAGCAGGGGTCGGGCCTCCTGCACTCACCGGCAGCGGTAAGTGGAGCGACCTGGCCCCAGCCTGCTCCGCGTTGCTGGTGAGTGTTGGGGGGTGGTTCCCCCCTGCCCCCCAAGGCTGGGAGCCAGGGAAGCGGAGCGGAGCAGGCTGGGCCTGGATAGGGCACCAAAATGGGTAGGGACGGCCCTGCACACTTTGTTTGAAAGCACCATGTATTGGTGTTTTGGAAATGAAACTTCTGCAAGATTTACGGTTTGTGAGAAGTTTTGAAAAATGTGGATTCATAGAGTTTAAGACCAGAAAGGACCATTAGATGTTTTGGAGTGAAACCAAATTTTGAAACGCTAAAATTCTGGAAATTCTGACTTTTGGCCAGCTCTAGTTCATATACAGGATGTGTAAGAGAGGATCCTTCTTGAAATAATGTGTTTACTACACTAAGTGGTAGCTTTCTATCCAAGGAGCTCAATGTGCTTTACATGTATTAATGAATTAACACTCACTACAGCATGTGAATTAGGTATTATCCCCATTTTAAAGACTGGGCAATGGAAAGACTAAGTGACTAGCTCAGCAAGTCTGTGGCAGAGGTGTAACCCTTCAAGGTTACAGATAAAAGAGCCTCAGAGTGTATGTTCATAGAGTTCCATTATGTTCATGAGTTCATGAGATCCATTATGTACGAACATATTTTCTGTATGTTAATAATTTTCACGCATGACCAATTTCAAGGACAATATAGTAAAAATATTATCTGGGAGACAGAACAACTATGAATATTTTACAATAATCTTCAAATCAAAGTGTTCCCTCCTAAATACCCCTCTCAAACAATAATGCCCACCTGTGAGCTGCAGTGTTTAGTGAATTGCTGCAGTTCTTATATGGGTTTGGAACTCAGATTGTAAACTTTTGGGACAGGGATGCATCTTTAAAGCATCTAGTAGACTTTGGGTGCTGTATAAATTATAGTGTTATGTGTTGCAGGATCAACTATTGGGGAAAAACGGTTTGGGAACCAGGACAGAATAAAATGTAGGGGGAAAAACATAGGGAATAAGGTTCAAAAGAGAGTCTTGTGATCAGTTGCTTCAATTGATTGCTCTCTGGTCAACAGTTTAAAAAAAACTACTGACCAGCTAGAGATGTTCCTTTTGGGGTGATATAACTCTGTCTAAGACAATTGATTTGTGTCTGGCTGTTGAAGAGTGTGAATATTATTTTTAATAGCCCTTTTTGTCTCAAAGCTAACAAATTGAATACAATTTCACCTCTGGGGTGAAACGTGACAAAGGTCCAACAATGCATAGCATCACTACACAAAAGTTTAGAATAGGAATGAAGAACTGCACGGGGAAGCTCAGGCATGCCAAATGTGATTTACCTATGCTGGAATTTGGTCAGGATGCTAATAAATCAATGTAAATATATATAAACCTTTTAGAAACGTGCAAATATATGGACTCAGGAAAAGTTATGTCTTTCTGTACATTTTCAGGTAAATATATTTATATACTACATTAACCAGTTTAATGTAGCTATCCCCAGTGCAGTAAAAACATTACAGCAAATTGTTTTCCCTTGCATTTTATGCCAAAACATAAACAATGTGACATGGGATTTGAATAGAAACAAATGGTACCGGTTATATTGCAAAAATATTGCAGCTTCTTAAATCTTCTAGTTCAGGGGTTCTCAACCTTTTTCTTTCTGAGGTCCCACTCGATATGCTATAAAACTCCAGGCCTAGTGGGGGTGGGGAGGCCTCGGGGCAGGGAGGGGGTAGCTGGGGCTGTGTGCAGATGGGGGTAGCTCAGGGCTCAGGGAGGAGGGGTAGCTGGGTGGTGTGCTGGCAGAGGATAGCTCAGGGTGCAGGGAGGGGGGTACTAGGGGCTGTGCGCTGGGAGGATTCCCCTGCGGTCCCTGTTCCCGAAGGGGTCTGCCAGCCACAGAGCTGGGCCTCCCCACTCGGGGGGGGCTCTTACAGGCTGCCGCTGCAGGAACAAAAGGGGCTGGGAGCTGAGGAGCAGCTTCAGCCTGGGGTATGAGCAGGCAACAAGGGAATGCTGCCGCTGCCTGCTCCATGGCACCAGCCAAAGCAGCAGCTGCCCTGCACTGCCCAGCTCTGGCTTCTTGCCTCCAACCTGGCCAGGGGGTGAGAAGGGGGGCGGGGAGGAGAGGTATGGAGCTGCCACCGGGACTGCCAAGCTCTTGTGCTGCAGTTTGGAAGGTGGGGGATTGCCCTCCATGTTGCCAACTCTACCCATCATGAGCTCAGGGTTTCTGCTCCACAGGGAGCACCAGGGCTCGGGGCTCTGGCTTCAACCCTGCTGGGGTGCGGTGCCAGGGATCGGGGCTTGAGTCACAGGGTCTTGCGGCCCCCTTGAAACGGCTTGCAGATCCCCCGGTTGAGAACTGCTGTTCTTGTTTGCTTTAAAAAATTCAGTGGGAGAACTGGAAAATTGGATTATTAGAAAAATAGAAGTAACATGCAGAATAAGATGACCAAATATATGCCCCTGTTCAGCAAGGTGCTTAAGCACACAACTGCCAGTAAACACATGATTAGTCCAGTTGAAGTCTGTGGAATTATTCATATGTCTTAAGTTATGCATGTGTTTAAGTACCTTGCTAGATCAGCCAGATACGGCCAGATCCTCAGCTCGTGTAAATCAGTATAGGTCTACTGAAGTCAAAGAAACTATGCTGATTTACCCCATCTGAGAATCTGGCCCGGTTATTTTAATCACAATTCAAAGTCTGTCCTTGAATTCTCAGGCAAGAGTCTCCTATTTACTTGAATGGGATTTAGGTGAATACATATGAAGGCAGAATTTCCCACTCAACAAGTGTATCCTAAAATGTACATCCCGATGGAGAATCTTCCTCTTCTCACCCAAGAGGTTTTAACCATGTACTTCCTTTGCTGAACTGATTTTGACAGGGACCTTCCCTGTTCCTATTCATCCAGCCAGTTTCCATTTCTTCTGCTTTGTCATAAGTCACTTGCACTATTTATGTGCTCCTTTATGATCCCCGGATCAACTAATCATTGCATTTGATCAGAACATCCCACTCCCTTTTTTACAATCTTCCCCATGAGAAAGAAATCCAGCTTCAGTCTGGACCTCAGAAAGGTCATCAAATATCACATTTTTTAGATCAGAATCTGTCTAAAACCCAAAACTTTTTTCATCCCATAAGGTGTGAAGGTCACTGTTTTACATGACTTAATTTGGATATGAAGGAGTTTTACATTGGCTCTAACAGAGTGACGCCTCAAAGCATTTAAGCCCATTCCACTAAGATCGTAGTGGTATTTCCAGTAGGACTATAGTAACAGTATTGTCAGAAATAGAATTTCTTATTGAAATTTGCAAAGCTGTTACTTTGTTCATATTTTGGTTATTCAGCAAGCATTACAACAACATTTCATTGTCTGAATATTCTACTTTTGGATACTGTGAACTGCAGGCTACCAGTGTTAGCTTTTTGTTCTCTTAATTTTGGTTTACTTACCTATTTTTGTTCCTACCACTCATGTCCCAGTGGTAGTAAGGCTTTTGATAGGTGGATATGTGGACCTTACAAATAGGACAGTTTTATCTTGGCTGTTTATTGGTCTTATGTCTAGGTCATCCACCAGTTAGAGGCCCCTTCACCTCTCTTCTCCTTTGTCCTCTCCCTCTAATTGGTGCACTTGTAACTATTTATATACTTACTATTTATATGCTTTGTGGATATTTGGAAGTTGTCTCCTAGGGTCAGTCTCCAATAGGCACCCTTCTTCAGAGGTGGGTGCAGTATAATAAGCTACCTGGCTTGACAGGGTCATCTGGAACTCATCGGCTTCTACCTGAGCGCTTGGTGCAAATATAACTCACACACCTGAGTCTGGTGTTCTGTCCCATTTAGTGGCACTGAGACCACTTAGAGAGAGAGATTAATGAGTTTGCTCTACAACCTTAGGTAAGAGCTGTATGGCTTTTAGCTCATGCAGTAGAGCAGAGGTGGGCAAACGTTTTGGCCTGAGGGCCACATGGAAGTTCCAAAACTGTATGGAGGGCTGGGTAGGGAAGGCTGTGCCTCTCCAAACAGCCTGGCCTCTGCCCCCATCCGCCCCCTCCCACTTCCCGCCCCCATCCTGGGACCCGACCCCTATCCAACCCCCCTTGCTCCCTTTCCCTTGACTGCCCCCCGCATCCACATCCCGGCCCCCTGACAGGCCCCCCAGGACTCCCACGCTTATCTAACCGCTCCCTGTCCCGTGACTGTCCCCTTGCCCCTTATCCAACCCCCCCTGCTCCCTTCCCATGCCACTCAGAGCACCAGGACTGGCATGTGCTGCCTGGCTGGAGCCAGCCATGCCTCCACACAGTCTAGAGCACCGGGGCAGGCCGGCGGCTCTCGCAGCTGCGCTGCTCAGTAGGAGCTCACAGCCCCACTGCCCAGAGTGCTGGCGGCATGGCGAGCGAAGGCTGCGGGGGATGGGAGACAGCAGGCGAGGGGCCGGGGGGCTAGCCTCCCCGGCCGGGAGCTCAAGGGCCGGGCAGGACAGTCCTGTAGGCTATAGCGGGGAGGGATAGCTCAGTGGTTTGAGCATTGGCCTGCTAAACCCAGGGTTGTGAGTTCAGTCCTTGAGGGGACCACTTAGAGATCTAGGGCAACAATAAGGGATGGTACTTGGTCCTGCTGTGAAGGCAGGGGACTGGACTCAATGACCTTTCAAGGTCCCTTCCAGTTCTGTGAGATAGGTATATCTCCATATTAAAAGTTTGCCCACCTCTGCAGTAGATGCTCATGCACCAAGTTCCAAAGGTCCCAGTTCAGTATCCCCCTCTGACAACTGGGGTCTGTCGGTGTTACACAAGAGAGAATCTTTCAGACCTGTGAGGACTTGACACAAGTAGTCTTGGGCCTGGACTGGTGGATGCACTTGATGGGAGAAAAATAATTTTATAGATGGGACAAAATTTTCTCATTTGTCTAATCATAGAACTGGAAGAGACCTCGAGAGGTCATCTAGTTCAGTCCCCTGCACTCAAGGCAGGACTAAGTATTATCTAGACTATCCCTGACAGGCGTTTGTCCAACCTGCTCTTAAAAATCCCCAATGATGGAGATTCCACAACCTCCCTAGGCAATTTATTCCAGTGCTCAACCACCCTGACAGTTAGGAAATTTTTCCTAATGTCCAACCTAAACCACTGTTGTTGCAATTTAAGCCCGTTGCTTCTTCTCCTATCTTCAGAGATTAAGAAGAACAATTTTTCTCCCTCCTCCTTGTAACAACCTTTTATGTACTTGAAAACTGTTATCATGTCTCCTCTCTCTTCTCTTCTCCAGACTAAACAAATCCAGTTTTTTCAGTCTTTCCTCATAGGTCGTGTTTTCTAGACCTTAAATCATTTTTGTTGCTCTTCTTTGGACTTTCTCCGATTTGTCCACATCTTTCCTGAAATGTGGCGTCCAGAACTGGACACACTACTCCAGTTGAGGGGCTTGAATCCTCGACATACTCTTTAAAAGGCCGGTGAAATACACCATTGCCCCAGCACCTAAGCACCAGAATCATGACATTCCTGAGTGGTGGAATGCTATGATACATATGAGGGTCATGTAACATGGACAAAAACACCGTGGTAGTAGATGCTTTTCCCTTTTTTTGGTTTAGTTATTGAAACTCAGACATAAAAAGCCATTACAAAACAACTGTTCCATTAAATTAAAAAAAATAGAGAGAGAATTTATAGTATGTAGCTAGAATGCCTAGACTTCTCATGCATTTCATATATGTATATTTAATGGAATTTATTGCCGGTCTACAGAACATGGTGTCAAACCAACTATGTTAATTGAAAAAGATTTATTGTATTGTTAATGTTGTAGCATGGTTCTAGATGGTGTATAAAATAATGCTCGTTGAAATGGCATTAATGTATGCATTTAAGTTCCTTTTTCATTTATGTGCATTATTGATCTTACTTCATTGTTGGGGAGGTAATGGATATATAATTAGAATACACTCACAGTAATCAATGATGAGATTATTAGGCTTATAAATAGAATTTTAAGACTAAGATGAGGTAATTTCCCAGTGTAACTAAGAATCAATAATTAGAGGCTTGCCTTGAATCTTAAAGTAGTACTTGTAAGATTAAAAATATAACACTTTTAGAGAAGTAAATCTATGTATATTTCTTAACTGTGTTACACAAAGATATGGTTTATACAGAGTTTATATTTAGTTCTTCTGCAAAGTTAGCCCTTCTTTTAAGTTTGACTCTCTAACGCTCTCCCCAGCTGTGCAGTCATGAAGGTTGGCTGCCCAAATTTGACCTTGTTCTAGGGGCTGGAGTCATCCTGCCTTGCCCAGTTGCCATATGTTTGCAATCAGGCTTGAGGGAGTGACATCAGAAGATTCACTGAGCAAATCCCTTGTCCTAACACAGGGTAGTAGGTTCTTTCCTGTCTGACTTCATGCTCTTATTTCAGGGCAGAATTTGAAAGAGGCCACATGATGACTGGGAAGGCTACTGACTGACAGCTCAGTGCTGTTGGACAAAGAGAGAGGCTCAGCACCCATTCTGTCACGTCTCTCAAACTAAAAGTGATGTATCAGGGTAGGAACTCAGATGGGATGGTGGTGAGGGCCATGTAAATAGCTGGATGGATAGATAGGGGAAGGGACTCTTCCTCTGATGACTGGGTGGGGAAGGGGCAGTTTGTCCATCCATGCATTGGCGATGATCCCTTGCATCACTTTTGATACCCTCCCCTTCTGATCCTCTCCAGTGATCGGAGGTGGCATGTGTGAGTTCCCGCACCTCCTGCTAACATACCAAGGTTAGAAAGACTCTGGTCTGGTTTCAAAAAGAACCAACACAACCCCGATCAAGAACTGTTAAGTCGCTGTGCATCTGTGTTAATCGAGCTCTCGGGCTGTAATAAATTCCACAAGCTGCTTGACTCTAGAGGAGTAAATAAAGAGGGCACTGACGATAAAGGAGTTGCACTGCACGCATATGAACTGTCCATCCCCTGCCTTGGAACTCCAGTGTTCTTTCTCTTTGATGGCTTTGCCTACTGACCAAACTCTCTTGGGGTGGGCTGACTTAGTGAGGAGTCAGCATGCATGTAGCCCAGAGGGCAGCATAAATTTTAGGCCTGTCACAGAGCCTTGTTTAGTAGCTTTGTGTGTGCTAAGGGCCCAATTCTCCCCTCAGATGGCCAGAGCTTGTACATTTTTAAGCAAGATACTAGCTGCACAGTGACATGTACTCTGGTACCTGACAGGAAGGTTGGTCCCTAAAATTGTTTTCTTTAAAGTAGTTTAAATTTAACACACAGGCCCAAGCATGATCAAAATAGAAATTAGGAATGAGTGTCTCCCATTTTTGCCTTTTATTTTCTTTATTGGGATTTCTCTGCTGCTCATGATCAGAATATCTGAGCACCTCACAATATTAATGAGGATGTTCTCGGGTAGGAAAGTATTGTAGTCTCCATTTTACAGATGGAGTGAGGCACTATGAGATTAAGTGACTTGCCTAGAATCCCATGGGAAGTCTGTGGCAGAGCCAGGGGCAGGCCACCCCAGGTCTCGTGATTCAAAGTCCTGTGCCTTGCATACATGACCATCTTTCTTCTCTTCCCTTAAAGAAATATCGGGCTATTGGAAGTTTGCACTAATGGAAAGGCCTTTGCTCTGATTTGTCTTATGTGAGGAAAACAAATCCTAAGCTGATGTAAATGTATATTATTTCAAGCTTGGAAGTGCCTCCCTTTGCTTTCAACTACCGACTTCTGTCAGTGTAGTCAGGGGAGTCAACCAAGAAACCATGGGCTGCAGATTTGGGCAAACAGTCCATTTTTAATTGTGACCAAAGTGGTAGTTTAAAACATTTTGGCTTTGGGAAGCTGCATTCATTTCTAATGTGTGTTGATAAAACATGTCAGGTGAGGTTTTCTTGTGGCAGACAGATCCCAGTTATTCAAGCATAGGCTTTGTTTACTCCACTGAGACTGTTTGGAATCCATCCCCCACAAAGTAGTGATTTGAAAATGAGGAATATCCAGCAGGAGACTCCTTTCATTTGGGGCTGCCTTTTCCTCTGTGATCCTAAATCTGAGGGTGCCAGGTTTATACAGGGCATCTAGGAGGGCACACAGGTTTCTCAGAGTTTATTTGACAATGTGTTAATCAGCTGGTAGAGGTAAGAAAGAGATTCCGCTGGATACTGAGTGGCACAGAGCTGATTTTGCACTGCCTGGGACTGGGTGTGGCCATTTACCCCGGTGTGAAGTGGCTGTAGAATGCTGCTAAATGAGAATGGTCGCATTTTACACCCACTTTGTATGAGTGCAAATGACCACACAAATGGCTAGATTTCTCAATGCCTGACGGTCTGTTTGCACTAGCTTCAGTGCTGTAGAACAGGCATAGCCATTCCTCCCCAAGGAATGCCCTGGAGGGGAGCCTCTGCAGCAGCTCTGGCCTCAGCGGCATTCCAAAGCAGGGACCTGGGCAGCCTAGAGGAGAAGCTGGCATTTCAGGGGGTGGACGAGAAGTAGTGACTGTGGTGGCCCCACACTCCTGCCATAGGCATAGTTTGACCTCTATATTGGTGGGGATGGGGGGAAGTGGGCATACACATACGGACACACCCATGTGCATGCTGATACTCCTGGGGGAATTCTGCACTATCGCTCCATGCAGAATTTTGCAGAAATTAATGGTTTTTGCATATAATTTCCTTTCCCGCACAGAAACGAGCTGCAGTGCTGCTGGCTGCCACTACAGGCTGCTGAACCTGGCAGAGACTAGCTTGCAGATAGAATACACTGCAGGGGGTTGGGGCGGGGGGGGGGGGAGTAGAGAGTTCCTAGCAGCTGCAGCTTCCAGCATGCCCTGAGGGAAGGAGACGATGGTGCGAAGGAAACTCCACACAAGCCTGGGGCCCCGTAACAGGCTGTTTCTCCCTTTGGATCCCTGGGTGGCAGGGAGAGGGTGTCTGGGCTGGGGGCGGGGGGGGGCACGGTTGGGCTCTGGGCAATAGGGGGAGGGTGTCTGGGCTGGAGAGGGGGGCACAGCTGGGCTCTGGGCAATAGGGGGAGGGGCATGGCTGGACTCTGGGCAGTAGCGGGAGGGTGACTGAGCTGGGGGGCATGGCTGGGCTCTGGGAGGGAGGGGGTGCAGGTAGGTGGGCTGGGCATCCCCCATGGCTGGGCTCAGGAGGGAGGGAGTTCAGGCGTATTGAGTGGGGGTGTGGCGCCATGGCTGCTCTCTGGGGGAGGGGTTGTGCATGTCTGGCCCCCTGGCTGGGCTCTGGGGGGAGGGAGGGGGGCAGAGAAACAGGAACTGGGTTGTCATAGGGCTTTCTTTAACGCTCTATTCCTGGGGGAATTTTTGTGTTTGTTTGTATTGTTACAGACATACTTGCTGACAGGTATTTTGAAAGAAGGCATGATTATATAGTATTATTTTGACAAATAAAATTTGCAGAACTTAAAAATATTGTGTGCAGAATTTTTAATTTTTTGGCACAGAATTCCTCCAGGAGTAATACTGAAGCCAGTTTCCTTGGCTCACGGGCTCTTTCCCCTGCCTAGAGTGGTATCTGGGCTGCTAGTGCTCGGAGGGGGAGGGAATTTTCCGACTTAACAGGGGAGCCCCAGCTGCTGCTGGCGGCCACCCCAGCACCGGCTGCTGCAGCCATGTCACTGCTGTGGTACAGCTGTGACCACTTCCCTGCTGGGGTGGCTGCTGCTGCTAAGGGGACTTCACATGCCTGCTCCTGCTCCCCCCCACATTCCTGTATCCCCTTCTCTTCCCCATCCTCTCCCCACGTTCCCCTGCCCCATACCATCTCCTATCCCACCTGCTTCCCCACTCTCGCTTCTCCCTGTCCCCCTGTAGGCATTCACCTTTGTACAGTAGAGCGGCGGGCACTAGGACCCAGGAGGTGGCATCCAGCTGCCAAGACAGGGACCCAGAGCACAGGAGAACAGATGCTCTGCCCCGCCCCCTCTGCTCCCTGCCAGCCGAAACATGCTGGGGCAGGAGGAGGGGGCAGTATGGGAAGCACAGAGCCCCTCTCCCTCACCTATCTCACTCAGGTAGAGCAGAGCAGGCCCTCCAGGGCAGGTCGGCTAGGGTTGCCAGGCACTGGTTTTCGACCGGAATGCCCAGTTGGAAAGGGACCCTGCTGGCTGTGGTCAGCAATGCTGGCCAGGCTGCTAAAAGTCTGGTTAGTGGCGCAGGGCTGCCAGAAGTGGCTGTCATGTCCAGCTCCTAGGGATAGAGGTGGCCACAGGGGCTCTATACAGTGCCGCCACCCTGAGCACTGACTCTGCATCACTCATTGGCTGGGAACTGCGGCTGATGGGAGCTGCGGGGGCGGCACCTGCGAGCGCAGGCAGCGTGCAGAGCCCCCCGGCCCCTCTGCCTAGGAGCTGGACATGCTGGCCGCTTCTGGGAGCTGCGCTTCTGGGAGCTGCAGGGTAGGCAGGGAGCCTGCCTTAGCCCCACTGCGCTGCTGACTGGGAGCTGCCCGAAGTAAGCGCCACCTGGCTGGAGCCTGTGCCACGACCCCCCTCCCATAGCCCAACTCCCTCCCACATGTCTGAACCCCCTCCCAGACCCTAACTCCCTCCTGGAGCCTGCAGCCTTCACCCCTGCCCCAGCCCTGAGCTTGTTCCTGCACTCTGAACCTCTCATTTCTGGCCCCACCCCAGAGCCTGCAGCTCCAGCCGGAGCTCTCACCCCAACCTCCTGCCCCAGCCCAATGAAAGTGAGTGAGGATGGGGGAGAGTGAGCGATGGTGGGAGTGGGGATGGAGTGCGTGGGAGGTGGGGCAGGGATGGGGCTTTGGGGAAGGGGCAGGGCAAGGGTGTTCAATTTTGTGCAATTAGAAAGTTGGCAACCCTAAGCTCTGCACTCACAGAAATGGGGGGGAGGGAATGGCACATGACCCCCCCCCCCCACACCTTTCCTCTCTTTGGGGGAGCAATGTCTCCCTGCACCCCCCAAAAACTACACCTATGACCTCATTGGGATCTCTGAAGCAGAGGCACAAGCCCTAATAGCTGCCCTTAGCCTGTGCCAGGGGCAGGAATAGCCCCCATAGACCCTAAGCAAAGGCAGACACAAGCTGTGTCCTCTCCATCCTTGCACCGGCACAGGCATGAATCTGGCCCAAAGTGCATGACCGTGAAGAATCAGGCCCCACTTCTGTGCTCTCAGCATCTGATTCTGGACATATGGAATTCAGTTACAACATTCCCAGTGACTTCAGTGGGTGCAAGGACTGAGCCCTCAATCTCAAACATTAATCCAAATTCTGAGGGCCCTGAGTTTGCTCATTATTTTGAATCTCCTATGAGGTAGCTTGCTGCACTGCTGTGTGAGATGGTGGACAGACCCTCCTATTTCTACTAAATTCTACCTCTGCTTTTTTTTTCTGATGTAATTTTCAGGATGAAACAATAGTGAGGTGTTATAAACTCCCATTTGTAGCTGGCAGTGGTGCCTTTTTTGGGATAACTCTGTATTTGATTCACAGAGAGAGTGTGATGCACATAAAAGGCCGACACTGCAGGTTTAGGTACAAATTACGGGAGACGGTATTCTTGTTAGCACAGCACAGCTGCAGGTTGTAAAACAGCTACAGTAGTGTATTTTAGTTATAAACTGCCCTACTAGTTTATAACAAGTCCCAGTGGAAACACACTCGTAAAAAGTTTATCCCAAACATGTTTCAGTTCAAATGGGCATTTACTTCATGATACCTTTACATGAGTCTGAAAGGGAGAAATTTCACTTCCAAGATATGTGCACCCTGTCATCCATGCTTGGGGGAAAGGAGGGTTTACAGTCTGAGAATTACCCAGATAGTGATTTACATCAGATTTGTTCCAGTTAATGGTAGTAGGTCATAGAGTTTTAGCATGAATTGCTTTTGGGTAAAATTATTTATCATTATTTCATGTACAAACAGTAGCTTATATAAGATGCAAACTTGTTAGGCCAAGCAATTTCGACAATTTAATTAGCTGTTACCACTGTAGTTTTAAAGTGGAACTTATTGGATTAAAGGGAACCCCCCTGAACCTCCCCCCCGCAAACTCCAGTGCAAAACCACAGGCCCAATCCTGCAAGAGCACCACATACAAAATCCGCATTGTCTTCTGTTGGAATTCTGCATGCAGAATTCTTGCAAGATTGGCCCAGTGTTTGGAAAGGAAACTGTGTCCAATTCTGATCTCACTTATGCTGGTGTAAATCAGGAATAACTCCATTAATATGAGTAGAGTTACATATATGTAAAACTGCATTAAGTGAGAGGACAATTGGACCCGTCCACTTTAATTTGTGTCCTTTTTATACTTCTCTCCTAAATGAAGCTACCTTTGGTTTTTATGTTTAGAAATCCTATCTGTTTCCTTTCTCTTACACCTCCACCCATTTTTCTTGGGATTTTCCTTTCTGGTTTTCTTCTACCTTCATTTTATTGTCCACAAATTTATTTGTCCTTCTCTCTGCATCTGTGTAAGCTTTTATATCTCAACGTTTGTTTCTTCTCTGTCCCCAGTGCCAGTTTATGCACATGATTTTACAGTTACTATTCCACTGGAGCACAGCAACAGCGGGCTGGCTTTTTGGGTATTTCTGGGAAATTCTGTGGCCTGTGTTATCCTGGAGGTCAGACTGAATGATCTCAATGGTCCCTTCTGGCCTTGGCATCTGTGAAACAATGGACAAAGGCCAGTGTCCAGAGACTGGAAACATTCTGGATGAATTTTTGGCTTTGGACCTCAAACTTTTATTAATAAGTTAAGAGCTTGTTAGTTACTTTGTTACTTACTTTGGTTATAGGTAGACAAAATCTTATGAACCTGGATATCTGATATATTGTATTGTGAAATTATCTACAATATAATTTTGGAAAAGTCTGATGTATTTGAAACTAGGCAGATGTTTCCTGAGCTCCTGCCATACGGTCGCAATAGAGAGCACTGATCCATGTATGAGTATACAGAGAAAGGCCTCCGTTCCCTGGTGCTCCTGAACCCTAGTGAATGTACCTGCAGAGTGAGGGAACATGTGACACCATCTTTGGCTTGTTCTGCCCCTTGAAGCAAATTGGATCAGCCGCTCCCTCCCTACCCCCTCACTTGCTAATCCCTCCCCACTTGATTCTGGTTGACTCCCTGCCTGCCCATTTAGACATCTCCTTGCTAGTTCTTTCCCCATCTATGTTGGATGGACTCATGCTCCTGCCTGCCCCATCTTCCATCTGCTTCAACAGACCTGCTGCAATACCTTTACCTCTGCCTCAGTGGAACTGCCTGTTATGCCCTTAAACCAGCCTGCTCCCTGGTGTCGTGTAAAGAATTACAAGGACTTTTTTCAAACATATTAAAGAAGACAAGTAGCTGGAGTTTGAGCCACCAATTCTGAATTCGTCTTTTTAAACCTCCTTATGGTAGTGATTGATATCTGGCTATTACTATGATTGGCACCCTATGAATACCTAAGATATAAACCCGCACAGCAGCTCCATCCCAACTCTCCTCTGCTGCTAACTGGGGTGAGAGATGGGGTGGGATGTGTAGGATTGTACCAGCCCAACACTGAGAGGCTATGCAAGAATTGCTAGGGTGCTCAGTTTCTTCACCTTTCCAGGCCCCCAGGTTCCTGGTGCTCACCCTATGCTCTCTTTAAGACTCCCATCCCTGTCGTATTTCAATCTTCTAATTTAAAAAACAAAATGTATGGCCACTATTCGCAGCTCAGATAATTTGACTTCCAACAGGAGCACCATGGCCAAAGAGCAGTGCTTGTGACTCTGGTGTGTGCATGTCCTCATGACTGGCCCTGGGACCTAGCAGGTCTTGCACAGGCCAAGAGAGGTTCCCCACAGTGAGAGGGCAGATTAGGTCAGGAGTCCCGACCTGGTTGCTCCAGCCACTGGCCAGCTTTCTCCCCTGCCACAGCACCTTCTAGAGACGCCTACAAAATCCCAGGCAGCCAGTCCTGAAATGTAAAACACATGGGGTAAGATTTTCAGAAGTGTCGGCCTACTTCTGCTTTCATTGAAGTCAATGGGTGTGTGACTTATAGAGGGAGTGGAGTTAAATCCAATGCTGAGCAGTTGTGGAAATCTCTCCCTTGAGGATTATTCAGTTTCCAAAGGGTTAAGGTTTTTATTTTATTTTTATAAGGAACCATTAATCTTGTGGAGCAGAAGCCTATGGCAGTTAAAATATTCAGTGCAGTCAGTAACACATTATAATGACAAGGTTGTGATTTCTGCACTTGATCATGAATGATTTATGAAAATTTAGTAAACAGCGAAGGCACAGTTCCCTTTCAGCAGCCTATTGAAGTCATCTCCTTGTGCAGACTTGTGTAGTTTAAAAAAATGCCCCAACAATCAACAAACCTGCTCCCATTCCCCTGGAAAATGATTTTTTCAAAATACATCCTTCAGAAGAGCACTATGGATGAGGTAATTCTCACGATTTAAAAGCAACACCTCCTTTCATTATCTTGCTTTAATCCTTCAGGGCCCATAGTTGAAATTATCCTGAAATGGTTATTTGTGACAAATTGCAGTGAATGGGAGGTTCTCCAAGTTTTTTGTTTTTAGTTTTCATACCTCACGGCAAGTGACTCGGACCTGCTCGATTTTCTAATGCCTGAACTGGCATTTCTTGAATCAGCAACACTTCTTTTCTCTGATGGCTGGCACTGGCAGAACTTACTTGTGCATTAGTCCACCTTCCCTCGTACTTTGTTTCTTTTCTGCTTTTCTCTCCTTCCTCTTTCATCTCTGGCTTCTCTCTCCTCCCACGCTCCATTTTTGCCTCTCTACTTGCTTATCAGAGAATGCTCTAGAGAATTTCTTTGCTAACAGGACCGGTAGACACCATACACACTCTTGTTCTCTGCCTTCCCTAACCCCTCCTCCCCCTTACCTCTCTCTCCATCTTTCTCCCAATCATATCCCCACCATCCCTTTCTGTATCTTCCCTCCCCTCCCTCTTTGCTTCACACTTAGTTAGAAAACATTCTCTCTAAAAAAAAAAAAAAAGGAGGACTTGTGGCACCTTAGAGACTAACCAATTTATTAGAGCATAAGCTTTCGTGAGCTACAGCTCACTTCCTCAGATGCATATCGTGGCAGTTTCCACGATATGCATCTGAGGAAGTGAGCTGTAGCTCACGAAAGCTTATGCTCTAATAAATTGGTTAGTCTCTAAGGTGCCACAAGTCCTCCTTTTCTTTTTGCGAATACAGACTAACACGGCTGCTACTCTGAATTCTCTCTAAAAGGCTCCCTGGGCTGGTTGTGAGTGTCCATCTTTGGGAGCATTCCCTGCTGTGTGGATGCTGAGCCTGCCCCTGTGTGAAGCACTTATTACAATCAGTTCTGGTCTCCTGTGACCCATCAGCAGAGCCAAGGAATGGGAAGTCAGTCCCTGATTAGAATCAACACTTCAGGAGCAGACCACTTCTCGTGCCAAACACTAGTAGTGCTTACTGTTCTCTAACACTAATGCACTTTTAGGGCCTGATCCAATGCCTGTTAATTTAGGTGGGAGTCTTTTCACAGATATCAATGAACAGTGAATCTGGCTCTTAAGGCAACATTTTGAAAGAGCCTAAGGCCCAAATTTCTAAAGGTATTTAGGCATTGTTGTGCTCAGCGTCACAGTGTCTATCATTTTTCAAAAGGGGTTTAGGCACTTAGGCTGGGATTTAGTCTCAAACTGACTTAGGGACTTAGGCTCCTAAGTCTAACTGAAAGTCAATGGCATTTAGGCTCCTAAGCCACTTGGGTATGTCTATACTGCAGTTAAACATCTGTAGCTGGTCTGTCTCAGCTGGCTTGGGCTTGGGCTACAGGGCTGTAAAACTGCAGTATAGACATTCTGACTTGGGCTGGAGCCCGAGTTCTGGGACCCCACAAGGGGGCATGCTGGCTCAGGATGGTGCAAACACTATTTGAAATGAATCCTAAGCTTTGAAGAACCTTTTTGTTTTTCTCTGTCAATATATGGCAAAACTGATGTTACCTCTGAGTTTAAGAATACTAATTGAGTAATTAAAGACTTAATGGAAAGGTATGGATTCTCTTTAAATACATTATTTCACTGATTAATTTATCGTGCATGCCTCGTTCTCATTTTTTTTTCCTTTCCAAGAATCATTGCACTCTCCTTTGGGTCCCACCTGTCGTTCGTTGATATAAATCTCTCTCTAAGAGGCAAAGAGTAAAATCATTTCACTTACTAGGCAACTGCAGGCTAAATTTTCAAAGCGACCTTTTGGGCACTGCAACTTTTGTGTGCTGAACTGGAGACCCCTTGCAGGGGACTGATGTTCAGCAAGTATAGAGCATTTGCCTTCTGAAAATCAGGCCCCATTAAGGCCTCTCAAGTTAAGGACTCAAAAAATTGAAGTGTCCAGAATCACTAGGCAGTTTTGGAAGTTTAGGCCTGTGGATTTTGAAAGGGGTAAGAGCTGGTGGGTATATATCTACATTGTTATCCATTATCTGTATAGGGCCACATGCTATAATAGCTTCAAAAAAGGTGTGATAAATCCACTTTCATTATATGCATACTAGACATAAAAATATCTCATTCAGCAATAGAGCTGTATTAAATGAATAGCTGTTAAGAGATGTAACCTACTGTAAGACTAGAAGTGTGGTGCAAAAAACGGTTATCCACTCAACAGGTTCTACTGAGTCATCATAAATCTCTGATATCTGTCGCCTTGAAATTCCATGAAGTATCATGTTAGCTGTGCACATTTTACTTTTAGCTTTAGATTAAGAAGCGTCTGCCCAGAAAAACCAGTAGTTCATAAATCTTTGCTTCTTCTGTAATACTTTGTAACTTAAATGTATGATTCTCCTGCTAGCCACAAAACACTGTTGCGTAAATTCCAGTGCTATAGAACTCCATGAAGAAATTTTTGTGAAATTCAATGGGGACCAGACTTTGGCCCTATAGTTTTAATTTGTAGTAACAAAAGGTGTACATGGAATTTATGGATTGCCTTCTGGAAGATTCTTTCTTGGAGTCAAGTTTCCTAAATCAGTCTGTAAAAATGTTTTTAGTGAATTGCTATGGGGAAAAGCACCAACCACTTAACAAACCCCACCACCCAAACTCTGTAAGCATCCGATCCTTAGACTTCAATGGGAATAGCGGGTGCCCAGAACCTGTCAAGATGCACTTAGCACTTTTTGAAAATTGGGCCCGCAATGAAACTCCATGCAGCACTTCAGGTGTGAAGTGACTGACTAGAAAGGAGTTGCTTGACATCTGAAGAATTTTGCCACTCCCACTCTGATGAGAGAAGCTCAGTTTGGATTTTTCAGAGTGTGACAAAGCTGAGGTATTGACTGTAAGTGTGGATGCACTATGATGTCTGTGTAGCAGATAGTTCTTTAAAACTTGATCTGTGGTGGCCTAGAATTTAACATTTGGTGGCATCCCAGGGAGTATTTAACTGCATTTGTGCTGCATTACAAGGCTGTCTCCTTTTCCTGAATTTGTTTTAGTTAATTAGTTGTAAATGTCAGAGGAGTATTTCAAATGACAGAAAGATCCTATATTATCATACATGAAGCAATTAACTCTTCTGACAAATATTTATTGTGGTGTCGTCTTTAATTAAGCTTTTTGTACTCTTGGAAATACAGCGTGTTCTCCCCAAAAGGACACTTTTCCAGCTCTGTGGTTGTGTATTTTTGCAGACTGCCATGGACATCACAACTAGCTTAATGAAACTTGGCAATGGAAGAGTTAATAGGCCTACACCTCAGATACTTACATGACACTGTCTGTTTCAGAATACTGATTTCCGTGCTATTTTGGCCAAAAACCAACCAAACAAAACCCCAAACAAACCAAAACCTCCCCCAAACACCACTGATTTGGGTCTTTACACTGAAAATGATTAATCCCCAGGCACTCTTGTTCTTTGCACAGATACCATTTGCAGGAGAAATGTAACATACTTGTGCCGTTGAGACCGATGATGTTGGAAAAACAGCAGAGCAGAGGCTTATAGGTTTTTTGTTTAAAAAATTGATGTTTTTACTTGTTTCTCGTTGCTGCTCATATGAATACAAGTTACAAATATGACTGTTTGTTTGTTTAGCTCCTTTTAAACAGATAGGTCTCGTAGTTGATGTGCCACTGAGAAATAATTCCTGACAGTTATAACTGAACCAGATAAACAGTTCTGCCATCCGCAAAATAACACGGTAAAACAAAAGGGTTCTGCTTATCGTTTTCCATTTCTTCATGCTTGTCAAACTGTTTAACTGTGCATTACCCAGAACAAAGGGTCTCCGTATTACTCTGCTTGTCTGCTGTGGTCATGGTTTTAACCTTCTCCACTGCAGGGTCCTTTATGGCATGCTTGTCCACATTCATTACTTTTTCCTTGCTGTGGCTATGTTTTAAGCACAGGCTGTCATACATTTAATCTATGTTCATATGTATACATCCGCATATGTATCTTTAAAATTTTTCTTCAGGCAGAAACGGCAACAGAGGGTGGACGGGAAGGTCCTAACGTTCACGTCGCCTCAGGGCTGAACAACTGTGACCAAACTGGAACAGGCGGCTCACTGACCTCGCAGAGTTTGGTTGCTCCTGCTGGGGCCTCTGCTGGTACTTCAGCTGCGGCTTCATTCTTCATAAGGTAGTGTTCATCTTTACAATTTACATAATTGCTAATGGATATTACGTGGTTATATATTGAAGGTTCCACTGTGAATAACAGTTCATGTTAGTGTATGGTGGCAATTGCTGAGAAGGGAGGTAACCATCCTCTCCGGACACTGGCCTTGCACTATTGCTGAGGTCATGTTTTTATTTCTGGAGACCTAATGGGTATAGTTACATATAACAAATCCACCACATGATAGGCTTCCTCTGAGCAGGGGTTTTGCTGCTTTGTACTGGCAGAACTGAGAAGAGATGCTTGAACATCATCTACATCTATTATAATTTGTACAGTCATCAATGTTATGCACACAATTGACATACATTTTCAGAAACTCCTCAAAAGAAGTACTAAAACTTTGTGGATTATTAATGAGACTGAAGCCAAGGCTGTCCCTCTTTATGCCAATCCAGCTTTTGTACGAGTGCATGAAGAACTCAGTTGTGTTATCCGAAATGCTGACATGTACCATAGTATAACTTGTAAAATCAGATGTTGTTCTTGTTCATGCACGTCCAGCTGCTGATCTAAGAATTATTTTGGGGTAGTTCTCTGGCCTGTGCCATACAGGGAGTCAAACTAAATGATCATATTGGTCCCTTATGGCCTTATAAGCTACATATCTACAAGATGGTATGTGTGTGTATAACCAAAGGAGCAAACCCTTCATTCCACATGCTAATATTGCTTATCAAAAATTTGCTCATAGTGGTACCATATTGACATGCATCCATGTTTGAGCTATTTTTTCTTCCCATCTACCCCAAAGGGTAAGTCTATATTTTGACATTTGAGATTATTTGAGAAAAATGAAAAACACTTTTTATTTAGGTTGTTGTACAGTAACACAGGGTTTCTCAAACTTCATTGCACCACGACCCCCTTCTGACAACGAAAATTACCACACGACCCCGGAAAGGGGGATTGAAGCATGGCAGCGGGGCCGAAGCCCGAGCCCTGACTCCCAGAACAGAGGCCAAACCTGAAGCTTGAGGGCTTCAGCCCTGGGATTGGGGGGCTTTAACCTGAGCCTTGCTGCCCATGGCTGAAGCCAAAGTCTGAGCCCTGCCACCTAGGGTTGAAGCCCTCGGGCTTCAGCTTCATCCCTGGAGGGCAGGGCTTGGACTTTGGCTTCAGCCCCGGGCCCCAGCATGTCTAATGCCAGTCCTGGCGACCCCATTAAAACAGGGTCGTGACCCACTTTAGGGTCCCGACCCACAGTTTGAGAACTGCTGCAGTAACATAACATACGCCTGTAAATAGCATTTCCCCCCCTGTAAATGGTAACAAAAAATAGGCTCTCTGGCTAAAAGCTTGAATTTCAAGGTATAGCCTGTAATAAATTGTTAGGACCAACTGGCAGAGTTTTCACAGTAGGGGTTCATTGTGAAAATGGTTACTGAACTATATTGGTGAAAATGCTGGTGCTCTAATTGCTAATGTTGCTTAAATGGAAAACTGTTGAGCAGATAGTAAGTAAGTTCTAAAAAAAACCCCAGAACAAACTTTCAGGGTCTCCTTCGTGCTTTTCAGTTTCTTTTCTATACAAAACTCAATTTGTAACATTCTGTTGGGAAAGTTCAGTGTGTTCAAATGTTCAAGTTTTCAAATAGTATTAAGAAATTTTCATGCTGGGAAAACTCGCTAATATAATGCACACAGAACATCCTTTCTTTTCTCCTTTCAATATCTTTTTGCCAGATTTTCTGATGTATTTGAGTTTAAATTAAGCCTTTGCTTCTTCCCAGGCCAACTTCTCGTGACATTATGCCTCATATTCTTCATAGAAATATCGCTATGATAGGAAAAAGGTATAACTAAGATATGTTTTATGGAAGATGGGTCATGTGAGATATCATTGGAAAGGTTATGATTTTCTGAATGTGATGATCCTATTTGTATGCATGTACCATTTCTGTATCTGAAGTTAGGAATATTGACTATGTAACAATTACAACTGTGTTTTCATCTGGGGAATGCCCACCCGACAGTATGCAGTCAGCCTGGAATGGGCCATTAGGGAGATTAGTATCTTCAAAGTCCTATTGATGTCCCTCCTTCCTGGGATGCTGCTTTGACACTGCAGGGTCATGTGATCATGTCACCTGGTACTGGACACCATCTTGGACTTCTAATGTTTTCCCTTAAGAGGGGGCGGTGGTCAAACTGAGTAACAAAGGATTCCCGCTATATGCAAATCTTATTTAAGGCTGGGGAGTGAGTTAATCTAGGTTCTTCTCCGCTGCCTCCCCGCCCAAGCAGGAAGACTGCTGAAAACACCTAAAGAAACAAAGGAGCTAAACTGGGGGAGGCCAGGGGTTGAGCCCTGGTGATCAAGGTCTAGCCTGTGAAAGGAATACCTGGAGATTTAAGCTGCAAGCAGTGCAGTTTACCTTCAAGAAACTCTGCAACCTGCATAAAACAAAATTTAGGTGAGAATTTGCTACTATTAATCAGTTAATTTAATGTATTAAGTTTAGGTTTCATGTTTTGTTTTATTTGCTCAGTAATCTGCTTTGTTCTGCTTGCTGTCCCTTATAATCACTTAAAATCGACCTTTTGTAGTTAATAAACTTGTTTTTTGTTTATTCCAAAACCAGTTTGTGCAATTCATAACTGGAGGGGCCGGGACGACAGGAAAAGCTGTGCATATCTTCCTCCACATTGAGAAAGGGAGTGGATTTCATGAGCCTACGCTGTATAGATCTGTATCCAGTGCAAGACAATATATTTTTGGGTTTGCACCCCGAAGGAGGTGTGCACTTCAGTGCTAGGCAATCCCTTATTTGAGTCTTCCCACACAGAGCTGATCTCAGTGTCTGTATGCCTTTGCAGCTGGGTGTGTCCCTACCTGTGTGTGTGCTAGAGGAGGCTTGAGGGCCTGGCACAACAGGACAGGGTGAGAGAGCCCAGGGTGGTGGAATGGGCGGGCTCAGTGGGACTCCAGTACATCAGGTATGGGCGAGCAACTCCTCACACTTCTCTTCTTCCATGATCCTATTTAAAGACAAATACTAGTCTGAATTTGTGTCCTGCTATGACTGCTGCTCTACACACAAAATAACTATATTAGAGGGTAATTCACACCCTTCGTTGTGCAAATTCTGTGTGTGGGCACTCTTACTTTGATTTAGTTCAAGTTGTTTTGGATTTATTTCAGTGCAAGTTTGTATGTACACAATCTTATGCAAGTACAATGTGATAACTTCACTGCAAACTCCAGAAGACAGAGAAGTAGGACTTAAGGGAGGAAAAAATTCTTACTCAATCTCAGATATCTGAAATCATGGGGCGCAACTGTCCAGATAAATTGCCTTCTCTTTAAGAGTGTAGTTTTGGGTTTTTTTTAACCCTGGTTTCTTCTTTAATGATTTTTATTGGCATGATGCAAAATAAATTGAAGTCAATGGAAAAACTCCCATTGACCTCACTGGGTTTTGGATCAAGCTCTAAATGCTTTCTATAAATCCATCTTTGTTTCCACTGAATCAAAATTTTACCGATTTAGCGCTTAAATTCTGGCTAAAACATTTAAAATCCATTAGTTATGCTGCTTGTTACCTATCATTATTCCTTAGGAGAATGTCTTTTGTTCAACTGTTAACTAAATAACAGAGTGAGTTGAAATTTTTTTGCAGAATTTTCTTTTTTAATGACTTTTATCAAAAATGAAACTTCTTGAAAAATGATCAGTTATCAAAATTTGCTATGATGTTTTATTGAAATTATTTTAGGATTTTTTCATATACAAAAACTTTCATTCTCTTACTGAAAACCAGGTTTTCAGCAAACAAAAATGTTTAAAAACAACTTGAAATATGATTTTTATAAAAATTTAGGCTAAAATATTGTAGAAAATTTCCCCCAAAATGGAAAATAGGTTAATTTCAAACCCTGTGAATCAGAAACAACTTCAGAAGCAGTTAAAGCAGATACTGCTGCCCAGGGCCGCACCTTCCTTCCAGCACTCCTTGGTCCCAGAACTGGGCAAGGAGATCCCCCATTTGGGGGCTAGGACTCATGCAGCACCAGCCTCAAATCCCCCAGCCACGTAATATTTAGGAAAAAAAGCCAGGCAGAGATTGAAGCTGACCTGAGCACCTGCAGAAACAGCTTAATCAGGGACTACTGGCTATTGATGTCATTGGAGTATTTTTTTATACTTTTGGTCGGACACCTGGTGCTGATTGGCTGTTTGCTCTAACCGCCACCCACCTCCTCCCTCAATCTTTTTGCCTCATTCTATTCTTGCCTTTCATACCCTCCAGCTTCCTCCCCTTCCTCTTCTTCCCTGCCCTATTCCCTTCACTCCCTTCCTTTTATGTCCCCCCTCCCTTCTGTTGTCTTTGTGTTTAGCTAATCTGCCTCTCAACTAAACACCATTCTCCCCTCAATAAAACAGAGAGGAATAATGGCATCAACATGTTGTTTGCTGCCATCGCATTGTTCACTCTGCTTGTATGTTCTACTTCTTTCGCCTATCTTGTCTGTCTTGCCTATTTAGATTGTAAGCATTTTAGGGCAGGGACTGTCTACTACCCTGTGTTTGAATAGTGCCTCATGCAATTGAGCCCTGTTCATGGTTGGTTCCTAGAAATGACTGTAATAAATATGATTATTAATAATAATTTGTCGGTTTGTGCAAAATCATTTTCCTTCTTTTTGACCAGCTCTCCTGACAGTTGGAATTTTTCACTCACGTCCTTTTTGTTTAGTTTTGGGAAAAGACCTATTCTATTAGTCATAGAAATAAAGTAGATCAATAAAAGTATGCCTGTAAGCTAAATTTTAGCATATTGCAGATGTAGTTTAAATTACTTTGAAATACAATAAAGCCCAAATAATGAGTCTACCTTTACCGAGGTGAGTAGTACCATTCACTTTAATGGGATTTCTCACATGAACAAATATTTCCAGGCTCAGGCTCAGTATTATTGTTCTTAGGGAAACAACATTTATATCAGTCAGGAAGGCCAACTAGAGGTATGCAGGCATGTTTGGGCAGCCTCTGGTTGGTTCATGGCTTTACAGCCCGCTCCAACCTTCTGGCATCTCTGCTGACATTAAAATCTGCATCTTTACTGAGTGTTGCTCTCTCCCCTTTTCATTATTGTATGCTTAGCCATGCCTGGGGGGAGGGGAGAGTTATCTGTACTGTGTTTATTTGCTTATGTTTGTTTCTTACCCCAAATTATAACCCTATATTTGTAAGTTCACAATTAGTTGCTCTGAAGATAGTAAACAGGAGAACATGGCTTCAGGTGGGTAAATATAATTTAAGTTCTGCAGCAAAATATTTTTCTGGGTCTATAATATATGCATGATTCCAAATGAAGATAATTTAAGTAGCCCTTGTACAGAATGCATTTCTTTGGTTAATAAATATGCAATCTGAATCTGCATATTGAGTAAAGAGCTCTTTTTCATTTTACCTGCTTGCTCAACTTCTTCAAGCTTAATTATGTGTTTTGCTTTTTTATTTATTTTGTTATTTTATTCATCAGCTTGAAATGCAAAAATCTCTGAAGTGGAGGTGCTGAGCATCCAAAATCAAAACCAAATAATTAAAACCATGGATGCAAGTGTGTCAGCAGAATAAAATCAGTTTTAATCTTCCCTCATCCCTTGCTGTATTACAAGAAAAACGTTTTGACCAATATTGGACTCTGTCACATTCAGACCTGAAGAGCTCTCTGTAAGCTCGAAAGCTTGTCTCTCGAAGCTGGTCCAAAAAAAGATATTACCTCCCCCACCTTGTCTTTCTAATATAAACAAACTGTCAGAACCTGCAGTCTGTAATCAGTGCGAGTGTTACCTCAGTAAGGACTACAAGGTTTGGCAGAAATAACAGATTTCCAGCAAGAAACTGGCAGAGTAAGAAGGCTTTCCTCTAATAAAACAAAATAAAAAGGACAGATACAGAGCCAACTTCTGTTCTCACTTCAGAGAAGAGGCTCCTTGTATAAGAGGAGTAGAACTGTGTCCCATACTGATCAGATTTAAGAAAAGTACAGTGGAACAGATCTGAAGTCTAGTATTTGTAGAACTGTCAGGGAATGAACTCTGCCTAGCTTTAGCAATCTGAATTTTATAACCATTGTTTTTTTTCCTAAAGAAAGTGGTATGAAAAGCTTTGTTCTTACTAAATGAAACTCTTTATAGTTACAGTACTACTAAGTGGGCCCAGTCCTGTTGTCACTGTTTCTTATGGGGGTACCATATAAGGCTGTTATAAGATGTAAAACTTTTGTTGACTGAACACCTCAGAGAGAGGGAGCACTGTAATTTCCAAGAGCAGGAAGGAGAAAGGGAGAGAGGAAGAGGTTAGGAATGAGAGTGCACTGGGGGAGAGGTTAATTGCCTAGTTACCAAAAGGGAAAACACCACTCCCCTGAGAGAGAAAAATCAAGCCCCCTAAAAACTGAAGCAATCACCATTAGTCTGTGACTTCGGCCTGTTTGTGACTTGTGACAGTTGTGGTGATTTCTGTGTTCCTCGATAGGAGTTCTACTTCAATGAAGCCATCTGTGGCTGGCCCTGACACAGAAAGACAAGACTGAAGTAAGATTTGAGCAGTGGCAGGATGTTTATTGAAGAATCAGAGGGATTTAAACCCCTATTGTAAAAGGCTGGATCACATGATGGGAGGAGGAACAACAATATATAAAGGTTTCAGAGTAACAGCCGTGTTAGTCTGTATTCGCAAAAAGAAAAGGAGTACTTGTGGCACCTTAGAGACTAACCAATTTATTTGAGCATGAGCTTTCGTGAGCTACAGCTCACTTCATCGGATGCATGCCGTCACGGCATGCATCCGATGAAGTGAGCTGTAGCTCACGAAAGCTCATGCTCAAATAAATTGGTTAGTCTCTAAGGTGCCACAAGTACTCCTTTTCTTTTAACAATATATAAAGTAATTCTTCCTAAATCTTTATCTTGGTAGATTTTTGGAATAGCCCATCTTCTTTTCTTCCTCCCAAATTAGCTTATGAGGGATGTTATTTCTTGCATACTATATGTCTCTTACACTGCTAAGAGCTTTTGCAAGGTATTTGTGTATGTGCCAATTAATCACGTTTGCGTTTGCAAAATGACTTCCATCGAAAGTAGGATAATTAACTGTAGTTGCAGTGTCTTAATACCCGTGCTACCATTTTTGTTTTATCAAATATCTTTTTAATTACTGTGTTTACTTGGGTTACTGAATCACTCCATTGTGATATAGGGTAAAATTCTAGGCTCCTAAATAATTTATGCACTTTTTGAGAGTTTTGCCTATAGGGCCCAATTCACCAATATATTCTAATTTTATTCTGGGGTAACTCCATTTAAGTTAATAAAAATGGAGTAAGCCAGCATTGAATCAGACTCATTATTTTTCTGTTGCCTGCCTACTCTTGAGTGTGCAAGAAAACTCTCCATTTATATGCATAGTGTTTTTTGCTGTTCACCAGGAAAAATTCTATTCATCAGTCCATTTGCTTATCAAGGTCATAAAATATCCAGACAGTGAATAGTATGCATTATATTTAGAAACTTAGTAGGCTTTTTGTAGATTCAGGATAGTCAATCATATTTTAATTCATGTGAGTCGTGGATTAAAGAATCTAATTATTCACTAATGAGCAATAATGGTACATATAAACTAAGGGTCACTATCCTATTACAGGCACCTGATGGTTCACTGATAACCATTTGGTCGTTAGATTGACCATAAAATACAGTCAATAATTGAGGTTACTCACAGAGCAGACACCTTATCAGCTTTAGGCATGGTGGGACAGCTTGTCGTACTCAGTATACTGATTGTGCTGTGACTGAGCATATGATTAGGGTATTGAAGCAGTGTGTATCTAATGAAACTTCAGGAAAGGCATAGCAATATTACCACAACCATTAAATGACTAATGTGTTATTGTTCCAAGCCTCAGATGCTTCAATTAGTTCCAATAAACTGTATCTTGAATATTTATTTTAATGTGATCTAGTGTAGCGGTAGGCTCAGGACTTCAAAAATTGTGTTTACAGGCTTTACACTAGTCAAATTTGGAATGTTTGGGGGATAGATAACAATGGTTATGAAATCTGTATGGCTTTGAATGAAAACCTAATGGAAGGAATAAAGGCTATCATGCCGGTTCCACATTTTGCTGTTTATTTTTGCATTTTTATATTTAAAATACTTTCTGAAAAAGTCAGGCATCACCTATTGCATAAGATTAAAGCTATCTGTGGCAAAATTTTATAGCCCTATATTCTGCTCTTAGATTCATCCATGCAGCTCCCATAGACTTGCATGTGTGGATCTGAATTCAGAATTTTTTCCTTAGTATATTTTGCCATATGAACAGTCAAAATGTTCTAATTCATGAAGCCTTCTAGGGAGACTTCATACTGTATCACAATGCTTTATACTATCTATGAGAAATCAGACCTAAGATCCATTTTTTTTTTACTATTATATTTTTTCCATGACAATACCTTAACTTTCATAAATTATTTAATACAGCAAAGGATGCAAACTGCCTTTTGTCTTTCTGAACTGCTATTCAAACTTCTGTGATGTGACCTTGGAAAGTAACCATAGAAACGTGTTAAAAGCGTTAACCTAAAATCTGTAGTTCACTATGACAGTGATGCAAATTCCGTGAAAGAAGATTATGATGTATTAAGAATACTAGTGGCATATTACCTGTAACCTATTAATATTACCTGTAACCTATTAAACCTGATTATACCATGACTATCAGTACTTTCAGAATTTAATGGAGGGGGAAAAAAGCACAAAACTCTAACATTTTTAAAGTTGCTATATTAAAAAACTGTAGCTAAATCAATCTAATATGTCAGTCTAACTTGCAATCCTATTAAATACAGGCATTATTTTTCTACTGAGTTCATAATACAGTTCACCAGTTCTCTATATTTAATAGCTGTAAACTTTTACTCTCTACCTGGCTGGGGTTGACTGGCATCATAGCTTTGTGCAGAGTTGGTATAATTTAAATCTTCTTGACAGATAAAGTGGATAACTGGGTTAAAAGTTATGTAGTTCACTAGAAGGTAAAGGGAATTTTTGACTCATCAGATACTGAATTAGACCTTTTAGTGCTGGCTTGCTGTGGTGAAGACTAATTTGTAAGTCTGAAACAGAAGTCAAAAGTAGTCCTTGATATTGCTAAGAATAACAGCAATGGAAGTCCAGCTGAATGAGGGGGAGAATGAAGCTAAGTCACTTATTATTAATTTCCTCATTAAGCACAATCCACACCCAAGAAATCCTGAGCTTTCTCTTGGTATGATAGAAAAAAATAAAATTTGAATTAATTAGCTAGAAAAGCCCAGTACCAGCACATCCCAATTAAAGCTACCCTACTGATAAATATATCCCTATCCCCATGTATATTTCATCTTCAGATTGCCATTTAATAGCAATAATGAGCTAGGTACAGGGCCATTCCTGGGGAGCAGTGACTGACTAGTATTAATGGTCCTTGATTACTACTTGGAACATTAACCCTTTCTCTTTAATCCCCCTGCAATGCCCCGGT
This sequence comes from Lepidochelys olivacea, assembly GCF_965140295.1. Classification (NCBI taxonomy): domain Eukaryota; kingdom Metazoa; phylum Chordata; order Testudines; family Cheloniidae; genus Lepidochelys; species Lepidochelys olivacea. The sequence goes on from NC_140416.1 coordinate 110,193,683, forward strand.
CTCTATTGTTGCTGTTTAATTTTTGTTTGGAAGGACATCTTCTTCCTTAAGTTTAATAAACCACAACATTTACACCTGCACTGGAAACTGTAGCACATGCACCAATTTGGCTGTGTGTGTGTATTTTAAGCCACATCCCTGTGGTGTTTAGCACAGTGTTATGCCATCATGGAGAAGTGACAATAGGAAGAGCAGGGACTATAGAATTGTACGATATCTTGTAACATTTTAGGGCAATTTATGAGTTCCTATTTGCGGTGGCAGCATAATACTGTCTATAAATAAGAGCAACAATGGATGTGTAGGTTGCATCCTGTTTCATGTTAACACAGGAGGGGGATTCTGTGATGAATCCGAACTAGACAGTCATGTTTGAATCAAGCAGGCTTTGCTCTTTAAGGCAGAAATGACTCTCAGAACACCAGACCAAAGAGGGAGGGAAGATCAGAAGCACATTACTGATAATATCACTAATATAGCACCATACATTTACACAGTAAGCCAGGTTTCCTGCCGTGAAGAGCTTGCAGTCTGAGTTTAACAAGGCAAACAAAGAAAATACACAGAACAATAGTTCAGGAAAGGGAGAGTGTAGAGGAGTTGCAGCAGTCAGGAGAAGAGGTAAGGTAGATTCCAAGGCATCAACAGACTGAAGCTGAGACAAAGAGAGCAGTAGAAAAGTCAGAGAGGTTAATGGACTAGAGATCAGAAAAGGACAGTGATTAGACAGGGGTGGGGGAGACTATGCAATGCTGGCAGAGAGCAAATGGTGATCAGAGAGGGGGGCTTTAGAGAGATGAGAAAGAGAACAATCAAGAGAGTGACTGTCATGGAGAATGGGGGAATCAGTCCTCAGCTGCAGATCAGGGTTAACAAGAGGCATATAGAGCCAGGGGATTAGAAGGGTCATCAGCATAGAAAATGAAGTCAGTGAGGATGAGGGAAGGGGATCATAGCAAGAGCCAGGGAGAGAGCGTGCCAGGCATCCAAATCAGGGAAATAGGAAGGAAGAGCAGTTAGGATGGAGATAGGAGAGAGGGGTAGCTAGCCAGAAGGCATGGACCGCAAACAAGAAGAAGTGGGATGGGAAGGAGGGTCAGGCTGGAAATGGGAAAATGGAGAGAAAGAGGAGGCCAGTGCAGCAAGAGAAGGAGGGGGCACTCAAAGAAATGGAAACAGCAGAGACTACGTTGGAGTGAAAGAGCCAGGTTTTGGTGAGGTGAAGTAGGTGGAGGTCAAGAAACCATGGAGGAGGTGACCAGATTCTCAAAACAAAAAAAAAAAAATGGGGCACTTTTCACACTGGGGCTGTGTGAGAGAAGGAGGGCATATGGATGGGAACAGGCCCCGCTTCTGGTGGTGGTGCAGGTGCCATCTATCTGTCCCTCATTTTTTGGTGAGTGTGGGGGGTGGCCCCTCGGTGTCTCTGGCCTGGAAACGTTGCGATGTCTGTGCCCCTGGGTGATATGACTGGGTGGGCGGGGGGAACGGTTTCCCAGACTGTCCACCATGCCCCCAACTGGGACGGAAGAGTCAGAGGGAGTTGCTGATTATAAAATGAGACACTTAGATGACCTGTTGTAAGGCTCCTGGGACTTCTGGGACTGACTGTTGACTAGTCCTGTCCTGGGTTGGGGGTGGGGGGGAAGAAATGAGACATTGGGTCACTTTAATCATTCATAGGGATGGAATAGGGACTCCAAAGGGAGCAGGAGGCTGAAAGGGAAAGGGCAGAGGAAGAAGAAGAACCAGGCTGGTAAATATTAGAGTCATTATACCTGGTAGAATGCTTTAAAAATCATTTGCAAAGTGTACAGCTCACCCATCCAGGCTGGATAAATACCTTGGAATGTGTTCGCTGCACACTTGCTAGTAGCTTCCTAGTAACAATAAATGTCCTGTGTCTTTTTATTCAGTTTTGTGACACAATAAATACAGAATTAGTACTCAACAAAACACATCCAGTCTCTACAGCTATCCATCCAGTTACCTTATAGATCCTTGTACCTTGAGGCTAATCCCTCAGGAGATGAGGGCTGACTTTCATCAGCACTAAACACAGAGCAGCCTAGCTAAACAAAAATGAGATTCTGGAGCACAGGATGCAGCCTCCGGGGCTTGCTGAGCTGGTTCAGCCTAACGCCTATTATCTATAGGAGCTGATGCCGGCATTGCTGCTGGGAATACATTTTAAACCACTTGTGACATGTGGGAGAGCTAGATAAAATCAGTTGAAACCAAATGTCTCATAAATATGTGGAAGGGGAAAATCTAGTATCAGAACTCCACGAATTTGAACTTCTAGAGAATGACAGAACGGGCCAGAACAGGGTGGGTGTAGTGGAGTCAATGGAAGGGATTAGCAGTGTTGCAGAGAGGGTGGCGCTTATGGCTTTTTAATTGGGCAGAGCCTGATATATTCAGGAGGAACCTTGAGTCCTATCCTGTGGATATTTGCATTTATTCGCTTTCTGTTCCCTTAACACTAGATTTATTTATCTAAGTATATTTCCCTTTCCCTCTGTTCCCATATTTCTCCCCTTCCTAACTTCTTTCTTTCTTCCCTTTTTTTTTCTGCATTTTTGGTCTTTCCAATCTGCCTTTGCTTTTTTTTATTGTGTTGCCTTTTTAACTCCCAAACTTCAGCCCTCGTTTTGTTTCCTATATTTAGGTTTTTCCACCCTTGGCTCAGCAGCAGTGGCAGCTGCACTGATGATTTTGCTTCAGTAGGGATGCAGCGTTCCATAGGTAAAATGATAACCGTGACTTTCCAGCAGGGCTGTAATTTGACAGTTTGCACCTGTTTCTTTTAACTTTATTGGTGACTTTTACATTCTTATATGCAATATATATTTTAACTAATGTAATGCTTCGTTATAACTGACAGACTCGACAGTCGTAATGATAAAAGCTGCCTGCTGCTTACTTGAATATTTTATTCTCATTGTTGAGTTGCAGCATGCATTACTGGATAGCTTATCATGTACACTATGCAATCTTCAAGGCAGACTTTTAAGTAACGTGGATTGTATTCTAGATTGCTTTGCCCCTGTTAATGTTTTCAAAAAGGATGCAGTGTATGTTTTCAAATATCTTTAATCACAACATAGTTGATAGACATCACATATAAGTGGCAATGTAACCTTACCCAAAAGGAATACTCCAGCGGTATCATTTCAGTGCTGTTCACTTCATATGCGAGCTGTTCGTCCTACAGAATTCTCTTAATTTCAGTGGGAATTCTGTACCGGGAACATCCCTGAATTTTTGGGCCCTACAGCTCTTGCCTGTGTTTATCTAAAGCTGTGAGGAAGTCTAAGACAAACTCATTGGAGGGAAACAACAAAATGAAAGTTCTTGTGAAAACAACTTGAGTAGCATGAAATCAACCCAGTTTCAATACTATTAATGAATCTAGCTACAAGGAGATTGTCCAGCTACAAGTCCCAAAATGTTCTTTCATAGTGTAGAACATGCAGTATCTCTTTTTAGAAGAAAAAGAAAAGGAGGACTTGTGCTACCTTAGAGACTAACCAATTTATTTGAGCATGAGCTTCTGTGAGCTACAGCTCACTTCATCGGATGCAGATGAAGTGATGCATCCGATGAAGTGAGCTGTAGCTCACGAAAGCTTATGCTCAAATAAATTGGTTAGACTCTAAGGTGCCACAAGTCCTCCTTTTCTTTTTGCGAATACAGACTAACACGGCTGCTACTCTGAAACCTGTCTTTTTAGAAGATTTTCCTTGTGAAAGGAATTGGTGAGTTCTTTTGCAGTTCAGTAGTGGTCCATACTGCAGAAGCAACTACATCTCTTCAATTGGTTAAGTGCTTTTTCAGTGGGAAAGTTGTCTGTCTTTGCTGGAATTTGAACCTAGGATCCTTGGATCCAAAAAGCTTCAGTGCCTCTCAGCCATAATAATAAAGATACACACTTCACAGGCCTATATATAATCACAAGAGGGGAAGGCTATTTCATTTCTCTGCTAGGTAATATTTTAAATTTGAGCAATACAATTTCAATCCATTATATGTCCGAGAAGATCCGTTTTAGAACTACTTTGAATTAAGTAAATCACAGCAACTTCATATCCTAAGAAGCATCCAAGTCCCTCGTCCATTTAAAAATAGTTCATTGTGTGGGCCTGGAGCTCCTGCCTTTCTATGATTTCCACTGAATCATTTAATACTGTCGGTGCCTATTAAACCTGATCAAACTAGGGATAACAAATGTCCCCCTAAGTAAGTTATTTTGCTTGGCAGTATAGATAGTGTCAATGCCCTGACTAGAACTTCGCTGATGCTAGGAAGGGCCCATCACTGTATTCTCAGATGTGAAGTAATCATGGATCTGGTACAACTTACGGAGAAGAGAAATACAAAGGGTTTAAGGATAAATATCACTGGGTTTTGTATGCTAAAATAGGCTCTGCATTAATACACGTTGACTCGTATCCATACTATGGGTGGCTTAGGATCATGGAAACACTGGATCAGACTGGTCCATCAAGTCCATTTTCCTAACTGACAGTGGCCAGTAGCAGATGCTTCAGATGCACCCATCTTAGCCGTATCTTACTCTTCACCTCCTATCACTTCCCCCGCAACAAATGCCTCTGCTCCTCCCCCTGGTCCGGGTGAGTCAACATCAGCCAGTCAGAATGCCTTTGCCCTATACACCTGATGTGTGTTTGATAAATATCATAGAACATAATACACTATAACAAGTAATTTATTGCCTGAAAAGTCATTTTAGTATTGGCTCTTTTTTTTTGTTTTGTTTACTACGACTGGTATTGCAGGGCAAAATGCTAAGTGCTCTGTGTATATAATTACTTTAATAATGAATGGTTAGTTAATACAGTTGTTTCTGTTTCATTACTTTTGAGCTTTAAAATGGCTTTATTGCTTTTCCTGATTGAATAAAAATGAAGCTAAAGTTCTATTTTCTGAACCATACCATCTGTGCAGGAGGCGCCGTTTAAAGGCTGGGAAATAAAGTCCAACTTTTTGTCTAGGAAGAATGCTGGGATTGGATTGATGTAATTCTGCCTGCGTTAGCTTGGTTTGTTTATGAAATAGGGGGATATGAAAACATGGTTGGCTTTGAGGTAGCTAAATTTTCTATATGTAGTTATGTGCTCTACACAAGTTAGGAATTGACATATATTTTTATATTCAATATTGACAGTTTTGCTTACATAAAGATTAACCTACACAGGTTTCAACAGTTTGTCGTATGGAGCAGCAATAAATAGTGAGTATAGAAGTACAGCCATGTGTACATCTGTGCTTATTTCATTTTACAGCATTTGTGAGCAGAGCTAGACTGGTAGAAGCAGGGCATAGTTACTGGCTGCTACCATGGAGTATAAATTAGCCAGTTTCTCAGTCTTAGCTCTGGCTGTGGAGGTCCAGAAAGCTTGGACCCTACGCTCACTGCAGTTGAGTATCTGGCCCATAATTCTTGGTGTGGAAAAAGTATAGATCCTAAGAATAATACTGTGATGATTCCTTAGATCACAATAATCAATGAGAATTTTTCCGTTCACTTCACTGTGAGCAGAATTGGGCCTTTACTGTGTTAACTTAGTTGATTTCTCTGCCATTCTGATTTAGTAGCTGATAGCCCCAGCTCCAAGTGAGAGAGCTAAATTTAAACCTGGAAGGCAGGGTTATCCTACCTCATGGAGCAATTGTAAGAGGCAAGGCAGGAACTTAACCTTAAACTGACATCTTATAAATCTCTATCAAACTGCATTAAAGGCAGCCCTTCTAAAAAAGCCACCCTTTGATGCCTTACATTGTGATCCAAATACAGAATTGTCCCCTGAGCAAGGTGACCGATGGAAATAGCTGGCACTAACGGCTTGTTCATTGCTTGACTAACTGGCTAAATAAACGTTTGGTAGCCATGCCTGCCTGAAGATTCTAATATGAGAAAAGTCTTATTGCCAGTGATTGACTGTGTAAACAAGCAGTCATATTAAGCATGTTTTAGTGGGAAGAGCATAAAACCATAATCCAGGAACTCTGTATCCCTCTGTACCAGTGACTCACTGTTCATCTGTAGACCAGATTGCTCTTAGATTAAGCCTTCTATATGAACACTAGTTCACAGCAAGCTAGGGTGTAAATCTATCTCTCACAATCTTGCCACACACTAAGGGTATGTTTACAATGCAACTATAACCCCTCTGCTGGCCCGTGCAAGCTGACTTGGGCTGGCTATGTAACTGCAGTGTAGACATTCAGGCTTGGCTGGAGCCCAGGCTCTAGGCCCTGTGAGGTGGGAGGGTCTCAGAGTTCAGGCTGCAGCCTGGGTCTGAACATCTACTCTTCAATTAAACAGCCACTTAGCTTGAGTGCGAGTCAGTTGGCATGGGCCAGTCGTGGGTTTTTAATTGCAGCGTAGACATACTATAAATAGGGTTGCCAGGCATCTAGTTTTCAACCGGAATGCGCAGTCGAAAAGGGACTTTGGTGGCTCTGGTCAGCACTGCTGACTGGGCAGTTAAAAGTCTGGTTGGCTGCCTGTATTGGGGCAGGCAGGGTGCCTGCCTGGCTCCGCGCGATTCCAGGGAAGCTGCCAGCATCTCCCTCTGGCCCTTAGGCATAGGGGCGGCCATGGGGGCTCCACGCGCTGCCCCGTCCCGAGTGCCGGCTCCGCAGCTTCCAGTGTCTGGGAGCTGCGGGGGTGGTGCCTGCAGGCTGGGGCAGTGCATGGAGCCACCTGGCCACACCTCCACCGCGCCAGAGAGACATGCCACCACTTCCCGGGAGCTGCCTGAGGTAAGTGCTGGCTGTAGCCTGCACCCCCAACTCCCGCTCGTGCCCCAACTGCTTGCCCCAATGCTGAGCCCCCTCCCGCACCCAAACTCCCTCCCAGGGCCCGTACCCCCTCCAACCCTCTGTCCCACCCCAGAGGCCCCTCCCTGCACCTTGAACCCCTCATTTCTGGCCCCACTTCAGAGCCCGCCCCCCAGCCCAGAGCCCATACTCCCTCCACACCCCAACCTCCTGTCCCAGCCTGGAGCTCCCTCCCACACTCTGAAGCTCTCGATCCCAACCCCCAGCCCGGAACCTCCTCCTGCACCCCAAATCCCTCATCTCCGGCCCACCCCAGAGCCCGCACCTCCAGCCCCGTGAAAGTGAGCGAGGGCGGGGGAGAGCTAGCGATGGAGGGAAAGGGGATGGAGTGAGCGGGGGCAGGGCCTCAGAGAAGTGGTGGGGCAGGGCAAGGGTGTTCGGTTTTCTGCAGATAGAGAGTTGGCAGCCCTAACGGTAAGTGTCCATGTGACCTTGCTGTCATACGCTAAAAGTTCCATGGTGTACTTTAATGTGCCTTGCTTTGGGCGAGGAGTAGATCAAAGTGCACTAAGGAACTCTTACTACATGGCAACAGGGTTCACTTTGTGCACGGCAGCCTAGTGCAGGTATATTTACACCCCAGCTTGCTGTGAACTAAGGGTTTGTACAGACAAACCTACCGAATACTTATCAGGATTAACTCATGAATGTTCATACAGTACTTCGAATATGTAAAATGCTGTATAAGTGCTAAGTAGTGAGCATTATCATTATTATTAAGCAAGGATCATTTGGATTCAGGCCCCCCAGCTAGAGGGAATTGGGATGGACTAGCGAGTACAAGCCCTAATGTCTGTATGATTGCTAATGGCCAGCTGGCTGGAATGCGCTGTCTCATTAGGGAGCAATATCCTAGGGGTAAAGCTCAGAGGTCCACTGAAATAAATACAGCTCTGCTGATTTTTTTTCCTCCATCTGTGAATTTGGCCCAGAGATTGTGGAAGAAATCAATTGTTCATGGAAAGGATGAGAAAAGAGGTTGGGAGGACAGGAAGAGCAAGATCCTGAAGTTTTTTTGGAGGATCCAAGTCTTACTGAGCTCTAACATGCAGTATCCCTTAATCTTAATATATCTCATTTATCCTTAATCTAGTCTTGTGTAGACACAGCCTGCTGTCAGCCAAGAAATGAACTGAATATAGAAATCTATGCCACTCAAGGGGTCATTGTGGACAGTTCTCTGAAAACGTTCACTCAATGTCAAAAAAAAGTTAGGAACCATTAGGAAAGGGATAGATAGTATGACAATAAATATCATAAGGCCACTATATAAATCCATGGTGTAACAATCTTTGGGTTCATTAAATAACAAACCAGTGAATGAGAGAGGAATAAATCTTTAATAAAACAAATTGGAGAGTGTTTCTGGTGAACTGCTGCACAAACCAAGTGGAGTTTCCAACCCCAGGGCACATCTCCAAATTGCCACACTCACAACACAGTTCCTTATGAGGGAATGTCTCCATATCACAATCTTTCATAAACATGTCTCTACATCTTAAAGAAAAATTAATTCACTCTTATCTACATATATAAAAGCAGTTAACTATCTAATAACACATACATTAAATTCTCAACCCATCTAGTACATTTCTATAAACCCAATGTGTCAGCTACCTATAGAGGAGAGGTTACCAGCATATCTTTCTGGAGTGAGTATTTACCACTCACTTTCCCCAAATACCCCTTCTCCAGGCAGGCTAGCAAATCATTTTCCCGCTCTGATCCTCTCAGTATACACCTTTCATTAGAGTCTGAGTTGTTCTCTTGTTCCTTGACCGTTTCTCCTTCGTGTGTTGATGATAAAGGATCAGTCAGATGGGAAATGCCAGAATCCACATCAGCTGTCAATGTGTTGGATCTTTCTGGGATTACTCGTAGATCCCTTCGATTACGTCGAAATGTGCCCCCTCTTCCCAGCCCCCCCGGTCTATATAAGACCTTGGATGCAGCTGTTCTTTAATGGTACTCTTTGGCCCCAAGTATTAGAGGTGTGAGTCCTCAGGCCCACTCTGTCACCTGCGTTCAGAGATGGGAGCTCACACGCCCTTTTGCCAAAATAATATTTCTGCTTCCACTTCTGATTTTCTTTTCATCTTCTGTATGGCTTCATTGTGATGAGATTTCAGCAAGTTCTCAGTAATTGGTAAATTAGATCTGATCCTTCTTCCCATTAACAGCTGAGGTGGGGAAAAGCCATTCTCCAGAGGTGTACTTCCGTAAATTAATAAAGCTTTATACAAACCATCCCCACTGTCAAAAGTTTTTTGCATAAGATTCTTTACTATCTGTAGACCTTTCCACAAGCCCATTTGATTGGGGGTAATTTGGACTTGATGTTTTGTGATGAAAATCCCAATCTATGGCAAATTGCCTAAAATCTGCACTGGAAAATTGTGGCCCATTATCACTAAAGACTTTATCTGGAATTCCCTGTCTGGAGAAGATTCCCTTCATGCCGACTATCACTGACTTACTGTTAGTACTGTGCAGTGTGCATGATTCTTCCTCTTCTGCACCCCAATACCATTCATTTTTATTCCCTAGGAGTTTTCTCAAAGCTGCTGCTTTGTGGATAGATTAGGTATGAATTTCCTGAGGTAATTAACCATTCCCAGGAACCGTTGGACAACTTTCTTTGACTGGGGATGTGGCATCATTTCAATGGCTGAAATCTTCATCTTATCAGTTTTTACATCTTTGCTGGAAATAGTATCCGCAACAAAAGTCAGTGCTGTAACCCCTAAAACACACTTCTCCCTATTTAGTTTGAGGTTTGCAGCTCTAGTTGCATCCAGGACTTTCCAAATTCTACGATCATGCTCCTCTTTCGTTGAGCCCCAGACGATGATGTCATTAATATATCCATAAATCTTCTGTCTGGTTTTGTGGTACATTTCTGGTGCTGAAGCTATGCCGAAGGGGAAGTGAGAGGAGCTGTATCTTACAAATGTGCATAGTTTTGAACTTTCTTCAGTTAATTGTCAAAAGTGCCAAAAGTGTGGGGACGCATCCAATGTATTGAAATACTGAGCATTTGAAAATTGAGCCATAATCTCTTCTCTGCTTGGTAGTTTGAAATGTTCCCTTTTTATAGCCCTGTTGAAGTCTTGGGGATCTAAGCGTATGTGTAGCAGCTGGCCATTACCTTTCTCCACAGTGACGAGGGAGCTCACCCATTCAGTTGGCTCCTCAATTTTTTGTATTACTTGCATTGCTTCCATGCTTGCAAGCTCAGCCTTGAATTTATCATGGAGTGCAAATGGCACCTTTCTAAATGGATAGATAACTGAAGGCACCTGCCAGATTGTATGTTCACCTTGCAAGCAACCCAAATCTTGAAACAGATAATGATATTCCTGAAAAGAGTGCCTCATAGCAAAGTTCAGTGTGATCTTGTAGTGAGAGCACGCATTTTACCAGATTGAGTATCTCACATGCGTCCGGGCCTAAATTTGGTGTCACCCCTTGGCACTACAATGAAAGGGAGCCTATACATGGTGTCTTTATGGTTGATGCTAACGACACACCTTCCCTTCATTGGCATATTTGTTCCAGAATAACCAGTTACTTCTATTTCTTTTGGTCCCATTTTTGGTGTTATTTTCAGTCTCTCATAATCTTGTTCAGACAGAATATTAACCTGAGCTCCTGTGTCCAATTTCAGTAGAATGATTGTTCCATTCACTGTTACAGGCATATCCAGTTCCTCTCGTCAGGCTTGCTAGAGCCCAGTAAGTCTATGAAAAACTCCTCAACCAGATTGTCTTTACTGAATATACTTGATTTTTCTGCATTTGGCATCTGCAGCCTTTTGCATAATGATTATTTTTCCCACATTTATGACAGTTTCCCAAAGCCAACACACTGTTTGGGGCCAGGCTATGATCATACCTTCCACATGACTGTCTGTACCCAGTCTTCCCCCAGCAGTGGTTTTCATAGCGAGTGGTTCTACTCTTTGGTTGGACCTATTCTGGCTATATTCTTTTGTAGTTAGTACACTGATAACCCCTTCTGGTGAATTCAGCTCTTTGGCTTGTGCTTTCACAGTTGCTGCTGCCCTGCATATTTGAGGAGCTTTTTCTAAAGTTAAGTCTTCTTCACTGAGCAGTCTCTCTCTTAACATGTTGTCTTTAATGCCACAAATGATTCTATCTCTGACCAGAGACTCTGCCAGCTCATCAAAATCACAGGTTTTACAGAGTTTCCTTAATTCTGTGACACACTGCTCTGTGGTGTCATAAGTTTTTTGCATGCATGTAAAAAATGTATGTCTCAAAGGTTTCATTTCTTTTTGGCAGTCTCAAATTTAGTCAGCATTTTACTTCATGCTTTCACCTTCTTCAAACTGAAAGCTGTAAATATCCAATGCTTCCTCCCTAACAACATGCAAAGAGATTGATGTTTTCACTTTATCATTTTTCTCCTCTGCCTCATGACTGCTAAATACAATTCAAATCTCTGAATTTTTTCCAGTTCTCTGCAATGTTGCTTGACAGTTGCAGACTGGAAGGAGGTTGCAACACATCCACTTTTGGCTTTTCCCCCTTCGTAAACTAGTCAAGCTACTATTGTGCTCCCCAATACATGCAAAAATCTCTGTGCCTGCTGCTCCATGTGCTTCTCTGGTACCTCCCTTTGTCTCTGCTTTCAGTTGCAAACACAGGAATTAACTTCAAAATGACTGCAGTTTCCTTCTCATTCAGCACTTCTGATGCCATGTAACGATCTTAGGGTTCATTAAATAACAAACCAGTGAATGAGAAAGGAATAAAATGTTAATAAAACAAACTGGAGAGCATCTCTGGTGAACTGCTACACACAGCCATGTGGTGTTCCCAACCCTCGCCTCCAGGGCACATCTCCAAATTCCCAAACTCAGAACACAGTCCCTTATGAGGGAGCGTCTCCAAATCAATCTTTCATAAATAATCTCTACACATAGTACGCCCATACCTTGAATACTGCATGCAATTCTGGTCACCCCTTCTCAAAAAAGATATTTTAAAACTAGAAGAGGTACACAGAAGGGCAACAAAAATGATTAGAGTATGGAACGGCTTTTATATGAGGAGAGATTAAAAAAAGACTGAGACCGTTCATCTTAGAAAAGAGCCAATAAAGGGGGATATGAGAGAGGTCTATACAATCATAAAGGGTGAGAAGAAAGTGAATAAGGAAGTGTTTTTTAACCCCTTCACGTAAGACAAGAACAAGGAGTTACCCAATGAAATTGATAGGCAGCGGGTTTAAAACAAACAAAAGGAGGTACTTTTCACATAACTCACAGTCAATCTTTGGAACTAATTGCCAGAGAATGTTGTGAAGGCCAAAAGTATAATTGGGTTCAGAAAAAGAATTTAGATAAATTAATGGAATTTGATAAATTCATCAATGGCTATTAGCCAAAATGGCCAGGGCTGCAACCCCATACTATGGGTGTCCCTAAGCCTCTGACTGCCAGATGCTGGGACTGGGTGACAGGGGGTGGATCACTTGACGATTGCCTTGCTCTGTTGATTTCCTCTGAAGCGTCTGGCATTGGCCACTGTCAGAAGGCAGGATACTGGTCTAGATGGACCATTGGTCTGACCCAGTATGGCCACTCTTATGTTCTTATGGATGTCTGGGATTGCAAATCTTTCATTTAACTTGTAGACATTCTCCGAGTTTTGTTAAAGTTATTCTAGGAAGACCAGGCCAATGTTGTTTGGGATTTTTTTTTTTAGCAAGTTTTCTGTGCTACATTTCCAATTTTAGAAGCACAGATCAAATATGAATAGCAATAATATTAGTAATAATGCCAACAAAGTTTATCTGTTTGCTGCGGAAGGCTCAGGATAGACTGCTAGAGGGTGTATTGTAAGGACATCCGTCTATTTATTGTCAGTATTGACGAGTAATTAAGGAAACAATAACTGGAACTGCAGATACAAAGACGGGCTCTGTTACTTTTCCTGGTGCTTCCTTTCAAGTTGCTTTGCAGTGGAAAGCAGGTAAAAGAATAGCTGTTAAACAACACAGTAGTAATTGCTAAATTTGTTCTGGCATTGTTAGATGGGAATTGGGGAAGAACAAATGAGTATGGTTTTTGAATAGAGAGTAGAAATGGTAAAGAGTAACCCAGATCCAAAACTCCAAAACCTTTTTTTTATGGGGGGGATTAAGGGGGTTTCAGAATCCAGATTAAAAATTTCTCTATAAATATCTGTAATGTGCCAAACTGAAACACTGCATGTGAACACTTCAAAATGAAGGATGTTTAGTATATGGACTGAAATTGTATGGCTCCAGCTGCTCCCTACCCTTGATCCACATTGAAGCCTCCAGGAACCACTGCTATGCAAATAATAAAAATTATCTCTGAGAGATATGGATAAATAATATAGATTTGAAAACAGAGTGCTAAAGCTCTGTTAAAAATCTAAGTAATTACTGGTACTGAATTGTATCTTCTGTAGTTTATTTTTGGCAGTGTGGCTTAAGAGCTAGAATCAGGACTCATGGGTTCTATTCCTGACTGCCAGCGGTTTGCTCTGTTTCCATGGGCATGTCACTTAAACTGTCTATACCTCAATTAACCCATCTACATAATGTATAAAATGGTAAGTTTAAGAATACTGCTGTGAGGAAATGTTTGTAAAATGCTTTGGAATCTTCTGATGAAAGGCATTACATATGCACATAGTTTTAATAAAGCCTCTATTCTAGCTTTTTTTTTTTTATGGTATAGATATACATCACAAGGGAGTGCAATTACGGCACTTACTCTCACAGCTATAATGTCCATAGCTTGTCTAGTGAACTTAAGCTTTAAGAATCAGTACAGAGCAGGGTTCGGCAACCTTTGGCACGCGGTCCGTCAGGGAAATCTGTGGGCCGGCTGGGATGATTTGTTTTCCTGCAGCGTCTGCGGGTTCAGTCGATCGCAGCTCCCATTGGCCGCGGTTCGCCATTCCAGGCCAATGGGGGCTGTGGGAAGTGGCGCGGGCCGAGGGATGTGCTGTCTGCTGCTTCCCGCAGCCCCCATTGGCCTAGAACGGTGAACCGCGGCCAGTGGGATCTGTGATCTGCAGAAGCTGCAGCTAAACAAACTGTCCTGGCCTGCCAGCGGATTTCCCTGACGGGCCACATGCCAAAGGTTGCTGATTCCTGGTATAGAGCCTTTACTGTACAATTAAATGTCTGAAATGTCACATTAACTTTTAAAAATGTGTATTTCTTTAGTGGGTAGGGTTTGTAGCTGCGTTTATTCTACAGCCTTGCTCCCTTTGTGCTAAACATTACCTAATTGATCTTCTCATCCTTTGCCTTGTTGCCTCATCCATGCACAGCGGAAAACCTTATATTCTGTAAATTGTGTGGAGGAAGGAGTAGGTTAGAGACTGTCCCTTGTCACTGATATTTGAGTGCTCCTTCATGTGCCATATATTAGTTTTATTTTCTTCCATGACACATAGCTATGAGGAAAGAACTCTCCAGAGTGTCTTAAAAGACAACTTCTATTAAAGATGAAAAGAGTTAAGCAAAATGCAGCCAGTAGATCTCACAGCTAGAAGGAAAAATAATATACACCAGTGTCTCAGTAGCTTTAATTGGAAAGGGAGAGAGGCATGAGCGTGCGGAGTCCAAGGCTTAGTTCCATTGCAAGGATTTTTGATAGAGGATTAGATAAACAACATAAGTTAGATGGGGAAAAGGAAAAGGAAAAGGCTGGGGTGGGAGAGGGAAGCGTGAGAGTATGTGTTTGTAGTAAAGCTGCTCAATGCTTGGAAAACCATCATAGATAGATGATCATAATACTTAACTTTTACGTAACGATTTTCTCCATAGATCTCAAAGTACTTTATAAAGAAGGGTAAGTATTGTTAGCCCCATTTTGTAGGTTGGTAAATTGAGGTTCAGAGAGGCTCAGGGGGTCACCAAAGGTCACCCAACAATGTGGTGGTAGAACTGAGAACAGAATTCAACTCTCCTAATGCCTGCCCCTCTGCTTTAACCAGTCGACTGTGCTGCCTTCCAAGCTACAAAAGGACAGAATTTTCAAAAGCTAAATTTTCCCTTTTGCAGTAGCAATTTTGTGGGCACAAATTAGACCTGGAAAAAGGAATGCTGGGCTAGGGTTTGGCTGAAACTTTAAGCCAGATGTTCTGTACTGGTTAGTTGGGTACAAGTTATGGAATATCCAGCATTTTTAAACATTTCAAAAGTAGTTTCTTATGAATATATACGCTGTTATGAATTTTCCTCAAGAAGAAGTGTTGGTGAAGTCTGATGGGGTTTTGCTATTTATCCAGGCCTACAGCCATACCATTTGTGGGCTGTGTTTTGGACTAGTTGGGATTTGGATGGGGGACCACTAAGCAGAATGCTGGTGCTGCAAGAAGTGATGTTGGGGACTCAGTATGTGGCACTGCTCCCCTCAGGTTTGTTGTTGAAGTCCAAGTATGGTATTAAGTGTACTGCACTGCTGGCTTTGGACTGAGATATAAATTACTAAGATTCTGACCACTTGTGCTCTTTAATGGACGGATGGCACTCATTGCAAGAGCTAAGGACAAGGAAAAGCTCACTCTCTTATCCAAATTCCAAACGCCGATAATTACATTTCACTTATCTAAATCCCTCATGCCTTTTCAGCTGGATCCATTCCTTTCATCTTCTGAAAACACTGATGTGACTGCTGCAGAATGTCTGTGGTGGTTCCATCCCATAAGTGGCTGCATTTCAGCATTGGGCATAAATGTGTGTGCAGGTGTAGCCCACTAAACTTTGTTTATAGTACACAAGCACTTCAGGGTGCTTTTTGGGTAGAAAAGATGCTCTATAAACGTAAGCCTCATAAAAATATCTAGTACTGCAAGTGCCCTGGTCCTTGTTATAATGCTGATTATTCTCTAGGACAGCTATTCCACTTCCTCTCCTTTTCTTGTTTTCTGACTCCCTATGTGGACATGCAGTCCCTGGGCCAAATAAGTATTATATGCCAAATTCTTAGGAAGAGAATATATCAGTACTAAAACACTTAATTGCTTGATCTAACGTATGGCACTGTGCCTGTTTAGATTACACAAAGGGTGGAGATGCACAGTGTGTGTACTATACAAGGGAACAGTCTGAAATTTGTTCTTTCTCCATATGATAACTTAAAAGGTTAGGCCCAGTGGTGTTGTTTTTCACTTGCCTTTTTAAATGGACAGCCTTCTATAAGCTGGCTCTTTTGGGAGATATCACACCTCAGTACAGCTGACCTGTTTTTTTCTAACTTGGCCTTTTTTGTGCACCTTAAGTTATCTATTGGCACTTGATCTGGGTGCCTGAATAAACATGGGATGTGTAAATCCATTCTTTATATCCCGTTCTCTTTCACATATGATTCTCAAGGGGATTGCTGCAGCAGACTTTATGGAAACAATAATTATTTCATCAGGACTTCATGTATATCTTGATTGTACTTTGAAGACATTCTCGAGAGCTGTTTTTATAATTTCTGCAGTGGATCATAGTGTGAAAACAAGGAAATAAACATTATCTTTCATATCAATCAGCAATATGATTAAATAACTACAAGAGCTGATTGCTGCTTGGCTATCGAAAGTAATGCCAAGTGTGGTACCACAGTGGACGTACCCAACAGATTGAGTGTCTTTGCTATACAGTAAAACCGTATATTTATGACACATTTAAGTTTTAAATTTACAGTTGCAACTATTGTGCTCCTGAGCAATTGGTTTGTCTCAAATCCTGCTTCAGAATTTAGATATGCATTTTCAGAGTTGACTGGGATTTTAGCGTCATAACTCCCATGATGGGATTTGTGCAACTAACTCAGGCTGCACTGCTACTGAAAACTTAAGGGTTCATTATCACTGCTTAGAAAGTCCAGTGGGTATAGAGATTGTTCATTGGCATTTATGATTCCCTGGAGTTTGCTGCTTTTATGTTATGAAGAAATGCAACTGGTCATTGTGCTGATCTCTGTACAGAGAACACAATCTATTGTTTAGAGCTAGGAGATCTGCATGCCAATTCCTGGCTCTGCTACTGACTATCTATATAACTTTGTGCAAGTTTGTGCCATATTCCAGAGATAATCCTGGGACAGGGCAGTTATGTGCCACCCCCTTTGACACAATCTGTCTCATAACCTCTCTCTGCTTCAGTTTCTCCATTTGTACAAGTATAATAATTATTGCTTAATAGGTGTGTTGCCAGACCTAATGTTTGTAAAGTACTTTGAGATCCTTGGATGAAAGGTATGATACAAGTGTAAATTATGTGACAGGGTTGGGCCAGATGGCTACAGGAGAGTGATAGAAGGCAGATATATTAGCTCCACGTTAAGTAGGTCCCTTTTCCCTGGGTAAGGTAACAGGGAAGGTTCCAGAACAATCAGGAACTTTCTGGAAACAATTAAGGCAGACAGGCTGATTAGAACACCTGCAGCCAATCAAGAAGCTGCTAGAATTAAGACAGGCAGGCTAATCGGGGCACCTGGGTTTAAAAAGGAGCTCACTTCAGTTTGTGGTGTGCGTGCAAGGAGCTGGGAGCAAGAGGCGCAAGAAGCGGAGAGTGAGAAGGTGTACTACTGGAGGACTCAGAAGTACAAGCATTATCAGACATCAGGAGGAAGGTCCTGTGGTGAGAATAAAGAAGGTGTTTGGGAGGAGGCCATGGGGAAGTAGCCCAGGGAGTTGTAGCTGTCACGCAGCTGTTACAGGAGCCACTGTAGACAGCTGCAATCTACAGGGCCCTGGGCTGGAACCCAGAGTAGAGGGTGGGCCCGGGTTCCCCCCATCCCTCCATCCCCCCAACTCCCTACTTGATACTGGAGGAGTTGACCTGGACTGTGGGTTCCACCAGAGGGGAAGGTCTCTGGCCTGTTCCCCGATCCATTAGGTGGATCAGCAGAGACTGCGGGGATCGTTCTTCTTCCTTTCCCCATGCTGGCTAGTGATGAGGCTAACTGAGTGAACTGCAGATTTGAACCACGAAAGTGGCCAAACTGAGGGCTGCCATGAACCTCTGAGGCGAGCAAATCCGCCAATAAGCGCAGGACCCACCAAGGCAGAGGAGGAACTTTGTCACAACTATTAACAATAAAATGATTAATACTAGCCTCATACTCATGAAATAATGAATTTAGAGTGACAGGCTTTTGTATAATGGGCCCAATCCAGTGAATGATCCATCTTCAGAACTGGAATGTTGGCATATTTATAAGGTTGGGCCCAAAGGTGTCAGAACTATAACTTATTGCATCTTTACTTATTTTAATCTTAATAGGGGTACAGACATTAAATTGAGCATCTCTTGGCACTGTTGCAGAATGTGTCTCTGTGTGCTCTCCACTGATGGTCTCTGGGTCAGATCCCACACTCCTTATTCAGGAAATCTGGCCCGTGAAGTTGGGAGATTTACTCGTATAAAAGTGTTCAGATCTGCAGCCCGTGGATACACTGGAAAACTGGTGAGCAGAATGGGTAAAATCCTAGTGCCACTGAAGTCAGTGGCAAAACTCCCAGTGACTTCAGTGGAACCAGGATTTCACTCCCTAGGCATGTGGAACATGCACATGAATGTATCTCTCGTGTTAAGTTCACCGGTTGATTTTTAGAACATATGGGTTTTGCTCCAGAGCCTAAGTTTTATTTTGGTTCCTTGATATCCTGCTTGGTGCCATCATTAAGGATTAGCAGAAACCTTGATTCTAATCCCATTCTTACTCACAAAGAACAGAGTTACAATTTTAATTGTACGTTTTAAATGTTTTCCTTCTTCATCTTTTGTGTTTTGAAATTCTGCATTTCAAAAGCAGGATCATTGTTTGGCACGTTAAAGCATGTCTCTTTAACGGATTTTCCTTTTAATGAGGAAGAATGGAATTAAGGGGGGGGAAAAATCTGTCTTGAAGGGATTCTCTTTTATCTAATAGTTTTCAATGCAGCCAATGGTAGAGAGACTTGCACTCATCTGATTTGCAGTCTATTGGAATGTCATTTTTCTGTATCGGGTAACTTGTTAGCACACAAAACATCACTTTCATAAATGTTATCACCAGCAAAGGCCATCTGGTCCTGCTAGTGACAGGGGGATGATTTTAGGTTTTTATGATGTCAGTGAGATTTCAGCAGTCTTGGACTCATCTGCCAAGCTGTTAGGGAAAAAAAGTTAAGACTATAATTGGAACTCTGTTGGGGGAGAAATTAAATGAATATCTTGCCAACCATATTTCTGCCCATATTTCCTTCGATTAGTCTCCTGATGGTGTGTCCTTATGAAATCTGATTAGAATGAAATGACTTGATTTGTTAAACAGGCAGTGATGACAATGAACATCTGTTTTACTGCTCTAAATTGCATTGAGCTCAGAGTAACATTGTCCTTTCTTGATATTACTTTATACAGAGCAGCACAGAAGCTTAACCTGTCCTCGAAGAGAAAGAAGTACCATCCGCCCCTGCCACGCTCTCACGACTTCTCTGTCTATGCCACCAACTTTAGTGGCATACTGCAGTTATGCTCTCCCCCAGCACCGCCATGCCTTTTGAGAGCAGTGTCAAAAATCAAGGACAACCCTGGCATTGGAAAGGTAATTCGAGATCTCAGTCTCTTTACAATTTCCTACCTAATTTTAAGGAGCCATACATTTTAAAGCATAGAGGCAGGGATTAGGTGGCTCAGGGGAGTGCTGGGATACAGAGTCTTGCACATCTGTTTAGATGTGACTGTGAGTAGACTCTTGGGTGGCCTATAAAAATGAGTTGGTGGTCTCTGTCCAGATTCCAGTGGACAAGTGTCAACTTCATAAAAGTGAAACGAAAGGAATAAGTGAGAGGAGAAACAGGCCTTCCGCCTCCAGCCATGGAAATCTGGCATCTTTTAAAAGTGCTAAATTGTCAATTTTGCACTAATTTTACTTAAATAAAATCAGGTAAAACGTAAGACAATTATTTAGAGTTTTATGTATATTTCTGACATGTTAAAAGCACAAGCTACAGTGTCTGAATACTTATTTACATAGGTTACAAGAGATTAATATTTCAAGGTGGACCTAAAGTACCTAACGTGCAGAGGAGAGTTAAAAATGCACCTCAAGTAACTATACAACTCAACATTAACATAAATAAATTGTCTGCCTAAGTACTTTTAAATGACACTCTGTTGTATTGTATTCTGTTAAATCAGTGAGTTGAAGGAGATAAAGGTTTTTGCCAGTGTATTTTTGCTAAATGGAAGTGAAATGTCTGTAGCTTTACCATTCTATGAGACACGTTTTTTAAGAGGACATTTACAAATGAGAATGTGATTTCTGCCCCGATTTTTTTTCATATATTTGATAAGAAGCAGGCAGATGAATTTTTGAATGAAATAAATTAGCAAGTAGTTTAGTACCTCTTACCTGGGAGTCAGTGATGAGGGAAGGGAGAATTTAAGAGACTGTTTCTACATTTGCAGCATATGCCATTTACCCTGTCTGCCTCTTCTCCTGCAGACTTAGGGCTAAGTTGTGGCATTAAGCCACATCCTTGTGTTAGGGATAGCGCAGAGTTATGTTGCCTTTGGGGGAGCTCTGCAAGATATTGTGTTTTATAAAAATACGGTGTCCGTAGAGCTCGCAGATGCTTGCAGGAGCCGTTTCTGTGCACCTTAAAGGGCTTCAGACTGTGCACCCTTCCATAGGTGGCCACCTCTGACAATGGCCCTGCCTTCTTCCCATCCCTTTTGGTGGAGCTGGTAGTATTAACTAGGACCACTCATTTTGCTGAGGGGAGTTCTGTTTTGTCCAGTATCCTCAAATAGATAATCCAAATATAACTCATGATCACATACAGGATTCCAGATCAGTAAAATGTCAGGGGAATCCTGCAAATAAGATAATCTTGTACAGATCACTTTTCTGTCCATAAGCAGAATGGAGCAGAGCAGGGGGCAACTAAACAAAGAGAAAAACCCTGATAGAAAACAGCAGATCCTGCTAGAAAGCTGGACCATTCTGCACAGAACTAGACTGAGCTCTAATATTTAGGATCTTGGGCTTCTTCTAACAAGGGAAGTATGTAACACACTGACGAAGTGTGTCATATTCCCCTGTAGTCACTGGTACTGTAGACTGTAAAAGATAACATTCTGCTCTAGCCACCTACTCATGGAGTTGCACCTTTAGCTGAATGGAAGGGTACCGTGGTGTGGCGTTGAAGGCCTGGGTTTAGCAACCTTGGTCATGCAGAAGGCAATTATACCAGTCTCTCTGGCCCTTGATTTTTAATATGGCTGTATCCCTTTAAGCCAGTGGTCTCCAACCTTTTTACGCGCAAGATCACTTTTTTAATTTAAGTGCAACCCAGGATCTATGCCTCCCCTTCCATGAGGCCCTGCCCCACTCACACCATCCCCCCTCCATTGCTTGCTCTCCCCCACTCTCACTCACTTGCAGGGGGTTGGGCTGCGGGACGGGGTGGGTAGGGCCGAGGGGTT
The DNA here is from genome assembly GCF_965140295.1 of Lepidochelys olivacea. Lineage (NCBI taxonomy): Eukaryota > Metazoa > Chordata > Testudines > Cheloniidae > Lepidochelys > Lepidochelys olivacea. The sequence goes on from NC_140416.1 coordinate 110,215,034, forward strand.
CGGAGTGTGGGAGGGGGCTTTGGGCTCAGCCTGGGGCAGGGGTTGGGGTGCAGGAGGGGGTGAGGGGTGCAAGCTCTGGGAGGGAGTTTGGGTGCAGGATGGGGCAGAGTTTTCGGGGGGCAGGAGGGGGTCTGGGCTCTGGGAGGGAGTTTGGGTGCAGGAGGGGGCTCCAGGCTGGGGCAGAGTGTTGGGGTACAGGGTGCTGGTCCTGGGAGGGGGCTCAGAGATGGGGCAGGAAGTTTGGGGTACAGGAGGGGGTTGGGGTGCAAGAGGGGATATGGGGTGCTGGCTCCAGGAGGGCGTTGGGGTGAGGGAGGGGTGTAGACTCCTGCTGGGTGGCACTTATCTCGGGCAGCTCCTCGTCAGCGCTCCCTGCCTGCCATGGCCCCATGCTGTTCCCGGAAGCAGCCAGCATGCCCCTGTGGCCCCTGGGAGAGCACGTGGCTCTGCGTGCTGCCCCTCTCTGCAGGCACCACCCCCGCAGCTCCCATTGGCTGTGGTTCCCCATTCCTGGCCAATGGGAACTGCAGCAGTGCTGCTTGCAGGCAGGAGCAACGCGCAAAGACCCTAGCCTCCCCTCACCACCACAGGGGCCTCAGAGGGGTGCTGGCCAGGGCAGGCAGGGAGCCTGCCTTAGCCCCGCTGCGCGCTGGACTTTTAGCTTCCGGAGATTGCGATGGACTCTCAGAGGCTCCAGGATCAACCAGTCGATTGTGATCGACCAGTTGGTGACCACTGCTTTAAGCGTTGCTGTAAAGCAGTCCTTCACTGGGAAAACTACTTTCTAAAAAACATCTTCAAAACAAAAATACCGTAGCTGCTTGTAAAAATCATGATTCTGCATAAAGGATTCCTCATTTAACTTAATGATAATAGTCATTGGGCAGAGGAAAAGAATCAGCCCATGTATGTGCTATAACACTTGACGTTTATATCTCCACCCTTCCGTATCAAAATGATAATGAGCAAGTAGTCTTTGGTGGCATTTATCCCATTGCGCTGTAATACTCTTCCTTTATATTTTCCCCTTTCACCTGCTAGCTCTTTGTGGGCAGATACAGCCTCAGGCTGATAGAGTTTTCTGGTGATGGTGACAGCAATGGGAATAAATAACCATTTGCTTCTCCCTCATTTTACTTTAAATATCAATGCAGTTAACAAACAACGAAAGTTGGCAGATGCCTCTAACTTCATTGGTAACTGAAGAATCCTGTCTCCTCTTGCCATCATTGTACTTAATACTCTTCCTGCTCAACACTGATTTCTGCTTTTTCTTGCGGTCTGGAGAATAATACCAGATGGCTCACTCACACAGGGGATATGCTTTGCAGAAGCTGGACTCTGGCATGTATTTTTCTTACTGGAACATCCAACATCTGTCTTTGTGGCAGGCTCCCTACTTTCTTTGATGGTTCCAGAGTCAGCTGTGTGCCTGGCCTCATTGCTGGCTGTGGTTCTGTGTATGTGGCTACCTTGGGTTAGGCATCTGCTAGAGCAGCACTTTCCTTCCTCACTCCTAATTTGGTGCTATTTTGTTTCATATGCTTAGTCTTGACTGAGTTGCCTTTAACTCCTTTAACTTCAGTGGTTGTTGAGGGTGCTGAGTACCTTCCAGGAGGTGCTCCATACATTGCAAGATCCCACCCACGGTGGATAAGATGCATCTGTAAGTTGAAAACCAAATGTTTGCATTTGAGCCTGGATAATTTAAACACAAGCCAGACATGTACAGAAAAGGCCAACTCTCTGCCCTGGGGAGTGTCATATAACAGACCAATGTGAATTTTCACTGGGGAAAGTAATGTACAAAACCTGTGTTTCCCTTACAAACAAAAAAAAGCACTATTAGAAGCCCTATAATACTATGATCAGAATGTTAGCAACGTAATATTAAATTGTAATATCTGTATTGTGGTCTTTGATGGAAAGCTAATAGGAGTTCTATGTGGAAGGGGCTTTCAAGATTGGACCCTTTATTTACAAGATTCAATTAAAACAGCATGGCTAAAACTTTTGATTTTATATCGATTCACAAAAATTAGAGATGGAAAACAGACCTACGAGCTCATCTAGTTCCCTGACTGCCCGCAGGTTCCAGTGCAATATTCTGCCATACAGCACGTTTTCCAATGCTTTGATATTAAGTCGTGTAATGGTATAGACAAATCATATTCAGCACTGACCTCAGTGGGAGTTCTGTGTTCAGAATGTGCAGTAGGAATCTGCATATGTGGGTCAAAGGGGAGAGGCAAATGTTGCTGTGAATATAGAACGCTAATTCAACTAGCATAAAAATTACAGCTACTTGTAGGGCAGAACATGGCTGCCATTTGGCACTTCTGATATTACCCAGTGATTTTTAGGAGGCAAAGTGATTCTTAGCTTCTCCAGTTGAAACCACAGGAGGACGTTTTAAGGTAGGGAAAATGGGGCAGATCATCCATGGCTAAACCAGGGACGAATTTGACCCATTGTAATGACCTAATTTGTCCAGGTCAAACCATCCCTGCCCTTCAGTGACCTCAAGTAGCCAGGGCTTTGGTTTTATGTCTCATCCAAAACACATCAACATAGGTTCCTCTAGCACCATTCCAGAATATTTTTAATTCTGATTTGCCCATATCAGTTGTGCAGCACCTGTGTTTTTCTTTATAGGTATGTCATCCCACTGTGGACCATGCCTGACCTTGCTATAGCTAATGAGTTCAGGAGTGACCACAGTTCAAGGTGGTGGTACTGTGATGCCCTGTTAGCAGTCACCACGAGAGCTGCAGTGTAAGAAATAGTGTTGACTATAATTTATGAAGAAACACTTTAATAATTACAAAACATATCTGCTTCTTTGCTGCAGACACTCAGAAGAATCAGCTGGTTTGGTCTTATGAACAGCATGGAATCTAAACATATGTTCTTTAGTGAATCAAGCACATAATAATTAAATGACAGTCATTCATTGTATTTTTTGCTTAGTATTCTTTTTCTTGTGAGATACTTCTGATAAAGGACAGAAAGAACTAAAGAAACATATTACAAGTTGCAAAAATTTCTGCCCCCCAAGTGTATGTATCTCTAAATGATCTTGTCAGATGAAATTTAGCTCTGTGACTGAGCTAGGAGAAAGGTTAGCTTTTTAGACTTCAGAACTGTAGAGGGTTGCAGGAGTCCTGGAAAGGTAGTTGTGGTTCATAGTATTATCAACATATTTACCACTGTTACAGCAAAATGTACTGTATCCCAATATGGCTAAATATTTTTTAAAATAGATAATTTAATTTCAACATCTGGACTCTAAAACCCTTGTTTGATTGTGTATTTCCAAAACTGACCCATATTTTATGTCATGCCTAGTATGGAAAATCCCTGGTGGCTGAGGCCTCAATTCAGCAAAGTGCTTAAGCATGTACTTATCTTTAAGTAGGTGCTTAAGTCCCATTCATTGGCTTCACGGTTAAGCTTGTGTTTATGTGTAACCCTGAATAGGGGTGCTTCCTGAATTGGGGCTTCAGTCAGTGGGACTTAAGCAGCAACTTAAATTAAGCACATGCTTAAGTGATTTGCTTAATGAAAGCTTGAATGTCTGCCTTAGGTTTTTCTCTAGTGACTGTCCTTATATTGTAGAATCTAACTGCTTGGTCCTATCATTCATGGCCCAGCTGGGTCCTTTTGCTGGCTGGCTTGATGGAGTTTCAGGAGAGGGGGAGAGGTTCCCCAAACCCTGGGAGCTCAGCAAAAACCATTGATCTTATGTGAGCATGTGTGTGTGGAGAATTAGGGGAGAAGCCCAGAGTGCTGAGTAAGCTGTGTTAGCTCAGTTTAGGTGCAGAATGAGAGGCTGCTGTTGAGAATTTGGTCTAAAGGTTGAAATTTGCTTTCAGCCCAACTGTATTGCTCCTCGTCACATGAGTGGGAGTTCTGCTATGGGCTGATGGCAACATGTGGGCTATATGTGGATTGAATATAGTACTTCTTGTAAATATATTTATTAAAGCAAATTTCAAATACTTTAAAAAGCATTTTAATTTCTATTTTGTCGTCTTCATTGTTTCCAGTGTTCTCTAAAGGGAAACCAGCCCAGATACACAGACATGTGCTAGCTCTGGTCAACCTAGCCCCCTATTAATAGCCATGTGGACGTTGTGGCACGGGCAGTGACGTGGGCCAGCTGCCTGAGTACAAGCCCAAAAACCCACTGGCAGCGAGCCTGTGCTGCTGTCCATGCCGCAACATCCACCCTGCTATTTTTAAAGCGCTTATGTCGAGCAGAGAGTGCGTGTGTCTGTCTGCCCAGTCTGGGGGGCATGCCCCCAGCTGCAGCATAGACATTGCCTTCGGAGTATCTTTTGTTCCATTCCAAAAACCACCTATTTTCCCTGTTCATCGGAGTTTCATCTGGAGCATGTAAATCTGCCCCAGAATGCAAATCCCTGATTTTACATCTAAGCCTTTGTTTAGAGATAGATGGCCCAATTTGTTTCTGTACCTATAGTGTAAAATTTTATACAATGCCATAGGTGCTAACAAGTGGCTTGAATTTTTAATAATGTCAGGTGGAGGAAAAGTTTAAACTTTCTTAAGTTATAATGGAAAGGTTTCCTTGGGACCTGTGTTTAGTATAATAAGCAATACCTACCCCCCCAGGCACAAAAAATCCCATTACAAATGGCATACTGTATTCTGAACAGAACTTCACTCACTACTGAAAAATGTTATGTCGCAAATTATATCTCTTACCCATGAATCTGCCGAAAACACCAGAGTCCAAATCATTTAGTTGAATCCTGCTTAAAAGGCAATGATCCTATGCAGTATGATTCTTTTAACGGAATCATTTTTCTGGTCTCACTGGGTGTTGTTAAATTTAATGTCAGAATAGTGGGAAAGATGTCTGAAAGCCATTTAATATTGTCACTGGAAAGAAGTTAGATTATGCTCAATTTCTGACATTAATGTGCTACTTAAGATAATTTATCATATTGTGGTATTAAAAAGACATCCTTTTTACAGTGGCTGCTGCATAGCATTCTAATTTGCTATTTTTCTTTAGTGTGGTAGGAAGCCTTTTTCATGCAAAATGTTTTTTCCAGGGTTCTGTTCAACACACTCTTTATAATACTGCATCACTTACAAGAGCAACTTTAAGTGCTTGTCTCTTCCAAAGATCTTGTCAATTTTTTTATGTTAGAATGTCAGAATCCTTCTACATGAGAAAATTGATATGGAGCATTAAGAGGGAGAATTTGAGTTCCCAAACTGGTGTCTTGGAAAGGCATATTCATATTTTCCTTCATTTTTTATTTGCTTTAGACATTTACTTTCATTTATATTTTTTTCCCAGCCTATAGTCAAGGTACCTCTAACATGATTTACTGATGATGTAGACTTTTCTTAAGTGTACTGTCTACAGCACTCACTTGTTCTTACAATAGTTTGATGATGAATAACAAATAGGTACTTAATTTTGCCATCTTTATTGCTGCTTGTTCCTAATGACTAAAGTATTATTTCCAATATACATCATATGTCTTACTAAAAGGTCTTCAGTCTATGTATGCAATTTTGTAGAACCCATGACATACAGATTCCTGCTGAAGGAACATATTAAACACAATGCAGAAAATTATATAAAAATACACTTCTTTCTTTTTTCCCATGTTTAAAAAGGAGTAGTTTTGTGTGGTATCATCTGGGAATATAGAATCAATTCTTGCTTAATAGAGGCCATTTTCTAAAGAGTACAATATAGAAGTGCTTTTTTAGGTTCTCCCAAGGGAGCTAAATAGTTTATGCTAGCATAGCAGTTTTGCATATAAATTTGCTATATAATGGTAGTGGCAGAATGTGAAAGGCTTGTAAGAACTATCCACAGTAAACCAATTTTGTAAGGGTTGTATATCTGTCAGTTACAATTAAATCCATGAAAAATATTGGCTCTGAACTAAGACTTTTGTAATTTGATTTACACAGTAGTTGAGAAATAAGCAATTTCATTGGAAAATGGCCAGTAATGAAAATGAATTCTGTGTAATTTCTTGGTGAGAAATCTTAATTCAGAATGGTGTATATATAAATAACTTTATTCTATTAATTTGCTATAACTCACCATTCTGAAAACATTGAACAAAATTAACTTCCCTGTCTGGGCAGTGCCTGTTATGAATGCAAGTTCCCAGGGAATTTATATTGACTGTTCAAATATGCTATAATGATGTTTATTGCTAAAGACCAAATTGCTTGTTCATTTTAAGGATTATGATACTGTGATCATGCTGCGCATCACCAAAATGTCTAGAATAGATTCCAGTATAATGCCAATATAATTCCTGAAATATAGACTAATAAAATGTTCAAAGCTCATTTTAATAGCAAGGTCTGGACCTGCAAACTCATACACCAAAATATTATAATTCTTCTTTAGCATATACTTTCTTGTTTTTCCTTCTTGTTCTTTTAATTTTAACCTCAACATCTCTGTAGGCTCCAGTCCAATAAAGCACTGAAGCACATGCATAACTTTAAACATGTGAATATGGTAGATCTATTGACTTCAAAGGGATTATGCGCATGTGTAAAGTTATGCATGTGTTTAAATATTTTGCTGAATCAGAGTCTTAATTCCCTTAGTATTCACATTACTAATGAGCAAACTGGTTATTCAGAGAATTAACGTTGTCTTTCCTTGTACATCTCCCTAAGGTTAAACACGTAAAATATTTGGTACATCTTATTGGTCATCTAGAAAAATAATGGCGTCATTCTCTCCTGACTTGTATATTTTGTAGTCATTGCCTAAGGACACACTTGAAGTCTGTGGCAGACTTGGAAATGGAGTCCAGCATTCCTAGTTCTGTGTCTTAGCCACAAGGCCATCTTTCCTACCTCTTTGATTTCAATCAGCCTTCCTATCTTGCTTGATCATATGGCACAATTCAGTGGAGTCATGGATATCTTCCTCCTCTGCGCTTTCCTATCTGTCCAAAGATCCATTTTCATGACTGGCAGTCGGTAATTCTCTTCTATTAGATCTATCTGTTATAATGCTCCTTAGGAGAGTGTGTTATTGGCTTTGTCATCTCTTCCCCAAATGGCACCTTTCTTCCTGAATTCACCTTTGGAAATCACTTCTATTGGGATGAAAATTCCTGCACTGATGCATCTTCATCCTTGATTTCTACCAGCTTCATATCTCATCAGCTTGTGGCTTTGAACTATCTTCCTTCAACTTAGAACATCCAAAATATATACCCTACTGATTGCTAAGATGAGCAGCCTGAGACAAAACTCCATCTCCATCTTGACCCAGGGCACCAATCGCATATTCACTCGTACTTTCGGAAACCCTAGAGATTTGACTTGACTTTTTCTTTTTTCATGCCTGTTAACCTGTAGAAATATTTCCCATGTTCAACACCGTCTTGACCACTCTTACCCACCATTCTTTTGTCTCAGTTGCTATAATTCCTTTCTTTGTATCCTGCCTAATCTCCAGCTCCAGTCTGTTTTAAACACAAAGGAAAGCCTTGAAGTCAAAACAGTGCCTTAGAGTTCTTTCTTGGATCTCTGTGCATTCTGGAATCAAGGATAGACTCTCCCTGATAGGCTTCAGGACACTTCATTGAATTGTCCCACTGTTCAACCTCATTGCTTCTATTTTCCAGCCTACTCTTTGGGTTTACTGAATGTGGGGCTTCTTTCTGTTCCTCTTCCCTGTCTCTCCTCAAGCAGGTGGCAGACTCCTTTTCCTTTACACCTGAAACAACCAACCTGACTTTCTCTGGAAACTGCTTCAAGACTCTGTTTTGCAATTTGGTCTAAGACTCAATACTCTCCTACCTGCCATAAAACAAACACGTCACACTCCCAAAGCCTCACTAATTCCTCATGTGTAACTCTACATAATGTGATCTTGGTATCCTGTTTCACACTGCGGGCTCAGTCATGCCATTGAGGCACTGACCTGCACTGAGAGTTATGCGTAGCTACACAAAGTTCCCCTAGGCACTCCTCAGCACAGAGTGGTAACAGAGGAGTAGATGGGATCCTACCTGGCCCTGTATCTGTGGATCTGATTAACATGTGGATATGACCTACTCTTTAGAAATTGGCCCATAATGCAAAATTCAGATCCAGTTCCAGACTTCCCCCCAAAACCCAGGGATGTTTTGGTTCAGAACTGTAAAATATGAGTCCGGTTCTGATCCACCCAAAGTTCAAGAATGTTCAAATCTAGAATTTTGGTTCAGGCCTATCTCTCCCAAAAGCATGAACAACATTTGGGTGTACTGTCTATAACCATTCAAATGTTCTGTAATATGTTTTCATATGAAAGGCTGTATATCGGGCTTTATGGGAGCTAGCATTGTCATCAACACAGGTGGGTTGTTTCTCTCTGACTCTGTGGAGCCTGAATTTTGAGCAGCCATCAGCCTATGTCTGCTTACAAGTCTCCCTTAAATCTGTTCTGCACATGCATAAAATAGCCTTTTAAACATTTTTTTTGCACTCTTCAGCATCCTTCCACTTCATTTGCCATTAGATGGTAGAAGTGAGTGAATTTCAGCTTGCAGATGTTTGCTTTGATAACCTTTCTTTTCCCTGACTCCTACTGTAGGCTGACAAATAGATAAATGTTAAAGGAAAAAAACAAATTCCTGATTACTGTGAATCTTTCTCCCATCCTAACCACTGACATTTACAGTCCCACCCATTGTTGTACATGGGGCAGGCACACCCTGACCTCATGCCACCCATTTCCAGGGCTTTCCAAATTATTTATTTATTTATTTGTTAAATTCTTCATCTCCTGTGGCATATTCAGGATATGTTTATCATCTTCTTTTCCCAAACACTTTTGATTTTAATAGGATTTCCTTCAGCAATTCTGCTGACCTCCTGATTCCTGCAGAAACATGAATTTGGAAAGTTCAGCAGTTTACTATTAACCCATGGTGTTCAAAACCCACGAGATCACAGAGCCAGTTAATTAACAAGATACTAGATTTGCATGATACAGAAGGCTTCATGATTAAAGAAAAATATGAGTTATACGGATGTGTAGTGGTGTTTTATGTGTGTATTTTATTTTAGTTTTGTTTGTAGAAATCAAATGGAGGTACAACCTGTCCCCTCCCCCCATTCTTATTCCTCCTCCTAATCTTTGCAACTGGCCACATAGCCAATACTGACACCATCTCTCTCTAGATGTATATTTATATCCAACTTACAACGTTTTTTCCTACTCAGTGACTTATAGTGACACTGAAGAGAACAGTTAAATGTGATATGCCTTACTTTCTATAAAGAGAAAGAAAGGACAAGAGAAAGAAAGGAATCCACTAGAAACATTCAAACCTCAGCAGCATTACCATATGAGTGAAAATGTCAACCATATGCTTCATTTAAAGGAATATAAAGTTGGCAAAATCACAGATTGTTCTATGTGTTCCTATAGGGTTGGCTCTGAAATTCTGCAGCAATCTTTGTCTGCTGTTTGTGTGGTCATTGTGAGTACTGCGAGGGAGTGGGGTGTAAAATAGTTTTTTATGGGAATAAATTAGCATCCCTCCATTATTTTTATTGTCCTCATCTTTGCCAAGGGCTTGACTCTCTCTTCTTGTTTAATCCACTTTCTGAGGCCTGAAATGAGTATTCTGGAGCCAATATATCTTGTCTTTCTTGTCTTGTGTTTGTCTCTTCTGCTTTTTTCTCTGTCTGCTGTTATCTCTCCTTTTGTCTCCCCTTTTCTTTTTCAGGCCAACTTTCTTCCCTTCCTACTTGTTCCCTCTATCCCACTTCTAGACTCACTGACTCTCTCATATTTTTACTACTCCATCCAGTGTAGTAGTTAATATCCTTTAATAGCCATTGGTAGTTAATATCCTTAACTACCCCATTATAGCCTCTATGGTGTACATCTGGGGTGTAATTCCAGAGCCTGAAATGGACGCTGGTGCACTTGACTCTAGTTAGTTTTAAATTAACCTACCTACTTTTAAATTAACCCAGTTGTTATTTGTTTGGTATGCAAGTCACTGCTGCACCAAGGTTGCGTTAAATCACTGCTCTTGTGAAAATATTTAATTTTGTAAGTGAATAAATGCATTTGACTGTATTGCAGGTATAATTGCTCCAATTCTACATTTGCTCAGCCATCAGTGTACATAACCAGGATTGGACTAAGGGATTAATGAATTATGAAATATGTATCTTGTGCTGAAAGATGCATTTGCTTTACTTTTCTGGGTGGTGATGGCCTCAGGTACTGAAACGTGGGTTTCTCCTTCACTCCAATTGAGTGGGCAGGCTATATCCTCATGATGTCTTGTTTAGCTCTGAGGCAATGAACTTGGGTTGTTGGGGTATCAACCACTCTCCTAGTTATGGGTCAAAATGTTTTTTGTGACCTCCAAGCTCCTTCTTCCTGTGTTATTTTCTTTAATCCTCTCCACCCCATGTCCTCACATCTAGATGACTCTCTTTCCACTGGGAGTGGCTCTCTCCAGAGCACAGCATGCTGTTCCCAGGAGAGTCAGATGGGGTCACACATGAGAGATTCAATGGACTTAATTCTTACAGCAAGGAGTATGCTGCCTTTCTAGTGCTCCTAGATCTTGCCTGTCATAAACTCATATTCCTACATAATAAAGAATTGTACTTTTGGTAGACCAGTAATTGTGAACCTCACAGGTCTCTAGGTGGGTTGACATAAACCTGCTCCTGACCTTCAGTCCCTTGAATCTGGGCCTCAGATGTAATGTGAAACCATGTAACATTGTGCTGATTCTCATTGTGCTTCCTGTTATTCTACATGCCCTTATCACTGCAGTATCTGAGCTCCAGGAAGATGGGCACAAAGAATACTGGAGCGGCATCTCAGGAGGAACAGTCTGTGAAGAAGTTGAATGTGGGGTTGCCAGAGGACTCCTATGCTAGGCAGTCAGGATAGCATTATTTTCCTTTGTTTCTAATATCATATTCCTCTTCCTTCTTAAGCTGCATCTGTATCATAGCACAACCCTTGCAGCTGAGAATATGGACCTTGTCAAACAAGGCGGGTTCTAAACTAGAGGACATGGAGAAAGATACATGAAGCAACAAAGTGTTCTGTCATGCTCCCAGAAACACATGCCTGAATCCAAGATTAGCCACGAACCCCTTCCTCCAATGTGGCTGGTCCGTTACTATTACAGTCCTTGCTTATGCTGGCAAGTGTTTACATAAGCAATTTTCCTCTATTCCCCAGTGAAGTTAATGGGCCCACCCATATAAGTAAGAGTTACACAGTCTAGCCCTACATTTTCAGGTGTATGGCCTTTCAACAGTGATGGGTAAGGCATAACTGGAGTAAGGCACAGCTGAAGTAGACAATCACATTAGCTATCATTTAGATTCAGATGTACCTGGGAATGGGAAAATGTGGTTAATCTGAAGTCAGTAGTTTTCTGCACATACACAAAACCAGTTGTTACAGACAAAACACTAAAAAAGAAGGCACCTTCCTCCTCCGTTTCTCTTGAAAGCTTACTTTCACTTTAAAAATGAACATGACCCCGGAGGCCAGATAGATGTAGAATCTGATCCATTATGGTGAGAGATTTCAGTATCCTCTGGCTCCAGAGAGATGGACTTGAAAGGCTGACTTGATGCATGTTGCTTTTTCTGAGGGTGAAACCCTGTTTGCTTAGGGACTAGCATGCTGCTACTGGAGGTAACTTGCTGCTGAGGTCATGAGCAAACCAATTTTCCTTTTATACCAGTGCCTCCTGCAATAATAATAAGTGTAAGAGAGAAAGGAAAGTACAGTTTATAGATGCATTTTGAAAACAGCATACATTTTAAAGTTCATTTTAATCAAGTAATTTTGAAGTGTGGTGGTTTTGGTTTTGTTTTTTTTCATCAAGAAGGTTATTTACTGAACATCCTGGTGATATGTCAAGGTTGAGGGAAGCACTCTAGCACACAAAGCTAGCTTCATGCAGCTTTTATGGGGAATTAGCCTTGAAGCTGTCACCTGTAATGCACTTTCCCTTTTGAAGCAGCTGTTTCATTTATTTTAAGGTTCGCTTATTTTCTAGGACTGTCTTTTCATATTCAGATCAGTACCAAAGAGAGAAGAAAGCAAAGCGTTGAGATCAGGAGCCAACTTACCAGGGCTAACCTGTTCGGAGGATGCAATATTCCCCTCCATGAAGCCTTGTGTAAGGTTTACTTGAAGGGCCTATAAATAGGGTGTTGGGGGTTTTTTGGTTTTTGTTTTAACCTCTTCGTTCCTTTGGAGAAATAGAGGAAAGTTTTCAGGGCTAACTTTTGAAAAATAACTCCTGTGATGCCAAAAATGGGTATTAACACCCCCTGTTTGAATATACGGGGGTGCCACATGCGGTTTAGCGTTCTGAACTGAGTGTGCTATGCAAAATAGAACTGCAGGGCATCTAAACACAACCTCCAAAATACCTTAGCCAACAGTTAATAAGGACGCAGGCCCCAATTCAGCAGGGTACTTTGGGATGAGTCCAACCAAGTCTGTCATTAATCCCATGGGCTTGGATGACCCGTCTACACCTCATAGGGGACAAGGCTCTATCCCTCCTGTCCTTGCACTGCAATCCTAAATAATGGCACAACCTGCTCAATTCTCCTGCATATTGGACTGCTTGGGTGCCATTCTGAGCTGCAATGCATACTGAAGCTCTGCACTGCCCTCAGCACAAATGAGTGTCTTAGCCCTGGTCTACACTGGGGTGCGGGGCGGAGGATTGATCTAAGTTACACAACTTCAGCTACGTGAATAATGTAGCTGAAGTCGACATACTTAGATTGACTTACAGTGGTGTCTTCACCTCAGTGAGTCGACTGCTGCTGCTCCCCCGTCGACTCCACTTGCGCCTCTCGCGATGGTGGAGTACAGGTGTCGATGGGAGAGTGCTCGGGGGTCGATTTATCGCGTCTAAAGTAGACGCGATAAATCGATACCTGCTGGATCGATCGCTGCCTGCCGATCCGGTGGGTAGTGTAGACATACCCTTAAAGGCATAATCTGGCGCTTTACGTTTTGTTTCAGCATCAATTTAAATAAGCTTGGAATGGCAGTTCATTTTCTTTTTGGCTGTTCTTTCTTTTGAATGAAAGGGGAAATGGCTGGGGTTAACTGCTGTTTACACAGAACAAATGTAATAAAAAGAGCCGAAATCTTTAAAAAAAAAAAAAAAGACAAAAAGAACCTATGCTAATGTTGTAAATAGACATAATTTGTTAACAACATTATTAGAACACTGTGGTTGTAATAAACTAGTGTTGGAAAGCCTGGAAATGCAAAGCTAAGGTCAAAGTCAATAAATAATTGTCGAACATTAGAAATATCCCCAGTCAGAGTTCTACAAGTTTGACTTTCTTTTCCCACCCACCATTCAAAGCTGTCCTGGCGTTATAGCTGAGTCAAATCTGCAGGTTACAAGTGTGTGCTATATTTGGCTTGGTATGTATTTTGGATGGTTGATCAGGTAGATATTTAGGCTCTTTTGGATTCATAGTGGAAAGGTTGCTAGCAGACAGTTACACCTGGACTGTGAAAGAATAATTAAAAGGAGGAGTATTTGGTTTTTATTTACTGTCAATAGGTGTTTTGAAGTGGAGAAGGCTCAGGATTGACGCCCATTGTACAACTGGGCACCTGGGGACAGATGGGGGCTCAGATGGTGTAAATTGTCCCAGCTCCATTGGCTTCAATGGCATTATGACAATTTACACCAGTTCAGGATCTGTTCCATAATGTAAAATTAAACGCTGACCAGCAGTGGTATCTCATACACAGCAGGATTTTCCTGTACTTGGATTAGGACATAACTCTACCATTCTGCTTATAATTTAAACATGTCACACAATGTACATAGAGTCCCACTGGTGGAACACGTCACTTCTCTTAGTTTTGAATCTGCTAGACAGTGGTGCACTGAGGATCTAGGGCCTGCTGCCCTGCATCTTGTGTAGTCATTTGTACCTGTGCAAAGAGCATGTAAAAGACAATAACGCTTCCGGTCTCCAGGGAAGATCCTAGCAATAAGTTATAGCTGCAAAAGGCTTCTGACCATGTGGGTTACAGCAACAGCACTTTTGTATTGGCGGAATTGGACTTAAGATATGTCAGTGGTTAGGAGGAGAGAAAGTGAGAACTCCGAGGACTTGTTGCTTACAACATCTTGTTTCATTCTTGGTTTATTCAAACAGCTGTTCAGGAAGGATTTGTCAGTACATTAGGTCACAAAGTCTGTGAACATTAAGGTCCTGATTTACAAAAAGATCTTGCCACATTCTCCTTTTCTGTGGACACAATTTTTCACTGAGCGTTGATTGTGCCTGCAAATCAGGGGTGTGTGTGTGCGTGTAGTCCGTTGGTTCGACGGTGACGTTTTCATGCTCTCTCTTTTTGTGGATTCTGGAGTGACTCTGAAGTCCAAAGCATGACACGCATGCTCATGAGCGGATCAGGCAGACAAAGTAATTGGTGAGCGTCTTGGTCACTATAGCAGTAGTATGATGCTTTCCCCTTGCAGCTAACAATCGATTATTTCTGTCTTCTTCAAAGGCTTGAAAAGCTCTGAGTGCTGTGTGTTGCCATGCTGATCTATTTAACTCAGCCTTCTTAAGATAATCTGGTTTTATTGCACCATAGTGTGTGGTTTTTTTGATGCTGTCCTTGTAGTGCTTGCTGTCCTTGTAGTGTTTTTCCTTGTAGACACTTGATTCTGGTGTCCTTGTGCCAATTCTCCATAGGATTTTTCTCTGGGGAGTTAATATTCAGGCATCCTAATGATGTGTCCAACCCAGTGTAGTTGGGCTTTTATCAGCATGGCCTTGATGCTTATGGCATTTGACTTTTGGAGAACCTCCAGGTTGATAATTTTGTCCTGCCAGCGGATCCCCATAGTGGCGTGCAGAGACCACATATGGAAGGCCTCTAGCTGTTTGATATGCCATTTGTATGGTGTCCAGGTCTCACAGCCATAGAGGAGAGATGTGAGCACAAAAGCATTGTAAAGTTTTATTTTTGTTGAGAGGGTTATGTTGTGGGATTTCAGGACTTTGTTATGTAGCTTTCCTAATGACTGAGAAGCTTTCAGTATCCTGTTCATGATCTCTTTGTCAAAGGAATCCATCATTAGACATCTAAATGGTAAAGTGAAAGTGAACCCTTTTAAAATTAATTCATTGCAGGCACAAGAGTGGAAGCCAGTGCTGAAAATCTGGCTGTAAGTATATGGAGAAGTCATTCTGAGTCACAGAACTGTTAAAAATGTACAAGTTTTGGGAGCAGGGAATAGTTTGGGGGGTGGGATACTATGCAATTATTTACATTAGCTGTAAGTAGGAACTAAAGCTGTCACTTTCCTTGTAACTACTTGCAGGTGAAGGTGATGGTGAGAATTTGTCCCTCTCAAGGACCACATGACACGTCCGAATCCATGTCTTTTCTAAAGGTAGATCCACGAAAAAAGCAAATCACTCTTTATGATCCATCTGCAAGTGGACCATCCAACTTAGGTCACAGGAGAGGAACTGTTGCTGTCCCAAAGATGTTTGCCTTTGATGCAGTATTCCCTCAGGATGCTTCTCAGGTACTGGAGATAAGCATTTAACTCTAACAACTCTTCCCGTGGGCACATCATTTTAATTCATATAAGAGTTCCTTATTGCTTCTGGGAAATTTTGTTTGAATGAGTTAGTATAATTCCTGGGAAAACATGGTAATTTAATAGACAGTAGATAAACTCTCACATGGTTTCAATTTAGCCCAGAAGTGAAGCTACATCCATGGAGATAAATTTGCTGAATGAATACTTTCCCTGTATTTTTAGTGCTGCTTAAAGGCACAGTCAACTTGAAATTTACATTTTTAACTGAATATGTTGTAACCCTTTTTAAATCAATAGGATTAGGAGTACAACCCATTGACTTCAGTGCTTTGCTACCTAGGGACAGATTTAAGCATGTGCCTAAAGTTTAGTGCTTTGCTGAGTCGGGACAATGGTTACAACTAACCCCATAAGATTACTATAATTGAAAGAGGGCAGGGAAGATTTTTATTTTTCTCTTCTTTTTCAGGTTTACATTTCACATCACTTCCTGAATAGTCAGTTTCACTGTTTTGTTGACCATGCATGCCCTTCTCCAGGCCCTGCAAGGCCTGTCTTATGCACAATAACAGCAGTAGAGCTGAAACTGGACGGGCAGCAGGCAGACATGTGCACAGAAGGAAAGGGGATATGTTTGGTGACGTTGTAGTCAAGACCACCCAATGGGAGCAGAAAAAAAACTTATAGTAGCTTTAAAACAAAGGATTTTTAAAATAAATCTGGACATAGACCAACCTTTACATAGTTCTCTATCAGAACATTCAATTTTATGAAACTCCAAATAATTCATGTTGAGAATGTTACTTTACAGCTTGAATGAACAAGACAAATTTTGGCTAAAAAACATTTTTCATCCTTTTTATCTCAGGTACTGGATCAGTGAATAAGCATATTGCGGTCTGAATGTCTGGCAAGTGCATAGGAAAAGGCATAACTACGCACTCAGACGCACAGCGCAATTGCAAATGCCCCAGTAGTGCAGCCCTAGGGACCAGTATAGTCTATTTGTACTGAAAGTTGCAATAATCTATGTGGGTGGTTGTGCACAGCAGCTGCTGATGATTTGGGTGCTGCACATGCAGTACAAAAAGGAGATGAGGTAATATTTTGTCCTGATCGAAGTCAATGGCAAAACTCCCATTGTCTTCAGTCGGGACAGGATTTCACTCTGATCTCTGGGCCACACTCTTCAACACTCTCTTGGAGGGCCTTTGAGGTAGCATTTCTCCGCTGTTTCAAGGTGACTAGAATCAGAGTGGCCAACTTCCACCTGCATCATCATTGCTATGGGCAGGCTTGCTGGCATGTATCTATGCTCATTGTTCACTGGTGTATGGCCTTATATGTGTATGCCATCAATTGCTATATTTAATAAATCATGGTATATATTTCAACCCCTTACATACACTGATAAATTGTTTTTAGTGCACTTAGGGAATTTAGCGAATTCCCTTTACCAATTATATTATTGTTTTCATAGTAAATGGAAATCAGATACTTAGAAATTCTTATTCAGGGATCTTCAATGCATTTTCTCCAGTATGAATGGCTTTTTAATTTCTACAAGCACTCTTTGGCTGGCTTCATTTCACTGAAGCTGTTACTCTTACTGAAAACCCTTGGCTAAGCTATTATACCAGCAGCAAGCTTGGTTGGATAGTGTTCAATTGCTACATTAGTCATAGAATCGATATTCCAAGGGAATTGGTATAAAGAATTGAAAACTATTTTAGGCTGCTATAGCAGCTTTTATTTTTTAAAAATGGAACATAGTTGCTAAAATAGTAGAAATAATGCCACAAAAATGGGCAAAAGTGTTACGCTTCAGAAATATTGAATCATTCTTTTCATGTAGGAGAGAAGTAAAGAGTGAATTGTGTAACTTATTTGTCTCCAATTGTTCTTTCAGGCTGAGGTATGCTCTGGAACAGTAGCAGAAGTAATCCAGTCTGTTGTGAATGGTGCAGATGGTTGCATATTTTGCTTTGGTCATGTCAAGCTTGGTGAGCTCCCAAATTCGTTACAGTTAATTACTATGTCAGTCTGGTAATTACATACTGTCAGCTTCTGGAACAATAAATCTGGAGTATACGAATAGATTAGAATTTCTTTTTAATTAGCTTTGCCAACTTATCATGGTTTATTTCTACACTGGGATCTTAAATTCTAATTTGAAAAGGTAAACTGTAACATCAGATTAGTTTATGTAGGAACAAGCTTTTCGAGGCATGTTATGATGAAAATCAAAAGATCAGAGATACTTTAAAAATTAATTTGCTTTGGGTTTGAGTTACAAAAATGGCAAAATTAATTGAATAAATACTAACTGATTAATAATTAAATACATACAAATCATTTTTGCATTTGTTAGCCCAAGCTATCTGTACAGCACATGGCATATAATGTAAATTGGGAGCTGCATAAGAAGAAACTGTTTTATTCTTGAAAGATAAGTTTTTATATTTTCCTTTCCTTTCCAGGTAAATCTTATACCATGATTGGCAAAGATAACTCCACACAAAGCCTTGGTATTATCCCCTGTGCAATTTCTTGGCTCTTCAAGTTAATCAATGAACGCAAAGAAAAAACTGGGACTCGTTTCTCTATTAGAGTATCTGCTGTGGAGATCAGTGGCAAAGATGAAAACCTTAAGGATTTGTTAGCTGAAGTAGCCACTGGCAGCCTTCAGGATGGTCAGTCTCCAGGGGTTTATTTGAGAGAGGATCCGATATGTGGAACCCAGGTATAATGGCTATCGCAACATAGGCTTTTCAGCCTGACTTTCCTCTGTTTTTTATTTCCTTTTATCTGACAATGATGATGACAATTTTTAAGATGGTAAATTTTTTTATTGTCTTTAATATATAATCCCCACTCCCATGGTGTACATATTTGTTTCTCTTATCGCCCTAGAGACTTAGTATGATCAGCAAAAAACATTCCCCCCTGCCTTAATTAGCCATTTTCTTGTTTATATTCAAGCTTCAAAACCAAAGTGAGCTTAGGGCCCCGACAGCAGAGAAAGCTGCCTTTTTCCTTGATGCTGCAATTGCTGCCAGAAGTACCAGTAAAACTGAGTGTGATGAAGAAGACAGGAGGAATTCACATATGCTCTTCACTCTTCACATTTACCAGTATCGCATGGAGAAGAGTGGCAAAGGAGGAAGTAAGATCAGTCACTCCAAATTTGATGTATTTATTTAGTTTGAAATAAATATTTTTACATTTAGATTAAAAATAATATGCAGTATACTAAAAAAGAACCCAACCAAGCCCCCCAAGCAGTCGAGAATGGACAAACCTTGGTAGATGTGGCTAATATCTTCTTTGTTCAATTCACATGTTGCCCCATTAATATTTAATTCAGGCATTACCCCACACTGCATTCATTATTTCTGTCATTTGAATAAATTCTGCATAGCTAATCTGCTGTGAGTCCTTTTGCTCAGGTGAATGTGTGTATAAACGTTGTTTTGTTTTAGTGTCCGGAGGACGGAGCCGTTTGCATCTGATTGATCTAGGAAGCTGTGAAAAAGTGCTGAGCAAGAGCCGAGATGGGGGAGGTTCCCTGTGCCTGTCTCTGTCTGCCCTGGGCAATGTAATTTTGGCCTTAATTAATGGTGCTAAACATGTACCATACAAGTAAGTAAATTACTGTGTACATTGCCTTAAATATAGCTTGCAAAAAAATTATATCAAGGGCCTGCTAATCTATTGCACTATGTCAATGGAAGTTTTGCCAGTCACATATATGACAACATATATCTGGCCTCCAGTACAGTTTTTATGACATTTATGTTCATGTAATGTATGATAAACCCTGGGTGGGATGATTAGTTGGTGATTAGGTCCTGCTTTGTGCAGGGGGTTGGACTAGATGACCTCCTGAGATCTTGCAACCCTGATATTCTATGATTCTATGATTTTAGAGTCCCATAATGTGGTGGTGGTATGCACAGCGGTCTGAAAAATCATATGCATTGTGGCATATACCTAAGTTGGATGAAGGGAGCTTGTCCACTTTGAAAAAATTGCAGAAATGTTTTTCTTTTTTTGTGAAATGTTGAAACTTTGAAAAATTTTGGCCAGCTTGTTGAAAACCAGGGGACATTTTATTTCCCTGTTGTTGTTTTTTTTTCAAATTTAGAGGTGGTCTTGAAATATCGAGAAACATCAACCAGCTTTACTGTGCATGTAACAGAGTGGTGAGGATCGTATCAGTAGTGCTATAAATAATATGCCCTGTTCAGCAGGTTGCACATATGTATGTTTCCAATAAAAACTGTGCATTTAAATACATTCAGGACCATATTCTGTTCCTGTGTGGAAAAGGGAATGGTAACTTGACAAAAGTGAGCATCGATGTGTGCTTTATAGAGTGTGCTTGGCGGTACTGTCATGGTGAGGGAATACATTCACATCTGCAGGGGGCCCAGTCTAAAGAGGACATCCCTGCCACAGACATCACTGGTAGAATTTGGCCTTTCGTACCAGAGTTTAATTGTTGCTTGCTATGATGAGTTGTAAGTTAGTGCCTCATTTATTTCTCATGTCATTTCACATATTTATCCAGTGTGGAATATGGAGCAGGTGCTCTTTCATTTTGTATTAGGTGAAAGCAGGTGTTTTCCTTAGGCCAGTTGCCAGCTGAGCGAATGGACTAGAATAGTGAATGGCCAGAGCCTCAGGACCAAGCCCTTTGCCACCAAGCCCAGCTCAGTGAGCAAAGGCATAAAGATGACTTCCTGACACAGGCCACTGGGTGCTGTGCCAGTTCTGAGGAGCAACTTGTAGCAGCCTCAGGAGTGTTCTAAGTTGTGCCAGTTGCATACAGCCCCTAAGTAGCTTTTCTGGCAGCTGTGGCATTCCAGAGCATGATGACTCCTCAGCTGCACTGGCTATGGCTGAAGACCACGTTGGCCGTACACCATCTAATGATTCCCCAAGGGAAATCCTCGGACAGCCAGTTAAGCTAATTTCCCACCGGATTTGTGCTGCCAGAGCAGAGTGGGCAGAATGGAAGCCAGGATCTGGCCCTAAATCTGCACCTAAGCCACATAGAAGAACTATAGCAAATGTCATAAGTACTTCAGTGTATGAGCATTGTGATATAGCTGTATCCACCCAAAAAGACGTGCACGTTATGGTATATGCGAGCTTATAGCCACATCCATAGCCACAGATCGGGCTATAAAGCATGGATGAGTGTTTGAGTAATCAGACTTTTCAAATAGGTGGGCATTTAAGGCATCTCTTTTCTCCCTTTGAATAGTGGAACATTCAGTGCACTGCTGCATCAGGCAGTGCAACGTCCAATGGATGGCTGTATTGTCACTTACTAAGGGGAAGCTTTGTGGAATTCTTTCTTCTCAATGCTACAAGGTGTGGATCTGGTGTATGGGCTCCCTCCTCTGTGAAGACAAGGAGGACAGGGAGATTTCTTTGCACCATGCTCCTGGTCAGAATGTCCAGGTCATGGTCTCTCTTTTAAAATGGCAGAGGAAAAATTAGGTGGGGCAGGGCTTAAACGTATCTTTGATGCCTAATAATATATTTGTTAGGGTATTCTTGGCTGTGTCTGTTCAGCCATATAAAGTTATTTTATTCCTTGTTACACGAACTGTTCATCTGTAGGTCATGTAGGTTAGGTAACATGGTGATGGTGCATTCAAAGTACCAGAGATTAGCTCTAACGAGATAAAAGATAGTACTTGTAAGCTGTTTGGGTAATACTAAGTATCATGATGAACTGCCAGTAAAGTGAATAGTTCTTGGATTTGCCCAAATTAACAAAGAATTTACACCTCTAAAAATATGCAGGTAGAGGAATAAATTTGTTATCTCTGTGTGTGTGTGTGTGTATATATGCTTAGACATGTTTTAAATATGTACAGATCATGTATATTTCAGATCTACCTATACCATACATACATGTACACTATAAAAATGAAACCATAATACTTGGTATTTTAGAAGAGTCTGCAAAAGGAACTAGAATTCTTTTAAACCATCTTAGTATTATTATTTATTACATAGGGACAACAAGTTGACTATGTTGCTGAGAGAATCATTTGGGAACATCAACTGTAGAACAACCATGATTGCTCATATTTCTGACTCCCCAGCAAATTATGCAGAAACTCTCATGACAATTCAGCTTGCATCACGAATCCACCGAATGAGAAAGAAGAAATCCAAGGTTGGTGTACAAGCAAGCTGCAATTAATTTAATTGAAAATTTATTCTCTGAACCCCTTGGTGGGGGAATATGGGACTTCTAAACAATGAGAACTAATACAAAATGCATCAAAGCTTGGTAGAGAAATTGACAAACGTGTTGGCCCAAAGCTGTTGTTATTCCACTTGATTATTAGTCCTGAAACATTTGTGTTTTAATTTTATGCAAGGCACGTTTTCACACACACACACACACACACACACACACACACATTCCTTTGATTTTATGTGGGATTATTGCAAAAATTCCTTTTATTATATGGGGCTATTGCTAAAGGTTCAATTTGTTTTAATCAAAAAACAATAAGGAAAGAATGTAAGATGCTAAGATTGAAAGACAACATAATATTTTGATGTTATGAAACTTATCTGTGGTAAACCTATTAATATAATAATCATATCATGTTTAAAATGTATATAGATAAGTTTTGTTATTTAACTTCATATTGTAAAGGTTTCCACTAGACACAATTGTGGTTGATGGTGAAAGCAAAGCAGAGTACATAATGAGCCCAAGATTTCCTCTCTTATTATAAATACATTTAATATTAATAAAGATTTTCTTTTTTTATAATTAACAGTATGCATCCAGCTCATCTGGAGGAGAAAGTTCATGTGAAGAAGGCCATGTACGAAGACCACCTCACTTGAGACCCTTTCACCCAAGAACTGTAGCACTTGACCCTGATCTTCCTGCACTGAGTATTTCTAGTGATCCTGATTATTCCTCCAGCAGTGAACAATCTTGTGACACCGTCATCTATGTTGGTCCAAACGGTGCAGCTTTGTCTGACAGGGAACTAACAGATAATGAAGGGCCTCCAGAGTTTGTTCCCATAATTCCTTCCCTTAACAAAAAGAGAAGCAAGGACAACTTTGCTATTGCTAGAAGTTCTGACAAGGACCATTTTAAGTGCAACACTTTTGCTGAATTGCAAGAAAGGTTAGAATTCATTGATGGAAGTGAGGAACCTATAAAGTTTGCTTGTGGAGAAACACCTGTTGCATCAAATTGTAGTCCTGTGACAGTGATAGAAAATGTGCAGTCTAAACTGATAAATGAAAAACCATCTTCTCCATCTGGAGCGTATAAAAAATCTGTTCCACAGGAAACAATGTCTCCAAAAAAAGGACATAATCTTCATTTCCAGGCTGCTGTTCAAAGGGGTGGCAGCTGTCATGAAAAGAACGCCCCTCACATCAAAGCGGAACATTCCAAACTGCAAACCAAAGCTGAAGGCAAAAAACTGGGCTCAGCCTCGGATGGCGAGAGAGAGAAAGAGACAATCACAGATTCGCTGAAATCATCGAAATATAACCCTACTAGGAGTCAAGAGCAGAGTAAGGCCACAGCTGAACCTGTAGTGAAAGAAAAGTTCTCATATGTGAAGCGACCTTTACCAAGCCCTGCGCCCCCACCTCCACAACAGAGAGATCAGACCCTCAAGTCCAAAGAAGCATGTTCAGAGTTGGACAATAGCAGTGCAATCCGGACTCCTCCTGTGGGAATGAGTAAGCAAATGACTAGCAAACCTGAGCACAACTTGGTAGGAAGCACATTTCTAGTTGGCAGTAACACCCAGAATCAATCTGGAGCTATCGAGGTACATAGTTTCCACTCAGCGTTCAAAGGTAAATGTTTTGACCGGGATATACTGACCACCACAGTGACTTTGCAGCAGCCTGTGGAGCTGAATGGAGAGGACGAGCTTGTTTTTACAGTGGTAGAGGAACTATCCATCAGTGGAATTTTAGATAATGGAAGGCCTGCCAGTATCATTAGCTTTAACAGCGACTGCTCCCTTCAGGCTCTTGCATCAGGTTCCAGGCCCGTTAGTATTATTAGCAGTATAAATGATGAGTTTGATGCTTATACCTCACAGGCAAGCTCTACTGGTGTAAATATTGATATTGTTTTGCCCTTTGCTGAGGATCCGTTTTCCAGCAGCAGACGTTCCTCCATCAGTTCTTGGCTTAGTGAAGTTAGCATTTGTACAATTGAAAGTGACGGAGCCCAGTCCAGTGACAGTTTTGTTGCCCAGTCCTCTTACAGCTGTAATAAGTCCAAGGAACCTCTTAATCTGGATTTGCCCAATGTAGCCACCCCATTGAAAAGCTCCCTGAATGACAGTGGATTTTGTTTCTCAGAGCTGGAAACTGAGAGTATAAGTTCTAGCAAAATGTCTTCAGGCATCAACAAAATCCCCCAAAACTCTGAATTAACCAAAGCATCTCAGATGAAAAGTGCTTTTTGTGTAGCTGATCAGCCCCTAAAAGTTAAATCTAGCAATTCTCGAGGTACACCGGTGATAGAAACAATACATTCTAGTCTTCCTAGGAAAACAAAAACTACCTCATCTCCAACTCACAATGATGCCACTGTAAGCTACAGGGAACAGCAGAATCCACACACTATTTTTGAAGATCCCTGGCTGGTGCGCATGGATAGTCACTTGGAAGCAAAAGCTGCAGAATCTCTGCTGTCTCCAAAATCTCACACATTTGGTACTGATAAGCAGCCAACAAAAGCTGCCCAATACTTCAGCAGTGCAGCCAAGCCAACTAAGTCTCAGACTATGCTTGCATGCTCCCAGAGGGTTGTAGATGGTTGTGAAATGGCTTGCAAATCTTCCAGTGAAGCCACTAAAAAATCTGAAGCAGCAATGAAAATGCCACAGCTTAAGAGAGGAGCCACTACGCTGGGTGTGATGCCAGTAGCACACAGTAATAGTGCTCCATCAGAAGGTGTGAGCAGGGGAAGTTCTGAAGCTGCCTTTGCTGTTGGCAGCCTGAAAACATCCTTGGGAAAGAAGACTCTGCCACAAAAGTCAAGCATGCTACCTAGGCCAAATGGGACCATACCTCCAACACCACCTGTACGTAAATCAAGCCTAGAGCAGAAAAATGTGGTGGTCGCAAATAGTGGAGGCAAAGCTGCAGGCCTAGACTGTCCTAGAGTTGTAACAGCAAAAGCTGAGGAAGAGGCAGAATTGCGATCAAAAGCTGGATCTTGGGTTAGTGAAAGTACTAGCAGTAAAACAAGCCTCAAGGGAGACCATTCTTTGCCTAAAATGACTTCAAGTTTAAAGACTAAGGCATCTAAAAGTGAAGGTGTTCATCGATATGAGAGTCACATGTCTCTGGAAAGGTGTGATAGTCTGACATCGGTTGGATCCAAAGCAAACACAACTAGGGAAAATGGCAACGCTAGCATCAACAATGGTAGAACGGGACGATCGGTCCCACGGCTGGGAGTTCCCCCTGTAGCTTCTACTGTGACTTCACCACCATCACATACTGCACCTTTACCCTGTAAAAACAGCCAGGCAAAAAGTACCACTAACCAGAAGGCTCAAGCAGGTGGAAACAAAAACCGCAGCCTTTCTACCAATGGGTCAAAGTCGCTTAGCTCCTCTGTAAAATCACTGACTCAGTCTATTGGAAAAAGCTCTAGCATTCCTCCAAGTGGGAAAACAATCCCTCGATCTGTGCAGGGCGTCAACAACAAACCTGGCAGAGGAACTATTATGGGGACAAAGCAAGCAATTAGGGCAGCCAACAGTCGGGTTAATGAGCTGGTATCTGGCAGTTCTGTTAAAATGGGGCATTTCAGAGGCTCCACAGACTCTGATAGCGGGAATGACAGTGGTATTAATCTCAGCGATGAAAAATCACAAATTCCAGTGTTGCCATCTCCTTACAGCAAGATAACTGCGCCCCGGAGGCCTCAGCGGTATAGCAGTGGGCACGGCAGTGATAATAGCAGTGTTTTAAGTGGAGAACTGCCACCAGCAATGGGAAGGACAGCTCTTTTTTACCACAGTGGTGGCAGCAGTGGCTATGAAAGCATGATTCGTGATAGCGAAGCAACAGGCAGTGCCTCTTCCGCACATGACTCAATGAGTGAAAGCGGAATGTCATCACCAGGACGCATGAGGAGTTTGAAGTCCCCTAAGAAAAGATCGACAGGTAAAAAATTAACACGACTCAGGCTTGCGTTTTCAGCCATCTTAGAAATTCATTGATATTCTTCTCATATTTTAGGATGTTGAGTTTTTATTGTGCTTCTTAAGTAAACTGGTAGGTCACTTAGTTTGAATTTAGATGCCTAGCCACGTTAAAGATATACATATGGATAAAAGATGCACTAAATTGTAGATGAATGCTGTTAATTCGTTACAAAATTATAGGCTCTGTAGTTTTTAAAGCAAGTTTTAAAGCTAAATTATGAAAGAGATAGAAGCCTGAGGCCTGGTCTACACTGCAGGGGGTGGGTGGGGGAGGGATCAATCTAAGCGATGCAACTTCAACTACGTGAATAACATAGCTGAAGTCGATGTACTTAGATTGACTTACCATGGTGTCTTCACTGTGGTAGGTAGACTGTTGCCACTCCCGTCGACTCTGTCTGCGCCTCCCGCGGCAGTGGAGTACAAGAGTCGATGGGAGAGTGCTCGGGGGTTGATTTATCGCGTCTAGTCTAGACTTGATAAATTGAACCCCACTGGATCAATCGCTGCCCGCCGATCTGGTGGGTAGGATAGATAGACCCTAAGTAGTGTAACTGTTTTTGTTCAGAGAGGTGTGACTTCCATTCACTTACGTTTGTCCTAAATCTTCTAAGTCCACCACAAAACCAGAGTGATTGGCTGCTTAACAAGGGCTAAATTCCGCCACCTTTATTGACCTTCAGTGGCATTTACTTGTTGGCTTCATTGATGCTGCTTGTGTGGGTAAGTGGTACTGAATGAGAGTAACGGCTTCAGAATCAGGGTTCTAATGTCCAAGTTTTGGAAATAGTTTTTACTATTCCAGCCAGAAATACCATGTTCGTTATTGGGGATTCACTGCAATTCATGCAATGATAGCTCCTGACTGAAAGGCTGCTCCTGCAACCTTTAACTTCTAGTAGCACTATGTGTGGGAGTAGGGTAAGAACTACTCCTCTGAGCATGGGCTTGCTGAATCTGACACGTCAATTGGAAAGGTGTAATTATTGCAGTCTCTGTAGGTGCACATGATGCTTGTGCCAGCACAACTAAACGAGTTAAACTGAGGTATATGTTATTGTGCTTTCTGGTCAAAGCAACTGAGTTGCTTTGATAGGCAATAAATCAGTTCAGAGACCTTGTGCAACACTTGCAGCAGTTCTTTTTTCATAGCACATGAAGCTCTCCTACAAATCAATATTAACAGCTGTGTAAAGTTGCACACGTATTGAGAAGGCATTACTCACTGATGGATTTGTATTTGTTTTTGCCCCAGGAAATGCTTAGAAGGTCTTTAAAAATGACAAATTATTTCTTTTTCAGCTGAAATTGTCTTCGTTGGTAAATTATACCTTACTTTTTGAATGCTTCATACTCTGACACACTAATATATTTTATACATGAAGTGGAACTTCATAGGACTTTTATTCAATATTGGACAAACAGGAAATGTTTGATAGACCCATTATTGGCCTAAGTATTCAATAGGAAATGTTAGCCATGTTCCTGGGGTAACTTAATACTAACCTGTCAAAGTGGATTTGAGACTTGCTTCTGCTGGATTTTAGCTCTTAGGAAAGCAGTGCTAGAGAAACTCATCCTGGGAACTGATCCTAGTCCCATCAAAGCCAATGGAAGCCTAATCCTTAATCCTGCAAACCCTTCTGTGTAAGTAGTCCCCTATGTCCATATGGAGCTCCAATGACTTCACATTGGGACCACTAGGTACCATGAAGTTCATCTGCTTGTATGCGATTGACTGCATCTGTTTATTGACTTCAGAGGGCTTCCAGCTGCCAGAAGGCAGTTGCAGGATTGGGATTTTAGTTCATGGGGAGGATCAGGCCTGACACAGTCAGATTGAATAACTTGAAGTTGTGGAAAGGATACCCTGTTGATTACATACCCAAAATAGACTAAATTGATGTGGCCCAGCTGCCTGGAGGTCCCATATTTGCCAGGATTCATTTATTAAGAATATTTATACCAGGTAACTCCTTAAGCACATACAGCAAATATCTCACTTTCAATGAGGCCTGGTGAGCTTTCACCTCTTTATTGACCATTCGTAAAGTTTATAAAGTAACTGACCTGATCTCATGGCACTTGACTCCCATGTAGGAGACCCAGGTTTGGAGATGGCCTCAGTCATACTCTTCTAAGCAGCAGTGAAATGTTGCCCTCTTGATGCACTCAGCTGCAGTCAGAAGAAGAGAGGCAATAATTATAAGATGCCATACCTCTGGTTTTCTCCCATGAGACTCCAGACACTGAGGATAATTTTACTTCACTTCTCCCTCAAAGATTCCGTCCTGCGATGGGAAAATTTTGGAAGCAACTCCTTTCAAGGAGTGCAGTGTTCCTCTGAATCTCCATTAAAAGGGAGTCACTAGAGGGAATGTACATTTCTCCCACTGAGCTCTGAATCAGCAAGCATGAAGCTGCTCACACTCCCCATCACAAAGCGACAAAGAGCACAAGCAGTAATATCACTCTTACACTTCAACTTGTTTTTGTGTCATTGGCTCCAGTGATCTGGGGATCAGTGCCACTGGCTTCGGTTTTGCCTGAACATGGCTTGTACACTTGTTGGTTAATGACAGATGCATCACTAAGAACTAGTCTCTCAAAAAGTAGAGGGTGACACATGACTGAAAAAAATGTCTGCATCAATGCGCTCAGCTTTGTATGGGCAAATACCAGCACATGTCTGGATGCCCATTTTTTTATGGGTACAAGATAGTCTCTGCCTTGTGAAATTTTTGCCCTGATGCATCTTGGTAACAGTAAAAAGAACAGGAGGACTTGTGGCACCTTAGACCATAAGCTTTCGTGGGCTACAGCCCACTTTATCGGATGCATAGAATGGAACATATAGTAAGAAGATATACAGATAAGTTGGAAGTTGCCATATAAACTGTGAGAGGCTAATTAGTTAAGATGAGCTATTATCAGCAGGAGAAAAAAACTTTTGTAGTGATAATCAAGATGATCCATTTAGACAGCTGACAAGAAGGTGGGAGGATTCTTAGATTGGGGGGAATCTTAGATTCCCTAATGACAGGTTTCAGAGTAGCAGCCGTGTTAGTCTGTATTTGCAAAAAGAAAAGGAGTACTAGTGGCACCTTAGAGACTAACCAATTAAGTATCCTCACACCTTCTTGTCAACTGTCTAAATGGGCCATCTTGATTATCACTACAAAAGTTTTTTTCTCCTGCGGATAATAGCTCATCTTAACTAATTAGCCTCTCATAGTTTGCATGGCAACTTCCAACTTATCTGTATGCATATATATATCTTCTTACTGGGTAACAGTGTTGTTCTTAAATCTGGGAGACCCTTGTTAAGTAGCAAGTGAATTTCCTGGTTCCCTGGCCTTTGCAGCTCTGTTGCATTGTGGAAGTGATGTGCTTGGACACGAAAGAGGAGAATTACGGTTGTAGCATAGCTAGTTGCTGCCCTAAGTGCCAGAAGCCTTCAACTTCCACTGAAATAATCCCACATCATTTTGCAGCTTGGATGCTGAGTTTAGAGGAGGCCATGTGCCAGTCCAGTTGGCCAACAGGCTGTTGTTACGGTAGAAGAAAAAGGGGGGTTGGTTATGCAATGGGGTGGAGTGAGGGTGGTTCTGTAGAATGAAGTGGAAACCTCATCTGAACAAGTCTTGCTTAGAATTAACCTAGGCATAGAACAAATAGCCTGTCAGAATCATCAAACGTTATCAGCCTCGTCACATTACCTAGTTGACTACTTTTGCCAGAGTGAAGAAATGAATGAGATCATACTTACTCACAAAAAAGAAAGGTACTCACTCATGAAAGTGGGCAGACAAAATTTAGGAAGGCTGGCATAAGGAACTGATGCTTAGATGGCCCTTGGGAGAACTACTACTGCTGTTTACCACCACTAAACAAACAAGGACCGTGCCAAAGCCCATCAAAACAGTAAGGCCCAGATCCTTAAAGCTATTTAGATGCCTAACTCCCATTGATTTCAGATTGCAGTTAGGTCCCTAATAACTTCAAAGATCTGGCCTAACTGCCTTACATTATTAAAAGAAAAGGATTAAAAAAAAGCATTTCCCCCAAAGTATCCTGAAAACCTATATATTTTCTTTGTTTTGTCATATTTTGCAATACACTAGTACTCCTAGGTTTTGGATGCATAATGTCCCATGTGATGCAAAATACTTTAAAAAAAATTTATTTAAGGTCTCCAGCGTCGTAGACTGATTCCTGCTCCATTGCCTGATGCTACATCCTTAGGAAGAAAGCCCAGTGTCACTGGCCAGTGGGTTGATCTACCACCTTTGCCAGGCACTTTAAAAGAGCCATTTGAAATTAAAGTTTATGAGATTGATGATGTGGAACGATTACAGCGACACAGACAAGAGGAAACTGAGGTCAGTACATATTTTACAACAACTCCAGACAACTTAAATTACAATATACAGGCAGAATCACTGCTTGAATGCTAGTTTGGCATGCAGGAAATTGATTGCAATTAAAGCACTATAATTATTAATTTTACAATTCATATGTTGGGGTGCCCTTAACGTAGAAAATGAAAATAATTACTGTCTACAATTAATTGTGTTCAACATGACTGATGGCATGAACGGAGAACACCAATGAATACATTATGAGAAGACTTTATAATCTTAGCCTGCCTGATGAAACTTTACAGCCTCTCTCTACTACAGGGTCATTAACTCTTTATGTAAATGACATAAAGTATCCTGGTTAGAATTCTATTAAATCAGGGATATTGAGAGTTTAATTTACTTGTAATTGGAAAACAATTCAGTTAATTCTATTTTGGAGACCAGAGTTCTGTATTCTTCTGATGCCTTTTTTCCCCCCATTTTTTCCAAAATAGCCTTTCCAGGATGTTGAAAAGGTAAGAATGCTTTTATATAACTACAAATTCCTATGTCTTAATGTTCTTAAAGAGTTCAGAGTTTCATTTAACATGATTAGACTGTGTTTATTATTTGCAGTAGTAGAGAAAATAATTTCTCTACAAACAGTAGCAATTTCAGAGTATATTAGAGATGTATGTTAATTTAGAAAAGTGCAATAAATGCTTAACTGATTGTGGCATGCTGTTCCTGTAGATTAGAATCCATTCATGCACATTTCAAGTGAAGAGAAAAAAAACGCTGTTAAATGTTACAATGTAATGAGGTGGGTAGGATTTGGGTGGTGCTGACAAAGGCCAGGCCAGGCCAGACAGATTCATGAAGTGGTCTTTCTGTGCCTTTAAAGGGTCTGATGTATTTCAATACCAAGCTGAAGATTTTAGAAAGGCGCCATCAGCAGATTAGAGAAGTGAAGGCAAAACATGAATGTCTGAAGGAAGAGTTGGAAGAGACAAAGTGCAGATTGATGATGGATCCAAATAAGTGGAAAGAAGAGTGTAAGTATTTCGCCAAAGTCACTGTGAAGTCCAGATTCAGCAAGAAACTTTTGCACATGCTTAACTTTAAGTAACGAGTAACTTTAACTTATTTAACTTTAAGCATGTGCTTAAATTGCTAGCTGAATTGGGGCCTTAAAGAACTTTGCACAGCAATGAAGTTTGGTGTGGTATGGGATTGCTTTGCAATACTGGGGTACTGTAAGTAGAATTCAGAAACTAGCAAAACTATAAGAAGACTGAAATAATAATAATAATTAATAATAAATACTTTATATAGTGCTTTATAGCCACAGAGGTATTTTACACCAGGAATAAGTATTATTGCCCTCATTTTGCAGATGGGAAACTGAGGTGTTGAAATCAGAGCCTTATTCCAGCAAAGCACTTAAACAGATGCTTACATTTTTTGCTAGATTGGAGCCTAGGGCTGGAATTCTGACTCAAGTGAAGCTAATGGCAAAACTCACTTGAGCTGAATGGGGACAGGATTTTACCCTAGGACTTTGTTTCTTATGTGGTGATACCAGTAACTGTTGACGGAAGATGGTAAATTCTGCATCTGAAATCATTTTTTATTGTAGACGGTTTCTCATATAAACATTTTGGTTTTTCGCAAACAGTTGAGGTGGACCCTCACCTTGATCAGGAGTCTCAGGAGTATCTGGAGGCACTGGAACAAGTGACAGAGGAACTAGAGCAGTGTGTTAATCTGTGCAAGTCACATGTCATGATAGTGACCTGTTTTGATATTGGGATGATATCCGATCTGCAAGATGGAGTTCGAGAAGTGGAAGTTTGAAGGTGGTTTTTCAAGGGACTTTAGGAAGTGGAGCCAAACTGTCCAAAACGAAGAAGAAAAAGGATTAGGAAGTGAAAGCGGAAATGTGAAGACTTAAAGCCACGATGAATGTTGTAGAGACTGATACAGATGAGGAATTGGAATGTTTATAAATCATTATGGTGCCTCTACGTGACCTGAACTGTACAAGGATAAAAATAGAAATAAACATTGTTTCTAACAGAGAAAAGCAGAAAAATCTAGTACAAACCAAGACTTTAAAAAACAAACAGAAAACAATGAAAGTGCCTTTAAAATTCATTTGATTTTCATTTTGTATTTGGTGCTAGAATTAAAGCCAGCAAACCTAAGCAGACCACAAAATGTATTCCTATGAAATATTTTATACTGTATAGTGTATTTATGACTATATGTAAAAAAAAACAACATTGTAGCACAAGCAATAAGTAAATTATGTTTTCATACCTGAACTTGCCTTCTTGTTTAATAGAAAAGCTGTTTTATGTAGCAGAACTAAAATTGTATTATAATTGTTTTCTTGGTTAGGATTCAAGATATTTTTATGAACAGTTATCTATTGAAGAAGTGTATTATGGAATTTCAAGATGATTGTTTTATGTTCTGTTTTTGTATTATTCCTTTTTCAGGTCAAAATAAATGTTTGTGTTCCATTTATATATAAATATATATATAACTGCTTAACTACTTCCTTGGTTACTAACCTCTGTTTTCATGGATCCGATCTTTTTAGAGTTGTTAACCGAACTCGAGGAAGTCTAGAAGGGCATTGTGGTTTGTTTTTCTCTGACTACAGGAACTGAGAATTATGTTTATTACCAAAACCATAAAACAAACAAGCAAAAAAAAAAAAGTTAGTTTTTGTAAATTTTAAGTTAGGTCCATATTTTTATATAGTTTTGACTATAAATAAAGGTTTTTGCATTATGAACTTTAAGACAAATAGTATATCTTTTTACAGTTTTTCTAAGGAAGGCAAACCCTCAGGATCAAGTTTATACATGCTGCATGAGATTTGTGCTTTTTTGAAGGAGACCACCTAAGCGTGGAAACTATTGATAAATTTGTTGCCAAGCGAATACTTTTGAAAAAGTTTAATAGTGTATGTAATATCACATTTCATAATGAATCATATTTTCTGATCATCTTGCTTTTTATGGGTTTTTTCAAATCCTTTGTACAAATGTGTATTATAACAGCTTGCTTCAGCTTTTATCTGTGAATAAAAGATACATCTATTGTTATCGATTGCTTCTTATTATTTCCATGATTTTCTCTATGCTGCAATACAATGTAAGGAGTGCAAGGCACAATTATATAGCATTAGGTACTTAAATACATCTTAAAAATCTAATCATGCATGTCTTTCCCCTGGTCATACAGGAAATGTGTGGCTATGCTGGGAATTGAACTCAGTTCTCCTGAATCCAAGTTTAGTTTTGTTAAATATTATTTAAAACACACTGACTTCAGTGGAGCCAGGATTTCACCCAATGGGAAGACTCCTACCCAAGGTGATTTACGGTTTATTGGGCCAGATCCATCTCCACATGGGAGGTGGGTTCAGTTGTCTCTATGGCACCTGAGTCTCCATGTCTCCTGAGTCTGTGCATTGTCTTACTGCTCCCTCCCTCCAACTAATTAGCAGGGAATTTGCAAGAAAGTTAACATACACTCCTCCTCCTCATTAAATGCAGAGTTTCTTCAGGGGTAGGAAGCTCTGGCAATGTGACTTGGAGAAAAGTCACAAGTAGTCCAGAGCCTCCAGCAAATTGCAGGGGATCTGGGAGGTTTGGATATCTGGGTGGGATTCTTTATTCTGCAGATAGCAGAGTTTGCAAGAAATTCTACAAAGGGGAACCAGGGTGTTCCTTCCCTCTTTCCCCTTGATTTTCCCAAGGAAATGGTACAGTCCAGCTCATTTTTATGTATTGCACATTGAATCATATTTGGTGGTGCACAAACTATAGATGGAATGTGGGGGCCCAGTTTCTGTGTTCCTCTATTGCTGTGTTAGCTCTTTTTCCAGGTCGTGGAGCAGGTCAGCTTGGATTCTGGTGTAAAGCTCTGGCAAAATGGGACTGTATCCCATGCCTCATGCAGACAATATTCTAAATAGCCAATGCAAGTTAGCTCTATAGAGCCCTGGACTGTGAGAAGAGAGATTGATCTAGAAGTGGCAGAGTTGTTACAAAGTGTTCCACCCGATCCAGCACCTGCTGATTTCAGTGGATGCAGGATGGGGCTATACATTCAAATTATTTTTACAATTCTTTTGAAACAATTATAGGAGTAGCAATTATTCCAAAGATGAATAGCTTGGATTACAGAATCATTACACACAAGCCTATTTATCAATTAAATAAATCTATCCCTGCTATGAAAAACCCTCAAAAAAGACAGCATAGAGTCAGCAAGGTCAAATACCTTTTAGCAAAAATGGAAAAACACATAATTGCATAGGTGCTGGAACTAGGGGTGCTGGGGGGGGGGGGCGGTGGTGCAGCTGCAGCCCCTTGCTTGAAGTGGTTTCCATTATATACAGGGTTTACAGTTTGGTTCAATGACTCTCAGCATCTCCACTATGAAAATTGTTCCAGCACTCCTGTATACTTGGCCAGACAGCAGTACAACCTGGGATTCTTGCTATATGAAGTGAAAAGGCCAAGGAAAGATGGGCTCATATTTTGAAAAGGAAACAATGTTGTTTTTGGTGGATTAATGTTGATAGGCTCCATGGTGCTGACTTTGCCAGTATGACTATCCAATGAAGATACATGGCCATATCCCACCACTGATGACAAACTCCTGCTGAAGTGAGTTTTATGCAGAAACCGATCACAGGATATGACCCATACACACAACTGGGCCAGGTTCCAATCTCCATTACACGAGTAATGTAAATCCAAAGTAATTCCTAGAACTGCAATCACTTATTCATGAAACAGAATGAAACCCAAGAATCTAACTAGTACATAAACTATCACAATCTCGACTGGGTACGAACCTCTTTGTTACGCACTCCACGCTCATCCTCAAAAGGTTTATTTTTTCAACTATTAAAAATCTTTAAAGAACAAAAGCTCCCCCAAATTATATAAACATAATGGAAAAACTACAGCAAAATAATTTGGTTAAATACACAACTGTACATTGTTTGTAGATCACCCCAGCGTCCTTTTATAATTACCTCCATTGCATCTAACTATGCTTATGTTTACCACATAGTAACTACAGAAGGAGCATTTCAGGGTTCCTTCGTTCTGTGTCCACATGCCAATAGTGCCTTTCTGCTCCAGCAACAGCTAAGATCCAGCCTCAGTTTCATTTAGCCTCTGGCTCAGTGACACAAACAATACACGGATGCAAAATGAGGTGAGGCACCATGAATGAAAGTGCAAGCTTGTCTTCATGCAAATCCTGCCCTTTGTAATTGTGGACAGTAAATTATCTCCCAATTTTTTTTCAATTATCCTTTAGTTTATCACACTCCTTCCTTTCTAGTTTGCAGTTCTGGCCAGTTAAAATTGATACAAATATATTCTATGGGTATGATTCAAGACTTTTTTTTGTGGAAGACTTCATTATATAAGGTCACAAGTAGTAATTGCAAAATGAAGCTGGATGGTTTATTTCAGTAATTTTCCATGGAGATTTAATGATCTAAGAGGGCCATTAAATTGCATACTTAAGGAAGTGATCTTGTTGAATTTGTTATGGTATAAAATGAAACCTTGGTAACCTACGATGCAAGAAAAATCATGCAAGTTACTTCTGGCAGGGCTAATTCTTTCTAGACTGACTCTTCTCTGTGCCCAACAGGGCTGCTTTGTTCTGTGGACTGCAATTTTGAATTCCTAACCTCTTCCACATGCTTAATTTCTATCTAAAAGGATTGCCTGAGACTCTGAAGCTGATGATAATGATACTATGTAGCTAAGAGGAGGTTCCATGGTACTGGAAAAGCTCTCTCTTCTAGTGGTGTCCCTAAGGGTGTTCCATGTCAGATATGCATGCTCCTCTTAAGCCCTTGAGTGGAGATTTTAATTAGTGTCTGTTTGGCCCACGCATGAACGCTATGCCTCATTGTGCTGGATACTGAGGCTGAATAGGTGTGTGCAGGTAAACCACCCTGAGCTCCTTCTCAATTGCCTCGACCTGAGATGGTGCCGTAGCAAGTCTATTTTTCTAAGACAGTTGTTGTTATAGTTATAGTTAAATACTGAGAGGTTTATTTTCTTTCGCTTCCCTCTGGTGGAACTTGTTTTCTGGGCAGGGCATATCTGGTTCTCTAGGCTTGAAACGCCGCCTCTCGCACTGAGATGCTATACCTGTGAACAATGGCCACTCTAAGTGTGTCTGTTGCTTGAGGGAGTTCCATGTCTCCCAGCAGTGCAGGTTCTGCCTGGCCCTCAAGTCCAGGGCAAGGAAGAACAGGGAGATTAAATTCAGACTGTTAATGATGAAACACTCCCTTAAATCAGCTTCTGAGTCAGACAGGAGCCCCCCCATTCCCCCCACCAGCATACATCTGTCTCCAGAGAGATTTAGCACCCCATCAGCCTTAGTGCATATGTCCCCTAAGAAAGGGAAGACTTTGGAAACATCAGGGAAAGCTTCCAAAATTCCATTTGAAGGGGTCAATTCATAGTACAGACTGTTGGATATCTTGCAGTCAGCAACACCCTCCAGGGTGGTCTTACCTCTGTCAGTGAGGCGCTCCTAGATCCAGCTAAGACAGTGTGGGAGACTCCTTCCACTATCCTGCCCACAGATAAACAGTCAGATAAGAATTATTATCTCCCACCTAAAGAGTCTGACTTTTTGTTCTCCCACCCTTTGCTTAACTCCCCAATGGTGGATGTGGTAAATGAGCAGGGTAGACAGCACTTCTCTAAGTCTACCCTGTATGACAAAGACCAGAAAAGATTTTGATGAAAGGCTGATTCATCAGCAACCCTGCAATTAGGATAGTGAACTATCAGATGGTCATGGCCAAATATAATTTTACAAATTATAACCAGTTCAGAGCTTTTATTGAACACCCAGCACAGGAATATAGGGAGCAACTCCACTCCATCATCTCTGAGGCCAATTATTGGCCAGAATGGCTCTTCAAGCATCCTGAGATGCTGCAGACACTGTTGCCAGGTCCATCTCCACATTGGTAGCAATGCACAGGGCATCATGGCGCCAACTCTAGGAGTTTCTGAGAGAAGTACAGAACACAGTGGAGGATCTACCCTTTGATGGCCAAAAACGTTTCCTGGAAATCACATGTGGGTCCTAGCACGCTCTAAAGGACTCTGGGGCTACGTTATGGTCCCTGGGCATATATACACCTACACATAAGAAAAGGTTTAGTAGGTCACAGATAGCCCAGAGATTGTATCCTGCTCAGTTTCCACTGAACCCTGCTAAATAGAGACATAGATTTCAAAGAAAGAGGGCCGCCCAACTGCTCTCCACATCCACTCAGTCATCTTCAAGGCAACAGTTGATGGGTTCGTCGAGGATTCAAATCCTCCATTGGTCCTCTCCTCCCCTCACTTTGGAGTCTGCTTTGCCTAGTTCCAGCATGTGTGGAGGAGGATCACTGCCTGTCATCATGGGCAAATCAGTAAGGGTCATGACGGAAAATGTATCCTGAATATTCTATATCAACAAGCAGGGAGGAGCAAGATCCCCCCACCCTCTTTGTGCTGAAGCCACGAAATTATGAAACTGGTGAATAGCTCATCAGATCCAAATTTCAGTAGCCTACCTCCCTGGTATTCAGAATACTAGAGCCAAGGTCCTCAGCAGGCACTGCTCACAGGACTATGAATGGGAGCTAGACATCCAAGTTCTCCACAGTATATTCCCAAGAAGGGAACTGCCCGAGGTGGATCTGTGCCCTCTTTTCTGCTCACAAGAGGGCCTGAACCACCAATCCTTGGGAGACACCTTTCTTCTATTCTGGAAGAAGGACCTGTTGTGTGCATTTCCTCAGTGCTCCTCATACTAAGGGTGTTGAACAGGACCAGATGGGACGAGGCCAAAATTATTCTTATAGTGTTAACCTGGCAAAGTCAAGCTTGGTACCCTTAACTGCGTCACCTATGTGTCCAACCATTGCTCAAGCTCCTGACTATTTCCCATCTCCTGTCACAGGATGTTGGTCATGTGCTTCATCCCAAAGTAGTGGTTCTCCACCTCAGGGCATGGCTCCTCAATGGTTCATGAGGTTAGAAGCCTCCTGCTGTAGAGAAGTACAACAGGTGTTACTGAATTATCGAAAAAGGCCAACCTGCGCAACTTACCAGCAGAAATGGAAGAGATTCTTCCAGTGGTGGTGTTGTCACTGCTTCCTGCCTGATTTGGTGCCGCTTTCAGTTATCCTGGATTATCTGTTGGATCTGAAGAAATTGGGGTTAGCAATTAGATTGATTAAGGTCCATTTGGACACAAGATCATGCTCTTGTAGGAGGATTCTCTATATTTGCTTACCCAGTGTCATCTAAATTCATTAAGGGGTTGAGGCATTTCTACCTGCAGATTAGAGACCCCACCCCAACCTGGGACCTCAACCTGGTACTCAATTACCTTATAAGACCTCCATTTGACTGAATGGCAATTTGCTTTCTGCTCCATTTGTCTATGAAGATGGCCACCACTTTGTCTTATAGGCTTGGGGAGATTGGAGCACGAATGGCAGATCCCCCTTTACAGTATTCTTCGAGGACAAGGTCTCTTTACACCCCCCACCCTAAATTCTTATCAAAGGTTCTATCAGAATTCCACTTTAACCAATCCATTCATCTACCAGTGTTTTTTCTGAAGCTGCATACTTCTCTACTTGGAATCCTGTTTCCATACCCTGGATCTTAGAAGGCTTCAAAGCATATATTTTTGAAACATTACACCCTGATCCATGCCAACAGAGCCAATGCGGCACTTGGTTTTGCAATACTGTCTTCAATGCTGGACTCTATTCTGAAGCTTCCTCCTCCATCTGGGGATACTAGTTGAAAGACACCTGAAGTGGAGCCAGCCAAAGGGACACCACTCAAAGGTGAAGAAGAAGTTTCTCACTTTGTGCAGTAACTATGGTTTTTCAAGATGTGTGTATTACACCTGCAGACCTCATCGGCAGCAGGCAAGACTGAACCTAGGACTTCTGGAGCTAAATGCACGAGCCTCTACTGCATGAGCCAAAAACCACATGGCCCTTAGCGAAGGCTGTAGAGCAGAGTCATTAATATCTAACTGGTGTCAGTGCCATTGGAGGGGACATGTGCTCCACTACCTGTCCTCCTTCCCCTCTGCTTCAAACTGTTCTCTTGGAGATGTTTGGGTCAAGAAGGAACCGAGGGCAGTTTGCCCGTGAACCCCTATATAGCCTCAGTGTCTGGCACAAGGAGAGCTAGGGCACATGCGCAGGCCTAATGGACACGCTACCTGAAGATCTCTGATCAAGGGCTCGAGAGGTGCATGTACACCCGAAGTGGCGCAGCCATAGGGGGACACACATCTCGAAGAACTGTACAAATTGAGTAACCCCTTCTTTATCCCCTCTTCTTCCTAGATCCTTCCACCAAGTTTAGGAATAAGAGACCCCAGATTACTCCAAAACACGTAACTTCTGCAGCACAGCTCTGCTGCAATGCTAGGGATTGCTGTACTAGATCTTCATCTCCTCACTGTCAGAAGGTGAAATTCAGCTCTCCACAATGGGCCAGGCGCAAAATGCCAATGCACTACTCCAGCCCTATTGTGAGGCCTCATGTGGAACTTGAGTGGTGCATAGTTCTTGGCTGGCCATCTGCACAGGCATAAATTTCACCCAGCGTGAGGGGACTGGGTGATAGTTTGGATCCATGGCCAGACAGTGCGCTTCAAGCAGAGATGGCACATTCAGCAAGGGAAACATTGCACCAGCCCATGTTTTGCAAGCCTGGATGACCAACCAAGTAGTCAGTGAAATTAGTTGTGCTGAAGTCTGGTTTAAGCAGCACCCATCTATGGAACTACTGATAGGTGAGCTTTGGAGATAGAGATTAAAATGCACTTCTCAATTGATGGATTTTCTTCCATCTCTTTGCACCGTGCAGGTAAAACATATTTTACATATTTGTGAAATCTTTCTATTTACAGTACTGCCCAGCTAATCTTATCCATCTAACGGCATTTCTAGGCCACTCATCACTGTCGTATCTAAGCACCAATACTAATGCAGAATGGAATATAAATATGAAATTATCTGTTCTTTTCTCAGCATGAGAAAGACTTTTCAATTATCTCTATCTCAAGGCTCTAGGTATTTTGATTCTAGTTTATAAACCCTTGTTTTCCAGACACTTCTATTTTATTTTTAACATGATGTGTGAAACATAATTCCACAGACAACTGTTCTGTGTTGTGGCTATATGCAGCGTATTTAGGCAAAAATGCCAGTCACAGGGTGGGCTCCAGATCAGATGTGAAAGCTCACATAACTGGATACAAATTAAAAATGCCGATGCATTGGGGCCCTCATTCAGCAAAGCACTCAAATTAATGCTTAAAGTTAAGCATGTGAGTAATCCTATCCATATTCACTAACGCACCTAAACATGTGCTTAAATCTCCTTGACTTTGTTGAATTGAGACCTAAGTTATGCATGAATAAAATAATAATAAAATAATAAATAATATGCTTTATAGAGATTATTCTACTTTTAATACAATCAAATAAACATTTTATTATCCCCCTCTTGAATGCATAATATGTGTGTGTGTGTGTATTGGGCCACATCCTCAGCTGGTGCAATTCAATTTAGCAGCATTGATTCCAATGGAGCTACGTTGATTTACACCAACTGAGGAACTGGCCCATGATTTTCTTGTTAACAATAGCCTATGAGACAACAGAAACATTTCTTTTTCTGTTGCTGTGTACATTAACAGACAGAAACTTACGCCAAGACTTTTCCTGATACATCTAATCTAATCCTATCTATCTAGCTAATGTATGAAAGAAGCTGCTTTATGCAGAATATGACTTGTAGGATCTGTTGTTTGTGAAATGCGTAGAGTAAGACATCACTCTTGACAAGGTATGTGTTTGTACAGATTTATGACTATACTTTAGGGGGAACTGCCTGATAGAAGTGTGTGTATTGCACCATATGTCTTTAAGACAGCTCACTTTAGACTACATCAGTTCACTTATTATTTCCCTTCCTCTGATCATTCCAACAGGTCAGAGAGATGTTGGGGGAACTTTTAGAAGCACAGGGTGAGCCATATACAGGCTCTGTATAAAGTGCCCCTCATATCCTTCCCTTCCAGATTCTTGACTTCCACCGCCCACTGCTTCATTTAACTTTAGAAAGGATTTACCAGTGGTTACTAAGCATGGTGCATGTGCCCCTGGCTGAGGTTCTAGCCCAATGTTTTTTCACTTATTGTAAATGTGTCCAGAAATATGATAGGTGCATATTTGATATAAAAAATGAATGTAGCCCCTTGCAACACACTGCCCACATTAACTGGCATGTTGTAGACACTCTTGGCAGGTCAACATAGCCTGGGAAAAGCCAGGCTTTCCCCCAAAGGTTAAATTATATACCCAGTTACACTGGTGTAAGTCCAGAGCAACTCTGTTGAGGATCACTAGACTTACCCTGGGTTTACATCAGAGTAAATGAGAGCAGAATTTAACCTTAAAAGTTTACGATTGGTGTCCCTAATTATCAAAGAACTAACTGTGCAACTCAGTCCCATTGAAATCAATGGGAGTTTTGCCATTGACTTCAATGGGAAAGGGACCAGGTTATTACC
The DNA here is from genome assembly GCF_965140295.1 of Lepidochelys olivacea. Classification (NCBI taxonomy): domain Eukaryota; kingdom Metazoa; phylum Chordata; order Testudines; family Cheloniidae; genus Lepidochelys; species Lepidochelys olivacea. The sequence goes on from NC_140416.1 coordinate 110,256,929, forward strand.
TAGCTTTTGACACCATATGTAGTGTATCACCAGCAAGAACAGAGCTTTCAGTCCCGGGGACATACAGGAGTGTGTGATGGGGTATCCACCTCACACATTGTTTGAAATGGTTAAGGTGGCCAGGTAGACCAATTAACTCCCTAGGCTGCACCTGGAGGAGAAGCCAGGGAGCAGGGAATTGACTGGAAGCAGGCTCAGCTGGACGGGTCTATATAAGTCAGGAAGCTGGCAAAACAGAGGCTGTAGTCACTCCCTGGGAGATGTGTTAGGGGCTAAAGGTTAGTCCACAGCCCTTCCCTAAGAGGAGGGAGTTGGGAGGCTGGTGAAACTAGAGAGGGGGAAAGCCAGGAAGGTAGGAGAAGGCTCAGGGGAATAGCAGGGTAGGCCTTGGCTGCTGACCAGAGAGCCCCTGAGTTGGAATTTGGAGTAGAAGGCGGGCCCAGGTTTCCCTACTAGTCATGGGGACATGGCAGCGGACAGATGCAAAGGACAGTAGACAGCTTGAGATGCTTTGTTGGGGAAAGACTTAGTTACATCGTCCCTGGAAGGGGACACGTATGGTGATCTTGCCAGATGGCTGAGTCACGAAAAGGAGGCTGTAGGTCCTGGAGTGAGAAGGGTCTGCAGGGTGAGAAGATGGCCAGGAGGTGGCCCCACTAGTGGTGAGTACACCCCATCATAAAGCAGAATGGATGACTTATTGTAATTTGGCTTCTACCACCCTATGTTGTTGGATTGCCCAGCCTTCTGCCCTTCAGAATGGCATGGGCTTAATCCCTTTTGCAGCGCTCTTGGCACGACTCCTGTGATTTGATCTGAAATGCATTTTAATTGATCTGACCTTGTATTGGTAATTCTTTTAGAATTGCAATGTGGCTGTGAGGTGCTCTCGACACTCTAGTGAATAGGCATCATATAAACAAGAAGATATTTTAGAGCTTGGAAAAACTGGCTTTAATTTACAATGCTGGCTTTTCTAGATTTTTCATTTATTGCTATGGCAACATCAGTCCATTTGCCAGCACATGCAGCACAGACAGGCCTTACAACGATACCTCACCTTGAGGGGTGTCACTCATTTTATTATTTATTGTTTACGAAGGTTCAGGTCATTCTCTTCCTTGGTGCAAACATCAGGCACTATACTTCCAGAAGGATTTGGTACCGCATCATTGTAACAGCAAGTGGTACTCTTGGGTATGTCTGCCCTGCAGCACTGTGTCTCAGAGCCCGGGTTAGCTGACTCTGGCTCATGGGGCTCAGCCTGTGGGGCTAAAAATAGCTGTGTAGACATTTGAGCTTCCACTGGAGCCTTGACCCTGAGACCTCATGCTGTGGGTCTTTTATTGCACTATAGATATATATATTAATGATCAGAACTTCACCCCCATATAATTTGTTGCACCTTCTGGCTTGGTGTCTCACTGTCCAGAGTCACACTCGAATCGCCTTGCCTTTGTTCTGCCATAATAGCTCTCATGGGGGGGAGGGAATAGAGGGTTGTTTCCCATTGCATTCCCTCTGAGAGAGCACCCGCAGCCTGTGTCCACACCCCCTGGGTTCCCCACCCTGCTGAGGGGAGGTAGAGGGTATGTGATTCCGCTTTGAGGAGGTGGGGACGCAGGCCAGGAGGTGCTCAGGCCCCCTCACCACAGGCAGATGGCGGGTTCTCTTATCATGGCCGGGCTGCAGTTCCAAGGCCACCCCTTCTTTCCCCCCCACCGGCCTGAGCTGTGTTGGGGAGAGCCGCGTGGGGAGCCTGGGTCTCTACACCCACCCTAGTGGGGAGCCTGGGACATGGACAGGGGGCTGCTTTCAGCCCTGGCTTCTGGCTTGGCCGGGGACATGGCCTTGGGGAGTGGGGGCCCTTGGCATCGCTCACTTTGGGGAGGGCTCTGGTACCCTTGGCTCTGGGCTGTAGCTGCCATTGATTAAACTTTGGCTTAACTCTTCTCCATTTTGATGGCATTTCCTCCATCAGGGGTCGAGCTACCCTCCCAAGCCACTCACCCATCCAAAGCCATTAACACTTCCTGAGGCATCAGCCAGTCACCAGGGGGTAAAGTTGACTGCCATTATGGTAACAGGCTACAATACAGCCGGACTCGACCTTACATTATGTTAGTACCTACAGGGTTCAACTGAGATTGACATCCCACTGTGCTAGGTGCAGTACAAACAGGTAGTAAAAGACAGTCCCTGCCCTAAAGAGCTTACAGGCTAAACAGATAAGGCAGAAAAAGGATGGGGAGGGAAATAGAGGCACAGAGAGGGAAAGTGACTTGTCCGAAGTCACATAGCATGTCGGCAGCTGAGCTAAAAATTAGAACCCTGACTTCCAGTCCAATGCCCTGCCCAGTAAATCCACTCTAGACTGAAACATAATGATGATCCGCACAAATCTGGTGAACCTTTTTTTACATTCAAAAGACAGTTTTGTGACACTGAGGATACAGAAATGATTAGTTACACAAAAGGAATGACTCTCACAGCATATTAAGTTTCCTGCATGAATCATTTTTTCTCTCTCTCATTTTGGGTCTTTGTCACCTATTGAGTCCCACCTTTGGATTTTGGCAGGTAAGTGCAGAGCTTAAGTCAGGAAAGGATATATCTTGAGCCCGGATCAGAATTAACATTCGGAAGCCTGTGCATTTAGATTCACACAGTGCAGAAAGAGGAAACCAAACTCCTCACACATTTTTTACCAGTGCCAAAAAGCTTACACAGCTGCAGCTGAATTAGGAAAGGGAAGAAGATCTGAGCTGGGATCACCAAGAACATGTAAGCACATAGGAGCCACGGTGGGAAGCAATTTCTTGCATTATGCTAAGTATCTTTTTTTAAGGGTGGAGGTTGTGCAGGATCACAGTAAGGCAGGGTTATCTTTTGGCATCTCAAGTAAGTTATTGTTGCTACTGCTGTTCCAAAATTAGGGTGGAAGGAATTACTTATTGTAGGTAACCATTTTTTTTAAACATACTTTAGTCACATACTTCAGTGTTTGCGGAGCAAAACCTCTACATATGGGATGCTGTAAAGTTCAAAGAAGGCTTTGAATTGTGAGTCCCTCTTTGAAATAATTAATTTTCAAAGAGCAAGACATTGTCTTCATTTAAGACAGGAAATGAGGGGAAAAGCAGAATTTTCCCTGCAGCTTTTTGGGACAGAAACAAAGGGGAGGGGGGAAACGGCAATAACATAGAAAAATAAACATATAAAAAGAAGAAGCCAAAGCCTGGTGCATGCAGATTTCCTTGCAGAAGCTGTGTGCAGTGATTCCTATAAAGTGCTGTTGACAGCTCCAGGCCTCCCTGATCCTTCCCTCTTCTGATTCCTCCTGCTCAGCTGGGCCTCTTCAGTTCTTGCTGCTGTGGCCTCTTAGGCTGTGTTGCTAGGTCTCTGCCCTGCACCTTGGTGTCTAAAGCATCTGCTGCATTCTTGCCAATTGTTCCTTATTTGTATTATGGTAGTGACCAGATGATCCCATTGGGCTAGGAGCTATACAGATCCATAGTAAGAGACAGCCCCTACCCTGCCAAGATAGACAAAGGATGGGAGGGGAAAGTTAAATAGCAGGTGAGTGGCAAAACTGGGGATGGAATCCAGGTGTCCTGATTCTTAGGCCCACACCCTGTTCCCTCGACCATACTGCCTTAGTAGTTATGTTTAAAATGATGCTGCCAGTGTTGATATGCCTAACAGACATATTTAATGGTGATGATTGTGTATCACAGGTCAGAACCTCAGCTGAGTGAAGTCAACAGAGCTATGTGATTTACACCCGCTGGGGATTTAGCCCCATATTTTCATATTAACTTGTAAGGCCAGTGCATTAGCTTGTTAAATCCAAGTGAATTGATGTTTAAACTTGTTTCGTGTTTTTTTTTCCTAAAAAAAAAAAAAAATATTGAAAAGGTGCATTCCCTTTCACATACCATATCCTCTGGAAAGATACAGCCAGACAGCAACTTATTTGTATATGGTTTATCTATCTGGTAAATATTTAATGGCTGTAAGTAATGGGTTTTGATCCTGGAAACCAAATGCTTTTCCTGGCTTACTAATTCAAGACCTGATAAAGTTACTTTATTAATGCACTGTTTCCAAGAAAACACAAGGTAAAACACAATGAATCAGCAAACTTCATTCAGTTATATTCAGGAACACCCAGGGCTCCCTTCAGAATTCATGGAAAAAACTCCTCTTTCTAATATGTGTGCTGAATCTACTAGTGGAATTAACACGAACAAGTAACTGGTTATGTAGCAATATCCCAGGGAGCATGAGTCTTCCACTAGAAGTTTTATTTTTGAAAAAGCCCCTATGGTTTTTCCTTTTTTTTGTAAAGAATTTTCTACTCTAAATAAAATCTGTAGAAACTGTTCTGATTAATCCTACTGAAATGGGCTTCAAAACCATACCATGTGATGTGTCATTGGAAAAGTTATGGTTTGCTGCATGTGATTTTTCCTATTTGTATGCATGTATCATTTCTGTATCTAAAGTTAGTCAATATTCCTATGTATCTGTATTTCAATTGTGCTTACTCTGGGTGACACTCACAACTAGCCTTTTTGTACAACAATGAAGAAACCAGACAGTGCCCATCAGCAAAGACAATGGACCCTAGAAGGAAGAACATAACCTTCCTGCGAATGTTCCAGACAGCCTGTAAGTAATGGCTGCTATGACTCAGCAAGGTATGCAAAGGCCTGTAACCAGGCCACATGACTCTGGACTCCCTCTTGGGATGTCAGTGTTTTTCTGCAAACTGAGGTATGGGACAAAGGGTTCCTGCCATATGCTAAAGCTGTACAAGGCAGGGAGTGACATCATCTCTTCTTCACTCCCACACAAGAAGACTCCTGGAAACACATGAGGAACAAAGACTGAACTGGGGGAAGTGCTGATCCCAGGCCAAAGAGATTTCCAGCCTGTGTATGAAAACCTGGGGATTCCAAGCTGCAAAGCAAGTGTAGCTTGTGTTTTAAGAATCTTCAGCCTGCTTGTATATTCAGACAGGGTGAGAATTTGCTAATTCATATCCTGTCTTTCTAGTATCTTAGGCTTAGTTTGCATTTTTGTTTATTTGCAAGGTAATCTGATTGGATCTGTTTGTTATTACTTATAATCACTTAAAATCTATCTTTTGTAGTTAATAAACTTTTGTTTTTTGCTTTATCTAAACCAGTTAGTTTGAATGAAATGCATGAGAAATTGTAAGTGCAAGGGGCCAAGGCTGTTGCATATTCCTCTCCACATGGGGGAGGGGAACTCTCTGATCTTACACTGTACAAATCCCTGTGCAGTGCAAGATGGTATAATTTGGGGTTTATTCTCTAGAGGGGGGGTGTGCTCAGGGAGCTGAGAGTTACGTTGGCTGAAGCCTTTCTACTGTTGCTTCATGCAGTGGCTGGTCAGAGAACTTGCATGTAACTGCAGCTGGATATGTCCCTACCTGTGTGTATGTTGTTAGAAGTGTAAGACTGGGAGTGGGTCTGCAGCTTGTCACAGCAGCACAGTGAGAGAGGGAGCCCAGCCTGATGGGTCAGAAGACTCAGTGGTACCCCAGTTCCAGGTGGCACCCTGGGTGGAACCCTTCCTTCCTCTCTTTCTATAAACCTTTAGGTATTAGATACTAAAGGATTGGCAACAGCGTGATTATTGGGTAAGATCTAAGTTAGCTATTATCCTGGGTATGTGGCTGGTCCTTTGGGACCACAAGAACCCTTTGATACAATTAGTTTTAAATAACCACTCATCACTAAGTCTAGTGGTGATACAAGGACTGGAATATCTAAGGAGATGACTTTTCTGACTTCTTGTTAGCCAGTGTGGTGAGACAGAAGTTTCCTTTTGTTGCTGGTCTGGTACATCTTATGGAAGAATAACCACCAGTTTTGGGGTGTCTGCCTATTTCTCAGCAGTTTGTGCTGAATTTGGTATCCTCCAGTTGTGACCCACTGAGGCACGGTGACAGCTCCATCCTGCTTTCACTGATGTTATCAGCCATTGACTTCAACAGCCACATGATAGGGCACTGTAGATGACATGGTGCTTCAGGAACTAGGTGGATTTTTGTTGTTAATTTCAGATGGTTTATTTGTAACTGTTAATTGTATGGCATAATGGGTATTAATTTATTATTAATATGGATCAGATTGCAGCCATGAAGGTATGGTCTAGGAACACAAATTCCAGCATGCACTTGTTCAAACAGTGGGAAATCTGTAATCTTTGTGTGCAGTGTTTCTCTACTAAAGACAAGACTAGTCACAGAGCACCCTTTCTCTGTGCTCATTAGGTTAGGGCCTGTCTTCCTCTGTGTTCATGCAGTGCCCGGCACAATGGGGCCTTCATTTCTACTGGGACCTCCAATTGCTACCATATTAAAAGGGGAGGTTCAAGCTGGTCCTGAAATGTCTGGGCTAGCAAAGGCTGGGAACACCTGTTTCTATCTTGAGTGACTCTTCCTAGCTGAAGCCCGAAGGCACTGGTAGGTTTGGATAAGGACAAAGGCATGATCCCTGTGACACTAGGCCTTGAAAAGAGAGGGGAAAGAACATGAGGCTTGCCAGAAAACCTCCTCCCAAATACACAAAGGCCATCTTGTAAAGCTTTTATGGCCAGTCTTTCAAGTGATGTAAATCAGCAAAACTCCACTGGCTTCAGTGAAGCAAGACTGATTTTTTTGCATCAGCTGAGGCTATGGCCTGCTATGCGACCAGCGTAGTTTTAATAGTTTAAAAAAAACTTTGTTTTCTCCTTGTCGATACTCCATAAAGAATGGATAGGTTGTTAATTAGTAATAATAAAATTTGATACTGTATTTCATCCATGTTTCTCAAAGTGCTTTACAAATATTAATGAAGCATCAATAAACCAGTGTTTGGGGGGGCTTGGGGATTTGGGGAGGAGATTTGAAGGTGATGGGAATAAGGGAATATAAAGGGAACACTTCACTCCCCACTGAAATACAACCATGTATGAGGTAAACCATGGCAGTTACTTAACGATTCACATAAACACTTTATGACCTATTAGAACAGGATGTGCTGGAGAATATGGCAACCAGTTGACAAATCAGAGGGGAATTTAGGTCAACTCAAAAAAACAAACAAAAAACCAAGGAGTACTTGTGGCACCTTAGCAAGTACTCCTCGGTTTTTTGCTGATACAGACTAACACGGCTACCACGTTGAAATAGGTCAACTCAGATTCCCTGAGTCTGGAATGCAGTTAGGACAACGGGGCTACATTAACTCTTGTAAAACGTGCAATGGGGTGCTAATTAGAGCTGGCCAAAACTTGGAATTTCCAATTCACAGCAAATTTCAACGTTCTGAAATTTAGCTTTGTTCTAATTCAGAACAAAACCATTTTTTCCCCCAAGATTTCTCTGAAACCAGAAATTCTGTTAAGTTTTTGTTTTGGAAAGCCTGACACAGGGTCAAAAGTTCATTGTGTTTCCAGGAAACATTTTGGGTTTGACAAATTGGCATTTTCCCATGAAACCGTATTTAAATGGAAAACTCCCAACCCGTTCTAATCTTAATGACTATCAGCAACCAGGGTGCTGATTATAGATACCATGTATAGTACAGCACCTCTAGCCTAACACCAAAAGAGAGAATGAGGTCAGAACAAAATATGATTAATTTCAACAGCAGCAAGATGTACCTTGGGTGTCTCCCATCCAAGTACTGAGCACACATAACCCTGCTTAGTTTATAAACTCAGACATCACTTCACAAGAATATTTGGCCACAGATAATTGCTAGGAAATGTTGTGTGATGTTGGGGAATTTGCCTATGTGCACTTTATGAATTCTGGTTGATGTTATGAAACTGCTGTATTTCTGAATACCACTCTATGTGGTATTTGCTGATAGGGGCTGTATCGAGTACCTACCAGACTAGATACAATCATTGGTCATTAGACCTAAAATGGTCACCTATTCCGGTGGAAACACCTTGGGATAATGGATTGGCTGAAACTTGTGGAAACCAGTTCAACCAAGTTTCTCTGCAGGGAGCTGGAGAAGTGTAGAACCAGGTGTTGGCGGCAGAACATATAAAGTTTAGGGACTCACTGGAATTTGGACAGGTAAAAAGGGCATGCTTTTGTAGCGGGGGGGCCTGTTTAACTGCAGGACCAGCCAAGGTGAAAGGAAGCTGCCTGGGAGGAGGGAGAGAGAGACTCCATGATTTGGAAGAGAAGCCACATGCAAGATAGGAAACCTGGATGGCCCTAGAGGATACTGCCCTAAGCCCAAGAACCCTCCAGCATGGTAAGGAAACTGAGGCAGGGAAATACATAGAAGTGTGTTTATTATTTTGTCTAGCTCTATGTATTGCTTATGCTACACAGTAAAGTAAAGAGTGAGGGCTTTTAGAATCCTATGCCATCTGTGTATTGGTTTTCTTCACTTATTGTGTTCCCCTGGTGGGGATTCTGAGAGAGGGTGGGATTCTGAGAGAGGGTGTATTTAAACTATGGGAAGCCTGAGGGGTCAGCACAGCCTAGGCAGTTGGACTGTGGAGTCTCAGAAAAGGTTGCTAGACAGAGGATCTGCACCCCAGAGTGTGACTAGAGACCCCAGCTGGGGCAATGCCTTGACTCCATTCAGACACCAGAGGCTTAAATAGCACAGCGGGCCCAGTGAGGTGGGTGCCAAACACAACAGCCTAGTGAGAGGCCAGCCAGTGGGAGCTCTAGCAGGGATGTGTATATATAACAGATACAGCAATATCCTGGCCTGATTCTCTTCTCACTTATGCCAATTTTATACCCGTGCAAGTCTGTTTACCTCAGTGGAGTTACCTGTGATTTACACCAGTGCCTGGTTCATAGTAGCTATATTTTCTCTCTCATGTTATCTCCCTCTGTCAATGTCTTATAGAATCCTATTTTGAAATCTGCAGTGTTTTTATACAAATGAGGCCCAGAGTATGGAAACTGATGCAGCAGACAGTGAAAGGTATATGGAGAAGTATGAATATGGTGAAGCATTAATTTTAATCCTTCACTTTCAATACTCAGTGCTTAGGATGTTAATAAATCAGAGAAATATTTAATAAAACAGACTTTATTTCTGAGAATGATTCAGGGAACTTCTGATTTAAAATGTGAGACTGTTTTGCTTCTCTCGAGGAAAGTTGGTAAATAACTTTCTCTCAAGCTGGTATGAATAATCAGTAATGGAGAAAGTAGGATGTTACTGTAGCTGATAAATCCATGTTTGTTGGAGGTTACAATCACGCAAAGTAGCCTGGTCATGGTATTTTCTTATCATGACCCCATTTATTCCAGATTCTGACCTTCGTTACAACAGTGTACATGTGAAACAATTACACTGAAGTTAATGCAGTTAGTCCAAACTGAAACTGGTACTGGTGAGAACAGACTTTGGCCCTTAGACCCCAGTTCAGGAAAACATACCTATTTAAGAAGGGTACTTAAACACCTGCTAAATTTATTTAAACATGAGAGTCAGTGCTTTGCTGAATCAGGGCCTTAGTATGGACTTGTAGAATGGCAGAGAAACAGCCAGCGGTGAATAAGGCCACTCAACATTTCAGGCCAAATCCTCAGCTGGTTTAAATTAATGTAGTTTCATTGACTTTAAAAGGGTTAAGCTAATTTACACCAGTTAAGGATCTGAGTAAGGGCCGGTTGTGTTGCTTTAGGAATAGACAAAGGGCCATATTGTGTCTGAGTCACAGTGTGGTCCCTGGTTCCTCCCTGGCTCCAGGGGCAGTAATGTGCTCCAGTTCCACACTTGGCACAGATTATTCCTCCTCTGTACTGACCAGAGCGTTAGAAGGGCAGATCCAAGGCTCCCCTCCCTCCCTCCCTGCTTCTGCCCACTTGCGCAGGGGAGGGAGTAGCACCTCTGTGGATGATGATCTTCTACCAGTGCTTAATTTGTAGTGAAAGAGGTGCCGGGGCTCAAACAATTATTTTACTTTCATAATTGACACGCCAAGCCTAGAGGTGCTGGGGCTCAGCCCTGGCAAGCCCCGGCACAAATTAAGCACTGTTTTCTGCATCTCCCATGCTGTTGCTCGCCATATGGGTAGGCCACACGGGGAGATAAGTGGGTGCCTTATTTCCTGTTACTCCCCTGAACAGATGTGTAGGACAAATGACAGTTTTGCTCTTTATGACCAGTCCTAAAGTGAGTGGAAAATTACAGTGGTCTAAGGTTCATTAATGTTTTCCATACTGGTTTGAGTGTTCATGGTAACTGTGACCAACCACATCCTAGCTTCAGATGAGTTGTAGTTACAATTTTTTTTTTTTAAAAGTCACTAATTGTGCAGGCCATCTGCTGTGTGTGTGGGGGGGGGGCGGGAAATCCTAGGTATTGTCTTTAGTGTGCATAATCCAATTTTTTGTGTGAAGGCAGACTTTAATCACTAGACTAGCAAAACGAGGCATCTGTTTCTAAATTTAAGTAGCTGAGACTAATCAGAGTAATTCAAGTTTTTCTGCAATAGACTTAATTGATCACCTAATTTCTCTGCAGAAAGGGGCTAATTGTTTATTTACCTATTTAGTTATTATTTACAGAAAGAAGAGTCTTAGTCATTTTGCAGAGTAATCTTTATTTGAAAGTTATGTACAAGACTTGTATAGAAACCTACAAAATGCAACTAAGTTTTGATTGACAAACCCAAAGTCTGAAGTCATGCTAAATGTAGGAAAAATAGTGCTGATGATAATACCACCAGAGGGTCTGAGCATCCATCAGAGTGTACTTTTGTATAAAGTTGTGTTCAAATACAATTTAGTTTGAAGTGGCTATTAATTCTTCCAATATAAATTAGATTAAGAGTTTTACAGTAAACTGTTTCTCAAGTTTGGTTGGCACTCTTGAGCAGCTTTCAGTTCTCAGAAATGAAAATCAGAGTCATAGAAATGCAGGGCTGGAAGTCATCAAGTCCAGATCCCTGCACCAAGGCAGAGCCAAGTAAATCTAGACCATGTGTGACTGGTGTCTGTCCAACCTTCTCCTTAAAAACCTCCACTGAGGGGGATTCCACAACCTCCTTTGAAAGTGTATTCCAGAGGTTACCTATCCTCATAGTTAGAAAGTTTTTACTAATTTCTAAAATAAATCTTCCTTGCTGCAGATGAACCCAATTATATCTTGTGCTACTTTCAGTGGACCTGGAGAACAATTGGCCATTGTCCTCTTTAACAACCCATAACATGTTTGCAGGCTGTTATCAGGTCCCCTTTCAGTCTTCTTTTCTCAAGACTAAACATGCCCCATTTTTTTTTAAACTTTCCTCATAGGTCAGGTTTTTCTAAACCTTTTATCATTCTTGTTGCTCTCCTTTGGCTTCTCACCAGTTTGTCCACATCTTTCTTAAAATGGGGCACCCAGAACTGGATACAGTACTCCAGCTGAGACCTCACCAGGTCTGAGTAGAGGGGGACAATTCTCTCATGTCTTACATACAACACTCCTGTTAATACCCCCCCGAATATTAGCCTTCTTTTGAAATTGCATCACATTGTTGATTCATATTCAATTGGTCATCCACTGTAACTCCTAGATTGCTTTCAGCAGTACTACTGACTAGCCCGTTATTCTCCATTTTGTAGTTGTGCACTTGATTTTTTTTCCTTCCTCAGTGAAGTACTTTGTACTTGTCTTTACTGAATTTCATCTTGTCAAGGTCATTTTGAATTCTAATCCTGTCCTCCAAAGTGCTCGCAACCTCTCTTAGCTTGGTGTCATCTGCAAATTTTATAAGCATTCTCTCCACTCCAAAGTCATTAATGAAAATATTGACCAGTACTGGACCCAAGACTGACCCCTGTGGCACCTCACTAGATACATCATCCCAGTTTGACAGTGAACCCATTACAGAATGATAATTACGGTGATGCTTTGCTCATATACTATGTAGCGCCTTTCATCTCAGATTATTTTACAAAGATCAGTTCACCAAGGGTACACCTTCACTACCCGCTGGATTGGCGCGTAGTGATCGATCTATCGGGGATCGATTTATTATGTCTCGTCTAGATGCCATAAATCGATCCCCGAATCGACACCTGTACTCCACCTCAGCACCTATCAAATAGCGTAGCTGAAGTTGTGTATCTTAGTTCGGACCCCCCCCACACCCAGTGTAGCCCAGGCCTTCATCTCACAAAACCCTGTGAGCTAGGAAAGTACTATTAAATCCGTTTTATGGATGAATAAACTGAGGCAAATGATTTGCCAGTGAGTCAGTGGTACGATGGAATAGAAGTCAGAAGTCCTGGCTCCCCCTTCATTGCTCTAGCTACTGGAGAACATTCCACAGTCTAAAGGCAAACTGCCGATTTGGCATTGGAAAGTTGCAAAAAACCCTACAAACCTTTTGTAAATACTAGTCGTGCGTTTGATACCAGGCAAAATATTGATATTTCTCTAATTAGCAAGCCAAGCATTTCATTATAAAACTCGTGAAGTCCACTGAATCCATCAGTTTCACAGTTGAATGTTGCCACTTTCACAGCAAAATCTGATTTCAGTTTTCAGCCTGCCAAAACTGCTTGTTTTCACACACAAAAATCAAGGAAAGAACATGGGTTCGAAAATCAAGTCCCTCACAAAAATTGGCATTTCTGAATTGCCTGCTAGTAAGCAGCCACTTGCTGAAAAGTAACAGTGTTTGTGACATTGGAAATATGGGAATTCAGTGTGCTAAGAGACCATAATAAAGTCTCCATCATATTTAAGTACTGGCTTAATAATCTTTCAAGGCACAGTTCTGATCTCTGACTTGGAAAAGCATTGCTCCAAAGATTGAAATAGTCAAGGTGTTTGAGAGACTAGAAGCAGCTTTCTACTTAAAATGATTGCTTTTTCAAGATTTGACACCCTTTTGCAAAGCAAGTTCAGTCTGCTATGTGTGTCTAACACACCTGTGCTCAAACAGAATGAAAATGAGGCATGGTATGAGCAAACGTGGAAAGTTGTAGCCTTACTGTTCTAGCCTGATTCACCTATACTTGCCTGAAACTGCTTAATTGATCAGTTTATAAAGTGAGCCTGTTATGAAACTGTAAGAATGTCAACCACCGGAATTTAAGAACAAATGATTACTGTTAGGGCTGTAAAGCAATTAAAAAAATTAATCATGATTAATTGTGTGATTAAAAATATTAATCGTGATTAATTGCACTGTTTAATAAGAGAATACCATTTATTTAAATATTTTTGGATGCTTTCTAGATTTTGAAATATATTGATTTCATTTATAATACAGAACACAAAGTGTACAGTGCTCACTTTATGTTTTTTATTCCAAATATTTGCACTGTAAAAACCAAAAGAAATAGTATTTTTCAATTCACCTAATACAAGTACTGTAGTGCGATCTCTTTATCATGAAAGTTGAACTTACACATGTAGAATTATGTACAAAAAAACTGCATTCAAAAATAAAACGTAAAACTTTAGAGCCTTCAAGTCCATTCAGTCCTATCTTTTGTTCAGCCAATTGCTCTGTGTAGCAGGGTGGTCACCCAGCTCTGGCCCTGAAGGGGTTAGAACAGCCTTGGGAGAGGGCTGCCCTGGGGAACCAATAGTAAAAGCAGCCCTGGAGAGGGCTGTGGCTGGGAAAAGGAGTGAAAACACTGGAGTAGCTGACCCCAGGTGTCGCCAGCTCAGTTAGGACTCAGCTGGCCCTGATAAGAGGGCTGGGGGCCAGGAGCTGAAAGGAGTCTCACTCTAGCCCTGGAGCTGAAGGGCTAGCTGTCTGGGAGCAAGGTACCTGAAGTGGAGCAGTGCTGGGGAAGGGCAAAGGGAGCTGGGGAGCTTCAGCCTGGTAAAACCCCAGGCTGCAGGCCTTGTTGAAGACTTGTGAAAGGTACTGGGGCTGCAGAGGGGTAGCCTGGGGATAAGCAAAGGCAGCAGGTCCTACCCCCTTGCCAATGATGAGTGGCCTTTACAGACCACAGTCTGCCCCAGTGAGCGGGGGCTAGATGATGACTGGCAGTAGCCACTGAGGCAAGGTGGGTTTAGAGGGTTGGGGAGGGGAGACCCAGAGCGAGGGGGTACTTTTGGGGCAGAACCCAAGGTAGAGAGGCACTGGGGTCCGGGAGGGACATGGGGCCAGTGGCAGGTGAGACACCGGCCTGCAGAGGGCGCTCTGTATGCTGGAAAAGAGCTAATTCCCAGACGACCAGCAGGAGGTGCTGCACCAGTGAGTCTCACTTCGCTACAGTCTGACAAATGAGTTTGTTTACATTTGCAGGAGATAATGGTGCCCGCTTCTTGTTCACAATATCACCTGAAAGTGAGAACAGGCGTTCTCATGGCACTGTTGTAGCTGGCATCGCAAGATATTTACATGCTAGATGTGCTAAAGATTCATATGTCCCTTCATGATTCAACCACCATTCCAAAGGGCATGCATCCATGCTGATGACAGGTTCTGCTGGATAACTATCCAAAGCAGTGTGGACCGACGCACATTCATTTTCATCATCTGAGTCAGATGCCACCAGCAGAAAGTCGATTTTCCTTTTTGGTAGTTTGGGTTCTGTAGTTTCCACATTGGAGTGTTACTCTTTTTAAGACTTCTGAAAGCAAGCTCCACACCTCATCCCTCTCAGATGTTGGAAGGCACTTCAGATTCTTAAATCTTGTGTGGAGTGCTCTAACTATTTTTAGAAATCTCACACTGGTACCTTCTTAGTCAAATCCGCTGTAAAAGTAGTCTTAAAATGAACATGTGCCAAGTCATCATCCGAGACTACTATAACATGAAATATGTGGCAGAATGCAGGTAAAATAGAACAGGAGACATACAATTCTCCCCCAAGGAGTTCAGTCAAATTTAATTAACACATTATTTTTTTAATGAGCATCAGCAGCATGGAAACATACACTCTGGAACGGTGGCCGAAGCATGAAGGGACATACAAATGTTTAGCATATCTGGCACATAAACACCTTGCAAAAGTGGCATGCGAACACCTGTTCTCACTTTCTGGCATCATTGTAAATAAGAAGTGGGCAGCATTATCTCCCTTAAATGTAAACAACAAACTTGTTTCAGCGATTGGCTGAATGAGAAGTAGGACTGAGTGGATTTGTAGGCTCAAAAGTTTTGCATTGTTTTTGTTTTTGAGTGAAGTTATGTAACTAACAAACGTAGATTTTTTTTAAGTTGCACTTTCATGAGAAAGATTGCACTACAGTACTTGTATGAGGTGAATTAAAAAATACTCATGTTTATAACTTTCACAGTGGAAATATTTGTAATAAAAATGTGAGCAGTGTACACTTTGTATTCTGTGTTGTAATTGAAAAACAATATTTGAAAATGTAGAAAAACATCCAAAAATAAATTTAATTGGTAGTTTATTGTTTAACAATGTGATTAAACTTCAGTTAATTGTGATTGATTTTTTTGAGTTAACTGCAATTAATCAACAGCCCTAATGACTATTATTTGTATTATTAGACTAGAACCAAAGGGACTCACCTGAGAGTGGGGTACCATTGTGCGAGGTCCTTGCAAACATGTAGCAAGAGGCAGCTAAAGTTAACAAGCTAAATAGGCAAAGAGTGGTGGTGGGGAATAGAGGTGAATTGACTTGCCTAAGGGCCACTGCAGCGCTGGGAATACAAACCAGATCTCCAGACTTCCTGCCAAGGGTCCTCTCCACTAGACTATACTGCCTCTGCCTACAGAAGCTACTGCTAAAATAAGACTAAAATACTTAATGCTAAAAAACTACCGAATTGGTGGTATTGTAATTAGCATCAGCTATTACTGAGTCACTTATTATGAGGTTAACTATGTAACCCAACCACAAAAGAATTCCTAGATTTAAACCATCACTTTGAATTATAGCTGGAAATGAGCTGAGCCTATGATCCACAACTTGGCAGCTAGCTGGAGTTTCCAAGTTGCCTTCAAATTTAGCTCCACGAAGAGCATGTTGCAG
Organism: Lepidochelys olivacea; assembly: GCF_965140295.1. Classification (NCBI taxonomy): domain Eukaryota; kingdom Metazoa; phylum Chordata; order Testudines; family Cheloniidae; genus Lepidochelys; species Lepidochelys olivacea. Next base: position 110,272,899 of record NC_140416.1, read on the forward strand.
CCTGGAGGCAGGACCGGCTCTAGGCACCAGCAAAGCGAGCAAGTGCTTGGGGTGGCACAATTCCAGGGGTGGCATTCTGGCCACCTTTGTTTTTTGTTTGGGCAGTTGTGCTCTTGGAGCTTGGGGTGGCAAATTCTTTGCTTGGGGTGGCAAAAAACCTAGAGCCGGCCCTGCCTGGTGGTCACCATGGGTTAGATTGCTGTGGGAAGGCCCAAAAGGAGTGGTTTCAGTCTTCTCCTAGCCTGTCATCGATGGAAAATAGCACCACTCTTGCTCAGTGCTGGTGCCTTGACATCTGGAAGCAGCTGAGAGTCTGACAGGACCCCTCGATTGTGAACTTTAATAACACAAGGCACAACTGAAGGAGCAGATGTTTCTGATCCCTCCTCTTGTTACTTCCCTCAGCTAGCTAGCATCCCCTCTTCTCTGGACTGAATTGGAACTAGCTCTCATCTAAATACCAGTCTGAATCAGATGCTGCTGTATTAGCCAAATACTGTATCAGCAAATCATTTAACAAACACAGGTTGTTACATGTGTTTGAAATAAACAAGAATCCTGAGCCGCCTCCTCCCTATGTAATCCCCAAAAGCTGTCTTACAACATGTCATTGTGTGCATCTTTCAGATCCAAACATGAAATCTAGCCTGTAGAGATGTTGTTGTGCCTAGAATAGGGTGCACTAGAAATGCAGATAGGAATACGTGCATTTATGACATTCTCTGGGAGAGTTGGGATCTATAAATCAATGACTGTTTTATGTTAATCTATACTGCATGTAGTTATTTTTACCAGGAACAGAATCAAGCATGGAATAGACTTTTCAATATTAAATGGAACTATTGGACCAAGTCTTTAAAAAGTCAGTGGTACACATGGTGGGAAAAGTGAGAGCTCACTCATGCATCCACATTTACAGGTAGACACCCACACAAAACTTGTCATCAACAGGGGTTGAGCAAAATGGGACACAGTTCTTGTTTGATATTTGTTCAAATTAATAAAAATTAAGTTTGATTAGACTGTTCAAAACCCTATTGTGTTCACTTGCACACAGATCTGTGTGGTTTAACTTTATTAGTGAAAATTTAACTTTAAATTCAAATGCTCAAATATCTGATTTATGGGTAGAGGGAATGCAAAGGTGGCTTTAAGTCAACATGCCAGTCCCCTAGGGTGACCAGATGTCCCGATTTTATAGGGACAGTCCCAATATTTGGGGATTTTTCCTATATAAGCTCCTATTACCCTCACACCCGCTATTCCAATTTTTCACACTTGCTATCTGGTCACCCTACAGTCTCCTGGCATAAATTAGAGCAGTCTAACTTGCATCAGCTGTGGATGGCTCCAAAGAACAGCTGTCAGGGATTGTTGAGATGCAGGGACACCCCAAACCTGCCCCCTCCACTGGGACACTGGCTCAGCACCAAAGGATCTCCTTGTGGTTGGAATACTCTGGGCTATCTCCTCAGCTGGTATAAACCACCATAGCTCTATTGAAGTCAGCGGAGTTACAATGATTTACCCCCACTGAGAATTTGCTCCTTGAACTTTAAGGCTGCTTTTTTTTGCCAGTTGGGAAGCCCAAAGCAGCCTCAACACAGCTATGCACTGGGGTCAGCACTTGCATACACTGATTCTTACCTCATCAATTATCAGGTCATATAGGTGAGCAAAATAGGTGCAGTTTTCCTTTAAAGGAATTATTTTCCCATGAGATGCCAATGCTGAGCACAGAAAAATCCATCCTTCTCCAACTTAAATAAATATGATTTCTATGGAGGACATTAATAATTTAGCTTCCACAGACACTTCCATTTCTTGAAAAGATCTTAATACATCCCTGATGGAATCAGAACACCTTTTCCCAGAGAGTGTAGTGGATGGATGTAGATGTCATGGGGTCTTTAATTTTCACTCCTTAGATTTATGGAAATGGAGAACCAGGGCTACTCTTTTTTTCCTTCTGATTGACTTCTCTACAGGGGTCTGCCTTTTACATCATGCCAAATGGAGTGCTTGGGGAGACAGACATAATGTTCTATTAGAAGCCTCTGTTCAGTGCAACTTTGCTGGTCCTGTGGACTAAATATATTAAGAAATGTAATTCCCTTATGATGAACTGACGACTAGTGCTTGCTTGCTTGGAGAGATGTAGTGGAACATGCAGACTATGGGAAGAGGCTGGAAAAGCCAAACACTCCCAGTTTTCTTTCTCTGTCTAATGCTTGACCCAAGGATCTTTCCTATTAGTTCCAGGATTTTGCTCTCAAAATAGGGAGGGAAACGGAACTTCCAGCACACATGGAGAGCCTCTGATAACTGACTGTATGAAAAGGTTTAATATAACTCTCTCTGTACGATTTGTACTTTAATAGTCCTGAGAATTTCAGAGCAAGACTGAGATCAACAGGCTGTACTATGAGGAATGAGGTAAGATACAGAGAATCAAGTCATGCTGAGCAAGATAATGCAATAGAATTCGAATGGAGCATTACATGATGGAGTTACAGGGAGTGTGACAAAATGGCCAGTGTTTGTACGGTGGGTCCCACGCTTTTCTTGGCAGAGGGGCTATAATGCTACCCCTGCTCGTGAGGCACCAAGTGCCCCGCTAGTGGCCCAGGAAGGTGGTAGAGGAGGGAAGTGGGGAAGGGGTCTGGGTTTGCTCCTCACTCTGAGCCCCAGCCCCACCTAACCCCTGCGGGTTTCTTCCGCTTTTCTCCGTGGGTAGGGTTACCCTCGGTCCTTGATGCTGTGGGAAGGAATCTTCCTACTCTGCTGGGGGAGGGTCTCCCTTCCTCCAGTTCTCTGGTCTTTCAATTCTCAGCCACACACCTCCCAACTCCAGTCCTCTCTCACTCCACCCTGTCTGCCTGAAGCAAGCTTTGTTTTTTTTTTTTAAAAGTTCCTGACAGGGCCTTAATTGGCTACAGGTGCTCCAATTAACCTGTAGTAACCTTCCCTCCTCTACAGGGAACCACACCTTAATTAGCCTCGGGCTTATATATGTCCCCTCGACCACTCTCCCACTGCTTCCTGGCATATCACAGGACTATGAGACTAAAAGCAATTTCAGTCCATTCCAGGCTATCCTTAAGGTGTCAGATTATCTTATCTAAAATCCAAGTGCAAAATGCTCATTGTAGAACCATGGAGGGATGCATCTTCCCCCACTGAATCTAAGAGATGAGATAGAGTAAAGAATTGTGAAAATGCGCCTTACTTCGTTCCTTTCTCCCCTCACCCCCTTATTCTGTGTTTGTGTGTCTCGTGTCTTGGTGTCCTCTCATATGAACACTACCCTACAGAACTGCACAATGGGCATTTGTGATGGTGCGATCGATCTGTTGCAGATTGCGATGGTGCAGGGTGTCCACACTAGCTATCCTGTTCCAGTTGCACACAATACAACATGTCCATACCCCAAACTCATTTGCTGATGATGCTGTGTTTGGCTGAACAGAATATCTTCCTCAAAGGACATTGCTTGAAACATGAATCCCACACAGTTTACCTCAACAACCATAGGTTGTTCTCTCACATATCTTAACCACCTGAAGAAAACTGCAGCAAGGTGAGCATGCATAACAGCGGTCTAAGCAAATTGGCTGGCACTTTGTGGGGAACAAACACTCCAACTTTCTGATCGTCCCGTTTAGCCCTCTGTTACTGTGCAGCAGAATCCTGTGCTCTGGTCTGGCTCCATTCATCTCACGCCACGTTGGCTGACACACAATGACACTCAACCATGCACATAGTAACTGGGATGATTTGATCCACACCGGTGCCGTGGCTTCCTGTGTGAAGCATCACCGCTTCCTCACAGGTCTGTCGTGAGGAGGCTACAGCAAGACTGATGGAGAAGATCAGGGCAAACCTGAGCCTACCACTATACACAAACCTTTTTGTACACCCGAGAGAACGCTTGTTGTCGAGCAGCCCATTGTGACCTCATCTGCCCTCCCCAGGTTTCTCTGCAATGTTGATGTGGCATGAAGAAAGGTCTGCAGCTGACATCAGAAACCAGCCTCTTATAACTGACTGGACCATGCGTGTACCTGGCTTTGATTTGCATTGCTGCTAATGGGCCCTTTTGAACCAGTTTTGAATGGGCCAGGGTCAATATGCAGCCAACCTTCCTACCTGGGCCAATGAGAGAATCCCACATTAGGCTCTGGCCAAAGATAACAATGTCCCACATCACTGACGACTGCCTTTTCATCCAATTTGATGGTGGTCTGAGGGTTCTGCATTTCACTTATGAGGATGCTGCAAATTGGCCTGGCAAGTTCTGCATCCAGTAAGGAGCAAGAAGACTGCACTCATTGTAATTAATGCAGTAGCAATGCAGTTCCCATCCACAGGAATTAATGGAGATACACCAGTGTGAGAAGGGAATTGGGCCCTATATGCATAAAATATATGTGCTTGTATTTGACAAGTGAAGTATCCTGTCTGCTATGGAGTACAGAGCTTTAATCAGAGTGGTCACTAGAAGCATATCAGGGGCATTGGGGGACTATGCTTTGAGGAACAATTGCAGCTGTGAAGGTGAAACACCAATCTGTTCTATCCATCTAGGTATTGTAACAGTACAGTCACCTGACCCAGGATGCAGCAGGAGCGAACCTTGCTGACAGCAAGCACAAGTTCACCTGTTCTGGCAATACTTGTGCGTAAAGCTGGTTAGGAATTTTATGACTTTGCTGGAAAGTGCTGATTCATAGCACCTGAAAGATTTTGTGGCAGCATCTCGGGGTTGATGAACTTCCAGCAAATCAAAGGCAGGGTTACTCAGTGAGAGTAAGGGGATCAGAATCTCTGGCCCTCAATAGGAAGTACAATAACGTCTTCTGAAGTTAAACTCATCTCCTAGACTTTTGGAAGTTTACGGCTTGCTCTTGCAGGCCGTAAAGAGATAAAGAACTAATTTCCCAGATTTTCCTTCAGGCTTTTGAAATTCCCCAGGACTGACTAAGGTGTGGTGGTGCTACAGAGATGCCAGGCTGTAAATGCTGATGCTGCAGAGTTTTTCTGGGCCAGGAGGCCACCCTGGAAAATTGGCCTATTTTTTTTTTTTATTGTTGCCCAAAAATCCCTTGAAGGGTTTCAACTGGTTTAAATCTCAAAGCATTAACTTTCCTCACCACACAAAATTCTCAGCAGTCAGCCCAGCATTTCTCACTCACCAATATTTAGTGAGACTGTGGGAAAGAGCGTTATCATACGGTCAGAGTCAGGGGGACAAAGGGTGGTACAAACTGGCTCATCTCTGTTTACTTCCTATGGAGTTTTGCCCACTTACACAAGCAGAGAATTTGTCCTGTTCAGATCAATTATATTCTGTCAGTGCTTAGAGATCCCAGGGCCTTCTTGTGCTAGGTGCTGTACATACACATAGTAATAGACAGACAGTCCCTGCTCTGATGATAGTAGTCTAAAATAGACAAGGCAGATGAAGACTTAGAGAGAGAGAGAAGGTATTATTTAGTCCCTCTCTACATATGAGGAACTGACAGACTGAGATTAAGTGACTTGCCCGTGTTCCCAAAGGACTCTATGACTGAGCCAGGAAATGAATTGAGATCACCCGAATAACTAGTCTGGTGCTTTAACTGCAAACCATCCTTTCTCTTCATTATTACTTCCGAAATCTGCTACCGTCTTTGTATGGAACCTTGGGGGAGCTTAACTTGTCAGCTTCAGTCTATCCACCTGGGAAACAGTGTAGTAATACTTACCGTACAGGAATGTCCTGAGGCTTTGTTAATATTTGTGAACATTGTTGACATCACTGAGTGAAGGGTGGTATATAAAATGTAATGCAATAATGGTGTTGTAATATCAAAACCAGAGGTCAATATCTAAGGACAGAGGTTAATAGTAACATTCCTATTGATCAAAAATGATCATTGAGATGCTATATCTTTTCCCCCTTAAGGCTGAATAACAGTAATAACCCACCAATCATAGTCCATTCAACTGCCAGTTGCTTATGGGCCTTAAAAGATTTTCAGTTAGATATGTCAAACCATGGTATTGTATTTAGGAATTTTCTACCCAGTACAGAATAGACAGGCTGTTGCATAATTCCACTTTTATGAAGTCACATTGGCAAATGTAGGCCAAGATTATTATTATTATTTTTTTTAAAAAAAGGTGTTGAAAGTTAGGCCTAAATCCAAGTTTAGGCACCTATATAATGTGGCCTGATTTCTTTTAAAAGCACTTTTGTGAATCTGGCCACTCATTTTTTGAAAATCTTCACCTTGGCCTATGCAGGAACCGGGTAGCGGCAGGAACAACAACAAAGCGTATGTGTTTAAAATTAGAATTTCAATCAGAAATTTGGGTTCTGAAGTAGAAATGTGTATGTGCTCTCTGAGCTGATCCTGTAAGCTCTCCATGCAGAACTCCCCTTCATGTAACATGCATTATTGTCCTTTTGTGAATCTCAAGTGTTACCTTAAAAGTTTTGCAAGGGCCAAATGTTAAGGCTCGGTTCCTAATTCTTGATCCACTATCAGCATGTCTCCCATTAGCTGTTGCAGTTCCTGATCACTCAGCCAGGGTATCATCCATCACCTGTGATGAAGACTGTACCTTCCTTAGGAAATGTTCCTTAGGAACAGATTTGTACTGGAGATAGTAAAGGTGCTTGATTCTTTGGACAGCTTTTGAGGGACATTAGGAATAACAGTCTACTTTTACAGATGATCTGTCAATGCAGAGGATATTGTAACACTGAGTTATTTATATTGATTAGTTTTCAGAGTAGCAGCCGTGTTAGTCTGTATCCGCAAAAAGAAAAGGAGGACTTGTGGCACCTTAGAGACTAACAAATTTATTTGAGCATAAGCTTTTGTGAGCTACAGCTGGCTTCATCGGATCGTATTGGTTAGGCACTCAAGCTCAAAGACAATATAAACCTACAGTCATTGCTTCTAACCATTCCCCCTATTGTAGTTTGTCCAGATTTTCTTTATTGGAATTATTTCCTATATATTTCACATTTTCCGGTCTTTAAAAGTAAAATCTATGGGAAAACTTTCCAGGTTTCACCATTCTGATTTCTAAAATGCCAGAATGGCTTAAGCCAGTGGTTCTCAACCTTTTCCACCCCTCACCCCTCTATTTAGCCAAGAATTAGCAATATGATTGGTCCAGGATCCTGACACCTGTTTGCAACCTCCATGTGGAGAACCTGTAGCTTAAATAATAACTCCCAAATACTCACATTCTTCCAATCCGATTACTATGGCACAGCATCATAGAGGGACTGATTCTCTGTCACTTCCATCTTTAAAGGTGCCTGCATAGCAGATAAAATTCATTTCTGCTGTAAACTCCCATTGCTATCAATGGAAGTTGCTTCTCTCAGTCTGAATTGGTGCCTGGAGTTCTCCCACATCAGTCCCCAAAGTCATGTAAACCAAACACCCAGTTTAACTCTCCTGATGCACCAAGGGAACAAATCGGTTAAACTTTTATTTAAACGACACACTCCCAGATCAGAGGCTGCTGTAAAATAGGTGAGCGCTATGTGTGTCTATAACTAAGGGTGGTTTTATGAGCATACTTCTGTTAACTAACTGCTCTGATCTTGCCTATTTAGTCTTGAAATTAATGTGTAAAAGATGCCCATGAGCAACACGCAACTGAACTGACTATGATTAGGTAGATTATTACTATTACTCACCTCAACAAGTTGCTATTTGTTTCATATGCTCCAGAAAATGTTGTAATGCATGCAAGTGGAATAATATCCATGTGGGTTGATATTAAAAATCCCCGTACAAATATACTGGGACTAGAGAGTGAATATGGACTCATGCGTACAAGCGAATTGCCTGTGATAGGAAATCAGGTGCTCACTGGCAATCGGATATAAACTCAGACCCTCTCACTGTGACTTTTAAGTTTCAAACACTTACTTGTTGTTTACTTCCAGTGTTAGGAAACAGGAACTGATTTATCAGAGCACCATGCTGATTAAGAAGAGCTTATCTGTTGTAGGAGTTTGTTAGAAGTGTTCCAGGAATTTGTCTGAATTACTGTGTGCTGTGCCAAATCCTTTCTAGTAATTAAATATTCAATGTGTATGGTTTTAAAACCTTTAAATTTTTTTCTCTTAACTTCTCCTTGGGATTTGAACTTATGTAGCCCTTTGTGCATGTACATCCCAGAAAGCCAGATAAACCTCCCTGGAGTTAAAGTAACCATCTTGTGTATCCAGCCAGGCAGGGTAGAGAACTGAGAGAGACCAAAAACAAGTTTGAAAACCACAATTTTCTCTTGTGAATAAGAGGGGGAATTGATTGGGAACTATCTTGTCCACCTCTATCTACTTCCATCTGCCACAGTGCTCCTGGAGATCCTATAAACCTCTGGGCCCAGGACTGGGCTCCAGTGGTCTCATGCAGTATGGTACATGTTTTGATAACTGACTTAAGTTTCAGGACACAATTTATCGCTGACTGTCTGGGAGAAAATGGATCCATTTATAAATGTTCAGACTGTAAAGACTGTGTTTAGCTAATAAGACAAATCCTTTTTAATCCACTATTTCCGCTGTTTTTAGGAGCTGTTCTAAACTGCAAGACCCAGTTTGTTATCAGAGTGTAAATGAGCCAAACTTGCAGCTGCATAGACCATTAGGTATGGAGAAAAACAGAAAACCAGCCTTCTCTGATTTTACAACAGAGAGGAGAGCTGGAAGGCAGCTGCATTCAAAGCTGTGGGAAAGGCTAGGGGACTATATATTTGCTGATGGGAATGGCAAACCCTTTGGCATGTGATGGCTGGGGAGCCAGCCATTGGTGTTGGAAGCAGGCATAAATTAAGACAAGATAATGAGAGAAATGCTAAAATGCAGCAGCCTCATGCAGCTCCTACCTTCTGGGTAATTTGGCTGGATGGTACCCCATATGAACCAGCTTCCATGATTTAGTCATGGATGTCACTGTATAATGCTGCCCTCACCCAGTTACACCTTTTGTGGTCTCCGTGTTGCCCAATTTATGTCTATGTGCAGTGTTGTCTGTTTGTGTGGTGAAGCTCACAGCTAATTGCATGAAAAGGACTGATATGCTGCATGGCCACGGAATGGTTCTGGAGACTCTGCCATCACATGGGCACTATGATCCTCTGGTTACAGAGGGTGTTTTGACCTGTATCTGATTGTACTGATCCATTTTGACCTGATACGTGGGTACTGATCTGTGCAGTACCTTATATCTCAGATGATTGCTTGGATCTTTTTGCTTAGGTCAGGGCAGCTGGGTAGTTTCTGAGTTGCACATGCCCATATCTCCTGGGAGAGCTATGGAGGGTTCCTGTGTGCTTCCTGTGCTTGGATCTGGGTTGGTGTATCTTCTGGCTCCTGCTGCTCCTTCTCTGCTGGACTTTGGTGGGTACGATGTATAGAGCAGCAGATTAAGGGATATGATAGGCAATCCCTTCCTGCCCACTGTGTTGGTTGTGTGGGGATGAACACATGTCAACATGGGGGGCGGGGTGCAGTGGCTGATTCCTGGTCTTGCTGTGAATGTGACGTTGACTTTCTGTGCTGCCATCATTTAGCAGAGTAACCAGAAACACTCCAACGGTGACCATAATTGCCGTGCATCTCAGTACTGAATTAAGTTGCTGAGTCTCTTTGTTGAGCAAATACATAAAATAAATAAATGAGACTGAATTACTGTGGGGACTTTGCTTATTGACATAAGCTAGTGAGTAAAGCATTTTGGACGAGAGCCATTTGAACTCTAGCTTGCAGCGAACACTGGAGGTTTGTATGAATCCCAGTTACAGGCCTTGTAATTAACTTTTGTGCATTTTCTGGGCATGCCACACCTAACGTAATTTCTCCAATAATTATATTAATACACAAAACAATGTAACTCACATCAAGGTTGGGACTGAAGAAAACAAAAGGCTTTACACATGTTGACAATTTTAATACTGACAATGCTGAGATTGGCACTGAAGCACAAAGTGTGTAACGTGGTCAGAGCACCTAATGAGAAGATTTCAAGATGGAGTGGAGTACCAAAGCTTTTTGGTGCTGACCCTGAATCTGGATCTGCTACTCAGCCCCCTCTGGCCATGTGCAGTCCCAGCTGTAAATTAAATACCCAGAGAAACAGGGTTTCTTCTGGAGATGCTGACAGTCTTAATGATATAGTGCAACTATAACAGAATATCTTCTTGTCGAGTCAGTGTGGTGTGGTGTTGTGTGTGGTTTTTTTTTAACAGTAGTGCCTAGAGGCCCCATCAAAGATCAGACCCCATTGTATTATGCCCTGTATCAATGCGTAGCGAGAGATGGTCCCTGTAGCAAAGAGTTCACAATCTAAGTAGACAAGCCTGAAAAAAGGCATGCGAGGAAACAAGTTGCGAGCAAATGCGAGCGGCGGCGAACCAGCTGAGCAGCGGGGGACAGCAGAGCAGCTCACAGCAGGAGTTTGCCTGGGACTGGTAAGTATCCGAGTGTGTGTTTGTTTGCTTGCTGAGGAAGTATCCGAGCGTGTGTTTGCTGGGAGGGCAGTGTGAGAGCCTGAGTGAGTGTCTGATTAGCTGCTAGCCTGCAGGGGGCGGGCATTAGGGTGTCTGTTTGTTTGCGTCAGGGAAGCCTGGCTGTTTAAAAATAGCCAGAGCTTCGCGAACCAGCTGAGCGGCGGCGAACCAGCTGCGCAGCGGGGGACAGCAGAGCAGCTCACAGCAGGAGTTTGCCTGGGAGTTCGCCTGGAGTGAGCCCAGTGAGGCTTACGTCTTGCAAACTGCTCTGAGGAAGCTCATAGTAGGAAGGTGATATGGAAGGGGGGGGGGTTCAGCTGTTGTGACCTGCACTGGATGTGCCATGTTTGTCTTTCTTCCACAGGACAGAAGCGACTTTGTCTGTACAAAGTGCAAGCTGGTCTCCATATTGGAAGAGAAGATTGAAGGTCTGGAGCAACAGATAACGACCCTGCGTTGCATACGAGAAACTGAGGATTTTCTGGACAAAACTCAGGATAGGCTTCTAGGGGCACAAAGCTCTAAAGATATAGAGCAGGTTGCACAGAGGAGCCAAGAGGCCAGTGAAGAAGCTTGGCAACATGTGACCTCCAGAAGAGGTAAGCGGAATGTCCGGGTTCCAGTAACACAGACACAGGTAACTAACCGCTTTCATGTTCTCTCCACAGGTACCGTTGCGGAGAGTGGACCAGATGATATGTCTGGGGCGAGAAAGCAGAAGGAGACTCTGCTAGCTGGAAGGCATGAGATGCGGTGTCCTGAGGTTGGGGGTTCCACGACCACCACTCCCAAGAGGAGAAGGCGGGTGGTTGTGGTCGGGGACTCTCTCCTCCGGGGGACTGAGTCATCTATCTGCTGCCCTGACCGGGAAAACCGAGAAGTCTGTTGCTTGCCAGGGGCTAAGATTCGCGATGTGACGGAGAGACTGCCGAGACTCATCAAGCCCTTGGATCGCTACCCCTTCCTGCTTCTCCACGTGGGCACCAATGATACTGCCAAGAATGACCTTGAGCGGATCACTGCGGACTACGTGGCTCTGGGAAGAAGGATAAAGGAGTTGGAGGCGCAAGTGGTGTTCTCGTCCATCCTCCCCGTGGAAGGAAAAGGCCTGGGTAGGGACCGTCGAATCGTGGAAGTCAACGAATGGCTACGCAGGTGGTGTCAGAGAGAAGGCTTTGGATTCTTTGACCATGGGATGGTGTTCCATGAAGGAGGAGTGCTGGGCAGAGACGGGCTCCATCTTACGAAGAGAGGGAAGAGCATCTTTGCCAGCAGGCTGGCTAACCTAGTGAGGAGGGCTTTAAACTAGGTTCACCAGGGGAAGGAGACCAAAGCCCTGAGGTAAGTGGGAAAGCGGGATACCGGGAGGAAGCACAGGCAGGAATGTCTGTGAGGGGAGGGCTCCTGCCTTATATTGGGAATGAAGGGCGATCAACAGGTTATCTCAAGTGCTTATATACAAATGCACAAAGCCTTGGAAACAAGCAGGGAGAACTGGAGGTCCTGGTGATGTCAAGGAACTATGACGTGATCGGAATAACAGAGACTTGGTGGGATAACTCACATGACTGGAGTACTGTCATGGATGGTTATAAACTGTTCAGGAAGGACAGGCAGGGCAGAAAAGGTGGGGCAGTAGCACTGTATGTAAGGGAGCAGTATGACTGCTCAGAGCTCCGGTACGAAACTGCAGAAAAACCTGAGTGTCTCTGGATTAAGTTTAGAAGTGTGTGCAACAAGAGTAATGTAGTGGTGGGAGTCTGCTATAGACCACTGGACCAGAGGCATGAGGTAGATGAGGCTTTCTTCCGGCAGCTCACGGAAGCTACTAGATCGCATGCCCTGATTCTCATGGGTGACTTTAATTTTCCTGATATCTGCTGGGAGAGCAATACAGCGGTGCATAGACAATCCAGGAAGTTTTTGGAAAGCGTAGGGGACAATTTCCTGGCGCAAGTGCTAGAGGAGCCAACTAGGGGGGGCGCTTTTCTTGACCTGGTGCTCACAAACCTGGTAGAATTAGTGGGGGAAGCAAAAGTGGATGGGAATCTGGGAGGCAGTGACCATGAGTTGGTTGAGTTCAGGATCCTGACGCAGGGAAGAAAGGTAAGCAGCAGGATACGGACCCTGGACTTCAGGAAAGCAGACTTCGACTCCCTCAGGGAACGGATGGCCAGGATCCCCTGGGGGACTAACATGAAGGGGAAAGGAGTCCAGGAGAGCTGGCTGTATTTCAAGGAATCCCTGTTGAGGTTACAGGGACAAACCATCCCAATGAGTCGAAAGAATAGTAAATATGGCAGGCGACCAGCTTGGCTTAATGGTGAAATCCTAGCGGATATTAAACATAAAAAAGAAGCTTACAAGAAGTGGAAGGTTGGACATATGACCAGGGAAGAGTATAAAAATATTGCTCGGGCATGTAGGAATGATATCAGGAGGGCCAAATCGCACCTGGAGGTGCAGCTAGCAAGAGATGTCAAGAGTAACAAGAAGTGTTTCTTCAGGTATGTTGGCAACAAGAAGAAAGCCAAGGAAAGTGTGGGCCCCTTACTGAATGAGGGAGGCAACCTAGTGACAGAGGATGTGGAAAAAGCTAATGTACTCAGTGCTTTTTTTGCCTCTGTTTTCACTAACAAGGTCAGCTCCCAGACTGCTGCGCTGGGCATCACAACATGGGGAAGAGATGGCCAGCCCTCTGTGGAGATAGAGGTGGTTAGGGACTATTTAGAAAAGCTGGACGTGCACAAGTCCATGGGGCCGGACGAGTTGCATCCAAGAGTGCTGAAGGAATTGGCGGCTGTGATTGCAGAGCCATTGGCCATTATCTTTGAAAACTCGTGGCAAACCGGGGAAGTCCCGGATGACTGGAAAAAGGCTAATGTAGTGCCAATCTTTAAAAAAGGGAAGAAGGAGGATCCTGGGAACTACAGGCCAGTCAGCCTCACCTCAGTCCCTGGAAAAATCATGGAGCAGGTCCTCAAAGAATCAATCCTGAAGCACTTGCATGAGAGGAAAGTGATCAGGAACAGCCAGCATGGATTCACCAAGGGAAGGTCATGCCTGACTAATCTAATCGCCTTTTATGATGAGATTACTGGTTCTGCGGATGAAGGGAAAGCAGTGGATGTATTGTTTCTTTACTTTAGCAAAGCTTTTGACACGGTCTCCCACAGTATTCTTGTCAGCAAGTTAAGGAAGTATGGGCTGGATGAATGCACTACAAGGTGGGTAGAAAGCTGGCTAGATTGTCGGGCTCAACGGGTAGTGATCAATGGCTCCATGTCTAGTTGGCAGCCGGTGTCAAGTGGAGTGCCCCAGGGGTCGGTCCTGGGGCCGGTTTTGTTCAATATCTTCATAAATGATCTGGAGGATGGTGTGGATTGCACTCTCCGCAAATTTGCGGATGATACTAAACTGGGAGGAGTGGTAGATACGCTGGAGGGGAGGGATAGGATACAGAAGGACCTAGACAAATTGGAGGATTGGGCCAAAAGAAATCTGATGAGGTTCAATAAGGATAAGTGCAGTGTCCTGCACTTAGGATGGAAGAATCCAATGCACCGCTACAGACTAGGGACCGAATGGCTAGGCAGCAGTTCTGCGGAAAAGGACCTAGGGGTGACAGTGGACGAGAAGCTGGATATGAGTCAGCAGTGTGCCCTTGTTGCCAAGAAGGCCAATGGCATTTTGGGATGTATAAGTAGGGGCATAGCGAGCAGATCGAGGGACGTGATCGTTCCCCTCTATTCGACATTGGTGAGGCCTCATCTGGAGTACTGTGTCCAGTTTTGGGCCCCACACTACAAGAAGGATGTGGATAAATTGGAGAGAGTCCAGCGAAGGGCAACAAAAATGATTAGGGGTCTAGAACACATGAGTTATGAGGAGAGGCTGAGGGAGCTGGGATTGTTTAGCCTGCAGAAGAGAAGAATGAGGGGGGATTTGATAGCTGCTTTCAACTACCTGAAAGGGGGTTCCAAAGAGGATCGCTCTAGACTGTTCTTAATGGTAGCAGATGACAGAACGAGGACTAATGGTCTCAAGTTGCAGTGGGGGAGGTTTAGATTGGATATTAGGAAAAACTTTTTCACTAAGAGGGTGGTGAAACACTGGAATGCGTTACCTAGGGAGGTGGTAGAATCTCCTTCCTTAGAGGTTTTTAAGGTCAGGCTTGACAAAGCCCTGGCTGGGATGATTTAACTGGGAATTGGTCCTGCTTTGAACAGGGGGTTGGACTAGATGACCTTCTGGGGTCCCTTCCAACCCTGATATTCTATGATTCTATGATTCTAAGTTAGAAATGGCATACCCAAAGTCCCCCCCACACGTCAGCAATAGAACCCATGTCTCCTGCCTCCTGGTCCCCACTGTCTTATCCACTCGATTACACCATCTTCCAGGGTTCTGGGCTACCCAGTTGCCAAGTTCTTTCACATTTGAATCTGAATCTTGCAATAGGAACTATAATTGTTATGACATTCCAACCATACATTCCACTGAATGTTGCATAGTTGTGAAATAAAAATTGAAGGCCAAAGATTGGGATTTAGAGGCATTGAAGATACTCTGGCTGACTGAAAGAGGGTTCCTTCATGCTTGGATTTTTGTCCTCTTTGAACACATTACAAAACATGGCTTGACATGATGATAAAGCTGTTGAGCTGAAACAAAGACGACAACAAAATGGCACTTAAACAGCCTGAAGAATAACCATTCAGTACATAAAACCCAACTAATGAAGTGTGTGAATCTAATGTCTGAGTTAATTTTCAATCATATTTGTTTTAAACCAGCTGGTCAATATATTTTAATCATGTTGTAAACTATCAAACAGTCAAAAATCAAAATAAACTGCCTTTTTAAAAGATGGATTCACTTCATTTGCAAAAATGTACTTAGTGTGCAGGAATTTTGATTTTTGTGAGAACTCTGAACTTTCATTTAAATAAGATTTCCATTTGTATTACATTAGAGTTGACAGAGGGGAAAAATGAATAGCCATCTGCTAATCAGTTTATTTCTTATAATGAGAACAAATCTACAATTTCACTAATCTAAAGGGCACAGAGAACGAACTATGTGGGGAGCGAGTTTCTTGCACTTCAGAGAGCTCAAGACCAATTTGCAGGAAATAACAGTTTCCTGTTTAACAGTTTGCAAAGGTCCTAAACTGTGAGGCGATGATGCTGGTTGAGTGGACTAACCCTGCTCTCATTGAAGTCAATGGCAGTATTCTCCTTGATTTCAGTGTGTCAGGATCGAGCCTGATATGTGAGCAAGAGCTTCTCATATTCTAGTTTTAGCTTGGGCTAAATGTTACAGGCCAGATTCTTGTTTACACTAGGCTATCACTACACTGCTCTGGCCTTAAAATGGGAGTAAATTATATTGACGCTACCTGAGTAGTGTAGACGAATCTTAGTGTAAAGCAAGATCCCTGCCCTACTACTCCAGGTAATACTCATCTGAGGCTCTTAAAGAGTTTTACAAAAGTTAAAACTTGCATTGCCCCTGTAATGTTGTTATATCAATTTACAGATGGGTAAGGGTGATGTAGGGGTCGTTTTGTTTTATCCAGCGTCCCACAGGAATTGGAGAGAATGTCATCTCTGCCTAGTTAAGATTACAATAAATTGTAACAGAGAGCTGGCCTATAAACATAGGCATGGCCAGTGCTCTGCTACAGGTATATAGCCTCGTAAGCTTGAGGATTGCTGGGGGTTGTAGTCTTCAGACATGCCGGAGAGGGGTCAGCTGACTAAGTGTTATGGGACCACAGATTGGTGACTATATAAAGGAAAGCACTGGCCAAATCTTGAGAAGGTGAGGGCAGAGGCAAGACTTTGGGGGCAGGGGAGAAAGAGTCTTAAGAGACTGTCGGGAAAGGCTACCTCTGGGGAAAGTTGTGTCCTCTGCGCTCCTGGCTGCTGAAAGCTGGAAAGGCCTCTGGTGGCGGGGATGAAGTGCTTTGTGTTGCTCTGCATCTCTTTGTAATAACAAAGCTGGCCCTGAGGAAACAGCCGAAATGTTGTGTGAACTTAAGTCTACCTTTCCTGGCTGGTGTACCTGCCCAGTGGCTTACAGGAGCCCTCAGCGATAGTCACTTGTGTCTGGTGTTGTGGGTAAAATAGTGCATCTTGGTTCTATTATAGGTTTTATTGTTCTCTAAATTAGAACAAGAAAAGGTATTTGAGAGACAGAATAGTCCAGTGGCTGGGGCACTTGACCGGCACATAGGATATCTGGCTTCTATTCATGGCTCTGCCACTGACCGATGCTTCACCCCATTTCCCCTCCCACCCTCTCTCTGTCTTGCCTATTAGGATTGTAAACTCTTCTGGACAAGGAATGTCACAGTATGTTTATACAGTGCCCTCCCCAATAGGGTAGTGATCTTCTTGGCTGCTACAGTAATATAAATAAGTTTTTGATTGCTGTCTGGCTGGAGTAGACGTTTTCCTTGTAAACTTCAAGTACCCGATTAAACGGATTTGAAGTTTCCATTTGTTAGAAATTAGTCCATTGGCACATCTGAAAAACACACTTTTTCAGTCATCTCATTTACATTGGAATGCTTCACGCACTTAAAGACTTTCCAAATGTAGCAATAAGCACACAGTCATAAGTAAGGCAATGGGGGAGAAGAACAATTAAACATACTTTGCTCAGCTCTAATGTCTCTATCCCAATCTGCAAAGCTGGTGTTCAGAGTAACAGCCGTGTTAGTCTGTATTCGCAAAAAGAAAAGGAGTACTTGTGGCACATTAGAGACTAACCAATTTATTTGAGCATAAGCTTTCGTGAGCTACAGCTCACTTCATCGGATGCATACTGTGGAAAGCGTAGAAGATCTTTTTATACACACAAAGCATGAAAAAATAATAAAGTTTGCACTGGCACTGAAAAATTTCAACTTTCAAATGCTGCAAAGCACCTGCCAACATGCTGGTGCAAGGAACCTTCCAGCTTAAAAGCTCTAGTGGGCAAAGTTTTCCTGCCAGCAAGTTGGTAGAGGCCACCACTTTCCTTGCCAGCACACTGTGCAGGGAATTGCTTTCTAGCTCAACTCCTACAAACATTACACTTTAGCAGCGAAAAATGTATGTGCTGAACAGTTACCATAGTGACCTTGCACAGGGCTGCTGCCGTTACCATCCCCAGGCAGAATCAAATGTGGGTTACTGGACAGGTCCCTTCTCAGATGAACCAGTCCATGTGATATGCTTCAGATTCTGAAGGACAACTGCAAAACGCAGAAGCTCATAGAAACCAATGCTTGCAAGATCAGCATCAGTCCTGGATCATTTCCAAGCATCACATGGCCTAGAGCAGATGGGAAGAAGTGTGGGCCCAGGATTTAACACTTGCTGTTGGATGGAGGGAGGATGGTGGCATCTAGGACCACACACAACTCAGTCCACGAAGTCTTGGGTGCAGATGTCATTATGACCTGCTGTTTAATTGCATGTAATGCCATTTCATATGGATATTTCTGCACAAAAAAGAAATCAACCCATAGTTTTCTGCCTATGACGTTTTGCATGATGATTGTGATGTATACCCTAGCACATGAATACTTTGGGGGAAAGATGAAACCTCATGATCTGAACAGTGCCCGTTTTTTTCTTACACTCGGCTGCCACTGATCTCTGTGCTAGAAGTAAAGTCTGGGGTGCTGGTGCTGTAACTCTTACCAAAGACAGAAGCTGATGAGCCTTCAAGTCCAATTGTTGTCTATCTGCATCTTATCAGCACCAGCTGGACAGGGTCTGCTGTCAGACACTGTGGACAAGAGAAGCCTTCCTTATTTTCATCTGGAATGGGGAGATGACCAGAGAAATAATCAAGATTCATAGAGTCCAGGGCGAGGAGGGACCACTGTGATTGTCTAGTCTGATCTCCTATATTACATAGGTCATAGAACTTCCCCAGAATAACATCTACATCCAGATTTGGTGCCTCAAGCACATCTCTGCAAACAATGCTTTTGAAGATCTGCAGCTTTGCAACACAGGGCCAGATTTTCAAAGAAGCTCAGGGCCAGGTTTTCAAGTGCCCAGCACCCAGCCACTGCCATGTGAACTGAACAGATTTTCAGCACCCTACCACTGAGCACTCGGAAAATCTGGTCCCAAATGAGCACTACTGAAAATCTGGAGAGAGAGAGAACAAGCTGCCCATGTCAGCTAGCTGCTCTCCATCACACTGTGCTGTGGAACTGGAGAACTCACTGGAAGAACTGACAAAGGTTTCTTGGACAGTTATATTGTCTGCCCTTAAGGCTAGGGAGGAGCATTTAAAGAGTTAAAAACTGTACCCCACAAATTGTCAAGCTAGAAGTCTCCTGTGGGTATTTAAATAAGAATCTGCTGTGAGTGGGCAAGGAGACTTGTTTTTTTCCTGAAACTGAGAGCATGGAGGTGTTCTCACAGGCACTTGTTAAGGAAAATTCACTGCTAAGCAAAAAGCTGAAGACTTTGGAGAATAATTTTACAAGCAACAGCTTTTGGGTATTGAGAATCAAAGAAACTGCTGAGTTCATGTAAGATGTGTGGAATGTATTAGTCGCCTTGCTAGAAAGGCTATATTCTGCCACCTAGTTTTATTCAGGACTTTTCCATTGGTTTCGATGAAGATTTACATACACAGATCAGTGACACGACGTGACCTTAAAATCATGGAGGATTTAACTGTGGATATTGCAAAAGAAGAGTCTCTTCAGATGTTTGTTGCTGCCTTTTGATCATCAGTAGGTAATTTTCCCTCTGATTCTGTAATTCCAACAGGACACTTTTTTTCCCCAGCAAATGTCAGTCTGAGTAGATTAGGGGAGGCAAAGATGGTTATCAGTAAGAGAGGATGAGCCATATAATCTATTTAAAATATTCTAGTTCGTGTAAGCAAAAGCATATTTACTTTGGTTTTGGTACAAAATGTCCCAGCCAATTCTGTAACTGTAAGTTGACGTAATGCAATGTGACACAATTTCCTGCTTTGCCCTGTCTGGACAGGAACACTTTCTTTTCCCTCTCCTTTGCTACCCAATTTTAACTGTTCATGGATATTGTTCATGCAACTTGAATGAAGCCATTTTTATGATCCCTGTAAGAGAACCTAGCGGCAATCCATTTAAAAAAGAAGGAAACTTACCCATTTAATTATCAATTAAGGTTTGGATTTTCTAGTGTGTACTGACCTCTTCATTGCAGAAGTCTTTCTGTTTCACCTCCACACTTTTATTAGCTGCATATTTTTACTATGTTATTAGAAAATGAATTGGTCGAATGAATTCTAAGGAAAAGAGATGTTCACTTAAATAGTCGCTAGAGATGGATCCAAATCAATCCTCCTTGACCCAGTTCTGAACAGTCCTTGAACTTTAGGAAAGATCCAGTCATGATTATGTGTGGCTTGACCCTTTCTCGGTAATGGAATAAACCAAAGTACCAATACAAACAGCCATGAACTCGGAAAGTTAGGATCTAGTTCTTGAACTGAACTCGGTCACTGAGACCCATACTGAGGCTAGTATTTATTCCATTCACATGCATTCTTACCCTGCAAGGTAAATATGTGATCTTGTCTGGAATCACTCTAGTGTCCCACCACTGGGCTGTCAACAGGTAAGGAGATGGGACTCAGGGACTACATTCAATGGAACTGATCAACCTGCAAGTCACACAGCAGTTCTGCCAAGTCCTCCACATAGAATCTATACTCAAATATGCATCAAACCATGAGGTTTGGCAGGACTTCTACCTCTAACTGCTCAAGTGTATTTTCTGCATATTTGAGTAGACATTGGATTTTTGCACTGTTCTTTTGGCATATTCTTGTCATCCATGTTTAGCATAATCTACTTGGTGAAATTTGGAAGTCTTTGAATTGAAGCTCTGAGAGGATTCATTGCCACGCCAATTAAGATTCAGTAATATATTAGATAGTCCTCTCCTTACAAGCTTCCATTTTACTATCAGTTTAATGTGCATGTGGTAATTATCTATTTTGGGGTGACATTTAATAGACTGCAGTTCATTGCTGCTCATTTCATCCTTTTGTATACGGACTGCTGGGAAAGAACCTGCATTTAACATTTTGGGATTGACAAAAGAGGAGAAAATTATACCCCTTGGCTATACCCTTTTGATCTTGTATATTTACCAAAGTGAAAACAAGTGTATGTTAGACATAGGATACAGAGTGTATTTGGGATCATTGCCTCGTTTGTTTTACATTGTGTTCATTTTGTGTTTAGACTATGTTAAAAGAAATGATCCTAATCCTTAAAATTCTGATCAGAGAAGCATTTCTTTCATGCAGGAGGAATTTTGTGTGTGTGTGGGGGTACCTAGCCAAATTCTTTTCTGGACCATTTTGCTTAGACTCTTCCGCAGTTAGAGTTTCGCGGCAGCTGGCAATGCAGTTCAGTGTTTGGGGCTTATTGGACGTAGATCTGAAAGGCTCTGTGTACATTAAATCCACTTATATATCTGGATTTAAAATCTGTACCCAAATTAAAGGATTTGGGGGTTTTCCATTTCACATAAAGAGTATATTAACACAATGGTACTAGTGATTTTTAAATGAGTGTAATTAGTAAATATCTAAAAAGTTATAAGAAAATTAGGGGCCTGACTGTCCTCTAATTTACTCTGGTATAACTTGGGAGTAGTTGAGTCTGGTCTACTTTTGTGGCCGTCCTCAACTATCACATATGAAGAGCATGTTACAGGAATGAGCTTAGCCGTATAACACCTGTGGAAGGTGGAGGTGTATTACTATAGACAGGGCAGTGAGGAGCAAAGAGATAAAGTAACTTGCTCAAGATCACAGAAAAAGCCCATGACAGAGCCAGGAATTGAACCAAGGTCTCTTAAGTCGCAGCCTAATAGCTGAGCCACAAGGTCAGCCCCTTTCAGCCTTTTGGAATTGTGTTGGTGTCAATGAGAGGAGAAGCAGGCCTATTGTATCTAAAAATGGTGTCAAATACCTTTTCTGGTCTTACAGATTGCATTGTGTCTCAGAGGCAGCACACCTGCCTGCAGGTAGCTTACACAGTCCTGTGGAGCAAGAAAGCCCTTCCTGATGCAATATACATAATAAAAAGGTGAGCGTAAAAGAGGAATGTGCAGCTCCCACATTTGCAATAAGAAGGCTTGAAAGGGACAAATTACAGCAAGCCTTTTCTCTGTCTGGGAACAAGCTATGCAGCAACAGGAAGCTCTTGCAAGGGATTTTCTTTTGCCTGGTGTTTGCTGAGAGGAGAGTGGAACTGGATTTCCACACACAGAATCAGACAAGTGGCTTGGAGAGCACAGGCGAGAAATATAGCTTTAATATTTTTTAGTCTTGCACAACATCATTAAAAAGATGTGGTTGCCTAATATGCTCAAACTATCCAAAAATGCATATTACAAAACATTGGCCTCTGAGAATGAATCCTAGGTCCAGATTTATGTGGAAGAAAACCTCAGGCCAGATCCTCAGCTGGTTTGCATCAGCGCCACTGGTGTTGGTAGGGCTATGATGATTTACCTTAGCTGAGGATCTGGCCCCCTGATGTTTCACTGGCATTGTCTGAAGCCTTAAGATATATTTTATGGGCCAGATTCAAAGCTAATGTGACTTGATTTAGCTTGGTTGACGTCAATGGAGCTACAGCCGTTTCAACCATTTGAGGTTCTGGCCCTATTTTCTTAAACTAATACTGTGTTCTCTTCTCCAGGATTGTTTTGAATGGTGCACAGCCAGTGAACCCCACTGTTGAAATAAGGGTAGAGGCTCATCTGGTGTAGATCAGCATAGGTCGACTGATGCCAGTGGAGCTATGTGGATTTACATCATTGTAGAATCTGTCTCTAAGTTTTCATCTGCTGATCGTCTATTTTAATAACCTAGTAGGTGAATAAAACATGAAACTATTAAAACCGTCGACTGCAGTAGACGTCGCACATAGGAGCTTTACTTCCACTAGGGTGACCAGACAGCAAGTGTGACAAATCAGGATGGGGGTGGGGGGGTAATAGAAGCCTATATAAGAAAAAGACCCAAAAATCGGGACTTTCCCTATAAAATCGGGACATCTGGTCACCCTAGCACAAATATATCTGCCCTGAATACTGTCCAGAAAGAATTGTACCCAATTCTGTTGACTTTGAGAAGGCAAACTGTAGATGACAATAATCCATGCTGATTTAAAAAACAAGACTGGGTAGATCTAGTGCAGAGTGCCCTGCACCCGGTTCAGCTGAAATAGACATAAAGAAAAGTAATTAATTTTTATAGCCTACCCTAGATTTGCTTTAGTGACGGAGGTTTTTGGTAAGTAAGCAGTGTCCTCTCTACTGTAGATGGAAGATCAAACACTTTCCTCTTCAAGTAAGAAACTTGGTTATTAATACGTTTCTTCAGAGTAACTTGTCCCTGTCAGAAATCGAAGGTCATAAAGGAAGAAGTCGGAGTTTATTTACTTCCACCCTACTGCTCTAATTAAAGGGCTGAAGCTTGGTATCTCCATTTGATTCTCTCAATAAGCCCCTACAATTTATCCTGAAGAAGGAAGGAGGAGGGGAAGTAGCCATGTCCTCCTGATAGTGATCAAAGACTTTAAAGATTTCAGCAATCTGCTTAGTTTTTATCTGCTTCACTGAGGAAAGAGCAGTTCACAATTAAACAGATGCATTTAAACAGTAACCCC
Organism: Lepidochelys olivacea; assembly: GCF_965140295.1. Classification (NCBI taxonomy): domain Eukaryota; kingdom Metazoa; phylum Chordata; order Testudines; family Cheloniidae; genus Lepidochelys; species Lepidochelys olivacea. The sequence goes on from NC_140416.1 coordinate 110,296,123, forward strand.
ACGTCTGACTCAAACAGAAGGAAAGGTAGGAAGAAATAATGGTGATGACATGAGTTACAGAAAGAACTGACATTAAGTGTGTGTTTTTTGGTACTGAATGTCCCTGTGTCTCTTTTTAACAGGAAAAAAAATCAATCCGGGAATTTTTGGAAATGTGTATTGTCCACAGCAGCCGCAGTACATGATAGCTGCTCGATGCATTTTTAAAAAAAGAAAAGGAGTACTTGTGGCACCTTAGAGACTAACCAATTTATTGGAGCATAAGCTTTCGTGAGCTTATGCTCTAATAAATTGGTTAGTCTCTAAGGTGCCACAAATACTCCTTTTCTTTTTGCGAATACAGACTAACACGGCTGTTACTCTGAAACGATGCATTTTTAGTTGACTAAAATGGTGCTTTGGAGGGGAAAGGGATACAGTGTACAAGTATAGGGTCCAGGCTGCAACATTCTGTTGATCTAGGGCCGGATCTTGCAATATATTAAGGTTTCTTTGTGCTGCCGGATTGGCACAAAGGTTCTATGCCACCATGCTGCTGGGGTCCCACAAGAGCAGGAGGTGGTGATTACAGGCTAGACTGGGCAAGGAGAGAGTGCATGATCTTCACCAGTGCAATGGTGCTAGGGGGTGATTGCAGGCTGGCAGAAGTTAGATCAGCTCTAAGGCTGTTCTAACATGTACTAGGACCCCCTCTCCTCAGCTGCGCTGGGCTCTTCTCCAAAGTAGTTTAGGACTGAGTCCTTTACTTCCTAACAGCACAATTGTATAGCCAGGAAAGACTGAATGCATGTGATAGGAAGTGAATTAAAGTGATACTTTTTTTTTCCCACAGTACACCGTTCACCTGTGGCACTCATTGCCACAAGATACCACTGAGGCTAAGTTCTTTGTAGGCTTCATAAAAGGATTAGACATTTATGTGGACAATGAGAACAACCTCAGTTACATTCAATAGCATCAAAATGTTGTATTGCCTGAAAAATGAAGTGCTAAGGCAACCTTTAATAGGTGGAGGTTAGAAAGAAACTTCTCCTTTGGGCATGTTATTCCATAACACTCCATTATTAGGTGCCAGCATTGGAAATTTCAGCTGTCCCTGTGCAGAGGGCCAGCACAAAACAGGGTGAAATTCTCTTGATCAGAGTCAGACTAGGAATTAAAACTCAGATCTCTGGCTCCTACTCATGTGCTCAGGCCATTAGACCACAACCATAGCTAGAAACTTGAAGAAAAGGATCTTAAGAGTCTAGATTGAAAGTCCGACAACATGGGCCAAGTCCTCAACTTGTGCAGCTCCATTAACTTCAGTGGAGCTATCAGCATTCCCAGCTACTGTGATTTTTAGCACAGATCTTGCGATGTTTAATGTTTTCTTAAGACCACCGCTCCTGAAGTCAAGAGAATCTCCGCTTGCTTTTTTTTTTTAAATGAGAGTTTCTAACCCTCATGGTTGTGAAGAAAAGGTTAGAAATGTGACTGCGTACCCTAGAGACATTATTATTTACTTCACTTATTTTCACAAATTCAGAAGATTTTTAAACCATTTTAAACTCCTAATTTTTGGAAAGCTGACTCATGGTTTTTGAATGCTTGGAGTAGACAGCACTCAGCTATGCCAATTTATACCAATTGAGGGTCTGGCTGTTCTGGTTTCCTCATTTGTGAAGCTCAAATCTTGCCCTGTTTCAACCTTTTATTCCCCATTCACAGGCCTGGCTCCAGGCACCAGCGTTCCAAGCAGGTCCTAGGGATGGCAGTTCCTCCTGCTGCGGCGGCAATTCGGTGGCAGCTTCTCTGTTCCACCAGCCGCGGTGACAAATCATCATCAACTTCTTCCTTTTGCCGTCCGTGGTGACAGTTTTTTTCCCCACTGCCTGGGGCGGCGCAAACTGTAGAGCCAGCCCTGCCCATTCAAAATATCAAAAATTAGCTATGTCGTGCACTGTTTGCATGCCAGCTTCCATTATTTAAATGAAAGCCAGGTTTGAGAAGATCAAAATTGCACCACAGAATTAAACTTGCTACATTTCTTACAACTGCCAAACGTCCAAATCCATTATTATTTTTTAAATTGGTAAGAAAAACATTGTGTGTCAAATCTGAGCTCAGGGAATTTTACTGGATGACTTAAAACCCTGAAAACAGGGGTGTATAACAAAGACCATTTAACTATGGAGTCATGATCCATGATGCTATATAATACCTTAAAAATACTTAGAGCCAGGCTGTTGGATAGCAACAGACTTTTTAAGACATTCAAAGATTTGCCTTTTATTCTGCTTTGGTGGAATCTTTTAAGTCAAAATTGCTCAGAGGGAACGTGGAAGAAAGCACGGTGGAAGTAAGTAGAGCCCAATCAGTACATATCTAACTACGATGGGCATTGCAGCATCTCACCTATTATTTTAATTTGGGTGGAAAGTACAAAGCATGCCAAGCAATGTACTTCTCACATGTGGAGTGGAGAAAGGAACACTCCTACAATAAGCAAGCATATTGCAGCAAGGTAAAGGCAAGTTGTCTTCTAGGCGGTGCCTATCAACCTTGTTAAATGCTGATGTTCTGTCCTTTTAATTAAAATAAGCTGGCATTTATCGTCTCATGTAATCAAGAAATGGAAGATTTTATAACCTCTTTTTATCTTCTGACATGTGGTGAAAGAAAATATTACTCTGCTTTTACCCAAGCACGTCATCTGGAGGAAGGAAAAGTTTGTCCAGTTTTTACATGCATGTGGCTTTTCATTGTTTGCCTTGTTTGCCGGAACTCCAGCATTACCTGACTGTATCCACTTTTGAAGTGAGCCTAATCATATGCTGTTAGGCGATGAGTACCAGTCTTCCACTGCTCTGTGTGTAATAAACCAACTGTGCATGCATTGTAATGGCATGTTTAGCTGAGTGGTCTTACTCATTTTGCTGTGCTTCCTTCGCTGCTGGTAGTTTCAGGCTGCTATTACAGGATGCATTAGCTAGCACATGAATCATTCCCTTTCCCATGCCCCCGTCCATAATCCAGGCTTTGCACTGGGGTGAAATGACAGTCTGCAATGCTTTCATGTGCATGATTTCTTACTATAAACAATATTTTCCATTCCAGGGTAACCTCTATTTTAAATGGTTTTTCTTTCGAACATTCAGTGCAGTATTATATTCATACATCTTATTCATGTTCTTTTTTAGCTTTTATGCCCACAGTTATGTTCTTTTCAAGAGATCCACAGTCATTACTCGAACAATGCTTCAGGCTCAGCATTGCTCATTGGACTAAAGAGTTGCAAGTTCAAAAATGGATTCTTGATCTTTGGGCTGGCAGAGATTGCAGATGTCACACAGGTGGCATGTTCTGTCTCAAGGGAAGCAGTTGTCCTGTATTGTATGGGGATTCCCAGTGATGGTTATGAATGAAGGGAGAGTAACAGGTCTACTCTTCAGCGAAAATCACAAAGAAATGTATACGGGAGGGGAAAAAACAGTTATTAAAAGCACACAGCAGGTAAGTGTGATCCTTGTGACTGGTGTTTTTAATGTATATGGTAGCCATTCAGTCCAGGGGAATTTGTGTTCCTTGTGACATAAGGATAAAGCAGAACTAAGTGAAGTGATGTTGTGATTCAAAATATAGGGCCTCATTTTCCCTGTACTCACAGCAATTTTATGCTGGTACAACTCCACTGATTTCAGTGCAGATACTCCTGATTTATATCCCTGTAAATTAAAGGAGAATTGGGTCCATAGATCTTTATTTGATCCTGAAGTTAGATTTTTTTAAAACCATTCCTTAGAGATATGCTAAAAGGTAAATACTCCAAACCTCCAATGTCAGCAGTGTTTTATTTTTACTATCTTGAGCAAACTGCTGTCTACGTTCTTTATGGCCTGGGATTGAAGAATGCAGTGAGCTGCATGGAATTACTAGTTGCTGCTATCAAAGTAGAAGAAGCTTTTCATTAAGTCCTGAAGGTTGTTTAAAAGTACATCTTTCTGTAAGACAGGAAACTGGAAAGGCTTTTTTAAAACAAGTAACAAAGCAAGTAAGCAAACCAACCAACCCCCCCTCTCCTCCACCAACCTCTTCAGTGGTTCTGTTGACAACTGTCTCTCTTCTCAAGGTTTCTTTGATCTAAAAGTGACACAGCCTATAGCTATTGTGAGGGTTTATCTTTACACTGTTAGTCCTCTTAAGAGCTGGGGTTGGGGATGATGGGGCTTTTCCCTGAGCTAGGGTGAAGAGTTCTCTTCCCGGCCCCTGATTACGAGTGTGGAAAGGCCAACTCTGTGGTCTCTCCATCACCTTGGCTGAGTTCTAAGATGGAGTTAGGGAGACACTGTGTCAGGCTGTGGGTCCACATGAAAAGTGACCTGCAAAGAATTAAAAACACCATCACCCTGGCCTAGTGCTCTTTGTTGCTTCTTTATAGTGGATGAAGAAGGCTGGAAGGAGGGTGGGGTAGCCTGAGTAACATGAGTAATATCATGTCTAGACTTGCTGGTTTTGGTGAAGGAGCTCTACAAGGTCTCGGGGATGTTTATTGTGAGCTCTTAACACCACACAACTCTCTTGGGTGACTGCGAGAGAAACAGGGAGACCCTTCCCTTCTGTTCCTCTAGGGTGTTGGGAGTAGGCCCCGGTCATGGAATCCTAAGTGACAGGTATGATCTAGTGGATTGAAAACAAAGCTGGGCGTCGGGAGACTTGGGTTCTGTTACCAACCCTGACACTGTGTGATCTTGGGCAACTCATTTAATCTTAGCTTCCTCATTTGAAAAATGAGGAAAATAATGTTCCCACTTCTGTAAAGTGCCTACTTTTCTGCACAGCCATGTTAGGCAAATCACAGTCTCCTCCCAGTCCCCTCCCCATCCCTTCCTCAAGCCCTGTGCTATTCTCACGCAGGGTTTTAATCTGTGTTTTAGGTTGAAATGAACTGTGTACATTTACTTTGCTACAGAGTTGGAGCCTTAAACATAAGAACAGTTTATAGTATCCCACACATCAAGTCTGTACATAGAAACTTTCTGCAGTGCTTGCCAGAAAAGAACCCCTTTAAAAGTAACATACTGGATACAAACTTAAAGGATCATAATGATTTGTAGACTAGTGGAACTGGTCTAAACTGGAGGAAAGAGGAATTTCCCATCAAGGGGAGATTGAAATATTGACCACCTCTAGTTGCTGTTCCTTTCCCATATCCAGAATAACATATCATTCATTCTAGGTGCACTCCACAGTTTGTGGCTATAATGAAATGCTGTTAAACTGACTGATGTATCATTCATTGGAGCATCTTACTTAGTGGCTAACATACATCTGAACTTCCCCAAAGTTTACAGAAATGGTACTTCATATTCTCCCAGACACAAGTCTGAAACCAAATTTCTTATTGTTCCTATGGATTTTGATCCTGTGAATGTTTGTTTGGTATTGAGGGAATAGCTATTCTTTGTGGGTGAAATTTACTTTTGGGCAAGAGGGCCAACAAAGACCTGGACACAATTTAAATCCTCAAATTGTTATTCTCCTGTTTTTTAAAAAGCTTCAGTCATCCCAGTGATTTAGGTGACCAATCACACACTACAAAGAGTCAAAATGAGTGGTAACAACCCATAGGTTGGGACTGATTTACCCAAACTATTCAGCTGCCATAACTGACTGAGTCACAGAAATCAGGACTGATTTGCAATTGGAAAAATGGGATGAAGTCACTGAATAACTTCTTCACAACAAATAATTTGACTAGCTTCACATATCAGGAAAGATCTCTCTCTCTCAATGTGCCTTGGAGGTCTGTATCAACTAAAATCAAGAGATTTACTTGCTTTGTAGAGGTGTATTGTTTAAATGAGATGGTCTAGTTGTTGGAGGACTTTGCTTCTCTTTGCTTGGAGGTTGCATGATATGTTTTGTTTTGTTCAAGTTTAAATGGCTCTTTTATCCTCTGATACAGAAATAAGAAAGGAAACTATTTAAAAAGCCAGAGCCTCAGAGCGTGCAAATTGGTGTAGCTCCTTTTACTGTGCTGATTTACATCAGCTCATCTGGCTCAAAAATTTCAGAGCTAGTCCAAAAATGAACAAAAGTCAATAGAGAGAATCCTCATGTTCCTCAACCTCAAACCTCATTTTCTAAAAGAAGGAAATCAGCTGCTGTCCTGTGCATTCACAGCTCATATTGGCTGATTATGGCTCAGTAACTGACATTGGCTGTGAAGGCAGCCACTTGGCTGGTCCCTTGGCTAGTGGAGAGGAAATATTGGCTGCCAGCTTGCCTGAAAGAGAAGAGCCATAAAATGAGGAAATAATTAAAAAAGGATAATGCTGCAAGGGTCACAAAATATTGCAAATAGGAACATATTGAGCTTTTTGGTATGTTTAAAGTGCCTGGTGAGTTGGTTGGCTAGCCAGCTCCCTGTGTGTGTGTGTAACTGGGTTTGCATGTTCGAGGTGACAGGTAAAGGAAAATGGAAATTATTTGTGCCCTTTTAATGTATATAAGGACATGAAACATGTTTTTTCTTTAAAATGTTTTTTTTCCAGCAATTTTTACAAAAGAAATTAGTTTTGTCCCTCTCATTTTTCCTGGAAGACTCTGTAGATGGCTGGAGAACTAGCAGGATTATGACTTAGAACGTAAACTCTTTGGGGGTAGGGGCGGGGATCAGGACCATTGGTTTTTATGTTTGTATAGTACTTTGAACAGTGGGGCCCTGGTCTGTGACTGGGGCTCTCAAGTGCTACCGCAATGCAAGTGATGATCCTGCCTGAGTAATTTAAATCTTGTTCAAGGGGAAAACTGATTATTTCCTTTTCTTGGGCAGATGCAAATTTAAGGATTTGCACTACGTCTTTAGTCTGGCTCTGGAACACAATAGTTTTATGAGCCTTGTGATACTTCGTTGTGTTTAATCCCATGTAGTATTTCCCCCAGGTCTGTGGCCTAACACATGGTCCTAACAATGCAAATGATTTATAATAATACTATGACATATTAGAAGTTGCTGTGCCATGAAAGTGAAACCTGAGCAAGTGACCATGGAAGATTGTCTAAAACTTTTGGCCAAGATTTTCAAGAATGGGCGCGTAAAGCCAGGCTTGTCAGTTCATATGTGTAGGCACTTCCGTAACTAGCTTCGTGTTAACATTGCTGAGCATTCAGCAGATCCCACTAGCTTTAGATCCCATCTGAACATCAGGCTACTTGGTTAGGTGCCTAAACATAGACTGAAGAGCTATTAGGCTCCATTTTTTGAAATCTTGGCCTTTGTTTTGGTTAGCACCTATTTAACTAAGTTACTGACAAATGGATTAAAAAAAAATCTTTTTGGGAGAGAGTCAACCCACTCATGCTTTTAGTTGGAGACTTGTGCTCCATTTCTCTGATGCTCAAAGGACTCTTATAGGAAAAGTTGGGAAGACAAAACTTGATATTCCTGCTATTTTCAAGGTAAGAAACGCCACACAAAAAGTGGGCACGGAGCTGTTTTGTTCAGACCACCTGCCATTGCACTAGCAAGTGGATGAGTAACAGGCACAGATTGAATCCAAGACCCATGGAGTGAAATGCATGAGCCATGATTGCTTTTGTGAATGGCCCAGCTCCATATATAGTTTGCAGTGGTGTTGTCGCTGTGTTGGTCCCAGGATATATGAGAGAAACGAGGTGGGTGAGGTAACATTTTTTTACGGGACCAACTTCTGGGGAGAGACACAAACTTTCACTGATAGAAGTTGGTCCAATAGAAGATATTACTTCAGCCAACTTTGTCACTCTTAAATCCATAGATAGTCTTCAGTAAATGTGATTGAGCCATGGTCTCAAAACGAAAACATATGCTCTATTCATCACATTGGATATGTACAGCTGGTTGGCTACCATGAAGTCTGTGTAACTGCCATAAATTGTTACATGTAGATAATCTGATTATTCAATGTAACCTCAAAGGCAGTGGAGCTAGTAGCAGACACATAAACCGCTTATGTGAACTACACACTAAAAGGGACCAAAAATCCACAGAAGATTGCACTCATTATTATTTATATTATTGTAGCATCTTGGAGCTTCAGCCATTGACTAGAACCCCACTGTGCTAGGCACTGTACAAACACAAACGAAAAAGACAGGTAGTTGGGCACCAGCCTGCCACAATTGTATGAGCTAATGGCTGCTGGCAGCCACAAAACAGGTGGGCACCCACTTTTGCCATCTGTTAAGCACCCAAAAGTGGGCCCCCAAAACTGGAATCTGGCATGAGCTGAATGTTCAGTCCTTAACTTAAAAACACAGTTAACAAACACAAACAATTCTGTAGATGAAAAGAGTTGTCGGTAGCAAAATCGGCATCCAGGAATGGAAGTTAAGTTGAAAATTTGACACCTCATGCCGTAATTTCCCAAAAAAATACCGAAGTTTCTCGCATAGGCAAAACAATTAGACTGTACAATGCTTAATTCCGTTCAATGGAGTTTATAGGAATTGCCTTGGAATATGAATGGGAACTTGACAGGGGTCCCCTCCCACAAGGCCTCAGGATCAGTATCTCAGCTTTCAAATGCTTTTTTAGAGCTTGGTGTAGTTTTCTCTTTCTGATCTTTTAGAGACTGATCTTTGTCATTCTTGGGTAATGGAAAAAATTGGTTGTATTATTTTTCTCTCCTCCTTTTTGCTCCTTGCTGCAGCGAATTGCTGGAGAAGGCTTTTAAAATATAGACGTGCAAGGAAACAACTGGAGGGCACAGCAGTTTGAGACAAATCCAGAAACGTTTGGTATTTCTGCCTGCAGCAAAGATTGGCTTGAGGATGAGCCCAGGGGCTCCTGTGGTATCTGTCTAAATAAGTAATTTGTCTTGTTTGGGGAGGGAAAACGGATTGTTTCCTTTTCTTGGGCAGTTGAAAATGTAAGGAGCTCTTCACAGAAAACCTCATTAATCTTGCTCTGGAACGCAATAGTTTTATAGGCCTTGAGATACTTTTTTGTATTTACTCCCACTTAGTCACCTCCACTAGTATGCAATTCCACCAGGTCTGTGGCCTAGCAGATGGTCCTAACTAATGAAAAGAGCCCTTTTAATTAATCCGTCTGAAGACATTTATTCACATTGGTGGGCGCTCCCAATAAAGTTTCAATGACAAAGATCAGTGTAGCTGGCTTCCAACAGTTGCCATCTGCTTGGTGGCAGAAACTGGCTATGGGATCACTGTTTGTATTTCCCACTTCACTGAGCTGGAAACAGGTTTAAGGCTTGGGGAAGAGAGGAAAAAAAGTCTCCCGGTTACTGCCTACAGCAGTTTGAAAGCTGTGGTATCCCTGCTTCCAGAACTAGGATTACAACAGTTTATCCTGCTATCTCCAACAACAGTTTCAGAAAGCGGATTTAGAAACCATGCTCATTTCCTCTGGCAGCAGATTTTCAATATTTGAGAATATCTTCAGTTTATTTGCTAAAGCTGTTACGTAGACTGTTGGCCTGCTTCTTAATCTGAGCATTTTTTAAAAAAAATCTCTACTTTACTTTTAATGACCACTACAAAATAATCTAAAAGGATTTAAAAATGCAGCACAGCGTCTCGGTAAGGCCTGTCCTAGGAGCCTAGGAGTTTGCATACTAAAGGAGACTGACTGCATATTAAAATGGCACCACTTAATAGCGACCTTGAATAGAACTGGGAAGGAGCATGGAATAATAGATGATTTGCAGGACTTTCTGCTCTAAAATTATCCCTCATTTTATTTGCTATGAACTGAGGAAGATGTCCATTGCATATTGGCAAATTAATTTAGGAAAACAATGCTGCCCATGACAAAATGGAGACATTTTATAGATTGCAAGGCGAGAAGGGACCATTGTGCTCATATAGTCTGACCACCTATATAACACAGGTCATAGAACTTTTCCCCAGATAATTCCTTTTGAAATAGAGCATATTTTTAAAAATGTTGTCTAGTGGTAGGAGCACGGAACTGGGAATCAGGGACCCTAAAAAATTCTTTCTGGCTCTTTAAATGACATTGTGTAGATTTGGACAAAAATACTTAATCTTTAGGAAACTAAAAACTTTTATTGACTACAATGGGCTTTAGATCTGGCTTTTAATGAATGTTTGTAGCATTCTTTGAGATCAAAGAAAAGTGCTATAGAAGTGTAATGCCTTATTAATACATATTATATTAATATATTAAATAGACATAGTGTATATTAATATAATATACAAAATAGATGTTAATATATTATATGAATATTAATTATATTATATTATACTATTATTAATAATGTGAATCAATAAAACATTCTTAATACATAGTTGGATCTGGCTAGCTCAGATGCAGTCTGAACTTTGAAGCTCGTTAGTTCTAAGCCATATATTACTAGGCAAAAAAAATCTTTTGAATTACTTTGTAAATTCTGTTGAGGAACATCTGTGTAAAGTGTGGGTGAAAGCTTGCTTCCCTTTTTATGCCTGGAACTTTCAGTCAGAAGTGTTTTTAGGGGAAGTTTTGCACTGCCAGTTATCAGTGGTCAGGTAGTACAATTTCAGATCTAATGCACTTAAAATGGTTTCTCCTTTAACAGACAGCATTAGTTAGGTTGAAGTAAATATTGTTTTCTGAAAGTCGCTCAATATTTGAGCTATTTCCATAAATAAAACTCTCCAAATCACAGAGTTTTTATTATACACGTGAAAATATTTTTCATAAAGTTTTCTGTGTTAACTCAGCCATGTGATCTTATTTCAGTATTGCCAACTCCAAATATTCAAAAATCATGAGATTAGCTTAAAAATCTTGAGATTTTAAAATATAATACGTTAAATTATTTTTATTTGCCTTCTGGTTTCTGAGCCTTTAGGGTTCACTTGTTTAATGTTTTGGGGCTTTTTTTGGGTAACCATGAGGGCTACATACTTATTTTTTTGAAGTGAAAGATGATGCAACATTGATTTCAGCAGATGGGGCTTTAAAAGAAACCCTAAAACTCATGAGATTCATGATAAAATCACAAGAGTTGGCAACGCTTATCTCAGCGAGGTGCAAAGTACTAGTAACAGCAGCAGCCATCTTGAATCATTCCACTAGTGTGCATTTTTATTGCTAAATTATACTTAACATTCCCAAACATGCTGCATTTGATGAAAAGATTAACAGCTGTGTGTATTGAGCATTTTGCTTAAGGACTTCATTGTTATTATAACCCCTGTCACTGATAGTGCCCCCAATTAATACTTTTATTATTTATGATTATGAACAAGTCGTGTTATAGTGCTTAGGAGCTCTATTCATGGACCAAGAACAGGGTCCTGGTCCATGAACAAGCCTTTTAAGCATTATAATGGCACAAAAAATAAATAAGTGTTAATTGTGGTTGTCACCTGGGGTTATCAGAACCCCAATACGGGCAATTTAACTATTTTATTTTAGGCGGTGTAAGGAATAAATTAACAGGAACTTAGCAATTCTGTCCGATCAAGGAGTATTGCAAGTAAGCGTGCTTTTGTCTAACACTGCAGTTCATTAGATTTAAGCACACACAAACATAAGCAATAGGTTTAGAACATTTTACTATTTACCTCTATTTTGAGATAGTATTGAGGAATTAACGACAGGTCAGTGCTGGCCAAACGCCTCCCTGCCGGGGAGTAAAGCTGTCAGGAGAACGTTTTTTTTAGGATGGCTCCCGAAGACTGCTTTTAAATATACTTTATTATTTAAACTTTTTATATTTTTTTATAAAACATATAAGCTATAATGATTGTATTAAATGATTATTTAAATTTTAATACATTTTTATTAGAGATGTTTAGACTTAAGGCTGTTTATATATAAAATTTATTTTTAGAGTTTTTTTTTTTAAATACTGATTAGCAAAACTGTCAGTTATGATCTTGCTTCTGAAAGCCTGCTTTTAAATTAATCCTCTAACTATGTGGTGGTCTATTTTATAGTGGCTGAGTGCACCTAATATGGTTGCAATTAGCTTGATCACATTCTGGGGTATATACATATACACCCCTTAAAGCCAGGGCAACAGTGGGCACTACCAGCAATAGGGAATATAATAACAATGCTAGGCACCGTACAAACACAGAACAAAAAGAACGTCCCTGCCCCAAAGAACTTACAATCTAAGTAGAAGACGAGGCATTAGATGGGTACAGACTTAATGGGGGAGTACAAGCAAACAGTGAGATCTTATTGGTCCGCATGATAGGTCTTGGTACACTAGCAGCCCAACCATTGTCAAGGGTGGTGTTTTTTGGGTAAGACTCCAGAAGGGTTTTTAAAGGAGGGTTTTGAAGGTGGACAATGAAGTAATTTTGTGGATGTTTATGGGGAGCACCTCCCAAGCATGAGGGTAGTGTGGGAGAAAACCCATGAGGGCTTGAAAACAGAAGTGCTTGTTTGAAAACTTAACAAGTGGGCCATTGAGGTTGGTGTGATGGGCTGTTTGGAGGCAGGAGTCTACCTGTTGATACTGAATAAGAAATGACAGGTAGGGTGGGGATCAATCATGAAGGGCCTTGAAAGTAAAGATAAATAAGTTTGATATGATAGAAGAGGGAGCCAATGGAGGGATGCAAAGAGAGGGATGACATGATTAAAGTGATGGGAGAAGAATGTGATCTTTGGAGCTGCAGTACATCAGCAGGGCAAGGTTGCATTTCTCAAGGCCAGAGAAAAGGATGTTGCAGTATTTGAGACATGAGATGATGAGACATGGATGAAAGTTTTTATTATGTAGATGGAGAAGGCTGTATCTTAGAGATGTTATGCAGAAAGAATCTGCAAGACTTAGACATTGCCTGGATGTGAGGACCTAGAGAGAAATCCAAGTCAAAGACGACACCCAGGTTACGGGTCTGACAGGCAGAATGGTGGTGGTATCCACAGTGATTGGAAAAAAAAGATAGCTTGGAATGTTTGGGGGTGAGTTGGATGGGGGGAGATTTGGAGCTCTGTTTTAGATACATTTAGCTTGAGCTGATGGATAGACATTCATGAGCAGATGTACGAGAAGCAGGCCGAGATACTAGTTTGGACTGGAGACACGTATGGAGTACAGAGTTAGATCTGTGAATCATCCACGTTAAGATGGTAGCTGAATTTTTTTTCCTGATATTGCTCAGAGTTAAGATGTAGCAGGATAACAGAAGAGGACCAAAGAGGGAGCACTGTGGAACCCAGTTATGGGGTATATAAACTCCACATGAGGAAAGAATGGGTTAAGGAGCAGTTCTGGACTCCGAGGCTCCACCTCACTACACCTGCAGAGCCGGTTCCAGCTGGAGGAGGAGCTTAAAAACAGAGCTGGGCAGCACAAAAGGGCAGCAGACAGGACAGGAGGACAAACCTATTCTGATAGCTCCCAAGCAAGGGCAGAGCAGAAGCCCTTAATGTAAGGGAGGAGCCTGCAAGCAGCAGCTACCACAGGCCTTAGAGTATAGGTTCTCAAACTGGGGGGGTGCACCCCACCTGGGGAGCACGGAATGTATTCTGGAGTGGGGCCTGAGAAGCTTTAGGAAAAAAAAATACTGCACGTATTCAGAGCTGGGCATCCAGAGAGCAGGGCGGCTGGCCAGGCCCCCAGCTCTGAAGGCAGTGCTGCCGGCAGCGGCAGTGGAGAAGTCAGGGGGCATGATATGGTAATGAGATCCTTACTTCTGTGCTGCTGCTGGCGGTGCCAGTCCCTTCAGAGCTAGGCCCCGGCCAGCTGCTGCTGCACTCTGCTCTGCCTTCAGAGCTGAGTGGCCAGAGAGCATTGGCTGCTGGCCGGTTGCCTGAGGTGTGGGACCGTAAACTACTACAGACAAAAAGAAGCAGGACATGATCAAATACATTTGAGACCCTAGAGGAGGGTCCAGGAAGGAAACCCAGGTGAGAGATAGCCGAGAGCTTTTTCTCTTGGGCTGAGAGCAGACTGGGAGGCTGAGTCCTGAACTGGGAGCCTGACTAGAGATAGGGGCTGATCAGGGATTGTAGCCTGCCTGAAACCACAGGTTGATGGAGACTGTGAGAGCCCCTGCACAGTGGGAATTAAACCAAGGAACTTGGGTCAGTTTGAAGGTGGGGTTAGCATGCAAAGAAGGCTACCAGCTGAGCCTAGCTCGGCTGAAGATTCGGTTGTTTTTGCTATTTTCTGTTGGACTTTAAGTGAAGGACTTCAAGGTCTCGTGGGCAAGTGAGTGGTGGGAGGTGGCCCAGGGAGGCAGGCTTGAAGCAAAGCCTTGATATCTCTGTCTCTCACAGAACCCTGGGTTGGAGCCTAGGCGAGAGGGAGGGCCTGGTCTCCCCTACCAACCCTGTCTCACGAAGGGGACACAAACCTCTTCCCCCTGGCAATAAGGGAGATAGACATTGTAAGGTCAGGCTTGACAAAGCCCTGGCTGGGATGATTTAGTTGGGGATTGGTCCTGCTTTGAGCAGGGGGTTGGACTAGATGACCTCCTGAGGTCCCTTCCAACCCTGATATTCTATGATTCTATAAGTCCTGAGGTAAGGGCATGCAGCCCACAGAAGCCTGGACTTGGCTGAAGACTCTCTTTTGTGAGACATTGGACTTATGTTACTCCCCGCATCCTCTGCCTTGGAAGGGGGTGGGCTAAGTGGTAACATGACTAGGGGGCCAAGTCACCCTCTACTGGAAAGGAGAACACCACTGTGCCAAAGTGACCCAGCAACAGGGGATGCTATAGACAGGGGCAGAATTATGACCAAAGTACCTAACTTCTATGCAGTACCACAGGTAAGTGTTGCCCATCATAAACCCCCACAGAAAGTTGATGGGGGGGGAGGGAGCATGAGGAGGATCTTCTAAAGGACATGCTAAAGGTGATTAGAGAGGTAGGAGAAGAACCAGCAGAAAATAGAGCGATGGAAGCCAAAGCAGAACAAGATTTCAAGATGGAGCATGGCTGACCGTGTCAAAGACAACTAACAGGTCAAGGAGGATGGGAATGGAGATATGGCTGGGAAGAGATCATTATTGACTTAGGCGAGAGTGATGTCAGTGGAGTGCAAGGGGTGGAAGCTGATTGGAGAGGGTCTAGGCTGGAACTGGAGGAGAGGAACTCCAAATTGTGAATGGTGCATTCAATGAAGTTAGAAATGAAAAGAAGAGGTGGCAGTAGCTGGAGAGGCAAAGTCAGGATATTTTTAAGAGGAGAGAGACTAAAACATGTCTGTATTGTGAGGGGAAAGAGCCAGAGGAGAGGCAGAGGTTAAAGAGATGAGTAAGGGAGGGGATGAGATCAGGAGATGATTTAGGATGAGGTCACTGGGGCAAGTGGAGGGGTTAGAGGAGGAGAACAGATGAGAAACTCCTACGTCTGTGACTGGAGAGTAGGAGGGGAAGAGAGAAGGGAAAGCAAGCTGAGGGGAGGGAGAAGATTGTTTTGTATTTTGTCAATTTTCTCTTGCCAGAAATTGTTGAGATCCTGTGCAGAGACAAATGGAGGCAGGCGAAAGGGAGGGTGTAGCAGGGTGATTACTGGCTCCGGGCCTGATAGGGCTGGGGCTGTGGGGAAAAGCCCTGTCTGATTAAGGGAGCAGCCACAGCTGTGGCCAGTTCAATCAGGCACAGCTGGCCCCTATAAGAGGCAGTGAGCCAGGAGCCCTGTCAGTCTTCCTCTGCCTGTAGAGGGAGAAGGGCTTGGCTACAAGGTGCTAGGCAGGACACCCACATTGCAGCAGGGCTGGGGAAGGGCTAGAGGAGTTGGGAGCTCTAGCCTGGAAAGCCTCAGGCTGCAGGCCTGACTACAGGCCAAATAGGTGCAGGGTTGCAGAGGGGCAGCCCATGGGTAGGTGGTGGCAGCAGGTCCAAAACCCCCTTGCTTGTGATGAGTGGTGTATACACTGCAGTCTGCCCCTGATACAAGGGGCTAAGTGGGGACTGGCAGTAGTCCAGACTGAGGTGAGTTGGGATTAGAGGGTGGGGTCTCCCCTGGGTGGGGAGACGCAGAACCTGAGAGTGTAGGGGTACTGCCAGGGGGCAGCATTCCAGAGAAAGGGGCACTGGGTCCTGGGAGGGACATGGGGGCCAGCGGTAAGGTGGATCACCGACTTCCAGAGAGTGCTCTGGTGGCTGGATGTGCTAATTCCTGACTACTACCAGCAGGAGGCGCTGCCGGGTGAGTCCAACCGCTTAGAAGTGGTGGAGAATGTGGGCACATGCGGTCTGCCCCTCTACTAGGGGCCAGGGCAAGGACACTAGGATTGTTGCCCAGAGACAGAGAAGGTAGAGAAGCAGGGGAGGATGGATCCCAACTACACTGGGGTCCTCTTTGCCGAGACTCCGGGTGTCATCCCAGCATGGGCCCTGGTATCAGCGTCCCAGAGGAAGGGAGCTGACATCCTGCAGGGAACCCGGGAGGCCCAGGAAGAATTGTGGAAGGCGCAGGAAGCCCACCATGGACAGATGGCTCAGCTAGCGAGGGAGTAGCGGGCCCTAGTGCAACTCCTTTGGCGGGAGTTCGGGAGGAACTGCAACAAGCCAGAAGAGGAGACAAGTGCCAGGGCCAGGAGGCCTGATGTGGAACAAAGGATGTGTTACGCCTGTGGCAGGTGGGGACACTTAAGATTGGACTGTCCCTACGGGGCTGAGCTCACCCCAAAACAGGACAGCGCCCAAGCAGTCTGCTGGGTGAAGGAACCTAGGTAGCTGCGGGCGTGTTGGGCCTGTGGGCAAAGGGGACACCTAGAGCGGGAGTACTCTGCCTGGAGGAATATGGCCGAGGGCAACCCAGGGAGGGTTGGCCTGGTGAGGGGGAAAAAAGAAAGATGCCGAGACCCGGGGCAGCATGGAGGCGGGATGCCTGCTGGGGCTGCCAGGCACCTGGGCATATAAAGAGGCACTGCCCCCTCAGAGGAGCTGAGGAGAAGCCAGAAGAGGTGCCTGTGCAGCCAGAAGGGCCCAAACTGATAGAGGCGGCAATTGGGATGGAGAGATCCCTGCGGGAGGCAGGAACCCAGGCTGTCCCAGGGTTAGTCGCTGAGGGTGAGACCCAGACCACATGGGCCCAACAGGAGGCTGGGACCCAGGTGGGGGTCGAGCAGGTAGCAGCAGGGACCCAGACCCAGAAGGAAGAGGGCCTGGGGGACTCGGACCTGCCTGCGTAGCTGGAGACGGCGGAACAGGCCCATGTTGAGGTGGGGCTCCAAAAAGCCCACCAGTAGAAGGAAGATCTGTCCTGCAAATTGAAAGATGGTGAGGAGAAGCGAGCGTGGCTGGCAGGACATCTCCGGGTTGCACAGGCTTGAGGACCCCCCTTCCCCAGGGTGTGGGATTTTGAGGGAGGGTGTGTGTTGCAGGGTGGTTACCTGCTCCAGCCCTAACAAGGCTGGAGCCAGCCCTGGGAGAGGGCTGGGGTTGTGGGGAAAAGCCCTGTCTGATTAAGGGAACAGCCACAGCTGTGGCCAGTTCAATCAGGCCCAGCTGGCCCCTATAAGAGGCAGTGAGCTAGGAGCCCTGTCAGTCTCCCTCTGCCTGTAGAGGGAGAAGGGCCTGGCTGCAAGGTGCCAGGCAGGACACCTAGATTGCAGCAGGGCTGGGGAAGGGCTAGAGGAGCTGGGAGCTCTGGCCTGGAAAGCCTCAGGCTGCAGGCTTGACTACAGGCTGAATAGGTGCAGGGTTGCAGAGGGGCAGCCCATGGGTAGGCGGTGGCAGCAGGTCCAAAACCCCCTTGCCCGTGATGAGTGGCATATATACTGCAGTCTGCCCCGATACAAGGGGCTAAGTGGGGACTGGCAGTAGCCCAGACTGAGGCAAGGTGGGATTAGAGGGTGGGGGTTCCCCTGGGTGGGGAGACCCAGAACCTGAGAGTGTGGTGGTACTGCCAGGGGGGCAGCACCCCAGAGAAAGGGGCACTGGGTCATGAGCGGGGACACGGGGGGGGGGGGGGGCTGGTGGTAAGGCGGATCACTGGCCTGCAGAGGGCGCTCTGGTGGCTGGATGCACTTATTCCCGATGACTACCAGCAGGAGGCACCTCCGGGTGAGTCCGAACACTTACAGAGGGTTTGTGCCAGGTGCTGCAGAAATGCAAAGGAAGACTTTATAGTTTAAAGGCTTGATCCACAGCCCATGGCAGTCACTAAGCATTTTTCAGTAGGCTTTGAAACAGGACCTACTGCTGTTATGCTGTCATCTGAAATGGCAATTCTATGGAAAATTAATAGAATTTAGAGACCCAGCAGTTACTTTTCATGATACTGAAATGGTTAACATTTTCCTAATGTCATATGTTTTTATTACATTTAGGGGGCCATCTGGGCTCACTGTGGTGCCTAATTTATTGAGAAAAGCCAGTCATGTTCTTGTAATCATCGCCTACAGCACTTTGACTCAGAAGCCCATGAGTTCAGGTTAGGCTGGGTGTGTGTGTTTCATGATCAGATTTACTAATATAATTTTTTCTCTTTGCATGAGATGTAGAATGGCCATATTAAACAATGCAAACCAGCTTGTCTCCCTCCCTAGAGTATGTAAAAGCACACACAGGAATCCCTTTTGAGGGGAGAATGTATTCCTCACTTTTTGCATACCCAACACGTTTAAATACTGATCCCTTGTCTTTTACAGCATTGTGTGTAATTTAAGTGGTGGTGGCAGCCAACAACCCCAGAAGCTGAAGCATTCTGTTTCATCAAAGAACAAGATGTGACAGGTTAATCCTTCCCACATGACTCCACCAATATCCTGTGTGTGAAGGGACCATTTAGAAGTCTCTGTCCTAGAGTAAGCCACTGTTTTTATTGTTTGTGTAGCTACCAGCACCATGTCTACACTAAGTGAGTCGGGATGACACATTTTAATATTCCGGTGGATGCATGTGTTGGCTGTACTAGAATTCTCGCTACTACCAGTAGAGTTGGACAAATGGTAGCAATGTTGGGAAACTTTAAGGAAAAGTATCTAGTGCCATAAAAACCTAAAGATAAAAGGGTAATTCATTTAGTCAGATCCTCAGCTGGTGTGTGTTTGAAATCATGGAGGTACACCAGCTGAGGATCTGACCCTTCATATCCATGAAGTCCTTAAACTCCTTACTGAGACTGCTTACTACCATATGATGCAATCTGTGAAGTTAGCTGTCAAGGTTCCTTCCCCACTCTGAACTCTAGGGTACAGATGTGAGGACCTGCATGAAAGACCCTGTAAGCTTATTTTTACTAACTTCCCAAGGTACGAACTTTGCCTTGTCCTTGAACCGTATGCTGCCACCACCAAGCGTTTTAAACAAAACAGGGAAAGAGCCCACTTGGAGACGTCTTCCCCCAAAATATCCTCCCAAGCCCTACACCCTCTTTCCTGGGGAAGGCTTGATAAGAATCCTCACCAGTTTGTACAGGGGAACACAGACCCAAACCCTTGGATCTTAAGAACAATGAAAAATCAATCAGGTTCTTAAAAAGAATTTTAATGAAAGAAAAAATAAAAGAATCACCTCTGTAAAATCAGGATGGTAAATACCTTACAGGGTAATTGGATTCAAAACATAGAGAATCCCTCTAGGCAAAACCTTAAGTTACAAAAAGACACACAGGAATATACGCTCCATTCAGCACACTTACTTTACCAGCCATTAAACAAAAGGAAATCTAACGCATTTCTAGCTAGATTACTTACTAACTTTACAGAAGTTGTAAGGCTGCATTCCTGATCTGTTCCCAGCAGAAGCATCACACAGACAGACACTTTGTTCCCCATTTCCCCCCCTCCAGATTTGAAAATATCTTGTCTCCTCATTGGTCATTTTGGGTCAGGTGCCAGTGAGGTTACCTTAGCTTCTTAACCCTTTACAGGTGAAAGGGTTTTGCCTCTGGCCAGGAAGGATTTTATAGCACTGTATACAGAAAGATGGTTACCCTTTCCTTTATGACATTAGCTAATGTAACACACCTGCACCCTGAGTAACTCATGTCAGGCTGCTGAGCAAACCATCAGAAGATGACAACTTTTGGCCACTACTAGAGCTGGCCAGAGAACAACAGTTCTGTTTTGTGACAACTTTTGAGGTTTTGAAATTTGTTTTCTTTCTGCATTGGAACAAAACCAAAAGCTTTCAAATGTTTTTGTGAAACTGAATTGTGTCAAACAGCTATTTTGGATCAGAAAGGTCAGGTTTGTGATTTGGGTCTGTCTCTCTCTCTCTGGAAGTGAGCAGAGTCCATCCCATGAAATGTTTCGGCTTTGACGAAACAACATTTTTTGATGGAAGAACATTTAGTTGAAAACATTTTAACCAGCTCTAGTCACTACAACCTGGCTTGGACTGGAACTGCCAACCTCAGGGCAAACGGCTCTAGAGTCTATTATGAGTTGCCTAAGCCATCTACTCCCACAATCATTTATTAGTTACTTTTTAATAATTTTTCAGATGAAAAAACTGCAACCGTAGCACAAAAGAAATCTTGGCAACATACAAAACGCCAAAAGGAAAAGGGAGATCAAGAAGGTGGTGGTGCTAAGAACAGTACAAAAGAATCCAGGGTTACGTCTACATTTGGAGAAGGGGGTGTGATTCCCAGCTTGCATAGACATACTTGCTCTACTTCTCCTCTAGCTAGCACATTAAAAATAGTAGTGGAGCTGTGGTAGCCCAGGCAGTGCTGGCATGGGCTAGCTGCCCCCAGTAAAAAGCCTGGGAGAACCTGTGTGTGTGTGTGTGTGTGCTTGGGGTGGCTAGCCCATGCCACTGCTCATGCTTTTACAGCTACACTACTATTTTTAGGTCATGTCGAGGCTTACCAGGGATTGATGCTGAGGCGATCAATTTACTGGGGGTCGATTTAGAGGGTCTAGTGAAGATTGCTCTCCTGTTCGGTACTCTACAGGAACAAGATGTGTAAGGTAAGTCGATGGGAAAGTGTCTCCCATCGACCCAGCACGGTGTAGACGCTGCTGTAAGTCAGGCTAAGCTACATTGACTCCAGCTATACTGTTCATGTAGCTGGAGTTGCGTAACTTAAGTCGACCTACCCCCGAAGTGTAGACAAGGCCTTAGTCTGCTATCTAGATGAGATTTATCGTGCGTATGTCTACGTGAGCTGGGAATCCTGCCACTAGCTCCAAGCCAATGCTAGGAAATCTTTTCTCTTTCTATAGGTATCTCTGTCTGGGTTATCTTTTTCCTTTTCTCTCTCATCTATTTTGTACATTAAGTATTTTTTAATGTGATGCACATGCAGAAACTGGCTAAGAATGTAATTTTGGCTTTTGTGACTTATGTTCACATTTCATTTTCCTTCAGATGTTCCGCACAGCAGGACAGGCAAGTTGGAGCCATGGGGTTCTGCCCACAGAACATTACTAATATGCAGCTGGGCACTAGCATCTGGATAGTTTGGCTGAAAGCAGTTTGAATACGAGCATGTTAATTCCTTTTTTTAACCATGCATGGGGTGGAAAATAGCATGCAATGTGTTCCATGGGCCACTGGCTATATCCTGTGCATGCAAAGAATGGACTCAATGCTCTAGTGGGTCTTTTATATCTGTATGATCATTTAATAGCCTCTTCCAGTGTGGGTAGTGCACATGGACAGCTTGGATTCATGGGGGGTGGGGTGGGGGGGTGGAGTATAGCTAGAGCAAGGCTGACCAATAGTATACTACTGCTCAATAACCGGATTATGATGTGCTAAAATTATGACTGAAATATTAAATTGGAATCTGTGAAGTTATTAAAGAAATTCAATTTCTCTCAGTACAGTGATGCTAGTGGCACATACAGTAGTTTTTAGAGGGTGAGTGTTTATCATTATACGTCTTCTGGCTTGTGACCACCCTGCCTTCTCCTTGTCTTACACTGTTTCCTTTTCTCCTCCACCACCACCACCTTTTCCCTTCTCTATTATTAGTAGGCAGGCGAAGCTACTAGGTTTTCGGCAGCTCTCATAAATTCAACACTTGTGGCTCCTATGGTTGATCTTTGTGAGGCTGAACACTCGAGCCAGGCTTTCTGGGACATTCTCTGATATAGAGCTCTTGGCTGGTGGCCTGGAGCACTAGTGGAGACACTCTAATGCGAGGTGCTCTCAAGCTAGGGAAGGTGGTGGGTTTTTTCCCCCCAAGAGCTGTTTAGGAGGAAGATATGCCAGCAACTCTTTGTAGGCAGGTGATAATCATTCTAAACCCTCAGGCCTAGATCCTAATTGGACATCTTCCCTTGCAGATTGTGATGGCTTTCTTTCTCTTATATGGCTTGAACCAACTCCTGCTGACCGCAGTAAGAGCAGGATGGAGCCTTTATGCACAAGACTATGTCACAGATAATAGTTATTCATACAGTGGCCTGTGGAAACATGGTTTAATGCCACCCCATTGGATAACTACTCATTTCCATGTTTGGTTTGAGATTGTTGTGGCTACAGGAATCCCATGGTTAGACCTGTGGCCACATCATCATCTTAGCATATGTGCAACATGCCTCAGGCGGCACATGACCAGGATTCATCACCAAATGTCCGCTGGTTGGATCATTCGCTTCCTTGGCCCACGCTTGGCACAGACGGGAGTGTGACATGAACGCTGATCCATGCCCCCTGGTCCCATAGTGATACTGTGGTATGGCATCCTTTATCTCTTTTTCTTCTCTCTCCTCAGCTGTTTTCAGTTGAACCTAAATCTTTAATCTACTCTTATTTACACAGTTCATGCTTGGCTGGTGGGTAAGTGTGTTTTTTTTTTTTTTTTTTTACAACATATTATAGCACAGTGTATTTCAGTCTGCTAAAATTGTTACCTCACAGTATCTGAATGGACTCCATGGGGAAATGCTCTGTGTCTATAAACTAGAACTATCTAGGGTCACTGAAAGGGGAACCAGTTCATCCCCTTGCACCAGCATTTTCATTGCAGGTTGCTTTGTCTAGAGAGAACTGCACTAAGAGCTGTGGAGAAGAGGTTTGTGACTGATTAGATTGCTGTTTTGATCTTCCTTGGAAACTTTAGTTGAGGAAATCTGAGTTGGTGACGTTTGTCAATTTCATAAAAATATTTTCCTGGAAATTATTAGTAATTACAGACTAATTTTTAATAAAGCTCTAAATGTTTTATAACTATGCGTCTAGGTAGTGTGAATGCAACTTCTCATGAAATCAACTCCAATAAGACTACAAGTGAAGAAATCTCAATCCATCTACAGCTGGATCATAGTACAGTAATTGTTTACTTATGACTAATAAGACTGCAGTTCCAGAGTTAGTTTTGTTGAATCTCTGGATAGTGTTTACTACTGTTGTCTATAGGAGCTTGTTTAATCACCTTGGATGTTACTGTGGCCATTTGGGACATTCATACTTTGGTTGTTTTAGTGCTTGGTTACTTTGGGTCTACATTGAGTCATATAAATGATCCTTCAGGTTTGGGCCTTGTCCCTTTGTTTACCCTTTCAAACACATACAGTACTTTTTTCCTGAGACTGTAGAAATGCACCAAAGAGGGCTGTTCAGATCCAGATCCTGTTAGGTTTAGGTTAGTGTTTTGAGCTTGACTTCAAAGCCAGTGCTAGGCTTAGTGTTTGGTCTTGAGTGCACCAAAATTTTGGTGCACTCATCTTATGAGATTCCTGCCTCAAATGATGAAAATCCCAGGAGGTCATCTGAGATTTCTACTTCATTTGACTGTTGGAAAGTTCAGCTCTTCTGGGAGGATTCCCATAGTTTTGGTCAGTATCAGAACAATTTTTTCTCTTTTCCATCAGTCAGGGCTGATTGTTGCCACGCATTCTTGTCCAAGTGCATCTTCCAAGATGACACCAATTTGTCCTCCTTCAGCATCTCAAACCACCTTTTTTAGGTCTTCCTCATGGCCTTTGTCCCATGACTATTTCCTGTACAGTCTGGCCAACATATCTGACATCTTGTTGTCTCACATGACCCAGCCATCCCATATTCCTTACATCTTACTGTGATGGGGGCTACCTGCATCGTGGCTCATATCGTTTCACTACCTGCATTATGGATCATACCATGTGTGACAGGTTGGATCACAGAAACCCCCTTGGGACTGCCACCTGCCTGCCACAAGACGACTTCTGCTCCTGCTTTCCTGCCCTGTCCGCTTAGGACTTCAGTGCCCTGCCTGGAATAAATCCATTATACCCTGTATAAAGCTTATACAGGGTAAACTCCTAAATTGTTCGCCTTTTATAACACTGATAGAGATGCACAGCTGTTTGCCCTGCCCCCAATTATTAATACATACTCTGGGTTAATAAGTAAAAAGTGATTTTATTAAATACAGAAAGTAGGATTTAAGTGGTTCCAAGTAATAACAGACAGAACAAAGTGAATTACCAAACAAAATAAAATAAAACACACAAGTCTCAGTCTAGTACAGTAATAAAAACTGAATACAGATAAAATCTCGCCCTTAGAGATGTCTTCAGTAAGTTTCTTTCACAGACCGGACACCTTTCTAGTCTGGGCACAATTCTTTCCCTGGTACAGCCCTTGTTCCAGCTCAGGTAGTAGCTAGGGGATTTTTCATGATGGCTGCCTCTTTGTTCTGTTTCACCCACTTATATATATTTGCATAAGGCAGGAATCCTTTGTCCCCCTCTTGGTTCTCACCCCCTCCTTCTCAATGGAAAGCACCAGGTTAAAGATGGGTTCCAGTTCAGGTGACATGATCACATTTCACCGTAAGACTTCATTACCCACTTGCCAGCACACAGGAAGACTTACAAGTGAAACAGAGCCATCTACAGACAATTGTCCTGGTTAATGGGAGCCATCAAGATTCCAAACCACCATTAATAGTCTACATTTTGCCTAATTACAATAGGCCCTCAGTTTTATTTTATATTTTTAGTTTTAGATACAAGAGTGATACATTTATAGAAATAAGATGACCACACTCTGTAGATTATAAGATTTGTAATGATACCTTACAAGAGACCTTTTGTATGAAGCATATTCCAGTTACATTATATTCACACTCATTAGCATATTTTTATAAAATCATATAGAGTGCGTCACACCATGTCATTACTATCAGAATAACTAGATATGAAGAATTGCTCTCCCCTCAGGTTTTGGGTCTGAGCTAGAACGAAAACCAAAGGTTAGGTAAGGTTCAGATCCAGGGATTAGAATCCAAATTTGGGGGGCAAGGGTTGGAAGAGATTAATCTGAATATAACCCAGTATTTTGACTTTATCTCCAGTTATGGCAAAGATTTTCTGCTGTTTTTCAGGTGGCTGTTAGTTACAGTATATATTTTGTAACAGTCCCTAGTGAGGCAGGCTTGCATTTGCAGGATTATAAGTGAGCTGTAGCTCACGAAAGTTTATGCTCAAATAAATTGGTTAGTCTCTAATGTGCCACAAGTACTCGTTTTAAATTTGCAAAGGTTCATGGCTAGATGAGCTTTATTTGGATAAAGGGATTTGATTCTTGGCAGTAAAAATCGCACAACCAAAAATCAACTCCATGAACTCTTTGGGACAAAGTACTGTAGCCCATATCTGTCAATTTGGGAGTTACTCTGGACTCAACTGGCCACTTTAGATGTAAATACTTAAAGGCTGTTACTCTTTTTTTTTTTTTTCTATTTTATTAATGTAGCAAGGATTTAATCCTGCTTGACCCTTGGAAGCTTGAAAATAGTTTTACATGCGTTAGTGACATCCAGATTGGATTAGTGTAATTCCTTGTTTGTAGCTCTGCCAGCATCATTGTTTTAGAAGCTGCAGCTTCAAAATGCAGCAGCAAGAATGATCTCTGGCACCACAGAAAGGAGCATATTAAACAATCCAGACATCTCTTGTGTGACTTCCAGATTTAACAAAATTGGCTTGAACATTTGTCTTCTGTTTTACAAAGTCTAATGATTTGGTCCTTAATTGTTTGGCTGGGTTTGTGTGTGCACAAGCATTCAGTCATTTATGAGTTAATGCTGGGCTTCTGGCAGTTTAAAGACAGTATCGAATGTTTATAATATAATGAATTTGCACAAAGTGCTTTTTTTCAATAAAATTCCTTTGAGGAATTTTCTGGCAGAGTTTGTTAAATTGACTGCTTCTTTGTTCTAGTTCAGAACATCTTTTCTTTTAAGTCTATCATGGAATCTAGAATTTGATATTCTAGCTATATTTGGGAACTCTTTTTAAGATGTAATACTGCTTTTGTGAAACTTTTGGAGCTATTTGAGAAGCAAGGGCCCTATACGCAAAGGACATGCACAGGCATGCCTTACTCAAGCAGGACTTCCACTGAATTTAAGGACTAAATATATATGCTTCTATTATATTTGCTAATATATTGTCCTTAGGCCCCAATTCAGAAAAGCACTTAAGTGTATTCTCATGTCCCAGTGAAGCATGAACTTAAAGTTAAGTATATGCTTATGTACTTTCCTGTATAAGGATGCTTTTCTGAATTGGGATCTTAGCTTCTAACCTTTTTTGGACAAGGATCCTTATCCCACAATTGAGGAAGAAGACCGTGCTGGTTAAAAAACCAACCTAGGTTAGAGGGGGAAAATGAAGGCAACTGTGTTTAATATAAAAAAAAAAAGGGGGGGGGTGGAGTAATAACAATGAGAATATAAATCTGAAGTTAGGAATTATAGAAAATTTGATAAGGGAAGCAAAGGGACACATGGAGAGTTAAAGACAATAAGAAGGAGATTTTTAAAAAAAATATTAGGAACAAAAAGAATCCTGACAATGGTATTGCTCTATTACTGGATGGAAAGGGTAGAATTATCAATAATTTCAATAAACATTTCTGTTCTGTATCTGGGGGAAAATAGATGATGCAGTCTCCTGCTAGAATGCTAATACTCTTTCCATTCCACTAGTGTCTCTGGAGGATGCTAAACAGAAGCTACTGAAATTAGAATAATTTTAAATCAGCAGGTCCAGATAACTTACATCCAAGAATTTTAAAAGATCTTGCTGAAGAGCTTGCTCGTCCATTAGTGTTGATTTTAAATAAGTCTTTGAGCACTGGGGAAGTTCCAGAAGACTGGAAGAAAGCAAATGTTGTGCCAATTTTAAAAAAGAGTTAATGGGCTGACCTCGGTAGTTAGAGGCCTCTCAGCCTGACCTCAATCCTGGGCAAGATAATGGCGTGTCTGTTATGGGACTCTTTTAATAAAGAACAAAAGGAGGGAAATATAATTAATGCAAATAAATCTTGTCAAACTAACTTGATCTCTTTTTTGATAAGATTACAAGTTTGGTTAATGTAATATATTTACACTTCTGTAAGGTGTTTGACTTGGTACTACACAACATTTTGATTAAAAAACTGGAATGATATAAAATTAACATGGCCCACATTAAATGGAGTACACCTGGCTAACTGATAGGTCTCAAAATTTAACTGTAAATGAGGAATCCTCATTGAGGAGTCTGTTTCTAGTGGAGGCCTGCAGGGATTGTTCTTGGCTCTATGCCATATAACATCTTTATCAATGACCTGGAAGAAAACATAAAATCATCACTGGTCAAGTTTGGAGATGATACAAAAATTGGGAGAATCATAAATAATAAAGAGGACAGGTCCCTGATTTAGAGCAATCTAGATCACATGGTAAACTGGGCACAAGAAAATGTTTTAATATGGCTAAATAGCCACAAAGAATGTAGGACATCCTTACTGGGTGGGGGATTCTATCCTGGAAAGCAGTGACTCTGAAAAAGATTGGGGGCCATGCTGGCTAATCAGCTGAACATGAACTTCCAGTGTGATACTGTGGTCAAAAGACCTAATGCAGGGGTCTCAAACATGCAGGCCGCATGCAGTCTGTGGAGTTATTTTATGTGGCCTGCCAGCTCCCCGTGCACGCCCCCCCCCCCCATTTACCTAGAGCGGCTCTGGCCCAGCATGCACCGGGGGACAAGGCAGCCTGCCCTGCCCCCAGTGCACGCTGGGCCGGACCCGCCCCCTGAACCCCTCCTCTAGCCAAACCACCTGCCTTGAGTCCCCTGCCACAGCCCTCCTGCACCCCTGGGGCCAGGGAGGGGGCAGAGTTGGGGTGGGGTTTTCAGGGAAGGGTTTGGAATGAGGACAGGGAAGGGGTGGGAAGCGGCGGGGCATGAGTAGGGCCTCACCAAAGGGGTGCAGTGGGGTTGGGACAGCAGGAGGTGGTGGTCAGTGGTGCGGCCCTCGGGCCAATGCACTAGTCCTCATGTGGCCCTCGTGGTCATTTGAGTTTGAGACCCCTAATGTAATGTGATCCTGGGGTGAATAAACAGGAGAATTTTGGTTAGGAGTAGAGAGGTTATTTCCCCTCTATATTTGACACTGGTGTGACTGCTGCTGGAATACTGGTGTTCACAATGCAATAAAGATGTTGATAAATTGGAGGGGGTTCAGAGAAGAGCCATAAGATTAATTAAAGGATGTGAAATCAGTGACGGACTCACGATGCTCAATCTCTTTAGCTTAAAGAGAATGTTAAGAGGGAACTTGATTACAGTCTATAAGTACCTTCATGGGGACAAGTGTTATAGCTGAGTTGGTCCCAGGATATCAGAGACAAGATGGGTGAGGTAATATCTTTTACGGGACCAACTTCTGTTGGTGAGAGACAAGCTTTTGAGCTTACACAGAGCTCTTATTTAGGTCTGAAGAAGTCTCAAGAGGAGCTCTGTGTAAGCTCAAAATCTTCTCTTACCAACAGAAATTAGTCCAATAAAAGATATTACCTCACCCACCTTGTCTTTCGACATAGGGAATTAGTACTTAGTAATGGGCTCTTCCATTTAGCAGAGAAAGGCAT
Organism: Lepidochelys olivacea; assembly: GCF_965140295.1. Lineage (NCBI taxonomy): Eukaryota > Metazoa > Chordata > Testudines > Cheloniidae > Lepidochelys > Lepidochelys olivacea. Next base: position 110,324,848 of record NC_140416.1, read on the forward strand.
AATAAGATCCAATGGCTGTAAATTGAAGCTACTCAAATTCAGACTGGAAATAAAGTATAAATTTTTAATAGTGAGAGTAATTAACCATTGGAACAATTTACCAAGGGTTGTGGTGGATTTCCCATCACAGACAATTTTAAATCAAAATTGGATGTTTTTCTAAAAAATATTCTAGGAATTATTTTGCAGAAGTTCTATGGCCTGTGCTATGCAAGAGGTCAGATGGGATGATCACAGTGATCCCTTCTGGCCTTAGAATCTATGTATTTGAGAAAGATGGGCTATCAGAACAGAGGAACATGCCACAATATGTCTCTTGACTACCATATTGCTATCAATGTCATGTTAGATGTGAATGTACTTCTATTCTACCGAGACTGACTGTTCTGTCCCTGACTGTTCTATTAAATTATTGACCCCAGAATGTGAGATCATGAAAGTGTGGTTCTAGAAAACTTGATCCATCTGTATCATTTCCGATTTCCTCCACTCATATATTTGTACTGTATATCTTATTCTGAATCTGTCATACAATATGAAGACCAGTGGATCACAGGGATTTGATTTTTGTGAGCCATGGGTCACTGTTATTTTAAGCCCATTTAATGTGCCTAGTTTGGTATTTGACAAGGAGGCAGGTAACAAATATACAACCCAAGCCTTTCCAACAAACAGACCTTAAGTCCAGCTTACTCAGGATGAACTATGTCTACCTGTGGTTGCATTTCCTGGAGTGTGTCACTACAGGGTTTCTTAAAGGCACAGTCTACACCATATTTCCTAAAATGCTGTTCAACTGCGTGGCTAAGTTTTGTCCATATAAATGAAGGTAGTTAAACCTATTCCATTGCTTTTCTGTGTGTGGACAGTGTATGTTGACATTTGTTTGGTGTCAAGTTTTTTTACATGGTGACTATTTTCTCATAATGCAACAGCAATTTTCCCAGAAGTGGAAGTTACAGATGCTTTGAAATGTGTGTGTAGAAAATGCAAGGACATGCTTATTTCAACCACTAACAAACCAAGAGTTGCCTAATGCTGTGGGTATCACGTTGCTCTTAATCCTCCATGATAGATTTGTAGTTTTAAAAAAAAGACTTAAATATTTCTGAAAAATGGGTGGGTATTATACCTAGCCGCAGATGGAGTTTTGCTCAAGTTTTAGGTACTTTGTCATTTTTTTCTCAGCATATTTATGGAAGGAGGCCCATTATGTCGATGAAGACATTAATTTGAATTCACTTCTTGGGGGAGAGTGTACATTGACTGGACTGTCAGTTGACCTCCTTTTTTAAAACAGGCATATAAGCAGAAGATTAGTCAGCTTACTCCTGATCATTTACAGAGGAAACTCCACTTTGGACAAAATTCCCCCCCAGTAATGAAAGACAAGGAATTATAGTAACAGTGATGGAGAACAGCCACACAAATGTACCACAGGATGCCAAAGCTGCTACAAATGGGAGAGGCAAAAAAGCAGAGGCCGCTATTGTCGAATTCTGTTGTTAATTAAAGTGCTAGTGGGCCAAATTCTACCCTTTGTAACAGGCACACACGAATCACTGGCTTCAATGGGAGTTGTGTAAATCTGAGTAAGCACACGGTTTTGTCTTGTACCCTGTACTCGGAAATGATGGTGAAAGGCTCCCTAGAAGTACTAAGATTGATGGATAGGTAGCATGATGTGCATGCATCAGTGAAAATGACATAAGAATATGTGGGTGACTTATCAACTCCCACAGGGGAGCCAGATTGCCCCTTGCACCAGCTTGGGTGCATAGTAGCGGGTGAGGGAGGTGCAAGGAGTCAAGTGATGACATAGCCTGAAAAGGTCTCCTGTGTACTGGGGTGGAAAGGTGCTTCCTGAAACACAGTCCCTCTCTGATTTTCCTGTGGGGTGGTCCAGTTGCATGCTATCCCGATGTAGAGTAGTGCCTAAATGACACCATTTAGTTCAATGTGTATAAAATGAAGGTTAAGAAAAAATTGTGTACATCATACCCCCCCTGACTTCAATGTATAGATTTTATAGCATATTTTTAAACACATGATCTATATTGCAGCCCTTCACTTAAAATTCCATTCCCCAAAATGACTTTAAAATGTTGCAATAATTCAGTTGGGAAATGTACAGTAAAATTTCTTTCCTTTTAAGGGTTGAAAGGTCCTTATCTAATGTTTCTAACAGTTCATCTGTTAGGTTCTTACCAGCTCAGATTGTGCCTTTTATTTCAAGAGAAATTGCTACAGATTTAATGAAGGGAACATTTTGAAACCAATTTTCAGTATTCTTTTCCTAAAGGGATTAAACTGCTAATGTAAATGTTCACAATAAAAGCAATACTCACACATATGATGAAATTCGAGATCCAATCACTCTGGCATTCACACACTTGGAAAGAGTTGATTGAAATTAGTGCACCCTTCATGTGCCCCTGCCTTCTATCTCAATTTGTCACACCATTGTGAGCATCATATAGAAATTTCATTGGATTTTAACTGACAACCCCTTTAGCAGCCATTGACTAGTTCACAGAAATTGTAATGAACCTCCAATTCATGGGGGTAAAATGAAGCTTTGTAAATTGTAGCAGATTTAAAAAGAGACACAAATTTTGGGGACAAGAGATTTTTCATGGTCTTTATCAGTAGAAACAAAAAGAAACATTTTTTTAATGAAAATGGGGGGAGAGGGAATCCCATCTTCGGTCAGGGGTCCAGTGTAGTTTGTACATGTTCATAATAGATTTCATTTTGATGTTTTGTTAATTTTAAATCAGCCGACAAATTCCACACTGTTGGCTGGAGTCAGATCACGATCATAGATTTTTTTTTTTCAGGGAAATTTATTTTTCAATTTATTCTGAAAACTAAACTTTTCTCCTTCAGCTACTGTAAATGTTAGAGAAAGAGCATCAAGAACACTGCTGACTTTTATAAAGTTACTTGTACTTCACATATGCAGGTTCTCCACAAGTGGAATTTGCCTGGGTATTGGTAAAAAGCATCACTATTCTGTAATGGGATATCACTCATTTCTAAGTGAGTAAATGTTACCTGGGATTAGGAAGATATTTTGTACAACCAACCAGGAAAATATCTGGGATTTTAAAACGTCAGGACACAAAGCTGACTAGGATAGCAGGCAATATTGCTGAGGGATGATATTGGGTCTCCCAAGAGAAATGTATTGTGGCTTACACAGCAGGGACACTATGGAGAGAAGCTGATGATGAAAAAGGAGGTGGTTGTTGCTACAGACCTTCAGGACCGTTAGAAAAAATAGTTTCTGAAATGTTTGTATAGATAAGAGGCACCTGAAAGGAGGCCTGGAGATTGATTGTAGGGGATTTAAATCACTCAGATGTTGACTGGAATAATAACCATACAAAAGCTAAGGAAGGCTGTTAAAGGTACACTAGGATAGAATTGTTTTATAATGCAGTTTGTTGAATGGTCAGTATAGCCTGAGGACAGTTTGGATCTATTCCTTGGAAATGAACCAAGTACTTTGATTTAATAAGGTTGGAAAATGGGACCATCTCGGATCTAGTAAACCCTCAGGTGCTATCATCCAATTTGAAACACTTGTTTAGGTGGGAGTGCTAGATGAAGCAACATAAAAGTGACTTTGAGAGATTGTGAAACTCCCTGAGGTGTTTTGATTAGAATTCATTAATTTGTAGCACAGGTGCAGGCCAGCAGTTGGAGGGATTGCCACTGACATTCTGCCCGGGGGTACAGAAAAAACTACATGGGCAAAAGAGCCGCAGATACCACTGTGGAAACTGGGAAAACCATCTGAAGGCAGGATGGAAGCAACAAGTAAAAGGCTTTAAAAATAAACCTACAATTTACTGTGTAAACAAATCAACTGTATCAATAATTAAGAGCAAAAATAAATTCTGAACATGGGGAACTGTGCAGCATATTTCAGTCTAGGATCAAGGGATTTTCAAATACATTTACAGAACCCAGAAGACATATGAGAGAATTAATTCACTGGGGGAATGTAGACAGAGAATGAGGAAACAGTGGATTTTTTCTTAACCACTTACTTTGTTTCCGTCCTTAGAGAGAAGGGAAATCAGGAGTTGTGCAGGAGAGGAGTATCTTAATCTCCTCCGATGAGCGAGGGCAAGTTAAGACAAGTGTGGACTGAATAGAGTGGCAATGGTTATCAAAAGACTGGATCCTCTTCATCAGTAGAAGAGGAACAAAAGCAGAAAATAAAACCCCTCAATTGATCCGGTACAAAAACAATAGCTAATTGGACCCCACGGAAAGGATTACTGATGAAGTTTAAAAAAAAAAAAAAAGGCCTGTGAAAATGGACTTTGGATTTGAAACACTTGTTTACAATACAGATCAATGTTTGGGGTAACAGTATCAAGAGTCTGATTTTAAAGCTTTAATTTTACCACAATTGGAACTATGTGCAGTAGTGAAAACCAGCACAACTGGATTCTGAAGGATTTAGATGGCTGCTTAAGTTCCTAGAAAATACAGTTTAACTTTGATAAATGTAAAGTAACACAAAGCAGGATTAGACTCCTGTAAACAACAGGACACTCCAAACCCTAAAGGCCTTTTTGATCATGATTTTCATAGAAATTATATGAAAGCAAGAACATAGATGTCATAAATATAAAGGGAAGGGTAAACCCCTTTGAAATCCCTCCTGGCCAGGGGAAAGCTCCTCTCACCCGTAAAGGGTTAAGAAGCTAAAGGTAACCTCGCTGGCACCTGACCAAAATGACCAATGAGGAGACAAGATACTTTCAAAAGCTGGGAGGAAGGAAGGAAACAAAGGGTCTGTGGGTCTGTCTATATGCTGGTTTCTGCCGGGGATAGACCAGGAATGGAGTCTTAGAACTTTTAGTAAGTAATCTAGCTAGGTATGTGTTAGATTATGATTTCTTTAAATGGCTGAGAAAAGAATTGTGCTGAATAGAATAACTATTTCTGTCTGTGTATCTTTTTTGTAACTTAAGGTTTTGCCTAGAGGGGTTCTCTATGTTTTTGAATCTAATTACCCTGTAAGATATCTACCATCCTGATTTTACAGGGGGGATTTCTTCATTTCTATTTACTTCTATTTTTATTAAAAGTCTTCTTGTAAGAAAACTGAATGCTTTTTCATTGTTCTCAGATCCAAGGGTTTGGGTCTGTGGTCACTTATGCAAATTGGCTAGGCTTTTTACCCAACATTTCCCAGGAAAGGGGGGGTGCAAGTGTTGGGAGGATTGTTCATTGTTCTTAAGATCCAAGGGTCTGGGTCTGTAGTCACCTAGGCAAACTGGTGAGGCTTTTTACCAAACCTTGTCCAGGAAGTGGGGTGCAAGGTTTTGGGAAGTATTTTGGGGGGAAAGACGCATCCAAACAGCTCTTCCCCAGTAACCAGTATTAGTTTGGTGGTGGTAGCGGCCAATCCAAGGACAAAGGGTGGAATATTTTGTACCTTGGGGAAGTTTTGACCTAAGCTGGTAAAGATAAGCTTAGGAGGTTTTTCATGCAGGTCCCCACATCTGTACCCTAGAGTTCAGAGTGGGGGAGGAACCTTGACAATAGATAAAAGAGAGGATACCTCCCTGTACCGAAGGCAAAATTCTCTCCTATTTCAGTCAGTTTGTGCCACTCAAATGGCTGAACTCTGCTCCTAAGTGGCCAGCTAAAAATTCCCTTGGTGTGGGGGAGCTCTCAGCTGGTATAAAGCTGGCAGAAGTGGCACCAATGCCAGCTGCCTCCTGCACCTGACTCTAATGTAAAGATTGCATCGGGCATGTCAGGGGTGGGGCGGAGCCTGCTGGCACTCTGTTATGTCTCAACTGGCGTAATGTGCCACGACTGGGGCAGCTCCCTGACTCTGCCCTCCCGCCTCTCCCTACTGCTGCACTGAATAGATGTCAGCACAGAAAATAATCATATCCAAAGATTTTAAATTCAGACACCCTCTGGTTTCAGTCTGGAAGATAATGCTGCTTGTTCACAGCCTGCAGCTTCTGGAATTCTTATTAGGAATTTTTCCAGCCCACTGTTCCCTGGACCATCTTCAATTTGCTCACACTAACCCCTTTACATTTTATGTGTACATTACAGAAGCTATATCTTTTATTTGTTGAACATAAAAGGCTGGTTATGTAGAAGCTTTATTTTTCTAGTAAATGTCATGCCTCCCACCTGATTTTTATCTCAGGCAGGTGGAAAATTGTGGTTTATTGGGGTAATGGACCAAATTAAGGAGTATGTATTGAATGGAATAGTCATGCTGGTGTGACCAGGAAAAGTATTTGGGGAGGAGTTGTAGAAAACCTGAAGCCATCAGCCTGGTTTATGACTGCAGTTAAAATAAGAAAAGGCAAACAGAATATTGGCATGAATCTAGAGGGCCAGAACATGAATAAAAATGCAGTACTGTTGCTGTACAAAGTGCCGCTTACACTCCATTTAGAATACCATGTTTAAGCTTGGTCACATTTTTCTGTGGAGAACTATGATTGCTTTTGAGAGGGGATAACAAAGGGCAGCCAGGATGATTTCAGGTCTTAAGAGTCTCTCCTGTGAGGAAAGGCTATCATGGAGACTCGATTTATTCTTATTGGTGAAGAGGATTTGAGTCATTAACTGTGTATGGCACAATAGCCCTCATGTAATTTGTTATTTAAATAACTGTAAACAATGATAAACATTTCATTTCTTTAAGCGGCCTTTTCATCCCCTGCACAACTGTTTACCTATACTTATTTGGGGAACATTTATTTAAGGCTCTGTGCAGCAGTCTACTCGTGTGAAATTAAGGGTGTGATCATGGCACTGATAAACAATGCCTTGCTTTGCCAACATGTCTGTTGCTTTGTCAGCAGCTTACCTAAAATGATGAGCCTTGCTGTGTGCCCTGAAAATCAATTGGGTGATTTCAAATATTGAACAGCGTGGTTGGTGCTGTACGGATGAATTCAAAGTGTAGAACCACCTGGAGGTGTTTACAGTCTAAACAAACAATGAAAACAATAGATAAAGATAACACAATGTCTTTAGAGTAACAGCCGTGTTAGTCTGTATTCGCAAAAAGAAAAGGAGTACTTGTGGCACCTTAGAGACTAACCAATTTATTAGAGCATAAGCTTTCGTGAGCTACAGCTCACTTCCTCAGATGCATGTCGTGGAAACTGCAGCAGGCTTTATATATACACAGAGAATATGAAACAATACCTACTCCCACCCCACTGTCCTGCTGGTAATAGCTTATCTAAAGTGATCATCAGGTGGGCCATTTCCAGCACAAATCCAGGTTTTCTCACCCTCCACCCCCCCACACAAATTCACTCTCCTGCTGGTGATAGCCCATCCAAAGTGACAACTCTTTACACAATGTGCATGACAATCAAGTTGGGCTATTTCCTGCACAAATCCAGGTTCTCTCACATCCCCCCCACCCCCATACACACACAAATTCACTCTCCTGCTGGTAATAGCTCATCCAAACTGACCACTCTTCAAGTTTAAATCCAAGTTAAACCAGAACATCTGGGCGGGGGGGGGGGGGTAGGAAAAAACAAGAGGAAACAGGCTACCTTGCATAATGACTTAGCCACTCCCAGTCTCTATTTAAGCCTAAATTAATAGTATCCAATTTGCAAATGAATTCCAATTCAGCAGTTTCTCGCTGGAGTCTGGATTTGAAGATTTTTTGTTTTAAGATAGCGACCTTCATGTCTGTGATTGCGTGACCAGAGAGATTGAAGTGTTCTCCGACTGGTTTATGAATGTTATAATTCTTGACATCTGATTTGTGTCCATTTATTCTTTTACGTAGAGACTGTCCAGTTTGACCAATGTACATGGCAGAGGGGCATTGCTGGCACATGATGGCATATATCACATTGGTGGATGTGCAGGTGAACGAGCCTCTGATAGTGTGGCTGATGTTATTAGGCCCTGTGATGGTGTCCCCTGAATAGATATGTGGGCACAATTGGCAACGGGCTCTGTTGCAAGGATAAGTTCCTGGGTTAGTGGTTCTGTTGTGTGGTATGTGGTTGTTGGTGAGTATTTGCTTCAGGTTGCGGGGCTGTCTGTAGGCAAGGACTGGCCTGTCTCCCAAGATTTGTGAGAGTGTTGGGTCATCCTTTAGGATAGGTTGTAGATCCTTAATAATGCGTTGGAGGGGTTTTAGTTGGGGGCTGAAGGTGACGGCTAGCGGCGTTCTGTTATTTTCTTTGTTAGGCCTGTCCTGTAGTAGGTAACTTCTGGGAACTCTTCTGGCTCTATCAATCTGTTTCTTTACTTCTGCAGGTGGGTATTGTAGTTGTAAGAAAGCTTGACAGAGATCTTGTAGGTGTTTGTCTCTGTCTGAGGGGTTGGAGCAAATGCGGTTGTATCACAGAGCTTGGCTGTAGACGATGGATCGTGTGGTGTGGTCAGGGTGAAAGCTGGAGGCATGCAGGTAGGAATAACGGTCAGTAGGTTCCCGGTATAGGGTATAGTACTATACTATAGTATTATAGTATAATACTCTTCTATTTAAAATCTTTCAGTCATCTAGTCGGGGAGCAGAAAGAACACCATGTGACTTTAGTGATCAATCACATAGTCAAAGTTATTGTGATCCATAACCTAACCGCTATTTGCCTAACAATTCACTGAATACTTACTCATATCAGGATCAGTTTATGAACGATTTGCAAACAGAAGAAAAAGCTAAATTTGCAATTTTATTTGTTACAAATAATTTGACTATCTCTAATCTTGAGCAAGCAGATAATTCAGACAGCATTATTTCACACTAAGAAGACTGAATGTTATACATATTGTTACCAAGCTGTTTCTTTCAATGCCTTGCATGAATGCACTTGGCTCAACATTCTTTTGGAAAGAGCACAATAAGAAATCAAACAGGTTGGTATAGTATTAACATAGATGTGACAGTCTTTTTGAGACAAGTGGCCTTTTACTGTCCTACAATTATTTGTACTCTTATTACCACTCCTGTAAATGAGAGTTCTAGCAAAAGTGTCCTTGAATGCAGTGCAAAAAGGCCTCCTCTAATTAAAAGTTTCCGTACACACACACCGTGTATTGAGGTGTGTGTGTGTGTGTGAGAGAGAGAGAGACATATCAACTTTCAAGGAAAGCCATTGTCATTGCTTCTCACCAGGTGAAACATAAATTAGAGATGCAACTGTGACATTGGCAGACTGGGTGCCAGTTCATACCAAGGCTCAGGGCCTCACTGAATACTGACAAAGGCATAGTTGGAAACCAGCCTGGTTTACTTAGATTAGTACAGTTAAACTAGCTATTAAGAATGTGTTTAGTGTGTAGACTTTATGGAATGCTTGTAGGATGCTGCATGTATTTAGCCTACTTATCATATCTGTGTATTCCATGGTATAAAGTTATACTGAGTGTTTGTATTGTAAACCTCTGTAATTGTGTAAGTCACTAATCAGGGAAAAAGCATTCATTATCATAAAGTGCTTGTCCTGCACACAAGATGGCCCATTGCTACACAGTGCCTCATTTGCCTTCATCAAAGGACTGAGACCTTGTTGACTGCATTCCTAATTCCCTCCAGGAAGGGGAGGCCTGCATAGGAATCCTCATCCCATCAATGTGGAATCTGGAGTGAAGGGTATAAAAAATCCCTGACAAGGAGAAACTGGATCTCTCTTTGCTGTCTGGACTCTGACATAAGCAAGAGATCTCCATGCTGCGTCTCATGGGTCTGTCCTAAAGGACATGTAGAGCTGCTTATTATAGAATATTTTATATTACCTTTTAAAATCTAAGACTGTAACTCATTTGTGTGTGTATGTTTCCTGTTTTAGTCTTATAATTCTCAGTCCTTTTCTTAGTTAATAAATCTTTAGCTAGTTCGTTACAGGATTGGCTACAGGCATTGTCTTTGGTTTGAGATCTGAGTACAAATGACCTGCGGTGATTGGTCCTCTGGGACTGGGAGTAACCTGAACATTATTGTGATTTTGGGTGTAAAGTGACCATCTATCATATAATCCATCTTGCCAGGTGTCGTGCTGTCTGGAGTGGCTCACAACCAACTGTGAGTGCCAAACTCAGGTCAGACTGTCAAGAAGCAGGGAAGAGATCCCAAACTGGTTGTATGTTCTATAATAAGATTTCACCAATCCAGTAACATACTCTTCACTTTATCGCACTATATCAAATTCAAAACATCTTTTCCTAGAGTTTCCAGGCCTTGTCCTACATTGAGGAACAAAGAAACACAGTGAAGATAGGAACTGCCATATTGGATAAGATCAGTGCCCATGTATTCCAGGATCCTGTTTCTGACAGTGGCCAGTACAGATGCTTCAGAGGAAAGCATGATAAACCCCATCATGTAGCCTGCCCATAGAGGAATTCTCGGAATAATCCTTGTCAGTTAGCAATTGGTTTATGCTTTGGAGCAGGAGGCATTCTATCCATTATCAGTTATTTTTATGCTTTCTAATGTAATTGTAGATATATCCATTAGCCATATATATGTGTGTGTGTGTGTATGTGTGTGTATGTATATATACATATAAATAAATGTCTAAGCCTTTAAAAATCCCACTACGTTTTGGGGGTTTGTGATATCTTGCTTCAGTGAGTTCCACAGGCTGATTATGCATTGTGTTGACAAGCATCTCCTAGTGTCTCCTCTCATATTCCCTCTCTAAACATTCCACCCTGTTTAACAGCACCCTTTGCCCATGCCTATGTCCATATTACTTTTGATGTTACCCTTTATGAGTGGAGTAACCTCCCCAATAAGATATGCCAAGCTCCCTCAGCCCTGGTCTACACTAGGAGTTGAGGTCGAATTTAGCAGCGTTAAATTGATTTAACCCTGCACCTGTCCACACAACGAAGCCCTTTTTTTCGACTTAGAGGGCTCTTAAAATCGATTTCCTTACTCCACCCCCGACAAGGGGATTAGCGCTTAAATTGGCCTTGCCGGGTCGAATTTGGGGTACTGTGGACGCAATTAGACGGTATTGGCCTCCGGGAGCTATCCCAGAGTACTCTATTGTAACCGCTCTGGACAGCACTCTCAACTCAGATGCACTGGGTTTAGCAGGCTGTTGATTTCACAGAGGGAGGGAGGGAGGAGAAAATGAATACAAAACAAATCTGGTCTATTTCTTGTTTTCAGCCACTTCATCTATCTTTATACATCTTGCTGGCAGCATACAGTGCAGTACGACCACTAGCCATCGTCATCTCCTGGGTGCTCGGCGGAAGACGGTGCAGTATGATGACTAGCCATCATCTTCTGCTAGCTGGAGGTTAAAAGACAGTGCACTGCCGGTAGGACTCAATCGCCAAGAGACAAAACAAGGGAAATGACCTGGCTGAGTCACTCCCATGTTTGCCCAGGCGGCCGGTTAAAAGAGCAACCAGGACTATGTCGATGACGGCTACCAGTCATACTGCACTGTCTGCTACCAAAAGGCAATAAACTGCTGCTGTGTAGCAATGCAGTACCACGTCTGCCAGCACCCAGGAGACATATGGTGACGGTTAGCTGAGCGGGCTCCATGCTTGCCGTGGTATGGCGTCTGCACAGGTAACTCAAGAATAAAGGCTCAAAACGATTGTCTGCCCTTGCTTTCACAGAGGGAGGGAGGGAATGGGGGCCTGACGATATGTACCCGGAACCACCCACGACAACGTTTTAGCCCCATCAGGCGCTGGGATTTCTACCCAGAATTCAAATGGTCGACGGAGACTGTGGGAACTGTGGGATAGCTACCCACAGTGTAACGCTCCGGAAGTCGACGGTTGCCTCAGTACTGTTGACACACTCCGCCGACTACATGCACTTAAAGCATTTGTGTGGGGACACACACAATCAACTGTATAAAAACGTTTTCTACAAAACCGACTTCTATAAATTTGACCTAATTTTGTAGTGTAGACATACCCTTTGTCTCCACCTTCAAGGAGCTATTCAAAATCAGCCTTTCCCATGAAGTGTTTGACTCTAATGGCTGCTCTCCACTCTGTGTGCTCTAGTTTTATTACCCTTCTCTCTCTGTCTGAAGAGTATAGGGACCTATTTTATGTTTGGCATTGGTTCTCCACGGTACAGCCCCATCAGCATTTATTGCAGCCTTAGATGATGATGATAATAAATGCCGACTTGTTCCTTTTATCATTTGGATTGTTTTTTTTTTTTTTTTAAACAGGGGAATGGTTTGTATCCACTTTAAAACTCAGTTACTGTACTGGTCTTCCACAAACCTTGCGCACTTAATGGCCAGGTCTGCCTTCCTTTTACCTGAATACACAATGGCAGCGGGGTACAGATGCAAGGAGCTTTCTTGCTCCCTATTCTGTAGCCCAAGTAAAGGCGAGGTGGAACCGCAGGTTCTGTGCTCAGGGGTACATGGGCTGATCTCTCTACTCCCTCAGAAGTATGCTGAGGAGTTCAGGGATGTTTTCTGTGAGGCAGCACACCTCTCCATGCTCCCTCTGGGGGCATGTAACTCCACACTGCCCTTTACTCTGGGTAGTGCCTCGGTGGAGTTGTCGAATACATACGCATTTGTTGATGAACATTAAGTTTTAAAGCTAATATTTAGCTCAGACATCATCGTGATCTAGATAAGCAACTAGGGATAGACAAATCACTCACTAGTTTGGTCAGTATCTGTACTCATCTGTGGATACCTGGAATTTTTAAGGGGTAAGCCACATAACTGATGACAGGCAGTATAGAAGTGTCAGCTCTTCAAAAGTAAAATATCTGGGAAAAATTGAAGCAATGATGTGTGTTTAGTGATTTACTTAATGGTGAGGTGGGCAGTTGGAGTCTGATCTTGCAAGATGCTGAGTGCCCTCTACTAGAAGTTGTGCATGCAGAGGGCACTGAGAACCTTGTATGACTGGGCTTCTAGTTATTTTTATTTCTGGGTTTTCCATCTTTACTGGAAAGATGATTGGTGCCATTTGGCACCTACAACTATATTGTATGTATAAACTACTCATTCAATTTGGCCTTGGTTTGTAAAAGTCATCTCAGCACCTCCTGTACATCAGGAAGGTTTGTGAGGAGCATTTGAGAACTGTAAGAAGAAAAATTCAGAAAAGTTATTTTGCAGCTGTGAAAATAATCATTGCATTAATTAGCCTTCTTATCCATTTTTCTCTTTCCAAGGTCTCAAAGTGCTTAATGTCAACTAGGACATAAAATTACATGTTGCTAGAATAAAACAAATACACCAGTCTTAACAAAAACAATTTAAATTGTCACTCAGCAGATCTAGAACCTGATTGTGCCACCTTATTCCAGGTGAGTAGTACTTACTGTGGGCAAGATCAAGCTTTCAGACTCAGCCCTGAATGTACAATCGCATGTAGAAGGAAGAGCACTCGGCAGGAATTGTGAATCAGAGTTACAAGTCCTTCCTTGCTCTGGTGAGGGAATATATTATTTCACCACTTTTTGGAATGCAATTTAGTCCCTTCCTTGCACCTGGTCACACCTGCTTGCTGGTGCTTTGGAGGAGCAGGGCAGTGGCCCCACCCACTTCCTATCCACTTCATTGGAGGAGTATCCAGCTCTCCTTCCATTCTCTGTCCTTCATCTGCAGCCTGAATGTGGCTGCACAGGTGGGTTGGGTGGTTTTACTTCCTCCGTATTCTTGCCATGTTAGTAAAAATCTAGCACTCTGTGAATAGGAAATGTGACTGGTCATGGAGTAAGGCACTACTCAACATGAGTAGAAATGGCAAGTCATGGAGTAAGGTATTATTTAACATGAGTAGAGGCGGAAAGACCGGGCCCATAGACGGGTGTTCAATAATCAAATAAGAGAGGTTATCAGCCAAATTTATATTTCCAAATTCAAATGAATTAATATTAATGACAAAGATAAAATACAATAAATGTTAACTATTAATGAGGCACTAGTCAGCAACCAAGTGCAGAATTGGTGAATAACAGAGAAGCACAGAGGCTATAAGGAACTAAAAATAATGCAGATGAATTGAAAGAGTAGCAATTTAAATAATCAAATTACTCCTCAGGATTAACTGTATGTAACTGATAAAGTGAGATTTAAATGGCACAACAGAATTTGTGTTATGAACCAACAAGAATAATCTACATTATAGGGTCAGAAAACTCTATCACAAAGGCCCTGTGCAATGATATAGTTGAAGGGATTTATTAATTATTATTATTTTAATATTATAGGAGCGATGGTAATGATCCCTATAGTATCCCTTTTCATTATAAATTTTTTTGCAGGACTCCTCCCGCCCCTTTTTTGTTGTTGTTGTTGTTGCTGATGAAGCTCCAACACTTCCTTTGAAATCTGGCAGTGGGAAAGCCCTTGGCCTAGAGAAGTGCCTTTTCTTTGACATAGGCATTTTCATTCAGGTTTGACTGAATTAAAACCAGTTAAAAATCACCATTTCTCATTTGAGTACTTCAGGAAAATTTTGATAGAGAGAGCGAGAGCGCGCGCCAGGGTGGGCTCCCACTGACCACTCATGAACCAAGCACATGGCACCAGTAGCCCATCCCCTCTTTGTAGTAACAAACTTTTCATGCTGAAAGCTAATGCAGTTTGTCCCCCAGACCCCAGATCAAGTGGGAGAAGTCATTGATAGAGGGTAAGCGTCCAAATCCTGATGATGAGGGGGTTGTTATAATTGTACATAATGGAATTTGTTTTAACCTGTTTTCTTAAAACAAAACACCCCTCCCTCCTAAGAAATATAACTATTAAAAACAATATTTAGGTGGCAAAGTCCAGTATTTGAACGGTAGGAAACGTGAGATTTACAGTTGCCTGTTCAATGTGACTTCTGTCGCTTGTGCATATATCCTATGACACAATCTTTAATTACATGATTGCATGCTATTTTTTCCATAGTACCCTGCCTCAGTCAGTGCACAGATGGACTCTCACTGGGGCAGACTTAAGGTTGAAAGTTAAGGATTTCCTAACTTGTAAATGCTTGACTTTGCAACTTAAATTATTTTTTAACATAGTTTTTTTTTTTAAATGTAGCATTTTATATTGTGCTAGCACTCAGGGGCATTAACCATATTGGGGACCCATTGTGCCAGATACTGTAGAAATATATAGGACTTAATTTGGCAGGTGCTGAATATTCTAGCAGTGATCCAGCAAATCACTTAAGCACGTTCTTATCTTTAAGCTTGCAAGTAGTCCCAATAACTTAAGCATCTGTTTAAGTGCTTTGCTGAATTGGGGCCAGAGAACTCAGTACTTTGCAGGATTGAGGCCAGAGTGAATGACATTCCCTGCACCAAAGATCTTACAGCCTAAAAAGGAGGGGAGTTAGAAACACATTTCTCCACCGTCCACCATGTGTGGCTGAGCAGGGACCACTTACGATAGCAATTTCTGTGCTCCTTGTGCCTGGCACAATAGCAAGACTGCTTGTTCCTGTTCCCCTGGGAAAGCAAGGCCAAAAGAAAGGGGAAGGGATAAGGCAGAGTTGTCAGCCCGCCCCTCATTCAGGGCTGTGGCTTATTAGCCACAACTGAGCTCACAAGGTTTTGTTTCTAGAACTGATACCAACGAGCAATTTGCAATGGATTGCAGTATTCAGTTGTGGGATACCTGGCTATCAACCTGATTAAAATAAACCTGGGTCTGACAGTGACACTGTTGCTGATATTTTAGAGGTGTTCTCTTGCCATATTCAGTTGAGGGGGCCTGTAACAGGGTGCTCTGCTCCTTCAAGGCCTGGCACTGGCAAGTCAGCTCACCCTGTGTGATTATTAGACCCTGCTGGGAGGGGTCAAGTGTTGCCTATAAAGGGCTGAGAGAGGAGGAGGAGAGTTGCAGGAAGGAGGTTGGCTTCTGTGACTGGCTCTGGAGCAGAGAGTGGGGCACAGTGAAAGTTCTCTAGGCCCCTATAGCCTGTGTTGGTTAAGGGGGATAGTTTTGTTATTTCAAAAAAAAAACTCCAACTAACACCCTGTTCCCTGAGGGAAGGGCCTAGAAGAGACTTGGGTGGTATGTTAGTCTTTTCTGGACGGGTGGAGGCAGGCCAGGAGTCCTACATGGTCATATCCTGCCATGAAGTTTTATATGAGTCCCTCCCTTGACTTCAATGGGAGTTCCATGCAGGGGGGAGAAGGCCAGCATAGCTGGTCTGATTAGTAGCTGGTTAGTCAGGAAAGAGAAAATGGTGGCAGCCACTGAAGGTTAAAGTTAGAAGATTTTTTTTTTTGTTTTTGTAAATCCTGCTTTGTGGCAAGCCTAAACTGGGAGCGGAGTGCTCCTGTGGCTTTGCTTGTGTAAGGGGACTGTTCAGTGGGGGTGTTTTAGTGGCTATCTCCCAGTACTAAAAGGGGGAAGGGTCGATGGGGAATCAGGACCCTGAGACTGACAGCCCCCGGGTACAATGGGGAGAGGCCAATGCTCCAGGTCAACTTGAATGACAGGGCAGGCAGGCTATCAGAGAGTCAGGAGGCCAGGGAGGTCCCGTCCTCCGTGTGAGCTGGATTTGCCTGGGTCAGACAGAGTGGGGCCAAGCTAAGGAGAAAGCTGAGCTGGGGAGCAGAGCTGTGCCAGATCCAGAGGGGCCAGAAAAGCAGCCCAGGAAGAGGTCAGTGCTGGGAGCAGAGTCACCGAAGCAGCCTGCAGAGCGGACCTGTCCTGGGAGCAGAGCTGTAGCAATCAGAGGGGCCAAAGAAGCAGCCCAGGGAGCTGGAGGCAGAGCAGCAGCAGCAGTGCAGAGACAGAGCGGTGGAGCTGGGGCTGGACCAGTCCGCAGCTGGGTGCGGTGAGCAGCTGGAGAGAATGAGGGGGACCCTGGGCAGCGGGCCCACCACAGGGAGACGCCTAAGCCAAGAGGCTCTGCAGGCCAGGCTTGGATCATAACCCTGACAGGGCAGGGGCGACACTGGGAAGAAGGATCCTACCACTTAGAGCCTGAGAGCGTGTGGCCACCACCAGAGCAAGTGTCCAACCCACAGCATCCCTACAGCACAGCCAGGGCCTGAGAAGAAGGCCTGGGACTTACAAGGAACAGACTGTGAACTGCCCTGACATTCCAGAGACATCGTTTGTGATGTTCCCTGCCATAGAGCGGGTGTTGTGTTCCCTTTAACCTTTCCCATTTTTCCTTATTCTTTTTAAAATTAATTGTTGATTAAATAACTTGCATTTGCTTTAACTTGTATGTAATGGTCAGTGGGTCAGAGAAGTGCCCAGTGCAGAGAGAGTACCCCGGAGTGGGGACACCGAAGCCCCTGTCCTAGATGACCACAGCAGGGTTGTGGGTCGAGCCCCCCAGGAATCCTGGGCCCAGCCTTGTTGGGGTTACGAGGACTCTGCCAGACAGGAGAGTGGAAGGGGAGCCCTCAAGGGCAGGGAGGTCACTGAGTAAAGGAAGTGGGAGCGAGGACTCAGATCCTTTCGCTAGCCCGGGGTAATGCAGAAGCCAGGAAAGTTCCCCACAATAGTGGGACTATTCCCCCGCTTACACTTGTAAGATTTATG
This sequence comes from Lepidochelys olivacea, assembly GCF_965140295.1. NCBI lineage: Eukaryota > Metazoa > Chordata > Testudines > Cheloniidae > Lepidochelys > Lepidochelys olivacea. The sequence goes on from NC_140416.1 coordinate 110,342,349, forward strand.
AGCTGAGTTTTGGTCTGCTAGACCCTGTAGTACTTAGTCTGATCTGGAAGGCCTGCCAAGAAAGAATTACACTGATACAATGACAGTACAACATAAGCATATATGTAACAACACCTCTGAATCATTGTCCAGAGTGACTTGCTGTTTCCCTGCTGTTAGGTGAACAATTTTAAGTTGTTCCCATATGTTGTTCTGAAGTTGAGTTCAGATCCAAATGCACCTAAATGGCCAACTTTTCTCACAAACCCTGGTCTACACTAGGACTTTAGGTCGAATTTAGCAGCGTTAAATCGATGTAAACCTGCACCCGTCCACACGATGAAGCCCTTTATTTCGACTTAAAGGGCTCTTAAAATTGATTTCCTTACTCCACCCCTGACAAGTGGATTAGCACTTAAATCGGCCTTGCCGGCTCGAATTTGGGGTACTGTGGACACAATTCGATGGTATTGGCCTCCGGGAGCTATCCCAGAGTGCTCCATTGTGACCACTCTGGACAGCACTCTCAACTCAGATGCACTGGCCAGGTAGACAGGAAAAGAACCGCGAACTTTTGAATCTCATTTCCTGTTTGGCCAGCGTGGCAAGCTGCAGGTGACCATGATGGAGTCCCAGAATCGCAAAAGAGCTCCAGCATGGACCGAACGGGAGGTACGGGATCTGATCGCTGTTTGGGGAGAGGAATCCGTGCTATCAGAACTCCGTTCCAGTTTTCGAAATGCCAAAACCTTTGTCAAAATCTCCCAGGGAATGAAGGACAGTGGCCATAACAGGGACCCGAAGCAGTGCCACGTGAAATTTAAGGAGCTGCGGCAAGCCTACCAGAAAATCGGAGAGGCGAACGGCCGCTCCGGGTCCGATCCCCAAACATGCCACTTCTATGATGAGCTGCATGCCATTTTAGGGGGTTCAGCCACCACTACCCCAGCCGTGTTGTTTGACTCCTTCAATGGAGATGGAGGCAACACGGAAGCAGGTTTTGGGGATGAAGAAGATGATGATGATGATGATGATGATGAGGTTGTAGATAGCTCACAGCAAGCAAGCGGAGAAACCTGTTTTCCCGACAGCCAGGAACTGTTTCTCACCCTGGATCTGGAGCCAGTACCCCCTGAACCCACCCAAGGCTGCTTCCTGGACCCGGCAGGCGGAGAAGGGACCTCCGGTGAGTGTATCTTTTAAAATACTGTACATGGTTTAAAAGCAAGCATGTGAAAGGATTACTTTGCCCTGGCATTTGCGGCTCTCCTGGATGTACTCCCAAAACCTTTGTAAAAGGTTTCTGGGGAGGGCAGCCTTATTGCGTCCTTCATGGTAGGACACTTTACCACTCCAGGCCAGTAACACGTACTTGGGAATCATTGTACAACAAAGCATTGCAGTGTATGTTTGCTGGCGTTCAAACAACATCCGTTCTTTATCTCTCTGTGTTATCCTCAGGAGAGTGAGATATAATTCATGGTCGCCTGGTTGAAATAGAGTGCTTTTCTTCAGGAGACACTCAGAGGAGCCCGTTCCTGCTGGGCTGTTTGCCTGTGGCTAAACAGAAATGTTCCCCGCTGTTAGCCACAGGGAGGGGGGAGGGTTGAGGGGGTAGCCACGCGGTGGGGGGAGGCAAAATGCGACCTTGTAATGAAAGCACATGTGCTATGTATGTAATGTTAACAGCAAGGTTTACCCTGAAAGAGTGTAGCCACTGTTTTATAAAATGTGTCTCTTTAAATATCGCTGTCCCCTTTTTTTTTCTCCACCAGCTGCATGTGTTTCAATGATCACAGGGTCTTCTCCTTCCCAGAGGCTAGTGAAGCTTAGAAAGAAAAAAAAACGCACTCGAGATGAAATGTTCTCCGAGCTCATGCTGTCCTCCCACACTGACAGAGCACAGACGAATGCGTGGAGGCAAATAATGTCAGAGTGCAGGAAAGCACAAAATGACCGGAGGAGAGGTGGCGGGCTGAAGACAGGGCTGAAGCACAAATGTGGCGGCAGCGTGATGAGAGGAGGCAGGATTCAATGCTGAGGCTGCTGGAGGACCAAACCAGTATGCTTCAGTGTATGGTTGAGCTGCAGGAAAGGCAGCTGGAGCACAGACTGCCACTACAGCCCCTGTGTAACCAACCGCCCTCCTCCCCAAGTTCCATAGCCTCCACTCCCAGACGCCCAAGAACACGGTGGGGGGGGCTACTGGCCAACCAGCCCCTCCGCCACAGAGGATTGCCCAAAAAAAAAGAAGGCTGGCATTCAATAAATTTTAAAGTTGTAAACTTTTAAAGTGCTGTGTGGCATTTTCCTTCCCTCCTCCACCACCCCTCCTGGGCTACCTTGGTAGTCATCCCCTTATTTGTGTGATGAATGAATAAAGAATGCATGAATGTGAAGCAAGAATGACTTTATTGCCTCTGCAAGCGGTGATTGAAGGGAGGAAGGGAGGGTGGTTAGCTTACAGGGAAGTAGAGTGAACCAAGGGGCGGGGGGTTTCATCAAGGAGAAACAAACAGAACTTTCACACCGTAGCCTGGCCAGTCATGAAACTGGTTTTCAAAGCTTCTCTGATGTGTACCGCGCCCTCCTGTGCTCTTCTAAGCACCCTGGTGTCTGGCTGCGCGTAACCAGCAGCCAGGCGATTTGCCTCAACCTCCCACCCCACCATAAATGTCTCCCCCTTACTCTCACAGATATTGTGGAGCACATAGCAAGCAGTAATAACAGTTGGAATATTGGTTTCGCTGAGGTCTAAGCGAGTCAGTAAACTGCGCCAGTGTGCCTTTAAACGTCCAAATGCACATTCTACCACCATTCTGCACTTGCTCAGCCTGTAGTTGAACAGCTCCTGCCTACTGTCCAGGCTGCCTGTGTACGACTTCATGAGCCATGGCATTAAGGGGTAGGCTGGGTCCCCAAGGATACATATAGGCGTTTCAACATCCCCAACAGTTATTTTCTGGTCTGGGAATAAAGTCCCTTCCTGCAGCTTTTGAAACAGACCAGAGTTCCAGAAGATGCGAGCGTCATGTACCTTTCCCGGCCATCCCACGTTGATGTTGGTGAAATGTCCCTTGTTATCCACCAGAGCTTGCAGCACTATTGAAAAGTACCCCTTGCGGTTTATGTACTCGGCAGCGTGGTGCTCCGGTGCCAAGATAGGGATATGGGTTCTGTCTATGGCCCCACCACAGTTAGGGAATCCCGTTGCAGCAATGGGACCTGCAATGACCTGCACATTTCCCAGGGTCACTACCCTTGATATCAGCAGATCTTTGATTGCGTGGGCTACTTGCATCACAGCAGCCCCCACAGTAGATTTGCCCACTCCAAATTGCCCACTCCAGATTCCCAACTGACCGGTAGCTGTCTGGCGTTGCAAGCTTCCACAGGGCTATCACCACTTGCTTCTCAACTGTGAGGGCTGCTCTCATCTTGGTATTCATGTGCTTCAGGGCAGGGGAAAGCAAGTCACAAAGTTCCATGAAAGTGCCCTTACGCATGCGAAAGTTTCGCAGCCACTGGGAATCATCCCAGACCCGCAACACTATGCGGTCCCACCAGTCTGTGCTTGTTTCCAAGCCCAGAATCGGTGTTCCACAGCATGAACCTGCCCCATTAGCACCATGATGCATGCATTGGCAGGGCTCATGCTTTCAGAGAAATCTGTGTCCATGTCCTGATCACTCATGTGACCGCGCTGACGTTGCCTCCTCGCCCGGTATCGCTTTGCCAGGTTCTGGTGCTGCATATACTGCTGGATATTGCGTATGGTGTTTAATGTGCTCCTAATTGCCAAAGTGAGCTGAGCGGCCTCCATGCTTGCCTTGGTATGGCGTCCGCACAGAAAAAAGGCACGGAACGATTGTCTGCTGTTGCTCTGACGGAGGGAGGGGCGACTGATGACATGGCTTACAGGGTTGGCTTCAGGGAGCTAAAATCAACAAAGGGGGTGGCTTTACATCAAGGAGTATTTCAGGCAGGACTCCACGGAGGGTTCCAATAAGAAATGGTACACCTAAGTTATTGTTCTTATTGGAACAAGGAGGTTAGCCTGGCCTCTGATTGATACATGGCTAGATTTACCTCGCTGCACCTTCTGTGTGAGTGACTACACTGTGACCTAGAGGAATGAGTCCCCTAGACAGGGGAGGGGGGAAGCAAATGAGTACAAAACAAATCTGGTCTATTTCTTGTTTTGATCCACTCCATCTATCTTTTACATCTTTGGCTGGCAGCAGACAGTGCAGAAGGACTGCATGCCATCCACATCTCATGGCTGCTTGGCAGAAGATGGTACAGTACGACTGCTAGCCATCCTGATCTCTTGCCTGCCCAGCAGAAGATGGTACAGTATGACTGCTAGCAATCTGTATCGCCTGCCTGCTCACCATAAGACGGTTCAATAGGACTGACTGCAGGACTAAAGAGAATGACCTGGTCAAATCACTCCAAATTTAGTCCCTGCGCCCATGTCTGCCCAGGCGCTCCCAGCCAACGTGGCCAGGAGCACCTTGGACATGACGATGATGGCTACCAGTCGTATTGCACCATCTGCTGCCAGAAGGCAATGGGTTGCTGCTACTGTGTAGCAATGCCGTACTGCATCTGCCAGCATGCAGGAGACATATGGTGACGGGTACCTGAGCGGGTTCCATGCTTGCCGTGGTATGGCGCCTGTACAGGTAACTCAGGAAAAAAGGCGCGAAACGATTGTCTGCCCTTGCTTTCACGGAGGGAGGGAGGGAAGGGGGGCCTGACGTTATGTACCCAGAACCACTCGCGACAATGTTTTAGCCCCATCAGGCATTGGGATCTCATCCCAGAATTCCAATGGGCAGCGGAGACTGCGGGAACTGTGGGATAGCTACCCACAGTGCAACGCTCCGGAAGTCGACTCTAGCCTCGGTACTGTGGAAGCACTCCGCCGAGTTAATGCACTTAGAGCATTTTCTGTGGGGACACACACACTCGAATATATAAAACCGATTTCTAAAAAAACAACTTCTATAAATTCGACCTTATTCTGTAGTGTAGACATACCCAAAGAAAAGCACCAGCTGGTGGAAATTCTTACTGTGATGAAATAAGGGGGTTGATAGCAGTCAGCACCTCCCAGGATTAGGCCTAAAAGCAGCTGGGCTTGCTCTAAAATTCCTTTTAGCTCACTTTTGTGGCTGAGTTTAACTAAAGGAAGCTTTTATTCCTCCATGCCTTGATAAATGAGTCTTTTTAGCATGATGAGTGGAACTGGAGAAAGAGGTTCAGGTTTCAGGAGTGATCTGGTTCAGTGTAGCACCTCAGGGCTCAGCAATTCAATCTGAATCCACGCTGCCACCCCTTAAACTCCAGAATCCCAGCATGTTACACCGGGCACTCAGCATTGTTAATAAATATCTTTCCTACTACAATTTTGCCTCCCTGCCATGTCTCTTGTTGTTAATGGAACAGTCTTGAGCAGAAACAGGTGAATCATCAAAATAACCAACAGGTAAATGTAGTTATCCCCGCATAAGCAAAATGTAGCTCTGTGGAGGCACATACACACGGAAAAACGAGGAGCCCAGGTACATGTCCCTGTGGAGCATCATGATTTTTATCTATAGTGACAACTGGCTAAATTAACAAAGTGCCACCTGCCAGAAAAAACTGAAAGCACAGAAGTACTGTACAGTGTTTGGCAATTTCATTTCTCCTATCATGTATAGTGAGACTGAACCATCCTTTGGGCCAGATGCAAAAATACAGAATGAAGGTCCAACATAAGGTGAACCTGGGAGCACAATCTGCAATGAATAATTTATTAATTGAATATAGCCCTACTTCCTGTTCACTAACATTTTTCATAAAAGTAAGTGTGTGTGTTTGTTCATAATCAAATCTGTTTTATGCAGACACTTTGCAGACTGTCGGTTATTTGCAGCAAGAACTGCTTTGAGTCTTCAATATTTGTAATTCAGAATGTACAGTGTTGCCAATGCTCACAGCTTCATAGATTCATAGCTTCCAAGGCCAGAAGAAGAATCTAGTCTGACCTCCTGTATAATATGGGCCATAGTACCAATTGTTTTGTGAGTCTCACAATAATTGGTATTTTTCTAAAAGTCACGTGAACACTGAAAAATCTAGACTTTTCAAATTTTTTTTAAAAAGTAAGTTTCTAGCCCTCATGATTGCAAACAAAAGCATGAAAATGTGACCCCTAGCACATTCCAGAAGCTCAAAAACAGAAGGCAGGTTTATTAACACACTGGTCCCTCCCCATAAAAAAGTCTTTAAAACAAACTTCTGGCTTTAAAAGAAATCTTAGATGTTTTGAAGCCTGATTGATTTTTTAATATCTCTTTTTGGTTTGGCAATATAGTTCTTTTGATTACCCCCCCCCCAGATTATAGTATGGCTTTCTCCCTGATTGGGAGAACATAACACGATCAGGTGTTCAGGGTGAATATGTGCATTCAAAATTTTTGTTCCGTGAATATTTTGCAATATTTAGTGCTTTGAACATTCCTGCCCGTGAAGCTTTTTGGCAGGCAGTAGATTACTTGTAGAAGGTAAACAAAATAGTCAGAGAAAGATTAGATAAAAAAAAATTAATCAAATAATATTTTTGGAACAATTGCTAAATAAAACCAAGATGAAAGGCAGAATGGAGTGGGCTGTAGGAAGAAAGTCTTTGAGTGCTCTGTTAAGTGTTACTTCAGTGGTGACACAGGTTGATTTCATATCTACTAAAACAGCAGTGGGCATAGTGTGTGTCACTACAACCATAAGAAATTATTTCTACTGGGGAAGGAATAATGGCCCACAGTAAATCAGCTTGGTTACAAGATCTCACAGGATAGAATTTACGTGAGTTCTTATGACAGACAGAAAAGGAACCCCAGTTGTCACTGTACTTGTGGAAGCTGAGATCTGATTGGAGTTTTTTGTAGCGTGTGACCATTCAGATGATATGGAAGGCAGATTTTCCAGTGTAGTATGTCTGCTCTGTATTGCACTGCTGGCACAATCTGGTCCCTACTGGCATTTTATAAGTAGCCTGTCTGATCATCCCTATGTAAGAATGATCCTTCAATGGCATAGAGCCAAAGTAGGGATTCGTATGTTATTTCCCCACAATGACTGCCAACATACCAGTGAAAAAGAGGGTTTGTCTGGGACACTGCTGTGACCTGCTGTTCATTGACTATGTCCTCCAGGATCCATGCAATACACAGTGAGTTAGAACAGCCCTGAGGCTGCTCTAAAATGGTGCAGCAGAGCCAGCCTTGCACAGAGATGCAACAGGATCAGAAGAGTGTGAATGTGGGAATTGACTTGTATTCTGCACACTTCAGCTACAGCCACAGGTCTGTATAGCCTTTCACTACCAGGCTGCTAGTGAAAATCTGTCCCAAGGCTAGTAGTGACTGAAAGTTGATGATCTGACTGCTTAGCTACCCATGGTGTAATGAAAGTGGTGGTCAGTTTTTTCCCCTTTCATTCCTAATGTTTTAAAAAATACTAAAAGAGACGTAGAGGTGAAAGAAGAGGACAGCGAATTATGTATGAGTTAGTTGTGCAATATGACAGCAAGAAAGGCCATTCAAAAGTACTATGCCACAGAGCAAAAAAGGCATTAAGGGCTGGTCTAGACTACCACTTAAGTCGATGTGTCTTACATTGCTCAGGGGTGTGAAAAAGTCACCCCCCTAAGCGACATAAGTTACATTGATCTAAGCACTGTACATGCTGGTGCTACGCTGAGGGGAGATGCTCTCTAAGAGTTAGACTCTAGACACCTGATCCAATGCCCATTGAAGGCAATGGGTGTATTTCCACTGAATTCAGTTTGGATCAGGATCTCTGTGAGTGAAGAATCATAACTGCATTCCGTTCTGGGCATTTCATTACCAGAATGGTGTAGACAAACAGCAGTCAGAGATGAGCAACCAACATTATTAAAAGGTTGGAAGGAGTGACTTATTTGGAAAGATTTAAAGAGCAAAGTCTTTGTCTTAGCAGAGGATGGAAAAAGGGGCGAGGGTGAAATGGTGGGAAGTAGGATAATTGGCTATAGAGATTTAATTGTTGAAAATACCAAGAAGGGAGATTATTCATCTTGGCACAGAGGAGTATATGGTAACAATGAATAATTAAGAACAGGAAAACTTAGGCTAAATATTGGAGGGAAATATCCTGACAGTGAGACATTAGAGCCCAGATATTACATGGATGAGCATGGTATAGTAATAGATTTATACAGCTGTGGAACAGTCTTCCATGAGAAGTGGTGGAAGACTAATCACTGGAAATATTTAGAACTAAAGTGGAAAGAGCAGTAGAAATATATTGAAGAGAACATGCCTGCACTGACAGGCCTGGCCTTAATGGCTAACGAGGTCTTTTCCATTTTCCTGAAAGAACTGCCCCAAGCACTGAAAGAACCCTGCTTGATTTCTAGGTCCCAAGCTGAGTTTGCAGGACCAGCAGTTGCAGAGATAATTGAATCTGGAGTCTTTGTGGGACAATAAACATGGAATCCCATGATACCGTATTTAAAGTGGTCTCTTTATAGTGGGACTAGTCCCACTGAGGAAAAAATGGTTGAAGTACTGAGAGACCTATGACAGGTCTGAAGGATGTGCCTCAGACTGAAACCCCAGAGAAAGATTCTAGCTCTATAGTTGGAATTTTTATCTGGGGTTGGGGTACCACGGTGTTGGATGTGAGCATATAGCAAAATCAATTTCACTTTTGGTTGTTGTAATTACAGCAAACCTCAGTGCCAGAAGCTCAGATTCCAATGTGATTCCAGTATATCCACAGTTATGTTATCTAATAGTTTATTATTCAAAGACTATTTGATGCTTAATGGCAACAGAAATGTGAAAAATGCAGCATTTGAAAACCCCCTGGGGAATCAGATTTTAATAGTCATGTCACAAGTTTCTGGCAAGAAGTGTGTTTGTTATTTTTGTAATAGGGGAACTGTTTTTAATCCCCTCACACACAATTCAGAGGAAAAAATGAGGAGCTGACAATCCACAGTATATAATTAAACTAGCAAATGCAGAATTTAATTAAATTCTGCTTCAGTTATAAAATGCTGGACTTCCTAAAACCTCAGAAATCATTATTGATCAAATACTCCACCACTTCTGGGTTTGTCATCAGCCTAAAGTAGTGAATTATTCATAAATTCGAGCTTAATAGAGTAATTGTTCTTTCTGATGACCAGTGTCTGTGTGAAATGTCTAGACATGAGTTGCTTTTATTTTTTGGTGACTGCACACCAGCACTATCTTGCTAATGCTATCTGCTTGTCACTCTAACAGGCCAAGTTCTGCAGTCCTTGCTCAGGCAAAACTCCCAATTACTTTTATGGAAATGGTGCCTGAGGAAAAAGGAGCGTGGATTGCAGGGTTAGGCCCAATGTGGAATCTATGGTAGCCACTCTCCATGTTATACATTTCAAATTAAGAAGCAAACCACTCACAATTAGGCTTCATCTAAAACAGCGGTCGACAACCTTTCAGAAGTGGTGTGCCGAATCCTCATTTATTCACTCTAATTTAAAGATTCGTGTGCCAGTAATACATTTTAACGTTTTTAGAAGGTCTCTTTCTATAAGTCTAGCATATATAACTAAATTATTGCTGTATGTAAAGTAAATAAGGTTTTTAAAATGTTTAAGAAGCTTCATTTAAAATTAAATGAAAATGCAGAGCCCCTTGGACCGGTGTCCAGGACCCGGGCAGCGTGAGTGCCACTGAAAATCAGCTCACATGCCGCCTTTGGAACGTGTGCCATAGGTTGCCTACCCCTGATCTAAGAAAAACCCCAAGCCCCTCCAAAACGCAATAAAAACCATTTTCATTTACCACAATATTTACATATTTTGCATTATGCTAATGCAAACTGAAGAGATTTAGTCCTGCCTGTGGCATATTTTAAAAAATGCAATTTGTTAATCGCCTTCGAGCAAAAATAAAAATCAACAAAAAAATATAGCCCTTGGTAGGCACATACAATTTATCACCTCTGCTCCACTCATATAGTTTATGAATCAATACACCCTGAGATTATTTGGTAGCAGATCTAGTCATTTCAAAATAGTCTAAATTTAAAGTTCTCCCTTTTATTTTATTCTCTGTTTTATTTGGCAGTTTGTTTGCTGTCCGAGCCAGTGGGCATAAATGATTTGTGTGTGTGGGAGATGAACTGCCAGTTGGAGCATGACCAAAACAACAGCAGCTGCCAGTCTCCCAGGAGTCACAGTGGGTAATTCAAGATTAACTACAAAAACTATTTGTCAAGTTTACTTCGAAAAGTTTCACCTCAGAGTATGAGATCTCCCTGCAAAGGACAGGTCCTGATGTGTCCCTCTAATACTATGATTTTTGCAACAATGGCTGTTGCAAAACAGTAAAGCATTTATTCGGGGATATGATAATAGCTCTGCTGCTTGTTTAGAGTTGGCCGAAGAACCATGGTGCTGCTACAGAATAAGGATCTTCATGCTCTCTGATTGCATTCCTAATTGCTATGGTACCTCCTTAATAGTGATGTAACTTTTCTACACTAAGCACCAGTGATAATACTGTTGGTCTTGTCAAGCAAACCCTTTGCTTTCTTTGTAACCTTGTGCAGCCTGCTGATGCTCTATGCAGATGTTAAATAAACGCAATACTGCTAGAGGGCTCTATGTATCTTTGTATTGGAATTTTGTATCCCTCTCCTTCAATCTTTCCTGGTTTTCCAATCTCTCTCTTAAGGATGCTGCACTCCCAGTAATGATGGAGTTTCGATTAAACTTTTAATTTAACCCATTAGGTTCAGAATTAGGCAGGACATGTGAGACTGTTTCCCATTCATTGTTGACTTTGACGCCTGAGCATAAGAAAAATTGTGGTAGCTTCTCCCTCCTTTTCTGTGGTATAATTCTACATTGTTTGCCTGTCCAAAACGCCAGCTCCAAGTAATTAGGGAAGGAATATAGAACTGGGTCTCTAAGCTAGAGGTCCAGATGAAGCAGTGGGCAGGATGCTTATTATATTCACAAGGAAACTATGTGAGGAGACATCCTCCTCCTTGGGCTGCAGAGCTGCTCCACAGAGATCACGTCGGCTTTGTGACCTTGGTGTATCCAACAGGAGGTGGTGGCAGAGGATCTGTGCAGCAAAGCCTGGAGGATCTGTGCAGCAAGCAAATGCTTTGGCCCCCCCGTTCCCCCAGCCCTCCTCTGCCTAGGTTCCTGAATGGCATCATCGCAGCTGGCGCTCTCTATGCACAATGGAATCAGATAGATAGATCCCTCTGCCATGGGTTACTCTGCAGCTGTGATGGAAGGAGCTAGATTTCTCCTTCACTAAAAATTACGTATAGATTTTGTTTGCTCTATCAATGACACACACTGATATATGGAGAATATAGGTCGCTATAAGTTGTGTGGGCTGGGAAGGATGAAAGATTGCAGCCCTGGTGTGTGAGGAGGCCTGCAGCAGCAAGAAGCTCAACCAGCAGTTGGTGTAATACAGAGGATAAAATACAGCCTTGGGCTATCATAAGTCTGTCACGCTGTCCCAGGATTTCTATGGTATATTGTCAGAGCAGGTTTTTCATGGACAAATCCTTCTCACCACTCCCACTTCAGAGACCCGGGTTACAACAAAGCTCCTTGCAAGATTTTGCAAATTGAGTAGTACTATCATTTAGTCATTTTCAAAATAAATTCTCCACACAGATGTCTTTTTTAAGATAACTTTTGGTATGTTTCTTGAACAGTGTTGTTATCCAGAGAAACTTGCTACAATTTGACATCTAGTTGTGGCATTGCACTTCAAAGTAGATCTCCCCAAAATGGGTAACCTTCTAGCGTCTCTTGCTGTAAAAACACAGACAGGAAAATAAGATTTTAAAATACAGAATGGAGGAGAAATGCTTTAAACATAGCAGTAGCTCAAAGTGGCTTGTTGGTTCTTCTTGGGGAGAACTTTGTAGCTTGTTTACTATGCAGAAATCTGTCTCTCTCTTCACCAACTGCTTTGCAAGATGTCTGCTTTGCCTAAGCATTTCCTCTTGGTTCTTTAATAAGATTTTGCTTCCCTTCCAAGATCGGGGAGTTTTGTTTCCGTGTTTGTGATAAGCCACCTGCTTCATTTTTTACAGCACTGTTTTTACTCCTACCTTTTATGTCATGTAGTAACCTTTCAGAGGAAGCAGGCCTTGCATTGACTTCTGCATCCCTTCTGCAATATGTAGACTGAAATTCTTCAGCATAGGTTGGGTAAGAGGAAAACACGGGTGGGAAAATTCACAGAACCCTTCTGTGCTGTAACACTTCACAGTTCAAAATATTAGTTATAAATCTTGATTGGTGCCTTAGAGCTGAAGTACCCACAGCTGGGATGAATACTTTGTTGATCCAGATGCAGTGGAGTCATGCAATAAACAGGTAAAGCATTGTACCTATAAAGCACCAGAACAATTTACACCTCTTGACAACAGCAAGCCTTTGTCAGGATCAAAAAGTTTCTGTTGCTTTCTAGTCATTATTTCCCACATGTTTGTGAAGTGTTATGAGCTGGGTGTTCAGAACCAGTAATGACTGAAAAAATGGGTTTGTTTAGTCTGGAGAAAAGAAGACTGAGAGGGGACACAATCACTGTTTTCAAGTACATAAAAGGTTGTTACAAGGAGGGTGAAAAATTGTTCTCGTTAACTTCTGAGGATAGGACAAGAAGCAATGGGTTTAAATTGTACCAGAGGAGGTTTAGGTTGGAATTTAGGAAAAACTTGCAGTCAAGGTGGTTAAGCACTGGAACAAATTGCCTAGGGAGGTTGTAGAATCTTCTTCACTGGAGGTTTTTAAGAACAAGTTAGACAAACGCCTGCCAGGAATGGTCTAATTATTACTTAGTCCTGCCTTGAGTGCAGGGGACTGGATAACCTATTGAGGTCCCTTCATGTCCTACACGTCTGAGTCTATGTCATTCTTACACTAAATATAAAGCCAGCAATCAGGTTTGCAACAAAGTAGGAATCAAATTAATTCTGTTTACTTTGGTGTTTTGTTTTTTCTCCAAACCCATCTATCCTGGGTGTGATATTTATAGAATCACAGGATTAGAAGGGACCGCAAGGGTCATCTAGTCTAACCCCTGCCAAAATGCAGGATTTGTTTTGTCTAAACCATCCAAGACAGATGGCTATCCAGACTCCTTTTGAAAACCTCCAGCAAAGGAGCTTGCATGACCTCCCTAGGCAGTCTGTCCCATTGTCCTGTTGTTCTTACAGTTAGGAAGTTTTTCCTGAGGTTTAATCTAAATCTGCTATGCTGTAGTTTGAACCTATTGCCTCTTGTCCTGCCCTCTGTGGCGAGAGAGAACAACTTTTCTCCATCTTTTTTATGTTAGCCTTTCAAGTATTTGAAAACTGCTATCATGTCCTCCCTCAGTCTCCTCTTTTCCAAAACATACCCAAATTCTCAGCCTTTGCTTGTATGGCTTGCATTCCATCCCTTTGATCATCTTTGTCACGGTCCTCTGGATCCTTTCCAGTTTCTCCACATCCTTTCTATACATTGGTGACCAAAATTAGACACAGTACTCCAGCTGAGGCCTAACTAGCACCAAGTAGAGTGGTACTATCACCTCCCATGACTTGCATGCTATGCCTCAGTTTATGCAACCTAACATTGCATTTGCTTTTTTTGCAATAGCATCAGATTGTTGACTCATGCTGAGGTTGTGACCCACCACAACTCCAACATCCTTCTCAGCAGTGCTGCTGTCAAGCTAGTTATCTCCCATTCTGAATTTGTGCATTTGTTTTTTCTTCCCTAAGTATCAGTATAGTGATGATGATCTTACATGAGCTTCCAGATGGGCCCCAAAGCAATTTCTAACTGATTGTGCAAACTTAATATACACTAGTAATTGAAGTGCAGCCACTGCTCGGCTGAATTGCAGCAATGATTACAGCATAAGAAATGTTAGATGACAGGACATGACGTGGCATGAGGACTACCATATCCAGTTGAAATTACAAAGGGAAGTTAGATAGAATGTAAATTGCCCATATTTGCATGTTTTCTGCAAAATCAAAATTTTTGATGGGAAAATTTTGTTTGCAGAATTATATTTATTTTTCAGTCAGGAAAATGAAAACAAAATATTTTATGCCGGGTCAACTAGAATAAAACAAAATGTTTTTATCAGATAATATTGGGATGTATCACCTCAGTTCAGTGTGAATCTATCCCCCTGACTGGCCATGGTGCCTCATGGGAATTGAAGTCTGGATGCCTCGTGACTCTGTTATCTCCTATGGGCTTCACTCCCTAGCTGGGCTACACCTCCCATAATACACCAGGGTCTCCCTCTGGCTCAGCTGCCATGGTGCTTCACTGGAGGGATAGTCCAACCAGGAAGCGTGGCCAAAAGAGGAGAATGAGGGCATGAGGCATCCAAATTACAACTCTGATAAAGAATCAAGGTGCTCAATATGGACACAGGTTTCAGAGTAGCAGCCATGTTAGTCTGTATCTGCAAAAAGAAAAGGAGTACTTGTGGCACCTTAGAGACTAACCAATTTATTTGAGCATAAGCTTTCATGAGCTACAGCTCACTTCATCAGATGCATTCATTCCGATAAAATGAGCTGTAGCTCATGAAAGCTTATACTCAGATAAATTTGTTAATCCCTTAGGTGCCACAAGTACTCCTTTTCTTTTTGCGGTTTCAGAATGGTAGCCGTTCAATGTTGAACTGAACTGAAATGTTTAAAGAGAGAAGGTGAGTGAGTTGGATCAACTTCTGTTGATAAGAGGGACAAGCTTTCAAGCTTCACAGTGCTTTTCCTTAGGACTGGGGAAGGTACCCAGAGTGAATCTGTTATGCTTATCGATCTGTCCCACTTTGTATTTACCTTCCCCAGACCTGAGGAAGAGCTCTGTGACGCTTGAAAGATTGTTCCTTCCACCAGCAGAAGTTGGCCCAATAAAAGATATTACCTCACCCACCTTGTCTCTCTCCTATCTCTCTTCAGCACAGCTACAACAATACTGCAAACATGAAATGTTTAGAAGTTTATGAATCAAAATTTTTCAAAAACTCTAATTTTGTGAAAAAATTGATATTTTGGCTTCTCACCCTGATCTGGGACCTAAACAAGTGCCGAAACATTGGAATTTTCCAAGGAACAGAAATCTTGATTTTTTTTGGATCAGTGCTACTGCTTCACTCTGCTTAGCCTGTAAAATCTAGCGAGCTCATTGTTCCAGGTATCATGGCTTACTTTTATTAGCATCCTATTTATTAAAAATTCAACCTTGAAATACATCTTCCCTCTTGGATATGAAGAGATATATAGGAGAGGCAAGTGATTCTCATTGCACTTTTTAATTGGTGAATACAATTCATGATTCTAGGCTCACTCACTGATTTGATAGTTAGAAGTCTGTCTGGGCTTTATTTATAAGATTTTCTTTTTAAAGGATTTAAATTATGATTATACAAATTTGCCGGAGGCGAAAACTTGGTATATGTAGGCTCAGCCTGGGAGCAGTGATTTGCCACATATGGTTTAAATTGCTTTAGATGTTTCAAATGTTTAGGCTTTCATTATGCAGTTAATTCTTTTGTGTGATTTCAGTGCTTTTCTGCACCTCCATTTTTGGACAAGTAAAATTTGCTGGACTTTAATTCATAGCGTGCTTTAATGCCTTAGATCTTTTTTTATAAAGACAAAATGTTGCCAAAATACTAGTGTGTATACATGATAGCAATGTGTTGTGAGGAAGTTTACCACAGTTAATTACCACAGTTGAGCGTATGGACTATGCATGTTACACAGATGGACTGTATGATATCCAGATACTTTAAGTATGCAAATTCCCATTGAAGTGACAGAGCTTAGTGACTCTCTTGGATTGAAGCAGCTACTGTCTATTGTATCAATAATCCAGGGATTAAGGAAGCTCTAATTGTAAATATGATGCACAGAAGAGCGATTTATATTTGGGACAAGTTTAGCACAGTTCTTTGCAGTCTAACTTTCTGCTCTCCCCAGGATCCAAATTTGAATCTCAGCTGTGATTATGTTCATGTCACACATGGGGGTCTGATTTCCCCACCACCCTCCTTACTCACACTAGAATAAACTAGGAATAATTCCATCAGTGAAAAGTGAGCAGAGAACCAGTTCCAGTCTTTTCAGCAATGAAAAGTAGTAACTGCTCATCAGCCTACCTTGCTCAGTGTCTTGTATTGTATGTTGCTACACTCATCAGCATTACATGCTTCTTTACTCTGACCTACAATGATTAGGGACTATATGAAAATCACATCTAGGGCTCTTTGTTTTCCTCTTTAAACCCTGCATGTAAACATGCCCAGAAAAAATCTGGGTTTGAAACTCAAATGGGGTTAGAGTTAAGGCCTCCGTTTTTATCCTTAACCAGCCCTGTCGTGTTAAGGTATTGCAGCATGTGCTGTATCTGATGTGTAACCTCACCTGCCAATTGCTCTTCCAGACCTAGACATATGGTAATAGGGTGAATGAATGGCATGTTAACCTTCACTGGAAATTTGCTTAGGTTGGTTAAGTCAGAGCATTAGCACACTTGCAATAATTAGTTTGTACTCTATTTGGAAGAGCTGGATTCTGCAGGACCTGCAGTGCATGTATTGTAGAGGGAGGTACTGGGGAAGGGGGATATCAGGAGTTTTCCTTCACTTGTTGGCCCATATAAGGGCCAGGCAGAATTGCAGTCTGTGCACGTAGGTGAGCACAGGGACTGCTTCACGATTTAAAGGGCCCCGGGCTCTGGCCGCCGCCACCGCAGCAGAGCTCCGGGCCCTTTAAATCACCGCCGGAGCCCTGCCACCGCTACCCCGGGGCTCTGGCAGCGGGGCTCGGGGGGCGCTTTAAAGGGTCCGGGGCTCCCCGCCGCGGCCGGAGCCCCTGGCTGTTTAAAGTGGTGCCGGAGCTCTGCCGCCGCTGCCCCAGGGGAGCCCTGGGCCCTTTAAAGCACCAGCCTCGGGAAGCCGGTCTGGCACGGCATACTGGCTCTTGTTGGTACGCTGTACTGGACAGTACCGGTTTACTTTCACCTCTGAATGGGCATAATCTAAAGAAACAATGCCTGCTGCTGTGTCTACTGCAGTCAGACTTTGGTATCAGATTAGCATTCCCAGTAAGTATTTTGTAATACTTGGGAGACACTGAACTCAGCCCTGTGTGAGTGACTACACATGGGTATTACCTAATTCTTAAAGTATTAAGATAATTAGGAAATGTGATACTCCACAAAAAGAGACAGCTAGTTGTGTTAAAGGTATCAAAGATGTTCTGTCTCCCATGTCAATTTGAACAGTGCTCTTGGCTACTACATTACAGTAATCAGCTTAGCTAAATTTGTTTTGCATGTCTGATGTTAATGAGCGATTGGTTGTTATTCTTTTAGGGTGAAATCCACTGAATCTGCATAAAACAGGAGCCCTTGAGCTCTAGGCAGGTGGAAGGCAGAGGGCCCAGTGTCAGGCAGCAGGGCTGCTTTGCAGCACCCCTAGAGAACAGAGTGTTAAGCTGGAACAGTAAGCATATACCCTCTGTGGCAGTTGCATGGGGTGGATTTGCATAAACATGGATTCTCTGACCTTCCAGTAGGCCCATCGTAGACTTCCTCTCTTGACTAAGCAGGGTGCGTAGGTGACTGCTCCACTCCTGGTCCCTGTACGCAGGTGTTAATGGTGTGCAGGGTCTCAGCTCTTGTCAGCTCTGGTGCTTTCTATGAATGATGAAGAAACAATACATAAAATGATGAAGAAACAAAATCTCCACATTTAAACACATTTCAGCCAGATTTATGCAACACCATGCAAGACGGAATTTCAGAAAAGCTTCTTTCGGATGCTTTAATAGATGATTCAGATTATAACCCATCCTTGCAAACATGCCATTTCTAATTGATTCCATATGCTCCCCGTCCCTTTCCCTCCCCCTCTCTACTCTTGGGATCGTTCTGTTCAGTCTGGAATATGCCATTCAGCAGCTTATCTAGGCCTGGCTAATGTTACATTGCATAAACAGGAAAGGGTCTAGGACTGTATGCCATGTTTAAAATGTGGTGTGAATAATCTGTGGCTTTGCAGCTCTTCATTCAAAGTAAAGCCCTGCTTCAGTCTGACACTGTTGTGGCTGCCAGAAACCTGTTGGAGTGGCTCTGATCATGCAACACAGTTAATTCCTCATGGAGAGATCAAGGTTACAGCTCTTGTACAGCAGCAGAAAGCCTGAGAGCTAATAGGATAGCACCAGAGAGGCTGCTTGAGAAGCAGCAAAGGTGCCCACCCATCAGGGCTACTCTAGCGCTTGATAAACCGTAACTCATTGCTTTCCTCATTCATCATTAAAATGAGATTTTTATGCTAGGTCTGTAAAATGCCATCATGGTGAGTTATTTCAGCGAGGTTACTGAGAACAACGGCCACCTTTTATGGCATGGGAGTCCGGGAAAGACTTCTAAAGATTATTGCTAGTTTACGGCCCACACATTTTCTCTGCCCCACCCTCTCTTTCTGTCCCTCCTCCCACATATTAATCCTCATTTAACATCATGAGGAGCTGATGAAGGATGCCAAGGTCATTTCTGTGCCAGCAAGATTGCTCATATATGGCCAGTCACCTCTCCATGCTGAGCGTTCCAATATTGTATTGTGTAACCCACCAGGAGGTTCACAGACATGATACAACTTTCCCATAATGGTTCTACTGAAGCAACTGCAGTCTGCAAGGTCAGGTGCAGTGGCCAAGGCAAAATACTCCTCTCTTCTCATTTTCAAGGTGTGTAATTGAAGATTTCCTAGTGAACTGTCCTTTCAGTTCCAGATTAACACAATTAGAATGTAAGGCAACATGGTGCCAAGAAATGAGCACAAAGATTGGAGTCAGGAACTACCTTTGCCACAACCCTCGTGTATGATCTGGGGCAAGTCACTTCACCTTTCTGCCTCTCTTTCCTCTTCTAAAAGCGCAGAAAAATAATACTTAGTTGTGGCCCAGTAAGGTTAATATTCATATGACACTTAAAATAATAGTTAATATGTTCTTTATTTGTATTCACATTAGCTGCTCTGGGCCCCAAATATGATCAAGATCCTAGTGTGCTAGGCACTTCACACACACAGAGTCAATGACAGTCCCGGCCAACAAAGAGTTTGCAATCTAAATAGACAAGGCAGAATTCCTCCATTTTGCATTGGGGAGCTAAGGCACTGAGAGATTTAATCACTTAACCAGCCTCACCCAGGAAATCCATGTAAGTGAACCCCTATCTAAGTAGTGAACCCCTGTCTCCTGCGTCCCTGTTCAGTGTCTTAATCACAAGACCAACCTTCCTCTATAAAGTGCTGCATAAGCACTAAAGTACAGTAGGCCTGTTTTAAGGAACCACTGAGGGAATCAACCATTTGGTTGCTCAGTGGAGGCAATTCTTTTAATAAAGATGGAGCAGCGTTGTACTCAATTGGTCAGATACTCCACCACATTACTCCAGCTTTATACTGGTGTCACTCTGTTCAAACAGATGGGACACACCAGTATAAACCAGTTGTAACACCAGGGTGCATCAGGCTCAATATATAGAGAGACTTAAGGGGCTTTCTCTCTTAAGAAAGAAGGCTGTCTAATAAGTGTGGTTTCTTGTATATTTGTTTGTTATTGAGAAGTGAAAACAGACCATTTAAAACACTCCTACCCACCCATATCCACACCAAAATTCGAATGAGGTCTGATTTGGTTTGGGTGAGATACTACCCATGATCATTTAGGGTCAAATGAGCCATCCACAAAAGTGTTCTACCTACAGGTATGGAGGTCACGCCTCTTGCTCTTCTTAAATCCTGATTTCAATCAATCAGGAATTTATTGGACTGCTTTGCCAGATTACAGAAACTAGTTTGTTAATGGACCAAGGAGAGCAGATGGGTAAAGACATAGGAGATTGAAACCATGTCATGTGTAGCATGGCTCACTTATGAATGGGGGAAAGTGATTTCTGGGGTAAGAAAAGAAAAGTATCATGTGCATTGATGAAAATGTGTTTTTTGTCATTCTGCTGGAGTGATTTGAGGTGTTAGTAAAAATCCTGCTTAGTGAGGAGATCCATGTTTATAAACTCCCACATATATAATGTCCATTTAGTATCGAAGTGGACATGGGTGGGCACTGGAATAGAAACCATTAAAACTTGCCTGACCATCACTAATGAGGACTGACCTTTGCAGCAATATATAAGGGCAGTTTATTAAAGCAGGGGCAGAACAATCTCCAGGCCCTTGGTCAATGTAGGTTGCTCGGGGCTGAGGAATTTCTATTTAAAATCTCTCTTCAGGTGATAAAGACTGATTCAGTAGAGATCAGCTAATAAAGAAAGTGCTGGAAGCTACTATTAAATTCTAGCTTCTGTCAGCTTAACAGCAAAAACTTTTAATGAGGAAACCATTAAAGTTGACCTAATGAATCAGAAATGCTTTTCCTTGCTGGCTAATTATAGAGTGCCTGGAATATCTTCCGACATGTGTAATTTAGAAAATACTGATCTATTGAGTCTCCTTGCTCTCAGAGGAAACCTGTTGCATGGCAGTAGGTGAAAAATGCACTTTATAGCTTTCCTGAGAGGATGTGGGGCTTGACCCAGATTCACAAAGGAACCTCTGTGGAACAGGTGGGATGAATACAGGGGAGGCGGGAATTCCTAATGCTGGTGGCTGTCTATCAATAGTGTTTCACATAAAGCATTCCAGTTACAGAGAAACACTGCTGCTTGCAGCAGAAGGATTCAGTTGCCTGGCAGGGAATGATTTGTGCATGCGTTTGGTCTAAAATAGAGGCCTGTATATAAATGGCTCAGTCAGTGTGCTGGAAAACATAAGAAAATAGCCTTTTGGCAATGGGAAGATGAGATAGCTAAAAGGAAATTCAGAGGCACAAGATGTCATTGAGGGAAGCTGATCACTGCTTGCTTGAACTTTTCTGACACTGGCAGCAATATTTTCTCTCCCCATCTCCCCCACAGTGTAATATTACCCTTTTGAAAATACAGCGGTATGCAGAGTGGGCCCATCGCACTAGGCACTGTACAAACCCATCAAAGAGACAGTCTTGTCCCCAGAAGCTTACAAGGCTGACAACAGAAGGGGTTGTTATCCTCATTTAACCAATGGGAAACTGAGGCACAGAGCGATTAAAGTAGTTTATCCAAGTTTACACAGGAACTCTGTGGCAGAACCAAGAAGTGAACCAAGTTCTCCTAAATCATAGTTCTGTAGCTTGACAACACGAGCATCTTCCCCTTGTGTTACTCTGGGTGTTGCACAGAGAGAGAGAGGATTTTTTTTTGAATACCCTCTTTATAATTTGTTTCCTGTTTCATTTGGCGCTCTTTGCACCCCAAGCTGAGTCTAAAATTTTTCCCTTCAACTCTTTTTCCATGAAACGTTGAAGCATGGCGACTAACATATGGCTAGGGGAGCCTGCATAGAACTCCCTTTGGGGAATCATCAATGCCAGCCCTAAATCAGGCAGTTTCCTCTTCAGAAAAATTAGCCTTACCCTCTGCTTGCAGCCGATGTGGTGCCCTGGGTCCTAGACCATGTTTTCCTGTGCTACTTCTAGCTTATTAGTAAAATGGTATTATTATGTCAGCTAGTACCTTCTTTTCTCTGTAGCCATGTGTTCTGCAGAAAGGGTCTCCACACCAGCCCTTCATGGGCCACTGGGGACAGATGCAGTTAAAGAGAGGTGGTATGTGGCATGAGAGGATCAAGGTGACCAAATTTACACAAATCCAGTGACCAACACCGCACAACTGGTGTGTCGTCACTGTGATGGCTATTGAAGGGATTTGGCTGGAATAGTGGTGATGGTGGGGCTGCATTGTAGTTCTCAATATTGCCAACCTGAAGTATTCAAAAATCATGAATCAGGCCCCCTAAATCATGAGATTTAAAATAAATAAAATGTTGGGTTCTTTTTCTTTGATGTATGGTTTTTGAGCCATTGGGATAGACATAGGTCATGTTTTCAAGCTTGTCTCTGCAACTATTGTGTGTAGAAATTTACTTTTTTAAAAATGAAAACTGAGAATCTCACATAATAATGTAAAAAGAAAAGGAGGACTTGTGGCACCTTAGAGACTAACCAATTTATTAGAGCATAAGCTTTCGTGAGCTACAGCTCACTTCCTCAGATGCATATCGTGGAAGTTTCCACGATATGCATCTGAGGAAGTGAGCTGTAGCTCACGAAAGCTTATGCTCTAATAAATTGGTTAGTCTCTAAGGTGCCACAAGTCCTCCTTTTCTTTTTGCGAATACAGACTAACACGGCTGCTACTCTGAAACATAATAATGTGACTCTGGGAGCTTGGACTTTAATAAAAACACTAAATGTTGAGAGACTCGTAATAAAATCCCAAGAGGTGGCAACACTGAGTTCTACATGCAGCATTCCCCACCAATCCTGCACTCTAGTCATTTAGAGGCCTGTTCCTCAGGTTTAGGCAAGTGTAGTGATTTATCAAGTCCATTCTTAATCTTCTAAGGAGATTTATTTGCCCTGTGTAGTTCATGTGTATATAACTTCCCAGAATTTCTTGCTAAGCCTTCTGGTATTGTTTATTTATTTAGGACTGGTTTCAGGCTATGGGCATTAATAATTTGATGACTGAGCTTTCCTAACAGATGGCTTTATGGTCTGTATCAGTCACAAACAGTTGTATGCAGGTCATAGAAATCTCTCATTTTATTGAATGTTCATCCACATAAGGGAGTAGAAAGCCCATCTGAGAGGGGAACCAAAGGAAAGCCTCTGAACAACATCTACTGTGCCTTCAATCTATGCTATAGTGCCTTATATAATTAGTACCATCCAAAGGAACCACCCAGTTGTGTGGCTCACTAAAAAGGTTGATAATCAATGGCTTATGTGATACCAGTGTGTGTGTTTTCAGACAGTACATGCTCTACTCCTCAAGAAAACATCAGCCCACTAATATTGCAGATTTAGTGGACTTGTGCAAAGAAGTAATGAAGAACACCTAATTAAAGAAGTGGTCTGATCCAGTGGCCATTGAAGTCAGTGAAAAGACTCTCATTGACTTTGGTGGGCATTGGATTGGGCACTATGGAGCCCCCTTTTGTTTCATTACTGGAGAAAAACAGGGATTGCTGTAAATGATATAAGGGATCCTGTTATGTGGGGTCCACCTCGCACAAGCCCTGAGTGGGTTTATATGGATTAGAAGGGGCCAGTTAATCATATATACTGCACCTGGAGGGAAACCAACGATTAATAAAACATAATGGCAGATGAAGCCCAGCTGAGGGAGGAGCTGGGCTAGGATTATAAAACAGGAAGTGAGAGCAGGGAGGGGAGCTACAGTCTCTCCCTAGAGGAAAAGGGAGTTGGTCAGGGATAAGGAGGAGATTCAAGGAGAAGCTAAACCCTGGGGGCCTACCTTGGACTATGGAGCCTGGCAAGAGGCTGAGAATGGGAGCAGAAGAATCACCAGTCGTAAACCCAGATATAGCCAAGAAGATAGAGAGGTGGGGTAGGAAGGGGTCCAGGAAACAGCAACGGGGTCTGAGACTGAGCAGACCTGGATTGCTAGTCATAGGGTCCCTGGGCTAGAGCAGTGAGAAGGCCCATGTTCCTCTCCTAACCATGGTGAAAATGGCTGGAAACTTGGAAGGGAAGACACTCTGAGATTGTTCACACAGCTTATCTGGTGGGACTCCGTTTCCCTGAAAGAGGGGGTATGATATAATGAGCTGGCTGGAGGGCCGAGTCATGAAAAGGGAGTACCCTGAGTCACCGAGAGCAAGACTGGCCATAGTGCAAGCAGCAGACGGAAGGGGGCCCCAGATGGGGTGATAGCTAATTACCAGCCACAAGGAGGCGCACCTGGGGTGAATGGACCCGATCTCAGAGCTGCTTTTAATTTCATTATCTTCTAGCACAAGAGAGAATCCAGCTCTTTAGACAGTAGAAGGTATTCAGGACAGAAGTACTAATGGCATCAAAGCAGTGTAGATTAAATTAATTTTGTCTAATAATCATGTATGAAAGAAAAACAGATGCAATAGTGCTATGTAGGATCCCTCAAGTCTAAACTTGGTGAGCTGGTTTATAAACCATGTACTGATGATAATGTAATGGTTATAAAAATGCTATGCAGTGTGATTATAAACAAAATAAATGCATATTATAAAATCTGTTGTTCTATTAAGAATAAAGGATTTCCATGGTAAAATCAAGTTGCATATATGGTCTTTTCTCCTAGTTAATAATTTGGAAATACCCAGGGTCTGATCCTCCTCACTTATACTTGACTGGCATAATCAGTTGCTTGAGTAACTCCTGTTAACGCAGTACACTTTTATTTGGTGTAGCAGAGAGGAGACTTTGCTTCCTATTGTCCAGTACATATTATCTGAGAAGAATGATGCAGTACTTGAGCTGCTTATGATGTAAGAAAAGATATTTGAAGAAAAAACAGAAATCTCTCAATTTTTTCCCTTTAAGTTGCATATAAAGTTATGCACCCATTAGTAGATTGCAATGAGTGTGGGAATGTGCAGCAAGGTGTGTGGATATATGCTTTCTCTGCACCTGCTACATTTAGCTTTTCATGTGTCACTACTACTGTCACCAGATCATGGTGAGTTCTCCATTATCTGATGGCTTGCCTTATTCAGAACCATTTAAAAAAAAACAACCAAAACCCTCTTCCATAAAATGGACCAGTTCTAAAATGACAGTCATTAGGAAAATCCACTCAAATAAGGTGCTTGAATGGTAGTGACACTATAGTCTGCAGTATTGCTCTGAAAAATTCAAGTGCTGATTAAATCAGAGTGCTAGAACCTGATTTCTCTCCCAATCAATAGAAGCCAAAAAACATGTATGGTTTCAGTCAAAAGTGTTTTCAGTGGCTCAGAACTGGAGGAAGTACTAGAAAGAAGTCTGACTGTGTCCAAATGCTGACTCCAAGGAGAAAAATACTTGCCTAGTAAACATAAATTCAGATAAAGAGGTTGGTGAAAATGAAGACCTGTTGTTGTGCTCAGAGGCTTGCAGATGTGTAAAATACAAAGTCTGTGCTGAGGAAGAGCTGGAGATGTAAGTGGGGTGGGATAGCTCAGTGGTTTGAGCATTGGCCTGCTGAAGCCAGGGTTGTGAGTTCAGTCCTTGAGGGGGGCATTTGGGATCTGGGGCAAAGATTGGGGATTGGTCCTGCTTTGAGCATGGGGTTGGACTAGATGACTTCCTGAGGTCTCTTCCAACCCTGATATTCTCTGATTCTATGAAGTGTTACACTAGAGCTTAGATTGTGATCAGTTGGAAGCCAATACAGAGCATGGAAATTAATAGCAATACCAAGATGGTCTCGGCAACTTGTTTGTATTTGTAAACATGAGACAACCTTTGTACCAGGGTGAGCAGTTATATGACACCTTAAGCTCTGGCTGACTGAATAAACCAGAATCCTCCCCTATAACACTTAATAAGGTCGGGGGAGGACTGAAGTCTAAAGTTTTTGGTTTGTAGAGGAATATAACAGAACAATTGGGATGTCATCTACTCAATCCCTCTCAATGCTTCAGGATGTCTGGAAATCTGGCTGACCACTTAATGAGAGGTTTCAGCTTGCCACATGATCCAGTGTTTGAAAGAAAGCCATGCAAGTATTAAACTTTTAATTGATTTCATTAGAAGGCTTCAGTGCCCTTCAGGGAAAATGTACAGCTTGTACAAATTAGTGCCCAACACTGCATGCTGTCGAATCTTCACTTCCATTTCTCTTGGAAGGAAGTGATTAGTGAGCTGTCAAAGAACCGTTTTTTTAAAAAAAATCCTGATGTGTCCGGTCTTGCTGATATTTCTATCAAGTGGTTCCATGATCATTACAGAAATACTGCTTCATGTGAAGGTACTCATCAGTACCAAACACACACACTGAGTGTGATGTCTCTCTTTGATATCTGCTCCTACAGGTGTAGATGCTCTTCCACCACTAGAAGTGTGATGCGTAGGTGATTCTGATGACTCCCTCAAGAACAGCTGGATTGGTTGAGCCTCCTTTCTATATATGGATTCGTATAGCCTCCTTTCTAGGCTATTCATATAGCCTCCTTTCTTTTCTTCTTTTTAATCCGTGGATAGATTCCAGGTTGCACAAACCCAGAGCCTGATCCTGAAAGGGGCCGAGCACTTGCAACCCCACTGGGAGATGTGGATGCTCAGTTGGGGCCTGATCCAATGTCTGTTGCAGTCCATGGAAGGATTCCCATTGACTTCAATGGATGTTGGATTAAGACCCAGTGGTTCAGCTCCTCTCATGATCAGACACACAGATGCCATTTCCAACAGCTTTCAACTGGCTGCCATGTGCTCTCTTTGAATAATTCTTATGTCTGAATGGGGCCAATGCGTACAACAAGCAAACGTTTTGCTGACTTTGCAAGTAGATATAAAAGGGGAATAGTTGCATTGCACCTACCCCTTTCTAGTATAAACAGCTCAACTTGCAATATGACAGCATGAATATAAAATATTTATACCCTGCTCAACTATGCAATGATGACTGCAAAGAACATCACTCCTTCACAAGCTTGTCAATGTACTGCTCATGCTTTGTACTGTTGATGTCTGCATACAGTATATTAAAGTGTATGCTGTGTATTCTAATAAGGGCCCTTTTCACGTTCAAAATTATGTCTCATTGATGCTCAGTTTTTGTTGAAGTTACATGGGAAAATTGTGTTGATCTTCACCATGTAAAATGTACATGACAACTAAATAGGCCAACCCTATTCATACAGTGCTTTTATCTTGATTTAGATTAGACTGTTAGTAAGCTTTTCCCAAATAGTTTGTATGAAATTCACAATAGGAAATGTTCTGTCAGTTAGACTGAGGTATCCTGACATTAAGATATGTATAGGTCTTGTGTTCAGCTCACTAGACAATGTCTAGCCTGTAGGGATTACTAGTATCATTAATACTTTGTGTTTGACTCTTTTTTTTAGCTAACAACATTGACTTGGAAGCTGCAAACTGTGCACACGGCAAGCCAGCTCTTCAGTCAGCATCGCTTCACCCACTTCGGTAGCATTACCCCAACAGACATCCAAGAAGGATCTGGTTAGAGCTGTGTGCATAATTGTTTTTGTTTGTTTGTTTGCTGGCTGAATGAATGGTTGAAAAAAAATCCTTTCAGTTTGAACAAACATTTTTTCAAATTTTTGGGGAAACAAAAAGTTTAAAATTTTCACTTTGGGTCAGATGAAATGTTTTGCTCAACCCAAAACAAGACCCTTTATTTTGATTTCAGGTATTTTTATCAGATATTTAAAATGATATTGAAGGAAATTTGGCAATCCCATTCACAAAACAGGTGCTTCTCTTATGTCCGATAGCCCCATGATTAGAGTGCTCACCTGAGATGCGGGAGACCTGGGTTCAACCCCCACTTTGTCTGATTCAAGCAAGGATTTGAACTTGGGATTTCTACATTGCAGCTGAGTACCCTAACCATTAGGATATACAGTATTCCAGGGTGGGGAATCTCTCCTGTCGAAGCTGTTCCACTTTGTGTAAATACTCAGCTATTCATTGGAACAGTGACTGGAAGCCCATGTGTCCCCCTGTCCCAGGTAAACTCCCTAACCTGCAAGCTGGTTTTGAGCCTAAGTCCCTTTGAGAATCTAGCCCGAAAAACATTTTGGGAGGTTAAAACTAGAAGTAATTTGAGGGATTAAGCAAATTTGACATGACTTCACAAATAGCTTTAGTAAACCTAAAGATGCCGGTTTTGGTGAATAAACTATTTGTCCAGAAAATTTCTCCCAGCTCTAATAATACTTCCTTTGTCTGTATTGTCTAGTTAGGTTGTAAGCGGTTTGGGGCTTGATCTCTCCTACTCAGTGTGTGTACAGCACCTAGAACAGATGAGGAATGAAGTGCTTTTCCTAAATCTTCCAATGACCGCTTTCTTTCTTTCTTTCTTTCTTTCTTTCTTTCTTTCTTTCTTTCTTTCTTTCTTTCTTTCTTTCTTTCTTTCTTTCT
This sequence comes from Lepidochelys olivacea, assembly GCF_965140295.1. Classification (NCBI taxonomy): domain Eukaryota; kingdom Metazoa; phylum Chordata; order Testudines; family Cheloniidae; genus Lepidochelys; species Lepidochelys olivacea. The sequence continues at coordinate 110,370,450 of NC_140416.1, forward strand.
TTCTTTCTTTCTGTAGTTATGAAGTTTCCATAAGTGTAATAAAGAATCTTTTTTTATTACCCAGAGATCTGGAATACTAGATCTTGTACCTCTCTAATATTAAGGAATCCAAGTGTAAAGTTGTATAATGTCAATGGGGATGATTGTTAATCTAGTTTAGAGCCACTTGATATATTGGCTTTTTTCAGGGCAAAAGGTTATTTTTGCATCCTGTTTTTCATTTGATGTTTTAACTCAAAAAGTAAACCAAGCCAAAAGAATCTGTTTGAACTTTGCTTTCTAGTAGTACAATACACTACTTTAAATAATACTCAGGATACACCACTTCACTAAACTGCTTGCAGTTTGCACCACACTCTGGCATGTTAAGATCCATTAATATTCTGGCTATACATAATGGACAATTAATACAGGTTACTTAATATTGGGTGGCAAACTACATAGGGTATTTAACAGTGATTGAAGTTCATTGTACAGTGAGCATGTACAAAGAAGCATCTTTGACTAAAGTGAAAACAGGTGCAGGGTGGAAGTTAGGCATTGATTTCTCTCTGATTAATACAGAACCTCAACTGGGCATGAACACTCTAAATGCTGGGAAAAATAAGGGTTGGTGTTGCCCCAAGCCCCCCTACCATCTACACACAAAACCCTCTCAGCCTAGTTTGATGGTGCTGTGACATTACACCCCATATTATTCATAGAAATATGGTTATGGTATGATTATGGCATAACTAAGATACACTTTATGCAAGATGGCTCATGTAAGATATCATTGGGAAAGGTATGATTTACTGAATGTGATTATCCAATTTGTATGCATGTACGCATGATTCTATGACACCCGAGTAAGAGGAAGGCATACCCCTAAAATGCAGATGTAAACCCACTGGTGAGTGTGTTATGCTTCCCCTTCTGTGCCTGATCCACAGAGGATGTGAATTTATTACAGCCTCTAGCTAATAAGGCCGCTTCTGTAGTTCAAGTTGTAGATCTAAAAGTCTCTGGTTCATCACACAGTATCAGCAAAGATGGCAGCTATCACAGAAGTGGGGGCTTGCCCAGCATTTGAACTGCTGTGGACTTCAGTCTGTAAAAGCTCCCAGTTACAATGCCTAGCTGAGACTTGAGGTCCTTGGGTCAATTCACAGTATTGGCCGAGATGGATACAGTCACACAGATGGTTCTGTGGAACTCTCTGGGGATGAGACCCTGCCAAGTTATGTTCAGGATCTTCTTTATGTGAAGAAGATCCTGAACATAACTTTATATAATTCTTCAGGAGAATTCCAGCTTCAAGTGAGGATTTGCCTTTTTCTATACCAAAATTAGGATTAGCTGATTGAATCAATGTGCTGGGAAAACAGAACCGATTGCTCTGAGACAGAACTGCAGTTTGAAGCAAGGTTATCACCATTTTATGTTAGTGTTGTGCAAATTTATCAATGCACCAAAAAGACTCAAATCTCACTGTGAATGAACGTGAAAAGTTCATACCCAAGCAACATAGGATTATCTGCCACATCAAGGACTGAACCCATAGCAGAATTGATTTAATTTCTTGTGAACACATGACAGTATTTGTTTTTATGGTTAAATGATATACATAACCTTTGTACAGAACTTGGGTATCTTTTCATACTTTCATTAGTAAAGCTTTGTGAAGTGATTTGAATGGTAGCTCTGTCTGTTTATTGCTCTTCTTGGCACCCTTCCTGTCTTGCACAGAAGCTACCTTATTTTAGTCTGGCACTCAAGGCCCTGTCTATTCAGGGAAAAGTTTCATCTGGGACCTTTAAATGGCCTGAAAACTAGTTTGAGTCAGACCACCTTAAAACAGGTTTATGCTATAGGCGGGATTCTCTCTCAGTTTCTGGCTTTTTTGTGCCACTCAAGAGGTGTGAAAAGCTGGAAACTGACTGCAGCTGGCCAGTAGAGAATTCTTCTGTAGGATGGGAACTCCCTACTGGCACAGATGTGCCAACTCCAGGTTTTACACCTTTAATCTTTCCCTTCCAGAATAAGGAATTCATTGGAGGTGGGAGATGGCATCTCGAGGTAGGGTAAGGGCCATAAAAGAGCAGAGAAGCTCTCTGCCATCATGACCATCTTGCACTTAGCATCTTAGGAACCTAACCCAGCTGTACAATGTAAAGGTGCCTATCAGCAGCTTTAAACTACCTCAGGGCTGGGCTTGGACCTGGGAATTGGGCCACTTGGTGCAGGAGAGAGTCTAGCCCAATGGCACTAAATCTTTAAAACTGGTTTAGCTTAAATGGTTTTCAATCCAGTTTGAAAATGTCCCCACTATAGACAAGCTCCCAGCCTCTGATGTGGCAGTTAGACATCTAATAGTGAAATTTACAGTACCAGTAACACAAACTTTGAAAACCCTTGCACAATGGTCATCCTTCAAAACTTGCCAATGGCCTTGGATAAGTGTCTTCATGTAATCTGTCTCACAAATACCCATTATAGTTCATTAAAAAATTACACTAGTGCAAATTCTGGAGGACAATAGGGTTGCACCCTTATAACTGAGAAGAGAATCTGGCTCATTTGTATGTAAGGTGACCAGATGTTCCGATTTTATAGGGACTGTCCTGATATTCAGGGCTTTGTCTTTTGTAGGCGCCTATTAACCCTCACCCCCGTCCCGATTTTTCACACTTGCTATCTGGTCACTCTATTGGTGTGCAATATAAACATCTCTCTCTTTCTAGTAAGATATATGGCAGTATTCTAAATATATTCTAAGTATTTTGAAATTAGCTATTTTCCCAGTAATTAAAATATAAGATGACACAACTTATTGTAAACACATTTAAATGTATTGAAAATATCCTAGTTCATACTCTTTAATTTACTTTCAATAGCATGATACCCTGGTTGTTTGTTTACAATGTACATATGAATGGCTTGCACAGAAGATTTTTTGTGCCATATAGTACACATTAGAGTACAAACATAAAAAATCTATAGTGAGTTGTTCGACTTCTGGTTTCTTGCTATGTTTTAAGGGTTCATGTTACCTGTGAAAGCAGGTAGCACAATGGAAAAATGAACAGACAATCCAAATTGTGATTAAAATCTGATTTCAGGCAATTTCAGTTATCCTCTTTTCATGCAGAGGCCTTTCTGCTTTGTCCTAATTCTTCTGTCCTTGTAGCGGGAGTTTGTGTGATGGCACTGGTGTCCCCATAGTACAGCCCTTCCATTGCTGTGTATTGCTCCTGAGTTGCACTGCGTCTTCACTCCTTGAGCAAGGTCATTCTTTGTAGCCCCAAAAGGACTGACAGAGGACTGAGGAAGCAGTCTTTAACTTTTGCTGTTACAGTTCCAAGTATATCTGTGCTGGGATATTATAAATGCTGGACTTGCAGCAAGTTCTCTTGTATTGTAAACTTATTTCACAGTGACTTGAGGCCTCATATCAAACCTATTTCATCTTCCTCCTCTTTGAGTACAGCATTTACTTCATTCCCCTTCCTTTCCAGGGCCCTGGAGAGCCAGTGAGAGAGCCTCTACAAAGTGTGGATGTGTGGCATAGCGTCCCAGTTGTTGCAAGCACTTTAAGGGTAATGTCTAGGAAGTGAGGCATGGGCAGATGCATGGGAACAGCTGTGAAGATCACCTTGTCTCCCTGAGGGGGATGGGCTATGTAAGCTATTGGACTGAAGTAACCTCTATTAAGTAGTTTCTTAACTGCTCATTAACTTGGACATAGGATTTCTTTCCAGGCCCCTGCACATCTCCCCAGTGCCTGGCCTGTCTACTTAGCCAGGTACTGGGGTCAGGATTTTAGCCCTAAAAATAAATTTGTATTAAGGTGGTCCGCAAAGGAGGGGAAAATCTTGTGCCATTTTCTGTTTTTATTAGTGATAGGTAAAGCAGGTATGATATAGGGTTTTTTTTTTAATATCAGAAATTCTGTCCTTTTAAAGACTATGATGAATGGAGAGTGGGAGAACTGATTACAAACTGAACAAATGAGTGGGGGAAGGGATTTCTAGATAGACTGGCTAACGCCTCTGATATTAAATGGTGTTACGAAAAACGATTAACATTTTAGAGAAAAGATATTTGTTAAAGAATTGTTATCCCCCACGTTTCAGGTTAGGTGTCAGAAGGATGGCCTAGGGGCTGGGTTGCTAGCCTGGGACTTGAAAGTTCTGGGTTCAATTTCTTGCTTCACCCTGGGCTTCCTGTCTGACCTTGTCCCAGTCATGTTGCCTCTCTGTGCACCAGCTCCCCATTTGTAAAGTGGGGATAATAGCACTGTCCTTCCTCACACGGGGGTTGGGTGATACTCAGATATCTCTGCCTTAGACAGAGAGCTCAAATATCATCTAGGGATACTAGACTTGATATTTCTTGGGCAAAAACTGAGCAGAGCTCCCCTCACCCTTTTTTTAAAATGTTTTTTAAAGCAACCTCTTAGGCCTTTTCTACAAATCATAAAAGAGCACAAGCCCAGTTTTAAAAAATGCCTTTGCAGGTCAGCTTTAAGAGAATACAGTTGGTAAGGGAAAAAATTCATCATGCAGTAAGGCTTAGGGTTTCCTGAATTAAAGGTATTTTACCTATGATATGCTCAGTCATCAATATGATATGATATACTCTGAGTTGATGGGACAGATTCTCTACTGTGTTATAGGCCCTTTAGATTGCTCAGGCATCGCAAAGGGACTGTGATCTGAATGCAAATGCCTAGAAGAGAATTCCACAGGTGGAGAGGAACTTCTTGCTGGTCTAAAGGTACTGCAACTAGGTCCTGTACCTGTGCCCAGCATAAGGGGTACGTCTGGAGCACCTGGGGAACATTGCAGTACAGAGTTCCACTATGACAGTCCTCCACTGGTGATGGGCCACATTATGGACCATACAGCAATGGCACAACTTAAAGTAGTCCAGCGGCTGCTCTAAATCGTGGTGGAGCTGGGGCTGGCATTGTGAAGCTGGGAAGCCAGATACCTCTGCTCTACTTTTTGGTGCTGAGGGAAGCTCTGCACTGGAGAGAATCTAGTCCTATAAAACGTCTTCCATATGAAGCTCTAAAGACCCTGTGGACGTAGTATGTGATGCTTTCTCTATACTGCACTGTTAAAACAATCCTTTAATACAGTCACTTCAGAAGTAAGTCTTCCTTTTACGCTGTGGTCACCTATTGAAATATGCAGGATTTAAACCCCCCCCCCCGCCACCCCAGATACACACACAATACTCTCCGGGGAACTGCCCCAAAAGTGTAAGAATCAAGAACGTGCAGTATTGAAAACCTTGCACGGCTTGGGAAAATGGATGCATATCTCCTCTAGGAGCTTTGGGGAAAATATTGCAGATAAGCATTTAGAAGTGTTGGAAAATCAACATGATTATGTTAGCCTCCAATCCTAACCTGATCTACTTTCACTAATATTGACTTAACGTTGTATCCCACTAGAGCTCACAATGGCAACTGAATTAAGCCACTGTACTTAATTTTGATATATATTTTCTAAGAGAAAAAGAAAAATATGTTATATAGAAGTCATTACATGGGACAATACCCATTCTAGGTTTTTCTCTGTCATGGCTCCAAACTAGTTGACCATTGTATATCAATCTTCAGTGTAACTCAGGAAAAGACAAATCAGATGTTCCACAATAAAAATATCAAAACAACATATTGAAGAGGTCATTAATTTTACAGCAATGTCCATATATTGATTTTACACTCTCCAGGTAGAGTATGGATAAAGACAGCATTTCAAAATTGGACAGAAATTATTCTACGGTGTTCAGAATTAATCATTATGTTGTTTTTTCCCAAAAAACTACATTAGGCATGGATATAATCCATAAACCTCTAATGTTCTCTATTTATCAAACTTTTCTCTAGGCAGCACTACTGATGAAGCATTATATCCAAAGGTACTGTAAACAACCTGAAGCTGATCTAGGAGACTGACTTACACACCACTGGTAATGGACAACTATATATTTTTGGGAGATAGTGAAGTTAAAAAGCAGCAAATTTAAAATTAAGGAAATACAATGCATGACGGGATATGGTTGAGGCCAAAAACTTACCAGGATTAATACAGTGTATGTGATGTTTAAGTGGGTAGCAAGAACATCCATAGTTTTAATAGTAAATATTAAAATAATAATTTAGGAAGGGATACAAACCCTCATGCTTCGCACCGTAAACCAACTTCTAGGGGCTTAAGATGAAACTTTACTTGGGCATAGACTGCATGGTTCTTGCATCTTTCTCTGAAGAATCTGGTTATCGCCCATAGTTAGAGACCTGATAGTCGACCACTTGTATGAGTCAATGTGGCAATTCCTGTGTTCCTGGAAATGTTAGATTCCTACTTTCCTTTATCTATTCTAGAGTCCTAGAGATGACTTTGTTCTGTTTAAACTGTGCAAAATGCTAATGAAGGACAAGACACTGACAGGCACTAGTTGTGCCATGTTGTAGTCAGTCCAATGGTATCCTTATTCATCATCATAAAAAGGAATGGCATTTGCCTATTTATAACTGGTCCTATTAGCACACTGAGCTGAAAAGAAAGCCAAAAGAGCCACTGGAATATTTAGAATTTACATATTCATGAGACTTAATTAGCAAGTCATAGGGCATTTTGGGAATATGTATGCACAGCCTTTGCCTCTTTTTTTTTTAAATAAAAGGGGAATTAAAGGCAACAGCCCAAGGCATCATATTTTACATTTGTCTTTTTTATAAGGTAATAAAATTCTGCACATTGTAACACAGGTGGGTGACTAATTGATATGAATGTGGGGGATTGGCATCCAATCTAGAGACCACTTAGCCTTGTTTAAATTTGTTTCTATTGTTGACAGCCATGGCAAAGTCTAATTAAGGGTACAATCAAATGCAAGGATTTTGTGGTTTAGGTGGATCAGTGTTGAAGCTTAATAGGTAGTTTTATTTCAAGCATTTTTTCTTTTTGGGGCAGATCAGGATTTAGATACAATTGTCCTCATTCTGAATTGATTTTACCCTTGAATCTCAATAGATTTTACACCCTACTTTATATTTTATAGGCTAGAAAGACACAACTTTTTTGATGGGGGCTTTAATATATGTGTTAATTTGATATCTGACATTCAGGAAATGACACGACCACAACAAAGATGATGATTGGTTTTTACCAATTTAAATGGACCCTGACATGGGATATTAGGCCAGCCATTTATGTTACCATCCTAAAAGCATCTGTCAGTCAATGCAAATAGCACAACTGGTAAAGCCAGGAACAGCATAAACTGTATGTGAATTTAAGCAATTAATTTTCATATTTTCGAAGAGAAAATAGACGGAGTGGCTTTGATCTCAGTCATTTTCCAAGAGGGAGACCCCAAGCAGTTCCTGCTAATTTATTTTATGGCTTCCCTGGCCTAGGAAAGTATTAGGTTGTGCAAATTAAACAATTCACCTGGACTTCCTGGAAAGTCTCCAGATTAAAATTTTTTTTTTCTCACCGACTGAGTTTTGTAATTTACTAATTTCACACATCTCGTGCTTTGCTATGAGTCTTTCTCCTTACATAACATAGCCTTAAATTCTTCACTACTCTGTCATTTTAGAGGGAGGCTGAGATGTGTGTTCATTGTTGTTCTGCTGAGTTGTTGCTCGGCACATGGAGAGGCACCTAGGATGATGAATAGGTAAGATGAGAATAACACCGTTGTAGTCACAAGATATCAGCTTTGTCGCTGACAGGTTTGTTACATTGTGGTCTTGAGCTAATTTAGGCCAGTCAAGGATTATCATTTCCCTTCATCCCAATGAGGTTCTCAAAGCCACAAAGATTCAAAGCTGTTATTTAGGTATTTTGGAGTACTGTGATTATATTTGGAGAGGAGCAAATACCTCTACATTCCTGCTCTTCCTTATCATTACTGTGACAGATAGAGAGAGACACACACAATATGTTGTCCTAGAATTCATGCTGTTCTGGTACCTCTGATGTCTCTTTGAAACCCAAATCCTTCCAAAGACATCTGGTGTATAATAAACACTTCAAAATCATTGGGTGATGGCAGCGACACAAACACATTTATCATAATATTTTATGACTGTTCAGAAAACTGTCTAACAAAGTTGTCGTGTGAACCTGAGCCCTTTGTGTTACAGTGTCGTGTGAAAGCTCCTGTGCCGCACAAGAAGCGGGTTCTGTTAGCTGGAACTGTCGGGATAACATATTCTCGTGCCTTCTGATAGTTTAGAAACGGAACCTCTCTCTCTGCAGAGAAGCAAGTTACAACAGAACAAGGAAGTTCAGTCCTGAAATCTGTGACAATGCCAGTAACTAGAGCAATTTGTGTTTGGAGAGTAAATGTAATGCGGTTCTGTCAGCTGAGTCTTTGAGAATTTCAACCTTTTGACTCAAACTCCCTCTGACTGATGGGTTGCCATGTGCCCATATCTATTTGCATGCAGTAATACAGAACTCCTTATGATTTCCTTTTACAGTATAATCTGTCCTGTTGTACTTTTTTTCATGTTTTAAAAAATAAAACATGCAGAATGATATAACTCTCCAACACATTATTCCAACCTGTGACTCCTTGGGAAGAACAGGAGGACTTGTGGCACCTTAGAGACTAACCAATTTATTTGAGCATGAGCTTTCGTGAGCTACAGCTCACTTCATCGGATGCATGCCGTGGAAACTGTAGCAGACTTTATATAGACACAGAGAATATGAAAAAATACCTCCTCCCACCCCACTGTCCAGCTGGTAATAGCTTATAAGCTATATTATATATAAGCTTATATAAGCTTAATAAGCTTATAAGCTATATATATATAAGCTATTATAAGCTATATTCGCTTATAAGCTATTACCAGCTGGACAGTGGGGTGGGAGGAGGTATTTTTTCATATTCTCTGTGTATATATAAAGTCTGCTACAGTTTCCACGGCATGCATCCGATGAAGTGAGCTGTAGCTCACGAAAGCTCATGCTCAAATAAATTGGTTAGTCTCTAAGGTGCCACAAGTACTCCTTTTCTTTTTGCGAATACAGACTAACACGGCTGTTACTCTGAAACTTGGGAAGAATGAATTTTGAAAGCTTGGTCCTGAAATTCCTTTTAATGATATGTTTCAGGAAAACATAATATCTTTATGATAATCACTATGAGTAACTGCAGGTGGTATGATGCACTAGATGCGATGTAAAAGATGGACTTGAGTATAGGATCAGCTGGTGATATAGTCAAGGGATTTTAAATGATGGAGTATTTATCCAAGACTTCTATGTTATTTTCTATTGCTGGATCAGAATACATATTTTAAAATCAGCAATCCCTCTTTTCAGGACCAAGTTCGCTAAAAATGCTTTGTGCCTATGTGTGTGGTTGAGACTCAACCCATTCCCAAAGAGAATTTGCTGCAGATTTCAGTGCTGGATGTTAATTTCCTTGGTGTTAAAGGCAACACCCTTAGAAAATACACAGATCTGTTTCTTCCCACCGATTCCCCCACCCCTCTCCATGTAAGGTTACTGTGTACAATCCTATTAATGCAAAGAAGCTAAATATAAAGAACATTCAGATGATGGTTTACAAAAACAACTCCTTGCCTAAGGAGGTTGCGGCTAGGATATAACAGGGTTTAAAAGAGAACTGGATAAATTCATGGAGGCTAAGTCCATTAATGGCTATTAGCCAGGATGGGTAAGGAATGATGTCCCCAGCCTGTTTGTCAGAGGGTGGAGATGGATGGCAGGAGAGAAATCACTGATTATTACCTGTTAGGTTCACTCCCTCTGGGGCACCTGGCATTGGCCACTGTCGGTAGACAGGATACTGGGGTGGATGGACCTTTGGTCTGACCCAGTATGGCCATTCTTATGTTCTTATGTTCTTAATGTCCTCAGCATGAGAATATTTGCAATGATACAGAAAAATATGTAATACTTGGATGGCTGAATGCCAAGTATATGAAGCTAGGTGGCATTTTGCAGTGAAACACACACATGCCAAGGGCTTTCCATGGTAGGTGAGGAACCCTGACTATTAGAACTACAGGATCTATATGTTTTTTTCAAGCTGGAGAAGCCTAGGCAACTGCATTAACAGTCACTGCTTAAGAAACCTTCCCTCTGGGTTACTGTCCGTAACGTGAGCAAAAAAACTCTTATTCTGCTAATTAATCAACTCTGCTGATTGGGGAAAAAGGGAAGGGATGTGCGTAAGGTTGAGTGTGTTCATTATAGGTACCATTCATAAAAGTGAGGATTTGTGCCTTGTGGAGTGATTGTTGTGTCATGTAATGGTTCTCAAACTTATTTGATTATGCCTCCCTTCTTTGTGTCTCTAGTCATTTACCACCCCTGCTCCTGCCACACAAGTACAAATACCGCTGCCCACCTCTGAAGGCAGAGCCACCCTTACTTCTCCTCTGCTGCTGGCGGTGGCGCTGCCTTCAGAACTGGGTGGCTGGCCAGCAGCTGCTACTCTCTGGCAACCCAGCTCTGAAGGCAGAGTAGCTTCTCATGCCCCCCTCCGGTGTAAATCAGGGGTTCTAAAATCTTTTTTTTTAATGTAGAGCTCATTTTGTTGAGAGAGTCTCATAGACACTGCCCTATCTGACAACAGCAACTGCTTACATGGAAAGTACTCGTTTCTAACTCTCTAATGTGATAAGTATTTGTATCTCCCTGGAAATAAGTTCATCTCTATCTAATTTTGCTCTTCATTTCAATTCCCACTCCATCTGTTCTCTCACTCCTTGCTTCCTGTACATGCTTCCTCAAGTAATTACGCTGCACAGTGGCTTTCGGAGGGGATGGAACCTGATTGTAAAAGTATGGGTCTGTACCTCTCAAATTAAAGGAGTAACTCCATTACTGTGTAGCAGCAGTTGGCTCTGATCCTTTTGTGTTGACCCATCACTAAAGTGGGAACTAGAGCTGGTTTGGAAAAATGTGGTTTCAAGGATACTTTTTTTCTTTTCTGAAAAATTTCATTTGTTGAAATTTTTCATTTAGTTTAGTGACGATTTCAAGACACAAATGGTAACAAATTCTTAATTAAAATTGTTTAAAAATTTTGGTAATGCTTCTCTTTCTCTCCCTCTGGCTTTTTAAATTGTTCTTTTTTTTTTTCCTGCTGGAAAAAGGGGAAAACATTAAAAAAAGAGAAACAAAATTTTTCAGTTTTTTAAAAATGTTGCTTGGAACCATTACTTGGAAACATGAAAAATATTTTGAAGAATTTCTGGGGCTGGTCAAAATTTTTTGAATGAAACATTTCGCCATTGAAAAATGGGGCTTTGTTGAAATAAAAAGTTTCTGTGGGAAAAGATCAATTGTAGGTGGAATTTTCTACTGGAAATTTAAAAACAAAATATTTTCTTTTGATATTAAGCTCTGCATCTGCCTAAGCCAATGTAGTGCTCATGGGAATTGGAGTTCTGGGACTCTTACGTTCCTGTTTTCTCCTGTGGGCCTAGCTCTGTAGCTGAACTACATCTCCCATGATACACTTTGGTTTTTCTTTGTGCCTTAGTATTTTGAAAAATCAGAAAACATTTACCCTTTCTTGACCATCTCTAGTTGGGACCTATCACAAGGCCACTTTAAGAGAGAATTGGGTCCACGATAGATTAAAAAAAGCAGGGAACAGGAAAGGGGGAGATTTTCTCCACTCTGTCCATTCCAAATCTCTTTACCTTATGTGTTGGGTTGACTAGCCCTTGTATTTCCCAAACAATATCTTTCATTACCTACTAAAAATACAGGCATGTTGCTGGTAGTGACATGAGATAATGATTTATAATCCTGAGAGAGAATAGCAGTAGTAGAACTCAAGGAACTTTGAGTTAGACATTAGAATCACTGAGTAAGGGAAAGCTCTTTCCCCAAAGGGTTACAATCTAAATAGACAAGCCAGACAATGGGTGGGATAAGGGAAAGATTGTCCTCATTTGGCAGAAAGAGAACGGAGGCATAGAGAGATTAAGTGATTTGCCACAAGATCACATAGGAACCAGGGCACAACAAAGGGGTGCCACACCCCCTCCTTGGCCATAGATACTACATATCTCTGTACAGGGCATGCCCCGGGCTCTGCAGCTGGGTGTGCCCTCTGGCGCTCCCCCAGTGTCTGGGGCAAGAACTGGGGCGGGATGAATTTGGGATCATGGCTGGATGGGGTCAGGGTGACCAATCCACAAGAATAGGCCTCTGTCCAGGGGCTCTGGCTGCAGGGCATGAGTAGGGCTCCAATGCCAGTGCCCAGTGGGAGGAGCTAGTCCCAGGCCAGGGGCTCCTTTCCTTCCCTTCCCTGGCTGCAGAAGCATCCTCTGAGCCAATACGTCCAGCATTGGCACCTAGGCAGGGGGCGCTCAGTGGCAGGTAAGTGTGTAGGCAGCCTGGAACGCTGCAGCTGGGACTGGGCAGAGGAGTGTGGGGGCCAGGGCTGCTGAAAAAACAGAGCCTTTTACACTAGAGTATTTTCCTTCTGTTTTAATCAACAGCTGCATCTGCCCTAGGAGTGTTCCCTCACAATTTTATAAGAAGAAAAAATAGGTGTGAAATACCCTAACCAGAAGGGACATTTTATGTTCCTTTTGTGGTTTGTTCCGATAAAGAAAAAATCTTCAGTGTGGAAGAAGTTGAAACCCCTAATTCAGAAGTAAGAAAGAAAGTATGAAAATAACTGTTCATATATATTAGCAAGTCATCTGCTTGTCTTCTATAGCTAAGGAGAACATATCTCCTGAAAGAGAGTGAGCAGGAGCTGTAAGAATGACTTTTGCTTTCAAGTCCAGCATTTTCTTTTAGAACATAAAAGGATTCAGACAGGCATTTAGTGTTATGTGAAATCATGTCCCATTTAGTCCCTTAGTGTTGCTTTCTGTATAATTACCTTTTTGTTTGCTCAAAGTAACATCCTTCACAGAAAGGAAATGTGGTGATTAAAGTTGTGGTATAATAATTCTATAATTTGTTTCTCTTAATATAATTAGGTGATTTTTTTAAAAACATACATTAAATTCTTTGTTCATTAGCTTCATTTCAAAGCATGGAGACTCACTGAGGATGGTCATTGGTCAAATAGACTCAATTAATGCTCAAAGTCAAGAGTATATTATGCTGACAAAGTCCTGGTTGGATAGAAACATTCATTCCTGATTAAGAAAACCTTTGTAGCAAATGAAATTATAGTCCAAGAAATCTGATTGTGTCTGTGCTTGAGTGAGGTAGCGTCTCACTGCTCAATTTCCCAATGTGCATGCTGCCATATGCTGCAGGAATTCAGGAACTTTTTCAATGGGAAAAGGAAAAGGAAGAGCCTAGGGCAGTGGATGTGACACTGAATGAAGAAACTGTTAATATGCTGAAGAATGAGAGAGAAATTTCCTTTGGTGACAGAGCTACTTTGCTAGCCCATTTTTTTAAGATGAATTGAACACGGAGCTTCCGCCACCTTTTGCTGTCTGTCAGTCTGTGTGCAACACCAATTGAGAAGAAGTCAGGAGCAGGCTGTACTGGGAAAGGAAAGGAAAGGAAAGACCAGTTCCTTAGCTGGTTTAAATGAAGTCAGTGGAGCTAAACCAATTTACATCAGCTAAGAATCTGACCCCCAAATTGAGATGCGGAAAGGAAAAAGTTTTTACTATCTGTCCAAGGTATCTGAGCATGTAAATAATTTCAGTTGTGTTTCTTTGGCTCTCCCAATCTTTAATACAGTTGCCATATAGTCAGACATTGTTTAGAATCATTGTTTAGAAGGACAAATACAGCTGATGATGTAACGGACACAATCAGGAAACAATTAGAAACCCTTCTTTACTAAATGTTTTACGAGGCTGAATTTGCATCTGGGGAATATTAGAGTAAATATTGTAAGGGGAAATTAGTTTTAATTTCATGCTAATGGAAAAATTTGGTTCTAATTACGTTATGATTTATAGGATATAATCAGGCTGTCATTTTAGTACTTTGATTAGATTGTTCTTTTGTTTATTTTGTTTGGCCTAAATAAGATGAATACTGTTTCTGATGATGCACTTAAATACAAACACCTATTGGCAGCGGAATGCATTTCATCTGGGGGGAGCTACTGTAAGCTCCTTGGGGCAGGGACTGACTTTATTCTGTGTTTGTACAGCACCTAGCATCATGGTGTCCTGGCCCATGACTCAGGCTCCTACACACTGAGGCTCGTATGATAATACAAATAATATATAATAATAGTAGGTCCCCTTGTCTGTGTTGCAGGGCAATACAAGTATGGAAATTGAACTAGATTTGTCATAGCTTCCTTAATTCAGTCCACTGTACCATGTATTGCAACCTGTTTGCCATATAAAATTATCCACTGGTCTGATACCCTGTGTTAAAAGACCTCAGACAGTGGGGTGAGTTGAGGACAATATAGCTGCCTAGACTAACAGTTTCATTGCTTTATTAGTATGTGTCTGTGAGAGTCAGGGTCCAGACACTCCAAGGGGAGAACAGGGGGTCTGAACCCCAAAGAATAAGCACTTGAATCAACTGGTTATATACAAAGTTATTGTGTATAAAAATATGCCAGGTAAGGTCTTTTATGAAAACTTGTAATATTCTGGACTTGATGGTCATGATGAAATGTGTATACAGACTGGGGTTATGAATCTATGTATTTATGTATATAGAATAGTATGCTTATGGTTGGTGATGCAATTTTAAGTACATCTCAGCAGGGACCAGATCCTCCCAAGCCAGTTTACATAAAACTAACTTCAAGTACACACCCATTGACAATGGTGGATCATTAGAGTTAATGGGAAAACACTGAGACAGCTTGAAACTGAACAGGGAACCCCTGTCTTGGAAACTTAATAGAGGAGGGAATTTCACCTACCATGAATCACGGTCGCCTGAGAGAGATGGGAAAAAACCTGTAGACCCTGAAAAGAGAAGAGGTTTGAAGTGAAGAACATCTGGAAACTGAGGGCCAGCATCTTGGCAGGGCACTGTTTGTGAAATGCTGGATCCTTTCTGTGGCGGGGGAGCACTGAGAAAATGTTCAAAGGCAATAGGTAACTTACATTAGAAAAAGGAACGTCGTTAATATAGAAGTGTAAAGCCTGAAGTTGCGTCTTTTGTGTTTATTGTCTGTGTGATTTCTATGTGTTTTGTTGGTCCTTACTATTTCATCTTCCACTGCATGGATCCGATGAAGTGAGCTGTAGCTCACGAAAGCTTATGCTCAAATAAATTTATTTCATCTTTGACTCTCTGATTTTTCCATTAAATAAACCTTTTGTTTATTTTTGGCCCACACAAGTCTCTGTGTGCAAACTGTGTAGAGCATAAGTGCCAAAATGAACTGATAACTGGGGGCGGCTGTGACAAAGCAGAGGGGAACAGTCCGAGTGTTTGGTAGTTTTGAACTTAGAGTAGATGGATCTGGGGAGACTCGGGACTGGAAGGGCTGTTGAGGTCACCCTGCATGGAGTATGTAGGCTGGTGAAAGCTAGCGTGAAGCCTTTATGTTTGTAGACTGGCTACTGGTGCCAGGTATTTGAGCCATAACAACATAGCATTAAAGCACCCAAGATGGTGACAAAACCCTTTGCTGGTCTGAGTGAGCCCCAAAATGTCACAATGGCTCAGCCTTAACTTTAGTGTAACCCACTAAGCAATAAGACTTAGAACAGCTTTTTATAAAATTCAGTCCCAGGAGACTGAAAGGCAAATCACAACAGAAAACTAAGGCTCTAGTTTTCAAATCTGTCTTTGAAAATCTCACCCTAAATTGGTCTGCCTAGCTGTCTTAAAGCATAGAAATGATGGATTAATATATTTTTGTCCACTCAACTAAAATGCATTTCATATGACATCAGAGCCCTCTTAAATTGAGGCTAGGTGAAAGAATGGTTTTTAAATAAAAATAGGTGACTCGTTTTCATAGATTCATAGTTTAAGGCCAGAAGGGACCATTAGATCATCTAGTATGACTTTCTGTATAAAAAAGGCCATAGAATTTCACCCGTTTACCCCGTATGGAGTCCAATATCTTTTGTTTGACTAAAGCATAAGTTGTGTTTCTCTAATGCATATATTAATGACATCTACAGAGCACTTCTGGATTGTAACAGAGGTAACCATTGGCCAAACTGCACCCTGGCTGAATATTCGGGTCCATCGTAAATACTCATTTCCAAATGTGGTGGTTAATTATGCCTAATGTTATATCTTTTATAAAAGTGCGAGTGCCAGGGTCTGCTTCTCATTGTCATCTCTACATTGTTATATGGGACTCTTCTGCTTCTAAAAGAAGCTGCTTCTGAGTCTTTCATTTCAACAAATATGAAACCTTGATTTGTCTTGCAGACAGGCTATAGCCATCGTGCAGGTTCACTTCTATTGCTTGGCCTTTGTGGTGATCCATATTGAAAGCCAAAATGGAGCTGCTTTATTTTGAGTTCTCAGTGTTTCCAGTACACCTACTCCATCTTTTTTGTGTTTTTCTGTCCCTTTGACTGACAGGTGCCTTTACTGAACACTATATTATAATCAAAATGTCTTGTGCAAGAGCTAAAACCATCAAAACCAGCATTAAAAATTAATATGGTTGTCAATCAAATGTCCACTTTTGCATGCAGTATTGCTTGAGGTAAAACATGGTATTATTTTGAAGAGAGCTATGATTTGGATTATTCCTTAAGATATACCCAGGCTTTTGGCAGGTTGCTCATAAGTAAAGAAAAGCAATGAATGCCTATACTACTGGTAAGGCATAAAGATCCATTTAAAACAAATGAGCAGCAAAAGCAGAAGAAATGGGGGAAGGAAATGTGAAGTTTTGCCATTATGTTGCCTCAGATAGTCAACATTAGAGATGTCTGATAATTTCTGCACAAAATTAAAATGCACTTATTGGTTTGTGTTTGACCTGTGGATGTGAACCAGCAGTGACTAGAGCTTTCGATGCCTTTGGGATAGTTAATGTGTGTTCTTACTAGATATCTGAGGTGGGTATTTTTTTGAAGGCGAGGGTACTGTTCATGGTGCATTTGAGTTTCATCTGGTTTCACTGGGATAAATGAAGAGGTAGTCACGTATTTTCAGATATGGCCCATAGTTGCACTTCTTGGAAACCCAGTGTGAACCTGTGTGGGATGTGCACAAACCCATCAAGTTTGAATATGGATTTGTAATGAGATTAAGCTATATGGGGGTGGGGTATCAAATTAGTCAAATCATTCTGAGTTTTCAGGTTTGTAGACCAGACATATGAAAATTTGTGAACTCATTTCAGACTATACTTGGGAGGCTCACAAGTGTGGGTGGAGGTTGAATTATAAGAGAAAACTGGACCACTGATCATTGGAAAGTTGTAAGAGTCTGTTGGATAAGGGGCTAGGAAAAAGTATTTTGGGCCCTATTATTAAAAGTATACTGGTAGCTGAAAGCCCATGTTGTTGCATGGGTATAATTTGTAAAGTCAAAATGCCTGAGAACTTAAACAATTGCATGTTGCCACTCAAGTTTATGATTTTGGTAGCTATGAGTGAGGTAGGGGAGTAAATCTATTGTGCTGGTCGATTTTTCTTGATTTGTGCATGTGGTGAATGAGGTGTGTGCTGTGGTGAGGGGCAGGAGCTATGTATGTTTGGGTTATTGTGGGTATTGGTTGTATTATTGTGTAGGTTGTTGTGCTGATTTGTGAATGGGGGTTATGCTCGGAGATTTTGTATTGATTTTTTTGGGGGGGATGTGTGGGTTGCATTGGGGAGCTTGTATTGAGTTGTACAGGTGGTGAAACACCATTTCAAGAACTGTGGCAGTTGGGCCAAAAAATCCACCATATGTGCAGTCTCCCTCATATTACTGACTCATTACAACCAATGAAAATTGTTGTATGCAAATTGCCTGTAGGGTAAGGGTCATGATTGGTTGAGTAACCTCTGATATCACAGTGGTCTAGGACTCTTGGCATGGCATAAACACATGTCTTACTGTCACAGTCGTGTAATTCGTAAATCAAAATGGCTGAGACCTTAAAAAATTTGATGGTAAAAGACTGCAAATTCCAGTGATGTTTAGAATATCACCAGATTCAATCAAAAAAAGCTCTCAACCATACTTGTAGCTGTTTGCATCACTTCCTACTGACTAAAAAGACATTCTAGGCTACAGAGTGACAACCCTGGAAACTTATTATATAGATAGTCACCTAGTGGGATTTTCAGAAGTGCCTAGTTCCCTAACTCCCACTGAAATCTGAAAAATCCTACTAGATGCCTAATTACATCTTTAGGTGCCTTAATAACCTTGAAAAATCTGGCCTTTTGTGCATGGAGTTTTGTGATGCGCCCAAGATGGAAAATCCTTGTTTTTACCCAGAGATGAAGTAATTCTAAAGTTAAAACTGATGCTATGAAGCGTCAGTAACTATTAAAATGCTGCATGCGTCATGATCAGTATTGTGATAGTGAAACAGACTGTTGGAACTCCCGAGCCCTACACACCTCAGCTTCCTTGCAGAAAAAGCTATCCTTTCCCCCAAATATAGATATACATCCACCTTCCCTTCTGAATGCTTAAGCAAACATTTTTCTTTCAGTCTCACCAAAGAGCAAAATAGATATAATTAATCTTCAGACTTTTTTTTAGGAAGAAGTAAGAGTTTATAATCTTCCATTTGAGAAGAAATGTGTTAATATTTGTATGATTGACACATACATACCCAGGTGATTGGCACATTAGAAATGTCTCACAGAGAGAGAGAGAGGCAAAGTGTGTGAGAGACAGAATAGATGCATTTAATGAGAGCGTGAGCTGTTCAAAAGAGATTCAAATTCCTTTAGGTTCTCTAAAAAATTTCAGGCTTAGACCTGTTTTCAGGTTTTAGGCTTATGTTGTGGTGGTCTAAGATCTCCCAAGACAAATGTTATTTTCAAGGCTGACTCCCTACCTTGGTTTCCATGAATCAATCAAAGACAGAAATTTCAACTCCTGTCAGTGGGACAGCCTTGCACATGCAGCCATTTGCAGGACAGAGAACCAGATTTTCTGCTCCTGCCGAGCTATTCCTGGCTCAGAATGAGAGGGGAGAGGTTCATGCTACTCTTGCTTGCCACCAATGTTGTTAAAGTTGTTAAACTCCTTGTTAAACTCTTATGCCCATGGCAGCAAGAGATTGTCCAGACATAATGTACTCTTCTCCCTGGCTATACCCATCAGGTTGAAGGCTGGTAGGGTTGTAGTGTAGGAGCTGCACTTCTGCCCATATGCTACTTGGAGATTCCCCTACACAAGCTTTCTGTTTTTTTCCTGCACTGGAAGGTCCAAAGCAGTTGGGGCAGGGGCAAGAATTTGGCCTTGGGAGCCTAATTCTCCATTCTATTATACTGGTTTACAGCCAGTGTAACTCTAATGACATTCAAGGACTTACACTGCTATAAAATCAAGGGAGCTTGGGGTCAATAGAAATAAGTCTGGGTACAGCGGAACTGGAAACCTAATATTCTGAATATCAGTGGCAAGAAAACAAAGTAGGAGTGAAGAGTGGTGCACTGATGCTTCCCCAAAGACTCAGAGCTGCGGAGGAGAAGATCCAGTAAACCCAGATCCACAGGAAGCTGAAAGGGGCATACTGAGAGGCACTGTGGCTATTGCAGAAGAAAAGGGGAAGCAGGGGAATGTCATGAGCTGGCAGAGCTTTCTTTATTCTTTCAATAACCAAACAAAAATCACAGAGGTCTGATAACTGTGAAGTAGGGTCTTTGCTCTCATCACTAGTATTGTTTGGTGCTTGGGTTGCCCATTTTAGATATGAGATAGTGAGTTCAGTGGTTCCAGAGTAACAGCTGTGTTAGTCTGTATTCGCAAAAAGAAAAGGAGTACTTGTGGCACCTTAGAGACTAACCAATTCATTTGAGCATAAGCTTTCGTGAGCTACAGCTCACTTCATGGGGCTGTGCTGATTTGTAGCTGAAGATTTTGGACCAAGTCTGGAACATTCTGGTACATTTCTATCCTTCCCCCTCCAACAAGCCTGTGACTGGAAGGCTTGCTTTAAGGTTTGGGAGGTCTGGGGCTGGTACTTGGGTAAGGTGTGGGATATAAAAGGAAGAAAGCCCAGCAGTAGGCAGATGATTGTGGAAGGAGTGTGGACTGATTGCTCTTTCCTGAGAGCCAGAGCCTGTTGTCAACAGCTGGCTGAGAAGAGGCTGGGTGGAGCAGGGACTCTCTCCAGTGGAAGACTTGAGGGACAACAGATGTTAGGTCTCTTCTGGCAGAGGCCTGGGGAAGGCGTCTGTGTGAGCCTAGAGCTAGAAGCCATTGAGAAGACCAGGGTTTGCCTGGGACTATTGTGAATTCCAAGAGCTAAGGGGTGGGGGATCCAAGACGACTTTCTGGTGAGAGGGCTGTAGCAGACCCCTGCAATCAAAGAGAAGAAGGAATGTGGTGTTGCCTGATATAGGGGAGGAAGAAGCATTTACAGGTGTGAGTGTAAGGTCTGTGTACATGGGTACCCAGGAAGGGATGGTACTAAATATGACTTAGCCAGAGGGCTAAGTCAGTGAAGCAGCCCTGAAGACATTGGGTGGAGTAATGGAAAACCAAGGGGAAACTGAGGCAAAACTGCTGAAATGCCCCACTGTGTAGTGAAGAGGTGCTCTGGGACAGTGAATTTATAATGGATCCTAACGTAATGTCCACTGAGATCAATGTAAAGACTCTCATTGACTTTTATGAGCCTTGGATCTGGCCCATAATCAATAGAAGTGTGAATGTACATGTTAAATAATCTTTCTCTTCAATTTTCTCCTGTTTAAGGATTCACCTTCCTTTTTCACTTCTGCTGTCAATTACACAGGTGTAAATTGATTTAAGTGGAGTTACTCTGAATTTAATCCCATGTGACTGAGAAAATAATGTGTCTCATAGAATTCACTCTGGCCCACGTGCCAAATTCCCTTGTATTGAGTAGCACCCTGTTCCACGAGTGGTCCAGTTGATTTTAATGGAGGTACTTGTAGAGGATAATGAATGGTGTCCCTAAGTGAAGTGGCAGCAGATGCAATTCTGATAGGCTTTTCAGTGTTGGAGGGAAAAGTGAAAACTAACTGTAGGAAAAAGTAATGACATGGGGTTTAACAAATGGGTAATCGAGTTTTTAATTGATTTACCCTTTTAAACATTGCTGTACCTGAGTTAATCCTGTCTCAGATCCAGCTACACAGAGAGAAAGGGTTTGAGGTTGGGAAGGAAAGGTTGAGCGTTAAAAGAGGCTATATATGATAGTTAAAAGTAAATGACAACCATGAGGAAGAGACCATGGAAGAGAAGATTCACAAACATTGTGGGAAATTGCTTTATTGTTCCAACCTATACATCTTTGCTGTGAAGAATGCGTACTACCAAGCCCACATATGGGATAGTTCTCTGTGACAAGAGGAAACTTTAACAAGTTGATTGTAAACATTTCCAGTGTATGTCACATAGAGGAATTGTACATAAAGTCTGGAGTGAGGACAGCTACACACCTCCTGAGCTCATTTCAAGTAATCTTTCCCTCTTTTATGATCTCTGTGTTGTATTTACAGGCCTAATATGTTGCACCAGCTGATGTTAATATGACATTTTGAAAAGCTGCAGTCAGTGTCTTCACCCTGAACCAAAGACTTAATGGAAAAAATCAGTGACCTGTTGAATCTATAGGTCAAGCAAATTGTTACTTTGCTGAAAATCTGTGTAAGAATGTCAGGGTTGGTTTTTGTGTGTGACATTCTCTAGTACTGGATCCTTTGGTAGGCACACGGGTCTAATGAATATCAGTGGTGTGTGACCCATGAAATCATGTATGTGGAAAACTGTCAAGAACTGTGGTTAGTTCCGGTTAGTAGAAACACACTGTTTATGTCCTGTTGTTTCTCCAGTAAATCAACCAAGCCAGTCATTTTAGACTATATGGACTGGAGCCTCAGATGCTGTTTTACTCCAGCTAAGGATCTGACCCTTTCTTTCTGCTGTTTAAAAATGGTGTTGAAATGTACTTTGTTCATTGTACCTCCTGTGATAATCTAATTTCCTCATGCATAGTTTAATTGAGAAGCAGTATACCATATTGCACTTCTTTTACAGTGTCAAATGAGTGCTGGAGCTTATTGGTGTAATGTGAAGCAGTTAGACATTTTGTAATGTTCTTTCTAATAATTCTAGAAAGAATTTATCTGCCAAGTCACATCACCTCGCTTATCCCAGCTAGTGTAAGAAGGGGCAAGAGAATCAGTGTAGATTATTGAGGGTAGTGAGCGCTGGGGCAGGTTCAGTGCCCTGGCCTACATCAGGGGAATTCTTGGCAGCCCTTTTAGGGCAGCTCTCCATCTCCTTTATGCTGTCAGCATGGCACAAAAGGAAGAGACAGAACTAGGGGCCAGGATCTGGTCCATATTTTAAGGAATTATGGAGATCAAGCCCTAACGGAGGCCATGCATGGTGGAGAGAACAGGGCCTTCAGTGTATTTCCTTGAAACAAAAATTCACCCACCATACCTTGGATTCTCCTAAAGTTAAGTGATGTCTGGTGTAAGGAAGGGGTATAAATAATCTACAGGCAATAATTTATTTTTTTAAATTTTGGATTATGGGGTAAAGCATTTTTCATAGCAAAAATGAAGATGCCCCTACACCTCTCAACAGATTGATACTGACTTTACTCACGTTTTCTTTCAACAAAGCACAATATGTTGTTGTGTATGGTCACTGTTTTACAGTCAAGTTGCTGTTTTGCTGCGAGGCTGGGGAGTTTATGGCACAATTCTGACTAAAAATTGCAGTTCCATGTACAAGTCTGTGGGCAGAGTTAATTTACAATTTTCTTTTCTTTTTTCATTAAATATGTACCATTTTTTGCTTTCAGCTTGGTGCTGCTTATCTCTTGTCTGCAAAACCAGTAAAATTGCCTCTTCACAAGGGAAACCTGAAGTATTAGAAGCATGTTGCCTTTTGCTCAGCAAATCAAGATTTATTTTTTTTGGCCTTCTGTCTCCTGTAAAAGTTTGTAGAAAACATGGAACAAAACTTCTTCATGGATCACATTAAGTAATTAAAAAAATATAATTTTACAAGCCAAGCACTCGTTACCAAATTATCTTTTATGAGTGCAGAAGAATCTCTGGGTAATAGGCATTTGTACCAAAACAAAACAGTTATTTGTTCAGGCTATGGAAGTTATTAATTATTTACACCTACTACTACCTCAGTGCTACCTCTAGTTAAAATTCATGGCCTAGGCACTCATCAAATATTGATTTTTCCCAAAGTTGATGCTTTCCCTTTAACATTATTATAATGAGGGATAAAAATCAAATTGCCTTCGCTGAAACTCAATCATTCTTGTGTGCCATCTGCATTGATCTTTTTTCTAGGCTTTACCATAAATTATTCTATTCAATTAAGTAAACCCCACACATAATGACATTTTGCAAACTAAATAATTTATTGACTATTTTGAGCAAAAATGATCAAACGCTGATACAGAGTTATTTTCATAACATTAATGGCAATATATAACCCTCTGCAGTTGAACATTTGTCGAAGTCTTTGTCTGGAAAGGGGAATCACTTCATTTACAAAAGAAACAAATCTTGGCGTTGTTATATGCAGAGTCACTTGCTGCCTCATCATTAGCCAAACAAGGGGGTTTGCATGAGATGCTTTTTGATGACAAAATAATTGCAAAATAATTTTCTGCTGAAAACTGTGCTATTAGCAACAAGGAACATAATTAAATTGGTAACAATCTGAATGGTTCACAGCTCACTGATAAGCCAAGAGCTACTGTTTTGAGCAGATCTTGCATGGTGCTGCCTTCCATCCCGACTGAGAAGGCTGCAACAGAAGTCTGTTTGATACGGAGTCTTGTCACCTTCTGAGTGTTCCTCTGGAAATCTGCCCATTTCCTAAGTGAGTTTTGTTCCATGTCTGAAAAGAAGTTTTCCATCACTGAGCCCCTGTAGTTGGAGTTTTTCAAAAGAAAGAACTGCTTGCAGCTCCTGTTGAATTCAGCTCCCTGATGTAGGGAGCTGGATCAGTCCTTGCATCGGTAATTGTTTTGTTAAAAGAAGTTGTATTCCTGGTATGCAACATTGTCAAGATTCCTTCCCCACTCTGAACTCTAGGGTACGGATGTGGGGACCTGCGTGAAAACCTCCTAAGCTTACTTTTACCAGCTTAGGTTAAAACTTCCCCAAAGTACAAACTATTTTACCCTTTGCCCTTGGACTTCCACTGCCACCACCAAACGTTTATCTGGGTTTATTTTTATTAGGAAAGCGTTGTTTGGAAACGTCTTTCCCCCCAAAA
The DNA here is from genome assembly GCF_965140295.1 of Lepidochelys olivacea. NCBI lineage: Eukaryota > Metazoa > Chordata > Testudines > Cheloniidae > Lepidochelys > Lepidochelys olivacea. The sequence continues at coordinate 110,394,788 of NC_140416.1, forward strand.
TCCTCCCAAGCCTTGTACCCCACTTCCTGGGGAAGGTTTGGTAAAAATCCTCACCAATTTGCATAGGTGACCACAGACCCAAATCCTTGGATCTTAGAACAATGAAAAAGCATTCAGTTTCTGAAAAGAAGGATTTGAATAGAAGAAGTAAAAAGAAAAAAAGAATCACCTCTGTAAAATCAGGATGGTAAATACCTTACAGGGTAGTTAGATTTAAAACATAGAGAATCCCTCTAGGCAAAACTTTAAGTTACAAAAAGACACAAAGACAGGAATATCCATTCCTTTCAGCACAACTTAATTTCTCAGCCATTTAAAGAAATCATAATTTAACGCATATCTAGCTAGATTACTTACTAAATTCTAAGACTCCATTCCTGCTCTGTCCCCGGCAAAAGCATCACACGGACAGAACCTTTGTTTTTCCCTCCCTGCAGCTTTTGAAAGTATCTTGTCTCCTCATTGGTCATTTTGATCAGGTGCCAGCAAGGTTATCCTAGCTTCTTAACCCTTTACAGGTGAGAGGATTTTTCCTCTGGCCAGGAGGGATTTTAAAGTGGTTTACCTTTCCCTTTATATTTATGACAAACATCAAGAAGCTTAGAGTTGTATCCTTGGTACAATAGATGTGTGATTGGTATGGGCAGTAGCTGTGTCAAAAAGCTTAGAGATTGACCAGATGGGAGAGAAGAGGAGTGTGATATACAAAGGTTTTTATCACCTCACACTTTACCTCACATCCCCTCAGTCCTGTGAAGTGCAAACACATGCCATTTTCTCTGGCAATCAAAGGGAATGGAGGATGGTACTTAGTTATATATGAAAAGTTTCTGTCTATTGTTAAGTAGGTGAGACTGTGGTGGGGGAGGAGGGGTGAGAGCAGCCCCCAAGAGACAAATACAATCAAACTGTTTTTATAAAGTAACAAACAGTGCAGCTAGATGTTGAGGGTGGGGAAGTACAGGTCATGGGGATGCTGCTAGGATGAAAGCTCACTAAGAAGTGTGGGATTGTTTGTAAACATGTATCATGTGCACCTGGGCCAGGGAAGAGCTTAGAATCGGTGTTGCCAACTCATGACTTTAGCATGAGTCTTGCGATATGGAGTGTTTTTCTTAAAGCCACAGCTCATGGAGTCAAATAACAATCGAAAATGTCAGCTTTCATTTTTTTTAAAGTAAGTTTTTAGTCCTGATCCTTGTGGAGAAAAGTTTGAAAATATTAGCTGAGTGCATCTGAAAGGCTCAACAGCCAGAAGGCCAAATAATTTAAAAAATCCTCAGATTTACTATTTTTAAAGATCAGTTGACTTTTAAACCAATCTCAGAATTTTTGGGAACTGACTCATGTTTTTTGAATGTGTGTGGTTGGCAGTATTGGTATCTGGTAGGAGAAGTCATACTCTCATGTCATGGGAAGCTGGGGAGAAAGACCCAGAAGTGTGGCCTTTGAAGTCTGCTGGAGGCAGCTAAGAGGCAGAGCAGATAAGCAAAAGGGGACCATCCTTCAGGGCTGCTGGAATAATTTGTATAGTAGGGGTGCTGAGAGCCATTGAACCAAACTGTAAACCCTGTATATGATGGAAACTACTTCAAGCCAGGGGGTGTGGCAGCATCCCCAGGACCAGCACCTAGATTCCAGCACCTATGCCATCCTTTCTTCCTTCAGAAAGTTCCCATATGGTCCATTTAAATGATGGACCATATGGGACTCTTCATAGTAGATTCATAGTAGATTACTATGAAGAGTCCATTTGTATCAGGAAACAGATCTTGTTCATTTCTTTCATTGCTTGTTTAGATTCTTATAAAACTAAAGGATCATGAGGTCACAGCTTTAAAATTCCCATAGCTCCTCACAGGGGCATGATTGCTTCAACATAGTCCCTTGCAAAGCTCAACTAAATGGTCTGTACATAGGAGATTTGTAGATAATAATGAATAAAAACTAAAAGTTTTTCTGCAAACCCACTACTTAGTAGGGTTACTTTGTGGCTCACATGCACACCACCTCTCTTCCTTGTTTGGTATCTGGAATTATTGTCGAGAAAATGTAAAGTGTCTTTGTGATTAAGTCCAGGTTTTTGCCTGTCACCTTTTGGTTTCTGTTTAAGAATAAGAAGCATTTCAATGTGCTATGTTGAATATCAGCTAACCCATGCTGTCCTATTCCCACCCTCCCATTTGTGAGCACTTACTGATGCAACTAGCCCCACTGAAAGCACTACTGCTTACCAGAGTGAGGAAGGATTGAACATTTGGGCCGCTGGTTTCCCTCATACAACCCGTACACTTGCCCTGGCCTGTCTTGCATACTCCAAAAGAAAAAAAAATATTGGAAAGAACTCCTGAAGCAGTGATTTCACTTGGATCATTACCATACTGTGTGTATCAGTCAGCAGCTCTGTTGGCTTAATTAATGTTAATGGAGACTTTTAAAGACAGCAATAAATAATGCCAAAGAAAAGACCTGAATCAAAAGTATTGCCTCAGCGACCATTACTTACAGTGTCCCATGCTATTTGCGTGCCCAGCAATAATTATTGGACACCTTTCACCAAAAAGAACCGGAAACATAAAGCACAAAGCTTTTCTTGTACCTGTTTTGTATAGAGTGAGGGCTCTGTCTGGGAATATATGCTTTAGTAATTTTGCCGGTATCTGGACCCTAATTCAGCAAAGCACTTAAGCTTATGCCTGCCTTTCAGTATACCCACTGAAGTCACTCACATGCTGAAAGTTAGGCTCACGCTTAAGTCACTGAATCGGGGCCCTGATCTAGAAGCATTTCCTGGGAGAAAAATATGATAAAATTAATGGGACAGCAAAGAGAAGAGAGAAAATGAATAAGTGTAAGAGGCTGGCTTTAAGGGGTCTGTTCACCAGAATTCACCAACAGGGGGAGCTCTTTCGAGGAGGTTTTTGCTTTACTCTTTACTAGAGCTATGTGGAAATGGAATGTCCCTCCCACAGAAAATTTTGCATTTCTGGAAGAAGAAGAAGAAGAAAAAGAAGAAGAAGAAGGGTTGTTCTGACCTGGAATGAAAAGTCAGGTATGCAACATTTTCCTTAGGAGTGACATTTTTTAAAAATTTCATTTTGGAAGAATTGAAACAAATTTTTTCAAAACTGTCCAGTCTTACCGCCCTGGGCTTCCTAGCTCTGCAGCAACTACTGAGAAACGTGAGAGCAGGGTCCTGGCTCCATTGTAGACCCGCCTGCTTCCTGTCAAAGGTTTAATCAAAATAGATACCTTCCCCGTGGAATGTTTTGATTTTAATGCAGCAGCATTTTGCGATGGAAAAACTTTTCACATGAACATTTTTTGGCCAGCTCTGCCCTTTACAGCATGGAGTGTCCTTTTGGTAATTTTGGAGGTTGGGGCATGAAAAATTGTTTTGTAATTGATAATTAATCTGTATGTTGGCCTCAGCTGCCATTGAAGTAATTAAGCATTGGGCAGTGGCTGAAATGTAGTGAGATAACAATAAAATCCTTGCCCTAAGGACCTTTACAGGCTAAAGGCATGAGGGGTGCATAGCAATGCAGTGCAGAATAGAGGAGGGTGTAGTCTTTATAGGTGGAATGCTGGGGTGTCTGGGCATGTGATTTGAAGCAGAGACGACACTGCTCCAATCGTACAAGGCAGAGTAAAAGAAGGAACTTAAGCTACTTCTACACTGCAGCTGGGAGTTTAACATGCAGCTTGTATGGACGTACCCACGATGTTAGTTTTACTCTAGCTAGCTTGCTAAAACTGTCAGGTAGGAGCAGGCCATGTTAACCAACAGATGCAGTCATTTCACATTGTTTTGTACCTTACAATGTCCGAGCCTGGCACTTTAGGTAAAGCCGTGTGGTTCATAGCTGCTGTGACGGGTGAATGAAAAATGGCCAAGCCTATTTGCGCTCTACTAGGTCTTTGCTTCTTAAAAATTCCTTTGACTTTTGTGGAGTTTGGACCAGGCCCTTAGGTTTACTTTCTCTTCTGCAAATTTCTTTTTCTTTCCTACTCCCTTCATTTTCCAGCTTTAAATTTCTGACTATGTATGGCTACATGTGTAATACAAGGTTTGCTTAATTTTACTTGGCTTTATTGGCACCTAAGGGATTTGGGGCTTTCTATTTTTCACTGCATTTGGAATTCTTACTGCTGAATTAATAGATATTTTGAATAAATCATTGGGAGGTGTGCCAGAATTTGTTCTAAGAAAAAGAATCATCATGTCAGTATATCTGAATAGAATTCAGATATATCATCCACATGCCTTGAATGACTATTACATAGATAACTAAATGAGGATTTTTTTTCTTTGTTAACCAGAGAGGGACCACACATCTGACTCACATACATCGGAATTGTGGAAAAGGAAAGGGACCTGAGAACATTTTCTTTCTATCAGATACTTTATCAGTAAAGGCCTTAAAATTTGGACCACTGATGCTTTGAAATGATGCTTTGCTGATAAATATTTAGGGGGAGGTTGCTTTTCTGTGCCTGGAAAACCATCAGAAAATAAATTTGATTTCACTGTTTGTCACCTTTTGGTTAATTGGAGTTCATCGTTGTTAAAATTGAACTAGATAAATTCAAACTGGGGAATATTTTGAAATATTAATTATAGAAACATTGGATTGGCTTGAATTGCTTATTAATCATGAATAGGAAATTACTGGAAGCAAATGAACAAAAATATTAAATGTATCACCATAAAGCCACTGAAGTGCTGCAAATAGGTAGTGCAAAATTTCTATGGAGATTGATTAAAACCTCCAGTATCTACCCAAATCCCTTTCGTAGTGAGCATCTGTCAACGTGAGGATGTGGGATAGGTTTTTCACATATTAGATGGGCAGGGATAGGTGCAGCTCCGCCTATGCTATGTAGCAGAAGTGTTTGCAAAGACCATGATCTGCACGGAGTAGGGTTAGACAATGCGATGGTAAAAATATCTGTGACTCGTCTGCCCCACTATTGCGATTGCTGCTGGAGCTGCACCAGTTCAACACTAATACTAGGAGAATTTCTAAACATTCTCATAGGAGTCACAGCTGTGATGTGATGAAAACCTGGATTGTGCTAATCCAGGCCATTTGGATTTTTCAGTGTTTGACACTCAGAAATGTGGGGATGTTGGCTTGTCGTCACCTTACTGTCACATATTGTGACAGAACTCCTACTAGCGATATGTTCTGGTTGATTGTTTAATGTTTAGAACCAGCTTACCTTGGTCTGATGGTGTGAGACTTCCATTTTGACTATATGGAGTCAGACTGAGGGAGAAAAGATAAGCAATGAACAGGGAGTTTCTTTGTAAATGTACAATTACTGGATTCGAGCAGCTCAGGAATTTTTTCTTAAATGTTTTTTGGTCGTAAAATACTGATTAGTTGAAACTGAAACTTACTGGAAACACGTCTGTTTTGGCAAAACTTTCATTAAGAAGGTTTCTTAGGTCCAAGATGGAATTTCTGGAACGAGAGAGCGTGACACTCCAGAATAGCCCATAGCCCAATGGTTAGGCCCATCTTACCTGGGATATGAGAGACCAAGGTTGAAATCCCTGCTCTGAATCAGGTAAAGCAGGGTTTTAAACCTGGGTCTCCCACCTCCTGGATGAGGGCCCAAGCCACTGAGCTATTGGCCATTCTGGGATGGTGCATGCGCGCTCACTCTCTCTCCTGTTTTTTCACGAAAATTTTTTGAGAAGTCTAGTTTTCATTCTGATGAGGAATTAAAACAATCATTGAAACGTTGACATTTTTCACAGAACAGATTTTTTTTGTTTCCAATCCACCCCTATACTAGATACACAGTTAATTATTTTAGAGGGAATGGCAGCATAATTTCCATTTGAACACACTTGTGTCAATCACTCATAATAGTTCTGGATAATAATAAAAGATCAGGCTATGGGCTAATCTGATGCCAATTGTAACCCTTGACTAGTAATGTCGGGGTGTATAGTGATCTCTCATATAATTTATGATCTTGGTATCCAGAAGTGAAGAGTGTGATGAAATCTTAGCCATGAGTAGAGTAGCTCCATGTTGCACAGTAAGCATTGGTAGCCATTTATGAAATGGTTTATTTATTATTTCTACCATAGGTTGTGTATATTTCCAGTTTTGGGTTCCATTTAAATGTACTGTTTCCTCTTCTAAGAGTTGCACAAGCTGTTTCTGGTAAACTCCCTGTCAGAAGTTTCAAACAAAAGTCCTTAATAAACATCTCAGCTGTAATTTAAATGTCCCCAAACAGCCAGCTGAAGAGAAGATGGAATAATACAAGTGTAAGATATATACCAGGGGGAGTAAGTGAGATTGATCTGGAACAAGGTGTTTGATGCTGGGCTCATTATTTTCTGGTGTTAGTGACAATTCCACAAGCAATATATATGCATTCCCAGTAAATGCCTTAATGGTAGAGGCAGAGAGAGTTTTACTAATGCTACCTTCTTTTTCCATGGATAAGTCTTCTACTGATCCCCTCAATCTTTTTGCTTACAATAGGAATGTGCAAGGATCCAGATACAGAGCTTGCTTCTACCCACTGGGGAACAGTATAGAAATGATCTGCAGCATCTGGTGAAAATGAGAAAAATTAAAATTCCCATACGCAGGCAGAGGGACTGTTCATTAAAAAGGGCCTCTTTCTTTAATTGTTACCACTGAATTAAATTTTTGCAGAGGAGAAGAGCAGCATGCTCTGTGTATATAACTCTTCCAGTTTACAGATGCTTATGGGCTCAGAAACCTGGTCCATTTTGACCTAGTGGATTGCCCTAGAACATTGCTGAGGAAAAATGGAGAGTTCTGGTTATTAAAACATATACGGGCTGATTCTTATCTCACTAATACTAATTTTATACTAATGTTACTCCATCAATGCAGTTATTCCTGAGTATCACTGTTGTGACCTCAGAATCAGAATATATATATAAAATTAAAATATATGTGCCCTACCTTTAATTATGTTGAGCATTGCTTTACCCTGGGAGAAGCACCATGGAAAACAATAGATCTAATCCTGGAGTAAAATACTACTCTATGTACATAAGGGTGGAACAGCCTGGCCCCAAATGAATGCTTAAGAGAATGAATTGTATGCATGTCAGCCATCTCCAAAGGACTAGCATGTTGGAGTCTTCAGCTAACATGGCACACCAAGTTGTGTTCAGGATGTCACACACATTGCTGAACCCAAACCTTTTGGACAGCAAATAGTTGTCTGGAAAAGAGAGTGGTTCTGCTAAATCTCATCAGTAGTGAAAGCCATGAGTGAGTTACCTGGATCATCCCAAATTGGTGTCAATAACATCTTTATTCAATACCACACCATTATGTTCAATAGATTATACAGAAACCTATTTTAGAGTTTTAGAAGCTTTTATTTGGACCTTTCTTCACATTTGGGAGTCTGTAAAACCAGATGTCTTCATTGTGAGTCCAACCGTACCATCTATGGAGGGGCTATTTTTCACCATGACTACCCAAGCCGCACTGATCACAGTTTTGATGCACCTAAGGATTGAGCCCCATGGTTTCAGGGAAGAATATGGGTCTTTTTTCTGCCTGGTTTATTATGTCTATGTTATGGTGTGTTCGTATTAGAGATGAATGAACGATTCTCAAACAAATAGTTTATCCAATGAATTTAGGGCTTGATCCAAACCCCATTGAAATTAGTGAAATGACTCCTATTTACTTCACTGGGTCCTTAGCATCTTTTTCGGCTCGCTGAATATATGTAAGCAGATTGTGGTTTCCTCAAGTTTATGTTGACAGAATTTGATGGTTTTTCTAACATTTTTTAACTCCATGTATTGACTGAAGTATTCAGTACTTGATAGTCTAAAGTCAAACTGTGTTGCTTAGATGTGATTGGTTAGGTAAGTCACATACTATTGTTTCTCTGGGTACATATGCACTAACAGTGCAAAAACGTGTAAGTGCAAATTTAAAATTCAGTTTCCCTGAATTCATGCACATGATACTTTGAAACTTTCCCTCTCTGAATATTCATGCCAATAAGGCCCCTGTTCTGAAACTTGTACCACTTGGATGGACCCATGGCCCATGTACCACTTGGATGGGCCTGTGTGTGGAACTCCTATGGCTTCACCAGGGCACAAGGATCTACTCACGAGTTGCAGAATTGCTCAGATGTTTGTGAAAAGCAAACACATAGAGGGGTGCAAACATTTTAAAACTCCAGCAAATGCTTGATGACCTTTTTTTTGCTGTGGGTAGTGAAAGGGAACATTTTTGATACTTCCTCCAGAGATAGCTAATTATACAGAACATTTTTTAAAAAACGAACCAAACTGGTGCATTCCAAGGAAACAAACCCTGGCATTTAATTGCAGAGCTTTGCCTGCTCAGATGCAAACAAATTATAAATAAATGCTGTGTCTTAAAATGAATGAAAGAAAGACTTTCACAACGAGCAGAGAGACAGTATGTGATCGATTTACTTGGAGCAGTTGTCTTTATTGTTAGCAAAACCAACTCGGCAATAGCGTGGCTCCGGTTCTCTTTTCCTTGGTGCGAGTCTAAAAGGAACACTCTGTGAAGGGATAGATACCCATTAAGGGAGCAGAGGAAATCCTGCTGCTAGAACTAAATGGATGGTTAGTCGAAAGCAAACCTGTTGAGGCTGGGTTGGTGGAGGGAAACCCTGATGACCGTGTTGCTACTTGAACTGATGGTCCCGATCCTTTCTGTCTTTTTACATTGTATTTGAGAGGAGAGAGCAAGAGGGAAGGGAGGGATGGAACCCCCCTGCCCCAAGATGATGGTGCTCTTGAAATCACACATCTCATTTTACAAAGGTACAAGGTGCATTTAGAAAAATGTATGCTCATGATTGACTGAAGTTATTTAATGCGGAGGAGAGTCTCAAATGTACCTACAGCGTAACAGCTTGTGACCAGGAGCCATCTGAGATCACTCAATTAGGGTGAACTGCAAAGAATGGGGCAGTCAATCCCCAAAGCTAGTGAATATTCCAATACTTAGATTTACCAAGCCAGCACAAAACAGCTTCTAATATACCTCACTGGTTACTTTTGACTCAGAAGTCAAAAACACAGTTCCCTTTAAGTAACCCAGCCTCAGGCCTCCACCCAGACACCCAAGTCAAAATGATGAGAATTACTGAAAATCTTATTCATCATATAAAAAAGGTTCTACTAATCCCAAAGGATCCCTAAGGATCCTTCCAGGTTAATGAATATCCAAATACACACAGTCAATTCTTATTAACTAAACTAAAATTTATTTAAAAAGAAAGAGAGAGAGAGAATTGGTTAATAGAACAGTATATATACAGACATGAGTCAAACTTGAGATTCAGATTCATAGCAGAGATGGTGAGCTGTGTAGTGGCAAAGAGTTCTTTCAGAAATAGTTCATAGGTTACAGTCCAATGTTTATATTCAGGGCGGTCCAGTCAGGACTGGGATCTCAGTCCTTGTGGCTTAGGCTTCCCCTATATGAAACCTCAAGCAGATCTGAGATAAACAGGATCAGGACCCAAGCCATTTTTATACAGTTTCAGGCTTTCTTTGACAGCTCGGAGTCCCTTGGTAAACAATAGACACTCATTTCCTAAGCATTGCCGGTAATTATGCACACAGATCAACATAAGGCAATTGCCTGTTTTTCCACCATTCACAGATGATTGGCTATACATTTCAAAGAGAGATGAATACAGCAATATCCTATGTTTACAGTTCATTTAAATGTTAAGATGTTCTTCTGATCTCTGAATTAACAGAGTACAGCATAGACAGGGACTGTTTGATTACATAGTTGACCACTACCAATATATATGTAAATACACAAAAACACAAACATTATCTCTGGATATGTTTGAATTGAAGTAATTTATCCTGCAGGATGCTTAACCATTTCTGGTCATGTGTCACACAGCTACATCTGATTCTTCTCAGGGAATGATGGATTTAGGAGCAAAAATGAAAATCAACAAGGCTGGTGCTCCTAAATCCCATATGCACTTTATAAATCTCCCCCCCCCCGCTCCTGCCCCCTCCCCCCCCCCAAATGACCACTGCACATTATTCTTTTTGGAGACCATTTATTGAGATCCACTGTAATTAGCACATGATAGGCTGGATCTGACCTCAGTGGAGCTAAGCCCATTTACACCAGCTAGGGGTCTGGCCCCATATGTTAAAAAATGCAATTAACTGATTTGTGTGGAAGATGAGAGAAGAGCCACAACGGTGTGTGAGGGAGACATTTCTTGAAGTGAAGGTACAACTGGCTCCTCATCTATACATCTCAGATGTAAATGCTTTTCTCATACATGATTCAAGGTACTGGCTGCTATATTTTTAGAAAGTGTGTTTATTATTAATAGGTGGGCAGACAATGCACTATGAGAAAATGTCTTTAAATCAGGGAGCATTAAGAAATGGATGTGAGGGAGGCACACAGGGAAGAGGGTTAAACAAATAGATGATGAAAGAAGAATTTCCTTTCTGGTAGGAAAAGCAACAGTCCCATCCCATCAAGCAACTAATACTTAGGCAAATGAAGACACTGGCATTTGCTTTTCCAACCACTGTTTTAAATGTCACTATTCATTACTTTTTTTCTAAGCCAGAATTGCTGATGCGCCAGAGTGTCTCACTATGACAGCGGATGATATTTCTCTTTGCCAAAGTGAATTTAGAAGAAAACCAATCCTGAGGGCACTGCAGATTGACTGTAGAGAAAAGCACTTTCTGAGCCATGTAACTGCAGTCGGCGGCAGCTCGTGGCATTCTGTGTGCAGGTTTTCAGGGCAGACAGGCAGAGCTGATGAGAGCTCCTGGGTTGCTGGATAGGAACACACAGTGACAGCTAAATCTGGTTATTCTCAGGGAAGAAAAGAAGAAGATTTAGATAAGTGAAAAAGAAGAAAGCTGGCTATTACAATTTAAACCAAATACCCTGCAGCCACAGCATGAAAGCACTGACCAACGTATTAATGCAAAATAATCAGGCAAGAGACTCCACCTAAAGACAACCCAAACTATTTGCAACAGTAAACCCAGACTTCAGATGGAAAACCCAGACCTCATCATTGAACAAAGGCAACTTTCCTCCTCTTCCCTCCATAGATGGTTAGGGATCAATCAGTTTAATTCAAGAGGAGCTGTGGTTCCCCCCCTCTTTCACCCACCTCCAAATTCAAGACCCATGGGACTGGCCTGATAAAACAGGATTCCGTGTGAACTGAATTCCTGTGTGGAACAAAAATAAATGTAGCATGTCTGCAAAGGGTGTAAAACTGGCATGTGTTTAACGAGTTAATATATTTTCTTATTATTGTCAAAGTGGCCCCGAGCTGGCTGAATCCTGAAAACAAAAAACAAAAACAAACCAGACTGTAAATATTGTTACACTTCCTGACATCCTTTCTGGGCCTAACTTATTTTATTTACGGGAGGCAAGGTGAACTGGGTAGGAAAATATCCCTGAAAACAAGGTGAAAAAAGCTCCTGAAAAAAAAAGCGTGAAGTAATTAAAATTAGGGAATGAAACAGGCTCAAAGCCTCAAAGGACCTGTTGCTAAGGGAAAAGAAACAAGGGGTGGATGCAGCATCGCTTTCTCTCACTGAGGAGTCTGCTGGGGGACTCTACTATTACTTCCTCAGCACCAATAATTGCCCTGGTAGGGAGTAATAACCCAGAGGCAGCAAAGGGGAGAGGAGCAATGTCTGGAATCCTACTGCCCAAGGGCATTTATTGGCATTGCTGAATTAAAACTAAAAGGGAGTTTCAATCACAGTGACTGAGGAAATGAAAGGAAAACAAGTCACAGACCCCTCCCCCCACAGGTGTCAGGCTTTCCGCAAGACTCCACTGAACAGGTGTCAGCTACAGAGTGGTGTTGGCCCATCACCCTGCTGCAGTATTGCGAGCCATTGAGGGCTTTGTACTGCTCACAGGGTCGCTCAAGCATACTGAGGAATTCCACTTGGTCAGATGCTGCATCTCATGCTTGCGCTGGTACAGGGGCAGGCTGCTCTGAATCTATAGCTTTAGCAGAGAGTGATGAGCACTGTAGGAAGTATTAATGTGCCCACAGGTTTAGTGTGTGTGTTTTCTATAGTCCCCTTCATTTTTATTTATTATTTTATTATTAGTTAGCATACATAGTGTGATAGCACCTAGAGGTCCCAACAGAGATCAGAGCCACATTGTGCTTGGCACCCTACCATCAGTGATCCCTCGAGGTTGAGGATGATCTCTTTCACAGGTTTTATTTTTCATGGGTCCTTTGGTTACTGAGGAGTCCGATCCTTGAGCCACAGGCTCATTGACAGACATTGCAGGTGATGTTGGAAGACAGGGTTGGGCCATGATTGCTGCATGACAATTGTCTTTTCTTTCTTTTGTGGCATTTTTCTGCGACCAGGGCAAGGCAGTTTTCTTCAAGAGTGGACGTTCCCTCTCTGACAAGTCTTTGCCAGTTATTCCTATCCTAGGCTGCTGTCTCCCAGCGTGTGGCGTCAAAGCCACATCTCTTGATGTTTATCTTGAGGGTGTCTTTAAAGTGTTTCTTTTGGCCTCCCCGTTTCATTTTTCCTTTGGTGAGTTGGGTGTACAGCAATTGTTTTGGTAAGCGAATGTCAGGCATGCGAGCCCAATGCCTGCTCCACCTCAGCTGGTGCTGGATAATCAGGGCCTCAACACTGAAGATGTTGGCCTCTGTGAGGACACTGACATTAGTGTGATGATCCTCCCACTTTATGTTGAGGATCTTCCGACGAAAGTGCTGGTGCTGGCGTTCCAGGTTTTTCAGGTGTTTTCTGTAGGTCACCCAAGTCTCACAGCCATAGAGGAGAGATGGGATTACCACCGCCTTATAAACTAAAAGTCTAGTGTGTGTTCTGATTTTGTGATTGTTAACTCCTGGCGAGGCAGTCTGCCAAAGGCAAGGCTGGCGCAGCAGATTCTGTGCTGAATCTCAACGTTTATGTCTGCACTCTGTGAGAGATGGCTGCCAAGATAGGAAAAGTATTCTACATTTTCCAATTCTTCTTTGTCGATATAGACCTTCCTTGCTGGGTCTGATGATTGATCGGAGACTGGCTGGTGGAGAACTTTTGTTTTGCTGATGTACAGAGTTAGCACTAAGCTTTTGTAAGCTTCAGAGAAGCAATTAAGGGTTGTTTGTAGATCCTCCTTTGAGTGTGCAACTACAGCACAGTCATCCGCGTATTAGAGTTCGGTTATTGTTGCCGATATTACTTTAGTGCTGGCATGGAGACGGGAAAGGTTGAAGAGGTGGCGGTCAGTCTGATATTGGGTGCCAATGCCCTGTGGTAGAAGGTCGTCGGTTAATGTTTTCATAGCTGATAAGAAAATGGAAAAGAGGGAGAGTCCAGTACACAACCTTGTTTTACACCAGTTTGGATGACAAAGGGCTCAGGGTTAGAGGCACTGCAGAGGATGGAGGCAGTCACATAGTCGCGGAGGAGTCTTACAATGGTGATATATTTTATCAAGGTCAGTGTAGAAGGATTCTTTCTGTTCATCTTCAGCATCAAGGGTTGGTGCATATGCACTGATGATAGTGGCAAATGACTTATTGACCAATTGGATGCAGAGGGTCATAAGGCACTTGTTGATGCCGATGGGGAGCTCACTCAGGTGGTTGACTAGAAGGTTCTTGATCGCAAAACCAACACCATGTAGGCACTGTACGGACACAGACTAAATAAGAGCCCCTGTTCCAAAGACAGACTACTGTTTTAAGGCTCTCTAGGTCCTTTATAATCTATAGCATATTACGAAGCCATGGATAATCCAGTAGTGTATGAAATATGGCATTGTCAGTGTACAAGCCCCTGCTTTGGGTATTGATGGATGCACACTCAAGGTAAAGACACTTATTTAATCACTAGGAGAAATCCCATTCAACAGTGCAGAAGGTGCTTGGCTGGGCAGTGGAATACAGAGACAATGCGGCTTAAAGATGGGACCCTGGCAGTCTTGGCCAGGGCCGTGCAGTAGACAGGAGAATTATGAGGGTTTGGGGATTATGCTTTTTAGACCTTAGTGATGGACAGTCATGTGGGACAATGGGCCATGTTTTGCCTCACAGTTGTTCCAAGGAGGGAATGAGCACAAGGATCCTCTTACTCTTTGCACCCCCAAAGGATGGGCCAGCCACAATTGGACTGCTTGTGCTCAGGGAATACAAAGATCCGGCCATTCTAGCACCCTACCTGTGCTATCCTCTCCATGACGTGTGGGTAAAGCCACTGGCCCACAGAAATGGACGGGCTCGGACTGGAACACCCGCTGCCCTCTCTCTCAGGATGGTGCAGTGGTTGTCGACACCAGATAACATGAAGGCATGCCAATGGCACATTTTCTCAGCCACTGCAATGAGGTAACAAGAGCTGATCCACCCACTAGTTCTGACATGTATCTTTGACAACACAATCACCGTTTGGGTAGGAATTTCAAAGCTGCAGTGTCGCTTGCCAGGAAACACTGGGTGGCAGATGTAGAACCTGGATATATCTTGCTGAATACTGGGAAAGAAAGATCCTCCTCTAAAGAGAGGCATCCCCACTACTCCCAGACAGGCATTGTGGTCCAGGTAATAGGGAACAGGACTGGGTCTCAGGAGACCTGCAGTTTATATTTTGGCTCTTCCACTGACATATTGAATGACCTTTGCCAAGTCACTTCACATCTTTTTCCAGAGCCACCCTTGTTTAGATTGTAAGATCTTTGGGGCAAGGATTGCCTCTTCCTATGTATATATAGAGTGACTAGTATGATGGGATCCTGGCCTCAGCTGGGGCTCCTAGGTGCTATTGTAATACAAATGATAATCGTTCACAAATGAGTGGTCAGATATACAGTACCATTCTTTTACTCATAATGTTAGCAAAACTGTGAACACTGCTGCTTGAAGAATAAAGGCACTTGGCTCACATTGCTGATATTTTAATTGGGATTGAAAATTGTTAAAGAAAAATTATTTTTTTCCTGAAAAAACGTGATGAAGTGAAAATCCTTATTCTCACAGTTCGGTCTCAAAAGGTCAGAGGCCACATATTCAAATATGAGCCTCTAAAATTTCACATTTGGTTGTTACTGTGCACCATTTGCATTGGTAAAACCTACATTTGCACACACACCATTTGGTAGTTGGATGCACAAGCGCTTGATTTGCATCACCAAATGTGAGTAACGTGGCTCTCACCATCTGAAAATGAGGGGCAGACAGTCTGACCTGTGATAGAGGTTACGTAAATGACAGGCAACTACAGAAAGGATCTTAATTCTAAAACAAAATGATACCATTGTTATTTGAGAAGCAGTCAATGCCCTTCAGCCTTAGAGAGATTATAGCTCACCTTAGGAGCTATCAATTAAGTAGCTCTCATTGGTATGAAGGAGCAAAGCTATACAAAGTCTTAAGGATAAAAATAAGTCAATTTACTTCTTTACTACAAGCCAGGGAAGGATTCTAAATTTAGCAGATTCAAGCTGTAGTGAGTTTTCTGGTGCTAGAGATTACAGAAACTGCAATTACTAGAGGGAAGTAGTTGGGAGACTTATAAATAATGAATTGCTGTAATCCCATGAGGTCGTCATAAAAGATATGCACAAGAGTCTTGGAAGGATATAATGGGTCACAAACTTGATAGATGCCTGAGATGGTAGCAAAATAGGCAAACTGATTAATGTGAGCCTCGGAAGAAAACCTAGAGTCAAAGATGTCTTCAAAATTACAAACTTTGGGAAAAGAGAGAAATACCCAAACCAATAAAATAGGGCGGGGTCTGGGGCAGAACAATGATTTATGTAGGAAAGGACCAAACCAGCATCTGCTCAATCTTGTCAATTTAAAGAGTTGCTGTGTCCTGTTGTGGAAATGTAATTGCAGAGACTGAGAAGAGTTGTCACTATACACCAGACAGTGGAGCTCATGGTTATCGATAATAGCTGCCCAGAAAAAATAGATGTGTGCTGAAAGAATTGGACTCAAGATAGATAACTGGAAGCAGCAATGGCAACAGAAGGATCCCAAACAACCCCTGGATGTACTGAATAAAATGAGAGACAGGTTATTTTAAGTATTCCAGTGGTGCGATGACTGCTCATCAATCATATAAAAGATCATTTGAAGATTGAGCGTTAGCTATAGGAAAACGTGTTGACATACTCCTACAGAGACATACATGAAAATGCAGTCTGAATGCTACCTAATCAGAAGCCAGACTGAAACGTATCTGGTAAGGAAATAGATTTGAGAGATTTCTTATATGTCTGGCAATCACCTTCCCAATGATCTTTGATGAAACAAGGAGCAATTAGCAACCTTTTCCTTAAAAAGCTATTGGGGAAGAAAAGAAGTATCACCACCGTCAGCTAACAAATATGGCAGAAAGCTGCTTCCAGAAAGGGAAGAGCTAACAGTGTTGTTGGTAATGCATGGTATCCAAATACTTCTTGAGCATCTGAGTGGGTTAGAGAGCTAAGTCCTGGTCCAGCCAACATGCTTAATTTTAAGCACATGATTAGTCCTATTGAAGCTAATGGGGCTACTTCTGTGCTTAAGTGCTTTGTTGGATCAGGGCCCTAGTAGACAGGAGGCTGAAAGCAAGATAATTGTTTAAAGCCTTCACATGATTGCTGAGAAAATTCTCAGGGGGATCATAGACAGACTGATACAGCCTTTGATTGTAATGTTATGAGCTGAGTTAAAATCTCATTGAAACTGATGGGTGTGAAGATAGTTGTAAGAGACAGTTAAGGGGCCACACCCTAAGGCATAGTGGAGTCTGCCCAGAAACTAGCTCTATGTGTGTGTTTCTGAAGAAGACAAGCTGAAGTGCCTTCAAGCTGAAGTGGCCTTCAAGAGGTGGCCTTCAAGAGGTGTCCCACAATGCCCACCATAACCGCTCTGGTCACTGTTTTGAACTCCACTGCCTTGCAGCCAGGTACACAGGTAGACACCCCTCTTCTTTTAAAGCTCTGGGAACTTTTGAAATTGCTCTTCCTGTTTGCTCGGCATGGAAAGCTAAAATAGCAACTGCCCAGCTGACCATACCAGCTCCATGCAGAAAATGCACTCCTGCCAGGGATACACCCAAGATGGTGGATCTGGGTCTGTGGGGAGAGGAGGCTGTGCAGTCACAGCTCTGATCCAGTCATAGGAACTTCGACATCTACAGTCAGATTGCTCGGGGCATAGAGGAGAAGGGCTACAACAGGGACACACAGCAGTGCTGCATAAAAATCAAGGAGCTGCAACAAGCATACTAGAAAGCAAGGGAGGCAAATTGTCACTGTGGTGCAGAGCCGCAGACATCCTGCTTCTGCAGCACCTCCATCTCCTCCGCCAAGAGCCCCATGGATACTTCGGGTGGGGGCTGGAGTCACAGGCCACCGGAGTGAACCCTGAGGACGAGGTGCTGGATGAGAAAGAGGAGGAGAAGGAGGATGGAGGAAAAGTGAGAGGGAGATCTGGTGGCATGACTTTTTTTGACTCCTGAGCAGTATAGCCACTCCCAAGAGTCCAGCTCTGGTGAGGCTGATGCAGGCAAGGGAACCGCTGATAAGTACTGTTTTCTTCAATACTGCAGGGATACATCTGCTCAGCCACTACTTTTTAAATCAGGCTAGAAGAGTTAGTAACATAACCAATACTAGTACAATTGCTATCTGCTTCCCATTCCCTGTTCAGCTAGGCAGAGGGGGCCCTCCAGAATAGTTTCTTTATGCACACCAGGATGTCACATGAATCCTCCGTAGAGATCTATTAGAAACTTTCCTGAGGTAATCTGCAATCCTCTGCTGAAGGTTTCTGGAGAGGGCTGCATTGTTTCTTCCTCCGTGGTAGGACACTTTGCTATGTCACTCGGCAATTACTTCAGCAGGCACCCTTGCAGCATACAGGCTAGCAGAATATGGACCCAGTCTGCAGCCAAATGCATGCAGGAACTGCTCCCTTGCAGCCTCGGTTACACTCAGGAGTGAGATATCAGCTACAATCACCACTGCCTGTGGAAAGTGGTGCCAGTATTATATACAATAGCCCTATGCGCTTGTACTGATGCCCCAGTGCAACCCCTTCCCTCTGGGCCGTACTCACCATGGCTGGTGGAGAGGGAGTGAGACAAACAGAAGAACAGCCTGAACAAGCATAGTGAATAGCCCTGGAAGAAGTCAGAGGGAGGGTTTCTGGCACTGGCTAAAGAGATTTGGGGTGGTAAGCAAAGATACTCTCCCCTGGTTTTGGTTCCTCCTGCATTCAGAGAAGCAGGACTTTGTACATTCCCTGTAAATAAACAAGATTCCATCAAAGAACATACCAGACTCTATCACCAGTGTCTACTCCCAACTGGAACAAGCTACAGGGCCCTGAACTTTGACTAGCCTCTCAGGTTGAAAAGGGGGTAAACAGTAGTAACGGAGTCTTGAAATACGATCATGATTTGTAATTAGGAGAAAATATGCTGTTCTCAGTGTAGGACTGGGGCCTATTTTAACACGAAATTGGAAAGAGTGAGGGTGGGAGGCTGAGGTATCGGCCACAGGAGATTCATGACTGTGTAGACTGACTAGATGGTTTTAAGTTAATATCCTTTAGTTTTTATCATTTATAAGGGTATAAGTAAGCAAGCAAATACATTAGATATCTGCAGTCCCTACTGGCCTTCTACTTAGCTGTCATCAGCTGGAACTGGCCATTTCCCATAGACATTATGGTAGAAGTGGCTCATTGGATGTGTACTAACACCCTGATGGCCGACACCCTGAGAGCCCAGAAATACGAGGTCCAGATATATGCCCTGGTCGTGGGAGCCCTTGGCACGTGGGACCCCCACAACGAGCCGGTACTGAGAGTGTGCGGAGTCGGTCGACACTACGCCTGGCTCATGAGACAGCTCCTGGTGTCCGACACCATCAGGTAGTCCAGAGACATCTACACGGAACACATCACGGGACACCGCCAGTACCAGGTTGAGTAATCGAGATCGCCGGCCAGGGAAATAACCCACTTCCTTCCCTGACGAACCAAGGGACGCACCCCACCTGTGTACTTATTTGCTACACCACTACTGACTTGGACTCTAAATACATTCTAGGGGTGGCGTACCCAAGACCACTTATCCACTGAGTCTTAAAAACTCCCGCACCCTAATCTGGGTTTATGCTGGTTATGTGCTATATATATATTTTATGAACCCTGTAACCGATACTTGTAATCCCTCATAACCCAAGCCTGACCCCAGATGTACAGTACCTTCCTTCTTAACTTGTGTAAATCTGATTTTAAACATTAACTTTAATAAAAATTTTCTGTCCTCAGTAACATTGCGGCAAATGGCCTGCATTACGCCACCTCCCACCGCCCCCCCCCCCCTCCCTGCACCTTTCAGCAGTTCCTTCCTTTGCTGCCCAAGCCCTTCTTCTCCTCAAGGAGTTTGGCTTCTATTGTGTGGCAGAGAGGGGTAGAGATGAATGGAAACCATCCCTGTAGAAAACAAAAGTACTGTGCCTGTGGCAATGGGCTGGAGAGAGGAGACTGTCAAATGGGAAATGGAGCGTGAGGATGGAAAAGAAAAGGGGGGTGGATTGTATTTGTATTGGCACGTGGCAGGCGGCTTGCATGCTTAAGTGATGCTAACTTCCTCTCCATAAGTGCCTCTGGCAGCCTGACCCTGGCAAACACAAACAGAAGTCCCTAGGCAGTCCAGCCCTTCCCAGTTCCCTGCAGCATCAACATCTCTTGCACACAGGATTTTTCTTAACAAAAAGGATTCCCTCCATGCCCCTTTGTTTGTTTACAATTTTTTAAAGCTATTTCGTTTTTTCCCCTCTCTCCAAATCAAACGTGAGACAGATTCAGAAAGAAAGGTAGAGAGAGGCTTGATACAGTAACTAGTCTAGCTCACTGCCACCTCCTGCCATTGACAGGCTAAGATTTTCAGTCTTTGTTTAGGTTTCAGAGTAGCAGCCGTGTTAGTCTGTATCCGCAAAAAAGAAAAGGAGTACTTGTGGCACCTTAGAGACTAACAAATTTATCTGAGCATAAGCTTTCGTGAGCTACAGCTCACTTCATCAGATGCATGCAGTGGAAAATACAGGGGGGAGATTTTATACACCCATTGTTTCATGTTCTCTGTGTATATAAAATCTCCCCACTGAATTTTCCACTGCATGCATCCGATGAAGTGAGCTGTAGCTCATAAAAGCTTATGCTCAGATAAATTTGTTAGTCTTTGTTTAGGATCCTAAATAAATGGCTTGATAAGCACAAGTAGCAGCACCCTTTGAAGTCAGTGGGAGCTGTCTTGGTGTTTGAAAATCAAGCCATTTAGTCAGGTGCCCAAATATGGGCTTAGGAGCCTAAAGTCAGGCTTCTATTCCTGAAACTCTTGGTCAAAATTTCCCACAGAAATACATTTGTGGGAAATTAAAGAAACAGAATAAAGGATAGAAATTTCCAAAACCAGCTAACTGACGTGGAGCCTAAGTGAAAAGTGACGTAGGGTGCTTCTACACTGCAAAAAAAGACCTGCGGTAGCAAGTCTAAGAGCCGGGGCCAGCTGACTGGGCTTATGCTATGGGGCTAAACATAGCTGTGTAGATATTCTGGAGCAGGGAAAGGTCTTGGAGCCTAGGTTCTAGCCTGAGCCTGAATGTCTACAAGGCTATTTTTAGCTCTGTAGCCCCGTCAGTTGACTGGGGCTTTGACAGCCAGTCTCAAAGGGTGCTGCTGGATTCTCAGTATTTTTGCTGATAAGGCCATTTATTAAGGTTCCTAAACCAAGACTGAAAATCTTGGCCTCTCACTAGCATGAGGTTACAGTGGGCTATATTGATACCTATATCAACCCGCTCGCTCTCTCTTTCTTTCTGTGTCTGTCTCAAGTTTGAGTTGGGGAGAGCGGGGGAAATGAAATAGTGTAAAATAATTGTAAAAAAAATAATAATAGCAGAGCGTGGAAACCTTTTTGTTGACCTGAGTTCTCAGGCTCCCAGCTGTGGGTTGTATTGTTGTTGTTGGGTTGTTTTGCAGTATAGACATCCCAGTAGGCACTTGGGAGCCTAAATCTAATCAAAAGTCAATGGGATTTAGGCTCTTTTTACCCAGAGTCTCCACAGTTGTTCAAGTATCTCCTCTTAAGTCCACCACCATGCCACAGCAAGGGCTATCAGGATCAGGTGGATAAAAGAAAGTGAATCACTTTAGCCAATCATGTTGCCAGCTATGTCATATGGAGAGCCAGAGCTTCCAAATATATTTTTTTGAAAGAAGTCCACTCTTAGGGGCAATAGACAGAATAAGGGAGAAATCTCTGTTTTTTGTGAAGAATCTGACTCAAGTGCTCTGCTTCCTAGAGGCCCAAAAATGCTGATTGGTAGCTACAATGATTTTAAAACATGATGTGCTCCTTTCCAAGTCCTGCAGGGGAAAAGAGAAGGCATCCAGCAAAAGGGAAATGGGAGAGGTGGTAGTCCTGTTCAGCTGTTTAATGATACACCCTTTCCTCACAGTTCCTTCCTCTATTTGAGATAAGTAATGTTAGAAGCCAGTGGCAATATGTGCTATCTAAGCTATGAATAGGGGAGAGAAACAAGATAGGGTGGTGCCTCAACCCTAGAGAGGTTGATGCCCCCATGTTGAGATTAACACATTTTCAATCTCTTTGGAACATTTGTAGAATTTGTCTGGGCATGTTCATGGCCACTTTGGAGTTTTAATAATAAATCCCTTCCTTAGCTACCCAGCAGGCAGTGTGCATCAGTTCTCCTGCTTGTTTAGAGATACCAGAATTTTTGGACAGACTGATTGGTATGTGTGTGCTTTGCCATTGTTATTTTTCTGTTGGGCATACAACTGGAGAGCTGCTTAAAGCTTGTTCCTACATTTTTATGCACAGCTGTATAAACCTTAATTTTGTCTGAGTATTTTACTCTTAGAACCCTATTCTGCTTTTATTCATGCACCGTGGATTGTAGATTTTCATGTAATTTAAACAAGCTTAAACAAGTGTTTAGTATCTATCATTTAAAATATGCCAAAATCAATATTTTGCTGTCAGTAATGTCAGTGTATTTCTGTTTCCCTTTGACTTTTGTGCACATGATTAAGGGGGGTAGGGAAAAAAAAAGACGATTGCAGATTTTGTCAGTGTGTCTTTTTACCATAAAAGGAGAAAAGTGGCTTTCCCTCCATGACAATATATAAAATTGTCTTAGATGCAGAGCTGGCATAATCAGGACCCTGTCATTTATTTTCTGCCTTTTCTCTAAGAAAAATCTATAACCCAGCAGATAACCCCAAATCTATACTTAGGGCCAGATTCTGATTTAATTTCCCATTTAGTTCAGTGAGACTTCTTGCACTGCTTAGTTTGAACAAAGGTAGCAAAACCTGTCCATTAAAACTAGTGTAGTGGTATCTAACCAAAGTAATGCTTTCTTTGGCTGTATGTGAGAATGGAATAAATGTTACTTGCATTATACATAAAGTTAGACTTAATGAAGTCAAAGGGACTACTCACATGAATAAGGGAAGCAGAATTTGGTCTGTCAGTGCTGATATGTTTTTATATATATAACACATCCACTAGAATAACTGAGTTTTTCCTATTCTTTCACACCCTTCTGTGAAATGTCTCCGAGTAATAAGCTTGCGTATTACTGCAGCTTGCAAGTAAGTTATCTTTCATAGCTATCAGGTTGAAATATTTTGCACTATAACATTTAAAAAAATACATTTTCACCTAGGTCTAGTAGTAGTAACTTTGGCCCAGATTCTCAAAGGTATTTAGGCACCCAACTACAGTGAGTTATATCTTTGAGGATCTGGGCCTTTCTGTACAATTCTCCCATGATCTTATATAACAGAAAATATGTAAGTCTGTTCCTTATTGATGCACTGTTAGAGAGATTCTTTTAATTATGTTATATAGACCGCCTTGGCATTCATTTCAAAATTTCCCCATCAGTTGTGTTTATTTTTTCTTGTACCTCAACTATCCATAGTCCTTAATTAGTAAACATTAAAACTGGTTGGAGAACAGAAAGTAATTTTTGAGAGAATTTTCACAAAAATGATTTTCAGTCTTGATTGAGATTTTGAAATTTTCCGAATGGCCTTTAATAAAATTAGGGCTGTCAAGCAATTAAAAAAACAATCACGATTAATCACGCGATTAAAAATTAATTGTGATTAATTGTGCGATTAATCGCACTGTTAAACAATAATAGAATACCATTTATTTAAATATTTTTTGATGTTTTCTACATTTTCAAATAGGGCTGTCGATTAATCGGAGTTAACTCGCGTGATTAACTCAAAAATTAATCACTATTAATACAATTAATTGCGAATAATTGCACTTTTAATTGCACTGTTAAACAATAGAATACCAATTGAAATGTATTTAATATTTTTGGATGTTTTTTCTACATTTTCAAATATATTGATTTCAATTACAACACAGAATACAAAGTCTACAGTGCTCACTTTGTATTATTATTTTTTATTACAAATATTTTCACTGTAAAAAGATAAACAAAATAAATAATATTTTTCCATTCACCTCATACAACTACTATAGTGCAATCTCTTTATTGTGAAAGTGCAACTTACAAGTGTAGTTTTTTTTGTTATATAATTACACTCAAAAACCAAAACAATGTAAAACTTTAAAAGTCCACACAGTCCTACTTTTTGGTCAGTCAATTGCTCAGACAAAAAAGTTTGTTTACATTTGTGGGAGATAATGGTGCCCTCTTCTTATTTACAATGTCCCCTGAAAGTGAGAACAGGCTTTTTCATGGCACTTTTGTAGCCGGCATTGCCAGGTATTTACGTGCCAGGTATGCTAAACATTCATATGCCCCTTCATGCTTCGGCCACCATTCCAGAGGACATGCTTCCATGTTGACGATGCTCATTAAAAAAAAATGTGTTAATTAAATTTGTGACTGAACTCCTTGGGGGAGAATTGGATTCCTCCTGCTCTGTTTTATCCGCATTCTGCCATATATTTCATGTTATACCAATCTTGGAGGATGACCCAGCACATGTTGTTCATTTTAAGAACACTTTCACTGCAGATTTGCCAAATGCTAAGAAGGTACCAATGTGAGATTTCTAAAGATAGCTACAGCACTCAACCAAAGGCTTAAGAATCTGTAGTGCCTTCCAAAATCTGAGAGGGACGAGGTATGGAGCATGCTTTCAGAAGTCTTAAAAGAGCAACACTTGGATGTGGAAACTACAGAACCGAACCACAAAAAAAGAAAATCAGCTTTCTGCTGGTGGCATCTGACTCAGATGATGAAAATGAACATGCATCAATCCACACTGCTTTGGATTGTTATCGATCAGAACCTCATCAGCATGGACGCATGTCCTCTGGAATGGTGGTTGAAGCATGAAGGGAGATATGAATCTTTAGCACATCTGGCATGTAAATATCTTGTGATGTCTGCTACAACATGCCATGCAAACTCCTGTTCTCCCTTTCAGGTGACACTGTAAACAAGAAGCAGGCAGCATTATTTCCTGCAAATATAAACAAACTTGTTTGTGTGAGCAATTGGCTGACCAAGAAGTAGGATTGAGTGGATTTATAGGCTCTAAAGTTTTACATTGTTTTATTTTTGAATGCAGTTAGTTTTTGTACATAATTCTACATTTTTAAGTTCAACTTTCATGATAAAGAGATTGCACTACAGTACTTGTATTAGGTGAATTGAAAAAATACTATTTTTATTTTGTTTTTTACTGTGCAAATATTTGTAATAAAAAATATAAAGGGAGCACTGTACACTTTGTGTTCTGTGTTTTAATTGAAATCAATATATTTGAAAATGTAGAAAACATCCAAAAATATTTAAATAAATGGTATTCTATTATTCTTTAATAGTGTGATTAATCCCACGATTAATCGTGATTAATTTTTTAATTGCTTGACAGTCCTATTTTCAAATATATTGATTTCAATTACAACACAGAATACAAAGTGTACAGTGCGCATTTTATATTTATTTTTGATTACCAGTATTTGCACTGTAAAAAAACAAAAGAAATAGCAATTTTCAATTCACCTAATACAAGTACTGTTACTGCTGTAACAGAACCCGCCATTGGCATGGACGCATGTCCTCTGGAATGGTGGTTGAAACATGAAGGGAGATATGAATCTTTAGCGCATCTGGCACGTAAATATCTTGCAATCTTGCAACGTTGGTTACAACAGTGCCATGCAAATGCCTGTTCTCACTTTCTGGTGACATTGTAAATAAGCAGAGGGCACCATTATCGCCTGCAAATGTAAACAAACTTGTTTGTCTTAGCGATTGGCTGAAGAAGAAGTAGGGCTGAGTGGACTTGTAGGCTCTGAAGGTTTATGTTGTTTTGTTTTTGAGTGCAGTTATGTAATAAAAAAAATCTACATTTGTAAGTTGCACTTTCACGATAAAGAGATTGCACTACAGTACTTGTATGAGGTGAATTGAAAAATGCTATTTATTTTGTTCATAATTTTTACAGTGCAAATATTTATAACCAAAAATAATATACACGTTGATTTCAATCACAACACTTCATACAATATATATGAAAATGTAGAAAAACATCCAAAATATTAAATACATTTCAATTGGTATTCTATTGTTTAACAGTGCGATTAAAACTGAGATTAATCAACAGCCCTAAATAAAATATATGAGAAAAAATAATTAATCCAAAATAACTGCAGTGTGGGTGAATAATAATGTCATCAGTCCTTGAGTCATCCTCCAAACCTTTATGAGAGTGGATTTCATCAGTCCCTATAGGCCATGGGATCTAACTGAGGGCAATGGAATTTCATGAGACATCAGTTAGCACTGAATTTGGCTCTTGTGTTATAGAATGGGTGTTGTGAAATCTCTTTCCATGCAAGATTGTTTTAATTTCAAGTGATAATATGATTACTTGGTTAACACTGCATACCTGAATGGGTGAAGGGACTTCAAGAATTTTCATAATTCTTTGGATCTAAATGGTAATTCCTTCCACATTCTTTGTGGTTTCACAGTGTTTATAATAATTCTGGCTTGGGATCCAACGTATACAGTTTATCCAGCTGTGCCTTTGATGTCGGTCCTGTGGCCTCAAGGGACAAAAGCCGTGAATGAGTGGTTAGTGATAGACACCCCCGGGGTTATGACATCTTTAACATATACTCATCAGCATAAGGATTTTCCACTGCAATGGATTAAGCAATTTATTTGGCTATAAAACAGAAAACTAGTTAAGTGAATTTTACTGATGAATCAATAGAATAATAAGTAGGCTGTAGTATAACTTCAGCTGAGTCAACGAGCTTTGTCCCTCTTCTCTTTATAAATCAGGTATCCTATCCTTTCTATTCAGTATTTATGAATAGGCACAAGTTATGATGATGAGCGAAGTGAAAAAGTATACTGAGAATTCCTTGAGAACATAATTTCTGTAATGTGAAATCTTGCTGTCTTTGCCTTTGCACAGACATAAAACTGAATCCAGCCAGAATTTCATTAACTAAAAATTTAACTTAAACTCAGTTTTGTGTTCTGCTAAATTTTCTCCATTTATGTTTAATAGAATAGCTCCCTAATCCCATTTGAGACATGCCTGTAAGCTAAAGATAAAAATGTAAAACTTACCTTTGAATCGAAGGGTGTCTAAATATCACCTCTTTCCAAAAAATGATAATAATATTAGGCCCCTTAAGACTCTATCCTTTACAATGCTTTAGATTTTACACACAGATTGCAATTATTGTAATGTTGTGTAGGATCCTCCGATGACTGGAGACAAATCAAACGTAAAAGAGATGTAATTTGTCAGTTTGTTATAAATATTAAGGAATGATAAATTGTTAGAACAAAGTAGACCATCAGACATTCAGTAATTCATTTTTGCATTTTAGAGTGCATTAGCTAGGTTTAGCAATGTACACATTTAACAATTTAATATTACATGATCTTCAAAGATGTTTCTTTCCAAAGCATTATCAAAACTCATCAGTCAGAGCCAAGTAATTTTTCACAGAAATATGCTCTCTTTGAAGGAAAAAAAGCACTCTCACACTAAATACCACACAGCTAATAATTGCAAGAAGTGCTAAAGCATACTGTCACTGTTCAGACAAGCTTCGGTTTGTGTGTACAGTAATGTATACATATTAACATCCTGGGTTACTCTTAAAAAGGGCAAAAAAATAAAAAATCTAGAACAAAGCTAAAACTGGGAGATATATTGAAATGAATTTTCCTCTCCTGCTATGGTCTTGAATGTTTCCAGGAAGGCAAGCTGTGGCCGGTAAGAATGAGACTAACATTTCGTGGTCAGTGATAAAGATGATTGCAGTGGAAATGATGCTGCACTGGAATTGAAAAAAAAAAACAAAACTTTGTCTTATCAGTGATGTAAGCTAGCTCACACTGGCAATCTACTTGTTTGAAGAGTGATTTGCCAGGGGAAGAACACAAGTAATACTTTTGTATTTCTGAGGGGGCCTGATTATCTTCAGAGATATTTGTGCCTAACTCCCAGGATAACTGAGCCACAGGAATCTAGTAAGGTAGGATCAAGAAAACTGACAGCACAATATATCTTGGGTAACTTGGTGATTTGGGTAGAAATTAGAGCTCATTGGAAAATGGGATTTTTTTCCCCGTGGAAAACGTCAATGGTAATGAAACATTTTCATGAAAATTGTCCATGGAAAATTCCAAATTACTGGCAAAAAGTAAAAAAAAAAAAGAAAATATTTTGGCTGAAAACTGAAATATTTCAATTCAGAAATGCTTTGCTGTGGTGCCTCCCGGCAGTTGCAGCTTGGGTGCCTCATGCTACCATTCTCTCATCTCTCACGCTGCACCAATCTTCTCTTATGGTGAGAGGAAGCTATGGCATGATGGGAATCTCTGGCTATGGTGTGTCATGGGAAATGCATTTCAGATGGCCAGCTCGACCTATAGAGGAGGATGGAAACTGAACTACAACTTCCATTAGGTACCACCAGAAGCTGTGGGACAGGGGAAGCCCCTCCCCCGCAGCGGCTTCTGACCCCGTCCCCTGCAGAAGCCTAACCCCATCCCTGTCCCAAGCTGTGAGATGGGCCCCCTCCCCCCCACCCCAGCCACCGCCAACTCTGTCCCCAGCAGAAGGCCCCAGTGCCCCGACCCATCCCCCGCAGAAGAGCGGTGGTGGTGAAGGAAGCCCCAGCACCCAGACCCCCACTGCGGCCCTGGTACTGGAGGAGTTCTCACTCCCCAATGTGCCCCAGGGCCATGGCGTGGGGACAGAGCTTCTCTGGTCTTGGGGCCGCAGTGGGGAGGGAGGAAAAAAGGAGCAAAAGGGTTGCGGGACTGCACTGGGGGGAGAGGAATGGGGGGGACCCTGGGTGGAACAGGGGTGGGCACCCTGGGGAAGGGGCAGAAATGGATGGGGCTGAAGACAGAAGGGGTGGAACGGGGGTGGGGCTGCAGGTGGGGAGGGGCCCCCCCACTTGCTCTGGCGCAGGGCCCTAGGAAACCTTAATCTGCCTCTGGGTACCACAGCAGGATATCTTAATTGAAATATGTAGTTCTTCATCCAAAATATTTAGTTTTTAATGAAAAATAAAAATTGTCCATGGAATTCAGATCCTTTATATGGAAAATTTGGTTTAGTTGAAAACTCCGTTTTCCATCAAAAATCAGTTTGGATGGGAAATGTTTCACCAGACCTAGTGAAAATATGTGGGCCATAGTGAAGGTAGAATAGTTCCCTGCAGAGAAGAAGAAATGTGTTAACATTGCTCAGCTGTAGGATGAGGGCTGGAAAGATGCTGATGGTGGAATGGCTAGCGAAAAGGAGCCAGGCTAGCCAATGAGTGACCTAACTGGAATTGTGCCAGAAATATGCACCCCAGATGAAACTGATGAAAAATCCTGTTACTTTGGGAAATGGGGGCCAAATTTTTCATTATGGCAAAATGCAGTTTCCAGAGCTGAAAAGGATTTTTGCTTCTGTGAACTGACTCATAAGAGGAAACTGTGATGCAAGCAGCACCATGATTGCTGGGTGGCTGAATTAATTGGAATAAAAGGTTGAGCTCTAGATAGAATGTGTCATGCAGTGGGATTTCCTGTTAAATCACTGGTGTGGGGCATTGCAATGCCAAGATATTGTCTTGGGCCAGATCCTCAGCTCGTGTAAATTGGCATACCTCCATTGAAGTCAAGCTAGCTACTCCAGTATATACCACTTGGGAATCTAGTCCTCTGTGTGTGTGTGTGTGTGTGTGAGAGAGAGAGAGAGAGAGAGAGAGAGAGAGGTTGGCTTGCATGGGCCTACAGCTGTGTCGATCTAAATACTATACAATGTAGTATAAAATAATCTGGAGGCCGGATTGTGTGTTGTTTTTCTGCTGGAAGGATGTGGGTCCAAAACTTTGCCTGGGACCAAATTTATGCAAGAGCTGTTTTCACTGTGAGAAATGCATGAAGCAAAAAGAGGGAGTTTTGCACAGCTTGAAACCAACAACACAGCAAGCAAATTATGACACCAGTGTTAGCAATCTGCCAGCTGGAGCCACCACTATGGAGAGTGCTCCTGGGGGAATGCTGGCCACCTAATGTGCCAATAACCCCTTGTGTATGTAAATAGTTCAGGGCTCAGTTCTGCATGTGTATAGCTCTGAAAATAGGAATGACCTATGCTCAATTTCTTGTGCTCCTAAAACCATGTTAAGATGGCTATGGTGGTCTAACTTGTCTGTGGTTCAGATGTCCTGAAGGGACGTGATTTCCTCCAAAGTGGGAAGTTTCAGCCCTGTGCATCAGAATTCATGTACTGCTGCTGCGGACAAGTGTTGCTGTGACCCATTTTATGAGTGCAAGATACTCCATGTGCTTGCTGGAATAAACAACACAGGGGTCTCCTCAGATGTGTAGCCCATAGGGAGCTGTCTGCCTAGCTGTGATTCTACATATCTAGCAAACTCAGAAATCTAAATGTAAAATTTGGCACTCAGGGACATCACATGGATTTGAGCTGCTCTCTGGGGGACTCTGGGTCTGTAAAACAATGAATGGATTACCCAGTGCTCATCCATATATGTAGTTTTTCATCTGTGGCAGATGTGATATTGATAAAAATATTCATTCAATGAGTCATCCAAGTATAATTCAGTGGAAGTTGCTAATCTTCATTTGAATTCACTGTTTCAGAATACCTTGTGGGAAAGAACACACGCAAATAGAAACACAGTGTAATGTGGAGGAAGGATGGTCTTGGGGCCAAGGCACAAGGCTGCGTGTCAGGAGACATAGTTTCCGGGCTTGGCTCTACCACAGGCTTTGGGACTCATTCCCCTCTCTGATTTACACCGGTGTAGCTGAGAGGTAACTCAGGTACCTGGCACCTTGGCAGCTGGTGCCCTGTGTGCCCCCTACCCAGGTGCGAGTGCTTTTGCGTGTAACTCTGCATAAGTCTCATAGTCTTTGCTGTCCCAAGTTTCTCCTATGTAAAAGGAAGATAATACCTATTTCTTTGAGAGGGTCGTAAGCCTGGCTTGGGCTCAGAGTGAGGCCCATAGTGAATGTAGTCAAAGGCATGGGTCAAACACCATCTATATCTGGCAAAACAATGGATATAGAAACCCTGGGCCAGATCCTCAGCTGATCTAAACTGGCATTACTCCAGTGCAGTCAATAAAGCGACATCGATGTGCAGCTGACGACACCAGGCCTGTTGACGCATGTCTGTCAAAATAAGCAACACTGTTGATGATCTAATTTGTGCTGGCCTTAAGGCTCATCAAGATGCGTCTGATTTTTGCCATCTCTGAACCAAGTTTAGAGTCAAACTGGGTGTGTCAAAAACGGTATAGAGCTTGCTTTGGTATTGCAGCTCATGCTAACGCTTGGGCTCTCAAGCTCCTTCCCCATGTTGCCTTTGGTTTGAGAGCCCAAGCTCCAGCCTGAGCTGCAACATAGACACAGTTATTTTTAGTTTGCTAGTGCAAGCCCATAACCACAATTCTGTGGACCTGGGCTGCAAAGCTCGCTCCCAGTCACAGTGTACACACTGGTGAATCCTGTAATTTAGTGGAAACAATTCCTGTGTTATGCCTGAAGCAAAGATCTGTTATGAGAATATCAATTTACGCCAATGAACAGACTTGCACACTAATCTCTGTGTGAAAGATTGCACCTTATGTGGGGCATGTATGACCTTGCCATAGTAGAGGACGTTGCTCAAGAGAAATGATGCATCACAAGAGAAATTATGGCTCAAGTAGCTAGGAGAGAAGTCTATGAACTCATTGTGCAAACCGGAGTTGTGTCATTCAATGGCCAGCACATTGCAGGTGCTTAACAAACAAACAAACAAACATAAAATGGAGACCTATATTGAAAAAGTGCCTGTATCTGTTGGTGAGTCTGAGCTCAGCTTGTCTACACGTAGGAGAAGGGAAGGGGAGACCCACAGAATGAGGATAGTCTGATGAAGACTTCACAACTTGCCAAACTGCGCAAGGGACCAAATCCTCAGCTGGTTTAAATGATGTGGCTCTATTGTGTTTACATGGGCTTCAAAGGAGTTACATCATCTTACATCAGCTGAGGGTGCAAACCAAAGTTATGGTCATTTCATGGGACCGTGCTCATCCAGTTATGGGGATTTGTTCATATCCATGTGCTGACAGTTGATACTAAACCACCTGAGAGGATTGAGCATGGTCTGCTTTGCTGTGTGTTCACCATGGCTAAACTGGTGTGTAATATGTATTCTGGTGTAAACTGGTGTTTACTTTAGGCTATTTAAATGGTCTGGATGAAGAAACTATCTTGGAGTTTTTTTCTCTTTTATCTTGATGGCTACTAATCAGCTTCCTTAGGTAGCTCACGAAAGCTTATGCTCAAATAAATTTGTTAGTCTCTAAGGTGCCACAAGTACTCCTGTTCTTTTTGTGGATACAGACTAACACGGCTGCTACTCTGAAACCTGTTCATACAATGTAATTTTTAAATCTCTTTGTGTACTTTCAAGAGTCAAAAAATATAAAATAATAACTAAGTAATGTGCCTTTTAGTTTGGGGAATGGAAGGAGGGTAGGAATCTATCATTCCTTTTTTGGCTAGAAGATCACAAATGAGACGGCAACATAATCTAGGCTGAAAAACAATAAAAGGAAGTGATAACGCCGATAATTATATTATTCAAACAATTCAAAATCCTTTGAGGATACATTTTTTAACGACATTGTAAACTGAATTGTATTTCATCACATTGGAGAGTCATAAAACAATAAACTAATTAAGACCCCTATTGTCTCTGCTGCTATCTGCCGATGTGTGTGGTCAGTGGAGCTCTGTGGGCAGCTCAGCCTTAGCAAGGTTTGAGAGTGTTCATTTGCAGTGAATATTGCCGTTGCCACTGTTATTGCTGTTCCAACAGCAACAGCCTTGATCAACACAGGGTTGTGTTCCTGCATGTTGTAAGTTCACAAGTCACTATCCCTCAGATTCTCTTTTCAACTGCTGAGATAAACTGCACAACAGTTTAAATCGTGCTGCATTTGAAGCATGTGGTTTTAGGTATATCAACTGGTCATGCAACACTCTGGGGGGGGGGGCGCAGAAGCTCCCTGTGAATGTTGGGGAGCTGAGGGATAGGAGGGGGAGTGAGGAGAGTTATTGAGGCTTGGTTGGGGGTACAGTGTAGCCAGCTCCAGGCTGAGAAGGGACATCCTGGTAGTTCCTACTGCCTTTCCTATGGTAGTTCCTCAATGGCTGATGCCCTGTGCACCCCCATCTCCCAATCAGTGCCCTGTCGTTTCCCTGCCCCGGTGACTGGTGCACATGCTCCTGTCCCTCTCCCAGGCCAAGTGCCTCCACCAGGACCCAAAATGCCTAAAGTCAGGGCTGAGCTAGGCTGGAGAGCCCTACCTTCTCCCCGCCCCACCACAGCCTGCCCAATCTCATGTGCCGTGATGGCTGCTCTATCTCCATCTCTGGGCCGTGCTCTGATCTTGGTCCCCCCTTCCCAGAACATATTTGGGTCCCACTCTTGCCTCCATGAGAATTGGGGTGAGGGTGGGATGGAAACATAAATCCATACCGCAGTATTTCTATTGCTAGCTCCGGTGCCCACCTGTTCCCCACTCCCGTTTCGGCACCCTTGCTGAGGGTCAGATCCACAGCGGATGTAAACTGACGTAGCTCCATGGATTTCATACCCGAACATTGTACTTTTCTTGACTATGCATTTGAAACAATTGAAGGTAATACCTTCCTTTGATAACCAATTCAATACTTGCATCATTCACATGCCCTACTTAAAACTGCCATGGTGTAAAATGTTGGGGTAGAGAGGGGGGTGACTTAGGTTTGTGTATAAAAAGCATTAGACAGATGTAAATTTTCTAATCTGCTTCTGTGATATTTCTGAAATACTTTGTTTTACTGAAAATAAATAAAGCAATAAAAGGATGTCAGTGGACCTACACCTTTCTAGACTAGCTGCAGATCTGGTTCTGAATATTTTCGGTCTGATTCTCCTCTCCATTATAGTAGTTTTCCACTGAATGGAATTACAGTGCAATTATGCCAGTTGGTAGAACAAATCTAATTAGTCCTGTGTTAGATTGCATGGTGTTACGTGGGTGAATGTGGGCTTTAGTTATAATACAATTGAAATTTGTAAAGCCAGAGAGGTGAATTTGGTAGTCAAATCAAGGGACCAATACTGCTTGCCTTACTCATGTGAGTTGTCCGTGAATATAAGGCAAACAGGATTTGGCCCAAAACCATATCTGGGCTTATTTATGCTACTATTAGTATTGAGAAAGCATCCTTTAAGCTTCTGGATAAATTCCATTTTGCCACTTTGCAAAACAAACCTTATGCTCCTGTTTGACTCAAATAACTTCTCTTTGTGTCCCACTGAAAAAATCGAAAAAGGTCACTTGCCTGCCATACTTCTGTGTTTCTGTATTCACAGTCTGTCCAGGTCTTATCAATTAAGGCTTCTTTAAGAAGAAGGGGTTCTTAACTTTGTATGAGCACCTGTGTACCCGCTAGGGATAGAGCTGTATGGATTAGGGTTATGGGGATCTTTAGGAAAGTATCTTTGTTCTGGGATCAACCGGTAATAGGGTTTTATGTAGAAGGAGCTGAGAAAATTCCTAGGGGATTCATTCCAATTATATCTCCAATTAGGGGAAATGAGTTTTAGTTTGGTTTGGTTTGGTTTCTGCATTCTAAGCAGTTTATTTTAAACATTTGCTTTCTTGGTATCTGAGGCATCAGTTAATATTGTTAAAATTTACTACAGTACCACCCCTCAATAAACAAACAAAAATGTTCTTTGTTCGCAATCAACAGTGAATAAATTGTATTTTTGAACTGACATTTTAGACCTTAAAGAAACAGTAACAGTTTCAGGCTTGGATAGGAAATGTGGATAGAGTACTAGCCATTTACCTCTAAGGATTCCCTTTTAGGTGCTTGTTTATCATTTGCATGGTATGAAGTCTTCCTTTAAATGGTATTTTTCACTGTTTTCTAGAAAACTGTTAGTGCTTCTTCCTCCCTCCCTTAGTCTGCTGTTAAAACCCATCCTCCAAACTAGCCAGAGTTATATTGTTGGGTTGGTCTTTATTGGCTCCTCAGTGAGCAAGAACTCGGGATCGTTGTTCAACACCAGGAAATTCTCCTCATAAGTCCCTCAGCATTTTTCTTCTCAGCTTTTCTAAATAAAATGGAACTCTTTGATGGACCATTAAATATAAATTTGAGGTGCTGTGAGTTCAGATTTAAACCTAATTGGGTATTTGTGAACCAAATGTAAAACTGCGAGATACAAGTCAGTGCTTTGGTGTCACTTTGATATCTCTTTTAAAAGATTACATTCTCCGTTCTGAAGTGCATGTGTGTATGCAGTGTTATTTCTCTCTGCGTGTACGTGTAAATTTCCAAGCAAAAAACTTGATCCAGCTTCACTTAAAGTGATCAAGATCAATCAATTATTAACGGGGGAAAAAATCCTTAAAAGAATGTAAGCATTTTCTTTAAAAGACACAAATTTTAGTAAGCCTGGATTAAAAGTTGAAGGTTCCACTTAAACATTAGGAAGTATGGAAATACATTGTTAAGGCGACAAAAACCACCTCAACTCTATTCCATAGCCCCACTTACCTTTCCTTCTATCCCACTAATGACACCTTATTGATAGCAGAAGGAAGTCTGATGGACTTTGGTTCTGATAAGTGCCTTGAGAATTTTGTCGTCTGCAGTTGTAGGCAATTAGCTCACATTCATCAGCAGGCTGCTTAAACCAAGTCTATGGCTGCTTTATAGGTGCAGAACAGCCAGAAAGTATTGGTGAATTTGGGCTCTTAAATATGCTAAATTGTGTTTGCCTCTGAAGCAAAATTTAAGCACACGCGGAAGTGCTTTGATGAGTCAGGGCCTAATTTATGAAGTCAGTGGGGCTTCATGAAAATGCAGGGATCTGTCCACATAGCTCTTGCTGCAGGGTCTGGCTCTAAATTATTAACTGTGAACTCTCCTTTCAGCTCTGTTAACTACAGTGAATGCTGTGTAATATATATTTATTAGTGAAATTCCGAGTGAGGGTGGATCAACTCTACTAGAGTCTTGAAGCAGTGGATCAAAGAAAATAGGGAGTAGAAGTATACTTTAAAAAAATAATAATACAAATCACAGAAAAACATATAGAGGAGAGGAAGATACATTCCCTGGATGAGAAATTATTGAACATTTAGAGTCAAGAGAATATTGGACATTTAGAGC
Organism: Lepidochelys olivacea; assembly: GCF_965140295.1. NCBI lineage: Eukaryota > Metazoa > Chordata > Testudines > Cheloniidae > Lepidochelys > Lepidochelys olivacea. The sequence continues at coordinate 110,430,640 of NC_140416.1, forward strand.
AAGAGACTAGAACATTTAGGGTCTGATCTTGCTTGTTTGCCATTGAATTCAATCTGTGCAGTAAAAGAGAGAATTTCCCAAGCTTTCCTAGTGTAAGTGCATATCTGTTGCAAACAATTTAGGGCAAATCCTCTGCTCAGCACCTGATGTAAGTGGGGAGTGTGAGTGTATATATATATATATATAATGTAAGAATCCCCTGTCTCAAGCTGTGGAGCAACTGTGTGGAGACTATTCCAGCACAAAGACTAGAGTGATGATCTGAGGTCCCATATGCCTCAGCACATAGTAGTAGATTCACTGACTCAGCCCTTTCCCTGGTCCATTCATACTCCACCCTCACTTGTCCCCATACCAAGAGGTATGCATGCCTTAGCCCTGGTCTACACTACGGTGTTAGGTCAAATTTAGCTACGTTAGGTCAGTTTTAAAATGAATGCCTCTACACAACCAACCCCGTTCTGTCGACCTAAAGGGCTCTTAAGGTCTGTATTCCTCCCAGGCAAGGGGAGTAGCGCTAAAATCGACCTTGCTGGGTCATATTTGTGGTAGTGCAGACGCAATTTGACGGTATTGGCCTCCAGGAGCTATCCCAGAGTGCTCCAATGGGACCGCTCTGGACAGCACTTTGAACTCCGATGCACTAGCCAGGTACACAGGAAAAGCCCTAGGAAATTTTGAATTTCATTTCCTGTTTGGTCAGCGTGGCAAGTTCAGCAGCACAGGTGACCATGCAGTCCCCCCAGAATCACAAACGAGCTTCAGCATGGACTGAAAGGGAGTCACTGGATCTGATTGCTGTATGGGGAGAAGAATCTGTGCAGGCAGAACTCCGATCAAAAAGAAGAAATGCTCATATATATGCCAAAATCGCACGGGCATGGTGGAGAGAGGCTACAACAGGGACACCCAGCAGTGCCATGTGAAAGTTAAGGAGCTCAGGCAAGCCTACCAAAAGACAAAGGAGGCAAATGGTCACTCTGGGTCAGAGCCCCATATGTGTCGTTTCTTTGATCAGCTGCATGGCATTCTGGGGGGGACCCTACCACTACCCCAACACTGTCCGTGGACACCTGCAAGGGGGGAGTCTCACACAACAGGGAGGAGGATTTTGTGGATGAGGAAGAGGAGGAGGAGAAAGCGAATGCACAGCAGGCAAGCAGTGAATCTGTTCTCCCCGGCATCCAGGACCTTTTCATCACCCTGGAGCCAATACCCTCCCAAGGCGGGATCCCCAACGCTGAAGCTGGAGAAGGCACCTCTGGTGAATGCACATTTGTAACTACAGTACAGAGTTTAAAAGCAATAGTGTTTCATGTTTGATTTGCTCTGAAGAATTGGGATGCATTTGCAGCCAGTACAGCTACTGGAAAAGTCTGTTAATGTGTCTGGGGATGGAACAGGAATCTTCCAGGGACATCTCCATGAAGCTCTCCTGGAGGTACTCTGAAAGCCTTTGCAGAAGGTTTCTGGGGAGGGCTGCCTTATTTCATCCTCCATGGTAGGACACTTTACCATGCCAGGCTAGTAGCAAGTAGTCTGGAATCATTGTAGCACAAAGCATGGCAGTGAATGGTCCTGGGTTTTGGTCACATTCAAGCAACATTTGGTCTTCATCTTTCTGTGTTAGTCTCAGGAGAGTGATATCATTCATGGTCACCTGGTTGAAATAGGGGAATTTTTGTAAGGGAACAGTAAAAGGACCCCGTTCATGCTGGGTTGTTTGCACTTGGCTAAAAGGGATCATCCTGGAGAATAGCCACGCGGCGGGGGGAGGGATGAAGGGATCATCCCAGAGAATAGCCACGCGGAGGGGTGGGGGGAGGTGTGTGCTTCACATCCACCCGAAAACTGCAGACCCTCCTTTTAAATGTGAAACCCAACCGGCATTGCTTGCTATGGGAAAGGATGGCGCTGCAGTTTGAAACCATTCCCACATGTTCTGAAGGCGTAAGAAGCGAACCCCATGTACCAAAAGGCTTACCATGGCTTCCTGGAAACCGAATTCTGTTGCCCAGCCATGTGTGATGTGTCACCATACCAGCAGGCGCTCAATATAAAAGGCAAAATGCAACCTTGTACCTAAAGCACATGTGCTGTCTGCTGTGAATTGCTTGATTCATTGTGAAAGAGTCTCCCTTTTGTTCTCAGAAATGTATCATCTTAAATGTTACTCTCCCTTTCTATCTCCCTTCAGGTGCAAATGTTTCTATGCTCCCCCTATCATCTCTGTCCCTGAGGCTATCGCAGATTAGAAGGTGAAAAAAACACACTCACGATGACATGTTTTCCGAGCTCATGCAGTCCTCCTGCACTGATAGGGCACAGCTTAATGCATGGAGATATTCAGTGGCAGAGGCCAGGAAAACATTAAGTGAGCATGAAGAGCAGAGGCAGGAGGTGATGCTGAGGCTAATGGGGGAGCAAACGGACATGATGAAGAGTCTGTTGGAGCTGCAGGAAAGCCAATAAGAGCACAGACCCCCACTGTATTCATTGTATAACTGCCTGCCCTCCTCCCCAAGTTCCATATCCTCCTCACCCAGACGCCCAAGAACGTGGGCGGGGTGTGTGTTTCGGGGTACCCAGCCACTCCACTCCAGAGGATGGCCCAAGCAACAGAAGGCTGTCATTCAAACAGTTTTGATTTGTAGTGTGGCTACAATAAGCAATGTGGCCTTGTCCTTCCCTCCTCCCGCACCCCACCCTACCCAGGTTAGCACTTTTTTTTAAATTAATAAAGAAAGAATGCATGGTTTCAGAACAATAGTTACTTTATTTCCTTTGCCAGCTGTGATTGAAGTGGGGAGGGTGGTTGGCTTACAGGGAATTAAAATCAACAAAGGGGGCAGGTTTGCAGCAAGGAGAAACACATACAGCTGTCACACTGTAGCCTGGTCAGTCATGAAACTGGTTTTCAAAGCCTCTCTGATGCGCAGTGTGCCTAGCTGTGCTCTTCTAATCACCCTGGTGTCTGCCTGCTCAAAATCGGCCGCCAGGTGATTTGCCTCAACCTCCCTCCCCGCCATAAACGTTTCCCCCTTACTCTCACAGATATTATGGAACACACAGCAAGCAGCAATATCAATGGGAATGTTGGTTGCACTGAGGTCTAACCTAGTCAGCAAACAGCGCAAGCGAGCTTTTAAACGTCCAAAGGCATATTCTGCCACCATTCTGCAGTTGCTCAGCCTATAGTTGAACCGCTCTTTACTACTGTCCAGGCTGCCTGTGTACGGCTTCATGAGCCATGGGAGCAAGGGGTAGGCGGGGTCCCCATGGATAACTACTGGCATTTCAACATCTTCAACAGTAATTTTCTGGTCTGGAAAGTAAGTCCCTTCTTGCAACTGCTCGAACAGCCTGGAGTTCCTAAAGATGCAAGCGTCATGCACCTTTCTTGGCCATCCCACATTGATGTCAGTGAAACGTCCCTTGTAATCCACCAGTGCTTCCAGCACCATTTAGAAGTACCCCTTGTGGTTTTTGTACTGGTTGGAAAGGTGGTCCGGTGCCAAGATAGGGATATGTGTTCCGTCTATCACCCCACCACAGTTAGGGAACCCCATTGCAGCAAAGCCATCCAGTATGACCTGCCCATTTCCCAGAGTCACTCCCCTTGATAGCAAAACGTCAGTGATTGCATTGGCTACTTGGATCACAGCAGTCCCCACAGTAGACTTGCCCACTCCAAATTGATTCCCAACTGACTGGTAGCAGTCAGGTGTTGCAACCTTCCACAGGGCTATCGCCACTTACTTCTCAACTGTCAGGGCAGCTCTCAAGTTGGTATTCCTGTGCTTCAGAGTGGGGGAAAGCAACTCACAAGTTCAAGGAAAGTGGTCTTACGCATGAGAAAGTTTTGCAGCCACTGTGAATCATCCCATACCTGCAACACTATGCGGTCTCATCAGTCTGTGCTTGTTTGCCAGGCCCAGAATCGGTGTTCCACTATATCAACCAGCCCCACTGCCGCCATGATGTCCCAATTGCCACAGCCCATGCTTTCAGGAATGTCTATGTCCATGTCCTCATCAGAATCTTCCTCGTGCTAGCTCTCTTAGCCCAGTTCTGCACATACTCCAGGATAATGCGCGATATGTTTACAATGCTCACAACAGCAGTGGTGAGCTGAGTGGGCTCCATGCTTGCTGTGGTATGGCATCTGCATGGGTAACCCAGGAAAAAAGGTGTGAAATGATTGTCTGCCGTTGCTTTCACAGAGGGGCGACTGATGACATATACCCCAAACCACCCTCGACAATGTTTTTGTCCCATCAGGCATTGGGAGCTTAACCCAGAATTCCAATGGGCAGCGGGAACTGTGGGATAGCTACTCACAGTGCACTGCTCCGTAAGTCGTTGCTCACCACGGTATTGAGGACACACTCCACCGACTTAATGAGCGTAGTGGGGACATATACAATTGACCGTATAAAATTGATTTCTAAAAATCGACGTCTATAAAATTGACCTAATTTCGTATTGTAGACATATCCTTACAGATCTCTTATTAATTTCTATGCCACCCCCTCTTGCTCAGTAGAATCACATTGATTCCATTACCAAGGGGGGACTCTCTGTTGCCTTTGAAGGAGGGGAATGATTTGCTCCTTAAGATCAAATCCTACTGTCCATAATTGAACACCCCATTCATCTGGGCCAAAGAATATACAACATATCTTCAGCTACATACAATCTATTGCATGCAATGGTTTATTTTTAGGAGGGAAAACAAGGGGCAATTATCCCTTAAGGTTTCTGATTTCAGTGGGAGTGGTGCCTGAGTAAAGTCTGCAGGATTTGACTAGCTATGTAAACTGATCTCCAAATACAAGATAATGAAGCATTACAAAATCTGTACTAATTATCATCACTGTTCATATTTTATTTTCTTCCATGTTTATCTCACTCGCAAAAATAAGTTGCCAAATTATTCTCTGCAGTACCCTGGCTAACTGCCCCGCCCCTACATTTCATTCATTAGATGTCCCTGATTTATTTCCTTCCCCTGAGGAAAAGCAATAAAATAGCTGTTATCTAGGGTTATTCAGAAAACCTGTTTCTGGTTTACTAGATGAAATCCCAACTCTCTTCCTTTTAGTTAAATATTTATTTAGATATCCAAGGGGGAGAATTAAAAAGCTAGCCCTGAGACTCTGCACTTCCAGAGAACTTCCGCAGTGTCAGTGTTTAGGTTGCATTTCTTTAAACCCAGTTGGAAGAAAAGAATATAGCCAAATCTGAGGCAAGCTACCTTTGGCTATCTATGCCTCATAGCATGTCAGTCATGCACTTAAGCTGTCGGCACAGCTGGTACTTTGTACACCACAGGGAGTATTTTTAAACACTAAAAATATGAGCATGACAGGTGCACATTTTATTAGAACTTTTTTTGGGGTAATTGTGCATTAGTGGAGAGGAAAAAAGCTAGCAGCACTTTTTAAACAAGTCTCTGAGTAAGTGGGAAAAGAAATGAAGGTCTGTGGTACATATTGACGTTTGTTCACCAAATATGGGTAATTCAGAGCAGCCTATTCTTTTCCAAAAAAAGCTAGATGAATTTTGAGCAGCTTGCACAGCCAGAACCACTCATTCTTTTTTATGAGCTTCATTTGCATTTATACTCTTTCCTGCTGTTGCGGAGTATGCCCCTTTCACTTGTCCTAAATCTACAACTGCACTGGGTGCACTTAAATAGCTGCTTCCTACTGATATATTGATTATCACACTAATTACACCCTGGATCTGTACTTGGGCTCACAGAACCGATTTATTTGAATTTTTTATCGGGAGAAAACGCCGCACAACTAATTAATTCTACAGGGATGCATTGTTTGTTAGTTAGCGTCCATTGTAAGTTTCTGATCAGGTAAGACTTACTCTTAAAAACTAAATAAATATACGGTGGGGACATTTTAAGTGCACAGCCTTGGTGTTCAATCATTTTCCTTTTTTGTGTATAGGACTACTGCTTTATTAGGAGCATTTCAACCTCTTCACAGTAGTTTCTTATTAAAAGTTTATTAGGCCCTGCTCACGCAATGAACTCCATGTGGGCAGACCCCTAGGCCCACCTGGAGGCCTATTGACTTTAGTGAGGCTCTGCATGGTTGCGACAGTCTGCATGAATCATGTTCTTTGGGGGCCTGGCTGTTACACCTCACACTATAGCTAAGGTGACACGAACCCTTTCACAGTCTCCGTTGCAGCATTTCAGACTTGGGCTGTATTCAGTTTGTCGTAGAAATGGATAACATGGAAACAGCTTTTTTTTTTTTTTTAAGTTGCTCAATAAGTTGCTCAATAAAACTTTTCAATGGTGATTTTTTTTTTAAATTACAAAAACTTTCTGATGCTTTTCTGACCAGCTTTATCTGAAATTGCCTTACGTAAAAAATCCAGCTTTTAACGGATATGGATTATTCAGCGGGGCCTTTTTGCAGTGTGAAAAAGGATGTTCTAAAATGGCAAGGAAATTGACGTTTCAGAGCAATCTGTCAGGGAGAACTGAATAGCTGGAAGGATTGTCAATGTAATGAGACAATAGACCCTTTCACATCTAGGGCTCTAGTTTGGATCCAGCTTTGAAAGCTCCTATCTGATGGCCGTTTGGTGGCCTATGTAAGTAGATCTACCACGGCCAAGAATCTGCAGCTAATGGATTCTAATGGTTACCCATATTGACAGCCTCAGTAAAGAGGATATGGACTGAATGGAGCATGGAGATTGTATTATCTTCATAGTCTAAGCCTCACAGGTGGTATCGCTAGGTCATAGTGGAGGAAGCTTCTATGTTCATTACCAGTGCTTTAAAAGTTCTGTGCCTTTCACCTGGGCTCCAGCCTAGGTTACCATTCATGAACACAAAATGTAGTTAAACAAAACAAAGACTCTAGTGCACTCAGTTACTTTTCAGACTTTTTTTTTTTAAATGGTGCCTTAGGACAAGATTACTTGTTTGCCAGTTGACTTGAGAGAACAAAGAGAGCTTGGAGTTCTTTTCCCGTTCAGACGTGTCAGGGAGAAGAAAGCTGTAAAGATACTTCACTATCACAGGAAGATTTTTAAAACTGATACAATGATATAGCATCAGAAGGTAATTTAATGAGTACAGCATGGGAAAATTAGGTCACTGAGTCTGAAACAAGTTCAGGGAGAGGTTTTGCAACAGCATTTTGGATGCAATCTGATCTGATAATTTAGACTTGGGGACGGGCATCTTAAAAAAAATTACATTTATTTAGGCTGGAAGACACCAGAGTATAAATCATAAAGTTTCCATCTCAGAGAAGCTTAAACAGCTCCTAAGGTTAAGTAGAAGATGTAAAACTGTTATGATATGTTTGTTATGGGCCTTCAAAGAAAGTGGTGAAGCAAGCAGGACAGCAAGGTTACTTGAATATCATGGGGAAAGATCCCACACAAACTAAGTGCAGCTGGTGGGAAGATCTAACATACTGGTGGACTGGGCATTGCAGGTGGGAAATCCCAGATAGAGTTCAAGAGTTATCCCAAGGGCTGTACATAAGAACAATTTTATTTAAAGCTCAGTGCTAGGATTAAACATATTGTGAGTCCATAAAGCTAACAGAGTTACCTGCAAGAGTCTTGAAAACCCATTCAGAGGAAGGAGCTATGTAGTCATCATCTTCAGCCCCCAACTAAAACCTCTCCAACGCATCATCAAGGATCTACAACCTATCCTGAAGGATGACCCATCACTCTCACAGATCTTGGGAGACGGGCCAGTCCTTGCTTACAGACAGCCCCCCAACCTGAAGCAAATACTCACCAGCAACCACACACCACACAACAGAACCACTAACCCAGGAACCTATCCTTGCAACAAAGCCCGTTGCCAACTGTGTCCACATATCTATTCAGGGGACACCATCATAGGGCCTAATCACATCAGCCACACTATCAGAGGCTTGTTCACCTGCACATCTACCAATGTGATATATACCATCATGTGCCAGCAATCCCCCTCTGCAGTGTATATTGGTCAAACTGGACAGTCTCTACGTAAAAGAATAAATGGACACAAATCAGAGATCAAGAATTATATATAACATTCAAAAACCAGTTGGAGAACACTTCAATCTCTTTGGTTACTTGATTACAGACCTAAAAGTTGCAATTCTTCAACAACAAAACTTCAAAAACAGACTCCAACGAGAGACTGCTGAATTGGAATTAATTTGCAAACTGGATACAATTAACTTAGGCTTGAATAGAAACTGGGAGTGGATGGGTCATTACACAAAGTAAAACTATTTCCCCTTGTTTATTCCTCCCCCACCCGCCACTGTTCCTTAGACATTCTTGTCAACTGCTGGAAATGGCCCACCTTGATTATCACTACAAAAGGTTGTCCCCACCCCCACCCCCCCGACCCTGCTCGCCTGCTAGTAATAGCTCACCTTAAGTGATCACTGTCGTTACAGTGTGTATGGTAACACCCATTGTTTCATGTTCTCTATGTATATAAATCTCCCCACTGTATTTTCCACTGAATGCATCCGATGAAGTGAGCTGTAGCTCACGAAAGCTTATGCTCAAATAAATATGTTAGTCTCTAAGGTGCCACAAGTACTCCTTTTATTTTTGTGAATACAGACTAACACGGCTGCTACTCTGAACTCTATTTGATGGTTTAACAGATTTGCAGTATCCCTGTGCATATTATTCTGAACCCTGCATCCCTGTCCTCCTTGCGTCTTACTTTCTTAAACCCTCTGTTCTTTTTCCTCCCTCTCAATTTTCATCTCTAGCTTTCTCTTTAGGCTCGTTAGAGTCACACAACTAAAACCCCTGACAGTTCTTTGCAAACGTCTTTTTTTATCCCTAGTTCCCTTTCACTCTTTGGATTGAAACAGGCTTTTTGGAAAGCAATCATCCCCTCTTGGAGTATGAAATTATATTGTGAGGGGCAATTCCACACAGCAGGGGAGAGTGGAAGGAGTGTTACAAAAATACATGGTTAGAAAGGCCAAAGTTGCAAGAATGATAAAAGGATAGTGGGAGGTGTGATGTCACTAAACCAGTCCCAGGAGAGGAAGAGATGGTAGAGAGAGACTATGAAAGAGAAGGGGAAGATTTTATGCTGAAGGAAGGAGAGAGAGAGGCTGGAAGAACAGATTAAAAATGAGATCCATACGTTTTATGAAATAAAAAATAGGAAAATTATTATTATTTATTTATTTGTATTGTGTCAAGTGCCTAGGAGCCTTAATATTGGATTGGGGCCCCATTTTGCGGAGCGCTGTATGCACATAATAAAAGGATGGTTTCTGACTCAAAGAATTTACAATGAAAGACAGTATTACTGAACATTGAAATACTGGTCTGAAATTACAGTAGGGTTCTGGTGACTTGAGCTGAGTGGAGAATGGATACTCCATTTCACAAAGGATTTTGAGCTTTCAAAATCTGACTTTGTTCTGAATCAGAGTAAAATCTGCAAAGGAAAATTCAGAAAAAATATTTTCCATTTGGTGAAAAGTTTCAATTTTGACTTTAAAATGTTGTACTATAAGACAAAATAAAAACAAAGCAAAATAAAAAGTGGTTTCAAAATGAAAAAAAATGAAATGCTTCATTCTAAAAATGTGGAAGGGGGTGTTTTAACATTGTCCAGAACTCCCATCTCTCCACCCCCATTTACTTCTGAAATGAAACTCTGGTGAAACTGACCCAGCTTCATGAAGCATTTTGAATTTGACAGAACCACATGTTCTGACCGAAGGTGGTTCTGTCAGAGTTTCTCCAATTCGCTCTTTTACTGGTTACAACAGCAACCACTCATGCTCCTGGTTTGTGAAGTAAAGGGAGCCACTCACACTACTCCATAAAATCAGAAGGCCAGAGACGATGATTTACATCGGCTGAGGATTTGATCCAGATTCTTTGAACTTGCAGCTGACTGTTTATTCTATCTGCCATTATCAATCCTGAGCTTCAAAGACTAGCAAGAGCCTTCTTTAACAGAGTTGGCATTCATTTACACAGCTTCTCCCTATCTTTATTGCTTCTGAGGTATAGCCTCCCATAGTGAAATTAAGTAAGGCTATGATGTATCGGGGCTTTTAAAATTTTGCTAAGCTCATCAGGATGGGTTGAGAAATGTCTTTTTATGAGTTTGGGCCCATTACAAGTTGATTACAACAACACACATGAGTTAATGGTAAAAAAACATTAGACCAATCTTTAGAAATCATAGTTATTTATCATTATGGCTTAACAGAGTTCTTGTACGTGTAGCTTCTTCTACAGAATACAGGCTAAGAGCCTGCTATTCATTGGTTGGCTTCAGCAATCTGATCTCAGTGAGCCAGGCAAGGCATTTGTGCCTGTGAGTGAGTGATTCTGAGGGGAAGAGAATGCCAGAATAAAGGCCATTTACAGTGGCTTTGTGGAGCTGTTATGTCTATTTGGATCAAAGCCTGGATGTGCCTGGGACACTCATAGTGGTTGTGCCACTTACATTACTCTTCTGTAGATATGAAAGGGGAAAGGACTGGGATTTGATGTGAGAAGTCAAAGGTGATGGTGGGGAAAACAGTTTTCCAAAACACCCTTGCAATGTTATGTATCTGCAGACAGTAAAACTGAGAGTTGGACTGTTAGTGGCTGCTCTGTCAAAATGCTGATAGAATTAAGGGTTCCGATACTATGGGGATGGGCAGCAGTACAATTCCATAAGAGCCATAAGGCAGAATTAGAGATGGGTGAGAACAAATCCCCCGTTGTTTGAGGGGGAAGAGGTGGAATGCAGACCCAGATCAGATTCTTTTTCACTGGCCTCTGGCTCAGAAATTTGTTTATTTAAGCTCTGACACAACAATCAAGACATTCCCTGTCTGTTTTATACACAGTCATATTCAGGGGAGAGGGCTATTGGGATAGCCAGAGAAGGGAGTGACTTGCTGTTTTTGTATTTATTTGCTTGTTGTGAGCTACAGAGAAGAAGCAATATTTTAAGGGGGATCTGAATGGAGAGAGGGTGGCATCTTGAGCAACCGGAGATGGCAGGGCATTCTGTACATAGGAGATGGACTGGAAAAAGACACAGAGAAAGGAATGGGAGGAGATGAATAAGGTGTTGAGAGTGGTAGTGGAGGGGACAAAATGGGATGTGGTATGCGATGAGGTCTAAGATGGGATGGGATAAATGTGATGTGAGATGAGATCTGAGATGGGACAGGGTTGGGTGTACAAGGACTGAGACAGGATGGGTTATGAGATGAGATCTCAGGTGGGATGAGGCAGGATGGGTTATAAGATGAGGTCTGAGGTGGGATGAGGCGGGATGGGATGTGGTGGGATGGGATGCGAGATGAGGTCTGGGTGAGGTGAAGTGTGATGTAGGAAATGACATGAGCCAAAGTCTGAGATGTACTCCAGGCCAGATTTGGGCAGAGTGTTAAAGGCCAAACCCCAGATCTGAACTCCTTAAATTTAAAAATTCAGATATTGGATGAAATGCTGTGGCTTGGGCCCATTTCTAAACCAGCCCAAAGCATTTTCCACTTCAGCCAAATGCCTACATATATACAGTCTTTTGGCAGCTTAAGGAAATATACCTTTGCATTTTAGAGAAACACTCCTTACATTTAGTTTTATAGTGATTGAGGGTCCCTCCTGGAGAGCAAATTGATTTTTGAAACATTTGTTACAATAAAAAATGAATAATGCTTCAGTTAACAAAGACAGAAATCCTGTGAAAGAGGCATTCCCTCACCACAGCAAACTGAGGGGAAACAAACACAGGGCTTTTAGTTTTGTTTACTACCATACATTATTTGCCCTTTATTTTGCTTGTCACCGTTGCTAATTTTATGGTTAAATTGGGACCTTCTTCCTCTAGCTACCACAGACAGCTGAATCACAATTCAGAGAGCAGCAGCACTGAGCCAAGTACTGAGCTTCGTCATCCAGCAGGCAAAGCCAGGGGTCCTTTTCCTTTTCCCAAAAGGCAATTGAAACTTCACCATAAATTGTTTTCCCACATCAGACTTCCTGGTTATCGTGGCAAGACTATGGCTTTAACATCAAAGGCAATTCGGCCACTGAAGAGCACAGATATTGGCCCACTTCTCACATCTATACAAGCAGCCGTTGTGGTAATAACAGTACAGCACAGTAGCTTCTTAGGGATGGGCCAAGCTGCGGAGGTCCTCATTCTGGTGAGAGAAAGGGAACGTTAATGTGGGGGGGAGGGGGTAACAGAAGCTGAGATATTTTTGGAAGAGTCAACATTCTAATCTTTTTTGCCTTCACAAAACAGAAATGTTGTCTGTAAAACTGATCACTAAATATTACATTAAACTCCTTCGGTGGAAGAGGAATTAACTTGACTGGGGTGATAGGAGAAAAAGCAAGGAATGAAGCGGGGGTGTGTGTACAGAGGAAGGGACTAGGGAGTCATAATTCTGGGGTTGTCTTTCCAACTTTGCCAATGACTTGTTGTAGGACACTGAGCAAGTCAATTTTTCAGATGTGGGTGTTTAAGGTGTCAGCCACACCAAATAACGGAGAGGAAAGAATAATGTCTCCTTTCATTCTGTCAGTATGGATCAAGAGGAATGCCCCAAAGAGAGAGCTGGCAAGCATCTTGTGTGTATTCACAAACTAGTAGATGTGGTCTGAATGTATCTGTCACCAGTTTAACCAGGATCTCGCTTCCAGTTCAGGAGAGGAATATTAATGGAGGGCAGCCTTCAAAGGCTCTGTTCCTGTGGCCAGGTACCCCATCCTGCCAGCCTCTGAATAGTCAAAATAATGGAGCACAATAACCTGCCCTCAGAGTTTAACCTATTGAAGGTAAAGGGAGTCTTTCTACTGACTTAAATGCGGTTTGCATCAGCCCCTCAGTGCAGTATATTTCATGACAGGCATTGCTGCTCCAGCAGCACATGGCAGCTATAAAGGCACCACAAGTAGTTTTGGGGAAAATTCACTTAGCACAGGAGCTGCATAGGGATTTAGTAAGTGGGGCAGCCTAGCCCGAAGGTAGGAGACTTGCCAGTGTAGGAAAGCACAAGGGGTCTGGGGGGGTATAGTTTAGCATTGACTGCTAAGGAGTATGTTGGGCTATAGGCAGCCCTGGGAGGCTGTCATAAATTAAAACAGCCTCCAGGACGGCTCCAGAGAGTACAAAAGAGGCATAAAAGCCACCTTTGCTCTTCCTCCCCTGGACTCAGGCTGTGCCTCCCAGGAGCACAGAATCTGTCCCATTATGTATGAAGGATACTGTGACAACATAAGATAGATTGTGCCTTATTCGCAGTTAACTGGAGAGCAGAAATCATGGCCTCTGATAACAACAAAGTATTCATTTATTAATTAACCTTAATACTCCATCCTGATAGCAGGTTAGAGCAATTAAGGGGTTATGAGATACACAGCCAAATGAGGACGCAAGTCTATTTGATGATAACAGGTTTCAGAGTAACAGCCGTGTTAGTCTGTATTCGCAAAAAGAAAAGGAGTACTTGTGGCACCTTAGAGACTAACCAATTTATTTGAGCATGAGCTTTCGTGAGCTACAGCATCCGATGACGTGAGCTGTAGCTCACGAAAGCTCATGCTCAAATAAATTGGTTAGTCTCTAAGGTGCCACAAGTACTCCCTTTCTATTTGATGATAGAGTGTCACAAGCAAAGAGTGACTTTGCCAATGAATACGCAAGTAAAATGTAAATGATATTTATCATAAATACTGCAAATGCTCATTGTGAGGATAAAAAACCAGCAAAGGTCGGGATAATGACAGGAACTGGTGTTTTATACCTTTTTCTGGAGAGTTTTAAGCCTGGCAAATCTGAGTGTAATGTGACCCTAATTCTTTTTCAGGAGGCCCGAGAGTCCTCTTTAGGAAGCCACTGAAGTGTCAGATTGTGCAGCTCATTCTTTTGAAATAAGGAGGCTGGGTCCATATCTACATTAGCTGCAAAACAGCGACCATATTTTTGATGTTTGCCTCTAGAGCTTGGGATTGATAATACTTTTAGGGATATATATCTATATTTTAAAATCCTGGCCCATTAAAGACAATGAACATTTTGCCAGTGCCTTCATTAGAGCCAGGATTTCACCTACAGTTTTCATGTTTGAGATATTTTCCTCTACTAACATAATCGTTTCAGGTTCTCATTAGCAACCCAGTTAGAACTGGGTCAAAATTTTCAAAAATTTGATTTTTTCCATCAATCTTTTTCATCAAAATTTTAAATTTTGAAGCCACGATGTTTGATGAAAGAAACATTGAAAAAAAAGTGTTGGCAAAATTTTTGCAATTCCCCCTTCTTGTGTTTTTCGACCAATTGTAGATAATTTGCAGGGCATAGAGTTAAGCATTAGTGTAAGTCTTTGCCGAACCTTGGTCATAAATTTTCCCATTTCCATTCTTGTATACTTTTATTTTTCTTAATTCTGGATGTGACTGAAAGCAAAAGTGACCAAAATACCACAGGAAAGTGTGTTCTGGACACAAAATATCAGAAGAAATCTTGTTCTTGTGAGGCTTTTAGTCCACTTACACAGATTTGGTTTGTTCAGATGATTTTGACAATATTCTGTTAAACTTTTGAAGGGTTGGGTGCTTCTTCTAAATGACTTGAACCTCCTGAGTCCATTCAGGTTTTGCCATCACTAGTCTACGTAGGAAACAGAGTAACCCATTGCTTTTCCAGAATCTCTTCTTGGTGGGTTTTTATTATTATGGTTATTAACTTTAATACTTCAAAATCAGTATTCAGAATAAATCTTTATGTGCTCTGATTTCTAGACGTAACTTGCAAGTTTATATTCTTAAAGATGAACTCTTGAGACTACGTTAAAGAGATTTCATTGATTGAATAATTTAAATGTCTATGTGAAATGAGTCAATCCATAAGAACTGGTGAGGTTAAATTATTCTCTTGTTGATTGTGTCAGAACTGTGTGGGTAAGGAATGGTGTCCCTAGCCTCTTGTTTGTCAGAGGGTGGAGATGGATGGCAGGAGAGAGATCACTTGATCATTACCTTTTAGGTTCACTCCCTCTGGGGCACCTGGCATTGGCCACTGTCGGTAGACAGGATACTGGGCTGGATGGACTTTTGGTCTGACCCAGTATGGCCATTCACTATAATATTTAGTGTGGTGCCTGACAGATATGAAACACCAAGTTAGAGACTGGTTCTGCAAGGTGCTGAGAACCCTAAGACTGGAATACTTCTCAAGAGGTGTCTGATATCCCGGGAAGTAAACTCACTTCAGAAAATAAAGCCCTTCATTCCAGGTTAAACTAGAGAAGGGGAACAGATAAAAAGGGAGTGACAGAGAAGTTTCTGATTTGTCCTTTTTTTTTTTTAAACACACCCCATACAGCCCATTAAATGAGCATATGATGATTTTTGCTGGGAGATCCACATTGCTCTACACTGCACACTTCCCTCTCTTCCTCTCCCTCCCCTGTATATACAGGGACGTCTAGGAAAATTAACCTGAATTAATTAAATGGGTGAATTTTAAGTGGAATAGTTAAACCCCATAAAATCCCTGTGTGGATGCTGTTATTCAGAATTAATCCACAGTGAATTAAACTAAAATGAATTAAGGCCACTGTAATTCTGAATGAAGATGTTTACACAGTGGTTTAATTAATCCACTTCAAATTCACACTCCTTAGTTAATTTGGATTAATTTTCCTGGATGTCCCCATGTAGACAAACCCTCAATCTCTTTCTGATATTTCAGTATCAGCTCCTTGCAATCTCCCTGTATGGCTTTGGGCAAATCACTCAGGGTCCATCTACACAGCAAGCAGGATCCTGTGGCAGTGAGTCTCAGAGCCTGGGTCTGTAGACTAAAAATAGCCCACCCCATTCCCTAGGCTTCAGAATCTGAGCTATAGCCTGAGCCCAAATGTCTACACAGCTATTTTTAACAATGTAGTGTGAGACCTGCTGGAACTGTGAGCCCAGGTCTGTAGGTGTGGGCTCTGAGAGTCACTGCTGCAGGATCCTGCTTGTTCTGTAGACGATACCCTCAGTCTCTCTTGCCTCAGTACCCATCTGTAAAGTGGGGATAATAGCACTGCCCTACCTCACAGGAGATGTTGTGAGGATAAATACATTCCAGATTGTGAGGCACTCAGATCCTATGGTAATGGAGATTGCAGAAGTATAATAGATAGAGTTCTGTCCATAACACACATCCGCCTCCTCCAGTTTTCTTCAGAGAAGAAATGTTTGCTCTCATTAAGAAAGCCTGTCTTGGAGGAAATATTTCTGTGTGTGTTTTCAGCAGTTTCACTGACTCTCATACTTGAAGCAGTTTGAATTTCCGGAGTGCAAACCTTGGTGAAAGTTTTTAGATTTGTTCTGCACCAGAGCCCTGGTGATGGAATGAATGAATGACAGCTTTATGGACTGCTTTGTAAGGGGAGTTCCTGGCTGGATGGCAGTCAGACTACAAGTTTCACAGAGTTCAGGTGTATGTGTGGCTTGAATTTGGTCATTAAATCACAGATATTTCATTGAAAAAGCTGAATGTGCACAAAGTCACTTTCAGCATAGCATGTCTAATGACTTGGGGAAAGCAATGACTGCATGGAGTAGCTATTTGATTTAAATGCATGTTTGGTCATTTAATATACAAGAGACCTGACATGTGGCTGTATTCATTAGGACAAAGGGAATGATGCATGGTGGTTGTAGATATTTATGTAAATACTTTTTTTCATTTGCATTTTTTCAGTACCTTTAATAAATATCTACTGAAGCCACAATATCATTGATCATAAGTATACATGAGGCTAACTGGTATAAATTTGAAATATCAAACAATTAAAAGTGTTAAACATAAAAATGCTTTGTGTTTTTAAACAAAGATCATTTGTTGTAGAACTGATAATGGAATGGAATCTATCTGAGGTAAGAGATAGAGTAATAAATGTATACTGCATGTACCCAAATCAAAATGACAATCATATTTTCATATATAAACACACCCCCCCACACAAATTCACCCACACCTCATTAAATGTGTGCAATGGGGAAAGAAATAACACTTTTTGTATACTTTGTTTTAAGTTTTTGGCATTTAAATACCGAAGTGATAGGCACCTCAGAAATGGCTCAGACTGGCCCAGGAACAATGATTCCAGAGAAGAACTAGAATAATTTCCCCATCATAACCAGTATGCCAAATCACACAATCTCAGGTGCCATCTCAGCCAAAGTAACATGCCTTCCTTTGTGTATCACACACACACAAAGAATAACCCCATAGCACCCCAAAGGATCAAGCACCACATGGGCAGATTTTAAATGTTAAAGGAAGTGATTTTCCTTTAACAGCAAGCTGACGAACAAAGTCATATAATTAAAAATCATAAAAACTGCTCAGGGCCTATTTAAGAGCAACATATTAATAACAAGGATTATTTTTTTCCTCTGAACAGAACACCAAAACGTAACGATTGGAGAGCAAGCCCACTGTTACTCTTATTTATTATTGTAATATTTATGATGGCTAGGTGTTCAGTATCAGGGGGGTAGCCGTGTTAGTCTGTATCTACAAAAACAACAAGGAGTCCGGTGGCACCTTAAAGACTAACAGATTTATTTGGGCATAAGCTTTCATGGGTAAAAACTCACTTCTTCAGATGCATGGAGTGAAAATTACAGATGCAGGCATTATTATACTGACACATGAAGAGAAGGGAGTTACCTCACAAGTGGAGAACCAGTGTTGACAGGGCCAATTCAATAAGGATGGATGTGGTCTATTCCCAATAACTGATGAGGAGGTGTCAATTCCAGGAGAGGTAAAGTTGCTTTTGTAGTGAGCCAGACACTCCCAATCCCTATTCAAGCCCAAATTAATGGTGTTAAATTTGCAAATGAATTTTAGTTCTGCAGTTTCTCTTTGAAGTCTGTTTCTTAAGTTTTTTTGTTCAAGTATGGCTACTTTTAAATCTGTTATAGAATATCCATGAAGAATGAAGTGTTCTCCTACTGGCTTTTGTATGCTACCATTCCTGATGTCTGATTTGTGTCCATTTATTCTTTTACTTAGAGACTGTCTGGTTTGGCCAATGTACATGGCAGAGGGGCATTGCTGGCACATGATGGCATATATCACATTAGTAGATGTGCAGGTGAATGAGTCCCTGATGGTGTGGCTGATGTGGTTGGGTCCTCTGATGGTGTCGCTAGAGTAGATATGGGGACAGAGTTGGCAAAGAGGTTTGTTACAGGGCTTGGTTCCTGGGTTAGTGTTTCTGTGGTGTGGTGTGTAGTTGCTGGTGAGTATTTGCTTCAGGCTGGGGGGCTGTCTGTAAGCGAGGACTGGCCTGCCTCCCAAGGCCTGTGAGAGTGGGGGATCATTTTCCAGGATAGGTTGTAGATCGTTGATGATGTGCTGGAGAGGTTTTAGCTGGGGGCTGTATGTAATGGCCAGTGGCGTTCTGTTATTTTCCTTGTTGGGCCTGTTCTGTAGTAGGTGACTTCTGGGTACCAGTCTTGCTCTGTCAGTCTGTTTCCTCACTTCCCCAGGTGAGTACTGTAGTTTTAAGAATGCTTGATAAAGATCTTGTAGGTGTTTGTCTCTGTCTGAGGGATTGGAGCAAATTCGGTTGTATCTTAGGGCTTGGCTGTAGACAATAGATTGTGTGATGTGTTCTGGATGGAAGCTGGAGGCATGTAGATAAGCAAGTAGGTAAGGTGTTCAGGACACTCTATAGGTAAATAAAAATGACAAGTCCTTGCCTTACAGAGTTTACAGCGTGGCAAGGGATGACATTCAGTCCTGGGAAAAACATTTACAAAGTTTTCACAACATTTTTGTCTTTCTGTCTTTGACATTAACAAACAATTTCATATAAATTTTGAAATGTGATTTAATGTTGACTGGCCAAATTGAAGAGCTCTGTAATGTCACATAAAGCTAATAGCAATAGACTTGGTCCTATTCCTACTAAAGTCACAGGCAAATCTGGGAACAGGCCCATATTTGTAACTACATGTGCTTAGATAAGGGCAATCAGCTTTTATGCTTCAGGATAAAAGTCAGTCCCATGCGGATGACAGCATTAAACCCTATGCATCGCTGAAACCCTTAAGAGTTGAAGTGGGAATTAAGGGGCTTTTGTGTGAGCCGTATTTGTACTCAGGGGAATTTCACTCAGTGGGGCGGGGGGGTGGGCTGGGGCTGTCAAGAAGGAATTTTACTGCTCCCTTCTGTCATGGGGTTCACTGTGACACCTCCTTGTGGCTATATATGGGGATTAAATCTCACCTGGTCTGGTGGCCCCTCCTGTGGTCGCTCGTGCTGTAGCATCTCTTGCTGTCTAGGAGTCGCAGTGGTTTTCCCTTTGTGGCTTTGCCCTCTGGCCAGGCCACTGTAGGGTTTTCCCCTTTTGGGATATCAAAGTCTCAGCAGACAGCTATCTGTGCCCCTTCCAATCAATCTTCCAACTCAAGACTGTGTCACCTCTCCAGTGGCTGGTAGGGGAACCAGACCCGCCTGCTACTCTGGGTTCCAGCACCAGGAACCTACAATCAGCAGCCAAGGTCTGCTCTGTCTCACCCCTTGCTCCCATTTCCCTGGGCTTCTTCCTACTTTGTCCTCTGCAGGCTTCCTTTCTACCACCCCTCTGGGTAAATCCCTTCCTTCAGGATCAGGATCCCAAAGCTTCTGCTCCTCCCCCGGTTTCCTCCCCTCACTAGGCCCAAAGAGTGACTTCAGACCTCCACACTGCAGCACCTTCCATTCTCACTTCCTGGCTTTGTACCAGTCCCCGCCTACTCCTGCCCAGATGGGCTCCATCTTCAATTAGTGCTTGTGAGTCAAGCCTAAGTCTCCCACTAGATGCAGTCTATCAGGTTAATTAGCTCTTTCTGAGACATCTTAACCCCTTCTGAGGTGGTGTGGGGTGAACACCCCATCACACTTTCCCACTGTGCGTGGCATTCTATACCTACCTCCTGGGAGTTCTCTGAAGCTGAGAACTGACCACTGCCATATTCAAGTTGCCAAACTGTAATGGAGCAGTGGTCTGTTGGGCTGTGGTGAATCCCATGTGCCTACTTTATGCTAATTGTTCTCCTGGTTTAGATATGTTTCTTCTATGATAACGTTAGCTTAGTAAAAAACACTTCCTTTGAAAAGTTTATGATGGAACTGATGCATTTCCCCCCACCCTCCAATTGGTTTCTCTGTAACTGAGTTCAGATCAATTATAGACTGCAATAATTAACATCAGAGATCCTCTGAGAAACAAATTACTTTACAAATGAGGAAATAATTAAGCCTAGATAGAATTGTCTGAGTTGAACTCAAGCAGGGATATAAAAGAACGATACCAGCTCGGCCATGTTGCACAAGCAAAAAAATCCAAGGCACTCTGGCTGTTTCTAGCTTAAGTTGTTTTATGGAGCGTCATTACATCTGACAGGCAGTGTGTGTGCGCTGTGTGGTATGAAGAATGCAGCACTGGATAGGATGCTGTTATCATATACGAATCCAGAAGCAGCAAGAAGAAAGGCTTGATCTTTTGTCCTCTCTTTCTCTCTCTACCAGATACCAGAGCAATTGCTTTAAAAACTAAAATACCAGATAAGATACTTGGAGAAAATTAAGTTATTTTTAGCTTTTTGTAAATCTCAACATATTTCCTATTATACTCTAATGAGGGATTTTCTTTTCCTGTCTGAATGGTATTTTTTGGAGCCACACACCCAGTCATTACTTGCTGCACAATCTTCCTGTTGCCTACCTAATGAGTGTGTCACACGGCCACTGATAGCAGTTGAGGCTTTAGTTTAGCAATGGCTTGTTTCCAATGCTTTCTGCAATGGCAGACGTGCCTGGTGTTATTTTCAGAACCCCCTTGCATCACAAAAAATGTGTACATGCAATCATGTGATTGCACACTCATTGCATAATGTGGCATTTGCACGTCTGTCTGCATTTTTGCACAGGAACCTCTCCCCTCTTTAAAAAGAAAAAAAATTAACCCACACTAGCCGAGAATGATAGGGTGCTGATTTACTAACATAACCTTGCTTTTTTTCTGAAGGCTGTATGAAACTCCCACAGATTAAATGGTGCTATAGACCCTTTTATCAATTGGTTGCTGTGTTTGAGGCTAGGATACGTTCATTGTAATTGCAAAGGATAGTTGGAACTGAAACAAGAGGGTGGGCAGTTGTGAGGCTTATGTTTTAGGCCCTGATTCAGCAAATCATCCTTATGCAGCACGGCACTTACACACATGCTTGATTTTAAGCACATCGTTAAGTCCCATTAAAGTCAGCGGAACTTTAGGTTTGTGCTGAAACAAGGACGGACTGAAACATGTTCTTGATGCATTGTTACCTTAGACTCTGCCAGGCAAGTCACTTAAGCACGTGTTAAAGATTAAGCGCAAGAACAGTGCCATTGGCTTTAAGGGGATTACTTGTGCTTAAATTTACACATGCACTTTTGTGTTTTGTTGAATCAGGGTTTTAAGGGCTGCAATATCAGAGTAAAATGGAATAGATTTTAAGGCTGTTTCCTCTCTCTGCTAATGGTGAGGTTGTACATGCACCATGGCATATCTCATTACACCGTCAAATGTTTAACACTGCACCTAAACGTGTTTGTTTTCCTTTTAACAATAATAGAAAGGAGAAAGAAACATTAAATGGGGGGAGTGAGGTGTTAAATTGACCTACTGGGAGTACAGTCCTGGGAAAAGAAGCCAAAAGTTGAATGAGTGGATCCCTGTGGCATGGCTATGAGAGTTAATGAGAAACAAATATACTCAAGAAAGAGCAGTCATAATATCTCTGCCCTTAGTTTATTCAATCAGAAAAATAAAAATGTGAAAAAAGACATAACACTATGGGCATGAGCATTTTATTAGAAGAGGGCACTAATTACTTTTCACGTATGTTTAAGTGGATATCAACCAATTATGAATAAGGCAAGTATTTCTTTATACACTTGCTTTTAACTCTTTTATTAGCTCAGTTGTAGAGGGAGTCCGAAGCCCAAACCCTGGATCTGAGCAACTTAGATCTTTGGAAAGTTCAGATTTGGCCCCAAACAATGCCCTATCCTTCATCAGTTGGGTGGCTCGGGATTCTCCCCAGTTTTTTAGGGAAAAGGAAAAAGGCTTGGTGCACTGGTTCAGATTAAATAAGGACCAAAGCTTGAATCAAAATCTGAACCTTTTTCCAGCTCTGAAAGTATTTAAACAAAGGCTCGTTTGAAGAAAAAAAAAGTTTGTCAAGGTTTTAGCTCTTCCTGGTTTCACCGTGGACTTAAAGTATTAATACTAGAAAGTATTCTTCAGTGACCCTAGAAATTTATACTTCACTGACTCTTCAAAGCTTTTGATGTTGGTGCAACATAAAAACAAAATGTATAGGCTAACAGCAATATTAAAATGGCCACAGATCATTCTATTATTCATATTATGTCAATACCCTTTTGCTTCTCATGTTGCAAATGATAAGTGCTGTGCAAATTCCAAAGGGTTTTTAAAATATCTTGCTCCATAATCAGAGGACAGAGCATTTCACTTTAGGACTGTGGACTGGTGAGGACCATCACTGGTAATAAAGCTTGGAGATGCAAATTTTCAGGCTGGAGTGCTGAGCTTTTCCAGTCCCACTTCAATCAGCAAAGGGGCTAGCTTTGCAGTAATGATGAGATAAGTAGATGGTCCCTAAGACAGAAGAAATATTAAAGGTTGAAAATCCTTAGGGAATCACATGCCCTCCTTGTGAACTACTGGAAATATGCTTGAACATCAAGAGCATTGTGGGGGTAGATGCCAATTATATGAAAGCCCATCTCTCCAAGATCTGTTAGAGCCAACTCAGTGCTTGAGGCCTGAAGGATAATAGAATATGCTCTTTTCTTCTCTGACTAGTAAAGCAGCACAAAATAGAATTATTAGTATAAATACGCATTGCCTACAAAATGTAAATCCAGCAATTAGACTTTTCCCTTGTGTAACACTCTAATGAGTGTTACCATATTCTTTGTGTTGCTGTAGGGAAGCAGTGGGTGTATCAGAGGGAGCTGGCTAATTTACAAAGAATCCTCAGGATACATTTAAAATTTTTTTTTATAATCCAGGAAAAAGTATCTCACATTCGAAGTAACATTTATCTCAGCATTTTGCCTCTTTAAAGTACAACACTGAGAGCCTTATAATCTACAGCATGTGATACGATGTGTCTCAGTCCTTCCTACATGAACTAGCTGGGTGAGACTTTATGGTGGAGATGCTAATCCGCTTTAATCCTGAGAAATGTCACATAGGTGCCGGCTAGAAATATCTCATCATTCCACTGAAAGCCCTGACAAAGGAAGAAATTGGACTCTTTGAGATGTTTGTGACTCTTTTTTTGTGTTGAATGTATTACTTTAAGCCTTCACTTTGCAGAATTGGTATATTGCTCTGTGGCCATATGCCATGGTCTGTATTTTGTACAGTCACTGTATTGTAATTATAAATGTAAAACTCTCTTGATAAAGTCACAATAGAAAACATCCCTAATCTAAGAGGAACATGCTGGGCCCGCCTTGTCATGCGGGCACCAGGGCGTCACATACCCTGGTGTGACCTCTCAAGAAAATCGACCCATGGTAATCTGATTATCATTTGTCGTGATGAGCAAATAACAAAGTAAGTATTGAACGAGGCCGATTGCCATGTTCACTTTAAGAGAAGGCTCTTGACAGTGTTATTTCACCAAGCCCAGTTACCCAAACTGTTTTTTTGACAAGAGTTAGTATGCTGGTAGTAGAAACTTGCTGGTGTAAGCATCGAGTCTCGCGGGCACTGGGTGACAAATATTCCCTTGCAAATCAGCAGTTTTCACTCTCTAAAACCTTTTTGCAGTCACTGGAGACTTTGGTCAATTAGAAGTCTATGGGAGCTGTGAGTGCTTGGTGCCTCTCAAAAACAGGTGCAAAGCTGAGGGGCTGGGGACCCAAAAAATTGAAGCACCCCAAATTAGTTGCTGCTTTTGAAAATGCTGGCCATTATTGTAAGATTAATATTCTCACCATAAATATAAGTTAGATGAGAGTTAATGTAACATAGGAGAGTTGAATATACATGTTCATACATTATAAAGAACAATAGGAATTATAGAAGGAGTGAATGGAAGCTGAGGAGAATTTTTGTTCTGAATGAGAATGAATGTATTGGTTAATTAATTACCAAACTCCTGTGTAGACTTCATCATACCATCCTAAAAACTCTATGTAGCCCCTCCCCCTAGGTGAGGCTCAAATTTCCTCCCTGGTGTTTGTGTTACATGGTGTGGCTTCTTCCCTCATCTCATAGGGGGTTGGGTCCTGTTGGGCTGGGTTCCCCAGCTCTCCTCCCTCCCCCACCCCCCATGTCTGGGACACAAGGAGTGCTGTCCTTTGGGAAAATAAGTAATACTACTGTTCTTAACGAAGAGTATGACCCATTACACAAAGAAGAAAATTCTTTAATACAAACTCCAACAACATGAAATGAAACACCCAAAATTAACAATGTAACAAAGAGGACTATATTGAGGTGAGGAAACAGAGGCTCTAGGGAGGAAAGGGTTAAGATTAACTGAGATACTAAAACTTCAACAATATAACAATTTCCCTGCCTCCCACTATTCACAAATGTACCACAACCCCCATCTCGCCCCTTGGCCTCATCCCAGGCATATAGAAAGTGTAGGATGCGTCGGAGACAAATGTAGCAGTGTTACAGATGTTGGCTGGCTTTCACCGTGTTTTCACCTCTGAGTTGGGCAGGTCAAATCTCTGCCTGTCAGGCCACTGTCCTGTGCAGGGTTGGAGCAGTCTGACCACATGCTAGATCCCACACCAGCTCAGTGTTTCCCTTTGAGGGGAGGGAAAGTAAATCAGAGACTCCCTGAGCTGTTCTGCTTCTCTCTCAGATCCAAGCTCAAAACCTGAAAAAGCAAAACCAAGCCTAGTTCCTTTGCCTCTGAATCTGGCTGTCCCCTTGCAGCGAGGGATTGAGCACTCCTGGCTCATAACTGGCCCGATAAACAGCCTATATAGATCACTCCATCAGAAACCTCCCTTGGCTTTTGCAGGAGTTTCCAGTCTATTCTGTTCCCACCCCAGACTCCATTGTTGCTGGAAATGGTGGCAGAGGACCCTGGAGCCGTTGTTGTTGTTGTCCATAGGATAGGTCTCCTAGAGGCTCAGTCCAGCATTCCAAGAGCAGCAGAATCCAAAGATGGGGTTACATCTATTATGTACCCTGGGGACTAAGCCCTTCTGCAATGTGGATGCAGATGACACTAAACTGGGAGGAGTGGTAGATATGCTGCAGGGTAGGGATAGGATACAGAGGGACCTAGACAAATTAGAGGATTGGGCCAAAAGAAATCTGATGAGGTTTAACAAGGACAAGTGCAGAGTCCTGCACTTAGGACGGAAGAATCCCATGCACCGCTACAGGCTGGGGACCAAGCGGCTAGGCAGCAGTTCTGCAGAAAAGGACCTAGAAGCTGTGGACGAGAAGCTGGATATGAGTCAACAGTGTGCCCTTGTTGCCAAGAAGGCCAAGGCATTTTGGGATGTATAAGTAGAGGCATTGCCAGCAGATCGAGGGACGTGATCGTTCCCCTCTATTCGACATTGGTGAGGCCTCATCTGGAGTACTGTGTCCACTTTTGGGCCCCACACTACAAGAAGGATGTGGAAAAATTGGCAAGAGTCCAACAAAAATGATTAGGGGTCTGGAGCACATGACTTATGAGGAGAGGCTGGGGAAACTGAGATTATTTAGTCTGCGGAAGAGAAGAATGAGGTGGGATTTGATAGCTGCTTTCAACTACCTGAAAGGGGGTTCCAAATAGGATGGCTCTAGACTATTCTCAGTGGTAGCAGATGACAGAACAAGGAGTAATGGTCTGAAGTTGCAGTGGAGGAGGTTTAGTTTGGATATTAGGAAAAACGTTTTCACTAGGAGGGTGGTGAAGCACTGGAATGGGTTACCTAGGGAGGTGGTGGAATCTCCTTCCTTTGAGGTTTTTAAGGTCAGGCTTGACAAAGTTTCAAGCAAATCTATGCCATATTTTGAATGAATTTAGGCCAAGATTTAAGTAAAAAGCTTTGGTCAGCCTGAATCAAATTTCTAGCAAGTGTGGGTCTAGTTTTGAGTGAGTCAAGCAGGCGATATTCCAACAGTTATAAGACCTGGCAAAATGGTGGTGGTTTCAGCTATGCTTTGTTTTGTGATTTTGGATTTGTTTGAAATTCAGGAGGTGAGGCCTGAACCATGGTCTGTTCCTGCTCCCATGGAAGTTAATAGAAACTTTGTCTTTGTTTCAATGGGAGCAGGATTGGCCTTCAGGACTTGGATCTGAGTTCTGGATCCAGGTCTGGGATTCAGTCTGAGTTTGCAGCTTGAAACCATCTCTGTAATGAGACAGATCTCAAGACGGACTCCATACTCGCCTAACTTTGGAGACAGTGGCGTTGGGACAATTTATATAGTGGCGGTGCTGAAAGCCATTGAATCAAACTGTAAACCCTGTCTATGATGGTGCACCCTCACCACCTCTAGTTCCAGCGCCCTGTTTGAAGATGTCAGGATAGATCCTGATTTTGGGAATGTTCCGATTCCAGGTTTTTTATTTTGCCTATTGTGGAGATAGCGAGTTTGGATCTGGACCAGGAAGTGAAGTTTTATTCATTATAGAGAGATGAAGTGCAGATCTGGATGAGAATTTTGGATCCAGGGTTTGACTAAGCCCCTTCTGAACCAAAAGCAAAAAGAGATTTGCACCAATCCCAGCAAATAGCAACTGTAGAGTTTTGTACTAAAGCCCACTCTCTCCTAAGCTTCCCTTTCCAAACGGACACAGATATCAGTGCAACAAATTGAGTAGCATAGAAAATGGCCCATAATTTTCACTAGCTGAAAGTATCCATAGTCTCTGATGAACAGACAATGTCAGCAGTGGTCAAAGGCATTAGCTCACGCTGTATCACAGAGGAGGGTCAGAAAGACAATATGGAGGGCAAATATTAATGAAGTGGGATGGGCTGAAATTCAAAAGGCATCTGCAGTCTGTTCTTTCCAGGCTAGGATTCTGAACGAGTGCTGTGTCTGAACTTTGCCAGATGATAGGTGAATGCTGGATGTGATGCATTTCCCAATTAAAAACTGCATGGTGCATTTCTGTCATAAAGAGCAAACACCAAGTGACTCCAGACACTCTTGACTTCTGAAGCCCTGCAATGAGGAGGAAATTATAGTTGTTGCTTTGATTTCATTTTTATTGAGAAAAGGACCGTCATGCAAGCAGATAGTTGCTCAGATACATTGGGCTGCCTCCTACAGTACCTACAAACCTTTCCCTACCTTGTGGCAACCACCCACCCTTGTGATATTTTTAAGCCGCTTAGAAGAAAATGCAGCTGCTCTGCATTTGCCATGCACTGAATACCTACTGGGTGGGGAGGCTGGGAGCGACCCGAGATGGATATAATTTATTATGTGGAGCCATTCCTATAGTGCTCATCAGCCTAGTACTGTAGATAGGGCTGTGGTGTGAGCTGCAGTTTAATAATGAAATACCAATGTGGGCTAGTCTGAGGCAGCATCAGCAGTGACAATGACTGAAATGACTTAAAAAGCAAAAGAAAACAGAACTGCTGAAGCTTTGGGAGGCTGCTGGGTTGAAAATCTGCCGCTGCTTATCTGAAGGCCAGGAACAGGGGTCTGGGGGGGATGGGAAGGGCGGGCTGAGAGAGAAGAAGAGCTCAGGTGACTAGACAGAGGCAAGGAATAGAGGAAAAACCCTGTGGCTGTTGCAGGGTGCTGGGATCTGGAGAAGAGCCCATGCATCAAAAGAAATTGGCTGATGGTTTGTAGCTTTAAAATGAATTATTTTAAGCTACCTATGCAGAAGTAAACTGAAATGTACTCAGAAGTAATTATTAAAGGCTCTCCTCCCCACAAAAGACCTGCATGGCCTCTGCTCTGGGGTAGCCATAGAAGATAACAAAGCCTGGCGTTCCCGTGGTTAAATGGTTTGAATGCAAGCACTGCCCTGTGCGCTCTGGTTGTGTGCTATTGTAAAGCTTGGTCTCTGTCCTTCTCCCTCCACGCCTCCCATCTGGCTTGCACAGCTCTGTTTCTCCTCCTGCCCCTGATCCTAGATACTTCCCTTCAAATCCCTCTGCATCAGCACTAGATAAAACAGCCATGAAGGAAGAGTTACCGTAAACATATGTTGAATGGAATAGAATTAAAAAGAAAAACGATACAGAGTGACAAATACATGGTGTCTGATACGTCCTAAGCAATCCTGTTTTCTGTCAGGCTTCCATCCCAAAAGGCTGGTGGAGGTCCCTTTCTTGTTCAGCTCTTTGGGGAAGCATGGGGAGACTTTGCATAGCAGCACCGTGTTCTCAGATGCTGATTATTTTGCTGTGTTGCCTCCTGTTTAAAAATCTTGCAATATTGGCTGTAGCTCTGGCAATCAAAAGTTAAAGGGAGCTGAAGGGACCTGGGAAACAAGTTATTCACATGCAGATACATGTCACAAAATGTTTATTTGGATGCAAAAGCTGAGCTTTGCAGAGGCTGTTGGCACCCACACAGTGAGTGTTGGGCTTTTCTGTCTACAACGTCCTCTGATGAAATGCCCCTGAATCCTTCTCACTTGTGCATGGGGTGAATCACCGGTTTTGTATCAACAATTTAATTGAAACCAGTGACCCAGCTACTTAACTCCACAAGTAGCACCATTGCCTTTAGTTGAACTCTGATGGAATAAAGCTCTATTCAATGTGAGCAGAGACATTGGCATCTGGCTCACAGTGATTTGGGCTGAGATCCACAAAGGTATGTAGGCTCCTAACTTCCATTGAAATTCCCCTATTTCTGCCTCCCGGTTCTTTGCTACCACCGCTAGAATACACTGTCTTCCAAGTACTCTACACCTTACATCCTTACCTCCCCCCCTCCGCACACTCACTTTCCAAGGTGACAGTGTAACTGCAAATATTCCTAGCAATTAAAAGAGCCAGAAACAGATACTATAGTGCATGCTTAGAATGGCTGTTTAAGTATTAAGGTCTAAGAGCCCATTTCTGCCACCCAGAAATAAATAAACCTAACACAGATTAGAAGCCCCTCTGAAGTTTTTAGAGTAACAGCCGTGTTAGTCTGTATTCGCAAAAAGAAAAGGAGTACTTGTGGCACCTTAGAGACTAACCAATTTATTAGAGCATAAGCTTTCGTGAGCTACAGCTCACCCAATTAGGGTCCAACCTTACCGGGTGTCTCCTCAAGCTAAAACTGCTATAGAACGGGAGATCCAGGATATGTTACAGATGGGTGTAATCCGCCCCTCTGAAAGTGCATGGGCATCTCCAGTGGTTCTAGTTCCCAAACCAGATGGGGAAATACGTTTTTGCGTGGACTACCGTAAGCTAAATGCTGTAACTCGCCCAGACAACTATCCAATGCCACGCACAGACGAACTATTAGAGAAACTGGGACGGGCCCAGTTCATCTCTACCTTGGACTTAACCAAGGGGTACTGGCAGGTACCGCTAGATGAATCTGCCAAGGAAAGGTCAGCCTTCATCACA
The DNA here is from genome assembly GCF_965140295.1 of Lepidochelys olivacea. Taxonomy (NCBI): domain Eukaryota; kingdom Metazoa; phylum Chordata; order Testudines; family Cheloniidae; genus Lepidochelys; species Lepidochelys olivacea. The sequence continues at coordinate 110,460,272 of NC_140416.1, forward strand.
CATCTCGGGCTGTATGAATTTAATGTACTCCCTTTCGGGCTGCGAAATGCACCCGCCACTTTCCAAAGACTTGTAGATGGTGTCCTAGCGGGATTAGGAGAATATGCAGTCGCCTACCTTGACGATGTGGCCATATTTTTGGATTCCTGGGCAGACCACCTGGAACATCTACAAAAAGTCCTTGAGCGCATAAGGGAGGCAGGACTAACTGTTAAGGCTAAGAAGTGTCAAATAGGCCTAAACAGAGTGACTTACCTTGGACACCAGGTGGGTCAAGGAACTATCAGCCCCCTACAGGCCAAAGTGGATGCTATCCAAAAGTGGCCTGTCCCAAAGTCAAAGAAACAGGTTCAATCCTTCTTAGGCTTGGCCGGTTATTACAGACGATTTGTACCGCACTACAGCCAAATCGCTGCCCCACTGACAGACCTAACCAAAAAGAAACAGCCAAATGCTGTTCAGTGGACCGAAAAGTGTCAGAAGGCCTTTAACAAGCTTAAAGCGACACTCATGTCTGACCCTGTACTAAGGGCCCCAGACTTTGACAAACCGTTCCTAGTAACCACAGATGTGTCCGAGCGTGGTGTGGGAGCAGTTTTAATGCAGAAAGGACCTGATCAAGAATTCCACCCTGTAGTGTTTCTCAGCAAAAAACTGTCTGAGAGGGAAAGCAACTGGTCAGTCACTGAAAAAGAATGTTACGCCATTGTCTATGCTCTGGAAAAGCTACGCCCATATGTTTGGGGACGGCGTTTCCACCTGCAAACCGACCATGCTGCACTGAAGTGGCTTCACACCATCAAGGAAACTAACAAAAAACTTCTTCGGTGGAGTTTAGCTCTCCAAGATTTTGATTTCGACATCCAACACATCTCAGGAGCTTCTAACAAAGTGGCTGATGCACTCTCCCGTGAAAGTTTCCCAGAATCAACTGGTTAAAATCGTCCTTGAGATGTGGAAAATATTGTTAGTCTTTATGTACTTGGTAGTATATTTAGAGATGCATGTGTCTTATTAACTCTGTTTTTCCTAGAGCTCCAGGAAGAAATCCCAGCCAGTGTTTCACCCTAGCTGAGCTGTAGCTCACGAAAGCTTATGCTCTAATAAATTGGTTAGTCTCTAAGGTGCCACAAGTACTCCTTTTCTTTCTGAAGTTTTTGGGACTTCTCATATAAGTAAATATTACGTGCATGAATAGAGGTTGCAAAATCAAGCACTAAGAGCTGTTAGTACCCAGGGCTAATTTGCCTAACTCTGTTTTACACCGTTTGACTTTATTCCCATTGTACAGAGCCTTTCCATTTAAATCATCAGTGATCAGGCAAACTCCAATATACTATCCAGCTCCGCTGAAGCCCATCATCCACTCATGTGCGATCGTAGTACGAAGTGTGAATATCTTTACAGAGAAGCTGTGCCACATTATGAATATCTTTAGTCAAACACTGGGTATTTGTTATCCTTCTACTTCCTGGGCACATCTGACAGGATTCCATTCCTCTGAAGTGGCTCAGGATGTGACAAATCAGCAGAAGGAAAATCCTGGGATGTCGAAAGCAAAATTTATTGTGAAGAAATGGTGCTCAAACTATTGTAGGTTTTATAAATAGACTTTGTAGTACATAAATCCACAAGCTTTAGGGTACCAGATAAGCTGGTGCAATGCATCTGTAGTAGTTCTAGAATGACAAATAGTATGGAGCTCAAAGCAGCCAGAGGTTTTGTCAGTATGACAGAACGGTCAGCTACCGATGCTTTTTAAAGACACAAAGACTGGTTTCCTCTTTCACTGGGTGGCTTTGGCTAAATGCTCAACTCGTGACTGAAGGCCACATTTAAAGCCATCAAGAGCCGTGTCTCCCCTGAAGGCTGAATTTTGCTGTTCATAGTGGAGATGATAGAATTGTATTTTACTGCTCCTCTTCCCAGAGTGCTACCTGAAAAACAGAAAAGCAGAGGCCAAATTCTGTCCGTAGTTACCCACAGAGGCTCTGCCATCAATGGCTTTGCATGGGCATGTCTGATTTTGTTTGGATTGCTCCAGGGTAACGGAGGTCAGAATTCCTCTGTTGCAGTTTGATCCTGATCCTGTTGAAGTAAATGCAAGCAGAACCCAGGCCCTTAGTGTATGATGCTACCTTAACATGAAAATATGACAACAAAACTTTTGCTGGAGGGAGGGGAAGAGACAAATCGAGGGCCAGGTTCTCTTCTGTGATCTGTCTTCTTCGTTCTGCTCAGGTGGCACAATGGATCTGGCAGCTGGCTGTAAGAAATCAGATAACAATTCCCCTAGTGAGGGCAGTTCTCAGCTGGGGTAAAGCCAGTGGAGCTAATTCCTTTAACAGACATCTCATCCTACCCTGGCATCGCTATTTTGGGGAAGGGAAGGAGCATATTGGGGGCTAAAAGGGGCAGGACAGGGGCAGGGCAAAGCATAGTTCTACTTTGCTGATTCTCATCCGGCATATGGTCCTTTAAGGACCGTGCAGACTTGCATAAAGATGGAGTAGCTCTGTGAATCTGAAGACACAGCTGCTTAAAGTTATACTAGGTCCAGAGCAGCTGTGTCTTCAGAATCAGGGAGTCCTAACCAGCCCCCTGACAATCTCCTCCCCCCGCACCCCCCCGCCCCGACTCTGTAGGCAGCAAGCAGATTTCAGTGCAGGAGAGAATCTAGTGCCTGAATTTAGATTTTCCTTTTCAGTGGTGTTTCATTCCATTGCCAAGAATTATTGGCTATTGATCATATACAGTGCAGAAAGTGCACTGCAGTTTCAGGGCCGTAGACCCCCCCCATCTCATCATAATTCCAACATGGTTTCATTGCAATCAGGCTAAAACACATAAGAGTCATAAAAATGATGCAGGGCAGAGCTCATGGTAGCCTTTCTGGGAGCAAAATGCAGAATTGATGCATTCCAATTGACTAGTTCTCCTTTTAGGTATTTGATAACACGAGCTCAGCAGGGTGACGCAAATGTTGGCAGCAAAAAGCAATGTTTCATTTTTTGCTGGCTCCATCCCATAGCCTAAATTTGCTAATTGCAATAGTTTTAGCTACCAGCGACAAATTATACAGGCCTTCTGCCAACCTGGAGGGGCCTTTACTTTTTTTACACACAAGGGATTTGAACAAAGAATTTCGTATACAATGAGTTTGTTTAAAAATAAGAAGGATGTGGGGGTTCAGAAGTCTATATACTAGATTACATTTTTTGAATCTCATTAAGCTCTAGAACTAAAATGGTCAGAGTTGTTGTTTGAGCATGTTGTGTGTATATGGCCTGATAATGATTCAAAGTCAGAGATAGGCAGTAAGATTAAGTGGCTTTGCCCTGAGCTTTCTCTGTGTTAGAAGAAGAGTATGCAGACCTGTCTGCTTCTGGCTAGCTTGGTAGCAAATGCAGAATTAAACACCTGTGTTCCACATATGCATGTTTGTATGTTTACCACTGCTGATCCATCTGTGGAACATGGCAAATGCCAGCAGGGGCACACACAGGGGGTATGCAAAGCATGTGTCACATGCCCAGTCATAAAGAGCTTGAGCAAACAATGCTACATGCCATTAAGTGACAACAAGACATCCAAGAGCTGGTTTTATCCTCTCAGCATCTCAAGCACTAAACACCTCTGTGAAACATGTGCCTGACCTGGGGCAAGTACCTCCTGCTTCATGGCCCTGTGGTATTACAACTGCCAGTCCAGTTTCTCCTATTCTCAAATTGAAGCCATGGGTGGTGGGCTGGGAATTCAATTACCAGGGTTAAATACTTTAATAAATATAAGGAGAGGTGTCTTCCTCAGCGCAAGCCTTGGTTAGGGCATAAGGAAAAGGAATCGAAGGGGCCATTGGAAAATGATGGCTTGCATACAGTGGGAACATGTTTGACCCGACTGTAACAGAATATTTAATTTTTCTTGACATAGTATCAAATACAAAGTGGTGGATGAGGTCAGGTGAGTCAATGAATTGGGATTGCCGGGACCCAGATTTTCCTGATCAAACCCAACAGCTTGAATTGTGCCCAAAACCACAGGGAATGTTAGAGCAGGAGCCTATGAAGAGGCATTATGCTCCGTCATATAACTTACACGGCTAAGCAAATGTGTCGCTACATTCTCTACCAGATCATGCTTTCACATAGGCATAGTAGGAAAGGGAAGATGTTCAAGTAGTTACAGAGCTAGTCTAGTATTTGGGAGACCTGGTTTCAATTCCCTGCCTTGTCACAGACTTCTTGTGTGACTTTTGGTGAATCACTCAATATCAGTGCCTCAATTACCCATCTGTAAAATGGGGGTAATAGTATTGCCTTACCTCACAGGAGTGTTGGGAGTATTCCTAAATTAGCAGTTGTGAGGTGCTTAGATACTCTATGGTAATGAAAGCAGAAACCATTTTAGTACCGTAGACAGATACTCTTTGAGGGCAACCTTAAATAGAATGCACTGCTGTATGTGTATATTGCCTATTCATTTTGATAAATATATGATGGTAAAAAATCTGTTTTCATTGATCCAGGGTGTTTCTGATTCCCAAGATCCCTTTGAAATAGTAAGAATGCGGTTATTTTAGATCCTTCATTAAGTTTATTATTTAATCCCACACACTGTAGCTTGTTTCTATGCTTACGAATCTACTTTACACTCAGTGGGAGCAGAGAGCTATCCAAGAGCTGCACATCTGAAACAGAACCCCCAGGTACAAATATTTGGTTTAAAAGAATCTGGGATATATTTATCATGGAAAAGCTCTCAGAAAATGCAACAAAATCCTAGTGCTTTCTATCAAATTTGCCTTTTCCTTCTTAGACTTTGAACAAAATAATCTTAAAAAATGACTAGAAAACATGTAAACTTTATCTTGTTTTCTTTATTCCAACTTAGTAGTAATCTTCCCATGACAGTAATTAGACCACCTATTGGATTCTGGTTTCTTCTTTTTTTGCCATATCCATACATCTATTTATTGGCTTTTCTGGTTGGATCAGTCTCTCCCATTCTCCCTGTTTGCTTTCATCTGTTATTTGTGGAAAGACATATAGATATTTTAAAGAATCAGTCTCTTGTACGGAGCAGAATTTACAATACTGTTTGTTGAACGGACACGGTTAAAATGTAAAAAACTTGCAAATGAAATGCTGCCTCATTGCATCCCCCTTTTCTGAAATCTCTGTGGCTGAATTTAGAATGTATTTTTCATGTCTGGATTTAAAGAAGAGGCCTCTCAGGAGAGTTAAACAGAAACCAAATAAAACCACAACATCTTTGTTTGAAAAAGTCTCTGGGAAAGATTATGCAGTGTTTAAATCCGGCTCTGCGGTAGCAGCTTTCGTGGATGTCAGGTTGGTGAAGTATTTTTTTTAAACAAGAAAAAAATGTTCAACTTATTCCTCTATCTGTTAAAACAGACTGTGGAATCGTTAATGTTGGAAAGACAATTCTGTTACTCTATTTGCAATACCAGATCATTTTCTTTTGCATTAAAATAGGTCTCAAAATACACAATCGTATAAAAGACAGTGCCAGAGTAAAATGGCTAAATGGTGCCATTCTCTGCATGGGGCAGGAGGGCTCTGCAAGAAAGGTTAGGGAGCCTTTTACTGCCAGTATATGGAAGTTGGAAAATGGCTAGTTCTCTCATCAGAACTTAGCATCTACGGAAGACCTGGTGCTGCAGGGGCAGGGCCAACACTCCTACTTTGCTAATTTCAAAACATTTCATTTTGATTCTGACCTTTTTAAATTTTTCAGCTTTTTTAGTAGAAATCAATGAAATTTAGAACAAAAAGTCATTTAGAACCCAAAAAAGAAACATTTGGTGTCTAAAAAGTTGGAATGAGATGTTTTGACAATTTCAAAACTTTTTTTCAAAATTTTTTCAAATGAGAGATTTGGCGAGAGTGCCCAAAAGTTTTTGTTTTGATGAATTCACATTTTCTGACACAAAGTTTTGCTGGAAAGTTCCCAAGTCTAGTCTGTATGGCTATTTTCCTTCAAACGCTTGACCTAACACCTAACTCAGTAGGAGTTAGATCAGGATCTATATGTTTACAGATTTGTTTCTCATAACATTGTCACATTATTTCACAAAGGGTAGAAACTGGAATTAGGTGCTGAACTTTTCAAAGCTTCCTAGAGATGGCCAGTTCTCATGAACTGCACTGGGATTTAGGTGTTCAAATCCCTTAGGCAGCACTGAACATCTCAGTCATGGCTTGGAAATTCCCAGGATCACTCTTCTTTTGTGACTTAAAAATCTGAACTATATTTCCTTCCTTCTTCTCATGCCTCCTGGAATAGAGGGGAACGAAGGGATAGACTGTGACTCTGTCATAGCCCAGTTCTTGGGTTGCTTCTGGGGCAATGCAACAATGTGCTGACTCTTACACGGGGCTTGTCCAAAGCCACAATTTTAACCTAAATATTTTAATTACCCAAAATTTGCTTTCTGAATAATCAAAATTTACATCACAAATGTAAAGCTAGGGTCATTACATCATTTTTAAGAGTATTCCATGGCCTGCTAGCCAATCTTCTGCAGGACAGTTTTTAAAACGAATAATATATAAAAATGCTTCCTATAATAATCATTAAAGTCTTAATACCAGTAGACCTCAATGCAACTCCCTCTTATTAAATCTTTGCTAAGCAGTGAGGAGAGGCCATTGGGGTTTTGTCTGCAAATTATCGGATGTGAAGTGCAAATTAGCACGGTTCTATTGCATATACAATTTCCTCTAGCACATACTAGAATAGAATTATGGGTGGATCAACCTCATCGTCAATGCATGTGCATACACAGATGCTTTGGGGGCTCAGGTATATATTTCCTCCCTCTTTCAAGGGTAGGAAGCAGTTTTACAGCTGTCAAGTGCACACACAGTCTTCTGTCTTTGCAGTGGGGTCACACCTACCTGATACAAAAGCAGAGGGGTTGCAGTAATAATTGCACATGCTATGGTAATACATATATTAGGGCTGGCATGCTTGTTTTGTCTTTCTTTTAAAACTGTATTAACATTTGTGATTTATATTACTGTGGGACCTAGGAGGCCTAGCCATGGATAAGGGCCCCATTGTGCTAGGTGCTATACAAACAGAACAAAAAAGATGGTCCCTGACCCCAAATGTAGCCCTTAATATTATTTTAACATTCTTAAAAAATCAATTTCTGTTTTTATTGCTGACAGTTAATAGTAGAAAAATAGGCAGAAATAGTCCCCTTGACATAGTGAGGAATACTTGAAAGATGCACAGAGCACCACAATGAGAAGCGGGAGACCTGCGTTCTATTCCCAGCTCTTCCGCTGATCTGTTGCACAACTTTGGGCAAGTCAAATCACCTCTCTGTGCCTCTATTTCTCCTTCCTCTATCCTATTTAATTAGATTGTCAGCTCTCCAGGGTAAGGGCTGTCTTTTAAAATGCCTCTGGACAGAGCCTTGCACAGCAATAATAATACCTACCTCTTCATCAGTAGCTCTCAAAGTGCTTTACCAACAACATTAGTACCATTAGCCCCATTTTGGAGATGGGGAAACTGAGGTACAGAGCCCCAATGTGCTTTGGCCCAGGTCACCCAGTAGCAGAGCCAGGAATAAAATTCAGGCTTCCTGAGTCCCAGGCCAATGCTCTGCTCACACTAGGCCACACTGCTTCTTGCATTGCCCCTTCTTGATTGGGGCATCTAGGTGCTACCATAAAATACATAATAATCGGGAAAGGATTGTTGATGTGAATAATGGTTTACAGGATTAATCTCCTGTCAAGGTTCCTCCCCCACTCTGAACTCTAGGGTACAGATGTGGGGACCTGCATGAAAAACCTCCTAAGCTTATCTTTACCAGCTTAGGTCAAAACTTCCCCAACGTACAAAATATTACACCCGTTATCCTTGGAATGGCCGCTACCACCACCAAACAATTACTGGTTACTGGGGAAGAGCTGTTTGGACACGTCTGTCCCCCCAAAATACTTCCCAAAACCTTGCACCCCACTTCCTGGACAAGGTTTGGTAAAAAGCCTCACCAATTTGCCTAGGTGACTACAGACCCAGACCCTTGGATCTTAAGAACAATGAACAATCCTCCCAACACTTGCACCCCCCCTTTCCTGGGAAATGTTGGATAAAAAGCCTCACCAATTTGCATAGGTGACCACAGACCCAAACCCTTGGATCTAAGAACAATGAAAAAGCAGTCAGTTTTTTACAAGAAGACTTTTAATAAAAAATAGAAGTAAATAGAAATAAAGAAATCCCCCCTGTAAAATCAGGATGGTAGATATCTTACAGGGTAATTAGATTCAAAAACATAGAGAACCCCTCTAGGCAAAAGCTTAAGTTACAAAAAAGATACACAGACAGAAATAGTTATTCTATTCAGCACAATGCTTTTCTCAGCCATTTAAAGAAATCATAATCTAACACATACCTAGCTAGATTACTTACTAAAAGTTCTAAGACTCCATTCCTGTTCTGTCCCCGGCCAAGACGACTACAGACAGACCCTTTGTTCCTCTCCCTCCTCCCAGCTTTTGAAAGTATCTTGTCTCCTCATTGGTCATTTTGGTCAGGTGCCAGCGAGGTTACCTTTAGCTTCTTAACCCTTTACAGGTGAGAGGAGCTTTCCCCTGGCCAGGAGGGATTTCAAAGGGGTTTACCCTTCCCTTTATATTTATGACACGCCCCCCAAATCTCAGCTAGGGTGAAACACTGGCTGGGATTTCTTCCTGGAGCTCTAGGAAAACAGAGTTAATAAGACACATGCATCTCTAAATATACTACCAAGTACATAAAGGCTAACAATATTTTCCACATCTCAAGGACGATTTTAACCAGTTGATTCTGGGAAACTTTCACGGGAGAGTGCATCAGCCACTTTGTTAGAAGCTCCTGAGATGTGTTGGATGTCGAAATCAAAATCTTGGAGAGCTAAACTCCACCGAAGAAGTTTTCTGTTAGTTTCTTTGACGGTGTGAAGCCACTTTAGTGCAGCATGGTCGGTTTGCAGGTGGAAACGCCGTCCCCAAACATATGGGCGTAGCTTTTCCAGAGCGTAGACAATGGCATAACATTCTTTTTCAGTGACTGACCAGTTGCTTTCCCTCTCAGACAGTTTTTTGCTGAGAAACACTACAGGGTGGAATTCTTGATCAGGTCCTTTCTGCATTAAAACTGCTCCCACACCACGCTCGGATGCATCTGTGGTTACTAGGAACGGTTTGTCAAAGTCTGGGGCCCTTAGTACAGGGTCAGACATGAGTGTCGCTTTAAGCTTGTTAAAGGCCTTCTGACACTTTCCGGTCCACTGAACAGCATTTGGCTGTTTCTTTTTGGTTAGGTCTGTCAGTGGGGCAGCGATTTGGCTGTAGTGCGGTACAAATCGTCTGTAATAACCGGCCAAGCCTAAGAAGGATTGAACCTGTTTCTTTGACTTTGGGACAGGCCACTTTTGGATAGCATCCACTTTGGCCTGTAGGGGGCTGATAGTTCCTTGACCCACCTGGTGTCCAAGGTAAGTCACTCTGTTTAGGCCTATTTGACACTTCTTAGCCTTAACAGTTAGTCCTGCCTCCCTTATGCGCTCAAGGACTTTTTGTAGATGTTCCAGGTGGTCTGCCCAGGAATCCGAAAATATGGCCACATCATCAAGGTAGGCGACTGCATATTCTCCTAATCCCGCTAGGAGACCATCTACAAGTCTTTGGAAAGTGGCGGGTGCATTTCGCAGCCCGAAAGGGAGTACATTAAATTCATACAGCCCGAGATGTGTGATGAAGGCTGACCTTTCCTTGGCAGATTCATCTAGCGGTACCTGCCAGTACCCCTTGGTTAAGTCCAAGGTAGAGATGAACTGGGCCCTTCCCAGTTTCTCTAATAGTTCATCTGTGCGTGGCATGGGATAGTTGTCTGGGCGAGTTACAGCATTTAGCTTACGGTAGTCCACGCAAAAACGTATTTCCCCATCTGGTTTGGGAACTAGAACCACTGGAGATGCCCATGCACTTTCAGAGGGGTGGATTACACCCATCTGTAACATATCCTGGATCTCCCGTTCTATAGCAGTTTTAGCTTGAGGAGACACCCGGTAAGGTTGGACCCTAATTGGGTGAGCATTACCTGTGTCAATGGAGTGGTATGCCCGTTCAGTCAGTCCTGGGGTGGCTGAGAACGTTGGCGCGTAGCTAGTGCACAGCTCCTGGATCTGCTGTCGCTGCATACGCCCAAGGGTCATGGAGAGGTTCACCTCTTCCACACCACCAGCACATTTCCCTTCGTAGTAGACACCTTCAGGCCACTCAGCGTCGTCTCCTCCCTGGGCTGTAAACTGACAAACCTTTAATTCTCTGGAATAAAAGGGCTTTAGAGAATTAATATGGTACACCTTAGGCTTCCGGTTGGAGGTGGGGAATGCTATGAGATAATTAACAGCTCCCAGGCGCTCCTGGACCGTGAATGGCCCTTCCCACGATGCTTCCATTTTATGGGCCTGGAGCGCCCTTAAGACCATGACCTGGTCTCCTACTTTGAAGGAACGCTCTCTGGCATGTTTATCATACCAGGCTTTTTGCTCTTTTTGAGCATCCTGTAAGTTTTCTCTAGCAAGGGCTAAAGAGGTTCGGAGGCTGTTTTGTAGGTTGGTTACAAAGTCCAGAATGTTAGTTCCTGGAGAAGGTGTAAATCCCTCCCATTGCTGCTTCACCAACTGCAATGGCCCCTTAACCTCACGGCCATATACAAGTTCAAATGGGGAAAACCCTAAACTGGGATGTGGTACAGCTCTGTAGGCAAAGAGCAACTGCTGCAACACTAGGTCCCAATCATTGGAGTGCTCATTTACAAATTTACGTATCATGGCCCCCAAAGTTCCATTAAACTTCTCCACCATGCCATTTGTTTGATGGTGGTAAGGAGTGGCAACCAAGTGATTTACCCCATGAGCTTCCCAAAGGTTTTTCATAGTTCCTGCCAGGAAATTAGTCCCTGCATCTGTGAGGATGTCGGAGGGCCAACCTACCCTGGCAAAAATGTCTGCTAGTGCCTGGCACACACTTATAGCCCTGGTGTTGCTCAGAGCTACTGCTTCCGGCCATCGGGTGGCAAAATCCATGAAAGTCAGTATGTACTGCTTTCCTCTGGGTGTCTTTTTCGGAAAAGGACCCAGAATATCCACAGCTACTCGCTGAAATGGAACTTCAATGATGGGGAGTGGCTGGAGAGGGGCTTTGACCTGGTCTTGGGGTTTTCCCACTCTTTGGCACACCTCACAAGACTGGACATAGGTAGAAACATCCTTGCCCATTCCCTCCCAGTGGAATGACCCCCCCAAACGGTCTTTGGTCCTGTTCACCCCAGCATGGCCACTAGGGTGATCATGGGCTAAGCTCAAGAGCTTGGCCCGGTATTTAGTTGGAACTACCAACTGTCTCTGAGGATGCCAGTCTTCCTGGTGTCCACCAGAAAGAGTTTCCTTGTATAAAAGTCCTCTTTCTACAACAAACCTGGATCGATTAGAAGAGCTGAGAGGCGGTGGGTTGCTCCGTGCCGCCGTCCAAGCTCTCTGGAGGCTTTCATCTGCTTCCTGTTCGGTCTGGAACTGTTCCCTTGATGCTGGAGACATCAGTTCCTCATGGGATTGTGGACCTAGGCTTGGTCCCTCTGGAAGCGATATAGGGGATGGAGCTGTTTCTGTTGACTGTGAACCGCTCTCCGCTGGTGCACTATGTTGGGATTCAGGCTCCGGCTGAGCCTCTTGGGTCGGGTTATCGGCTGCTGCCAGTTCAGGTTCGGTGGGGCCCTCTGGTGTTGAGGTTGCAAGTACTGGATTCAGTGCTGACACGGGGTCTGGTGTTGGTTGTTCGGCTGGTTCCGGTTCTGGGACTGGTTCCGTCTGGGTCTCTGGGACTGGATCCACTACTGCTGTTGCAGACATTGGCCTGGGGTCCAGGTCCATCACCTCTGACTGGGTCCTGATAGAAGTTTCCGGAACAGAGCTAGGCCTCACGGCTTGTTTAGCCTGGCTGCGGGTGACCATTCCCACCCTCTTGGCCTGCTTCACATGATTGGCCAAGTCTTCCCCCAACAGCATGGGGATGGGATAATCATCATAGACTGCAAAAGTCCACATTCCTGACCAGCCCTTGTACTGGACAGGCAACTTGGCTGTAGGCAAATTGAAAGAGTTGGACTTGAAGGGTTGAATCGTCACTTGGATCTCTGGGTTGATTAAATTGGGGTCCACTAAGGAAGCATGGATAGCTGACACTTGTGCTCCGGTGTCCCTCCACGCGGTGACCTTCTTCCCGCCCACACTCACAGTTTCCCTCCGCTCCAAGGGTATCTGGGAGGTATCTGGGCCTGTGGACCTCTGGTGTGATTCCGGTGCAATGAACTGTAATCTGTTGGGGTTCTTGGGGCAGTTGGCCTTTACATGCCCCAGCTCGTTACACTTAAAACATCGTCCAGCTGACGGGTCACTGGGGCGAGGAGGGTTGCTGGAGAACGGGGTGGTGGGACGATAAGGGGTCTGGAGGGTTCTTTGGGAGGTAGGTGGGGCTTTGGGCGGCCCCCGGTAATAAGGTGTGGTCTGGGGTGGTCCCTTCTGGTCTCCGCTCCAACTGCGACCAGTTTTCTTCTTCTCTGCCACCTCCACCCATCTGGCTCCAATCTCTCCTGCCTCAATTACAGTTTTGGGTTTCCCATCTAGGATGTATCTTTCTATTTCCTCAGGAACACCCTCTAAGAATTGTTCCATTTGCATTAGGAAGGGCAAATTTACTGGAGATTCAACACTTGCTCCTGATATCCAGGCATCCCAATGTTTCACAATGTGGTAGGCATGTCGGGTAAATGACATGTCTGGTTTCCACCTTAGGGCTCTGAACCTCCGACGAGACTGCTCGGGTGTTATCCCCATTCTGACTCTCGCCTTGGATTTAAACAGTTCATACTTGTTCATGTGTTCTTTAGGCATTTCAGCTGCCACCTCAGCTAAGGGTCCACTGAGCTGCGGCCTCAGCTCTACCATGTATTGGTCAGTAGAGATGTTGTACCCAAGGCAGGCCCTTTCGAAGTTTTCTAGGAAGGCCTCAGTATCATCGCCTGCCTTGTAGGTGGGGAACTTTCTGGGATGGGAAGTGGTACTTGGAGAAGGATTACTAGGGTTTGTTGGGATATTCTGCTGAGCCTTTATCTTCTCCATCTCCTCCACATACTTCCTCTCTTTTTCCTTCTCCTCCAGTTCTTTGTCCCTTGCTTCCATAGCTCTCCTGTGAGCAGCCGCTTGGTGTTGTTCTGCTTCTCTCGCTGCCTCCCTTTCTTGTTCCTTCTTCAGCCGCATGAGTTCTATCTGTCTTTCATGTTCCCTTTGTCTTTCCTCAGCCTGAAATTTGGCTAATTCCAGCTGTAGTCGAGCTGAGGATTTGGTCATTCTAACCTCTCTGTTTTTAACTAACTTTACACCCGAGGTTTAGAAATAAACAAACAAAACTTGGCTGTAAAATTTTGCTGTGCTGGAATAGAATACCTATTCTCTGATAGTGATTGTCAGCCTACAGAAAAAGACAATTCCCTTGTCTCTGCTCTGGGCCCAAATTAAAGCAAAAAACCTCCAACTACTTGGAAACCTGCTTACCCAGCCCAAAGAAAAAGCAAATGGGTAGAACACACACCCCCTATTTACTTTTAGGAAGAAAAGAAAAAAAAACCTCTGGATTGGAAGATTTCCCTGCAGGAGTTAAGTACCCTGCCTCCAGGCAAAGAAAACCTGCAATTCACAAGATAATCCCCTTTTGTCTCTGCTTGGCCACAAAGCAGAGAGAAACCAAGCTGCTTTCAGTTTCAAAGCTGCTTTCTGGACTTTCTTTCCAAAGAAAAAAAAATTTCCTTTTTAAAATCTGTATTTCTAGTTCAAAAAATCTCAACTGGATCTCAAATGATTTCAGGTTAATCCCACCACTGTGCCACCATGTCAAGGTTCCTCCCCCACTTTGAACTCTAGGGTACAGATGTGGGGACCTGCATGAAAAACCTCCTAAGCTTATCTTTACCAGCTTAGGTCAAAACTTCCCCAACGTACAAAATATTACACCCGTTATCCTTGGAATGGCCGCTACCACCACCAAACAATTACTGGTTACTGGGGAAGAGCTGTTTGGACACGTCTGTCCCCCCAAAATACTTCCCAAAACCTTGCACCCCACTTCCTGGACAAGGTTTGGTAAAAAGCCTCACCAATTTGCCTAGGTGACTACAGACCCAGACCCTTGGATCTTAAGAACAATGAACAATCCTCCCAACACTTGCACCCCCCCTTTCCTGGGAAATGTTGGATAAAAAGCCTCACCAATTTGCATAGGTGACCACAGACCCAAACCCTTGGATCTAAGAACAATGAAAAAGCAGTCAGTTTTTTACAAGAAGACTTTTAATAAAAAATAGAAGTAAATAGAAATAAAGAAATCCCCCCTGTAAAATCAGGATGGTAGATATCTTACAGGGTAATTAGATTCAAAAACATAGAGAACCCCTCTAGGCAAAAGCTTAAGTTACAAAAAAGATACACAGACAGAAATAGTTATTCTATTCAGCACAATGCTTTTCTCAGCCATTTAAAGAAATCATAATCTAACACATACCTAGCTAGATTACTTACTAAAAGTTCTAAGACTCCATTCCTGTTCTGTCCCCGGCCAAGACGACTACAGACAGACCCTTTGTTCCTCTCCCTCCTCCCAGCTTTTGAAAGTATCTTGTCTCCTCATTGGTCATTTTGGTCAGGTGCCAGCGAGGTTACCTTTAGCTTCTTAACCCTTTACAGGTGAGAGGAGCTTTCCCCTGGCCAGGAGGGATTTCAAAGGGGTTTACCCTTCCCTTTATATTTATGACATCTCCACTTTTGTGAAAGATAAAGTAAATTACTTCTGGGGCGAGTCCTCCCTAGCTGTTTGGTTCACGGTTTAGTAACCCCCCGCCCATTGTACAAATGGGATGTAGGCACTCTATTAACCACAGTATCGCATCTGTGCTACAGTACATGACATTTAATCAGAAAGCTACTTTCATTTCTTTCCATTTCCATCTCCAACCCATTTGGCCGTCTCTTAACACCTTCAAATCGTCTGTGAGGAATGAGGTCAGAGATGTGGTCACTTCTGCTGCAGCTGCCTCCAGCGCTCTTCACTAGCTGGTCAGTAAGGACTATTCCTGCGGTGGGTGGCCAAACAAGCTTCTTCTGGCTCGAAATGAAGAACATTATGATTTCACATGTAGTGAGAAGGGAAGAAAATCTACATGAAGTACTCCAGGGTGATATGATGCTGCCTCTGTGATCTAATCTGGTTGACAGTGTGTATCTGCTGAGTCTTCTAAATTCATATTTGACATTTATTCTATCCTTCAACAAAGCAAAGTGAGAAAATATATAATATCCTCCCCTAATAAAACTTATTAGTTCATCCAAAAATATCCACCAAACTCATTGGGTATCACCAAAACACTGAAGGCCTGATTCAAAACCTGTTGAAGTCAACAGAGAGTCTCCCACAGACTTCACTGAGCTTTGGATCTGGCTATAATTCCTAGTGAATTGCAGTGCTTAAAGCAAAGGATGGTGATCTACATTGTTCTAGTAAACTGTGTTATGCCAGAAATGTATAATGAAAAGGGCTTTTATTTTGATAGGGACACAGGTACTTTCGTATGCTGGATAATTTATTTTAATTATGTAATATATTTCCAAGCTCCTACTGTAGTATACAGTGGTTCTGGACTAACCTTCTGCGTTTGCTTGATATAAAGATTCAGAAACACTGCCTGTGTTTCCTTTCCCCATTTAAAATGTCCAGGGGAATTCCCTAATGGCACAAATTAAAGGAGGCGCCAGCCTTGACTCTGAGAACTGTGTCTCTCTCGCTCTTTTTTTTTTTTTTTACTGCACTTGTCAGATTCTGAGGAGAAGATAATCTTCATTTTACACCCAGGGAATTGGATGCAGTGGAAATGTACCACAGCAGTGAAAAAAGAATTGACAAATAACTGCCCCCAACATTGTGTTCAGATATAAGGTTTTTATTCTTCCCCCGCATCCTTGCTGTTCTTGTTTCTGAATGATGAGGAGAGGAATAACAGTACCTCTTTCATCTCAGAGCAAGAAATCAGCAACTGTAATACATACATATGCATAAAATTCAGCAACAGGGGCTATAGCCAATTTAAACCATTGTTCTCCTAATTTGGGGAAATAAGTCTGTCTTACTGTCCGATGAAGTGAGCTGTAGCTCGCGAAAGCTTATGCTCAAATAAACTGGTTAGTCTCTAAGGTGCCACTAGTACTCCTTTTCTTTTTGCGAATACAGACTAACACGGCTGCTACTCTGAAACCTGTCCTTATAGTAAAAGCCTCAAACAGATTAGGTCAAACGTCTACAGACAAAGTAATTCTGTGGTGCTTAAAACGATAGGAACTAATCTCCATGAAAGCGGAGTCCAGGGGTATAAACTATTAAAGATATCTATATGCTATTGGCAGAGGAGAAGATAAGAGGTCCAGCTCATAATGAGAAACGATAACTCTACACACTTTGTTTACAGTTTACCCCAAAGACCACAGATTAACACAAATCTCAGAGCATCTTTATTATGGTACTGCACTGGAGTGGGGGCTGCCAACAGAGGATGGAATTGCTAAGTAGGCTGGGACCATCTGTCCTCTCAGGGAGGTGAAAACGTGCATGATTGAGTGACACCTGCTTGTCAAGTGTGGCCTGCTGGGAAATTTTCTCGTGGCTCACTGAGCTCTGAGTTCCATTACCTGCATTAAAATCAGACAAGCAATCTCATAAGCATCATGCATTTGAGCCCACACAAAGAAATATCAAAATCAAACATATCTGTGTATATATATACACAGATATGTTTGATTTTGATATATATATCAAAATCTCTGCTAGAGGAACACATGTTTGTCTCATATATTCACATGGTTAGCCTTTGGTATGAACTGAGCATTTTTTAAAACAGTCAGTTATTTTAAAGAACATTGGTGAGGAACCAACAGGCAGTACAAGATGGTATTTTCCCTCCTTTGAAAACAATGAGTTCTCGCCAAAACTGGTTGTTTGTAGACCTGACATGAATGAAAACTTCACCCTCTGAAGTTGAATGATTTTTGTTTGCACTTTGCCTTACACAAGGAATGGTTCCCTTGTAAATATTTAACGACCTCAGGACATATTTAATCAGTGGTTAATAAAACCACATAAACAAGGATATGAAAATAAGGGATGACACTTCAGCCATAACTCATGCTGGGGGGAAAAATAACCCTTTGTCCCTCCCTTCCAAAAGGCACCCTAGCATGAGTCAAGGCCAGAGTGTCATCTTGAATTTCCAGCATAAATCCTGAATTTCCTTTCTTGTGAAATTGTAATTTGGGTCACCACAGCCAAATCTTGATCCCACTGAAGTCATAGGTGGTTTTGCCATTGGCTTCAGTGGAGCCAGGATTTGTCTGATAACATGATTCCTTTTTTTTTGTAATTAAACATTCTTCTGTTTTTTTCTATGAAAAATATGTTACAAAGATTTTTCATACCACAATAAAATACACAATGCAGACAACATTCAGTGCAAAGAATTAAAGATGAGGAGCAGAACAGCTTCACTTGTACAATGAGCCACTGATTTCTGTAAATTAAACGTAAAGGATAGCATGCTGAATTCCTTACCTAGGCTTCAGTACCATTAAAATGGTGCCACAACAAGGACTGCAGAATTTGACTCAATAATAAAACACAAACAAAACCCAACCAGTCGCCCAAAGAGCAACAACCTGAAACAACTCTCTCAGTACTAACTTTATCGTCAAAGTATATACACCAGGATAGTCAAAGTTTTCAGTCATTGGATTCCATCCACAGGATCCTTTACAGCTACAAGCAGACAAAAATTAATATGAAATAAAAACAAAGAGAAATCAAATACGAGAAGAAAACCAAGAAGAGCTATAGAAGAATCTGATCTGAAGTGACCACACGCCTACCATAAATAACTGCTCTCTCAAAACAACGTGCATTTCTGTCATTCATTTATTTAATAAAGAAGAAATCCCTTAGGACCTGATCCAAAACTCATTCAAGTCAATGGAAAAACTCTCACTGACTTTAGTAGGCACTGATTCAGGCCCCTATAGCATTGCTAGTGTTGGTTCTAGTTCGGTTTTCCATTTTCAAGTCAGTGAATAACACATTTCCTGCCTGACATCACAATGGATAACCATTTACATTTTTTGATTGTGCCAGATACTGAAGCAACCTACTGGCTCTGTGATATGTAAATTCAGAAGCTCCAAATTTCCTTCTATTTCTTATGGTACACTGGAAAACCAATATAACAACAGCAAGACTGGTCCTGCCTTCAAATCGTACATCCATGTGTACATCTCCCATTGACTTCAGTAGGGGTTGGATGAGTGTATAACTTTGTCTCAAAGTACGTCCAAAGGCATTTTATTTTTATCCTCATGTTGAGCCCAATTCAGCAAAATTGGTGCTGTGCCACGTGAATTCCCAGTGGCCAGGTTCTAGAACTGAATGGGCTGTAACTGAATCCTAGTTCCAAAGCTTTTCTCGATAAAATATCTAACTTTTAAAAATAAATAGGTGGGAATAATTAATATCTATCAGTTGCCATGACAATCTGGAATTACAATTCTGTTGTGTTAGTCTAGGTTTTATAAGGATAAAAGGTCAAGTAGGTCATCAGCCTTATTCCATGGTTGTCCATGATGAGGTTACTTCTGAGACATGTCCACTGTACTTCAGCTTCCCCCCTCACCCCCAGTGTAATCCTAGGGCTAAAATTCTGATTTGCTTGCTATATGGCTATGAAGCCTTCTCATAACTCTGCACCCTGGATAGCCTCTATGTCTGTGGAGTGCTCTATGGAGTCTCTATGGAGTGCTAATTAGACCCACAGACAGCAGGACCTTGGCAGTTGCTCAGTGGCTGCCTGGATACTGTCTCTCCTCTGCAGCAATGGGGGCAGAGATTCTGTTGCCCCTCGCCATTGTGTAACATTATATAAGGCAGCGTGAGTGCTGGGAAATGATGTCTGAAGGGAGGCAGTGCCTATCCTGATGGGGTGGTGTGGCTGGTGGGATCTGGCAGATAGTTCTGAGGCAGCTGACAGTTCTGAAATTGAGCTGTTAGCAGTAAAGAAGGCTCATCAGCCAGACCGTCTCTCCTTCTTCTTGGTAAGTAGGGTGTGGGAGGGTGGCAGAACTCCTTCTCCCATCATCCTCCAGCTTCCCAATCACCAATTAACATTATGTGGCTCTTGCTGAATCCTACCCTCACTGGGACGCCTCTCTCCCTGCATCAGAAGCACTCCATAGGGTGGGTAGCCCCAAAGAAATCAGTGGAGATTCAGGGGAGAACCAGGCCACTCACTATTAAACAAACATCTTGCTTCCCTGGAGTGGCCTTGCTGGCTGAGGAACTGTTGTATTCAAAGGGCTTAAATACTTACATTAACCTAATTGTTTCTTCACTTATCATGTGTGGGCTGTTTCTGTGCTCACCTGTATGTACAAATATAGTCTGATTGGCTGATGCTCAAAGAGGAAGTGTGGAAAGGTCTCATCAGTGGAAAAGAGCACATGCACACAGCTATTGTTCTTTGTCCTAAGCTGTTTTGAATGGAGGGCTGGGCTGGCTTTTGAACTGTCTTCTGCTGAATGGGGTTAAGAAGCAGCTCACGAGATCCTACACTGGCCCCTCTGACTCTCTCATCTTTAATACAGAGCCAGAGACAATGGAGCATAGCAAACAATGCTCCTTTTTGGCCACTTGGATTGGATGTAGGATTGTCGTTTCCCAAGAGACGTAGCTACCTATTAAAGATGAGGTTGGCTACAATCTGATCCATTGTACGCAAATCAGATATGGGACCAATGTCTAGGTAGTTTGCCAAGGCCCCCCCTCAGAAGGGCAACGGTCATGTGCCTGTTCTACAGCCTTGTTGAAAGCTTGGTATTCCTGGGTTTTGACTTTGAATACTTCACATATCTCACTTTTATTTGTATGATGTCTTTAAAAAATATTCCCTTTCAAGTGATTGAGCAAAAAATCACTACTATAACTACTAATAAAAAAATTAATATGGGGAAGACCCTACACTTTTAGTGAAAAAGATGCATTTGAAATTTTGATTTTATTCTATCTGGGTTTTTATACCTCTTTCATAACCATATATAGGAGCCCCTTTCAGTAGTGTATTAAGTGACATGACTGACATCTGTCACGTGTGGTACGTTTTTGCTCATCCTCTCCCATGTGGGAGAATCCTGTGTGCAGAGTAGTTGTGGTCAGGTTTTGGTTTTGGTTTTAAATGTACACGCTGCCATGTGTTTGTGGTGCAGAAGGAAGGCTGAAGAAGTGTGTCTTGCCCTTGGAGCGGAAGGTGGTGAGTAGAGCTGCTTGGAAATTCTCTGACAGAACATTTTTCCATCAGGAAATGCTGATGAACTGAAATCGAAACATTCTGTGGAGATGGGTTGATTTCAACATAGGTCCAACAGAAAGCAGGAGGGCTTCCATTGGAAACCTGTCTCTTTTCCTTCCAGGTCACTTGCCTTGTTCTTTAGCAGCCTGCCTGGTGAACTGATGTGGGGTCGAGAGCCTGTAGTCCTGGGAATTCTGGCTTTTAAACTTCTAGGCTTCTCAATTCCTACACAGCTTGCCAGGCATGCTGCTGCAGAGTGGGGTTCCTGGGTCTTCCAGGATCCACAGCTCCAGTGCAACCCCCAAGCAGACTGCCTCTGAGCCAGGAACCCAGGGCTTCCAGGGTCTGTGGCTCCAGGGCAGCCAGTCACAAGTCCCAAGGCTTCCATGGTCCACAGCTGTGAGGCAGCCTGGCCTTGAGTCAGAGATCCCAGAGTTTCCTGGGTCCGTGGGTTGGATACAGCCAGTCAGGGGACCTTAGGGCTTTCCCTTTCGTGGAGAATTTTGAAATGTTTTGGGGTTTCTGTTCCAAATCAAAACCATATTTCAAAGTATCGAAATTCTCTGTGAAATGAAATTACTTGTCTCTGCACAGCTCTTGTGGTGAGGTTTGTGGTGGCCCTTAGTTCTTATGGAGAGTCATTCCACAACTTCAGACAAGCTCCTGAAGAAGGCTCTGTCTCCTGCACAGATCAGCTTTAATTCATGGCTTTATTTTTAGGACTGTTACATAGCTAAATGGTAGTGGGGGTGGGATAGCTCAGTGGTTTGAGCATTGGCCTGCTAAACCTAGGGTTGTGAGTTTAATCCTTGAGGGGGCCATTTAGAGATCTGGGGCAAAAATAAGGGACAGTACTTGGTCCTGCTGTGAAGGTAGGGGGGCTGGACTTGATGACCTTTCAAGGTCCCTTCCAATTTTATGAGATAGGTATATCTCCATATTAAAGGCAAATAATAGTTAATCTAAATCCATTAGAAAATCAGTGTTTTCCTCTGTCTCTGGAACTCTGGACCTGATTCCCATTTACACTGAAGACACTTTACCCTACTCCATCTGTATAAAAGGGCCATACAGTGGGTGTGAATATAATTTACTCATACACTGAAGTCCCTTTAGATTGCCAGAGCATGTAATGTGACCTCAGTGTATATGGGAGTCAGTTTCTCTGATTTCAAACACATTTCATTTGGTAATGAAGCAGAAGGACACCATGGGCCATGTTCTCCTCTTATTGACAATAGATTTACACTGGCCTAACACCAGTGATTTCAATGGACTACATCCTAATCTACACTGGTGTAAGTGAGAGGCCCTTTGTATTAGAACTGAAAAGACAGACAATCACTAGAGAGAGAAACATGTTTTCCTTGGCCACATTAGTGGCATCCTCATATTGTCTCGTGCTTGTATTTGGCTTTTGTTCTTGTTTAAATGAGTTTTCATTTGTCTGAATAAATGGGCCTTTAAAAAAAACTGCATTCAAGCAGATGACTCTTGTTTGAACAATACTAAATGAATACGGCCACGCACTAAACAAGCTGAAACATGCCTTCAAAGCTGCTTGTCTCTGAAATGCTGGGACTTTACTCCGCCCCCTCTGTTCTGCTGTTGTGGGCTTGAAAGCACCTCAGGCAAGAGACTGATGGAGCAGTGAGAGCTCTGAAATTTTTGTTTGCATAAATTCATAATTAAATACTCTGGTGTGAAAGAGAGAGAAAATTGTTTTCCCTGCTGGTTTACAATTCTAAATTAGTTGATTCTTTCAGGTGGTTGAGGGCAGTGAGAGATTTTCAGAGCAAAAAAAAAATTCAGTTTATGTGGGAATGCAAGGAAGATCTCGCTCTTGTTCTACAGGTACAGGATATACATTATGAGATGAGCTGAGGGACTGTATCATTCAGGGGAGGGCGTCTGTGGAACAATTAATAATTCAGGCCTATTGTACCCTGACATACATAATGGTGTGGCATCAATCTGCATGAAGGGAAGGATGGCCCATCAATCACTTTGTGCTCTCAACTAATTTTTAACATTTTTTTTCTGGTTTTCTCTGGACAACCAACCACAGCTGACTCTCCAGCCCCCTCTTGCACTCACTGTAGTATTTAACCCTGTTCTAGTTCAAGCCCTCAAAATCCTTTTGCCTCCTGCGTTCTCAGGTTAGTTATGGAGAGTGACAGTTCAGTCGACAGTGAGAGTCCAGATTTATTTCTGTTGGATACTGAGGGGAGGCAGCTGCTTCTGGAAACACAGAGAATATTTGAGATTCTATGGTCTGAGAACAGCCTTGCCATTTGAACTGGCTGGAGAACAAGAAGTCTGTTTCGTGGCCGCTTTCAGGGCTTCAACATTTGTTTTGGTTCTGCCCTGGGATGAAAACAAAGCCTTTTGAACCTTGTCACCAAAACATGATTGTGTCAAAACGTTCACTTTCAGATCCGATCCAGAACCTTCTGATCCGAGGAGGAAGGTACGTGCTTGTCCAGGCCTGGTTAGAGTGCTGGTGTAAGATATGGGAAGACCCAAGCTCTACTTGGTTCATAGCTGAGTTTTTCATGCCACATCATTCCAAATCAGCCTGACAGGGGACTTGAACCTATGTTCCCCTCTAGTGCTGTAACCACACAAGTATCTCTTGGTTTTTCTCTCATATTTTGTTCAAAATGTTCCAACCAGCTCTGCTTACTGTGCCCTGACCAAAATAGAAGCCTCCTATCCTGGAGAAGAGCCCACGTTTGAAAAAGTTTATTAAAATGCACAAAAGAGACCACTGCCTTTGGGACAGCAGCTGAGGAGGGCCCTGTTGGTGATACTATGCCTGCTGAGTCACAGCATGACCCAGTGAACAGTGCACTGGACTAGAACTCAGGAGACCTGGGTTATGTTTGCAGCTCTGCTGCTAATCTGCTGTGTGACCTTGAGCATGTAATGTCACCTCTGTGCCTTTGTTTCCCCTCCTCCCCTTTATCTGTCTTGAAATAGGTTGGAAATTCTTTGGGGGAAAGGACTATCCCTGTGTATTTGTACAGCACCTAGCACAATGGGGGCTTCTAGGTGACACTTTAATACAAGTACACAAAATAATAACACTGGTGTTCAAAGAATTTAGGCTTCTTCCTTGGCCAGTCTGCAAATAAAGTCTATATTTCACTGGAAGTTTTACTTTGAATGATTTTAGTTGCAGCCTGAATTCAGGCATTTTCAGACACTTGTGATCTCCCTCTCTCTGTCTCTGGGTATTTCTACACTGCAAAAGAAGACCTGCAGCGGCGGGTTTCAGAGCCTGAGTCAACTGACTAGGGCCGATGAGATGGGGCTAAAAATAGCAGTGTAGATATTCCTGCTCAGGCTGGAAACCTGGACTCTGAGATCTTCCCCCATCACCAGGTCTCAGAGCTCAGGCTCCAGCCTAAGCCAGCTCCAGCCTAAGCCAGGACATCTACATTGCTATTGGTAGCCCCATAGTCAAGACTGCATCAGTTGACCTGGGCTCTGAGACTCACTGCTGTGGGTTTTTTTGGCAGTGTAGCTGTACCCTCTGTTTCCTGGACATGCTGCAGCCACTCTCAGGATTTGTTTAATCAGTGGCTGCTTTCAGTCACATCACCAAGCTGAATTAAAACTTGGGTCCAGCTGAGGTGACGTACTGCAGGTAAACAAGACAAGACAGATTTACAATTTCCAATGACAGCAAAGGTCGCTTTGTCCACCTTCTCTGGACATCTCATTCCTTATTTCAGATAGCACCTGAAACATTCCGGAGGAAGAAAGGAAAGAAAATACCAGGTTATGATTACAATGTATCTTCCCCTAAGCATATGAAGGCATGAGATAGACAGCCAAAATCTGTCACATGTCAATCAAGTAAAGAAGAGGAAGCATATGCAGTACAATTGATACTCTCAGAAGAACTGGTTTCAGGGTATTAATTACTAATAATTTTGAGATTCCTCACCAGGAGCATAACTACTAAAATAGCCTATCTTTATCTACATGGAAAATGAACACAATTAGGAATAAGGCACCTTCCTAGAGCTGGAGATTGGTACTAACCAGGCCAATATGTATAGATTTGCTGGCACCTGTACAAAGACTTCTGCCCCTTGAAGGTGGATCACTTGCTGGTAGTGATGCACACTAAAGGTACATTGATCTCTTTTATCTTCAGACCAGTGGTAAAGTCTGAAATACCAGGTGAACCAAAAGACCTCATTAACTTTAGCTATCAACAACACAGAATAGTGTAAACCCCCCCCCCCACACAAAAAAAACAAACCGTTAGAAATCCCAAGCATCGTCTCAAACAGTCTCTCTCTCTCATTATCTCAGGCCTTCCTGGTGAAGATCAATAAACAATTTGCATATTTTTTATCAATATTTAATGTAATGCAGCAGGATGCTTTTGATGGCTCAGGTCCTTCTGTGCACTCTTTTAACATGACAGGGACTAAGAGCCCAGCAGGTGCTCAGGTGCTGGGGTCAGTTTCTAGTTAAAAACATTAGGGATTGGTCTGGCTAAATAATCTACAGCTGCCCATCCGAGGGCAGGAATGAGAGCTCACGGAGCATGGTGATGAATTTTAACGATCTGGGAAGACAAATGAGCCTGAGCTGCCATGCAATTAGTGGGCTGTGGAAAGATGTGTTGAGCCTAAATGAGGGACATGATCAGCTCTTGACTCTCAGTGTGGAAGAAGCCCTCCCTCTGAAAGCCATAATGAGGAAGGTAGATGAGATCCCAAACAGGTTGACAGAACAATTAAGGGGAAGATGGGAGTTGATTCAAAATGAAGCAGTCCCATCAAAGGAAAATTTAGATGCAGAATGATAGAAACATAAACCTTTATTCGTGTTCTGTTACTTTAAGAAATATGAGTATGCAGAGCATTCTGTTCGCTACTCACAGATTGACATTATCTTTGACTTGTCATTTATATAATTGAATTTGCACTTAAATAAATACAAAAATATCGCTGAATGATGGGCCTGGTTCTGATCCCACTTACACCAGTGTAAATCAGGAATAATTCCATTGAACTCAATGTTAATGAGAACAGAATCTATCCCACTCTGCCTTGTAAAGAACAGAACTTGTGCAATACACAAAAGATCATTTCAAAGCAGTGGTCACACTGTTGTTGTAGGATACCTGATCGGTACTGGAAAGCTCTTTGATATATGTGAAATCTCAGAATTGCTAGGGGAGAGGTTCCATGGGTCTGTCAGGTGAAAACATCAAGCTTTTCATCCAGCTATGAAGACATTTTTAAAAAGGTATGTTTTTAAATGTACTGTAAGAAAAAGCCCATTCTTCCTTTAAAAGTTGAAATTAATAATGCTTACAAATAAATCAGCTCAGAAAGTATTTAGAGGACCAAACTGTTTTATTGGAAAACAAATAAAACTAGAGTTCTGCAAATAATTCATAATAAATGGTGTATTCACTGAATTTAGTCTAATTTTTCTGCTTGCAGAACATCATGAAAAAGTTTGTGATTTCCTTGAACATATTCATTATCTGAACTTCTTCATCCAATTTTGGATGAAGAACTTATGAACTGATTGTAATTATATAATAATTGAGTTGTGTCACTTTATTGTGATTGGTCATAGAGATCACATGGTATTGTTTTAATTCTCTGGATGAGCTCACTTCCAACATGAACACTTGCATATGCAAATTTACAGTTTGCAGTTTGGTTTCTACAAATATTTTTGCATGTTACTCTATTGTAGTCCATTCTGCTCTAGTTCTCATGCTGTCAATGTACTTTTAATGAATTTGCCAGTAAACGCCATTGCTGTAATGTTTGTGTCAGCAGATACACAGGAAACATAAATATGGTCAAACTGATTTATTTAAAAATTCAACTCAGTAATCACAGACAAGTGTTTACTATATTTACCCAGCTCTAAGGACACATAAAAATGATGAGCTTGATTGTTACTTCAGCCTTAGCAGTCACATAGAGGAGTAAATCACCATCTTGCCATGGTTATGTGGGACCTCCCTGGATCTTGCGTATGGGTCAGAAGAGGAGAGGCTGTGTACCTGACATTCACCCTCATGATCAAGTAGGCGGGGAGGATGTGAGCAGAGACCAGGGAGGGACAGAGCAATGGAACCTTTCCAGCATGTGCTGGTGAGAGAGCTTTTGGATGCAAGATGGGGAATATGCTTCATCTTATAAAGGGCTGACACAGCACACTTCCCCCAAGCCCCAGCAGCAAAGCAGAACTCCAGAGAAACTAATAGGGGAATGACTGAGGCACAATATCTTCCCTGATCTCCTCCGATTGGCACCACAACACGCAGCTCCATACACAGAGCTGAGTCTCCTATCGGTTAAGTCTAACATTATGAGAGCAATTCAGGCCCCATACAACATTAGTATGGTGAACCACTCCTTTAATATATTGTAGACTAGAGACTTAAGGCAGAAAGCAGCCAAAGTATTGGTCCATCTATAAAATACTTCACTGAAAAATCAAACCCCAACCAAATAAAAGGCTCCCTCAGTTACAATCACTGTTATCATGAAATTATCACTTCAATGTAGGGTGAGTTTTCTGACAGGTTGATTTAACAGACATCTCACTTAAAAATGGGCCTGCTTTTGTTCCCTGAAAAGACTTCACCTTAATAAACAGTATTTATAGTAGAGAGACAAGGTGAGGTAATCTCTTTTATTGGACCAACGTCTGTTGGTGAAAGAGACAAGCTTTCAAACTCCACATAGCTCTTCTTTATAGTACTCTTTCTTTAGGCCAGCTTGATACATACTCTCATGCATGCACATTGGCTTATTTGTTGCACATTTTCCAGTCACCTCACTTTATATCCAGACACACTGATTAGAAACTAGTGAAGATACCTGTGATGCTCAGGGATCTACTTCCATTTAGAGCAGAAAAAACCCCAAAACAAAACAACAAGCTCCATGAAACACAAAATGAATGCGTCAGGTTAATTTCACGCACCCCTCACCTCAGACCAATTAGTGCAAATTAAATTTTGTACTAATTGAACAGAGTTGTTAGAACATTGCATGGAAACCGGTTATTTCCGTTGTTTGCAGTACGACTGTATTTTGCACTATTTGCTGTCTGAGTAGCGGGAAAATATTTTTACCACAATAATGAAGAGACTTACAATAATTTGTCGAATGATGAACATTTCCAGGGAGTGGAGCACATTCATATTAGATCTCAGCACAGTGGCTGAATGAAGCTTATTAAATGGACAAACTCGCTCATCCTTGGACTTACGACACAATTGGTTCCTAAACATTGCGTCTTAAGTCAAAATGTCGTAACTTGAATTTCCCATCGTAACAATGGCAGATGGAGCATCGTAAAGTCAAAATCAACGTCATAAATTCGAAACACAATGACAATTTATAAATGTCGTTAATGCTGTTCGTCGTAATTCAACTGTTGTAAAGTCAAGGACAGCCTGTAGTTCTGTACATTTTTGCCTTTCTGGATAAAACTTTTTATATATTTAACCAAATCCCAGTTAATGACACTCTTGGCCAATGATGTCTCCTAAAGTTTACTGCACCCCGAGGATGGCAGTCATACGTAGAAGTCAAGCAGAGAAGAACTGTCTTCAAGTGACAACATCTGTAGGAAAGCACAGAGCTGTGCACAAATGAGGCCACAGGTAAGCTCTGTGATTATCCAATGTTCATGTGTCACCTGAGACCACAGGTAATGGAAGTTCAACTCTATTTAGAGTCACATTTACATCTTGCATCAAGTGTGCTGGATGTCATCGAGAAGGGTATTCTTGAATCAAATAATGGTCTTTCTGCAAGTGTTCCCAAACCAAAGGTAAGTAGATGCTTTGGAAGAATGACTCACTTCTGGAGGGAATTCCTAAAAGCAATTAGGGACCTAGCCTTGTGAAATGCTAAGTGCCTGCTATCAGATATTTAGTGTTTCAACTCCTGTTAAGACAAAAAGAAAGGAGGAGAAGAAGAAGAAGAAGAAGATTGAATATTACTTTTCCTATTTCCAAGGCCTGGTGATGTCAATATGCTCACTGAGTCAGTGGGGAGCTGAGGGACACAGTTTCTCACAGCAGCAGCTCTACCCTAATGTTGGATTCAGTGTGACAGTTCTACCAACCTTTATCTATGGAAATACATGACTATTATATGTGCCATCCAAATGTGAAATTAAGTGGATCCTTAGAACGTCAGTGTTAGCAAAATAGAAAGCATCTGAGCTAAGGGGACTGTGGGACCTGATCCAAACCTCTTTGAAGCAACAGGAGACTTTCCATTGACTTCAGTGAGGTTTGGATCAAGATTGAATGCTCTGCTGAAGCTGACCTCCTTCTTAGAGTGCTTTGAGATCGTAATTATTATTATTACTGTTATACTGAAAACAATTTTTTACAAAATCTAAAAACCTACAAATATGAGCAGATCTGGAACCATTTTTGGACTTAACTTATTGAAATAATTTCATTGCATGCCAGGTAGAAGCTGTCTTGCTAACTTATAGGCACTTAAATTACTGTAGTCCTCCACCAGTATTAGCTATATTAATTGTGGCCTGATGGTGGTTTGGTTGCATCTTGCTTGACATTACTGCTCCCTATCTTTTTATTTTCTCCAAAGACACAACGAAAGAGGTTTTTTTTCCTATATATGTCACATTTTTTCCAGACATTCTACAATGTTACTAATGTTATTTTATCTTTTAGTCATGGACAGCTAAACTGTGAACATTTTGGTGCTGTTAGTGACTCCTTAATCACCGGAGTAGTCCCACTGAGTTCAGTAAGACTACTCTTGTGAGTAACTGGTTCTTCACTTGGAGTATGGGTTCACCATCTGGTCCTAAAGCATGATCATGTACTTATGTTACTAACAAATACACCAAAATGCAGATCAGGATGCTTGCTGTAACACATAAGGGCTAGATTCACACATCCATATTCATGTTGAGTAGTATCTTATGCTGCAATAGATTTCCTTTCAGAGGAAGGTGAATAAAAGGTGGTAGAATTTGGCTCTATTATACTTAAGGATGTACATTTCAAATACCCAAAGGCTCTGGATAGTATAGTTTACAAAATTGTCTTATAAGTTCAATTCATTATACTAATAGACTTTAAAATGTAATAAAATGTCATTACAAATAGACATATTTGGATTTCCCGTGCATGCATTATTAGGTAAACCTGTCCATGTGCTAATAGCTTTGAAGTTGTAGATTTTTCACATACAATTTTAAAAGTATGACAAGGGAAGCTTGTGAATTACCCCAGTTGTATTAAAGCCATATATATGAATGTAGCAAGGTCTCCCTGCTTTGGACCTGTCTCTACCTCCATTTCTTTTCTTTGACGATCATCTACTGGCTTCCTTCGCTAAGGTGACTCGGCCCTCTAGCCAAGTCATGAAAAGTCCACCGCCTCTGAAGTGTAAACCAAAATCTGAACACAACCCAAATCTTCTGCCTCATCATGTGCTGGGCACAGCCCTTCCTCTTCAAGGGGCTATTGTCTTATATGCAGCTGTCTTTTGCCCTTCCCCAGGGCTCTATTCAGTCCCTTCTTCCCTTTACACGCAGGGTTGCTGTACCCTCTCACAAGGTGGCAGCATAGGGGGAATCCAGCCTCTACTATGGTTTCCCAGCCTGCTAACAACTAGGCTGTCTGTCCATAATCCAAAACTGCCATGTCTTCTTCCAAAGGGTTGAATACAGGACCAAACTGTGACACAGCCTCACAGTTCTAGCTTTACTTTCCTCTTGCCTCATGAGAGAAGTAATTGGTGCCAGGCCTTTTCATGGCACAGCTCACTTTT
This sequence comes from Lepidochelys olivacea, assembly GCF_965140295.1. Taxonomy (NCBI): domain Eukaryota; kingdom Metazoa; phylum Chordata; order Testudines; family Cheloniidae; genus Lepidochelys; species Lepidochelys olivacea. Next base: position 110,490,607 of record NC_140416.1, read on the forward strand.
GCCTTCAGCACTGGCTTAGCTATGCTCACCAGTACATTATGAGGGAGGAGCCAACTCCTCATGGCCACCTGTTTATTTACTGTCCACCTTCTCAAAGAGGGGAGTAATCAACCCTGGCTGCTGTGGGAGATTGGCCTATTGCTGAACCAGGTGAAGAACTGTGGGACCTAAAGCTTCCTTTTCCCCCCTGCCTTCTTCTGTCTCCCATTCTCCAGTCTAGGTCCTGAATCCAGTGCAGTTAGGCCAGACCAGAACATCTGACCTAGAGATACTAGGGGTTCTTTTCCCTGCTATTCTGAGAGAGCACACATGATGAAGCCCTTTCCTCTGAGAAAAGAAATGCAGTGGCTTCTTTCTAAGCTTCCTGAGCTCACAAGATGGATTTAATCAGAGAGTCAGAAGTTATTCAGTCTAAATTCAACTAACTGATCATTGACAACTACCTAATCTCAGGACTCGCAGTACACTGCTAACTCCCCACCCCAAAAATTTGTGTATAAATTTGGCCCAAATTTTGTGTGTGTGAACATTTCTAACGTATTGCTGCGTATTCCCACAAGCAGCCCAAGTGGTAAAAACATGCTGTTTTGGTCATCTACATGTTACTGAAGAAAGAAGGCTGTCCTGTGCCTATGGCATTGGATTGCAGCTCAGGAGATCTGGCTTCAATTCCTGGCTCTGCCACAAATGTCCTGTATGACTGTGGAGGAGTGAAGAGAAACACTTTATGCCTCACTTTCCTATGTGGAAAATGGGAATAATAACTCTATCTTGTCTATTTTAACTGCAACCTATTTGAGGAAGGGAATGGCTGGCATTATATGTTTGTACAGTTTGCACAATGGGGCCCTGATCTAGGTTGGGTCTCTAGGCAATACTGTATTACAGATAATAATGATTTCATACAGCTCTACTCATGTTATCAAGGGATGTTGTGAAGGCCAAAAGTGTAACTGAGTTAAAAAATAACTAGATACATTCATAGAGGAGAGGTCCATCAATGGCTAGTAGTCAAGATGGTGAGGGATACAACCCCAGGCTCTGGGTGTCCCTAAGTCTCTGACATCTAGAAGATGGGACTGGATGACAGGGGATGGATTGCTCAATAAATTCCCTTTATCTGTTCCCTCCCTCTGAAGCATCTGGCATTGGCCACTGTTGGGAGACAGGATACTGGGCTAAATGGGCCATTGGTCTGACCCAATGTGGCTGTTGTTATGTTCTAAATACGTTTGATTTCTGCTTTTCACACTGTTATGTCTCCTTCCTTGAATTTTCTGCACTTTCTTTAACGCTTCCAGTGAGTTCTTCAGTTTCCATTTCTGCCGTTTCTTTTTCTTCCTGGTAATAATTATCCCCTCATCATGTACGAAAGCATATTTCAGTCCCACCCACAGTTCACTGGATATTTTTTCTGCTTCTTCTTAATTTGCCAGGTCCTCAGACCTTGCTCTTCATCTTGATTATTTCTAAGTGATATGATTGTTGATGATTGTATGATCTAAGTACTAGAGATTCTAAGTGATATGATTATTTAATGTATTTGAAGCAAGACTTACATTTAAGGGGAAAAATAGCTGATGATTGGAATTGTTATTGACTCCTAACAAAATTGTGTAGTTGGCCCCTGATCAAAACCTCACTAAAGTCAATGGAAAGTTTCCCACTGACCTCAGTGGGTTTTAGATCAGGCCCTGAGCAACGCTGGCTTACCATCTTTTCTGCAGTCAATCTTATTTCTGGGATATTTCCCCAAATATATTTCCTCTTGCTATAATTTTGACATAAAGTGTTTGCAAGAATAGTGACATTCAATGAAATCTTGTCTGGGTCTGCTGATCTCTTCTAACTTCTGTCTCCTACGTCCTGATCCACAACTTTTCTCCTTCATGTTAACTTTGACATCCTGTGGCAATAGCCACCGATCATTTTTTGGCACTGGACCTATGAGTCCCAGCAGCTGGCTGTATATTCAGTTTCATAATTCTTAGTAGCTGTAGATGGTGCACAGTTATGACTGACAGATTTATGGGAGCTCCTTTGAGGTGGATTGTACTAAGTCTGGGTTTGGCTTGATTATATACTGTCGTAGATGCTGATGCATCATTATGCCGAATAAATGCCACTTCTCAAAGAAGGAAATTAAAGTTTATTCAAGGATAGTGAATTGATTGGTACTAATCCCTTTGAACTGCACAAAAGCCTGTGTTGTTCCTGATTGCAGGAATTGGCTCCTGAAGTACAAAGTACAGTCATCCTGAGCAGTGCAGTGGGAGAATTTCCAGGCAGAGAGCACGTTTCTTTTTAAATAGCCACATGCTGCATTGGTGAGTGTTGATATTGTCAGGAGAGATGCTTTCTTAAGGACTTTGTTCTAACATCATGCATTACTACAGTACTAGAGATTCAGCTTTAGGAAGATGATGCCTGATTTGAGCAATGAGGGGCTTATCACTTAACTTCACAGAGCAGCTTTTGAACCTTATTGTGATCCATGAATTCCTTGGAGAGGGTAAGGCAGTGATTCCAGTATCCTTCCAAATACCCTTATGTATTGTAACATCAGGAGAACCCAAAGGAATGCCTAAAATCCAACAAACTTTAATGCAGCCAGAGCTTTAATACAGAAGCTTCTGCTTCCCCTAAAGCTGGCTACAGGCAGCACCAACCACTGAAAGAACATTTTGTTTTAATTCCCGTTCCCGCAGCCTCTCACTCAAATCACAGCCATCTGCAGCTCCAGACAGTGGAGGAAAAGATGACCAGAACAATATCATAGGTGGCTCTGGTAGTGCTACCTATTCCTAAGGTTGCCTGACACATTCCGTTATAGGACTCTGTTTTCGGTTGCTTTTAACTTTGCCTAACTGTAACTGTTCAGGCTGAAATTTTTCATGCCAGATGAGGTCTACCTATGGTTCCTTTAAAAAAAGTAATTTCAGTTAAAATTGCTCAGCCCTTTCCAGTAATGATAGTAGAGGTGAGGGGAAAGGTTTTGCCCATATTAAAAAGAATTCTTACAGCTATTGCATAGAGAATTTTTAGCACTGCCATGTGTTGGAGCATAGACTGGAAATTTAGCAGGTGGGTTGCCTGGGGCAGAGACATGCCTTTTGCCATCGGAGTGAAAATCTGCCCAAATTTGGTCAAGTTATGAGTGTCTGAAAATCTCTGTTAGCACATGCTGAGTATTAACTTGATAGAGTTTGGCAGCTAAATTCTCCAAAGGTTCCATTTTCAGTGCTCCTGCGCCAACTTGGGGATGCAGGGGCTGAGCAGAACTTTCCTCTTGATCACTCCTCCTGAGAAGGGGAGGCACTCTGGTGCCAGGCACATGATATGACAGCAGGGATGCTGTCTCTCTTGTGTGCCCCATGGTCCCCATGCAGATGCCCAGGCAGTGTGGTATGTACAGGAGTGAAGAATGAGGGAGCGGGAGAGGATGGAGGGAGAGAAAAGGAGCCAAGAAGAGATGATGGAACAGGAGCTGAGATGGGTGTGGGAGCAGAAGGGGTTTGGCAGAGAGAGACAAAAATGGTGGGATGTGTAGATAGGAGCAGAGGGGGAGATTAGTTGGAGCTGGAGGAGTATAGTAGGGGGCAGGAAGGGAGGATAGGAGCCAGAATGGGGGAGGGAGCAGAAGATGCAGGTTGGTGTGGGATGAAAGGAGCAAATGTGCAATGGAGACGGAGTCAGGATTTGGTTAGCGGGTGGATAGGCGAAGAAAAGTAAAGGGACAGGAATCAAGGGTTGGAGTATGGTTAGCAGGAGAGGGGGACAGGGACAGGAGCCAAGTGGGGTGGACAGAAGCAAAGAGGGAAAGAGACAGGCTTGCAGGAGAGGGAAGAGCAGGGGCAGGGTTGCACGAGCAACCTTAATTCTGGCATTTCTTAACTTTTAAGTACTTGATTTTGCAACCTTAATGTTCTTTGAATGTTTGGATTTAATATATTTCTACTGTATAAAACAGCAGGGGCCAGAATTTCATAAGGGCCCTGGGCCAGATTTTCAAGAGTTTAGGGCCCACAAAGTATTCTAGTTCCTAAATGGGAGCTGAGTTTCTTTGAGAATCTTCCCACATTGGTAGGTGCTGAGCACTTCTGCAAACCTGGCCCTTTGTGAGCCAAAGACACCTGAGTTGGCATCAGTTGCAACTTCCAGAGCCAGAAGGAAGCACTGTTCTTCATGAGTAGAGAGAGAGAGAGGGAGAGACAGAAGGGCTAAGATCCCTTGGAGGCCTACTTTAGCTATGTCTACACGAGTTTCTGTTGCGGGAGGTTGCAATGGGGATACAATGAATCAGGGCTAGAACTGGCCAAAAGCTAGAAATGATGTCCTGTGGGATATTCTGAGATTTTAAAATTTGGGTTTTGTCCAGAATCGGGACGAAAAGTCAAAATCTCTGAATTTTTCATGATACCATCTATCCTGAAATATTTTGTTTTGATATCATAGAATCATAGAACTGGAGGGCACCTCGAGAGGTCATCTAGTCCAGGCCCCTGCACTCATGGCAGGACTAAGTATTACCTAGACAATTCCTGACAGGTGTTTGTCTAACCTGCTCTTAAATCTCCAATGATGGAGATTCCACAACCTCCCTAGGCAATTTATTCCAGTGCTTAACCACCCTGACAGGAAATTTTTCCTAATGTCCAACCTAAACCTATGGTCAAAACGTTTCATTTCAACATTATTATTTTGACTTTAATATAACGTACTAATACAAATCCAAACGATGATGTCAAAATGAAATATTTTGACCTCATTGAGATGAAAGGTTTTGTTAATTGCCTGTCAAAAATTTTGATGAAATCAATGTGTGCCTACAAAAGGTTTTGTTTTATTTGAATCAGGATTTTCCAATGCCAGAAATTTGTTTTGCTGGAAATTTTTCAACTAGATCTAATCTGTGCATCCTTGGCTACAGGGGAAAAAGCTGGTCACTTACAGGCCTCATGGTGAAGGGGCTTACTGTGGCTGTCTTGCATCAACATAACCTCTCGGTTGCTGGGATTTATAGTTCTGATACATCTCTGTCTTGCTTTCAGGGTCAGAGCAAACACAAGCCAGGAATGAATTTAAGCTAACGTGTACACTTGCTCTTTGCATCTCCAAAGCTTTGTACAAATATGGACTAGTGACTGCACATGCTAACATCGGTGTGTCTGACAGACAACAGATATTTATGCACATTTATTTTTATTTCTTTACTATGCAGTTTTACAATGCGACTGAAAATGTTTCAGGTTTTTGTTGCTGTTTCTCTTTTCCAATTCTTGGTGTTTTCAGTACTTGGCCAAAGTAGTCATCCAAATAAGCAATGCGAAGGAAAGGAGAGTGACGCAATGGCTCAGCAGGGAACTAAGAGTCCAAAGTCCTGGGATATATCTTTGACTATGTAATAGATTTGCTATTTGATCTTGAGTAAATTGCATTTGGCCCAGGTTTCAAACTTGGGTGCATAAAGTTAGGCACCTATATTCAATTTTAGGCTCCTCCTAAATCAGTGGCTTAAAGCCTTTAGAAAGGAGCTGCTCCAGAGTCTTCTGGCTGATTCCAGTAGGGATACCACCATGGTTATGCCTGTAACCTGGCCAGACATACCCTATTTGTGGCATGGAGTGTTTCTGGACTCGTTGGCTAAACCCAGAGCTAGCACTGAAAGGGCTGTGTGATTCTGTCTGCCTCCCACATGGATACGCTAGTGTAGGAAGAATCTCCACTCTCCCTTCTGTGCCATGACAGCCACACTTTAGAGTCTAGACCATGGCATCTAGATCAATGATTTCTCTTTCTTCAACTGTCTGCTTTGGAGAAATATTTTCACTGAACGTAAGGGGAAAAAGCTACTGTGCCTTTAAAGAAAGAGGCATACTAAAAAATAATGCCATGCAGTTTGCAAGTTAAAGACTCCAACTTCTCCCTAGTGTACTTGTGTTCACCAGTTTTGTCAAATATAAAATAAATTATAATTTCCCAGGCTATTCTGTTTAACAAAGCTTTAGAGACATCAGTTATCTTATTAACATTTACATTCCATTTTTATGACTAATATTGTCTCAGAAATTAAATAAAGCTTATTAGTATTTGAAATAGTGAAAAAGAACATTTTTAGTGTTGTTAGCCCTTAATGAATTCAAGCAGCATGGTTGAAGATTCATAGGCTTAATGCAGCCACATGTTTCTTCCTTTCCTCATGCTTTCAACATTAATAATGTTTTTTATTGTTGTTATTATGCGTTATTATTTGGGGGGATGGGACTCAGCCTTTTAGAACTTTTTTTTTTTTTTGGGGATAAAGAAACAGTGTAAATTTTCCAAGATCTCTTTGGGAATACTGGATTATCGCCATTCTCCTCCTCCAGACAGTATTGTGAGGACACACAACAGCAGTTTAGCTTTCTTAAAGCAAGCAGTCATCATGCTGGTATCAAAACATTGCTGCTTAAAAATATGGAACAACAAAAATAACTTCCCACCATACCACCTAGTGTATGTAGACTCCTTTATCTCTCTTCAGAACCCACTGTCTCTTATAAAAGAGAATAAAAATGAGAATAGCTAGTTTGATATGAGACAACAGGCTGTCCTCTAGCATGACCAGACTAGCCTTTATAAACACTGTTCGTTCTCTTCAAATCTCCCTCATCATATATGTGTTAATTTTATTTATCTCCTCCTGGCCTCATATCTTGTCTTTCCTAATCTTTTGTGACTACTACAGTCTTCACTGTCGAAGTGACTAATATGTCTATATCCAGATGGAACCAGCAAAATGTGCTTTTCCTATGATTAAACCTTCCTTTTCAGAGGCAGATTTCTCAATGGAGAAGTCCATTTGGCATATGGATATTCAAGAGCATTAGTTAGGCTTATCAGGCTAGACAAAAAACTCACCCTCCCAAACCTAGAAATTGCTGTTTTATGTTAACCTCCCACCCCTTCTGCTCACTGGGTATTCTGAACTGTATAGGAAATAATCCATGTAACACCAATCACGCATTGACTTCAGTGGGAGTTCTGGGTGTGTGAGGGATACCAGAATCTGGCTGTAACACCATAAATTCCTTCAGGAAGGGATCATCACCATATACCTCTTGTTAGTACTCAGGAATAATTAAATATAATAACGAATAGTAGTATCTGTTATATATTGATCATTGTTTCCAGTGGCGTTGCTGCATTCCATAGGTATTGAGAAATAGCACTCCACATTTCATGGTAAATCAGCAGATAACTCCCATCATCCCCCCTTGTATTTATGCCTGACACAGTCTCACTTGGGATTCCAATACCATTTGAGGAGACTCAAAAAGACACTGGCAATGTTTCTATGTGGTGTTTCATTTTAGGCTGCTGGGAGCGCCTCTGAAACGGATTATTTTACAAGTTAGTCGGAAGAGATCTCAGATAGCTTTTCAATGTTCTAGTGGAAAATTTCAAATAAAATGTATTAAGAAATCACTTTCTCAAATTCGCCACTACATAGATCATATATCGTGATTTAAACTCACCACTCTGATGTTTATTCTATCTTTTTTTTCAAACGACAAACAAAAGAGAATCTTTGCTTTTGCTGTTCAACATTTCCCACTGGATTATGCACCAATAAATAAGCACTCCCCCCACCCATCTTTCCCAAGCAATGAGCTAGGATGAATAGAATCAATAAAATAAATGCATATATAAGTAGTAGTAATGTTGCATTACCCCATTTTTTCCAAAGGCATATGCAATGGTTAAACTGTGCAAAAGTACATGAAACGGTTGCACCTATGTATATCTGGGAACTGGACCCACAGCTATCTGTCTGCATGTGCAGTTACCTGTACCACATATGCATATGCAATGTTCTGCAGCACAGTGAGCCAGATCTGGCCCCCATCGATTCTGTTCTGGGCTTTTCTGATGGCATAAAGCAGACATAAAACTGGCGTAAGTGGTGAGTTGTGCATTCCCCTTATAGAAGAATGCTCCAGTGGCATAAGGCAGAATGCTGGGGGCTGGGCTGGTAGAGGAAGGCCTGGCCAGAAGCTGCAGCACTTTGGTGGTTCCCCAGCTGCTAAAGCCATATGGAACTGCTGCAGCTGGGCATAATGTAGAGTGGTCCTGAGGCTTCTTTAAATTGTACCAAGGAATGAACAGGCTGAGGCTGATGACTGGGGACTCCTCAAAGTATTTAGGCTCCTTCTGTTGATTGAAATCAATGGAAGGTAGGTGCCTAAATACCTGTGAGGATCTGGGCCTATAATGTTAACTTTGTCCCCCCATTTGGAGTTCTGTTCAAAGAGCAGCTTAACTAGACCCAGTGATTGGGTCCAATGGGATTCATACATTTTGTGCGGCTCATATTTTGTTTGGGTCTTTGAAACTTTGGTCTATTATATTACACACAGCTTTTCTCTAATGTTTTATGTCAATTTTTTGCTGGTAAATGTTCCAGAGTGAGAGACATGGCGCATGAAGTCCTTTATCTACCAAACAGTGCTGTTAAGCACATTTCATACAGATAATTCTGGCGTTTGCAAAACTTAGAAGCAGTGATAGTTAATATGTCACAGTAAAAATCCTAATTCAGCACATTCTAATCCAGCAAACAGCATGATCCTACTACGGCGATAGACACTAAGTGTCAGACCCTCAGAGATAGGAATGCTGGGGGTGCTGCCGTACCCCCAGCTTGAAGTGGTTTCCATTATATACCATTTGGTTCAATGGCTTCCAGCACCCCTGCCCTCAGATAGTCCAAACTGACAGACCTCCACTAAATTCAATGCAAGTGTGATGATTTAGAACAGTTTACAATCTGGCCCTAAATATCCACGAAGCAGACTCTTAATGCCAAAGAATGAAATATGTAAATATGGTGTTAGCATGTGAAAAGCTAGTAAAACTACATAGCATAAAAACTATTCATATTGCTACTTTTTCTGGCCCTTACCTGAAATTTACCATCCATCGTTTATTATTATAGCATGTTAGAGCACTTGCTGGTGTTTATCCTTAGCCATTCAAAAGCTGAAGTATTTTCTGAGAAAGATGCTAATGCCAGAGCTTTCAGATATTTGTGCTCACTTGATAGAAAAGAGAAGGGCAGAATGTTAAGACTTTTTCCATTTATCAGCAAGTCTTTTCTTTACCAGACACAGCTGAGAAAATCCTTAAAAACAAACAAAAACAAAACAAGAAAACCTCTTATCTGTGAGAGAAAAAATACAAAGTAAAATATAATTCAGGATTAGTATTTCTTTGCCAAGACTTCCAAAGTCCTTTTGGGCAGAAAGTCCAAATCTACATTTAAATGGAACCATTCTGAAAGTATGTTCTGCATGGTCATGCACGGATCAGTTTTCTTTGTAAGGACAATGGAAAAGGTAAAGTTATATTGTGAAGAATGATTGATACAGAGTAAATTAGGCATCAGGAAAGAGACACATCATTTGAGGAAGGACAGCATAAATCACCAAATCTTCTGATCCCCTGTAGGATTTATATCCTATATACTTGCATGCTGAAATTGAGATTATTGAATGTCTGGGTTGGATTCCAGGTTTCAATCAGTCAAATTCTGTTGTATTAGGAGCCTGTAATATTCTTGGAGTCAAGGGGCTTTGAACCCAGCGTGCTTTGGAGCAGCTTGTAAAGTGGTTGGATTGGAATTATCTCACCTAAAGCACCACTAATGTTAAACACTCCCAAAGCAATATGTTTAATTGCATATTCTACTAAAAAGGAGGTCTAATTGGTCTCAGATTTATGCTATACAAAGAGATTACTTTTTGGTTTCAATGGAAAGTACTGTGTGTGACCTCTGATCAGCCAAAATCTTCTTGAAATAGAACAAGTCTTGTATTGCAATTGCATAAATGACAATTGCTAATATCAAAACAATTACTTCCAATAGAAAACTAATCCAGTTTTCTCAAGAAAAATTCAGTTGAATACTTTGTATGCTATAGTATAATGTTATTAATAAGATGGCTGTTTCTGTTATTGCCTTATTTTATTCCTTTTAACATACTGTAATCAGGAATGCTACCCTTGCTCATTATCGTTTCTGTAAACAATGACAACCATATGTATTATACAGTGCAACTGCATACATTCAGATAGTGGTTTTGTGGTGGATCAATCTGCTCTAAAAGAAAAAAAAGCTAAAAAATAAAAAGGGGCTATTCTGCATCCCTTTTCTCCTTTAAAGAGCTAGAATAACATGAATGAAACATCACAAAACAAATTTACTGCCATAATCCTCAAGGTCCTAAGATATTTTATCAGCATTTACACTGAAAAGAACAAATAACTGAATCTCAGAATTACAGTGGCTCAATCTCTCCCCCGCAACTTCCTTTCTGTTTTTTATTCATTTCAGAGAACTGCAAGTTGCAATCCCCAGTTCTGTGCAGGTTCTATTAGGGAGAAGCCCTAATAAAGGGCTGATTTTTTTTTCATGGCACAGCAAAAGATATTATCTTGGTAATTCTATATTCACTTCGTTACACCTTATCCCAGCAGCCCAATGTGGAACCAGATTACCAGCCCTGCCTTTCAAAGCCTTTAAGTTATTTTCCTTGATAAATTGGGCACAAGTCTAAAATTGAAAAGAAATCCTGTTTTTATTATTGGAGACAAAACTAGCAAGCAGGAAGCATATGTTGTGCTTTGGACCACATGCTGGGGAGAGGGAGCTTGAGGCTCTCACACCAATCAGTTACTTCAAACAATACCCAGCATCCACCTGGGACAGAGGCTGTGCCATTAGTCTTGACTGGAGGAGTCCTCTAATGCCAGTAGGCAGCCCTGAGGAGCAGAGGAACCAACTGACAAAATGTCACAAGAAAAAAAAAGGAAAAGAAATAATCAATCTGTTCAATATTGATTAGCATTTTTTTTACAATTATATACCAGAATATGTTGATTAAATGGGGTGCGGGGAGAGGTGTGTTTTAGGAGCTAGCAAAGGGCTTATGTGAAAGCTTTAATGTGACTGAGCTAATGCAAAGATCACAATAAATGCATGGCCCAGAAAGCTCTGTATTTTTCAAAGGGCAGTGCTGGGTATTGATCTGTATTAGAAATGATAATGAGGTTATTTTATGCCTCAGTGAAATACCTTAACTGTTTCAGTGCTCCAGATACATCACATCTAAAGTGCTTGAGCCTATGAATTTTTAATGCCTCCCAATTCCGAAATTTTCTGTTTCTCTCATTCAGCTTTTAGCAAGTGCCTCGGTTTTGTATTCCTGGGACATAGTATCTAGTATTTCAGATGGGCTTAGCTTTCAATTTAACTTTAACTGCACACGAGTCAACAGTCTCTGAAGTTGAGTCTGATGTAAAGGGAAGCTTATGTCCTAACATATTGTAACATCTTTAATGTTTAAAAATCAAAACCTATTTGGGAAGCACTCAGGAGGTGCTAATCCTTTCAGCTTTCCCAAATATAGGTGATTGTTAATGCTTACAGAGATGTTTATTCATCCGGGAATTGCTTTGGATTGGTTTGTCTTGATCAAATAGAAAATCCCTCCCTGCATCTTCCTGAAAAAATTTACTTCTGCACAATTCTTCTTCCCGATTTTTATAGCTAATATGTGAATGGTTCGCTAAGTGACATGAGTAAATAATTAATGTGATGGTTGGATCTGTATTCAGTACAAGAGCACAACATTTATAATTAGTCTAGAAGAGGTAGTGCAAAGCAATCTACAGCATGGCACAGAAAGGGAAGCTCCGTTATTACAATTTTCTACCAAGAGGTTCAAAAAGATCTTATCACAGTATATGATTCCCAGAAATATCTCCATCTCTTATTTCTGATGAATATCTTTTGTTTTCTCATCTAACTTATTTCCAACAGTTGGTCAGAAAGCTAGATATGAGATAGCACAGACAATTTACTTCGGATTCACCTTTGGTACTGTATATTAAAAGATTTTGTGATTATAATAGATCTGTTGTTGTACTGAAACTAGTCAGATATCACAAACCTATTTGGCTAGCTAAATATATAATCCCTGGCTAGCATTCTAGATGTTAAACTGTCATTGTTCCTTTTTCTTCCTAAATGCTTAAATAAAAACTATCCAGCAAACAAAAAAACGCCCTTAGGTATTTTCAGATCATTTCAGGTTAATGTCATCTCTGTTTCATTCAAAATTAATAGCTGCCAAAAGTTTAGTATTGGGTAACCTGACTCAAAATTGCAGTAAAGTTAAGAGATGTACATACAGTAACATGGCGTTGATCATGTAATTTTGTTCTGAACCACGAAGCTGAATTTTAAAAAACATATTTTTCACCTAATTTCATTAGATTTTATATACCGCAGTGTTGCAGAGTAGCAGAAAACAGTGCTTCATCATGGGGATTTTGGCTATATTCTGATTTTGTGGACGAGATCCTTAGTGGAGCCTAGGGGATTTACACCAGCTGATACAGCTCAAGTGGCTACATTCTTTCTAGGAAGTGTGGTTTGTAAATAACAAGCACAGTTTAAGTATTCTTTAGGGTGAGCTATTTGAAAACACCCAGCGTTGGGAGGTGAAGTCAATGGGAGTTTTGATGTCATGGGGAGCAGTTAGGCCACTACTGAGCACTTTTGAGAATCTCACCCTTAATGTTCTTATTTAATGTTTCCTTTTACTGATGAAATTAGAATAGTGATGGCCTGATTCTGATCTTGCTTGGTTTTATACCAGTATAGTCCATTGGCTTCAGTTTAGTTATTTGTGAGCCGTCAGAATAAGGCCCTAAGCTTAATTCTCCCCCTCAACCCAACACCATTTTTGAGCTTGTCGATGACAGTGAGGAGCTGGCATCCATACTGCATCAAAAGTACTTTGGTGTTATTTTTAAGGTAGGCTCTGACATCTAAGGTCATGCATGGAGCTCTCTTGCCTAGCTACTTCACTGATTCTACACTAAAATTGTCATAGATGGAATCTTAGTGCATGCAGCTGTTCCAGCTTTTCAGTCACGTTGGGGAGGGGAAGGTGGAGGGTAGCATAAAGAGGAGAGAAGCATTCCAAAGCTACTCCCCTGAAAAGCAGCTTTAGGAATGTGAAAGTAAAGAAGCTGCAAAATAAATTGCCTACAATCCTAGACAAGAATCGATGTGAGGTAGCTGGTGGAGAAAGCCCCACAGAGTGTGTCTTCCCATAAGCAACGTGATCAGAAAGGGAAAAAAATACGATAGTTCACTGAGATTTAAACAATCAATTCCTTGTCGACCAAAGAAAACGCTTTATAATGTTAAGATTAATTATTGATCAAAGGTGGCTGTGTCCAATTGTTGCGTCATGTTTTTTGACATAAAGTTCAAACTGAAGTTTATAACACAGCAGCTACACTTCTCCAGGCAGCAGTGACACCCAATTTATCATTATCGCTATCCAGACATATTTAGAAACAGAGATAAGCCATTAGCTATTAGAGCAGCAGCGTTCATGAGTTCCTTTTACTAATTTATAGCCTGCCCTGATGTGTCTAGGTATTTACAGAAGGTCTAAGAATATTGGCTGATTTTACGGCCCCTATTGAGGGTCTCTCATTGTTTTTTAGTGGTGCCATGAACATAAGAGTGCTATACTGGGTCAGACCATGGTCTTTCTTGTATTTTGTCTCCAACAGTGGCCCATTACCAGAGTTTCAGGAAGAGTGTTAAGAACAGGGCAGTCATGGAGTGATCCACCCCTGTCTTCCACTCCCAGCTTTGAGTAGTTAGAGATTTAAGCATGAGGTTGTGTCCTGGGCCATCTTGGCTAACAGCTGTTGATGGACCAAGCCTTCATGAACTTATTCAGTTCTTTTTTAACTCAGTTATACTTTTGGACATCACAACATCTCATGGCAATGAATTCCATAGATGATGCGTGAAATTGTGTGTTGTGTGAAAAAGTACTTCCTCTTGTTTGTATTGAACCTGCTGCTATTAATATCATCTGGTGATATTTCCAGCACAAATCCAGGTTTTCTCACCCTCCACCCCCCCACACAAATTCACTCTCCTGCTGGTGATAGCCCATCCAAAGTGACAACTCTTTACACAATGTGCATGACAATCAAGTTGGGCTATTTCCTGCACAAATCCAGGTTTTCTCACATCCCCCCCACCCCCATACACACACAAACTCACTCTCCTGCTGGTAATAGCTCATCCAAACTGACCACTCTTCAAGTTTAAATCCAAGTTAAACCAGAACATCTGGGGGGGGGGGGGAGTAGGGAAAAACAAGAGGAAACAGGCTACCTTGCATAATGACTTAGCCACTCCCAGTCTCTATTTAAGCCTAAATTAATAGTATCCAATTTGCAAATGAATTCCAATTCAGCAGTTTCTCGCTGGAGTCTGGATTTGAAGTTTTTTTGTTTTAAGATAGCGACCTTCATGTCTGTGATTGCGTGACCAGAGAGATTGAAGTGTTCTCCGACTGGTTTATGAATGTTATAATTCTTGACATCTGATTTGTGTCCATTTATTCTTTTACGTAGAGACTGTCCAGTTTGACCAATGTACATGGCAGAGGGGCATTGCTGGCACATGATGGTATATATCACATTGGTGGATGTGCAGGTGAACGAGCCTCTGATAGTGTGGCTGATGTTATTAGGCCCTGTGATGATGGCCCACCTGATGATCACTTTAGATAAGCTATTACCAGCAGGACAGTGGGGTGGGAGGAGGTATTGTTTCATATTCTCTGTGTATATATAAAGCCTGCTGCAGTTTCCACGATATGCATCTGAGGAAGTGAGCTGTAGCTCACGAAAGCTTATGCTCTAATAAATTGGTTAGTCTCTAAGGTGCCACAAGTACTCCTTTTCTTTTTGCGAATACAGACTAACACGGCTGTTACTCTGAAACCTGTTTTTATTACAGGCATTCTCAACCTGAAGATCACAACCACCCTATTCTCTCCATATTGCTAAATTGGAGGTGGGTCCCCGCTAGATGGGAAAGAGATCTTGGTATAGAAAAAGGTCTCGGTAGGAAAACATTTGAGAACTTCTGTTCCATGGCTCTTGCTTCCCCTCTCTTTAATCCAGGGATCTTTGAAGGTTCTGCATCTCTCCTTTCAGCTCCCTGCCTTAAATACAGGACTATCCTTCTTTCATCATCTCTCTCTCTTTTAGGACCAATCTTTCCTTGTCTAAGGCACTCTTTTTGAAGCCACATTCCCCTGCCCTACTCCAATCTCACTGTTCTAGTTCTATACTTCTTTTCTGAGGCCATCTCAGCATTTACCAAGACTTTCTCTGAACTGGGTATGGTCAGTGCTAACTCTATACAGCTTCCCACCAATGTTACTTACCGACACCACACATCACTTTGCCTGTACTGCTTACCACATGATTCTGACACATACTTTCTCTTAGTACCAAACCTGCTCACCCTTGCTTGGGTCCAGAGTGACCAGCCAGTGATTCAACTGTCTCACACGTGCCCTCACACCTGCATCTTCCTCAGCCAGCCTTGCAGTATTCCTTCAAATAAAACTCAACAAGACAGATCAGAAGCTCTTCTGGTGAAGGCCTCCAGTAATGTGAAACCTTCCAAGAGGACCTCACTGGCATTGAGCAGTTTTTGAAGTGGTGACAGTGAACAGACTATTAATTTAAAATGAGGAGGATGCTAGTCAAAAAACATTGTTAAACACAGTGACTTTGCAATGGTAAAATAATACTTCCCCCATAGCTCCAGTGAAATATGCAGAACAAATATTAACAAGGGCATGATCCTCATCTAGAGTAAACTGGTCTAACTCCATTGACCTCAACACAGCTATGCCAGTTTACACCAGATGAGGTTAGGGGTGCAGAAGATCATTAGAAAAAGTAACCTTTCCTGTTCTTCTGCAGGTTTCTAATAAGAGCTGACTACCTCAATGTGCTTTATGTTATGGATGCATTGTTAATCTCTGAAAGAAGAAAAGAACTCAGACAAAGATTCAACAGAATTTTTTATAAGCATTTGCACCAATTATCTTAAACTCAAATTGTTTCACAAAATCCAAAGGGAATTAAGATTTTAATTTCTTTCTTCCCCCCTTGTTTTTCTTCATTATTTGTCAAAGCCTAGTGACTAATCCCATCTTAAACATGAATATAAAATAGGCCTAACAGATGTTCTGTCTGCTGCAAAACTTTATTTAAGAAGACATGGTCTGCATGAAATATAAATGCAAAGGTCAGAACTTTGGGATCATTGTTTATAATTACAAAGCTATGTCATTATTTAGTTATTATTATTATTTGTAATTTTGTGCATGAGTTTTGTGAGTGATTAATGATGTTGGCTTAAATCAGGCATAATGCTAGCAGGCATCATGAAAACTTCTACACTGCAAATGAACCTTAATCCTGACCTGGAGCACCTCCACTATTGAAGTCCTCGGTTTCTCTGGAACAGAGGCTGCCAATCATGCTGAGCTGTGCCAAATGGATTTTATTTTTCTGAAAGCCACAGCATCTGGAATGAAGCTGTCAAATACATTTTGACCCAAAAGCCTGGAATACCAAAATTTTTCCTGGTTCTGCCACAACGTTCTGAAAATGATTTATTTTCTTGTACATGCCTTACGTATGTGAATTCTATTTTATTCAGACATGTACTGCATGTGTTTTATATGTTATCAGCTAGTTTGTGGTCCTCTGAACATACGGAAGGTGAACTGAGGATACAAGGAGATTCCCCTATGTTTATGTCCCTGCATGTGGTCTGAACAGTATCCCACAGGGCTTTGTCATACGGGACAGGGAGGGCTATGGGCCCACTCAGCTCCTCAAGCCAACACCAGCCATAGAAGTGGCCACACAGGAAGAGAAGCATACCTTGAAACCTATTAAACGGTGATGTAGAAACTATGCTTTCCTAGCTCAGGTCAGGTCTGCTGAGGATAGTGAACCTTTAGTTGAACCTGGGTCCAATTTTGAATGAACCGGGGCTGATTAATGGCATTGCATGGAAACTGTAAAACTCAATGGTTTCACACAATTTTAACCCTAAACAAGGCAGAGCATGTTGGTTTTGAGTAGAGCTGGTCTCTTTCCCTTTCTCTCCTTTTTTTACTTTCCTCGCCTTAAATACATTTTTCACACATTTTATTGTTTTCCCACTAGAAAAAAGTTATAAACCAGTTAAAAAAAAGTGTGAGAAAGTGGGAAAAATCATACTTTTACCATTATTTTACTGTTTTCCACCTGGAAAAAAATTTAAAACAGTAAGAAATGTTATAGATCTTTATCTGTTTCAAAATTTCTTGAAGAACATAGATTTTTTTTGACCACTGTATTTCAACTGGACATTGTTCCCATCAAACTTTTATAGGAAATATTTTGTTTTTATGCACAGTTCTAGTTTTGAATGCGGTTTGCTTTGTTGTTTCAGGATTTGTTTGAAGGAAAAACTCCAAGGGAAACTTGCAGAAACTACACTAGAAACAGAAAATGCTCAGTTTCAAACTGCTGGAATCATGACTTCTGTCTAGAAATGAGCCCAATCAAGCTAAGGAATTTGAATGAGAATCCAGATCCATATTTCAAGCACCTCAAAGTTCAGGTTGGCTCATTACAGCAGTGCAATCCAGATCCCGGATTTTGAATGCCCCTAGATTTAGGATTTTTATTTGAGCTTCTCTACTTCTGATGTACCGTGCTGAGGACATCCTTGATCTTTGTATGCATCACTTCCATGGTCTATATTGTACACTTGCCCACTGACTTCAATGGCCTTTGGATCAGGCCCTAAATGAAAATATACATTTCTCACTGGCTTCATTTAACAAAGTCTGTTCATTTTTATTAAAAAAGTACCCTTATATCCTTTTTTGCCTTGTGACCGGGCAAGGCCAGAAGGCTATAGAAAAGTAGTGGGAGATAGATATATTAGCTCTAGGCTAAACAAATCCCTGGAACCAGGTTAAGTGAAATGGAAGCTGTTCCAGGTCAATTAAGACACCTGGGGCCAATTAAGAACTTTCCAGAAGGCAGGGAGAATGCTAGGTTGATTGGGACACCTGAAGCCAATCAGGGGCTGGCTGAAACTAGTTAAAAGCCTCCCAGTTAGTCAGGTGGGTGTGCATGTCAGGAGCTGTGGGAGGAAGTTGTGCTGTTGGAGAGGCTGAGTAGTACACACCATATCAGGCACAAGGAAGGAGGCCCTGAGGTAAGGGTGAAGTGGAGCTTGAGGAAGTGAGGGCTGCTGTGGGGGAAGTAGCCCAGAGAATTGTCCATGTCATGTTTCTAAAAGGTCAGCTACCATAGCTGACACTATTAGGGTCCCTGGGCTGGAGCCCAGAGTAGAGGGTGGGCCCAGGCTTGCCCCTCCACCTTTGCCCCCTTATTAATCACTGAGACTGGCAGACAACAGAGACTGTGCAAGGAAGGATAACTTCTCCTCACCTCCCTTGCTGGCATATGATGAAAATGGCTCAGTACACTGTGACCCTTGTTTCTAGACAAAGAAGGGTTACGTAGAGGATCATAGTGAGCCTCTGAGGCTAGAGAAATCTGCCAGGAAACGCGGAACCCATGGAGGCAAGGACAGAGCTTTTTCACAGCCTAGTTAATAACAATGAGTCACCTGTATGGGGTTGCAGTTTTAGTAATGATGGAGCTATGTCACTAACAATGTGGCATATTACACTAAGCCACTTACCACCTTCTTGGTTAACCTCCTTTCCGATCCTGCGTTTTGGCCGTTTTCTTGAAGATGCTACCTCTGCCAAACTTTTCCTGGCTGCTTTCCCAATATTGGAAGAAAGCCTTTCAGGCTGTTTGAAAATTTGCAACCAGATCATGTACTGTATGGCTTTGAAAAGAAGAAAACACAAACAGAAAGACAAAGACAGAACGTGATAGAATTTTACTTAATGCATTGGCATGAAGTGTAAATACATACTGCATACAGATACTAAACTTCCCCAGCTCTGATATGAAATAATTACCCTGGGGAACTCTGTGTAAAATAAGTCCTATATAACCATTCAAATATGGATGATGTGATTCAGGTGACCTCTTCTTAATACTAAAGGTCAGCTATCAAGTAGAAATGTGAATGTTTATTTAGTAACATTATTATAGTTTACCCTAGAAACAGAAGAAAATTATGTTTAAATCTGTAATTTTAGTAACTATTATTTGCAGAAAGTATGGGAGAGACAATATGTATATAACATCAATGATTTGGTTTCTTTGTGCATGCTCTTAAATTCAGCCGATCAGTCCCATTTATAGAGTTTGTGTACTAAACAAAATGGTGGACTAACCTCATAAAGATCTGTGTCCAAAGCCAGTTAATGCCGCAAGAGTAATTAGTTTTCATGTTCGGGCACGCAATGGATAATACACCACAATATACAGTAGAGCAGCACAATCATTTGTCTTTATTTAGAAAGACGCTTTGAATCAGAGGATGAAAAATCCCTTTTCTCATGAAGAGGAGTATCTGAGACTCATATTATATGCTGCATTGGTAGATTTCTGCATGGAAGCACACTTGATTTCTAAAAGTCATGTTGAAGATCTTTAATTTTGTTACTGACCAAACAAACAAACCAACAGACAGACAGGCAAAACAAGGATCCTTCTGGATATAAGAATAGCCATGCTGGGTGAGACCAGTGAGCCATCTAGCCCAGTATCCTGTCTTCCAACAGTAGCTGGTGCCAGATGCTTCAGAGGGAATGGACAGAACAGGGCAATTATTGAGTGATCCATACCCTGTCATCCAGTCCCAGCTTCTGGCAGTCGGAGGTTTAGGGACACTCAGAAACGTGGATATTTCAGGTAAGCTACTTAACCTAGTCTAATGTTACTAATCTCCTCTTGTACAAGGCAGGGTGCAACTCTATATGGAACAATGTGGTATGAACATAGAACTGGAAACTTGATTTTTAATCCTGTCTCTGAAACATCTAGGTCTAAGGAAAGTCTCTTAACCTTTCCATGTCTCAGTTTTTCCATCTGTAAAATGGGGATAATAATATTTCTCTGGCTTCTGAGAGTGTTTAAAGCAAGGGCTGGCAACCTTCTGCACACGGCCCATCAGTGTAATCCATGCGGGCTATGTGACAGATGCCTCTGCTGTTGAAGTCCACGGCCAATAGAAGCTGTGGGAAGCGGCGTGGCATGCTGGCCGCCACTTCCCGCAGCTCCCATTGGTCGGGAACAGCGAACCGTGGCCACTGGGAGCTGCTGGGGGCTGTGCCTGCGCATGGTCAATGTAAACAAAATGTCTCGTGGCCCACCAGCGGATTACCCTGATGGGCTGCATGCCAAAGGTTGCTGACCCCTTGTTTAGCGGATGATTTAGCTAACTTTTTTGAAGCACTTTGAAGACATAAAATGGAACAATATGTAATTGCAAAATAGCTATTATTGAGGCTGAAGAATCAAATAATTCTTTAATAATTCAGCCTCAATAGCTAAACCATTGCCTTAATGAATTCAAGTGGCGATTTGGCATTGACGTTATGATACCAGAATTTGGCTCTAAGAAGAGATGGGTCCAAATCACAGTAGTATGTGATAGCTATCAACACCTTTCTAATATGCTACAGGTGTGACCAGTAGTGCATTAAGGTGACAATGAAATGGAGTCACTGATCTTCTGATGAGCCCCACCGCCACTCTCAAAATGGGGTTCCATAACATTTTTATCCCCCAGTAGCATCTCATATAGTGGGTTTTTTTTCACAGTGACACTTGCTTTTCTCAAGCAGTATTGCGACCCTCTGTTTGTGAGTGAATCATGCCAGGTTTAGTCTATCTCTGGGATGACAAATGGTATCTCCAAAAAGCCTTACTTCTATAAATGCTGTCATACTGCCATCTGAGTTGGATTAGCCACTGTAGCAGCATCGTTTCCAATTTCTGAGGTAATTCTTAGAGGACAATGGTAAATGATAGCATTATACATTATGCTTCAGAATGGATCTCAAAATATTGGTCTTTACTTACGTCGCCTGAACAGTCATGTTACTGAAGGCAAGCAATGTATTTTATAAGCTACTTTCAACCATCTCTGGTTTTAGTGCCACATTTTATTCTGGTTATAGGGACTAAAAAAATCTTTCTGTTCTCTTTATCTGTCTTTCTCTGCTATCATTATTCTCCTTTCCCAGAAAAAAAAACAACCCTGACTAAACTGAATGGAAAAGAGAAATGTTCAGAAGAAGACTGAGTATTCCTCTGTAATTTAAATTAATTTGGGGGCTCATTCAAATTCAAGCTCAATCTTTGCATTATCTCTTTGTGATTCTTAGATGACATTAACATACAGAAATAGCATAAACTTAAAATTTTGATTAAAAAAGAATATTGAAAATAACTTAAATAACATCTAGATGAAAAAAAAATCAGTACAAGAAAGGAAAGAAAGAAAGAAAGAAAGATATTACCCAAATCTTAGTCTGAACTTCAATTCTGTTCCAGCAGGGTCAGCAAAATGAAAGGTCAGAAATAAAATAACAGGGGAGGGAGGGTGGGTGGGAAGCAGAGGGATGGAAAAAGAGATCAATGATTAAAAAAAAAATAGTCTGGCAGAAAATAGAAGGTCTTGTGTTTTACAGGAGTGAAATAAAAGGCAGCTAAATTAGTTCCAATTTATAACAGAGACCTTTCTAATGCTCCTTTTTACATGTATTTGCTTTACCAGGGAGGAAGGAGAATTGCAAGGCAATTGACACACACATTACGCACTTTAAAAAAAAAATTTAGGATTCTAGAGGAACTGGAAGAACACCCATATGGACCTTAGTCCCTGTCTCAATTCATAAAATGAGAGAAAGAACAGAAAACAGAGGATGGAGTCCTAAGGTACGTGTAAAAACAAGATAAAATGAATCAATTTATTTCAGCAATAGCAGAACACGAAGGGAAAAATAGGTGAGGCACCAGGAGGTATAAGGCTGAAATAATGTCAAAATACTAGCAGCCTATAGAAAAAATAAACACGCATAATAATAAATGAGGGGTGTATTATTGCCGGATTGCACATTCATTAGGCTCCAAAACAGGAAGCATGCTCTTGGCTTAAGAGGAAAGCATGTGAGTTTCAGATTGCACAGAAAGTGACAGTACCATATGCAGTGGTTAATGAGTTTTTAGCTTGCTAACTATGCCTAAAAAGGTTTTTACAGCTGTTTAGTGAGATCACCTAGAAAAAACTCTTTAATATTCCTGGTGGATAGTTGATCCAGAGACAGAAGTATTTATAAAATCCATGAACCAATTATTATTGTTACTTATTATTTATATTACCAGAGAGGTAATAGAGGTCATGGACCAGGACCCGACTGTGCTAAGTGCTTTAACAGAACAAAAAGACAGTCCTATCCAAAAAGTGTATTGATAGGGCCCTATTCTCTCTTGCACTTATGTAGCTCTGTTGGGCCAGATCCTGAGTTTTTGTAAATCAGCATAGCTTCACTGACACTCAAACTCTAATACATCTTTTGAATGTTCATTGACTTTACACCAGCTGAGAATCTGGCCCATTTCCTACACTGAAGTGATGCCTAATTAATTTGCACTAGTGTGATTGAGAGGGGAATCAGGACTGCAGACTTCAACAGAACGAAGTTGTGAGTACTTCTGAAATTGGGCCCCAAGATCATTATAATTTTTGGTCTCCTTTCTTAGCATTGGCCAAATTATTATGAAACCTCTGTAGATAGTAATTGCAGAAATCAAGTCATCCAAAATTGGAAACATGGTCAGGAGGGCTTTCTCCAGACCACGACATGAAATTGCTGAAACAGCTGCAAGGAAGAACAGAGAGATGTATGATGTATTTGGATTGCAGGGAATTAATAATCAAGATTTTGATTATCATAGGCAGGTGCAAGAGATGTGCTTTTCCACAGTTACTGTTCAACATATATATTGACCACATGGTGCATGAAAGTGGATCAAGTAAACCTCAGTAGAAGTGTAAAAAACGAACAACATAATGACTACAGAAAGAACAATCTGAGCAAGGAAGAATAGATTAAGGCAGTCTTATTTGCACATAATTTGTTCCTTTGTGAAAGTGCTGAAGATCTTAAAAGCCTTTGTAAATGCCTTTAAGGGAATATGACAGAAAAAGGACCTAAAAAATCAATAGTCTTGATTCTTTTTCTCCTAGTTTGCATTAGTGTAACCTACTAGCTGAGCCTATGTAATTTGGATGTCATCTAAATTTGCAGTTCAGACAGACTGCTAAATGTAGCTCAACAAGACAGAGCCTTGTCTGTCTGATTGTGACTAATGTAGAGAAAATGAGGTGTCTGATAGGGAGCTCAAAACTGCCATTCCTCATGTAAACTGTAGATTTCAATTCTTTATTCCTTTTCAGTTACAAATTACATCAGGAAACAAAGTGCACACGGAAAATACACAGGAACTCTGCTTTTTTTCGTGGCTCATTTCTGCAAATGTTTCAGACCTTCTTTGATATCACAAAAGATCAACTAATTAGTGAATTAAAGTGAAAAAATGATTTTTTGTGTCATTAATCAAGATTACTTCCTTTTCCCTGGGGGGAGGAAATACCACAGGCAACAAGCTGTAATAATGCTCAGTGAACACTAATTTATTTGACAGAAGGTTTGAAACTTCTAGCTCATTCTGATACAATTGTGCCTGCTCTCAAAATGTCTCAGGACTGGCTGAAGAAATTGTATGGGAAATTAGAGAGAGTTCCTTTAATGGCAGGAGTGTGGGGGGATGGAAAGGGATGTCTTTAAAGCAGTGATGAAGAAATGGGTTGACATAATGACAACCTCTTACACATCTCTTCTATTCAATACAGGACTGCATAAGATCCTTTAATTACTCACTTTCTACCTGCTATAGAGGACAACAGCAGGAACAAAAGAGGAAGAAACAACACTTGTCAGAATGATCATAAGGTTTTAATTCTAGCAATAGCTTGTGAAATAGGACATTGTTCTTCTCTGACATGTTAGACTACAGCCCCATCTTGTCTGGTGAAGAGTATGAAAATGATGAAGAAGTGTTAATCGTTTAAATGGCCTTCTCACTGCAAACTAGCACTCTGATCCTGCAAACACTTATGCACATAGTTTGCTTTACTCACATGCACATTCTCATTGAAGTCAATGGGATGTGTCATGAGTGATGTTAAGCAAATGAATATTTGCAGAATCAGGAACTAAGTGATCATTTGACAAGCATATGATACTAACTTAGAAAAAACAAATTAAATAAGCATAAAATCTATGTTTAAAGCTTCTGGAGTATCAATGCACCTGCTCTTGTTCAATGTCTATAAGAATAGTTTATTCCTTGTATGTTTTAAAAATGGCCCCAGTGTAAAAAAAGGGTGATTCTAATGGAAAATACTGTATCAGCTGTCAGAGAAAAACCAAGTCTTTCTGTTACAACACTGATCTCTCTCTCTCTCTCTCTCCCCCTGAAAGTCAGTGCAAAGACTCCCATTGACTTCAATGGGCTTTGGATCAGGCCCGCATAAATCAGCGGGTTAAATATCCCATATACACCAAAGAATTGGAAAATCAGGAGTGGATCAATCTAGTTTGGATTTATGGGGTCCCTCTGAAATTGGGAGCATCTACTTATCCATTGATATAGGTGATTATTGTACTAGCCTTTCCCCAGATTCCATATGACAACTTATTTGGTCAAATATTCGAGATTTCCCCCTGGAGGAGACAGAACTTGATCCATCACTCTCTACCCCATTCTGACCCTGACAAAACTCCCAGGAACCTCTTTGCTTTTGGCTGGCTTGAAAATCTTCACACTTCCTTTGCCCTGTGATATTTCCATGACTCCTCCATGTTACTGGCCAGCAATTTTGGTTTGTTGACAGGCAATATCAGGAAGATCCTCTGACCCTTAGGCAGAGCATGCCCAAATGTCTTTAGGTTTTACACAGTTTTAAAGTAGCAGTGTATACCTGGAAAATAGAGTTGGGTTGTTTCTTTTGACTTGAGTGGGGTAGAAGTGGGGATGGATCCTTAGGCTTAGAAAAAAAGACAAAATGAAATCCAGATTAATTCGTATCAACACATAGGGCCATCTTGTGCCCAGATTAACAACACAGTTTGGCCTCTCAAGTGTGGGCTTGGAATCACCGAGTCCATAAGCCTGGGTCCCACAGGCCTGGTTTACAATGCAGTGTAGACATACCCCCTGAGTAGGGCCAAGGTGGAGCCAAGGCTCCGGCCATTTGCGGCCCATTTCTCGCACCTCCCTGTCTCCCACCCCACTACTCCCAGAGAGGGAGTAAGTAGGTAAGGGGCCTCTCCTATCCCTGTGTGCCTGGACACAAGGGAGCCAAAGCTCTAAGGAGTTCTTACCCTGCACAGGTATGTAGCCCACAGTACAGCCAACCTCAAGCATTCAAAAATCGTGAGTCGAGCCTCAAAAAATCATGAGATTGGCTTAAAAATAACAAGATAGCTAAAAAATTACTAATTGTAGAGCACTTTTTCTTTGCATTCTGGTTTCTGGACCCTTTATCTGTGCTCAGTCATGTTTTCAAGCTTTTTTTCTACAACCATGATAGGTATTTATAAAAAAGAAAGTTGAGATTCTCACCTAATCACATGCCTTCAGGACCTGGAGATTGAAGAAAAACACCAAATATCGTAAGAGTCATGATAGAAACATGAGAGCTGGTAACACTGAGTTCAAGACACAGTCTAGCCCAAAGCAAATTCATTCATTTTGTTTTGCTTATGGTGCTTAGTGGACATTCCTTGCTGGGTCAGATTTTCAGCCAGCCTCCAATTTTGCACAGCCTGGTTTGCACACACAAACAGAACAGATGAACAACTAGGTGCCCAAACTGCATCACAAATGGCTGTTTTTTCCCATGCATCCACTTTAATGGTCACCATCAGTTATCATTGCACTCAGTGTGCAAAACTGGATGTGCATAATCAGAGGCTGGGAGCAGGGGTGAAAGTAAGTCTAGGGACTTACCGGTACGGGGCTGGGCTGGGACCGTCTCTGGCCCCTAGAACGTGCGAGGCTTCGGGCGGAAGGGGCGGGGCTGGGGTGTGGTCAGAGCCAGCTCCAGCCCACCCTGTACCGGCAAGTGCCTCCTTCCCCATCCCCAGGGTAACAGCGGTAGGCAGGGGCTCTGGCAGCGGTTTAAAGGGCCTTGGGCGGTAGCGGCGGACAGAGCCCTGGGCCTTTGAAATCATCCCTAGAGCCCTGCCACTGCTTCCCCAAAGCTCTGGCAGCGGGGCCCTGGCAGCAATTTAAAGGGCTGGGGGCTCCAGCCGCTGCTGGGAGCCGCAGGCCCTTTAAATTGCGGCTGGGGAAGCCGATCCACCCCCGGTACGGTGCACTGGCTCTTGCCAGTACGCCGTACTAGGGCATACCGGCTTACTTTCACCTCTGGCTGGGAGTGAAAATGTGGCTTTCTGTGTCTGCACTATGCGTATAAAGCAGAGACTGCCACAGCCATGTCAGAGGTTTCCTGGGGTCTGCTGCAAAGCCCTGTGAAGTCAATGGAGGGACTCCCATTGATTCCAAAGAGATTTGGATCAAGCTGTTTGTGTACTGGGCAGGATTTCTCACGCTATATATCAGTGCTGCTTACAACAGTGATTTCATTTAAAGCATCTCCATAGGAAGCATGGACAGCATTTGAATATCAAATATCTGAAAGTTGAAGTCAAACTGGAACATTATTGGGTTCACACTGCAAAGGAGAAGTGAAAGTGAAGTAGACAATGCGGGAGAGAAATGGAGAAACAGACAGTGTGAACACTGTGGAAGAAATCTTGGCCCCACTGAATACCATGGAAGTTCTCTAAATTACAAGAGAGGAAGGTTCAGAAACCTAGACTAGCTCTGTGAACCCAAAGAACAGTTGGCAAAGTCCACCTGTCCCCAGTGTCGATCCCTAAAGCAAAGCAAAAAAGGAAAAGAAATGTTTATTTCTAACGGAAGTGACACAGGGAATGGAATTTAGTTTCCTTTCTGAATGGACAAAATCGAAAGCCTTTACTCAGTTTTTTGAGGGGCAACCTTCCACTGAGCTTAATGGGTTTTCTTTTTCCTGAGTAAGAACTGAAGCCAGATCATGCTTGGCCATAAGGTACCAGGGGATACAGCTGTTGGGGCATAGGCAACACAGAGGGCATGCATATCTGGTACTCCTCCCTCTAGTGTGGCCAGAATTGCATCATCTTAGTCATTCCCAGCCCCTTATCACTGGGGTCTAGGCAAGGGGACTAGGATTCAGGAGACCTGGGTCCTATTCCCAGTTCTGCTGGTGACCTTCGGGAAGTCTCCTCACTTCTCTGTGCCTCAGTTTCCCCATCTGTAAAAATGGGGGTGATGATGCTCACCTCATTTGTAATGTACTGTATAAGAGCTAGGTATTATGGTATTATTACTTTCCTTGGCACAAGGACTGGCACAAATGTGGAATTTCTGGGCATGTCTGTTTGAGCATTGACATCATTTCTTCTTCTTCTTTCCTTTTCATTTCAGATTCCTCTGATCTATCATATAGTCTACTTTTTCATCTTTTTCAATATTTTAATGACAGATCTTCTGGGGGTGTCTTTTGCTCATATTCTCACCATAGTGCTTTCTCTTTTCCTGTCTTTCTTCCTTTTTTTGTCTTTTATCTCTGACTCAGAGTCCTCGTCCCCCTTTTCTGTCTGTTCAGTTGCAATTTATTCCTTTTTTTCCTGCATATTTTTCAGCATTTGAACCTTCCCATGTTTTCCTTGTGCTCTTTCTTTACTTTTATTTTATTTTATTTTATTTTATTTTATTTTATTTTATTTTATTTTATTTTCCAGAGCCAGCCCCCTTCCTCCCCATTTTGGTACAGTTACCTCTCCTCTTTTCTTTCATTCTCAGTGCTCCATTTCATTGGGAACTGTAATGAGAGGGGAAAGAAAAAAGAATTCTGCTCAGTGAACAGCATTTTTGCAAGGATCCCTTGCCCACTAAAATTCATATTCATTATGTGTCTGTAAACTATTTGCAGTGGGAACTGGGAAACCCCTTTAGCTTGTTTTATGTGTCTCCATTGAGTTTAAATGGTCTTTAATCATTTCTCTGTGTGCAGCTTAGCCTGTTTTGTGTCATTGTGCTGCAATGCCCTACATGTTCTTTAGTCCCTTGACAAATTCACAGTCTTTGAGTTAAAGTTGCATGACAAAGCAAAGTTATATGTGTGCACAATAATGCATTCTTTAAATTTACTTTAAAGAAAAAATCCCTCTTTGAGCTTGTCAAATGGCCGGTGTTCCTGACTGAGGGAGTCTTTTTCTGAGCTTTATGTGCAGGCATCACGTCTTTGCTGCAGTGTCTTGCTTGTATAAAGGTTTTCTATTGAACTCGGGCGCACTGGCTTGCTCTAAGTGCCCAACTGGCTCTGCTGGGAACTAGTTTTCTGAGTGGCATTGACTAGGTTAAGTATAGATAGATTTGTGAGTTACCTGCTGCTTGGAGACGGCTGTCATCGACGAAGCACCTTGATGTAAGCCAGTGTTTCTAACATTTTGCCTCCAAAGTACAAAAAATAGTCAGGCTTAGAATTTTAAAAGGAAGGCTCAGAATAAAGTGCATCCTACTCTGTCGAATCATATAAATAGAGTGTAGTTTGGTGATTCTTTAAAGTGGAATTTAAGGCCTTCAACCTGCATTCCTTGCTCCCCTAAAACTCACCTGGGAGTTCGGGCTGTGCAAGGAATGCAGTATCAGGCTTTAAGCAACCACTTTAATATCCCCATCCCTGCACCCCCCCCTTGCTTGCTCATGTCTGCTCAGGATTCAGCAGGAGCTAAATCATCTGCAGAATAGTCAGAGTCCCAGGGATGTTTCAGCTTTTGCTAAATCCCAGACCAAAAAAAAAAAAAAATTAAATATATATATATATTCTCCATTTTCTCTGCTTCCTTGAGCCTCCCTAGACGGAGTGGTTTCTCTCTTAGGAGACAGCTTCAACACATGAGAAGCCCTGCTTACAGATAACTATGTGTGCAGTGTTGGATTTTCCTTAAAAAACCCCTCTCGTATTCTGGCACTACGGGGTAGACTTCACCCACCACTCCTGTGTGACATAAAGCAGTCCACTCCTAGACCTAGCAACGGCATAGTAATAACATTTACCGTACATAAAAGGTTTCCATATGAGGAAAAGCAGATATTTGTTAATGTTATTTATGCTTTGTTGGTTTCACCTCCTGATAAACAGAACCACTATATGTGAGATCACTCATAGATGTGGTCATACATTTATTCAGTTACAAAAAAAGTTATATTCCTTGAACATGTGCAAATTTGGGGAAGCTCTGACTGT
Source organism: Lepidochelys olivacea (assembly GCF_965140295.1). Lineage (NCBI taxonomy): Eukaryota > Metazoa > Chordata > Testudines > Cheloniidae > Lepidochelys > Lepidochelys olivacea. Next base: position 110,519,918 of record NC_140416.1, read on the forward strand.
ACATGATAAGGACTTAAATTTGGTGCACAGATGGTCCAATAGGCTTTGTAATTATTGTATTGCACCATAATGCACACAAGGGTTTCATTCATTTAAGATGTATTTTTCTTGTAATTGGAATCTATCTTGGTGTGTTGGCTTGTATATTTGCTACTGGACAGAATAGTCATGTAACAGGGTTACTAGCGTAGGTTTGCTGCTGTGTAGGGAAGGTTTTATTTATTTATTTATTTATTTATTTTTCTTTTCCACCCTCTGATAAAGAATAAAGTCTGGTGTAATGTATGGTATTGCTGGATGATTTAGTGTTGTCATAAAGATAATGTGTCTATTGAGAGAAGCACTATGTGTGAGTCAAGTGATTTGTTCTTAGAGAGAGTTTCCTATTAACATTAACAAGAGAAATACTAATTATTTGAAAACTGCTTGTTAAACCCACGAGGAAGCATTTTTTTCTTGCTCTGGGGAGTAAGAAGCAAGCCTCCTACAAACAGGAGATAAAGAAAATAACTCTAAATCATTCGGCTAAGCAAAACATATCCATTTTTGTCAATTGCTGTGATTTAATTAAAACACAGAGGTTGATTCCAAACCAAACCAACCCCTAGTTATCACAAGTTTTTAATTACAAGTCTTGCTTTAACTGAATGACTAATAGAACTGGATGGCAAATCCTTTCCCAACAGCAAACAGATTTTCTGACAAATGAAGCAGGATGCGAATTGAGGGCATCTTCTAACCTTTGGAATCCTGCTTTACCACTGCTGTGAATAATCACTGGGAAATGTTTTAGTCAATGTTAGGGGCTGTTTATCAATACATTCTGCCTCCAGTTTGCTCAATGAGAAGGGGAGAAATGGACAACGGGTGGGGGAAGCATCGTAATCCAGGAATCCTTTTCTTTCCCATTACACATAGAGATGTGAATACTGAATAAAGATCTGAATACAGCCTGCTAGGTGCGTGCTTCCAGTGGGCTACTGAAATAAAGTAGGAGTTAAAATATCAGCTGCAAGCCTCAGTGGTCCTAGAACAGAGACATTTATGAAGAGTTTATAACTAGAAGTGGTTTTGGACAGCTGTGAATGCCAAAAAAGTACCTGCCTTTACAAACCATTCCATTCTCTGCATACGCACACACACAACCAGATGAATGACAGCCACAGCAATGACAAGCCTCATATCCTTTTGTTTTTAAACAGGCAAGGATTTTTGTTCCATTTCTCTTTCTTGCCAGTGCTAGAAACCACCTCCTCCATTCTGCTTGGTGTATGAAACGAGAAAGGGCTGTGACAAACCATTTCAAATCACACAGGAAACTTCGGACAAGGTTACACTAGGTTCAGATGTGAGGACTTCAAATATGCAAATGGTGCTTATCTTAGACAAAAGTATTTATCTGCAGCGCTTCAGAGGGTAAGGATGGGGAGACCAGGAAGTCAGTATCTCCTCGCTTAAAGTTGTAGTTATGGCCCTGAAAAATGCGACTTTAAGCGAAACGCTGTTATAGCGAATCCAATTTCCCCATAAGAATTAAAGTAAATGCTGGGGGGTTAGGTTCCAGGGAAATTTTTTTCACCAGACAAAAGGCTATATTATGTGTATACACACACACACACACACACACACACACACACACACACACACACACACACACAGAATAAGTTTTAAACAAACAATTTAATACTGGTACACAGGCATGATGATTGTGAAGCTTGGTTGAGGTGGTGGAGTCAGAGGGTGGGATATTTCCCAGGGAATGCCTTACTGCTAAATGAAGAACTAGCAATTGGCTGAGCCCTCAAGGGTTAACTCATAGTTGTTAACGTAGCCTCACACTCTACAAGGCAGAACGAATGGAGGGCGGGGAGACAGCATGGCAGACAGAGACAGTGACACTTACTGTGTGTGTGAGAGAGAGCAATGCACATTGCTCCTTTAAGTACGCTGACCCCACCCTAAGTACACTGCCTTTTTAAGTAGATAAGCAAGCTGAGATTGCAGCTGCTGCCAGGAAGCTCCCTCCGTCCTGAGCCTTGTCGTGTGTCCTCCCTGCTCAATGGAAGATGAGTGCAGGGTGCAGGAGCAGGGGGGAGGGGGACACTCTGACATTCGCCCCCTTTTCCTCCCCCCCGCACAGCAAGCAGGAGGCTCTGGGGAGCAGCTCCAAGGCAGAGGGCAGGAGCAGCACATGGCAGTGACGGGGAGGAACAGCTGACCTGATGGCAATTGATAGCCTGTTGGGCGGCTGCTGCACAGGGAACTTATGGGAACGGGGGGCTGCCAGTCCACCCTGGTTCGAAGCCCCCACCAGCTGGCTCCAACAGGCTGCTCTTCCTGCAAGCAGTGGACAAAGCAGGCGGCTGCCAAACAACATTATAAGGGAGCACTATGTAACTTTAAACAAGCATGTTCCCTAATTGATCAGCAACGTAACAACGAAAACAACGTTAACTGGGATGGCTTTAAGTGAGGAGTTACTGTAGATTATTTTAGCTGCAACTTAACCTCTGATCCTGCAAACTTTTATGCATGTGTTCAACTTACATGGCTCGCTCCACTGAGGTCAATCGAATTACTAACATGCATAAAGTTAAGCACATACATGAGGCTTTTGTAGGATTGTGGCCTGGGGGCTTCACAACAAAGGAGGCACCCCCCTGTCCTATTTCAATCCCTCTACTTTTCTTCTTTGCTCCTTGTTCTTGGTGCTCAGACCGTACAACACATTTCAATTCTTCTAAACTGAAGATAAGAGAGTTTTGATTTAAGTGTCATTTCAGGCACTGTTGAGCAGACATTTACAAGGAATTCCTTGCCATTGGAAGGTCCTGGATTTAAGAAAAATAACAAGAGTCTAACAATACTTTAGATTTATATCGTGGCTTGCAGTGTGGTGCCCTGATGCGCTTTGCAAACATCAGTGATGGTAACCTCAAACATCCCGCTGAGGCGGATAAGGATTATCACCCCCCACTTTACAGAGGCGGAACCAGATGCAGAGGGGTGGAGGACTAAATGACTTACCCTAAATCTACACGGTAAATCAGTGGAGAGCCGGGAACACAAATCAAATTTGCTGACTCCCACTCTAGTACTCTAGCCTCATTTTTAGGACGCCTTATCCTGTGCTTTAAAAACCGATTCCATTCTTATCTATGGTGGGCTTGAGGGCTACAGTAAGACATGAATGTTTCACTGGGAATCTGCTCCCAGTAAATGCCAAAATTAGTCAAAAGTGACTGATAGGATTGCCGTGTAGAAACACAATGATAGCGTGTTCATTTGTTCTTGACTATCGCTAGCGTTGACATTTAGTCATTACAATCTTAAATTTACAATGAAAGGATCCCCTTGGATAGAGCACGAATGATGTCTGGCCAGGTTTGGAGCTTTGTTTGCTTACCTGTGCTCCTCGTTTTTCCTTGGTTATTGTGGGAAGTAAAGCTGCCGTTCTCTTCTAGGTGTTGTTTCCATAGTGGCTTGGCTCTGCTGCTTATTGATCGACCATAATGAATGCCAACTTAACTGGCGTCAGTTATTTCCCTCCTAGTGGGCAACTGTTGCAAGGAATAACCTTTTCCTGGGCAATTGAGATCCAGACAGTCACTGCTAAACATGCAATTTCAAGTCTTAATCCGACTGGCGCCACTGGGAATTGAATGGCCTGCTCTTCACTGGCAGTGGGATCACGCATCAGCCCCCCAGTGTGCCAAAGCATTGCCTCAGCTACTTAGCAGCAGCAGTTTTGTATAGTTTATATTCAGATGAGCATAAGTTCCACTATGATTTTACACTGGCTTTGTCTAAATTAGATTAGTGCAAATCAATAGAATCCTTCTTTGAAAGAAATAATTTGTTGCAGACATCTTGCTGGATCCACTACTGAAATGGGATCAGTTGGTCCAGTACTCAACAAGGTTGATTGGCTGTGCTAAAATGGAGTTAGTGGTTTTGTGGTCATAAAAAATATCTATTACTTCTTGTACATTCTGTGCCAGATGAAATCCCTTTTTGAATACAATTCTGGATCTGACAGGGGTAGTCCAACGAAGCACTTATTATTTACTGATGTTGGGTATGCGGTTTGGAAAAGAGCTGAGTTGGAAATCATGCAAGCATCTGTTACCTAGTTAGATTAAATAATGTAAATGTTTAGAAAATGCAAATGAAGCTCACGATAATTAGTAATGATGCTTTTCTACTGGTATTAATAAGGTAATGCTTCTGGCAGTCACATTTACATTTCATGTGAAGGTTCAAAGCTCTGGAACAATTTCCTGTTATCTAGAAGAACAGATTCCAGTATGAACTTGCTTAGCAAGCTGTACCATGGGCTTGTGACTGAGATGGGAACTACAAGTCTTTATTTCTCATGGCTAAGCCATTGCCTTTTTATTCATACGGTTGATTTCAGGAGGAATGAGACCCTTATGCGATTGTGAATGATTGTGTTGCAGCCTGTGTATGAAGCCTTTTGTAATAACATTGTGAAATGAAAAAGGGAGTCCTCTATGCATTACTTCTAAGATGTAAACAGATAAAGCAACATCTGCCATGTGAGAGGGGGAGAAAACCAAAAGAAGATCAATCCAAAGCAGCCTTAATATGTAATAGTTTTAATTTAAATATACATTTTCAAAACAAGTGCTTTCTGAAATGCCTAGGACCTGCTCTGGGTTGACATCTAAGTCGGTGTTATTGGCATAAGCTGGTCAAAAATCCTGGCAGAGGTACAGAAAGGGAAGAATACAGAATGTTAACAAAGGCTTCATTAATATTGATGTGTAATTCACATGGCAGCAAAAAGCTGCATTATTAGCCACCATTGTTATGGTTCTGGCATTAATATTCAATGAGGATGTCTGGGTATTGAAATTCCCTGACTTCTGGGTAGCCCAGTGATACTATAAAAAAAAAAATACTAGAGCTGTGGGAGTTTGGAAATATCTGCCTGGTAAGCAAGCTCCACTTTATTTTTAAAAAGTCTCCAAAATTAAAAGATCAAAGAGAACACTACGGGAATGTTTTTCCTAGCATGGCAGACTATGCCCGCCCTTGCTTAGTTGTTTCTTCAGGAGCTTCCTGCATCCACAGATTGAGCTGGGACATGTGGAAGCGACAGTACTGGAGTAACGTTACCCTTTTCTTCCCTCCTTGCACAGTCTGGCTTGCATGCCTTTTGAATAGAACAGCAATGGGAGTTATTTGTAGCCCAAAATATCAGAAAAAACCATTGCTACCTAGAAAAAAAATTGCTGCAAAGTCAATACGTCTTTCAATCTGCAGTATAAATAGGTTGAATTTTGGTGCAGAGGTGAAGTGGTCACACTCACAATCCCCCTGTGCGAAGGGCCAGCCCCAAGGCCTGTGCAAGTCCCACTTGGGTCCTGGTTTGAAGGCTTCAGCAGGAGATAAGTGGTGCATAGGTCTTGCATGAGTCCTCCACACAGTGGCAAATCTCATCCAATGTGATTAGCCACACCTGATGAGCATTGTTTGGACCAACAGCTATCAGAATTAAATACAGCTTTATTTCATCAAGCCATAGATACAGTGATTTCCTCCTCTGCACCCTCTACCCCCTCTGAATTTTGCCAGTGTAAAAGGAGACAGACCAACCCCAACTTTGCCATTTGGGATGGAACAGCAAGCTCAGTCTTTGGTAGGTTCAAGTGAATCCCAAAACTCAAAGCAAAACTCAGCTGAAACCTCCAAGCTAACCCAGAGGTGGTTTGGGGATGTGTCCCTCCCCACCTTGCCTTGTCACACCCTTTTGGGGTGTTCTGCTCCGGTCGCAGCCCTAGGCCTCACCTCCCCACTGCTCAAGAAACACTACCTGAAGTTGTGAGGCTGCCGTCTGCCTGACTGTGCTGTCAAGCAGAGGCAGTGTTAGCCCATTGGGGGCCCTCAGCAGGAATATTCTTCCTGCCCCGCCCCGCCACAACACCTTCTAAAAATAGGGGGGCCCCTTGAGCTGCTTGGGGCCCTAAGCAATTGTTTAGTCTGCTTATGCCAAGCACCAACTCTGGCTGTCAGGGTGGGGCATCCCTGCACTCTCTCTTTTTTCTCTCTCTCCACCCCTCTGGAGAAAAGCGCGGGTCTCCTGTCTTTGCTGATCCATCACAAGATGCTATCAGAAGAATGACGTTGCCAAAGTCACTTCCCAAGACAAAGCCCTGAGCCTGAGCCTGCCTGTTTTCCATGCGATCAGTCAATCTCCCCATTACTGGCCTTTATCACATTCACCTCTGCCCTGCCAGATCTCTAGAGATGTTTCGTGGAGCTTACACACTGTATTTAAAAGCACAGTGGATTAAAAAGCATTTGTGATTTTTTTTATATAAAAGGTGCTGTACAAAAGCTGATGTTCTACAGACTGGAATTCTCCAGTGCTTTGCTAGGTGACTAGTGCATTTCTGCCTGCTTATCTGCACAATATATAGCTAACGAACAGCAAAGAGGCTAACAGAGGGAGTTTGCCTGGGAGTTTGCCTGGGAAGAGCCCACTGAGGCTTACATCTTGCCAGCTTTTTTGAGTAGTTACTGAAACTCCTGAGGAATCTCGTAGAAGGAAGTTAATATGGATGGGGAGTGTTCAGCTGTTGTGACCTGCACTGGATGTGCCATGTTTGTCTTTCTTCCACAGGACAGAAGCGACTTTGTCTCTCCATACTGGAAGAGAAGGTTCAAAGTCTGGAGCAACAGGTATTGACCCTGCATTGCATAAGAGAAACTGAGGATTTCCTGGACAGACGTCAGGATATGCTTCTACGGACACAACATTCTGAAGATTCAGAGCAGGCTGCACTGCGGGGACAGAAGGACGGTGAAGAAATTTGGCAGCATGTGACCTCCAGAAGAAGAAAGGGGAGCGTCCATGTACCAGCAACGCAGATACAGGTAAGTAACCGTTTTCTTGTTCTCTCCACAGGTACTAACGCGGAGAGTGGACTAGATGATACATCTGAGGGAAGGGAACAGAAGGAGACTCCACCAATTGGAAGGCATGAGATGCACTGTCTATCTGCCGTCCCGACCGGGAAAACTGAGAAGTCTGCTGCTTGCCAGGAGCTAGGAGAGACTGCTGAGACTCATCAAGCCCTCGGATCGCTACCCCTTCCTGCTTCTCCACGTGGGCTGCCAAGAATGACCTTGAGCGGATCACTGCAGACTACGTGGCTCTGGGAAGAAGGATAAAGGAGTTTGAGGTGCAAGTGGTGTTCTCGTCCATCCTCCCCGTGGAAGGAAAAGGCCTGGGTAGAGACTGTCGAATCGTGGAAGTCAACGAATGGCTACGCAGGTGGTGTCAGAGAGAAGGCTTTGGATTCTTTGACCATGGGATGGTGTTCCAAGAAGGAGGAGTGCTAGGCAGAGACGGGCTCCACCTAATGAAGAGATGGAAGAGCATCTTCGCAAGCAGGCTGGCTAACCTAGTGAGGAGGGTTTTAAACTAAGTTCACTGGGGGAAGGAGACCAAAGCCCAGAGGTAAGTGGGGAAGTGGGATACCGGGAAGAAGCACGAGCAGGAGCGCGCAAGAGGGGAGGGCTCCTGCCTCATACTGAGAAAGAGGGAAGATCAGCGAGTTATCTCAAGTGCCTATACATAAATGCAAGAAGCCTGGGAAACAAGCAGGGAGAATTGGAAGTCCTGGCATAGTCAAGGAATTATGGTGTGATTGGAATAACAGAGACTTGGTGGGATAACTCACATGACTGGAGTACTGTCATGGATGGATATAAACTGTTCAGGAAGGACAGGCAGGGCAGAAAAGGTGGGGGAGTTGCACTGTATGTAAGGGAGCAGTATGACTGCTCAGAGCTCAAGTATGAAACTGCAGAAAAACCTGAGTGTCTCTGGATTAAGTTTAGAAGCGTGAGCAACAAGGGTGATGCCGTGGTGGGAGTTTGCTATAGACCACCAGACCAGGGGGATGAGGTGGACGAGGCTTTCTTCCATCAATTCACGGAAGTTACTAGATCGCAGGCCCTGGTTCTCATGGGAGACTTCAATCACCCTTATATCTGCTGGGAGAGCAATACAGCGGTGCACAGACAAGCCAGGAAGTTTTTGGAAAGTGTAGGGGACAATTTCCTGGTGCAAGTGCTGGAGGAACCAACTAGGGGGGGAGCTCTTCTTGACCTGCTGCTCACAAACCGGGAAGAATTAGTAGGAGAAGCAAAAGTGAATGGGAACCTGGGAGGCAGTGACCATGAGATGGCCGATTTCAGGATCCTGACACAGGGAAGAAAGGAGAGCAGCAGAATACAGACCCTGGACTTCAGAAAAGCAGACTTTGACTCCCTCAGGGAATTGATGGGTAGGATCCCCTGGGAGAATAACATGAGGGGGAAAGGAGTCCAGGAGAGCTGGCTGTATTTTAAAGAATCCTTATTGAGGTTACAGGGACAAACCATCCCAATGTGTAGAAAGAATAGTAAATATGGCAGGCGACCAGCTTGGCTTAACAGTGAAATCCCTGCTGATCTTAAATACAAAAAAGAAGCTTACAAGAAGTGGAAGATTGGACAAATGACCAGGGAAGAGTATAAAAATATTGCTCGGGCATGCAGGAGTGAAATCAGGAAGGCCAAATCACACCTGGAGTTGCAGCTAGCAAGGGATGATAAGATTAACAAGAAAGGTTTCTTCAGGTATGTTAGCAACAAGAAGAAAATCAAGGAAAGTGTGGGCCCCTTACTGAATGAGGGAGGCAACCTAGTGACCGAGGATGTGGAAATAGCTAATGTACTCAATGCTTTTTTGCCTCTGTCTTCACGAACGAGGTCAGCTCCCAGACTGCTGCAGTGGGCAGCACAGCATGGGGAGGAGGTGACCAGCCCTCTGTGGAGAAAGAAGTGGTTCGGGACTATTTAGAAAAGCTGGACGAGCACAGGTCCATGGGGCCGGATGCACTGTATCCGAGAGTGCTAAAGGAGTTGGCGGATGTGATTGCAGAGCCATTGGCCATTATCTTTGAAAACTCATGGCGATTAGGGGAAGTCCCAGACGACTGGAAAAAGACTAATGTAGTGCCAATCTTTAAAAAAGGGAAGGAGGAGGATCCTGGGAACTACAGACCAGTCAGCCTCACCTCAGTCCCTGGAAAAATCATGGAGCAGGTCATCAAGGAATCAATTCTGAAGCACTTAGAGGAGAGGAAAGTGATCAGGAACAGTCACCAAGGGCAAGTCATGCCTGACTAATCTAATTGCCTTCTATGACGAGATAACTGGCTCTGTGGATGAGGGAAAAGCAGTGGACACGTTGTTCCTTGACTTTAGCAAAGCTTTTGACACGGTCTCCCACAGTATTCTTGCCAGTAAGTTAAAGAAGTGTGGGCTAGATGAATGGTCTATAAAATGTACAGAAAGTTGGCTAGATTGTCGGGCTCTATGGGTAGAGATCAATGGCTCCATGTCCAGTTGGCAGCCGGTATCAAGTGGAGTGCCCCAAGGGTCAGTCCTGGGGCCGGTTTTATTCAATATCTTCATTAATGATCTGGAGGATGGCGTGGCCTGCACCCTCAGCAAATTTGCAGATGACACTAAACTGGGAGGAGAGGTAGATACGCTGGAGGGTAGGGATAGGATACAGAGAGGCCTAGACAAATTGGAGGATTGGGCCAAAAGAAATCTGATGAGGTTCAACAAGGACAAGTACAGAGTCCTGCACTTAGGACGGAAGAATCCCATGCACCGCTACAGACTAGGGACCGAATGGCTAGGCAGCAGTTCTGCAGAAAAGGATCTAGGGGTGACAGTGGATGAGAAGCTGGATATGAGTCAACAGTGTGCCCTTGTTGCCAAGAAGGCCAATGGCATTTTGGGATATATAAGTAGGGGCATTGCCAGCAGATCGAGGGACATGATCGTTCCCCTCTATTCGACATTGGTGAGGCCTCATCTGGAGTACTGTGTCCAGTTTTGGGCCCCACACTACAAGAAGGATGTGGAAAAATTGGAAAGAGTCCAGCGGAGGGCAACAAAAATGATTAGGGGACTGGAACACATGACTTATGAGGAGAAGCTGAGGGAACTGGGATGGTTTAGTCTGCGGAAGAGAAGAATGAGGGGGGATTTGATAGCTGCTTTCAACTACCTGAAAGGGGGTTCCAAAGAGGATGGACCTAGACTGTTCTCAGTGGTAGTAGATGACAAAACTAGGAGTAATGGTCTGAAGTTGCAGTGGGGGAGGTTTAGGTTGGATATTAGGAAAAAGTTTTTCACTAGGGGGGTGGTGAAACACTGGAATGCGTTACCTTGGGAGGTGGTGGAATCTCCTTCCGTAGAAGTTTTTAAGGTCAGACTTGATAAAGCCCTGGCTGGGATGATTTAGTTGGGGATTGGTCCTGCTTTGAGCAGGGGGTTTGGACTAGATGACCTCCTGAGGTCCCTTCCAACCCTGATATTCTATGATTCTATGAACGAGAAGCCTGTTTATTCTTTTGTGTTCACTGCAGACTGGATGTTCTCTTTTAATCAGAATTTTAAGTGAGTGCCATGCAATCAGAGGTTTTTAGAGGAAAGTAAGACACTCCTCATTTTATTCGTACCCTCAGTATGGGTGTTCTGCAAGCAACAATTACACTCTTAGCCTCAAGCAGACACCTCACAGTAAATACTCAGCCAGCAAAACTAATGCGGAGCAGCACATTTTGCTGGAGCAAATTTGTAATCATTGATGTATTCTTCTACGGCTATAGACAAAGATTGACTCCGGCTTGTTAGCATTGCCCAGCTCTCTGGGGCTGGCGAGAGCTCAGTGCTCTCCATATGTTCTATTGTTCCCAACAATTAGAGGGTTAAAAGTATTTTATATGGCAGTGGCTGAGGTTGCTGTCATTTTATTTCAGCAGGCCCATTTTTCAGGCACTTGCTTGGATTTACTGTCAGTAAATTCGTGGGTCTGAGGTGCCCTTCTACCTGGAAGAGGAAACTGACAATGAAAAGGAATGTGGTTTCCAGGGTACAAACAGGAAGGGCTTCTTTGTTGTTACGTTTTTCCATGCCTAAAGAGCAGTTCTGTACTTTCCGCCTGCATGGAGTTTACTGGAGAGTAATGAACGACAACAAAAAACAAAAGCAAAGTTGCCTTGAGACTGCACAGTGGAACATGTGGCGTCAAATCTGCATTGCAAGATGGCAGCTGCCTCTTATACATTTAAAGGTCCAGTGCACAGAAAAGAAAATTATCACAGTTACATACACTACGTGAATCAGTATCTGGCTTTATGAAAGCAATGGACTTGTAATGCTTCCCTGCCCTCCTCTTTTAAATTCATCTTAAGAATACAATATAATTTCATTCTATGCAATTCATTTTCTCAGTTGACCAAGGTACTGATGAATAAGATAGCACTTAACCAAGTATTACACTTAAACCTTTCAAAACATCTCAGGCAACCCAAATATTATTTGAGCTTGGGCCACCAACTGGTTAAACTCTCTTACCTGAGTAAAACATGTTACTTGTACGTGTTGTACTACAAAAACGTGCATACCCAAGATATTGTCGAGCTAATAGCTGTTATTTCTCACTTGATAACACTGTATTTATATTTGTAGAAAGTCTGCCTGCTTGTTAGAGCTGTGGGAAATTGGATGTAAAATGAAATGGAAATCTATGTTTTCTACATATCATTACAAGCTCAAAAAATGGCCTACTTTCATGGTGAAGTTTGCACATTTTTGCTTTGATGAAGGAGGCTACACAAGTGCAAAGATTCTGTAGTAATAAACAACAATATCTTTATTATAATTAATTGTTTTCTCAGAGGACTAGATGCCTGGATTATTCTCTGACCATCATGTCTCCCTTTTGGAAAAAAATCCAAACTGTGTAATTACTGTTTTCCACATGTAGATTTAAAGGGAAAGTGTAAAATTTTCAAACATGCCTATGTGACTTAGGAGCCTGAGTGTCATTGAAAGTCAATGGAATTTGGGCACCTCAGTCACTTAGGGTGCTTATGAAAATTTTACTGAAAGCCTAATTCAAAATGAAGTGGCGAGCCCAATGGTTGTTCCTTCCCATATGAGCAATCCAAAAGGGACTGATATAGAGAGGCCCTATTTTGCATTTGCCTAACTTGCCTACCTGTGAATATGCCCCTATGTATTCTGCGTCTGCTCATAACTCTTCTTGGTTTTGTGTGATGTTGGTAAGGCTGGCCAAAATCAAAAGGGCAAATCATTTTATATAAAAACAATCACTATTAAAGGGCTGGTTGGAAGAAGCCTCATGATATTATTTTTGGAGGAAAAGTTGCAATCAGTCAGTCAGTGATCACTGTGGAAATTCTGGCTCCACTGATCTCCTGCCCTCATTGATACCATCCCTGTTATCCATTCCACCCTTTCACAGAGCAACAGATTCCAGGCACTACGACATACTTGAACACAAGTTAGACAGCTGCAGGAAGTCAATTGAGCATTACACACATATAGAATTATGATATTGTCTGGTTTTCTTGAGCAACATTTTGTCTCCCCATCTCAGTACACATATGGCATACATCACAAGTATATGAGCATCCCTTAAGTATTTATGGACCTAACCACATAGCTTCAAGGGACTTCCCGGAGGATCGACACTGCTGCAATCAGTGCATTGGCGGTTGATTTAGCGGATCTAGTGAAGACCCACTAAAACAACCATCGATTGCTTTCCCGATCGCTCTCCTGTACGCCACCTGATCAAGAAGAATAAGGGGAGTTGACGGGAGAGTGTCTCCCGTTGATGTTGCATACCGTGGACCGCACTGTAAGTAGATCTAAGCTACTTTGATTTGAGTTACGCTATTCATGTAACTCAAATTGTGTAGCTTAGATCAACTTTTCCCTTTAGTGTAGACAAGGCCTTTGAGGCAGGGAAGAGTAATCCTAATTTTATTAGGTGGGAGATCTGAAGCACACAGAGAGTTGAACCCACAGCTCATGAGTCCCCATCCTATGCTTTAACCAAAGTGCCAGCCTAGAGCAAGGTCAGGGAATTTGTGCCTTTCTGCCTTAAGGAGCAGCCTGCTTTCTCTTTTACTCTTGTTTTGGTTCTTGTATGTTAAGGTTCTGGATTTTAAGAAGTAAGGTAGTATTAAATTGCAACCTTCCAGAAAGAGTATTTTATGTTTTTATCTAATTTCTCTGTCTGGTCTGAACATTCTTCCTCCAACTTAAAACAAGAGTTAATGAGAGCCAATGAATAGGACTTTAAAAATAGGTCTACATGAATATGTGTAGAGATATAACACAGTATAGTCTCTGTATACTGTTGGTGAATTAGTAGCTGGTATTACACAGTTGGCTCTGTACAATTGTATAAAAAGGCAATGTCAGATTTGACAGATGCATATCACAGGTTTTATGATTGCATTGTGTCATTGTGCATTTAGATAAAAGAAAAAGAAAAAAGCAACAGATGAGATGGGGTGAGGGAAAAGATTGTATATTTGTATTATATGGCAGAAATAAGAGCTGTTTAAAAGTCCAGAGGCAGAGCGGATAAAAAGTGACAATTTTTAACAGTAAACAGATTTTATGGGAAAGAGGCAAAGCATTGCTGTGTTTAACTATGCTTACAATTAATTAACTTTTAATTCTGTTCATTAAGTTTCATTATTTATGCAGCATGAAGGGGTAGATTTGATGAAAATTTGAAGTGGGGAGATTCAGCTACAAAGCCACCACCTAAAGTATTGAAGCCACACTTGGAAGGGTTCAGCTCCATTAAATCCAGTGGAGTGGCACCCTCTTTCATCAAGTCTGACGTAAGACAACTATTCTGGTTGCTTGGGCCTTCTCAGATGCTTTGTAAGAAACATACTAGTAAATGCAATATTCATAAATAGCTATGACTAGATTTGTCTGATTGGAAAGCAACTGTTGTTACAGTGTAAATCCCTTCATCCATCAATCTATCATTTTAGATATTGCAGCCTCACCTCAGTCCCTGGAAAAATCATGGAGCAGGTCCTCAAGGAATCCATTTTGAAGCACTTGGAGGAGAGGAAGGTTATCAGGAACAGTCAACATGGATTCACCAAGAGCAAGTCATGTCTGATCAACCTGATTGCCTTCTATGATGAGATAACTGGCTCTGTGGTATGGGGAAAGCAGTGGACGTGATATATCTGGACTTTAACAAACCTTTTGATATGGTCTCCCACAGTACTCTTGCCAGCAAGTTAAAAAAGTATAGATTGGATGAATGGACTATAAGGTGGATGGAAAGCTAGCTAGATCATTGGGCTCAACGGGCAGTGATCAATGGCTCGATGTCTAGTTGGAAGCTGGTATCAAGTGGAGTACCCCAGGGGTCTGTTCTGGGGCTAGTTTTGTTCAAGATCTTCATTAATGATCTGGATGGTGGGATGGATTGCACCCTCAGCAAGTTTGCACATGGCACTAAGCTGGGGAAGAGGTAGATATACTGGAGGGTAGGGATAGGGTCCAGAGTGACCTAGACAAATTGGAGGATTGGGCTAAAAGAAAAAGGAGGTTCAGCAAGGACAAGTGTAGAGCCCTGCACTTTGGATGGAAAAATCCCATGCACCGCTACAGGCTGGGGACCCACTAGCTAAGCAGCAGTTCTGCAGAAAAGGACCTGGGTATTACAGTGGATGAGAAGCTGGATATGAGTCAATAGTATGCCCTTGTTGCCAAGGAGCATTGTCAGCAGATCAAGGAAAGTGATTATTCCCCTCTAGTCGACACTGATGAGGCCACATTTGGAGTATTGCATCCAGTTTTGGGCCTCCCACTACAGAAAGGATGTGGACAAATTGGAGAGAGTCCAGCGGAGGGCAATGAAAATGATTAGGGGGCTGGGGCACATGACTTATGAGGAGAGACTGAGGGAACTGGGGTTATTTAGTCTGCAGAAGAGAAGAGTGAGGGGGGATTTGATAGCAGCCTTCAACTACCTGAAGGGGGATTCCAAAGAGGATTGAGTTCAGCTGTTCTCAGTGGTGGCAGATGACAGAACAAGGAGCAATGGTCTCAAGTTGCAGTGAGGGAGGTCTAGGTTGGATATTAGGAAAAACTATTTCACTAGGCGGGTGGTAAAGCACTGGAATGAGTTACTTAAGGAGGTGGTGGAATCTCCATCCTTAGAGGTTTTTAAGGCCCAGCTTGACAAAACCCTGGCTGGGATGATTTAGTTGGGGTTGGTCCTGCTTTGAGCAGGGGTTCGGACTAAATGACCTCCTGAGGTCTCTTCCAACCCTAATCTTCTATGATTCTATGAAAAATTCAGCAGTATATTTATGTGACAACAATGGATCATTCTTGCATGACCCAGGTGCAATTCCAAGCTTCCAGTCTCAAGCAGCCATTTCCACAGATTTCATAGCATTTAAAGCAGGTTTCACTAGATATAGGAAAATTGGGGTCGAGTGATATAAGTCTCAGAGGATGGGCTCTCCCTTCCAAGTGGCTTCTAGTCCAGCCCCAAGCCAGAGATAAAAGCTCTATTTTCATCCCTTGTAAGGGTAGAACAGGGTCCAAAATAAAAAGTTTATTCAGCTCTAGAGACCGGCAAAGGGAGCCAAGTGCCTTGCTAATTCTGAGCTTGAACGGAGTCTGAATTCAAGCCCAGCTCACTCCTTGCCTCCCCTTATGTCTGTCAGCTGTAAATATTAAGTTAATTAGACAGCCTCAGGTGCTTCCACTTAACCCCCTCCTGTCTGGTTCCAAACCCTGCAGACTTGACAAGGAGAATCGAGGTTTGGCTCTATCTATGCGGCCACAACTCAACTGCCCTGAAGCATGCTGGAACCCAGACGGATAGTACACCCTATCCCAGTAAGTAAAAATGCTTGTTCAGTAGATGGTTATGAAATGGGAAAGCCACCTCTCCCAGGCTGAACATCCAGCTGTTTCATTCTCTGTCTATGTGTCTTGAGTACCATGGACTTTATGACTGAACATGCCTTTAGGTACGGCTTTGACTCCCATTTACTTCAATAGGAGCAGTATTGGCCCTTAGAGTGTGTATAACTACCATCACTACTTGGCTGCATGAAGCTGAACACAAAGTCTGGCCTCAGGAACTGTACGGCTCTAGCTGTCTCTGGATCCCTTGGGAAAATGGCTTGTGAAATCTTAATGATGCTCTGGCTTAAGTACTGCTGCTGCTTTTCTCTCGCTCAGATAAGTATGTCTTCTCTTTTGCCATAGGTGAGGAACAATATTTAGTACAGGCCAAAACTTGGTTACCTTATTGACACAAACAGCCTCATTGAGAGCCAGGGATTACTCATGTGAGTAAACTGAACAGGATGTAGCCCTCCATCACTATTGCTGGATGCAGTATTAAATTCTGCAAATGTTCCCAATATTGCACAGACATTCACATTTGAATTCTGTTAGCTCATGAAAACTTTCAGGCTTGCTAATGCAGTTTCTTTTTATACTTCCTGACCGCAAATTTCATTTCATCTCTAACACACTGCTAATTAGTAGGGCTGGCCGGAAAACAACATTTTTGTTGGACGCAAAATGTAGGGATTTCAAAATATGTTTTCATTCCGATGCGGCATAAAAATGAGACCGTCACAAATTTTTGAGGGAAACTTTACAGCTGGGTGGTTAGTGTGCTGGCCGGGATTGTGAGATACCCAAGTGCAAGTCCCTGCCCTGCCTGATTTGGAGCAGAGACATCTACATGCCAGGCAAGTGTGCTGAACTCTGGCCTATATAGTCAGTCCCCCTTCTCTGGCTCAATGACTATTACATTAGTTATATAAAGTGGAACATCTCCAACAGGAGAGATTGACTTTTGTAGCCTCATGCTTAGGATGCTTACCTGGGGTGTAGGGAATTCAGTTTTAACTCTCTGCATCGAATCACCAGAGCAGGGGCTTGAAGCTAGGTCTCCCAGATGAGTACCCTGGCCACCAGTCTATGCTGTGGTGGATCTTTTGAGCCTGAAGTTCCATCTTGGACCTAAAAAATATTCGTAGAAAATGATACATTTTCAGGATACAGCATTTTTCAACAGGAGAAATGTATAGTCTGATATTTTCAACCAGCTCTATTAATTACCTCCTATCCTGGAGCCCTTGCATCACTCCCTGCAAGTTCCGATCTGTTACTCCACACTCCAGAGAAGTAACCTCTAGTGTTAGTATTCTCTATAACTGATTAAAAAACAGTGGGGGCTTTTAATGTTAGTCTACATTAATTTGTAATTTTGTACTTCAGCTGTTACTGCTGTATCATACACTGTCAGGGCTCAAGTGTGTTTTTAGCCACTGGCCTATGTTGGGTACAGTATGGAGCTGCACTGTCTTATAGGGATTTCTGAGAAGGATTGTATCTGAGGGAGAAACAATCCCTCCTGGAGATACCAGGAACACAAGGGGAAGAGCCATCACTTAGGAAGATGAAGCATGGTCTCCTTTTTGAGGCTGGCCAGTTCCACTGGTGAGTGCAGAATGGAAACAGGGCCATTGTCCAAATTACTCCTTGCCCACTCCCTACCACTATAGCTTGTGCTCCATAGGGTACTACCAAACAGCAGTCTTCAGGAAAGGATTTGGTCGGCCCCTACACAAGAATAGCTGAGAAAGAAAAATCTGCTCACATCCCCAATTTGCATGCTTCAGCCGCAATGTGTCATATAAACTGTCTTGCTGAATCCTGAGATGCTCAGCAAAGACTTCTGCTAATATTAAATAAAATCCCTGGGTTTGGACCAAAGCATAATTAAAATGAATGCAAAGACTCATATTGCGTTCACTGGGCTTTGGATCAGCTCCAAACAGCAAGAAAGCAGAAGTTAATGGGATTAAATTGCTACGCAACATAAGGTCGGCCACAGAAGATATCCAAAGGGATAATCTAGATGGGAGACTATTTACAGTGATGAAAAATAAATGAACAAACAATATTTCTATCCTAGCATCCATGAAAACTTGGGACAGCTAAGGGCTAGATTCTGACACCTTACTCATATTGAACAGTACCTTACTCCATTGAAGTCAGTGGGATTATCTGTGGAATAAGGTGATACTTAACACAGGTAAGGGTGTAAGAATCTGGCTATTAAAAAATTGGAGCTGGCTGAAAATTACCATGAAAAATTTCTAATATTTTGCAAAAAATTGCCTGCAGTTTCCAACTCATTAAAGATGGGCTTGGAGGTAAATGTTTGCACCAATGTTATTTACCGCTGCAAACTCATTCCTTCTCAGAACAATAAGCTGTAAAACACAGGCAGAAATAATGAATTGGGACTGACTTCCAAGTTTGCAGTCTCAGCAGTTAGTTCTGGAATATTAAAGCTACCTGCACGTATCTTCCATTGACGCTGAAATCTGGCAGGAGGAATGTGTTGCAGTTTGTGAAAGTGAACACTGCTATCAGGTAACAATAGCTTTTCTAAATTATGGCAGAAAACCTTAATCACAGCAATCATGGGGAGAACAAAACTTGGAATAAGACCCTGAGGGATAAAAAAGAAAAACAATCAGACTGGTACTACCAACTTAGACCAAATTTTTATATTTATAAAATAAGTAGGGCTGTCAAGCAATTAACAAAATTAATCACGATTAATTGCACTGTTAAACAATAGGAAAAATTATTTAATAAATTTCAGTTAGTATTCTATTGTTTAACAGCTCAATTAATCGCGATTAATTTTTTAAATCACAGTTAATTTTTTTGAGTTAAGCGCGTGAGTTAACTACGATTAATTGGTAGCACTAAAAATAAGGAATTCATTTGTTTTGGTACCATCTAATTTCCAATGAATAAGAATTACTTTCATGCCAGGTTTGAGTCAGATGGGATTTAAGTTGAATTTACCTTGAGCTATATGAATATTATAAAGTGAAACCTTTTTTCCCATAGATATGAGTCTGTTCAGAGCTTGTATATTACAATTTGCCTTATTACTTCTCATGGATTGAAGCCTTAGGCTCTGTAAATGAGTTGCCCAAAACTGAAGGACCCTTACAAGGCTTTGACAACCAACAGCCTGCATTAACAAATGATGTGGGTATTTCATTTGAAGTGGGAAGAATAAAGGAAAGACTTTCAAAAGATACACATGTTAACGAGTTCCTTCTTCAAGTGGTTCCCATTAATTTTCCCTTTTGCTTCTCCTTCTCTGCAGCACACACTGATCAGGGAGCGCTACCTTCATTAATGGCTGAATTAGTACAGTCTGACTGTGTCTCCTGTGCTGGCCTAAAAAAGGAAGCAGATCTGATGGAGAATTAAGTGGTTTATATGACTGTGACTGGGTGGGTCCTGACAGTCTTGTTTTACATTAGGAATCTGTATACAAGAACCAAAAATCAGTGCTTAAACTTAGACTTTTCAATCTTTATTTAGGTTTCAGAGTAACAGCCGTGTTAGTCTGTATTCGCAAAAAGAAAAGGAGTACTTGTGGCACCTTAGAGTCTAACCAATTTATTTGAGCATAAGCTTTCGTGAGCTACAGCTCACTTCATCGGATGCATACTGTGGAAACTGCAGAAGACATATACACAGAGACCATGAAACAATTACCTCCTCCCACCCCACTCTCCTGCTGGTAATAGCTTATCTAAAGTGTAAGGAGAGTGATCACTTTAGATAAGCTATTACCAGCAGGACAGTGGGGTGGGAGGAGGTATTGTTTCATGGTCTCTGTGTATATAAAGTCTTCTGCAGTTTCCACAGTATGCATCCGATGAAGTGAGCTGTAGCTCACGAAAGCTTATGCTCAAATAAATTGGTTAGTCTCTAAGGTGCCACAAGTACTCCTTTTCTTTTTGTGAATCTTTATTTAGACATCTAAATTAAGTAGCCTGATATTCAAAAGTGCTAGGCATCCAGAAGCCCTCCATTAACATCAATGGGAGGCTGCTGGGTGCTCAACACCTCTGAAAATCAGGCAAGATATTTACTTTAGGCCCCCTTTTTTGAAAATCTTGGCCCACATTCCTCATGACTGTTCTATGATGCAAATTCTTAACTCTGTGCTCAGCAGCATCACACATGTCTGTTAGACATCCTTGTAGCAGCGAATTGTATGATGGGCTGCGTTCCCATGATGAAGTTGGAATTAAAGGGTTTGTGTTCTGTGGTGATCATTAAGAATGTGGTATAGTTATCATGTAACTGGAGCAATGCACAAGCTCATGCTTCAGGGTCTCAGCTGACCACCTGCAGGGGTCAGGTCCCTTAGTGTAGTCCATCAGAGATGGCTGCAGCTGGAGATGGGACATTGGATGGGGAAGCCAGGGTTCATAGAATCATAGAATATCAGGGTTGGAAGGGACCTCAGGAGATCATCTAGTCGAACCCCCTGCTCAAAGCAGGACCGATCCCCAACTAAATCATCCCAGCCAGGGCTATCCCTCCCCGCATTGAGCTATTCCCCCCCCCCCAGGGTTCTGAGGTTGCATTGAACATTCCCTCTCTCAGGTACTCGACCTCTGGTTCTTGCTCATGTGCTCAGGGCCTAACTGATCACCATATGAGGGTGTGAGGAAGGAATTTTCTCTTGGGTCAGATTGGCAGTGATCTCGGGGGGGACGGGATTTCACCTTTGCACCTTGATCCCTTCTAGTCTCTGCGGGTAGCACATAATCTCCTGTGGGCTCTAATGGTTTGGTCTAATTTTGGTGGTGGGGTTTAGTTTGCGGGTGCTGGGTCGTGTTGGTGAGGTACAGGAGGTCTGACTAGATGATCTGGTGGTCCCGTCTGACCTTAAACTCTATGACTCTATGAGGTAGCTGAACAATTGATAAACTGGTCCAAACACAGAAGTCACTTCCCTGAATTTACAAAATGGTGGTCCAATGCAACACAACACAACATGTGGCATGTGGTCTTTGAACCACTGGAAGATGTTTAGCATTATTCCACAGTCATTTTGATGTTATTTTATATACAGGGGAAAGTAACAACAATGACATATATTCAGCTAAAGAAAATTAATAAATAAAGAAAAGAAAATAGCTAGAGTAAGAAAAGATGCTGTTCCAGAATATTCAGGAAAGATGAGTGAGAGGGTTTGGAGATATGTCAAGAATGGTCCCGGAAATGGTAGTATATGTGGTGATACATATCAGAGAGCAAGGAACTAGAAATAGATAAAGACACAGAATGGGTTAGATAGACATAGTGAAGAGTGATATAGAACGAAGATGTTTTAAAGGTAAAAGAAGCCGTGAAGCTGATACAAGACAGAAAGCGGAGGGAAGATTTAATTTGGCCCCATTGTCACTGCTGAGCTGATGGGCAGGAATCAAAGAAGAAGATATTCAGTTGACACAATGTGATCTCATGGTTCTGTCTCATCTCAATCCCCTGACTTCCTCCAACCAAAAAATAACCCCTTTGTGTCAGAGCACTAGCAGCAGCAAGGAGATACTGCAGCTGTAGAGCAGGTTCTGGATTTAAAGTAGGGTGATTGACCTTTCCATGGAAATGCAGTGCCCAACAAGTCTAAAGGGCTGTTCTTTACAGCTCTATGTAGCAAAGCACTACACAGTCTTCAGAGTTTTTCTAGACACATTAGCAGTACTAGACACAAGGCTCTTCTGCTCCACAGGGGATAAAAATAATCATCATTGAAAACAAGGACTACCGTAGTTAGGTAGTCTCTGAGGGAATGGGAAAGGGTACATATCTTAAACTGAAGACCATAGGCAGCAAGTAAGAATGGGAGTCATTTGATGCTGCCATTTAGGAGAAGTTCTCCTAGTGTTTAGGGATAATGGGCCAGATCTCCGATAGTGTACATTGGAGTAGTTTCATTGACTTCAACAGAGTTATGCTGGTTCACACCAGCTGAGTACTTGGACCAGTATTACAATCTTCAACAGTAGTAAAATAAAGTTTATCATGGGCTGTGATTAATGGCAGGTCTGAGCTTTCACTCTGAGGATTCACCTATGACACTTTATTGATTTAGGGCCAGATTTTTAAAGGTATTTAGGTAGGTGCCTAGTGGGATGTTAAAAAGTACCTGGGATTTATGTGTTTGGACACTTTTGAAATCCCCACTACCTGTCTACCTGCATAAATACCTTTTAAAATCTGGCCTTTAGGGCCTAACCCAAGTCAATGGTCCTTTTTCCATGACCATTGAGTCTGAACCTTGGCCCTTCCATTCTAGCCATATAAAGGTAGAAAATACTGCAGATGTGGAAAGATGAATATTAAGGGGTAACATTTAAAGCATTGTACAGGAATTTATTCATGTAAAATCCTACTGACTTTAATGGGTAATAAAAGCTTACCCCAGACTCTAATAGTGCAGAGACAAATGGAGCCATGCCCTGGAACAGAAAAATCCAAAAGTAAAAACTCTGCTTTGAGCTCAGCCTTCATCTTACTTTTCCTCTGCCTCTCTCTGTAAAACAATTCCTGGCTTTAAGCTCCCCTAAGCACCTCCTCTCAAACCCTGTTCAGAAGCTTGCTGACATGGTCTAATGTTGTTTTATGGTACAGCTGTATCCTGTTTCCTATCGTCGCCCTCTGAAGGAGCTTGTGTTACCGCCCCCTGTGAGTTTTCTTTTGTTTACATCGCTGATGTGATAGGCTGAAATATTTTTATTTGTGCTAATTTATGTTGCTGCACATTATTTTGTTGTATAGCATTTTTGTCTGGTTTGGTTTGTTCTGGATCGTTTGCTTTTAGTTTGTAAGGGATGGCCCTGAACCAAAGCTCTGGATATGAAATTCCCTAAACTGCAGGTTCAGGACTGGATCTAAATCTCGGTCCAAGCTTTGTTGCTCATGCTTAGAGCTGCTTGAATTCTTCATTGTGATTTGTTCATTATTTAAAGTGTGTGCTTTACAAAGTGTGTGGGGACAAATTTTAGTCAAAGGATTGTTGTTTGGACCACACGGCTGGTCACCTAAATCACCCAAAGTAAAAGATCTCTTTCTCTTAAAAAGAATTTTTCGTATTTAACAATCTCACAGTTGGCCTACAGAAAATCAACTGATAAAGTCACTGAATATTTAGCCACCTCAAGATTTTGGTGTTTTAATAAAACTACTACTAAAGGTGCTGAAATGGTTGAAAAGCCGGATGCATTCAAATTAGCCACAATTTTTTTTTAACAGTGAAAGCTATTGACCATTTGAACAAACTACCAAGGGAAGTGGTGGATTCTCCATCTCTTGATGCCTTCAGATCAACACTGGATGCCTTTCTAAAAGATATCCTTTAGCTAAACATAAATGATTGGGCTCAATGCAGGGGTAACATGATGAAATGTAATGGCCTTTGATATACAGGAGGTCAGGCTAGATGATCTAATGGTCCCTTCTGGCCTTAATCCATTAAAAAAGCACTTTGAGATCTATGGATGAAAAGCTGTACATTAGAGCTAGGTATTAGTTTCAGATCTCTAAGGTGATTGATGGTGGTATCAGATATCCCTGGGGTGGTTAGATTCACAAGTTGGTATCAGTCAAATATTTTTTCTTTCTGCAATTATTATTTTTACATACTATATAATGGAAACTAATCTCTCCTTCGGCTTCTAAGGGCCTAGTCTCTCATGTTTGGCTTACAGAGCACCCTCCCTCCCCCCCGCCCTGCACCCCTTCAGACTCTCTCACCCTCTGGTTTAAAGAGTTGAACTTCATTCATTTTACTTTTAATGGGCTTCCTACTCTTGGCCCTGTCAAGCCTTCTCCAGCTCAGATGCAAGTCTATCAGGTATTTCCAAGGTGCAAGTCTCCAGTGTCTCCCCACCATTACTCATTTTCAACAGGCCCATCTGATTCCTCATTGTGACCTTCAGACTTCAAACATGCTATGAACATTAAGCCAAAGCATGAGGTCCTAGCTCAGTTTTCACTCTGGCAAAGTCCCACCAATGTCAAAAGGAGTTTCGCTCAGTAAGGTTGGATTGAGCAAAAACAGAGAATGGGACAAATCCTGATGCCATTCCCTCATCATTTCTGTTTGCTGGCATTGCTTCTTTCTCTCCTGCCCGTTAGCCAACCATCTGCAATGTTACTGGCAGGCTAGGAAAGAAAGTGATGTGTAACTAGCAGCTTTCCTCCCGGTCAGCCAGACAGAGGGGGACAAATACAACTTCTAGTTCGAAAGCCTTGGCTCCATTTGAAAGTATCAAATGCAGAATAAGTGAGTTTGAATATCTCCCCAAACCCTTTCTGATTTCCATGACAGTATTTGGTTCACAATGACGACCAAAATAGGAAAGGAATGTTAAAGTGCATTCACTCTGAACTAGGGAGAATGATTTGTCCTTCCACCATAACCCTGTTCATTTGCTATTATTTTGGGATGGGGTTCAGCAGAACTCTTAGGCATGATCAGGTATTGATGCTGCTTTTGTTACTGTACTACTATCTGAATCTTCCCTTTTTTATATATTTCTCTCCGAGCACAAGTGCAACTGTCCCCTAGGCCCCACAGTTATTTCGACACCTTCTGTCTATTATAATTCCAAGCTGTTCTGTGAGGCCTATTTGTGCAAAATTACAAGTATCTGCCAAATCACGTGGGAGTCTAAGGCAAATGCTTCATTCTCCCCGCATGATGTAGTAATGTCAATGAGGAAATAATACAAAGTGACTTGGTTTACCCCAAAATATCATAAATTCTGGTGTCTGAGGTTGTTAATATTAAAAGCTTATGGCATTTTGTTGAGCTGTGCATAATAAAATAACGCAGTATGCCAAGCAGCAGGCAGCAGGCTATAAACACATCCACCCTGCTTTTCATCTCTTTTACGCCACTTGAAATCCAAAGTAGTCCTACTAATTTCAGCAGAGTATCTTTGAGTTTACACAGGTAGAACCGAGATCAGACCCTGATCCACTCTTCCACTTTGCCTCTGGGAAACTTACTGTTAAATGCAGATTTTCAAAAACTCGCAGGCAGCCCTTTATGGCAAGGCATTATGTACATTATGCATGCAACCCTCCAGGTCAGAGAAGTCCACCTTAATTTTCAATGGCTAGAACAGGTGTAAAATGAGTTCGGAGGCTCTAGGCCCAAGCACAGTTGGGGACACAGCGATGCCACCAACCATACGTATGTATTGGAGGTTCCGTTTTTCTTGTGATTTTCAAAGATTATTAACATCATCCCAGTTTCTTAGTTATTAGTTTCAGCTCTCCTTAAATGGGCATGATTAGCATATGCAAAGGGTATCTCCATCTACTGTTGTGCAATGTGAGCTCTCTCTTTGTACTGAAATGCTTAACAAAGCATACAACCCTAAAGATGAAACAATTAACATGACTGTATTAAACAAATGCAGATGTGTAAAAGATACTACACACACTGTGATGCACTGTTCAAAACAACTTGTGCATTTTGAAATATATCCCGAATTGTCCAGTTTATTTGATTCATAATACTACTACAAGCCTGATTCTCTTCCCACACCAGTTTTATGTTCATATAACCTTATTCGACTTCAATGGACTTACTCCTGTAAGTGGAGATCGGAGAAGAATAAGGCCCCACACATCTAAGACAGGGCATTGTCTCTTCATTAATAAGGAATAAAACAAGTCTCATACTTTGACATGATTTATAGCTGTGAGATTAAGCCCGATAACAGTCTGGGTTCAATCTATAGCTCCTAGAACTGATATATTATCTTGTTTTATTAAATTCATGCATGGCTTGCTATTGAAGCTGTATATAGAAGAAAACAAATACTGTATCCTTATATCCTGCTAGCTATTCCATGAATAGATTTCCTCATGCATCCTAATCATTGGTGAACTTGGTATGAAAATCGATGAGCAGCAAAGGCTCATAGTGACCAGCTGTCCTGAGAACAGCATCTCCATATTAATGTCACATTCAGAGAAGGCCCCATTCCTATTCCCATTGAAGGCAATGAGAGTTTTGCCATTGACTTCAATCAGAGCAGGATAGGGCCCTAATACTTTTCACTTGAGGTCACAGGGCTGTCATTTCCTTTACCCTTAAAGGTGGGAAGCTTTTATGCATTTGGCTTTCAATTTTGACAAGGATCCAAAACCAGTCCTCTTGTCACAAATGTGAGGTCAAAAAGAAATAGTCCTTCTACTCTTATGGTATTTACTGGTATTCATCCTGGATCCAGTTTGCTTACTGATCCTTTTGAGTTCTGGTGCCACAATTCAAGAAAGATGTTGATTAAATTGGAGAGGGTTCAGAGAAGAGCCACAAGAATGACTAAAGAATTAGAAAACATGCCTTATAGCGAGAAACACAAAGAGCTCAATCTATTTAGCTTAACAAAGAGAAGGTTTGGGGTAACTTGACTACAATCTATAAATATCTACATGAGGAACAACTATTTAACAGGGGGCTTTTCAATCTAGCAGAGAAAGGTATAACATGATCCAATGACTGAAAGGTGAAGCTAGACAAATTCAGACTGTAAGTAAGATGTACATTTTAATTATGAGTGTAATTAACCATTGGGACTATATGCCTAGAGTTGTGGTGGATTCTCCATCACAGGCAATTTTAAAATCAAGATTGGATGTTTTTCTCAAAGATCTGCTCTAGGAATTATTTTGGGGAAGTTCTCTGGCCTGTGTAATACAGGAGGTCAAAAAAGATGATCACGTTGGTCCCTTCTGGCCTTTGAATCTGTGAAGGAGTCCTTTCCTTCTAATCCACACTTCTAGAAGCATTCTGTCCATTCACATAAATAATCAGCAAGTATCCGGCAGTTATTTACACACTTACAGCATTTTATATCATTATCTGTTTCACTTGTCTTCTGAATAAATTTTCCCAGCCTGAGGAGAAGTAGCCCATACCACTGGCAAACTGAATATCCCTCCCCTGCTTTGGCAGAGTCCATTCATGGTACACACATTGCAATATTCCTCATTCAACCTGTTCACCACTCAGGTTGGAGCAGTGCAGAAATGGCCCTGCACACAGGCATGTAGAGGTACAACTAATAAGTGGCTGAAAAATGTCATGCACATCTCATTCTCTGAGTGGCAGCCTGGTAGGGTGACCAGACAGCAAATGTGAAAAATCGGGACGGGGGTGGGGAGTAATAGGAGCCTATATAAGAAATAGACCCCAAAATCGGGACTGTCCCTATAAAATCGGGACATCTGGTCACCCTACAGCCTCGGCAGACCCTTATGTATATAAATCTCAGGATTTTAGAGGCACAGACCAGAAGGGCATGTGAAAGGTTAGCTTGACTTCAGCCGTGTTTGCAATGAAACATGGCTCCATGAGTTCTTGGCTATATTGCTAGACAGTTTGCAATAAAACAATTTTCTTAGATATGTTTCTTAGAGTAATTAATTAGATGTATGTTTGACCTTTCTGTTCTTTCCCCACACCTTGGTATAGAAAAGACTATTGTGTGGAAAGAACAGGTTACAGCCCCACAGATTTTAATTGCTACACATAAGAATTTATTTTAAACTGCAATCATCACAGGACTTGCCATCAGTGGCTTAGAAATATAAAACGTTCACGGGAATTGGGGTCACAGTGTTAAACTGCTACCCCTGTGGGTGAAGAAAATGACTAGGAGTGAGCTGTAATGGCTCGAGCAGAAACCCTGCAGGCGTTATTCCATATTCCAGGTAACATTATTAACCAGGCTATATGGGAGGAAGAGAGAGAATGAAGGAGCCAGGAGAGAATTTTTAATTGCTACTCATAGTTTTACAATAACAGCCAATATTTAATGTATTGCTATTTCTGCTAGAGCAGCGAAAGCTGAAACAAGTTCTCTGGCAAATAGGCTCTCTGTCTTTCTCTTTGTCTCTTGATGTGTAACGATGGAACCTCTGCAAGGGCATGAGCCAAAACAGGACTTTGAGCAAGTTATTTACTGTTACATTAAAATAACCATACTCACACCTTGAGGCAGTTGTGAGAGGGATGGGGGAAAAGGGGAGGGATTGCTCCTGAGGAGAACAGAGAAAGGGGAGAGAATGAGGCTAGGTGGAGAGCAAGGTTGGGCAGGGGGAAAACAGGACAAAAGAAAGGGAAAGGGAGATGCAGCCAGAGGAAAAGGTAGAAATAAAAGATGTTTAGGACCCTGTGAGGGGGGTCTTGTGGTTGTTCTTGGCAAGGGGCTTGCATTCTGACTCTGCGCTGAAGCTACATTCCAATGACAAGGGTTTCAAAACCACTATCCCCTGCACTCCTGATGCTTTGCTGCCCTGCTCCCAGACTGAGGTTCTTACCTTGTTCCCCATTTTGAGTCATAGCTTCATAAACATATTTTGAATAAAATCCATGATTTCCTTCCAAGCTTTCTTACTCGTTGAGGATCCCCAGATATTCTCCTTTAGGATCATGGTTACAATTCCAGTCAGAATGAGTCTCCTTGTGTTTTCCCTTTACTCTCCCCATAGCTGAGTCTCTCCATAAAGCTCTCTTAGGGTCTGCCTACACTGAAATTAGTCACCCGTGGTGGGCCTGTGCCAGCTGACTCGGGCTCACGGGACTTGGGCGAAGGGACTGGTTAATTGTGGTGATGATGTTTGGGCTTGGGCTGCAGCCCTGAGTTCTGGGATTGTCCCACTTCACAGGGCCCCAGAGCCCGGGCTGCATTCCAAACTCGAATGTCCACACCACAGTGAAACAGCTCCTTAGCCTGAACTTGAGTCAGCTGGCATGGGACAGCTGTGGGTTTTTAACTGCAGTGTAGACATACCCTAAAAGCCATCCCAGTTCCCAGAAAGTTTTCACATGTTTATCTTCTTCCAAGTGTTCCTCAAACAAAGCTACTGCTCTGTGAGGACAGTTCTGATAGACACTTTGAGAGTACAACTAGCATTGAGACATGATTTCATGTCAGCAGGCTCCCTTACATGGATGGTATATATGAAACAATCAGGTAAACTCAGCACTAAGGAATACAGTGAGTCAGATGCAAGTAACACAGAGGAACAGAACAATTAAGCTTGGCCTATTGCATGCCAGCTGGCTTGCCAGAGTTTGGCAGTAGCCCCAGTTTCTAAGTCTAAGAAGTGGGCAAGGCTGTGGAGAAAGCGATGTGCCCCCAAATGACATGTTGCTGCAAGGTTCTGCACAGCAGGTTCAATAGGCTGGATTTATGTTCAAGTAGGAAAGGCAGGTTCCCAAGAACCCTTCCTCCTTACTTCCCTCCACACCTGGTCACATTCCCAACTACCTCTCCCATCCTTGGGTCATACTCCTGACACCTGTCTCCACTATGTCCTCCATCCATATTTTCTCCACCATCAACATGACCTCATCAAAACTCTCCGCTGGCTCAGTCCTCTTCCCACTGTGCTCTTGATCCTCCCTTGGATTGGCAGACATGGGCAGAACCATGCCCATATTTATGAGACCTGTTAGGCTCTTCAGACTGCTTTTCAATTTGACCATTTAACAAACACTTTAGAGAGACAAGGTGGGTGAGGTAACAGCTTTTACTGGACCAACTTCTGTTGGTGAGAGAGATGAGCTTTCAAGCTTACACAGAGTTCTTCTTCAAACTCTTCTTCAGGGCCTGAAGTATCTTCAAAAGCTTGTCTCTCTCCAGAACAGAAGTTGGTCCAATAAAAGCTGTTACCTCACCCACCTAGTCTCTCTAATATATTGGGACCCACATGGCTACAGCAACACTGCATGTAATAAATACTTTAACACAGCTGGAAATTGTGCAGTGAGCCTGAGAAGAGGAGAAAGTGGCGAGAGCACCACACCTCCTATCCTGTGTGGATTTCCACCCACTGGCCCTGGTATGTGCCTATGGCAGTTCCTCTCTAGAGAAGCACTGACACCAAGCAGAATACTTACGGGTCTTTTATCAAGGCCTCACCATTATACATATTACTTAGAGAGCGTGGTCCTTCGTTCTTGTGAGCAGTCCAACGGAATTCAAATTCTTCCACCACTTCAGCATTTCTTTAGAAAATGATGGCACAAGCCCTACTCTTTGACCTTTGTACTGAAGTCCTCACCACTTCCAACCTTTTACTGACCCTGTGAAGTCCTCCTTAAAATAAATCCCCTGTTGTAATGCAGGATGTGCGCATTCCCTCCTCTGCTAGAGACTGAAGCTGCTGGTGGTAAGTTGCGAGGTGCAGAAGACCAGAGTCGGCAGAAAGAGCTCAGCTGATGGAAGTAGTGAGTCAGCCAGGTCTGCCCCTAATACTTACTTGGTTGTGAGCTGGAGGATAGGAGGAGGGGATGGAGACAGTGGGATTAGGCAGCCAGAGCACAGTCAGTGGGGAACAGGGTTGGAAGCAGTGAGGCCTGGGGCCCAGAGTGCGAAGAAGGGGAAAGGAGGAAATTGGAAAGTGAAGCAAGGGGAGGCTAGAAGGGCAGACAGGGAAAAGGGACCTGGGGATGAGGGAGAGACTGAAAGAGCATGAGAAAAAGGGAGAGAACCAAGGGTTTTGTTCACAGGCCCCAATTCACCAAAGCAAGTAAGCCCATACTGAGCTAGGAGCTTGTGTTTAAGTTCCGCTGAAGTCATTTCAATGGGACTAGAGGTCATGATTTATTGTTTTGCTAAATAGGATGGATTTATGCCCCTTGCGGATTTCTGGACCTGCTGTTTTGTTTTGTTTTTTTTTAACATGAGGGTAAATCTAAAGTAATTCCATTGATAGGCCCAGCAGGCAGAATTTGGGCCAACGTATGAAGGTGATGTAGGGGAGGAAAGGAAATGGTGGTGTCATAAATATAAAGGGAAGGGTAAACCCCTTTAAAATCCCTCCTGGCCAGAGGAAAAATCCTCTCACCTGTAAAGGGTTAAGAAGCTAAAGGTAACCTCGCTGGCACCTGTCCAAAATGACCAATGAGGAGACAAGATACTTTCAAAAGCTGGGAGGAGGGAGAGAAACAAAGGGGTTTGTGTGTCTGTCTATATGCTGCTTTTGCTGGGGATAGACCAGGAATGGAGTCTTAGAACTTTAGTCAGTAATCTAGCTAGGTATGTGTTAGATTATGATTTCTTTAAATGGCTGAGAAAAGAATTGTGCTGAATAGAATAACTATTTCTGTCTGTGTATCTTTTTTGTAACTTAAGGTTTTGCCTAGAGGGATTCTCTATGTTTTGAATCTAATTACCCTGTAAGGTATCTACCATCCTGATTTTACAGGGGTGATTCCTTTATTTCTATTTACTTCTATTTCTATTAAAAGTCTTCTTGTAAGAAAACTGAATGCTTTTTCATTGTTCTCAGATCCAAGGGTTTGGGTCTGTGGTCACCTATGCAAATTGGTGAGGATTTTTACCAAACCTTTCCCAGGAAGTGGGGTGCAAGGGTTGGGAGGATTTTGGGGGGAAAGCATGTCCAAACTAAGTTTCCCAGTAAACCCAGTTAGAGTTTGGTGGTGGCAGTGGATATTCCAAGGACAAAGGATAAAATTAATTTGTACCTTGGAGAAGTTTTAACCTAAGCTGGTAAAAGTAAGCTTAGGAGGTTTTCATGCAGGTCCCCACATCTGTACCCTAGAGTTCAGAGAGGGGGAGGAATCTTGACAGGTGGTGGTGGTGGTGAGCAGGAAATGAGTTTAATATAGGTTTTAAAAAAGAGTTGATGCAAAACAAAGAAGCAAAATCATGGGAAAAGATGGAGCAGTGAATACACCAAGATATACTGCAGAGGGCAGGAAAAGCAAAAGTGTGATACATGAATAGGAAGGGGAAAGGCCAATGGGAGCAGTGGAGCCGATGCTTAGGATGGGGAGTGCGCAGTGCTCCCATGGCCGCCCCTGCGCCTAGGAGCCAGACATGCCGGCCTCTTCTGGGAACTGCATGGAATGAGGGCAGGCAGGGAGCCTGCCTTAGCCCCGCTGCGCTGCCCACCAGACCTTTAACAGCCCGGTCAGTGGTGCTGACCAGAGCCACCAGCATCCCTTTTCAGTTGAAAACCGGATGCCTGACAACCCTAATACTAGCTGCTTTTTTCATAAGACTGTTTAGCTCCGGGGCCTACCATGCACATGCAGGGTATGCATATCCCACAAAGCATTATTTTTAAAATATCCAGTGGTCTGGTGCACCAGCCAGCCATAGACTGATGCTCTTTAAGTACCCATTGACATGGATCCGAGCCCTTATCACCTCTTCTAACAATTGCCTATAGGTTATAGGAACGTCTTGTATGCGTCTACTGAGATATTTTCCCTTTCCTTCAAAAACAAAACAAACAAACAAACAATCCTGCCATTAAAAAACCCACAGAAAATTAGAAAACAAATTATATGCCCAGCATACCGAAATCATTCTATCCTTCCAGACTATAAACTGTGAAGGTTTCCACTCAGTCTTTTACTTGCCCTGCAGATGCAGTCTTGCAAAGCTTTGTGGATTTTAAATCAGACCATTCATGTTACTTTAATGTAATTTGATGTGTGTTAATAATGTATAGATATCTAATTCAATGAGAATGCTACCATATCAGGGGTTGGAGAAAATTAAATGTGTGCATCTAATTAATTTCTAGTTAATAGGAACAAAGAACTATTTTTTTCTGATTTTTTTTCAATATTTTCCTGCTATTTTCCTTCTTTTCTTAACCTGAATCTTAGTGATTTCAGTCCTTCTCTGGTCCATTTCATATTGAATTTATTATTTCCCACTGTTGTGAAATGCTCCTTTGTTTATTTTATTTTTTATTATTTTTATTTTGTTCTAGTTAAATGCAAAGTGCTCCTGCAAAACTAAAGCTATAGTACTGGCAAAATGCCCTGGTTTTCGAGCCTGTAAGTAAAACCCAAATAAAACCAAAGTCTTAAAATATTCCTGTTGTTTCTTGCTTGGGATATTTCAATTCCCAAACAATTCACCTGTATATTAGCTTTTCTGACATTTAAAATTGTGTTTAGGACAGTAAAGATTAACTGAGGCCAAAACTCTGATTTAGAAACTGTGGATCAGATCCTCAGTTGCTGTAAATTGGCATGGCGTCAATGGATTTGATTTACACCTGCTGGGGATTTGGTCTACTGGATCTAGAAACGGATGCAAACAAGAAATGTTGAGGGAAAACTGTTTCCTTTGGCTCAGTAGATTATATTGTAGTGCAAAATCTTATGATATGGGGAGCTTTCAGGGAGTCCTTCTTAAAACACCCTCAACACCAATGCCATTGTTTATAATCTCAGGACCCAAGGTACTGTGTTGATCAGACAATTTTATCACTAAAAATCCAAGCAGGTGAGGCGCTGCACAATGTCAATGCCCATTGAAGTCTGTGGGGGTTGAGGTCACAAAGGGCCTGATCTTGCTCCCATTGAGATCAATGGACAGACTGCTATTGCCAGCCATGGGAATTGGATCATGCTAATGCACTTTCCAGGTGGGCAGCAGCACATTGGAGGACTGGGCCAAAAATATGTAAATCCACATGGCGGATGAGAGGGGGTGGGAAAGGGAAACAGAGAGAGGGTTGAATACAATAATGTGGGTTACTGTGCATGGCACTAAGGGGGCAGCTTTTGATTTGACATAAAATTATTTATGCTCATAGGCACTTATAACAAATGTAAATTAAAAAGGTTGCCTCTTCAAGCAGAATGTGCTGTGCATCAAACGGATTTCCCAAATACTTTTGGTGCTGCAATAATCCATTTCATGATTTAAAAGCCTTGTAAACATGTCAAAATGGTTGGTTGTTCTACCATCTTTGTACCATCTATCGCACCAAAGAAATAAAGGGAAATACAATTTATTCTGCAGTTTGGAAGCTCAACATTTCTCTTCCTGTTGGGTGACAACGAGTATCATATTTATTGTCAGCGTGATACTCCTAAGTATGCAGGTGATGCATTGTGAGGATTTCATACCGATAAAGCCATCAATAACGTCCTACTGGACCTGATTGGCTCAGTTGAATCAGCACAGCTGGCTTGGATATTGGGGAATAACTGATGAAAGACTGAAACAAAAGATAGTCTAGGAAAGATCGTGGTGGCTGACTGGGTTTATTTTTAACTTAAAAACTAAAGTTTGGTGGGGCTTGCTGAAGTCAAAGCCTGCAGACCCCCGTGCATTGTCCGCAGTGTGGGAGTTAAGCACGTGGAAAGATTACAAGATGAGGCCTCTGACATCCAAGCACGATTCAGAATAGATTGGAGAAATAACTTGCAGCAGCTATTGCAAACTATTTACTGCCTAATCATTCTGATGTAGGTATATTTTCAAAGCCAACATTAAAATGAAAATAAAATAAAATAAAATAAAAAGGCCTCTCATAGGGCATAGTTGAGTGGAGGAGAAGGCTCTGTGATCTCCCAGGGTCTTACAAAGTCACTGTGCTGTGAGACGCTGAGGAAGCTGCCCTGCTTTTGCAGCCTGTCAGTTTTATGTTGAATGTTTGTATAGGGTCTTTGATCTCTTATTTACACATATTTCTCCAGGGCAGGGAAGCAGGCCGAAATAGACATTCTATTTATATAATTCTTTCTGTGTCCCAGAGGCTGAGAACAGCAAGGTTTCAAACAAAGAGGAGGAATTTATCTACTTTTCAAGACTGCAGTACTTGCAGAGATGCATGTTTTAGATGATAGCTCTAGATAAGGCATAAATGAAGGTACCAACATCTAGTCAAATTCATCCGTTGGATGACGCCACTGTAAGCAATGGAGTTAAACTGGGAAAGAATTTGGTTCACTATCTGTGTGTGTGTGTAAGACACTGAACCACACTTAGTAAATGTTATGTAGGTAGGTTTCATATACAACTTGCACTGTCAGCTAAGCCCCTCAAATCACTTAAGCAATTAAGTCAATGGGGCTCTGCACAGGGCTCAAGGTCAGTTACAGGATCCAGGCCCATACTGTTAAAAAACGTCCTAGAGCATTTACTTGTCCTCTGAAAAGCAATTGTGTTACATTTGGAGATTTAATTAAATCACGAGCATGTGAGGAAGAGGAATTTTAATCCAGTTGTATGTGAAAAGCTCAACCTTAACTGTGGAATCACTATGCATGCCTCAATCTTTTGTTCTTTCCTTAAATAACGAGGCAGCACTCAGAGAATTCTAAGAGCCTCTGAAAAATATTTTTAAATACAGTGAATCAAGAAGTCCTCTACAACTCCATAACATACTAGGAAATACTAGCAAATAACCAAGCAGCATAAAACTAAACAAAATTCCCCATTTTCTGAGAACATTGTCCCCCACACTTAGTTTCATCAGCAACCCTCTTAAACAGATGTGCCTTGCTTCATGTCTTGACAATTAGCAGCAGACTTGGGCTATTTTGGACCAGGGTGGGGATGTGCATTCCAAAGGGGCCGTTACAGACAACAGCAGGCAAATGGTCCTGCCCAGTTTGAGTGTCATCACAGATCTCAACTACAGCTCTACGGCATGAGAGAGAGGTGGTCTCCCAGTCAGCTAGATCCAGAGTTAGTTAGGACTTTGTAGATCAAAGTCTATCTTAAACACCCACTGGAAAAACATAGGAAGCCAGTGCATATCTTGGGGCACCATTTAAAGAAATAAGTAAAATTAACTGAAATACATGTAATGTCTCTGTTTCTTATAAAGCTGGTTGGGAAATGATTTTTTGTCACAAAAAAAATTTAGATGAAATCAATACCTTTTTTTGTTTGTATCAACATTTTCCCTCAAAATACCAAAACGTGAAGATTTTGGATTGAAATTTTGGTTGTTGAGAAGCTAGCAAATTTTAGTTCTTGTTTTCTGATGAAACCCAAAATATTTTTGAGGAAAATGGATTTTTTTTTTTTTGGTGAAAATTTCTGCTTGGTCAAAAAGCCACTTTCCACAAATAAACCAACAAACAGTGTTTTGGTGGAAAATTCTCTACTGTCTTCAAATTATAATGCATCTTATCTCAGAGGAGAGGCAGCGTACAGAGATGAAAAAGACAACATTCAACAAAAACAGTTATGATCTTATCATAATAATTAAACTGCCACCTACACACATATATAATAATTAGCAATTAACACAGTGCAAAATAATCAATTAAGAACTTGACGGACTGATAATCTTGAAGCCTATAAAGTGAGTTTATCTGATTTGTAACAATGGATTATGACATAATGCCTTTGTTTTTAGGAAATAAAATAAGCCATGAAGAGCATGTTTCTGTCATTTATGGGAAATCAAGTAGGTTAATCATTTATGATTTTTATGCTTCAAGGCGTATGTGTGCTACGTGCTGTAGAGAGATCTAAACCATTACTCTAAAGCCCATTGTAGCATATATGCCCCCTGCTGCTGAAGAGCCAACCTCATCAAACTGAGCTTTGTCTAAAAGATATTGTAAATATATTATAGGATGCAAGGTACTGCCTGATTATGCAAAACCAGCAGAAGATTGCCACTTAGCAAAGCTACGCAGTTCTGGGTATTTATTTCCTCTGAGAGCTCAGATAATCAAATCCACTAGCATTTATAGAGTGACATGCTGCAAACAACAGTCTGGAATATTAGGTGTCAGTGAGGTTCTGGGAAGATGAAACATGAAGCTAAACTGAACATCCCTATCCAAATGGCTCATTTCAAGTAGCTCATGGCTATTAAGTACACTCTTCCCTCTGGGTGGGTATGAAGACTAGGAAATGATCTTGCAAGCATGGAAAAGAAAAATGTGAACCACATTAACATAATGAACCATAAAAAAGCAGGGCTGGTCTTTTTACTTGTCTCTGATGGTGCACCGATGTGTTAATAGAATTAGTTTACTATTAACAATTGCACCAACTAACTAGGGAGCCAGATCCTGGTAAGTGCTGAGTGCCTCCTTTGACTCGTTGATCGTCCTTGGCTCCCAGTGCAGTTGCTTAGTGCCTTGCTCAGAGGTCCAGCTCCCCAGGAACTGTTCTGCTAAGCAAGTCTAACTGATGTTAGAATTTCTGCTCTCAGTTGCCCTTGTGAAATCATATAGTTAAAGGGATTGCATAGGAGTGATTGAGGAGGGAAAATGGCCATCTTTTTCTTAAAAGCATGCTTTCTGGATCATATTCTGTTCCATTTACAAGTATCCAATCCCACTAACTTCAATGGGATACCACACGTGGAACTCAGGGCCCGATCTTCTGCAGGTATAATTGGCATAACTCCATTACAGGCCACCAGATTTACACCAGCTGATGATCCGGTCCATAGTTAAAGCAGAATATGACCGTCCATCAGACTCAATCTCACTGAAGCCATTACCAGCTGGAGTGAGGGTTTTGGTTTTGGCGAGATGGAGTTTTAGGAGTAGAGCAATTGAAATGACCAGGTAAAACTGGAGATTATGGTTCCTTCCGGGGGTTCCTGCTGAGTGAGCAACATCCAGAGTACAACTGCGTACACATCTACCCACATGTTCCATAAATAATATGTCTAAAGAATTTAATTTTCTATCAGTAGTTTGCATGTTTATGAAGTGTCATAAATGGTGGGTGTTTATGCCCCTCCACTTGGCACTTTTTCAACAGCGGCTAATAGCTGAGAAAATGCTAGATCGAATGAATTCCTCCACTGATTTCAAATAAACCTTATGAGTTGGAGCAATAAAGAATGTTAAACAGTGTGTACAAAATAACATGCTGTTAGTTACCGTATATGCTGCTTCAGTAAACACTAAAGCATTTTAATCTTGGCTCCAATACAGTAAACAGCAAGTTAATAAGCTAAGGGACAATGCTTATCTTTAAAATTCTTTCAGATTCCTGTGTATAATGTTACCCTGCCCTGGTGGGCTGCTGGCTGACTCGTCTGTCATTTTATTTCTGTCATTGTAAAGTTCAGGTGATCATTTTAATTTGTGCTGAAACTTATTACCGTAACTTAAAAATTGTCAGCTGATGCACATTGGTGTAGCTCCATTGAAGTTACATTAATATACTCCAGCTGATCACCTGGCCTACATATTTAAAAACAATCCCCAAAGTGTACAATTACATAAAAACAAATAGACGTATGTTATAATAAGAGTATGAAATAATAAAAGTAACAGTGGCTTCAAATACTCAGGACCTGATCATCAGCTAGTGTAAATTGAAAAGGAATACTTGTGGCACCTTAGAGACTAACCAATTTATTTGAGCATGAGCTTTCGTGAGCTACAGCTCACTTCATCGGATGCATACCGTGGAAACTGCAGAAGACATTATATACACACAGGTTTCAGAGTAACAGCCGTGTTAGTCTGTATTCGCAAAAAGAAAAGGAGTACTTGTGGCACCTTAGAGACTAACTAATTTATTTGAGCATGAGCTTTCGTGAGCTATTACCAGCAGGAGAGTGAGTTTGTGTGTGTATGGGGGTGGGGGGGTGAGAAAACCTGGATTTGTGCTGGAAATGGCCCACCTTGATTATCATGCACATTGTAGGGAGAGTGGTCACTTTGGATGGGCTATTACCAGCAGGAGAGTGAGTTTGTATGTGGGGGGGCGGAGGGTGAGAAAACCTGGATTTGTGCTGGAAATGGCCCAACTTGATGATCACTTTAGATAAGCTATTACCAGCAGGACAGTGGGGTGGGAGGAGGTATTGTTTCATGGTCTCTGTGTGTATATAAAGTCTTCTGCAGTTTCCACGGTATGCATCTGATGAAGTGAGCTGTAGCTCACGAAAGCTCATGCTCAAATAAATTGGTTAGTCTCTAAGGTGCCACAAGTACTCCTTTTCTTTTTGTATATACACACAGAGACCATGAAACAATACCTCCTCCCACCCCACTGTCCTGCTGGTAATAGCTTATCTAAAGTGATCATCAAGTTGGGCCATTTCAGCACAAATCCAGGTTTTCTCACCCTCCGCCCCCCCCCCCACAAACTCACTCTCCTGCTGGTAATAGCTCATCCAAAGTGACCACTCTCCCTACAATGTGTATGATAATCAAGGTGGGCCATTTCCTGCACAAATCCAGGTTTTCTCTAGTGTAAATTGTCATTGACTGATGTTGATTATGTCACCTGAGGACCCGCTTCTCAAAATTCTAGATTATAATGCATGGTTAGAAGGAGCAACAGCAGTGCTGCTCTCTTAATTAATTCTCCAAAGACTTATATTTAATTATATATATTTAATGCCGTCACTTCTCCAACCTGTTTGTAACGCGACAATATGGTGCTGTATTTTTCTAGATATTCTTTAGGCTCAGCCTCCACAACATAGCGTTTTATTTTCATTAATTCAGAACACCCCACCCTTTTTATTTAGACTTAAAGCCCCTCACCTGTTTCTTTGTCACCTCACACTGTGTACACAAATTGGCATTCGCCACCCACGCTGCGCTCATTTAAAAAGCTATATAAGGTGCAGGGTAATAATGAATAGGGTCCCCTATTCTTCGAACCTTTGTTTAATAAAGATTAAGGGTCACATCTTCAACAGCCATAAATCAGCCTGGTTCCACTGAAGTCAACAGAGCGATGCCAATTATCACTTGAGGAATTGGCCCCCAAAAGCCTAATTTAGCTAGAGAAAGGATCTGGGAATGTGGAACTTTCTCCTGCAATTTTAAACATGGCCTGCAGTGTTTAAATGCATAATATCATCTTCCAACGCATTAACATATACTCCCACTTACTCAACACTATACCATAACCGGCAGTCAGACTGCAGGCATGCTGGCTTTTAGGCTCTATTAATGGGGATGTATCAAGTAAAGAATTTGTCTACAAATAGAATGTTAAATGTAGCATATTCAGATTGTTATGCAGCAGAAGCATGAATCCATCTGTGCTGATTACAGACATGCTACTACCCACAATAGCATTTGGGGGCTGAGGAAGGTTAAATCAGAAAATGTTCCTGAGTCTGAAAGCTGTAACACTTGCAGTTTTAACTGAGCAGTGACGAAATTGTAATATGATGCTTGGCATCTCCAAGTATTTAGGGTGTTGTCTCTGTCCTTATTTCCCTGATTAACCTGATCCAAAACCCATGGAAAGACTCCTACTGATTTCAATGGACTTTGACTCAGTCCCTAATTGAAATATCTTCTATAAAGAGGCAAATGGATTGAATTGTGGTGAGCATTGTGGAACGGAGGAAAAATGTTAGCTGTTAGAATAACTAGAGGTACCGTGTGAAAAGACATCTTGAAGAGATTGGGGATGAGTCCTCCTAGGGTACTACTTTATGTAATCTGGGAACTAATACTTATTGCATTTAGTCCACCTTCAGCCACCTTCCACCAGCCTTTTACAATGGAGCTGATTGGCAGAGGCTTTCAAACATAACTTAGAAAGCAAATATGTGAGCATTGTGCAGGCAACTGCAGTGCAAGTGCATTGACCCACTGCTCCATGAGTTTAAATGTGGCTCCAGTGGCAGGTTTCATCACGCTGTAACGAGGCAGCTTGCTTCTAGGCCTGAACTGAGACATGCCGTGGGCCTGCATTCAGTGAAGTGGTGGATGGTTGCCCCCTAAAGGGAAGGGAAAATATAATTCAGCCACCTTCACACTGTTTACATCATGTTTCCACTGCTGATCTCTGGGTCAAGTCTGGCAGCGGCTGGCTATGGGAATCCCTAATGTAGTCTAACCTGGCAACACTCGTTATAGGACCAGCCTAGGAATGCGACCAGAGCAGAAAGTCAGAGAAAAATGATCCTGATGCCCTAGATTTTAGCTTATCCATAATAAATCAGCCAACTTCTTACTTATTAAAGGTACATACTAAAATCTTATACTGAATACATTTGTAAATGTGGCATAACAGCCCCCTTTGTATGGAGTCTGAATAGCCGAGAACATGACTTCACAAAAATCTGGACCTTGAATTTGAGTGTCAAACAGGGAAGCAAATGGTCTATGCAATGTTTCCAGTGCTACAACCTCATTTAAAGGAGATTTCCTTGAGGGGATTGATCTTTATGGTTAAAAAGAGATCCCTATTCTTCTTCAGAATATCTGACTAATTATGAATTAACATCATCTGCTTTTATCCTAGCTCCTTGTGTAAAAATGTACTGGGGGAGAAGCACTTTTTTCAACTCTGACTGTAAGGTGACCCTACTTTACCATATTCGTGGGCTGCAAGCAATTTTCATGCTATTGGTACAGATGGAATGGATAAGACCTCTTCATCCTTTAGAAGTAAAACCAGTGCTGATATCTGCGGTGTTTAAATAATCTGGCTTTAAAAGAAACATGAAAACACCATATGGAACCAGACAGCCATTTCCATCAGTGTATTTTGTGCATTTGAGTTTACTTTAACATGACATCTAATAAATCATGTATCATGTAGTGACCATATCAGGTAGGCGCTTATTGAAAGGATATTGGTGTGGAGGACTTGCTGTGCCTGGGTATTTATTAAGGAAATGAAAGATCTCTAGAACATATGATACACCATGTGTTGCTGAACGTTATTAGTTTGCAAACAGAAAAGTGTTTCTTTCTCTCGCCCTCCTGTGCATGCAGGATAAAACCCTGAAATAAAATTTGCCCTTGGTTTAAAGATGAATAGGGCACACATCCTGTTGGATTCATAGCTGATTTGACAGTGTATTCTGAAGTCACTCCCAGGTTCACGTGTTTATGCAGGAAGGAAACATACCTGTGGAGATACCCTCAGGCAGTGGTCATTAAAATATGACCATGTGCCACCTGACCTTAAGGCATATCACTGCTTCAACCCTTCACCTTGCAATTGCTGGGCTTGGCTTATTAACAAAGGGCCATCTAAATGTAAGAAATGAGCTGGGGGAATGAGCCTGCCATCTTTCTTTTGAAGGGCAACAATAAGCTAGCTTGGTTAGTTATGTGACAATGTAATATCTGTCCATTTTCTGCCATGGCAGCCGCAGTATGCCTTAAGCTGGATGTGCAGCATAATGAATCTATTAGTTTTGCAGTGAAAGTGCAAAAACAAATGCAGTGACAGGAGAGAGAGAGAGAGAGAGAGAGATCACTGCTATATGCTCTCTGTATCAGCACCGCCAGCCCGATGCGGGTTGGTGCACTCATGTAATAAAGCATGAAAATGCTTCTTTAATTTTCCTACATGTGACGGGCTGTTAACTGGAGAGATGTGCCAAATGTTTCAGAAAAAAAACTGATTATCTTGTGGGAGAACCAGCTGTCTTGTAGGGAGAGTGGCTACTTTCATGTGTGACCCTCTTACCACCCATGAAAACATTTAGATACAGAGCACTCAACCTGTATCTCATTATGGGCGCGTAATGTAATGTGACAACGCTGTTGCAACCTGTTGTGATTTACCATACTATGAAAACAATACTAGATTTTCTTCAAACTGTGCCTAAAGAAAACATGATTTCTGAGTACCTTTCGCAAGCACTACATTCACTCCAAAGGGAGATGAAACACAACACAAACAAAATGAAGTGTTTCCTTTTGGAAAGAACAAGGTAACGCTTAACAGCACTGTATCTTTTCCAAAGCATTTTACAACCTTTATTAATTAATTCCACAACACCCCTATAAGATAACTCTATTTCCAGATCCCCACTTTACAGATGAGGAAATGGAGGCTGTGAGATGAGCTCAGGGGAGCTCACTGCTCCATTTTCAATATTTCAATAAATATTTCAGCTCTGTATTGGGGAAAAAATCAGTTGATGTAGTCAGACCGTAGATTCATAGCCCTGGTCTACACTAGGACTTTAGGTTGAATTTAGCAGTGTTAAATCAATGTAAACCTGCACCCGTCCACACGATGAAGCCCCTTTTTTCTACTTAAAGGGCTCTTAAAATCCATTTCCTTACTCCACCCCTGACAAGTGGATTAGCGCTTAAATCAGCCTTGCCAGGTCGAATTTGGGTACTGTGGACACAATTCGATGGTATTGGCCTCCGGGAGCTATCCCAGAGTGCTCCATTGTGACCGCTCTGGACAGCACTCTCAACTCAGATGCACTGGCCAGGTAAACAGGAAAAGAACCGTGAACTTTTGAATCCCATTTCCTATTTGGCCAGCGTGGCAAGCTGCAGGTGACCATGCAGAGCTCATCAGCAGAGGTGACCATGATGGAATCCCAGAATCACAACAGAGCTCCAGCATGGACTGAACGGGAGGTACGGGATCTGATCGCTGTATGGGGAGAGGAATCTGAGCTAACAGAACTCCATTCCAGTTTTTGAAATGCCAAAACCTTTGTCAAAATCTCCCAGGGCATGAAGGACAGAGGCCATAACAGGGACCCAAAGCAGTGCCGCATGAAACTTAAGGAGCTGAGGCAAGCCTACCAGAAAACCAGAGAGGCAAACGGCCGCTCCGGGTCAGAACCCCAAACATGCCTCTTCTATGATGAGCTGCATGCCATTTTAGGGGGTTCAGCTACCACTACCCCAGCCGTGTTGTTTGACTCCTTCAATGAAGATGGAGGCAACATGGAAGCAGGTTTTGGGGACGAAGAAGATGATGATGATGATGAGGTTGTAGATAGCTCACAGCAAGCAGAGAAACTGGTTTTCCTGACAGCCAGGAACTGTTTCTCACCCTGGACCTGGAGCCAGTACCCCCCGAACCCACCCAAGGCTGCCTCCTGGACCCGGCAGGTGGAGAAGGGACCTCCGGTGAGTGTACCTTTTAAAATACTATACATGGTTTAAAAGCAAGCATGTGAAAGGATTAATTTGCCCTGGCATTCGCGGCTCTCCTGGATGTACTCCCAAAGCCTTTGCAAAATGTTTCTGGGGAGGGCAGCCTTATTGCGTCCTCCATGGTAGGACACTTTACCACTCCAGGCCAGTAACACGTACTCGGGAATCATTGTATAACAAAGCATTGCAGTGTATGTTTGCTGGCATTCAAATAACATCCATTCTTTATCTCTCTGTGTTATCCTCAGGAGAGTGAGATATCATTCATGGTCACCTGGTTGAAATAGGGTGCTTTTCTTCAGGGGACACTCAGAGGTGCCCATTCCTGCTGGGCTGTTTGCCTGTGGCTGAACAGAAATGTTCCCCGCTGTTAGCCACAGGGAGGGGGTAGCCACGCGGTGGGGGGAGGCAAAATGCGACCTTGTAACGAAAGCACGTGTGCTATGTATGTAATGTTAACAGCAAGGTTTACCCTGAAAGTGTGTAGCCACTGTTTTATAAAATGTGTCTTTTTAAATACCGCTGTCCTTTTTTTTTTCTCCACCAGCTGCATGTGTTTCAATGATCACAGGATCTTCTCCTTCCCAGAGGTTAGTGAAGCTTAGAAAGAAAAAAAAATGCACTCGTGATGAAATGTTCTCTGAGCTCATGCTGTCCTCCCACACTGACAGAGCACAGACGGATGCATGGAGGCAAATAATGTCAGAGTGCAGGAAAGCACAAAATGACCGGGAGGAGAGGTGGCGGGCTGAAGAGAGTAAGTGGTGGGCTGAAGTCAGGGCTGAAGCTCAAATGTGGCGGCAGCATGATGAGAGGAGGCAGGGTTCAATGCTGAGGCTGCTGGAGGATCAAACCAGTATGCTCCAGTGTATGGTTGAGCTGCAGCAAAGACAGCTGGAGCACAGACTGCCACTACAGCCCCTGTGTAACCAACCGCTCTCCTCCCCAAATTCCATAGCCTCCACACCGAGACACCCAAGAACACAGTGGGGGGGGCTCCGGCCAACCAGCCAATCCACCACAGAGGATTGCCCAAAAAACAGAAGGCTGGCATTCAATAATTTTTAAAGTTGTAAACTTTTAAAGTGCTGTGTGGCATTTTCCTTCCCTCCTCCACCACCTCTCCTTAGCTACCTTGGTAGTCATCCCCCTATTTGTGTGATGAATGAATAAAGAATACATGAATGTGAAGCAACAATGACTTTATTGCCTCTGACAGCAGTGATTGAAGGGAGGAGGGGAGGGTGGTTAGCTTACAGGGAAGTAGAGTGAACCAAGGGGTGGGGGGTTTCATCAAGGAGAAACAAACAGAACTTTCACACCGTAGCCTGGCCAGTCATGAAACTGGTTTTCAAAGGTTCTCTGATGCGTACCGTGCCCTCCTGTGCTCTTCTAACCGCCCTGGTGTCTGGCTGCA
This sequence comes from Lepidochelys olivacea, assembly GCF_965140295.1. Lineage (NCBI taxonomy): Eukaryota > Metazoa > Chordata > Testudines > Cheloniidae > Lepidochelys > Lepidochelys olivacea. Next base: position 110,564,788 of record NC_140416.1, read on the forward strand.
CATAACCAGCAGCCAGGTGATTTGCCTCAACCTCCCACCCCACCATAAACGTCTCCCCCTTACTCTCATAGATATTGTGGAGCGCACAGCAAGCAGTAATAACAGTGGGAATATTGGTTTCACTGAGGTCTAAGCGAGTCAGTAAACAGCGCCAGCGCGCCTTTAAACGTTCAAATGCACATTCTACCACCATTCTGCACTTGCTCAGCCTGTAGTTGAACAGCTCCTGACTACTGTCCAGGCTGCCTGTGTACGGCTTCATGATCCATGGCATTAAGGGGTAGGCTGGGTCCCCAAGGATACATATAGGCATTTCAACATCCCCAACAGTTATTTTCTGGTCTGGGAATAAAGTCCCTTCCTGCAGCTTTTGAAACAGACCAGAGTTCCTGAAGATGCGAGCGTCATGTACCTTTCCCGGCCATCCCACGTTGATGTTGGTGAAACATCCCTTGTGATCCACCAGAGCTTGCAGCACTATTGAAAAGTACCCCTTGCGGTTTATGTAGTTGGCGGCTTGGTGCTCCGGTGCCAAGATAGGGATATGGGTTCCGTCTATGGCCCCACCACAGTTAGGGAATCCCATTGCAGCAAAGCCATCCACTATGACCTGCACATTTCCCAGGGTCACTACCCTTGATATCAGCAGATCTCTGATTGCGTGGGCTACTTGCATCACAGCAGCCCCCACAGTAGATTTGCCCACTCCAAATTGATTCCCAACTGACCGGTAGCTGTCTGGCATTGCAAGCTTCCACAGGGCTATCGCCACTTGCTTCTCAACTGTGAGGGCTGCTCTCATCTTGTTATTCCTGTGCTTCAGGGCAGGGGAAAGCAAGTCACAAAGTTCCATGAAAGTGCCCTTACGCATGCGAAAGTTTCACAGCCACTGGGAATCGTCCCAGACCTGCAACACTATGCGGTCCCATCAGTCTGTGCTTGTTTCCCGAGCCCAGAATCGGCATTCCACAGCATGAACCTGCCCCATTAGCACCATGATGCATGCATTGGCAGGGCCCATGCTTTCAGAGAAATCTGTGTCCATGTCCTGATCACTCACGTGACCGCGCTGACGTCGCCTCCTCGCCCAGTATCGCTCTGCCAGGTTCTGGTGCTGCTTATACTGTTGGATAATGCGTGTGCTAATTGCCAAAGTGAGCTGAGTGGCCTCCATGCTTGCTTTGGTATGGCGTCCGCACAGAAAAAAGGCGTGGAACGATTGTCTGCCGTTGCTCTGACAGAGGGAGGGGCGACTGATGACATGGCTTACAGGGTTGGCTTACAGGGAATTAAAATCAACAACGGGGGTGGCTTTACATCAAGGAGTATTTCAGGCAGGACTTCATTGAGGGTTCCAATAAGAAATGGTGCACCTAAGTAATTGTTCTTATTGGAACAAGCGGGTTGGTCTGGCCTCTGATTGATACATGGCTAGATTTACCTTGCTGCACCTTCTCTGTGAGTGACTACAGTGTGACCTAGAGGAATGAGTCCCCTAGACGGGGGAGAGGGGGAAGCAAATGAGTACAAAACAAATCTGGTCTATTTCTTGTTTTGATCCACTCCATCTACCTTTTACATCTTTGGCTGGCAGCAGATGGTGCAGAAGGATGCATTCGATGAAGTGAGCTGTAGCTCATGAAAGCTTATGCTCAAATAAATTGGTTAGTCTCTAAGGTGCCACTAGTACTCCTTTTTTTTTTTGCAGAAGGACTGCAAGCCATCCACATCTCATGGTTGCTCGGCAGAAGACGGTGCAGTAGGACTGCTAGCAATCTCTTGCCTGCCTGGCAGAAGATGGTACAGTAGGACTGCTTGCAATCCGTATTGCCTACCTGCTCACCATAAGATGGTTCAACAAAAGTGACTGCAGGACTAAAGAGAATGACCTGATCAAGTCACTCCAAATTTAGTCCCTGCGCCCATGTCTGCCCAGGCGCTCCTGGCCGATGTGGCTAGGAGCACCTCGGACATGACGATGACGGCTACCAGTCGTACTGTACTGTCTGCTGCCACAAGGCAATGGGTTGATGCTGCTGTGTAGCAATGCAGTACCACGTCTGCCAGCACCCAGGAGACATACGGTGATGGTTACCTGAGCGGGCTCCACGCTTGCCGTAGTATGGCGTCTGCACAGGTAACTCAGGAAAAAAGGCGCGAAACGATTGTCTGCCCTTGCTTTCACGGAGGGAAGGAGGGAACGGGTGCCTGACGATATGTACCCAGAACCACCCGCGACAATGTTTTAGCCCCATCAGGCATTGGGATCTCAACCCAGAATTTGAATGGGCAGTGGAGACTGTGGGAACTGTGGGATAGCTACCCACAGTGCAACGCTCCGGAAGTCGACTCTAGCCTTGGTACTGTGGAAGCACTCCGCCGAATTAATGCACCTAATGCACTTAGAGCATTTTCATGTTCTGGTGCCACAAGTCAAGGAGAATGTTGATAAATTGCAGAGAGTTCAGGGAAGAGCCATGGGAATGATTAAAGGATTAGAAAACCTGCCTTAAAGTGATAGACTCAAGGAGCTCACTCTATTTAGTTCAACAAAGAGAAGGTTAAGGGGTGATTTGATTACAGTCAATAAGTACCTACCTGGGGAACAAATATTTAATAATGGGCTCTTCAATTTAGCACTGAAAAGTATGACATGATCCAATGGTGGGAAGTTGAAGCTAGGCAAATTCAGACTACTAGAAATATGGTGTAAATTTTTGACATTGAGGGTAATTAACCATTGGAACAAATTACTAAGGTTGATGGTAGATTCTCCATCACTGGAATCTTTTAAATCAAGATTGGATCTTTTTCTAAAAACATGTTCCCTAGGAATTATTTGGGGGACGTTTCTGGCCTGTGGTACACAGGAGGCCAGACTGCATGATCACAGCAGTCCCTTCTGGCCTTGAAATCTATGAAAAGTATTCAGCACAGAATTTCTAAAGAGCTTAGATCCAATTAGGGCACCTAAAAATACCCAGTATCCAACAGCTCCCAATGAGATGCTTATGGCCATTTTTTCCCAAGAGCTTAGCACTCAACCTACTAATCCGTCCTTAGGTGGGAAACCTCAGGGGAACACTTGGGTGCTGTAGGAAATGGTGTCACTGATGATTCAGTTTATGGAATACTTTCTTCTGAGTCAGGAGCGAACGAGTGTCCCACTAACTATGCAGGGTACATATAAAAGCAGCAGCGATTTTCAGTGGCACAAATGGCCGTCAGGCACCTAACTCCCATTGAAAGTCTCCCCCAGTTTGTGTCATGTTTAAAGTCTCAGACTTGGAATCTAGATTCCTGGGGTCTGTGTTTTGCTCGGCTACTGAATCACTGCAGCATGAGGGCCTAGCCAGCTAAGCTCTCCATGCGTCAAGTGTCATCTAGGTCTCAAATATGTGCAATGATAGCTTGCAGGGCTGTTGTGAGACTTAGTCCTGGTCTACCCACAAAGTTACTCCAGTTTAACTAAAAGTGTAACGTCACTCCGATTTAGCTAGAGTGTGGATACTGACATTGGTGGAGCGTGCCCCTGTTACATAATATAATGATATGAGCCCCGTTTAAACTGATGTCCCCAGGCCAACTTGCATCAGTTTAAACAAATTGTGTATAGACAAGCCTTTCATGTTTGCACACTCTGAGTCCAGGAGACAAAAGGAAATTATAAGTATAAAGCATAGTCGATGGCTGTCTGTCGTATGAGAGCTGCCTGTGCTTCCCTTACACTCTCGTTTGTTTGCTTTAGCAGTGCAGCTGTTTACATGCTCTGTTTTGTAGCTGGTCGTCATCCCTTTACATTCACATTGTATTTCCTATAAATATCTGTGCTCTGGTTTATGTATTTTTGTTTAAACCCATGTTTACTTCAAAGACAGAGGGGCTTCAGATATCCTTTGCTTACTTCTGGGGGGAGACTTCAGACATCTGGCTTTCTTTTGCCCCATGTCGTGTATACCCAGAGGGCCAAGGCAGTGACTCGGTCCAATTTCATGTCCTATTTTAACCGATCAGCTCATTCTGGGCTGACTTTGCTCACCTCACCCTTATGATCCCACCATGGCCTTCTCTACGAGAAGCACCAGAAATGTTGAGCTTATAGCCCAATAGTGTTGCTGCCTGTTCAGTATCTCGCTATGGCTAGATATGTGGGAATCATGAAAGCTCAGTGCAAGCTACTTCTTCTGGTGCCATGGGATCATCACTGCTTTTTCCATGACAACCACAGTCCCACTTGGTCCTGGAAACATGAATCTGAAGATGCTCCTATATGGCAGCTAGATAACCACAGTCTCTGTATGGGATGTCCAATCCAGGCTGCACCGAGCAGTCCGTTTAGAGAGCTAAAAACATGCACATGAAACAATATCGTCAAAGCAGCCTAAGATATTCTCCATTCTTGTGTCCATGTGGAACAATAATTGCCTTGCTTCCAGTTTATGGTCCAAATCTATGCCGGTTGAAGATTAGATTTTTGCCACAGATGAAAGCAAGTGATATAGAGATCATTTGGTCAATGCAAACGCCAGTAACTCTCTAGCAGTCAAAGGCCAGAGGCTAAGGGCTAGATTCTCAGATGATGGCTGATTAGGCACTTAGATTCACAAATCAGCCTCAAGACCAGTAGGGAGATGCCAGTTTACACCAGGTGATGATCTAGCCCCCTGCTTTTATAACATTTACAGTAATTCTTACAGTTGCAATTTAGGAGGGAAATGTCACTAAAATTTTAGCCCATCACCATTATCATATTTAGATAGCTCCATCATGTTAGTAGCACTATTTCCCACTTGCTCGAATGAAACAGGAAGATCCCTACAGTCCTGTATAGAAGTCCACAGGAAACAGACAGTTAAATGTGTACAAATTGCCTCTCTTTTACTCCTGATATTCTAAAGTAACGAAGGGGCATTGAAGAGAAGATTGAAAAATAAGAGCCAATCCTTAAAACAGAGTTGTGATCACTAGAGCATAAGAAGCTGTTCAGAGTAAATTTTATAGAATTATAGGCAAAAAATCCATTCAGATATGCATCACAGATTAAATAGAAAACAAAAAGCACACAATGGGTATACTGTTATATTTTCCAAGGGAAAATGTATTATCACATCTTAAAATGATAAAATATCAGAGAGATTTCCACTTCACAGTGAATTATTTTGTATTAGAAAACTTTTTAAAGTGCTTTGGGCTGCGTTCAGAAGGGAAATACTTTGGGTTCATTATTTGATACCAACGTAGATCTTTTCCAGGCAAAAGAGGGCACACATTGTCCTTCTGGTACAGTGCTGAAACAGGATAGTTTATATGGACTTGCTATAGGATGGGATTTTCTGAAGTGTGTAGTGTTGGCTAATTGTGCTCCCATTGAAATGAATGGAAGTTTCACCACTGACTTCAGTGGGACCAGTTAGGCCAATACTAATTGCTTTTGAAAATACTCACCCATAATGTTTCTTCCTCATCTGTGGGTGAGATTTAGTTGGGATGAGAGGTTAGGTGGATAGGGGTTAGTAAGGAATCATCCCCCACCAACCTCATAGAGAATCCACCAAGGCGTTAATACCATCAGAGGCAACATGCATGAATTTGTCTATTGTGGAGGAGTGTGAGGGGTCTTGGTTTCCCTCCTTCTACCTAAGGGTCTATTGAGGATACACAGCTTTTGCTGGATCCTCTTTAATCCCCCTGTTGTAATCTTCCCAAGGGTCTGATAATAAGGGCTTTACAAGGTCTGATCCTCACCCGTCTTTTGGGGTGTGGGAGAAGGAAAACCCACTTTGCTATTCCCCCAAAAGCTCACCCCACTTCCTGTGGGGTTTCTGGGTCTATTCCTTGGGTGGTTCTTTGCTCAGCCACTGCTGAGGAGCTTCAGTAAGGTAGACCCTAGCCATCATCTTTTGCCTAACCTGCAGCCTTTTATCTCAGCAGTTGCTCCTCTGTAAATCAGTCACAGGTTGGGAAATAGCTGTTCTGTCCGTTAATCCCTTTGTGGCTGTTGCAGTGTAGAGTTTATACTCTCCATCATCACAGGGAGAGACTGCTGCATGCAGGTGGGAGCCCAGGATACCCTACTTCTAGAAGCAGCACGGCAAGGAAGCTGAAGGGGGGTTGATCAAGTCATGAGAAAGAGAAATGAGCACAGAGCCAGTGTGTAGACAGTCTGGGCTTCTGGTGGGCCCCATAACCATAAACAGAGCTGTTAAGAAACCAAATACCTATCCCATGGGAACTTCTGATATTTCAACATCTGTTTCAATCCGGAAATGGGACAAAGTCAAAATATTGACATTTTTTGAGGAACGGGAAGTCGTGAAAAACGCCAGTTTGAAAACATCAAAATGAAAAATGTTGAAAGAAACAAAATGTTTTGTGTTTAAAAAGTTGACTTTTTTCTATTTGATATTTCAAAACATTAAAACAATAGTTTTGTTTAATATTCTCATTGAAAAATGGGAAAATTTCATTGAAATTGACATCTTCATGCAGGAAATGTGGATGGCTCTGAAACCCCATAGTTCATCAGGACAAATTTTCAGTTGAAAAAGTCTGACCAGCTCTAACTGTGAGGTTTGGGGATGCCATTTCTGTTTGTTCCATTGTGGAACAAGTTAATGGAAAGCCCTTAGAAGATACTTTGTGGGTTTTAGTCCCCTTTGTGGGCTTTTCATAGATTCATAGCTTATAAGGCCGGAAGAGATCATTGTGATCATCTAGTCTAACCTCTGTATAACACAGGCCAGAGAACTTCCCTGAAAAAATTCCTGTTTTGAGCTAGAGCATCTTTCAGAAAAACATTCAGTCTTGATTTAAAAATTGCCAGCGATAGAGAATCCACTACAACCCTTGGTAGCTTAACCAGTGGAATAATTACCCTGACTGTTAAAAAATTGTTCTTTGTAGGAATGGCTCTCCCTTTCCACAGTGGGTAGAAGTTAATAATTTATGGGAGCTGTTGGTGCCTAATGAGCCATCAAGTGTAACAAGGGCCTGATTCTTCAACTCTGATGTATATTTTGTTAGTGTCTAAGGTGCCACAAGTCCTCCTTTTCTTTTTGCAGATACAGACTAACACGGCTGCTACTCTGAAACCTGTGTATATTGAGTACTTGATGGGACTACTCTAGTAAGGAAGTATTACTCAAAGTGAGCTGGGCCCTAAGTTAGTTGCTATCACAGATTTCTTTCTCTCTCTCTCTATCAAAATATTATATAATAGAATTGCTTTCTGCACCATCGGTACTTTGAGAAAATCCATGGGCCTGCTTGGTTTTTCTGATTAGTTGGGGAAGTTGTATCTCAGCTGATCCTCTATACTGAGCCATCTTTCCCACCCTGCTGATCCTGGGAGAGTAAATTCCAGTGGTGGAAAATAGTGCTGTAAAGGAATTGAGATAAAAATAGCCTTTAGTGCCCTTAAATAATGAAGTGGAGTTGTGTTTTTGCTGTTCAGGATGTGTGAGGATTTAGAAAGAGACATTTTGGAGAAATATGGAGCAGAGAGGATTGACCTGACCAGTATTTCCGATGCAACCCATTTGCTTCTGTAAACATAAGCTGTTTCTTCTAGAATATGAATCAAATAAGCTGCCAGTGTGTTAAAGTTACTTAACTATTAGGAGAGGCTTCTGGTATGTTAGTCGTTGTGGCAATAAAGTCTCCTTAGGGAGTGAAATGAAATTTATGACCTATTACTGGAACATGTTTATAGTTTGCAGACCTGGCTCTGTGTGTGGTGTGTTCTTCTGCAGTTTCATCTGTTAAATGTAGTTAGATTATAGCATTCCTGCCAAATAATAAAGTTAGAAGAGTAGGTTTTTGCTTCTTTCTGTATCATCAGGTATGTTTGTTATCTGAAACCAAGTCTGGATCTTAATTTTGCAAATTGCCTCTATCTTACTAGTGCACTGAACTAAAACCATAGATCCAAATGTTCCTGGACTCTGGGGTTTTGAACTCTGGATCTAAATTTTGTCGTTTGAGCCCATAGAAGAGTGGACTTGTTGCTGGAGTGCCTCTTTGTGGCCAGATGTGGCATAGCAGCTCTCTCCCACTGGGCACACCCTGCCAACAGACATTCTGGCCCTTTTCCTGTGACTCGACCCTCCGGCCAAGTCAAGATTTGTTTCCACCCTTTCTGGGGTCACAGAGTCATTTTAATCAGTCCAACAGATGTATAAAAGTAACTAAATCTTCAGCCCCAGTTGGACTCAGCTGTCTGTCCCTTATCTGTCAGGCAAGCCTCAGCTGTAATGTGACCTCTTCCCACTGTCCATGTTGTGCCTCGCGCAACCCCCAGTGTAGGGCTGGCACAATTTTCCACCTTCCCAGGGCTTCAGGCAGGCTGTTACCCCTCAGTGGTTCCTGATCTTCCCTGTGTCTTCAGGCCCATCTCAGGAGCAGCCTGTATGCTTCTCTGCCCATCCAGCTTTCTTAGCCATCTATCAGGCCCCTTGCCAGAGAGAGGGCACTAACTACCTCCTCTCCCAACTGACCTTCATGCTCCTCTTCTAAGGACAACCCCTTCACCAGACCACACCCTCCCCAGCTGCAATCAGTGGGGTGACTAGCACTCTTAGGCTCCTTTAACCCTTCTGGAGCCTGTGTGGGACTTGCACCCCATCACCGAGCCCAACCTCTTTTGCTGAAGATATCTTTATTTTCCAAAATATGACTTTAAAAAGGGGGTTTGAACATCATGGGCCCAGTTTGTTCCTTGAGTTCCAATGGTGGACTTTGGCCCCTGATAACAGAAAGCCTGACTGGGATGGGGATGCAGCAGTGTAAGCTACATGCAACTCCCACTGGGCTGGCACAGGTAAGAAAATGGGTGAGGCCAGCCAAACAGGTAAAAGGGCAATGCAATGATCCATCGCCTCTCCCAGACAGCCTCCGCTGGGGGGACTCTCTGGAGTCTAAGCTGCTCTTCTCTGGCAGGGGGGAGTACTGCTACAGGATCCCACTGGGAAAGAGCTAACACTTTTTATGTGGACATGTGCTAAATGGTGAGGAATAAATATACTTCTGACTGCAAGTGTGGGGCGGATGGAGGTCCTGAGAGCATGGTACCAAGAGTTGCACTATCAGGAAGCTTGAGGGGGTTTGGGAGCGCCAAGAGAAAAAGAAGAGTCAGGAGGTGAATGGAGCTTTAAAGCTTTCTATTTTCTATTTTCTTTTCCTTTGTATATCCCAGCTAGGATCCAAATGTCCAGCATTTAGTCCTGGGAATCATTCTTTCCTCCAGTTCTTCTTTTTGTATCATAAAAAGATACACAAAAGCTGTAAGGCTTTTTCAGTCATTTATTTCTTTGAGTTCAATAATCTCTTTGCATCAATTTTCATTGGGTAATGTAGCTGGCCACCCCCTTTGAAATTAGTGTGGGGTACTAGATCCCTCACCAGTGAGCGCTCCTCCAGCCCTCAGCAAATGTCAAAGGCTGCTTGCTGTGATCTAAGAGGTTAACATAGAAAATGCAATTCAGTGCTTTCCAATAAATCTTCGCTAAATGGTCTTAATCAAGACCAGAAATGTTCAACCTTTTTTCCTCCCTGAAAAGAGAGAGAGAGAGAGAGAGAGAGAGAGAGAGAGAGAGAGAGAGAGAGGGCATTAAATGCAACTTTATCCGCTCTCTGGGGATTTTATTAGGTGCTGCCCTATATACAAACTTCTTAATTGAAATCACTGGTATGCAGTCCAACATCGGCTTCCAGGAGATGAGATTCAAAGCAATTACACATCATCCTTTCTGATAGAGCATATTAAGCTTTTTAAAGCATGGACGCTAGAGGAAGAATAAAAGTAAATAAAGAGATGATCAATCTATTCTGTCTGCACTGAGACCAATAAAGTAAATAGAGATTTCCTTGCCCCTATACCAAAAAAAAAACCAAAAACAAAATTATATCCTAAAATTATGAAAAGGATCATGTTGATTCCCAGTCTGAGAGCTACAAAATGATAAACCTTGGGGCTGGTTCTGACTGAGGGAAGCTTTAAGCCATGCTACCAAACAAAGAGGGGAAGAAGCATCCCACACTGCCACATTTCTGAAGTCTTCCATTATTTACCAGAAGTCATTAACCATTCCTTTGTTAGACCAGGCTGCCTGCTACAGCAAGTTCAAACAAAATCACTGCTGTATCCAGTACCATTTACACAGGGGAGCTACAGCTGTTTGTGCAGATGCCATTATGCTAATGCTCGCTTGCCTCAGTTAAAAGTTTAGTCAACAGGACAAATAAGAAGATGCAGATTGAAATCATTTCTTTGTTTTGCTTGTCTTTCCTTTGGTACAATCATGAGTATAAACTTTATATCCATTCTTTCACTTGCTTTTTCTTAATCCTTTGCAAATTAAATGGAAATAGAACTGGTTCAATATTAAAATGTCTGGTTTGTTCTAACTGCCAGAGAACAAGAATCTTGTAGAGATCTAAACTCTATAGCTATTCATTTTGCAAAGAAAAAGGCCCCTTACGATACAGGAAATCAACTGTGTTTTCTTGAAATGTAGGATGAACTGCACAGTTGTGTCTTCCCAAGCTAATGAGCTTCCTGGTTGCCTGTGGAAAAATGCCAGAGAGTGTTCAGGGCTTAGATTGCGATTTCTTTTTCGAAGATGATTCTATGGGAAGTTTGGGTGCTCAGCGGTTCTAAAAAAGGTCTCAGACGAATAATCAAACAGTTACAACACGCTTTGATTTAGCACTTTCACTGCTGAGTTTTGTCTCACCATCCGTGTTACAATGGAATGTGGCAGAACCTCTCTGAGGCACCAACATCCCCTAGGCAAGTTGGTGCTGTAAAGCGACATAGCTGGTATCTGGGTCAGCTTTTGACCCGCATTTTTCTTCATTTGGCTCACAGGTTGTTCAGCAGGTGGGGGGTAATAGGCGCTTCTATAAGAAAAAGCCCCCAAAATCGGGACTGTCCCTTAAAATCGGGACATCTGGTCACCCTAACTCCATGTAACTGGCATATGGAATCTGCAGCTGTTGCAGCTCAGGACCAGTGTTGTTCAAGATATTTATAAATGAACTGGAAAAAGGAGGTGGCAAAGTTTGCAGACAATACAAAATTACTCAAGGTAGTTAAGTCCAGAGCTGACTGTGAAGAATCATAAAAGGATCTCACAAAGCGGGTTTACTGGGCAACAAAATGACAGATGAAATTCAGTGTTGATAAAAGAAAAGTAATGCACATTGGAAAAAAGAATCCCAACTATACATATAAAATGATGGGATCTAAATTGACCATTACCACTTAAGAAAGAGATCTTGGAGTCATCGTGGATAGTTCCCTGAAAACATCCGCTCCATGTGCAGTGTTAGTCAAAAAAGCTACAGAATGTTAGGAACCATTAGGAAATGGATAGCTAATGAATTAGAAAATATCATCCTGCCACTATATAAATCCATGGTACACCGACACCCTGAATACCGTGTGCAGGTCTGGTCACCCCATCTCTAAATGCTATATTAGAATTAGAAAAAGTACAGAGAAGGACATAAAAATGATTAGGGTTATGGAACAGATTCCATATGAGGAGAGATTAAAAAGACAGGGACTAGTCAGCTTAGAAAAGAGGCAACCAAAGGGGGATATGATAGAGGTCTATAAAATCATGACTGGTGTGGAGAAAGTGAGTAAGGAAGTGTTACTTACTCCTTCACATAACACATAGGGTTCACACTATGAAATTAGTAGGCAGTAGTTTAAAACAAACATAAAGAAGTACTTCTCATAATGCAGTCAACTTGTAGAACTCATTGCTAGGGGATGTTGTGGAGGCAAAAAGTATAATGAGGTTCAAAAACAAGCTAGATAAATTCATGGAGGATAGGTCCATCAATGGTTATTAGCCATAATGGTCAGGGATGCAACCTCATGCTCTGGGTGTTCCTAAACCTCTGACTGGAGGATTCTCTGCTCCTTGAAGTCTCTAAACTACGATTTGAGGACTTCAGTAGCACAGATATAGGTGTGAGGTTTTTTGCAGGAGTGGTGGGTGAAATTCTGTGGCCTGCATTGTGCAGGAGGTCAGACTAGATGATCATAATGGTCCCTTCTGACCTAAATATCTATGAATCTATGACTGGCAGGAGCTGAGAGTGGACAACAGGGGCTGGATCACTCGATAAATTGCCCTGGTCCATTCATTCCCTCTGAAGCATCTGGCACTGGCCACTGTCTGCAGACAGGATACTGGGCTAGGTGGACCATTATTCTGACCCAATATGATCATTCTTATGTTCTTAAGAGTTAGGCAGTTGCAGCAACCAACATCCTGGTCTTTGGCTGGAGATGTGATTTTTACCTCCTTAATCTATCTGCAATTCATCCTCATACAGCTTGTTCCACTGCACATTGAAGGAAATGAAGATAGTTCCACTGATTTCAATGATCATCCCTGGATTGAGCCCAAATACATAGGTGGATCCGATTTCAGAAAGCAAATGTAAAAGGAGTATGAACACAGTCAAAACACATTTGTCTGTTCATGAAAAAATGTACTGCAGTCAAGTAGCCAATAAAAAACCACCTACATGGTTTTAGGGCTGGATCTTCAGCTTCAGTGAAGTGACATCATTCTGTGTACACCAGCATAGAATCTGGTCCTGTTCCTTAGAGGAATCATTTTTCTTTCTTATGTTTAGTGTGGCCCAGGGCATAAAGCACATTAGACTAGGTTCAGGAGACCGGGCCTCTATTCCCAGCGCCTGTGACTCACATGCTGTGTGACTGTGGGAAAGTTGCATCACGTCCCTGTGTCTCAGTTTCTCCTGCCACTCTTTGGCTTGCCCATTAAAGTTGTAAACTTTCTGGTACAGGGCTGTCTCTTCCTTTATGAGTGTAAGGCATCTACTATAAAGGGGCTCTGACTTCACTTTGGGACCTGGAGTGCTATTGTAATAGAAATTTAAAATAATAATACAGCACTCACTGTGCTTTAGAATAGAGTCACAAAAATAGATACTGCTCTTGAGAACAGTATGCCCTGCTTTCCTGTATGCACATCAAATTCAGGTGACCTACTACCACTCGAGTCACCCACTCACAAAACCCCAGTACGCTTCAGGTGTGAACAATCAAGTAAGCAAGCTTAATATCTTCTTTCTGCATGTATTCATGAGACCAAGACTTGATTGCTTGAATGCTCACAGGAAGTGAATGCTCATGGGGCATAAGAGCATGGCCAAATGAAATCAGTTTTAAATTGGAGCAAATGCTAATGGGTACTTTTTGTGAGGTATTCATCCTGTTCTATTTAATATGCAACTCTCTGTCTTTAGACCATGAACATCATTTGTTTTTAAGCTTCTGTTCACATATGTAAGTTTCTTTGCTTTCTGCTATCTCTAAAATACCTTAGTGTGATTTCTTATTATTAATAATATAATAACCATAAGCACGATAATAACCATCCTCATTTATACAGCACCATTAGTTGAGCCTTACAAGTAGTCAGATGTCCCAGAGAAGGAATTAGATCCCTTCATTAAGAAGCTAACAAACCGAAGGCGTGACAGGGTAGAGTATAATATCTACAACGTGAACAGGGTATTGAAAGGGAACATAGGAACAGTGTATGTTCATTATAGCTGGAGATCTCCTTGGAAGAGGTTGGGTTTCTGGAACTTCTTAGAGTAGAAGGGTGAAGGGGTTTGACAGACATAATCTCTCCAACACAGAAACCTACGGGATGATTTTCAAAGGCACAAAGTGCAGTTAAGGGCCTAAGTCCCACTGGAGGTAGACGGGAGTTAAATGCCTATCTGAACTTTGTGTCTTTGAAAGGATAAGGTGCAATATGTTGGAATCCGTGTAGGGTAATGTTCCACTTCCACATTTGTGACTGTAAAAGACTCTCCATTAGAGATTGCAAACTCTGATCTACCCAAACCAGACATTCACTTCAATCCACTTTTCTCTAGCTCCAGGAATAAAGGGGAAGATTCACTGGAACGCTCCAGCTCCATTGTGTCACTCTTGAATGTGTTTGTGACTGTTTTGCATTGCTGGAGCAGTGCAGTATAGCAGAGAATCTAGCCCCAAGTCTATAACTTAAACAGCTATAGCAGCTTTTGTCTCATAGTATCCCAGAGAACAGAGCAAACTTTACATATGAATGAGGTTCAATAATGTTAAGAATTTGAGATCCCCAACTGCTATGAGTGTCCCAGGTAGCATCAATGTCCAGAAATATTTTTTCATGAGCCTAGTACAATGATTGGGACTATTTATCTCAGATTTCCCTCACTCCACTTATCTTCTTTTCCACTTCCTTTCTGTTTGCTTATGCTCTTTACTTGTTCAGCTGTAGATTGTAAGCTCTTTGGGGCAGGACCACGACTTTATTTGCTTCTGTGTAGCATCTTTGGAAGTTTTTGTGTATTCTTTGGATGTTCAACAATAATAATATGTGACGTGTCAGTCATCCATGCCTTCGTTACCTCCAGAAAGAACCACTGTACTGCCCTTGGGCTACCCTGTTATGGGCCACTTGTAAGCCAACACTGGTGCAGAATGTAGAGGGCAGCATACTAAGTGGTGTAAGGTGCAGGGAGTATATTACCCCAGTCAATATCCACAGACTGCGCGAGCTCCAATTGTGAAAGTCTCTCTGTTTACACACACATATGCCTGAGTGATTGATAGTGGTGTATATTGTGTTTCCAACTTCATTTCGGGGTTGAGTCCATTTCTATTATGACATTTATCATATGTTCGTGTTGCATTGTTTTACAGCATTTCTGGGCATGCACCCAGAGAAAAACGTGATGAGCATCTTTAAAAAAATAATATTTAATAAAAATAACAACATCTGCTTGCATTCCTACTTGCCTAGGTGCTCCAGAACACTGCCACAGCGGATTTATGTTTTTCTTTATTACTATAATAATAAATATTCATTGAAATTGCATCAGGTTTCAAATCCTCGTCCTCACCTTCAAAGATCTGCATGGCTCAGCCCCACTGGCATGTCAGCTTATTTCCTACTAAAGCCCTATTCTATCCTGTTTCCTTTCTTCTTAGTATGACTTTGTCTATTGCTGTCACTCTCCATTTTGTATCTTTTACTATGCTACACCCAAGGCTTGAAATGGCCTCCTTCTTCCTGTGCTTGAAAGGTCTTGAACAATATATAGATTTCAGAGTAGCAGCCATGTTAGTCTGTATCTGCAAAAAGAAAAGGAGTACTTGTGGCACCTTAGAGACTAGCAGGTGAGCGGGGGGTGGGGGGGGGAGAACGGGACCTTTTGTAGTGATAATCAAGGCGGGCCATTTCCAGCAGCTGACAAGAACGTCTGAGGAACAGTAGATGGGGAAATAAACATGGGGAAATAGTTTTACTTTGTGTAATGACACATCCACTCCCAGCCTTTATTCAAGCCTAAGTTAATTGTATCCAGTTTGCAAATTAATTCCAATTCAGCAGTCTCTCGTTGGAGTCTGTTTCTGAAGTTTTTTTGTTGAAGAATTGCCACTTTTAGGTCTGTAATTGAGTGACCAAAGAGATTGAAGAGTTCTCCGACTGGTTTTTTGAATATTATAATTCTTGATATCTGATTTGTGTCCATTTATTTTTTTACGTAGAGACTGTCCAGTTTGGCCAATGTACATGGCAAAGGGGCATTGCTGGTACATGATGGTATATTGGTAAATGCGCAGGTGAATGAGCTTCTGATAGTGTGGCTGATGTGATTAGGCCCTATGATGGTGTCCCCTGAATAGATATGTGGACACAGTTGGCAATGGGCTTTGTTGCAAGGATAGGTTCCTGGGGTTGTGTGGTGTGTGGTTGCTGGTGATTATTTGCTTCAGGTTGGGGGGTTGTCTGTAAGCAAGGACTGGCCTGTCTCCCAAGATCTGTGAGAGTGATGGGTCGTCCTTCAGGATAGGTTGTAGATCCTTGATGATGCGTTGGAGAGGTTTTAGTTGGGGGCTGAAGGTGATGGCTAGTGACGTTCTGTTATTTTCTTTTTGGGCCTGTCCTGTAGTAGGTAACTTCTGGGTACCCTTCTGGCTCTGTCAGTCTGTTTCTTCACTTCAGCAGGTGGATATTGTAGTTGTAAGAACGCTTCTTCCTGTGCTTGAAAGGTCTTGAACAATATACAATGACCATTGAAGTCAGTGGAAAGACTGCCCTTTGACTTCCTAGCCTTTCCCCCGTTAAACCCTCTTTAAAACTCATTTTTTTTCACATAGCCTTCCAGCACAGATCTCTTTGCTGGTATTGCCTGCTCCCAGTCTTGTGCTCTGAATATTAATAAATTTGTGTCTCTAAGGTGCCACAAGTCCTCCTTTTCATTTTGTGAATACAGACTAACACAGCTGCTACTCTGAAACCTGTCATCTAGAGTGAAATTCTGTGGTTCTTATTCAATGGAAACTTAGTGTGAATTTTGCTTGATTACTGTAAACTCTTTGGGGCAAAGGCCTTGTCTTCCCGCTCATCTGTAAAGCCCCATGTGTATTGATGGAGATAGATAGGAAATAAAAATCAATATTAATAATGATTGCTTGTGTTCTTACTTGCCTCGGTGCTTCAGTGCACAGCCGCAGCAGATTTATTGTTTTTTTCTTTATGAGTGTCAGCAATAAATTTATTCTTTTTAAATAGTCTGATGTGTTGCAAAATGAACTTGAATAAAGAAATGACTAGTTAGGCAGAATGATGAACAATCTTTCCTTTCTCACTCACTTTGAAGAATCCCTTCTTCATTCATGCACACGTACAGTACATTCCTTTCGCATGCAGTTCAGCCCCTCTGGGCCTAACAGACACAAGTTTGGTGTGCCGGTGCACTTTTTATAACCACCATGTAATTTCTCCCCCATTACAATTATGATAGACACGGTTCTACTGGTGACCAGCCATACAGAATGAAGCTTCTCTTTCTGCCTGGGAGATCATACGTAATTACATAGTTCCAGATCTCTGTCATGAATTTCAGAGATTTTAAACAATACAACCACCCTTATTATTTTCTTCTGGTGTCTCTAGGTCGTCATTTGCTATCATATACATTTTGCCTATAATGACATTATGCAAAGAAGCCATAAGGTATATAGTTAATTCTAGCCCAACTTGCTGTTGAGAATTAGGCACACTAGCAGGAACTGCATATGTGAGCAATCTAAATGCATAAAGCACGTATTGCAATAGTCAGTTTGTGCCATAGAAAGATATTAGCTCTGAGCTGGATTTGTATCCTGTATATCAGGGTTGCACATAACAGAGTGTGACTTCAAATGTATTGACAGATTGGAGAGAGTTCAGAAAAGAGTGACAGAAATAGACTGGAAGGACTGATCTCTACAGAAATATTAAAACAGTTATATTTAACATGGCTGAGTGATGGCTTGGGAAAGATGGTGACAGTCTACAAATAGCTGAAGGGTGTGAATACCAAGAAGTGAATGAATTATGTAGCACAGTAAAAGGAAGCATAATGAGGAGCAATGGGACAAAATGAAGGGAAAATTTAAGTCTAATATTGTAGTAAGCACCTGCTTTGCTGAATAGAGAGAGACTTAAGCTCTGGGGCTTAAGTACTTGGCAAAATCAGGGTTTAGTTTGTATCACACGCTACAGTGAAATACAGGGACACCAGCCCTCAGTTCCCTTCAGTCTGCATAGATCTCTTCTAAATAAACAAACTAACTTTCCTCTTTCTGACATAGTTCTGAGTAATGTGATGACAGTATCTCCAAGATCTCCAAGGGGAAGTAATGATTTTCTGATCAACATCTCTCCTCCTAATGTACTTAGTAAAAAGATACATTCTTTTGCATACATTTAATTACAGAACAGATTTTGTCCAAATAATTAGGTAATTTAAATAGTGCAGTCTTTCCCAAAGAACTATATTTAACTTTCATTTGAATGTAATTTACACATCAGAGTCCCCTTAAGCAGATCTGTAAGCCAAAACACTGATTAAATATTTTTTAAATGTTAAATGCTACTTAATTGTGGCTAGCACCAAATTTGTTCTTTGTAATAACTGCTTTTGATCGTGTGCTATGTTGCTTCTTTTCCATTGTCAATTTTTTGTTCATCAGTGCTTTTCACCAACTGTTCAGTGCATACGATACCAGAGATTCTAGACAACTGAAAAATTCAAAGAACGTATGTGTCTCTGTGTGTGTGTGTGTGTGGCAGGAAGGGGGGGGACTTGAAAAGTTTGATGAAGTATTAAACAGGATACTGATTAGTATTTTCATACTAGAGACCAGCTGCTGAAGAACATGTAAGAATATAGGCATTTTTAAATTCAAGGATTATTAAAGGATTAGAACATGTTGCATTACATTGGTGGCATTGTAAAGTATAACCTCATAATGAGACACAACTTCCACCAGTATAAATCAGCATAGCTCCACTGAAGTCAATGGACCTACTCTGATTTATGCCAGCTAACGATTTGGCCCCTTACATCAAACGTATCCTACACTACAGAACAATAGATCATTTCTTTCTGACTTGCTCTGTCTTTTTGCCCCTGTAAATTACTTATATGAGATTCACAAACAGCGCAGTAAAAGTAAACAGCAAGAGCTGGAGCCCCAGAGTTTGAATGAGTTATAACAAAACCATAGTAGGTCTGACCTACATTAAACCAGTTCAGTGGAACAAGCTATGCATGAATTGGCCTGTCTTTCAAGGTTGATTCTTAATAATAAAACCAGAAATGATTCCAAAGGGTCCTGATAGTGTTGCCAGTCCCGTTGGAACAAACAATAGCAAATGTATTCTCCACAACTCGGCCATTAAAAACAATGGAGCAGGAGGTCTTTCCTGTAACAGCATCTCCCACTGCGTGATAGCAGTTGAAAGTACTTACGATGATTATGATTAATTTCATTAGTGCTCAATTCACTTTAATACTTCTCTCTCGCTATCTCTGAGTGCTGATAATTTTTTCCAGCAAGTAAATCCAGGGTGACAGTTTAATAGGCTCAGACATGCTTAGACCTGAAATGAGACTGTAATATTAATATACTATTGACCAGTTATGGATTAAGCAAACTGAGGGCACACTAAAGTAAATGACTTCAGAGGGACAAGTTAATGTGCTAAGTGGCTCACATGCAATGATTAAAAATATTCTTCATTTACTTGGAAATGAACAGTTTTTAAAAAAGATTAATCTAATAAAACCAGCCAATGCTATGTTACAAATGTATCATTCATTTAATGGGAAGATGCTGAGCTAACAGATCTTAAGTCCCTGTGTTTCTTAGAGTAAAAGGGAAACAATAATAAACAGAGCCATTGATGCGGACACAGTGGCAAAATGAGGACAGACATATGGATGGATTTTAACCTGCAAGTCACAACCTTTATTAAACTTAAACACAGAGTAGGGGCATTACTTGCCTATCACCCATACTCTCCTATACCAGGCATTTAATTGGTTCCAGTGTGGGGGTTACAGGGTTCCTACCATGTAACCCATAACTTGGGGTAGGCTTTTCTAAGTTTACCCCCCAGGATTCAGCTCTCTCTGAGACCTACTCCCGTCCCACGAGGTGGACAGAGGCTGCAGAAGGCTGGGACCTCCGCCCAGGATGGCCAGAAGGTCTTACCCTATCCTATTAGTCCAAGGTCCATTAGCAAAATCCCAGGTCTTTTACCTCTGGGAACAGTTCATTTGATATTTTTAACCTCACTGGAGACTGGCTGCAAGTTGTGACAATTTAACAACGCAACCAAGTACCACAGTTAGGTGCTAAGTGCACTTAACTGACTGTGGCTTGAAGGTGCTGTGAGGAAACCAAAAAACTCCCCAGTCCTCTGCCAATTGGCCTCTTGCCCCAAATGGGTGATAGGCTAGAGCTGCAGCATCTGTCCAGCTGGTTTCCCATTGCTAATTCAGGGTAGGTAGGGTGGGTCTGGAATGGAGCCAAAAGAGGCTCCACATGGCCTCTGCTCCAGGTTAAATCCTGGGAGAAGGGAATGCTGTCCTGTCAGCACCCTTCCTCACGAACTGGCCAATGAGTGCCAGAGAGTCCAACGCACAGGGAGGATCTACCTGGTGTCCCTAAGTGAGTGATTCTGTCCATCACTGCTGGGGCTGTCCACTTTCACCACGAGTCCCATCATGTTCCCCCACCCACTGAGGTGCATGGGTAGCATGTCTCGTGGCTTTCATGAAATTCCACCAGCCTCACATGAACCTGTGGTCACTTTCTTTAATGTAATTGCTGGCTTCACACATTCATTGTGTGAAGGATGTTGTGAATCTGGACCAAAAAAAAAAAAAAAAGGCTAGGTACAAACTTAATAGGCAATACACTTTCTTCTAGTGTCACTGATATAATTGAAAACCTGCTCTACCCTCCTGCCAATGACCCCTAATCAACCAACCAATCAAAAAACAAACCAAAACCGAACTCCAATAACAAGCACAACAATTAACCCTGCTCTAAAATGAGTTTTTACTCTGAAAATGGAGAAGAGGAAGAGACTCTTTGAAGTCCACAAGGGACTTTGCTATTGTTATTTTTTTTACCGTGGAAGGCATTCTGATACTACAGCAGTGGGCAGCAGTATAAAACTCTTAAGAGCTCGGCTACACGGTGGGATAATGCACACTAAGGGGGTGTGGTTTCTAAAGCATATTAACATATTGCACATTAATTGGTCTGCAAAAAGAAAAGGAGGACTTGTGGCACCTTAGAGACTAACAAATTTATTTGAGCATAAGCTTTTGTGAGCTCACGAAAGCTTATGCTCAAATAAATTTGTTAGTCTCTAAGGTGCCACAAGTCCTCCTTTTCTTTTTGCGAATACAGACTAACATGGCTGCTACTCTGAAACCTGTAATTGGTCTGTGTAGACCCTGCTAAATTCCTTAGTGTGCTGAGTGTTACATTAAATTTGACTAGGGGACTTTTTAGTGCAGGGTCTACACAGACTAATTAATACACAACAAGTTAGGGTGCTTTAGTAATCACACTCCTATAGTGGGCACTGCATAGACAAGCCATCAGCTATTATCCCTTTACCAACAACTTTATAATGGGAAGGTTAGTATAGTTTTTAATACATAGCTAATGTTCTTCTTATTTATTATTTGTATTGCAAACGTGTCTAGAAGCCCCAATCTACTAGACAAGAGAGTCCTAGCCCCAAAGTGCTTGCGTAATACACTGATTCTTGAAATCTGTAATTGTTGCTATGTTGAATGGCCTTAGGTACAAGAATCCAAAACTACTTCCTGCAGCTGTGCTCTTTTGGATGCAATGCCGTGCTCACCAAACCCCTCTGTGGACACTCTCACATCCATGGGAATTCACAGAGAGTCTGGGAGTCACCTAAAAGGGTGAGTGTGAATGGCCTGCCTAGCCTGACCTCTGAGTGGCATGCCTTACCCTGCCCTGCCCAATGGGAAAACCTTACTCGGAAACTCCCACTGTTTTCAAAGTAGTGCTAGCCCTCCTTGGAGTTCCCTGTGTTCATATAGCTGATAAACCTAGTTCAGTGGTTTTCTGAATCTTGTTTAGCCAACAAAAAACTTCTTAGTTGCCTTTTGATCCCCTTGCCAGACCTTCAAGTCTGTTGTTCACCCTCATTCTAGTGTCTAGGCCTGACCTCACCATGGAGTCCTTCTGGAATCCTTTCATTTCATGTAGAAGGAAAGTTACGGAGTCCTTGATTTAACTGTCAGGCACCGATGTGTTATGAAGCAGTGATCCTGTACCCTGGGACCAAGATTGCCACCTTTCTAGTGCATCTGGTCTTCCCAGTCTATTCCCCGTGCCCTAATTACTGCAGCACTAGGTCTATTCCCTCTGTTCCCAATGGTTTTAAAATCTTCACTGTCAAATATGAGACTCTGCTCAGGCTTTTATTACCTGAGCCGTAGCAATTCATGTAAGCTATGAAAAATGAGTATCTTCTCATTACAGGGCAGAGTGGCTTTCCAATATTTCAGAACTTACACATTTCTGCTTTCCTGTCAGAATCCTCCATGTAATCAGTGAACTAGTGGCAATAAGTGCCTGCTAATGCAATGTAAGTATGCATTAACCACAGGAGGAAAAGAACCCAACAATCGGCTCAGGGCTTCATCTTACAAGCTCTACTGAACCAAGTTACAGCAATCATTTACATTTGGCTCTTTCACCCCGCCCCCGCCCTCCCCCCCGGAGCATTTGCATTGGGAAGCTTGCGAAGTTTTTCAGCGTAAGTGTGTTGTTATCTGATTAAAATATGACCCTATAGATCATTGTTGCAACCACTGTTATATATTTGCAACAAATCTTGTACAAAATGTGGCATGTAAGATGACTATGAAAAGGTTATGATTTGCTGGTTATGATTATGCTACCTGTATGCATGTATAATTTTTGTATTTGAAGTTATGAGTATTGACTCTACACCTGTATTTCAAATGTTTGCTCCTGGGGTAATGCTCACAAGGTAGCTAGCCAGCACATCTTGGAGGGACTATTCAAATTGAGTGGCCCATCGAAAGAACATTTAACTGACAATGGACCTTGGGAGACACCTATCTACACTTAATGGAATTTCCTGTTGTGACTAGGCGAAATGCATGGACATGTGACTTGCCCAGGTGACTCCAAACTCCACCTTGTTGCTGTAATTTTCCACAGTAAGAACAATGGGATTCCCTCCACATGGCAGAAACTATAAAAGGCCCTGGAAATACCTCCATTTTGCCTCTATCCTGCTCCAGCCTCTCTCTTGCCCAAGCCTCTGGATTATGAATTTATACTAATGGGTGCATTCTAACCAAGGAATTGAGGACCTTCCAGTGATTTGGAAGGAACCAGAGACTTATCGAGCTGACAGTTTATTCCATCACTGCTACAAGCCTAAACCAAGAACTTTGCAATTACTGTATGTATTTGATTCCTTTAACCAATTTTAACTCTCACCTCTCTTTCTTTCTTTTTATAAATAAACCTTTAGATTTTAGATACTAAAGGATTGGCATCAGCATGATTTTTGGGTAAGATCTAAGTTATATATTGATGTGGGTGTGTGGCTGGTCCTTTGGAATCAGAAGAGCCTATTATTTGATGAGACCGGTTATAAAGAACCACTTATCTCTAAATCCAGTCTTTTTGGTGGTGACATAAGAACTGGAATGCCCAAGGAAATTACTTTTATGACTTCTTGTTAGCCAGTGTGGTGAAACAGAAATTTACTTTTGTTGTTGGTTTGGTATATCCTATGGGGGATTAGCCACCGGTCTTGGGGTGTATATGCCCTATTTCTCAGCAGTTTGTCCTGAATTTGGCATCCTCAGTTGTGACCTGCTGAAGCACTGTGTTACAGCAAGTAGTTAAAAATTGCTGCTGGAGCCAAGGAAATCTCTTTTTGGATTTGTTCAATCTACCTTTGGTGTGTGTGCGCGCGCTTTCAGCTTGCAGACAGGCAGCGAGATCCTCAATGGGTGTAAATCAATATTTGAAGTCAATGGGCCCCCTTAAATTTATATTCACTGAGGATCTGGCCCAGATGGCAGTACAGTGCTGCACTTGGAAAACCTGAATATGGCTGTACATGAAGGAAAGCTAAGTGTGATGTTAGTAGTCAGTCCCATTTGCTTTCGTGTGTCCAGGGCTGCTGGAGAGCTGCTAGGAATGGTGCCCATGGACTCATCTGACCTACACATTTTATCTGTTCTATACTGGCAGTGTGAGGGTTGGCTCACAGCCATTACCTCCTCTGAATGTTTGAGGCTGATCTGAGCCAAGGAATGTCCGCTTCTTAGCATTTCAGCTGAGGGTGGCCAGTAAAATGTATAAGCGTCATGTTAGGCACTTCTGTTACCAAGCCTCAAATGGAACAGCCGGCTCTAGGACTTGAAAAGCCATTCTTTCAAACCAGACCACCAGAAGAAGAGGAGCTGCTGCAGACACACTTTGCAAATGTACCTCCTCTTTCAGAAAAGTGAGGGGAGACAATCTAGTTTCCGGGGGTGTCTGAAATCGAGTGAGATGGGGATGCTTTGCACCAACATGTTGACAAGCATATATATGAAGTGAAGGAGGGGATTTCATTAAAGTTGGTTTCATAGCTGTGATTCCTTAAATTCTTTATTCCAGATGATCAGATCTCGTAGACAGTGGGCCTGCAAAGCATTACTTGATTACAGACGATATGGAGGTTCATAAATCCTTGATGTGCAAAGGACACATGAAGGAGGCAGCTTTTATTCCCAAACTTGCTGGGGTCGTATAACCTCAGCCCCGTTTTTGCCTGACTACGTGTGCTTTAATGAGCGATTGAGACAGAAATGTTAATGGGAAGATCATGCCAAGTATAATCCCTAGGCCCCACCCACCTTGCAAATTGGATGCTTCAGATATTAAGCTGGCTTGAAGATGAGGGGCAGACCCCACTTGGATGCCACATGGTTTAGTGAATAGGACCCAAAGCTGAGTCAAGAGAGCTGGGTTCTAGTTGCAACTCTGCTACTGACCTGCTGTGTGCCTTGAGCAAGTCCCGCCATTTGCTATTTACACTGCAAGCTCTTCAGGGCAGGGGTTGTCTCTTAAATGCATTTGTGCAGCACCTAGCACAATGGGGCCTGATCTCAGTTGAAGCCTCTATGTGCTCCTGAAATATGCATAATTAATAATAAAGATCCTCAGCCACTGTAAACTGGCATAGCCCCTTTAACTTCAATACAGGTGACACCAGCTGTGTCTCTAGCCCCAACTTCTCATAAAATAACATAGTTCTTTTTAATCTAGGAAAGGTAAAACATTTCTTCTTTTAACCCTCTGACAAGGGAAGTGACTCAATTCCACATAAGCTCAGGAATCCAAGCTTTGCTAATGGCTGGAAATTGATTAAACACACACAGATGGTTGCTGAGGGGAGCGGGTAAACTTTGCTTTGCTTCAGCTATTAGTTTTTAAAGCAATGAAAGGTCAAAGTAAACCATCCATAAACATGGCAGCGATTAACACATCACAAAGGTTATTACACAGCATGTAATTATTCAGCCTGTGTCACATAATAAAATCATAGGGCAAAAGCTGGCCGGAGCTTACTTGCATTGGAAGGCACATACACGCACACACACAGTTTTCTGTGATGTATATGAAGCTTACCTACAGCTATGTAGAAATTTATATTTATTTATTAAAACATTGGCTGTTTAGAATGTGGTTGATTAGGGGTTCGTCACTCAGCCATTGTTAGAGTTGTGTGATCATCCTCCTAAGAAGGAAGTAGAACATAGAATGTGATAATGGTCATGTCCGATGGAAATGCCTTTGGAAAGGCTGTCTAGCATGGCAGTTGGCTATGCCTTTTTGCGGGTATCTGTGGTATGAAAGTGTTGCCATCTGTGAGCAATGTTGAGTAATGCCAATAATAACGTTATAGTGAAAAGAACTGAGCTTTCCATTTCAGCCACAGAGAAAGCGGCCAAATTTCCAAAGGAGCTAGGTATGTTGGAAGCTTTTGATGTATGTTCTTTTGAAAATCTGGCCATAAGGAGAGCTGCTGGGTACTGAAAATATGGCTGTGATTGTGGGTACTGAGCTATTGAAAATCTGGCACCACACCATCCCATTGTCCACTATACCATACCATACCACATCATTGTCCATCATGCCACACCATCATTCATTCTCTCTGTAAATATTCGCTACACATCCAGTAAGCCATGCACACTTGTCAAACACCGGACCTTTTATTTGCGTTTGAGATCAAAGGGCTTCTTCTTCATCGTCCCCTTTATTGACTAAAGGCAAACCCTATCCCCAGGAATCATGGTGTACAGATTATTGTCTGCAACATAATCTCTTTCTTCTGTCTTTGGCAGGACAGTTTCCAAACCCAGAAATCTAAACACTGAAAAACAAATGTTGCCTCTTCTGTTCCCCAGATTCTTTGTTTCATTTACCACTCTGCCAAAGCTAGTTACCAGCGTGGCAGCTGATGAATAAAGAACAGGCTGCAATTTGCTCTGCACCTTAAGTACTCCTGGTATAGCCTTTACTATATCCCATGCTACTGGTGCCCTCTCCCCTAATATGTTCTCTGAAACACGCAGCTGTTAATGTGGCTGTTACAGTAAATCCGCCCCAGAAAGGCCCTTTTAAAAGTTCATTCCCTCTGCTTGCTACAAAGACAGCACTTCCACTACCAAAAGATGCAGGGCCGGATCCAGCGCTGTGCCATTGGGGAAATAAGTCAAAATGAAACAGGCCGGCATTTTTGAAACAGCATGCAGCCATTGAATAAGTGCTCTCATTCTGGGGTTAGGTAAACATCAAACCCACTTAAACATTGCTAAGAATATAAGTGGAGAAGAAAGCAGCAGGTGAATTGCAATGCAGGCTAATATTTGGTTTTGATTGCTCTGATCATCTAAGTACCATCTTTCCCCACAATACACCTAATTTCATTTATACCTTCCTAGAGGATTTTCACACTATAAGATCCCTTCTCTCTAACAAGCATTGGGCGTTGCGCCTTACCTACAGCTGTATTCTGCAGACAGGGCAAGGGAGAGAATGGGGGTGCCTGGTGGCATTTGCTGCCCTAATAGGTTGGTGTGCCCAGCAGCTCAGCCACTCGGTAGGCCCGAACAGGGAAGGGTCCAAGGCACAGTGAAGTCAGTGAGAGTCTATCCATTGAGGTCAAAGGGCTTTGGATCAGGCCCACAATGGAAAAACTGACTCTCCACCAATAGTTCTGCCAGATCATAGAATCATATAATAGAATATCGGGGTTGGAAGGGACCTCAGGAGGTCATCTAGTCCAACCCCCTGCTCAAAACAAGACCTAATCCCCAATTAAATCATCCCAGCCAGGGTTTTGTCAAGCCTGACAGTAAAAACCTCTAAGGAAGGAGATTCCATCATTTCCCTAGGTAACCCATTCCAGTGCTTCACCACCCTCCTAGTGAAAAAGTTAATATCCAACCCAAACCTCCCCCACTGCAACTTGAGACCATTACTCCTTGTTCTGTCTACTCCTTGATCTGCTAAACCTTAGTCAGCTACTGGGGAATGGAGGTGACATTCACCAGGGGATGAGAGGATGGCCTGGGCTAGCATAGGTGAACTCAGGGAAAGGGTGGGGTCTGTTTCAAATTTTTGTTTGGGACACCTTTGAATAGCATTACGCCCCTGTTTGTACATGTGGATCGAGGACAATATGGTCCCAATGCTAAAACACGGTGTGCCAAATTCCCGCCCTCACTTATACCTGACAGCCATTCTGGATTCTCATTAGTTCCGAAGTACTCGCTCATTTCCCTATTACTGGCTGGTCTGGAGTCCTGTTCTTCCCATTGCACAAACCCGCCCAGCCCCTTGTAAGCAAAGCCAATGATGTCTGGGAATTGGCTCTTTCCCAGAATGGGGATTTCCTATTGGGAACAAGTGATGCTTGAAAAATGATGCATGAGAGGTAGAAATATCGCAGGGAAACAGGAATCTGCCTCATCTCCTCCTGGTCCCCTATTTGATTACATATATTACTGAATTTGTTCAGATGATTAGTGAGACAAAAGCAGGAAACAGAATTCTTACATAGGGACTGTACACTGTCCTATTTGAGGCTTGCTGTCCACAAGAAATATGGACTTGGACACTTAAAATCTCCTTGGATGTGGCTGAGGATGGAAGCTTGCACTGCAAATCACAACATCTAGACCTGGCCTGTTCTTGGGATTGGCTCCTGTTGCAATCACCCCTGCAAATACTTAGGATTATCAAAGCCACTCTAAACTAATTTGCACATGTGCAGCCATGCTGGGGCTGGAGGACGAACAGCCGAGATCCTTGGTGTAGACAAGGCCTCATTCTGAAGAGCTGCCTGAACCATGAAGCCTCTCTAATGTGTTTGGCCATCATGCTGAAGAAACCAGGGTAAGAAGAAGCTACGTGAATCTGGCTTTGATGGATAGGAGTTGGTGTTGGCTCTTGGGATGATTTAGGTAATCTGCACAGTAATGGAAATCCCTCCTTGGGGGTGGGATTCGCAATTGTGAAAACTCTCCAGTTTAAATGGGGTTAAGCTGGCACTTGCCAACATGCCCACCCAGTCCCCTTGCCAAACCGAGGTGAGTCCCTATAGCTGAGTGTCACAATGGTCCCTAGTTGACAAGCCAAGATTGGATTCCCTAGAATTCTTTCAATGTCTCCCTTTGACCTTACCTGGTAAAAGGGGTCGAGGAGAGTCTTGAATTCTGAAAGGTGGTTGCTGGTGACCTGAATGATTTCATCCATCGTTTCACTGCACAAAAGCCATTTACTTTGTGTGAACTTTCTAAAAATAGGCTGAGGAAAGAACATGCTGTTCAGCTTCTGCAAAGCAAAGTCTAAATGCAAATATGTACATAGAGATTTAACATCTTATACAACAGGTGTGCATGGTGCTGTACAGAGAAATTAAAGATGGCCTGCTAAAGGAGAAGGGGTGAATGGGGGTTGTGCCAGTTGTCTCCTTACTAGTAAATGGCACTGTTGTTATTTATGTATTTCCATTAAATTAGCACGGAGAGGTACCAGCTATTGCCCCATTGAGCCAGGCACTGCACATACACCGAATAAAGCATAGTCCCTGCTCTGACCATATAAATAGACACAAAAGACAAAGGGTGGAGAGAGGAAATATTATCATCATTATCCCCGGTTTACTGTGGGGCAGTGAGGCATGGAGAGGTTGTCAGGATCCGTCACCAGGGTCAAATTGTCAGTGAGTCTCTGCTCCCATTTAGGGAATGAAAACAATTATGAGTGCTGCTGGACACACTGGAAACATTGTCTCGAGTGACTTGGCCAAGAAATTATGTGGCAGAGGTAGGATTTTAACCCAGGTATCTTGAGCCTCCCCTTAGTGCCATACCCACCAAAGCATCCTCCCTCTCAGACATGAAGAGCACTGGCTGGATGCATAGCTGAATGGCAGAGGTTCAGCAAGGAGGCGTACAGGAGCAATGATGGCAATTGCAATTAAAAGGTCGTTCAGCTGAGTGACTGAAGGTTTGGAATAGCAGAGCCCCTCTGAAGTATCACTGGGAGGCAGAAGGAGAGAAAGACCATGGAGTGGAAATGAAACCTGCCAGCAGAGAAAGGGACACAGAAACAGAGCCCAGAAAATCAAATGAAGGCTTACTGGTCTTGGAGAGACCTGGTGGGACTGAGGGAGTCAGGGATGGTGGATGTTAAAGATGGGAGATCAAGAAAACCAGCAAATTATCTGGAAAGAGCCGTGGCACATTAGCTCAATTGCAAATGTAGGGTTTAATTCCAGCCTTCACCAAAACAATGTGGAAACAGATGAGACAGGCTAATATTCTGGCAGCACCTGCCTTCTTCTGAAGAGGCAGATGCTGCTAAGATGTTAGCCTGTTACCCACTTTTCTTTTTCCTTTTCTTTTTGTGGTGGATTGAATTAAATTTGGGGCTTAATACTGACTGGCTGTGCCAGGGCTCAGCTCTTGATGCTAGGTTTTATGAATGTGTTTAAAAATTCCATAGGGTTTGGTCTTACTAATGCCATTCTCTTTTGGTTTCAGAGTAGCAGCCGTGTTAGTCTGTATTTGCAAAAAGAAAAGGAGTACTTGTGGCACCTTAGAGACTAACAAATTTAGTTCTTTTGGAACTGGGCAAGAGGTGGCCTGACAGCAAATAGACAGAAAAGCCTCGGGGGGACGGAAGTGAGGGTGGGGGTGGAGAATGATTGACCTTGAGTAGGGCTAGCACACCAGAGAGTGAGAAAACTTTTATCAGTTTGTGAACGAAATAGTCAGCAAAATTGTAGAGGTGTAACCCAGTTGAACAACATGTTCCTTCCTCTGCTTATGTAAAGAAACTCTGGTAGGGGGGAGAGGGTGTAGCAGGCCAGAGTTGTGTCACTGGCAGAGTGTGATAAACACACGAAACTGGGACCACTTGGTAGCTGTGTGAGATAGAAACATCCCTAGCTACAGATAGGGAAGGGGAAAGTTCGTTAGCTGGGAGAAGGAGGGACAGGAAACTGCTGGTTTCAGGGAAGAGCAATGGAGCCACCCTCTGGTTGCCTTAGGGCTCGGGTAACATTCCTATGGCTGCAACCCCCTTCTATAAGCCCCCTACCCCGGGCTGGGTATGGTCACCCTGCTAAAGCAGAATGGTCTGGAGGAATGGGCACAGAGCCACATGTCAGGCAGTCTTGAGCACTAACCATGGCTCTGTCAATGACTCACCAGATGGCACTGGGCAAGTCACTTCACCTTTCTATCTCAGTTGCCCCATCTATAACATGGGGACCCATTTACCTCACAGAGGTTTCGTGACGGTTAATTATTGTCTGTACAATGTTGTGAACATAGAAAACACTCTAACAATCCTGCTTGCTTTACCCCTATGAACACCACCACTGAATCTGATGGGCCTACTCAGATGGTGGTCAGGATATGTCCCTGTATGTATTCTCATGGGTGGTGAGTATAGTAGGCCAGTGGAGGCTAAGCCTCCCCAAAGAGGACGTGGCACAGCTCCCTTTGGAGATGTGCTGGTCCACTGCCTTCAGAGCGCTGCTGCCAAAAGGGTGCTTGGGCCATGGCCCCGCTCATGCTACTCCTCTTCCTGCCCCTGCTCTGCCTCTTCCCCTGAGGCCCCACCCTCGCTCCCCCTCTTTCCACCCCTTCCCCTTCCCCCAATGCACCCCCAACTGCCACTCAAGCCTCTCCATGCCAGGTGGGAGGGGGGGAGTTGAGGGTGGGCACAAAGAGGCATGAGTGGAGGTGGGGCTGCCCTCGGGGGAAGGGGTGAAGAAGCGCTAGCAGCAGGCGCGGGGAGTCTTGGGGGAAGTGGTGAAGAGGTGTGAGTGGCAGCAAGTGGTTGGGTGGCTGGGCGGGACCTTGGAGGAGGGGGCAAAGAGTAGAGCCCGGCGCGGATATAAAGTGGTATCCGCGGCACTGTAGGTCTCTACCGGGAACCGCACAGGTTAGAGCAGCAACATGTTGGGTCACCACTTCCAGGAGCCGGTGCCCTGCACCGGTAGCTCCTCCAGTGTGGCTGTAATGCCCCCAGTCCCGCTCACTGGGGTGGGCACCATACTTACTGGAAGCTGTCTGTGGTCACACTAGTGTGTGCAAGTGGCTCACATACCCCTGGACAAAAGTCCCTTCCATGCACAAGTGGTGGGGAGCTTTGGAGGAGGGAGCAGAGCGGGACCTTGGAGGAGGGGGCAAAGAGTGGAGGCAGGGTAAGGAGTGCAGGGTGAGTGGAGCGTGGGCAGGGCCTTGGCGGGAGGAGGCTGAGTGGGGGCAGGGTAGGGAGCATGGCCCACACTTCTAGGGAGCTTCCGGCACTCCCACCCAGCCTCCCCAAATGCAGGTCATGCATCACCCATGTGTATTCTATAATAATATTTTCCATAATGGCAAACTAAGCCCTGAATAATCTGTTCCTGAAGCCCTTATTTACTCAAAATTCTCATTGGCTTCTTGGGATTTGTCTGAGAAAGGTAATGCAGCATTGTTACCAGTATGTGCAAAACTACAGAATATCATTTTTAATAATGTATGTTTCCATTTATACTACTATTATTATATATAAAGAACCTTTTTACTCTCTCTAGGCACCAAGGGGGCTATATATTCTATACTCTAATTCTGAGGCAGGGCGAGTATCCAATGATACAGTGGACTCTAGGGCAAAGACTAACATTTGCACTAAGCAGCGGAATATATAGGCATGCAGAACCTGTGTTAGGCTGTGTTTTTCTATCGTGCCTTGAGGGGGCCTAATTTCTTTTGCAGTACATGAACAGTTTGGGTGAGAAGACCAGGTGGCAAAGCTGAACTGCTGTATCCTGCACACACACACTGTGAAACTAGAGAGAGGCCGAGTGCCCTGGGGAGTCCATATAAAAAGCTGTGTCCCTGAAGTTTTTGAACAAAGAAGTTGTGAGCAGGCATGTTGCCTAGAAATGGAGCTGGTGTCTTTGTCTTTTTCCCAGCAAAGCAGTGTAAATATCTCTCTTAATTCATATCTTTTTCTTAAAAACATAAAAAGCTCTCTGTTACTTTGAAACCTGGGCATCATGGCTTTCCTATCTATTTACATCCAGCTCTGATTTTTGCACTAGGTAATATTTCTTGCCTTTCTGGTTAGCAAAGTGTATGAGAAACCCCATGAAAATAGGACAAACGTTTACTGCTCTGGGCTCCTCTCAGTCAGATGAATACATTAGTCAATCAGTGTATTTGGTGGCTCATTCAGATTTAAGAACCTGAGGCCTGGTCTACAATACACAGGTTGATTCAAGGCAGCTTATGTCAATCTTGCAGTGGAAGTGTCTTCATTTAAATTTGGCTCCCGCTGATGTAAGGCCCTGCTATTCCTATTTAATAACACCACCTCCCTTAGCGGCGTAGAGTCATGGTTGATGTAGTTGGGTCAATGCAGTGAGAGCATGGATACTGAGTTACGTACATTGACAATTACTGGCCTCCAGCAGCTGTCCCACAATGACTGACCCTGACCGCTCTAGTCACTGTTGTGAACTCCGATGCCCAGGGGCCATGTGGACAGGAAGCCGCCCCTTCTCATTAAAGTCCCACAATTTTTTGAAATTCCTTTTCCTGCTTGCCCAGCTTGGCGAGCACACCTAGCAGCTCTCCATTGTTGAGTGTAACTGTCCAGTTGACCATGCTGGCTACATGCACCAGACGCACTCCTGCCAGGAGATACTGGATCTCCTGGGCCTGTGGGGAGAGGAGACTGTGCAGACACAACTCTGATCCAGCTGAAGAAATGTGGACATCTACAAGCAGATTGCTTGGGAGATGCAGGAGAAGGGCTACGACAGGGACCAGCAGAAGTGCTGTGTGAAAGCCAAGAAGCTGCAGCAAGCAAACCAGAAGGCCAGAGAGGCCAACAATTGATCGAGTGCTGAGCTGCAGACCTGCCACTTTTACAAAGATCGGCATGCCGTACTTGGCGGAGACCACCACCCCCAATAGCACTGTGCACCCGTCTGGGATCCCAAGTCACAGGCCCCTGCCCTGAACAGTGAGGAGGAGGAGGAGGAAGAGGGGGAGTATGGGGGAATCCCACTGCACAGCAAGGCAGGACCTGTTTTTGACTCTGCTACAGTGGTGGCTGTGTGCTTATGTAACTTAGGTTGGCATAGCTTTGTAGACATGTCCTGAATAGAATACACTAAGTGTGTTGTTTAACTGAAATTCAATATTAAAGCAGCTGATAAACTTCCTGCCATTTGCCACTCCCACTTCTCTGAGAAAGAAACCACCACCACAACAAAAGACAAGATTCTTTGAATTATTTAGAGTTGCCAAAGGTGTTGCAATATGAGCTAATTAAAAAAGCTATCTGCAATGCAATGCTATAAAAGAATAATAAAATTCAAATCTCATTTGTTCCACTTCAGGTTCCTCATATGCACAAAGCTCTATAAAAGACAGCATCTGTGTTCACATTGTATGCTGAAAAGATATCACACAGCCACTAATTCAATTGACATATTTAACCGTTCATTGTAGCATATATTTCCATTTACTAGATTTTTTTAGACCCTCTTAGTGCTTCCCATATAGAACATGATAAAATAAGATAGAGCTGTTTACTTCCATAATGAGATTGGCAGGGGAAACTGACAGAGCATTGAGCTGTCAGTTTGAGTGCTAGTCATACTTAGAGGTTTAAAATAGGATTTTTAAGCATTCGTTCCAGCCAGATATTGTATTTATACTGTGCTAGTTAGAAGAATTTGTGTTGCAAAGGAAAGTATGATGGGATATTATTTTATTCAAACCAACAATTTAGAGATCACTCATCTGTTATGATTTGAAATGAAATAATATATTGTAACATCAACAGTGCCCACAGCTATCTGTTAAATATTAAACATTTAGAATTTGGTGATAAAAACTGAGGCCACGTTTTGATTTTCAGTGGGCGGGATGGGATGTAGGGATGATTTTATACTCCCATTCCCCACACAATGCAGGTCCTTTGCATATGTACTTAAAAAGGCAAGCCTTGACTGCTCAGATTATTGTTTCATATGACAAACTCCTATTTAAGTCAATGGGAATTATTTGTTTAGGTTAGGATTAGGTTGAAATGTACAAATGGCACCCGCAGAAAAGGCACGTGGCTTGTATAACATGAGAAGATTTATACAAAAGACACAAGTCTCATAAGCAGATTTTCTGGTCAAAAACATTTCAAAGTAATTTTGAGAATTATATTATTCGGAAAAAAAATCAAAATGAAATCTTTGTGGGGGAAAAGTTAATTTTTGCAAGCTATGGAAAAATGTCCACCATCTTTTTTACTTTTTCCCCTCCTCCCCTAGAAAAGTGAGAAAGCGTTTTTTTTAAAAAAAGGTGAAATGTGATGCTTTCATTTTTAAAGATTACACTTTCACTTTGAAGTGTTTCCTTACCACATAAAGGTGAAAGTGTTACTTTTTCTCAGAGCACTTGCAGAAAGAAAATATCACTTCTGCTAAAAGCAATCGCTCCAACTGGCAAAGGCTGGAAACCAGTCAGACGGTAAGGGAGATGCAGGATTTGCCACATTCTTAATTTTTTTTGAATTTTTCCATGGGAAAACGATTATTTCTCAATGGGAAAATTGTGAATGGAAATTATTCCCTTGGAAAAAAAATCCCATTTTCCAGCCAGCTCTACTGGTGAAGCTGGCTCCTGTGGCATTTTCATCATACTCTCTGTGTAGGGAACATTACTTTAACTCTGCATAGTTTGTAGTGGTTCAGATTTTGCCTTCCCTGCCCTAAAGGGGACAGAGTGAATGGTGAGTGGTATGTGGGGAGCATTACTTAACTAATACATTTCCTTGTTTTCTAATGATTATTCAGTGTTGCGTTGAGTGTATTCTCTTGTTCTGAAAGATTATTATTTTCAGGTGTCACCTTCTTCATTCTGGAGTCTGATCAGGCATTACTACAGAACTTTAATTCCTATTTAAGGAAGGCTTTTTTAGTGCATATATTTGTTTTCAATTCAATGTGCCTCATTCAAGCTCTCTGTGTTCATAGAATCATAGAATATCAGGGTTGGAAGGGACCTCAGGAGGTCATCTAGTCCAACCCCCTGCTCAAAGCAGGACCAATCCCCAACTAAATCATCCCAGCCAGGACTTTGTCAAGCCTGACCTTAAAAACTTCTAAGGAAGGAGATTCCACCACCTCCCTAGGTAACCCATTCCAGTTGAGATAACGCTACCCACCATAGATTATCAACTATGACTGAACCTTGCCCAACTAAAGAATGGCCCTCTACCACTTGAGCTAAAAGAACAACTCCATTAGAGAGTAGCATTAGCAGGTTCTCATTCTCTATATGGACTACACACCCTCACTGTGGTAGACAATTGCTGAAGCACCTTTACACTTGCGCAGGAAATCCCAGATCAGAACAGATGACCCAAATATTTGTTATATTGGGATTCCCACAGGCACTGCTTTCCAGATGTTACATATCCTTTAAAAATCATTTTCAAACATTTCTTATTTTGAAAACAAAACAAAAACACAAACAAAGCATTTTGACACAATTTTTGATACTTTTTTAATAATGATTTCATAACAAATTGTAAAAATCAAAATATTTCCATGAACCATTTTGGAATTGAATAAAAAGGGCACTTTTTAATGGGAAAAATTATCTGAAGAATTTAAACCAAAGCTGGGTTTTGGGGCCAGATTCCTGTTAAATCTGCTTTACACCAATTTGGGGGTGCAAAGCATGCTTAAATCTTGCTTGTCCCCTCTCGTAACTTCTATGCTGCTTTCCCCTGTGTAAGTGGCATGTTGAGGTAAGAGGGAGCCTGGCAAGAAAGCTGTTTTGGAAAAGCTGAAAATCACGCCCTCAGTTTCTAGGCTGAGAACATTTGATATGGCATCAGTGAGATACAAACAACAGAGAAGCCCACGGAGCCATTTTGCCACTTTGCAGCAGAAAATGCGCTTTCCTACTAGCAGGGGGAAAGCATGTTGTGGGGTTCTTTCCTAGACGGCCATTATCATGCTGCTCCTTGTTGGGAAGTTAGCTGCAGAAGCACAAGAACCTCGTTATTCTTTGCAATGCCCCAGATTGCCAACGCTAACCTTTTTTTAGGTGGGTAGTATTTGGACTAAAACATCTTTGACCCCTTAAGCATGGATATCTGACAGCACATTGCAGAGGCCCTACAGAAAGGGGGAGTCCTGCTGATTATCTGAAATATGGTGGAATAGAGCCACATGTATTGCTCCATGTGGCTGTAAGCCCGACAGTCACCAAGCACATGCCATTTCTCTGGGTTCAGTTTTCAGGACAGAGTTCAGTCTTTAAATTGATCACAATACAGATGATACGGTCAAGACTATGAGCTTCCTCCAGCTTCACTGAACTCAGTGGGACTCTTTTCATTAATTTCAGTGGAGGATGGCTCAGTCTCTAAATCCTGCTCTCACTAGGACAATGACAGGGAGTGGAGACCTGGCTTGGTGCATCCTTGGCAAAAAAACAAACAAACTGTTGGCTTGCTACAAAAAGTATTCCTCATGTCAGGGCATTTTCCTGAAGCCAGAAAGCTCTTGTTGCTGATCACAACATAACCAAATAATACCTTCCACAACCCTCAGGTCTCTTCCCTTAGGGATCTGACATGGAGTCCAGTGCACTGGCCCTCTCTCCTCGTCTGCTCTTCAGAGCTTTGGAAAGACTGAAGAAAAATGTCCGTAGCTCATGAGCAAGGGGGAAGAACTGAGCCCTATGTTGTTATTAATTATTATTAAACTTTTTCTGGAATAACATCACAATACTCCAGTCACTAGAATGATTTTTTAAATAAATTTTGGTGCTTAAAAAGGATTTTTTTATAAACTCCCAATTTTATTCCTCGTGTGCTGTTCTTCTGTATCTTTGAGTAGAAGAATAAGTCTAATTCAGAGAGAAATCAATTCTTATTCCCCCCTGGGGGACTCATCAGCTCGACTGGCCATGATTGCTGATAGCTTTAGAAAGACTTGCCTTTATTAGCTGCAACTGCAGGCATTTGCTTCTGCTTTTGGTGTGTACACCATATCCTAGTTAACTTCTAATTGTAATTTGGGGGGGAGGCAGTGGAGATGAATGGCTTGTACATAAATATATTCTCAGGCTGCTGTTGCTGGCCAAAGCACTCCTGATAACACAAGCCGCTTATTTCTGAGTTTACTCAGCACAAGGCAATTACCACTGTAATTGGCAACATTTGTTAATTTCAAATTGGCTTCATTCATCTTCAACAGCATAACTATGAGGGATAAACTAACACACTGATATAAAATCAACCTCCTCCCGACACAAACTTTTGCCAAAAATAGGAACTTGAACCTAAACTGAACCTTTGTTCAGACTCAAAAAAAAAAGTCTGATGAATTCCCAGTATCCCCCATTTTAAATCTGATGTCCAGGTTCTGACAAGACCAAAAGGAGTACTAATCTCACAGGAAAGGGTGATCTCATCATTTTTTTTTTAACAGCCCAACCAGAAGCTGGAAATACCAGCAATCTCATGGGGGGGATCCTGTTTTGTCATGTTTCCAGCCCAGTTTTACAGATCTTTACAGAATTGGAATAAAGTCTGGATAAACACTCAATCTTTTGGACGCTTTTTTGATCCATACCTCTAACCCTTGTGAGTTTTGTACTTCAGTGTTACAATCAGAGCTGGCCAATTCTGTTTTGCAGTAACTTGGAAGGTTTTGAAATTTGTTTTCATTTTGGAACAAAACCAAAACCTTTTGAACATATTTGTGAAAATAGAACTGTGTCGGGGAGGGTTGTATGTATGTCTCTTTAGGCTGGTGGTTAGGGCACAAGGCTGTACCTGTTCCATGAATAAAAAGAGGATATCGGTCTCTGTAGGGCAGCAAGTCAAGCACCTTTTAGGAAGTCTGAATTCACAAGCACAAATGCAGAGACGACCCATACCATAGTGTGGGGGCAGAGTGAGGGCAGCGACTTCAGCAGATGTTACTGAGCATGCTCAGTCCATATGAGCATGCTCAGTACAAGCCAAGCAGTAAATCTGGAGGCACATGACCCCATATGCCTCCTCATGTGTCACCTCTGCACAAAAATAATGAGTAGAACCTCATTCTCCTCCCAATTACGCTACTTTTACGCTGACATAACTTCGCTGACTGCATTGGAGTAACTCCTTATTTGCCCCCAAGTAAGATGAGAATCAGGGAGAAAGAGTTCATTTTTACATAAAATGCAGAAAATTACAGCCTACAAAATATATGTACAAAGTCATAGTGGAGACCCCAATTTTGATTTGTCTGGTAGCAATGGAACTATAGAAAATGACCAGACTTTCTCTATGCCTTTCCTGACACAAAGAGCAAATGGATCCTTTCCATATGAATTACTGTGTTTTTTTACAGTTACAGAGCAAGAAAGTGCAGAAGTGACATTTGCAAGGGAGAGAGCAGTGTGTATTTCTCCTCTATTGTATGTTACAGTGATTCTTTCCAAAGTGGCTGCTGAACTCTGCACTCAACTGTAGTTCTTAGAAATGCAAAGATGCATTGTGCTGCAAACAAAAGTTTTATCACAATATTCATCCCACTCACTACATAGATTTTAACAAGAGCTGGTTAACACATTTGGTTTTTTTGCTGAAATTTTATTTGGGTGAAATATGTTGTTTTGTGAAAGCTGAATGTTTCCACAAAATTTATTTGTGAAGGTTTTTCGGTCTGGAGAGAGCAAGTGGAAGTCCCTGCTCTTCCTGATTTGGAGTGATCTGGGATGGAAATCTACACTCTGAATCAAGCAGGCAGACAGTTGAACCTGAGCAGTTCTAGCTGCCTCATGCCCTCTCATCATCAGAATGCTTCAGCTCTGACGTGGGAAGATCACCTCTCAGACAGCTCCATCTCAGTGCACGTTTACCCCTTGGCTTCTCTTCTCAGTCTCCCCAGAAAACTGTTCATGACTGGTGGCATTTTTTGTGTGTGTGGGAAGTATCAGTTTAATGGGAAATTAACTGACCACCAAATTTATTTTGCACAAGCCATGGAACAGCCGTCAGATGGCAACAGCTTTCTGTGGCTATTTACCTACGTCAAAAGACTCTATGTCCTGTTAACAGTGGCTTGAGCCTTCCAGGTCCTTTTAGAATAAAGGGCTTGTCTGCATCATGGCTGGCTGTTATTGATGTGATTAAATTATGGCTTAAATGTTGCCTTTTGTAGTGTGCTCACATAGGCTGGATACTTTCATATTTCACTTTTGAGCATATGATTCAACACAGAGTCCTGACTGAGGGCAGTGTACTCCTAGCACTTCCCCGGGAAAACAGAAACAATTAAAGGCATGATCCAAAGCTCACTGAAGTCAACGGGAAAAAATCAAAGCATATGCCATCAGAAACCATGTCCTTCCTTTCTTCTAAACCTTGTGCTCTAACGTTGTCTTAACATTGCGTCCTGTCCAAACTTAGCCCTCAGTCCCGCAAGCTGATCCCATGGGTGCAGAGATTTGACCATGCAGGAATGGGGCCTTAGACTCTAACCTCAGGGCTGAGACTGTGTTATTTGTCTGTGCAGTACCAGGTACACATGCATTGCTTTGGAAATAAAGTCAACCGAAATAAGAATAAACAACAGTCTGAAGTCATGCCTCAGCACTCTGCTTAAGCACATGGCTAACTTTAAGCATGTGAGTAATCCCATTGGTCCCAAAATAGCTGGAGACCAGTTGTGTACTATGTGGTTTTCAAACTTTTCTTCTGGGGACCCAGTTGAAGAAGATTGTTGATGCCTGCGACCCAATGCAGCTGGGGATGAGAGGTTTGGGCTGTGGGAGGGGCTCTGGGCTGGGGCAGGGGATTTAGGTGCGGGAGGGGGTCAGGGCTCTGGGTTGCAGGTGCAGGCTCTGGGTTGGGACTGGGGATGAGGGGTTTGGAGTGCAGGAGGGGCTCTGAATTTGTGGGGGCTCAGGGCTGAGGCAGGGGGTTGGGGTGTGGGAGGGGGTCAGGGCTCTGGGCTGGGGGTGCAGGCTCTGGGGTGGAGCTGAGGATGTTGGGGTTGGGGTGCAGGAAGGGGCTCCAGGTTGGGGGGGGGGGCTCAGGGCTGGGGCAGGGGCGTGGGGTTGGGGCACATGCTTACCTCCAGTGGCTCCCAGTCAGTGGCGCAGCTGGGGTGCAGAGGCAGGTTTCCTGCCTGTCCTGGCACCGCGGACCGCACTAAGCCCTGGAAGCAGCCAGCAGCAGGTCCGGCTCCTAGTCAGCAGCTTCGTGCAACTCTCACCAGGCCCCGCCCCCAGTTCCCATTGGGAACCGGCCAATGGGAGTGCGGAGCCAGTGCTAGGGGCGGGGGCAGTGCACAGAGCCCCATGGCCCACCTGCCTAGAAGCCAGACCCACTGCTGGCCACTTCCGGGGCGCAGCGCGGTGTGAAAACAGGTGGGCACTAGCCTGCCTTAGCTGGGCAGCACCGTGGATGAGACTTTTATCATCCTGGTCGGTGGTGCTGATCAGAGCGACCCAGTGCCTGACCCACGACCCAGTACTGGGTCATGCCCCGAAGTTTTAAAAACACTGTACTGTGTCATTCATTTAGCAGACGGAAGAAAATACCATTCGTTACACCTAGATGCAGCAACGAACCGATTATCTTTTGACAAATATCGATTTCACGCTTTGCAAAAGCGGGGTGGGGAAGAAAGGAAAACTTCTACTCATAACTGAGAAAATGTCCTGAATAAACAATCTGTAGGTGCAAGGAATTCTGTACAGGAAGACTTCTGAACACCAGTACTGCATACTGAATAGACATTAACTTCTTTTATTTAGGGCTTGTCTACACTTACATTTTATAGTGCTCTAACTTGCTGGCTCGGGGATGTGAAGTGGAGCAAGTCGCAGCGCTTTAAAGCGCTAGTGTAGACAGGATCCCAGCGCTCGGCACTAATCCCCCCGTGGAGGTGGCGTACCAGGAGCGCTGGGAGAGCTCTCTCCCGGCACTTGCGTGCGACCACGCTCGCACTGCAAAGCGCTGCCTTGGGAGCGCTTCCGCAACAGCGCTGTGAAGTTTCCAGTGTAGCCATGCCCTGAGTTGTATCGTGCTGAATGCACCATAGCAGCTACGGACTTATTTGCAACAGGCCAAATTGTGCTCTCTGATTTGTGCATAAAGTTCCCATTCAAGTCAATGGGAATTATGCATATATAGCTGAGGGCAGGATTTGGCCCAAAGCCAGAAAATATACAGTAACACACCTAAAGCTATCTTATGTGGAACTCCTTAAAAGAATGCTAGTGCCTCTTGAAATCTTACCAACTATGTTGTCATTTTGTCAGGAATGAACAAAGTAAAAGCAAAATTATAGCCCACTGATCACTGTATGTGGGCTCAGGAAGGAATTTCCCCCCTAGGTCAGATTGGCATTGACCGTGCAGTTTTTCTGCTTCCTCTGCAGTGCGGAGAGTGGGTCACTGGCTAGGATCATCTGGCTGTATGTCACTTACTTCCCTGTCATTGCCGGCTCGGACATTGGTGGCTCTTCAGTCCCTCCTGTTCTTTGCCTGTGGCACGGAGTAGTTTAGTCTCCTTTGGTCTATCTTTTGCTGTTGGGGTTTAGAGGGCGGTGTTTGGTGGCCTGTAATACACAGGAAGGCAGACTAGATGAGCTGGTGGTATCTTCTGGCCTTAAACTCTATGAGTCTATAAAATTAAAGTAAAATAAATCTCTCGCCCAGCCAGCCTTTAGGCTTGCTAGAGTTGGACCATTGAGGGTGTACATTCCATAGGAAGGTCCTTAGCTGCTGGTCTTGGAGAGTAAATGTTAAGAATTGACCGTGAGAGCCTCATTATTCTTATGTGACTCATCACCACGAGCTTTGCAATGCAAGCTGAGGAAAGAACAGGCCTCTCAGAAAATGGTGGCAATAATAGAGAGACAAAAAGAAAAGGAGTACTTGTGGCACCTTAGAGACTAACCAATTTATTTGAGCATGAGCTTTCGTGAGCTACAGCTCACTTCATCGGATGCATACCGTGGAAACTGCAGCAGACTTTATATATACACAGAGAATATGAAACAATACCTCCTCCCACCCCACTGTCCTGCTGGTAATAGCTTATCTAAAGTGATCATCAGGTTGGGCCATTTCCAGCACAAATCCAGGTTTTCTCACCCTCCACCCCCCCACACAAATTCACTCTCCTGCTGGTGATAGCCCATCCAAAGTGACAACTCTTTACACAATGTGCATGATAATCAAGTTGGGCCATTATTATTATTATTGATTATCATGCACATTGTGTAAAGAGTTGTCACTTTGGATGGGCTATCACCAGCAGGAGAGTGAATTTGTGTGGGGGGGTGGAGGGTGAGAAAACCTGGATTTGTGCTGGAAATGGCCCAACCTGATGATCACTTTAGATAAGCTATTACCAGCAGGACAGTGGGGTGGGAGGAGGTATTGTTTCATATTCTCTGTGTATATATAAAGTCTGCTGCAGTTTCCATGGTATGCATCTGATGAAGTGAGCTGTAGCTCAAGAAAGCTCATGCTCAAATAAATTGGTTAGTCTCTAAGGTGCCACAAGTACTCCTTTTCTTTTTGCGAATACAGACTAACACGGCTGTTACTCTGAAATAGAGAGACAGATTCAGAGCCTTAATCACAACACACTTTGAGGGCGTGATCCAAAGATTATTGAAGTTGGGGTTGGGGGAGGGTTTTTACATGGACTAACGATCAGGACCAGGCCCTGAAGCCGCAAAGGAGAAATAAACCCCACATAAATGGATAAAAAAATCCCTGTTTGAAAATGAGTTCTGGATGGAGCTCAGGAGATAAAGCTCAGTTGCCCCATAACATCTGATTTCTGCTGACAATGCTGCAGGGTTCAATAAATACACATAATCTGAACATTATCATCAAAAAGCAGCCTTATGAAAGCTACACAGTTATTTTTGTCAGAGGCAAAATTCAGCAGTAGGATTTTGCTCCAGGCAAATTCCTACTGTCCTTCTGCAGTGACAAGTTTGAGTGAGATGGAGCCTGCATGCCGAGAGCAGAAATCCATTTCATACCCCTTGGAAAATTGTTGCCCTCTGCTCTTGTCTCATTTACCTAATGGATTTTAGCCTTTCCCCTCAGCAGTAGATAATGTGGGAAGCAAACTTTTTGTGTGAAGCATAATGCATATGCATTGCATGTTTATTTTTGTATCTGGTTTCAGAAAGCTGGTTAACTTTAAGTAGTCTACACCTAAGGACTGATCCAAAGCCCATTGAAGTCAGTGAAAAGACTCCTATTGACTTCAGCGGACTGTGGCTCAGACCTCTAGGGTGAGATTGTGACCCCACTGAAATCAATAGCAAAATTCACTTTGGGATCAATGGGGCAAAAAATTTACTCCTAGTGCATGGATGCTGAAACAGGTTAAGAAAACAGACAATTAAACAAATTACCTCAACAATTGAAAGTATAGCAAAGATGATCAACGGTCATATTAGAGATGATATAAAAATAAGAGGCCAACATGATTCAATTTTATATTTTATTTCTGCTCTGTAGACAGACAAAGGAATTTACTTCCATTTGTTTGGAATAAGATAGAATCCCAGTGCATGTTACAACCTGGAGAATTAACTTAGCAAAACACCAGTCTGCAAGTGTATTATTTTAACATGGCACAGAAAAAGACAAAGAGCATCTGGTACATTTTTGCATCTGTAAAACTAGGCCTTGAAATGTTCTTTGCTTCTTATGTAATTCTGACAAGAACAAATTTTGCAACATTCAAGACGTTCAGCTTTCCCTCTCTCTGTGTGTGTGTGTGCACGTATCTTTCTCTCATATAGCATATGATGAGTCACATAATATAATTACATAGATAGAAAGTTATTTGATGTTTAATTTTGCCTAGACAAACATTAGTTGCTTCCTAAGCAGCATTTTAGTCCTATTAGTATCTTCCTAATAGCTGTGGTTTTTTAATTACTGATAATTAGTATTTACATAAAGCCTTATGCAAACAATTCATGAAGTACTTGTAGTAATTACATATGTAAATTGTTATGAAAGCAAAATGTTCGCAGCTTAATGAAACCAATGCTGGTGAAGTAAGTGGTAAACAGGGGTCAAGTTTTAATGTTTAAAAATCTTGTTAGAAGGAGCAAAATGTCCCTCATTTATTTTCTGCTTCACTACTTGTCAAGTTCTTTTTAACAGGATAGAAGTGGAAGACAAGTTTGCTGATTTTGCTGATGATAATGGTGGGAAAATATTTCACAAATTCCTTCTGTTAGACTGGCATGGTGGTCCCATTTAAGGGTTGAGGGAAATGCCTGGCTGACACATTGGGCTCTATGGGATCCTGCCAGGGTGAACAGGAATGTGGAAATCAAGATTCAGACAAAGGGGATGAAGCAGATCAGAAAATTTAAGAACCTCTGTGAAATGTTCCTCTTGTAAAATTCAAACAGCTCTTTACCAAAATTTGGAAATGTCTGAACATTGGAAGTGGCAACCTTGTGGGAAAGCCAGTCCTGGTGGGATTTCTAGTCCAGTTTTGTTGTCTCAAGAAGTTCAGATAGATAGACAGACTTACAGTATATAATACATGTGTGGATGGATATACAGATACAACCTTATCATATCTACCTACATTGTCTGTCTGCCATATTTGTCACCTATGCAATTTGAGGATCTCAGCAGGATCAAAGAGCCCAAAACTTTTGCATGCCAATTGAAACTGAACTCATCACTATTTCAGACTTCCTTTGCATTTG
The DNA here is from genome assembly GCF_965140295.1 of Lepidochelys olivacea. Classification (NCBI taxonomy): domain Eukaryota; kingdom Metazoa; phylum Chordata; order Testudines; family Cheloniidae; genus Lepidochelys; species Lepidochelys olivacea. Next base: position 110,609,565 of record NC_140416.1, read on the forward strand.
TTGTAAGAGGCTGTTTTTCTTACAAGGGGAAAATGGTATTCATTACCTGTTATAGAGATAAAAGCCCTGGGTGGGCTGTTTTTGGTTTGGTTTTAGATGTCTTAGGAACCTGCTGAGCTGATCAACTCTGCCTTCTGATGAGCATTCTGTACTGACATGAGAATTAGACGAATTAAAGACTTGGCTTGACTCTCATTTGATTTATCTCTTTCTTTAGTTTTTAACAACCTAAAACTGCATGACGGGTAGGCAAATAAGAGGTCAGATCAGGTCTCCAAGACAGCTCTCCACCAGTCAACAATCACTCAGGAGTACATTCTATATGAACCTCACACAGATCATATAGCATATTCCATTAGTATCAATTATTAAAACACAATGATATTTTACAATAAGAGTCTGCAGACCTAATCTAAAATAATCCTTTTATTCCATTATGAGGCAATAAACCTTTACATTTCTGAGAGCTCCAGTCACTTATGCTATCTAATTCAGGAATAAATATATTCAAAGGTTTGGAGAATTTACTTCCATCTCTGTATCCCACTGCATTCATATTAATCAGGCTTGCCTGTGTGTGACAAGCTGGATAGCAATCTAATGCTTCTTTCTGGAGAAATACTGTTTACAACCAGATAGACACACAGATAGCATCAGGCCTAGTCACTGGATAGAGCCCTAATCTTCCCTCCTGAGGCATAAGTGCTCTGGCACCATAGATTTGGACTCATAGCCCGATTGATGCATAACTTTACAGTAACATGTTTTCCAGTCTCCTGATTGGTGCCTGTCACATTTGTTAGTGGTAGCTGGTTAATCTGATGGATACACCAACCTCTCTAAATCTGGGATCGGAGACAGGCTAATCTCCCTCTGGCAAAAGAGTGGCAGACAGACAGTGGGAATTGTGCTAATTCTGTGCTTCCTGCTTCACACTGTCATGATTTTTTTTTTTTTGCATCCTCTGTTGTGCTTTGAGGGCCCAAAAGGCTGCTGTAAAGTATGGGGGGGCAACATGAACCAGCAACATTTCGTGCTATTATTTTGAATTCCTTCTTTGATAATGATTTTTATCAGCAGAAGCCACAACTTTAGGTGAAGTGTTTTCAAACATTTCATACAGAGGATTATCATTTGCATTTGGTACGCAGCATGGCTTTGCTGCAAGTTACTATTACCCGGACTGGATCTTATTAGAGATGAGTAAAATAAGAGATGGATGAAAAAGAAATTGTAAGTGAGGGAGAGCCTTAAAACTCGGTCATTTTCTAGACTTTCAGCTCTGTGTGTGTGTGTGTGTGATCGGGGGAGGTGGTAGTGAACCCTATCTTTAGGTTGTCTAACGTTTTCCTTTATAAACAATTCCCGTGACCTTTTCTTAAAAGAAAAAAACAAACAAAAATGATTGATTGGACTTCCCCACTTCTCCCATAAACCACCTACCACATGGTCCCTTTCCTGGCACTCTGTGTGGGCACCACCCAGGGCAGGTTCTCCTCCAAGTCCCAGGGGAGGGCTTAGAAAAAGAACTTGGCTGGGCTCCCCCTCCTTGAGTACCCTTGTATCCTGCCGCTGGACTGAGGTGTCCATCCTGCTTCTGGGATAACAGCCTTCTCCTGCTGCCGATTAATATAATTGCACTGTTCTCAAGTGGTAGCAGTCTGTGTTCGGACCCATCCCACTTCCAGATAATGCATGTTGAAGGGTTGCTACAATTGCACCTAATGGAATTTACTTTTACCATTTTCCTGTAAAACAAAACAAAACAAACAAAACACAGACACACAAAAAACTCTATGACATTATATACAAAAACTAAGTTACAAGAGTGGTGTTTAGGTTTGCAAAGCCGACTATTTGAAAAGTAAAGTTAGGTAATAACAAATTTACAGTTCCCGTGGAACCGTAATCATATGCATTGTGATACAGTCTTTAACTACATGATCACATACTAGTTTTTCCACAGAACCCCTGCCTCATTCAGTGCATAGGATACACACTTGGGCAACCGGAAATCTGCTATTATCCTAAGTTTTGAATGCAGCCTAAGCAATGATCTTTGAACACAGTTTTGGGCTGTAAGGTTATATACAGTTAATCTGGCTTTATGAAGAAATAGGTGAATTACAGCCAGATAGGGATCATGACTACTGACTGACTCCAACAGAGTGACATTCTGAGTAATGTATGAAGTATGTGCAGATGTGGAGGGGTCTGGATGACGGAATGGCCAGACTATTGCTGCTAATGAAGAGTGGGTAAGACTGATGAGAAGAAATCTTGGACGGTGAGTCAGTGAGAGAATGGATAACCATCACAGCCAGCCAGCAGTGGTGAAAGGCCCCAATGGGAGTAAGGCACAAAGGCTTTTGCAAATCCCACGAGGAGCCTATCTATACTTTTAGGCACCTAAATAGCTTTAAAAATATGGCCCTAATGGTCTTGACTGCCAGTTACACTATCAAAGGCTGTTTGGGTAAGAAGTGCTGGAGAGAGCTCAGCATTGGATTAATCGAGCTATTCTGATTGGGCTAAGTAGTCTGAGAAGGCTTGTGTGGACATTCAGCTCAGCTGTCTGATGAGGACAGACAGAGAAAATTAAAATATAAAAGATGATTGAGTTGTAGGGTGTTGGAAGAGGGAAGAATGAACACTTAAGGCCTAGGCGGAGGGATTATTACTTATTTGTATTGTAGTAGCACTTAGAAGCCCCCCGTCACCGACCAGGACCCCTTTGTGTTAGGTGCTGTACAAACACAGAACAACAAAACGCTACCAGACATCACGTGGAAGTCATCGTGCCAGAGCTGGAAATAGAATCCAAATCTCTTGCCTTCCTATCCTGTGCTATAGGTCCTAGAACTTTCTCCCCCTCTCTGTAAACTGCACTCATAACAGTATATTTGCTCCACATTTTTTCTTGGCTTTTTTAAAAATCACACTGCCTTTGTCCATAGGAATAGTGGGTTAATTTTGATTATTGCCCAAATACGCAGAATGGGCCTCTATTAAGTGGAAGAATGCCTTTAATTGGTAAATCAAATGAATGATCAATAAAATAAAGCTGAACGTCAGCGCTGGAATCAAAGCCTGAATCCATGGTGTCGTATTTCGTGTTGGGATTGAGTTGGAAGGTGGAGGAGAGGGAAGGGGTGGCGGTGGAGTGGTAGGGATAAAATGACAGCATTGATTTCAGCATCTTGCCTACCTGCGGTGCATTTTTAGTTCTGAATGGAAGATGTGCTATTCTTGAATCCCTACTACAAGCGCATTATCAGCTGCAGGGGCGGGAGAGCTGATTGTCTGAATCGCAGACTAGCAAGATGAAAGAATGCAATGCCGAGAAAATAAAAGTTAACAGAATCCTCTTCTCCTCCTCGCCCACTCCTCCACAGGTGGAGTGAGTGATTTACAGTTGCCTAGGAATGCAAATAGGTTAGTTTAGGCTTTGGTTCCAGCCACGCTACCTGTCTGCCATGGTGAGGTGTGCAGTAACACACCTTCCATTGCTAGCATGGACAGGACAACGCAGTTCTAAGACTGCGTCAGGGATGAGTAGACGTAAGATTTTCACAAACGACTCGTGATTTTAGTTGCCTCCATTTTCGAGTTCCCAACAGGACACTTTAGAAGGGCTTGATTTTCAGAAAGGGCTGAGCAGGGGGCCTAACCTTAAAAGAAATAGAGAGCAGAGGATCACCACAGGCACAGAAAGGCTTCTGACTGTCACCCGCTAGAGCTCTCTCTCTCTTTCTCACAGGGTCCGAATACCTCTTGCCTGTGCTAGGCATTGCATTCTTGTCAGCCTGCCATGCCCATTCACTTTGCTGGAGGGTGAATAAGGAAGCCTCATAGTCAGTAGCCCTACTGATGACTCAGTGCTGGTCAAACATAACCCTCAGCAACCTTGCTCATGCTCACGCTCCTTATTCCCTGTATATTGGTCCATACACAGCACATGCATTTGAAGAGTGTTTACTGAAAGAGGAAAAACGTGTAATCCTAGCAGACTGCCCACTGGACAGGAAAGTATGAAAGTCCCCTCCCATGGTAATATCTATTGTTGAAGGACATTGTAAGAGACAGGAAGGAACTTGTTTTCCATATAAAGAAAAGGAGTACTTGTGGCACCTTAGAGACTAACCAATTTATTTGAGCATAAGCTTTCGTGAGCCACAGCTCACTTCATCGGAAGTGAGCTGTAGCTCACGAAAGCTTATGCTCAAATAAATTGGTTAGTCTCTAAGGTGCCACAAGTACTCCTTTTCTTTTTTGCGAATACAGACTAACACGGCTGCTACTTTGAAACCTGTTTTCCATATACACATGCAGAAATGCATTTCTTGATCTCTTACTGACTTGGAGGCCACACAATGGCTCTATAGTGGTTTTAATTTTTTTTTTTAACATGATGCTGTTTCATGTTGCAAAAGAGCACGTTACAGTTGCTCTATGAGCAAATACAACCTCCTTTCCCCTGAGCAGTTCTTTGCCCTGGGTGCTTTCCTCCTCCTAAATGATCCAAACTTGGCCCACTCACGTTCAAAACTGCAATATAGTTTTTCTCCTATAAATGTATTAATGGTTGAACTGGCAATTAGGCAATAAAAACCTGAATGTTCAGGTTAATTTTGGACAGATGAGGCAGATGAATTGCGATACTGCTTTGGAGCTATGAATGGACATGCACCACAAGGTTGATTTGAAACAAGACATCGGTTTGGGAGTGTTTATGGACATAGACAACTAACTAACTGAAATCTTTTATTATGGGAGAAAAACAAGATACTCTCTTTGCCAAAGAAGATTTCATAAAAGAGCAGAAAGAAAAACTATTTCCACTTGGGAGGTAGATAGTGATATATCAGATTATTTTCAATAATAATCAATGTTATCTCATACATACACACAAGTGAAACTCAAACACATATACAGTATGTCAGCTATTGAGTAGTCAATAAAGTAATGCAGCTTCTTTACACCATGTCTTATAAATCTTACCATATGTAGTTATCAATATTAGTACAACTGATCTATTGATCGTTTGCACTTTTGTTCCGAGCTGGATATTTACTGCAGCCTGCTGTTAGCCAAAATGTATGTGATAAACTGGAAGATTATAGGGGCACTCTATCTAGCAAGTGATTGTTTCAGTAGAAAATTAGAAATAATGATCATAGCTGTAAACAGTTGATTATGTAAGAGTCAAAATTACAATGAAATCATTTTGGCTATTCTGATAATAAAAACCGATTGAAGAAAAATTATACTCCAGCTGTGTTCTTTTATTCCTGATAAAACAAGCTTCCCCAGGTAATATTTACTAAGACATTTTTTCATTTTTTTTTAAATGCCTGAAATGATTTAGAACAGAGTTAGGATCAAGAGACTTAGGTGCAGAGTATTAAAGGGACTCAACAGTGATTCGTTTCAATATCTTAGGCAATTATACAAATAATGACGAAAGAAAAAAGAATTGTATATACGGGCACATTCTGTGTATTTACACACACATGTCTTGGTGCTAGCCACATGATAAATTGCCTTCATGTGATATATTCCAGCTATCATGAACTTTGACCACTTCGCTTATACTCTGCCCGTTCTTCCGTCTCCGTGGACTACATCCAGCTTTTCAAACAGCTCAAGCTGCTTCAGACAAATGTTTTGTTTGAAGAAAAATCTACCACACACGTTTCCTTCTTTTCCTCTAAATTTTTACATAATTAAATAAAATAATAATAATAAAAAAATTTAAACTGCTCTGAGGAATAGTCAGGCCTATGCCCGCAACACGGTTAGAATGAAATAGATACCAAGTGACCCCGCAGGGCTTTGTGCTGTTGGATGAGGGGCAGGGTCCACGCTTTCCAGTGGGGGACACAGTGCTTGCTTCTAGGCCTGGACAGATTCATATTTGGGGCTTTAAATTCATGACATATTTATTCATGGGAAAGCTAGTTTAGGTAAAGATTACAGGTCTGCACAGTTGGACTCCTAGAGCAAGGGAGCCTGAGTTTACAGGTGGAAGGATACAAAAATCCTGCCAACTGCGGGCAAGATTGTTCCTTGCCCTGCACACCCATAGAAAGGGCTGGGAGGGGGTAAGGTGGACTGTTATACACTGGCAAATCCCAGCACAGGTGTGGGAAAGCAACCCTCCCTAATTTGCAGGTGGGTGGGGACTGGAACAGGAAGGAGAGAGAACGGACCATGCCTTGGATTTGCATCCTCCCCAATGCATCAGACAGTGCAGCTGATCACTGGTCAAAGTAATCTGCTATTAGTATCGACCAGGAACGGTTTCCTTCCTCTTCTCTGGCAAAAGGGAAGATCCAAGGTGAGAACTGTGATTCTGTGTGACTGTTTGGTCCTAGATCTGCTCCTGGCACAGTGCAGCTACATGCTGCCCCTTACTTAGGGGAGGTTGTACATTTACAATTTAGCTCGTCATGTCTGAAAACTCTCGAAAGCATTTCTAAGGCAGTATTTCTGTTAACTGGGTGGAATAAACCAACTATGGCTCATAACACACAGGCATACTCACCAAGAACAGTTCCACCTGGCCCAGGGAAAGAATCTTGTTGACTTCTGTGGGCCTTGGATCAGGCCATAGATAGATAAGCAGAACGACAGAGAATATAAAGAAGGCCTGGATTTTCAAGAGTGGCCTTTGTTTCTGTGGGTTGAAAACTGTGCCAGAAAAAATGGTATCCACATATTTTTGCCTCATTGTTGGTGCAAGTGCTAGTCACTGGAGGCCTGATTCCAGAGCCCACTGAAGTTGATGGAAAGACTTCCACTGGGCCGGGCTCAGCTATCTAAACTGATGGTTTGTACTTCCAAATCAAATATTTATTAGATGGTTATTTCTGTCTGCAATGAAATACGGGCCCAGTTTCTGAGGATGAAAAACTGCATCCCTAAAAAGGGAAGCAGGGCTCTGGCCCAGTTGAAAATCGGGGCCGATATGCCAGTTACATAATCAATCATTTATAACATGGCAATTGCATCATTCTGACTGAGTAAAATATGGGAGAGTCCATGAGTCACAAAATACAGATCTAAATACAGATCTGAACTTCCTCAAAAGCACTGGAGTGTTCTGAGTTGTGATTTTGGTTTAGGTGCATCTCTAGTTAACATGAGATGGGATTCTGCCCCTACAGCTCTTCACAGAGTCTCTAGCCACATGTATCAGTTGTACATATTTGGCTATGCGGCTGCTGACAAGTTGAAAGCTAAGGCTGGTAGGAGTGTTGATTTATATTGTCCTGCTCTCTATGAAAATGGTTTGCCCCTGAAACCCCACTCATATCTGAATGAAACCACCCCACTAGAAACACACAGAACTGTCTAGGCTCCCAGAATTCTTTTCCTGCTGGGCTAAATGTAAGACCTAGGAGCATTTTCTTGGAATAATCTCTTCATTGGTTGTTCCAGAGTCCTAGTCAGGAATAGAAAGGGTAAATCCCTGGGACAATACACATATCATATTGGATCTCATTTGCTGTAAGCAGTGGTCTTAGAGTTGGTTGCTCCAGAGCCATGTTGTGGTGACAGGTATCAACAGGTGGTGCTTTTATACATGGACTTCCAAATGCACTTTCTTGGTGTGCAAGCAAATTTTTAATCTAGGAAGGAATGGTTGTGGTGGTTATATGAGGTTCTGGGTAGAGGGAGCAGTATAAGCAGCAGGAAATTTGGCCTCTGCCTTGGTCTCTGTTAGGGGTCAGTTCTTGAAACTGAGTTGCTCCCTGGGAACCAGGCATTGGTGTTGGGCTGAGATTCCCGAAGGAAGGAATTGCCTGACTCTCTGTTCCAGGACTGTTGTGTGTATAAATAAAGGAAATTACCCTTAGAATAAATCTAGTGGTTAGGACTCCAGCCTAGGACTTGGGAGACCCAACTTCAACTCCCTGATCTACCAGAGACGTTGTGTGTCTTTGGGCATCTTACTTAGCGTCCCTGTGCTTCAGTTCTCCATCTGTAAGTTGGGGTTCATAGCACTGCCTTACCTCACAGGAGTGTTGTGAAAATAAATACATGGAAGATTGTGAGGCTCTCAGATATTACGGTGATGGCGGCCATATAAGTACCATAGATGGATAGAATATACTCATATTCCATGACACTGATTTCTCCTGCTGCGGGAAGATGACCTTCAAGGGCCCTGAACATTGGCTATTACTGGGCAGAAGGGAGACAGCAATACTTAATGAAAAGGCAGCAATACTGAGGCACATTGGCAAGGCATTGTGGGAAGTCTTTCACTACTGATACCTATGCTGTATCTGCTGTCTGGATAAAGAGAAGCTCATCTTCACAAGTATTATAATCATTACAAGCAAACCGAGAAACATTAACACCTGCAGTTATTTTAAATAAAAATGAATGAGCCTGAATCTCAAATTATGCACTAAGGCTCCTTTACGTCTCTCTTCTGGCACAAAGGGGCCTTAAAGGAGGCAGAAACAGTCCCCAGAGAGTATCCCTTCCATGGAGGGTGGGGCTCTCCAGCTAGCCCAGAGTGCTTAAGCCAGCTGTTCACCAGCACTGCTCCCAGACCCCAGCATATGGGTTGTGTTAGTGCAGGCCAGGGCAGGGAGAGGGAGAAGGTAACCTGCACTGTCTATTTTCTGCTTCCTCAGGCCCACTATAGGGCAGGAATCAGAGAATAAGGAAGAGCAGTCTTGAAGCTGGTCAAACTTGCACTGTGAGGACTCCAGGACAGGACTCCAGATGCTTCAGAATGCTGGGATTGCAAAGGTAGCCTTAGCCACCTTCTCTTCCCAGTCTTTGTTTCTGCCCCAAGCATGGGAACAGAGTAACTTAAAATTGGGGCCACTAGCTCTATGAACCATTCTGGATTAAAGAGTTTGCACATGGGGATTTTCCCCTGCTGTTAGCATGCAGGTCAGGAGTTAAACAAAAGGGTTTCTTTCCATCTCTTCTGGGTACGTAAACAATCTGACACTGGGCAGCTACTAGTTCTTTAGATGGAAAGACTATAAAAACTACAAGGAGCTTTACTGGACTTACATTAATGGGTTATCTTGGCTCAGGAAAGAATGCACATGCTGGAATATATTTCTTCGGCCTAGAGTCCAAGAATCAAAACAGAATTGTGCCAGAACTCTCAAGAGTGCCAGGATACTGCTAGAAAGCAACCCAACTGGTACTGACTCTGATACAGACAGGCAAAAGTAACATAAATGCCATATATACACTACAAGTCAGAAATCCCAATGTACATGAGCTAACAATGTGAAAAATATAATCCACGTTATCAGTTATATTTTTAAATTATGCTACTCCTCCTATTCAGTTAATATAGAGATATAATATAAGGGGTGGTATCACTGCCTATTACTATCATTGCCTGATGCTCCCTGTTATGAAGATATTATTTTCAGGTGCTTATAATTTTGCTAAACGTTAACCATTCTGGCTGAAATTTCCCATGCCAGGTATTATACATTGCATAACCACATAGCAAAAGTGGTCATCATAGCTGATAACATGTCATCAATAGATGCAGCTTTCACCTTTATTTATAATTTCTATTCTGCACTTTGACATAGAGTAAATTCAGTTACCATAGTCAAGTGGAAGCTGTGTGTACTGTTTCCACTAGTGAATGACTCAGGGCTTAATTCCCTCCTATGTTGAAGCCCCTGTCAGTAAAGGAGAGAGGGGCGTTGTTGATGGGATATCAGTAAATCCCTTCCAGCTCCTTGGTTCTCAGGACCAGCCTTGGCCCTGATAAGAATTAGGGATGCTCACAGGCAGCTGTAACTTGTGCCACTGATGCAAGATCCTCAATGGACCATACATCAGTGGAAGATAGGCATAGCTTATCTGAGATTTGCCATGCCCTCTTCTTGCCCTCTGCCAGACATGCCCCCTATGCTTAGGGGTGGGGTGGCATTATGGAACCAGTATACTTGCACCAGAAATAAGTTCCTCTCTGACAAGGGAATCCTCTCTGACAAGGGAATTTGATTGGCAGAAAGGGGAAGGATCTGCTTACAGAATCTGGGCCATAGTGTGTAATGCTGGGTACATCATCCACGCTGTCTGCCTCAGTGTCCCATCAGTGTAATGAGAATAATACCATCTACTTCACACAGGTGGTGTTAGGATTCATTGTTTAATGTTTGGTGCTTTGAGATGATCAGCTGCAAGGCGCTATATAAGAGAAATGTACCATTATTTTTATCAATGCTATTGTAAAAGACATTGTTACCTCTGATCCTATAAGCTTCTCTGTAACCTGGTAGTCCGAAGACCAAAGACTGTCATTTTGACCCATAATTAAAACAAACAAGTCGGTGAAAACTCTAAGCCCTTAGCAGGCCGTTTAAAACATATTCTAAATTCAATGTTTTCCATTCCCTTTTCTTTCTTTCTTTCTTTCTTTCTTTCTTTCTTTCTTTCTTTCTTTCTTTCTTTCTTTCTTTCTTTCTTTCGTAGTGGTGGTGGGGGGATCCTGGACATTACCATTCTGAGATAATAAATGTTTGAATAATAGCATAAATATTGATCTGGAAAGAAGCTGATAAAAATGAAGCATTGTTATGAGCATGTCAGACAGGTTTCAGTGTGAATGTATTGACTGATGTGCTTCATAGATTCAAATTACTGATTTTCATTGGTTGGTTTTCAGGGATTTGTAATCGTATGTTTGAAGCATAACAAATCAATTTGATACATAAAGGATTGTTTTCTGGGAAAAACAAGCTGGAAAAAATAAACATTGTGTAGAATTTTTCAGACTTCGACTTACATTTACGATGGACAATAATCTAACAATTCTACTTTCTGGGCAATCATTTCTTCGTGATGAAATATTTTTATAGTTTTAATCTTCTCCTCCCAACCACTCAATAAAATAATACCTAATAACATAGACAGCAACAAAATTCCTGGCAAGACATCAAAGACAAAGACGAAACAAAAAGCAAAGGGAAAGGTGGGAGAAAAGAAGAAAAGGAAAATAAGAAATGCTCAGATACTATGGTGATGGGAACTCTAGATATACCTAAGATAGTGCCTGATCCAAACCCACTAAAGCCACTGGAGAGAATATAATTGACTTCAGTGGGCTTTGGATCAAGCCAATAGATAGAAAAGAAGAGAGAGTGTAAAGATTTAGAAAGTGGATTTTCAGAAATGGCCTTTGTTCTTGTGGGTTGAAAATTGTGCCAGGAAAAATTGTTCCCGCCTTTTTTTGCAATCAGAATGTATTGCAAATGCAAATGCTATTAACAGGAGGCCCGATTCAAAGCCCGTTGAAGTCAATGGAGATATATTCATTCGCTCATTGGGTCAGGCCCCAAACATCTGAAATGATTGTACGTACAAATCAGATAGGTATTTATTAGATGGTTATGTCTAGCTCAGCAGAATTTAATTTTTATCTTTTTATAAATTCAGTGGATAATATTGATGTTTATTTTTAAGCTTTCTTATATTTTTATTTATTCAAATTTTCACAGTTGAGGGAAATTATGGGGGGGCGGACAATAGTTATTTAATGAGAGCAGGTGCTGAAATTGAAAAAGTTAAAGCTTTATAACTTTGAAAACACAAATTGTCACCATCACATGTCAAAATGTTCATAATAAATATCCTTGGGTTAAATTGTAATAAGTTATAAAGCAGCATTTTTCTTACTTTGCCTAGCTGTAAATTTCAATTATTATCAATGAATATATGTTTTGTTGATTTGTGTGTGTACAGTGAAATCTATGTTTACCAACATTTACCAATAAAAATCTAATTCTTCCTAGCATAGTTACTTCTGTCTACAATGAATTTCAGGTGCAGTTTCTGAGGATGAAAAATTGTATCCATTAAAAGGGAGGCAGGACGATAACCCAGCTGAAAAGCTGGGCCAATATACCAATTACATAATTAGTCATTTATAAAATGTTAGTTACGTCATTCAGATGTAGAAAATTATGTACCATGCCCAGTTAGTTTGGCCCCGTGCTGCAGCTTTTATCCAATGGTTTCAAAGAGACTGGTCATGTGATTAAAAGGTATAGGAACAGGCCTTCAGTAGGGAAGATCAATACCCAGAGTTTCTATTGAAACACATATGTGTGCATTGAAAGTGCTGTGGTGTTATTGATAAACGTCCTACAGACATAGAGGGTTTGGGGAGCATGCGCACATCAGAATTACTCACTCCTGCAGGTGAATCTCTTTTTTCTCCCACCTTGGTTACTTAGGGGAGACTTATCCCAGGATGGTAGGGACTCTCTGGAAAAACAGTTCATGCCAGCCGCCCTGTTAACTAAAAAGAGGTTTTGTAACAATGAAAGGCCTTTTATGCCCAGTAGATTCAGTCACAGTCATGACAGAATGTAAACATAGTAAAGAGTATATTTAAAGTAACTGGATTTTTAAGAGAGGCAATTGCAGGTTCTAGCAGCTGGCTATTTGTGTGATTACGCTTTATTTGTAATGCAGTAATGCCTGGAGGCCCCCAGCAGGATCCCCGCCCAAATGTGATAGGCTAAGTCCTTTACAAATATACTAAAAGATGGTTTCTGCATCAGTGCTTGAGTTCTGCTGGAATGCTCTGGGATGCCGTTCCAACACTTTTGTTTGGAAGCCTCAGCAGAATCTTATGGCACTTCCAGCACTTGCGTTCCAGCACTTCTTGAGCATAGCATGCACCAGCTGGTCTGCTTATAGTCTAACCAGACAAGACAGACAACAAGTAGGAGAAAACGATGCAGCATAGAAGCAGCCTGATCAAGATGTTGATAGGCATCTAGGTCTTTATTTTGGGGTGGAGGGATTTATTATTTATTTCTCTGTTTCCCACCCCCATAAGGTCTGAGTTAGTATCTTTCTCATGGATTTTCTGTGGGTTCTGGATCAAAAAGTAGTCAGACCAGTTCATCCATCCATACTGATCTTCCTGCATTATGTCAGATAGCTGCTTGTCTATTTTAAGTACAAAAATTTTGTTGTGTATAGGAATAAGATAATATCCCTTTAAATTGTTTGCGAGCCCTCTAGCGGCTCCCACTGTGTTCCTGCATTTTAGAAAATCGGCCACATCAGTATTGTGTACATGTTAGCTAGGTCTTGCATGTTGTGTGTATTCAAAACACATGGCTATTTGGACCTAGCTCTGCTTGTGTGGCTCCTTTGTATTATGCTTGTTGTGTAAAGAACAAGTGACACAACAGCTTGTTATATTGATTCCAGTGATTCACTCTCTCGTGTTTCAGCTTGTTGTCTGTGTCTGTGGCTGCCACAGAACCACCCATCAGATCCAAACTTCATGGAACTGCTTTCATGCATTGTGAAGCTGCCCTAATGGGCATTGTGCTTTATATCTATTTTTATTGGCGTGTATGTTTTTCTTGGGCTTTTTATGCCTTATGTTTGTTGATCAAATTCAGCAAAGGAAGTTTCCATTTTTCTCTTTCTTCCTGGAATTTAGAAGGGACAATTAGCGAGGAGTCTCACCCATTATTGGAATTTTGTAGTATTGACTACTCCCCTCATAATCCTCCTGTCCACTTTCATAACTGCAATGATGATACTAAGTTGCTAGTACTGAAGTAACTATACAGATGGGACAATGCAATGTTAGTATTGGAATAACTTGTTTTCTGTGTGCCTCTGAACCAACCCATTGCTACCTAGATTTGTTTCAGCTGGGGCAGACTGAGACACTACAATGTTAGGTCAACATAAGCCAAGTTAAGTTGATCTAATAAAGTATGTGTCTCCACTACCGAGTCCCTTCCGCCGACCTAAGTGGCCTGTAAAGTAAACTTCTGTACTCCACCTCTGCAAGAGGCATAGTGCTTGATTCGACAGCCACGGGTTGACACTGGGATAGTGTAGACACTGCGTTGTGTAGTTTGAATGAATTGGCCTCCAGGAGGTCTGCTGTGACCACTCTAGAGAGCACATTCAGCTTCACTGCATGTCAGCCAGACACATGGGAAACAACTGCTCCCCTGTTAAAGACCCGGGAACTTTTGAATTTTCATTTCCTGTTTGATCAGCGGGCAGAGCTCGCCAGCACAGCTGATCATGGAGACTCAAGGCCACAAACGCGTTCCAACATGGAGTACACAGGAGATGGAGGATCTTGTTGCTGTGTGGGGAGAAGAGTCTGTGCAGGCAGAGCTCCGATCCAGCAGAAGAAACTCTGACACCTATGCCAAGATTGCACAGGACATGGGGGAGAAGGGCTATACCAGGGACGTGCAGCAGTGCCGCGTGAAATAAAGGAGCTTCGGCAAGCATAGTAGAAGACAAGGGAGGCGAACAGCCATTCTGGATCTGCCCCACAGACGTGCCACTTTTATGAGGAGCTGCATGCGATTCTCGGTGGCGACCCCGCCACCACCCCAAAATGCTCCGTGGAGACCTCCCTGGAGCCCGAGGTGACCTCGATCAGGAATGAGGAGGACACTGTTGATGAGGAAGAGGAGCAGAATGTGAGGCAGGCAAGCAGAGGATCCATTCTCCCCAACAGCCAAGAACTGTTTTTAACCTTGGAGCCCATCCCTTCACAGGACCAGTTGGCGGTGGAGTGTGATGCTGGGGAAGGCACCTCTGGTGAGCGCACATTGCCAATCAAATTGTAGAGGTTACATGCTATTTTTTTAATGTTGAATTTGAACAAAAAAGTAGGTGTAGTGGGTATCGGTGGCCACTCCAGCTACGCAGAGGGTGCTCGGAGATGGCCCGGGAATCCCCCATGGAGATCTTTAGGAAGATTTCATGGGAGTACTCTGCAATCCTTTTCAGGTTTCTGGGAAGGGCTGACTTATTTCGTACACCGCGGTAGGACACTTTCCCGCGCCACTCCAGTATTAACTCTGCTGGCATCATTGCAGCACACAGCATTGCAGCATAAGGACCAGGTCTGTACCCAGACACTTACAGCATCTGCTCCCTTGCTGCCTCTGTTACCCTCAGAAGAGTGGTTTCAGAGTAACAGCCGTGTTAGTCTGTATTCGCAAAAAGAAAAGGAGTACTTGTGGCACCTTAGAGACTAACCAATTTATTTGAGCATGAGCTTTCGTGAGCTACAGCTCACTTCATCAGATGCATACCGTGGAAGCTGCAGCAGACTTTATATACACACAGAGAATATGAAACAATACCTCCTCCCACCCCACTGTCCTGCTGGTATCTCATATGGTCACCTAGGGAAAATGGGAGAAGTTTTCCATGCTAGCCCTTAAACTGCAAACAATTCAACACGTAATCCACCCCGTTTGGTGAAATATGGGTCACACAATGACGCTTTCCCAAATGTGCCGTGGTTGTGGTTGGAAGGGATCACTGTGTATTGCAAGCAGCATTGTGCTTACGTTGTGGCCTGCAGTGAAGTGTATTGAGGGGTGTTTTTTTTAATAAAAAAAATTAACCTTGCACCAGAAACAATGTGTGAACTGTCAAGGCTAGCCTTGTGCTTTGCATTTCTTGCAGCTGAAACCTTGTCTGTCGTCAAATCCTCCACACCAGGACAGAGACTTTCCTAGATTAGAAGGCAGATAAAGAAGACTCAGGAGAACATGTTCAATGAGTTAATGTGCGCCTCCAAGAGTGACAAGATTTATTGATTATTTATTTCTCTGAGTGACAAGACGGAGCTCAGAGCATGGATGATTACACTGTCCGAGGACCTGGACGTGGACGACAGGAGAGCATGCAGGGAAGAAGAGCATGCCATGATGCTGTGGATTATGAAGGAGCAATCAGACATGTTGAGGCATCTGGTTGAGGCTCAAGAAAGACAGCTGGATGCTAGAGTCCCTCTGCAGCCTATTCTGAACCTGCTGCTATCATCACCTAGTTACACATCCTCCTCCCCCAAACATCCTGTGTGGTGTGTGTGTGTGGGAAGTTCGGTATTCCTTGCACTCAACACCAGGGAAGGGTACAAGGACCAAAAGGCACCCATTCCAACACCTTTGATTGTTACTGCAGTGCATCTGTAAGCCAGCTTCCTTGTTTCTCCCCCCACAATGTTATCAGCCCTTTTGCCCCAGGCTCTCTTACTTTTCTTTGCTGTGTCTGTGTGGTTGTGTGCACTATAAAACAATGGATTGAGGAGAAAGGGCTCTTTATTCATTGAACACAGGGTGGTTGGTGTGGGTGGAGTTTACAGGTGGAGAAAATGCACTGGAGGTAAGGAACAACACAGATAAGTGTCACATTACTCTGGTTTATTGCTGAAACTAGTTTTCAAAACCTCATGGAGATGTAGAGCCCCTCGATGTGCTCTTATTGCCCTAGTGTCTGGCTGCCTCAACCCTCACACCTCGGCAGAAACTTCTCTCCCTTAATTTCACAGATATTATGGCCCACACAGCAGGCAGCAATAACAATGGGTATATTGCTTTTACTGAGATCTAACCTAGAAAGCAAACAGCACCAGTGACCTTTTAAATGTCCAAAGGCACATTCCACCACCATTCTGCACTTGTTCAGCCTATGGTTGAACCTGTTACTGCTGTTCCCGCTGCCAGTGTAGGTCTTCATGAGCCGTGGGAGAAAGGGATAGGCTGGGCCTCCCAGGATCACAACTGGCATTTCAACATCACCAGTGGTTATTTTGCCATCTGGAAAGAAAGTCCCTGCTTGCAGCTTTCTGAACAGACCTGTGTTCCTAAAGACGTGCACGTCATGCACCTTTTCCAACCATCCCACACTGATGTTGATGAAACGACCCCTGTGATCAACCAGCACTTGCAACACCATTGAGAAGCACCCCTTTTTGTTTATGTACTCTTTGGCAAGGTGGTTTGGTGCCAAGATAGGGATATGCGTTCCGTCTGTCGTCACACCGCAGTTAGGGAACCCCAATGTGACAAAACCATCCACTATGTCCTGCATGCTGCCCAGAGTCACTACCCTTCTTAGCACAAGTCTGTTAATGGCCCTACAAACTTGGATCACAACAGATCCCGTGGAATATTTACCCATTCCAAATTGATGCCCCACTGACCACTAGCAGTCTGGTTTTGCAAGCTTCCACAGACCTATCGTCACTCAATCTCCACTGTCAGAGCAGCTCTCATTTTAGTATTGCTGTGCTTCAGGGCTGGGAAAAGCTCTTCACACGGTTCCTGGAAAGTGGCCTTACGCATTCAGAAATTTTGCAGTCACTGCTCGTCATCCCATAGCTGCATAACGATGCAGTCTCACCAGTCAGTGCTTGTTTCCCAGGCCCAGAAACAGCGCTTAACTGTGCAAAGGGGACTGTCAAGGTTCCTTCCCCACTCTGAACTCTAGGGTACAGATGTGGGACCTGCATGAAAAACCCCCTAAGCTTATTTTTTTTACCAGCTTAGGTTAAAACTTCCCCAAGGTACAAACTATTATACCTTTTGCCCTTGGACTTTATTGCTGCCACCACCAAGCATCTAACCAATATATAACAGGGAAAGAGCCCACTTGGAAACGTCTTTCCCACCAAAATCCTCCCAAACCCTACACCCCCTTTCCTGGGGAAGGCTTGATAAAAATCCTCACCAATTTGCATAGATGAACACAGACCCAAACCCTTGGCTCTTAAGAACAATGAAAAAGCAATCAGGTTCTTAAAAGAAGAATTTTAATTGAAGAAAAAATAAAAGAATTACCTCTGTAAAGTCAGGATGGTAAATATCTTACAGGGTAATCAGATTCAAAACATAGAGAATCCTTCTAGGCAAAACCTTAAATTACAAAAAGACACAAAAACAGGAATATCCATTCCATGCAGCACAGTTTATTTTATCAGCCATTTAAACAAAACAGAATCTAACGCATATCTAACTAGATTGTTTATTAGCCCTTTACAGGAGTTCTGACTTGCATTCCTGCTCTGGACCTGGCAAAAGCCACACACAGACAGAGTGACCCTTTGTTCCTGCCCTCCCTCCAGCTTTGAAAGTATCTTGTCTCCTCATTGGTCATTTTGGTCAGGTGCCAGCGAGGTTGTCTTAGCTTCTTAACCCTTTACAGGTGAAAGGGTTTTTCCTCTGGCCAGGAGGGATTTAAAGGTGTTTACCTTTCCCTTTATATTTATGACAGTGACATTTGACTGTCACCTGCAACTGTGAATTGCTCCGCTCTGTCTTCCAGCAGGGCTGGTTGCATGGCATCACATTATTCCGCACGGTGGTTCCTGTATCAGCTGTGTAAATACTGCAGGATAAGGTGTGAGGTGCTTGTAATGCTCACAACATTGTACAGCTGTGCAGGGTTCATGTTCACAGTGCTATGGTGTGAAAAAAAGGCTTACAAAAAAAGGGGCGAAAATGGCTTGGTTTGTTTGCCGTTGATTTAAGGGAGGGAGAGAGGTAAGTACATCATGGGAGGCTAGCACCATGTTCCCATCACCACCTGTGCCAATGTTTTGGTCCCATAAGGCATTGCAAGCCCGACCCAAAATTCCACTCAGCTATGTGCACTGTGGGATAGCTACCCATAGTGCAGTGCTCCGTGCGTCAATGCAAGCCCTGCTCGTGAAGATGCATTCTTCTGACACCATGAGCATAGTGGGGAGATGCAAGTTCGACTTTCTTAAATTGGAGGCTTGATGTCAATTTACATAAAGACGACTTAACTCTGTAGTACAGACATGGCCTCAGACTGCTCATATGTAGTTGTGCCTCTCTCTCTTGACACACCTGACTCCTGAGTGCTTAGTAAAAATCACACTAATTAAGGGCAAAATTAAAAATCTCTGATGTGTGGCACTCATTGACAGCTCTCTCTCACTCACACACACATGTACACACATTTTTCAAGATATACAGGAATCCATATCATACCTCTAGCTTCATGATATGTAAAAAAGGGAATGGGGGGACGGAGAGGAATTACTGAATACAGCATATGATACATAGATAGGAGTAATCAGATGAAATTAATAATACTGTAGAAACCTCATTCCTTGGAATTTTAAAACTAGATTAATTAAAAACCCATATAAAATATTCTGTAGTGAGTAGTTCTGCACTGGCAGAGGTATGGACAAGATGACCTAATAGGTCTAATCCATCTCTACCATTTATGATTGTAGAAAAATAGCCTTGGAACTCATTTATCAAGTTTTCTGGTTTTAATGAGCATATCTGTTTTTTCTTCATGCACAGGAAACCTAAATTTGGTGGGTTTCCTAACTATTTATTTAATTATCCTAGGACTTGGAGGCAAACCAGAGCTAGTTGTTGTGAAAGGAGAAACTGTGCTATGCAAAGAAGAGAAAAAGATTTGCTATTTAAATGACAATGGGAAATGACAAAGAGGGACACTGACAGGAGTACAAGGTGATTAAGATGGAGCTTTCCATTAATGTTCCTGTAGCAACTCTAATTGTTACAAAAAACTATATTCAGCAGTTTTCCATCATTTTAATTCCATTTCAAGTGAGTTTAATCTAATTTACCCAATGACTAATTTTTGGCCTTGAACAAGTTAATACATAGGCCAGCTTTTCCAAAGGGAAATGCAGCTCTTGCCACGGACACAAGGAATGATATTCAGTTGTATAATCAAAAGCCTCTTTATATATATTCCATGTTTAGGATTGCCCTTTTGTAGAAGTTGATGTAACTCTTGAAAACACTACTTGCCCTTTTTATTAGCTCAGGAATATCAAAAAATTCTGTAAGATCAATTTTATGTTACAGTTTGTCTTTACTGTTAACCAGTTTCCAAGTCAATCCTTGCAGAAATGTCAGGCCGTTCCAAATTCTTCTCCTATGTTTCAGTAAATCAGTCAGAAAACATAGTGTTTTTAAATTCTTACATGAAATGCAAATCTGAAACTCTGGCAAATAAATCTCAACTCTTTTTATGCAGTCAGGAGCAACTATTTTCAGTTTAGAGACTAACAAATTTATTTGAGCATAAGCTTTCATGAGCTACAGCTCACTTTATCCGATGAAGTGAGCTGTAGCTCACGAAAGCTTATGCACAAATAAATTTGTTAGTCTCTAAGGTGCCACAAGTACTCCTTTTCTTTTTGCGGATACAGACTAACATGGCTGCTACTCTGAAACCTATTTTCAGTTTGTACACTTTCAAAACTTTATTTCTAATTATTCAGTGTGAGTCTCAGAAAAAAACGCAGGTTAAAGTCTATGAGACATTCTGGCTTTTTAGGTTTTGTGTTCATGCTTTTTGGTGCCTGATCCAAAGCCCATTCTAGTTAATGGAAAAAACCCAGTGACTTTCAAGGGCTGTGGATCAAGCTTTTCAATTGCTGTGTAAAAAAAGGGGTGTTTTGTTATGTGTTTAAAATATCCTTTTCAATTTCCAGATAAAGAGGATGATTTACATTTTGCAGAGAGAAAACTGGATATGTGCTAATCATTTGATGAAAGACACACATTTCTTTTCTGACTTCCTTTGCTAATCTGCCTGATTTATTTATCAGTATTATGAATACAAATGTTTCCAGAGGTAGGCTCATAGCTGAAAATTCTGCAGTCCAACCAGTAATTTTACACCAAGTCATGTCCTCAATAAACTTCAGATTTTTCCTTCAGGTTATCTAAGAAAAATCTTAATTAGGTTGCTGTATTTACTGAGCTACTCCTATGGGGCTGTGTGGAACTCAATTTACAGTGAATTTTTGACATTGTAATTTTAGGGACTATGAATCAATTCAGTTTTACCTTCTCTGCAACAAAGAAAGTTCTGTAATGGAATGTTTGAAGTGGATATGAGAGAATATTTCATAGAAAATAGTCTACCTGACAAATATAGTCTCATTTACCTTTGATGAAGACTTCCATGAGCAGATTGAAATGTCTGTGAATTTATTATTTGAAATAACTCAACACATTTTTGCAAGCTTTCTTTCTCTATGGATTAATTGCAATCAGTTTGCAACGAATATCAATAATCAAAATTAAAGCTGTGTTGGTTTCTTCTGACTGGTCACATAAGCCACATGGCATTGATTCTTTTTTCTTGATTGGAAGAGCACAGCTCTTATACTCAGGGGAATGGCTTGAAGGAATTTGGCCCTTGGAATCTCTCAGGAAGAGGTAGGGAATAAAGCAGGATTAGGGGATTTTAGATAGCTTTATACCTTTTCCTTTCTGGGTAACACAGGCCTTACTCCAGGAATAAATATTAGGTGACTAAGATTTATTGGTTGAGAACAGAGTTTAAAAGTAATTTGAGCTCATTCTATTCATACAAAGTAATGGCATATGGGTTTGCAGCTCTAACTGTGAAGTGTCTAGCACTTCCTAGCTGAAGAACTTTGGGAATGGGAACTATGTCACCCAGGTATGTAAGTCAGCACCATCCCATCCACATGAAATATACCAACAAGGTTCAATGGTCTGATTTTCTGTCATCACCAGCCATTGAGACAAATTGCTTATGTGTATGTCATCCTCGCTGCTAAGAGGGCAGTTGGATTCTTCTCTGACTTATTTCATTGCTTCCACTCTGGGGCATGGGGATTGTTTTTTTTTAGGGAATATTCGCCTGCCTTTTCAGGGAGGTTAGGTCCACAGCTGCCAACTTTCACATGGTCAATAAACACCCTGACTTTCATAATAAGCCAAAAATCAAGCTAATCCCATTTCAACAGAAGGCCAAAACAAGCCAATCCCTAAGAACCCCAACACTCTATGTGACTAGATCCCCCCAGCGTGCAGTCTGGGACTGTGGTGGGCCCACTGTGCACCCCGATTCTCTCCCCACCTTGCCCCTGCTTTCTGGGAGCCGATCTAAAAAGAAAGAAGCAACAAGCTACAACAAACAACAAGCCAAAAACTAGGCAAGAAGCACTCACAAGCCAATTAAGCCAAAAATAAGCCCAATTTCTGCGTTTTTTTCTGCCGGTTTGCATGTCTGATGAGGCCACAAGCAGTGTCTGTCCCATGTAATATACACCATTTACAGTGTGAATATTCAAGTGGGTGAGCTTGTAGTTCTCTGTCTGTGAGCATTTGGGTGAGAAGAGCTTGATCTGTGGCAAGCAAACCCATAAAATGTGCTGAGACAGAACAAATTAATGTTGACATTCAAGCAAACCCCCAAGCAAAAAAATGTGGGCATGGTTTGTCTAGTTCTAATTTTGGAGAATTTTCAAGTGTTTTTTCCCCTCATAAATTTATAAGGGGCAATTTTTATCAAACAAAATAAATAAGTGACAAGGGCCTGGGGGGAGGGGGGGGGGGAGAAAAGAAAGAAACAAAAAGTGTAGGAAAACAAAGGAAAGATCCTGCACTTCCAGTTTTGCTGGGAGGCCACTGAGGCTTAGGCGACATCCAGCTGGAAATTCTAGCACAGCAAGAGCAGAAGCTACCAATTTTTGGTTGTTCTTTTCCCCACTTTCTCAAAGCTACAAATTTCGCCTCATTTTGGAATCTGTGCTGCGATGTGCAAGGGACATTAGACGCTGTTAGTCCAAAAAGACCTGGGTTAAAGTGGCCTCTGCCTGAGCCTGCCTGACTATAACATTTTAAGAAGCTGCAGGAAGAATACCTGGGGTATTATCTAGTCCCATTTTTAAGGCCCCTTAAACACAGGTTTGAGAAAAATGAAATCCTACTTTAAGATTTCCATTAGAGACCTGGAATCCCAGGAGCGAGAGATGTCTGGATTCTGTGACACTGTAGGCTCTGCATCTCTCAGAGGAGCTGGGCATAGCTTTGAACGCACCTCCACATAATCAGCTGAGCTTTAGGGATCACAATGCATTTCATCACCTCCAGCCCCAGCAGCACTGATGTGGTCCAAAACTCCCATGCTTGTATTATGCTTCTTTTAGGAATGGTTACAAAATGAGACACTCAGGGATCAGCAGTTTATTAGGCACTTGTAGGCTGGGGAAGCTGGCTAGGTATGCGTGGCACTTACAGATACGACAAGGTGTTTGTAATATTTACTGCAAGTATGTGCCATATTGGTGTCACTTTCCTCTGGAAATCTGCTCAAAATGAATTGTTTTACTTATTTGGAACAGAACATAATTATGCACAGTGCATAATGTGCATTCAGTTAGATAAAGCAAGCAATATAATCCGGTGGGTGCTTTAATGTAATGTCCAAGTCATGCATTTGGACACTCAAATTGGCACTTAGGTGCATAAACCATGCATTTACATGTCTAAGTAGCAATTTGAGCATCCAGATGTGGGATTAAGTTCCCCATGTTTGAAAATGGAGCCCTGTCTGTTAACTGTGTATATTGTTATCCACTGACTACATAGCTCAAATACGCAGAAATAACATATCAGAGGATTAAATGAGCAAGCACGAACCAAGTTGTTTGTTATGTAGCTCAGCAGTACAATGTGTGTTTGCAGTCTTGAGTGGCTAGATAAAGAGAATACATGCATAAACTTATTTTCACACAAATATTTTAGACACCTAAAATCTATGCTAAATATATCTGCTGGAGAATATCTGTACTAAAGTAGAACTGAAAAATTTCCTTTGTGTGGGTGTGTCTTCTCACACTGCCTACATTTAGCCATCTTGAGAGGGCTCTTCTCTCTCCAAGGAACAGCAGTATACACATGATTCTATTCACCGCACCTAAGACTGTCACTCTCTGAGAAAAGACCTATAGGAAACGACTGAACATAAATGCTGGTTTCCAGGAGACCTTCTTTTCATTATGAGACTGATAGATAAGATCAGCATTGTCAAGGCCCCGTAATACCCAACCAGTAATTTCTCAGTTTTACTGCTGCCATATGAAGAGCAGCCTCTCCATCCCAATACTACTCCCCACTCATCATGTCATCAGTGTCATGCTAGGGTCTTATTTACAATATTTCCATGTGATCAGAAGAATCATGATTAAGATGAGGAATATGTTTGTATTTGAGAGAAAGCAAGGGAGAGAGTGACAGACAGAGGCTCACCCGTGGATTAACACTCTCAAATTAAATGATAAAATGTGCTTGGAATAAAAAGAATTCTCACTGGGAATTTACCCAAGCTCAAGCCCATATGTTACTGGCTAATGATTTCACACCTTTGCCTGCTAGGGTAATTAGACACTACTACACCTATTTTTCTTGCTACTGTGTCGTAATAGTCGTTAAGCAATTATGGGTTATTCTGAGATCACCCCAAATATAGGAGGCTCTTGGGAATAGCTCTTTGGCACTCTGAAAACTGATTTTACCGGCAAGTCCAAGCCACACAACCATTTTGCACCAGAGAGATGTTGTTGGTTGTTTAAGGACACAGGATACATTTTTTATGTTGTGGCTGGATTTAGTATTAATGAAAACAAAGGGTCTGATTTTTACTGTGGCACACTGTTTTTTGTTTTATTTTTGTTTTGTTTTTTGCCAGTGCAGCTTCATTGAAGCCAACTCCAGTTGTGCAAGTCACACTGGCACAAAACTAGTGTAATGAAGTAGAGAATAAAGCCTAAGTTGTTTAGTGGCACTTGCAAAGAACCTGCCAGCCACATATCTGGCTCTAACCAGTTCTATTAACCACTTAATTTTCACAAGCACTAAATTCACCACACAACACAGCATATTAAGTATATTTTTCAGGCCTGACCAGCAGCAACCCTGCTATCCCAATCATGGGTATCTCAGGAGAAGAGACCATGAGACTGATATATACCAAACTGTCTGGTGAACCAATGTCTGCTAAGGATTGGATAAGAAGGCCACCAGATTTGCACTCACATGACCAAATAAGTCTTTTCACTCAGTTTATCATGAAAGATTTCCCCCTCAATATTAAGTATTAAAACAAAACCCTCAAGAATTTTGGAAGGGATGTTAACTGTTATGCTTCAAGATATATGTCAGCCCATAACTTAGAGAGTCAGGAAGAAAACAAACTTCTGTTGTTGGCAGGTTTTCCCATAACTGCCTATTGCAGGGTTCTTCACCTTCCTTTGATGTGTTTGATTGTGGCCACCATTAGAGATAGACGACTCACCAGTCTGCTCCAGCTCCTGTATGCCTAATGTACTCCCTCCTTCCTGAATGTGCAGGTTTAAATTGAATTAAATTGAGCAACCTAAGGAAAACCGCAAAGTGTGATCCTGTTTTCCAAATGGTCAGTCATATCATTACTCTGTATGGAAAAGAAAATGGGCTGACATTTCACAGACACTGGAACCTACTGAAAACCCCCTTATTATTCAAATAGGTGATTACAGAGCTCCATAGGTGAAAACTGCATGACTGAACGCACTATGGTCAAAGTTAACACTTCACGAGCAATACGTAAATGCAAAAAGCAATTAACAGCTACACCCTCCAGGGAGTTAAATGTTAGAAAATAAGTGGAAAGATGATCTGTGAATGAGGCATGAAGGCAGGAAGAGCAGGAGAGTGGCAGCCATTGGCTGACATGGTTCTGTTGTGAGGTCATACATGGAGGAATTATGGCAGTCCGCATATATGAATCTATATTTTAATCACAGATATGACTAAAAGAAGGTTGAAAAATTAGCAATTCATTGTGTGCTTCATTTACATTGCCCAGTTATCTTCTTTAAAGCAAAAGGCAAAACACCTGACCAGTTTACGGAGTATTGAGTCTTAGAGGCCCCGATTCACAAAATAAAACATTTAGTATGTGCTTAGCTTTTAAGCCCCTACTTAAATGAAGTGAGCTGTAGCTCACGAAAGCTTATGCTCAAATAAATTGGTTAGTCTCTAAAGGTGCCACAAGTACTCCTTTTCTTTTAGTGAAGACAAAGTTGAGCATGTGCTTAAGGGCTTTCTGGAGGCATATACTCCCATTAATAGCCCAGGATCCAAGAAAAAAATATGTCTCCTAATGGAAAAAAATAAAAGAGGACCAATTGCTAATAGAACTGTTATTTGATTATCGCGTTTGCAAACAATAAATGTCAACAACATTCTAGACCCTTGTCAGAAGCTCCTGAGAGAATGCAAATGTACCCTTTATCTTTCTCTGCCCTTTATTAAAACAACTATGTAGACATGGCTGATAAACAAGACAATTAAATGTAAATGATGTCATCTCCTGGCATTCATTCACATTAATGAGCCTAGCCAATCTCCCACTGTAAATAGTAATAGGTGGAAAGCAGTAATATTCAAAATCATATTAGCAGACAACAAAGAGGTAATGGTGACCTTTGTTTTTAACTAATAGCTCAGCATCCGAATATTGTACATGACAATCTGGACAAGTGCCCCTATAATTTTTATTCTGATTAAATTTAAACAGTGAATGTTTATTATCTAAGCCATAATGAGTTGACCTTTAAGAGATCCCCCACTTTGTGGTTGAGGGCGATTGTTTTAAAGGCAAATGAGTAACTTTAGTTCATGGAGCAGCTTCCGGGCTTACAAGGCAACACTGGTTTCACCTTTTGATCACTCCCCTCATCACATCATCTCTATGCTGTTTTGCAGAGACAGATTCACTCTCTTACAGCTGCCATAAAAGGAGATGTTCAATTTTGGGCCAATTCTCTGCTATGGAGTAGTAGCATTGGAACTCAAACATGCCCCCTGGGGCACTGTTATCTCTTTAACACATTCCCAGGTGTGCTTCCAGGCTATTTTTATATGGAAATAAGGTACCCACTTCTCACCTTTCTCTTTCAGTAAATGATTTTACTCCATAAAGCATCCTGTTCTGAGCAGTTTAAACAGCATATTCCAAAATCCGGCTGGGAGGGAACCCTTTTGGTACATAAAGAGATCTTTCTTTTGGGTGTCTAGCAGAAGTCAAACACATATTTTAAAGCTCAGAACTTCTGTCTTTACCCAAAAAATACAAAATAAGAGTCAAGTATATTTACCAGGCAAATAACTGAGAAATTGAATGCTGCTTTCGTAATGGTTTCTGCTCAGCCTGTCTGTGAATAGATTATTTTCCAAAATATTGGAATATTCTTTGCTATCCAGTTAATTTTTGGAGGTGTTGGACACATTGTGAGAAAGGCTGAGCATTACAGCCAATGGAAAAAATTTCCATAAAAATGTTTTTTTTTCCTCCACTGGAAAATGGTTTTACAATACAACAGAAAATTTTGCAAAGAAGTTTTTGTTTTCACAGCAAATTTTCAGGTTTTTTAACAACCCCACCCCCAGACATCGAAAACCTGAATGATTTAGAAGAAAATTGAAACAAAAACAGAACATAAAAGTGTTTGCATCAGCATTTTTCATCAGAAGTTTTCCCTCTGAGCGCCACCCCCACTGTGCGGGAAGTAGCTCTGGCCAAGTCTATATCCAACATGAACCAATATCTATCAGGCACAACCTGGTTCTAAGTGACTTTTATAAGTCACTTAGGTCATGCAGGTCAGAGATTCAGCGTAAAAGCTAGGAATAAAACCCAGAAATCCTGGCTGTCAGTTGTGCTCTAACTACTGAAGGAAACATTTAATCTAAGTCTCTCTCTAGGCTGGCATAAATACTGTATATGTACATAAAGTCCTAAACAGTGTTACTGAGCACCTGATTGAGAAGAGGCCAGATGTTCAGCTGTTGTAAATTAACATACATCCAATGAAGCCAGTAAAACTACACTGATTTGCATCAGCTGAGGATTTGGCCCAATGGGAGTTGAGGGCTCTCAGCATTCAGCAGGACTGAGCCCTATGGAAGCAATTAGAATGAGTGTTGGGCTTTAAGTGAAAAGCTCCCCTCTTGTTTCTTTGGTCACTGAGTGATTCTGACATGCATCCACAGATTTCCCATGACCTTCACTCACAGAAATGCGGCAGCCACTGAAAATTATTTTGGAATGTAACTGTTTCCCTGAACATAAGTATTTCCCCACACCATATGGTTTGGGCATGGAAAACCCAAGAAAAGGCTGAACTTAGCCATTCAACAGGGTAGTTTGCTTTAGTGCACATACACTGTTACAGAAAAGGGAAAAGGTAACGACATTGCGCACATGTGGTAACATAAGTGGTTCATGCAGCATGCTGTCTGGCAAATACAGGGGATGAGGTTTATTGCAGCTTTGGACAGTGCAACTACTGAGAGGAAGATGAGTTCGGTCATTAGAGCACTAGCCTGGGATCCAGAAGACCCATGTTTAAGTCTGTGCTCTGCCAGAGACTTTCTGGATGGCCTTGGTCAACTCCCTTAGTCTCTCTGTGCCTCAGTTCCTCATCTGTATTTCATCTCAGTCACATGTGTATTTTTTTGGTTGGCATGCATATGGTATACATACAGAAAAAGCATGTAATTCCTGCAAAATACGAGAGTTAGTTATCCTATTAAAAATCCTTTCCAATTGCTATAGTAACTAGATCAGCACATCACATTCCACACTCCTCATTAACAAAGACAACATCCCCAACCCAAATCAATTGGCCTGATCAGATGCCCTGATTTTTCTTCTCACAAACACGAGTTTTACACCCATATAATTACTGACTTTAGTTGTGTTGCTCCTGGTTTACACTGGCTCAAAGTATAAGGAGGGTCACGCCCCAAATCTTTACTAATCTCACGCTTCAGGCCTTCAGCCAGTCACCTGCAGGGGTCAGGAAGAGACATTTTCCCTGAAATATTTTCTTGAGGGGTGGGGGATGTTTTATTTTTGTCTCCTTCCTTTGCAGCATCTGAAAATGCCACAGCTGCAGATGGGTCACTGAATGGAGCAGCGGGGGTCATTGCTCTGAGGTGGAACTGAAAATTCACGCTCTGAAGCGCTTGGCTGGCTAGTTCATGCTCACATGTTCAGGGTCTTGAGGAGTGTGGAAGGAATTTCCCCCCAGGTCAGATTAGCAGTGACGTTGCGGGGTTTTCTCCTTCCTCTACAGCATGAGGTGTGTGTCACTTGCCAGGATCATCTAAGTATATCTCATTTAATCAGCTCCCTGCCATTGCAAGTGCTTTTGGCACTGATGCACCTCAGACTCTCCTATTTTCTGCCTGTGGCTAGTAATGGTTTAGTCTCCTGTGGGCTGTAATACTTTGGGCTAATTTCAGTTGTTGGGTTTAATGTATGGATGTGGGTGGTGTTGGTGGCCTGTGATATACAGGAAGTCAAACCAAATGATCTGGTGGTCTCTTCTGGGCTTAAGCTAAATTGACAGTCAATAAACTTGGAGCCAAGAGCTGGCAGTAAAGCCTGTTCATCTCCAGGTTAATCCCCTCAAACAAAACCAGTTCGTTAGTTAGAGCTTGCAGTAGTTTTCCTTATAACTGTTGATCTGCTTCATCACTTTACAGTGAGTAAATTTTCTTCTTAGTGGGTGAACTGCATGACCTACCATAGGCAAACTTCTGAAAAACTGCAAATAGTTACATTTTACTGAAAATGTAACCATAGCAATTCAAAGTACTAATTTTCTACCTCATATAATATGTGCAAGTATGCCTTAGCAACACTCACAGGAAATATAATTTAACAGAGCTTCTATCTTCCTTACCTGAAGCAGGGAAATTTCTGTCACATACTTAACAGAAGGCCTGCTGTCTGAGTTTTCCATGTGCTTATCTTCAGTGTTTTTCATGGAATTTCTTCAGGGGATATTTGATATTTCTTTAACCCTTCATTAGTCAGGTGGCAGCTTTGCTCAGTTAATGGAAACATAGTATCTTGCTTCCAAATCTTTCTGTGGATAAAAAAGAAATGAGAAAATGAGAGCTGGAAGCGTCCAACATGAGGAACCTTTATAGATGGGGACAATTTTGTTACCTGCTTCATTGCTTACTTTTGGTGGGGAAAACTTGTAGGTGATGCAAAACGGATTGATGGTTTATGAAATAACACTTTATAGTTGTTATTTGTATTACAGTAACATATAATGCCAGGTCCAAACATGTAGTAAAAGACAATCTCTGCTCGGAAACTCTTATAATTTAAATATCTGAGACAGACAGAAGTATTTTTATCCTCCTCTGCAAATGAGGAAATTAGACCCGGAGATTAAAGGCCCAAATCCTCAATGGTATTTAGGTACCTAACTTCCACTGAAATCAAAGGGACTGGAGGTCAAAGTTCAAACACAAAGTGTGTGGCACAATGCAGAACTCCTGGGTTCTCCAGAACTGAATGAACCACAAAATCACCTTCCTCCTTCCATCCCTTCTCATGTGTTATTTCTGCAATGACAGTGTATGATGGAGAATACTGATCTTTACTTGGCTGTTCAGAAGCTTGGTGGGAGAAGAGTTAATAATGTACCTTTCCATTGGTGCTGGTGAAGTATCACGTGTTTAGGTTGAACTCTTCATAATGTATTTTTCCCCTGAACTGGCATGATGATAACTATGGTATAATTACATTTTGATATACATATATGATGACATTGTCTTGCTGGCTCAGTTTGGTGAATCGCTGCAAATGATGGACCATCTAGTCAGGCAAGAAGCAGCGCACATCGGTATGGTTATTTATCTGGATAAAATAAGTCCCTGGACATTACTATCAAGCCTCACAGCTCCAGATTACAACCAGCTCAATATTAACCTGCCTGGATGGGATATCGAGCAGGCGGCAGCTGTCAAATATCTATGCAGCATCATAGACAATGCTGGAGGATGCTTGAGAGATGTGGACCCTCTTAGAGCAGCAGCTTCTACCATGTTCTGGGCCCTTCCGCGGCTTCTGTACGGACGTTGTGACATCAAGCTTGCCATGAAGTTGTGGGTCTATAGAACCACAGTTATATCAGTTCTGTTGTATGGAAATGAAATGCGGGTGCTGAGGAAGGCTGAAGAACACTGGATGGAAGTTTTCAGTTTTTAGACAGGCAGGACAAGATCAGAAATGAGAATATTTGAAGCCAAAACCCAGCAACCACCTCCAACAGCATTGGCTCCGTTTAGGTAGTTTTCTTGGTATGGACATATGATAAGTATGAAAGACCAATTAATTCTGAAACCTATGTACCAAGGCATGCTGCTGCGTGGCTGATGATCACATGGGTGCTAAAAGGTTCAGTGGAGCAACAGTATTGCCAGTAATGGACATAACCTGAATACACAATCAGACCACCATAACGACCTAGCTAGAGATCGATCTGGGTGGCGCTTAATTTGCAAGGAGGCCATGTCCCTTTGGGATTTGCCACGATGATGATGACGGCTGCATCTGTATATTCAGTACTTCCACTGAAATTCCACAGGTGCAGCTAATGTCACTAAAACTCTCTCACTCTCACATGAAGTCTCTAGAGGCAAACATTCTATAAAGGGATATATTATAATAATTCTGCAGCTGTATGAATTTCAGTGCTGTCAGATACACCACACCTGCTTCTTGAATATCATGGTCATCATCACAAATAGAAATCTCGACTTTCTGCTATGAAAACAAAGCCCATCTCGGAGAGCTAAAGGTGACTCTGTTGGCTTTAACATAACATGTGGACCAGTCACGTGAAGCTCAAGTCCCTGCTCTGCCACAGATTTCCTTTGTGACCACGGGGAAATCACTTAGTCTCTCTGTACCTCAGTTCCCATTCTGTAAAATGAGGAGGAACATGTTTCCCTACCTCACAGGGTTGTTGTGAGGATAAGCACATTAAATATTTGGAGACACTCCAAACGCTGTGGTAACAGGAACCACAGACGCACCTAACACAGAAAGTATTCTAACTACTTGAATGGCAGTGTGGTTTAACGGACAGCACACTGGACAGGGACTTAGGAGATCTGGATTCTAGCCCTGCCACTGGCCTACTGGGTGATGTTGGGCAAGCCATCTCACCCCTAAGTGCCTCAGTTTCCCCATCTGCAAAACGTGGATAATGATATTGACCTTCTGTGTCCAGTGCTTTGAGACCCACTGATGAAAGCGCTATAGAAGAGCTAGGTATTATTGTTATTTGACATTTTATCCAAAAGACGTTTTTGGTGCATATACTAGTATCAGCATGCCAATGCATTAAATGTTTCCACAGGTGGGTGTGGTCAGATATCGTCTGCGTGTGTGTTCTTTCAGCATGCTGTCCCAGCTCTGTGCAGATAGCGGATAGAAGCAGACTTTGATTGAACTGCCCAATAAATTCATAGACTCAGTTTTCAGCGAAGGAATTTGCTCAGGTTTATTGCTGATGAAGCACCGTGCTAATGCCATGGCTCAATGGTTACAGGTACACTAACACATGTAGGCCCATGACAATTGGCCAGCTCAGTCAGAATTGGGACTTTTCACTGTCCCCTCGACTAAACCCCAACACCCTCTCAGAGATGCCTTTTGATACACCGATACAAACAAGTTACGTATTGCCCCTCTGACGTGGTTAGGCACCACCCATTACCTTGTACATGTTTGTCCGATCAAAACATCTCTGTCCATCATGGTGTCATCCTGACCTTAGCTTTAGGATGGGTCAGTGTGTTCCTCTTATCTTTGGGGAATGTGTCAGTATTGAGGTGTTCTGGTACCACCCTCCTGGAATGTGTTTGCCTGAGTGCTCTGTGCCTAGCACCTTTTAGGAATGTGTGTTTTTCCAATATCAGCAAAAATGTTCTTGCCAGGTTCTGTGAGCAGGCCTTGCCTCTAGCTCACAACCTGATTTTGCTTTATATCAGCAAAGCTTTGACCACTACTTTAGCCCAGGCCTCATATCAGGCCTCTGGCACAAAGGTTTACGGCTCAGGCCCTCTTCCTACTCCACTGGGCAAATCATGTCTTGGTGAGTTAGAGGTTAGAGGATATCAAATCCAAATAGCGAGTTGTAGCATTCAATGGTTGCACAGGACTTCCCAGTCACCAGCTTCACTGTACATCATGCCTGCGTGGACTTCACACTTGTCAGAAGAGGTAGAGCTCAGATCACAAAACTCCTCAAACTCAAGCCTCCAGCATGTGTGCTATTGGACTAATATTACAAACTTAGTCAAAGGACAATTTATAAAGGGCATCATTACACACAGTAAAATATATAGAGGTATTATCCCCATTAATCATAAAAATCCCAGAACAGAGACCGTATCCCATGATAAAACCCCACGTTCTTTTCGCTCTCACAATATAGAATCCTTTCTACATTTATCAACATCCTCACTCCAGCATGCTGTTCTGCTTTATTTATAAAATTTGGCACACTTCCACTTTTTCAGTGCATTACCAGTAAAACTATTCCTAATGTAAATTGTTTATCTGATGCCCGTTTTGAGGCGTCTAGTGCTGCCCAACCTACCCTTATAAAAACATACTTGATTACACGTTTACGGCAACCAAGTTATATTTTTATAACACAGTGAATCTGCCAAGGGTTCGTGAACACGGTGCATGAGAGTGTCACTCTGACATTACTGAGCTGGAGCTCACGGACGCTCAGGCTCAAATCAATTGGTTAGTCTCGAAGGTGCCACACGTCCTCCTTTTCTTTTCACCACAAAAGGCACTCGAATTGTTATGACATCAGCTCAGAGGGGAAAATAATCATGTTACTCAGACATATATATCACCACTTGTTAACTGAACAGTCTACAACATGGGAAAGGTCCAGGAAGATCAAGGGAGGCCTTATTCATTGCTGAGTAATGTTAAACAAATACTCATCTTTCCAAAATCATGCCTCTCCTCTACACTGGAGACAAGAAACAGCATTACAGCTCCCATTCAATAGTAACCTTGAGAAACCTTTCATTTGAATGAGACACAACTCAGTGCCTATTCAGACAGTAGATGAAATATAGCCCTATAAAATAATCACACTACTATGAAAAATGAGCCCTAAAGCCAATGGTTCCCATATGCTGGTATCACTATCTTGGAGCGATTTTTCTTGAAGTTTTGGTGCTTCAGTCATCAAAGGAGCTTCATGGACTTGGGTCTGGAACTGACTTTATAATATGGGGGAGCCAAGGGGAACTAATTCCACCAGAGCCTAGGAATCAAGACAATAGGAACAGCTGGGGGTACTTGAAACTGGACAAAGAATAACAGTGGCAGGAGAAAAGGAGGACTTGTGGCACCTTAGAGACTACCAAATTTATTTGAGCATAAGCTTTCTTGAGCTACAGCTCACTTCATCAGATGCATTCAGTGGAAAATACAGTGGGGAGATTTATATACACAGAGAACATGAAACAATGGGTGTTACCATACACACTGTAAGGAGAGTGATCAGGTAAGGTAAGCTATTACCAGCGGGAGAGTGGGGGTGGGGGGGACCTTTTGTAGTGATAATCAAGGTGGAGAATGGCAGGAGAGTTGGAGAACTCTTTCTGCTTGAGATGCTCTTGAATACTTATAGCATTGCTGTCCTCACATAAGCTAAATAAAGTGTTCGGGTCCTGCCCTCAAGGTCCTAGTCAATGCTGCCCCTACATAAAATGTAAAGTGTCTACCTGACTTTAATGTTTATTAGACAGTGAGATTATTCTATTTATAACAGCTTTATATTGGGGATCTAGTATATATAGCATTTCCTCTATTACAGTCGAGTCTTTCAATCTTCATTATACACAGAAAATCCACTGTTTGGAACAGATGTACTCCTTTATTTGCTAATATGTTCTTGGCTGATACTAATTTGCCACAGCAAAATTTAGCATGCAGCTTCAAAATGCAGCTCACTAATGGCAATCCTGATGGGCATGCACTAAACAGCATTAAACAACCCATAATGAAGAAGTTTTCTTACAGCTGTGCATTATGCACATGAGGCTATTTAGCATCCAATGCATTCTGGAAGAATGTTTGGAATTACTTTGACAAAGTGGTAGCTAAAATTAAAATTATGTCTCAAATAAAATTCAGTAACATCAGTGCCACAGACATGTCAGACGCTTGAGTCTCTGTGAGTGATCTTTTCAAGAAACGATTACTAATTTTGTTGTAGAGTTGGTACAGTATTGGAGGTTAGCCTGTATTACAGACTTCCAGTTGGTAAGTAGATAACATTGTAGGGTTTAGCAACTCAGTGGATGCTTCTGTGTTCCTTATGTGAACCTCTTGAGTCTACACTTTTGAGCTGGGTGTTAATTTATCTGTCCAGCCTACCCATTCATGTACCTATCCAGCCATCTACTCTATCCACGTAGCTATGTGTGTCTAGATCCCAGGATCATTACTTAGAATGCCCACTGCCTTGAGGAAAGAACATTTTTGTGAGTTTTCCAATGATTCTTGTGAGTTTAGAAATACCATGAGATCACCCCCCCTTGCATTAATAGGAAAACCAGAATTATTTAAGTTAATCAAAAGTTTCTCAAACTCAAAAAAAAGTTTGGAGCCTCGTTTCAATTTTGGGCAACGTTTCACGTTGGTTCTCATTTTAATGTAACTGGTTTTGGCCTAATTCTAATGTGCAAGTTCTGAACCGAGTTAAAAGGCAGCGTCAGGCCTTGGGTACACTGCCACTTTACAGCGCTGCAATGTGAAAAAACACCCCTGTCAAGGTTCCTCCCCCACTCTGAAGTCTAGGGTACAGATGTGGGGACCTGCATGAAAAACCTCCTAAGCGTCTCTTTACCAGCTTAGGTCAAAACTTCCCCAAGGTACAAAATATTCCACCCTTTGTCCCTGGATTGGCCGCTACCACCACCAAACTAATACTGGTTACTGGGGAAGAGCTGTTTGGACACGTCTTTCCCCCCAAAATACTTCCCAAAACCTTGCACCCCACTTTCTGGACAAGGTTTGGTAAAAAGCCTCACCAATTTGCCTAGGTGGCTACAGACCCAAACCCTGGGATCTGAGAACAATTAAAAAGCATTCAGTTTTCGTACAAGAAGACTTTCAATAGAAATAGAAATAAATAGAAATCACCTCTGTAAAATGAGGATGGTAGATACCTTACAGGGTAATTGGATTCAAAAGATAGAGAACCCCTCTAGGCAAAACCTTAAGTTACAAAAAAGATACACAGACAGAAATAGTCATTCTATTCAGCACAATTCTTTTCTCAGCCATTTAAAGAAATCATAATCTAACACATACCTAGCTAGATTACTTACTAAAAGTTCTAAGACTCCATTCCTGGTCTATCCCCGGCAAAAGCAGCATATAGACAGACACACAGACCCTTTGTTTCTCTCCCTCCTCCCAGCTTTTGAAAGTATCTTGTCTCCTCATTGGTCATTTTGGTCAGGTGCCAGCGAGGTTACCTTTAGCTTCTTAACCCTTTACAGGTGAGAGGAGCTTTCCCCGGCCAGGAGGGATTTCAAAGGGGTTTACCCTTCCCTTTATATTTATGACACGCCCCCCTGAGTGCTGCAAGTTTCAGCCCTGTAAAGTGGCAGCGTAGACAGTGCACCAGCGCTCCCAGCACGGACAGCGACTCCTCTTGGGGGGGTGATTTGTTTACAGTGCGGAGAGAGCTCTCTCCCAGCGCTGGTGCTGCAACTGCATAGACACATTATAGGGCTGCTGCGGCATCACTTGGTTTAACGCTGCGAGTGAAGACGTACCCTGAGTTATACTGCTGTGCCCCCGCAGTACTGGTAGGATGCCTACTCTTGGAGGTTACACACGTGGCTGTCTTGTTTTATGTGGTTCTTATTGCATGGCTAGAGAAAACAAACACAACTTTAGGTACCTAGCCTGTCCAGTGGTCCCTGACACACACTTAGATGTTAGGAGGCGAGCAAATTAGAGAAGAGCCTGAACAAAAACTTCCAATAAACACCTTTGAATTTTGTCAAAGATAAGCTCCAGATATGATCTTTGCAGCTTGGGCTCACCTTTAGAGACGACTAATAGGAGATGCTGGTATCCCCATCCATCAGTGCAAAAAACGCTGGAGAGGAGAAATGAGAGGAAAGAGAAATAAGGCTTGTCTCTCCCAGCAAGGGATGCAAAGGGGAGGAGAGAGAAGATGCTGTCAAGCAGAGTTGAACATAACCACAAAATAGCTGTGGCATGACTTCCTGATGTGGCCTGTGAGGTTTACATCCAGATGTGGCATCAATTCATGATGCTATCAACCCACGGGTTGCAACATCAGGATGCTAGGCATGATTCATTTGTGGCTCTGGCTCCATTTCCAGATCACCAAGGCTGAGTATCAAAGAAAGGGGAAAAGATATCTGTATGGCCTTTTTTTTTCCCCTCATGAAGATAAATGGATTAGCTATGAGGTAACACACAGATTTGCTGGATGATGTCGAACTACTTTTGGGAATAGAGCAAATTTATTTTCGTGAAAAAGTGGTTTCTCCAAGCCACTGTCTATGTGGGAAGAGAAACAACTACAATTAAATATTCTTTAAAAAGGCTTGTCTTGGAGTGTCACCATTCCCCCACCGAGTAGTTTGACTTCTGAAATGACCTTATTTCTTAAACCTGTATATACACCCTCAACCCATAAAGGCAACTTAATAAACCTCCCAGACCTGAAATGACTGTTTTGATGACACTATGAATGCAGTATATGCTAAAGATCTTCTATTCCATTTTCTATAACCATAAACAGATACGCTTTAATGGTCTGATGCCTTTACCTTAAAAAAATTCCAATTTAGTTCCCTAGAGCTGTAATAATAAAAACTGCTGACATTCTGTTTTTATTTTTCAGAGTAAGAACAACCTGTCTTGTAAAGGCTTTCCTATATTTGTGATCTGGTGAGGCGAACATAGGTCAAAGAGTGTAGCATCCTTCTTAACAAAGTAGTATGTTTCTTCACCAGGGGGTTTGGTCATGTACTTTCAAGCCCAGTTTTAGCAAGTCTTTCAACCTACAGAACCTTTACATTTTAGCTTTGAAGATCACTTTGTCGAGGTCTTAGTTTTGAAATCAGTTTAATTACCTTTGCTAGTTTCAACAGTATTTATCCCATATCTAGTCTCTTCCAAAGAAAGGAGCTATCCATTCTAGTGAGAACAAACATAGGCTGGATCAGGTCTTCTTTCCTTTCTCAGAATATATGAAAGAGTTTAATGGTCTGTTTATATAAAATAAATCCTCAGTTTCAGACAAGAAGCACCAACTAAAAAGTTGCTGGAGGCTTTATTCTTTAGAACTGGACTTTACAGGGCACAAAAATGGAAGTGGGTGGGTGCAGTGGTATGTTGTATGTATAAATATATCCCTCTTTTGTGACATGACTAAAAAGATCTTACATATTTTAACTCAGGTCTGAAATGGCGATACAGAACAAAACGTGGAAGCTGCATTTTGCTGCCTATTACAGTAAGTGTTGATACTGTATTGAAAGCACAGCCATAGTATAGAAAAACCATTTCTTATATTGATCTGACAGAATTCAATCTGCAGATGTCTCTGAACTACCAGCATGGGGTTATTTCACTATCTGCACAAACCACATTCTAATAGTTTTCACCAGGAATGATCATGGCAATCTTTTGTGCTCCCTGTGTTTTCAATTTTTGCTTTTTTTAATATTCACTCACACGTTTATGTGTAAAAAAATATCCACCATTTGAAGATTTGAGTCATTTTATGGAAAGCTGTGAACTCATTCAGTTTTTTTGTTCATTGGGATATTGGGAACCGTATTGTCATCTGCTGTTATAGAACGTGAAATCCATGCACTACACTCTCCTAGACATATGCTGCTCTTTTCTTCTTATATCTTTGGTATGTTACTGTCAGTATTTTTGGTTTTTTTAGGAGAGGAGAGGTATATTGTTAAGACTGCGGAAAATCAAATGACAACCCTTATAGGGACTAGAATCACACTTTGATTAAGTATCTCCTGGTCAATGCACTGCACGGTACTAGCCTACAGTGTCACCACTGAGACTAGTCACCAAAAAACAAAGAAACAAAGAAACAAACAAACAAAAAAGCTTAAGCCTGAACCTTTGAAAACCATCACACTATAGTTGTGAGCTGGGGTCATTGACTTAAACATCCAGTGACATGGGAAAAGAGCCGGGAGCCTATTAAAATATAGATGACACACAGTGAGAGTTGGTGAGAATTTTTAAAAATTCAATTTTCAAAGAGACAAAATTTTTACAAGTTACATCCCCTTTTCAGCCAGCTCTAAAAAAGGATGGATTTTAATGTTAATATCCCATAAGGAACAGGTTCATTTAACTTACAAAATGCCAGTAGTATTCCTCCCACCCCCTTTATAAATCCAACTTTCAGACACAAAGATATCTAGCAGAAACCCTGAACTAAAACCTGCCATCTCTAGGTCCTAACCCAACTAAGCTTCAGAAACTACAGTGGACTCTTGTGACTGGAGTTAGCACCAAAAGCTAGAGCAGGCTCCTGAACTAAGCTTCTAAAGTGCAGTGAGCTTTTGAACCATGCCATGCCCCTAGATTGAAGCAAGACTCTGATCTATATTAAATCCTCAAATTAGTGTGAGCACCTGAGCTCTGGAGTAGACTTCTCAGTAGACTGAGCTTCCAAGCTGGAGTGAGCTTCTCCAGCCTACAGACCAACTTTGTAGACCCTCAACCCCGCCCATAATACATTCAGACTAATCAGCCCCCTCCACTGGACCAGAATGGAGACTCAGCAGAGCCTGTTGCCTCCTCCGGCTGGGGAGGTAAACCAGGCCCTTTGAGCCCCCTCCTGGAGGCCCTGCGGTCCTACCTCACCCTGCCCCAGGAAAGGAGCAGTGAAGTAGGGTCCTCCAGCCCTGCCTAGAAAGGCTGCAGGAAAGCAGCCAATCAGGGCCCAGCAGGTCCAATTAAAAGGCACTATAGGGGTTATACTGTCTAGTCCTTGAACCAGGAGGATGAGAAAGGGCTGGAAGACAGAGAGACCCTGCTCACACAGGGATAAGGCAGAGAGAGCTCAAGGACTGTAACCCTAAGAAAACAGGTGAAGGTGATGGATTGAGTGGGAAAAAGCCCAGGAAAAAACACAGTATCTATCTGATAGAGTTAAAGGGAGAAGAGTGTGACTGTTGGTCCCTGGGTTAGGACCTGGAGTAGTTGGTGGGCCTGGGTCCTCCCCTCCAGCCAATGCCAAAGTTGCGTAAGCCCCAGAAAGGGGACACAGCTAGTTTAAAAACCCAAGGAAAGGGGCTAGATTTAAAAGGGCCAAGAGATAAGGCTGAAGACCCTGGTGAGGGTAGTCAGACAGTCCCAGTGGGGACTCTTTACTAAGCCCTGAGAAGGGGATAAGTTTCCTTTAGAAACCTGACTAGAGAGCTGGAGTTAAAGGAGCCCAAGAGGGGCTAAAGAGAGAAGGCACCCTCAGAAAGGAGGGGCTGAGGCCAGCTTTAGCAGAGGAATTGAAGGACTTTTTGTTTGTGTTTGTGTTGGATTTAAATACCCTAGAAAGGGTTCATCTGTTTTAGAACAGTGTGATTTAGCCAGAGGGCTGAGCCACTGAAGATCCAACTAATGAGGTCAACTCACAGAGAGTGCTGGGAGTGGAAGAAAGAGTGCAGGATTGCTGACAGGAGGCACTCAGGAGAGCTTAATGCACCCCATAAGAGGACACCATCACCACAGTAGCTGAGTACCCCACAATCCTTCATGAATTTTATCTATACCACACCCTTATGAGAGGTAGGAAAGCATAAAAATTCCCTATTTTAAGATGCGGGGAATTGATCCATAAAAAGATTAAGGCCCAGATCCTCAAATGTATTCAGATACTTAACACCTATGGGAATTAGGTGCCTAAATACCTTTGAGGACCTGGCCCAAAGTGATTTGTTTAAAGTCACACAGGAAATCTGTGGTTGAGTTGGAATTGAACCACAGGTCTCATGTTACCCAGTCCAGGGTCTTGTCTAACAGATCATTCCTACTCCCTGAAGGAATTTTAATACAAATAATGTAAGTTACTCTTCTAACCCTTTCACAATCCTTCCTCCATGCTCGCTCACTTCTCCATCAAAAACGTGCAGTGTAGATAATTGGTACTTTTTATGGTAACAGGGGGCTTCTATTGGGTCGATTACTAAGGAAATGCGTTAGAACCTCAAGGTATGAATACCAGAGTTATGGACTGATTGGTCAACTGGACACCATGTGAAACCAGAAGTAACCAATCAGGCAGCAGCAGAGAACCCCTCCCAACCCCCGCAAAGCAAATACTGTACTGTGCCTGTATTGCATCTTAAAGGTAGGCACATCTGGACTGCCTGTTCCCACCCTCATGTGCGGGGTAGCCACTTCCAGAAAGATGCTGGGGCTGTGAGCCCAAGGCATCTGGAGCCAGCAGAGCAGGAGTAGGGCTGGGGGCTGCTCTGCTTTTACCTCCCCTCCCCCAGCCAAGAGGGGGACGCTCTGATTTTAACCACCCACCCCCACCCACAGCCAGGAGGGGGATGTGCTGTTTTGACCTCCCTCCCCCCAGCTGTGAGGGACACACACACACCCCTACACACCCCGCCCTACCTACCTGTGGGAGGGAGACAATCTTGCAAACTCATGCCTGCGCTGAGTAGGGAGCTCAGCTGCTGCTGAAGCCTGGCTTTGGAGTGTCAGCTGCTGGATCTGGAGCCTGAATTGCACTTTGTTCAGAGTTACAAACATTTCAGAGTTACAGACAGCCTCCATTCCCGAGGTGTCCATAACTCTGAGATTCTACTATATTTACTCTTTAACTACATGCCCTTATTAAGGATCAATTAGGTTTTGGAATGTGCATTTTCAAGAGCCCTGCTTTTATAACCCAATGTCCACATAGGAGTTGCAGTGGCTATTCATTCTCTTCTGTTAGATGGGAAAGTAAATCGCCAATATTTAGAGGTCATGAGAAGTAGACTCAGATCAGAGATGAGGGAAACTTGCTTTCCCAAATTTGAGACCCGCTTGAACCCTGGGGGAACAAAAGAGGTTGCATTCCAGTCTGTTCTTTGAGAGGCAAATGATCCTAGCCATAAGGATAATTCTCGGTTTCAGAGTAGCAGCCATGTTAGTCTGTATCCGTAAAAAGAAAAGGAGTACTCGTGGCACCTTAGAGACTAACAAATTTATTAGAGCATAAGCTTTCGTGAGCTACAGCTCAAAGTGAGCTGTAGCTCACGAAAGCTTATGCTCTAATAAATTTGTTAGTCTCTAAGGTGCCACGAGTACTCCTTTTCTTTTTGAAGATAATTCTGTAGATTAGCAACGCTGATGATACAGATGTCTGACATTTCTAGGAAATGTTCAAGGGAGAGAGCTCTGCCCACATAGGCAGAATACATGTGCTTTCTTCTCCTCACTTTTTTTGCTATGTATTATTTGCATAACACCCAGTTCTTTGTTTTAAGGGTTTTTTCTGCTTCTGCCGCTGAAATCATAATCCTCTTTGTGACATCACAATTGGTTGCTGTGGAAATAATTATCTTGTCACCCTCAGAGGATAAAGGTTTTAAGTAGGAGGGAAAACAGCAGGAAAAATAGCTCTTAAATAAAATAAGGTTCTATTTTCATGCTCACATCTCTTGCATTAAAATATGAATGAAGGGGGGGGAAAACCCACTGTACAATAGTGTTTGTCACAGTTTTCCGTCAAGTGAGAGCAGCTGATTAAGAGTTTGACATTATAAAAATAGGCACCATCACCAGTCCCTCCAAACCCCACTTCTTTTGAAAGGCTCACCAGAAGTGAGTTTTAATTATAAAGAAAAATAATACCCGTTAAGCAATTCCTACCTCTAGATTTCCAAGTGTGCCATGTCTTCTCAGTGGTTCTCTTTTAGACTGTAACCTCTTGGGGGCAGGGACTGTCTTTATTTGTGTGTATTGTACAGTACTGAATACACAGTTGGTACTAATCAAATACTACATAATAGTACAGATTAGTTTACACAAAATGATGCTGTAGGAGCTGACTAGGTCAGACAAAATGTGTTTATATTCAGACCTCATCAAAGGCTGGCCCAAATCAAACTTCCTGCTATGAACAAATGTAAACTATGGGGGAAATTCTCATCTGAATCAGGATTCAGAACTGGATCAAACTTCATTTTTTCATAACTAAAATCTAAACTGAACTAAAACTCAGATCCAAAATGCATCCAAATTCTAGTGAAGTTCAGATCATTGCAACTTGGGTCCTCTCTATTTGTAATGCCCT
Source organism: Lepidochelys olivacea (assembly GCF_965140295.1). Classification (NCBI taxonomy): domain Eukaryota; kingdom Metazoa; phylum Chordata; order Testudines; family Cheloniidae; genus Lepidochelys; species Lepidochelys olivacea. The sequence continues at coordinate 110,652,415 of NC_140416.1, forward strand.
ACGAAAAAGCAAGCTGGAGATCATAAATATACATACAACCAATAAGTGTTTGAATCCCTTAATTCTCTCTTCAGCAGCTGAAAATCTAAGTACAATAAAAATAATATCTCAGAAGATTCATTTCAGTCCTTCCTTCTCCAGGTAGCTTAACCCAATTCTGACGGTCTTTTATCAAATGAAATGCACACCAAAATAAGACCTAGGACTGGGGGATTGAAGGGGACTCACTGGTATAATAAACAGTAAGGGCAAATTAAGTATTCATTTTCTTTGCCACCAGGGACGTTTCTGTAACAACACAAGTCTTCTGTACAAATAATTTAGTTAGTGAACTATAAAGATCACAAAAAAGCAGTACAGTACACAAAGTGTGACATCAGCCTCATACACAACCTGGAGTTGCCCATTCTAATTGTGGGCAAGGAAATACATTTGCAGTTTGACTCCCCTTTTATTGTGGTCCTGCCAAATGTCACAAGGCTCAGCTAGGCATAGTATCTTCATTGCTTGGGGAGGAGACTTCTAGGAAACATGGAAGTGCTGGAGAAAATGGTGTTGGTGATTCTCTGATCCAGGTCTAAACCTGTGCCCCATTCTGACTCTGATTCAGCAACATATTTAAGTCTTATTAACTTTTGTGCTTGGCAGAATCCCTAATGTTGAACTGCACCTGAATTTAAACACAATGATTATTTTAAACTTTCAGGAATGGTGTTAACACATAATATTTCCTTACTAATGTTACAGATACCATCTTACATTATTACAGTGGCCATTTCCATTACTTTCCATTCTCTATGGCATCTGACTACTCTTTGGGATTTCTGGATTCTTGAAATGAAAACAAAAATAGACCAATCTGTTTCACTTTTGTTTATAGCCAGTTTCTAGTCAGTTTCACTTGCAAATTCTTGTGTGTTAGACCAATACTTCAATGTTTGGGTTGTAAACACTGCAGGGGGAGATTTCTATTAAAGTACTGTTTCCTTTGGAATTAATGAAATTATGGGAACATTTCTTTTGGTCCACAGTTTTGGACAAGCTAATTGTTGGAAAACCTAAATGTTAGCTCACATTTGATGTTACCCTGTCCCTTTAATTGGTTAAAGAAACTGTAGTCACTTTTAGGTGTAGGGCACAGAATAGCAAATCTTTCTATTTACTTCAGATCTGCCTCTGATTCACTTGAGGCTTCTACAATCTCTGATTATTACACTTCACTCAATATACTGCATATGTCTGACGTATCATCAGCACCCTACTGCTGGGCAAACTCCCGGTGCAGGATTGTTAAGGAGTGCATGTAGTAAGCAGCAAGAAAACATATGAGGGCCCCAGACTGATCTGACGCAATTCCCAGAGCAGCAATGGAAGCTCTATGACTGACTCATTCTGGTTCATTGTTCCCCTTTACGAAGAGAGGGCACTTTTTCGTTTACTGCACCCAGAGTTATAATCTGATTTCATTCCAAAGAAACTCATAATTGTATCACAAGGCATCAATTCACTTCTACAATTTGGGGAAAAAATATAGCTTGTAAGTCTCGAAGTGTATATAGTCTATAAGACTATAATCCAAAGTTTCATTCTTTCCAGCGTCCTTGTAATAAACAAGTTTCATTGTATAACATCTTATATTTATACTTTTAATAAAGAATATTAATACGCTTTAAAGTGATCTGTGCACAGGAAAGGTGTTACTCTATTTGCCTTCAAGTTGTGAGATATAAAGGAAACTATTAGGACTAGTAAAAAAAAAAAGTCAACTTTTTGGACAGAAGACTGTGTTTTTCATTAAACAAAATATTTTGCCAAAATGTCTGCTTTCCAGGGACAATGTCAATTATTGCTGAAAAAAAACAATTGCTTGAAAACTGAAATATTTTGGCCAACAACTGAAGTATTTTTATTTGGAAATTCTGCTGAGGTGCCTCATGTCTCTGTGCTCCTCTATGGGCCGGACTTCCTGACTGGATTACACCTGGCATGATGCACCCTAGCCAGGGGCTCCCATGAGGCATCACCTCCCCTCACCAAGAGAGGAGACCATAATACAGCATAGAAGCTGCTGACCAGGCAGCCTGGCCTATAGAAGAGAATGGGAGCATAAGACAGCCAAGCTACAACTCCCATGAAGCACCATGACTGCATTTTCAAACTGAAATATTATGGGGTTTGGCTGAATGTTTTCATTATTCAAATTTCCATTAAAAAATAGAATTTTCTGCCATCAATTTTTTGGCCAGCTCATCTAATATTAATGGGATTACTATTCCCTCTGCACCTGCTGCACTGAACGGTGGGGTTTAGAGCTAGGGATCCATCCAGTCCTTGCCCACAAGCTTACCCTCTCTAGTCCCCCCTGCATGGGAAGGGGAGTATCTGTCCGGTACCTTCCTGTTTCTCAGGATGGGTGTCCAGTCAGGCTCTCATTTAAGCCCATTTTTAATCCTCTCTCTCTCTCACACACACACACACACACAAAAAAATGTAAACCATTTGTGCTATAGTAGCAGGAGAATAGGCTGCTGTATCAGAGCAGCAGAAAAGGGCAGCAATACGCCATATAAACCACTGTGCTTAATTTCGTCAAGAGTCAGAGCTGACATGAACTGCATGGGGAAAGCACACAAGGCAAATCAACATGGTTCTATAGTCCTTCCGGGATTTGCCACACCTTGAGCATACACCCTGCCCAACAGCATGTGGGTGTTATGTAATGATTATGCCCACTGTGAACCTCCCAGCGGTGTCTTGTTTTTTTCCATTTCCTCCACCACCCGTGGTTTCCTTTCCAATTCTCTCCCTTCCCAATTGTCTCCCTTCCCACACACCCTTCCAAACACACGTTCTCATAGTGTTGTGCTGAATTGCACTGTACAAAATGCTCTGGCCAAAAGCAAAAAGCTTCACATTTGTTGCAATAATGGAATTATTTATTTTCTGCAAACATGATGAAAATGAAAGGCAGCATGGTCTAGTGATCAGGGCTCTGCACTGGAAGTCAGAAGACCTGGATTCTATTTCTGGCTTTCCCACTGACCTGGTGTATGATCTTGGGCAAGTCACTTTGGGTTTGTCTATTCAGCAATCTGAGGTGTGATTGGTGGATGTTCCCAAGCTTGCTTTAATCTAGGTAGTGCAATTATCCATAGCAGTAAAGTTGCTTCAGCATGGGTTTCCCAAGCCTCCCCAGGACCTGGATTCCTACTCAGGGGGCTAGACCATGCGGAAGTCCACGTTGCCTCAACACCACTGCTATCATTATTCGAGCTAGGTAGATCAAAGCTATCTCAGGAATGTCTATACATGGGAGAATCACACCTCTCATCGCAGTGTAGACACGCCCTTTGTCTGGCCGTAGCCTTGTCTACACTTCTGATGGCACGTGAAGTACAGGCAGTACATGTGGATCTACACTCTGCAGCGCGTCCACACTTGTCACTGCGGTGTGTAGCGACATGCAGCGGTGAAAGGCCCTGGCCAAGGGGAGGCAGTGGTGAAAGGCTCTGGCAATGGGAAACTGCTGGAGCCTTTCCCCACCACTTCTCCCCACCAGAGCCTTTCCCCGTGGTGGGGAAAGGGGAAAGGTGCATAAGAGAGGAAACAGAATTAAAGTTCTGTTTTGTGATTTGTGACATATGGTAACTGTGGCAAGGTACATGCTGTTAGTTGGTTCCGTGGCTTTTGTGGGTTTGTGTCACTGTTTCACACACAAAGGAGTCTTTGTGTATTAAGGGAGGCAGCGGGACACTACACTGCTAAAAAAAATGGTTTTGACATAGAAAGCACTGCTTGGGCATGTAGAGAGCTGTGTAGGGTACGTGGCCTAGGGGTCAGGTGTGTTGGGCACTCTGCTCTCTGATGCCATACCTCATCGTCTACACTGCTAGCTGAGTGTGCAGTATCTGTCCTCTGCATGCCACCACAAGTACCTTGTGTGTCCATTTCCCTTCCCACACTGCATCGTCTAATTACAAAGCTCTTCAGACAGCGACTGTGTCTTACTATGAGTTTTTACAATGCCCTGCACAATCTAGGCTTTAGCCTGATGTGTGACTGTAATACAAGAACAAAAATACCACCCGAGTGGAGATGAAAGGCACACAGGAATAAATAAGGGGAATTAATCTACTCAGCAACCTCTGTGTTGTTTGTAAATATCTGCCTCAGAAAGCACACAAGGTTTGAGCAAATGGACCTGGCTAAAATAAGAAGCAAGGCAAGTCTCTGTTCAAAACTTTTTCCAGGGTATGAAAGAACTTGGATTTTCTCCCTCTCCAAATAGGAATGGAAGCATTGTATTAACTTTGCACATGTGTAAACAACAGCACAACATCCAATGTAGTGCAGAATCAAGCCCAATATCTCCTCCAGATCCACTACCCCATTGAAAGAACACAATGTAATTTAAAAAAATGTCCTCACTTGCTACTAATGAGTAACATTATTCAAACAGAATGAACTTCAAACATTTCACTTATTTTTCATTAGTTCCACTGCTCTTTACTCTTTGCAATTATCTCAGTCTGGGCAGTAGAAATAAACCAGTCTGGTTCATTTTTATTTAGACCCAGTCAGTTTCATTTTTTGTCTCTCAGTCACTGCAATAGTTGAGGCATGGCTGAAGAAACATCTGGGTGAGAGTGTTGTGTGTTTATAGTCATAGATATTCTCATTCTTATGTTTTCTAACAACTTGTTGGGGGCAGATTTGGGACCAAATTTGATTCTGATAGTGTCTCTTTGATGAAATTGTTTTGTTTTTTTTCTCCCCAAAAGGCAAGAAAAATCAGAAAAAAGGTCAAACTGAGTACTGATGTAACCCATGGACTTCAACAGAGTTTATTCTACTTCTCCCAAGGCAGAAGGTAGTCTGATATCTATTATATAAAGGGTATTGGCTAGATTTACTTTTCCACAATGTGGAAAAATATTGTCTTGAATTGTGTGCAACGATTACAGGAAATCATCCATCATATGCTGTGGATTTCTACTTTCTTCCAGCTGATATAAGAATGGCATAAATGTAGGCAGAAATTACATGCGCCTGGCTGAGCTATACTCTGTAGCTTGCTTTGTATTCTAGAGAAGTCTTCCACAAGCTGTGCAGCTTGCATTGGGCCAGTAGTCTCTATAAGCCTGCTTTTTTTTCTCTTCAGAGTACATTTCCTTTTGAGGCAAAACAAGGAGGAATGCCTTGAAACCTTTTATCGGGCAGCTATCTACATTTCTGGACAATGTTACTGTCTGAACAGTGACTCATTCATGGTCTTTGAAAGCTTTGTGCTTCCATTAGAAATCTTTGTTGATTTTGTTTCATTTTGGACAAGGCTGGGCGTTAGCAAATCTATGCTGTTGAAAAGAGGCATATAACAGGGATGGTGAAGATGTCACAGTGAGGGCAAAGGCAGCTGTATATCTGGTTCAGAGTATAGTTACGTTACAGAGAACTAGAAGAGTGATTTCGCTTACATATGCCAGGAAAATCAAAACCTACTAAACTGCAAATGAAACTTAAAGAGAGAAGAGGATCTTCATTATTTATTAAAAAACAAACAGACAAAAACCAACCAACCAACCTAACCTTAAACTTGCTATGCAGTATATCTTTTAAATTAGAAAACCTGAATCCACGGTGAAGGAGGCTGCCCAGGGTAACCATACATCATGTTTTGGCTGGGACAGTCCCTTTTTTAACCCTGGTGGTCTCAACTTTTTTTAGCAAAACTGCTCGTTTGTCCTGTTTTCTCTTGCCCGGTAAAAGCAAATGGGACAAATGCCTAGTTTTGCCAAAAAAGTGGGGTGTGATCCCTAGTGGGGTGCAGAGGAACATGTTCAGGGGAGAGGAGGCAGCAACGCCACCCCCATGCAGGAGGGAGGGCTTGGGAAAGCGACATGGGCCAGGCTAGCCTCAGGCGGGAGGCAGGGAAGGCGTGGGGGGGAAGAGGGAGGCCTCGGGTTGGCCTCACGCAGGTTGACAGCAGGCAGGGCTTGGGCTGGTCCCGTGCAGGTGGGCGGCTTGGGCTGACCCCAGGCGAGGGCTTGGGCCGACCCCAGGCGAGGGCTTGGGCTGGCCCCGCACGGGTGGGAGGTAGGGAGAGCTCAGGCCAGCCCCACACACGTGGAGTTGGGGGGAACAGACCTCGGGCTGATCCGTGCAGTGTCGCATTTTCCCTTTGGGAAAATATGGTCACCCTAATGGCTGCGTGAAAATTATACTTGAATTAGGGAGAAAATTAACATAGCTAAAATAAAAATCAAATTGAACCTTTGCCTGTCCATCAAACTATCCCTTATTAGAGGTTCAGAAATGTTTGGTTAAGGACACCCCTCTTACTGCGTGGGGCTCATCTACACAAACTAATTTGCTGCAGCGCTGTCTGTTTGTAGTGCATCTGAGGGCACGTCTTCACTAGCAACGTTAAAGTGCTGCCATGCTTGTGGAGTTTATCGTGGCTTGTGGAGCTCCCAGTGCTCTAAAAACCCCACCTCCATGAGGGGCGTAACTACCTGCTCTGGGGCACTGTCTACACTGGCGCTTTACAGCGCTGAAACTTGCAGCACTCCGGGGGGGGGGTGTTTTTTCACACCCCTGAGTGAGAAAGTTGCCGTGCTGTAAAGTGCCAGTGTAGACAAGCCCTAAGCTGGTGCTGTGTCCTGGGGAATGCCGATGTTTCATCATGCCTGTTATCAAGCCAATCCCTCCCAATACACCAAGTGACTATACCAAATGTCCACAACTAGGTGTGTTGGAGGCTGCTAGTTTGATAAAGGGGCATATGGATAAGAGGCAATAGAGCTGAAGTTGTTTTGTGCTCTGTGATATGTGGTAATGGCAAGGTATGTGCTTGGGGATGGAGGAGTGGATGGTATGAGCTGTTAGCTGGCTCAGTTTTTAATGGTGGCATTTGTGATTTTGTATCAGGTGTGTCTGAGTTTTCACTGTTTCAGAAACAAAGGAGTTTTTGTGCATTAATGTACGCAGTGGGCAAACATCTAAAGAGATGCTGTGTTTTGGGTCAGTTCAGATAAGGTGAAGGAAAGTTTGGATATGGAACATTAACTTTACCTGAATGTCCTGATATTTTGCAAAGCTAGGCTGGAGCTCTCATGAAAATACTTTCTTGTAAGATCTCCGGGACTTCCTGGTATTGACTGGAAATGCCACAGAATCAACCACTGTTGTGGTATTTTTTCACTTCCTCTTCTGGTCCCATTGGTGGGACAGTGTGAAGTTCAGGGCCACTTGAGATTCAGGAGAAGTGCCAGGTCAGTTCTTAATTTGTACATCTGTATTGATCATCAGCATTAGGTGACTTCAGGCTTGCATCAGAACTGATTTCTGTGAGTGTATCACATCACTGAGTCAAGTGCAAATCAGACACACCAGCATGATATCAGCTAAAGAACACAGGAAAGAGCTGGGCAAAATTAGAGCATAATTAGTTCAAACAGAACAGTGCCTTTACATTGCCTTCCATAACAGAAGACTGAGCCAGAAGAATGTGCAGAGCATCCAGCAAGTAGTTCAAAGGAAATGTCCTGTGATGAAGAAGTGTGAGAAGTCAGGGGAAGGTAATTCAAGACTGAGATAACCAGAGTCTAAGAGACAGCACTTCATTGCCTGGGCGATCCATGATATAAAGAAACTATTCGAGCCACATAAGAGCAAAGAAGACTGATAAAGCGTTATGCACTATAGAGATTAAGGTATCAGTTTCCAGCCAAAGGGACTCCAGGGATTGAATCATTATGGTGCTATTAGCTACTGGATGGAGACATACAAGACAAATGTTTATTCCTTGGGGGAATACTTCTTAGAGGTTAACTGACATTGCTAATTTGTAATTCCCTTAAGTCAGAAGGTAAAGCTGTTAAGAGTACTGGAAACACTGCAAGATAATTTCAGTATGGTCAAAAGAATATAGATATTTCCCATAAAGCATACAATGCATGGTTGCTCACGTTTTGCCTCTGCTAGACTGTGATGTGATGGGTACGGATATGCTGGGGTAAGAAAACCTGCCCTTGCACTATGAGACTCTTTAAATGGAGGAGTCCAGCAAACAGCCTCTGATGATGATATCCTCTTTATCACCAGTGTACCATTCTGACAGAGAAGGAATGAGACCTTCTCTTACAGTGAGGAATAACTCGGCTGCCCAGCGAGAAACATTACAGCAGCACGGCACGGGTATAACTGAATGATCCAGAAAAAGAACCCGAATTGGACAAATACCTCCATGAAACTAAACGTTCATTACAGACGAAATGTATCTTCTCTGCCCTCCTTCCTTTATAATGGGCACTGCCATGATTAACATATCAAATGGACTCTGCACAGGGCATCAAAAGCTTTCCACATAAGTCCTATTCTGTTCTATCTTACGCCCCCTGGGCCTCATATTCACTAATAACTCTTGGAACAATAGAGTGCCTTGTGAGCAGTTTAGATGTCGGGCTGAATGGTTTTCTTTACAATGCTCTGTCCTGCCTGGTGGAACTGCAAATGGAAGAGCCTCTGGTTTCAAAGAGAGGCAACTCCCAGGTGCCCTGTGCCACCATTAAAAAACATTTTAATGACAAAATAAAAACAAAAGCAAGGGGACAAAAATGAAACCGTTTTATTCAAAGTCACATTATTTATCTCAGATCCTCTCCACATTCCAACTACGAAGTGCAGCTTCTCACGCTGGAATCTGAACATAAGACTGCTCTTCATTGTCATTCATGGTGAGGTAGCGCTAGCAGCAAAATGGAGTGAGTTTTCCGTCTGAACATACTGAAACACCTCACAAACTCTTGTTAGCACCTTTTCTAGCACATTCCCTACCTAACCTGAGGAAAAACTGGTGCACAGAGCAGCATGAAATGCATTTTCACCTTCTTTAAAAGGGCTCTGCTGGTTGTTCTGCTTCTTTCATTTTGTTGTTACTTGCTGCTTATTGCAATATCTCCCTTAAAGCCCACAAAAGGAGAATCAAACTTGATGGAATCGTTGGTGTTATTTCACTTTATACACACCGCTGTGTCTATTTGTCTCCCTAGCAGTCAGCACATGGGTGGCTTGGAGAGAGAGACTTACAGGCTGATATTGTATCAAGTTTCTTTTACTTCTGTAATGTAACTAGAGAGACTGAAAAATTATACATTATTTTGCCTGTGGTAAAATAGTCCCATTTTTGTTTTTTTCTCCTTCTGGTTGCTCATTGACATTCTGAGTTTATCTTTTCCCCTCTTCATTTGGTTTGTAAATGATTTCTTCACTTGGTCCTTTTTTTTTTTTTGAAGGTTTTTTTTTTTCCCTTTTATTTAATCTTCTTGGTCTCTATTATTTTGAGTGGATTTTGTCATTTTATTCCTTTTCGTATTTTCTTTAAATATGAATTTCTGACTCTCTTGGGCACAGAAGGCCTAATTCTTTGGAGGTAATGTGGTCTAGTGAAAAGGGCACTGGGCTAGGACCTAGGAGATGTGAATTCAGTCTCCAATTCAACCTTGAACTTAGGGTCTGAGCCTGGGTAAGTTTTCTCTTTTGACTAATTAGATTATAAACTCTTCGGGCCGTTGACTGTCTCTTTCTATGTAGTTGCACCATGCTTGTCACAGTGAGACACTGATTTCATTTGGAGACTTTAGGTACTACAGCAATATAACTTTATAATACTCTCCCAACCATTGTTTTTATACTGGTTTAATTCCATTGTCTGTATTGTGCAATGTCCTGCACTGCTATGGCACCCAATAAATAATACATAATAATATGATTAATGAATACTTAATGAATCTGAAAGGCAGTGCATTTAAGACAAAATGGAAATATTTAACATGCAGGATGTTATATTATACAGTAATGGAGGCCATATGCATACCTACAGAGATAGATACAACTTCCCCTAAACATTATACCATTAGCTAGGTGCAAAGTAAATATATTTTGTCTTTCTTGAGGCATCAGAGAAGCACATTAGACTATGAGGAAGCACATTATGAGGAAGCATATTAGATGATGCTGGAGGAAGCACATTAGACTAGCTAAAGCCATGATATGATCCACTATGACAATTCCTATGTTCCTATTACTCTGTATATAGAACCTGTCTCACTGTGGATTACAGGTGTGGTACAGGTATACATTTTATCTGTGAGGCAGTCTTCAGTGTTCATACCAGCAGCTTATCATGCACACTTAAGCAGTCTCCAGTCAAGCTTGTCCTAAGCCATAAGTTTTTTATTTTTGTTCCATTATTCAACAAATTACACAAATTGCGGGTGTGTCCTCTAGAAATTAATATTCTCCATTGTGTAGATTTTTTTAAAAAAATCTCAAATTCTGCCCCAAACAGCTCTAGTGGTAACACGCTTAAGGAACCAATCCTATAATATGCAAACAGAGTGCCTTCAATTCCCATTATGGGTGTACCGCACCTCGCAGGAGACACTGAGCACTTTACAGGACTGAGAGTCTTGTGTAGTCAGAAAAATAAGATAATGAACAGAGCATGATAATACTTCAGATTGCCAAACAGCATTCTTTATTTTCTATGAAGAAGATATGGTATGAGTTAGCTTTATTGGCCTGGAAAAAAAAAAAGTCTGCATCACCAAATAAGTGGAAAGAATCAGCACTTTCTTTCTGATATTCCCCCTCATAGCTTTGATTTTGTTTCTGGTACTCGAGTTTAGAAGATTTTTCCAAAGCATAACCTTACCTAAGGGTGAGCTAGTTGCTTCAGCTTGCTTAACACTGCCATGCGATTCTAAAAGACCAGAGTTCCTGCGGGCAGTTGTAATTGAAGTATTTGCTAAATATGGCAATTACCTGGGGGTTCCTCAAAGTGTTGCTTGCATTTTTTATGGTCAGCAGGTTCTCCTGATTACCAGATGTAATGGACTTTTTATGCTACGATGCAACTGTTGAACATTTTAATTGGAATGCCATGTCAAATTTTTAAATTAAAAATCAAATACTCAAAGCACCAGTGCTTTTTTGATTACTAAAATTAAAACCTAATTGAATTCTCCCACACAAAAAAATATCCCGTGGAAATTTAATTAGAGAAGTGTAAAAGAGCTGATTTTAAAAACATATTAGTTTTTAATTAAGAGAACTGTGAATCGCAAATTAGCAAGTTTTAAATTTTCCAAAATACAAATATGGAGATGTCAGATGTGGCACACGGGAAAAAAAGGAAGAAAACCATGATCTAACTTTCCAAATGGCTGCACACTACAGGGTTTGAATTTTGTCTAGAAAAGAATGAAGTATCTGACCCTTTTAAACAGCGGTGAATTATTTTAGAACTTTTTTGAACTTTCATATGTGAAAGAATCACAGTGCCACACTAAAAATATGAATAATCTTGAAAGACCATTTCTAATAGGAAGGAAGGATGGTCCTGTGATTAAGGCACAGAATGGAATCTCAGAAAACCTGTGTTCAGTTCTTGGCCAAGCCACAGATTGTCTGTATGATGCTGGGCAAGTCACTCAAGACTTGTCTCCATGTGGAGCTATTCCTGAATATATCCATGTGTAGACAATTTTATTCTGGAATAAGAGTGCCTTATTCCATGCTAGTTGAATGGATGAAGCTAATTCAGAATAAGGTTCTTATTCCAGAATAAGAACATTCACACGTGGAGTTAATCAGAAATAAGCAGTCTGCTTTAAATTCACCCTAATTTATTCCAGATTAATTTTCTTGTGTAGACAAATCCTTAATCAATCAGTGCCTCCATTCTCCATCTGTAAAATGGCAATTCTATTTCATATGGGTGATTGTGAAGATAACTTATTACTATCTGTGAGGTGCTCGGATACTGTCGTGATAGGGGATATACACATAGCTGGATACTTGAATGCTCTTTTCATAATTGGTAAAAAGATTGACAAAACTGATATTTTAAAAACAATGTTATCAAACATCAATGAAAGAGATGATCATGGCCAAATTTTGTCTGAGATATATTTAGACAATTCCTACCAAAGTTACTGGGAATTGTCCATATGTATCCAAAGACAGAATTTGACATTAAGGGCTAGATTCTGCTCACTTTACTCACAGTAAATCCTAGCTCCAGTAATAGTCTCACTAAAATGAATGGGACTGTTTGTGAAGTCAGGTTCTATGCAGCATGAGTAAGAGTTGCAGAACTGGTCCCAACCAGTCAGGGTCTAGGGGCCCAAGTCTGCTCCTAATAAAGTCAGTGTTGAAATTCCCTTTGACTTTAGTGCTCCATGATCCAGCCATAAATCTGGAATGCAGGCCATTAGAATAGGTAGCAAAGACCCATAAGAACATAAGAATGACCATATTGGATCAGACCAATGGCCATGTAGCCCAGTGTCCTGTCTTCTAACAGTGGCCAATGCCAGGTGCTTCAGAGGGAATGAACACAACAGGGCAATTATTGAATGATCCATCCTATCATCCAGTCCCAGTTTTTGGCAGTCGGAGGTTTAGGGACACCCAGAGCATGGAAGTGTATCCCTGACCATCTTGACTAATAGCCATTAATGGATCTATCCTCAATTATTGTATCTAATTCTTTTTTGAACCCAGTTATACACTTGGCTTTTACAATATTTCCTGGCAGGAGTTCCATGGATTGACTGTGTGTTATGTGAAGAAACACTTCCTTATGTTTGTTTTAAATTTGCTGCCTATCAATTTCATTGGGTGACCCCTGGTTCTTGTGTTATGTGAAAGGGTAGATAACACTTCCTTAGTCACTTTTCCCACAAATTCATGATTTTATAGACTTCTATCTTATCCCCCTTAGTTGTCTCTTTTCTAAGCTGAACAGCCCCAGTCTTTTTGATCTCTACTCATATGGAAACTCTTCCATATCCCTCATCATTTTTGTTGCCCTTCTCTGTATTTTTTCTAGGGCTTTCAAGCAATTAAAAAATTAATCGTGATTAATTGTGCGATTAATTGCACTGTTAAACAATAATAGAATACCATTTATTTAAATATTTTGGATGATTTCAACATTTTCAAATATATTGATTTCAATTATACCACAGAATACAAAGTGGACTGTGCTCACTTTATATTTATTTTCGATTACAAATTTTTGCACTGTAAAAAACAAAAGAAATAGTAATTTTCAATTCACCAAATACAAGTACTGTAGTTCAATCTCTTTATCATGAAAGTTGAACTTATAAATGTAGAATTTTGTACAAAAAAATAACTGCATTAAAAAAAACTTTAGATCCTACAAGTCCACTCAGTCCTACTCCTTGTTCAGACAATCGTTTCAATAAGCAAGTTTTGTTTACATTTGCAGGAGATAATGCTGCCCTCTTCTTTTTTACAATGTCACCTGAAAGTGAGAACAGGCATTCGCATGGGACTTTTATTGCCGGCATTGCAAGGTGTTTACATGCCAGATATGCTAAACATTGGTATGCCCCTTCATGCTTCAACCACCATTCTAGAGGACAGGTGTCCATGCTGATGATGGGTTCTGCTCGATAACAGTCTAAAGCAGTGAGGACCAATGTTTGTTCATTTTCATCGTCTGAGTCAAATGCCACCAGCAGAAGGTTGATTTACTTTTTTGGTGGTTCTGGTTCTGTAGTTTCCACATTGGAGTGTTGCTCTTTAAGACTTCTTAAAGCAAGCTCCACACCTCATCCCTCTCAGATTTTGGAAGGCATTTCAGATTCTTAAACCTTGGGTTGAGTGCTGTTGCTATCTTTAGAAATCTCACATTGGTACCTTCTTTGCGTTTTGTCAGATCTGCAGCGAAAGTGTTCTTAAAATGAACACCATGTGCTGGGTCATCATCCGAGACTACTATAACATAAAATATATGGCAGAATGTGGGCAAAATAGAGCCAGAGACATACAATTCTCATCCAAGGAGGTCAGTCACAAATTTATTTAATGCATATTTTTTAACGAGTGTCATCAGCATGGAAGCATGTCCTCTGGAATGGTGGCTGAAGCATGAAGGGTCATATGAATGTTTAGCATATCTGGCACGTAAATATCTTGCAATGCTGGCTATAAAAGTCCCATGCGAATGCCTATTCTCACTTTCTGGAGACATTGTAAATAAGAAGTGAGCAGCATTATCTCCCGTAAATGTAAACAAACTTATTTGTCTTGGTAATTGGCTGAACGAGAAGTAGGACTGAGTGGACTTGTAGGCTCTAAAGTTTTGCATTGTTTTGGTTTTAGTGCAGATATGTAACAAAAAAAATCTACATTTGTAAGTTGCACTTTCGTGAATAAAGAGATTGCACTACAATATTTGTATTCGGTGAATTGAAAAACACTGTTTCTTTTGTTTATCATTTTTACAGTGCAAATATTTGTAATAAAAATAATAATGTAGAGTGAGTAGTGTACACTTTGTATTCTATATGTAATTGAAAATGTAGAAAAACATCCAAAATATTTAATACATTTCAATTGGTATTCTATTGTTTAATAGTGCGATTAAAACTGTGATTAATCAAGATTAATTTTTTTGAGTTAATTGTGTTAGTTAACTGCGATTAATTGACAGCCCTAATTTTTTCCAATTCTCATATCTTTTTTGAGATGGGGTGACCAGAACTGCATGCCACTGTATGGCCATACCATGGATTTATATAATGGCATTATTATATTTTCTGTCTTATTATCTATCCCTTTCCTAATGGTTTCTAGCATTCTCTTCTTTTTTTTTTTTTTGACTGCTACTGCACGTTGAGCAGATGTTATCAGAGAACTATCCATAATGAGTCCGAGATCACTTTCTTGAGTGGTAACAGCTAATTTCGAATCGGTCATTTTGTATGTATAGTTAGGACTAGGTTTTTCAATGTGCCTTACTTTGCACTTATCAATATTGAATTTCATCTACCATTTTGTTACCCAGTCACCCAGTTTAGTGAGATCCCTTTGTAACTCTTCACAATAAGCTTTGGACTTAACCATCTTGAGTAGTTTTATGTCATCTGCAAGCTTTGCCATCTCACTGTTTACTCTTTTTCCAGATCATTTATGACTATGTTAAACAGCACTGGTCCCAGTACAGATCCTTGAGACATCCAACTATTTACCATTTATTCTGAATGCTGACCATTTGTTCCTACCCTTTGTTTCCAGTCTTTTAACCAGTCCCTGATCTATGAGAGGACCTTCCCTCTTAACCCAAACTGCTTACTTTGCTTAAGAGCCCATAGTTGTGGGACCTTGTCAAAGGCTTTCTGAAAGTCCATGTACACTATATCAATTGGATCATCCTTGACCACATGTTTTTTGACCCCTTCAAAGAATTCTAATACATTGGTGAGGCATGATTTCCCGTTATAAAAGCCATGTTGACTCTTCTCTAACATATTGGGTTCATCTATCTGACTGATAATGCTGTTCTTTACTATAGTTTCAACCAGTTTGCCTGGTACTGAAGTTAGGCTTACTGGCCTTTAATTGTCATGATCATCACTGGAGTGTTTTTTGTTTTTTTTTAAATCCGTATTACATTAGCTATCCTCCAATCATCTGGTACAGAGGCTGATTTAAGCAATACGTTACACACTACAACTGATAGTTCTGCAATTTCATATTAAAGTTCCTTCAGAACTTTTGTGTGAAAATCATCTTGTCCTGGTGAATTTTTACTGTTTAACCAATTTGTTCCAAAACCTTCCCTAATGACACCTCAGTCTGGGATAGTGCCTCAGATTTGCAACCTAAAAATAATGGCTCAGGTATGGGAGTCTCCCTCTCATAATCTGCAGTGAAGACTGATGCAAGGAATTTATTTAACTTCTCTGCAATGGCCTTGTCTTCTCTGAATGCTCCTTTTAGCACCTTGATTGTCCAGTGGCCCTATGGATTGTTTGGCAGGCTTCCTGCTTCTGATATACTTTAAAAAATTGCTGTTAGTTTTTGTATTTTGCTAGTTGCTCTTCAAATTATCTTTTGGCCTGCCTAATTATACTTTTACACTTGACTTGCCAGAGTTTATGCTCCATTTTATTTTCCTCAGGAGGATGTGGCTTTCAATTTTGAAAGGGTGTCTTTTTTCTTCTAACCACCTCTTTTACTCTGTTTAGCCATAGTGGCATTTTTTGGTCCTCTTACTTTTTTTTTTTTTTGGATCTGGGGTATACGTTGAGTTTGAGCCTCTACTGTAGTGTTCTTAAATAGCTTCCATACAATTTGAAAGCATTTCACCCACGTGAATGTTCCTTTTAACTTCCATTTTACTAGCTTCCTCATTTTTATGTAGTTTCTCTTTTTGAAATTAAATACTGCTCTGGTAGGTTTCTTCGGTATTTTCCCTCTACAAGGATGTTAAATTTAATTACACTGTGGTCACTATTACTGAGCGGTTCAGCTATATTTACTTCTTGGAGCAGATCCTGTGCTCCACTTAGGACTAAATCAAGAATTGCCTCTCCTCTTGTGGGTTCCAGGACTAGATGCTCCAAGAAGCCGTCAACAATGGTATCCAGAAATTTTATCTCTGCCTCCAGTCCTTAGGTGATATGTATCCAGTCAGTGTGGGCATAGTTGAAATCCCCCATTATTATTGGGTTTTCTGTTTTTGTAGCCTCTTTAATCTCACTGAAGATTTCACGATCACTGTGACCATTCTGGCCAGGTGCTCTGTAGTATATCCCCACTGCTCTACTCTCATTGTTCAAGCATGATATTTCTATCTATAATGATTCTGTGGTGCAGTTTGATTCCTTTAAGATATATACTATATTTAAGTCTATGCTTTCTTTCACATATTGTGCCACTTCCCTGCCAGCACAACTTACTCTGCCATTTCTACATATTTTGTTCCCTGGTGTTACCTTGTCCCATTGATTATCATTGTTCCACCAAGTTTCTGTGGTACTTATTCCATCAATATACTCATTTAATACCAGGCACTCAAGTTCACTCCTCTTAGTATTTAGACTTCTAGGATTTGTATACAAGCACTTATTGACAAATTTTATATTTAATTGTCTGCTGCCATGTGATGAATTGAATGAGACTCTCTTTTGTTTGACGGTTTCTCTTTGGTTCCCTCCTGTACGTTATCAACTTCTATCCTCTCCTCTTTACTGGGATATTGAGTATCTCTTTAATGGATCCTCCCCTACAGGATGTGTGTGTCCAACTGTGTGCTCATCAGTACCTGTCAGCTTTCCCCCCAGCCCTTAGTTTAGGTGGGAGCCCATCCTTCCTTTATAGGCTCCTCCTTTCCCAAAAGGTTATCCAGTCCCTAATAAAGCTAAATCCCTCCTCTGAACACCATTGCCTCATCATGCATTGAGACCCTGTTATTCTGTCTAACTGGCCCTGACCATGGAACTGGAAACATGGAGGTTCTGGACTTTAATCTCTTATGTAGAAGCCTAAATTTGGCTTCCAGGATGTCTCTCCTATCTTTCCTTATGTCATTGATATCAACATGTACCACGACCATTGGCTCCTTCCAGCACTGCACATACATCTGCCTAAATATCTTTAGAGGTCCACAACCTTTGCATCCCGCAGGCAACTCACCATGTGGTCCTCCCAGTCATCACAAGCTCAACTATCCATATTTCTAATAATTGAATCCCCCATTACTATTATCTCTCTTCCTAATAACTGGGGTCTCCTCCCCCAAAAGGGTGTTCTCAGTACAAGAGGAAACCATACATTATCTGGAAGGAGGGCCCCAACTACAGAATCCTTTCCTTCCATTCCAGCTTGATGTTCTCCTTCCCTGAGGCTTCATCTTCTCCAGCAGCACAGAGGCTGTCAGACTGGAGGTGGGATCGCTCTGTGTTTCTGAAAGTCTCGTCTGTGTACCTCTCTGTTTCCCTTAGCTCCTCCAGTTCAGTCACTCTGGGGTCAAGAGCCTGTAATCAGTCTTTGAGCCCTATGAGCTGATTGCACCGAATGCACACATACACTACCTGTTCACAAGGCAGGTAATCAGACATGTCGCATTCAGTGCAACAAACTGGACAGCCCCCACTCTGCTCCTGGGCTTCTGCCTGCATTGTTTTTACTTTCACAGTAAAAGTACTTGTCCCAGAGGGAAGGACAACAAAATCATTAGAAACGGAAATTATTTGAGCCTTCTTGCTTCTTAATTTCTGTGTCCCCACACAAGCTCTCCTTTTTCTGGTGCTATGTAAGTCGTGATACAACATTTCTAAGGTAAGTACATTTAAACATTTTTAAATGATTAACTACAGCTCTCCCTCCCAATGACTTGCAACTGAAAAGTGTAAGGTCCACCAATGTGAAGGATGGGGATCTGCCGGCTACATTCAAACCTGGGTTATTTTCGTTTCTCCCACCCTGCACCCAGGCAGAGTGTGACATTCACTTAGGCCCTGATTCACAAATCGCCTTATCCAACAGCCACTGAAGTCAACAGGAGTCTTTGCATGCACTTAAGTGAATTCTGGATCACTCCCCCAGTTGCTTAACATTAAGCATGAGAATAATCCTGTTGTCTACCCACTTTCATGGCCATTTGGAAAACCTTTTTTTTTTTATTATTATTCATGCAATAGTTTAGTTGAACAATTAGGAGAAAACATGAACATAAAAAGATTCTTCTTGCTTATAAATCTGAAGTAATCCCATGAGAGAAAAGAAGCAATACCAATGTGACTTACGGGGAAGGGACAAATCATAGTATGAATGGTGGTTGGAACAGAGAAAACGAACATTTTGTGAACAATCCATCCGCTTAAATTTGTTTGCAGAAGTTATTCATTGAACACTGTGAATAACAATCATGACTCAATAGCACATAGTTCCTGAGAAGGAAAAAAGGGTAAGTTCTTATAAATTGTTCAGTGTGAATAATTCTTCAAAGCTCTAAAAAGGAGAGATGGAGAGATTAACAGTGGGCTTTCATTATAAATCCATGTTCCTCAATGGGGGAAAAATAGGTGTAGTGTCATCTCACAAAAATTATCATCGAAATGTTGTGAAATTGCCTTGTGACTGCACAGTCACTGTCTGTCATCCTTGTACATGTTGACTTAATGGTCTGTTGTACATGCTTGCAGGCTGGGAAATAGGGGCATGGTTTGCTTATCGTTTAGGCTACTGTACCCTGATGTCCATTCCTGAAGCAATCCTTGAAGTCAAACAGCGTTGCTGTCTTTATGTATTTTCAGGGTGTATTTATGATAATTTGCTGCTGACACAGCAACCCAGGCTTGTTCCTCTTGTTTAAAATAATCTCCTTCTAACCACCTCTTTTACTCTATTTAGCCATAGTGGCATTTTTTGGTCCTCTTACTTTTTTTTGATCTGGGGTATACATTTAGTTTGAGCCTCTACTATGGTGTTTTTACATAGCTTCCATGCAATTTGAAGGCTTTTCATCCATGTGACTGTTCCTTTTAACTTCCATTTTATTAGCTTCCTCAGTTTTTATGTAGTTTCTCTTTTTGAAATTAAATATACTAAAATAAAGGCTAAATATAGCCTTGCTAAAATAAAGGCCTTCGTGTGTTTCATTTGTTAGAATGAATTGAGGAGCATGAAGCCTATTCTTAGAAGGAGCTTTAAAGGAATGACCTGAAAGGTCAGAAACATGATGAGGTAAAGAAAGTCTTTGGTAATTATAATAACTGCAGTAGCAGGAAAAAGTGAACATAGTCATGAATTCCATACTGGTTTGTCCAGCAGATGATGTGCCTGGTTCAGCACACTATTACTCCAGTCTAATAATTTCATTCCATTGAAGTCCATTAAGTCCAGCACGAGTAAGGATTAGACATTTATATGAACTCCAACCAGACAAAAATGGATATCACCCTCATGATTCAGGGCATATGTCAGCTGCTACGATCTGGGGATTAGGAATAGCTTCCCCTGTGGGTAGGTTACTACATAACTGTCCACAAAGAGGGTTCTTGCTATTTATTCTGAGGCATCTACTACTGGTCACTGTCATAGACTGGATACTGGACTGTATGGACCACCATAGGTGCTGGAACTATGTGTAGTGGGGGTGTTGCTGCACCCTCTGATTTGAAGTGGTTTCCATGATATACAGGGTTTACAGTTTGGTTAAATGTCTCTCAGCACCCCCACTGTAAAAATTGTTCCAGTACTCCTGTGGACACACTGGTCCATCTGATAGAGGCTGTCAATTCTTATGTTCCTGTCTACATATTTTGGGATCTGGGAATTTGGAGATTAAGGACCAAAACTCCTCCTTAAGTGGAGAAAACAATACAGAGATCAACAAACCTGCACACAGAAAGGGGAAGAATCTTGGCAAAATCTGTGCTAGTCTAATTCTCCCCTTAAGGGGAAGGGATTAGCAACATTATAGGAGTGGGAGGGTACATAAATTTGGAACTATCCTGAATACAGAAGTCCCCTGGGAATCTGACCCCAACCACTTAGATCTCAGAATATCTATGAGGAGTGTCTTCTCGTATACGCACTCTCCTGAATTCCCTTCCCTCTGGCAGTACAACAAGTTTGGTGGTTGTGCTGCTACTTGATATCTGTTCATGAAAGATTAATTCCCACTACATACTGGTCCCTCCTCACATGATGGTGGTTGTAGTGTACATGGCTGCTTTTAAATTAAATACCTATATCAGCAAAATTTGGGCAAAGGATGATCCATACACATATTTTCCAGGTGACTTATCTGAATAGGTATTTATTGTTAGCTATCTTATTTCTAAAAGCATCTCCAGAAGGCTTTGAAACAAACATATTTAAATAGAAAAGTTTGATCTATTAGAAACTCTCATTAGTCTGATTTTAATTGTCACATGAAGAGTTTTTCTGCTTTAATATTTGTCTTTAATTATTTGAAGCAGCCTAATTAGGAGATAGTATTCCAACAGAATAAAGTCCAGCCCAGTAATTTATATATTTAGTACTTTAATAGGGCCATTTCACAAAGCTGAAAACAGATATGAGCAAAAATAAGCTGTAAGGAAAAATTTAATCAGGAAATCGAAAATGACAACTGGCAGACCAATGGTCCATAAAGTCCAGTGTCCTGTCATCCGATAGTGGCCTGTGCTAGATGCTCCAAAGGGAGTGAACAAAACAGGGCAATTTATCAGGTGATCCATCCCCTGATGTCCAGGTCCAGCTTGTAGCAGTCAGAGGTTTAGGGACACTCAGAACATGGGGTTGCACCTCTGACCATCTTGACTAATATCCACTGATGGACAATTTAAGGACACCTTACTAGATGCCCAAAAAGCCATAATTGATGAAGAAGTCTGTACTAGTTTAAAAAAAAAACAAACCTAGTTGAGAGGGGAAGAGACAGCAGCGTAAAAAAAGTTATATATAACAAATGGAAGAAAGGGGAAGTTGATAGTAATGAATATAAATCAGATGTTAGGAATTGTTGAAAACTGATAAGGGAAACGAAGGAACACAAGGGGAAAATCTATGGTCAGCAGAATTAAAGATAATAAGGATGAGCTTTTTAAAATGTGAGGAACAGAAAGTATCCTGACAATGCTTTTGGTCCATTACTAGATGGAAGTGGTAAATTATCAATAATAATGCAGAAAAGGCATAAATATTAAATACGTATTTCTGTTCTGTATTTTGGAAAATAAATCATATAATATCATATGATGATAACACTCTTTCAATTCCATAGTATCTCTGGAGGATGTTAAACAGAAATCACTAAAGTCAGACATTTTTATAATCAAGGAGGTCCAGGTAATTTGCATCCAAGTGTTTAAAAAGAGCTGGCTGAGGAGCTCGCCGGACTATTAATATTGATTTTCAATAAGTCTTGGAGCACTGGGGAAATTCCTGAAGACTGGAAGAAAGCTAATGTTGTGCTATTTTTTTAAAAGGGTAAATGGGATGACCTGGGTAATTATTGGCTTGTCATCCTGACATCAGTCCTGGGCAAGATAATGGAGCTGCTGATATGAGACTCGATTAAGAAAGAATTAAAGGATGGTAATGTAAGTAATGCAAATCAATATGGGTTTATGGAAAATAGATCCTGTCAAACTAATTTGATCTTTTTTTGATGAGATTATAAGTTTGGTTGATAAAGGTAATAGCGTTGACATATTATATTTGGACTTCTATAAGGTTTTTAACTTGGTACCACACGATATTTTGGTTAAATAACTAGAACAGAAACATGGTACACATTAAATGCACTAAAATAAGCCAATGGATGAGTCTCAAAATGTAATTGTAAATGGGGACTCATCGGTGAGCCGGCATTTTTCCAGGGCGGGTCCTACCGGGATCAGTTTTTGGCCCTGTGCTATTTAACATTTTTATCAATGACCTGGAAGAAAAAGTTGGCAGATGACACAAACCTGGGGGATTGATAAATAATGAAAAGGATGGGTCACTGATTTAGAGTAACCTGGATCGCTTGATATATTGGGTGTAAGCAAAATATATGCATTTTAATGCAGCTAAATGTAAATGTATACATCTAGGAACAAATAATGTAGGCCATGCTTACAGGATACTTACTCTATCCTGGGAAGCAGTGACTGGGAACAAGATTTGGGGGTCACGGTGGATTACTGAACATGAGTTCCCAGTGTGTCTCTGTGGAAAAGAGAAAAGGAGGACTTGTGGCACCTTAGAGACTAACCAATTTATTAGAGCATAAGCTTTCGTGAGCTACAGCTCACTTCCTCAGATGCATATCGTGGAAACTGCTAATGCAATCCTGGGATGCATAAACATAAACATAAAGAGGTTATTTTCCCTCTATATTTGGCACTGCTGCTGGAATCCTGTGTCCAGTTCTGGTGCCCGCAATTGAATAAGGATGTTGACAAACTGGAGAGGGTTGAGAGAAGAGCCATGAGGATGATAAAAGGATTAGAATATATGCTTTATGGTGGTGAAAGACTCAAAGAGCTCAGTCTATTTAGTTTAACAACAAGTAGGTTAAGGGGTGTCTTGATTACAGTTTATAAGTATCTACATGGGGAACATATATTTAATAATATAACATATATTTAATAATGGGCTCTTCATTTTAGCAGAGAAAGGTATAACACCATCCAATGGCTGGAAGCTAAAGCTAATCAAATTCAGCTGTACATTTTTAAGGTGAGTAATTAACCACTGGAACAATTTACCAAGGGTTGTGTTGGATTCTCCATCACTGACCATTTTAAACTCAAGATTGGATGTTTTTCTAAAAGATCTGCTCTAGGAATGATTTGGGGGAAGTTCTCTGGCCTGTGTCATATAGACGGTCAGACTAGATAATGATAAGGGTCCCTTCTGGCCTTGGAATATATTAATCTATGAACGTTAAAAAATCAGATCAAATCAAGGAAAGGAATTTTAGGTCATGCAGTGGGTACAATAATCTTACATATGAGGACCTCGGAGTTCAAATCTTCTTTCTGGATCCAAGTGTATCCCTCTGCCTGAAGCTGTCTGTGACAAGGGCCACTTTCAATCTGTGCAGAGTACAACTGATCAGATTATTTTTTCCCCCTCTGTGGAAAATTTTGACTTTTCAGAAAAAAATTGAAAACTAAAATATTTCAGCTGCAAATCAACTCCCTGGTTGAATTACTTCTCCCATGATGCACTTTGGTCTCTCTTGTGGTGAGAAGAGGCAGTGCATGATTGGAGTCCCCGGCCAGGATACAACATGGGACATGTAGTCCAGCCGGGAGACCCAGCCCAAAGAGGAAAATAGGGGCATGAGGCAACTGAGCTACAAACAACATGAAGCATTGCATTCCCAAATTGAATGCCTTCAGTTTTTGGCTGAAATATTTTGGCTTTTGGCCAAACCCCCAACTTTTTGGTTTTTTGGGCATTTGGCCTTTCAGAGAAAAGCTGAAATTTTCAATGGAAAACAGATATTTATGATGAAAAAAATTATTTGGTAGTAACCCAATTTTCCATCAAAAACAGCTTTGATGGAAAAATTTCAAAGCAGACCTAGTTTAGGTGCATTAGAAAAAACTTGTGCAGTTCCTGTTTGTGTTCTGTACTGCCCCTTTTTTGAGCACTTAATTCACTCTGAAATTGTTTTTTCATATAAACCCTGGAATATCCAAAAGTGAAGAAAAATGTAACTCATTTGAACTTTGGAAGTTTTCCTCCTCAAATCTCCGAAGGATAAAACATTCAGTCCCCAATGCAGGAAAGTTCTTAGGCATGTGCTTAACTTTAAGCATGGCCTTATTTTCACTGAAATGGGTCCATTCCAATAATTAAAGTTAAGTACATGATTAAGAACTTTGTTAAAGTACTTAACTTTCAGCAGGAGGCTAGTTCTATAGATTTCAATGGGGCTAGTCAAGTTCTGAAAGTTAGGTACGTGCTTAAGTGCTTTGTTGAATTTGGGCCGTTAGAAAATGGAAGAGAGAAAGTGTAAGAAATATGAGGACCTGCTCTGAAATCCCAGATATGAACACCCCTAAAGTTTAAGCATTGATCAAAATATGATCTGGGACCCAGATCTGGATTTTACAAATGGCTCCTAGCCTTATAATGGACAAAACCAAACCCCCAGATCTGAACCCCCGTGAACTTTGAGGGTTTGGAATCTTGGCTTTGGATTCATATTTTGCAGCTTGACCCTATCTCTAGTATTTGCAGTATTTGTTCAGTAAATTACTCTGCTCTTTTTCAAGTTGAAACCATTTTCACAAAATGCATTCTGGTTGTTTAGCTGTGGTTCATTGGGCACTTTCATCCTTTAACATTAGAAATGCAAAGCATTTTATTTTAGATTGATTTTAATGAATTTTGTAATTAAAAGATTTTCACTTTTTTATCACAGGAATTACTTCATACTTGATAGCAAGAGGCCTTGACATGCATTTAATGTTTATTTATCAAAGTGGCAAATCACTGATAATTTATGCAGGGTCTAGGCTCTACACAGTGAGGTTGATGTAGTAAAAAAATTTAATTAAACAGGAATAAGTTAGGAACTGAATATGTTGTGGTATCAAAATGTTTGAACCAGTATTTCATTATATTCCTGTTAGGTTTCCATGTCGCTTAGAATTGCTTAAAATTTAATTCATAATTGGGGTGAGGGAAACTGGTGACTAATCAAAGACAAAACTTAAGTCTGGTACAAACTAGGACATTCTGGGACTGTGTGAAGCATTTATAATAATAGATCTTATAATCAGGCAGGCAAAAAAATTGAAGAGCAACTCACCAAAGGGTCAAAAACTAAAACAGCAAAAAAATTTAAGCCCTGGTCTACACTAGGAGTTTAGGTCGAATTTAGCAGCGTTAAATCGATGTAAACCTGCACCCGTCCACACGATGAAGCCCCTTTTTTCGACTTAAAGGGCTCTTAAAATCAATTTCCTTAATCCACCTCTGACAAGTGGATTAGTGCTTAAATCGGCCTTGCCGGGTCGAATTTGGGGTACTGTGGATGCAATTAGACAGTATTGGCCTCTGGGAACTATCCTAGAGTGCTCTATTGACCACTCTGGACAGCACTCTCAACTCAGATGCAATGGCCAGGTAGACAGGAAAAGGCCCGCAAACTTTTGAATTTCAATTTCCTGTTTTCATGGTCACCTGCAGCTTGCCACGCTGGCCAGAGCTCATCAGCAGAGGTGACCATGCAGAGCTCATCAGCAGAGGTGACCATGATGGAGTCCCAGAATCACAAAAGAGCTCCAGCATGGACCGAACGGGAGGTACGGGATCTGATCGCTGTATGGGGAGAGGAATCGGTGCTATCAGAGCTGCGTTCCAGACCCGAAGCAATGCCGCATGAAACTTAAGGAGCTGAGGCAAGCCTACCAGAAAACCAGAGAGGCAAACGGCTGCTCCGGGTCAGAGCCCCAAACATGCTGCTTCTATGATGAGCTGCATGCCATTTTAGAGGGTTCAGCCACCACTACCCCAGCCGTGTTGTTTGACTCCTTCAATGGAGATGGAGGCAACACAGAAGCAGGTTTTGGGGACAAAGAAGACGATGATGATGAAGTTGTAGTTAACGCACAGCAAGCAAGCAGAGAAACCAGTTTTCCCAACAGCCAGGAACTGTTTCTCACCTTGGACCTGGAGGCAGTCCCCCCCGGCCCCACCCAAGGCTGCCTCCCGGACCCGCCAGGCAGAGAAGGGACCTCTGGTGAGTGCACCTTTTAAAATACTATACATGGTTTAAAAGCAAGCATGTTTAATGATTAATTTGCCCTGGCATTTGCGGCTCTCCTGGATGTACTCCCAAAGCCTTTGCAAAAGGTTTCTGGGGAGGGCAGCCTTATTGCGTCCTCCATGGTAGGACACTTTACCACTCCAGGCCAGTAACATGTACTCAGGAATCATTGTACAACAAAGCATTGCAGTGTATGTTTGCTGGCATTCAAACAACATCCGTTCTTTATCTCTTTATCTCAGGAGAGTGAGATATCATTCATGGTCACCTGGTTGAAATAGGGTGCTTTTCTTCAGGGGACACTCAGAGGTGCCCGTTCCTGCTGGGCTGTTTGCCTGTGGCTGAACAAAAATGTTCCCCGCTGTTAGCCGGGGGAAGGGGGTGTGAGTGGCTAGCCACATGGTGGGGGGAGGCAAAATGCAACCTTGTAACGAAAGCACATGTGCTGTGTACGTAATGTTAATAGCAAGGTTTACAGTGAAAGAGTGTAGCCATTGTTCTAGAAAATGTGTCTTTTTAAATACCACTGCCTCTTTTTTTTTTTCTCCACCAGCTGCATGTGTTTCAATGATCACAGGATCTTCTCCTTCCCAGAGGCTAGTGAAGATTAGAAGGCGAAAAAAACACACTCGTGATGAAATGTTCTCTGAGCACACTGACATAGCACAGACGAATGTGTGGAGGCAGACAATGTCAGAGTGCAGGAAAGCACAATATGACCGGGAGGAGAGGTGGCGGGCTGAAGAGAGTAAGTGGCGGGCTGAAGACAGGGCTGAAGCTCAAATGTGGCGGCAGCATGATGAGTGGAGGCAGGATTCAGTGCTGAGGCTGCTGGAGGATCAAACCAATATGCTCCAGCGTATGGTTGAGCTGCAGGAAAGGCAGCAGGAGCACAGACTGCCACTACAGCCCCTGTGTAACCAACCGTCCTCCTCCCCAAGTTCCATAGCCTCCACACCCAGACGCCCAGAATGTGGTAGGGGGGCCTCCGGCCACCCGGCTACTCCACCCCAGAGGATTGCCCAAGCAACAGAAGGCTGCCATTCAATAAGTTTTAAAGTTTTAAACTTTTAAAGTGCTGTGTGGCCTTGTCCTTCCCTCCTCCACCACCCCTCCTAGTGCTTCTCTCCTCCACCACCCCTCCTGGGCTACCTTGGTAGTCATCCCCCTATTTGTGTGATGAATGAATAAAGAATGCATGAATGTGAAGCAACAATGACTTTATTGCCTCTGCAAGCGGTGATCGAAGGGAGGAGGGGAGAGTGGTTAGCTTACAGGGAAGTAGAGTGAACCAAGGGGTGGGGGGTTTCATCATGGAAAAACAAACAGAACTTTCACACCGTAGCCTGGCCAGTCATGAAACTGGTTTTCAAAGCTTCTCTGATGCGTACCGCGCCCTCCTGTGCTCTTCTAACCGCCCTGGTGTCTGGCTGTGCGTAACCAGCAGCCAGGCGATTTGCCTCAACCTCCCACCCCGCCATAAATGTCTCCCCCTTACTCTCACAGATATTGTGGAGCACACAGCAAGCAGTAATAACAGTGGGAATATTGGTTTCGCTGAGGTCTAACTGAGTCAGTAAACTGCGCCAGCGCGCCTTTAAACGTCCAAATGCACATTCTACCACCATTCTGCACTTGCTCAGCCTGTAGTTGAACAGCTCCTGACTACTGTCCAGGCTGCCTGTGTACGGCTTCATGAGCCATGGCATTAAGGGGTAGGCTGGGTCCCCAAGGATAACTATAGGCATTTCAATGTCCCCAACGGTTATTTTCTGGTCTGGGAATAAAGTCCCTTCTTGCAGCTTTTGAAACAGACCAGAGTTCCTGAAGATGCGAGCGTCATGTACCTTTCCCGGCCATCCCACGTTGATGTTGGTGAAACGTCCCTTGTGATCCACCAGTGCTTGCAGCACCATTGAAAAGTACCCCTTTCGGTTTATGTACTGGCTGCCTTGGTGGTCCGGTCCCAAGATAGGGATATGCGTTCCGTCTATCACCCCACCACAGTTAGGGAATCCCATTGCAGCAAAGCCATCCACTATGACCTGCACATTTCCCAGGATCACTACCCTTGATATCAACAGATCTTTTATTGCTTTGGCTACTTGCATCACAGCAGCCCCCACAGTAGATTTGCCCACTCCAAAATGACTCCCGACTGACCGGTAGCTGTCTGGGATTGCAAGTTTCCACAGGGCTATTGCCACTCGCTTCTCAACTGTGAGGGCTGCTCTCATCTTGGTATTCTTGGGCCTCAGGGCAGGGGAAAGCAAGTCACAAAGTTCCATAAAAGTGCCCTTATGCATGCAAAAGTTTTGCAACCACTGGGAATCATCCCAGACTTGCAACACTATGCGGTCCCACCAGTCTGTGCTTGTTTCCCAAGCCCAGAATCGGCGTTCCACCGCATGAACCTGCCCCATTAGCACCATGATGCCCACATTGCCAGGGCCCCTGCTTTGAGAGAAGTCTGTGTCCATGTCCTCATCACTCACGTTACTGCGCTGACGTCGCCTACTCGCCCAGTATCACTTTGCCAGGTTCCGGTGCTGTATATACTGCTGGATAATGCGCGTGGTGTTTAATGTGCTCCTAATTGCCAAAGTGATCTAAGCGGGCTCCATGCTTGCTGTGGTATGGTGTCTGCACAGAAAAAAGGCGCGGAACGATTG
Organism: Lepidochelys olivacea; assembly: GCF_965140295.1. Lineage (NCBI taxonomy): Eukaryota > Metazoa > Chordata > Testudines > Cheloniidae > Lepidochelys > Lepidochelys olivacea. The sequence continues at coordinate 110,681,194 of NC_140416.1, forward strand.
TCTGCCGTTGCCCTGACGGAGGTAGGGGCGACTGACAACATGGCTTACAGGGTTGGCTTACAGGGAATTAAAATCAACAAAGGGGGTGGCTTTTCAAGAAACTGAATGATCCCCTCAAGGATAGCGCTCAAAACGTCAAGAATAGAACTCAAAACTGTGTTTAGCAGGCCCTTGATTTCACAGAGGGAAGGAGGGAGGGAGGAGAAAATGAATACAAAACAAATCTGGTCTATTTCTTGTTTTGAGCCACTTCATCTATCTTTATACATCTTGCTGGCAGCAGACTGTGCAGTACGACCGCTACCTGTCATCATCTCCTGGGTGCTCGGCAGAAGACGGTGCAGTATAACGACTAGCCATCATCTTCTGCTGGCTGGAGGTTAAAAGACAGTGCACTGCCGATAGGACTGAATCGCCACGAGATGAAACTTAAAAGGGAAATGACCTGGCTGAGTCACTCCCATGTTTGCCCAGGCGCCCGACTAAAAGAGCACCCAGGACTACGTCGATGACGGCTACCAGTCATACTGCACTGTCTGCTGCCAAAAGGTAATTAACTGCTGCTGTGTAGCAATGCAGTACCACGTCTGCCAGCACCCAGGAGACATACGGTGACAGTGAGCTGAGCGGGCTCCTTGCTTGCTGTGGTATAGCGTCTGCACAGGTAACTCAAGAAAAAAGGCGCAAAACGATTGTCTGCCCTTGTTTTCACGGAGGGAGGGAGGGAATGGGGACCTGACGATATGTACCCAGAACCACCCGCGACAATGGTTTAGCCCCATCAGGCACTGGGATTTCTACCCAGAATTCAAATGGGCGGCGGAGACTGCGGGAACTGTGGGATAGCCACCCACAATGCAACGCTCCAGAAGTCGATGGTTGCCTTGGTACTGTGGACACTCTCCATCGACTACATGCACTTAGAGCACTTGTGTGGGGACATACACAATCAACTGTATAAAACTGCTTTCTACAAAACTGACTTCTATAAATTCGACCTAATTTCGTAGTGTAGACATACCCTAAGTATATCAGAAGCAGGAAGCCTGCCAAACAATCAGTGGGGCCGCTGGACGATTGAGGTGCTAAAGGAACACTCAGGAAAGATAAGGCCATTGTGGAGAAGCTAAATGAATTCTTTGTATTGGTCTTCACTTCACGCAGATTCCCACACCTGAGATATTCCTTTTAGGTGACAAATCTGAGCAACTGTCCCAGACTGAGGTGTCCATAGAGGAGGTTTTGGAACAAACTGATAAATTAAACAGTTTAATTATTTATTTTTTATTTATTTTTATATATTTAATTGTTTATTTTATATATATTTAATTATTTAAAAATTAAAATAGTTCATGAGGACCAGATGGTATTCACCCAAGAGTTCTGAAGTAACTCAAATATGAAATTGCAGAACTGCGGTATGTAATGTGGCAAAGTTCCTCCTCTACCTTGGTGGGTCTTGCACTTATTGGCGGATTTGCTCACCTTGGAGCTTCACGGCAGCCCTCAGCTTGGCCGTTTTTCTGAACCCACAGTCCAGGTCGACTCCTCCTGTGTCTGACAAGGAGTTGGGAGGATTTGGGGGGAACCCAGGCCCACCCTCTACTCTGGGTTTCAGCCCAGGGCCCTGTGGAATGCAGCTGTCTAGAGTGCCTCCTGGAACAGCTGTGCGACAGCTACAACTCTGGGCTAGTTCCCCATGGCCTCCTCCCAACACCTTCTTTATCCTCACCATAGGACCTTCCTCCTGGTGTCTGATAATGCTTGTACACCTCAGTCCTCCAACAGTCCGCGTTCTCACTCTCAGCTCCTAGTGCCTCTTGCTCCCAGCTCCTCACACGCACACCACAAACTGAAATGAGCTCCCTTTTTAAACCCAGGTGCCCTGATTAGCCTGCCTTAATTGATTCTAGCAGCTTCTTGATTGGCTGCAGGTGTTCTAATCAGCCTGTCTTTATTGTCTCCAGAAGGTTCCTGATTGTTCTGGAACCTTCCCTGTTACCTTACCCAGGGAAAAGGGACCTACTTAGTCTGGGGCTAATATATCTGCCTTCTGTTACTCTCCTATAGCCATCTGGCCCGACCCTGTCACAGTGAGTATCACTTAAATCAGCCTCTGTACCAGATGACAGGAGCAAACCTAATCTGATACCAATTTTTTAAAAAGGCTCCAGGGGCAATCCTGGCAATTACAGACCAGTAAGCCTAACTTCAGTATCAGGCAAATTGGTTGAAACTATAGTTAAAAACAGAAGTTTCAGATACATAGATGAACATGATTTGTTGGGGAAGAGTCAACATGGCTTTTGTAAAGGGGAATCATGCCTCACCAATCTACTGGAATTCTTTGAGAGGGGTCAAAGAACATGTGGACAAAGGTGATCCAGTTGATACAGTGTACTTGGACTTTCAGGAAGCCTTTGACAAAGTCCCTCAGCAAAGGCTCTTAAACAAAGTAAGCAGTCATGTAATAAGACAGAAGGTTCTCTCATGGATCAGGAACTGGTTAAAAGGGTAGGAATAAATGGTCAGTTTTCAAAATAGAGGGGTAAATAGTGATGTCCCCCAAGAATCTGTATTGGGACCAGTGCTGTTCAACATATTCATAAATGATTTGGAAAAGAAGGGTAAACAGTGAGGTGGGAAAATTTGCAGACAATACAAAATAGCAAAGCAGACTGAAGAGTTACAATGGGTTCTCTGTAAATTGTGACTGAGCAACAAAATGGCACATGATATTCAATGTTGACAAACGTAAAGTAGTGCACATTGGAAAACATAATCCCAACCTTCCATACAAAATGATGGGATCTAAATTGAGTGTTACCACTCAAAAAAGAGTTCTCTGATAATATCTGCTCAACATACAGCATCAGGCAAAAAAGCTAACAGTGTTATGAACCATTATGAAAGGGATAGATAAGAAGACAGAAAATATCATAATGTTACTATATAAATCCATGGTACACCGGCAGCTTGAATATTGCGTGCAGGTCTGGTCACCGCATCTCAAAAAAGATATATGAATTGGAAAAGGTACAGAGAAGGGCAACAAAAATGATTAAGGGTATGGAACAGCTTCCGTATGAGGAGAGTTAGAAAGACTGGGACTTTTCAGCTTTGAAAAGAGATGACTAATAGGGGATATGATAGAGATCTGTAAATCATGAATGATGTGGAGAACTTGAATAATAAAGTATTATTTACTCCTTCACATAACACCAGAACCCCAGTCCAATGAAATTAAGAGGGAGCAGGTTTAAAACAAACAAAAGAAAGTACTTTTTCACACAACACAGTCAATCTTTGGAACTCATTGTCAAGGGGTGTTGTAAAGGCCAAAATTGTAACTGAGTTAAAAAAAGAACTGGATAAGTTCATGGAGGATAAGTCCATCAATGGCTACTAGCCAAGATGGTCAGAGATGGGACCCCAGGCTTTTGGTGTCCCTAGTCTGTGATTGCCAGAAACTGGGAGTGGATAACAGGGGATGGATCACTCGGTGCTTGCCTTTTCTGTTCATTCCCTCTGAAGCACCTGGCATGGGCCACTGTTGGAAGACAGGTGTGACATGGTCCCCGGAGTGCAACCTGGATTGTGCAACCACTGAGTACTCTGTCCCACCAACCTGGATTATCTCTCATTTTGTGATTTTGACATCAAGCTACAAACCTCTGATAGGCATTGCACTTACAGACATCCACAGGCAAGGTCACACCCAACTGTGTTACATGAATGATCTCTCAGCCACTCATGAAGCATCAATAGAGAGGCTCTAGCCAATTCCCTCACCCCCCAGCTCCCCAGTCTTGCACCCCAAAACTGTACTATCTTGCACTGGTCAGAAGGCCTTTGTAACCTGAACAAATTTTCCAAGCAGTTTAGACAAACTCCTTGCTAAGGTTAAACTTTAAAATAAGTTTATTAACTATAGCAAGATAGATTTTAAGTGATTATAAATAGTAGGTGTAAATATCAGAAGTAGTTACCTTAAGAAATAAAAATAGAAACAAGCACTCTAAATCCTAAACTTTTAGTGTAGGCAAGGGTTGAATGAAAGAGCTTTTCTTACCCTGACAGATGGTATAAGCAGGTTACAGTTCCTTAATACACAGGCTGGACTCCCTTTCCAGCCTGAGATCACTCTTCCCCAGTTCAAAGTCTTTTTCCTCCAGATGTTCTTCCAGGTGTTCAGATGGGGGGGCAAGGAGGAAGAGATCAAGTGATGATGTTACTGTCTCTCTTTTATACTTTCTTTCAGCTTGCTGGAAAAATCTTTGCTGTGATGACTGTTAGTCCACCCCCATAGCATAAGTGCCTTCTCCTAGAAGTCTCTGGGATAGTGGATTGGGTGTTGATGAGCCATTAATCACCCATCTGGCTATTGATGGCTACTCCTTTGTTGTAATGGAAAGGCTGGTTGTGGGTGTTCCCAACATCACAACATATTTCAGCAACACATATAACAATACTTCATAACTTCACATACAGTGATAGCACATATAATGCAACAGGATATTAATGTTCAACAGATCAAGACTTTTAAAATGATACCTCATAAGGCATACTTTCTATAAAACATATCATAATAATATCATAATGGTAAATATGGGGGCTCCATGATGCTAACTTGAGGAATAGAGTGTCACAACAGGATACTGTGCTAGAAGGACCATTGGTCTGATCCAGTATGGCTGTTCTTATTATCTTTATTTTTCCCTCTTGTCTTTCCCCTGTCCAGGATTCATTGGGCTTTGTCATTGTTGGTAGCCACTCTCCCTTGAAGTGAAGTGATACTCAAGGACTGCATCTTTGGAAAGGATTTCCGTGGAGATATGTAGAACTATGGGACCAGCTCTCACGTTGTGATGGGCAATAAGCAAAGATGACACATCCTGAAATAATCCCCAGTGCTGGCTACCACTTTGCATGGACCAGAATCTAGCTTATTACGTGTGGTGTTGCACTCTGTAATAGCATCACAATTCCCGATTAAAAGGCAGCAGTGCATAACTAAAACAACATAACACTCTTGTTCCAGAGAGATATAGAGGTAACATTTTCAGAAGTGCCTAAGTCCCATTTTCAAAAGTGGCTTATCAGTTATGAGCCTAACTATCACTGGAAATCAATAGGACTTAGAACCCTAAGAGCTTAAGTTACTTTTAAAAATGTTGAGACTTAGGTTTCTAAGCCAACACTTTTGAAAGTATCTGTATCTAGTAAAGCTCAGCTCCAGAAAAGAACAGGGGCATTTCTCCAGTCTGCCTTTAGATATTTGCTTGAGAAAACTGGGCCTTTCTCTAACAGTGCAGAGAAAAAAGTTGTATTAACTGTGTTGTGGGGAAAGTTTGTCCCTCAAATACATTCAGAAACTAAGAACAATTCTTTAATGTTTTAGGTGAAAAAAACAACCATTTATTTAACCAGCAAATTGAAAGAATTAGAAGGAGTCTCATTTGGTGTGAGCCTAGATGCAATTGCCACACATCCCTGCAATACCTTCTACCTTAGGGTGACTGTATGCAGCAACCACTGTCGCCGCAATGCATTTTCAATTAGCATATGCAGTGCTCTAAAACCGCGTTGTTGGATAGCCCATAGTTCATGAGTTATCACAATTACATTACCCCACAAATGCATTAATTAGCATATACAAATTATATTTATGTAAAAAACACAGCTTGCTTAGTGAGGGATACATAGTTACCACTATTACAATACAAGATACTTTCACTAAAAGCAAATGTGTATGTAGACCTCCTAGCTATACGGGATAACAGTGCACCACATTTGGGATACATTTATGCCCCCTCCCTACTTTTTTAATACAGAAAAAAATGTTTTTCATGCTAAATCATGTTTTCCACTAATTGTATACATGTGCCTAGGTAACAATGTCCTAAAACAGCATATTCGGATGGCCACTAGTTGTTGAGTTATCACAACATATATGCTCGTGGGGACAACATTAGCTTACCGATGAGGATATGTGTTTCATACCAACTGTACAGCCTTCACTCTTCCAATACTCTGTGCAATATCTTTCAGCAGGAGCTAACTTTCAGCAGACTTCTCCCAACCCCCCACCCACACATGCCAAAAATGTGCCAGTTTGAGAACAAAGAGAATATCAGAGTGAATTTGGTGGGAAAGCTGGAGAGCCCAGAAGTTACCTGCTGTTATCCCGGTGGCTGTGCTTTCTGTCATGTCATATTTCCTATTTGCATAGCTCTGTGCATTTGCTCTTTCATCGCTGTTGTTAGCAAGCCGTAATCAGTTCATTTTATGGCTGTCTTCAGCTAAATTCTTTGTTGATTTTAACATGACAGAAGTCAAAAAGATTACATATTATAAATAGATAATTAATATATCAGCACAGCTTGTTACTCTCTCTCTCGCTCTCCCCCTCTTCCTGAGAATCAGTTTGAATGATGATTCTCTCTCTCTTTCGCACATGGACAGTCTTGAGAATTAAAATGAAGCCTGACAGCTTGATTGGAATTTCACTTAGTGTCTTTATGTTTAAAATGAGAATGCCTCTGCTGTGGATAGAAAGGTCAGTGTGTGAAAATGACACCAGAGCTCAGTACGTTGGAAGGTATTCTTAAAAAAAAAAAAGCCAAGCAAATATGTGTTTTTTTTATTTCAGTCTGACCCTGGTTTTGATAGCTACCTATTTAGGTTCTTATATAGCCTTGATCACTAACAACAGATTATATTCACTGATGTTGTAAGGCAGTCTCAAAACATTCTCTAAGGTAAAGCAGCATACTCCCCATTTTATAGATGGTGAACCATGGTATTGAGTGACTTGTTTAGGAAATCTGTGCCAGAGCTTAGAATCCAACCTACGTTTCCCGAGAACCAGGCCACAAGTTCATCCTTTCACCCTGACTGTAATGAAAGTCACAGACTGCAGTCCATAACCCGGTCCCTGACCTCCCCTCTGCATCTCGAAGTGAAGGGAACCAAAACCCTTGAATCTGGGAAAGGAAGGCACAGAAGAGGAAGGAGCATCTCTGCAGCATGCTTGCTATTTACCAAAAACGTAAAGGCACCTACAGATATGAGTGTGCCTGTGTTCACTTAGCAGATGGACACGGATGTTATCACTCAGGCCCCAGTTTTATGTTGATTATGGGTCAGATAGTTTGGGCTCCTGTGCACTTGCCTGGATCACGTCACTGAAATAAAGGTTTCACTTTTCTCTACTGTTAAATGATTGCTCTGCAGTTGCCCTACACTGCCGGAAGACACTTCATCTCACCTGTAGCTATGAGCACTCAGTGCTGCAGGTACAGCAACTGGTACACACAGTCCATTCTAGTCTGGATGATCTAGTCTGAATTTTAAAAACGTAAGGAGATTTGTATAGGAAATTTCTTGTGTGAACAAGCTTTGACGCCACTTGGAGAGTCAATACTAGGTTTATACAAAATATACAAACACCTTGGGAATTCTGGGCTTTTCATTGTGCTTCAATTTCTCACTACTGACCTGTTGCCATTTTTAAAAAAGTATTATTATTTAGATAACTGTATTGCTGAGAGATCCCCATGGTGCTAGGCACTGTACACATATAGTACAGGGCAGTTCTAGCCCTGAAGATCTTACTGTCCAAACAGGCAAGCCAGAAAAAGGAAGAATTTCTATCCCCATTTTCCAGATGGGGAGCTGAGGCACAGAGAGATTAAGTGACTTGCCCAAGATCACATACAACAGTCACAGCAGAGCTGGAAATTCAGCCCTCATCTCTTGAATTTCAAGCCAAGGCTTTATTAACCCAAGACTATCTATCCTCTCCATTCGCTTAATCAATAGCAAGATCTGCAGATGGTGATTAAGACAAGAATAATCTATATCCTGCACAGATCAGCTCTGCCTGAACTAGTTAGGCCACTTTGCAAGTACTGTACATGTGAATATGAATTTTATTTGTTCCCCATATTGGGTTTTCAGAGTGCAAGTTTGAGTGTGTGAGGATAAAGCTGATGTGTACTAAAGAGAAGATGAGAAGGGAGTTAGCCAGGGTGTTAAAAGGAAAGAGCATAAGGGTACATCTCTAGCCTGAGCCTGAATGTCTACATTGCTATCTTTAGACCAATAGTGTGAGCGCCATGAGCCCAAGTCAGTTGACCTGGGCTCTGACACTTGCTGCTATGGGTTCTTTTTTGCAGTGTAGACATACCCTAAGCGTGTGCATGTGTGTGTGCATTCATATGAAAGAGAAGGCACGCATATTAATGAAAGTACCCGTGTCTGGTGTAGATATGATCCTTACTTTCTGAAGCTTATTTCTTTGGGAAATATTGCAAGCAGTAACCATGCTTTTGCATTTCGCTTTGGTTTCATTCTGATTTCACTTCATATTGGTGGCTTAGACTCAAAGGAGAAAACAGTTAATCACAATGAAAAAGAAATAAGTGCACGGTCTTCACCAGTACTGTAAACATATAGAAAAGACAATTCTACTTCTAGTGCCATAGCAATCCAAGCAGAAATGGGAGAATTAAAAATTAAATCTTAATGGAAGCATGAACCACTCCTATATATCATTACTTCCTGGGCCAAATAATGCTAAGGGTATGTCTACACTGGCAGAGTTACAGCGCCGCTCAGAGAGCGCTGAAGGGAAACTGCTGTTATGTGTTCACACTGTCACCTGCCTGCGCAATAGCGTGTTCACACTTGTGGCACTTACAGCAGTATTCGGAGCAGTGCATTCTGGGCAGCTATGCCACAGAGCACCTCTTCCTCTTCTGCCACTAAGAGTTGTGGGAAGGCAGAGGGGGTCGCGGGGCATCCTGGGTTCTGTCCCAATGCCCGTGATGCATTGCTTCACATCCCAGCAATCCCTGTGCTTCTGTCTGCATTTGGCTCCATCTCTCAACGGTTTGTGTACTGTGCGCTCTGCCTTTTCGGTCTGCAGGAATGGATCCCGCACTGCTGACCAGTATGCTGCTCGCTCTCACTAACACGTCAGGAGTGACAATGGAGTTATTCCTTAAACTACAAAGGCAAGAGGAGTGCAACATTTATCTCACCACTCATAGTAGTTATGACACAAGATTGCTTGTGGCATTCACAGAGGTGCTGGCCACAGTGGAATGCTGCTTTTAGGCTCAGGAAACAAGCACTGAGTGGTGGGATCACATCGTCATGCATGTCTGGGAGGATAAGCAGTGGCTGCAGAACTTTCGGATGAGGAAAGTCACATTCATTGGACTTTGTGATGAGCTTGCCCCAGGTCTGCGGCACAAGGACATGAGAATGAGAGCTTCCCTGTTATTGAAGAAGCACATGGTGATTGCACTGTGGAAGCTGGCTACTCCAGACTGCTACCGATTGGTCGCTAACCTGTTCGGAGTGGGAAAGTCGACCGTTGTACTCATGTTGATGGAAGCGTGCAGGGCCATTAATTGCATCCTGCTTCTAAAGACCGTGACTCTGGGCAATGTGCGTGACATTGTGGATGGCTTTGCACAAATGGCTTCCCTAACTGAGGAGGTGCGATAGATGGCACACATATTCCAGTTCTGGCACCAGACCACCTAGCCACTGAGTACACTAATCAGAAGGGGTATTTCTCTATGGTTCTCCATGTGCTTGTGGATCACCATGGGCATTTCATGGATATTAACACAGGATGATCCAGAGAAGTGCATGATGCACGCATCTTTTGGAACACTGGCCCATTCAGGAAGCTGCAAGCAGGGACTTTCTTCCCAGACCAGAAGATCACTGTAGGGGAAGTCAAAATGCCCATTGTGATCCTGGAGACTCTGCTTTGCAGAGACTCTGCCTACCCCTTAGTGCCACGGCTTAGGAAACCATACACAGGGAACCTTGACAGCAGCAAGGAGCGGTTCTTCAGCAGGGCTAAAATGCAGAGGGATGGGTGTTAAGTGCAGTGCATACTGGGAGTCTGCAGGGCAGGAGTGGAATGCAGCAGGTACAGACTGGAGCCAGGAGGTTGATAAGACTGTGTTGGTGGTGTCTGGGGGGGTGCATGAGAAAGAGTTTTGTGACCGGGGAGGGCGGGCCCAGAGCTGATTGGCTTGCAGTGCAAGTAGCTCCTGGAGCATGTCCGCTCGGTTCTCCATAATGTTTAAGAGCCGCTCCATGGCTTCATTCTGGCATGCTGCATTCTCCTTTCAGTCCCTATTCTCGCTGTCCTGCCACTCCTTCAATTCTTGTTTTTCAGCTGTGGAGTGCATCATGACATCACGCAGAAAGTCCTCTTTATTTTTTCCTGGCCACTTTCTAATTCTGCGCAGCTATTCAGCCGGCGATAACAAAGAGGGAGGCTGGGCTCCCAAGGTCATATCCGTGAAGCCAAAATGCAACATTTTACAGAAGCTGTATTGTTTGCAACACAGAGACCACTGATCCAGTGATTTAAAACACAGCCACTATTCACATACCTGTCACTAACTGACTGACCCCAGGCAAGCACACATGAGCCTCAAGACCCCCAAAATGGTGAGTAGCCGTAGGGGCAGAGGAAATCATTGTTCCCGGATCCTACTGTATACCGGGCACATGGCTTTTGGGGAGAGCCAACATTGGTGGTGGTGGTGGCTTATAATCATTACTGTCCCCATATTTTCCACTGGCTGTGTTCATTATGGAAGATATCTCGCTGCTGAGGGTGAGCAGGGGAATCAAGGGAGGGTCTTCTCCAAGACCACAGCTTCCGCCCTGGCCCTTATGCGGCTCGCCTGTGTGCAGCAATGCCCTCCCCCCCCCCACCTCCCCAACGATGGCAGAGTGGCGCCGGAAAGTTACCCTTAATGGGGCAAGAAACAAAGCAGCTCTGGCAAAGAATCTGTGGCTGCGGATTGCCCAATATCTCCATGAGAGTTTCATGGAGATCTCTGAGGCAGATTTCTGTGAAGTGAGGGAGTCTCTCTCTCCCTCCCCCTCCACATCCTCATCCAAGATTTCCTCCTTCTGGCTCGGTCCACTCTTGATTGGCACACGAGCCAGCAAAGTATCCACAGTGGCCTTTGCAGTGGAGGTGGGAATCTAAAGACATGGGAGATTTAATTTCTCTGCATGTGTATCAATGAGGGGCTCAGAGTGGCCTATACTTTCCTTCACAACTTCTAGTCATGTTTTCAGACTTAAGTGGTTGAATGGTCAGAATTCGTATTCAGCAAACGTATTTGTTCTGCTTTTACAGCCAATTTCTGCCCCAAATTATATCCTGTTCAAAACTTTTTGATTTCAGCAATTCAATAGCCCAACAAGAGTGCCAACGCACTGCCAAAGACCTGGACATGGGTAGTCATGCCCAGTGGTTGGTGCAGGAGCCAGGGCCAGACCTGGAGTCAGTGGCTAGACTCCATAACTGGAGTTAGGGCTGAAGGCTAGAACTGAACTCAAAGGCCAGGTGCCAGAGCTAAGGGTCAGAGCCAATGTCAGGAATTGGAGCTGAAGGCCAGAGGCAGGGATCAGAGCTGGAGTCAGAAGTCTGAAATTGGAGCACAGGGTCAGAGGTCAGATGCCAGAGCTAAGGGTCAGAACTGAGGGTCAGCATTTCGTTATCTGAACGGAGGCAAGGCTGGAGCAAATACATGAGCAGGGCCTGGGAACCAGCAGGGCCTGGGAACAAGCAGGCACAGAAGATAACACTGTTTTGGGCAAATACTCTGAGTAGCAGCAAACTGCTGCTGCTGCTGGGCTTAGGAGCAAGACTGCTAGTTTCCTCAGCCAATCAGGCAGGGCCTTCTGTCTGGCGGTGTAGCTGATGTAGCCCAGCTGTGCTCATTAGGCTGTCAGGAGAGTGAGCAGGCAAAGCTGCAAGGCCTTATCTCTGACACCCATTGATGTGATATGCAGCAAGTGTAGAATATTATGCCACTATTCATAAAACTCATTCTGACTTTAAAATACTGAGAAACATAGTTGGCTTGATTCTCATTTACATAACTCAAGGTGGGTATTAATGCCCTTTTGCACTGACACAGACTGAACATAAATGAAAATCAAAACCTGTAAGTTTTCCATTAGTGATAACTTTCCTAGAGACATATTTCAAGGATTCTGTTGTATAACTACAAAGAAATCTTTTAGAATTCATATGCAATAATTTAGTAACATTCAAATGTAATGCTCTGGATGCAAGCATATTATAAAAATGTAAATATCCCATCTTTTTCTCTAAAAAAATATACTCCCAAAATATCATTGCACAAACTCACACACATTATACTTGGGAAAACTTTCTTCTTCAGCACTCAATAAAACATGTTCAAAAAATCCCCTGAAAGGAGCTAGAATTTGTTGCTCATCATTCCGGTCTCTTTTAGCCATTCTGCAGCTCTCTGATGAGTTGTAGTTTAATAACTGGGCAACGCCTTCAGTTTTAAGTTTTGATTCTTTTGATTTTAATGTGAGATAAAATGACCCACTTGGTTTGAAGTGATTTTTTTGAAGATCACTTGGGAAATAAAGAAAGCGAAAACCAATTATTCTGAATAGTTTATATTAAAATGTGAGATGAAGGAGTTTTTATGTTTCGTAAATACTTGAAAAATACTATATTGAAAAGAAGGACTTGAAAAATCCATTTTAATTGGATAGGTTTAAAAAGGTCAGAATTGTTGTGATATATGCTATCATGTGCCAGCAATGCCCCTCTGCCATGTACGTTGGCCAAACCGGCAGTCTCTACGCAAAAGAATAAATGGACACAAATCTGTCATCAGGAATTATAACATTCAAAAACCAGTAGGAAAACACTTCAATCCCCTGGTCACTCAATAACAGACTTAAAAGTGGCAATTCTTCAACAAAAAAAACTTCAAAAACAGACTCCAATGAGAAAATGCAGAACTGGAATTAATTTGCAAACTGGACACCATAAAATTAGGCCTGAATAAAGACTGGGAGTGGATGGGTCATTACAAAAACCAATTTCCCCATACTAATTTTCCCCTACTGTTACTCAAACCTTCTTGTCAACTGTTTGAAATGGGCCACCCTCAGTACCACTACAAAAGTGATTTTTCCTCCCTTGGTATTCTACTGTTAATTAAATTGTCTCGTTAGCACTGACCCCACACTTGGTAAGGCAACTCCCATCTTTTCATGTACTGTATATATATATACCTGCTATTTCCACTCAATGCATTTGATGAAGTGGGTTTTAGCCCATGAAAGCTTATGCCCAAATAAATGCGTTAGTCTCTAAGGTGCCACAAGGACTCCTCGTTGTTTTTGCTGATACAGACTAACATGGCTACCACTCTGAGGGCTTGTCTACACTACCTGCTGGATCGGCGGGCAGCGATCGGTCCAGCGGGGGTTGATTTATCACGTCTATTATAAATTCCGTCGACTCCAGTATGCCACCAGAATGAGGAGTGCAGGCGGAGTCGACGGCAGAGCATCAGCTGTCGACTTACTGCAATGAAGACACCGTGGTAAGTAGATCTAAGTATGTCAACTTCAGCTACGCTATTCAGTAGGTAAAGTTGCATATCTTACATCGACCCTGCATGGTAGTGTAGACAAGCCCTGAGAATTGCTGTTGTTTCACTTTGCGTCATAATAATGACACAAATGCAGTGGTTTAAAGGTGTACTTCAAATTATTAATATTAATCACTGTTTCTTTATTGAAAACAGAATGGGGTGCCAGTCTAATTTGCAGAGACTGTTGAAACTTGGAATTAAAATTCTAACATTTGGCAATTTCCTTTCATTCTGAATCAAAATGAAAAATTTAAATTTCAAAATTTCACATGAAACAAAATTTTCAAAAGTTAGTATGGGAAATATCAAAACAACCTCTTCAAAATGTTTTGTTTTAATAAGGTCAAAATGCTTCTTTTTGACTATGAGATGAGACTAGGTTGAAATGATAAAGTTGAAGTAAAGCACTTTGATCTTCTTGAAACACAGCATTTTGAGAACATTTAATTGAAAATGTTGACAAAATTGATATGTTCCTGCAAAACATTTCCTAAAATCTGCACTTTCTGAGGGAAAGCTACATTTTCCCAATGGAAAACTGTTCCTTCAGACATTTTTCTACCAGCTCTAATAATTTGGAGTTTGTTTTTTGTTTATAAAAGCCTTCTCTGTTATTTTAGACTAAGATAATGATTAAAACACCATTGAAAAAAACACGGTGTCAAGGTTTCTTCCCCATTCTGAACTCTAGGGTACAGATGTGGGGACCTGCATGAAAAACCCCCTAAGCTTATTTTTACCAGCTTAGGTTAAAACTTCCCCAAGGTACAAAGTATTTTACCTTTTGTCCCTGGACTTTATTGCTGCCACCACCAAGCGTCTAACAAATATAACAGGGCAAGAGCCCACTTGGAAACGTCTTTCCCCCCAAAATCCCGCCAAGCCCTATACCCCCTTTCCTGGGGAAGGCTTGATAAAAATCCTCACCAATTTGCATAGGTGAACACATACCCAAACCCTTGGATCTTAAGAACAATGAAAAAGCAATCAGGTTCTTAAAAGGAAAATTTTAATTGAAGAAAAAGTAAAAGAATCACCTCTGTAAAATCAGGATGGAAAATACATTACAGGGTAATCAGATTCAAAACATAGAGAATCCCTCTAGGCTAAACCTTAAGTTACAAAAAGACACAAAAGCAGGAATATACATTCCATGCAGCACAGCTTATTTTATCAGCCATTTAAACAAAACAGAATCTAACGCATATGTAACTAGATTGCTTACTGACTTTTTACAGGAGTTCTGACCTGCATACCTGCTCTGGTCCTGGCAAAAACAACACACAGACAGAGAGAACCCTTTGTCGCCCCCCCCCCCCCCAGCTTTGAAAATATCTTGTCTCCTCATTGGTCATTTTGGTCAGGTGTCAGCGAGGTTGTCTTAGCTTCTTAACCCTTTACAGGTGAAAGGGTTTTTCCTCTGGCCAGGAGGGATTTAAAGGTGTTTACCCTTCCCTTTATATTTATGACACATGGTAAACCAAATATCCAGATCAGTTATCAGATGCAGATTATTTTTGAGCTATTCAATATACATCGTCCCAGCATACATCAGTTTTTGTCCTGATGTTTCCCTTTGTAGTGTTTTGTACAGCAGAGATGAAGGATGGTCTTGCAGTTAGGGCACTGGACTAGGATGCAAATGAACCGAGTTCTTGGCTTTGTCACAAACTTCCTGCGTAACCTGGGCAAGTCATGTAACCTATGTGTGCTTCATTTCCCCATCTGGAAAATTAGGAGACTAATACTTCCTTTATCTGTTTAGACTGGAAACTCCTGGGCACAAGGACCGTCTCCTCCTACGTGTTTATACAGTGCCTAGCATAATACAGCTCTGTTCTGAGTTACAACTTCAGGGTGATACTATAGTACAAATAATAATGAACTCCTCTAGCTGGAACATCTTATAACACATGCTACTGAGTATTGAGATGGGATTTGCTTTACTGTTTGTCCGCTATAGAGTATATTTTTATAGACAGGTTAATTAACCCCAAGAAAAAACATTGGAGTGCCAGTATAATAAGACTAATATAGGTTTAATAAAACATTAATTGAATGTTAATTAAATATCAAAAGAATGAAAAAAAAAACACCTACTGAGGATTACACAGAACAGTGGAGGGAATTCCAAATTTGCTGCTAATGCAGCATAACAATTTACTGCACTGTTTACAGAGTAGAGTGTTCTATGTGCGTTTCTGCCATTTAGGGAGATAATAGGAAACCTTTGAATTGTCAGCCCTGTATGTAAGAGATAATTTAGTCTCATAATTATAGAATTATTAAATACATAATCACATTTGTGCATTTAATTGAGTTTGGCAAGATTGTCCTAGGAAATTTGATATCAGTTGCTAAAAATATACATTTACATGTAATAAACATAATTTCTTTACTGTGTTATATGCCAAGTGAACACCTAGAGAGCCCTTTCAAATGGATTGAGAAAGAATATAGGCATAATGCATTGCAAGAGCATAATTGTATTTTTATTGCTCGTTAAATTTAGAGTTAATTACATAGCAACCAGGTTTATCCTTTATTATATTAAACCTCGATCCATGTGCTCTAAACTTCAAAAAATAATAAAAAAGCTATTTTCAAGTGCACATATAATCCTTGTTTCATACATGTTTATTTTTTTAAAGTGCACTCAAGGGAGGCCAACCATTCATCATTGGGCTCTCCTTCTTCCAATCTTATAGAGAATAGTATGTATGACTTTTGTTCAGGAGGTATGAGCTTCACAAGATGGTCACATAGCGCCAGAGTCCCATTGACTTCAGTGGGCTTTAAATCAGCACTTAAGGCCCCAAAACTGCAATGAGTTCTATGTGAGTGCAGGGTTCACCTGATTTGAGGGTTGGGGGCTAAGCATGTTCTAAGTGAGGTTGCTATGTCTTTTGTCTACCTTTTCCAACTGGGCTTTCATTTTCCATGTATGTCACATTTTAATGCCATTCCATCCCTCTTATTTTAGTGGCTAAAATTTTAGCATTCTCTCTGCAGTGGGGTGCTGCTGTTGCTGTTGGGAGAATAGTTGCTTCCATGATAGATCTAGGACTAGTTGTTAAGAAATATAAACATTTTTTGGATACAGAATTAATATTTTTATCTGCATCTCTGTGCCCATCACCATAGTACAGAACCCTACTTTTGCAAAGATCTTGTAGAACATCTAAAACTTTCATACCATTATGGGTTCTTATATATCTGGAAGCATCAACCATGTAGAGCTTCTAAAATTTGTGGAAACGATGTTGCGAAAGAGCCTGTTTTGCAGAGCTTTGATTGCTCCCTATGGATCCTAAGAGCTCTGCAGGGCTGATGCCAGAAACTCCACTTCTGTGGTGAGGAGCTTCAAAAGGGAGGACCTTCAATCCGTGCAATTCTGGAGGTTATCTTATGGAAACAAGGGGTTCACATTAGTACCGACAATAGAAGCTGTTTGTTTAACTAAAATTCACAGTGATGGCTTTCCAAAGTTGGACCTAAACCCTCTGTCATAACCTATTTTAGGGCCTGATTCAAAGCTAAGTTGATCGGAATCTTTCTATTGACTTAAATGTTTTTTGGATCAGGCTATTATGACAGCTGGGATCTTTTTTTCACTGCTAGCCTCAGCCAGTCCAAGTATCCTAGGACCAACTGTCTCCAGGCTATCAAACATTCACATTTTCATCAGGCTCCTCCTTCCTGCTGGCTTCTTGATACTATGAGACAGGTTTAGAAGCATGCACAGTCTGAAAGAGGGCATGAAACATCACTTTAAAAATCTGCATCAGCAACAGTTGAAGGAAATGTTAATGAAGAGTGCTCTCAGACGCCAATGAAAAGCCAGATATGTTTCCTAATTTCCACATAGAAACAGTTTTAGCTCACTTTCAAATGAAAAATGAGGCAATCATTTTTACAAAAAAATGTTTTTGTTTCCTGTGACCAATAATACAATTATTCATAAATGTGCAATTCCACAGGGATACATTTTATAGAGAAATGTGTAAATGCTTTATTTCCAGTTTATAGTACTTTGAAGGGATAAGACTATGCTAAATGCCATTTTTACAGACTCTATCAAGTCTTTGATTTCTCAGCATGACCTAATGCCCTTTTCAATCCATTTCTACTGATTTTAGCCACTCATCTAGTTGGCAAACATGTCATAAGGTCAGGGCTATGAATTCCAGTGTTTCAAATGACACCTTGCCAGATGTTCGGTCTGTGTGTCATGGATTACCAATATAAATTCTTTTAAAAAGGCAAAATAAAATAATAAAATCTGCTCTAAGAGTGGAATAATGTGTAAGTGCTGAAAATTCTAAATGATGCAAAGCAAACAGAGACTTAGGAATTTAAGCTTTTGTTGGATGAGCCTCCAGTGCAGACATTAATGTTATCTGATTAGGTGTGAACTGAGGTGTCACTGAAACAGAAAACAGGACACAGTTGAAAAAACAGTGAAATTAAAGATAAGGCAACTTTGTAACAAGCCAGAAAATTCCATAGGATGTATTTCACTACAGTAATTTTAATATTGCAAACTTTATAATCTTGGAAATTTAACCTCGGTGCATTTTCCTTCATCTAATACACACTGTTTCATTTTGTAACATATGTAGGTTTTTATTATGTTCTATGGAAATAATTATATTAATTAAATTTACACAATTTACTTTTTATGATTTATGCTATTTTGTTCCTATGACCTTAACTGTCACATTTTAAAATATTGGCTAAAAATGAAAATTTGAAGTCAATGGACTAGATTCACAAGGGGACCTAGGAATTGCAATGCCTCCCTTTAGGCACTAGAAAATCACTGCGATTCACAACCCCTGGGCTAAGTTCTCAGACTCCCAATACAATGAACAGGCAGAGATAGATGCTTGAGACTGGGATTCACAGAAGCCAGCATGCGGCGCAAGGAGCCACCTAAGCTAGCCAATGGGAGATGAAGACAAGACAGGTGTGTGCTAAACCTTGCCCCTCTCAGGGTGTCAGGTGCTTAAATCTAGGCTGGAGGGAGAGGCCTATCTCTGTGTGGTTCCACAGCTGTGAATCCTCTCCTGGAGTCAGGCACCTAAGACCAGAGGGGAGAGGAGGAGGAAGAGTTAGGTAGCCTCTGAACTGGACTGCACACCACAAATGAGTTACATGGAGGAGTGCCTATCTTCCCCCTGTTTGTGGATCGCAGTGGGGCTTACGTATCTAGATGCTTACAGGGAGGCAGCAGTGCACATGCCCAGAGGCAGAAAAATAGGCATCTAGGAAACTTTTACAGCAAACCCATAACTGATGAGTGAGGTTAGGCACCTACATGGTTAGGGATCAGCTGAGCAGGGGTTTTGTGAATGCCACTGACACCAAAATCAGGGATTTAGATGCCTAAAGTGGTAGTTATATACCTAAGTCTCTTTGTGAATGTAGCCCAATGAGTCTCATCTGGAGTCCTCTACTCAGCAAGCACTTCCATTAACAAAAAGAAAAGGAGTACTTGTGGCACCTTAGAGACTAACCAATTTATTTGAGCATAAACTTTCGTGAGCTACAGCTCACTTCATCGGATTGTAGCTCACGAAAGCTTATGCTCAAATGAATTGGTTAGCCTCTAAGGTGCCACAAGTACTCCTTTTCTCTTTGCGAATACAGACTAACATGACTGCTACTCTGAAACTTCCATTAACATCATCAGAAGCTTTTGTCTAAGTAGAGACTGCAGGACTGGATGATTGTTAAACTCCACTCTTACAAACACATAAAGAATAAATCCATTTTATAGGTTTGAAATAACTGTAACTTGATTTTGCAACTCAAACCTTTGAAACATTTGTTCATGCAACCAGCCGAGTGGAGTATGGGGCCTGGGTTTCCAGCTAGTGTAATTCACTGTAGCTCCACTGAAGTCAATGAAATGATGCCCATTAACGCCAGCTGAGAATGTGGCCGTCTAGTCCCAACTCTGCATTAGGAGGAGATGTGCGCAAAAAGACGGTTTTTCTGGTTTGCTGTCAATTCTGAAAACTAGGGGGAAAATCATTTTAATACATCCAAAATGAATTTTTTTGTTAAATTTTTTGGTGAAAAGTTTTAAAAACATTATTTCAGGTTGAAAGAGACCCGAATCAAAAAGTGTTTGTAGAATTTTTTTTATCATTTAAATTTTTTAAAATAAAATTGAAGGAAACATTGAAACAAGAATAATTTTGACTAAAAAAAATTGAGTTTTTTAAAATAAATTATTTAAATAAAATTTGTTGACTTTTCAGATTTTTTTTCCAACATGAACAATTTGGCAAAACTGATCTGAGTTCACAAAATGTTTTGGTGCAGGGAAATCTGCATTTTTGCCTCTCCACCCTCCCCTCCAAAAAAGTTTTGGCCTAATATTTCACCCAACTCTAATTAGAAGTAACCATAACTGTAGCCTTTCATTCCAGTCTAGCCATGGACTTGTTTGAAAAACCCTATTTCTTCTGCCAGCAGTTCAGGATTTTGAACTCCTCCATGGTAAGAGACCTTATATCTTTCTTTCCTTCATGCTTCTTTATGTGCCTTTCAGTGTCCAAATGAATGTACTTTGGCACAGTTGTCTGTGACCTTTAGGAGTAACTCTGCCTGGCACCTCCTTCTCCAGTCTCACAACAGAAAACAACAGCAGAAGGAAGAAGAACATGAGGAAAGCACATTTTTTAAATGTCCTTTCTCTTCCTGATTTCTGATTTGCTTTAACTTACAGCAAATGAGACTATTAAATATCAGTACTAAAGGCCTTTCCAGTTCACTTTATGATACTGATATGTTAACATATAATACACCAAATTTCAGGAAAAGACCCCTTTTGGAATGGTATAACAGACAGCATTTCAAATAGCTCATCATCTAACCATAACGAAGCATCCAAATGGAACTGTATAGATGTAGACACTCCTGCAACAATTTGAACCTACCGTTTATTCGCTCAGGTGGATTGGTGGCCTAAGGGTATATCTGGTGTCTGAGGTCCTGAGATTAAATTCTTGGGAAACCCCGTTGGTGAATAAAAACATTGTAGGAGGGTAGGACTAAGACTCAGGAGACTCGCATTCAGTTCCCAGCTCAGTCCCAGACTTCTTGTATCACCTTGGGCAAATCATTTAACCTACTTTATGCTTCAGTTTCCTGTATAAAAAATGGAGATAATTCTTCCCTATCTCACAGGAGTGTTTAAGGATTGTGCGGCGTTCAGATACTATGGTGATGAGAACAATATAAGTACCTAGATAGAAAAGGACTGTACAGAATCACAGGGTCAGACTATGTTGACCTTATTCACATAGACTTCAAGGACACTACATTGGTGAGTCATCGCTCACCAGTGTGACTAAGGGGCTCATGAGCTATCTGATAGGAATCAGAGACTGGCTGGTTCGTGATTGTTCCCTGCAGCATATTCTCCATTGCTTGCTTTCATCCAGTTTATTGTAACAGTCCATGAAACGTTTAGTGGATAACCTCTTTTCTTTGACAGAGAAAATACACCAGTCTGATGTTGTGATGAAAATATATTTTCACTTGAAGCTACTTACAGATCTCCCTAAATCTTTGGGTTTGTTTTTGTATCATGCTGCTCCATAGACATCATCTTCCACCTGAGGTCTTAACCTGATGCACAACGACAACCAAAAATTGGAAGGTTGGCTTCAACTTTATTATCTCTTGGCAAAACAGTGACTTTATGGCCAGCCAGAGTTTGCGCTATGTAATTGGAGCATTCTAAAGTAAATTGTCTCCAGCTGGAAATGGGACAGTCCCTTTGAACTCCAGTATTATAAGGTCAAGGCTCAAGAATCATTTGGGGCAGAGAGGGGGGAGAAAGGAATAACACATTTATTGAAAAGTGATGGGAAAATGAAATTTAAAATTTAAAGCATAAATATGCAGCTTAAATGAAAGGAGACAGTGATCTATTTGGCTGCTGCTGTTGCTAGGTCAGGAAAATTATTTGCATTCTTTATTTTGCTGATGCTGTTGCACTCAAAAAGAAGGTACTACAATACCAAACTGTTAAAATGCTTGGAATAAAAATTGAAAAATGTTCATGGTGACTGGTCTGCTGTTGAAGAAAAAGACTTAGAGCAGAATACCAAGTGCCTTGAAATAGCTTCCAGTAGAAGATAAGAGCAGTTCCCTATCCTGATGATTCTACAAAGAATTGAGACATTGTGACATATTTTGTCCTATTTTCCTTAGTCCTTGTTTCCCTTTTGCCCCAGTTCAGGCAGTTTCCTAACCCTTTTGGCCATTGATTCAGCAGCATATGTTTATACTCAGTGTGAGAAGATCATTTTCATTTTCCCTTGTCAATTTTTTCCATATCCTCCATAGCAAAGTGGGGCAATTCAGTCTTCTCAGGCAACTCAACCTTTATTACCATGTATATGTTTAGTAGCAACAGCTGTCAGCTCACAGAGTTCCACCAGCCTGCACGCAACCATCATGCTTGACGGACTAATCAGATGATCATTTGCACATGCCTGTATTCTGCTCTACTTTCAACGAGCAAAACACTTGAAAAATGAAAGATGTTCCCTCAGTCCCACGTATCCTTTGGGAAGATCTAACTATCCATAAAATGAAGGCATGAGCCAACTTGTGGGTGAGGCTTTGTTATTTTTGTGGTTGTCAACATCATTATTAACCAGATGATATGGCCTATGCTTTGTTGTAACAACATTCCTGGAAGTGCCTCTTCCAAAGGTGCTATATCAGGAAATTATGTATTGTACCAGTGCTGACAGAGCGGTTTCACTGATGTTTCACTGCTATTTTCACAAGTACCTCAGAGATTACTGGTATCATCATCATTAGTAATAGTAGAAATAATTATGACAGTAGGGCCTAGGGACTAACCAAGATGGAGGCCCCACTGTGGAGTAATAGACAGTCCCTGCCACAAAGAGCTTGCAATCTAAATAGACAAGACAGACACAGGATAAGCAAAGGTGTATTGTTCACAAGCAGATGAACAATGCAATGTCAGCAAACGTCATTTAGTGTCATGATATTTTGGGAAGGGGGTTATCTGGGAGGTGATAAGCTAATTGGATGGACAAAGGAAGGGGCTGTGGGGCAGATATGGAGTGAGGCTGAGGTAAAGATATTGAGAGAGAAGGGTCAGGAGGGGTTTATAGCACATAGCTAATCAGCACAGGAAAGAGAATGTGCAGTCAAAACTGTTTACAGTGTAGTTGTAGCCATGCTGGTCTCAGGATACAAGAGAGATCTGGTTGGTGAGGTAATATATTTTAGTGGACCAACTTCTGTTGGTGGAAAGAACAAACTTTTGAGCTTCACAGACACCTTCTGCAGGTCTGGGGAAGGTAACCAAAGGGTCTAAGCTAAATACTAGGTGGGACAGATTCTTAAGTCCAAGGGGTTCACATAGGCAAAACTATTGCAAATATCCTGCTGACATCATCAGCTTCATTGGTACTTCTAGAAATGAGATTGCAATGGTGACATCGCACTACATATTATATGTGATACTGATTAGGAGCAGGTCTAGATGACCTGGTGGTAACATGGTCACCTGCTCGTGTATTTTACTGCTTTTGCCATGGCTGGCACCAGTGTCAGATTTATAGAAAACCTGAATGTAGATGAAGCTACAATGACTTCGCCTCACCCAACACTGGAATGCAAATGGCAAAATAAACACTGGATAAGTATTCTGAAGTGAACGTGAATAATTTAAAATCACTGGTCAATGGACTGAAAAAAAAGAAAGTCTTTTGTTTATTACATTTTAAATCAAGTCATTGATGCAGCAGTTACATAAAAGTAGTGAGGTTTTTTTTTAAAGATGATTAAGATGACTTTGTATCAACTATGGGACTTTTTAAAGGAAAACATTATTGGAATAATAATGTTTGGGAGGGGGGGGGGAGGGATAGCTCAGTGGTTTGAGCATTGGCCTGCTAAACCCAGGGTTGTGAGTTCAATCCTTGAGGGGGCCGTTTAGGGATCTGGAGCAAAAATTGGGGATTGGTCCTGCTTCAAGCAGGGGGTTGGACTAGATGACCTCCTGAGGTCCCTTCCAACCCTAACCTTCTATGAATCTATGGAAGGATACTATGTGAAATGAACAAAGCAACTCTTCACAAATAGTGTCTCAGTGAGGCTAATAACTCATGTCATGAGTAACACGACCCAGCTATATTGCCCAGGTGTGTGAAAAATTGACTCCCCACGCCCCCCCCCCCCCCGAGCGACATAGTTAAGCCAACCTAAGTCCCCATGTAGACATCACTAGACTGAAGGAAGAGTTCTTCGGTTAACCTAGCTACTGCAGTGCCACTGTAGCATTTTAAGTGTAGACATAGCCTAAGAGTCACAGGGCCAGATCCTCAGATGGTGTCACCGCAATGAAGGCAGCTGAAGATTTGACCCCTAAAGTTAATGAGAAGGTTGACATTTCATTTCGTGCAAGGAAAGAATTATTTGAAAATATAACCAAAGGAATCTGAACATGCACACTTCATAAATCAAACTAAAAAGCCAATTTCTCAGCTAGCTTCAAGATGGCAGTCGCTTTTGTACATATTCCAAAGTAAGTACTCCTCCATTTTGAAGATGGATACAGCCAGTTGTGTGCCTGGTACTCTTAACTTCATCAGGTGCAATCAGTTTCCTCACTGCTGGGTGAGGAAAGTGGACAGTGGAAGCATGTGACTAAGAGAACCAGGCAGAGGAAAAGATGGGCTAGTGAAGGAGAAATAGAGCTCAAGAACAGGTTTGCAGAGTTGGAAAATGAAGAAGGGGCACAGCAGGTGGTCACTAAAGGTGGAAGGACAAGGAAGACGAGAAGAGCGGCTAGTCCTATAGGAAAAGGGGAAGAGTCAATGGAGACTACACCAAATATGAGCCCCAGGAGGATACAGGATGGGTTAAAGAGAATTACAAGGGAGAATACGAATGGAAAGAACTTGCAGCCAGAGGGAACAGGGAATAGACCGGAGAATCGCACCATCACCAGGAAAAGGCAGGTCTACGTGATCGGGGACTCCTTTCTGAGAAGAATAGACAGGCCTGTAACCAGAGCTGATCCAGAGAATAGAAGGGTGTGCTGTCTTCCAGGTGATAAGATACGGGATGTGGACCTGAGGTTGAAAAGGATCCTAAAGGGAGCGGGAGAGAATCCACTGATTGTCCTTCATGTGGGAACAAATGATACCAGTAGATTCTCACTGGAATGTATCAAGGGAGACTATGCCAGGCTGGCGAAGACGCTTAAGGAAATCAAGGCTCAGGTGATCTTCAGTGGGATTTTGCCTGTTCCTAGAGAAGGGCAACAAAAGTGTGACAAAATTATGACTATCAACAAATGGCTCAGGCAGTGGTGCTATAAGGAGGGCTTTGGGATGTATGGCCACTGGGTGGCATTCATGGACAGAGGACAGTTCTCTTGGGATGGACTTCATTTGAGTAGGGAAGGAAATAGACTTCCAGGATGGAGGCTGGCACAGCTGATTAAGAGAGCTTTAAACTAGGAATTTGGAGGAGATGGTTGGGAGATGTCCAGGTAATCTCCACGCCAGATTTTAGCATTGAGAAGGAAGAAAACAAAGTAAGAAAGGATACAGCCGTGGGTAGGAGAATGGACATAAGGAGGAAGGGCAGTGTGAATACCAGTCTAGTAGGTCATACTGACTGTAGAATGTCCGTGCCTAATCAGGTAAAGAATGTGAGCGAGGCCAAGCAGCAAAAATTAAGATGTTTGTACACCAATGTGAGGAGCCTAGGTAACAAAATGGAGGAACTAGAGCTACTGGTGCAGGAAGTGAAGCCAGATATTATAGGGATAACAGAAACATGGTGGAATAGTAGTCATGACTGGACTATAGCTATTGAAGGGTATGTGCTCTTTAGGAAAGACCGAAATAAAGGTAAAGGTGGTGGAGCAGCGTTGTATTGCAATGATGAGGTAGAATGTAAAGAAATAAGAAGCGATGGAATGGATAAGACAGAGTCCGTCTGGGCAAAAATCACATTGGGGAAGAAAGCTACTAGAGCCTCCCCTGGGATAGTGCTTGGGGTGTGCTATAGACTGCCGGGGTCTAATTTGGATATGGATAGAGCCCTCTTTGATGTTTTTAATGAAGTAAATACTAATGGAAACTGCATGATCTTGGGAGACTTTATCTTCCCAGATATAGACTGGAGGACAAGTGCTAGTAATAATACTAGGGCGCAGATTTTCCTAGATGTGATAGCTGGTGGATTCCCTTCATCAAGTAGTTGCTGAACCGACAAGAGGGGATGCCATTTTAGATTTGGTTTTGGTGAGCAGTGAGGACCTCTTAGAAGAAATGGTTGTAGGGGACAACCTTGATTCAAGTGATCATGAGCTAATTCAGTTCAAACTGAACGGAAGGATAAACAAAAGTAAATCTGCGACTAGGGTTTTTGACTTCAAAAGGGCTGACTTTCAAAAATTAAGGAAATTAGTTAGGGAAATGGATTGGACTGAAGAACTTATATATCTAAAGGCAGAGGAGGCCTGGGATTACTTCAAGTCAAAGCTGCAGAAGCTATTGGAAGCCTGCATCCCAAGAAAGGGGAAAAAATTCATAGGCAGGAGTTGTAGACCAAGCTGGATGAGCAAGCATCTCAGAGAGGTGATTAAAAAAAAGCAGAAAGCATACAGGGAGTGGAAGATGGGAAGGATCAGTAAGGAAAGCTACCTTATTGAGGTCAGAACATGTAGGGATAAAGTGAGAAAGACTAAAAGTCAAGTAGAGTTGGACCTTGCAAAGGGAATTAAAACCAATAGTAAAAGGTTCTATAGCCATATAAATAAGAAGAAAACACAGAAAGAAGAAGTGGGACCGCTAAACACTGAGGATGGAGTGGAGGTTAAGGATAATCTAGGCATGGCCCAATATCTAAACAAATACTTTGCCTCAGTCTTTAATAAGGCTAAAGAGGATCTTAGGGATAATGGTAGCATGACAAATGGGAATGAGGATTGGAGGCAGATATTACCATATCTGAGGTAGAAGCAAAACTCGAACAGCTTATTGGGACTAAATCGGGGGGCCCAGATAATCTTCATCCAAGAATATTAAAGGAATTGGCACATGAAATTGCAAGCCCATTAGCAAGAATTTTTAATGAATCTGTAAACTCAGGGGTTATACCATATGACTGGAGAATTGCTAACAAAGTTCCTATTTTTAAGAAAGAAAAAAAATGTGATCCAGGTAACTACAGGCCTGTTAGTTTGACATCTGTAGTATGCAAGGTCTTGGAAAAAAATTTGAAGGAGAAAGTAGTTAAGGACATTGAGGTCAATGGTAAATGGGACAAAATACAACATGGTTTTACAAAAGGTAGATTGTGCCAAACCAACCTGATCTCCTTCTTTGAGAAAGTAACAGAGTTTTTAAACAAAGGAAACGCAGTGGATCTAATTTACCTAGATTTCAGTAAGGCATTTGATATGGTGCCACATGGGGAATTATTAGTTAAATTGGAAAAGATGGGGATCAATATGAAAATTGAAAGGTGGATAAGGAATTGGTTAAAAGGGAGACTACAGCGGGTCATACTGAAAGGTGAACTGTCAGCCTGGAGGGAGGTTACCAGTGGAGTTCCTCAGGGATTGGTTTTGGGACCAATCTTATTTAATCCTTTTATTACTGACCTTGGCACAAAAAGTGGGAGTGTGCTAATAAAGTTTGTGGATGATACAAAGCTGGGAGGTATTGCCAATTTAGAGAGAGACCGGGATATCATACAGGAGGATCTGGATGACCTTGTAAACTGGAGTAATAGTAATAGGATGAAATTTAATAGTGAGAAATGTAAGGTCATGCATTTAGGGATTAATAACAAGAATTTTAGTTGTAAGCTGGGGATGTATCAGTTAGAAGTAATGGAGGAGAAGGACCTTGGAGTATTGGTTGATCACAGGATGACTATGAGCCGCCAATGTGATATGTCCGTGAAAAAAGCTAATGAGGTCTTGGGATGCATCAGGAGAGGTATTTCTGGTAGATATAAGGAGGTGTTAGTACCATTATACAAGGCACTGGTGAGACCTCATCTGGAATACTGTGAGCAGTTCTGGTCTCCCATGTTTAAGAAGGATGAATTCAAACTGGAACAGGTACAGAGAAGGGCTACTAGGATGATCCAAGGAATGGAAAATCTGTCTTATGAAAGGAGACTCAAGGAGCTTGGCTTCTTTAGCCTAACCAAAAGGTTGAGGGGAGATCTGATTGCTCTCTGTAAATATATCAGAGGGATAAATACCGGAGAGGGAGAGGAATTATTTAAGCTCAGTACCATTGTGGACACAAGAACAAATGGATATAAACTGGCAATCGGGAAGTTTAGACTTGAAATTAGACGAAGGTTTCTAACCATCAGAAGAGTGAAGTTCTGGAATAGCCTTCCAAGGGAAGCAGTGGGGGCAAAAGACGTATCTGGCTTCAAGATTAAACTCGATAAGTTTATGGAGGAGATGGATTTTGGCAATTAATTAATCTTTAACTATTCATGGTGAATAGGCCCAATGGCCTGTGATGGGATGTTAGATGGGGTGGGATCTGAGTTACTACAGAGAATTCTTTCCTGGGTGTCTGGCTGGTGAATCTTGCCCACATGCTCAGGGTTCAGCTGATTGCCATATTTGGGGTTGGGAAGGAATTTTCCTCCGGGGCAAATTGGAAGAGGTCCTGGGGTTTTTTTGCCTTCCTCTGTAGCATGTGGCACAGGTCACTTGCTGGAGGATTCTCTGCATCTTGAAGTCTTTAAACCATGATTTGAGGACTTCAGTAGCTCCGACATAGGTGATATGTTTATTGCAGAAGTGGGTGGGTGAGATTCTGTGGCCTGCGTTGTGCAGGAGGTCAGACTAGATGATCATAATTGTCCCTTCTGACCTTAATGTCTATGAGTCTATGAGTATGCACAAATGGATACATGAAAACTGAGACTATAAAAGAAATTTAAGATTAAATTTAATGTTAAAATTTAAATTAGATGTCCTGGTAGTTAACTGAATCACTATGAAAGATGGTTAAACATTTCTGATTTGCTTCAGCAATCAAAGTACAGGACTAGTAAGCAAATAAAGGCTCTTTGTAATGTGATGGCTACTGAACAAGAAAGGATCACTGAGGAGGAGAACAAAAGCAGGAGGTGTGCTTGGATAGGGTGTAGAAAGAAACTCTTTCCAAGGAAATTCAAATGAGACTGAGCCAGATATGTTTAAATTTAGGCATGTGCTTAAATACCTTGCTGAATCGGGCCTTATTCAGGATAGTATTAGGACTACTCATTAATGCAAGAAGAACAGGAGTACTTGTGGCACCTTAGAGACTAACAAATTTATTTGAGCATAAGCTTTCGTGGGCTACAGCCCACTTCATCGGATGCATAGAATGGAACATATAATAAGAAGTTTTATATATATATATATATATATATATATGTACATACATACATACAGAGAACATGAAAAGGTGGAGTAAGAGGCTAATTAAGTAAGATGAGTTATTATCAGCAGGAGAAAAAAACTTTTGTAGTCATTATCAAGATGGCCCATTTAGACAATTGGCAAGAAGTTGTGAGGATATTTAACATGGGGAAATAGATTCAATATGTGTAATGACCCAGCCACTCCCACTCCCAGTGTCACACCATCATAGGACCTAATCAATTTAGCCATGCCATCAGGGGACCAATGTGATATATGCCATCATGTGCCAGCAATGCCCCTCTGCCATGTACATTGGCCAAACCGGACAGTCGCCAGGCAAAAGAATAAATGGACACAAATCTGACAAATCAGGAATCATAACATTCAAAAACCGGTAGGAGAACACTTCAACCTCTCTGGCCATTTAATAACAGATTTAAAGGTGACAATTTTGCAACATAAAAGCTTCAAAAACAGACTCCAGTGAGAACTGCTGAGCTTAAATTAATATGCAAACTAGATACCATTAACTTGGGTTTGAATAGAGATTGGGAGTGGCTGGGTCATTACACATATTGAATCTATTTCCCCATGTTAAGTATCCTCACACCTTCTTGTCAACTGTCTAAATGGGCCATCTTGATTATGACTACAAAAGTTTTTTTCTACTGCTGATAATAGCTCATCTTAATTAATTAGACTTTTACTCCACCTTTTCATGTTCTCTGCATGTGTATATATATCTATCTTCTTACTGTATGTTCCATTCTATGCATCCAATGAAGTGGGCTGTAGCCCACGAAAGCTTATGCTCTAATAAATTTGTTAGTCTGTATCCGCAAAAAGAACAGGAGTACTTGTGGCATCTTAGAGACTAACACGGCTGCTACTCTGAAACCTGTCAATAATGCAAGCTAATTCTTCCTGTTTTTTCCGCATAACCTGCAAAATGTTTTTTGCATTTCCTCGGATTTTCTTAAAGAGAAGGGCCCAAACCAAAATATCAGATCTAGATTCTTTGGAGTGTTTGATAGCTATATATGGATTCTGAAGCTAGATTCATCTGTAGTTAAACACTTAACTCTCCAACCTGCCCTTCTTCCCTACAGCCTTCATGCAGGTTGCTGGAGTACATTAGAAGGACAAGAAGTCAAATGTTCAGCTTATGATGAATATTTTTTGGTTAGGAAGCTAAGAGAATCTAAATATAAAGTCAAAGTGCTGGAATATTTATAAGAGTGTTTATGTAAATGAAAAATATCTATGTGAGTGCATATATATCTATATCATCTATGCAGTTCATGTACATATTATATATACATGCAGTTCATAGTTTCATTTAAAAGTGCAATAACTAAAAGTGGACATAAGATTAATGATCAAATTCTGTTTGACTAGGAACAACAGCCAGACTACTTGAAGCTGTGCTCATGTCAGATCTCAGAACTAAAAAGGCCTGAGCCTGCACTATACTTGAAAAGTTTCAGAGTAACAGCCGTGTTAGTCTGTATTCGCAAAAAGAAAAGGAGTACTTGTGGCACCTTAGAGACTAACCAATTTATTTGAGCATAAGCTTTCATGAGCTACAGCTCACTTGGGATGTATAAGTAGGGACATAGCGAGCAGATCGAGGGACGTGATCGTTCCCCTCTATTCGACATTGGTGAGGCCTCATCTGGAGTACTGTGTCCAGTTTTGGGCCCCACACTACAAGAAGGATGTGGATAAATTGGAGAGAGTCCAGCGAAGGGCAACAAAAATGATTAGGGGTCTAGAACACATAACTTATGAGGAGAGGCTGAGGGAGCTGGGATTGTTTAGTCTGCGGAAGAGAAGAATGAGGGGGGATTTGATAGCTGCTTTCAACTACCTGAAAGGGGGTTCCAAAGAGGATGGCTCTAGACTGTTCTCAATGGTAGCAGATGACAGAACGAGGAGTAATGGTCTCAAGTTGCAGGGCGGGAGGTTTAGATTGGATATTAGGAAAAACTTTTTCACTAGGAGGGTGGTGAAACACTGGAATGCGTTACCTAGGGAGGTGGTAGAATCTCCTTCCTTAGAGGTTTTTAAGGTCAGGCTTGACAAAGCCCTGGCTGGGATGATTTAACTGGGAATTGGTCCTGCTTCGAGCAGGGGGTTGGACTAGATGACCTTCTGGGGTCCCTTCCAACCCTGATATTCTATGATTCTATGATTCTAAGTACTCCTATACTTGAAAAGGATACCTCCATGAGACCTTGCTATAACAAATGGCACTGATAATTCAGTAGGTGTCACACTTTTCCTTCTAACATGGTATTGACCAACCACACCATCATGGAGCTAAAGGGTTTGAGCTGCTGGAGGTGCCACTTTCTGGAGAAGACATAAAACTGGAATCATAGCAACTGGTGCTCAGAAATGATTACATGGCATTTTTCACTAACAGAAGAGTTTTAGCTTTGAAGTTTTGATCATATTCCTATTTGAGTGATTACAGTTCCTTGGGCCTGCTTACAAGTTCATTGTGCTATGCTGTTCCTCTTCCCTCTCTGTTGTGTATTGTTTCTGAGTGCTGTTAAACTGTTGTGTTCCATTTAAAGTGGTGGGTGAAATAACCCGTATATTTGCTTTATAATGTGATCTGGGATAAAAAGTGTTATACACATTTAAGGTATTATTGTGATTATTATTTCGTGGATTGCATTCATCCTACTTGTAGATTGGGTTTATCCTAGGTAGATAATTATATTGTCTAGGCAGCATCTGTTCTATATCACTATATTTGAACCACCTGCCTCACTTCTGGCAAACACAGGAGGTACGTGAAGCAAAACTCAGCTTCAATGCTAGATATTGTGTCTGGCACCTCATCATCAAAGTGCTGACATATGAAAGACTGCTTCTATGTTCTACCACTACACAGAATTTCCAAGTGAAACATTTGATTTGAGATAGCAGGTAATTGTCTGAATTTATAGTTGAAATACACTTACATCCCAGAAGGATCCTTATATTCTGCTTTGTCTGAACTCTTACAGGTACATTTTTTTTCAGATGATATCATCTGTTGCTTGGTGTTATATTGACTTCCCCATCCTCATTTCTGCTATTTCTCAGCTATTTGTAATTCTGCAATAAAATATGTTTTGCTGAGATTCATCATAGCCTTTCTTATTTGCTTTCTATCTGTTTATATCTTTAAATACACTGGGGTGCTTGGACTAGATAAAACAAAGTGATGATTGGTAAGTTGTCAATCAGTGTCTCATTAGGTATGTGGCATATAAATATCTGCCATGTCCATGGCATCACCTTACCTGCAGACCTTTGTCTGCAGCATGTCCTCACTAACAGCTAGTTATGGTGAGATTCTGTCTTGCCCATTTTGTTGTGTGAGAGCCAGATATGGAAATGTCACCCCAGTTATTAAATATACAAGACATGGATTTCTTTCTTTCTGATTCCTAATGCACCCATCACCATGACCTCCAGGTGTGGATTGCTACCTCCAAGCCCACATGCAACACTGGGGATGTTGACACAATGAGATAAGTGAAAAGAAAAGTTGTCTAGACATGATTAAATGTCCATGACAGGATGACATAACAGTATCTAATTTAGTAGGTAATTATTTTCTATTTTGTAAGGACTTGAATAGCAAATATTTAACAAGCAGATGTCTTCATCCATTTTCTCTTACGCTGATGTTTATTACATTAATTACTTTATCTTAACTAGAGGAGCAATATCTTCCCCAGGCCCCCTTCAGTTTAAAATGCTGATCAGTTTTCTGGAGCACATCACTCCAAATAATTCTCTATATTAGAATCTTTCTGTGTGAGTCTGTGTTATGTAGCATATTCTGCAATAGTTATAGTTGCTGTCTTATTCATTTCATTGTTTAATATATTCCACCATGCTTCTGTAGTTTAAACTGAAGGGCACCTTGCCTTGGAAATGGCCTCTGTACTCTCAGTTGAAAACTAGAATGCATGCAAACAAACGTAATGTCTACGCGACAGCTTCAAAATGTGAAGCGCCGATGGCTTTTAGATAAAGAAAGGACTGACACACCCATCTTACAGTGAACCACATATCACATTCTAATTCCATGCTCCTATTATTGTTCTAGTCAATACTTATTTTGATCTTGCTGGGGGACCATTTACAATAATAATAACAGATTAATCAGATACTTTTTCAATGTGCTTCAGCAAAATGGTATTGTATATAAACAAAAGCTTTTTTATGATGAAACTGTTCATCAACGCTCTCTTACCAGCCGAGCAGCTGATGGGAGTCCTTAATTTTCAGCTGGGGATGTCATTTCATCCAGTAAAACGGAATGATGAAACACTGCCACCCAAATAGATATGTTAAATAAGGCTTATCTAGGTTTCTTCATGGACACTTGCAGACATTGCACAGTACCTTAATGATTTGTGCATAAGACTAGGTTGGAGAGGAAATTCATTTAAATGGTGCTTGTTTTTTCCCCTTTATTTAACCTGCAAGTCTATTTCTTTTCTAAGATAAATCAGTTGTCAAGATACGTGCTGAACTAGCCCCAACCAGCAAGCAGTAGGGAGAGGCAGTCTGTACACAACAAATTTCATTTCCTGAAGCTGAGGCTATCTAGATCCATTCCTGTGTGATGCTCGACCACACACTATACTAGTGAAATTACAGTTCTCTGGACCCTCACGGGGAACGGAGGTGGGTGTCACGTAAGTGGCATGGTTTATTCACCCTGATTCAGGAAAGCACATGAGTATGTGCTCAGGTTCATCCCTGTTCTGGAAAGCAGCTGAGCACATACTTATGTGCTTTCCTGAATTGAGGCCATGGGGTGGTGGAAAAGATATTTTTAGTATTCTTTTGTGGGACAAATCCTGCTCATCTTGGGGTATGTCTACACAACAAGAGCTGTGCAGGAGCTAGCTTACCTGAGCTTGCTTGACTCCATCTAGTGAAGGTAACAACTGTAGGGAAGACAGAGAAGGCTAGTGAGTCACGTACGTACGCAGGTCTGTGCTGGGCTTGTACTTCACCCTGAAGCCTGCACTATGCTATCTTCACTGCTGTTGTTACCCATGCTAGCTGGATTCAAGCTAGTCCAGATAGGCTAGCCCATGCCCAGCTGTGAGTGTGCAAATCTGTCCTTATTCATGCCAGGAGTGTCGCTGGTTTTACATGGACAGCTCAGGTGCATTAGACAAGCAGGATCTGGTCCTGTATATCAAAGGGTACATTTTAAATGCTGCTGTACAATGAACATCACCTTATGCCCCTGGCCATTTGAGACATTCGGCTATAATTCAACAATGTTGATTTTAAAATAAAAAGCTCCCTGGCCATCTTTAAGATGAAATATATATTTATTTGTAGGATAATCCAAAACAAGGTTTTCTTTTTACACTCGAGAATCAATTTATAAAAAACAACAACACCTGATTAACGCTCTAAGCAATCCATTTGATGGTTAGAAAAGTGAGTGGACGCACATTCATGCGCACAGGCAGCATTGTGGTTCAGCATGCTAGAGGCCTGCCTATAGCTCAGATTTCTCTACAAGAACAGAGTTTGATTTTTTCCCTAGGCTTTGTTAAGGAGTATTTATTGTTCTCCTGGAGAAAAAAGAGGAACATAAAAAGAGGATTCTGGGCAAACCCCAGTATCATTAAACTAATGCTACTGTGCATTACAATGAAATGCTGTTCTTGAGAACGTATGTGACATTCCGTATCCAGCAAATTCATTGTTATTACTGAACACTGAATGTCAAATGAAGTCGTAATGGTGGTATAGTGAAGGTAAAATATTAACCAGGATTCAAAGGACTGAGTCCTATTGAGAACTCACACTGGCTATTAGGGGAATAGATGGCGCTTTCAGAGCTCCACTGACAGAGTTTTCTAGCACTACTGTAGCCTACTTATACATACAAATGGCCCAGGGATAAGAGTCTGATTTAGAGCTCATTGAAGTCAATAGGAGCCTTTCCTTTGACTTCAGTGGGCACTGGATCATGCCCTAAGGGAGGAGAGGGAAGGAAGGAAGGAAACAATATTAGGAGAGAAATCAGTTCAGAAAAACTCTGCATCACACTTCCCTTGAGTATTTTTACAACAGATTTCTGGCTGAATTTAGCACTGTAAACAAACAAACGCACAAAATTGGAACTGCCGGAAAAGGGCAGGATAATGTAAAAACGTCCCTCACAAAATGGGATTTGTTCAATATGTTCCACTGTCATTAAAACACAATGTTTGGGAACTTTTTCTTAAGGAGAAATTCAGTATGATTCATAAAATTCAGTATGATTAGGTGCCAAGGTACAGGAGGCTTATACCTGTGGAAATATTCCACCGGAGAGACTAACACAGCAAAGTGGGAGGAGTATCCTATGTACAAGCTACTCGCCCTGGACCGTGGAAGCCATTATTTCCATGAGTGGAACAGCTTATGATAAAGCTTTTTTCCTTTTTGCTGAGAAGTGCTACCAGTAGGTGTTCCAGATGATTTAGAGCTTTTTGCTAAAAGTGCACTTTATCATCAAGTGGAGTGGGAAATTATCCAGATTGCAACAGAATGATTTGTTTTTCTCAAGAAAATGGATTACTTTGTAGGTTCTGTATGAAAGAATATATTCAAAAGGAAAAACAATCCCAAATAGGATTTTCCCTTTCTTTGATTTTTTTATGGCTTTGTTTTAATTTCTCTTTGAATTTCTCTCTTTTTCATTTTGTAGTCTGCATTTCTCCAGTGCTGTTTCACTCTCTTTGGTTTTTTTTGGTTCAGCCTCAGACTTGATTTTCTTCCCTCCATTTTCTCACACTTTTTCCCTTCTGGTTTGTCCCATTCTATTTGTGGGAACCTTCCCCTAAGAACCTTGCATCATATCTGCAGTCTCTCAACACTTCCTTCTCATAAGAAATTAAGATTAGCAATAAAAGAGAGTGGCATAAACTAACCAGCTCAGTATGAACTGATGGATCTGTGGTTTGGCAGGTAACTGTTAAGCACCAAGTCATCAATACACTTTAAAAGATTCTCATACAGTTTCCCTCAGCTTGCTATTTCAGGAGGAGACCAAGCCTTGAAAGACAGATAGGCATTAGACTGCAATTTTTCTCACAATAATGGACACACTTTCTTCAACCTCATTTGCCTCAATTCTGAAATGAAAGGGGCAGAATCTGCCCTTGCAGAAATCAGTATCAATCTGGAGTGGCTTCACTGACTTCATCAAAGTTATTCCAGCTTTACACAGATGAAAACTGAACACAGTTTGGCCTGAAATTTGGAAGGGAGTAGATTGTGCAAGACAGAGTGCACTTTTCAAGGATAGTAAAGTGATTGTACACTGCCAAGAAATTCCCCTTTTTATTGGTTCACTAAGCCCACCCCAGAGGTTAAGGATTTTTTTTTCCTTTAGACTCTAAACCTAATCTGAGTCTAATGACTTGAGGCTTGAGCCTATCTTTTAAAGATCATTGAAAGGAGCCCACTCAGCAGTTTCAGAGTCCTGTGAACTGCTTACAGAACCTCCAGTAATATGGCAAGGAAGTGCTTTGTAAGTTTGCCCACAGATAGGAAAAAGCACCTGCAAATCTTGTTATACCTTCATTCACGCAAAAGGCACACACTGGTTTTGCATGCATGCACCTACAGAGGGAGAATATACAGGGGTGAAACTGCAACCTCACTGAAGTCAGTGAGGCCCAAGATTTTCCACAGCGAGTTTAAAAACACAGGAACGAAGAAACCACACTGACAGGTCTCATCTAAATGAACATACAGTATTTCAAGCTAATTTCATATTTCAGGTTGTCACTGTTCTTGTCTCGATGTAAGGTGTTGTCTTTCAGTATTCATCGGGCTTGCCATAAGGAAACAGTGCAATGGTCCATCTTGCCTGGAATCCTGTCCTCCCCCCTGGCCTATATTCAGCCACTGCAGAGAAAGATTAAAACACCATATAATGTTCCTAGAAAATTGGGCAATATTACACTATGGTGGTGAAGGGTCAGGATTATACTTCAATCAAGAGATGTGGAGTGTGCAAAAATGTGGCTGCAAATTGCAGTGTTACATGAAAAATAATATGTTCAAAATAATATCCCGATGTTAAATTCAGCTGTTGCCTCACATCTACCCAGTCTGCTGTGAGTAAGCCAGGAATCCCTCATGTATGTCTTCCAGTGCCCATACCAGCCTTCAGCAGGATTTATAGACCAGGTACAATACATTTCAGACTGGCAAGATACCATACATCACACCCACAATTACATTACAGTTGAAAGTCATAGTCCCACAAAGAGATTGGGCCAAATGGGAGATACACCAGGAATGAATCTGGATAAAACTCTCCAGACAAAATCTAACTGGAGGATGGATTGAAAATCAGCAGACCTGTCAGGCTTCTTACTGTAGCTGGGATAAAAGTACAAACTTTAGAATACATGGGGGAGAGGACTCCTACCACCTATTATTACTGCCACAAAACCATGAGCTTAGAAAATCTATACAGCCTGAATCATCAGCCTGAAAGAACAGCATTTCTCAATATATGCCATAGGTAGTGATTTTGTCACAAGATAAGGAAGGTCAGGCCTGGTCAAAACTTGCTTGGACAGGAGACTGCCTAGAAAAAAACCAGTTGCTTCAGGGAGCAGTGTTGATTATTTCACTCTAGAGTAAGGACCCAATACTAGAGCCTCCACTCACGCATAAGGACTCTGGGGATAAGCCCCTAACTGACACTCTGCATTAGTATGGGACAACATCCCGGTATGTTGTTCGAGTCTCTGTGCTGCTGGAGGTGCCTGGAAAACTCTTGTTGACTTCAAAGGGATTAGAATTTCACCCACCATCTTCGGAGTGAAATCTGAACTCAAGATCCTGAGCATTTATGGTGGCCCAGGCACTTTTTAGATGTGTTAGCCATTATGTCTTGCTTAAACTCCAGGAACCTATCTATGTAGTATTAGTACTTAGGGGTCTTCTATAGAAATATTCATCCATAATTATTAAGGCATTTTACAAAGGAGGGTAAGTATCATTATTCCCATTTTACAGACTGAAAAACCAGGCACAAGAGAGGTAATGTGACTTGCCCAGGGCACACAGAAGGTCACTGGCAAAGCCAGAAATAGAATCCAGGTCTCCTGAATTGTAGCTCAGTGCCCTAACCAGTGGGCCACAATGCCACCCTTTTGCCTGTTGTTTCAACTGAGTAAATTAGTTTTCACTTACTGTTCTGAACTGCTGGGTAGTGTTGCTCTGTTAGTGAGCACTTTTTAATGGCTGCTATAGTCCCCTTCTAGAGATGGCTGCATTCCACAGATAGGTGAAGTGACTCCTAGATGTAACATCTCTCTGAGCATTTTTAATACACACATCTCTTTAGCAGCTAAGCATTATGTACATAATTAAGATAAGCTCTATAGGTGTCAAGATCCTGATCTCTCATGGTAGGACCTTCCACAGCAAAAGGCCTGATGCCAAGAAAACCTAGCTGCCTGATTCCCAGTCAGGAATAATATATCCCCATTGATCACAGCTGGCTGTGGTGAGAGAGGGGATCTCCCAGATGGCTAGGTCCCAGCCCAGTGAGGACTTTAAAGATTAGCACTGGGACTTGGAAGCACATTGGAAACTGGGTGAGGGGGGAAACAAAATGGAGTTGCACACTCAGTTTAGACTAATAGAGACTCACTCGCTCCTTTGTAATAATGTCTAGAGAATTCTAAGTTGATGTAACACTTTTTTCCAGATTCGTGGCCCCTCACCCAGTTCCCAACCTGCTTCCAAGTGTGTAGCAAGGAACTGTGCAATTTGGATCATCTAGGTTCTCGTTCATCTGTCCCAGTCATTCCTAGCTAGAGTGCAGAACAGCAGTCTAGACAGGAGGCAATGAAGGTCCAGAAATGAACAAAAGAATAGTCTTCTACTTATATCTATGTATGCTCTGTTTGTTTTAGTGCCTATCACAATGGTATCTAGGCACCATTGAGCTAGCTGAAGAAAGAAAAAGATATTTTTGGCTGCTGTTCAGGTTTCCGTGAGTTTCAGTTTGTCACGGTGGTCCATGAGATTGTTCACCATGTTGACAAATGTGTTGAGCGCTTTGAGATCTTTGGATGGAAAATGCAAAGTAGCTGCCAGTTACTGTTTGCTAATTGTCTGAGAAATTGGCATATGTTCAGAATGGTCAATTCACCACGGTGTCCAGGTCAAAGGGCAAAGTTGAGACTTACTCCAAATCTATAGGAAACTTGTTTTCTACTGAAGGTCTAGCAGGGCCTGTTCAATGTTCAGAAACCCACAGATTACTGTATATATATATGTATATGTATGTACATACAAAAATGCCTCTAAAGCTATAAACCATAGAATAGAAAGCAAAATGCAGTTTCAAAGGAGACTGTGTAGAATAATGGTTTCTATTAGTGAAGTGACACATAGTTTTACAAAGCCAAAGAAGGTCAAAAGACTAGAGAACTGTTTACTGTCACTGCACCCATGGTTAGTATTTCGGTGTAGTTTCCATATGTCTGTCATCTGCAACACTACTGTGTGGCAGCAAGCACAATAAACATGATCAGTGACCGCAGTATGTTTTTCAAAACACAACATGGGAGCCCAGGAGACCAGAGGTTTTAGGTAAAAGTTTAAAACCAACGTGGGCCAGTCACATGTAAGGAGGTTGATGCTAGACTCCCCCTTGCAGTAACCTTAGCCTCCCTTAGGTTCAGAAAGACTCCTTTAGACCTATTTACCACCACTCTATATCTGGGTAAGGGAGTCTAAGCTAGTGTAATTAACTTTCTGGGGAGCTGGCAGAGCATGTTACTGTAAACTATGTTATTTGAAGTCGCTTGCCAAGAATCTGGGAAAAGGTCTTACATCAACTTAGAATTCTCCGGACATTACTACAAAGGAGCGAGCGAGTCTCTATTAGTCTAAGCTGAGTGTGCAACTCCATTTTATGGCCCCCTTGGTGACATCCAATCTTTTTGTACATACCAGATTCCATCAAAATGCATTTTATTTATTATAAGACTTTTGGATGTGAGGGCCATATATATATTTTGGATAACATGATGAATTTGGGAGCTGGAAGATAGGCGTTTGCTTGTGTCTCCAGTTGTTTCTAGTTCACAAATGAAATGTGTATCAAAGGTGTGACATTTAGATTACAATCAGCAACAGAGATTTCTCTGATAAAAATAACTAGCACTTTATATAGACAAAAACAGTTGCTAATTCAGGACGCGGGTCACATTTTTGACGGCATGGAATACGAGACACATACCCTGTAATCCTTCCTCAGCAATATAGCCTTGTTTAGAAAGCTCTGCAACTGGTCATTAGGATTGTGAGATTTTATGAATTAGCTCACAGTGGTCTGCCAGTGCAATTACATAGTGTATATTTACCTGTAAACAGCCCTGACACAACATGATTGTAGTTCAGATTAAAAGCATGCAGAATGCTTGCAAGGGCAGAGATGTCAGAACTGCTCTGTGATACAGTGCAGTCAGGGGTGCTTTGAAATGAATCATTGATTTGAAAAGAAGTTTCTACCATGTGCTTTTAAATTAGCCATTGATTTTTTTAAAAAAAAAACAAAACAAAACCAGTTTTGTTTTACATGTTTGTTGTATAGAGGATCGGGGAAAAGAAAAGCTTCCATGTAGGTTTGACAAAATTCAGCAGAACCCTGATATGTTAGGTGGCAGTATGCTCTGAAGGCATGAGCATAACTGAAGAGTCAAGGAGTCTTGTGTCTTACCTTACTTCTCATGCTGCTTTGCAGTTTTGATCTAGGGCCATTCAGGGGCCAGGGTATGGGGGCATATAACAACAGAGGCTATGTCTGGAGTTGTGGATGTGATTCCCAGCTGGAGTGGACATACTCTCATTAGCTCTTATTGAGCTAGCTCATTAAAAATAGTAGTGTAGCTGTGATAGCCTGGGTAGTGGCACAAGTTATCCGCCCCATGTTCAAACCCACCTAAAGCCAATGTGTACATCTTCAGGGCAGCTAGCCCATGCTGCTGCTCACCACTGCCCAGGGTACTATGGCTACACAACCACTTTTAGCATGCTAGCTCAGTCAAAACTAGCATGAGTATTCTACTTGAGCTGGGAATTACACCCCTAGCTCCAACTGTAGACGCAGCCTTAGATAGATGTTTCTGCCTCAGTGTCCTCATCTGTAAAGTGGGAATAATAGTGCTTATCTCACTCACAGGATGGTTGTGATTGTAAAGGTCAATTAATGTTTATGCATCATTTTGAACATGTAAAATGCTATGTAAGTGCTAAGCAGCAGTAAATCCTAAATTCCTTACCAAGGCAAAACTCCCACTGACTTCAGTGGGGAGTATGTTTAAGTAAGGAATGCAGAATCAGACCTTTAATATTTACATTTAACATTGTCCTTGATATTACAGGCAAAAACCCACTAACCTCCTCTAGCTGTTCATCTCTTATAGCTTGCTTTCTGTTACCCTTGGTTTAGTGAGTGATTGTGTGGAAATATT
The DNA here is from genome assembly GCF_965140295.1 of Lepidochelys olivacea. Lineage (NCBI taxonomy): Eukaryota > Metazoa > Chordata > Testudines > Cheloniidae > Lepidochelys > Lepidochelys olivacea. Next base: position 110,722,683 of record NC_140416.1, read on the forward strand.
TGCCCCTGTTTATCACAGTGTGTACTTTTCTAAAATATAAAAAGGCACCTACTTTTTGCACTCCGTGAGAAATCTATGAATTTTGGCATTTTTGGCCAGTCTGACAGTCTGTTTTTGGTGGAAAAGTTTGTTATTTCACAGCCTTGGAAAGCTTTTTCCTTATTTGGAATCCATCTGCTTTGTGCTTTCCAAATCCTGAGTGATATGGAAAGCACTGTGACAATTACAAGGAGCTTTCAGAGACAGATACATTAAGAATGAATTACTAGCAGGCAGCAGATAATCAGAAATGTGTAATTTGTTAATTCGAGGTGGACAGGCATTGGAATCTCATTGGGACCTACTTTGGCCACCATTGATTTAAACTGATCAGTGACTCACCACTGGTTAATTCTGTTTCTAGACTATGAAAGCAATCAAACAGTGATAAGGTCACCAGAGTCAGAGACCTCCTGGATTACGACTGGGGAGACTGGCTGAATCCCCTGACGCTCGCTCGGCGCATGGGGCTTTCCAGCCCTCGTACTCCCCAGCTCGTACTTCAGAAGGTGAGGGCCGCTTTACCACCCACTGCTCGGGCCTACCTCGACCGGGTCCTGAGAGAGGGCATGCCCCGCCCACCCTCCACCCCAGGCCCTCCGGACCTTTTCATCGGGTCCCTGCCCTGTGGACCCGACCGAATCCCCCCTTGCCCCTTCACCGTGAGCCAGCTGCACGATTTGCAGCCGGTTCGTTTCCAGACCACGCCAAGGAAACATCTATACACGCTCGTGCTCCACACCCTTCACTTCCTCACCCTCGCGTCACGCCCCGACACAAAGTGGCGGGACCTCCTGCCACCTCTAGAGGGTAAGGAGCCCCGGTGGGCCAGCTTATATTCCACCCTAGTCCTGAGGCCTGCCGGGGATATCAGTTGGTGGCCCCTTCACGGGGCCGTGAGCACAGGCGTCTACTTGGTGTGGTTTACGCCTGTCCCAGACACCTGCCCCTTCACCTGCCCCTTCTGCGGCGTGAGGGAGACCCTGGCACCCATTTACTTGGAGTGTGCCAGGTTGCAGCCCATATTCCGGCTCCTCTTAGATATCCTGTTATGTTTTTGGCTGCACTTTTCCCCTCACCTTCTTATCTACGCACTCCCTATCCGTGGCCCCACAAAGTCACGGGACCTCCTGGCCAATCTCCTCCTGGCCATGGCTAAAGTGGCCATCTAGAAAAGCAGGGAGAGGAGGTTGGCCGATGGGGCCTCCTGTGACTATGGGGCCTATTTCCAATTCTCTGTCCATTCACACATCCAGGCACAGTTCCTCTGAGCGGTGTCCACTGGCTCCCTTGACGCCTTCGAGGAGCAGTGGGTGCTGCCGGGGTTCTCTGCTTGGTGTCCCCCTCAGTTCCCTTTGTTTGACCCTTTGACTGCACTCCTGTCCCTGTTATTTCATTAGTTGTCCCCCAGAATCACTTGGCTTCCAGGTCCTGTGGATCCTCCCCTTAAGCTGAGGGGAGGGGGTCCTTTAGCAGTGGGCAGGCTTCCACCTGCCCACTTTCTGGATCCCAATAGGACCAATGGGGTCTGTCTGACTTAGTGTTTACAAGCAAATTGCTCAGGGTTAATCACGCTAGCTGAAATCAGTACAGCTAGAATGACTGTCAGTGTGTTGACCTGCAACTAAACTTCAATGGGTGCTGCGCATGCTGAAAGTGGTATCCCCAGAGATTTGCCTGTGCTTGGCTAAGATTTGTCTCAGGCTAGAAGGCTGTGGCAGTGTGGAGAGAAGGCAAGATTTAAAACACATGCACACACAAGGAAATGTGCAAAAAATCGAAATGACAAAGTTGTTGAGTTAATACTCTCTGGGTTGTCGCCCGGAGAGTAACTCTCCGCTTGACTGGCTGCTGCTGAAAATTCACAGATATTGTAAATGTCCCATAATGTGACTAAAAGTTTGGCTTTCATCACAAAAAATGCAAAATGTTCCCCTTTTAGAGCCCATCTGTGGTACATGGACAGGCATGTTGGGGAGTGAATATTCTGAAGGTTCTTTCTAGCTATCAAAGGGGGGGACATAAAGCTGCTGTGCGAAATGTGTGTGTTTGCTGTGAATAGTTATCATGTGGGCTGAATGCCCTGCTATGGAGAAAATCAAACCCAGCCAATATATACACAATAGCTGATGTGTTTGATGCTGTGCTGCATGCCAAATGCATGGCAGGACATGTTTTGAATGTATGGTGTTTCGAAATAATATTCCATTCTGCACAGATACTGTAGGTAACAGGCTCAACACTACTCCTAGCCCCATTACAGAGGCATGAAAAACAGTCAAAAAGGGACAAAAATACTTGGAAATTTACCGTCTGAGGCACAAAATTCTCTGCCCTTGGAGCTGCAATAAATTTCACCGTCTGATCACCTGGCCCCTAATCTACTCTCTCACCCTTTCCGAAGATGGTGATTATACGGAGAAAACTTCAGATACTTTGACTCACCCTTGGGCAGGGCATATCATAGGCTGGGGAAGGCTATGCCTCCCCAAATGGCCCTGCGTGGCCCTGCCCATGCTCTTCCCTGAGGCCCCCTCCTGCTTGCTGCTAGTTGGCAGGCTGCTCCTCTTCCGGGAAGCTTGTTGGGGCTGGGGTTAGGGTGGTCGGCCTGTGGGCTGGACTTGGGTGGCTGAGGTCACCCGGTGCTGGGTGCCATGCCACTGCCTACCGCTGGAGACACTCGGGCAGCCTGGGGCTAGGAGGGGCCTCTGGGCTTCAGCGGGGGCAGGAGGGGCAGGGGCTCAGGTGGAAGGGGTGGGCTGGCCCTCAGGCTAGCTTCCCCGAACCCGTGGTTCATCCACCACCTATGGACTCACCCACAACAAAATAAAATAAAATAAAAATAATATTGACTTGCCATGGATGCAATGACTGAGTGGGTTGAATTTCATAAAATTTCTCTTTGCAATTCCCTGGCAAATACCACGATCCATTAGATATGTGTCCTTAGTTTCTCTTTTCAAGTAGCTGCTCTCTGTAAAAGACACAGCTATGAATTATAGTCCAGGGGTGTGTGAGTGTCAAGGGCCTTTACTGCAATCTCAGCTGGTCTTATCCTTTGCAGTAGGTTGGGGGCACATTTTGGTCTGGTCTGAACAAGGTTTTAGCATCTTGAGCCTGGGTCAGCGGGTTCCTGAAATACTGACTGGGGAAATATTAGTCTCAAAATGAAATTATAAATAACTAAATAAAGCACTGCCCCCCCCACCCCCCCAAAAAAAAAAAGAAAAACAACCTTCAGGACTGAAGACAAGTGGTAAGATGAATAGGGCTGCATTGGAGCCAGTTTCTCAGCAAGCCCAGAACATCATTTTCGCAGCAGGATTTTGAATGGACCGCAGGAGAGTGAAATGTGTATCAGGGAGGCCAATGAGGAAGAGGTTGCAGTAATTAAGACAGGAGGGTAATAAGGGCCTGGATAAGAGTTTCTGTGGTAAAGTCAGAGAGAAAAAGCAGGATCTGGAACATGAGTGGGGAGATCTTGGCCCCACTGGAGTCAATGGCAATTTTGCCCCAGGTTATCATGGCTCTAACCTTGAAACCAATTGCAGTTTTGGATTTCATCCATGGCATAGAAGGGTCCTGAGATTGATGAGTCAGGATGACATCTAGTCAGGTCCTCACCCAGCCAGCATCCCTCTCATCTAATGGGTGTAAAACCAGATAAGATCGACCCCTACCTTCCTGCAGGCAAAGACCTCCTATGTCTGTTGAAAACAGCTCCCTTTATACAGGGCTTTTTTCAACTCTTAATGTGTATCCAGCCCCATGACAGAGGTGATCCTACCCCATGCTCCTGCCCCAGGACATTGTGTGTGGCAGTTCCATCCAATCAGCAGTTTGCCTTCTCTTACCATCAAAGAGGCAGGAGAGTGCCATCCCATCTATCAACAATAAGTGATCAGTAATATCCTGAAACCAAGCTGAAACACAGCTCCCCAGTGCCTTGCATTAATCAGACTACATGGCGTGTTTGGAAGGATTCGTTATTTGTTGAATGAAAGGATATTTTGGATAATAAATCATTCCGGCTCCTGCAAGCATTACACACACAGTTTTATTTTAAGGATGGTTACCCAGCTCTATCCACTGCTGAATAAACAATCTGTCTGTCTGTAAACAATACCTAGGATTTCCCCCCTCTGTAATAACAGCATAAATATGACAGGTGGAAGTTTCCATGTTCCATGAAAATGACTCCTGAATGTGATTTTCCACCAGAAAATGGAAAACATAATAAAAACAAGGATTTTTCTAAACACAGACTACCTCTGAGCATGTGGGGGCTGTTGAAACATCATTGCTTTTAGCTCTAGCATTGATACAATTTTATAGATTACGAGAAGTTAAAGGTACAGATGAGCCAAAACGTGGGCTATGAGCCCCAATGAACTTTGTGGTTCATGCCTCTCTATGCAAGGGGCCTGGAACTGAACACAAATCTGAATTTACTTGAAATTGGGGAAAATTTAAATCCAGATCTGAACTCTGTTGCTGGAGCCCTAAGCCTTCAAGAACTTGTTTCTCCATAAAGTCAAAGGAAGAAACTGTGATGCTTGGTTTAGTGATTAGAGCACATGGACTAGAAGTCAGAAATCCAGGGTTCTCTTTCTCCTTTAGCCACTTGATTTGTGCTGTGGATTATGTAGGATGTATCATTTAACCTCTCTGCACCTCAGTTTCTCCATCTCTACAACGGGAGATAATAATAATAATATTTTCCTATCTTTCAGAGGTGTTTTGAGGCTTAAAGGGGAAAATTTAAAAATCATCTGACTTATTTTTGTCGTGCTGTTAGAACAGGGATCAGCAACCTTTGGCACATGGCCTGTCAGGGAAATCCGCTGGTGGGCTGGGCCGGTTTATTTACCTGCAGCGTCCGCAGGTTCGGCCGATCGCAGCTCCCATTGGCCACAGTTTGCCGTTCCAGGCCAAAGGGGGCTGTGGGAAGCGGCAGCCAGCACAACCCTAGCCCCACGCCTCTTTCTGCAGCCCCCATTGGCCTAGAACGGTGAACCGCGGCCAGTGGGAGCTGTGATTGGCCAAACCTGCGGACGCTGCAGGTAAACAAACTGTGCCGGCCTGCCAGTGGATTTCCTTGACAGTCCACGTGCCAAAGGTTGCCGATCCCTGTGTTAGAAGCTCCTGAGATCACTGTGAGCCAAGAGAAGTCATCTAGTCGAGTCCCCTGCACTCATGACAGGACTAAGTATTATCTAGACCAGTAGTTCTCAAACTTTTGTACTGGTGACCTCTTTCATATAGCAAGCCTCTGAGTGCGACCCTCCCTTATAAATTAAAAACACTTTTTAATATATTTAACACCATTATAAATGCTGGAGGTGAAGCGGGGCTTGGGGTGGAGGCTGACAGCTCATGACCCCCCATGTAATAACCTCGCAACCCTCTGTAGGGTCCCGACCCACAGTTTGAGAACCCCTGATTTAGACCATTTATACCTCCATCTTCCAATGATGGAGATACCACAACCTCCCTAGGCAATTTATTCCAGTGCTTAACCACCCTGACAGTTAGGATGTTTTTCCTAATGTCCAACCTAAACCTCCCAGGCTGCAATTTAAGCCCATTGCTTCTTGTCATATTCTCAGAGGCTGAGAAGAACAATTGTTCTCCCTCCTTCTTGTGTCAACCTTTTACGTACTTGAAAACTACTTTAACTCATTTTTCTTAACTGACTAAATTTCAGGGTAATGGTGTCCTTTTACATGATTCCTATTCATAAAAGGGTTTGAGATCCTAGGGTGAAAGTTGCTATATGTTCTGGAAAAATGGGGATAATAAAATGTACTTTCCTTTGTAAAGTGCTTTGAGATCTATTTACTGTCATTTACTGTCTCTCTAGCATTTCTGGACTCAACCTGGCTTCCATTTGTCCCCCAGTCTAATGGGGATTTTTGGCCTTTTTAAAGTCTCAGTATCTTCTGTTCATTTCAGCTGGGCACGTCCCTTCACCTCTCTGTGTCCTTTGTCTGTCTTGTAAGCTCTGGCCGTAAGTATCTCTTATTGTGTGTATGTACATAACCTAGCACAATGGGGCACTGATTTCAGTTTGGACCTCTGAGGGCTACTATAATATTATTAATAATAAATATAATTATTCTTACTTCTTTTAAAAGTAGTTGGGTGGGGGCTTTTAGGAAGGGAGGAGGAGAGGGGGGCAGGATATAAGGGAAAAGGGTACAGATGTAGGACCAGATTTCTAGCTGACAAATTATGTGCTCCAAAGAACACCAGCTGAAGAGCTAATTCAGACTAAAGATGTAAAGTTCTTAGGCTCAGACCCTCAAAGGTATTTAGGCACTTACTTCCCATTAAAATCATGTATCTAAATGCCGTTGAGGATCTGGGCCTTAGTCTCTTCGGAAGACTGTTGAAGAAAGTTAGCAATGTCTGTTTAACATCAAGTTTCAGAGTAACAGCCGTGTTAGTCTGTATTCGCAAAAGGAAAAGGAGTACTTGTGGCACCTTAGAGACTAACCAATTTATTAGAGCATAAGCTTTCATGAGCTACAGCTCACTTCATCAGATGCATATCGTGGAAACTGCAGCAGACTTTATATATACATATATATATATATATATATATATATATATATATTAACATCAAGTTGCTCTGAACATTTTTATGGATTGTTTTGGGAAGCATCGAGTATCACGTGGAACAATCATAATTTCTCTGTGAAGCCCCTATGGCATGAGATACGGGTAACATCTCTTTTGGAAAGAAGACCTGGCAAGAAAGCAGGTGTGCTCATTGTTGAAACCTCTAGGATATGTTTTGGTGCTTCACAGTAAAGGAGAGAAGACAGAGCCCTGAGAGACAACTGGCTGCTAGACTAACTTGCTGCAGACACATGATTTTCACATTTTCTGCAGAATGAATTAAATGATCCACATCGAACATCAACAATGCGAGTAACTCAATCTACATTTTAAAGAGCCAGTTGAAGACCACACTTCCTCTAGCTTTAGGCACTGATGACTGATATCAAGACTTTGTAAACAAACTAGGAGAGATAGCACAGCCCTGCATGTCTTCAATCACCTGCCATCCCTACCCCCCACCTTTTCTGGCCAGGATAATCTTCATTCTAACCAAAGAGAAGAAAAACAACCTCTACATTTCAGATAAGGTGAATTGTTTTAGGCTGTTTTCTGAGACTCATGTGGGTGAGTTAGAGATGGGACTCAGCTGAAGCATTTGGATACAGATTTGGATCTAGATGTGAATTTAAAATGCCCAAAGGTTTGAGAATATTTGCATTTGGGCATTAGTTTGTCTTATAATAGAGATCCAATTCAGGACTATGATACTCCATCCCTATTCAGGGCAGCACACAAACACATAGGTAAGTGCTGTCTGTAACAGAGTTCTTTTCCTGAGCTGGGGCCAGAGATAAGTGCCAACTGTGAAATTCTGATCTCAAGCCTGCTGCTTCAACCCTCCGACCAAAATTTCTACATATTCAGGGCCAGGGTTCTGACTGAGATCCATGTCTAGAATCAATTATTTAATTTCAACGTTATATTAAGGTATTGCTATACATACAAAACTTGGCAGTTTTGCTTCTTAGGGGTTCTTAAGATTAGTTTAGATAAATGCAGGATCTACACCATGTGAGTTTCCCTTGAGCAGAGACCCCAAGGACTGAAAGCAAAGCTCTGTTGGAGGAACCATCAAATGTAAGGTTTCAGAGTAGCAGCCGTGTTAGTCTGTATTCGCAAAAAGAAAAGGAGTACTTGTGGCACCTTAGAGACTAACCAATTTATTTGAGCATAAGTGAGCTGTAGCTCATGAAAGCTTATGCTCAAATAAATTGGTTAGTCTCTAAGGTGCCACAAGTACTCCTTTTCTTTTTATCAAATGTAAGCTTTACGTGGTCTAAGTGTGAATTCCTAAATGGGCTCACATAAAGGTTTGTGAATCCACTGATCCTTAACAGACCTTGACTGGGTTGGTAACGAAACCTGAAACCAAGTGAGGGTTTGTCTACACTGGCAATTTACAGCGCTGCAACTTTCTCGCTCAGGGGTGTGAAAAAACACCCCCCTGAGTGCCGCAAGTTTCAGCGCTGTAAAGCACCCGTGTACACAGTGCACCAGTGCTGGGAGCTACGCCCCTCGTGGAGGTGGGGTTCTTAGAGCGCTGGGAGAGCTCTCTCTCAGCCTGCGCCATGACCACACAAGCCATGTTAAAGAGCTGCCACGGCAGCGCTTTAGCATTGCCAGCATAGACTAGCCCTGACTGTTGTGTGGTCTGGACTGTAGTTATTTTTTCTTGTCAGAAATATCTTGCTACAGATGAATAAGTCTTGCAATACTATTTGGTTAAAAATTAATATTAAAAGCATAAAGAATCTAATTCACTAGATGAGAGCAGTTTCCTACAGCAGGAAAGCTATCGGGTGGGAGGTGGTACTAAGATGCTGATGTTCTAGTTTTGCTGCGCATATTCTGTAGCATTCATATGAGTATAATACTTAAGAGCACCTTTAATTTCAAAGCATGTCAAAGCGTTTAACCAAGTATAGAAAGCACACCCTAAAACCACTTCACTCATCACTGAAGTGCAACTACTTCTGGGATTCAACGTGGCAGCTGTTTTAACAGCGCATAGCTACACTGCACAACATTTAAAGATCGGAAGTAAAGAATATCAAAATGTCCCTCTCATCTACTCAGGCAAAATGTACTGCAGTTACTGTGTTTAGAATTTAAAGAGAAAAAGTGGCTAAGGTAATATCTTTTCTTCTTCTTCTTCTTCTTCTTCTTCTTCTTCAACGCTTAGCCAGACAGTCTGTCATTGTGATCGTTCACCATTTGGTCCATTCCTGCTCAACCGCAAAGGCTTGATGGCCTGGGAGTCCACTATCGGAACAGCCTAGATGAACCCATGTAATAGGGGGTCTGCCTTTGTGCCACCTCCAACCCTTGGTTGATGAAATTTTATTCCAGATGTTACAAGTCACCCGGAGAACGGTATTTGCTGGAATGTCTTGTGGCATCCTTGCAACATGTCCAAAAAGCATAAGGTGTTACTGCGGACAATGGCCCCAGTAGTCTGTAGACTCAAGCGACCATAAACATCTGCATTACAGATGAAGTCATTCCACTTTATGCTCCATATACAACGTTGACATTTTGTGTGGAAAGCCTCCATATCTTTTATTGGACCAACTTTTGTTGGTGAAAAAGACAAGCTTTCCATGTACACAGATCCCAGCTCTTGTGAAAAATGCCTTGGGACCTTAAATAAATGCAAGTGGTCAGGATCTTTATACATCTCATCTGAAACGTGAGCCTGCCAACAGCAAAGTGCTCCCTCAGACCATCCTCGCAGCTCCTTCAGTATCAGACTCTGATGGAAGAGCACCACCTACTGAATCACAAACACCTCTTCTTTACAGCACCCTGGGTTTTCTTTCAACATCTGCTATCTAATCACTGCCAGTTCCAGAAGGTGCTCAATGCTTTCAGTTTGGTGCGATCCTAGTCCAGGGGCTTGGGCATGTCTAGTACATGTAGAATACAGGCTTTAGATAGCCAATGCCTTTATTTAATACATAGTGTAATGTGGGCATACCAGGCAGTATGCACTCAAGCAAGTAGGATACTTGCCTGACGGTACCACTGGGGATATCAGTGCTAACATACCACATGCTTGCTTTACCTCATAATCTTACAAGGCTTAGTTGTAACTTTCAAATGTTACTTTTGGAAGTGGATGATTTTGAGAAGGCGCCATGTGGACGCATAACTGGAGGTGGGACTGTAAAAGCTGATTGCTTCATTCTTTTATTGATGGGAGTAACACAGATGTTGCTTTGTAGCTCATTTTCCATTTGTAAAACCTTATCTGCTGCTTCAGTGATGGAAAAGTCATTGGCAGTATTTTGTTTCCTATGAGGCTGAACTCGAACTGTACATGTGTCTAGTGGGGAGGACTGCCAGTCTGGATTAGGGAGAAGTGGAAGAGCCAATCTGAAAGTAGGTAAAGGTCAGGTAACCCTACCACATACCAGACCAGATTCTGATGTGGAGTAACACCTTACTCCACAAGTGGTCCCATGAAAGTCAATGGGACCATCCATGGAATAAAATGCTACTCAATGTGAGTAAGGGTATCAGACTCTGGCTCACTGTAATTAACCATGGGTGCCTTGAGGAAAAAGATGGAGCTAAACACCACTAAGAAAACATAGCCACTATGAGATGGGGTGTGGGAGAGACAGGAAAGACGGGCAAACAGGAATAATTCCCAAGGACTTTGTTTGCTAGACAGCTCCTCCTCAATGGAAAAAAAAAATAGAAGCTTGTTAGGGATTACTGTGACAAAGCCACTCATCTGAACTTAATGCTGATGAAGTGTGAACCTGGACTTTGCAATTCAGGCCCTTTTCTATTTTTGGGGCCAGGTCCTCACCTGATGTAGCTCCAGTAACTTCAGAAGAGCTGCACTGATCTGGCCCATAACAATTATACAGGTTCTTTCATACTGTCACTGCTCATTATGTCCTCCCCATCTTCTCTGCTGTGAGGGCATGTATCAGTGCAGAGCACAAAGCTGAGGCAGCTGAGAAAGGGGAAAATAGCACAAAATGCTAAATAGTGTGAAAAGGAGACATTTTATGATAACTATGGAACATAACAGAATTAAAAATCCAGCAGGGCAAATAGAATCCAAACAGCTATAGGCCTTCCCCACCTTGAACTTTTTTCGGTGTGTTTCCAGTATTTCACAACTTCGTAGGCACTCCTACCTCCAGCTTTATTGTGAGAGGCCAGGTTTCTGCATTACGCATATGTTTTCCCTAATAAAATGTATTATTTTTATGGTGTGTGAATGATCAGAAAGAAAGCAAATCTCGCAAGACCCAAGTGGCTGCTTTGAAATCATAGGTTTCAGAGTAGCAGCCGTGTTAGTCTGTATTCGCAAAAAGAAAAGGAGTACTTGTGGCACCTTAGAGACTAACAAATTTATTTGAGCATAAGCTTTCGTGAGCTACAGCTCACTTCATTGGATGCATTGTTAGTCGCTAAGGTGCCACAAGTACTCCTTTTCTATTTTTGAAATCATAGTAAACTCTCTCTCTCTGGTGGCCAACAGGGGTATAGCGATATGGAGAACACAATGCTAGACAGATTCATGGCAATTAGAGAAGGAAAAGATGAAGTCATCTAAGCTCATTCCCCTGCCAAAATAGGAGTGTTCCCTATATGTACAGGGAATAGTGTTTTATCTAGCCTAGGTTTTAACATCCCAGACAATGGGGCTTCTACCACTTCCCTTTTAGAAACGGTGCTCCATTTAAACAGAAGCTTTTCCTGATAACCAGGAGAAATTTTCACTTGTTAAAATGTCATCCTGTGATCAGGGCCAGACTAATGACCACAAACAGCAGAACCAGGGTCAGGACCCTGGGTCTGGGGGTCATTTGATAACATCAGTGATGTCATCGGAGAAGTGCACGTGGAGAAGAATGCCTGCAGCACAGGCAACTTGCTCGAAAAGAGCTCACCCTGACCCCACAAGAGCTAACCAAGGTGAACAGGCAGCTCTTGAGATGGGTTGGTTGTGGGGGGATCCTCTGTGCTGTTATTAGGATAACCTGGGGAGAGGGGCTCTGGCCACTGCTGCTAGCGCCTTTGGGGCAGCAGAGCTCAGCTACCACCACTCCTGTTCAGTAAGCTGGGGCCCTGACTGGCAGCTGACGCAGGGAGGGCTCTAGCCCCTGTTCATCTTCAGGAAGGGCTGGGAGGAGGCAACCAATACCGTTACAGTGAGGGAGACTTGGGGAAGGGAGCCTCCATTCACACCATTGCAACGGAGGGCCCGGTTACCCCATTAGTGGCCTCTGTGTGTGTATGTTGGTGTGGGGGGCTCTCGGGGCCCCACACACAGGGCCCCCAGCTGTGTATAGTGGCCTCCATACACCAACCCTCTAACTAGTGTTACAGGCAGGGAGCCTTTGGTCCTGGTCTTCAGGATGACCAATGCTTCTGCGCTCTTCAGACCATTGCTTTTTGTGGGAGTGGAATGTGCTCCAGGAGGAGGAAAACCTCAGCCTTTCTGATACCCTAATAGAGGGTTCTCTGTGTGTGGGAGAATTCCTGCCACTACAGCAGAGGGCTCTGTGTATGTTTGCTGGGGTGGGGAGCTTGCTATCAGCACCCATGCAGTCACCTAATGGAGTGGAGCTGTTGTGGGTGTAGTGCAATTTTTAATGAAATAATCTTTAATGAGGTTGGGTTGCTGTATGTGGTTTTGTGTCAGAATTCAAACGAGTTCAAACAACCTCAGAAACAGCTCCCTGATTTTACAACTATTGCGATTCTATTGCCAAGCTCACAACATTTGGAGATTTTCTTAAAGCCCCAATTCCTTCCATTATTTGATTACATGAAAATCCCACCTTTTATATTTAAAAGACAAGTATATTTCTAGCTGTCATAAAGATAAAGGGAAGGGTAAACACCTTTAAATTCCTCCTGGCCAGAGGAAAAACCCTTTCACCTGTAAAGGGTTAAGAAGCTAGGATAACGTCGCTGGAATCTGACCAAAATGACCAATGAGGAGAGAAGATACTTTCAAAGCTGGAGGGGGGGAGAAACAAAGGCTCTCTCTGTCTGTGTTGCTTTTTCCGGGACCAGAGCAGCAATGCAGGTCAGAACTCCTGTAAAGAGTTAATAAGCAATCTAGTTAGATATGCTTTAGATTCTGTTTTGTTTAAATGGCTGAGAAAATAAGCTGTACTGAATGGAATGTATATTCCTGTTTTTGTGTCTTTTTGTAACTTAAGGTTTTGCCTAGAGGGATTCTCTATGTTTTGAATCTGATTACCCTGTAAGGTGTTTACCATCCTGATTTTACAAAGGTGATTCTTTTACTTTTTCTTCAATTAAAATTCTTCTTTTAAGAACCTGATGGCTTTTTCATTGTTCTTAAGATCCAACGGTTTGGGTCTGTGTTCACCTATGCAAATAGGTGAGGATTTTTATCAAGCCTTCCCCAGGAAAGGGGGTGTAGGGTTTGGGAGGATTTTGGGGGGAAAAACGTTTCCAAGCGGGCTCTTTCCCTGTTATATATTTGTTAGACACTTGGTAGTGGCAGCAATAAAGTCCAGGGACAAAAGGTAAAATAGTTTGTACCTTGGGGAAGTTTTAACCTAAGCTGGTAAAAATAAGCTTAGGGGGGTTTTCATGCAGGTCCCCACATCTGTACCCTAGAGTTCAGAGTGGGGAAGGAACCTTGACACTAGCCCTTGTGGTTGCAGAGAAAAGCTTAACTTTCTGACCTGAATGTGACCTAAAGGCTCAAAAACTAGAAGACAAATGAAAAAAAAATTCCAGATTCATTCTTTTTAAGAATCTTGTGATTTTAAGCCAATCTCGTGATTTTTCTGAGGCCTGACTCCTGATTTTGGGATGCTTGGAGTTGTCAGTACTGTAATGCTGAGATTACAATTGTTGATATCATGAACGCTGCTGCAACGAAACCCTAGCCAGACTTGTGAGCATTCAGGTGGGGCTGGAAATTGATTGGGTCTCCCCAACCTCCCATCAGCTCTTTAAATTGCATTAGGGCCAGATTTTCAAAAGAGCTTAGGACCCACATGCTGAATTAAATGTGGGTGCTAAGCTCCTTTGAAAAACTGGTCCTTCGTGTCTTCTGTTGGCTTTGCCTGCCTACTGTAAGGACTGGTTTCAGAGTAGCAGCCATATTAGTCTGTATTCGCAAAAAGAAAAGGAGTACTAGTGGCACCTTAAAGACTAACCAATTTATTTGAGCATAAGCTTTCGTGAGCTACAGATCACTTCATCGGATGCATTCAGTGGAAAATACAGTGAGGAGTACTGTAAGGACTGTCACATCTTCCGATTTCTCCATTGCTTCAACCCTGAACTCTAGACAGGACACCTATGACACTGACCAATTAAACAAGGAGTTTTTTCCTGTTACTGCTGACTGCCTGTGTAATGTCAGATTTGGTATCTAGTATGTCTGACATTAGGAAGGGAGTGAGGCAAATGAGCACAATGGCATCTGTTGGCTCAAGAAAATCCAACCTATTTGGAGCAGTGTGCAGTGGCAGTCAAAAAAGCAAACAGGATGTTAGGAATCATTAAAAAAGGGACAGAGAATAAGACGGAGAATGTCTTATTGCCCTTATATAAATCCATGGTATGCCCACATTTTGAATACTGCGTGCAGATGTGGTCTCATCTCAAAAAAGATATACTGGCATTAGAAAAGGTTCAGAGAAGAGCAACTTAAATGATTAGGGTTTTGAATGGGTCCCATAGGAGGAGAGATTAAAGAGGCTACAATTTTTCAGCTTGGAAAAGAGGAGACTAAGTAGGGGATATGATAGAGGTATATAAAATCAGGAGTGGTGTGGAGAAAGTGAATAAGGAAAAGTTATTTAGTTGTTCCCATAATATAAGAACTAGGGGCCACCAAATGAAATTAATGGGCAGCAGGTTTAAAACAAATAAAATAAAGTTCTTCTTCACACAGTGCACAGTCAACCTGTGGAACTCCTTGCCTGAGGAGATTGTGAAGACTAGGACTATAACAGGATTTAAAAGAGAACTGGATAAATTCATGGAGGTTAAGTCCACTAATGGCTATTAGCCAGGATGGGTAAGGAATGGTGTCCCTAGCCTCTGTTTGTCAGAGGGTGGAGATGGATGGCAGGAGAGAGATCACTTGATCATTACCTGTTAGGTTCTCTCCCTCTGGGGCACCTGGCATTGGCCATTGTCGGCAGACAGGATACTGGGCTGGATGGACCTTTTGGTCTGACCCAGTATGGCCATTCGTATGAGCTTTCAATTTAAACTAACAATCCTGTTTTAGGACTTTCTTCTTTTCTCCATTTGGAATTTTTCTTCTGTTACATCAAGCAATAAGGTTAAGACTATCTATACATCAAAGCTCTAGTACTGTACTTATCACTGCAGTATTTGAGTGCCTCTGAAATAATAGTAAGTGCAGCCAAAAGGAGGCAGACCCAAGAGGAGCTGCTCCATGAAATTGTATCTCCTCAGACAGGCATTGCTCTACCCACCCTACCCCACCCCACCCCATTATGTCTGTTTTCAATGTCAGTTCAAGCAGCCCATTGCTAACATCTCTGTCAAATACAATGGCTTACACATGTATACATGGTACATGTACATACAGCAATTACACTTTTTAAGACATAGCCAGTCAATTAGTAACCATGTTGGCACATAGACGTGTTGACAATACTAATTGTCATCTGTTACTGTCACTGTTTATTCTGCTCCACTTTGCCCATTTTATTAATTTTCCCATAGAATCCATGCTCACTCATGGGATTGCTTGGCAGCTGTGTGATTCAGATGCCAAAGTCTAGAATGTGTTTTCTGCCCCCCACCCCATAGTTCTGGTATCTGAGTGGCTGGCTTCCTACCAATAATATCCATTTTTCAGGGCTTATATTTGACTCCATCTTGGCTGCTTGTGGGGCTGAGTTTAAAACCAGCACAAGACCAGATTATGTAGCCTAGCCTTTCACAATGACATTTTCCTGTGACCCATCCTGATTTGCGAGGCATTCGCTTTCTTTTGGTTCCTTCCTGAGAGGCATAAGTAAATTCTTCTCAGTTTAAAATAATGTTTCCCTATGATGTGTGACAAAGCTCTGTCCTTGTCTCCATGGTGTCCAACATTTCCTGGTGGATTTTGCTAGCCTCAGAGGCTCACGGTGACTCTTCATGTAGCCCTTCTCTCTCTCTAGAGGCAAGGGTCACAGCCTACTGAGCCATTTTCATCGTAAGCCAGTGAGGGAGGTAAGGAGAAGCTATCTTCCCTTGCACAGTCTCTGTTGTCTCCTAGTCTCAGTGATTAATCAGGGGCAAAGCGGGGAGCCCGGGCCCACCCTCTACTCTGGGTGCTAGCCCAGGGACCCTAATAGTATCAGCTATGGTAACTGACTTTTTAGAAACAGGATGCGTACAATTCCCTGGGCTACTTCCCCACAGTAGCCCCCACTTTCTCAAGATCCACTTCACCCTTACCTCAGGGTCTCCTTCCTTGTGCCTGTTATGGTGTGTACTGCTCAGTCTTTCCAATAGCACAACTTCCTCCTACAGCTCCTGACATGCGCCCCCCTCCCCCCCCCACCTGACCTTCCGGGAGGTTTTTAACTAGTTCCAGCCAGCCCCTGATTGGCTTCAGGTGTCCCAATCAACCTAGCTGTCTCCACTGCTTTCTGGAAGGATCTTAATTGGCCCCAGGTGTCTTGATTAACCTGGAGCAACTGCCATTTGGTTACCATGGTAACAGGGATTTGTTTAGCCTGGGGCTAACATACCTGTTTCTCACCACTTTCCTATAACCATCTGGCCTTGCCCCGTCACAGATGATACTGGCAAAGTGTTAAATTCTGAAAGGAAACAGATCATAAACAGCCTCATCCTCCAAGGTGGTGAGGCGCTTCAACAGCAGTTGGGGACAATAGGCGTTGAGGGCAATCTACATCTTGCAGGAAATGTTCAGCACCTTGCAAGATTGGACCTTTCTATGAACAAATAACTAGTACTTCATTTGCTATAGTATTTAGTCTTATCTTTCCAAGTAACCCCTCACCCCCCTCCCTGTTTTGTTTTTTTTTTTTTTGCTATTTGCATGATTTGGGAAGAACAAAGTATATTGCAGGAAATTAATTCAGCACATGGAATAAGCTGACAGGAAATGGGGAAGATTTCAGCAGAACAGGCCAGAAGATCATCAAAATGGAGATGAAATATATTAGCTTCAAATTATCTGCAAATTGTAAACAATAAATAAGAGTCATCAAGAAGAGAAACTGGATTAACTGCATGAAGAAGAGCTACACACATAAGAGATTCTTCTCAGACTGTCGTTCTTGTGAAAGGCAGTGATGGTAAAGTAAGCTGAAAGGAAGAAGTGAAAGTTGGAGGTGTTTTAGGTAAATTTTAATAGGACTTGGAAACAAAAGAGGAGGAAGGCTAACAGAATTTGCAGTTGGAACCGAAAGATCATGAACATCCTCAGCAAATATAATTACAGAGATTGTAGAAGAGATATGGGGGGGGGGGGAGGGAGAGAAATCACACAATGGAACATGGATTTTTAAGAGGTTTAACAACTTCACAACACAATCCTTTCATAGTGAGTTACTCACCAGGCTTTTAAAGTCCACAAAGCACATTCATAGACAAGGTTCCCTTCTTCCTGTGTTTTTTGCCTTCATCCCTCCAGCTCTGTAATCATCCCACCTTGCCAGCAGGGTTTCCTTGAGGAAGGAAACCTCCCTGAGCTATATTGCTGAGGCACTTTCTGTACTAACGACTGTGCTGGCAGGCTTCCTGCTGAGCCTCTCTATGCCTCCTCACACAGAAAAAATATCTTAGATGTATTTGGACAGATGAAACCTCTTCATTTATGCTATTTGGAAAAACAACGAGGAGTCCTTGTGGCACTTTAGAGACTAGTTATTCTTATAGGAGCCATAAAGTCAGTTGGGCCCAATACTTAAGGTGGTCTGAAAAAATTGGGGGGTCTCATCTTCACATCTGCTTGTCCCCCACCCCAGCAGTTCATGCTGTCCCCAAATCAATCCTGTTTCCACATCCATTCTGTCTCCCATCGGTTGTGTCCCAGAGCCTCACCTCTGCATCTCCAGGGGTTCTTCACCCCTATCTCCCACACGGGGGGAGGGGAAGCACCTGAAGGGGTGGGTCCCCTCTCCTGGAAGGGGAGGGTAGAGGAGGCAATGGAGCTGTCCTGGGCCCTTTCTGTTTCCTCTTTTCCTCTGGTGAGAATGGTGCTGGTTGCTGAGGGGAGTGGGAGAAGGGTTCTGCCTGCTTCCTACAGCAGCTCCCATTGGTGGCTCTACCCCAGGAGGTGGGCAAGTGACAACAGAGTCCAATCAGAGGAGGTTGCCCCAGGACAAATGTGAACCCTCAGCAACTCAGCTTGCTTCTTAGAAATTTTATTTCCCGGCTCTGCAACTTAAGCATTAGGTAGTCTCAAATCCTGGGATTCAGGACACAGACTGGGAAGTGTAGAAGATCTTTTTATACACACAAAGCATGAAAAAATACCTCCCCTCACCCCACTCTCCTGCTGGTAATAGCTTATCTAAAGTGATCACTCTCCTTACAATGTGTATGATAATCAAGTTGGGTCATTTCCAGCACAAATCCAGGTTTTCTCCCAACCCCCCGCCCCCTTCCCCCACACACACAAACCCACTCTCCTGTTGGTAATAGCTTATCTAAAGTGATCACTCTCCTTACAATGTGTATGATAATCAAGGTGGGCCATTTCCAGCACAAATCCAGGATTTAACAAGAATGTCTGAGGGGGAGGGTAGGAAAAAACAAGGGGAAATAGGTTACCTTGCATAATGACTTAGCCACTCCCAGTCTCTATTCAAGCCTAAGTTAATTGTATCCAATTTGCAAATGAATTCCAATTCAGCAGTCTCTCGCAGGAGTCTGGATTTGAAGTTTTTTTGTTGTAATATCGCAACAATATCAATTTGTTGTCATATCGTGTGGTGTGGTCAGGGTGAAAGCTGGAGGCATGTAGGTAGGAATAGCGGTCAGTAGGTTTCCGGTATAGGGTGGTGTTTATGTGACCATCGTTTATTAGCACTGAGTCCAGGAAGTGGATCTCTTGTGTAGACTGAACCAGGCTGAGGTTGATGGTGGGATGGAAATTGTTGAAATCATGGTGGAATTCAGCTTGGTCCAGTCCACACAAGAGATCCACTTCCTGGACACTACAGTGCTAATAAACGATGGTCACATAAACACCACCCTATACCGGAAACCTACTGACCGCTATTCCTACCTACATGCCCCCAGCTTTCACCCTGACCACACCACACGATCCATTGTCTACAGCCAAGCTCTGCGATACAACCGCATTTGCTCCAACCCCTCAGACAGAGACAAACACCTACAAGATCTCTATCAAGCATTCTTACAACTACAATACCCACCTGCGGAAGTGAAGAAACAGATTGATAGAGCCAGAAGAGTTCCCAGAAGTCACCTACAGGCCTAACAAAGAAAATAACAGAACGCCACTAGCCATCACCTTCAGCCCCCAACTAAAACCCCTCCAACGCATTATTAAGGATCTACAACCTATCCTGAAGGATGACCCAACTCTCTCACAAATCTTGGGAGACAGGCCAGTCCTTGCCTACAGACAGCCCCTCACCCTGAAGCAAATACTCATCAGCAACCACATACCACACAACAGAACCACTAACCCAGGAACCTATCCTTGCAACAAAGCCCATTGCCAACTGTGCCCACATATCTATTCAGGGGACACCATCACAGGGCCTAATAACATCAGCCACACTATCAGAGGCTAGTTCACCTGCACATCCACCAATGTGATATATACCATCATGTGCCAGCAATGCCCCTCTGCCATGTACATTGGTCAAACTGGACAGTCTCTATGTAAAAGAATAAATGGACACAAATCAGATGTCAAGAATTATAACATTCATAAACCAGTCGGAGAACACTTCAATCTCTCTGGTCACGTGATTACAGACATGAAAGTTGTGATATTACAACAAAAAAACTTCAAATCCAGACTCCAGCGAGAGACTGCTGAATTGGAATTCATTTGCAAATTGGATACAATTAACTTAGGCTTGAATAGAGACTGGGAGTGGCTAAGTCATTATGCAAGGTAACCTATTTCCCCTTGTTTTTTCCTACCTTCCCCCTCAGACGTTCTTGCTAAACCCTGGATTTGTGCTGGAAATGGCCCATCTTGATTATCATACACATTGTAAGGAGAGTGGTCACTTTAGATAAGCTATTACCAACAGGAGAGTGGGTTTGTGTGTGTGTGTGTGTGTGTGTGTGTGTTGGGGGGTGGCGGGGGAGAGAAAACCTGGATTTGTGCTGGAAATGGCCCAACTTGGTTATCATACACATTGTAAGGAGAGTGATCACTTTAGATAAGCTATTACCAGCAGGAGAGTGGGGTGAGGGGAGGTATTTTTTCATGCTTTGTGTGTATAAAAAGATCTTCTACACTTTCCACAGTATGCATCCGATGAAGTGAGCTGTAGCTCACGAAAGCTTATGCTCAGATAAATTGGTTAGTCTCTAAGGTGCCACAAGTACTCCTTTTCTTTTTGCGAATACAGACTAACACGGCTGTTACTCTGAAACAGGACACAGACTGAGTTGCGGATAGCTATCTGACAGCAATGATCACTGCAGGGATTGAGGGAAGACATCCTCCTCCCCAGGCCTCAAAGTCTTTGAGACCCAAGTAGCCCCCTCACACTTCCTCAGCCCTCACTCTGTGGGTGGGACATACTGGTGGAGCTGTATAGTTGTAAAAACAACGAGGAGTCCTTGTGGCACCTTAGAGACTAACAAATTTATTTGGGCATAAGCTTTCGTGGGCTAGAACCCACTTCATCAGATGCATGGAGTGGAAAATACAGGAGCAGGTTTTAATACATGAAAAGATGGGAGTTGCCTTACCAAGTGTGAGGTCAGTCTAACGAGACAATTCAATTACCAGTAGGATACCAAGGGAGGAAAAATAACTTTTGTAGTGGTAAAGAGAGTGGCCCATTTCAAAACAGTTGACAAGAAGATGTGAGTAACAGTAGGGGGAAACTAGGTTTAGGTTTTGTAATGACCCAACCTCTCCCAGTCTTTACTCAGATCTAATGTGATGGTGTCCAGTTTGCAAATTAATTCCAGTTCTGCAGTTTCATGTTGGAGTCTGTTTTTGAAGTTTTTTTGTTGAAGAATTGCCACTTTTAGGTCTGTTATTGAGTGACCAGGGAGATTGAAGTGTTTTCCTACTGGTTTTTGAATGTTTTAAATCCTGATGTCAGAGCTGTGTCCATTTATTCTTTTGCGTAGAGACTGTCCAGTTTGGCCAATCCTCTGCCTTGCCCCAGAGCCACTTCTGTATGTGGCTGGTCAGGACAGACCCATGGACACAGGTCCCTCACTGCAAAAAGGGTGAGGTAAGCGCCAACTGCTGCTCTCTGTATACAGCAGAACATTTAGTGAACTAATTATGAGACTCCCCTCACTGTGCAGGAGGGAACAGACCCATTACAAATGTATCACCTTTACATGTATATCACCTGGGTAATCTCTGCAATACCCTCTGTAGGATGTTACATAAGGGTTACTTTCAGTCAGTCTTTCTAGCCACTGTTTGTCGGGGGTAGTAATCTTCTGTGGCTAGCATACCACACAGCGAGAGAGTCAGGTATCAGACACTACAAAAATTGTCCCAGCATCTCTTGACTAAGCAGGAAACAAAGTCTTTAGGCTGATATTCTGCCCTCAGCTACATCCTTGAAACTCCAGTGAAGTTACATTGGGGCATTACGGATGTAATCAAGTGAAGAATGGTTTCTGAGTAGCAGCCGTGTTCGTCTGTATCTGCAAAAAGAACAGGAGTACTTGTGGCACCTTAGAGACTAACAAATTTATTAGAGCACAAGCTTTCGTGGGCTACAGCCCACTTCATAGAATGGAACATATAGTAAGAAGATATATACATACATACAGAGAAGTTGGAAGTTTCCATACAAACTGTAAGCGGCTAATTAGTTAAGATGAGCTATTATCAGCAGGAGAAAAAAACTTGTAGTGATAATCATGATGGCCCATTTAGACAGTTGACAAGGAATAAAGCTTTTTCATTTTAAAATGTTTGCCTTTGTCCCAGGCACTGAGGCTGGCAATCCTTTCTTAGTCCAACTTTCTCCCACATGAGGCTAGTGTGTCACCTTCTCAGCTTCATCTGATGTCTCCTCCTTGTCTTGTTGTTTATTCTCTGGTGACCTTTTGTTGTCGAGGTGTCAAGAGCCTCCATTACCATTTGAGACCAGAGGTCAGACTTCTAATCAACCCTCCTTATTCAATTAGCATTTGCAAGGTTTTTAAATTAAGTGTCATGGTCCACAAGCCAGGGGGTTTCCTCCCAATTAGCACTGGAGGTGAAAGAAACATACCAAAGTTTATTTGCTCACAACCGTGCTCTCTTTTGATCTGAAAGGATTTGGTGAACACACAATTAAGAAGTTCTTCCTAGGACTCTCCCCTCAAAAGGACAGACAATACCTGCTGGGCTCTATTAGCATTTCAATGTGTTTCCCACCTCAGGAAATTTATTTGTTTCCTTGGTTGACTCATTATTTTAGCAACATATTTTACACACACACGCACACACACACAATTAAAGGCACTACTGCCTAGTAGGGTTATCTTCTTCCATATTGGATGGTTAGGGATTAGATTGGCACAGCACTTTTAGAGCCTCCATTGGAGGGGCGGGTCAGACGTTCATAGCTGCCCATGGGGAACCAATGGCAGCACTGTAAGAAAGCAAGTCATGCTGCTGGAGTTGGGTGGAGATACAGGAAATGACTTCATTAGACCTGTGATGCACAGTTTCTCTGATGTCTTTACTCATGTGCTTCTGACCTATCATGATTTCCAGATCTTGCAATCAGTTGCCCCTCATGTGGGAACAACAGAAGGATGCAGAGAAAATTTTGAGCTTCTGATGCTTAGATGTTTTCACATCAGTTCTCTCCTGTGGGAAGCATGATTTCCTGTGGGATGGAAGTGTGTGGCCCTTGGCGCATTGTTCAAACTGTTTCCCTTGAAAAAGGAGCTGAACAGTAAGTAGGGAAGCTTGGAGTATGCTCCACTGGGCTATTTTTAAAAATACAATACACTTGGTGCAATCCTGTGAACCTGGAATAAGCCATCTCCGAGGGGAATGATTTAGCAGTAAGCAGCACGGGGTGAGCGTTCCCCAGTAGCAACATTTTAGGGAGCACCCACTAGCCCTATCCAACACACCATATACAGCGCTGGATATACATAGACCCCTTAGCACTTCCTAGAACTCAAGCTTGCAGGAGCACAATTTGTGCTGCACAGTGTTACCACACAGATTAAGCAGTCACTGACTGGATTCCTGACTACACTACAGGTCACTGCTTTAGGTATTGAATTGTTTATTAATATTGCAACTATGTTGCTTTAAGCTTTTGTTTACACTCTGCCAAGGAGTATAGTCGCTTATGGGCATCTTGTCAATGCCAGCCTACGTAAATACAGCACCGATCATAAACTGACATCTTCTCCTGGGCCTTGCACATTGTTACTATAGGCACAATTTGAATTCAATGTTAAGATGCTGTATGGAAGTTTACTTTCCTTCCAAGCCCCTGGAACCGTTACTTTATGATTTTGTGCCCTTCTACTGTATATGGAAACTTTTTCATTCTTCTGTCCTCCACAGCACCAGCAAACATTCCCATATTATCCCCATGCTAGCTCAGCCTGAGGCCAGTCAAGTACAATGCGTCATAAGTACAATTCATGTAGTGTAGTCATAGAAGTGTTTTCAAATAAGTGTATTTAAGACTGAGAGATCAATCTGGAGGTTTATAGCAAGCAAGAAAGCTAGCATTATTCTACCTAGTACAGCACTGTCAAAGGAGAACCAATTTGTACGCACTATTAGCGGGGGTAGGGGAGAGGAATCAAGAAAAAAATAATAATAGAAATGTTAATGGGGACATGTGGAAGAGTCTGGCCCATTTGACTCTCTTAGATGGAGAGGGCCAGATTCTGCTCTTGTTTTCATAAGCGAAAAGCTTTTGAAGTCATTAGGCACATGTATGCGAAGCCCAAAGAAGCAGACTGCCTGGAACCATTGCTAATTTGAACACAGACCAGTGTAAATCTGGGGAATAAATCTTACATAGGGGGTATTACAGGGAAGTGCTTGTGTCAGCCTAACATACGCTAAATGTCAAAGGCTGATGGATACTGAAAACTGGAAAGATCTATTGGGAGAGGAGAAAAAAAAGGTGTGACAGGTGTGATCCTATTTCCACTTAAATCAATGGTAGCTTTGTCATTGACTTCAATGGCAGCAGGATTAAGCCCAGAGAGAGATTGGTTTAAAGGAAAATTGAGAACGGAAAAGGTGATAATATCACAGTGAAAGGAGGGTATTGGTTAAAGATTTGAATCTGAACCTGGCTGCACATAAAGCAATAGATCCATTTCTTTGTCATTGGAAAGACCTTGAAAAGTGGAGAATTTAAAATACAGGGGTAAATATTGCCCCTGCCTCCGGTACTGTGGAGGGTTGCTTGGCTGTAGGATTGGTGTTGTTCCTCCGTGCAATGGGGTGTGCTGATTGGGTTGGTACAGGGGGTACCTGGACACACATCCCTCTTAAGAGCTGCAGTAGGGGAGCACAGGGCTACGTCAGGCACTGGAATGCATAGCCTCCACAAAGTAGCTTTGCAGATTTGGGGCCCGATCCAGCTCCCAGTGAAGCCAATCCAACGCCTTCTATTGATTTAAGCAGCTGGAGCAAACTCTTGGAGAGGCATAACCTTCCTTCCTCTGCACATCTGCCCAGGACAGGCAGGACACTGGGTTCAGAATTTGTGCCTATAGCTCTTGCATCTCCCTGATTAAATGAATGTCTGCCCATCTGTTTGGTATATTAAAACCATAACATTAATTTTATTTATGAACTCAGTAGAGTTTGGTAATTTTGCAGACATGATAAGCCTGGGAAAAACCTAATAAGATATGATTCATTTATCACTGTAGCCTTGGGTTTAAATGCCACAGTTACCAGTCCTTTCCCAGGAGTAGCTGAAACCTTCAGATACTGGTATAAACAGATCCCTACATGATTCTGTTTGTAAAAGAATCTGCTTGTCACACACCAATCAATAAGAGGCACGTGTGCCTGGAGTTTCTAATCCTTATGAATTCATTTGGAATTCAAAGCAATAGCAGCAATCACACTGAATTCATTAGGGAATTTGTGGGGATGTCATATGTATTTCCACAGCAATTCCACTGTAATTCAGCACTAATTAAGCATTATTTCATGCAGGAAATAATGAGCTGTGGAAACATTGTTAGTGCCAAATAATGGAATAAAGGTGCATTTACATATTATAAACACTCCATGAATGTTCAAAGAGGTTAGCCCAGGTCTTGACTTTTTACCCAGGAGGAGATATCAAGATGCTAAAAGAATCATCCAATTTATCTCAGTTGAATATGTTCTAAATAAATATTGAATTAGAGAGGTATAAACTGGAAATTTTAAATTCACTTTGACTTTGCACATTTGAAATGTCAGTGGTTTAATTATCAGATTGTTTCCAAGTGAGCACCATTCTCGCGAAGGTGTTAACCAGGGCTCAGAGTAATTGGATCTGAGTAACATCCTTCATTTGTATTTATAGCAGGAACTCTGACTTGGAGTTTTCACTTAAAGAAGAGTTTTTCTAGGGAAGCAAAAGATACCAGTATTTATATAGGGCTGGATTTTCAAATGCTCAGCATTCACAATGGGGGCTGGATTTTCAAAAGAGTTCAGTGTGTTGGATAAATAAGTCGCTCCTTACACTCTGGCATGCTCTAGCCAGGTCTTAGTCTGAGTATACTTGATTTTAACACACCCGCTTACTCCTCCCCTGGAGTAAGTAAGCCAATAGTTAAGCCACCAGAGAGGGTGGGGAAAGGGAATAGTAATTTGCTGCGGCTATAGGTCAGCAGTAGGGAGTGAATTGTGGCTCCCTGGAATACAACTCCTTCTTTGGGGCACGCCTATGCTGCCACTTGCTATGGGCTGTGTCCTAGGGACACAATTTTAATAATCCCATCCCATTATTATAGAGCATGGATCCAACTGGGCATAAGAAACACTAGACTGTGCAGAGAGCAGTGCGGATCCACACTGCTTGAAGGGGGAGCTCTAGATGAGATTGTACATTACAGGGAGATTGAGTTCCAAGAAGCATGCATGCAAGGTGCAGCCGGGTTCCATTGCGGAGAAGAGGTAGAGCTGTGGCCCATGAAGAAAACTCTGTCACCACAGCTCGGTCTCTTGTAAACTCCTGTGGATCAGGAATCAGCCCCCTGACTTCCAGGGGAAGCACAGCTACTTAGACACTCTGGGGATTTGGTCTTCACTTTGCAAATGAGATACCTGATTCAAGGATTTGAGTAATTCAGATGTAGTTCTTTTCAAGTATGCAACTATTTTGTCTGGCATTAGGACATGCAAATGCTATTATGAAGGTTTTTCTTTTCAGTGCAGACTCATAATTAGCAGAGGTGGGAAATAGTTCGGGAAATTAGCTGGGAAATAGTTTTTCTTTGAAAATTCAACAAAACAACAAACAATTTGAAGGAAACGGATTTACTGTTCGTGAAAAAACCCTCCCCTGCATTGAAAGGCCATTTTCTGTTTAAAAAAAAAAGTCAGAATGGAAAATTTTCAGCCAGATATGTAAGGGATGATTTTATTTATTTTTTGTTATTGTTTCAGAGGAAAGAGCAGCTGGTGCTGGAAGAAAAGGTCACTGAAGCAGAGGAAGCATTAAGTGGCTGAAAAGTTACAAAGAAGGGATGTTCCAGCACCATCATGCTACATGAACGTTTCAGATACTTTGAGCCCAATTCCCAGTTATACTAAGACCCTGTTTTTCCACTCTGGCAGTGTAAAGGGGCCTTAAAGGGTGTGGAAATAGGCCCCTTTCCCCCGAGAATATTTCCTGTACACTGTAAGAGAATTCCTCAGCTGACACAAACCTGGTGCAAGGATTCTAGCCCGGCTTCTAGCTCCCAGAATAGAAGGCAGAGGGTGGGGTGGGGAGGGGTGTGGCTACAACATATTGCGCTACAGCTGTGCCTCATTTTCCAGGGCTGATCGGAGGCCATGGGAAACAGCACAATTCAGAGTAGCCCTAAGGCTGAGGCCACCTTTGCTTTCCCACACCCACTATCCTGGCCCCAGTTGTAAGGCTGGAGGAATCAGAGCCTTCATCTTTAACACACTTGTATTTCTGGGACTTTTGATGTTAAATATTCTATCTGTCGCCAAGCCTTGTCATGTTACCAGCTGAAATGGGGGAAGAGATCAGTAAGGGAAGCTTTTAAAATATTCCTTTCATTGCAGTGATTTCGCAAGTCTCATTTTCAAAATGACAGCAGCGAGCACTGTGTCACTCCTTCAATCAGTCTGGCTTTTGCCCTAACCTGTATTGACTTGCAAGACCTCTCCATTTCCTCTTCTGACTCTCCTCCATCTCTCCACTTGGAAATTCAATATACAAGAGACGGAGATGTAAGAAAGCTTTGAAACCTAAACTAATCAGGCTTTGTCAAATGGGTGCTTCGAAACACTCCTTTAGCAGTGATTTTCTTTTTTACACCGAACCTTCTGGGTTGAATTCAAAGCACAGCTCTAGGTAAACAGCAAGGACCAGACACTTCACTCCTTACACAGGCAACCTCCCCCCTCCCCTCCCCCCATTGACTGCAAGGAAGACAGGACTGGTCCCCAAATGTTTCAAAGACCAAATTCAGACTCCTGCTAGTCAAAGCCCCTAGCGTCCCTGCACAATGCTAATTGCATGTCTGTGAGGTTTTGTTTTTGCCATGGTTGTGATTGCTTCATGTAGATTTTCCTCCCCACTCTTCAAGCAGCAACTTTCCTCAGCAGAGCTGGCTTGAGACAAAAGAAGAGGCTGCAGCTTTAATGAAAATTTAAAAGTCAATGAGACACACAAAAAAAGAGACATGACCCAGGATGAGCTCAGTCCAATGAATAAATTCAAACCATTTAGTGCATGTTTGGAAAGATCAGAAGGGCACCTTTGCTTGCAGCATTTTAACAAGCCTCCATGAATTAGCTAGAGGCCTGAAAAATGAGTGGCAGTGGTGGAGAGTAATTCAGTTGTGATCACTTGAGGGTGATGAATGAGGATGTGACACAGTGTGTGAAGAGACAAGTCATCTTTTCTGAAACAATTGTACTTAGCCCTCATGGCTGGAGATTTATATTGCAGCAGTGGCAACATTGGTAATTAATGAAACAATTGTGGCCTTTTTGGAAAGCTAGAAATACAGGGTCTGAAGAAGTGGCACAGTGAAGGCCCAAGGAGATTTTCTTAAAGGATTGAAATATTCCCAGACAAGGGATGCTGCGGTAGGAGGATGATGAATTTGTCTTTAGCCAGGGAGATTGAGTATGGTTTAAAAGGGCTAAGGGGAAAAAAATGTCTGCAAGGCATGTTTTAAGGTAGATGGAGGATGAATTAAGATTAATGAGAGTCTTAGAAGTGGCTGAAGCTAGCGGTCCTGATATGTGGATGGTGATAAAAGCCAGGAAGACCGGCCACAGAATGTGAATTACTTGCTTTACTCGGTGCCCCTTGTGGTCATGTCTAAGCCATGAGAGAGACACTGTGTGTGTGTGCATGTGAAGGAGGGGAAGAAGAGAGAAATACATTTCCTATTAGCCATGCAAAAAACCTCACAGATCATCAAGGCAAAAGAAAAAAATCCCTAACCCCCAAAGTTGGAGATGTATTCCCCCCACCCCCAATTATAAATCAAAATGCTGATTGTGTCCTGGTATTAGTTAAATGTGCTGTAAGTTAAATAGACCTAACAAGGCAGTTTTCAAACAGGAAGCCTGGTAGGAGTTTAATGACATCTTCTAGTACACCCATCCTGGCAATATAATCATTAAAATTTGTCAAGTGTAAAAAAGAATGACAAAACATTACCCCAGAGCAACTTACTGTATACATGCAACAATGAAGCTGCTAAATGGTTTCTCTGGATATTTACTTCCAGATCTAACATTATATTGATTTGGCTTGATCTCCTGAAGGGCATGGGTTCATGGTTTTATGGGGAAGGAAGGATTAGAGAAATTCACCTTATATGACAGGTTTCTGCATCTCAGCTGCAAATTGGTGTGGAATTAGTAATAAGGAAGCAGTGGAACATTATTGTATCACTCCTGGAAATGTCAGAGACACAAAGAGAATTCATTTTTGAGACACTGTACCTACTGCACCTATATGGCGGTGGTTCCACACTGAATATCCTCACATTTTTATGGACTGCATAATGGTGTATGGACCCAGACAAAATATATGCTAGTTTGAGAAATTTCAGTAGAGGAGAAATTGTTGCTCAGATTTCTTTTTTGAAAAAAACATTAATCATTATGAAAGTCAAGGAAATAAATGCATGTAAATATATTCAGATATTTGTGAATGCTAAATCCTAAATGGAGGGGGCCTTGTGAGACATTGCCGTTGTTGCATGCCTGAGGTTGAAATCTAGATGTCCTTTGGCTTGATGAACCCAGCAGGGACAGATTACCCCAGAGCTGAAAATGAACTGTTATTTGCTGAAGACGTTGACAGCACAGTGTCTGCTCACTCTTCCTGGATCTCCTTTTTAAAATGAAGACCACTCTGAAAACCCAGGCCTGCAGAAGCTTGTGATTTTCTTATTAAGGTGTGGAGAGCTTGTATTTAACATGTCCATTACTTTTCGATAACCATTAGATAATTCTAACACAGTCATGACCAAAACCTAATATTGAGTACAGCTTGTAGCTCTGTACAGAACCAGAACCCCATCTTCCAGAATGGAGGCTGACCGTTGGTCTCTGCAGCCACATCCACGTCCATGCATGATGGCAACTACTCCACACAACACTTGCACATATGAACAGTCCATTTGAAGGAATGGAATTACTCCGGTTCACAGGGGATGGCAGATTTGGGCCTGACGTGATTCAGAATATGAGTGGCCTTATTTGTACTGATACCAAGGCCCCCCCTTTATACCATTCTGGCAGTGTAAAGGGCCATAATTGTAATGTACACATACTTTAAGGTTTCTTTACATTGCCAGAGTGGTATAAAGGGCCGCTGATGGAAATGCAAATTAGGCCTGAAGACTGCTCAGTGAGCCTAGAGAGACTTTCTTACTATTCAAAGAATAGTTGAATGTGGTCAACTCTGAACTGTCCATCATGTTGAGTATTTGAATATGAAATCCCTAAGAACTGACTGTCTGATTTTGCACTTCGCTGATCAACATTTTTCAGTCAAAAAAATTTTCAGAGAAAAATTGTCATTTAACATTTCTAGTTTTCTGATGAAAAAAGGAAAACTGAAAAAAGTGTGTTTTTTTTAGTTTTCATCAAAGAATTGAACATTTCGATGAAAATTTTCCTAAAAGAGAGAAAGATTTTATTTCTTATGATTTTTTAATGAAAAATATTTACCATTTTCTGACCACTTTTTGTGATATGCACTTGCCATGCCAAGATGCATAAGTCTCTCTCTAATTTTCCTTGTGCCCAGAAGCCTTGTTTAATTTTCCCACTAGCTACGGAAGAGAAGAGGTTCAGGGTCCGATAAAGATCCCAGTGGCTTGAGTGGCAGTTTACTTGAGTAAAATAGGATGAAGGACTTCAGGATTTGGCCAAGAGAGATCTGAATTTCAGCAGAATCCGCTAAACCATGTAATAATATGTAGTAATATATCAAGTTGCCAAGGGCTAGCGTCTCTCTTTACAATCTGCCCTGAGCAAAGGGCCGGGCATAGCTGCACCACCCCAGTAGCAGGCCAAAGAATGGTTTTTGGGCTCAGAGTTATAATTCCTCCTCTGCTCCTTCCTGCAGTGGGCAGGGAGTAAGTTAATTCACCCCTTTTCATGGAGTTCTCACTCCCTGTGGTGGACCTGGCCAGCCAGAGCTCCTCCCACTCCCTGCCCTCTCCCCGCTCACTTGCTCAAAAGTTGGAGCATCAGAGAAGCGGCTCCTGCTCACGCATTGTAACGGTGTGAGTGAGATACAGTCTGTGCAGGGCCAAACAGGGGAGCAAGGGGTGAGGAGGGATTTACTCCACTGAGTAAGGCCTCTGACAATCATAGCACCATGTAACTAAGTAGTAATTACATGATAGTTATGCTCTATCATTTGAACTGTTACAAAGATGTGAAAGCAGGGTATTCAGCTGTATATGTTCTCTTGGCACTTTCTTTCTCACTCTCATGACCCTGCTACAGAGATGCTTTTTGTTCTACTATATTATTTTGCATTGACAACTCTGCATGCAGAAGCAGAGAGGATGCCCAAGTGTTTTCGGTACCTGCTGACTTCACTTTCAAGAAGGCATACAGGAGGAAATGCCAAACTTCCACACTTTCCAGACCGTGAGCCAGATTCACCACTGCATTAGTACAGTTCTATGTCTCTATGACTCCCATGAAATCAATGGAGTTTCACTGATGGAAGGCTGGAGTGATACAGTGGGTAATCAGGACCCATATATGTGTCAACATGATCTCTTTTGATGAAGATGAGGTCTTGGACAGTCTTCAAAGATAAGCATTATTGGGATAGGCCAGCTAGCTTAAACCCCGGAGCTGAGATGTATGGTGGGCTAATTTGATTGGTAGGGTCAGAAGTGGTGAATACCTGGTTTTACTCCCTGTAAAAATAGCTTTCAAAGATTGGCAGATGTGGGAAGCTCCCATTGTTACTGCTCTATTTGTGTGACCTCAGACGCACCTACCATACTTCCCTTGCCCACTAGCTCTCATCCTTGAATCTTGGCCTCCTTTCCATCCTTTCCCCTGATTATTTTGGCCCCGAATCCCACTTGCATTGTGCCCCTTTAGTTTGTGTCAGTCCCTAGATACTACCCTTGTCAAATTCTCGGGGCTGGCTCTTCTCCCAGCTGCTGTTTTGGAGGAAGGTTGGGGACAGCCTAAGTGAGCACACTTGCTCTGGATGTTCTGTGTCAGCATAATAGTCCTAGAGGGCTGCTACAAACCAGGAAACCCAGAGATAGCCTAAATTGTGTTGTGGTGTGTGTGTGTATGTGTGTGTTGTTCCTAGACTGGGGGCCAGAATTCCTTTAACTGGGTGCAGGAAAAGAGGAACAGAGAATCTAGCCCTTTATGTCATCTCATCTATCTCTCAACCAGTAAAGGATTGTTCCTTTCAAAGAGGGCTTTGTCTAGACCACTTTAAATGGGTCTAGTAGTGGCACATCCATCACTTTCCTCGGGAAACTATTCCACAATCTAATAGTTTAATTGTTGATTTTTTTACCTGATCTATGGCCTAATTTTCCTTTGCTCATTTTCATCTCATTGTGCTGCTTATACTCCAAGGACATGCCCTAAATAATTTCTGCTCCCAAATGCCTGTATTTACCTCCCCAAAATGCCTGTAGATGGTTATTAATGGCGATCCATGCTTAGTCAATCTGTCACCAAGTTACACATAGTACAATCTTTTCAGTCTTCGGTTATAAATAAAGCCAACGGCTGGAATAAAATCCAATGGCTGGGAGTTGAAGCTAGACAAATTCAGAGTGGAAATAAGCTGCACATTTTTAACAGTGAGGACAATGAACCATTAGAACAACTTACCAAGGGTTGTAGTGGAGTCTCCATCACTGGACATTTTAAAATCTATATATAGAGGTTCATAGATAAGGCCAGACAAGACAATTATGATAATCTAGTCTGACCTCTTTATAATCTCTGAATCCATTCTTACTTTATTCCTTTTGGGGTTAGATTATATTTCCTATATTAGCATGCATTTTCCTTGCTGAATCTCATTTTCTTATTTCTAATTTATCTTGGTCCCTGTGTGTTTTTAATCTGCCCTCACTGGTGTTGCTGATACCGCCTGATTAAGTGTCAGTTGCAACTTTAACATGTTTTTCTCCCTCTTTCACAGATCAATAATGAAGATATTAAATAAGACCAGGTAGAATACTAATCCCTCCGGCCCCCAATTCCTTCTTCCATACCAGACTTGACTCAATACATTGCTGTATGTGCTGCTCTTTGTCTATGGGCCGACAGCCATTTTTCAGTCCTCCAGACAGCATTTATATCAATACCAATTAAGATTTTTTTCCCAAGTAAAACTGCTGAAGACTGTCAGATTCTCAGCTGAAATCTGGCAACTCCAGTCAGGTAGCACTAGGGGGGAGGGATAGCTCAGTGGTTTGAGCATTGGCCTGCTAAACCCAGGGTTGTGAGTTCAATCCTTGAGGGGGCCATTTAGGGATCTAGGGCAAAAAAAAAATTAGGGATTGGTCCTGCTTTGAGCAGGAGGTTGGACTAGATGACCTCCTGAGGTCCCTTCCAACCCAATATTCTATGATTCTATCAATGTCCCAAACAAATAATGTCTGACAAAGTAATGATAATTAACACAACATCCTTCTCCCCTCCTGGGCTTCTCTTTAGTCTCATTCTTCTCCAGAGCAACAGGTCCCAGGGCTTTCCATTGAGACCCTAAGCAAAACTAGACAAAAATACAATCTAACCAACTTCCACCCATTTGGGCTTGAGTCTTAGTCCATTGATGGTTCTTCCCAATTCTCTGCTCTTCTACAGCACACCAACCCACGGGGCTGCCTTCCGAGAGTCTTTGCTTCCTTTTCGAGGCCCACCATCAGTGCTAACTGTAGCTTTCCCACAGTTCTCTCCTTAGCTGGCTTGTGTCAGGCCCTTCCCACAGAGGGGGCATTCCAGACCCTCTCTCTTCTGGGTTTCCTTCCTCTAACCACTCTGAAGTTCTTCCTTTTAACTCCTCCCTGAGCTTGACACACCCTGAAGGTGTTACCAGGTGGGACTAACAAAGCTCTCAGGCTCTAGTTAACCGCTTCTTAGCTGGTGTGTGTTTTATACACCCCATCACCATCTCTATATAAAAATGCTTTTCCAAAAATCAAGAGCTGACACTTTTACAACATTCCCTTCATGTACCAGTGTTGTGTTTTTATAGAAAAAAGGATCAATTTTGTCTAACTGGATTTGCTCTTTATAAACTTCCGTTTATTGTTTATAATTCCATGACCTTCCTTATACTTGCATAGTTTTTCTTTGCACATTAGTGGCATTGTTTCACCAGAGACTGAAGTAAGTGACCAGATGGTAATTGCCAAGACGTCTGTCTTTCCCTTTTTTGAACATTGCTAACATGTTTATTTATTTGTTGCAGTCCTTTGGTACCTCTCCCAGTTCTTCACGGTGCATATTCTTCCCTCTCACATGCTTGGAAAGGGAAAGGATGTGGTGAGAAAACATCATGACATTCTGATTGCTTGTTCTTTTTTCCCTTCATTTTCATATTTTTAATATTTTTTTTTTTTTTTTACAAAATGATGCAGTATCTGGGCCATTGTGGGAGCATTGTTAGTCCAATTTCCCTCCTCACTTATTAATGGGCCTGTTTCCCATGTGGATTTTCTTCCCCCTGCTACTGTATTTCTAAATTTCCTCATTAATGTTATTAAAACATTTTGACATATGACAAGAACAGAGATATTTTCCACTGTATTAGGAGCCACTCAAGTAACACCGAGAAAGAGACTTTGTAACACCCAAACCTTCTAAATTAAAAATTACAAACTGTCAATGATTAAAACAAAACAACTTCCCCAGCCCCCTAAAATCCCTAACATATTGTACCTAATTATGCTCCCATCAAAATCAGTGGTATTTCTGACACTGACTTCAATGGTGGCAGGGTTTGGCCAGTTAACTAACATCACAACACTATAAAAAAGCCTAATTTCGGTAGAATCACTGCAAAGGAAAATGGGGCACAGACCAGCCTTTGGTCTAGTTCAGAGAGTGGCGGGAGTGAGAGAGGTACTGGGAGGAAAGGTGGTTTTAAGCACCATTGCAGTTCCCTGATTTGGAGGCCAGTGGGTGTGAGGTTGGTCCTGAGGTACAGATTAGGGTATCTCTGGGGAGTCTGTGGGTGGGGAGGGAATAGGTGAAGCTGCACTGAGTGGCAATGCCTGTCCAACAGCAAATGGGAATTCCCTCAAAACAAGGGACTCCTGAGGGAATGGATAAACTGGCTGGGTGGCGGTTTTTCACTGCCAATGCAGCACAGGCCTGTTAGGGGGCTTATTCCTTCACCCACTTACTTCCCTGGTCCTTCTCGCATGAACAGAGAGCAACAATACCTGAAGTACGAGGGTGCAAACAATTCGATGTTTATTGGGGTGAACTTCCAGCAAGCATGATTCCAGTTTCCTTCTTTAGCGTCCCCCTTCCCAGCTCTGACACCGCAGAGCCTTACCTGTGTCCCTGTTCCCATCCCCCCCGTTAGCAAAACATGATTCCAATTCCCCACCCCCATTCCCTGTTCCCATTCCCCCCCCACACACACATACTTCCTGATTGACTGCAGACTATATAGTAAAACTTGAGTTCTGCTTAGCTATACCTTAACCAATCATTTTACTGACATTTAACCAACCAATCCTAACATATTGTAACATGATTATTTAACCAGTTATATCCCACCACCTTAATTAGTTTACACCCAGCAAAATTAATTATACAGCAGACAGGAACAATCACAGAACCAGAGATTATGCAGACAAACAATAGGGAAATGGGGACTACAGTGATAGAACAAACACAGAAATGAGGATTTCACATCCCAGCTATTGATAAGTGAGTTCTTGCCAGACAGGATCAAACTAAGTTTGCTTTTACATCTTCTAGGCACTTCCCTTTCTCTGGGGTGACAGGCATTATCAGGACAGGATTGTATTCCTAACAGCCCAATAGCACCTTATTTCAATGTGACTAGTTTGGAATGTGAGGATGTGACCATTCTCTTCCCAGCTTATGGCTGCCTCTGTTGCTTAGCCAAAGGCCTTAGCCTAAGCCCTGGTCTACACTAGGACTTTAGGTCGAATTTAGCAGTGTTAAATCGATGTAAACCTACACCCGTCCACATGATGAAGCCCTTTTTTTTTACTTAAAGGGCTCTTAAAATCGATTTCCTTACTCCACCCCGACAAGTGGATTAGCGCTTAAATCGGCCTTGCCGGGTCGAATTTGGGGTACTGTGGACACAATTCGACAGTATTGGCCTCCGGGAGCTATCCCAGAGTGCTCCATTGTGACCGCTCTGGACAGCACTGTCAATTCAGATGCACTGGCCAGGTAGACAGGAAAAGAACCGCGAACTTTTGAATCTCATTTCCTGTTTGGCCAGCATGGCAAGCTGCAGGTGACCATGCAGAGCTCATCAGCAGAGGTGACCATGCAGAGCTCATCAGCAGAGGTGACCATGATGGAGTCCCAGAATCGCAAAAGAACTCCAGCATGGACCGAATGGGAAGTACGGGATCTGATCGCTGTATGGGGAGAGGAATCCGTGCTATCAGAACTCCATTCCAGTTTTCGAAATGCCAAAACCTTTGTCAAAATCTCCCAGAGCATGAAGGACAGAGGCCATAACAGGGACCCGAAGCAGTGCCGCCTGAAACTTAAGGAGCTGAGGCAAGCCTACCAGAAAACCAGAGAGGCAAACGGCCACTCCGGGTCAGAGCCCCAAACATGCCGCTTCTATGATGAGCTGCATGCCATTTTAGGGGGTTCAGCCACCACTACCCCAGCTATGTTGTTTGACTCCTTCAATGAAGATGGAGGCAACACGGAAGCAGGTTTTGGGGACGAAGAAGATGCTGATGCTGATGAGGTTGTAGATAGCTCACAGCAAGCAAGCGGAGAAACCGGTTTTCCCGACAGCCAGGAACTGTTTCTCACCCTAGACCTGGAGCCAGTACCCCCCGAACCCACCCAAGGCTGCCTCCTGGACCCAGCAGGCGGAGAAGGGACCTCCGGTGAGTGTACCTTTTAAAATACTATACATGGTTTAAAAGCAAGCATGTGAAAGGATTAATTTTCCCTGGAATTCGCAGCTCTCCTGGATGTACTCCCAAAGCCTTTGCAAAAGGTTTCTGGGGAGGGCAGCCTTATTGCGTCTTCCATGGTAGGACACTTTACCACTCCAGGCCAGTAACACGTACTCGGGAATCATTGTACAACAAAGCATTGCAGTGTATGTTTGCTGGCATTCAAACATCCATTCTTTATCTCTCTGTATTATCCTCAGGAGAGTGAGATATCATTCATGGTCACCTGGTTGAAATAGGGTGCTTTTCTTCAGGGGACACTCAGAGGTGCCCGTTCCTGCTGGGCTGTTTGCCTGTGGCTGAACAGAAATGTTCCCCGCTGTTAGCCACGGGGAGGGGGGAGGGTTGAGGGGGTAGCCACGTGGTGGGGGGAGGCAAAATGCGACCTTGTAACGAAAGCACATGTGCTATGTATGTAATGTTAACAGCAAGGTTTACCCTGAAAGAGTGTAGCCACTGTTTTATAAAATGTGTCTTTTTAAATACCGCTGTCCCTTTTTTTTTCTCCACCAGCTGCATGTGTTTCAATGATCACAGGATCTTCTCCTTCCCAGAGGCTAGTGAAGATTAGAAAGAAAAAATAACACACTCGTGATGAAATGTTCTCTGAGCTCATGCTGTCCTCCCACACTGACAGAGCACAGACAAATGCGTGGAGGCAAATAATGTTAGAGTGCAGGAAAGCACAAAATGACTGGGAGGAGAGGTGGCGGGCTGAAGACAGGGCTGAAGCTCAAATGTGGCGGCAGCGTGATGAGAGGAGGCAGGATTCAATGCTGAGGCTGCTGGAAGATCAAACCAGTATGCTCCAGTGTATGGTTGAGCTGCAGCAAAGGCAGCTGGAGCACAGACTGCCACTACAGCCCCTGTGTAACCAACCGCTCTCCTCCCCAAGTTCCATAGCCTCCACACCCAGACGCCCAAGAACGCGGTGGGGGGGGGGCCTCCGGCCACAGAGGATTGCCCAAAAAACAGAAGGCTGGCATTCAATAAATTTTAAAGGTGTAAACTTTTAAAGTGCTGTGTGGCATTTTCCTTCCCTCCTCCACCACCCCTCCTGGGCTACCTTGGTAGTCATCCCCCTATTTGTGTGATGAATGAATAAAGAATGCATGAATGTGAAGCAACAATGACTTTATTGCCTTTGCAAGCGGTGATCGAAGGGAGGAGGGGAGAGTGAACCAAGGGGCGGGGGGTTTCATCAAGGAGAAACAAACAGAACTTTCACACCGTAGCCTGGCCAGTCATGAAACTGGTTTTTAAAGCTTCTCTGATGCGTACCGCACCCTCCTGTGCTCTTCTAACCGCCCTGGTGTCTGGCTGCACGTAACCAGCAGCCAGACGATTTGCCTCAACCTTCCACACCGCCATAAACGTCTCCCCCTTAC
Organism: Lepidochelys olivacea; assembly: GCF_965140295.1. Lineage (NCBI taxonomy): Eukaryota > Metazoa > Chordata > Testudines > Cheloniidae > Lepidochelys > Lepidochelys olivacea. The sequence goes on from NC_140416.1 coordinate 110,760,776, forward strand.
TCTTACAGATATTGTGGAGCACACAGCAAGCAGTAATAACAGTGGGAATATTGGTTTCACTGAGGTCTAAGCGAGTCAGTAAACTGCGCCAGCGCGCCTTTAAACATCCAAATGCACATTCTACCACCATTCTGCACTTGCTCAGCCTGTAGTTGAACAGCTCCTGACTACTGTCCAGGCTGCCTGTGTACGGCTTCATGAGCCATGGCATTAAAGGGTAGGCTGGGTCCCCAAGGATAACTATAGGCATTTCAACATCCCCAACAGTTATTTTCTGGTCTGGGAATAAAGTCCCTTCCTGCAGCTTTTGAAACAGACCAGAGTTCCTGAAGATGCGAGCATCATGTACCTTTTCCGGCCATCCCACGTTGATGTTGGTGAAACGTCCCTTGTGATCCACCAGAGCTTGCAGCACTATCGAAAAGTACCCCTTGCGGTTTATGTACTCGGCGGCTTGGTGCTCCGGTGCCAAGATAGGGATATGGGTTCCGTCTATAGCCCCACCACAGTTAGGGAATCCCATTGCAGCAAAGCCATCCACTATGACCTGCACTTTTCCCAGGGTCACTACCCTTGATATCACTAGATCTTTGATTGCATTGGCTACTTGCATCACAGCAGCCCCCACAGTAGATTTGCCCACTCCAAATTGATTCCCAACTGACCGGTAGCTGTCTGGCGTTGCAAGCTTCCACAGGGCTATCGCCACTCGCTTCTCAATTGTGAGGGCTGCTCTCATCTTGGTATTCATGTGCTTCAAGGCAGGGGAAAGCAAATCACAAAGTTCCATGAAAGTGCCCTTACGCATGCGAAAGTTTCGCAACCACTGAGAATTGTCCCAGACCTGCAACACTATGTGGTCCCACCACTCTGTGCTTGTTTCCCGAGCCCAGAATCGGTGTTCCACAGCATGAACCTGCCCCATTAGCACCATGATGCATGCATTGGCAGGGCCCATACTTTCAGAGAAATCTGTGTCCATGTCCTGATCACTCACGTGACCTCGCTGACGTCACCTCCTCGCCCGGTATCGCTCTGCCAGGTTCTGGTGATGCATATACTGCTGGATAATGCATGTGGTGTTTAATGTGCTCCTAATTGCCAAAGTGAGCTGAGCGGCCTCCATGCTTGCCTTGGTATGGCGTCCGCACAGAAAAAAGGCGCGGAACGATTGTCTGCCGTTGCTCTGACGGAGGGAGGGGCGACTGATGACATGGCTTACAGGGTTGGCTTACAGGGAATTAAAATCAACAAAGGGTGTGGCTTTACATCAAGGAGTATTTCAGGCAGGACTTCACGGAGGGTTTCAATAAGAAATGGTGCACCTAAGTAATTGTTCTTATTGGAACAAGCAGGTTGGTCTGGCCTCTGATTGATACATGGCTAGATTTACTTCGCTGCACCTTCTCTGTGAGTGACTGCAGTGTGACCTAGAGGAATGAGTCCCCTAGATGGGGGAGGTGGGTGGAAGCAAATGAGTACAAAACAAATCTGGTCTATTTCTTGTTTTGATCCACTCCATCTATCTTTTACATCTTTGGCTGGCAGCAGACGGTGCAGAAGGACTGCAAGCCATCCACATCTCATGGCTGCTTGGCAGAAGATGGTGCAGTAGGACTGCTAGCAATCCGTATCGCCTGCCTGCTCACTATAAGATGGTTCAATAGGACTGACTGCAGGACTAAAGAGAATGACCTGATCAAGTCACTTCTAATGTAGTCCCTGCACCCATGTCTGCCCAGGCGCTCCCGGACATCAGTAGGACTATGTATTCGGGTGTGGGTTCTTGCTCTCTCTCAACCCAGACAGATTGTTGTTCTATTTTAATTTCATATCTTTGAGTAATCATTTGGAGTCTGATCCAAAGGTCATTGAAGTCAATGGGTGTCTTTCCACTCACTTGAATGGGCATTTGGCTAGTGCCTTGGGGTGGCCTCTTGTTCCTGATATTCCCCTCCTCCCCAAAGGGTTTATTGCCTATTGTTAATTACACTGCTTTTTAGGGCATGCTAAGCCTTCTCCCACACAGTAGGCTTTTAATTTTTCATTGCATTACATCATATGCACTATCTCGAACTTCCTTGTCACTCCGTTCAAACCAGTAACTCACTTCCTCTCTCTCAGGCTTCTCTGAACACCTTCCTTCTCTCTATCACTTTTGATTAGTTCTCTAAAGTCTTTTGCAACACTGTAGCAAGGACACAATATAAAATAATGTATTTCATTACATGTGTCAAGGTTCCTTCCCCACTCTGAACGCTAGGGTACAGATGTGGGGACTTGCATGAAAAACCTCCTAAGCTTATCTTTACCAGCTTAGGTCAAAACTTCCCCAAGGTACAAAATATTCCACCCTTTGTCCTTGGATTGGCCGCTACTACCACCAAACAAATACTGGTTACTGGGGAAGAGCTGTTTGGAAATGTCTTTCCCCCCAAAATACTTCCCAAAACCTTGCACCCCACTACCTGGACAAAGTTTGGTAAAAAGCCTCACCAATTTGCCTAGGTGACTACAGACCCAGACCCTTGGATCTTAAGAACAATGAACAATCCTCCCAACACTTGCACCGCCCCTTTCCTGGGAAATGTTAGATAAAAAGCCTCACCAATTTGCATAGGTGACCACAGACCTAAACCCTTGGATCTGAGAACAATGAAAAAGCATTCAGTTTTCTTACAAGAAGACTTTTAATAGAAATAGAAGTAAATAGAAGTAAAGAAATCACCTCTGTAAAATCAGGATGGTCGATACCTTACAGGGTAATTAGATTCAAAACATAGAGAATCCCTCTAGGCAAAACCTTAAGTTACAAAAAAGATACACAGACAGAAATAGTTATTCTATTCAGCACAATTCTTTTCTCAGCCATTTAAAGAAATCATAATCTAACACCTACCTAGCTAGATTACTTACTAAACGTTCTAAGACTCCATTCCTGGTCTATCCCCAGCAGAAACAGCATATAGACAGACAGAGACCCTTTGTTTCTCTCCCTCCTCCCAGCTTTTGAAAGTATCTTGTCTCCTCATTGGTCATTTTGGTCAGGTGCCAGCGAGGTTACCTTTAGCTTCTTAACCCTTTACAGGTGAGAGGAGCTTTCCCCTGGCCAGGAGGGATTTCAAAGGGGTTTACCCTTCCCTTTATATTTATGACAACATGATAATTACATTAGTACCTAATATGTCTAATTTACTCCGAATCTGCTGGAATATATAAGTACTTTGAATTTGTTGTGCTTGATTATTTATAACCAAGGAGTTCATCCTTCAGCCATTATGCAGGCAAAACTTTTAAGGTAAATCTACATAGCAATGAAACACATGTGGCTGGCCCATGTCAGTTGATTTGGGCTTGCGGGATTCGGGGTGTGAGGCTATAAACCTGCAGCGTAGACATAAGAACGGCCATACTGGATCAGACCAATGGTCCATCTAGCCCAGTATCCTGTCTTCTGACAGTGGCAGGTGACAAATACTTCAGAGGAAATGAACAGAACAAGGTAATTATTGAGTAATCCACCCCCTGTTGTCCAGTCCCAGATTCTGGAAATCGGAGGTTTAGGGATATTCAGAACATGATGTTGAGTGGTAATAGCTAATTTAGACCCCATCGTTTTGTATGTGTAGCAGGGATTATGTTTTCCAATGTGCATTACTTTGCATTTATCAACATTGAATTTCATCTGCCAATTTTTTGCCTAGTCACCCACTTCTGTGAGATCCCTTTGTAACTCTTTGCAGTCTACTGTGGACTTAACCACCCTGAGTAATTTTGTATGGTCTGCAAATTTTGTATTGTCTGCAAACTCTGAGTCCATATCAGCTGACCCAGGCCAGCTGTGGATGTTTTGTTGCAGTGTAGACATACCCTTACTGAAGTCAATGAAAATGCAGCCTCCGATGCTAGGTGAGAGCTCTGTACGCATCCTCAGGAAATTTGTGTTTACCTTTGCAATTGGCTGTTGGTGAAAAATTCCATACATGGTTCCTAGATTGACTCTATTCCCAGATTACTAATGTCTAGTGTACCTCTTTTTGGTTGCTAATTTACTACTTTTACCAAAGAATGTAGGGAAACCCTCAGACAATAGTTGGGAGGTTTAAATTAAAGCCTGGGGTTTATGAACTCACCTCGCAAATGCTTACACCTTAAAGAAAAGCAGGAGAATGTTAAGATGCGTTGCTTTGCAGAAGTCATTATAAATTATTTGCCTGGATCTTTCACAAGCCAACATATGCATTACACTGATTCAAACACAAAACCCAGGTAATCATATGAATTTTAACTTTTGCATAGAAAGGGAATATTATAATCCTGTTTTATGCTGCTCTTTCTTCCCGAGTCCTCAGCACACAAAGCTGTCTTTCTCAGAAGCTTGGATACAAATAGAAGAAAACCCAAATCCCCAGTGGTACTCATTTTGCACACCACTGTACAACGCCTACGTTTCTGTGATTTGCATTCCCTTGTGAAGCAGCCAAATGAGTAAACATTAAAGACTGAGACTGAAAGTACCGAAAAACAATATTCTTGGTAAGGGAACTTGCCTTCAAAAATCAATGAGATAATATCCCTTTAAAGCTATTTCTAACAGCTGTATCTCCTGATTTGGCTCTCTGGGAGCTGGCAGTATTGGGGAGATTAATGATAGATTTAACAACAGAAAGGTACACCCCATTTCGATCTGGTACAGTTAATGTCCTTTAATGCCTTTTCCATGCTGTGAAGTCAAACGAAGGACCAGCTAAACACCTTCATTTGTTCAGATGAAGTCTTGTATAACTGCAACTTTCTGGATTATAATAGGGAGGCCGCTATGCAGCTGACAGAAAGTCAATGGCAGGACAGAAAAGTGTATGATCTTCAGCAAGCACATCAACATTTTCTACTAACAAGCAGGGAGCAGAGTGAGCTCACCTCAACAGAGGACAAAAAACACCTTCCACCTTAGTCCTTATATAAATAAGAGTTGGAAGTGTAGTGTCTGACCAGCACGTGCTAGTTTTACCATTTCAGCTGCACAGAGGCTTTGCTTTACAAACCATTATAGGAATAATCGTCCTTATAAGGATCATTTCTAAACGAATTGTGAAATAGATTAGGTATATTCAGTTCAGGAAAAAAGCATTTTTAATAGGCTTTGGGCAAACAATCTGTTCCTTTGATACATCTTGCTAGTGAGTTTCAAAGAAACCAAATTGATGAAGCTGTGAAGAAAATGATTTGTTAAAAATTAAGTCTTTTTCTTTAAAGATTCAAGTTGAAAGAACATCGCTAAGGACTGTGCCTAATCAGAACCTTTGAACACTATCAGGCATGCCCCATTAGAGTTGCCAGCCTTCCAAAACAAATTACTTACTGTAATCCCTTGCCTGATGTATGCAGCAAAAGACAATAGCACAGCTCGGTAGCACTGTCATTGCATGAGATTTATAGTGTGCAGCTGAGTAAACTTCAATTTATACTCTATATCACAAAGTGACCATGAACCACACTTCAAGACAATGAATATTAACACTATCAAACTCACTTAACATAACTGGCCAAGTTCTCAGCTGGTGTAAATTTGTGTGCCTCCATTGAATTCAACAGAGCTATGCTGATTTACACCAGCTGATGATCTGGCCATAACATTTAGTAGGCTAACAGTTAACTATTACTTTCTTCCCAAAGTTTGGAAACTTTTCAAAAGCTGCAGTGCCAGGGATTGCAAAGGACAAAGAGGCAGTTATGAGTGTGAATCAGTCACTCCTTCCTTGTATGTGTTGCAGTTAATAATGTTTATGAAATATATTGGGCAAGATTCCTCAGCAGGTGTAAAACAGCATAGCTGTATTGGAATCAATGGAGCTACACTAATTTAAACCAGCTGAGGATCTGCACTATTGTTTGCATAAACCAACCCCTGAAATAATAATTTTCTTTTTTACCGAATATGGTCCTATATGTTCTCTTCCATGGCCAGCCATTTGGATTGTCACAAACGTTTCATAATATCATTAAAACAGTCAACTGGATCATAAAATAATTCTGAAGTAAATGAGGCACAGTTATTCAGTAACTTTCACCCGTGGAAATGTGGGAAGGGGACTGCATATTTGATGGTAATTGAAATATAGCAAGTAATCATCTAACTAAAAAATATACAGCCTGGGTAATCACAGTTTATAATAGGTTAAAAGTGCCAGCAATATCATGTGTCTCACACAGTGAAAATAAGTTTCAGAGGGGCAGCCGTGTTCGTCTGTATCAGCAAAAAAGACGAGGAGTCCTTGTGGCACCTTAGAGACTAACAAATTTATTTATTATTTATTTATTAATAAATTTGTTAGTCTCTAAGGTGCCACAAGGACTCCTTGTTGTTTTTGAAAATAACAAGTGATTCTAATGCTAATATGAATTGTGGCAAGTATAAATCTAGCCAGTTAACTGTGGTCCTGATCCAAAGCCTATTTCTGTCAATGGAAAGACTCCTATTGATTTCAAAAGGGCTTTGGATCAGAGCCCAAGGGCTCAATCCTACAAGGTATTGGGCACCTCCAGAAGCTGAAGTCAATGGGAGCTGAAGGAGCATGGGACCTTGCACAAATGAATGTTAAAAGTTCTGGTTCAGCAGGGTACTTAAGAACTTAAATCTTAAGCATGCAAATAATCTCACTGACCCAGATCTTCCAAGGGATTTAGGTGTCTAACTGCCTTGAAACGAAGGGGAGTTAGATGCCTAAATCCCTTGGAGGATCTGGGCCATTGATTTCAGGGGGATTTCTCACATACTTAAACTTTGGGTTATGCTTGTGAATTGGAACCTGAGCTCTGATTTGGAACTAAGCAAGCATGCCATGTTGATAACTTAAATGCTAGTGCACTGGTTTTTTCTGGATCCATAAGGTCCCTCCGTACATAGTATCTTATTTGGCTAAAAACAATAACAGCATTTTACATTTTGAGCACATAGCTGGAATTTTGTCATTGTTTTTATTCCCCTGTTCAATGTACATTACTACTTCCATTTCAGTTCATGTTCCATGTAGTTCATTCATATTTTATACCATTTATCACTTTGTGATTCTTAGGTCATGCCTACTTAGGGAAATAGGAAAGCTAAGCCTCATTAAGTAAAGGTGTGAATTTAAAGCACATTAGTTAAAGTGCATTTAACCCCAGTGTGGATGCTCTCATGTAGAATTGTAATCCTAGTTTGCTTTAATCCTCTTCAAAGCAGAACACTTTGGAGATGTCTCTTTCTCATCAAAAGTCTACAAATATAGCAAATATTCTATTTTTTGTGTATTAAGGTGATGACAGATACTGGCACTGAGATCTCTGTATTTCTTGATATTTCATTGCTTGCTCCTACAGCTAAGTTTTGCATCATGGGCTTTATGGCTCATAGGCATTAACATTCAGTCTAACTATTGAAACTAACCTGCCTAGGCTTTTATATAGTGCACAACATCATGGCATGTGAGTGCTTCCTTTGCTATTGACTGAGTCTCTGTTGCCTTAACCATTGTCAAATGGGTGATCTCAGGAAACTGGAAAAGCTCTGTAAGTCACTTACAGTAAGTGGGATTTGCAAGAGCACCAGCGTTGGGTTGATTCTGCTGTTGTGGAAATGAAAGGGAGTTTTACCATTGACTTCAATGAGTACAGAGGTAAGTCAACACTAAGGACTTTTGAAAATTGCTCTCTGTATTTCAATCTAGTACACAATGGTTGTTTGAACTAACTACTATAATATCTCAGTGGGAGAAACTCTTCTTGTCTGGAAGGAATAATAAAAAATACATAATAAAACTAGCTGTCATGGAAGTTAATTGAGAGAAGGTCTTTGCTTTCTTTCTCCTGTGTTGTGATCCATACGTCAATGGTTTCTAAAATACTCGCAATTTTGCTTTTGCTTTTAAAAATATAGCTAGATAAAGTACTGAAATTACACTTAATTCTATTCTCTGTGAGTGTATGTGCTACTCTTTTCCATATGGTACGTGCATTAAAAGAAAAAAAGTGTTACAGGTTACAAATATTAAAAATAAATTCTGCTAGTACAAATTGCCTGTTGCCTTGTTCATCAAAAGTCTTACACAGTAACTCTTTTGGACTACAGACTCTATGGAGCTTAGAGGTAAAACTAAATTAAGGGGGAAGTTGCTGATGTGTATATTAAGTTAATTTTAGGGCACAATAGAACCAAGAGGGCAGCGTCCTCATCTCCCATTAACTTAAGCTGGGAGCCAAATGTATATGGTGTCTTGTGTGAGGCACTCAGGATCTTGCAGGCTCAGGCAATTATAGCCTATAAGTGAACAGTAGCCAAAAGAAATCAAGATACATACCCAAAGCTGCAACCTTGCAGATAATCGCTATGCCAGACCTTTGTTGTTAATGCCTCCGTTTCTTTTTGATCCTGTTGTCAAGAAAGAAAGAAAGAAAGAAAGAAAGAAAGAAAGAAAGAAAGAAAGAAAGAAAGAAAGAAAGAAAGAAAGAAACTGATGTCTCAGCTTCCACTGTAGTAGAAGATCAAACCAAAATCAGATGGTTGCATGCAAAATATTCATGGCAAATTGTGGGTCTCAAGAGACTCAAGTGTTGGTACAGAATATTAATGAAATCACTGGCTACATTCTGCTCAGTCTTTTTGGCTTCAATATGATACTCATGCAAGTCTTCAGGTGTGAGAAAAATAAGAGAGACTTAGCTTCATTGTAGATTCTCTATGGATTATATCCTTAAATGAGATTTTGCCAAATCATAATGGCCATGGATCATAATCTAGCTGCCCTTCTATGATGCTGGATGTTGTAACCAGGTTTAGTGTCTACTGGAAGCAACTGCGGAAAGCTTGTCTACACCACATGAGAACAAAGGGTAGCAGGAAACTTCTCCATATAAGCAACAAAAGGTGGCAGAGCTGATGAGCTAGAGAGATAAATATATTTGACAAACTGCATTAACTTCTGGTACGTAAGTATTAATAAATCTCAGTGATTAATGTTCTCTCAAAATAAAAGAACAGCGGTGTGCCTGTCATGTTTACCCATGCCCAGTGCAACACAGGAAACGTTTGCACACTGGAAAAGCCAGTAACACCTAAATTGATGTTCTCTTCGAGGCACCTCATTTTTTATAGCAGATGCGACATAGAGAAATAAAAGAATGAGCAGAAGAGTCTGCTTGGTAGGGGAAGAAAAAGAGGGCAATGAGGTCAAATAAACTGTCTTGAGTCTCATTCATTCCAAGGAACTAAGAGAGCTTTCAGTGACAGCTTAGCAAGGGTGGGGAAAGAATGATTGAAAGTGAGACCATACTTAAACCACTGCTTCCTGGTAACTTTAGTCAAGGGAATTCTCAACCTTTACCTTGATTAGCCCCAAACAAACAAATAAACAAACAAAAGCTCCCTGAGTCAGTTACAACTGCATGTAGACATTTCACATACAGTATAAATACTGATATGAAATAGTGAGATATAAGCCATGTGGCATTTTGCACTGCTCACATATTCAACACTAAACAAATCCGTAGGGATACCCTGGGAGAATGTCTGTGAAATCCTGCCCCATTGAAGTCAATAGGAATGTTGCTGTTGACAGCAAGGAGGCTAGGATTTCACCCCCGAGTGCTGAATTTCTAACTACCACATTATTATACATCTAGAAATATAGAGGGGCAGTTGTAATTGCTCTGCAGCATCCTCCTGTAACCTGTACCAATCTCTGAAAGTGTCCTCTAAATCCATCCTCTTCAAAAACTAGACTGTGGTATCTGTCCCCATTGCCAAAACTCTCTTTCCACTTACTCTCTCTGATCTCATCCAAGCTGGCTTCTACCCCCACACCTCCACTGAAACTGCTCTCACCAAGGTGTAATTCCATTGACTTAATTGAGCTACACTGATTTACACCAGCTGATGATCTCTTCATGGTTCAAATCCCCTCTCCATGCAGATGATTCTCAACCCTACCTGTCTGCCCACACTTCTTCCCAATGTCCCAGTTTCATGGACCTCTCCTCTTGGATGTCCTGTATCTCAAACAATTCTCCCCCAAACTGAAAATTTTATCTTAACGTCTCTCCACCACCTTTTTTCCTTCCTTTCCATTATTTAGAGCTCCACTGCCCTTTCTGTTCCCATACATACGCAACAGGTGTGGCCTTTGGCTCTTCTCCCTGCTTCTCCTCCCATGATCTTTTATTAAGTTCAGTTGCTTCTTCCTCTTTCACACAGCTAAAAAGCTTTTTTCTTTATTAACTCCCTAGCACTCTTGTCCATGATCTCCTAATCCCTCACTTGTTTACTGTAACCTTATCTCTGTCCTCACAGTTACTCACCCTTCCTCTACCAGTCTTCCAAACCATTGCTGCTAAAATCTACTTCCTCTTCCACTGCTCTAATTTGGCCATCCTCACTCTGAATCTGTTCACTGGTTTTCTCTGTTTTATGGCATCAAATTTAAGCTCCTTCTCCTTACCTTCTTAAACTCTGCATAATCTTGCCTGCAGTTCTTCTAATCTTCTTTCCTTCTTACTCCTTTCTCCTTCTTGCGTTCATTCATCCTAGCCTGCATGCATAGATCAACCTCCCACTTTTTGCCCACAAAGTGCCCACTCTCTCCTCTTTCAAACCCCTCTTTAAAACTCATTTCTTCAAAGATTTCCTCATTCTTTATCCTCCTCACAAGTATTATCTCCAAACCCTGAACTGTTTCCCACTTTTCTCTTTCATTCTTTTCAGGGCAGGGACAATTTTTTACTGGACTGACTAGGAGTGGGTGACATTTTGGAAGGCACAAGGTACAAAGGACAGTTAGGCACCTTAATTCAATTTTTATTTAAAGAACAACTAATGTTGTTTCAAAAAGTCATTTTGAAATGAAAAATAGAAGCATCCCATTCTGAAAATGTCAAAACAGAACATTTCAACATTATCAAAATGCTTCATTTTTTTTTCAGAACAAGTTTTCATTGAAATTGACATGCTTTTCAAAACGTTTCGATTTAGACAAAAATGGCATTTTTCATTTCAATGAAAAATTTCTAACCAGCTCGACTACAATCTTCCACAACACAAGTTTTCTTAGAGTAGTAATGGGAAAGCTATGCATACTTCATTTCAAGCAGGAGTTTAAGGAAAAGCTTCATAGCCCTAATCCGATGGAGCAAGTTTTAGACCCTTGTCCTTCTTGGCAACCATCCATCCATTAGGGTAGTGCTATAACTCTCCCTCCATAAGCAGCCCTGAAGAAAACAGCAACAATAGGGAATCTGTTGGTGCCCATTCAATTTTCATTCCTCTGAGACTTCCAACAATGCACAATGTGTCCCAGATTATGTAAAATTTTAAGCTCTTTGGAAATCCTGTGACCACTTGGGCATTGCTATCAGGTATTCCTTAAAGCAAAACAGAAGTTGGCAAGCACCCATCAACCAAAAGTGAGTGGCAAGGGCTGAGAAGAACCACCAAGGGCCATATATTCAGACGATGTACATTGGCATGGTTCCACTGAAATCAAGAGAGTTATGCTGATTTACACCAGCTGAATATCTAGTCCCTAAATCTTAAATGAACCTTCATCAAAATTCATAAAAGATTTGGCTTGTGTTCAGGTCTAATGAGGAACAAAGTATGGAACTATGTGTGTGAGGTAGGAATCCTGATTTTCACTGAACTGATTCTGGCGTCCTTAGTTTCAGGTTAAGAATGAGACGGATTGGCCGAGCTGTGTTGTCTATGTGTGCATCAACCTTCAGTGTTCCAGGCTTTAATTATTGGCATCACTGGCTCATAGCGTCGGACAGAGGTGCAATAAATTAAAACAAATTCCTCAACCCACATCCCTGCTCACAAAACACAAGCATTTGTAAAATAGAAGTACAGTTAGTGAGTGTGTGCGTTTAGAGGGCCTGGTAACACTAATTGGTTCTGGTCTGAATCAGCTTCCTGGTTCAAGGCACATTTATAAAAGGGATTTCAACCATACAATCAGTGCCAAATGTAGCAGATGGTGGTAGGATAGTAAATTACATTAAGGAACACTTGTACAGTTTCTTTACCACTTTTTGTAGTTGAAAAACAAACAATTTCAGTCATTTAGGGTAGTGACAGATGCAATTTCTTGTTTGTCTTCAGCCTTAATAGTTTTATAGAATTATCTCAGAGAATAAAGAGGTAGATTTAATAACCACATAAACAATCTGAATAATCCCCGACCGATCATCACTTCTAGTTCAGAAGTTTATGTTTCTCCATCACTAGGATTTGTTTTTGTGTCCTCACTTTCAAGGGTTTGTGTGTTCATCTATTCCATTTTCAAGCCACAACATTTCCTCACAACAATTTTTTAACCAAATGCAGACAATAAAAAGCAGTCCTGGCCATTGCTACTACCTGGCTATCGTGATGTATGGAATAAACTTTTTTTTTTAAACAAACAAAAAGGCTTCCACGTGCTCTGAGTTCCAACATTGTCTCCTTTGTTTACCAGTTACCACACCCTGTCTGGAACTCGATACAGCATACAGAAACACAACTACTGGCTGAGTAATATACTGCAAGTAAACATATCATTACAGTGTACGTCCAGAATCAGCTAGAGATCCAGGAGGATCCCAGATTGTGTACTTGAGTAACAAAAGATAGCAGACTCCTCTGCTTGCGGAAACTGATATCAGCTCCACTGTGTCTTTTCGTTGCATTAAGTTGAATGTATACCCTACTATACAACATTTATAATGTCTATTCAACATAAGAATGGCCATACTGGGTCAGACTACAGGCCCATCTAGCCCAGTAACCTGTCTTCCAACAGTGGTCAATGCCAGGTGCTTCAGATGGAATGAACAGAACAGGTAATCATCAAGTGATCCATCCCCTGTCGCCCATCCCCAGCTTCTGGCAAACAGAAGCTAGGGACATCATCCCTACCCATCTTGGCTAATAACCATTTATGGGCCTATCCTACATGAACTTATCTAGTTCTTTGTTGAACCCTGTTATAGTCTTGGCCTTCATAACATCCTCTGGCAAGGAGTTCCACAGCTTGACTGCATTGTTTGAAGAAATACTTCCTTGTATTTGTTTTAAATCTGATGTCTATTTATTTTGTTTGGTGACCCCTATTTTTTTGTGTTATGAGAAGGACTAAATAACACTTCCTTATTTACTTTCTTCCACACCAGTCATGATTTTATAGACCTCAATCAGATCCCCCCTTAGTCGTCTCTTTTCCAAGCTGAAAGGTCCCAGTCTTATTGATCTTTCCTCATATGGAAGCTGTTCCATACCCCTAATAATTTTTGTTGCCCTTTTGTGTATCTTTTCCAATTCCAATATATCTTTTTTGAGGTGGGGCACCCACATCTGCATGCAGTATTCAAAATGTGGGCATACCATGGATTTATATAGAGGCCATATGATATTGTCTGTCTTATTATCTATCCCTTTCTTAAAGGTTCCCAACAGTCTGTTAGTTTTTTTGACTGCTGCTGCACATTGAGTGGATGTTTTCAGAGAACCTTCCACTCAACAGTGGATGAATGAGTAGTTGTTGCACATACATCTGAATGTCCCCCTGAATGTCCCCCGATTCTCAACTGGAGACACAGGACTGCAGATCTATCAAAATGCTTACAACTTTGGAGTTTATTCCCCATTCCTCCAGAGATGGCCACATCTTTAAAATTGTACCTTTACTCCTAAATGGCCAGATGGCTGGGGGCATAGATCCCATTCACGTTGCCAATTTGCTGATGTTAGCTCTTCTCTGGGCATGGCTGTTAACTTCCCTGCAAAATAAAGGAGAATCTTGAAAAGTAAAATGGAGGTCATCACCAGATTTCTCCAAAACTGCAGCAGTGTTTGTGCAATTGGGAACATCAGATGACCACATAAACAAACAAGTAACTCATAAAAATGAGCGTAACCCAACTGATAGTATATTAGCCTTATTCTGATAGATCTCTTTCCCTCTCTTTGTCTTTGATCTTGTTATTCCCAGGGAACATACTGAGTGTACAAAGATAATAAACCTTTCATTCACACCTACTAAAATTCTACTACTAACTTATCCTACATTTTTGTTTATATACAACCATATAGTTCATGAAAGAAACATTGTTCCTTTCCTTTTACACATTAGGATTCTTGGGTGTAAAGTTTCGGTTATCTACCTTCTGACCTATGAATATATTACTCAGGTGCAGGGACAATACGTGTTCCTGCATGCAACCATAAATCACCAATGAGTGGAGCTATGATCATGCATATGAACTGGGAGTGCACTGTAGGTGTCCTTGATATTAATGGATCAGCTCAGAGATGGCTGTAATTTATACAAAGCACTTTCAGGTTTTTAATGAGTATCTCTATATGTAAAGTCCATGTTTTGGGTCAGATGATCTTCTCTACTGGGAAATCTTGTCCTGTTTCAGAATAACATCTTCCACCATCCTATACAGGGAACAACAAATATTTAAAAGACATTAAGGAGATTTTAGTGACTCCAATGTATGTAGCACCCAGGCAATTCCTTTATTCAATTCCCCAAAGATTTGCAATGGGAAGCTAGAAATTTATTACAGCAGCAGGGCTCTCAAAGATTGCTCAGTGGGTTGTTTGGTGCATCGATATAAGAGAGATCTTTGGTCAGAGTAACCTGGAACTTCCTCAGGCTGGTGAATTGTTTGGTGGAGTGTGACTTTTTAAGTGATATTTTTTGTCTCCAGAACGAAGTAAGGTGGGATGGAATATGAGGCTGCTATTTTGTGCTTCTTAGTGCTTTTTAGACTCTCCTGGAGTCTGAGTTGCATCATAGCCTCAGTGAAGACCCCTGGCCCTTGTCTGTTACTAATGTAAGGAAGCGGGGGGCTGGGGAGGGGAGGGAAATTGAAAGAGGCACATACGGAAATAAGGACAAAGTCAAGGTGTTTTGAGGGTGGTTTTGGTTACATATTTATGGATTGTGGCCCCAGTCCAGCAATGTATTTAAGCATGTGGCATCAAGTGTCTTTCTGGATAGGGGCTTAGAAGAATGGGTGATTAAAAGGGAATAGGCTTTTTTTCCAGTTTGAATGTCACATGTGAGAGAGGGAAACTAAAGGGCTTATAAATTTGCACTGGCAGATTCAGAGCAAGTAGTGCCTGCTTTGGGATTGTCAATGGAATACAAAAGAGAATGCTTTCCCTTTTAACTCTTCATTCTCAGACTAGAACAGTTGCTCTCTCCTTGCTTGGAAGGAATGGCTTTGTCCACTTTTTAATGAGTGCCAAAAGAAAAATCCAATACCAAACAACTTCTTCTGACGATTCATCTATGTCTGTCTTGACTAGAGCAGGTCAAAAATCAAAATTTCTATGTCACATGAGATTTGAATATTTCAGTATTTGTTTTAGAACTAAACCAAGGTGAAAAGTCATGGAACAGAAAGTTCTGAAAACATTTGTTTGGCTATTTGGAAACATCTTCTTTCAGGGCAGGTCGGCATTCACCTGTGCCCAGCTGAGCTGCCGCAGTGCTTCATGAGAATTGGAGTGCTGCCTGCCCCATTCTCCTCTACTGACAGGGCTCCCCTCAGACAGGGGATTGAACCAACCCAAAATAAAATGTTTAATTCAGTTTCAGAAACCATATTTTCTTCTGATTTTCCCAATGGAAAACCGAAAAAAAATCAGCAAATCTGAGAATTTTCTTGACAGGTTTGCGGAAACTGCATTTCCGTTGAAAAAAAACCAAACAAACCATTCATTCCTCAGGACTGGCCAACCTGCATATGGCACAGGACCGGAGGAGGTGAGACAAAGGTGGCAGTGGGGTCAGGAGATCCTGGCAGCATATGTCAGAGAAGTCTCAGGGTTGCTCTAATTGATGCCAGCTGCAAAAGCACTCCAAGGATCATTTTGCCAGCCCAGAATTTTGTGCTCCTGCCACATCCCTGTGCTCCCTAGCCCAGGGGGAAGACAGGAGTGGATGGCATGGAGCTCGGTTTGTGGCCTGAGGAGTCCTTTCGGATACATCTACCCTGCAATAAAAACATTCTTGGCAGCGAGTCTCAGAGTCAACTGACATGGGCTTGTGGATCTTGTGCTATGGGGCTAAAAATAGCAGTGTAGATGTTTGGGCTCAGGCTGGAGCCAGACTCTGAAGCCCACCCACTTGCTGGGTTTCAGATCCTGGTCTCCAGCCCTACCCTGAATGTCTACACTGCTATTTTTAGCCCTGTAGCATGAGCCCCGCAAGCCCTTGTCAGATGACCTGGGCTCTGAGACTTGCTGCCGTCGGTCTTTCATTGCAGCGTAGACATACCTGTAGGCACCAGGAATTCCCAGCTGGCTCTGTAAGCTGACATCCTGTCCTTCTGCTTCCACCAAAGCAAGGCAAAGGGCATACAGCAAGGCCAAGGATCTGGCCAGGGGGTTTCAAATGATTTTAGACTACCGTTACTCTCTGTACAATAAAGGTTCTTGAGTTTTCTCAATTTCCATGGCAACAAGCAACTTAATATTCATCAATATATTGTATCATGGCTTTTTCTTTCTTTTAAACTCCACTTGTGACCCTCCATTTTTTCGCTGTGACATTTCCTATCTTTTGCCATTACAAATGGCCAGCCTTACTTATATTTAATTCCTAATATCCCTCCTCTTTGCTGAAACTCCTACCTGCCCCTACCTGCTGTTTCTTCTCACCCCCCAAAAAGGTCCTTTTCTAAATCTTGTTGTAATACTTCCAACACACAATGGCAAAATCAGCTCTCTCCCTCTATTCTTTCTGCTTACAGATTTCCCAAATCACAGAAAATTTCATTGACCAGTGCTTCTTAGAAACATAAATAACGCTCCCTACCCAAATCCATTCACAGAGGCATGTAGTCACTTGTGCTTGTTCAGTCCTGCTAGTATGATTAAAGTGTCATGTTCAGAATACACAGATCCTTTAGCTGGTTAGGAAAATGTAGGCTTCTGCCTTCTCCTGCGCTTAAAGCACCTACTGGAGAACTGTGAAAATGCATTTGGAGTTCACTGCCCATTAGTAACTGCATAGGCTTCCTAGTGCTAAAAGTGCAGAGAAGTAAAAGCTTAGGAAGACCCCAGAGTCTGTTTCTGAGCCACAGGAAAGATGTTGCTGAGTTCAGAACTCAATCAGTGATTCATTCTGATTGAGTTTCCTTCCAGAAAAAAAATAGCACATTTCCTTCCTTCATCAGGAAGGTAGCTGTGCTGACTGGGATGAAGGAGCTGAGGTTATCTTACAGCAGGGTATCGTATAGAGCCTTAAAGGAGTAACCTTTCATAGTAGGTCTTTGGTTAAAATGTGGTACAATTCGATAATGATCAGAGTCATTAGTATGGAAAAGGCAAAGTCATGCACATGAATGAGTTTCAAAACAGTTCCTAGTGGACTGGTGTTCATATTTGATACAATTTGGGAGCCCCACCATCATCCTTTAAGGTCAGTTCTAACCAGACCTTCATTGTGGCACTTTTATGTTTTAATTGGCTGCTCAGCAACCTGGGCAGGTGGCAGGCCTGCTTTATAAATACAATTATTATTCCTTCTAGAAGCAATATAACAATTTGCAGTCTTGTTAATGGTTTCCTCTGAGGTCTAGAACTGACGTGGCATGGAGACTGAGCTAATCATTATGGAATCTGTGCCCATCTTCTATTGGTTTAGCAAACAAAGGGAATGTACTTCCCTAGTGCTGTAAATCTGGCATCTTTGAGATATAAGTACTTTTTAAAAAGGTAATCCCCCCCTCAAAATCTGAATTGTATTACTGTTCATATGAGAAAAAAACCTGTTAACAGTGAACTATAAACTGAAATGGAGTCCCCAAATAAAAACTAGGCCCTTGACAGATATTGGTGTGATGGTCACCAGCTTGGCCAATGTATCAGGGATTGACCTGGAGGCCCCCAGAGCAAAAGCGTAAACTGTTACAACTTGAGCTGACGATCAAGAATCTTTAGCTGTGGCTGTAACAGATTTATATTATCCGTGGATTGGGCTCAGCTGTGGACCTATAAAACACACTTCCCAGTGGATTATGTTGAGATGTTTATTTATAACTTTCAAAGATCTATATTTATTTATAATTTCTAGCGATCTATTTAGCTCTCATTCAGCAAGGCTTAATTTTAAGCATCCTGTCCCTACTAATCCTATCCCTACTCCGCAAAACACTTAAACATCTTGCTTAATTTTAAGCACATCCTTAAATCCCTTTAAAATTAAAATATCATTAAAACAGTGCTTTTAATACAAGTGTTTGTGACTGCTATAGATTGGAAAGTTACAAGCAAACTGTAAAATATATAACACAGCTTCACATTTTGCAGTTAAAAATTTATTTTATTCCAAATTGGAATGAAAACAAAGAATTTGAAAATTTCCCACTTAAAAATTTTCTTGTGGGGATGTGACATTCCTTTGGTGTTATCTGGTTGGTGATTTGCTAGGTCACTCCAATCCTCAACTCTGGGAGCCAGCCTTACCCTGCTATGCTGTGAGAACCCCCCGTCCCGGCTTGTTCATGCACAGCCTCTGGCATGTAAACTGCTCCCAGCTATGTGAGTGAGCACTTTTGGCCAGCTGCTGCTTGGATTGTGCAACCGAATGACACTAGTCAATATCTCCGGTCCCAGACACAACCCTAGGAATCTCCGTCTTGGAGTGTCCAGTTATGCCCGCTGGATGCTGCAAGCTTATATGAGTTTGTCAATTTAACAAAGAAATTGTTATGTACCAGGCTTGTTATCCCAAGGGGAGTCTCTGACGTGCTTCAAACCAAAAGCACGTCCTCAGGTAGAATAAACAAACAAGTTTATTAACTACAAAAGATAGATTTTAAGTGATTATAAGTCAAAGCACAACAAGTCAGATTTGGTCAAATGAAATAAAAGTAAAACGCATTCTAAGCTGATCTTAACACTTTCAGTGCCCTTACAAACTTAGATGCTTCTCACCGCAGGCTGGCTGGTTGCCCTTCAGCCAGGCTCTCCCCTTTGATCAGCTCTTCAGTCACTTGGTGGTGGTGTCTGTAGATAGAGGTGGAAGAGAGAGAGAGAGCATGGCAAACATCTCTCCCTTTTATCATGTTCTTTCTTCCCCTTTGGCTTTGCCCCACCTCTTCAGAGTCAGGTGAGCATTACCTCATCATAGTCCCAAGCTGACCAAGGGAACTGGAGTGACTCACTCAAGTCTAACAGATCCTTTGTTGCTGCCTAGGCCACTGTCCTTTGTTTCTGTGAGGCTGGGCTGGGTTTGTCCCATACATGCCCTGATGTGGTGTGAACTGCCCCTCTGCTCCTAGAGAGTTTTTGGCTGGGCTTGTTTAAAGCCAAGAGGACACATTTTCAGCCTCATAACTATACACATGAAATTACAACCTATAACATCACTATAACAACAATTCTCGGTGCATCATGAGCCTTCCAAAGACACCTGACATGACAAACTTTGCATTGGATACCACACAATCATATGATAAGGATGAACATGGGGGTTCTGGGGGTTCCCCTGAGGTACAGAGAATCACAGGGGGCTCAATCAAAACATTTTGTTTTGATAAAATTTCATTTCACTTTAAATATTCTTATTTTTTCTCTTGTACAATATAAAATAAACTATATTGCAAAATGAAGAGTCATTTCAATATAAACATTGAAATATTCTGTTCTAAAAATGCCAAAATGAAACTTTATTTTTTCATTTTTAAAAAAATGTAAATTTTGTCAAAATCACATATTCTTACCGGAAGTTTCAGTTTTGAGGAAACGGCACTTTCCACTGGAAAATTTTCAACGAGCATGTCACTGAAGTTCAGACTGAATGTTATTTCGTTAAACATTTTGTAAACACAAGGGCCAGATCCTGAGCTGGTGTGCATCATGGGTAGTTGGATTTCAAAAGAACTATGCCACTGGGTACACCCAAAAGGCCTAACTCTTCCTCCATTTACACCATGTAACTCCACTGACATCAATGGGCTGGTAGAACGTGACTAAGAGAAGACTCCCAAATCAAACTCTATTGTAATGTTTTATTTTACTGCAGACTGAAATATGTAGTACTTGGCCAACTATATCTAAGCTCTTCTATGAAATCTGATCACTACAGAAAGCGTCCTGCCAAGACCCAGGTTCCGAAAGCTAGGGAGCGAGGGAGGGAGGAGGGGAAGACAAAGCAAGGTGAAGAATCCCAGTGGGAGGTATCACGGTGAAAGAACATGCATAAGACATCAGTGTTAGCAGGATTCATACATCACACTACAGACAGTCTGAACGTCTCATTTGCATCAGAATGCAAATGGCATTTTTTTTCCCTGATACATACTGTTGCACAGACATGATTGAGTTTTTGGTCCCATGCTGTCACTGCGGAGGCAATTCATTGCAAAGCTACCCTCTCCCTCCCAACCCCCCCAGTTGCCAGACTCATTTACATATCCAGGTTGAGGAGAATACAGTGGCCTGCAAAAATGGAGTTTGATTGCAGAGTTCTGGCAGGCAAGCTGCATAGCATAGAGGAGTCCTACTCCATTTCAGCATCAGTGTTTAGAGCACTCCAAACCATAGTGTTTAATCAAGACCAGTTGGCTCAGGACAACCTTTTAAGAGGGTTTAGACTCAAAGTATTAAGCAAAGTCCAAGTTTAGCCCAAGGCTGCCTTTTAACCAAAAAGCTTTTCTATGTGGGGGTTAGAAGAGGAGATACTCCCTGCTGAGTAGAGCTCTAATGAATTAACCAACTCTCTTATACCATGTCAGTCAAGGGAACAATTAAATCTGAACTATTAACTACTAGTAAACAAAACTACTCGTCAATGTCTGTAGCTTGCCTATGCTCAGCACTGGGGAAAAAAAAAGTCCAGTACGATATCTTCATTGCTTTGAAAGGACAGGATGCAAATAAATAGATTTGCTGCCTGAACACCTTCTCCAGCAAATTGTTTCACCTCTGGTTTCCGCGGACGGATTTGCTTAATCTTTTGTTGATAACATGGCAACAAACAAAGCTATTAATGTAATAACAACATGATTACACAGCTAATCAGTCTTTAGACTTATCATCCTCTAACTAACCTTTCCTACTAGGCAAGGGAGAATTTGCAAACGTTAACTTGCACTAAGCTTGCTTGTTTTGCACTAAAATTTCATTGCTAATTAACAACATAGTATTTTCCCCTGCAAAAGTCTACTTAATGAAACATTGAATATTTAATGCTTTCTACTGAGTGAGGTGTGAGCTCTGTGTGGCTGTTAAAGATTAACACTTCTCTTTATTTCGCCCTTGCTGAATCATATTATTGGCATTATGATCACCCTTGTCCTCTCTGAACATGTGGAACCCAATAAAAACACTTCAATTGCTCTCCAAGACCTTGAATTTTTACACATAGCACTGCCATTTTAGAGTCAAGATGGATAAACGTAATAAAGATGTTATCGTTGGTGATCCATTTGCGATAGCAGAGATGCCAGGTTCTGTAAATCCAAATGAGAGAGCTTTTGGATCTATGGCTGAAGTGCAGGGGTTTTCAGGCGCAAGGATAAATGAGATTAGTGAGGTCCTTAGTTTTACTTTGCAAAAAAACAAAGTTTGAATGAGTTTGATTTGTGAGCTGAGCTCATTCTTTGGAAAGCAGGTTTGCGGCTTGGCCCTGGATTCTATACCATTAAAAGCTGTGATGCAAATTACATAACACTGATAAGAAGGAAATAGTTTTAATGCGTTCATTTAAAGGACAGGCATAACTGCACACAGAATTATTAATAGGATACCAGCCTTTCACTGCTTTATTACTAGTTCAAATCTTGGCCAGACTGGTAGTGACTGAAGATAAGAATCATCATCATCATCATGGAAAATCCAAAAAAGGAGGCAGCCTCCTTGTAGATCAAGTGCCATCCAGATCACTCTCTTTTCCTTCTTAATTAGGTCCTTCAGGTGGTCTCGCTGGAGACACATGCACTTTTAATGTTGGCAAATCCCTGCACTTGTATGTGTAGACATGGCAACGTGCACATGCAAAGTAACTACATATACATGCATCTAGATATTTTGCATAGCCTATTGTAGATCCACCAATTTTGCCCTTCTCACATGAGAACTTCAGTAAAAATATTGTTTAGCAGCCTAAATGACCTGAGCTAGAGTCTCAATTCAATTGCTAATGGATGGATATCCATGGTGGGAGAAAATCAAGTATCCCAATCAATCGCATAGGTATTTTTCCACAGATTGAAGTAAAAGTGGTAAATCAAAGTGGTACTGGATTTAAGACATGAAATAACTGCCCACAGGTAGAGTACTGCCAAAATATCTGACTTCCTAATGGGTTGCACACTATATAGGTGAGACCTTCCAAATTGATATGTTCTCTCTGAATGTTCTACTTCCTATCTGACAGTACCAAGGGAATCAGTGTCCTTCAATGGTTTGATCGCCCACCCTACACTTCCATGTTTGTAACAACATATTGTAGAAACTAACCAACCCCTCTCTAACTGGATGGCATAGAAAGTAATTACATGAGCTAATATAACAGAACTCCCAATTGAAAATGACCCTGTTACTTCCAGTGATGGTCTAGAACCAATAACATCTGATTTGGATTTCAAACTGGCCAGATCTTACAGGTGTTTGCATCTGAGGTATTGATGCAGGCCATCACACTACTTGTGACATTTCGATCTGGATCCAGGAGGTTGTTTCAGACCTTGCTACTTATCGCCATGACTTTACACAAAGAGGCTGGGGAGGCAATGGTTGTGGAGAGAGAGCATTTCATGACATGCCAGCTCATTATGTAGCATGAAATAACAATGTGACACACTGAGAATATGGAACATCATCCCAGGCTTAAAAAATAAGGCGATGTAGAGCTCTCTCTACAAGCGGGGAAGGTCACTAAATCTTAGTACAGCTCTCCCAGCTGAACTTCAAGCGTGAGCTAGTGTAGGAAGAGTAACTGCAAGTGGCTGCAGTTTTACAGGCCAAGAGGAAAGGCCTTGCAATGTGTAAATTACTTCCCTTAATGCCTTGGGATGTACAGGGTAGTTTTGCAAAACCAAGCACTCCTTTGGCTACATGTATGTATGCATGCTGCTACTTCATTGCCAGGTGCCATTAAAAATAATGGGCCCATCCTTAAGAGCCATGGTCCAGGGATGGACCAATTCAAGGGATTATTGATGAACTATGTGGCATATCTGGATGCCCTAATGAATCCATCTCAGTCTAATTCTCAGCAGTGTTGTTTGTTTTTCTCTACCTTCTTCAGTAAAAAAAAAGAGAAAGTTAAGAGAAAGATAGCTGATTGTGTCTGGAGATTTATTGTTAGAAAAGTAATGCACGTTCCTGGAAATGCAAGCAGAATTTACAGGATTTTCTCTGTCTGTTTACTGTATATGGCATTATGACTTATCTCACTCTAAGGACTTCTTTACAACAGAAGTTCCCCATAGGTCTCTGTCTCTCCAGGGGTGAAATCTTGGCCCTACAGATATCAATGGCAAAACTTTTATTGACTTCAAAGGATCCAGGATTTCACCCCAGATTTTTAAACAAGTCATCACTATAGTATCTAAATTCATTTAAAGAGGAAGACTGATTTTGTGTTTAAGGCACTGGGCTGGGACTTGGGAATTTGGAGTTCAGTTCTTGATTCTGCCGTAGATTTCCTGTGATCTTGGGCAAGACACAATCTCTCTGTGCCTAACTTTCCTATCTGTTAAATTGGATAATAAAGCTCTCTCCCTCCAACGGTTTCTCATTGCAGATGAGGGCTGCATCAAATCATTGATCTGTGCAGTCATGACATAATATATGACATAATGGGGGCTTCCAGCAAAGGGACAATACTTTCATCTTTGTCCTTCCCCCCTCCCCTTTTTTCTGGAGGATGGATTTTTGCAGTTCTTGTAAAAGGAGCATCACTAATTGTTGATGTTAATTTCTCAATTGTAGATTAAAAATGCAAAACAGCAGGGGCTATAGGTGAACACAAAAGACAGCAAGAGTCAAGAAAGGCAAGATAGCATAACTGCCCATTATGGGACACATTCTCCGCTTTGTGCCTCAGTCGCCCCATATGTGAGAGGAGGATAATGATATTCTCCTCCTTTTTCAAAGCACTATGAGATCTACTGATGAAAAGAACAAGGTAATATTATTTTTGACATTGTACACAATAAACAACCACAATGTCCCCCAAACTGATTTTGTATTAACTCATGCATTTTTAAAATTTGCAATAAAATTGGCTATTGAATTTCCTGCCTGGAATTACAGTAAAAATTTGTCCCTGAAGCTTTTTTTCTTACACGTCCGTCCCCGTTTCCCCCCCCACCCCCGCATTCCATGAATCTTCTGTTGGGCAGGCAGGCAAAGATTTCCCCAGTGGATTTTTTTCAGCATTAGTGGTATAATTGCCGACAATGCTATCTATACCAAAAGCAATATTACAGAAGGTAATTTATTCAATTTTATGCATGTTAACTGTATAAATAATGATTTGTAAAATTGGCCAGAAGTTACATTAAATTGTGCAGTGGTTAAATCTGACACTGTTTATATTTCTCTTCTAAAATAATTAAACCTCCCTTTCATTTAGGAGATCATGTCCTGGCAGGTGTAATATGTTTAATATTTTTATGGCAAGTCATTTAACTTGGAATTTCGCTAAATTAATTGCAAAGCGTAAACTTTATT
The DNA here is from genome assembly GCF_965140295.1 of Lepidochelys olivacea. Lineage (NCBI taxonomy): Eukaryota > Metazoa > Chordata > Testudines > Cheloniidae > Lepidochelys > Lepidochelys olivacea. The sequence goes on from NC_140416.1 coordinate 110,785,491, forward strand.
TAAGATACTCCAACTGAACATACAGTTATATGGTAGTAAAGGATTAATGCTGTATCTTTGAAAGGGCATTACCTTGAAACTGTCAGCCTATTCCTCATAATATTCAACAGTGAATCATTATTTAAATGTTAGGTCATCCTCCAACACACTTGACCGCATGCCAGGAGTTGAAAGATTGTGAATCCTCTTTATGTCAAATGGCCTGTGATGGATTGCTATCTTTGGTTTTCATAGCCAGAAGTGCTCAGGAAAGGAATGAAGAAGAAGAAAGACAGAGAAAAGGAAAAGGAAAGATGGACATGAATGTCAGGAAGGAAGATTTTTTTAACACTATAAAAATGGCTTTAAAATTCAGTCTAAATCAAGACATAATATAACCTTATAGAAAAAACTTCACAGGAAGTTTTCAAAAAGAGGCTGAGGAGCCACCTGTCTTGGATGGTTTAGACACAACAATTCCTGCCTCGTGGCTGGGGGTCAGACTGAATCAGTCCCATGATTCTGTAATAAACAAGAGGTTGAGACATTTTCATTGAAATATTAAAAGTATCCAGTAGCTTGTGAATCCACTGTGCTGTAGTGGCCGGGGCCCAGAACGGGACTCAAAATACCTGGGTTCTAGGTCTAGCTCTCCCTCACTGGGCAAGTCATGATCACTCTCTGTATCTTTGACAGGTTTCAGAGTAACAGCCGTGTTAGTCTGTCTTCGCAAAAAGAAAAGGAGTACTTGTGGCACCTTAGAGACTAACCAATTTATTTGAGCATGAGCTTTCATGAGCTACAGCTCACCTCATCGGATGCACACCGTGGAAACTGCAGAAGACATTATACACACACAGAGACCATGAAACAATACCTCCTCCCACCCCACTGTCCTGCTGGTAATAGCTTATCTAAAGTGATCATCAAGTTGGGCCATTTCCAGCACAAATCCAGGTTTTCTCACCCTCTGCTCCCCCCCACACACACACACAAACTCACTCTCCTGCTGGTAATCCAGGTTTTGTGCAGGAAATGGCCCACCTTGATTATCACACACATTGTGAAGAGAGTGGTCACTTTGGATGGGCTATTACCAGCAGGAGAGTGAGTTTGTGGGGAGCGGGGGTGGAGGGTGAGAAAACCTGGATTTGTGCTGGAAATGGCCCAACTTGATGATCACTTTAGATAAGCTATTACCAGCAGGACAGTGGGGTGGGAGGAGGTATTGTTTCATGGTCTCTGTGTGTGTATAATGTCTTCTGCAGTTTCCACGGTGTGCATCCGATGAGGTGAGCTGTAGCTCACGAAAGCTCATGCTCAAATAAATTGGTTAGTCTCTAAGGTGCCACAAGTACTCCTTTTCTCTGTATCTTAGTTTCACCATATGTAAAGCTGGGTACTTGCTTACCTTTGGATGAAAAGCAAAGGGTGTAAGTTGTCCTGGTGGTGGTAGTCCTATTATCCAGAATTTGCACAGGGCTCCAATTATATCTCACAGGATAAGTAGGTCTGGGCTAGTCAATGTTTGGAAGAGGCAACCCTGGGATGCGATGCATAATGGTTTCAGTGATACAGTAGGTGGCATTCCCGCACCTGCACCTGACCTGATGCTATGGAATATCCTGCTCCTATAGGTGTAATGTTTAAGATGAGCTATAAAATTCGTGTTCATGACACTTGTGATAAGAAAAGATCCTGTGAGACTTTATGTAGAACATAAGAACAGCCATACTGGGTCAGACCAAAGGTCCATCTAGCCCAGTATCCTGTTTTCCAACAGTAGCCAGTGCCAGGTGTCCCAGAGGGAATGAACAGAACAGATAATCATCAAGTGATCCATGCCCTGTCACCCATTCCCAGCTTCCGGCAAACAGAACTCTTGTGTCAATTCCAATTTGGGTAACTAAATTCTGTCCACCTAAAATCCGCCAGATACAGCATTCTCCTTGATGTTCAGCCCTAAATTGTTTTGTAGCATTGCTGTATTTTGTTAAACATACATTGTTGTGTTTCATGCCAGAAGTAGCTGCATTAGCTGGTGGGTATAATGATTCCTGTATGTGAGTTTCTAAAAGTGCATTGGAATAAAAGATGCTCTATAAATACATGATATTATTCAATGAGAATCCTTAATGCCTTTGAAAATTTCTTGTCCCCCCCCCTTTTCTGAGTCCTGCTAATAAGTGCTGCAGGCTTTACTGCTTTACCATGGAAGTCAGGTCATGTAAAAAGAAAAGGAGTACTTGTGGCACCTTAGAGACTAACAAATATATTTGAGCATAAGCTTTTGTGAGCTCGGATACAGACTAACATGGCTGCTACTCTGAAACAGGTCATGTAAAGTAACTAATACACAAACTGGGGAAGGCTTTTTCTGTTGGTACTGCTTGTAAGGTGGAGAACAATAAAAAATGTCAAGTCCTCAACGAAAGCCACATCTGTTTATCAGTATATTTCCTACAGTGAAGTGATAACAACTCTAAGTGACCTGGATGAGAGGAAGGAGAACTTCATGCACTGAAGTATACTTCCTAATTAAAATCCCATATGAAAATGTAATAGGGACACACCCAGACACTTTGAAAACCAATAATATTTACTATTTGTTTTAAAATTCAAGCTGACTTTGAACATTTTTTTAACTCATTAGGCATTTTATTTCAAATCAGATGGTATTTGAAAGGCAAATGACTATCTGGCATATTCCTTTCCTGTGTGAGGAAGCATAATTTAAGATTTAAAATCATTTGATCTTAGCATTTGGCATTTTTATTCACCTTTATTTCTGCAGTCAAATACTCGGAGGCAGCGTCTATACATCATTTAAATTAAAAAAAAATCAATATATGAAATATTTTCCTTTTCCTGAGGCTCAGTTATGGCAATTGGCTAGTGACAAATTACAAATGGATAGCACACAACACATGTCCTCCTCCATGAGCTAGCATTCTACACAGCAATGGACACTCCTTGCTTTTCTCCCTCAGCGTTGTGGGTTTTTTAGGAACAGCACCATCATTCAAACGGGTGGAGGCAGCAGATTTGCACATTCCTTTCCTTTCAGCTCTGAACAATTGGCTCATCTTAATGTGTACTTGAACTCTCAAATTGTAGGCTTATCAGATACTAATGTTGATTATATTTATGTACCTGAATACTCAAAAACATCTGCTATATTGAGATTCATCATTCAAAAGAGTTAATTAAAATAATGCTGAGTTAGGGGCTCAGCGTGTATTGCCAAAGTGTATATTTGTTTTGCTACAATTAATTAACAATGTATTCATGAAAACAACTCCTGCAACAAAATCTGTATTTTTAATCCCTTGTGCTAAACTCCTCAGAATCTGCGGTACTGTTTCAGTGGCGGTCTATTGAAGACTTACTTTTCTTTAAAAAAACCCAAATCACATGTTTTAATTAACTCAACAAGAGGTAAATCAGGAGTGTTGTCAACAGAAACACTGATGGATAAATCTAGTTCAAGGCATTTACCACCAAATGGTAAACAATACTTAAAATATACAGAGTATTTTTCCACTAAGATATTATTAAGCATTACACAATGCTAACAATCCTTCCCCCCATACATATAATTTCCTTTACCAGACTTTTATTCATTTAACAGATTGAGAAATACAAATCAAATCAATACCTTACTCACATATAATCCAATTTGTCTCCATCACCGATGGGGTGTCATTTATAATGTTGCACACTGCCACCGTGGCTTGTCTTACATGGTGCATTAGAATTAGCATATCAATTCCTCATACCTGTTAGGAGGTGATACTAACATTTTTATTTTAAAAAAGAGAATAAATTACAGACTTAAAATGAACAGGGATTGAGGGAAGCAGAGTTTGGATCCGCCGTGTGGCAGAAGATAAATTCCTATTTCTCACACAAAAGAAAATTGTACAACTGAACAAGGCTACAAAACCCCCACAAAACAAAAAAAGGAATAATTCGCCACTCATGGGAAGAGCAATCCGTTCCTTGGATGGCTGGTCTCAAGAGATCATGGTGATGGTTGTGTGATAGATCAACAGCGCTGCCCATACCTCCAAAACTGTGCGATAAAACAGAAGGTAAGGACAATTCTCTAGGTCACATCCATTCGTGGCGCAACACTGCTGAAGTCCATAGAGATACAGCCAGGGTGAATGTGGCCTCCTCTCCCTAAAACTAGGTTGTCACAGCTCCTACTGATCCAGGCTGGGGTGCTTGGCCCTGCTCAGATGTGACTTCGGCTATGGTGGGGAGGAAGGCTACTAGTCTGATACCTTGCCCCTGAAAACAAGTGGATGGGAAGGGAAAAGAACCCTGGCTGAACTCCCCTGACTTGTTGGCTTGGGCAGCGAGCGGCTCCATAAAAAGGGGTGAAATAAGTTACTCCCTTCCCAGAGCACGGGGGAAGGGGTGCGGGGGAAGCAGGAGAGGAATTGTGACTCTCTGTGTCACAGTTTCTCCTTTAGTCTGACTTTGGGGTGGGGGGGTGGAGTGCAGCTCCGCACTTCCACTTACTCAGGGCAGCCTGCAAAGCTACACTCCAACCCTAATGATATAGATAGTTCCCTTGTGCCTGTGAGATGTCACTGAATGCGATTGCATTCATGGCCCTGGAGAACCAAGTGCACAAAAAGAAAACAATTGTGTTTGTTTGTTTTCCTGTTTTTACTGTGAGATGAGGCTTTTTAGGGGCTCTTTCTGGAAGCAGTATGCCCAGGAGTACTGTAAGTAAAACCCATTTGTAAGTAAGGTCGCGTTTGAGATTTTGCATGCATTGGGGATGCAGAACCTGCCATACAGATTGAGTGCTCTGTGCCATAGATTGGAGAGGAGAATTTCTCCCAGTGAAAGAAGGGGGGAGGGAAAGAGAAATCAATAGCTATGTTAAAATCACTAATATCTTGGGATGGGAGAATGAACAATTGTCAAGCACTGTAGCAGAATTCAGCAATCAACCTTTAAAAATACGAACTTCCTGGCTGTTTGGAAGTAATCCAGGTAGCCAATGGCTAAATGAATGCCATAGGATGTCACACACCTGGCCTTCAGAGAACACAGGGGAGTTTTCACATGGAGGACTAATGAGAGGGGTTATAAACGTCACTACATTTCAGTCTAATCCTTTTACTGGCATAGGTCTGTGGAATTCTAAGCAGCAGAAGTGTTTGTCTCTAGGTTTAGTTAAGGCCAGCCCTGCACAGATTATCCATTTGGCCACAGATCTGCAGGCAAAATTTTGCCCTTGGCCAAATAGAATTTCATTCATATTCATTTGTTTCCAAATTTTGGACCCTTAGCTTCCCGCCTGCTGTGACTGTTACAAGGACAAAGTACTTTGCAGCCCAAAACGAAAGGATTTACAGCATGCAGAAGATTGAGCATTAGCGTCCCTGTGGATGTAGCCTGTCAGTCAAACAGTCTCCCACAAAATAAAGGAGAAAAGAGTCCGAGGTGAACTAGACCAAGGAAAATGAGGTCACAGAATTAAAAAGTGTCTGGGCTGAGTGGTGGCTGCCCTTCCTGTTTTAGAAAGCAAGGTGCATGGGGACTAATGGAAAGGTAATCACTGCCTGTTTGGGTTTTTTTAAGTTTTAAAGTAATGTAAATTTCTCCAATTTGGGGGCTTCTGAGAAAATCCAAAGACCTGCTTTCCTACGGAGAAGGTTTGTGGCGCTCTGAATTGGAGCTTCTAACAATGACCCAGATGCTGCCATCCTTAGTCATACTGAATGCACTGGCCATACCCGCTCCAGTCCCTGCATGAACTCCATGCACCCCAGTGCCAGTGGTTCCTATGGATAGAACCACCACCACCAGCATTTAGGGCATTGTTGGCTGCCTAGCTACATAGGCTATTGGTGCTCTTAGAATGGAACTGGTGCTGTTAGGCTGTACCCATGGACATCCCAATATGGACCAGTGCATATTGGGCTCAATCTGTCCCTTTATATCTATTGAGGAGCATGTGATATAGTGCATCTGGCAACACTCAGTGAATATGCCACTAAGGAATAGAATTAATGTTAAAAGCTGAATTAGCTGGTGTATAGTCCAGGAAAGATCACATGTGTGTAGCAAGGAGTACTATTTTAGAAATCTCTGAGCACTAGAAAGTAATACATATTAAGAGTTTTGCTCCACTGAGGCCAGTAACATAGAAATGGCCACATTAGATTCCAACAACAGTCCACCTATTGAGGTCAGAGATTCAGCCTCTATTATAGCACCTCTATATAAGTAGGTTTGTTTTCTACTATCTCCATGACTTATTGCAGTTTTAATTGTTGGTTTAAAATATCTCTGGTATATTTTTCTAGACTGCTTTAGTGGCATAAATTTGATTAATGCTTCTGGTCTACTAGGAAATTTATCCTTTTAACTGCAAACTCGCAGTTGTAGGAACATAGAATCATAGAACTGGAAGGGACCTTGAGAGGTCATCTAGCCCAGTCCCTTGCACTCGAGACAGGACTAATTATCTAGACCATTCCTGACAGGTATTTGTCTAACCTGCTCCTAAAAATCTCCAATGATGGAGATTCCACAACCTCCCTAGGCAATTTATTCTAGTGCTCAACCACCCTGACAGGAAGGTTTTCCTAATGTCCAGCCTAAACCTTCCTTGCTGCACTTTAAGCCCAATGCTTTTTGTCCTAACCTCAAAGGTTCAGAAAAACAATGTTTCTTCCTCCTCCTTGTAACAACCTTTTACATACTTGAAAACTGTTATCATGTCCCCTCTCAGTCTTCTCTTTTCCAGACTAAACAAACCCAATTTTTTCAATCTTTCCTCATAGGTCTTGTTTTCTAGACCTTTAATCATTTTTGTTGATCTTCTCTGGATTCTCTCCAGTTTGTTCACATCTTTCCTGAAATGTGGTGCCCAGAACTGGACACAATACTCCAGTTGAGGCCTAAAGAGCACGGAGTAGAGCGGAAGATTTACTTCTCGCGTCTTGCTTACAACACTCCTGCTAATACATCCCAGAATGATGTTTGCTTTTTTTGCAACAGTGTTACACTGTTGACTCATACTTAGCTTGTGACTCCCAGATCCCTTTCCGCAGTACTCCTTCCTAGGCAGTCATTTCCCATTTTGTATGTGTGCAACTGATTGTTCCTTCCTAAATGGAGTACTTTGCACTTTTCCTTATTGAATTTCATCCTATTTACTTCAGACCATTTCACCAGTTTGTCCAGATCATTTTCAGTTTTAATTCTATCTTCCAAAGCACTTGCAACCCCTCCCAGCTTGGTATTGTCCACAAACTTTATAATTGTACTCTGTATGCCATTATCTAAATCATTGATGATTTCCCAGACTACATTAGACCAGGGATCTACCAAGTAGTTAGTATCCTGTCTCTAACAGTGACCAATACCTGAGAGGAGAGTAAAACCAAAGGTGCATGTAGCTAAATAGTGTATATGGGGGAGTGGAGGGTGAATTATTCCTTGACCTGCAGATAGCAGACAAATTTCATTTCAGAGTGGAAGCTAATGTTATCTAATAATTTATAACTATAAATGTTAAGGGTTATGAAGTTAGCCTTTAAAAACCCAGTTAGACAGCATTTGACTGTTTGAGCTCCCACAGCAGTGAATTCTACAGGCTGTCTATGTGCTACATAAAAGGAGTATTTCCTTTTATTTGCTTTTGATTTACCTGCCATTAATTTCCTTGATCTCTTATTACAGGATTGTGTAGAGGTGTCAACAAAAAAAAAAAAAAAGAAGAAGAAATAAAAAAAGAAAAGAAAAGATGCTCAGAACAAGATCAAATGGAAGCAAAACACATTTCAAAGTGTCCATTTTATTATAGCTCCTGAAGAAAATGTCTGGATGAATGAGAATATGTTCCAGGCTACTAACATGATAAAACTCACTGTTCTAAGAGACAAGTTTTTACTCTAGCGGATCAGTCACTTTCAATTCCGATACCTGATCAGAGTCCCTGATATCTCATGATCTGTGGAAGTAAGTACCCTGAAGTTAATCATTTTTCTTTCTGCTAATCTTTCTATTTAAAAGACCACCAGACACTTGGCATTTTCCATCACAATTTGCAATATCAGATCAGAAGAGGATTAAGTATGTGGAGTGATACTATGAAAACACAGTAAAGACAACCTTGAACTTAATTAAAGAAAGACATCCTGGGATATATAAAAACAGATTGCAACAAGATAAACAATAATAGTATTTTGGAGGATGAGTAGTTTCCTGAGTAAAGCATTAACCTTTCACCTCCAGGATATCAGTATATAGTGGGATGCCATGACAAGGATTGATTTGAGCAACTTTGCCCCTGCACTTACAGCCTGAATGGTTGCTAGATGCAGATCCATAAAACAAATGAGCTCCCCAAATCAGATGGCACATCTAAGCAACAATTCCATCTTGAAAAGTTCTGCCAGGCATTTAAGTGCCAGCATGCGGGTCAATCAAGTTATTACTGGCTCTAATTAGCACTCCCACAGGCTGCAACATTCTTTACCTGCAGCTGAGTGGCACTTGGAAAGGTGTGAAATTCCCCATTGCCTTTGCAAATATCAAAGAGACTCATTTCCAATCTGATCTTTATAACCAAAGGCCCCCACTGATCAGCATAAAGTGAGGGCAAACAAATCAGCAGAAAGAAGTGGCTTTGGAGTAGGAGATTTATTATTTATTATTTTAGATTGATATGTATTTATTATTTAGTTTGTCAGGCCCATGTCCCGGAGAACTATCTTCATGAACCTATCATACAGTTGGTGCTATATAAATAAATAATTATTATTAATATTTGATATATGTAGCTGAAAAATCGCTAAAAGGAATAATCAGTGAGACTTGATGCCTGATTCTGCTCTGGCTACACCAGTGAATTCCATCTCTTTTGTTGGATTTATTCCATATTTACACTGGTGTAAGTGAGAGGAGAATCAAGTCCTATAAGTCCATATGAATTTGGCAAGTGATAATAAACCAGTTTTTTAAACTATAGTGCCCTCTTGTATACACATGTCAGATTTTTTTAAAAAATAGACAAAGGGCTAGAGTCACAGCTGGATCCACTCTACTGATGTCACCAGAGTGATGCTAATTCACACCAGCTGAAGTTCTGGTCAACAGTAACTGAACTGACTCATCCTTATCTCTTCCACTATTTTTTAAACCACTTTGGGTTTTCTATTGGGAACTTCATAGAGTTAGAATAGAATAGAGCTGGGTTTTATGTCATGCATGGCATATTAGCAGGGCCGGCTCCAGGCACCAGCAAACCAATCAGGTGCCCTTGGGCGTCAAATGTAAAGGGGCAGCAGGAGGTCGGGCTCTGGAGCAGCAATCCGCCCTCTGCGGTGGCAGGAATTCAGCAGCCGCTCCGTCACAGCGGGTTTCGTGCTCGGCGGCAATTCGGCAGCTGCACCATCATTCTGCCTCTGTGTTCAGCAGCAAGGTTTTTTGTTTTGGTTTTTTTGCTGCGTTGGGTGGCAAAAACACTGGAGCTGGCCCTGCTTATCAGGGCAAACTGAAGGTCTTATAGTTCAAACACTGCACTAGATCTGGTAGGCTGAACAATGTTAGGACCAAATCCACCTTAAAATAACCTTTTACGGTTGTGGGGCCTCAGAACACAGAGGGCAGAGAATGTCTGGTCCTCAGAGGACTTGGCCTGGCAATTGGATCCACAGGAACGCCGTCAGGGATGCATTGCTGCACAGCGACTGACATGCACCCTAATTCAGGCAGCCAGGGGAGAATTTTAAGGGAGATTTACAACTCAAACCTGCCTCTGACTGACAGCTCCAATTCCAAACCAGCAGCAGACTAAGGCTAGTCTGATACACCAACAATTTGCCAGCCCTCTCCTACTACATTCTGTGATACTCCCTAGGACTAGCCAGGGTTGTGAAGCCTCTCACACCACCTGCCCTGAGCTGTGCCTGCCGAGAGTCAGCTCCCTGAAACCAGCAGTCTCTAGCAACACAAGCACGGCCTTCCAGGCCTCACTCTCTCTGTACAAGGCAGTGATTGGCACAGCCCGACCCTCAAGTCCTCCCAACGTTCCCCTGTGTTGTCCAGCCCCATATCCACTGAACACTCACAAAATTACCAGGCCTGCTGTTCCTGAAGCAACAGAACACACCAGCTTGTCAGATGCAGCTCAGGGTCAGCACTTTGCTTAACACACAGCACTTAGGTGTATTGATAGTGAAAGCAAAAATAAGTTGCTCATTCAAGAACAGGGTTTCAGGTGATAGTGAGTACGAATCTTGGAAACAAATGGTTATATATGAAACAAACTCATAACACACTTTCTAGAAATTAAACTTAACCTCCTGTCTAAAGAAGCTTATCTCACTCAAAGATCTCTCCAGCATTTTCAGCCAACCCTGACTGAGACCTCTCTTTCATGAAACAAACACATTGTCCATTTATTTCCTAGGTGAAGGATGACAGTGTGTTTTCTTTGTTCCCCAAATATAATGGAGCAAACATTTGATGCATGCCTCAAGAGAAGATCCTCCTCCCTCCCCTTGCCCCCTGTGATGAAGTGGGAACGTTCTTAAAGTTTTCTCTGAATACTGTGTGGGTGCCTCAGTTTCCCCTATGCATTTCTTAAGTATCTAGGTGGTGGGATAAGGGTACATGATTGTTGCAGAGCCTTAGAGGCCAAGGTCTAAAACAGAGCTTGTAGGTACAGAGAACAGGAGCCCTCAGTCAGGTCCATCTTGGGGGTTTAGGGAGCCCAGAGCCCAGTTCTGGGCCTCCCTCCATTTCCCCAGCCAGCTCTAAACTGAAACTCTTCAGCTCCTCCTCTGGCCTTTGTCTTCTTCCAGGGCCAGGAGGCCATCTGATCTCTCTGGTCTCCAACACCTTCAGTTGACACTTGCAGGGGAGAGGCCCAGGCCATCAGTTGCCAGGAGACAGGGTGTTGGCCATTCTTCGTGCAGACAGCCTCACACTGGTCCTCTAAGGCTCTGCCACAATTACACACCTTTATCCCACCACCTAGATACTTAAGAAATACATAGGGGAAACTGAGGCACCCACACAGTATTCAGAGAACGCATTAAGAACATTCCCACTTCGTCACACCCCCACTGTCAGTTTCTTCTTGTTACTTTTCTCTCTTTGAAGGTTTTAAAATCCTTCATTAGCATCTGGTTCAGACTGGTGAGTGGGAAACCCTTTGTGAACCAGACAATACTTAATTGACATGTAAACAGCCCATTAGACAAACATTTCTTGTCTGACAGAAAACTTGTTTTTCACCTTTGCTGGTGATCAGTCCCTTGACTCTGACCTTAATAACATATTTTTCAGTGTGTATACCTAACTCCTTACACATCTGTTTTGCAGTGACATTGATGACCAGTGTGACATGGGCTTTATTCACAACCTCCCATGACACTCGGTGAACTAAAATGTATGTACAGACCCAGGAGACAGCATCATAGGACTGGAAGGGACCTCGAGAGGTCTTCTAGTTCAGTCCCCTGCACTCATGACAGGACTAAGGATTATCTAGACTGGGGTTCTCAACCTTTTTCTTTCTGAGGCCCACGCAAACATGAGAAAAAAACTCCACAGCCCACCTGTGCCACAACAACTGGTATTCTGCACATAAAAGCCAGGGCCGGCATTAGGGGGTAGCAAGCAGGGCAATTGCCTGGGGCCCCACACCACAGGGGGCGTCGCGAAGCTAAGTTGCTCAGGCTTCAGCTCTGGTTGTCAGGGCTTGGGGCCCCGGACTTCAGTCCCATGTAGTGGGGCTTCATCTTTCTGCCCTGGGCCCTAGCAAGTCTGATGTTGGCCCTGCTTGGCAGCTCCCCAGGAGGCCCCGGACCCCTGGTTGAGAACCACTGATCTAGATCACCCCTGACAGGTGTTTGTCTAACCTGCTCTTAAAAATCTCCAATGATGGAGATTCCACAACCTTCTAAGGCAATTTATTCCGGTGCTTAACCACCCTGAAAGGAAGTTTTTCCTCACGTCTCACCTAAACCTCCCTTGCTGCAACTGAAGCCCATTTAAGCCAGATGCCTGTAACTCTTCTGCACCCCTTGACAGTTGTCATTAAAGGGGTCTTTGGTCACACCATCCCTGAGCCCTCTCTGTATCTCCTTCATCCTTCCCTTAGATGAAGAATAAGAACCACATTTTAAATTTAGTGCTGCCTCAGTCTCCATGCTCCATACTCACTCATTTTCTCTCCTCAGGCCAGCCCTCATTCATGCCTCTTATTTGGTCACCACATGAAGCAACACAGCTCCTGCTCATGTGATGTGACCTCATATGGGATCAGTCATGTGCCTTTCCTATCCTCAGGTCAACTTGACTGCTGGTGAGTGACATAAACTGAGGGGGGAGCTTCTTTTGGAAGCTCAGCCAGAAAGAACGGAGGTTTCCACTGGGTAGAAGATTCTTGCCCTCTCCTTTTTGCTGCCCTCTGTATAACCTGATGGTAATCAGGGGTGGAGAAGTGGTAAGGGAGCCTATGTACCAACGCACACTGACAGGGGTGGGAGCCCAAAACTACAAAAGCAACTAGAGGCAGGGTTTTCACCAATCCTTTCCTCTCAGCATAGATTTCGAAACTGAGTATTCCTGGCTCTTAACGTCTGGCAAGGCCCTCTTTGGGAGGGAGATTTCTTTATCTCATCCATGAAAAGGCTCCACAGTCCCTCCAACAGCTGAGCATAAGGGTGAGGGGCACAACAGGAGGCAGGCAAACAGCAGAGCACCATGATCCACGTGCGGTGTCCACCCTCAAGCTGCTTTCCACCTTGCCTAGAAGGCTGTGAATATTTTCTTGTTTGATCAGCTGGCCCCTTCCGTTTGACTAATATTAACCTTGTCACCAAATAGGGCTTAGAACCTTGGAAATGAAGAGATCTCCCTATCAAATCCAACAAGCTGAAGCTTTTTATTACTGTACTAAAAGGCAAAAGTACCCTGATCAAAAGCCATTCCTCTCTTTTGCCTTACTTGGACTCCTTTCATGCAAACTCCACATTGTTACTCATTCTCCTCTTTCCTAGGAAACTGTCTAAATGAGGTCAATCAGTGTTACTTAAATCCACTGCTCTGACCCATTGGGACCCTATACTGGCTGTTCCCCCACAAGACACAGGCAACTCCACAAGTTTTTACTCAGAGTTATTTTACATTTTGCCTACCGGGGATGGGATTTGTGGGTGGAAGGGGTGGTTTGCCTCCAGCTGTGGTGCTGGCAAAGGCATCAGCCCCTCAATGTTAGCAGATCCTGGGGAATCTCTGGAGGACCCTTAGACTCCACACTGGTACCCGTTCCCATTTAGCCCTCTCTTGTTCCTCTGCTGCACAACTGCTTGTCCCAATCCCTCCTTTTAGTGGGGTTGGGAGTCAGTGTTAAGGGGATCAGTGAGTAAGTTACCTCTGATAAAGTCACCACTTACTCAATAAAGTTCCATGGGCTTGATGGGGGGGGGGGCACTATATGTTAGCAGTCAGCATTCTCTGACCTGCATACCTCATTCCCAGTCCATTCTTCTGAAGGATCAGACAAAGGAAGAGCAATTTTGAGAAGGAAATAATGCCCCCACCCTTCTGCATGCTAATTGTGGGGATTTGTTGGCACTTTGTCCTCTTTGTCTCTGCAGAGGCAAAGGGGACAATATGGCTCGACAACATCCAGGACCAATATCTATCATGCTAATCAGGGTGTATCATGGAAAAGGTATGTGCTCTGTATTTAAAAAAAATGGCCACATTCTTTCATTTTTCAGGTTCTAAATGATTAAACTCATAGGCTTAAATCCTGGCCCCCATGAAGTCAGTGGCAAAACCCTTGTTGTTTTCAGTGGAGCCAAGATTTCACCCCTAGTATTAGCTACTCCAATGAAGAATACAGTGTATATATAACTAGCATTTTGGACAAGCATGGGACATACCCTGTCATCATTTCTCATACAAAATTCTACTGAAGTCAATGGGAGTTTTGCATGAAAATTAGCACTAGTATTGAATGGAAGAATACAGCTTACATATCTTGGCTTTTCCTAACAGGGCATCATGTGTACTTTGCATGATTAGCAGAGACCCTCCCCACTCCAAGGTTAAGGAAGGATGCTTTCTGTTTCTTCTCTGCATAATAACAGCACTTAATGTCAAAGATCAGTGGTGGGTGTTTCAGCATTGAAAACTCATTTTCAGTGCGAAAGCCATTATGCCATATGAACTGCATTACATTAAACAATGCACCAGGCATTAAGCAGGTGTTAGCAGAATGCCTCAACAAGTAATGTGCACTGTGTGCCTTCCTTTTATTTGTAGAAGCTGACAGCTCTAGCTAAAGGAATATAGTGCACCAATGTTCTCTATAGCTATGATGTTTGGAGTTATAGAATCAGACAGCATTAGAATGTGACCCAGAGCTGCAGAAGCAATAGGATAGAGTGACTGAAAGCCCCAAAGAGAGTCCATATGGCTGTACTTATAAATATTTCAAATGCCAATTCACAAGGCTGCAATCATACCAAGCTGTTTGCTTTATTCTGAATTGCTAGCAAAGTAAAACAAAATATTTGTCATACTAGAATATCACACATAAATTTAACTGTTATACCCCAAGCTTTTCTCTAGATAATATATTTTATTAGGTCATTACAAACAACAGAGGCACCTAGATTGTTGTAAATAATTACCTATGAAAAATCCTCTGTGCATACCTTTCTCTGCTAAAGATGTTACAGAACTTAGTGTCTTTTCCCCAGTGAGAACAGGCTAGCCTGACAGCAAGCCCAGATCAAGGTAATCAGGAATTGCCAAGGAGTTTTGATTTTTATTTTCTTTCTTTAACATTTGCTCATGTACTCATTTGATTTTACTGGCTGTTGTCAGCAACTAGTGATGCACAATCATGCAAATGTGGTGCTTTCCACGTTCACATCCATAAAGTGTTTAGGAGGTTCTATGCTTTTAAACCCTCGGCTGAGAAGTGGAACAGTTAATAAACGATTTCCACAACGGCACTGGAGGGGTAAGCAGGATCATCTGTAGCTCCCCAAAAGGGTTTGTTGCTCTATTGCTGAAAATGGGCTTATTTCATCCTCCCCAAAGGCAGTGCTTTTGTAGAAAGGTTAAGAACTCAATACTGATTTACATAATTTAATCCTTTTATTTGCAGTTTGGAAATTAAAATGGAAGAGGCGGTTTGTTGGAGATGGATCAGATCCATCCATGGCATTTTGAAACAGACATTAATCTATACTTACCTCTCCATCAATTATGACCTCTAAACCGCTTACCCCTTTATAACAATTTCAGTAACGTTCCAGGAACAGCAGTGCTGATTTGCCAGCTCAGGATGCAATCAATCGCTCCATACTAAAACCCATTCATGGGATAATCCTTCTCGCCCAATCCTATGCATGGGTGATGTGTAATACCAGTAATATTGGGAAAAGAGGAGGGTATTGGTAACTTGTCAGGCTTCCAGCTGGTGAAGGGCCAAATACTCATGGTCTTACATTTGTGGGTCAACATTTTACTGACAGGAGAAAGACTGATGGGTTTTACAGTGCTGAGAAAATAAATATTCCCTAAGGGCTGGATTCTGCCTTTATGCACAGCTCTAAGCAAGGGATGGTGTGTGTGCCGCACCACCCCAGGGGGAGCCTGTGGAAGCAGTGTGCCTGAGCGACACCCTTCTGAGGCACTTGCTTCCCCCTTGCCCTGGTGGTTGTAAATCAATGGTTGGCAACCTATGGCCTGCACGTGGCCTGTCAGGGTAATCCGCTGTTTACATTGACTGTCTGCAGGCATGACCACCCGCAGCTCCCAGTGGCCACCTTATCTGTTTGTCTGGCTATACACCTGTACAACTTGGGAGTCCATCATACTAAATCCCTCAAATGAGCAGGTCTTTTAACAATCCACCCTCCTCTAGTATGATTAGGTTCACTGGTGCCTCTCTGGTGCTGTCTGTCTCTCATCTGATCAACCACAGTCTCTAGGCTTGGTGTTGCTGTAGTCTCCATTGAAACATCCTCTTCCTCCTGTTTTTCCTCTGGTATGCCCCACACATTGTCCATTTCTAATGACTCTGGTATGGGATGCTCCTGCTGTCTAGCTATAAGACATGCATTTTCCATACTGTCAGAGGTTTATTTTGTTTTTCTGAAGTGTCTACACTTTCCCCTCACTATCTGTCCATTTGCACTTGCAACCAGGAAAGCAAAGGCCAAACTACCAATGTAGCTTTGTGCCATAAAGTGTCCTGTTTTGTCAATGGCTGTATATGCACTTTGTCACCTGACTGGTCTCTTGTGAATCTGATGTAGGAAAATTCTTGTCTATTTTGTTGGTTTCTCTGTAGTTTGCCAAGGGACACTCCTGAGTACCCAGGCTCTAACCACCTTCCTCTTGTTGACAAGAACGTTTCTTTCTCCAGCTCATCAATCTTTGGACAGGTCTAGAATTTAGACCTCGTGAGGGAGAATTCTGATGATCTTGTAGTGCTCAGTATGGGTTTGGCGTCCACAGCTTTCACTTTTTTCAACAGTTTCTTAGCTTTTCTGCTGATTCCACATTGCTGTTGCTTTGAAGATACCCTGGTGAAGATATTATGTGAGGAAAATCCCAGTACTTATGAACTTCTGGAACGCTCCTGAAACCAACTGTGGTCTATTATCGAAACACATGATATCCAGTGTCCTGTACCATGCAAAGTGTGATTTTATCTTCTGTATGACTACTCTGGATCCTGTATCTGATAAATAGTCTATCTCCTAGAAATCAGAAAAATAGTCTACAATGATCATGTTTCCCCTGTCTCCAACAGTAAACAAATCCACACCCAGCTTTTCCCAGGTTTTTCTGGAACATAGTTTTACCACAGGATCTCTATAGGTTGATGGTCTTCCCAGGATCTGCAAACATCACACTTTTCCATGGATGTCCATAATTGCTCATTGGTTCCTGGGCAGTATATAGTCTCTCTGGCTCACCTTAAGCAACCTTTAATTCCCAGATGTGACAAATGAACGTTGTGCATAATCTCATTCCTAAAAGCTTCTGGAATAACTGCTCTTTCTCCCCGGAATATAATGCCATTCTGTACATACAGCTTGTCTCTTATCTGTAAGAATGGTGTTATCTCTTTAGGTCCCTGTTCTTTTGTTGTGGCCAACCTTGTAGGATCATGAGTTTCAGTCTTCCTCTGTGCCTCTCTCAGCCTTAGGCAAGTACTGTACCATATTTATAGTCTCAACCTCAGCCTCTATGGATCCCTCCTTGCTGTGTTCTGGAGATATTTATGGCTCTAGGTGTCCATCAACATCAAGTCTCTGCCTGGCTATACTTGATCTGTATGATGTACTGCTGAACTTGCACCATCATGCTCTGTAAGTGCTTTGGTGTCCTGAGTAATGGCTTTTTTCAAATGCTTTCGAGAGGTTTATGGTTGGATTGCATGTCCACAGTGCAACCATCAGTGTATTGGTGACATTTTTCCATTCCAAAAAGAATTGATAACAACTCTTTTTGAATTTGAGTGTATCCCTTCTCCATTATGGACAATGCTCTGCTTGTGAACATAACAGGTTATCCCCCTTGCAGCATGGTAACCTTGAGACCCTTCCAGATGCATCACATTGCAGCATTAGCAATTTCTCTGGATTGTAATATTTCAGAATGGGAACCTTCCCAATCATCTCTTTTACTTTCTGAAATGCTTGGTCATGTTGGACTGTCACTCCCAAAATGTGTCTCAGTGTGTCAACTGTCTCAGAATCTTGAAGCTTTTAGACAGATGGTTGCAAAATTTTGCTAAATAATTCATCATTCCCAGGATTCTTTGGATTCCTTTAACATTGCTGGGTCTTGGCATTTCTCTAATCTCCCTCACTTTCTCGGGGTCTACTTTCAGGGGTCAACAAATGTTCAATGTATGGCACTTCAGTTACTCTGAACCTGATGTCAATCTCTATTTTATAAATGCCATCTAACCATCCATCTCCCTGAAATAAATCTCTATTCTCCCTCTGTATCATTTCCAAATCCCTGGTAATATCATCCAACGTATCTTTAGTCACCCCAATATCCACTTTCATTATGTTTTAGAACTAAACTTTTATCAGATTCATGGCTTAGGTGGCCCTGTTCCCCCAAAGTGGTATGACCGTCTCATCATCACAAAATCCAGTCTTTTTGTTCCTTGGATTTCTTATTTTGATTTTACATTTCCCCATGGTATGATTGTACATTGTTAACAACTGGTTAGTCCCTTCCAACCCTAGGTCACAGTTCAGCAGCCTGATCAGGATTATGTTACAATTTGTGCCACAATTTAACTGAAATTGTATCACTGTCTTCCCAAGTAACATGTCTGCATGCAAGTCTTTCTGGTACTTGCTAGGGTCTTCTTGCACTGCATTTACCCGCTATTCAGTCACCCACATCATGGTCCTTATACTCACTGTTGCTCTCTTTAGTTTATTGTGTGTACCTTGGATTTATTTTTCTTCTCTCTGGACAAACACTTGGCTGAAAAATGATTAATTAAACTGGACACTTTTCCTTCTTTCATACTTGTTTTTTTCCCACGTTATTTTCATGTGTCTGTATCATTATTTTCATGTGTCTGCCTGCAGATGTTGTATCTGGTTTTGCTTTCTCTTTTTTACATAGTGCATGGACAGTTTCTGCTACCTGCCCTACCAGAGTTCCTTTGAATAGCTCTGCAGCCATGCATATCTCCAAGCTTTTTCCCAAAGTAAAGCCAGCTTCTGTGAGCAACAGCTCTCATACTTGTGAGTCTCATGTCCCACACACTATCTGGTCTCTTATCAATAAATCTTTAATTTTTCCAAAACTGAAACTGGCTGCTAGCTCTCTTAAATCCATGCTGTACTCATCAATACCCTCCCCAGCTGCTTGATCCTGAATAAAAAATTATATCCTTCCACCGTTTTGTTCTTTCTGGGTTTACAGTGAGTATCAAAACAGGTCATTATTGCTTCTCATGTGCGTTGAGCTTGGGGAATTTCTGCACACAGATTCACCCTTATCTCTCTCCCCCTTTCTCCAATCAGGTAACAAAACGGTTATTTTCACAGCATTCTCTTTATCCGCCACAGAAATATCACCATAGAGGTTACATTCCTCTTCTGAACTCTTTCACGCCTGAATTAAATTCTTAGCTTGCAAGTTTAATGTCCCTGGAGGCTTCAGCCCCTCCATTTTCTGTTATTAGCCTCGTCATGTAACTGTGTACACACGAAGTATTCCGCTCTCTGCAGTGCAGCTGTGAATGGTCTCTTCTGCTATCTAGGTTCTGATTACCACTGCCACCATGTTTTATGCTCCATTGTGTTCAGATCACCTGTCATATAAGGTCTCACTCTGACACAACGTTCATTAACAAATTCCAGCTTTATTGTGACTGACTAAAACATGGCTTCCTCAGCCTCACAGGTTTCTCAGACAGTTCCTCAGGAGGTGTTCCTTACAAACAGGTCCCCCCAGGAAACAGTATGTTGCCCGAAAGTGTCTGCTATCACTTTCATGTTGTTACAGGACTGCTTCTTCCCGGGCATTGTGGCTCTGCACCATTTCTAAAGCAAGGTTGTGTTTACTCGACATGGGCAAGCTTAGAGGAGTCTTTCACTGACTTCACTGGCCTTTGGATCAGGCCCACAGTGAATAATTTGTGAAGTGGAAATTAGTAGTTCCAAAGATGTAACTAAAATCATGGGTTTATGGAGTCACTTCCCTAATATCCTGGGATTATGTGGGCTGTAGGTTGCAGAATATTAAAGTATATTAGAGGAAAAAATACAGTCTGGGGTTGGGAGACACCTGTTCTTAAATATGGATTTTCTAATTGACACTCTGTCAGGCAGATACCAACCAATAAGAAGCCAAACTTAGGTTTTCTCCTTAAATAGTTCAAGTGATTCAGAGCAATGCCTCTGTAATGTGTAATTTAAATGGGCTGGAAGGTGCATTCAGATAATAACTAGCAAATAAGGGATGACACTGTTTACTTTAGAACTATATATGTTCTACCTACCAAGAACGGATTGTTCCTGCTCTCAAATTGGACAAACTAGGTAGGTCGGGTATATTTACCTATCTCTTTTCAAAGGCCAGTGTATTAATGCCATACAAGATATAGCCAGGTATATTTATAGACATATTCAGTACATTTTCAAGAAGATATGAGAAAATGTGATGTGGTGTATAAATCCCACCCTGGGACAGAATGGAGTTAAGGGGCAGATTTGGGCCTGGGGAGCTGAGACAGCTCTGAATGGGAGATCATAGAATCATAGAATCATAGAATATCAGGGTTGGAAGGGACCCCAGAAGGTCATCTAGTCCAACCCCCTGCTCGAAGCAGGACCAATTCCCAGTCAAATCATCCCAGCCAGGGCCCTGTCAAGCCCGACCCCAAAAACCTCCAAGGAAGGAGACTCCACCACCTCCCCAGGCAACGCACTCCAGTGCTTCACCACCCCCCCAGTGAAAAAGTCTCTCCCAACATCCAACCCAAACCTCCCCCACCGCAACCCGAGACCACCACTCCTCGCTCTGTCATCTGCCACCACCGAGAACAGTCCAGAGCCATCCCCTCTGGAACCCCCCCCAGGCAGTTGAAAGCAGCCACCAAATCCCCCCCACTCTTCTCCTCCGCAGGCCAAACAATCCCAGCTCCCTCAGCCTCTCCCCGTAACTCATGCGTTCCAGACCCCCAATCACCTCCGTTGCCCCTCGCTGGACTCCCTCCAATCCATCCACATCCTTCTTGAAGTGCGGGGCCCAAAACCGGACACAGCACTCCAGATGAGGCCCCACCAATGTCGAATAGAGGGGAACGACCATGTCCCTCGATCCGCTCGCCATGCCCCCACCCATACATCCCAAAATGCCATTGGCCCCCCCAGCAACAAGGGCACACCGCCGACTCACATCCAGCTTCTCGTCCACTGCCACCCCTAGGTCCCCCTCCGCAGAACTGCTGCCTAGCCACTCGGTCCCCAGTCTGCAGCCGTGCATTGGGCTCCTCCGTCCCAAGTGCAGGACCCTGCACTCATCCCTATTGAACCTCACCAGATTTCCCTTGGCCCAATCCTCCAATCTGTCTAGGTCCCCCTGTATCCCATCCCCGCCCTCCAGCGCATCCACCACTCCTCCCAGTCCAGCACCATCCACAAACTTGCTGAGAGTGCAATCCACACCATCCTCCAGATCATTTACGAAGATATTGAACAAGAGAGACAAGAGAGATCTATCTTGGGAACCCCAGCAAGCGTGAGGAGGGACTAGCCTTTTTCTAGGACTAGGGAACCCTTCACTCCAACTTCTGGATGATCATTTGTGAGGCTTTTGACCACACCCTGGACTGGGAAAGTAAGTGGTAGGAAGTGGGCAAAGGAGGCAACCCCTAAGCATTCTGATGTGTTTTCTATTGCTGCCTCTCATAGGGTCTGGGGTCAGTGTCCAATGGAAAGAGAGGGTCCAGGCTCCCTTGCCAACCACCTTTTTGTGAAGGTGGCACAAACCCCTCCTCCTTTTAGAGATAAGGGGGGATAGAGACACTGTAAGCTCTCAATAATGGACCTCCCACAGGAGCCTGGAGGTGGGCTGAATATCCTTTTCTTTGTGGGGACATTGGACTATACCTATTTTGTTGGATTTTGTTACTCCTGTAAGGGGGAGAACTCAACAGGTGACTGGTCAGAGGGCCGAGTTTGTATCTACTGGAAGGGGACTGCTACAGCATCGGCATGATTTCTGGCAAATGACTTTGGAGACACGGATCAACTGACCTAACCACTAGGCAGCGTCACTAGTAAGCCCAAGCCTGTACAATCACTTACCCAAAGGTGTGAAAATACCAAGATTACGATTACAGCATTACCAGTACCAGATATATTGATGGTTATTCTAGTCCTATACAATAGGCAGCTCTTATTACAGGTGAATTCAGACTTTTTGCAGTGTAAAAATATTAATAAAACCAGTTCATCCCTTAAAATGTATGAAAGGCAACTTACATCCAGGGGCATGTTTGGGATTTATTGTGATAGGATTACACTTGTGATTTCAGTGCAAATGCTGTCTAATGCAAGACTGGTGACCCATAAAACTGTAAAGAATCTATAATCTGAACATGGGTAAGACCCACTCAACACCTAGATGATTTCAATGTCCATGACATTGCATCTATGTTGGCTCATTCTCCTGTGATCCATGCCCTGTCGCCCATTCCCAGCTTCTGGCAAACACAGGCTTAGGATACCATCCCTGCCCATCCAGGCAAATAGCCATTTATGGACCTATCCTCCATGAATTTATCTAGTTCTTTTTTATAACCTTGTTATAGTCTTGGCCTTCACAACATCCTCTGGCAAAGAGTTCCACAGGTTGACTGTGCATTGTGTGAAGAAATACTTCCTTTTATTTGTTTTAAACCTGCTGCCTATTAATTTCATTTGGTGACTCCTAGTTTTTGTGTTCTGAGAAGGAGTAAATAACACTTCCTTATTTACTTTCTCCACACCAGTCATGATTTTATAGACCTCAATTATATTCCCCCTTAGTCATCTCTTTTTGCAAGCTGAAAAATCCCAGTCTTATTAATCTCTCCTCATATGGCAGATGTTCCATACCCCTAATCATTTTTGTTGCCCTTTTCTGAACCTTTTCCAATTCCAATATATCTTTTTTGAGATGGGGCAACCATATCTGCATGCAATATTCAAGATGTGAGTGTACCCTGGATTTATATAGAGGCAGTATAATATTTTCTGTCTTATTATCTATCCCTTTCTTAATGATTCCCAACATTCTGTTAGCTTTTTTGACTGCCGCTGCCATTGAGTGGATGTTTTCAGAGAACTATCCACAGTGACTCCAAAATCTCTTTCTTGAGTGGTAACAGCTTATCTAGGCCCCATCATTTTATATGTATAGTTGGTATTATGTTTTCCAATGTGCATTACTTTGCATTTATCAACACTGAATTTCATCTGCCGTTCTGTTGCCCAGTCACCCAGTTTTGAGAGATCCTTTGCAGTCTCCCTGGGACTTAACTATCTTGAGTAGTTTTGTATCATCTGAAAATTTTGCCCCTCACTGTTTATCCCTTTTCCCAGATCATTTATGAATATGTTGAATAGGACTAGTCCTAGTACAGACCCCTGGGGGGCACCACTATTTACCTCTGTCCATTCTGAAAACCGACCATTTATTCCTACCCTGTGTTTCCTATCTTTTAACCTGTTACCAATCCATGAGAGCACCTTCCCTCTTCTCCCGTGACAGCTTAGTTTGCTTAAGAGCCTTTGGTGAGGGACCTTGTCAAAGGCTTTCTGAAAACACTATATCCACTGCATCCCCCTTGTTCTGGGCAATTTCAAGGCACATGGCATGGATGGCTCTTCTAGATTGTCTCACGCTCTTAGGGTATGGCTCTGCTGGAAGCAAAAAAGAGATGCTTCTTCATCGCAATGTCTGTGCCTGGCTTCTTTGCGATTACTGCTGCTTCCTGCTGGAAGGCCAGCACATGGAGGCTGCAGCATGCCATGAATCTGGCAGTCATACAGGGAATTGAGATAATTGTTTGCACCTACAGCACAGGAAAGAGGGGAAGGCAAATGCTGATGTCAGTTACATTGGTGTAAATTCAAGTAACTTCAAGTCATTGGAATGACTTCACATTTGCTTTGGTGCAATTGTAATTAAGTGCAGGATTTGGCCCTGAGTGTGTTCCCATTATATTAAAAACAAACCTGATTCTCTCACTTACACTGGTGTAAATTACTCTGAATTACACCATTATAAATGTGATGTGAGAGAAGAGTCAAGGCCTAAGTTTTTCAATTGTAAAAACATTGCCCCCCCTCACAGAAGCGAATCTACAAAGACAGCAGCAATTTTTTTTTGCAGATTTCGGGGGTACCATATGGTAGGATCTTGGAGAATCTGCAGGCCTGTGATAGTTCTAACATGAAGGGGTTGTCCTTCAGAGGTGGGCAAATGATTCAGAATCATGCACAAAAATCTAAGTCCATCTGCACCTGCCCTGTTTGAGGTTATAGAATTAATCCAAAAAAATGAGAGTTTGTCAGACTAGGCACCACGATTCTGTCATGCAGTATAACCACGTTTGTTTGCACCAATGAATCATCTATCTCATCACATCATTAGTTCAGCAGAGCACTGCGCTCCAAGAGCCTATGAGAGACAGCCTGGGTTCACAGGATATCTGCAGGCTTTCCTCTTCTCCCCTTTCTCTTAAGAAAGGCTTCCAGAGCAGCTGGCATCTGCATGAGGCTCTCTGTGTCATCACAGCAGCAGAGAATATGATTCATAGATTCATAGATATTAAGGTCAGAAGGGACCATTATGATCATCTAGTCTGACCTCCTGCACAACACAGGCCACAGAATCTCACCCACCCACTCCTGCGAAAAACCTCTCACCTATGTCAGAGCTATTGAAGTCCTCAAATCGTGGTTTAAAGACTTCAAGGAGCAGAGAATCCTCCAGCAAGTGACCCGTACCCCATGCTACAGAGGAAGGCAAAAAACCTCCAGGGCCTCTTCCAATCCGCCCTGGAGGAAAATTCCTTCCCAACCCCAAATATGGCGATCAGCTAAACCCTGAGCATATGGGCAAGATTCACTAGCCAGATACCCAGGAAAGAATTCTCTGTAGTAACTCAGATCCCACCCCATCTAACATCCCATCACAGGCCATTGGGCCTATTTACCATGAATATTTAAAGATCAATTAATTGATCCTGAACTTATTTGGGTTCTTGTGGCCTTGTTCCAATCAGTGAATGAAATATCCACCTTCACATAATTAACCTAAGTTAGTGTAATATATTGCCTAGGGTTCAATTCAGCACCTAGGGTAAAATCTACCCTGTATCCCGTTGTAAACAATATTTGTACGTTGCATGAAAGGGGGCGCATCCATGGGCAGCACAGCAATTTTAACTCTGAACATCAATGTAGTGTATAGGTTTAAGATAAAACCTTTGCATTATTATTAGTCATATGCAAGAACCTTCACAGGAACACGGTTCTTTCCTGGCTGGAATATACATTCTCAAATTCAAATGGATGATCAAAAATATTCCAGTCTTTGCAGAAACTGTAAAGCAGGCTCTGAATGTGTTACCCAGGGGATTTTGCTGACGCATTGTGTAATGCAATATTTTTGCATTCCCGGGCGTGACTCACCATCACCGCAGCATTAAGGGGTCACATCTGGGGAAAGGCAAAAAGTTGTGGTTGAAATAAAAGTGCTTTTTAAAGAAAGCTGCAGTGGCAATCCCCCTCAGATTAGTCCAATTCCTGCTGAAATCAGTGCTTTCAGGTTGACGTTTGTCTGCTTTGCAAAACCACGGCACAGTCTGGCACCATTCCATGGATTCTGTTCAGGATTGCTCAGAGCCTGAAATTCGGTCAGCACTGAAGTGCTTTCACAAAGCTGACCCAACAGATTATATTCACAGTCTTTTTAGGCACAAGCCCCTGAAGGGCACAGATGCCGGATCCACAACACGCGAGACTATTGAGAAGCAAGGTCAATCTGCTAATGGAAGCTCCCTAACAAAAAGAGCTTCCTTGCGGCATACTGCGGAGCTGCACCTGGGGGAGGAGAGGGAGAAGCTTGCTCATGCAAATGAGCTCCCCACTTCCTGCACTCCACAGGTCCCAGTTCTCCTTAGGAAGTCAGTGTCTCCACTCAGAGCCACACAGCCCATGGAGTTACTGTAAAATTAGAGCTGAATTAGCCAGCCTTGGGCTATGCCTGGTGTGGAGAACACTGGAGGGAACAGAGGAGGCCCTGGAACTCGCTTTTCAAACAAACAATAAGATGATCAAGAAAGCCCAGTTTCTTGTCAGTGACCTTCACTAGGTCTTTCTTCCCCCTTGAATAGGCATTGCTATGTGACTCTCCAGCCCTGGTCACCATCCTGTTGTTGGGAGCTTCTCTTCCTCCTAATCACCCTTCTTTGAAGGAGACGGGGGCGGAAGGTGTTAGTTTTAAAGCTGAGTGAATAGAAAGAAACAGTTGGCTCCTTCAATATTCTTACCTGCTGTTTAGCCAGTTGGAGAAAGACCCACCCTTGAGTTTCACCAATTTCAACCCCAAGAATCCAGTTGCCATTTGGCAGTTGCTGATTCTACCAGCCTAACTCCCAGCAGTAGAAGGGTGACTACGTTCTCAATTATTATCTGATTTTGCAGTGACACCTAGAGGCCCCAAACAAAATCAGGGCCCCATTGTGCCAGGCACTGTACAGACATGTGGTAAGAGCCAGTTCCTGTTCTGAAAAGCTTGCAGTCTACACAGACAAGCAGACAAAGGGGTGTGGGGGAGGACATGGAGAGAGGCACAGACACTTGCCCAAGGGGAGAGGCAGAGCTGGGAATAGAACCGAGGCTGCCTGTAAAATTTAGGAACAGGCTCTGGCTGTGATTGCAAAGTTTCCATGAGCTCCCAGTTATGGAGACTAACCTTGGCTCCATCGGGCCCCGTATGAAGGCCCACAGAACTGATCCACATAGTCCTTAGCCCTGGGCACTCAGATAATTCTACTTGAGATCATATCATATTTACTCCAACACCGAGCATACACATGGCAGTTTTCTCATATAAAGAATAAAATAAAGCCACTCTCTTTTGCACAATGAGAAAAAGCTGGTCACAGCCGTATTATGGGAATTCAATCAATAAGCAATTTCTAATCACCTATCAAGGAAGTTAAAACAAATACAAGCAAATGAGCACAAATACTTTCTCTGCACAGCCTGAGAGGCTGGTCTATATACTGGGCAGTGTTTCAGGACCTTCAGATGTACGTTTTCCTCTCTCTCCAGGCTACAGAATGGCAACAAAACTATTAAGTCATAGCGATTACTCCAGTCGCAAGTTGCTCTTGAGGTGCAGGTGCAGTAGCCTCTAATGTGTTTGCACCCTCTCCACATGGGGCAGGAATGGCTGATGTATTGGCAGATCCACTGGCCCCATCCCTGCTCCAAACCACCCCCGTTGCGTGTTGGAGTGCAGGGATTCCCCTGTGGTATCAGGCTGTATTGCATTCAGGGGTATTACCCCCAGATCCTGCATTCAGGGGCTGTTTGTTTGCTCTCCAGACCTTGGTCTCCACACAGTGGAGCATGACGGGTGAAGGAGTTGAACCATGATGTTCAGTGGTTTTCTTTCATCAGGAAAGGCCCTATGTGGTAAGATAAGCACATCGCTGTGCGTGGGATGTGCCCATGTGGTGCAATCTTTTCGGCCTGCCAAACACAGTGTGTTAGGTATGCTCGATTTTTTTTTAAATGTTGCTATTTCAACACATATTTAATAAAAAAAAAAAACACCCCAAAAAACAAGAGTGAGCAAATATTCCGGTTGTGTGCATTTATTTTAGAGAATAAACATTTATGTAAATATACATGCAAATTAGGATCAGTCCTCAGGCTCTTGGCAAGTGGCCAGGGCAGTCCTCAGTGCGGGGAAGTTTGGGTCACTCTGCACAAAAGCAATACAAAGCACTAGCAGGGAGCAATGGATTGATCTCCCTCCTGAACTCTGGGCCCAGCATGGCAGCTCTGCACTGTCTCTATAACCTCTGGGCCAACCCCAGATGGATGTTTATTCCTTTCCCAAATTTCAGAATATCAAATAATTTTACACACTTTTAAATTTTGGATTCTTTTCTTTATTTCCAAACTTAATTTCTTCAAACGTCTGCTCAGCCCTGAAAGAACAAGAGACTGACCATTAAAATTGATTTGAATCAGGAAAGAGTGGATTGTCTGGTGGTAAAAGCACCGGACAGGGATCAACTCTATTACTGCATTTTTGTAGCAACAGTTCTGGGCCAGGACCCCATTGTGCTAGGTGCTGTACAAACATAGAACAAAAAGACAGTCCCTGCTCTGAAGAGTTTTAGGTTCAGTTCCCAGATCCACCATAGACTTCTCGAGTGATCTTGAGCAAGTTTACTCCTTCTCATAACACAAGAATTAGGGTCACCAAACGAAATTAATAGGCAGCAGACTTAAAACAAACAAAAAGAAGTATTTCTTCAAACAACGCACAGTTAACCTGTGGAACTCTTTGCCAGAGGATGCTGTGAAGGCCAAGACTACAACAGGGTTCAAAAAAGAACTAGATAAATTCATGTAGGATAGGTCCATCAATGGCTATGAGCCAGGATGGGCAGAGATGGTGTTCCAAACCTCTGTTTGCTAGAAGCTGGGAATGGGTAACAGGGGATAGATCACTCGGTGATTGCCTGTTCTGTTCATTCCCTCTGAAGCACGTGGCCTTGGTCACTATTGGAAGACAAATATTGGGCTAGATGGACCTTCGGTCTGATACAGTATGGCCATTCTTATGTACGGTCTCTCTGTGGCTCAGTTCCACTCCCCCTTGTAAATTGGATATAATACTCTTTTTTCTCCCAGGTTTTGGCCCAAGTTCAGCAAAGCATTTAAGCTCATGCTTAGGTCATATTGAAGTCAAAGGGATTACTCACATGCTTAAATTACCTTGCTGAATTGGGGACTTAGTCTGTCATACATGTTTAGAAAGTCCCTGCAGCAAAGACCTTTGTGTGTGCTGTGTGTTTATACAGTGCTTTAGCCCAAAGGGATGCCTAGGAGCTACTGAAAGGCAAATCATTAATAATAACCAAACTATGGGATCTGACCTCTATTGGTTAGACCCAATGAACAGAAAACAGAAAGAAACAACAAAACTAAGTTTAAAATGAAGCACGTCCATTGGTGGTGCCATTTAATAGTGACATCAAAAGCAACCTGTAATTAAAAAAATCATCCTATGTCATTTACCAGCTTCTGGTCAAACCAGTCATTGCTCCTGTCATGTTTTTAGCAGCCTGTCTTGGTCTAAGAATAAAGAGAGGAGTTTTACTATTACTCCCGTTCATATTAATCACTCGGCAATAAATATTATTGTAAACAATTAATATTCCCATTAGCCTGAATTTTGAGTAACTCCAGCAGCTGGCTCTTCACAGGTTTCTCTAGCCTGCTGTAGGGGCCAATCAGATCATATAAATGTGCATACTAACAAAGGTTCATTAAGTGACTCTCTCTTTCTAAGCCTTTGGGAAAGAAGCAAAGCGGAGTTGCCACTTAGAAGTAAACATTCTGCGCTCTTTTGCTAAATATGACATAATATGGAAATCAATGGCCTTTTAATAACCCACATTTAAGATGCAAAAGTATCTATTTTATCAGTAAGTCTAATGTATGACTAAAGATTACAAATTGTTTTACTACTTCTTGATTGCTGATGGCAGGAGGAAAATTACCATGCTAACAGCCTTGTTGAGGGGAAAACATATGTCTGAATACTGAGACATGATGAAGTTACAAACTTTAGCAAGATTAAGTTGCATGGAGAAAGGTTCAGTTAAAGTACAGACTCATTAATGACCTGAAAGGTAACCTGAACAGCCACCATATTGTTTAGAGAAGAGAATCTCTTTAGCACTCTTCTAAATGTAGTCTCCAATTACCAGGCTTTTCAACTGTTTTGTGCTCTGAGGGGAAATGACTCCAGGCCTCTGCTCCAATCTCGGGATCCACTTGTTTCACTTTCAGCCTGTTGTATAAAATGATAGTCCTAGAGCGGCAACCTCTGATGGCAAGAAAGCCGGTTTAAGGCTGCCAGAGCTCAACGAGACATTTACATTTGAAATGCAAGAAATTTAGACTGACAGTTTAGCTCTTCCCCGCTCCCCCATCAGACTGGTTGCTAAAACGGCAGGATAATTACCCCTTCACCATGGATTAAACGGACAGTAAATGGCCCCCAACTGTTTTGATTCCAATATTACAGAGATAGGATGCAAATGTTTATCTAAGGAGGTAGATAGATAATAAATAAGATAGACAGGAGTGAGGCTATGACTGTGGCTTTTTGGTTGCTTGGTAATAAGTGACTGTGCCTTGTCTCACTAATTAGTGTCTAATAGCTGCATACACTGATTCACTTTGGGATGTAGTATCAAAAGGGGAGGAAGGACTGGGTTTAATTTAGCTATGAGGGACTGCATCTGTTTTCACAGCCACCAAAGGATTATAATTGTTTCTAGACAACAGGAGTTCACATGAGTATAGGCTTTTTCATTATGACTGAAATTTCTTTGCAACCTTGGGAAATAATTTAATTTCAACATTTTGGGTTTGTTTGTTTTTTTTTTGGCCAGGCTCTAACCCCTATTCATCCCAGCATGTTTATTTGCAACAAACACCCTTCCACTTTCTACGTAAAAGACAGACTTCCTTGTTTCATAGAAGTTGCCTTTAACCCTTCTTTATAATATAAAAAATTGCACAGTTCCATTTTGAAAGTTAATGAAGTATGCTTCAATATTAAAGCAAACATATCTGGAGACATTATCCCTGATTTTGTCCAAATACTCTTGCTTCACATTCTTGTGCATCGAATAAATCCACACAATTTGTCCTGTGTTTACATATATGTTCCCGCATTGTCTGTGCTCATGCACTGTATTGCTAACCTCAAATATTCAAAAATTATTAACCAGGTCCTAAATAGAAAAGCAAGGACAGAGAAAGGATGGTCCAGTGGTTACAGTACTAGCTTGGGACTTGGGAGACCTGGCTCCAATTAGTGCTCTGTGAGACATAACATAGGACTGGAAGGAACGCCTTGGGTCATTGAGTGCAGTCCCCTGCTCTCGCAGGCAACCCTGTCATTTAATCCTGTTCATAAACTTATCAAGCTCCATCTTAAAGCCAGTTAGGTTTCTTGCTCCCACTACTCCTACTGGGAGGCTGTTTCAGAAACTCACTCCTCTGGTGGTTAGAAACCTTCTTCTAATTTCCAGCTTAAATTTACTCAGGGCCAGTTTATACCCATTTGTTCTTGTGACAACATTGCCCCTTAGCTTAAATAGCTCTTCTCCCTCCCAGGTGTCCATCTCCCTTATGTACTTGAAGAGAGCAATCATGTCCTCTCTCAGCCTTCATTTTTCTATGCTGAACAAGCCACTCTCTTTTAGTCTCCTCTCATAAGTTAGGCCCTCCATTCCTCTGATCATCCTAGTAGCCCAGCTCTGCACCTGTTCCATTTTGAATCCACAGAGACTTCCTGTGTGACCCTGGGCAAGTCACTTAGGCCCACATTCTCACAGGTACTTAGGTGTCTGAATTCCTTTGAAGATCTGGGCCTTACTCTCCTTTGTAAAATGGAGATAATAGTACTTCCCTAGGTCACAGGGGTACTCTGAGGTGGGAGCCACACAAGTACCTAAGATAGAAAAAAAAATTATGTGTTTTGCTTAAAAAACAACTATGAGATTTTTTTAAAAATAATATATTTGGGGTTCTTTTTCTCTGCTTCTGTGTTTTGAGCCTTTAGGGTGCATTTGGGTCACTCTTGAAATCTTTTCTCCACAACCATGATGGCTAGAAACTTACTTAAAAAAACCTGGAAAGCTGAGATTGTCACATGACTACTTGTCTCCAGCAACTGTGAATTTAAATAAAACATCCAATATCATGGGACTTGCAAGAGCTAACAACACTGTATGTAGATCATTGACCTTATTTCACTACTGAATTACTCCAGTTTTATGACAGTGTAACCCCGCTGAAACATGTAAAACTGGAGTAATGCAGTTGTAAAGCAGGCCCTATTAATTCTATAAGCTGTATAGTTCACTGCTTGTCCCATTCCAATTATAGTCTGAATACATATCTATAGAGAAGGCACCACCTTAAATGATAAGCAGCTGAAAACTAGTTGAACAAAATAGCTCTTTGTTGAAAGTTCATAATGTTATCAGTGAGGGAGAAAATAAATGAGGCATTCTAGACAGGTAACTCAGATCAAGTAGCGTAAACACAATATGTGCGAGTGCACATCTAACAGGCGGACATATTCATGTGATGTGGACGCTTATGTGCCTAAAATAACAACACTCTGCCAACTTTTTTATTCTACCAACTCTGAGTGGGAGGTGCAGCTAATCAGATTGTAGCAAGCTTTGGCTCAGATATTGTATTTGTTTGAAAACGACATCCCTTGCACTCTTCCATCACCTCAGCCAGCTCTATCCTATAATACAAACGACTTGGCTCTGATTATGCAAAGTCAGGCTTTAAAATATGTACCATGCTGGTTGAATAATGAAAAGGTTTATTTGGGAATAATGAATTCCACGGAAAAATGCCAACATTCACAATTAATTTTTTTTGTCCATCTGCAGAGCTGGTCAAATAATAGAAAAAAATAAATAATTATGTGGTGAGAAAAAGGTGAACATTTGCAGTGAGTATTATTTTTAACAAATTATATCAGTGTTGGTTTGGCAGAGGTATAAGTGCAGGCGTTTGCTATTCTTTTAAGAGTAGGGGAGGCTGGGACTCTTCTCCGGGATATAAAATAAGGGTGATAGGAAAAGAAATTTAAGGCAAGTTCTGGTGATGGAAAGACCCTGCAGACCCCAATAAAAGTTCCTAGGGCCCTAGAACAAGAACCTAGTTGGGATGTATATATTGTGCCTGATTCTCTTCTGCTGTTTCTAATAAATTGGGATTTGCCTTTATATCTCTTGAGTCCTTGCGGTCTTAGGCACGGAGCTCAGTGAGCCACATGATCCTGCCTCACAGTGGCATACAAAAATCTTACAAATTACTCTGCTTCAAAAACTTGTCTTATTTAAATCCATCAATACACTGTGCCGAACTGATAAAATACAAACTCTAGTCAAGGTAAAAATCCCAGTAATCTCAGAGTAGCCATCAATCCCACTTGTCCAATCAAATAAAAATAACATTTTCAATGTTGCCATCAGATGGTCCTGTCATTATTATTTGAAGTGATGCACCAGATTATTGCTGGGAATAATTCCTGGTCTACATCGTGTTCATGAGGAGCTCTTTGTGAGCATTCAGTATTAAACATTAAATCAGTTTTGACTGAACGTGTACAACGTATGCTAGGATACTGTTTCTGTAGCAAAGGAATGTAAATCTTAGAATCAGGTTCTCTCTCTCCCTCTAACACACAAACACACACACACTCACACAACTATTGAAAAGAACATTTTGGTTGAAAAGTCAAATGCCAGAAGATGCCTGTGCAAGCTTCACTCAGCCTGAGTGTAATATAGCTTTTAAGTACAACATGATATGCTATTTTTGCACAGGATACCTGTCCCCTACTTTCTGATTCCTGTCATTCTACCTCTTCTCTTGCCGCTGGCTCCTGCCCCTCATCCCCGCTCCTATGTCGTGTCTTTGGCTCCTTCCCTCTCCCCCTTGCCCTGCATCTCTTTCTTCTTCCCTTCCTTGAGCATCTGGGCCTTGGAAGACTGAGGTACAGTTTAAAGCCCAGATGGTCAAAGGTATTCAGGTGCCTAATTCTCATTGAGTTCAGTGGTCACATAAATACCTTTGCCTGTCGCAGCCTTAACCTATACCTCAGTCTTCCATCTGTAAAATAAGGATAATATGACTTCCTTTCTCTCAACCTTTGCCTTGACTGCTTAAATTGCACAGTCTTTGGTGGAAAGGACTGTCTCTTCTTTGTGCGTGTACAATGCATGGAACATTGGGGCTCCAGATTTGAATGGGGTCCCTAAGTGTCACAGTAATATACAAACAACAATGGAGTGAATTTCATGACAAATGTGAAGGAGTTTTCAGAATGGTTTTTGCAGTATTTGCCCAGCTCTAATCTTCAGCTTCTATTGTAAGTTGGCTCTCATTGGCACCTTTATGTGTTAATTTTGCCTATCCATTCACAGTGGTCACCAGTCTACAACTGTCAGGGCCAGGCTGTGGGCAGCCTGTGGGCACTGGTCAGTTACTGAGTTGCAGTCAGGTGATGAGTATCAGGGTCAGGATCGAACTGGATCAGAATGCTAGTAAGTCGGGGTCAGGCACCAAATTGCAAGCAGCAGAGTTGGGGTCAAGCCAGTCAGGCTATCAGGAAGTCAGGGTCAGACACCAGGTTATAGAGAGTGAGCAAATAGCAAAATTGGGGACAAACTAGGGCCAGAAGTCAGTGCCTAAGGTCTACAGGAAGCAACATCTGGAGCAGAAGCAAACAGACAGTCTGCATTGTTGCTCAGCTAGCTCACCCTGATGGCTTCCTGGTTTAAACGCTAGCATCGGGCGACCAGTGGGCTGTGAGGGACCAACGCTCAGGTCCTGCGGGGCGGTACGTCCTACAGAGCCTAGCTTCACAGTGTCTTCCCAGCCTAATCTTCCCTTGGCGATGCAGAAATGTCAGTAGCTCTGAATCCCCTATAGGTCCAGGTTTTAGTGCCCCCAGTTCTTACTTTGAGTAAAATTAAACAATACAGAATGTTGCATCACCCACTGTGTAGTGATTCCGAAGCAATCATTCACTGGACGAGTAGCGACAGTGTCTTATCAGCATAAACAATGGAATTGTATTCAGTAGGGGTAGCATGTGCACACTGGAACGGGAAAGGTCCTTGGGGAACTATACTGTATATGCAACTATGCAAGGCTTTAATGAGCCTCCAGTAACTGAAACTCTGCTATTATCCAGATAAGCAGTGAACCAATTGAAAGCAAAGTCAGGATTTCCAATATAGCTTTCAAGACATTCCAATGAGATGGCATGGTCCTCAGAATCCCACCCACTTATTTTATCTAGCCTAAGTTTTACTAAGGCACCTGTCACATTGGTGTCAAAGTGCTGAGAATGCACAGTAAGCTGACACTCATCTAGATATTGGTGCTCAAAAGAAAATCTGGGTGAGCTATTATCATCCTATGAAATGCACACAAATGTTTGAAAGGCAATTATAAATAGGAAGGAAATTCAGGTGGCTTGAAACCTCTCAATCCAGACTCTTTGGGAAAGGGGCAGACTTGAAACTATAATTATATAAGTTATATAATTGAAATTATAATTACAATTATAATGTACTTGATGTATCTAAAAAGATTCAGACGCAGGTTCTTTTAAGCGTAGCTTTAAAAAAGCAAAGACTAGTTTAAAAGATGTGGGAATCATCCCAGAGGAGAGACTTACCTGTTATTGAATTGAAATGTTCTGTTTTGATAAAATCAAAATGTCGTGTTCTTTTTAAAATGTATATAAATTAAAAATTATAACATTAGAATAAACTTTTGAAATGAAAGTTCATTCAGAAAAAAAAATCAAAACATTCTTTTCAGATAAGGTAGAAATGCAGTGTATTGATTTTACCAAAATACTTTTTTTTGCCCTCTCCCACCCCCCCAGAAAAAAATTGGACTGACGTTTTGTCAAGCTGTATACATGCCTGTGGAAAGCTTTGCTTTCAATTACATGCCATTTCCCAATGGACAAAATGTTTCATCACAAAACTTTCAACTAGCTCTACTAGTTATCTAGGAAGGAATGGATCCAATTTTAATCTTTTACAAAAAATTTCAAACTTCTGTGCCTAAAATTAGGCATCTATATTACCTAAAAATGTGGCCTGCTTTATGGGGAGCTAAGCACTGACTTTCTTGAGTAGACTAAAATTGTAGTTACCCATATCTCTCTTTAGTATGCTCTTTCTTGCTCATGAATTGATGTCACACATTTTTGCTTTACTTATGAGCAAGTGCTAACTAGAGGAACCTGAGTTTGCTAAAAATTTCTGATTTATTTAGAAGGGTGACGGGCATCTAATTGGCTACACATAGGAAAAAAATCTTTGTAAATTACAAGTCTCTTGTGGATGACTTCTAGAAAGTTGGGTTGGGAAAACACTCATATTGGTACCTTTTGGGGATGAAATTCACCCGTGTACAAAGGGTGAACACAATGGTCCCCACAAAGTGGGAAGGAAGGTTTGATGATTAGTATGCCAACTTGCGAAACCATTGTTCAATTCCCTGCTCTGCCACAGGCTTTGTGTATGAGTTCGATGAGTCATTTAGTCTTCCCTCTGTGTGTCAGTTTTCAATCTATGAAATAGGGATAATAGGACTTCCCTTCCTACCATGGGTGATTTGAGGATAAATATATTAAATATTTCAAGGTACTCTAATAATGGGGGCCATTTGTGAACCTAAGATGGATGATCCCTGGTGATTGAGTCTGGGGCACATCCCTTGGCCCGCGCTGCTTCCCGCAGCCCCCATTGGCCTGGAACGGTGAACTGTGGCCAGTGCGACCTGGGATTGGCCGAACCTGTGGATGCTGCAGGTAAATAAACTGCCCCAGCCTGCCAGTGGATTTCCCTGATGGGCTGCATGCCAAAGGTTGCCGATCCTTGATCTAGGAGCTATAACAGACTCAATATCCTCTATGGATCAGGTCCAACAGGAAGATACAGAACACAGACTGATCAATGACTTACATGTGCACTTGAAAATCAATTCAGGGAACAGAAATGTATCCTCTGACCCATGTGCCAATCAAAAGAGCTTGAATATTAAATACAATGTACTACTCATGAACAAACAAGAATTATTCACAGATAATATGTTCTGTCTAATCAAATAAGAAATTCAAGAAAATCACAAATAAATTCCTGGAGAATTTATTCACCCAGCTCTAGATGGGAAATTAGAGCATTTTTTTCCTTGGTTCAGTGGTTCCCTAATAAATGCAGTTTCCTGACATCTGTCCTGAATTTTTTTCCCCGTGAAGAAGAGAACTAGTGTCTGAGTTATTTACAAGTGTACGTGGGAATATATTTGCACAGCTCCAAGTTGCATACTGTGGACAGTAAGCCAAACTACAGGGCCCAGTAATTCACAGATCCCGTCCAGAGAGTCTGTCACATCTATTCTGAACAGATGTTCTATATATCAGGCACAGTATCTGGTCATAAAATGTGCATTCTTTAAATCACAGCCCTAGTACATTATTTCATCTTTTATAACACTGTTTCATGCAGTGGAGACTAGAGCAATGCACAGTAAATTCAGACCGCAAGAATATGATACAAGTTTCAGGCCATATTTAGAGTTTATAGTTTTAATGAAAAGAAGATAATTCAGATCATTGACTTTTTAAATTTGCAAACAGCTCATTGTCAGCAGTGTTCATATTTATTTACTACAGACTGTCCCATGTCCACCAGGATAATATCTGGACCTTAAAATTTGAAAAACAAATCAACTACAAAACAAACCATCCCTCATCCACTGACAATGAATAAGTACCCAGTTATTGACCCAAATCAGCACATAATACAGATTAGATAGATTTTGCACTGGATCCAAAGGGCCACAAGACTTGCATTGTTTGCCTAGACACCAGGCTCTTACTGTAGAAGATAGATTAAACAAGCAGACTGAACATAGGCAAATTAGATCAAGTAGATTAATGAGTATTTGGCGAGCTTCCCAAACTTGCAGCCTTCTCTTGCATGACCAAAAATTATCCATACCGTTGGCCTCAGCCTGATTCAATTCAATCTCAACAAATGGTTTCAGGAGATGTACCTGCCACTCCCAGTCCTACTTGTTTGATCTGGGGTTCACTTCGTAGTCTCATTGGTCCTGCATTGTTCATCCTCTTGATCAGCCTCCTTCTCTACTGTTCTCTACTGGTATCTTTTTCTAATGCACTCAAATTCCGAACCTATGGATGAGCAGCAGGCATGTCTGAAAGTTTCACTTTCCAGAGAAAAATGAGGAAAAAATATACCAGTGCCTACCATTGCAGTGTGGTATTCCACAGATGAGCACCCTATAAGAACTTAGATAGGAAGACTGATTGTATATAAGTAAAGACTGGTATCTAAATTTTTAACCAGTCCTTTATTTAAAGGCCCACTCTGTTTTCTGGGCCAGTTCTGCCTGTATCTATGTACAAATAGGTCTTTCCAAACATCAGGGACAAAT
The DNA here is from genome assembly GCF_965140295.1 of Lepidochelys olivacea. Taxonomy (NCBI): domain Eukaryota; kingdom Metazoa; phylum Chordata; order Testudines; family Cheloniidae; genus Lepidochelys; species Lepidochelys olivacea. Next base: position 110,823,362 of record NC_140416.1, read on the forward strand.
GATGACAGACACTTGCATTAGATTTAACAAAGTGGTCATGACTTTGCTATACCTTAACAACAACATACATAATAAAAGCAATCTACTCTGACAGCAGTGGAAGGGGGAAGGCAAGGTGGTGTCACTGGCTTGCCCCTCACCTTTCAATGCTGAAATCCAGAGCAGCCTAACTGTCTAAGGCCCAACCAGCCTACTTTAACCCAATGCTCTTTTGAGCCCCACTCAGTTCCAAGGTCTATGGCCCCATGAAGGCAAGAGGAACCTCTGAAGGTTATCATGACAGTTCAGGCATCCTTGCATGTCAAAGGCACTTCAGCAAAGGTGGGTTGATGCCTAATTCTCAGGAAAAGACATGACCTCTAAGGAGTTGGGAGACCCAGCTGCCAACCTCCAACAAGTTGCACCCCAGTCTAACCCCCACTGCCAAGATAAAGTACCCAAAGATGTGATGCTGTGAAAGAAGCAAACTGTAAACAATAATTAATGGTGGCATCTTCACACACATACTGAGTAGTATGTCGTGTTCCATCAATTCAACGTCTACAGGCTACCAGTGCAGACAATGAACTGCAAAACCCCATGACTATCTGAAGCACAACACATAACTGATACACACAAAATGAACTGAACTTGACATTAACTTCTATCCATCTATCTACTTACTTATACAGTGTCCATCTCCGCAGTATCTGAGTACTGCCTAAGTACTTAAATATAGTATGATGGCTATTGAAGATTGACATTTTGATGGACAGCTGAAACTCTTCCCCTCATCCAGTTAGATCACTTAGGGCATGGTGCTAGTGATGGGAGCAATTTTGGGAAGGAGGTGACTCTCTCATCCTTTGGGGCACGTGGGAAGCTACCTGAATGTGCCTCAAGCAAGGAGCTGCCTGAGTTAGGCATAAGAAAGGAACCTGTCTCCTGGGAGAAGGGAACTCTGAGTAGGGGAGGGTCTAAGCGATGAGACCGCAACCCTAGGGATGAAAGATGGGAAGGAATCTCTCTCAGGATGGGCGATCCAGAGGCTCATAGGGGCCGCCAGGATTCAGGGTCATCCAGAGCAAAGGGGGCTCTTTGTTACTGTTGGATTATTTAGGGCCTGTTAATTGTATGAGTGTTGTTTAGTTCTGTTCATTGTTGTATTACTGGTCTCACATAATCCCAGTCAGAGCAGGAGGCAAGCTCCTGGTTCATTTTATGACCCCTTGTGTCATTCCTGGGTGAACTCTCCGAGTGTCAGATGCCCTAATGGCTCAGGTGCAGCACTTGCCTCCAGGGATTGTGGTGTGGTTGTCATGGCTAGCCACATGAACCAGTTTCTGTGTGCCACATCAGATCAGGCTCAGGGATCGCTGGGGCCACTGAAGTCAGTCACAACAGCAACAGCAATCTGGTGGGCACTGACCAGGGAGATGACCGCTTTTGCATGGTGCCATCCATGTATAGCAAGTGCCTCCCATCCACAAGCCAATCCCAGCACCACTAAAAGGTCTGGGATTAAATAATATCAAGGCAGAACTGGCCAGCAGCCACCATGTAGCCAACCTGGGACTGTAGCTCATCTTCTTGTCCTTTAATTCAGTACTGGCGGACGTGCCCCTTTTCAAAGGTAAAGGCTCTTTCCATTGTTCTTACCCAGGGCAACTGTTTGGGCTACAACTGAGAGAAGCAATGGGTGATTTAATGCAATGCAGTTCTTACCAACAGTTTCTAAACATTAGGAAACGTTCCAGGGAAAGGAAAACATCCCTAGTTCAGTTATAGACCTTTGAAGGTATTCTAAATTAACAAATAACAGCTCAGCTTGGTAGGGTAGCTGATCTGTAGTGAGATATAGTGGGGGGAAAAGACTTCATTTGTTCCATCCTTTCATTTTGACTTCAAGCTATGATTTCAGGATTCTTTTAGAAGCCTGCTTAATTTATCTTTGCACAAGCTGATTAGATGTCCTCGATAACAAGCTAGTTAGGGAGTTGCTCTCTTTTTCCCATTTCTTTAGTGCTGATCTGAAGGGCTTGTCGGGATATTTTTACAGTAGCAAAATGCTGATTTCAGAGATTGGTGCATATTATGGGAGTGTTGAAAAGGTGCATTTCATTATCTCATGGAAACTCAAGGTACAAAATACACGTAAGAACTTTCCCACAAACTTTATGGTCCCTTAAACATTTCATGGTACAGGACCTAAAGTGGTATAATAATGGAGATAAATTACATGTAATTCCCTTTTGTAATTCTAATGCAACTGAGCAGGTTACCTGTCAGTTTAGGTACTTTTAATAGCTAAACTAACTTTCAGTCAAGGTCTGCCCGGGCATAGGATGGCTTCCAGCTGGGACAGATTTTTTGCACATTCAGTTGGCTCAGTCATGGGGCAACATCCGGGTCTGGCTGACCTGGCAGAGCTACTGCTGAGAAACTATGAAGGGTCAGGTTCAAGTCTCAGCTCACATATGCACACACCAAATTCAGCCCCAGGAAAAGGAGCTTCAACTAGCTGATTAAACTGGTCTATTATCTGGGAACTGTCTCACAGGCAAAATGCCAACCCCATCTAACCTCAATTTAATTCAGAGTTGTAGTTTTCTGATTAATACCAGCATAGGTGCCAACTCCGTGGGTGCTCTGGGTCTGGAGCACCCACAGAAAAAAAAGTAGTGGGCGCTCAGCACCCACTTGCAGGTCCTTCCCCTCCCCCCCCCCCCCCCCGGTCAGCTCCTTCCCCTCTCCCCCAGCCCTCTCACCCACCAGCGGGCCCTGTTGAGATCAGCTGGTCCCTTTCCCTGCCAGCACCTCCAGCCTGCTTGTGATCAGCTGTTCAGTGGCATGCAGGAGGCGCTGGGGGAGGGAGGGGGGAGGGAGGAAGGAGTGAAGGCAGGGCGCACTCAGGGGAAGGGGCGGAGTGGGGTCAGGAAGAGGCCGGGCAGGGGTGGGAGCTTGGGGGAAGGGGTGGAGTGAGGGCGGGGCCTTTGGCAGATTGGGGGTCGAGCACCCCCAACAGATCAGAAATATGGTGCCTCTGAATACCAGTGTAAAGATGCATCCAAGACACAAAACTAGTATGCAGATCTGGATTCTATATGTTCATCTATGTATTTATATATGGTCCTTGTCACCATAATATCTGAGTACTTCACAGTTGTGAATACATTTATTTTCACACCATGCCTGTGAGGTAGCATGACCTATATTTTGTAGAAAATGTGGCATAGAGAAATTAAAGGACTCTCCCAAGGTCATACAGGAAGGCTGAGGCAGAGCCAGCAACCTAACCCAGATTTTCTGACTCCCAGACCAATGGGTTAGGTTGGGTTAGGCTTAATTTTGGGGTGGGTGTCCTGTGTCCAGTTTTGGGCCCCACACTACAAGAAGGATGTGGAAAAATTGGCAAAGTCCAGCGGAGGACAAGAGTAATGGTCTCAAGTTGCAGTGGGAGAGGTTTGGGTTCTGTTTTGAAATTCAGACCTGGGTTTGGGAGTCTATTTTAAAACTTCCACCCCATGTTTGGGCTTATCCGTGGTATATTATATATTTGAGAAGCTTCTGTGCTCTAACCATTTAGATTAAACAGATGCAGTTTATCTTTTTAAGTATTGATTGCAAAAGATTACAACATATCCAGTGCTGTGGGTCATGAGTCACACTAAGAGGCCTCATGCTGAGGTCTGAGGTCTCTAAGACTGTCTTGAACTCATTTGATGTGACATCCAGTACCTGGATGAGACAATTTCATGTAACACATCACCACTCACTGACACACCACCAGGGAGGCAAGCACATAGGGAAAATGTGGTTACACTCAAACCCATTCTTGGAAGAAGCTACTACTTGAATATTCATTTTCTTTTTCATCAGAATTCTGAAGACGGTTGCAAAGGTCTGAATCACTCTGTTTTTGTAGGTCTGCCTCATTTCCTGCAGGATGTGACGCTGAAGTTAGGTGTTGTTGATCTGAACTTTTGACTCTGGCTCACTATTGTGCAGTAATGCTTAATTGGACAAGTGTTTGGAACTGGTCTTCCTAACCGCATGGAAAAGTGAGCTCTCTAGTTGATAAGCTACCTGAGTGAAATGGTTTGAAAATTATGGATATACAAGATGCAGTAAAAATGTCTGATTCAAAACCAAATCAAGTCATGGGATTCTTTCTGTTGACTTCAGTGGGCTTTGGATCAGTCCCTAATAGCTCAGGAGGAGATTGAGTGGACACGGCATCACTTTTCTGGCTTTCCCAGCATCCCATTGTCAAGGAAGCCAAAGCCCTCCTGGCAACACCATCTTTGCAGCCAGTCATTCACCTCCAGGATGCATCTGTCTCTGCCTGGACCCTTACCTTGGACCAGAAGGATCGAAGAGAACACCACCTGCACTCCCAGCTCCTTCACTCTTACTCCCAGAACCCCTTAGTCACTTCTGATCTGCTGAATACTTCGCGGTGTCATTGGTGCCCACATGGATAATGGAGCCACATTGATTCTCATTTCAGAGTAACAGCCGTGTTAGTCTGTATTTGCAAAAAGAAAAGGAGTACTTGTGGCACCTTAGAGACTAACCAATTTATTTGAGCATGAGCTTTCGTGAGCTACAGCTCACTTCATCGGATGCATACCGTGGAAACTGCAGCAGACTTTATATACACACAGAGAATATGAAACAATATCTCCTCCCACCCCACTGTCCTGCTGGTAATAGCTTATCTAAAGTGATCATCAAGTTGGGCCATTTCCAGCACAAATCCAGGTTTTCTCACCCTCCACCCCCCCACACACAAATTCACTCTCCTGCTGGTGATAGCCCAGTGAGTGTTGTCACTTTGGATGCTGGAAAAAGAGTGGCATTTGAAGTGTTGTCATCCAGTTTGTTCAGCCCATTAAATTGTTCAATTTTACATATAATCTCAAGTATATTTAACTTAGGAGGGAAGCAACTGGGCAAGGGGCTGTAAATATAAATCAATATATAATGATATTCTTTCAGACACACTTATTAGCAAAGGCATCAGATTCTTTTTGCTTATGCCCTTAGAGCAATATTAACCCAGGGCCAGATTTAGGGGAAGGCGACCCAGGCGACTGCCTGTGGTGCTGGGCTTTGGAAGCGCCAGGCTCAGGGTGCTGGTTGAATGTTTGAAGTAAAATATTTCAGATATTCTGTATGCGGATTCATTATTCACCTAACATCCTAGAATGTTCTGGACCTTTGTAGAATCTCATGGAGCCTTCCAGACTTTCTGAGAACTACGGTTTCCTTGAACCTCCTAGAATATTGTCAGCCATGCCCTTGCGGATATATAATCGGGCAGGGTGTCATCAGTCAGTCAGTGAGATATAAGGATGAAGTGAAGTGAAGTAAGATACCAGCTGTGATATTGTGAATCTTGTTTTATTGTGTAATTGTGAAAGTGTACTTATGTTTTAAGACTTGAAGTGTAAATAGTGACTAATAAAGGACATATTTAATGAGACTCCAGAGATGTCTATCGAACCCCTATATACACACATCAATATAAAAGAAATATTGTTACTTCTTTTGCCATGCTTAACATGTAATGTTTGATGACTTTCTAAAACTGCAGGACATAGACTTTTGCTCTCCATAATACTGTTTGTTTTCCCCCATAGAAAATAAAAGATAACCCTGAAGAAGCCTTCAGGAGCTCAGTATAGGAAGCAAAAAGCTCAATTGCAATCTAGTTTTGCAGCAAGGGGCAAATCTGATGGGAAAATATCTGAAACAGAAAAACATAGACCAGGCTTTAGGCAGTAGCGATCGTACCCATGCAAAATAAATTGAGGGGCAAAGTGTAAATGATGGAAGTCCTATTACTAAGAAATTAGCAGATTTACATGAAGATAAGGAATGAAAATGTGAGGAAAGTGATGGAGAATCATCCAGTTTTCTTGGTAGTGTAAAAAATAATGTGAATCTCAGGAAAAGGAGAGAAATGACAAAGAAGAATCAGCCTTGCATGATGATAGAAACAGCAGTGAGAAAAATTGCACACCACAGATAGATACATCAGGTCCTGCTATATGACTAGCAGTCCTAAACTCTGCTGATATTGATCGTACAATTTTGAACAGGCCGGGCAAAACTGAGGATATGAAGTTTCCGGTATATGAGCTGAAGCGACACTTCGCAAAGTCACACTGCGAAACAGTGCTCAAGAATGGTGAGAAACTGAATCGGCATTGGCTCATTTACTCAGAATCAACCGATAAAGTGTTCTGTTTTTGTTGCAAAATATTCTACAAGAATGCCAAATTGTTGCTTGCAGTTTCTGGGTCCATTACTGGCATGATTTAGCTGATGCTCTGAAGCAACATGAAAAGTCACCTCGCCATTTTATGGCCCACTTCAAATGGATGGCGGTCAAGTTCAGGCTCAAGCTTAATAAATGCATAGATGAAGAAAACCAGTGCATTATAAATGTAGAAACCCAGCACTGGAGAACGTGCTCAAGCATCTGATCTCAATTACCCTCTTGCTTGCAAAGAATAATTGGAATTTCTGTGGCTCATTGGAGAAGTTGTTCACTGAACATAACGGTAATTTCCTCGGTTTGGTAGCGCTCTTTGGGAAACATGATGATGTCATGCGTGGGCACCTACGTCAAGTTCGTAAAGAAGCTATAGACCATTACTGCAGCAAAACAGTTCAAAACAAATTGATTGACCTTATGGCAAGGAAGGTACTTGATAACATATTGATGTAGCTCAGCAAAGCGAGGTTCTATGCTGTAATAATGGACGACACTCCTGACATTAGTCACAGTGAAAAGATGTCATTTACAGTAAGAATTGTTGACGATGAGGATGGCTGTATCCAACTAAAGGAATACTTTATCTGTTTCCGGTCTGTGGACAACTCTACTGGAAAAGGCCTAACTGAACTGTTTAATAATGTTTTAAATGAGAATAAAATAAAGCTTCAGGACTGCCACGGCCAAGGACTCCCAAGACAACAGTGCGAACATGAAGGGAAGTAACAGTGGCATCCTGGCAAGCTTCCTTGTGCTGAATCTAAGGGCTTTCTTCGTGCTTTGTGGCTGCCATACCCTCAACCTAGTTTTGTCAGATGCAGCATCATCTTCTTTAGATTCAGTATCTCTCTTCAGAGTACTGGAAAGGATGCATGTCCTGTTTTCAGCATCAACTATCAGATGGAAGGTCCTCACGGACAATGTGGCAAATCTGACTGTGAAGCTGCTCAATAACACTCACTGGGAGAGCCGCACTGACAGCGTCAAGCCAGTGAGGTACCAAGTGACTGAGATTTACGATTCCATGACAGAACTGGAGCACACAAGTAAAGCCAAGGCTGGAATCCGACACAAGGCACAAAGCCTGGCAAAACAGATCACTGACTTCAAATTTCTGGTCTCTATTGTGGTTTGGCATGATATCCTGTTCCAAGTAAACGTTGTATGCAAGGCGTTAGAAACTCAGTCGATGGACATCATGACTGCTACTACTTTGATTAGAAGCTGCCTTGATTTCATTATGGCCTACAGAGACAATGGATTTGAAGATGCCATCACTGCTGCCAAAGAAATGGCAGAAAACTTAGGAGTTGAGACTGTCTTAAAGGAAACTCGTATTAATCGGAAGAAGAGACAGTTTGGTTACCAAGGCAGAGATGAGGTGATAAGAAGCTCAGAAGAAAAGTTCAAGAGGGAACTATTTTGCTTGCTCATTCACACTGCTCAAGTATCCATCGAAGAAAGGTTTGGGCAAATAAAGCCCCGCAAAAAGACCTGGGGGGGGTTTGCATGACCTTAATCAGCTGCCAGCAGACAGGAAAATACTCTTGAACAATTCAATGGACCTTCACCAGACACTGGCACATGGGGAACGTTCGGACGTCAATGATAAAGACCTCTGTGTCGAATTGAACAACATCCATTATGTTCTGTATCATGGGAAGCACTCTCCACTCCAATTCATTCATGATGCGGAGCTGAAGGACACTTTTCCTAAAGTGTGGATAGCTTCGAGGATTCTGCTCGTGCTGCCAATCACAGTCGCAAGCGATAAGCGCAGCTTTTCGAAGCTCAGGCTCATTAAACGTATCTTTGATAGATGATAGCTGACAAGAGACTGACATCGCTTGCAAATGCCATTGGCCAGTCTTTGGATTTCTCTGACCATGTGCTTCAGTTCACGAGGGCAAAGGTGAGAAAAACGACCTTTTGAACTGAAGGACTAGGGTTAATATTCTAAGGTTGTCACCTACTGTAACACTAGTTAATACTGGTCCAGCCAATGCTGGTGCACTGTTCAATTTCTCGATGTTATTCTTAAAATTACAGAGTGTCTATAAGCTTAGAGGAAACAATTTTTTTTATTTGCTTATATATGGCATGAATAAATACAGATTTACAGTTCCTAGCATGCAAATTTATCATTTTATATGACAGGGATAAATCATGCGTGCAAATCGTGCATCAAAGTCATAAAATGAGCTAGAAATGCAATAAAAAATAAGGTATTCAAAAGTTTAACAAATGGAGGAGGGAGGGCTGAAGATGTTCCTCACCTGGAGCACCATTTGGTCTAGGGCCGGCCCTGCATTAACCTGAACAGATACAGTTGTGTGTGGTCGCTATATATAAACTGACAGGTTTGGGGGGTCCAATAATTGTCCATATTTAAAAAATGCCAACTGTATAGAGCTGGGGGGATGTTTTCCTGCTGATTCGTTTCTAAATCATTTTTGTTTACTTGTTTAAATGATGCCACTTGCCTGAATCCCCTCCCCCCACAGTTTTCTCATTTAACACACAAGGCATCTTTTTTGATGAGGCGACTGTCCTGCATTTCCCCTGCCATCTGGCCTCATCATGCTATTGGCAGGATGTTAGAGGTTTCACAGTACCGTTTTTTTTTTTTTGTCAGCTGAACACTTATCAAAGATACAGTCATGGAATCAGCAGCAATATTCCTATTTACTGATGGTCCCCAAATCTGCACTTATGTTCTTAGGCGGCATCCTTGTCTGTGGAAGGCAAAAGTTCTTTGAAGGATGATGAATGGTACTAATGGGGTTGGAGTCCTCCTCTTTATAAACACCCTAGGCTATTTCTTTCTATAAATGGTCCAGTCATTGCTTGCTTTTTGATATCAAAATGCTTGCCACTCTGGCTAGAGAATAAGACATGAACTAATTATGCCTTTCAAAAGAAGTTGAAACTCACAGAGATGTGAGTGCTCCTGACTTAAAATTCTCTTTATTGACATTCTCCATAGTTGCCGTTAGCAGGAAATTTTAGCTGGGGCTTCATCTGCAGTTCTTCATTTACCTAACATATTGTTTGATATCAAGGTATTGGGCCAAAGGGGTAACACAGAGCATAGAACGTTTCCATTTTAATTGCACCAAATAACTATAATTCTTTTATCTTAACATTTAGCACCTCAGGAGCCACTGGCTTCAATGGAGTTGCTACTGGGTCTGACTTTGGCCCCAGATATTTTTTAAGAATTTTGACCAGTTTAAAACCTGATTTTGTATTTTTTGTGGATCCAAAGAGCCAGCTTGTGTGGGTGTTTATTTATGAAAGCAGGGTAAGAACAGCACTGGGTAGAGACAGGTGCTCAAATCTTGCAGCTATGGGTGACAGTATGAAACTCTAGAGACCGAATTAGGGTTGGACAGACACCAGGCATTCTTCCCCACGCAGTTTCTACAAGGCACCTACATTCTCAGCCTCTCTTGATTAAGCCCTGTCATTCCTGGATGTTCTGTGGTGATTTTAGAATGTGGACAAATGACTATGGAGGCTGGGTGGAGGCCAAATTTATTTTCATTTGTGACCTAAACTGGATTTGAATCTAAGTCTCTGGAGGCTAAAGACATTAATCACAGTGCCATCTAGCCCAACTGAATTAACAGTTTCAACGGTTTCTTCAGGTTTGTTTAAATTTATTGAAAACTGTAATATGGGGCATGTGGGACAATAGCCCAGCATTAAATACACCACGCAGCAGGTGTCCATCCATACTGACAATTGGAGCTTAAAGATGGTACTATCATCTTAATTAAAATTCAGAATGAGGTAAATTAATGGAAATTGCATTTTCCTGGAAACTAACTGGGACGTAGGGACTCATCTGAAGTCACACCAGTTGTACATTCCTGTAAATCTACTGATTTTCATGGAGTTATGCTGGATTTACCCTGGTGTGAGATTGGAAACAGTCCTTTAATGTTAATTAAAATATGTGGTTTCAGAGTAACAGCCGTGTTAGTCTGTATTCGCAAAAAGAAAAGGAGGACTTGTGGCACCTTAGAGACTAACCAATTTATTTGAGCATGAGCTTTCGTGAGCTACAGCTCACTTCATCAGATGCATGCCGTGGAAACTGCAGCAGACTTTATTTATACACAGAGAATATGAAAAAATACCTCCTCCCACCCCACTGTCCTGCTGGTAATAGCTTTGTAATAGCATTGTAGGGAGAATGGTCACTTTGGATGAGCTATTACCAGCAGGATAGTGAGTTTGCGTGTGTGGTTTTTGGGAGGGGGGTGAGGGGGTGAGAGAACCTGGATTTGTGCAGGAAATGGCCCAACTTTATTATCATGCACATTGTGTAAAGAGTTGTCACTTTGGATGGGCTATCACCAGCAGGAGAGTGAATTTGTGCGGGGGGGTGGAGGGTGAGAAAACCTGGATTTGTGCTGGAAATGGCCCACCTGATGATCACTTTAGATAAGCTATTACCAGCAGGACAGTGGGGTGGGAGGAGGTATTTTTTCATATTCTCTGTGTATAAATAAAGTCTGCTGCAGTTTCCACGGCATGCATCCGATGAAGTGAGCTGTAGCTCACGAAAGCTCATGCTCAAATAAATTGGTTAGTCTCTAAGGTGCCACAAGTCCTCCTTTTCTTTTTAATTAAAATATGTGATAATGCAAGACTGCAGGATTATGGCTGTTAAGACAAAGCTTGTTTGGGGTGGCAGGTAAGCTTAGGAGAGGTCATGCAGAAATAGGATCCCCCTGGGGAATTCTAGCAGATTCTGTGACAGTTCCTCAGAGCATTAGGGATGTGTATGATGATGTGTAACACAGGGTAGTATGTGTTCCCTCCATGGTGGCTCAGCATTTCTGGCATGTGTGGAGGGGAAAAAAGAAAGAATGATGCCACAGCTCCTTCCTTTGGGTAGTTGGGTGGAACCACTGTATCAGGCCTGGAATTATGACTGACCCCTGCATAGAGCCTCAAGGGAGAAAGCTCTTTGTGACTCTGTATTTGTCTAGGGATGTAGGGGCATGATTCTTATTTGAGTTGCAAGAGGTCCCTTGTTCGAAGCCATTCATGTTACACAGGATAAAAAATTATATGAGATATGGGCTGCTCCTTCAGGGCATGAGCAGATTACTAATTGAACTGGCTCAGGAAGATGCTTCCCTTATAAACTGAAACTGGATACTACAAAACTGGCCATGATGGGGTTCTTGCACCTTCCCCTAGTACTGCTCAGTCAGTGGGGTATGATCCAAAAGCATCTCATGCCAGCCTCTGTTGACAGGATACTGGACTAGATGGACCACAGGTCTAATCCAGTTTGGCAAATTCCATATCTATACATAGGACCATCCACAAGCTACTACATTGTAATACCTAGGGTAAATATCTAGTGTGCATCTCTACTTATGTAATCAATCATATAATTATGAAATCATATAATTATGCATGGTCCTGATCTGGCTATGCCTCTTTGCTGTTCTAACTTCTGCCAGATTCCAAAGAGGTCAATACAGCAGCCAGGATCAGCAAGGCTAAAGAGTTGCCTGGACATGTCTCTTTTCACCTGACATGTCCCTTATGCACTCCACAGAAGGGGCCACACGGGAGCCACTGCATCAGCTCTATGCCATAGGATTATCATCCATTACATTGGGTTGATCCTTCTATGGATATGTCTACACTGCACACTCCTTTCAGCCAAGAGTACAGACATAGCACAGGTAAGAATAGCATTGTAGATGGTGAGGCACTGCTTAGTTGAGCAGAGAAAAGACATGCCTGAACCCTGTTGGTATGTGCCCTCCATGGCTCTCTACATGCTCAAGCAATGCCTGTCCTGTCTATACTGCTATTTTTAGCAGAGTAGTGTCCCGCTGCCTCCTCAGTACCAGAGTCTTTCACAGTGCAGGGAATGGCTGTAGTAGCAGGGAAGCAGCGGGGAAAAGCTCCGGCAACTACCCACTGCTGGATCCTATCCTATCCACCCCACAGGGATCTTGGCACCTTTCCCTACTGCAGTGAAAGATTCCTGCAGTGGGGAAAGGCTCTGGCAGTGAGGGAAGACTCCAGCTTGCCTTCCCACTGCCAGAGCCTGTCACTGACATGTGTAGCTATACACTGTAGTGTGGATGCACCTTGCTTTTCCCTGCAGCGTGTAGCTACACATACCCTACACGCTGCTACCTGTGGTGTGCAGTGTAGACATACCGCATGTTTTGCTCTGTTAAGAGCTGTTTTGCTTTAGTGGCACAGTGTCAAGAAGCTTTAACACTGGGGAGAACATGAGCCCACTTTTGTTTTGTTGAACATTTTGCTTTACGATAGCTGCCGTACATCATGGTACCACGTTCACTTTTGCATTAGAGTAACTTCCGAAGTGGAGTACTTGAACAGACAGAGATGGTGGAGTCCATTTGGGGGCCTAAGCAGGAATATTTTGAGGAGCCCCCTCACCCACCTCCTAAAAATACTAACTGCATTATTTTCACAACCCCCAAATATATATATATATATACACAACATACATTAATATACTTGTTAAAAAGTCCACATTATTAATGGCATGTTGGGAGTAATACTAAATTGGAGCCCTGAGCAATTGCTTGTATATTGTCATTGGAGGGTACATTCATCCAAATACGGTAACCTTCTTACCCTCAGCAAAATCCTGGCACATGTAGCAATATTTTCGATTGGTCTGGGGAAGAAATTTGCCTCTGAAAGAAGGATGTCACCAGCTGATCTCCAATAAGGCACATTTAGCTGAAGATTTATTACAGCTTTCTGTTTTTGTTTCCCCATGGAATGCTCACAAATGATGCAGCAATCTTGTTCCGGTAATAATGTACTTAAACATTCCTCAATGACTATTTGCTATGGAGCAGATTCTTCCTGAAGAAAAGAAAATAACCTCTTGGTAAAACCATACAGAATGTCCCCAAAGAAGAGTTACGTCAATGGCAAATGTTTAACACAGCAAAGCTTCCTTCTCTTCTCATCCTGACAGTAACCACATTTGTTATTTTAACATTTTAACCCCAGTTACATAGCCTTCATGGGACAATCTCAGAGCGCTTGACAAGGGTTCACTGAACCTCATCACATTCCTATTAGATGTAGTTTTTTTCCCATTTTACAGGGGGTAATCTAAGATACAGTAATTAAGTGACTTACCCATGGTCATAGAGTAAGTCAGTAGCAGAGTCATGGGTAGAGTGCAAGCGTTCTGACTCCCAGTTCTCTTCTCTAACCAACAGGTACTTTGCTGGCCCCTTGGGGTAGTTGCACCTGATGTAATTTAGAGAAGCTCTGAGGCTCTAGTAATTTGTGCCAGGGTCCAGCTCTCTCCTTGGCAGTCCTAGGATTGGAGTGTGTGTGTGTGTAAAGGTAAAGCTAGCTTTACTGCCCAAAACTGATCTGAGCACAGCATGGCCAGGCCCAGAGATTTGGCTGGCAGTCTCCATTCCTGTATGTATATACGTATGTGTGGAAAATGATTAGACTGGGTCATTTTGAAAATCTGACCACAATGGGAGCTACTGCATGCTGGGCACTTTTGAAAATCTGGACCCATCTGTGGAGGCCGAGCATTTTGAGCTTTTTTGACTATTTGGTCCCACATGCTAAGGAAGCGGAAACTCAAGCGCAAGAGAGATAAATCAGCAGTGAACCCAGAGTTCCAAGTAAATCCCAAAGCCTGTGAAGCAAGGCAAATCAAACCTGCTGGTTTTGGTTCACTGAAAGCCTCTCATCTGAAACTGACAGCCTGTGCACAGCTCTAATCTCAGTCCTTTCCATCTCCTGTTTCTAGGTCTCATTTATTACTCACCTTCCAGTGTTGTATTCAGAAAGTTTTCAGGTTATTTGAGGGGACTGGAAAAGGCTTATCCTACTGCAAATACCCCCATCTGTTCAGGTTTGATTGAGTTTGCATGGGAATGATTGATTATGACACACTAAAATGCTACTGCTGTTTGAAAACTGTAACTGTTGCGTCCAGTGAAATACAAAGGGCCTGATGCCAACCCCACTTACACTGTAGTGAATTAATAGTAAGTCATCAGAATGCAGGAAATGCCAAATTAGATCAGACCAAGAATCCATCTGGTCCTGAGAGTGGCAAGCAGCAGCAGCTTCTGAGGAAGGTTGATGAATGCACTATAAGGTGGGTAGAAAATTGGCTAGATTGTCGGGCTCAAAGGGTAGTGATCAATGGCTCCATGTCTAGTTGGCAGCCAGCATCAAGCAGAGTGCCCCAAGGGTTGGTCCTGGGGCCGGTTTTGTTCAGTATCTTCATTAATGATCTGGAGGATGGTGTGGATTGCACCCTCAGCAAGTTTGCAGACGACAGTAAACTGGGAGGAGTGGTAGATACGCTGGAGGGTAGGGATAGGATACAGAGGGACCTGGACAAATTGGATGATTGGGCCAAAAGAAATCTGATGAGATTCAACAAGGACAAGAGCAGAGTCCTGCACTTAGGACGGAAGAATCCAATGCACCGCTACAGACTAGGGACTGAATGGCTAGGCAGCAGTTCTGCAGCAAAGGTCCTAGGGTTTACGGTGGACGAGAAGCTGGATATGAGTCAACAGTGTGCCCTGCCAATGGCATTTTGGGATGTATAAGTAGGGGCATTGCCAGCAGATCGAGGGACGTAATCGTTCCCCTCTATTCAACATTGGTGAGGCCTCATCTGGAGTACTGTGTCCAGTTTTGGGCCCCACACTACAAGAAGGATGTGGATAAATTGGAAAGAGTCCAGCAGAGGGCAACAAAAATGATAAGGGGACTGGAACACATGACTTACGAGGAGAGGCTGAGGGAACTGGGATTGTTTAGTCTACAGAAGAGCAGAATGAGGGGAGATTTGATAGCTGCTTTCAACTACCTGAAAGGGGGTTCCAAAGAGGATGGATCTAGACTATTTTCAGTGGTAGAAGATGACAGGACAAGGAGTAATGGTCTCAAGTTGCAGTGGGGGAGATTTAGGTTGGATATTAGGAAAAACTTTTTCACTAGGAGGGTGGTGAAACACTGGAATGCGTTACCTAGGGAGGTGGTGGAATCTCCTTCCTTAGAAGTTTTTAAGGTCAGGCTTGACAAATCCCTGGCTGGGATGATTTAGTTGGGGTTGGTCCTGCTTTGAGCAGGGGGTTGGACTAGATGACATCCGGAGGTCCCTTCCAACCCTGATATTCTATGATTCTATGATTCTAAGGTGCAAGGAATCCTGCAGGACGTAGTTACAGGATGGCTTGCCCACATGGAAAATACCTTCCTAATCTCCAGTAGCTGGAGGCTTGCCTATGCCCTGGAGCTTGTGTGTTTAGATCCCTTTCTAAACTCTTGGATAGTTTTTTTAACCCTTATCTTTATAACTTGGAGTATTTGTGCTACCCATATTAATGTTAAACTACATTGAAATCAGTGGATTGACCTTGGTGATGATCAGATTCAGGTCGTGTACTTTATCTTGATTCCCATGAGCCTAACGGATATTTTACGTGAGTTGATGTGTTGGAACCAAATGGAAAAACAAAGAAAAGACTTCCAGGGACGCAGGCACTCTCTCATTCATGTGCTGGGCTGGGCAAATTCCATTTTAGATGTGCATAGAGACACATTTGTTGCATACATAGAAAGACTGATCATATAGGGAACATCTGGAATTCATGCAAATTCCTGTTAGATAAGTCACTAAAAGCCCTAATTTACAGCATTCCACCAGCTGCAGGAAAAGGCAACTGACATATCATACATGGACTCCAGCTGCCTATGTACCCAAAAGACTCTTCTTCCCCAGACAGAAACATGGCCTTTCTGTCAATCTAGACGAAGGAAATGGAAGTGAGGAACCTCTCACATAACACAGGAAAATCATGTCCCAAAATGGATTTCCTTGAAGCAAAGGGAAAAAATAGATTACCTGAAAGTTATGTGATTTTGCTTTAACAGAGCTTTGCTTTGGATTCAGTCCACATAGATTCAGACTCCTCTTGGATCCATATAAAGTTACAGGTGACCGCAGAACTGAGTGTGAATTTCAACTGTAACCATTCAGTTTCACCTGGCATTGTATTAAAACTATGCAAAATAAGATATAACCCTGTCTGAGTGCATTTGGAGCCCAATCCTGCCTCCACTGACGTCAATAGCAAAATGCCCATCAGTTTCAGTGGTGTAGGATCAAGTCCTCCAAACTGGATGCTGGTTTACTCACATAGTTCAGGAATATATGGGAACCTATTGACAAACTTTGCCTTGCTCACAGTTTTAGTTTTTCAAAGAAGCCCCAAGCTGAGTCAGTTTCAAGTGGTTTCAAGATTTCATTGTGAATGTATTACACAGCTCTATTTGATACTTAATTCCTATAAAAGCGGCAAAGAGTCCTGTGGCACCTTACAGACTAACAGACGTATTGGAGCATTAGCTTCCGTGGGTGAATACCTACTTTGTCAGATGCATCTGACGAAGTGGGTATTCACCCATGAAAGCTTATGCACCAATATGGCTGTTAGTCTATAAGGTGCCACAGGACTCTTTGCCGCTTTTACAGATCCAGATTAACACGGCCACCCCTCTGATACTTAATTGATATAGAGGCTCTAATGATAACACATACACTTATATAAAAGTTCTTAAAACATTTTATAGTATTTTTAATTGAACCGTGCATTTTCACCCATTTAAGTGAGAATGTCATCATTGATGGATGTTGCAACCTTATTTCAGTAGAATTCCTTTAGTTGGTACCTTTAGATTGGAACTGGTGCTGGGATTGTGTTTTCCTGTGGGTCTGTACTCATAGCATAATGAGGTCCTGATCCTGCATGTGGTTGTTGGATGCTGCTGCACTTCAAATATTAAATAAGGCTGATTTCTTACATTGCATTCACCTTCATATCAACCCTTTATACTTAATTGGACAACACTGCTGAAATTCCATGGAATTACTGTGCAATTTCTTACTACTAGAACAAAATATTACAGGTGTGATCAGAAGCCCATTGGAGTCAATTAAGTCTGTCCCCTGACTTAAGTGGACTATGGATCAGGCTTTAAACAGGGACCATTGGACAATGCATTTACAAAGTAAAGCATCCATGTACTGATGTGAAGAAACCATCTAAGGTTGCCTGACGATAGTGGGGTGCTACCAGTGCTTTTCTAGTTTGTAATGTGAACAAAACCCCTCAACTGAATTACGAGCCAGGACTCAGTTCAGTATTTCTGTGATCCTATAGTTTAAGACATTGTACCATTTATTTACACCACTGGAGTGTAAATTTCATGAATAAATTCTATTATCTAGCTTTGGAACTTCAGGTATTAAAAAAATAGCACGTATGCAGTTTCAAAACAGTTACATCCATTCTCCTTACTAGAAGAGCTGTGTAGACAATCCATATTCAATAATTTATTTGACAAATTTAGCTCCTTTTCCTGCACACAAACAGTGATTTTCACAAATTTGTTCACTATTCAGAATTGCTAGAGGAATGTTTTGTATAGACAGATTTGTGTCTCTGGAATGCCTATTGGCTGTTTTCTGTGAGTGTTCATGCAAGCATTTGATATTTCCACTGTGTAGCTGGTCACCTAAATTACATGATATTGTGGCTTTTCCCTCATTGAATTACATTCCTACCCACAAAGAAATTTCAAGATAGACGTGTGAGCACTTTTCAGGTGGAATATTGAATATTCCTGACACTTTTACTTCCTACTGAAAGTTGCTGGTACAAATATTCCTAGAAAGTGAATAAAAGGAATTACAAATACTAGTGAAGCTAATTTAAGAGGCGCAATATTGGGCCTATTGTTAGCAGGGGTTCCCAAACTGTGATACATGTACCACTGGTGATATGTGAGCTTCATGTTCCATCCATTCACCTCACAACAATTTGTTAAGAAAGTAGTATATGACCTAAAAGTAAAGGAGCTGCTTGCTGGAGGCTTGGTTAAGCACCTGAAAGCTTGGATGCTTATCCAAGACCTTTTGATGCTTCTTATTTGGCAAGACTGGGCTGGAACTAGTACTTTTCACAATTTTCTGTTTTCAGGGGTCTCTTTATATTAAACTACGTTGTAATCCTGGGGTTAGACCAGATCCACTCTCTTTACAGCTGATATCCTTCTAAGTTTATAAAGATATCTTATGAGCTGAATAGCAAGTGCAGTGAAAATGAGCAGCTTGTACTACCATCAAATTGCTAAATTATACTCATGAATTTTGGGAAAGATGATAATCTTCCTGTTATTCTTTTAGGTGAGAGCAGCAATGGCTTTTCCCCCAGGATATGAACCCACTCCTACGCTTGCTTGGACTGCCTTAATTTTCCTTTAGGCATATACTTAACTGTGGGGCTGAGGGTTACCTAACATGCACTTGAATTTACTGTAAGAGGTTCACAACTACTCATTAACCTATGGTTTAAACCTTCCATCTCGAATATATTTTGCAGATGATAGAATAATGCATCTGTACCACAGTGCATCCCACTTAATAAACATTCCTGGAGACAGAGTGAGCATAAAGATATTCAGACAATGACTGAGATGTGGACAACTGGATAAACATTTGACTACATGACTGTCAAAGCTCATTGGGTGTCATACCTAAAAGGCATCTGTCTCAACAACTGACAGCGACATTCGGAAACAAGCTGTACTTTGCATACTGGAGTTTAATAATGATCACATAACAGCCAACAATTATCAAAGCTGAGACCATATGAATACGCAGCTTATGATGGAAACAATGCAATAAAGCTAGTGCCCACGAGACTGCAAGTTAACATATTTTCCATGTTTTTGAATACAATTGTTCAATGTGATTTTATGCAAACATGGAGAGTCTCCCTCCCCCATTTCCATTACTTAGTAAAGGCCTATAACATTTCAAGAAAAGAGTGAGAAAAAAATTAATTAGCACTAATTAGCAGCAGAGGATGTGGGACTCTATGGATTAGGGTTAGGGTTAGGGAATTTATATCTGTTGAATATCTGGCACTGTCATAGGGTTC
This sequence comes from Lepidochelys olivacea, assembly GCF_965140295.1. Lineage (NCBI taxonomy): Eukaryota > Metazoa > Chordata > Testudines > Cheloniidae > Lepidochelys > Lepidochelys olivacea. Next base: position 110,842,649 of record NC_140416.1, read on the forward strand.
TGTACTCCCTGCTGTGGTGCCTCCTTGTGCCTGCGCCTGAGGAAAAGGGCAACCCGGTCCAACACTCCCTTCTGTCTGTCACTCATGCCGTGGCCCCTTCTCACGCTCCAGGAGTTGCTGTGTTTCCTCTTTGTAAATCAGGATGCTTCCTCTTTGTGCCTTGGCCAGGTCACTTTAGTTTTCCCCTCCCAGACTATGGTCTGGTTGACTGGATAACGTTCCCAACAGTCTTCCAATTCAAGCCTATATAGGGTGACCAGATGTCCCAATTTTATGGGGACAGTCCCGATATTTGGGGCCTTTGTTATATGGGCTCCTATTACCCCCCACCCCGTCCAGATTTTTCACACCTGCTGGTCACTGTCAAGGTTCCTTCCCCACTCTGAACTCTAGGGTACAGATGTGGGGACCCACATGAAAGATTCCCCTAAGCTTATTCTTACCAGCTTAGATTAAAAACTTCCCCAAGGTACGAACTTTGCCTTGTTCTTGAACAATATGCTGCCACCACCAAGCCTTTTAAACAAAGAACAGGGAAAGAGCCCACTTGGAGATGTCTTCCCCCCAAAATATCCCCCAAGCCCTACACACCCCCTTTCCTGGGGAGGGTTGAGAATAATATCCTAACCAATTTGTTACAAAATCATCAAAGACCCAAACCCCTGGATCTTTGAACAATGGAAAAATCAGTCAGGTTCTTAAAAGAAGGATTTTATTTAAAAAAAAAAGAAAGGTAAAAATCATCTCTGTAAAATCAGGATGGAAAATACTTTACAGGGTATTCAGATTCAAAACACAGAGGATCCCCCTCTGGGCAAAACCTTAAAGTTACAGAAAACAGGAATAAACCTCCCTCTTAAAACAGGGAAAATTCACATAAAACAAAAGATAAATTAATCCGCCTTGCCTGGCTTACCTATACTGGTTGCAATATTGGATTCTTGGATTAGGATGGGTTGGAGAAGATGTATTGCTGTCTGGCCTCTCTCAGTCCCAAGAGAGAACAACCACGTAAACGAAGAGCACAAAACAAAAGCCTTTCCCCCCTCCTCAAGATTTGAAAGTATCTTGTCCCCTGATTGGTCCTTTGGGTCAGGTGCTAGTCAGTTAGCTAAGCTTCTTAACCCTTTACAGGTAACAGGATGTTGCCTCTGGCCAGGAGGGATTTTATAGCACTGTATACAGAAAGGTGGTTACCCTTCCCTTTATATTTATGATAGTCACCCTAAGCTTATACCACTTCCCCAGTGGCGGGTATGGGAACCCAAGCCCCCCCACTACTCTGGGTTCCAGCCCAGGGACCCTCAAATCAGTTGCCAAGTTTTGCACTGTCCCACACCTTTCTGCTGTTTCCCTAGGCTTTTTCCTGTTTCACCTCTTTCAGGCTTCTTCCCTTCTCCCCCACGGGTAAATCCTTCCTTCAGGGCCAGGATCCCATGGCTCTTTCCCTGGGTTTCCTCCTTTCCTTCTCTAGGCCCAGAGAGTGACTGCAGGCTTCCACACTGCACTCGCCTTTTTTTTTTTCTTTTCCTGTTGTTTTATGGCACAGAAGCCTCAGCACATCAGGCTATGACTGTCACCTACCTCAGTTTTTGCATAAGCAAAAATCTATATCCTCTCACATAGTCCTGTATCCTTAAAAATAGTGACGTATTCAAGGTGTGGGAGTACCCATTGTTTTATAGAGTAGCTTTATGATATTTTCTGTGTTATTACCTATCCCTGTCCTAATGGTTCCTAACATTCTGTTACCTTTTTTGACTGCCATCGCACATTGAACAAATGCTTTCAGAGAACTATCCACAATGACTCTAAGATCTCATTCTTGAATGATAACAGCTAATTTCAACCCCATCATTTTGTACATATAGTTGGGATTATGTTTTCCAGTGTGCTATAACCCCTGCTTGCTTCTATTCTGCCAATAGTATTCCTTTTCTCCATATATTATGTAATTCAATAAAACTCTGAAACTCCCTTCCAGTAGCTACTTAAGCATGACATTAGACATGCTATCTTTACCAGGGGCTGTATTTTTACTTTTGTTTATAGCTATTTTTCGTTCCTGTATGCTGAAATTTTCATTCAGTACATCATCTTTATATATTACTCAGCCATGGAAGAGCTCACAATTTTCTTCAGCAAACATTCATTTGTGTTCACAAAACTTGCTACTTTGATTTGTATCACTATAATTTTGGAACTCTTTTGGTAAAATGTCCAGTTTTCCTAAATTAGAACTTTCAACTTTATCATTTACCACAAGACCATGTATAAAACTATTTTTACTCTGGATCCCATCCATTCTTTTAACTTGTTCATATTCCTCTGAAACCTTGGAAATTTTGTTCATTTTCCTACAATACTTTCTTCAACTCTTTCTTTGCCTTTTCAATAGTTAGTTGTGCCACTGTTTGACATCTTTCATAGTTCATTAAGCCCTTGCTATTCATTGTACTTTTTGCTTGTTTGTGTGCCTTCTTTCTTTCTTTAATTGCTGCTTTACAATCTTCATTCCACCAGGTAACTGGATTAGAGTCTTTGGCAATTCGATGTCTTACACTTCTTTTATTATATTATCATGAAATTCCTCTAGAATATCACTTATACAACTAGTACTTAGATATTCAGCTCACTTACTCTTCAAGAGTCCCCAGTGTGCTCCAGGTAGGAAAGCCTTCTTCTGCCTTAACTTTCTGACCTTATACCAGCTCCGCCTGCTCCTGCCCAGCTTGGCTCCATCCTCAGTTAGTGCTTGCCTTTAAAGCCTATCAGGCTATTTCACCCTACCTGAGCCACATTAACCCTTTCAGTTTGGTGTGGGTGAACACCCCAGCACAGGCCCCTTGTGTGAAATCAGAACATCAGGTTGCCATGGGGATACCGAACCCAAATGCACCATGACAATGTTTATGTCATGATCTGATGGTGTTTGTATTGAGAAAGAACCTATGTTCATGACAAAGCAATTTGTTGCAATGAATGTACGATGTTACCAATTGAACATTAAGATGACTAATGTACAGTTAAGGGGGAGGAAGAGAAGGCAGCATGAGGTCACTCTATCATCTACTAGACTGGTTTAAAATAGAATTCGTTCAAAGGAGAGATTATTAACTCAAGTCCACAACTGCATCAAGGTTTTCCTCAGCTATCCATAGCAGATCCTCACCAGCTGAGGCTAAGTTCAGGCCATCTACTCACACTGGCCCCGTTCCTGGACTGTAGCTGAACATGTTGCACAGCAAGGAGGTTGGGGGTAAAGCTGGCTTTTCACCTCCTGGGCTCTGGAAGCATAAACTAGATAGAGGCTGCTCAACACAGTCTGCCGCCTTAGGCAACACATCATTATGCCACCCCCTACACCACTCTAATTTGGCCACTCCACATCATGATGGATAGATGGCGGGGCCAAATCTGCTGTTGTAGGCATCTGTCTTGCTTGCAATAGCTAGAGTGGCCTCTGAAGCTAAGGCAGATCCAGGAGCTGTTCTGACTTACACTGTGTACTGCTCTGGTTCACATCTGCCCTGGGCCACACCTCTGCATGTCCCTGTGCTGGTCGCTACTGGGAGCATGGCATAGGTAGGTGGGGAATCCCCATGGCCGTATGACCCCGCAGAATCCTCCTTACCTTAGGGGTAGTCTCCAGGGGTTGATTAAGCTAGTTTTGTGGTCCCTGTACGCCTCCAGAGCTGGGGTAGACAGGTTGCAGCTTCTGCAACTAGTGCTGTCCAACACTCTGAAGTCATTTCCCAAAATAGAGAGTGCCAATATAACACCACTCAGGTTTGTGAAACTCACCACTTTCAGGGCAAAATCAACAGGATGACACTGAATATACCTACCGCTGTTTAATACCCATGTGCTTGAAGGAACATTGCCCACTCCAGATTCACTTCTAATCTCAACCTCCATATTTATACAACTCCTTGCTGGCCTATTTTAAGTTTCCCTTTTACTTTGATTCATGTCTCTCGAGGACTGAGAATTTAAAATAAACATATGTAGTTTACTTGCAAAATGGCCCTTCTCAGCACTAACACCTCTCCTTTCAATTTGCTATATGTCACACAGCTGAATTACAAGAAGAGCCACAATAGTCTGCTTTCACAGTAATTACTCTGGGGTGGTTGTTTTTTATTTTAAAAGGGAACTGTTTTGTGTTGTCATTTCATTTGGATAGTAGTGCCGTGCAGGAATGTGTCAGAGATCAATACCACAGTTTGACGAATTGACTATTGACTGATTTGTTGTCCCACTCAGCTGAATTACTCTAAGAGAAGCATGAAGCCTTTTGCAGAGGTGGTTGGTTTTATCTTCAGTCACCTGCTCTCTACAAGACTTCTCAAATCAAAATAAATGATGAAATAGCTTCAAGTGCTTAACCATGTATTTTTTCTAAAAGAAGGCACAAGCACAGAGCACCCTTAATCACGCCTAACAGACAAAAAGTTGTTTGTTTTGCTGACTGATTTGTGGATTGGGTTCTTCTTTCGTTGTTGCAGAAGTGGGGGAGAAATGGAAGAGGAGGATCATTACTCAGAATGGCAACTGCCCCACTAGGGAGGGATACAGGAAAGAAAAAACACCCAGACTTTGCTTATTTTAAGAGAGCTGAGCTTTTCATTAATTTGGTGGGCAGATGGCTGAGAAAGTTCATGGTAAAGGAATACACCATCACAACTATAAATAAGAGAGGGATGACTGATTATTGCCTCAGTAAAGCCAGATGGAAATAAATTCACTTTGCATTAGATTTTGATGTTCTACTCAAGTTAGCTGCAATAGCTCAGCTGGGACAGCATTAGACTGAAGATCTGAAGGTCCCTGGGGAGATGAAGGATTAGGATACTAGTGTGGGACCTGGATTACTCTGGTTCCCTGATCTGTGACAGACTTCCTGCGTGACCTAAGTCTCTCTGGGCCTCAGTTCCCCATCTGTAAAATGGGGATAATAGCACTGTCTTACTTCCCAGGGGTATTGTGACAATGAATAGATTGAAGTTGTGAGGACAGAACTGTGATGGGAATCATACAAGTGACATGGTTAAATAGACACTCAAAATGAGCCAGCATCTTATGCCATGAGTAGAGTCAGTAAAATCAGGGTGATCCCTTGTGGAATTAGGTGCTATTCAGTGTAAGTAAGGGTCTCAGAATTTGGTTGTCTGCATGAAGTCTTGCCCCATTGGCATCAATGAGGGTTTTGCATGGGATCACAATTTCACCTCCAATCTTTGCTTTTCATCCCTATTGTCTTCTTGAATGTCGTTTCTTGTTATAGTTTAAATACATGGAGCTCCACTGAAATTTACACTAAAATTAATATACACAGAGAGAAAAATCCTAGACAAGGCCAGGCTTTTCAGAAGAGCTCTGCTCTCATTTAAGGCACCCAAACAAGTAGCTAGCTTTTCAGAAGATCACAGCACACTGGATGTCAAATGCTTTTGGAAATCTGGCCAGAAAGGTCACAATTGGAACTGCAAGGTGTTGAACATTTTTTAAAAATCTGACCCTGAGCTCCTTTAGAAACTTGAACTCTGTGCAGAGATGGTTAATGCAAAACAAAAGTCCTATATTGGCTTTCTTTGTTTGTGACTACTCACCATTTACAACATGAGGTACAGTAGCCAGATACTGCAGCTCTTCGATACATTTCCATAATTTTATTAAATGCAATGATAATTATGTGAAGCACTAAAAGTGCTTTGTTTGGTTTGTCTGAAGGATGTTGTAATGGAGGAAAGAAAGACATAAATAAGATGCTTTGTTTCCATTTTCGGTCTGCTTGCTAATTGTAAAGAAGAAAAAGGTTCTAAGCATTCTCTGATTTGATCCTATTATTGCCTGACAGCAAAGGGAATGTCCTTGAAATGAACAAATATGCTCTCCGTGAATAAAGACAAAGCAGAGAAAATTGCAACCCTGATAAATGACTAAAAATAATTATGACATTTTAAGAATGGGCAAAAACATTATTATGCACCAACAAGAAAACAACAGTGTTTGCAGGCCTTGTCAGCAAGGGAGGGAGAGAATAGCAGTATACAGTAAGCTCTTAGATTGGCAACGCTGCATGGTTCTTTGATGTAATTCAGGAAGAAACTGGGTAACCTGTGATTTACTGTACTCTCTCAGGTTAGCAGCGCTATACAGGGTTTCTCAAAGCACCACCTAAGTCCATTTGTAAGTCCAAGCTGACCGAAGCTTACTTTCCAACAGTCTTTCTGTGCTCTGTATGTGTGCATATTTAAGTCTTTGGCCTTTCAAGTAAAACACACATGGGACTCTCTGAAAGTTGTACTGACCTTAGTGTGCTTGACTGATAGAAATGGTGATTGTGATGTTACACTACATATTCTTCATAGAAATATTGTTATGATATGAATATGGCATAACTAAAATATATTTGATGCAAGATGGGTCATGTGAGATATCATTGGAAAGGTTATGATTTACTGAATATGATTATCCAGCTTGTATGAATGTATCATATCTGTATCTAAAGTTAGGAATATTGACTATCTAACAATTACAATTGTGTGTGTACTTGAGAAACACCCACCAGACAGCAGCCTTAATGGGCCATTAGGAAGAGAACAATAGAACTTTTAACACGTTAATCTCATTCTTTCCTGAGAAGTTTACTGGGATGCTGCATTGACACAGCAGGGTCACGTGGTACTGGACAATGTTTTAACTTGCTGGTACTTTTCCACTGTAGGGGATGGGGATCAAACGATGGATTCCTGCCTTAAGTAAATCCTTGTTAAGGCTGGGTAAGGGTTCATCTTGGCTCTCCTCCATTGCCTGCCCAGGAACGAAGACTGCTAAAAACACCTGGAGGGAAAGGTAGGGTTGAGACAACTGGAAATCTAAGCTACAGAAACTCTGCATCTTGCCTAAAACAACATTGAGGGTGAGAAATTACATTTTGTAACCTGTTTCTTGAGTGTATTAAGCCTAGTTTATGTGTTTTGTTTTATTTGCTCAGTAATCTGCATTGTTCTGTTTGCTATTCCTTATAATCACTTAAAATCTGCCTTTTGTAGTTAATAAACTTATTTTTGCTTATTATAAAACCCAGTTTGTGCAATTTATAATGGGGGGAGGGGCAAGAAGTTGTGCATATCTTCCTCCACATTGAAGAAGGGGGCAAATTTATGAGCTTACGTTGTATAGATTTCTCTACAGCGCAAGACAATATTATTTTGGGTTTATACCCCAAAGGAGGTGTCCATGTGTGTGCTGAGTGAATCTCCAAGCTGATTCATCCCACACAGAGCTGATCTCAGTGTCTCTGTGTCCATTTACAGTTAGGTGTGTCCCTGCCTGTGTGTGTGCCAGAGAAGGCTTGAGGGCCTGACACAGCTAAGACAGGGTGATGAAACCCAGGCTGTTGGAATGGGCAGAACCAGTGGGTCCCCAGCATATCAAGTGGCATCCTGGATGGGGGTGGGGTGGGGTTCAACCTGTCTCAGTGATAAAGAGACTGTTTCTTTATATTCCTGTTTGATGGGGAAAAGGAATAGTATCTACCCAACTGGGAGCTCAAGAGTGTAAAGTCCAGGGCAAGACCTTACTTTGCAAGTAATCTCATGCATTTCAACCAGTTTAATTGGTTTATTAGAGAAGAAGGATAGTCCTGTGGTGAAGGCACTGGACTGGAACTTAGAGGAGTTGGTTTCAGTGGGTCACACAAAGTCAGTGGCAGAGCCAGGAACTGAACCCAGCTCTCTTGAGACTTAGCTGCAAGTTGCATTAAAAAATTCTAGCCCGTAAGATTGCAATACCCATTGGTTACATTAGTGTATGTTTTTAATCATTGTTCTTGACAAAGCAGGGAAAGCGGTGATTAAAAAAAGGTTCCTTCCATTATTCATCTTGCAATGAAGATGCAATGCTGAATTTGTGATGCCATATTCAATTCCATGTTAACAAAGTGTGATGTCACACCGCCCTTCAGGATTATGATTTTAGATGATCATACAGATAAAACTGGGCTTATGAGAGAGAACATTTTTGTGCAAGCAGAAACACCCCTGATTAACTGGAATTCAGGAAATATCTGGGGCTATACACGTTGCTGTGCATATATAAATGCCCCTTATCTCACATTTCCTTCAGTAGGAAGATTTCTCTCTAAGACAGCAACAGCCTTGCCATTTCTGGGTGATTCATGTTGCCCTAGTCCCTGTGAAATTGGTAACTGATATCTGGTAAGAATCTATGCATGGATCACTTCACTAAATAAATTCATTACAAATCCATCATGTTAATTTAAGTGGTTTTTAATTGTTTAGTGACGTGTTATAAGCAATCGTAAACATCGAAGCCCTGCTTAGACCACTGTAATAAGATGCCAGGGAAGCAATAAAATGTTCCTGAGTTTGTTCTTAAAAGATAAACTATCATGTTTGGGCCAAAGGGTAAGGAACTCTATTTACTCTTCAGGTATCCTTTCCTGGTGTCTGTCCCCAAATTGATTGCTAGAGGATATTCATGTGAAAAGAGAGGCTCTGTCTCTCCTGTCCCATTGCTTCCTCCTGTTTATTTAAATTAAAAGGCCCTAAGTCTTTTTTATTTTATTTATTTATTTATTTATTTATTTTGGGTAGCATTTTAACTATTCCCTCAGCAACAGATTAGGATTTTACAACAGAGATGAAGGCCTCTTGGTTTGAACAAACAGAAGGGATATGAGACAGAGCCTGAGAGCCTTTTCTTTGCACTTGGGCCCAGTCTTATGCTCCATGAAGTCAATGCAATTTTGCCACTGACTTCTATAAGAGAAACAACCTGAGAAATAGCATAGCTCGTATCTGGATCACTCTCAAGACACACTGGGTGGAATTCCTGCAGGATAAATAGAGTTTCATTTAAATGGTTGGTTTTCATTACGCTTTTAAACATAATATGCAAGTTTTATCTTTAAAAGCAAAATCAGTGCACATTCCATTGGTTTCCCAGTGTCTCATCATCATCAATGCCTGAAGTGTCATCTTCAATATGTACCTGAGTTTAGAGCACATTCTCTACAAATACAATAGAAATGAGTTGACATGGTGGATTTGTGATTTATCTACTATAACACTTGTATATAATATGATCAGATGCTCGCCAAATAACATCCAAAAAGCACATAGGGCCCAGAACGTGCCATCCTCACCCCTCTGTTTGAGTATCTTACTTCATAAGTAATCTTGCTGATTTCAATGGGACAACTCGTTGTGTAAGATGCTGTTACATAGCATGAGCAAGGGTATCAGAATCTGGCCCAGCCATAGTTATTACAATTAGATCCTACAATTGGAAACCTTATGGATGGATCCTTATCCACATTGGGCCTTCTTGAACTGGTGCAAACTGCAAGAGCAGAGTCAAAGTATGTGATAAAAGATAGAAGGGGGAACAAACATGAGGCATTCAAATAAAGGGTCTGAACCCAAAGCCCAAGCATCTTTTAACATCAGTGGGAATACAAGCTATGTGTAGAATATACCATTGGGCCCAAAATGTCTTGACACTTAGACTGAGAAGTAAAGGTAATTTTTAACACCAATCCAGCAACATTAATATTTTGATGGATCTGCCTTGCCAAACTTTATACTGAATATTAGAGCTGGTCAAAAGTTTTCCAGTGAAACATTTTGATAAGTTCCCATGAAAATATCAACTGAGTCAATACAGTCTTGAAAGCAACCTTTTCTGATGGAAAACTGTTTTGTTTTGACTTGTGTTATATTTTATATAATATATAAAAGTCAAAGTGAAATGTTTCAACTTTATCAAAATGAAATATTGATTTCATTTTATGAAAAATTCTGAGATTTAAAATTTTTGTCCTAATTTGGAATAAAAGTAAATTGAATAATTTCAGAATATCCTAGGGGGATGGAAATTCTGTTGTCTGACTAGTTCTACTAAACATAATAGTGTTTGTGCTATAAATGGGCCAGATCCTGAATTCTTTATTCCATTTTAATTAAGCATTAATGGGAGGTTTTCCATGAGTAAGGATTCTAGATTTGGCTCGCTTTATTCAGATAAAAGAAAAGGAGGACTTGTGGCACCTTAGAGACTAACAAATTTATTTGAGCATAAGCTTTCATGAGCTACAGCTCACTTCATCGGATGCATTCACAGTGGTTTTTCCACTGCATGCATCCGATGAAGTGAGCTGTAGCTCACGAAAGCTTATGCTCAAATAAATTGGTTAGTCTCTAAGGTGCCACAAGTACTCCTTTTCTTTTTGCGAATACAGACTAACACGGCTGCTACTCTGAAACCTTTATTCGGATAATGCATTACCACTTATATAAAGAAAAGCACAAAATGTGGGCAGAAACTAGCAGTGTCTTGCAAATATAAATGGTGATCTTCTATCACAAACCAAAATGTACAGTCTCCTCAAATATGAAAACTCTGACTTTCAGTGCAGGGCACCACAAAATCCCAAATGTTCCTGACTAATGGTAGTTTATGATACCAGTTATGGAACAATTACTGCTATTCATTTTATACTGAGAAGATTATCAGCTTTGAACTCTAGGGTACAGATGTGGGGACCTGCATGAAAAACCTCCTAAGCTTATCTTTACCAGCTTAGGTCAAAACTTCCCCAAGGTACAAAATATTACACCTTGGACAGGCCGCTACCACCACCAAACTAATACTGGTTACTGGGGAAGAGCTGTTTGGACGCGTCCTTCCCCCCAAAATACTTCCCAAAACCTTGCACCCCACTTCCTGGACAAGGTTTGGTAAAAAGCCTCACCAATTTGCCTAGGTGACTACAGACCCAGACCCTTGGATCTTAAGAACAATGAACAATCCTCCCAACACTTGCACCCCCCCTTTCCTGGGAAATGTTGGATAAAAAGCCTCACCAATTTGCATAGGTGACCACAAACCCAAACCCTTGGATCTGAGAACAATGAAAAAGCATTCAGTGTTTTACAAGAAGACTTTTAATAAAAAATAGAAGTAAATAGAAATAAAGAAATCCCCCCTGTAAAATCAGGATGGTATATATCTTACAGGGTAATTAGATTCAAAAACAGAGAACCCCTCTAGGCAAAACCTTAAGTTACAAAAAAGATACACAGACAGAAATAGTTATTCTATTCAGCACAATTCTTTTCTCAGCCATTTAAAGAAATCATAATCTAACACATACCTAGCTAGATTACTTACTAAAAGTTCTAAGACTCCATTCCTGTTCTGTCCCTGGCAAGCGCAGCATACAGACAGACACAGACCCTTTGTTTCTCTCCCTCCTCCCAGCTTTTTAAAGTATCTTGTCTCCTCATTGGTCATTTTGGTCAGGTGCCAGCGAGGTTACCTTTAGCTTCTTAACCCTTTACAGGTGAGAGGAGCTTTCCCCTGGCCAGGAGGGATTTCAAAGGGATTTACCCTTCCCTTTATATTTATGACACGCCCCCCAAATCTCAGCTAGGGTGAAACACTGGCTGGGATTTCTTCCTGGAGCTCTAGGAAAACAGAGTTAATAAGACACATGCATCTCTAAATATACTACCAAGTACATAAAGACTAACAATATTTTCCACATCTCAAGGACGATTTTAACCAGTTGATTCTGGGAAACTTTCACGGGAGAGTGCATCAGCCACTTTGTTAGAAGCTCCTGAGATGTGTTGGATGTCGAAATCAAAATCTTGGAGAGCTAAACTCCACCGAAGAAGTTTTTTGTTAGTTTCTTTGACGGTGTGAAGCCACTTTAGTGCAGCATGGTCGGTTTGCAGGTGGAAACGCCGTCCCCAAACATATGGGCGTAGCTTTTCCAGAGCGTAGACAATGGCATAACATTCTTTTTCAGTGACTGACCAGTTGCTTTCCCTCTCAGACAGTTTTTTGCTGAGAAACACTACAGGGTGGAATTCTTGATCAGGTCCTTTCTGCATTAAAACTGCTCCCACACCACGCTCGGATGCATCTGTGGTTACTAGGAACGGTTTGTCAAAGTCTGGGGCCCTTAGTACAGGGTCAGACATGAGTGTCGCTTTAAGCTTGTTAAAGGCCTTCTGACACTTTCCGGTCCACTGAACAGCATTTGGCTGTTTCTTTTTGGTTAGGTCTGTCAGTGGGGCAGCGATTTGGCTGTAGTGCGGTACAAATCGTCTGTAATAACCGGCCAAGCCTAAGAAGGATTGAACCTGTTTCTTTGACTTTGGGACAGGCCACTTTTGGATAGCATCCACTTTGGCCTGTAGGGGGCTGATAGTTCCTTGACCCACCTGGTGTCCAAGGTAAGTCACTCTGTTTAGGCCTATTTGACACTTCTTAGCCTTAACAGTTAGTCCTGCCTCCCTTATGCGCTCAAGGACTTTTTGTAGATGTTCCAGGTGGTCTGCCCAGGAATCCGAAAATATGGCCACATCGTCAAGGTAGGCGACTGCATATTCTCCTAATCCCGCTAGGAGACCATCTACAAGTCTTTGGAAAGTGGCGGGTGCATTTCGCAGCCCGAAAGGGAGTACATTAAATTCATACAGCCCGAGATGTGTGATGAAGGCTGACCTTTCCTTGGCAGATTCATCTAGCGGTACCTGCCAGTACCCCTTGGTTAAGTCCAAGGTAGCGATGAACTGGGCCCTTCCCAGTTTCTCTAATAGTTCATCTGTGCGTGGCATGGGATAGTTGTCTGGGCGAGTTACAGCATTTAGCTTACGGTAGTCCACGCAAAAACATATTTCCCCATCTGGTTTGGGAACTAGAACCACTGGAGATGCCCATGCACTTTCAGAGGGGCGGATTACACCCATCTGTAACATATCCTGGATCTCCCGTTCTATAGCAGTTTTAGCTTGAGGAGACACCCGGTAAGGTTGGACCCTAATTGGGTGAGCATTACCTGTGTCAATGGAGTGGTATGCCCGTTCAGTCAGTCCTGGGGTGGCTGAGAACGTTGGCGCATAGCTAGTGCACAGCTCCTGGATCTGCTGTCGCTGCATACGCCCAAGGGTCATGGAGAGGTTCACCTCTTCCACACCACCAGCACATTTCCCTTCGTAGTAGACACCTTCAGGCCACTCAGCGTCGTCTCCTCCCTGGGCTGTAAACTGACAAACCTTTAATTCTCTGGAATAAAAGGGCTTTAGAGAATTAATATGGTACACCTTAGGCTTCCGGTTGGAGGTGGGGAATGCTATGAGATAATTAACAGCTCCCAGGCGCTCCTGGACCACGAATGGCCCTTCCCACGATGCTTCCATTTTATGGGCCTGGAGCGCCTTTAAGACCATGACCTGGTCTCCTACTTTGAAGGAACGCTCTCTGGCATGTTTATCATACCAGGCTTTTTGCTCTTTTTGAGCATCCTGTAAGTTCTCTAGCAAGGGCTAAAGAGGTTCGGAGGGTGTTTTGTAGGTTGGTTACAAAGTCCAGAATGTTAGTTCCTGGAGAAGGTGTAAATCCCTCCCATTGCTGCTTCACCAACTGCAATGGCCCCTTAACCTCACGGCCATATACAAGTTCAAATGGGGAAAACCCTAAACTGGGATGTGGTACAGCTCTGTAGGCAAAGAGCAACTGCTGCAATACTAGGTCCCAATCATTGGAGTGCTCATTTACGTATCATGGCCCCCAAAGTTCCATTAAGCTTCTCCACCATGCCATTTGTTTGATGATGGTAAGGAGTGGCAACCAAGTGATTTACCCCATGAGCTTCCCAAAGGTTTTTCATAGTTCCTGCCAGGAAATTAGTCCCTGCATCTGTGAGGATGTCGGAGGGCCAACCTACCCTGGCAAAAATGTCTGCTAGTGCCTGGCACACACTTTTAGCCCTGGTGTTGCTTAGAGCTACTGCTTCCGGCCATCGGGTGGCAAAATCCATGAAAGTCAGTATGTACTGCTTTCCTCTGGGTGTCTTTTTCGGAAAAGGACCCAGAATATCCACAGCTACTCGCTGAAATGGAACTTCAATGATGGGGAGTGGCTGGAGAGGAGCTTTGACCTGGTCTTGGGGTTTTCCCACTCTTTGGCACACCTCACAAGACTGGACATAGGTAGAAACATCCTTGCCCATTCCCTCCCAGTGGAATGACCCCCCCAAACGGTCTTTGGTCCTGTTCACCCCAGCATGGCCACTAGGGTGATCATGGGCTAAGCTCAAGAGCTTGGCCCGGTATTTAGTTGGAACTACCAACTGTCTCTGAGGATGCCAGTCTTCCTGGTGTCCCCCAGAAAGAGTTTCCTTGTATAAAAGTCCTCTTTCTACAACAAACCTGGATCGATTAGAAGAGCTGAGAGGCGGTGGGTTGCTCCGTGCCGCCATCCAAGCTCTCTGGAGGCTTTCATCTGCTTCCTGTTCGGTCTGGAACTGTTCCCTTGATGCTGGAGACATCAGTTCCTCATGGGATTGTGGACCTAGGCTTGGTCCCTCTGGAAGCGATATAGGGGATGGAGCTGTTTCTGTTGACTGTGAACCGCTCTCCGCTGGTGCACTATGTTGGGATTCAGGCTCCGGCTGAGCCTCTTGTGTAGGGTTATCGGCTGCTGCCAGTTCAGGTTCGGTGGGGCCCTCTGGTGTTGAGGTTGCAAGTACTGGATTCAGTGCTGACACGGGGTCTGGTGTTGGTTGTTCGGCTGGTTCCGGTTCTGGGACTGGTTCCGTCTGGGTCTCTGGGACTGGATCCACTACTGCTGTTGCAGACATTGGCCTGGGGTCCAGGTCCATCACCTCTGACTGGGTCCTGATAGAAGTTTCCGGAACAGAGCTAGGCCTCACGGCTTGTTTAGTCTGGTTGCGGGTGACCATTCCCACCCTCTTGGCCTGCTTCACATGATTGGCCAAGTCTTCCCCCAACAGCATGGGGATGGGATAATCATCATAGACTGCAAAAGTCCACATTCCTGACCAGCCCTTGTACTGGACAGGCAACTTGGCTGTAGGCAAATTGAAAGAGTTGGACTTGAAGGGTTGAATCGTCACTTGGATCTCTGGGTTGATTAAATTGGGGTCCACTAAGGAAGCATGGATAGCTGACACTTGTGCTCCGGTGTCCCTCCACGCGGTGACCTTCTTCCCACCCACACTCACAGTTTCCCTCCGCTCCAAGGGTATCTGGGAGGTATCTGGGCCTGTGGACCTCTGGTGTGATTCCGGTGCAATGAACTGTAAATCTGTTGGGGTTCTTGGGGCAGTTGGCCTTTACATGCCCCAGCTCGTTACACTTAAAACATCGTCCAGCTGACGGGTCACTGGGGCGAGGAGGGTTGCTGGAGAACGGGGTGGTGGGACAATAAGGGGTCTGGAGGGTTCTTTGGGAGGTAGGTGGGGCTTTGGGCGGCCCCCGGTAATAGGGTGTGGTCTGGGGTGGTCCCTTCTGGTCTCCGCTCCAACTGCGACCAGTTTTCTTCTTCTCTGCCACCTCCACCCATCTGGCTCCAATCTCTCCTGCCTCAATTACAGTTTTGGGTTTCCCATCTAGGATGTATCTTTCTATTTCCTCAGGAACACCCTCTAAGAATTGTTCCATTTGCATTAGGAAGGGCAAATTTACTGGAGATTCAACACTTGCTCCTGATATCCAGGCATCCCAATGTTTTACAATGTGGTAGGCATGTCGGGTAACTGACATGTCTGGTTTCCACCTTAGGGCTCTGAACCTCCGACGAGACTGCTCGGGTGTTATCCCCATTCTGACTCTCGCCTTGGATTTAAACAGTTCATACTTGTTCATGTGTTCTTTAGGCATTTCAGCTGCCACCTCAGCTAAGGGTCCACTGAGCTGCGGCCTCAGCTCTACCATGTATTGGTCAGTAGAGATGTTGTACCCAAGGCAGGCCCGTTCGAAGTTTTCTAAGAAGGCCTCAGTATCATCACCTGCCTTGTAGGTGGGGAACTTTCTGGGATAGGAAGTGGTACCTGGAGAAGGATTGCTAGGGTTTGTTGGTATATTCTGCTGGGCCTTTATCCTCTCCATCTCCTCCACATGCTTCCTCTCTTTTTCCTTCTCCTCCTCCTTCAGCCGCATGAGTTCTATCTGTCTTTCATGTTCCCTTTGTTTTTCCTCAGCCTGAAATTTGGCTAATTCCAGCTGTAGTCGAGCTGAGGATTTGGCCATTCTAACCTCTCTGTTTTTAACTAACTTTACACCCGAGGTTTAGAAATAAACAAACAAAACTTGGCTGTAAAATTTTGCTGTGCTGGAATAGAATACCTATTCTCTGATAGTGATTGTCAGCCTACAGAAAAAGACAATTCCCTTGTCTCTGCTCTGGGCCCAAATTAAAGCAAAAAACCTCCAACTACTTGGAAATCTGCTTACCCAGCCCAAAGAAGAAAAAAAATTTCTTTTCAAACCTGTGCTCCTTGTAAAACAAAAAAAAAATCAAAATCCTAAAAAAAACCCTGCCACTTTTGTCTCCAGGCAAATGGGTAGAGCACACACCCCCTATTTACTTTTAGGAAGAAAAGAAAAAAAAAAAACCTCTGGGTTGGAAGACTGTGAATTTCCCTGCAGGAGTTAAGTACCCTGCCTCCAGGCAAAGAAAACCTGCAATTCACAAGATAATCCCTTTTGTCTCTGCTTGGCCACAAAGCAGAGAGAAACCAAGCTGCTTTCAGTTTCAAAGCTGCCTTCTGGACTTCCTAAAAATTCCTTTTTTAAAATCTGTATTTCTAGTTCAAAAAATCTCAACTGGATCTCAAAATGATTTCAGGTTAATCCCACCACTGTGCCACCATGTCAAGGTTCCTCCCCCACTCTGAACTCTAGGGTACAGATGTGGGGACCTGCATGAAAAACCTCCTAAGCTTATCTTTACCAGCTTAGGTCAAAACTTCCCCAAGGTACAAAATATTACACCTTGGACAGGCCGCTACCACCACCAAACTAATACTGGTTACTGGGGAAGAGCTGTTTGGACGCGTCCTTCCCCCCAAAATACTTCCCAAAACCTTGCACCCCACTTCCTGGACAAGGTTTGGTAAAAAGCCTCACCAATTTGCCTAGGTGACTACAGACCCAGACCCTTGGATCTTAAGAACAATGAACAATCCTCCCAACACTTGCACCCCCCCTTTCCTGGGAAATGTTGGATAAAAAGCCTCACCAATTTGCATAGGTGACCACAAACCCAAACCCTTGGATCTGAGAACAATGAAAAAGCATTCAGTGTTTTACAAGAAGACTTTTAATAAAAAATAGAAGTAAATAGAAATAAAGAAATCCCCCCTGTAAAATCAGGATGGTATATATCTTACAGGGTAATTAGATTCAAAAACATAGAGAACCCCTCTAGGCAAAACCTTAAGTTACAAAAAAGATACACAGACAGAAATAGTTATTCTATTCAGCACAATTCTTTTCTCAGCCATTTAAAGAAATCATAATCTAACACATACCTAGCTAGATTACTTACTAAAAGTTCTAAGACTCCATTCCTGTTCTGTCCCTGGCAAGCGCAGCATACAGACAGACACAGACCCTTTGTTTCTCTCCCTCCTCCCAGCTTTTTAAAGTATCTTGTCTCCTCATTGGTCATTTTGGTCAGGTGCCAGCGAGGTTACCTTTAGCTTCTTAACCCTTTACAGGTGAGAGGAGCTTTCCCCTGGCCAGGAGGGATTTCAAAGGGGTTTACCCTTCCCTTTATATTTATGACAGTCTCTAAGGTGCCACAAGTACTCCTTTTCTTTTTGCGAATACAGACTAACACGGCTGCTACTCTGAAACCTTTATTCGGATAATGCATTACCACTTATATAAAGAAAAGCACAAAATGTGGGCAGAAACTAGCAGTGTCTTGCAAATATAAATGGTGATCTTCTATCACAAACCAAAATGTACAGTCTCCTCAATATGAAAACTCTGACTTTCAGTGCAGGGCACCACAAAATCCCAAATGTTCCTGACTAATGGTAGTTTATGATACCAGTTATGGAACAATTACTGCTATTCATTTTATACTGAGAAGATTATCAGCTTTGGATTTAGAATAACAAAACCTAATTTCATGGAAACTGGGGAGGTGTAGAAATGTTATCTCCTAGTCTGTGTTTATTCAGTGATAGCATTGTTTAAAGCCCATGATCCTGTCTGCATCTGCTACTGCAGCTGGCCTATCCAGCTCACCAGTCTTTATTTAGCTGGATATTACAGCAGTAACATTTCATTATAGTTGTGCTTGGAAGATGTCATAGTCCATTGGTTTTATTGAAGCTTACTTCTAGTTTACTTCAACTTCAGGGAAAAGGACAGCTGTTTTAATATGTAGTTGGTGGAACACCTAAAGGGTTTTAGTATTAATTAAGTTGGGAGGAACTGTTTTTAACAAGCACCTATATGTAAATGTCAAGCTGTTCAATCAAGTTTCATTGTTGTTATTAAAGTCTGAAAATAAGTGGGGGAGGTATCAGTAGGGTTTGACACTCATAGCATTGTAATAAGCACTTTGTTGTGTTACTTCTTCGGACAGAAAACTGAAGATATGGTTAAAACTGATAGGTACAAGATGGGAATAGACTATGTTTTATATATGGTGCTCTCCCTGCCCTGCCCCTTCTGTGTGATGACAGTGATCGTTACTAGATAGATCCAAGGAGGAATTTGGAGGGCAAGAAGGAATAGTATGATTTAAAAATGACTGTCAAGCTAAACAAACCATATTAAAAATTAATGTTAAACTGGGAAATACAGGTCAACATAAAGAAAACTCAGTGGGCTGTCTCCTGCTCTCCATTACTCACACACTATCCCCAATGGATTCAGTGGGAGTTGGGCACATTCAACCAATGACACAACTGGTCTCTCTGCCCTTTAGTGTGCACTCACAAATGTTCACATTTAGTTTGAATGATACTGTGTATCTTCACAAGGACCACATACTATATCATCACAGACGTTTTGTAAACACAAGGCCAGGGAGAGATGGGGGCCCAAATCCTCATCTGATCCTTCAGTGGAGAAAGTCTGGTTTATGCCAGTTGAGGATCTGGCATTGAGACACCAATTCAGGTGAAGTATATAATCTTCAGTAGGGAGGTGGAGTGGGCTATGCCTTAGCACCTGTACCATTAAAAATATAATATTTTTCATTTATCTCTCTGAAAAAGATGATGGTGATATTCATAGGCAAGCAATGGGTAGGCACAATAGCTAGATGGAAGGCTTACTATCAGTCAGATATTGCTGTCATTATTCAGTGACAACTTAACTGAAATTCATGGGAGTTTTGCCTTTGTAGGGACTGCAGGTTTGGCCCTAAGTCTTTCTGTGCTGCCATGCATTTTTATTACTTCTGGCTAAATGCAGAAAAATGGTAAATCGACTTTATCACACAGGAAGCTTAAACATGTGATCTCTTGGGGGTTAGGCTAGATGACCCTTGCAGTCCTTTCTAATCCTAACGTTCAATGATGCTGTGATTCTTCCCTGGTGTGAAAAAAGTGCATATTCACCCATACCAGTATCAGATTTCTCTGCTAAACTGTTGTATATGCTTGCTTTAAAGCTCCTCCCATTGGTATATATCCAGTCTGAGTTTGGGGATTGAAACTCTTAAATCTGTTCAATTTCTTTTTTGTTCTTGTTGAAAAGAAGTGAAACACAATAAATTTGCCTCACAGGATTGACTGAATACTGTTGTCTTCCTTTTTACTACAGAGAAATGCCTCACCGTCTTCAGCTGGTATAAACTGGCATAGTTTGTGGAACTTTGCCCTTTTACATTTGCTGAGATTGGCCCTAATAATAAGGATCAGCTTTGCAATATGTAATATCTGAAAAGAAAGAGACAATAGGCTTATTAAGTGCTCTTAATATTGCATCTCCTTGGACTATTACTTGGGGGTCAAGGGATGCCATTGTTTTGGTTAGTGAAGAAATTGCGGCATTAATAGATTCCTGATTTAACAACATCAAAATGTTGAACCCCTAGTCCTTAGAGTTGTAGAGGACACAGTGCCCTTTCTGGGTGTAATTAAGTTCGTATGCTAGCTTCATCCCCTTATCACCCATGTTTTTATAGGCTACATTTTGAAACACAGCTATCTTCTGTGAGTGAAGCACACACATGTGCAAACATCTGTTTATGTTTATGGTTCAATGGCTTGTACTTACTGGGCATGGAAACTCACGTTCAAGTCTCGGTGGTATAATATTCATTTGCCGGAATTGCAGACGAGAATTAACTAGATGGGCAGGGCTTCTGAAGGTGCAAGTGACATTCTTTGCTTGAGTGCTTAAGGGGCATACAGGAATGGCAGCACTGCTTAGCAATTCTATTTTGCCCTGACAGATCTACACTAGGACAGAATCTGTCTTCGACAAATGCCAGAGAACCCTATGTTATTACCTTTCATGTGCCTATAGATACTCACAGGAAATATTTTATTAAACACATTTCCCCTGCTCTGTACAAAAAGACCAGTGATATATTCATTGCCAGTTCAAGGACAGCAAAGCTTGTCAATGCAATTATACTTTCCCATAGGCAGAGGATTTAGGAACGTAACTTCTCCCTACAAAACCTGTTTTATTTCTAGAGTCTCTGAGGAATTTCAAAGGAGTGAGTGGGTAGGACAGATAAATAAGAATTTAAATGATAATATAGACAGTAACCAGATCATCATGTTAGTTGAAAACCCACCCAGAGGAGGCTTTGTGCTTTTGAAATCTCTAAATTCATGCAGGCTTTGCAAAGAGCTTTTACCCTAGTTAACAAGAAATTGCCATATAGTAATTTAACCATCTACCCGCAGCATACTGTCTACTGTTCAGAGATGTAAACTGAGTCTCAAATATTTGGGAAATGCATATGAAGTGGTCAAATGGCTACAATAATTAATAATAAAATTGAGGTAGGCATCCCAGGGGGATATATTACCAGAAAACCTTGCTGTTGCTTACGTGTTATGATATGACCTTGGTCTTATGCCATAATTTTTATTATCATATAAACTAGAGTGATATAAAGCTTGCCCAACTCTTTGAGCAGTCTATCAAACAGCAGCCACTGTCTTCTCTTTGCATTAAAACCCACAATGATTAATTTCATTTGTAATGAAGTTTTATAAGAAACTTACCAGCAAAGCTGGTTTATCACCTGAGCTATCAAATCTTTGTTAGTGTCACTGAAGGAGTTTCAGAGTATAAATCTCTGAGAAACAGATAAAACAAACAAATCATAATAACCCAGGATTAGGCTGGGATCTGAGCTCTAGGGCAAATAAAGTCATCTTGCAGATAAACACACCAGGACCAACATAAATATCACACAATTTGATACTTTAATAGCAGGGACCAGCAAACTAACTGTGCTTTGTAATGAGACCTGATCCAAAAACCTGAAGCAAAGCAAACCCAGACATTTCTGAGGGTCAAAAAAGTGTGCAGGCCTCTTCACTGCCTGGGTTTGGCTGAGGCCAGACACAGAAGTAATAGAACACCACAAGAAAAGACTGTTTTGGTGATAGTTATGAGACAGTCAGAGTTAGGAGGAGCCTTTATTAACAGATTCAGCTGCTGTAAATTAGAGTAGTTCCTTTGACTTCAATAGAACAACACCAGTTTATATGCACAGAGGTCCTGGCCCACCAAACAAGACCCAGTTTCTAGGATCAATAGGAGCTTAATCCTAGAAGATAGTGGAAAATCTCCAGTGAGGTCACTGAGAGCTGAGGGTGCTCAGCGCTTCTCTAGAAATTCCCAACACCT
This sequence comes from Lepidochelys olivacea, assembly GCF_965140295.1. Lineage (NCBI taxonomy): Eukaryota > Metazoa > Chordata > Testudines > Cheloniidae > Lepidochelys > Lepidochelys olivacea. The sequence goes on from NC_140416.1 coordinate 110,864,335, forward strand.
TGCCAGGCCAGGCCCTAAGTTTCTAGGCAGACTGTGAGATGTAAGTTGGAATGTCCCCATTAATCAGTTGCTGAGGTGGCAGCCTCTCAGACACAGGAGTAGTTGACTTTTTAGGGTTTTACAGGTAGTGGCCTTGAATTAGCTTGAATTAGCGGCAATGGATTGTTGGACAATGAAGATTGAGCAGCCCTGGAGAGATGTGCTCATCTACTTAGGACTGCCGTGTTTCACACTCTCTGCCGCTTCTGGATGACCCTCCAAGATAGGCCCAAGTATAGGTGACAAAGACATGGCTGACTGTGGTCAGGGTGGATCTGAAAGGAAAGGGTGTAATTTCTTGGTCAGATTAAAATTAAAATGGCCTTTTAAGATGAAAATAGGCCACAGATGCTATCTGGGAATGTGGGATTGGTCCAGTCAGACCCCAAGATTGCGCATCATTTTGATAGTCAAAAGGCTGGTTCCTTTGAATGAGGGTCAAGAGACAGCGTCTGTCAATTCCTCAGCATTCTTCCCCCTGCCATTGGTCATCACCTCACTCTTACTTTGCTTGATCTTAAACCATACTTTCAGCCAGCCCCTGGTGTTCACCCCACACCTGGATGGCAGGAAGACTGCTTTGTCTAGGCTGGTTTATGAGAGGAGACCTAGAGCTGGGAGTCATCAGCACAACACATGACATTTAGCACCTCATTGAGGCTTTGCTGTAAGACACTCTGCTTTGTCTCGTGAAGCTATGTCCGTTGGCACCCTGGGAAGGGGAGATTCCACACCCTCCGCAATTCACCCCACTCATGCAGGGTGGGGGCATAGCAGGTCGGCAGAGGTTGTTCTCTTCCCTGTGCTGTTACCCGCAAACCAGGTAGCTTTACATCCCCTTCCTCTCTCACGTGGCTGTGCAAGCCGGGCTGTGTTAGGGGGCTTATTCCTTCACCCACTTACTTCCCTGGTCCTTCTCGCATGAACAGAGAGCAACAATACCCGAAGTCCAAAGGTGCAAACAATTCGATGTTTATTGGGGTGAACTTCCAGCAAGCATGATTCCAGTTTCCTTCCTTAGTATCCTCCTTCCCAGCTCTGACACCACAGAGCCTTACACCTGTGTCCCTGTTCCTATTCCTACCCTTAGCCAAACATGATTCCAACTTCCTTACTCCCATTCCCTGTTCCCATTTCACCCTTTAGCAAAACATGATTCCAATTTTCTTACCCCCATTCCCTGTTCCCATCTCCCCCTTTACCAAAACATGATTCCAATTTTCTTACCCCCATTCCCTGTTCCCATCTCCCCCTTTAGCAAAACATGATTCCAATTTTCTTACCCCCATTCCCTGTTCCCATCTCACACACCCACATGCCCACCCCCACCCCCACCCACACCCCCACCCCAGTCACTTCCTCATTGACTACAGATTATATAGTAAAACTTGAGTTCTGCTTAGCTATACCTTAACCAATCATTTTCCTGAAATTTAACTAACCAATCCTAACATATTGTAACATGATTATGTAACCAATTATATCCCACCACCTCAATTAGTTTACACCCAGCAAAATTACTTATACAGCAGACAGGAACAATCACAGAACCAGACAGAGATTATACAGACAAACAACAGCAAAGTGGGAACTATAATGACAAAACAATACAGAAGTGAGGATTTCACATCCCAGCTATTGATAAGTGAGTTCTTGCCAGACAGGATGCTATCAAACTAAGTTTCCTTTTACATTTTCTAGGCACTTCCCTTTCTCTGGAGGTGATAGGAATACAATCCTGTCCTGATAGTGCCGAACAGCCCAATAGCACCTTATTTCAATGTGACTAGTTTGGAATGTGAGGATGTGACCGTTCGCTTCCCAGCTTATGGCTGCCTCTGCTGCTTAGCCAAAGGCCTTAGCCTAAGAACAGGGCCACAAACTGTCACAGTAAGAGAAGGCCCTTACACCAGCAGACAGTGATTTTGATTCTTTCTTTTATACCTCTATCACTAGCCAAGTGATAAGAATACACCTAAATTCTTAGAGTACAGGCCTTTGCAGACAGGCCTGAATCTCTATATCCTAACACTCCACCCCTTTTTTTTTTTTTTTTTCTTTTGGGATCCTCCTGCCCAGGTATCCCTGGAAAAGCATAGGACATATGGCGACACATTTCCTGATCGGGCCAGGCATCAAGGTGGAAGGTGTCGATATTCCATTTGTCCCACTGCCCCTTGTGTAGTATTGTGCCCTGCACCTTCTCTCATACGGGCATACCACACCTATTCCAATTAGTGTTCCAGACTTCCCATTAGAGTGGGCCTGAGAAGGTTGGGTCCGGGTTGTCTAGTACACTGCAGGGTTTGGAGGGCTTATTACATTCCTAATAGGTTATCTCCCTATGCAACGTAACACAAGTACAGTTAACAATACAAAATCCACAGCAACACTGAGTCCTGACCACTGCAGTATGGTCCAACATCCGAGACACCCCCAAAATACTGCCTCTCCTCCTTCGATGGGGTCACGATCTTGTGTCCAGTTGCTGGCAGTTGCAACAAGCTGCTCCTTCAAGTTTTGTATGCTTTTGTCCATATCACAAGTCCATTGAATGTTCACAGAGAAATGGGATATTGTCCAAACCAGCTTGACCACTTGGTATGGAATCAGGCAGTAAGCCCTGGCTTATTCACAGCAATAAGATTCACAGATCCATTTGTGCACCAAAGTCCATATAGCAGCATGTAGATGGGTATAGTTTGGTTATGGGCTGGTGTAATTGTGCCCCCAGTAATATGTACATTCCCAGCAAAACACCTTATACACAGTACACCCAATTGTCCACCCCTTGCATAGGCCATTGATCCTGCTCCTCTATAGTCATAGGAGAGGGGCACATCCAAACATCTTCTATTAATTTACACTATTTTACACACACCCCCATTGATTTCCAGTGAGCTCCTCCCCTTTTCATTATTTCCATAGGGCTTGTGGGGGCCACCTTAGTTGCCATTCCATTTCCAGGTACCATGGTAGCTATTACACAGGTGCTGGCCTCCTAGTTGAGAATTTGCATTCCCATACACATCTTCCCCCCCAAGGCCAGCCTTTGGAAGCCATCCCCCACGCACATCATGAGGTTTTCTGTTCATTAAAACACAACAATGCTAGCAACAAGACAAACACCACAGACAAACAACACAAAACATAGATCCATGGTATTCTGGGTTATTTTTCCCGCTGGCGCCAGCTTGCTTGTAGAGTGTCTGAAAAACAAAAGAAACAATTTCCTTCCCCATGGTGGGGACAGATTATTGCTTAATAATAATACCACTTTCTTTTACAAATGTCCTTCCTACTTGCAGGAAAAACAGAAGAATTACCTCCAGACTGTCCTTATTTTGTTCTATAGTCAGGCTAGTGAATTACCTCACTCACTGGTCATTTATGAAATTTATGAGATGGTGTACCTCACGGCACCAAGATGTTAGGGGGCTTATTCCTTCACCCACTTACTTCCCTGGTCCTTCTCACATGAACAGAGAGCAACAATACCCGAAGTCCAAAGGTGCAAACAATTCGATGTTTATTGGGGTGAACTTCCAGCAAGCATGATTCCAGTTTCCTTCCTTAGTATCCTCCTTCCCAGCTCTGACACCACAGAGCCTTACACCTGTGTCCCTGTTCCCATTCCTACCCTTAGCCAAACATGATTCCAACTTCCTTACTCCCATTCCCTGTTCCCATTTCACCCTTTAGCAAAACATGATTCCAATTTTCTTACCCCCATTCCCTGTTCCCATCTCCCCCTTTACCAAAACATGATTCCAATTTTCTTACCCCCATTCCCTGTTCCCATCTCACACACCCACATGCCCACCCCCACCCACACCCCCACCCCAGTCACTTCCTCATTGACTACAGATTATATAGTAAAACTTGAGTTCTGCTTAACTATACCTTAACCAATCATTTTCCTGAAATTTAACTAACCAATCCTAACATATTGTAACATGATTATGTAACCAATTATATCCTACCACCTCAATTAGTTTACACCCAGCAAAATTACTTATACAGCAGACAGGAACAATCACAGAACCAGACAGAGATTATACAGACAAACAACAGCAAAGTGGGAACTATAATGACAAAACAATACAGAAGTGAGGATTTCACATCCCAGCTATTGATAAGTGAGTTCTTGCCAGACAGGATGCTATCAAACTAAGTTTCCTTTTACATTTTCTAGGCACTTCCCTTTCTCTGGAGGTGATAGGAATACAATCCTGTCCTGATAGTGCCTAACAGCCCAATAGCACCTTATTTCAATGTGACTAGTTTGGAATGTGAGGATGTGACCGTTCACTTCCCAGCTTATGGCTGCCTCTGCTGCTTAGCCAAAGGCCTTAGCCTAAGAACAGGGCCACAAACTGTCACAGTAAGAGAAGGCCCTTACACCAGCAGACAGTGATTTTGATTCTTTCTTTTATACCTCTATCACTAGCCAAGTGATAAGAATACACCTAAATTCTTAGAGTACAGGCCTTTGCAGACAGGCCTGAATCTCTATATCCTAACAGGCTGCAAGCTGGCCTTTGCATATCAGCTTTCCTCCAAAGATTCCACTGAGCTTCACAACTGGATAAACCGTGTGACAGCACAACTGGATAAACCGTGTGACAGAGTAGTGCAGTCACCATCGGAATAGGAAGTGACCCCACCCCTACCTCCGCCCCATTACGAGTGCGGAGCAACACTACATACACCTCAGAAGAGAGAGCACAAAATACCGTTGACGCCACAGGGGGAATTCTAGGTAAGCAGAATGTAATTATACATGTTGGAATTTGGCCAGGATACCACGGCTAATATCCCCATTTTTGCAAAAAGGGCTATAGGAGTTTTAATTAACATAAGTAGCGAAGAGCTTGGTTCTGTGTCTCTTTTGAAGGAAGGACACTAAGCTGCAGAGAGGCATGGAATGTCTAATGAAAACGGGGTAGTTGAGTTAGGTCTCTTTTAGCTGTGGTGGTGTTGTTCTGCTCAGAGGCATATGGTGTGTTGCACAGAGGAGGAGGGAGGAGAGAAATTACTCAAAGTCCCTATTCCCTCATTTTACAGCAGATTAACTAGATGTCTTATCTGCAAGTTGGACAATAAGTATCCTGACAGTAAGCAATTTAGACAAATGTCTCATATAGCAGGTTAAAAAAAGCAGTAACTCTAAACTGTGGGGTACGTAGCTAGGATACTGTTATGCCTTCGGTTTCTGTGTGCCTTTCAATTTCTAAGCACTTTCCTCATGAACAGAGCTCAGCAGCCATTTTGTTCTCAAGGTGGTTTCTGGCCTTTTAGAGAAGAATGCACCAAAGAAGCTCTCTGCCAGAGACGTGATTTTTGTTCTTTATTGTTTTCCTTAATATAAAATTAATTTTGGACTAGGAGTACATGCTCGGATCTTTGCAGATAGAAAACCTGACACAACTCAATGCACAGAGATTGGTTGTGGATCTGTAGAGAATCCAAATAAATGTAAAAACTGACAAGTGCTAAAGAATAATCTTCTTCTTCAATGCTTAGCCAGACAGTTGGCCATTGTGATCGTTCGCCATTTGGTCCATTGGCCAACTGCAAAGCCTTGACGGCCTGAGAGTCCAACATTGGAACAGACTTGATGAACCCATGTAATAGGGGTTCTGCCTCTGGGCTGCCTCCACCCGTCGGTTGCTGGAATTTTATCCCGGATGTTACAAGCTCCCCGGAGAATGGCTTTCGCTGGAATGTCTTGTGGCATCCTTGTGACATGTCCGAAAAGCATAAGGCACCACCTGCGGACAATGTCCCCAGTAGTCTGTAGACCCGAGCGACCATAAACATCTGCATTACAGATGAAGTCATTCCACTTTATGCCCAACATACAACGATGACATTTTGTGTGGAAAGCCTCCAGCTTTGTTCAGTCTAACAGCATAGTGTCCATGTTTTGCAGCCATACAACAGTATGGGAATAATAATGGGAAGAACAATGGTAGGGATGAAATACAGTTTACCAGCATGGTATCCATGCTTCCTTTGCTTATGCTACTGTCTTTACGGAAGTTCTGTGTGGTATATTATGTCTTTAAGAGCACATGGGGCAGATAATCAAAGGTGTTCAAGTGCTTAAAGATGCAGATAGGTCCTTAGTGCAATTTACAAAAGCACTTAAGGAGGTTAGGCACCTAACTCTTATTAAAAATCAATGGGAGTTAGTTGCCTAACTCATGGCATCTGTAAATCTGTCATTTCCTAACTTCTGAATGCTTGATTTTGCAACCTAACCGGTGTTTTTTTATTGTAGTTTTTATGTATGTAACTTCCTAGGTGTTTTTGTTTTCACTTTAAGAAAAAGGCAAAATAAACAATTGTATTATTTGCAACTAGGCTTGAGACTATAACCTCCTTGGGACAGTGACCAGTCTTGTCTGTCTTTATAGTACCATGAGCACCTGTAGTATAACTAATAGACAGTGATAGTAATAAATAATTGCAGTGAAAGCCACACACACACACACAAAAGTGAGAAGCTTCCTATCTGATCTTACATGATTCAGAATCCCTGGAACAATGGAACCTGCTGTATGAAGAACTCTGCTATTGTAACACTGTATATAATGAAGTCAAATGAAAATCCTGGATTGTTTCAATGAACTGCAGTGGGCAAACACCACTTCTTTTTATATATGAAACTCTTTGTACTACCGCAGCATAAAAATGGTGTGTGAAAAAAAGATGACATATCAACATCTAAGGTTGGACATAAGAATTTGAACCCACAAAAGAAAGATTTATTAGAGGAAATGATGGAAACCCCATCACTTGGTACTTTTCAGATTAGACTGGACAACACACTAGCAAATGTATTGTAGCGGGAACAAGCCTTCACTGGCAGGCAAATGAACTGCACAAGTCTCTAACTCCTATGACAAGAAAATCCCACTACATTTCTTCCAAAGGGATTTTTATGTTTTAAATGTCTAATTTAAATATAAAATACAAATATTTGGGCAGTGCTGTACTCTGGCTCTGTCATATATTTTATGAGAATAAATGCTCCACACCTCTCTTATTTATGTCCCTTACTGGCAAACTACCAAATGCTTTGAGTCCAATCTAAAAACACTTCAAACAGAAAGCATACAGCAGCAAGGGAATGTATGGGCGTGTGTGTGTGGGTGGGTGGGTGCACGCACACACACACACACACACACCCCAAACATTTATACAGTACAATTGAATAAACATTTTTTTATGGTTTGTTGTTACATTTTATTTGCATCCAACTGCATAGCACAGCCAGTTTGACTGCTCAGGGAGGCAAAAAAACCAAACACACAGTATATTGAAACAAATGAAAAACCCAACAGTACTCATTCCAGGAAAGATTGTTCTGAATGAAACAGGTTCTGGTAAGGCGTTGTTCTTGTCACTGTAGTGCTTACAGCTGGAAAGCCCTACCATGAATGCTAATGTGCCAATGTCTTTCTTGATTTTTTTAACAATTATTGTTATTCACTGCACTTTGTGATGAATGAACCTCTTAGTTTTTTGGATGTTCGTTTTTGTGGTTCTTTTTTATCTTGTGTTGAGGAGCTTGTCTTCTGAATGACAAATATTTTTTTATTCCAGTATCTCAATGGAACGAAAAGCAGCAAAACTTTGGTTGTGCTTTTTTTTTTTTTATGTCAATTAAGGTTTGCAATAGAATCCAGAAATGTAGACTCAGATGACTTTAGTCTGGTGGAAACTGTTTCATGTTGTTGTTTCCCGTCAAATGCCTGGAAGGATTCAAAGGTCACTTGTTCTGTGTTATGTTTCTAATAAAACTTTCCCCGCCTATATGAAGGATGGAGCTTTGGCCAATACAAGTAGGTGTGCCTACGCTGGGATAAAAAAATCTGTGGCACTGAGGGAATGTCAGCTGACTTGGGCTTGCGGGTCTCAGGCTGCAGTGCTAAAAGTAGCAGTGTAGACATTCGGACTCAGGTTGGAGCCCAGACTCTGAAACCCTCCCTACCTCAGAACCTTGGAGCCCAGTCTCGAGCCCATGCCTGAGCATCTACATTGCAATTTTATAACCCTGTAGCCCGTGCTGCAAGTCTCTTTTGCAGTGGTGCTGTACCTTTAGAGAGGGAACAAGGAGCATGAGTGCTATCTATGCAGGTCTTCCGGGCTTGAAGACACTAGTCAACCAGTGATCCCTGACCACTACACACACATTGCCTCAGCAGCAAAGAATACATGCTGCTCCTTGGCAGAACAAATTAAGGCATAGGCCCTGAAGTGCCACTTGCACAAAAAGACCCTTGAACCATTACAAAGAACCACTGACTGCAGTGGGAGCAGGGATGTGCCCATGCAGATCTGGTTGCGGAATCAGGGCTTTAAGTACCTTCTGGAGCAGCTTTTAGGCTCTAGAAAGAATACTGAACCCTACCCCCATACCCTCAAGCCTATCCTGTCCTATATAGACAGTGCTTCATAGCTTCAAGACTCTCTAGTCAGATGGCTTGGGGTTGTGGCCTTGGCCCCTACACATAATGTAAGCAGGCAGGATGGCTCTGGGCCAACTCTGCTCCACTTCTCCTAGGCTGCTGCCCTTTCCCAGCATGCCTCACTTTAATAAGACCAGAATTTTGCCCATATGTTTTTTTTTTTTGTTAGCTCAGATAGGTATCTGCCATGAGAAAAAAAGACAATGAGATAACAAATGAGCTGTGGTATTTATAAAAACACAGTAATTACTTCACTAAGAACATTATCTTGCAAGTGTTTGGGGAAAAAGAACCTGAGATTTTAATAAAATCCTTATTTCGTTTAGAGGAAGAAGTTTCCTTTTTCCCCCCTTTTTTTTCCAGCCAGACGGCTGCCAGCCATAGAGCTACAGTAAGACAAGCCAAATGCTTTTCAGATCTTTGGAAATGAATGTTGGAGTTACTTTGTTATGCTTAGCTGATTTATCTGGGCACAAAGGGTGCACAGACACTCTGATGTAGATTAAACAGACATTTTGGTGGTTGAGATCATTTCAATAGTGCAGTCATGGGATTCATTATTTAGAGTTATCTATCAATTTGACCAGCCCAGGAACTATGAAACACAAACAAGCAAGAGTCTGAATGAATTTCTTAAAAATAAAACAAAAACAAACAAGAAAGAAAACAAGAGAGACTGATATATGCACCTACTTCATGTGTGGCTCGAAATTCTGTCCAAAGATACTACTTAAGGTAATGTTTTGTAGCTCAGTATTTCAGAAAGTAATTTTCTCATGCACTGTACCAGCTGACTCGTTCATGGTAGAACAATCTTGCTGGAATAGAAGAACAGTGGAAATATTCAACGGCTTGACTTTCTTGAATTACAGTTAGGTGTAAAGGAGGAGCACTGCTGGAAATCATTCTGCCATTTCAGACAACAGAGTAGGTTATCCAGACCAGAAGAAGATTGCAGTGTTCCAAGCAGAATAAAGCATTTGTACCTGTAACCGTTATCTGCTTTCTAATTGCAGTTGCTTTAAATCCTCTAGTCAGATGTCATTGAAATCAGCCTCCTAAAGGTTTTCCTACGTGGGCATTCCTTTCGGTACTACTTTCTCTCTGCAAAGTGAGCAGAGGGTTATCATTGTGCAAGACTCTTAAGCAACAGTTCCAGGACAAGTGATGCAGCAGAAATCTCTTTGATTATAGATGGCCTGTTGTATGTTAGATTAGGTATCTGCTCCGCTGTGAAACTAAATGATACAATGTAGGGGCTGAATAACTCTTTTCAGTCATGGTCTGAGGTTGCTGTAATCCTTTTTATTTTTCTAAAGTCGTGGCCAGCCATGTGTTTTCTGTTACAAGTAAATGCAGATCAATCTGTGTGATGTGCATATAGGGGAATCATGTGATTTTCTTTTTTTAAATCATATTATATTAACTTTCACTCAAAGGACAAAATGTGCACATGAAATTTACTGGGAAGGGGGCAGGAAACCACTACCGCACAAAAAGATTAATTTGATATGGCTGGAACCCTGAAGTGACACGTCTTTTCCAACATTGTCAGTACGTGCTTTGGAGGGAACTGACCCCCTGCTCCGCTGATCTCTAAACAAAGCGCATCTACATTACAGATGGTATTGATTACTAAACGCTGGAACGCCTACAGAATGAAAACACAGCTCTGCGAGTAGGGTGACAGTCTCTCAGTCTAAATTTCAGCTGATAGCTCCAGCCTGAGGTGAGTAACAATTAGATATCCGAATCCACTGACCAGTAATTGCCCAGTTCTGCCGTCCCTATCTCCAGCAAAGCTCACAGTGAGGTCAATGGGAATTTGGAGGGAGTAAGAACTACAGGAGCCAGTCCTAAGCAGAATTAAGAGAACACGTATTTGAAGAAATCCTGCTCCTTAGAGGTGTATCTTGAGGAATATTATAGAAGTATTTTTGGGGTTAGGATGATGACTACATAAATCATTCTAATCATTTTTTTATCATATGGACCAGATCCTCAGCTGGGGAAAATAATCAGTGTAGTGCCATTGAAGTCAATTGAGCCATGCTGATTTACTTCAGTTGAGAATCTGCCTTATGAATCTTATGCTTTGTACTCTCGTTTACAGAGGCTGGCAACGTGCCCATCCCACAATGTAATGTTGGAAGTTAGTAGCAGTTGTGTATTGTACTTTAATGGTTTGTTTTTGTAGAAATATAGCATTCATCTTGCAGACACATTTAGAAACTAAATCAAATGCTAAAAGGAAAAAAAAATGCATGTATCCTATATTAATAAATTATTACCCAAATCACAGGCTAATCAAAAGAGCTGGGTGGGAAAAAAATCTGAATAATCCAGATTTAAAATGGTTTTAGAAACCAAGAGCTTGATCCTGCATCTAAAATTCACTCATGTTAGTAGCCTCAGTGAAGTGAATGGTAAAGTTATATGCTTAAGTGGTTGCAGGATTAAGCCCTGAACTGGAACATCCTCCTCCTCTTCTGCTTTCTTCTATGGAAACGGGGAAGCCTCATAATAATTGTTGCTTTACTGAACAAACAAACCAAAAAGAAAAGAAACAGTTATCCAACAGTGTGAATAGTGTGAACAGCTGGTATAATTACTGCTCAATATGGAGCAAACGTCAAGCTTTTACTCACAATAGTGAGCACTGACTCAAGTGAGTAAATCTCATTGACTTCAGGTAGACTACTTGTGTAAGTAACTGCTCATTCCTGTGAGTTAGGGTGTGACAGGCTGGCTTATGGCTTGAACATATATTGTTTTTAGTACTGAAAATTAAAGGCCCCTATCCACAGAGCAGGTGTTGCATGGACAATAGCTGTGTCAGCTTCCTTCACCTGTCTCCATCCTTGCCCTTCATTTGCAGGGGCCACCTGGAAAGATGAGAAGATTGGTGGTATAAACTGCACTTTCAATTCCTTTGTCTCGCTGCATGACACTGACCAAAAAATCCATAGCAATGGTATGGACACAACAAGTGGACCAAGAAAACCAGCTCATTTCATACAGCTCATCAAACGGTTGTGAAATAGCAAGTTTGGCAATTTAACTCTCCCCACCAACAAATGAATCTTGATTTGCCATTTTCCCACCCTTTCAGCACTTGCTTTTCATAAACAGTCACGCACATGGTGAGCTTGTTTGTAGAATGTTCATGGAGAATTAATTTTAGGCCTGCATATGAAATTTGTTACACAACAGCAGCAAAAAGAAGGGGGGGAGCAGAATTAGTAGAATCATTATGTTTCCCAATCAGTGTCCAAAAAACCACTGCTGTTTTATTGCAAGAGGTCACCCCATGGTCTTCTGTTGACGGAAGTGCCATATTGTGCCGACAAAGGAAAGCCAGTGGTACTCAGGTTAGGACTGTCCCCTGCCATCTGCACAAGGCCTAACTGTGCCTTTTAGCTGAACTTTTCTCTCTCTCCACTGCTAGCTCCTATGGCTATATGGCCCACTAAGTTCCCCTCTCTGTCCTTTCTCAACCACCCAAGTCGTCTTCTCTCACAGCAATTCCCATTTAACGGCTTCCTTCTGCCTTAATGAGTAATTCTACCTGTCCTCTTGGGAAATCCTCCCCGCACCTCCAACACATTTTACATTTGTTGTAAACAGTCAAATAACATTGTTGTTTAGGATTATGCCATATAGTCCATGTACCATGTCTGCATTCACACCCTGATCTATGCTATCCCTGGTGCAAACCCGGAATAACTGAGTTGAAGTCAAAGGAGTCATTCTGGATTACCACTGGTGCAAAAGATTGGAATCTATCCCTTTCTGTCTGGATTTTTTTTTCTTATGGGTTCTTAGGATTTTTCCCATGCAACTAAAAAAAGAGAGAAGATTGAGAGCTTGTCTTCACCAGAGTAAGTTGACCTAAATTACCCTACTCCAGCTACTTGAATAACGTAACTGGAGTTGATGTAGCTTAGGTTGACTTACCCTGGTGTCTTCACTGTGTTGCGTCAATGGGAGATGCTCTCCGGTAGACTTACCTTAATCTTCTCGGGGAGCGGGAGTACCGTGGTTGACCGGAGAGTGCTCTGCGGTCAATTTAGCAGGTTTTCACTAGACACACTAATTCAACCCCTGCTGCATTGATCGCAGCAGTGTCGATCTCCCTGTAGTGAAGACCAGCCCTCAGAGTGACTAATACAGGGCCTGAATAAAACCCATTGAAGTAATTAGAACAATATAATGTGATATTTGCCATCATGTGCCAGCAATGCCCCTCTGCCATGTACACTGGCCAAACCAAACATTCTCTACATAAAAGGATAAATGGACACAAATCAGACATCAGGAATGGTAACATATAAAAGCCAGTAGGAGAACACTTCAATCTCCCTGGACATCCATTCTTCAACAAAAAACCTTCAAAACAGACTTCAAAGAGAAACTGCGAGCTAAAATTAATTTACAAATTGAACACCATTAATTTGGGCTTGAATAGGGACTGGGAGTGGCTGGCTCACTACAAAAGCAATTTTCTCTCTCTTGGTTTTGACACCTCCTCATCAATTATTCGGAGTGGACCACAGCCACCCTGACTGAATTGGCCTTCAACATTGGTTTTCCACTGTAAGGTAACTCCCTTCTCTCATGTGCCAATATATTTATGCCTGTATCTGTAATTTTCACTCCATGCATCTGAAGAAGTGGGTTTTTTACCCACAAAAGCTTATGCCCAAATAAATCTGTTAGTCTTTAAGGTGCCACCGGATTCCTCATTGATTTTGTGGATACAGACTAACACAGCTACTCCTCTGATACTTGAAGTCATTAGGAATCTTTCCATTGGCTTCAATGGACTTTGGATCAGGCCCATAATTTTTAGACAGAGGAGCAATCTCCAAAAACTACTAAGCCAAAATTAGCCTTAATGTAAGTGGGAGCAGCTCTGCTGTACATCTGTGGAGTTCACCAAGGCCAAATCTGATCTTGAACATTGTAATTCATGATAGTCATTCCAGGTCTGCTACATTCAAGGAAATCCCAAATTTAATCCCAGTCCTGAAGGTTATATAGGATAACACACAGTCCTTTGATAAAAGAGTCTCTTCTCATAGACACTCTTTCCATTATAGTTTCCAAAGCAAGATGTCTTATATACCAAGTGAATGTTTATTTCCTCCTTTTTTCATTTAACAGCTAATTCACATGCAAGCTAATTTGTTCTCACTATTATCACAATTTATTTCAGTTGCTACAGGGCAGCCAATAACTTTAATAAAGGAGATTCCAGCTACCCAATCTTCCCAGTTAATAAACTGCATTGAAATACCCAGAATGAATTGGCTCCCACATGCTACAAATATAGACAATTACCATTCCATAGTGTTATCACTACAATACAGGTACAATTAAATGTGTGTTATGCATGGAGCTGCTTAGAACATTTCCAGTAATGCCAAATGCAATTAAAAAGGAACTATTGTGCCAATCCATCTGAAAAATCGGCCTGTTTGTATGTACTTTACACTGGATTACTCAGTGGATAGCACAATATTGAACCATTTGGTGATTAGGAGCTGCAGGAGAGAGCTAAGTAAACAAAGGACCACAGCCTGTCAGAGGCAGTGCTGACAGTGGGGAGATGGGGAGTAGAAGTGGGAAATACTTACCTCTTGGGTAGGTGGGAAATACTTCCCCTTATAGGGAATGCTGTTTGTTCGTTAATGTCGACACTATTAGGTATATAAACTGTTCAGAGAGCTGCAGGTTTCATTCAAGTGCTCTACCTCTCTCTTACAGAAGCAACAGCTTTACCCAAGTTTACTGTTCTATTGAAGAGCTCATCTTCCCATCACACTGTGCTTTAGCTCTCCTCCCCTTTTATCCTTAAATTTCTGAGTCACACCAGCTGTCATCCCAATGATACTCACTCTCCATGTGGTTGGTTGCTCGCAGTAAGATTTATGGCACTCCTCTAGCTTCCCTCTAGCTTCCCTCTAGTGGAAGAATGAACACATGTTTATGTTATATAAATATGAGCTCTACACCTTGATAGTTCTAATTTGTGGGTTTCTTTCACTGATGATGCAAAGCTCCAAAATCCAGCCTCACTGGGCCAAATTCAGAGCTAAGTAAGACTTTCGTTTTTGTAAGGCAGTCAGGGCCGGCTCCAGGCACCAGCGTTCCAAGCAGGTGCTTGGGGCAACAGTCAAAAAGGGGCGGCAAGGTTTCCGTGGCAGCAATTCGGTGGCAGCTTCTCCGTTCCGCCAGCTGCTGCGGCAATTCAGTGGCAGCTTCTCTCTTCTGCCGTCTGCGGTGGCAATTCGGCGATGACAGTTTTTTTCACTGCTTGGGGCAGCAAAAACGATAGAGAAGGCCCTGAAGGCAGTGGCAGCCCAGAATCAGACCTCTAATATCACTAGCTAAATCTCTCTCTCTCCCCCTCCTTTTTGTCACTGGACATTTGAAATATATGCCACATTGCTCTACTCTACAATAAAGAGTCTTGCACTGTTGAGGTACCCTGCTTAAAATTATTCTGTACTGCAAATAGAAATAAAAAGCCCCTATAAAACTCTTGGTGCTAGTACTTTCTACAACCCAAGCACTCTAAAGGGGGCTTCTCTTTGTCAATAAAATTTGGTCTTGTAATGTACTGAACTGGGACTATGAATCCAGTGGTGTGAGTTTTACAGTGTCTCAGTGTAATCTGCTAATTTCTTTATATTATTACTGTACTGGCAAAAGACAAACTAAATAAACAAACAGGTCTCTTCCATCCATGGACTATGATTATATAGGTTTCAGAGTGGTAGCCATGTTAGTCTGTATCAGGAAAAACAACGAGGAGTCCTTGTGGCACCTTAGAGACTAACAAATGTATTTGGGCATAAGAACCCACTTCATCAGATGCATGGACTGGAAAATATAGGAGCAGGTATAAATACATGGAAGGATGGGAGTTGCCTTACCAAGTGTGAGGTCAGTCTAACAAGATAATTCACTTAATAGCAGGATACCAAGGGAGGAAAAAATAACTTTTGAAGTGGTAATGAGAGTGGTCCATTTCAGACAGTTGACAAGAAGGTGTGAGTAACAGTAGGGGGAATTTAATATTAGGGAAATAGGTTTAGGTTTTGTAATGACCCAACCACTCTCAGTCTTTATTCAGGCCTAATGTGATGGTGTCCAGTTTGCAAATTAATTCCAGTTCTGCAGTTTCACGTTGGAGTCTGTTTTTCAGGTTTTTTTTGTTGAAGAATTGCCACTTTTAGGTCTGTTATTGAGTGACCAGAGAGATTGAAGTGTTCTCCTACTGGTTTTTGAATGTTATGATTCCTGATGTCAGATTTGTGTCCATTTGTTCTTTTGTGTAGAGAGTGTCCGGTTTGGCCAATGTACATGGCAGAGGGGCATTGCTGGCACATGATGGCATATATCACATTGGTAGCTGTGCAGGTGAACGAGCCCCTGATGGTGTGGCTGATGTGGCTAGGTCCTATGATGGTGTCCCTTGAATAGATATGTGGACAGAGTTGGCACCAGGGTTTGTTGCGGGGTTTGATTCCTGGGTTGGTATTTTTGTTGTGTGGTGTGTAGTAGCTGATGAGTATTTGCTTCAGGTTAGGGGGCTGCCTGTAAGCGAGGACTAGCCCGTCTCCCAAGGTCTGTGAGAGAGTGACGGATTGTCCTTCAGGATAGGTTGTAGATCCTTGATGATGCGTTGGAGAGGTTTTAGTTGGGGGCCGTAGGTGTTGGCTAGTGGCGTTCTGTTACTTTCTTTGTTGGGCCTGGACTGTAGTAGGTGACTTCTGGGTACCATTCTGGCTCTGTCCATCTGTTTCTTCACTTCACCAGGTGGGTGCTGTAGTTTTAAGAATGCTTGATAGAGATCCTGTAGGTGATTATATAGGAGAGGCAGAATAAGCCGATGAAGTGAGCTGTAGCTCACGAAAGCTTATGCTCAGATAAATTTGTTAGTCTCTAAGGTGCCACAAGTCATCTTTTTCTTTTTCCGGCTACAGACCAAGACGGCTGCTACTCTGAAACCAGAGAATAAGGTATAGGAGTGGGATTCAGAAGACTTATGTTCTAGTCCTCGCTCTGCCTCTTATCTCCGGGGTAAGCTTGGGCAAGTAATTTCACCTCTACATACTTCAGTTTTCTCTCCCATCCTTTTTCCGTCTTGCCTATTTAGGCTGTAAGATCTTCAGGGTAGAGACAGAAGCTGGTTAACAAAAATCAAAAGGATAAAATACACCAAGAAAGTGGGTGGGCAAAAATAACCAGAAACCAGCCTTTTTTGATAAAGGGCTACTCTAGCTTTTCCATCAATTTCCCAGGACCCTTGTAGCATTTTTAAAAGATTTGTAGTATTCAATTATTCTTCCACCCATCCATTCCAATGTTCATTCCACAAATGAGCCATCATTGATTCGATCCATCATTTAATAGAGCAAGAAAAATCTCATTGCTACCACTGTTGTGAATTTATCTATTTTGTCCCTCAGTTTTCCATAGGAATCCGGACCAGGTATGCCAAACTAGGCTACTATGAATGATCTTCTTGGAAAAGACAGAACCCTGGGAAGGGAGTCTGGCATGGAATCCAATGTTAATATACCCCAAAATAAGTAGTTACATACAAATATCAACTGTAGGCTGGCATTTTATGGCCAAATAAATCCACCTGTGCTGAAGAACCGCAGTGGTTCACATGCTCAGGATCTAACTGATGGCCATATGTGGGGCTGGGAAGGAATTTTTCCCCAGATCAGATTGACAGTGACCTTGGGGGTGGGGGTTACCTTTCTCTGCAGCATGGGGTGCAGGCCACTTGCCAAGATGAAATGAGTATATCTCACAGAATTGTTTCCCTGCCACTGTGGTGGCCTCTGGAACTGGTGCGAACCTCAGTCCCTTCTATACTTGCCTGTGGCACAGAATGGTCTAGTCTCCTGTGGGCTGCAATACTTTGGTCTGATTTTGGTTGTTGGGTTTCGTGTGTGGGTGCTGGGTGTCGGTGGTGGTCTGACTCACTGATCCGGTGGTCCCTTCTGCCCTTAAGCTCTGTGGATCTATGAAAAGAGGACACAGTGTCACAAACTGTGTGTGCTGTCAAACTTAAATATGACAGTGATTTCAAAATATGTTTCACAGGAGGGAGGATTTAATTTTCATTAAAATTTAATGTTTTGACAAAAAATTTACGTCAAAATTCAGAGAGAAAATTCATTGGCCTTTTAGGGAACCACATTCCAAGCTGGGAGGCCTGATTCATCTTAGCAGCTTAGTTTGATTTTGTGGTTTTGCCTTTTACTTTCTCCTTCCAGCTCCCAAAAATTGAGCAGATAGGGCCAGGGGAAAGACAACATGGCACACGTGGACAATAATGCCTGTAATGATGCAGTAGCCCATCACCACTGGTTGAACAGTTGCAGTTTTCTTTCTGCTGCTGCTCTTATTTTGAAAGGCAACCAGGTTTTTTTTTCCCAAGCTCTGAAAGATAGTCATAAAACCACAAGCAAATCTAGCTATGGCGAATTGTGCCAGTGGGGCCAGCTGTCTGGAGCTACGCCCAAGTCAATGGAGCAACACCATTTTACACCAGCTGATGAACTGACCCTCTGACAGTTCTCATCACCTTGTTACCCTTCTGCCCCCAGCATGAGGGAGTCTTGCTTGTGCTTAGCTGGGTCTCAGCTGCCTAATACCACCAGCTTGTTAGCCACTTAAGCACTCTCCTCTGGGCTATGCCAGCCCTTAATTTGCCTTGCAGGATAACAGTAGATGCACCCCAGTCCCTGAGTCCCATTGAAGCATTCCCCTGAAGCATCCAGCTCTTTATTCACTAAATACTCAAGAAATACTGGGTCTACTGTTCTCAGAAGAACAGTGTACATGCCAGCTTGTGTTATTCAACTCATGATCAACATAACAGTACTTAGAATCATTCAAGTGTAGGACTGGAAGGGACCTCAAGAGGTCTTCTAGTCCAGTCCCCAGCACTCAAGGAAGGACTACGTGATATACCATCCCTGATCGGTGTTTGTCTAACCAGTTCTTAAAAACCTCCAATGAGGGAGATTCCACAACCTCCCTAGGCAATTTGTTCAGTGCTTAATTACCTTGACAGTTAGGAAATAAGATATATTTATAGTGAAAACAAGAATAAATTTATTATCAAAGCTTCAAGATTAAAGTGATACTGTTATTGGAAACAGATAGTTGTATATTAAACAAAATCATAACACACTTTCTAGACACAAAATTTAACTAACAGATTAACCACCTGTCTAAAGAAGTTTTATCTCACCCAAAGTTTTCTGCCTCATTTTCAGCTAAGGTTGGCTGGGATCCTGTTTTTATGAATGTAAGTGCACGGTCTGTTTAATTCCTGGGTGCAGGATGATGGGATGTCTTCTTGGCTTCTGACATATACTCCCAAAGCTCATTGCCTGTGCTCAGAGACAGGAAGTCCATGTGTGAATTGTTTTTCCTGTGTGCTGCTTCCCTGTTGACTTCGTATGTAAATGGATATCTAGTGTGTTGCCTTACAATGCTTAATTTTCATTCCAACAGAGAGAGAGGTGAATAAATCTCTCTTGTCTGACAGAAAACCATTTTTTCACCTCTGCTGGTGACTCATATCTTGATACCGTTGCTGAGAACATATTTTAGTATACACCCATAACTCCTTACCTAGTATCTGTACTTAAATTTCACAATGATATCACTGACCAGTGTGACTCTAGCTTTCATTTAAGATCTCATGTGACTGTCTTGAGTGTACCAGAATGTACATTCTAGAATCAGGACATTCCTGTAACCCCCTAGCCAGTTGGCCTTAAGGGGTCTTGGGTCACAAGCCCTAAAAGGTGTTAATATTTGATGGCTGCATGGAAGCTTATGTGAAATTATTATTAGCAGTTATAGCATGGTAAATGTCTAGATACCCAACTGAAATCAGGACCCCATTGTGCTAAGCATGGTATAAATATATAAGCCTTTGCTCAAAGAGCGTACCTTCTCAATAGACCATACAGATAAATGGGTATTGAGGGAAACAGATAGAATTGCTGAAGTGACTTATTTCAGAGTAACAGCCATGTTAGTCTGTATTCACAAAAAGAAAAGGAGTACTTGTGGCACCTTAGAGACTAACCAATTTATTTGAGCATAAGCTTTCGTGAGCTACAGCTCACTTCATCGGATGCATGCTGTGGAAACTGCAGAAGACATTATATACACAGAGACCATGAAACAATACCTCCTCCCACCCCACTCTCCTGCTGGTAATAACTTATCTAAAGTGATCACTCTCCTTACAATGTGTATGATAATCAAGTTGGGCCATTTCCAGCACAAATCCAGGTTTTCTCACCCTTCGCCCCCCCCCCCCCCCACACACACACAAACTCACTCTCCTGCTGGTAATAGCCCATCCAAAGTGACCACTCTCTTTACAATGTGTATGAAAATCAAGGTGGGCCATTTCCAGCACAAATCCAGGTTTTCTCACCCCTCCCCCAAAACACACGCACACAAACTCACTCTCCTGCTGGTAATAGCTCATCCAAACTGACCACTCTCCTTACAATGTATATGATAATCAAGGTGGGCCATTTCCAGCATAAATCCAAGTTTAACCAGAACGTCTGGGGGGGGGTAGGAAAAAACAAGGGGAAATAGGCTACCTTGCATAATGACTTAGCCACTCCCAGTCTCTATTTAAGCCTAAATTAATAGTATCCAATTTGCAAATGAATTCCAATTCAGCAGTTTCTAGCTGGAGTCTAGATTTGAAGTTTTTTTGTTTTAAGATAGCGACCTTCATGTCTGTAATTGCGTGACCAGAGAGATTGAAGTGTTCTCCGACTGGTTTATGAATGTTATAATTCTTGACATCTGATTTGTGTCCATTTATTCTTTTACGTAGAGACTGTCCAGTTTGACCAATGTACATGGCAGAGGGGCATTGCTGGCACATGATGGCATATATCACACTGGTAGATGTGCAGGTGAACGAGCCTCTGATAGTGTGGCTGATGTTATTAGGCCCTGTGATGGTGTCCCCTGAATAGATATGTGGGCACAGTTGGCAATGGGCTTTGTTGCAAGGATAGGTTCCTGGGTTAGTGGTTCTGTTGTGTGGTATGTGGTTGTTGGTGAGTATTTGCTTCAGGTTGGGGGGCTGTCTGTAGGCAAGGACTGGCCTGTCTCCCAAGATTTGTGAGAGTGTTGGGTCATCCTTCAGGATAGGTTGTAGATCCTTAATAATGCTTTGGAGGGGTTTTAGTTGGGGGCTAAAGGTGACGGCTAGTGGCGTTCTATTATTTTCTTTGTTAGGCCTGTCCTGTAGTAGGTGACTTCTGGGAACTCTTCTGGCTCTATCAATCTGTTTCTTCACTTCCGCAGGTGGGTATTGTAGTTGTAAGAATGCTTGATAGAGATCTTGTAGGTGTTTGTCTCTGTCTGAGGGGTTGGAGCAAATGCGGTTGTATCTCAGAGCTTGGCTGTAGACGATGGATCGTGTGGTGTGGTCAGGGTGAAAGCTGGAGGCATGTAGGTAGGAATAGCGGTCAGTAGGTTTCCGGTATAGGGTGGTGTTTATGTGACCATTGTTTATTAGCACTGTAGTGTCCAGGAAGTGGATCTCTTGTGTGGACTGGACCAGGCTGAGGTTGATAGTGGGATGGAAATTGTTGAAATCATGGTGGAATTCCTCAAGGGCTTCTTTTCCATGGGTCCAGATGATGAAGATGTCATCAATATAGCGCAAGTAGAGTAGGGGCGTTAGGGGACGAGAGCTGAGGAAGCGTTGTTCTAAATCAGCCATAAAAATGTTGGCATACTGTGGGGCCATGCGGGTACCCATAGCAGTGCCGCTGATTTGAAGGTATACATTGTCCCCAAATGTAAAATAGTTATGGGTAAGGACAAAGTCACAAAGTTCAGTCACCAGGTTAGCCGTGACATTATTGGGGATAGTGTTCTTGACGGCTTGTAGTCCATCTTTGTGTGGAATGTTGGTGTAGAGGGCTTCTACATCCATAGTGGCCAGGATGGTGTTATCAGGAAGATCACCGATGGATTGTAGTTTCCTCAGGAAGTCAGCGGTGTCTCGAAGGTAGCTGGGAGTGCTGGTAGCGTAGGGCCTGTGGAGGGAGTCTACATAGCCAGAAGAAAAGGAGTACTTGTGGCACCTTAGAGACTAACCAATTTATTTGAGCATGAGCTTTCGTGAGCTACAGCTCACTTCATCGGATGCATATTGTTACATAGCCAGACAATCCTGCTGTCAGGGTGCCAATGCCTGAGATGATGGGGCGCCCAGGATTTCCAGGTTTATGGATCTTAGGTAGTAGATAGAATATCCCAGGTCGGGGTTCCAGGGGTGTGTCTGTGCGGATTTGATCTTGTGCTTTTTCAGGAAGTTTCAGGGGTGGGGGGTGAGAAAACCTGGATTTGTGCTGGAAATGGCCCACCTTGATTATCATGCACATTGTAGGGAGAGTGGTCACTTTGGATAAGCTATTACCAGCAGGAGAGTGAGTTTGTGTGTGTGTGTTTGGGGGGGGGGGTGAGAAAACCTGGATTTGTGCTGGAAATGGCCCAACTTGATTATCATACACATTGTAAGGAGAGTGATCACTTTAGATAAGCTATTACCAGCAGGAGAGTGGGGTGGGAGGAGGTATTGTTTCATGGTCTCTGTGTATATAATGTCTTCTGCAGTTTCCACAGCATGCATCCGATGAAGTGAGCTGTAGCTCACGAAAGCTTATGCTCAAATAAATTGGTTAGTCTCTAAGATGCCACAAGTACTCCTTTTCTTTTTGAAGTGACTTAGCGAGTCATTAGCAGACCCAGGAATAGAACCCATTTGTACAGATGTCCAATCTAGTGCCTTATCGATTAGCCTATGCTGCTTCTTGATGAGTGGGTGGTTTCAGTCTAGCAAACATCCTCATACAAAACCACCATGCGGAGTGGGCAGTCTCAGCAGAAAGGTGAAAGGCCAAAACCTCATGTAAAGTGATCTGCTTTCAACTCGATCGAACACAAGAGTGCTTCATCTTTACTCATCACTTCATCAAACAAACTAGGTTCAATTTCACGCATCACTCATTTTTTCTTAAAGCAAAGATAGTTTGTTTTTCCAAGAAAGTTAAGAAAGAAGTGATTACCTGGGGCTTCTTTAATTTCAGACATTCGTTATTCAAAGTGAACTTTGGATTGCTCAGTCTAGGATAAACTGCATAAGCAGGGGAAATTAGTTCCCTGAATGGCCCCCCCCCCAAAAAAAATTAAAAAATGAACTCTTCTATAAAGTAATGCAAATGCTCTGGCCTGTTTTAATCATAGGAACAAAATAGAGGGTCACTCATGCTACACAGCTTCTGTACTACTTTGGTGAAACACACAGACTTTGAAACTGCCCTAAATAGGTAGCTACAGATTCTCCTTGCATGGGCAAATTCTCAGCCAGTATAGCTTTATGCTACCCTGTGATGGGGTCTATTAGTCCTTCTCCACTCCTTGCTGGAGGCATCAGTGCCCCAATGTCCCACTGCTTAAGGAAAACCTAGTCAGGCCAAGCCACCAACAAGCCCTCCAGGAGAAGATACTTGCCAATAGGGAGCCAACAGATCAGTTAAAGTGGTTTGCCTGCCCCCTCTGAAGGGCAGAGCTGAGTGATGCTGGGATAGGGTAGGAGCATAGTACTAGCACAGAACTCCAGGGTCAGGCCCTTTGCCCAGGCACTAGTAAGCAGTCACCTTCTGGTGTGTGTGTGTGTGTGTGTGTGTGTGTGTGTGTGTGTGTGTGTGTGTGTGTGTGTGTGTGTGTGTGTGTGTGTGTGTGTGTGTGTGTGTGTGTGTGTGTGTGTGTGTGTGTGCGCGCAAAAGGAGGCGGGGGGAGTTTTAGGATATAGATATTCAGGCCTGTCTGCAAAGGCCTGTACTCTAAGAATTTAGGTGTATTCTTATCACTTGGCTAGTGATAGAGGTATAAAAGAAAGAATCAAAATCACTGTCTGCTGGTGTAAGGGCCTTCTCTTACTGTGACAGTTTGTGGCCCTGTTCTTAGGCTAAGGCCTTTGGCTAAGCAGCAGAGGCAGCCATAAGCTGGGAAGCGAACGGTCACATCCTCACATTCCAAACTAGTCACATTGAAATAAGGTGCTATTGGGCTGTTCGGCACTATCAGGACAGGATTGTATTCCTATCACCTCCAGAGAAAGGGAAGTGCCTAGAAAATGTAAAAGGAAACTTAGTTTGATAGCATCCTGTCTGGCAAGAACTCACTTATCAATACTGGGATGTGAAATCCTCACTTCTGTATTGTTTTGTCATTATAGTTCCCACTTTGCTGTTGTTTGTCCGTATAATCTCTGTCTGGTTCTGTGATTGTTCCTGTCTGCTGTATAATTAATTTTGCTGGGTGTAAACTAATTGAGGTGGTGGGATATAATTGGTTACATAATCATGTTACAATATGTTAGGATTGGTTAGTTAAATTTCAGGAAAATGATTGGTTAAGGTATAGCTAAGCAGAACTCAAGTTTTACTATATAATCTGTAGTCAATGAGGAAGTGACGGGGGTGTGGGCGTGGGTGGGGGTGGGCATGTGGGTGTGTGAGATGGGAACAGGGAATGGGGGTAAGAAAATTGGAATCATGTTTTGCTAAAGGGGGAAATGGGAACGTGGAATGGGAGTAAGGAAGTTGGAATCATGTTTGGCTAAGGGCAGGAATGGGAACAGGGACACACGTGTAAGGCTTTGTGGTGTCAGAGCTGGGAAGGAGGATACTAAGGAAGGAAACTGGAATCATGCTTGCTGGAAGTTCACCCCAATAAACATCGAATTGTTTGCACCTTTGGACTTCGGGTATTGTTGCTCTCTGTTCATGCGAGAAGGACCAGGGAAGTAAGTGGGTGAAGGAATAAGCCCCCTAACAGGGAGGCTTAAAGGCATGAGCGGTCAAATCTTAAATTATTAACAAGAAACAAATTTAAGACTGAGGCTGAACTCATGGCATGGGCCTGTCTTTTCCAGCCCAGCTGCCACAGCTTGGTTCCAGCAGTGGTATCAACTCTCCCTTCCTGTGGAGGACCTCATACATCTCCTGGATCAACAGCAGATGGAGGCCCAGCAGGTTTTCCTGGAAGGGGAACAGGAGGCCTGGTGGGCCACCCAGCAGCAGAAGGCTGTGCTGCTTAAGCTACTATGGCAGCAAGAGTGGCAACAGCAGTTCCAGGAGGTGATGCTCAAACAGATCACCAGCTACTCTCCTTCTGAAGCAGCTGGAGCCAGGCATTGCCCTCTCCAAATTGGAACCCGCAGATGATCCTGAGGTACTCATTACCTTTGATTGAGTAGACCTAGACACTTGATGGGAAAAGACTACCTGGGGCATGTGACTACCTCCCTTTCTGCCTCAGGAAGCTCAAGAAGTTTATTGGGCCTAGGAGAGGAGACCACTAAAGACTATGAGTCTCTGAAAGCCACCATCTTCAACCAATTGGTGGTATCACCAGAGGAATTCTACCACCAGCTCCAGACAGGAACTTTTCCACTTGGGACATAACCTTAGGCCATGGCCCAGCACCTAAATGACTGGGCCACCTGTTGGCTTCAGCCAGTGTCCCACTGTCCAACTGGGATTGTCGAATCTGTGGTGCGTAAATAGTATCTAGAGGTTTTTCTGGCCACCATTCAGACCTGGGCATGCCAGCAGAACCCCAGCACACTGACATCTGACATCCAACTCACCAAGGACCCTTGTTGGCAGGTTGACCTAGCCAGAATGATTGATTCTGTGATGGCCCCTGGTGACCAAGAAGACTTGGAATCAGTAGCCAGGAAGGCCTGGTTGAAAACAGTCTTTGATGCCGATGAGCTGGCTGGCTGCTCAACAGGACCTCCTTGGGACAGCCCTCTTCCCAATATGGATCCAGCGCTATTACCCACGTCCTTTGATTTGGTTCAGGAATAATGGGGGTGCTGATACTCTTGGGGGTGTACACCCACATAGCAGTGGTTAATGAAGCCATCACTCAGAAGTATCTGGCCTTCCAATTTCCCCATTTAGAGTTTCAAAATGAATCATGCTTGCTGGAAGTTTACCCAAATAAACATCGAATTGTTTGCACCTTTGGACTTCGGGTATTGTTGCTCTCTGTTCATGCGAGAAGGACCAGGGAAGTAAGTGGGTGAAGGAATAAGGCCCCTAACACTACCCACTAACGTGTGCTGTGGCTTTTATATGCAGGAAAACAGCTGTTGTGGCACAGGTGGGCTATGGAGTTTTTATAGCATGTTGGAGGGTACGGGGGCTTATAAAGAAAATGGTTGAGAACCCCTGGTCTAGAGCACCCCAGATATAGATACACAGAGTCTGAGATGCTTTTGAGAAGTCAACGGCAGGTTTCTGGTGATCAGCCTTCCTTCCAGCTGCTGAGGAGTAAGATGCCAGTCTCTTTACTCATAGAAAAACTCCTCTGAACTGCTCCGCATTGCCTACTCCTACTTATCTTTTTATAGATGAATCAAACAAAGCGCATAACCTCTAGTCACCCCTAGTAGGCTACCAATTTTCCTAACTTCAGCAAATAACTCCTTATCCTACTGATCAGCAAAGCAATTTCTAGTCACAACTATAAAACTTCTAGTCATGAGCTCCCAGGCCCATGGTCAGTTCCCCTTCACACTCCCTCCCCTTCTCATGATTCTTTGATCTTCTTTCCCTTACTTATTAACAATCTGAAACTTTGGCCTGCTCATGAGAACACAAATTATTCCTGACTACGTGGTGTTCCCGCTTTCAGTTAATGGTGGCTGAAATACAAAATAACTGTAGTTTAGTCAAGATCTCTCGTAACGCCCTCAGCTCAATAACTGCCCAAGCCATAGCCAAGGAGCTAGTCCTACTTTTTTCTCAGGCAGGTTTACCTACTGAAGTCCTCGTGGATCACCAACTACAAGAGGTGTGGTGGTTCTTTAAAGTTAGACCACTCCAAATCTCAGTTTACTATTCCCAGACAGATGGTCTAATAGAGAAATTTAAGCAACCTCTTACTTAGACTCAAAGGAATTGTGTGAAGACTGACCCCAAGGGCTGGGATCATTTACTTTTCTTTCTCCTTTTCATGTTACAGGAGGTGCCGCAGAGCTCAACAGGCCTCTCACTGTACTTTGTACAACAGCTTTGGGGAATCCTGAACCTCCTTAAAGAGGCCTAGGAATGTCAACTGTCATGCTCTCAAAATGAGTTTCAGCATATCCTACAGATGCACAAGTGTCTCGAATGGGTGGTACAATTTGTGCAGGAAAATCTCCAGCAAGCCCAACAAATCCAAGCCTGACACTATAATAAAGGCACCTAGGAGGGTGTTTTTCATCTGAGAGGCCCTATGCTACTGCTCCTCCCCAGCATGGAGAGAAAGCTCCTGGCCAAATGGTAGAGCCCATATTCAGTCATCCGAGTTGCAGACATGGATTCTGAAATTTATTGCCCAGACAAGAAGAAACACCAGATCTACCATATAAATATATAAGGTCCTAGGAATTTCAGGAAAATTTATTCATTAATTCTAAGGAGCCTGAGGATATTCTGATAGCAGAAAATCTTGCCCCTCACATACACTGAGAAGCCAGAAACTGTTGTTCCACAATCACATGGTGTTCTCTTCCCAGCTAGGCTGAACACATCTCATAGTACACTGAATCCAGACCAATCTAGAGGTAAAGCTAGAACATAAAATACCGCTATTGCAAGCTCAAATGTAAACCATGAGGTAAAGTGCATAAGGTGTTACAATAACCTATAATTTTTGCCACTTAGAAATTAACTTTCAAAAGTAGGTCATTATTTTTAATAAACAGGGTAATAAACAAGGGCAAGAAAACCACACAGAATAAACAAATTAGTATAAACAAAATGGCCTACTCATATAATTCAAGGACTATGTTGAAATCATGCTTGATAAAAACACAAGATATAGAACCTGAGGATAATAGGCCTAATATCCATCACACCAATTTTGGTCCACTTGTTGGATAAAATGAGGGAGCTGGACTATGCTCCCCACTTTTTCCCTGCTTTGGATTTTTTCAAAAGAGACTTTGAAAAAACATTTTTCTCTCTCTCATCTCCCATCCCACTGTGCATCCCAGCCCATCTCATTTCATCTTATTTTCTCTGACCCCAAGATAGAAGAAGCAGACCAGACTGAAAGACTTCCTTCCAGGAGGAAGGCCAGCTAGCCTTGATCTTGTTTAAGGAACTTTATTTTCACCTCTGAGTACTGAAAATCATTATATCATCATGACATCCAGTCCTCAACCCATCATTGGGTATACCTAATTTCCAGCATCACAGAGGCACGTAAGATCCTGCTTTGCCTCCCTATCCTGTTATGTTACTTTCCACCCCACTATTTCTTTCCTCCTATCCTATCTCTTTCTCTCTTGGTTTCTCATCAAATCCTGAAATCAGCTTAACTGCATCCACCCAAGCCTGCCTTATCAAAGGAGAAAGAACCCAACTGGGTGATATCCTTGACTGGAACGTGAACCAGCATCCAAGCAACAGATGCTGGTGGTCGACCTGCCAGCCAAACCACCTATTTGTGATTGACCAACTATCCAGTATTCCAAAGACATCAACAATGGCTGTATTTCCCCCACTTTTTCTGTTGTCTCTTGCCACCACCTTGTGTCTGCCTGTTAGAAAGAGGAGAAGTGAATATCTATTACACATCAGGGCTGAAAGTAAAATTAACTCTTTCCTTTTCATCAAAGAAAGGTTGTTTTGAAAATAAGAGAATCTGATATTTTGGCTCCAAAAAGAGAGGGACTTCTGATTGTTTTTTACATAATCACTTAATTTCAGTTTCAGTATAAAGGCTTGTTTTAATATTTTGTTCTTTCTGGTGTTTGATCAATAAACTTTCACTGAATGCTTGACTGAATGCTTTTGGGTGTTTGCCAAGAAATTGAATAAACCCAAGTTTCTGTAGGAACTCTGGCCCCCAAAAGACTCCTTTGTAGCACAGTTTTTACCTTGGACAGTGAAAGGGTTTATAACCCCTTTAACTCTTTTGAACTTTGAGATCAATACAACAATTCACAAACCAGATGGTATCATTTGACTTTGCATGGACTTCTAGACGCTTAACTCTGTGTCACACTTTGATGCTTACATGATGCCAAACATCGAACTCCTTGACCATCTCAAGAAGGCTAAATATGTAACAACCTTTGATTTAACAAAAATGCCACCTTGCTTCAGACTCAACAGTAAAATGAGATTTGCCCCACCCCTAGAGCTTTTTCAATTTACAGCTATGCTGTTTGGGTTGCATGGAGCCCCGGCCACTTGCCTGCAGCTCATGAATCAAGTCCTCTATCACCACAACCAGCTTGTGGCAGCCTGTTTGGACTAGGTGGTTATTTTTAACACAGATTGGCAGTCACATCTGGTTCATATGGCCTCTGTGCTCTAACCATTAGGAGGCTGGGCTCACTACAAATCCAAAAAAAGTGTAAGTTTGAGATACTGGTAATATGATACATGGGGTATCTCATGGGGAATGGCCAGATCCTGTCCCTGCAAAACAAGACAGAAGCCCTGATGACCCTGGTCCCCACAACCAAAAAATAGATGTGGACTTTCCTGGGACAGGTCGGCTACTCCTGTAGGTTTGTGCCGCACTTTGCAGCCCTTACAGCACCATTGGCTGATCTCACAAATGTCACTGCCCCCAGAACAGTCCATTGGACAAGTGAACTTGATGAGGTCTCTACCGAGACAAAAGTTACCCTATATCAGCAGCGTGTACTTCTCACTCCCATTTTACTACAAACAAATGCTTCCACGGTTAGTTTGGGAACAATCTTGGCACAAACTTTTCAGGGTGTAGAACATCGTAGGTGGTATCTTTTTCAAAAGCTTCAGCTGTGAGAGGCTAAAAACCTCACCATCCAAATGGAATTCCTGACCATCAAATGGGCTATCGGAGCATTGTATTACTATCTTTTAGGGGATCCCTGTGACCTAATAATGGACTATGCATCCCTTAAATAATTCCAGGCAGAGAAGGATACTAATTCTGGCATCGCTCAATGATATCAGGTGCTGCCATATGCCTTTCGTGTGCCTGGCCACGCTAACAGCACCAGAATCCTGGGGCCATACAGTTATTTCAGAGGGGGGAGAGCAGGCCTTTGGGCCTGTTCTGCAAAGGGAGGAGTGTGACAAGGTCTGTCAGTCCTTCTTTGCCCTGTCAACCCCCAGCTTAAGGAAGACTCACTCAGGCCAGGCTACCAACAAGAATTACTCCTCCAGAGATCTAGAAACATCAGGAGGAGACATTGATTAATACCAAGCCAGCAGGCCAGTTAAGGCAGCTTGACTGCTTCCTCTGAAGGGCAGCACTGAGATAGCCTACAACACCATGGCCTAGTCAGGTCCTTTGCCTTTGTTAGTTTAAAGGCACAGACAGCCAAATCTTGAGTTTGTTTATTGTTTACCATTTGAGACAGACACTGAGCTCTTGGCATGGTCCGTTCTACTCCAACCTGGCTACCGTCTGCCATCCTATCTGTCTTCCCTCCCCAGCATATTCTAGGGTGGAAAGGATCTTGTCTGGAATGCACTGTCCTACAGCAATCCAGGCTGGAATAATATTGCAAGGGGCTGAACCGACTAGGGGGGATGCCATTTTAGATTTGGTTTTGGTGAATAGTGAGGACTTCATAGAAGAAATGGTTGTAGGAGATAATCTTGGTTCAAGTGATCATGAGCTAATTCAGTTCAAACTGAAATGGAAGGATTAACAAAAATAAATCTGCAACTAGGCTTTTTGATTTCAAAAGGGCTGACTTTCAAAAATTAAGGAAATTAGTTAGGGAAGTGGATTGGACTGAAGAATTTATGGATCTAAAGGTAGAGGAGGCCTGGGATTACTTTAAGTCAAAGCTGCAGAAGCTATCGGAAGCCTGCATCCCAAGAAAGGGGAAAAAATTCATAGGCAGGAGTTGTAGACCAAGCTGGATGAGCAAGCATCTCAGAGAGGTGATTAAGAAAAAGCAGAAAGCATACAGGGAGTGGAAGATGGGAGAGATCAGCAAGGAAAGCTACCTTATTGAGGTCAGAACATGTAGGGATAAAGTGAGACAGGCTAAAAGTCAAGTAGAGTTGGACCTTGCAAAGGGAATTAAAACCAATAGTAAAAGGTTCTATAGCCATATAAATAAGAAGAAAGCAAAGAAAGAAGAAGTGGGACCACTAAACACTGAGGATGGAGTGGAGGTTAAGGATAATCTAGGCATGGCCCAATATCTAAACAAATACTTTGCCTCAGTCTTTAATAAGGCTAAAGAGGATCTTAGGGATAATGGTAGCATGACAAATGGGAATGAGGATATAGAATCATAGAATATCAGGGTTGGAAGGGACCTCAGGAGGTCATCTAGTCCAACCCCCTGCTCAAAAGCAGGACCAATCCCCAATTAAATCATCCCAGCCAGGGATTTGTCAAGCCTGACCTTAAAAACTTCTAAGGAAGGAGATTCTACCACCTCCCTAGGTAACGCATTCCAGTGTTTCACCACCCTCCTAGTGAAAATTTTTTTCCTAATATCCAACCTAAACCTCCCCCACTGCAACTTGAGACCATTACTCCTTGTCCTGTCCTCTTCTACCACTGAGAATAGTCTAGAACCATCCTCTCTGGAACCACCTCTCAGGTAGTTGAAAGCAGCTATCAAATCCCCCCTCATTCTTCTTTTCTGCAGACTAAACAATCCCAGTTCCCTCAGCCTCTCCTCATAAGTCATGTGTTCCAGACCCCTAATCATTTTTGTTGCCCTTCGCTGGACTCTTTCCAATTTATCCACATCCTTCTTGTAGTGTGGGGCCCAAAACTGGACACAGTACTCCAGATGAGGCCTCACCAATGTCGAATAGAGGGGGACGATCACGTCCCTCGATCTGATCGCTATGCCCCTACTTATACATCCCAAAATGCCATTGGCCTTCTTGGCAACAAGGGCACACTGCTGACTCATATCCAGCTTCTCATCCACTGTCACCCCTAGGTCCTTTTCCGCAGAACTGCTGCCTAGCCATTCGGTCCCTAATCTGTAGCTGTGCATTGGGTTCTTCCGTCCTAAGTGCAGGACCCTGCACTTATCCTTATTGAACCTCATCAGATTTCTTTTGGCCCAATCCTCCAATTTGTCTAGGTCCCTCTGTATCCTATCCCTGCCCTCCAGCGTATCTACTCCTCCTCCCAGTTTAGTATCATCTGCAAATTTGCCTGAGAGTGCAATCCACACCATCCTCCAGATCATTTATGAAGATATTGAACAAAACCGGCCCCAGGACCGACCCCTGGGGCACTCCACTTGACACCGGCTGCCAACTAGACATGGAGCCATTGATCACTACCCGTTGAGCCCGACAATCTAGCCAACTTTCTACCCACCTTATAGTGTATTCATCCAGCCCATACTTCTTTAACTTGCTGACAAGAATACTGTGGGAGACCATGTCAAAAGCTTTGCTAAAGTCAAGAAACAATACATCCACTGCTTTCCCTTCATCCACAGAACCAGTAATCTCATCATAGAAGGCGATTAGATTAGTCAGGCATGACCTTCCCTTGGTGAATCCATGCTGACTGTTCCTGATCACTTTCCTCTCATGTAAGTGCTTCAGGATTGATTCTTT
This sequence comes from Lepidochelys olivacea, assembly GCF_965140295.1. NCBI lineage: Eukaryota > Metazoa > Chordata > Testudines > Cheloniidae > Lepidochelys > Lepidochelys olivacea. The sequence continues at coordinate 110,896,565 of NC_140416.1, forward strand.
GAGGACCTGCTCCATGATTTTTCCAGGGACTGAGGTGAGGCTGACTGGCCTGTAGTTCCCAGGATCCTCCTTCTTCCCTTTTTTAAAGATTGGCACTACATTAGCCTTTTTCCAGTCATCCGGGACTTCCCCCGTTCGCCACAAGTTTTCAAAGATAATGGCCAATGGCTCTGCAATCACAGCCGCCAATTCCTTTAGCACTCTCGGATGCAACTCGTCCGGCCCCATGGATTTGTGCACTTATGTGCACTTATGGCGGACTTATGGCGGTAGATATTACCATATCTGAGGTAGAAGAGAAACTCAAACAGCTTAATGGGACTAAATCGGGGGGCCCAGATAATCTTCATCCAAGAACATTAAAGGAATTGGCACCTGAAATTTCAAGCCCTTTAGCAAGAATTTTTAATGAATCTGTAAACTCAGGAGTTGTACCGTATGATTGGAGAATTGCTAACATAGTTCCTATTTTTAAGAAAGGGAAAAAAAGTGATCTGGGTAACTACAGGCCTGTTAGTTTGACATCTGTAGTATGCAAGGTCTTGGAAAAAATTTTGAAAGAGAAAGTAGTTAAGGACATTAAAGTCAATGGTAAATGGGACAAAATACAACATGGTTTTACAAAAGGTAGATCGTGCCAAACCAACCTGATCTCCTTCTTTGAGAAAGTAACAGATTTTTTTAGACAAAGGAAATGCAGTGGATCTAATTTACCTAGATTTCAGTAAGGCGTTTGATATGGTGCCACGTGGGGAATTATTAGTTAAATTGGAAAAGATGGGAATCAATATGAAAATTGAAAGGTGGATAAGGAATTGGTTAAAGGGAGACTACAACAGGTCCTACTGAAAGGTGAACTGTCAGGTTGGAGGGAAGTTACCAGTGGAGTTCCTCAGGGATCAGTTTTGGGACCAATCTTATTTAATCTTGTTATTACTGACCTCGGCACAAAAAGTGGGAGTGTGCTAATAAAGTTTGTGGATGATACACAGCTGGGAGGTATTGCCAATTTAGAGAAGGACTGGGATATCATACAGGAGGATCTGGATGACCTTGTAAACTGGAGTAATAGTAATAGGATGAAATTTAATAGTGAGAAGTGTAAGGTTATGCATTTAGGGATTAATAACAAGAATTTTAGTTATAAACTGGGGACGCATCAAGTAGAAGTAATGGAGGAGGAGAAGGACCTTGGAGTATTGGTTGATCATAGATGACTATGAGCCGCCAATGTGATATGGCTGTGAAAAAAGCTAATGCGGTCTTGGGATGCATCAGGAGAGGTATTTCCAGTAGAGATAAGGAGGTTTTAGTACCGTTATACAAGGCACTGGTGAGACATCACCTGGAATACTGTGTGCAGTTCTGGTCTCCCATGTTTAAGAAGGATGAATTCAAACTGGAACAGGTATAGCGAAGGGCTACTAGGATGATCCGAGGAATGGAAAACTTGTCTTATGAAAGGAGACTCAAGGAGCTTGGCTTGTTTTAGCCTAACTAAAAGAAGGTTGAGGGGAGATATGATTGCTCTCTATAAATATATCAGAGGGATAAATACTGGAGAGGGAGAGGAATTATTTAAGCTCAGTACCAATGTGGACACAAGAACAAATGGATATAAACTGGCCACTGGGAAGTTTAGACTTGAAATTAGATGAAGGTTTGTAACCATCAGAGGAGTGAAGTTTTGGAATAGCCTTCCAAAGGAAGCAGTGGGGGCAAAAGATCTATCTGGCTTTAAGATTAAACTCGATAAGTTTATGGAGGAGATGGTATGATGGGATAACATGATCTTGATAATTAATTGATATTTAAATATTCATGGTAAATAGGCCTAATGGCCTGTGATGGGATGTTAGATGGGGTGAGATCTGAGTTACCCAGGAAAGCATTTTCTGTAGTATCTGGCTGGTGAATCTTGCCCATATGCTCAGGGTTTAGCTGATCACCATATTTGGGGTCAGGAAGGAATTTTCCTCCTGGGCAGATTGGAAGAGGGCCTGGAGATTTTTCACCTTCCTCTGTAGCATGGGGCAGGGGTCACTTGCTGGAGGATTCTCTGCTCCTTGAAGTCTTTAAACCACGATTTGAGGGCTTCAACAGCTCAGACATAGGTGAGGTTTTTCGCAGGAGTGGGTGGGTGAGATTCTGTGGCCTGCATTGTGCAGAAGGTCAGACTAGATGATCATAATGATCCCTTCTGACCTTAGTATCTATGAATCTATTAATCTATAAACCAGGATAATTTAGGCAGCCATGAAGATCAGGGTTTAAAGCTACTTTTGCCTCCTACTTCTCTTGATGCTGCTGAGGTTCTGGGCCGGAGACTCTCCACAGAAATTTTTGACTTTAGATTTCAGTTCAGAAACTAGGCTGACACCAAAGTGCAAAAGAAGCATTGACTATGCAAAAGGAAGGAGACAGTGGAGCACAGTTTGAGGGGCATAAAGCCAGAGAAAAAAATGAGAAATGACAGGAATTTTAAGGCTTCAAGTACTTCTATTCAGTGGAAATTATTCAGTGACTTTTGGGATTAACTCTAAAAATCAATGTGTTCAGTATTGAGCGAGGATAGATAAAAGCAAGTCATCCAAAAAAAATAAAATAAAAGAGTGAACCAAAGTGAAGAGAAGCAAACAATATTGTTAATGTAAGAATATGTAAATCTTTATGGTATACAGCTAAAATAGTCCGTTAAACATAACAATGTCACAACTCTATGCATTTCTGCAATAAATCACTTCAACATCAATACGTGACAATGCAGTTGACAAAGGAAACACTTTTTAAAACAGAAGATTCCTAGAAAGGTAAGCTTGAAAGTAGTAGAGCAGGAAACTACTTTTCCATTGATATACTTATAAGCCCTGGTCTACAGTAGTGGGAGGGGTAGACCTAAGATACGCGAACTTCAGCTATCTTAGGTCGATTTACCTGGTCATGAGGATGGTGGTGAGTCGGCCTCTGCCGCTCCCCCATTGACTCTGCTTCCGCCTCTGGAAGTTCAGCTGGAATTCCGGAGTCGACGGGGAGCACGTTCAGGGATCGATTTATCATGTCTAGACGAGACGTGATAAATCGATCCCTGATAGATCGATCACTGCACACCGATCCGGCGGGTAGTGAAGACTTGCCCTAAACATTTATTTGTGGTTTCTTTGCATTAATAATCAAAAGGTTTTAGTTTTTAAAAAAATATAAAATGGAATATTGAAGAGTGTATAATGTGATAGAGAGAGTAGTATCTCTCAGTAATAGGTTAAAATACATATATCTAAAGTACTAAAAATATGAAAGGTAAGAAAGCAAAGAAAATTCATATGGAAGGAATATAAGTGCAGAGAAGAATGAATATACTAGTCACACATTCTGTTAGAAGCAGGAATATCCTCCATTAGGGATTTTTCTTCCCCAGTGTCCTCTTAGTTCTCACCTTTTATCTTCTACCAGCTGCCGTCACCTGCCTGTGCCTGTGGCAGCTGCACAGTGGCCTTTAAGGTGAAACATACTAAAATCTGGCAAATTTCACTTTGCGGCTGAGCCAGCCGAGGACACAACCCAAGGGAATGGATTAGAAACCATGCTCTGCTCCTTTGCACTGTGAACGAGGTTTCCCGTTCTCTTCAACACTCATCAAACTTCTCCACACCTTGAACCCAAGCCTATTCCCATTGACATTAATGGTAAAACTATCATTGAGTTCAGGGCAAGCAGGTTTGTGGCCCTTTCAAAAACAACTCTACAAGTCCTCCTTGCCTTAGATCATCCTTTAGCTCCTTTCTTATTGACTGTTTTCTCCATCTCTTTCATTCACTCCTGGTTTTCTTTTATGCCAACCTGCACTTTTGGAACAACCTCCCAATTAGCACACAAGTCCCTCTCTCCTCCTCCTTTAAGAGCCTCCTGAAAATCCATCTGTTCTAAGATGGGTTCCAAGAGCAACAGCGATTCCCTTAGTGAAACAGAAAAAAGGTCAGAAAATGGCCAGTGTCTTGTAAATACTATCTGTAAAGAGGATGGCTAGATCCTCATCAGAACTCCATATAATTAATACATTTCTAGTAACTAATAATAATGACAAATGCTTTCCGATAAGTAAAGGGCTGATGATGTGGAAGTGATTATTACCAAGTGTTACTAGAAATCAAGAGTTAAAAAAAAGATAAATCCAATAAATAATGTAGTGTTATTTGTCAGAAGATACTAACTTACCATATTTCACCAGGATTTGCATGACTATATATAGAATTTAATAAATCAGAGGGTTGCTAGCAAAGAGAAAGATTCCTTTTGCAGGATCAGGAGAAAAGAATTTTTTGCTGATTATTGCTCTCTTTTCCAAACTGGATTTACAATACTGGGTTGAAATCTGGCCCCATTGACTTCACTGAGGCCTGGATTTCACTGGTGAAAGTCTGTTGGTCTTAGAGGAGATGCTGTGGTTTGCAGAGGGACAAAGACTGCCTGCCATTGATTAAAAAGCACTTCCCTTCCTGTAGGATAGGTGGGATTTACAAGCTCCAGGACTGCATAGTTAATTACTATTCCTTTTTGAAGTGCTTATGCAAAGCAAACATTCCCATCAAATCATGATACATTTATTATTATGTATTTATTTATTTGCACTAGGGGAGCACCCATGAGCAAAACCTGATTGTGCTAGGTGCTGTACATACACCTAGCACCGTTAGAGCCCCTGCTCCCAAGTGTTTACAATCCACTGACCAGATGCTGAAATTGGATCCAGGTCCACATACCCCTGTCCCACGTGTAATTCACTGACTTTTTGGGTCTGTACAAAATGTAGTGCCCTAGGGCACTGATACTGATTGAGGCCATTAAGAGCTAATGCAATAGAAATAAAAATAATTAGGATCATCCTTCCAGTTTTAAGAGCTGCTGTACTGTTGGAGGCACTATCCTTCCCATAAGATATTCAACTGACATGCCATTCTGCCCATCTACAATGACTGTTCAAGTGGAAGGTAAGGAACCCATGGCATTTTTTTTTTTTTTTTTTGGAAAAGAATCCAGAATGGTCTCAGTATGGTGGGTGACATTTATTCTTTCAGAAAACAGCTACTGGTGGACTGAATTTCTTAGGGGCATGATAATGAAATCTAGGTCACTGGTCTGGGTCCAACTTCAGCAGTAGTTACTGAAAGTCATCCCTATCTGCTGGCGATTCAGTATCCTGTGTGAAATGGGTTTGTCCCCTTCTGGCTCCCAGTGGACAAAAATTTACATCAGAGAGCCCCTACCACAGATGTCGTTAATTGTCCATGTCAGCGAAGGCCGAGAGATGCTCCCCATGTGTCAGGGTTGAGGCAGATCGGCATAGAAGCGTACCAAATATAGGGTGACAGATGTCCCGATTTTATAGGGACAGTCCTGATTTTTGGGTCTTTTTCTTATATAGGCTACTATTACCCTGCACCCCTTGTACCGATTTTTCACATTTGCTGTCTGGTCACCCTAACCAATTATTCTGCTGCTGCCACAGTTGCCAAGCTGGAGAAATATCCACCTGCAGAGCTGTCAATCTTATAATAGATGAATAAATAAAAAGAAAAGGAACAAGTCCTAATGTCTCAGGCTATGTGGGCTGTAGGTGAGCCTATAATGGCTGCAGTATTTCACTGCTTGGTAAGGAGCTCTTGGGATACTTGGTGCAAATTCTGTTCTGATCTATGCTGGAACTTGCACCAGTGCCTTGAAAAAGAACCCAGAATAGTCTCCTCTGCCGCAGAAAAGTTTTTACCCATTACTTTCTGCCCTCAATTTTGAAATATGGGAAAATATTATAAGAAGGTCTGCCCCGCTAGGCCGAGAATGATGTTTATCATGAGACACGAGAACGAAGTGGAAGACAAATAGTGAAATCACTTGGGGCATGACGCTTAGCAAGGGGCGGTGTGTGGGATGATCTGCTCCAGAAGTAGCCCCCAGAGGCACCATGATTCAAGAGGAACAATTCCCTTCCTACTTCTCCTTTGCTCCAGAGAGTAGGCTGTGGTAGTTTGCCGCAGTCACGTATCTCACTGGCAGTTGGATGCCTAACTCCTTTAGCCCCAAAGAAAATATAAGTGCCAACAGCGTGCTTGGTGCTGCACAATTCCCAGACAACAACACAAACTCCACCCCCAAAGAGGAGGGATTATTTCTGTGGTTTGATTCAAGTTTACCCCTATGGGAAAAAATGGCGGTGTTTTAGTTTCCCTTGGTCTGGTCCCATTCAATCCTCCTTGGAATGCGACCTGCTGGCAGGGATTTCAGTATGTCAGAAAGGGAGAATAGACTTTCTTTTAAGAATGTCCATAAATGTATCCAATTTTCATCATTTTAGAATGATATTAAAGTCATTATCAGATTGCAGAGGGCTATTAGCAGTGCACAATAGAGGAGAAGTATAATGAGATCCCAGGGCAAGATGTAAGTGGGCTTTCTCCAATAAATGATATCATTTAATTTTATAGGGTTTTTTCTCTGATCATGTCGTCACGGGCATTTTGGAGATGGCTTGTACAACTGTGTGGAAAATGGCTCTCAATTGGCATCTGCACCACAGACACTGGTAATATAGCTGAGGTATACCAGTGGGGTAGGAAAAGAATATTGCTGTTTTGCTTGTTTGCCTGTGGTCTAGGGTTGCCACTTGTCATGATAGTTCAACATATGAGTAGCAGGTACGTTGGTCCTAAAAAGGTTATAGGATGCCAAATGGAGTCCTAAATCCGCTCCTCACAGTCTGACAGCTCAATGATCTGACACCCATACTCACTGTTGGGGATGCTTTTTGCTCCTACAAACAGCACTTTCATGCAATTCTAACCATGTGCAGATTCACTCTCTTTCCATTTCTAAACCTTCGCACCCTTAAGGACTTTGGGTTTAGGCCTGGAAGCATGGCAAGCACAGCCACAGGCTTATTCCTCGCCCCTCACATACTGTAGTTGTCTTTGTAGACAAAACCCTAAGAAGCTGAACTTGACAAAATATTCGTGGAGGATTTTAGTAACCTCCACTATAAGACACTCACTTCTGTCAAACCACAACAGGCATGGGACCAAGGACTAGGACAATCACTAGTAATATAAGACTCTTGGACTGGTTAAACAACATGATATTAATACCCCCAGAACCCAACTCACTGAGTCCTGGAAAAGTCCCCACCTGCACAGCTACAGCAGTTAGAAGTCCTGGTCTCTCCATATACTCTTACAGACTGCGGGGAAAGCAGCTAGAGATTCTACCACCATTGCAACTGCTGGGGAATAACTGGAAGCAAGGTTAAGGACCCAGCAGAATATGCTGCTCCGTTTCTAAGGCAAATAGCTGTGGGAAAGTAAGCAGAGCCTCAGTGATGTTATCTTGCTGCACAAACCTGCAAGGTTTCCAGTCTATTGGGGGGAAAAACAATTCTGAAAATGGAAATAATGCTGGGTTTACTTTTTTAGAGGCAGGGGAGCTTAATGTTTATTTCTCCTTTCCCTTAATAGTAACTGGATTTGCATAGTGGCATGTGGCTGGAGAACAAGCAACATTTCACTCTGAAATGGATGGAGCTTTATTTTATTTTGTTTTATTTTATATTTTATTTTGCTGCGTGTTTTTTTGCTTTTCTTGACAGTGACTCCTGCAAACATACACACGAGCTTGTAATGGTCAGGAAAACCAGTTCTCTCTCTTAACTGCCCTGCCGCTTAACACACTTATTTCAGTGTCAGGCACTGTGAGCACTTTAATCTGTTAAAAGGGCTCTTTCCCCCCCTCCTTAACACTGAACCCATGTTTTATTTATCAGTCTTTGATTTAGAAATGCTTAGAAGGCATAACACGTTTTGTAAGATGGATGGCTTCTGCTGGACTTGTTTATCTTATTTTGTTGTTGTTACCTGAAATCCAGAGGAAAGCATCTTTGTAAAGACACACAGTCTGTGGCGTGTAGTAGAGGACTACTATTGTGAAATGAAAGCCCTCACAGCCAGGAGGCTGATGAAGCTGTTCCTAAAGGCCCTGATCCAGTGCCCACTGAAGTCAATGGGTTTTTTTGGGTCAGGCCCAGCTGAATGTAGAAGTATGAGAGAGAGAAACTATTGAATAAAGGAAAGGCATAAAAAGTTTATTCTGCTCCCGCTCGTGGGATGCTTTAAAGTCATTGTAAAAGAGCTAGATTTACCACTTCCAGCTACTCAAATGGGTAGGGAAGGTAGGGAAATTAAGTTCCCAGGTAGGGAAATAAAGCGTGCCCATTCACAATCTGCTCAGGATCTGTTTGAAGAAACCACATTTCACCTTTCCAGAGGTCGGCCTTAGCCTCGGGAAATAGTCTATTAGTCTAGGGTTTGGACTATTTGTCCCTCCCATTATACCTACTGGGGAAAGTGACTGCACACAAGTAAATGGCATTTCTACATATGTGAACTAACAGCCAGTGAGCATCACATGGCATACTGTAGTGAAAAACTTGTCAGGCTACAAAAATTGCTCAGCATGTGTTCTAATAGCTATACAATGTAATTTTACATATAGAAAGATTTGGTACGTGATTTCCTACTCCCTCACACTGGTGTTAGACTGGAGTAATTGCCCTGACTTCAGTGAAGTTACATCTGATTTCACCAGTGTAAAGAGAGCAGAGTAAGGCACTACATATTTCTGTCTGTTCTTCGTAGTATGTCTATTAAAATTAAAACAGAGCATTATATATCTGTATCTAGCTATATTATATACGTTGTACAAATGACACACACACACACATATGCAATGTTGTAGCCATGTCAGTTCCAGGGTATTTGACAGACAAGGGGGGGTGATGTAATATCTTTTATTGGACCAATTTCTGGTGGTGAGAGAGACAAGCGTTCAAGCTTGCAAAGAGCTTTTCTTCAGATCACATGAATGCATATATGTAATATATAGTATGTATATGTAATTTAAGTTTATATAATATAAAAATAACCTACATATAATATACTGTACACTTAGAGCTGGAAATGGAGGTGGAAATACTTGATCCACAAAGGGAGGAACACTACAGGAATTATCAGTCCTTGGGCCATGCCCTGTGCTGATTCTGCCTTCTTTGTAATGAAGTGAGGTTACAATTTAGAGTACTCTTAACACCTCATTGCTCATTTGGGTATGATGTGGCTCTTTATTTTGACAGATATTAATGGGGATATCCTGGTGGGCACACAATTCCCACTTTTAAGCTGTAACCCATGTAAAACAATCAATACTTTCTAGGGGCCAGTTGTGTACAGATTTACCCACTTTTGCATCATGCTGAGCTTAATGGGATGCTACAGGGTGAAAGCCAATTTAGAATTTGAGCCCAGAAGTGTGAGAACCATGCAGAAATTCAACAATCAGCTATGTGAAGAATAATATCCAGTAACATTTCTGGTATCACTGTGAGTCCCTTTCTTTAGTCTAAGGACTCCATTCTCAGGTGCTGATCACTCTGGCTCTCATCCAGCAAAGCACTTGGACAGGTGCTTAACTTTAAGCATGTAAATACTCCTGTTTGTTAACCAACCTAGGGCAACAGAGCCTATGTGCTTAAAATTAAAGCTTGCTCTTAAGAACTTGCCAGCTTGGGACCAGAACCTGGCAGGATTGAGTTCTTTGTTATCAATGATATAAGTGTCATCAAAAGTAATCAGCACATTTCCTCCAAAAGCTAACCACGCCTGCTGCAAACTCCTAACTGTATACCAGCAGCCCCACATTACAGTGTATGCGATCATATTTTATCAAAACAGATTTGTCATGCTTCTGCCTAAAGATTTCAAGATAATAAAGGTACAAGGTATTTTTAACACATAAGATGAAAACCGTGAAAATATTAACATTGTCCTTGTTTGGGAGAGAAGGTTGTAAAAATATATTTTCAACAATAAACATTTTTATCCCCATTTTAAAAACTAGAACACAAAATATCCAGCATTTGGATATTGTGTGTTAGCTAGTTCAACAGGCACATTGTGTTGCCAGCATTAGAGTTGCCTCAGGGTCTGTCAGATGGTCAGGAGGCTGATGGGGTGTCTAGACAACCTAGCAGTCCTGATGTCTATTTGTCTTTCACTCAGATTTTATTGGAAAGGAGCTGTTAATGTTTGCTCATTTAAGTATAAGATTCTATGCAGAGCCCTCCATAGCTCTGTACATACCAGGTGTTAGTCCCATCTCCAGTAACAATGTGATATTTTCCCCCTGTAAATATGGCTCTTGTTCAACACAGACAGCTTCATTACGTAATCCAGTCAATCTGGTGCCAATCACCATGTTAGCTAAGTGTCAAACACAACATTAAGATAAGCATAAAAATCCTTCAAGATGGACTCTCTGCTCTCACCATCATCTGGCTGCATCAAACAGGATCCTTTCCTTTCCTTTCCCTTCCCTCTTTTCTCCTCATCTTCATTCTTAATTTTCTGTTATTGTATGTAGACTTGGTTTTGCATAGTGGTCTCTGAAAATGGTCCATCTGTTTCAATCCCATCGATCTTGGGGTGTCATGGAGGATAGACATTCATGCTATTCTTTGGGCATGGTAGGGGAAGGTGGCACAATGCCAATGCTGCTGCACTTGAGTCTATTCTCCAATTAACCACTTGGTTGGGAAACTCCACCCCACCTTGGTGGATGAAGACTGGTCCTCAGTTACTCATGTAATGCCTACTTTGCCTCTCAACTGTACTACAGCAATGTGATATATCTGGGCATGAAGCCTTCAGTACTTAGAAACTCCAACTAGTTCAGAACACTGCAGCACATCTCCTGAGCAATACAGGCTACCACAAACACATCCTACAAATCCTCTGCTCTCTGTGCTGGCTTCCCATAGAGTTTCAAATCAAGTTCAAAGTCTCAGTCCTCATCTTTAAAGCTCTCCATTACCTGCATCCAGGATATCTAAAAGGTCTGGAAGAAAGACCATGGCCAACAAACTTTGCTTGGACTTCGCAACCAAAAGAGGAAAGCTCATTTGTGTGGGAGAGAGAATCTTCTCCAGGGACTGGTCTGAGACTGTAGAACGAACTCTTGCAGGTACCAAGGACCATCGCAAATCTCAAGTGCAAGGGACTTTTCTTTCACCTTGTCTTCTCTATTATTAACACACAGAAACAGGTTATTTTATATGTATATAAATCCACACCCTACCAAAACAAGACACTCCACACTGGAAAAGGATGAGAGAACAACCAACATCTAAAAGATATTAGTCGTGTCACTTTATGTACTAGAAGATGCTCAGATACTACAGAGATGAGCACAGGATAAAAACCTATATAGAATTGTAGGATTCATACAGGGCTCATGCGCTTGGCAACATTCAGGGCACACCCGGAGTGTTGTGTAGGAGCTGTGCACACACAGCTCCTCTCAAGGGCATGAACCTCGGAATCTCGCCCAGATAACATGAACCGTGGGAAGCCTCCCAGGACTGGGCTCAAGGCCCGAGAGCAAGAAATGTGGTAAATAAAAATTGGTAAATAAAAATGTTAAACAAAGCCAGTGTATTCCTTTTATCTGTTAAAAAATGTAATGCGCAAAAAAAAAATAAAAAATAAAAAAAAGGTAAAAAGCTAACAGGAGCGGTCCGTTGGCAAACCAGCCTGTTTGCTTGCTTAAACCTGTCTTGTATTTAAACAGCAACATAGAATAGAATAAATCATCATTAATTCCATGAATTTTCTGAGTGATAATGCCATTAAGAACGGCTCTCCCCTTCCCAAATCCCTCCATGTTCTCCCTGAACCAATGGTTTTTACCTCAAGGCACTCTCACAGGGCTTTGGGGTGAATAATGAATTCTCAGCTTCCTTATTCTGAGTCAATTTAAGTGTTCCACTACTTTCATCTCTTCCGTGAATGACACGGCCCTTTGTTTCACATAGTACATACCTTTCTGGGAAGACAGTGACTGTTCAGTAAAGATTCTGATTTGAACCATTTAACTGCATACATTTGCCCAAAGCCCTCAAGGTACCTTTGTTTCTACCGAGGTTTCATTCCAATCAGCGTCCCCCATCTCCCAACTTTATAAACTGCTTTCAAGCTGTAATAATCAGCTACACTTGCCATTAGACGATGCACAGGAAGATGGCAAGGTAAACGGTGTTTGAAAACAGCTCATGTGACATGATAATGTTTACCAAGATTCATTTCAATGGGTCGGTGGGCTTCCCTGCCTACACACATACCATGCTGTGAGCAAGGTAGTTTTAAGACTCTCTGGAATGTGATGGCTGCTCCTGGCTGAGAAGAGACACTTCTGAGTTCTCTCCATGGGATAATTTTGGATAATAGAAATTTAACCAGGTTCTTTTCTCTGATTCTGTCCCATTCAAATCAGCGGGTTCTACAGGCAAGCTTTGTTCTGGCCCCTTCATGCCTCCTAAGCAGTGCAAAAGGTCCGAGATCTAGCTTCAGCTGGCTGGCTGAGAATTCCTCTACCTAGGGAGGATCTCTCAGCTGGTAGAAAGCTAGCAGAACTGGCTCCCATACCAACTACTCTTCCCATCCCAGTCCAATGTGCATGGCAGATGGAGGAGAGGATATACCAGGGCCTGGGAGGGACGTAGCTCTCTAACTGCCAACTTGTATCTGTCATATAGTTCCTTAAGATACAATAACCAGCTGGCTGGGACAAGGTAGTTTGAGAATCAGGTTGCTGGTGGCTTCCCTAAGCTCCTGCCTTGCAAAGTTTGTGAACCTGAAGTTCTGTGATGATTGGGACTTCCTCTTGTCTAACCCTTCCAAAATTCTCTGTAACATGCAGGAATGATCAGGTGTACATAAGCATGTAACCATAAGTAGAGCACTGCTTGGAGAGGAGGGAGGTTGCACGGGGGGTAGGGAGGAGGAAGGGGGCATGTAGGCTTCATATCTATTGCGGATTTCTCCTGCGCCTAGTTAGACCAAATTCATGAGCAGGCACGTTGGCACGTTGCCAGGCAGACAGGTGGATTTAAGCATAGGTAGCCAAAAGATCACATATGTGCCTAAAAGACATTTTTTGAAAGCAGATGCTCTCAGCCAGGAATAAAAAAAGAGGCCTGACATCCCACACATTAACACAACATCATCTGTACCGCAGGGCTAAGGGGGACTAACAATGGAAATAAAAATCATAGCTTCTGGGGCCACATTAGGAGAGAGAGCGGATTGAAAGATCCAGAGCCAGTGACTGTTCAGCTTCTTTTTGTCCTTCCTCCATGGAATGGGCAAAACAAAGCTTTTGGGGCTCTGTCATATTTTGAGACTCTTGTATGTCATTACAAGAGTGGGGGGGGGGGAAGGAGTCTGCTTCACAGTCTTCTGTGTGGCTATGAATACAGATTAATATGATAGGAATGTAATGCAATTAAGAAAAAGCTGATGTTATTGTTTGAGACAGACATTATTTCCCCATAGAAGAGTAAATCAATTGCAATTATTGCATTTTCAGTAAGAATTTGCACATTTCACTCAGGGTCAAGTCTATTAACTAAATGAGGTACTACTATATTTTACTTAGATTGAACAAAAGGCAAGGCCAGTGACAGGTACAACATGTAACTAATCACACTGTGTGCTTAACGCTTCAAGAGTTAATGAGGGACAGACTAAACCTAAATGATCTCTCGAGTCTTTAAACAAAGCAACCTTCGCCTTCTTTTCCACTGGAGCAATAGGAACACAAATACTCTTTTTGAGCTATTTATTTCTGCCAGTAAAAAGTATTTGACACATTCACACAATGACCCTAGCACCTGTAATTCTATATACAAGAAAAACAAAGGCATAAAGGGAAAGGGCTCAGCTTCCTTTACTTAATTACTTCACGCAAAACAAAAGCCATGCACTGGATTGTTTCAAAGGAAAAATAATACTGAATACAGCTGTATTTGTTTGGGGTCAGTATAGTAAAATTCCACTCCTACCTCCTAAATGTAAGTTAAATTCTATTGAACCATTTGGGCTCTAAGGGTACATCTGCACTGCAATAAAAGACCGACAGCATGGCCATGGCAAGCCCAGGTCAGCTGACTTGGGCTCACAGGGCTTGGGCTGCAGGGCTAAATATTGCAGTGTAGACATCACAGCTCTGACACAAACTCACCCCCGCATGGAGTTTCAAAGCCTGGGCTCCAGCCCAAACTGCAACGTCTACACCGCCATTTTTAAACTCTGTAACATGAGTCCCGCAAGCCCAAGTCTGCAGACCCAGACTCAGACTCACCGCTGCGGGTTTTGAAATGCAGCGTAGACTTACCTCAAGGGTCTTGACCCAATGCCTATTAAAGTTAATGGAAGGATGCCCACTGTTTGATTTCAATGTCTTTACATAGTGTAAAAGAGCCAGATTCTGTGCCAGCCTTTACCAGAGAAGACCACAGTAGAAACCCCTGGCTCCAACCTCCATGCATCTGGCAGAGAGAGGGAATAGCAGGCTGGTGCTATCTAAAGTGTTTATGAAGCTGGCTGGGTATGCAGGGTGGCTAGAACATCTGATTCATGGCACTCTCTCAGCAGCAGTTTCTATGGAGTCCTGACAGATTTTGCTCCCCTATCCCAAATATTTCATGTTTCTGCCAGATTTTGACATGAAAAAGGACTTGAATTTCACAAAAAAAATTATTCAAATATGAATATAAATAAAGTTATTAATGACATCAGACATCTTTAAATAGCTGGCTCCTTGAAAGATATATGTGTGTGTGTGTGTGTGTGTGTGTGTAAATGCAAACACACACAGTACACAAGGATGAACTTTTCTAAAGATCTATGAAAGTATTTATGTCTTTGTTATCGCATTTAGTGCTGTAAAAATACCTCCTTCGTGCATCAATTAGACTGTGCAATAATTGACTTCTCTTTTACAAGGAGATAACGCATCAGGCAGTTCACGGGTCATGTTTTCAAGGGGGAAAGCTTGGTGGCGGTCTAAATCATCCCATTGTCTTTCTCCGCATGGAAGGCAATAACTAAGAAAAACAGAGGCTAATCAATTCAATATTTTATGTCATCCTAGTTCAATCTTAAATAAATGGTTTTGATGAGTGTTTTGTGGCCACTAAGGGGAGCTTTCCATAGGAGTTTGGCACCCACGTGCTATTTGTGCCTTTGAAAATCTCTTCCCAGTAGGGAATTTCTACAGACGATCATGAAGATATTAGCAAAGAAAAAATTTCATTTGGCTGGACAATGGAAGTTGCATCAGGACACAGCTCATCTGTCCATATATGTTTGAATGCATGAAAATAAGTAGCTAAGAGAAATGTCCCCATCATTCCTTGCCACCTTCACGTTCCTCACCCTGCTGGCGGTAACAGGCATTCTCTTCCATCTCCTGCTGACACAGAAAAGCAATATTATTGTATCTTCTGCTCTTTACACAACAAACATAATATGAAAGAACCACAAGGGGTCCAATTAAGAGTGCTTATTAACTATGCCAACCTGCAAGGCTTAGTTACATATTCACACTGCTGCTCTGGCTGGTTTCTAAACACAGCGCACAGAGAGTGCTGCCAGAGGGTTCACCAACTATTTAAAGGGATACTACTCAATTCCTGCACACTACAAATATGCTCCCCATGAAACTCACAGGGCAAAACCCTAATAGCTCTCTCATGCTCTTGTGGCAAAAGATGGGCACATGTGATCCTGTCATGCAGTCTGTTGCTTTGGTTAGTTATTCTGCCTTCACATTACTGAAGTCGCCGTTAAGGTTTTGAATGAGGGTACCAGCCCAGAATGGAAGGAGCCAAAACCCTCTGAATTCCAGGCTCCAAGCTTTACCAGCCCTCCCTGGGCAGACTATGGGCAGCTCCACAACCTCGAGTTGCCCATAATCCCCTAGGAGTGCACACACTGACGACTGTCCTCCCACCCCAGTGCTGTCCTCGCACACCTCTTTGGAGGGGGTCTGCATAGGCCTGCTTACAGAAGCCCCCCAGAGTGTCTGCTCTGGGGAATTCCTCCACAGCAGCTGCAGGATTCTTCTGGCATTGAAGCCGCAGATAAAGTCCTTAGAAGAGGAAAGGATCTCTCGGGTTTCTTCTGCCTTATCCAGCACTTAGCAGAAGAAAAAGGATCCCGGGGTCAGACTGAGTGACTGCAGTTTAAACCAGCTGAGTATCTAGCCCTAAGTGTCTTGTAAACCAAGTTTCTGACTGAAGAAGCCCATTGCATTTCATATAACCCAGACTAGCCATTAAACATATTAAAACAGAAAAGGTGTCTGAAGAATAGTTATTGTAAGTTTTGCAGGATGGTGCATTCCAAACTCTCTTTTAAGATTTAACAGAATCAAACACCATGGATTAAAGTGGGGAAAGTGACAATTAATGATGTTAAATAGTAACAGGAGAGGCATTAAGGCTTGCAAGTTATCCTGATGGGTGAGCAGCTTTTAATCAGAACTAGACAAAACACATTCATAAGGTAGACATATCTTAGGAACTATCCCTAATGGGATTTTTTTTCAGACACTTCTTTTCAGTTTGTTTCAGCCTTCTTTGCACTGCCATGGTGCAGGGCCCAGTGTCTGTGTTAGGTAATGATATCAGGAAAGGCTTTGTAATAAAAAATCCTGAAATGGAGTATGGATTCAACAGGGTATGAATGGTAAGTACAGATGGGCAGAGTTCACTGTGCTCAATTTTTCTATTCATTGGAGCAAGACAAACTAAGATTTACTCTACAGGCCTGTTTAAAAAACATTTTTGAGGCAGCATTTTCTCTTTGAAGCCCGCATCCTAAGTCCATTGAAAGCACTGGAAAGACTCACACTGGTGTCAATGGGCTTTGGATCAGGCCTTTAGTGTTCTTCCATTCCCCCCCTTACATCTGGTGGCGAGGGAACCTCCTGTTGGGTAGAGGCCAGTCTTAGTCCTCATTGCACATTAGGTGTCCAGTTGTCCTCTCACTTACACCACTTTTACAAGGGTATAACTCCACTGACTTCAGTGGAGTTACTCCTGATTGATAGTATATATGAATGGTGAATCCACCCCATCTCTCTCATGCTCATGGCAAAGATGATGGAACTATTCACTGCTAATCAAGTTCTTTCTCCAGAAGTTGCTAGGGTAATAGATGGGGTGGGGTATAAAATTTTGTTCCATTATGATCTGATTTTGAGAGGAACTTTTCAACCAGTGCACTTAATTTTCCCGTCGGGGTGTAAACCAGGGTTTCTCTATTCATGTCAGTGGAGATACACTGGTGTAACATTGATGGTACAGACTAGAGAATTAGGCTTGTTATGTTTAAAAAGGGTTCCATTTCAGAAGAGCAAGGTTGCCCATCCTCAGTGTATAATCACCAAGTCTTCATTCACCACTAAAACTATTACAGTTTCCTTCACTAGCCAAAAACATGTGATTATATATCATGGGTTTCTGTTCAGTCCCACCCATGCCTAAAAGCCACCATGTACAGTAGTGATACAAGCTAATTATTATCCAGTAATAAGGCAATTTGACAGCAAGGTGGCATGCTGCCACATCTACCAAAGCAGTTAGTCACTGTTTACACCTCCAGGTACCATAATTTACTGAAAGATCTTGTGGGGAATGGTATCTAGCTTGTAGCACTACTTCGTTTTCTTCCCTCTCTAATGCAAAATGCTCTAGGAATGGGGAAAAATGCAGAGGGGTGTACTCACAAGTTGAAAAGGAGCTTTTAAAGGTTAAAAACTTTCCTTTGCCTTCCAATCTGAGTCATACGCCGCATACCTACCTCTGAGTAAGCAATTAAAAAGTGTTAATGAAATCAGGAACAAATACGTTTGACGTCTAAACTGCAAGCATCATCCCCATTCCCCACCACCAACTGGTTTCTTGTTGTACTACCTGCATGTCACCCAGAGATTTCATTTAAGTCAGAAATATAAGAAATTCTGGCATCAATATTCAATGCACCTTCTACTACAGGTTATACCGTTATCCTGGTGTGCTCAACTGTGATTGCTTTTAGTGCATCAGGAGGTTAAAAGCTTATCAGCCTGACAATAAGTTTATTAGAAAATTGACCAAGTCAAAGAAAAAAAATTAAACAGCATCAGACTCCATCATTCCCTGCCTTATTGTCAAATGCCCTGCAGTTTAGACTTGATTTGCATGATTTACTCTGCATATGTTTTCTCCCTGTTTCCAGGCCCAGAATTATCTGCTGTTGAGGCTGTATCAACTGCTGGTGCTTGCAGATTGTCTTTGTCCTTTCCAACCTGCATAATATCATTTGCAGAATCCAAATCACTGTCTGCCTATTCTCTTATCTTCTACTTATTTTACCCATCAATAGCCAAGCTGTGCTGTTTGGTAACGAGGACATATTGTAGGAATGAATTGATAAGTACATCAAACGGCACACACAGACTACACACAAAACACACACCACTGACATTTTTTATTGCCTCTTACAAGCCATCTTGACTCATTCTGTCTATCCAGATGCAGAATGCAGATTTCAAGTCTGTGTCACTGTAGGTGCTTCTTACTATGACTATTTTAGCCAATATAAAACCAGGGCTAGACTTTGGAAACTGTGGTCCTGAGAACCTCTTCCCTCTCCCTTCCATCCCCTCCCTCCCCAAGTCTTTCAAGACCCTCTCAATTTGAAGACTAGTCCCAGTTTTTATTTTTTAAAATAATGAAGTTTTAAAACTTGGAGTTCTAAGATTAGGACACCTAAATTAGTGACCTAATTAGCGGAATATCTATAGTTTCCCCTGGCTTCAGTCCATTAATATTTCCAAACCACTTTCCATCCTTGGATGAAAAGTGCTATAGGAGTCAGTGGAA
Source organism: Lepidochelys olivacea (assembly GCF_965140295.1). Lineage (NCBI taxonomy): Eukaryota > Metazoa > Chordata > Testudines > Cheloniidae > Lepidochelys > Lepidochelys olivacea. The sequence continues at coordinate 110,915,367 of NC_140416.1, forward strand.
TTACACCTGCTTACAAGAGGGCAGTATTTGCACCAACAAAGTAAGTGCTACTTAGTGTGTATGAGGAAAAGTGGCTTTGTCATGACACCACAGGACTAGGAGTGAGGAGAACTGGGTTCAATTTCTAACTCTGCTGCGGGATGCCTATGTGATTTGGACTCACTTAATCTCTCTTTACCTTGGGTTCCCCATCTGTGAAATGATGGTAATAATAGTGTGTGTGATGTATTTTCTTGTAAGTGCTCTCCTTGATTTCAGAGAGAGTAATGGTTACAGAATCAGACCCTAGGCTAGAAATAATGGTGACTCATTAATTAGTCATGTACTATATATAGATATATACACAAATATATAGTTATATAGATACACACACATATATCTAAACCAGATCTAATCAAATTTGAGTTTTACTGAATATGTCATCCAGATTATTAATTCTATTCCTATATACTTTACATGCATGCTTACAACATTCCCATTGTGGAAAGACTACAAATGTAAAATTCAAGTTTTTTCATTAAATCAATATTGTCCCAGTTTAGGTTTTCAGGTTCGGTTTGACTCTAGTTATATTTTTCTATACAGTTTCTTGGGTCTGATATATGATTGACAATAGGATTGGCTGATTATAAAGGGAGAAACATCTGTAAAGATGTAAACCATCAAGAATGATAACCTTTGAACTTTCACCTAATGCAGCGCTCAAGTAAATGAGTGCCCTTATCTTTCCTGCTATATCTAATATGCTGTAGATGTGAAGGCTGCATCATGGGCTGTTTGTCTGATTTTGCTTCTTTTTGTCAGATTGAAGATGATTCTTGAAACAGTAAATATGAGATAGCTACTCTTTGCACTCTATTAATTTTAATCATTACAATGTATTTTATGTCAGGTTTAAAAGATGAGAGATTTTCTGATAGCAATACCATATACAAATCAAATTTTACTGGTGCCTCTAGGAGAAATTTCAAGTGAACCTTGTACTGCAATCGAAAGCCACCATACTCTACTTAATTAAAGAAATATAGACAAAGAAGCATAAACTAGCCCTATATGGATAGGTAGTAAATAACTGATGTAGCTGTACCATGGAAGAAGGGCAATTTTTAAATAGAGGTATTACTGTGGTATGTTGTTATTACAGATCCCTGTGGATCCCCCTAAAGTCAATGGGACTCCATGTATGCCCAGCTGTTCAATTGCATGCTATCAATTGCAGGATCGGAGACTAATTGTCCTCAAATATCCAGGTACATAAATCTACAGCCAAGGACCCTCCTCAAACTAGCAGACCTCTGGTCATTTTTTAAAATGACAGACTTTAGAAAGGAAACAATTTTAAGAATCCCAATTTTAAAGGCACTTTTTATTGAAAAAAATCATGATTTTAACATGTCACCTGCCAATGTTTTTCCTCCACAGAGAATGAGACAAATGACTATGATCGAAGGACTGAATATCTTATGTTTCTCCAGCACCTTTTATCCAAGGATCCCTGAGTGCTTTACAAACTTTAATTAATTCCAATGACATCTCTAAGAGGTAGATATTAATATACACATTTTACAGATGAGTAAATTGAGAAGAACTGTGAGGTCAAGGGACTTCATAAGGTTACACAGTAAGTCAGCAGCAGGACTGTGAGTAGAACCCAGGAGTCTCTTACTCTTACCTCTCAGTAATGCTTCCCCTGCCTGTGTTTGCAGAGGAAACCATATAAAGTTTTACATTTATCATCTATCACCACGCAGTAGGTGTAGCTATTCAAACCAGTATACCCAATGGCCAAGTTCTACCCTCACTCCAGATTTATATATGTGACCACACTGAAGTCAATGGAGTTTTTCCATGATTATAACTAAGATTAGTTACCTAGGGAGGTGGTGGAATCTCCTTCCTTAGAGGTTTTTAAGGTCAGGCTTGACAAAGCCCTGGCTGGGATGATTTAGTTGGGGATTGGTCCTGCTTTGAGCAGAGAGTTGGACTAGATTACCTCCTGAGGTCCCTTCCAACCCTGATATTCTATGATTCTAAGATCAGACTCTTACCCTGCTTTTAAGTTGTGCACTCAGCAAGTTCCTGAGAACTTGAGGCTCTGCTCCCTTACTCTGGCACCCCTTTGAAGTCAATAGAGCCACACTGCCATAAAAGCAGCATGACAGAGTGCAGAATCAGGCCCTGAATGTTTAACATCTGTGGTCCAATATCTCATTTAAGATAACTGAATTAAGGTAATTTCTTGGATGTCAAAAATCACCACCAGAAACAGTGCGTTTTCTCTGTATCTGAAACTAAACGGGTTTGGGGTTTTTTCTTCCATACAAAAATGTGTCAGAGACATAATGTATTACAGAGAAACTGTGAACATACAAAACAAAAAACTGACATCTGCTTACTTCAAATGCCTTTGCTCCAAGAAGACAGAAGATTAAAAAAACAGTTGAGATGGGCAAACAAACCCATATTTTACCTATTTCTCCTATCTTAGACACTGTTACGTGCTGTGGGCTAAAGCGCAAACGACTCCCGCTTGATTTATTTATTTATTTTTAATCCGGTCTTGCTCTTTTAAATTTGTTGCAGGACTGCTGGCCACAAGCTGTACGTTCAGGTCATTAAAACGTACAGCTGAGTGCCATTCACCCCTGGCAGTGCATCAAAATGAGCCATCATGGTGGTGGCATCTTTGGAGCATCTCTGCGTGCCATTGCTGCTTGAGAGTGTTTTATGGTTCATTGACAAGCTCGTCACGATGGAAAATAGTGTCGCTGACAGTGTCGTTTGCTGCTTTGATCCTGTCTTTGCTTTTATTAGCCTTCCCTCCCAGGGTTTTTTTGTTTGTTTGTTTGTTTTAAGCAGTCGACCCACATCTCTGCCAGGCAGAGCCGTCTCAGCAATGGCTTTCCTTACAATAGTTGCATGCGAACAGGCGTGTGGCTCCAGTTCTGATCTCAGATATGCGTCACATCCCACTGCACGCCATGTGTAAACAGACATTGTGTGTGAACATTCAGGTAGAATAGCTGATTTCCCAGTGTAATTAACCCCTTCTCTCCACCAACTGCTTTGCTCGTAGAGGCCACATGGTCCCATTATGCTGGAAGGAGGAACCATATAACCATAGAGCTATATTCACCGCCAATTTGTCAGCTGTGCACATGACAGTGAAAGGGTGAAAGCTGCTACAGATTCTTAGGATGAAGTATTTTGAGCCACGATGTGAGTAATAGGGTCACTGCGGTTTAAAAACAGTGTTAGAAAGGATGGCTCAAGCAGTAAAGATTCCTGCCTTTAGGTCTGCAAGTCCTGAGTGCAATTTCCCAGGGATAGCTTAGCGAGAGGTAAAAAGAAAAGGAGGACTTGTGGCACCTTAGACACTAACCAATTTATTTGAGCATAAGCTTTCGTGAGCTACAGCTCACTTCATCGGATGCATACTGTGGAAAATACAGAAGATGTTTGTTTTTATACACACAAATCATGAAAAAAATGGGTGTTTATCACTACAAAAGGTTTTCTCTCTCCCTACCCCACTCTCCTGCTTGTAATAGCTTATGTAAAGTGATCACTCTCCTTATAATGTGTATGATAATCAAGGTGGGCCATTTCCAGCACAAATCCAGGTTTCTCCCCACCCCCCCACACACAAACCCACTCTTCTGTTGGTAATAGCTTATCTAAAGTGATCACTCTCCTTACAATGTGTATGATAGCGAGACGTGTCATTACACAAATGTATATTTGGCTGAATTGTCCCAATAACCTGGAAGAGGGGGTTCTATACAGGCTTAGTGGCCCAGTGAGCACCTCAGGCATGCTGCTGTACCATCCTGGGACAGGACTTGGGCAGGACCAAGTCCTAGGCTCTTTGATGAACCTGGCACAAGTCGTGGCACTTGGCTCAAGCAGTCCGTTTGCAGACAGGAGTATTAAGGGCTGCCAGTGTGATTGGCCACTGTAAAGCAGTGCAATATGGACTTTGCTTGTGTGCTCCCTGCATCCCTTGTTTCATGGGTTTTTGGATCTGGCTATAATCTTGCCTGAAGTTTGCAGGTGTTTGGATCTAGAGTTCTGGTTTGGGTGGGTCCATCTCATGATGGCCATGCAAAACTGCTGATCTAAATCACTGCATCTTTTTGATGCAAACAACTGCCTTGTATTATGGAATAAATGGGGAGGAAGGAAATACCATTACATATTTCTTTGCAGACAAACCAATACAAAATAAAAAAAAGGCAAATGAAATGAGAGAGTCCTTGTTGACACGGTAACTGACATATTTTTGCCTGTGTAATTCTTGGCAAACCCTGCAGGAAGTGGAAAGGGTTGAGACAGAATCCACATGCAACACAGTTCTACACCTTCTTGAGTGCAGCTGGCAAGCTGCCTATTCAGGAAATGAAAGAAATTGTCCAGGAAATGGCAGCATGCTCGATAATGGTCACGTGATGCAGGCAAAGTAAGTAAGATGTGCAAAGCAGGAAAGTTTTTTACTTGGGATTTCATGCCATTATTGAATGTTTTGTCTGTGTGTATAACAATAGCTTTAAGAGCAGAGTTGTGTGACATGCACACTGTGAAAGTCAAATCCACACAGAACTGTTTAGTATCATTATAATCTCAACGCTCAGACCAAATACATCACAACCTTTGTTAAGGGTCTCAGACTTTACAATGAGCCTGGGATGGTTGTGAATCCAACCTGTATGGGATTCATAGATTGGCAGGGTTTCAGTGTGAAACCAGGTGAAACCTGCTGGCTGCAGCAGAGTTTCATTTTGGCTTTTTCAGTCCATTCACATCTGGAATTCAAAGCAAAATTGGCTCAAGCAAAACCACCATTGGTGAGAACCAAGGAGAAAGTTCATTAAACCAAACTCTCCAGTGAGGTCAAGCCCCTTTTAATACTTCAGCAGTGCAAAGGAGCCATAAACCCGACACATCTAGGTAGCTGAGGATCCCCTGGCATAGGAGAATCCACAGAATCCATAGGGCAACTGCAATTGCTCCTAAGCCACTCCATTCTCATGGCCCCTAGTTTAGGGGGCTTCATTGTAACATCTCATCCTCTAACTCTTCTTGGTTTCCAGAACACTCCCCTGGGGCCATGGGCAGCTGCGCTTAAGTTAGAAAGCCCCAGCTGGCTCCAAAATTATGGTGCTAGGGATGGTATATTGAACCACCTTTGTCCACTCTCCCCACAACTTGCACCAAATGCAGTTCAACTGGACCTGAGAATAATAATATTGCTTCCACTTGGGTAGCGCCTTTCATAGAATCATAGAATATCAGGGTTGGAAGGCACCTCGGGAGGTCACCTAGTCCAACCCCCTGCTCAAAGCAGGACCAATCCCCAACTAAATCATCCCAGCCAGGGCTTTGTCAAGCCTGACCTTAAAAACCTCTAAGGAAGGAGATTCCACCACCTCCCTAGGTAACGCATTCCTAGTGAAAAAGTGTTTCCTAATATCCAACCTAAACCTCCTCCACTGCAACTTGAGACCATTACTCCTTGTTCTGTCATCTGTTACCACTGAGAACAGTCTAGATCCATCCTCTTTGGAACCCCCTTTCAGGTAGTTGAAAGCAGCTATCAAATCCCCCCTCATTCTTCACTTCCACAGACTAAATAATCCCAGTTCCCTCAGCCTCTCTTCATAAGTCATGTGTTCCAGTCCCCTAAACATTTTTGTTGTTGCCTTCCGCTGGACACTTTCCAATTTTTTCACATCCTTCTTGTAGTGTGGGGCCCAAAACTGGACACAGTACTCCAGATGAGGCCTCACCAATGTTCAATAGAGGGAAACGATCACATCCCTCGATCTGCTGGCAATGCCAGCCCAAAATTCCATTTGCCTTCTTGGCAACAAAGGCACACTGTTCACTGATATCCAGCTTCTCGTCCACTGTAACCCCCAGGTCCTTTTCTGCAGAACTGCTGCCTAGCCATTCGGACCCATTCATTCATTCTAAGTGCTTTGTTAATATTAATAAACTGAAACCAATGGGAACTGCTGCTGGTATTTAGCACTTGTGAAAAATTGGGCTACACATTTAGATGCTTGAATCATAGAAACACATGGCTGGAAGGGACCTCAAGAGATCACCTAGTCTATTACTCTGCACTGAGGCAGAATTAAATATAGCTAGACCATCCCTGGGAAGTGTTTGCCTAATGTGTTCTTAAAAAAACCCAGTGGTGAGGATTCCACATTCTGTGTAGGAAGTTCCAATGCTTAACTGTACTTATAGTTAGAAAGTTTTTCCTAACATCCAAACTAATCTCCCTTCCTGCAAACTGATTACTTCTCTTCTTATCCTTGGTGGACATGGAAAAAAATTGATCACCATCCTATTTATTATAACTCTTTTTTATATATCTGAAGACTCATTTTGTACCCCTCTCAGCCTGAGGACATGGAAAGGAAATAAGCAAAGACTTACTCATAATGGAAAGATATGTATTGACTTGAACAACTGGACAAAGGTTGCATGTTTTGTTTTAGTATCATTATTTGTTTTGCAGTAGTACCGGGAAGCCCCAGTCAAGAACAGAGCCCCATTGTGCTAGGCACTACACAAACTCATAGTAAAACAGTCTTTGCCCTGAAGAGCTTAAAATCTAAATAGGCCAGACAGACATAGGATGGAAAGGAACACAGACACAGAGAGATGAAGCATCTTGCTCAAGGTAACACAACAGGTTAGTGAAAGAACCAGAGGAAAAAAACAGGTCTCCTGCCTCCCAGTTCACTGCTGGAGCCACTAGACCACACTGACTCAACTCACTATATTGAGATTCTCAGTAAAAATTCTGCTCACACTTATACCAGTGTAAAATTGGAGTGATACCACTCAAGATACTCCGGCTTTATGAAGTTACATCTGGTGGAATGTTGATCTCTTCCACTCTTTCCCTGTGGCATACAGTTTAGTCTCCTGAGGGCTGAAATGCTTTAGTCTAACTAAAATCTTTGGGTTTAGTATCAGGATATCTGGGGGAAAATTAGTGGCCTGTGATATACAGGTGGTCATATTAGGTGACCTAATGGTCCCCTCTGGCCTTGAACTCTATGAAACAACTAGAATTGTGCTGATTGTTTAAGTCCATAAAGTTCAGTCTTGCTTTCTTGCTAGATAGCTAGTGTTTTTGTTGTTTGTTTTTGGATCATTGTCAAATTGTATTACAGAGTCAGACATTTCCCTTATCCCATCATGTTTCCATAATATTTTCCAGTACTTAAACAATAGTCATATTTCTTATTTTTGTAATTTACTTGTCCGGGGAAGACAGGTCAGCTGTAGCATCTGCTTCTTGGTGAGATCCTGGTTTTTTATACCCTTTTTCATCAGGGTTGATTGAGACACCAGGAGATTAAATGATTTATTTAAGGTTACACAGTAAGTGGCTCAGGGAGGAGGAGAACTAAGGAATTTCTAGGCTTACAGGCAGTTGGTTTTATCCATTTAACGTCTATTAATGACTTTTCCTCTATATTCCAGTGAAAAACAAAAAAACAGAAAAAGGTTTTTTTTTAAAACCTGACTAGTAGCACAACTGCAAAGAAATATCTGTAAATCACTGTACAGCTTTGTCATTATTACTTACCTTTGTATTACTGTCATGCTGAGAGGTCTCAATTGAGAGTGGAGTGCATTTGGAGGGTTGGTCTTATGTTTAAGGCATTAGAGTGAGACTCAGGAAATAGTTCAAATCACAGCTCTACTACAAATATCTGTGTGTGCCAGTTTCCCATCTAGAACTCTGTTCTCCCACCCTTTTCTCATCTATTTAGCTTGCAAATTCTTCAGGTTGGGGGTTCTGACTGTGTATATGTCTAACACCTAGCATAACAGGGCTCCTATCTTGGTAGGAGTGACTATATGCTACTGTAATGCAATTAAATAGTAATAATGAAGGAGGAACACTGCTGAGCTCAGTGGTATTGCACATTATAATTTGGAGCAGATTAGCCCCAAGAACTAGCCACCTAGCCTTTGACCCCTTGGCTATTTGCTGGGAAAGGAGTGACTACTGCAAAGAACAGCTTCAATAACATGTTTAATTGCATTGACTGATTATTGTATTGCTATGTAGCTTTTCTTCTTCCAAATAATCCTCATGCACCACAGCATCAGAGAGTATCATGAAATGGTGGCGTATATCCCACCAAATATTTATTTATTTTCTTTCTCCCCTTTTCTCACCTTTTAGAATGGCGTCCTAAAGAGCAATTTGGGCTCTTCTACTGATCCACGAAAGTATGCATTTAGCAAATTCCAAGGACTGGTATGAGAGATGTATAAAGCATGATGCATTGTCTGTTAGGGTCACCCACTGAGGCAGACCGCATCTAGTGGAATGGGGCTCTGATCTCAGTACCATAATACAGATAATAAATGGTAATAATAATGCCCTTAACATTGCATTTTTTTCAAAATAAATAGTTTAGCCATCCTTATTCTATTATCCCCAGAAACCTAGTGCTTGGCCACACCTTCTTTAACAAATATTTTTTAACTTTTAAAAAAGGATTTCTGAGATATTTTAGACAGCCATGCAGTCTGACAAAAATAACCCAGCTTGCAGGTATATAACAGGTAACTGGAATGAATGAAATCATCCTAGATTTACAAATTTAACAATGCAGTCGAATATGAGACCAATTCTGATGTCAGACGGAATGTCTGCTTTTAGACTATAGTTTCTATAAAGTGCTCAGATACTATGGTAATGAATGCAGTATAAGAATCTATAGAGAATAAAATGGAAAGAATGCAATATTTTTTTATCCTTATCCTTGTTAGAATCATAGAATATCAGGGTTGGAAGGGACCTCAGAAGATCATCTAGTCCAACCCCCTGCTCAAAGCAGGACCAATCCCAAATTTTTGCCCCAGATCCTTAAATGGCCCCCTTAGGGATTGAACTCACAACCCTGGGTTTAGCAGGTCAATGCTGAAACCACTGAGCTATCCCTCCCCCCTTGTTACTTTACTAGGGATCATTTCAAAGTGAGGAGTTGTACCCTGGGGATGTAATCCCATTGCCATTATGTCACCTGTGAGATAGGATGATCCAGTATTGATTTTACTGCGTAGGTCAGTAGAGTAGAAGAGTCGCAAAAAACTAAGTCATTCCTTCTTCCTCTATCTGCTCCTTTCCCATCACAAACTGCCCTCTTGGATCCTCAGTCACCATGAGGTGCCACCCTTCTCTCCGCCATCCACTTCTCCCACTCCCAGATCTGCTCTCCATTGATCCCAGGCCAACAAGCCTTCTTGGAATCATAGGCTTAGAGAGGATCTCAAGGGTCACCTTGTCTAACCCCCTGCCAAGATGCAGGATTTGTTGTGTCTAAACCATCCAAGGCAGACGGCTATCCAGCCTCCTTTCAAAAACCTCCAGGGAAGGAGCTTCCAAACCTCCCTAGGCAGTTTGTTCCATTTTCTCACAGTTCTTACAGTTAGGATGTTTGTTCTGAGATTGCCTTTTGTCCTGTCCTCTATGGCAAGAGAGAACAACTTTTCTCCATCTTTTTAATGTCAGCCTTTCAAGTATTTGAAGACCACTATCATGTTTCCGCTCAATCTCCTCTTTTCCAAACTAAACATGTCCAGTTCCTTCAGCCTTTGCTCATATGGCTTGCATTCCATCCCTTTGATCATCTTTGTCACTTGCCTCCTGATCCTTTTCTGTTTCTCCATTAATAGTTACTCTTTGTTTGAGGTTGTTTAACCAATTATGTATCCACTTAATGCTAGTTCTGCTGAGCCCACATTTCTCCAGCTTACTTTTCAGAACATCCTGTGGGACTGTGTCAAAAGCCTTGCTCAAGTCCAGGTATATTATGTCCACCTCATTTCCCCAAGCCACGAACCAGTTACCCCATCAAAAAAGGAAATCAAACTGGTTTGCCATGTTTTTTTCTTGGTAAATCCATGCTGGCTGCTAGTAATTACCGCCCCCACCCCCCATCCTCCAGGTATGCACAAACTGAATGTTTTATACATTCTTCCTGCCTCCCATCCCCAGGCAGTGGCCCAACTCTTTCCAGTACCATTCTGGAATGACCATGACAGAGAACACCACTCCCATACCTCAGTCCCTGCCCAAGAAACCACCCTACCACTCCACATTTTGATGACCTGATGTTGAATTCAGGAATCCATGGATTTTTTTACATCTGTATGGAAGGGAAGACATTTCTAAAGAGCCATTATCCCTGAGCGATATTTTCAATATTTTGTACTACAGCAAAATTCAGGTTTACATAGTGAGCCTCTCTTTCTCTCGCATTCATTCATTCCAATTACATTAGCCAACCTTCAGTCCTTTGGTTCTCATTCCCCACACAGTTCTTGTCCTTAGTGACCTATCAAAAATCCCCAGCCAGGGCTGTCTTTATTACTTCCTTTAGAATTCTGGGATATAATTCATCAGGACCCAGTGCCTGTCAACTTTTAATACTTCTAATTGCCTATCTGCTCTGGTATAATCATAAAGTCTTTTAACATTTCACTTTTCCCCCAGGAAAATGTATCCTAGTCTCAGGGATGTGACCTTCAGCTCCCTTTGTGAATGCTAAGGAAAAGCAATCATTCAGGCTGTCAGTAATACTACCAACCTGACAGTCACTAATTTCCCATTCACGCTTCTTAATGGATTTGATGGTCTTATTGCCTCACTGTTTACTTCAACATTCTTAGGGAGGGCTGTCTTTATGTCCTTTTTAGTGTTGTTGTGTCCCTGTTGGTTCCACAGTATTAGAGACACAAGGTGGGCAAGATAATATCTTATGTTGGACCATCTTCCATTGGTGAGAGAGTCAATATTACAAGCTTACACAGAGCTCTTCTTCTATGTAAGCTTGAAAGGTTGTGTATCTCACCAACATAACTTGTATTGGACCAACTTATCATCTCACCTACCTTGTCTCTCTTTATATCCTTTGGCATTTTTGTTTCATCTGCTCCTGTAACCCCTTCCTGGTAAACCTTGTAGAAGTCTTAAACTTTTGTTTGGTCTCTAGATTTTAGGAGTGAACCAACTGTTTGATAGAAAATGGAAACCTATGGGAACAAAAATGGAAGTCTGCCTTAAACTAGAGAAGAGTGAAGAACAGAACCCCAGATCAGGATATTTCTGAACTTCAGGAAAGGTCTGATTCAGATCAATATGTCACAAGCTGCCTTTATATTTATAATGGGCTCAATAAAATCTCCAGCTCTACATAGCCTCACATGTTGGAAGATTTCAGGTTTATCTTTGCCTTTAATTATACCCAGATCTTCAGATCTATGTTCTAAGCTCTACCATACATTCTTCTGCAAGGAGTTTCGTCAACCAAGCATGCCATTAAAACTAAATGACCAGAGGACTCCCCATGGACAAAACAATGAAGTGGCAGGATGATTAGCAGGCTCAGGCCGGGCTTGTTTCACAGGAAGTTAGGGGAATGTGGCTGAGTTTGTGGCATTACCTTGCACCACGCTGGATACTTTGAAGCAATATGAAAGCATCTGTGTAAGTGGCAAGAAGAAAGACAAGCAAAGTTAGAGTTGCTGGTGTTAGATTAAAAGTGATAAAACTCCACCCAAGGAAACATATAGAAGAATATAAAATAGATATTGAAAATATCTGAAAGGTCAAAAATTGTCTCCAGCTGACAGTGGTGATCTCTACAGCTCTGCAGTCACTTGGACCCTGGTATCAGGAGCAAGGAACTTCAGATCAGGCCCAGTTTTTTTATAATGCACCATATTTGGCACACAGGCCTTTTGATGCTCATTTACACCGGGGTGACATTTACCCATAGCATTCACAGCACTGGAATTTATGAAGAGCATGTAAATTTATGAGTAGGGATGTAGAGGCAGACAGGAACATCTGCCAAAAAATACAAAGAACAATTCAAATAATTTTGAAACTTTACAAACACACACACCCCCAATGTGAACTGAAAAGAGATCAGTGCTCTAATGAACTGTGTGAGTTCCCCAGAATGCTCTTCAAATGGCAGAAAGAAACAGAGAATGGAGGAAGATGCTGTTGAGACATATCATTCACTATGGACCTAACCCAGAACAGTGAAGTCAGTGGGAGCCTTTCCATTGGCTTTGGATCAAGCCCTATGACTAACTTTTTCAAAAGTCTTTTAGACAGTGTCAAATGTTTCATTCTCTTTTTAAATTTGGACAGCCACATCTTTGCCTATCTTTTCACAATTTTCATTCAATTAAGTATAATCGAGTATGGGTGTATACAAAGTATATTTACCACTGTACAGTAATGTTCATTTTAATGCCGAAACTATCTTGTCTCTCTACTCCTTGAGTCTATTCAGTGAGTTCCATATTCTAACAGCATTTGTCATTTTGAACTTGATTGTTTGGTTTCTGCCCTTCTACTCCTCACTTTAACTTTGATTTTCATTTTAATTCTCAATCTAATACATTTGTGACCCAAGCTAATATACTGGAGTCCAAATTGTCCTCTAATATTATTTCTTCGACCTTATTCTCTGAGTTACTTTAGAATCTAGTCTTGTTCCTTTCCCTGTGAATTGATACACAGATTGAATTAGAAAGCATTCTCTTACCAGATCTAAAATATATTTCCAGCCTTATTTCCTCTACTTAATGCAATCTAGTCTGTGTCTGGGTAATTAAAATTGTCCATTACCACCACTCCAGTTCATTTACATGTTTTATCTTTTTAAATGTATGCAATAATTATATAATACATTTTGTTTCTACTGGCCGGATGGATGAAAATTTATGCAGGTCGGCAGGGCTTGTTACTGGAACTTGTCTATAGCCATGAATAATGATGATCTCACTCTACCATTTCTAGGTTTTTCCAGGCTCTGGATTGTAGTGACTACTGTACCGTATTTTCTTTTACAAATGAGACAATGTATGTTAGTTTGTATACCAGCTTCCCTCCACTAGTGCTTGTTAAAAATCTTCCCAGATGTAACACCAACACCCCTGGGTGGGGCATCAGCAGTGGGGACTGAATCTGGGTCCTCTGGATATGAATGCATGAGCTACTACTGCCAGAGCTAAAACACTCAGCTCTCTGAGCCAAAGGTGCGGTGGACATGGCTTACATATGGATGGCGTTAAAGATCAACAACTGAGAGCCTGAGTGTATGTCTACACAGCAATTAAAAACCCATGGCTGGCCAACGGGGCTCGGGCTAAGGGACTGTTTAACTACAGTGTAGATGTTCAGATTCGGGGTGGCACCCAGGCTCTAGGACCCTGTGAGGTGAGAAGGTCCCAGAGCCCACGGTCCAGCCTGATCCTGAACGTTTACACCGCAATTAAACAGCCCCTTAGCACAAGCCCCATGAATCCAAGTCAGCTGGTACAGGCCAGCCATGGGTGTCTAACTGCAGTGTAGACATACCCAGAGAGTCTGGAGTGTTTTATCCAGTGCTAAGTCCACAGAGCAATTCAGTAAGTAAATTTTTCAATTGACCTCAGAACAGTAGATGGAGCTTTAGAGTCCACAGAAACAAGAAGGCTACTGCTGTAAGCATTATGAAAAAAGTTTGCTAGAAAAAAAATAGTACATTTCTCAGTCATTACTATTACATGCTTTCTTCTGTCTATAAACAGCAGAAGAACTTTGCTATCTATGTTTCACTTCCCTCTGCTAAATTTCATTTCCCCATCCAACTACCTTCCTTTCTCATCTGCCCCTTTTCTTCCCATTTCTCACTACTCTTCCCTCTTCTAAGATGGCCTCCCTTTTCTCCCTCCCATATTGCATATAGTTCTTCCACTTAACATTCTCCCTCACAACTTCCTGGGCAAGATCTTCAGCTAACGAAGTGAAAGGAGCTCTGCCAGTTCACACCACCTGAGGATCTGGGTATCTGTGTGAGTTGCTACAACAGCCCTACTCCAGCCTAACTGATGAGCTGAAAACAGAAGGAATGGTGGGATCTTTTTTTTAAACCCATAAAATAAAGATACATAACGTAGGACACAAATGATGTCCCAAAGGAGAAAGCTGCTGATGGAACTGAGGACGGCAGTTAAGGAAGGCAGATTTCTATGCATCTGTTTATACCAGGGCTGCATTTGGCCCAATTTGGCCCACAAAAATGTTGTCTTTATTAAAAAGTACCCTGCAGTTGCTGCTTTTAAGACTTCCTATTAAAATTATATTGGGACCACATACTTGAAACAAAAAAGGCCCTGCTGTGCATAGTTAGGTGAGATTTCTGTAGATATAGATTTTTTTATGCTATCAATATCCTTTAGTGCCAACAATAAAAATGCAATAAAAATCATATTTTCTGTTCATTTACAGTAGTCAATTTCTTGGCCATTTTAGCTTCATTGTAAAAAATAAAAACTACTCCAGTTTACACTGAGAACTACCTTTCTTCCAACTTTTTAGCTATACCTCCAGGTGATAAAATGATTGCGTTCTAAATCTTTGCAAAGCAATTCAGAATGGAACTAACAAGTCAGTCTAAACTATGGAACCACTTACACAGCACTGCATTGACTTTAGCTCAGGGATGGTCTTACATTTTTCAGGAGCTTTAGAGAAGAATCTGTTTGAAGACTCGTTTGTGTCAAAGTGGTGTGACAGGCACATTCAGTTACAGCTCATAGTCCAACCCATTGCATTCAGCCAACTCTGAACATTATGGATAGAACATTAGAAAAATTTGCATAAAACCACATTGTTTAAATTATATAAAATTGGAAGCTAAGCACTAAGATAACACACACAACACTCCAAAACCCAGAGAAACACATTGCACATCTGGTTAATTAATCCATTAGTTCATGCTGTGTATAGTCCACACATAACTCTGTTGGAATGAAACAAAATCCTGAATAGAAGAGGGATTATTAATAGATGAGAGGAAGTTCATACATGTGATGATTTGCTTGCATAGGAATTCAGGTGGGCTTTATTTCTTTAAGGCCTGATTCATCCCCGCTGCCATAAATGAGAGTCTATCTATTAACTTCAATGGGTGTCAGATGATGAATTTAGAACATATAGTTATACTAGAATAGTATCTTCTCTACCAACCAATATGTGTTCATATATTACCAAAGGGGGACACAATATGGGCAACAATATTTAGCTAGACCTTTGAAGGAGTAAAACAAAAATAGTTACCCCCATTCCTTTGACAAACATTCAGATGCAACTCCAGCTGCACTTCTTGGAACTTGGTGTCAGGCATATCATAGAATCATAGAATCATAGAATCATAGAATATCAGGGTTGGAAGGGACCCCAGAAGGTCATCTAGTCCAACCCCCTGCTCAAAGCAGGACCAATTCCCAGTTAAATCATCCCAGCCAGGGCTTTGTCAAGCCTGACCTTAAAAACCTCTAAGGAAGGAGATTCTACCACCTCCCTAGGTAACGCATTCCAGTGTTTCACCACCCTCTTAGTGAAAAAGTTTTTCCTAATATCCAATCTAAACCTCCCCCACTGCAACTTGAGACCATTACTCCTCGTTCTGTCATCTGCTACCATTGAGAACAGTCTAGAGCCATCCTCTTTGGAACCCCCTTTCAGGTAGTTGAAAGCAGCTATCAAATCCCCCCTCATTCTTCTCTTCTGCAGGCTAAACAATCCCAGCTCCATCAGCCTCTCCTCATAACTCATGTGTTCCAGTCCCCTAATCATTTTTGTTGCCCTTCGCTGGACTCTCTCCAATTTATCCACATCCTTCTTGAAGTGTGGGGCCCAAAACTGGACACAGTACTCCAGATGAGGCCTCACCAATGTCGAATAGAGGGGAACGATCACGTCCCTCGATCTGCTCGCTATGCCCCTACTTATACATCCCAAAATGCCATTGGCCTTCTTGGCAACAAGGGCACACTGCTGACTCATATCCAGCTTCTCGTCCACTGTCACCCCTAGGTCCTTTTCCGCAGAACTGCTGCCTAGCCATTCGGTCCCTAGTCTGTAGCTGTGCATTGGGTTCTTCCGTCCTAAGTGCAGGACCCTGCACTTATCCTTATTGAACCTCATCAGATTCCTTTTGGCCCAACCTTCCAATTGGTCTAGGTCCTTCTGTATCCTATCCCTCCCCTCCAGCGTATCTACCACTCCTCCCAGTTTAGTATCATCCGCAAATTTGCTGAGAGTGCAATCCACACCATCCTCCAGATCATTTATGAAGATATTGAATAAAACCGGCCCCAGGACCGACCCTTGGGGCACTCCACTTGATACCGGCTGCCAACTAGACATGGAGCCATTGATCACTACCCGTTGAGCCCGACAATTTAGCCAGCTTTCTACCCACCTTATAGTGCATTCATCCAGCCCATACTTCCTTAACTTGCTGACAAGAATACTATGGGAGACCATGTCAAAAGCTTTGCTAAAGTCAAGAAACAATACATCCACTGCTTTCCCTTTATCCACAGAACCAGTAATCTCATCATAAAAGGCGATTAGATTAGTCAGGCATGACCTTCCCTTGGTGAATCCATGCTGGCTGTTCCTGATCACTTTCCTCTCATGCAAGTGCTTCAGGATTGATTCTTTGAGGACCTGCTCCATGATTTTTCCAGGGACTGAGGTGAGGCTGACTGGCCTGTAGTTCCCAGGATCTTCCTTCTTCCCTTTTTTAAAGATTGGCACTACATTAGCCTTTTTCCAGTCATCCGGGACTTCCCCGGTTCGCCACGAGTTTTCAAAGATAATGGCCAGTGGCTCTGCAATCACAGCCGCCAATTCCTTCAGCACTCTCGGATGCAACTCGTCCGGCCCCATGGACTTGTGCACGTCCAGCTTTTCTAAATAGTCCCTAACCGCCTCTATCTCCACAGAGGGCTGGCCATCTCTTCCGCATTTTGTGATGCCCAGCGCAGCAGTCTGGGAGCTGACCTTGTTAGTGAAAACAGAGGCAAAAAAAGCATTGAGTACATTAGCTTTTTCCACATCCTCTGTCACTAGGTTGCCTCCCTCATTCAGTAAGGGGCCCACACATTCCTTGGCTTTCTTCTTGTTGCCAACAGATCTCGAGGATCAAAAGAACATGTTCATTAAGCCTGTTCAGCATCCCCATCGTGATTTCTTTAAAATGGAGTATGGTACTTCACAACCACCATTCCCTTAAAGTGAAAAGACCCTCACTTCATCCCCTTCCCCTGTTGCTTCAAATGTGTGTCAGAGCTTTTACTATACTAGAGGAAAATGCAGATTCTATTTAGATACCTTAAAATATGAAAGAGAAACGTGCTTATTAAGTAGACTGCCTTTTATTTCTTTACCAAAGGACCCCATCATGTTTTGGGTCCTCAGGGGGACACCTTCAAGAACTATAAAAAATGCAATTCCCAGAACTAAGGATTTCAATCTTTCATCTCTCCAGGATTCAAGAAAACAACCTTTATGAGCAATGGAGCCAGGGTGTTAAGTAGCAATTGACACTTGAATATAACTGACATTTATTTTTCTGATTAAACCTATCCAAGCCAATAAATATATTCCTGTGTATTACAGCAGTGTATCTGAGGTAAAGCCCAGGAATCTAAAATTAATTTTCCAATATATCAATTATTTCATGAGAGTGGTAAGCTTTTCTCATGGCAGACGTGAGAGATGGGGGAGGGAGGGCAGGAATTGAATATAGTATTTTTTCCTTATTTCAATGAACAGAAAGAATACAAATATTGCATACAATATCTGCTATGTATGCAGACAGTGACTAGGTATAAATATGAGCAATGACATTTCAGGGAGGATGGGGGACATCTTGAATAATAAATTTGAGCTAACATTGAATACATTTTGGTCCAAGGCAAGTTGTATTAACGATAGCATCAATGTTACAGCTGAGGAGGGAGGGCCACAATATCCATTTCCATTAAGAAATCCTATTTTCTGAGGTTTAGTAGCTGGCAAAAAAAATAATTAAAATCTTGCCACAAAAACTTTTCACTTACAAATGATATTTTCTCCCAAAGAGTTGACGAACAGAAGTAATGTGGCTATTCTGATAGCTCTGAAGATATGCAATGAGAGAAAACAAACCTTTTAATAACGTCAGAAGTTTGTTTTTCATTAGCAAAAGGCAGCAGCTGACTTTTGAAAACAACGCACGTTTAGGATACTTCGTGGTACATATTTATAGTGCTCACGTGCAGCAGATAAGATACACAAGTCTTTAGTAACAAAGATCTCACATTTATGTCCCAATCCAGCAGTCCTAGCTATCACTGTTACTTTTACAATAGCAACTCAAAGCCCTTGTTTGGATTGAGGCCCCCCGATGTGTTAGCTGCTGTACAAACACAGAATAAGAGACAAACCCTGACCCAAGAAGCTTAAATAGACAAGACAGACAAATGGTTGAAGAAAGAAATTATTACTATCCCCATTTTATTAATGGCAGCCTTATGCACAGAGAGATCAAGTGACTGTCCAAAAGTCACACAGGAAATCTGTGACAGAGTTAGGAACTAAACACCGATCTGAATCCCAGTACAGTGTATTAAATCACAAGACCTTCCTTCTTAGACCCAGCGGAAGTTTCGCCTGTGGGAATTATGACCAAATTTTGTTAGATGTCCCACTCATTTAAGAAGCCAGCTAGCTGCGGCTGATGTACCAAACCTCATTAATTTAGTTCCAGAGGTTTTTAAAGCTTCATACGCCTTTAACAAAGGACCACCCACTTGTTACTTGAAGAGATAAATAATTATTTCAGTTCACTGAAACCGCTTAGCAGTCAAGTTTTATTCAGACTTACACTGAATATTATTGAGCAAAGGATTTAAGTATCCCTGATTAATGGGTGAATCATAAAAGATTTTGATTTGGTTGAGGAAAAAAAACAACGAAAAGTTCAGATGGGGATGCTTATGCAAACCTCTCAAACCAGCACAACAGGGCTATAAATCTGACAAGAGCAGATTCTCAAATGAAATTTCTGGCACATCATCTTGTAGTCCAAACCAGCATTTTGAGAGCAGCTTATCACTGTATTTCAGCACGTCTGGTTCTAGTCCTGCCACAATCTGGAAACGTAAAGGTCAACTACAACAGAAAAGTTATTCAGACTTTTTAACACCACCAAAGAATGCTCTGTTGGAGTTAGCTTCTAAAACCAGGCAGAGATTC
This sequence comes from Lepidochelys olivacea, assembly GCF_965140295.1. Taxonomy (NCBI): domain Eukaryota; kingdom Metazoa; phylum Chordata; order Testudines; family Cheloniidae; genus Lepidochelys; species Lepidochelys olivacea. Next base: position 110,934,499 of record NC_140416.1, read on the forward strand.
CAGCACATCTTATTCCATCTGAACTGGTTTGCTCTTTCCTCTAGAGATGATTGTTTTCAACATACTGATGTGATTACAATTTCAAAGAGATTTAAATACTCTGTATCAGAGTCCAGAGATAAGCAAGCTACTTAGCCAGCTGATGAAATTCTGTAGAAAGTTGTGAAAACAATTTTTCTGTTTGTATTTTTAAATTACAAAAAGAGGGTCTGTTTCTATAAGGGGATAACAATGGGCCTTGAAGGTACTGCTCATCTCAAAGACGGGTGTAATCCTTGTAAGAGAAAAGCCAGCCAGAAATATATGTACCTGTCTTTCATAATATAAAAGTGGGCCTGGATGACTGCAAGTTCTTGGCTTTCAAAATCAAAGCTAGAAGTTGGAGAATTCAAGAGTTTTTGCTGAGGCTGAATGCCTCAAACAGCCAAAGGGTCAGCTGCAATACAGCTGCATTTTGAAAGACTTTTGCTGATATTGTCAGCTGTCTTCAAAATCCTGGCCAAATGATTTTTTAAAAAGTCAGCATCCCCTTGGCAATGGTTCTATCTTCAGGGTAGACACGGAAGAAAGCAGGAAAAACTGCAGAAAGACCTTGCATGTTTGAGATGCCACTAAACGGTTGCGCTGTCTCATCCAAGTTTCCTTAGATTTTGTAAAGTGCATGAAAGTTCAGTTGACAGACAGTGTATTTTCCTTGAAGCATTTGTTCATTCTTTAAAAACTGTTTCTGTATCTCGACCCTCAGGAAAAAGTTGTAGGACAGAGCACTATGGTCTACCACTGCCTCTAATAATGTTCTTTTGATGCCTGACATTTAAAAAGGCAGTATTGCTAGGAAATGTAATGATCTGAAACCAAGCAAACACGCCATTAACTGGGGGAAAGGCATTTTTTTAAATTGGAGAAAAATGACAGCGACCATATTCATGAACACTCTTTTTGCACTATACATACAGTGCATGACTGTGTTTAAGTTAATAGATACAAGGATGTCTGCTTTGCCGCTGATGGCGTCTCATGTACTGAGTGGCTCTAGGAATTCTATCAGAAGAAAAACCTGCAGAAATTAATTAGGCTTTCAGCTGAATGCTAAGGGGCGGGCCCTCATCTGATGTAGATCAGCATAGCTCCATTGACTTACACCAGCGGAGAAGCTGGCTTTACAGCTCTTTTCTTTTCATTGAGGCATCACTCTGGTTCTCTGTCTTCACAATTACAGTAATTATTTATTTTCTAAAATCTATTTTAATGTATCCCCGGAACGAGGGTCTCTCAATCTCTGTTACCATTATAGCGTCACGTTAGCACAGATTTTAAAATGTAAATTGATCTGTTTTGATTGATTTTGTCTGACCTTTTAAAAATGGATAAAAGTATTTAAATGGGGGGTAATAAACCACTTTAGGTAACTCTAAACACTTTGAAGTATAACAAATGTGCACGGATTAGCTTATTAATAGAGCAGAGAGCTTAGAGAATGGTCCAGCAAGCTGGCCTTCTGTGAGGGGAAACAAAAGCTTTCCAAGCTCTAAGCTTTGGGAAAGCGGCATTAATGTCAATGGAGAAAACGAAACAAGAGGAACAGGAAAGATAGCAAGAGAAAATAACATTAATACTAGTACATTGCTCTTCTAGGGGCTAATGCAGAGCCTACTAAAGTTAACTGAAGTCTTCCCAGTGGGCACTGGATCGATATGTCAGGGTGAAACCCTGGCTCCATAGCAGTCAATGGGAGCTTTGCCACAGTTGGGCCAGGGTTTCACCCTTGTGCCATTTATCCAGCAGTGGATGATCACATTTGCTGTGCAGCACTCCCAGACTGAGGAGCAATGGATGAGCTTATGGCTCAGTCCCCTGTCATCGACGTGGCAGGATATCGTACGACTGCCAGATCAGCAGGTTGGTTTTATATTGGACTAGGAAAATGTCGTTGCTTTACAAATGAAATCATGGGCGTGAGAGCATTGTCTGGGAAAGTTGCCCATGTGGCCAGTGCATGCACACATGCCTGTTTTGGGAGGCAAAAACGTCATTTACGTGTACACACGTGTGCACATTTTTTGCAGGCCCAGGTTGGATACTACAGCTAAAAATCTGGCCCATGTGGTGGAATCCTTTGTCTCCTCTATCATATTTTGTTTCCTCCCCTTCCCTGTTTTTGGAATAAACACACACACACACACACGCACACAAAATCATTTGAAATGAACTGTTGGGACTCACAAAAATTTTGAAAAAATGATTTGCAATGGGGAGATCTAAGACACCAGATATTGTGCTTTATTATTGTTTAAAAGAATACAATCCACATTCCCCTCCTCATCAATTATTGGGGGTGGACCACATCCACCCTAACTGAATTGGCCTTCAGCATTGGTTCTCCAGTTGTAAGGTAACTCCCCTCTCTTCATGTGCCAATATATATTTATGCCTGTATCTGTAATTGTCAATCCATGCATCTGAAGAAGTGGGTTTTTTACCCATGAAAGCTTATACCCAAATAAATCTGTTAGTCTTTAGGGTGCCACCAGACTCCTTGTTGTTTTTCTAACTCTGACAGTCTCTCTAAACAGAATTTCCCAGGTAACATTGAGAGAAGGATGATACAGATCCTGATCCTGATCTGTATCACTAAGAGGGTGGTGATCGCAGGTGGTGTCGGAGAGAAGGCTTTGGATTCTTTGACCATGGGATGGTGTTACCATGCGTTACCATGGGATGGTGTTCCATGAAGGAGGAGTGCTGGGCAGAGACGGGCTCCATCTTACGAAGAGAGGGAAGAGCATCTTTGCCAGCAGGCTGGCTAACCTAGTGAGGAGGGCTTTAAACTAGGTTCACCGGGGGAAGGAGACCAAAGCCCTGAGGTAAGTGGGAAAGCGGGATACCGGGAGGAAGCACAGGCAGGAATGTCTGTGAGGGGAGGGCTCCTGCCTCATACTGGGAATGAGGGGCGATCAACAGGTTATCTCAAGTGCTTATATACAAATGCACAAAGCCTTGGAAACAAGCAGGGAGAACTGGAGGTCCTGGTGATGTCAAGGAACTATGACGTGATTGGAATAACAGAGACTTGGTGGGATAACTCACATGACTGGAGTACTGTCATGGATGGTTATAAACTGTTCAGGAAGGACAGGCAGGGCAGAAAAGGTGGGGGAGTAGCACTGTATGTAAGGGAGCAGTATGACTGCTCAGAGCTCCGGTACGAAACTGCAGAAAAACCTGAGTGTCTCTGGATTAAGTTTAGAAGTGTGTGCAACAAGAGTGATGTAGTGGTGGGAGTCTGCTATAGACCACCGGACCAGGGGGATGAGGTAGATGAGGCTTTCTTCCGGCAGCTCACGGAAGCTACTAGATCGCATGCCCTGATTCTCATGGGTGACTTTAATTTTCCTGATATCTGCTGAGAGAGCAATACAGCGGTGCATAGACAATCCAGGAAGTTTTTGGAAAGCGTAGGGGACAATTTCCTGGCGCAAGTGCTAGAGGAGCCAACTAGGGGGGGCGCTTTTCTTGACCTGCTGCTCACAAACCGGGTAGAATTAGTGGGGGAAGCAAAAGTGGATGGGATTCTGGGAGGCAGTGACCATGAGTTGGTTGAGTTCAGGATCCTGACGCAGGGAAGAAAGGTAAGCAGCAGGATACGGACCCTGGACTTCAGAAAAGCAGACTTCGACTCCCTCAGGGAACGGATGGCCAGGATCCCCTGGGGGACTAACTTGAAGGGGAAAGGAGTCCAGGAGAGCTGGCTGTATTTCAAGGAATCCCTGTCGAGGTTACAGGGACAAACCATCCCGATGAGTCGAAAGAATAGTAAATATGACAGGCGACCAGCTTGGCTTAATGGTGAAATCCTAGCGGATCTTAAACATAAAAAAGAAGCTTACAAGAAGTGTAAGGTTGGACATATGACCAGGGAAGAGTATAAAAGTATTGCTCGGGCATGTAGGAATGACATCAGGAGGGCCAAATCGCACCTGGAGCTGCAGCTAGCCAGAGATGTTAAGAGTAACAAGAAGGGTTTCTTCAGGTATGTTGGCAACAAGAAGAAAGCCAAGGAAAGTGTGGGCCCCTTACTGAATGAGGGAGGCAACCTAGTGACAGAGGATGTGGAAAAAGCTAATGTACTCAATGCTTTTTTGCCTCTGTTTTCACTAACAAGGTCAGCTCCCAGACTGCTGCGCTGGGCATCACAAAATGGGGAAGAGATGGCCAGCCCTCTGTGGAGATAGAGGTAGTTAGGGACTATTTAGAAAAGCTGGACGTGCACAAGTCCATGGGGCCAGACAAGTTGCATCCGAGAGTGCTGAAGGAATTGGCGGCTGTGATTGCAGAGCCATTGGCCATTATCTTTGAAAACTCGTGGCGAACCGGGGAAGTCCCGGATGACTGGAAAAAGGCAAATGTAGTGCCATCTTTAAAAAAGGGAAGAAGGAGGATCCTGGGAACTACAGGCCAGTCAGCCTCACCTCAGTCCCTGGAAAAATCATGGAGCAGGTCCTCAAAGAATCAATCCTGAAGTACTTGCATGAGAGGAAAGTGATCAGGATCAGTCCCTTTTCACCACCTGATCTGTATCACTAAGAGGGTGGTGAAACACTGGAATGCGTTACCTAGGGAGGTGGTAGAATCTCCTTCCTTATAGGTTTTTAAGGTCAGGCTTGACAAAGCCCTGGCTGGGATGATTTAACTGGGAATTGGTCCTGCTTCGAGCAGGGGGTTGGACTAGATGACCTTCTGGGGTCCCTTCAAACCCTGATATTCTATGATTCTATGATTTCTTCTCATGCTGTGCTGATGGTGTGCTGAGACAGCTGCCTATCACGCTGACCAATATTGTCTCATTGTTTCCTTGTACTGACCCATCAGTCCATGTGTATCCATCTGTTGTTTCGGGTTTCATACTTAGATTATAATCTCTTTGAGGCAGAAACTCATTTGGTTCTGTGTTTGTATAGCCCCTAGTACAGTAGGATCCTGGTCCATGACTGGGGCTCCTAGATACTACAGTGGTCATACATAATGATAGAAGTGTAGGACTGGAAGGGATCTCAGTAGGTCATATAGTCATAGAATCATAGAATATCAGGGTTGGAAGGGACCTCAGGAGGTCATCTAGTCCAACCCCCTGCTCAAAGCAGGACCAATCCCCAACTAAATCATCCCAGCCAGGGCTTTGTCAAGCCTGACCTTAAAAACTTCAAAGGAAGGAGATTCCACCACCTCCTTAGGTAACGCATTCCAGTGCTTCACCACCCTCTTACTGAAAACGTTTTCCTAATATCCAACCTAAACCTCCTCCACTGCAACTTGAGACCATTACTCCTCGTTCTGTCATCTGCTACCATTGAGAACAGTCTAGATCTATCCTCTTTGGAATCCCCTTTCAGGTAGTTGAAAGCAGCTATCAAATCCCCCCTCATCTTCTCTTCCACAGACTAAACAATTCCAGTTCCCTCAGCCTCTCCTCGTAAGTCATGTGTTCCAGTCCCCTAATCATTTTTGTTGCCTTCCGCTGGACACTTTCCAATTTTTCCACATCCTTCTTGTAGTGTGGGGTCCAAAATTGGACACAGTAGTCCAGATGAGGCCTCATCAATGTCAAATAGAGGGGAATGATCACATCTCTCCATCTGCTGGCAATGCCCCTACTTATACAGCCCAAAATGCCATTGCCCTTCCTGGCAACAAGGGCACACTGTTGACTCATATCCAGCTATTCATCCACTCTAACCCCTAGGTCCTTTTCTGCAGAACTGCTGCCTAGCCATTTGGTCCCAAGTCTGTAGCAGTGCATGGGATTCTTCCGTCCTAAGTGCAGGACTCTGCACTTGTCCTTGTTGAACCTCATCAGATTTCTTTTGGCGCAATCCTCTAATTTGTCTAGTCCGCTGAAGGCAGAACTATGTAATAACTAGACCATTTCCGACAGATGTTTGTCTAACCTGTTCTTAAAAACCTCCAATGACAGAGATTCCACAAGCTCCCTAGGCAATTTATTCCTGTGCTTAACCACCCAGACAGTTAGGAATTTTTTCCTAATCTCCAGCCCAAAATGTCCCTTGCTGCAATTTAAGCCCATTGCTTCTTGTCCCATCCTCAGAGGTTAATGAGAACAATTTTTCATACTCCTCCTTGTAACAACTTTTTATGTACTTGAAGACTGATATCCCCACTCCCCCGGCCTTCTCTTCTCCAAACGAAACAAACCCAGTGTTTTCAATCTTTCCTTGACTTTTAATAATTTTTGTTTCTGTCTTCTGGACTTTCTCCAGTTTTCCACATCTTTCCTGAAATGTGGCATCCAGAACTGGACACAATACTCCAACTGAGACCTAATCAGTGTGGAGCAGAGCCGAAGAATTACTTGTGTCTTGCTTACAACACTCCCGCTAATACATCCCAGAATGATGCCTGCTTTTTATTGCAACAGTGTTACCCTGTTGACTCATATTTAGCTTGTGATCCACTATAACCCACATATTCCCTTTAGGGTGACCAGATAGCAAGTGTGAAAAATTGGGACAGGGGTGTGAGGATAATTGGTGCCTATATAAGACAAAACTCTGGATATCAAGACTGTCTGTATAAAATCGGGACATCTGGTCACCCTAATCCCCTTCCACAGTATTCCTTCCTAGGCAGTCATTTCCCATTTTGTATGTATGCGATTGATTGTTCCTTCCTAAGTGGAGTACTTTGCATTTTTCCTTATTAAATTTCATCCTATTTACTTCAGGCCATTTCTCCAATTTGTCCAGAACATTTTGAACGTTCATCCTATCCTCCAAAGCACTTGCAACCCCTCCCAGCTTGGTATCATCTGCAAATTTTATAAATGTACTCTCTATGCCATTATCTAAATAATTAATTAAGGTATTGAACAGAACCAGACCCAGGATCAATGTCTGCAGAACCCCACTTGATATGCCCTTCTAGCTTGACTGTGAATCACTGATGATTACTCTCTGGGAACAATTTTCCAGCCAGTTATGCACCCATCTTATAGTAGCTCCCTCTAAGTTGTGTTTCTCATTTGTTTACGAGAAGGTCATGTGAGACAGTATCAAAAGCCTTACTAAAGTCAAGATATACCACAAGACTTGTTACCCTGTCAAAGAAAGCTATTAGATTGGTTTGACATGATTTGTTCTTGACAAATCCATGTTGACTGTTACTTATCACCTTATCTTGTAGATGTTTGTAAATTGATTGATTATTTGCTCCATTTTCTTTCCAGGCACTGAAATTAAGATGACTGGTCTGTAATTCACTGAGTTGTCCTTATTTCCCTTTTTGTAGATTGGTACTATATTTGCCCTCTTCCAGTCCTCTGGAATTTCTCCCATCTTCCATGAATTTTCAAAGATAATCGCTAGTGGCTCGGATAGCTTCTCAGTCAGATATCTCCTCAACCACAAGCTGGGAATGGATCACTTGACTATTACCTGTTCTGTTCATTCCCTCTGAAGCACCTGTCATTGGCCACTGTTGGAAGACAGGATACTGGGCTAGATGGATCATTGGTCTGACCCAATATGGCCATTCTTATGTATGTTCTTATGTCAGCTCCTTGAGTATTCTAGGATGTATTTAATCAGGAACTGCCAACTTGAAGACATCTAACTTGTCTAAGTAATTTTTAACTTGTTCTTTCCCTATTTTACCCTCAGATCCTACCTCATTTCACTGGCATCCACTATGTTAGACTTCTGATCACTCCTTTTTTGGTGAAAACAAACAAAAAAATCACTTAGCACTTCTGCCATTTCCACATTTTGTTATGGTCTTTCTCCCCTCATTGAGTAATGGGTCTTCCTCTTGCAATGATGATGATGATAAAAGTTATTCATAAATATTTGTCAATTATTTTGAATGAACAATTATCAGTTTATGGGTAATTTACAAACTGTTCATTTCATTATTTGTAGTATGGGGCTGGTTATCAAACAAACCTGGTATTATTTCTGCTCCCTAATTGGAAGACAAACTTTTTAGATAGGAGAATAACAAATAATAGATAATAAATGGCAATGCTCTTCCTCACACATGAATATCCTTGTCCATATGTGAATACAAGTATTGTCATTGTACTAAGAACAGTTATTCTCCAGGACTAATGGCAACAAAAAGCTGTTGATAAAGCTGTTCAACAGGAATGAGCACAGACAGATGTGAACATGGGAAAACTGAACAGCATGACAATGAACCATTTACAAAATAATTTAAAATAATGTGAAAATTCTGACCAAAATGAAAATAAACCAGGAAACACAAAAGTCAAAATCCTTAAATCACATCATGCTGAGAAATCAAATTCAATTTGTGCTAAAGACATCTTTTATGCTAACTTCTTTTTTTCAACTTTGTGACTTCCGCTTTAAGCACCCCAATGTCCTGTGCTAATGGCCCCCCAAGTTTTGTTTTAAAAATAATGCCACTATAGCTCAAACAAACCATCTCAAGGCTCCTGTGCAACACAGTATAGTGGGATGCAATTCGAGTATTTGTTTGTTTAGAATAGAATGGGAAAGAGGCCAGGACTCATAAATCCAGTCTCTAGAATTAGCATCACCCTTTTCCTAGATTCAGAGAGTTGAAATCCAATGCTGTTTACAGAGGTACAAATCACCTCCCTACTCTTTTTATACAGTCAAAGACTGCATTCGCCCTTTGTGCCGCAGCATCACACAGGGAGCTTCCAAGCACACTTAGAGAGATGTGCAAACAGAAGGATCATGAGAGATTATGATTTAATTCAGTGCCATGTGCTTCACTGGATTGGGCTCTAAACGCTTTCCAAAGTTACAAAATCATAATAAATATGGGGCTTATGGTGATGGCCCCTCAAAGAATCTTACACGCACCAGTTGGCTCTAAAATGACATCATGAAAAGTTGATCCACTACAGATTGGAAGCAATATTTTTAGTGAACATTTTTTCAACTTGAGGGAAGAAACACTTTGTTTTAGAAGAGGACAAATGTTAGATGGCAGAACTTTGGTATTTAAAGCTGATCTCGAAAGGCCTAATTGTGACTTACGCCCCAGTTAATTAAGAGAAGCTCCACTGAAGTCAAATGTCTTACTCCGGTGTAAGTGAAAATGGAATCCATTCTGGAACCCTCTGGAGTTTTCCCTCTAGCAGCTTCAAAATCAGAAAATAAAAAGGGCAGTGTCTCGCAATACAGTAATCCTCTTGTAAGTAGTTATTGGATGAATGGATTTTTTGAAGAAACTAGAAGCTGCTTGTTACAGGATGATAAGTAAAAGCTCCTTCAGCTGTAGCCAACAGCTGTTTAATTTAAACTGCATTCATGTCGACAAAACCAGTGTCTAAACTGCATGCACTAATAATATCCTGCCTATGTATTTTGCTTGTAGATGGTCATTAATATCATAATGACCCCCCTATGATAGACAGAGTGCAGCGTATGCAACTATCATATTTAGTTTATCACAGAGGGATAGTCTGGCTTTAATTCAGTGCTGAATAACTAGGGTAATGTGAACTGCACTGTATTTGGGAAGATATCAGACAGATACCGAAATGATTCTACATTAGGGGCTTTCTATATTTACTTCTTCCCTGGGCCACGTCTTACATGTCTCAGATTTTCACATGAATGACAATGTGGGATGGTGAATATGTCCTAAAGACGGGCAGGGGCGACTGCAAAAAAAGGAGAGCAAAAAAAAAATAAAAAAGGAGTGTGGGCCAAGGGATGTGCTGGCTGCCACTTCCCGCAGCCCCCAGTGGCCAGGAACGACAAACTGCGGCCAGTAGAAGCTGCGATCTGCCAAAGCTGGGGTTGCTGCAGGTAAACCAACCAGCAGATTTCCCTGACAGGTCATGTGCCAAAGGTTGCTGATCCCTGAACTAGAATGTAAAATCACTCCCAGCTATGTTACACAAATGCGCTCCCAGCATCCATGAATTACATACAGGTGACACCTGCATAGTCCTCAGTCCCAGCCTTGTTCCCCAGAACTATGTGTCTTGTACTTCTCAGTACCCTCTTGGACAATGTAAGCTTATAGTAAGTCCATAATACCAACACTAAGTAATGATTATGCAGCAGGCTTCAATCCAAGCACACTGGTTTAGATAAAACAATAAAATAAGTTTATTATCTAGAGAAAGACAGATTTTAAGTGATAAGTGATAAGGCATAAAAGTCAGGATTGGTAACAAAAGATAAAACTGCAAGCTAATACCTAAATTAACTTAAAAGCAAAATGTCTCTCTCACCATAAGCTACAACAGTTCACAGACTGGATTTCTCTTCAGCCAGGGACCCATCCCCCAGTTCAGAGTCCTCCATGTGTTCGTTGATGTCATGAACAGAGACTTGGAGGAGGAGAGAGGTAATGTGGAGGTTGCTGTCTCTTATTTTTAAATCCTCCTCCTCCTCTTTGAGGATTGCCCTCCACAGGGATGTAGACAGTCTACAACGTATGTGAAATTTGAACGGTCTCTGAGACAAAATGTAAATTTCTTGTTTACACCTATTCCCCTGCTGATTAAGCAGGAAATGTTAACACCTTGTTGGCATGCTAGTGTCCCTTTGACTCTGAGAAATTGGTTTGTGGGCATTACCCAGAACTACAACATATTTCACTAACAATCATACAGTAAAATTTCGTAGCTTTACACAACGTACTATCACACACATTTTAACAGGATAATATTCAGCAAATTATGAGCTTTCAAATGATACCTCACAAGGCATACTTTCTACAAAACATACCATGACCTTATAAAAGTGGTGAACATGGGGTACAGAGTGTCACATCTACCTAACTGCTCTACCATTTTAATTGGAGGAACTACCTTTGTCTTGCTACCATAGCTGTGGTACGCTCTTAAACAGTTGCTGAGTTTCAGCTGTGGAGTGTGTGGTCAGTTTGTACGTGAAGTTTGACATGTGAAGTGTTTTGGGATTAAAGTTATTTCTGTGAATGCCCATAGGATCATTATTTCTAACGATTTCCCTCTTTTCTTCAAGTAGCCTGGTTAGTGTATGCTGCCTTCTGGATCTTGTGCAAAGCGTGCAATGATTCCCTGGTTGAATCTTCTCTAGGGACTGGACTGAGGAGCTCTTGATCTAAAATCACGAACCTCTGCTATCAGGGTGAAAAAGCCCAGGTCCATTAGCTCAGAAGCAGAAAAGGACATCTTTTTTTGCCCTGAGGAGTGCAAATATCCACACTGATATCAATGTGGGTAATGTCTAACAGAAATCTTGTTTTGCTCTCTTTGGTTTATGTACTTAAAGGTCAATCTTCTGTGTTTCCAGTGGTAAAAAGAGAACTGGCTAAACTAAATTGAACTAAACTCCATATTCCCCAAATGAGAAGTGGGTAAACTCAGTTTCCTCTTGACTACACCACTATCTGTTCAGTATTTTGTCCTGTTAACACCTAATGACATAACAGGCCTATACATAAGATTTACCTCCCAGCATTTACGTTTTAAACATTGTATTTATGATTATGTGGCAGCACATTCTGTTTTGCTCATTCCTATCTTACTAGCTAAACCTACAATTTAACACCTGCCACGAAAATCCAACAAAATGGCTTCTGCTATGGCTCCCGACCACATGGGGGCAGGCTCAACCAATCAGAGAACCAGAACCAATAACACATCATTTTTGTGACCAAACATAACTAACCACTGCAAAAAAAATTTTTTTTGAGAAAGAAAGAATTAAAATGAACTTTCACACAAAATTTCATTTACTCCGCCCCTCCTGAAATTTGCTCCGTATTCTCAAACTCAAAACCCTCTTCCCCCCTAGGATAGTTTGATTATTAGACATATACAATATGTGGTGGCGAAATAAATATGTGATTAAGGTAGGTTGTCTTGCATGTATGTGGGGTTTATCTCATTGAAATATGAGAGAGTCTAGCCAATTTCTCTGTCCTCCACATCTAATGCTGTGTCAGTTCTACTTACTCTCCTTATCATCTGACATCTAGGATGTCCTTTATATTGTGACACATTATTGAAAAGATGGAAAATCTTGAGCAAATGTCATTGCCTCTCTTATTGGCCATTATGTCCTCATCTGAAGCAGTAGGCATGCTTCCCTCCTATTCACAGGTGTTACTGCCCCTTTGTTTAACAGCACTTCTTGTTGCCTTAAAAAGTAATTCACATGAAGGATGATAAGGAATCTTGAGTCTCATAACATGTTCCTGTTTGCTCTCTGAACACTCTGATATAATCAGTTAGCCTGGCTGGAATTTAAAGAGACACACAGTCAACCTGTTAAGAGACTCACACACCACGGCGATGTGTATGGTTTAAAAACCTAGATTAGATATAAATTGTAGCATCCATAAAGGAAGTTAAATCCCGTGCACTATTCCTGGAACCAATGAATTGAATATATTTAGGCCTGGCAGAATCTAATTTTAAAAATATATAACTTCAGTGGATAACAACGTTTATTTATAAAGCATTTTTTAATTTTTATCTGTTTAAACTTTCACATTTGCACAAAGTTCTGGGTTGTAAGCAATTTTATTTTTATCTATTTAAATTTTCACACTTGTGAAAAATTATGGGGGAGGGGTTCAGACAATTATTTAATGACAGCTGATGTGGAGAGTCAAAAAGTTATAAAGCTTTATAACCGTTAAAAACACAATTTGCAAACATGTTATGGCAGAGTATACAAAGTGAATAGCCTTAAATCAAACTCTAATAAGTTCTCAAGCATCATTTTTCTTACTTTGCCTATCTGTAAATTTTGATCATCATCAATGGAAATGTTTTTGTTGCTTTGTGCCTGTATGGTAAAAATTGATATTTCTCAAAATTTACTCATAAAAATTCAATCCTTCCAAGCCTACATTTATTAAAAAATGGTTCTTGGTTTTGTACCTATCAACTATTCTCTATATATCAGTTGAATATTTATGTTACAGTAGCAGTGCGGGAGTTGCATGTCTTTGAGACTATTGCATTTCAGTTAAAAAAGAAGAATAAAATAGAAATATATTTTCAAATGAATATGACAGTGTTGAGGGAAGGGTATTTCAGGGGACTGGATAATGGTCAGATCTGATCAAAGAGCAAAATACTGATTTGCAGATATTTACACTGAGTTGGGTTTGCTTTTTTTTCCATTGAGCAATGGTCACATTATTCATGAATATCTAGGCAACCTCTGGATATTTATGAATCCCAAAAGTTTTACGGATCTTAACATGAATTATTATTTACTTGAAAATTCACACTGGAAGTACGTTATTCATTATTCACCATGTCAATCCAGGAAGTAGAAGTGATACCATGTTACACAGGAGACCATATACATGCCAGAAGTAATAGATAAAGTCAATGGCTCACAAACAGTCCAGGGTCTGAAAAATTATTCATTCTAACTATTCTGCAAATACTTATACATAAAGCAGACGACATTTCAAGAAGATCTGTATCATTTTGTGAATGATTCACTAATCAAAAAGAAAGGGTCTATATAGCACAATAGGGCCTGGTGGACGACTGACGCTTCCATGGGCAATGATAATACAAATAAATAACCATAAATAAAAATAATAAAGATTTGTAAACAATGGTTCAATTAGCTCTGGCCATGGGATACAGAGACTTCCACCTCTAGATCTTAATTCAGCCATCTCATTAAATCACTAGAGGCCCTTACTGTTTTAGAGCTATTTGGTGGCCACTATGAAATGAACTGGTCAGCTCATTCTAGTTTTTATTAGATAATTGTCCTCTATTTGACAAAGAATACTGGACAAGATCCTCCACTTTTGCAAACCAATTTAGCTCTATTCAGGTTAATGCAGCTAAGCAGATTTTCTCCAGCCCGGATGATGATGACAAGAGATGGGCATGAGACTCAGAATTTAAACCTAGATTAAGATTTCAAATGCCCAAAAGACTGGGGTGTTCAGCTCCAGGGCTTTGTCTTAAGCCCTTCCCTTCCTCCTATAATGGCATTCTCGTGGGTAATCTAAACAACAGAGAGAAGCTAAGGAAAGAAAACCCATGGCAACTGAACTACCCACTCATGCCTAGATGTGGTCATGGCGGGGCAATGTGCAAAAACTGGCACTGCTGTGGCCCACACTGAAGCTGTTGTACAGAATCAGAAGTCTCCTCCTGCTGCAGTAATCTGACACATTGCTTTCAACGACAAGTGAACGATTTTCAGACAAAAGCTAATTTTTAAGTTGATGATGCCCTTCCAGCTCCCTGTAGTGGGAATGAAAGGCCTCACACATAACCTCTATTCTGGGGGTTATAAAAGTCTATTCACATGCAAGAAAGAAAGATCAGCTACCCGTAAATTTGTAAAAGCAGATAGAATATTCTATCCAGTCATGATCACCAGCTCCAGATCACTCTCTGTGCTTTGTTTCCTTTAATAATCTTTCAGAAAACCCGTGTATAGCTCAAGCATGCATTCCAGTGGGCAGTAAGCATGCCAGTCCAAATCCTTAGGAGATATAAATCAGCATAATGCCACTGATTTTAATAGAGCTCAGCCATTTAACACCACTAAAGGATCTGGCCTAATAGTTTCTTTAATTCTTTAGCAACTTTATAACACAAATAGATGGATATTTGTTTGTACTGAGGGAAAAATTACTCGCTTTAGCAGAAACCAACAGCCCTCTCTCTTTCCCACCTTGCTAAGTTACTCAGACTAGCAAATCAATCAACACTCTTTGTTTCAAAGCCTCTAACAGACAGTGTGGTAGATTTACTTTAAGTGCTTGATTTTTCTGCTTGTTTGTGTGTGTACTGCAGGCAAAAACTTAATACAAAATTTCCAGTTACACAGCTCTGAGCAGGAATACATGTTTCTTCCTTTGTATATGATTTCCATAACTATTTTCAGGCTTTGATGTTATTAATCTCCTTATTTTCAGTTATTTCAGCACAGCTGTCTGTGCATGTTACCTGAGAACAAGTGTGAGACTTTTTGTAAATAGGGCATGGAAATGCACAGAATAAGTTTATCACAAGAGCTGGACAAATAAAACAACATTTTTAGGTTACCATTCATTTACATTTTAGTAAACATTTCCCTTGGATTGGTCTCCTGGCTATGGGACCTCTTGCATGAACTCAGACCACTGATCTGGACTGCCCTTTGATCTGCCTGGTACTTAGGCATTACACAGGGACTGTCTTTCACTATGTGTATGTACAGAACTTAACACAATGAGACCCTGATTTTAGCTGGAACTTCTAGGCACTAACATGATGCAAATAACTAATTATTGACCAGCTAGCATATAAACTATATACTATATACTGTCTATAGATATTCATTGTATAGATTTTTATACACAGAGAAACAAGGTCTGATGTTCATTTGGGGTTTGACTTAGAATTTACTCCCCTATAAGAAGTTCCATCGACTTCTTGTGTGAAGAGGAGTTTGTAAATTTGGGCCTTTAATACATAAGAAATAAATTCATTAACATAGAGAATATGGGCCACGAAAGTTCAAGAGTTGATAGCAGAGGAGGTTGACTTCCTTAAGGGGCTAAGTGATTTCTTCATCCCTCGAAGTGGAAGGTATTTTAATATCCCAGGAGCCTGTATTTTCCTGGAGGGGAAGAGAAAATGCTAAAAAAGAGATTTTCCACTGCACCAGAGCAGATAATAAGGCAATTAAAGCTTTTAGCACTATTAAAAGTTGACAAAGCACCAGGCTTAGATGAAATACATCACAGAATTTTGAATGGAAATAGCGAGTGAAATAGAAAAGCCCTTGGTGAAGATTTTTGATAGCTCACTAATGACAGTGTTAGTACCAGACAAGGTAATTTCAATATCTAAGAAAGGAGCAGGGTTAAAGAATGAGCACATTTCACCTGGATTTCAAGAAATTATTTGATAATGTACCTCAAGATGGATTGGTTTGAAAAGGTCATGCAGGATGGTCGGCAGTGCAGGTGGCAAAAATATTGAAACTGGGCAGAAATTGTCCTTGAGTAAGCAGCCAACAGTGCCAGCGAAAGCAGCTCAGGGTGTTAATGTGATCATCTTTTTAAAAAGCAGTAATGGAACCCCTTCCATGACAACATTTTTCAGGGTTGCAAAATTCTTGTGCAGAAGGTGAAGGTACATAGATATTAGTCAGTACTCTCTGGTGCTCTGCATTCTGGCTGCTTTAGTTGATCTGCTCAGTCAGAAGTAGTCCATCTTGGAAGTAGGTCAAAGAAAAGTAGTTCTGATTCTTCTCCCTGTGCCTATCTTCCTTTTCTTCCTCTCTATGGTTTACTGTTATGTCTTGATCAAACATTTTAGCTATTAAAAAATCTGAATTTGATTAATTGACAAACCAGAACGTTTCAGGCACAGCGAAAGGAATTCTTGGGACAGCCTATGAAAAACAGGGTACGTCCCAGTAAAACCAAAATGTTTCATCTCTTTGGTTAAGGAGCAGCACCCTCAGTGCTAGAGGCAGAAGCAGAGCCAATACAGGAAGGACCACTTTGCATAAAGACTCAAAAGTTTTAAAAATGGCTAAATTGGCCAATTGCATAATGTTGGTAAGAATTAGCAAATATGGTGAGAGAGAACAAACAAAATGCAAAAAAGATTTGAATAAGGATAGGCTTAATAGATCAAATATGGCTCATCTAGCCCAGTGCAAAGAAGTTCACAGGAACTACACAGAGGATTAAATGGCAAAAAGACATTTGGGAAAACACAGCTCAGAATTATAGGCCAGAGAAACTAACATGAGGTGATTGTGAACAGTATGCTCAAGCCATACTCACAATAAAAAGGCACTGATGCTCTTGAGAATCTATATGCCTAGATGCATGCATACAGCATAGCTATACGTGACCAAACTTACTCTGACTGACGTTTAGGGGATGTTATTGGGCGTTCAATATGTTATCCATAGACACTAATCAGAATCACATCCACGTAGCAAGAAGAGCATAGACCCGGCATAGAACATTGGGTGTTATCTTGTCATATAGCAATAACCTTGTCAGCAATTAAAGAGTTGTTGTAAAAATGAGAGATTGAAGTAATGTAGAATAATTAGGCAAAAAGTAGTTTCCATAAAACAGCAAAAAGGGAAAATGAGGGCTAAATGCACCTCCATTGCTTTGCACTGCAAAAGAGTCCAGTTTGGAGAGAAAGGAGCACAAAACAGATGCCAGGACTTGGCTCCTCCATCAACAATGCTGTGGACAACCAACAGAAGCCTGACTGCTAATCCATGATTGAGGTGCCTGTGTCATAATGAAGCCGCAAAAGTCTCTCTCTCTCATGTGAGAGTGTGTGTGCATGTGTGTCTTTCTTTCTAAGAAGAAAACAGGATGCCCTGACCTCTATCAGGATTCAGCGCTGTTCCGCTTGTGTGTAATAAAACTCTCAGCATGTCACTTACAGTCTTCCTAGCATAGGAATACATTTTACTTGGGGCTTCCACATACACTAGGAGGACAGAGAGTCCTGTGGCACCTTATAGACTAACAGACGTATTGGAGCATAAGCTTTCATGGGTGAATACCCACTTTGGCGGATACATGTAGTGGAAATTTCCAGATGCAGGTACAAATATGCAACCAAGAATCAGGCTAAGGATAATGAGGTTAGTTCAATCAAGGAGGATGAGGCCCTCTTCTAGCAGTTGAGGTATTAATGTAAAGGGAGGAGAAACTGCTTTTGTAGTTGGCTAGCCATTCACCGTCTTTGTTTAATCCTGAGCTGACAGTGTCAAATTTGCAAATGAACTGAAGCGCAGCAGTTTCTCTTTGAAGTCTGGTCCTGAAGTTTTTTTTGCTGCAAGATGGCTACCTTTAAATCTGCTATTGTGTGTCCAGGGAGGTTGAAGTGTTCTCCTACAGGTTTTTGTATATTGCCATTCCTAATATTTGATTTGTGTCCATTTATCCTTTTACGCAGGGACTGTCCAGTTTGGCCAAAATACATAGCAGAGGGGCATTGCTGCCACATGATGGCGTATATTACGTTGGTGGATGTGCAGGTGAATGAACCAGTGATGGTGTGGCTGATCTGGTTAGGTCCTGTGATGGTGTCGCTGGTGTAGATACGTGGACAGATGCCACTGAAGATTCCTACAGCTGTGCTTCTGTCTCCTTTCCACTGATTAGTGTTAACATTGAAACAGAGCTACTTCCTGCTATTCATTTTTCCACCTAGCAGCAGTAGAATGGCCAGCTGCCTTGCCTATAGAATCATAGAATATCAGGGTTGGAAGGGACCTCAGGAGGTCATCTAGTCCAACCCCCTGCTCAAAGCAGGACCAATCCCCAATTTTTGCCCCAGATCCCTAAATGGCCCCCTCAAGGATTGAACTCACAACCCTGGGTTTAGCAGGCCAATGCTCAAACCACTGAGCTATCCCTCCCCCTAAAAAGCGATTGAGGGAGAAGAGGGTCAAGGAACAGCTGAAGGAACCAGACGTCAATGGAGAATTCAAGTTTCTATACGTAGCTCAAGATTTGACAACTACATGGGTGGAGCTACTGTATCATCATGAATGAAAGTGCTGATTTCATTCTGCACATAGTGAAGTTTCACACACACATACACACACTCCTGAACCCCAAAGTCGTATCATTTTGTCCTTAATCCATATCACTAATTGTCCATTAAGTAACAGTTTGCCTGCACTGAAACAGGATAATTTAGCTGTAAGTGGCAAGGGATGTAGGCGTGCTAGTGGACAAGAAACTAGATTTGTTTTTGCAACATGATACAGCATTAAAAGAATACCAGTGTGGGCTGAGGTGAATATTGAAAGGGATCCAATAAAATATAGAAAAAAAAGTCATAGTAGCTCTGTAGTGGTCTTGTGAGAGCTCACCCAGATACCTCAATTCCAGAAAAATATTGAGGAGTTGAAAGATATTTATAGAAAAGCACAGGTGAAGGAATTCATTTATAAGGAGAGTTAAATGTTTATAGTTTAGGTAAGCAACAACTAGAACAAAATAGGTCTACACTTTAGAACAAAAAGTGTTTTCATCAGAAGACCTTTGTTTAAAAAATTGGAAAAAATGACTAAATGTTAATTGCAATATTTATTCAAATTTTGAAAGTGTTTAAATTTTTCATTTACCAAATGTTTCAGAAATGAAAAATGTTGATAATTGACAATAGCCATAAAAATTCTGATTAAAAATTTTGCATGTTTAAAACCTTGTGACATATGAAGAACAACTTCGAAATTCAAAAATATTTTGTGGCATTTTGCACCCTATTTGAGCAGTTCTGCTAAGTACAGATACACACTGGTGATGATGGGAAAGGTGATTGTAATGAGGAAGATGATGGTTAAACACTTCAGGTTGTTCTGCAAGGGATGGTGTGAGTATGTGAATGTTCAGATGTACATTCTGTTATATCTCTATCTACCTGACTGAGTTCCTATAGTGTGAGTGTTGCAACTGCACATTGGGGTTCCCAACTGTATAGTAATTTGAATAATACTGGGCCTGATCTTGGGACAAGGACCTGTCAACCCTCAAAGTGATAACTGGGGATTCTTATGTAATCAATATAATGAATACATAATCTAAATGTCGGGCAACACCAAAAAGCACACGTTATGGCACACAGAAGAATGTGACGGGAAGGCACAGACAGGGAAAATGAACAGATGAAACAACTGGGTAGAAGAGTATCCAAAGTCCTTCAATTTCCTAAATTAAATGGATTTGAAATTTATATCTTGAGCATTTAATGCACCAAGGGGACACATGATATTGAAGACTTGAGAAGATAACTTTTCTTCCCAGTCCCATAAAGTGGCCTGTTGAAAGACTTGTGGAATGCAAAGAAACAGAACTGAGGTGATGTTGTCCCATTGCTAAAGGCAACTTAGGGTAATTGCACTCTCACTCTCTGGCTGATGAAGCTTGTTCAGGACAATATGAGAACACTGAACTGGCCCCTTGCTCTAGGACACAATCAATATTAAATTAGCCTTTAATTACAAGTCTTTTCATTATTCAGTGTTGACTTATGGTGTGGAAGCCGCAGCTGTAAATCTTTCCCAAGCCCTAGCTTTGATTCCTGGTATTCCTCCACCACCCACTTGTTCAGGAAAACATAAAACCTCTTTTGGACATCATTTCATAATCTTACAAGGTTAATAGGAGATAGATGCTGCTGCTCAGCAAGAGTAATAATAAATTTAAAAGCTTCTAGCTGTTCTAAGGTTGCATTACAAGGTAGAAAGTGATTTGTCTGAAGTGAGAGAGCAGATCCTAATCAATTTCACTGTAGTTGGCAAGTAATTCTTATGTACAAATCATGCAGACTCCTACCTGAATTTCAACAAATTGCTCTGAAACTGTTTGCATGAACTACAGCACTGATTCAGGCCAAATCCAAACTCTACTTGAAACCCATAGGGGATCTACACCTCTCTCTTGCCTCAGCTAACTTGTAATAAAATATTGGGTTTTGGCTCTCATTAATAATATATCTGTATACGAGGATGCGGTTGTCCTGTGTTACTGTAAATGTTCATTGCATATATTGGAGATTGGATATATTCCTCTCTCATGTTTATACTGTAAAACAAAAATATAAAATTTAAAAAGAAACAAAACTGAATTTTTATTATGTGTATTATTGTAGCACCTAAGAGGCCTAATCATGGTACATATACTTGGTACATATACTCACCAAGCCCACTGTGACATTGCACTCCATATGGTTTATGGAAATATGCTTATGAGTGTGAATATGATGTAACTGGAATATGCTTTATGAAAAAGGTCTCTTGTAAGGTATCATAACAAAGGTTATAACCTACTGAATATATTCCTCCTATTTATATCCATGTATCATTTTTGTATCCGAAGCTAGAAATATGAAATATGACTCTGAGGTCCTACTGTAATTCTGCAAAGTGTGGGCCATTAATGGTGGTTTAGAATCTTGATGGCTCCCATTGACTAGGACAATTGGTTGTAAATGGTTTATTTACCTGCACGTCTTCCTGTGTACATGTGGGCTAACCCAGGGAGAATGGAGACTAGGGGTCTTATAGTGACATGTGACCATGTCACATGATACTGGAATCCATCTTAATCCTTGTACTTTTCCATTGATGAGGTGGGGGTGGGGACAAGCACAGACAAAACATTCCTGCCTTGTGCCAAAGCTGTAAAAGGGTGTGGGGGGGAAGCAGGACAAAAGAGGTGGCCACTCATGAGAAAACCCCTGCTTACCACCTGAGATGTCTGCTGGAACTAACAAGGACTGTACCAGGAGAAAGGATTGGGCCCAGACTAGGAAGGAGTCTAGTCTGTGAAAGATGCTTATTGGAACATCTCTGAGGGTGAGATATTACCTGAATCAGTTTCTTAATGTATTAGGCTTAGACTTGCGTGTTTTTACTTTATTTTGCTTGGTGACTTTCAAGTAATAACAGACAGAACAAAGTAACCACTTAAATCCTACTTTTTATACTTAATAAAATCACTTTTGTTTATTAATAAACCCAGAGTAAGTGATTAATACCTGGGGGTGTGGGAAGGGGACAAACAGCTGTGCAGAGGGTGGACAATTTATGAATTTACCCTGTATAGCTTTATACAGAGTAAAATGGATTTATTTGGGATTTGGATCCCATTAGGAACTGGGTGTCTGGGTGCTGGAGACAGGTAACCTGCTGAGCTGTTTTCAGTTAAGTCTGCAGCTTTGGGGGCACGGAGCAGACCCTGGGTCTGTGTTGCAGCAGACTAGCGTGTCTGGATCAACAAGGCAGGGTTCTGGAAGTACCAAGCTGGCAGGGAAAATGGGCTCAGAGGTAATTTCAGCACATCAGGTAACAGTCCCAAGGGGTCTCTGTGACTGAACCCATCACACCCACATCGTGCTAGGTGCTGTACAATGCAGAAGGAAAAGATGGTGCCAAATCCGAAGACCTTTCATTCCAACTACAAGAAAAGAGACAGCATATGGATGCAGACAGACAGAAGGAGAAGTACAAGGAAACAGTAAAAATATTGGTCAGCACCAGTGGCCTAACCATTATCAAGTGTTTTTATAGGCTTCATGGCAGAGGAATTTTTAAGGGTGATGGTTTGAGAGTCACAAACTTATTGCTGAACTTTCAAAGTAGGTTGCCAGGTTTAAACCTTGTACTATTTAATACACTTGTGCCCTCCATCGGCTAAAAAGCCCTCATATGGAGCAATATTTTTGTTTTAAAATAATTTTACTATATTTCATAGTTCAGTTACACTGCTGTAGTTCATGAAATTCTGCTTCTTTTCTTTCATTTTGCAGGTCCCTGCTGCCCTTACAGGCTCCATCTGGTGCCCATAGTTTACTAAGTCAAGGTTAATCAATCATTTTTTGTCAAGTCCAAATTTCTTGGTCAAGGTATCGTCAAGGTCCAGACTCCAGAGAAAATAACTGGAAAAAAAACCAACAATGATAAGTAAATAAAAAGATTTCAGGGTCTGTTCAAAAGCATCTGGCGGTCCAGATTTGGCCTGTGGTCCACCTATTGACTACCCCAGTTTACTTAATGTAATGAGTGTACCTCAGAAAAGATTTGGAGGTTCAGCTGAGACAAGAAAGCTAAAGTCTGGGTACTTCATTGACGCTAATCCCAACCATTCTATTCTGTAAATGGGGCAGTGGGATCAGAGCATGAACAGTGGAACCATCACCATGGTATCTCAGAACACAACCTCTCCAAAGATCTGAAGTCTAAAAATCTGGTCAGGTAATCTCATGAGAACCATTTTTCTTGTGCAATGTCCAGTGTGACCTTCTTCACTTAGGGTCAGGACTACCACAAAACCAAAGTTGTTTTATTTTGGCATTTCCACTTGCACTGAAAACCAGGAAGTAGAGGTGTGCAAAAAAAAGAAAAGTTTTAAAAAATTAGCCAAAATGTGTGCATGAAACCACGAGTTTAAGCATCAGGTTGTGTTCGATTCTTATTATAACTAAACTAGTTTACACACGTCTATATTCTTATTTGTGTGGATAAATCTTCAGTAGAGTATGTATCTAAACACTGGATAACAAGTGAAAGAGACAACTTTCCACTGAAACAAGTTTAGCACAGCTTCTACTGTCTTAGCCCAGAGATGGCTCCCGTTGGCTCACTTTCTAGACCTGCCATATATGGTTTGAAAAGACTCGTTTTGACTCTTTGTTACCACAGAGAGCAGAGCATACTGTAAGGTCCCGAGGCCTTTTTCTGCAGCCACATTAGGACAGCAGCAGCCATGAGCTAAAAAGCAGAAAGTCAAATCCTCACATTCCATCCAAATTACATTAAAACAATGAAATACCGGGCTGTTAAGAAGGCACTCCTTTCCTAATAGTGCCCACCATCGCCAGATAAAGAAACAGATCTTAAGATGTCTAAAGAAAACTTTGTTTTATAGCGTTCTGTCCGGCAAGGAAACACTTATCAACAGTTGTGATTCTGAAATCTATACTTCTTTACTGTTTTGCATTTATGATCCCTGTTTATCTATATGGTTTCTGTCTGGTTCTTCAGGTATGCAACAGATAGGAACAATCAATTTTGCAAGATTTAAATCAACTAAGGTGTTGGAGTCTGATTGGTTGAAGAATTGTTTTGCAATATGTTAGGGTTGGTCATAGAGTTATTTTGTAGTACTTTAAAGTAATTGGTTAAGGTATAGTCAAGCAGAACTCGAGTTTAACTATATAAACTGGGGTCCAAAAGGAAGTTCTTTGGAACCTAACTCCAGAACACAGCCCAAGATCAGAGCTGCCAGACCGCAACACCTTGCCAACCATACCGCGCAGAAGCTGGAGGAGTCCTGGATGACCTGATCCTGACTAGCCACCATGAAAAGTTCATCTGCCTCACTGGGAGTGGTGAGCATTGTGTGCTTAGCATGTGTATTCTGTTTTGGTAACTGTTCATAAATAGAGATTTAGAATATTACTGTGTAAGGCTCTTTCACTGGTAAAAGGCCCTGCAAACCCACAGAAGATTACGCCCTGATCCCTAGGAATTGGGTAAGGGTAGGTGCCTTTCGGCCAGACCCCTAGGAATTGGGAAAGGGTGAGGATGCCTAAATTAACCAGGTTACACCTTGAGCCCACAGAAGGGTAAAGGTGGGCTTCCCTTGAATGTGCAGGTAACAATACCTGAGCAAATCCTGCCTCCTTTCCCATGGGCTAAAGGATGCTAACTGCTTCACAACCTTCCGAAGATGTATGGAGTGGAGAGAAAAAAATTTAGGGAACCCAGCTAGGTGGGGATCTCAGAAGTGTTTGAAAGGGGAGAAATGCACCAGAGGAGGAACAGAGGATGCAGCTTCTGGATTGGCCTCTATGCATAACAATTTTCTATGAAAGCAGGAACACGGAAGCCTGAGGAGCTATTTCGCTCCAAGGGCTACAGTTGTTACTACAATGCAGTATGGGTGGGGGTAGCATTCAGTTCTCCCCAGCTCATCCAACCCCCTGAACCACACCTGACCATTTGGGCTTGGTTTTGTAGGGAAGCGCTAACCCTTCAGTAGCAACTCTGACTTGAAGATGGAGGATTCTGCAAAGTGGTTAAAGATGACCTGTTGCAGAAAGATTTTGTGGCAGTATCACTCAAACATGGCAGGTTTATTATTACTGCACTGTGCTGCTTTCTCCATTGTATAACACCATAATGACAACTCTCTTAAAAATCAATCAATCCCTCTGCTGGAAGATTATAAATCGTACATTATTGTGCATACTCCAGCAGCAGCATTTCAAGGATGAGTGTCTTGCCTTTCTTAATCACTTTTTTTAAATTACCAAAAGCAGACAGACCATATGAACAAATCGCTTGCTAGAATTTTGTTTTTTCCTAAAGTTAAAATTGTTCGGGAGTGTGTCCACAAATGTACAAACACAACCAAAGCCAAACATTTGGCACTTGGATAATTTTAAACCAACTCTTAAATATTTGGTTACGAAAGATGCTCCTAACGTGAATATATTTTACCCCTTCTTTCAGTTCAAAGTCATTTTTCCCCCAGTGAGTTCTATTCCCCTAGAGACAGGGATTTACAGATCAAGAGATCATCCATAGACACATTCTTCACTCTCCTTTTAGCAGTGAGAAGAAATAGGCATCCCATGCTCACTCTCATTGATTGCTAAAATGTCTTCCACTTTCTTAGAACAGCAATAATTTACATTTAGTATCAAATCCATTAATGAGGTTCACAGGTAAGCACTGTGTAGAATTCAGTCACTGACATGAGATTCACTCTAAGGGTTGTGTATGGCTTTATTCAGCTCTGTTGCCCTCTAGGAAACAACTCAAACACCTAGAGAAATTCACACTTTAACAAAAGCTAAAGCTAATATAACTCCTAGCCCTTACTATGTAGATATGAGGGGCACAAGTACCTACTAGCAACAGCATGTGTCTTTGTGTCTATTAGCCTCTCCCTATGCTAGATCAGCTAGCTCCCTCTCTTCCCTCTATCAAAGGGGAGCACAAAGAGGGTCACTATATATATAGGGTTCATAGCTCCACCCTTCTTCCAGGTGTTTGAAGGAGAAAGAGATGGAGTCTGCCTTCAGCCCAACCCACCACTGACATTCAGCAGGAGTTGGCGCCCCTCCAGCTGCCTGAGTTAGGGGGGGAGGGCTAATAGAAATTTACCACTTCCTTCTTCCTATCTCAGACCTGTAAGTTTGTTTGGGTTTCAGTCAAGCCAACCCTGTTACAAAAAGAGCAGGGGACCTGATCCTTCCATACCTCACAAGATGCTGTGAGGATAGCATGTAAAAGATGGGGAGATGCTACAGTAAAGGGGATGCTACAGTAAAGGGGAGGCAGCTTTCTTCTGACAACTTTTTCTTTCATCCCAGGGCACTGGAAAGACTGGGTTTGCTTTCCTAGCCTCCAGCCCAGCAGGCCACACTGAAATTACCAACAGCTTGCCCAGGCTAACAGAGCACACCTGTCAGCTGTTAAGTTAGGAATGTGATTGTCATTGACCCAAGCTGCCAGGTTTCTGGGAGACCCTCACTGTTTCCTAAGCCCTGGGATGAGGGCTTGGGGAATGTGAAGGTGTGACAAGAAATCTACCTCAGCTATGCACCACAGGGTTGGTGAGCGAATCTTCTAATTCTTCTATCAAATCAGCACAGAATCAGCAATAAAAAGGAGACAAAAGAGAGGATTTAACCCTTTGCTAACTAGAGAAACCTCTTGGAGAGTTTGGGGAATGTGTATGAATGGCGTATGCCTGTGATGAGGCTCCCTAGTATACAGGAGGGGGAAAGAACAGTATTCACCCTCTTTGCTCATAGAACTGCTTCCAAGCCCCAACCTATCAGAACATCAGAGGCCACTCTTTGATCTTTGTGGGAGCCCTTCTTTTATCAAGCCCTGCACACCAAGGATAGTAAAAGGCATACACAGAGATGTTTCAAGAAAAGGAGGACTTGTGGCACCTTAGAGACTAACCAATGTATTTGAGCATAAGCTTTCAGAGTCACTTCCTTGGTGTGAGGGAAAGGGAATATGTGCAGGGACAGACAGTCGGTTCCCTTGCTGTGGTGCTGAGCCACATACCAGCAACTTACCCATCCCTAGAAACTTTCTAGTTTCTTTCTGACTGTGATGTGTAACACACCCAAACCAGCACACAACTTCAACATGTAACCCACTACTCAGTGTGTATTGTACATCTGCCGCTATGCCTGATTCGCGCAGGACAGGCGTCTGTTACAGCTACCAGGCATCGAGCCTCAATCTTTAGTGGAAGTGGTAGAAACTCCTGACTTTTGGCTCTGAAGATCCCCGGTGTGTCAGCCTACATGGTGGCCATGACAAATATACAGGACCTGATTCTCTGTTGTGATACAACCCATTTACACCATGCCAGTAACACAATGGGGCTGTAACACTGGCATATCGGACCTCCCTGGAATTCCCTCAGTGCATCTCTATGCCACCCTAATGCAGGGGGAATGGCCAGGAGAAAGTGCATGAATGCTGCACTCCAGTTATTCTCAGCTACTGCAATGGCCCTTTGGGGCCACAGGAAGCCAAGTGCAGAAGGACTCTGAAAGGCTGCTACAATTTTTATCTGCAGCAGACCCAGTCTCGGCCAGGCCCAGAATACTTTCCTATCACCCTGTTTTGGCACTGAGCAGAGCTCACCTGGGAGAGATGATCAGAACGACAGTGGTCGGGGGAGCACTTGGACAAAATCAGGCAAAAATCACAGAGAAAATCAAACTCCAAATGTGCACGAATAGACTCAGGTCCCAAAACGTATGCAAAAGAGAGTAAAAAAAAATAGAGCACAGTGCTCCATTGACATATTACGAGGATTTGGTCTCCCCTCGTTTTCATTAGTCTTGCCAGTCCTTCTTTGTTAAGTTACTGTAAAGATTTAATTTTCTGAAGTTTGAGGATTTTTAATGGGCAATCTGAAAAAAGAAAGAGAAACATTTTATTGTAAACTCAGGGCGTAAAAAAAAAGCACAATTTTGACATCATAAAATTTTAGATGAGATTTTTAACTGTACTTTTGAGACCTATAATTCAGAACTGTACTTCCAGCCATGAGTTATCATGCATGAAGTTGAGTCAACTATTTACAGTGTTCCCTGACAAATTTAGCTCCTTTTTTCTAACCATATGAACAGACTTTGATTTTAACCAATTTACTCATTGTGTGTAATTGTTTGTCAAACAGCTGACGTGAACACATTGCAGCCTAAGGGTTGCTACCAAACTATTCACTACTATGCCTATTTCATATTTATTATTCATGGTGTGTGATTGGCCATGTAAATAGCATGTCATTGTTTCTAGTTTCTGCTACCAGACCTGAACTTTGCAAAAGGAGGAATGAATTCTTGCAGACACTTTCCTAGTCATGTGTGAACAGGGCTATTCATGCAACCGAAAGCCCATTCTCCAAACATGTGCAAAAGCAAACAAACAAAAACACGTCACCCTCGAACAAATGTCGATGTGTGATCAAAAAGGGGCATGGCCATGAATTGAAACATGATTTACAGTTTGCAAAAATGTTTTTGAATGAATGTTCCCAGCATTTTGCCTTCTCTGTGTGTAGCTCGCAGGAAGGCCAAAAAGGTAAGTCTGAAGAACTGCGAAGGCTGCAGTTGCATATCTGTGTTAAAGTTGACACTGTGTGGTTAAAAGACACATGGTTAAAGCACAGGAATCACAGTCAAGAGATCTGTGTCCTTTTGCATGCTCTGCGGCCTAACACTCATTCTGTGCCTCAGCTTTTCCATTAGCTGTAAAATGCAGATAATGATTTTGTAACATGTCTATGGCTGCCTTGAGCTTCACAGTGGTCTCTGTGCTGCACAGCATGGACACTTAGGATTTCACTGCAACAAGATTAGAACCAGAACCAGATCCTCCAAAAGCACACGTACTTATCAGTGTACCTCTAAGGAGAATCTCCTTTAGCTGTTAGT
This sequence comes from Lepidochelys olivacea, assembly GCF_965140295.1. NCBI lineage: Eukaryota > Metazoa > Chordata > Testudines > Cheloniidae > Lepidochelys > Lepidochelys olivacea. Next base: position 110,962,964 of record NC_140416.1, read on the forward strand.
TGTATAATGCTATCTGCACCGGGATCCTCCCACCTGCTTTTGGACAAGAATAAAATCTTCTGGGCAGCAGGCCTCAGGCTTCATTCAGCATTTTCCTTTCTTTGACCAAACTCTGACATTTTTCATTTTTCAAGTTTCACTTTTTAATTTTTCCCTTGCCCCACTGTTCTTCTTTCTTCCTCCTTCCCTAGGTGTTGAGTAACCAAATGGAAAAGAAGTTGGAAGAGGGAAAGAAAGAGTGAAAAAACCTGACCACTGAAAAACTGATTTATTTTCTTTAAAATGTTCACAAAAAATTTTGAATCAATAAAAATATCATTCCTTTTCCAAACCTGAAGAAGGAAAATGATTTCTAATTTCTTGATTTTCTTGTTAATGAAAAATGTTTACCATTTTTTCCACCGGCTCTGGTCCCCTGTAACATTTAAACATTCCCTGGTGTTTCCCATGCAAAACTCATGCAGCTGGATGCTTCTGTGTACCCATAACCTCAATGTCCCTGTACATCAATGAAAGCGTCAATCCCTCTTTGTTGCACTATGATGGGCTTACAAAGGGGAATAAATAAATAAAATACTATAGAGTAGTTCATTCTGCAGCACCAGCCCCATGTATCAATTTGCACTGATAAGTTAATTTCCATAATTGTTATTCAGGAATAACATAATTTGAGAGGAAAGAGGTCACCATGGTCAGGATGCCCTGAGAGGATTCTGCTTTGCTGAAGTCAGCACATTAAAACTCTCTAAAGGATTCTAGAGAATAATGCCCAAAACCCAATCATTTGGTTAATGTTATTACGTATGTATTTGCTCTCAATTAGAGACATACGGTGACCTCCAAAATAAGACTTTGCCTTTGATACAAAGCTACATGACAATCTTCTTCTCACAGCCTGACCTTGCTGCTTTAGCAGTCAATGGCAAAACTTCCCATGACTTTTATGGGCCCTCAGACGCATTCCCTATACTATGCTCCTGCTTCTGTACTATGTAAATAAGTTGGATCACGAGAATGGAGAGGAAGTGTGCTGTAAGATGAATGGGAATCCTTTCAGCTCACTTTTGTCTCTCCTGGTGAGGTTCTTTCAGATTAGTTAATGTTTGGTTAAGTTAAAGGACTGTCGGAGTACTTCAACACAGCAAGCCCCGCCCCCTGCAGCAGTGAATCTCAGAACCAGGGTCAGCTGACTTGGTTTCATGGGGCTCACCTTATGGGACTAAAAATAGACATTCCCGTTCAGCCTGGAGCCCAGGGTCCGAAAGCCACTGGCCTCAGTCAGACCCTGGTTGTCTACATGGCTATTTTTAGCCCGCAGTTTGAGTCCCATCTCAGGTGCTAGGACTATATGCTTTTGTTTAGCCAAAGTAGGCAACACAGACATTTTTTACAAACAAGATATATCTCATGTGGGATCGCAAGTGAAACTTCCATATATCAGACAGTATGTCATATGCTACATTTTATTTTGTCACTTAAAATTAAATTCATTTTTAATATGTACAGTAGTAAAATCAAATCAGGATTTAATCCATTTTAGAAACATGTTCTATTACAAGGAGAAATGTGCAGCTTAGACTCAGAATGGTTTAGTGCATTGGCAGTAAATATTAATTCCACGTTGGTTTTATTTCCCCCACAGCCCCTGCCCCCAGTATTTTATATGAGACATTGACCTTTCCAAAGATGCTGCTCTGATAATCTGATCCTCTGCACAACAGTGAAATATTATTGTAATTATTTGTTTTTATAACTATGATGGACACCACTGAGACTGTCTTGACTATAACTGGGCCAAGCAGATGGAGCATTGATTGGGTAACTCTGTTATGCCCTATACCAATATTTCTCAACCATTTCAGATTAACGACATCTTATTAGAAGTCAAAACTTTTCCTGATACCCTTACATTTACTACAAAAGTTAAAAAATGTACCAGTAATAAACCTTTCTAATATATTTGTGGGTTTCAAGAGGATATGACCTTGCAGAGTAAGAATACGGGGGAGTGAGATTTTCTTTGCTTTAGTTTATAATGAATTTTTCAGTGCCTCATGCCCCCCGGATTGCCTTTTGGGAAGCCGCTGGGGCTCAGAACTGTGCTGTTGACAATATAATTTCATGAGAACACCGTATTCCATGGTATTTTGGTCAAACAAGAAAATGCAGTATAATATCTTGATTTCCTCATGCACCAATGGGCCCAAAAGTTTGTGATGTTTAGGTCTGCATCCAGATTCAGGGTTTTTGCTCTGGAGCCATCTCTAGTTACAAATGAAGCACCATCCACGCTAAGAAAAGAACACGTTACTGGAATTGGTTTTCACCATGATTAACATTTGTATGAAAAGCATGTTAAAATACAGTACATGTGGAGTGGTTGTAACCCAGTACAGATGGATCCTGAAGGATTTAAGGATCACGCACTATCTGAACACCCAAGTTCCTTGCAATAAATATAGAGTGTTATGAAATGAAAGCCAAAGCAAATGAAAGGTTTTCAGTGGAGGTGGAGAAACATGAGTGCACATAATCTTCTCATACAGTGGTATTAATATTTCTTTCTTTCTTTCTTTTTAGTTTATTTTGCTTCATTTTCTGTTCTACTTGTGACATTCCTATTGCTCCTGGGGATAGTGGTATTTTATAGCAGGGGTGCGGAAAGCCATTGAACAAAACTGTAAACCCAGTATATGATGGAAATCATTGCATAGAGGGTGCTGCCAGACCCCCAGGACCCATAGTTTCCGCACCCCTGCCTGGGGGCAGATCCTCCGCTGGTGTGAATTGTTATAGCTTCAGTGAAGCCAAAGAAACCGAGGCAATGAAGCTATGACAACATACACAAGTGGAGGATCTGTCCCCAGATGTTTAAAAAGGGGGTTCCTCCCATCAGTCCAGAGTGATTTTTCAGGAGAGTCTCCATTCATATCCTAGCAAAGACATCTTGGTGTGCAATAGAGATAGATGAGCCAGCTCAGAAAAGAACTGACTCTGAATTTCACACTAAACCTGAATCAAACCCAAATCTTTAAAGTGATTAATTCCCACTACCTTCCACCCCCACATTCTCTGTCATACCAATGCAATCCCGTCTTGGCTTCAATGGGATTTCACCACTATAACTGAAGGTAGAATTTGGCCTTTTGCATGTAAATTAGATCAGTCCTTTAATTGTTTATGGCAGTAAATATATTTAATGTAAAAATATCAGAAAAGTATATTTAGGGGCTGACATTTAAAGGGGCCTTGACCAAGCCTCTCCTCTTTTGTAGGTGCAATTTTCAGCTTACTAAAAGTGATTTAATTTACTAAAAGCGCAATGTAGCTTTAGCTCCAGGTCATTGTTGTTGGTATTTCTTGCTTACCACAAGTAGCTTACAAGTTCCTGCTCTCCTCAGACTGGATTTGGACAGCTAAACCATACGCAAGAGGAGAAATACTGAGGAAAAAGCATCCAACTTGCTATTCTGGGTCTTTTCTGTTGTTGCTACATATGTGTAATTCCCATTAGTAGTTACAGAAGATGTGCACATGTGCATTGATGGTAGAATAGACTCCATTTAAAAAAAAGTGAATATGAAATTCTTCCTGTTAGAAATCTCTTATCATTAAATATTGCTTTGCTTTCATCTACAACAAGCATAACAAGATAATTCTATTTACCATTTCTCACCAAGAAAAGTAATTAGAATGCAAGGTAATTTCCATAAAATGCATTATGACTTTAATATCAGTAAACTCCACTTAAATATTAAACACAGAGAAAAAATATTAGCTAAATTATCATAGAATAATACGATCAGGTTACTCTAGGAGAAAAAGTGATAAATGTGTTTTAATAAACTGTGCAAAATTATATGTATCATATTCTTGCTTCCTGTCAATTTTATTTAGAGTTAAATGCCATTGTGATAATTAGTTGGGTTTTAGAGTGTTCATTAAAAGCTTTTCTAATGATCACATAGAGGAATAAGTAAAATTTAATTTCTTTCTTTAAACTCAAAGAAATTCATCAAATAAATAAACAAAAAGCATACTCTGCTGCACACACACACACAATCATGTGATTTCTTCCCAGCAGATAAGCATTCAGCACAAGCACAATCAATGGGTCAATGGGTATTTTGCTAATGAATTCAATGGAAGCAGGACTGGGTCCTTTGTTGATACTCTTGGCTCACTGAAGGGGCCCTATTAATTAAAGAGATACTGAGTCAAATCCCCAGTTCTTATCCAGGCCAAACTTCCATCAAAGACAACTCCATGAAGTCAGTGGATTTACACCAATGTAAGTGGGAAGAGAGGCCTTTGTAAGGGTCATGAGGCTCTGACCCTTGGAGCTGTGATCAACCACACTGTTTGAAGTTAATCACTGGTTAATTGCTCCTGGTGGTGAGGGGTAGTGCTGAGCTGACCTAAGCAGGGAGACATACGAAAAGTCACTGGTTCGGCAAACTTGAGAGTCGCTAACAGGAGAGTTTTGGAGGGAGCTTGGAAAGGGAGTGTGAGAGGCCTTCTTTCCAGGGTCACTTCTACATGCCATTTCAAGATGGCCAGTGATCTCGACCTGCAACAGATGTGCCATGTTTTCTTTCCTGCATGAAGCCAGAGGGACTTCCAGTGCATGAAGTGCAAGTTGATGGCTATGCTAGAGGAAAAGATTCTTGGATTGGAGAGGCAAGTAGAGATGCTACTGAGAATCAAAGAAGCTGAGGAGTTCCTCATCCAGGTTTGGGAAACACCAATACCCCAGGTTCACAGAAGAAAGGAGCTGGCCACCCAGGAGTCAGAGAGACAGGAGGTCTGAGAGGAGACCTGGCAGTTCATATCCATCAGAGGCAATAGATGACATTGGCATTCTTTGTGTCTGGAGACAGATGAGAAGAGGACCAGGAGGAAATCCAAACAGCTAAAAGTTACCAGTCAATACTGTAGACGATACCTCTCAAGATCCATCTGGTCCAAGGAAAGGGAGAGAGGTATGGGACACACCTTTGGATGGCAGCTCAGCCCAACCTGTAAGAAAAGTTTGCTTGCCCACTGAGTTCTCCAGGCATCCAAAGAAGATAGACAATCATTGTTGGGATTGAATTCTCAGAAAAATCATAAGACCATTCTGCAAGGGACAAGCAGACAGCAGGATGGTGTGCTATCTTCCCAGAGCTAAGACATGAGACATCACACACAATTAAATAGGCTTTTGAAGTCAATGGGCCAGGATCCTTTGGTGATGGTTCATACTGGTACTAATAACACTGCATCATGGGATATCTCACAGATAATAGATGACTTCAGGGAAGTAGGAAGTGTGCAGAAGAAGTTCAAGTGATGAAGTGAAGGCAGCTATAATAGATATAACAAATGGTACAAAGAGGAAATTGACAGTGATAAATATAAATCAGAAGCTAGGAATTGTAGAAAATTGATAATGGAAGCAAAGGAACACAAGAATAAATCTATGGCCAGCAGAGTTAAGGGGAATAAGAAAGAGTTTTTTAAAGTATGTTAGGAACAAAAATAATTCTAAATATAGTATTGGTCCATTACTAGATCGAAATGGTAGATTTATCAATAATAATGAAGAAAAGGCAGAAATGTTCAATAAATATTTCTGTTCTGTATTTGGGAAAAACTGATTATGTAGTTTCATCATATGATGATACTCTTTCTATTCAATAAGTATCTCAGGATCATGTTAAACTGCGGCTACTAAAGTCAGATATTTTAAAATCATCAGGTCTGGAATACTTACTTCCAAGAGTTTTAAAAGAGCTGGCTGAGGAACTCACTGGACCCATAATGTTGATTTTCAATAAGTCTTGGTACACTTGGAAATTTCCACAAGACAGGAAAAATTTAATTTTGTGCCATTGTTTAATAAGGGTAAATGGGATGTGTAATTATAGGCTTGTCAGTCTGACAATGATCCCATGCAAGTAATGGAGCAGCTGATACAGGATTTGATTAAGAAATAATTATAGGAAGGTAATATAATTAATACCACTCAACATGGGTTTGTGTAACATAGATCCTCTCAAACTAACTTGGTATCTTTTTTGATGAGATTACAGTCTTGGTTGACAAAGGTAATAGCATTAATGTAAAATACTTAGACTTCTGTAAGGCGTTTGACTTGCTACCATCTGACATTTTGATTAAAAAACTAACAAGATAGAAAATTAACATGACACACATTAAATAAATTAAAAGATGGCTAACTGATAGGTCTCAAAATGTAATTGTAAACAGGGAATAAATATCAAGTAGGTGTTTTTCTATTGGGGTTCTGCAGGGATCTGTTTTTGGCCCCATGATATTTAAGTTTTTCATCATTAACCTAGAAGAAAACACAAAAGCATCACTGAATAAGTTTGCAGATGACACAAAAATTTGGAGAGTGGTAAATAATGATGAGGACAAGTCACTGATATAGAGCGATGTGGATCACTTTGTAAACTGGGTGCAGCCAACTAATATTGGTTTTATTAAGGCCTTACTTAACATGTGATTTTGTGGAATTTGCACACTCCAAAATATTAGGCTTCCATTGCAATTTTGCCAGAGTCCTTGTAACCCCAAGAAAGCTGGATCCAGGATTCCTGGGGGGGCTCGATCCCCAATATTGTGATGGTCACTAGGGTGTCCCCATTCTGAGGTGCTCTCTCTGCACTAGATGCGTCCCTGGTCCACTGATCATTACATACAGTTCAAAGCAAATACAATTTATTAAACAGCAATCAATTTTTAAATAATAAGGAAAATAATGAGAAAGGTTAAAGGGAAACACATCACCCTGCTCTGTGGCACGGGGACATCGCAACCAGTGTCTCTGGAATGTCAGGGCAGTTCACAGTCTGATCCTCACATGTCCCAGGCCTCCCACCAAGGCCCTGACTGTGCTGCAAGGATGCAGGGATGCTGCAGGTCAGACACTTGCTCTGGTGGTGGCCACATACCTTCAGGCTCTAGGTGGCATGATCCTTCTTTCCAGCATCACCCCCACCCATTGGGGTTACGATCCCCCCCTCCAAGCTTGTGCTGCAAGACCTCTTGGCTGGGGGCATCTTCCTGCGCTGGGCCCGCTTCCCAGGATCCCCCTCGCTCTTCCCCCAGCTGCTTGCCACACCTGACTCTGGACTGCTCCAGCCTCAGCCCCAACTCTAGCCCAGCCCTGCTGCTGCTTTGCCTCCAACTCCCTGGGCTGCTTTTCTAGCCCCTCTGGCTCTGTGGCTGCAGCCCTGCTCCCAGCACAGATCTGCTCTCTGGGCTGCTTCTGTGACTCTGCTCCCAGCACTGACCTGTTTCCTGGGCTGCTTCTCTGGTTCTCGCTGGCTGGCTTCTTAGCTCAGCCCTATTCTGTTCCAGGCAATTCCAGCTAACTTGGAGGACAGGACCTCCTGGCCTCCTGACTCCCTCATTAGCCAGCCCACCCTGTCAATCTGGCTGACCTGAAACATTGGCCTCTCCTCATTGCTCCTGGGGACTGTCAGTCTCAGGGTCCTGATTTCCCATCGACCCTTCCCCTTTCTTTTTGGTATTAGAGTTATCCAACTGAAAGAAGCCCACTGAGTTTTAGTAAGGGGCCTTACACTTGGGCGCACAAACAGCGGAATCTGAAACTGGAATAGAGAGGTTATTTTCCTGCTGTATTTGGCACGGTGTCACCACTGCTGAAATACAGTGCGCAGTTGTGATGTCCACAATTCAAGAAAGATGTTGAAAAATAGGAGAGGACAAGAGCAATGAGAATGATTAAAGAAATAGAAAACCTGCCTTATCGTGATAGACTCAAGGATCTCAACTATTTAGCTTAACAAAAGAGAAGGTTAAGGGGTGACTGGATTACAATCTATAAGTACCTACATGGGGAACAAATATTTAATAACGGGCTCTTCAATCTAGCAGAGAAAGGCATAACATGATCCAATGGCTAGAAAATGAAGCTAGACAAATTCAGACTGGAAATAAGGCATACATTTTTGACAGTAAGAGTAATTAACCATTGGAATAAGGGTCATGGCGGATTCTCCATTGCTGACCATTTTAAAATCAAGATTGGATGTACTTCTAAAAGATCTGCTCTAGGAAATATTTCAGGAAAATTCTATGGCCTGCGTTATGCAGGAGGTACAACTAGATGATCACAGTGGTCCCTTCTGACCTTGGAATCTATGAATAAGAATTTGGCCTAATATTTTAACATCGTATTCATTTTTCTGTATATATTAGACAAAATCTTTCAAAAATATGTAAGCCTAGGTTTTCAGTTAAACCAAGGCCCCTTTATGTGACTCTGACACTGTAAGAACCCTATATGTGGTTCCTCAGTGTACAAATGGGAATCATGTTTTCAGTGTTAACAAATCCCAAGTGATCTTCATACCTTACTGATGTTAAAAAATATTTATAAGTTCCAATATATTACTTTTAGCTGTGGTAAATTTCTATGAGACAAGCCCACATATGCAAAGCAATTCAAAAACAGAAGCATCAGGCTAAAATCCCATATAGTAGGTCAGGCAACATAGGCAAAATGCATTAGCTATCATGCATTACCACACATTTCCTTGCAAACTCTGGGTGCTGTCCTGCAACCCCTTAGTAATGTTAATAGTTGTTTTGAAGTTCAGTAGTCCAACGGACTATTCACATGAGTAAGGGCACTAACTTAAGTGAGGGCTTACAGAACTGGGTCCAATGGGCCTGATTCAATGTCCATTGAAGCCAATGGTACTCTTCCCACTGTTTTTAGTGGGTCCTGAATACGTTAAGCTCTTTTGGAAACAATGGTAATTAAAATATGATCAATAGCAGTTTGACCTGAGTAAGAACTGAATAACTGGGCCCTTAAACCTTATTTCACTAAACTTTTTCCATTTATAATATTGTCACAGTTCCTGGAGATTATTGCATATCTAACTTATCCTGTAACCATAATGTTGTTTATTCTTTCTTATGAACCTTTACATTATTTCTCATTAGAGCCCCAGAGAACAGACTCAGTTACAACATCCTTGTGACGAATTTCCATTTAGTTGATATCAAAGTTGTGAAACAGGTAGGATCAGAACTGAAACTAATAACAGTGAAGTTAATCATGTTACCATAAGTGAAATGCAGTAATAAAAAGTAATTGAGTTTAATACATAATTTAGATCATTACTTGTTAATGCATTCTGCTTAGGTGTTGAAAGAAAATTATTTATCTCATATACAGTTAAGATTTCATTTGTTTTTATAATGGAATGCTTTCCAATTGACTTTAATAAGAACAGTTTGTTAAATCAGATTTTGAATTTGTGCATAGATTTGAAGTTCATATGGTAATTTTTGACATGATATATGTAGCACTTGCATTCTCCTCTTAAAGTGGTTGGATTTATTCTCTCATGAGATTTAATATTCATTGTTGTCTTATATTACAAAAATTAAATTGGTTTTCTCTGATGTCTTGATGGGAGGCAATTTGACTTATGATTATTTTATTTTATTTTTAAAGCAATTAATAGCTTCACTGGCTTTTTGAGGCACTCTGTTCTTTTTGCTATCCATCATGGGCCTTGTGACAAAATTCTCTGTGAAAAACTTTATATTAAAGATTCTTTCAATGAAAGCAGACACTCTTAATTATTTTTGATTTATTTACATTTTCTCTTAATGGTTCTCCTGACACAGTGCACTTCAGTAGAAACTGTAGTGACCTGAACAAGGGATTCTATACAGTAACAGTATATAACGCCATACTGTCAACAGAACAATATGGTCAAATTCCTATTAGTGCTTCCATTAAAAATCCCTCTCTATCTTCTTATTTCTTTCTGGGGTTCAGTTCAGAACTGCAGAATTCAGCTCAGAAGGGATTTTTTTCTAAAAATGAAAATAGTCCAATTGTCAAACTGAGTATGTTACCTATGGGAGGATATTTTATGTTGTTTAGGGATTAGGCCCTCAATTCAAGAAATTACTTCAGCACTTGCTTAACTTTAAGCACATGGATAAGTCCCATTGCTTTAAGCACCTCCTATAAGTTAAGCACATACAGAAGCAGCCTTCCTGAATGGGAATGGTTTATTGAATTGGCACCTAGAGCAAGAAGTTGAAAGTCAGGACTCTTGAGTTCTATTCCCAGTTTCTGACATTGACATCCACTATGGGCTTGGGTAAATGCCTCTTTATGCCTCAGTTTCCGCACCTGTAAAAGGGGTATAACGATACTTACCTATCACACAGGGGCATTATGAGGCTTATAGCCAATGTCTGAGAATAAGTTTGAGATCTTTGGCAGAAGGCTGACAATATAAATGCAAGGCAATATTATCATCACTGTGCATGCATGTCCCCTTCACTATAATGTTTCAAAATATGATCACAGGTTTCATTTAAATGCATTTTTATCCATCGCTTTTATTTATGATGACTTTTTTCACGCCTGGTAAATTTAAACCTGGGCTGAATTATCTGCTAGAGAAGGTGCTGCCTTGTGAGCTTCAGTGTTACAAGGAGGAGGGCTTCTATAATTCCTGACAAAGGCTTGACCTGTGAAGTTGTGAACCAGAAAATATCAGCTGCAGTTTGTAACTTTCACTGTGTAAGATTATAAATATTGGACCAAATCTTTATCTTGCTGAAGTCAATCACAACATTCTTATTAACTACAATGGGACCAGATTTTGGACAATTATAAACAAAAATCAGGGTGCTTTGTGAGCCCATTATTAATTGTCAGTGATACCAGAGACGACTGCTGGTTTTTCTGATGACATTCATGATACCAGGTGATCGAATGCAATCCCAACAGAAATCTTGCACGAGTGCACATGTATGTTTTTTTTACATTATTCTTTTAGCATCTCTCCATGGGCACTAGTTTTCTGCTATCAGACAATTCTAATATTCAACCTAGACCTCCCACACCGCAACTTGAGACCGTTGCTCCTTGTTCTGTCTTCTGCCACCACTGAGAACAGTCGAGCTCCATCCTCTTTGGAACGCCCCTTTAGGTAGTTGAAGGCTGCTATCAAATCCCCCCTCATTCTTCTCTTCTGCAGACTAAACAATCCCAGTTCCCTCAGCCTCTCCTTATAAGTCATGTGCCCCAGCCCCCTAATCATTTTCATTGCCCTCCACTGGACTCTCTCCAATTTGTCCACATTTCTGTAGTGGGGGGCCCAAAACTGGATGCAATACTCCAGATGTGGCCTCACCAGTGCCGAATAGAGGGGAATAATCACTTCCCTCCATCTGCTGGCAATGCTCCTACTAAGGAAGCCCAGTATGTCATTAGCCTTCTTGGCAACAAGGGCATACTGCTGACTCATGTCCAGCTTCTCATCCACTGTTATCCCCAGTTTCTTTTCTGAAGAACTGCCGCTTAGCCTGTCAGTCCCCAGCCTGTAGCAGTGCACGAGCTTGTTGAGCCGCATAAGATTTCATTTGGCCTAATCTTCCAATTTTTCTAGGTCACTCTGGACCCTATCCCTACCCTCCAGCGTATCTACCTCTCCCCTCAGCTCAGTGTCATCTGCAAACCTGCTGAGGGTGCACTCCATCCCATCATCCAGGTCATTAATGAAGTTGTTAAACAAAACCAGCCCCAGGACAGACACCTGGAGCACTCTGCTTGACAACAGGTGCCAACTAGACATCGAGCCATTTATCACTACCAGTTGAACTTGACAATCTAGCCAGCTTGCTGTCCACCTTGTAGTCCATTACATTGCTTGCAAGAATACAGTTGGAGACCATATAAAAAGCTTTGCTAAAGTCAAGATATATCACATCCACTGCTTTCCCCATATCCACAGAGCGAGTTATCTCATCATAGAAGGCAATCAGGTTGGTCAGGTATGACTTGCCCTTGGTGAATCCATGTTGACTGTTCCTGATCACCTTCCTCTCCTCCAAGTGCTTCAAAATGGATTTCTTGAGGACCTGCTCCATAATATTTCCAGGGACTGAGCTGAGGCTGACCAGTCTGTAGGTCCCTGAGTTCTCTTTCTTCCCTTTTTTAAAGATGGACACTATATTTGCCTTTTTCCAATCATCTGGAACCTCCCCAATCATCATGAGTTTTCAAAGATAATGGCCAATGGCTCTGCAATCACATCAGCCAACTCCCTCAGTACCCTCAGATGCATTACATGTGGCCCCCATGGATTTGTGCATGTCCAGATTTTCTAAATAGTCCTTAACCTGTTCTTTCACCACTAAGGGCTGCTCACCTCCTCCCCATACTATGCTGCCCAGTGCAGCAGTCTGGGAGCTGACCTTGTCTGTGAAGACCAAGGCAAAAAAAGCATGGAGTACTTCTGCTTTTTCCACATCATCAGTCACTAGTTTCCCTCCCCCATTCAGTAAGGGTCCCACACTTTCCCTGACCTTTTTCTCGTTGCTAACATACCTATCATTAATGCATATGAAGTTATGAGAATGTGTTGTATGGTTGTCATTAAAATATGCTGTGGGTTTGGGAGGCACCCAGATACTAGCTCTCCAGAGACAATATCAAGGGAGGTAACCAACACCCAGGTGGGTGCTGAACAGACATCTCCACCAATTGTCCAGCAGAGTTGCTAACATACCTTGTTACGCTTCACATCCCTGGCTAGCTGCAACTCCAGTTGTGCTTTGGCCTTTCTGATTACACCTCTGCATGCTCGAGCAATATCTTTATACTCCTCCCTAGTCATCTGTCCAAGTTTCCACTGCTTGTAAGCTTCCTTTTGTGTTTAAGTTCACTGAAGATTTCTCTGTTAAGCCAAGCTGGTTGTCTGCCATATTTGCTATTCTTTCTGCACATCGGGGTGGTTTAAAATACAGCCAGCTCTCCTTGACTCCTTTCCCCCTCATATTAGCCTCCGAGGGGATCCTGCCCATCAGTTCCCTAAGGGAGTCAAAGTCTGCTTTTCTGAAGCCAGGATCCATTTTCTGCTGATCTCCTTTCTTCCTTTTGTCAGGATCCTGAACTCAACCATCTCATGCTGCCCAGGTTGCCACCCACTTCTACTTCCCCTACCAATTCTTCCCTGTTTGTGAGAAGCAGGTCAAGAGGAGCACAGCCCCTGGTTGGTTCCTCCAGTACTTGCACCAGGAAGTTGTCCCCAACACTCTCCAAAAACTTCCTGCCTTTGGTCCACACTTGTATTGTACAGTCTGGGAATTCATAGAATCATAGAATATCAGGGTTGGAAGGGACCTCAGGAGGTCATCTAGTCCAACCCCCTGCTCAAAAGCAGGACCAATCCCCAATTAAATCATCCCAGCCAGGGCTTTGTCAAGCCTGACCTTAAAAACCTCTAAGGAAGGAGATTCCACCACCTCCTTAGGCAACGCATTCCAGTGTTTCACCACCCTCCTAGTGAAAAAGTTTTTCCTAATATCCAACCTAAACCTCCCCCACTGCAACTTGAGACCATTACTCCTTGTCCTGTCCTCTTCTACCACTGAGAATAGTCTAGAACCATCCTCTCTGGAACCACCTCTCAGGTAGTTGAAAGCAGCTATCAAATCCCCCCTCATTCTTCTCTTCTGCAGACTAAACAATCCCAGTTCCCTCAGCCTCTCCTCATAAGTCATGTGTTCCAGACCCCTAATCATTTTTGTTGCCCTTCACTGGACTCTTTCCAATTTATCCACATCCTTCTTGTAGTGTGGGGCCCAAAACTGGACACAGTACTCCAGATGAGGCCTCACCAATGTCGAATAGAGGGGGACGATCACGTCCCTCGATCTGATCGCTATGCCCCTACTTATACATCCCAAAATGCCATTGGCCTTCTTGGCAACAAGGGCACACTGCTGACTCATATCCAGCTTCTCGTCCACTGTCACCCCTAGGTCCTTTTCCGCAGAGCTGCTGCCTAGCCATTCGGTCCCTAGTCTGTAGCTGTGCATTGGGTTCTTCCGTCCTAAGTGCAGGACCCTGCACTTATCCTTATTGAACGTCATCAGATTTCTTTTGGCCCAATCCTCCGATTTGTCTAGGTCCCTCTGTATCCTATCCCTGCCCTCCAGCGTATCTACCACTCCTCCCAGTTTAGTATCCAATTCAGAGGAGGACAAGTTTTGCTCAGCCCTTGCATGGAGGTGAAAAGTCAAGAGATTTCTCAAGCCAAATTAATGAAGGCATAGGTGCAGTTGCCAGTATAGGTGACTGTGTAAGTGGGAATGTGGGTTTGCACCTCCCCAATTCAGGGGCTGAAGGAAGCTGATTCAGGCCTGGCACAATCTGTCCCAACCTTGTGCCCCCATTACAATCGTCCCTAAGGGCTATCGAAAGTGCATGGAATCACCCAGACCTACGAACACCCTGGCTACATCTCAAGACACCCTCCCCCACACCACACCCCAAGTCTGCCCCCAGCCTGCTGTAGATCACCCCCTGCAATGGAGGAGGGGCTGCAGGATAGCAGAGAGCTTGTAGGACTCACCAGAGCAATCTCTGTGCCAGTGGGAATCCCCAGGGAGGGATCTTATACCTGCCCTATGGCTTGTTTACAGCCGCATGTCTGGTATAAGGGGACCACAGGCCCAGGCCAGTGTTGAATCAGGCCCCTTCTCTACTCCCCTCCTTGCAGACCTAACTAGGGGCTGGACACAGTCAGACCCGGAGTGGGTTTTATTTATTAAGAGTTAGCAAATAATGATCTCAGCCCAGCTGACTACATGTTACTCAAAATAACTTCTTCTAAGGGTGGATGGCGGGAAAGAGCTGAACCATCTGGGGAATGAGATACCCACAGACATGTTACGGTTTTTAGCAGAGAGACAGGCTACCAGAGAGTCACATCACAGGCCAAAAATACAATCCAGCTGTGATGTTGCTGCTGGTGGTGCTGTTGTTTCCTTTTCGTGCTTTCGCTCGTGTGCCAGTTCCATTGGTTTATCGCGTTACCTGATATAACATGATGCCTTCACAGTTCTAAACAAACCCTTTTCCTGTGGATCAATAACAACGGTAGTAGCCAACTGATGTTCTTCGCAGCAGAGCAAATAAGCAAGTGCCTGCAGTCAAAATGGGTCAAGTGCTTCAGTAACAGTGTGGTTCCTGCCGGAGGCAGAGGTTCCTTAGCTAGCTACAAGAGGGGTGGGCCTTAATTTTACAAATGGCTGGTTCCCAAAAGGATTCAAATCACATACACAAAGCCGGGGCTGTACTTTGGGAATGACATTATGGTTGTGCTTCTGGCCCTTCAGAATATTTGTTTTTCAGACATGGGGATTGACTCACTGTCAGTGGTGCAGGGAGATGGAAATGACACATCCCCTGTGCCAATGATCCTCTTGAATTCACCCTGAGGTAAGGCAAATGGCCTTTGCCCTAACACCTTCCATCAGTGCTTCTGCTACAGAGGGCTTTCATTTGCAGGAGGAGTTTCAAAGGAGTGGGGTTGCACTGCTTCCACATAGCCCTCTTTGGCCAACTCCTCTTGAGGCTGCACTGACCCAGAGACACTCCCAGCCCCATTGGAGCAGGAGGGAGGCTGTGATCCCTTCCAGATGCTGCAGTCCATCCTTTGGTGGACTTTCCATCCCCAGGGCCTTGCAAACGTGTTTACGTTGATGCAATCTAGGCTGGATTTTGCAATGAAGTTAAGATGCAATTTCATGCTCTGAAGCCTCATTTCTTATCAGTTTAGGTATTTTGTATAAAAAACCCAAATCATAGCAAGACTGTCTGCAAAAGGGATGGGTGGGATTATGTTTACAAGTATTTCAATGCAAGTGAATGAATGGACTACATTAAAGGTGGATCAGTTCACAATATGTCTATTTCGGTACATTTTCACATAACCTTTGGTTTTCAAGCCCTCCCCCCCCTTTTTTGATTCTTTACACACTATAATCCCTTGCTTGATTACTGTGTAGGTGAAGGAGGGAACACAGTAGCTTCTATTGTTAACAAGCTCTGTGGTATGAAACTGGATTTGTATCTGGGGATGTGTGTCAATTGCACTGCAGCATAGGTATGATGTTACCTAATGTGGCTGACTGGGGGGCGATCCTGTTTGAAATAATCCTTGCAGATCTAATACACAGCTGGGAATGTTTCTGATCCAAAAGAAGCCGAATCTTAAATGTCTTGGAAGAAATCCTTAAAATCAGACCAGTGGAGAGGAAGAGCTTGACAGAGAGACAACTCGCTGTGCCGCTCGGAAGGCGTTCTAGAACCAAGTCAATCAGATATCTTCTGCTCATCTGCATATACCATGTGACTAACTGAACACCATCTGAACACCATTTGGTTCTAAGAGGATGAACACTGCATTCCTGAGAGGAGTGATTATCTCCCAGGAGTGACAGGTTACATGCTGGAAGAAAAACAATTAGCACAGCAGTGAGGAAGCCGGTGGAAGACAGATGGAAATGGCAATGTTAGAGTCTTTTAAACTCAGTGTGATGAGTCAGAGATGAAACCTTTTATACAGCCTGGAGAAGCTGACTGAAATAATTTAATAAATGATAGATATTGTTGGTGATTACACTATTTGTCATATAATGGATTCAGATACTTGGTGATGGCATCTTGACTTGTGATGCTGCAAGTTCATAGCTTACCCACTTTGATTATTTTAGTGATGCTTTTCCTGTTATCATAGCAAAAAGGTCTTCTATTAAGAGCATAAAACAGCATATTAAAATATACACATTCTGGGGTTAACAATTCAGCAGTAAAAATTCTCTCTGACTCAGCTGGGCTAGGCTGCAGTTCAGAAACATTTGCTTTATAAATGCAGTTTGAAAAATGTATGTTTTTTTAATTAAATAGCAGTTTGAAGTTCTAAGAAAAAATTAATAAGCTAAAGTTGTATTTACACAACTGAAGAATGACTTACATTATAATATAAAGCAAATATTTCACACTGCTAGGTCGCCCCAACTTGACACAACTCTTTTTACCTATTACACACAGAAAACTACATCAAAAGAACATTATTAAGGTTGCAAATAAAACACTCAAAGTTAGGAAATAGCAGAATTAAGGTGACCTATGCAACCTGAATTCAGCCATCTTGAACATATGCATCATGATACAGTCTTTAGTTACATTACCACATATTTCCCCCCTCTCCCCACCGGACCTCTGTTTCATTTGGTGCATAGGATGGACCATTCTCTGGAGATGAATCAGGGTTGTGTAGTACAGGTGGCTGTTGTCGGTAGGCCTTCTGCCTCATTTGTTGTAGACGCTGAAAGGTGTTTAGTGAATGAGGCAGGGAATTGCAAAGAGGAAGGATGGCCTCATGGTTAAGATAGTTGAATGCTGCTCTGGAGAATTGAGTTCTATCTCTGTGTTTGTCATGGAGTTCCTATGTGATGCTAGTCAAGTCACTTAAATTACATTTTTCAGCAGTGGTCATTAACTGTGTGTTCCTCATTTTCTGGGTGCTCAAGTTGAGACTACAGGGTCTGACTTACAAACATCTTGTGCATTCATAGCTGCAGTGAAGTCAATGGAAATTCTGCTTAGAACATATAAAGTGTTATATAATGCAAAGGACTATGAAAAATCAGTCCCTAAGCATCTGAAATTGGATACCCAAAGTTAGTGGAAACTTTTAACTTTAATCTCTCTGTGCCTCAGGGCTCGTCTCCATTTACTGTGGCTGCAGCGATCGATCCACCAAGAGTCAATTTAGTGGATCTAGGGAAGACCCACTAAATCAACCACCGATCACTCTCCCGTCAACTCTGGTATTCCACCGGAATGAGAAGCATAAGGTAAGTCAGCCGGAGAGTTTCTCCTGTCGATCCAGCGCAGTGTAGACACCACAATAAGTTGACCTAAGGTACGTCAACTCCAGCTACGTTATTCATGTAGCTGGAGTTGCATAACTTAAGGCGACTTATCCCCGTAATGTAGACTTGCCCTCAGTTTCCCTCTTGTAAAATGGGGATAATAGCACCCTCTCATCTCACAGGGGTGTTGTGGAAATAAATTCATTAAGGTCCTGTAGTGATGAGCCCCATAGAAAAGGCCATGAGAAAATTAAAAATTCTGTCTTCAGAGCAGGGTTTGAATAATGTAAAAGCAAATAGGGCAGGGGCCACACACTGAACAATGAGGAGAACACAAAATATTGAATAGCTACATTATCCCTCCCATGCACTGAGTGAGGCAGGGGTCCTATGGAGAAAATAGTATATGATGAAATTAACGACTATTTCATAATGCATGCGTACAATGGGCTGAATTAAGATTGCACGGGTAATCTTAATTGTGACATTTCCTAATGGTTGAGTGCTTGACTTTGTAATGCTAATAATATTCTTTTAATGTAGTGTTGTGTGTGTAATATAATATATGGTTTAACTGGTATTCGCTGACTACGGTTTTCTTAGGGCATGTCTGCACAGTGAGTGAGGGGTGTGATTCCCCTTCTTGGGTACACATACTTGCGATAGCCCTCATTGAGCCTGACACTGGTGGGTCTACACTTCCAATATTTTGGAAAATGTCTGTCGTTTGGTGAAATCTGGTGCATTCCCACGGCAAGCGTCCCTTCCCCTACCATTGCTCTGTTTTCCATAAGTATCTCGTGCCCCAGGGATATGTCATTCTTATTAAGGAAGGTTTAGCAGTATCAAGAGGGGAAAGAACTTCAGGAGTGACAGAGAAACCTCCCTCTACTTCATTACCCTCTTACACATGAACCTGTCATTCTGGAGAACAAAGAACTGAACTTGCGATCCATACTCAGATTCCCCATTGGGATCATAGGTGCTGGAACTGGAGGTGCGGGGGGGGTTGCTGCACCCCCTAGCTTGAAGTGGTTTTCATTATATACAAGGTTTATGGTTTGGTTCAATGGATCTAAGCACCCCCACTATAAAAATTGTCCCAGCACCCCCTATCAGGATACCCTCATCTTGTCTATATAAACAAAGTGGAATGCGGTTTTGTTTTGAAAAAATGATGGTCATAAAAGAGTAATGACCAGGTGAATATGGGGCGTTTCTCTTTAACTCTGAATTTCACTTTTATTGACTTATTTCACATCCCCTCCACAATGACCTGTTCATGATTATTGTTTTAGTTTCATTTGGGACACCAAGCCTGAATTCCTTGTATAACAATTACTATGGTGGGGATTGAACTGGCTTCCACTAGACCTATGACAACAAATACAGCTTGAGCTAAAAGTAGCAGGCTTTATATCAAATCCATGTCCATCACAGATCAGGCGTAGAGGGGGACACATAATTCACACCATCCAGCAAGTTACATATATCCCCTGGACAGAGGAAGCTCATCCCAGATTTCTGAGGTCTAGAAGATGTTCAAATTCTGGACAATCCCAAATTTTGTGGCAGCCACCATCTTGGCTGACACCAGGGACTCCCAGCAAGAGTCCCTACAACTGAAGCTAAAAAGCCAGGCTGTAGAGGTGACTGCTGTAACAGACCCATATCCTTTGTGGTTTGTGCACAGAGTGGGATGAGTAACACACTGAGCAGTGCATTATACTCGCACAAGCAAAACATCCAATTATTTTTAGATCAGAGTTTTTATGGTCTAGTTTTAAAACATAAGTTAGTTTCTAGGATGTGCAAGTTTTTACCTTTCTCAGTGTGTAGCCATTTGCTAGTCCAAGATTTTGGACATGCTAGAATAATAGTCATAATGGTCTACATTTTCAAAACTGACCAGTGATTTTGGGTGCTTCTGTTTCTGAATGCCAATTCAAGACTCCTGATTTTTTAGCTTTTTTCTTTTTTAAAAAAGCCTTGAAGAATCTGGGAACCCCAACATTCAGTCACCTAAACCCAACAGTCACTTTTGAAACTGTACACCCTGTTGGCTAAGTCTATGTCACAGCCCTAAGGTGTCACTTGCTGTGACTGTACCCCTTCACAGGCTCCTACAGCTGACAGCTTTAACTATTGTAATGGCATACACATTTAAGCAGCCAACAAGGTGCGTTTTCTAAAACATCAGCTTTTCAAAATTATGGAAATGAAATCCACAAAATGCTCAGGTAATGTTATTTTCCCACTCTAATCGCTTTAATGCACTTTAGCAAAGTAACTATGCCCCATTGTAACAATAAGAAAAGAAATTGTTTACAAATTGTACATTGAAATTTAAGTTACTAGTAGTAGCAACAGGTTTATAGTGACAAATCACTTTAGATTGGAGTTTAATTTATGAAGATTGCTTTACCTGAGGCTATGGTAATCTATGCCTTTGGAGTAATTCACACTCTGCCTCATTTCTAATGCAGTCAAAGACTGTCGTATTTCACTATGACAATGTAATCACAGATCCACATTAAAAAGTCATTATTGTTTAGAATCCAGCTTGGTTTGAAAAACACTTACTATAAAATTCAACAGCCTTTGTAAATTACCCAAAGGTTTACTCAAGAATACAAGGTGCAGTGATTTAAATCTGGAATTTACTACTTTATTGATTATATGGGATTTTTAGGTCACTGCATTTACGGGAAATGATTAGTGAGTAATCAAAGTAATAAACTCCCTGATGCTGGTTCATAAATAATTATTAATTGAATTTTCTTTATCAACTATTAGATGTAAACTGCTTTCACTGTAAGAAATCTTTATGAAACTTTTTTTGTCATTTTTTGTACTGTGGTCTGAAAATCAAGAGTAATAAAAGAAAGAACTCAAAGCATTATTTCTGATTTGGAGGCATAAAGGACTCCATTAGACACTCCAACTGCACTTTTTGGTTGCCAGCTGGTTAGCTAAAACTTTTGGACCTCCAGTTCACAGGGAGGAAAAAGGAAAGAAAAGGTTCTTAACAATTTAAAGATCAGAAGGAATTCAATAATTGCTGCATGTACAGTAATGTATAAAAGGCTAGTTGCTTGTTAGAATATAAATCTGGGTTTTAAAACATCACTAAGTAGGCAGAATTTATATCTTTATTAGCTACATGCTCTAACAGTGCTGGCAAAGTAGCTGTCTAATTTGCAAGAAAGTCCAGCATAGTTTTAAATTCAGTCTTAGCTGTGACTATTGAACAAGGATTCAAAAGCACAATAAAAACAAATGATGCAATGAACCAGTTAAAATCACTGTATATATTTTTCTTTAATTAGGCATTTTTGAGCTGTGAATTGGATCAGATATTCCCCAAAGCACATGACATGTGGACATGTAATAGCAGCTTTTGGGATGTTACATTAGCTTGTTATGCTTGCAAATAGAGTTTTGTAAATTAACTTTAGGAGTAATTGAATTCAGTTTTGTTGAAGTACAGGTAGAAGCTGGAGATGCTGCTTTCATATTTGGGTTTTTAATATAGTACATTTAGTGACAATCATGATCCGAGGTCAACCGTTTCACATTTTTAAGAAGCGGCTCATGAATATTTTCGGTTCTAGTAAAAGTGAATACTAAAGAGCTGGTTTACACAGAGATGGGCTCATTACTGTGTTGGTGACTGAATACGTACAAGAACAAATTCTTGCCAGTAAATGAGACCATACGGACAAGGGTTTTTCTTCTTGCCTGACGCAAATAGTGCCATTTAAAAATGATTTTAGACAGCTGACTTTTTTTTTTATAATGCTGTGGCTAAATTGAGCAAAGGAAAATTCTCTATTTAGGATCTTGTTGTCTTCAAGTTGATCTATATCTATCCCAACCATAATGGGAATATTTATAACTGGAGCAGTGATCCATACAGTTCTGAAAGCTCCCCTGCTCCTACCACCACCTTCAGGTGACCCACGCAATTGAATGATCATCAGTACTTTAGAAAGCTGCACTGGGAATTTCACTATGAAAAATAACAGGAGTTTTTCCTGGAGGGTTCACCTTTTAGGCACCAAGTTTATGGGGTCCTGTAGAGCCTATGGCTCTGCCCTCATGGATATCACTATAGGACTAGAGCCTTTAGCCTGCTGCCAGTGAGGCGATGTGTTCTGGTGGATAGGGTAGTAGACTCTGGTTATGCCTCTATGTGAACTGAGAGGTGTGATTCCCAGCTCACGCAGAGGCACATACAAATAGCAGTGTGTCCCCAGCGACACAAGTGGAGGATTGGGCTAGCTGCCCAAGCGTGTACCCTGAGGGCCAGGCGGGATTGTACTCTGGGTAACGAGCTCAGGCAGCTGCCCGTACCACCATAGACACATTGCTATTTTTAGGCACTCAAGCAGGGTTAGTGCTGGTACATGTACTCAAGCGGGGAACCACACCCCTCAGCTCAAATGTAGACTCCCTATGACTTAGGACAGTGTTCCTCAACCTTTTGATACCAGGGACTGGCTTGCTGCCTTCCTCAACTGTGTCAGAGAAATCTCAGGGCCTGGCGCTGGTCCATGGATCCGTCATTGAGAAACACTGACTTAGGAGACCTGGGGTCTAGCCTTGTGCCTGCAGTGTGACTTTGGGCAACTCATTTGACCTCTGTTTCCCCTGCCGTTGTCTGTCTGATTTATTTTAGCGTGTAAGCTCTTTAAGGCAGAGGGTCTCTCTTACTATATATTTGTATGGTGCCTACCTCAGTGAAGCACCACTGTAATATCAATAATAAACATTTGTGAATTAGATGAAATGCACTCAATACGTTAAAGAATATCCTGCATTGAGTTGGTTACAAGTTACTGGAAATTCTAGCAATGTAAATTGACAATTGTAAGTTCTATGTGGATTTGTTCACTGAGGAGTTTAAATAATGTTGTCCAGGCAACAAGGAGCTGCAACAGAGTCATTGTAGTAGAGATTTCAGTCCACACCAATCACACAGATAGTCTCAGGGGTATTAACATTTACTCTTGGAACACTAGTCAACTCCTAGACCCTCAGCTGAAGTAAATACACTGACTTTCTCCAGCTGGAGATCTGGCCCAACATCTTTAAGATGGCTGGTTGATAGCTATGCCTTACATGAGCCAGCAGATGACCTCAACATTTAAGGGTGCTGAGCTTGTTTGGAAACCTGGCCCCAATTTTGGATGCTGAGCATTTGAAAATCCAGCTCTGAGTGCTTTTGGAGATCTGGATGTAATTGACAAATCTTAGCCCCCATAACCATACTCTGAAGCCAGAAAAGTAAAAACAAATGGGCAAACATCTGAAGTGACCATTCTTACCAGGCAGTAGTAATAAGAATAAGGAAAGGCTTTGTTAGGTTTCTTATACAACTTTGTTTCCTAAGCCCTGATGTGTCTATACAGAGCGTCATTTGAGCATAAGCCCATTCTAATCACAATTTATAGGAAACTTCCATTTATAAAGGGCTAATAAATGAGTAACAGATATTTTAATAAATGGTTCATTGATTGGTACAGTTTTATAGAAGCCAACAAGCCAACAGATTGTTTATAATACTGGCTTAAAACCACCCATAACACCTTCTGTAGATGGGCTTATAGCTACCTACAGCAGCTACATGGCTGTTATGTACTTATAACAGCTATAAATAATTTCTTAGCCCTTTATAAACCATTTGTAAATGTAACCTTAAGACAAAGGGTGGCCTAAATTGTTGCCATTGAGTCTTAAGTAATGCTTTGAAGTAAATGGATTTATGCTGAATCAGGGACAGTGTGAATCATGGGCAGGACTTTGGAAAAGCAATTTTCCTACTTGAACTTTTTAAGTAATTCTAGTTTGTTGTCCTCTTTTAGGACATGATCCTGCAACCCCCTGTACACTTGAATATTTCTTACAAGAGTTCAGAGTGCAGATTTTGAATGTGGTTGAACAGTCCATTAAAAATGTGTACTCCCTTGGGTTATGTTTCAAGAAAGTAAATAAGCCCCTTGAATATGTTTGCAATAAAGTAAGGTACCATTTAGTGACACGTTATCCAACCAGCAGCTCATCTATTTGGTGGCTTATTTCCTTATTAGCATAATTAACCAATAGTGCTTTCTTCATGGGTCTCAATTTCTAATTGAGGTACAGCTGTGAAACAAAGTTCTGTCTCCATTAAAGCATGTTGTCTGATTACAAGGGCTTTTATTCCTACAATGATTGCATCTAGGGTAAACACTTAATTGACAGGAATAATTAACCAAAAAGGGTGACGATTTCTGTATAAATCTATTCATTATTGAGATACTGCTGTGATAACAACTTCTATTCCTAACTTACATGAACATGTAGAAAATAGGGTTATGGAGCCAGACAGATAATAGCTAGAAGTCCCATATAGATTCTAAATAATACTACAGTTTATAGTAACACTTAGTACTGACATAGTGCTGCACCTCTTCAAAGTACAGTACATGTTCATGGACTGCTAACATTTCTCATGTTCTCATCTTATCAGACATTGTGCTATTAGAAGACACTCTACTTCACGTTATTCTGTAATTCTTCAGTTCGTGCAAAGATACTGCTCACGTACCTTCCTACCTGCCTACCAATGCAAACTCTTAATGAATCCTCAGGTGACTCAGAAGCCCTAAGTTTGCAATTTGCTGCGGGGATGATGGGTGCAGAATAAATAAAGAAAAAGAACTCACAATAATCCACTCTGATTTTAAAGACATTGGAAATCAGATGCAAGACCTGGATGGATGGATCACCTCCTGCAATGGTTTGGGATGAGAAGACCAGCTATAGATTGAAAGGTATTGAACAGCTGGATGGGAATTGAACCTGGTACTTCTGGAGCTAAATGCACTAGTCTTAACTGGTTTATCTAAAGCAGTGGTTTTCAACCTGTGGTCTGCAGACCCCTAGGAGTCCACAAACTATGTCTAAGCTTTCCAAAGGGGTCTGCTCCTCCATTTGAAATTTTGTAGAGGTCTGCAAATTTAAAAAAACTTTAACCCACTGATCTAAACAATCCCAGTGACTTTGATGAGAGACGGATCAGGCCAATTAACCTAAAGGGAGTAATATTTATACACACCTATACATAACCTAGCCACTGGAGGGAGACAAAAAGCCACACTGTGTTCTAGTTCTCAGGTCTCCTTTACTTTCTTTTATTCTTGCTTTTTTGGCTTTCCCGTGTCTTTTATACCCATTTTTATAATTTAATTTCCATACTGTTTTTACTGACAAAGGTCTGTGTTATGTATTTTACATAAACAGCAGTACATTTAACTGTTTTATAATTGAATTTGTTCATATTTCATGTAGATTTCCTTCCCTTAAAAACTGCTAATGATAAAAAAAAATTTAAAATACTTTTGCATATTCTGTTCATGATGTTTTATGGATGCTTGCCTAAGTATAAGGTTTATGCAACGGGTAGGATTAGTTCCAGTATTCACTCATCCAAATCTCGGGAATTCATAGATGATAGCTTAAATAGTTAGATCAACAGTTTGAGTGTATATTTTGGAATTAGTCAATGCTCATTTGTGTCTTATCTAAAAAGAACCAGGTGTTCAGTGCAAACTGCCACAGGACTGTTTAATCCCATTGATTTAAATATCCTCTTTTCCCTTCTTCTTCACAAGAGTGGAGGATGAATGAATTGAAACTTGTAGAGATGATGGACACTTACTCAGGGGCTTGAGTCTCGGGACAGAAAGGGTACTTCTATATTGTAGAGTGAGGCATGTTATCACTTCTATATCTAAGCACTCTTTTCTAGCCTCTGTGATCACGGTAGATCAAACTGCCTCAGTCCACACACTTATGAGTTTCTACTATTATTTTTCTGAAAAATTAAACAAATAGGAAAAAGGAAAAATCCCTATTTCTGTCCCAGCCAAGCAGCCTGGCAGGAATCACAACAGCATAAATGAGAGATAGGTCTTCTCACCCTTTCCCCTCCTAATACAGGATTGCTTCCAATGGAATAATCTACTGGGTTTTTTGGCTGAGTTTTAAGTGACCCAAAATTGAGTTGCCCCTTCTTCCTGTAGGAGAGAGAACTTTCCGCAACCATTACCAAAATGCAGCTGCTTCTGGGGCCAAAAATAGCAGGCCAGCAGCCATTAAAATGGTAACAGCAACAATACAATGCACTTTAGAAACAAGAAACAAAGAAGATAATCTCAGACAATGAAATCAGCAGGCAGAATATAATTATCATTGTTTGGGAACCAGGGGATGCACCCATCCTCTTGCAGAAAATGCCCTGGGATCTTAAAGACCATAAATGATCAGGCTTCAGGTATTATGTCTCATCCCAAAGACAGTACTACTAGCAGCTGGAGCCACCTACCACCAAGCTGGAGTTTCAGAGGAGTAAGGCAAGCAGTCTGGAACTGGGAATCAGGAGGTCCTGATTTCTAATTCTGCTTCTGACTGATTGAATCACTCTGGAAGTTTTAGCAGGTCACTTGAGCTCTCTGCTTCAGCTTTCTCATCTGTAAAATGAGGATAATCTACCTATCTCATAGGAGTGTGAGGATTAATTAATGTTTGTAAAGCATTTTGCACATGTAAAATGCTCCATAAATTTTAAGTATTACTGTTATCAAGGACACCTACTTAATTACCAAAACCAAAGCCATACATTCTCCTGGATAGTTCCTCACTAAGGCCCGGATCATGCAAATACTTTGGTATTCATTGGGAATATCCATGTAGTAAATTACACATATGCAAAAATGCCTAAGTATTGACCAGGCCCAGCCACTGTTGATAGTGAGATCTAATAAGACTGTGGCTCATAACGCTATTGCGGTGATTAGGAATATCACACTACAACATACTACATATTTTGTCCAGCTTCTAATACCTTTTGATAACAGCTAACTGAAAAACTCGGGGGCGAGGGAGGAGGGATTACAACATTTTGTTCCCTGGTTGGTTTATTTTTAATCAATATTTGAAATTTAGAAATTTTGTGAAAATGCCAAAATTCGGGGGGGGGAGAATTGACCAATAATATAGTTGGCCTGAAAAAAGAGAGGAACCCACCCACCCCCTTCATGTTTTTGATTTCCCCTCCCCACCTCACCCCTTACCCTTAAGAAAAGAACTTTGAGGAAACTTTGAAAAACAGTGCATGAATTCAACCACTTCCATTTACAAGCAGAAGTACGGAGCCTGTAGAATATGCTCGACATTTTCACCCCCCATGCTTTCCAGAGCTTAGCTGGCTGTCAAGACGACTAATTACACAAGAACTAATGAAAGATTGTCAGACACATTCAATGCATGTTAGTAAATATAAGATTCTGTGAAACATTATTAAGGCAAACCTTTCTGAGAGGGGCATACACACTGTACCGTATATAAATGGCTGAGAATTCTTTATACCTATTTTTACTTTTGCTGTCCATTCCAACTATCAGTTAAGCAGTAATGATCTAGGGTGGGGATTAATGGTGGACTGACAGGCATTTGTGCCTGGAGGTACAGCCGAGGGGGCCATTAGTCCCAGCTGGTCATTAATCCCCAAGAATGCCCTGTGCTGAGGTCACTACTGCTATTATAAGATGAAAATGAGAGAAAGCATAGGCATATGGATTTTTTTTTGTAAATAGTTGATGTGGTTCAATTGATAGGTACAGAGGGTGCTTCTAGGAATGAATGACCTGCACATTAGCTAGTTGGATTGCTCGAATCATCTGCACATTCCACTGAGGAGATTACAGCCATGAAAAATATCTTTAAATTTTTTCATATTTATCATGAAAAAACCCTCTATTCCAATATTGATTTTCAAAATAAGAAACTTCAACCTGGCTGCCTATAAACTTGCCTCTAATTCAGTACCTAAAAAACAGCAAAGGCCGGAAAGGAAGATTTGTTTGGGGATTAAGACCTCGACTCAGGAGAAGTGGGTTCGATTTCTGGCTCTGCCACTGACTCGCTATGTGACCTGGGAACTTCGCCTAGTCTCTGTGCCACAATCTGTAAAATGGGAACAGTAATGCTCCCTTTCTCCCACCTTTTTGTCACTCTTGTAAGATGTTCACGGCAAGGACTTAGACTTATTATGTATTTGTACAGTCATGAGACTCCGAACTTGGTTGGGAACCTACATGCTGCCATAATACTGGTAATAAAATGAGTGGAATACATTCCTCACCTCAGAGTCCATTTGAGAATTATTTTCTCTTCAGGGCAGTGATAGTGATTTTTCCCTTTTCCATTTGTACAGCACCCATTACCACTTTTGTATGCTACCCTAAGCCCTGGTCTACACTAGGACTTTAGGTCGAATTTAGCAGCGTTAAATCGATGTAAACCTGCACCCGTCCACACAATGAAGCCCTTTATTTCGACTTAAAGGGCTCTTAAAATCGATTTCCTTACTCCACCCCGACAAGTGGATTAGCACTTAAATCGACGTTGCCGGCTCGAATTTGGGGTACTGTGGACACAATTCGATGGTATTGGCCTCTGGGGGCTATCCCAGAGTGCTCCATTGTGACCGCTCTGGACAGCACTCTCAACTCAGATGCACTGGCCAGATAGACAGGAAAAGGCCCGCGAACTTTTAAATCTCATTTCCTGTTTGGCCAGCGTGGCAAGCTGCAGGTGACCATGCAGAGCTCATCAGCACAGGTGACCATGATGGAGTCCCAGAATCGCAAAAGAGCTCCAGCATGGACTAAACGGGAGGTACGGGATCTGATCGCTGTATGGGGAGAGGAATCCGTGCTATCAGAACTCCGTTCCAGTTTTCGAAATGCCAAAACCTTTGTCAAAATCTCCCAGGGCATGAAGGACAGAGGCCATAACAGGGACCCGAAGCAGTGCCGCGTGAAACTGAAGGAGCTGAGGCAAGCCTACCAGAAAACCAGAGAGGCGAACAGCCGCTCCGGGTCAGAGCCCCAAACATGCCGCTTCTATGATGAGCTGCATGCCATTTTAGGGGGTTCAGCCACCACTGCCCCAGCCGTGTTGTTTGACTCCTTCAATGGAGATGGAGGCAATACGGAAGCAGGTTTTGGGAACGAAGAAGATGATGATGATAATGAGGTTGTAGATAGCTCACAGCAAGCAAGCGGAGAAACCGGTTTTCCCGACAGCCAGGAACTGTTTCTCACCCTGGACCTGGAGCCAGTACCCCCCGAACCCGCCCAAGGCTGCCTCCTGGACCCCGCAGGCGGAGAAGGGACCTCTGGTGAGTGTACCTTTTAATATACTATACATGGTTTAAAAGCAAGCATGTGAAAGGATTACTTTGCCCTGGCATTTGCGGTTCTCCTAGATGTACTCCTAAAGCCTTTGCAAAAGGTTTCTGGGGAGGGCAGCCTTATTGTGTCCTTAATGGTAGGACACTTTACCACTCTAGGCCAGTAACACGTACTCGGGAATCATTGTAGAACAAAGCATTGCAGTGTATGTTTGCTAGCATTCAAACAACATCCGTTCTTTATCTCTCTGTGTTATCCTCAAGAGAGTGAGATATAATTCATGGTCACCTGGTTGAAATAGAGTGCTTTTCTTCAGGGGACAGTCAGAGGAGCCCATTCCTGCTGTGCTGTTTGCCTGTGGCTAAACAGAAATGTTCCCCGCTGTTAGCCACAGGGAGGGGGGAGGGTTGAGGGGGTAGCCACGCGGTGGGGGGAGGCAAAATGCGACCTTGTAACGAAAGCACATGTGCTATGTATGTAATGTTAACAGCAAGGATTACCCTGAAAGAGTGTAGCCACTGTTTTATAAAATGTGTCTTTTTAAATACCGCTGTCCCTTTTTTTTTCTCCACCAGCTGCATGTGTTTCAATGATCACAGGATCTTCTCCTTCCCAGAGGCTAGTGAAGCTTAGAAAGAAAAAAAAACGCACTTGCGATGAAATGTTCTCCGAGCTCATGCTGTCCTCCCACACTGACAGGGCACAGACGAATGGGTGGCGGGCTGAAGAGAGTAAGTGGTGGGCTGAAGAGAGGGCTGAAGCTCAAATGTGGCGGCAGCGTGATGAGAGGAGGCAGGATTCAATGCTGAGGCTGCTGCAGGACCAAACCAGTATGCTCCTGTGTATGGTTGAGCTGCAGCAAAGGCAGCTGGAGCACAGACTGCCACTACAGCCCCTGTGTAACCAACCGCCCTCCTCCCCAAGTTCCATAGCCTCCACTCCCAGACGCCCAAGAACGCGGTGGGGGGGCCTCCGGCCAACCAGCCACCCCACCACAGAGGATTGCCCAAAAAAAAGAAGGCTGTCATTCAATAAATTTTAAAGTTGTAAACTTTTAAAGTGCTGTGCTTAAAGTGCTGTGTGGCATTTTCCTTCCCTCCTCCACCACCCCTCCTGGGCTACCTTGGCAGTCATCCCCCTATTTGTGTGATGAATGAATAAAGAATGTATGAATGTGAAGCAACAATGACTTTATTGCCTCTGCAAGCGGTGATTGACGGGAGGAGGGGCGGGTGGTCAGCTTACAGGGAAGTAGAGTGAACCAAGGGGCGGGGGGTTTCATCAAGGAGAAACAAACAGAACTTTCACACCGTAGCCTGGCCAGTCATGAAACTGGTTTTCAAAGCTTCTCTGATGCGTACCGTGCCCTCCTGTGCTCTTCTAACTGCCCTGGTGTCTGGCTGCGCGTAACCAGCAGCCAGGCGATTTGCCTCAACCTCCCACCCCACCATAAATGTCTCCCCCTTACTCTCACAGATATTGTGGAGCGCACAGCAAGCAGTAATAACAGTGGGAATATTGGTTTTGCTGAGGTCTAAGCGAGTCAGTAAACTGCGCCAGCGCGCCTTTAAATGTCCAAATGCACATTCTACCACCATTCTGCACTTGCTCAGCCTGTAGTTGAACAGCTCCTGACTACTGTCCAGGCTGCCTGTGTACGGCTTCATGAGCCATGGCATTAAGGGGTAGGCTGGGTCCCCCAGGATACATATAGGCATTTCAACATCCCCAACAGTTATTTTCTGGTCTGGGAATAAAGTCCCTGCCTGCAGCTTTTGAAACAGACCAGAGTTCCTGAAGATGCAAGTGTCATGTACCTTTCCCGGCCATCCCACGTTGATGTTGGTGAAACGTCCCTTGTGATCCACCAGAGCTTGCAGCACTATTGAAAAGTATCCCTTGCGGTTTATGTACTCGGCGGCTTGGTGCTCCGGTGCCAAGATAGGGATATGGGTTCCGTCTATGGCCCCACCACAGTTAGGGAATCCCATTGCAGCAAAGCCATCCACTATGACCTGCACATTTCCCAGGGTCACTACCCTTGATATCAGCAGATCTTTGATTGCGTGGGCTACTTGCATCACAGCAGCCCCCACAGTAGATTTGCCCACTCCAAATTGATTCCCAACTGACCGGTAGCTGTCTGGCGTTGCAAGCTTCCACAGGGCTATCGCCACTCGCTTCTCAACTGTGAGGGCTGCTCTCATCTTGGTATTCATGCGCTTCAGGGCAGGGGAAAGCAAGTCACAAAGTTCCATGAAAGTGCCCTTACACATGCGAAAGTTTCACAGCCACTGGGAATCGTCCCAGACCTGCAACACTATGCGGTCCCACCAGTCTGTGCTTGTTTCCCGAGCCCAGAATCGGCGTTCCACAGCATGAACCTGCCCCATTAGCACCATGATGCATGCATTGGCAGGGCCCATGCTTTCAGAGAAATCTGTGTCCATGTCCTGATCACTCACGTGACCGTGCTGACGTCGCCTCCTCGCCCGGTATCACTTTGCCAGGCTCCGGTGCTGCATATACTGCTGGATAATGCGTGTGGTGTTTAATGTGCTCCTAATTGCCAAAGTGAGCTGAGCGGCCTCCATGCTTGCCTTGGTATGGCGTCCGCAGAGAAAAAAGGCGCGGAACGATTGTCTGCCGTTGCTCTGACGGAGGGAGGGGCGACTGACGACACGGCTTACAGGGTTGGCTTCAGGGAGCTAAAATCAACAAAGGGGGTGTCTTTACATCAAGGAGTATTTCAGGCAGGACTTCACGGAGGGTTCTAATAGGAAATGGTGCACCTAAGTTATCGTTCTTATTGGAACAAGAAGGTTAGCCTGGCCTCTGATTGATAGATGGCTAGATTTACCTCGCTGCACCTTCTCTGTGAGTGACTGCAGTGTGACCTAGAAGAATGAGTCCCCTAGACGGGGGAGGGGGGGGGAAGCAAATGAATACAGAACAAATCTGGTCTATTTCTTGTTTTGATCCACTCCATCTATCTTTTACATCTTTGGCTGGCAGCAGATGGTGCAGAAGGACTGCATGCCATCCACATCTCATGGCTGCTCGGCAGAAGATGGTACAGTACGACTGCTAGCAGTCCGTATCGCCTGCCTGCTCACCATAAGACGGTTCAATAGGACTGACTGCAGGACTAAAGAGAATGACCTGGTCAAGTCTCTCCAAATTTAGTCCCTGCGCCCATGTCTGCCCAGGCGCTCCTGGCCGACGTGGCCAGGAGCACCTCGGACATGACGATGATGGCTACGAGTCGTACTGTACCGTCTGCTGCCACAAGGCAAGGGGTTGCTGCTACTGTGTAGCAATGCTGTACCGCGTCTGCCAGCACCCAGGAGACATAGGGTGACGGTTACCTGAGCGGGCTCCATGCTTGCCATGGTATGGCGTCTGCACAGGTAACTCAAGAAAAAAGGCACGAAACGATTGTCTGCCCTTGCTTTCACGGAGGGAGGGAGGGAACGGGGGCCTGACGATATGTACCCAGAACCACCCGCGACAATGT
Source organism: Lepidochelys olivacea (assembly GCF_965140295.1). Lineage (NCBI taxonomy): Eukaryota > Metazoa > Chordata > Testudines > Cheloniidae > Lepidochelys > Lepidochelys olivacea. Next base: position 110,995,466 of record NC_140416.1, read on the forward strand.
TTTAGCCCCATCAGGCATTGGGATATCAACCCAGAATTCCAATGGGCAGCGGAGACTGCGGGAACTGTGGGATAGCTACCCACAGTGCAACGCTCCGGAAGTCGACTCTAGCCTCGGTACTGTGGAAGCACTCTGCCGAGTTAATGCACTTAATGCACTTAGAGCATTTTCTGTGAGGACACACACACTCGAATATATAAAACCGATTTCTAAAAAAACGACTTCTATAAATTCAACCTTATTCCGTAGTGTAGACATACCCTAACAAATATTTATTACTACCCTTGCCTACTATCTCATACTTCTATTGCACTCACCAGCTCTGGCCTCATATTCCCTTTTTCTCCCACTTACTGTCACAATAATTAACAGATATTAAAGCCAGAAGGGACCATGATGATCATCTAATCTGACCTCCTGCCTGACACAAGCGCTAGAATTGTGCTACTCTGGCCCAGGTTCTGATTTCCTCTACAGCAGCGTATATCAGGAGTAATCCCACTGAGTATGATGGGGTTACTCCAGATGCACACAATTCCGAATCTGGCCCTGTATTTGACCCGTGTACTTACAGTCTCTAAATTTTAGCATGTAACTTTGGATGTTTGTGTAAATGCAAATAAAAGTGCATGACAATCCATCATTATTTTGATGGCAGTGTTTTGGATGTCTGGAGTCCCTGATTCAGCAACGCATTAAACATGTGCCTAAGTCCACCCCTTTTCAGCAAAGTACTTAACATTCAACACATTCTTTTCCCCACTGAAGTCAATGCAATTTACCATGCTGTACGAAGTAGAGAAAGACTTAAGTACTTTGCAGAATCAGAACCAGAGGGAACCCCAAGTGCATGAGTGTTGGTTCAGCTCAAGGTCACTGCCTGGATTTGCACCAAAAACATATTTAGTCATTCAATAACAGTTACTTGTACCATAAAGGACCATCACACATAGTCCCCTTTTCTTTGGAATCATCTGTATCCACAGCTATTCTGACCTGCAAACAAATCATATTTCCATGTGAATACTTGTTATAGAGCTATTTTGTTTTTTAACCTTTTGTTTTTGTATTTTATTCTTTTGAGAAGAGGGCCCTAAGGAATCTGACTCAAATATCTTCTTGAGCTGCCATCTGCAGACTAAATAAAAAGAACCGGATTGTTCCTACCTAGTTAGCACCTGAATACTAAGAATAATGAAGTTGTATGTGCTGAAAGGTCCTTCATTTACATGGCAAGCACTGCTTTGTATGTGTCAGGGAAAACAGACTAGGAAATTGCTTTTGTCAGGTTTGCAGTGGCCTTGATTATTGACATGAAGTAGTGTAACATTGAACAGCACAGCTGGCTTCCCACTGGGTAAGCAAAAAGGCTGATTTCAAGATAAACATTGCGGGTTACTGGAAGTGGAGCTGTCAAATGTACAGGTAATTCTGGACATGAAATGTGTGTGTGGAGGGGCATATTTTTCACTTAGGTTGCCCTCTTCAAAAGGGTAAGGGCATTTCCATTCAATAACTTATTATATTTAGATTTCCATAAATCACACTCTTTGCTAGGCAGTCATACCTCCTGATAACTCAGGGAATTCCATTAGAGAATAGCAGGCTGATGGATATTTTCCATGTATCCATGGGCAGACGGAGTTACTGGATCATTTAAAATGTTCTTCTAATGAGAAGTGCCGCACTATCATAATATCTAACTTTCTTCCTTTTAATGAAAAATTAAGATCTCTGCTAAATATCCAGTTAAGTAGAAGGACCTGTTACCAGCTCCACCTTTGCAATTTGTCTGGGTAGATGGATTTGCAGATACTCGAGAAATCTCCACTCAAGCATGCATCATAACATCCTATTTCCAATCAACCACATCCTCAGCAATACAGTTCTGTATTTTGATATTGCATCGCTTGTTTCATTAACTATTGTTATTACTACATTAATGCCTACAGGTCCTACCGGAGATTGAGGCCCCATTGTGTAAAGCACTATACAAAGGCACCATAAGAGACAATCCCTGCCCTAAAGGGTTTATAATCTAAGGCCAGGAGTACACTACAGACTTCTGTGGCTCAGCTACATTCGTCATTGGTATGAGGAGTTTCAGAGTAGCAGCCAGGTTAGTCTGTAGTCGCAAAAAGGAAAGGAGGGACTTGTGGCACCTTAGAGACTAACCAATTTATTTGAGCATGAGCTTTTGTGAGCTACAGCTCACTTCATCGGATGCATTTTTCCACTGAATGCATCCGATGAAGTGGGCTGTAGCTCACGAAAGCTCATGCTCAAATAAATTGGTTAGTCTCTAAGGTGCCACAAGTCCCTCCTTTCCTTTTTGGTATGAGGAGGTGATCCCTGATCAACCTATCTGTGCCAGGAGAAGTCCTTAGTGTAGACATAGTTACATGAGTAAAGCTACACTTTTATCAGTGTGACGTGTTTCACTCCTGGGGAGTGGTTTTACTACAGCACAAAGCACAGCTTTGCCAGTATAGTTGGGTTCACACTAGGAGCACTTTGCGGGAATAGGATACCGGCATTCCTATACCAGTTAGATAGAAAGAGAGACACAGAGAAGTGAAGTGACCTGCTCCAGGTTACACAGCCGATCTTTGGCAGAGCAGGGAATTGAACCCAGGATGCCCAACTTCCATTCTTGTGCGCACAAGACAAAGTGGAGATTTATCACATGACTATCACATGATCAAAACCACATATTTTCCTTCCATTCACCGCATATTTACTAAAGTGGATCTATATTTTCTGGGTCAGTTGTTTTCGACCACCCATAAAAAAACAAACAGTTTTTAATACAAACACTCTTTTCTTTCAAACATTATGAACATCTGGTGCACTGGGGATTGTCACAGTTATAACAACATCTTTCCTGCTCTTACTCAAATAAACAACATACTTTTTAATCTGGGGCACTCATTCAATGACCCTCCATCACTGACCAAATGAATCGTGGGAACTGAGCTCTTGAGCAAGGGTTGGCACATACAGGAACAGGGATTTGATCAGAAATTCAGAGTTTGTTGAACCAGTGGCAGGAGAAAATAGTAGAAAACCTACCGGGATGCTCCTCATTTCTGGCCTAATTCACAAAGATTACTTGCCATAAGGTACCACTTGAGTAATGTAAAAGAAAAGCACACTGCTATGATGGGAAATGTAAAGCAGCTGACTCCTTTATGTGGCAGTAAACTGAGGTAATCTATCCCTGTCCACTAATGTTTATAAACATATTGTAAACAAGCATAAATGAACAGCTCATCTCTCTAGGGAGAACAGATGCATCCTTAATACTGATTAAGTGTTTTGTTCTGCCTGAGTGTCTGGCAGAGGTTTATGCTCCTAAACAGGGGGAGGGAGACAGTAGAATGACAGTCTCATATTCTCCTGGCTCTTTAACTGCTTTGGGGGACTCAGTAGGCAGGATAGCATGTATAATTCCACTGATGATCGCTCTCTGCACTACAATATGACCTGGGATTCATGGCAAATGGCATGTTTTTAAACCTACTTCCCACATTTCCTTGTTGCCTTGAAAGTCAGAGTGAAAGTTTAAACGCGAGTGGGTCAGCTCTGCCGGTTGGTCAGACAATGAAGTCTAGTACTGATACCATGCAAACTTAATCACACCTAGAGCATCTGCATGCTGACTCCCTGCAGTGGTAAGAATCACAAATATAGCACATTCACACCTGCTTTGCTTGTCAAAAAGTTGCTTGTCAAATAATTTCCCTGCACTAGGAATTCTAAGCATCAGAGGCGTAGCCATGTTAGGCTGTATCCACAAAAACAATGAGGAGTCCTGTGGCACCTTAAAGACTAACAGATTTATTTGGGCATAAGCTTTCGTGGGTAAAAAACCCACTTCTTCAGATGTATGGAGTGAAAATTACAGATACAGGCATAAATACATATTGGCACGGGAAGAGAAGGGAGTTACCTTGCAAGTGGAGAAACAATGTTGAAGGCCAATTTACTCAGGGTGGGTGGATGTGGTCCACTCCCAATAATTGATGAGGAGGTGTCAATACCAAGAGAGGGAAAATTGCTTTTGTAGTGAGCCAGTCACTCCCAGTCCCTATTCAAGCCCAAGCTGATGGTGTTAAATTTGCAAATGAATTGTAGCTCAGCAGTTTCTCTTTGAAGTCTGTTTTTGAAGGTTTTTTGTTGAAGAATGGCTACTTTTTAATCTGTTATTGGATGTCCAGGGAGGTTGAAGTGTTCTCCTACTGGCTTTTATATGTTACCATTCCTGATGTCTGATTTGTGTCCATTTATCTTTTTATGTAGAGACTGTCTGGTTTGGGCAATGTACATGGCAGAGGGGCACTGCTGGCACATGATGGCATATATCACATTGGTAGATGTGCAGGTGAACGAGCCTCTAATAGTGTGGCTGATGTGATTAGGTCCTATGATGGTGTCGCTTGAGTAGATATGGGGACAGGGAAGGCAATGGGGTTTGTTACAGGGATTGGTTCTTGGGTTAGTGTTTCTGTGGCGTGGTGTATAGTTGCTGGTGAGTATTTGCTTCAGGCTGGGGGGCTGTCTGTAAGTGAGGACTGGCCTGCCTCCCAAGGCCTGTGAGAGTGAGGGATCATTTTCCAGGATAGGTTGTAGATCGTTGATGATGCACTGGAGAGGTTTTAGCTGGGGGCTGTACGTGATGGTCAGTGATGTTCTGTTATTTTCCTTGTTGGGCCTGTCCTGTAGTAGGTGATTTCTGCTTGTAAGGTAAGTCCGCCATATATATTTATCCCTGTATCTGTAATTTTCACTCCATGCATCTGAAGAAGTGGGTTTTTTACTCACGAAAGCTTATGCCCAAATAAATCTGTTAGTCTTTAAGGAGCCACCGGACTCCTCGTTGTTTTTAGGAATTCTAAAAATTCCTAGGCTCTTGTGAAATAACTTCCTATCACAGAAGTGAGATGGAAACTTGTTATGTCAGTTGGTCTCCTTCAGCATGGGCTGGACTGATCCCTACAGTACATTTCTGTACTGTAGATGTATCATCTACTTGATTTTTTTAAAAATGCCTCCAGTTTTGTAGGCAGCATTTTGCACTCCCTAATTACTTACAGCCACAAATGAAAGGACATAGACATCTAAGTATCATAGAATCATAGAATCATAGAATATCAGGGTTGGAAGGGACCCCAGAAGGTCATCTAGTCCAACCCCCTGCTCAAAGCAGGACCAATTCCCAGTTAAATCATCCCAGCCAGGGCTTTGTCAAGCCTGACCTTAAAAACCTCTAAGGAAGGAGATTCTACCACCTCCCTAGGTAACGCATTCCAGTGTTTCACCACCCTCTTAGTGAAAAAGTTTTTCCTAATATCCAATCTAAACCTCCCCCACTGCAACTTGAGACCATTACTCCTCATTCTGTAACTGATTTGCATGCTCAGTCAGATAGTTAGATGTCTAAATGCTACCAGTTGGCTATGTGATTGCACAGAGGTAGAAAATTATAGGCATTGTTATATGCAGGTGCAAAATTGGTGGCTGCTTCTGAATATCAAGTCACTTCTGCTGTCCATACAGTGTCTAAAGAGCTTGGCTCTTGTCATGAAAGTAAAATGATTTTTACAATTGCTGCTGTTTACTTGTGTTACTCATTTTAACCTATGCTTAGCCTATCTCACAATTCACCAGCAACAACTGACAATTATCCACCAGGCTGAATAATACTCACTGGAATACATATAATAAAGCTAAAAATGTATCATTTCTACTGAGACTTTGTGCTTTTGTCATTATATTTACCATCATTGATTACACTAGTGTTGGCTTCCTTTGCAAAGAGATACCTTTCAGCAGTAATGTGGTGTATGTTTGCTATTGGCTGGATAAATACAAACATATCTGAACAAAAGCCTGTGAAACCCATTCATTCATTCAACTGTTGTTCACTTGAGTGTGATTAGCGTCATCTTCATTGCATCCCCAGTACAGTAGCTTTGCTGCCCTGCAAGAGACAGGGAAACTTATTTAAAACAGTAGCCACACTCCGTATTTTCCCTTTGTGCACATAAACCAATCAAAGCTAGACAACATGAAGATATTTATTAAAGGGTGATAGTATGTAGAGCCACTTTTTCAGTGTTTACCAAGTCCTACAAAATAACTGCACAATGATTTCTATGGTTAACATACCGCCACCTATACTGTGATACATATTATGCCACTCTGGCGGAGAGAGATGCCCCAAGATATACATACATCTATCCTGAGCAAAAAAGTAATCTCGTTGTAATTCTTAAATTTTCTGCCCTTGTTTCAGTAATTGCTACTCAATGTCTAATGACTAAAATCAGGGCCAAATTCTGGATATTTATGACATCTTATTTACCCTACTCCACAAACAGTTCCACTGAGGTCAATGGGACTCTTGTTACAGAGTCATGGGACTTGTCATGAGTAACGGTATAGGAACCTGACTCTTAGACTGTGAAATCTTTGGAGCAGGGACCACATTTTTCTAAATAACCCAGCACACAATTGGGTGCTGTGAAGACAGGGAAGAAGATATTCCTAATATGATATTGTTAGGACTTTTTTTAGCTTACTATAGAGGACATGAGAAAACTGCGTAGTATAAAACAATCTGTTTAAAAAATTCAATTAAGGATGAACTAAAAAAGTTCAGTAAAGCTGACATTTAGGAAAGATTTCTCTCATTAACACAGGGGTTTTAGTGCACTCCATATAGACATCCCAATATGTTGCCCATGTCATACACTCTATTGCCTGTGAAGACTAACAGCCCATATTAATTAACTTGTTCACCCCACCTCTAATTACTAACACTGAGTAAAATCTGCAGTGTGTTGAGTGTTTTCTAATTCAGCAATTAAATCAATACATATATTTCCTTTCTCTGGATCCTTCCCAGTCTTTTAAAAAAATATTATTTATGATTCACGTTTTCATTTAAAGAAAGGAATGATGAAAAGTGATACCTCGTCCCTTAAGGAGGGGTGAGGTGGATACATAGCCCAGCCAAAGCATTAGTGAGATATTTGTGTGCCTGATTTGCAGTCAGCATGTTACTCCATTTGTGACTTCATAGCCAAGACTTCCTTCCCTCAGGCCAGCGTTATTTGGAAATGAAAAGGGAGAACTCCTACAGACGAAGATAATCTATATCGGAAGAATCCCTGCATGCCAGTAGTGACAGAAGAAATAGGCACATGCTGAATGAGGTACAGGCAGGTCATGTGTGAGTTGATCTATGGAACTGCCTTACCGTATCAAAACAGCTGGTACACAACAGGTGATATTGACTTGTCTTTAGGTCTGGCACAATATTGTCCATGAACCAGCACTGAGTATATCAGGTAGCATTTGCATTCCTCTCTGCATTTGCATTGCAAAAGGAGAACTATTGTTAGCTCTTTTCTAACATAACACGGACCCATATCCAAGGCAAAACGTGACCAAATTATTGTTAGAGGGGTTGTGAAACCAGGAGTGATTTTAAGGCTAAGATTTGAAAAGGCAGCTAAGGGACTTAGGCACACAGAACTTCTGTTAAATTTCAATGGGAGCTGGGCATCTAACTGCCCTAAACTTGAATGTTAATCCCACCCTAACCCAGGCTTTCCTGTGTGGCCAGCAGGTCCAGCTACGGGCTGTGGGAGCATGTCATGGGGCGTATATACCCCATGCTGGCCCAAAACAAAGGGGCTAATGCAGGTACTGCTGACCAGTTCTGATTGGCAGCCTCACAGCAGCTGGGAAAATGAAAGCGGAGGGAAGCCGAAGGGTGGGGCGGGAGAAGGGAGCTCTTGCCAGCAAGCTGCTGAAAAGCCACTCAGAGACAACCCCCTGAGAAGAGACAACTGGACCAACAGGCTGAAAGGCCTACAGAAACCAGGGAAGGTAGGAGCTTATAGGGCCCCTGACTGACAGTTTGCCCTTGGCTATCTAACAGTGAAGGCAGCCATATTTGACCAGCTGCAGTTAAGCAAAGAGACCTACCGTTGCCGCTTCACAGAGCAATGATTTAACTTGTCTATGTGGCCCCGGAGCCTGGCAGAGAGACTCAAGGAAATCGGTTGGAAGTGGATGAGGCCTGAGGACATGACAAGCTGGAAAATAGCTGGCATGGTTGTTCTCGAGCAAATCCTCTGGACCCGCCCCGCTGCCATGCCAGAATTGATACTGAGACACTGACCAGACACTCTGGAAGAAGCAGTAATGCTAGCCGAAAATTATTTTGATGCTGAAGCCCCACTCACCTAGTCTGGGAGGACAAAGCTTGCCTCTTCTATGTTGATAAAGGCTGACTGAAAAGGGAATAGCCTTTCTGAAGCTACAGGATGGGGACCAGCCTCACCCCCAACAAATAAGACCTCACGCCAAAGGTGTCCCCAGTTTATTCCCCATCCAATTCTCCAAAGGCCAGAACTTTGGACACCATGCCAGGCCAAAGCCCCGAGTATCCAGCCATGACAGGGTTCACCAGGGAGGGTAGTCTGTTTGTAATGAGGACAGGAGAGACATATTAAAAGAGATTGCCGTACCATGGAACTTAATTATGTGGACAGCTCAAACATCCCCAGCCTTGACCAAATTCCAGGGAGCCCAAAATTTACCACCATGTTGCTCATCAATGACCTGGAGGTGCAAGCCCTGGTGGATTCAGGTTGCAAACAGTGAGACAAGACCTGCTGAGGGAGGCTGAGGTCCACTTGGAAGGCACTGTGTCTCTGACATGCCTCCATGGGGAAGTGAGGGACTCTTTCTGTACTAAGTCCATCTAATGGTAGGAGGCCAAACAGTAGGTCTAGTGTGTAAACTGCCATCCCCAGTTTTGTTGGGATGGGATGGGACAGGCTCCACTTTAAGACACGGCTAAAACCCCATTGAGAAATCGAATGGAGATGACTAGAGAAGCCAAATAGACCCGAGGCAACCTCTTTCCCTTTGAGGATGAAGACTTCTTTCTACCCCAGATGAAGGCCCAGTGGTCTAGGTGCGAGAAATGTGCTGCCAGATGTGAGGGGCAGGACTTACATAAAAGAGGTTGTGGCTGTTGTCTTAGAGTGCTGAACCCCAAACAATACCCAGTAGATGTGTGGAGGCTATTGGGCTCATCTAACTTGTGGGTGGAACAACAAAGGGAGGATTCCATATGGAGGGTCTATAAAGAAGGCATAACTCTCATGGACGGAAAAGTGGTCAGGCCTGAACTAGCCACCTGCCTACCTTGTTTCTAGTGTTGAGACACGTACTCTATCATCTGGCACAAGGTACCTTGGAGGGGAAACAATATACACAACTCCTTGTACCGCATGTATTCAGACAGGAAATACTCAAGCTAGCTCATGAGGTACCAATGGTAGGCCACCTGGGCCGGAACAAAACCTTCACCCATCTGTTACCCTGCTTCTTTCGGCCAGGAATTCACAAAGAAATAAAAGATTATTGTGCTGCTTGCCCTGACTGCCAATTGGTATCCCCTAAATGGTATGACTAGCTTCATTGGTTCCCCTTCCACTCATAGAAATCCCATCTGAGTCGATAGGAGTAGACCTAGTAGGACCCACAGACAAGAGCTCTGCCGGCTACCAGTATATGCTGGTTGTCATTGTCTATGCCACCTGCTACTCCGAAGCAGTTCCCCAATGATCCACAATGGCCCCAGTCATAGCAACAGAATATCTAAGAATATGAAGGAAAAGACCAGCACATATTATATTTAAGCTGTAAGTTACTCCTCTGAGAGAAAACATACACAATAATTGAAAAGGAGTGCTTTGTGGAGAAATGGTCTATCGAAACACATAGATATGATCTACTAGACAACCACTTTACATTGTGACTGACCATGCCCCACAAAAACAGCTGAACCACATGAAAGAAACAAATGCATGAGTAATGAGGTGGTAATTCAGCCTACAACCATACTCCTTCTCAGTAGAACACCACCCTGGCTGCCAAAATAAGAATTTGGATTTCTTCTCCAGAGAAGGTAGGAGCACCACTTAAGCAGAGAACACTCCTGCTTCTCTCCAAAAGGGCAGGGATCTGTCATGGGATGTATATACCCCATACTGGCCCAGCAACCAATGACTTAATGCAGGTACTGCCAGTCAATGTTGATTGGCAGCCTCACAGCAGCTGGGAGAATAAAAGAGCTGGAAAGTGGAGGGGTGGGGTGACTGCCAGAGGAGCAAGCAGGCTGGAGAGGGGAGCTGCTGCCAGCAAACTGCCAAGAAGTCACTCAGAGACAGCACCCTGAGAAGGGATGACTAGAACAACAGGCTGAAAGGCCCTACAGAAACCAGGGAAGGTAGGAAGGAGCTCAGGAGACAGCCAGAGTCATTGAGTCCTAATTCTGCCTGCCTAGCTTAAAGGCCCTGAGCTGAAACCCAGTGAAGTGGGTGGGCCTGGGTTCCCCTATTAAGCCCCTGGCAGACTTAAGAATGGATGGGTTTTTTAGAGTGAATGTAGGTGCAATGATCCCCCTGGCCAGAGGGGGTACTGTTGCACCAACACACCCACACAGGAGCAGAATAATTCAGGGAGAGTACAAAGCATAAGAGAGGAGCAATGCTGGCTGTGAAACTGATAAACCCTTGCCAGCTGCCAACATGCTCTTACAGCTGTGGTTAAAGAGATCAGTGGCTCCTTGAAAGCCACCTACTTTCCTTCCTGCTCCTCCAGTGGCCCCTAATATAGCTTACATCTATGCACAACACAGCAGGCTCTGGTAGTGACCTATCCGCTCAGGGCTCCGCTTCCATAACACTCAGCTTGCCACAAGCACATGTGTGATCTGATCCTGTGGTGCTAGCTATGGGCAAACTGCTTTCCAAGCAGCATGTAGCTTTCTGGTTGGTGGGGGAACAGTGAGGGTGGGCCAGCAGGGGAATGGGAGCAAAAGGAACGAGCTAGAAATATGAAGCCTGATTACAGGAGATGGGTAGTGGAAAATATCCTGCTGCTTCAGGGCTTGATGCAGCTCCTACTGAAATCAACAAGAGTCTTTCCGTTGACATCAGCTGGAGCAGGATTTGGCCCTAAGGAGGGATGGAAGGGGAAATCATGAGATTGTATCAGGGAGCATGTAAGAGTTTCTGTGAGTGTCCTACACAGAGCCCAAAATGTCTCAAATAATTAGCATCATACAGTTTAAGACCAGGAGTGACCACCAGATTGTCTAGTCTGACTTCCTGTCTATTACAGGCCACTAAAACATCCCCAACCACCCCACACAAGGCCCAACAACCAGTTTGACGAAAGCATTAAAGCCCTCAGGACACAAAATTATTGTGTGCCACAAACGGAACAGGAAGGACCAAGGTGCACCAATGTCTGAGGCCCCTGCAAATGGCAGGGAATTGATTAAATGAGATATACCCGTCAGTCTAATCCAACGCTGGTCAGGAAAGTGAAATAATTAACTAGTAACTGATTCATAGTTATTATTTTTGTGGATTACTCAGGCATCACAAATCAGAATTTGGGTTTCTGTGTTAGTCATTATCATTATTAACTACTACTATTATTATGTGGACTGCACAGCCATTATTGCAAACAAAATTTGGCCCTATTTTTTTCAACTGGGCAAGTTAATCCCTCTGAGCTGACTCCAAATGCTTCTGACTTACATGCTGCATGGATAAGTGGCCCCTGGAAGTTTGGTTCAGGTTCCATGGGGGATGCCTAAGATGCCAGTGGGATCAGTTCCTCTGCTGCCACAATGCATCTCTGTGGAAACTCACCCTCCTTCTTCCTGCTTTTTCATTTAAAGCCAGAGTCATTTGGGTCTGTGTATAGCAATTGTCCAAAAGGGGACTTCCCCCTCCCCCCGGAATGGACCAAATCAGACATCTAATTTCATGTGTCCACTCAGCCCTGACATGCAGGTGAGGCTGTCAGTTATAATCAAGGGGAAAGGCATCTCACAATGAATACTAAAAGCATGTGAAATGGTGCCTCAAATTTCTTGCAGCCTTTTTATTGTGTCTAAACTGAGATCTTTTGTGAAGTCCAAGCATGTGCTTATAACACATCTTTGTGCTAGAGAACGCACTGCCTGTTGCAGAGCATGAAAGGAATGTGTCATATTGTCATGCTGCAAGGGTCATTTTCCCATTGTGCCTATAATCTGCAGAGTCTGAGTAAGAGGACAAGAGAGACCCTGAAATTGCACAAAAATGTCTCCAGATTTCTATGATATACACATCTGGAAGCAATTGCGACATTAATTAGTATATTGATTTTTTCCCCCCTCTGGCTACTCTCCCACTTAACTATTTGTTCAGCTTGATTTGTGTTATCTATTGCCAGGGAGAGGTTTGGCTTTAAGCTGCTACTAGACTATTAAGAAAATGAGAAATAGACAGGAGGCTTTCTGTTATCACTCACCAGATTATTACACACTCACAATAAACATATCTCCCTGGAGGCTGGACACAACATTTGTTCCTATGTAAAAGAAAAAAAACCCATGCATGTTGTTTGTCTTAGATTAAATGCTCAGTTGGCCTGAAGAAGTGTTGCCCACAGAACACTTGTAGTGAGAGAAAAAGAGGCAAAGGAGGGATTATCGCTACAGTACTTTATTCAGTTTGCTGTCAATAAAAATGCTGTTAGCTTTAGCCACCTCTTGTTGCACATGAATTACACACAGTCTGTCTGGGCCAGATCCTTAGCCTCCTTGGCCACCGACTTCCATGGAGCTCTGTCGATTTACACTAGGTGAGATCTGCCCCTCAGTCTACATCCTGTGACCTTGGAGTGTTTGAGCACGTCCTGTCTGTGGCCATATTTGCTGTTTCTCAATCCTGTTTTTTCCTGTCAGTTCTCTTGATGACTTCTAAAAATGCAGCCCATGTCCTCCAGCCTTGTTTTTCCTTCAAAAAATTGTATATACCCCCTGCCATTTCTTTTTGATCAGTTCTTATTTAGTCCCTGCTGTGGTGTCTATGTGTAAGAGACAATTACTATAAAAGATCTCACCATGCAAGTTTCTATTCACCATACAATACCCCATGTATGACAGGTTGTGGGGCATCTCACTCATGTTAAACTGTGGATTACCCACTACTGTTACTTAATGCATATGTAATGAAGACAAAAATCAGGAATGAATAATGGTTATAGCTGATTTGACCTTACTTTATACAATGTGAGGCCATTTCTGGCAATACTGATCTCAGTGCAGCTTTAATGACCTCATCTAATTATTGCTAACTCAAAGACCTTCAGTGCTTTAATGTGAGTCAGAGATGCACACCAGCAGACTAATGAACTCATCACACTGTGCTAGTCTTTAACCAGAAACAGAGGTTCATTTGGAAAAATTAGAAAAAAAATACATCATGGAGAGGAAGCCTGAGCTTATTTAACATTTATTTCCCTGAGTTGAAAGAGGAAACGATATTGCCATTGCTAGAGAAAAAATGAGATGAAAGTAATATTATTGATTGCCATAAACTGTTCTCTTGAGTGAAAGGATTAGAAAAGGAAGGGGCTGTTTTGCTGGAGTGAAACATACAGAGGCATATTGACTTTTATTTATTTTTGACAGATATAGCTCATCTAGATTAGCCCATGATGATTAGAAAATACATAATATAAGAATCATCAAACTCAGCATCTACTGTGGTATTCATCAAAATATTAAGGATGGGGAAGAATCCATTGATTTCTCAACAAAAGTCATGCAGAATGTTAGCGTGTCTAGCAAACACTTTTATTCTGCTCTTTGCTCTCATTAATACTTGATCTGTTAATGAACCTGCCTTGATCCAATTTGTTCACGAATTAGAAATCTTTATGTCCCACACGCAAAGAGACCAGGTTGTTATAATCTGTTAAACTCCCCAAATCAATTTCTCCCCCAAAAATATAAATGCAGAACACTGATAGCATAACACAGTAAACTTTAACAGCAGGGCACCTGTTGCATATTAATCAGTCTTCAAAGTGTGCCTGGAAATGTCATGACCACAAGATTCCTCATGAAATGTCCCTTACTTCCTGCTTCTGATCAGGCCAGGAATATTAGGAGAATGGCTTTCTGTATAAAGAAATGGCTTTCTGTATAGAGCACTTCTGCTCCTAGTGTGTGGAGGGATGTGCTGGCCAAGGGATGTGCTGGCCGCCACTTTCCGCAGCCCCCATTGGCCTGGAGCGGTGAACCTCGGCCAGTGGGAGCTGCGATCAGCTGAACCTGCGGATGCTGCAGGTAAACAAACTGTTCCAGCCTGTCAGTGGATTTCCCTGATGGGCCGCGTGCCAAAGGTTGCCGATCCCTGCTTTAAAGAAAGAAATTTAGGTTCAGAGTTCAACAGTTTTGTAAGGCTCATTTTCATTCTGGCCAACTCAGTTCTGAACTGGAACTAAGTTTATGAGATATGGTGCATCATGGGGTTACAATAAGGAAAAGGTTGAGAAACTCTGTGTGAGACCTACTGTACATATACTAGGTATAAATGTGAAGATTACCGTATGTAGTAGGTCATAAAACCAGGTGCTATGCTTGTGCACACTCAATGACAACCAGGATCAGTGCCGAACCAGAGTCTTAGCTGTTCCTTTAACAAAGACTTTGTTTACACTGGCAGCAGCATGTAGGGTACACGTAGCTACATGCGGCAGTGAAAGGCTCTGGCAATGGGGAAAGGCTCCGGCAGCAGGGAGGCAGTGGGACAATACACCGCGAAAAATATCTTGGATGCATAGACAGCCATGTTGGGTATATATGCTAAGGTCCTTGTGAGTATTTACTCTACTCACCTAAACAGTGCCTGACTGTCTACACTACTATTTGTATCCAGGCTGGGAAGGCAAGTAGTGTGTAAACTCTACACACTGCCATAGGTATAGAGATAGTCTAAGGCACAGCCAAGCTTTGGGACTGATACAGTGCCATGCCAGGCATTTTCAAACTCTCAGGCCAGATCTATACTACAGAGTTAGGCTGACATAAAGCAGCTTGCATTGACCTAGATCTGGAAGTGTCTAAACTACAGCGTTGCTCCTGACAATGTAAGTCCCCCCACTACACCAACCTACTCATTCCACCTCCATGAGAAGCGTAGCGCTTAGGTCGATGTAGTTAGGGTGACGCAGTGTGTGTGCAGACACTGCGTTCCTTACTTTGCCTGTCAGCACCGTCTGGGAGCCTGGCTGCCTGGTGCTGAGAGCCCAGGCTGCCAGCTTGGTGTGGAGCTGGCAGCGGCAAGGAGCTGAGAGCTCAGGATCTCAGCGCCCAACACTGTTCACTTAAGTCGGTGCAAGTGCTCCTGGTGAGGACGCGCACCACTGGCAGAAGGAAGGTAGTGTGGACAAGAAAAGCTGCAGTAATTTTTGCAGTGGCTGTACATCAACCTAACATAATTTGATTAAGTGTGTAGTGTGGACAAGGGCTTAGTGTGTTTTATACCTAGGGTTCTCAATCTTTTTCTTTCTGGGGCCCTTCCCAACAAGCTGCAAAAACTCCACGGCCCACCCGTGCCACAATAACTGGTTTTCGGCATATAAAAGACAGAGCTGGCATTAGGGGGTAGCAAGCAGGGCAACTGTCTGGGGCCACATGCCACAGGGGCTCCCATGAAGCCACATTGCTCAGGTTTTGACTTCAGCCCTGGGTGGCGGGGCTCAGGGCTATGGGGCTTCAGCCCCATGCGGTGGGGCTTCAGCTTTCTGCCCTGGGCCCCAGCGAGTCTAACGCTGGCCCTGCTTGCCAGCCCCCCTGAAACCTGCTCGCGACCCCCCAAGGGGCCCCGGACCCCCTGGTTGAGAACCACTGTTTTATATAACTTTATAGGTGGGATGTTCAAAAGCACTCAGTGTTGGCTTAACCCTGGTCTCACTGAAGTCAATGTTAAAGCTCTCATTGATATTAACAGGAGCAGAGGAAGCCAGCTCTGTCTGGAAGTTAGAAGCCTAAATACCTTTGAGGATCTGGGCTTGAGTGGTTTTGAAAATCCCACCCTGCATGTGCAAAGCACTTTGCACAAATTAATTAAGTCCCACAAGCCCCTGTTTTACAAAGAAGCAATGCAGATTAACATTGCTTTTCATTCTAAAAATAAATACAAAATGAATTGTAAAAGGTAGCTCTCAGTTTGTACAATAGCTCAGCCTTGAATTGGTTCTGCCTAGTCCATGGAATACAATTTGAATGTGGTCAGCATGACAATTCTTGTATTGCATCACCAGCTATTCTCAGCTAAATTACCTCTTCATTGCCAGGCTCCATGTGCCAAAGCAGTGCTTCAGGGAATACCATATCAGTTCCAAAGGGTGAATACTTGAAGATCCGGAGCAAGGCAATGAATACACACTTGTCAAGCAGAAAGACTGGAAATGCATTAGGTAGGGAACATCTAACTTAACTGGATTCCTAACCAGCTTTGACATCAGAGATCCAGATCATCATTTTGTGCAGGACAGTAACTGCTCACACAGCCAGGGAGTTAAACGTGCAATTATTCATTTTTTCATGAAAATCTAAATCTTGAATAAGTGATCTTAGTGTCATTCATGTGTGATTCTTGCACTTTTGCTGAGATCAGAAGATTAAAACAATGGCAAACTCAACTTCTTATAGTTACAGAAGCAAGACAAATATCGGTACTGCTATCGAAGAAATTTACCTTCAACCCTTGTTTTCCATAAACATCTGATGAAGGGCAATAAAGAGCCTCATCTGTAGCTGGTGTAAATTGCTATAGCTCCACTGGAGACACAAGCTCTGTGCTGGTTTACATCACCTGACAGTCTGGCCCTTAAAATCAATTACAGAAATATATTTGGCTTGGATGGATAGAGGAAGGGGGAAATTATCCATCTTTCTCAGCAATTCTAAGATAGAGTTTTTTCTTCCCTTCTTCAAAACTTAGAGACTTACATGAACTAAATAAAGATAATCACTGGCACTGCTTACAGTTTAGACAGACAGTTAAACAGCAAATTAATCTGATTTGGAATATAATCCCCAAACAATCTGCACTGTTAATTGTTCTTAAAAACTGGCCAAAATGAAAAGCTGAGCCTCTGGAATATACAAAATTCCTTCTTTCCCCCACCCAAACAAAAATGGACAAGATGAGGACAAGACTTGAAATAGCTTTTAGTTGAACAATTTGGGACGAAATCTGAGTTACAAACTAAAATTTCTTTGGGGAGTGGGTCACCAATTCCACACACACGTACACCCCCACATACCCCATGTTCACATATCCAGTCATTCCTTATGGGATTAGTACGGATAAGGGAAGAAAAGATATTAAGATGGAATTGGAATCACCAAACCATTGTCATTTGTCTCCTTTCTTTTGCCATTCCAGAAGAAGCAAAACTGGATCTGATCAATGCAATCCATCAGAAAAGTCAAAAACTCCTCAGTGATTCATTCTGGGCCTCTAAAATGACTTGGTATGGACTGGAGAGTCCTCTCTTAAGGTATAATTCAGTGCCCATTGAAGTCAATGGAAAGACCACCACTGACTTCAGTGGGCTTTTGATAAGGTCCACAATCTTCCTAGCTGGAGAAGCTTAGACTGCACCAGGTTCTGTGGCTAGGATGCTAGCCTAGGACTCAGGGGAACAAGTTTGATTCCCTGCTCCACCACAGACTACCTGTGTGACCTTTGGCAAGTCATTTAGTCTCTGTGCCTTACCTTCATCTGTATAATGGGGATAATAACATTTCCCCACCTCGCAGGGTTGAGGATAAATATGTTGAAAATTGTAGTCACTGAGACATGATGACAATGGGGAGTCATATAAATGCTTAAATTATATCATTATTTTATCAAGTCAATTACCTTTTCTCTTTGCCAAAAACAGCTACATTGACCAATTTGTTGCCCCTCCCTTACTACTTGTTTTACCTCATAAAAGGCAACAGCTTAGGAAAGAATTACATGAATCATCAGCCCCTTCCAAAACTTCTGGTCCTCAACTGAAATCCACCTTCAAACTCTTCCTGAAGAAGGACACCTTTAATGATAGCCTGTAGCTATCCCCACCCTCCAGCAGACTCCGTGTCTCCTTCTACAGCAACCTACTTAAAATGGCATTTTGATATAATGAGGAACACCATTAAATAGCTACAGCAATTAATTCAATTTCCCAAAACATACTAATACAAACCCTAAGTTACAGCATAAGAGCTCTTTGTTTGGTTTCTTTTTAGGAAAAGTCTTTGGCGCGAGAGATCTCTCTCTGTGTCTTAGAAAAAAGGAGCAGAATGAGGTAGTACACTTCAAACATCCCGTGTTGTGATCAAAGGGAGTAAAACTCAACACTGAACACTCTTCTCTACCTTTAAACGTAGTTATCAAGGATATAAGTGTTAGCTGCCCTATTCCATCTACCAGCTGTGACTCTGGGCAGAGTAAGAAAAGTATTTCAGATCTGCAGATTCAATAACCACTTTCCATTTTTTAAAGAACTGGAGATGAACTGTGATAATTTATTGCATAATATGATTTGGGTTTCTCTACAAAGTATTAATTTTTATAGCTCAGCTACCCTACACCACTACAATTACACAGCTTAAGATACTATTCACAAATGTCTTACAGTGTATACAGGAGATGATTACTAAATTAGTAGCTGGAGATTATATTTTCTACCCATCGATAATTCAAATGGAATGTGATCATAGCAGTTCTAGGAATGTGTATGTTATGTACAAACTCGGGGAAAGAGTGTTTAGCTTCACTCTTAAATATTCTGATACTCTGCTTCCCTCTAACCATTTCCACAGCTGTAGGGCATGTGCATTATCTGTGGTCAGACACTAAATAGCAATAGGTGGGATTTTCAAAAATGCCTACGTGATTTAGGTGCACAAGATCCATTGAAAGTCAAGTATTGTGATTATTAATGTTATGATTACACACATTTATGAGGTGACTATCACCATGGCATCTGGGCACAGTTTACCTGATTTGAATTAAGAGCAAATAATATGTGTATGATGGGGCAAATTCTCTGCTGGTGTAAATTGGCACCACACTGATGTCAGTGGAGTTTCACCAGTTTATGCCATCAGAGAGTTTGACCCACGCAGCCTAAAATCTTTTACTCTCCTAAGTCATGCCATTGCCTTCAGGGACCATAATCTAAACCCAAAGTAACATGGATTGCAGGTTAATTCCAGCCATGCTGAAATGTATCACACAGTAGAAGGATCACGTATTTGGTCAGTGATGTCTCCTCAATAGCAAATGCTGCTCACAAGGTACTTGTTAAAACTTGTGCAATAGTTGATATTGCTGCTATCTCAGCTTTCAGGTTTACAACTTTTTAGGGCAATGTGGAAAAATCTTGCTCCCCCTCATGTTTTGTGTTAACCACAGCATCTCAAAGTCAGGCTTCTTATTCTCATATAAGTGACTATCACAGGTCTGCAGGGCAGGGTGAAACAAAGGATGAATGGCTTTCTATAGAATATCAAAGTCTAAAGAGCAATGGAAAATGTTAAAACAAAACTAAACAGGAACACTATTTACCTAATAAAAACTAAAGGGAAAGACATGAAAACAAATAGTAAATATATGCAAAATTGTCAGGACAAAATAAGGGAGGAAATGAGCTCAGTGTCTGTTTCAGGCCAATCTGGTTCTTCAGACTCTTACATTAATCATGGCTCTTCCATCCCAGTCATGTATTTTGGAAAACAGCCTCTTCCCTGGGTTTTTGTATTACTGATGAACAGGGCCCTGACTGATTTCACACTCATATTGGATCTCAAACTGACTTTACACTAGAGAAACTCTATTTACTTTAATGGAGTTCCTCCTGATTTACCCTGGTATGAGGTGAGAACAGAGTAAAACCCTAGAACTCCATTCTTCCTTCCAAGATGCTTCCAGGTTCCTATATACAACCCCAGCATGACTCATCTCAACCATGACTTCACCACAATAGTGTCTTGTCTTGAACTGGCTTTTTAAATAGATGCACTGTAGATAGAGTCATGTCTTCTCTCTATCAGTTTAAATTCCAAGAGAATTTGGGTCTAAAAGTCAAACCCATGTCTTGGTGGGTTACTTACCCAGACAATCTATCAAAGTTATCTTTTGGAATGTCCCAGGTCATTCATCTTCCATCACATATTCAGAATGATAAGGATGATTATGGGGTAATGTGACCATCTATTAAAATAGATCATATATTAAAACTGTATAATCGTAAAATCATTTCTAAAGAATAATAAAATATCATATCATTACAAAGACATAAAAATGTAATAAAAGTATGTTCTTAGGAAGATTTAAAAGGTAATTGTGGTTTTTAATGTTGTAATAATTACCACAATTAAAATTACAAAATCACATAGAGTAATTAAAGCAAAGGATCTCCAACCACGACAATCTTTTAGGGTTTCAGAGCTCTAGATTCCCCAGTTAAATGTATGTCCATATAAGGCTAGCATTCATAGATCAATTTACTATTCATTGGTCAAGCTAGGATTTGTTTTGATCTCAGTAAGTACCAGTGCAAATCGAATTGTGAAGTCTCACAAGTTTAATTGTGAGGGATACTTTCTGAGTTGCCAAATTTGTTTGGAGCCCCCAGAAACTCGATCAACTGCTTGTATTAAAGGCTGGCCTTCTCTTCACATTTAAATGTCCTGCTGATAGACTGAGTGATGATGGCTAAGTCCATTTCTAGTTGCTCCCGATGTCCTGGCAGTGTCCCCAGGCGAAACACATCTAATTCTATTAGAAGATGGGCCTGAACTGAGAAACTATGGGCCACATTCTCTGGAGGATAACTACATTAACTTCAGCAGAGTTATGCCAGCAGAGAAGTTGGCCCTGAAGCCAAACTTCTCCCTTCTCAGGATATTCAGATACAGATCTTAGAGTCTACAACCACCTCGAGCTCCAAAGCTCATCGTGTAATAACAGCACCTTACATTTCTTCTAGGGATAGATCCTATGTCTGAGCATTACCCTATACTGTCCTCTTTGTTTAAAGTAAGTGTAGATTTAGAGAGAAGAAGGATGGTCTAACACCAATTTTGAATTTAGGAGACCTGGATTCAAGTCCCTACCTTGCCACAGGTTTCCTGTGTCACCTTGGGCAAGTCACTTAGGCAACCCAGATTTTTAAATGTATGTAGGTGTTGCTCTTCTCAGTGTTGCAAGGATTTAGACAGCTAAGTCCCACTTTGAACACTGATTTAGGCACCTATGAGCTAAAGTCTCAGTGAAATTCAAGAAGTGCCTAAGCCACTTGTCAAAATGGGATGTAGACGTCTAAGTCACTTAGGCCCAGCCACAACACTGAGCAGAGAATCACCAAGTACCTTTAAAAATCTGGACCTTAGTCTTTCTGTGCCTCAGTCCCACATCTGTAAAATCATTGAACCATACATGATTAGGGCTGGAAGAGACCTCAGGAGGCCATCTAGTCCAACCCCCTGCTCAACGCAGGACCAACCCCAACTAAATCATCCCAGCCAGGGCTTTGTCAAGCCAGGCCTTAAAAAACTCTAAGGATGGAGATTCCACCACCTCTCCTGAGTAACCCATTCCAGTGCTTCACCACCCTCCTAGTGAAATAATGTTTCCTAATATCCAACCTAGACCTCCCCCACTGCAACTTGAGACCATTGCTCCTTGTTCTGTCATCTGCCACCACTGAGAACAGCCGAACTCCATCCTCTTTGGAACCCTCTTTAAGGTAGTTGAAAGCTGCTATCAAATCCCCCCTCACTCTTCTCTTCTGCAGACTAAATAAGCCCAGTTCCCCCAGCCTCTCCTCGTAAGTCATGTACCCCAGCCCCCTAATCATTTTCATTGCCCTCCACTGGACTATCTCCAATTTGTCCTTATCCTTTCTGTAGTGGGGGCCCAAAACTGGATGCAGTACTCCAGATGTGCCTCACCAGTGCCGAATAGACAGGAATAATCACTTCCCTCAATCTGCTGGCAATGCTCCTACTAATGCAGTCCAATATGCCATTAGCCTTCTTGGCAACAAGGGCACAATGTTGACTCATATCCAGCTTCTCGTCCACTGTAATCCCCAGGTTCTTTTCTGCAGAACTGCTGCTTAGCCAGTTGGTCCCCAACCTGTAGCAGTGCACGGGATTCTTCCTTCCTAAGTGCAGGATTCTGCACTTGTCCTTGTTGAACCTCATCAAATTTCTTTTGGCCCAGTCCTCCAATTTGTCTAGGTCACTCTGGACCCTATCCCTACCCTCGAGCATATCTACCTCTCCCCACAGCTAAGTGTCATCCGTGAACTTGCTGAGGGTGTAATCCACCACATCATCCAGGTCTTTAATGAAGATGTTGAATAAAACCGGCCCCAAGACCAACCCCTGTGGCACTCTGCTTGATACCGGCTTCCAACTAGACATCGAGCCGTTGATCACTACCCATGGAGCCCGACGATCTAGCCAGTTTTCTATCCACCTTATAGTCCATTCATCCAATCCATACTTCTTTAACTTGCTGGCAAGAATACTGTGGGAGACTGTACCAAAAGCTTTGCTAAAGTCAAGGTATATCACGTCCACCAATTTCCTCATATCCACAAAGCCAGTTATCTCATCATAGAAGGAAATCAGGTCAGTTAGGCATGACTTGCCCTTGGTGAATCCATGGTGACTGTTCCTGATCACCCTCCTTTCCTCCAAGTGCTTTCCAATGGATTCCAAAATGGACCCGCTCCATGATTTTTCTAGGGAGTGAGGTTATGCTGACCAGTCTGTAGTTCCCTGGATTCTCCTTCTTCCCTTTTTTAAAGACGGGCACTATGTTTGCCATTTTCCAATCATCCAGGACCTCCCCCGATCGCCATGAGTTTTAATGGCACTGACCTACCTGCCAGGAGCATTGTGAAGATAAATACATTAGAGATTATAAGATTCTCAGAAACTCTGGTGATGCGAGCCATAGATACATAGTTTTCATTTGTAGGAATTAACCCGGTTGATTTCATAGTGCATTTTGGATGCTTTCGGCTATTCACTAACAAAGGAATTCAAACACTGAAGAGGAAGGGATAAAAATGTACTACAGAACCTTCCCCCCAGTTTCAGTGACCCACATCAATAGACTGGAGTTTATTCTGAAGCTGCAGGGATGATGTGAAGACACTTCCTGACCAGTTTGACCTAAGTTTGCAACATTGTGTATATCAAACAATGCAATTATTGTGTGCCGTCTCTCCACAGAGATTTTCATTAACAATTTTTCTTTTTACTCCAAGTAATACTTTTGGGGGAAAGAGCCTCTGTTTTATCCCTTGTAGTGCCAAGATGAAGAGTATTATATAGTTGCAGTATTCCAAGAGCCACCTGAATGACTCTCTGATTGTAGGTGAGGAAAAGAACAAGAAAGAACAAAGGTAAGGCACCCCTGAGAGAGCTCAATATTCATGTCTCCTCTGTTCAGGCTGCTGAATACTGCAGTTTGCTTTAAAATCTAAAGGTGTGGTACACAGAAAGTATAGGCAGCACAGATTCATTGATACTAACATTACGGATAGTGAGTGTCATTCTGCTTACTCCAGTTTCTAATAAACTCTGCAGTGGATTATATAGCTCACTAGACAGGAGTTGCATTATTACATCTACCTCCACTGTAACCACTGCTCCCATTCGTTAAGACTGAACCATCTTCTGTGCCTATCTTCCTCATCCTGAAGAACAATATTGGCATCATCTGTTATTAGAATGTGAGAGATATGTGGAATGGTCAGTTCAAAGAATGGAAGGGGTCCAAATTTCTGAAATAGAATGGAGCGAAATATATAAAATCAACCTTCCTTTGTAGGCGTGCCATTGCCACTTCCTCTCTACTTCTGTGTGTGCAGCTACTCAGTTGTCTTCCCCACACAAACTTTCCATTAGCTGATCACAGGCCAGACCAACAGTAAAACCAATCATCACCACCAGCCACTCGGAGAAATTTCACACAGTGCCAAAGTACATCCCCAAACCCTGCCTTCTGAGTACAAGCCCTTACATGAAGTTAAATTAAATTTTAATCCAAGCTTTGGTATGATAACAACACAGATGACCCACATCACTCCTGAATATTATAGGCACCAGCTCCAGATTTTCTAGCATTTAATTAGGCAAAAAAAAATATTGTTCAAAATATGGGCTGCAGAAATATTATATACCATGCTTTAAAAACAACAATCCACGGCACCTGACAGGGCACATCCCTAACTACAGAAATCCAGTGTGATGCAGAATGTAGAGGGGAAGTGGAACTTTTGAATTTAAATTGACCAATTTTGTCAATGAATCAATATCTCCAGAATGAGGACAGAGTGCAGATGAAAGCAGTTTTAAGACCTATTTAAGGCTGTAAGAGCCTATTTGTTTGTACCGATTTCACATGGCCTCCCTCTAATATTTCATCTATATTCATATTTATAGCTATCCAAATTGTAGGTGTCACCTACTACAGGAAAAAGAAAAAAAATGCATTAAAGGAACAGTGAGGGCATGAGTTGAATCCACAAAAGCCAAGAACTTCCAAGATCAGGTTGAAACCATGTGCCAATATTCTTCTCTATAATGATTCAGGGGACTTAAGAGATACCAGGCTTGATCCTATGTCCACTAAACTCAATGATAAAACATGCACTGACTTCAGTGAGGCAGGATCAAGTACATAAGGTGCACCCTTTCACAGGGGCTTTAATTATTTTTGAGCGCATAAGTGAGGCAGGACTAACTGTTAAGGCTAAGAAGTGTCAAATAGGCCTAAACAGAGTGACTTACCTTGGACACCAGGTGGGTCAAGGAACTATCAACTCCCTACAGGCCAAAGTGTATGCTATCCAAAAGTGGCCTGTCCCAAAGTCAAAGAAACAGGTTCAACCCTTCTTAGGCTTGGCTGGTTATTACAGGCGATTTGTACCGCAATACAGATAAATCGCCGCCCTACTGACAGACCTAACCAAAAAGAAACAGCCAAATGCCGTTCAGTGGACCGAAGATTGTCAGAAGGCCTTTAACCAGCTTAAAGTGACTCTCATGTCTGACCCTGTGCTAAGGGCCCCAGACTTTGACAAACCGTTCCTAGTAACCACAGATGCGTCTGAGCGAGGTGTGGGAGCAGTTTTATTGCAGGAAGGACCAGATCAAGAATTCCACCCTATAGTGTTTCTCAGCAAGAAGCTGTCTGAGAGGGAAAGCAACTGGTCAGTCAGTGAAAAAGAATGTTACGCCATTGTCTACGCTCTGGAAAAGCTACGCCCATATGTTTGGGGATGGTGTTTCCACCTGCAAACCGACCATGCTGCGCTACAGTGGCTTCATACCGCCACGGGAAATAACAAAAAACTTATTTGGTGGAGTTTAGCTCTCCAAGATTTTGATTTCGACATCCAACACATCTCAGGAGCTTCTAACAAAGGGGCTGATGCACTCTCCTGTGAAAGTTTCCCAGAATCAACTGGTTAAAATCATCCTTGAGATGTGGAAAATATTGTTAGTGTTTATATATTTGGTAGTATATTTAGAGGTGCATGTGTCTTATTAACTCTGTTTTCTCCTAGAGCTCCAGGAAGAAATCACAGCCAGAGTTTCACCCTATCTGTGATTTGGGGGGCATGTCATAAATATAAAGGGAAGGGTAAACACCTTTAAATCCCTCCTGGCCAGAGGAAAAACCCTTTCACCTGTAAAGGGTTAAGAAGCTAGGATAACCTCACTGGAACCTGACCAAAATGACCAATGAGGAGACAAAATACTTTCAAAGCTGGAGGGGGGGAGAAACAAAGGGTCTGTGTCTGTCTGGGTGATGCTTTTGCTGGGACCAGAGCAGGAATGCAAGTCAGAACTCCTGTAAAAAGTCAGTGAGCAATCTAGTTAGATATGCATTAGATTCTGTTTTGTTTAAATGGCTGATAAAATAAGTTGTGCTGAATGGAATGTATATTCCTGTTTTTGTGTCTTTTTGTAACTTAAGGTTTTGCCTGGAGGGATTCTCTATGTTTTGAGTCTGATTACCCTGTAAGGTATTTACCATCCTGATTTTACAGAGGTGATTCTTTTACTTTTTCTTCAATTAAAATTCTTCTTTTAAGAACCTGATTGCTTTTTCATTGTTCTTAAGATCCAAGAGTTTGGGTCTGTGGTCACCTATGCAAATTGGTGAGGATTTTTATCAAGCCTTCCCCAGGAAAGGGGGTGTAGGGTTTGGGAGGATTTTTTGGGGGAAAAGACATTTCCAAGTGGGCTCTTTCCCTGTTATATATTTGTTAGATGCTTGGTGGTGGCAGCAATAAAGTCCGGGGGCAAAAGGTAAAATAGTTTGTACCTTGGGGAAGTTTTAACCTAAGTCGGTAAAAATAAGCTTAGGGGGTTTTTCATGCAGGTCCCCACATCTGTACCCTAGAGTTCAGAGTGGGGAACGAACCTTGACAGGCATATGCAATCTGGTCAGGCCAAGCCACAAAGTTCTTATCAATTATGTTCAAGGCATGAAGACCTCTAGGAAGTTGAGTCATTTTGCAATCCTCTATAATGTGTGTCATGATTTGTGGCTGCCTACTTTGACATAGTGGATTGTCTCTAAGACCTTGTCTACATTAAAGGGAAAAGTCGATCTAAGCTATGCAATTTGAATTACGTGAATAGCATAACTCAAGTCAATGTAGCTTAGATCTACTTACTGCAGTGTCCACACTATGTGATGTCGATGGGAGATGCTCTCCCGTCGACTCCCCTTACTCTCCTTGATCCAGTGGAGTACAGGAATCGACAGGAAAGCGATCTGCAGTCGATTTTGCAGGTCTTCACTAGATCGGCTAAATCGACCATTGATCCCCCAATAAGTGTAGACAAGCTCTAAAATGCCACTGAAATTCCGCTGCAGCGCAGATTCCATATCCAGTATGAAACCAGTTCACAAAGCTTCATTGCTTTCATAGTAAATCAAACCCACTTTGGCCCTGAGTGGGGTTCGAGACAAGATAATTATTTGTCACTTTCTCTGTTGACCATGAAGCTCACCACACGTCCTCTACCATAAATTGCTCACCTGGTAAACTTATCCACCTTGAGCGACGTGAGGGCAGATGACCAGGTGGTGGATTAATGGTAGATGTGGCATATCACATAGTTTCTTCACAAGCTTTGCTGCACTTTCCTCTCTGAGAACACTGGTTGGAGTAATATTGCAAAGAACTAATAACCATAATAGAGGAGTAAATTTAAGTGTGTCTGAAATAATATGCATGGTGGAATTAAGTTGTACATTGAACATCTTTGTGTGAATGCCAATCCATTGTCCCCCAGGGACAGGGAACAATGATTTGGAGATGAGGATGGGTGGGAAGGCAACACAGCTTTTTGCAATACTGTCTCTTTGTACAAGAATATTAGAAAAAAAGGAAATATCTCATGGGCTGTGCCTTACTAACTGATAGATTCATAAGGCCTAGACACCCGGTGTTTCTGAGTGTGCTGTTTTGGAGAGGCAACTATGCAAGCAGGTGGGAGGCAGGGGAGGAGCAGCAATGAGGATAGCTAGCAGGTGGCATGGGGACCCTAAGGACTGCTTGGTTAACTGACTCCTGCTTAGCAGGTGCAGCTAAACTAGCCAGCCTCAGAGAGGAGCTGTATGCCAGCTGTGCACAGTGAAGGAAAAGCATGCTGGCTGGTGGGGAGTGAAGCCCGTGGGGAAGAGCTAATGAGCCAGCCAAGGAGAAGTGGCTGTATGAAGACAAAGGATTACTGTGTAGTGAGAGTGCTGTAGGGCTTTGTCTCCAGCTGCTCCCAACATGCCACTTTAGGGCAGTGTCTAAACTAATAGGATAAAGATATTAGGTGTGAGGAGATGGGCCAAACATTTCACGGCCTATGTGCACTTGGTGAGTTGATTGGGCCCTGTTCAGGGAGGCCTATAAAAGATGTCAAAGAATCATAGAAATGTAGGGTCGTCAAGAGGTCATCTAGTCCAGCCCCCAGCACTGAGGCAGGACCAAGTAAACCTAGACCATACCTGACAGTTGTTTGACTAACTTGTTCTTAAAAATCTCTCATACGGGGATTCCACAACCTCCCTTGGAAGCCTATTCCAGTGCTTAACTATTTTTATAGTTAGAAAGTTTTTCCTAATGTCTAATCTAAATCTCCCTTGCTGTAGATTAACCCAATTACTTTTTGTTTTATCTTCAGTGGAAATTAGGGTTGCCAACTTTCTACTCACACAAAACCAAACACCCTTGCCCTGCCCCTGCCCTGCCCCACCCGTCCCCTGATGCTCCTCCCAGGTCCCACCCCATCTGCCTCTGCTCATTCCATCCCTCTGCTCCCCCCCCCCCGTCCCTCACTCTCCCTCACTCACTCACTCGTTTTCACGGGGCTGGCTCAGGGGCCTGGTGTGTGGGAGGGGGTGAGGGCTCTGGCTGGGGGTGCAGGTTCTGGGATGGGACCAGAAATGAGGGGGTCAGGGTGCAGGAGGGGGCTCCAGGCTGGGACAAGGGGTTGGGGTGTGTGGGGATTGTGATCCACCCTAGCCCCCAGATCCTTTTCAGCAGTATTACCATCTAGCCAGTTATTCCCTATTTTGTATTTGTGCATGTGATTTTTTTCCTTCTTATATAATGACAGGTTTCAGAGTAACAGCCGTGTTAGTCTGTATTCGCAAAAAGAAAAGGAGTACTTGTGGCACCTTAGAGACTAACCAATTTATTTGAGCATAAGCTTTCGTGAGCTCACGAAAGCTTATGCTCAAATGAATTGGTTAGTCTCTAAGGTGCCACAAGTACTCCTTTTCTTTTTCCTTCTTATGTGTAATATTTTTCACTCATCTTTATTGAATTTCATCTTGGGGATTTCAAACCTATTCTCTAATTTGTCAAGGTCATTTGAAGGACAGGATTAGAATTCAAAAGTGCTTGCAATCCCTCCCAGCTTGGTGTCATGCGTAAATTTTGTAAGCATACTCTCCACTCCATTTTCCAAGTCATTAATGAAGATATTGGATAGTACCAGATCCAGGACTGCCCCACGCAGGACTCCACTAGATATGCTCTCCCAGTCTGACAGTTAGCCACTGCTAACCATTCTTTGAGTACAGTTTTTCAATCAGTTGTGCACCCACCTTATATTAATTTCATCTAGATTACATTTCCCTAAGTTTCTTTACGAGAATGTCATGTGGGACTGTGTCAAAAACCTTAAGAAAATCGAGATATATCATGTCTGCTGCTTCTCCCTCTATCCACTAAGCCAGTAACTCAGTCAAAGAAAGAAATTAAGTTGGTCAGAACGATTTGTTCTTGACAAATCCATGTTGGCTATTACTTATTATCCTGTTATCAGCTAGGTGCTTACAAATTGCTTGTTTAGTAGTTTGTTCCAGTATCTTTCCGTGTATTGAAATTAAGCTGTCTGATCTGTAGTTCCCTCGGTTCCTCTTTGTCCCCTTTTAAAGATAGGTCCTAGGTTTGCCTTTCTCTAGTCTTCTGTGACTTCACCTGGCTTCTATGAGTTCTCAAGGATAATCACTCACGGATCCAAGATTTCTTCAGCTACTTCCTTAAGTACCCTGGGGTGCCTCCTGACTTGAATAGATCTAAGTTATCTAAATATTCTTTGACCTGTTCTTTCTCTATTTTGGCTTGCATTCCTTCCCTCTTGTTAGTATTTACCTTGTTAGTGAAAACTGAAGAAAAATAGGAATTAAACACCAGTCTTCTTCATATTTGTTATTAGTTCTCATTCTCCACTAGGTAGAAGACATATACTTTCCTTCATCTTTTTCATGCTCCTAATGTAGTTAAAGAATGTCTTCTTACTGCCTTTTATGTCCCTTGCTAGGTGTAACTCATTTTGTGCCTTAACTTTTCTGATTTTGTGCCTACATGCTTGTACTATTCTTTTGTACTCATCCTTGGCAATTTGTCTATATTTCCACTTTCTGTAGGATTCGTTTTTCATTTTCAGATCATTAAAGAGCTTCTGATGAAGAACTTCTGATTTTTCCTGTCTGTCCTTTGCATCGGGATAATTTGCTGTTGTGCCTTTAATATTGTCTTTTTGAGAAACTGCCAGCTGTCCTGAACTCCTTTTTCCTCTTGGAATTGGCCTACCGGTTCTTGATCTTCTTGGAAATTTTGTGTGAACCCTCTTGCTGCTCTGATGATATTATAATTTTGTAATATAACTACCTGCAGGTCTTTGTCACCTGTCCCCTTTGAATCTAGTTTAAAGTCCTCCTCACTAGGTTGGTAAGTCAGTGTGCAAAGATTCATGATTCATAGATTCCCAGGCCAGAAGGGACCATTTTGGTCACCTAGTCTGGCCTCCTGAATAACAGAGGCCATAGAACTTCCCTGAAATAATTCCTAGATGCTCTTTCCCTTCTTGGTCTGGTGGATTCTATCTCAACCCAGTAATCCTCCTTCCCAGAACAGATCCCATGGCCAAGGAAGCCAAAACTCACCAACTGACACCATCTACAAAGCCACGCATTCATCTCCAGGATGTACATGTCCTTGCCCTGGCCATTATGCTCAACCGAGAGGATGGACAAGAACACACCAATGGCCTCAGCTCTTTTACCCTCACTCCCAGAGCCCGGTAGTCACTGCTGATTTGTTTGGAGTCATAATCAAGCCTAATGTACCTTTAGTTCAGAGCCAGAAAAAGATGGGATTTATTTGACTCAGTGTGAAGCAATACAACTGTACTACAAAGCCCCCATTCCTCTATCACAACCTGGAGACTAAGGCTATCTTTTCAAAAGTGGCCACTGATTTTGAGAGCCCAACATGTGATACCTTGGGCCTGATTTTCAGAAGTTTGGGGCATCCACAGCTCTAGTTGAAGTAAAAGGAGGATGCAAGTGCTCTGTATCCCTGAAAATCAAGTCCAAAAATTATCAAATTAGGCATCCAAGACCATTGGCCACATTTGAAAATATAGGCCTTAATCCTTAGGAAACTGGGTGCTGGCCAGTTCTGAGGTGGGTGTCTCCTGGAGACTGGTTAATTGCAAAGGTTTTGGTGAAGCTCTTTCTTTGGCTGTTGGGAGGAGATTATGGTTTAGGGATATCCATTTGCCATGAGTACTGAGTGGCCTTATCTCCCCACCTCTGGGAAACAGCCCCTTCTTCGTCATCTAGACACTTCAATGAGAGTCAGCTTTCCCTGTTGCCAGGTCCCACCCCATTCCACACCTCAAGAGTCAGTATGGAAATATTACATATGTTTACAACTGAGGGGAGGTGAACATGTGTAGCATGTAGCCCAGAGTAGCTCTAGCTGAGGAGCTAGGCAACTGGTTATTACATGCAGGTAGGGAGAATGAAGCTTTCTGCCTGTCTGGAGTAAGGGGTTTTATTTCAGCAGAGCATAGCAGGGTTAGAAAGATGCGAGAAAGCTGAGGAAGGATTTATTTTGTAGAAGGAAGGGGAAGAAAGGACACTGTGCTACAGTGAAGGTGTGGGCCATGTGCTGAGTGTAAGCAGGTGGAAATATTCAGGATTCATCTTTTATACCTTGGTCCAATTTGCTCAGGGCTAAGCATTCTCATCCTAAGAGTTAAGGGATTAGTTCCTGCAGAAATGGGATATTGAGCCTCTCACCAGAGCCTCTCACCAATAGATCTGACTAAGTGACTAGTACTCAAAAGTTATCACTCCATGTCCAACTGGGGCCTATGTGAAATGAGTGAGAGATCCAAATCACCTCTCAGGGGACAAGTGTTTCCCAACAGACATGGGAAGGGCAGCATGGGGAATCTTACATTGCAAGGCATGGTACACACTCAGAGAGGGTGGAGAGGTGATTTCCACCAGAAAATCAGCTTTCTGTCTCGTGTCTCCTTAACACAGAGTCTAACTGGAATGAGGTATGAAAGCAGACATAAGGGGTCAGATTTTTAAAAAAAAATGGTTGTGATTCAGATAATTTAAATTATATTCTTTATTTCATGGTCACTTCTTCTTACTTTTGTTAATCACTCCATATTCTCTTGAGTTGAAAGGAAAGGGAAAGAATTCCCTTAGAAATGGTACCAGATTGAATTCTTCTCGGACTTCTTTGTGTCCTTTCATCTAATCAGACTGCTTTACTTCACAAAATACTTGGGGCTACAAAAGATGTAGCTTCTTATGATTATAGAATCCTTCTCTAATCTCCCAATCAGCTTTTCATTACCTTGCTTTAAAAACAATCAGAAATCCCACAACAGGAAAGCAATCCAGCTGTTGTTCTGCCTGATGCATTTGCTGATGTCTAACAGTGTGTGTGTGTGTGTGTCGGGGGGACGGGGGAATAGATTCAATCTGGAGATATGCACACCATTGAGCTTTCTCCCTTATTATACTTAAAACGAGGCTCCTATTGATTTTGTAATTATATCAAATGGAACTTTAATAGACCTTGTATATGCAGCATGGGCTAGTGCATGGGGCACTGAACGAGGAATCAGGACACCTGGATTCTATGCCTAGCTGTGCCACTGAACTGCTCTATGACCTTGCATAAAGCCCTCCACCTCTCTTTCCCCTCCCATCCTTTGTCTGTCCTGTCTATGATTCTCTAAGTTCTTTGGAGCAGGACTATATCTTGTCATGTGCTTAGCACATCAGCCCCATATCTCAGCTGGGGTTTCTAGTGCTACTGTAATACATATACACATCAGCATCATAAATAATGTTAAGTGGTAACATTTCAGAATCCCAGTTCATTTTTCCAACATAGCATTGAGAAATATTTTAGATGTTTATCATTATGAGTACAGCCTCCCCTAGTTCCAGGGCGAACGCATGTATTGTCAACAGCACATACAGTATTTGCCATAAATTGGATCAAATGTAGGACATTTTTGGCACAGTGAAAAACATGTGGCTAAGATGTAGCTCATGTTGTTAAATGATTGAAGGTACTGATCCTCCTAATGCATGTAAAGACATGATTGATCAAAACCGGAGCCACGCTAGTCTCTGCTCTTTCTACCATATGTGTCAGTCACCAGAGGGAACCAGACTCAGCAATGAGGGAAACAGGGCAAGGAGAGGGACCACACTATCTTATGTCCCTCCTACTTTGTTACCATCTCTCAAGCCTGCACCCAGCTGTCTCAGAACTGCCTGACACTGCCGGACACCTGCCTGCCATTTTATTCTCTCAAACAATTCAAAGGGAAAATAGAAGAAACTCGTAATGTCCTGGGGGGTCATAGTAGTAAAATGTATCCCTCTCGGCAGGGGGGCTGGGGAAGATAGTTGCCTCACTCCAACATATCCATCATCCCAGAACTGGATTTTCTTTCCCCTTTGGGCCAATATTTTCCTGTGGTTGCCCTCAAAGAGATTTATTCTTTGTAGTGTGTTTATAATAGTGTTAATAGGGATGGATAAGAATATTGCGCTCGGCACTTAAGGTGCACGTGTTTCTCTATGTTGCAGGCTAACAGGGTTATACAGGTGTAACTGAGGGCATTATTCAAAGGCAACAGGTCTGCCTGGGACAATTCAGTTCACAGAACCCCTCTCACTGGTGAGAGGAAGAGCCCAACTTAATTGTCAGGGGCTGAGTTGTGGTGGAAGGGCTGGCTCTTTTAGATAAACTATCTGTTCAGTTGTAAAGGACTCAGTCATGAGTAGCCTTGGAAGTAAAGATGCATGAGGTGTCCCCTTACTCCCCTGTGTGGGCTACTCAGGTCCCAGTCCATGCACAGGGGAGAGCAGTTAACACTAAGCTGCTACTCCCCCTGACCACACTGGTCAGCAGGGGGTAGATGGAGCCTTGGCTCCGCCCCCGCATCACAGCTGCTAAAATACCTGAGCCAGTGCAGCTTGGGAACTGAGCTCCACCATGAAAACGGCTTGTGCGGTTTACTCTCCCTATGTAGCAAAGGGAGAGTCTGAGTCTCAAATCAGTCCCAGTTTTGCTCCTGAGCCACCGCAGCTATGTGCTGCCATTTAGGCAAGGTGTCAATTCAACTCAAACCGATCAACTCATCTACCACGAATCTAGGCTGTGAATTAGGGGAATTTTCCGGGGAGCACGTGAGATGGAGGTGAGTGCAGACACACCTACTAGTCCAAAAAGAAAAAAGTCAGGATATATTTCCATATGTCCAAACTCTACCTGTCTGCTGTCAGAGATACTGATAAGAGGCCAATTTCAGAATTAGAAAGCAGCTGATTTCCACCTGTCCTAGATCAGATTTAGTTCCATAGGGAAATAAACTAGATTAATGTTGCTATAGAGGAGGAAATCAATAGTTTATATTGTAAAAACCTTTCAGTAACACAGTTACATTCATACCTCATGTCATCTTTTTATAACCCCCTCTTAGCTATGAATGGCAGCAACAATGTTCAACCAAAATTGGATAGGGCTCTCTGTTGACCCAGAAGAAAAATAAAATACAATTCACCAAATGTTCATTTCTGATAACTTA
This sequence comes from Lepidochelys olivacea, assembly GCF_965140295.1. Classification (NCBI taxonomy): domain Eukaryota; kingdom Metazoa; phylum Chordata; order Testudines; family Cheloniidae; genus Lepidochelys; species Lepidochelys olivacea. The sequence continues at coordinate 111,029,865 of NC_140416.1, forward strand.
GCATTTCTTTAGTCAATGCCTTACTGACAATCTAATAACCATGAACACATACATAATAAGTATTTCTAGTCCCAGCCAATGAAATTAAGTAATAATTCCAAGCATAAGAAGTTGTATCATGTTCCCCACCCACTTGTCATACTAAAATTAAATTAATATATATATATATTTATATATATACACACACACACTTATTGGAGGGGGTTCTTGTTACTGTAGTTCTTCTCCTTAATTTAGATTAATCTTAGCCTTTCATCGTACTTATATATGTTATGCCTGCCCACCCCGTAGCTGCTATTTTATATAGTGTGGGGGAGTTTATTTGAATTTATAATATTTAATGCACAGTGGGAGTTTAGAAGAGAATACTGGAGGCGTCAAAGAGACATATGGTACAAAAGAAAAGAAAATGTTTCGATGACAGTTTTAAATCTCTTTGAGAAACAATTAATTGAAAGGTACGGTATACCTAGTGCTGATATAGATTACCAACAAAGAGCTGACTCCATCAGGTCACCAGTTACATCAAGGCAATAGAAATGGCTATTTAAGCTTCAGTTACAACTTCACAGCTTGAGCCATCTCAGCATCATTTATTTACTATAATACAGCTCTCAATCAAATACCTTTTACTGGTTATATAGCTCTTCATATCACTCCCCTGCATACAATTCTGTTGAATGGTCTGAAAAGACCTAACAAATAGCTAAGGGTCAGTCATGTACTTCTGCCCTGGGAGACAATGATTTAAAAGCTCAATATAGTAGTTTGATTCCTCTACTTGGACTGTAATTTTAAAACTAGATGACATAACAATGCATGAAATGAGTTTTTAAAATGGAATGAAAAATCATTTCTCAACACTTTTTAATTCACCTTTATTAATGCACGCACTTAGGAATTTCAGTTTACTGGCAAAATGCTAAGGACCAGATCCTCAGCCTCGTTTAAATCAGTATAGCTGTTTTGAAGCTGATGAAGATATGTCAATGTACACAAGGGTGCTGGAACAATTTGTACAGTGGGGTTGCTGACAGCCACTGAACCAAACTGTAAACGCTGGATATCATGGAGACCATTTCAAGCCAGGGGTGCGGCACCTACGTTCCTATTTCCAGCACCTATGAATTTACACCCGCTGAAGATCTGGCCTTAGCATTTTGCCATAAAACATGTTTCTATTAAAAGTCCCTCTTCATTTTCTTCCTGATTTTGTAGCACTCAAATGTCCCTGATGTAATGACGTCTGGGATTTCAGAAGCTTGAATTTGACATTTTTAAATTCCTGCACTGATACACATAGTGCCCTGCTTGGGAATATTTTTGATTCTCTACTTGCACATTGTTTTTTGTGAAAGCTATATCCTCAGTATTGCATCATTTCTAGCCCAGGAAATGAAAGAAATTAATATAACTGGATTTATGTGGCACTGTATGTCCCCACTAGATTGGTTAATACTGAAATGGCAAAAGCATCCTCCAGAGTCAATTCTGAGCCTGGGCCCTAAGCCCACAAGAAAATACAACCATACAGACATGCCTGGGTCAAAGGTCCAATCAAGCACCCTCTTTTGGTCAGTCATCAGATTGCTGTGAGGGGATCCAGCCCCAGGATCCCATGTGTTTTAAACCACTGGAGTCTGAACAGAGCCTGTGCATAGTCCCAGTCTTGGGGTCCCTAGGCAAACTCTCAGGGTGCAGGTCTTCTGTCTACCATCTACTCCTGAGATCTGCAACCACCTGGCCCCCAGCCCAGACCCTAGAACTAGTGCTGATTCCTCAGATCATAGTTTATAAACACACCATCTCTCAGAACTCCCACCATGCGAGTGAGTTTACCTCTTCAGTGGTCACGTGCTAGGTATAATGCTCAACACTCACAGACAGACCTTGCGCAAGATTCTAAACCAATCATTGTACTGCACTTAACAGGTAAAGCACAGAGAAAACAACAAAAAGAAAAGGAGGACTGTGGCACTAGAGACTAACAAATTTATTTGAGCATAAGCTTTCGTGAGCTACAGCATCCAATGAAGTGAGCTGTAGCTCACGAAAGCTTATGCTCAAATAAATTTGTTAGTCTCTAAGGTGCCAAAAGTCCTCCTTTTCTTTTTGCGGATACAGACTAACACAGCTGCTACTCTGAAACCAGAGAAAACAACAAACATCCTAAATACAATGCCCCTCAGTTTAGCTCTCTCCTCTCTCGGGAGTCGTTGGAGGACCACCAGAGTTCAGGGAAGCAGGGTTCCCTCCTGCCTTAACAGGCTGCTGCAGCAGCTTCTCTTTGCTTGCACTGGAGAAAATGTCCAAAACCCCAAAACAGATCAACTCCTGCCCTTTTATAACCTTCCTCTCCCTTTGTCAGGGAACTCCTGAGTCAGCCACTTCAGGTGATCCCAGACTCCTGCCAGATGACTTTATTGCCAGGCATCCTCTCCGCTGACAAACCAGTAGTTCTGGGTGGGAATGAATCTATTGCCTAGGGTGTTTGTATTTGAATAGGGGACTATCCCAAGTTAATGACCCTCTATTGTTAGCCCTGCATCACAATACCTTGGAATTTCAGTCCAAAATGGAAGCAAAGAGACAGCAGAGACTTGTGATGGCTCTGCAAAGCAGGGGACTAGAACTCCTATCCGCCCCTCTCCATTGTACTTCCCTTTTTCCTACCCAGATAAGTGGAAAGGTCCTGAACTAGGAGGTGGCAGGGGAACCACATGGCAGCTGGGAGCTGGAGGGAAGCCCAAGCAACTGTGGACAGAGCCTTATGTGGATCAAACGGAGAGTGCTGGACATCACAGCTGCATGCAGGTCTGTGTTGGATTTATGGGAGAGCAGCAGCAGCTGGGCAGGGAACCAGTGCAGAGTGCCCCAGTGTGAGACACTATCTGAGCCTGGTTTGGAAACCCACCAATGCTTATGTGCTTGAATACAGACTGGACTGTGGAGGGCACTAGGCCTGAAGAGCCCTGATTCTCAGTTGGCCTGCTCAGGGACACACAGAAAAACCAGTATCGCTCACTGTGAACAGTAACTGTTTACACCTCTGTACCTAAAAGCTTTCCCTTAGCGATGTGTCTGAGTGGTTACCAGGCCCCACCAGTGCTAGCACCTACCCCTTGACAGGGGGTTAGACTAGCTGACCCATGACCTTCTAACCCTATGATTCCACAGAGCTTGCTTCCAAGATGCAGTTCACCTGGCACACAACTGGCCCTCTAGGCATTTGGGGTTGTCAAGGTTCCTTCCCCACTCTGAACTCTAGGGTACAGATGTGGGGACCTGCATGAAAGACCCCCTAAGCTTATTCTTACCGGCTTAGGTTAAAAACTTCCCCAAGGTACAAACTTTGCCTTGTCCTTGAATCCCATGCTGCCACCGCCAAGCGTGTTAAACAAAGAATAGGGAAAGAGACCACTTGGAGACATCTTCCCCCAAAATATCCCCCCAAGCCCTATACCCCCTTTCCTAGGGAAGGCTTGATAAAAATCCTCACCAATTTGTACAGGTGAACACAGACCCAAACCCTTGGATCTTAAGAACAATGAAAAATCAATCAGGTTCTTAAAAGAAGAATTTTAATTAAAGAAAAGATAAAAGAATCACCTCTGTAAAATCAGGATGGTAAATACCTTACAGGGTAATCAGATTCAAAACATAGAGAATCCCTCTAGGCAAAACCTTAAGTTACAAAAAGACACAAAAACAAGGAATCTACATTCCATTCAGCACAGCTTACTTTATCAGCCATTTAAACAAAACAGAATCTAACGCATATCTAGCTAGATTACTTACTAACTAACAGAAGTTCTGAGACTGCATTCCTGATCTGTTTCCGGCAAAAGCATCACACAGACAGACAGACCCTTTGTTCCCCCCCACCTCCAGCTTTTAAAGTATCTTGTCTCCTCATTGGTCATTTTGGTCAGGTGCCAGCGAGGTTATCTTAGCTTCTTAACCCTTTACAGGTGAAAGGGTTTTGCCTCTGGTCAGGAGGGATTTTATAGCACTGTATACAGAAAGGTGGTTACCCTTCCCTTTATTTTTATGACAGGGGTACAGAGTAACCCCAATAATTACAGAAGACAACTAGCTCCCACATTCAAATAGAGTTTGCAGTCTGATCAGTCTCACAGATTCATAAATTGTATGGAGAGATTTCCCAAATCGTCACAGCCAGTTCTTTCCTGTGGAAGCTGTTTAACTGAAAAGCCCCACAGCAAAGAGCTGTCTAGGATTATTTACTGAAGAAGTAGGGTTTAGTCATCTTTACTATGCCCATGGACTCAACCTTTGCATTTCATAGGCTTTATTTATTATAGTTCATGAGCCTGAAGACTGGCAGCCGAGCACCAATTAAACCAGAAACACAAGTGCCTCCCACATGCCAAAGCACATTACATCATCCACGTGCCAAAAGGTAGAGCAGGCAAATAAATACAAGCCTGGATGTGTCTGTTCCAAAAGACAGAATCTGTGACAAAGGTTGTGAGACAGTTTCAAGAGAATTCTATCTAGGTCAGGAAGGTTGTAATGAGGATTTTTAACTATTTGCTCTAAAAAGATATCTCTACAGAAAAGTTATATTAGTTAGGGACTAGGATTATACCTGGTACCGCTTACAAAACTGACTGAAACTGTTCCTTTATGGTTCCCCATTTTTGTTTTATTTTATTTTTTGGCTAAACCCAAGATTTACTAGGAATTTTTCTTATTTGGCTCATGTCAACCTCTTATAATTTAATCCAGCAAAAATGATGATGTTTTGTTCTCTCCCTATGTGAATGGAGAAACTATAGCCAGGATGGGCAGGGATGGTGTCCCTAGCCTCTGTTTGCCAGAAGCTGGGAATGGGCGACAGGGGATGGATCACTTGATGATTACCTGTTCTGTCCATTCCTTCTGGGGCACCTGGCATTGGCCACTGTTGGAAGACAGGACACTGGGCTGGATGGACCTTTGATCTGACCCACGTATGGCTGCTCTTATGTTCTTACATAATCAGCTGAAAATATGCTTTAACCATTAAATTCATTGGCAACACTCCCATTGACTGGAATGGTGCAGAATTGGGCCCAAGATATTTCTCTGAATTGACCTAATGTTTCCACCCATCTCTACTTAAGGGCATCTATAGCCATTCCCTAGGTCTCAAGTCCACTTGTGGACATGCCAAAACAATGAAGGCTGCTTGTTTTAATATCACTCCTGCAGCTGCAGTCTCCATGAGCCTGGGAAAAGAGCATCACAGGCAGAGCTGGCCAGAAAATGTCAACACCTCCCCGTCCCCCTGGTTTAAATGCTAAATGGAAACAAACAGTTTTAACATTTTGTCTCAAATTTCATTTTTGTCTGCTTTGTGGTCAGTTCTAGGTTTGAGGAAAAGTTATGCAGTGAAATGACAAAGACATTTGTTTATCTCAGAGTTCACTGGGGGAAGAGATTCTGAAGGGACCCATTTCTCTGTACAGGGGAGCTCCATACCAGCCTGACCTGATTATGGTCAGGCCTATGCAGTACTGGGCTTGAAGGTGTAGGTCCCCATAGCTAATCCATATTTTGAAGAGGGGAGCCCCAGTATGAGATCATTGTTTCCTCCAGTGGTCCTGTGCAGATCCCAGTCACTCTGTGTCTTTTGCTCAGATCCTGGCAAGGACATTGCAGTTCTGTAGCTGCAGGACTGCAGTGATAGGGGAGTGACAGCTAAAGAGGAAAGCAGAGGTGCTTGTGGAGGCTCAGTCAGTTCCCCATAAAAGTTAGCTAGTAGAGGATGGAGGAGCCACCGGGGCCTCTTCTAAACCTCAATTTTGCCTGCGATTATCCCAGGAAGGGAAAGTGGTATCTGCTGGCCCACTGGTGCCCATTCCCAGCAGAGAGCTCAGTTTTGTATAGAGCTGGTTGGAAATTTTCCATTTAAACAGTTTTCAGTGGAAAAATTGGTTGTCCAAAGTGTCTGCTTTCTGCAGAAAATTTCAGCTTTCTCTTGGAAATCCCAACACTTGAAAAAAAAGATGTCTTTCTGACCAAAAAAAGTGGGGCTTTTTTTGCTGAAAATTTTCTGGTTTTGGTTTTTCTATGAAAAGTCAAACATTCTCTGCTGAAAATTTCTATGAAAATATTGTCTCCAAATTTTCCATAGGAAAACCCCCTCAAACGTTTTCCGACCAGCTTCGGTTTTGTAGCTGTCAGCTGACTCTGGTTCCCCAGGCTGTCCCTCAGCTGAGGGGATCCTGATGGTATCTGTGCCTAGAAATGTTGGGAGAGGCACTAATCTCTCTGTCACTCTCTTGCAACCATACATGGACTGAGGTGAGGGGAGAAGGAAGTCCAGGACTTCAGCTTTTGGGTACAGGTTGTTTGGCCACAAAGTAACTCTGCAGCTTATATATCCCTCCTCATGATTCAGTTAGTCCTCTATGGCCACAGATAGCAGTCAGCGTGCAGGGTTATGGTCATGGTCCATGCCTGCTGCGGAGCACCTGGTAGAGGAAATGGTCCGGAAGTGCCTGGTGCTGCTACCTCCGACAACCCTCACTGTATTCTCTATTATATTCAGTGACTACAGGACTGTTCCAAAGACCATTGAAGTCTATGGGAGCCTTTTCATTAAGTTTTGGGTTAGCCCCTGAGCTAGCTTTTTAGGAACTGTGACAATACCGTGGCAATGTCTTAAATCTATTATTGTTATTGTTGTTTTCCACAGTCTTCCATGTCAATTGCACCTGTGTGGCCATATCAGCTATTCTCTCCCATGTGCTTCCCAATGTTCTCACTTCCATGTAGAGCTTCCCTAGGCTCTGGAACAACCTGGCTGCCATACCAGCATACACATTCCCAGTAATGCTAAATGGTTCTTTCCACAGACGCACTGCCCTGTACATGCAGGATTTGTGGTCATATCTCCTAATGCCCACAGAAACCTTAAATCAATGTATGTAAGCCTAGTTTGCCATGATCACCACTGAGGACTACAGATCAATGTAATGTTTACACTATTTATATAAAACCCAATATATAAGACCTCTATGATGCTTACATATGGTTTCATTCATTTTCATAAAGTGCATCTCTGATGAGTTTTATTCGACCAGCTTTTGTAAACTTCTTATTCTAAACAGTCACCGGCACAAGGATATTGTGTTATCCAAGTCTAGGTCAAGCAAGACTTACTTGATCTCATCCTATTTCCATAATAATCTCTGTCATTTCTAAAAGAATAAGAAGGTAAGGACACTTTTATTGCTGCAATAAAAACAGCAAAGTGATCTTCTGATGGCACTTAATTAGATTCATTTTATCTTCTTTGACTGAGCATGACATACTGTAACCCTTATTTATGAAGTAAAAATGAATGTCTTATGGTTCCTAACACAATTGGAGAAGAAATTACCATGGTATTCAGCTTAATCTGTGTTTGTATCCGACATAAATGATCTTAAGATAAATTACAGGAAATTATTTTCTACTCCTGGTAACCATAACAACAGATGAGAATTGGTCTAGTTCAACTTACTGACTGTTCCTGGACTCTTTAATATGTAATAAAAGTTATAAGACAAACGCAATCCACAGGCTTGCCTTTTGTTTATGCAGGAACAATCACTGAGGCACTGAAAGATAATTTTAGGTTAAAGTTAAGCTTCAGTCTTCCAGCTCTTCATCACACACAGGGCGGAATATATTGCTTTTCCAATGGCTTAAGGAGCACACAAAGGATCTACAACAGAAGAGGACACATGGCAGGCATGAAAAACAATGACACATGCTTGAATTGTGGGACGCAAGAAAATATTTTTTTTTAAAAACAGTGAAGGAACATGATAGGAGTGTGCTGGGTGGGCAGAGAAGATCAGTTTTATGGGATTTTAGGAAATATCACAGATCTGAGCAATCCACACAAACCCATTGCTTAAAGAAGAACATTAATATGGGATCATGACACATCAGCATAGCAATCAGATGCTAAAGGGAGGGTTTTGAAGAACTGGGAGCTTTTCAGTAAATTGAATAAAGCAGGATAGGGCTCTGGAATAGATGAGTTTGCAAATCTAAGGTGAAAGATGGCGACTTTGAATAGACTTTGGACTTGTTTTTGTATTGAATAGGTCATTAGGGATCAAGTACCTGGAAGCTCCCTGGAGGATGAGAATGGAACTTCTCCAGAATATATTGGACAGTTATGGTCATATAAAAACACTACCAAAGTCTCTGTTAAGAATCACTTTTCGCTTCCAATTGCAGTCCTAGGTGTTGTTATTAAAGAAGGTGAGCTCTGGTCACTGTTCTGAATTGGGTGCAAGTTCACAAACTTGTACCATATAATTTTAACCTGTTTTTCTCTGATCCAAATTTCACCTTCCAGAATGTTAGAAAAAAAATAGATATATCTGTATTCCTACAGGTCAGATCCCAGGGTCTGCCCAAGCCGTGGTCAGTGCAGGATGTGGAGAAACGTGTCTCTAAGCTACATTTCTGCTCTTCTGATCATTCAGCTGATCAGGGTTTGTCTCCTGGAGTAACTAAGAACAGCTAAAAGCTGCGCTGAATTATGTTGGAAGCAATAATCCTTTATGGACCTTTCTGTTAACTGGGACTGCTGGAGCACAAGGCATCATAGCCTATTCCTATTCCTAACACGCTCCCTACAACAGCTGTAAGCCAGTGTATGATTCTCCCACATTCCAGCAGCGTAATGTGACCTGAGATAGTCAATGATCAGACCCTGACTCTGCACCACTCTGCACCACTTGGGCTAGCCGAACAGATGCAGCAATCAGAAACGTGGACCCAGCAATCAGGCAGGAGCAGAAGTCAGTGGCAATTTTGTAGAGAAGAGGGACTGAAGGCAGCAGCCAATTAGGCAGTGTTAACCAATGTGCCCACATGGCTGAGGCTTGGGTGCAGCAGTTTGGGTGGCAACATAACAGTTGGGAAAGCAACCATGTAGGCAGGCGGGGAAGAGGCAACACCCACATGACTAAACGGATCCTAAGTCAGAACTAACTGGCAGCCTGGCATGTGTTTAGGAGGTTTAAATATGCTGGAAATTGAGAAAGGAGCTGCAGCTGCATGCCAGCCATGCACAGACATAGTGGAAAAGAGAAAGAATGAAGAAACAGCCCTGGGTCATCATGGATCCACAGACTCAGTAGAGGAGAGACAGATCTGTTAAAAGCCTTGCAGCTGGATTGTTGCAACACTTTGAGCTCTTGGCCACTACTAATACCTCACTTGGCACCACCGTGCAAAAGGATCAGGAACATGGGAGGGATTGTGCAAAATTGTAATGCCTAAGGGCATGTATTGAGTGACCCAACCATGGCATCCCTAAATTGGTAATAACTAAACCATCTACTACATCAAGTAGGCAGGAGCAGGAGAGCTCATAGCTGTCACTGCCATAGTGCAAGACAGGGCCAGGCAAACAGCCACAGACCAGGATTGGCAGGGACTGTACAAAGCCCAATATTTACTCCAGACTGTAGAGTAGAAAATGGGAGCCTAGCTTCTGACACAAGCAACAGAACAGCAAGAATGGACCAAGAAGACATCAGCACAGCAAGCAGAGAGAATTTGGATTTAGGATGGTATGACATCATATAATTGGACGTAGAGGACGAACAGCACTGGGTGTGGTGAGTCAAACGTTCTCATGTGTACTACCACTATGCTGGAAAATGCATAGCTCAGTAATCATGGGCCATGCAAATCAGACCAGCCTGTTGAAGTCAATGATTTATACCAGCTAAGGATCTGACTCATGATTATTGAAGTTAATTGAACTAAGTCAATTTACATTCACCAAAGACTGGCCCTTTATGTTTATTTCTTTTTTTTCTGAAGACCTTACAATAGATAATAATAAAAATGGATGATTTCACCATATACTCATTACGTTCCTCAGGGACAATTCCATAGATAGGGTAGTAACCGGCTAACTATAACGGTTCTTCTTTTGACTTTGAAAGTGCACCTTTCATCTTAAAAGTATATAAACATCAGTGCACAGAATCTGAGAGCTGTATGGAGAATGAAAGTTCTGAGATTTCTAAATTGGCTTTGGTCCAAACTGGAGCAAAAGCTGAAAATTTCAAAAATTTCTGGGAAGGATAATTATATATATATAATGTCAGGTTGATTAAAATGTTTCCATGTGTGACTTTTTAAAATGTTGTATTATATTTTCATATATGTATTCAAAGTTCAAAATGAGAAATTACTGAAATAGATGATATTACTTAGTCCTGCCATGAGTGCAGGGGACTGGACTAGATGACCTCTCGAGGTCCCTTCCAGTCCTACGATTCTATTAAATGAAAAAAAAAACAAAACTTTTTTCCATTTTTCTTCACAAAAAAAAATCCATTAAAATCAAGCCAATTCTGTGAAGCATTTCAGTCTCAGTACAACCACATATTCTAATGGAATTTGGTTCCATCAAAGTTTCTCTGACCCGTTCAGCTGAGTAGTTCTAATCCTTGTAGTCCAAACAAACAGAAGAATGAAGTCTGCACATGCAATTATCTCTGAAGCAACAAATGGAAAATCATTGCTATGAGAAAGAAAGCAGCCCTATTTTAAGCTAATTTCAACATAATAGAGACTTCCTTTTCCGTCTTGTGCAGTTCCTCTGCATAATTTCAGAAACCACAAATGTTAAGTGATTTTATCCAATAGACCAGACATACTCCTTATGCCTGTCAACAGACAAAAGATTTGAGGGACTCTAATATTAATATATGATCCAAATTGCCCCTCCCACCATGGTGTATGGAGGGGGGTGAGGATTTTTCCCCCAGCATGTTCAGAAACAACCAGTCTAAGCCTATACCTTTCATAAATAAACAAGACCAACAGTAATATCGTACTTAAAAAATTAAGGAAGGAAATTCTTGATGATGGCAATGCTGTTTCATGATTTATAAGAACAGTTGCATTCCGCCCTAATTTCCCAAGTGAATAGCAGCTGCTATTCGGTAAAAAGCTGTTATCATTTTATCTGTTTTACAATATGTCATGTATATTTTGCCAATCACATTTTGGCTCTCATTGCAGTGTCTGCTGTAATACAATTGTAAGCTTGTTTAATCAGCTCAGCATAATCTTTGTGCTTTTGACACTAAACACAGAAAGAGAGAGAGAGATTACTCAGTTGTCCAGGCTCTTTCCTTTTGCCTCGTAAAATAGAGACATATCATTCCATCCCTTTTTGAAGCAGAACTAGTCACTGAAGCCCATTCAAGTTCTGTTTAAAATGGATAACACAATGTGGTCCACAAAAAGAAAAGGGGGACTTGTGGCACCTTAGAGACGAACAAATTTATTTGAGCATAAGCTTTCATGAGCTACAGCATCCAATGAAGTGAGCAAAAGCTTATGCTCAAATAAATTTGTTCATCTCTAAGGTGCCACAAGTACTCCTTTTCTTTTTGTGGATACAGACTAACACGGCTGCTACTCTGAAACCTGACAATATGATCTGTAGTTTTTACCTGGTATATCAGATCTTCATTACAAAAAAGGTTTGAATTGGTGTGCCTTCACATTTGTTTAAAATAGGTTTTTAAAAGTCAGACATAGCAAGATTCAAACCTTCAAATCAAAAAGCTTCTTAAAACTTTGTATCTGACCAAATAAAGACTTTCATCTTCACAGGTCTAGCAATTTATTACCAAAAAGCTCATCCATCAATCTGTATATTTATTTCCCTTGAAAATGTCTGCTCTTCGCTCTTTCTGTCATAAGCATTGCTTATTTTCAAGGCTGCTGACACCAATTTACATGAAAATTCCTATTTCCTATATCTATTCACAAAGAGAAACATCCAGACGAAACTGAGTTGACTCTGTTGTACAGCTTTGCTACAGAGAACTGGTGGCAGGTTTTGTGTCTTTTCGGCATTTCATTTTCGGTTGTTACACGTTTGCCCTTGTCATTTGTTCCTTAGCGAAAATGGCCATAAGGGTACATGATCAACACCTGTGATCTGCACATGACAGTTCCAAGCCCCTGCCAAGGAAAGACAATCCTTAGCATTTGGGGAGAGGGGTAAACGCCACATGCACAGTGCTTTTCATTAAAACAAATCCAGAAACCAAGACTTACACGAGACACCATCTCATGTTCCATTGTATCCAAGTCAACAGTTATGCCCCAAACCTCTCATTAATGCCAGGAAGGGTGACCCTTTCCGGCGACTTCAAGCATGGAGCTAAGGTGAGGAACCTAACTGGCTAACAGTGAACCACATATGGAGGGTTTGTGAACTAATCTTTCAGAGACTAAAAAAGAAGAAGCCTTCACTGTCAGAGTGAGCCAAGAAGGATGATGCTGTGTAACCCACTAGTGAGTGCATGTTATACGTCCCTCTCTGTGCCAATCCACAGAGGGCAGGAATCTGTTAAAGCCAAGACTCTAGAGCAGGGGTGGGCAAACTTTTTGGGCCGAGGGCCACATCAGGGTGCGAAACTGTATGGAGGGCTGGGTAGGGAAGTCTGTGCCTCCCCAAACAGCCTGGCCCCACCCCCTATCTGCCCCCTCCCACTTCCCGCCCCCTGACTGCCCCCCTCAGAATCCCACACTCATCCAAACCCCATGCTCCTTGTCCCCTGACCGCCCCCTTCTGGGACCACTCCACCCCTAACTGCCCCTCCGGGACCCCACCCCCTATCCAACCCCCCGTGCTCCTTGTCCCCTGCCCCCCCCCAGAACCTCTGCCCTATTCAACCGCCCCCCTGCTCCCTCTCCCCTGACTGCCCCCTGGGACCCCTGCCCTATATCCAACCCCTCAGCCCTGGCCCCCTTACCATGCTGGTCAAAGAAGCATGTCTGGAGCTGCACCGCCCGGCCGGAGCCAGATGCACTGCCCTGCATGAGCGCGCAGCCCCACCGCCCAGAGTGCTGGCGGTGCGGTGCGCTGAGGCTGTGGGGGAGAGGGAACAGCGGAGGAGGAGCTGGGGGCTAGCCTCCCTGGCCAGGAGCTCAGGGGCCAGGCAGGACGGTCCCGTGGGCCGGATGTGGCCCGCGGGCCATGGTTTGCCCACCTCTGCTCTAGAGCCTTGGCACTTCAGTTCAAATGATAAACCTCGTACTTTTATCTCCATAAAAAAAGTCAGTGAAAACTTTTACAAAAATTTTAAAAAGCTAAAAATGGATCTATTTCAAACGCTGCAAAATAGAAACAACTTCACATTTTCTTTTTTGACTACATCTACAAATAACAATTAATAATTAGAAGCTTATGACATTTCTCTTTGATTGTTCTGTTTTTTCAGACTTTTTCCTGTGAGAGCAAGCCTGCGTGTGAGTAGTTTAAAAAATTGCTGTCCACCCAACTCACCAAAGGAGAAAGGAAACAGGGAGGCCAAAAGAAACGCTTAAAAGACATCCTCAAGATAAACATCAAGAGACATGGCATCAACACCACACACTGGGAGACAGTACCCCAGGACAGGGATAACTGGCAAAGATTTGTCAGAGAGAGAACGTCCATTTTTGATGAAAATCGCTTTGCCCTGGTCACAGAAAAATGTGAGACAAGACAAACAACTGTCACGCAGCAATCGCGGCCCAACCCTGACTTCCAACACAACCTGCAACATCTGCTAATGAGCCTGTGGCTCAAGGATCGGACTCTTCAGTCATCAAATGGACCCATAAAAAATAAACAGCTGTGAAAGAAATCATCCTCGACTTTGAGGGATCACTGATGAATTATTCAGACTTTAAGCCAAGAAAGGACCTCACAAGATTCATAGCTATCTATCTTCTAATATTAGTACCCATCCCTATGGTACAGAATGCCTTACACTGTGCTGAGCTTCAGTTATCAACATATATATATATATATATATATATGGCACACTGGGGAAGAGAAGCAGGTTGTGTGTGTGCACGTGTGTGCCTCTGTGTGTGTGTGTGTGTGTGTAAGTACAAACAGTTTACAATGGAACAGCTGCGGACCAAATACTCCACTGGTGTAAATGGGTGGACATTTGTGGGGGCAGGGATAGCTTAGTGGTTTGAGCATTGGCCTGCTAAACCAAGGATTGTGAGCTCAATCCTTGAGGGCGCCATTTAGGGATTGGGGGCAAAAATTGGGGATTGATCCTGCTTTGAGCAGGGGGTTGGACTAGATGACCTCCAGAGGTCCCTTCCAACCCTGATATTCTATGATTCTGTGACATCCATTGATTTCACTGGAGTTTCATCCATTTACATCAGCAGAGAATTGGCCTGCTATTGGAAAACTTTCCTCTTTTGTCTCATAGACATTTGTTCCAGTACCACCAGAAATGCTTTCATCTTCCAATGCATGATAATTATAGTACATCAAGGGGCCAGGAAGGCACTGAACTACACCTTACTTGTCAATGGTTTTTGATATTTTAATGTAATGTGTTCTGCTATTGCGTCTCTTGGCTTTTTTGATTTTCATCTTTGCACTCCAAGTGTTGTTATCCCTTGTAAAGCACAAGCAAGCCGTGCTATTTATATGTATGGCAAAGAACTCTGCCTTACCAATCCCTCTCTTCCCTGCCCTTCAAAAAGAAATCCGAGGGACCATACAGGTCAAACTGACCCTTTCATCTAACTCACACAAGCCTTTGAAGAATGTCAGTGTTTTATGCTTTGTATTTCCTAACTATTTCATTTTTAAATCCATCTGCAATACCAAGTTGCAGTCAATAATCAGTAAGTTCTTGGTTGAATTCCTTCTCACAGCATGAAGCCTGTTAGTCCCATAAATGATTTTCAAAAGAAGGAATATTTATAATTTACAGTTTAAATGAGATCTTGTTAATATAGTCTATTTTTTGTATCACTGATCATTAATAAATAATTATTCCTTGCCTAAATAATCAACCCTTTATTATTATCATTCGGTCCCAGTTGCAATCGCTGCTAGAAGGTGCCAGGGCTGCATTGTGCGAGGCCCTGTTCATACATACAACAAAAAGATGGTCCCTGACCCAAAGAGCTTACAATTTTCGGCCCTGATCCAGCAATGGCTAGCACACAGACAAACGACTTAGCTCTCCTGGAGCCCCCTTAACTTCAAGTCTCTGCATATGCACAGCGGTCTGCCCCTCATGCTATCAGATGATGGATCAGGACCAAAATATATGACAAGAGACAACAGATTTATACAAGAAGCAGACCGGGAAGCATCAGATAGCAACAATATGATTATGGATAGCAAAGGAAGCAGAGAACACCAGCTGCCTAGCCATTGTCATATGCATAGCAGGAATCACAGTCGAGGTGAGTCTTGAGGAGGGTTATGGTATATTAACTCTAAACCGTTCTGAGCCACTCCGCCGTATCATTTCTTAGCCCAGCTGCAAAAAAATAGCACAAGAGCCAATATGACTCATCTGCTCATCTTGTCCCAAGAAAACTGCGATTATTTAATTAATGGGCAAAGTAAGGATGTTGACTGGTGTGTAAGTAAACAATAAAATCAAACAGCTTCCCGGTTTATTGGTCCGTAGGGTTATTATAAGCAGTAGAACAACTAGCCGGATGGGTTGTATGTATTGATTCCCTGCCACTGTATAAAAGTGCAGATCTAGGCACCAGTGTAATAAATCTAGGTACCAGAGTGACACAAATCTATGTTCTTGAGCTATGTGGCAGGTAGTACAGATGGTAGATGAAAAAAGATAAACCAAGATCAATAAATCTTTTTTTATCAACATGTTTGCGGGACACATGATCACTCAAGGGGAAAAAAAATTAGCCAACTCTAGGAAAGTCCAATTAAAAGATTTTCTTACCTCCACTGCTGTAATATTTCTCACTGCACAGCAAGGTCATGCATTTGTTTAGGATCCTAAACAGGCAGGATCCACAGGAAAGTTCCAAGGTGTTTTCATGGAATCTGTGGGGAAAATGCTTAAATCCACCACTTGCTACAAGAACTTCTTTCTAGTAAATCTCTTAATTAGAACTATCTGACACACTGGTATGGCCCCATTACCATAGTGTCTGAGTACGTCAGAATCGTCTATGTATTTATCCTCCTAATGGGGTTGGACAGTGCAATTATCCCCATTGTACAGATGGGAAATGGTGATACAGAAGATTAAGGCTATGCCTACAGTACCCACTGGCAGTCTACAGGGTGTGAATAAGAGTGTGCACCAAAGTGCTGCACTCTAACTCACCCACGTGAATGCCATGAGTGTGAACTAAAAGGTTCCTAATTCGCATTAACATAGTCCTGTTTGAAAATGACACTAACGTGAACTAGGAATGTTTTAGTTCACACCCACATCATCCACACAGAGGAGTTACAACCCAGCACTTTGATGAGCCCTGGTCCCATAGGCCAAAATGGGAGGCGCTGTAGACAAGCCCGAAGTGACTTGACACAGAGCACGTCTGTTTAGAGTAGGGGATCAAACCCAGGTCCTATACTAGTGCCCTAATTGTTGGACCATCCTGCATCTCTTCCCTGACTTTGAGTGTGAGTGATTATAGGAACGAGATGATTGGAGCGGGGGGAAAAACATCACAGAAGTCTACTGTTGTAGAAAGAAAGGTGAGACTTATTTAGAGAGGTGGGTAAATTGGGATCCATTTAATTATAATGTTATGTATCTGAATTGATAAATTGTATCAATAAATTATGTCAACCAGGTAATAATGCAAACAGAAGGCATTTTGGCCTCTCAGTCATGGCCAGCATTAAGGGAGGGACGGGGGGACAAAAAAAGCAATTTACACTCCAGCTCAGATTGCAAGAAAAAATTTGGATCAGTTAGCAAGACAGACAGTTTTGGTTCTCGCATCACTGCTTAGACTGCAAGCTATTTCCGAACCAACTGGAATTGCTGTTGCACCATATTAGCTGCTCAGGATGGATGGAGCCAGCTGGTTTCTAAATATAAAACACAATTTCTTAGAGGAACAGTTAGATGTCTCCCTCTCAACCAACAAAACACCTGTTCAGACCACTGTTTTTTACAATTTTTGTTCAGACTTGTGTGTATGTGTGTGAGTGAGTGTATCAGAGGAGTAACAGGCCAACAATATGTGAGTGGGTGTGTCTCTGTGTTATTTTTATATATATATAATATATATATATAAAATATATAATATTCTAGGCCTGGTTCTCCTTTCACTTACACTGATCGTATACTGGTACAACCCCAAAGATCAGGAAGGCACTGACAGAGTATTACACACTGTTGTCATCTCTTTTAGCCATAGTGTGTCCTCAAGGATTGCACTCATACTTGTACCTAAATCTAGCAAGGCTTATATTCCCTCCATCCACTACAGAACCTTTCGGCCAGTTCTGGATGCAATATACTGTCCCAGTGGTGCAAAGCAACAGCATAGCAGGCTTAACTGGCTTTTTCAGAATTACCCCAATGTACAGAAATACTCAGGTGCCTCTTCCCCAATGCAGGAGTCCTGGCCAGGGAAAATAGCATGTTGCCATGCTCAGTGATTCTTAGTAGCTAGAATGGCCCCATGGAGGTCTTGAGCAGCTGGCGTAAGCAACTCTGAAGTTGCTTTGACTTTAATTCTGGACAAGATGAGAATAAGTGGGACACATCAAGGGAGCTCAAAGACCTCTTTGCACTCTCACTGCTTCTAAGATGAGGGTCAGGATCTCTGTCTTTAATAATCCTGTCAAGGCTGATTCCCCAATCTGGCACTTCAAGTGCAGAAGGTGGGGGCCAGCAAGGATTCTAAAAGTTAATACTGACCACTTCAGGCTTGTATTAAATTCCCAAGGTCACAGCTTCTCTCTGACCTTGGATGGGTAGATGCTGCCACCACCCAAGTGCAAGAAAACTCCCCCTTTTGAGAACCCAGGAAGAAGCACTTGGGAATTCCTTCCTGTGGGGGTACCCTCAAGCCTTTTCACCCCCTCACCTCCAGGGAAGAACTGAGAAAGAAAATGAAGCTGCTACCAGCTAATTAAACAACATCTGCACAAATCTCTTAGGACACCAAAAATCCAATCCTGTTCTTAAAAAAGGTAAATTTTATCAAAAACAAAAAGAAATAAAATACATCTGGAACTTAGGATTTTGCTAGGTTTAAAAAACCCATTTACAAAAATAAAACATCAAGAATAACCTTCTTGAGGTCTACCTTAAAGGTTGCAAGCAAACCAAAAGCATTTGGGGTTAGCACAGAGGAGTCCACAAGCCAATAAGAAACAAAAGAAATAACCCTAATCACATCTTCCTCGACATTTTCTGATCTACTTACATATCTGGTGTTTCAAATGAGGAGTTTTAGGTATGATCTGGTAATTTCTATACCTGACAAAAAGCTTTTTACAGCATAGTCTCAGCCCTGTCTCTTCTCTCTCCTCTCTCACACTGGAGAACAACAGACAGACAGACAAAGGGAAAGCTTTTTTTCCCAATTGTAAAGTTCTAGCCCTCCTATTGGCTCTTTTGGTCAGGTGCCCATTCAATTCCCTTTACCTATGCATGCAGTCAGACTTTTTAACCCTTTACAGGTAAAGCAAGTAGTGAACATCTTCCAAGAGGGGTTCTATAGCTAACTGGCTGACTGGGTGTCCACAAAAGGGAGTCCCCCGCTCGCATTTATCACAAACCCCCTATGCAGTGTTCATTAGCCAGAGGGTCCCCACCATGACTCTGTATGCACTTATAGGTAACAAGGTCCATCTTCCCCGTGTACCTTACAAAACCTCCAGATGAACATTATAACCCACCAAGTGCTCTTGTTTCTGAACAAAGTCTCTTCCCTTTGTGTATATTTGTTGCAACACAATGGGCCTTGGCTTGTCCATCCAGTGAAATAGCATCTGGAAAGTCTGAGCTAGAATTATCAACTCTCTATTACAGAGCTGCTGAGTTTGAGCCAATGGAAAATGATCTCTAAGTGGATTTGTAGTATATTTTTCGCCCACTTTGGACAATTTAGATCTTCATTCCCATCTAATTTTCCTTGCAGAATAATCCTTCACCCTCCCCCTCGAATTGCATTTCTTGAAAATAGTAATGCATTTGGAATCTGCTTTATGCATATCATGCCTTCCTCATTTCATTCTTCCTCCAACAATCAGCCAATTTAATAGGCTTATAGATAATGTTTGAGCCCTTTCAAAAAAGAAGTTTATGCTCCTAATTTCCTTTAATAGTCAATTTTCATTCAATTTATCCTGTTTTCTTCAGTCTGTGCAGACTCTAAAAGAGTTCATTTATATTCAGATTTTCCTCCTAAGAGAAGTTTATTTTGGGGGAAAAAACCAAAACTCTTTTAACTTCTTTCCATTAAGAGAACAAGAGCATAAATGATTTTAAAAATATTTTGTTTCTTGTTTGTGCCGCACTTAAATGGAAAAATGTTACTCTCTTCCATTATGGTAATGATTTTTTAAAGGGGGGTAAAAAAATTGTACCTGCAAAGAGCAATCAGCCATCTCTTATTGCAAGAGAAAAGGCATCATTAAAAATAAAAGGGAGAGACAAGTACATATTTAAATGAATGATCTGATGGGAGGATACATAAGAATGATTTGTGTGTCTTGAAACTCTGCTGTCACTTATGTTACACGTGATGAGCACTTAATGAATGTTCATAGTAAAATTTCTTGTATTTATTTTGCCTGAAGGCTACAGCCATTTTTAGGGGACAAAGTTTAATGGACTTTGTTTGACTCAGTAGATACAGTGATACTTACAGATCCTTTCTAAATGTATTACTGTAATTATAGATCCTTTCGCCATTTTTTCCCCATGAATGTTAAGGTAAATATTATTTCCAAGAGGAGATGTGTGTGGTGTACAGATTTTTAAAATTGACATTTAAACATGCAGTACTGTGTTTTAGTTGCTAAATAATCTTATTCTCATTATCTATGCTTTAGCATTTGTACAGTGCAGAGTATCATGGTGATTGGTCGTTACTTTAAAGCAATTAACTCTTGCATTTAACAATTATCTTGTATCTATTCAATATTTGCAGTAAAAAGAAAACAGAGCCTGCATAAATTGCATCCTACTGCCGTCTTGTCTGCATCCTGCAATCCCAAACCACATCTTCTAAAACAGAGACGCCAAACCCCACATCCTTCCACAACAGTGACAGCTGCTCCCCACAGTGGGGAGACATCCTCAGGTAAGCCTGCAGAGAGCACCAGAGAGGTTGCAGCTAACTCAGACTCTGTGCATGCCTAATGCAGCCCCACTACAGAGGGAGTAGAGCACTGTGGGGCACAACAAATCTTTGGACCCAGCCCGTCCATGCCCTGCCCTGCCCCTTCCCACCTCCTGCAAGCTGCCATGCAAGTACGCTTCTGTAGAGCACAACACAGCACTGTGCTGGAAAGTGCACCACCCTGGATAGGACTCTGGAAACCAGCCCTTACCTTTGGCAAAGCAGAATTACACCTCCACTGTCTAGGAGAACCTCCAAAGCCACTGAGGTCATGGCTACTTGCTGCTTACACGGAGCCTGCCTGATGACGATGCGGCATGTCATAATGATAGCATGAGTTTGGGATAACTGAAGCTGTCAATCTCATGCAGGTCATCCCAGCAGCGTGCCAATAAAACTTCCATATTACCCCACTGATTTAGACTGTCTTAGAAATGCCTTAGGACTCAGTTCAGAGAAAACACTTAAGTACATGTTTAAGCACATGCCTAAGTCCCATTGACAATAATCAGGAGTTCTTCCTGATTTTCTCCATTGTAAGTGAAAGGAGAATTAGGCTCATAATGTGCAGTATCACACAAGTATCTCCCAGCATACTCCAGTCACTCCTAATCCTCAAGTGCATATGGAAGTCTAATATCATGAATACAATAGTCTCTGCTCAGTTAATTTGGGCATGGCACTTCTTATCATCTTTGATCAATTTACCTAGATTTGGGACCCAGTCAAGTTGAAGGATGCAGTCCACTAAGCCCCATCCCAACTGCACTGTTAATGGAGCCTATAAGAAAATTACTAAACTGGGTGGCTTTTTGGTTAATATAATTAATTTTCAATCATCAACGTCATCATCATCTCCTCTTATAGACCACTTTCCACCCATGGATCTCAAAGCACTCTACAAAGGAAGGTAAGTATCATAATCCCCATTTTCCAGATTGGGACATATAATTAGATCACTGGCAAAAGAGGTGAAGTGACTTGCACAGAGCAGCGCACTATCCACTAGACAATACTGCCTTCCCAAAATGTCTAATGAGGAACCTTTGGGGAACGGGAAAGCAGGTCCTTCCTCACTTATAAAAATTCTAACCCTAAAAACAAATAGAGAAAACAAGTCATTTCCAGGCAACATGTTCCTGTCAATGACAAGACTTTTCTAAGCACAGTGTGACCTCCTTGATGTGTATTATTTCCTCGAGGATGTAAAAGAAAGCAAATAAATAAAAAATGCCACCAGTCTTCTGAGGGACCCTCTTTTCATCTGTCACCTTTCCCCCTTTACACAGCATCAGGCCACCCCAGACAGAAGCAGCAGCAGAGTTTTGTTTTGGAGAGTTCTTACCAATCCGTTGACAAACCATGGATTTTATTCCAAACACGGTGCAGCTTTTAAATACAACTTGTTTCTTCTGATTACAAC
Source organism: Lepidochelys olivacea (assembly GCF_965140295.1). Taxonomy (NCBI): domain Eukaryota; kingdom Metazoa; phylum Chordata; order Testudines; family Cheloniidae; genus Lepidochelys; species Lepidochelys olivacea. Next base: position 111,051,448 of record NC_140416.1, read on the forward strand.
TTGCACAATCCCAGATGGTGCCCTGTATAGCGTCATATTACTTAAAATGCTAATGTATTCCAACTTCTTCAGATGTTGGCACTGGCGTGGTGGGCACCTTAAATGAGAGTGTGAATAAAAGAACAAAATCTCAAGCTGGAATCTGGACATTCTGCCCCATGCTGTCATTAAAACCCCCAGAGTAAGAAAGGAAATGGAAGTATAACATCACATGGTTCAAGGCTCCTCTCTAGCAAGCTATCATTTAACCTCAGGTTATCTTGACATTTACATGCTGAAGGGAACACTTAATGTATGTCGCTGTGTGAGAACAGCTGAATGAGAACAAAAATAGAGAAAAAGGAGCCAAGAAAGAGAGAAAATTGTAAACAATTTACACATCTCTGTAAAGAGAGGGTGATTTTGTAACAGACTGGCCTGTGTTGATATGGTTTGTTCACTAGATACAGTGTTCAGAGAGGCATTACAAGTGAGACACTAGCTACAGATAAACCTGCAAATAGCCAGGTACCTCTGACCATGAGAATAGGTGTTTTATCCAAGCATCATGCAAAATACTAATTATCCGCCAGGGGATGCGGGGACAGAAGGGATCTCATATCCCTAACCAGGCAGGTGCAGAATTGCTGAAAACACTTCCTTCATTTGATTCATTTCTCTCTGTCTATCTACCTCATCCCTAGACCTCACTCATCCATACAGGATTGGAATGACTCAGACAGAAGTAGTATTTCAGCAGTGGTCAGCAAATTAGCATTTGTAGCACTGAAATGCCATTTCTACAAGCAAACAACTAAGGGTGAGGGAAACTATAGTGATGAGTGGATTACAAACTTAGATAGACAGACAGATAGGCAGATAAAGAGTCGATTCAATGCCTACTTATGACTAACCAGGTGAGCTTAGAAGCCTGTGAACTGTTAATGTGACAGTTTGACAGTTAGTGCCCAAATTGAATTCCTGCTATAAGACATCTATTACCTTATGGACAATACATTCAATACTTAGGTTCACCACAGTGTCATTGAATGAAGAGAGAAGTTGGAGAAGAACATTCAGGGCAACATTTTGGCACCTTTGTGTATGTGGAGCAGTACCTTACTGCACAAGCAGTCCCATGGAAATCAAATCAAACATATTCCCTTTAACCTGGCCCTTTAAAATCCCCCCTCTACTACAGAAAAGGAAATGACTTTTTTTAAACCAGAAACTCAGTGTTTTGCAATGGAATTCACCACTGCGGGACCCAGGAGTCATTTTTAAAGGGCCAGAATTGCAAACTGGCTCACCAGCTTTCACCAAGAAATCGAACAATAATGGAGTGGGCTTCTGAAGCTCACTTTATGAAGACCCTCATCCATGAATAATTGGAACTAAAGTAAGACTTTGGGACATTTGCTGGGTGGAATGGGGGTTTAAGGGGGAGTGTCAAGCTGGTAAAGAACAAATTTCACTTGCAAAATCTGCTTTGTTCCCCAGGTTCCCTTCATACAACATTTTATTTGTGAAGTTGAACTCAGTGAAGTTGAACTCAGTGATTTCATTCTGCTCTGCACAGAATTCTGGGAGAAAATTTACACATGGACACAGGAAACCATAATCTTCTAAGGTGCAGTCACATCATGATAGTATCTTAAAACTGTATTTGACAGGATATAGAAGACAACATAATGGACAGGCAGGACATTGTAGATATCTGATCTGTAAAGAATGACAATATTATCAAATCAATTTTAAAAAGGTAATTATTTACTATGTATTTTATAGTCTTCCAGGAATAACAGATAGACACTTCGCTTCACACAGTGCTGTAATATTTCACCTATCAAGGACAAGATGCTGGATATTTACAGACTGTAATGAGACTGCCCACTGTTTGATGTTACCATAAATAAACAAGTAAAACTGCAGAGTTTCATAAAATTCAGCCTGATGGCCTGGAAGAAATTATTTTAGTAGAAAAGAATGGCATGTGTAATCACATGTACAAAGACACCTCTACCTACACACAAATGCACAGGGCCTTCTGCGCAGCTCGTTCTTTTCCAAGCTAGTCCTTCCCACAAAGTAGAACAAAAACTCTTTTCCTTGAAGGGATTGTCTAAATGTAGAGATGGATTACACTATCCCTACCCCATATTCTTTTGCTATTGCGCCAAGTTATTTGTCACATGCAGGCACATTTCAAAACACTAGGTTGAACTCATTAAAAGAAAAAAGGAGAGACATGGTGGGTGAGGTAATATCTTTTATTGGACCACCTTCTGTTGGTGAAAGAGACGAGCTTTCGAGCTTACACAGAGCTCTTCTTCAGGTTTTCAGCTCTGTGTAAGCACGAAAGCTTGTCTCTCTCCACAAACAGAAGCTGATCCAATAAAAGATATTACCTCGGACACCTTGGCTCTCTAATATCCTGGGGCCAGCACAGCTACAACAACCCTGAATAGATATATAAAAAAGCAGACTTTTTTTCTCCTCAGGGATAAATGGGCAACTGGGTTCAACAACTGAAGAGCTGATACCTGCATTCAAAATGAAAATGAAATCTCAAACCAAGCCCATTTTTAAGGCTCAAAATGTTAAGGTACCTTTTTCCTGATTTTTTTTCATTTTCTGTTTCTGATCCTGGCTAAGCAGGGAAGTGGAGGAGCTGAAATGCCACAAGAAAAACCCAGTCTCTTAACATTTCTAGCCTAGTATTGCAATCTCCAGAGATTCTGGATAAAACTATGACATTTCCAGGTGCTTATCTTCTGAACTTCTTGTGATACACCTGACACTATTTATTGCTAGAGCTCAGCCAAAATCCCAAGTCTGAACATCCCCAAGCTCTGGTGGTGAAGCACTGGATTGGGTTACCTAGGGAGGTGGTGGAATCTCCTTCCTTAGAGGTTTTTAAGGTCAGGCTTGACAAAGCCCTGGCTGGGATGATTTAGTTGGGGATTGGTCCTGTTTTGAGCAGGGGGTTGGACTAGATGACCTCCTGAGGTCCCTTCCAACCCTGATATTCTATGATTCTAAGCTTCGGGAAAGTCTGAATTCAAATAAAGGATCCAGACCCAAACGCTCAAAACCCTATTCAGTACATGTATGACCTCTCCACCTAGTACTGAGAGAAAGGAATCTATCCCCAGGTGAAATTCCATCTACCATAGGGATGCACCTGATGTTATTTAAAACATGCCTCTGACCGCACTTACACACACTGAAGGTAAATCACTATCTACACATTGGTTATTTGCTAGACGATCCTTTCATAAGTTGCCAACTCCTTTTATTAAACATTGAAGGGAGTGACTTAGTCTCTATCTCTCCATCTTTTCAAAGCTAATGTTTTCGCATGTGTCAATCTAAAGGAAGCTTGCAATCTTGTATTTTTGGAATGTCAGCACGACTATTCACTGGAAATAAATACATTTTCCAAAGAAAGCCCATACCACACAGGAAACTGAAGACTACTATTTGAGACAGGCACACTCAGTGAACACTGAAACAAACTTGCAAAATTAAGGCCCCACCATCCCCTCATGCGTTACATAATTTATGAACAGCCCCTGACTTTGCAGTGTCAGGAGTGCTGACTGGCTTACATTGTGATGTCATTCTTCCTAACAGTCTCACCTCCTAGAGATTATTTTAGTGTTTCAGGGATTCTGAAGATCAGCAACATTTACTGTAGAGATATGTTTGTAGAAGATTATAATTTAGAGACACTCCCTCATAAGAGACAGTATTATGAACATAGGAATTTGGAGATGTGCCCTGAAGGAAGGGGTTGCGAACACCGCATGGTTGTATGCAGCAGTTCACCAGCAATGCTCTCCAGTTTGTTTTATTAAAGTTTTATTCCTTTCTTGTTCACTGGTTTGTTATTTAACGAACCCCAAGATCGTTCCATTTACTTTTGGAGACAAGAACTTGTAGAGACAAACTGGAGATTTTTCAAATCCTGCCCATTTCTAGCCACAATCTTGTGGACCTCCCTTAAGTGATTGTAGAAGAATAAACCCACCAAACAAATACATTTACTGTGCAATTCCATCTACTACAGATTTTTGGAGTACATCTCCCTACCAGCATCCATTAGCTCTAAACAAGGCCATAATATCTTTATGTTCTCCATAAAGCTGTTTACAGTTCCTACCGTTTTCCTCCACAGTCATGCCCTTCCTCCTTGCTACTTCAAAGGCTTTTTAAAAGATCTTTTTCTTCCTTTAGTGAAGTTTGCTATGCACTTGTGGTCTTGTAAATGACACTACCGATTTCACCACAGAAACTTCTGACAATGTGCTTGAAATATCTGCCTAATGTTATGCGTGGGCTTGCATCCAAGTTTAATAGCACTCCAATTTAAAATCCCCATAAACATGTTTACTTATCTCTAGTCTGCAGGACAACATAATGCACTTTGGAGAAATCTTTTGATTAAAAAGAGGTTTCCCTTTCTTACTGAGCCTTCTTAACAGGACTTTCCAAGTGTTGCTGACATGGGTGGCGCTTCCATAGCATAGTCTCCTATCTTCTGGGATTTTTCCCTGAGCTCATGGGGAATGAATTTCTAAACCTTGCTGACCTGCGGTTGCCATAACTTTCTGCATCACTCCAACATCAAAGAAATGTGCATACGCTACAATCTGAACCTCTAGGGACAGGCTACATAAATTCTCATGCAAATTGTTGAGCAGAGGGATGGGGTTTTTTTTGTTTTTTTGGGTTTTTTGTTTTTTGTTGTTTTTTTTTGCCAGCTACAGAAACCATCTGCTTGTTCTTTTTTACTGTTTTTTTAAAGACTTGTCTAAAAATATATTGAATAGCTCGTCAAAAACTTCAGAAAGCACCCATTGGCAGAGCAGGTTTCTCATGCCCATCCTGCTAATTATCAATACAATTCTAGGAAATGAGCCAAAATCAAACCCCAGCATCTCCTAAACATCTATTCTTCTCCTTTAAAGGCCTGGCTTCAGATCTGTGCATTTCTTGCATTCCCCACACTGCTGTGTCCCCTTTTGCTACCTCAAATGTGTTGTGTTACCCTGAGATTCCCCAGAGTTTGTTGCAAGAGTAGCTGCTATATAGTACGCTGTGTAGCCTGACATGATTTAGGTTGCCCAAAAACTGCCCTAGCCCCAAAAGATGAATTTATCCACAGCACCGAAAGTATCCTGCTGGTGTTATGCCCTGCTCTTGGGCAGGCTGTCAGCAATCAGACCTGGGACCACTGCATCTTAAAGCATGAGCCTCTACTGCCTGAGCTTCAAGACAAAGCTCTAGTAGCTAAAACTGTACCAGGCTCATCAACCCCTGTATGTGGCCAAGGCACCAGCAGAGGGAAGATGCTGCAGGTGAACATGTCACTAGTACAGCAGTAACAGTGGCATGGGCAAAGTTATATCAACTTCCCAGCTTGGTCTCCAATGAGGCTCCCTTCCCACTGTATTTGCTACCTAGAGAAAGCATTTCTAAATTTGATACACCACACTTGGACCAGGAGTGAAGATTACCAAGCGAAGGCTTAAATCAGCATCACCCAGAAGACCTTACTTCTTAAAATTGCCATGGAGTCCAATGTGAATTTTGCCCGAGCAATGACTGAGTGACCACTGATATCAGAAGAGAGCAGCAGCAGATAAACTAGCCTTCTGTTTCAGGAATAAACACCAGATTCAGAGTCAGACCATACATGTAATGTATAAAATTAAAGTAACTATAACCAAAAGGAAAAATGGGGCCAACATCACTACCAGGTAACCATTATAAGCTTTGAGAGCTGAGGGTGAATGTCCCTGTAAATGGCCAGTGCTGATGCTGATGTGTTTGCCCTTGCTGATGCTGATTCACTTATTAGGATTGAATTATTCCTATGCTTTACTTGATGTTTGCAAAGACCGAATGGAAATTCATACCTTTGCCAGTGCCGCTCAGCTGTAGGTAAAGAATGTGGGAGTTCTCATTAGTTAACTATCAGACAAATGATCTTAGTGTAACACCGACAGACCCCGGTTGGCGGTGGGTGGGATCAAACCTGTGGCCTCTGGAACTTAAAGCATGAGTCTCTTCCACATGAGCTAAAAGCCAGCTGGCTTGTGCATCCCATGAAAGGACCAAGGACAATCACAGTCCCTTCCCTCAGTCGAATACAGGGATCCTTCTTCTGAGCATCCCTAGGGTGCAAATTGTTCAATGGGAGTGAGGAGAGGCAGCATCAGGGTCCAGTCCCCTGTGTACATTGGCCCATGGAGCTGGCTGGGCACATCAGAGGAGAACAGACCACACCATTCCTAAATCTGCACTCTCTCTGCACACTGGGGAGCTGAGGGCGGGACACCTCCTGGAGCTCCCTTGTGGACCATGTGGTTTCACAGCACCCTTTACCGAGGGCTGTGCCAAAACGCCACCCCCTAACCTCAAAGATGTGGCTACCCTCCAAGCAACTTTGCAAAGCGATCATTCAGGTGCAGTGACCAAAAGAACGGTTTGAGTAAAATTTCTCCTTATAACTGAAGGCCATTGTGCTGTGCTATAGCAGCTACCCAGGGATAATTAAATCACAATTTAGCTCTGTAGATGTGCTCGTAAGTGACTCCATGATGCAATGCACATTTATGATGCACCCTCATATCCAGGTAGCCTGATGCATTTTCTATTCAATGCACCATTTCAACCAATGTTCTTCATTTAGGCTTTGGGCCACCTTACCGCTTCTGCCTGCTCCCCTAGCCTCTCTCACGAAGAATCCAGAAAGACCTAGCACAGAAGAACTGCTGCAGTTTTACTGCCCCAGGATTGATGGACTGGGAACGGTAGAGCAGCAAACCGGGGATACAGCACAACCCCTTCAATGACAGGAACTCTGCTCCATGGCATCTCTCTCTGCAACAGCACAATGGACACTCAGGGCACAGCACAAGGGAGCTACAGGATACTTGGGAGTGTAGCAAGCTGCTCTGAAACTGTATGGATCCACACCCCCATACTCCCACACACACAATGCATGAGGCAGATAGAGGCCCTAGCTGTGGCTACAGCCAATGGCTTGTTACAATGGAATCAAAGTAGCGAGGCAGCCCTCCACACCAACTGGGGAGGAGATACCTGTGCAAAGCTTATTGACTCGGGCCCTGCACAGCATGAGCATTTGACCCTCTGACAACTAAGTTCCAGGGTCACCTTCCATGTAACAGCAGGACCAGATGTGTGAACAGTTTGAATGAACACATAAATATCTTCCATCTTTGAGGCCATCCAGCTTTGATAACTGGAAATGGAAATTGCAGAATGAGAAATTGACCTCTTCTGTGCTTTTGCCACATATAAAGAAAAGGCATCACTGAAAACGTTTGTGAAGGGCTCCCTCATCCCACCAAAACCAAAGGTAACAGGCACCAGGTAATTTTTTTTTTTTTCATAAATGCAGGGCTAGCTTCAGATAAGTGAAGATTAAAGTTGCCAGACTGATAGTGAACTACACATCGCTCACAAGGCAAATGCAGCATGAAAATCCCCTTCATTCTCTCTCCTTATTAAACACTATCATTTAATTTAGAACTCAAATAAATATATTAATAAGGAATGTATAATGTTAATGTCATCTCTGCAATCACCCATAGATTGATTCTACCTTGAGCTCATTGTATTATTGCTAATGACTGAGAGCCTGTGCCACATTTTATCAACCAAAGTCTGTCTCAGAGAACTTTCTAATTAGTGCTACTAATCACTTATTTCTTCTCAGGGAGACTAATGCATTATTACACAGACTTGTGAAATACGTCCAACAACATATACATCTTGTTAAAATGACACTCAGGAGATACCATTCCCAACATCCATCAATGACTCTTAATCTATCAAATGGAAATATTGCTTAAATACTGCTACCGCAGTCAGACGGGTTCAGGCATCTTCTCCAAGCTCTGCTAGGCACAATGTCGCCAAGCTTTGGCATGCAGCCAACTCTCTTACATCATATAGCAATTAATGTACCCTCACTTGAATAACAAGAAGTTAGAAAGGCAGTGGAAAGTAGCAACAGAGTGGGACAACTGATGAAATTAGCTGCAGGAAATCTATTTTGTAATAAAACTGTTCATAAAAACAAAATGTCATTTAAAGGCATAATTTCCATGGGGAATAAGTTTTTATGTTGGTGTGCATCTTTAAGACTTGAAGACTTTTTGTTTTTAATACTTTTTTCATTTAAATGAGTTCATAGAAGCCTAAAATATACAAAGACATACCGGGATCCCAAGGAAACTCGGTATATGTTGTGCGTGCCAGGGGTTTTTGGTTTTTTTGTTTGTTTGGTTGCTGTTTTTTCTCTAAAAGGATCCAAGATGCTGAAGTAATTTCTTTGTGAGAAATATTTAGATCAGAGGAATGTAGATAATTAACAATCCACATAAAAGAATTAGCCAATTTTCATTTTAAGTAAAAAAACAAGGATCCAATTTTAAACTGCTAGGGAATGCTGATGAAACCTGATATAAAAAGGAATGTAACTGGTTATTTTCCTTTTTCTCCCATGTTTGAATACATAACTAGCTATAAAGTCTACTTTACTCTCTCTCCTCCACTCTAAATTAATTAGATACATTACAAAGTTCTTCCTTCTAAAGTAATTTACAAGGAAATGCCATTCTTATTATATGAAAATCTGATGATAAATACTTTCATTTTTTACAAAACATGCTTTGAAATCAAAGTGATGTATGAAAGGAAGTGAAGACAACAAATAAACAAACAGACTGAAGTGCTTTGAACGCACTAGACTGTACTTGGAGTGTTTGAAAGGGAGAATATGCTGTGGTGAAGCAGATAGGTTCAGATCATAGTAGAAAGCTGAAAATAATGATTTTTTTAAGGCAAGAATTCCCAGAGATTCCTGCTGGATAGAACTCAGCGTGTGACCTTTTTTTTTTTTTTAATTGTACAGTATCATCATACTTGTTCAGTGCTATTTCCTGAACCTTTAAATGCAAAAAAAGATTATGCAAATTAGTCAGCTAATCCAGGAAACAAAAACGTTGCTCTAACTTCTGTTCTTTTAACTAATCCACTGCTCCTTATCACAAATAAGTGCTATACAAATACAAGGGTGAGGGGTGTACATTTGCAAACTACCATCACCAAGAAGCTGCATTGATCTAACACATATCCTTGAGATAAGTATAAATAAATACCATGATGGTACCTAGTCACTGTTAATAGCTCTCAAGAGCAGGTGTAAGACCCACAAACGAAGGTCAATTTTGGTTTCTCTGGCCCACAAGAATGAAATATAGCAACTTCTATCTTATAAAACTCTTCCAGCTGTGTGAATTCATGGATGAGAAACATCTTCTCAGAAAATATCAATGGCTTAAATAGGTCCCTCAGAGGCGTAATGATCCCTTCTGACCTTAAAATCTATGAATCTATGAAAAAAGAAGGGTCCTTTGTTTTTAACTAATCTGCTTTTCTGTTTTCTAACCACAAACTCCACATAGGTTCTGTTTACAGTAGTTATTGTGAAATGTTTTCTGCAAAGAGAAAGTGAAGACTAAGCCACAAGAACTCAGAAAACCAATACAAGTTGTGAATATAAAAAATGAGTAAGGCAAGGTGATCTCTTTCTCAAAGGACAGACTTACAATTGGGATAGATCTGCAGCTGACTGTGACCCAGCTGCATTCCAAATGAGAAAATCCATCTAGAGCCGACAGAGAATATGATGCCAGTAGGATCATACAGCAACTTGCAAGTGTTCCAGTAATTTCCATTATTTCCAGATGTTCATGAAATTGACTCAAATGTTATTGATAAAAATCATATACAAATACATCATACACAACCATGCTGTGAAATTCTTGTCAGATGGAATTTGAAAGCCAGCCTGTAATGTAACTCCTAATCTGAACACCTCACTCAGATATCTAAAGGAAGTGATAGCAGCTAAAATTCCCATAGATTATGTTAACCAAGAGAACAGTTGCACCAATCTGTATTGAGATATAAAGAAACTTTCTCTACATAATCTAATGGGATTTCATACTTCAGTTTGATTGTCTTGTAAAGCCAACAAGGATCTCTTGCTCATCCATAATAAAATATGGCTGATCCATACCCCTCAAAGTGTTTGGCTGTGTATGTGCTCAAGTATATTCAGTGGAAAGTGTTCTTTAGTTACTCCTGTTACAAACACTGTAGATTAGATTAGATTAGATAAAATAAAATAAAATTCAGGTCAAAGTCTTCTCTGAAGCTCCAGTTGGCTACTCTAATTTGATAGATGATATCTTTACAGAACACTCTATGTTTTGCATTAGTTTGACCAGATAAACTTCCCCCATGGTCACCGGTTCAGAAAAACAATAGTATTTTAAACCCTTGTAAACAGTTCCAGATGGAGGGCTAGACGGACAGCAGCAGCCAAGCTCTGTTTGTCACACCTGCGGAGAGAAATGTGGTTCTAAACCACTTATGCTGAGGCCGACCAGAAGCCAAGCTAGGTCTTGGCATAACATACAATAGTTATTCAAGTCATGCATTTGGGACTGCTTGGCTAGCAGAGGTGGTCTGGCTACTCCCCTGCCATTCCCAGCATGCCCCCTACTTGCCCCTTCCTGTCCAACATGCCCCCTACATGGAAGCAAGACATGTGGGTGGAATAGAACTAGTTATGCTGGCTACATGCCGCTTTGACATTCCCCTCCACCAGCGGAATCCAGAACTGTGCCTTTAGGACAGCTTGTGTGTTTCATTGTGGTGCCTGTGGGTATGTCTGTACTGCAGCTGGGAACATGCCTCCTAGCCTAAGTAGAGAGACACATGCTAGCTCCACTCCAACCAGGGCACTAAAAACACCAGTGCAGATATTGCAACACAAGTGGCAGCTCAGGCTAGCCATCCAAGCTCAGATCCAGGGCCTCAGGCAGGCTTGTACTTGAGCAGCTAGCCTGGGCCACAGCCCAGGCTGCAATGTCCATGCCATGACTTTTAGCGCAGTAGTTCAAGCAGAGCTAGCATGTGTCTGTCCCCTCAGGCCGGGAAGCACGCTCTCAGGTGCAGGGTAGACAGACCCTGAAAGGCTAAGTATTGGCCCATTGAATTTATGCAAACAATTAAGGCTGCAATTGTATAGCGGTGTATGCTGTATATGCATTTTAAAAAAAACCCAAGTGTTGCCGGCACCCAGTGCCGAGAGGCTGAACAACAGCTTGAGTTGGTTCGTTACCCGGTGTGCTGCACCCAATAATCACAACGGGGTGGAGAAACAGAAAAGTTTATTTGCAGCTGCAAAAAGTTACAGGGAGAATAAAATCTCAAATCCTGCATACCAAGCAGGAAGTTACACAGGCTTTTATACATCCTTTTTCCCAGCATACTTATCCAATAGCAAGCTGCCCCAAGTATCCATATAGCCAGCCAATCCAGTTCCCAGCTAGTTCCCTGATTCTCTGTATCATTTGTTAAACTATACATAAAGCTGCTTTATTCAGCATTGTTCTTCCATATCTGCCCTGTGTGGCCTTGCTTAGTTTCAGGCAGTCTGACTCTGCAACATATTGTTGCAGATTCTCAGCATAACTGCTGTGTGTGCCTCTAGGCAGGGGGGGCCAAGGACACTTGGGCCTAGTACGCAGAGCTGCTGCGAGTGCCTCCAGGCAGGAGGGGGGGCCAAGGACACCGGGGCCTAGTGCGAGGGGGCTTCATCGACACTCGTGGTCTTCCATCCCCTCGAGTTACCTAGTGGCCATGCCCCAGTGTCCCCAACACAAGGAAAATGAACATACGTGTGTGAGTATAGACAGAGTCATGCACAGAATTAGACATGCACGATTATGCAAGAAAGAGTTGTGTCTCCTTACTTAAGGTTGAAGCTAGCTAGACTGATTCAATTTAAAACAGAGGCATTTCCAGCATGTGCAACTGAATGGAGTGTAAGTGCAGCTACAGTAAGATTATAGTCAAGAAAGAGCCATTTTAAATGAAAATCAGTGTGGGCATGTTCTAACATGACAAGGCAAATTCAGACAAGTGAAAACATCAGTAAGCCCTTTCTTCTTTTTCTTCTTCTTCTTCATACCAGATATGTGTGTAAAATAAATCATGTGATCCAGGATTCACTTATTTCAACAGCTCTAAGGCTTTGGATTGGGGCAGTGGGTGGGGAAGAGCATTAGAAGGATCAGAAGGCACCAAAGTGGGACCATAGGCACAAATGGTTTCACAGGAACACAACAGCAATTCCTTCAGGATCTTTACGACGGAAATTGATAAGATGAATGCACAACAACAACAAGACCTTTGTAGATAATACAATTACTTTCTGCAAACAAGTGTCAAACTAGTGTAAAGCGAGAAGAGAATCATTCCCTCCCATTCTTGTCCAAGCTATTGAGCTATGCCTGGCAGCGATTCAGTCTCTCTCCACAGTTTTCTTCACTTTCCTCACCCTCAGCTGTGGTGAACTGTGACCCTGCCTCTTGCTGTTCTTCTAGTCAAGCAAAAAAGCAACAGCTTAGTGATACACATAAGAATCTGGTTGGTTGCATTTTTACTCAGAACCAGATACCAGGCTACACCTAGAAGAAACCTGCATTTCATTCCTGAAATATAAAATTAACATTGAATTTAAATGTTCATAGATGGGCTTAATTAGGTCTGGCTTTCCCATGGGGACATTCTTGTCTGGGCTGGGCCTTGAAGGGGTCAACCAAAAGGCCATCATTTTGATTTCAGACGGCTTCACATTAGGGTAGAATTCTCTAGCACTTTCGCCGTCGGTGGGCACCCTGTTTGTTGGTCTATTCTCCGTCTGAAAAGCCACAAATGCTGAGCCCCTGTACAAATGACAGAGGAACTTCTTTCCATCCCCCTCCCGCGTCCAAGGCTGGCCATCCACTCACTTTGATTTAAACTAGGTTTGTCCTGTGGGGCTGGGCCGTACCATTTACTACAATGCTGCTCTTTGCTCTTTGATTGTGAGATATATGCTGGGGGTGAATCATAGAATCATAGAATATCAGGGTTGGAAGGGACCCCAGAAGGTCATCTAGTCCAACCCCCTGCTCGAAGCAGGACCAATTCCCAGTTAAATCATCCCAGCCAGGGCTTTGTCAAGCTTGACCTTAAAAACCTCTAAGGAAGAAGATTCTACCACCTCCCTAGGTAACGCATTCCAGTGTTTCACCACCCTCATAGTGAAAAAGTTTTTCCTAATATCCAATCTAAACCTCCCCCACTACAACTTGAGACCATTACTCCTCGTTCTGTCATCTGCTACCATTGAGAACAGTCTAGAGCCATCCTCTTTGGAACCCCCTTTCAGGTAGTTGAAAGCAGCTATCAAATCCCCCCTCATTCTTCTCTTCTGCAGACTAAACAATCCCAGTTCCCTCAGCCTCTCCTCATAAGTCATGTGTTCTAGACCCCTAATCATTTTTGTTGCCCTTCGCTGGAGTCTCTCCAATTTATCCACATCCTTCTTGTAGTGTGGGGCCCAAAACTGGGCACAGTACTCCAGATGAGGCCTCACCAATGTCGAATAGAGGGGAACGATCACGTCCCTCGATCTGCTGGCAATGCCCCTACTTACACATCCCAAAATGCCATTGGCCTTCTTGGCAACAAGGGCACACTGCTTACTCATATCCAGCTTCTCATCCACTGTCACCCCAGGTCCTTTTCCGCAGAACTGCTGCCTAGCCATTTGGCCCCTAGTCTGTAGCGGTGCATTGGATTCTTCCGTCCTAAGGGTGAGGGGTTATCAATTAACCCTTGTGCACCCTTCCTGCCAACCACTGGGAATTACTGGGGACTTGTCCCCTGAAAGCCTCATCTCTTAGTTTTGGGCCACAGACATTGGTAAGTACTCTGATAAAATTAACTGGGGCGGGACCAGGGGATTCCTTTATAATAGTACAGCACAGGAGGCCAGTATAGGCCATGCCCCTTTTCCATATATTGAGTAACGACTACCTAGTTGCCTAAGGGCATTCAATTGATAGTGGTTATGCATTATTAAAGTTGCAGCTAACATAAGGGTTTTGTCTGCCCTTATCTAGCTGTGCTCATACCAAATAGCCACATACCTTGGATCAATCTCCCAAAATTAATCATGCTCATTAAAATTGATTTGAATGTATATAAAATATCTGAAAATAGTTCTTTAGAGGAAGCTTTAAAAGGCTGTTGTGAAATATACAAGCATCATCTAAATCACTGACCTTAATACACATGGGCCCAGATTTTCAGACATATGTGGTGCAAAAAGACGCACACATAATTTTCATATGTAATAATTGTAATTGCATGTGCAACCATGGCAATTGAGCACTCATCACTCTGAAAACCTGGGCTCCATTTTATTTATTTAGGATTATTTAATGTACAAAGTAACTCAGTTCAAATAACCAAAACAGTTTGAACCAATATACAGAGCAGTATAATTTTATACAGTATAGGGTAATTACTATAGTTTAATACTTTCCAAATAGGGAAAGTTTGACTAAGGCTGGAGAGAATGGATGTCTAAAAATGTTCTCTTGGCTTTTGAAAAGGATAGTGTTAAGCAAGAATACAATTAGTTGAATAACGTGCATAACCTGATATGTCAGTATTTTCCAAACTGACTATATGATTATTAAACACTTTGAAAATTAAACAACCTGAGCACAGATGCACATGAATTGTCCATCATGCCTATGAGTGACTGAAATTTTTGCTTGCAGTGTTGTAGCCGTGTTGGTCCCCAGATATTAGAGGTAGGTGAGGTAATATCTTTTACTGGTCCAACTTTTAAAGAAGAAGAGCTCTGTGTAGCTCATAAACTTGTCTCTTTCACCCATAGAAGTTGGTCCAGTGAAAGATATCATTTCACTCATCTTGTCTGAAATTTTTGCCACAGATTTCTGCTCTTGTGTTTATCAAAGGAAAATACTTAGGATAACATTTTCAAAGGAAGGTGCAACAAGTGAAACTGCAGAAATGCATCCATCAGGGAATTTGTAGATCTCTATGTAACCTCTCCAAGTCAGCTAGTACCACAGTGAACAGTACTGTGAATGTGATGGGGTGAACTTGTCTTAGCATACAGCCTCATTGTATCCCAGTAATTGTCCCTGCATTGGGTTTTAACATGTGAGAAATACAGTTTCAGGCAGTGGATGCCTAAAAGTATTCATTATTTTAGAGCTAAATTCTGTCCTTTCTGCTCATGCAGATTTCAATGGGACAGTCTATGGAGCAACTTTCTGATGGTGTGATTTGGCCCAGGACTGTTGACTTCAATGGAATTATGCCAATTCTCACCACCCGAGAGTTTAGTCTAATATGAATAAGGGTGGCAGACTGTGACACAGAATGAGAATCTTGACAACAACGTAACTAGCATTGAAATGCAAGAGTTATATTATGTGCTAACCTAAACTCATACAACTCCAGCTTTGCTGAAAGCCCAGAGCCAGTTGGGAAAGGGCCAGGCTTCTGGTCACATATACTTGTATGTGAAATTATCTCACCTGTGCATTCAAATACCAATCTGAGTGTGCAAATGTGGGGTTTGGTGGTGCATACGCTATTGTGGACACCCCCATTATATCCTCTGAAAATTTGGCCCTTTGAAAACACCCATTAGTGTGTTTTGCTCAGGAATATGGTGATGGCCATATTAAATTAGATTCCAGTCCACACTTGAAGTTATACTTGGGACTATAAGATCCATCTAGTCAATTTTGTAATACTACCACTATGTGATAAAGGCTTATAATTTAACTTAAGTGCTATATATGTCATCAACTATGTGGTAACTATGTCTCTTTTTCCTCACGAAAATTCAGAAGAGAGAGGTTGCTGTCTGGTACATTTCATTATTTATTGTGTCAATTCAGTACAATTCAATATATTGTGTTAATTTCCTTTTCCTATTTTTTAAAGAAGTAATCCGTCACTGAGGTTGTAACGGCTCCAATTTTAATGGAAGTCTATGAGACAATGTCATTGAAATTGGATCGGTCCAAATGGAATCATTATTGTTCATCCACTGAGATCTTAATAGCTCCATCAATCGAAGTGTATAATACAGTGCCCAAGGTGTTTTGAGGAGGCTTTGAGTTTTATCTAAGCGTAAGGAACCTCTGTGCATCTTAGAAGCTCAACAGAATGAATTAAAAGATACAGTTCAAAAATCTCCTGGAGACCCATTGTCTGCAGATCATATATACAGTAGGCTCCTTTACAGCTGGTGTGGGTCAATCAAGTCAGTATGCATTTTGTGAATCATTGACACAACAGATCACAGGTCTTTAGTTACATCAGTGTATGGTTAGGGATCATTCAGTCCACAGATCTGTGCATGTGCAGTAACTCAGTGTGCTTAAAATCCTTGGGATGTTTTTAGTAAAGAGGTAATTAATGCACATACCAAATAGCTGCTTTCCTCTGTTAAATATTTCAGCCTTTTTAATATTGCTATAAGTACCTGAGGGCATCCGGCCCTCATTTTTCATTCGGAGATTGGATATTTTCATATTTTTAACTAAAAAGAGTAAAGAAAAGAAATTGAACACAGGTCCTTGTTTACTAACATCTAAAAGAGAAATGTCCACTTTCCAGGATACAAGAGTCTGTACCACTCCTGGCCCAAACTGGCACTTTGTCACTAGTCTCAGCTGAAAGGTGGGGAAGCTTGTTCTGCCACTACTCTGGTGTTCTTTGGACAAATAGAAGAGTTCAGTCTCCAGAGTTGTCAGCCTGGCACCTCTCACACCAAGTTCAGGAACCTCCCAGAACTGGAGGTGGAAACTGGTTCACAAAGACCTCCTCTTCTGGAAATTTCAAGGGGACATGATCTGGACCATGAGGAGGTTTTTGAGACTGGGTGGCCCCTATTCTTTACTTTCCTCTATCAACATATTAGGATGGAATTCCACTTGGTGGCATCCACAGAATCTTCTAAAAAAAGAACAGGAGTACTTGTGGCACCTTAGAGACTAACCAATTTATTAGAGCATAAGCTTTCGTGAGCTACAGCTCACTTCATCGGATGCATAGAATGGAACATATAGTAAGAAGATATATATATACATACAGAGAAGGTGGAAGTTGCCATACAAACTGTAAGAGGCTAATTAATTAAGATGCGCTTATGCTCTAATAAATTTGTTAGTCTCTAAAGTGCCACAAGTATTCCTGTTCTTTTTGCAGATACAGACTAACACGGCTGCTACTCTGAAACAGAATCTTCTGATTCTGTAGTGGAATTGTCTGGGGTTCTCTACTCAGTGTCACCCTTTAGTTACACATTTGATCACACCCTCAGCTCTACAGATTTTCCTGATTTTCTTTTTCCTTTCCCTTCATGATGAGATAACTGGCTCTGTGGATATGGGGAAAGCAGTGGATGTGATAGATCTTGACTTTAGCAAAGCTTTTGATATGGTGTCCCACAGTATTCTTGCCAGCAAGTTAAAAGAGTATGGATTGGATGAATGGACCATAAGGTGAATAGAAAGCTGGCTAGATTGTTGGGCTCAATGGGTAGTGATCAACGGCTCGATGTCTAGCTGGCAGCCGGATCAAGCGGAGTGTCCCAGGGGTCGATCCTGGGGCCAGTTTTGTTCAACATCTTTATCAATGATCTGGATGATGGGATTAATTGCACTCTCAGCAAGTTTGCAGATGACACTGAGCTTGGGGAGAGGTAGATATGCTGGAGGGTAGAGATAGGGTCCAGAGTGACCTAAACAAATTGGAGGATTGGGCCAAAAGAAATCTGATGAGGTTCAATAAGGACAAGTGAAGAGTCCTACACTTAGGCAGCAAGAATCCTATGCACTGCTACAGGCTGGGGACCGACTAGCTAAGCAGCAGTTCTGCAGAAAAGGACTTGGGGATTATAGTGGACAAGAAGCTGGATATGAGTCAGCAGTGTGCCCTCGTTGCCAAGAAGGCCAATGGCATATTGGGCTGTATTAGTAGGAGCATTGCCAGTAGATTGAGAGAAGTGATTATTCCCTTCTATTCGGCACTGGTGAGGCCACACCTGGAGTATTGCATCCAGTTGTGGTCCCCACCACTACAGAAGGGCTGTGGACAAATCGGAGAAAGTCCAGCGGAGAGCAACAAAAATGATTAGGGGCCTGGGGCACATGACTTACAAGGAGAGGCTGAGGGAACTGGGCTTATTTAGTCTGCAGAAGAAAAGAGTGAGGGGAGATTTGATAGAAGCCTTCAACTACCTGAAGGGGGGTTCCAAAGAGGATGGAGCTCGGCTGTTCTCAGTGGTGGCAGATGACAGAACAAGAAGCAATGGTCTCAGGTTGCAGTGGGGGAGGTCAAGGTTGGATATTAGGAAACACTATTTCACTAGGAGTGTGGTGAAGCACTGGAATGTGTTACCTAGGGAGGTAGTGTATTGCAATGCCCCAGAGTGAGTTGTGGTTATTTTAGTGTATTTCACTTAATTGATCATTACCTGTGTTGAATCCCATGTCCTGCCTTTTTTGCTGTCAGATACAATAGGAAGTGAACTAAACTTCACATCAAACTCTACATACCTGTGATTAAAAGAAATATTACTTTTCACTCTAAACCAGTTTTGTCAGGTATACATCTTGACTGTCTGCATTATGGAACATCTGTGATAATGCTTATGTTCTTACACTGACATCTTCGGAGAGCATATGTAAATCCCCTTATGTAGTTAGCCCAGAAAAAATGCGGAAGGCATTTTTTCTCCCATGCAGCTGCTGTTGCTATTGTTTCTGATACTAGTTTCTAGTTCATGGCTTGATGCTTTTCTCATGAGTCTTTGGCTGACCAAAAAGAAAAAGACAAGGGACTTCAAAATTTAAAACATTTGAATTCCTACATCTTAGTATATGATCTGACACCATAATAACATCTCCAATCCTAGACATCTACGAAAGTCAATGTTATTGTTGGCAAGACTTCAGGAACAAAAAGCAAACAGGAAAGGGATTGTATTATCATTTAAAGTCACAAATGCAAAAGAAAGTCCGTATTTTCTATCAATCTATGTATGAAAGAGTAGTACCGTATTGCTGTGTGAGAGAGAAATGGAGAGAGTGAGCTGGTCAGAAAACGTGGGGAAGAGGGGATTCCACAGAAAATTTTGACTTTTCAAAGAAAATCAAAAACTTAAATATGTTGACTGAAAACCGAAATATTTCAATCTGGAAATGCTGCTGCAACGCCTCATGGGAATTGTAGGTTGGGTGCTTATTGCTGTCTTTCTCCTCCATAGGCCGTGCTCCCTGGTGAGACCCATGATGCATCTTGGTGAAAGGGGAAATGCATCATGGGAGAGATAATCTGGCTGGGAGTATGGGCCAAAGAGAAGAATCAGTTTCCATGGGGTAGTGCAGCAGCCTATCCAAATTGAAGTATTTCTGCTGAAAACCAAAATACTTGGTGAAAACTGAAATACTTCAGGTTCTGGGCGTTTGGTATTTCAACAACAATAAAATCAAAATTTTCCATGGAAAGGGTTCGGTTTGAATGCACCTGTAGTTATAGGCAAATGGCAAGTATGAAGGTAATGGTCCCCACATTTTCTAAATCATTTTTCTCAATCCCTATTCTGAAACTGACCCTGTTATGTGCCAGCTCCCCACATGAGTGGGAGGAACTACAGATTTGTTTCTCTTAACAAAATGGAGTGGGAGTTAAAAGTAAAGATCAAGCCATTTGAGCTATCTCCAGGCATTTTTAGAAGGACTATCAACTATTCACTGTTAGAGTTTGAGGGATGGGGAACAGATGGCTTGTGATGCTAGATTCTGCCACATTCAGATAAACGTATCAATGTACTGTAGAAACAAAGTGGGTTTTTTATGTCATTCATAAAATGGAGTTGATGACATGAAATATTTGTTTAGTGATGATCTTGTGATTTCTTCAGTAAATGCTGCTTTCTGAGTGTCTCATATTGCTACATTCGATAGATCTGCAATGTAGCTACAAATTCTGTTCCCCGGTAATCAAACTGCTGCTACCTTAGTAATCATGTGCTGTAGTCATGATGAATAGGTCGGAAAATGAACAAGAGGCTGCTAGGCAGTTCTCCAACACCACTTTCTACAAGCCATTACCCTCTGATCCCACTGAGGGTTACCAAAAGAAACTACAGCATCTGCTCTAGAAACTCCCTGAAAAAGCACAAGAACAAATCTGCACAGACACACCCCTACAACCCCAAGCAGGAGTATTCTATCTGCTACCCAAGGTCCATAAACCTGGAAACCCTGGACGCCCCATCATCTCGGGCATTGGCACCCTGACAGCAGGATTGTCTGATTATGTAGACTCCCTCCTCAGGCCCTATGCTACCAGCACTCCTAACTATCTTCGGGACACCACTGACTTCCTGAGGAAACTACAATCCATCGGTGATCTTCCTGAAAACACCATCCTGGCCACTATGGATGTAGAAGCCCTGTACACCAACATTCCACACAAAGATGGACTACAAGCCATCAGGAACAGTATCCCCGATAATGTCATGGCAAATCTGGTGGCTGAACTTTGTGACTTTGTCCTCACCCATAACTATTTCACATTTGGGGACAATGTCTACCTTCAAATCAGTGGCACTGCTATGAGTACCCGCATGGCCCCACAATATGCCAACATTTTTATGGCTGACTTAGAACAACGCTTCCTCAACTCTCGTCCCCTAATGTCCCTACTCTACTTGAGCTACATTGATGACATCTTCATCATCTGGACCCATCAAAAGAAGCCCTTGAGGAATTCCACCATGATTTCAACAATTTCCATCCCACCATCAACCTCAGCTTGGACCAGTCCACACAAGAGATCCACTTCCTGAATACTACAGTGCTAATAAGCAATGGTCACATAAACACTACCCTGTACCGGAATCCTACTGACTGCTATGCCTACCTACATGCCTTCAGCTTTCATCCAGACCACACCACACGATCCATTGTCTACAGCCAAGCTCTACGATACAACCACATTTGCTCCAACCCCTCAGACAGAGACAAACACCTACAAGATCTCTATCAAGTGTTCTTACAACTACAATACCCACCTGCTGAAGTGAAAAAACAGATTGACAGAGCCAGAAGAGTACCCAGAAGTTGCCTACTACAGGATAGGCCCAACAAAGAAAATAACAGAACGCCACTAGCCATCACCTTCAGCCCCCAACTAAAACCTCTCCAATGCATCATCAAGGATCTACAACCTATCCTGAAGGACGACCCATCACTCTCACAGATCTTGGGAGACAGGCCCGTCCTTGCTTACAGACAGCCCCCCAACCTGAAGCAAGCACTCACCAGCAACCACACACCACACAACAAAAACACTAACCCAGGAACCTATCCTTGCAACAAAGCCCGTTGCCAACTATGTCCACATATCTATTCAGGGGACACCATCATAGGGCCTAATCACATCAGCCACTCTATCAGAGGCTCATTTACCTGTACATCTACCAATGTGATATATGCCATCATGTGCCAGCAATGCCCCTCTGCCATCTACAGTGGCCAAACCGGACAGTCTCTATGTAAAAGAATAAATGGACACAAATCAGACGTCAAGAATTATAACATTCATAAACCAGTTGGAGAACACTTCAATCTCTCTGGTCACTCGATTACAGACCTAAAAGTTACAATGTTTCAACAAAAAAAACTTCAGAAACAGACTCCAACGAGAGACTGCTGAATTGGAATTAATTTGCAAACTGGACACCATTACATTAGGCTTGAATAAAGACTGGGAGTGGATGTGTCATTACACAAAGTAAAACTATTTCCCCATGTTTATTCCCCTCTACCCCCACTGTTCCTCACACGTTCTTGTCAACTGCTGGAAATGGCCCACCTTGATTATCATTACAAAAGGTTTTTTTGTCTGTGTTTTGTTTTTTTTTTTCTCTGCTGCTGGTAATGGCTCACCTTAACTGATCACTCTCATTACAGTGTGTATGATAACACCCATTGTTTCATGTTTTCTGAGTATATAAAATCTCCCCACTGTATTTTCCACTGCATGCATCTGATGAAGTGAGCTGTAGCTCACGAAAGCTTGTGCTCAAATAAATTTGTTAGTCTCTAACTTGCCACAAGTACTCCTTTTCTTCTTAGTAACACTGTATATAAAATCAAAATATTAATCAGTAAGCCTTTCTTTATTACAATATGTTCGCCTTCAGAAGTAATCCAACTGGAGCCTTTTCAACCTCACTGTAATTTACGAGCCAGCTGGAGCACAATACATTTTTAATAAAAATTAGGTACAAGCAGATACAGGGGATTAATAGTTGTATTATAATTTTATAGTTTTCAATATATACTGCTATATAAAAGACAATCAAATATGGGGACCATCTCAAGGATATAAAATGGGGTATTTATTTTTAATGGAAAGAGAATTTCAGGAATTACTGAGCCATGAAGAGTTGATGAATGCAGTCACTGGGCAAAACAAAGGCCACCTAGAAAGAATAGATATGCAAAACAATAGAATTACTATTGTTTATTTGGACTGTGAACACCTCAGAAAGTGCTTTTGAATCACAGCAATGAACTGCAGCTCTGACATTTGCTCAGATTTAGATACAGAGCCAAAAATAGCTTCCTTTTTTATCTATGCCACAGTTTTTTTTCCATACTTTTTGACATACATTAATTAAGAGTTTATTATATATTGGACAAAAATGGAAGTCAAAGTGGTGTTCATAAACTGATTGAACCATTAGAAGAAGTATATCTTTCTCTGGTTAGCTTTACGCCATATAGATAGAACCTAGAGTTGGAAATGAAGCAGCTATAAATTTTGCCATCTTTGCAAACTTTTTAACTTGCATTGCGTAAGTTAATATGTTTTGTTTCTTCTCCTTTGACAGACACTTAGGAAGCTGCTTGAGTTATTTTCACTTCACTCCTATAAGTCTTAGTCTTCCCATTGATTAATACTCTCCCGTTGATTAATACTCTCCCGTTGATTAATACTCTCCCGTTGATTAATAATACCTGTGAAATAAAAATGTTGTAGTTCTAGTACTGTAACTTGCTTCTGTCTTTAAAGTCTCTTAAACCTAAAAGTATGTGAAAAAGTGCTGCTCTGATTCAAGTGCCTTCCAGTTCCCTCATGAATGGGTCTGCAGAAGAACTGATCACTGTGCAGCATTTAATCTGCAACCCACTCTGAAAGCAAAGCTATAGCAAAGCAAAACAAGTCTCAGTAATGAAAGGTTCTTCCAGAAATTAGTAGCTTTTTCAGCCAGGATACGAATTACAATGGGGAAAATCCCTCAGAATCCCCCTTGAACAAGCTTTTATTTGGGAAATGGATGCACAGCTCTCCTTGTAAGGAGGTTGTCAGGAGGGGTGGCATAAACGGCTTTGAAGCTGGACCCCAATGATATGAACATTTATGAAAGCGAACCCATCAGTGACTTGGAAATTTTCAAATGAGAAATGCCAACAATGAAAATCTTTGAAGGGGGGGACATACCAGCAGTGTAAAATTCTCCAGTGGGAACAAGCCTTCATCAATTTGAAAGTGAGTCTTCTCAACATGAAAGCTTTGAAGAATCCCCCGCCTTTTTTTCTCCAAGATGTGAAGTCTTTGAAGTTATGCTTGTCTTAATCATTTTAGAAAGGTAAACTGTGGAAGAGAGGTGGAACAGGCATCTCCAGACCTGTAATTTTATTGTCCCTTAACAGTTTGCCAACCAATAACATGCAAAAATTTCAGCATAATACGGATAGTAACATATACTTGATGCTCAGCTTTTTGCAACCCACTGTTAGCAATGTATTGTAGATTTTTGCTTGGATACTGGAAGCTGAGCCAATAGCTTCTTTCCTAGATTAGAAGAAAAGTACTAAGGAAAGAGCTATAAGTTGCCTGCTAGGACACCACTCAGAACTATAGTCTGGGTATACTGCAGTAGGTTAAAGGACTAGCAGTAACATCTCAGGGCTGTTTTGCATGCACATCACAAACACACCATCTTACGCACAGAGAGATAAATCCTGCCAGTCTTGTAAATGAACAAGGCCCCCACTCAATGGAACTAGTGTGGTTCTTCTGCTGGGAATCAAGCTTTGTGGTCCTATGTTAGAGGTCCAGGCTACCTGTGCTCTGCCAGCCCGGTTTTAGGGAATTAATCATTGGAACAAACTACAAAGGGAAGTGGTGGATTGTCCATCTTTTGATGTCTTCAGATCAAGCATGGATGCCCTTCTGGAAGATATGCTTTAGCCAAACACAAGTGAG
Source organism: Lepidochelys olivacea (assembly GCF_965140295.1). Lineage (NCBI taxonomy): Eukaryota > Metazoa > Chordata > Testudines > Cheloniidae > Lepidochelys > Lepidochelys olivacea. The sequence goes on from NC_140416.1 coordinate 111,075,712, forward strand.
TAGACTCAATCCAGGTGTAACTGGGTGAAATTTAATGGCCTGGATTAAACAGATCAGACTTGATGGTCGAATGCTCCCTACTAGTCTTAGACTCAGTGAATCTCTGGCCTCCAGCATGCAAGGGGAGGAAGGGCTCATGTGAAGGGTAACTTTGGCCAATTAACTAATATTTATTGTTAATTAAATTATAAGTTCTTTGAGACTGTGACTTCTGATTTGTTTGCCCAGAACATGTTATTTATTATTACTTTAGTGGCAAACATGTGTCCAGTGCTGTACAAAATGTAAATAGCTTAGAATATGGAAGACAGGCCTAGAAAGATAAAACGCAAATCCAGAGGAAAAGGTCAACTGATTGATTTTTATCACTAATGTATTAGTTTTTATTTTCACCATGCCTGGGGCCCACTGAAGAAATGAATTTTTAGGAGGAAATTGAATGAGGAGAAGCTGGCTAGAAAATAGAATGGAGGAAAAAAAAGTAGCTATGGGAAGTAATCTAGATTTCCAGGCTTGGAATCATATATTCCATCTCCTCCTTATGGTCTTGTGTTAATATAATGTAAGAATGTGGGGACATACTTTGTATCAATGCTGAGGGAGAAACTGCTGAATAATAATGAACTGAATTAATTTCTATGGAATGCAGGTCTCTGGCTCCTAGCAATGTAGCTAGGATCCAGAGATCTAAGTTCACAGTGGTTGCCACAGGTGATGGATCTGAACCTTTTGAGAAAACTGAAATTTCCATCTAGACCTAAACCTTGTGGCTGGCCCGTCTACTTATAATGAGTCAAACTAACCCCCAGATCTGGACTGTGGATCTGAACTGAGATTCACACTTTGGTCCAGACGATGGACGACCGCTGGGTGCAGACACAAGGTGACAAGGGGCCAAATATCCTCTTTTCAGTCTTTCACCACCATGTGACTACAAAGTGTAGTCCCTGCTCCCCCCAATCATAGGCACTGTTTGCCTGAAAGGGAGTGGGATGAGAGGGGAACGAGTCCACCTCCTCTGGGCTGACTAAGAGAGCTGGCTTGAAGCGTGCTGTAAACCATTGCAAGACTGGTGGAACAGCTGGGCCAGGGTGTGCTTCTCTTACGACGAATTCTGGCTGATTCAGCACGAATTCTTGTTGTGGAATCTGACTGTAGCATGCCCCTGAGAGCCCTGTTTAGCACACCTGAGACTGCCAGGGACACAATCCAGCCCATTGGACTCATTTCTAGTTCACACAAAGAAACGGAGGAGAGCAGGGCAGCTTCGGTCTCTCTATTCGTACATACAGTCAATAGTACCATAACATACAAAACTCGAATATTATAGGCACATGTGCCTTAGGAAACTAGAAATCGTTGCCAAGTACGGCAGCCCAGTGGCCTCACGAACAGCACTATCATTATTCCGAGATTCCGCTCCCTGGGCTAGCAGAGAAACATTGCCAGTTTTGAGCAGGAAGTGCATGTTGTATTATGCTGCTCTTGATTATCCCCTAATGGCCAGTTTGTGGGGTCTTATTTACAGCCTGGCTATTCTGTCTTACTCCAGCACCAGACTTTATGGGAATAAATAGCTGCCCGAGGCAAGAAACTGGGAATTATACACTCTCTGGCTAGAAAGGGAAAGCCCTGAGTCTCCCTTCTAGACAACATAACATTCCAATTTGTTTCTTTCATGAGGTGAGTTCTGCATCGTGGCCTGGAAAAATAAGTAACAAAAGTAAGGCAGGTCTTGTGGTTAACGCAATATACTGGGATTCAGATGATCTAGGGTCAATCCCTGTTCTGCTGCAGGCTTCTTTTGTGATGCTGGACAAATCACTTCATCTCTCTGTATTCCATTTCTCCATCTGTAAAATGGGATTAATAATGTTTTCCTTTCTCCCACCCATTTTAGATAAGAAGCTGATCAGGGCAGGGACTGATTCTTATTATGTGTATGTATAACACTTAGCATCATAGAGCCCTGGTTAAGACTTCTATTAACAATAAAGAGGAAGTCCATGCCATAAGAACTGGAAACCTCTAATTAAATGAAAAATAAATATATTACAGGATTAAACGAATGGAAATACAATGGTCAAACAGAAAAATATGTCACTGTCAAGGTTCCTCCCCCACTCTGAACTCTAGGGTACAGATGTGGGGACCTGCATGAAAAACCTCCTAAGCTTATCTTTACCAGCTTAGGTCAAAACTTCCCCAAGGTACAAAATATTCCACCCGTTGTCCTTGCACTGGCCGCTACCACCACCAAACTAATACTGGTTACTGGGGAAGAGCTGTTTGGACGCGTCCTTCCCCCCAAAATACTTCCCAAAACCTTGCACCCCACTTCCTGGACAAGGTTTGGTAAAAAGCCTCACCAATTTGCCTAGGTGACTACAGACCCAGACCCTTGGATCTTAAGAACAATGAAAAAGCATTCAGTTTCTTACAAGAAGACTTTTAATAAAAATAGAAGTAAATAGAAATGAAGAAATCCCCCCTGTAAAATCAGGATGGTAGATATCTTACAGGGTAATTAGATTCAAAAACATAGAGAACCCCTCTAGGCAAAACCTTAAGTTACAAAAAAGATACACAGACAGAAATAGTTATTCTATTCAGCACAATTCTTTTCTCAGCCATTTAAAGAAATCATAATCTAACTCATGCCTAGCTAGATTACTTACTAAAAGTTCTAAGACTCCATTCCTGGTCTATCCCCGACAAAGACAGACTATAGACAGACCCACAGCCCCTTTGTTTCTCTCCCTCCTCCCAGCTTTTGAAAGTATCTTGTCTCCTCATTGGTCATTTTGGTCAGGTGCCAGCGAGGTTACCTTTAGCTTCTTAACCCTTTACAGGTGAGAGGAGCTTTCCCCTGGCCAGGAGGGATTTCAAAGGGGTTTACCCTTCCCTTTATATTTATGACAGTCACTATTAAGAGGTTAGACTTACACAGCCAGATTCTCAGCTGGTAAAAATTGACATCGTTCCAACGAAGTCAATGTTTTTCCATCTTGGTTTACACCAGCTGAGATTCTGTCTTGCAGTACTGCCTTTACTAGAAAAAATACACTGACACACTAAGCCGTACGTAGAATTAATGTTCTTAAACCTGTAAATTATGCTTTTTACAGATTTACCTGGTAAATATGCCAGTGGAATGCTCAATGATCTGATAGTTCCCAGAACAGTGGCCATTGAATCTTCAATCTGATTTTAAATTAAAGAATATCTGTGGACAAACTTCAGTTTGTATTTTGGCACCTCTGAAAAGGATGATTCACAATGGATTGTCACTCAACTTTTTTTTTTTTTTAAGAATATTTTCATAGACTTTTAGCATCCAGGCAGAAAATGTTTTCAGATAGCCTTCTGGATGTAATTAAAATCTTGCAGTATATTGTATCTTGTACTTGACACCATTTGATATAATTGTGTGGTATGTCACTTGTTTCACTAATTAATAGGTCATGCCTATTACAGAGACAAGGCAGGTGAGATAATATCTTGTATTGGACCAACTTCTGTTGGTGAGAGAGACAATTCTGGGAAAGGTACTTAGTGTCACAGCTAAATACAAGGGGGAACAAATTGCTTAGCATAAGTAGTTAACACATATTCTCAGGGACAATTCAAGGTGAAGTGAACATTCCTATTACAGGCAATGCTTTCCCCTTTAGATAGCTAAAGAAATACATGGTTAATAATGAGTTCCTCCCTGAATATGAAAATACCCTAAAAGGGAAGAGAGAGACACCTGGCAGTAATATATTTTCCCATTACGAAGGACTGTAAACACACGTAGGGAGCAGATGCAGCACTTTCTAAGATGCCAGATCCATATCTATCAAATGCCACTCCAGGCCTTTTCACTTCTCCTACTCCAAGGAGAGCAAGGACTGTACGTTGCACACACTTTTTAAAACCTTTCACATTCATTTTACAATACGAACACTCCTGCTGTTAGGCTGCAAGTTTCAAAACAGTATAACAAATTACAAAATCCCTTTGAAGAAGACAAATTGTTCTGAATTATCAGCTCTGATGAACTGTTTAATTATGAATTTTTTTTGCTAAGCATCTTTAAATATTAACAAGATATGTTTTTGCACTTATGACCTAAACCACATCTAAACTCAGATGTCTAGTGATTATTACCCAGTGCCGTCTTACAGTACAATAGCGTTTCATTTAGTCTCCTTAGGTCAGGCTCTTTTTGCGTTTCTTTGCTTTTGTGTCATCCCCAGAGATATTCACACTCATCTGGGCACTGAAAAGGGACCAGAAAAGCCATAAACCTAACATTACCATTGAGTTAACCTTTCCTATATTCATGACTTTGGGAGCGCTTCCGTGATATATCTCTGAGTGAGATCCTCTTTGCTGAGAAAGAAGTCTAAAATGAGGCATGAGTTTAGAGTTTGGTCACCCGAAAGAATGCATAAGCAGGACAGAGAAAATGTCTGCTATATAACATTGGTCTTGATGATCAAGATGGACACCTTATGACCATCAAATTTATAGATAAAGTGACTCATTATTTCACTCAGTTCAAGAGATGCTTATTGCCATCATTCAGATGGCAGTACGGAATTCTGGATATTTGTTCTCTTAGGGCCTGATCCATAGCTCCTAGAAGTCAAACACAAGAAATCCATTGACCTCAGTGGGCTTTGGATCAGGCACCTCGTCACCTCATGTTCAGATTAATGTTACCATCATTCTAATACTGTCTGATATACTGGTTATTTCTAGTCTGGGCTGTTTATGTGAGCATTACTCCCATGATGATGAGCACAGAATAAATAGATGGTCCAGATCCTCACAGTCAATGGAGTGATCCCAGTGCAGATCTGCTGAGGATTTTGCCCCGTGTATATCAGAATAGTATAACCATAGTATATCCATAGTTATCAATCAATACTGGGATCAGCAGAAGGTGAATTATATAATATACAAATTATTGGTGAGAAAATGGATGATGCCCTTTTGATGCACAGACACTAGTTTCCACAGCCCACTAATCTTGGTAATGTGATTCTGCTCTTCCTGCCACCAGCTGGGATAGATCTCCCAGCTGCAACAGTGATACTGAAGATATGAATCTCAATGCAACCAAAGAGCAACCAACTTGAATAGACTTCTATGGAGCGCCATGGGGCAAGAACGGTTTCTTAATGTGTGTGTACAGTATCTAGTACAAGAAGGCCCTGATCTTGGCTGAGTCCTGTAGGTACTGCTGGAATTCTACTACTACTAATAATAAAAAAGAATAGAGAGCATGTTTGTTTGTTAGCTAGCTGTGTGACAGCACTTTGACATGGGTGAATATAACCCACACACCTCCTGGGTGTGGCATCTAGTGGCACCGAGACCACTTAGCGAGCGATTATGAGTCTGCTCTACAGCCTTAGCTAAGAGCCATAAGACTTTTAGCTCATGCAGTAGAGGTCAAATACTAAGCTCCACAGACCCCAGGTTTGATCCTGCCCACCGACAACTGGGGTCTGTCAGTGTTACAACTGGGGGTTTGTCCGGGCTTTCAACTGGGAAGTCTCTGAAGCTCAGGATGTACTTCCTCTGCTAAGGGAAGTATATGACCCACACACTTCCTGGGTGTGGTGTTCTGTCCCATCTAGTGGCACCAAGCCCACTTAGAGAGAAATTATGAGTCTGCTCTACAGCCTGAGTGGCTTTTAGCTCATGCAGTAGAGTCTCATGCACTAAGCTCCAGAGGCCCTAGATTCTGGACCTGGGTCTGTTGGTGTTACATAGGCTTCCTGGAAGAAGTGCGGGTAATGAACTTGTATGATTGGCTTAATACATCAGGCAACTGCATTAGTATATACAAGGCAGCTTCAAACTACTGAGAGTGGTTTGTTAACCAGCAAAGATGGTATCTACTGCTGAACAAAGCAGCTGTTTTCAATGTGTAAGGTATGCCTTGCCATCAGGTTTTGTCAGAGTATGAATGTTGTATCTTGTCTGTGATCTGGTAGAGCCAAATACGATAGAGGACATGGCTGTATATAATGGCAAAGGATGTAAGTACTCTCAAAAGTACAGCAGAAATGGGAATTGGTTGTTCTGTGCCCAGAATGTTATCTTCTCTCTGTAGTAAAGTTTCACAAATAAGCAATGGCTGCGAGTGACAGACAAAGTGTAGGAGAGAGGGAGTGTTACTGTCCCCATTTTACAGAGGGGGAACTGAGGTGCAGAAAGAATAAAAGTGACTTGCACAAGGTCACATAGAAAGTGTGTGGCAGTGGTGGGAATTAAACCCAGGTTGCCTGAATCCCAAGTTAGTGCCTAACCCTGATACCTGCCTTTCGCTCTACAACAGAGAATAATCCTGCAGCTGAATTACTTTATCGACATATGTCAGTGTAAGCTGGGACAGGCGCCTGGTCTTCCTCTGTGTTTCTGTAGTTCTGGGCATACTGTAGCTGCTTAACAAACAATAATAGTAACAATGCACTTCAGGGACCAGTATGACAGAAAGAAAATGAACCAGCCTCCGAGGCGATGCTTGCTCATCCTTGTATGCATGCGCCATTCCTATGAGCTTATGGCCCATTAATCAAAAAATCACTTACCTAAATGACCCTTTGGGGGGTCATTACAAGCCAATACAAGTTACAGCAGCCATTAAGCTTCCCTAACTTGTGCTGAGAGCTGGCTCAGCTGTCTGCCCCAAGACTAGGGGTGAGGAAAGCTGATTTGCTGCTCCACTGTGCCAAGATCTGCTAAAACACAGCTGATGATTTAGCCCATGTTTCCCCTGAAGCTCACAGGTTTTCATCCTTTAATGGCCACAGCGTCATTGCAGCATCTAATAAAGTTGCAGAAAGCCACAAACTAATTGTGTCACCCACAGGCCTTGACATGGCATCTCCCTCTGTTGAACTGATGAGTGAGGATTCAGCTTAATCTTTAAGGCTATTTCCTGTGTTTCTTCAGCCCTGAGGGCTTTTCCTTTAGCTGCAGTGGCACCCTTCTTGCCGCTGCATTGGGCCTCATTTAGCTACAAAAGTTTGTCTTTGTCACTTACACCAGGTGGCATCTTAGACTGAAAATCTTGTGATGTTACGGAAGTTATGTACATTGGCAAATTATATTTTGCCTAGTAGCACGCACCCTGAAGTCACTAGTCATTAGGTACTACTCAATCTGAGTACTGGATGCAACTTCAGGGCCCTAATAGTCAATTGTCTTGCTGTAAATATGTACAGTTTTGCACTCTGTTGCATGCAATGCTCTTTTGCTACTCAGTTAGGTTCATAGTTGATAATGATTATTCATTACTTGGATTCTGGTAGCACTGATGTGTATCTTTTTGCAGTTTTCATGAAAGGAAACACTCATGGAATTCCAATATCAGCTAGTGTAACCAGAGGTGGTGGAAAATTTTCCAACAGAATGTTTTTCCATTTCATCAACATTGAAACTTGAGAAAATGCATTTTGAAAAAAAAAAAGAAGAAGAAGAAACTTTTCAACACAGTCAGAATGGAACATCTCAATGTTTTGTTTTGAAATTACTTTTTATGTCAAGATTTTATATTCTAAATGATAATGTACTATTTTTATAAAGTCAACAGCAGAATGAAGCATTTACATTTTGTCAGAATTGAATGTTTCAAATGACCCAAACCAATTTTGTTTTCAAAAATTTTGTTTCATGGGAAATTTCCCATTGAAGGGACATTCTAAGTTTCTCTGAGCTCTAATTGCAACAGAGTAAAAAGCACGCACAATACAAAAACGGTTTTCTATCTGGAAAAAAATATTAGTACAAGTAAATTATACAATGAATATGTGGTGGGAAAGAGAATAAGAAAATCAGAAAGAAGAACAAGAAGCAGCAGCATAAGAATATGAGTTTAAAGTTGTGCTTTATTTCTTAACTTGAGAAAAGGAGGAATTAAGAGAGTTGGCTTCGTTAACCCACACTCGCTTAGAAAGGTGTAGGTTTTACCTCACTGAGGTTCTGAGAGAAGCAGCTATCTGAGTCTAGAGAGAACTGTCCCCTGGGAGAGGAGGCAGTGCCCTCACGCCTTCGTTTGTGCTGCCTACATCCATGCCACTGGATTTAATGATGGGTACTATTGGCTGGCTTGATATGTGAAGAAAAGCGGTGTATGCTTATGAATGCTATTACTGTATGATATCAATAGAGGACAGGGGGCAGGAGAGAGACAAAAAGCAGAGAGATAAATACATTAAGTTTCAATTAGAGCAGGGATGCGGGCAAAAGCTGGAGTTAATACATTTCAGGAGAAGGCATTTCTTTGAGGAAGGAGTTGTTCTCTAAAGGCTGATGTGACAAGGGTGATGATAGGAGAAAGGGGGAAGTGCTTTTAATTCGATTGGAACTCCCCTTCCCCATGAAAATGCACAACTGTTGGGAAGTAGCATGTCATTGCACTGTACCTTTCCATCTGCGTCAGTGCACTCCACGTATCTTCAGCAGAATCTATTAAAAACAGGCCTGAGCAAGGGAATAAAAGGAAGCAGCAATGCAGCCTTTCAAAGGAGAGCCAAATGACAGTGCTATCCACGTACCTGCTGGTATATGTGTGTGTGTGTTTAGTGAGTTTTTGTGTGTGTGAAACTGAGTCTCGGTGCATTGACTCAAGACAGTCACCATGGTTTCAGTTTTGCTAGGACATAACACATGGGGCCAGATCCTCAGTTGGTGTGAATTGGCATAGCCCCACTGAAGGCAATGGAACTACACTAGTTTATGACAGCTGAAGATCTGGCCCCTTATTCCTTGCTGTCCTAGCCTGGCCTTTCTCCGAGCACATGCTAATTGTCAGACAGTTTTGCCCACTGTTTAATGTGGACTAAGAACCTTCTCCCACATGGTGCCAGTTCTCCTACACTCCCATTGAACTGAGTGGGAGATGAGTTTGGGAGGATGGACGATGAGGACTAAGACTGGTTAGGGATTTTCTGTGGAATTTTTTTCTCAACAAGCAATTAAGGTTTTGACGAGAGGTGTCTGCTTTTCATCAGAAAACTGAAAACGTTAATCGAAAAAAACCTCTCCTCCCCCCCCCCAGTTTTCAGCAGCTGTCAGACAAAAAGATTTTCAGTTTTCAATTAAAAGTCAAAATTGTTCTTGCAAGGGGGGGGTGGGGGAGAACCAACATTTTCCAATCAGTTCTATTCAAGACAACAGGTCTCTTAGGGCCTAAATGTTCATGAGAACCTGAAATAAGGTTCATTGTGACCTATAGCATGGTATCTGAAGACTCGGATCTCCACAGGTAAAAAGCTACGGGTCTGATTCTGCTCTTGCTTCAGTGTTATAAATCAGGAGTTAGCTTGTAGTTAAGACACTGGAGGGATTCAGAAGACGTGGTTTCAAGTTCCCTCTCTGCCATAGACTCCCTGTGTAATTTTGTGCAAGTCACATAATCTCTCTGTGTCTCAGGTTCCCACCTGTAAAATGGGGATAATAATATTTTCTTTCTTCCACCCTTGGTTGGTCTGATCCATTTAGCTTGTAAACTCTTCAGGGCAGGGTTGTCTCCTATTGTGTATTTGCATAACACCTAGCATAATGGGGCTTTTATCCTGGTAGGGATCTCTGTGTGCTACCATAAACTGTTGAATAGTAACAAGAAAGGGGGAAATCTACTGAAGTGACTGGTATTGCAAATTGGAGGAGATGAGCCCAAAGAACTGCCCATCTACCCCTTGTCCTTGCTGCTATTTATGGTTATGTTGGGAAAAGGGTAATTATCTTAACAAAAATCATCTACAATAACCTGTTTAGTTACATTAACTGAATCTTTTGCTGCCATTGTAGCTTTTCGTCTTCCAAATAATTCTGTGCTAACCACATGAGGATAATGTAGCAGCATGAAATGGTGTCATAAGCCGCACAGAAAACAAAATGTTATTTATTTCCTTTTTATTTTTCTCACCTATTAGAGTATGAATTCTAGCATTCAGGCATAAAATCCTAAATTACAAAGTGATTTGGGCTCTTCAGCTGAGCCACAGAAGTAAGCACTTAGCAAATTCTAAGGACAGGTATGAGAGAGGTATAGTGCGCCATGTGTTGCCTTTTCAAGAAACCCACTGAAGCATGCAAAATACCCATATGCGGAGGTGGATGCAACGTGCTATTTGTTTGCAATGACCTGGAGCAGTGGAAATATTTGCAGGTTTAAACCCAGAGGACTCTGCTGCATATCAATTGCAATACAAACAGCAAAAATAGAAATGTATTATTTATGGGCCTACTTATAAAACCTAAATACCTCACTGGTGGACTTCTCTGGAATGAATTGGTTTGGGGAGCAGTGGGGTCATGTTATGCAGCAAGATAGCAGGAGAAGGCTCCATTACAAAGAATATGTACGGAGATATAATTAGTCTCTGAACCTGATTCTGATCCCACTTACACCATTTATACACTGGTGTAACACCATAGATTTCAGTGGAATAGCCCCCGGTTTACACTGGCATAAGTGAGAACAAAACTGGGACCTCTATATTTAAAATAGTACCACCATAATGAGCTGATCCTGTACTGGTTTGAAGTCAATGGAAGTTTTGCCATTAACTTCAGTTTCAGCAGGATCAGGTGCTGAGGTCTGGTATTTGGATTTTTCCAGGAGTGAAAGTAACTTACAGGACTTACCAGTAGGCTGGAGTCCTGAGTGGGCATGTGGCCTCAACCGGAAGAGGCGGTTTAAAGGCCCTGGGGCTCTGGCTGGGAGCCCTGTGGCCTTTAAATCACCCCGGAGCTACCAGCTGCAGAGGCGGCTGGGAGCCCCGGGGCTCAGGGATGAATTAAAGGGCCTGGGGCTCCGGCCGCTGCAGAGCTCCAGGCATTTTAAATCCCTGCTGGAGCCCGGCTGCCAGAGCCCCAGGCCCTTTAAATCCCTCAGGCAGGGATTTAAAGGGCCCGGTGCTCTGGCCGCTGTGGGGAGCCCCCGCCCAAGCCCCACTGCCAGAGCTCCAGGGGCGCTTTAAAGGGTAACACTCTATGCTGTGCACTTGACCAGCCAAAGCAGCCACGTGCTCTCACTGACATCCTTCTCTTTCCTCCTGTGCTCTCAAACGTGTGTTACCATCTCTCAGTATATTGTGTCTTAACTTGCCCAACTCTGCAAACCCATACCGCAAGCATACTGCACCAGCCACAGTCTCAGAACTCTTACACACTTCTCTTAGATAGGCTATTGGTCTCTCTCTCCTTCTCCGCCATCCTCGATCATTCCACCTTTTCCATATACATGTCTTTCCTGTGTCATTTCTAAAGGCTGGCATTTTCAAAGGTGACCTAAAGGATTTAGCTGCCCAACTCCCATTAAATTACAATGGGATTTTGGGACCTAACTCCCTTAAGGCACGTCTATACAGAGAGTTCATGCACCGCAAGCTGGGGTGTAGATCTACAGAGCTCTAGCTTGCTCCTCATTCACTGTCCCTGCTGGACCCTGCTGCTCCACACTAAATTTCCTTTGGGCACTTTTTCTTTGTTTATTTACACCCCTGCTTGCCACACACTAACTCTCCATACAGACAAGCCCTCAGATTCTTGTTGAAAATCTCAGCCTAAAATAAACGTGAATTTAAGAAAATAAAAATTAATCAAAGCAATAGTTGAAGTCCTTATATTTCTTAATCTGAAGCTTCTCAGTCCCCTGATCGTTCCCTGACATCCAATATACATCCTTTGCTCCCCCACCTATCCATCCACCTTGAAAGCCTCTCAGTAGGGCCAACTGTCTTTTGGCAGAGAAGCTGCTTCCTTCTGAGCATGCTGGTACTGCCCTGGGTTGCCCAGAGAGGTCACTGCGGAGTGATCAGATTGGCTCCCTCCTTTTGATGGATTTGTATCCATTGGTGGGAGAATCTGGACCGTACCAATGGAAACATTAAAACATATGAGACATAGTAGAATCATTTCATGAATCATAAGGATCCTGGGAACTACAGGCCAGTCAGCCTCACCTCAGTCCCCGGAAAAATCATGGAGCAGGTCCTCAAAGAATCAATCCTGAAGCACTTACATGAGAGGAAAGTGATCAGGAACAGTCAGCATGGATTCACCAAGGGAAGGTCACGCCTGACTAATCTAATCGCCTTCTATGATGAGATTACAGGTTCTGTGGATGAAGGGAAAGCAGCGGATGTATTGTATCTTGACTTTAGCAAAGCTTTTGACACTGTCTCCCACAGTATTCTTGTCAGCAAGTTAAAGAAGTACGGGCTGGATGAATGCACTATAAGGTGGGTAGAAAGTTGGCTAGATTGTCGGGCTCAATGGGTAGTGATCAATGACTCCATGTCTAGTTGGCAGCCGGTGTCAAGTGGAGTGCCCCAGGGGTCGGTCCTGGGGCCGGTTTTGTTCAATATCTTCATAAATGATCTGGAGGATGGTGTGGATTGCACTCTCAGCAAATTTGCGAATGACACTAAACTGGGAGGAGTGGTAGATACGCTGGAGGACGGGGATAGGATACAGAGGGACCTAGACAAATTGGAGGATTGGGCCAAAAGAAATCTGATGAGGTTCAATAAGGATAAGTGCAGGGTCCTGCACTTAGGACGGAAGAACCCAATGCACCGCTACAGACTAGGGACCGAATGGCTAGGCAGCAGTTCTGCGGAAAAGGACCTAGGGGTGACAGTGGACGAGAAGCTGGATATGAGTCAGCAGTGTGCCCTTGTTGCCAAGAAGGCCAATGGCATTTTGGGATGTATAAGTAGGGGCATAGCGAGCAGATCGAGGGACGTGATCGTCCCCCTCTATTCGACATTGGTGAGGCCTCATCTGGAGTACTGTGTCCAGTTTTGGGCCCCACACTACAAGAAGGATGTGGATAAATTGGAGAGAGTCCAGCGAAGGGCAACAAAAATGATTAGGGGTCTGGAACACATGACTTATGAGGAGAGGCTGAGGGAACTGGGATTGTTTAGTCTGCAGAAGAGAAGAATGAGGGGGGATTTGATAGCTGCTTTCAACTACCTGAGAGGTGGTTCCAGAGAGGATGGTTCTAGACTATTCTCAGTGGTGGAAGAGGACAGGACAAGGAGTAATGGTCTCAAGTTGCAGTGGGGGAGGTTTAGGTTGGATATTAGGAAAAACTTTTTCACTAGGAGGGTGGTGAAACACTGGAATGCGTTGCCTAGGGAGGTGGTGGAATCTCCTTCCTTAGAAGTTTTTAAGGTCAGGCTTGACAAAGCCCTGGCTGGGATGATTTAATTGGGGATGGGTCCTGCTTTTGAGCAGGGGGTTGGACTAGATGACCTCCTGAGGTCCCTTCCAACCCTGATATTCTATGATTCTATAAGGGCAGTGGGCTAAATCCAGAGGTGATGTAAATAGTAATGTAAATGGGTCAGAAAAATACTTACCTGGATAAACTGAGTGCAACTTATGCTGTGAGGACACACAAGAAAGGGCTCTAAACTGGAAAATTACTAACACAACGGTGTAAGATAGAGAAGCTTCTGCTGAAACTTACTCCTTCCTTAATGTTCATTTAATTCTGCATCCCATTCTTCAGCCCTTCTCTGCATTACGCTAGTGTGACATCAGAAGGCCTCCATAGTCACACCAGCGTAAGTGTGGTATCACACAGTGGAGAATCAGGCCCTCAGTGTTCCAGTTGCTCTCATTTTGCTTACCCATGGAATACAAAACCCATGCAATTTGTATTCTTTTAGTACTGACATCCATTTTCTAACCCTCTCATGCCTGCTAAGTAACTCGCACCATTATTTATTGCTTCTATGGACTTTGATCCAGAGACTTCAATTTGAGTTTCACAAGCGCTGTATTTGGCTTGGTGTTGCCACGTCTTTGGTTAAGCTGCTAATTCTGTCTTTATTTCCTTCTCCAGTCAGCTAGTTCTCTATCAGCTAATACGAACTGGTGGCCTCTATTATGCTAGTTATGTAAATTCTCTTGACTCAGTTACACATTTCACTATACACTGGGGCTTTCTGTAACTTCCATTGGTATAAATTTGAAAGAATTCCACTGGAGCCATGGAGTTACACACATGTAAATCTGGCGTAAGTGAGAGCAGAGTGAAGCCAATAGTTTCAGTGGAGCTCAGGGCCTGATTTTCAAGTATTAGCACCCACAATCGAGGCCCAATTTTCCAAACAGCTCAACATCCAACATGTTGACTCTTTTGAAAATCTGCCACTTATGCTGGTGCCTAACTGGGAACTGGGCTTTTTTGAAAATCTGTCCCTGGTTGTCGGTGCTGAGCGATTTTGAAAATCTGGTCCATAGAGTCTCTAGTTGTTCTTTGGCAGAAAATACAAGTTACTTCTAAGCTTTCACAATAGAGAAGGCCAGAGAGATAAAATAAATAAATAAAAGTGAAATGCACGTAGTTGGCCAGAGAACCCTGCCAGATGTTTCATATATTTTTCCTGATGGAGCTGTATCTTTCTACCTAAGGAATTTCACCCAGTTCTCCCACAGACACCAAATAGGTCAATTTTTCTTAATGGGGAAAAAGATCAGGTTCCAAATGCCTTTCATAAATTTTATGCCTAATTAAGTTCACATTAACAGGATTGAAAAGGACATCTTTGCTGCCAACTCACAGGTTTTGTTTCCTTTTTTAAAATTCAGTTGGACCTCTGTCGACCTCTACAGTGTTTCTTTCTCTCTAGTCCACTCGTCTGGTGGAAATACCATTGTGAAGCAGCATGGCATTGCCTGGTATCATTTGGCTTTATGTCCATTTAAATTTGTTAGCTTTTATCTCTGCAGTTATAGAATTACAAAAACATCCTGCCATACTAGATTAAAAGGTGGGGGGGATTCTGCAGAGTTACCAGATCAGTTGACAACAGTGCCATCTTGTGTTCTTCTGTGCCAGGATATTAAAAAGTAGCCCAGAGAATAAAAATTGAACGTAGCCCAAGAAAGGAGACAGATAAATTAAATGTCTGTCAACGATACCGATATTCTTTAGTTCGTGTGATACATGAGCATTAGCTGGACTGGTTTATTGTTTTTTATTTTATTTTATTTTATTTTTGATCCTTTCCTTTAACTTTCTGTCTGCAACAGGATTTATGGTTGCCTTTCCACCGATCAGACTTCCAGGCAACATAAAGATAATCATTTAAACACTGAACCTTTTTTGAACACTTAGTTTGGGTGGAAATGGCTTGATAGAGCTGCAAATCAATATTACTTTGTAAATTTTTAATGTTCACACGATGTGAAAATGCTGTAAATAAAGCAAGCTAACCACAAAAGGCTATTCTTTGTAGTTCATTTAAAAAAATGTCAGTTCAGCACTATGGCTAACTATCTGCTGTAGATATGGCTTTAAAACTGTCTAGGCTAATAAATCAAGTCCAGAATTTGAATAACCTCTAGTGGCAGGTAATTTTTCAGAACTCCCAAATAGTACAGTAAATAGTGCTAGAATGTTGGTTTTTTTAAAAAAAAAGTTATGTACTAATGTGGACAGACCTAAAAGTAAATAAAATGAGAGCTGGATCAAGTGATTGGTATGTCTATTAATACGAGATCCAGAAAAGTCACTGTAATTATCTGAGATGGGTTCAGACTGAGGAATTCAGACCTGGATTTTAACCATCTCCTCACAATAAAGACTTCAGTGTTTGGAATGGAATACTTTAATTTAGCCCATTACAGAGATATATAGACATATAGATATAAATTGTCGGTCTGGATCCAGACTGCGTATCCACATCCATCCCCCGCCAAAGCTCTAGTTGTTTGGTTGACGCCTATCATTAGTCATTATCGATCCCATATAAATGAGAGAAGGCGATGCACGGTAAAGGGCAAATATATCTACAATGTGTTTAGGTAAAAGACTTGTTTGCAAAATATCAAACAGCATTTACACTATAAGGAAAGCACCATTTGTAACTTTGCATCATGCCTGTGTCTTTCCCAAAAGTGTCTTTGCAGGAGATCTCACTATAGAGATATATTGATGAGTCTTCAACCTATAGTAGGTCACTGACTGATTTGATGGTCTAGTCAGAGATGCTGCCACATGGGGGATATCACTTAATCTTGGTCTGCTAGCAGGGATTGGGCATTTGCAGAGACAATGTGGTAAACCCCAGTGTACAGGGAGAACACGGAATTATATCCCATCACTCTGTAGCAACCCCTCCAAATAATTCAGAAGAGATGATTTAGCTGGAATGATGATCAGCCCAACATGGGATTCAGACCAAAAAAAAAAAAAAAACAGTTGAGAAAAACACTCAGAGGCTTCCAGTGTTTCCCTGTCTGTGGTTGGGCTGATGTTTGTAAGGAGCACAAGCAAAGACAATTTAGTTATGTGCATAAATTGGATAGCATCCTGCTTGTGTTGCTCAAGCAGTAACTCTGTTGAATGGTTGCCAGGTAACTGCTAGTGTCTGCTGTCTCTTCAGTAGCAATGCCACATTTCCCAGTCCTAGAAGGGGTTTTCTGGGGGCTAGGTAATAGGCCCACCATCCATGCTAGTCACTTGTATTTAGGTAGGGATAGCTAGTCTCCCATAATCTTTTGCAAAACTCCACTGGCATAATTCCATCCGTAATCTCATTTCATTACTTTCTGCCCATGTTCCTAACCCCTCTGGCTCCCTATTGCATTCGTTCTCTTTCCTCAATGGTGTTTGCAACAACTCCCAATTAGTATGATCAGTGAATGTAATTAATGTGCTCTTCACACTTTCTTATAGATCATTAATAAAGCTGTTAAAGACACCCAGGCCTCCCCATATGTATCCCTGCAGCATCCCACTGGACTCATGCCAACTTGATATTGTGCCAGTTATTAATTTTTCTTTATGGTCCTTAAACAAGTTTCCAGCTCAGGTGAAGGGCTCATAGTGTCAAATAGAGGGGAACGATCACGTCCCTCGATCTGCTGGCAATGCCCCTACTTATACAGCCCAAAATGCCGTTAGCCTTCTTGGCAACAAGGGCACACTGCTGACTCAGATCCAGCTTCTCATACATTATAACCCCTAGGTCCTTTTCTACAGAACTGCTGCCGAGCCATTCGGTCCCTAGTCTGTAGCAGTGCATGGGATTCTTCCGTCCTAAGTGCAGGACTCTGTACTTGTCCTTGTTGAACCTCAAATTTCTTTTGGCCCAATCTTCTAATTTATCTAGGTCCCTCTGTATCCTATCCCTACCCTCCAGCGTATCTACCACTCCTCCCAGTTTATGTCATCTGCAAACTTGCTGAGGGTACAATCCACGCCATCCTCCAGATCATTAATGAAGATATTGAACAAAACTGGCCCCAGGATCAACCCTTGGGGCACTCTGCTTGATACCAGCTGCCAACTAGACATGGAGCCATTGATCACTACCCGTTGAGCCCGACAATCTAGCCAGCTTTCTATCCACCTTATAGTCCACTCATCCAGCCCATGCTTCTTTAACTTGCTGGCAAGAATACTGTGGGAGACTGTGTCAAAAGCTTTGCTAAAGTCAAGTAATAACACATCCACTGCTTTCCCCTCATCCACCGAGCCAGTTATCTCGTCATAGAAGGCAATTGGATTAGTCAGGCATGACTTGCCCTTGGTGAATCCATGCTGACTGTTCCTGATCACTTTCTTCTCCTCTAAGTGCTTCAGAACTGATTCCTTGAGGACCCGCTCCATGATTTTTCCAAGGACTGAGGTGAGGCTGACTGGCCTGTAGTTCCCAGAATCCTCCTTCTTCCCTTTTTTAAAGATGGGCACTACATTAGCCTTTTTCCAGTCGTCCGGAACCTCCCCCGATTGCCATGAGTTTTCAAAGATAATGGCCAATGGCTCTGCAATCACATCCACCAACTCCTTTAGCACTCTCTGATGCAGCGCATCCGGCTTCAAGGACTTGTGCTCGTCCAGCTTTTCTAAATAGTCCCGAACCACTTCTTTCTCCACAGAGGGCTGGTCACCTCCTCCCCAGGCTGTGCTGCCTAGTGCAGTAGTCTGGGAGCTGACCTTGTTCGTGAAGACAGAGGCAAAAAAGCACTGAGTACATTAGCTTTTTCCACATCCTCTGTCACTAGGTTGCCTCCCTCATTCAGTAAGGGGCCCACACTTTCCTTGACTTTCCTCTTGTTGCTAACATACCTGAATATGGTAATTGTCCTGCTGTACTCAGCACTGATGAGGCCTCAGCTGGAGTACTGTGTCCAGTTCTGGTTGCCACACTTAAGAAAGATGTGGACAAATTGGAGAGAGTCCAGAGCAGAGCAACAAAGGTTAATGATTCAAGGGTTAGAAAACCTGACCTAAGAGGAAAGGTTAAAAAGTCTGGGCATGTTTAGCATTAAGAAAGGAAGACTGAGGTGGACCTGGTAATGGTCTTCACATATTTTGAGGGCTGTTATAAAGAGGATGGTGATTGGTAATCAATTGTTCTCCATGTCCTCTGAAAGTAGGAGAAGTAGTAATGGGTAATCTGCAGCAAAGGAGATTTAGATTAGATATTAGGAAAAAACTTTCTAATTGTAAGGATAGTTAGAGCTGGAATAGGCTTCCAAGGGAAGTTGTGGAATCTCCATGATTGGAGATTTTCAAGAATAGATTAGACAAACACCTGTCAGGGATGGTTCAGGTTTATTTGGTCTTGTCTCAGCACAGGGGCTGGACTAGCTGAGCTCTTGAGATTCCTTCCAGCCCTTCGTTGCTATTATTCTAAAAAGCCAAGACAAAAGTGAGACAATATTGGTCAGCATGGTGGGCAGTGATCTCAACATATCACCAGCATAACCGCAGGTTGTTTTGAAGGCACCACAGAAAAGGAGAGTTAGAAGCAAGATTTTGAAGGAGAATTATGAGGTAGTTTTGTGGATGTCGTTGGGGAGCTCCTCCCAAGCATGAAGGGCAGCACTGGAGAAAGCACGAAGGTGCTTGTTTGAAAATGTAACAGGTGGACAATAGAGGCAGGCATCATGAGCTGATCAGAGGTGGGAGCTGACATCACAATCGTGAATGAGAATTGGCAGATAGGGTGGGGAGGATAAGAGCTGAAGGGCCAGGAAAATGAAGACAAGCAGCTTATGTTTGATGCAATAGTAAAGGGGGAGCCAGGGAGTTACAAAGACAGGAGTGACATGGTCAGAGCAACAAGCTAGGAAAATGCCCTTTGCAGCAGTATTCTGAAGAGATATGAGTGTGGCAAGATTCATTTGTCAAGGCCAGAGAGAAGGAGGTTGCAGGAATCAAGGAGAGAGATGATGAGACAGGGGTGCTGGGTGTTGTTTGGGGGGCAGGGTGGCCCCCCAAACTATAAGCCACAGGCAAGTGTGGAGTGGCACTAGTAGGGGCTGCACTTCGTGGCTGAGGAGCTGATAAGGTGATCAGCTCCCCCCGTCTTCCCAGCAGGTGGGCTGAGGTGGGCCCTAGGCCCTCCTTTGCCACGAGGCCTGGTCCCTGTCAGTGCCCCTACTCCTCCTCTTTCCTCTGAGGTCCCGCCCCCTGTCCAGGTTAGAAGCCAGAACCAGAACATGGTAAGAGCTGCCCAGGGAGCCTGGATCACTGTGGGGAGCCCCAGACCTTCTACCTGCCCTGGGCAGGGCACCCCACAGGGTGGGGACACATACCGGGGGCTGCTCTCAGGCACCCCAGCCCCCTGCCCAGGGCAGGTGGAGGGTTTGGGGCTCCCCACAGGTAGCCAGGGCTCTCTGGGAGGCTCTTACAACTGCCCAGCTCCAGCTTCCAGCCTGGTCAGGAGGCAGGGCCTCAGTGGGAAGAGGAGAAGCAGGAGCAGGGCCACAGAGGAGGCATGGTGTATGGTCCCCCCTTTCTACTGAGGTTCTAGCACTCCTGTGATGACATTGTTAGCTGTGTGGATTGATAGGAATGGCTGTATCTTAGAGCTCTTCTGCAGAAAGAATTGGCAAGAGTTAGACACAGGCGGATTGTGAGGACCTAGAGAGAGGTCTGAGTAGAAGGTAGGGTTGCCAACTTGCTAACTACACAAAACCAAACACCCTTGCCCCACCCCATCCCTGCCCCTTCTCCGAGGCCCCGCCTGCACTCATTCCATCCCTTGCTCTCCCCAACCTTCACTCACTTTCACTGGGCTGGGGCAGGGGGTTGGGTGCAGGAGGGGGTGAGGGCTCTGGCTGGGGATGCGGGCTCCGGGGTGGGGCCAGAAATGAGGGGTTCAGTATGTAGGAGGGATCTTCAGGCTGCGGCAATGGTGCAGGAAGGGGTGAGGGCTCTGGCTGGGGGTACAGGCTCTGGGGTGGGGCTGGGGATGAGGGGTTTGGGGTACAGAAGGGGGGTCCAGGTTGGGATGGAGGAGTTTGGAGTGTGGGAGGGGGCTCAGGGCTGGGACAGAGGTTTGGGGTGCAGGAGGCAGTGTGGGGTGCAGGCTCTGAGAGGGAGTTTGGATGTGGGTGGGGACTCAGAGCTGGGGCAGCGGGTTGGGGTGCATACCTGCCATGGTTCGGGGCTTCACTGAAGCCCCAAACCCCAGCAGGTGTGCCCCATGGGGCTGAAGCCCCGAGCCCAGGCAGATGCCTCCCACAGGTGTGTCCTGGATAAGTGATGAGTTGCCAAAATCTTAATGGGTTCCCTTCTCACCCCATGAGGGGGTCATTGCCCACCCCCGCCCCCCGGGACTCGTGCCTCATCCAACCCCCCCACATTCCTTGATGCCTGCCCCGCCAGGACCCCTGCCCCATCCACCCCTCTCCCCTGTCCCCTGAATCAGGCAGGAGGGCCTCGTGGCCCACCGTAGTGGGTGCATTCCCCACCCCTAAGAGCCAGAGGCATCTGCCAGGGGGCAAGGTGGGGAGTCCTGAAGGTGCTTATCTGGGGCAGCTCCCAGGAAGCATCCGGCAGGTCTCTCTGACTCCTAGGGGTGGGGGAGCGTAGCTGGGGGGGGAACAGGGGGAGCAGTTGCTCCCCCACTGATCTCATCAAAAGTGGCGCCTTAGGCATTGACTCCATGGGTGCTCCGGGGCTGGAGCACCCCCGGGGAAAATTTGGTGGGTGCAGAGCCCCCACTGGCAGCTCCCCACCCCGCGCCTGGCCCCAGCTCACCTCCGCTCCACCTCCGCCTCCTCCCCTGAACGCGCCACCCCGCTCTGCTTCTCCGCGAATCAGCTGTCCGGCGGGAAGCCTGGGAGGGCTGAGAAGCAGGCAGCAGCTTCACACTCAGGCCCAGGGTGGCGGAGGTGAGCTGGGACAGGGAGCGATTCCCCTGCGCCCCCCTCCGGGTTATCTGTTGCAGCGCAGGCGGCCCCCCTGCCCCAGCTCACCTCCGCT
Organism: Lepidochelys olivacea; assembly: GCF_965140295.1. NCBI lineage: Eukaryota > Metazoa > Chordata > Testudines > Cheloniidae > Lepidochelys > Lepidochelys olivacea. Next base: position 111,096,965 of record NC_140416.1, read on the forward strand.
CTGCCTCCCTGGGCCTGAGCGGGAAGCCGCGGCCTGCTTCTTAGCCCGCCTGGCTTCCCGCACGAACAGCTGATTCGCGGGAAGTCCTGGGGGGGCGGAGAAGCAGAGCGGGGCGGCGAGTTCAGGGGAGGAGGCGGAGGCGGAGTGGAGGTGAGCTGGGGCCGGGGGTGGGGCGGGGAGCTGCCAGTGGGTGCTCTGTGCCCACCAAATTTTCTCCTTGGGTGCTCCAGGGCTGGAGCACCCATGGAGTCGGTGCCTAAGGTGCCACTTTTGGCCCTCGCGGAACAACCGGTTCTAAAAGGGCTTCTAAATTTAACAACCGGTTCCAGCGAACCGGTGCTAACTGGCTCGAGCTCACCACTGCCCTGGCTCACAAACTTCTGAAGATTGTCATATGCAACTTGGAGGGTCAGTAAATTTGGCCACTCCTGTAATAGGTATATAATGGCCCTGGTTCTGTCCCAGACCTTCCTTTCCAGGGGACCATTTGTACCCTAGTCTGACAAAAGTGGAAGGTGTGTCAGGCAGTGGGGACACAGAGGTAAGGCTGTGCGGGTGACAACTCTGCATTTCCCACACTGGCCAGCATTTAGCAGTTTATTAATTTATGTTTCATTGTAATGTTAATTTTGAAGTTCCTGGCTTTCCGACCGATACAACATCGAACAAAGATCCAAAATGAGGGCTGGAAGAAAACCATTGTGCAACCAACTTATAACATAGGGATTTTTTCTTAATTTTTAATACCTTAGTTTCACCATTCATCTTTGTTCCTGATGAAAAGCATTTTAGAAGAATGGAAGACTTCCATCCCTGATGGGCTAAAAATGACCCATGCTTCACACTTATTATCTATGTATTATTTGCAAGGCAATTTTTTTGCTATGCCTAATACTTTTGAATAGAGTTTCCAAAAGGTCCTGCCATCCCTTTAGAGAGTGGCTCTGTTGACTTAGCATTCAGGCCTGTGTAGTGATTTGTTAATGTATAGATCTGTCACAACTAATAAATCTTTGCAGTGTTATGGATGACATTATTACTTTTGATCAAGATTACAGCACCAGCTAGATGATGTGGTTGATATGGATGTTTATGAGCTATCAGCTGCCACTGGAATATTAGACGGAAAAAACCCAATGTGATTCAGAGCATACTTCCATTTAAATATTAATGGCACAATGATATTGATGGTAACAGTATCCCTGCCGAGGCAGAGCGCAGCGTCCTCCATACATGCATTCATACCATTAGACGCCAGAAAGAGCACTCACTAGGGGGCTGTTGCTGATTGTCATGCATAAACATTCATGCACAGCTGCTTGGGGTTTGTGTGTGTGTGCAAATTAAGTTTATTATTGCAGAAGTCAAAAATCCCTAACATGCTATCTGTGCCATGCTCTGGTGTCAGACAAGGCTTAAAAAACAGCAACGACTTAAGCACAGGCCCGAATAATGTATAACATAAATAGCATATGTGCCAAATGAATTAAATAATAAAACAGATGTGGCAAATTACATTTAATAATGTTTGACAATTCCCCATGCAGCTAATGGTTTGTTAGAAATTAGTCCCTAATGTTTTAGGGACTGCTGGCATTTTCAGGCATTTTCTTTGGCTTAATTTACATTTGTTCACTGTACACCATTTTTCCTGCTGGTCACTAGTTTATGATCCTTTTTAACTTGCAAAGATTTCAGATGCTCTTTTAATTCACTGCTTAGTCCAGCAAAATAATGTACCTGGGAAGATTCTGTTTTAGTGGATTATTTACTTCTCCCATTCCATAATGCAACAAAAATCATTCCACTCTGACATCTGCAGAAGCAGGGATCTGCTCATGCTCTGCATGAGACTCCAGGCAAGAGGAACTGTGACATGAGCAGAGAAAGAACAGTGACAAAAAACCATTGTGCCAGTCATGAAAAAGAAAGCAAGTTGCAAGGAGTATTCTGTTCTAGAAGAGATTCTCTTAGGTGACTTAAAGAAAAGGAGTACTTGTGGCACCTTAGAGACTAACCAATTTATTTGAGCATGAGCTTTCGTGAGCTACAGCTCACTTCATCGTAGCTCACGAAAGCTCATGCTCAAATCAATTGGTTAGTCTCTAAGGTGCCACAAGTCCTCCTTTTCTTTTTGCGAATACAGACTAACACGGCTGTTACTCTGAAACCTGTCTTAGGTGACTTAGTGAATCCTTTGCATATATATAGCACCTTTCACCTGAGGATTTAAAATGCTTTATAAACATGAATTCATCTTTGCAACACCCATGCAAAATAGGTGAATAGGATTATACCCATTTTCCAGAAGGATGGGTGTGGATACATGAGTCCTCCAATGCTTTCCCACAGTTCCCCTGGGAACTCCAACAATAAAGAGAAGTCATAGTGCACTTCAGCTTACTGCAGCAATAACAACAATGGGATGTGACCCCACTAGTCTGAGGGCCTCACACAAGTGAGAACAGCACCAGTATGGACACAACAACTTGTATGTTATTTTGCAGCATGGCCACCCTCACTCAAGCTAGGCTAACTTGAGAGAAATAACTTGAGTGTAGAGAACTTTCTGCAGCAAAGACAAGCTCTTAGAGTTCAGTAGGTCCAGAGAACAGATACCATTGCGAATGGCCCTAGTCGTGAGATGTACATGATGAAATTATTGTATGACAGTGTTAGTCATACTACAAAGACATGCAAGAGATTGGCTTTATTTTCTTCCTAGTTTTTTGCATTGATCTCACTAGAAAGATGACAGAACTCCAGTTGACTGCACGAAAGAAAGAAAGAAAGAAAGAAAGAAAGAAAGAAAGAAAGAAAGAAAGAAAGAAAGAAAGAAAGAAAGAAAGAAAGAAAGAAAGAGCCTCCCTCTTTCACAATTTGATAGACAATTGGCACAAGGTGGCTGAGCTTGAAATATTTCAAGCGTGAGAGGCAGACAAGTGAGATGTACACATTAAAATTTCAGAGAAGGCATGTTCCCAGGATGTAAGTCAGCGTGACTGCTGTCTCATACGCTGTTTGGATCCACCTTCATGTAAATTTTAAAAGGTGCAAGCACCTCATTCAGATGTTGCAATAAAATCTCTTTAAACTCAATAACATCATGAATGCTGGGGAAGAAATGTCACCTGGAGAGCCAGCTTTCTCCCTTTCTTTCATAAAACACATTCCAAGCTGCCGAGCCCAAGAAGAGGGTAACTAAAGATAGAGTGGCTGCTATTGCTTAAAAAGATGCCAGTCTTTCCTCTGGTGTAATTTCCAGCTAACAGTCTCCCTTGAGGGCTCTTCCTTGTCCTCTGAGATGTTGGTGTCAGCATCATTAACAATGGCAAATGCAAAGAGACTGAATGTTCTCCAAGTTAAATATTTTTGGGGGTACCTACTGTTTTAACTATTTCTGAGCTGTAGTGCTCAAAGGCCAGATCTGATTCAATAACACATTGCTCTCCTCATTCAGTTCCCCTTACAAAGTAGTACGGTAGGTTAGCATAGTGTTCCAACACACTACAGGCTATAATAGTGTTTTGTGCCACTGATAATTGTGTTTTTAAAAAGAGCAAGGGCCTGGCATTCCTGCAGTATAAGAACAGCAATTAAGGCACCATTTTTAAAATAATAAGCCACATGCAAGCCAAACTGGTGAACAGACAGGGACGCCCATATTCTCTCCACACCCATACAAAGGGCTTGTTTGCCAGAGTTAAAACCCTGATGAACATCTCGCTCTCTTTCAATCTCTGACTTGCTACCGCTCTTACTTGAAGCGCTAAACATTTATTCTGGTTAACTGCTCTGCTAAAAGATGAGAGCAAAATCCAGTCCTTGCCAATGTCATCAGGGCACCAAAATTATCAAGAGTGTACATTGACTCACACAAAGAAAGCCCAGCTGCTCTCTGAAGGAGACCATTGGGTGTTTAGTTTTCAATTCCCAGGGTCTATCGTACCATCCTGGTGCTTGAAGACCTTAATTCATCTTGCTGTCAGATCTAGCCATCACCTATGAGGCACTTTTTGAATGAGGTTCATCCTGCCTGCTAGCATAACACAGTCATCATCTGCCCTGTCAGCTGAAAAATATAAATGTTTCACACGCCACTAATAAATCTGCTGCAATATTTGTTGTTGCTTTTGCAGTCCAGAGCCCCATTCCACGGAATATTTACAAATTGCTTGCCTGATGATAAAGATCATGCTAATTGTGTGTCTCGGATTGGTTTCTCCCCGGCGTGTGGGACAGCAGAAATGCTCCACTGTGGACATGTGGGGTGGGACACTCTCTTCATATTTCCTTTTAATGCCAGCCAAGCCAGGAAAAAAATTCCTTTGAACACAATTGAATAGGGCTAGAGGGACGGGAAAAAAAAACAGATGAGTCACAGAAGAGGAATGGGAAAGGCTTTTGTATGATCCCATTTAATAGGAGGAGCTACGGGATAGAGTTTGCACAGGGAGAATGATTATGTTCTGCTCACCATTAAAAGTTACAGTTGATAACAATCCTCTTTCTTCGCTTGTTGATGTCCATTACTGGCCCTAAAGTACCAGCTTTGTAGCACCATATATTTCCCTTTTCAGTGAATGAAGTACTGAACCCGTTGTCATAATCAGCTTGTCTGCTCTTCTCCAGCTCCTCTGCTTTTAAACTGCTCAGAAAGCATTGTCTGACTATCATGGTGCTAGCTATTTACTTGGGTGGAGCCTTTAAGTTACCCCTGAATATGGGGCACGGTGCCAGTCTGTACCATCCCAGGGGGCATACAGGGAAGGAATTGCCTCTCCCAATAACAGTTCTTCCCCAGCTCCAGGGCAAGAGTAATTGACTGCAGCCCTGAGAAAGGTGTGGCTTCCTTCTTTCCTCACACGTAGCTAGTTTGCTTTGAGAGGTAAATCCTTCTCTCCACCAACCCTGCACAATTCCATTGGCACCAGTGAAGGTTGGGCAAGGGCTAAATGAGATAAGAATTTGCCAGAAACAGTTTTGGGTTCAAATGAGTCCAAATACTCCATGTATATCTTGATCCAAAATGTATGAGTTTGTCAGATTTTCACTGAAACCATAAGATACCACAGGCTCCATGTGGTTTTGATGCAAAGGCCTAAATCAGCTCAGTTTCTCTCAAAACCGGCTCCAGATTTAATCAAGACATTTGCAAACCTGGACTGAGGACTGATTTTTTAACAAAACCTCAAACCAGCTGGATTTCGTGCCAGCATTTACCCAGCTCCAGCTGGGCTCTTTTCAGCAGCCAAAACCTTTGTACCTGAACCCACCTAAAGTCAAGTTGGCCAGTGTTAACTGATGGGCAGGCTAACAGCAGAGGTCTATGAACATTGGTGGGCCTGGTCTGGTGCAAGTTTGCACAGCCCAAGGCATCACACTTACTTCTCTCCACCCATAAGAACCTCTCCACCCCCACAGTCCTTTGAAATAGCATTGCCCGTTATAAAAATCAGCCCTAATGATAAATCCTAGAATACTGGGTTCTGCCCTTCTTTTGATAGAACAAGGGTTTTATGAATTCCAACACCATATATGTCATCCCTACTCATTTGACTCCAAAGTAGGACTTCACGGCAAAGAAGTCTCCAAAGGTGAATGAATAGCAGATTATTAACTGACCCCCTTTACTTTGGTAGCAGAAGATGCCCTGCTACTTGGGTGATGGACACGGAATAAGAACTTTAATTAGACAGGTAGGTTAATTAGATAAAACTGCAATGAATGATTTTATTATAATGTGTATGACAGTAGCACCGACAGGCTTCTGTCGAGACTGTGGCCTCATCATGCTAAGCACTATACATAATAAGAGACTATCCCTTCCCCCAAAGAGCTTATAGTCTAAATAGACAGGACAGACAAGAGGGATGAAGTCAAGTGTCCAAGTCTGGGGCCGAACTGGGAACTGGACCCAGGTATCCCAAGTTTAAAAACAGTACCATAACTATGAGAGCATCCTTCCTCTAATGTAGTCATTCTGCCCTTTTATGCATTTATTTTTTACATATTTCATATAAACACTTGCATATTTTGTGCATCAGTTTCGTACTCCTGTCCCAAAAGCTAAATGAGCATAATTTGGAGAAACTGCTAATGGTCTGTGCACTAGCTCAGAATGCTTTTGATTGCGAGTCCCATCCCCATTCTTACAGATGAAGACAGCTGCTGAACGATATTATCATGTCTCAAAAGAGCTATTATCAGCCTTACAACAAATTGAGATAAAAAAATAAATCAACATTGGTCTTAAACCTCCCAATCTTCCTATTAAAGTCTGCTTCCATCTCCTCATTAGTCATTGTTTCAGACAATGAATGTTTATGAGGTATTGGACATTTTATTGGTTTCTCCTTCATTTTGAGTTCCTTTGTTGTACATTTGAGTAATAAAAGATCATGAGTGTTGTTTCTTAAAGTTTTTATTAATACTCACCAAAAAAAAAAAAAAAAAGACGAGAAAGCAAGCAGGCCAGATTTTTTCCAGGCCTGGACAGCGACAGAATCTCCTTTTCCCCACCAGCGGACAATGCATTGCCAGAACTCACACAGACACAAGGAAAAATCAGCCTGAAAGTGACAAAAGACTACCGACTCCATCATTATTTTTCCACTTCACCTAGCTAACTCGAAAATCACTGACTGTTCACTTCAAAGCAAACACAGCTGCAAAATGACGCAAATGCCATTACTGAGAAGATGATTTTTTTAAAAAGATCATCATATTACACAATCAGGCTGCAGGTGCAACTTGTTAATTTTGCAGATCATGAACCCAGGCCTGGGAGAAGACGATACAGTGGCACTTCGCAGTGAATCAGTGCATTGTTAGGCCACTATTCAACATGACAGTCCAGGCCTCTGTTAAATAGAAATTCAGTGCCAGAGTTTTTGGGGAGAGAAGTGGGTGGAGGGAACACATGAGAAAATAGGCAGGATAGAAAAGCTTTGACATCAGTTATTGTAGCCAATTCAGTATTATTTGGACACAGTGGAGAAAGTAGCAGTCAATAGGATCATGTTCAAGTTATTTTCAGATTTGCCCTTCATGCTGATAGTGAAAATATATGTCAGAAAGAGTAAAATTGTATAAAAGGCTGCATTTTCTGCAGAAATGTTATCATTAATCAAATAATGTTCCCTTGGTCAGTAGTAGTCTTTGTTTCAACATGCCCAGAGAAATCTTTATGGAGCTATGGTAATGGAGTATGTCTGTTTGTGTCTTTACAATTATGCATTCTATGTTAATCCTTTAATCCTGGCATTGTAAAATGTATGCTGTCCTCAGGGGAGAAGGAAGGAATACTGTAAATCCCCCTCACCCCCACCCCCAGCAGCTAAATGCAGACATAAATGGGCCAGATCATCAACTGGCATAAAGTGGTGTTACTCCATTGTCTTCAGTACAACTATATTAATTTATACCACTTTTAAAGTTACAGTTGTGACTGTGTTTAGCAGCAGGGGGCTCTCAGTTCTCTAATGGTATGATTCATGGACTTGTAAGCCAGGATATGCTGTAAAAATGATCATCAACTAGAATCAAGCCTGGAATAATTGAAAAGTGGTTTCATGAAGCAATGCCATGTTATTTTGTCTTTTATGAATCTACATTTGATGCATCACTACCGTGAATTTGCTCAAGGTAAAATAACACAACCAAACCCACAGCTCTTTCATTTCTCGACCTTTAACCCATGGACACCTTTTCTGCTCTGTTATTTCCGCTACTTCAACCCAGGAAAACCTTCCCGGCTGGGCAGCTCAAAATATACAGAGGCACCTCATTTAAATCCAATGCAGTGGCTTAAAATTATGAAGTCACAATGTTCCTCAGTATCCTTCTCTTGAAATGAAAGTGAAGTGAGTATGGAATTCAGCAAGAGCACCAGAAGGAACTCCAAATGTTCTACTCTACTATCAACAGGGATTATTTAATGCTTGGTACATTTCTGTGACTTTATTGTTTGATATTTTTATTCCAGTAAATCTCCAGTACAACTGCCACTCAGTGCTCTGTGCAGTATCTCCTCACTAGACGGTGACAGCTGGAGTAACTGAAAGTTTCAAAATAGTCACTTCCCACCAATAATGCTCCCAGCTATTAACGGGCTCAATTTTTGGGAAACCAACTCATCACAGGACGAAGCCCCTTCAAGCCTCTCTCCAAAAGAAATTGTTCACTTCATCATGAAGAATAACCTTACCATAGGCAGAGAATCATATGCAGTTAAGGTTCCAGCAAAATGAATTGTGGCAGTTGCTAACAATTAGCACTAAACAATATGGAGAAAACTTAAAACCCCAACAGAATACAAGGCTATCTGTAAACATTTATATGGTGTATTTCATCAACAGATACCAAAGTGCTTCACAAAACTATCTGTACATATACACATGCCGCAGCTGAGAGACATATGGCCAACTCTGCAATGCAAGGCAGCAATCAGCTAGCAAACAGCACAAAACTGGAGCAAAGGAGAAAGCACTATGGTGTAAACCCTTTCTTGGAATCTTTTCCTGTCCTTGCAGAACAGAATGGATCTTGATTTTTAAGCTGTCCTCCCTGGTTTTCTAAGGTGAACTTCTAATTTGTGACTACAAATAACAGCAGGCACATTTAATAACATTTCCAGGATACCAGGCAAAGTCAGGCAATCAGATTTTCTAAGTGTTACATCTCAGCACTACAAAACTGCATACACAATTATTTGCCAATGCAAAAATGAGAGCACCAAATCAGATGCCAATCTGAAGCCTTGTCAGAGACTAAAGAGTCTCCTCTGAGAGACCTCCATGCAGCAAATTGTATGTTACTCAATTTATCTACCTTGGCTGGATATATAAATCCATCAGTGCTCTTCTGGTCTTGGTAAACATGTGAGTAGTCAGTAAGCAATTTGAGGCAAGGACCGTCTTTACATTATTCATATGCGTCTCCTGTGCCTAGCACAATGAGGCCCAGATCCCTGATTGGGGCCTTGAAACATGACCATAATAAATAAATAATAAATCAGAGAGGAAACGAATAACTATGTACAAGATTATTTGAGAGATGCATTCATGAAAAGACACTGCACAATTTCCCTAAGCTAGGCAGCTTTTGAATGCTATGGAAATCAGACAGTGTGTGCAATCATCTTAAAATGCATTTCCACACTTTTCCTACAAAGCATTTGCAATGAATGGGGTGTTCAAATAGCACGATGATGTACATAGTTTAAAACCATAGCCAGAGAAAAAGACAGAGAAACTCATCCATAAAGAGAGAGATACATTTTCTACCCAGGTAACAGAAACATGGCTAAAACAGTGGAGAAACTCCATGCTTTCAATGAATTGCACACCCTATCTGTAAAATGCATAGTTCCAAAACACAAACATATTTTAATATTCTCTTGGTCCAAATTATGCACAATACTGTATTCTGCTGAAGCTCATGGTTCAGATCTAGCACTCTAGTGAAAGAAATTGTCCTAGGAAAGCACAGCTCTCCTCCTTGGCATTAGGAAAGCAGCTTCAGAGATGATGTGTTGCCTGACTTTTATCCAATAACTCTACTGAATTTGTTGTCTGACCTTTTCTTTCCTGTGGATGGCACCATCCATGGAGCAGTATATCATCATCATCATCCTCACTCACATGATGCATTTCACTAATAGATCATTAGAAAGAAAGCTCACTCTAAAGATATATTAGTGCAATACATCACCTCAGGAAAGGATGTGCTGCTGATGTACTACATAAAAGATGGCAGAATCCAGAGAGGAACCAGTCTAGAGCAAATCACTTAATTGTGGTATGATGAATATGCCACAATTAAAAACCATTACTACTATGATCACCTTACATTATTAAAAGCTGTTATGTTTGTTTATATTGTGCTGCTTCATTTAGCATGAACTAAAAAAGCCAAGTCAATTTCACTCTTTTTTCTCATCAAGTTCACATTCTGGTTCTCATACACTAGCACAGGCTCCAGTGTTCAGATTGCAAACTCTCCAGGGGAATGTTTCAATATTTAAAACTTCACATAAATATTCAGGTTTTTTGGAAAACCTGTTAGTTCTACAAATGTCTAAATTTCAGATCTAAATTACCTGAGTGTGTCCCTAATTAATGATGCCACTTGGCTTCATTCCAAACTATAATTTGTACCTGGAAGCTGATAGATGATGCAATACAACCACTGAGGAAAATATTCTTGCAAAACATTGGCATATTTCCTCTGAAAAACTAATAAGTAACACTGGATTTATAGGCTTATTTCTGCGTGACAATCATTTCAACCCAAAGGACTTTGTGGTGCTAGGCCTAAAAGCCTTCACACTCAATATGTCATTCTCTCCCTTTCCATTAGCTGGTTGCCTGTTTAATTATGTACTCTATGCTGAAGAGGGACACCTGTGATGTTATTTAAGTACTGTGCTTATATGGTGAGGTCCCTCCCACCCCAGTGATGTTATTAGTAATTTTATTCTGTATTGTCAACAAGCATACCAGAAAAGTAAAACACAATTAAACTGCTATTTGGCACTGTGGTTAATTGCACAGCCATGATGAGGTCAAAATTACTGGGCAATCAGATAGGTTTTTGCAGATGCATTATATAATCCTGGAGATTAAGTCGTTGGTAGGTAGCCAGCAAATTGCTCGTCATTAACGGACACAAAGTGGTCCCATTAACAGAACTCGTATTCAAATAATAATTTTGCTGGTTCTCAAAATAATAGAATATATATTTATATTAGGAAACATTGCAACTAATGGATAGCCTCAAATAAATCTAGCACCAGATGTGTCATTTAAAAAAATAAAAAGTCTAAGAAATATTTTTCTTAACTTCCAACAGTTTATATTTTAGAAGGTAAAAAGGTGACATGTAGTGAGTTAGACTGTTATTCCATCAATGGATACAAAAGGCCAGATTCTGAAGCTTTATTCTATAACAAGTTCCATAGAAAGCAGTGGGGCTACTCAGGCAGTAAGCTACTACTCAACATGAGTAAGATTGCAGGATCAAGCCCAAAGGGTCAAATGCATTTTTCTTTAACTCCAAATCCATTTTCCAAATGATTTACTGCCTTGTTCTTTGGGATGTGGAAGGAAACTGCTGTTTTCAGCACTCAAAGGACACATTGGAACTGACATATTTTTACGTACTTTTCTGCACCGTGATGCTGCCATCTCCCCTATCCTGACAAAACTCCCAAGAATTCAAATTGAACTTTTGCCAATAAGAGGACTGCAGGATTGGCCGCTAATTTATAAATGTTAAAATACATCTACTCTGTCTGTAAACGCAGAATTACCTTGCAGGGGTACAGGTGACTTTCAAGTATTTTACTATTTTTAGGAAATATTAAATCATGAAAATCATTTCAGAATATATCTCCTGAGTTATTCTTAAAATTTTCTGATATTTCTCTCAGGCTGAAATAATATAAAAATCCATCGCTGAACAATTATTGTCACATTTGATGTATTCTTTATTACTCTACTATAAAAATTCAATTAAATAGCAAAAGGGCCAAAAGGAAGTCTTCCTTTAAATCATGTGGTAAACAAAGAAACATGCATTTACTCATGTAAAATGTTAAAAATCCCTGATCCACTAGGTGAGGTATCTAAAATAACTGCACATTTAGTAATTGGAATCACACTTTTTTTCCTCTCAACCACATAGAAGCTTGCTTAGGGAAAGCGAGTATAGCCAACAATCTGTGACTTTGAGATATATTATTGCCTCTGTCCATGTTGCAAAATTCCCATATATAAGATTTATCACATGCATCGGGGGAGAATATAGCTGTATGTGTGTATCAGTAAAAAAATGAGAGGAGTTATGGTTTCAGGAATAAACAGGAAGTACCCATTGTCCAAAAGGTATTCTGCTAGTCATGATTAATATTGTTTGGTATTTATTTATTTTATATATATATATATATATATATATATATATATATATATATATATATAAGCCCTTTGGACTTGATTTAAGCATTGCATTGTACTGTATTGAGTTATAAGGTTATATTACCTCACACACGTTGAGAGAACTTAGTGTGACCCTTTTATGCTCCTCACATTGGGCTAAATTTTTAGGGTCCTTATGTGGCAACACATTGAAGTAGGAGGATGTAAAGGCCCTCTTTTCTTGCCTTCTCAGACTGGGACTTTGACCAGAACACATCTGAACACACACGCCTGCCCCCTCCCCTCCCTTGTGAGCAGGCGGATGTACAGAGGAGAGCAGGGAAGTGGAAGGCTGTCATGACTCTGCTTCTGCTACTCATCAGAAAGAGGAGGTGGGAGGAATTAGTTGCTTCATCAAAAAGGGTGAAGCAGCTTACTCCTTCCCCAGAACAATGGAGTAGCGGGTGAGGAATTTTGACTCTCAGAGTCAGTGAGCTCTCTGGTCTGCTCCTAGGGCAGTGCAGCTATGCATCACCCCTGTCTCACACCAGAAGAGTTACAGCGTATATATCTCTGCAAACTCCATTTAGGGAATCAGGACTTGGGTTATGTTTCTGCAGAGTTTAAATAGTGGAGGGAGAGCACGGACTACTTTGGAGCCTTTTCACTGTATACATAAAACCAGCTTCCTCAGGCTCAGCTGTGACTACATCATTTTGAGCCAAAATGAGCAGTGATGGTGACAAAGGTCATCTCAACAATGTTACAGGCAATAGTCACCAACTTGTGACCGTCTGCTCAGTTAGTGTCTTTGGAGCAGGCATGTAGCGGCATGCAGAGTGCTCCTGGCACCAGCAACTCCATTGCACTCTATGACCAGACAGTCGGTGCCAGAAGCCAGCCTGCCTAGGAAGTGAGTTACTGTTAAAGGAGCATTACTACCATAGGCCATTGGGAGCAGTGAAGGGTGGGGCTGAAATAATTTGGACACAGACTTTATCACACAACAGAAAGGAGACACAGAATATCCTGCCCCTTCAATTCAGAAAGGTGAAGAGAAGGCAGCTTCCCTCACACAAAGCCCCCTAGAAACAGCTTGCATCAGTCAAGCCCGCAGGAAAGCCCTAAAGCTTGGCTCAGTTCAGCCACAGTCTGCTAAGGAAGAGGAAACTACCCCAAGTACTTGTTCTTCTCCCAATTCCAGGTTTCCTTCTGAAGACAGACCCAACCCCATAGCTTTCATTCCCACAACACACCTTTATCTACTTCCACCAGCCCTCCCTCCACAGCTCTCATTACCGCTCTCAGGGCCTCATGCATTCCCTTCATATACTATGCTGGGGGCAGGAGGGGGTGTTAATTAATTCCTCACAGCTGTCCCAGCTTTTCTGCCTTACAAATCAACACACCTGTGGTCTTTCCTCCAGCTAGCCACGGAGGGTTAACCCCTTCCCTGCCAACTTCTAGATGGGCTCTCCATGCTCAGTGTTTCTTCTTTTAAGCCAATTATTAATTGATGTCTGCATTTTGTTTAAAAGGCAGAGCGGAACTCCCAATTAGATTCAGGTCTCCTGTGGAGCCTAAGGAAGGCCAGTTAACACTGGAAGAGCCGCATTGCATTGGGGTGCTCTGGGAAGCAATGTATGATGCACCACCATCTCGGGAGCATGCATTCACAGGTCTAGTGGTTAGGCTGCTAATCTGGGATTTGGGGGGAGGGGGCCTACGTTCAATCCTGTGTTCCACCATAGTATTCCTGTGTGATGCTTATGGCCAGATTTTTAAAGGTATTTATGCACCTAACTCTTCTGGAAATCTATATATCATTGGGAGCTAGGTGCCTAAATACCATTAAATAGCTAGGCCTTAGTTTGTGCCTCAGTTTCCCATCTGTAAAGTGAAGATAATGGTATTGCCCTACTTCACAGGGGTGTTGTGAGGATCAATATATTAAAGATTGTGAGGTGCTCAGGTATTATGGAGATGGGGGCCATATAAGTACCTAAGGAAGTTAGACACATAAAGTAAAGCTTGTACTCTTATTTCCCATCTGTACACCCATTCAAAGCTCTGGCTCTTTTATTAAGAGTGGTTAGTCTCTAAGGTGCCACAAGTACTCCTTTTCTTTTTGCGAATACAGACTAACACGGCTGTTACTCTGAAACCTGTTACTAGGAAACTGAGGCACTTCCTACATTGCACATCTCATTCACAGCAAAGAGCAGAGGGAGAAGGGGCAACATGAGGAAACAGAAGAGAGGGAGAGAAAAAACAGATAGACTGGCAAAAGGGAGCAGTGTGAAAATGATTGGTCACCTGATCTGAACTCTCCAAGGCAGCCTGACAGAGATTCAGTGCTGCATGAGAGTAGACAGCACCAGCAATGAAACTGAAATATGGCAACTCAGGGCTTGGGCAGAACTGGGGAGTTAGCATACATATGAGACAACACTTTGTGGGAGAGGAAGATGGGTTATATACACATTTACAATAAGCACCACTTAAGATGAGGGGAGAAGAGACTGAATAATATAGTGAATATTGAGCAAGAGGAAAGTGAGAAATGTAAAAAAAAAAAACATACATTTACACTAAAGGAAAAGGGGACTGTGAGAAAGCAAATAGTCAGTGTAGATGACATTCTATTTTAAAGCTGTTTCATTATATCTTTCAAGTTCTGCATGTCTCTCATAGAGTCACTTGAAGACATGCAGCCCTGGTCTCCATTTCCTTAACTTTATTTCTATCAGAGAGAGATTATTTTCACAGTTAGGATCCAAATCTATACTCCAGGGCCAAACTCCCTCAGCCTCACCACTAACCCTAATTTTCACAAACTGCCATGAATTGTGTATACATTCTGAGGCCAGGAGCGTCCCACCCAGCCAGCCATCTATCGATGTTAATTCTTTTCTCAGACCCTCACTTTTGCCCTTTTCCCCTTTTTGGTCACTTCTCTTCTGTCTTTCGTCCCAGCCTTGTCTCTTGATCTTTTTTTTTCTTCTTTCTTGATCTTTTATGTCTTTCGTTATTTGCTGCAAGCTCTCCAAGACCAAGCGCTGAGATTTCTGAGTTACAGTGTGAGCAGCTAAGCTGGCACAGTGTGTTCTCTTAGGTGGCAGTGGTTGCCCCTGGCTGCTCTGCACAGCTGTGAGCGATCCCTGGAATTGGAACTGATGTCATCTGCTGGGTAGGCATCAGTGCGGCAGGCAGGGCACAGACAACCTAGGGGCCAGAGATTCACTGCTGCATAGTTCCATGCCATGTAAGAGGCCACAGAGCCTACCACCCTCTTCATCTGCCATCACTACTTAGCCCCACAAGGAGGGAAAAGGGATGGATAAGCTGTGGCTACAGAATAGGAAAGAGCCCTAGGGTTCGCTTTCCCTCTGACTCACAACCTTTTCACCCCTGTGTAATTCGTCTGACTGCACTGGGGCGACTCCGAATTTACTCTGCTGTGAGAGGAGAATCAAGCCCCTCGGGTCCTATTCCTGGCCCTGCAACAGACTTCCTCTGTGACCTGGGACAAGCCACTTTGCCACCCGGTGCTCCATTTCCCCAGCAGTAAGATGGAGAGGAAAATACCACTACTCACTTGCTAAACCTGCGTGACCCATGAGCACATTCTAAGCTAAGCAGTGCAATCCTTTAATTGAGCTGCCCAGCACTTCTCAGTGCCGGCTAGGATCTACAAGCACAGCACTTTGATCCCTCAAATACTGTCACCTATTCATTGCAATGACACTGGAAATTCCATGCTCCAAGAGGAAACTCTGAACATTATTTTAGAGCCATTTGGCACCAAAAAGAACTAAAAAGAGAAGGGGAAAAAATCTTCAAAGTTGCTTCTCTTCCTTCTAATTCCTATCAGCTTCTAATCAAACCAGCGTGAGATACCAAGTGATTACAATGCCATTTGCTCACCCCAGGATGTGACAATTAGCCTAAGATACCAAATGAAAGGAATTGAATCCTACATGTTTTATACCAGATGACTTTAATTTTAATTACAAATTACAAATAAGTCAACCTAGATAACAATCAGCAAGTTGCATCCACTAGGGCAGGATGGGGATTTTTCCTTTTTTGTGGTTAAGATTTAAAACTGACACCACAGAAAAATGATGAAAGACCAAAACATCCCATCATCTGTGGGAGGAGACTTTTCACAAAATGATCACTCTATATCTGACTTCTCAGTCCTCATGCACAAAGGAAACCTGCACAGCACCTTCAAACGATGAGCCTGGGAGCTTAAATGTATCACTTTGTTAGACACTAAAAATCATAGACTCAATAAAGACACTAAGGATTTATGGATCTTTACCACAATCTATTACCCAGTGACCCTTCTTTGTCCTATGACTGCAGAGGTGTTAACTGCCCACTTCATCCCAACCATACGTTAACTCCTTATGCTAAACAATCTGTTCCACCTTGTATTTAGCTGTGACACACTGGGTATGTCTACGCTGCAATTAGACACCCCGCTGACTCAGGCTCATGGCGCTTGGGCTAACAGACTGTTTAATTGCAGAGTAGACATTAGGGCTCAGACTGCAGCCTGAGCTCTGGGACCCTCCCACCTCACAAAAAGAAAAGGAGTACTAGTGACATCTTAGAGACTAACCAATTTATTTGAGCATAAGCTTTCGTGAGCTACAGCTCACTTCATCGGATGCATTCAGTGGAAAATACAGCGAGGAGATTTATATACACACAGAACATGAAAAAATGGGTGTTATCATACACACAGTAAGGAGAAAAGGAGTACTTGTGGCACCTTAGAGACTAACCAATTTATTTGAGCATAAGCTTTTGTGAGCTACAGCTCACTTCATCACATCACTATATCACTGCATCCGATGAAGTGAGCTGTAGCTCACAAAAGCTTATGCTCAAATAAATTGGTTAGTCTCTAAGGTGCCACAAGTCCTCCTTTTCTCTTTGCGAATACAGACTAACACGGCTGCTACTCTGAAACTGTAAGGAGAGTGATCACTTAAGATGAGAAAAGGAGGACTTGTGGCACCTTAGAGACTAACCAATTTATTTGAGCATGAGCTTTCGTGAGCTACAGCTCACTTCATCGGATGCATACCGTGGAAACTGCAGAAGACATTATATACACACAGAGACCATGAAACAATACCTCCTCCCACCCCACTGTCCTGCTGGTAATAGCTTCTCTAAAGTGATCATCAAGTTGGGCCATTTCCAGCACAAATCCAGGTTTTCTCACCCTCCGCTCCCCCCTACACAAACTCACTCTCCTGCTGGTAATAGCCCATCCAAAGTGACCGCTCTTTTCAAAATGTGTATGATAATCAAGGTGGGCCATTTCCTGCATAAATCCAGGTTCTCTCACTCCCTCGCTCCCCCTCCAAAAACCACACACACAAACTCACTCTCCTGCTGGTAATAGCTTATCCAAAGTGACCACTCTCCCTACAATGTGCATGAGCTTATAGCTCATGATGGTAATAGCTCATCTTATAGCTTAAGATGAGCTATTACCAGCAGGAGAGCGGGGGTGGGGGAAGAAAACCTTTTTTAGTGATAATCAAGGTGGGCCATTTCCAGCAGTTAACAGGAACATCCAAGGAGCAGGGGGGAGTGGGGGAAATAAACATGGGGAAATAGTTTTGTGTAATGACACATCCACTCCCAGTCTCTATTCAAGCCTAAGTTAATTGTATACAGTTTGCAAATTAATTCCAATTCAGCAATCTCTCGTTGGAGTCTGTTTCTGAAGTCTTTTTGTTCTAATGTTGCGATCTTTAGGTCTGAAATCGAGTGACCAGAGAGATTGAAGTGTTCTCCAACTGTTTATGAATGTTATAATTCTTGACATCTGATTTGTGTCCATTTATTCTTTTACATAGAGACTGTCCAGTTTGACCAATGTACATGGCAGAGGGGCATTGCTGGCACATGATGGCATATATCGCATTGGTAGATGTGCAGGTAAACGAGCCTCTGATAGTGTGGCTGATGTGATTAGGCCCTTTGATGGTGTCCCCTGAATAGATATGCGGGCACAGTTGGCAATGGGCTTTGTTGCAAGGATAGGTTCCTGGGTTAGTGGTTCTGTTGTGTGGTGTATGGTTGCTGGTGAGTATTCGCTTCAGGTTGGGGGGCTGTCTGTAGGCAATGACTGGCCTGTCTCCCAAGATCTGTGAGAGCGATGGGTCATCCTTCAGGATAAGTTGTAGATCCTTGATGATGCGTTGGAGAGATTTTAGTTGGGGGCTGAAGGTGATGGCTAGTGGCGTTCTGTTATTATCTTTGTTACCATTACCATTTTTTCATGTTCTGTGTGTATATAAATCTCCTCACTGTATTTTCCACTGAATGCATCCGATGAAGTGAGCTGTAGCTCACGAAAGCTTATGCTCAAATAAATTAGTTAGTCTCTAAGGTGCCACTAGTCCTCCTTTTCTTTTTGCGAATACAGACTAACACGGCTGCTACTCTGATCCCACCTCACAGGCTCCTTCAGCCCAGGCCCCAGCCTGAGCTTGAACATCTAAACAGCTCCTCAACCAGAGCCCTGTGAGCCCAAGTCAGCTGGCACGGGCCAGACACAGGGTTTTTAATTGTGGTGCAGACATACCCCCAGAGTACATTTCCCAAACCCGAAGAAGAGCTCTGTGTAGCTCAAAAGCTCGTCTCTTTCACGAACAGAAGTTGGTCCAATAAAAGATATTACTTCACCCACCTTGTCTATCTCATCTCATTTCATGTAACAGCCTCTAGAACTGAATAGGGATGAAATCACTCGGGTGCTACAGGAATCACATACATCTCTAGAGACATTACTCTAAAAACTAGAGCTTGGAGGTTTTTCATTGATTTTATAATATATATATGAGGTCATTTTAACCTAAATATGTTGATTTTTGACAAAATTTTGTCTAGACAATATGAAAAGACTCAGTTCAGCAATGTTGAAATGCCCTATTTTGACATTTTCAGAATGGAACCTTTCAACTGTTTGTTTCAAAAGACTTGTTGAAATGAATTTCATTGTGTTTTATAGGGAAAAAATAAGTTTTAATGGTGAAAATCAGAATGAAATGTTCTGATCTTTATCAAAACAAAAATGTTGATGACCCAGAGACTTTTTTAAAATAATTTGTTTCACAAGAAATGTCTAGATTTTTTCTTTTTTGGGGGACAGGAAATTCAAAATCATGGAATTTCCCCCAAAAATGGAAAATCCAGTGCCTGCCCAGCTCTACTAAAAAACCTATATAATTTCAGAAAGAATGAGATTGTTACAGAAATGTTCTGTACCTATATGTATGGCCTAGTCTACACCAAAAACTTAGCTGCTCTAGTTGCTTGTAGTATAGACATATGGCATGTTAATAGTTAGTTAATACATAAAATGCCAGTACATGGTTCTCAGGAATATAAAGGGGGAGAGTGTTACAGCTCCTCGTCTGTGTCTGATCCACAGGAGATACAAGTTTATT
Source organism: Lepidochelys olivacea (assembly GCF_965140295.1). Lineage (NCBI taxonomy): Eukaryota > Metazoa > Chordata > Testudines > Cheloniidae > Lepidochelys > Lepidochelys olivacea. Next base: position 111,116,367 of record NC_140416.1, read on the forward strand.
AACTACAAAGGGTAGATTTTAAGTGATTACAAGAGATAGCAAACAGATCAAAGTAGATTACTGAGCAAATAAAGCAAACACGGAAACTAAGCTTAATACACCAAAGAAACTGGCTACAAGTAGTAATTTCTCACTCTAAATGTTGTTTTAAGGGCTTCAGAATTCAGAATACAATAGGGTGAATTTAAAGAGCAATAACTGTTCTTGAATAACTCCATGTGGGGATGCATGGACACTCTTATTCCAGAATAAGACTCTCCTTACATGGAGTGATTCCAGAATAGCCTCTCTTGAATATCTACTGTGGAATCACTCCATGTGTGGACGTGCCTATTGATTACAATAGAAGTTAGGTGCCTAAGGACTTTAGAAAATCTCACTAGCCATCTATCTGCAGCTTTAGGTGCCGAAATTCCTTTAAAATCTGGCCTTACATCACTTTTGAAAGAGGGATTTAGCCATCTAAGTCATTTAGAGATGATTTTTAAAGGTATGTAGGTGCCTAAAGATGCAAATAGGCACTTAATGGGCTATTCAAAAGTGTCTAGGCACCTAACTCCCATTCACATGAGAATTAGGTTCCAAAAAGCCTCAATCACTTTTGAAAATTGAATATAGGCTCCTTAGTCCCTTAGGAACATATGAAAATTATGCTCTTAGAGCTGTTCGGAAGAGAAGGAACTTTTTTTGCAAAAATTTTCTTGAAATGTTTGTTCTTTTTTCATAGGAAATTTTTGAAATCCTGATTTTTTTCCCCAGAGATCTGTAGCTGGCTGAAAAAATGGAATACATTTTGCAGAAAAGTCATTGTGAAATATTTGTCCTTTTTGGTTGAAGTTTTTCAATCAGCCCTAGTAAAAACACTGGTGAAAATCAGTGAAAAAAATTTCTTGCCCTTTCATTTTGCAAAACATTTGATGTTTTGCATTTTTGTCTCAATTTGGGGTGAAAACAAATGTAGAAATGTCAGATCTGGCCTCTTATTTCCATCCAGATCTACAGTTAGGCTTTGAAGAAGATCCAGAGTTTTAGAAAGACATAGAATAATAAGGAGAGAGTTGCTATTGGTTGACAGCCAATCTCGACAACACAAATCTCGAAAGGATTCTAGGTCTCTGTCACATCAGTCACCATCCCATCTACTAGCAAGTGACAGTGTTCTAGGTACAGTGAGCAGCTGCCTGATTTGAGACAGCTGGGAACTGGCTGTAATTTGGCTAGATACTAGACATCTGATAACATGGTATGGGCTTGTTCCACATTTGTGGGACCGCAGTAGACTTGCGTTTTCATGCTGTAATATTTCTTATTCCCATAGGCCTACTTACTGTGTGCAGAGGCTACAATCTCTACTTGTCATTTACTCACAGCTACACTGGGGAGTCCCAATATAGCACAGAATTGCTCTTTTAATTTCATTTGTCATGGAAAAGGAAAAAGAAACGGAAAATAGGCATCAGCATGATGAATCATGGTCTGTGGGAATCTTGACATGGTCACATGAGTAATGCCACCAATTCCCCCCTATCGTTTGATGCAAGGAGCCAGTGCCCGAAGGAATGTAATATCCCCTTCTAGCAGTGGGACCGCATGGCCACACACAGGTCTTAGACAGTGTTCTCATCCCAGTGGAACTTTTGAATGCATTGCTCATCCATCACCCTAATCTTTATAACAGGGATCTAAAATCCAGCTCTCCAGCCACACTGATACACAATATTCCAGCATGGTGTACTCTTTCCCACTCCATATTAAATGTACAGTGATTTATTTGTAAGGGATAAGCCTATGAATTTCCCTTGTCTCCCATCCCCCCCACACACACAATTTGCTTCTTGAATCTAAATGTTCAGACAGCTACTCTGCTTCAAGACCTTCATGTGGATTTCCAATGACTCTCTGTGAACTGTACACGTAAGTACCCATAAACAATGCATTTAAAAGGTCCTGTGTGTGGCCATGTGGTCCCACTGCTAGCAGGAGATATTGCATTCCTTCAGGCAGTGGATCCTTGCAGCAAGTGGCAGGGGAGATTTCCCAAGTGACCATCTCACTATGTGTTTGTGAGCAAGCGTATAAAAGCAAATGTTCAATTTTTGTCTCCAAAGTTACCCTGGCCTAAGGCCTAGGACTGGCAATACCCAGCCAGGGACCAGTGAGTGGTTTAAGGTTCAGTATCTTTACTCATCAGAGCTAGAAACACCTGTCTTATCTCACTGAGGAGCTAGGAAACCAAGATTTCTAATGATATAAACATTTCTAGCAGGCTCTAGAGGTTCACTCGTTCTCAGACCTTAAAGCTACGACACTGATTTATGGAAAATCTATCTCTGTCAACGTATAAGGCTTTTAACATTTATTCTAACTTTTTTGTCATCCAAGGACTATAGACGGTAAGTCAAACCAGGTTCACAGATGGATGGATTTGAAACAGCTCCAATGAAAATGCGTCCTAAAATGCCAAGGGAAATGTTTCCAAAATATTATCTATACAATACTTAATCATGGGTGGCATTAGATTTGTTTGTCTGTTTCTTTCTGATGGGTCTTTATACAGTGCCCATCACTATATAGGATAGGGATGGGACCGAGGTGTAACATTTTCATTTACTTTTCTTTAGTGCACCCTGTGTAATTTACACATGGTTTAGCCTCTTGTGAGTAGAGTGGGTCAAAAAATGGAATATCAATTTGGTGGGAAATTTGAAATGTCCCATGAAATGAAAAAGGTCAGACAGTTTTGAACTGAAAACTGTTTAGAGGGAAAAATATGGAAATTTCTATTTTGAAACAAAAGAAATTTAGACATTCTGAATCAACTCAAATTGAAATTTCAATTGAGAAGAGGACGTGTAAGGAGGCCATTGTGAGTTCCTTTTTCCTTACAACATTTGTCATGGGAAGGGAAGGGAAAAGAGGGATGTTCTGAAATTTGGTTTTGGTCTGATTAAAATTTTCAGAATTCTCCCCAAAAAGGAATGGAGCCCTGGCTTTAGAACCATTCACCTGGAGGGGCTGCCCCTCAGCCATAGACCCTGGAGTCTCCAACTCTGAGCCAATCTAGTAGGCAGGATGCCAAGGAGCTAAGCAGGCAAGCTAGCAGAAAACCAGATAGGTTTCCAATATACCTGTGCTGGTGTTCTGACAGAACTTCATCAAAATCAAATCATCTCTGGAGAATGGTTAGATTTCAATGAATCGGTAAAGTCAGAAAAATGTTTCATCAGAGCCAACTGCCTCTAATAACAACATCTATATCATATATGTGTCTACATATACAGTATGTTCTTATTGGCTTTTAAATGAGATCATTTCTCTCACAGTCTACATTATTAGATACACACATAACAAAACCAAAACCATAACCTGAAAATTTGTGAGCACAGCATATGTCCTTATATTTTAGCCTGTCCCCCGACCCACCTTTTTTTCTTTTTGAACCTGTGTCTCTAAGCTCATTTATGTCTTATTTTCTCTCTCTTTTTGTATCACTTTATGTCTGCCTCTGAGGAATCATAATAGCTGCAATATTCTCTCTTGTAAGGTGCTCAGGGTGATGCCAAGAGAGTGTGTATTAATATAAAAGGAAGGATTGCCAGAGGCATGCTACCTATATGTAACCAATGACTAACCAAAGTGCATATGTATTTCTATTTATGTGACCTTGATAAATGTGTCCAGCTTAATATGGCTGAGATGAATGAGCCAATAATTTTAAGACAAGACATCAGACATGCAGACTGTTTTGATTTACAGTATTATGTTAATAAATCCCAGTGGCATGTTTTGTTCTTTGAGTTGCTGTATGTATCCCCCAATTGCTCCTGGGCTGTTGCCCATGAAAGGTTGTGAATTCAGCCACTGTTGCTCAGTCACTAAATATAGGTATTATTTAGCTAGAAGGAAACTGCATGAAAGTGCATTTAACTGTGCTGTGTTATGGATGTTATTTGTGTCATATGATGTGGGGATCTCATACATTTCCCCTACAGTTGTTAGCACGCATATTTCCAGAAAGTCATAGGCACCCTACTCCAATATTTCCAAGTTTGTTAGTATCAAGCATCTCAATAGTGCAACATTTCCATAGATTTTATATGTTTTTTCCAGCGTAATGTAATTTTAATGAATTGGTTTTTACATACTTTTTTATGAAACTGAATCTTGAATGACTTTTGTTTGTCAAGGATCAAAAGTTTTGTGTGAACTTCAATGGGAGATAGGCACCTAGTACTTTTGAAAATGGCAGTAAGCACCTAATTGTATCTTTAGGTGCCTAAAAACCTTTGACAATCTGGCCCTAAGTGCTTAAATCATTTCTGAAAAATGAGACTTAGGCTCCTATGGCACTTAGACACTTTTGAAAATATTTACCCTGATGATTTATGTTTTCCTCAGCTTTGTGGCATTACAAATATTCATTTTTATGGAAGTGAATAAATTACAGGTAACTGAATAACAAAGCAATACACAGAGCAAGTGTTCTAGTAACTTCATACGGTGATGAGTCTTCGTGATAGATAGATAGATAGATAGCTGAACCACTTGGTAATAGTGACCATAATGTAATTAAATTTAACATCCGGGAGTGGGGGGAATTCCAAAGAAACCCACCACAGTAGGATTTAACTTCAAAAAGGGGAACGACACAAAAATGAGGAAGCTAGTTAAATGGAAGTTAAAAGAAATGCTCAGAAGAGTGAAATGCCTGCAAGCTGTGTGGAAACTTTTAAAAAATACCATACTAGAGGCTCAAATTAAACTAACCTCCCCACTCAAAAAAACAGCAAGAAGACCAAAACATGTCACCATGGTTAAACAACAGAGGAACAGAGGTGGTTAGAGAAAAAAGGCATCCTTTAACAATTGGAAGTCAAATTCCACTGAGGAAAATAGAATGGCGTACACTCTGGTAAACCAAGTGTGAAAGTGTAATTAGGCAGGCCAAAAAGGGATTTGAACAGCAGCTAACAATAAACACAAAAAGTAACGGCAACTAATTTTCAATACATCGGAAGCAGGAAGTCTGCCAAACAATCAGTGGGACCCAGGGGTGAATGTAACTTAAGGGACTTACTGGTATGCAGGGCAAGGTGGGGTGGATGGCTCTGGGCCCCTGGAAGGGGCGGGGCCTCAGCCGTAAGGGGCGGGGCCTCGGCCAGAAGGGGCGCAGCTGGGACCAGGCACCCCCAGCCAGCCCTTCGGCGCTGCCCGGCCTGTGCCACCCAGGGCTCTGGCAGCAATTTAAAGAGCCCAGGGCTTCCAGCCGCTGGCACTAGTGCTACCTGGGGCTCTGACAGTGATTTAAAGGGCCAGAGCCCTGGGCCCTTTAAATCGCCTCTGGAGCCCCAGGGCTCCCAGCCGCCACCGTTACCCCAGGGCTCCGGTGGTGATTTAAAGGGCCTGGGGCTCCCAGCTGCTGCTACCCCAGGGGCTCCGGCTGCTGGTGTGGTAACGGTAGCAGCGGCTGGGAGCCCCAGGCCCTTTAAATCACTGCCGGACCCCATGGCAGTGGTAGCCGGCAGCCGGGAGCCCAGGGCTTTTAAATCACTGTCGGAGCCCCATGGTAGCGGCAGCCGGGAGCCAGGAGCCCCGGGACTCCAGCAGCAATTTAAAGGGCCAAGGGCTTTAAAAAGACTTAAAGCTTAAAAAGAAATGAAAAAGACTGGGATTGTTCAATTTGGAAAAGAGAAGATTAAGGTGGGGGTATGATAGAAGTCTATAAAATTATGAAGGGTGTGGAGAAAGTGAATAAGGAAGTGTTACCTATCCCTTCACCTAGCACAAGAATCAGGGATCACCAAGTAATAATAGGCAGCAGGTTTAAAACAAACATAAGACAATATGTCTTCACACAGCACACACACGCAATCTATGGAACTCATTGCCAGGGGATTTTGTGAAGGCCAAAAGTGCAACTGGGTTCAAAAAAGAATTAGATAAGTTCAGGGAGGATAGGTCCAGCAATGGCTGTTAGCCAACATGGTCAGGGATGCAATCCCATGCTCTTGGTGTCCCAAAGCCTCTGACTACTAGAAGCTGGGATTGGACAACACGGAATGGATCACTGAAAAATTGTCCTGGTCTGTTCATTCCCTCTGAAGCATCTGGCTCTGGCTGCTGTCGTAAGACAGGATACTAGGCTAGATGGGCCACTGGTCTGACCCAGTATGGCAATTCCTATGTTAGATAGATAGATTAGATTCTGAACCTTAACAGGAAGATTCTGGCTGCTTGAAACGTTTGGAATTTTAAAACAATTAAAAAAAACCAATCAGCAACAACTATTTTAAATGTTCATGATTTTTTCCTCTCTTATTTTTCAGCCAAGTACAGATCTGGTCAATACAAAAATTTGAATTGGCAGAAAGGGGAGAAAAGATAGGAAGACAATAGAAAAGGCTGAAGTCCACATATCAGAGCTCACAATTTACTGAGAAAATATAGGAAGACTGGCTTAATATAGTTCTCCCTTTGTAGCTGCCTTTTGCCCTGTGTTTTGCAGCTGTCTTACCCCTTACTGTCCTTCAGCTTGTCTTGGAGGCTTACAGCACCACAACGGTGATGTACCAGGGGGTTCAGGAGTATTTAGCACCAGCATCCACCCTAGAATTTAACTTTCCCTTTTCCTTAGAAAAGTTGACGAGGAACAAGAGGCTGTAATCCTTTTTTGTCCTAAAAACCAGAGGTTTGAGCTGCGTCAGTTCCTGGTGAGTGATAATGGCAGGCTGGCATTTTCAGGTGACTGTTGTTGACAGTGCTGGGTCTAACATTATAAGAACCCTTTCTGTCACTGTAGTAAGTGTCTGCACTACAGTACTAGCATGCCAGAGCTGCAGCTCAGCAGCTGTAGGTCTTCTAGTGTAGACACCTCCTTAGCTCCTTGGCTATAGCCAGGGAGCACATATCAGAACTGGGAACTGGAGCATGGAAATATGGTCTAACGCTCACCCTGATCCTGTGGTTTATATATACAGGGCCAGACCCTGAAGACTGCTCTGACTCATGCTGGTTGTTGTTAGCCCCAAGGTGGCAAAAGTCCAGCTGGGACACTCCTTACCTTCATCCCTGCACCCTATGTCAGTAGCAAGGAAGGGGAGGCATACCAATCTCGACGTTAGCTCTGCGCCCACAGAAGATCCCCCTGAGCTGGAGTGATCCTCCCAACTAGCTATTGATGAACGCTCTGTGCTGGAGTGACCCTCCCAGGCCAACTGCACTGGTTCTAAGGCCGATATCCACACCCCAAAAGTGTCTGTACATTACTTTCAAGGTGCGTAGTGCTATAAAAGTGGTAAGTGTTGGTATAAAGAAGAGGCTTGGCTTAAGTCAGCAAAACGCCTCAGGAACAGAAAAATGTGGTAAGATGCTCTCTTGGGAGTGGATGAACCAATTAGGGAAACATAAGAACTTTCCTCAGTGTAACAAATAGTGCAGCACAGAGACAAAGATCAGCTGGGTTTTTTTCTGATTTCAGTACTCAAGTTTTGTTCTGTTCCTTTGTCTACAAAAGCCCACTCCTGTCCCCGCTCTGTGCTTTCTGTTTACACACACCCACTACCCAATTAACACCCTACCGTGCTACACACCTGCAGCCGTTTCCCACTCCCTTCCCCAAAACAAGCCTCCTACTTCCCCTAATGGCTCACAAAATTAATCACAACATGGTTCTCGCTGTTTCTGCTGGCCCAGCACCTCTCTTCAAATCACATGTGCTTCAGGGCTTGAGGGGCATTAGCATGCCATGCACTCGACAGGACCTCTGATCAGGGAAAACCCCAGCACAAGCAAGATTTGACTTGAAGCTGCCAATAATCCTGCCTTTATTAGCCCTTCTCTCCCATCTCCTTATCTCTGGTCTCTCCTGTATGAATGGAAATCACTGAGTTCAATCCTGGGCCCGGCCTTCTCTGACTCCTGAACTTGCATGGGACGAGAAGTTCAAGAAGTCACTCACTGTGGGTCAGATGGCAGGAGGATTCCTTCAGGAATTGCTCCCTGTTAATAGAAAATGATATTTCATTGAACTGGAGTGAGTGCTGAAGTAACCTACCTGATAAAAGTAAAGAGGCTTAACAGAAAGAAGCATTAATTCAGCAAGGCAGAGAAGTCATCGTATAGAACATCGGCGCAGGGAAGGAGGTACAAAAGGAACAGAAAATACCTGCTTGTCTGTAGATCTCTGAGCACCTCCACTGGGAGATGGATGTGTCCTTTGATGAACAGCAATTCTCCGGTGTGTTTCACTCTAACTTTTCAACAAGGAGCTGGACTTTTTGTTTTATCTTCACAATATTGCCAACTCTCATGATTTAGAATCATAGAATCATAGAATAACAGAGTTGGAAGGGACCTCTGGAGGTCATCTAGTCCAACCCCCTGCCCAGAGCAGGACCAATCCCAACTAAATCATCCCAGCCAGGGCTTTCTCAAGTCTGACCTTAAAAACCTCCAAGGAAGGGGATTCCACCACCTCCCTAGGTAACGCATTCCAGTGTTTCACCACCCTCCTAGAGAAAAAGTTTTTCCTAATATCCAACCTAAATCTCCCCCACTGCAACTTGAGACCATTACTCCTTGACCTGTCATCTGCTATCACTGAGAATAGTCTAGATCCATCCTCTTTGGATCCACCTTTCAGGTAGTTAAAAGCAGCTATCAAATCCCCCCTCATTCTTCTCTTCCGTAGATTAAACAATCCCAGTTCCCTCAGCCTCTCTTCATAAGTCATGTATTCCAGACCTCTAATCATTTTTGTTGCCCTTCGCTGGACTCTCTCCAATTTATCCACATCCTTCTTGTAGTGTGGGGCCCAAAACTGGACACAGTACTCCAGATGAGGCCTCACCAATGTTGAATAGAGGGGAACGATCACGTCCCTCGATCTGTTGGCAATGCCCCTACTTATGCACCCCAAAATGCCATTGAGCTTCTTGGCAACAACGGCACACTGTTGACTCATATCCAGCTTCTCGTCCACTGTCACCCCTAGGTCCTTCTCTGCAGAACTGCTGCCTAGCCGTTCGGTCTCTAGTCTGTAGCGGTGCATTGGATTCTTCCGTCCTAAATGCAGGACTCTGCACTTGTCCTTGTTGAATCTCATCAGATTTCTTTTGGCCCAATCCTCCAATTTTTCTAGGTCCCTCTGTATCCTATCCCTACCCTCCAGTGTATCTACCACTCCTCCCAGTTTAGTGTCATTCGCAAACTTGCTGAGGGTGCAATCCACACCATCCTCCAGATCATTAATGAAGATATTGAATAAAACCGGCCCCAAGACCGACCCTTGGGGCACTCCGCTAGATACCAGCTGCCAACTAGACATGGAGCCATTGATCACTACCCGTTGAGCTCGACAATCTAGCCAACTTTCTACCCACCTTGTAGTGCACCCATCCAGCCCATACTTCTTTAACTTGCTGACAAGAATACTGTGGGAAACCGTGTCAAAAGCTTTGCTAAAGTTGAGGAATAACACGTCCACTGCTTTCCCTTCATCCACAGAACCAGTTATCTCATCATAGAAGGCAATTAGATTAATCAGGCATGACTTTCCCTTGGTGAATCCATGCTGACTGTTCCTGATCACTTTCTTCTCGTCTAAGTCCTTCAGAATTGATTCCTTGAGGACATGCTCCATGATTTTCCAGGGACAGAGGTGAGGCTGACCGGCCTGTAGTTCCCAGGATTCTCCTTCTTCCCTGTTTTAAAGATTGGCACTACATTAGCCTTTTTCCAGTCTTCTGGGACTTCTCCCGATCGCCATGAGTTTTCAAAGATAATGGCCAATGGCTCTGCAATCACATCCGCCAATTCCTTTAGCACTCTCGGATGCAACGCATCCGGCCCCATGGACTTGTGCACGTCCAGTTTTTCTAAATAGTCCCGAGCCACTTCTTCCTTCACAGAGGGCTGGTCACCTCCTCCCCATGCTGTGCTGCCCAGTGCAGTAGTCTGGGAGCTGACCTTGTTCGTGAAGACAGAAGCAAAAAAAGCATTGAGTACATTAGCTTTTTCCACATCCTCTGTCACTAGGTTGCCTCCCTCATTCAGTAAGGGGCCCACACTTTCCTCGGCTTTCTTCTTATTGCCAACATACCTGAAGAAACCCTTCATGTTACTCTTAACATCCCTTGCTAGCTGCAACTCCAGGTGTGATTTAGCCTTCCTGATTTCATTCCTACATGCCCGAGCAATATTTATATACTCATCCCTGATCATTTGTCCAATCTTCCACTTCTTGTAAGCCTCTTTTTGCGTTTAAGATCAGCAAGGATTTCACTGTTAAGCCAAGCTGGTCGCCTGCCATATTTACTATTCTTTCTACACATTGGGATGGTTTGTCCCTGTAACCTCAATAAGGATTCTTTAAAATACAGCCAGCTCTCCTGGACTCCTTTCCCCCTCATGTTATTCTCCCAGGGGATCTTGCCCATCAGTTCCCTGAGGGAGTCAAAGTCTGTTTTTCTGAAGTCCAGGGTCCGTATTCTGCTGCTTTCCTTTTTTCCTTGTGTCAGGATCCTGAACTCGACCATCTCATGGTCACTGCCTCCCAGGTTCCCATTCACTTTTGCTTCCCCTACTAATTCTTCCCGGTTTGTGAGCAGCAGGTCAAGAAGAGCTCCGCCCCTAGTTGGTTCCTCCAGCACTTGCACCAGGAAATTGTCCCCTACAGTTTCCAGAAACTTCCTGGATTGTCTGTGCACCGCTGTATTGTTCTCCCAGCGGATATCAGGATGATTGAAGTCACCCATGAGAACCAGGGCATGTGATCTAGTGGCTTCTGCGAGTTGCCGGAAGAAAGCCTTGTCCACCTCATCCCCCTGGTCCGGTGGTCTATAGCAGACTCCCACCACGACATCACCCTTGTTGCTCACGCTTCTAAACTTAATCCAGAGACTCTCAGGTTTTTCTGCAGTTTCATACTTGAGCTCTGAGCAGTCATACTGCTCCCTTACATACAGTGCAATTCCTCCACCTTTTCTGGCCTCCCTGTCCTTCCTGAACAGTTTATACCCATCCATGACAGTACTCCAGTCATGCGAGTTTTGTCATGAGTCTCATACTATCTACTCCTGGGGGAATTCTGTGCCACTGCGCATGCACAGAATTTATGTCCCCCGCAGATTTCTTTGCTTCCCTGCAAAAAAATGACTTTCTGACAGGGATGCAAATGGAATCCACAAGAGTGGTCATGTGACCCTACCCAGCAGTATGTTTTGGGTGCCCAGGGCAGCCGACAGAGAGGTAAATCACTGTGGGACAGGAGGCAGGACTGGGGAAGACCTGGCTGGTGGCTCCTACCCTGTGCCTGGCTCAGCTGCTAGTCCGGGCTGGACTGGGGATGATGAGACTTTCTCTTCCCCTGCACAGCATCCGGGCCCGGGTCAGACCCACCCCCAGATTTCTCCTCGATTTGCAGGAAGCTCTGCACACTCCCTTCCCCCTGCTTCCTGCACCCATCATTCCTCAGCTGTGGGGCGGGGGAAATCTCTCTACAGGGAGCTGCTCCCCCATCCGCCAAACCCCTGTGCTTCCAGACCCCTTCATACCAACTGCTACCACTGAGTCTCATCCCCCCCACACACCCAAGCCCCACCCCCATGAGCCTCACTCTCCCTGTACCTGGACCACCCCGATGAGCCACCCGCACCTGGATCCCCACCCCACCAAGCCCCAACCAGTTGCACCTTGATCCCCAACCCACTGAGTCCCACTCCCCCAGCATCTGGACCCTCCACTGATCCCCCCACACCCAGATCCCCCTGCTGAGTTCTATCCTCCCCAAACCCACACCCGCCTCTGCTGAGCCCCAACTACCTTCACCTGGACCCCCCTGAAGAGTCCAATTACCATTGCATCCATAACCCTCAACAAGCCCCTTTGCATCCAGATCCCCACCACACCCGGATCCCCCGCTGAGCTGCCCTCACCCAGATTGCCCCACACAGTACCCTCTCAACCCATACCTTGATCCCGCCCCCAAATAATCTCCTCCACATTTGGATCCTGCCTTGCTGAGCCTGCCTGCCACACCCAGTGCACCTGGCATGGGGGGGCAGGGCCCTGGAGTGTTTCTGGGGTTGTTCTTGCACTGTGTCAGGGTTAAGTTCAGCCGCACCACTGAGTCCATCTCTCGGGGTGGGGAGGGGCTTCAGAGTGATCTCACACCTCTGTGCAGCCAATGGCCTGTAGTCCCCAATGCCATGATGGATCTCCACATTTATTTGACAAATAACACTTGCAGAATTTTTAAAATATTGTGCACAGAATTTTAATTTTTTGGGTGCAGAATTTTTTGGTTCAGAATGCCCCCAGGAGTTACTATCTGAGGTGAAACCCTGTTCCATTGAAGTCAAAGACAAAACTCTCATTGACTTCAGTGGGACCAGGATTTCCCCCCTTAATGTTTTTCTTAAAGCCCCGGATCCTGGTTTCCTGAGACTACATAAGACAGTCAACTTTCATTTTAAATTGAAAATAAGTTTCTAGCACTGATGGGTGCAGAGAGAAGCTGTAAAACATGACTCAGGTGAACCCTACAGGCTCAAAAAACAGAAGGCAAAGAAAAGAACCTAAAAAATATTTTTTAAATAATCTCATGCTTTTTAAGGGCTGACTCTTGATCTCTGAATGCTTGGGGTTGACAAGACTGTATTCAGTGCATATTTCTGTATTCACTTACTATGAATTTGCCTGCAAATTGCATAGATAATGGACATGCCAAAACCGTGTGAGGCTCATATACTGCTGGTTGTAGCCACATTTATCTGATTTGGGCGGGCAGACATGGTAATTGTTCTCATAAATGTCTTGCCAATTTTTTGTGTTTTTAAGAAACTAGCTCTTGGGATTCCATGGCACATTTAATAGAGTTAGGATCTTGGCCAAAATTCACACACACACACACACACACACACACACAGAGGCAGGCAGAACCTCAGTTGATGTAAATTGTCATAGTCAGGTCACTTGTTCTCTGCTCAAAGGCTGTGTCACAGGAAAGGGCTGAGTTCTACTTTCATCCTTCTAAGGTGCCTGTCACATGATACTGAATACATACTAAGGCCCAGATCCTCAAAGGAATCGAGGCTCCTAACTCCCATTGATTTCAATGGAAGTTAAAAGTTAGTATCCAGGCCTAGTCTGGGTGTTTTGCGTGACTTAGTCTAAGCTTTGCAAAACACTTCGGGACCTTTCAGAGTTAAAGGTATTATGAGCACTCCACTTGAATGACTCATCTTCATGGCAGGCTAGGCAAAACAACAAACTTATTTTACCCTCTTTATCACTCCACAATAGTCCGTTTGGTGTCGGGCAGGATGTAATATCTTCTGGGGAGCTCAGCACTTCACACTAGTTAACGTCTCTCTCTTGTCTGGCAATTTACATGGTCACAGAGACTCACAAATACAACTTCTCAAATATTACCTTACAATATGGGATACAGAAGTTCTGAGTGAAATTAATGATAGAATCAAAGGACTGGAAGGGACCTCGAGAGAGCATCGAGTCCAGTCTCCTGCACTCATGGCAGGACGAAATATTAGACCATTCCTGACAGGTGTTTGTCTAACCTACTCTTAAAAGTATCCAATGATGGAAATTCCACAACCTCCCTAGGCAATTTATTCCAGTGCTTAACCACCCTGACAGTTATTTAGTTTTTCCTAATGTCCAACCTAAACCTCCTGTGCTGCAATTTAAGCCCATTGCTTCTTGTCCTATCCTCAGAGGTTAAGAAGAACAATTCTTCTCCCTCCTCCTTGTAACGACCTTTCATGTACTTGAAAACTGTTATCATGTCCCCCCTCAGTCTTCTCTTCTCTAGACTAAACAAACCCAGTTTTTTCAATCTTCCCTCATAGGTCATGTTTTCTAGACCTTTAATCATTTTTGTTGCTCTTCTCTGGACTCTCTCCAATTTGTCCACATCTTTCCTGAAATGTGGCGCCCAGACCTGGACACAATACTCCAGTTGAGGCCTAATCAGCACGGAGTAGAGCGGAAGAATTACTTCTCTTGTCTTGCTTACAATACTCCTCCTAATACATCCCAGACTGATGTACACTTTTTTTGCAACAGCGTTACACTGTTAACTCATATTTAGCTTGTGATCCACTGTGACCCCCAGATCCTTTTCTGCAGTACTCCTTCCTAGGCAGTCATTTCCCATTTTGTATGTGTGCAACTGACTGTTCCTTCCTTAGTGGAGTACTTTGCATTTGTCCTTGTTGAATGCAAGCAGCAACTCCCAAGCATCCAGTAAAGTCTAAACACTAAACACATTCTTATAACTCTCATACCTATTTTAGCAATACTAAAATATTTCAATAGCAATAGCAACACACAGGTGAGCCAGACTGACTGCAGCTGTGTAGTCAGTGTTCAGTTGAGACAGGGGAACCTGCATCACAGTCCTCGCACCCATATCTCTGTATAAAAGAAAGCCAATGGCCAAGATCTGGCTCTTTCCCTTTCCACCATCCTGTCATTCCAAAGGAGACCTAACAGAGCAGCTGTGAGTTTCCTTGATGCAGGCCCTGCACTATCTGCTCCTGGCCCATCCTAGTGCAGAGGTCGGGGCAGGGAGATTGCGACGGGCCAAAGGTGGCAGGGGTGGGAAGTGGTATGGCTAAAATGCCTTGTGTTCCTCTCTTCTCCTGCTGGAGTGTTCCTGGCAGCACAATTTAGAGCAGGCAATAAGCTGCTCTAAATAACATTGGGGCCCAAACTGGCTCTCAGCCAGCCCCAGTAGTGAGTTAGTAGGAGGGTGGCTTACAACTCCCTTTGTCCCTGCCTCTGCCAGGGTCCTGCCCTGAGCGGAGCTTGATCAGACTCTGGGTCTTAGCCCCAAATGTTACACTTTAAGGGAGTAAGGACAAAGACCTTCTAATCTAAGAACAAAGCATTGTCCTCCTGGAATAAAGGGAATGAACTAAGTCTAGCATCTCTCTTCATTCTGCTTCTCTTTGGCTCACAGAGCAGCTGCTGTCACCTAAAGGCAGCTCACACTCTCATTTTCCCCTTTAGTTTGTGTGCACTTGTTCAGCCTTTGAGCTTTAATCTTTTACTATTGATTTCCATCCTGTTCGCTGAAATATTGTTCTGTTCCCTGAGAAAGGCAATCGTCCAGACCACACTCTCACAAATAATATGTAGTTTGGAAAACAATGATTGAATTCCCATATTATCCTCTGAAGCAAAAACACTCTTCTCTGCCAACGAGAAAAAGCTTTACACAGATAAGATCACAGGAATTCATCAAAATGGCTTTTTTTTTAATTCATACCCCCCACCTGGGTACTGCTGAGATTAAAATGTATTATCCTTGGATATGGGAGCTAATCAACCCAACAAACTCTGTGACTCAGAATTCAAACTATAATTCACACTCTGGAAATTGTAGATCCACCTTCCGATAAATCTCAGCTATAGTGCAGAGGAACTAGCTATGCATTACATGTATATTTAAACTGCATCCGAGTGTACACAAATCTGCAGATAAATTGCCATAAAGTGGTTGATTAGCATATGTTTCATGACCCGGAGACAGAGGAGAGCTGTGTGAACATTACGATTTTTTTTCCCCACTAGGAATGTCACAGGCAAATGTTCTCCAATCCCTTTTTAGAACTTTTAAGGTAACGGATTTTTTTCTTAATAAAAAATTGGTGCAGAGTGATTGCAGAAGGTAGGCAAGGACTTTAATACCGGGCTGCCTAAACTTAGGTGCCTATATCCATATACAGACACCTAAATAAAAATGGTCTGATTTTCAATGGTGCTGAGCACCCACAGCTCAGCACCTGAGTGACCAGACCCCACAGTCCAGCAAGAAATGAGGAGATCCCAGAAGGTACTTGTGCACATGGCATAGCACCAGCAGGGGTGAAGTTAGTGGGTGAAATTTTAGCCCATTGAAGGCAATGGGAGTTTTGTAAAGTCAATAATATAGACCCCATGGCTGCAAGGCTACCACCTCTGGCTCTCGTCAACAAAGGAAAGAAGTGGACAAAGGATTTTGTCTTTGCAATCTTTTAGTTGATCTTGTGTGTTAGGAAGAAGGCCCTAGTTTTAACTGAACAGGAGCAGATTGTGCTGTTGACATGGTGCTTCCCAGGGCTCCCTTGTGACCATGGGACTGACGTCATCTGCAACCCCGTCTAAAGGGTCCAGTACACATCTCCTCTCCAGCCAAAAAATGGAGAGATGGTAGACAGAACCATAACTTCACCTGCTCCCCACCCCTCTCTGCCCACTTGTTCCTATGGAGACCATGGATATCCCATAAGTGTCCAGAATGGTAATGTAGGTGGGCCTTAAATGACTAGCAAGGGGTGTATGAATCCTTACTCTCGCCTGCTCCTCTGTAACTTACTCAAAACATCAAGAAGAACTAGATCAATATTCATGGTCTCTGTTACCATCTACCTATCCTATTTCCTGCCTCTCAGAATTCCTCTTCCCCTCTGGGTACAAGGTCGAGGGACACCTTGGCTACTTGCTCTTCTGCATTTTTATCACAGACGTTTCTCATTCTTGATCAGATTTGTTACTTTCCCATGCCATTTACTGATTTTTCCTTAATGTTTATGCAGTAGGAATGGCTCTAAAAACTTCTTATGAGGGTATTATATCTATTGTAACAGCAATTCTATTTAGTAGCAACTCACTCATAAGGGGAATATGAAGTGATGTTACTATAAAAATCATAGTGTAATAAAAATAATATAATTTTAAAAACAGTATTGTAACAAAAACATTTTAATAAAAGCACTAAATACATCACATCGAAAGAAATATCAGGAATGATATAGGAAACAATAAGAACTTTTCTTTGCCAAACTGTTTTTGTCTTATTTTTTACACATCAAAGAAGTATTTCATTGTAATGGCTGAATAATTTTATCCTAACCAGAAGTTATAAAGTATCTGTTTTGTATACCATGTGACTATTTGACTTCCTTTACTACATTAGGAGAAAGCTAGGAAGAGCAGAATGAATCAAGGACTGAATGATAACCAAACGCTAACTCGGTTTAGGCACTGTGTCCCCTCCTCTGCCCTATGCTGAGGGTGACACAAAGTCTGTGATTGTGGGCTAGGAAAGGAGCAAATGTGGGGAAAATAAGCTCCAGAGTAGGCTTTCTGCCCCCTTGGGGAATGAGTTCCAGGGAGAGCCCACTGGTTGAGCAGGGACGGTTTAGAGAAGGAAGGTGGAAGTGGGAGGAGCTACCAATGCTACACAAGTTTTTTCCCCAAACCCATATCAGTGAAATTCACAACAGAAAAGTCTGTCGTAACACGTGTGCAGGTTTGTGTCATAAGGTCTTCTCCTGGGAGTGGTTCTCAGGGCAGCCATAGTCAGGGCAGCTCCTGGTAGCAAAGATCTTGTCAGTGGTGCTCGAGGGCAGCACAGCAGAGCCCAGGGGCCTCTGTGCAGAAGCCTCTTACCTCCAGTCAGTCCACAGCAAGCCACACAGATCGAAGCACATTCGTCATGTAGGAGGCTGAATCCCTATCCTCTTCCTTGGAGATGCAAATCCTCTTCCCCCACTCCCCCCTACAGAAGGCTGAATTGAATAGGGAACTATTAGCTGAAATTCACAGGCCTAGATTCTCTCCAGCAAGGAGAAAAGGAGCATGAGGGGTCGGGCGGATGGGGCAGGGTAACTGGAAATGGAATTTGGTGGGGGTGGGAGAGGAAAACTGGGATTGGGAGCTAGGGGGAGACTGGAGCTGGCTGGGCAAGGGGACTGAAAACCAGCGGGCTGGGGGGCAGAGGTGGTGAGGAGCCAGGTTATCTGATGAGGAGCCAGGCTTTAGCCACATGATCCCATACTGTTTTTGCTACAGGGCCCCTGCCTCATTCAGTGCACAGGATGGTCCTGCCCTGGGGATGAATCAGGGTTGCGTACTAAAGGGAGGTCTTATCTGTAGGCTCCCGCCCTTGTTTGGAGCATTAGGTGGAAGGTGTGCAGACACTGAAGGAACTCCAGGAAGAGACGGGATAGTCTCTTTCAATGAACACTGCCCTGCAGAACTGGGACAGAGTTCCATCCTGTGTGATGCTGGGCAACTCACTTTGTCTTAAACCAAGCTTTTCAGAAGTGGTCCCCAGCTGTTTGTTTCTCATTTTCTGGGTGCCCAGCTTGAGACTGTGGAGTCTGATGTACAGAAGTGCTGAACACTCATAGCTGCAACTGAAATCAGCGGGAGCTCTGCTAGGAACATAGAAAGTGCGATATAATACTAAATACTCTAAAAAAATCAAGCCCTAGGTATCATAAACTGGACGTCCAAAATTAGTGGATACTTTTGTCCTTAATCTCTCTGTGCCTTGGTTCGCCATTTATCAAACAGGAAATAATATCACCCCCTTCACCTCACATGGGTGTAATGAAAATAAACTCATTAGTGTTTGTGAAGCACTCAGATACTATAGTGATGAGCTCCATAGAAAAGCCCATGAGGAAATCAATAATTCTGTCTTCAGAGCAGGGTCTGAATAGTGTGCAGTGAGTAAGGCCTGGAATCACACACTGAACAATGAAGACAAAACATAAAATTGAATGGCTGATCACTTAATACACACTAAATGAGGCAGGAGTCCTGTGTAAAAATAGTGTGGGATTATGTAATTAAAGCCTTTCTCATAATGTGTACCCACACAAGGGGGGCCCACACAATCTTACTAATTTTCTTTTGAAATAATTTTGTGTGTGTTTATCACACACATACATATTATTAGGTAATAATACGATTGTATTAACATGCTTCAACTTGGTTTTCTATATATATAAATACATATATTGTGGGCTCAGCCAAACTGCCCTTGGTCTCACTTTATTACTTCACTGCGACTTTTGTGTGAGAAAAGACTGCAGGACACATAAGGTCATATAAACTTGTGACACGAGAGAATATTTTCAGTTATGTCCTAGTAATTACTTCAGAGCCATATAAAGAGAGTTTTTGTTTATTTGTTTTAAATAAACTATGAAAATAAATGGAATAATTGATAAGTCTAAATGGTAGGGAAAGAAATTCTGGTGTAAGTTTAATTTTTAATGGAATTTCTCCCCTCCCCACCCCACGCTATTTACTTTTTCTCTATTTTCTACATGACAGTTTAGTCCTTAAAGGGGCAGGAAAGCGTAAGAAACTACTGAAATTTGTAACATAAATACAGATTGAAAGCTCCTGGCACATCAGATCAGTTCTGTTGTTAATAAAAAATGGAAATAGAATGTGACAGGGAAGAATCCTACTTCCTACATAAAGGACCATTTTAATGCAGGATCTTGCAAAACAGAAAGTCCCACAAATTGTAGTCACTCACAAATTGCTCCATCATCAGGTGATAATATGATACAATTAACATACTTCAGTTTGGTTACAGAAGACATTTTTTATCAAGGCATGAACCTCTCACAAGATTTTAAGATGGGAATTTACTAAACTCATGTCAACACTGTGTAGCTTTATTTGCTGACAGTCAAAACAAGTTCACTGCATGATCATTATTAACTCTGTGTTACAACATGTTCCCCCTAGTATTAGGATATACATTCATACCTTGGCTACAGTTAACAGCATTACAGCTACATTCGTTATCACTATGTCTGAGTCCCAGGACTGGTTTTGTAATGCCCGACCCAAAGCCCACTGGGACGATTCATCTTGATGTCAATGGGTGTTGTATAAGGTCTATAATGAGGATGGAGGAGACTGAAGAGCACAGTCCTCTTTAGAACTGAGACTCAGCTTCTGAAAGGTATTTAGGCACCTAACTCTTATTGATTTCAATGGAAGAATAATTTATTAATGAATATGGGGCCACGGCATGGTCAAGCAGCCACATTCCACAAACATTTTTAGTCAAAAACTCAATTTTCTGTCAAAAACTAGTTCGTACAGAAAAATTTTGACCAGCCCTAGTTAATAAATACTGTTTTTAAGAAAACTCTTCCAGTCTACTCTAGAGTCCTAGGAAGAAAAACCGGTTGATTTTGTTAAAATACTTCTAATTTGTCAGCTCAGCCCCTTTTGTAAAAGACATGAAAATATCATCATTTTAAACTCAGAAACCTGTGTCACTGAGGGGTTCTTTCAATGGGAAGATGTCAGTGACTGTACTAGCTCTGTGTTCAGAGGGAAGGTGCTATAAGATAATGCTTTTGGAGAATGTGGGAGTGACAGCCTGAGGAAGAAACCAGAAACCTCCCGCCATGCACAAAAGCTGTGTCAGGTGATAATGGGTATTTTGCAGGATGACACTACGCTTGTGGCTTTCAGGCATAAAATGCCAGTTTCATTTTCTTGTTACGCACTCTTAATATAATATAATAGCAAAACCATGCAATTTCCACTGAGAGTGTGCTCTCTGGGCCCGACCCAGCACCGACAGAAGTGAATGGAAGTCCTTCCATAAACCAGAGTGGACATTGGATCATATCGTAAGGACCCAACCCTGTATGGCGCTGAGTGCCTTCAACTCTTGTTCACGTCAGTCGGTGCTGAGGAAGCTCAATACTTCCCAGGACATAGGCCAAGCATGCAGTTACTTGCTGACTCTCTCGCGTCTTCATGAGCCCAGATAGTACAGACATTATTTGTATCTATAGATAGAGCTAGCAATATATTTCAGTTTGATTTGCTGATTTAGGGAGTTTATGTTGCAGAGTGGGGAGACATTTTCATTTGTGTAACTATCATAAAGTGGGTGTGTGAGAGAGAAATGAAAATGCCGTTGTTTCTATCCTGCTAATTTTTCAGTATGAATGTTTCTTTGACTGGTAAAATGGCCCTCTATTGTGAATTGCGATGCATGTGTTTATCCTTTCCTTTTACCTATACATCAGATAACTAAACACCCTTGTAGGGATTTAATGCAGTGTCAGATCATACCATTTCTCAGTACAAGTATGCAAACAGGTGGTTATTTCTCGGGGAAAGTGATGTATGTTCTCAGGACATTAGGGAAATACCACTAGCAAAAGCTATAATGGTATAAGAAATATAGGCAGTGGGTTTACAAGCCAATGTTCAATCACCGTAGCCTTGAACAGCAGGTTAAAGTAAAACATGGCAGTAAATCTCTAGCCATGGCTCTTTAACCACTAGAGCCAGAAGCATGGATCTAATGCCAAGAAATAATTTATTGGCAAAGACATTAGTTTCCAAAGATTATTAACAGATAAATGGGGGGGCTAGGGGGTGACATACGCAGCTTTCAAAGTTTATTCACAGATCTAGATAGATAGAACTGTGAATGAGCTTTGGAACCTCTGTACATCCATTATCTCAACAACGCGGAAAGGTGCTGAGCACTCTGGCCCTGATCCAGCGTAGCACTTAAGCAGGTGCTTAACTTTACATGCCTTTATTCCCTGCCTGAACGGCCCATACTACTGCAGGGAAAGCAACTTTGGGGGGACATTAGATCCTCACAACATGCATATGGTCTGGAGCTTGCGGGGATGGGCAGTTTTTGCTCCTCTCCAAATGCATAAGCTAGAACAGCTGGCAGTATGGGGGATGTACACTGTGCCGAGAAAAGACCTGGTGCAGAAGAGTTCCCTTCAGAGTAACCACCCAAAGGTGTTTTTTTAGGGCAGCACAACGCCACCTGCCCCTTGCTTGGGGCAAAGCCATGAGTTAGCTCATACTTGGCACATCTTTAAGGGGCAGGAGACTTTCATTGAAAGAACAATGCCACGGAGCTTTATGGAAAATCTATTTCTAAGGCTGTATGTACCCTAGGGACCTTACAGCTGTACTGATGCAGCTGTGCCACTGTCAGACCTCTTGTGTAGCTGTTCTATGCGAGGGAAGAGAGCTGTCCTGTTGACATAATTAAACCACTTCCAACAGAAGCTCTCCCACCGACATAGCACTGTGCACACGACCACTTATGCCAGTGAAGCTTAAGTCGCTCAGGGGGGTGTTTTGCCAGCATTAGCGGTAGTGTAGACATGGCCTTAGTCACCTTCATTTTAGGGTGAAATCCACTCCTAGCAGACACCCATCCAAGCCCCCCACTTAAGTGCCCAGAGTTAAGAGGTGCAAAGGCATTGCATAGGTCCTCTGCCCAGATGCCCATGTTGGACAACACTCAAGACAAACAGTGTTTGCCTTGAAAGACCAATCCTAAAAATAAATACTAAAGAAACAGACTTCTGGATCCAAGACTTGCTGAGTTGACAGCAGGTTGTTCCACCACTTACATTTGTAAGCATGGTAAAATTACCTTCAAATGGTTTTAAAAAAAAAAGTGCCCTCATGAAATCATTAGACTTGTCAGAACTACCTTCATTTTCTAAGAAGGAGGGAAGTGCTTGAGCAGCCACTTATGCAGAAGTAGATGTCAGGTTTAAATTGTGGTATCAAGAAAATGGTGTGTTAGAAAGAAACAAATTGACATTGTCAAATGCAGCACAGTTAACATTAAATGATGCCAAGGCAAGATACCCACTTAGAGGTGCTTTGCTGCTGTTGTTGTCATTTATTGCACCTTAGCTGCCCCAACTAAGATTTGAGCCCCACTGTGGTAGGCACTATACAAACACACACTTAAAATCCATGCTCCCAAGAGTTTACAATCCAAATAGACAAGACAGACAAAGGAAGGATTATTATTCCTGTTTTAACAATGGAGGCACAGACAGATTAAGTGATATGCCCAAGATCACACAGGAAAGCAGTGGCAGAGCTGGGAATTGAACCCAGGTTTCCTGAGTCCCAATTCAGAGACATAACTACAAGATCAACCTTCCTCTCCATATACAAGATATAATCTACATGATATAGTATATTGTTTTCCTTGTTCCCAAATAGGAAACAGACAAATAATTCAACACAAAGCGAAAGGGTACGGTGTGTTGTGCCCATTCGCACCAGGAAATAATTGCAATGAGGAGTCAAAGTGTTTAGTAAATAACAGAGCCAGATCCCCAGCCGATGTAAATGAGCGTGGGTCTGTGGAAGCCAATGGTGTGATGCCCATTTACACCAGCTGAAGATCTGGTGCACAATCTTTATGATGATAGAGAAGAGTCGCAGTGATTGCCTTTTATCAGCTAGTTTAGTACAGGAACTAGACTGCACTCAAATATTGGATGAAAATGTAGTTGTAACAATTATCCAATTCATTACCAAGTTTTACAGGAACTGGAGTGAGATGTTCACAAGACCCACCAGCCATCAATCCTCTCCAACCTATCTGCTCTCTACCTATTAGGCTCACTCCTTTGCATATGTTCTGCTGCTAAGGTAGATAGGTCTTTGATCCCTTCCTCTTAATGTTTTGCTGTGGTTTCTCTGCCTTCACATATTTTAGTCCTTGCATTGGTGGTGAACGGCACGACGGTCTCCTGGATTCTTCAGGCCTTGTTTTCTGTATCGGGCGCTAAAATGTTTAAAATCAGATCTTTCAAATAAAGCATCTTTTTTCATGTTTGTGTTAACTTCGCCCCTGATTCAGGGAAGTGTCCCTATTCAGGATAGCACTTAAGCACATGCTTAAAGTTATGTGCTTGCTAACGCACTGCCCTGAATAGAGACAAACCTCCTGAGGTCCCTTCCAACCCTGATATTCTATGCTTCTATGAAACACGTGCTTTCCTAAATTTGATCTTAATTATAGGGAAGGGTAATGGACGGATAAACTTGGAGGCTGAAGTCCTCTGTTAATTTCCAGAGCAAGTACAGGTAGGGCACCCATATTGCAAGCTTTCCCACTAATGTAGCTCACCCTTGTCCTGGGGACAAGCCTGCACAGATGTAGTCAGTGGGAGCAGATTTAGGCCATTAGAAAGACCCCAAATACATATTACCCTTAATTAACGTCATAATTTCATTTCTTCTCTGACATTAATTTAGCATCAGGCTTACATGTTGTTTTCTTTAAAGGGAATGTGCCTTCCTGGTAGATATTTTCCTAAAACCCCGTAGCATAATTTATTATTCACTAAATTATCCATCAAATTAATGATAGGCAAGTGATAGTCTAATAGATTTAGTGCTGAGTCTAACCTACACATTTTGGGCCTGATTATCTGCTTTAATGTGGCCATTTTGCTCCCAGCACTGGTGGATTCTGGGTTAAAAGGTGGCTTAGCCAGCCACGGGAGCATTCCCCAATGTAGTGAACTCCTCAATGGAGTAAGTATGGCTAGGGGAAAAGGGGCATGGCCAGGGCTTCCTTGTGCTTTGGCTATTCCCAGCTGTGATTCCCACGAGGGCTGGCAGCTGGAGCAAGTTAGAGTGACCTTCAGGTTGCTCTAAGGGTTCTGGGGACCAGCCTGATATCCCGTCAGCCTCAGATCAAGGGGGACACAAAGGCATGCTTTGTACCTACACTTCTGAGCTATGCCCTAGATAAAGTTTGGGGCCTTCATGTATAATTACATTAGCAATTTATTAGGGTTGTCAAATGATTAAAAAAATTAATCGCGATTAATCACACTGTTAATAATAGAATACCATTTATTTAACTATTTTGGATGTTTTCTACATTTTAAAATTTATTGATTTCTATTACAATACAGAATACAAAGTGTACAGTGTTCACTTTATATTTATTTTTATTACAAATATTTGCACTGTAAAAAACAAAAGAATTAGTATTTTTCAATTCACCTAATACAACTCCTGTAATGCAATCTCTTTATCATGAAAGTTGAACTTACAAATGTAGAATTATGTACAAAAAATAACTGCATTCAAAAATAAAACAATATAAAATTTTAGCGCCTACAGGTCCACTCAGGCCTACCTCAGCTAATCGCTCAGACAAACAAGTTCGGTTACAATTTGCAGGAGATAATGTTTCCCGCTTCTTGTTTACAATGTCACCTGAAAGTGAGAACAGGCATTCGCATGGCACTGTTGTAGCTGGCACTGCAAGATATTTACGTGCCAGATGCGATAAAGAGTCATATGTCCCTTCATGTTTCAACCACCATTCGAGAGGACATGAGTACATGCTGATGACAGGTTCTGCTCAATAGCAAACCAAAGCAGAGCAGACCAATACATGTTCATTTTCATCCTCTGAGTCAGATGCCACCAGCAGAAGGCTGATTTTCTTTTTTGGTGGTTCAGGTTCTGTAGTTTCCGCATCTGAGTTTTGCTCTTTTAGGACTTCTGAAAGCATGCTCCGCACCTCGTCCCTCTCAGATTTTGGACAGCACTTCAGATTCTTAGACCTTGGGTCGAGTACTGTAGCTATTTTTAGAAATCTCACATTGGTACCTTCTTTGCGTTTTGTCAAATCTGCTGTGAAACTGTTCTTAAAATGAACATGTGCTGGGTCATCATCCGAGACTGCTATAACAGGAAATATATAGCAGAATGCAGGAAAAACAGAACAGGAGACATACAATTCTCCCCCCAAGGAGTACAGTCACAAATTTAATTAATGCATTATTTTTTTAAGGAGCATCAGCAGCATGGAAGCATGTCCTCTGGAATGGTGGCCAAAGCATGAAGGGGTATACAAATGTATAGCATGTCTGGCACGTAAATACCTTGCATCATCGGCTACAAAAGTGCTATGCGAATGCCTGTTCTCACTTTCAGGTGACATTGTAAATAAGAAGCAGGCAGCATTATCTCCCGTAAATGTAAACAAGCTTGTTTGTCTTAGAAATTGGCTGAACAAGAAGCAGGACTAGGTGGACTTGTAGGCTCTAAAGTTTTACATTATTTTGTTTTTGACTGCAGTTATGTAACAAAAAAAATCTACATTTGTAAGTTACACTTTCACGATAAAGAGATTGCACTCCAGTACTTGTATGAGGTGAAGTGAAAAATACTATTTCTTTTGTTTATCATTATTACAGTGCAAATATTTGTAATCAAAAATAATAATATAAAGTGAGCACTGTGCACTTTGTATTCTGTGTTGTAATAGAACTCAATATATTTGAAAATGTAGAAAAACATCCCAAAATATTTAATACATTTCAATTGGTAGTCTATTGTTTAACAGTGCGATTAATCACGATTAATTTTTTTGAGTTAATCGCGTGAGTTAACTGCGATTAAGCAACAGCCCAAAAATGTATTGATTATGCTCTAGCAAGGTTAATTTTTCATTTCATTTTTTCTGCTAGTTTTTATTAAACTTCCTTAAATAACGGTTCTTTTCTGCACGCGGCTACTGTATCTGCATTGGAAGCAATGAAAATACCTCTTTCACTGTGGAAGGGCTCGCTTTGAATAGAGCTCTTAACAGAAATGCATCATTATATTTAGCTAAACCTCATTCACCACAAGAAGTAGCTTTATTTTTAATTTTATACATGTGCACACAAAAAAGTCCAGTATTTTTTCCAGGAATATCCTGCTGAAAGTAATGGAGACCCTGTAACTCAGCTACAGCCCCAAATCCTGACCACGGAAATAAGTAAGGAGTTGCAGTAGCAGTCAATCACCAGGGAGGGGAGTTGAGGCCACTCTGAAGTACTTTCTTGCAGGCTTCCAACCACTTTCTGAAAAGGTCAGGTTTCCCTGTTTGTTTGTCTGGTTTCCTTTAAAAGAACAAAAACCTGCTACGTACACAAAGACACCCTCCTGCACACGCTTTCAAGAAGCATCTTAATCATAGCTACTGAGCAATGGAAAAGGTTTTCTCTTCCATGGTCATGGTTCTCTTTTCTGAGCCCAGCAAATGTCCTAAGTGAAGAGTTCTCACACACTTTCCATAGCATGCATGACTTTTGAATAGAGACACTGTGTCATGGCCGTTTCCTTTCCCATCATTGAGTAACATCCCTGTGGCAGCCACAACAACTTCCTCCAGGGGAAAGCAACGTTAGGAAAGCATTTGATGTACGTTTAGCTTCTTTTAATTCAAGTTGGCAGCTGGAAACTCGGAGGAACCAGCACCAAGTGACCAGGAAGTGCTCCATGAATTACTAGGGACTCTAAGACTACAGCTAGATGAACACGAAATGTAAAATTAAACCTAGATCCTCCCACTTGTAACCGTGATATATGTGATCCCAAAGCCTTACAAGCCTGAACATAGACTAGACATGGAACGTAGAAGCTGAAGACAGACAAATTCAAATTGGAAATAGCACACACATTTTTAATAATGAGGGTAATTAACCAGTGAAACAACCAACCAAGGGGAAGTGGTAGTCTCCATCTCTCTCAGTCTTCAGATCAAGACTGGTTGTCTTTCTGGGAGATATGCTTTAGCCAAACACAAATTATTGGGCTCAGTGTAGTGAAATATAAGGGTCTGTGTTATACAGGGAATTAGACTAGAATCTAATGGCCTGTTCTGGCCTTAAACTCTATGAACCTATGAATGTCTTAAAAAAAAAAAAACGCTTGCAACATGGCAGTGGTTTCTACTGTGCTGGTAAGTACTACAGATCTTACAGATCCATGAGAGAGTTTAAGCCCCAGAACATTGGGTCAGAGGACCATGTCACCTGCAGATAATAGCAAATCCTCTCTTTAGTGCTGAAGGAAATGGATAAAAAGAACATAGATTAACATTTCTAATGGGCAGCTATTGCTTATGCACTAAGACTGGTCAGAACTCATACTCTTTGCACTGTATAATCCAGACATCATTGTGCTAGAAGTAACAACCCAGCTTTTGATGTGCTCTCTCTCTAAGATACTTATATGGCTTCCTTTTCCATAGCATCCTCATGAGCACCACGATGTATTTACTCTCACAGCACCCCTGTGAGGCAGGAAATGCTCGTATCCCTATTTCACAGATGGGAACTGAGGCAGACAGAGGCTAAGTGAGTTGCCCCAGGTCACACAGGAAGTTATGTGTCAGAGTTGGCAATTGACCCTGTCATAAATATAAAGGGAAGGGTAAACCCCTTTGAAATCCCTCCTGGCCAGGGGAAAGCTCCTCTCACCTGTAAAGGGTTAAGAAGCTAAAGGTAACCTCGCTGGCACCTGACCAAAATGACCAATGAGGAGACAAGATATTTTCAAAAGCTGGGAGGAGGGAGAGAAACAAAGGGTCAGTGTCTGTCTGTAGTCGTCTTGGCCAGGGACAGAACAGGAATGGAGTCTTAGAACTTTTAGTAAGTAATCTAGCTAGGTATGTGTTAGATTATGATTTCTTTAAATGGCTGAGAAAAGAATTGTGCTGAATAGAATAACTATTTCTGTCTGTGTATCTTTTTTGTAACTTAAGGTTTTGCCTAGAGGGGTTCTCTATGGTTTTGAATCTAATTACCCTGTAAGATATATACCATCCTGATTTTACAGGGGAGATTTCTTTATTTCTATTTACTTCTATTTTTTATTAAAAGTCTTCTTGTAAAACACTGAATGCTTTTTCATTGTTCTCAGATCCAAGGGTTTGGGTCTGTGGTCACCTATGCAAATTGGTGAGGCTTTTTATCCAACATTTCCCAGGAAAGGGGGGGTGCAAGTGTTGGGAGGATTGTTCATTGTTCTTAAGATCCAAGGGTCTGGGTCTGTAGTCACCTAGGCAAATTGGTGAGGCTTTTTACCAAACCTTGTCCAGGAAGTGGGGTGCAAGGTTTTGGGAAGTATTTTGGGGGGAAAGACGCGTCCAAACAGCTCTTCCCCAGTAACCAGTATTAGTTTGGTGGTGGTAGCGGCCAGTCCAAGGATAACGGGTGTAATATTTTGTACCTTGGGGAAGTTTTGACCTAAGCTGGTAAAGATAAGCTTAGGAGGTTTTTCATGCAGGTCCCCACATCTGTACCCTAGAGTTCAGAGTGGGGGAGGAACCTTGACAGACCCCCCACATGTCATGTAGCACCATATCTATATATCTGTGTACTTGTATAGCCTTCATCACTGTAACATCAGAACAGCTCACAGTCTTGAATGGACGTATTCTCACAACACCCCTCTGAGGTAGGGAAATGCTACTATTTCCCCAGAGAACAGAGAGGCTAAGTAACTGGCCTAAGGTCACACATGAAGTCTGTGTCAGAGTTGGCAATTGACCCACCCCTGCCCCCCATCCCCATTTTCAGGCCATTGCCTTAACCACTAAACCATCCTCCCTACATTAAGTAGAAATCAAGGTAGCAGAATCTGGCCCTCTGTGATTCCAATTACAATGTCTCTTATCCCCCAGCAACTGTTCCCAGCTGAAATGGACAAGTCTTCTGGAAACATAATACCCATGGGGATTATTACCAATTATCACCATTATTTTACCAGGCCTATTCTTGCTTTCTGTAGAATCGTTCTCTCCAGTGTCAAGCTCTATTTGGGAATATGTGAACCTGAGGAAATATAAACATACTCAGATGAGGCCCTTTTTAAATGGCAGGCACAAAGGTTGAGCTAGTGAGAGGTCGGAAGAAAAGTGAGATGATACTGTGTAAACAAGAGTGACAGTGATGTGTGGTAGGGGCCTCCTGGGTGTCCCTGGCTATAATTCTGCCATGATCAGAGAGATTTCCCTGCCCCTGGTAGAGTTCACCACCCTCTTTGGATGCTGCTATATCATCCCTGTGAAAGATGATTATCTTTGGAGCTCATAAAGGGTCCAATCCAATGAGGCACTTGGCTCCCACAGCACCTCACAGGATAAAGCCCAAGAACACCATCAGAAGTGCAAATTCTTTTGCCTTAGCAATGGACCAGACTGCACCAACACAGCTAGTGTTTTCAAACACTTTCCCAGAGAGGGTCCTCCGGGAATTCCCTTCAAAGTCCTCACCCCACCTCCCTATCTCACACTGTACTAGTTGAACTCTGTGCTAGATCAGCGCCTTAAGATATGCTATCAAAATGCACAGGGTGATATAAAGGAACCTCATGTATAAACATGCCTACTGTAAGTGCACTTAATATGAGTTTGTTCCTCAAGTAGTGTTGCCTCATTCCTATGTGACACTTACGAGAACGTTTGGCTTCAGAAGTAAAATAAATGATCCAGAGCAGATAACAAATATCTTCTGCAAAATGGAATTGGTGGTAGGTCTGGGTAACCAGATCCTCAGACCTGCAAAGTAAAACAGCCATAATTGCTGCCTAGGGGAATCCTGGAATGATGCAGAGCTGTCATAGCTCCTTTTTTAGCCACTGAACTCAAGGGGCATCACCACCTCTATCTTTAGGTACTTATGAGAACCCTATTGCAGTAGTATCTGAGCACCTCATAATCATTAATGTGTTTAGCCTCATAAGACCCCTGTAAGGTAGGACTATGCTCTTATGCCCATTTGACAGATGGGTACTGAGGCACAGACAGACAAGTGACATGCCCCAGGTCATACAGAAAGTCTCTGGCACAGCAGGGAACTGACTCTGACTCTTCCAACACCAGACTAGCACTATAATCATGGGAAAATCCTTCCTTTCTTTATCCTAGCAATCTTCAGATGCAGAATAGTTTCTTGCAGCCATGAGCACCCAGGATAAATTATGCCAAGGATTTCCCCAAGGCCTTGTCCAACCCTGGGGGCAAGACATGCCTCCACCTTTTCTCTGACTCTCCTTTCAAGACTTTTGCTGAGTGCAGCTCAGCAGGAGCAGAGAAACTAGCCCGTAATGTACATTCTTGGTGGAGAGTCTAAAATCTGATAAAATGCATGAATTAATGGTAAGTGCTTTATTTTATCTTGATATTCGGGGCCAGATTCTCAGCTGGTGAAAATTCACACCAGTTGAGAGTCTGTCCCAAGCATTTTATTTTAATTTAGTCTTGAATATCATAATAAGATTTGGGCTCCTTGATTGATCTATATTGTTTAAGATGAGGAAATGTGCAGAACTGATATAATTAATGGGCCCATTTGTTATATGAATATTCTTCCCTTAAGTAGTGGGATGTCATTTTCCTCTTAATGCTTGAGTGACTTCGTTAGAGTAGATAAGATGACTTGGCTTTTGTCTTTGCATTAGTTTATTGTACTAGCTTGAAAAAAATTATTTGAAAAAATTGAATCAATTCCCAAATCAATTCCCAAGTACTCTCTGCATGCACACGCACACATACTGTGAAAGGTTTATAACAGGAAAACATTTTGTGGGAGGCCCTTGTGAAAATACAAGCAGCACCTCACTGAAAAGAGAGCTTTAAAGACGCATATCAAACATAAAGCTTTTCCACAGCATGAGGATACAGACAGCAAAGTTCTGGCTAAATATTCTGGGCCTCTAGCTGATCGCTATTTGCATAAGACATCAGAAACTCCACCAGTTGTTGAATTTATGGCCACCAACTCCAATTAACTGTGTGTATGAATTTTTGGATGATTACAAAACCCTGTGCTGTTAATTCAATAAATCTTCATTAATGTTGCAGGTAGCAGCGACCACCGGTAGAATCATTACTAATTGACCCTCTTTTCAAATCCTCATAATCCTGCACTGGAGAGATATACATAATTAGGCTCATTAAAAATGAACATTGATCGAAAGGCCCATTGGGATCCATAAAAGCCCTGCACAAAACAGAAGATTCACTGCGTTCCTGCTCTCTAGAACATCTGCCAGGTGTTTGCTGTTGCAACTGTGGCCCTCAAAAGGGATCACTTATTGGATACAGCAGGCTCCCGGCATTGCGGGGAGGGGGGGAATTGTCAGAGAAAGGGGAACAGCCAGCAGTAAACTATGGACAAAGCAGCGATACCCTTGGGTTTAGTTTTTCCTCAGTGAAAACTAAGTGATGGGTAACTATGTTCTATTTCTGGGTATTCATTCTACTTTATGGCTAAGGTTGCAAATGACAATGAATCTGGTGGTCTTCTGAGAGACACCGTTTGTCCAGCTCACAAAAAACACCTCCGCAAATTCCCCAGTCTCTGCTCAAGGAAGGTCAAGGACTGAAAGAGCCAGGTGCAGCTGGTCAAAAATGAGGTGAACTGGCAGTGCGTTGTGGGGAAGTTTACACAGTAACAGCTAGCACTGAGCCCGGCACTAGTAACAGCATACGGTCAGCTGTATGGAGTATATTGGGAGCTGACTTTGTAAATGAACATTATGCTGGATGTGAGATAAATGGCTGGAGAACTAATGGGCTGTGGGAATGGGATTGACCCTTATGGACTTCGCGCTTTTTTCTCCACAGTGTCATGTTTTGTGTAGTCAGTAGCACCTGTGCAAAGCTCGACCAAGCCAGTTGTGCATTACACGGGGGTCAATGACTGCAAGGCAGCCAGGAATCAGACTCTCAAACTTTTCAATTATCCTCTGTTGTGAATGAGGTTCAGATGTCTTTCTGGAAACTATGTTTTAATCAAACACAGAAACTCAGTGCAAGGGTAACTGGGTGAAATTCTATGGCCTATGTTACCCAAGAGTTCAGACTGGCTGCTGTAATGATCCTGTCTGGCCTTAAAATCGATGAATCCATAAAACTATGAATGTCTCCCACCCCCAGAAAGCAAATCATTTGTATTGGTTTAGTCCACAATTCGATTGTCTTTTCGTTAGTTCCTTGACCTAATCTGAGTTGCCAGGAACACAGAGACACTTTTCTGTATAAATAAGCTCATGCAACTATGCATCCGATGAAGTGAGCTGTAGCTCACGAAAGCTTATGCTCAAATAAATTGGTTAGTCTCTAAGGTGCCACAAGTACTCCTTTTCTTTTTGCGAATACAGACTAACACGGCTGCTACTCTGAAACTTTTCACTATATAGTTTCCCTTCCTTCCGGATCAGTAATCATGTTAGTATCTTTGAAATTGTCTTGTGTGGATCATGTATCCTTAGCTTATCCTTCTTCAAGCCAAAACTACATGCAGAACTGTATTCGTCTTGTCTAATGCCTGGTTTTACTTACCTTGCAGCAAAACCTCTCAGGTGAGAGAGTGAACTACAATGATCCTCCCCACTGCATGCTGCATGCCAATCTGTGCCTGGTTCTCGTTTTGCCTGGCTGCACTAGGTAAAGGAACAGAGGTGGTCCCCATTCAGGTTTATATCCGTTTCTATTCCAGTTTATAAAATGATCATTTCCAAATTGGTACAACAGAGCTCTAGAAGCTCCCTTCAAGTTTCATTGCAGTTTGAATTCCCCGAGGAAAGCGAAGTGTCAGGAAGAATTAGTGTGTGGAGCTATTGAACTGCCTGCAGAACAGCATTAGAGGACCGAGTTTGTCAAAATCAAGCTAACAAGTAAGTATCTCTCAAAGCACTTCTGATGCTCAGCTTGGGCAACAGTAGAGCTCAGCATTAACAACACGTTACAAAGAGAATGTTTGCTCGCATTGCCTCCTGACTAGCCTGACTTGCATGGTGTGGAACGTGCCGCTGGTGGGCAGCATTGTGAAAGGTCCGTGAAAACACAGGCAGCCTGTCACAGATCTAAAAGCTGCATATGTACTCCTGGTCAAGGGCTGGGCACCACATCTACGGATGGTTGGGAATTTTTCAAAGAAACCGTTTTTGGTTGGAAAATGCCAAATTGTCAAAACTGAGACTTTTTTGCGGGAAAGAGTCTGTTTCCGCAAAACTTCCTCAGGTCAAGGATGGAATTTCTGGTCAAAACTAGAGAGAGTGAATTGTCAGGGCACTCACCTCAAATGTGGGAGAGCTACATTCCACTTCCTGCTCTATCTGATTTGGACCAGAGACTTTTACCCACATTTCCCATGTCAGTGTCCTAACCACTGGCTATTGGTGGTTCTGAGGCATGTGGGCTCTTGCTCTCTGTTTTTTGCAAAAAAAAAACTTCAAAAGGTCTTACAGTGGTCCCAAAGTGGAACCGGAAATGTAACCCACATACCTTCTGGGTGTCGTGTTCTGTCCCATCTAGTGGCACCGAGACCACTTAGCAAGAGAGATAAAATGAATCCTCTCTACAGCCTTAGCTACAGCCAGGTGGCTTTTAGCTCATGTGGGAGAGGCTCATGCCCTGAGGCCCCAAGTTCAATCCCACCTGCCGATGACCTTGGGTCTGTCGGCGTTACAGAAACATTTCCAAAATCTAAAAAAGTGTCGTCGGAGGGGAAAGCCATTTCCCACTTTGCACATGAGTGAGGGGGTTCACGTAACTAGTAACGCAGGCCCCAGCCACCCCCCATCTAGAGTGCTATTTGCATTGGTTATGCCACATTGTGATCTAAGAGCTCACTATGCCAGCATTATACCTGCTGGGAGTTTTCCCAATGCTGAAGAAATACCCAGAAAGGAAGATATATAAAAGGATAAGAACATAAGAACGGCCATCCTGGGTTAGACCAAAGATCCATCTAGCCCAGTATCCTGTCTTCCAGCAGTGGCCAATGCCAGGTGCTTCAGAGGGAATGAACAGAACAGGTAATCATCAAGTGATCCATCCCCTATCACCTATTCCCTGCTTCGGGCAAACAGAGGCTAGGGACACCATCCTTGGCCATTCTGACTAATAGCCATTAATGGATCTATCCTCCATTAACATATCTAGTTCTTTTTTGAACTCTGTTATAGTCTTGGGCTTCACAACATCCTCTGGCAAGGAATTCTACAGGTTGACTGTGCATTGTGTGAAGAAATATTTCCTTTTATTTGTTTTAAACCTGCTGCCTATTAATTTCATTTGGTAACCCCTAGTTTTTATGTTATGAGAAGGAGTAAATAACACTTCCTTATTTACTTTCTCCACTCCAGTCATGATTTTATAGACCTCTATCATATCCCCCCTTAGTCGTCTCTTTTCCAAGCTGAAAGGTCCCAGTTTAATAATCTCTCCTCGAATGGAAGCTGTTCCATACCTCAAATCATTTTTGTTGCCCTTTTCTGTACCTTTTCTAATTACAAGATGTGGGCGTACCATGGATTTATATAGAGGCAGTATGATATTTTCTGTCTTATTATCTATCCCTTTCCTAATGATTGACTACCACTGCACAATGAGTAGATCAGATTATTGGACCAGGATCTGGCTCTTGGGATTTTAGGCAATTTCCTAAATTTGACATTTGTGCCTCAGTTTTCACTGCACATCTATAATGATACATGGTTTAAACCACTATCCTGTTTATTGTCAGGGCCCGTACGGGGACAGACTGACCTAATTAGAGTTTAGGCTGGGAGTCACACCCAGGGTCACAGCTTGATTCAGAGGTAGAACCCATGCCAAGGGTCAAACTGGAGTAATAGAAGCCAAGGCAAGGGTTAAGCCACAGTTAGTGCCAGAAGTCATACCACAAATCAAAGCTGGAGTCAATAACTAGGGTCAGGATGAGGGAGTAGAAACAAGGAGTGTTAAGGAGGCAGGAACTTGGTTTAGGGGTGTAGTCAGCAGCACACCTAGCAACTCACACAAGGGGTGTGGCAGGAACAGGAGGCTTTATGCTAGAAGGTGACCAATCAACAGTTGGCTGCTAGTCACCTGATCCTGCTGAGTCAGTTAGCGTAACCCCTGTTTGCCTGGTATCAGCTACCCTGGCCCCATAGTGTGGTGGTGCAAAGAGTAAGCCTCCTATTCAACAATCCCCCAGGCCTAGGTTTGAGACCTTTAGTGCCTGATGCTCATGTGCCACCCAACCTTTGTACCAGATGGGTTCCAGATTGCTCTTCAAGAATTCTGTTGTGATGGGTTTGGTGTAATTCACACAGCATGCAAAAGCATTTCATGGGAATTTTGAAATAAAAGGCATGAAAATCAACCACAAATCAGGGACAGGTGCTTTCTTCGCATAGCCATTTGCATTTAGGCATGATTTATTTGTGTGTAGGTTTACAGACATAAGTATAGTGACAGCCACCATGTTATATGTGCAGTATCACTTGTCGTGTTGTCCTGATTGCCTGCTGTTTCACATTTATTAATTGAGAAAACCATGGGCTAATTGCCAGCAGAGCTGCAACATGCTGACAAAGCCAGCAGCTGCCACTGAACCAATGGCATGCAAAGAAACTGAAATATAGTTTACTCCTTGACTGACGAAGGTTGATTATGTTGTTTGTTTCCTAATTAAACTTTTAAACATTTGTTTACAGAATAAAACAAAATGGAGGGATCTTTTGTTGCAGTTGCCTGGTGTGTAATAAAAGGGTTGATGAGAGAATTTCTGGGTCACAGAGAAATTTTTAAATGCCAAGCCCCCCAAACAGCCAATCACAACTCACATAAAGAATTGACAGAGTGAACATATCCTGAGCCTTGTTGTGTTTTTATGTATACAGAGGTCAAATGGAAAACACCATATCAAACAAGCAATAAACTCAACTTGTATCTGAGCCTCTGGAAAGGATCACAAAGTATCCATGATCATCAGCATGAGACACGCCATGAGCGTTGCCTGTGGCATCAGGCTATCTATGCCACAGGAAATAATGAAACATCAGAAATTCTGAGTTTCGACCAGCTCTAATCCTGGAAGTTAGGAAAGAAAGGAATTCTGAACCTATAAATTTGGGAAATGAAACTTCCTGTTGAAATAGTTACTACAATTTCTCTTTCAAAAATGGCCACAATAAATTCACCAACTGAAAAAAACACCCACCCACCCCCAATCTTTTGTTTTGTTTGTTTGTAATTCTCCTATTCTTGTCTCTCCTCTCATTCCTTCTGGACTGTTTCTCTCCCTGCTACATACTCATGCAATCAGATAAATCAGAACAAAGGAATTGCCATACTGGATAAAATCCAATGTCCATCTAGTCCACCGTCATGTCTTTGGCATTGGGCAGTGCCAGATGCTTTAGAGAGAATTGTAAGAACACTACAACAGAAGGGTGTAGAATAATTTTCCTCACACTTTAGGTAGCATCCTGAGTAATAGCTCAAGACTGGTTAAAGCAAAAGGACCATAGGCACTATCCTTTCAAATTTGTCTCTTCCAAACCCACGTATATTTTGACTACTTGAAGATTCCCTGATAGAACTGGGTCTGAGGAATTATTTATATTACAATCCTCTTGAGGCAGGGACTGTGTCTTCCTTGGTATCTGCACAGGGCCAAACCCCTTGATAGATCCCAACAAATAATAGCATTGTACATTCCATCTGAACACCCCCTTTTCCTCACAGCACAGTAACACCGCTGAAAACCCTGATAATTCAGCACAGGATGATGCTTTAGGCTATGGGGTTTTTTTTAATATTACTTTTATTTAATATCTATTCATTCTTATGTCTGTGATGCTAGAGGGATGGCGTGGGTGCTTTACAGGCATGTAAAAGACTGGACTTTTCCCCTCCCATCAGAACATGCAAGAGATCTGGTTCCTGAATATCTGATCCCCTTCAATGTTTATTCATAATAGAAGTAGAGTAATTATCACTTTCTAAAAAAAGGGGAAGGAGAAGAGAGAAAGAAACTGAACCACAATAAGGGAAAAATTGTGCCTGAAGAAAAAGGATTTGTGCTGATATGAAATAAGAAAAAATACAATACTATAAGCATTTTGGACCAGATTTTTATCTCGTGTACCTTAGCATAAATCAGGAATAAGTCCAGTGCAGCCGATAGAATTATACCAGTGTGAGATCAGAATCAGACCCCTCACATGTATATTTGTGTGCAGGATGAGAGTCATCAGTAGGTTGTAGTTTTATGCTGCGTTGGTGCAACACAGCCAGAGGCCCAGTGTAACTGGCCAGTGAAGTGGGATTTACAGTTACGGTGAAGTGGAGTAAAGCAGCTGGGACATACTGGTGAATCTCGCCCATAATGTGTCACCCAGAAGGCATGATTCTGTTCTCACTTCCACTAGTGTAATTTGGGAGTCATACGCCTCAACAACCTGCCACGGCCCAAATATGGCATACAATGTGTGACAAAAACTCAGAAAGGGGAGCACCAGAAAAAATCATTCATGCAGGAAAATTAAAATTCTGGGGAATCTGTTCCTTTAGTGTGTCTTTCTATAAGCTGTAGCCTGATTGTGTATTAATTATGTTGATTACTTAAGAATACCCAGTTATCACTTTGAGGATTGACAGGTTCTTGTCCCAAGATCTGGCCCAGTATTATTAAAATTACTACGTAGTTGGGAACCCTGATGTGCACAGTTGCAACACTCACACTATAGGAACTCTTCTATGTTTACATACAGTTTATCAATACATTTAAGAAAATCACAAATACCCGAACTCAGTAAGGTAAATAGAGAGACTACAGAATGTAAAACTGCACATCATCCCTTGCAGAACAACCTGAAAAGTTAGCCATTATCTTCCTCATCACCATCACTTTTCTTCTCATCACCAGTGGCCATCATTCTGGCACCTTCCAAGGGCTATATCTCTCTTCTCCTACTGCCCACAGGCTGGGCCACCACTATATCTAATGCATATTCAGTAGGGGTTTTTCCTCCTTTCCTTATTTCTATTTCCTCATCCTACTAATGTTGAGGTGTCCTTCTTCTCCTTCTAGGTTAGTGTATTAATTACGTGTAACTACCATTTCAGCTCATGATCATATCCATCACCCCTTGGTTAAGTGGATTCACGGTTATTACTTCCATGTTCCTTATGGTAGCACATTCTAACTCCTAGCATTGAACAAGCTCTTCTTAGTTCCCAAAATCTAAAGGTAGCCGTTAATCTATGCCAAGGGTTATGGCCTACTTAACAGCACTTATGCTAATTTATGTTTCAGCTAATATCTTACAGGATACAGGCCTGTAGGTTTCTTGTGTTATGGCTAAATATAATGAAGGCAAGCCAGTGAATATAATAGGCAAGCTTGCCCTATGGGCTACAAAGCTCAACTTCATGCTTCTTTACTTCTGATGTGCATAATTAAAAGAAATCAGGCAGCACCAAACGTGTGTGGAACGTAGGTAATTTTGGGGTGAAAATGAATGCTGCCCCTCCAAAGGAGGGACATATAAGAGGTATGTTGGGAGTAACTCCATTAAAGACATTGCAGCTGCACCAGCATAAAACCAGCATGAG
The DNA here is from genome assembly GCF_965140295.1 of Lepidochelys olivacea. Classification (NCBI taxonomy): domain Eukaryota; kingdom Metazoa; phylum Chordata; order Testudines; family Cheloniidae; genus Lepidochelys; species Lepidochelys olivacea. The sequence continues at coordinate 111,155,185 of NC_140416.1, forward strand.
AGGAAACTCAGGGCCATGTTGTATAAGGGCTAATTGCTCCTCTGGCCAGCAACTATGACAGGGGTGGCCAACCTGTGACTCCGGAGCCACATGCGGCTCTTCAGAAGTTAATATGCGGTTCCTTGTATAGGCACCGACTCCGGGGCTGGAGTTACAGGTGCCAACTTTCCAATGCTCAACCCCTGGCTCTGCCACAGGCCCTGCCCCCCACTCCACCCCTTCCTGACCCCTCCCCTCTCCTGCAATGCCCTCTCTCCTCCCTCTCCCCCCCCACAACTCCCCCGAGCCTCCTGCATGCCACGAAACAGCTGATCAGGAGGCGCAAGGAGTGGAGGGGGGGGTTGGAGCTGATGGGGGGCTGCTGACGTATTGCTGTGGCTCTTTGGCAATGTACATTGGTAAATTCTGGCTCCTTCTCAGGCTCAGGTTGGCCACCCCGAACTATGACCTAACAGTTCTGGCAGCAAAGCAATCTGCATGAGATAAGGCATCTGATCCCATTCTTCTCCCTGGCCCTGTCATAGTTTCTGCCTTGCGCAGAAGTGTTTGTAAGAAGAAGGCGGCTGTGTGTGTACCCTGATAGTATCCCTCCCCATGCAGAGACCTGACCCTTCCACATCTGCTGGTGCATGAGGTGAAGGACAAACAGCAGGATAATGATGGTGGGAGGAAAATCTGACCATGGTCTGCTAGAGGTCATTGTGGGGTGACTTTGAGGAGCACAACTAGGTAATGAGATACTGAAGCTAAGAAGGGGGAAAGGATTAGGTTAGATAATGGGGGGATGTTGAGTTGGGAAGAGGTTCAAGAATCAAGCTACGTGTGAGTATTCTGGGGATGGGAGGGAAGGGAGCTGTGTCTGTCATGGCAATGATAAGGTTGGGTTTGAGATGGGTGATGAAGGTAAGTGGGAACTTATGGTCAGACATTCCTCTTCTATACCTGAATGCTCTCCTCCAGCCTGTATACTCACGTTTTGCTCTAGCTCTGGAAGTAGGGATGATAGCACCATAGCACTGAAGACTGCAGCAACTGTTAAAATAAGGTTTTTGTACCAGATCCTCAACTGGTGTAAATCAGCAGAGCTCCATGGATGTCACCAGAGTTATGGAGGTTTATGTCAACTGAGAAAGTGCCCATTTGTGCTTTCCTGATGCTGGATTGCAGGGGTTGCTAAATGTAATGGAAAAATCCTGAATCATTTTTAAAGTAAAGGTGATCCACAGCCCACCTTGCAAATTCACATACTTTTGTGTAACCAAGCCCACTTGGGTTGACAGTAGGGTTTGTGGCCATGAGCCTCTGCCACTTGAGATACAGGAGTATCTCCCTTATCTGGTAGTTGTAGAAGACTGTTATGCTCTTATGGGGAACAGACATTAGGGGGAACTAACAGCCCCGGGAAGGGAACCAATATTCTTCTAGTGTGGGTTACACTTGCATATGCAAATGGCAGATAAGAGCCTTCCTATGATTCTTTCTGAGACCTCAGTTATTCATATACAGGCTTGGAATCTGGGCTGCCATTAAAAGGCCTGTATATAGTACCGAGGCCTTATGAATAGGTTATGTCCTATAATACATGATGTAGTATGTGGCTATGGAGAATGAGAATCAGCTTTTCACCAGCAATTACTGGGTAAATTGTGTGATTACTGTTTGCTGCATGGCATTTCTACTACATTACATGTCCTGGGCTTGATGTTAAGATGCTGTACACCAGCATAGCTCCACTGGTGACATTAATTTACACCAGCTGATAATTTGGCCCTTTTTACTGAATGTTATCATTGCCTCTCAAAATTCCAACCTTCCAGACTATGCTATCTCACACACAAACTTAATGGACAATGGACTTACATATTGATTACTGCACCATCCTTTCTCCAGCCTTGATTAATGCAATCTTGTCCCACTCATATCCATTCGCAATGCTGCTACAAAGACCATTTTCCTAGCCCGTCAGTCTGACCATATCACCCCTCTTTTTGCATCCCTCCACTGGCTCCCCCTTCTCTATCATAGCAAACATAAGATACTTATCTTCACTTTGAAGGCCCTTCATGACCCACCCCACACCCGACCTATCATCTCTCATTCAGTATCTAAAAGGTTGACTCCCATTTCTGGACTTAGTTTCCATCATCCATTTGTTAAATTTTCAAACAAGCACTCTCTCCCATGCCGCCCCTCATGCTTGGGAGGAGCTCCCCATCATCATCTTCAAAGCTACCACCTTGTCCCCCTTCAGATCGCTTCTTTGCTGTGAGACCTGCAAAAAACTTGACAACTGTTAGGTTGCCGGTGTGCTGACATCACTGCCTACCACACTGACCAATATTGTTTCCTTGTACTCCCCCATCAGTCTGTCTGAATCCATCTGTTGTCTTGTCTTATATTTAGACTGCAAGCTCTTTGAGGCAGGGACTATCCCTGTGTTCTGTACTTGTACAGTACCCTGCACAATGGGGTCCTGGTCCATGACTGGAGCTTCTAGGCATGATGATAACAATGCCAACAATAAATAACAATGCCACACGTGACATTACTGTACAAAGAAGGACAATTGAAGTTTTCAGCGTACTGTATATGTTCTGCATCAGCACTACAATAAATCTTTTGTTTCAAAATAGGGATGAAATAGAATCCTGCATTCTTCCATCAGAACGATTACATCTCTCCATTTTTCTCTGTTACCTTTTGTGGAAAAAAGACTGCCACACACACACAAAACACTCATTGCAGGATCCTTCATACAGACCAAATGGCATTTACAAAATTAAGGAGGGGGGCAAGTCACCAAACAAATAGGAAACGTGATACATTTATAGGTCCTACCAAATTCAGGGTCCATGCTGGTCAATTTCACATGGGATTTTAAAAATCATACATTTCATTATTTCCGCTACTTAGATCTGAAATTTCACAGTGTTGTAATTGTAGGGGTCCTGACCCAAAAAGGAACTGGGGAGGGGGGTGCAAGGTTATTGTAGGGGGGGTGTGCAGTACTGCTACCCTTACTGCTGCAGCTGCTGGCAGCAGGACTGCCTTTGGAGCTGGGCAGCTGGAGAGCAGCGGCTGCTGGCTAGAACCCCAACTCTGAAAGCAGAACTGCTGCCTGCAGAGCTGGGCTCTCAGTCAGCAGCCACCACTCTCCGGCTGCCCAGCTCCGCAGGCAGCAGCACAGAAGTAAGGATGACACGGTATGATATTGCCCCCCTGACGTCTGCAGTGCTGCTTGCAGGGCACTGCCCTCGGAGCTGGGTGCCCGGCCAACAGCCGCCGGTCTCCAGCCCCCCTGCTCTGAAGGCAGCACAGAAGTAATCTTGCGACCCCCCCCCGGCAGCTCTCTTTTGGGTCAGGACCCCCACTCTGAGAAACGCTGGTCTCCCCCGTGACATCTGTATCGTGTAGGGTAAAAGCACAAAAAAGACCAGATTTCACGGTCCACGATGCGTTTTTATGGACGTGAATTTGGTAGGGCCCTATTTATAGAGAATAAACATATTTTAATTCCAAACTCAATGGTGAAAAGAATCAGCAAACACCACAGCTGAAAACAAACGGGCAAAATAATGAAATAAACTACTCTCCATCCAAGGGAATGGGCGGTTGGACATCGCTGCCTTATCACATACCTGCCCCACTTGTGACGTACATAAGATGAAGTGTAGCCTGCATATTTTTTTCATGGGGATGGAAAACGCATTGATTAGAGGAAACCAGACACACCTGAAGTTATCAAGTTTATTTAAATAGTGAAAACCGATACAGTGAACGAGTTTCCCAGAAAGCAAGGTAAACTCTATGGCTGGTTCAGTAATCCCAAACCCCTGGCTTGGGTTGATCGTGCTGTTTGAGTGATGAGCCTCTGATGTTATAAATGTAAGCAACCGTCTGTTGTATTTTAAATTGCCATCCATTGCCCACCCATTGTTTTATTTTATTCCCACACTCAACAGACATATTTATTCACAATTGCTGGCAGCTCTGTGGGAATCATCAGAGAGCATATTCTGTAGCTGGTTTATTCCGTGTATGCTCTAGACAGACAGCCTCAGATGAGCCTCAGCCAGAGATATCAAGAGTGGGTCACTATTGATCTATAAATCCTGCACGTTTTAGAAATCATTCTGAAATGCTGAACTCCATTTGGTCATTGAACCCTACTATGAGCTGGAAGAGATCCTGGGTAATGTATTTATATTTTCCCCCTGAACGCATCTCCAGCCTGAGAGATCTTGGCAGTATTGACCAGTCTGTCTGGATTAATCCAGATAATGCCTGGTTAAAATGTACATTGGTTAACATGCATTTGGGGGCTGGATGTTGGTTATCACAGGCCTATGTAATAGGAGCAAAATATGCACAACACAGAAACAATAATTGGGTACCAAGAAATGTCCTGAAGGGAGATATTCTAATCTCCTGATTAGAGACATTTTTCTTCCCTATTCTCCTGCCACAGTAACTCCCACTGACTTCATCAAATAATGAAACTGTCAACAAATGGACCATTAAAAACACAGGGCCAAATCCACAGTTGATATAAACTGACATAGCTCCATAGAATCTGGTCCACAATCCAATAGCTCTGTATAACAGTGATGCGTAACCTATTACCTATGTGACATATTGTGGTTCTTTGGGGCAGCACATTTGGCTCTGTAGGAGCTGATGGGTTTGGATGAAGCACAGAACACTCACCTAATTTCAGGAAGAAGGATAGGAACTCTAATCACAGGGGGACTCCTCATGCTTCCTGGGACATTTGAGAAAGTGGTGTGGGTAACACTGAGCAAATGGACTGAGGACACCAACAAGATACATCATAGCAAGCAGGAGGGGGAGGGAGGGAGATAGAGAGAATCCACCTTTCCATCCCATCATCCAGGAAAGGATAGAGAGAAAATGGAGAAAGGAGAAAAAACCTTTTCAAACTCTCTTCTGATACCATAGGACAGGGGATATGTCTTGGAGTGTCATAAAATAGTCCTAATAATTCTGTGACATTGCAAAGTTATTTTTATGGCTTCACAATATGTCACTAGAGGAAAATGCTGAGCTAAGATGACACAACATCAGCCAGTAACCACCGTCACTAGCGCTGAGAGAACACCCTCCAATGAGACCTCAATGGGAATAACTCATAGTCTGTGACAGAACGGGGACCCCAGTTGACAAGTAGGGACAAAGATTTAACTCGAAATCTCTCTCTCTCTCTCTGTTGCATGCTGAGTTTGGAACATAAGCTGAAAGCATTTTGAGATGAAGACTTTAGCATTCAGGGAATTTCTGAACTGAGTTATTACCTCAGGTGCCTGGAGCAAAAGCACCCCTTGGAATGTTTGACAGGACTTAATAGCTGACTTGATGATGGAAACAAAAGAAGTCCTCTCCATGGCAGATTTAGTCTCTTGAATTTACCGATAATGCACTCTCCCCCCATAAATCAGAAATCCGCTTTACCCACTTGGCAACCTATTCTTAACCAGGGCTAAATACAAGACACTGCTGGAAAATGTGAACACTTTGACACACATAGGAGAAAACCTACAGTATATTTTGGTAAATAAAGAGAAAACCTGGAAAGGGGTGAAACAGATTCTTTTATATTCAAAACAAACTCTTTGAGATAACAGTGAAAAATATAAAGATGTGAGTCTATGTCCAACCCTGAAAGAGCAAGCTCAACTCACTTCGAAGTTACTGAGGCTGGGTCTGATCTCGTTTACACTGGTGTAAATCCAGAATAATTCCAGTAGCTTCAATGGATTTATGCAAATGCATATCTGAGTTCAGAATCTGGCATCATCACCATCGTCGTCATTACTACCACATCAGATGTCTCCATCGAGGCTGAGGACTGTATAGACAAAGACGAGCATCTCTGCCCCAGAAAACTTACCGTCTAGATGTCAGACAGACTGTGACAGGTGGACAAAGGGGAGAGGAGTAGATTAGGAGGAAAAGCTCCACGTAACACAGAGTTGAGCAGCAAAACAGTATGCTGACCTCTCTGCATACCTAACTATTGGGGGTTCCTTGTGCTTGTTTCACCAGCAATGAGTTTTACCCACAGATCCTTCCATCTTAAGAGAGTACTATAAAATCACTCCTTTTGCAAGTACTCTTTTAAAAACACTGTTCTACTTTTCCTTCTTGCCCCAAATGCTTTGATCGATCTGACCTTTCTTGAAGAAATGATAACAAATCTAATCTTACAAAATTTCTGTGGAATGAACTGTATGATTGGTAGTAACAATCAGTCTCACAGGGGCAAAATTGCTGCATATTTTACTTACTTTCATCAAGCTGCTTTTTATTTATTTTTTTAAGTAGTATTTTAGGTGTATTCATTTCAGCTGGCGGCGGATCCATTGCTAATCTGATTTTTGCCAATTAATGGAAATTAACATTATTTGATTTTCCAACCTTCCAACTAGTTAATCCCTTTACAAAGAACAAAACCTGGCTTAAGCAACAACCAGTAAAATCTGTTTGTTCAGGTAATTTTCTAACAATGGCGGGGATCATTTCTTCCCTCTAGGCCTCAGTCTACTCTTGCCTACAACCAGTGTAAATCAGGAGTTATGCCATTGAAGCCAAGGGTGGCTTTGGATTTGTCCATACAAGAAATAAATGATGGATCTAGCAACAACAACAAAATCCAAAACAAATACAATTTCATGAATATTTTGGTGAAAATCTTGTTTTGGTTTATATTTGTTGAAATTTCACAGTTCAAAATTCGTCAGCCAGCTATATGATATAACAGTTGGGCCAGGTTTTGAGTGAGATCTATGGTTTGGCTGAAACTGTGTGAAAAATGCTTTGGTGAAAGCTTGATGTTTTGGCTGAGATTTACTTTGTGGTTTTGGTTTCTCTAAATTAAACTCATGGAGTCCCATTCTCCACTACATTTGGGACAGCTTTGAACTATTCCTCCAGCTCAAAGTTGCCTAAAAACTAGTTTTGCCAGCCACTCCAGGAATCCCCCAGCATGTGGGAATCTTTGGTTGGTAGACAAGCACTGTAGCAGCTCTTATAGCTCTATGCTGCCAGCATAGAGTCTGGGTTGGGGTGTGGAGGGGTGAGGACAATGGGATGTGGCCAGGGCTTTCCTTCTCACAGTGATTCCTGGCTGCTGAAATGGCCTCTTGGGTCCATAGACAATCAGCATAAATTAGAGCAACGCTCCTGGCTGCTCTATTTGATGCTGAGGTCTTGACTCTCCCCTGATAACTGAGCTGTGCCATGGTTCATGATCTGGCTAGAAATTCATCTTAATCAAAACTGAATAAAACATTGACACAAGAGACAAGTTTCACACATCCCCCCCACTCCAACCCACCCCACATGCTATATAGTTCATATTGTACAGCTATTCTCCCAGTCGGGCATGGAACCATGCCAAGGCTGAGCCTTGCTAGTTCCAGGATGATGGGATGTCAGAATAAATGAAAGTGCTCTTTTCCCCCTTCACCGCTTTGGCAGCTGAATTCAAACACTGCCGGCACTGTACAGAAGAAGGCAAGATATGTGGTAACCATAGGGGCTACAGAAGAGCTGTGTATACATCAGACACTAGCTATAGACCAGAGGTGCACAGCCAGAATGCAAAATGTCAGCTTCAGTCTCTCCCCACTGCGCGGTTGTTTTGTTTCTGTGAAGAGCTGGTGTGCTTGACAGATTAGGAGAGTTGCAAAGCAGGCAGGTCAGTACTGTGGTGAGGGTCATTGCTATTTCTATTACTGCAAGATGCTATAATTATAGCATTGGAAATGTTGGATGCTGCCAAATTCAATTCAGGAATAAATACATCCCCCTGTGGCACAGGGGCCGTTGAACTAGAGAATGAAGATATTTTTGTCAGCTGAAGCCTGAAGTCTGGGAGGAAGGAAAAGCAACTTTAAGGTTTTAGTAGTCTGGCCATTTTGAACGTATATAATTAGACACCTGAAAAAGTCAAGAGAGCCCTGTGTTTATTGCATTGGCTCTGCCTTTTTTAGTTTTCTGGCACTGCAGTTTTCCACTTGATCTTCAGGCAATTGACAGGACTGTTAAACATCCTTCAACAGTATAAACAGATGAGAAAGCTCGGCGGCTCATTTGCGTGTGGTGCCTCTGACGGGTTTTGCTGTGCAGGAGGGCTCAGGCAAGTACATGACTTTATATCTGTTCAGATCCACCTCTCTGTTACCGCCTCTGCACTTTGCTATCCCTGACCGTAAAGGGGTCCACATGCCATCTCTGTGTGCTTGAGGATTTATGGCAACATGGTCCTCAGTTTTAAGCACCCACAGTCCCCCGGTCATTCTTCACTGGGATCTCTCTAAGTCCATAGCCACCCTGGGACACATGGCTCCACTTGCGTGTCTGCCTTGGCAGCCTCTCCTCCTGCCTATCCTATTTAGACGTTCATGTTGGATATTTTACCTTATCATTCCTTTTTTCCCAAGCCCTCTGCAGCTCCCAGTGTTTAAATGCTTGCAGTTGTGTTATTCTTAGGCAGGCTGCAGCACCTCTGCCTAATGGCCAGCGGAGAAGCCTAGCGCCTTCAGAATCGTTTCACTCAAAGTCATTACAGTGTAATCAGCATCTGTCCTTTTAGAATGTCCATTTTCCGATGGCCGGGGAGCTGTGTGGTTTGCCCTACCTAGCTGTAAACCCAGCTACACGAGACACAAGTCTGAAAGTTAGGGCATTATGTGGCAATGAAACTAGACAAGGATTTTGCCAGCTGTGCCTGTGCTGTACTTCATTTTTCTATCACAAACCAAGGATCTGAGCCCCAAAATTGGATGGTTTGTTTTTAAAACTCTACAGAGCAGAAATAGGTGGAAATCAAACACTGCTGCATCTCCATCTATAATAATGGAATTGCAACAAGAATGCATTTTGGCCCATGCTCTGAACCACCATTACTCAACTGAGATTCATCCCTGTCACCAAAACTCAGATACTTGGGGCAAGATTCTCCGTTGATATAAATTGGCCCTGGTCCTTTAATGTTATCCAAGAATGGCTTTATTCACACCAGATCACTTTCGTCCCAGGTGTAGTTCCTGACTCCTAGGAAGTCGATAAACATTACCCCAGGGAGAAACTTGGCCCGTTTTCTCTTTCTTTATACCAAATGGTTTACTCAAACTGCAAAAGTGCTAGCACAGGCCTATACTCAAATGTGGCACTAAAATCATAATTTCACTTCCCAGTGGCAAATAAGCAAATTATATTGCTTTATTTCCAATCTGTTCTACAAATTATTAAACACATTGACTTCAGTTTCAGGCTTTTAGACTGAGAAGAAAAAGAATCAGTTTTTATTACCTTATTACCCTTTTATTTAATCAAGTAATAAAACTACTCAACTGTATGGTGAAATCTAGATTACAATTTGCCTTTACTTCCTGAAATCACACAGATAAATGCTCCAGTAGTTAACTACGTCGGATTTGCAGTATGTGTTTTGGTCTGCTATCAGATTCTGTTAGGTGGCACATAGATTCCTGCCTTGCAGCTAGCATCATTTCAGGAGGTATTTTGTAAGATTTCGGGCTCTTCCAATTATGGCTTCACTTTTCTCTCACAGCAATTAAAGTCCCTTCCTTTAATTTCAGTGGCAACTGTAGTGTTTTAGACCTGGCCCATGCAGCTGAATGCTCATCTCTGGATCTTATTTCCAGTCCTCATAAGGCCTGGGTTTGATGACCTAGTCTGATTACAGGATCTTTGACAGCTTTAAAGGAATTTAAACAAAGGAAGGAGACAGCTGCTGTTCTGATGAAGGATTTTTCTGAGCAGGCCTCCCAAGCTAGACGTGCCACTATGAGATGCTGCCTACACTCTTCATCATGAGCAACAGGTATGTTTAAACAGATTTTGTGTTCTTGCCTGCATAGGTCATTGCAATGAAATATCTTGCTCTTAAAGCTGCTTAACTTGGATCTGTAAAATGCTGTAGCTTCTTAGTTTATTATTCAGTATTATTCCATTTTCTATTAACACTGAAGGCCACATCCTCAGCTGGTGTCAATCAGCATACCTCCTTTAGTTTATAGATTCTCCAGGGAAGGAACTGTCTTTATCTGTGTTTATACGGTGCCCAGTGCTATTGGGTCTCAATCTTTATCAGGGCTTATGGACGCTAACATATTATTGTTTTCCTTGTAAAAAACTGTTTTGAGGGTTTATTAATCTGTCTGAAATAAGGTGTAAAATCCATCCTTTAAATCACAGTTTGCAAAGGGTTGCTGTTAGCAATAGGGTTAATAATATTTCAGACCCACAGTGTCACACTTTGTACAGAAAAAAAGTCTGAGCAGTTTAGCAACACGTGTTGTTGGAAAGTTGCCTGTCATGATCACAGTGCCATTTCCAGATACAATAAGTATCCTCCATTTGCCTGTAATCAGAGTGCCCCACTGTCCAATTGCTATACTCATGCAAATACTAATATTTTGGAATAAAAGGGATTTGTGAGGGCTCATAAATACAGGAATATTATTTAAAAGTGTATCTCAGACGATTTACTTTCTATATTTTTGGTGTAACTAAAGCAAAGATTTCAATGGTGTTTGTTTACATGTGGGTTTTTCTCTAGTTTGTCTTCTAATACGTTGTTACTTATTACCAAAACATGCAGGCAGTAGGATATCCTCCGAGGGCCATAAGTTTAGCTACAGAGATCTTGTGCTGGGTGCAACTGAGAGGTGGAAGGGAGCTTGGTCCTCAAATACCTTTACACTCCACTGATCTTGGGGCACCAGAGGTCAACATGAACTCTTGCATAACTAAGAGCAACCAAAGGGCTGCTTTATAGTATCCCAGTTGGAGCAGTTCCTTTTGGTGGCTGAGGATTGGCCAAAATGCCATGCACTCTGGCTCCACCCCTTTCTGGTCTTGCCATGCCCTCTCCTCCTCCTGCTACAATGCCTTCCTACCCCAACTCCTGGCAAACAGAAGCATGTGGGATAAAGCCAGATGTGCCCCTTATACTGGGAGAACCCTCATCAGCCTTTTTGGTCTCATTTAAGGTCCCTTTGCACCACTCCATGGCACAAAGGAATGATATCAGAGCCAACGAGTTGGCCCCTAGTGCTCTCTTGAGAGCATGGGCATGGCCAACAGGATATGGTCATCTGTTTGGAGGGCAGTCTGTGCATATGATCCAGTCAGAAACACAGCATGGGGAGTAGGTGGCCAGCCCTCTGTGGAGAAAGAAGTGGTTAGGGACTATTTAGAAAAGCTGGACATGCACAAGTCCATGGGGCCGGACGCGTTGCATCCAAGAGTGCTAAAGGAATTGGCAGCTGTGATTGCAGAGCAATTGGCCATTATCTTTGAAAACTCATGGCGAACGGGGGAAGTCCCGGATGACTGGAAAAAGGCTAATGTAGTGCCAATCTTTAAAAAAGGGAAGGAGGATCCTGGGAACTACAGGCCAGTCAGTCTCACCTCAGTCCCCGGAAAAATCATGGAGCAGGTCCTCAAGGAATCAATTCTGAAGCACTTAGACGAGAGGAAAGTGATCAGGAACAGTCAGCATGGATTCACCAAGGGAAGGTCATGCCTGACTAATCTAATCGCCTTCTATGATGAGATTACTGGTTCTGTGGATGAAGGGAAAGCAGTGGATGTATTGTTTCTTGACTTTAGCAAAGCTTTTGAGATGGTCTCCCACAGTATTCTTGTCAGCAAGTTAAAGAAGTATGGGCTGGATGAACGCACTATAAGGTGGGTAGAAAGTTGGCTAGATTGTCGGGCTCAACGGGTAGTGATCAATGGCTCCATGTCTAGTTGGCAGCTGGTATCAAGTGGAGTGCCTCAAGGGTCGGTCCTGGGGCCGGTTTTGTTCAATATCTTCATAAATGATCTGGAGGATGGTGTGGATTGCACTCTCAGGAAATTTGCGGATGATACTAAGCTAGGAGGAGTGGTAGATACGCTGGAGGGGAGGGATAGGATACAGAGGGACCTAGACAAATTGGAGGATTGGGCCAAAAGAAATCTGATGAGGTTCAACAAGGATAAGTGCAGGGTCCTGCACTTAGGACGGAAGAACCCAATGCACTGCTACAAACTAGGGACCGAATGGCTAGGCAGCAGTTCTGCGGAAAAGGACCTAGGGGCGACAGTGGATGAGAAGATGGATATGAGTCAACAGTGTGCCCTTGTTGCCAAGAAGGCCAATGGCATTTTGGGATGTATAAGTAGGGGCATAGCCAGCAGATCGAGGGACGTGATTGTTCCCCTCTATTCGACATTGGTGAGGCCTCATCTGGAGTACTGTGTCCAGTTTTGGGCCCCGCACTACAAGGAGGATGTGGACAAATTGGAGAGAGTCCAGCGAAGGGCAACAAAAATGATTAGGGGTCTGGAACACATGACTTATGAGGAGAGGCTGAGGGAACTGGGATTGTTTAGTCTGCGGAAGAGAAGAATGAGGGGGGATTTGATAGCTGCTTTCAACTACCTGAGAGGTGGTTCCAGAGAGGATGGTTCTAGACTATTCTTAGTGGTAGAAGAGGACAGGACAAGGAGTAATGGTCTCAAGTTGCAGTGGGGAAGGTTTAGGTTGGATATTAGGAGAAACTTTTTCACTAGGAGGGTGGTGAAACACTGGAATGCGTTACCTAGGGAGGTGGTAGAATCTCCTTCCTTAGAGGTTTTTAAGGTCAGGCTTGACAGAGCTCTGGCTGGGATGATTTAGTTGGGGATTGGTCCTGCTTTGAGCAGGGGGTTGGACTAGATGACCTCCTGAGGTCCCTTCCAACCCTGATATTCTATGATTCTATGATAAGTGTTGTGAGAAATGAATGCTTCTCCTTTTTGATGCAACAGTAAGGTGCACTGGGGCCCCACAGTCCTTTGAGCATCTTGCCTTTCACTGGCCTGGCAATTGCTAAGTTCTCCATTCAACCATTGCTGCTACCCCATACTAGTCACTGCCTTCCCAGTGTCTGAAGAGCTGATACAGTTTTGGATCTGGGAGTCCTGTTCCTCCTACTCACTAGTTTCACTGCCCCACCAGCCTGCTGAGAGCTCTTCCCCCACCCCAGGTAATGGAGACATCTAGCAGTCAAGGGAGATTTGCTCACCTCAAGAACCAAAAGTGGGGTCATTCCCCAATTGACCACCTAGCCCACAGCCAGCACAGACCCACACCCCACATAACCCAACACGCCACAGCCAGAGACAGCTGGACAACTTGCCTGCCCTTTCCACTGCCAGCAGAGTCTGCCACCATTACTGCTGCTGTGAGAAACAGCTTTCGAGTTGGGGAGTCACCTAGAAGAGACTCAGTCATGCTGGGGAGGGGGAAATAGGATGAGTGAAGAGGTACTGGGCTTGAACGTGGGGGTATATGTCCAGCTAGAGGTGCAGGTAGAGTTGGGAGGGAAAGACTGTGGAATTCATAGATTTAGAGAGGAAAGAGGAGAGTTTGGAACAGATGGATATTTTGAGGGTTGAGGGGAAGGGGTATCTCATCCAGGGAATGTTACGTGTATTGCTGAAATAAAAAGCTTTTGAGATAGCCCATTCTTAAAATGCGGGCAGTTCATCAGTGATAATAACCATGTGAGAGCAGAGGCCCAAGGACCACTACTTTTGGGGAGGCTCCATAGTATAGCAAATGAAACAGCAGAGACGCCCTTAAGCCACTTGACACAAGAGTGCACCCCAAGCAGGGTTTCAGCATTGCAATCAGTCAGTTTCCATCATATTGCAGAAGGTTTTAAAGCAAAGAAAATGAGGGATCGTGCCCCTTGCCTGGAAAGTAACTTTCCACCTCGCTTTTGGAACTGATCATAGTTTGTCCATGAAAATGTGTTGCATGACCCTTCAGGAGTTCACTTGCATGTAGAGAGCCAAATTCTGCTCTCGCGCCCTCACAAATTTCCACTGACTGCGGGAGAATTGCCTGGTTGCAACTAAGAACAGCGTTTGGCCCAACTCATGTGTGCAAATCGGTTTCTTGCCAAATCAAGCAGATTGAATCAGTTACATTGACTAACCTATCAGGCACCTGATCCTGCCAGTGTTACACACACACACACACACAATTCCTTGCCTGTGGAGCACTCACAGAATCGGACCCCTGGTGCATACCGTTAATTTGATGTCTTGAAAACGTAGCCCGAAAGGGTTTCCTGGTAGAAATTTATCTCAGTCAAACATAAGGTAACTCTCCTGGAAATCAGTCACGCAGGAGCCCACAGGAACAGCTCTTTGCTTTGGAACAGCAGGTGTCCGTCAGGAAAGCTAACACAACTTCTTATCACTGAAAAGCTATGTCTAATTTCCCAGCATTGACATTAGCCATATGGCAGATGATAAAGTAGCACAAGAAAAAAAATACACGTTTTCACTTTCCAATGCTAATGACTGTCTAGGTGGGGACAGAACAACATAGATGTTAGAGAGGCCCAGATTCACAGTTCTGGCAAACCTGTGCTTGGCACAGGAGCAGGGTGTGGTGGAAAAAGTGGTTTACACCACCTCTACAGCCCCCTGATTTGGGAAGCTCTATTGGGTTTCTTTGGTCCTCAGCGTAAGTTAGAGCGACACAAACAGTTACTCCGGTTTTTTCCTGGCTGCCCACTGCCCCAAGGGACCTTTCTAACAGCTAGCTGTGAGTCGGTGGAACACAACAGTGCTCCAGCCTCACCTCCTATCTCTCAGAAATGCCCCCTGCATGCTGGGGTGTAACTTAGGGTGATAGACGGCAACCACGCCACCTACAGATTTCCCCTTGCCAAGGAATTCTGAGGTAGCCAGAATGGTGCTGTGGGGTCAGAGAACGTCTAAGATTCCGTTCCCTGCCCACCCAGTCATATTAGCTCATCCTCTTGATCACACACCCAACGCAGCGTACTGCTGGTGTTTAGTCCAGTCTAGTTTTAAAGGCCATTAGCAGCCTGGCTTCCACCATTCCCTAGAGGAGACTGCTCAAGAGTTTTATATATCTCACTGCAGAAAGTGTTCCCTAATGTGGCTCCTAACATTTCCCTTTCTTAATTTATTTTCTTTGGATAAAATGAAAAGGGAATGGGACCCATGCTCTTAAACCACATGGGCAATTTTGAAAATGTTACCCATTACTCCTAGTTATACCCCTCTGTGCCACTCTGGTCATCTCTCTCCATCGTGAGGGGTAAGATTCTGATCTCAGTTACCACAATGTAAATACGAAAAACTCTTGACTTTAATGGACTCACAGTAGTGTAAATCGTCCGTGAGTGAGGACAGAACTTGGCTCATGGTCTGTACAGCATTCAGATACCTTTAGATTGTTAACATGCACCTCACTCTTATGCAGGTTACATGTATTTCACTCATTCCATCTTTTCTCAGACATCAATCCCTCCATTGCCCTAATCATTGTCTTACTCTTCTCTAATCTCTCTTCTATGAAGTGCTCAAACCTGAATGCCACATTTCAGCATCAGTGCCACATAGAGAGTTATAGCATCAACTCAGCCCATGCTGTGATGTCTTTGACTATACCGCTGAAAATGCCATTGGCCTTTTTTATTTCCATATCACTTTGCAAATCTCATGTCCAATTGGTTGTCCTCTATCATCTGTAGAATCAGTTTGGGCATTAATGGTTTCCAGGTTTCTCAAATCCATTAGGGCCTGATCCAAAGCCCTTGGAAGTCAATAGGAGTCCTTTGATTTCCACGGGATTTAGCTCAAGACCTTAATCCCTTTGTTTCAGATTATTTCCTGCAGATATATTAGTGTGCATTTTAATTAAACTGAATTTCATGTGGGGAAATTAGTTTTATAAAACAAAGAATAAAAATCAATTGTCACTCAACTTGAACTCCGTTAAAATAATACACTCCATCCATTCTAGTTTGTATTTACAGGAGTGTCATATTTAAGGCACAGGAGGTAATTGTCCCACTCGGCACTGGTGAGACCTCAGCTGGAGCGCTGTGTCCAGTTGCGGGTGCCCAACTATAGGGCAGATGTGGACAAATTGGCGAGAGTCCAGAGGAGAGCAACAAAACCAGACCTGTGTGGAAAGGTTAAAAAAAGGGACATGTTTAGTCTTGAGAAAAGAAGACTAAGGGGGGGGACCTGATAATAGTCTTCAAATATGGTAAGGGCTATTTATAAAGAGGACAGTGTACAGTGAAGGTAGGACAAGAAGTAATGGGCTTAATCTGCAGCAAGGGAGATTTAGATTAGATATTAGGGAAAAAATAAGGGTAGTTAAACTGTGGAATGGTCTTCCAAGGGAGATTGTGGAATCCCCGTCACTGGAGGTTTTTAAGAACAGATTGGACAGTTACCTGTCAGGGATGGTCTAGGTTTACTTGGTCCTGCCTCAGGGCAGGGGGTTGGATTCGGTGACCTCTCAAGTCCCTTCCAGCCCTACATTTCTATGACAAGTATATTTGCTATTTCCAAGGTTTTTCTTTTCATGCTCTTTGTCTCCCCTTATTTTATCTCAAGTCAGCCAATCCACCTGCTGGCAGCTAGATCATTCTGTTTAGTACGATTGCTGATAGTACTGCTTTTAACAACATTCCAGGATTCTTTAAAGAGAGATTTCTTTAGCACTAAAATAACCCCTAATGTATGCCAGTCAAGGTCACTCTGAATGCCCTCTCCAGCCAGGTTTAAGCTCTGTTCAGCTGCGACAGACAGATCAGTAGGACTGACCGATGTGGAAGCAATGAGCAGAGAGCAGATATTAGCATTTGGTTACTTGGTAACTCTTATTTAATCAATACATACTTTACATTTTAGATCCCAGTGGCAGGATAAACAGAATGGAGGGGGAAACATCAAGTGAAATAAATCTAATGGTTTATGGGACATTTTTATCTCAAAATGCACTGTGGGTCACAAATGAGAGCTTGATTGTGATTCCAAGAGTTTAATTATCAAATAGATGTGCAAAACATTTGGTGGCTAAGAAAGTTTGTTTCAGTGTCACAGATATTCTAATATATATGGACTATCTATCATCCTGAATACTCAGTTTTACTATCTACCCAGAAAGAAGCATGAGAAGGGTAGTGTGAAGAAATTGAGTCAGATCAGACCTCCTTTGTATGTCAATTGAGTTACACCATGGATGAATTTGGCCTAGGCTCTTCTAAAAAAGTAAAATTATTTTCTACCAGACCCTAAAGGGGCATGTCAGGGCTTGACTGTGCTCCAGGCCGGCAGTACCACCTAATGGTGGTAATCCAAGGTGCGATGCCTAATGGCAAGAGTCCAAGGGTCAATTTCTCTGACCATTACAGCTCAAGGAAGCACTGCCTATTGTGAGAATCCAGAGGCTGCTCCACCTAACGGCTACGGTTCAGGTGTAGCGTCATCTATGTGTGAGAGTGGGGGTGGATAGGGGAACCTGAACCTACCCTACTCCACCAGGTTCCGACCCAGGGCCCTTCGACCCATCATCGAGGACTCAGGGCCTGATACCGCAAAGCACTCTCCCTGAGTCACTGCCTACCCTTGCTCCAGTGCTTCTGGCGTCATCATGGAACAGACATGGGATCCTCGTATACTCCCCTCTGATCTGTCCCCGGCATCTCTCCTGCTGGCCCTGGTGAGTCATCACCCTTGGCTCTCAGGGTTGGCCAGCTCCCAGTGGCTTCGCTATGAGATTCAGACCTGGTGGCGTGGAGCTTTGGCGGCTTCCTGGCAGGAGGCTGCTGCACCCAACTGCGGTCAGCCCAGACTGATCTGAGTCACACCCTTTTAAATGCTCCCTTCACTGGGACCGTACCCAGCAGAGGCGAGGGGCATGGCCCCTTGGGCCCAGACCAGCTGTTTAACACTTGCCTCCCCAGTGTGGAGTTGGTAATACCCTGTTACGGGGCAAATTCTCCATTCTGATCGGCAGTGTAGGTGGTCTACCCACAATGCATGATCCTCTTGCATATTCTTCCCCGAATTTGCTCATAGGAGAATTCCATGCAGAACGTGCTGTACATGATTATAAATGAGCACTGTGGATCAAGGCAGTGAACTTTGCTTTAGAACTGCCCGGTGTATACAGAGCCAGAGCCAGTGTTCTCTCTTCATCAAGCAACTTCTATTGTATTGTATCAGATCTATAACTACATTTGATATTACGAAGTTTACGGTAACATTTGCAAACAGCAGTTGATATACGCCCTCAGTGCACAGGTGAATTCCTACTGACACTGAAGGGAGTTGCAGATACGATCAAAGGACAGTACATAGCTCTGTGTCATTAATGAAAACTTTCGCAGCAGATTAGTAATATAGAGCATGAAAAGTGCATGGATCCCAGGCATGAGTATGAGTGACCCTCATGGATAGCAATAGGAATATTGTAGGTTCCTGCATGTTTCTTTGCATTCTATTTTCCTTTACTATGGACGATTGGCCTCATGATACAATGTGTCTGTAGGTATCAACAGAATTAAGAACTACATGCTCTGAAATAAATGAAAGCTGAGCTCTTTCTGTGTCGTTTGATTCATACGAACACAGTTTTAAATATTATCAGACCATTGGTAATTGCATGGCTTCCATTACCTTTTTTTTGAAAACACTCCATGAAAATGCCTGCACACTGAAACAACTGTCAAAAGAAAAACTAATCTTCATCCTTCTTGTTAGAGGAGACACACAAAAATTCCCCTTATGAATGATTTTCACAAGAACATGATTTTTGCAGGCCTTCCCGTCTGATAGATATTACAAGTAAGAGCTAGGCTGTATTCCATTCTGTGGGTGTCCTGCTGTGTGGGGATATCTTTCAGGGGTGAATTTGTTTCTCCAGAGGCAAAAAAGTGCTAGTACACCTTTCAGGGTTAACTAGGTGGTGGGGGCAATTAATATTTTTTCTGATGTATTACGTGATGGTGGAAAAATCACACTTTACCATCACGAAAACTCATCTTGCTGCCTACAGGTGCATGGCTAAATTATTAATGGAGGGTACACAGAACCACTAACGGTGGAATACTGAATGAAGGATCAGTTGACACTCAGGAAGTTGGAGAAGATATGGAAGACTCCCTTCTAATTAATCACCTTTCTGTTTTGTTATACTGATCTGCAGCTTCCAGTTACAACTGCACCCCTTGCTGTATGCTATTACGTGATTTTGTTTTCAGATTGTTCAAGATAAAGTTACTTCATTATTAATATATATGCACTGTGCATGAACATAAATATTGTATATGTACTTGTGTGTAAACCTATTGGAAGTGTTAATAGTTAAGATAAACTAAGTCCATTATTGCAGTGTGTGACTATTTCTATGACCCTATTTGCAATAAAACCAGATTCAATGATATGAGAAAATTGCTAGGTTTCGAAATAATTGAACCAGGCCAGATGAATCCCCACAAAGGCATCATTTACAAAGTACTTTGCTTGTCTAAAATATTTATTCCTGCTGGAGGAAATGGAAAGAGAGTTCATACAGTTACACTGCTATCCTCTGAGCGTAAAATGGTTTTATCGTGTTATGTTTATTTCCTAGACATCTTCCATTGGGGTACTGCAGGAAAGTACGGTATGTGCAGTCAGTCCTTTTGAGTAGGCTGCTCATGTTTATTCACTGGGAAGTCATTCATGAGGCTTTGGGGTTGGGGTTTTTTTTCATCTTTTTCTGCTGAGCAGACCCTTAAACTCCTTTTTCTTGTAAAGACACATATTTGCATACAAAATGGAAGCCATTAAAATCCGCATTTGTGAACACAGAGCACTCTGTGATGCCATAGTTTCCCCCTTCTGTTTCAGATAGGGAATAGCCCTGGTAACTTGTGGCGGATGTGTTGGCTTTAATGATGAAAACTTCACTACAGAAATTGGCCTAAGTCCTCAACCACTGGCTAACAATATTTTTGTTTTGTTTCAAAAACATGGTTAGTTGTTGACTCTTGAATACTTTTAACAAACAGCTTGCGGCAATCTACGGACCTAGAATTTAGTCCCAGAAATTATCCACCGTTTACATCAGAATAATGAGTATGTTTACAAAAATCACGATCTGCTCATGGGCAATTAGCAAAGCGAGAAAGAGGTGAAATTCATCAGACAAACTCTTGGTTCGGAATTAGTTGTCCAGCTGTACTTCTGACATACCTTGAGTGAAATGAGATCAATGCTTTGATAGGAAATAACTTAAAATAGGATGATGAGGTTTGGAGAGGACACTCTAGACCTTTACAAAGTAACCTGTCCCGATATAGTAACACTGACTTCTTCTCTCAGCATCCCCTTAAAAAGCTCACTGCAGTTATTTGCATGAAATCCTTCATATCATACATTAAACTCCGTTTGATTCTTAATGTATATGCAATTTTAGGTGACTAATCTGCAATCAAAAACACTTAGCAGGAATGGATCAGTCGCTGTTCTGAAGTTTGAGCTTATCGCATTTTTTCATGCTGGAAAGTGGGGGCTCAGGTAACCACTGCTTATTCAGACATTTACAATGATTGCTGTCAACGTTCTCAGCATCGAGAGGTGAATAGTTAGAGTGGCACTTTTAAAGGATCCTTTCTTAGAGCTGATTGGCAATTTTGCAACCATGCTATTTTTTTTTTGATGGACAACGGCTTTTCAAGTGAACTGTTGTCTTATTGTTGTCAAAATTTATTTTTGTTAAAATTGGAGGGGGAGGGTGTCAAACTGGTAAGTGGTTTTTTTTATTTTTTGAGAACATTAAAACCTTTTTTTTTTTCCAACCTAAAACTGTCAGTTTTCATTTACTGAAAACCAAAAAATGTTTGGGTTTAACTTTTTTGAAGACCCCTCACCCCAAAATCAAAAACAAATTTTGTAAATAATGAAAAGAGTTTTGTTTTCATTGAATTTGGGGGGTTGGGGGGAAGAAATCATTACCCAAAGTTCTAATGTCTAGGGCTAGATTGCAGCTTGACCTATGCATCTGTGCACAAGAATAAGCTTGAATAAAAGATACTCCCCCCCCCATACACTTCTATATGGGCTACATTAGTATAGGGGTATAGAGGTAAGGGAGGATATTCACCTGCTTATTACCATCCTGGGGCATGTGGGTAGGGAATGGATGAATATTTGGCTCCACCCCCGTACTTGCTGGCCAGAGTAGCTTAGTCAGCATATGGATGCTGGTATAGACCAGCAGCAAATTATGACACCTTTGAGGCAAGGAGGAACCGAGGGAGGAATTGTGACTTAGTACTTCTGGGACAGTGCAGTTTATACATCCTTCCTTGCTCAGGGCTGTGCCTCATGTCAGAACCTAGCCATATGGCTTCATACTGATTTGGGCATCTGTTAAAATTTCATATAAAAATCCTACAAACTAGAACCTCAGATGCGCTGAGGGCCTCCAGGGAGCTACTGGGTAACTTCATCTCCCAAGGAAATCCCTGGTAATTGAGGCCCCTTGAACCAGGAAGCCCTCAGCAACCTGCCTGCATAGGGTCTTATATGAACAGATTTAAGAAAGACATTTCCCCCCTAAAGAATGTGTTGATACAGCGCAATTCAGGTCTTCCAGACACAGTGAAATCCTTGCAAGAGGCACCAGAGAGTGGATTGCCAGAGTTTTAGAAGCCCGGAAGCTGTTAGCCCCCTGCAGCATGAGGAAGAGTCTTCGGTCTCTCCGATGTACAGGAAAGAGAAGGTAAGGCGAATATCTGAGTTACTTCAAACAGCTCTATTTACATGCAGCTTTCAGTGGAGAATCCCAGCTCATCAAAAACTAGCTGCCATCCTAATCTGAGTGCTGCTTTCCTGTCTGCAAGTGAAAAGCAAACTTCATTATACTGTCATGCTTTTAGCCCACGGTTTATATTTATATAAATGGTGCAGTCATTTCGCGGGTCCTCAGCTGGTGTATGTCAACAGAGCTTTATCTTCAGTGAAAAACGTGAATACCAGCCCTATCCCCAGCACAGATTTCTTCCCCTGGTGTGCCAGCCCACTCATGCTGGCCAGTGCATTGGAAGGAGAGGACCAAGGCTCTGTCCATTTCCCACCCTTGCCTGCTACAATGTGCAGGAAGGAAAGTAGCAGCTCCACAGAGGCTGTTCTTCCTCTCCCAGTTGGTGAGGTGGGTAACAAGAGGACAACACACGCCCCATTCTCCCCTGTTGAGATTCATTATCGCACCAGTGTATCTGAGAGCAGAACTAAGCCCACTCATCCCGCTCAGTAATAAATTTGCCCCATGTCTAATGAGTATTTACCAGGCACTGCTTTGTGGGGATTTCACCAAGCTCTGTGGAAGAGCCTACAAGCAGAGTAGGTAGGCATGCCATCATGGATAAATAGCCCCGGGAAAACAAAACAATAAGCTCTGCTTGTGCTATTTATGCAGTAAAACAATAAAATATCATATTTCAGTGATCAGCACTGGGGTTTTTGATGGAAAAATGTATATTTAATGATGACTGGCCTTCACTGTTTGACAAGGGGCTGTTAAAGCCCTTTGAGAGTGAATCACATCTCTCTTCCCAACTAAAATTCTATCAATGATTTTATTATAATATCTGTAGAAAATTCTAATGTTAAAATCCCACTTTATTACTATAATAATGAATCTAATTTGTGAAACGTGTAAAGTGAGGCCATAACTGTACTGGAGAGAGAGATATGCGATCCCACTACAGCTAAATCATTTCCTGATGACTTGCGCCCACATATTATCAACAGAAGCAAGATTAAGAGCTGAGCTATTTGCAAGAGTTTGAGATTGGGCACAGTTTCTAAAAGGAAAGCCCAAAATAATCATAGAAATGCAACAGTCGTGAAAAACACAGCCTCATTTACATGCATGGATGTAGAGACATTTTGTCTGTGATCTACTCCATCTAACTCCTTTCCCCTTAGCAGAAAAGCCTCATTTTTCAGTTGCCTATCCAATAATATCAAAGTGGAATTGTTGGATATGTCCATATTTATCTTAAATTCACTTATTACCTATTCCAGCTACTTGTCCTGCATGTCTATTCATTTGCTGGTGGTTCTTTTGGAGAACATGCAATGAAACAGAAAGACAGCAAGTTTAAAACTGATAAAAGGAAATACTTTTTCATATGCATATCTAGTCAGTGGAACTCACTGCTGTGATATATGTTCCAAAAAGAGTAATTCTTGCCTTTTTATGTTTTAACCAAGTTCTGTTCTGTCATTCCTTCTGGTGATGACAAGTTATAGTGAACTCTAGATCTATGACTCTGAAAGGAAGTGCAGCGTTACTTCGCTGTAAATACTGCAACGATCTGAGTGTAAACAATGTCGCAACAAGTGTTTCAGATCATGCCTTTTAAGGACATCATACAAATAC
Organism: Lepidochelys olivacea; assembly: GCF_965140295.1. Classification (NCBI taxonomy): domain Eukaryota; kingdom Metazoa; phylum Chordata; order Testudines; family Cheloniidae; genus Lepidochelys; species Lepidochelys olivacea. Next base: position 111,178,481 of record NC_140416.1, read on the forward strand.
TGCATAGCCATATAAAGTTCAAAACTTCATTCAAAAGGCATTATTTCAGTTTGAACAATGGCGTTTTGTGCTTTGATCAATTATCTAGACGAATTGTAGTAAATGTCCGCCTTCAATACTGAGAAAAAGGCCACCCGTGAACCAAGCTGTGAGTGAAAAGCGAAAAGCAGAGAGAAGGGTTCGATTTCGTGAGCCAGAAATCACTGGATATGGTATGTTTAAGATATTAAAAGTCTTTATACTCTCCCAAGAGTGGCATTCTTTCCAGTGTTTCGACATCTTTCCAAATCCCTCTCCTCACCAGTGTCTGTTATCATTACTCATTGTGTTATCTGTGTAAATCAGGAAAGTTTCTTGAGGCACAATCCTTCAGCACAGGTGGTTATGATCCACCTTTCTGCCTTCCCTAGGGGCAAAATAGGCCCTGGCACAAGTTAGAACAGTCACAGAGCTATTTTCACTGACCTCCTGGAACAGTCCCCTAAAGGAGCATTCTAACAGCTCACGATCGACAGAGCAGTAGGTTCTGGTCACATCCCTTTTTCCCCCTTCTCATCTCATCTCATCCCATCCCATCCCAGAACACCCCCTCGGTGGCCCAGGGATGGAGGTGGTGCCCCTTTAGGACAGATTTATGTGCTGTTTATGTCACTCTGAAGCAAAAGGGATTTAGCCTGGGATTTCAATGGGCGTTGGTCAGGTTCATGTTATCTGTGGGGCTTTCTAGTCATTCAGGATTTGGCACATGAAAGGATCCAGTAAGTTGCCCCTAAGTTCTGTGGATGTCCACTTAAGTGCTTAACACTACGTCTGAGGAGAAATTATTCTTCCCCATCTCACTCCCAGCATTTATGTCCATAACAACAGTGACAATTGCAATAATCTCTCTCTAGTGCAAGTTGGGCAGTGTGGAATGGAATTCTAAGGGATCTGATTCTCCTCTCATTTAGAACCATAGGACCACAGGGTTAGAAGGGACCAGAAAGGTCACCCAGTCTAACCCCCTGCCAAAATGCAGGGTTTGTTGTGTCTAAAGGCAGATGGCTATCCAGCCTCCTTCTGAAAACCTCCAGTGAAGGAGCTGGATAGCCAAGGCAGTCTGTTCCATTGTCCTGCTATTCTTACAGTTAGGAAGCTTTTTCTGAGATTTAATCTAAATCTGATATGCCGTAGTTTGAATCCATTGCCTCTTGTTCTGCCATCTGTGGCAAGAGAGAATTTTTCTCCATTTTTATGGCAGCATTTCAAGTATTTGAAGACCACTATCGTGTTCCCCCTTAATCTCCTCTTTTCCAAAGTAAACATATCCAGTTCCTTCAGCCTTTGCTTGTATGGTTTGAATTCCCTCCTTTTAATCATCTTTGTCGCTTGCCTCTGGATCGTTTCCAGTTTCTCTACATCCTTTCTATACTTTGGTGACCAAAACTGAACTCGTTACTCCAGCTGAGGCCGTTCTAAGTAGAATGGGACTGCCACCTCCTATGCCTCTGTTAATACAACCTACGATTGCATTTGCTTTTTTTTTTTTTTTTTGCAGCATCATCTCATTGCAGACTCATGTTGAGGCTGTGATCCACCACAACTCCCAGATGTGCTGCTGCTAAACCAGTTTTCCCTCACTCTGTATTCATGCATTTGTTTTTTCTTCCCTAAGTGTAGCACCTTACATTTGTCTTTGTTGAATTTCATTTTGTTGTCCATAGCCCAGTTCTCCAATTTATCAAGATTCTTCTGAATTTTAGCTCTATCCTCCAAAGTGTTGGCAAGCCCCCCTCCCCTCAGCTTTGTGTCATCTGCAAATTTGATCAGTCTGCTCTCTATACCTACATCCAAGTCCTTAATAAAGATTAATAAAGAATAAACAACAACAGACTCAAACCATATCCCTGTGGAGCCCCACTTGAGACCTCCCTCCAATCTGACATCATTCCATTAATAGATACTCTTTCTTTGCAATTGCTTAACCAATTCTGTGTCAATTTAATGGAAGTTCTGATGAGCCCACATTTCTCCAGCTTACCTATCAGCATGCCATGTGGAACTGTGTCAAAAGCCTTGCTGAAGTCCAGGTATATTATGTCCACCACTTCCCCCTGTCCACCAAACCAGTTGTCCTATCAAAGAAGGAAATCATAGACTCATAGAATATCAGGGTTGGAAGGGACCTCAGGAGGTCGTCTAGTCCAACCCCCTGCTCAAAGCAGGACCAATCCCCAACTAAATCATCCCAGCCAGGGCTTTGTCAAGCCTGACCTAAAAACTTCTAAGGAAGGAGATTCCACCACCTCACTAGGTAACGCATTCCAGTGTTTCACCACCCTCCTCGTGAGAAAGTTTTTCCTAATATCCAACCTAAACCGCCCCCACTGCAACTTGAGACCATTGTTCTCCTTGTTCTGTCATCCGCTATCACTGAGAACAGTCTAGATCCATCCTCTTTGGAATCCCCTTTCAGGTAGTTGAAAGCAGCTATCAAATCCCCCCTCATTCTTCTCTTCCGCAGACTAAACATCCCAGTTCCCTCAGCCTCTCCTCATAAGTCATGTGTTCCAATCCCCTAATCATTTTTGTTGCCCTCCGCTGGACTCTTGCCAATTTTTCCACATCCTTCTTGGTAAATCAATGCCGGCTGTTAGCGATTGCTCTTTCATCCTCCAGGTATTCGCAAACTGAATATTTTATACGTGCTCTAGTAGCTTCCCAGATATCAAAATTAGGCTGACTGGTCTATAATTCCCCGCCTCCTCCTTTCCCCCCCTTTTAAAGATGGACACTACATTAGCCCTTCTCCAGTCTTCCAGGACCTCTCCTGTCATCCATGAATTTGTAAATATTACTTGCACTGGTTTCCACTGAATCCTAGAAATGTAGGACTAGAAGCATCCTCCAGAGGTTATCTAGTCTATCCCCCCTGCTCTGAGGCAGGAGTATACCTAGCCCACCCCTGACAGGTGTTTGTTTATTCTGTTCTTAAAAACCTCCTATGTCAGGGATTCCACAACCTCCCAGGTAACCTGGTCCAGGGCTTAACTATCCCTATTGTTAGAAAATTTTCCCTGATAATTAACCTAAATCTCCCTCGCTGCAAACTAACCCATCGAATTACTCCTGACTCATAATGAAGTGTAATTGAGAGGAGAATTGGCCCCAGGTTTTTTTAAGACATGAAAAATTCCCAGCCTTTCACTTCAAGAGCCATAACAAATTTTCTTTATTGCAAACAGCCTGTGATTAAGCCTCCCTTGCTGTTTGTCCACACAGTGCTATTAATACAGTTCAGTTAGAGGCTGGTAGGAGAAAGCTTGTTGGCGCCACTGACATTTTTCCATTCTCTGTATGTTCATGCTGGGTTGTGCTCGAGCTGCCCTTGCCAAATAGGCACCATTCCGGGATATTGTTAGATGAGGAATCCATGTTACAATAGTGTTTGTTTTAAACTTAACTTCCTACCTCAGCCTGCTGGTCTGTCTCATTTTCATGCTGGAAATGATTCAGATGAGGCGTTCCTTCTTGGCAACGGCTATGAAACCTCTCATCCCAATCACAACAGCAGCAGTCTCTGGATCTTACTTTCCTGCTCCATTGCTGTCTGTTTTCCATTTCTTCCTGAAATGCTTCTACCGTTTCACACTTGCCATTTTTAGGTAGCAACTTTCACTTATTGGGCCAGATGGCCCAGATTCTCATCAGGCCTCCTATCTCCTATTTCACTCTGCTACCCTGAGGCGACCTTGGTTAACATGTAAGAACATTTTCATTCTCTTTTCTAGACATTTCCTGCTGGGACTACAGAGTTGGTAAGTTGACGTTTTACATTATAACTGTGAGCTATCCCTGGCACTAACCTGAGATTGCCTACCTGCTGCTGCGATTAATTGTGCAGCGATACTTCATGAATAGGAATTGTTCATGCTGTCCGTGTTTTTGTGTGTGCGTGAAGCACAATATGTGATCAGTTCTGCTTCAGTATTTTAAATCAACAGAAGGTAAGACAAGTAGAGGAAACAAGAATTCAGTCCCTGGAGCCATGTTTAATTTAAACATAATTAATACATTTTATGGCAATAAAATGGGTCCAGGTTTTTCACTGAGATAGGGAAGTGAACCCCCTCCCCAGCTAAGCTGTAGTTCTCTCAGCTGACTTCTACCCATGGTGAATATGCAGTTCATTAACGCGCTGGTGACGTGGAGGAAATAATTAAAATAATCTGTTTTCTCTTCTTGTGTGTGCAAGAATATTCAAGGCAAACAAAAGCCACAGAAAAACTCCAACAAATCTGTGTGCAAGTGTTATTGACTATATTACAGGAAAATCTGGAGCCCCCCCTCCCCCCAACCAAGACTGGTACTAGAGTTGCCAGGTGTCTGGTTTTGAATCAGAACGCCCGGTCGAAAAGGGACCTTGGTGGCTCCGGTCAGTACCACAGACCGGGCTGTTAAAAGACTGGTTGACGGGGCTGGCAAGCTTCCTACCCAGCTTCATGTGGCTCCCTGGAAGCAGCGACATGTCCCTTGGCTCCTAGGCAGAGGGATGGCCAGGGGGGGCTCCACGCACCACCCCCGCCCCAAGTGCCAGCTCCGCAGCCCCCATTGGCCAGGAACCCCAGCCAATGGGCGCTGCAGGGGTTGCACCTGTGGGAGGAGGCAGTGAGCACATACCGCACAGAGCCACTTGGAGCCAGAGGGACATGTCACCGCTTTCTGGGAGCCCCCCAAGGTAAGCACCGCCTGGAGCCTGTACCCTCAGCACCCCAACCCCTTGCCCCAGACCTGAACCCCCTCCTACACCCCAAACTCCTCATCTCTGGTCCCACCCGAGAGCCCGCACCCCCAGCCAGAGCCCAGACCCCCTCACACACCCCAACTCCCTGCCCCAGGCCTGAGCCCCCTTCTGCACCCCTGCCCCAGCGCTGAGCTCCCTACCGTACCCAAACTCCCTTTCAGAGCCCGCACCCACATCCTCTCATCCCTGATCCCACCCCAGAGCCCGCACCCCCAGCCAAAGCCCTCACCCCCTTGCACATTCCAGCCCCCTGCCCCAGGCCTGAGCCCCCCCCAGCTCCCCAACCCCCTGCCTCAGCCCAAAGCCCCCTCCCACACTCTGAACCCCTCATTTCTGGCCCCATCCCTGGAGCCCATAACCCCAGCCAGAGCCCTCACCCCCTCCTGCACTCAAGCCCCTGCCCCAGCCTGCTGAAAATAAGCAAGTGAGTAAGGGTGGGGGAGAGCCAGCAACAGAGGGAGGTGGGATGGAGTGAGTGGGGGCAGGGCCTCAGAAAAGGGGTGGGGCAGGGGCAGGGCCTCAGGGGCGGGGCAAGGATGTTCGGTTTTGTGCAATTAGAAAGTTGGCAACCCTAACTAGGATCCATTGTGCCAGGTGCTGTACACATACATAGTTAGAGATCTTCCGGTTCTAAAGAGCCCACAGTCTAAATAGACCAGTTTGAAAAAAGGGAGAAGAAAGGAAGTATTATTATCCCCATTTTACAGATGAGGACCTGAGACTCATAGACATGTTGCATCAGATCCTCAACTGGTCTAAATCAGCGGAGCTGGTTACAAGTGATTTGTCCCCAGTCACACAAAACATCTGTGTCAAAGCCAGGAATTCAACCCTGAGCTCTTGAGAGCTAGTCTTGTACCTTTATCACAGACCAGCTGCCTCTTTAGTATTCAAGGCTCTTAGTTGGAGCTGAGTATGCTATTTGTAACAAACCATTTAGCTAATGTGTTTAATGGACCCATGGGGGGGATGGAAGTTCCATTTCACAAAAGATTTTTCAATTTTGAAATCTGGCTTGGTTACAAATTGCAGTGAAAAGTGAAAATTACATAATTCTCTGTGAAGGAAAATACCAGAAAAAAATTCATTCTGAGTTGTTCAAAATGTGTTTTAACAAACTCAGAATGTCTCATTGTCAAATTCCACTTTAAAATTCTTTTTCTGTTGTATTACGCTAGATGATGATACAAAATAAAATGTTTTGAAAAGAGAATTAATTTCAAAACAAAAAATGGAAACATTTCATTCCAAAAAGAACTTTCTTTCTTTCATTTTTAACAACAAAATTCTGGGAAAATGTACCCATTTTCACCAAGCCTTTTGATTTAAACTGAACTGCATATTCTGATGGAAAACAATTCCTCTGAAGTTTCACCACCCAGTTCAAGAATGTAGCCCTTTTTTCTGTTTCCAAATTAGACATGAGCAGACTGATTTTTTTAAAGAATTTATTTACAATTGTACAACAAACATAGTTAACCCTGAAGATTGTTTTCAATGATCAGAATTCACTTCCACTATACCTGTGCACTGTTCATTATTCATAGCATCTGATTGTTGATCTCAGGGTCTGGCTATACTTCAGGCTGGTGGCGTTTATGCCCAGCTGCAGGAGACATACCAATGCTAGCTGTAATCCAGCTAGCATGCTACAAATAGAGAGAACAGCAGGAAGAGCTAGCTGACCTGAGTACATGCCTAGCATCTTGGATGGGTGCGTAGCCCTTCACACTACAAATGTCCCTGCAGCTATGCTTTACTTTTAGCACACTAGTTCAATCGCATGAGTATGCCTCCTTGAGCTGGGAATTACTCCCCCAGCTCAAAGTACAGACATATCCTCACACCGTAATTTTTTCTGCTCCCTCACTGAAACTTTATAAGCAGGAAGTGAGCATTTCCAACATGAATAGGGACTAACGAATACCTACATTTATATATGAAGTGTGATTCCCTTGTTGCTCTCTGCGTGGTTTACATTTGTGTGATTTATAAACCCTCTGCAAGAACTTCAGAGGAGAGAGAATAAAAAGGCCTGAATCAAAATGGGATTCTCAATTCAGACAATCAGTTCCCAAATAATTTTCACTACTATAAGACTAACTGTGACCTTTTTATTGAAGTCTGTCACCCAGTTAAGAACGAAGAACAATATCAGGTGATTCGAGAGACAAATCACACATTGGAATTATTGAACAGCACATAGTTTCACTGAAAGAACTGGTGAGCAATCCGCAGGCTAAAATATGTTCACATAAACCTTTTGTAGAATAATTCCAAATAACAGACAAATTAATAAAAATCGAAGCCTATTCACAGATAATCTGCAAGCAGAAAGAAGGTCTACATTCAAATGAAGAAATTATTTGCTGCAAATAATTCACCCAACTCTATTAGAGAGCATCGATTTGGCTTCTGGTGAGCTTTCAAATGACTGGCTATTAACATTCTACCTTCTCCCCACACACTTTTTGATACATTATTATGTGCTTGTTGCTTGATTTTATTACTTTTACCTTCCTTTATGTACATCTGTATGACAGCTTAATTGACTGCTATGTATTCCAGGGTTGGTAATAGGAGCTAATTTAAATACACTACAGCTAACGTCGGTCCTTTACCCATAACAATACACACCACATTTTTACCTTCTTATTGATCATGTGCATATGCCAGGCAAATAGTTGCGCACTCTCATTTTTTATTCAGGCATGAATTTGGTTTTCGAGAGCACATTTAATACTCGGAGTGCTTTATAAAGTAACACTGACTGTGCAATGACCATGCAGACCAACAGAGTAGCCATTACTCTCTCAGAAATAGCTCACACATGCTGTTAAGGGGTAAAAGAAGGATGGTTTGTGGCTAAACACAAGCCTGGGAATTAAGAGAGTGGAGATCTATTCCAGGCTTCCTGTGTGACTAGATTGCCACAGCCTTTACCCAGCTGGGCAAGGAAAGGAGAGGGAGTCTGGCACAGCAGTTGTTGTGGTAGGATATGGGGTGCGGCTGCAGAGGCCGAGGGGGTCACCTTCGATAGTGAAGGATGGGGCTCTGGGCTGCAGGGATACAACCAGGTGAGCAGGCTGCAGTGGACACCAGGCCCTGATTTCTGTCATTAGAGTGTTGTAATCTTTAAATAAACCTAATTTAGTTGCTACATATAAATTTTTGTTACTTCAGTGCAGAGAACAAGACAGGACTAACATGCCCTCTGGCTTACTCCCTTGCTTAGACTATGCCAATGACAGGGAGTACGGCGCTCTCCGCATCACAGCTGTACTCCCTGTCATTGGCAAATGATCAGGGGAGTCAGGGAAAGGGATGGGAAGTCAGCCCCCACAACCTGCCATCCACAGTAGATGACCAGGCACACAGGGGGTAATGAGCTGTTCCAGGAGAGGGTGTAAAGTAACTTACTCCCACCCCAGAGCAGTGGGGAGGAGCTGGGAAGTACACTATGCACTGCTCCTTACTCAAAGGAGATTGTATGGTTAGAGTCTAGCTCTAAGCCTGGTGTGCCTGTTTCTTTGCCTGTATCATGAGGCTGACCCTTCTCCGATCCACTGGGGCGTTGCAAATCTCAGCTTGTCAGGCAGACAGAGTTGACACAGATGCCCACCACAGAAATGCTGATATGTAGAATAGTAACAATCCTTGCATTCAAGGTAACTGCACCAAATTACGCCAGCTGAGGATCTGGCACCTAATGTCAACACCTGTGACACCATCCAACAGAACTGGCCAGTTCCCCCTTGTTTTGATCTACTTTAACCACGGCCTGTGTCTTTGTTCCCAGCTTCCTTTTACTGCTGTTAACCTTCCCCCATACACACCATGACCTGCATACACTGCACTGACCCATGCTGCAGCAGGGAGAATGTACAATTCCTATCATAGAATCATAGAACCATATGGTTAGAAAGGACTGCAAGGGTCGTAATGCCAAAATGCAGGATTCGTTGTGTCTAAACCAGCCCAGACAGATGGTTATCCAGCCTCTTTTTGAAAGCCTCCAGTGAAGGAGCGTCTTCTCCTCTAGCTAGTTTGTTCCATTGTCCTACTTTTCTTACAGTTAGGCCATTTTTTCCTGAGATTTAACCTAAATCTGCTATGCTGTAGTTTGAACCCACTGCCTCTTGTCCTGCCCTCTGTGACAGGAGAGAACAACTTTTCTCCATCTTTTTTAAGGCAGCCTATTCCTCCAGTTGGGATAAGGCGCAGGAGCACAGTGCAAACCTATTGTACAGGTCTCTTATGCAATGAGAAGCATTGTACACCTCCAGCTATCCTCAGAAGTCAGGGTACTCTAGATGCTTGATGCCAGATCCTAGCCCTTAGACTAGAGGTGCAAAGTTACTGTAGTGCCAGCTTAACTGGCCAGTGGAGAATTCCTCCTAACTGGGTGTATCTTCCAGTGGGATAGGGATGTTGTAATGCCACCTCTCCTTTATTAGCCCCCAGTTGGTTGGAAGGAGATTATGCCCAATGGCCCCCAAATGGTTGGACAGAGGGGGTTATGCCCCCATTAGTCCCTGGGCTGTCATCGTGGTAGTGATAGGATACGCCATGGAAAAGTTAAACTTCATTGAAACTGGTGGGTGTACCAGGCATTTGTCACTCAGGATACATGTACAAAACAAATGAGCTCCTTTATGGAACCAGAAAGCGGAAACAACAGGAGAACCACCCAGAACACAGGCACATGGCAAGGCTTGAGTAGAAGTTGAACTATGTGACCCAAGGAATTTGCCTGGGCACTGATATAGCAAATGCAGGTACTGGGGCAGTGATTGGTGGATTGCGTGCCTGTGTAAGAGAGAAACACCACATACCAGACACAGAGAAGGAGAAGAAAGCCAAGAAACAGCAGAACAAGCACTAAGGATGTGGCCCTGAAAAAGGGGTGAGAGAGCTTTTTGGGCAGAGTGCTGTAGAAAAGAGGCTTAGAACTATGAGCAAAGAAATTATCTCCTGTTGTGTTCAGGGAAACTGGACTTTGTATGTTCTTAAATAAACAGGATTGCCCCCAAAGAAATATCTGGCTCCATCATCAATTTCTCCTCTTAGTGGAAACAACCAGCAGGACCCTGAAAACTGGCTCACTTCTCGCATCATGAAGGGGTAACAGAAAGATTCACTAAAGATACATTCTCATATCTAAATCTCTATTTGCCCGTTATTCCTGACCAGCCCCTTCGAGAACGTTGCAATGGCATAGCCCAGCTTATAATAGACAGCAGAATGGCACCCAAGCTGTAAAATGTAGCCCAATGATTTCCACGTGGGTAGTACACCTGACCCACAGTGATCTGAAATTCCTCAGATTATTTTTACAAGCAAGAAGAAAAGTTTACAATATATTCCTTTTCATGATTAAGCACAGCGGACTCTCCACTGTGATTAGCAAGTTTAACATTGAGAGGCAGACTGGCCCTGCGAAAGCATTGTAAACGTGCCGCTGAGTCGATAGATCCTCATGTCCTTCTTATTTTAATTAGCAGGCCCTGTAACAAGTTAATGTTACAGGGGAAAGGCAAGTAATCTACTTCTTCTCTCTTTATGGAACATTTGTGAGCATTAAATAATTAGTCGTGGTTGCTTAATATTCTCTAGTATTTAACCTAGTGTTTTGCTTAAATGTATAAAAAATAATTGCTGTGAGGAAATTTGAGAACATGCATTAACGATGGTAATCCTGTTCTTATTGTATATAATTAAACCCTTCTAATGCTCCATTAGATTACATCTTTCATATTCAGTAGCCTCTGTAGGGAGGTGTGACTCGCTGCCATTTAACTGATGCATCGAGAAGCACTCACAACCAGAGCACTGCTTAACCTGCTGTTTCCAGAAAACCAGGACAAAGGCAGCAGTGGGGGTCAAATTTGGGAGCTGTTTCAGACAACACTAAAATAATGCCTGTTTCTTTTCTCTCCCCAACCTCTCCCAGCACATGACAGGCCATCAACTGGATTGCCTTTGCTCCTGTGGTTTTCGCTTTGTTTAGTGCTGATCCTGGCTGTGAGTCTGTACTACAGCAGTGTGAAGCAGAATTTCAAAGTCTTGGAAGAATTTCAATCCCAGCTCGTTATCTTCTTTCTTCAGATAAGACACGTTGCTTTGAAATGCTGGACTTGGTTTATGAGGCAATAACAGTGTCACACGTGTGGAACCGTGCATAGCCCAAGACAAAGATCTTAGCAGATAACATCTAAATGCATATTGCAGCACAAGGCTCACAGCCCATTCAAACCAAACACCAGAGAATGTGCCAGCCTTCCCTTTGAAGACTAATATAGAGCTGACCCTGTTGCACACTTACCTTTTCCTGTAGCCACTTGTTTTCCATTTCTTTTATTATTATTGTATATATTACACTAACACCTAGAAGTTGCAACCAAAATCAGAGCTCCATTGTCCTAGGCAATACATAAATATCTGGTAAGAGATAGTCCCTGCCTCAGAGAGCTTATAAACTGAAGAAACAAGAAAAGGCAAAGGAACAGAAACACAGAGATTAATTGATTCAATCAAGGTCATATAGGTAGATAATACCAGGAACTAAACCCAGGTCAATCAAGTCTCAGGTCAGTAGCTTAACCACAAGGCCATCATTCCGCTCTGGTTTTGCTACTGCAATATGTGCAAGCCTTACTTCTTGTGTTCAAAGGCTCTCCAATGCTGTATTTTACACACATGTGAAATGATTGTGAGTAAAACCTTGGCAGACGGTGTTCTCATGTCCCCTCAAGCTTTCTCCTATGTGGGCAAAAGATTGCTCTTGGAAATGTTTCACTGGGCTCCCCAGCATGGAAGAGAGCATGGAAACCCGTTTAACCAGGCTATGGGTATTTGCCTAATATCACACATAACAGAGTTGAATCCCAGGTTAATTATCAAGTCAGTAGTTTAATCCTCTGAGTTCAATTCAGTCCGTAAACCTCATGAGCCAAGTTTACATGGTTTGTGACATCAACAAACTTCTTCAATTTACTTCTAGCTCGTATTCAGTCAGGGGATCACATATTCATTCTATGCATGCCCAACGATAGTTTAAGGCTTTGCATAATGCTACAACTGACCGTTTATGAAGGTGGAAAGGACAAAGCTCCATTGTCTTGGGAGGCCCCCCATTAATATCTTACAGTAAGGATATTTATGAAGGGGATCTTTTTAACAATGATAGTGCAATAAATGCTGAATGCCTCTTGTGTGTGTCAAAGTGGATCCCAATGTGTCTATCCAAGTGTGTCTCAGAGAGGGCCAACAAATTTATCTGGCCTATGAGACTTTCTGGACTTTATTTTCTCCGTAGGAATAAATAGCAACATCCTTTCTTTCCTGGTCTTCTTTTCAAGTAAAATTAAAAGAAAGTATTTGGACAAGTGCGCTATTGTATTCAGAAAGATAAAGACTACGTGAGAGTCTGCAACAGCAGAAAAAACCCTGCGAAGAAGATGGAAGACAATGCTTGCAAGATCACAGCCCAAAGTCCCATGTCGTGACAACCAACAAAACACTATGCATATTATTGTTAGTTGATAAAGAATATTCCATATGGCATTGAGGGGCAACAGCACATCATCTTCCAGGCATCTTAAAGTAGGCAAAGAATTAAATCGGAACAGGGAGAAGCAACCTTTTCTCATAAAGAATGTATGCCTCTTCTCAATTGAAAACAGATGAAACAAACTACAGTATTGAGTCTCAAAAGCAGAAAGAGGTGACTTCAGCAGCTAAGTGGATGCTCACCATAGGGCTGTCACAGGCCCACAGGCAATTGCATCAGACAAGCTGCCAGTTTGGGAGTCAAAGGATGCTCACATAGGTGTATTCATCCCTGTGACTTTTTACACAAACCAATTGTGTGGTTCAGTCCAATGGAGGCAAGCTGTACCATCGCCTTGCTCCCCCATTTCCTTTTTTTAAAGTAATAAGGTGAGAGATTTACAACTTCTACGTGAGGTTTCAGAGTAGCAGCCGTGTTAGTCTGTATTCGCAAAAAGAAAAGGAGTACTTGTGGCACCTTAGAGACTAACAAATTTATTTGAGCATAAGCTGTCGTGAGCTACAGCTCACTTCATCGGATGCATTCAGTGAAAAATACAGTGGGTTTTTATGTGAGTAACTCATTAAAACGTTTCTTGAGAAAGGTTAGGAAATGGTATATTAGTGAGATGAACAGGTAATTAAATAACCTTCAATCCCTCCCTTTGTCTACATAGAAGTGCCCCACCCATTTAGCTCACCTTTTCTGGAGCTGAACTGTAATTTCTGGAAGAGGCACATTGAAAACAGGGGGCTTGTTTTGAAAGGGCAGTTTATTCAGCAAGAGCCATGGTGTGGTACTGCAGGTAATACATACAGCAACTTCAATAGTCTGGGAGAGGACGTGCTAGTTTGTACCACCCTGATATGCTAATGTAATGCTTTACACCTCTCAGAAAACAAATCAGAGAGTTAAGAAGATAAAATGACAACTCCAGAATAAGGATTGGAAAGGACAAGAAACAGGGATGAAATCCACATTTAATAGCATTCTATTTATTTACAAGACGGTAACCACCTTTAAAACAGGTCTAAAATTTTTTTGAGGTAAGTTATACACAATAGATTATATCAGTCTCAAACAAATTGTATTCAGCATGCATCTTAGGCCTTTGAAATTATTTAAGCCTAACCCCCTTCCTGTGAGGGAAGTGGTATTATTCTCATTTTACAGCAGAAGTCTCAGATAAATCTAATGCCTGCCCAAGTTAAAACAGCAAGTCAGTAACAGAGCCAGGAATCTCTGATCCCACAACTCCTGGGCTCCCAAATCTCCTGACCCCAAATCTCCTGGAATCTCTGAACCTCTGAAAGTTGGACAGGTCACTAACTTGGGCACCCAAATCTCTTGGTTAACCACTAGACCATACTTCCCCCCTGCTCTTATCCATTCTATTTTCTCCTCACACATAAGCGGATGCCCAATCCATCCATTCAGAAGTTCTCTCACACACACAGTCTGACTCACTTGTTTATTCTCTTACTATTCTTTATTCATCACCAGATGTACTCGCACCCTTGTTAACTGGACTGGAATCTTCATTACTGATGTTGTATGGATTGGTGTCAAAAGGTGAAGGTAATGCCTTGATAGGACATAAAATCAGAAAAGCTAAGATGGTGCCAAGCAGTCACAGGACACCCATGACTGGAGTTGGAACTGAAAGGACCCACGGTTCGTGGACTGAATCCTGGATGCTGCTGTTTTTTTAATTATAGCCTCCCCCCATTGGACGTTGCATTTCTGCCTCAGCTATATGACTGAGATGCAAGTTTTTTTCTCAGCTGAAATGAGTCCCGGTGGAAGATCAGATAATGCAGTTTGCAAAGGCTTCCAACAGTCTGCAGGGGGAATGAAAATACCCTCATAAGTCAGGAAGGCTAACAGGAGTCACCAGCCTGTTCATAATATTGAAGCTTCCCAATGAGGAGGACAGGGAGCCAGACAGTGGAAATACCACATACAGAATGAGTACATTATTAGCAATAGGGATCTAAAACATGTACTGCTAGCTAGGATCATTTTGTCCTTATGAGACAGGCAGATTACACAGACAGGCTGCAAACACTGCAGGCCAGAATCTCAGCTACTGTAAACTAGGATCTCTCTTTTGACTCTTGGAGTTCACTAGCTGAGAATAAGGCCCTACACTAAAATTAGTCCAGTAGAAGTTCAAATGATAGGCATGAAAACACTGAATTTTCAAATAATTTATTTGTGTATAGCTCTAAATCATAAAAGTGCAATGCACTGTCCAGCAAAAAGCATTCAATATAAAAACACATTCATTCAATATCAATAATACTAGGGTACATTAGTTACACTGACCCCAGTCCTGCTCCCCTCAAAGCCAGTGCAAATTTTGCCAGTGGTTTCGCTGGCAGAAGGATCGGGCTCATTATTTCCATTTTGCCAAATGTTTACAAAGTATTCTATTAAAATGCTAGTAACTGATTTTCCACATGTAAATAAACTGCATCCCTTTCACTATTGTATAAAAACAACAACAGTAAACATTATTCAGACTCTGTGGTTCTGTGAAATTGCATGCAGTTTATCCCCCAAATCAGCAGTTAATAATCACAGCAATAGATAACACAACGCATGAGTGCTAATATTTAAAATATACTGGGCCATATCCTCAGTCGGTGTAAACAGGCATGGCTCCAATGATGTAAATGGAGCTACGCCACATACTCCAGTTAAGGATCTGGCCCACTCTTGGTTTTAGAGATTAAAAATTATGAAAACTGCTAAAATTGTGTCCTAAAGAATCTATTGCAGACCTATTTAGCAGGATAAAATAATGTTCATCTAGGCTCTCATAAAGCTTTTTCCAAGTGGATACAAGAAAAGAAGAGACAGTAGTTCACAAATATGTAAATCACAGGACATCTATCTAGAAGAGGTTCAGATGCATTCAGACTCTGCATTAAACAAGCAGTAAAGGTACACTTTAAATCTCTGCAGGCAGTAACATACTAAAGATACACCCTTTAAATCTACAATGACCTTGTTAATGTTCTCCTTTTAATAACGGCAAATTTGCAGTGATTTTGGAACACTCACTCTGTTTTACCTCACAAATCACCAGCTACACAGGGGAAAGGCCCCGTTGTATATTATTTCTTATACTTTGATTTTCCAAAGTTAAAGGCACAGCTTTCAGAGTCAGAGAGATATTTCAATTTGCTCACTCAGAAAAAAATTGGGTGTTATACCAATCTAAGCACTTTTGCACCAGTATAACTGTGTCTATACTAGGGCGTCATACTGATATAGTTAAAGCCCTACAAAAGCTGAGAGTAGACCAGCACATTTCTCAAAAAGACTTGTTCCACATGCAGTATGTAAAGCTATAACACTTGAATCAACACTGACCACGTGATCAACGCTAAGACTAAAATGACTGCCACTTTTGCCTACTTAGGGACTGAAGAACTGGGACCTTTATGCTTCGAATATGAATGTTTAAATTCCTCATGTGAAATATATTAACAACTTTCTTTGCTATCCATTTGCATTCTGATTTATGTGAACACTGCATTCTCCAGTTCCCATGAGCGGTTCCTGTCTCAAATAGAGACACAAGGAATAAGGATCGAGTGGTTCTACAATGTCAGTAAAACTCTTTATAACCTGTTGTGCACTCTAAAGTTTGCAGAGATGTTTTGAGGATGAAATGAGCCTGGAAGAAGAGATGTCAGTGGTATTGTGGGGTTTTTTTTTATAAACCTGCAGAAACCTTTTAGTCCTGTGCTGTAGATCACACTATTGATTTCTAAACTGCACAGTTTGAGTTGGTAAATAGAGTATAAGTTTGGTTCACTGATTAGAGTAACATCAATTAGATGGCAGGAGAGCCAAATCTTCTTTGCAAACTAACACCCATGAGGTATCCTCAAGATCAACTGCAAAACCCTTTTTGTTTTTCTGCCCTATTTAAATGGATTTCCTTTGCAGTACCATCATTCTGCAGTGGTTATGAGCGCCAATTCAGTCTTTTCTCCCCTTAGGGATGCTATTCAGCAGGAGCTGTTCAAAGTCATTTGCAAAAGGATTTTGATGACCATAACAAGAAGAGTATACTCAGCTCTGGGTGACTTGAACATGCACCTGGGAAGTCAATGTTTAACAGTTTAAAACCACTTGGAACACCTTACCAAGGGAAGTGGCTAATTCATCATCACTTGGAGTCTTTAAATCAAGTCCAGATATCTTCCTAAAAGATATGCTCCAGTTCATGCACAAGTTATTGGACTTGATAGGGTTCGTGCACATAGCAGGGAAGAATGATTGATTCTCCTGCAGGAATTACAGGGTGAAATTCTATGGACTTTGTGATGAAGGAGGTCATGCTAGATGAACCTTTAAGGCTAGGTTTACACTACCAGCTAGGGGTGTGGCTCCCCTGCTCATTGAGCTAGTGAGCATATTAACAGCCGTGTAGCCGTTAGCACAGGTAGCAGGAGTGGCAGCGTAGGCATGGCTTAGCTGTGCCAAGTACATACCCAGCCTCCGCTGCTGCGATCCATGCTACTGCAGCAACCCTAAGTACTCGTGCTAGCTCAAGGAGGGCTAGTGCGGTAGTATGTCTACACAGGCAGGGGAATCAGACCCCCAGCTCATAATGTAGACATAGGCAAAATAGATGGGTCAAATATTCCCCTCGCCTAACTCCTTTGACTTCACTGGCAGTATCCCAGCAGAGAATTTGGCCCCATGAACCTATGAATGTGCTTTTTACAATTACCTTCAACAGAAAAGGTTTGGGGCTTGTATGAAAGAACTGGGGAAATTTTCAAAAGAGCCTAAGTGAATTAGGAGCCTATGCCTCATTTTCAAAAGTGGCTGTGGCTTAGGAGCCAACATTTCTCTGGAAGTCAGTGAGATTTTACTTCTAAGTACTTAAATCATCTTTGAAAATTTACTAAGTCGGATGTTTTTGAAAATTGGAACCATGATGCTTTAAACAGCTACAGTAGCTATTAGAGGTAGAAATATTTAAGAGTTGGGGTATTCACATTAATGCAATATCACTTTAAACACAATCTTTTGTCCAGACATAAGATACTCAAGAATTCCATGAGAAAACACTATTGTACAAATACGTCTCCCAATATTAGAATAAAGAGCAGCAGTGCAAGTAGGGCTGTCCGGTCTGGTCGGCTACGCTGTACTAGCAAGATATTTATAGCCGGTACAGAGTACTGGAAAGACAAGGAGCAGAACGTGCAGCAGCCCCACGCCCGCAGCACCTCCAGTGCAGCTGTTCTGCCCCCAGCCCTTCCACACAGGGTCTCCTCCGTCTGTGGAGCAGCCCCGTCAGAGGACAGGGCGGGAGGTGGGCCTGGGGGTTGCACAGCTGCACCAGAGGAGCTGCTGGCATGGGGCCACCCAGTGGCCTCACGTTCTGCTCCTTTCCCTGCTGCGGTTCCCAGGAGAGCCCTGCAGTTCAGGGCTCTCCTGGGAACCGCAGCAGGGAAAGAAGCAGAACCCCCACCCCCACCCTTCCATGGAACTGCGTTTCC
Source organism: Lepidochelys olivacea (assembly GCF_965140295.1). Taxonomy (NCBI): domain Eukaryota; kingdom Metazoa; phylum Chordata; order Testudines; family Cheloniidae; genus Lepidochelys; species Lepidochelys olivacea. Next base: position 111,196,347 of record NC_140416.1, read on the forward strand.
TCCGGCACCCAGTAGCAGTCATGCAGGAGGACAGGGCTTGGGGGGCGAGGCTGGGGGCAGTACAGCCGCCGAAGGAGCTGCCAGCATTCTCCTCCTTTCCCTGCTGCGGTTCCTGGGAGCGCCCTGAATCGCCGGGCTCTCCTGGGAACCACAGTGGGGAAAGGAGCAGAACGAGGGGCCACCCGGCGGCCCCACACCAGCACCTCCTCCTGAGCGGCTGCTGTACTGTCCCCAACCCCCCGACCCCGTACTGTCCTCCAGTGGGCCTGGCTGCTGTACAGAGAACATCCTGCATGGAAGGGCTGGGGCAATACAGCCGCACCGGAGGAGCTGCGGGCGTGGGGCTGCTGGGCGGTCCCACGTTCTGCTTCTCCTACACAGCGGGAGGAGGACAACACCCTCCCCAGGTAATGGGGGTGGATCATGGAGAGGGGATGGGGAGAGTGTGGGGGCCCCGGGATGAGGGCAAGGTGGGGAGGAGTCACATGAGGCGGTCACATGCCCCCCGTGGCGCCTCCCCCCCCGTACCAGTAAGAAATGGATTCCACTTGCACCACTAATAAGGAGGCATTATCAATCAGCCAACTTTATGGCTACATTGCAATACATACATTGTGCAGTAAATTAGGTGAATGTACATTTCAGTTATGCATTTCAGACACCATGGTTAGGGTTTCTGAGAGACTGAAATGATTGCCTGATCCTTTTGTGCCTGGAATAAATCAGAGGGTTGTCCTTCTCCATAAAGCGTTAGGATCAAAATAATTTATCAGGATTTGGTCGCTTTAAAAAAAGTACAAATGTTTATGAGCTGTGTGTCTGTCTGTGAAGGCTGAAATATAATGCAGAAAAAGTTTACTCTTTCTAAAGGAGGAAAAGAATGGGAATGCAGTGCATTTCGGCCTTGAGGAAATCAGGGATAAAATCATTTTAAAACAAGATTTCCAACACTGTTAGGTACATATGCCTTTTTTCATTGTGTGCAAAGTAGAAACTGAATGTGCATGAACTGGTATTCCTCTTAGGACAAACTTTAAAAAGGGCACTGCAGTCTCCAGGGTTTTTGCCTGCAGAACAAACATCTTAATAAGACAAAATAGAACATTTCCATCAGCAAAGATTAGTGATTGGGCAGCCCTAGCTACAGATTTCAGATCTGTATCCGAATGCAAACTTTCCTCAGAGTTCACAGGTGTTCACTCCCAGGACTCTGATTTTGAAGTAGACACAAAAGTTTAATCAAACCCCAAACTAAATGTTCATAAGAGAATATAATTCTGACCCATTTGTATGATCAGCCAAATGTTATACATAAAGGAGAACCAATTCAAGCAGCTGTGAGTGATTTACAGAGAATGTCTGGGATGCAAATACTGGAGGACAGGAATTATAAACAAGGTGTTTGTATACAGCGTAACACCACATACACCAAAATGCACGTGCTTTGTATTAAATAGTCTGCAGATCATTCTGGTTTGGAGGTTTCTCATTTTAAACTGTACTTTACAAAACTGTTATGTGGATGGATGTGTTTAAAGACAATGCAGAGAATCAATTTTTCACACAATGTCAGTCTGTCATTGATTTTTTGCATCTCAAAATCAGTAGAGGCTAACTGCTAGCAGCAGCACTGGGAAATGAGTATACTAAATCTGTACAAAGAAGCAAGAACTTCTCAGACTAGAATTCAAATAGAGGCTCAGTGTAACAGAGTCCAATCCTGCCCTCCTTGTGCACTCAATTATGTTTCTCCTATCAATGAGAGTTTTGAGCGCACAGAGATTGTAGGATCAGACCCTGGTCCAAAGCCCAAAGAAGAGAGTAGAAACACTCCAGTGGACTTCTGTGAGTTTTGGATCAGGCCCTAAATGAGTAATCTCTATAAGAAAAACAAATACATTCAGAAAGGTCCTGATATACCAGATACCATATAATTAGCCACCAGAGACTGACCAGCTTTGTCATCCATTTCAGTGACTTAGTATCAAAGCCCTTGTCAATTTAACCAGATATTTGCATATATGGCTCTGAAGGGGGAAACAAGTGTTCAAATGCTTTTAAATATAAATTGCCCAATTTTCAGCTGGTGTAAATCAACATAGCTCTATTGACTTCAATGGAGCAACACTAATTTACACCAGCTGGGGATCTGGCTTCTTATTATCTCATCTAATTGAATAAAACCAATGGGGTTTAAAATGAATTTTCCCCTCTACAGTCCTACCAGTATATAATCGCAGTTCATATACATCTTTCTTCCCTTCCTTGCATTTACTTTTCTTCTCCAATTGATGGATCATTGTTTAAAAAAAACCATGCTAATTGCTTTGGGTCTTACATCATTTGCTAGGCTGTTGCAGAAGAAGAATTAGTTTTGACAATTGAAGGATTAAGGCTTTTAAGAAAATATACTTTAAGGTATTTGACACCTATTTTGAATAAGCATTAATTACTATGTCCTAATTAACAGTAACACTTCCATCAAAGGGTTAATGTGCATCAAGGAGTCAATGCACATTCATGTTACATTAGGAACTTTGTTCAAAGGGAATGTCATCCTCCAGTCATGTAGGATTCCAATGTATTTCAATCTACAAAATGTAACACTTCTCCTGCCTTCATCTATAACTATGCTGTCTTGTTCAAGATTATATAAAAGTATAAACAGTAATCCCTAATACTCTGCATAAGTGAGGATAAACCTTGAGGGATAGGAACTAGTACTCAGTCACACTAACAATGAAATTGTTTGATAACAGAGAGAGGTATCCATATCTTAAGTGGCATCATGCAGATAAGAAAGAAAGAAAGAAAGAAAGAAAGAAAGAAAGAAAGAAAGAAAGAAAGAAAGAAAGAAAGAAAGAAAGAAAGAAAGAAAGAAAGAAAGAAAGAAAGAAAGAAAGAAAGAAAGAAAGAAAGAAAGAAAGAAAGAAAGAAAGAAAGAAAGAAAAGGCAGTGTAGAAATTTAAGCTATTCTGACATATTCTCTGACTGTCTACAGGGGATTTTACATCAATATCATGGTTTAATAATGGGGATTATCCTAACAACCCCTTTAACATGGCATATGTGTGCATGTGTACACACACACACACACACACACACACACCCCTCTCTAATACTGAACACCTTCATCAACAAATCATGCTTATCTGAGTTTTCATTTGTTATAGTACATATTTCTCTCAGCAGCATCATAAACAAGCACAATCCCCTAAATTCCCAAAGCAAAGCTGCAGAGTTTTACCTACGTGATGCCCATGAGAGATTCAGGGATGAAACACTGCATGATGCTTTGAATATTTAAGGGACAGGACTTTACAGGCTTTTCTGCCCTTTTAAAAACACTTTGCTCCAAACTATTGTTTTACTTGAGCTCTCTTAAAAGAAGTTTTGGTTTTAAAAAACAAAACCACATTTTTACAGTTTCTCAGCTCGATCAGGTTTTTCTAGCACTATGTCCTCTGTCAGCAATGAACATAACTCCTTAACCCAAGTGGTTTTGCGAACAGGAAAAGGGCACTGGTGGAAGCCAGGGCATCTGGAATGTATCTAACGTAGCAGGTTACTTGTGTGTCAATACCTTGTTGGTGTTGTAGCAATTCAACAGAACAGTGTCTATTTGCATTTTAATAAATAAGGCTCTATGTAAACTCTACCTTCGTTACTATCAGCCATTTTATGTAGGCCAAAAAGGTGGTCTTTTGAGTCTGATTTAAACATCAGTATGTCCATGAGCAAAATAAATGCAGGCCACATTCTTAACAAGGGTATCTGGGTATTTGCTATGGGCAGCAGCAACAGATATATAGGGGGAGGAAATGGCAAAAACCACTGAAACACTCCCCCCTTACAATCCTTCCCAAAAAAAAAAAAAATGCTGAGTTTTGTTACATGAAATGCACAACCTTGTTAAACTACTCGGGTCTCAGGCATGGTTTTGGACAATGCAAATTAAAGAAGAATTTGAAAGGTCAAAGAATGGTGATGCATTAATAATGGTGCCTAACTCAATAATGCCTTGGTAATTTACAGCTAGAAAGAGTAACTTGGATGCTGCAAAATATAAAAGAACAAGTTCACATTCTCATCCCTGGCCGTATTTTCTGCCCTAGCCCTCACTTTGGCACAAGTAGTTTGGCCTGGGTGTTTCAGCTTTAGAATATGAGCTGGCAGAGTGCTTTCTCACAGACTGAAAACTAGAGGAAAACTGTTCTCAAACAAAAAGGCCCAGTTAGGTTAAAACTAAACTACTTCTGACAACCTAGCTCAGAAGTTCGCCTTCTTCTAAACTAGCTTCATAGCTGCTAATCTCTGTCCTCTTCCTTCAAGCTACTCGGGAACTTTCCTTGAAAAGCTCCTTGCTTTTAAGCCCTAATGAACCATCCTAACTAGCTACCTCAACTCATTCCACCTGATTCAGATGAATAGAGACATTCTCTCACCTGTTTGTATTATATTAATTTGGGCTGGGGTTTTCAAAGGAATTTAAGGGAGTTAGGTGCCCAACTCCTATTGGGTTCCTGACTCCCTTAGTCTCTTGAAAATCCCAGATTTAGTCTATTGAGCTGAAGAACAAACAAAATAATGAAAGGGCTTTAATTCCTAGAATAAAAGTTATCTGCAAAACCAAACAGACTAGAAACTTTGAGCCAAATATTCTCTTCTTTTTTGGGGGGGGACAGTGGATTGGGGAAAGACAATCAGGCACCTGCAGGGAGGCAGGCAGTGTGAAAGTGGAGGGAAGGACAGCCTCATCTTCACAGCATCATACTCTTCTCCAGAACCAGTGGAAGCATTCCCAAAAGGACAGCCTCTGTTGTCTAGGATAGGAAGTGATGGGGAGACATCCACTTTCTACATCAACAACAAGTAACTTATGTCCCACCCAGAAAATTACTTAAGTTAATTTTGAGCATGTGAATAGCACCATGGAAGTCAGTGATATTACCACATGCTCAAAATTAGGCTAAGTAACTTGCTGGATGGGGGCCTTAATGCTGAACCTTAAACTGGCATTAACTTACTTGGTCTCCATCTCCATCTTCTTAAAATCCTTCCCTGACGTGAATTCACAGCTGGAGAATGCTGTGGCAGTATGGCTCCTGCAGGAATTTTGTTCCTTTGTGGGTAGGAACCAGTACATGGAAACAGGGTCTCTGTGTAGATGGACCTTGTTTCTAGAAACCCTGTTCAGACAGATCTAGTCTCTGGAAATCGTCTGGAACTCTATGACGTGCAGATTTCAAGAGCTAGCTCCCCTGATTGAACAATTCACAGAGTTTCACATCCCCTACATAGGTTTTTCCCACATATGGGAACAGTTTGGCCGTTAATCCATACACAAAATCTTAGATTCTCAGAAACACAGCAGAGTCTGTGCAACAGAAGAATTGTAAGTCTGAGTGATTTTTGTGCCTTCAGACCGTGATTCAGCAGTTTACAGAAGTCAGTGGTATTAGTCACATACTTAAAATTAAGCATTTGCTTAAGCACTCTGCTAAACTGGGGCCTCAGATTCCTTTTGTACCTGATGACTATAGCCTATATACTAGCAATTATTGTTTACAGTGTTATTGTAGCCATGTTGGTCTCAGAATAATAGAGAGACAAGGTGAGTAAGGTAATAACTTTTATTGGACCAACTTCTATTGGTGAGAGAGACAAGCTTTCAAGCTTACACAGAGCTCTTCTTCAGGCTTTTTCAGACCTGAAGAAGAGCTCTGTGTAAGCTCAAAAGCTTGTCTCTTCACCCAGAGAAGTTGGTCCAATAAAAGATATTACCTCGTCCATCTTGTCTCTCTATATACTAACAAGGCATTCATTCTTGAGCGTAATAATTCCACTGCCCTCTGACTTATCTGTGTTCCTAATCGTTGGATATATTTTAGTGTTTTATAATCTCACCCATTATCCTACCAGCTGAGCACTTTCTGTGTAAAATCAAGAGCAATACCAAAGTCCCTAGTGGACTACATAAAGTAAATGGCCCTTCTCCCTTTTCAGGGTGGCAATACTGAATCCTGGAGCAGCCCCTGGCCAATGCGGGGGAAAATAGCCCAGTTCATAAAAGAACCAGCTATGTGATTACTGAGCAGTTTTTACAGTTTACTGTACTGATAGACATTCACAGATCTACTGTGCAGCTATTTATAATAATTTCACATATCCTGTTTGAGATAAATAGCACAAATAAACTCTAATACTTGAAGCTGAATAGTATATAATACCAGGGATCAAATTACATATATGAAAGAGCAAGCATTAATATAATATATTAAGATTAATCTCTTGCTATGCAAGCTGCAGTTACTGCCCGTTAGACTACATTTTACAAAGCAGTAATAAATGCTGGCCATGCCAAAGTCTAAGATGAAACATAAACATAAATAGGCTCTACAATCCCTCCAAAAATATACGGTACGTTTAAGATGCTGTAATATCTTATGTCACTGTATGAATTTTACTGTATCTAACATTAAGTATATAGTCAGGTACACAGCTCCATATGTTCTAAAGTGATCAAATCAAATGGGAGCAAGGGTTATAAAATTGTTGTTAATATTTCATATGTATACAGCAAATTTGGGGGTATCAAAGGCCCTTTCCATAAGTAGGCCAGAGCAGTGCTAGCTAGAACAACATTAAAACCACGCTGCAAACTACACTAAAGGGGTGGTCTTTAGCGAGGTTTTGCTAGCACAGTTCTCAGAAAACATCCTTCCCTCAATAATCAGGAAAAGCATGCTAGAACCCTGATAGGGACAGCCATCTTCATACACAGGCATAATTAGTTCTGCTCCCAGTATGTACAGGAAAGGAAGCCTATTGTATCATACAGTTCATTGTCTATATCCTAACAGAAATATGGCTTCTGACAATTTCTCATTAAAGGACTGTATAATTCTAAATGAAATTTCAGTTCAGGAAAGCAATGATTTCACACACTCACCAATTCTCTTCACTTCAGCTTGTGCTAATGAATTATAAAATTTACAACCTGTACCATCGAGTGGCTTACATATTAGATCATGCCACTTTTCTCATCCTGCAAAAAGGTTCGTGAAGAGGATCGTCCTAGCAGCAGCTCTTTCTCATGGATCAGGCTGTCTAGCAGGTCTTCCTGCCTGTAGTTGTGATAAACCTTCAGGAAGGCCAAAATGGTAACTCCCAGCCAAGTCAGCCAGGCAGCCCAGAGACCAAACTAGGCAGGAAAAGAGATGGCAGAGAGATTAATGTTGTGTTGTCAAGATACAGCCAACCCTCATTTTAAAGACAGATCCTCGTCTGGATGGACTTCAACGGAGTTGTGCCAGTTTACACCAGTGGATGATCTAGCCCATTGTTTCTCAGTCTTTTCAGGTTGGTAACCCCCTTTACATTTACTATAAAAGTAAGAGTAAAAAGATAACGATAACAATGATAAGCCTATATAATATTATTACCACTATATCTTGTGAAATACACTCAACCCACTAAACCTTCTGGCATTTGTGCTGTATTTGGCTGCTATCAACCCTCTGTGTCTAGTAAAGTATGTATGGAGCCAGATAAGAGAAAGTCTGTAAGGTCTACAATGTTAGCCAATATCATATACAATATTACTATATATATCACATATGTTTGTGTATGAATTGCATTTATGTTATGCTCCTTTCAAAATGCTCTTTACTTATGTTAAATCAAGGGGAGGTGTGAAGTGTTCTAATTTCAATGTTAGGTACAGAGACATCCCAGAGAGACAGGGCAAGACAAACAACTTTCTGGATACTTAGCTAACATGCCCTCTGTACCAAGCTAGAGGTGGTGCAGAATGTCTTTAAAGTCTTGCTGACTTTTGGAATGCTATGATCAAAACAAAATGAAGAAACTGTTACAATGTCTGTCCTGTTTTCGTGGAGGGGTTGTGTAAAACCTGTCAGAATTTAAGATGTATTCTACATTAAAACTTACAAATGTGTCCCATCTACCAGATACAGTCAATTATTGGCCTCTTGGTATCTTCAAAAAATGTGTCAGAGAAGACAGACAAGAAATGAGTGGTAGTTTAAAGTAATACAGAGAAAATTGTGAAGCTTCTCTGAGTCAGGTATAAATACAAGCAGGGTAAGCACAAAATCTTTAAGAGTCTCACCAGCTGCACTTCTGTCTTCCAGATTCATTGGCACTGTATTATGCTGTATTAATCCCTGACTAATAATCTTTACAATAATAATAAACATCAATAAATGTCAATTACATTAGACCCTTAACACACTTTTGAAAATTTCCCACGTTTTTGTCCTTATTTACATCTCAGTCCACCAATATAAAATGTCTTTAAAAATAGCAATGAAGTAAGTTAGATAAAAAGATATGGAATGAGAAGGTGTTAAAATCACACTCATTTGGGCTAATATGTAGTATCGCATATCTGCATTCGTGTCATTAGTGCAACATCAAAATTGTAGCACTCTCTTAAATGGTGTCAACACAGATTTAAGTCTGCATTAAGTGGCTTTTCTATGCCTTTTGAGACATACTCAGCATGAAAGACTCTAGATAAATCTAGCATAATTCAGTTAATGAGTGAAGATCAAAGAAAAATTCTGGACAAGCTAGAACCAGCTGAATGGTATTTAAATGCCAGCGATCATCAAACTGGTTAGTTTCTCCTTGCAAAGTTTACCCGGGCCCAGCTCTGTAATTCTTATTCAGGAAACATTCCCAGTGTATTCCCTGAGAGTGGTGCTTGGGTATGAACAGCTATATTGAGCCATCAGTGTGCTATACAAGGACCTGTTTTCCTGGACCATTAAGGATGGCCATTCTTGCTCTACTTGCCTTGAAGAATCATTATCACGGTGCCAAAGAAAAACCCATAAACTGGCTCTGCTGAAACTCTGCTTAATGTACCTTATGATACTAACAGATAGCACTGCAGGAATTTGTTCCCCACTGGGATCTTTTTTCACATGATCTACTTCTGGGGTTCCTTACACACTAGCAGGTCTGTGCCCTGAAATTGCATTTCCTTTTGTCAACATAAAAGAATCTGGCAGATGCACCTTCACTCCTCACTCATGAATGTACAGGAGTTAAAGCAGCATAGGCTGCCCCTGGTAGGTCAGTAGTAGGAATTAGGACAAGATTGTTTGGGGCTAGTTCTCCTGTCTACTACAACAAAGTAAACTTTCCTCCTGCAGGATCTCTGTATATGTTGGCACACACTGTATGAAGCAGAATTTTTTCTTGCACCGTTCCCTATTATAGTCAAAAGAAGGTATCCCCCTGCACATAATTTGTCCAATGACCCTGGTGTCAGCAGCTGGATATATAATTGCAGTTTACTCAGTCATATCCTACCATATACTTCTACACTACCCTTCCACTGACAGTGAGGGGAACATCACACACACACACACACACACACACACACACACACACAATTATGGTTGGACATGACCCCTGGTGAAGACAACAATATATAGCAAAGGAAACACAGTGAAATTACACCTACATAAGGAAAATGCAGACGAAGCAGAATTGGTATTTATAGGACCAGAATTTGTACTATATTAACATAGGTTTCAGAGTAGCAGCCGTGTTAGTCTGTATCCGCAAAAAGAAAAGGAGGACTTGTGGCACCTTAGAGACTAACAAATTTATTTGAGCATAAGCTTTCGTGAGCTACAGCTCACTTCATCAGATGCATTCAGTGGAAAATACAGTGGGGAGATTTATATACATAGAGAACATGAAACAATGGGTGTTACCATACACACTGTAACGAGAGTGATCAGATAAGGTGAGCTATTACCAGCAGGAGAGTGGTGGGGGGGGAGGAACCTTTTGTAGTGATAATCAAGGTGGGCCATTTCCAGCAGTTGACAAGAACGTATGAGGAACAGCCCCGGGGGGGGGGGGGGGGGGGAGAACGGGAATAGTTTTACTTTGTGTAATGACCCATCCACTATCAGTCTTTATTCAAGCCTAAGTTAATTGTATCCAGTTTGCAAATTAATTCCAATTCAGCAGTCTCTCGTTGGAGTCTGTTTTTGAAGTTTTTTTTGTTAAAGAATTGCCACTTTTAGGTCTGTAATCGAGTGACCAAAGAGATTGAAGTGTTCTCCGACTGGTTTTTGAATGTTATAATTCTTGGCGTCTGATTTGTGTCCATTTGTTCTTTTACGTAGAGACTGTCTGGTTTGGCCAATGTACATGGCAGAAGCGCATTGCTGGCACGTGATGGCATATATCACATTGGTAGACGTGCAGGTGAACGAGCCTCTGATAGTGTGGCTGATGTGATTAGGCCCTATGATGATGTCCCCTGAATAGATATGTGGACACAGTTGGCAATGGGTCCCCCGCCCCAGCTCTCCTGCTGGTAATAGCTCACTTTACCTGATCACTCTCGTTACAGTGTGTATGGTAACACCCATTTTTTCATGTTCTCTGTAATCTCCCCACTGTATTTTGCACTGAATGCATCCGATGAAGTGAGCTGTAGCTCATGAAAGCTTATGCTCATATAAATTCGTTAGTCTCTAAGGTGCCACAAATCCTCCTTTTTTTTATATTAAATAGTAGCAATTTGAGAGAAATAAACCACCCAGATGATTTTTAATCTCTGACTGAAAAATTAATAACAAACACTGTTCCCAGAGCTGTGCTCACCTTAAAGTGAATGTCAGAGCCCACACTGACTTTCCTAAGAGCAGGATTTATGACATTTTGCCTGAGTGGCCGGTCATATACTGGTTATAAAGCACAGAATAGATAAATAGATGTGACACAATGGCAGCTAGTTTGCGCTTGTTTTTCCTGCACTCGAACCATGGCAAAACAAAATATTGGCCAAAGAGGAATGATAAAGTTGGTAGGGGGAGAAAATATTTTATAAGCTTCTAACAGGTTATTACAATGAAAAGAAAATTATAAAAATGTAAGGCCTGATCACCATTGTATTATTTCTGTTTTAAGCCCATGTAACTCCATTGATTTCAACAGGGTTACACCACATAAAACTAGAGATGAGAATGGTCAAGGGTATGAAAAAACTCAGTGAATGAGACTGAAAAGATTGTGATTGTTACCTTATAAAAGAGCCAGACAAAGAGGATATGATAAATAATGAATAGTCTACGGAAGGTAGATCAGGAACTTCTGTTTCTCTGTCTCGTGACACAATAACAAGGTTACAATCAGTGAAATTAAAAGGTAGAAAATTCAAAACCAATGAAAGGAAATAGTTTCTCACACAACACATGATCTGAACAAATTGGGGAAATGGTCTGAAGTGAATAGGATGAAATTCAATAAGGGCAAATGCAAAGTACTCCACTTAGGAAGGAACAATCAGCTGAACATATACAAAATGGGAAATGACTGCCTAGCAAGGAGTACTGTGGAAAGAGATCTGGGGATCATAGTGGATCACAAGTTAAAGATGGGTTTCAGAGTAACAGCCGTGTTAGTCTGTATTCGCAAAAAGAAAAGGAGTACTTGTGGCACCTTAGAGACTAACCAATTTATTTGAGCATGAGCTTTCGTGAGTTACAGCTCACTTCATCGGATGCATACCGTGGAAACTGCAGCAGACTTTATATACACACAGAGAACATGAAACAATACCTCCTCCCACCCCACTGTCCTGCTGGTAATAGCTTATCTAAAGTGATCATCAAGTTGGGCCATTTCCAGCACAAATCCAGGTTTTCTCACCTTCCACCCCCCCACACACAAACTCACTCTCCTGCTGGTAATAGCCCATCCAAAGTGACAACTCTCTACACAGTGTGCATGATAATCAAGTTGGGCCATTTCCTGCACAAATCCAGGTTGAGACAACAGTGTAATACTGTTGCAAAGAAAGCAAACATCATTCTGTGATGTATTAGCGGGAGTGTTGTAAGAAAGACGTGAGAAGTAATTTTTCCGCTCTACTCCGCGCTGATTAGGTCTGAACTGGCGTACTGTGTCCAGTTCTGGGCATCACATTTCTGGAAAGATGTGGACAAACTGGAGAAAGTCCAGAGGAGAGCAACAAAAATGATTAAAGGTCTAGAAAACATGACCTATGAGGGAAGACTGAAAAAAATGGATTTGTTTAGTCTGGAGGAGAAGACTGAGAGGGGACATGATATCAGTTTTCAAATACTTCTAAAAGGTTGCTACTAGGAGGCGGGAGAAAAATTGTTCTTGAGGATAGGACAAGAAGCAATGGGCTTAAATTGCAGCACGGGAGGTTTAGGTTGGACATTAGGAAAAACTTCCTAACTATCAGGGTGGCTAAGCACTGGAATAAATTGCCTAGGAAGGTTGTGGAATGTCCATCATCAGAGATTTTTAAGAGCAGGTTAGACAAACACCTGTCAGGGATGGTCTAGATAATACTTAGTCCTGCCATGAGTGCGAGGGACTGGACTAGATGACCTCTCGAGGTCCCTTCCAGTCCTACAATTCTATGAATAAACTGGAACCACTGTCACAGAAAGTCATTGAGGCCAAAACCTTGCCAAGATTCAAAAAGGGAATGGCCATTTATGTGGAGATAAAGAATACCCAGAGTTACCATAGTCAATGTTAATGGACATTTTGGAAGAAATATTAAACCTTGCCCTTCAGGGCTTAAATCAATCTCTATTAGAGACTAGGAGGAGATTTATGTAGGATTCAGTCTACCCCACGTTGGTTACTGTGGAGTTCTTACATCTTCCTCTGAAGCATCTAGTATTGGCCACTGTCAGAGGCAAGATCCTGGGTAAGATGGACCTTGAGTTGACTTCAGTCTGGCAATGCCTATGTTGGAGTAATGCAATGGTGAATCAGGCCAAAAACTGGCAGAATGTCATTAAGGTTCCTTAACAACTTTTCTTAAATAGATTGTAATCTCTGCCAAAGTCAGACCTGACAGCTGTAAGAGAGTGGTAGAAGGCAGGTATGTCAACTCTAGTGAAGACCCCTTTCCCTATGAACTGAAAAGGGATTATCTCCACTTAATGAGAGACACCTGAGTCTGCCGGTGACCTTGAAAAAACCCTTCTTCTGGTGAGAGAGGCAGGAGGGATGAAAAACAAGCTGCAGCAGGGTTAAGGGCAGCACAGAAAAAGGCTTCTCCTTGGTGGAATGCTGTTCTCCTCCCTATAGGGTGTGGAAAAAACAACCAAGTTAACTTCTGCTTGGGGAAGGGGTAGCAACTAGAAGTCTGTGTAATAAGGCAACACCAAGGGAGGGAGCAAGGAAATGTATTTCGTTTGTGTTGTTTGTTTTTTGCTTAAGAGGCCTACTCTAACGCCCACCTTGTAAATACCGAAAAAATAAACAAAAGTGAAGAATTAATCATCTCTGGAGCAGGTATGATTTACTCTAGGCCCCCATCACCAGAGGGAGAAATTCTGAGGCTGACAAGACAAGGGGGGTGTCTTGCCACACATGGTGTCAGGAGTGGGAACTGATGCAGTGGATTAACCCAAGGTCAAGACAGATAATTCCCGAGAATGGATGACATGACGAGGGTACTGGTGCAGGCCACTGTGGTAAAACCAATGGCTAGCAGAGCCCAGATGGCCACTCAGCAGGAATCTGTATGAATACAACAAGAGACAAATCAACTATTGGTGATCCAGGAGGCACAGGACCGAGCAACCCTACAAGAGACAGTAAGACAACTGAAAGCCCTGGCCACTCTGGGAGGTGGCCATGATGGAACATGATCCCTAAAGGCCAGCAGTTATCTACAAAAGATTATGACAGAGGATGACATTGAGGCATATCTCCTCATGTTTGAAAGAACAGCCCTAAGTGAGGCCTGGCCCCGAGACCAGTGAGCCAGTATCCTCGTTCCTTTCCTGTGTGGAAAGGCCCAGAAGGCCTACTATGACACTGCAGTGGAAGCTGCTAAAGACTACTCCCAGGTGAAAACTGAAATAAATACTTGCAAGATCCTGAGTGACTACAGCCATAAGAGCCCAGAGATTCCATGAGTGGAGGTACTGGAAGAGTAAAGCACCAAGATCACAACTGTTCACCTAATGCAGAAGTGGCTGTGTCACAAGACCCACAGTGCAGAAAAGTACTCTTAGTTTTGGACAGATTCATGAGACGCGACTACCACCAAAACCTATGAGGGTGGGTTGGCTAAAATGATCCTTCCTCTTATGATGATTTGGTCACCCTCATAGCGAGGCATTTAATGGCCAGAGAGCTTTCTTGGACTACTGAATAAGATATGTGCTGGACCAAGAGTTCAACCCCAGTCCCAAAGGCCCAGATCTCCAGAAGTTCAGATACAATTATACTGGGGAGGAGGGATGCCAAAGAGTGGCCTGAGAGCACGAAGGAATTTGGGGAACTGGCGAGAGAAGGCCACGGGATAAGACCTAATGGAATAGGTCTTAGAATAGGAGGATATCCCAGGCTGTGTATTGATGTTATGCTTGTGGTGAACTAGGGCATATAGCAGCTCAAAGTCCTAACATTGAGAGGTCCATGCATTGTAGTCTGGGTGACAGTGAAAAGGAGTCACTATAAATATTTACACTATGCACTATTTACATGGCCAGTTGGAATGAATGGTACGGAGACAATTGCATTAGTAGACTTAGGAAGTGCAGTTACGCTGGTCTCTGGGAAACTGGTGGGGTGGAACCAGCTGACTCCAGCCAAATGCATGGGAGTAACCTGTGTACATGGGACAGTTAATTACTACCCAGCCATTCCCATACAAATAGAGGTTCAGGGAAACACAACAAGGGTGGCAGCGGGAGTAATCCCAAATCTTCTATATCCTGCATTCGAAGGACAAAACTTCCCAGACATCTACTCCCAATGGAAGGGTTGGAGGAAAACAGTAACCACGGAGCTGATACCATGGCCCCAGGAAGTAGCCCATCTCTTATTTTCTATTATTTAGCCCTTCAGCCCGACACTTATTTTCAGCAACTGGGAAATCCTGGAAGGTTAAACAAGAAAGGAGGGCAGACAAAAGAATGGGGTCCAAAATCTTGGCCCAGAATCAAAAGGTGGTGTTCATGGGTAAGTAGTCTCATCCAGCAGGCAAGGAGGCAACTTAGACAGTTAATGAACTTCAAGCTGAGCCCAATTCAACTGACACTAATCCTGGGGGTGAAACAGAAATAGCCCCCTTTTAGTTTGGACATATTGGTCTCTCATACAAGTATTTTGGGCAGGACCAAGCCAATGATGCTCTGTACCACAGTATTAGAAAGGAAGTAGTCAAAGTGATTGGGGTCCCAGTATAGGGGAAAACCAAAGGCCCAGGCCACATTTTGTGATGAAAAGGACTTATATAGAATAGTCTGACTATAGGAGCAAGAACTGGAGCAGCTACTAGTACCTCGAGGATACCAAAGGGCAGTATTAGACCTATCCCACAGTCATTTGTTTGGGGGACATTTAGGGGTGGATAAAACCCTAGACAGAATCCTATGAAGGTTCTCTTGGTCAAGAGTCCACCTGGAGGTCTGACGCTATTGCACCTCCTGCCCTGAATGCCAATTGCAAGGCCCACGACCTCAGTACCCCTACAGATTATTAAAGTCCCATTTGAGAGGATAGTAATGGACCTGATAGCCCACTGGAGAAGTTAGCCCAAGGACATCAATGTGTGCTCATGATCCTAGACCACACTACCCATCACTCGGAAGCTATACCCCCAAGAAACATGATGTCCAAGATGACAGCAAAGGAGTTCATCCAAATTTTATCTTAAGTAGAAATACCCAAGGGACTCCCTTGAAATTAAGCTGCAATAGGATCTTTCAATTACATTGTTTTAAAATTCAGTTTGAAAAGTGAAAAGTAATGCATATTGGAAAATATAATCCCACCTATACATACAAAATTATGGGGTCTAAATTAGCTGTTACCACTCAAGAAAGAAATCTCGAAGTCATTGTGGATAGTTCTCTGAAAAAATTCACCCTATGTGCAGTGTCAAAAAAGCTAACCGATTGTCAGTAACCATTAGGAAAGATTTCAGAGTAGCAGCTGTGTTAGTCTGTATCCACAAAAAGAAAAGGAATACTTGTGGCACCTTAGAGACTAACAAATTTATTTGAGCATAAGCTGTTGTGAGCTACAGCTCGCTTCATCGGATGACCACTGAATGCATCCGATGAAGTGATCTGTAGCTCACGAAAGCTTATGCTAAAATAAATTTGTTAGTCTCTGAGGTGCCACAAGTACTCCTTTTCATTAGAAAAGAGAGATATAATAAGACAGAAAATATCATCATGTCACTGTATAAATCTATGGTAAATCCACACCTTCAACACTGTGTGAGTTTAGGTCACCCCATCTCATAAAAGATGTATTAGAATTAGAAAAAGTACAGAGAAGGGCAACAAAAATAATCAGGGGTATGGAACAGCTTTCATACAAAGATAAATTAAAAAGACTGGGACTGCTAAACTTAGAAACGAGACGACTAAGTGGGTTTTGATATAAGTCTGTAAAATCATGAATGGTATGGAGAAAGTGAATAGGGAAGTATTATTTACCCCTACACATAAAACAACTAGTGGTCACCTGATTAAATTAATAGGCAGCAGGTTTAAAACTAACCAAAAAAAAGTACTTCTTCACACAATGCGCAGTCAACTTGCGCAAGTAATTGCCCGTGGATGTTGTGAAGGCGAAAAGTATAACTGGGTTCAAAAAATAATTAGATAAGTTCATAGAGGATAGGTCCATCAGGGGCTATTAGTCAAGATGGTCAGGGATGCAATTTCATGCTTCGGGTGTCCCAGAAGTTGAGACTGGACGACCAGGGGTGAATCACTTGAAGTTGCCCTATGCTAGTCATTACCTCTGAAGCATTTGGCACTGGCCACTGTCAGAGACAGGATACTGGGATAGATGGACCATTAGTGTGACACATTATGGCCGTTCATATGCTCTTATCAAAAATGTATTGAGGGTTTGACTTTGCAAGGTGCTGAGTACTCTGGTCCAATCCACCACAACACTTGAGCACATGCTTAACTTTAAGCACTAAAGAAGTCCCACTCAAGTCAATGGACTGTTCGCATTCTTTAAATTAAGCACGTTAAGGCTGATATATTTAAGGGGGGGAAGGAGGGATAACGGAGGTAAGCATCCAAATCCCAACACAAGTCAGTGGGAGTTGGGTGCTTAATTCCCATAGGCTCCTTGGGAAAATCCCAGACTAAACATTTTGCTGGATAGGGGCCAAAGTGCTCAGAATTTTTCAGGAATGAGCCTTGCTGAGACAGTTACATTTCAGTAATGAGCAATAAAAACAGTAGGTACAAGTCAACATCTGAAGCTATCTATTTTTAATTTTTACTAAAAAAACATGCCCATCATTATGACTCCACCCAGCACCTACTGAAGTCAATGGAAACACTTCTACTGGCTCAGCACCAGTAGCATCAGGTCCATGTCCAAATGACTAATGAACTGAAACATTCTTGTATCTTGTTCTGACTTACCTGTGCAATGGCAAACTGATCATAGAAGGCAGAGGTTTCTAAATTCAGTTCAAGATCTATATCCTGTAGTTCTTCACAGCTACAAGAAGAAGGCATTTGGGGGGGGGGGGGGGGAGAAAATTATTTCAGAGATTCCAAATAAACAGACCAAGCATAAGATGAAGTAGCCACTTAAAAACTGTCCTTGCTAGAATGGTTTTCTAAATAATAACAAAAGAGCATAGCTATAAACAACATAGATATGACAATGTTGCCATTAGAAAGATTATTCTGCTCCCTTTGAAATAAGTATAGGCTTCTTTTGTTATGTCCACTCCCAGAACAAACTGTTAAATAGTCCTAATCAGTTTCCGTTATTCTAAACAGAATTACCAGAATAAAGGCTTCAAAGAGTAAGCAGTTGAATAGTCTATCAAATAAGCTTTCAATTATTGCCATAACTGGGCTGCTTGCCAATTTCCTCTCACATTAAGAGAGAGATTATATTATTTTTTAAATCTATATTTAATTATGTAAATGAACAACACTGATTTTCTAAAATGTGTAACATAACCTTCATTATGCAAATAATATGCTTAAAACCCTCCTTTTCTACCGCCCACCCCAACACCTCCTGCACAAGCACACACATTTGGATCACCCCAGATGTTTGTTTCACCCCTAAATGCAACAAAGTGTACGAGCCTCCATTACCTTTTGACATCATCAGGCAAGGCTTCAGGAGAAGGGATTGTGTGGGTGTTTTTGTTTCAGAAGCTCCAGCAAGGAGGAGATATAGTGATGGTAAAAGAGAGGCTGCCTACTGATTTTACAAATAACTTGGACTTTTATTGGTGATATGAAAAAAATCCCAGGATTTTGAGGATGTCTTTCTATCTCTTGGTTGATTTCTGAAGGCTCTTCTCTGTCCTTTTCAGTGGTGTCAGCCATCTTGGATTCTTATCCGAATATTCGATTAGGCTTTTTTTTTTTTGACAACTGAGATAGAATTTTTAACCGAATATTCGAATAATTCGATTAATCGTTGCAGCCCTAAACAGAACATTTACTGTGGCATTTTGCAACATATGACAATGTGAAACATAAATTTATGCTCTAGTAATAGTGTTACTCAATATCATATGACATAAAATGTCACTTTTTCCTATCTCTTCATTGATATTTGTTTGATTTGAAAAATTCATCTCAAGCTATCATCTGCCTCCTACACTGAACCCAAATATTATTTTATTAACTATACATTCTATAACTCTTAAGATAACGTTGGTCATCAGTACTCTGCACTTATACAGTGGTTTTCATCTGAGAATCTTGGTGTAAACAACACCACTATGAGGCTAATATTTTATACCAATTTTGTAGATGGTAGACTGAGGCACATAGAGGCTAAATAACTCGCTTAGGTTCTTATAGTGAGTCAGTGTCCAAACTAGGATTTGGAACTCAGGAGCCCTGACTCCCAGTTTCCTGCTCTGATCACTAGACCACATTCCCTCCCTCACTAGAGAGTTATCACAACTAGGTTTTCTTTTCACAGCAGTCTATAAACATTGTGTGTTAATTTCTTTCTATCCTTCTTGTGCTTTTCCATATAACTATGACTCTCTAATAGGCAATGAAACATCAATGAAATAACTATACAATGTTCTTCTTTCATGTGGACTACCAGCAGAAGGTTTATTCGTTGTTTTGATCCCAATCTCAAAATCGTATCTTTATAAAAAGACTTTCAGGTTTTAAATACCTTTCCTTGTCTGCTTTCCCTGCATTTAATAACTATATTTGGTTATACCTCCATTTATTTGTGCATATGTGAAACAGAAAATTTTTCCTTCAGTACTAACCTATTTGGCATGCTTCCTTTTTCGGTAACAGCATCACACCACATGTTAAATCCTACACTCACTATAGTGCTAGCAATAAAGATGACAAAAACCACAAAGACGCTGATCAGCAGATTCAGGAAGGCATAAAAGAAAGAGCTGCAATAAAAGGGAAGAAAAATGTAACACATAAACAACTGAAACACAGCATCAGCAGTCTTGTAAGCAGCACGCACTGGGCACATATGAAAAATACCAGTCTCCATTTGAAACACATCTGCTTTAATTAAGAACGCCTAATACTATTGAGAGACTAAGGATTATGATGTTGGTTCTTATTATGCCCATCACTTAAGCTCTTTCGCTTTTTTCTTTTTTTAAAACGTAGGAGGCCCAATCTGAATCATAAATAGAAAGTTGTGTGATTGCTCACACGCAGCACGGCTTTCATTAGCTCTAATGATTAAAATCACCATTGTTAAAATAAATGTTACTAACTTAAATTATATAGTAACTTGAGCTAAAATTATTTCATGACTATAGTGATAATTGGGACAAAAATTGCCTACCAAAAGAAAACTAAAAATAAAACAAAATACTACTGATAACTATAATTATTTTAATCTAGCAGCATGGGACAGGGCTCAGTTGAGTGTGTAGCGTGCACAGCAGGCCAGATCCTCATCTGGTATAAACTAGCATAGGTCCATTGAAGTCAACAGAACTATGTCAATTTACACCAGTTGAGGATCTGGGTCTGCACTGCAGCTTAGAATACGACCAGCTATGACATGCAGTTTAGAATCCACGGCCAGCTCAAGGCATATGATGCGTGTCTTATTTCTAACTGTGTTTGCAGAAACTAGGACTGTCCTTGCCAGAACCTACCCAGCCTGTTAGAATTTGATCACTGACTTGAAAAGCATTTCAGTGTTTAGTTTAATGGAACACTTGAGAAAAATGATGATAGATTCTTCATCCTTATGAGCTATTTGCTGCTGTTACAGAAGATGAACCTTAACAATCAGTATGGGAAATTCTGGGCCCCTTATAATACCAGGGATAAAATCCTGCCCCCAATGACAATTTTGAACCAATGAGATCAAAGGCAATTCCTATTGCTTTCAGTGCAAGGTGTCCATGAGGATCAAAGACAGTGTAGGCCCACCACATTTTCTAGCTGTTTTAGGTCTTTCAGGAGAAGGACTTCAGCGTGGCCAGTCTTCCAGAAACACAAGATTGGTCGCTTGGAGCATTCACATTTATGGCCTGTTTCTATTCTTATTGAATGCAAGTTTTCCCACTGAGTTCACTAGGAGTAGGCTATGGCTATCACTGGACATGTAAATGTTAAATGCTTTAAGTCATGATAATGAGAAAATTAAATAGAAATGATTAATACTTAGCATTAACATAGTGCTTTTCATCTTTAAAGGACAAGTCAATTAATTCCCAGGACCTTCCCATTAAGCACATAAACAAATTTATTCCCATTTTACAGATAGGGAAACTGCAGGGGAGGAGGGGCAGGATAAAGGAAAGAATTTAAGTGACTTGACCAAGCCACAAAAGGAGCCTGTGACAAAGCTAGATTTAGAAATAAGGTGTCCCTGGCTCTTTGGCCTGCGCTTAGATCACTAAATCATGCCCCTTACTAAAATTAAGCATTGCCAGTTCTTACAGTGATATTGCATGGAGCAAGGAAACGGCAATACACAAATCTATTTGTCAACTATAAAATTAAATGATTGACTTATCAAATATACACTGAAAGCTTATACAGAGGGCTGATCAAAGACCAATGGGAGTCTTTCCAGTCAGTTCAGTGGACTCTGATTTAGATCAAGCCCCTACTGCAGAAAGCAGTGGCTCACCCACTTAGTAGACAGTTAGCATGAGTATGGAACATCTCCACTGGATGTTCGGCACTGACTTTTCATCTACTTGCTGGTGTAATTCAAGACGCTGATAGTCTTTAAATGTGCAATCTTGGGGTTAGGACTGAAGGTGTTCTCAGTGGAACGACCCAATTCTAAAACTTGCTCCTTCCGGTTGGTCTACCAGAGCTCAACTCTGTAAGCTTCACATCTTACAAATGCGCCATCAAGCACATCGTTTGCACTTTACAAATAAACAATGATAACAGTGTGATGCAAGACTCATCTTTCCAGGCAACCCTTTCATTAATCTACAGTGCTGTTGTGTTGTCTTTCTTCTTAATCTTCAGCTAGTTTTCTGTTTGTAGTAGTTTGTAGCTGTATGCCACGCATCTGACTGACAATCAATGGATGCTCTGTAAACTATTTAATAAGATGAATATCCTCATATTTTAACTAGGAGTCACTTCTTATTCACCATGGGCCCAATCCTCTTTCAAATGAAGTCAATTGCAATGCTCTCATCAACCTCAGTAAGTGCAAGGATGTGCAGCAGGATTGCTGCAGAATTTCCTCCTGAACAACCTTCAATCAGTATAGCAAAGATGTGCATAGTTTATGATGCCCAAAGAGCACAAATTCCTCTACCTCTCCAGAAATAAAGGGCCACTTTTCAGGGTTAGTCGCTCATGCATGTTTGAAATGTTAATGGACCTTTGCTCAGTGTTAACACAGCATAACTCACTTAGGATGCTACATTTGCTTTTCAGATTTGCCATGACAAATCTGGGCATGGGGTGGAACTTCCCTTTCCCAGTGTTTTATTAGACAGGCTACATGTTGTCCTGTTTTAATCCATATTTTGACCTTATGTGGCACTAGACTTGCATATTTTATTATAACAATACACATAATCTTGGCTTTCAAACACATAGCAGCCTTCCAAATCCTTTCTTACCCAGATCAACATTTTATTAACTATGAATAGTGTTACCCAAAGGATAATACACAGCTGAAATAGAAGAATCTCAAAAGCTACTCATAAAGAACAAATCTCAACAAAAGAATTGTACAACACACCAAAATAAAATAAATACCCAAAATTGGAAATAGATCAAAAATCGTGAAAGTCTTGTCCAAAATACACCATTAAAAACCTTATTAGTTCTGTTTCTTCCAAATAAGCTGTTTTTAAACTATAGGAAATAAAATGCATCTGGATTCAACCAAACATCTACAGCTAATTGAGGTTTATGATATTTGTTTAAAAATATACTTTTTTTCAAAGTGTATTAAAAAGTCTCCTCTTATAGGATAAGCTTCAATCCTGAGAAAGCTAGCTATTGCTTTATTAAAAATCTGTTAGGGCACTTTTTAACAGTGGATAGTCTAAGGGTGGCCACAGAATATTAGAGAATAATAGCCAATCCTATTATTATTTGCATTACAGTAGCACCTTCAGATCTCTACCAAGATTCACAGATTCTAAGGCCAGAAAGGACTATTGTGACCATCCAATCTGACCCACCTGTATAGCATAGGCTGTAGAACTCCTCCCAAATATTTCCTAGAGCAGATCTTTTAGAAAAATATCCAGTTGTGATTTAAAAATTGTCAGTGATGGAGATCCACCATACCCCTTGGTAAACTGTTCCAAGACTAGGGCCTCATTGTGCTTGGCACTGAACAAATACATAGCAAGACAGTCCCTGCCCCAGAGAGCTTACAATCTAAGTAAAGACAAGACAAAGGATGGAAGGGAAAATAGAAGCACAAAAAAGATATTTATCCAAGGTCACACAACAGGTCGCCAGCAAGCTGGGAACAGCACCCCACTCTCCTGACTCCCAATCCAGTGCCCTAGCCACTAAAACAATACAGCCTCCCACTCATTCTGTACATCTTAGTTTACTCCATAACTAAATATTGCTTCCAGTACCCTTTGTGTATTTCTTATTCCACATAATCAGGTGCCAGTTTGATCACTTTATTGTTGCAGGTAATGCTAAGATTGGAACTGAAATGATAGTGAGATAATAATTTTCATAAATAACTATCACCGTAACCACTAGTACCATGTCGGAAAAATGGTAAAAATTTTCATCAGTTGAATCAATTCCCCTTTTTTTCCCCCATGAAAAAGTTTCAAAATTCTGAATTTTTTGACCAGCTGTACTGACCACACAATGTACATTATTTAGTGACTAGAGGAATGAGGAGGAGGGTGTGTGTTCCTAAACTGAGTTCTTCTAGTGCCTGGAATTCCTAATGGTAACTCAAAAATGGCCAGATTCACTGGAATGTCCCAGCTGCTTTGCACTGCCCTGATGGCACAAAGCATCCATATACCCGTTTCAACTGGCTGGTTTCAGAGTGGCACAAGGCAGCAGGAGCATACCAGTAAAACTAGAGCAATGCTTATAAATGCCTGCAAGGATTCACAAGTGCGGTATGAAGAGGCTTGGCAGAATTTTATTTTTATTTCTTTAGAGTTTGATAGATAATATTGATGTTTATTTTTAAGTGTTTTTTCAGTTATCAATTTAAATTTTCACAGTTATTCAAGACTATGGGTTTTAAGCATTTATTTCTATTTTTATCTATTGAGCAGATGTTTTCAGAGAACTATCCATAATGACTCCAAGATCTCTTTCTTGAGTGGTAACAGCTAGTTTAGACCTCATCATTTTGTATGTATAGTTGGGACTAGGTTCTCCAATCTGCATTACTTTGCATTTATCAACATTGGATTTCACCTACCATTTTGTGGCCCTGACATCCAGTTTTGTGAGATCCCTCTATATCTCTTTGCAGTCTGCTTTGGATTTAACTATCTTGAGTAATTTTGGATCATCTGCAAACTTTGCCACTTCACTGTTTACCCTTTTTCTAGATCATTTATGAATATGTTGATTAGGATTGGTCCCAGTATAGATCCCAGGGGGCCATGGCCCCATTACTTTTAAAAGTGGGAGAGCCCTCACACTTTTTACCAGCCGTAAGGGCATGTGACGGGTGGCAGAGGAGTGAGCTCGGTCTTGGGCAGGGGGGAAGAGGTCGTGTGGGAGCAGGGCTTAGGCAGAAGCAGCAGCAAGGGGCAGGGCCTTAAGGAAAGGAGCAGTGCAAGGGCAGGGGCTTAGGGAGAAAGGGCAGCACGAGGGTGGGGGCTTGAGGAGAAGGGGGGACACAGGCGCGTAGCCTTTTGGGGAAGTGTTGGGGTGGGGCCATGGTTAGGGTGCCCGTGGCCCCCCCACTTTTACAGAGCTTCCATCGCTTCTGGACCCTGCTATTTATCTTCCTTCATTGTGAAAACTGACCATTTATTCCTACCCTTTGTTTCCTATCTTTTAACCAGTTACTGATCCATGAGAGGACCTTCCCTGTTATCCCATGATAGCTTACTTTGCTTAAGAGCCTTTACTAAGGAACTTTGTCAAAGACTTTCTGAAAGTCCAAGTACACTGTATCCACCGGATCACACTTGTCCACATGTTTGTTGACCCCCTCAAAAAATTGTAATAGACTGATGAGGCATAATTTCCCTTTACAAAAGCCGCATTGACACTTCCCTAACATACTGTAATCATCTACGTGTCTGATAATTCTGTTCTTTACTATAGTTTCAACCAATTTTCCTGGTACTGAAATTAGGCTTACTGGCCTATAATTGCCAGGTTCACCTCCGGAGCCTTTTTTTTAAAAGTCAGCATTACAATCGCTATCTGCCAGTCATGTGGTACAAAGACTGATTTAAGCAATAGATCAGATACCACAGTTAATAGTTCTGCAATTTCATATTTGAGTTCCTTCAGAACTCTAGGATGAATATCATCTCGTCCTGGTGACTTATTACTGTTTAATGTACCAATTTGTTCCCAAACCTCCTCTCTTGACAGCTCAATCTGAGACAGTTCCCTCAGATTTGTCACCTAAAAAGAATGGTTCAGATGTGGGAATCTCCCTTTTTTTTTGGTCCTCTGGTTTTTGGTTGTTGTTTTTTTAATTTGGGTATACTTATAGTTTGAGCCTCTATTATGGTGTTTTTAAAAAGTTTCCATGCAGCTTGCAGACGTTTCACTCGTGTCTATTCGTTTTAATTTCTGTTTAACTAGCCTCCTCAGTTTTGTGTAGTTCCCCTTTTTGAAGCTAATGTTAATGTGGTGGGTTTCTCTGACATTTTCCTCTCTACAAGTATGTTAAATTTAATTACATTATGGGCACTGCTACCGAGTGGTTCAGCTATATTCACCTCTTGGAACAGATTCTGTGCATCACTTTGGACTAAATCAAGAATTGCCTCTCCCCTTGTGGATTCCAAGACAAGAAACAGTCATTACTGATATCTAGAAATTTTATCTCTGCATCCTGTCATGAGGCAACATGTTCCCAGTCAATAAGGGGATAGTTGAAATCCCCCATTATTACTGGATTTTCTGTTTTTGTAACCTCTCTAATGTCCCTGAGCATTTCACAATAACCATCACCATCCTGGTCAGGTGGTTGATAGTATATTCCTAGCGCTATATTCTTGTTCAAGCATGGAATTTCTATCCATAGAGATTCTATGGTACAGTTTGATTCATTTAAGATTTTTACTATATGCTTTCTTTCACATATAGTGCCACTCCCCCAGCAGTGCAACCTGCTCTGTAATTGTATATATTTTGTACCCTGACATTACTATGTCCCATGATTATCATTCTTCCACCAAGTTTCTGATATGCCTATTTATCAATATCCTCATTTAACACCAGGTACTCAAGTTTACCCATCTTACTATGTAGACTTCTTGCATTTGTATGTAAGAACTTATAAAATTTGTCAATATTTAGTTGTCTGCCTTCATGTGATGTAACTGAATAGGATTCTTTTTTGTTTGACTGTTTCTCTTCAGTTCCTACCTGTACTTTATCTACTTCTATCCTCTCCCCTTTACTGGGATATAGAGTATCCCTTTAATAGATCCTGCCCTACATGATGTGTCTATCCCAGCTGTGTACTTCTCTGCACCTGTCAGCTTTCCCCCTTCCCTCAGTTTAAAAAGTCCTCTCCGATCTTTTTAATTTTACATGGCAGCAATCTGGTTCCATTTTGGTTTAGGTGGAGCCCATCCTTTTTGTATAGGCTCCTCTGTTCCCAAAAGGTCCCCCAATTCCTAATAAACCTAAATCCTTCTTCTAAACACCATTCTCTCATCCTCGCATTGAGACCCGGTCATTCTGCCTGTCTAACTGGCCCTGCGCATGGTATTGGAAGCATTTCGGAGAATGCTGCCATGGAGGTCCTGGACTTTAATCTCTTACCTACCAGCCTAAATTTTCTACCTTTCCCTATGTCATTGATACCTACATGAATCATGACCACTGGCTCCTCCCCAGCACTGTACGTAAGTCTTTCTAGATGTCTCAAGAGGTCTGCAACCTTCTCATCCAGCAGAAAATTCACCATGCAGTTCTTCTGGGCACCACAAACCCGACTATCTATATTTCTAATAATCAAATCCCACATTAATATTACCTGTCTCTTCCTAATAACAGTGGTCCCTTCCCCTGGAGAGGTATTCTCAGTGTGAGAGGATACCATGACATCATCTAGACGGAGGGTCCCAGCTCTGGGATCGCTTCCCTCTGCTCCAGCTTGATGTTCTCCTTCCCCAAGATGTTCATCCTCCTCAGCAGCACAGAGCCTGTCAAACTGGGGGTGGGATCACTGTGCTGTGTCCCTGGAAGTCTCGTCTCTGTACCTCTCTATCTCCCTTAGCTCCACTAGTTCAGTCACTCTGGTTTCAAGAGCCCGTACTTGGTCTCTGAAGGCCCTGATCTCTTTGAGCCGAATGCACACATATGTCACCTGCCCACAAGACAGATAATCGTTCATGTTGCATTCAATGCAATAAATTGGGTGGCCCCCACTCTGCCGCTGAACTTCTGCCTGCGTTCTTTTTACTCTTGCAGAGTTTTGTTTGTTCTCAAGGGTGGGGGGGAGTGTTATTGGCCTAAATTTAGAGAATGTTTATCAGGTGTATCTGGCTCTCATGGACTCTCCAAACTCCCCCACCAAACTCAGTTTGCTGCTCCTCTGGTGGCTTAGCTGGCTTTTTAAACCTCTGTTCTCCCTGAATTAGTCCCACCCCTTGCCAACCGACCCTAAAGGATGGCAGGCTAGAGCCTCTCTAGGAAGCTCTCAACCTTGCCGAACAGCATCAAGTATAAAGCAAAACTTCTCTAAGGACTGACCCTGCTCCAGTTAAGTTGGTGATGCCAACACCCAAAGTCATGCCCTTAGCTGCGAGGGCAAAGGTCCAGATGGAAGTCTCCAGGGGGAAGTGTCAGATCCCAGCTAATACCTTGTTTCCTGGTGTCCCCTGTTCACCACCAACCCCTGGCAGGCCAATGTAGGTGGGGGTGGCACTGCTAGGTCCTGGATGTCCCAGCACCGAGGCAGAGCATAGCCCCCCTCTCCCTGTGCCCCCTTCCCTGCCTTGGCCCTGCAGCTGCAGGGCTTCCTCAGCCAGCTGGGGATGGGTACTGGCAGATGCGGGGGGCTGGCTCTGGCGAGGGGGAAGGTTCGGGGGCGGGCTCAGGTTCTGGCAGGGGGCAGGTTCTGGGGGGCTGGTTCTGAGGGGGCAAGTTGAGGGGTGCAGGTTCTGGCAGGGGGTAGGTTTGGGGGGCTAGTTCTGAGGGGACACGTTGGGTTTGGAGGGCACAGATTCTGGTAGGGGGCAGGTTCTGAGGGGGCAAGTTGAGGGGCACAGGTTCTGGCAGGGGGAAGGTTCTGATGGACTGGTTCTGAGGGGGCAAGTTGGGGGGTGCAGGTTCTGGCAGGGGGAAGCTTCGGGGGGCTCAGGTTGTGGCAGGAGGCAGGTTCTGGGGAGGTGGTTCTGCGGGGGCAAGTTGGGGGGTGCAGGTTCTGGCAGGGGGAAGCTTCGGGGGGCTCAGGTTGTGGCAGGAGGCAGGTTCTGGGGAGGTGGTTCTGAGGGGGCAAGTTGGGGGGTGCAGGTTCTGGCAGGGGGCAGGTTTGGGGGGCTGGTTCCGCGGGGGCAAGTTGGGCGGGGGCAGGCTCTGGCAGGGGGGGCTCAGGTTCTGGCGGAGGGGCAGTTTCTGGAGGGGTGGTTCTGAGGGGGCAAGTTGGGGGTGCAGGTTCTGGCAGGGGGTAGGTTTGGGGGGCTAGTTCTGAGGGGACACGTTGGGTTTGGAGGGCACAGATTCTGGTAGGGGGCAGGTTCTGAGGGGGCAAGTTGAGGGGCACAGGTTCTGGCAGGGGGAAGGTTCTGATGGACTGGTTCTGAGGGGGCAAGTTGGGGGGTGCAGGTTCTGGTAGGGGGAAGCTTCGGGGGGCTCAGGTTGTGGCAGGAGGCAGGTTCTGGGGAGGTGGTTCTGCGGGGGCAAGTTGGGGGGTGCAGGTTCTGGCAGGGGGAAGCTTCGGGGGGCTCAGGTTGTGGCAGGAGGCAGGTTCTGGGGAGGTGGTTCTGAGGGGGCAAGTTGGGGGGTGCAGGTTCTGGCAGGGGGCAGGTTTGGGGGGCTGGTTCCGCGGGGGCAAGTTGGGCGGGGGCAGGCTCTGGCAGGGGGGGCTCAGGTTCTGGCGGAGGGGCAGTTTCTGGAGGGGTGGTTCTGAGGGGGCAAGTTGGGGGTGCAGGTTCTGGGCGGCTCAGGTTCTGGCAGGGGGCAGGTTCTGGGGGGACAAGTTGGGGGGCTCAGGTTCTGGCGGAGGGGCAGGTTCCGGGGGGGGGGGAAGAGTCCCCTAACCCCCTCCCCCCTTACTTACTCCTCGTGGCCCTTGCAGAGGAAGAAGAGCGTCCGCCAGGCCTGCGCGGCGGCCAGCAGCAGCGAGAGCAGCCCGGCGAAGACGCTGAAGCGGCAGGCGGCCGGGGGCCCCCACTCCTGCACGGTGAAGCGCTGCCGCTCCGCCGTCAGGTTGGCGCTGAGCCACACGCCCTCGGTGAAGAGCAGGCAGCGGCCGCGGCAGTCGTTGCTGTTCTCGGACAGCGGCACCACCACCACGAAGCTGCAGAGGAAGGCCAGGAAGTAGCCGACGCACTGGGCGAAGAGCAGGTTGCTCAGCGCCATGGCGGGCGCTGGGGCGGGAGCCTGCCGCAGCCGGCCGGGGGCAGGGAGGATGCGCGCTGGGGACCCCTCCCCCGGGCTGCGCGCAGGAGGCCGGGAGCCGCGGCCAGGCGGCGCCACCCAGCTCCGGAGCGAGCCCAGCCTCTCCTCGAGGCCTCACGGCGCGGCCGGCCCGGGGCTGCTCCCCACCCCCGAGATCCGGGCCTGGAGAGCAGGTGTAGCCGCCCCCCGGCGCCGCTGCCAGCCGGAGCCGGCCTCCGCCCAGTGCAACAGGGCTGCAAACCCCGCCCCCGGTCTGCACCCCGCCAGCCTGGGGCGCTGAGCCCTGCAGATCCCTCTGGCTGAACGGAGCCGCTGTCTAGCCCCAGCCTTGAGCGCCTCCAGTACCCGGCCCCTGCTGGTCCCGGCTGAGCCACCTACACCCAGCACCTGCCGCCTACCAAGACTTGGCCCTGACCGCTGCCCCCACTAGGGGGACCAGGCAGCAAGCGTGAAAAATCGGGACTGCGGGTTGGGGGGTAATAGGAGGCTATATAAGAAAAAGACCCAAAAAATCGGGACTGTCCCTATAAAATCGGGACATCTGGTCACCCTAGCCCCGACCCAATCCTGTAGGTGGAGAACATGTCCAGCCTCTCCTTGCCTGCCTACCAGGCCTGCGCCCCAGCACAAAGATTTGGATCGCAGCAGTTGACCTGCTCTATTTTCAATCCCTAACCCCATGGGTCTGGCCATTAAATTGAGGGAAACTGCATCAGCTCCAACTTCCACAGCAAAAATCCAGCTCCCTATTCAGTAACAGTCCAAATCGCATGTTCAGCACCTACCCCCTGCTGGGGACTACCAGGTTCGGGCCTTTAGTAACCAGACCGTATCGCCAAAACAGGCAAGACATGTTGCCACTTGTCCTGGAGGAAAAACAATCCGGACTCCAACACATCCCACTACAGGAGCAACAGCAATGCAAATACCTCGAGCTGACACCTGGGCCATGATGGATGGAGCAGATATTCTGGCCACAAGCCACTACATTTTACTGCATAGTTACACACTCCTCGTCCACTATAAAAGCCAGTCCCTGATACATCCTGGCACGTAAGCACTTGAAAACTCCAGCAAGATCCAACCCACTTTTGTTGTTTTGTAAGGGGACATGCAATAGGGAGCAGCTGCCATTGTTCTCTATTTAGCTTTTATAATTTAGGGGAGTGAGGTAGAAAAACGTACTAGGCCAAGCAGAAACCAGGTACCATGATGAAGTTGTAGTAGTATCACCAGGTTGCATCAGGGTCCAGACATTTTTAGCCCAGAAGGAGCAGCTACACTTGTTTTCTGGCCACACAGTGAAATCGGGGAGATTAGGACCAAAAATTGGCAGGATCCAGCTGCTGGACCGAACCGTTCTGCCAGGACGGGCTGGGGTTTGAAGTGTCGGAGGAGCTGCCCCAGCGGAAAAAAGATAAAACCTGCATCTGCTGAAGGGCAAGCTCGCATCAGCACCACGGACAGCTCTGCTGCTCTGCGTACAAGTCACTGCAGAACAGCATCCAGCCTTGGGCCTCGCATACAGACAAGGGCCAGCTTCGTGCCTGGATGAACCCCAGGACAGGGAGATTCTGATTCTGCAATCCCTTACACAGGTCTGATTCTGCAATCCCTCATTCAGCTCGAAATCACTTTGGTGGAGTTACTGCTGAATGACACTGTAAGAAGGGTACAGGATCTGGCCCTGTGGGGATGAAGCTGGTCTCATTTACATCCATTCTGCACGTGCCTCGCTTCATCAACGCCCGTGGAGTTATGCCAGATCAACACTGGTGTGAGATCTAGCTCTGTGCATTTCAACTGCACTTCCACTATATTGTGTGCATTATTACTTATTGATTTCCAAATAAATCTTTGTTGCATAGAAGAAGGATCTTTAAGTACACGCTACTTATCACCTGCCACAGGCAAGGGAAAATAAAAAACAGATTAATTAAGATTAGAGGAAAGTGACTTCAGTCTGACCTTAAACATCTGAAGGGGCTCACGTGGAGCTGGATTGTAACCTGTCAATGTAGTCTGAGGAGGATCCGGGCAGAGCCTACATGAGCCCTTTTCCTCACACAGCATGCTGCCCCCTATGGGACAGCTCAGCTGTGCTGGGTGGAACATAAGCTCCACTGACCCTCCCCTCCCCCGGTCACCTGCACAGGAGGAGAGTAGTAGCCTAGCAGCAGTTGCTCTCTCTTCTTCCCCTAGTCTCCCTATGCAGACTATGGCAATGTGGTAAATCACATGCAGGAGGAAGGGACTTCCTTATGCCTTTGTTTGGGCATGCAACCATTGATCACAAGTGAGCCCATAGGGACCATCCAAAACCCACTTGGAAAGATTCTCATTGACTTCAGGGAACATCAGATGAGAACCTGATCTACACAAATCTGTGCCAGCATAAGGGGGAGGGTAAGGGCCGTGCACAGCACAGCAGGGCTGCAAGATTTCATTCATCTTCTTCAGCAAATTGCTGTCCTGTGCACGCATGCTACTCCCCTTCTCACACCAACTCATCCCCCATCTGAGCTCACTTCCTACTTCCCAGGATACAGGTCACTCCAATCCCAGCTCATCCCAAATCACGTCACACCTAATCCCAACTCATTCCCCATTTCAACTCACCTCCTAATCTCCACTCATCCCCACAACGTTAGATCACCCCTAATCCCGACTTCTCCCAAATCACAGATCACCCCAATTCCAGTTTATCCCTACAACACACATCATCTCTAATCCCTTCCTATCTCATCCAAATCTCAACACCAATCATGCATCATGTTATTTGTCTCCTTATACTAGATGAAGGATCTGGGACCCCAAATTTAGGCATGCAGGAGCCCTTTTGCTAAAATGCAGTTATTTCTCTACTCTTATGTGAGCAGCTTTCGATACAGACCTGAAACAGCACTGGTGAATCTGTTAGCAAATATAGCTGCTACTTACTCAAGTGTCTATGACCGTATCTGCTTTAAGTAGGGGTGCATGCTGATTCGGTTTCGACTGAATAAATGAATTCATTCATATTGTAAATCATATCCAGGCAGTATTACCTTAAAGTCTTTCTCTGCACTAGTAGGGAAAGAATATTTCTTGTATAGGCCCCTGTGATAAATGAAGGTGGGGTAGCTCTCTTTTATGGACACCTTGCCAGCCAGTTAGCTGTAAAATTCCTCTTAGTAGCTGTTCTCTACTTGCTTTACCTGTAAAGGGTTAACAAGCCCACAGGTTAAAGGAAAGGAGTGGTCACCTGACCAAAAGAGCCAATGGGAAGGCTAGAACTTTTTAAAATTGGGAAAAAACTTTCCCTTTGTGTCTGTTGTCATTTTCTGGAGAGCGGAAACAAAGAGCAGCAATGCTGTAAGCAGCTTTAAAACCAGGTATGAAAAAGCATCAATTCACACCTCGAATCTACTTATCTGAAACCCCAGATGTGTAAGTAGATGAGGAATGTCTAGAAAGATGCGATTAGGTTTATTTCTTTTATTTTGTAAGGCTTGTGGACTCCTCTGTGCTAACCCCAAATGCTTTTGTTTTGCTGTAACCTTTAAGGTGGACCTCAGGAAAGTTATTCTTGATGTTTAATTTTTGTAAGTGGGTTTTTTAAATCTAGCAAAAGCCTAAGTTCCAGGTGTGTTTTCTTTCTTTTTGTTTTTAATAAAATTTACCTTTTTAAGAACAGGATTGGATTTTTGGTGTCCTTAGCGGTTTGTGCATGTTGTTTAATTAACTGGTGGCAACAGCTAATTTCCTTTGTTTTCTTTCTCAGCTCTTCTGCGGGGGGAGGGGGAGTGAAAGGGCTTGAGGGTACCCACAGGAAGGAATTTCCAAGTGTGCCTTCCTGGGTTCCAAAAAAAGGGGGTTTGCATTTGGTTGGTGGCAGCATTTACCAAGCCAAGGTCAGAGAAAAGCTGTAACCTTGGAGTTTAATACGAGCCTGGAATGGCCAGTATTAATTTTTAAAATCCTTGCAGGTCCCCACCTTATGCACTCAAAGTGCCAGAGTGGGGAACCAGCCCTGACAGCCCCAAATACCTTTGTTGTAGAATAGAAACTTTGTTCAAAAAGTCTCTATTTGATTACTGGTGTTAGGCCATTTTTTCTGACCATTAACAGTCTCTGACCCTCAAATATTTTATTTCAATTTTGTATGATGAATTATGGAGCCTTGGCCTGGCCATTTGGGAACAGAGAAGTCACCAAAGTGGTCTCTTAGTAGACGAGAATTGATTGATATTTCAGTGTAGGGACGAGACAGAAAGTTTATTGCTGCTAACCTCTATTTCAAGCAGAGCTAGGTTCACGGAGAGTTTTTTCCCTCACTCTGTCTGGAAGAAAATAAGACCTGGATTCATAGATTTTAAGGCCAGAAGGGACCATTGTGGTCATCTAGTCTGACCTCCTGTATAACACAGGTCATATGACAGGTTTCAGAGTAACAGCCATGTTAGTCTGTATTTGCAAAAAGAAAAGGAGTACTTGTGGCACCTTAGAGACTAACCAATTTATTTGAGCATAAGCTTTCGTGAGCTACAGCTCACTTCATCGGATCATGAAGTGAGCTGTAGCTCACGAAAGCTTATGCTCAAATAAATTGGTTAGTCTCTAAGGTGCCACAAGTACTCCTTTTCTTTTTGCAAATACAGACTAACATGGCTGTTACTCTGAAACAGGTCATATGAGTTCTCTGAATTAATTTTCTATTCAGACTAGAGTATATCTTTTAGAAAAACATGTGATCTTGATATAAAAATTGCCAGTGATGGAAAATCCACCACAACCATTGGTAAGGTGTTCCAATGTTTAATTATCTTCACTGTTAGAAATGTGCACTTTCTTTCCAGACTGGATTTGTCTAGCTTCAGCCATTGGATCTTTATCTGCTAGACTGAAGAGCCCCATGTTTCTGTTCCCCATGTAGGTATTTATAGACTGTGATCAAGTCATCCCTTAACCTTCTCTTCAATAAGCTAAATAGCTTGAACTCCTTGAGTCTATCACTATAAGGTATTAAGTATCAGAGGGGTAGCTGTTTTAGTCTGAATCTGTAAAAGCGGCAAAGAGTCCTGTGGCACCTTATAGACTAACAGACGTATTGGAGCATAAGCTTTGGTGGGTGAATACCCACTTCATCAGATACATGACGAAGTGGGTATTCACCCACGAAAGCTTATGTTCCAATACGTCTGTTAGTCTATGAGGTGCCACAGGACTCTTTGCCACTATAAGGCATGTTTTCCAATCTTTTTAACCATTCTCATGGCTCTGTTTGAACCCCCTCCAATTTATCAACATGGCCAGAGCTGGCAAATTCCTTTTTTGAAACCTGATATTGCACATCTATCCAGCATTTTCTGAAATTAACTTGGCTATCAATGCCAACATCAAACTCAGTTGTTGCTTAGAGCGGCACCCAGGATAGGGGTTAGTTTCAGGTGTATACCAGCAGGAGCTTCTGGAGGTATTATGCCTTATGCAGGTAGAATGTCTGGATCATACCAACTGTCATAAATATAAAGGGAAGGGTAACCACTTTTCTGTATACAGTGCTATAAAATCCCTCCTGGCCAGAGGCAAAACCCTTTCATCTGTAAAGGGTTAAGAAGCTAAGAACCTCGCTGGCACCTGACCCAAAATGACCAATCAGGGGACAAAATATTTTCAAATCTGGAAGCGGGGGGGAACAAAGGGTTCTGTGGGTCTGTGTGATGCTTTTGCCGGGAACAGATCAGGAATGCAAGCCTTACAACTCCTGTAAAGTTAGTAAGTAATCTAGCTAGAAAATGTGTTAGATTTTCTTTTTGTTTAATGGCTTGTAAAATAAACTGTGCTGGAGGGAATGTATATTCCTGTTTTGGTGTCTTTTTGTAACTTAAGGTTTTGCCTAAAGGGATTCTCTATGTTTTGAATCTGATTACCCTGTAAAGTATTTACCATCCTGATTTTACAGAGGTGATTCTTTTACCTTTTCTTTAAATAAAATTCTTCTTTTAAGCAGCTGATTGATTTTTCATTGTTCTTAAGATCCAAGGGTTTGGGTCTGTGTTCACCTGTACCAATTGGTTAGGATTATTAGCAATCCTTCCCCAGGACAGGGGGTGTAGGGCTTGGGGAGGATACTATGGGAGAAGATGTCTCCAAGTGGTCTCTTTCCCTGTTCTTTGTTTAACACGCTTGGCGGTGGCACCATGGGATTCAAGGACAAGGCAAAGTTTGTACCTTGGGGAAGTTTTTAACCTAAGCCGGTAAGAATAAGCTTAGGGGGTCTTTCATGCAGGTCCCCACATCTGTACCCTAGAGTTCAGAGTGGGGAAGGAACCTTGACACCAACCAACACCAACCAATTGCACATTTCACAAGAAAGCTAATGAAGAGGTAGAAAGTGATAATCACTATTAGAGTTTGCATCCAAAATTACATTTGCAAATGAACTAGGTCTTGCTAACATGTAAATTGCAGAGTACATGTTAAGGTGTTCATAAATGAAGAATAACACTGCTAGATCCAGGAGCATGTTGCACATTAAGGCACAGAACCTGGTCCAATGGAAGGCATACATAATATAGTGCAGAAAAATAAAACATGATTTTCAGCTCTCACTCATTTGGCAGGATGTCTGAATTTTCTTATACACCTCTCCCACGTAATTCTTAATGAACATCTACATTTCATTAATGTACATTATTTCCTTCTAGGAAAGAGCGGAGTCTGTTTGAAACTTTGCCACATGAAGGTGAGATAATAAAAAAAATGCTGTTTCATTGGAATAAAGTCACCTGCACCGTTGTAAACCTCATAAACTAGTATTTTTCTTGAGCGCCATATTTCAGCTTTGGTGGGTTGATGGACCATTTCTGCCTGAGCTTCCCTTTGCACTGCTCCCTCATCTGTGTTAGCAAGTGGCTTTAGCAGGCAGCTGGGGCTCCATGAGGGAGCTACCATTGAAGCAGGTATGCAGAATGCCTCCACTCTGCCTGTGCACTGTGCGGGAAGACCCTGCAATGCTCACATACATGGTCAACATGGAGGGGGGAAGCAATGGGAACCAGCCTGAGAAGCGGGTATTGAATGCATGTTTGTCCAGTTCCAGTGGCAGAAACAGCCCATACAAGTAGCCCAGACAGGTTGTGGCTTCTTTTGTAGCCCACACACTGAGTAGTAGCCACTGGGATTCAGCACTCCAGCCCTGAGCTCAGAGGCTTTTTTCTACACAGCAGTTGGTTAGACATACACAGGTAGCTTAGCTCCAGCTAGCACCTGAAAATAGTGGTGTGGCCATCATGGCATGGGCAGTGGCTCAGGCTAGCTGCCCAAGGACATAGCCAGGGAGCTGGACAGGATTGTACTCAGGTGGCTAACCCGAACCACCACCCATGCTACCACAGCCATAGTGCTATTTTTGTGCACTAGCTCAAGAAGAGCTAGAATGCGTACATGCACCCATACTGGGAATTACACCTCCCAGCTGCTGTGTAGCCAAACCCAGAGAGTAGCTGTCCCTTGCCAGCTCCTCTGTACTATAACCACATAAAGAAAGAATACTTAGGCTTTAGGTAGATGAAATGAATTTTGCCTATAGAAGAGAATAAACTCCAGAGGGACTTTAGCTGGGGAATGGAGAGGGTGTGTTCAGCATCATACAGAAGTAAGTCCAAAGCTTGTAAATTCCCTTTTATTTACCCTAAAGAAAATTCACATGAACAAAAGATGCTGTGAGATCACTTGCTGCTGCAGCTTTTTTGATAAACAGAAACCAAGAAGGATAAATCAAGATCAGATATGCCAGGTCTGGATGTATTCCCCTTTTCCCCATATCTCTCCCGTCTAAATTCCTAGGGGGCAAGTAACTGTGTACGAACTGGATTGACAGTGTGACTGATGAGTGAGTACATTTTTGACTGTGCACCTCCATGTTCCCTCTAAAGTCATTAATTATTCTATCTGACATAAGCAGTGCTCTCAAGCTGGTATTTCTAAGATAAGTGATTAATTTCCTCTCCTCCAGATAGCTCATTAAGACATTTTTTATTACAGTAAAAAGTTGCTGATGAATTAATTAATCAGGTAAAAACATTTTTGTGAGCATTTTTTTATCTTCCATACATGGTTGCTGTTGTCCAAAAAACGAATTACTGTACATTTAAAAGATGAGCACCACCTCAGTGTCAGAAATGTTTTGTTTATATCTTGAATCAGACCCAGAGACACGTCTGGAAAGGGTCTGCCATGGGATCAACATTGCTACATTCCAGACAAATAGAACACGTTAGAATCGCCGCTGTCACAACAGCTCATAACATCTGGAGCCACAAGGGCTTCAGATTTCACAAGCATACTTCACAAATGCACAATCTTCCCATTAGATGCTACAAACCAGATAAAGATTCTATTCTGTTTTTATATTATATTATTAAATTATTATTAAAAGAATAATTAGTATTAATATTAATAATAATTAATAATAATAGTTTGACCAGCATTGCCCCAGGAAGGCTGCCCTCTGATAACTATGGCAAGTGTCCTGGCATCAAGCATTCAGTACTGACACTGGCATAATTACCATAAGTACCACATTTTGGAAAAGGGTTCTTATGATAATCACTATATTTAAGAAGGTGACAGCCACTAGTTCAGAGGGTCTCTAGACAAAACACCCTAACTGTCAGCCGCCTGTCGGATATGCCTTTCTTTGCAACTACCTGCAGCAGGATGAATCTCTCAGTACATCTCATCTAGGAGTATCTTGACATTTTTCCACTTTTTGTGGGGGAAAAAAACATTTTAAGTGCCTCCATTCTGGAACCAAATCTGTCTTGTCTTCCAGGAGATTACAGGCTGAGAAGCTGCAGTGGTGATTGACATTAATGAAGCAGTTATCACAAGACAACTGAATGTCATTAACATATCCAAACGCATTGACCTCTGTGTTTTGATAGCCCAAGAAAAACAAACATTTTCCATTCCACTCACAGCTGAATTGAAGTCAAGACTCAGCTGAGAGAAAACGTCTTTTTAAAAAATGGTGGCATTTCTTTTGCTTTTCAAAACAGCAGAAGCAGAAGCTATCAGTGACTGACAGACTTCAAACATCACACACTAGGCTTAGGATGAAACTGAAGCTTCTGGTTGCAACAAAGGAAAACAACATTTTTAGTACCCAAAAAATAACAGGGGAGGGAATGATTGTGAACCTAGGACATGCATAGCCAAAATGGCATATGTTGATGCTGCTGTAATGTGGCTTCGAGGGAGACTGGGTGAGTGGCAAGGATGGTTAATACACTTTTGAGTATCCAATGCCAAATTCTTCCAATTGTTGTGTGGACAGAACTAAAACCCAAGCACTGTATTTGATGCACCCCAGAGGTTGTCCTGGCATCAGGAAAGATGATAGGCCAGCATCACAGAGTTGAAGACAATCTGAAAGTAATGTGGAAGACTGGGATAAAATAAAGGAGAGGAGAACTGAAGGGAGAGCAGTAGAATGGGGAAATCGTTGAGTCCGAGTGAGCAAAACTGGAGCTAGAGTGAAGTCCTAATGCTGCATCTCTTTTGATAAAAGAGGCCATTGTGGACGAAAACGGAACATTATCCAACCATTCTCTTGCCCCTGGAGCTTAACTTGTTGCTGCTCAAACTAAAGCATCATGCCATATGATAGGCTGAGGTCATGCAGCCAATGAAATCTCATTCAATTCCATAAACAATACAACACTAGATCTGGTCAGTACTTGTGTGGGAGATGGACAAGGCAAACACAGATGCTGCAAAAAATAGTGATGATTCCCTAGGTTTCGTTCTGACTGTGAACTAATCAACGCTCCAACATTTCTGTAAAGACTACTGGGCAGCTGAAGGTGCTGTCAGATGAGACTTAAATGCAAAGTTTTAGCTCATTATGGTCATTAAACATCTAATGGCCCTTTGCATAAGTGTCAGCCTTCCAGTCATATTCCAAGTCTTCGGAAAGTAATTATTTTCTGGCTACCTAAATTTCCCCTGCACTTTCAATTAGATAATCTATTTGCCATGTCCCTCCTGAAAACAACTTGTATTATACTCCTGAGGGATTTCTGCGCCAAAAAATTAAAAATTCTGTGCACATTTTGAAATTTTGCATATTTTATTTGTTAATAAATAAATGTGGAGGGGAATGCAGGCCACTGGCTGCATGGAGGTGGGAGATCACCCTGGAGCCCACACCACCCCCTGCTAAGACATAGACTCGGCTGCACCCCAACCCTGACATGACACATACAAAACAAGGGCCAGGCCTGCCCCAGAAACACCCCGGCTCCCTGCCCCTCTGCACCAGGCACACCAAGATAGCAAGTGAGAGGGAGAGTTTTGCACACACACTCAGCCCTGGCACCCAATCCAGTTGTGGGGAAGGCTCACCTCAGAAGGATCCAAGTGTGGAGGGGTTTAGTGGTTTATCCAAGTGTGAGACAGGGGTGAGAGAGTTCTGTTGGGGGCAATCTGGGTATGGTGGGCTTCTGGGGGGCTCTGGGTGAAGGGGATCTGGATGCACAGGGGGTTCTTGGGGGGTTCCCAGCGCAGGGGGGTGGGACTTGGTGGGGGAGTATGGGTGCAGGGGGTCTGGCTTGTCAGCAGGGTCTGGGTGCAGGGGGCTCAGGATAAAAGGGGTGAGGCTCAGCAGGGTTGGGGTTCTGGGCTCTCAGTGGGGGGGTGGTTGGATGCAGGGTGGTGAGGCTTGGCAAGAGAGTCTGGGTATGGAGGGACATTAGATGCACAGGGATTGGACAGATGAGGGAGCAGTTACCCATACAGTGACTCCTGGGGCAGGTAGCAAAGGGGAGGGGTGTGGAGCTTCTGCAGCTGGGGGAGTGTAACTGGGTTGGCACCCACCTCCCACGAGTGCCCCCTTCTGATTGGGTGTGTCTGCATTCTTTAGTTCTGGTGACCCCTTTCAGTGTTTCTCAGGTGGGTTTGTCAGTGACACAATGCTCTGGCCGAGTGACCCTGTATGCCTCTTAACCAGCACAAACCCCTTCTGGGATATACCCCTCTGGTGGTGTCTCTTTCTAGCCCTCTCTGAGCTTTGGTCTTTAAGTAGTCCAGCCCCAGGCTTCCCCCCTGTAGACACTATCTTCCTGCAGCCCTCCCCAGGCTCAGTCCCTACTCAGTCCTAGCAACCAGCCAGGAGCTCCCTCAATACTCCCCGGTCCCTGCTAGCAAACCATCTATGGCCCGGCTGCTTTTCCAGGCAGCCAGGCCTGCAGTCCTTTCTTCTCCTGCTCCAAGCAGTAACTGACTAGTGGTTTGCTCTGCAGCACCTTTTATATGGCCCTCCTGGGCCATGATTGGCTGCTTCCCCGACAGGCACTCTAGCCTGCTTGGAGGACCTCTCCACTGCTCCTTCCCTGGGATGGGTGTGGCAAAACCCTGAGGCCTCCAGCAGGGGGCCTTTGGACCTAGTCCACCCCATCACAGGGATGTTTCTGTGGGGGTGGGTCTAACCTGGCCCCAGCCCCGGCCACTCCTTGCAGGGGAAGAGGAATTCCCATGTTCCCCACCCCCAGCCCAGCTGAGACTAGCAGCTGAGTCTGGTGCAGGGTAGGAGCCACTGGCCAGGTGTCCCTAGCCTCGCCCCATCCATGGTGATTTACCTCTCTGCCAGCTGCTCCAGGTGCCTGAAATGACACACCCATGCTGCTGCAGAGGGCACATGACCACTCTTGTGGCTTCCCTTTGCTTTCCCATCAGAAACCATTTTTCTGCAGAGAAGCAAAGAAATCTGTGGGGGACATGAATTCTGCGTATGTTGAAGTGGCGCAGAATTCCCCCAAAAGTAAAGTTACAGTAGTAGTGTCTAGACAGTGTAGCACAGTGTTGTTGTGTCTCAATAAATACTGTGGTTGAAATTCTGACCCTATTCAGGTCAATGGCAAACCTTGCAGGTAGCTTCATTTCTATGGTGGATGTTGCCTGTGACACACAAATGTTATCAAGCACTTTGGGATGGAAGCTTTTCTATAGCTACAAGATGTTTTCACCATATGGAAGAATAATCCAAAAACAGCCAGATTTGCAATTTACCCTTGGTAAAAATACTGCACTTTTCACATGTTGAAATGTGTTGATTGCAGGCATATGGGACCAGCATCACAGCCGGTGTAAAATTAGCGTGGCTTCATTGACTTAAATTGAGTGCCAGTGATTTATAGCAGCTGAGGATCTGGCTTACAGGCCTGCTTTTCAGAGGTGTTGAGCAATCACAACACTCATTGGCTGACTTGAACGATCAGGCCAGTGTTTTTCAGAAGATTAGTAGGATGCTTTCTAATCCTAATATGACTTTGAAAAAGAATTTCAGCCTTTACTCCCTTTGGCTTTCTCGTTTAATCCACTTCATGCACAACCACTGACTAATTTGTATCTTAAGGTCAAATAATTTCCCCAGGAGATACTCAAGGTCAGTAATCAAAGGCCCATCACCAAGTGAGCTGAAAAACAGCAAAGACAATCTCTCTTAAGTAAATTGTGTAATATTTTCAAATGAGTGCTGAAATATTAATCAACTCTATTAAATATATTTGAGGCTGCCAGGGTTGGGGGGATATCAAAAGATGCCAGCTCTGTTCATTATAATTATATGAAGCCTGAATGATATTTTAAACAAAGTTGCATCAAAATCCTGGGCCAGATCCTCTGCTGGTGTAAATCAGCATATTTCCATGTACTTCAGTGGAGCTTTGCTCATTTACACTGCCTGGGGATCTGACCTGCCTGTCTTTAGTAGTTTCTGTTCCACTTACAGAAGCACATTCACTAACAGTAGCTAATGGATCGTGTGCCAATTACTCTGCCATGTACTTGCTCTATATGTGACATATTGTACCATGCATTGATTTTTAATCTCCTCAAAATAGCATTTGTCATGCAGGGTGAAAGTCTGATGTGAGAAATAGCCTCTTCATTGTCCCTGACAATTATTAACACTGAGCAAGTCTTCATTGCTCATGCCGTAGGCAACATTTCCTGCCAAAAATAAATGCAAAGAACAAGAAGAGAGCTAGTTTGCAAAATTAAACTCTGACTTAAAAGTGCATAAATCAGGATGTGGGAGAGGATCCTCAGCTCCTGTAGAGTGGAGTCGCTCCATTATGCTAATTTACCCCAGCTGAGGATCTGGCCTATGGAGTGGATGTAGGCCCGGGGGAAGTCCCGGATGACTGGAAAAAGGCTAATGTAGTGCCAATCTTTAAAAAAGGGAAGAAGGAGGATCCAGGGAACTACAGGCCAGTCAGCCTCACCTCAGTCCCTGGAAAAATCATGGAGCAGGTCCTCAAAGAATCAATCCTGAAGCACTTGCATGAGAGGAAAGTGATCAGGAACAGCCAGCATGGATTCACCAAGGGAAGGTCATGCCTGACTAATCTATCGCCTTTTATGATGAGATTACTGGTTCTGTGGATGAAGGGAAAGCAGTGGATGTATTGTTTCTTGACTTTAGCAAAGCTTTTGACACGGTCTCCCACAGTATTCTTGTCAGCAAGTTAAGGAAGTATGGGCTGGATGAATGCACTATAAGGTGGGTAGAAAGCTGGCTAGATTGTCGGGCTCAACGGGTAGTGATCAATGGCTCCATGTCTAGTTGGCAGCCGGTATCAAGTGGAGTGCCCCAAGGGTCGGTCCTGGGGCCG
Organism: Lepidochelys olivacea; assembly: GCF_965140295.1. Classification (NCBI taxonomy): domain Eukaryota; kingdom Metazoa; phylum Chordata; order Testudines; family Cheloniidae; genus Lepidochelys; species Lepidochelys olivacea. The sequence goes on from NC_140416.1 coordinate 111,239,272, forward strand.
GTTTTGTTCAATATCTTCATAAATGATCTGGAGGATGGTGTGGATTGCACTCTCAGCAAATTTGCGGATGATACTAAACTGGGAGGAGTGGTAGATACGCTGGAGGGGAGGGATAGGATACAGAAGGACCTAGACAAATTGGAGGATTGGGCCAAAAGAAATCTGATGAGGTTCAATAAGGATAAGTGCAGGGTCCTGCACTTAGGATGGAAGAATCCAATGCACCGCTACAGACTAGGGACCGAATGGCTAGGCAGCAGTTCTGCGGAAAAGGACCTAGGGGTGACAGTGGACGAGAAGCTGGATATGAGTCAGCAGTGTGCCCTTGTTGCCAAGAAGGCCAATGGCATTTTGGGATGTATAAGTAGGGGCATTGCCAGCAGATCGAGGGACGTGATCATTCCCCTCTATTCAACATTGGTGAGGCCTCATCTGGAGTACTGTGTCCAGTTTTGGGCCCCACACTACAAGAAGGATGTGGATGAATTGGAGAGAGTCCAGCGAAGGGCAACAAAAATGATTAGGGGTCTAGAACACATGACTTATGAGGAGAGGCTGAGGGAGCTGGGATTGTTTAGTCTGCAGAAGAGAAGAATGAGGGGGGATTTGATAGCTGCTTTCAACTACCTGAAAGGGGGTTCCAAAGAGGATGGCTCTAGACTGTTCTCAATGGTAGCAGATGACAGAATGAAGAGTAATGGTCTCAAGTTGCAGTGGGGGAGGTTTAGATTGGATATTAGGAAAAACTTTTTCACTAAGAGGGTGGTGAAACACTGGAATGCGTTACCTAGGGAGGTGGTAGAATCTCCTTCCTTAGAGGTTTTTAAGGTCAGGCTTGACAAAGCCCTGGCTGGGATGATTTAACTGGGAATTGGTCCTGCTTCGAGCAGGGGGTTGGACTAGATGACCTTCAGAGGTCCCTTCCAACCCTGATATTCTATGATTCTATGATTCTAGGCAAGAAGGAACCCATAACAGAACAGCAGACCCAGCTCACTCTTGTCCTGTGCATCTTGGGTAAGTTGCAGCTACAATAGGAAGGGGAGGATTTTGCCCTTAATGTGGAGAGTGAGAAAAGAATAAAGAGGGGAACACATAAGAGCCGTGAGAAATTCTGGTACTTGCCCTGGAGGGCTTTAAAAGTGCATGTCTAGAGCATTGTGGGATCAATATTCCAGATACAGCCTCCTGCACTGATATCTTCTGATTTCCCAGAGAAAGCCCACAAGATGGGCTTTACTGGGACAGTCCATCATCAGCCCATGGCGGGGGATTATGGAGATGAATGACCCCCGTGGAAGCATCCATTGGACCTGAAGCAGACTGGATGCCTCTGGGGGCTGTTGTGGAAGACACAGCAGCAGCAACCATGGATACAACCTATAACAGGGTGCAGGGTGCACTTCCCCCTCTGCTGGCCCAGCTCAGCTCACCAGGGCACCACGTGAACAGGGCCACAGCACCACCCCACTCCACTCTCATGGCCTTGCACATAAGGAGTGCAAGGGCTTGGACTGACAGGCCTGTGTGCTGGGGCTCAATGGAGAGAAGACTTCTGTGTCCTCTCCCATTCCTTCCACATCCACTCAGGGCTACGCCACAAGCTACCCCTAAATGTTCAGCATCCCATTTCCTATCACAGGGCTTCCAACACGCCTTGCTGGCTGATCAGTCACATTGCTGTATGCAATCTGAGGAACAATACAGAAGATGTAGCCAAATTCACAGCTGAAGTCAATGGAGCTAAGCTGATTTAAATCAGCCAAGGACCTGGCCTGGTATATCATCTCTTTAGGCCATTATAAAAGAAAAAAAAAGAACCCTGATAATAGTTTACTGACTATCCTTTGAAATGTGGCTGATAGTTTTCATCCCAATGGCAAAGTCCAGGAAATTATAAAGCCATCTGCATTATAAAGCCTGATTTCTGCATCCTTTGCTAAATGTACTTACCAGTATTCTTTGGTGAGTTTGATAGCTGACACATGTTGGCTGGCCCCAAATTATCCAATAGCTCATCAGCTATGGGCATTGGATATGCATCAGCCACTGTCACTGAATTCAGTTATTGGTAATCAACAGAAAATTGCCTGGACGTATTTGGCTTTGAAATCAATAAGCCCATGGGCTTTCTGAAGGTCAGATAACTCCCAAATGTCTCATGTCATTATTGTTTTCTTATCATTAGCCTCGCTTGCAGTGTTGTGGGGTGTTTGCCAAATGCTATCTCATTGCATTTCTGAAAAAGAAGTTTCAGAGTAACAGCCGTGTTAGTCTGTATTCGCAAAAAGAAAAGGAGTACTTGTGGCACCTTAGAGACTAACCAATTTATTTGAGCATGAGCTTTCGTGAGCTACAGCATCCGATGAAGTGAGCTGTAGCTCACGAAAGCTCATGCTCAAATAAATTGGTTAGTCTCTAAGGTGCCACAAGTACTCCTTTTCTTTTTGAAAAAGAAGTGTTTCACAATATATTCCCCATCTTGTCTGAGAAATTATTAATTTTCAATGTAGGGAAGGTCAATTAATACGTTATATTCAGGATCACAGATTTAAAAATCTGTACAATGTAAGGTAACACAGACAGGTAAGGTAATATTGATTATTGCTGTAATGCAAGTAGAAGACCAGCAGGCCAAAGGCCTGTAAAGTAGTAGCTTAGCATGACTAATCAAGTCCTAGGTTGGAGGTTGACATAAGCAAATGACAAACAAGTGGGTCTTATGTCAAAAGATGAAGTATAGTGATCAACAAGTGCAGTAAGTCAGTTGACTAGTATGAAGTAAAAAACTGCAAATGCTAGTTATTGATATTTTAGGGTATTTTAAGGAACACAAAAACTCACAAATATCGACTGTAACAATGCTATAGCAATAATTGATGGAATTGCTAATGCACATGAAGAAAATGGATAAGTAACCTAGAAGAAGTGGGGCTCCTAAAAGAAGTGAAGTGTAGAAGTGCAGACAAGGAAAAGTGGGTTGAAACCATTATGAATATACATAAGATTAGATGGGCATTACCGTAACACATTATAAAAGATGTTACCTGACATAAGTGCTGGGGGAGACAGCAGGAAGACAACCACATTCCAACACTCAGGTATCCCCACAGAGGGTGGTGTGAGTAATGCAAATGCTGGATGTTCTGTATTACTTCTCTCTCCTTTGCAAGGCTGGAGTTTGTGTATTTTTTAGGGCTGTCAAGCGATTAAAAAAATTAATCGTGATTAAAAAATTAATCGCATGATTAATTGCACTGTTAAACAATAATAGAATACAATTTATTTAAATATTTTGCATGTTTTCTACATTTTCAAATATATTGATTTCAATTACAACACAGAATACAAAGTGTACAGTGCTCACTTCATATTTATTTTTATATATTTATTTACAAGTATTTGCACTGTAAAAAAAAAAACCAAAAAAAATTGCATTTTTCAATTCACTCAATACAAGTACTGTAGTGCAATCTCTTTATCATGAAATTTGAACTTACAAATGTAAAATTATGTACCAAAAAACTGCATTAAAAATAAAACTTTGTAAAATTTTAGACCCTGCAATTCCACTCAGTCCTACTTCTTGTTCAGCCAATTGCTCAGACAAACAAGTTTGGTTACAATTTGCAAGAGATAATGCTGCCTGCTTTTTGTTTACAATGTCACCTGAAAGTGAGAACAGGCTTCTCATGGCACTGTTCTACCGGCATTGCAAGATATTTATGTGCCAGATGCTCTAAAGATTCATATGTCCCTATATACTTCATCACTATTCCAGGGGACATACATCCATGCTGATGATGGGTTCTGCTCGATAACTATCCAGAACAGTGCAGACCAATGCATGTTCATTTTCATTATTTGAGTCATATACCACCAGCAGAAGGTTGATTTTCTTTTTTGGTGGTTTGGGTTCTGTAGTTTCCACATTGGAGTGTTGCTCTTTTAAGACTTCTGAAAGCAAGCTCCACACCTCGTCCTGCTCAGAGTTTGGAAGGCACTTCAGATTTTTAAACCTGGGGTCGAGTGCTGTAGCTATTTTTAGAAATCTCACATTGGTACCTTCTTTGCGTTTTGTCAAACCTGTAGTGACAGTATTCTTATAACTTAAAACTTCTACTGACAGCTTCTTTATAGGAGGCTGCTGAACGCTGACAGTCCACAGCATGCTAAAATATATTTAACATTGGGAGACCAAATGGACACAATGCCAGTTACAGATTAGGCTACATGCACAACCTAATTAGGTAACCCTGGTGCTCAGCTACTGTAAGAGACTGTTGTTATTGTTAGTCTAACTAGTGTCAGGGGGCTTAGAAGTTTTGTGAGGAGTTTTTTTTAAAAAATGTTGCATATGATGAATAAAATAAGAATAATAATAGTACACTAGCAAATCAGTCATTCATACCTGAGGGGGGAGAGAACTGCACGTTTTATGGGGAAGACAAAAAAATGCCTTTTCACATGCTTGTATGCAATGTTGTTGTAGCTGTGTTGATCCCAAGATATGAGAGACGAGAGGGACAAGACAATATCTTTAATTGGATCAGCTTCTGTTGGTGAAAGAGAGAGAGGCTTTCAACTCCACAGAGTCTGGGAAAGGTAAGCAGAGCGTCACAGTTAAATACAAGGTGGAACAGCTTAAACATAAGGAGTTAACACATATTGCAAGAAACCATTCAGAATGAAGTAGGCAATTAATACAAGAGCAAGTTAGTGGATTACAGATTGTTGTTGTAATGAGAGAGAAAACCAGTATTTCTATGGAGTCCATGATTTTTCGTGTCAAGCAGAGTTATTAGTTTAAACTCGCAGGCTCGTCTCTTAAAGGTGTTGAGGACAAGGCCTGAGAAGTCAGATATGGAGTGATCATTCTGTGACAGTGTTTGACATAGGTGATAGGGTATTTTTGTCTTTTATCATTTTCTGTCTGAGTGCATTCTAGAGCATTGTGATGGTCTTATTTCATAGTTTCATTTGTGTTTCCTAACCATGAACTTCGTGTTGTGTCACTGTTCTCTGACTCTGGGTTATGTTCTGAAGAAAACTTTCAACATATAAAACCTTGGGGCCTGCAGAGCTCAGGGAAATTGGTGATGGGAGACAAAGGCTTTCCTCCCTGAATAACTGATTCATGTCTAACTCTACATTTGATGTCTTACTTTAATCACTGATGGTGAAACAGAAACAGATATTTATCTAAAATGTCCATGAGTAAGAGAGAATGCAGAAGGTGATCTGGAAACTACCTTGAAATCAATTTATTTTTAAACTTGTATAGTTTTCAATAGGTGTGGTTCAATTAGTGAAATCCTGGGCCCTCTGAAATCAATGGCAAAAATCACATTGGCTTCCATGAGGTCAGGATTTACCCAATTTGCCTATCTTCATTCTCTGAGTTGTCTCAAGTGGACGCAGTATGTTTCCTGTGTTCCACTCTTGGGCACTGACTAAAATGTTCATGTTCCATTCCAGAGTAGCTGCATGTAGGTGAGGGATTAAGTGCTTCCTTTATATGAAGGACAATTTTTTTCCATTCAAAGGTCTATGTAAGGCTCCTATTGATTTAAGTGGGAACTCTGGATCCACCCAATAACATAGGATTTGGCTCTCAGAAAGCTTTCGGGACAAAAAAAGGTGATACATAAATGAATGAAAACTATTCTTTTTATTAACCTTTTACTTTTAACCTTTTACTGTAAATGTAAAATTAAAAAAGGGACTATTTATGTTTACACGGCCATGTGCCGATATATTTATTTTTACTGAAGATCAGAAGACTGGATTTATTAATGCTATTTAGTAATGGTGATTATATTTATCTGATAAAAAATGCCCATTAAAACACCACTTTTAGAGCATGCAAACAGCATACATCTGAAATGAATTCTGGTGTTTAAAAAAAACAAGGACATTTAAAAAATTCAAATCCGTAGTTTTTTGTTTTTACAAATAGCACACCAAAATCAATATTTCAGCACACTGTGATATAAACTAAAAACATTGGTCTATTAACATCTTTTTATTAGCGTGTCAATTGCAATGCACCAAATTTACACATATGGGCAAAGAAATTGTTTCCTGAGAATGTGCAAATTGCTACTTCACTGCATGTAAATGAATTGCTAATTGCTCTTTGCAAACAATATTTATGCAAATTATCCCCCTACTATTTGCATAGCTGTGTGGATAATACATTTACATTTGTCACACTTTTTTTCTCCAAACAATCAGAGAGTGCCTGGACAACAGGACTGGGCTATTCCTCATTTGCTCTTCAAAATATTTTGTGTAGACACTGAATGGGTGAAGAATGGAAAGGCATCTGAAGCTAGTAATATTTCTTGACCCAAAAGGGCAGAAGATTTTAACCAGCTCTGTTATTCTGGTTTATTATTCACAGAGCAAGATATTTGCAAGGGACAATTTATGTCAACTTTTGCCTTTTTTTTTTTTTTTTTTGCTGTTTGTCCACAAATATGTCATGACATTCTCCAATGTAGACATTGCTTGAAATTCTTTGCAAAGTTTTCCTATGAGTCTTCAGATTTTTCCACAGTATGTGGGGTATATTTACAGTTTGTGCAGTGTTGGTTAGTTATTCCTTTGGTATGCTTTCTATTCCCTGATTGGATGGCTTCATGCAACTAACCAACACAGTGAATATTACACATTGTGAATTTTTACAGACAGATAAGCTATTTGAAATTCACTTTGGACAAGCATTTGAGTGTGTGGACAAGAGTCATTTTTCATTCCATTTTGAATAAATATTTGCAGATTTTTTTCTACAATTCACTGAGTTTTAAAATTTGGTCCCACTCTTTTTGCCAGCTAACTTCTCTAAAGTCAAAAGATTTAGTCTAGCATTACACTGGCATAAGTGAGAACAGAACTTGATCAGTTTAAGGTACATCTCTTTTGCCGCTTTCATGAACATTGACTGGAAATTTGAGCCTCAGTCCTTGTAAATCTCTCATTTACGCCCAAACATTATGCTCCCCAAATCTAAGGATGAAATCATGACTCGTTGAAGTCAGCAGGAGCTTTGCCATTGACTTCAATGGAGCCAGCATTACACCCTAGCAGTCTAAAAGCTTTACACTTCTACTTTGATATAGTATGCTATTTGTTTCGCAAACATTTTTTTTTCATTGCCTATGGGAGCCTTCAAGATCTCTGCCAGTCGACCCTCTTAAGCTTATGTTCAAGGGACTGCAGTTAAACTACAGGGCTGTAAATTCTGTAAGCCGGGATTTTCAGTGCAGCATACGTAATTAGCCATTCAGCTGCCATTAAAAGTCAAAGCAAGTCAGGCACCTCACAGTTAGACTCCTTTAAAATCCTAGCCACCACAGACATATACAGGAGTAGCTGCACAGAAATCAGTGACGTTAGACCAGTGTCAAACCAACGTTAGGGAGAGGCAACTCTGTCCTATATAGATAGATATAGATATATAAAATCAGAAAAAAGGGTTTCCTTAGTATTTTTTCTGCACTTTCATAATTATGTTAACACATGGGACGATAACTTGGCTGAGGTTTCCTCAACTAGGGAGCATATGTCACAAAGATATATATACACATACATGCAACTTCTTAAATGGAGAGCTGACAACATCATGAAAATGCTTTCATATCTGTAGCCAAACTTCTCAAAGTATAGTCATTTGTCATTATTTGTTAAGGGGCCTGATCCAGCAAACACTTACATGCTTACTTTGACATACAGGAGTTGCCCCATTAAAATTATAGGGACCACTCACATGAGTAAAGTTAAGAACACTTGTAAGCTTTTGAAGGTTTAGGCCCCTTAGAAAAATACTTTTACCAGGCTATGGAAAGTAAAAGGGATTCTTCAAGATTTAGTTGGTGCTGGTCCTGCTTTGAGCAGGGGATTGGACAAGATGACCTCCTGAGATCTCTTCCAACCCTAATCTTCTATGATTCTAAGTGGGCTTCAATTGCAACCAGCTGTCTCCCTAGTTAAGAAAGGAAGGTAATTTTTTCATTTCTTAGGGGGTTGCTTGGTTCTCTTTCCTTATTATTTAAAGCAATAAGATACCTCTATCTAGTGCTTAAGAGGCAAGTACAATACAAGTGTAAAATACACACTGGGGGTGTTTGGGCCACATGTCCAGCGAAGAAGTCAGATTTGTTTGTATTGCTCTCTAGAGGCAGACAGGCTGAGTACTGCTGGCAATGCCATATGGCCTGCATTATCCTTTCAAGTTTCATGTCTGTTTTTGGCAGATAGTGGGCGTGCTGTCTATGCCCGTAGGATAAAATGTCAAATCCTTCCTCCGTTAGGGATGTTGATAGCTCTGCTCTCTCCTACAGCTATACAATTCATCCACAGTCTGATCAGCAGTCGAGGGCTCCTTCTTTAAGTTGGCCGAATTGTGCTTTCAATGAGATAACTTGTTGCCAAGCATTGCTTTTCTGTGTTATTGCCAGGGTATAAAATTCATATCCCATGAGACGCCTGCATTGTAGCATGTGTTGAAAAAAGAAAATGAACAGTATGAAAACTACTTTTAAGGTATCTCTCTGCAGCGTATGCTTTGTGAGACAGGATGCATTCAAGTGTAAATAATTTTTGCTGAGTTAGCAGCTGCCTCCTGGATAGAAGTACACACCGGCTGCAGTTTCATTACATGCTAGCAGGATCGTTGCACAGTCAGCATCCTACTGACTCTAGTGAAGTGTTCTGCAGCCTCACAACTTGCTCAGTGTCACTGGGAAAACGTGCAAGCTAGGACTGGGAGGAAAATTTCCTGTTGAAACATTTTTTTCCAATGGAAAGTTGGATTTTTGACTCAATGAAAGGCTTTCCTCAAGAAAAAAAATCTTCTTTGGAAAACTGAAATGCAAACATTTTTGGCAGAAAATTGAAAAATGTCAGGGGGCTGGCCAAAAATGTTTCCGTTTTTGGCAGTTGACGGATTAAATGTTTTGGGTTTTGGTTGCTGAAAACGGAAAAATTAGAGAGGGTTTTTTTGTTTTGTTTTGCAGGGAAGTAAGAAAACAGTTTTTCAACAAAAAGTCAAAATTTTCCATAAAAACCTTTTGACAAACACAAAAATGTTTTCATTTTTGTCAAAACTTCCCATGGAGAAAAAAAAAAAACACGTTCTGATCAGCTCTAACACAAACAAAACACAACAGCAAACCTGACACACACACACAAACAAGCGTCATTTCTTCACAGCTTTCATTTTAACCAAGTCTTTGTTACATGGGATCTGAACATAGTTTTGAGAAAAATAGAAAATCAGATATAAAAAAGAAGAGAAAAATCACTCTGGTAGCCTGTACTAGTTCACTGAAGAAAGAAGATGGCCCTGAGCTGTGACGACTGGAGCTTATGATTTAAATGGTGCTTTTCCCCCCTGCTTCTCAGTCCAAATTCCCGTTGTTCTACACAGAGTTTAAAAAAGAATTCGCTTATTAGGATCCCCACCAGGAAGAAAGGGAAGCTTTCAAAAACATGATACCAACATTAAGCAGGTTATAAAATAATATTAACATGGACTTGAAAAAAAATTACCCAACAAATAAGTTATATTCATATATGTATATCTATATCAGGGCTGGATTTAGAGGCAGGTGACCCAGGCAAAAAAGAAGCCAGCCTTGCAGCACTAACTGAAGAGGTGTATTCATGGGTGATAATGTCTAACTGCAACATAAACTGTGTTTATTATCACATCTTTAATTAATCCAGAGAACATATGTTAATGTTAAATCATCTTCAGATCTAGGAGTGTTGTGAAAGTCTAGAGCCATATGGCCGTCATTGAAAAAACCCTCTAGGAAAAAAAAAAGCACATTGCCTCATACAGCCCCCTCCCACCGAGGTTAGGTGCACATCACAAAGTTGTATGCAATCCTAGAGCTACCAGAGTAAAATTCAGCTCTGTGCTGAGGGCCAACAAAAGCCCAAAGCACCACTTAGATACCACTTAAGCTCTTCGGTAAGAGTCCATGTGGCACATCTAAGAGACCTTGCAGACCTAGGGGACTCACTGGGGTTTGGTGGCTTTGTCCCTTCCCAATTCTGGGCTGCTCTGTAATGCTTGGAATAATACAGATCGCCATGTCTAAGTTACAGCAGCCTGCCCCAGCAGTCTATAGGCCGCAGCGCTGCTCAGAACCTCCAAAGGGCTATGTGCTGTGGGCTCACCCCTTAAGCCAGGACATGAGGAGATGACAACTGATGGAAGACAAAATGCACATCTCTCCAGTTTGCCCTCACAAAGAAAAGAAAGGGAAGGAAGAATAGAGGACATGAGAGGACATCTTTAGGAGGCAGCCTTATGGCTGTCATCACAAGTGTCTGCACCAGCTCAGTCCTCCCCTGGCTGGGCCCAGAGTTTGTAGAGCCACTTTACACCACATTGAGCCTTTCACCCCATATAAAAGGGCTGGGACAGGGTTGAGGATCTCACCCCTTCAGTTTTAAATAGCAGACATGGACCTGTACTTTAACCCTGTTGCTGTCTACTATAACAGTCCCCGCCCTGTAGCACTTAATTTATCACACTCTTGTTCATCAGAAGATCATTTCCACATTTTCACTATACTAAGATAAACAAATGTTACAATTACACTGGAACACACTGAGAAGTGATCGGAACCTGGAATACAGTCAGATTGTGCTGGTACAAGTGGCGTGTCAGGGTCAGGCAGGGAGTGGGGAGTAGTCATGATGAAGCTCCGCTCCGCTATACCTGTGGTGGGTCCAGTATCAGTGGAGCAAATCAAAGCTTCCTGGCAGCAGCTCTAGCTGTTACTGGGCCAGGGCTGATCCTGACGCATTCCTCCCCTCTCCTGCACCAAGTGGAGCTCAGGCTCAGGAGACAATCAAGCTCATAGAGATTAGTTTTAACCATAAAGAGAAACCAACATGATTGTGTAAGACAGAGGTAGTCAATATGCAGACTGCAGACCAAATCTGGACTGCCAGATGCTTTTGAACAGACCCTGAAATCTTTTTATTTACATATTTTTATCATTATTGTTATTATTTTCTCTGGATTCTGGACCTTGACTATACCTAGGCAAAGAAATTTGGATCTTGACAAAAAAGAATTGCCTATCCCTGGTGTTGTAAGATAACCTCCCCTTCCACCCTGCTCTCCCTCCCATTCTACCCACCAGCTGGTAAATTACACCTATTTATGCCCACTCACCAATGTACAATTTACACTGCCACTTGGATTATCAGTGAGGGCCATGTTATACCAATAAATTAAAAACCAGCAGGATCTTATTAAAGGGAAAAAAGCAAAATACCACATTTATTGTGAATACAGAAAGAATCATAGTAAGCAGTTAGTTATAGCTATAACATTCCATGCAATCTCATATTTATTCACACATTCATTCATACAAACACAAACACACAGGTTCTGCAAGGTTGTTATCATAGTTACCAGTCTTAGAGTTGCTCATGCCAAGCCACTGGCCAGGTGGCCTGGACATGAAGAGGGAGCAGGGCCTTGTCAGATGCTCATCTGATGCTCCTGGAAGTGGTTTGCAGAATCAGACCCCAAAGTTCTCACTTTTTAGAGTCTATTTTTATAGGAATTTCTTCCTATGCCAGTCTATGGGAATTGCTTCATCATGCTGTTGCTGAATCAATCAGCAGATAGCACATTCCTGACGGCTCCGTGCTGCTAGATGTTATCTTGTTCTTTGGTTCTCCCATTCTTGAGGCTGTTGGGTGGATTCCAGTCTGCCCTCCGGGGGGGGTCCTCTGGTTATTTCCACTTGATGCCTTCTTCAGCCGATGGACACTGGATTCTTAGGCTGGCACCTCCCTGATCATTCAGTTATTATCCACACCAAGCATCCATACGCATACATCCTCTATCTCTATTTTAATCACAATGGTTAATACAACAAAAGGGCGGGGAGTCTCTGGGTGCTGTTTCTGTTGTTAGAGTATTGCTTTGAGTCTCTCTCTCTGTGAATTGCTTTGAGAACAGACTCTGTCTTAGAATGTACTAACACAATTAGCAGCTTGCAAGTTTCACACATAGAGGGAGAGAAAGAGTACCAAAAACCAAGAGACCTCTTAATTAGTAATACCCTGGAATTTAAACTATGGGGAATCAAACTCATTTGTGATTTTAATACAGAACTTCTTTAATATGATCCAACAGCCAGAGTCTGCCATGTTTACATTGAGAAGCAGACTCTGAGGGTCCTATTGAGATCAATGGGACTTGGACCCAAACTTAAGAAATGTGGCTCTCTGTCCCCCTCTAGTGGCTGGCCCACATAGGGTTTCATGAAACTACAATTGGCTCCAAGCTAGGATTTTTAGCTCAAACTGTAGAGTCTCATGGTTTTCGATCCAGAGGATGAGGATTCAGTTCTCACTGCTGACAATCCAGCCAGTGGCACTGTGTTACAGGACTACTTGTGATGTAAGGTACTACTCTGTGTGAGTAAAAGTGGCAGAACCTGAATTTGGTGATCAGATGCTTTAAAATGTTGTTCTCCTCTTTAAATGTGTCCATGTAAAAATGAAACCTTCTTAACAGCTGATAGAAATAATACTCCCTATGTGCATTCAGTCTCCTATCTATTTTACGGATTAAAATAATTGTTTCCTACTACTGTTTTGTCTTGTTATCCCTAATGCAACAATACAGCTCTGGGAGAGTGCTCTGGGTTCTAGCCTTTCCCATGTAGCATGGACAGAATTGCCTGCTAAATTTTGGTGAAAGGGCCAATCAGCTCCAGAAAATGTGGCTGTAGAGGTGTCACCAAGGGCTTCAGACTTTTATTACTAGCAATAACATGTGAGAAGGCAAGGATGCAGGTCACTTCAGACTTTTATTACTAGCAATAACATGTGAGAAGGCAAGGATGCAGGTCACTTGCACATCTGACATTGAGCTTCTAAGGCTGACAGTCAAAAAAAAAATCTTATCCTTATAAAGTGGGAGCATGTGATACAGCAGTCACTGGAATGCGATGGTGCACAGCTATTTTTAGAGTCACGTTTCAGAGGAGAACTGCACTTTAAAAATATATTTATAAATATCTATTCCATTGAGCTTGTTAATGCCAGCCTCCTCCTAACCCAACAGCCTCTGGCTGTAAGGGGTCAGATTCCCCACTATCATTTACACATAAGAATGCCCATACTGGGTCAGACCAAAGGTCCATCTAGCCTAGTAACCTGTCTTACGACAGTGGCCAATGTCAGGTGCCCCAGAGGGAATGAACAGAACAGGTAATCATCAAGTGATCCATCCCCTGTCGCCCATTCCCAGCTTCTGGCAAACAGAGGCTAGGGACACCATCCCTGTCCTTCCTGGCTAATAGACATTGATGGATTTATCCTCCATGAATTTATCTAGTTCTTCTTTGATCCCTATTACAGTCTTGGGCTTCACAACATCCTCTGGCAAGGGGTTCCACAGGTTGACTGTGCATTGTGTGAAAAAATACTTCCTTTTATTTGTTTTAAACCTGCTGCCTATTAATTTAATTTGGTAGCTCCTAGTTTTTGTGTTATGCAAAGAAGTAAAAAAAACAATTCCTTATTTACTTTCTCCACACCAGTCATGATTTTATAGACCTCTATCCTATGCCCCCTTAGCCGTCTCTTTTCCAAGCTGAAAAGTCCCAGTTTTATTACTCTCACCTCATACGGCAGCCATGCCATATGCCTAATCATTTTTCTTGCCCTTTTCTGAACCTTTTCCATGTCCAATATATCTTTTTTGAGATGGGGCAACCACATCTGCACACAGTATTCAAGATGTGGGTGTACCATGGATTTATATAGAGGCAATATGATATTTTCTGTGCTATTATCTATCCCTTTCTTAATGATTCCCAACATTCTGTTTGCTTTTTTGACTGCCACTGCACACTGAGTGGATGTTTTCAGAGGACTATCCACAATGACTCCAAGATCTCTTTCTTGAGTGGTAACAGCTAATTCAGACCCCGTCATTTTATATGTATAGTTGGGATTATGAGTAACAGCCGTGTTAGTCTGTATTCGCAAAAAGAAAAGGAGTACTTGTGGCACCTTAGAGACTAACCAATTTATTTGAGCATGAGCTGAGCTGTAGCTCACGAAAGCTCATGCTCAAATAAATTGGTTAGTCTCTAAGGTGCCACAAGTACTCCTTTTCTAGTTGGGATTATGTTTTCCAATGTGCATTACTTTGCATTTATCAACATTGAATTTCATCTGCCATTTTGTTGCCCAGTCACCCAGTTTTGAGAGATCCTTTTGTAGCTCTTCGCAGTCCGCCTGGGACTTAACTATCTTGAGTAGTTTTGTATCATCTGAAAATTTTGCCACCTCACTTGTTACCCCTTTTTCCAGATCATTTATGTAAATCTCTGTAGATCTGGTCATTCCACTGAGATGTTCATGGAGTGACACGGGATCTACACTGCTGTAACTGAGCGCACAGCCTGACCCCAGGTAAGTGCCTAGGGAAATACACATTTCTAAAACACATCAATATTTTATCCTCAGGCAGCAATGCCCACGCTCTCCTCACCCAGGCGCAGAGAACCCAGCTGCCAGCTCTGCTTTCCAGAGCTGGCTGTCAGTCTCACAGCATAGGCCAGAGCCCAGTGAGAGAATATAAATGGTTGTTCTAAACCTCAGGCGTTGTTTGGAACAGAAAAGGTCTCTGAGGCAGGGGAATCTTGAAATTCACCTCCCAGAGGATATTTCATTGTGCTTTACATTTAAGAGTACTAGGGTCTATTCTTCCTTCCCTTTCTTTTCTTTGTGAGGGTGATAGGATATGATTGTGGGTCTGCTGTTTTGCTGTGCGTCCAGTTGTTGTGCTCTCTTCCACCGGGTATGTACCAAAACCATGAGCCCAGCAAAGATACTATATGTAAAGAAGGGTGGTGTTAACCAAGATGAGAAACACATGAACATGTTAAACAATGAATAATGAGCCATGTAAGATAATTATCTTCAGGCTCAAAGGGGGGAACTGATAGGAAAAAAACCCAGAAAGTGACCCTATAATCATGTAAAGCTACGCTGCTGTCTTTTTTCTATGCTTATCTGTCCTTTCTACTTTGTTTATGGATAGAAAGAATGCGAACTGTGTGTAACCTGCACTCCCTGCTTTTGGGGAGAGAATTCCTTATACAGATAAGCCTCCATGCTCTTACCTACCCCAGAACTTCAAACAGACTGGGTTAACCGGTTCGAACTGGAAGAGATATCACAATGTATGTTGAACCAAGCTATAAAAGCTCATCCCTGTTCTTTGTTCGGGGCTTCACCATTTTCCTCTGAAAAGGAATTGGTGAGCCCTTCAGCTGTCGTATTCGCTAGCAATAAAGTGCCTCACTTTATCAAAGAGCCAAGACTCTGTGTTTTGTTTGGCTAATACAGAAGTCCAGGGAAGGCTACCCTCCTAACCCTAGATGGGAGGGGAACCCTTTTTCCCTAACAAGGGCAAACTGGAGAGAGGTGCATTTTGTCTTCCATCAATTGTCATCTCCATCCCCCCATCCCCCGCCCCATTCTTATTTCCCCAGTCTACAAGGAAAGCAAATTTTGGCTTAAAGCTCTCTGGGCCAGATTCTTAGTTACATCAATGTCACTCCGTTTATTTCAAGGGAGTTACTCTGGACTTAAGCCTAGGGTAAAAAATGTGGAGTGTCTTAAAGGCCTATGTCTTATTTTCAAAAGTGACTTAGGCACTTAGTCCCAGATCCACAAAGGTACTTAGGTATTGCTCTGCTCAGCGTAGCAATGCCTCACAGCTAGGCACCCTGCCACCCAGTGGAATTTTCAGCCCTGAGAGAGGCACTCGGGTTCCCCATGGGGAGAGCTAGGTGCCGAGGGAATTGATCTTCCGAAGGCAGCAAGCTGAAGGGAGAGTCATCTCCAGTAACCTGGAGTGAAATGCAGAGGAAAGGAGTGGGCAGAGAAGAGGTGTTAGGCATCTAAGTGACTGACCTGGTGCACCTGGCTGATGGGCCAGAGATAGGCACCTCCCTCCACTGGGGATCCTCAGCCATAAGCCCTTTCTGGCAGTTAGGCACCTGGGCCAGGTCAGTCATTTAGGTAGCCCAGCCCCTAGCAGCTGAAACCATCTTTCTCTCGCTCCTGCTCCTGCATCATACCTCTCTCATGCTCCCCTGTGTTCCCTCAGCTGGCTTTTCAGTGGGTGCTGTGCTTGTCCCCCATCTTTCAGTGGCCTGCATCTGACCCTCCTGCTGCAGGTTCTAACAGGTAGGAGGCATTAATGGGGCTCAGAGCACATCTACATGAGCAGGCCCTGCTGGTGAGATAGGTGTTCCCCCATCCCATTTAAAAATCTCAGTTCAGGGCCTCTGGGCTTTGTCTTGAGCTGGGCCTATAGGCAGCTTGGTAGCTGTGAGCAGCAGCTCTGAGACTGCTTTGAAAATGCTGATTGGTGGAAATGTAGGTGCCTATGGGACTTAGGCACCTGTAGGGTTAGCTGGCAGCTGAGCAACAGCTTTCAAAATGCCAGTGGTGCTTAAATAGTAGAGTTAGGCACCTAAAGCAGCAGCTAAGTGTCTAAATACCTTTGAGGGTCTAGCCTTTAAGAGCATACATCTCTTTCGAAAATGGGACTTAGGTACTTTTGAAACTTTTACCCCAAAGCAAATGGGATTAGAATTTGTCCTTCTTCCTCTCCTAGTCTTCCATTCCTCCTTTGGAAGAAGAGTTAGTGAGGAAGGAATTCTAACCCTCTTGAATGACACCAGTTTCTCTCAGTCATGAACTAGGTCAGGTTGGAGGAAATGGTCTCCAAATAAAGTGGAGAATATTGTAACTAGACTAAACCCTTCTAATAAGAGCAGTTAGCAGTCTTACCAACCCCAAGCATTCCAAAATCATGAATCGGTCCTCAAGATTGGCTTAAAAATCCTGAGATTTTTATTTGCTTGCTGATTTTTGGAGCCTTTAAAGGTCATGCTTTCAAACTTTTCCCCATGTCCTTGAGGGCTAGAAACTTACAATATTGTGAACTGTAAATCCCAGAGGTAGACGGCTTAGAGGGAAAAGGGGGTTCTGTGAAAAATAGCATGTGATCATGTAATTTAAGATTGTTTCATAATGTATATGCACAATGGGGCTAAATTTCAGAGGCAATCTCAGTTCTGACATTTCCTAACTTTTAAGTGCTTTGCAACCTTAATAGAGTTCTTTAAATGGATTTTTGTGTATGCAGTTTCCTAGGTCATTAGAAAACACAACTGAAAAAAACCCCAAAGTCATCGTGCTGACACCCACAGGGGTCAACAACAGGGTTAGCTCCATTGCACGGACCTCTGCCTCCCAAGCTAAGGATGAGACACATACTTTGACCGTCAGTGTCACATCTCTTTGCTGATAGCAAAGGAATAGTGTGAGACTCAGGGTTTCCATTCCAGGCTCTGGCGGTTAGTGTGCTTTACTGGTCATGGACCCTTCTGCCTGTCTGCCCTCAGGCTTGACCCCCTTAGCTGACAGGCAGTGGGCACTGATTGGGTATTTTCCTTCAAACATTATCCTATTCCTATTGAAGTCAAAGCTAATATCATCTACCCTCCAAGAGTCACAATAAACACACCGCTATTTACTTCTAGAATACACTCACAAGTGACTCATTTTTAAAGGGAAATGCTAACTTTAATTATTTTCACATTCTGATGCTTCATGTGATGGTCTTCCAAAAGTTGCTGCCTCTCTTCTACCCCTTTAATTTTAGTTTCCAGCCCATCAAACACAGGATAAATGGATTCTTTAGGTTTGTTACCTCTGGCTTTTTTCTAACGTATTCTTCTGAAGCTTGGGTAGTTTGCAATATTGTTCCCTCATATGGCAGTTCTTTTCTTGTCTCCTAAGCTCATCTGAGAGAGGTTAGCCATAGAGGGCTGATGCCAGGTACCTCTACATTGGATCTCTTCCCTGTTTTCTTGATTGCCCCTCAAATCAACTCCACGATTGGATTGCCCTCTAAAGTTCCAGATAGTCTCCTGAATCAATTTTCTTTTAGCTTTTTTATTGGCCACTATTTTCTTTATAAGAGAAGAAGACAATGGAGGAGATCACAAAAGCAAATCCCTTTATTTACAAATATGATAATAAATGGGTGTCTCAAGCAACACACTGGCTGATGACCAACTTGCAGAGATGTACATAGGATAATCTACCAGGAAGATCACTCTGACCCCTCTAAAACACCTTGTTTTACTCTTTTCTTGTTCTCTGCATTCTGACCAGCCTGCCTGCGCTGCTTCTTGTGCTTTTTCCCCATTGAATGTCTCTATTCCTTACTTCCATCCTGCAGCTGGAAAGGAGTCATCATTTCCTTCCAATTCTCAAAAGTCACTTTTGGAACAACTTCAATGTCCATTTCTGTCAACTGAACTTCGACTTCTTTAATTTCCCTACCCAAGCACTCCTGAAAGAGACTGCTCTTTTCTGACCCCACTGTTCATTAGATCAAAGTGATCTATTCAATTCAGAAATCAAAACTCTCCAGCTTTCTAGGCTGGACTACTTTTTAATTACGTGCAGCCAAATATTGCCATTGAGTGTAAGAGCAGGCATGATGGTACCTACCTGATCCTGCAACCGTGTGTGAATGGAACACATTGCACATACATGGAATCCCACTGAAGTTAATATGGTCCCTAGAGTCTTGTTTCTCCTCTCACACTGGTGCACATCAGGAGTAACTCCACTGAAGTCAGTTGAGTTATACTGATTAAAATGGGTGTAAGTAAGGGGAAACGCAGGCCCTGTTCTCTGACAGTTTTACTGCAGCTTAACCCTCACCCAGAAACCAGTCTGACTCACCCTTTAATATAAAAACTGGGGCTCAGTGTGATGGCAGCAGCTATGACACAGAGATAACTTTGTTAGCTGAGTACTGTCCCTCTACATTTCTTACAGACTCTTCCTGTACTCAGTAGAAATTTTATTCTCAGAGTTCCTGCTGCTTGTTGCAAAGGAGAAATACACACCACACTCCCTCATGGAGAGTTTAATTTTGTTCTTGTTATGGTGCTGATATCTTAATTTCAAAAATGAGTAATTCTAGGCTGAAAACATACACCTGCTCTCTGTGTCTAGAAAACATCACCACTGGGGTCAATCTACATAGAATGCGCACTTACAAATAACTGAACCACGGCACTGACTGATGTGCCCCTGTTCATCAGCATAGTAGCAGAAACCGTCTTGTTGCCAGTTGAATGTGAACCTCGGAAAGCCAAGTAAATGTGAAGTGGATACAAAAAGGAACCTTATTCCATTCCAGCTGATGAGTCGAGTAAATAAAGCAAGTGTTGCTAAACAGATTCCCCTCTTCCCTGATAATAAAGTTGCTACAGACTGGATTTGACTGCTTTTCTTTGTATAAAGGGTGAATAGGTCACAGGGTGGAAGGCAGATTCAAGTTGTTCTTTCAGTGTAATAACACAAACATAATTCTGTTATGCAGAGTAAATTAACATATCCTTCAGCCTCTGCTGAATGCAAACCACATTGGCAAGGCTTGAGAGAAGGCAGGGGAATTCTCAAGCATTGTTTTCTCACTATGTTTGCTTATTTTTATGAGATTGAAGAGTTACTGAAGGAAAAGGGCATTAAAATGCAACACGTTGAATGATCCCCAGCATTGACACGACATTTAGAAAACCAATAGGAGCCAATTCTCCTTTGTTACATTGGGGCAATTCTGCCAATTTCAATGGACTTTATTGGTGTAGCTGAGATCCCACAGTGTTTTGGGCTTGGTCAATCTGGGATACTATTGTGTGTACAGAGATTTTGATCTGTAGAAGAATTTTGGTTTTTGCAGCTGAGAGGTTGCTCCTGTCAAACTAACAGTTGCTGAGCTTGGTCAAAATATCTTACAAACAATGGGCCAGACCATCCTCTCCTGTGGAAACAGCTCCACGCAGAAGAGAAAAATTTCCCCCATTTCTAACAGATTGTTGCAACATTGCAGCAGGAATGGGCGGGGGTGGGCTTACTCCTCCCTATTCTGTGCCGAAGATCCTCACATAGAGGATTTCCTCTACATCCACATATGGATAGGACAATATAGCGCCATGAAAAGTATTTTCTATTTTGTGCTGGTTGGTTTCTATGTAATTTGTCTGTGGGCTTTTCACCAAGTCTTTGTTTAGCAGCTCCCATTGTCCTCTCTTTTGTTCAGATCCACCAGGGCAGGATGTAGTTGTATCTCCTGATGAAGGAGGAAAGGTAGGATGGTACAGCAGTTAGGGTAGTGGCTTGGGACTTGGAAAGCCTGCATGCAGATCCCTGCTCTGCCAGACTTTATGTGCAACGTTAGGCAAGTCACTTCGTCTCTGTGCCTTAGTTCCCCCCTCGGCCTGTCAAAGGGGGATAATACGAAGGCTGGGTGGAAAATCTGTTTTGTGAAAAATCTTTGCGGGATCAAAATTTGTTTTCATTCCTATATGGAACAAAAATGAGACCTTCCAAACATTTTTGAGAGAGAGCAACCCATGCCGGAATAGCCAACAGCCTGATGGTTAGGGCACTCAGCTGGGATGGGGGAGATCCAGGTCCAAGTCCTTGCTCTGCTTGACTTAGAGCAGGGATTTGAACCTCGGCTTCCCACATAGAATCATAGAATATTTGGGTTGGAAGAGACTTCAGGAGGTCATCTTGTCCAATCCCCTGCTCAGAGCAGGACCAACACCAACTAAATCATCCCAGCCAGGGCTTTGTCAAGCCGGGCCTTAAAAACCTTTAAGGATGGAGATTCCTCCACCTCCCTAGGTAACCCATTCCAGTGTTTCACCACCCTCCTAGTGAAATAGTGTTTCCTAATATCCAACCTAGACCTCCCCCACTGCAACTTGAGACCATTGCTTCTTGTTCTGTCATCTGCCACCACTGAGAACAGCCGAGCTCCATCCTCTTTGGAACCCCCCCTTCAGGTAGTTGAAGGCTGCTATCAAATCCCCCCTCACTCCTCTCTTCTGCAGACTAAATAAGCCCAGTTCCTTCAGCCTCTCCTCATAAGTCATGTGCCCCAGCCCCCTAATAATTTTTGTTGCCCTCTGCTGGACTCTCTCCAATTTTTCCACATCCCTTCTGTAATGGGGGGGGGGACCAAAACTGGATGCAATACTCCAGATGTGGCCTCACCAGTGCTGAATAGAGGGGAATAATCACTTCACTCGATCTGCTGGCAATGCTCCTACTAATAGAGCCCAATATGCCATTGATCTTCTTAGCAATGAGGGCACACTGCTGACTCATATCCAGCTTCTCATCCACTGTAATCTCCAGGTCCTTTTCTGCAGAACTACTGCTTAGCCAGTCAGTCCCCAGCCTGTAGCGGTGCATGGGATTCTTCCTTCCTAAGTGCAGGATTCGGCACTTGTCCTTGTTGAACCTCATCAGATTTCTTTTGGCACAATCCTCCAACTTGTTTAGGTCACTCTGGATTCTATCCCTACCCTCCAGCATATCTACCTCTCCCCCCAACTTAGTGTCATCTGTGAACTTGCTGAGGGTGCAATTAAGCCCATCATCCAGATCATTAATAAAGATGTTGAACAAAACCGGCCCCAGGACTGACCCCTAGAATATCAGGGTTGCAAGGGACCTCAGGAGGTCATCTAGTCCAACCCCCTGCTCAAAGCAGGACCAATCCCCAATTTTTGCCCCATATCCCTAAATGGTCCCCTCAAGGATTGAATTCACAACCCTGGGTTTAGCAGGCCAAAGCTCAAACCACTGAGCTATCCCTCTCCCTTGCCCCCCTGGGGCACTCCGTTTGATACCGGCTGCCAATTAGACATTGAGCCATTGATCACTACCCTTTGAGCCCAACAATCTAGCCAGCTTTCTATCCATGTTATAGTCCATTCATCCAATCCATACTTCTTTAACTTGCTGGCAAGAATACTGTGGGAGACTGTATCAAAAGCTTTGCTAAAGTCAGGATATATCACATCCACTGCTTTCCCCATATCCACAGAGCCAGTTATCTCATCATAGAAGACAATCAGATTGGTCAGGCATGACTTGCCCTTGGTGAATCCATGTTGACTATTCCTGATCACCTTCCTCTCCTTCAAGTGCTTCAAAATGGATTCCTTGCTCCATGATTTTGCTGGGGACTGAAATGAGGCTGACCGGTCTCTAGTTCTCTGGGTTCTCTTTCTTCCCTTTTTTAAATATGGGCACTATATTTGCCTTTTTCCAATCATCTGGGACCTCCTCCAATCACCACGAATTTTCAAAGATAATGGCCAATGGCTCTGCAATCACATTGACCAACTCCCTCAGCACCCTTGGATGCATTAGATTTGTACTCATGGACTTGTGCATGTCCAGCTTTTCTAAATAGTCCTTCTCTTGTTCTTTCGCCACTGAGGGCTGCTCACTTCCTCTCCATACAGTGTTGTCCAGTGCAGCAATCTGGGAGCTGACCTTGTCTGTGAAGACCGAGGCAAATAAAGCATTGAGTGCTTCAGCTTTTTCCACATCATCTGTCACTATGTTGCCTCCCCCATTCAGTAAGGGTCCCACACTTTCCCTGACCTTCTTCTTGTTGCTAACATACCTGTAGAAACCCTTTTTGTTACCCTTCACATCCCTTACTAGCTGCAACTCCAACTGTGCCTTGGCCTTCCTGATTACAGCCCTGCATGCTCTATCAATATTTTTATACTCCTCCCTATTCAGCTGTCCAAATTTCCACTTCTTGTAATTTTCCTTTTTGAGTTTAAGCTCACCGAAGATTTCACTGTTAAGCCAAGCTGGTCGCCTGCCATATTTGCTATTCTTTGTGCACATTGGGATGGTTTGTTCCTGCACCCTCAATAAGTTTTCTTTAAAATACAGTCAGCTATCCTGGACTCCTTTCCCCCTCATATTAGCCTCCCAGGGGATCCTGCCCATCAGTTCCCTAAGGGAGTCTAAGTCTGCTTTTCTGATGTCCAGGGTCCATATTTTGCTACTCTCCTTTCTTCCTTTTGTCAGGATCCTGAACTCAACCATCTTATGGTCACTGTTTCCTAGATTGACACCCACCTCTACTTCCCCTACCAATTCTTCCCTGTTTGTAAGCAGCAGGTCAAGAGGAGCATGGCCCCTAGTTGGTTCCTCCAGCATTTGTACCAGGAAGTTGTCCCCAACACTCTCCAAAAACTTCCTGGATTATCTGTGCATTGCTGTATTGCTCTCCCAGCAGATGTCAGGGTGATTGAAGTCCCCCATGAGACCCAGGGCCTGTGATCTGGAAACTTCAGTTAGTTGTCTGAAGAAAGCTTCATCTACCTTCATCCTTCTGATCCGGTGGTCTATAGCACATGCCCACCACAACATCACCTTTGTTGCGCTTACCTCTAAACTTAACCCAAAGACTCTCAACAGGCTTCTCTCCAGTTTCATCCTGGAGCTTTGAGCAATCATACCACTCTCTTACATACAATTCAACTCCTCCACCTTTCCTCCCGTACCTGTCCTTCCTGAACAGTTTGTACCCATCCATGACAGTGCTCCAGTGAGTGCCCCCCTCATCCCGGGTGAGTGCCCCTAGCCACCTGGCCATTCTGGACTCTCTCTCCCTTCCCCCCAGGCCAGAGAAACCTCCCTGGAAAACACTGAACCCGATACATTTCTGACCAACGCTGCAGTCAGCAGAGGCACTCCAGATGAATCCCTGTCATTATCAGAGAGGCCATGACTGGCAGGATGCTCTCTGAGAGCCTCCGGAGAACTGTATTTTCTGTTTCCT
The DNA here is from genome assembly GCF_965140295.1 of Lepidochelys olivacea. Classification (NCBI taxonomy): domain Eukaryota; kingdom Metazoa; phylum Chordata; order Testudines; family Cheloniidae; genus Lepidochelys; species Lepidochelys olivacea. Next base: position 111,263,036 of record NC_140416.1, read on the forward strand.
GGGACTAAGCTATGTGGGGGCTCACTTTTCCACTGCTCCCAAGCTGGTGTGCAGGGGCAGGTCAAGAGAGCAGCAGAAGTGGAGCTAGTGGATCTGCCATTTGTTGAAACCATCAGACTTTCACCCTGCAGAGCAAGCCACAGAGGCTACTGCAGCCAAGAAGACAGAATTCTGCTCCATGACTGCTACTCTTTCACCTAAAGCCCTCACCACACACAGCCCTGATGCAGGTGGTGCACTGGGCTAAGGAATTTACCATCAATTAATTACAGAAGAGTCAAATCAAGCATGACTATTAAAGTTACGGATAAGAGTGAAATGGGGAAAGGCAGAATCGTCTGAGGTCAGGGATGTGCAATGAGCAATTTCTTAATTTTTTTTTTTTGAAGAGCATTCCTAGGCTGTGCCAAAAAACAATTATGTGATACACTTGCACATCTTAATATTTTAAGTTTGCATTAATAGTCCCTTACATCATAATGATCAGTGCTGTGAGTGCATAAATATCTCCATCTCCTCAACATTTTCTTCTTGACAGGTTAGTTTTCAAGGAACAGAGATATTGATGAGATCCTTTTGTGCTCCAGCTATGTGCATTTTTCTGCATTTTCAAATAGGAACCACCATTATCTTTTTGCAAGCTGAATATTTTTGATACATCATTTACTGGAGACTAATATGTGCTTCAACCATGGACTCCAAAGACCATCATTTATCTTCCATAATGACCACATGTTCTTAAACAAGCAGCAACAACCCATCCCAGCTGCAAAAGATGATCACAGATGACTTGGTTAAAAGACCAGAAATATTGCGAAATGTATATTGAATCTTTTCCTGTTGGAAATATACAAAACTCCATTCTCTAGTGAAACACAATATGAAGTAAAACAAAATTTTAAATCATCATTAAAATATACTGATTTATTTATGTTTGTGGAGCCAGAGCCTCAGCTGGAATAAATCAGTGTAGCTCCATTGAAGTCAATGGAACCACAACAATTTACACTAGTTCTGGATCTGGCCCATAATTTTTTTTTCTGGTGACAATAGAGAGAGAAAGATAATATCTATCTCTCTATATATTTTACGAAGGAAGGTGTGTTACAGTCAGGTCCAGACACCCCAGGGGGAGAACAAGGGATCTGAACCCCAAAGAATAAGCAATTGAATCAAGTGATTGTAGAGATGCAGACTTTAAGGCCAGAAGGCACCATTATGATAATCTATTCTGACCTCCTGCACATTGCAGGCCACAGAACCTCACCCACCCACTCCTGTAAAGATCCCTAGCCTCAGATGAGTTGCAGAAGTTCTCAAATCATGCTGTAAAGACTTAAAGTTACAGAGAATCTACCATTTACACTAGTTTAAATCTGCAAGTGACCTGAGCCCCATGCTGCAGAGGAAGGCAAAAATCCCCACAGGGTCTCTGCCAATCTGACCCAAGGGAAAATTCCATCCTGACCCATTCCTCTGATCATCCTAGCAGCCCTTCTCTGCCCCGTCCACTTCAAATCCATTTTTCTTAAACCTGGGAGACCAGAGTTGCACGAAGTATACAATATTACTGTACTATAGAAGTGTATTGAGTAAGGTCTTTTATGAAACCCTGTCTTTTACAAAAGCTGGTGACACATTCATGATTAATCTCATGTGAAATGTACTTAACAACACTATGAGGAATTATGGATACTCACCGATATTATGCTTTAAAACTTGTGACCAAACACAGGGAGAAACAGGTTTTCTCCCAGACAGGAGGGAAGGCAGATATCTACCTGTCTCTTATATAAATTAAGCATTATAGAATCAAAACAATGGAAGCTTCATTTACATATGAATCAACAGAGGGGTGAGAAATCCACAGGAAGGGTAGATCAGCAAAAGGTCATTCTGACCCTGGGGTCAAATCAATGAGTTTTGGGAAATATAAGCAGAAGCAAAAAGTCAATATGGCATCCCGCACATAGGGAACAATGGGAACAGTATTTTTCAATTGTGTGACCATTGGACTCCTAGTCTAGAAGACTAAGGATGCTAGTAAGTTGATGTAAGAAAGAAAACTGCTTTGATAAAGGTTGTAACTTGCTGTAATTAAGTTTTAGTCAGTAGAAAGCATGTTTTGTTTTACTTATAACCAGACCTGTCTCTTCTATTCTTACTTGTTATCACTTACATATCTGCTCTTTGTTAATCAACTCATCCTTGCTTTGTTACAAAACCATCTTGGTGCTGTGTATCAAACTGAAGGGGTAAAATCCTCAGCCACACTAACAGGTTGGTGACAGCGACTTTGATGACTTTTGGGAGAGTCCAGTGCGAGGGACTGAACACTGCCGGGGAAGATGATTTGGGGGAGACTTGGGACTGGAAGGGCTGTTGGGGTCACCCTGCAAGGAGTAACAGGCTGGTGGAAGCCAGGGTGAAACCACTGGACTGTGAGCAGGCTGCTGGCGTCAGGTCTCTGAGCCAAACTGGCACAGCCCAGAAGCATCCAGGGGGACAGGGCAGGTGGTGACATGTCCCCTTACTGGTCTGGGTGACCCCCAGCGGGGCACAAAATCAACTTAAGCCAGTACGTCTAACTAAAAGCAAATTTGACGCAAGTTGCCATGGACGTGCCAGAAGATGCATCATTTTAAGGAAAGGGGTAAAATTAGCACTTGTGTATTACAGCCACAACCACGGCTACACATTAAGGACTCAATTCACGAAAGCCTTCCTGTTCAGGAAAGCACTTACGCACTTGCCTAACTTTGGAACACAATGAGACTTAAGCACATACTTAAAGTTAAGCATATACGTAGGTGCTGTCCTGAGCTGAGGCCTCAGAGAGGTACTGAAGTGCATACCTAATTCTGAGGTCAGTGGGCTACATATATGCTTAAACAGGTGCAGAAGAGTTTCTAGGATCACAGTCGATAATATTAACAGCCGTGACTCTCAACTAATGCCATGCGACTGGAATTTATGTCACTCTGAGTGCACTGTGTTATGCTGAAGGACAGCCTTCTATACGGACTGCTCACCCCCACCTCACTGACTTGGTGATGTGAGGCCAGAGGGTCTCCATAAAGATCACTTTGTACTTTCCATCCTTTACTTGATCCATCCCAAAACAAGAGGCCAAAGTTTTCAGAAATGACTAGTGGTTTTGGGTGCCCAACCCGGAACCCCTTGAAGGGGCCTGATTTTTTTTAATAGGGCAGGGGCTCAGAACTTAAACTCAGGCCTTTTTAAAGGCGTCTCAGGTTGGGCACTCGAAACAGATATTTGAAAAAGCATCTGTGGAAAATTTTTAATCAATTTTTTACTGCTGTACATGGACAATTTTCTCTAAAGAAAAAAAAAACCCACAATTCCTCATGGGAGTTGTAGTTCAGTTTTCTCATGTCCCCATTCTCCTCTATGGGCTGGACTCCCCAGCTAGACTGCACCATATTCAGAGACTCCCATGATGCAACCACATTTCTGCACCAAGAGGGGGACACCATGGTGCATTATGGAAGATATAGTCCACCAAGGGAGCACAGGCTATAGGGGAAAATGAGAGCATGAGACAACCTAACTTGAGTTCCCATGAGGCACTGTGGCAGTATTTCTGAATCAAACCACTTCTGGTTTTAGTGGAAATATTTTGGGTTGGTTTGTTTATACTTAAAAGTCAAACTTTACCGTGGAAAATGTCAATGAAAAATTGCATTTTTAATGTTTGTAATTGTTTTCCATAGAAAAAAGCCGATTTTTTGACCCACTCTCAGCCAAATAACTACTCACTTTTGAAAAATTTAACCAGAGTGTTCAATTCTTTGCTCCTTCACAGCATTAGCAACAAAAAAAATCAACTTTCCTCTTAGACTGTAAGCCCAATCAGCAACAGGAAATGGCTTAAATAGAGATAATTAGACAGCGCTTTTTTTTGTTTTGGCTTGGTTTCTTTTTGTAAGTATTTCCTCTACAACGGAAAATACATTTTTGTTGACAACTCAGCACATAATTCCCCCAATGCCAAATAAGATCCAGCTATCCAACAATTCCCCAACATTTTCATATGCTATAAAACGGTTTATCTCCATTCCGGGGGGGGGGGGGGGGGGGACGCGGGGAAGGGGCAGAGACTACTTTCATTTATCCCATTAATAAAAAAAAGGGATGGACTGATAGAAGTATGGCCAGTGTGTACTGTACAGTACACACATTCTTGTGTGCACTAAGATGTCAGAACCAACATTTTCTATAGCAAATAGTAATTTTGGGTGCTTCGCTTTTGGGTGACCAACCCGAAACATCTTAAAAACACCATCTGCTTTTCAGAGGATGAGTGATCAGAAAAGCCACCACAGCAGTTAATTCCCCCCCCCCCTTACAGCTTGTGGATCTATTTGCCCAGCATTCAAAATATGCAAGTATTTTTCCTCTCAGTACAAATAGTCATTGATAAAGATGGATGGGGTTTGACAAAGAACACTGGTCATTTTCGGGACTCTGCAGCCATGTGCTGCATCAGTTTTGCATGAGCCCAGCTAATGCTGAGGTTGGAGAAAAATATCCTTGTCTGCAAGTATGTTTTGTAGCATCAGTAATAGGTACCTAGGGAGCATTCAATCTACAGTATCAACAGTATTTATGGTGTCTGGAGTTTTACATGGTCACAGTAATTACTTTGATAAATGCCAGCAATATTTTAAAATTAATATTGAAGTTTACGTTGGTTCAGAAGCAGAAGACACTTAATAGGCAAAGATGGGATTGCAGTAAATTCCTTCACTAACTGTCCTGCAATGGGCTCTGCATAGACAAAACCTTATTCTAGTGTGGAGCCCCACTGAAATCAGCTGGGTTCCATGTGAGCAACAGAACCTGCATGGAGCTCATTGCAGGATCAGGGCCTTGCCATATAAGGTGGGGGTTTGTTAACGATGCTCGGACCAGCTCAGAAGTTGGTCAGAAAATGTTGCCAAAGATAGTGTTCATACATAAGTTTTTCTTTCCAGGTTTGACCAGCTGTAGGCTCTGCTTTGGACTATACCAACACCACCCAATACTACAGCTGTTCCACATGCAAATACCCTATTGTAATCTAGAAAAATGAGGATGATACTTACCACCCTTTGTAAAGTGTTTTGAGATCTACTGAAAAAGGAACCATATAAGAGTTAGGTTTTATTATTTATTATTATTATTATTTTGCGTGTGAAAGGACTGCAGAATCAAAGAGGAACCTGTGTAAGACACTCTACTTGATGGTAATACTTCACCTAACCAATAAGCATTTTTTTGGTCAAATTCTGCTCTCTGAAGTTGATGGGATTGCATTGGTGTAACTGAGAGCACAATCTGACAACTCCACTACCAAAAATGATTTGAAAAATTACACTTCCTGCTACAAGCTGTGGATAGGTATCAGGGAACTGGATGCCTCCGAAGTTTGTTAAACAGATGCCAAGTCTATCACATCTCGCTCAACAACTGAAATCCATTCCAGGACCATAATGATTTAAAGTGAACAACATCTAACAGCCCACATGGAAAGAAGTGATCTTCTCAGTCAAGATCCTACTGAACGATGCCCATCACATTGGCAATAATATTGCGAACACAACAGAGTGGTCATGCACTTCAATGGGCATTGTTAATGTTTAATATTTGCTCTGATGCCCATTGTGCTAGGCATGGTACTACATTATCTTCTCAGATTAGTGGAAGTTATTCCAGGAATATTGACTCATACTGTAAGACAGCATGTGAAAGCTTGCATTGAAGTTGCCATGCTATACTAGCTCTGTGGAAGGTGATGAATTAACTACTGAGATGGCAAAACAACCCTGATTGATTTCTTTACAGGACACCAAATCTTGCTTGCTGTAGTGCAGCTCCACCATATTCTTCACCAACACAGTTTGAAGCCTATGAATGTCCTTCGGATCAAGGGGTCATCATAAACATGTAAACCTCCTGTTAAACTAAATTCTAAATGATGTACAGGGCGGATTGCCCCTTCCTGCTTTTTAGTGCCAGCAAGTAGAATAAGCTGCCATCTTTATAGCCACATCCAAAGGCTATATTTCAAGCCTGTCAGAAAAACCCAGGGCAGCTTTTATAGCCATCCAACCAATATATTCCACTATGCAAATCAAATAAAGCACACTGATGCACTAATAACATAGCTCAATATTTTACGAAAAGGACAGTGTTTGGATGGTTCTAATGGGTTCTTCAGATCACACAGAGCCAGATTATGCCTTTGAGATCTACAGGGGGGTTGCCCGAGTCCCATGAGGAAGGTGGGCTTCAGGGAGGAAGGGGTGGGCCAAACTATCATCTTTTTCCACCTCCCCTATCTGGGATGAGGCTTTAGGGGCAATACAGTGAGGAACAGATGGGGACAAGCCCACGTGGGAGGGTTCTTCCTTGGTAGGGTTGTGCCAATGGAACCATGCTGCCACAGAGCAGAAGGGGAGGACTATTGGAGCCCAGTGCCTGCTTGAAGGGATAAGGCCTGGCACCAGATATCTCTGGCTTCCCACAGATCCTCCAGAATCCCCTAAGGTTAGGAGATGGGGCCTATGGATTTTTCTGCAGGGGGACCCCAGCTCCACGGTATGTAAATGGGAGTGACTGTGGCAGTGAGAGTAAGGGGGAAATGTTAGGGATGTTGCCACATGGGAATCCTCCCTAAGACTTCCTCCCCCAGATCCTCCCACCCTTCATCCCCCAGATCCCATCCCTTACTACAGGAGGGGGTGATCTGGGTCAGTGGAATGGCAAATTCCTGCTGTTAAACATAGTTTGGCCCAGATTTTTAGATTGTAAGCTGTTTGAAGCAGAGACTGTGCCTTCCACTATGTTTGTGCAATATGCCTAGCATACTGTGGACAATGTGGAGCACTAGCCATAGAGAATTATTAATAAGCAGTGGGCTGTATGGTTTTACATACAAGTTTCATGCACTAAGCAGAGCCAGCCAGTGTCATGCTATAATCACACATTCAGCTACAAGATTTTCATTTAAATAGCAGGGCCTTTCCCTTTCCAACTCAGGAATTATCACTGTTTTTCATTCTGGAACATTTGTTGCCCTTGTGAATATTAATTAAAAGTTGTAATTAATTAAGATGTCAATTAATTCCTTCATTTTATTCTTCAGGGTAATCTTGTATTCTCTGCCAGAGGGAGCAGCAAGTGATCTAACCAGAGTGAAATAAAACAAACCCTGTTTAAGTATTACATGTGTAACCCTTCTGCCAGGCCAAGTTGATAGCAGCAAGGGCCAGGTTCAGTACACAGGGGTTCCCTCTCATCAAAGCAAATGCAAAACTGGCTCGAGCCCCCACCCAGTGACCTGGGAAAATCTTACACACCCCCTGGGCGCCTCAAAGAGGCAATACTTCCCCTCTCGCAAGCACAGAGTCTCGGTGTAGCAGAGAATCTTTAATAACATGAGGTAAAGGACATCAGCATTAAATTGGGGAAACACCACAACTAGTGTTTATTAACCAAACCATGAGCAAAGACCCACCCCAGCAAATTGGGCCACATCCTTTCCCTTGGGTTCTTGAGTCCCAGAACCCAAACATCTCTTGAGTCCAGCAATCCACAAATCACCCAAAGTCCAAAAAGTCCAGCCCCAGAGTTCAAAAGTTCATCTGCAGAGTGTTGCTCCCCAGTCTGGCTAAAATGTGCCTGTGGGGGGGGGGGGAAGAGGTAAGGGGCACCTTACGTGTCCTGAAGCTGACTGCCCCACAGGGCTCCGCTCCACCACGACCGGCTCCGCTCTGCACAGCTCGCCAGCTCACAAACACTTCACCCCACCGTCTCACGAACAGCTCTGCTCAGCTCGCCGTCTCACGAACACTCCGCCAGCCTATCCATGAACAGCACCACTGCACTCTAGTTCTTCCGGCTCCCCACTACTTGACACAGTGGTCAGTGATTCCAGCTCATAGTAGTGGGAGCCTTAGTGCTGGTGCACCATAAGGCCAAAGTGAATACAGCACAGTACCTGTAGCAAGACTCTTAATAGACCCAAAATTAGCTCTGACATTCCACAGTGGAGAGAGACAGAGGTGCAATTGGTGTTTCAGGCCCTCACAAAGGGGCCCACACCACCAGGTACAAATACCTGTCTCAAGTCTCTCTCAATTCACAGAGTTTTGGAACCCATGTCCCTTACCTAGCGAGTGCTACTTAGTTGATGGTGAGTCCCTCCATCATAACAAAAGGCCAAGTACAGTTCCAAGTACATTTCCCATAATCAGGGTAATAACAATTTATGCTTCCCGCCCCAATAACAGAGACACTGGGGATCCCACAACAGCCAAAGTGACCATTTGGGCAGTTATGGCCTCATTCTAGGTGGGGTGGGTGTGCCTATGCAAATGAGATCAGCCCCTGAAGTTCTTTTCCACAACTTGCCACACCTCACCACCAGATGTCAGGGTGGAGCTCATCCTGACTCTGCTTACACATGTGTGGATTCTGAAAGAACTAACTCTGGGGCTAGTGTTCCACATGGGAGGGATGGTGTGGGGTGCACAGAGCAAGCATGTCAATCCACAGTGCTACAGAAACTAACAGTGACACCAGTTTCCTTAGTATACAAATTCTTTTGGAAAAAGAGAAAAGCCTAGCGATCTGTGGACATCTCCATTATCTAAGGACCTCTGTAATGTAGTCTTTATTATACTGATGAAATTTATCATGCTAAGAACCATGTGGTCCATTTAAGAGGCTTGTTAAACTGATAACGTGCCCACAAAATGGTTTACATGCATGCTGAATACTATTTACATGAGACTTGATTTCAGTACAGCTAAATACTGGCTTAGTCTGAATCATTTTGGCCTGCACAGGTGTTAGTTCCAGTGTAGATAATACTAAAACAGTTCACACTGAAAAGGTTCACAGTCCTCCCACATCTGTTCCATAGTATATGAGTGACCTTTCTAAATCTCCCAGAATCCAGTGCTTGTAGGAACAGTGCCAGAAACTACAGAATAGGTAGCCAGAGGGCATTACAGTTCAAAGGGTTTAGACTAATGCTAGCATCAGTGTGTGGGAAAACAGCAGTGGTTTAGAACAGAAGTCAGCACTGCTGGCATGGATGGACTCAGTCATTTGTTCTTAAAGCAGTTCACTTAGGAATGGGAATGGCTCGGTTCCCTAGTACATATGTATCCTAAAGGTATTTAAAAACTAAAAAATGCCAGGATTTATCTTTGTGTGGAAACCAAAAGGATGGAAATTTCTATCTCAAAAGTTACCTCTCTTTGGGAGTTATTTTTAATGGTGGTATTCACATGCATTCCTTCCACAGGTATGGCAGCTAAACTCTGCTTTGTTTTGGAAGCAGCACACTTCATTGGAGAGTTAGCAACGAGCGTCTACTACATTAAGGATGGAAATTCCCATAAACACCAAGTCAACATGTTATTTACCTGCAATTGTTCGTCTTCTAAACTGTTATTGTTTCATTTCCTTGCAAAGTTCCTCAGAAACCATGGTTACTGTGCCTTGCTTCCTCTTTTCCCTCTCCAGGAGTTGTTCTTTCCAGATCTAGGATCTCCCGGGCAAACAGTGAAACATACAGCATCCTTTCCAAATATTATGAAGCACAGCTCTGCCAAGACTCTTCCTCTAAGCATATACGGATGAGCCTAAAGAACGACTTATGATGCTTTTTAAAATGCAGATTATCCTCGAATAATAACACTTCCAAACAAAATTGCCTTGTGCTATTTTCATTCTTTTGCTGTGTACTTAATATCAGCTTAGTTTTTTTTTTATAATGAATTTTTAAAATCCCATTACTTTGTCACAGTTTTGTGTATTGTTTCACATTTCTCTCTACTTGGCCTATAAACATCCAGTAGCTCAGTTTTACTTTTTTAAAATTAGTTTCACTTTCAAGACCTTCCTGCTACTTGTCTGGGTTTCATATACTGCAGTGGAATGTTTATTTGATTAAAAGGAAACATCTTCAGTGGGTTGTTGTTTTTTAATTGTGGAAACATTTCTGTTTATAAAAGTTTGGTTTTACAAAACATATATTTGGGGACATTGAAATTGAGAATGTCCAATTGCATGAATCCATAGAATACTTGGGGATTAGGGTGACCAGATAGGAAGTGTGAAAAATTGGGAGTGGGTGGGGTGGTGGTGGGGGGGGTTAATAGATGCCTATATAAGAAAAAGGCCCAAATATCAGGACTGTCTCTATAAAATCAGGACATCTGGTCACCCTATTGGGGATAGTGACTTTTGGACTGGCAACTAAATATTCACATCAGAGTTACACTCATCCAGTCAGGGGAAAGAAATACTTCAGGTGACCTGTGCACCTGGAACTGACAGCATGGTCACTCTTTACTCTGTTCTATGGGAAAGAGTTTCTTGGTGAGATTGGCTCCTCTCTTCTAGTTGGCAGCTTGCCCCCTTCCAGAACATAAATGGGGAAGAGGCTCTTCATGGTAGGGACTGTCTCTTACTCTGTGGCTGAGGTTCTGATCTAAACCTCCTGGAGGGGCACAGAAAGCACAGGCCAGCAGGCAAAGAGGTCAGGTAGCTTTCAGATGCCTTTGGGGCATCCCAAGTCTGGGCTGCTGTGGAGGCTGCTGAAATCCTGGAGGCTGCTCTAGTTTACAACAGCTTCCTCAGGGCTGCTTATGGCTTCTGGTCCACACCAGAATGGCTATAGCCAGATGTATTATGGCCCTTCCCCCTCTTACCTTATATACACACTGTGACAGAATAAACCCCTGTATACACTATGGTAATAATCTTTGTACCAAGTATGCCTTGTAAGGTATCATCTGAAAACTCATAATTTGCTGGTCAGTATTGTCCTGATAAAAGGCATATGGCAACATTGTAACGTGAATTTAGAGGATATCCCTGTACGGTGTTATCAACGTATGTTCCAAACTTCACAGCCCTGCATGAACAGAAGCTGGCAAACAGGTCTGTCTTAAACAAAGGAATGTGTGCTCTGCTTAATTTGCATGTAAGCAGTAAACAGAGTCATGAAGTAGGAAGGGAAGACAAAGGAAGTTTAAACAGTGGGGGGGGGAACAGCAGGGAACATCCTTCCACATAGACTTTGTCTCCTAGCGCCAGCTGGAAATTTTTTTCGGGACAGGGACTGCAACTATAAAAAGGAAACACAAATATCCCATGGCACCCAGCTCTCTGCCCATTGCATTCACTGCTCCAGAAGAAAAAAGGAAGCAATCATTGGACTTTGGAGGAGGGGTCCTGACCTATAGAGCTTTGATCAGTAAAACTGCTGAAAGCATGTGGTGAGAAACTTTGCTTGAATTTGATATCATTTGTTGTTAGGTATTAATAAGTGTTTTACCTTTATTTTTCTTGTAAGCACATCTGACTTTTATGCCTCATTACTTGTACTCACTTAAAATCTTTGTACAATAAACTTGTTTTACTGTTTTATCTAACCCAGTGTGTTTAAATTTAAATGTCTGAATAACTATTTCAGATAATAAACTGGCATATTATTCCCTTTAAAGAATAACGGACTTAAAATCTTTTGTACTATCCAGGAGAATGCCAGGCAGTTCAGGGCATATATTTTTGGAGAGGAAATCTAGGCCTGGGGGTGTGTTGGGGTCATCCTGCAGTAGAACCAAGACTGGAAAGAGCCAGAGTGTAATCCACACATGGCTGGCAGGCTGCAGTTACACACAGATGCTCAGGGTGTGGCATGCATGCAGGAAAGCCGTCTGTGAGAGGTTAAGGTGGGAGGTATTTCAGCAAGGCATTGTAAGGCAAGGTTGTAGGGCAGGGGCAACAGCTGCACATTAGTCAGGATTGTACCCTAGCAGTATGTCTCACATACAGCCTGCACTGGGGGAATTCTCCCTTGAACCCTTATGGGCTATTTCTAGCCTCTCTTTATTGCCAGAGCAGCATACATGAGCTGCAGCAGGGCACAGAATTCCACACCATGTACAGCACCTAGCACACTGAGGATGGGCTTCTAGCCACTATTGCAATACAAATAGCATTAGAGGGAAAACTCTGTATCCTGACATTACTGTCAAACAGCTTAACTGATTGTAAGATTCAGCTTCCATTTTAGAGGTTGTGATGCTGTATGATGGAAATATGATCGTGTAGATCATTGTTGTTCCCATGGTTATACAATTGCAACAAATTTTGTACAAAGTATATCCAAAGTACCGTTTATATGCATGTACCATTTTTGTATCTAAAAAGTTATGAATATTGACTATGTATCTACATTTCAAATGTGTTTACTCCTGGGATAATACCCCCAAAGTAATTTACATCCAGTCTGGCCAGCACATTACGAATCAACTATTCAAGCTGATGGCCCATTAAAGAACTCTATGGGCCATAGAAGAAACTCGTGCTGCCCAGCAAGGCTTCCTGTGGACAACTTAGGAGTAGCCATTGCCCACTTGGAGGCTGTGAGTTAAAGTCATGAAAGGGCCTGTGACTTGCTCATGTGACCCTGGTCCCCATCTTGTGCCTGTAATTTTCCACAAACTGAGACTGGGAGTTTTGTTCGGAACAACAGAATTACACTCATGGGGAGAGGAAACATCTCGATTTTTTTCTTCATTTCCTGCTTCAGTTCTCTGGACTGGATTTCTAACAAGGAAGCTCTAAACAAGGACTGATAACCCCCAAGCTAGCTGGGTAAGTTCCAGAGAGACTTTTTCAAACTAGCAGTTTATTCCATCACGGCTACAAATCTGATAAGAACTTTGCAATGATTGTAGGTATATAATCTATTAACCATTTTAACTCTCCTCTTCTTTATAAATAAACCTTTAGATTTTAGCTATTGAAGGATTGGCAACAGTGTGATTACTGAGTAAGATCTGTGATATATATTGACCTGGCTGTGTGGCTGGTCTCTTGAGATCAGAAGAACCTTTTGTTTGATTAAATTGGTTTTCATTAACCACTCATCATAAAGTCTAGCGTCTGGGTGGTGAAATAAGGGCTGGGATGCCTAAGGAGGCTGCATTTTTTACTTCTTGTTCACCAGTGTGCTATTTCTCAGGGGTTTATCCTCAGCTGTGACCCACTGAGGCATGGTAACAGAGGTGACTGATGATTGCTTTTTTATGGAATGTTTTCAATATTCACTGTTGTGAATTTCAAATAATAAAAGCAACCAGTCTTAATGCTCACTGATTTCCACACCAGGGAAGATGTTCCTGGAAACAGAATGAGGTGAATGAAAAACTGAACAGAAGAGAGATGAGGAAGGACAGGGCCAAACAGAGAGCCAGAGCTGGTCCTTGTAGCTGTCTGATGAGTTGATTTTATGGGCACACAATCAATCCATGCTGTTAGGCGAGTCTCCCAAACCATAGAGATTAGCCTAGACTATGGAAGGATTCAAAATCCAAACACGGATCTCACTTTATTTTCCAAACATCCCTTGTCTTTATAATGGGCCCAAACAAAATTATGTCTGACCAGGCTGGAAAATATGCCTCCAGTTCTAGTGTAGACATTGACGTGGTGGCTTGGACCCTTCTCTAGAAAGTATTGCTTCCAAAGCCACAAGCTAAACAACACTGGATATTAAACAACAGCATAAAAACCAGATGTGGCTTCCTTTGGTGCTAGTCCTGTGCATTTGTTGACTTATCCGGTCTCATATATAGCTGTATCTCTCACACAGAGAAGCTGATATTTACAAGTTACGTTGTAACTTACACCTATTTGCCTGAGAGCTGGATTGAGCCCTTTGTGTAGTAATAGAAATTATCCTAACACAGCCTCGGATGGGCTGTTCTTTGCTTTTTCATCCTGGGAATACGTAAACCCTTCAGGTTTTTATCCTGCTGACAATCCCATGATGCACAATAGCAGCAGGGGGAAAAGCCAAAGCAAGAAATTATTGTCTCGACAGAGCTCTTTAAATAAGGTCAATTGACTGGAAAAGTGGGCAGTCTGCCTAGGGCTCCTTAGTCCAGAATGACCCAGAGTAGTTTACTGCACATTGTTCTGAGAATATTTGTCCGATCTTCACCCTGAGAAAAATGTCTAATTGTGCAGGGCAGAGCAAGAGATTAGTGCACAGAACACTGAATATCCCAACATCTGTTGTCACAGATTTACTAACAGCTGTTTCTGTGGAGTAGGTTGAAACCCTGGAAATCCTGAACATGAAATGTCTTGTTATCTGTGCAGAGGCAAATATAAGCCTTTAACGTGACCTTTCAGGATGAGCTGAAGCCTTAATGTTGCCAGCAACACCTGGACACGTCCTTCAGTATTGTCCACTCAGCTAAAGCACTGGCACCTGTACATAGGGTTACCAGATGTCCCCATTTTCTAGGGACAGTCCCAATATTCAGGGCTTTGTCTTATTTAGGTGTCTATTACCCCCCCACTTCCATCCCAATGTTTTTACACTTGCTATCTGGTCACCCTACCTGTGGGTTGCCTTCCACACGTGATGTCCGGAAGATGTGGCTCAGCTCCAAGGAAGCCAGAGAGTGTTCCCAAAGCTCTGAATGTGCTCTGCACCACTTACAGCTTCTGGAGGAACTGAACAAGACTCGACTGCAGGAGACAAGCCAGGGAAGATTTGTGAATGGAGCTGGAGACTTAATGGGGACTGGATGGTTCAAGAGACGGACTGTAGGATAATAAATATAGCAGCTTTTATGTCTGTGTTATCAGTCTAAGACACCACTCAATAGTGACCAAAAGTCATTACTCTAATGGCCTATGTGAAATGAGTTGTTGGTGTCAGCCCAGTTCCTAAGTGAAGGTGTCCACACCATAAATATCACCATCACAAATGGCACTAGATCTAAGACAAGACAAGAGGCACTGAGGCATGATGACAAACTCTATCTAAGACGCTGCTATTTTGAGGAGAAGGTCACATTTTATGGGCCTGATGGAAGGAGCGGAGTATGTGCTTGGAGGCTGACCACTTAGAGGGTACAAGGACCTACGTCGATTAGAATAGAAGAGAAGAGATTGAGAGAGGATTGAGAGGCAGAGTGACCAAGTCTGCAATGCAGCGGCCCATGCTCTAGCTTTAGTGTGGGTAAACAGAGGATTTACCAGTGCTGTCAGGCACAAATCAGCCAGAAAACCAGAGGAACTGAACCCCCTCAGGATTATCTCGGCATGGACTGCATCCCTAGATGGCGCTGGTCTGCTGTAGTAGCAGGGTAGGGGGATTCACAGGTTAAAAGGGGAGTAGCCAGGGAGCCCCTGTGCTCCAGTAATCCTCAACTGCCAGATCATCCCTTAGGGATTGTGGGGAATGGGCACAGGCAAGAGTAGCCTGAAGGCTGCTCTGATTTACACCAGGGCCTGGAAAGACCCAACTGAGACCAGGGCCAGGGGAATACCAGGAATGTGTACTTTTGATACTCCTCTCCCTCACATACACACTCTCACTCTTTCTTTCTAAGTCCTGTGCTAGACACAGTTTGGCCAGACCTGACATCATGGACCAGTCTATATCGTATTACACACACACACAGAGAAATAAAAATTTGCCAGCTTGAGAATTTCTGATGATCTGAGGCCTATGCTGAGACTATTGAACAACATTCAGTGAGTGTAATTTATTTTAATGTAAATGTTAAAGAATGAGAGGAGACTGAAAACAGGAAGCTGTTCCCTTAATTACATTTTAGAGCAGCTCTCATTGTAAATGGCACACAAACACCGATAATAGCGGTAGTCAATCCTCATAACAATTGTGCATTTTTGTAAATTGCAGTTATCTGCATGGCAGCCCACAATCAGCAGTAATGCCAGAAATGGGTGAAACTCAGAGTACATGCATTACTTAAGAGGCCCATTAAGCACAATTCTCATTCTTGGTTTCACAGGTTAGTGAGTAGCTGCTATGCCTAAATGCTATTTCATGGCCAAAGAACACTGAGAAAAGCAGAAGTTCCTTCTCTGATTTGTGAGCTGGGCCTTGTCTGACTATCAGGAGGATTTTTAACCCCTTCTTGTCAACCATTTTTATTTTTAAGAACACAGACCCACATCATCCTCTCTAAGTCACAAAATGGTTTTTAAGCTTCTAAAATGATGGAAGTGGCATTAATAAAACCACTAAAGACACAGTGTTAAACCACATTTATAAAGTGGTTAGCCCACTGATCTGGCAGCTCAGCTCTATCTGACTACTTGCATATAAAGTATGCCCAGTTCTGAGACTAACTGCTCCGGGACCATTTGACTTTAAGTTGTGGCCTGCCCCATTATAGTCACCCCAATAACTTAAAACAACTCTGAGATTTCAATCTTATTTTTCTTTACCAGTTTTAGACATCATTTTTAAGACACCGTAGGATCTCCTCATCTGCCTACTCTTAGCACTGCAGCCTCCTCCTGAGCTTGTCAATGTCATCCACGATGCACCTGAATGTAATGGGCGGCACTCCTCCTCTCCTGCTGGCACATCATATGTTTCTGCACAGCTCTTGCCTCCTAATGCCAAGGAAAGTTTGACCAAAACTCAGATCCCGCCCTGGCTAGACTACCAAGAGACCTTACTTCTTTCATTACCAATAGCATCTTGGACGCTCAAAACCTTAGACTCTTCGCCAATCAAATTTGGATCTTAATTTATGCAAGTGATGCTCTTTGTTTACATCAAGGCTTCCATGCACAAGTATGGTGACATTAACATGCCCATGCATGGCTCCATAAGCCAACTTTACCTGCTCTGCCCTTTCCCCCCTTCCCTCCCTAACCAAAAAACCACAGCTCTGCTTGGCTCAGTTTTGCTCTTGCTGTCCCAGAAATCAGCCTACTCCTGATCTCCTAGAATATTGCCTCTGGCCCAAAATTAAAGTCAGTGGACTGAGTTTTCAAACTTGGGCAAAGCATCATTCAGTTGCCCAAATGCCCATTTTAGATGCCTAAATGCTGATTTGAGGAGACTGTAGTGATCATCTTGATGCCCAAGTTTCATTGCTGGAAAGCCCCGATGAATTTTAATCTTGACTTCTCCAAAACCCAATTTCAGCAGTTATTTGATGGCTGGGCATCAATATTGTTCATGTGAACACACAGGAGCATTCCACGCAGGCAGGGGACTTGCATCCTGGTCCTGCAAGCTCACCTGTGTTCAGGGAAACATACAAACCAGCACATTTAAGAAGGGCCACACAAAAGGAAAGAACTTAAAAAAACCAAACCACTACAGCAATATCCACATAGATGAATGATCACTATAATATATACACACTCGCACATATTAATGCCCCATTCCTGTTAGTATTATTTGTATTACAGTGGTGTAATAAACATGTTACATGACACTTTAATGTGTTTATTATGGTGGTGTTTATTACACTACCATAATAAACACATTAAAGTGTCTAGAGGTCCCAGTCACAATTAGGGTCCCATTGTGCAAGGCACCATCCAGACATGTAGTAAAAAAAGGCAGTGGCTTCCCAGGGAAGGTGTCTGACAAGATACAAGAGGTGAATGAAACAAACATAATGAGACCAGAAGCACTGGAGATGAGGTAATAGTGAAACAAGCAAGTTTTGCATATTCTGCCACTTGCCTACCCCATTGCAAACTAGGCAAATATCTCTACATGATGTTGAGCCTACAAATATCATTATGTTGCACTTCAATTTTCACAGTGGGGAAATAAATCAACTTAATTTAAAGGGAATGTATGTGTAGGACAGAAGTATTCTTACAGCCAAATTCTACCCTTGGAAACTGTGAGGTTTCCATGGCTGTCAATGGCGTATGTATGAATCTGAAGGCAAAATTAGTCCCCAAACGTCTCATGAATATACAGGTTAATCTTTGGGCCCTTCAGTCTGGACAGAGATGTTTTAATTTCAGTAATACATATTTTATTTTGCTAGTTTATTGCAGTCATTATTTTGGTTATTTTCATGTTTTAGTGCTTTGTAATTAAGCAAGAAGCTATGACCGGGTGTGAATTACGACATAGCGAGTCACGCCTCGTGTGTTGTTAAGCACTATGCTGAAGGCCGACTGCCACTGGATGTACTAGGTATGGATTTACTGTGCCATAAATGAAACTCTCGTGTGCCTTATTGGGAAAATAAACCAGCTCACAAACGCGAAGAATTTCAGGGCTAAGGATAAAAATCTCTGCTGATCCTGCAACCTGAACTTACACTGTTAAAGGACTGGAGGATGCTTCGAGTAATGGGAGAGACCTTTCAAACCATATGTGATGCTGTTTAGAAGCAGCTGTTACACTCAGGCAAAATGTCACCATAATCTTTTGCTTTCACCTTAACTTTATTGCTAAACACGTGGGCCAGGTCCTCAGATGGTATAAACTGATATAGCCTCCAGACACCAGGGTCCATCTGCTGGCTTCAGTGGAGCTCCTCTAATTTTGTGAAGTGGAGTGCTGTCCTGCATTTGAGGAGTTCAGTCTGATTCACTGAGCCCAACCCTGCAGTCCCCAACCCTGCAGTCCCCAGGCAGGCCAAAGACAACATTTTCAGATGTATCTAAGGCTCCTAAATCACTGTCATTTTCAAAAATGACTTTGGCCCAACTCTTCAAAGGGAGTTAGGTGCCTAAATACATTTGAGGACCTGAGCCCACAGCTCACACTTTGGCTCCTAAGTGCCTAAACCACTTCTGAAAATGGGGCAGAAGCTCCTAAGTCACCTAGGTGCTTTTTAAAAAAAATTACCCCAATATTAGTCCAATAAATACTGTCTTCTAGCAGTGGTACTATTTCAAAGCATGGGCAACCATTGTGCTTGCAGGTACTAGTAGGCAGTAGCTGGGTACAAGAGATTTGGAGGTTCAGATAGGCACCAAGGAGCATGGAAGCTTATCCAAACCTCTCTCATCTATAGAGTTGTCAGCCACCACACACAAATAACAGTGGGGGAGTGGGGGGAGGCATGATTGCTTCTGGTCTCACAAATAATGAAACAATGGTAAAAAGTTGTTTTCATCCTTAAATAAAGGGAGGCTTAGTTTTGGGTGTTCTTGTATTTTCTGAACCAGTTCACCTGTTTTTCTGCTACTCTCACATGTCAGTGCCCCAGACCCTGCTCTCTTTGTTCATTAACTACTCCATTTATTAAAATGAGTCCTGTTTGCAGTTTCACACATTTGCAACTATTCTGTTCAATACTGGCTACTAAACGTGGAGAGTCAAGATCCATAGATATATGCATTACTATGATTATTATATTGCTAATGTGGCCTCTAATTTTGCACTTCCAAGAGTGCTATTTCCACACACACAGAGACTGAGCAGTTCGACATACATTTATCTGATTTGAGCATGCAGACTTACAGGTGGAGCAAAAGACAGCTTAAAATTTTTGGCCCTTAGCACTATTATATTTATATTGTAGTAATGCCAGAGATCCCAACCAGTTCGGAGTCCAATTCTGTTGGGCACAGTACAAACATATAATACGAGACCACCTTAAAAGTTTACAGTCCAAGGGCTAGACTGTGACTTTCGGCACCTCTCTTAGCAAGGGGATGGCATATAAACTGCACCATTGCACCAGAAACCCCCGGAGTCACGGACTCAGACACACATCTGAGTCACAATTCCTCCCCTGCTTCCTCCTTGCTCCAAGGGGCCAGTAATTTGGTCCTGGCCTGGACCTACAGTGCATTGCTGCTGCCATCCTGCTCTGGCTCAGCTATTCTGCTCAGGGCGTTGGGTGGAATGAAGGCTCTGCCCATTTCCTGCCCACCTCCTCCAGGGTAAAATAGGCAGCTCACTCACTCCTACACACTGGACCCAAGGGCTGGGCAGCTGGTGTCGCGGTGTTTTTAATACCTTGCGCAAATGCATCATCCAAGCCACAATTCAGCCCTAAGTAAAAATCAGGTTACATCCTTCGATATCATATTTTAGCAGAAAGTAAACCACCAATTTGCTTTCACGCAATGGGGAAAATATTCCTCTCTTTCTCATGTCATTCAAAATAAAAAAGGGGTTTAACAACTAACAGGGATTGTCTATGCAACTTGGGAATTCTGGCCACCTGTATAAATACAAAGACTAATTTCATAGCTATGTAACAATCCATTAATTATGCCACAAAGTACACTGAGAGAACAGTGTCAGCATTTCTACTAAAGCCAGTTAGGCAGTGAAGGGAGTATCAGGATCTTATCCAAACAAATCATCATCCTTGTGTGCACAGCTCTGGAGCTAGTGGGATTCCTCTCCCTGTTTCTAGGTCATTTGGGTTTGCCTTGGGGTCTTAGAAAAAAAACCCTGTGTCCTGGTCCTCTCTCTGATGTGCTCACTGTAGTCCTGTCAACACCCCTCTTTAACACAGAGCTCTCTTTGTGGTACTGGGAAACAACCACGTCATTTATTTTGTTAGGAAGAATTCCTATTTTATATATGATGTATTCAGTCCAATCAATCTTTTATCTCGGAGGCCCGTTTAGAGACTGAGAGAGCTGGCACTGATTAAAAGCCTATAATAGAGGACATTAATTTACCCGTCAATAGAAAAATCACCATTGTAAATTGTCCCAGTCAGTTTGTATACCAGTGAATGATGTGCTGCAGATACTGGATGTAGGTACTAAACCACACACACAAAGAACATTCAATTAACGATACAAATCTCACTTCAGCTGGCTACAGTAAAGAGCTTCTGATTTCAGCCTGCCACTCTATCTAGAGTTCATCCCTTTGGCCTTTTGGCATACGAGAGAATAGAGTGAGAGATTGCTCATTGTTTAGAAAACAATATGCTGTACCTAAAGGCATAACACGACCAGTTATGGGATGGGGTTCCAGCCTTAAATTGACATTTTCTTTCCATTTGCTGATCAATCTAAGACTCTTTATGGGTGTTTTTAAACATAGATTTCGGGGTTAACTATTTTTTGTTCATAAAGAAAAAAACAGATGTTCATAGAAGTATATAAGGGACCCTGCTCTGCTACATTTAAGGAAGGTTGTAGCCCCAGTGGAAGGGCAGGAAATACCACATGCCATACAACGTATTCCTTCAAGTACAGGAAAGAGGTAGGAAGAGACAGCAGTGGGAACACAAGAGCAGCCTGTAGTGAAAGAATTCAGAGTAGCAGCCGTGTTAGTCTGTATTCACAAAAAGAAAAGGAGGACTTGTGGCACCTTAGAGACTAACAAATTTATTTGAGCATAAGCTTTTGTGAGCTACAGCTCACTTCATCGGATGCATTCAGCATCCAGGAAGTGGATGGGTCATTACACAAAGTAAAACTATTTCCCCTTGTTTATTACCCCCCTCCCCCCCTCCCACACACACCTGCACTGTTCCTCAGAAGTTCTTGTCAACTTGCCCACCTTGATTATCACTACAAAAGGTTCTCCCCCCCAACAGCTCTCCTGCTGGTAATAGCTCACCTTAAATGATCACTCTCCTTACAGTGTGTATGATAACACCCATTGTTTCATGTTCTCTATGTATATAAATCTCTCCACTGTATTTTCCACTGAATGCATCTGATGAAGTGAGCTGTAGCTCACGAAAGCTTATGCTCAAATAAATTGGTTAGTCTCTAAGGTGCCACAAGTCCTCCTTTTCTTTTAGTGAAAAAATGAAATTCTCAAAGAATGGATCCAGCCAGATTCTCCGCTTTCATACACTGGCTTTACAGCAGCTTGATGCCATGGACTTCGAGAGTTCAGATTTGCATCAATGTAAGCAAGAGCAGAATGAGGCCCCAAGTAAGGAGCTTGGGAAGAAGTGGGCAGCTGTTTACTGGGAACCTGGCCGGGAGGAGGATAGACTTGACGGGGAGAAAGAGGTAGGGGGTCAAGAACATTTGTCTTTTGGAGAAGGGAGGGGATGGTGAAGGGACACCTATATATAAGGAAGGAAAATGCACCTGGATAGGGAATGTGGGTCAGGCTACTTGTCACTTGAGGAAAGTGATAACTCATAAGTATGCAGTGGGAAGGGCAGCAGAGTGAGTGAAAGGAGATTGACACAATATTAAGGAGTCAAAGGATGGAAAAAAGAAAAGTTCAGATAAGTTTGTATATAGCTCTACCCCCATCCTGACCTTTCAAATGCTGCTGCAGTCCTGCCAGGATCACCATTCAGGGTATTATTTTCTAACTCTCCTTTTTCTCACGTAGGGAACTCAAGGCAGCAGCAGATCTAAAGTGGTCAGTCAGATTCATCTCCAGCTTTGGAGACAGATGGTCTGATCCAAAGTCCACTGAAAGCAATGGGAGTCTCTATTCACTTCAGTAGACTTTGGTACAGGCTCTATTAAAAAAAATAAAATAAAATAAAAACTGCAGTCACTGCATTGCATGGACTCACACCTGAGATTCATGCCTGAAAGTACATTGACACGTGGTATTGTTAGCGGGCTTATTCCTTCACCCACTTACTTCCCTGGTCCTTCTCGCATGAACAGAGAGCAACAATACCCGAAGTCCAAAGGTGCAAACAATTCGATGTTTATTGGGGTGAACTTCCAGCAAGCATGATTCCAGTTTCCTTCCTTAGTGTCCCCCTTCCCAGCTCTGACACCACAGAGCCTTACACCTGTGTCCCTGTTCCCATTCCTGCCCTTAGCCAAACATGATTCCAATTTCCTTACCCCCATTCCCTGTTCCCATCTCCCCCACCCACACACCCACCCACTTTCTGATTGACTGCAGGCTATATAGTAAAACTTGAGTTCTGCTTACTATACCTTAACCAATTATTTTCCTGAAATTTAACTAACCAATCCTAACATATTGTAACATGATTATGTAACCAATTATATCCCACCACCTTAATTAGTTTACACCCAGCAAAATTAATTATACAGCAGACAGGAACAATCACAGAACCAGACAGAGATTATACAGAGAAACAATAGCAAAGTGGGAACTATAATGAGAAAACAATACAGAAGTGAGGATTTCACATCCCAGTATTGATAAGTGAGTTCTTGCCAGACAGGATGCTATCAAACTAAGTTTTCTTTTACATTTTCTAGGCACTTCCCTTTCTCTGGAGGTGATAGGCATTATCAGGACAGGACTGTATTCCTAACAGCCCAATAGCACCTTCTTTCTGTGTGACTAGTTTGCAATGTGAGGATGTGACTGGTCGCTTCCCAGTGTATGGCTGCCTCTGCTGCTTAGCCAAAGGCCTCAGCCTAAGCATAGGGCCTCAGACTGTCACAGTAAGAGAAGGACCTTACACTGGCAGACAGTGATTCTGATTCTTTTATACCTCTATAACTAGCCAAGTGATAAGAACACACCTAAATTCTTAGAGTATAGGCCTTTACAGACAGGCCTGAATATCTGTATCCCAACAGGTATCATGCATGGTGATGGGTCCTGACAAAAGATCAGAAGGAATCTCACATTTATGTTAATCTTTAAGAAATTGGCAGATTAACAATCTGCCAAATTACAGGCCAGATCCTGCTTGCCTTTATTACGTGAGGAATCTCACTGAAGTAAGGAGGTTCTTCATATGTATAAAATGAGCTGGATCTGGCTTTGTATTTCATTTACAAGAGAAATTCCTGTCCTTCAAAGCCATCACTGTTTCGTTGATCACCTTGAGAGTGGACCACAAGTTTTGTTTATACTAAAGTCATGCCATCCTGAATGTTCCTCAACAGCAGATCCACTAGATATGGGAATGAAAGACCTGCTCAGCTCTTACAGCACTTTGCATCAGTAGATCTCAAAGCACTTTATGAAGGAGGTCACTATTGTTATCCCCATTTTACCAAGGGGGAAAAAAGAAGAAGAGGGAGGTGATTTTGTTTAATGTTACCCAGCAGCCCAGTGGCAGAGCTGGGACTAGGACCCAGGTCTCCTGTTTCCTAGTCCTGTGTTCAAACCACTGGATTCACATTGCAAGCCCCCAAAGCATTGGTGCATCATTAAAGTGCAGTTACAGCACTGACCATCAAAGGATTTCCACATCAAAACTGCCCATTTTGTAAGTCAAGAGAGGATCTTTCATAGAATCATAGACTTTAAGGTCAGAAGGAACCATTATGATTGTCTCGTCTGACCTCCTGCACAACACAGGCCACAGAATCTCACCCACCCACTCCTGTAAGAAACCTCTAACCTATGTCTGAGCTACTGAAGTCCTCAAATCGTGGTTTAAAGACTTCAAGGTGCAGAGAATCCTCCAGCAAGTGACCCATGCCCCATGCTGCAGAGGAAGACAAAAAATCCCCAAGGCCTCTACCAATCTGCCCTGGAGGAAAATTCCTTCCTGACCCCAAATATGGTGATCAGCTAAACCCTGAGCATGTAAGCAAGACTTCACTCCTCTGATGGTTAGAAACCTTCCTCTAGTTTCAAGTCTAAACTTCCTGATGGCCAGTTTATATCCATTTGTTCTTGTGTCCACATTGGTACTGAGCTTAAATAATTCTTCTCCCTCTGTGGTATTTATCCCTCGGATATATTTATAGATAGCAATCATATCTCCTCTCAACCTTCTTTTGGTTAGGCTAAACAAGCCAAGCTCTTTGAGTCTCCTTTCATAAGACAGGTTTTCCATTCTTCGGATCATCCTAGAAGCCCTTCTCTGTACCTGTTCCAGTTTGAATTCATCTTTCTTAAGCATGGGAGACCAGAACTTTACTACCATCCATGCTGCAAACTTAACCAAGGGAGGAAAAATCCATCTGCCGTTTGTCACCAATAGTGAAGATCCTGCAGTCAGAATGTAGTTGACAATTATGTTGCTGATGCATGAGGCAGGATGAAATCTAGTTCCTTTTTCTATAGCAGGGCTGCCCCTGCCATGCAACAATAGTGAAAACTAGTATTTGTCAGAAAATTAAGCAGGTCTGACTTGCAGTTATTCAGGGAGCAGATATGTCCCAGATATACTCGGCTTTTAAGGATAAAGGCCAAGATTTTGAAAAGTGACAAGAGATTTTGGATACCTCTGTTTCTCAGTGTCCAGCTTAAGAACCTGAAAGACCCTGAGCTTTCATAGGTGTGTTCTCAGTACTTTCTGAAAAACAGATCCTTCTAAGAGATCTCAAGCTGAGCACCCTAAAATTGGAGCATGACAAATCACTAGTCTCTTTTGAAACTTAGCCCAAAATTCTGTGTCTACTAAGCTCTCCCACAATGCTCTGTGCAGATCAGTCATTCCTTGCGTAAGGGTTATTCAGTACACAAATACCCATCACAGTACACTGTGCAAATGCAAGTTCATATCTTTTTTTTTTTTTTGCAAGTGCAAATTATGAGCCAAGTTTTGAAAATCTGGAAGGTATGCTGTCAAAGTTAATAGATCAAGAATATACCCTGCTGTGCCTTAAAGTTACAGTAATCTGCTGATAATATCCTGCTGACTACTTCAGGGCCAGATCCTCAGCTGGAGTCAAATGGAGTAGCTCCACTGAAGCCAATAGAGCTATGCTGATTTACCCCAGCTGAGAATAATATGGCCCTCAGGGCTTATCAGTTTTTACTGCTGCATCTATTTATTGGGTTAAGAAAAATGCTTGTTTACTTACAGACACTACAATTCCAAGCCAAGATAGAGATTTGTTTCTGAGCTTCCGGGTGCAAGGGTGAATGTGATGCAATAGCAGATTTGTATGTAAGAGTTTCCCCTGCTGTGCCTGCCTGCTTTGCTCTTGTATAAAAGGAGTAAAATGAAGTTTTACCACACAGTGGGAGTCTTGTACACGTCACATTGCTGTCTGAATGAAGGAATGGAGAAGATAATCACAACAGGCGAAAAGGGTTAGGTGAATTTGCATGATTTTGTGCCATGTTTGCACCTACGATCCACTGTGCAGGAGTTGTCCGGCCTTACATTCTAATGACACGGTGTAACATGTGAGGGATTTAAATTCAGTCGCTGGGCCAATAGGTGAGATTATAGCTGCAGGAACTGCATTCTTAGCCCCTGGGAAAAGCTTGAATTGTTCTATGGTGACCCCTTTTGGTCAAGACTGTTTCTTCAACCGAGAAGTCCCTGAGCCACAAAGGGTAGGTCTACATTGCAATTAAAAAGAAAAGGAGTACTTGTGGCACCTTAGAGACTAACCAATTTATTTGAGCATGAGCTTTCGTGAGCTACAGCTCACTTCATCGGATGCATGCCGTGGAAACTGCAGCAGACTTTATTTATACACAGAGAATATGAAAAAATACCTCCTCCCACCCCACTGTCCTGCTGGTAATAGCTTATCTAAAGTGATCATCAGGTGGGCCATTTCCAGCACAAATCCAGGTTTTCTCACCCTCCACCCCCCCACACAAATTCACTCTCCTGCTGGTGTGGGGGGGTGGAGGGTGAGAAAACCTGGATTTGTGCTGGAAATGGCCCACCTGATGATCACTTTAGATAAGCTATTACCAGCAGGACAGTGGGGTGGGAGGAGGTATTTTTTCATATTCTCTGTGTATAAATAAAGTCTGCTGCAGTTTCCACGGCATGCATCCGATGAAGTGAGCTGTAGCTCACGAAAGCTCATGCTCAAATAAATTGGTTAGTCTCTAAGGTGCCACAAGTACTCCTTTTCTTTTTGCGAATACAGACTAACACGGCTGTTACTCTGAAACCAAACATTGCAATTAAAAACCTTCAGCCGGCCCGTGCCAGCTGACTTAGGCTCACAGGGCTCAGGCTAAGGGACTGCTTCATTGTGGTGTAGACAGTTGGGCTCAGGCTGCAGGTGGGAGGGTCCCAGAGGTCAGGCTGACACCCAAACCTGAACGTCTACACTGCAATTAAACAGATCCTTAGCTTGAGCCCCACGAACCCGAGTCAGCTGGCACGGACCACCCACAGGTTGTTAATTGCAGTGCAGAGATATAGACATACCCAAAGAGACTGTTAGCTGGGCTTGTTGAAAGGGATTTGAATGGGGAAAAGAGAAAATTGGAGGCTTTGCACTCAAAGAAAAAAAAGGAAAAAAAAAGAGAGCGCTGAGAATAACTATATTATCCCCCCAGAATGATTACTCCTTTGCTCTGGGAAGTTCTGACCAGACCAGACTTAAATTGATGTCAGCAAGTAGCAGTACAAAATAGCATTGACCTATCGAAGTGGGTTGCGAAACAGAAAAACAAAACCGTGTGTAATAGAGCCACAGATATTCCATTTTCTGAATTCTCCTAGAGCAGAATGGCACATTTCTGATCCCACTTGTTCACTCCGATCTCTGCCCAGGAGCAGGGTGTATGCTCTCCCATTTGATGTGCTGTTGCTTTTCTCTCCATGTCAGGAGCAGGAAGCAGCCGTATAACGCTGCTTGAAAATCAATTCAATCACCAGTTCAAAATAGTAATAAAACTAGCCCGTAATGCCACCTTCTGGCTATATTTGAGGGTACAATAAAAATGTTGGCAGAAAAGAGACTGTTCTGTCCCTACAGTGAACTGGAGCAAATATATATCACTCACTTGTGGAAGTCAAATTTCTTTTGCTGACTTAATCCCAGAGCCAAAATTAATCAGACATCCTAGCTAACAGGATCAGGAAAAGCCGTCAATTATTCTGCCTCCAACCTAACAGCATGAACAGCACAAAGAAGGTGGAGCTTTTTTTGATTAATCACTGTTTGAGTTGCCTAAAGGACCTATGAAAACTCCTGCCGACTGACACAATGAACATTTAATATTAAAAACGATATGAGGAAATGTCTTTTAAAAAGTGATGGATTATGCATATTTGAGATGGAAAGTGTGTGATGTGGATACATAACATCAGCAAGCTGCTACACATATAAGCCCCCACACTCCCACACCATAGGGGTCCCCATGCCCCCAAACTATCTAAACTATCCAAGAGTGGCTGTTATACTCCCCATCACAGTATCTGACCACCATTCAGAGAGGGCCACAGGGCAACAGAGTTGGCAAGATTACACAGAAAAAAAACACCTTTAACCCATGCAATTGTCACCTCTTTGCACAACCTGACACGCCTCCTTATTCCACATGGGAAGAGTATTCTATCAACATTGGGTCCAACTGGCTATTGGAAACATCTTACAGCCAAGTTCTTCCCAAACCCACACTGAAAAATTCACCACTCCCTTGCTAAGCATCAGGTGGGCACTACTGTACTTGTGGCACGTACCACAAGTGAAGAATAGAAAGTGGCACGCAGAGCATCACAGGATTGCATTTGAATTAGCACCAATCTACTGTATCTGGCACTGTCATTTCAATCCAGAGATACAGATCTGCTCTTTTTGCTGTCAAGATTACTAGCCTACATCTCAACAGCCCATCATCTTTTTCAGGCACCTGAATAAAGCAACAGCACTGGTCAGAGTGGCTACCCCTTCCCATATTAAAATAGGGAAAGCTGCGGTCCCCTGGACATATTTTTTGTCACCCAGTCTGAAGGGAGAGAGGGGACAGCCGGGAAACCTAAAAGCTTAATGACCGGTTTCAGAGTAACAGCCGTGTTAGTCTGTATTCGCAGAAAGAAAAGGAGGACTTGTGGCACCTTAGAGACTAACCAATTTATTTGAGCATGAGCTTTTGTGAGCTACACTGCATCCGATGAAGTGAGCTGTAGCTCATGAAAACTTATGCTCAAATAAATTGGTTAGTCTCTAAGGTGCCACAAATACTCCTTTTCTTTTTGCTAAAACCTTAAGTGGGTGCCCTCAAGGAAGACCAGGAGGGGTTTCAGATGCAGTTAACCCTGAAACTGTGACAGTTCATTTTCTCTGTCTACTTGCCCACAGACTGTGAGTCTCTAGAAGTATGGAAAGCACCCGGCACATAGTGGATGCTTCTGAGAGTAAATAATAAAATAATGTGGTCTTAATGACAGTCAGATAGAATGGACAGCTAAGGAATTCACCAGTCCCTCCTCAGGCATGTTTTAACTTTTCCTCTCTACGTGTTGATTACTAACGTTGGAAAGAGGGGGGAAAAAATCACTTTGGGGATAGAAGAAGAAATTGACAATTATCTGCATGTATTTTACCAGTTTCAGTGGAGTCTTGCCAGGGTCCTTATTGCCAGAGATGCTCATTAATCTGTGGCGAAGGACAGCACACTGCTATCCTCACTGCAGTGGCTTGGCAAGTGGTATGCTTTGAATGGGACTTCCGGTTTCCACATGAAACGGTTGGTACATGAGCTACCCGCTCCCTTTAAGTTTCCTCTTTGGCCTCCCTGGCCCCAGGGGGAAATCTCTAGGGTGGATGTGTTGGATGCCCTCTTCGCTAGCTCTGCCAATTACGCTAGACAGACTGGTGCTTTTACTTTACTAATTGACCCAGCAAGTCTATAATTAAATGAGGCTCCCTGCTGCTTTGCAATCTTGCCTAGCAGTTTGGCCACATGGGGCCCTATCATGTACCCCTACTCTCACCCTATGATCTCACTTTTACACCTCCAATTCACCCAATGCCCCCTTCCTCCAGTATTCAGGATGATGACTGCTCTCTACTGCTCTGCATAACAAAAATTGAAAGGTCAGACTCATCCTCTGCAAAATTTTCCAGATTCATCTGATTCAGCAGCTAGATCCCTAGTTGTTGCTGCCTGCTCTGACCTACTTCCCGCCTCTCGTCATCTGTCAGATGAATCTCAGGGCCTTCTGCCTTAACAAGACAGTAGGAATGGTATTCCTGTCCACAGACATCTCCTCCTCCTTAACCCCTTCTTTTCGGGAAGCTGGAGCAGCCAGCACTGTGTCAACAGATCACAGGAGGTTCTCCTTTACAAAAAGCTTGTGGTCTACGCTAGAATTGCTACCACGGCACACCTGTACCAATGTAGCTGCACCATTGTAGCACTGCGGATGCAGATGCTCCATGCCGATGAGAGGGAGCTCTCCTGTCAGAATACTTACTCCACCTCCCCGAGCAGCAGTAGCTCTGCTAGTGAGAGAGCAAGGATTGCTGATGTCAGTTCATTCCTTTGTCACCTCCAGCTGAGGCATGGACAGACTGCAGCAGCCCACCTCCATAGGGAGATGATGTGGTGATCATGAGCACATTGCATCTATGCTCCATTCCCGACTGCTTCCAGGGGCAATTCAAGATGCTTCACTAAGCCCTATAAGATTCAGGAGCTGGCTGCGTAAGAGAACCCCTCTGTCTGATAGAGCCAGTGCAATGGTGGAGATCAGCTAAGCTTCTCCTGAGACTAGTCACTGGAACAATGAAAGCAGCACATCTCTAGGCCAGTGATCCCAAGCCATGGAGTTCAGTCCATTTTGGAAAGCCCAAGCTTCTAGGCTTTCACAGAACAATCTTTTTGGCCAGGCTTTCAGTCATGTTGACATAGTCAGGTGAAGTATTTTTTGTTTCGGTTTTGCTGGAGAGTGGGTCGTTAAAATGGTGTTTGTCGACCTGGGTTCATCTTTTCACACACTGAAAACAAAAATAAATGATCAACTAACTAACATGCATTTCTAGATAGTCTGGGGACTTTTGCCTTTGCCAGTTGATCCATATGGCCTCCAACTATGGGCGGCTTCTGTGCACCCTCCTCCAAGTCCTGACGGAGTTGGCTCCTAGCACAGAAGCCATAAGCCGCCAAAAGCCTGATCGCATTTTCTCAGCCACTGCTCAAATTTTTTCTTCACTTTTCAAAATGAAAACTGAAAAAAAAAGAAAAGACAAAAGTGGGAATTTTAAAAAAAAATAAAAATCTGGTTTTTGTCAAAAAGTCCACACTTTTATGGAGGGAAAAAAATCCAGCCAGCCTGAGCATTAGGTTGAATTGCTGAGAGAAGAGAAAGGTGTCAGGATAACAGTAATCTGCTACTTCCACCCTTTCCACGTACAGCTTCATTTTTAGGCTAAAGAAGCAAAGTTCATGCCCTCATTTCATCATCCCTGGTTTGAATCAGCCTACACTTATTATGGACTCCATCAGAAGAGCTGAGCAAACTATCATTCTGCATATTAGCCCCTTTTTTCTGATTGAAAATTTATCCATGGAAAGACTTAGATTTCCATTATATGGATTCCCAAACTTCAGCCTAACAAGTGCTCCCTAACTAGTCACTGCTTTGAGCCAAACCCCTAAGGCTATGCTGGGACCATTCTGCTTTCCTGGAGCTCCTAGCAGCAGTAAAGCCCAATCTATTGTTTCATCGCGTCTGTTGAGCAGAATGATCCAGTCTGTTCAGTTCCTTTTAGCTGCAAACTTCTACTCCTGTGATCCTTCAGATTAACACTAGAGGCTGGTGCCTAATGTCTGCCATACACCCACAAGGGTAGAGTGGCCTCGATCCTCAAAGGTATTGAGACTCCTAACTTCCATTGAAATCAATGGGATCTGGGCCCTTGACAATGGCAAAGTACCATTCACATATCAGCAAGGCTTTTTTAAAGAGTGACTTTAAAATTAAAAGCTTCACGGTCTAAGGAATGAATCTTCCCCCTTCAGAAGTTTCACCACATGGAAGCCCCAGCAAAAATACAAAATGGCTGACAGCCCCCTGGCCTGGCCTGGGGAACTCCTCCTGGCAATTCTGCCCAGGACTAAAGAGGACAAAAGCTAAAAGCAAACTGTATTCGCTTGAAAGTACAAATCATCCTTCACAGCCACTGAAGTTTCCAGGGTTTAAACGAGGGCAGAATTTGGACAAGGAAACTCACTTTGATTTCTGGAATGTAGTTTTCTACGCTAAAAGTGAAAGAACTCTCTAGTTCTGTTGCTTTCAGTACAGCCTCTAGAAGCGGTTGACTTGTAAATTTATCCTCCTGCTCCAAATCCATAACTAGCAGCCCTTGAATGGAAAGTAGCAGATAATACACTGCATAGGGATCCCATGGATATCGCTCTTGTGAGCGCTTCTTGAAGGCCTCTACTGACTCACCTCAGAGCATGGATAACCCCTGAAGGTCATTGTGATGTTTGAATGTACCCACTATTGCATGGAGTGACGGAGTTAATAACCGGCAAGCTGTTGCTACCAGGATATTGCCACAGCTGTGTGTTAACTGCGGATCTGGCATACAAGATCTTTGCTAAGTCTCCTGAGCTCACCAGGTGCTTTTAAAGAGCCTCCGCTGGTGATAGAAAGTGACTGAGGAAGGTAATAATTAAAGGCTGGCCTCAGTCCATACCAGATGGTTATTTTAAAAGTAGCATCCAAGGCACTAAAGAGCTAGGGAAGTAATAGTTGCTACATCTCATACACCATAAACATGCATACTGTCCTATACATCTATTGTTCTATAGAAGCACTGACCTAGTCATGTCTGTTTTGCCCAGTTTATGCACTGGGTGTATTGCTGTGGAGAGAGTGGCATAGAAGCCAGCTGTGCCAGCCTCTCCCTCCTGTGGACTCTCCCATGCCACGACTGTTGCCAGCAGCATATTTACGGCTGGATTCTGTGCCCTTTGCCCCATTAAGGGATGGACCAGGCCTAAAAACTAATCCACTGCATTGATCCAAACGTTCTCAGCTGGGCAGGTTGACTGAATATGGTCTCAGTGTCTGTGGGATGGGGAGTGTTTGCGTTGCCCAGCTGTCCACCTACAGACATCTTGTAAAAAGCAATTGTGTGCTCACAACCTTACCACAGGGGTACAGCTACATGGAAAGTACACTAAGGGCTAATAATGTTGATTAATTATTATTTATGAACTTGCCAGTGTGGTGGCTGGAATGCTTGCTTCAAGCTTTGCAGGGAGGCTATGGGGGAATATTTTACACAGCTGACTAGCTTCAAAGCAAGGCACATTTGCTGTTGGTTAGTGTTCAGTGCAATGTTCATGAATGTGCATGACAATCAAAAACATCTTTTCACTTTCTAAGGCAGTGAACTTGATCGGGGATAAAAAGAAGCTTCCCCACAACACTAGCTAGTTCAAATGTAAACAGAGAGCATACACAGCCCCTTTAAAAGCCTGCATATTTTATAAAGCCTCCTTTCATTAATAAGTTTTTAAAAGGGAAATTTTACGCCCTTCCCCCCCCAAAAAAATCAGTGGCACAATCAGACCGTGAGACAGAAATGCAAGGCTGCAGATGCAAAAAACTGAACGTATATAGGTATTTTAAAGGCAAACGTTTTCATCTTGTCACAAGTGTTTTGTTTGCATCTTACCCAGAACTGCAAGGAACCATAACCACAAATACTTCACATGGTACTTTCAATTTAATAGCTCCCATGGTCTGTCTGAATTACTGCCTTTTATTTTATGACTAAATTAATATTATATGCACAAGAGCACATTTAAAACACCCAATAGGGTAAAAGAAATGATTGTGGTGTTGAAAAATAAATTTTTATGCACAGGAGTTATTAGTAAAGCCACATTCCCTCGTCTGTTTATGTGCATACATTTACATTTTCCCTTTTTTTTTTTCCTTTTGACCTTTATTTTCAGACACCCTGGCATGTTATCTTAAAGCTTTAATAAAACAGCAATTCACTCACACTTCTTATGCCCTACTAATTTGTCTGTGTTCCCATATACTGGGTTTCATAACTTTTATATGCAAATCAATACAAAACCCCTTTCATATCTCATTTAGATGATTGAATCCCAACCCCTAACTCTGCTCAAATGTGGAAGCAGAAGCTCACCACTCACCCAAGTTAAACTAAAAATGGTAAGGAAACCATATGCACCTTAGAAAGAAAACAAGACTCAAAGAAATCCACCTTATTTACAAGAAGCTAGTTTGGAAAATCACACCAATAAGAAGGAGAAAATCTTGCGCTTGGAAAAAGGAATTCTAGAATTCGTATGCAGCAATTCTAAAAGGTCGGGAAAAAAATTAATTTGAAGCCCAAATTAATTTGAATGTGACATTCATTTTCTAATAAAAGGAAAGAAATTCAAGTTAAATCTTTCAGCTCCATCCTGAACTCAGTCTACAATGTTTGGGTCTTGCAAGGAGCGCAGGGAATGACTAGAGTATACAGTGGTGAGCAGCATATTATTACGTCCACGATGAGCTCTGACACCTTGTGACAGGCTTCATTATCCGTCAAACAAAGCCATGAGATTTGCAACAGAATCCACCTCTTCATGCATTACTGTACTGCGAGCTCTCTCTCTTTTTTTTTTTTTAAATTATGTCTCTAGCCCTTGGGATTGTGAAGTTAACCTTGAGAACGTGAACCAACTTTAACCAGTGCAGTGATGTCTGAGTCTGCAGACAGCCTGAAACAATAGCTCTGGAGGATGAAAACTGCT
Organism: Lepidochelys olivacea; assembly: GCF_965140295.1. Taxonomy (NCBI): domain Eukaryota; kingdom Metazoa; phylum Chordata; order Testudines; family Cheloniidae; genus Lepidochelys; species Lepidochelys olivacea. The sequence goes on from NC_140416.1 coordinate 111,297,165, forward strand.
GTATTCCTCTTGCCACGATTGTCTGGGAATCTCTCTCAGTCCCTGCCATTGCAACAGGCCTTGGAGACTGGTGTACCTCAGTCCCTCCTATTCTCTGTCTGTGATACATAACAGTCTAGTCTCCTGTGGGTTGTAATACTTTGATCTAATTTTGGCTGTGGGGTTTAGTAGTGTGGGGATGTGGGTGGTGCTGGTAGCCTGTGATAACCAGGAGATCAGATTAGATGATCTAGTGGTCTTAAATTCTATGACTATCTGCTGGTAGCACACTACAGAGTGAGGCAGTCTGTCACAGTCAAGTCTGAACATCTCCTGTGCTAGCTTAAGGTGCCCAATGTGGCACAGAGCCACCATTATTGCTGCAAGCCCTGAAACACGGCAGCACACAGTGTTGCCAATACTTGAAACATTTAGTGTTTTTCTTAAAACCCCAGATCCTGGAGTCATGTGATTGGGTGAGAATCTTGGCTTTCATTTACAAAAAATAGTTCCTTTTTAGCCTTTGAGGTTGGAAATAAATATTTGAAAATGTAACTTGAGTGCACTCTGAAGGCCCAAAACACAGAAGTCAAATAAAAAGATCCAAAATGTATATTTAAAAAAAAGAGGGAAAAAAAACAAAGCTTATGATTTTGGAGGGAGCAAGTTGTGATTTTTGGCATTTGATTCTAAGCCATTCAAAAATGTGTCATTGTCCCTTGTCACACACACCCATCCTAGCCCCTCTTTTAGGGGGGAAAAGGGCATTTCTCTACCTTTTTTTGTTGTTTGAAAAATACTGTGTGTGTGTGTGTGTGCGTGTGTGTATAAATAATTTTAATACTTTCAGAAGAATAAGGCCAACAAAAATTAAACTAGGAAAAAGGAACTATAATTTAACGACTATGCTTCATCACTGCACCTTCCCTTTTTTATCTTCTGCTCTGCTGTGAGGATTCATAAGGTTTCTAGGGGCACAGAACCTCCGAATGCTTCGATACAACCTAAGGCAGGGGAGGGAAAACTTTTTGGCCTGAGGGCCACATTAGGTTTCTGAAATTGTATGGAGGGCCGGTTAGGGGAGGCTGTGCCTCCCCAAACAGCCATGCGTGGCCTAGCCCCCAACCCCTATCCGACCCTCCCCCCCACTTCTTGCCCCCTGATGGCCCCCCTGGGACTCCTGTCTCATCCAACCCCCCCGTTCCCTATCCCCTGACGACTCCCTGGAACCCCTGACCCATCCACTCCTCCCTGTCCCCTGATCCCCCCACCTCTGATTGCCCCCCCCACCCTATCCAACCCCTCCTCTACTTCCTGACTGCCCCCCCAGGACCCCTGCCCCCATTCAAAGCCCCTGTTCCCCACCCTCTGACCGCCCCAACCGCTATCCATACCCTACCCCCTGACTACCACCCTGAACTTCCCTGCCCTCTATCCAACCCCCCTGCTCCCTGCCCCCTTACCGCACTGCCTGGAGCACCGGTGGCTGGCAGGGCTACAGCCGCACTGCCCAGAGCACCGGGACAGGCAGCCATGCCGCCCGGCTGGAGCCAGTCACACCACCGTGCAGCACAGAGCACCGGGTCAGGCTGTGGCTCTGCAGCTGCGCTGCCCAGCAAGAGGTCACAGCCCCACCACCCAGAGCATTGCGGCAGTAAGCTGAGGCGCAGTAAGCTGAGGCTGCGAGTGAGGGAGGACAGCAGAGGAGGGGTCGGGGCTAGCCTCCTGGGCCAGGAGTTCAGGGGCCGGGCAGGAGGGTCCCGCAGGCCACATCTGGCCCGCGGGCCGTAGTTTGCCTACCTCTGACCTAAGGTGTCTTTGAAACACCATACAAGGACTGAAATGCAGTGATAATACATAGCACTTACATGCTTTTATGATGCCTCATTGTGTCAGTCCACAGTACACAGACCTTAATAAGTAGGTCTTTGAAACATACATTGGGCTAATTCAAAAATCAGTAAGTGGATCCTTGATGCCATGCATGACTATACTGTCAGCTTGTATGAACAGCATGATTAGAAAGTGTGCTCTGCAGGTACTGGACAGGATTCGGTGTGTAAGAAAGCCATATTCTAAAGAAGGAAAGAGAACATCAAAGGACCAGATCAAAGGAAGTAGGGCGATATTGTCCCCTCCACTAGCCAGACTTCAAACGCTCCAGTATAAGAGGAATCTCAGGTGGCACAGAGCTATCCTAACAGCTCAGATGCCAGCCTCTTCCCCAGCAGCTGATGCAGTGGCCATGGAAGAGGGGGCCTGGCTGGGGGCCCCCTGCACTCTGCTAATGACAATTAGCTGGGTGTAGAGTGGCCTCAGTCTGGGGGGAGCACAAAAGTCCGAAAGATCTAGGGCCCTGATCCTGCAGGCACTTCTGCACATGCTTAACTTTTACTCCTGGGGAAATTGTGTGTCACTGCACTTGGGCAGAATTCATGTCTCCTGCAGATTTTTTTGCTTCCCAGCAGAAAAATGTCTTCTGAAGGGGAAGCAAAGGGAAGACTCAGGAGTGGTCACGTGCCCCTCCCCAGCAGCACAGGCTGGTCAATTTGGAGCAGCTAGCAGAGATGCAAATCACCGCCATGGGAGTGGGGGCTGGGCAGTCTTGTGTGTGAGAGAGAAAGACCCTCTGTTCCTCTCACATTCTATTGTGGCATGCTCAGCATGGAGGGGCAGGGATTTGGGTTGTTTCTGAGGAGGTAGATGTGGGGCAGGCTCTGCCCCCTCAGGCAGAGAGAATGTAGCAGCCTGCCTGCTTAATGAATTGTTCCCATTGTCTCTGTGAATCCCCCAGGGGTATAAAACAGGTGTAAAAGTTTTAAGGCTCCTTTACATTGCCAGAGTGGTGTAAAGGAGTCTTATTTTAAAGGACAGTATGGCTTATATATGCTTATGGTGCTTTAACGATTAGAACTGGTCTAAACGTTTACACTGAAAACTTCCTATCAAAATATGCTCCATGAACTGTTTGCTACTGACCATTCTGGAGATGATCAGTAGCCAGTATAAACTGTAAGTTTAATTCCCAAGCCCTCATTTGCTCTTCAGTTACCTATGATGTAACAGTGAGCAAATGGCTGCATATATTTGTTGACTAATCACTAGAAATAAAATGTCAAACCTAGCTACATTACTATTAGACAAAGGAGGTTTGGGGATTTCTTCCAATGCTCTTCACTCCCATTCTCCATCCACTGCATTGTAGTTTAAATAAATTACTAAAATAATTGAAAGCAGAATGATTATATTGTGTCATTTTGACAAATACAATATGCAGAATTTTAAAATATTGTGTGCTTCATTTTTAATGTTTTGGCTCCGAATTCCCCCAGGAGTAAGTAACTTTATAGCCTGTGTGCAATCACTGAGTCCCACTGACATGGGAATGAAAGGAATTCCATAGCACAGAATAAGTTAGCATTACAAAGACAAGGTGGGTGAGGTAATAGTTTTTATTGGACCAACTTCTGTTGGTGAGAGAGACAAGCTTACACAGACCTGAAGAAGAGCTCTGTGTGAGCTCAAAATCTTGTCTCTCACCAAGAGAAGTTGGCCCAACAAAAGCTATTACCTCACCTACCTTGTCTTCCTAGAATCCTGGGATCTACATGGTTATATCACTGCATTCACATTACTGCACATTTTAGGGTTTCAAGTTCTTGCTATTTAATCTAGTGCCATTGTGTTCCAGGCTACACATGGTCTTGACTATCTTATGTGAACTTGTAGTCCACTAACCAGTTATGCTCTAGGTACCAGGATACAATTTTGAATCAATAAGTGATCAGCAAGGATACTGAGACCTTGTAAATTCTCTACATTTTGAGCCCAATTCTCTGCTTTCTAACTGTTTTATCTGCAGAGTGAAGGAATAATTGACAGAAAAATATATGTAGGAAGTAGCAAAGGTTGTTTAAATTATTCAAGACCTGCAAAACTACATTAAATTGTCATCCTCTCACATGCTGAAACAATTGTTTGGAGCACCAGACTAATAATTATAATACTAAAGATTTTTCTGTATATTTATGCTAATTTAACCAAATGATAGAAACAACCATAAGCTAAAAGATGAGTTGTATGATGAGTGAGATTTTCAAAAGCACTCAGTATTGGCCTATCTCTGTTCCCATTGAACATGAGAGCTTTACCATTGATTTCAATGGGAGTAGAGGTAGACCAACATGGCGTGAAGATCTCACCCAGAGAATATTATCTATAGTTTCACTCAACTGTGAATTACAAAATCAGACAGCAACTTTAAGGACCTGATCCAATTCCCAATGAAGTCAAAAGGAGTCTTTCTATTGATGTCAATGCACTTTCATTCAGACCTTAAGTCATTAAGCACACATGCCTGAGGTTGAGAGTATATTATGGTGTCTACCTGCATATTCATGTGTGTGTAAGAAGCAAGATTGTCTGTGTTTATCATTACATGGTGAAAGGATTTTGAATAGCTGACATTTATGCAATTCAAATAAGCATTTCTAACTATTTTACAGTTCTAACTTCTAAATTAATGTTGCTTAAACTGTCACATAAACCATTCAGCTAGGCTCTGTATTGAAAGAGCCATAATTTCAATACTAATTTTTAAAAAAAAAAACTTCATTGCATTCAGTTAGTTAAGACTGCCACTTTGACTTTGATTACTTTATAATAGATTCTTTAGGCTTTATTATTCCTGATGAATTCTCATAATTTCATATTAAATTCATACATTTAACTTTATTGTGCTCAAAACCATCTTAATTTATTTTCTGCATCTACTTATTTATTCTGTGTTTTAGTTAAAAACAAATTGAAAGACAGTCTGCTGTTTGACCAAAGTAATACCTTCAGTCAAATGAATCTTTTGGGTTTGAGGCCTGTGTTATGCAGATGATCTGGGGAAAGCTTGTTATGGTTGACTTTAATTAAACATTGTGTTTTACACCCTATCATTCTCAAAACAGGTAAGATTTTTTGTGTTTAAAATATGGTTTTTAATCTGGCGGTGTCCCTTTAATTAGGCACAGGTTCAAGTGAGAATATTAGTCACAGTAGTGTATCAGCTTTTGTAAGTTCCCAGGCACTTTAAAGCCCTGATCCTTCAAACATTTACACACATGTGTTTCACTGTAAGCACAGTAACTAGTCTCAGTGACTTCAAGCTGGTAGGAACAGCAGACCATGGGGCCAGATACATCACCCGTGTAACTCATCAATTGAAGCCATGGAATTATAGCAGAGATGAAGTTGGCCCATTGTGTTTTAACAGGTGCCTCCAATAATTAACCCTATAATTGCTGTTATGTGTTTTTAAAGCAGTAAAGCACATATCTAAGAACAAAAGCAAAAATAATACTTCTGTTGTGCACTGTGGTAATAATACTTGAACTTTTACAGAGTCCCCAAAACACCTCATGAACATGCTTTGCAAATGCTAATGGATTAAGGCTTTGGGGGAGGGGATGGGCTCCCTGGGTCCCAGTGTCCTTTGGTTACCCTCACTTCTCCCTCCAGTTGGCAGTCTTTGGGGGAACCTCTCTGCAGGCCACCACCCACAGGCCAGGGTTTGGCTGTTGTTCCTTCCCGTTCCTTTGCAAGGGGAGGAGGGAGATCTGGATGGAACAAGGACCAGTCTCTCAGGTAGCCCCTAAAGTCATCTCTAAGGTCTCAGATCTACAGAGTCTATTGCCCCTTCACAGGATTTACCTTCTACCCCTCTTCCTGGGGCATATTGTTTACCGTCAGTCAGGATGGCTTCAGGAGCAACATGTCTCACATTTATCTCCTCTCTATTACCAGCAGTCCCTAGACAGAGTAACCTTTCTCCCATTCACCACCCCCTTCCTGTGGTAACTTTCCCCCTTTTAAGCTCCTCCCCCTCCTGGCTGAGCAAGCCTTGCAGGTGTGTCTCGTTGGCTCGGAACAGGCCCAGAGGAGCTCATTAGCCTCCTTCACATCGGAGTGAGGGTGTATCCCTTCACAAGGCTCAACACCTTTACAGATGGGGAGAACTGAGGTGCAGAGAAGCTAAGGCCAACACTTGCAGACATGGCAACTGATTTTTGGGAGCCTACTTGAGACACCTTGGGCCTGATCATCAGAAAGCACTGAACTTCCACAACTCCACATTAAAAGAGTGGGAGCAGTTTGTATTCATGAGTTCTGAAAGTCAGATCCAACAGGCCACAAGATGGGAACCCCAAAACAGTGACAACTTCTGAAAATTGGGGCCTAAACCCCAGATCTTCAAAGGTGTTTAGATGCCTAACTCCCATGAGAGTTAAATTCCTTTGAGGCTCTGGGCTTTAAGTGACACCAAAAGCCAGGCAGCAAAGTCTCTTGCTGAACCCAGAATAGAGCCGGGATTGTCAAAGAAGCCTACTGAACCTAGGTACCCCATTGAATCTGGACACCTACCCTCAGTGTCCTCTGACTACCCCAGCCAGACACCGTATGTCCTGATTCTAACTCCTTAACACAAGGTTTCCTCTCTAGTGATGACTGTTTCTACTCTCACACCAGCTGAGAAACGGGCCCGCTATCTTTTCTTGTTGGAAATCAGTCAAAACTATGAGCAATAATGTACAATTAGACATTGCTATAGGCCCCCACTTTACTCCCCCCACCCATCACCAAGCTTGGCCTACAGGTCTTCTTTCATTGGTTGCGGGGGGGGGGGAGGGCGGAATAATTCACAACCACTAAGGACAACTGGGATCAAAACAAATGCCAGATTAACCCAGTGTCCCATTCTAAAATATTTTGTAAATCCCTTTTGATCAGAGTCCCAAACTGAGCCAGTTCTCCATCTAAATGCAACAGTTTCTATATATCTATATCAAAAATAAAAAGCATTTTGAATTTCTATTAAGGTTTAATTAGTAATTAATATTTATGAAGCTATTGGATGAAATTGCTACAAGCTTAATAAATAAATTTTAACCTGTGAATATGATTTTGTTTTTTATAAAAAGCCTTGCATCTTAATAAACATATTTGTGTAACTATTATTTATTCATTAATTCATGTCTAATTCCAATTCCTCTTTGCTCCAGATGGAGGGGGGATGAGGAGAGGGCCCTCCAGGGACTGACACACTCATCGTTTTAATTCTCATTTTAGTTTCTATCACTACAAATTAAACGTTTACAAATCCTAAACAGGGTGTCTAGCAAATCTGATGTGTTGGCTAGATTCACCAGTCCATTAGAATCAGTGTTTCTTTGGTAAGTAAAGGGACAGGTTTGAAACCCAACTGTCCCATGCGCTTGCCCGTTATATATGCTGTCGGACAGCACATAGGTCACAGTCCTGTAGTCCCTGTGGACCTAACACTCCCATTGACTTCAGTGGGTGCTTTGTTTGTTTCAAGAATACAAACGATCCCGATGTGTCGAAAGAACAGTAAATATGGCAGGCGACCAGCTTGGCTTAACAGTGAAATCCTTGCTGATCTTAAACACAAAAAAGAAGCTTACAAGAAGTGGAAGATTGGACAAATGACCAGGAAAGAGTATAAAAATATTGCTCGGGCATGCAGGAGTGAAATCAGGAAGGCCAAATCACACCTGGAGTTGCAGCTAGCAAGAGATGTTAAGAGTAACAAGAAGGGTTTCTTCAGGTATGGTAGCAACAAGAAGAAAGCCAAGGAAAGTGTGGGCCCCTTACTGAATGAGGGAGGCAACCTAGTGACAGAGGATGTGGAAAAAGCTAATGTACTCAGTGCTTTTTTTGCATCTGTATTCATGAACAAGGTCAGTTCCCAGACTACTGCACTGGGCAGCACAGCATGGGGAGGAGGTGACCAGCCCTCTGTGGAGAAAGAAGTGGCTCGGGACTATTTAGAAAAGCTGGACGAGCAAAAGTCCATGGGGCTGGATGCACGGCATCCGAGAGTGCTAAAGGAGTTGGCGGATGTGATTGCAGAGCCGTTGGCCATTATCTTCGAAACTCATGGTGATCCGGGGAAGTCCCGGACAACTGGAAAAAGGCTAATGTAGTGCCCATCTTTTAAAAAGGGAAGAAGGAGGATCCTGGGAACTACAGGCCAGTCAGCCTCACCTCAGTCCCCGGAAAAATCATGGAGCAGGTCCTCAAGGAATCAATTCTGAAGCACTTAGAGGAGAGGAAACTGGTCAGGAACAGTCAGCATGGATTCACCAAGGGCAAGTCATGCCTGACTAATCTAATTGCCTTCTATGACGAGATAACTGGCTCTGTGGATGAGGGGAGAGCAGTGGACATGTTGTTCCTTGACTTTAGCAAAGCTTTTGACACGGTCTCCCACAGTATTCTTGCCAGCAAGTTAAAGAAGTATGGGCTGGATGAATGGACTATAAGGTGGGTAGAAAGCTGGCTAGATTGTCGGGCTCAACGGGTAGTGATCAATGGCGCCATGTCTAGTTGGCAGCCGGTATCAAGTGGAATGCCCCAAGGGTCGGTCCTTGGGCCGGTTTTGTTCAGAATCTTCATTAATGATCTGGAGGATGGTGTGGATTGCACCCTCAGCAAGTTTGCTGATGACACTAAACTGGGAGGAGAGGTAGATACGCTGGCGGGTAGGGATAGGATACAGAGGGACCTAGACAAATTAGAGGATTGGGCCAAAAGAAATCTGATGAGGTTCAACAAGGACAAGTGCAGAGTCCTTGGACGGAAGAATCCCATGCACCGCTACAGACTAGGGACCGAATGGCTGGGCAGCAGTTCTGCAGAAAAGCACTGTTACGAATTATACCTAATAGGTCAAGCACACAAACTTCTGCGAATTATACCCGAGATGTCACGCACAAGAACTGCTGCAAATTATACCCGAGAGGTCACGCACAGTTCGAGTCTAGGCTGACGCACACGAACAAAGTCCACAACTGCAGAGTTCTCAAAGATACTAAATTTATTACGCTCGAGCGTGGTGCCCCCCTGCTAGTCAGGAGGGGAAATGTACAAAATACATACACACACTGTATGTAACTGCAGACAGGGGAAGCTGGCACCGTTCAGACAATAAGGACCCATGTTTGACACATGCTAGAAGTATAGGGAATGCTGTTGTTGATGAATCATGCAGGAGGCCCAGAACTCATTTTTTGCCACTTGAACTTCAGTCATTTCAGGTTCTGCTCTAAATGTAACTTTCAAGATGATTCAAATGTGGGGACATTCCAGACTCAGGCTCTGACTAAGCCTGTGAAGTTGCTACGTCATGGCTTGAACCCTGATGACTTTGTTCTCTGACTGAGATGGGATTGTCCTGTGGGATTGGCACACAAAGGGGGCTCTTGGCATCTGGATTCCCTCCCCCAGGCAGGTGGAAGGAAGAAGGCAACAGTCTTTGCGATACCATCACCCCTCCCTCAAACTCCACAGAGAGCCCCCCATGGGGTCGGAGATCCACGGACGGGTGTGTACACGTCATCCCACCCAAACCCACAGGGAATTATCTACGGTCATTTGAATTTTCCCACAGAGCCCCTCCCATGTCAGGACATTCCTCCTTTAAGGGCGCTTCCAGGGGCAGGGGTGGCCTTGGTGGCCCATCTCGGTTGGCGATTCATGGTCAGGGAGCTGGAGATGGTGAGAGCGAACCACAAAGCCCGTGAGAAGCTATAGGGCCTTCACGTTACTGACCCTGGCCTCTGCAGATCCCCCCACCCAATACCTAACCCACAGAGAAGAAATCACATTTCTATGTACCATGTAAAAGGTAGAAACTGAAGCAGAGGGAGCACTACCTGAGCCTGCTGGGAGTTTCCTGCTGCGGTGATTATAATCCTGGGACACGTCTGAGCAACTAGAGCTATTCTCAACTAATAACAACCGTTCCAGATGTCGCGCCCACCTCCACGTAAGGCCTGCAAGGTTGCCGGGACACTTCAGGAATGTCAGGCAAAGCAATCTGGCAGCCTCTCTAATACCACATTTTTAAGTATGGCAGGGAAGGGTTCTCCTTGGGCATTGCCTCAAGCAGGTTTGCTCGCCACCCTCTCTACAGCTTTACACAGGCAGCTTTACACAGGCATTGGTAATTTCTTCCTCTCCGCAGTTTCCATAATATCCAGAGTATGCCACGTGTCCGAGCTCCCCCTAATGGTTGTGGAATAAATCATACGCATTAGAAAGAAGAATGAATGGTTAATTGTGACAACGATTAATTAAATATAGGGCACCTGCTTGTGGTGCAAAGGGGCTTATAAAGCTGACTTACTGGGCTCTGTAACCATCCCAGTAGCCTCCAGGTCTGTGTCACTGGCATGGCTGAAATGGTGCAGGCACCCTGGTGATCCCTAGCTAGCATAGCGTCCCGTTGGGTTGAACTCCAGCCATTGCAGGGTAGGGAAGCTGTAACTTGCACCAGGGGGAGAGAGAATGGGGGAACCGGTCCCCAGCTATTTACAGGATCAAGAGGAGCAGAAAGGTGGCATTCAGCAGCCTTTCCCACCACCCTTTGGTCCAGCATTAAATTCAGGTCAGCCAGACCCAAGGCCTGGACTCTTTCCAAATAAATAGCAAAGTCTATCACTCTTTTTGAATTACATTATGGGAGATACAGTTATGTCATGGCTCCCTGGAGAGTTATGGAGACTTCTCTGACCTCCAGACATCCGTGAGCTGGGGTTGTACATTCGTTGTGAGGGGGAGTCTTCTTCTGATTTAAACTCCAGTGGGCAGGTAGCATGGTGATCATGCATCATCACTGTTTATAACATCAGACATGGGGACAGGGATTCAGCAGCCTTCATGGAGTTAGCAGGCTTTCAGAGAGAACCCAAGAACATGTCTGAGTTTTCACACACATTCAGGATTGGATATTAACATTCAAGCTCAGGTATTATATAGCTTCTGAAGATCAAATCCTATAGCATCTAAGAGGCAGTCTCCCCATCGCTTTGCACCTTGACACTTCTCTCAGTTTCCTTTAGAGAAGAGGGAAATACATTTGCTGATTTGCACCTCAGAAATTCAGAAACCATCAGTCACTATCTCCTCTCTGGTGACTACGAAGGATCACAAGTGCCTAATTCTTGAGGCTTCTGTCTTCTGAGTTGATGTTTCATAGCAAGATTTATCCAAAATAGTGGGAAGAAAGTCAGAAGAGTGTTAGTGGTAAAGAATATGAGCACCTGAAAGCTATTTATTTCAATTAATGGGTCACTGCCCAGCACACTTAGAATTTCCCATCTCATTGATTCACCCAGCATGTGTCTATGCACATGCTCATATTTTCAGATTTTCCATCCCATTTCATCCAGACCAGCAATGTCTGGAAAAACTTGTTAGCAGCACAATTTCTGTCTGGCACTACCTGAACTCCACTGATAAGATTAAGCTGTAGCCAAAGACCTTATTGCTTTATATTTCACAGCGACCAGACGGCTTCTAGAAAGCAACAGCAAAGCCATATGGATTCCTCTATTACAGCTGGCTGCCAATAAAAATGCAAAGTTGTCTTAAAACAATGCAATTTGAGAGAGATGTCAAAGAAATTCCATCTAGGACCTAAAGAGAGTTTAAACATAAGGGGGGTGAGGGGGAAGCTAGCAAAGTAGCAGTATTATTGAGCCATTTTCAAGTAATATACACCTATTACTACAGACAGGCCATATTAATACTGAATTTCATGCTAGAAGATAGAAGCACTTTACCTTCGAACAAGACTTGACAGAGCAGCTCAGAGAGCTTGGAAGTACAATGAGTCTGGGGATGTATCAGCTGGCCTAACAAGTCCTTCCATCTCTACATTCCACAGACTTTAGGCAGAGCGCTAAGCAAGGCTAAGATAGGAGTAGTCCCATCCTGCACTGCATCTCAGGGACACCCCTCTCTGCTTTCTCCTTGCTCTGGAAGCAGGGAAGTAATCATTTGCTACCAGTCTACACCAGTAGCAAACTTCCACAGCTCCTCAGCTGTTCTGGCTGATACACTGGGGGTGCTGAGACTCCTTCCACACGCCACTTCTTCCCACCCTCCTGCTTTGGGGGCGGGGGTGAGAATGATGGGTAGGAAGCCCATGCAGGAAGGTAATTAGGTTCTTACTTCCCCAGGCAGGAGTGTAGTCTAGTGGGGTCCTCTGAGTCTGTGTTCTTTCTCCTTTCTGATGACAGTGCTGTGATCTCAAACTGGATATTGGAGTTTTGCTGTGAACATGTTTTTTTCCCCTTCAGAAATTCTCGGGGTAAATGCTGTTCCTTCACATAGTGCAGTAGAATTTGGTTTGTCATCCGCTAAGGATTTCAATAATGCATTTCCTAAGAAATATATGCAAAAGCCATGCCGTTATTTAAAGGCCAAGAATATGCTCAGCGCTGTGCAAGAGCCAAAATGACCCAGCGCGCCAAGGAATTTACAGTCCAAGGAAATAACATTAGTCAAAAGGGCACTGAACTGGGAGCCAGGAGAGCTCAGTTCTGACTCTGCCACAGACCTGTGCTGTGTGACTTAAGGCAACTCAGTCTGCTCCTTTGTGCCTCAGTTTCCCCATCTGTAAAATTGGGATGCTACCTACTGAACTGTGCAAAGCGCTTTGAGACTGACAGATGAAAAGGGCCCTGAATAAAGTAACTCACAGTACCATGCAGGAGCGTTTGCAGAACTGGGCCCTCAGAGACAGGGAGAAGCTGGGAAGCCCAGAGAAAGGGTTAATTTACAGTCTCTACAGTACATCAATTCACAGTGCCTAGAACATTGTCAGGAACCAAACAATTTGTGCCATTTGCAACCAAAATACCAAGAGCTCATTTAAGCACCGGATAGAGACACATCTTTGGTTCCGACATTGATGTGCCACAGAAGCTCCCCTTGTAGGCAAGCCAGCATACAACACTTCACCAATCATTTCCTTTAGACAAGCGCAATCTTTGATGTTTGCCCTTTGCAGAATATTTAAAGTCATTTCAGCAGTTCCTGTCACGCAGTCACATCAGCTTGTCTGTCGGTAGACCTTTGTCTCCCTCCTGTGTTCAAGGTGGGCTACTGCCTTCCCCCCGCACTGAACAAGCCACTGGGCTCTGCTCAGGGGTGACTTACAAGAGAAGAAAGAGGCATCAGGGTAACAACGGGAGGAATATGTTTGGCAACAATAGCATTCAGAGGCCAGATAAATGATTCTTCTGGAGTCATCTGTACTGCCACAACTCCAAAGGATATTGTATACTCATTTGCAGCACTGGACATTCGGGTGAAGAAAATACACCTGCTATAAATTATTTTAAAGAAAATATTTGCAAGACATGCAAAGTGGGGGCTGCATTCTGCTCTCACATGCACTCTCGCAATCCCACCGACTACAGGAACTTTCTGTGGGTGTCTACAGGAACACCACTAATACTAGTAATAATCATTAGGATGCTCTCCTCTTGCTGCATTACACAGTCTGATCCTATAAGACATATCGCAGCATTCTGCCAAGCAGCAGCACAGTTTAGTGGATAAGATAGTGGCCTGGGACTCAGGAGAACTGAGCTGTATTCCTGGCTCTGACACTGACCTGCTGTGCGGCCTTGGTCAAGTCATGTCCCACCTCTGTTTCCTTTTCCCTGTCTATTTAAAGCATAAGGCTCTTTGGGGTAGGGACTGTCTTACTATGTGTTTATTCAGCACCTAACATGGCAGGACACAGTTCTACCTTGGGTCCACTTGTGTAGTAAAAATAATCTATAGTAATAATCTGCACCAGTGCCAGAAGAAGTCATGTTTTAGATCATAAAATAATGCAGTATAGTCTTATGCATCTTGTTTCACAGAGTTGCAAAGCTGATTCTAGCTGTAGAATTTGAATCACTCTTTCAATCGTGCTCCTCTCCAAATTCAGAGAAGCTGCCCCATTGCCCAGCCCCTGGTGCCCCATTGCTCATTAAGTAAGGGGCACTAGGTCAGGATGTTTGAACTTCTCGGGCAGATCTGTGCTGCCCAAATTTCAATCTGCCCGGGTGCTCTCTCCATCAACCCAAACACCTTCTGCAGACATGAAATGCAGCAAAAGGAGATTCTATCATTCACAACACACAGTGAATTGAGTATGGATGAAATTACCCTCGTTTCTTCCTGAGACAGACAGATATGATCTGAAATTACTTCCACATTTCAAAATAGTCCCCACAAAATTACTCTACAAATGTAGCTGTTTAGTTGTCATAAAACCCTAACTCTGCATTTAATTTCTCAGTGATCTAAAGTTGTTTAGCTGAACACACTACTCCCCCCACCCCCGAAGACTTTGTTAGCTTAAACATTTTCCATGATAGTTCCAAGTGAACCCGAAACTGTGGGCCAAGTTGAAGATGATGGGAGCTGTCTGATCCAACAAAGAGAGCACTGGGACATGAGTTAGGAGTACAGCTGAGCTCATAATTAATTTTTAGGTTTGGTGGACTAACCAAAAAATAAAAAAAATTAAAAAAATTTTTAAATCAGTTCATTTCAAACCAGAACTGAGTTTTGGGGAGTTTTCTTGCTGAAATAAGAAACAACCAAACCAAATAAATCATTGGGGTCAAACAAAATATTCTGGTTATTGTTGCAAAACGGTATTTCAGAGGGAAGCAGTTTGTTTCTAAAATATCAAAACAAACCATTTAGACTTTTTTCCTCATATTTTACTTGGCCAAATTCTATCAGAATTCAGGAAGAGTTTTGGTGGCCCTGAAACTGCATTTTGTGGGGAATTTACTAATTCAACTGAGAAATTTCACCCAACTCTCGTTAAGAGGCCTGGGCTGGGCTGCAAGGAGCTTCTGCTCTTAGTTGGGTAGTGACTGTCCCTGTACACTCTGGAGTGCCATCCAGCCCAAAAGAGGTGTGCAGGGAGGCAGAACCCTGGCCCTGAAGGGCTGTACAGCAACACGTGGGTGCATGCTCCCTGTGTGGATGCACAATGCCCCCTAGTGCTCCCACTGGGGGGGGTGCAGCTCCGCATCACCCCAATGCAAGACTGAAGCAAAAAAAAACAACCACCCCACAACAGACTTCTATACTAGCAAATCAGAAGCAAAGCAAACAAATACATGCATGCCGTTAGAGAGAAAAGCAGTCTCTAAGCAAGTTATTCTTGTTCATTTATTTATTTTATAGATTTACACAAAAGCAGTTGCGGAGGAGGAATTTGATCAAATGTTAGTCTCTAAGGTGCCACAAGTACTCCTTTTCTTTTTGCGAATACAGACTAACACGGCTGCTACTCTGAAACCTGTCATTATGCAAGGCACTGAATTTAGCCATATGAAGTGGAAATCTATCAACTTCATGAAAAAACTCATACAGATACAGACAGACATCATCTTCCTTTCCAAATGCAAACAGATGGACATATTAGTCTCTAAGGTGCCACAAGTTCTCCTTTTCTTTTTGCGAATACAGACTAAAATGGCTGCTACTCTGAAACCTATCAAATAAAGTGAGTCTCTTTAGAGAAACTATCACTGCCTGAAATACGGTAATCCCCAAATTTTCCTGTGTGTACAACCTGCAGAGTGTGTTGGGATTTTCATTATTTTTCAAAGAGGCAACTCTCACCAAGGTCAGCGCAAGCAACATGCGTAAACATCCACGTGTTGGTCTGAAAACATAGGGATGTCTCCTAAGAACAGATTCGCATAGAGCACCTCATTGTGGGGTATACAGTGCTGTGGACTGGGTTAACAACAAGATGGGTGGCAAGGGTACGTGAATATTATTCCATGCTTGTATCAGAGAGAATCTGTAAACCAAATCTTCAAAAATAATCTCTCAAACTCTGGTCCTTATCTGGCCCCATTGCCATAGTATCTGAGTGCCTCACTATCCTTAATGTCTTTATCTGCTTAACAGCCCTGTGAAGTAGGGATGTTCCATTATCCCCATTTTACAGAGGGGGAATGAAGGCACAGAGAGGCTAAGGCCAAGATTTTTAGAGTGATTAGTGGTTTTGAGTATATCAGTTTTTGGGTGTCCAATTTGAGACATCTTAATGGGGCCTGATTTTCAGAGTGTGGGTTGCTTTTCACTTTCTGAAAATCAGAGCCCTTCAAGGCACCTCAAGCTGAGCACCCAAAATTTGAAGCACTTAAAACCACTAGTCACTTTTGAAAAGCTTGGCCTAAGTAACATGCCCAAGGTCACACAGAAGAAGTCTGTGGCAGAGCAGGGAATTGAAATGCTGCCTGAGTTCCAGGCTAGCACCATAACCATTGAACCATCCTTCCTACATGGTACAAGAGCACCCTGAAGAGCGCATTTGTGATGTCAGAGATGCACTGAGCCATCAACCTCATTACTGACCACTAAATCTGGACTCTGCCTGACTTCTGAACACAGCATGATGGTCTGAGCTATTGCATGGCTGGTTAATTTATTATTAGGGCTGTGATTTTTCAAAAGGAACCCAAGAGCATTGGATCGCTGCTACCTCCCCTGAAATTCATATTTCTTTTTTAACAGCTAGTAAATTTTGTCAATGTTTAAGTACTAATTCTGTGTCATTATTTACACTAGCACTTTTGGGCCTCAGCTGAGATCAGGGACACGTTATGCAAGGTGCTGTACAGACACATTCAGAAACAGACCAGAGTTAACAATCTAAACAGACCGTAAGGGAGGGGGTAGGGTGAGGCAACATGACTTTTCTAGGGTATAGAATCCAAGTTTCCTGAATCCCAGTGCTCCACTATCATGCTGCCTACCTTAATAACAAGCATATCTGAGTACATAGCAGTTAAATTTTCAAAGAGTTTTAAACCCATTTGGACTGTATCTATCTTGTAATTGTGTTAATACATTGAAGAGTCTGGGCCAAATCCTACCCTCCATTTTACTAGTACAACCCTGCGCAGACTTCAATGGCAATAAAGTCAATAAGGCTACACAGCTGGAAACAGGAACAGAATTTGGCCCAGTTAAAAACATATTTATTCATGTTCGACAGCTGTCAGGACCAATTCTGCTCTGAGGCCTTGTGTGCATTAAGGATCCTTGCATCAGCGTATCTACAGAGAGTTAGACAGAAATCAGTGGACTCCATAAATTCATAGATTCCAAGGCCAGAAGGGATCAATGTGATCAGCTAGTCTGGCCTCCTGTAAGCACAGGCCAAGATCAAAGCCAGTAGAACAACTCGTGGAACTGCTGAGGGTTGCAGACTCTGGCCCTTCATCAATTACATCCGCTAGTTGTTTTCTAATTAATACATGTTTGGAGATCGAGACTAATTCTGGGCCACCATATGCCCTTTACAATCCCATGGACCCCAGCTCAGCCCTTAGTGTGAGTGTGATGCCTGTGAAGGCCAAAGGGAGCTGCCCCCAGAGTCAGGACTCCCAGATCCAACTCAGATGTGGTGCAACTCAATGGTGATCAATTCTGCTCCAACTGACAAGGCTGAAATGCAGTAGGGGTCAAGTCTACACTTCTGCATATAGGTCTGTGTAGACATGTGTGGCCCTCCCTTGCCACGCCTCTTTGCTACAATCTGTCAGAGCCAATAGAGTAAACTGCCATTTCTGTAAACTCTTGCATTTGGCACTCGTGAAGCAGGGACTGGAGTCAGGCACAGTACAAGTGACCATCACCACACAGCACTACCATACCCAGTCCCAGCTTTAAACAACCTGCCTATCCAGGCACAGCCTTCTTTTGTGCACTGACATAGAATCATAGAATCATAGAATATCAGGGTTGGAAGGGACCTCAGGAGGTCATCTAGTCCAACCCCCTGCTCGAAGCAGGACCAATTCCCAGTTAAATCATCCCAGCCAGGGCTTTGTCAAGCCTGACCTTAAAAACCTCTAAGGAAGGAGATTCTACCACCTCCCTAGGTAACGCATTCCAGTGCTTCACCACCCTCTTAGTGAAAAAGTTTTTCCTAATATCCAATCTAAACCTCCCCCACTGCAACTTGAGACCATTACTCCTCGTTCTGTCATCTGCTACCATTGAGAACAGTCTAGAGCCATCCTCTTTGGAACCCCCTTTCAGGTAGTTGAAAGCAGCTATCAAATCCCCCCTCATTCTTCTCTTCTGCAGACTAAACAATCCCAGCTCCCTCAGCCTCTCCTCATAAGTCATGTGTTCTAGACCCCTAATCATTTTTGTTGCATTTTAGTTGTGGAACTACATCAATGCAGTTCCACATGCATCTTGACACAATGTATAAGTACCTTCATGGGGAACAAATATTTGATAACGGGCTCTCCCATCAAGCATAACATGATCCAATAGCTGCAAATGGAAGCCAGACAAATTCAGACTGGAAACAAGGACACATTTTTAACAGTGAGGGTAATTAACCACGCCAAGGGTCATGGCGGATTCTTTGTCACTGGCAATTTTTAAATCAAGTTTGGATGTTTTCCTAAAAGATCAGGCTCATAATGTATTTAGGAATTGCTCTTCCTTATTCTTTCTGCTGAATTCCAACACAAAGCTCCTATTCCCTTTCTTCTCTTTGCCTGTTTTAATTTTCTTAATGAATACTGATGCCTGAGTTATAGCTGAAAGTCATTGACTGAAGACTTCCTGTTATTGACTATCTCTTTGCTGTGTCATCCAAAGTTGACCTTGAGAAAAATACCTAATACATATTCATATCTCCATTTAGTTTAATCATTAGCTCCTCTGTATACCTAATTTATCACCATAACCATGTCAACGTATGAAACCTGCAATTTTCCTTTCTACATACTGTTGATGTAGTAATAAGACATCAACTTCATGATTACTAATATGCTATTCTAAATTAATACCTCCCGGTCTTCGAGGTGGATATAAAGGCGGATGGGTTTTGCCTTTATTTCACACACTGTCATACTGTTCTATTAGCCCAGCCATTATTCATAGCAAGTTACTCCATTTGTTCCTTAAAAAATTCATTAAAAAGAGGCAAAGCAATTTTTATCATAAGTCCTATGAATTAGAAAGGAAACCAAGTCAGTAAGGGCCTGTTAGAAAGCTCAGGAAGGACTTCCACAGACATCAACAGGGTTTGATTCTAAAAGCGCAATCCTGCATATAGTTATTCGTGGGCGTCGTTCTTACTGTCATGAGTAGCCCCACTGAAGTACAAGCAGTGATAGTAACAATGCCTAGCTGTTATATAGCACTTTTCGTCAGTACATCATAATGCTGCTTGCCTCCTTTGTAAAGTGCTTTATCTCCATTTTTTACTGATGGGGAAACTGAGGCAGACAGTGGTGCTATGACTTGACCAAAGTCATCGAGCAGGTGAGTGGCAGAGCTGAAAATAGAAATGAGGTCTTCTGAATTTCTGTGCACTGCTCTGCCCACTAGGCTGCACTGCCAACAGCTATTATGCCCAGGGGTATGTACAGGGCTGAGGCCTGAGTTGGATTTAAGCTCAAATATGTAAGTCATGAAGATACTTTAAGGCTGCCTGATTGACATTTGAGTCAGCAGGGATTTAAAGGAAGAGGTGTGTCCTTATTCTAGGGGCAGAGGTGCAAAGTGACAGGCCTCTGGGACCTCAGTGTTCATGGGGGGAGAGCTTTGTTCTGTGTTCCTTTGGGAGTCTATGTTTGAATTAATAAAGCGTGCCCTGAAGAAAGGGCCTGAAAGAGACTTGGGTGTGGCACTGGTAAGGGAGCTCACCAGCATACAGGGTCATATGCAATAATTGTGGCAAGAGAAATCATTGTCAAAGCTTGCCAACTAGGAAAGCAAAGAAATAAAAGCACCCTACCGAGGAATGCTATAGCTTAAATATTCTCTACAAGAAAGGAACTGAGATGTACATAGCTGCCAAACTGAGGCACCAAGCAGTGGCTCAGAAGATGATGCCTTTGCATGTATCTGATGTAAATGTAGAGCAAAAACAGCAAAACATAAATAGTTTGAAAGGCTCAGACTAGCACCAGATGCAACATCAAGGGAGCAGCACACAAGGTTACAATTACTTCCTCAGCATAGGCAAGAAGAAAGTGAAGTTGAAAACAAGCAAAGACAAATTAAAATTACATGACAGCACGATCATAAGATCACTGGGACGATGTACAAGCAGAATACCAAGGAAAAGTACACAGGATGAAATTTCAGTATTACAGACAACACAGAAGTCAGTGCTGTCAGCTAAAACGTGTGAATTCATGAACATGGAGACACTAGACCTGGAACAAACAATTAATACAATAGATCAGTGGTCCCAAACTTTTGAGGGTTGAACCCCTCCTTACCCCTGTCTTTGCCTCCTCATCCCCCTTGAGCCAGGGCTTGGAGCACGGCGGCGGCTCGTGGAGGGGACCACGGATGAGGTAAAGGGGCCAAGGCTGGAGGTAAAGGTAAAGGACTGCAGCTTGGGGTGGGTCTGGGGCCGCAGCTGGGGGCAAGGACGGGAGTGGAGCTGCAGCCAGGTCCACGGCCAGGTGCAGCCCCACTCCCAGCCTTGACCCCAGCCTCAGCCCCAGGCTGGGAACAGAGCTGCAGCCAGCAGCCGAAGCTGGGGATGGGGCCAGGAGCGCGCACGGCTGGGAGCTGGGTACGTAGTGAGGGGCCAGATCAGACCAGAGCTGGGGGGTGGGGAGGGGCTGAGTGGTGCTCCCTCCTCGCCCCCATGGGGGCTGGCCCTGGCCTTGTCACGCTCCCCTGGACAGTCATCCATGCCACCCTAGTGGGGTGCGCCACATACTTTGGGGACCTCTGCAATAGACACACAAGCAAAATAAAAAACAGAGCTAGAGCAGACAACGCACTGTGGCGTTCCTGCAGCAAAGCTGCTGAAAGATTACCAAGATGTTTCTGAAGGACTGTGGTGTCTTCCCAGGCACATTGCGCCCGGAAATAAATAAAACAATTATGCCACTACGGCACCTGCCTCTCAGAGTATCCATTTCATGAAGAGAAAAAATACTGGAAGCAATAAAGCAAGGGAAGGGAAAGAAGGTATTATTGCTCAAGTCACAGAGCTTGCAAGCTGGAGAAGCAGCATGGTAGCCCTTGAGAAGCCACCCAAGCTACGTATTTACATGGACCCAAGCAATTTAAATAAAGCACTTAAAAGGGCTCACTGCCAAATGCCTACAATTGAAGAAATATTACCTGACTTGGCAAAAGCAAAAATAGTCTCAATACTCAGTGCCAAAGATAGATATTGGCAAGAGCTACTGGATAAGGAAAGCCACTATTTCACCACAGTTTGGACAGCAACAGGTAGCTACAGATGGCGGGGAGTGCCCACATTGAAAAGGAATGTCTTGCAATAGTATTCCCATGTGAAAAGTCCAACCAGTATGTTGAAGGACAGGAAATCTTTGAGTAGAAAGTGACCAAAAATCACTATAGTGTTTTTTAAAATCAGCTGCTAGCAGCCCCAAAGCACCTTCACTGAACACCACTGAAATTTCAAAGCTGCAGCTTAGATGTACACCCCAAGAAAGGAACTGAGATGTACACGGAGACCTTCTTTATCCAAAGCAGCCTTGCAGTTTGAAAATATGGCAACAGAATAAGCATGAAATCTTCAGATTAATAGAAATACAGAAACACAGAAAGACATGGAAAGCATCTTCCACGGCAGTTATGTGCCAGTTTCAAGGCAAAGGCTGGAAAGAATCTGAGAACAAATCATGCAAGACAAAAGACTGACAAGTGCTAACATCTGTCATTCCATCAGGGTGGTCAGACCCCAGAGAGAAGCCCACCTGCCTCTCAAGAATACTGGAACTATCAAGAAGAGATGAGTGTATAAGGTACCATCTTATATAAAGGCAGTCAAAGCATAATACCCAAATAATTGAGATTAGAAACTTTCCCAAGAATACTTTGGAACCATTCTGAAATAGAAGCCTGTATCTAGAAAACCAGAGATGCCGTATACTGGCCAAACATGAACAAAGATATCCAAGTCCTGGTGAGCCGCTTTGATACATGTGGGGAAATGCAGGCCAAGCAGCAAAAAGAGGCAATGAAAATACACAGCATTCCCAGCAGACCTTGGTGGAAAGTAGGAATGGATCTTTTCATAGAATCCTACAATTATAGAATATCAGGGTTGGAAGGGTTCTCAGGAGGTCATCTAGTCCAACCCCCTGCTCAAAGCAAGACCAATCCCCAACTAAATCATCCCAGCCAGGGCTTTGTCAAGCCTGATCTTAAAAACTTCAAAGGAAGGAGATTCCACCACCTCCCTAGGTAACCCATTCCAGTGCTTCACCACCCTCCTAGTGAAAAAGTTTTTCCTAATATCCAACCTAAACCGCCCCCACTGCAACTTGAGACCATTACTCCTCGTTCTGTCATCTGCTACCACTGAGAACAGCTGAACTCCATCGTCTTTGGAACCCGCTTCAGGTAGTTGAAAGCAACAAACTACCTCATTATTGTAGACTAGTATTCAGACTTCACTACTGCAGGGACCATCCTAGACAAAGCAATGAAAGCATGTTATAACAGCAGGCACATCATATAGACAATATAGGACCCAAGTTCACTTGCAGTCGGTTTGTGCAATTTACCCAGGAATGGGAATTCAGTCATACCCACATCATTACCAGTCACGTAGCAAAGCTGAATCACAGTTAAATCTGCTCAAGTTCTAATAAAGAAAGCCACAACAAGCAAAGAAAATATATGGCAAGCCATTCTTAAATGGAGAAGTGATTCCACAGAAATCCATACTAGCAGCCTGAGTACAATGTTTGATGTTAAGATGCACATATACGTGGGTGCTTATAGCCCGAGCATCGCTACAACTTGCCGTAGTGGAAGGAGTAACAGACTAAAAAGGAAGAGAGACACACAAAGGCTAAAACCTATGAGGCCAACAATCTAAAGTCCTCCGAAAACTACAACTGGAAAACCTTGTCAGGATCAAATTATTTCCCCAGGACAAGTTATGCGCTTGGAAGCAATCTATATGTGTTGAACAACTAAATCCTCATTCATATAACATAGCAGCAGAAGGGCATCTCCAAAACCACAAATACATTCACCCGCTGCAAATACAAAACATAAGCATGGACAGGAGGATGGTGAAATACTCACTCTGCTGAGACTTGATCAGCAGGACACCGAAGGAACATAAGTCAATTAGCAACCGATAGATATTAGAAAAGACTCTCAAAACACCACATCACCAAAAGAACCAAGTGCACGGCAGTCTCCTGTCATCACAAAAAAAACTTGCACTCACTCCAATATCAAGTTGCATGCAAGGTACACAAGGTATACATATATCACCGCATCTTTTTGCATAATGCAGTAGTGTGAGAAGTATGTATAGAGCAGTAGCGTAAAACCATAGGCTGTAGTTGTTGGTGTTTAACAGGCTGCTGCAAACATAATAATTTGGAGAAGCAATATCCCTCCTCTCTTAGAAATGTATTCCTCATTAACTGTATTTCACTGAATGAGCCAACAGAGCTGGGCAGATTTTGCACCTGAACAGCCAATTCTTCAGAAAAATTGCTTGGCCCTAAAAAGCCCAGTTCTTCATTTTAAACAGCTCACTGTCAAATGATGGAGAGCCAGAATATGGAGACCCAGTGATTGGCCTATGCTAATTCCCTCCTTCGGCCCACTGCCTTCTCTTACTAGAACAGGGCTTCCAGCTCCTGCATTTGAGAGTTCTTTAGCTAACTGCTTATGCTGAACTGTTCAGCGGAGCAGGGCTATTCCAGTGATAAGACAAAGAAATCACAGATCATGCTGATGTGGTGGTTGCACATACAGTTCAGAATCCTCATTGGCTAATCAGATGACTTCATTCAGTTATCATTTTACACGCAAGGGGCCCGATCCTGCAAGCAGTGAGCGCCTCCAGCAAAGTACGGTCCACCCTCAGTTCCTGGTAATCAGCTCTTTGCAAGAGGCGCTCACGCTTTTTGAGCAATCAGCCCTGACTTAATAGGATCTACTTCTCCCTCAGTGTACACCTATAACTGCTATTAATGGTAATCCTTTGCTAGTGCTACTGACACACATTAGCTCCCCAAAGAGAACTTTTAATTGTTACAACCTTTTTTCACACACGTAGTCCCAAATCACAGGCTTAGTCCCACTGATTTCAATGCAACACAAAGGGCCTAAAGCAATGGGAACTCTGTGATGCTGCTGCCCAGGGAGCAGGGAAAGAACCTGGATCTTTCTGCATGCTGCAGCGTTCCATGGAACCACTGCAATCTGGGAAATTCCACAGGGATAAGCAGAAGGAAACTGCAGGCTACAGAGCAGGAGTTATACCCCACTCCATCAATGGGGTGGGGAGGTAGGCGGTGGACCCATGTAATGACAGACGCAATGGAATGGCCTTTGTACCTCCTCCAGTATGCTGAGGTGTACCCTCACAGGATGCAAGGCCCTTGTCTGAGGTCCCAGCAGACTACTCCTCTTCTTCCACAGTGGCGCAGCACTCGCTATTCTCAGGCAGGCTCCTCTACGATGTCGGCATGTGCACAGGACTCGCAGCTCACCAAAAGGGAAGGAACACGGAACGATGTAGTCTGGAAAGTCAGTCTAAGATGGCTGCTTCCTAACATGGATCCAGGTTGCAATTAAATGTGCAAACAGATTTTGGCTGGAGCCAAAAGAATCCCTGCTCCTGAATGGTGTCCCTGTGAATCTGCCAGCAGGAGACGCCGCCTTAGCAATGTTTTCCCATTAATTTTATTTCAAGGAGTGAGCTCATTTTTCTAAAAGAAATTGGGTTTTTTTGAAAAAATTACAGGAAGCTGTTTAATGTCAGTGGGCCAGATTCTGAGCTTAGCTATGACAGCGCAACTCCCTGGAGCTCAGCAGTGCTACTCCTGTTTCACACAGATGGAACTGAGATCAACATTTGGCCCCCCCATCTCAGCAGCCATCTGTGCTCTGTGCTGGTGCTTTCACGGGATTGGAAAGCCCAGAATCTCAGCTTTCTTGGGATGCCAGGGCAGAGCTGAAATCCCAGGTGGTCACAAAGAAATACACACATTGAAATGGCACTCTATTGTTTGCAACTGAATTTAGTGCTCACAAAAGGGGCAAACCTGACAGGCCTGAAAGCTGAAATCCTGAAATCAATGCCAACTGTCAAGGGTTGAGTTGGGTTGGGTTGGGTTGGGTTGGGTTGGGGGGAGGTTGGGGGGTGGATGCCAGTGCACCAGGCATTGGATTGAGACTCACAGCAAAGATAGTAACAACCTTCAAACACCACCCAGTCTGACTGGTACTGATATTTATAATAAATTGCTGTGTTTCTTTAGGAGTATAGGAATTGACCAAACTGATTAGATCAGTGATTTATCCTGCACAATCTCCTGCACAGCTGGTTAGGAAATGTGGGTTTTTTTCCTGTAGAAATGTTGTGGTAAAACCAAAACCTTCTGTTTTGGTGCCAGAAAACTGAATATTTTCCTCCCCAAATCACTGAAAACTGCAACATTTCTGGCTTTTGGTTTTCAGGTGAAAATGTGAACATTTTTGACAAGAGCAGTCACCCTCTGCAAAATCTTTCATTCTGTGGAAAATCCAATTTCCCTTTGAAAATAAAAGGTTTGATGGATAATTTTCAGGCAGCCTTAGTCTCTTCTCTGTGAAAGTGGCCAGCAACGGGTCTACAGGAAATAATTGTTCCATTTGATGGTGTCCCTAGCCTCAGTTTGCCAGAAGCTGGGAATGGGCAACGGGATGGATCACTTGATGGTTACCTGTTCTGTTCATTCTTTCTGGGGCACCTGGCACTGGCCACTGTCAGAAGACAGGATATTGGGCTAGATGGACTTTTGGTCTGACCCATTATAGCCGTTCTTATGTTCATATGAATCATTCAAGTTTCCTTCTTTTTCTTTTTCTTTTTCTTCTCAGAGGAAGGATGGTCTAGTGGTGAAGGCACTAGATTTGGAGTGCCACAGTCTTCCTCAGTTCCTCATCTGTAAAGTGGGAATAATACTGCTCCCTTTCTCCTGCCTTTTGCCTGTCCTGTCTCTACGCGGAGACTGTCTCTACCATGTATACATAACACCCAGAGGGCCTTGATCCAAGCTGGATCTATGTGGTGCTACCATGATACAAATAACAATCATGATCGATTTAAAAAAATCACTTGAGAGGAGGAAGGGAGTGTAGGATAGAGAGAGAGACTGGAGTGATCTAGTTTTTACCCTCACTTACACTTGGGCACGCCCACTGGAATTGAATGGTATGTGCAAGGGCGGGATTTGGCCAAGTGTATGTAACACCAATTCCTTATCTGCAACTGCCGTGCAGCTGCTGTCATTCATTGCTTCTGCTACAATAATTACACATGGAGACACACAAATCCCTGATGTCTACATGTAATCAAGCTTCAGGGCAAAAAGGGTGATTCCCACCAACTTGCATACATAACCACAGTGTTCTCATGTCTAAATCCCTCTCACCTGCTGCTCCCTGCCAGTGTGAAACTTATACTAGGCATATGCCTGGGCAGGCCAACTCCCTTGTAAACATTCAGTAAGGAAACTGTATCTTGTATCTGATACTTAAGAGTCATATTACACCATGCTGATTAGCAGCATAAGCCAAGTAAAGTCCCTCTGATTTCTCTGCAAGCAAGGGGATGAGAATATGGTAAACTGGTAATGTACAGTAATATATCAGCCTATTTTTCCCTCAGAACCAAGAAAATAGTTTCAAATTACCATCTATAGTATGATGATCCTATATGTGAGATTTATAGAACCAGATTAAGAACATCTTGGAAACAGCTAATTATTCAGATTCTAGAACATTTAGACATTGGGCCAGAGTTTGATCTTGGGTACATCAGGGTATATCCATTACAATGGAGATCAGATTCGGCCCTGCCACATCAATAACATTCTTATTCACACCAGTGATGAGCTGCCGAAATCTTAACAACGGGTTCTCTCCTCACCCCATGAGGGGGTCGTTGCCCACCCCCACCCTCCCGGAACTCCTGCCCCATCCAACCGCCTCACATTCCTTGACGCCCCACCCAGGACACCTGCCCCTTCCACCCCCCTCCCCTGTCCCCAGAACCGGGCAGGAGGGTCCCGTGGGCCACCATAGTGGGTGCCCACCCCACCCCTAAGAGCCAGAGGCACCTGCTGGGGGGGGGGCGAGGTGGGGAGTCCCTGAGGTGCTTACCTGGGGCAGCTCCCAGGAAGCATCCGGCAGGTCCTTCTGGCTCCTAGGGGCAGGGGAGCATAGCTGGAGGGGAGCAGGGGGAACGGCTGCTCCCCCCACTGATCACATCAAAAGTGGCGCCTTAGTCGCTGACTCCCTGGGTGCTCTGGGGCTGGAGCACCCCCGGGGAAAATTTGGTGGGTGCAGAGCCCCCACTGGCAGCTCCAAGCCCGGCCCCAGCTCACCTCCGCTCCGCCTCCACCTCCTCCCCTGAACGCACCGCCCCGCTCTGCTTCTCTGCCCCCCTCCCCCCCCGGCCCGGCTCCCCGCGAATCAGCTGTTTGGCGGGAAGCCTGGTAGGGCTGAGAAGCAGGCGGCGGCTTCACACTCAGGCCCAGGGAGGCGGAGGTGAGCTGGGGTGGGGAGCGGTTCCCCTGCGCTTCCCCACCCCCCCACCCCAGCTCACCTCCGCCTCCAAGGGCCTGAGCGAGAAGCCGCGGCCTGCTTCTCAGCCCGCCCCAGCTTCCCGCGTGAACAGCTGATTCGCAGGAAGCCTGGGGGGGGCGGAGAAGCAGAAAGGGGCGGCGCATTCAGGGGAGGAGGCAGAGCAGAGGTGAGCTGGGGCGGGGGTGGGGCCCCAACTCACCCAATTTACCCCTGGGGTGCTCCAGGGCTGGAGCACCCATGGAGTCAGCACCTAAGGCACCACTTTTGGCCAGTTAAATTTAGAAGCCCTTTTAGAACTGGTTGTCCCCCGCAGAACAACCGGTTCTAAAAGGGCTTCTAAATTTAACAACCAGTTCTAGCGAACCAGTGCGAACCAGGTCCAGCTCACCACTGATTCACACCAATGTAAATCTGGGGTAACTCCACCACGCTCAATGGTGTTAAGCTGGTGTGAAAGTGAGGTTAGAATCAGATCTTGCTCTGATATTCTGCCCCATATTCCATTTGTTTTTACATTATTATTCTATGTGTCAGTGTTAAAAACTGATTTCCTGTAGATGGAAACTGCATACTATACCAGTATGAAAGCAAACAGTCCTACCAGGGGCTTAGATTAAAATAGCAAAGCAATGCTGTCTTCAATATCTTCGAAATCCTAGAAATCAGCTACATTGAGCTACCCCACTGTTGTACGGTCTCCAAAATGGTGATGCAAGAATCTGAGGCCAGAAATACAGTGTAAATTTCTAACAAAGTCCCACAAGTCAAAGAAGAGAAATCACTAAAATTGTAGAAATAAAATAATTATAATGGAGTGCTCAGAAGCACTGATGGGTTACAGTCCATCTGACAACGGAAGCTTATCAGGGCAGCTAATACCCGCTACTCCAGTTGCGCTCAGCTCTAAAAATCTGGGCCTTCATTTTCAGCTTTGTCTACTTTCAAATGTCCTCAATTTTCTCTGCTGACAGCAAAGATAAGGACTAACCCTGTGTGGTTTCGAGGCTCAGTATGTCTCCAAATTAGGCCCATCAGTAAAGTTAATTTGACTTTTGGAACATTTCCTCTCAGTTGAGGAAACAGTCTCACCTGATCTTGAATACACACTGCAGGGCATGTTGGGTAAACATCTGGAACTGCTTTAACTCCCTCCCCTCCTCACTGGCAGCATTATGTTATCCGGGGGGTGAAAAATGTTATTCTGAGCTGGGGATCATTCAATTACCAGAGAAAAGCCAAACATCAGACCCTGGCCTGCTTCTGTGTCCCCTAAGCAGAAGTGTTGTTAGACCAGGAGTACTTGTGGCACCTTAGAGACTAACCAATTTATTTGAGCATGAGCTTTCGTGAGCTACAGCTAACACGGCTGTTACTCTGAAACTTGTTGTTAGACCATGGCTGGACTGTAATGGCAAGTCACATATTAGCTCAGAGGAACAGGTCAGCCTTAGGAAACTAAAACACTGAAGTAGTATTAAGACTGCTAAATCATCTGTTATAGGACTAGAGAGAGATTGTGTTATGATTCATAGATTCATAGATATTTAGGTCAGAAGGGACCATTATGATCATCTAGTTTGACCTCCTGCACAACACAGGCCACAGAATTTCACCCACCACTCCTGCAAACCTCACACCTATATCTGTGCTATTGAAGTCCTCAAATCGTAGTTTAAGACTTCAAGGAGCAGAGAATCCTCCAGCAAGTGACCCGTGCCCCATGCTACAGAGGAAGGCGAAAAACCTCCAGGGCTTCTCCAATCTGCCCTGGAGGAAAATTCCTTCCCGACCCCAAATATGGTGATCAGCTAAACCCTGAGCATATGGGCAAGATTCATCAGCCAGATACTACAGAAAATTCTTTCCTGGGTAACTCGGATCCCACCCCATCTAATATCCTATCACAGGCCATTGGGCCTATTTACCATGAATATTTAATTACCAAAACCATGTTATCCCATCATACCATTTCCTCCATAAACTTATTGAGTTTAATCTTAAAGCCAGATAGATCTTTTGCCCCCACTGCTTCCCTTGGAAGGCTATTCCAAAACTTCACTCCTCTGATGGTTAGAAACCTAACCTAATCTAATTTCTAGTCTAAATTTCCTGGTGGCCAGTTTAAATCCATTTGTTCTTGTGTCCACATTGGTACTGAGCTTAAATAATTCCTCTCCCTCTCCAGTATTTATCCCTCTGATATATTTATAAAGAGCAATCATATCTCTCCTCAACCTTCTTTTAGTTAGGTTAAACAAGACAAGCTCCTTGAGTCTCCTTTCATAAGACAAGTTTTCCATTCCTCGGATCATCCTAGTAGCCCTTCTCTGTACCTGTTCCAGTTTGAATTCATCCTTCTTAAACATGGGAGACCAGAACTGCACGCAGTATTCCAGGTGATGTCTCACCAGTGCCTTGTATAACGGTACTAAAACCTCCTTATCCTTACTGGAAATACCTCTCCTGATGCATCCCAAGACCGCATTAGCTTTTTTCATGGCCATACCACATTGGCAGCTCATAGTCATCCTGTAATCAACCAATACTCCAAGGTCCTTTTCCTCCTCCGTTACTTCTAATTGATGCGTCCCTAGCTTATAACTAAAATTCTTGTTATTAATCCCTAAATGCATGACCTTTCACTTCTCACTATTAAATTTCATCCTATCACTATTACTCCAGTTTACAAGTTCATCCAGATCCTCCTGTAGGATATCCCGGTCCTTCTCTAAATTGGCAATACCACCCAGCTGCGTATCGTCCGCAAACTTTATTAGCACACTCCCACTTTTTGTGCCAAGGTCAGTAATAAAAAGATTAAATAAGATTGATCTGTGGTTATGCACTCATCTGTATTAAAACAACAATCAGATTAATTAACCCCATTGTCAATTTAAACAATTTCTTTCATTAGGCCTATACACTTATAACTAAGAGTGAAATTCCCATCACATGTATAAAGATAAGATCAGAAAATAGTTGCCTCTAGCCATGGAAGTTTCCAAGATATAAGATCTTAAAAACACCACTTCATTACAGAATATCTATGGACAAGCTAATTCAGGCCAGAGACTTGATATCTGCTAGTTATAATTTCTCTTTTCTTCAGTGATCTGAACGGTTGGACTCATGCTATTGAGTACCGCTGCAAAAAATTCAGCACAAACTTTCATTCAAAAAACCTCAGAGTGGTAGTATTTACAAATTTGATTATTCACTTTCACAGAACATTTGCACATGAGAAAGTGTTGCAAACCCTAGTGAGAATTTGAATTAATGGAAATGTTCTCAATGAAAGCATATTGGAGGTTTAGGAGTCATCCAGGCAAGAAGTAGAAACAGTACTTCGTGATTAATCATGAATAATGAATTAAAATAACACATTCCCAAAGCAATAGGATGAGCAATGTTAACAGGTGGCATGGTCCAGTTGTTACCAGTTTTGCCCGTTCCTTTGGGCTACGCTCATTTATCAGGGTTACTCTTCCGGCGGGGGAGGGTTCTGTACTTCTATCAATGTACTGCTTGTGTTTTCATATGGTTGCTCTACTTTTCCCTTCTGCAAGTTCCTGCGCAATGGAGCTATCCTGCAGGACCTAGGTTCCCTAGGGCTGGGTTCCTCCAGCCCCAGAATCAGATGAACACGCACACATTAACAGAGCGCGTCTGAGTGGACTGGGTCCATCAGCACTCCCAAGCTGACCCCTTATATGCCCCTGGACTCCGCAGGCTGGATCAAGCAGCAGTTTCAAGCTGCCACTCTCCTATGCCACAGGTTCAGCATGTCCCTGTCCCCACTTTCACATTACAATTGTTCTGGTGCTACAGGGATCTTTAGTTTAGGTAAGAGGAGAGTTGCTGGAGAGCAAATGGGGAAGCCAAAAAACACAAAAGAGGGGGAGGGGAAGAGAAGCAACCAGTTTAACCATAAAAGTTATTTATTGCCAGGTAATAACCATACAACGAGAGCGAAACAGACCAAACAGTTACAATATTAAATGTAGCTTAAATTTGATTACAAAAGCCAGGTTTATAAAACTACACCTGATCACACAAGTCAGGGTTAGAAAGCTATACCTAGAGTAGAAAAAAGACAGAGAGAGAGAATTGGGTTCTCACCACTCTGAAGCTTGAATCGAGGGTTCAGAGTGCTGGAGACAGGCAGAGCCCCCAGCATGATCAGTCAGGAGACGATGAAGTCCCAATAGAACTGATGCAAATTTTGGATCCAGGCATCAGAACACTTACTTGAGCATGAGTAGGGGTTTTTTGTAGGGAACCAACAATGGTTCAAGGGAGAACACTAGATTTGTTTATGGGTAAACTGATGGATCAAGGGAGTATACCAAAGTTGTTTTGTTCAGGCTAGATAATAGGAGCTGATCATTCCTGGCTATGGGCGGCGTTTCTTCGAGGGAGCTGACAATGCAATTAGGCAGCTTCAGTATTTTGGATACCAATAAAGGATTTATTACTAGAATTGGTCTGATAACTACTGAGATGGGTGTGTGCAGGCGTGGGTTCATTAACATCTGGAGCAGAGATCACCCATCATGCAGTGCTTCCCAGCTTTTCTGGTCCCAGAGTTCAGTGCGGCTCTTACCTTGGAATCTCTGTTTTCTATTCCGTATGCTAATAGAGATGCCTCCCTGTCCCATCTTCGATGCAAATGAGGCTAGGGGAGTTGCCTTAATCCTGTCACCCTTGTCCGGAGAGGTTTAGGTGTGTCTCCCACTGCCTTTTCATTGTCTTTTGTAGGTCTTTCTTCTGATCAGTTTTGGTTCAAGCAGAGGCTGGCGGGGGGGGGAGAGGGGGGGTTGTGTCCTTCGTGAGTCAGACAGGCTGGGTACTGCACCCTGGTTCCCCCAGAACACAGAACTGACAGGTAACACAGTAGAGAGGGCACTGGATTAAGACTCATGAGAGTGGGATTCTAGTCCCAGCTCTGCTACTATGTGACTATGTGATGGTCCCTTTGTGTGTTTTGTATGGCACCTAGCACGAGGCCCTGATCTCAGTTGAGGCATCTGGGCACTGTTATATTATAAATAATAACAACGTAGGTCCTGAGCATCCATAAGCTAAAATATATTTGCATAAAACCATTCATTGATCATTCCAAATAAAAACCAAATACGTAAAAATTAAAGTCTGTTCACAGATAATTTATGAACAGAAAAGGGGACATAAATATTTTAATAAATATATTGTTTGCTACATATTCATATGTTTTAAGGCCAAACAGAACCAATGTGCTCATTAAGTCTGACTTCCTGTATAACGTAGGTCAAAGAATCCCACCCAGTAATTTCTGCCCCTAACCCACAACTGCTATTTAGCTATCGGACATCTTTCAGAAGGAGATCCAGTCTTGTCTTAAAGATGGCAAGTGATGGAGAACCCACCATGTTGTCCCAAGGTAAGTTTAGTTTCCCCAGCCGGAGTGCTAATGGAAGATGGTTCTCTAATAAGTTTTGCTTTTGCTATCAAGCAAATATATACATTAGTTTCCTGTGTGTCTAAGAAGCATGAATCAATGTGATACTGGTTTGTTTCTTTCCAATACAGATCTGACAATGGGGTTAGTTAATTAGCTTTTGTGCTCTCAGGTGTCTTTTGAGGACTGCGTATCTGATATAAACATTGACTTTTGGACTATTTCACTTAATTTCCATTTCAGGGCCAGAATCAACTCCTGTTCAACTCAGTAGGAATCTTTATGGGGATTTCATTGGAAGTTGGCCCAAGGCCTCAATTTCTAATCACATACATGGTTGCATTTGATCATTATGTTTTTATATTTGATTTCTGGTACCAAAAATATATTTTTTCACCAACCCTCCTCCCCCACAAAATAACTTTATTAAAATTTCTCAATCACATAAAATATTTGATATTATATTTTTTTTAAAATAGATCAGCCGGGAGATGTTTCCCTTTTCCTTCTCCATTCTATGGGGGGGGGATAGCTCAGTGGTTTGAGCATTGGCCTGCTAAACCCAGGGTTGTGAGTTCAATCCTTGAGGGGGCCATTTAGGGATGGGGCAAAAATTGGGGATTGGTCCTGCTTTGAGCAGGGGGTTGGACAAGATGACCTCCTAAGGTCCCTTCTAACCCTGATATTCTATGATTCTATGTAGTGTAAAAAAATCCTAACTCATACGTGGACCCTTCTTTTAAATAAGAGGAAAAGTGCCCAATGATATGCCACATCTTTTCCAGTTTTTCTGCTGTGATACCAAAGTAAATGAAGTGATAATTATGTTCTAGCTTTTACAGATTCTGTGGTTTATTTTTCTGTTGTCCTTTTTCAAAAAAGGCTAAGAATGAAGGGTAGAGGATTTCAAACAGAAGTGAACTAATACTTTCTCTCTCTTAAAATACCACACTCACTCAAGGCATACTTAATTAGATTTGTGGATAAGAATATTTAATCACATAAATGTACCTGGGCCTAAACAGTAAGTACACCTTAAAATATATATATACTGGAATTGAATAAACACTGATTTCTGGACTGGGATATTCTAGGAGAGGCTCAGGCAAAGATCCTGTAGAAAAAATAGCATTTAATCATGTAATTAAAGACTGTGTCATAGGCAACATTAATTCTGGCATTTCCTAACTTTTGAGTGCTTGACATTGCAACCTTAGTAACAGTCTTTTAATGTACTTTGTTTTTGTGTGTGTAATATGTATAAAACATGGGGGGAGGGATAGCTCAGTGGTTTGAGCATTGGCCTCCTAAACCCAGGGTTGTTAATTCAATCCCTGAGGGGGCCATTTAGGGATCTAGGGCAAAAATTGGGGATTGGTCCTGCTTTGAGCAGGGGGTTGGACTAGATGACCTCCTGAGATCCCTTCCAAACCTCATATTTTATGATTCTCTGCATGGAAGAATCCACAGTCACTATGGGATCCAAGTCTGCCATCATTATTCATGTCAAATAGTACATTATACAGTGAGCAGTCCCATTATTTTGAATGGGATACTTATAGAGTAAAGATAGGTTTCAGAGTAGCAGCCGTGTTAGTCTGTAGTCGCAAAAAGAAAAGGAGGACTTGTGGCACCTTAGAGACTAACCAATTTATTTGAGCATAAGCTTTCGTGAGCTACAGCTCAAGTGAGCTGTAGCTCACGAAAGCTTATGCTCAAATAAATTGGTTAGTCTCTAAGGTGCCACAAGTCCCTCCTTTTCTTTTTGTAGAGTAAAGGAAGGCTGACAAAGTCTAGCTCCATCTCTCTCAGAACACTTCTCACTCTTCTACAGGAAAATCACTGGGCTGCTTTCCTTATCCAAGCACATTTCTTTGTTTCCATTTTTACCTTTGAAGTCTCTGAAATAACTAGAGAGGCACCAGTGTACCCATGTGGATGTGTAAAATCAGGGATTTAGACATAAAGATGTAAAGTATGTAAATGTAAAGTATGTAAAGATGTAAATACTATCAACAATACATACATTTATGTGGGCATGCATATCTACTATCTGTGTTGTATGCTCTAATATTTGCCATGGCATGTTACACATGCTATAGTAATCTAGAATGATAGATTGGTTGTAATGTGGCAAAGGCCCAGGCTGGCAGCTAATCTTTTGAAACCAATTTAGTCCCTAATGTAAAGGTGGTAATAATGCTGTGCATAGGGACTGATCCAAAGTCCATTCAAGTCGAGAGGAGTCTTTCCATTGACTACAATGACCTTTTTGGATCAGGTTCACACAT
Source organism: Lepidochelys olivacea (assembly GCF_965140295.1). Taxonomy (NCBI): domain Eukaryota; kingdom Metazoa; phylum Chordata; order Testudines; family Cheloniidae; genus Lepidochelys; species Lepidochelys olivacea. Next base: position 111,332,334 of record NC_140416.1, read on the forward strand.
ACTAGAAGACCTGTGTGGCTAAGGATTTCAGTTCTCAAAAAAGCCCACTGTGGAATAGAAAAGTAGTATTTTATCCATTTTAGTGATGGGAAAATTGAGTTGCAAAAAGAGTAAGCAACTAGCCCAAGGTCACACTGAAAATCTGTGGCAGAACTTGGCATAAAAAAACAGGACCATCCTTGAAATATTTAAAGGTATTTTAAATGTAAATGCTGAAGAAACGGGCCTAGATAAGCAAAAGGACAGTGGTTTGCATGTCAAAGGGTGAGAAATGTTTGGAAAGATTTGATGATTCTGTAGCTTCTTTAAGGCATGTAACCATTTTCTAGTAGAGAAACCTGGATTTGCTCATTGCCAATATTTTTTTGCATATGTGCCTGTTTATCACTGTCAAGGTTCCTCCCCCACTCTGAACTCTAGGGTACAGATGTGGGGACCTGCATGAAAAACCTCCTAAGCTTATCTTTACCAGCTTAGGTCAAAACTTCCCCAAGGTACAAAATATTCCACCCATTGTCCTTGGATTGGCCGCTACCACCACCAAACTAATACTGGTTACTGGGGAAGAGCTGTTTGGACGCGTCTTTCCCCACAAAATACTTCCCAAAACCTTGCACCCCACTTCCTGGACAAGGTTTGGTAAAAAGCCTCACCAATTTGCCTAGGTGACTACAGACCCAGACCCTTGGATCTTAAGAACAATGAACAATCCTCCCAACACTTGCACCCCCCCTTTCCTGGGAAATGTTGGATAAAAAGCCTCACCAATTTGCATAGGTGACCACAGACCCAAACCCTTGGATCTGAGAACAATGAAAAAGCATTCAGTTTTCTTACAAGAAGACTTTTAATAAAAATAGAAGTAAATAGAAATAAAGAAATCCCTCCTGTAAAATCAGGATGGTAGATATCTTACAGGGTAATTAGATTCAAAACATAGAGAATCCCTCTAGGCAAAACCTTAAGTTACAAAAAAGATACACAGACAGAAATAGTTATTCTATTCAGCACAGTTCTTTTCTCAGCCATTTAAAGAAATCATAATCTAACACGTACCTAGCTAGATTACTTACTAAAAGTTCTAAGACTCCATTCCTGGTCTGTTCCCGGCCAAGACAGAATATAGACAGACACACAGACCCTTTGTTTCTCTCCCTCCTCCCAGCTTTTGAAAGTATCTTGTCTCCTCATTGGTCATTTTGGTCAGGTGCCAGCGAGGTTACCTTTAGCTTCTTAACCCTTTACAGGTGAGAGGAGCTTTCCCCTGGCCAGGAGGAATTTCAAAGGGGTTTACCCTTCCCTTTATATTTATGACAATCACTTATGCACATGTGCACTTGCAAGATTAAATATAGTTATTCACAATTCCTGTTCGGCAGAACTTGGAACGAGAAGGATAAAGTCATACCTTGCTTCTATTAGAAATGTCCGTCCCTTCTTTGATCTCCTACATGCAAAGGGCAGTTCTGTAACACAAAGATGATCAAATCTTCTGCTGGTACAAAGGTGAAATTCTGTTGGAGAGGATGGATTTGCACCCATTCACACCAGCAGAATAACTGATTCTTTAATTATGGTGACAGAAAAAAAATCTACACAAATCTATTCTGAGGCATATGCAGCTGTGAATGGGCAGAGTAGCTCATAGATTCCAAGGGCAGAAGGCACCTTTGTGATCATCTAGTCTGACCTCCTGCATAACACAGGCCAGAGAACTTGCCCAAAATAATTCCTAGAGCAGATCTTTGAGAAAAAACATCCAATCTGGATTTAAAAATAGTCAGTGATGAAGAATCCATCACAACGTTTAGTAAAGTGTTGCAGTGGTTAATTACCCTCACTGTTAAAAATGTATGCCTTATTTCTAGTCTGAATTTGTCTAGATTCAGCTTCCAGCTATTGGATCTTGTTATACCTTACTCTGCTAAACTGAAAAGATAAATGAGCACAGAGCTGATCATTAAAATAAGATTACAAACAGCATGTTTAGATAGACACGGCAGAAGTCAGCTTTCATTTCCATTTGTGCAACCTCAATCACTGTGGCATGGGAGGTCTCAGAGGCAGAACCAAATCCACAACAAAGAGAAATTTTCTGATTAAAGCCTAGGGCTATGCCTACACTTAAAACAGCTGTGCCGCTGCAGTGTAAACACTCACTCAACACGGGGAGGTGTTCCCTCATTGCTGTAGTTAACCCACCTCCCCAAGAGGCAGTAGCGAGGAAGAATTCGTCCATCAACCTAGCACTGTGTACACCAGCAGTTAGCATGGCATAGTTGTTACTCAGAGGTATGGATTTTTCACACCCCTCCGAGACATAGCTATGCCAATGTAAGTTTTCAGCGTAGACCAGCACAAGAGCTGGCTGAAAAATGGACTTTTCTTCCCATGGGAAATTCTGAGATTTTGAAATTTGACTTTATCCCAAAAATCAAAAATCACTGAACTTTTCATGACATGAAATATTCTGAAATATTTTGTTTTCGCCTTATTCTATTACATTATATTATAAATTACCATCAAACTAAATTGAGGCAAAGCATTTGGACTTTATCTAAATGAAACTTTTTGATCATTTCAACAAAATCCTAATCAATGCACTCTCAGGAAACATTTCAAACTCATCCAATCAGCATGTTCTGATGGAAAATTTCCAACCAGCTCAATTACAGATCGTTCGAAGGGCAAAAGTTAACAAGGGGCTGTAAGGAGCCAGGATAAGAGTTACAAGCTTTACTATGTGAGGTCTTAGTCCTACAAGCTGATCCACCTGGGATACAGAAGTCTCCCACATGGACCATCTTATAGGAGTGGAGCTTAAGGGAGATATCAGGGCCCTTGTACTCAGCCCAAGTGAACAGGTTACTTGTAGGAAAGGCCCACGCTGGGACAATGGAATCTTTTCCCTGTCACTCCAAGTAAGCCATAGGCTGCGCAATCACTGTGGGACGTTGGCCAAGCTCCACTGGCACTGTGAAAATGCTACATGGGAAGCCGTATCATTCCTGGAGATACCCACATGCATCCCCTGCACTGTGGAAAAAACACGATCCAAGTCACCACATCTATAATAGGAGGACAAGTGACTTCTCCTAGGCCAAGCCTGGCCCTGTAACATCATTGTGCAAAGATGGGAAGAATCTGTTACAGAATAAACAATTTATTGTATTGTCCTTACCCTCTCTCTAATCTGGAATGGGAGTGCATAGACAATCATGAGGCAATAAACCACCTACTTATTTATAAAGTTCTCAGATAACTCTGTGATGAGCCCAGTATAAATAACTAGATTCTCAAAAGGGACTAATCTATCTAAGTGTAGTGTGAATCTAACAGTTCAGATCTCTAAAGTATATAGGAATAAGGTAGTATCCCTTTAAGTAGTTTGTGAGCCTTTTAGTGGTGCTCACTTTGTCCTGTGTTTTGGAAGCCACAAAAAACAAGTCAGAGCCACAGTATGTATGTATCTGGACCTTACATCTTTTAGTATATTTAGCAAACACAGTTATTTGGGATCTAACTGTACCCATGTGTTTTCAGTATACTGTTGTGGAAAGAGTAAAAGACAAGAGTCTCAAAATTGAGTTTTGTTTTAAAAATAGGGTTTTTACAAAATATAGTATGACTAGCATTGTTTAGAAGCATTATTAATTAAAACTAACAGATTTGTTTTAAGCATCAGAAAGTGAAAATGATTATAAATCAGAAAATGACATTGACTATAACGAACTACCTCTAATACTGCGCTTTTCATCAGTAGATCTCCAAGCACTTTACAAAGGGCAAGAAATATCATTCCAGCCTAGGTGCACTGTCCACACTGAATCAAAAGCAAAACAAACAAACTATATTAATGGTAAAAGTTAGATTTTCAATTCTGAAATAACTTGTAACAGCTATGAGGTCAGGATTTTTAATTTTAAATTCTAACACCATCCATTTAAATCAGAAGTTGCAAGCAGAGGTGACCTATAATAGTGACTATCATTCACCACCAGAGGGTGCTGCGTTGGTATCACAAATAATCAAATTTGCTGTTAAACAAGATTAAAGTAAGACAGGTGCACACCTTTAAATAAAAACCCAACACCTCTCAAGGTCTGCATTTGAACTGGCTTAAAGAGCTCAAGCCTTTTAAGCTTTGTTTATCTGAACCCATATTCTCACTTACTGATGTTAGGGCTACTTTAGTAGCCCAAAGTTGCCTCTGTGCACTATTTCTGCATGTTTTGTGTTTTAAAACATAGTGTGTCAGAACAGTCTGTTGTTCCATTCTGCTAAATGGTAGAAGAGCAACAATGCTGAAATAAAACCCAGGAGGATTTTCTGAAGCACAGCTTGACTGCTTGCACCTTGCACTCTGGATCTAGCATCTGTTTCCCTTTATTTTGGGCAGACTGGATAACTAATTAGGCACCCATTCATGGGTTTAATGGATCTCAACCTAGTGCAATCCTTCCAGTTTTGATAGGCTCCTTCCCGTCACGAGCTAAATTGCAGGGAAACCTGAATGAGTCCCATGTAGCTGCCTGGTAAATCAGGCACTTTGTGTTTAATTATACAGCTGAGTGACACTGATGAAACTGGGCTTTTTCCTCACTAGTTTGTCACAGGGAAATAAACACATTAGACTGTAAAACAAAACAACTGTGGCATAAATAGCGTAATTGCTGTTTTCTCATCTGTGGAAACAAATGATCTGTAAGCATCATTACGCGGTTAGCCTGAGCCACTTCGCCGTCTTGTAATCCTGGCAGATAATAAATAGTACCTTTGCCAATAAAAAGTGTTAAAATGCAATTCAATGTATTAAACTGATACAGAGTCACAATCAGATCAGTGGGCCACTGACAGAATATCAATGGAACTGGTGAACATGTTAGGACATGCTAGTGCATAAACTTAGTATGAATGGCATACTCCCATCTTCCTTGCTAGGCTGCTCCATACTATGGAGTCCAGATCCCAAGGCACTGGACCCCTTACAAAAGTCCCCAGTCCCACTCTATCTATCACAGTAGTGCACCGCTGAGCTGCTGTATCCTTGGAGTGGACTTAATTCTTGGCCACTCACATTCTACAAAGCACTTCAGCATTTGGACATAAGCATGTGCTTAAAGGCAGGTATGTGCTGAAACTGAACTGGGAGCTACCCCCTAAGGCTGCTCTCTGCATCTGGGCAAACATTTTCATTCGTATTTCATTTTGGAGGCATGGCATTTTCTTAGTTGCACCCTGCATCCGAGTGTCTAGTCCCGAGAGACAAGGAGTACTTTCTCAATGGTGGCCAGAGTGAGTGAGAAGAAGGGTTGCAGCCCACAGCGAGTTCCTAGCTGCATGAAAATCAAGCAGCAATAGCCAAAATGGGAAATTGAAACAGGATGAAGCCAAGCAGGCTGTGATTACTGGAGTGCATGTAGATAGGACATAATGGAATGAGAGTCTGCACATACATAGTGCTTTACTTCCAGGATTATAAACATGTGGCCAGATTCACAACCGAGCTTGCTGGCCCCCATGCTAGTAAGTTTGCTCAGATCTAGGGCATAGCAGCATAAACTCCCTGAAACCCCCATTCTACTGGAGAGGATCTGGGTCCAAAGATCATAGAATCATAGAATATCAGAGTTGGAAGAGACCTCAGAAGGTCATCTAGTCCAACCCCCTGCTCAAAGCAGGACCAACCCCAACTAAATCATCCCAGCCAAGGCTTTGTCAAGCCGGGCCTTAAAAACCTCTAACAATAGAGATTCCACCACCTCCCCAGGTAACCCATTCCAGTGCTTCACCACCCTCCTAGTGAAATAGTTTTTCCTAATATCCAACCTAGACCTCCCCCACTGCAACTTGAGACCATTGTTCCTTTATTCTGTCATCTGCACCACTGAGAACAGCTGAACTCCATCCCCTTTGGAACCCCCCTTCAGGTAGTTGAAGGCTGCTATCAAATCCCCCCTCACTCTTCTCTTCTGCAGACTAAATAAGCGCAGGTCCCTCAGCCTCTCCTCATAAGTCATGTGCCCCAACCCCCTAATCATTTTCACTGTCCTCCGCTGGACTCTCTCCAATTTGTCCACATCCTTTCTGTAGTGGGGGGCCCAAAACTGGATGCAATACTCCAGATGTGGCCTCTCCAGTGCCGAATAGAGGGGAATAATCATTTCTCTGGATCTGCTGGCAACGCTCCTACTGATGCAGCCCAAAATGCCATTAGCCTTCTTGGCGACAAGGGCACACAGTTGACTCATATCCAGCTTCTTGCCCACTGTAATCCCCAGGTCCTTTTTTGAGAATTGCTGCTTAGCCAGTCGGTGAGTGAAATGTGGCACAAAGAGACAAGAATAGATGACTGTGATCTGCTGCAGCAAAGTGCTTAAGCATGCAATTAGCTTAAAGCACATGGGGAATTCCATTGACTTCAGTGCACCTACTCACATCCTTAAAGTTTAGCATGTTCTTAAGTGACCTTCTGGAGTGGGGCCTTATAAAGTGAGTCACTATCAGAACAAGGAACAGAACTAAGGGTCCTGATTTCTAGTCTTATGCTTTCTACATAAGACTGTTCTCCCTGCCCCTTGTGACAACACAGCTATATCCTGCTCATGTTTTATCCTAATGTTGGGCCTCTCCTCCTACAGCTGGTTGCACCATCTGCAAAGTCATCCCTCACCTGCCAAGTGTTGCCACCCTTTGTGATTTTACTATGAGTCTTGCAATAGTTGGTGTTTTTCTTCTTAAAGCCCCAGCTGGTGGAATATTTATAGATTCATAGAGTTTAAGGCCAGAAGGGACCATTCTGAACACTGAGTCTGACCTCCTGCATAACAGAGGCCATAGGACTTCCATGAATTAATTCATGCTTCAGGTCCAATAGCTGTGTATATCTAATCCTAATTTAAAAATTTCCCATGGTCCAATGGTTCCTTATTCTTGCTGGTAAAAATGTATTTCTAGTCCGAATTTGTCTAGCTTCAGTTTTCAAAAAGTGGTACTTGTTATACATTTGTCTGCTAGATTGAAGAGCTTTCTATTATCAGAGTTCTGTTCCCCACGTAGGTACTGATAGACTGTGATCAAGTCACTACTTAACCTTCTCTCTGATAAGCTAAAGATTGGGCTCCTTAAGATCTTCCCCTATAATGTATGTTTTTCAAAGCTTTAATCATTCTCATGGCTCTTCTCTGAACTCTCTCCAATTTATTAACATCCTTCTTGCCTTGTGGACACCAGAACTGGACACAGTACTTCAGCAGTGGTCACACCAGTGAGGATTTGCAATTCACAAGAAAGCTCTTGAGAATCTCAGTTTTCACATTTAAAAAATGCATTTCTAATCATCCTGGTTGTGGAGAAAAGCTTGAAAACATGAACGAGGTGTAGCCTATAGGCTCATTAACCTGAAGGCTACAGCAAAGAACCCAAAATGTGTTATTTTAAAAAAGAACCTCATGGTTTTTTTGGGACCTGGCTCCTGATTACTGAACACTTGGAATTGGCAATACTGCACATGGAATGCTCATTGCACAGCTGTTCACCAGCAGCTGGGAAGTCTACCAGCAGAAAACATTATATCAGTGTGTGTTTGGTTTTCTCCTTGTGATACGTGCTTCGTCCAAAGGTCCCTGAACAGAAATAGGACCCAATTACGCTCACATTTCAGCTATGAATATCTAATTAGATGGAAGAATCTACTTGTGGCAGCTCTCTTTCTGCAAGGGATGGTTTCTGTTTTCAGAGTTATAGCAATTGGCCACCATGCTACTAGTGCCAATAAGAGGCCCAACCCTACAATCCTTGCTCATTTGAACTCTCCTTAGTCTCCCTAGGACTTTCAGCTGGAATGAGGAGGGCAGAAGACATCCCTTCACAGATCTTCTGTGAAGGAGGTGAGCACTGTTCCCTCTAAGCTGTGCTCATGCACACAGATCGTAAACCCCGCACACACGGTGAAACACCGCGCATACAAAAATTTGCACAGAAGCACAATTTGCATGGAAGAAATGTTTTGCACACACAGCCTGTCAAAAATTTGCACAGAAGAAATTTTTTGTGCACACGGCCTGTCAAAAATTTGAGGGAACACTGGAGGTGAGTACTTATATGCCCATTCAGAAGATGGAGTAAACAAGGGGTTTAATGGGACGATTACAGAAGGCCTGCAACCAGAGCTCCCACTGACTGCAATGGGAGTGGCAGGTGTTCAGCAGCTTTGAAATAAGGATATTAGTCACACAGGAAGTCAGCGGCAGAGACAGGAATAGAGCCCATACCACCTGACTCTTTGTTTGATGCTTTAACCACAGAACCATCCTTCCTCCTTAGCTATTAGCTCATGCTCTATTGTGTTGCCAAGCAAGTGTAGGTCTGTTTTAAGGACAGTGGGCCCATTTCTTCTGCCAGCAATTCTTGCCTTGGTAAAGGACCAATGAGCTTCAGTGAAGTTACTCCTGCTTTACACGAGTGTGAGTGGTAGGAGAATCAGGCCAAATGAGAAGCTGATTGTACTACAGTTGGCTACATCAGACATGGCTTCCATAGTCCTTTTCAATAGCTATTCATTTCCCCTGCTACTTTCTTCTCGCCCTCCATGCACACAGGTTTCCAGCCCACTGCTCTTGCTTTTGCAATGATATTTTGTGTCCCATAATCCTAGCTCTGCTGATGGACTTCTGTACCTAGTGTGTTCTGTGATGCCAGCCCTATCACAAATAAAAGCAAAAAATATCAGAGGGAGGTGCTGACTGGTACTAACAAAGGAACAAACAGCAGGGACTTGGCAGGGCATGTCTTCAGCCCATTGATCCAAGACAGCTTGGGTATTTTCTTTTTTAAATTAGTGTGAACTCAAGTAGGGAGCACAAGTAAAGTTACAGCCATGAAATGCACTAGTGATTCTACTATTGGCTGATGGTGCAGAATTTTAATAGGACAGCTCTCTGCAAGATGCTTTTTGCTATGGTTTACCTGCAGCAAGAGAATCCTGCACTAGCAAATTGGGTGGCTGGGTTATTCCATGCCTCTAAATTCAGATCCTCCGCTAGTGTAAACTGCTTTAGGAATAGAATATCAGGGTTGGAAGGGACCTCAGGAGGTCATCTAGTCCAACCCCCTGTTCAAAGCAGGACCAATCCCCAATTTTTGGTCCAGATCCCTAAATGGCCCCCTCAAGGATTGAACTCACAACCCTGGATTTAGCAGGCCAATGCTCAAACCACTTAGCTATCCCTCCTCATATCCTATATACCTTTTGGGATCTGGGCCCAAGAGTTTAAGTGATTTTCTCAAAGTCATACAGCAAGTCAGAAGCAGGACTAGAACTCAGATTTTCTGACAATAAAGCCAGGGCCCTATTTACTGGATCACATGGCCCTCGTGCATCGGGACACTCTGATAGCATCTGGCTGAAATGAAAGCCAAGCAGCACAGCTTGGTCCAGCTCATGCATCTTTCTAGGAGAACTGTGTATCCTGGGACCCCACCACAGAGGCATATTGTTGACAATATTCCAATACCAACGATGTCCCATGACCATCATCTGCCTGACTCTCTTGCTTCTGACTATTTGCTTCCCCTTTTCACAGGGGAATATGTTTATTTGTTTGTTTTTAAACAGGGCCTGAGTTTTCTCCTTCCTAATGTGTTTTATGCTTCGGGAAGTGGTGAAAATCACACCTTGCTCTTTGATTTTGGGAGCCAGATTCTAATCTCATCTACAGCTGTATCAATCTAGAGTAATCTAATTAACATCCATGGGACCCCTACAAATTTCCACAGTTGGGCCACATCAGAATCTGGCCCTTAACTTTCTGTGTTATGTTTCAGACACTTTAAAAATAAATTTTAGTTACTGACTCTTATTTGTCACTTGACACAGATTAGAACCTCTCTTTTCTATTACCTTGTATTTTTCCTTTAAGATTCAGTTTGGGGGTTCAGAGCCCAAAAAAACAGCATGTTCTCCAGTGGATTCTCTTCATTCCTTATATATTCATGTGTTTATCATCAACCCTTTCGGGTGTGTCAGACATGTGGGAATCTAGCAAATACATATTTTCTATAGTGTTTGCAAAAAGAAAAGGAGTACTTGTGGCACCTTAGAGACTAACCAATTTATTTGAGCATGAGCTTTCGTGAGCTACAGCTCACTTCATCGGATGCATACCGTGGAAACTGCAGCAGACTTTATATACACACAGAGAATATGAAACAATACCTCCTCCCACCCCACTGTCCTGCTGGTAATAGCTTATCTAAAGTGATCATTTGATCAGACACAAGAAAACAGATTTCTTTCTTTCATTCCTTTGCCGCTGCCCTGAAAGAAGTACAGCTGAATGCACAGCATAGATTTGGGGGAAGGGGAGCGTAAATTGTATATATGAGGTTGCACTGAAATAGAACACTCTGTTGAAATTTACAAAATCAGTATCTCAGGGGCACTGAGTCTCTTGACTCAAGTTATTCTTAGCTTCAGGGTCACTTGGAAATGAAACTAAATGAAAATTACATGCTCATTTCCTATGGGAAACCGTATTGGAATGTCTGCAGTTATCATCCTGCTTCAGGAAGTGATAAAAGACTCCAAGTTTCATGGTATTTCTATAAGAAACAGTTTGGGTCATTTTCTCCACTAGCTAGAGCCTTCTGTAGTCATTTGCACTTGTGCGAAGTGGGGTAAAACCATGCTTCTATTCTGATTTGGAAGCATTTTGCACAAGTGCAAGTGGCTACACAAGGCACAACACAGCAGAGAATCAGGCTCTTTGTTTAATTGAATCAGTCACACTTAGGTGAGGGTCTAGCCAGTTCCAGTGCAACATTGCTCCTTTATGAACCTGAGAAATGTCTCAACACCTACAACTCCCCCAGTGCTTAATTTGTAATGAAAGCGGTGCTAGGCCTCAAGCAATTTTTTTTACATTCATAAGTGATGCAGCAAGCCCAGAGGTGCCGGGGCTATGAACTGCCAAGCCTAGAAGTGCTGGGGCTCAGCCCTGGCAAGCCCTGGCACAAATTAAGCACTGAACTCTCCCTAGTTTTACAGGCTCTGAGCTAGTGTCACCAAGGCTGTTTTGTGTCCTCTCTGGGTTGTGCTCACTATGAAGTCACCTAAGATTCTCAGATCTGAAATGAAAAATCAGGGCACCATATGGTTCATAGCCTCTTTTTCTACTTCTTTGGCATAATTGTTTCATTCCATAGGAATAAAATGGAAATAATATTTATGACACATTTGAGGGCTAGATCACATGCCCGCCCTCCTCCCGATTGTTTATATTGGCAGTACAAAAGGAGCTCATAACTACACCATCCCCAGAGAAGGACCCATAGTTCAGGGAGTCACAGTTCCACCAACCCAGAGGTAGCAATTTGCTGTGTACGTATACCAGCAGCAAGCTCTTACCCACCCCCCTTACACTGGTCATCTCAATTGGCTAGTGAATTGGGGCAAGACTAAAGCTCTTCCCATTCCCCTGCACCTGCTAGAGGAGGAATGAGGAACAGTCAGGGTGACCCAGCTGACCCCTGCGCACCCAGACTCAGGAGCTGGATATCCCATGCAGGGACATAAGGAGAATTAAGTACTGTCTTATGTCCCTGCACAAGGCCACTGTCCAAGGCACAATGTAGCCTAAATAGTTATATGACCCTGAGTGTTAGAAGCCAGAAGTTTGGTGGCTTGCCAGCACGAAGACACGGCAAGAACCCCTTTTGCTAAATTTAAATGACTGGCCCTGTAAGTTCTTCTCCCCGATCCACACTGTGGATCTCTTAGCTGAAGCACAGATCTTTACTACACACATGCCCTGAACTCCTTCCATGCATGAGACAGGAGTTCCCAGTCTTCAGTCATAGCGGGCCACTAAGGGGAAGTATAGGTGCAGTCTCCCTGAACTGTGACGCCATCTTTATTCATTATATTACTGTAGTGCCTGGAAGCTCCAGTCATTGACCGGGCCCCATTGTGCCAGGGACTGTACAAACACAGAGCAAAAAGACTCTGCCTGCCCCAAAGAGCTGGTACAATAAATTTAACCAAGCATCTGATGAGCAAGCTCCCTTTCAAAACAAGCTGAGCATGGCACAACCCCAAGCCTGTGGGAGGCGGTGTTATCCTGTGGATAGGACCTTGGACTGGGAGTCAGGAGACCTGGTTCTGGCATTGACCTGCTGTGTGACCTTGGTAAGTCACTTCCAGTTGTTGTGCCATAATGTGTCTATACAGCAGCCAGCGTAATGGGGCCCTGATCTTACAGTCAGCAGGGTATCTCTGCCTCAAAAGGTGCTAGAAGCCATGGACTTGTAGTTGTCAGGCGTGTGCAATGCCTATGTGTATCCAGGGGTGTTTGGAATGCAGAAACGTTAGGCGTGGAATTGTGGGCTTCAGCCTCCACGGCATTATCTTGTGTCCTCTCTTTGTCAGGCCCTGATCCTTCTCCCAGTGAAATCAATCACAAAAGTCAGAATTAGCCCCAGATCCTCAGAGGGATTTCGGTGCCTAACTCCCATTGATTTCAACAGAAAATCAATGGGCATTAGATGCCTAAGTCCATTTGAGGAGCTGGGCCCTAGTCCTTAGAGTGCTCGGGAAGAAAGCATGTAACATTTGGTGTCTGCCTGTGCTTCTCTCCAGCCCACCCCTTCTCTCCCCGCTGGACTCAATCCTGGTCTTTTCCATGCAGAGTGTGCACAAGCGAAACATTGCCATGCGATGATACACAGAGCAGAGGGTGGGCAGTTCTGACTTGCAACTCCTCTGTTACGGCTGGCTGTGCTGCATGTCAAGTGCCCGTTCTGTAGCGTGGTTTTGTAGCTGCAGATATGAACCCTCTCAGGAGAGACTAACCACTTCTGCTTCTGCAATGTGCTAAAGTTGAACCTGACCCTTCGAGATGAATGGCTAGGCCACCCACTAATGCACTTTACTGCATAATACCATGACCACAAATGTTATTTTAACTGAACGTCACCATAGCCCAGACCCAGGGCAGCACAGGCTGCGAATAGCAGTAAACAGAGGGCTAGCTTGTGACTTTAGACACTTCATTGAGCAAGGGGCAATACATAAACTTCCCCCCTACAGGAGTAGCCCTGTGAGGCCTGGTGACTCAGAGATTCACCCTTGAGTCACAATTCCCTTCCATGCTTCCTCCTTGTTATGGGAGGAGGGAAGAGAGCAATCATGCACTGCTGGCCTATACCTACAGTAAATTACAACACCCCCCCCCCCATGGGCTGAGCTGGCCAGTGAAGGAGGCCAACGCTCATCCCACTCACTCTATGTTCACCTGCTCTGGACATAGAGCAAGCAGGCATGTGGCCCTATGTACTCCTGAGTGCCAACTCCCTTAAGTAGGCATGTGGTTTGAGTCACAATCTAGCCTGAAGTAAAGACCATGCCATTCCAGTTTAATAGAGACCCCCTCACCCAGCCCTGAAACACTCTCAAACTGGGTCCAGCAAGTTTTTATCTGAGATTATTACGTTAGTCAAGTCCTTTTTTTTTTTTCTTTCCTTTTGGAGCTGTGAAGTTCCAAGAGTCACTCACACTGGTAACTGAGTCAGAAGAAGCCCAGCAGTGTCTAGCCAGAGCATAGTTTCTACCTCACACATGGAAATTCCCAAAGCGCATCAGCTGCCATGACTGCAGCATTCTGCATGGACAGAGCCCACGACAAGCATCACAGCTACATCACAATTAGCTCAGCGGCAGCCGTAGGATAAATGTTTTGACAATGTAAGAAAGCACTTAGAAAAAGCACTTAGTGTCATCTGACCAGGACCAGCCTTACAGATGAGTGACGTGGGTACTATGGTTGGGGGGGATGCTCCAGTCAATAGGCTTCAGAAGGGCCATGCCCACCTAGGAGGCAAGGAGGGAGGGGATAAAGGGGACTGCAGGGTGGGAGCCAGGCTGTCACACATGTCCCCTCTCTGTACCCCCAGCAGCATGACACCATGCTCTGCTTGTTGAGCCATCACCCACTGCTCAGGGAGCAGTACTTAATGGGCGCCAAAGAAAGTTCACCCATAACACCTGTCAGGGTTCCTTCCCCACTCTGAACTCTAGGGTATAGACGTGGGGACCCGCATGAAAGACCCCCTAAGCTTATTTCTACCAGCTTAGGTTAAAAATTTCCCCAAGGCACAAATCTCTATTTGTCCTTGGACTGAGGCGTGCTGCCACCACCAAGTGATTTAACAAAGAGCCAGGGAAAAGGACCACTTGGAGTTCCTCTTCCCCCAGCAATCCCCCCAAGCCCTTACACCCCCTTTCCTGGGGAGGCTTGAGAATAATATCCTATCTAATTGGTTACAAAATGATCAAAGACCCAAACCCCTGGGTCTTGAAACAATGGAAAAATCAGTCAGGTTCTTAAAAGAATGATTTTATTTAAAAAAAGAAAGAAAAGTAAAAATAGTCTCTGTAAAATCAGGATGGAAAATACTTTACAGGGTATTCAGATTCAAAACACAGAGGATTCCCCTCTGGGCAAAGCCTTAAAGTTATAGAAAACACAGGGGAAATTCACAAGCAAAACAAAAAACTAATCTGCCTTGCCTGGCTTATTTATACTGGTTGCAATATTGGAGACATGGATTAGGATGGGTTGGAGAAGACGGATTTCTGTTCTGTCCCTCTCAGTCCCAAGAGAGAACGGCCACAGAAACAAAGAACCCAAAACAAACCCTCTCTTCCCCCGCCCCAGATTTGAAAGTATCTTTTGTCCCCATTGGTCAGGTGCCAACCAGGTTATTTGAGCTTCTTAACCGCTTACAGATAAGGAGGAATTTTAGGCTACCCTTATGGTTATGACAGCACCATTTTCCCTAAGGCCAGCCCTGCATATGGTATAGGAGCAGCACATAACACCCCAGTAATAACCACTCATGGTCTTGGGTAAGGCCCTGGACAGGAACTCAAGAGATCTAGGCTCAGTTTCCTGACTCTGCCACAGACTTCCTGGGTCATCTTGGACAAGACACCAGGGGGCAGATTTTTGAGGGCTCAGCACCAAATCTGAAGCTAGTTTTTTCAAAAGCGCTTGGCACCCAATACACTGAACCCTGCTGGAAATCTGGACATTTCATTTAGGTGTTTAATGGGGAGCAGAGCTCTGTTTAAAGCCTGGCCTCAATTGGAGGTGCTGAGTTCTTTTGAAAGCTAGCCTTTAAAAATCGCTCTGTGCCTCAGTTTCCCATCAGTACTTTTGAGATAATACCTTTCTCCTGCCCTTTATCTGTGTTTTCTATGTAGATTCTTCCAGTAGCTCTTCAGGACAGGGGCTGTCTCTGCCTTTGTACAGTGCATAGCACAGGGGAGCACTGACCACACTTGAGCCTTTTGGGACTAGTGCAATACAGTACAGTGATAATAATTAATCATAAGTTGAGTGATGAGAACTGCAGAAAGCCGTAAGGCAGGTGCTAATGAATTCTTGACATACTCAGAGGATATTCCATACTCTGTAATATAAGCAATCGGCCATGCTACTGGAATCATAGACTCATAGGACTGGAAGGGACCTTGAGAGGTCATCTAGTCCAGTCCCCTGCACTCATGGCGGGACTAAGTATTATCTAGACCATCCCTGACAGGTGTTTGTCTAACCTGCTCTTAAAAATCCCCAACAATGGAGATTCCACAACCTCCCTAGGCAATTTATTCCAGTGCTTAACCACCCTGACAGGAAGTTTTTCCTCATGTCTAACCTAAACCTCCCTTGCTGCAATTTTAAGCCCATTGCTTCTTGCCCTATCCTCAGAGGTTAAGAAGAACAATTTTTCTCCCTCCTTCTTGTAACAACCTTTTATATACTTGAAAACTGTTTTCATGTCCCCTCTCAGTCTTCTCTTCTCCAGGCTAAACAAACCCAATTTTTTCAATCTTCCCTCATAGGTCATGTTTTCTAGATCTTTAATCATTTTTGTTGCTCTTCTCTGGACTTTCTCCAATTTGTCTACATCTTTCCCGAAATGTGGCACCCAGAACCGGACACAATACTCCAGCTGAGGCCTAATCAGCACAGAGTAGAGTGGAAGAATTACTTTGCAATTGTTACTTACAACACTCCTGCTAATACATCCCAGAATGATGTTTGCTTTGTTTGCAACAGTGTTACACTGCTGACTCATACTTAGCTTGTAATCCACTATGACCCCCAGATCCCTTTCTGCAGTACTCCTTCCTGGCAGTCATTTCCCATTTTGTATGAATGTCCTCTTTGTTCCTCTTGCTTAAGTGAGAAAATATGCACAAAGATTCTGTTGCAATAGGAATCACTCTTCTTTTCTTTCCTGACACCTCCTCAGCATGAGAACATTGTTCCTCCACGGGACCTTCTGTGCCATACATGAGTCATATGATTATTTGACTCATGTCATTTTGTCATGGCCACAAAAAGAAGCCTGATTTTCACTTAGCCCCAATCAATTTACCGTCTGATCACAATTTCCACATAAAAAATGGTTTTACCCAATAAAACACCAGATAATTTAAAAAACACCAGCATCATTTGACTTTGTTCAGCTATCCAGATAGCCATTGACATGAACAAGAATTCAGGTGTATATGCTGCATACGTAACTATATATTAGGGATTTGTACAGATGCCATCACCATAGCATCTGAGCTCCCCACAATCTAAAACGTATTTATCCATATAACACCCCTGCGAGGAGGGGAAGCTCTCTTAATCCCATTTTACAGACGGAGAACTGAGTTGCACAGTGACTAAGCAACTTGCCCATGGTGACACAGGACATTTGTGGCAGGGGGTGGGAATTGAACCTACATCTCCTGAGTACTGGGCTACTATCCTAACAACTGGGCCATCCTTCCTTTCCTGAAAATTCATTTATAATCTATATACATCCATGTATATACTATAGATTAGCAATAGTAGAATCACTTATCAGGGCACCTGACCTTAGCTTGGCATGCCTGAGGGATAGAGAGGAGGTGGCAGAGATGGTATTACACCCTTTTCTGGCCCCTTGGGTTGTCAGGAGGCCAGTGTAGCCTCCAGTGTAAACTTAGAACAGCCTCAGGACTGCTCTAAATTTACAAGAAACAGGAATAATTCTGCTTTCTGAGGATTGGCCAGAGTGCTGTGAGTGTTCCAGCTATGCCCCTCCCATACATCCCCTCCATCTCCCCTGTGATGAGGGATGAAGCAGGTGGTGTAAAAGCAGGCTTTGCACCTCCTTTTTCTGGGGGAATCCACAGCTACTCATTTAGGGGACTTGGAATCCAGGGTCCTCTGCAACCCTAGCAAGACTGGGCATCAGCTGGAGGAGAGGGGTGCAAAGACACAAGAGCAGCCCACTTTTCTGAAAACTTGTTTGCAGAAGTCTGAGTGTGATTAGGGAGTCTGAGCCAGTTGTAGGCCTGTTCATTTACAATGAAACATGATGTCTGCATGTAAAGAAGAGCCAGATTCATAACTATTCTGGGCTATTAGCCACTCCAGATGAGAAGCAAGGTCAGCCTTTGTTCTGCTGAATGCATTCGCTTTGAAAGGGCAGCCTTGTATGTGAAAAAAGATTGCTGTTTGTATCGGTTCCATCCCAAAAATGACCGGGGGGGGGGAAGGGTTACATTTTTCCCCAAATCACACACTAGGCCTAAGTACTGCACACACAAAGGGGTTCTGTTCAGTTGCCTTCATTTAAAACACTGACTTAATTTAGCAAAACTGGGCAAGAAATACAGTGACATGTTGATGGCTCAAAGTGCAGAACGAGCTGCTTCTGCTTCATCTCAGCAGACTGAGATGATGGGAACAGATAGCAATCTGAAAAAAGGAAGGTCGTTCCTTTATTTCAGATGATACTTTCTTCTTCTATCACCTTGGTTAAACTGATTAAAGCCAACCATAGTCTGGCGCAGATTTGTCATTGAAAACATTAGCTTTGTATCCAAGGCTTGTCCATACACCAATTGCTTTAACTACTCTGGTGTAGTTAAAGAGGTACAATCCTCGGTGTGGATGCAATTATACAGTCCAATTATACTTTCAGTAAAAAGGTGCTTTCCTGGATCAGGGTTGGAGTGCTCAGAAACTTTCAGGATTGAGCCCTTGCAAAACAATTTCCATGAAATAGAATGCAGTTTACATTTGCCCATTTCTGCATGCCCTGACATTTTGGGAAGGTTGTATCACAACTATGGTATTTTGACTGTAACCCTGTTTTTTTCATACCCCTGAGCGACATAAATTATACCAACAAAAGTGGTAGCGTAGACATGGCCCTAGTGACATCAAGGGTCTGGCTACGTGGATATGATTGGAGCCTTAGTGTGAACATTTTGTAAAAACACATCCAGTTTCAAATGTATCTGAAATTTGAAAGTGGAAGGCAGCTTAGGTGAAAATGATCATGAAATGGTAGAGTTCATGATTCTAAGGAATGGTAGGAGGGAAAACAGCACAATAAAGATAATGGATTTCACCAAGTCAGACTTTAGCAAACTCAGGGAATTGGTAAGTAAGATCCCATGGGAAGCAAGTCTAAACAGTTCAAGAGAGCTGGCAGTTTTTCAAAGAGACATTATAAAGGGCACAAGAACAAACTATCCCACTGCATAGGAAAGATAGAAAATATGGCAAGAGGTGGCTTAACCTGGAGATCTTCAATGATCTGAAACTCAAAAAAGAGTCCTACAAAAAGTAGAAATTAGGATGCTTCTGAGTAGTTTAAAACAGAGTTACACAATGCAGGAAAAGAAAACAAAGAACATGCAAGCACTGGTGCTTGCAAGATAGGTGCTATTGCAGTACAGGGCTGTGAAACCCAAATAGTCTGTGAAAATTCACTGTAGTTTTCAAAATGCATGAAAAGGCCCTGGACAGAGGATACCAGCGGAGAAGCTGAGCCAGCAGTGAGCCACACTCAGACAGTTTGAGATATGAGATGTAAGTCATCAGCCAGAGGTATCACATATAGGACAAGGTTTGCAATAGCCTTTCTTTGCGACCTTAGAGAACAGACGTTTTTGTGTAACACAATGCTACTAGCTGGGTCGTTGGCAATAGGGACTGAATGCAGGACTTTGTATCTAAAAGCATGAGGCTATACTGCATGTGCTAAAATAAACAGTTCTGTTAGCTCAAAAGGTGTAGCAGGCTCATCAGTAAACATGGCTTCCATCTGTGAATTTGAATTGTAGATGCCTCTCCCATATGTTAAACACACAAAATAATATCAAAGGAACTGTCCATGAATATGACCAGCCCAACCATTAGCTCACTCCTTCCCCAGCAGCCTGGGGACAAAGAGGAAGATGTGCTTTGCAGTGTGCCAGGAAAACTAACATGTGAGAGCAGCAGGAGAAGCACTATTGGTTATGAAGGGATCTTAAGGAGGTCAGAGAACTCAATCTGTAAGATTTTACCTTCAATTAATCTACGCTTCAGTATGGCTGGATGTATCCAACAGAAGGCAGAGTCTGGCATTGGAATAACTGCAGTTCTTTAGAGATCCACCAGGCTGAATTTTGGTCTCCGTTTCAATGGTGTAAATAATGTGGAAATCTCTGAAATACAATATGTGAAATTAATCTGTGGTGTAACTGCATTGAAATCAACTAGACCTGGCTCTTGCTGCTTTGACCCCATTTGAAATCATGTTTGAGCTGTAATATTTTGGGTGTGCACAAAAACTGGGACCTAAGCAGTAGGGGCAGATGAAGACTGAAGAAACAGAAGACTCTCTTGCCATGCAAGTCAGTATCTATCAAAATAAAATATGGGGAGGTGAGAATGACTGAAAAAAATCATTAAATATCACCTCTAATCAAGCTATGTTATATAATAGAGGCATGAGTGGGTTTTATCTTCATTTTTAGGCATTTGACCCATTCTTTAAATCCATATTTTATAAATAGTTTAAGTTCTTATCTTCCACCCATTTCAACATCTGCTTTAACATTGTAAACTTGTATCTAAATCTCGGTGTGTGTGAGAGAGAGAGAGAGTGATCACCAAATCCAGATCTTCAGATACGTCTCTGCAATCTTTATTAGCAAAGCTATTCTTATTTAATCTCCTGTGGTTTAGGGAACACAAAAAAAGCAAAGATTGCTCTATGAAATACTAGTGGACATTATCTTTGCCTATATCCCTTACTGTGCTTCCTGCTGCAGGAAATTAAACATTTTTTACTAATTTACAGCTCAAAACTAGAGAAGTTTTTGTTGTATGTCCTGACCTTCACTTTGAGTATCATTTCCATGTGGATTAAGCAAACAGAGAACAGTTTAGAAATGTTTCTGTACAATAAATTACTTTGAACCTGGATCATGCTAGAGACCTGTTCAGTTTGAAAAAAACCATTCAATAATCCATAGGGAAGATTATAAAATATGATTAATACCATGAAACCTTGGGACTACAATTTATAAAGCTGTGCAATAATGAAGTGCTGTATATGTCAGATCCCTTTCTAAACAAGCTAATTCATAGAATCATAGAATCATAGAATATCAGGGTTGGAAGGGACCCCAGAAGGTCATCTAGTCCAACCCCCTGCTCAAAGCAGGACCAATTCCCAGTTAAATCATCCCAGCCAGGGCTTTGTCAAGCCTGACCTTAAAAACCTCTAAGGAAGGAGATTCTACCACCTCCCCAGGTAACGCATTCCAGTGTTTCACCACCCTCTTAGTGAAAAAGTTTTTCCTAATATACAATCTAAACCTCCCCCACTGCAATTTGAGACCATTACTCCTCGTTCTGTCATCTGCTACCATTGAGAACAGTCTAGAGCCATCCTCTTTGGAACCCCCTTTCAGGTAGTTGAAAGCAGCTATCAAATCCCCCCTCATTCTTCTCTTCTGCAGGCTAAACAATCCCAGCTCCCTCAGCCTCTCCTCATAACTCATGTGTTCCAGTCCCCTAATCATTTTTGTTGCCCTTCGCTGGACTCTCTCCAATTTATCCACATCCTTCTTGAAGTGTGGGGCCCAAAACTGGACACAGTACTCCAGATGAGTCCTCACCAATGTCAAATAGAGGGGAACGATCACGTCCCTCGATCTGCTCGCTATGCCCCTACTTATACATCCCAAAATGCCATTGGCCTTCTTGGCAACAAGGGCACACTGCTGACTCATATCCAGCTTCTCGTCCACTGTCACCCCTAGGTCCTTTTCCGCAGAACTGCTGCCTAGCCATTCGGTCCCTAGTCTGTAGCTGTGCATTGGGTTCTTCCGTCCTAAGTGCAGGACCCTGCACTTATCCTTATTGAACCTCATCAGATTTCTTTTGGCCCAATCCTCCAATTTGTCTAGGTCTTTCTGTATCCTATCCCTCCCCTCCAGCGTATCTACCACTCCTCCCAGTTTAGTATCATCCGCAAATTTGCTGAGAGTGCAATCCACACCATCCTCCAGATCATTTATGAAGATATTGAACAAAACCGGACCCAGGACCGACCCTTGGGGTACTCCACTTGATACCGGCTGCCAACTAGATATGGAGCCATTGATCACTACCCGTTGAGCCCGACAATCTAGCCAGCTTTCTACCCACCTTGTAGTGCATTCATCCAGCCCATACTTCCTTAACTTGCTGACAAGAATACTGTGGGAGACCGTGTCAAAAGCTTTGCTAAAGTCAAGAAACAATACATCCACTGCTTTCCCTTCATCCACAGAACCAGTAATCTCATCATAAAAGGCGATTAGATTAGTCAGGCATGACCTTCCCTTGGTGAATCCATGCTGGCTGTTCCTGATCACTTTCCTCTCATGCAAGTGCTTCAGGATTGATTCTTTGAGGACCTGCTCCATGATTTTTCCGGGGACTGAAGTGAGGCTGACTGGCCTGTAGTTCCCAGAATCCTCCTTCCCTTTTTTAAAGATTGGCACTACATTAGCCTTTTTCCAGTCATCCGGGACTTCCCCGGTTCGCCACGAGTTTTCAAAGATAATGGCCAATGGCTCTGCAATCACAGCCACCAATTCCTTCAGCACTCTCGGATGCAACTCGTCCGGCCCCATGGACTTGTGCACGTCCAGCTTTTCTAAATAGTCCCTAACCACCTCTATCTCCACAGAGGGCTGGCCATCTATTCCCCATTTTGTGATGCCCAGCGCAGCAGTCTGGGAGCTGACCTTGTTAGTGAAAACAGAGGCAAAAAAAGCATTGAGTACATTAGCTTTTTCCACATCCTCTGTCACTAGGTTGCCTCCCTCATTCAGTAAGGGGCCCACACATTCCTTGGCTTTCTTCTTGTTGCCAACATACCTGAAGAAACCCTTCTTGTTACTCTTGACATCTCTGGCTAGCTGCAGCTCCAGGTGCGATTTGGCCCTCCTGATAACATTCCTACATGCCCGAGCAATATTTTTATACTCTTCCCTGGTCATATGTCCAACCTTCCACTTCTTGTAAGCTTCTTTTTTATGTTTAAGATCCGCTAGGATTTCACCATTAAGCCAAGCTGGTCGCCTGCCATATTTACTATTCTTTCGACTCATTGGGATGGTTTGTCCCTGTAACCTCAACAGGGATTCCTTGAAATACAGCTAGCTCTCCTGGACTCCTTTCCCCTTCAAGTTAGCCCCCCAGGGGATCCTGGCCATCCGTTCCCTGAGGGAGTCGAAGTCTGCTTTCCTGAAGTCCAGGGTCCGTATCCTGCTGCTTACCTTTCTTCCCTGCGTCAGGATCCTGAACTCAACCAACTCATGGTCACTGCCTCCCAGATTCCCATCCACTTTTGCTTCCCCCACTAATTCTACCCGGTTTGTGAGCAGCAGGTCAAGAAAAGCGCCCCCCCTAGTTGGCTCCTCTAGCACTTGCGCCAGGAAATTGTCCCCTACGCTTTCCAAAAACTTCCTGGATTGTCTATGCACCGCTGTATTGCTCTCCCAGCAATTACCAAGGAGTGGTCAAATAAGGGATAGTTCTCTCACAGACATGCCTCGATGCCTGTGATCCAGCATCTAGTCACATTGATGGAAAAACTCCTATTGACAGCAACATCCCCCTGTTCAATGGGAACACTATGTGACCCAGAACCAGTAATTATTTATTCTGAGGCAGTTTACTGACATGTTTAGCAAACATTTCAGCACAGCCCAGTCCATATGAAAAGTCAACTTGAGTGGCTAAATTCAGCCTTGCTTTATGCCAGCTTGTGGCATAAATGTCCATAGAGGTGAAGTTGCCTCACAGAAAAAGAACGGGCAGCCAGAAAAATGGGCAGTGCTGGGAAAGAAGGGTGACTGGCAGATGTGCATCCCCTAAGCAGGGCCAGTGCTTAATTTGTAATGAAAGAGGTGCCAGGGCCCAACTAATTAAGTGCCAGGGCTCAAGCAATTTTTTTACATTCATAACTGATGCAGCAAGCCCAGAGGTGCCAGGGCTATGAACTGCCACAAATTAAGCACTGAGCAGGGCTCTTATGCAGGAACTAAAGATGCCTGTCCCAGGAATAGCAACACTGGAAATGCTGCCTGCCCTCTGGAGTGGTCTTTATTAGTACACAAAATATCACAGTTTTCATCTCCTTGTGCCAGCGGTCATCAATATAGCCCAAGGACTGATGACTATCACAACTGGCAAACCAAATAAATATTAGCTTTTTGTCAGCTTTGCATAAGTACAGCACACGTCACTTTCCACCAGGCAGATTTCACAGAGCGTATCACCAACTCTACCACAAGGCACTTTAAGTATTGCTTGAAAACTGAGTCTAAATATGGACTCATAATCCTTGCCCTGTGCTCTTTTCGTACCAGAAGGAGTGGGACTGAATGGAGATGAAGCCAGGTGGGCATTGTCTATACTGGGAAAGGGCATCATGTTAGAAAACATGTTAAATTGACCTATGTTGTTAAATAACACACTATAAAAACACACAGGCTGAAATTTTCATTGCTGCCTAGGAGACGTGGATGCTTAATTCCCATTAAAATTAATAGCTGAGTAACCAACTGAAGTGATTTTAAACACAACAGTCCTGGTCTATACTGAATGCTAAGTCATGTTTACATTGTGTTAGTTAATGAGTTTTCTAAACCAATGGATTTTTCCCAGGATAGGCTTGGTCTTTCATTACTAGGCTTATGCTTTCATAAACCTCTGGAGTGAAATCCTGGCCTGGGATAATGGGGCAAACTCCCATTTGAGTTCAATGAGGCCAGGATTTCACCCCTAGTTTCAAACACAGGCTCTGGTTTCTTGGAGGGTCATTTAAGTGCAGATAAATGAATTGTCTGAAGACAAAGATTCACTGAATAATAAAGCTCAAACAGTGAATTATGAAAAAGAGAACAGGCGAGCAGCAAAGCATGAGAACAAATGTATTAGCAGTGATGGGTGACCTTCAAAAGGATTAGAGTTCAGGTTTCTTTCAGATAAGCAGCCAAGAGTTTGGAAAGTCCAGTCTTGCCCCATTGAACCCCATGGAAGTTTTGCCACTGATTCCATTGTAGCAGGAGGAGAGCCTTTGTGCTTATTCAAACCCTATTAGTTTGTAAAATTGGGCTACCGATATTATGAGAACAAGATTTCATGTCCCATGTTGGAACAGAGACAGCATCACTCTAGTGTACAGACGTGGGGACCTGCGTGAAAACCCCCTAAGCTTATTTTTACCAGCTTAGGTTAAAACTTCCTCAAGGTACAAACTATTTTCCTTTTTCCCTTGGACTTTATTGCTGCCACCACCAAGCGTCTAACAGATCAACTGGGAAAGAGCCCAATTGGAAACATCTTTCCCCCCAAAATCCTCCCCAAACCCAACACCCCCTTTCCTGGGGAAGCTTGATAAAAATCCTCACCAATTTGCATCGGTGAACACAGACCCAAACCCTTGGATCTTAAGAACAATGAAAAAGCAATCAGGTTCTTAAAAGAAGAATTTTAATAGAAGAAAAAGTAGAAGAATCACCTCTGTAAAATCAGGATGGTAAATACCTTACAGGGTAATCAGATTCAAAACATAGAGAATCCCTCTAGGCAAAACCTTAAGTTACAAAAAGACACAAAAACAGGAATCTACATTCCATTCAGCACAGCTTACTTTATCAGCCATTTAAACAAAACAGAATCTAACGCATATCTAGCTAGATTACTTACTAAGTTCTAAGACTCCATTCCTGTTCCGTTCCCGCAAAAGTGTCACACAGACAGAGATCCTTTGTTTCTCCCCCCTCCAGCTTTTGAAAGTATCTTGTCTCCTCATTGGTCATTTTGGTCAGGTGCCAGCGAGGTTATCCTAGCTTCTTAACCCTTTACAGGTGAAAGGGTTTTTTCCTCTGGCCAGGAGGGATTTTAAAGGTGTTTATATTTATGACAGCATCCAATTGAAAAATATCATGTGGCCTAGAAGCTAGTATTGCTAGCTGTGGTATGTCTTCAGTGGGGTTGCCCAGGTGTAAGCGTGGGAGAGTTTGGCCCATGTAATTTCATTCCATTTGCAAACATATGATGCAATCAGCCGTGATGTGTTTTGTGCTAGCAAACCAGGGAAATATGGTCTAGATGAAATTAGTGTAAAGTGGGTGCACAACTGGTTGAAAGACCATACTCAAAAGAGTAGTTATTTATGGCTTGCTGTCAACCTAGCAACCTGGGTCCAGTATTATTCACTATTTTCATTCTGATTGGATAATGGAACAGAGAATAGGCTTATAAAATTTGAGGATGACACCAAATTGCGAGGGGTTACAAGCACTTTGGAGGACAGGATTTGAATTCAAAACAACCTTGACAAATTAGAGAACTGCTTTGAAATCAACAAGATGAAATTCAATCATGATGAGTGCAAAATACTATACTTAAGCAGGAAAAATCAAATGCACAACTACAAAATGGGGAATAACAGGCTAATTGGGAGTGCTGATGAAAAGGCTCTTGGGGTAATAGTGGTTCATAAACTGAATATGAGTCAATAATATGAAGCACTTGCAAAAAAAGGGTAATATCCATCTGAGGTGTATTATCAGGATTGTCATACGTAAAACACAGAGGGTAATTGTCCCACTCTACTCGGCAGTGGTCAGGCTTTTGCTGGGGTACTGTGTCCAGTTCTGGGTGCCACACATCAGGAAGATGTGGATAAATGAGTGAGAGTCCAGAGGAGAAAACAATAATTATAAGAGGTTTAGAAAACTTGACCTACAGGGAAAAGTTAAAAAAACTGGACCTATTTAGTCTTGAGAAAAGTGGACTGAGGTGGGGACCTGATAAAGGTCTTCAAATATGTTAAGGACTGTTATAAAGATGATGGTGATCAACTGTTCTCCAGCTCCATTGAAGGAAGGACAAGAAGTAATGGGCTTAATCTGCAGTAACGAAGATTTAGATTATACATTAGGAAAAACTTTCTAACTAGAAGGGTAGTTAAATTCTGGAATTGGCTTCCAAACGAAGCTGTGGAATCCCCATCATTGACAGTTTCTAAGAACAGCTTAGAAAACCACCTGTTGGGGTGGTTTAGGTTTACTTGGTCCTGCCTCCACATAGGGGGCTGAACTTGACCTCTTGAGATCCCTTCCAACCCTATATTTCTATGATTCTATGCCACGGGTGGCCAACCTGAGCCTGAGAAGGAGCCAGAATTTTCCAGTGTACATTGCCAAAGAGCCACAGTAAAACGTCAGCAGCCCCCCATCAGCTTCTCTGCCCCCCCCCACACAAACTCCCAGCACCTCCCACCCACCGGCAGCCCCGCCGATCAGCACCTCTCCCTCTCTCCCTGCATCTCCCGATCAGCTGTTTCGTGGCGTGCAGGAGGCTCTGGGGGGAAGGGGAGGAGCAAGGGCGGGTGCAGGCTGAGGGGAGGGGGCGGGAAGGGGTGGAGTGGGGGCAGGGCCTGTGGCAAAGCCAGAGGTTGAGCCGTGAGCACCCCCTGGCCCATTGGAAAGTTGGAGCCTGTAGCTCCAGCCCCGGAGTCGGTGCCTGGACAAAGAGCCGCATGTTAACTTCTGAAGAGCCGCACGTGGCTCCGGAGCCACAGGTTGGCCACCTCTCTTCTATGCTATTATTGAATGAACAATGCAGGACAGAAGTCAACTGCATAGTCATTCTAATTTGATCAACACTGAGAAAACAATAACAAAGGTATAGGGAAGTAAACTGATTATGAGTGCTTCATAAACCTAGTGAATTGTGTTTGACAATGAAATGCAGAGATGAAAAATAAAAAAAAATGCACACAAGATCTACACCCTTCTATAGAGTCTCGTGCAGACTAATCGAGGCATAGGTGGAGATGAAAATATGACCCTGTACTCTTTTTGGGTGTAGAATAATAATAAAAAAAGGCAAATGCTAAATAAATTTACAGAGGAGCCCAGAGCTCAAATGGTACACTTGCGTGTAAAAAGGAAACAACTTTTCCCCGTCCTATTCACTCATTCTCTCTCCCTTTTTCATGCACACAGTACTTTATTTCAATAAATTAACATGGAAACCTGTGTTCTTTCCAGTTCCTCCTATTTCACTTCAGTGGGACAGATTTTTGTGGGGTAATGGCCAAGGCTGTTCCAAAGAGACACAGCTCAACTTCATAATTGTCATAGTCCTTACGTCTTTTTCCATTGCCTGCTGTTGGCGAGCCTTGCCCTTCATTTCTACATGAGATGACAGAGGTCCTCTCACAGCCCAGAAATTCTTCTGCATGGTGTCACTTTTCCTCTCATTCCTAACTGATGCACTGAGCTAGCTGGTGTGCAATGTGCAACTCAAATCCCAGATGGGAAGCAGCGTTGCCAATATGAACTTTAGAGTAGGATGGGTGAACTAAGAGCAGCTGAGCAGGAAGCCTGGTGAGCCCCTGTTATAGCTCAGAGAAGCTCCAGATACACCACTTTATTCAAGGGCTCCAAAACAGCCAGGCCTCCCCTTACCCCCTACTTCAGTGATTCCTAAACCCCAGGAGAATCCCCAAGAAGAGAAGAATAAGAGATCAAACAAAGGAGAATAAACATACTGAAGTATAAAATATCTGGGATTTGTCTTTCTTCAGCCACTGAAGCAGCCAATACCTGAGGACATAAAGCACTTCTATTTCCTGGGTAATAGTTAGCCCTTTAAAAATCAAGCTTAAAACCTATTCATTTCAGAAAAACATTCTTGGGGGCCCATCAATTTGTTTTGGTGGGGTGTCTATGTTTATTGCGTTGGGGTATTAGCTGGGAAAGAACCACAGCAATTAAAAGGATTATTTTTTTAAAAATAACAATAGAACTGTGAAGGTTAAGAGCTGTTCCTAAAAGATGCAGTCTCCTTCTCCCATATCCCCTCCCCACCAAGAACTAAAGTTCTCCCGTCCCACCCTCAAAAAACCCTTGTGTTTTACAAGCAAATGGTGACATCAACATCACATAGGTCCACTTTTGCTCGTCAAGTTTTACAGATTTCCCAAAGTTGCATATTTATCCTGTAATCATTGCGTAACCTAAATCAAGCGTCAGAAGGCTTGGCTATCCCCAGCCCACAGCAATGGTATTACTGTTCAGACATTGCAAAACAGCTTCATCCTGACTTTCAGTTCAGTTTTTCTCCCTCGCCGAAGTCTGTCAGGTGATGTCACTGGCGGGTTCGCTGAGTGGAATAAAATGCTCATCAACTCTTAGGGTATGTCTACACTACAAAATTAGGTTGAATTTATAGAAGTCGGTTTTGTAGAAAGCGTTTTTATACAGTTGATTGTGTGTCTCCCCACACAAATGCTCTCAATGCATGTAGTCGGCGGAGTGTGTCAACAGTACCACAGCAACCGTCGACTTCCGGAGCATTGCACTGTGGGTAGCTATCCCACAGTTCCCGCAGTCTCCGCAGCCCATTTGAATTCTGGGTAGAAATCCCAGTGCCTGATGGGGCTAAAACATTGTCACAGGTGGTTCTAGGTACATATCTTCAGGCCCCCCTTCCCTCCCTCCCTCCGTGAAAGCAAGGGCAGACAATCGTTTTGCGCTTTTTTTCTTGAGTTACCTGTGCAGACACCATACCACAGCAAGCATGGAGCCTGCTCAGCTAACTGTCACCGTATGTCTCCTGGGTGCTGGCAGACGTGGTACTGCATTGCTACACAGCAGCAGTTTATTGCCTTTTGGTAGCAGACAGTGCAGTATGACTGGTAGCCGTCATCAACGTAGTCCTGGGTGCTCTTTTAACCGGGTGCCTGGGAAACATGGGAGTGACTCAGCCAGGTCATTTCCCTTGTTTTGTCTCATGGCAATTGAGTCCTACCAGCAGTGCACTGTCTTTTAATCTGCAGCTAGCAGAAGATGATGGCTAGTCATCATACTGCACCATCTTCTGCTGAGTGCCCAGGTGTTGATGATGGCTAACGGTCGTACTGCAGTCTCCTGCCAGCAAGATGTATAAAGATAGATGAAGTGGCTCAAAACAAGAAATAGACCAGATTTGTTTTGTATTCATTTTCTCTTCCCTCCCTCCCTCTGTGAAATCAATAGCCTGCTAAACCCAGTTTTGAGTTCTATCCTTGAGGTTTTGAGTTCTATCCTTGAGGGGGCCATTCAGTTTCTCACAAAGCCACCCCCTTTGTTGATTTTAATTCCCTGTAAGCCAACCCTGTAAGCCATGTCGTCAGTCGCCCCTCCCTCTGTCAGGGCAACAGCAGACAATCGTTCGGCGCCTTTTTTCTGTGCAGACGCCATACCACGGCAAGCATGGAGCCCGCTCAGCTCACTTTGGCAATTAGGAGCACATTCAACACCACATGCATTATCCAGCAGTATATGCAGCACCAGAACCTGGTAAAGAGATACCGGGTGAGTAGGCGACGTCAGCGCGGTGACGTGAGTGATGAGGACATGGACACAGACTTCTCTCAAAGCAGGGGCCCTGGCAATGTGGGCATCATGGTGCTAATGGGCCAGGTTCATGCGGTGGAACGCCGATTCTGGGCTCGGGAAACAAGCACAAACTGGTGGGACCGCATAGTGTTGCAGGTCTGGGATGATTCCCAGTGGTTGCAAAACTTTCGCAAGCGTAAGGGCACTTTCATGGAACTTTGTGACTTGCTTTCCCCTGCCCTGAGGCGCATGAATACCAAGATAAGAGCAGCCCTCACAGTTGAGAAGCAAGTGGCAATAGCCCTGTGGAAGCTTGCAACGCCAGACAGCTACCGGTCAGTTGGGAATCAATTTGGAGTGGGCAAATCTACTGTGGGGGCTGCTGTGATGCAAGTAGCCCACGCAATCAAAGATCTGCTGATATCAAGGGTAGTGACCCTGGGAAATGTGCAGGTCATAGTGGATGGCTTTGCTGCAATGGGATTCCCTAACTGTGGTGGGGCCATAGACAGAACCCATATCCCTATCTTGGCACCGGAGCACCAAGCCGGCGAGTACATAAATCGCAAGGGGTACTTTTCAATAGTGCTGCAAGCACTGGTGGATCACAATGGATGTTTCACCAACATCGACGTGGGATGGCCGGGAAAGGTACATGACGCTCGCATCTTCAGGAACTCTGGTCTGTTTCAAAAGCTGCAGGAAGGGACTTTATTCCCAGACCAGAAAAAAACCTTTGGGGATGTTGAAATGCCTATAGTTATCCTTGGGGACCCAGCCTACCCCTTAATGCCATAGCTCATGAAGCCGTACACAGGCAGCCTGGACAGTAGTCAGGAGCTGTTCAATTACAGGCTGAGCGAGTGCAGAATGGTGGTAGAATGTGCATTTGGACATTTAAAGGCGCGCTGGTGCAGTTTACCGACTCGGTTAGACCTCAGCGAAACCAATATTCCCACTGTTATTACTGCTTGCTGTGCGCTCCACAATATCTGTGAGAGTAAGGGGGAGACGTTGAGGCAAATCGCCTGGCTGCTGGTTACGCACAGCCAGATACCAGGGCGGTTAGAAGAGCACAGGAGGGCGCGGTGCGCATCAGAGAAGCTTTGAAAACCAGTTTCATGACTGGCCAGGCTACGGTGTGCCACAGGGGATCAGGACTTTTGTCTCCTTTCACTGGTAGAGATATGGAGGGGCTGACTCACTCAGTGAGTAGCATTGCTAGCCACAGGTTAAGCCCTGGTCGAATTGCGTCCACAGTACCCCAAATTCGACCCAGCAAGGCCGATTTCAGCGCTAATCCCCTTGTCGGGAGTGGAGTAAGGAAATCAATTTTAAGAGCCCTTTAAGTCGAAAAAAAGGGCTTCGTTGTGTGGACGGGTGCAGGGTTAAATCGATTTAACGCTGCTAAATTCGACCTCAACTCCTAGTATAGACCAGGGCTTAACCTGTGGCTAGCAATGCTACTCACTGAGTGAGTCAGCCCCTCCATATCTCTACCAGTGAAAGGAGACAAAAGTCCTGATCCCCTGTGGCAAGCAGAAAAGCGCCATGCATACCCTTTCCTTCTCTTTTCCCCATCTTCCCCCCTTTGATGATAATAATCATGTTTAGAAGGTAAATGAATCCTTATTCCTATTTTACAGATGGAGAAACTGTGGCACTGAAGTAACTTGCCAAAGGTCATACAACAGGCCAGTGGCAGAATTGGCCTAAAATCCTAATCCACTGACCTACTCCAGGGTGGCCAACCTGAGCCTGAGAAGGAGCCAGAATTTACCAATGTACATTGCCAAAGAGCCTCAGTAATACATCAGCAGCCCCGCCGATCAGCGCCTTCCCGATCAGGTGGGAAGGGGTGGAGTGGGGGGCAGGGCCTGTGGCAGAGCCAGGGGTTGAGCAGTGAGCACCCCCCAGCATGTTGGAAAGTTGGCACCGGTAGCTCCAGCCCCGGAGTCGGTGCCTATACAAGGAGTCGCATATAAACTTCTGACGAGCCGCATGTGGCTCCGGAGCCACAGGTTGGCCACTCCTGTCCTACTCACTGGGCCTCGCAGCATCTATTTAGCCTACTCCGATCTTCCCCAACTTCTCCCTCACCTCCTTTTTCCTCTCCTCCATAACCCCCCTCCAGCAACAGAATAAAGGACTTGGGCTCCAGGCCCCACAGTCAGAGGGAGCCCGATAGAAGAGAGAGTCAGTGCCAGGGTAGCGGGTAAGCACACAGGTGCAAGCCAGCTCCTCTCTGATGTGGGCAGTTTCATCTGGGAGGAAGATGAACTGAGCAGGCAGAGAAGAACGGATCACTGCAGTGCTCCCCTGTCACTGGGCTCCCATTCAGTAGTAGACCCAGGTTTATGTCCTTCACCTTCAAGGCTCTCAATATGCTCAGGAGCAACTGCTGGGGATCGCGTCTTACTCTGCTCAATGTGAT
Source organism: Lepidochelys olivacea (assembly GCF_965140295.1). NCBI lineage: Eukaryota > Metazoa > Chordata > Testudines > Cheloniidae > Lepidochelys > Lepidochelys olivacea. The sequence continues at coordinate 111,364,547 of NC_140416.1, forward strand.
CAACAAGAATACTAATATCGATGGCACAGAGATGAGCTTCCTGAGCAGGGGACAAAATCTCTCCTCTTCAGTAGGATTCTCTGCTGCACGTCAAGCTGTGCTCAGGTTGTCTCCCCTCCTTCAGCTCAGAAGCAAGACACAACCCTTTCTCCCAAAGGAGGCAATACACTGATAAGTACCAAAACTGCACCGGGGAAAAGGAGAGACTTTATTCTAGACACCACTGCCAGAGGTGCTCTAGACTACTGCATGGGACATGCAAGGAGGACTAGAAGAAATCCATCCTCCCAGCTTTGGCTCTTATGTTGTGTTTGCTTCATAAAACATTGGGCATGTTGGGTTGTAAGTGAGGTGACATCTCTAGAGAGAAGCTAACAGCCAGAATTACCCTGGCTACGGCCAGGGAGGCAGAGACACTGGATCCTCAGCTCGCACCCTGTGCACGCTACAAGTTCCACATAATTTTCTGTCACCTGTGGATAACGTTTCCCCATCCTCCCTCACCCACCTCCCCTCCTCTTCCACCATTTCCCTTCCCCTTCATCCACTCTCCTCCCTCCCCCATCTCCCTTCACCTTCATCCACCTCCCCTCTTCTTCCACCCTCCCCTCCTCTTCCACCATCCCCCTCACCCACCCACCCTTCCACCATCACCCTCCCTCCCCTCCCTTCCACCATCTCCCTTCTCCCTCATCACCCTCCCTTCCTCTTCCATCTCCCTTCCCCTTCATCCACCCTCCTCCTTCCACCATCTCCCTTCACCCTCACCCACCCTCCTCTCCCCTCCCACATCTCCCTTCCGCATTAGCCTCCTTCCCCTCCCCTCCCTTCCATCATCTGCCTTCCCCTTCATCCACCCTCCTCCTTCCACCCTCACCCACCCTCCTCTCCCCTCCCACCATCTCCCTTCCCCATCACCCTCCCTCCCTCCCTCCCCTCCCCTCCCACCCTCCCACTTCGCCCTCACCCACCCTCCCTTCCTCTTCTAGCATCTCCCTTCCCCTTCACCCCCCATCCCAGGTACGGGCCGGGGGGTGGGGGCCGAGGTCTCTCCTCCCCCTGCTGCTGCGGGGCCCCTGCCGTTTTGCCGCAGGGCAGGGAACGGCTGCCCGGGGGCTGCTGGGGAGCCGCGGCCCTGGCTGGGCGGTGCCTGGGACCCGGCGCTCCCTGCACACAAGCCTCCGGAGCTGCCCGGCGAGCAGGACCCGCCCAGCATGGGGGCCGGGGGCCGATCGGCAGGGGGAGAGCGGGGCGGGGTGCGGCTCCTCCACGTGAGACGCTGGGCAGTGACAGGAGCCGATCGCCGCCTGCACAGCGCCGGGGACCAGCTGAGCTGGGGCTGCCTGTCCGGACCTGCCCCGCGCCCGCCAGCGGCTCCCTCCCGGGCACGCACTGGAAGCAGGGAGAGGATGATCTTTGCTGCCCCGCCTGCCAGCAGCAGCTGCCTGTGAAGGAGAGAAAAACAAGCGCAGGGAGAGCCGGGTAAGACCATCCTCTCTTTCCCACTGACCCTGGGGGGCTGCTGCGGGAGTCAGGGGGCGGCAAGAAAGTGTCAGTGGTGGCTTTTGATTTCTCAAGAGCCCGGGGCTGCAGAATCGTTTCTGGGCGGAGGCAGGCGAGCTCCGCACGCGTTCGGTAGAGAACAGGGTCCCCTGCAGCAAAGCCCGCTGCATTCAGCTGGAGGAATTTGTTTTTCCTTTAAAAGAATTGTGAAAGATCTGATTGTCTCCGACTCCGCTATGCAAAGAATTTCAGAGTGGAGGGTAACAAAATCTGGGCTGGCCCATCCACCTTAATTCACGGCGGTGCGCCAAAAAAAAAAAAAAAAAAAAATCGGATTGAGAGCTAGTCTGTACCTTCAGTCCTAGGCTGCTTTTTAGCAGAAATATGGTAAGAAAAACCAGTATTTTTAGACTTGAATGTGTATGGCAGGGGTGTTTTGTAGGTATGTTTTGTAAAATATTACTATATAAAAGGCCAGATTCTGACACCTTACTCTTACTCTGCTGGGGTCCCACTGATTTCAGGTTAAAATGTCAGCATCTGCCCCTTACAAATGCCTTCATTAGCTGTGATGGGCTATAGTGTAATTACATGCTTTAAAATATTATCATAATTTACTTAGAATAACAGCTAAATTGACCTATAAACTAACCGATATGCTCTCTCTGAAAGATGCAATCCTTCTGGCTGAGGGTGAGGCACATTGGTAGTGGAGTATGGGGAAGTTTCTACTTCTGCTTGCTGTGCTAGATCTAGAGACATACCACATCAACTACATGCTTTTAAAAATTGCTTTTGAAGGAAAAAAGAAAAGGAGGACGTGTGGCACCTTAGAGACTAACAAATTTATTTGAGCATAAGCTTTCGTGAGCTACAGATCACTTCATCGGATGCAGCTTATGCTCAAATAAATTGGTTAGACTCTAAGGTGCCACAAGTACTCCTTTTCTTTTTGCGAATACAGACTAACACGGCTGCTACTCTGAAACCTGTCATTTTGAAGGAGAGTATCCTGTCTGGCATTTTTCAGCAAGGCTTCCCCATATCTTACCCCACTCATTCCTGTGTGCACACAGGTGCACACACCCACTGCCATTTCCCAGAGAGCATTTTCGCTGACATCCTAGCAATGCTGTGAAGGGATAACCTAATCAGCGCATCAACAACCTCAGATGAGTTCCAGAGCCATGAGGAAAATCTAGGAGCTCTCCTGGCATCCTGGCTATAGTCTCAGGCAGGAGAAACTCTCCAAATCCTGTCTGAGGTTCTAATTCCCAGCACTGTACCCATTTTATGAGACACACAGTTCTTGCCCAGGTTCCTTGGACTCAGCATACATACATGCCAAATGATCTGACGTGGCAACTCCTCTGGGTGGGCAAACCCCAATTTGAGAAGCACATCAAACAGAATATTTTGTAGCTTGCACCGTACTCAGGGGTCAGACTGTTGGCCAAATTCAAGCCTGGTGTAAAGGAACTGAACTGAAGTGAGTGGAGTTACACTAAGAATGAATTTAGCCTACTGCATTTGCCTGGACTTTAACTTCTGTTTCTCAATAGTCGGACTCAACCCTATTTGATCCTTGTTGACTTGATTTTCCATTATGCAGAGGAAATGTAGGTGCTGTCAAATAAGACCTAGAAAATATGGTATGCAGAAATTTATCAAGATACCTGAAAAGTTATATCTGTCTTGTAATAAATGGATAGTTCTATCAGACTCTCATCAAAGGATCTCACTTTACAAATGTTAATTTTGAAGTCTCACATGACCATTGTGTATAGGATAATAGATGAAGGATTTCTCCCACTGCTATATAATGAAGCCCTGTCTGCAGGAGAAGATGGGAGCTGTTGATAACTATACAATGGATCACATCAGGAATAAACAACTTATCCAGTTAAAGCTGGCCTGATGTTTTAGGAGGCCGAATGTAATTATCTGAGATGCCGTTCAACTCTGGGACCATGCTAGGGGGGAAAGTCCCAGAGCCCAACCTCCAGCCTGAGCCCAAATGACTACAGTGCAATTTTATAGCCCTGCAGCCCAAGCCCTCCCGCCCACGCCAGCCCAAGTTAGCTGACATGGGCCAGCCACAGGTGATTTATTGCAGTGTTGACATACCACAGAGTCCTAGGAATTATCCATGCTTTTTTACATTTATGATCTTGATACTTTTTACTTGATTGAGTAAAAATGTTAAATATATTGTAAATTCTAGCTGTAGTCTTACAATGTGATTTAACACTATTCTGACTTTGCCGTGGCATGGGGCTCACCACTTAACTCTTAAAACGTTATCAAAGTATTTTCCTAGTCATTTTCACAGCACACTTTATTAGGAGTCTCTAATTCCCAGCTAGAACCAGAACTCAGGTTTATTTACCTGTTTTATGGAATCACATACGTACAACAGATTATTATAGGGATGCTTATAAGTACTGTGCTCCCAACACTGACTTTGTCTTATAAGGTGAAAAATGAACACTGAAAGCACAAAGTACAACATGGATTTTGCAAACATTTATCTTTTTAAGATACTTGGGAGGCACTCATGTAGTACCCTGTAAAGGGCCATGCAAATACTTACATAAACGATTAGATCAAATCAAAGGTTGAGATTTAGACTATCATCCTTGATTATAGTTAATTTAGCTGGCATTGTTTCTGTTAGTTCTGCTGTGGATTTGGGCGTGGGCTCCGACACAATGTTCTGGTAGTTCCAGTTTAGGAGCTGTGCTGGAAGAATACTAAGGAAGGAACAATTAAAAGAACCTTGCAAAAGAAATGCACTGAATAGTTCTGTGCCTTAGCCAAGCAACTAAACTTTCTAATCAGAGGCTGGGCACTGTCTGTTTTCCCTGGGAAAGTGACTGCTGTATAACAGACAAATTTTGTAATTGCTTCCAGATGTCGACAGCTTGGATGGGTAGCCAATTTTATGGAACTGAATGTGGAAATAAGTACAAAGAGGGTGTCTGTATTCATATGCTGTTGAGTCACAGCGTATGCATATAAAGAGTTATTGCAGTTGAAAGTAACTAGTTGTATAATGTGGCAGCTGAATATTGGTTGTGATTTGTCAGCATAGTCTTTTATTCCCACAGAAAGTTTAAAGTCAGAGGGGTCTTTGTTGATTAGCGGTATGATAATTTTTCCATTTGACATAATGATCAATATTGTTTCCAAGTTCAGCTATTTCCAACAGCCTGGCATCTTACCTGACATTTCAAAATGCTTCAAAATAGTGAAGTCAGAAATAAATGAAAACATAGGATTTCATGATGTACTTAAAATGACCTTAGGAAAGCTGTGAATGAATAAAGGGTCTGACAACAAAGTCAATGGAATTATACTGGACAGGAATTGGACCCAAATGATAAAATCCTGGCTCCATTGAAGTCAAATGGAGTTTTGTCATTGACTTCAGTGGGATCAGGATTTCACCCAAAATGTTAAAACCACCTTAAAAGTGAGAGCTGCCTTCAAAAGAGACATTAGACTAGGAATAATCCAGTTTAACAATAAGCAGCTGTAGATCTGTCAGATTTTGGAGTTGAAAAGGTCCCAAGTATGGTTCTGCTCACTATAGTTATAGTTATGGCAGTTGTTCTGTGCCAGGAGACGGAGAGTTTGTTCTCTGCCTTGGCGTACAATTAGAGTCATAGGCCTGGTCTACACTTAAAGTTAGGTCGAGATAGGTATGGTGCTTTGGGGTGTGAAAAATTAACACCGCTGAGTGCCGTCATTAAGCCAGCCTACTCCCTGGCGGAGACACAGTTAGGTCTATGGAAGAATTCTTCTGTCAACCTAGCTACTTCCGCTCAGGGAGGTGGAGTTCCTGCATCGACTGAAAAACTCCTTCTATCGCTGTAGAAAGAGTCTACACTAAGGTGCTACAGCGGTATACTTGCATCATTGTAGCTGGGTGGCTGTAGCACCCATGATGTAGACATGGCCATGGAGTTTAAGGCCAGAAAGGATCACAAGACCACCTACTCTGACCTCCTGTACATCACAGACACTTAAGGCCCACTCATTCGCCCTTGTACTGAGCCCAATAACCTGGATTAGACTCGAGTCCGTTCTTCAGGTAGAATTGCTCCCTGAGAACTGGGCATTGGTGTTGGGATGAGATTCCTGAAAGAGAGGAATATAAAAGGGAAAGTCTGATATATGTGTAAATAAAGCAGTTACAGTTACACTTAGAAGATATCCAGATGTCACTTCTTTGATTTTCTCCTCCACTGGGAAGCCAACCTGAAAGGCCCTAGACATCTGCTACTGCTTGGCAGAGGGGCAATGCTGTTATCAGAACAGGAGACTGGGGTCAGGAGAAGGGGCAACAATAAGTACCTCAAAGCATCCGAGCGCCACAGTGGTTTTGCTCACTTTAGTGTCTCTGGCTTGGAAAGCTGAACCATGTTTTAGTGAGCCAGGACATCAAAGCCCAAGGATAGAAGTCACGAGAGGAGAGTTGGGCAGAATGCAGTCCAGCTCCATCCCGTGCAATGCAGGATGCTCGATATACTGAGCAAGACTGTCCCCAGCCCTTGCACAGGTCACAATGGGTAAGAAGGGATGGAAGTAGACTTCCTTCCTTGGTAGAACCTGTGGCCAGAGCAGCACAGGAACTAATCCTTTCCTGTAGTCCCAGGAATATATGCCACTTCCAAGGGGCCAGGGAGGAGGTGGGGCCATCATACCCGCCTCTTTGTACTAGCCTTCCTAGCACACTAGCAGAACAAGTGGCATCTTCCTAAAGGATGTTCACCAAGGCGAGCCCAGGCCTGCTTGAAGCACATTCCTTCGCTGAGCTCCTGAGTTTACGTGCAGCCTTGTGTCTCTGCACTGTTATCAATACAAGGCTGTGCAGAGACGCCCCAGCCCTCACAGCTGTCCAACAAAATGAATGAAGATGACATCGTTTTTAACTTAGCTGAGCCGGGTCTGTTTGTCTTGATATAGCTGGGACATAACTTCGTTACAGTCCAATCACTGGCAATTAAACTACATTATTTTTAACAAGGCAGCTCTCTCTGTGCTTCTTATTCCACATTGGTTTTATCTATCTGCAAGCTGTCTTCTGCTTATCCGTTTGGATGACATTCTCTTCTGTTAAGTCATGCACATCCAGCCCAAAAAGGGATGTGTTGTATTTTCTTTCGAAGATGTTTGCACCATCCGTTCTTAGGGCCTCCAGATGGAAGCACAGGCTTATCTAATACAAGGTAGCTTAGTTTCGTAAATAGATTTTCTTCTATAGTTCAACACCCAAGGGCCTAATTTTCCATTGCCTTTGTGTGGTCATGCATAGCAGCAGTAAAAAGCTACCATTCTGAGGCCTTGTGTACACACCAACTTGACCCTGTTTAATTCAACTGGATTAGTTAAACTGGTGCAAACCCCTGTGTGGACACTCTTATTTCAGGTTAAGAGTGTTTTATTTCAGTTCAGTTTAATCTTCATAATCAATTTAAGGTAAACCACAAAAATTCTGGATTACAGCAAAATTAGTGTCCACACAGCTTTTGCACTGGTTTAATTACATTAATTTAAAATCATACCTTAAATTGAACCAGTGCACCACTGTGTATAGACAAGCCCTGATTGGGTAGCATTTTACACCCATTTTTCACAGGTGTAAATGACTACAGAAGGTGCAGGGCATTGGAGAATCAGGCTTCTTTCCCTACCTGTTCCAGACCAAAATTTTATCTTCCAGAAGGCCAGGATACTCCCAGATACTTTGCCTTGCATCTGCTTCCCAGATCACTATTTCATCTCTGTGAACTGTTATCTACTTGGTCTCCCCCGCCCCCAGTAAATTATGAGAATTTATTTTGCTTTCAGTTGTCAGTAGCTTTCTCTTCTGTAAGCATGGCTCTCCCGTTCTCCAATGGCAGTATCCACCATGTTTATTTAATCATACCCCACAACTCCCACCCCCACCTTAGTTTCTCACGCAAAACCTCAGTATAAGAGCCAGTCAACGAACTGTACTTTTCTAATGTTTCTTCAGTAATGTGACACAGCCCTTCATGGATTATAAAGCCATGAGCGACCACTATAATAATCTAATCTGGCCTCCTGTATAACACAGGCCATAAAACTTCCCTGAATTAATTGAGTCTTCTAGAGAGGTGCCTGCCATTGTCTGTCACCATTTGTATTTTAAAATGCAGGCTTTTGGGGTGGTAGCTAACTCCATAAGACTTCCACACATCTAACTCCACCAATCTAATTTAACACTGTTTAGTGATTAGTCATGGCCAGGAGCCCATTGTGCAGGGGACAGAATCAAGATAACAAAAAGACAATCTTTGCCTCAAAGTGTTTTCAGTCTAGAAGATGCAGATTGTGTTTTTCAGCCAAGATATAATGCTGCAGCCCAAAACTGCACTGAGGTCCGTCCCGCTGTTCATAAATTATAGCTGCTACATAAAATATCCAGAGATTCCAGCTTTCTGGGCCAGATTGTGGAGCTTTTGCTCATATTGCTGAGCACATCCATAAGTAGAGCTATTGATTTCCGGAGGGCTGTTTGTGAGTGTAATTGTTCGCCACTGCAAATGCTCTACAATCTGCGCCTTTTGTGTATTCTTAGATCAAAAATGGCTGACAAAAATGAGTCACTCCATCAATTAGATTAATTACTTCTGCCATTAAAAACTTTGGAAATCATTGGTTTAAGTTTCAGCCATATCTAGAATGTAGACATAGTGGGAATAAAAAGCTTGTTGGGAGAAAGAAAAGTAGATTGCAATATTTTTACAGGATATTAGTGATTCACACTAAGATATTGTGAAGCAAACATTGACTTGCCTTGTTCATGTGAGCTAATGCACTGTTGGGCACAGAATCAAACCTTCCCCTTGGCTAAACTGCAGGAATAAATACACCTAATGTTATAGACTAGAAATAGCTAAATCATTTCTCTCCATTTTAATTAGGGAAATGTGGCTTTTAGCTCATTCAGTTGCCGTTTCTATAAGTAGCAAGGTTGAATTACTCAATTTTTCTCTATTACTTTGATTTCCTAAGGGTCAAAACCTGATCCCACTGAACAACGGGACTCCAAACTGCAGAACATAATGTCCAGTATTTGTGAGCTGTTTAGTGTTTATCCATCTCTGAAGAGCACTTGCTGCTTTTGAAAGCCTGGGGACAAATTCTACTCTTCTCAAATGTTACTGTTATTCCTATCTAGATATTGGAGTTACATTGGATTTACACTACTGTAACTGAATGCTAAATGTGCCCCACAAGGTCTATAAAGGTATGTTTACACTGCAGTTAGACACCCATGGCTGGCCAGTGCCAGCTGACTCGGGCTTGCCGGGCTCAGGCTGCAAGGTTACTTAATTGTGGTGTAGACTATTGGGCTTGGGCTGCAGCCTGGGTTCTGGGATCCTCCCACCTTGCAGGGTCCTAGATCTTGGGCTCCAGCGATTAAACAACCCCTTAACTCAAGCCCCACTAGCCTGAGTCAGTTGGCTCGGGCCAGCCGTGGGTGTCTAATTGCAGTGCAGACGTACCCTAAGACAGTGGTTCTCAACCAGGGATCCGGGGCCCCCTAGCGGACCTTGAGCAGGTTTCGGGGGGTCTCCACGCAGGGCCAGCATTAGACTCGATGAGGCCCAGAGCAGAAAGTCAAAGCCCCACCACATGGGGCTGAAGCCCAAGTCCCTGAGCCCTGCCACCCGGGGCTGAAGCTGAAGTCTGACCAATGTAGCTTCGTGGGGGCCCCTGTGGCATGGGGCCCCAGGCAATTGCCCTGCTTGCTACCCCTTAACGCCAGCCCTGGTTTTTATATGCAGAAACCCAGTTGCTATGACACAGGTGGGCCGTGGAGTTTTTATAGCATGTTGGAGAGGCCTCAGAAGAAAAAGGTTGAGAACCCCTGCCCTAGGAGAATGAAAGGAGCTCTATTACCTGGCCAAATTGGTTACACTTTCTCAGATTGATTAGGAAGTCTGCAAGCCTCAAACTGTTGTTCTGGGTGCACTCATAAGAAAGCATTGGAGCAGTTCATATGTGTAGAGCTGGACTGCTTTAATAAAAAATGTCATTTTATTTATTCATTTAAAGATATTGGACAAGTCTAGTGTCTTCTATGTATTAGGCCAGGCAGTGAGAGACAGCTCCTAAGCTGGTGTAAAGTGGTGCAGCTTTTTAAACTTCAGTGGAGCTTTGCTTGTTTACACCAGCTGAGGATCTGGCCCAGGTAACTTAACCCACTTTTCTATTTATTTGGAAAGACAGAGTAAAATAAAACTTAATGCCAGCAAACTGTTTATGAAGTTCTTGAGATCCTTGCATAAAAAGCACTATGGAAGAGCAAGACATTATTACTACTAATGGAAACACACCGTATATAACTTTAAACAATCTTTATAGCAAAGGCGTTTTGCTACAAGCAGGAACATAAAAATTACTCATAAAACACTTTGCTTTCAATCCACCCTGTCTGTCACTTCAATTACAAGACATTGGACTAGATTTGAAAATAAAAGGTTTGAGAAACACAATTCTAGGCCCCCAAAACTGATGTCTGAAATAATTGATACCTCATTGGTACAAATTCTGGAGCAGAGCAATGGAAAGGTTAAAATTGGCCAAGATGTTTTAGAATTACAGAACTGCAACGTGAATAAGTTTTTTAAACTGGCTTCAAACTTTTCTATATGGCTCTAGAGCAGTGGTTCCCAAACTTGTTCCGCCACTTGTGCGGGGAAAGCCCCTGGTGGGCCAGGCCGGTTTGTTTACCTGCTGCAGCCGCAGGTTCAACCGATCGTGGCTCCCAGTAGCCGCGGTTCGCGGAGCAGCAAACCGCGGCCACTGGGAGCCACGATGGGCCGAACCTGCAGCCGCGGCTTCCAGCAGCTCCCATTGGCCTGGAGCAGCGAACCGCGGCCACTGGGAGCCGCGATCGGCTGAACCTGCGGATGCGGCAGGTAAACAAACCGGCCCAGCCCACCAGGGGCTTTCCCTGCACAAGCGGCGGAACCAGTTTGGGAACCACTGCTCTAGAGAAAGTAATTGGATTAAATTTAAAAGCATTTCTGGAGGGGATTAGTTTCTAAGCACACTAAGCCCCTTTTCTACCTTATACAAGAAATGATTTTAAACAGCTCAGATTCTTAACTTTTAAAATTAGTGATTGAACATGCTCAGTAGCAATTCCTCATAATGTTTGTATGCAAACAAAGCTTCCAATAAAGTACAATAGAGAGGCACAGCCACAGATTGTAAGGTGAGGGAGATAATAACTTTTATTGGACCAACTTCTGCTAGTGAAAGAGACAAGCTTTTGAGCTTACACAGAGCTGTTCTTCAGGTCTGTGTAAACTCAATAGCTTGTCTCTTTCGTCAGCAGAAGTTGGTCCAATAACAGATATTACCTCAGCCACCTTGTCTCCCCAATATCCTGGGACCAACACGCTACAACCCTGCTGCAAGCAATAAAGTGTGTGGAAGAGAGAAAGGATCCAGTCACTTGAAAGAGTGGGTGTGTTATGGAAATCCCAGCTAAGGTTAGTTTAGTTTGAATAGGGGGTGTGTACATATCGGGTGTGTGTAATTAGGCCACTTGCTGTGTAAAATAACCAACTGACCTGGTTCAATGTAATGCCCATAAATATTCATTCAGATTGTGAGTGGCTGTTTGGTTGAGCCCGGTTTTTGCCCCATTCATTTGTGAACATCCATACAAATATTTTTTGTTCCCACTGATGTTTGGGAAGTGGCTATTCTCTGTATGAATGTCCATCTTCTTGTGTGAATATCCATCTTGTATTTGTGCACATACAAGAGTAGGACTGGTCCAAAAGTTTTGAATTAAACATTTTCCATCGAAAAATGCAGTTTCATTAACATCAAAACTTTCTGCTTGAGAAGATCAATTTTGGTGGAATTTTCTGTTGGTAAAATTAAAATGAATCTCTATCTTCCATGAGGCACAGCAGCAGTTCAGGCACAGGGAGAAACCTAGGTGCATCATGGGAGATGTAGTCTAGCCAAGAGTAGGGCCCATAGAGAAAAAGGGATACAGGAGAGGCCAAGAACTACATCTCCCATAAGGTACCATGGTGGCTGAGGCAGACTGAGAAATGAGTGTCAACCTAACTCAAAATGAAACATTTCAATATTTCTGAATCAAATTTTTTCTGAACAATGTTTTGATATTTAGACTTGTCATCCAGATTCAGGAAGAAAACAAATGTCAAAACATCACAATTTCCTGCAAGACAGAAATTTTATTTTGTATTAGCTTTATATTCTTTATCCTCCACCTGCCATTCACTTTGTTTGAGAAGTTTCAGGCTTCCAGTCAGGGGGCAGGAATAATACCATGTGATTTAGGTTTCAAATCACACACCAAAAGTAGCATGAAAAAAAAGTGAACAATCTTTAAACAACCTATAGCCTGAAAATTCTTCCACCAGACTCTTTGGTGAATACTCATGCACATGTTAGCAAGAAAGCTGGATTGGCTTGCAAACAAGTTGTAAACACAACAAAGGGATACCTTGGATAATTTATTCACAGTAAATAATTTGGCCAGCTCTAACAGAAAAGCCCATTTTGTTACGCCAAAGTAACATTATTATTAATTGTTCATGTTACAGCAGCACCCAGAATGCCCTAGCAGGATCAGGGCCCCATTTTGTTAGGTTCTATTTAAACACATAGTAAGACAAGAAAGCGAAAGTGTGGGACCCTTACTGAATGGGGGAGGCAACCTAGTGACAGATGATGTGGAAAAATCTGACATACTCGGTGCTTTTTTTGCCTCGGTCTTCACAGACAACGTCAGCTCCCAGACTGCTGCACAGGGCAGCACAGTATGGGGAGGAGGTGAGCAGCCCTTAGTGGTGAGGTTAAGGACTATTTAGAAAAGCTGGACATGCACAAGTCCATGGGGCCGGATACAATGTATCCAAGAGTGCTGAGGGAGTTGGCTGATGTGTTTGCAGAGCCATTGGCCATTATCTCTGAAAACTCGTTGGCAATCGGGAAGGTCCCGGACAATTGGAAAAAGGCAAATATAGTACCCATCTTTAAAAAAGGGAAGAAGCAGAATCCGGGGAACTACAGACCGGTCAGTCTTACCTCAGTCACTGGAAAAATCATGGAGCAGGTCCTCAAGGAATCCGTTTTGAAGCACTTGGACACGAGGAAGGTGATCAGGAATAATCAACATGGATTCACCAAGGGCAAGTCATGCCTGACCAACCTGATTGCCTTCTATGATGAGATAACTGGCTCTGTGTATATGGGGAAAGTGGTGGACGGGATATACCTTGACTTTAGCAAAGATTTTGTTATGGTCTCCCACAGTATTCTTGCCAGCAAGTTAAAGTTTGGATTGGATGAATGGACTATAAGGTGGATAGAAAGCTGGTTCAGCTGGTAGTGATCAATGGCTCGATGTCTTGTTAGCAGCTGGTATCAAGTGTAGTGCCCCAGGGTCGGTCCTGGGGCCGGTTTTGTTCAACATCTTCATTAATGATCTGGATGATGGGATGGATTGTATAGCTGTTTCTTTGAGAAGCTTTAGCCCCTTCATGGTTTTGAGCAGAGGCTTGAAATTTGGTAGGACTATTGCTTGGTGCCAAGCATGTGCCTTTTTTAGATCCCAGGGAAAAGGGACTAAATTTGGGCAAGCTATAAGCCTTTGCAAATCTCAGATCGCACACACTCATTAGAGACTAGTTAGAGTTTCGAAGCTAAGATCTCTGGAGATTCAGTCTGCACTGAGCATCCGCCAACCTAGGGCTGCAGGAGCCAAGCAGGACTTCCCTTGCAATTTGCACCTCCCAGCTGCTGTGGTATTGGGCACTGGAACTGTAAACAGGGAGACTGCTTTTCCTGTGCTCACAATAACTCCCATGCTGGTCGCAGACTATGTGGTGGAGGAAGAATAGCATGACTCAGATGGAGAGGGAAAAGACCTGGACCATAGGGAGTGATGAGAAGCTAAGATCAGATGAGGAACTGAGATAGGGAAAGACTGGAACTGGCTGGACATGGAGACTGGACCTGGGAGTTGAGGGTGGAGGGGACTGAGATCTGAGGAGAAATCTGGAGGAAGGGACTTGAACTGACGAGTGGGCCAGGAGACTGGTACAAGGAGGACAGACCAGGATGAGTTGCCCAGAGATGGAAAGTAGGACAGGGCACTGGGTGAGAGGAAGACCGGGACTCAAATGGGCAGCCCAGAGTGGGAGACAGACTGGCTAGGCAACGAGACTGGGACAAGGAGCCCAGGGGTCGGGGAAGTAACAGGAGTAGGACAAGCATAGGCCAGAGGTGGCGGGGCAGAAGGATCTGTGACCACTAGCGAATAATCTCTTTCAGAACCTAGGGTGACCAGATGTCCCGATTTTATAGGGATATTTGGGGCTTTTTTTATATGGGCTGCTATTACCACCCACCCCCGTCCCGATTTTTCACACTTGCTATCTGGTCACCCTACCTGGAATAGAACCCAAGACTGCTGAGCTCAACGGTTCCTCTGCTTTCAGCACATGCCTATGAAATCCCAGAATTAAGGTTGCCTGTGCATTGTGATACAGTCTTTAGTTACATGATCACATACCATTTTTTCCAGAGGATCCCTGCCTCATTTAGTGCACAGGATGGACATGTCTCGGGATAAATCAGGATTGTGCAATGAAGGAGGCTGTGGTCTGTAGGACCCCGTCGCATTTCTTGGAGTAGTTGGAAAGTGTGTAATGAGTGAGAAAGGGGATTGAAAGAACAGAAAAGAGGATGGTCTCATGGTTTATTTAAGCAGTTGAATGCTGTCCTGCAGAATTAGATTCTGTCACTACCTCAGCCACTCCTGTGTAATGCTGGGCAGCTCACTTGAACCAAACTTTTCACAGGTAGCCACTAACAGCGTGTTCTTCATTTCCTGGGTACCTAACTTGAGACTCCAGGGGTCTGATGTACAGAAGTGCTGAGTCCTCACAACTGCAACTGAAGTCAGTGGAAGCTGTTTTTTGAACATTTAAAGTGCCATATAATGCTAAATACTCTGAAAAATCAGGACTGAGGCTTCTCAAATTGGGCACAGAAAATTTTGGATGTAATATATATGTATTCAGAATAAATAAATAATAAATATCAGCACTACCCCACTGGTTCTCTGTATTGGCATTAGTAATTGGCATACGCATATCTGTTTGAAAATAATTTGTAAATGTTTCCCGTCTATATTAGGATTACTGTGTTCATCACTCTATATGCAACCACTGATGCTGTTTTTTCTGGATACTTTTGTAATCTCCATTCCAAGCTGAACAAAGCCCAAAGTGTTGCACTGAAGCAGAAGATCCTTCTGTACTGCTGCATGTACCCTCCTGAAAACAGGATGTCTTATCTCACAACGTTTTCCTAGTTAAAAAAAATGCTGATATTTTTAACTATGTATCACATTTAAAGCAGACATTAAATGGAAAACCTCTGCCAAGAAGCACGCACGTTCTGGCAGCAGTAAAGCCACTGCAGCTAGTCCTAATTATCCATCAGATAAAGAATTTTCCCAATTTGTTCTTACAACGTTCCATACATACAGAGTATATTTTACGCAAAGGTGGTAGGAGAAATAGTTGTGAGGAGGAGAGGGCTGTAGTGTTACCAAGGTACAAACACATCCAGAGGTCGGAATCTCCTTGCTTTTCATGGTTTTCATCTCCAAGGGAACTAGGGAAGTGAAAGTAGGTAGAGAGATTCAGGAGGTGGCACAGGAGGTGGCTTTACAGCCCTATGTGTTCCTCCTTGAGACTTCCTATTCCTTATGTGTTCAGAATGCATTGTTAAGGCTACAGTTATGTCATGGAGGTTGCGGGAGTCATGGAATTTGTGACTTCTAGAGACCTCTGTGACATTGGGTCCCTGCAGCAGCCCAGCCACCGGATCCTCCCCCAGCTCCCAGGGGACCCAAGAGCTTTCCAGTCGCCACGGGCAGCAGGCCCCTTCCCCGCAGCTCCCATCCTCTGCAGGGGGATCCTGGAGCTCCCCAGCCACTGTAGACGGCAGGCTCCCCCCGCCAGCTCCCGCGGGCAGGGGGGGATCCCCCTAGCTCCCAACCACTGGGCAGGGTTGAGAGAGGGGCTGTAGCTCCCAGCCGCTGCATGCCGTGGGGCAGGGTGCTGGACCCCATTTTGTCAGGGATGTTTTTAGTAAAAGTCTGAGACAGGTCACGGCATCCGTAAATTTTTGTTTATTAGCCATGACATATCCCTGACTTTTACTAAAAATATCCATGACAAAATCATAGCCTTATGCATTGTTCATAAATGAAGAAACAAACCAGACTGATTTTAGATAGCCAGATATCAAACCTAGGAAATACCCCATCATCACTATTGCCTCATAGGCCGTTCCCCATCTGTCACCCAACCAACTACTCTAAGGAGTTTCCTGCCTCTTTGCAAGTAGGCACTGTGCCAAGGAAACCATGTTCCTTCCCTTCTTTGCAGTTAGAAGGAGTTGTACCCCCTCAGTTTCCTCTCCATGCACATTTGGAGAGAGGACACTTAATTTAAATAGCTCCTCTAGTACCATGGCTGGCTCTGATTGCTGAGGCATTGGTTCAGCGCTCAGTCAGAGGGAAGACCTGACCATCTCCTGAAGCACCAAGGTTACTTCTTGCAACACCCTATAGCTTTTCCCTAGAACTCTCTTAAACAAGTACTGACTCAGTCTGACCTGGCTTACAGCTTAAGAGACCCAGTGACTAACATTCCTGTGCCATTACTAAGGACTGGGTAGCTTACCACGGAGAGGGTTATGGAGATAAATATTACTTCTGTAACTCTCTGGCGCTAGTCTCTTCCAGTATTTTACAGCAGGTGAGTCTTCTGCCTAAATCACCCAAACAGAACACTGCTGTTGCATTTGCTGAGTTATTGGGCCTGTGCCAGCTGGCAATGTGTTGTGTATCTAGTTTCTAAAATTCTTAGCACTCAGCCTACAAGAACAATCTGAACCACTTGGATGGTGCTGATTAGTCACGTAAATCTACAGTTGCAAGACGACACTGATTGCTAGAATTCAGAATAATCCAATTTTTAAAGGCAAAATTGACTTATTTATATTTAATTAGTTTATTTCATTTCATGTATCCATTGTGTAACCAGACAATACAGTAAATTATGGAGGCAGCAGTGAAGATGCCATAGTTCAGTGGTTCTCAAAGCCGGTCCGCCACTTGTTCAGGGAAAGCCCCTGGTGGGCCGGGCCGGTTTGTTTACCTGCCGCGTCCGCAGGTTTGGCCGATCGCGGGTCCCACTGGCCACGGTTCACCGCTCCAGGCCAATAGGGGCTGCGGGAAGGGCGGCCAGCACGTCCTTCGGCCCATGCCGCTTTCTGCAGCCCCCATTGGCCTGGAGTGGTGAACCGCAGCCAGTGGGAGCCGCGATTGGCCGAACCTGTGGACGCGGCAGGTAAACAAACAGGCCTGGCCCCCCAGGGGCTTTCCCTGAACAAGCGGGGTACCGGCTTTGAGAATCACTGCCATAGTTAAGGATTCACTGGGCTTTTTGCTTAAAGCAACATTAAAATCTCTCCGTTTCACACAGCAGTGATTGAATTAAATTACCAAAGCTTACCATAATTACTGCTCAGAGAGCAGGTACATTTTCTGCAAGAGCTTTTGTAAAAAATATTTGCTAACTATTCCCAAGACAACAATTAGAAATGAGTCACTCTTGAAATTTAGCCTTGATTGTCTCACATTTTTGGCTAAACAACCTCAAGTTCAAAAACTTCACATGCAGACACAGGTCCATCCTCATCATCACACAGTAGAAGAGACATCTGTAGCAGGCAAATTTGCCGGACAAACAGTTTGAGCAGCTTGCAATCAGGCCTGGTCTACACCTAAAACTTAGATTGACTTATTTATGTAACTTAAGGCTGTGAAAAGTTCATGTCTGAGCACCGTACTTAGGTTGACCTAACCCCTGGAGTAGGCAAAAGAATTCTTCTGTCGATCCAGCTACTGCCTCTTGAGGAGGTGGATTAACGACGTCAACAGAAAATCTCCTTTCTCAATGTAGGAAGTGTCTACATTACAGTGCTATAGACTGACTATGGGAGAACTGAAGGCACTAGGGCAGGGGTGGCCAACCTGAGCCTGAGAAGGAGCCAGAATTTACCAATGTACATTGCCAAAGAGCCACAGTAATAGGTCAGCAGCCTCTCGTCAGCTCCCCCCACCACACACTCCCAGTGCCTCACACACAGCGGCAGCCTCGCTGATCAGTACCTCCCCCCTTCCTCCCCGCACCTCCCAATCAGCTGTTTCATGGCATGCAGGAGGCGGGGGGGGGGTAAAGGAGTGAGGGCACCGCAGGCTATGGGTAGGGGCGGGAAGGGGTGAGTGGGGGGCAGGGCCTGTGGCAGAGCCAGGGGCAGAGCAGTGGGCACCCCCTGGCACAATGGAAAGTTGGTGCCTGCAGCTCCAGCCCCGGAGTTGGTGCCTGTACAACGAGCCACATATTAACCTCCGGAGCCACAGGTTGGCCACCCCTGCACTAGGGGTATGTCTACATGTATGTCTATACTACAAGCCATACCGTGGCACAGCTAGACCGCTGTAGTGATGCAGTGTAGACACGTACTACTGCGACAGCAGGGCTCTTCCATCACTATAGTAAATCCACCTGCTGGAGAGGTGGTAACTAGTGCGATGGAAGAATTCCTCCGTCGACCTAGCTGCATCTACAGTGGAGGTTAGGTTGACCTAACTGCGTCATGCAGGGTGCTGCTCCCAGCCCAGCTACCTCATTCGCAGGGTCAGGGAGTGGACGGAGTTCTACGCAACCAGTGGAGTTGGAGAACCAAGGCAGCAGCAATTTAATGTTGAGCTGAGGTTTTCTTCAGCAGCCGGAACATGGCATAGAATTCACCAGTAGGAGCGGGCCCCTTTGTAAGCAGTGTTAATCTTGATGAGGTCCTGGCTTCAGTGTGATTTTGAGCAATGGGATCAGTGCACTGTGGGAGACTATTGCCTATCATTCTGACCAGTATTGTCTCATTGATGCCTTGTACGTTCTTATCTGTCTAGATCTATCTGTTGTCTCTTGCCTTGTCCTTGGACTGGAAGCCCCCTGGGCAAGGACTGTCTTTTTGTTGTATTTGTGCAGCTGTCAGCACAGTCCTGGTCCATGACGAGTGATCCTAGCCACTAAAAGAATACAAATAAATAATAAAATAATAATAATTATTATTATGTTGTGGAACTGAGGCTTGCATACGTTCAGGTAGCTATTATGATGCAAGGCCTGTACATTGAATTTGGTCTGGATTTTAATGTTGTCTCAACTGGTGATCTCTTTGACGACTGTTATTAGTATTTTTTTGTATTGCACTAGTGCCTCAGGGACCCAGTGAAGAATCATGGCCCCACTGTGCTAGGCTGTAAACACAGAAAAACAGTGCCTGCCCCAAAGAGCTTGGAAACCATGTATAAAACAAGAGACGAGAGGTGGATACAACAGACAGATGGCGTAGCAATGATATGACTATGATCAGTTCAATAAGCAGTGATCACAGCACACCAGCTGCCTTACCTTTATTGAGATTTTTGTAGGCATCCCAGCAAAGGCGAGTTTCAGAGGGAGATTTAATTGAGGACAGTAGGTGGCTTTGACTGTTAGGCCTTGTCTACACTAGAAAGGGGTTGCTGGTAGAGCTATGCCAGTTTTGCTATATCGCCAAACCCTCTTATGGAGACATACCTTATACTGTCAGAAGGGTTCGTTTGCCAGTATAGCTTATATCTGTTCTCTGAACAATAAGCCTTTTTTTTTTTTTTACAAGTATAACTGCATCTACAGCCAGGCGTTTGCTGCCACAGCTAAGTTAGCTGGGGTGTGATTTTTCCAATCCCTTCATTGACAAAGCTATGCAGCAAAGCTTTGAAGTATCGACCAGGCCTTAGTGGCTGTGCTGATAGGAAGTTCACTAGGGCAACTGTGATACATTGGGGGTAGGGGGGCAGTAGCTCCCTTTGATGGACACCCAGCCAGCCAGTTAGATGTAAAATCCCTCTTGGTAGCTGTTCTCTCCTTGCTTTACCTGTAAAGGGTTAAAAAAGTCCCCCAGGTAAAGAAAAAAAAGGTGGGCACCTGACCAAAAGAGCCAATGGGAAGGCAAGAACTTTTTAAAATTGGGAAAGAAACTTTCCCTTTGTCTATTGTTCTCTGGGCTGCAGGGACACAAAGCAGGAATGCTATGTAAGGTTTGAACCAGGTATGAAAAAGTATCTTCCATACCTAGAAGAAATAATTTGGATAGGGAATGTTTAGTTAGACACAATCAGGTTTACTTCTTATTTTGGCTTGTGGATCTCCTCTGTGCTAACCCTGGATGCTTTTGTTTGCTTGTAACCGTTAAGCCGAACCCCCAAGAAAGCTAGTTTTGGTGCTTAATTTTTGGAATTGCTCCTTTAAAATCTAGCAAAAGCCTAAATTCCAGATGTATTTTCTTCCTTTTTGTTTTTAATAAAATTTACCTTTTTTAAGAACAGGATTGGATTTTTGGTGTCCTAAGAGGTTTGTGCATGTTGTTTGATTAGCTGGTAGCACAGCTAATTTCCTTTGTTTTCTTTCTCAGTTCTTGCCCGGAGGGGAGAATTCCCAAGTGTTCCTTCCTGGGTCCAAGGGTTGGGTTTTTTTTGCATTGGGTGGTGACAGCGTTTACCAAGCCAAGGTCAGAGAAAAGCTGTAACCTTGGCAGTTTAATAAAAGCCTGGAGTGGCACGTATTAATTTTTAGAATCCTTGCAGGCCCCCACCTTCTGCACTTGAAGTGCCAGAGTGGGGATTTAGCCTTGACAGCAACCTTAACTCCAAGCTAACTGAGGCCATGTCTACACTACAGCTGCTACAGTGGCATAACTACGGTACTATAGCTGTGCCATTGTAGTGTAGATGTTTCCTACATTGACAGAAGTGTTTTTTCTATCACTGTAGTTATTCCATCTCTCTGAGTAACAGTACTGGATCGACAGAAGAATTCCTCCATCAACCTAGCCGTGTCTATATCAGAGGCTAGGTCGACCTAACTATGTCAGGGGTGTGAGCTAGGTCAAACTAGTTTTTAAGTGTAGACCAGAGTGGAAATTCCCCTGTTTCTTTTAAAAAGGCAATACATAATACAAGTAAAAAAGGGATTGGGGTGCAAAGTCTGCAGATGAGAGGATTTTGCTACTTTTCCATCACAGATTAAAATAATGTTAAAAATGGAAGTTGCTTGAAACTGCCATCATAGACTCATCACAGCAGACAGAGCATGATCAGTGTACTCGCAGCGAGCAGCCATACTGGCAGTGTTGGAGACACCTGGAAGGAACATGTCTGACTGAAGAGCCACAGGCTTGGTGTCAGTTTTTTAACTCCTGCCCTGTCCCCTCCATGTCCCTTCATTGGCAACGTGTTCCTGGTACAGGGAGAGAGAAATTGCAATCCATCCAGTGGCAGTATGTCAGCAGCCAAAGAGCTTTTGGATTAATTTGTTCCCCTCTGTGCATGAACACAAATGGTTTTGGCACGATCACACCAGTTCAGGATTAAACTGAGGTCTCCTGGCAGTTGATATCCCTTTACATTTCTTCTTGCAGCAGTGAGGGATGGAATTTGAAACATCAATATTCTTTTCCGTGTCTTTTTTTTGTCAACATAATCTACTGTGAAACTAATTCTGCTTTAAGAATCGGCTCAGCAGCCGACATTGTCAGGATTTGTGGATTACACCTCTGGAATGAGCCTAACATAAAACAAAAATGCATTTACTGATGTGAAATCCACCAGGGATTAACATTTCTCCTCTGTTATATAAATAAAGCCCCAGACTGTTTCCTACAGCAGGATGGAATGCTTTGCAAAGTCATTTCCCTGCACAGTGAATTATAAGGGTGAAACTGCTCATTTTAGAAAGTGCCTGGGCCAAATTCAACTCTGGCTAAAATAGGCTGAATTTAGCCTAAAGGGCCAGCTCCTCAGCCAGTGTAAATTGGTGTGTTTCTATTGAGACTTGAAGTCATTTTATACCAGCTGAGGATCTGGTCCTTCATGGAATATGAGACAGATGTTTGCAGTATGAGATCAGCAGAATTTATACTATGCTCCAATTTCTGACTTTTATCATTCAGCGATACAGGTTAGATGGGGCGCAGGGGGGAATAGCACTCAAACTACAGTCACAGTCCATAGCCCCAGAGTAGCTGGAGGCTTCTGCTACAATGATCAGTCAGTAGTGAAACAGTTAGTGTTACGTCCAGTGGCACCTTAAAGACTAACAGATTTAATTGGGCATAAGCTTTCGTGGGTAAAAAACCCAAGAAGAAGTGGTTTTTTACGCACAAAAGCTTATGAAGTGGTTTTTTACCCATGAAAGCTTATGACCAAATAAATCTGTTAGTCTTTAAAGTGCCACCAAACTTAACACTAACTGTTTTTGTGGATACAGACTAACAGGGCTACCCCTCTGATAGTTAGTGTTGACATTTAAATAGCCATTAGGCTTCAGTTAACACCTTGCAGTGAAATCATAGAATATCAGGGTTGGAAGGGACCTCAGGATGTCATCTAGTCCAACCCCCTGCTCAAAGCAGGACCAATCCCCAATTTTTTTCCCCTCAGATCCCTAAATGGCCCCCTCAGGGATTGAGCTCACAACCCTGGGTTTAAGAGGCCAATGCTCAAACCACTGAGCTGTCCCTCCCCTCCAAAGAAGGAAATAAGAAACTTTTCAGTAATAGTGTGCTGTGACACTTCTGTATTTTTATGTCTGAAATGAATGGGTGCATTCCATACCTTTAAGAGCTATTGTTCTAGACTATCTCCAACTACACCTGCTCACATTTGAGAGGGTTTTGTTCGCAGGCACAAGGGGCTAGAAACTTTTTCTTTCAAAATTAGACATTAATTTCTGTAGAAGCTGATTCGACTACAAAAGAGATACGGGCATAAACATTCAATGCATTCCAGCTGAGTCTGACTCCTATGTGCACAGAAATAACTGTAGGATTCCAGTATTCATGTACCTGGCTAATATGCTCATTGTCTAAATGCTGGGTATGTTTACATGATGTTTCTAGCTGCAGACTCCAGAGAAGGTGTCATAGTCAGCCATCATCATCACTATAATACTCTGCACATAGATAGAGCCATTCATCCAAAGATCTAAAAGCACTCTAAGACCTGGTCTACACCTAAAATTTGGGTCAACCCAAGACCCCTGAGAGATGTAGTTAAGCCGACCTAAGCCCCAGCGACCTAGATGTTACGTCTGAAGAGAGTGGATTTACTACAGTGACAGAAAAACCCCTTCTATCGCTGTAGCAAGTGTCTACTCTACAGCGGTGTCATTGCAGCGCTGAAGCTGTGCTGCTGTATTGCTTGTAGTGTAGACAAAAACACCCCTGTATGGTAGGTATTATTTTTCAGATAGGGATGACGCAGAAAGGAATTTAAATGACATTCTGATGTGGATCAGAGAGCAAAACTGAGCCCTTCCTGCAGCTTACATGAAAGGCACGTGCTTTCTCTCATCAGAAGCTTTATAAGAATGGTATTTACATAAACGTAAACACCGACATCCTGTCAAGCTTTCTGATACAGCGCAACTTTCAGACACACTCAGGGATTAAGCCTTTATTAGCAAAAGGTTGCTTGGCACAGAGCAAGAATGATGGAGCTTTGGAAGTGAAAGTTTACACAGCTTTTTTAAAGGAAGCTGATTTGCTTCAGTGTAAGAAAAAGGCCGCAGAATGCTTTGGCTTCAGCTATTAGACACATGAATTCCCTCCTCTCTGCCAATTTTACCATCCTCTTTTGCAAGGAGCAAAAATGCTACCAACGATGCTCTGTGGCACTAGTTTTCTTAGCTGGTCCTGCAACAGCTTCCTGCTGAGATATTAATATAATTGTCTTAGAAAGTTACAAAAGCATTTTCCATGTTGCTGGGTAAAACAATTTCTATTCTTCACGTGATCAAAAAATTAACTGTTAACAAGTTGCATCTTGAAATGCCAGATGGCTTAAACTTTGTTACGTGTAAATTAAAATTCTCCTGGGGGTGGGGGAGGAGAGAGAGAAGGAGTGTGCTGGGAAGAAAGGGGTGTGTGTGGAAAAGAAGGAAGGAATCAGATTATATCTAGTCGCTAGGGGTAGAAGGAAGGAAGGACGGAGTGTCTTAAGGAGTTAAGGGGTGTGTGTGCTAATGGGGCAAAGGGTGTGTGTTTCATTTGTGATCACTTTCGTTAAGCTATTACCAACAGGAGAGTGGGTCTGGGGGTGGGGGGGGGAGAGAAAACCTGGATTTGTGCTGGAAATGGCCCAACTTGATTATCATACACATTGTAAGGAGAGTGATCACTTTAGATAAGCTATTACCAGCAGGAGACTGGGGTGGGGGGAGAGAAAACCTTTTGTAGTGGTAAACACCCATTTTTTCATGCTTTGTGTGTATAAAAAGATTGCACTACAGGGAGGTTGGGATGGGATGTTGGGTTTGTGGACTGGTTGGCTGGTATTCCACTCCCACTTAAGGTACCAGTATTTGAGCCTCCAGCAAGATCAGCTAGCTGGAAATCCACTCACCCTTTGCAACCCTGTTCATTCAAGCGAGCTAGTTTAACACAAGCCCCCTCAAGATAACACATTTGAAGCCCTGTTAGCTAGCCAAGTTGCAGGCAGACTCTTCCAAATAGAATGGGAGGAGATTCAGGTCCATCATAGAATCATAGAAGATTAGTGTTGGAAGAGACCTCAAGAGGTCATCTAGTCCAACCCCCTGCTCAAATCAGGACCAACACAATCATGCCTGCGGAAGTTGTTTTCAGAAAGCCTAGAGCCATAATTTATTTTCCTTTAAGTGACTAAGTAGTCTGGCATGCTGAAAAAGAAAAGGGCTCGGCCTGTTTTCTGTGGCTGGATGAGCATGGGATTTGCAAAGAAGAAAACCATATAATTAAAATTCACTTAAACAGAGTAGTATTCTGAATGCTCTCAATACGCGCAGGAGGACTTAGCAGGAAAGATCTGTGCCTTTAAAAGGAGCTGCCACTGTTCTCAGTTCAGAACAAGAGGGAGCAGGAGTGCTCTGGACTGAGCAGGGAACAGAGCCAAGAAAAGCAGCACTTAGCACTAAAAAGTAGCACTAAAATCCACTGACCAAGACAAGTCAAACCTTGTGGATCTCACTGCAGAGCTTCTCCTTCCCTGCTCACCTCCCAGTCCTCCAGCACAGGAAGCAGCATGGCTGGCAGTGTTGCTTTCTGTGCTGCCCTGGCTTTCTTAGCAGAGCACATGGCCCCTCCTCCCATGTGGTTCACAGATCCCCAGAGTGACAGTCACCATGGCGGGTAGTTACAGCCGCCTGTAGCCACGGTGCTTTGGGCCAGCAATGTACCAGAGGAGGCTCTGATGGTTACAACGGCATAGTGCAGCACATTACACCCAGGGGCCTGCTCCAGGTTGTGCTGTGCTGGCAAACTCCAGGTCCCTGGCCGTGAGGATTGTGGGTGGCTTGTAGGGTTGCATCCACACTCCTGTTAGTCTTTCTGACATGTGGGGTTCAGACCTGGCTTTCAGGGAATGAATCAGACCAAGAAACAAGTAGACCAAGTTCGACCTATAACTTCCCATCCCCGTCAGTTGATAGGATGGGTCCCAGCTGCTCTTCTACATGACTATTCAGCTCTGACACCCCTCCCCCCGTCAGCAAGACATGTAATTATTCAGAGCAGATCCTCTGCTACGTAGCTCCATTCTCCCCAAGTTCACAACCAGAAGGAAGTGTTCACTCCCCACCCCAGTTACCTCCCATAGACAGTGATGAATAAACTCCCGGTGAGTCACTGGTTCACATTAAAGAGAATGTGTATTAGCACAGTACACAGAGGATTCCTAAGTATTAGTCAGAGGGGAAGAACAACGGGGTAGTTGGTTCAATAAGCTGGGTTGGATGGATTCAGAGCACACTTAGCATCGCCTAATGGCTTTGCAGAGCCCACTGCTCAAAGAGACCATCTGGCACCATGAACCACATCACCATCCTAGACAAGCACAGGAGGAGGAGCACTGTGATAGCTTGGCCTTTCCCAAGGGAGGTTCTTTACATCCTAGTATTTCTGCACTGACACTTCCCCTGCGAGCTTCCTCTTGCACGCAGGCCTAACCGGCCTCACAGAGCAAGACGCGAGATCATGACAACTGCATTGATCAGAATGGAATATTCTGGGGCTGGCTAGAGGTGCTCTGGAAGGGCAAAGACCCTAGTAGAATGCTTCCTGGAACTCAAGGGGCAGCCCACTGTATATAGCGTTCCTCACATCCCCAAGCACCTGCTGCCCGATGCTAGCAGTATGGAGTGTGGGCCTTTGGTGCACTAACCCTGCCCTGCCCGGCGCCCAGGAAGCACTACTGTCCTCATCCTGCCTGGGTCCACACTGTGAGGGGCAGGAAGGAAGAGATGAGCCTCCTCTCTCCTTCATCCCCTCCTCCACACAGAACAATGCAGAACTGAGTCTGGTACATTGTCTCCTTTCACAGGGAATCTCCTTGATCCAGTCAACACAGAGCTCAAATTTCTTCTCCCAAGGACATGAAAAACATGTACTGCCCTGTAAAGGGGCTAAGCCAGGGCTCGACCCTCTCTGGGGCAGCGGGGAGCCACACCGGCTCGCTACACACAATTAACGTTGGGGAATTTGTCCGACCACCGGAGTCTCCCTCAGCAGCCCTTGCAGTAACTGGACTGAGCACCGTAGGTCCGGGCCCTGAGTCAGGGCGGGGCACCAAATATTCAGTAGCTCAGGCCCTCAGGCAGGGGCTGAGCAACACAGCATGTGTGAATTAGCCCAGGCCTCCACGGACCTGGAAGAGGCGGAGACTGCTACCCACGAGTTGGGTGGCAGGGGGGATGCAGGGGCCCACCCACTCCACTGCGTCCCAG
Organism: Lepidochelys olivacea; assembly: GCF_965140295.1. Taxonomy (NCBI): domain Eukaryota; kingdom Metazoa; phylum Chordata; order Testudines; family Cheloniidae; genus Lepidochelys; species Lepidochelys olivacea. The sequence goes on from NC_140416.1 coordinate 111,391,030, forward strand.
CCCGGGGCCCTAGCAGCAGCAAACGACCCGCTGCTGGGTCAGTGGGGATCCTGGCCGCAACACACTGACATGGATTCTGGCAGAATCGTAGAATCATAGAATATCAGGGTTGGAAGGGACCTCAGGAGGTCATCTAGTCCAATCCCCTGCTCAAAAGCAGGACCAATCCCCAATTAAATGATCCCAGCCAGGGCTTTGTCAAGCCTGACCTTAAAAACTTGTAAGGAAGGAGATTCCACCACCTCCCTAGGCAACGCATTCCAGTGTTTCACCACCCTCCTAGTGAAAAAGTTTTTCCTAATATCCAACCTAAACCTCCCCCACTGCAACTTGAGACCATTACTCCTTGTCCTGTCCTCTTCTACCACTGAGAATAGTCTAGAACCATCCTCTCTGGAACCACCTCTCAGGTAGTTGAAAGCAGTTATCAAATCCCCCCTCATTCTTCTTTTCTGCAGACTAAACAATCCCAGTTCCCTCAGCCTCTCCTCATAAGTCATGTGTTCCAGACCCCTAATCATTTTTGTTGCCCTTCGCTGGACTCTTTCCAATTTATCCACATCCTTCTTGTAGTGTGGGGCCCAAAACTGGACACAGTACTCCAGATGAGGCCTCACCAATGTCGAATAGAGGGGGACGATCACGTCCCTCGATCTGCTCGCTATGCCCCTACTTATACATCCCAAAATGCCATTGGTCTTCTTGGCAACAAGGGCACACTGCTGACTCATATCCAGCTTCTCGTCCACTGTCACCCCTAGGTCCTTTTCCGCAGAACTGTTGCCTAGCCATTCGGTCCCTAGTCTGTAGCTGTGCATTGGGTTCTTCCGTCCTAAGTGCAGGACCCTTATTGAACCTCATCAGATTTCTTTTGGCCCAATCCTCTAATTTGTCTAGGTCCCTCTGTATCCTATCCCTACCCTCCAGCGTATCTACCTCTCCTCCCAGTTTAGTGTCATCTGCAAACTTGCTGAGGGTGCAATCCACACCATCCTCCAGATCATTTATGAAGATATTGAACAAAACCGGACCCAGGACCGACCCCTGGGGCACTTCACTTGACACCGGCTGCCAACTAGACATGGAGCCATTGATCACTACCCGTTGAGCCCGACAATCTAGCCAACTTTCTACCCACCTTATAGTGCCTTCATCCAGCCCGTACTTCTTTAACTTGCTGACAAGAATACTGTGGGAGACCGTGTCAAAAGCTTTGCTAAAGTCAAGAAACAATACATCCACTGCTTTCCCTTCATCCACAGAACCAGTAATCTCATCATAAAAGGCAATTAGATTAGTCAGGCATGACCTTCCCTTGGTGAATCCATGCTGGCTGTTCCTGATCACTTTCCTCTCATGCAAGTGCTTCAGGATTGATTCTTTGAGGACCTGCTCCATGATTTTTCCAGGGACTGAAGTGAGGCTGACTGGCCTGTAGTTCCCAGGATCCTCCTTCTTCCCTTTTTTAAAGTTGGCACTACATTAGCCTTTTTCCAGTCATCTGGGACTTCCCCCGTTCGCCACAAGTTTTCAAAGATAATGGCCAATGGCTCTGCAATCACAGCCGCCAGTTCCTTTAGCACTCTCGGATGCAACTCGTCCGGCCCCATGGACTTGTGCACGTCCAGCTTTTCTAAATAGTCCCTAACCACCTCTTTCTCCACAGAGGGCTGGCCATCTATTCCCCATGTTGTGATGCCCAGCGCAGCAGTCTGGGAGCTGACCTTGTTAGTGAAGACAGAGGCGAAAAAAGCATTGAGTACATTAGCTTTTTCCACATCCTCTGTCACTAGGTTGCCTCCCTCATTCATTAAGGGGCCCACACTTTCCTTGGCTTTCTTCTTGTTGCTACCATACCTGAAGAAACCCTTTTTGTTACTCTTAACATCTCTCGCTAGCTGCAGCTCCAGGTGCGATTTGGCCCTCCTGATTTCATTCCTACATGCCCGAGCAATATTTTTATACTCTTCCCTGGTCATATGTCCAACCTTCCACTTCTTGTAAGCTTCTTTTTTATGTTTAAGATCCGCTAGGATTTCACTGTTAAGCCAAGCTGGTCGCCTGCCATATTTACTATTCTTTCGACACATCGGGATGGTTTGTCCCTGTAACCTCAACAGGGATTCCTTGAAATACAGCCAGCTCTCCTGGACTCCTTTCCCCTTCATGTTAGTCCCCCAGGGGATCTTACCCATCCGTTGCCTGAGGGAGTCGAAGTCTGCTTTCCTGAAGTCCAGGGTCCGTATCCTGCTACTTACCTTTCTTCAGAGTTACAGCCAGACTAGAGTCGGCTGCCCCCGGGCTACTTCCTAACTCCCCTCCTTCTGGTACCTGGGTCCCGGCGGTGTTCTCCGGGGGGTCCAGCACCATGGGTTCCTCGAGGCAGTGGACAAGCGGCCAGCCTTGTAACTCCCCTGGAGAGCTGGCACGGGGCAGGTCCGGTAACTCCCCTGGAGAGCTGGCGCGGGGCAGGTCTGGTAACTGCCCTGGAGAGCTGGCGCGGGGCAGGTCCGGTAACTCCCCTGGAGCGCTGGCGCAGGGCAGGTCCGGTAACTCCCCTGGAGAGCTGGCGCGGGGCAGGTCCGGTAACTGCCCTGGAGAGCTGGCGCGGGGCAGGTCCTGTAACTCCCCTGGAGAGCTGGCACGGGGCAGGTCCGGTAACTCCCCTGGAGAGCTGGCACGGGGCAGGTCCGGTAACTCCCCTGGAGAACTGGCGCGGGGCAGGTCCGGTAACTCCCCTGGAGAGCTGGCGCGGGGCAGGTCCGGTAACTCCCCTGGAGAGCTGGCGCGGGGCAGGTCTGGTAACTGCCCTGGAGAGCTGGCGCGGGGCAGGTCCTGCCAGTCTTGGCGTGGACCTGGGGCCGCGGGATTTTCCCAGTCACAGGCTAGGCTGGCTACGTCTGGCCTCCCCGGCAGCTGGTCCTCTAGTGAGCTCTGAGGCCCCCCCATTATACTTCCGGGTCGCGCCTTTCTACTTCCGGGTCGCCACCTGACCCTCTGAGGGGCGGGCTCAGAGCTTCCTGGCTCCGCCCACTCTGCTGTCTGGAGGGGCTCGACCCTCTCCAGCGCGGCAGGGAGCCACACTGGCTCACTACACACACACACACACACACACACACACCCCAAGTCCGGCTCCTGCTCGTCGGGGCCAGACTCTTCCATCTCTCCTAGGCGGAACAGGGCAAGTCTGCGTTCACATGGTCCTTACCAGCCCTGTGCCAGATGATTATGTGGCTCTAGGAAGAAGGATAAAGGAGTTGGAGGCGCAAGTGGTGTTCTCGTCCATCCTCCCCGTGGAAGGAAAAGGCCTAGGTAGGGAGCGTCGAATCGTGGAAGTCAACGAATGGCTACGCAGGTGGTGTCGGAGAGAAGGCTTTGGTTTCTTTGACCATGGGATGGTGTTCCATGAAGGAGGAGTGCTGGGCAGAGACGGGCTCCATCTTACGAAGAGAGGGAAGAGCATCTTTGCCAGCAGGCTGGCTAACCTAGTGAGGAGGGCTTTAAACTAGGTTCACCGGGGGAAGGAGACCAAAGCCCTGAGGTAAGTGGGAAAGCGGGATACCGGGAGGAAGCACAGGCAGGAATGTCTGTGAGGGGAGGGCTCCTGCCTCATACTGGCAATGAGGGGCGATCAACAGGTTATCTCAAGTGCTTATATACAAATGCACAAAGCCTTGGAAACAAGCAGGGAGAACTGGAGGTCCTGGTGATGTCAAGGAACTATGACGTGATCGGAATAACAGAGACTTGGTGGGATAACTCACATGACTGGAGTACTGTCATGGATGGTTATAAACTGTTCAGGAAGGACAGGCAGGGCAGAAAAGGTGGGGGAGTAGCACTGTATGTAAGGGAGCAGTATGACTGCTCAGAGCTCCGGTACGAAACTGCAGAAAAACCTGAGTGTCTCTGGATTAAGTTTAGAAGTGTGTGCAACAAGAGTGATGTAGTGGTGGGAGTCTGCTATAGACCACCGGACCAGGGGGATGAGGTGGATGAGGCTTTCTTCCGGCAGCTCACGGAAGCTACTAGATCGCATGCCCTGATTCTCATGGGTGACTTTAATTTTCCTGATATCTGCTGAGAGAGCAATACAGCGGTGCATAGACAATCCAGGAAGTTTTTGGAAAGCGTAGGGGACAATTTCCTGGCGCAAGTGCTAGAGGAGCCAACTAGGGGGGGCGCTTTTCTTGACCTGCTGCTCACAAACCAGGTAGAATTAGTGGGGGAAGCAAAAGTGGATGGGATCTGGGAGGCAGTGACCATGAGCTGGTTGAGTTCAGGATCCTGACGCAGGGAAGAAAGGTAAGCAGCAGGATACGGACCCTGGACTTCAAGAAAGCAGACTTCAACTCCCTCAGGGAACGGATGGGTAAGATCCCCTGGGGGACTAACTTGAAGGGGAAAGGAGTCCAGGAGAGCTGGCTGTATTTCAAGGAATCCCTGTTGAGGTTACAGGGACAAACCATCCCGATGAGTCGAAAGAATAGTAAATATGGCAGGCGACCAGCTTGGCTTAATGGTGAAATCCTAGCGGATCTTAAACATAAAAAAGAAGCTTACAAGAAGTGGAAGGTTGGACATATGACCAGGGAAGAGTATAAAAATATTGCTCGGGCATGTAGGAATGTTATCAGGAGGGCCAAATCGCACCTGGAGCTGCAGCTAGCCAGAGATGTCAAGAGTAACAAGAAGGGTTTCTTCAGGTATGTTGGCAACAAGAAGAAAGCCAAGGAATGTGTGGGCCCCTTACTGAATGAGGGAGGCAACCTAGTGACAGAGGATGTGGAAAAAGCTAATGTACTCAATGCTTTTTTTGCCTCTGTTTTCACTAACAAGGTCAGCTCCCAGACTGCTGCGCTGGGCATCACAAAATGCGGAAGAGATGGCCAGCCCTCTGTGGAGATAGAGGCGGTTAGGGACTATTTAGAAAAGCTGGATGTGCACAAGTCCATGGGGCCGGACGAGTTGCATCCGAGAGTGCTGAAGGAATTGGCGGCTGTGACTGCAGAGCCACTGGCCATTATCTTTGAAAACTCGTGGCAAACCGGGGAAGTCCCGGATGACTGGAAAAAGGCTAATGTAGTGCCAATCTTTAAAAAAGGGAAGAAGGAAGATCCTGGGAACTACAGGCCAGCCAGCCTCACCTCAGTCCCTGGAAAAATCATGGAGCAGGTCCTCAAAGAATCAATCCTGAAGCACTTGCATGAGAGGAAAGTGATCAGGAACAGCCAGCATGGATTCACCAAGGGAAGGTCATGCCTGACTAATCTAATCGCCTTTTATGATGAGATTACTGGTTCTGTGGATGAAGGGAAAGCAGTGGATGTATTGTTTCTTGACTTTAGCAAAGCTTTTGACACGGTCTCCCATAGTATTCTTGTCAGCAAGTTAAGGAAGTATGGGCTGGATGAATGCACTATAAGGTGGGTAGAAAGCTGGCTAGATTGTCGGGCTCAACGGGTAGTGATCAATGGCTCCATGTCTAGTTGGCAGCCGGTATCAAGTGGAGTGCCCCAAGGGTCGGTCCTGGGGCCGGTTTTATTCAATATCTTCATAAATGATCTGGAGGATGGTGTGGATTGCACTCTCAGCAAATTTGCGGATGATACTAAACTGGGAGGAGTGGTAGATACGCTGGAGGGGAGGGATAGGATACAGAAGGACCTAGACCAATTGGAAGATTGGGCCAAAAGGAATCTGATGAGGTTCAATAAGGATAAGTGCAGGGTCCTGCACTTAGGACGGAAGAACCCAATGCACAGCTACAGACTAGGGACCGAATGGCTAGGCAGCAGTTCTGCGGAAAAGGACCTAGGGGTGACAGTGGACGAGAAGCTGGATATGAGTCAGCAGTGTGCCCTTGTTGCCAAGAAGGCCAATGGGATTTTGGGATGTATAAGTAGGGGCATAGCGAGCAGATCGAGGGACGTGATCGTTCCCCTCTATTCGACATTGGTGAGGCCTCATCTGGAGTACTGTGTCCAGTTTTGGGCCCCACACTTCAAGAAGGATGTGGATAAATTGGAGAGAGTCCAGCGAAGGGCAACAAAAATGATTAGGGGACTGGAACACATGAGTTATGAGGAGAGGCTGAGGGAGCTGGGATTGTTTAGCCTGCAGAAGAGAAGAATGAGGGGGGATTTGATAGCTGCTTTCAACTACCTGAAAGGGGGTTCCAAAGAGGATGGCTCTAGACTGTTCTCAATGGTAGCAGATGACAGAACGAGGAGTAATGGTCTCAAGTTGCAGTGGGGGAGGTTTAGATTGGATATTAGGAAAAGCTTTTTCACTAAGAGGGTGGTGAAACACTGGAATGCGTTACCTAGGGAGGTGGTAGAATCTCCTTCCTTAGAGGTTTTTAAGGTCAGGCTTGACAAAGCCCTGGCTGGGATGATTTAACTGGGAATTGGTCCTGCTTTGAGCAGGGGGTTGGACTAGATGACCTTCTGGGGTCCCTTCCAACCCTGATATTCTATGATTCTATGATTCTATGATTAAAGCATAGGGCTGTAAGGCCAGATACCACCGCAGTAATCGATTGTTGTTATTTTTCATTTTCGTTAACCATTGGAGGGCGACGTGGTCCGTGACTAACGTAAATGGAGCCCCAAGGAGGTAATACCGCAGGGCGTCACAGGCCCACTTCACGGCGAGTGCTTCCTTCTCGATCACGGCATAGTTCTTCTCGCAAGGGAACAGTTTTCGGTTGAGGTATAGGACCGGGTGGCCATCTCCATCCACGTCCTGAGACAGGACAGCCCCAAGCCCCACCTCCGAGGCGTCGGTGTGGAGGATGAACCCCCGGTCAAAGTCCGGACTGTATAGGACTGGCTCCTGGCAGAAACATGTCTGGAGTGTCCGGAAGGCATCTTCAGTTTTGGGACCATTGCACCCACCAGGGACTGTTCTTCATCAAAAGTCCTGTTAAGGGGGCTGCGATGGAAGCAAACTATGGAATGAACCGCCGATAGTAGCCGGTGAGCCCCAGGAACTGTCGTACTTGGCGTTTCGTAGTAGGAGGCGGACAGACTGCCAGGGCTTGCACTTTCCCCACGAGGGGTTTCACTCGTCTTTCCCCTATGGTGTACCCAAGGTACGTGGCCTCCTGCCACCCGATGCGACACTTTTTCGGGTTGGCTGTCAGTCCCACCTGCCGCAGTGATCTCAGGACCGCCGCTACGCGTTCCAGGTGGTCCTCCCAGTGGTGGCTGTATATCACGACATCATCCAAATAGGCTACCGCATAGGCTTGATGGGGTCGCAACAGGCGATCCATCAGTCACTGGAATGTCGCCGGGGCCCCGTGGAGGCCGAAAGGCATCCAGGTAAACTGGTAGAGTCCCGAGGGGGTCGCGAATGCCGTCTTCTCCTTAGAGGTGTAGTCGAGCAGGATCTGCCAGTACCCTTTACTGAGGTTGAGGGTGGTAATGAACTGGGCCTCCCCCAGGCAGCCAAGCAGTTCATCTACATGAGGCATAGGGTAGGCATCGAGCCATGAGATGGCTTCACCTGCCGGAAGTCTATACAACCGGGTGCCATCGGGTTTGGGCACCAAGACCACTGGACTACGCCACTCGCTCTGTGACGGCTCAATGACTCCTAAGGCTAGCATGGCCTCTACTTCTTCCTCCACCTCCTGTCACATTCGGTATGGCAGCGGGCTGGTCGTCTCCCGGATTACCTTCCCTGGCTCAGTCTGGATGGAGTGATGGACCAGGGTCATATAACCGGGTAGGGCCATAAAGGTTCTCTGGAACGCCTGTAGGAGACATTGAGCCTGCTTGCGCTGTTCCTTCGTGAGGGTATCGCCGAGCTGGGGGCTGGCAGGATCCTCAGTCAGGGACACGTGGGGACCCAACTCTGGCTCTAGCGGGCAAGGGTTAATCAGCAGACCCTCCCGCTCTCGCCACGGTTTCAACAAATTCACATGATACCGTTGGGTCTTCTTGCGCTAATCGGGCTGGTGGATCTCGTAGGTGACGGGCCCAACCTTCCGAGCCACCTCATAGGGTCCCTGCCAATGGGCCAGCAACTTTGACTCGCTCGATGGCAGGAGGAGCAGGACCCGATCTCCTGGTTCAAAGGCACGCACCTGCGCGTCCTGGTTATAAGTTTGTTCCTGTATCTCCTGCGCGGCTTTCAAGTTCTCACGAGCTAGGGCTCCAGCCTGAGCGAGGTACTCCTGCAGCTGGAGGATAAACTTCAGGAGGCCTTGGGTTGGAGAAGGGGACTGCTCCCATGTTTCCCATATGAGGTCCAACAGGCCCCATGGACAGCGTCCATATAGCAGCTCAAACAGGGAGAACTTCGTCAACAACTAGGGTTCCTCTTGGATGGCTATCAGCAAGGGAAGGAGCAGCTGGTCCCACCGGCGTAGCTTCTTTGGGGGGAACTTCCGCAACATCTCCTTTAGGGTTGTATTGAACTGTTCCACCAGCCCGTCCATCTGCGGGTGATAGACGGACGTGCGTAATTGTTTCACCCCTAGGAGCTCGCATACCTGCTGCAACAACCGGGAGGTGAAATTGGTGCCTTGGTCCATTAAGATTTCCCGGGGCAGGCCCACTCGGGCAAAGGTCTTCACCAGTTCACCGATGATGGTCCGGGCGGTAGTGCTCCGCAATGGCACAGCCTCCGGGAACCGGGTGGCGTAGTCAACATGACCAAGTCAACGATGACCTGAAGGATTTTTCGGGAGCGGGCCCACCAGGCCCATGGCCACTTGCTTGAATGGCATCTCCACTATGGGCATGGGAACTACAGGGGCCCTGGGTACTCGCGGGAGAGTGGCCAACTGGCACTCCAGGCAGGAGCTACAATAGTCTCTCACCTCCTGGTGAACACTGGGCCAGAAGAACCGTGTCAAAATCTGGGCAAGGGTCTTTGCATGGCCTAAGTGCCCAGCAGTGGGGATGTCGTGCGCAAGCTTCATCACGGCCCGTCGGTGACACCGCGGTACCAGCTACTGTGTTCGTGCTTCCTTCGTGCGGGGATCATTTACCTGCTAATCTATCCTTGTGGTCAGGAGATACAAGGAAAATGAGGAGCTCTTTAAAGATGAGGCTAAATGAACTTAAAGAACTACTGGTGCTTCACAGCAAATATGGAAAGACAGTCTATTTATAACATCTCACCAATGCTATCTGTATTAACACGTTTATCACATCATCGGTATAATGATACCATCTTTTCCTCTCTGTTTGTTTTCTTCCCATTTATATAGCACATTTTTGGATATTTATTCCCTTCTTTTTATGACTAAAGATGTTTCCACAATAATAGGCACTTTCTTCCTTATGGAAAGAGTTTATTCTCCTGGTAATAAATTGCAGTTAAAGATGAGAGTTTATTTTAATCAATCCAGACTTTTCAGCCTAATGCACAACCACGAGCCTTTATTCTTTTCAGATGCACCTGTTTGGAGTTGTGCTGGGCACGTCTTCTCTGCAGATCTGTTTAGTGCAGGTGGTGAGGAAGGCAAAGTGCTGATAAACAGGAAGCTGTAATCAGGATTTCCTGTCTGTGCTTGGAGCTGGTTTAGCTTCAGATATTAACTTGAAAATATAACAAAAAGGCAGCACAATTCTGTTATCTTCAGACTTTTATGGATGATTTTAAATTGATTTTATAACAACAATGTATTTTGGTTAGGTCTGTCAATTCATTGCAGTTAACTCGCGATTAACTCAAAGAAATTAATCACAGTTAAAAAAATTAATTGTGATTAATCGCAGTTTTAATCACACTGTTAAACAATAGAATACCAATTGAAATTTATTAAATATTTTGGATGTTTTTCTACATTTTCATATATATTGTATTCTCTATTGTAATTGAAATCAAAGTGTATATTATTTTTTATTACAAATATTTGCACTGTAAAAATGATAAACAAAAGAAATAGTACTTTTCAATTCACCTCATACAAGTACTATAGTGCAATCTCTTTGTCGTGAACGTGCAATTTACAAATATAGATTTTTTTTTTGTCACATAACTGCACTCAAAAACAAAACAATGTAAAATGGCAGTCTACAAGCCCACTCAGTCCTATTTCTTGTTCAGCCAATCCCTAAGACAAACAAGGTTGTTTACATTTACAGGAGATACTGCTGCCTGCTTCTTGTTTACAATGTTAACTGAAAGTGAGAACAGGCATTCCTTTACATGACCCTTTTGTAACTGGCATTGCAAGGTATTTACGTGCTAGATATGCTAAACATTCATATGCCCCTTTGGCCACCATTCCAGAGGACATGCTTCCATGCTGATGACGCTTGTTTAAAAAATAATGTGTTAATTAAATTTCTGACTGAACTCCTTGGGGGAGAATTGTATGTCCCCTGATCTGTTTTACCCGTATTCTGCCATGTCTTTCATGTTATAGCAGTCTCAGATGATGACCCAGCACATGTTGTTCATTTTAAGAACACTTTCACTGCAGATTTGACAAAACACAAAGAAGGTTATGAAGATAGCTACAGCACTCGACCCAAGGTTTAAGAATCTGAAGTGCCTTCCAAAATCTGAGAGGGACAAGGTGTGGAGCTTGTTTTCAGAAGTCTTAAAAGAGCAACACTCCAATGCGGAAACTACAGAACCCAAACCACCAAAAAAGAAAATCAACCTTCTGCTGGTGGCATATGACTCAGATAATGAAAATGAACATGCATTGGTCTGCACTGCTTTGGATAGTTATCGAGCAGAACCCATCATCAGCATTGATGCATGTCCCCTGGAATGGTGGTTGAAGCATGAAGGGACAAATGAATCTTTAGCACATCTGGCACATAAATATCTTGTGATACCAGCTACAACAGTGCCATGAGAATGCCTGTTCTCACTTTCAGGTGACATTGTAAACAAGAAGCGGGCAGCATTATCTCTTGCAAATGTAAATAAAATTGTTTGTCTGAGCAATTGGCTGAACAAGAAGTATGACTGAGTGGACTTTTATTTTTGAATGCACGTTTTTTTGTATATAATTCTACATTTGTAAGTTCAACTTTCATTATAAAGAGATTGCACTACAGTACTTGTATTAGGTGAATAGAAAAATACTATTTCTTATGTTTTTTCACAGTGCAAATACTTGTAATCAAAAATAAATATAAAGTGAGCAATGTACACTTTGTATTCTGTGTTGTAATTGAAATCAATATATTTGAAAATGTAGGAAACATCCAAAAATATTTAAATAAATGGTATTCTGTTATTGTTTAACAGTGTGATTAATCACAGGTTTCAGAGTAGTAGCCGTATGAGTCTGTATCCGCAAAAAGAACAGGAGTACTTCTGGCACCTTAGAGACTAACCAATTTATTAGAGCATAATCTTTTGTGGCTACAGCCCACTTCATTGGATGCACAGAATGGAACATATAGTAAGAAGATATATATATTCATACAGGTAAGTTGGAAGTTGCCATATAAACTGTGAGAGGCTAATTAGTTAAGATGAGCTATTATCAGCAGGAGAAAAAATCTTTTGTAGTGATAATCAAGATGGCTCATTTAGACAGTTGACAAGAAGGTGTGAGGATACTTAATTTAGGGAATAGATTCAATATGTGTAATAACCCAGCCACTCCCAGTCTCTATTCAAATCCAAGTTAATGGTATCTAGTTTGCATATTAATTCAAGCTCAGCAGTTTCTCGTTGCGGTCTGTTTTTGAAGCTTTTCTGTTGCAAAATTGCTACCCTTAAATCTTTTACTAAGTGGCCAGAGAGGTTGAAGTGTTCTCCTACCAGTTTTTGAATGTTCTGATTCCTGATGTCAGATTTGTGCCCATTTATTCTTTTGCGTAGAGACTGTCTGGTTTGGCCAATGTACATGGCAGAGGGGCATTGCTGGCACATGATGGCACATGCTGGCACTGTAGTAGCTGACTTAGAACAACGCTTCCTTAGCTCTCGTCCCCTAACACCCCTGCTCTACTTGCGCTACATTGATGACATCTTCATCCTCTGGACCGATGGAAAAGAAGCCCTTGAGGAATTCCACCATGATTTCAACAATTTCCATCCCACCATCAACCTCAGCCTAGACCAATCCACACAAGCGGTCCATTTCCTGGACACTACTGTGCTAATAAGCGATGATCACATAAACACCACACTATACCGGAAACCTACTGACCGCTATACTTACCTACATGCCTCCAGCTTCCATCTAGGACACACCACACAATCCATTGTCTACAGCCAAGCTCTAAGATACAACCGCATTTGCTCCAATCCCTCAGACAGAGACAAACACCTACAAGATCTCTATCAAGCATTCTAAAAACTACAATACCCACCTGCTGAAGTGAAAAAACAGATGGACAGAGCCAGAAGAGTACCCAGAAGTCACCTACTATGGGACAGGCCCAACAAAGAAAATAACAGAACGCCACTAGCCATCACCTTCAGCCCCCAACTAAAACCTCTCCAGCGCATCATCAAAGATTTACATCCTGTCCTGAAAAATGATCCCTCACTCTCAAGGATAGGTTCCTGACAGCTGCTTCTGCTGGGCTAAGAGTATAGTTGGATAGGTCAAACTGGACAGTCTCTACGTAAAAGAATAAATGGACACAAATCAGATGTCAAGAATTATAACATTCATAAACCAGTCGGAGAACACTTCAATCTCTCTGGTCACGCGATTACAGACATGAAAGTTGCGATATTACAAGAAAAAAACTTCAAATCCAGACTCCAGCGAGAGACTGCTGGAGACATTTTTATGGCTGACGTAGAACAACGCTTCCTCAGCTCTCGTCCCCTAACGCCCCTACTCTACTTGCGCTATATTGATGACATCTTCATCATCTGGACCCATGGAAAAGAAGCCCTTGAGGATTTCCACCATGATTTCTACAATTTCCATCCCACCATCAACCTCAGCCTGGTCCAGTCCACACAAGAGATCCACTTCCTGGACACTACAGTGCTAATAAACGATAGTCACATAAACACCACCCTATACCGGAAACCTACTGACCGCTATTCCTACCTACATGCCTACAGACAGCCCCCCAACCTGAAGCAAATACTCATCAGCAACCACATACCACACAACAGAACCACTAACCCAGGAACCTATCCTTGCAACAAAGCCCGTTGCCAACTGTGCCCACATATCTATTCAGGGGACACCATCACAGGGCCTAATAACATCAGCCACACTATCAGAGGCTCGTTCACCTGCACATCCACCAATGTGATATATGCCATCATGTACCAGCAATGCCCCTCTGCCATGTACATTGGTCAGACTGGACAGTCTTTACATAAAAGAATAAATGGACACAAATCAGATGTCAAGAATTATAACATTCATAAACCAGTCGGAGAACACTTCAATCTCTCTGGTCACGCGATTACAGACCTGAAAGTTGCGATATTAGAACAAAAAAACTTCAAATCCAGACTCCAGCGAGAGACTGCTGAATTGGAATTTATTTGCAAATTGGATACAATTAATTTAGGCTTGAATAGAGACTGGGAGTGGCTAAGTCATTATGCAAGGTAACCTATTTCTCCTTGTTTTTTCTAACCCCCTCTCCCCCTCAGACCCTGGATTTGTGCTGGAAATGGCCCACCTTGATTATCATACACATTGTAAGGAGAGTGATCACTTTAGATAAGCTATTACCAGTAGGAGAGTGGGGTTGGTGGAGGTATTTTTTCATGCTTTGTGCGTATAAAAATATCTTCTACACTTTCCACAGTATGCATCCGATGAAGTGAGCTGTAGCTCACGAAAGCTTATGCTCAGATAAATTGGTTAGTCTCTAAGGTGCCACAAGTCCTCCTTTTCTTTTTATTGAAATATAGGAATGAGAATACAATACGAGTTTTCACTTTCAGCTGAGGATCTCAAAGCACTTTACAGATGCTTAGGAATTAAATCTCAAAACACCCCAATGAGTTAGGAACGTATTATGGTCATTTTACAGGAAGAGAAACTGAGAATCAGAAAGATCACTGACTCAGCCACAGACACACAGAGCAAGGAACAGGACTCCTTATTGCTAGCCTCTGCTTTGGTCATTAGACCATTCTTTCCTCCGAGGAGAAATGCTATGTGCAGAACTAGACGTAGACAAACATTAAGGTGTGGGTAGCAATTACTGGTGCCAAGACAAAGTTGCACACATAACAGTTTGAATTCTTCCAGTGGTTTCACACACCTTAGCTCCAAAGCCATTCCTCAAGCCCTTCCCCACCCAAAGAGACACTGCAGCAGGAAATGTGCTTGAGGAAAACAATTGCCCATTAACTTTGCTCTGCAGGCAGAGGAGGCAGTCTTGCTTTTATCTGCTTCGATATAAAACACTGACATCATCTGGCAATAGGGAGAGGTGCTTTTATTTATTTACTTCCCTTAGCCGCCTCCTCCTCCTGTAAAGCTAGAGGGCCCTGCCTGCAGTGAGCACCTGGTCTAGAGCTCATTGAAGTCAGCCAGCCAGATCTGGCCTTCTCATGGGCTTGGCATCGGACCCTGGAAGGAGTGTGGTTTTCATGCAGAGCATACGGCAGGATTTGAGGCACATGGGAAATGGGTTTGCTGCATCCCTGCCTGCATCAAAGCCCTGTTTCCTGGGGAGTTCCTTTGCAGGAAGAGAACAGGCAGTGACCATAAATCCACTGTGCAGCAACTCCCCTGGTAAGAGGGCTACTTCTGCCTCAGGGCTCTAGCAGGGACTGCATATAGCTCCACAGCTTTTGGGGTGGGGAAGGATTTTTTTTCTTCCCCTCCCCCACAGATCACTGCTTTGTGCCAAGCCCAGCTTCTTGTACTTAGTACAGTGGGAGAGAAGCTTCATCCCAGTGAATTTAATGAGGCTTTTGCCCAAGTTAGGACTACTGCAGAATTCAGTTGTTAATGACAGATCATAAAAGTCTGGCTGCACTTGGAATGGATTTTTGGTTTGTGTATTTTTTAGCTATCCAGTACATGCCTAAATGGCTCATTCGCTGCTTCACATTTTCCATTGTTACTGTAATTTTTTCAGTCAAACAGAATTGAGAGTGAAGGGGACGCAGACTAAGTGGTGCTGAAATTTTCTCTGTAGCTTCAATAAACATTTGATATCAGGAACTTTTTCTGTAAAACTCCCCACAGTGACACCACCCCTTTTGACCCCTCACCCAGTTTTAAATCAGTACCCATTGACTTTAGTGTGGCTGGCAAACCTGCATGATCAGAGCTTTTTTCTTTTTGAAAATAGCAGTCAATCCAAATGCAAAAGTTCTGAAAAGCTAAAGCAGTTACAAGTCTAGTACATTCCATTCCGATGACACATCCGTACTGCAAGGAGACACACTTTAAAGCAACAGCTCCACACCTTAAATGCCTGTGGCTGGTGAATAGACACATATATGCATAGGTTTCCAAAGGCCTCCTAACCCTAAACTAAACAATGATGGGGGAAGGAGGGGAAGGAAAGAAAGGGGAGAGTAAATAAAGTTCCCTCTGAATCTGAAAAGCTGGCTGTATGTACAACAGCATAATGGACACAGGGGTAATCACTGCTATTGTCCCAAACATTGAAAAATCACAAGTCAGGCACCAGAAAATCGTGAGATTGGCTTTAAAACCACGACACTATTTTGGAACAATTATAAATATGGGTTTTTTTTCATTTGTCTTCTGAACCTTTTGATACACTCAGTTCATGCTTTCAAACTTTTCTCCACAACCAGAAGGGCTAGAAACTTACTGCTTCAGTGGGGTTATTTTAATGGAAACTGAGATTCTTGTATAATCACTTGACTTCAGGAGCTGGGACTTTAAGAAAAACCTCAAATATCGCAAGACATGATAAAAATCACAGGAATTGGCGGTCCTGGGTTACTGTTATAGTTCAGCCATTTGCTCATGGGGCTGCTGTTTCTAGCTGCCCTGCAGTTTACGTGTGGCCGGTGCTGCAGAACATTAGAGAGTGAGGATCCAAAACACTAATTACTGTAACCCATGTGACTGTTTCATCCATTATTATAGAACCACTAGGCCACTGTTGTCCTGCCTTTGTCAGCGGAGGGGATGAGCTCCTGGAGGACTGGAGCAGGAGCAGCATAGACAGTGGTGCTACCTTTGTGCTGTCTTTCTCTCCACTCCCATCCGTATGGAAGCCTATCTTTCGATGTTGCATTGAGTTGATGCTCTGTGGCTGAAGGGAGCTATCAGAAATTAGAACAGGAGAACTCTCTTCACATCAGTCCACCCTTCTCCTATTTTGTGGGCCTGACTCCACTAATTTACCTTGGTTTCCTTTGTCTGTATGGAATTCCTCACCCAAGAGAGGTGGGATTCTGGGAGCTGTAGAGATTCCCTGGCAGCACAGCGGTGTTCTTAAGGGAGCTGGCGGGAGGGGAGGTGCTCCAGGAGGCCAGGTGAGGAACCAGAAGCCAGCAGAGCATTGAGGCTCAGGGCCTCTGTGTGGAGGGCTCTAGTCTCTGAGATCGGCTGAGTTTAGGGACTGAACCCTGGCCTGTGCTGGTTCAATTGCTCCTGACCTCCAGGAGCAATGCCAGAGAAACTCTATAAGGCAAATTTTGGAGCTTGTAGCAACCTAGATGGATAATTCCCTTATTATTTTGATTTGAACTGTCCTGTTAAAATGCAGCATAATGACGTAAACCCGCTTGACAGGCTGTCAAGAGTGACTTGACTCTAGTTTGACATTGCTTTCAATCCCTGTGCCTCCTTGCTGCAAATAGAATGCCTGTTGCAGACTAGACCCTCATGGTAGAGGGGCCTTAAAATGAGGTACCTCATAAGATGTACTGCTGTTAAAATAGCCTCACACCTCAGTTCTTCTGCACACAACCCATCACACTTTCACATATGCAGGGCCGGATTAAGACCTTTAGGGGCCCTAAGAACTGAAAAGATTATGGTGCCCCCCCCCATGTAATTCAAAATAAAAACAATACACCTCTACCCCGATATAACGCGACCCAATATAACACGAATTCGGATATAATGCGGTAAAGCAGCACTCCACAGGGGCGGGGCTGCGCGCTCCGGTGGATCAAGCAAGTTCGATATAACGCGGTTTCACCTATAAAGCGGTAAGATTTTTTTGGCTCCCGAGAACAGCGTTATATCGGGGTAGAGGTGTACTATACCGTAAAATAAAATTTTATTTTTCGAAATGACACAAAACTTACATGTATGCTGAAATTAAAATAGCTTCTTTCTAGATTTTCTGATTGCAAAATTCTGGATAAGTTCATCGAAGCTGACTAGACGAAGCATGTCCGCTTCCATACACAATAGGGAAAGCGAATCAAGTCTGTCCTGACACATTGTTGTTCTCTGAGGGTTTTTTATTCTTTTCAGCTGAGAAAAGATTTTTCCCATGATGACTACTTCGATGCTTTTTTTGAAATATCAAATTTTTTCAAAAAAAAAATCTCTTTTTTTTGGTGCCCCCGGCTTTGCTGGTGCCCTCAGCACGTGCTTAGTCTGCCTACTGGGTAATCCAGTCCTGCACATATGATATGCAAATAGCACATTTTGCAAGTGATGTCCTATTAGAATGGAAGAGGAAGACATTAGGAGGCTGTTACCAAATTAACCTCCACATCAATCAAAAGGAAACAAAAGAAAAGAAAACATTTGTGTTAGGATGTGCTTAGGAATAGGATCTGATCAAACTGAGTTCAAGAGCATGTTCTGAACACTTAGAAATTTTAAAACAGTTCAGCTGTGGTGAGATGTAAAAGAACAGTTAAAGGGAAACTCTCAGATGCCATAATCGCATATTTTTAAACATATTATTAATTATACATGTCTGGAAATAAAGCCAGAGATTTGCGCAACTAAAAGAATTTTTAGAAAACTAATTTACTCTCCATTGTTTATGAATGCATGAACAGACAGACAGAGGATAGGTCTTTGTCAGTTGTTTACATTGCATATTTGGTTTAGCTTGAACAATGAAGACAGGTTTATCAGGCTGACTGTTCTTTCTGGCAAGGAAGCATGAACCTTTCAGGGTTAAAGATTTTGAAAATCTTCAGTGGATGTTCACACACACACACACCCATAATTGAAACCATGGGGCTCAGTCCTCTGCTATGTCTAATGTCTGCTGCCTGCCGCAGTGGGAGGGAAGCCGTAAAGGAAGTGGTTGCTACTCCCTGGGCCTGGGGCAGCTGAGAGCCAGTTTTGCCCTCAGCATAGATTAGAACAGCCATGGAGTTGCCCTAAACTATCTCAAAAATACAGTGACCATCAGACCATGGTCTGCCACAGCACAGCCAGCCAGCCAGCCACACTCCCTTGCCCTAGCACATCCCCAAGAGATCCACTTTGCACCATGCAGATATTCTTCCTACATCAGGAGAATCCGTGGCTAGCAGTTTAAGCACAATGGAGCTGTTTGTGAGTCTCAGGATTCAGCCTGTGTGTTTCCCAAGAGTGGTTCAATTGAAAAAAAAAAAAAGGCAAAAGAATGTTGCTGTAGCTGAAGGGAAGCCTGTGCTAGGTGTCAGGAGGCAGGGCTCGATTTACACCTTACTTGCCCCTAGGCACGGCATCTTCCGTGCCCTCCCGCCCAGAGACCCCTTCACAGATCCCCCACCACAACTGCACAGCACCCTGCACACCCCCACCCAGTGCTCCACCGCCCTCAGACCCCCCCCACTGCCCAGCACCCCCCCACACAGCCCCACCACCACAACGGCCCAATGCCCCACACAGACCCCCCTACTGCCCAGCGCCCCAACACACACAGACCTCCCCCATCGCCCACGGGCCAGCACTCTCCACAGACTTCCCGACTGCCCAACACCCCCCCCCACAGCCCCACCACCACAACTGTCCAGTGCCCCAACATACACAGACCTCCCACACCCCCCACTGTTCAGCGCTCCCCACAGACCTCCCCACTGCCCAGGACCCCAACACACAGAGACCTCCCCCACTCCCCAGCACCCCCACAGACTCCCCCTACTGCCCAGCACCCCCACACATAGCCCCACCACCACAGCTGTCCAGTGCCCCACACAGACCCCCCTACTGCCCAGCACCCCACTTCTCCCACTCCCTCACTGCCCAGCACCCCCCACAAATCCCACGCTGCCCAGCGCCCCCACCCCCTCACTGCCCAGCACCCTCCCACAAACGCCCCCCAGAGACCCCCTTTCTTGTGCCCTACCCCCCGGCCGCATTCACCAGCCCCGCTGGGAGGTGACTGTTTCCGCCGAGCTGAGCTGGCAATGCGGCCGGGGCTGGTGGGGATTTTTCTGGCCTCTCAGGAGCGGCACGATCAGCCACGCTGGAGCAGGGGTGGGGCCTGCCCAGGCTGGGCTCCCTCAGACCCACTTACCTAGCAGGGCCCCCTGCTTTGGACTGCTGAGCTGTTCACCTGCTGCTTTGCCTTCCCTGCTGTCAGGAGCGCTCCAGCAGGGCTGTGTGGGGCCGTCTCCCCCTCAACCGGCCCCGCACCCTGCCCGGACCTGCGAGCGGCAAACGTTGAATTGTTAGCCACCGTTAGAACTCGGGTGCCCCTAGGCATGTGCCTATTGTGCCCAACTGGAAATCCAGTCCTGTCAGGAGGAGAACTCCTTCTTCAGCACGTGTCCTTTAGAGGCAGTGTATTTAGTTTTTCATGAGAATGTTTCCATCACTCTCTCTCTGCTCCTCTTTCTATTGTCTCCTCTAAGGAGAACACGAACCCCCTAATGTCCAAAACTCATGATGCTCCATATGAGGTACAATAACTTCACCCCTCTCCAGTACCTACCTGGCTTCATTTCTCATTCTCTTGCACCATGCTGCAATGCTGGGGTTGGAAACACCACAGGGGGATGTTTAAATGCATACACTAAACCTCTGTGTATATTGAATTAAGAAAAAATTAATAGAAACTATTATTAGCTTTTGAATTTTTCTTTTCTTTTTTTTAAACAGTGTAGACAAATCCAACAGGAGGGCTGGTCAAATTTTTGCCATCCAAGTTATTTAATGATGGAAAATCAGGGTTTGACCAAAGATTTTTTGGGGGGTTGCAAAAACAAGGGTTTGTTTTTTGTGGAAATTTCTGATTTTTTGTCAAAACAAAAATCATCCAACCCCCACAGTGTTTTGCTTTTCTGCCAAAATCTTTCAGTATTTGAATTTTTGCCAAAGAGAAAAGAAAATTTCTGTGGAAAATTTAAATGAAACATTTTCTGGGTGGAGGGGTAGGAGGACCCAAACATTCTTCAACCAGTTCTGTTCAACAAAACCTAGGAGATGGCCTGATTTCATCTTCTTCAAGTACACAGAGCTAAAGGAAAATACCAAGCCCACACCTGATAATACAACACTTACACCACCATCCTTTCCATTGTGTGAAAACTAGCAAGTGGTTATTGAGTGTGGTAAATTAATTACTTTTAAAACTATGGATTCCTGTTATGGTTAAACCAGTCTGGACAGATTGCAGTGATTTGTTGTGATGTGAGTGGATTAAATGCAATGGTATCTTCTTTCAATAGCTGGAGGGCTACTCTTCCAGTTGATCAGAGTACCTGCTGGGTGAGACAGACCTTTAATATCTGTGATTTAAGTCTCTGATCACTATGGGAAATGCCCCTTCATTTGAGGAGAAGTTGCCAAATCCAAATATTTCTCACTTTGCCTTTTCGTTCCCTTTAAAGGAGAGATTATTCATGATGTCTGTCAAGAAGGAAGGTGCCCAGAAGAAATGGGCTGCCGTAAAGGAGAAACTTGGGCCCCAAGAGACTGACCAGTCAGAGGCCAACCTGGAAAATGCAGAGCCAGAGCTATGCATTCGCCTCCTACAAATGCCCTCAGTAGTGAACTACTCTGGTCTCAAGAAGCGATTGGAGAGCAGTGATGACACCTGGATGGTCCAGTTCCTTGAGCTGAGTGGCCTAGATCTGCTCTTAGAGGCCCTGGACAGGCTGTCTGGAAGAGGAGTATCCAGGATTTCTGATGCCCTGCTTCAGCTCACCTGCATTAACTGTGTGCGAGCTCTCATGAACTCCCACAAGGGGATCGAATACATTGTCAGCAATGAAGGCTATGTCAGGAAACTCTCTCAAGGTAAGAACGCTTATTGTTCCTTTTAAACACACACAAGTCAGCTTCGCAATAAGGCTTCTTGTTGCTTAGTCACCAGCTCCGTTCTGAACATATTATTTCACAGATAGATATTAAAGAGTTTTTTACATTTTTATCATGCTGTTTTCTTTTAAATATAGGGCTTTAGCAGCTTTCTCACAAGGACATTAGAGGCTATACTTATGCCTACTCATTTAATAAAAGAGGGATTTTTTACTCTAAAAAAACCTACTGCTTTTAAATGCCACTTCCCCGAATTTTTGGCATATAGCAGAGAAGAAATATTGGAACCGTTTCCACACAGAAGTCTTTTATGTTTTGCCATCAAAGTGTAAAACGTTCTCTGTCTTAGGATAACATAGGAACTACTGGTTCCTTACCTCTCTGACTTCACCTTGCAAACAGATATCTGTCACTTATTGTTTGTCAAGTCAAAAAATAGAGTGTGGACAGTTAACCAAATGGACATCAACAGCTACAATTGACAGAGAAGAAGGGCATCTCTGTGGTTAAGACTCAGGACATCCCAGTTCTATACCTGGTGCTGCCACAGATTTCCTGTGCGACCTTGAGCAAGTCATTTAATTTCTCTAGGCCTTAGTTTCCATCTGTAAAATGAGGCTAATGCTGCCTTCTTTCTTCCATCCTTTGTGTGTCTTGGTTGTTTAGATTTAAGTTCTTCAAGACATCTCTTACTATTTGTATAGTGCTAACCAGAATGAGGCCCTGATCTTAGCTGAGGTCTCTAAAGTTACTCAATGCCACATGGATCAGCGTTCATGTCGTGCTCCCTGTCAGGACCTGGCCTGGGCCGGGGAAGCTAATGATCCAACCAGTGGACCAAATTCGGTGATGAATCCTAGTCAGATGTTGCGCATATGCTAAGAAGAATTGCCATATCTACAAACCCATTATTTATAGCTATTTAAACCCTCCACTGTTTGATAAGCTTTTCTATTTTAAAGTGATCTTCCTTTTTCTCCTCCCAAAAAAGAAAAGACTTGTCTTTCCTAACAGCAATAAAATATAGGAATGGGCATTTTTCACTGTGGAAGTAGGAGCATTTGTAGGGTTATTCAGTAATGCAATCTCTTTGCTTCAATGTAAAAGATCAATAAGGTATATCCTGGCCTATGCTCTGTGGAACACACAGGGAAAGGGGAAGCAGAAATATAGGATGGCTGATGAGAGCAATTCATAGTGCACCCATTTAAACTCAAAGAATAAGACTGTTCAAACAAAAACCTGCGAAGTTTCTCCTGCTTTTCAAGAAACTGAACCGTTTTTACGAATTTGCAACAAAATGTGTAATTCTTAAGTGTCCAGGTATTTGAATCTCATTGCAAATACTTCCTGTAACACGTGCACAGATGCAAGCCACAAGTACATTGCTTATGTACGTCACAGATTATGGATGTTGATGGAGTTTCAGAGAAGTATACACTAATAAACATTTTCTCTTTTTGGCAGCACTGGACACATCTAATGTCATGGTCAAAAAACAGGTGTTTGACCTGCTCGCTGCACTCTGCATTTACTCCCTGGATGGGCATGCCCTGGCTTTGGATGCTCTGGACCATTATAAGGCAAGCGCATAGTCAGAGTACTATATAGTGTTATTATCTAGTTCCCTGCGTGATAGGTAGACCAGTGTGCTCTATTATTTTGGCTCTGATCCTGCAGCTGGGTGCACATGGGTGCATCCCTCCACCTGGGGGCACAGCGCAGACATAAGGATCAAGTTGCATCATTCTGGCAGAGAGTCAGGGACTTAAAGACAGAGCTTTGTAGCAAGTAAAAAAAAAAAAATAGGTGCCTTGCTTGTCAGCAGAAGTCTGAGTGGCTGCACAATGACTCAGCTGGAGGCAGCTGGCTGGCAGCCGTAAGGATCTTTGTGGCAGCCCTACCAGCATCAGTGGGAAACTCCCAAAAATCAAAGGTACCATGCCTGTGGGTTTCACAGCCCTGGATGGCTGTACCAGGGAGCAGGAAGAAGTCTCAGGTCAAAGAGGGAACCTTTCCAATGCAAGTGATCAGTTTCCATTTACTTTCCCTGCTGACTAGATGTCTGCTCAGTGATTGAAGGAGCTGTCTCTAGCACACATTTTTCTTTCTCATGTTTAGTGAGATATGCTGATGAGGAGTTAAGATACTGACTTTGTTTTAGAGTCTGTTTTTAAAAGGGAAAAAAAAGTTTCTGAACTGGAACATCTGCAATATCACCTGTGTGTTAACAGACGGTGAAGAACCAGCAGTACCGATTCAGTGTCATAATGAATGAGCTCTTCGCTACGGATAACGTGCCTTACATGATAACACTGCTAAGTGTTATTAATGCCGTGATCCTGGGGACTGAAGAACTAAGAATCAGGACGCAGCTCAGAAATGAGTTTATAGGTAAGAAAGTTGGTTGGATCTAACCTTATCAAAGGAATTAAACTCTTGAACTCAAGCCACTTCTGTGGTAGGTTTTCAAAATACCAGTAAGATAGTGAAATGAAAAAAAAGTGCAAATTGCAATGTGTCATACCTGAGACACCAATAATGAGCCTAACTTATAGCCAGAGCAGTAGCCTTTGACTCTTGTTTTATATTTGATAAACTTTCTTTAATCCCATTATTTCAAGCTTTGTTCTTCTTTTTCACATAAACTTGATCTTTTCTCCTTGTATGCTAACAGAATTCCAGCTTAATCTATCCTATAGATACACTGTATCCTCTATTCCATGAGCTAGTTTAATCAACTCATGTCTGTAGCAACCCAGTCTTTATTCAGGCCTGATCTACACTACACAGTTATGTCAACGTAAACTGCCTTACATTGATCTAGTTCTGGAAGTGTCTCCACTTAAATTTGGCTTGCGCCGATTTAGTAACAGTACCCAAGCGGCATAGAGTCATGGTTGATATGATTAGGTTGATGCAGTGTCAGTGTAGATACTGCGTTGCTTACATTGACTGTGGCTTTCAAGAGCTTTCCCACAATGCCCCTTATTGACCATATAGTTGATACAAGCACTCCTGGTGAGGATACGCACCACCAACACAAAGAGCCAAGTGTGCACACACCCAAGCGATTTAATAACTGTGGTGGCTGTATGCTGATGTAAATTAGGTCAACATAATTTTGTAGTGTAGACATGGCCTCAGTAATCCAGGGCCAAACTGAGATCTGATGCAACTCCTCTCACAGTTAATGGGAGTTGTGCTTTCTTTCACCAGGACTCAGTTTTAGCCCATCCAGTGTAGCACGTGATTTAAGAAAATAGTAGTCTCTAATTCCTTGAACATAAGGAATGTTGGGTACAATGAGACCGATGTTCAAATATTCCGTTTTAAGAAATTTCATGTGCAGTTGAGGATAATACACCTATGTTTTTCATAACATTGTAAACTAAAGTCCTGATCCTGCAGATATTTAGCTCCAGGGTATTACGTACCTGCACAAATATTTGCAAGATTGGGATCCAAGCTCTTTTTAATGAACATTCTCCTTTCTATGTCCCAATCTTGCAAACATTTATGCATATGCTTAACTTTACTCATTCTGAGTAGTTCTGTTGAAGGCAATGGAACTGCTTGCAGTAGTAAGTAGTACTAAGCATGTGCATAAGTCTTTGCAGAACAGGGGTCTTAATTTTTTTTTTTTTAATTTTTTGTACAGCCTTGCAATATGCAATGATTCGAGGTTTCAAGAGGAGAATTAAGTCATCTTGGTAATAATAAAAAAATGTAACTTTAAATAGCAATTTAATCCTTTGCACCTGGGAAATGTTAGATGTAATGCATATACAAACTCCTTACAGAAGTGCTTAACATCTAGTAGATTAGAATGACAACACTTTTTATTTTCCTCTGTCAGGTCTTCAGTTGTTGGATATTTTAACCAAGCTAAGGTAAGGTTTTCTTCTTTTAAACTTTATTTTATAATGTGATTCATTTTGATACAATTGTAAAAATATTTAGTGCTTATTTTAGCAATTCTTTCACTTTATAAAAATTTATATTTTTATTTTATTTCCTTTTTTAAAAACATGTTTGGCTTATCTATATTTTTGTACTGCTTCCTTTCTGAGTTCTCTCCTGGTTAAAAATATAAAAAACAGACTCCAACGAGAGACTGCTGAATTGGAATTAATTGGCAAACTGGATACAATTAACTTAGACTTGAATAGAGACTGGGAGTGGATGGGTCATTACACAAAGTAAAACTATTTCCCCATGTTTATTTCCCACCCCCCACTGTTCCTCAGACGTTCTTGTCAACTGCTGGAAATGGCCCACCTTGATTATCACTACAAAAGGTTTTATTCCGTCCCCCCCCCCCCCTTCTCCTGCTGGTATTCTCCTATCTTAAGTGATCACTCTCCTTACAGTGTGTATGGTAACACACATTGTTTCATGTTCTCTGTGTATATAAATCTCCCCACTTGTATTTTCCACTGAATGCATCCGATGAAGTGAGCTGTAGCTCACGAAAGCTTATGCGCAAATAAATTTCTTAGTCTCTAAGGTGCCACAAGTCCTCCTTTTCTTTTTACGAATACAGACTAACACGGCTGCTACTCTGAAACCTGTATTTCACTGCACTTTTTCCTGTGGTATCTCATTTTTTTCTCCCTTTATGTTAACCATGGGCCAGAACCAAAACCTAAGAACCACACCCCCTCCCCACCCCTCCCTTCGCAGTGTTCCGAATCTGAATCGAGATCTAAATTTTGTAAATAGCTCCTTTTTCTAAACCAAAACCTAGGATCCAAGCACCCCAAATTTTGGAGTCTTTGAAATCTAAATCCAGATCCAAATTCTGATGCTTGAGCTCATCTCCATGTTGTAGGGCCCTGATCCCGCAAGTATTTGTGCACATACCTAGCTTTCAGCATGTGATTGTAGTCCTGTTGAAGTCAAGTGAACTACTCCATGCGTATCTTCAAGAATGTGTTTAAGGGCCTGATCCACATAGCACATTGATGTCAAAGTGAATCTTTCCATTGACTTCAACGAGCTTTGGATAAGGCCTGATGTGTGTTATTAGACTGGAGCTAAAGTGATCAGCACCTTTCAGAGTAAGCAGGGCAGTCCTTACCCATACGCAAAGTACACAGCTGCGTAGGGCACCAGGAAATTTGGGGCACCAAATTTCCTGGTGCCTTGCACAGCTGCATGCTGCTCCAGCCCCTGCTCCGGCTCTGCCCCAGGCCCCCGCTTCGCCCCCACCCCCGCCCCCACTCCCCATAGCTCTGCAGCAGGGTCGGGCCTGCAGTCACTGGCGGTGGGAAGTGCAGCAACCCAGCCCCCGCCGCACCGCCGGTGATTGCCGGGGGATGATTCCTCTCTGCCCCCCAAGCCAGCCCCCCCCCCGCGGAGGCCTGCCCCCCCCCACTCCCCTGCAGGGGCGCTGCGTAGGGCCCCAGAACAGCTAGGGACAGCCCTGAGGGTAAGCCCGAAGCGACGGGAGGCAGATGCATCAATGTTTTCCATGTGACAACTGGATTCTTGCTGTAGGCAGCCCTTGATATATATTTGTGTTGCCACATAGTTAATCAAAAGGATGGATTAAAAGATCAGGTCCAAAATCTGATTTCCTTTAAAAGATTTCCCCCTCCCACACACACACTCCAACTCCCTTTTATGGCTTGTTTCTAATTTATCAACACAGTTATGCTTTAAAACAGTGGTTTTCAACCTGTGGTCTGGGGACCCCTGGGGTCTGCAGACTATGTCTAAGATTTCCATAAATACTACAGTGGAGGTGCCAGATTCAAACTCTTTCAGGTTTCCATGGCACAGGAACACTAAAATCAGTCTCGGTGACACAGAAAGCCAACAGTGGTAGTAAATTAAATCTTCATTTTACCATATTTTTTTCGTTTTTGGAGGCTTTTGGAATCCATTTTTAAGCGACAATTTCATTTTAGCGTTGTTCAAAGATAAGGTAAAAATCACCACCAGACACAGAATTACCAACTAGCTGGGAAGTGAAAATTCCCAGGTGTGAGTAAGGTGAGAAACGTGGTTTTTTTCCCCAGTAGGTCTGTAATACATCTAGCAACATTGAATATGAATGCTAATGCTACTGCTACGACTAATAATAATAATGTAAAATCCATATATCCAAGGGTTTAGACCAGGGGTTCTCAAACTGGGGGTCGCAACCCCTCAGGAGGTCATAAGATTATTACCTGAGGGTCATGAACTGTCAGCCTGCACCTGGCGGGGTTCAGGCTGACAGCCCCATGCCCACGTTAAATTAAATTAAAATTAAAATTTCCATTTTTAATTTATAAGGGGGGGGTCGCACTCAGAGGCTTGCTGTGTGAAAGGGGTCACCAATACAAAAAGTTTGAGAACCACTAATTTAGACTCTTCGTATAGATATCTGCAATTCTCTAGACTGGAAGGCTCATCCAACAGCTATTACCATGGTCAAAAACAGTTGTTTCTGTGGATTCGGTCACCCTGACTGGAGTGTACAGGAATTTGTAGTCAATAACCATATAATCCGGGGGGAGGGTGGGGGAGGAATCATATGGTATTAAATGCTGTTTCAAACATCTTCAGTCTACAGTAACCATTTAAACATGGTTTGTCTGGGAAGTGTAGAAAGGGTGCAGCTGTTTTAAAATGAAACTTGAGAAGTTTTAGGCTGACATGGCTTAAAGTGTCGCTTACCTGGCGTTTTTGGTTTTTATTTTGGGTCAGGGGACGCGTTCAACAAAACAAGTTTTGCCTCATCCACACTGACCACTGCTTTAACAGGGGCAGTTTCCAAGATTGTTTTTGCAAAGAGTTTGCAGACTTAATCCAAACAGATCACTGTGGATCGATGTGCTGTTGTCTTGTTGAGTCTGTATCTCAGCTCAGCTTACAGTATCAATAGCTTCTGGTCATTGTACAGTTTGAGGACATTTTACCGTTTGATTGCTGATTCTTGTCCCAGAAACATCCAGCTAAGACACATGGCTGGACGTGCCTGTCTGAACAAATTGTTCATTTGGAAGGACAGTCCATGAGGAAACCATGCCAAGTTTTAAGATATGTGCATAATAAATGTCAGTTATTCACACGGTTGGGATGTAAGCTCCAGTCCTTTAAAAATTAAGAGATAAGTGATGTTTCCATTGCCATCAGCTAACCAGGGTTGGATGCCTATTCTGTGAGTCCTGCAGATTGTGATTTCCAATTTAAAAAAAAAACAAAAACGTTTTTGATCAGGGAGTTGAAACAGCAAATAAATCATTTGAATGATCCTCCTTTGTCTGAATAAATAACTAGTGTCAAGTGAAGAGGGAAGAATTAAAAATGGGAAATGCCATGATCCTGTCAAAACTCCCAGCAGATTTTTCTTTTCCCTGCTTGCAAAACACATCCGGGGTCAGGTTTGGCCACACTTCTTTACCTTGAGTAACACCTTCTCTGGAAGCTGTCCCGTTGATTTCAGGGAGTTACTTGCAGAGAAAGGTACTCCGCAGCAGGGGAGAGAATGGTGGGATTGGCTCCTTTATAAATAATAAGGGAAGGGTCATTTCAGCAGTGAATATTAGGTTAGTGGGTGATGAAGTACAAGCGACACCAACACAGAAGTTTCAACTGGAATTGGTGCTATACGCTTTCCAATTAAAATGGGTGCTGTGATATTGTAGAGATATTGAGGACGAGGACCTGTTTATCCAATGTGAGACATTTGAGGAGTCCAAGGCCGAAGACGATGAGGAATTGTTAAAGATATGCGATGGGATTGACATGAACAATCACCAAGAGGTCTTTTCCTGTCTTTTCAATAAAGTGAGTAGGACCTACTTTGGGGATACCATTCTGCACTGGGAATGACAGCAGCCAACCCTGGAGACCAGAAGTGGGTGCTGCAGTGATGTTTGAAAGGGAAAGGATGCAATTAATAGGAAACTGTCTTGTATTTCAGGTGAGCAGCTCTCCAGTTGCCATCCAACTGCTGTCCATTCTCCAGACCCTTTTGCATTTGGAACCTTCTCATCAGTCCAACCTGTTGTTGTGGGAATCTTTGGAAATCTTAGTGAACAGAGCCATCTTGCTTGCAAATGACAGTAAGAACTTGTCTGCTATTTCAGGCTTTGCATGTCCCCCACCCCCAACTTCCCCAAATCGAATGTACATAAATTACTTCCATTATTGAATCCACTCAGAATTAAACAGAACCCAAGGAAAACAAATAGGTAGTCTGTGTTGAAATCCTTGGGTGAAATGCTGGCCCTATTGAAGTCACTGGAATCAGGATTTCACTCCTTGGCCTTGTCTACACTAGAGAGCCTTTAGCTACAACAGCAGAGCCCCCTACTGGAAATAAGTCATAAGTCAACAGAAGGAGGTCTGCCACCGCAGGCACAGCACCTCCCTGAGAGCCATTACCTTAGCCACCATTACCTGAGCTTAGGTGACATTACCTTAGCTAACACAAGCGTTCTTCTGCTGGCACAGTTGCATCTACCCAGGTTTTTTGGCCAGCATAGCTATGTCAGCAAGAGGGAATGATTTTTTTCACTCTCCCAGCTGACGTAGCTCCACTGGCAAAACATTGCAGAGTAGAGTAAGTCCTTGTCTCTACAAACGAATCCCAGGGTTTATTCTGATCCAAAACCTGTTGAAGTCAATGGGAGCCTTTCTATTGATTAAAGAGAAGGAGGACTTGTGGCACCTTAGAGACTAACAAATTTATTTGAGCATAAGCTTTCGTGAGCTACATCCAATGAAGTGAGCTGTAGCTCATGAAAGCTTATGCTCAAATAAATTGGTTAGTCTCTAAGGTGCCACAAGTACTCCTTTTCTTTTTGCGAATACAGACTAACACGGCTGCTACTCTGAAACCTTTCTATTGATTACAGTTGGTATTGGATCTGGCCTTCATTGCTGGGCAGGGCAGCACCATTTACATACACAAAGGTGTTGTTAACATGTGAGACCCAGCTCCTGTGGCGAGCTCAGTGGGAAAAGCTCGCTGCGGCAGAGATCAGTTCCAGAGGTTTCTGTAACATAACCGACGAAACCTGTGGGATGCTCATGTCGCTGCTGATCAGTTGCTCAAAAAGAGATCTGGATAGTCTTTAATAATGTTTAGTTTACATTTGTTTTCCCCTCACCTGATTGTTACAGTCCAAGGGAACAGCATTGAAGAAGTCCTGGAGAGACTGTTATCCATAAAGAAGTGCCCAAACCAACAAAACTTAGAGCGAAAGCTATCAGCTGAGAGAGTGAGCGAAAGCACTCAGACTGACACAGATTTAGGGGAATCCCTGAGTGCAGCTCAGAGCTCTGCTACGACAGCCTTCCCTCCGGTGACAGCAGCACCTCCACCGGGGCCACCAGGAGCCACAGAGAACGTCTCACCCTCCCAGCTACCAGCCTGCTCCACTTCACCAGGGCAGTGCATATTCCCGCCTAGTTCTGCTCTTCCTCCTCCCCCCCCACCACTGCCCGGCACGGCACCTGTGCCAGCCCCTCCTCCCCCTCCCCCACTGCCCAGCCTGGGAGGCATGCCTCCGCCTCCTCCCCCACTGCCCGGCCTGGGAGTCATGCCTCCACCTCCTCCCCCACTGCCCAGCCTGGGAGGCATGCCACCTCCTCCCCCACTGCCCAGCCTGGGAGGCATGCCTCCGCCTCCTCCCCCACTGCCCAGCCTGGGAGGCATGCCTCCGCCTCCTCCCCCACTGCCCAGCCTGGGAGGCATGCCTCCGCCTCCTCCCCCACTGCCCAGCCTGGGAGGCATGCCTCCGCCTCCTCCCCCACTGCCCAGCCTGGGAGGCATGCCTCCGCCTCCTCCCCCACTGCCCAGCCTGGGAGGCATGCCTCCGCCTCCTCCCCCACTGCCCAGCCTGGGAGGCATGCCTCCGCCTCCTCCCCCACTGTCCGGCCTGGGAGGCATGCCTCCGCCTCCTCCCCCACTGCCCGGCCTGGGAGGCATGCCTCCGCCTCCTCCCCCACTGTCCGGCCTGGGAGGCATGCCTCCGCCTCCTCCCCCACTGTCCGGCCTGGGAGGCATGCCACCTCCTCCCCCACCAGGAGGCAACGTGGAGGAAGTAGTGGTTGCCCACGTTGACTATGCTTTGGGCTACGCCAGGCCTTTCCCCAAGAAGGTGAAGACTCCGACCCTGAGAATGAAGAAACTCAACTGGCAGAAGCTGCCCTCCAATGTGGTGCGAGGTAGGTGTGTCTAATGGCTGCACTTAGTCATTGTTTTTGTAGCTGCTGTAGCGAGACGCACACACGCATAGCTGCCCCAGTGTGTCCTACGCTATCCATTTCCACTGGATTTTGTTGGGTTGGGGGTGGGTGAATAGTGTTTTCCTTATATCTCCCTTCCCCAAAACAGCCTGAGGTGCCCTAGCACTGAGTCTTCCCGTCGGCTTCATTGGGTTTTGGCTCCAGTCCAGGGGTGCTGAGAGCCATTGAACCAAACTGTAAACCCTGTATATGATGGAAGCCACTTCAAGCCAGGAGGTGCTGCAGGACCCCTAGTTCCCGCACCGATGGTCCAGTCTTCAGAACTAGTTACCCCACAGTGTCTATCACTGCACGTTTAGTAATTCATTGCGACAATAGCCAGAAAATGAGACTACAGAAGCAAAATGGCCAGACTGTGGCCGGTGCCTGTGCATGCATGCGAGGAGATGGGCTGGGTGCTAGCCACGGAGCCATGCCTCCCCCCCCCCACCCCAAAGCCCCCCGAATCACTCTAACCCAGCCAGCTACACAGGAGAACACCATCTGTATCCTTTAAGGAACACGGCTGTGCTGCCCCTCCATGCCTGGTAGCTCCTAAAAGCATCTTGCCCTCATCGCAGTGCTTTGGTGTAAAGTCACAATTTAGCCCCCAAACAAATGAAGGTTCCCCTTCCAGCATGTAGCAGAATTCTCTCTAGTATAACTAACACTGTGGATAGCTTCACATACTGGGGAGCCAAGGAGTTATTTAGAGGGTTCCTAATGAGTCTGGCGGTGTTACTGACCTTCGGGAGCCCTTACGTAGTAGGGCTGTTTGCATCTCTGTAGAGATGATAACCTAACCCGAGCTCAGTGTCCCATGTGGACACCTGTGATTTTGCAATACATAGCCTATCATCTAGAGCAAACAGAAGTTAGTAAATCCCATTTAGCTCGGCTGCTGCCTTCAGCTTGGCTAAATCGCGGACGGCTGTAGATTTCCGGGTTTAATTCACCTTCAAACCTTTGGGATCCTGTCTGTGGGAGAAGCCACTCTTAATTAGCACAGGTCCAGGGCTAATCTGTCTCTTTTCTTATTTATTGCATTCATCTTTCTCAGTGTTTCCCTTTTAGTAAGTAGGGTTGCCAGTTTTGGTTGGACGTATTCCTGGGGGTTTCATCACATGACCTAATCTTTAATTAACGATTAATCTTTAATTCCTGGAGACTCCAGGACAATCCTGGAGGGTTGGAAACAGTGGTAGTGAGGAGCATTACCTTGATGTGCTGAGTTTTGAGATGCCTCTGTAGCATTCTTAGTGCCTCGTCTCTTTCAGAAAGTCGCTCCATGTGGGCGTCAGTGAGCAGCGGCAGCGATGAAGCTATAGAGCCGGATTACATGAGCATTGAGCAGCTTTTTTGTTTTCCGCAAACAAAGCCCAAGGAGAAAGCAGCTACCCCAGGGAAGGTGGAACCAAAGGAGGTAATGGGCTATTTCTCAATGTTTGAACATTATGGTAAAAGGCCACTGCACATGGCTTATCTAACATAAAGTATTATTTCTTAAACAGATCACATTCTTAGACTCCAAGAAGAGTCTCAATCTGAACATATTTTTGAAGCAATTTAGATGGTAAGCTATGAACTGGTTTCACAGTTGTTGAATAAAGCAACAGTTTGGCAAGTAAAATTAGCATGGCCTTTGTAGCAGACAGTTCTGTGAGGGGCTGAAAAATCCATATGACTCCCAAGACCCCGGTTAATCCCTGAGCCACTTGGCCATTCTTCCTCTGAGGACATCCAGGGCCTGGTCATACAAATAATTACAAACGAGTAATTTTATTCACAGCAGCAGAGTTCAGTGGGACTATTCACTGTTGGAATTATTTGCAGGATGACACCCTAAATTTTTGTAATGAGAGACAATACAATAAAGATTGTATTTGAGATTTAAAATGAAAGGACGATACAGAGCAGTATATTTCCCACAGTTCAAACACATCCTGGATTCTAAGACATAGAGCAAGTGACTGACCATCCAAGGAGTGACTATAAAATGACATACCTAAATACAAACAAGGAAGACAGCTAGTTCAATCTCATCTATTTATAATTTTTCTATATTTTCTGTAATTACATATCTATTCATGTCCACAGTTACTGATTTTAAAGCATCTCGCTTATGTTCCACGGTGTGAAAAATGATGGAAGGTAAACACAAGAGGGGAAAATAGTAATTTTATTTGAGACAGTGGCCACTTACTCCTACATTATCAGTCCCTCTTATCTTCAGTTTATTATAGCTATCTACTGAAGATAGACTTGTAAATTTTTTTAAAAAATTTAATGTATTTATTGTCACAAAACCCCAGCAGGGAAGGGCAGTGCTATTTATACCCCATTTTACAGAGGGAAACTGAGGCACAGAGAGACAAAGGGCCAGATTTTTAGGTGCCTAAAGATATGGACAGGTACCTGATGTGTAACCTTTGGTTTTTGTGTTCCCAACTAGTAGTGTAAAGATAATAAATAAAACCAAACTGAATTCTGTAAGGTTTGAGCATTCAGGGCAGTTGCAGATAGTTTAATTCAGTGGAGGCCTGTGAATGACACGAGTGATAACATTTAAAACTTGTTAAAATAAACTGGTTGTTTAAAGCAAACAGGTCTTGCAATATAACCATGCACTGCACTGATACTCACAGGCGAAGGTGGAATGATGCCTCCCGGGGTGATCAGTACTTGGATGAGAAAAATACCCATATCCCTTTCTCTAATGGTACCCTGAAAGTGAATGGGTGCACCCCATCTAAAACCAGCATGCTACCCTTTTTATAATTCTGAGTGCCAGGCTACTGCGCTAATCCAGAGAACAGTCTTCCTGTCAGTAAGGCCTAATTATGCACCATTCACTAGGGTCTGTAGGACCTAATCAATAGCATATGGTCATAGGGAGCTGTCCAATGTTATTGTTCTGTTGTTGCTTCTAATTACATGCCTGTTCTCTGCAGCTCAAACAAAGAGGTAGCTGACATGATTCAAAAAGGGGACAGGACCAAGTTTGACGTGGAGGTTCTGAAGCAGTTACTGAAGCTGTTACCCGAAAAACATGAGGTTAGATGGAAAGACTCTTTTCATTCAATCCACGAAGACTGCAGATATGATGCAGTTCTGGGGTCTTGAGTCTTGTGTTTTCTTGTTAGATAGAAAACCTGAAAACCTTCAAGGAAGAAGAAGCCAAGTTAGCAAGTGCAGATCAATTTTATCTTCTCCTGCTCAGGGTTCCCAGGTAAGGCAGATCATTAGCAACTTCAGCCTGATCTTTTGCTTGCATATTGTATTCCATAACAACAAGCTTCACTTTTTGATCCAATTGGATGTAGCACTCTGTGTCATTTAAAAGGATACTAAAAGGACTCTAAATTAGAGCATTACTCTGCAAAACGTTCTGAATGCCAAGACGTTGGCTGCACTTAGGGAAAGTCAGCTTTAAAGAGTCTCTTTTATTGTGATAACACTATAGAAAGGCCATCTTAAAAAAAAATCTTTCTTTTAATGGATTTGTTGCTTTAAAACTAAGCCTTTCTTAAAATGCTTTTAGTGTACGCCAAAGTTGTTGGGTTTGTTTGTTTGTTGGCGTTCATATTATAATATTGCACTTGTATATTTATTTGCATTTCACATGCCTCTTCCATCAGAGACTCTCAAAGTGCTTTACAAATATTAATCATCCTGTCCCGTGTGAGGTAGGGGAGTAGTCTCTATGTCAGAGAGGAGCAGACACACTGGTACAGTGAAATGTAAGTTATACATTGCTGGGCCAACCTGGCCAGTTACTCAAGGTTAGTAAGACTGCTGTACTGAAGGAAGGGATAGCACCAATGCCCTTCTGGGTTTGCAGCCAGAGGAAACAGTCGTAAGGCAATCGGAATCCCTGCCAGCAGATTGTGATGAGAGGATGTGATGGCCATACCCTTCCACAGTTAGTGCTGCCTCTTTTTCAGGCTGAGGGGGATGTCTGTGGCCTTGTAGAATGTGGCTGCTCCCGCACAATCTTCTGCACTGAGATGGCAGAAGCTGGCATAGGCCCTGGGTGTGGCCAGCTGGTTAAGTAACTTGCCCAGTCACACAGGAAGGCTTTTGGAGTGTCAGGAATAGAATCCAGATCTCCCAATAGCCACATGGTCGTCCTCCCTCTCCACGGAGATCAGTGTATCCTCTACGGCAGGAGCCACCATCTCCGTGCTGCCAGTTATGGCCTGCCATTGAGAAAGAACCGCCCTAAGCCACAGACAGAGCTGTGCAGTATCAATGTGATGCAGATGTGGTAGCTGGTCACGAGCCTGGATGTGGCTTTTGGCAGAGGTTAGAGTGTGATGGTTTGGGAATGGGTCAGGAATCTTTCTGTTGGCAGGGTCAGGAATCTGTTAAGCGTAACTGTATATTTGTGCCGACTCCATCTCTTAGCTACCAGCTGCGGATTGAGTGTATGCTGTCATATGAAGAGACCGCTGTCATGCTAGATATGCTACAGCCAAAAGCAGAAGCAATCAGGAAAGCCTGTGAAGGTAAATGGGACCGTGTCACCCCTCAGCGCGTTGTGTTCAGAGCCGTGTGAGGCTTTATTTCGGCTTGTAGTAGTATATCTATCTTACCTGAGAATTTAAGGAAGAAGTGGCCTTTTGTTGTCTCCATCTCATATATATGCAAATCTGCAACTAGCCAGCACATTGCACGCTCATCCTATCAGACACAGACCTGGCCAGGATGGCCCATGTATTCATGGCCACCAGGTTCAAATTATTGCAACTCATAGCTAGGAATAGAGCTACAAGCCTTGAAAAACCTCCAACAGGTACAAAACTCAGCAGCCTGTCTGCTTAACACCATTGGCTACTATAAACACATCACCCTAGTTCTCCACTCTCTGCCCTGGCTCACCTATGAACATAGAGTGTAGTTCAAGCTGTCTTTCCTGATGTTCAAAGCCCTACCATGGAGCTGGCACTGGGTACCAGAGAGAGGACACTTCACCCTCTATGACTTCCCAGGATACAGTACACTTCAACAATGACTTTGTCAACCAGTCGGAGGCTTGTTAGTGCAAGTGACACAGCTTTCAGAGAAGCAGGTTTTAGACTATAGAACTCACTCTTGCATAGGGTGACCAGACAGCAAATGTGAAAAATCGGGATGGAGGTAGGAGTAATAGGAGCCTATATAAGAAAAAGACCCAAAAATCGGTACTGTCCCTATAAAATCGGGACATTTGGTCACCCTACTCTTGCAGAAGTTAAGAATGACCAAATTTAGAAGTTAATGCTAAACAAATCCATTCAACTGAGCTTTCCCTCAATAAATTCCTCACACACAATCCTGCCTCACCTCACAAAAAATCCCACTCCCAAATCCTCCTATAAACTAATCAAAACTCGAGATTTTGGAGGACAAGAAAGTTTGTTATGTTTGCTTTTCTAAATAGGAAGTGCTTGTATACAGCAGCGATGTAGGCCATCATGCATATACCTTGGTATATCACGTGGTAGCCCTCACCATATGTTATGCTTCCTTTTTTGGAGTATGTGAAGTTGTTTAGGGAGCACAGGGCTGATATGAAAAGAACAGAATGGGAAATGCTTCTGGAAATAAGGTGGCAGGGGAGGAAGGAAGGAATAAATGTATTGAGCGATTCTTAGGGTAGGTCTACACTACCTGCCGGATCGGAGGGTAGCAATCAATATATCGGGGGTCGATTTATCGCGTCTAGTCTAGACGCGATAAATCGATCCCCGAGAGCTCTCCCGTCAACTCCGGAACTACGCTATTCTCGTAGCTGAAGTTGCGTACCTTACTTACATCGACTACCCCCGCAGTATAGACCAGGGCTTATTCAAGATCTCCTGCTAGTGGAAATAAAGTCACTAGCTCCACTTTTAGGGCACTTTCCAGGCTGGCAGCCCCAGCATCTTTACCTCCTAGCTGTAAGTGGCTGCCCCACACATGGGGGTGGGGACAGGCAGCCCAGATGTGCCTACCTTTAAGATGCAAATACTATACTGTGCCTGTATTGCTTTTTTTTTTTTTTTCGGGGGGGGAGGGAGGGAGAGGGTGTCTTCCAGTTTCACATGGGGTCTACTTGTAGTCCATAACTCTGGTGTTTGAGAGTCTTTGAGGTTCTAGTGTATGGAAATCCTGCCTTGGTACAATGGAAATTCTGATCCAATTTGGGAAACAATCAGTTTTGAAGCTCACCCTTATGTAAAGGATAACTTTATTTTTCAGATCTTCTAACGACCCATCGTCTGCCAGTTTTCTGTCAACTGATTCTCAAAGTTGGAAACTTTCTTAACTATGTAAGAAATCTTTTTTGTTGTTGTTGTTGTTAAGAGATCACTACATTTTATAGATGAAAATAACTTTTCTTCTCTCTTTTGTGTGTATAGGTTATAAATACATAGTAAGTGTTTGAGTTTGACATGGGTTATTCCTGCCTCTTCTTTCTGTCTTTCAGGGAAGTCATACTGGAGATGCTGATGGCTTTAAAATTAGCACTTTACTCAAACTAACTGAAACCAAAGCAAACCAAACCCGTGTTACTCTTCTCCACCATATTCTGGAGGTACTACTGCAATTTCCTTCGAGAATTTTGGTTGGACATGAACTATTTTTCCAGCCATACCTTCGGTTGATGTTATATACTTGTGTTTATATGCTCGTCACTTGTTTGTATAACCCACACACCTCCTGGGTGTGCTGCTCTGTGCCATCTAGTGGCACCAAGACCACTTAGACAGAGATTAATGAATCTGCTCTAGAGCCTTAGCTAAGAGCCATATCGCTTTTAACTCATGCAGTAGAACAGTGGTTCTCAACTGTGGTCCATCGTTTGTTCAGGGAAAGCACCTGGCACGCCGAGCCGGTTTGTTTACCTGCCGCTTCCACAGGTTTGGCCGATCGCGGCTCCCACTGGCTGCGGTTCTCTGCTCCAGGCCAATGGGGGCTGCAGGAAGCGGCACAGGCCGAGGGATGTGCTGGCCGCCCTTCCCGCAGCCCCCATTGGCCTGGAGCGGCGAACCGTGGCCAGTGGGAGCCGCAATCAGCCGAACCTTCAGACGCGGCAGGTAAACAAACTGGCCCGGCGTGCCAGGGGCTTTCTCTGAACAAGCGGTAGACCACAGTTGAGAACCACTGCAGTAGAGGCTCAGGCATTTAGCTCCAGAGGTCCCAGGTTCAATCCCACCCGTTGATGATCTGGGTCTGTGGGTGTTACATTTGCATAGTACTGGAGAGATTGCTTAATTTGCTTGGGCTCATAATACTTGGGCTGCAGGTGCTACCTAGCTGTAAAAGAATTCTAAACAAAGAGTTGAGAAAGCAAAGAATCTCATCCAAGCCTTAATCATTTTCCACCTTGATTTCTGTAAGTTCCTCCTCTCTTGCTTCTTTGACGCCCATCTCACCCCCATCCAACCCATATGAAATGCAGCTGCCAGGAACATATTCCTGGCCTGTAGCTCCAGTGAAGTCCCCTCCAGTGTTGGCACGCTGGATCTCCCCTTTCTACCAGATCACATTCAAGCTTCTTGCCCAAGCTTTAAGCTCTTTCATAGCTTTCTCACTGCTGCTTAGCTGCCCTTATATTTATTTTTTGTATTACCATAGTGGCTAGGAGCCCTAGTCATGGACCCATCATGCTAGGCACTTGTACAAACAAAGAACCAAAAAAACCCAGTCCCTGTCACCCAGAGCTTACCACTTCTCCCTCTCCTCTGCCAATGATGCCAGTCTTATTGCCCTGTTCATTGAGCTTTCCCCTTACCAATCCTATGCATTCAAACCCTTTTTGGGGGTCCCACTTTTACCATGACACCTAAAAAAAAATTAGCCAACTCCTAATTGCTATGCTGAGGTGCTCAGACACTGTGGCAAAGATGGTTGTATAAGTTAGTAGATAGATAGTTAGGCAGGCAGGCAAACTAGAACACAGATATTCTTAATGCATAGACAGACCCGTAAGAATTGCCAGATTGGATCAGACTAGTGGTCCTTTTAGTCCAATATCCTGCCTTCAGCAGAGGCCTGGACCCTGCACTTCAGAGGAAGGTGAAAGAAACCCCGCAGTAGGAGATTCTGGGATAATCTATCCACTGGGAAAGTTCCTTTCTAACCACCCATCAGTTAGAGATCGCCCTCCGCCCTGAGGCATGAGGGTTCATACCCCTTTCAATACTCTTGTATATTTTTTAAATCTGTACTCTTATAATTCTGGATAGTCTTGGCAACCATAGAAACGGCTGGTCCCCTTTTGAATCATGCTAAACAAACAGTGGGGGGTGGGGTGGGAATGAAACATTGCGCCCACCAGCCATTCCCTCTGTTTGTAACCCTTCCCCTCCTCCCCCCCACTGTGCACCTGCTGCGTACGAAAAATAAATACAAAAATAACAAACGTTTCTGTTTTAGGAAGTAGAGAAAAGTCACACAGACCTCCTGCAGCTTCCCAAGGACCTTGAATGTGTCTCAAAGGCAGCCGGGTAGGATTGTGAACCTCATACTTTAAATAAAAAAAAGAAGAACCACCCAGATTCAAGAAATTAAGACATAAATGGCTGTTATTATAATCCATGCATTAACCGGATAAAGACTCAATTAGTTGTAACCAAAGGATTTCCTTTTGCAAATTCTGAAGCCATTTTAAAATGCAAATCGGCTATATGCACAGTTCAGCAATAAGCAAGACAGTAACTAGGGTCAAAAATTGTTCTGCATTCAATTAATTCTGCTTTGCAGGAATTCACAGAAATGGTATGGCGTTCAAGGAGGCTCTGTCTTTTTAATCCTAGCTACCTATAAGCAGTGCTGAAGTATCTGTCACTGCTGTATTCAGGGACAATAGCCTAGCAGCTTCAGAAGAGCCCTGAATCTGTAGATTAGTCTCTCTAGTGTGTTAGTGAAGCCAAACAATTAAAGTCCGTATGTATCCATTTCCAAATGTACAATACACAAGATTCCAGTTAGACCTGGCCCTCTCTTCAGAAGTGCTGCTGGGGGATGTTCTCATGGCCAAAGAGCTGGCTTGTTAACAAAGGTGTTTGTGTTGTTGCTGGAAGATTTTGGGGGGACTGTTTGGATTTTTCATCCGTCTTACACTAGTGACCCTTTTGCTCTTGAGAACAAAACATTAAGCACAATAAGATACGTGTGGACAAATGTCCCCTGAGAATTTGCACAGCCAGATAATTTTGAGCAAATATTAGCATGATCCATTCTAGCTGGTGATGCTTTGTACTATCAGGGGATTTGAAAAGCCCACCTAAAGTGTTTAATGACTTAGTAGCACAGCCCCATTGAAACACAAACTCCATTGAAAGTGAATGGAGCTGTGCTCCTAAATCATTGAAGCACTTTGAAAAGCCCACTCTAAATTCATGAATTATTTGCATCACAGTAGTACCTGAGGGCCTCAAATGAGAGCAGGGCTCCCTCGTGCTTGGCGATTGGTGGGCCAGTCAATGAGACAAGTGAAGTGATTTGTCCCAGGTACAGCAAGTCAGTGGCAAAACTAGGAATGGAACTCATGTCTCCTAACTCCGCCCAGTGTCCTAACCACTAGGCCATGTTTCCCTGTGGTGCTACCTAGAATGACACAGGCATAGTTCTGTGCTTAATACCATAGAGTCACTGGGAAACAGAAAAGGGGAGGAGAGTGGGAAATCATTGCTGTTTTTCCCCTCTTCTAGCTAGCCCAGCTCTCCGAGAAGTGAACTGTGTTTAATCTCCTGCGGCTTTGTGTTCATTTTCAGAATTAACCTTGAAATCATACGTGCGGAGTCCAGTTCCAATTTAAAGAAGCTGCTAGAACTTGAGCAAAAGGTTTTGTCATCGAAAGACGACGTGAAAGCCC
The DNA here is from genome assembly GCF_965140295.1 of Lepidochelys olivacea. Lineage (NCBI taxonomy): Eukaryota > Metazoa > Chordata > Testudines > Cheloniidae > Lepidochelys > Lepidochelys olivacea. The sequence continues at coordinate 111,432,183 of NC_140416.1, forward strand.
AGTATGAGACGCCCATCCAGGTCAGTGAAAGGAGTGCCCTCCCTTGAGGAGAGAAGAGCCGAGACTCTGCAAAGGCAGCATGTTCAGGGAGGAGTGAAGGGTGGAAACATTTGTCCCCTCATCGCCTCTCATATTTGAAAATGAATGTGAATGCCACACAACCCTTTTGTGTTCATTTGCCATGACCAGCAGGTACTGACTAGAAAGGCAGAGAGCAGGGCTAAGGGAGAACCCAAGCCATCTTTGCACTTCTTCTCCTAACTGCCCCAGGAGCTCCTGGGTCACAGCCAAGGATCTGGGCCTTGGAACTGAACTCTGGTTACATTGTCATTCTAACTACTTTTTTCCATTAGTCTTTCCTTGCAATGTCTGATGCACAATGCTTTGTAACTTGGCCTAAATGCATTTCAGGACAGCATAAATGCATCAAAGAAGTTGGAGGAGGAGTTTGAAATCATTGAAAGGAAGAAGGGGGAACTTGCAAATTATCTCTGTGAAGATGCAAACAAGCTGTCATTAGAAGATATATTTAGCACCATGAAAACCTTCAGGGATCTCTTCATCAGAGCACTAAAGGTTTGCATTTGTGAACATTATGCAGTAGGATACAGGTGCTGGAACACATGCATCAGTTCAGATAGTAAATAGGACCTGATTTTCCCTTACATCTGAGCTCCATTTGGTGCAGGGGGCAAGGGCAGGGTCATCAAGGAGCTCATTATGGCCCTTTGATTCAGCACTGTCCCAGCCCTGGTTTTCATTAGAGCAACCAAGTGGCTGCTCTAACTTCTCCACAGGCATAAGGTCCCTGAGGGACTATGTGCAACTGGAGAACTGGTGTAACAAAGCTCTGCTCCGCCACACCCTCAGCCGACCCCCACCACGCTCCTTGCCCTATTCCATCCACCTCTAAGCATGTCCCCTAAGCCAGGTGGGCAGGACTGCAAGAAGTGTTCTCCACTGGCCATTTCCAGCTGGAATCTATCCACTTTGCACCATCTGATCACACTGGAGGATATGAACCTGAGGTCAGATCCTGAGCTAGGGCCTTCCCCTGCTAAAGTCCATGGGATTTTTGCCACTGACATTACTGGGCTCTGGGTGTGGTACTGAAACAGCCAGCTTGGGGATTTGACTGAGATCTGCAGGGAGCTTTCAGATTGTGATGTGCACTAACGAAGGAACCTCCTTGCCGAGTGAGGATGGAGAGCTCAGTGAGCTTTGCACTACCAAGCTAGAGCTGCTAGGCTAGAGGTTGGCATTAACCCAGAGTTTGAGTGATGGACCCAGGATGCTCTCTCTTCCAGGATAAGTTTGTAGAAAAGTTGTGGATTTATAGTGGGTCAGAAACTGATCCCTGAGTCCAGCCCAAGCAACCAGGTTTGACTCAGAGAGGGTTTTGCAGCAGCTTGGGAGGGTTGCAGAGTGCATTGCAGCTGTCGGGGGAGATTCCTCAGCCTGCTGTACATCCCCTGTATGTGGGGCATCTGGACAATGGATCCAGTCACTGCCCGTCCCCATGGCACACTGTGGGATGGGGATGGAGCCCCAGGCAAGTACACTCACTGCCTCTCACCCCCACAATGGGGGAGCACACAGCTCCCAGCTGCCTATTGGATCTCTCTGGGAGGGAGGAGCCAGGATTTCCCCCTTGTTTTGCACAAGCTGTGAATAGATTGAACCATCTTCCCTTTAGGACGCTTTGCTACTAGATATTTAACCAAACATCCCCTATGACTCTTCTCTGGCTCCAGGAAAACAAGGACAGGAAGGAACAAGCTGTAAAGGCAGAAAAAAGGAAGAAACAGTTGGAAGAGGAAGAGGCTAAGAGACAAAAAGGAGACAATGGGAAGATCAGTGAGTATTTGAAAGGGTTTATTTAAAAGGAGATGTACATACCTCACCCAGCTTGTCTCTCTATGGATTGTAATACAGTATCTTTTATTGGACCAACTTCTGTTAGGGAGAGAGACAAGCTTTCGAGCTTACACAGAGATCTTCTTCAGGTCTGGATGGAGAAGTTTACTGGACTAGACGTTGGTTCAATTAAAGCTATTACCTCACCCCCCTCTTGTCTCACTAATATCCTGGGACCAATATGGCTACAATAACACTGCATACAATCCATATAGGTGAGGACTGATAGAAGCTCCAAACTCTTCCTGCCTTAATGTTCCAATAATAATCATTCAGGGTAGATTTCTGAGTGTTCGATGACTGAAGGCTTTTGGGTGCCTTAAAGAGGGTCCCTACCACAGTGCAGCAGAGAACAGCAAAGGAGAGAAACAAGATTACCCCTCCCTCACTTTCAGTAAAATTCAAGATACAGAACAGGAGCCATTTAAAGGCCTTGGCCTGCAGGGTGCCACAGGCGTACTTTGGCATAGGGCAAAGCGGAGAGAATACTAGAGTCGCCGACCCTGGTTGGCAAGGGCTCTGGGCCAGGTTCTTCGCTGCCCTTCGCCTTCCATAGTCATTCACACCGGTGCAGTGGGTGTAGAATGGTGCCAGCTCAGAGAGGCAGTGTTTGACACCCACTTTGCACTGGAATGGGTGATACCGCAAGGGGCAGGGCAATGGAAAATCAGGGACTGCTTATACCCTTGGTGGTAACCCCACCACTTTCAACTATCACTGCCCGTTCCCCCGGAGTGCGACGTTAGCCATTTTCCCATTTTTGTTTAAAACACTAGTTAAGAAAGGGGCCGTGAAGCAAGACGAGGTGTGTGTTATTGATGCCCTGCTGGCCGACATAAAGAAAGGTTTCCAGTTGCGGAAAACGGCTAAAAACAAGAGTGTGCCGGACACTGCTCCTAAAGCCTCACCTGCCGAAACGCTGAAGGAGAGAGAGCCTGGTAAGACCAAAGACTCAACCATACCTGCAACCATTAACCTCCAGTCTGCTGCAAATATTGTAGCAAAACAAATACTTATGTAACCCACACATCTTCTGGGTGTGGTGTTCTGTCCCATCTAGTGGCACCGAGACCACTTAAAGATAAAATGAGTCTGCTCTATAGCCTCAGCTAACAGTCAGCTGGCTTTTAGCCCATGCAGTCGAGGCTCATGCACTAAGCTCCGGAGTCCCAGGTTCGATCCTGCCCGCCGACGACTGGGGTCTGTTGGCATTACACATACAGAGGAACTTCTCTTTGAATTGTTGCAGTTGATCAATAGACGAGGGGGACCATTTTCAAAAAATTGTGCAAGTGACAAAGTCCCATTTTCCAAGGGACTTGGGCACTTCGGGAAATGTTACCCAAGAGATGCTTATTTTCTAAATTTGCAGTGTGAGCTTCCTTTCCGCTTTTGAGGTGGTAGCCTCCACTCCCAGAGGCAAACCAGCCAACAATCTTGTTTAAGGCCATCACCCGGCCTGCCACAAGAGATAACGTGCAAATTGCAGCCTTTCTGCAATCCCTTTAAAAAGCAGGGCCAGGCTGGGTTGCAACTTGGATGGAGAAACCCAGATGGGGGGAAGTTCTGAAGACATGTCTCAGGCAGAGCTATTTTCTGCAACAGCAGGATCAGGCCCATGATGCCAGCTGGGAATTCACTGTCCCTTAGCTCCCCTCAGGTAGGCTCCTATGCAGCATGTCTAAGTTCCATTGACTTCAGTGGGAATGAAACTGATTAACGTCAATGGGAGCTAAGCACAGACTCAAAATTATGCGCTGAAGTGCTTTGCTGTGTTGGGGCCTGCGTTCTGAACCAAATGCCCCCATGTGATGTTTAGGGTCACTGAACTATGGGAGTGGCTAGTTTTTGGATGAGACATAAAAAGCTCCTGATCGCATATGACCATTATAAATCCATTGGCCCCTTTGCCCTGAGCCGTTAGCCCGGGGCCCATTGCAGGTGGTCAGATTACACTCAGACGACCCATTGTTGTTGGTTGACAGTCACACGCTAGACTGAACAACTGTGCCTGATCCTGTGTTGTCCGTTTAAAGGAAAGAGTGTTGATGAGTCAGAAACAGCAGCAGCGAAGGAAAGTGCCTCTGAGACCAAGCGAAAGGATGGCAGTCAGCACACAGAAAACACTCCGGCCTCAGAAGCTGCTGCCACTGCGAAGGCTACCGGTAGAGTTGTCAAAGAGACACCAGCTTCCGACGAAGTGCTTCCTAAAGACAGAGCTGGAGGAAGTTCGCCACAACAGCCCTGTACTGACAGGAGCGCCTTAGCTTCAACTGAAGTTGAGGGAACCCATCAGCCCAACAATGGACTGAGTATTCAGCAGATCAACGGCTTGTGTAGCTTTCAAGAGAATGTGGAATACAACGCCATTGTGTTCACGCCATCGAACCCCGGAACAACTATAAAGTTTGCAAGCAGCTATTCAGGCAACTGTACTGGTTTAGAAGAGGAATTGAACGGATCCCTCTCAGGAGACAAAAACAGTGAATCCGGACCCACTCAGTTAGAAAGAGGCCTGGTGTCTAACGAACAAACGTCACAACCAAGTGATGCAGTTGGGAACGAGGCTAAAACCAGAGCTGAACTAGCACCTGGCAGTGCTAAAATGACTCCAACCAATGAGTCGAGTTCTCAGCATACAGAGTTAAGGGGGACAGAGAAAGAAAATGACGACCCGGCCGCAGACTCCTTGCTGGACACCTCGCAGGAGAAATCCTTCTCAGAAGAGCCAGTGACTGATTCCTCTTGCTCAGCAACAGTCCCTCCGGCGCAAGCACTTACTGACAAGGAAGGGCAAAGAGGGTCTGGGAAACGGAGAAAGAAGAAACGACACAGCAAAAGCCTGTCAGGTAACACATTTCAGTGCAGCATATGGAGATTAGCAAGCCTTTAGCTAAATACAGGAGACTGGAGTTCACATCTTCAGCTCTCTAGGATTTTTTAATTAGAAGTATTCCTTCCTTTTTTAGGGTCCATTCCTGCACCAGTGAGGTCAATAGGACTTTTACTATCCTCAGGAAAAACACTGTTTAATGCAGATGTCCTTTAAAATCGGAGACTGGTTAAACAATGCAAAAACTTTGGCCCCACTAGCCATTAGGGGCATGTATAAATAGTTTATAAAGGGTTAATGATTAATGGATCAATAGAAACATGTTGCACACATGAATGGAGTACAGTACAGATGGTGACAAGCACATCTGTCAAAGGTGCTACAGATAGTTGTAAATTAAAGTTAGATGCAACTAACTGGCCCATTGGACTCTAGAAGCAGTGATTAATCATTTACTATAGTAGAGACTAACCATTCATTATAACATCTATTAATCATTTGTTAACCCATATAAACTATTTATAAATGTATCTTTAATATAAGTGTATTAAAACTCTTCCCCGTACTCCCATCACTCAATTTTTATGAGGTTTTCCCCAAGACATCAGTTACAAGAGTATTCTGCACATGAGAATTAGTGTCACCGAAGTGTAAAGTTCTGTTGTATTTCAGTGTGACCCTTCCTTAGTGTTAAATATTCAAGCACACAGCTTGAGGGGGAAAAAAATCACACTGATGCTTGTGCAAAAGATCACGTTCTTAAGGCTAGAGACAGCTTTTAGATGTAGCCCTGACTACGTGTAACTGTGCCGCCCCAGGAAGGACTGGGGGACTCTCTGGCACCATTCCTCCAGAGCTCTCCGTCTCACTTGGGATTTATGGGGAGATCTGCTGTATCTTCTAGAGGGCTGACACAGTGTATTCCCATTGCTGTCCCAACCCGACATGTGCCCCGCCAGCTCCAATGGTCACCAGACGGGAAGGACAGTAGTAGACCCATGTCTCTTCAACTCTCCACCCCTTCTCCTCCCTCATGAGTAAAGGGGAGAGAATATTGGGTATGCAACTCCTGCTCTTCCCACCTCCATGGCTGGAGACATGATCAAATGGTGTGTTTCCCGTGCAGTGGGATGGGGATGGGGCTTTTACTCCACTTTACTCCTTGGGTGGCCACCATAGGCTCCAAGCACAATTTAATCGTTTAAGTTTTCAGACTGTTTAGCTATTGACTAAACTAATAGTTTTTAATCCCAAGAAATATAAACTAGTCATGTTTCCAAGAGGACGGTCTCTATCCTATGACGTTCCATGTTGTTACCTTTATGTCACAGCGGTCAGATATATTTAGTGTCTCTCTTTTATTTAAAAGCAGAGGTTGACATTGATACTGGAGATAATAAAACCAAAAATCGTTGTGTGATACAGTGAGGTATGTAAACACGCAACATTGCTTTTATGTGAACTAACCCCAGCACTGGGACTTTACACTGTATGATGCCATCAGTAATCATTACGGCAACCAAGCTTTTTGCCTTAATATCTGATTATGTGTTTGTGATTTTTGCTGTCCAAGGGCTTGATCCTGCCCCACTGGAGTCAGTGGCAATACTCCCAGTGCTGCAGGATCAGGTCCCAAATGTCTGTCTTTTACGTCAGCAGCAGCCAATCTACCTTTCCCAGCAGAGACCATAAAGTCTGGTGTTAATTACCTTAACCAGGATAACTGGAGGCCTTGCTTTTGTCTGATTATTATTTTTTCCAAAAATTGTAAAAATGTAACTTCAGTACATTCATCCTTCGAAAGAGGCGACTGCTCCTCCCCTAGGCTTCCGGTTGTGGGTGGGGCTTATCCATTACAGAGTCGTTTTAACAGGTTTATTGGAATTATTTAAGCAGAATAGTGGACCAGGGAAGAAATTCTGCTCATACAGGACTACCAGCCCAACTGAAATCCAAATTTCATGTGCTAGTCAGCACTAAGGTCTTGGTGTTCAAAGACATGTGCATGTACTTAAAATTAGGCTGATGAGTAATCCGTGGAAGTGAATGGAGCATGCAGCTGCTTACGGTTAAGCGCATGTGTACATCTTTCCAGGGCCATGTCTTCACTAGAGAGCTTACAGCGGCACAGCAGCATCGGTATAGCTGTGCCGCTGTAAGACCTCCCGTGTAGTCGCTGACCAGAGAGCTCTCCCGTTGATATAATTAAGCCACCACCCCAGCGAGCGGCGGTAGCTATGCCCGCAGGAAAGCATTTCTCGCTGACATAGCACTGTCCACACCGGCGCTTCTGTCAGTGTAAGGGATATTTTTTCACACCCCGAGTGACATAAGTTTTACCAACAAAAGTGCTAGTGTAAACATAGCCCAGCACTGGGGCCTGATTTTGCTTTGTCTGAGACACCCATGCAGCTATGGGTAAACCCAATTTTTCTGAAACTCTCTATCAAGTGCCCCTGCACCTCCCACCTGATATCAGGGTATTGTATGTTCCTGACATTTTACATTCCAGTTTTAAGAAAGCTTTGGGTGACCCCCACTAAGATCTTCATTTTCCAAGATTTGCCTTTATTTATATTAAGGGGGCAAGGGGGAAATTGCATAGTTACATGTACTGAAATTGCATAGTTACATGTTTTCCTTTGCATTCTAATCATGAGCAGCCATAATTAAATGAACCAATAATCTGAACCCTCTGAATATCTGATTTCATGAACAAAATGTATTTATTCTACAGAGTCTGCAGTTTCTTGCTATGTAAGAATATTGGGTATCCCTCCCTAGTGATCCCCGGAAACTAATATTCCTCTTAGCCAGTCATCTACTGGTGGTGAAATAGAAGCCATGGGAACCACTGCTAAGACTTTTTTTTTTTGGTATTTTCTGCATCAGTAGCCTGAAGACTGCTCTAATTTACCATGACAGGAACCAATCTCTCTCAGCCATTTTGGGAGCCAAGGATTAGCCAGAGAGCTATGTGTTCCGTAAGAAGGCCATTTGGTCCTCTTTTGGGGTTGTTTGTCCCCCATGTGGTACTGAGACAAAACCAGATGTGGTTGTCTCCAGTATCATACCGAGGATGCCATAATGAAGAGTGTGCTTCTCTGCCTCCACCACCAGCATTAGTGCACTGTCACACCAGCGAGATCTGGGCAATGTGCTCTTCAGAATGAGCCCTCCCATGTGGTGCACACAAAGCCATGCTGAGGGACGGAGTCATGCGACGTTCCTGGCAGTGCCGGAACATCCGGTGTTCTGGGCATGTGCGAGTGACCATCCTAGTGTTCTGACTCATGGCTCCTCCTGCACCAGTCACACCCCTTCTCTACAGCCTCCCACCTGAAAGAGGCGGGCAGCTGCTGTGCTGCCTTTCAAAATCCAGTCGCCAAAGATTGACAGGAGCAGCAGCAAAAATTCACATTTGAGACACAGGTCAGGGACTGAGCCCCCATATGTCAGAAGAGTAGCTTCAAGAACATTAAAGATGTTTGGAGCAAGATGACCATACGTGAGTTTATAACATCCCTACTCAGACAAGACCTGAGGCACATCCAGGTTTTTTTTGGACTGGCCTTGGAATACACAAGAAAGCCACACACAAGAATTTACATTAAGGGTCTGATCCAAAATTGGTTGAAAATCAGTGGGTCTTTCCACTGATTTCAGTGGGCTTTGAATCAAGCCCTGTGAGAGCTGTAAAGGTCCTGAAAGAAAGCAGTAAAAGTAAAGGCAATTCACAGCTGAGGTTGTCCTAAAATTCCAGCTATGATAGGGTCCCACCTTAATGTCTGTCTGTCAGTGCCCTCTGGTGATCAAGTATTGGAAGAACATGCTACAGTGAGCCCCTAACTGAAATTCTGTCCTTTCCGTCTTTTATCTGGTGTCTTAACATTATTTGCTTGTGTGAATTAGAGTAGATGAGAAAAGCCCTTTACTTCTGTTGCCCTACAGCCTCTAGCCACAGCTTTTTCCTCACCAGTCTGTCTGTAAATCCGATTCATGGTTCCCACCTATCAGTACAAGCAGCAGCACTGTTACTTCACTAGGCAATGAACGTTCGCTGTAAAAAAGAGTGGGAACAATCCCAGTAAAACGAGGAGATGAGTTGTGCTATTAGTCATTGTCACCTTCTGGGGAAAAAGTCGCTGGATTTCCATCCTCCCTTCCTTTCTATCGGAATACAGCCTTTTAGTTTGGAACCCAAGGAAGCACAATTTGCAGGGAATGAGGAGAACGGATTTACGTTTGGGAAATGGTCATTTTTTAGAAGCCTTTTGCTGGATCTTGAAGTCATGGCAGCTCCCCATGCTCCCCCCTGGCCAAATCCAATTGGAAGATCAGAGCTGAACCTCTCGCAGCTTTTAGCATGCTGTGGGTCTGCAACAGCAGTAGAATAAAGACAGGCTTTGATGTGCTCAAATTTACCTTGTTTCACAGAACCATAGATTTTAAAGCCATCTAGGCTGACCACCTGCATATCACCAGCCATAGAACCTGATTCCTGAATTAACCCCAATTTTATTGAAATAGCTGTTTGTAAAGGCCAAATGATGCTACTTTTGTTCTCCCCTCATCCCCAGAAGTATAATTTTGTTCTTCAAAGAGTAAAAGATGAGTGCCTGTGCTTGGCACTTGTTTCTGTTTGAACAAAGCAGTGTGATCACAAAAGGGAGGAGGGAAAAAGAAAATAAATCAGGGAGGAAGTAGATTTCAGTTTATCAAGGGTTACAAAGAAAAGTAAAACAAAAAAGTCCCACACTATGTATTATCTAAAAAAGAAAAGGAGGGACTTGTGGCACCTTAGTGACTAACAAACTTATTTGAGCATAAGCTTTCGTGAGCTACAGCTAAAGCTCATGCTCAAATAAATTGGTTAGTCTCTAAGGTGCCACAAGTCCCTCCTTTTCTTTTTGCGAATACAGACTAACACGGCTGCTTCTCTGAAACCTATATATTATCTGTTACATATACACCTTGACCTGCTCTTTTTTCCAAAAGGACTGTATTTCTTCAGTCTTAAAAAAAAATAAATTAGGATAACTTTCATGTTGGGTCATTTTTGTTTTCTAATTCTAGGGGGATAACAACCCATGTTATCTTCTACAACAGATTCAGTGCTTCTTATGGTCTTAAATTTTCTCATCTGCCACTATAATCTAATTATTCACTCTTGTGAGTGTGTATATCTTTAGCCATGGTGTCCATATCTGTAAAATATTCATGAGATCTGGAGGAGGTTTTGTTTGGTCAATGAGCTAGAAAGCACCTTAACATTTACAGATTAAGGCTCCAATCCTGCAAACACTTCCTGAAGTGCCTAACTCACATGAGTAACCTCATTGTCTTCAATGGTACTACTCACCTGAATAAGTCTGTGCAAAAGTAGAATTCCTCGACACTGGAATTTTGGTGTTTTCTTTCTGGAAATTGACACACTGGGAAGATTCAGTTAAGTCCATGCTGAATATCTTTCACCACCACTATGCTAAAACTAAAGACCCCACTGTACTCCATTTACAACCCCATTTATGCAAGTTACTCTGTGCTAGAAGAACCCTATGCCTGCGTGCAGCTCTGTGTGAAGGCAGTAGGATGTCTGTCTCCTCAGATTTACTTGTGAGATCAGTGCCCAAGTCAATGGCAAAACTGCCAGCTCCTGCAGAAGAAGCAATATTAGTCCATAAGCTTGGTGTGTCAAACTAGCATATAGCTGAAAACCTAGTATTTCCAGCATTCAGCATGGAGAACATGACAGTTATTGTTTCAAGTACTGTGCTGAATTATTAGCAGTGACCAGATCCAGAACAAAGAAGATGGTTAAACTCTTCAAATAAAGTTAGAATCTCAGTGCATGAATGAAATTGAGTTTTCATAGAGTACATACATTAATAGTTTTACCGTTTTTTTGTTTTTTCTTCCTCTCCTCTTTTTTTTTTTAAAGTGCATTGGGGCACCTGGCTTATTTGATGGATTTAAAACCAGTTTTCCCAACTAGTACATCATGTACAGGATACCCACACACACACACACAAACACCTGACCACAACATTTTTGTTGTTGTAATTGTTTTATGTTTTCTCCCACAGGTGTCACAGCAAAGCAGAAGAATAAATAACAAGGAGTCAGTGAAACACTGACAAATCCATATAATGCTGCCATGCTCTAGGAAGCACGTTCCACAGTGTTGAAATTCCATTACTGATCATGTTTGTAGTAATATCTTGGGATGTAAAGTTTCTTCTAAAATGGTCTTTCACTAATCCTTCCTTGGGGATTCTGTGTATCCAGCAAATAACCGCCAGATGCAAGAGACTTAAGCACCTTCAGAATGTGCCTTATGTGAATGCTGCCAGGGTCTGATGCTGAAAATGCTCCATACCCAGAACTTCTGTGGAAGCTGATGGGAGTTCCATGTGTCGAGGGCTGATAGGAGTAGGCCACTGATAAACTTCACTTGGGGTCAAATCCTGCAGTCCCTTCCTAGGCCAAACTCTTACTGAAGACAATGAGGGCATGGCCTGGGTAATGACTGCAGCATTTTACCCCATGAGTCATTTTAGAGACAGCAGTGCCTCCAAAACTGAATTATGGGTAAATGTAGGCACTGTCATCAGCATCTGATTGGAAATCTGTTACTTCCCATTCTAGTGCCGTACCAGCAGTTGGAACTGATGTTGGACCAAATAAAAGACCCAATTCAGATGAACATACTTTCCCTTGCTATCATTTTAGACAGGGGATATCTATTAAAGGAAAATGTATTGTAGTGAACAGCTGGCTGTTTGAACACTAAGGACTTGTCTATATGGAGAGTTAGTTCGCGTCAAGTTGGAGTTCAAATGTACAATGCACTGGCCTGCTGCGAACTAACTGGTCATGTGGGCCCTGGTACCACACACTAGAAGTTTTACGTTGCACTTTGATCTACTCCAGTTTCAGTTTGGGGCAGTATTCTACCTATTTCAAATGGGAGTAGATCAAGGCACACTACAGAACTTCGAGTGGGCATTCAGAGGGTCCACACTGCCTGTTAGTGCATGTGACAGGGTGGGGCACTACACTCCAGCTTGCTGCACACTAACTCTCCATATACACAAGTCCTAAGGCCTGGATCCTGCAAAGACTTAAACACACGTTAACTTTAGGCACATGAATAGTCCTATGGAGTTCAGTGGAATTTCTGATGTGCATAAAGTTAGACACATGCATGAGTCTTTGCAGGTCTGGGGCCTAGAGTATCTATTTTGTTAAAGAAACAGGAAGAGATTTTTCTAGGGGGATCCATTCAAAATATTTTAAACTAATGTTATTTTGCAAATCTCTGGTTCTGAATATTCATTGGCTGCTGCATGCACTCAAAGGCATTTGGACTCAAACTACAGAATGTTTAGAGTCTGTTTCAGTTTAAAAGATAGTTATGCAATTTGTGCTTTAAAACTGGGAACCTGCAGTATTTTGTGTTAAGAAATCAGAGTTTTATTTCTGAATTATGTTTTATAATAACCTTGTACCATGTAATTTTGTACATAGCTGTCAATTTAAAATTCTATATGTTTGTTCAATCTGTATTGCAGTATTAGATTGCAGTGGGAACTGTGTGGAAAATCATTACTTTTAGCAATCATGCCTATATACAATAACTTGCTGAGCATATATAATAGTCTTCAGGTTAAACCGATTTTGCACTGCTTATTTAGAGTGGATCAAGGGTCATTTACTATTGAAGTTCAGAATTAAAACAGGGGCTACCTTTAACTAAAAACTTTGCTTGGAGTGTAGTGAAAATTGGTTAACTACAGCAATTACCAGTTTAGAATGGACCGCTACCTTTATCAGATTCGGCTGCGGAAATCTTCTGTAGCAGTGTAGCAAAGCTGCATTTGAAATCGTGTTCACCACTGGCGTAAACATGTAGAGGTTCATTAACTTCAGTGGAGCTGCACTGTCAGCAATGAATGGGACCCTTCGTAATGAGAAAACACACATACACACACAATCTATACACAAGAGCTTAGGGGTCAATCACCCTTGTAATGGTCATGGCTGGAGGGCTAGCTGCACTCTGTCCCCTTTTTGGTCTTTCTGAATGCATGCCCTCAAGTGTCAGGCCTCGTGTCTTTACCTATCCCAGGCTGGAAATCTACAGTTCTCCCACTCAGACTGGTACCTGGGCTTCAGTACCCAGCAGGTTGACTGGGTTCCGCACTTATGGTTCTTCCCTTCGGGAGCCTGTGGCCAATGGTGTCTAGTGACAAAACTGCCTTAGTGAAAATGGAATATTGTTCATTCTATGTATAGTAACAAAGCATGCAGATAAAAAGCATTTTAGGACAACAAACAGTCCACACTTGTCCATCTTACCCAAAGGCTTACCATCCCCTCAGGGTCACCTAGTCAGCCCTAATTTCTTCAGACAGTCCATCCAACGCCTGCATCTTAGTCTGGTTCCCCCAAACAATGACTCGTCTCCTCAGAGAGCACCCCTCCCTAAACTGTCAGAGTTGCTTTGTTCTCACATTCTTGGGCTTTGTCTTTGGAAAAAACTAGTTTTGGAGGTTGGCTTGGGAGGAGGTAAAATATTGATGCTATAAGAGTATGAGCATTGCCCACTGAACAACACTCCTGAGCCATGCTTCTTCCCTTCCTGCTTGTTTTCTTTATAGCCACCTACTAAACTAAACCAATATATTCACACAATAAACATCCCAAAAGCCAGGTCAACACTCACTGTTCATAAATCATGACAGAGCAGTTTCAATTTTGTCACAGGAATAATTTAGCAAGAATACAGGTGACTGCGACAGGGTGGGAAGAGGAAGGCTGTCTGAGTGGGATGTGCAATTTTGGGTAGTATTTTACCTGTGATCTTTGCGAGAAGCTCCCATTGATTTTCTCCCAAAAGAGCTAAGTAGTCCTCATGATTTCTTAGTAGTCACATCAGGGCCAAATTCAGTGCTGGTGTAAGCAAGGCCCTTCTAATTTGTTTCAATGGAGTTGCATCCACTTATGCCAGCAGAGCAGTTAATTTGGCCACCAGAAAGAAATTCACTTTTCCTTCAAGTATTTTAGTAAAATTACAGCAAACAAACAAATTAGAGTGCATTAAACAAGCAAGCCTGTGAAAGCCACAAGCTTCTAGGAATCAGGTTAACTGTCCATGTTCATTTAGCATTAAGCAGCATCTGCATGATTAATCTATGGTATAAATAAATTCAAACACCTTTTTTTTTTTCAAGGTCCTTGCATGAGAGGTAGGGGTTTTTTCTTCTTCATTTCAACATTTTGAAGAAATTTTTTAAAATTTAGAATTTAAAAAAATGGAAAAGATGAATTCACAACTTTCCTGTTTTTGAGGGGGAGGATTCCACTCTATTTTGTATGGTTACAGATATGGTTATGGGGATTATAATTATAAAGTTAACATATTACATTGTTACCAAATAAATATTCCTACCGGAATCACTTATTTAACACAGTTTTATCCCAGAGAATCTCAGTCCTTCCCGCAGTGAAAAGAAACAGAAAATAAATCAAATTGTGAAACTAATAGTACATTTCACATTTCAGTTGCATTCCTTTTCCACCCTCCTCCCACATCTGTACAGCGCCTGAAGCCTTCATCCTGCAATCCATATGCACATGCTTAACTTTATGCACTTGAGTAGACGCCACAGAAGTCAGCAGGACTTCTCATATGTCAAGTTAAGCATGTGTGTCGATCTTTGCCCGATGAGCGCCTTACATTGCAAGCTCTTTGGACTTTGTCTCCTACTTGGCTATAAAACACCTAAGCACACTGTTGATGGCATACACATAGTAACAATTGTCACATAGTTATTTTCTCTCATACTGACCTTGTCTATGAATTTACAATAGTTTTTGACCTACAGATGGTGCTAACAATTTCCACATTCAGTACAATGTCAACGGGAGTTGTGTGTAGAATGGGGCTAGAATGGCTTTTGTGTACAAAAGTTATGTAAATACCTGTCTGCCATGGTCTCTTCATTATTTGATTCACTTGTTATGTGCTATTTGGGAGAGAAGATTAGAGAAGCACCAAAGGAAATTTACAATAAATGTAAAAGTTAACCAATTTTCATCCCCTCTAAATGTAAAGCCTAGTTCTACAGTTAACATTTCTGGGTTTCTGTATGTAAAGGATTGGTTTTCTGTACACAGTACTCTATTTGGAGTGCAATATAGAGCTTACCAATAATAAATCAGCACTATATGAAATCTTGCCTTTTTTTATTGGGTAATAATTCATCAAAAAACAAACTCAGTCATGGAGTATTCTGTGTTCCACCCATTCTCAGTCACGCTTTGTGTAACGGTGTGAAAAATGGTTTGGTCCCGTCTAGAGCCTTGACTACTATGTGGAAAACTGGGACCTGTAATTTCTCATGAGGGGTTGTAAAAATGGAGGCTGTAGTACAGATAGGGCTCTTGTGTTTTTACAAGTGTGTGATGACAGCCTGCCATAGTATGCGATTACACTTTCGGGAGCAACAATGCAGCTCTACTTTTGTTAAAAAGTGGGTACTAATTTTCCTGGTCTAGACAAGGTACCAGAGTTTAAAGACCAACAAAGACGAGCACTTGTAACGTTCTGCAAGCAGATCAGCACATGAAAGAATTATATACACACATAGCTGTATATAATAGTGCATGATATATCTAGCTATAGAGAGTGATTATACATGTGTGTGGGTGTGTATACACACACACACACACTATCCATATATATTACACACTCACACACACTTTGATCAGTACTAGTACACAAACTAACTCACAGTAGGCTCTTAAATCCTTACAGTGTTTGCCATGAAAATCTTGTGTAAAAATGCGGGTAAAACTGCATCATGCAGAGCCAGACAGAATAGAGCAAAACTCCCTAACGATGCCACTGCCTTAGGGCCCAAGTGGGCAAAAGCTCATCGTCTTTAAAATTCAACTGGCTTAGAGAACTTATTGACCAAAGCCTGCAAAGAGACAACCTCAGACACTCAGGGCTTAAAACCAGTAGAAAATATGTAATAATGCTATGATGGTGATAAAACTTTGCACACCATGTGTCAGGATTCTACTGAACATTTGGCGAGTGCTGCCTTGCTGAACCACAAGAGAGAAAAACTCCACAGTGAGCCAGGAAACTACCGCCTCTGGGGGGAGCAGTAACCCCAAAGCTAGATCAATTGCCTTTCAGGAATTAGAGTAGACTTGAAAGGATTTCTCCACAGTGAACTAAACCAGATGCTAAAGTGAGGCATATTGACAACCAGGTTGATGCCACTGAAAGAAAAGTTTTCAAGCTGTTGCTCTCTCATTTCAAACACGCTTCCTATAGAGTTATCAGAACAGTTTGGCCTGTATACACTCCCAGATGAGGAGAGCCAGGATGGACCACTGGCTGACAAGGTTTCATTTTCTAGGACAAGCCAGGATATACATCAAAACCTGTTCTGAGAAGATTTTCTCCTGCAGGACTTGGAGACATTGGGGGAAGGGGAGAACTGTTGTTTCCCTTACGTGGCATCCATAATAATCCAGTCAGTCCCTACTGAATTGGTTTGAATACAGTTATTAAGCCCCCTTGGTTGGATGGCTATCTATATTTACCAGTATCTCTTGGAAGTTTGGTATCTTTTGCTGACAACACCTACATACTGATTAAGGCTGGTTTAGCCAGTTCTGGGCAAAGAGAACCCTTTACAGGTTTCAGAGTAGCAGCCATGTTAGTCTGTATCCACAAAAAGAAAAGGAGTACTTGTGGCACCTTAGAGACTAACAAATTTATTTGAGCATAAGCTTTCATGAGCTACAGCTCACTTCATCGCTGTAGCTCACAAAAGCTTAGGCTCAAATAAATTTGTTAGTCTCTAAGGTGCCACAAGTCCTCTTTTCTTTTTGCAGAACCCTTTGCAGTTATTTAGCATTCAAAGAGGTCAAACACTTATTTCGGAATGTAGCCTGATTTGAGTGGGTTAGGGCTTACCTACAGGATAAGGCAATTTAAGAAGTCCGATAGAATGATTACAAAATGAAAGTCATGAATACAGCTGAACTAGGTAGTCTTTTGCCATAGTGACGAATGAACACATATACACACACACACACACAGAGACAAGAAGAATAATGAAGGGAATCTACAGTTCTTCTAGCTACATTCTTTCCAGATCCCACAGATTTACTTTGAGACATAAGGCTAGACCCACTCCCCTGAAATCACTGGATACTCAGGCCCTGATCCTCAATTTAGATATTTTAGCTCCTAACTTCCACTGAAATCAGTGTGTCCCTTTGATGCATTGTGCACAGTTATACAGTACCTCTCTGACAATTTTGGGTTAGGGTAAAATCAGTGGAAGTTAAGACCCTAAATACCTTTGAGGATCTGGGCCTCAGTACCTTGCAGGACAGAGACCGCACTCACTATGCAAACTCATTGTACCACACTCTGTACAGGGCCAATGGACTCCATCAGTGTCTTTTCCCCTACTTGTTTTGCCACTTACATGACTAGCACCAGATGCAGGAGCTGCAGAAAAGTTGGTAGCTGTCACAAGTCCAGAGGCCCTTTGAAGAAGGTACTTTAATCCTGAAAATAGTCAACAGGAACGTAACACCCAATGAAAAGGAGGAAGGATGAAAAGTTGTGGGGTTTTTACCATGTTCAGTGAGCGCATTTCTTGTGGAAGTTGCCACGCAGCCAGCTCTGGAGATAAAGGCTTCTGCTATCCACAAGGCAACTACAGCATAGGTACAAGTGGTTCAAGTTTTTCCCAACCATCTCATGGACATGCTGTAGCAACCCTAACACTTATAAAGGCGAGAGGGTAGTTTATGTATATTTGGTCCTTGGCCTCTCTGCAAACATGGGTGTCAGGGAGTGCCAATTGGAATTGTGGGTTTTCAATAAATTGTGAGGTCATAAGGGGTCATTATGATCATCAAGCCTGACCTCCTGCATAACAGAGGCCTGGTTTTGTGACATGTATGGCTGTCCACAGAGATCTGGACAAAGACCATAAATTCCTTTCACATATGCCACACGATAGCAAACACATAGTAAATCTCTTCAGTCGCTACCTGTCTGGAGTCCAGCAACCATCCTAGAAATTGAAGTGTTTACAATCTGTCACTAAGCCCCTGAGCCATACAGTCCCCAATGAAGTTACTGAAGAATCTTCTTTGTCACAAGCATTAAGTACTGTAGTGTTCTTTATGAATGTGCACAGTATCAAGACTACCTTATTGGTATATGACAGGTCTCCCAGAATTATGTACGTGCTACTCTTGATTTATCTTTCACACTCTACAGCACACAGTAGCTCTGTGATAATTCTGGATTAGGGTCATGCATATTTGCCAAGGCAGGTTTCCCACAGGAAATGGTTTTAAAATAGCTAATTAATAAACTAACAAAAAAAACAGGATTATCATGGAAAAGCTGGCAGACCTTAAGGAAAAAAAAACTTGTTTTTAAATATGGATTCTAATTTAATCCAGCGCTGATATAACAGAGAAGCAAAGAATGATCGCTCACACATGGTATAGAATAGAACTTGAATGCCTGTATATCATGAGCAATTACCTTGAATTTATTAGGGCTCTTATAGACAGGCAGCACTCAACAAAAGGAAAGACAATATTACAGCAGATATGCTAAAAGTTAGCATTACCTCTGTCTCCCTTTCTTGTTCCAAGTTTCTCCCATAAAACCTAGACATTATGATAACTAAATCAGAAATAGGTGAGTAACTTAAAATATTGGTAATAAACAACACCATTCACAGCTCCTCTTGTTTTGGTGTCTTAATACAAATTTATTGTTCTAACAATAATAATGTGCGCACAGTCACAAATGGAAGTGTAACTTTAAAGTTGCTGCTGTCTCTTTAAAACCTCTCCAAAACCAGAGCCTAGTGAATCCTTGAAGACCATATAACTTTTCCTGACATTGTTGAGAGAAAAGACTCTTGAAGGTAGGATGTTAAATAGTTTGCTTATTGGATAGGAATTAAGATCCCTGATTTCATTTAAAACTGTGTTTAAGGTTTTCTTGAACATCTTTATAAAGATCTCAAACAAGAATGGGAAGACAAAAAAATTGTGAAATCATTAAATTAAATCATTGTGAAAAATTAACATCGCTTAACCAAATCCTTGAGACAAGCAAAATACTAAATACCTATTGTAACAATGTTGCTCATTGTGAGACAATCAGAAGTATGTACTCTCCAATGATTGGAAACCGGCTATATATGCGATTGATTAGCTTCCTGTCTGGTTTATTTATATATCTTATATTTATATTTAGTTGGCTTCTATTTACTTAATGAACAAGTCATTTTATTGCATTTCCAGAATAACTGATTTAAGTCCTACAATAGTTATATATTTCACATTTAAAACTAATACATTTGGATTCACTTTACTTTCAAATCAGCTTTTAAGATAAAGCTTCTGAGCTAGTATGTCTGCAAAAAAGGAAATGTCAGGTTTTTGAAGTGTCTCTATTCAGCAGATGAATGGGCTCTCAAATATCCACTACAGATAATGAGGTCTGACATGATTATGTAGCTACCTATCTTCAACAACTCTAGGAACTGAAAACTGAGCTGTGCAAAGACTCTCAGAAGTTAGAGGTAAAACAAACTTTTTAAAAAAAACTAACCTTTTAAAAAGTAAGAATTTAAATTCTAACTTGGGGAAATTGTGTGCTTCTACATCACATGTTTTCAATCCATTGGTAAAATAGATGTATGTGAAAGAGATACACAGCTTGCATTCTGTCATACAGACATCAGTAACTCTCCTAGGATTAGGTTAATTTAGCAGCGCATTGAAAAGAAATAGCCATGATATTGGCAGTTGTAGGTAAATTTACTTTAACTGGATTATCTCAGTTAGGATATCCTATTTCAGTCAAGCTCTGGCTCCTTGCCTCTATGCATGCTAATATAATTGCTATTCCTTAGCTACTAACCAATTTATTTGAGCATAAGCTTTCGTGAGCTACAGCTCACTTCATCGGATGCATACTGTGGAAAATACAGAAGACGTTTTTATACACACAAACCATGAAAAAATGGGTGATTATCACTACAAAAGGTTTTCTCTCCCCCCACCCCACTCTCCTGCTGGTAATAGCTTATGTAAAGTGATCACTCTCCTTACAATGTGTATGCTAATCAAGGTGGGCCATTTCCAGCACAAATCCAGGTTTTCTCCCCCCACAAAAACCCACTCTCCTGTTGGTAATAGCTTATCTAAAGTGATCGCTCTCCTTACAATGTGTACAATAATCAAGGTGGGCCATTTCCAGCACAAATCCAGGGTTTAACAAGAATGTCTGGGGGGGTGGGAGGGGGACAAGGGGAAATAGGTTACCTTGCATAATGACTTAGCCACTCCCAGTCTCTATTCAAGCCTAAGTTAATTGTATCCAATTTGCAAATGAATTCCCAATTCAGCAGTCTCTCACTGGAGTCTGGATTTAAAGTTTTTCTGTTGTAATATCGCAACTTTCATGTCTGTAATCGCGTGACCAGAGAGATTGAAGTGTTCTCCGACTGGTTTATGAATGTTATAATTCTTGACATCTGATTTGTGTCCATTTATTCTTTTACGTAGAGACTGTCCAGTTTGACCAATGTACATGGCAGAGGGGCATTGCTGGCACATGATGGCATATATCACATTGGTAGATGTGCAGGTGAACGAGCCTCTGATAGTGTGGCTGATGTTATTAGGCCCTGTGATGGTGTCCCCTGAATAGATAGGTGGGCACAGTTGGCAACGGGCTTTGTTGCAAGGATAGGTTCCTGGGTTAGTGGTTCTGTTGTGTGGTATGTGGTTGCTGGTGAGTATTCGCTTCAGGTTGGGGGGCTGTCTGTAGGCAAGGACTGGCCTGTCTCCCAAGATTTGTGAGCGTGTTGGGTCATCCTTCAGGATAGGTTGTAGATCCTTGATAATGTGTTGGAGGGGTTTTAGTTGGGGGCTGAAGGTGACGGCTAGTGGCGTTCTGTTATTTTCTTTGTTAGGCCTGTCCTGTAGTAGGTGACTTCCTGGAACTCTTCTGGCTCAATCAATCTGTTTCTTCACTTCTGCAGGTGGGTATTGTAGTTGTAAGAATGCTTGATAGAGATCTTGTAGGTGTTTGTCTCTGTTTGAGAGGTTGGAGCAAATGAGGTTGTATTGCAGAGCTTGGCTGTAGACAATGGATCGTGTGGTGTGGTCAGGGTGAAAGCTGGAGGCATGTAGGTAGGAGTAGCGGTCAGTGGGTTTCCGGTATAGGGTGGTGTTTATGTGACCATCGTTTATTAGCACTGTAGTGTCCAGGAAGTGGATCTCTTGTGTGGACTGGACCAGGCTGAGGTTGATGGTGGGATGGAAATTGTTGAAATCATGGTGGAATTCCTCAAGAGTTTCTTTTCCATGGGTCCAGATGATGAAGATATCATCAATATAGCGCAAGTAGAGTAGGGGTGTTAGGGGACAAGAGCTGAGGAAGCATTGTTCTAAGTCAGCCATAAAAATGTTGGCATACTGTGGGGCCATGCGGGTACCCATAGCAGTGCCGCTGATTTGAAGGTATACATTGTCCCCAAATGTAAAATAGTTATGGGTAAAGACAAAGTCACAAAGTTCAGCCACCAGGTTAGCCGTGACATTATCGGGGATAGTGTTCTTGATGGCTTGTAGTCCATCTTTGTGTGTAATGTTGGTGTAGAGGGCTTCTACATCCATAGTGGCCAGGATGGTGTTATCAGGAAGATCACCGATGGATTGTAGTTTCCTCAGAAAGTCAGTGGTGTCTCGAAGGTAGCTAGGAGTGCTGGTAGCATAGGGCCTGAGGAGGGAGTCTACATAACCAGACAATCCTGCTGTCATGGTGCCAATGCCTGAGATGATGGGGCTCCCAGGATTTCCAGGTTAATGGATCTTGGGTAGTAGATAGAAAATCCCAGGTCGGGGTTCCAGGGGTGTGTCTGTGCGGATTTGATCTTGTGCTTTTTCAGGGAGTTTCTTGAGCAACTGCTGTAGTTTCTTTTGGTAACTCTCAGTGGGATCAGAGGGTAGTGGCTTGTAGAAAGTGGTGTTGGAGAGCTGCTGAGCAGCCTCTTGTTCATATTCTGACCTATTCATGATGACAACAGCACCTCCTTTGTCAGCCTTTTTGATTATGATGTCAGAGTTGTTTCTGAGGCTGTGGATGGCATTGTGTTCTGCACGGCTGAGGTTGTGGGGCAAGTGATGCTGCTTTTCCACAATTTCAGCCCGTGCATGTCGGCGGAAGCACTCTATGTAGAAGTCCAGTCTGCTGTCTCGACCTTCAGGAGGAGTCCACCTAGAATCCTTCTTTTTGTAGTGTTGGTAGGGAGGTCTCTGTGGATTAGTATGTTGTTCAGAGGTGTGTTGGAAATATTCCTTGAGTCGGAGACGTCGAAAATAGGATTCTAGGTTACCACAGAACTGTATCATGTTCGTGGAGGTGGAGGGGCAGAAGGAGAGGCCCCGAGAAAGGACAGCTGCTTCTGCTGGGCTAAGAGTATAGTTGGATAGGTTAACAATATTGCTCGGTGGGTTGAGGGAACCATTGCTGTGGCCCCTTGTGGCATGTAGTAGTTTAGAAAGTTTAGTGTCCTTTTTCTTTTGTAGAGAAGCAAAGTGTGTGTTGTACAGAACACCGCTAGCCGTCACCTTCAGTCCCCAACTAAAACCCCTCCAACGCATTATCAAGGATCTACAACCTATCCTGAAGGATGACCCAACACTCTCACAAATCTTGGGAGACAGGCCAGTCCTTGCCTACAGACAGCCCCCCAACCTGAAGCAAATACTCACCAGCAACCACATACCACACAACAGAACCACTAACCCAGGAACCTAGCCTTGCAACAAAGCCCGTTGCCCACCTATCTATTCAGGGGACACCATCACAGGGCCTAATAACATCAGCCACACTATCAGAGGCTCGTTCACCTGCACATCTACCAATGTGATATATGCCATCATGTGCCAGCAATGCCCCTCTGCCATGTACATTGGTCAAACTGGACAGTCTCTGCGTAAAAGAATAAATGGACACAAATCAGATGTCAAGAATTATAACATTCATAAACCAGTCGGAGAACACTTCAATCTCTCTGGTCACGTGATTACAGACATGAAAGTTGTGATATTACAACAGAAAAACTTCAAATCCAGACTCCAGTGAGAGACTGCTGAATTGGAATTCATTTGCAAATTGGATTCAATTAACTTAGGCTTGAATAGAGACTGGGAGTGGCTAAGTCATTATGCAAGGTAACCTATTTCCCCTTGTTTTTTCCTACCCCTCCCCCCCAGACGTTCTTGTTAAACCCTGGATTTGTGCTGGAAATGGCACACCTTGATTATCATACACATAAGGAGAGTGATCACGTTACATAAGCTATTACCAGCAGGAGAGTGGGGTGGGGGGAGAGAAAACCTTTTGTAGTGATAATCACCCATTTTTTCATGGTTTGTGTGTATAAAAACGTCTTCTGTATTTTCCACAGTATGCATCCGATGAAGTGAGCTGTAGCTCACGAAAGCTTATGCTTAAATAAATTGGTTAGTCTCTAAGGTGCCACAAGTACTCCTTTTCTTTTTGCAAATACAGACTAACACGGCTGTTTTTCTGAAACCATTCCTTAGCTAGCCACCTGCATTCCATGAGATAATTGGTTCATTTTCACAGGTTTCTATAGCAAGCCAGTCCTTGCTCTGTTTATTAAGGTATAGCTAAGATGATTTAATTAGAATGATATGAGGGTTCCTCTTAAATGCTCGAAGATAGTGGATTTTGTATGTAAAGATGCAGATATTCTAATAGTAAGAATCTTCTTGTGCAGCTTTTCTTTAAATATTCCCATGGGCTCATTTGGACACTAACTGCAATGCAAGCTAAAGTGCCCTTTAAATGATAATACTAAACTCTTAAACTGTCTAACAGCATGGATTTCTCTAGAGGTTCTTAAAGTATAATCTATGGTGGAACTTTGTTATAAACCCCTTTATCATTCAAAGAATATTAACTATAAGTGTACATAATTTATATTCATATTTAAACAGTTTTTTTTTAAAAAAGTAGCTCTACTTGTATAAGAATCCTACAGTAATCACTTAAAACAGTTCTCTGAAAAAAAAAAACTTCCTAATTAAGTCTATTACTGATTCCACCAATAGCATAATTAGAACGCATAAGCACTAGAAGTTTAGTATGATTATTTCTAATATGATATTTATCATCTCGTTTTAGTCTTAACACTTATAACACCAATAGGATTATTTCTCATTAAGATAGTTCACAGTAATAAAATCCTCACTTACCCTGCTAGAGTAATTACAAACATCTGCACAACTTTAATACAAAGATTGTAAGATCCTAAAGGGGATACATTAAGTTGCTTGAATAAAAGAAATCAAAATCTATTTTACCTTTGGGAAAGCATTAGTGATTATTTGTACAAAAATCATTATGGAAAGTCAGGGTGAGAGATTTCAAGTAGACAGCAGATATAAATAATGCTCATTTGCTATTTTAGGTCTGTAGCTGTTGCCTATCTTAACCAAACTAAATTTTGAAATGATTCTATTTCATACCTAAATCAAATGTAACTTTGACTGATTTGATGCTTTTGCTGGTTTCTAATGAAAAGATCTTGTTCATAAATTAAGATTAAAAACCACAAGCCAACAGTTTTACCACTTTCTTTTAACCTTGGTGCCGTTGTTCCAAAGTTTACTGTGAAGATATTATAAGATCAGTGAACACATTGTCATCAGTATAAAAGGTACTGGCTTTTTAGGATGAGAGTTGATTTGGGTTACTGTAGAATTGTTAGTGCAGTAGTATAGGACTAGGAACCGGTAAATTTCTGGGTTCTAATCCTAACTCTATCATTGACTTTGTGTATCCCTTTGCAAATCACTTTTCAAATTAATTCATTAATGTTAATCCAGAACTTTGGAAATACAAAGCATTATATAAATACTAAGTCTTCAGTCCAACAAACATGCCTGAGAAGAACTCTACTCATAGTGTCATTAAAGTCAATGGTGCTATTCACAGGTATGTTAAGCCCGTGCATGATCAGAGCCATTGTTATTGCTGCTACATAAATTATTTAAAGGAGTAGATGTTTACCTGCAATCCTTAGAGAAGTCTTCCCACTGTCTGTAGGTCTTTGCTTCCTTGCCATTTGAAGTGCAATAGGCAGTGTTTCCACCTGCTTTCCTCTTGAGGTTAGTGATGAAGAGGAATGGTAAAGTTTGTTATAAAATGTCAGTAGGTAGCCAAGGAAACTAGGAAGCATCTCCACACCTTTTTTCTTTTTCTTTTTTTTGTCTTAGGCAATTCTTAATGCCCTCTCCCTACCCCACCTGTGGCCTTCCCAAATCTTTTCACAGAATGTTTGCAAGGCAGTAGGCTTTGTCTCTCCACCACTTTCAGGTTAGTGGCTTACCACGGGGGACACTCAAATGTTCTGCTAGATAGCTATAACGTTGTTTCATATATTCCCTCCAGTCTCCCATTGAGACAGCTATGTTCTTTAGGTGAGGGAGGCAACAGGGATCAGTGGATAGGCCACTAGACTGGGAGCCAGGAGACCAGAAGTCTACTTCCATTCTGCCACCTCAAGTAAGCCACTTATCTTTCTGTCTATTTTCCCCATCTATGAAAAGAAATTAATGTTACTCAGCCATCTCTTGTACAATGGTTTGAGATATATGGAGGAAAGGCTTATATAAGAACAGTATTATTGTTTAGATGTGGTAGACTGCCTTACATCTCCGTGGGTAAGTCTATTGTCTGATCAGATATTATTAGTACCCCATGTAGACCAAATGATATAACAATAAGCCCATAGGGTTTTCAAAAGCAAAATGTCCTTTAGATATTGATCTCATAGACTAGTATCAGAGGGGTAGCCGTGTTAGTCTGTATCCACAAAAACAATGAGGAATCCGGTGGCATCTTAGAGACTAACAAATTTATTTGGGCATAAGCTTTCATGGGTAAAAAAATCCACTTCTTCAGATGCATAAGCTAGTATCTTTCACAGAAGTTTAAGGTGTCAGCAAACTTCCTTTCCCAGGCGTCCTCGCAGCTTTTTGATCAGTGGTAGTGGTAATGGAAAGTGTGAAATGACATTTACTTTATGCTAGTCACAGAAATGGATGCCACTTTAAAAAAAATCATTACTAAAGGATTGGACCACGTGGTCTGGGAGACCACCGTGATATAAGCAGTGAGAAATTAGGTCCTAGTCCTACAATCCATGGGGGCACAAAGGGCTGCTGGTTTCTCCGAGACCTCTTTCAATTTGTCCATCTCTGCAACTTCTCCTAACTAGCTCCTATATCAGGTTCTTCCTTGCAATTGTCTTGCTAGCAAGGGATCCTTCTGATCATCTTCCCATTCATTCCACACTTCCAATAAAATATGGTGGGGGGAAGTTCACAGGGACTTCATTTGACCAGGCATTCAGAACTTGAACCTGAGCTTGCAAACATTTATGCCTGTGAGAAATTCCACTGAATTCAATGGGACTACTCACTCGTATAAAGCTAGGCATGTGTATGCGAGTTTTCTGGATTGGGACCCCTGTTTAAAGCTGCACTAGCCTCGTTCATTTCTCCAACCTTAGCCACTATGTTGCTAATTAGCTAGTCACTGAGTGTAGGAAACAGTAATATTTTCTGGCCTGTTGACAGTTGTAGTTTTTAAGGCATACTGACACAACCACCTCTTTGAAACACTGAGGAATGTGTTGTGATGTGGTTGGATCCGCGTGGCTACTATAAAGGAGAACGATGCCTCTCCAACCTATTAATGTTCTCTGGGAGAATCCATAGAGTAGTGAATGAGGGAAAACCACTGGATATGATTTAGCTGAACTTTCAAAAAGCCTTTGAGGAGATCCCATGCAAGAGGCTATGAAGGAAACTAATCAATTGCAGGGTGAGAGGTAAAGATCTATCCTGGGTTAAAAATTGGTTGAGAGAAAAAACAAAAAGTAGGAATAAATGGCTAATTTTCAAGCTCATCTGCAGTTTACTCATGCCATGTGTAGGCTTCTAGGGCAATGAGCCAGCCCAGTCAAATAACCCTGGGCTATCCCCAGGTGTAGACTATTAACTCATATTACCTACAGCTTCTTTCAGGGGCTTCTCATTTCTGAAATCTAAGTAATTTCAGTGGCAATACTTAGGATCCTTGGATCTCAGGCCTGGGTGACTCATTCTAGGTGTGGCTTCCCCTGGGTTCCATCAGATTTCTGTCTGATCTTTTTCCTCACAGGTGAATGACTCTGGGAAGAGAGAAGTGGCTGAGACTGGCTTCCTCTCAGTCTTTGAAGTAGGTAAAACAGTCTAATGAATGTATGAGTGATAGGGAAAGAGAGCAACAAGGGAAGTAGAGTGATTGTTTCCCATTAGCTAGTACCTGCTTCTTGTTGCAAGGGTGGGGATACAGTGGAGACAGTGCATGGGTTTGTGGTCTGGGCTTTGCTCTTATTGATGCTGGATTATTCCCTGACATGGACATGTTAAAACCATGTTTAAAATAGAATTTGCTTGTGCAAAGCAGATTTAAACATCACCAGGTGAAATATTTCAAGTGAGGCCTGATCCTTTTGTATTTCCAGATGGAATTTTGCACTAACTGTCAGTACTGGAGAATTTTGCTAATCCATAGGCCTTATTATTTTGTAGAATAAGAAAACAGTATTGAGGAAGCCATGGAGGGACTTCCAGCACACAAGAAATGTCCAAATAGTAACAAAATGGCACAAAAGAGATTGGTGCAAAAAGTGAACAAGTGTGTTCAAGTTGACATGGACTTAGAAGAGGAGTCCCTCAGTGCAGATCAGAACACCGCTACAAATATCTGCCCTCCAGAAACACCAACCCTTTCACGGCAGCCACTAAGAACTTCAGAGAACTCTCTATCTTCCCAGCTACTGGCCTCTTCAGCACTGCCAAGGCAGTGTGCGCCTCCACTTCCTGCTCTGCCACCATCCCTCCTGCCCCCGCCACTCCCTCTGTGGCCTTGTATTGGGCGAAGTATGGGACCCATGCCACCCTCTTATCCCCCATCATGCACTAATGCTGCATGTGATGGTGCTTCTTCTGGACATGAAAACCAGCCTTGTCCTAAGAAGGCAAAGACACCAACATTACGAATGAAGCCGTTTGACTGGCAGAAGCTTCCCTTGGATGTGGTGAGAGGTAGGGGCTTGTAATGCTGCATTCATGTACTTACTTTACCACTCTTTAAGAAAAATGTCACCACCAAAGGTTAGGCCCTGATCACTGCAAGCTGCTTCATATGGGTGGCTCCTTACGCCTGTTCTGAGTCCCCCTCTGCCTGGAAGCAAGCATCCCACTGCACGGTGGGGCTTGAGAAACTGGGCTTTTAGTTAGTAGAAATATTTGCTTGAGTCAGAGGCCTTGTGGGAGAAGCACAGGACTGGGAGTCATAAAATCTGTATTCTGTTTCCGGTTCAGCTAAGTGAGAACACTTTGACATGTCACTCAACGCCCCTGCCCCCCCCACCCCCCCGCCTCAGTATCTCATCCATAAAATAGGGTTAATACAGAGACTTTACTAATTCAGTGTACTATAAATTCAGTTAAAGAGCACAATAATGCTTTAGCAATGAACTTCACCAATTTGTGGTGTTGGGTTTTTTTGTTTTTTTTTTTAAACTGGTGTTCTGATATTGTCTTTGATGGAAGCAGCAAAACAGATCTCGCACTGCCAGAAAACATCAGTCACCAACCCATTTCCAGGATTGTTTATGCAGCCTTGGGAGTCCTTAAGTATTTTAGGCAGAGATGTTAATCTAATTTGAGCTCAATGTCCCGTGTGTGCACACTGCTATTCTGCAATATGTAGCTGATCAGCTAGAGTAAACAGAGGTTAGTAGAATCCATTTAGCTCGGCTGCTGTCTTCAGTTCATTTAATTACAAATGGCTGTAGTTTTCCTGATTTAATTCGCCTTCAAACTTTTGGGATATTGTCTGTGGGAACTGCCACTCTGATAATTTCCCAGTGTTTCCCTTCTAGTAAGTAGTATTGCTTTGAACACGATATGCTGAGTTTTTAGATGTCTCTGTAGTCCCAGTCTTATTACCTTATCTTTTTCAGAAAGTCGCTCCATGTGGGCTTCAGTGACCAGCAGCAGCGATGACGTTATAGAGCCTGATTACACAAGCATAGAGCAACTCTTCTGTGTTTCACAAACAAGCCCCAAGGAGACAGCAGTACCCAAAATAAAGGAACCAAAAGAGGTACTTGAGCATGCCTCACTTCTGGCTATGGCAAAGATCATGGAAATGGCTTTCTTAAAATGAAAGACTTTTATTTTTGGTTGTCTCCTGTATTTTTATACCATAGTTGACTCTTTATTCTTATTAGCCTTTCATAATGCAGTAAGACGCCAGGGATATATTCCCTCCCCATGCCTTTGATAGCATGTGGCTTATGCTTTTAGGGTACATGAATGACAGCTTTACAGTAAACAATATTTCATCAGCACCAGTGAAGGTTAGATGCAGTCTTGTGGGTGGGTAGTGGGTGGAAATCAGGCACACTAGGGTACTCTGCCGCCTTATAGTCTTTGGACAAATGACTTCACCTTTCTGTGCCTCAGTTTCTCTAGCTATAAGCAGGAGATGATACTTGCACTCCTTTGTGAATTGCTTTGAGCTTAACTTATGAAAAGTGCCATCTAAGTAATATAAACCTGATACGCTAAAATCAAAAAGCCCTTGCCTAGATTTTATTAAAAAAAGGAAAATGTTTCTTCTCATCTGATTGCGTTTTTTAACACAGATCACATTTATAGATATGAAGAAAAGCCTTCTCTTGAACATATTTTTGAAGCAATTTAAATGGTAAGATTTGATGAGTACCTCATTGTTTGAATAAAATACAATAATGGCATGCAAATCAATTCAACAGAAATATTTTAGCAGATCTAAAATATCTTTAATAGGGAGTCAAAAAGTGTTTTCTTTTAAAACCGTAAGATATACCTGGCAATATATTCCTGGACCAAGTCCCAGATTGTGCTATAGGACCTAAGGGTGAATGGGCTAAGCCTCCAGACAAGGAATATTGGTACATAATAACAAAGGAATCTTTCAGATTGGTGCATCTGCTGGGCATTAGTGACATAAATGTTACTTGCTGACATCAAATGTGCATGGAGATTCCTGATTGGAAGTTCTAAATCCATTCAATAATTTAAAGAAACACTTCAAGTAATTTAGACCCAAAATATAGTCAGTGTCTTGAGTCATCTTTTCTTTCAAGAGGAAAATACTCTACTAATTAATAATGTTGTCAAATTCATGGGCTGAATTAGCCCATGGGATGGCGCGAAGGGGAAGAGATCGCAGCAGGACCTTGGCCAAATCTCTTCCACAGAGATTTCCTCACATGATCACATGGTGAAGGTGTACTTTCTCCCCCCACACGCACATAACCACCATGTAACAGGACATCTCCACTGGAGCCACACTGCCATGTACTCCTGCCTGGGCATGGCTGCTCCAGGACCCACCTTTAAGAGGAAATCCATACCTTGGAAGGAATGTCCCGGAAAAGATAGGTCAGCCCCAGCCTGTACTAACTTAGTATAAATGCTGCTTTCTGTGTGGGATATAGGGGCGGAAGGATGGAGAGAATGGTATGTAGCCCATCCAGTCACTGCTTCCTCCCTCTGTATGGACCCCTAAATGTAGAGAGAGGCCCACATGGGATCAGAGAGAGATTGGAATGGTGTTGCAAAGCTGGCTGAGCCTGTCCTTCCATTTGTGAGTGACGAGATCCATGTAAGCGTGACCTCCTCTGCTCTC
This sequence comes from Lepidochelys olivacea, assembly GCF_965140295.1. Classification (NCBI taxonomy): domain Eukaryota; kingdom Metazoa; phylum Chordata; order Testudines; family Cheloniidae; genus Lepidochelys; species Lepidochelys olivacea. The sequence goes on from NC_140416.1 coordinate 111,462,842, forward strand.
AGCTTGGTGGTCATGCTCCATCCCAGTTAGTATAGCAGCTGTGAGTTTGCAGAACCAACACCAGAATCTTTTTGATTCATGTCAAATGTATCTTGTTTCACCAAGTTTGGGACAGCAGGGAGAGGTCATGAGGGGGTTCGGATAAAACATTCTGATATGCGCCCATCCCAAACTAGTGACATGTCTTCATTACGGCAGGAAGAGAGTTGTCTTTTGCTTTGACTTCTCTGAAAGGTGGGGCGGGAGGGACGAAGGAGAGAGGAGGAAGCTGGGGGATTAGAATCTTTCCCTATGATACTGGAAACTCAACCAAACTAAAAACGGAGCTTTTTTGGTTCAGTGTGCAAGCCAAATGAAGTTCAAAATGTTGCCAAGAAACATAAATAAACAGCGACAACTACATTAGGCTTCTAAAATTCTTCCCATTTTAATAATCTAAGGGATATGGATAAATGGAAGGTTTGCCTTTTGCACAAGCTGAAAAAATGGATGGTCATAAGGCTCATTAAGTAACTTTAGGAATGGTTCCAGTGAATAGACGTCATTTGAGGTGACTATGGGCTGCTTGTCGAGCCTGTATCTGCATGTGACTGAGTGATAGTAGGAGCTGCAGATGAACAATTCTTCCTTTCTCTCTCTCTCTCCTTTTTTAAAAAAAAAAAATTGTTTCTAACCTGTCTTGACAGTTTCTCTCTTCGTATCATCCTATTTTTCTAGCACACCTACGATCCTAGAAATAAAAGTAGGTAAACACAGTAGAGGGGAAAAAGCAGTAACTTCCACTTGACCGTGATCCATTACTGATGCAATGTTAGCTGCAGAATCAGTTCCTCTTATATTTGGCATGTTACTCCTAGTTCTCCTGCAGCTTTTAAGTCTTTCCTGCAGCTCGAATGAGGAGGTTGCTGACATGATTAAGAAAGGGGACAGGACCAAGTTTGATGCTGACACTCTGAAGCAGCTGATTAAGCTACTGCCTGAAAAGCATGAGGTATTGACACTATTTATTCATTCTTGCACACTGTAGACGTGTCTGGTTCTGTTTAAAATACAGACGAAATCCCAGTCCCAGCTCTTAAGAGCTCACATTGTATGGGACAGATTCTGCAACTGGATCCAAGGGTGCTCTAAGAGGTAATGTGTCTTCCCATCTGGAGCTGATTGCAGGATCTGGCACTGAGACAAAGATTAGACAACATCACGTTGGGAGATTCAGAGTGGATATCATTTTAAACACTGGGTTTAGCACAGTGGTCCTTTTAAATTGGCTGGGTGGTAGTCTAATGTTAAAATATGTTAGCACAGTGGTTTTCAACCTTTTTTCATTTGCAGACCCCTAAAATTTTTTGAATGGAGGTGCAGACCTCTTTGGGAATCTTAGACATAGTCTGCAGACCACAGGTTGAAAACTTTTGTTCTTTGGTAATGACCCCTTAGACATAGTCTGCAGACCCCCAGGGGTTCATGGACCACAAGTTAAAAACTACTGTGTTAACATATATAGGCTTCTCTAAAGAAGCCAGATTTCCAGATGTATAAGGAGGAAACTTTTAAGTTCAGAAGTGGCTGCCTAACTTGGGTGTATATTAATATTCATTTGTCTGGTGATAGATCCTCAGACCCCCCCCGACCCCTCCCCCCGCACCAGGTCACAGAAGAGGACCCCGTTGTGCTGGGTGCCATACAAACACAGAACAAAAAGATTGTAAGCTCTTTAGAGCGGAGACCATCTATGAATTTGCACTCACAAAACAGTCCTTGGATGCCCAGTTGCCCACCTTGTCCATGTAAATACTCATTGACATGTGCAGCATTAGGCGGTCGCTTTTGAAAAGTGGGCCCTGTGTGAGTATGGAATGCAATTACCAAATGCAATTATTAGTGTTAACGGATTTATTCCTTGTTAGATAGAGAGCCTGAAATCCTGCAAAGAAAAAGCAAAACTAGCAAATGCAGACCAATTTTATCTCCTCCTCCTTGGGATTGCTAGGTAAGGGAAATCTTCACTGATTTCAACGTGTGTGTGTGTGTGTGTGTGTGTGTGTGTGTGTGTGAGTTCTCTCTCTCACAACAGGGATCCTCCCTGGGGACTAAACCCACAACACTAGATGCCTGTGCCTCTCCTGCTTAATCTTAAGTAGCAACTCCTCTATTTGCAGCTGTAATAGACTCCTTTCTTCTGTGCACCAGCCACTGTCAGGCGTCACATAATAAACACTAAATAGTGGATTATGTATGTGCCAGACAGTATTTGACCAGAGGAGCAACCTTCCTGAATTAACTGGGCAGACTGGCAAACGTACAATCATCTTTGTACTATTTATGAGAACACTGTGACATGTAAATTGTAGTCGTATTCTACAAAAAATCCGAAGGTTTGACTATTCTGCATCCACAGAGAGACTGTTTTTAACATTCTGCAAAATGCTGTAGAAATTTATATCTGTCTCAAACTGCATTTATTGCTTTAAAATAACCCTTTTTAAAATGCTTTCTTGGCTATTCTAACATTTGTATACATTACTGTGGATCATTGTGCATCACTGAGAAAGATTCAGGATTTCCATGCAGGCAAATACTGCCTCTCATTTAAGAGGAGAAGTACAAACCCCAGCCAAAGCTATATAACAGGAAGCAGTGTGGTTTAGTGGACTGGGTCTCGGGAAACATGAGTTCTATTCCCATCTCTGCCACTTGCCTTCTGGGTGACCTTGGGCTAGTCATTTCACCTCCGTATGCTTCAGTTTCCCCATTTGTAAAGCACTTTGAGATCGACTGATGGAAAGTGCTAGGTATTATTATTTTATTACCATAATTGCAATGATGTGTTTTTCTTGCGTAGGTTGCAATATGATGTTGCCTACGTGGGTGTTCTGGTGCTATGGGGCGTGTTTATAGGACACTTGTCTAAATGTCTCAGAAGGTTTGATTTATTTGTAATCTAATCCAATGAGGGAAATATCTCACGTGGTGGCATTAAGAGAACAAGATAATACTTGCGCTGGTCTTCAGCAACATGTTGCTGTCATGCTAGACATGCTTCAGCTTATTTCTTGCATTGACTTTCTCTTTTAGCTACCAGTTGCGAATTGAATGTATGCTGTTATGTGAAGAGACAAGCAGTCTATTGGATTTGCTATGGCCTGAAGCACACATGATCAGGAGAGCCTGTGAAAGTAAGAGGGATGCAATTGTATCACTGCTTTGGGCTCAGAGCCAAGTGAAAACTCGCTGTTAGTTGAAATGAAATGACACCTACAACCTAGACTGGATGAGTCTCTTCATTATCTGAACAGGAAGCTCTGTGGGAGCACTAGCCACAGATTTCCCATTTCTGGAATATTTGATGCAGAACTGCAATTTGTACAGTTCAGCTGTGAGACGGAACACACAGAATGGGGGAATGCTTCTAGCAGATTGTGAGTAAAATATAGATGTGCTGACTAACTCCCTACCAAAGATCTCCACTAGTGAGGGGGAAGGTCCCAAATTCTACATATAGACCACTTGTTTTTTGTTTTAATCTAGGCTTATTTTTGTGTGTACCTTTTTTTTTTTTTTTTTTTTTTTTTTTTAACCATTGGGAACATGCACAGCAAAACACCTGATGATGACCCTTTTGGCCTGATCCACTTCAGAAATTGTTCAAGCAGTTCTTCCTACTATTGATCAATTTATACATAGACATATTCTAAACGTAAAGGGAAGATCAACTTTCCACATAACTATACAGTCCAAGCCTACTTGGGCCATTTTTATTCAAGTTATTTATTCCTGTTTCTAATTTGTACTGGACAAACAAATCCTATGCCTGGCATGTTTCCAAAGCCATAAAAATACTGGCCCTGCCTACTCTGAGAAAAGACCTTGGGGCAAGCCCTATTTAAACTTCAGGAAAATCCAATTTCCAGGTCTTCACTGAATTTATTTAAATCATCCATTTTAATTTTTTTAGCTCTTCTTACCAGTCACCGGCTGCCCATTTTCTGTCAGTTGATTCTTAAAGTTGGAAATTTTCTGAACTATGTAAGTAAGGCTTTTTAAAATCATTACATTTTTATAGATGGTAAAATATCATTTCAATCCAGTTTCCTGTGTATGTATAAAATAAAAATAACAAAAATTGAATAATGGAGCTTGCTTTATTTTAAGCTGAAACAAGGATTTTATTTTATTTTATCTATCTTTTTTAGGGGCGTCACACTGGAGATGCTGGTGGTTTTAAAATTAACGCTTTGCTCAAACTAACTGAAACCAAAGCAAACCAAACTCATATTACTCTGCTCCACCATATTTTGGAGGTACCGCTGCAGTTTCTTACTGGGAAGTTAGTCTTGCATGTAACATATTTCCAGACGTACATTCAGCTAATGTTAATGTGCTCTAATTTAAAATGTACCTCATTTACATTTTAAGATCTGCCCCTGTACCTGTTGAAGACAGTGGGAGCTTTGCCATTGATATCAGTGAGGACAGGATCAGATCCATATACAATGCCGTCTAAATTATACCGAGGTCCTGTTCTTGACTTAACGTATAAATGGCCATACTGAGTCAGACTATCTAGCCCAGAATGCTGTTGTCTGACAGTGGCCAGTGCCAGATACTTCAGAGGGAATTAACAGAACAGGGGAATTTATCAAGTGACCCAGCCTATGTTGTCCAATGCCAGCTTCTGGTAGTCAGAGGCTTGGGGACATACCGGAACATAGGGTTGCATCCCTGACCATATTGGCTAATAGCCATTGATGGACCCATCGTCCATGAACTTATCTAGTTCTTTTTTGAACCCACTTCACAACATCCCCTAGCAATGAGTTCTACAGGTTGACTGTACGCTGTGTGATGAGGTACTTCCTTGTTTGTTTTAAACCTGCTGCCTATTAATTTAATTGGGTGACCCATGGTTTTCATGTGAAGGGGTAAATAACACTTTCTGCACCCATTCATGATTTTGTAGACCTCTTAAAATATTGCCCCTTAGTCAGGGGTGGATTAGGGTTTTGTGGGGCCCCTAAGCCAGAGCAAGTGGGGACCCCTTCCCACCCCTTCCACTTGCAGTCGCTCCCCCTCCCCCCACGCGCTCCTGCTGGGGAGTGGAGGCTTGCAGGAGTGCCAGATGGGCAGATGGAGCAAGCCCCTGTGCCCCGATCCCACTCCCCGGCTGGAGCACTGGGTGGGTGAAGTTAGGCAAGCCCCCATCCCTCAAACCTGCTCCCTGGCAGCAGTGCCAGTGGATGGCTGGAGTGAGGCAAGCCCCCATGTCTCAATCCTGCTCCCCGGCAGGAGTGCCGGATGGGTGGAGCTGTCAGGTGCGGGTGCACCCATTTTTCTGGGGGGCCCCAATTGGCCGGGGTGCCTGGGCACAGACCCCATTGGCCCAATGGCTAATCTGCCACTGCCCTTAGTCGTCTCCCTTTTTCTTATCCGAACAGACCCAGGTTTTTAAACTCTCTTCATATGGAAGCTGTTCCATGCCCTTAAACATTTTTGTTGCCCTTCTCTGTACCTTTTCCAATTCCAATATCTCTGTGGTTGTTGTTGAGATGGGGTGACCAAAACGGCCCACAGCATTCAAGGCATGGGTGTGTCATAGATTTATATAGTGGTTTTATGATCTTTTCTTATTTTCTATCCCTTTCCTAATGGTTCCCAACATTGTTAGCTTTTTCGACTGCTGCTGCACATTGAGCGGATGTTTTCAGAGAACCACCACAATGACTCCAAGATCTCTTTCTTGAGTGGTAACAGCTAATTTAGACTCCATCATTCTGTATGTATAGTTGGGATTATGTTTGCCACTATGCATTACTTTGCATTTATCAGCTTTGAATTTCATCTGCCGTTTGATTGCCCAGTCACACAGTTTTGTAAGATCCCTTGATAACTCTCCATAGTCAGCTTTGGACTTAACTATCTTGAGTAATTTTGTATCATGTGGAAATTTTGCCACTTTTTTACCCCTTTTCCCAGATCATTTATGAGAATGTTGAACAGCTTTGCTTCCAGTACAGATCCCTGGGGTGGGGGGACCCTGCTAATAACTTTCTGAAAACTGATGATTTATTCCTACCCTTTGTTTCCTATCTTTTAACCAGTTACTGACACATGAGAGGACCTTCCCTCTTATCCCATTAGTGCTTAATTTGCTTGAGACCCTTTGGTGTGAGACCTTGTCAAGGCTTTCTGAAAGTCTAAGTACACTATATCCACTGGATCACCCGTGACCACATGCTTGTTCACCCAGCCAAAGACTTTTAATTTTCTTGGAGGCATGATTTCCATTAATAAAAGCTTTTTTAATGTAATATCTCCTAGCTGCTCCTTTTGTCTCCTCCTATCTTTGCACCTTCATTCATGCTATTCCCATGCTGGGCCAATCTGCCAAATTAAATGAATTTTCTGTCCTCTATTAGTGAGAGACAAGAGGTCAGGTTCTTGCATCGCACAGGCCGGCTGGTGTACGTTGGCCACAAACCCTGGCGAGCACCACCCCAGTAAAAGGTGATTCTGCAAGTGGTGTAGAGCTGGAACAGAGGCTTGTTTGGCCCGCATTCTCTCTGGTGCTGGCAAGGCAGGAAAAGGGGGTGTGGTTAGAAGAAAGGTGTCTTCAGGATGTTTCCTTTGCCATGCCATTCCTGGGTTGTATTTTTTTGTCCCCTTGTAGGTGTAATAGGCCAGCGCAAATCAGCACAGTCATCAGGTTGCTTTGTCGACACAGTGTAAATGGAGAGCATCTATAGGAACACACTGGGGTCAGAGCAATTCAAAGGAAACTTTACTCACACACCTCTGATTTGACTTCTGTGCATTTTGGCCCTGCCCAAGAATCTGTTTCAAGAAGAGTTTCTTGTTAGGTATGTGGAGGGTCTAGCATGTAGCACTTACTATAAGATGCAGCATTTACCCTATATATACCAATTATCAGATTTCAACATAGTAGAGTCAGATAAACTGATACTCCCCACGTGTACAATGTGTATGAGACTATTTAAGTCAATGGAGTAATAACAGGGCTAAACTTACCACAATACCTGTAAACCGTACTTTCTTAGTTCTCACTTTTTAAAATTAAGCATCTCGGTGCCCACATGAGTAAGGAAATGCACTATACAAAATAAACAAATTTCACTTACATTTTAGGAAATCGAAAAAAACCACGCAGATCTACTACAGCTTCCCAGTGACCTTGAATGTGTTTCAAAGGCAGCAGGGTATGACCTTTTTTTTTTTTTTTTTTCTTTTTTTAAATCTTTAAGGGTGGGATCTACAAAAGTACTTAGGCACATAAACCGCAGACTTAAGTGCCTAAAATAGGCACTTAAGTCCCAGTTTTGGCTCTACTGAAATCCATAAAACTCCTGTTGAAGCCTGTAAGCACCTAAACTTGCTCTGAGTCTGTTTCCAGAGTCAGAGGTCCTGAGGTCCCTATAGTTCTGCCTCTGAGCATGTGCATTGCTGCAGACTGCCTAATTGCTCAGAGTGATTTCACAAACCAGTGGAAGCTAGGCATTCAGCTGCATAAGGCCTGATCTGACCAGTATGCATATGCAAGGCCTGATCTGACCAGTGTGCATGCTCAGAGGCATCCTGCTGGATCAGGTCCGATTCAAAATCTGGCTGGATGAGGAGCCGCTGCCATCTGCCTTATAACTTTGTAGCGCAGTGGTTGGAGCACTTGCCTGGGATATGGGAAAGCCAGGTTCCATTTCCCCCTTCTCAGGCAGAGATGGAGAAAGGATGTGAACAGGGGGTTCCCACCTCTCAAGAGCAGTGCTCTAACCACTGAGCTATGGGATATTCTGGGGTGGGGCTCCCTCAGTTTCTCCTGCTAAAGCTATTCCACTATGGATAAATAATGAAAGAAAGACAGGACCCAGGATCTCCCACCTTTTAGGGGGGTGACCATAATCACTGGACTACAGAGTCATTTTGTTTCTCTCTTTTGCCTAATGACTAAGTATTTATCCACAGAGGAACACAGTCATTGAGGGAACACCAAATCAGAATTAACATTATAACTAGTGCTGATTTATGCTATATGCATTCACAAAATCTCTGTGGTATTCTAGGAGTCTGTTTTCCTTGCAGCTAGTCACTGAGAGAAACTGTAAATCTGAAGATGGACTCTCATGGTCAAGCAGTTGCTAAATTAAATGCAAAGAGTGTATTTTTAAGAAAATAGGTAGCATTTTGGCTTTAACTTAAATTCTGAAGTAGCTTGCTAATGCTGTTGGAAAGTAAAAGTATAAATATTCCATTACCTAAAGTTCAAATATGAGTATTAGTATAAACATGCTCATCATATATTTCTGAATGTAATGGTACTGGGGTTACGCCACTCCCTGAGAATTTTCAAAACAAATTTTCAAACCCAAAACCCTGTTGATTTAAATAGATATCCAGGTTTTCATTTGTAAATATGAAAGGGGGGGAGGGGTGGCTTTAACGCCGCTTTAGCGGTTTACATTTGGATGTACAGTATAATTCTGCCTCACATTATGAGGATACAATGCTTTGCCTACCATGAAGGGATAATCAGAAACTGGAAAGTATGTTTGGGCCCCTATGCTGCTGCCACATATGCTTTTGAGGTTCCCCATGAGCACAGAAGTCCACCCACTGGGATGCTATTGCAGGACTGGGATTTTACATCCTTCCTCCGTTAACAAACCAGGCTAGTCATTATATTGTTTGCAATCCTCTTGGTTTACTACCTTCCTGTGGAATTTTCAGAACCAACTTTGAAGTTATGAAGGCAGAGGCAGATGCCCATTTAAAGAAACTTTTGAAAATTGAGCATAACATGTCATCAATAGATGATTTAAAAGCACAGTATGGAAAGTCTATTCAAGTAAGTAACATGAGTCTGATCCATCTCATGCTTCCCTCTTCCAAGATGTCCTATATCTCTAGGAGGTCACAAACAGGTCAGAAAAAAGGGGTGTGCCTTAATTCCTAGATGGGAGGAGGGTCCTGAACCCTTTTTCAGAGTTCATGTGCAGTCGCAGTATGGAAATGGTTGAGAACCACTGGTCCATTTAATCCCCCCCTCCCCCCCAAAAAAAGCTAAAATTAAGCTTAGGATTCTATAGTACACAGATGTACCACTGCGGCATGACATCTTCTAGAAATGCCAAGGAGTTATTTGTGTTTTTTGCTTGAAAAACTGTTCACATTCCTGAAGAATAGCAAGGTTCTTTTGTATCCATTTATAAGCATTGATTATCACGGGTCCAGTCTTACTCTGCTTAACTTAACATAACAGGATCAGGCCCTTCCTATGTTTAGAAAGTAGGTGCATCTTAAACAAAACTAAACCCTTGTGTATGTATTGCATATCTCCAAAGTAAATAATTCACTATCACACCATCCTTCAGAGTCTGTCATATTATGAAGAGATACTCTTAAAGCAGGGTAATATTAATTAAGGGCAAGGAGGCAGTCATGTTCCTCACAAATCTTCTGCTTAGCCATGTAATGCTGGCCAAGAATGCCAAGTGATCATGTTGTGACAGTGACAATACATGTGTTGCAGGTAGGTAGGGTTCCCCAATAGTAACATACTTTTGAGGAAAACAACAATTACAAGTAAAGTAGCATACTGTAACCAGTTTTAACTTTCCATTAATTGCTGTGTTTCCAAAGCAAGCAGTACTTAGAGTTCTGTCTGATTTTCTAAAAGCTATTGCACTGATTTGTTAACTACTTTGCCCCTCCTCTTGAGACTTCAGGGTAATTGAGATGCATGTTGCTTTTAACTTGAATAAATTGCATTGTAAATATGTCTCAGGACCATATAAACCTTTCAAAAGAACTGGAGGAGGAACTTGGCACCATTGCAAAGAAGAAGGCAGAACTTGCGGATTACCTCTGTGAAGATCGAAATAAATTGTCATTAGAAGATGTGTTTAACACAATGAAAACCTTCAGGAATTTATTTATCAAGGCACTAAAGGTGGTTTACACTTGTGAATAATTAGGGCTAGATTGTGATTTGAACTTTTCACACTTCCATGCATGGGTGATTTCCCCTTCTCTTCTAAGCCCCTTTACACAGATATATGGGCTACCCAGACCTTGGATCTGAGTACCTAGGAGTCAGTGGGGCTGTTCACCTGCTTGTGTCCCTCCCCCTCCCCAGCAGGTGTCCAGAGAATGGGTGAACAAGCTAATACAAAAATCCATTATTTATATAAAAGAATTAAGGACGCTCCAATCTCTTGGGCTCTACTTAAAATGACTGGCTGGCCTCAGTGAAGTAAAAGCTAGTGATGTGTAAAAGTGAGTAAGCAAAACTGATACATTTTTAGAAGGGAGTGAAGATCTTACTGAATAGCAAGCCTCAAAACATGATAGGCAAGGCCTACCAGGTGTTTACTCTGAAGAGCCTTCATTCTACCACTCATCCCACAGCCCAGAATCTGAGTGACTGAGTCACAGCAGTGGGTATCAAGTGAAGAAGCATGTTTGGAATAGCTTTTGCTTATAACTGCAAATATCTCCATCAGCTCTTCTCTAGTTAACTTTTCTCTTAAATGTTTTATTTAACATTCTATCTGAATGTTTGTATGTAGGAAAACCAAGAAAGGAAAGAACAAGCTACAAAAGCAGAGAAAAGAAAGAAATTGCTTGAAGAGGAGGAAGCTAAGCGTCAAAAAGGAGAATATGGAAAGATCAGTAAGTCTCACAAATGTATTTTGGAATTATTTGCTACTTTTTAAAGAGAATGTATGTCTATATAGATGTGGATAATCTGATTTGTGACTGAAAAAGCATTGGTTAATTTTCTAAGTCCTTGGCATACTTATTCCATCAGATATGAGAGAAATTTAAAAAAAATACTAATTTTGAAGCCCTTTTTTCACACAAGGATGATAAAAATGTACACACCTCTTTTCTTACACCCCTCACAATGGGGCTCGAGCTGAAAATAATAACTCACAGTAAACAATGCATTAGCAGAAATAGAGGCTAATTTAAGTTTGGAGGCTTCTGATTTCTTTGCATTTCTTTTAATGCTCGTTTGCATCTTTTTAGGATATGACTCCATTAAGGAATATTTGAAACTAAGCTGTGTTGGGCAAAGCACATGTTACTCTTCCCCTTCTCCTCCTCTTTTCTGTCCTGATTAGGGCTTTGATTCAGTAAATGCTTAAAATTAAGCACATGCTTTGCTGAATAGGAACTGGATGAGTTGTATTCTTAAAGTTAAGCATGCACCTAAAGGGATATGCATTTTTAGTGTAAATGTGTGCATGTGTAAATTTAAAATTCCCTTTATATTTTAAGTTCACATTACATGAAGGTTTGTGCCAGTAAAATCTGATCACTTGATTGTTCAGAGATTGAATGTAAAAGGAGCATTAGCACAGCTGAACAGGATTCATGAAATTGACTGGATGGTCACACACAAATATTTTGCATTTTTCAACAAGCTCAAAGTAAGAATCTGTGGCCAAAAAAGCTCAAATCTTCTTTAGTCCTATTTGTTTTAACATCTATTCCAGTTATTGATCTTTAGAAACTTCTAAAGAAAAATCTGAATGTTGATAACCAACCACAAGAGGGCCAAGATTGTCATTGGACAGACTGTATTTCCAATGTGTTGTCATTAGCACATAACAACAGGTTTCAGAGTAACAGCCGTGTTAGTCTGTATTCGCAAAAAGAAAAGGAGTACTTGTGGCACCTTAGAGACTAACCAATTTATCCCATCATGCACACTGTAGGGATAGTGGTCACTTTGGATGAGCTATTACCAGCAGGATAGTGAGTTTGTGTGTGTGGTTTTTGGGAGGGGGGTGAGGGGGTGAGAGAACCTGGATTTGTGCAGGAAATGGCCCAACTTGATTATCATGCACATTGTGTAAAGAGTTGTCACTTTGGATGGGCTATCACCAGCAGGAGACTGAATTTGTGTGTGGGGGGGTGGAGGGTGAGAAAACCTGGATTTGTGCTGGAAATGGCCCAACCTGATGATCACTTTAGATAAGCTATTACCAGCAGGACAGTGGGGTGGGAGGAGGTATTGTTTCATATTCTCTGTGTGTATATAAAGTCTGCGGCAGTTTCCACGGTATGCATCCGATGAAGTGAGCTGTAGCTCACGAAAGCTCATGCTCAAATAAATTGGTTAGTCTCTAAGGTGCCACAAGTACTCCTTTTCTTTTAGCACATAACAGTACATTTAATGTAAACTTATATTTAATGTAGTCTTACTAATTAGAATCTACATTTTAGTGTAAATACAAAAAGTAATTTAATATATTGGAAAGTTACTTAAATATAAAATTAAGAGTGAAATTTACCCCCCATGCAGAGAAACAGCACAAGGCCCTTCACCATTTAAGCTTTCCAAATTGGGTTTAAGAAGGACTCAAGCGGTGTTGACCCACTGCATCAGGGTGAATCCCATCCTATATGGGTATAACTCAAATGTGAGTTGGGAATCTGGACTGAAGTTTCTTCCTCAATATTTATTGCAGAAAACTGTGCGCCTAGCTACTTCAGCACTTGTGGCCATTCTTAGCTGCAATTTCTATTCACATTGAGTTTTATTAAAGTAAGCTTGGGGACTATCAACTCTGATAAAGTTAGAACCTGGGTGTTTGTCTTATTTAAGCTCCCCTGAAAATTCCCATCCTATGTATACAACTCAGACATTTTAGAATCATGGTAATGGTGTTTTAGGTTTTTTGTTCATTTGTTTTTAAGTAGATGAACTAGATTTCCGTTTTTAAGGAAGAAAAACTGGATGGCAATGGATTAAGTGAAGTCCTATTAGCATGTATGGACCAGATTCTTAGGCCTTGATCCAGCAGAGAGTTAAGCACATGCTTAATTTTGCTCAGTGAGTAGTTCTACTGGAGTAATTGAGACTATTCATATTGTATAACGTTAATTAAGTGCATAAATCTTTGCAGGACTGGAACCTTAATCTTTGATTTACTGACATGAATGACTGTCACAAGTTCCTTCAAGCCAATATCTGGTTTCTGTATCTGTGCATATAATTGAGGATCACATATCTGCGGATGACAGACAGGCCCTTAGCTGTAGCTGTCTCTTAGGATTTCAGAACACACGGCATCAAAGTATTTTGATATGTATTATAATCTCTTCTTTATAGTTCAAAAAGGAGATGTGAGACCAGAAGCATGTGTCCCTGATCCCTTATTAGCAGATATAAGGGAAGGCTTTCAGCTATGGAAAACTACTAGGAACAAGTCTAAGCCAGAAATTGTTCCCAAAACCTCACCTACTGAAACTGGTAAGAGCACAGATCCAACTGCACCTGCAATGTGGCTACAACTATTAAACTCTAGTCTTCCATTAAACAATGCTAAAAAGATATAGGTTAGGATTTTCAAAGAAGCCCAAGGGAGTTAGGAAGCTAGGTTCCACTGAATTTCAAAGGAATTTAGGTACCTAGCTCCTTTAGGCTACTATTGAAATCTCAGACATAAGAGATTTTTATCTGCATTATTTTTGATGCTTTATAATGGACAAGAGATTATTTCTCTACTGCTTCATTTTTCTTTAGCTTCTGTTACTTCAGCTTCCATTACCTGAAGTTATCAGACAGTTACATTGTTGAAGTGCATCACACCAGCTTGCTTCAAGAAACTAGTCTATATATATTGTGTATGAGATGCTGAAATATTTGTTTTGCTTTAATCAAGTGAGAAATATGAACTTATTTTAATGCAAACATGCATATATACACTTTCCTATTAGTTAGAATTTTATATGAACTAATTTAATTACATGTCTTGTGTCATGGTTCCTTCCTCACTCTGAACTCTAGGGTACAGATGTGGGGACCTGCATGAAAGACCCTCTAAGCTTATTCTTACCAGCTTAGGTTAAAAGCTGCCACCACCAAAGTGTTACACAAAGAACAGGGAAAGTGCAACTTGGAAACTTCTTTCCCCCCAAAAAATATCTCCCCAAGCACCATACCCCCTTTCCTGGGGAAGGCTTGATAAAAATCCTCACCAATTTGCATAGGTGAACACAGACCCAAACCCTTGGATCTTAAGAACAATGAAAAAGCAATCAGGTTCTTAAAAGAAGAATTTTACTTAAAGAAAAAGTAAAAACATCACCTCTGTAAAATCAGGATGGTAAATACCTTATAGGGTAATCAGATTCAAAACACAGAGAATCCCTCTAGGCAGAACCTTAAGTTACAAAAACAGGAATATACATTCCATTCCGCACAACTTATTTTATCAGCCATTTAAACAAAACAGAATCTAACGCATATCTAACTAGATTGCTTACTGACTTTTTACAGGAGTTCTGACCTGCATTCCTGCTCTGGTCCCGGCAAAAGCATCACACAGACAGACAAGACCTTTGTTTCTCCTCTCCCTCCCCCCCCCTTTGAAAATATCTTGTCTCCTCATTGGTCATTTTGGTCAGGTGCCAGTGAGGTTATCTTAGCTTCTTAACCCTTTACAGGTGAAAGGATTTTTCCTCTGGCCAGGAGGGATTTAAAGGTGTTTACCCTTCCCTTTATATTTATGACATCTTTTCAATACTGGCAATACTAGATGTCTTTCATATTGGACTGTCCAATGACAAGTGTAAGCAACAAAGATATACACACACAAAAGAGGAGTAGGGGTTGGTTTAAACATCTGGTGTTAACTTATATTCATCTTATTTTTATACAAAAACTAGTGGCAGAAAGTAAAATTCTGTTAAATTGATGAAAAGCAATACAGAGTTCAATGTATGGTACAGAAGTTCCACTGAATTAAAAGGGCCTGTCCTGCCGTCTTTGTGCTCTCAAACCAGCCACTGACTTCTAGAGCTGCAGAAGCAGACCCCAAAACCAGTTTCTTAAGCAGTGTTCATTTTTAGTGAGAGCCAAATTCTGCAATCCTTTCTCAGGTAAAATTCCAATTGTCTTCAGCAAGAAAGGACTTCAGCGTTTGGTCCTTAAATAATAAACTCGGAGATGTCAAAAAGGTCAGCATCAATTGGAGAAGTGTGACTAATTGTTCACCCTTATCTACTACTTACAATGGTGGAAGATTCCAAGCTGCAAGTGAAACCAGTTGAAGGGAAATGTAGTTTTGTTACCTGCTTCTTCTTTCCTCTTTGATCATTGATTTGCAGTGATAAAGTGTAATAGTGGTGAAAAAGTACAAAGAATAGTCTGCAGGAAACAAGACACAGAAACTGAGTGTCTGATAAGTAGTACTTTGAAATATAATGTAAAATCTTGACGGTTTATTAATGGAGCATCATTTAAAAATAGATATACATTGTATTGTTTTCTATTTGTACTTGATGCATATTTTGTTCTTGTCTTTGTTCATCTCAGTACAATGCTAAACAAAGTTGCCTGTTGTGTATGTTTTGTTTTCTATGAAGAAAAAATGGTCATTCTTTTACTAAACTGAGCCCTCCTGGTCTCTCTAAGCATACCCTTTAGCTCTCAAGCCTCTAGAGGTCACCTGTCTCTCAGGGTGGAATCACATGATTCTCTCACTCTCAGACCTAGCTCTGGGTTGCAGTCCCCTGGTACTAACTGTGATTATCTCAGCAGGTCTGACCTAGACACAGACCCTGCAGTCCTGTATCTTCCAGGGCAACGACAGTGATAATCAGTGACCAAACAGCCTTCTGAAAGCAAAGTATCATTTATTTACAACAAAAGAATTTCAGAGAAAACATACGTTGAAAACAATGAACCACCCTATATATACCACACATATATTATATATATAATATATGTCTGCTTATGAAAAATCTAACCATCTCATGCATGGGGACCCTGGAAGGACTAATTCTGTAGACTCTTCTACAGAGCCCCCTCTCTGTCAGCACCTTAGAGACTAACCAATTTATTTGAGCATAAGCTTTCGTGAGCTACAGCTCACTTCATGCATCCGATGAAGTGAGCTGTAGCTCACGAAAGCTTATGCTCAAATAAATTGGTTAGTCTCTAAGGTGCCACAAGTACTCCTTTCCTTTTTGCGAATACAGACTAACACGGCTGTTACTCTGAAACCTCTCTGTCAGCGTGTGTCCCTCTCAGAGTTCACTGGCAACACCCTGCACAGCCCTTGGCAACTCACCACCTCTCCTTTTCCTCAGAAGGCTTTTTAAGTGTTCTTTTGAGCTCTAGCCTCCAAGCCTGGTACAACAGCTGTGTCACTTCTGCCTGGAGTCTGGAAATCTGCCATTGTTTGCAGGGCCGGCTCCAGCTTTTTTCCTACCCCAAGCGGCAAAGAAGAGAAAAAAACAAACCCCGATTGCGTTGCTGCTGAAGAGGAAGGGAGGGAATGATGGACCTGCTGCTGAAGACCCGGACATACCGCCCCTTTCTATTGGCCGCCCCAGGCACCTGCTTCCTTTGCTGGTGCCTTGAGCCGGCCCTGAGTGATTGGTAACTGCCCCCCAATGTTTGCTGGGAGGTTGCTTATCTGAAACCATTGTGTTGCCTTCCTGTTTATTCTTCCCACAGTCCCCTATTAAGCATTCAGACAGGAAAGTCTAGCAACCCCAATATACAATACCGTCCCTTCACTGACCCATCACATATCATGTTCATCAAATGGTTACGTCTCAGTACATCATTACATATCAGCTCCATGTCTATTACACTCCCTCTCTTCTTTTCTTGAATGCTTTGACAGGTAGGGAATTAATTTAAATCTCAATTTCTTTAACTATTATCATTAGGCAGAAGACTTTGAGGAAAAACCTCAGTGTAGACAAGAGTGTGTGAGTGTGTATGAGCCTAAATAGTTCTAAATATACTAGGAATCTTGTAATTTCTATAGAAAGTGTAAAGATTGTGTGCTCCATCCCTCAGCTCTTACAAATTCATATCGGTCTATGTGACCAAGAAAGTTCAGTATTCAACACAGTGAGACATTCCCCCTCTGGTGTTATCCGGACCGGTGATCTGCTAGTTCACTCCAATCCTTGACTCTGGAAGCCAGCCTTACCTTGCTCTGCTGTGAGAACCCCCACTCCTGGGCTGTTCACGCACAGCCTCTAGCACGTAAACTGCTCCTTGGATTGTGCTACCGAATGACACTAGCCAATATCTCTGGTCCCAGACACAACTCTAGGAACCTCTGTCTTGCAGTGTCCGGTTATGCCTGCTGGATGCTGCAAGCTTATATGAGTTTGTCAATTTAACAAAGAAATTGATATGTAGAATCATAGAATAGCAGGGTTGGAAGGGACCTCAGGAGGTCATCTAGTCCAACCCCCTGCTGAAAGCAGGGCCAATCCCCAATTTTTGCCCCAGATACCTAAATGGCCTCCTCAAGGATTGAACTGACAACTCACAAACTCGGGTTTAGTCAATGCTCAAACCACTGAGCTATCCCTCCCCCCCAGGTTTGTTATCCCAAGGGGAGTCTCTGACATGCTTCAAACCAAACACACTGCTTCAGGTAGAATAAACAAAGATTGTTTAACTATAAAGATAGATTTTAAGTTATTATAAGTCAAAACATAAGTCAGATTTGGTCAAATGAAATAAAAGCAAATGGCATTCTAAGCTGATTTTAACTCTTTCAGTGTCCTTACAAACTTAGATGCTTCTCACTACAGGCTGGCTGGTTGTTCTTCAGCCAGGCTCTCCCCTTTGATCAGCACTTCAGTCGCTTGGTATGGTGTCTGTAGATGTAGGTGGAAAAGAGAGCGCAAGCATGGCAAACATCTCTCCCTTTTATCATGTCCTTTCTTCCCTCTTTGCTTTGCCCCCTGCTTCAGAGTCAGGTGAGCATTACCTCATCACAGTCCCATACTGACCAAAGGATGGGGGATGACTCACTCGAACAGATCCTTTTGCTGCTGCCAGTGTCCTTTGTTCCTGTGAGGCTAGGCTGGGTTTGTTTCATACCAATGAGGTATGAACTGCCTCTCTGCTCTTGGAGAGTTTTTTCCTGGGCTTATTTTAAGCCATGAGGATACATTTTCAGCTTCATAACTATATACATGAAATTATAACCTATAATATTACTGTAACAATTACGATAACATCACTATAACAACAATGCTCAGTGCATCGTGAGCCTTTTGAAGACACCCAACATGATAAACTTTGCATTGGATACCACACAATCATTTTATAAAGATGACCATGGGGTGCTGGGTGTTCCCCCAAGGTACAAAGCATCACACACATCCACACAATGATGGAGAACCATGTGCATGAGGCTGGAACACGTTCTGTGATCTTCCATCCACCTTTCCCTCAGCAACACAGCCCCATGTGTCTCAAGCCAAAAGCCGTTGTGTCCATTCCCTCCCCACCGACACACACATACACTGACACAGTTCCTTAGGTCTCAGGTATTAATGTGCATGTGTGACACCTCCAGTGACACAGCCCCGTCCAGGGGTGCTGGAACAATTTGTATAGCAGTGGTGTTGAGCGCCATTGAACCAAACTGTAAACCTTGTATATCATGGAAACCACTTCAAACCAGGTGGGTGCAACAACCCCCCCACAACTCTAGTTCCAGCACCTATGGCGCCATCTACCACAGGCTGGAGTGTCTGTCTGTCCCCAGCCAGGGTCATCACTTGCTATGGGGAAAAGGTGGCAGTTGCCCTTCTGACATTTATTCCCCCCCACAACTTTTGGGATGTATAAGTAGGGGCATAGCGAGCAGATCGAGGGACGTGATCGTTCCCCTCTATTCGACATTGGTGAGGCCTCATCTGGAGTACTGTGTCCAGTTTTGGGCCCCACACTTCAAGAAGGATGTGGATAAATTGGAGAGAGTCCAGCGAAGGGCAACAAAAATGATTAGGGGACTGGAACACATGAGTTATGAGGAGAGGCTGAGGGAGCTGGGATTGTTTAGCCTGCAGAAGAGAAGAATGAGGGGGGATTTGATAGCTGCTTTCAACTACCTGAAAGGGGGTTCCAAAGAGGATGGCTCTAGACTGTTCTCAATGGTAGCAGATGACAGAACGAGGAGTAATGGTCTCAAGTTGCAGTGGGGGAGGTTTAGATTGGATATTAGGAAAAACTTTTTCACTAAGAGGGTGGTGAAACACTGGAATGCGTTACCTAGGGAGGTGGTAGAATCTCCTTCCTTAGAGGTTTTTAAGGTCAGGCTTGACAAAGCCCTGGCTGGGATGATTTAACTGGGAATTGGTCCTGCTTTGAGCAGGGGGTTGGACTAGATGACCTTCTGGGGTCCCTTCCAACCCTGATATTCTATGATTCTAACCCCGGTGCCTCAGGCTGGAGTGTGTGTTTCCAGTGACACAATCCCTGGTGCCTCAGGCTGGAGTGTGTGTGTGTGTGTCTAGTGACACAACTCCAGTGCCTCATGCTGGAATGTATGTCCGTCCAGTGACACAACCCCGGTGCCTCAGGCTGGAGTGTGTGTGTGCGTGTGTCCAGTGACACAACCCCTGGTGCCTGTGACTGGAGTGTGTGTTTGTGTCCATCCAATGATGCAACCCCTGGTGCCTCAGGCTGGAGAGGGAGTATGTGTGTGTCAGTGTAGTGTATCCAGTCACAGTCCCCCCCGAGTGTGTGTCGGCTCCGGCTGGGGCCGGCCTCTGAGTCCGCCTGCCCCCCACTGCCCGCCCCCGCCCGTCCCGCGCTCCGGGCTGGCCGGGCCCTGGGCAGGCGGCTCGCGCGTCAGCGCGCGGGGCGGGCTCGGGGCCCGGCTAAAGGGGCGGCGGACGCGGCGCGGTAGCGCGCACACAGCCGGGCTCCGGGCCGGGCGGCGCTGAGCGAGCCAGGCAGGCCCCATGGCCACCAGCCGGGCGTCCAACGGCCGCGCCGCGCACCCCAGCGCGGGGCTCAAGCGGGCGCGCGGCGAGCCGGGAGGCAGCAGAGTGACCGTGGTGCTGGGGGCGCAGTGGGGGGACGAAGGCAAAGGGAAGGTGGTTGACCTGCTGGCCACCGAGGCGGATATCGTCTGCAGGTGCCAGGTGGGTGCAGGGGGGCGGCGGCGGGGGCCGTAGGGGCTCGCAGGGGGGCAGGCTCCGCGGCTCTCATGTGCGCTGTGGCGTCTTGCTTGGCTCCTGGCGTGTTTACCCTGGTGCCTTTATTAATTATTATTCTTCTCTTCGCTCCGATTTGCCGTTTCTCTTCGTCTCGCTTTTCTCGGGCCCTTGTTCTGTCTTTTAACCCCTCTGGCATCTTCTCTCCTCCACTTTCCCCGGATCCCTTTTCTCTTTCTCCCTTTTGTCTCTCTTTCGGGTTCCCCCTTTTCTCTTTCTAGCTCCAGTTTCTTTAATCTAATCTATCTATCTGATCTCTGGTATCTTTCTCTTTATTTGTCTATTTCTGATCTCCCTCTATCTCTGATATTTCTCTTTGTCTATCTCTGATCTCCGCCATCTCTGATAGGTCTATCTCTGATATCTTTCTCTTTATCTCTCTGTTTCTGCCATCTCTCTCTGTCTCCTTTTGCCATCTCTGCAATCTCGTTCTGCCATCTCTCTCTCTCTCCTCTTTGCTTTTCTGGACATTCGCATTGTTTCTCTCTCCTCCTGTCCCCCACTCTCTGGTCCCCTGTTGTCCTTTCTCTCCCTTGTCTCTGTGCTCGAGGAGGAGGTGTGATTCTTCCCCAGGACCGGGCTGGGAACCTTCCCCCTCCTCTGGTTGCAGATTGAAATGTCACTGGGAAAGGGAAAAAGTCCTGAACTATAAATATAAATAGCTGAGCGTTCATGATAAGAGACACAAGATCCCGATGTTCAGACAGGCATGGGCCGTGACTGAGCAAGGCGTCTGCTGCCGTCTGATAGCGGCCCGTCGGCTGGCTGGGGACGCGATGCATGCAGCATGTGTCAGATGATTGCCTCTTGGAGAAAAGGTTGCCTAAGGTGACCAGAAGTCGGAGCAGCTAGTGTTTCCTGGGGGCCTGCCCTCTCCCCTCCTTGCACTACGTCCTCATGATCGATGGATGCTTGCCCCTTTGGGAAATTAATCTGGCTGGGTTCTGCAGGAGCCCTACATTTCTGTGATTATATGTAACAAGTCCCAAGATCTTTCGTTGAGCAGCCCTTTCCACTCAGTTGACCACTTGCACTTAATGGATTTAATACTACTCCAGTTTTGTTATTGTGTAAGGGAGAAAGTACTAAGTAGTTCAAAGACTGGTCACTAATAAATCTTAGTTTTCTTCAGTTTTGCCACCACATGTTTTGGATGGGCAGATCTTCCCTGCAGAATTGCTTGAAACTTCTTTTAAAAATATTTTGAAATAGAATGTGTATAGTGAAAATAGAGAAAGGAAGTAGCCACTTGAAGTATTTTTGTGTGGTCATGGAACTTATTACACTGCTTTGCTTAGATTTATTTCTGATTTGGTCTGAATACTAAATAGAGTATAGTTCACAGAGGCTCAACACACAGAGACTTGTTTAGTATAAGCTAAAGAATGTGGACATATTGTATACAATATACATAATCTTAATTACTTAAAAAAAAGATAGTCAAAGCATGAATCATGAAAGTGCTTATGCAAACATAGTTACAATGCTTATCTGAGGAAGAGCTCTGTATAGATGGAAAGCTTGTCTCTCATACCAACAGAAGTTGGCTCAATAAAAGATATTAACTCACCCATCTTGTCTCTCTTATCTTTTAACTGTTATAATTATTTCTATAAATTTTATTCTGATTGTATTCATACAAGTTCAGCTCAGTTAACAGGTTATATGAACTGTTTCGGTTTTAAAATGCACAAGGACAAGCAGTGAAAAGCACTGATATCCTTGAAACTGAGAACCCCAAGGACATTTCCTAATTAAATAAGTTAAGTAAATAATATTTAACTTATGTGTCAAAGTTTAAGAATGTGGGTAAAGTATTTTCAGTTGGTATTGATCTTGAATCCCCTTGGCAGGTTCTCTCTACAAATGGAGACTAATGAATGTGCATTAATATGACTGTACTTAAGGTTCCTCCACAATTTTCTGTGTCAACTTTCATAAGCAGCAGTGTATACTCTGGTTTTAGAACCACTTTAGGAGACTGAGGCAGGGAATTGGCTTGAAAAGCTTAAAACTGGACCTGGAAACACACTTTATTTAGGCCCTAATCCTGCAAATTTGTAAGCGTGCTTAATTTTACTACTGTCAGTAGTACCATGGCAGATGGTAATAAAGTTAAGCACAGTATATATGTGGCTGGAGGATTTGGGTCTTAATGGGTGGTGGCTGAGGGAAGACTTTAGTCATTTTGAAGGGAAAAATAAAATTAGAATAGCAATTTTTTATATTTGAGTGGCAAAAAAGTAGAAGTAGACATCTTAAGGTGCTTTAAAAGTGGTCTTTTTCCAAATAAAATATTTAAAGTGCTAATCTGGATTACAAATTTGCTATTTAGAGGACAACATTTTTAAAAGATTGTCAACTTAATCATATATTGTGAATAAATCATTGTAGCTTGTGTTAATATTAACACTATAGATTATTAAAATGGAAAGAAGTTTAAAAATCCTGTTTAATTTTGACAGGTTTCAGAGAAACAGCCATGTTAGTCTGTATTCACAAAAAGAAAAGGAGTACTTGTGGCACCTTAGAGACTAACCAATTTATTTGAGCATGAGCGTTCGTGAGCTGAGCTGTAGCTCACGAACGCTCATGCTCAAATAAATTGGTTAGTCTCTAAGGTGCCACAAGTACTTGAGCTGTAGCTCACGAAAGCTCATGCTCAAATAAATTGGTTAGTCTCTAAGGTGCCACAAGTACTCCTTTTCTTTTTGTTTAATTTTGACTATCTTGTTTCTTTACTATTTGTCTCCTCATTGGCAATGAAAATCAAAGAAGTCTTTTTCACTTGTGTTTATAGTCAGTTTCACATTCAAGGAGACAGTTTTGTAAACACATAAGCATGTGTGTAACTTAACTCATGAGAATTCAGATGGAATTGCTTATGGCAGTAAAATTATACACATGTTTAAGTGTTTGCAGAGTCAGAGCCCAAGTTCTCAATATGGCAATGTTTGGTTTTCAGGCTCTGGGCATAGACAATTGGGACTTGGATTGTTCAGGATTGCATTAGTAAATAAAGGAAAAACTGAATTTGGAACAGAAGTTCATTAAATATGTTTATTTTTAATAAACTGAGATAAGTTATGGTACAAAATGCTCATTAAAGTGATATACAACAGCTTGTTGTATATTATTATTGTAAAACTTTAACCCCCTCCCAATGAAAAAAAACTGCCTACTCTCCTGACTGTAGAGGAATGTTTATTTCTTTTAAAACAGTTGTTTCTGCTGGAATCAAATCTTTATGTCATGGGAACATGTT
Source organism: Lepidochelys olivacea (assembly GCF_965140295.1). Lineage (NCBI taxonomy): Eukaryota > Metazoa > Chordata > Testudines > Cheloniidae > Lepidochelys > Lepidochelys olivacea. Next base: position 111,486,117 of record NC_140416.1, read on the forward strand.
TTCTGGTCTAAGGTTTGTAAAGTATTTTCCTTTCTTTTTAATAGAATTTAAAATTGGGGCCAAATTTGTTTCTCAGGATCCCTTTAAAATAACAATTAAAAAAAATTAATGTGGATTCCAACTGGAATTTTTAGTATGTGGATTTATTAATGCAAATCTGTGACAATCAGATTCTCATAGATCTCAGCTGGGGAAATAAAGCAGAAGTCACAAGGACTAAATTAAAAGTGGAAAGCAGGGGTAGTCAGGAACTGTGGAGGTCAGCTGGAGAACATCCAGGTTCTTCTTCCCCATTCTGTCTTGCTTCTCCATATCCACATGGGAAATCTACAGTCACCCGGGCAGAAAAATCTGATTGTGCATTGGCCAGCTGGATTCTGCAATTCTGGCTGTGTTTGCAATATTAAATTTCGAAGGAATGGCTGATTCCCAAACTTTTTTGGTCACATTGTTTCAGGTGAGTTTTTTTTTTTTTTTAATGCATACTTAAGATATCTGCCCTGTAATTTATCTCAGTTTTACAACAAGCAGAGCTCAAAACTTTAGCTTTAAAAAAAAAATGAAATTTTAGGATGAAATCCTGATCCAATTGAAGTTAGTAGTAAACTTCCATTGAAGTTAATAGGGCCATGATTTAATCCCTGTAGTTTGCAGAATACAGCAAAATAAATCCTTGTGAGTCTCTTCTAGTTCAGCAATTACTTTTGTGCTTCTATAAATATGAAAGATTGTTACCTAGCTATAATCATGGACCATTCTAGGGGGCATGTTTTCAATCTCCCTTAATTAAAATGCCTGCCAGATATATGAGCAAATCTTATTGTATATGCAAATCCACAGAAGCAAGCACAAAAATGCATTTTATGTACAAATAAGTTTAATGACCCTAACTACAATTAGCTTTGTGTAAGCATACAAGTGGGATTACATACACATTCAGAAACCTGGATTTGTGTATTAGAGGTGGGCAACAGAAAATTTGGCCCCACAAATTTAACTCAAAGCAAAATTCAGAAATAAGAACATAAGAATGGCCATACTGGGTCAGACCAAAGGTCACCTAGCCCAGTATCCTGTCTTCCAACAGTGGCCAATGCCAGGTGCCCCAGAGGGAATGAACAAACAGGTAATCAAGTGATCCATCCCCTGTCGCCCATTCCCAGCTTTTGGCGAACAGAGGCGAGGGACGCCATCTTACCCATCCTGGCTAATAGTCATTGATGGACCTATCCTCCATGAATTTATCTAGTTCTTTCATTTTCTGGCAAGTTCCACAGGTTGACGGTGCATTGTGTGAAAAAAATCATTTTTTTTTAAGCCTGCTGCCTATTAATTTCATTTGGTGGCCCCTAGTTCTTGTGTTATGCGAAGGAGTAAATAACACTTCCTTATTTACTTTCTCCACTCCAGTCATGATTTTATAGACCTCCATCATATCCCCCCTTAGTAGTCTCTTTTGCAAGCTGAAAGGTCCCCGTCTGATTAATCTCTCCTCAGCTGGCAGCCGTTCCATACCCCTAATCATTTTTGCTGTCCTTTTCTGAACCTTTTCCAATTCCAGTATATCTTTTTTGAGATGGGGCAACCACATCTGCACACAGTATTCAAGATGTGGGCGTACCATGAATTTATATAGCAGCAATATGATAGTGTCTGTCTTATCTATCCTTTTCTTAATGATTCCCAACATTCTGTTTGCTTTTTTGACTGCCACTGCACATTGAGTGGATGTTTTCAGAGAACTATCCACAAGGACTCCAAGATCTCTTTCTTCAGTGGTAACAGCTAATTCAGACCCCATCATTTTATATGTATAGTTGGGATTATGTTTTCCAGTGTGCATTACTTTACATTTATAAACACTGAATTTCATCTGCCATTTTGTTGCCCAGTCACCCAGTTTTGTGAGAGCCCTTTGTAGCTCTTTGCAGTCTGTGGAAAAGTGGGCTAATGTTGGCTTCTAAGAACGGTAACACCCACAATATAAAATACTGTGCATTAATCTTGGCTCCCTGCAGTAACTACACAGAGTGGAATAAATTAAGGGTTTAGCTGAAAATATATAATCTTAAGTAAAAAAAACAAACAATCTTTAACGTGCTGGTGCGTTTTTGGGGGCACGTCAGGCTTTTGATTAATAGGGTATCAGGCATAAATGTGAAAGTTTATTGATTTTTAGCCTTCACGACATTGCAAGATGCAGCACCTAAGGGTAGATTTCTAGTGTAAAAACCACTTTAAATAGTTTGGACAATCTGCAGCAGTGGCTCTCAACCTTTCCAGACTACTGTACTCCTTTCAGGAATATTATTTGTCTTGCATACCCCCAAGTTTCAGCTCACTTAAACTACTGGATTACAAAATCAGACATAATACAAAAGTGTCACAGCACAATATTACTGAAAAATTGCTTACTTTCTTATTTTACCATATAATTATAAAATAATTCAAATCTAAATATTGTAGTTACATTTCAGTATATAGAACAGTATGAACAGTCATTGTCTGTATGAAATTTTAGTTTATAGTGACTTAGCTGTTGTAAAACTAGGCAAATAGCTAAATGAGTTGAGTACCCTCTGGAAGACTTCTGTGTACCCCCAGGGGTACATGTACCCCTGGTTGAGAACCACTGCTCTGCAATCATGTTAAGAATGACAGAAGTTCTATAATGCCGTGGTTACCAAACTGCTGTTCATGGAGAATCTTTGTGGTACGCAGTGAGCTGAATAATCACATGATGCTGGCTCTCTTCCTTGTTTTCAGGAGCTAAATTTAATTAAAAGAAGCTAACTATACATTAGAGAGACTTCTCTAAAATTTTCCTTTTTATATATAGTTGCCAAAGGGATGTTGCATGATCTCAAACGGGAGACGGTGTGCTTTGCACTATCTTGGGAAGCAGTTTGTGAGAATCTTTCTTGTAGTATGTGTTTTCACACTGAAAATGTTCATAAATTCCAGCTGTGATGCATATCATGCAATTAGAGCTGTCAAAAATCATTTGACACTTTTCCAACCAAAAAAGATTAATATTTTTTATTTTGTCAAAACAGAAATTTCCTCAGAATAGTCATTTTCTGATTTTAGGTTTTATTTTGAAAAACTAAAAATGGTTATTTGATTTTCAGTTGCCAAAAACTCAAACTTCTCGGTTTTCAAATTTCAGCAAACAATTTGGCCAGATCCCCTGAAATGTTTATGAACTTTGTTTTTTACAACCTGTAGGAAAAAAATGTTGACAAAACAATTCCATCAACATGTTTCATGGAGAGGGAAAATGAGTTTTCGTTATAAGAGAGGCTACATTGCTGATAAATCCTTCATGTGGTCCTCTTTTAACAGTCAGTAAATGTAATAGATTTTGTGGAACAGACTGATTAGAGTAGCAAAGTATTGCTATACAGCATTTATGCACCTCCCTAATTTCAGCCTGAAAGAAGTATAACATTGATTCAACAATAGTGACTAGTCCAATAAGGTAATAAGATTAAAGATTCACTCCTATTAAAAAAAGAAAAGGAGTACTTGTGGCACCTTAGAGACTAACCAATTTATTTGAGCATAAGCTTTCGTGAGCTCACTTCATCAGATGCAGCTCACAAAAGCTTATGCTCAAATAAATTGGTTAGTCTCTAAGGTGCCACAAGTACTCCTTTTCTTTTTGCAAATACAGACTAACATGGCTGTTACTCTGAAACTCCTCTATTAGAGGCTGGTTTTCCCCCTCTGTCAGAGGTCATGCATGCCCTGTCCCCTTTTGGGATGGGGTACGGGTTGTTATAGGCTCACAGGCATGTCTGCACAACCCCTCTGGGTCTCAGAGTAATGTGGCCAAACAGCCAAAGTCAGTCTACCTGCCCTCGCAATCAGGGCAGCGGAGCCCAGGTAAGCAGAGCAGCCCTCACAATCAGGGCCCAAGTCAGCAGAGTTGGTGTGGCTGGGCTGCCACCCCAGGGTGGGCAGCAGCCAGGATAGGGGGATCCACCCCATCAGGTCCCAACCCAGGGCCCTGTCAGTGGCAGTGTTGCCCACCACCAGCTCAGCAGGGATCCAGCCAAAATACAGCCAGGTCTCCAAACACCTCCTCACAAAGCCTCCCTGGGTTACTTCCTAGCCGCTTGTCTGCGGCTTGTGGTCTCATGGTTTCCCCGGTCTCTCCTCCTTCTGTGGCTTCTGGAGTTAGTGGGTAACTGCCATCCAGCTGGCCTCTGCATCATGGAGTGTCGGCAGTCCTTCAGCAGGAGTCTGTAGCAAACCTCCTTCCTCACCTGCAGTCAGCCTCAAATGAGCTGGGCTGCTCCCTTTATACCTGGCCTCCAGTCAGAGCATGCCCAGCAGAGCTGAGGGGGCATGGCCTCCTCAGCCCAAAGAGAGGAATTAACCCCCGCAGTCCCAGTGCGGGGCATGCACGCCCTGTTACACCCTCCCATCCATGCCAAACAGTGGACTTGTGAGATCAATGACACTTCTAGCTTCCAGATGTCTGGAAGGAAGGACTCTTAAAGGATTCCTGAAAAATACAACCTGGCAGCTCATGTCAAAATTCTTTTAGGAATGGGAAGTAGAGATGGAACGCCAGTTTAGTGGAGGTGGCTGCTGTAAGAGTTAGCCCAGTTCCATAAACAGTGGGGAAAAGTTTGCAAAAATCTATGGCTTACAAAAATCTACCATCAGGGCAAGTGCTATCTATTATTAGTTGTTCTCTGAATATATAGGAAAATTGTAGATAAATCACCTTGTGATGTTATTAATATAAACTGTGACCGTATAGATCATTGTTGCAACCAAGATCATATAGTGGCACCAAATCTTGTACAAAGAAGGTCCAGTAAGGTGTCTATGAAAAGGTTATGATTTGCTGGTTATGATTATGCTATCTATATGCGGGTATCATTTTTGTATTTAGAGTTATAGGTATTGGCTCTATACTGTCTGATTTCAAACTTGTGCTATGCTTCTGGGTGACACCCCAGACAATTTGGCATCAGCACTGCCTAGCCTGTTTGATGGCCCATTAAGGACCATCAGCTGTACAACTGACCCATTGAGAGAAGGCAGATACACCTTGTGACTCAGCAAGGCATGCAGGGACATGCCTATGGACAGAATTCTAAGGTTTTTCCATGCCATGTGTTGGGTAGTTTGTGCTTGGACCAAAGGAGGCATAAGCATAAGCAAGGGACTATAAAAGGCAGCTGCACCGTCTACATTTTGTCTTCAATCCTGCTTCTTACCTCTGGAGGAACTTTGCTACACTGAAGCTCTGAACAAAGGACTGAATGACCCATCCAAGCTGTGGATGTACTCCAGAGACTTGATTTGAGCCTGCAGTTTATTCCATCACTGCTACAAGCCTGAACCAAGAACTTTGCCATTACTGTATGTCATTGATTCCATTTAATCAGTTTTAGCTCTCATCTATATTTCTTTCTTTTTATGAATAAACTTTTAGATTCTAAAGGATTGGCAACAGTGTGATTTGTGAGTAAGATCTGACTGGTATATTGACCTGGGTCAGGGGCTTGGTCCTTTGGGATCGGGAGAACCTTTTTTCTTTTAATGGGGTATTGGTTTTCATAATCATTCATCCCCATAAGGAGTGGCGCTGGTGGTGAGACTACGGAACTGGAGTATCTGATGGAATTGCCAGTGAGATAAAACCGAAGTCCTCTCTGTTTGGCTAGTTTGGTTTGCCTTAGTAATAAAGGACACCCAGCCTTGGCCTGTAACTGCCCCGCTCTAAACAATTTGTCCTGAATTGATACTCTCAGTAGTGTCCCACCAAAGGCAGCATCATTATACACCTGTATCCAAGTTGGATTATTTTCCAATTAGGAATTGTCTCAGCTTTACAATAAAAGGAATGTCAGGCATGGATAGAAAGAGATAAAAATCATGGGTGATATTAGTGACGAAAGCAAAGTGCTGTAATTTAAAATGATAATGTAAATCCCATAATCTCTCGTTATTTCTCAGTTGTGACCCAGAAGTTTACAAACTCCTTTGTACAGAAGAGGTTATGAACAGCACATTAAAATGAAGTGTATCAGATGTTATCAAGTGAAGTGTTGAAAGATTATCAAATAAGAAAATCTAGGGGAGAGACTGGGATTCAGATGGAAGTGTAAAGGCTAGCAGGACTTGAATCCAGCATCCCCACACTGCCACCAGCAATTACCTGGCTACTCCCTGTAGCCCACAATCCACAGACATTTGATGCCACAGGAAGTTACACCTCAAGGGGTCTGATTGACAATGGTCTTAGCCATCCCTGATTGGCTCCTTGTCCCTATATAAGCCCATGGAGCATCCCTAGAAGTGTTCAGGTAACAGTATGGATCCTTTATGAGCTACCCTACTTCTCTGTTCCTAATCTCCTTGTATTGACCTTGGCTCTGACTTGTATTCTGACTCCTGATTGACCCCTGGAATTACCAACACAGACCCTGAGACCTGGTATTGACTCTCAGCCTGATTCCTGACTCTGTCTCTGACCCTCAGTTTACCTCCTGACTCTGACTCTAGCTTGGCCCTCAGCTTGACTCTTGACATTGATACTGGCTGTGACCCCTGGCTTCAGTTCCAGAATCCTAAACTCCTGCCACTAGTCCTGCGTTCCTTTGCCCAGGATCCTGATGGCTTGCCTGGACCATCCCTAACCTGTGGAGAAGGCTGTCCCTGTTGGACATCGAGGCAGTGGGTTGCCCCCTTCCCAACATGTCCCAAGGGATCCTAGACACAGCTGAATGGGGTGACAGCCCGCAGGAGGAGCTTCCCATATTGCAGACACAAGTGGTCCAGCTCTTGTCTGTGAACCAGACCCTGTAAGTGCAGACCACCCAGCTATTTGATGAAAATGCCATGTTACAGGCCCAACTGACACAGTATGCCACCAAGAACCAGATACTGTGAAAGCAGGCTGCCTGGGTGTGGGAGGAGAACACTGTGCTACAGTCATGTGCTGCAACAGCATACCTGGGCCAAAAATCCCCTTCCCAGAGCATTTTAGCAGAGACTACCAAAATTTCAACCAGTGCTGCCTTCTGTTCCTGCTCTGCCCCCAGTTCTTCTCCACTGACCAGGTCAAAGTCTCCTGATGGGAGAGGTACTGCAGTGGGCTTCACCCTAGTACAACTATGGAGCCCAACATTGCCAAACTGGGACACCTTCCTCCAGGCCTTCTCCTCTATTTTTGATGACCCCACCACATTGTTTGTTGGAAGGACCCCTGCGAAAACTATAGCCAGAACAGGGACCGACTGGCTCCTCCACCACCCACTTTTGGCAATTCAGCTCCAATAGAATGGAATGAAGCAGCCCAGCTCTACCAATTCAAGGGGAGATTACGTGAAGAGATCCAGCGTAAGCTAGCTCATGTGGAAATCCCAATCCACATAGATGCCTTCGTCAGTCTTGTCATAAGCATCAATAACAGGCTGCGCAAGCGAAGAGAAGAGAGGAAGTGCACGGCCACCCAGCAGCGTATTAACGCCTAGGCTGACAAAATTGCAGGGCGGCAAATTTATAATAGCAGCCAGAGGCTGCTTCCCCCCGCCCCAACTCCACCCCTTTCCTGCCCCCTCCCTGGCCCTATTGGTCCTCTTCCCCAAATCCCCGCTCCAGCCCCGCCTCCTCTCCTGAGCGCGCCGCATTCCCCCTTCTTCCCTCCTCCTTCACGAACCTGTTTCGCACACAAGCACTGGCAGGGAGAAGCAGGACCTGGCAGCACGCTCAGGGGAAGAGGCAGAGCAGAGGTGAGCTGGGGTGGGGACCTGCTGCGGGGGAGAGCGGCAATTATTTCAGGGCCTAGGGGCAGCAAAATCATTAATTTGCCACTGCTGCCACCTAGCTGATGTACCCCAGTAGGCTTACATTACTACTAAAACCCATGAAGGAGGAGATGCCATCTTCTCTTAGCACTTGTTTCTATAGCTAGCCACTAAAAGGAATGTAAACTTTGTGTAAAGAATGGCACACTATAAAAATTTAAAATTCATTCTTTTAGCAGTTCTGGTGATTGTGGTGATACCCACTCTAAGTCATATTTTCATAGCAGTAATAAATATATATAGGGTACATCAGATCATTATAGATTTAGAACAACATGGTGACACAGCTATTTTAAATTTAGGCCTCTCCTTTGGGTACCAGTGGGATCTTGTTAGGACCACCTGGATTATAAATACAGAAAGAGAACGTCAGGTTTAAAGTTACCAAGAAAACAAGAAAACAAGCTTCCTAAGAAAACAAGCCTAATTTCCAGTATCATATATAAAATCTACTAAATGTATTATCTGATATAAGCATTAGAAGAAAACAGCTGAAAATTAAGATCAAGTGACATCTTTTTTATTTCATTTGTTGTGTGACTGGCTAGCCAGTCACACAATTTATTTACAGATATCAGAAAAGTAATGTTCATGTCCTTAGGTCGTTACTCCCCCCAGGAACATCACTACTCTTCTGCAGAAGAGACGGGCTAAAGATGAGCAGACATCTTATGCTGTTCCGGTTTTAATTCCTCGGTTCTGGTGTTCTGCTCATTTTCATCAGGATGTCTAATTATCCTGTTTAGGATTTAGAGTGAATGGGCTGTAACAAACTTTGAATATGTTGCTTTCTTCCCATCTTCTGCAGCCCAGTTTTGGGGTTTTGTTCCGAGGAAGAGGGGTTCTATTTACAACCAAGAGTTATTTAACCTTACTCGTATGAAGTATGAAATACAGAGCTGCAGTTAAGGATATTAACTTTAGAAATATTTTGTATGTTCTTTCACAGGTCAGAAGCTTTGCTCAGGTCTCGAGCTGTGTGTATTTGTATTTATTTATCATACTAATGATGAGCTCATTAGGCTTTAGGAGATTGAAACATTTTGTTCTGATTTCAACATCTTACAATTTAAAAAAATTTATAAAAGTAGGGGGTTGCACACCTCGTAGCTTCTGTAGGCCAAGCTCATTGGATGCACCAGGGGCTCCTAGCATCCCTCCTTTCCACCCCACAAGCTCCCTATGTATGGCCTCCCATCCCCTTCTGTTTAGGGACTCCCTGCAATCCACTCACATGCCAGAGGCTCTCTGTGTGCCTCCCATCTCTCCCTCCCCCATCATTCTTTCCCCAGAAATTGAGGGGCTCTGTATATCCCCCATTCCTCCATGCTATGATCCCCCATGCTGGTGGCTCGGTGTGCAGCCCCTTTTTCCCTCCATGCCAGCCAGGGTCTCTATATGTCCCACCCATGCCAGGGTCCCCATTATTCCTGCATGCCAGGGGCTCCATGTACCCACATTTCCCCATGCTAGGGACTCTGTATGCCTCCTCCATTTCCCCATTTCTCTCTTTTCCCCAAACCAGGAGCTCTGTGTGTACCTCCTTTCCCCACATGTCAAAGGCTCTTTATGCACCGCCATTCTCTTTTTCCTCCTCCATCATGCTTTCCCATCCCCCTGCCCCCATGTTCTCCTTTTTCCTTCCTTCTTTCTTTCTCTGTCAGTATTTTAAAACTGTATTGGGAGGATAAGAACAGCTAATGTGAGGCATGTTGTTGTGCTGGAAATTGCAGAGCTGGTTGAAGCTTGATACGGGAATACAATATCACAGATAGGCCTAAACTCCAAAATCTTTAAAACTGGAAAAGTTTTAAATAAAATGATGTACTGAAGAAGGCAACAAGTTTTATGAGGTAACCCAAGAGACTTCTTATACTGTGTCCTTTGCAACCTAGGCACTACAAGGATGGGTGTTTGATAATATATTGTAAAAATAAATCTATTTATCAATGTATGCATTCTTTTAACGGAAGTCTCACCATGCAGGGACTCTTGTGCAATTAGTAGAATGCAGCAGTCCCAAGGAATTCCCCTTGTTTAAAATGAGAAAGTTGGTCTTATCTACACTTAAAAGTGATGTCAGCCTAGCTCCATTGGTCAGGGGTATGAAAAACCACATCTCTAATTGAGGGCTTGTCTACACTTAAAACACTGCAGGATGCACTGCACTGCAGTAGCGCTTCAGTGAAGATGCTACCCACACTGATGGGAGAGATTCTCCCATTGACGTAGCTCTGTCTACACCGGGGGGTTAGGTCCGTTTAACTCTCACCCCGAGAAACATAGCTATCCCAACCTAATTTCCTAGTGTAGTCCAGCCTCAGATATAATGGAAGACGGCTTCTGTCAATGTAGCTAACATTATTTAGGGAGTGGAGTTCCTGTACCAGCAGAAAAACTGGAACCCTGTTGGTGTGGACTACGTCTATCCTAGTGGGCTGTCCTGGCATAGCTCTATGGATATAGGCTTACTCTCACTTAGTGCAACTTCCCCTCTTATGTACACTTAAATCTCTTTTTGAGCCTGGAATATGACATGCATCTCAGGCTGCACTAAATTTAGACCAAATTGTTGGAAAGGGTTTTAAAGATTTAGAAGAAAGACAGTATGATTTTAAAACAGCACAGGAATGTAGAAAAGTTAAATAGAGCAGCCTTTGGGCTGGAATTTATTGAAATTCCACATAACATACAAATGAAAACAAGTAACATAACAGTAATATTATGTACATACTAATGTACATAAAAGTGCATTAAAATAAACTAAAATACCTCAGATTTTCTTTCATATAATATAAGCCATGTAGTAATGAATACACAGTGTTGTCAACTCTTGCCTTTTTGTCATGAGTCTTGTGATATTTGATGCTTTTTATTAAAGCTCCATTTTCTAGAGCTATGTAATTACCTGAAAATTTCTGATTTCATTAAAAGATACAAGTTTCTAGCCCTCGTGGTTGTGGAGAAAAGCTTGCAAATGTGACCTGAGTGCACCCTAAAGGCTCAAAACCCAGAAGGCAATTAAAAGAGAACCCAACCTTTATTTTTTTAATATTTATTAAATCTCATGATTCTTAAATCAATCCCATGATTTTGCCCTTAGTCATGGGTTTCGAATGCTCTGAGACTGTAATACTGAATACACATCCTATAACACAATTAATATAGCTATGAGGGCTCCAGGCACCCATGGTCAGCCCTTGAAGGGAAAAAATATCTTGTGGTGTTCTTGAGCAAACTACTTGGGAGTTAGATCCCTAGGCACTTGTAAAAATCCCAGTAGTCACCTGTCTGTGTGTTTTGGTGCCTAAACAGCATTAAAAATCTGGCCCTTAGCTTTCAAGGGTCACTTTCAGTTAGACTTAGGTTTTTAAGTACCTAAGACAAGTTTAGAATATGAGACTTAGGTTCTTTAGTAACTTAGGCACTTTTGAAAATTTCCCCCCTATTCTCCAACTGCAAGACATTAGTGACTTAAATAACAGAACGCCACTAGCCATCACCTTCAGCCCCCAACTAAAACCTCTCCAACGTATCATCAAGGATCTACAACCTATCCTGAAAGACGACCCATCACTCTCACAGATCTTGGGAGACAGGCCAGTCCTTGCTTACAGACAGCCCCCCAACCTGAAGCAAATACTCACCAGCAACCACACACCACACAACAGAACCACTAACCCAGGAACCTATCCTTGCAACAAAGCCTGTTGCCAACTGTGTCCACATATCTATTCTGGGGACACCATCATAGGGCCTAATCACATCAGCCACACAATCAGAGGCTCATTCACCTGCACATCTACTAATGCGATATATGCCATCATGTGCCAGCAATGCTCCTCTGCCATGTACATTGGTCAAACTGGACAGTCTCTACGTAAAAGAATAAATGGACACAAATCAGACGGCAAGAATTATAACATTCAAAAACCGGTCGGAGAACACTTCAATCTCTTCGGTCACTCGATTACAGATCTAAAAGTTGCAATTCTTCAACAAAAAAACTTCAAAAACGGACTCCAACCAGAGACTGCTGAACTGGAATTAATTTGCAAACTGGATACAATTAACTTAGGCTTGAATAAAGACTGGGAGTGGATGGGTCATTACACAAAGTAAAACTATTTCCCCATGTTTATTCAATCCCCCCCCCCGTCCCACTGTTCCTCAGACGTTCTTGTCAACTGCTGGAAATGGCCCACCTTGATTATCACTAGAAAAGGTCTGTTCCCCCCCCCCACCCCGTGTCGCCCCCCCCCCCCTTGTTGGTAATAGCTAACCTTAAGTGATCACTCTCATTACAGGTTTCCACACCCTCAGTAGGTAAAACAATCACATCACCTTCATGCTCTCCTTGTGCCCTGGCTAGGATCTCACCCTGATTAGACAGAGTTGCTACACCCTTTTCCAACAACACACTAGCAACAGGCAAAATACAAGCACCAGAATTGTCTGGTCTCTGGGATTTTACATAGCCCTGGTCTACACTAGGACTTTAGGTCGAATTTAGCAGCGTTAAATCGATTTAAACCTGCACCCGTCCACACAGTGAAGCCCTTTAATTCGACTTAAAGGGCTCTTAAAATCGATTTCCTTACTCCACCCCTGACAAGTGGATTAGCGCTTAAATCGACGTTCCCAGCTCGAATTTGGGGTACTGTGGACACAATTCGATGGTATTGGCCTCCGGGAGCTATCCCAGAGTGCTCCATTCTGACCGCTCTGGACAGCACTCTCAACTCAGATGCACTGGCCAGGTAGACAGGAAAAGAACCGCGAACTTTTGAATCTCATTTCCTGTTTGGCCAGCGTGGCAAGCTGCAGGTGACCATGCAGAGCTCATCAGCACAGGTGACCATGATGGAGTCCCAGAATCGCAAAAGAGCTCCAGCATGGACCGAACGGGAGGTACGGGATCTGATCGCTGTTTGGGGAGAGGAATCCGTGCTATCAGAACTCCGTTCCAGTTTTCGAAATGCCAAAACCTTTGTGAAAATCTCCCAGGGCATGAAGGACAGAGGCCGTAACAGGGACCCGAAGCAGTGCCGCGTGAAACTGAAGGAGCTGAGGCAAGCCTACCAGAAAACCAGAGAGGCGAACAGCCGCTCTGGGTCAGAGCCCCAAACATGCCGCTTCTATGATGAGCTGCATGCCATTTTAGGGGGTTCAGCCACCACTACCCCAGCCGTGTTGTTTGACTCCTTCAATGGAGATGGAGGCAATACGGAAGCAGGTTTTGGGGACGAAGAAGATGAGGAGGAGGAGGAGGAGGTTGTAGATGGCTCACAGCAAGCAAGCGGAGAAACCGGTTTTCCCGACAGCCAGGAACTGTTTCTCACCCTAGACCTGGAGCCAGTACCCCCCGAACCCACCCAAGGCTGCCTCCTGGACCCAGCAGGCGGAGAAGGGACCTCTGGTGAGTGTACCTTTTAAAATGCTATACATGGTTTAAAAGCAAGCATGTGAAAGGATTACTTTGCCCTGGCATTTGCGGTTCTCCTAGATGTAGTCCTAAAGCCTTTGCAAAAGGTTTCTGGGGAGGGCAGCCTTATTTCGTCCTTCATGGTAGGACACTTTTATCACTCCAGGCCAGTAACACATACTCGGGAATCACTGTAGAACAAAGCATTGCAGTGTATGTTTGCTGGCATTCAACCAAAATCCGTTCTTTCTCTCTCTGTGTTATCCTCAGGAGAGTGAGATATAATTCATGGTCACCTGGTTGAAATAGGGTGCTTTTCTTCAGGGACACATTCCTGCTGGGCTGTTTGCCTGTGGCTGAACAGAAATGTTCCCCGCTGTTAGCCACGGGGAGGGGGGAGGGTTGAGGGGGTAGTCACGCGGTGGGAGGAGGCAAAATGCGACCTTGTAACGAAAGCACATGTGCTATGTATGTAATGTTAACAGCAAGGTTTACCCTGAAAGAGTGTAGCCACTGTTTTATAAAATGTGTGTTTTTAAATACCGCTGTCCCTTTTTTTTTCTCCACCAGCTGGATGTGTTTCAATGATCACAGGATCTTCTCCTTCCCAGAGGCTAGTGAAGCTTAGAAAGAAAAAAAAACGCACTCGAGATGAAATGTTCTCCGAGCTAATGCTGTCCTCCCACACTGACAGAGCACAGACGAATGCGTGGAGGCAAATAATGTCAGAGTGCAGGAAAGCACAAAATGACCGGGAGGAGAGGTGGAGGGCTGAAGAGAGTAAGTGGCGGGCTGAAGAGAGTAAGTGGCGGGCAGAAGACAGGGCTGAAGCTCAAATGTCGCGGCAGCGTGATGAGAGAAGGCAGGATTCAATGCTGAGGCTGCTGCAGGACCAAACCAGAATGCTCCAGTGTATGGTTGAGCTGCAGCAAAGGCAGCTGGAGCACAGACTGCCACTGCTGCCCCTCTGTAACCAACCGCCCTCCTCCCCAAGTTCCATAGCCTCCACACCCAGACGCCCAAGAACGCGGTGGGGGGGCCTCCGGCCAACCAGCCACTCCACAACAGAGGATTGCCCAAAAAAAAGAAGGCTGTCATTCAATAAATTTTAAAGTTGTAAACTTTTAAAGTGCTGTGCTTAAAGTGCTGTGTGGCATTTTCCTTCCCTCCTCCACCACCCCTCCTGGGATACCTTGGTAGTCATCTCCCTATTTGTGTGATGAATGAATAACGAATGCATGACTGTGAAGCAGCAATGACTTTATTGCCTCTGCAAGCGGTGATTAAAGGGAGGAGGGGAGGGTGGTTAGCTTACAGGGAAGTAGAGTGAACCAAGGGGCGGGGGGTTTCATCAAGGAGAAACAAACAGAACTTTCACACTGTAGCCTGGCCAGTCATGAAACTGGTTTTCAAAGCTTCTCTGATGCGTACCGCGCCCTCCTGAGCTCTTCTAACCGCCCTGGTGTCTGGCTGCGCGTAACCAGCAGCTAGGCGATTTGCCTCAGCCTCCCACCCCGCCATAAACGTCTCCCCCTTACTCTCACAGATATTGTGGAGCACACAGCAAGCAGTAATAACAGTGGGAATATTGGTTTCGCTGAGGTCTAAGCGAGTCAGTAAACTGCGCCAGCGCGCCTTTAAACGTCCAAATGCACATTCTACCACCATTCTGCACTTGCTCAGCCTGTAGTTAAACAGCTCCTGACCACTGTCCAGGCTGCCTGTGTACGGCTTCATGAGCCATGGCATTAAGGGGTAGGCTGGGTCCCCAAGGATACATATAGGCATTTCAACATCCCCAACAGTTATTTTCTGGTCTGGGAAGAAAGTCCCTTCCTGCAGCTTTTGAAACAGACCAGAGTTCCTGAAGATGCGAGCATCATGCACCTTTCCCGGCCATCCCACGTTGATGTTGGTGAAACGTCCCTTGTGATCCACCAGAGCTTGCAGCACTATCGAAAAGTACCCCTTGCGGTTTATGTACTCGCCGGCTTGGTGCTCTGGTGCCAAGATAGGGATATGGGTTCCGTCTATAGCCCCACCACAGTTAGGGAATCCCATTGCAGCAAAGCCATTCACTATGACCTGCACATTTCCCAGGGTCACTACCCTTGATATCAGCAGATCTTTGATTGCGTGAGCTACTTGCATCACAGCAGCCCCCACAGTAGATTTGCCCACTCCAAATTGATTCCCAACTGACCGGTAGCTGTCTGGCGTTGCAAGCTTCCACAGGGCTATCGCCACTCGCTTCTCAACTGTGAGGGCTGCTCTCATCCTGGTATTCATGCGCTTCAGGGCAGGGGAAAGCAAGTCACAAAGTTCCATGAAAGTGCCCTTACGCATGCGAAAGTTTCGCAGCCACTGGGAATCGTCCCAGACCTGCAACACTATGCGGTCCCACCAGTCTGTGCTTGTTTCCCGAGCCCAGAATCGGCGTTCCACAGCATGAACCTGCCCCATTAGCACCATGATGCATGCATTGGCAGGGCCCATGCTTTCAGAGAAATCTGTGTCCATGTCCTGATCACTCACGGGACCGCGCTGACGTCGCCTCCTCGCCCGGTATCGCGTTGCCATGTTCTGGTGCTGCATATACTGCTGGATAATGCGTGTGGTGGTTGATGTGCTCCTAATTGCCAAAATGAGCTCAGCGGCCTCCATGCTTGCCTTGGTATGGCGTCCGCACAGAAAAAAGGCGCGGAACGATTGTCTGCCGTTGCTCTGATGGAGGGAGGGGCGACTGACGACACCGCTTACAGGGTTGGCTTCAGGGAGCTAAAATCAACAAAGGGTGTGCCTGTACATCAAGGAGTATTTCAGGCAGGACTGCACGGAGGGTTCCAATAAGAAATGGTGCACCAAAGTTATCGTTGTTATTGGAACAAGGAGGTTAGCCTGGCCTCTGATTGATACATGGCTAGATTAACCTCGCTGTGCCTTCTCTGTGACTGACTGCAGTGTGATCTAGACAGGGGAGGAGGAAAATGAGTACAAAACAAATCTGGTCTATTTCTTGTTCTGACCCACTCCATCTATCCTTTACATCTTTGGCTGGCAGCAGACAAAAAAGGCGCGAAATGATTGTCTGCCCTTGCTTTCACGGGGGGTGGGAGGGTGGGAACGGGGTCCTGACGATATGTACCCAGAACCACCCGCGACAATGTTTTAGCCCCATCAGGCATTGGGATATCAACCCAGAATTCCAATGGGCAGCGGAGACTGCAGGAACTGTGGGATAGCTACCCACAGTGCAACGCTCCGGAAGTCGACGCTTGCCTCGGTACTGTGGAAGCGCTCCGCCGAGTTAATGCACTTAATGCACTTAGAGCATTTTCTGTGGGGACACACACACTCGAATATATAAAACCGATTTCAAAAAAACCGACTTCTATAAATTCGACCTAATTTCGTAGTGTAGACATACCCATAGACACTAACTGGATGCGACCTAGTTACAGTGCCATTCTCCCGAGCAGACACAAACTTAGGACCCTTCCCTTCCTGGGCTTTAGCTGAATCCAGAACCAACTCTGAGACAACTGCACTATTTTCAACCATCACAGGCTGAAAGGGCCCTTCTGTCTGCTCCACAGACAAAGAAGAGCTGGACACACTTTCTCCTTTACCAAGCACCTTGCCACTCCCAACAGATAACCTGCCCTGCCTGTGTCTCCCCACACTCAGCTGGGGTCTCAGCTCCCACTGTGCGCAGCGCTGCCCTTGCTGTCCCAGTGGGGGTAGGCAGCAAGCTCGCTGCTTTCCTCACTGCATCAGAGCCAGCGTGAGCCCCCTCTCCACCGATTGGTTCCCTGGATTCAAATTCAAACCCTTGGCAGTTACAGGAGCAAGGCCTGGATCCTGTCCCAAAGAGACACAGTCACCCCACAACAGGGTCTCGCAGCTGGTATCCTGGAGAACCCCAAGGACCAGCCAGCCCGACCCCTCCTGGGTCTGCACAGGGATCTGGGCCATAGGCAGGGCGAGGGGCTTCATCCCTGGGACCCTCACCCAGCTCACACACCCCTCAGCATCTGAGGCTGCACCACCCAGGGCCTGACAACAGTTCTCTCTGTCCCAAGATCTCGCCACCCCAGGAATGTCTCCCCATTGACCATCACCTTCCGCTCCCACTGGAGGTCCGAGGGGCCTGACCCCAGGAAACTCCACACAGACATATATGTTGGGGTCAGGAATGGGAGCCTGTCCACCTCCCCACCCATCTGGCTGACGGAGTCTATGGCCTTGGGACCCAGCAAAGGAGCTAGACACCGGGGCTTTTCCGCAGGGTCCCCCTGGTTCAAATCTTCAGCCTGCTCAAAGGCAGTGAGGTGGGCATCCACATTGCCCCGCACCTTAACCAGGGGCAGCAATTTAGTCTCGAGGTTCCCTGCAGAACTGGCACCCCGGGGTCTATCCCCACTCACCTCTGGGAGGTCCCCTAGGCCTCTCCGCTCCACCACCGCCAGTTCATGCTGCTGCTGCTTCTGCAGCTCTTTCTCGGGCTCTCGCTGTCTCTCACAGTCCTCTTGCTCTCTCGGACTCAGCTCCAATCCCATCCATCTCTGATCCCCCGATGGGGAACCCGATCATGAAGACCCTCGTCTGGTTGGGGACAGGAGTCTTGGTGATGCCTGGCTACCACTCCAGCTGCTCCCAGATCCTGCTATAGCCCCATTTGGGGTCAGGAATCTGTTCCTTAGAGCGGTCATCCTCCTCCAGCTGCATGATTAGCTGTGCTTTGGTGAACTTTCCAATGCTCAACCCTTCCTTTCTGCATAGGGTTACAATGTCCTTCTTAAGGAGACGGTGACAGGCCATCACTCCGCTCTTCCCAAGTTGTTGTGGACTCACAGGCCTGTGTGCTCTCAGCTCCCCACGGTTTCCAGGGAGAACCCCTAGTGTGCCTGCCCTTCTCGAGGTCACCACCTCTTTGCCAGGGTCGAGCTGCAGACTCCTCCGCCCCTGGGACCGCTTGCTGCAATCCACCCTGTTGTGTATGGTAACACCCATTGTTTCATGTTCTCTATGTATATAAATCTCCCCTCTGTATTTTCCACTGAATGCATCCGATGAAGTGAGCTATAGCTCACGAAAGCTTATGCTCAAATAAATTTGTTAGTCTCTAAAGTGCCACAAGTACTCTTTTTCTTTTTGTGGATACAGACTAACATGACTAACATTGTTTCTTGACTTTAGCAAAGCTTTTGACACGGTCTCCCATAGTATTCTTGTCAGCAAGTTAAGGAAGTATGGGCTGGATGAATGCACTATAAGGTGGGTAGAAAGCTGGCTAAATTGTCGGGCTCAACGGGTAGTGATCAATGGCTCCATGTCTAGTTGGCAGCCGGTATCAAGTGGAGTGCCCCAAGGGTCGGTCCTGGGGCCGGTTTTATTCAATATCTTCATAAATGATCTGGAGGATGGTGTGGATTGCACTCTCAGCAAATTTGCGGATGATACTAAACTGGGAGGAGTGGTAGATACGCTGGAGGGGAGGGATAGGATACAGAAGGACCTAGACCAATTGGAAGATTGGGCCAAAAGGAATCTGATGAGGTTCAATAAGGATAAGTGCAGGGTCCTGCACTTAGGACGGAAGAACCCAATGCACAGCTACAGACTAGGGACCGAATGGCTAGGCAGCAGTTCTGCAGAAAAGGACCTAGGGGTGACAGTGGACGAGAAGCTGGATATGAGTCAGCAGTGTGCCCTTGTTGCCAAGAAGGCCAATGGCATTTTGGGATGTATAAGTAGGGGCATAGCAAGCAGATCGAGGGACGTGATTGTTCCCCTCTATTTGACATTGGTGAGGCCTCATCTGGAGTACTGTGTCCAGTTTTGGGCCCCACACTTCAAGAAGGATGTGGATAAATTGGAGAGAGTCCAGCGAAGGGCAACAAAAATGATTAGGGGACTGGAACACATGAGTTATGAGGAGAGGCTGAGGGAGCTGGGATTGTTTAGCCTGCAGAAGAGAAGAATGAGGGGGGATTTGATAGCTGCTTTCAACTACCTGAAAGGGGGTTCCAAAGAGGATGGCTCTAGACTGTTCTCAATGGTAGCAGATGACAGAACGAGGAGTAATGGTCTCAAGTTGCAGTGGGGGAGGTTTAGATTGGATATTAGGAAAAACTTTTTCACTAAGAGGGTGGTGAAACACTGGAATGCGTTACCTAGGGAGGTGGTAGAATCTCCTTCCTTAGAGGTTTTTAAGGTCAGGCTTGACAAAGCCCTGGCTGGGATGATTTAACTGGGAATTGGTCCTGCTTTGAGCAGGGGGTTGGACTAGATGACCTTCTGGGGTCCCTTCCAACCCTGATATTCTATGATTCTATGATTCTATGGCTGCTACTCTGAAACCTGTAATTAATTAAGATGAGCTATTATCAGCAGGAGAAAAAAACTTTTGTAGTGATAATCAAGATGGCCCATTTAGACAGTTGACAAGAAGGTGTGAGGATACTTATCTCACACCTTCTTGTCAACTGTCTAAATGGGCCATCTTGATTATCACTACAAAAGTTTTTTTTCTCCTGCTGATAATAGCTCATCTTAATTAATTAACCTCTTACAGTTTGTATGGCAGCTTCCACCTTCTCTGTATGTGTATATCTATATATCTTCTTACTATATGTTCCATTCTATGCATCCGATGATGTGTGAGCTGTAGTGCACGAAAGCTTATGCTCTAATAAATGTGTTAGTCTCTAAGGTGCCAGAAGTACTCCTGTTCTTTTTGTGGATACAGACTAACACGGCTGCTACTCTGAAACCAATCAGACTATAGTTCTTGAGAAAGCTGGGAAAAACTGAAAAACTAAAATAAGGTGGAAAACATGGGGACCTGACCAAGACATGGATGCAGAAATAATAAAGATCAAACTGCCAAATCTTTAGCTGCAGTAGTAGAGAGACATAATAATGTCCTTAATCATCTGTTTGTGTCTTTCTTTTGCAGGGTGGGAATAATGCAGGCCACACTGTCGTTGTTGATGGGAAGGAATATGATTTTCACCTCTTTCCTAGTGGCATAATTAATCCAAAGGCAATTTCTTTCATTGGTAAGATAAACATCTTGTCCTGTTCAAAAGTTAATGTTGCATGGAAGGCAATCATAATCAGGGTTTTATAAAACAAATAAACAAAAACATGAAAGGTTGTGAGTAAGGATTCTTTTGGCTTCAGCTGTTTTATTTTTATTACTACAGTTGTAAGATTATTTGCCACATTTCACACCGTTATTTCTTATTCAATGTCATGTTAATATCCATCATTAGAGAAACCGTGAAAATATAAATCTTCCTTTCTGTATCCTTGCTTTTTTAATGATATTTGGGAGTTCAGCTCTTGTCTTCCAGATGTGCATGTTCAAAATTGCATATGCATATACATTTGCCTGCACTTTGCAGATGCGAACACCTGTACATACACTAACCGATCCTTTTACTTTTCTCTAGCCTCTCCTCTTTTCCCAAATTTCAGAAATAGGTCCCAAGATTCAGTGCTTTACTTGGCAGAATATCTTCCAGGCAGTCTTTTGCCATCCATACTTCTTGAAATGTGTGCTCTTCTGGGCTGATGTCACATCGCAATGTTATGATTTTTGTGTTACAACATCATGATATAAGTGTCATTGCAACACTGCATTCATTGGGTTTGTCGAACATGGTAGCTGGAATGCAAACCAGAAGCTGGATTTCTAAGAATGTATCTAGCTCCATTTCCTACATACTGACTATCGCTAGCATGAACTGCATTTCATGAATAATTTTTCAACAGGATATTTACTATAGCTGAACTAAACTAATGGGCCGTTTGAAAAAAATAGAGGCCAATGGTCAGATTTTAAAAGAAGTTAGTGCTTGAGCCTACCCAAGTGGTAACTCTGTACTTGTTTGCAAATTGGTTGTTTTACATGAACAGCCTGGGTTTTCTTGGCACAATTTATGCATCTGAGTTTGACTATTTGGTCCTAGCAAATAAACAAAGATTTGAATGGTTTGTATCTTGCTTATTGTCCCTAATTATACCACTTGTCAGCAACATAGATATTACAGGGAATATGCAAGACATGACAAATGTAATTAAAGCTTTTAGAAAAAGTAGATGTCACAGTACACTCCTTATATGAAGTATACCTTACTCTGAGATTTTACGTTGTACTAATCAAAATAGCTTCAATTTTCCTTTAACATTACACCAAAAGCAACACTAACATACTGTTATAAGTACTCTAAAGGTTGGCCTGAGTCAGATTACTTAGGGTTGGTCTACACCGGGAATTTACATCAGCGTAGCTGGGTCGCTCAGGGGTGTGAAAAATCCACACACTGAACGACGTAGTTAAGCTAACCTAACCCCCAATGTAGACATCAAGTCAACAGAAGAATTCTGCCATTGACCTAGCAACTGCTTCTCATGGAGGTGGATTAGCTAGGCTGATGGGAGAATCCCTCCTGTTGACAAAGGTAGTGCCTGCACTTGAAATGCTACAGCAGCACAGCCCTTAGATCCAATCCCAGATTTTAAATCTTTTCCCATTCCAAATTTTGGAGGTGCTCAGATTTGTGGTACTGGTTCCAGCCCATCTCTAGTTTCAATACTAAAATATACTAAGTAAAACTTCTGTTTTTCTGGTGATAAATATGGTTGGTTCTGTTTCCAACTAATAACTAATAACCAATCTAGATTTATGCAGAGAAGCAGGTACTGCATGTATTTCTGGTGCTTCCAGGAAGAAGCAAGTAGCAGCTGTTTCCAGCCCACCATGTCTCTAATCCTTCCTCATCTCCAGTACACACTGTATTGTTTATGGAACTTAATTTCCAGTTTTAAAGAAAAAAAACATTTCTCATGTATCACAGTAGCTATTTTGAGCTCAGTGTAAAGATATAAGAACATAAGAGCTGCCATATTGGGTCAGACCAAAGGTCTGTTTAGGCCAGTATCCTGTCTTCCAACAGTGACCAATGCCAGGTGCCCCAAAGGGAATGAACAGAACAGGTAATCATCAAGTGATCCATCCCCTGTCGCCCAGTCCCAAATGCATTTGATAGATGAAGACTTAAATAATATCAGCCATATATGTCCCTGGTGTAAGTCCATTGACTTCTTTGAGCTTACACCAATGTGGAATTGAGGTCCAAAAGCCATTTCAATCAAAAGACTCCATTGACTTCAGTTGGCTTTGAATCAGACCCCAAATTCAGATCTGATGTAAGCAGGTACCATTCTATTGACTTTAGTAGACTTAGCACCTGTTTATACCAAATGTGAATTTGGCTCCAAAGGTTCTTAAAACCAATTAATGATGAGCACAGGGTAATCTTCAGTCCTAGGGAAGTTTTAATGAGATTTTTTCAGTACAAAATATGATGTTTACATGAGTCATTTTAAAGGATGGATATTCTATCTCCTGCTTTTTAAAATAAATCTTTTGTGTTTTCCCAAAGGTAATGGGGTGGTTATACATTTACCAGGCTTGTTTGAAGAAGCTGAAAAAAATGAAAAGAAAGGTTTGTGTCAACTAATCTTGTAAATAATTTTTTTTATAATGGTAGGTAAATCAAAGTACATTTCAGACCCAGATTTTGACCACTTGCCATAAATATTCTGCACAGCAATTTTCCAATTTAAAATAATTTAGAGAGCAATCCTGACAAAATACAGGGTGTAAGTGTCTTATGGACAAATTTTAAAGAACAGTCTCTGAATTCTATGGGGGCAGTTATTTGCTGCAACAAAAGATAAGGTGAAATCCTGGTTCCACTGAAGTCAGTGGCAAAAATCCCATTGACTTCAATAGGCCCAGGATTTCTGTGTCCTAGCTTCTGTGCAGAAATGTTTATAATTGCAAATTCTATGCTTTGGTGGGAACAAATTGTGGGTACAATTTTTAAAAATTTAGTTAAAGCTTTTTTTCATAGACAGGCAGCACTTTGGAAAAAAAATTAAAGTATCATCATTAGCAACACAGTTAATAGCTTTTGACTTAATTTATAACAAAAATTGAATGTGTGCTACAGTATAATGGGATTATGAAGAATACCTGATACCTTTATCCATACCAAAATCAGAAAGTATTGTCCAGTTGAAAACAGTTGATTGATGTGTTAACCAAGGTGACTTCTACTCCATTTAAAGTAAACTGTACATCTGGATTTGCAACACATTTAACAAGAAAGAGAATTAGAGGAAAGATACAGTAAAACTAAAAGTAAATGCCCAAGTCTGACAACCTCAGTAGAATATAAATCTTAAGTCTTTAATGTATATCTTCTGACAGGTTTAAAGGATTGGGAGAAAAGACTCATCATATCAGACAGAGCACACATTGGTAAGTATTTATCAAAGTGAAGATTAAAGCATAGAAAGGACTGATAGGAAACGCAAATGATAGGCCCAGGATATGCATTCAAAACTGCTATTTTACCTTGAAAAGGAATCCTGTATTTGTATCTAATATTGTTTCTTCCCATGCTGTAGAGAATGAATAAACTTTACCAGTAAGATATTAATAGAATTTATAGTTCCTAATATGTAGTTCTGCGTATTGTTTTCATAATATTCTGTAATACTTCATGTGAGAACAGTGCATATTCAACAATCACAAAGGCTTTTGGACTTAGCATTTAAATTGTAGATACCAGTGTGTTTTGTTTTGTTTTTAAGATGTTTTTCTCCTTCGGTGTCTCATCCTGTTCCTGTGGTTTTCCTTTGCTGTGCAGTGTTTGACTTTCACCAGGCAGTTGATGGACTTCAAGAAGTACAGCGTCAAGCACAAGAGGGAAAAAAGTAATTATATATCAACATCTTTATTACACACACACACCCCTCCTGCCCTGGGGGTTCTTAGCTGAGTTGAGCCAGATCCAAGGATTGAGGCCTTTTCTGCACACAGTGCATAGTAGCAATTATTATGCATGTGTACTGAAGCAGGAAAACTTCAATATCTGTAATAATAAAAAGTTAGAGCTTTATTCATAAAATATTCGTCTCCATTTTGGAACACTTCCCGAATATGTAGTATAATGAAAAGTTTTGATAAAACTCAGTAGCATAAAACATATTTTTATACACACGTTTAGACACACTTTTTTCTTTATTTAATTAGTATTGGTACGACAAAGAAAGGAATTGGACCAACGTATTCTTCCAAAGCTGCACGAACAGGCCTTCGTATTTGTGACCTCCTTTCAGACTTTGATGAATTTTCTTCAAGGTACAATTATTAATACTTCTAAAATAGTCCATAGAGGAATGGTACGTTTTGGATGACAAGTTGGCTTTATAAGGGGATATTTTTAAACTAGTGTGTATGAGTTTGTGTGCAAATCCTTTAAATAAAAAAAATTAAGGAAGTAGGTGCAGGGGAAACTTTAGTAAATATTTATTGTGTGTGTGCACAGCTTCCAGTCACTTTAAATGACCAGGGCATGGATAAACGTTGTTTATACTCGTATGTGAGTCATATGTATTTTCACTGGAGAACCTTTACTATACTTATTTTATGATACAAACTGAATAGTTGCCAAAGATTTTTAAAACAGAAACTACTGCAAGTTCTGCATATACAAGTTTTTGGTATTTTGCAGGTTCAAGAATCTGGCACACCAATACAAGTCAATGTTTCCCACTTTGGAAATAGACACAGAAGGGCAACTGAAAAAACTAAAGGTAAAGATTTAATATTGGGGAAGATTCATATAGTCATAGATTCTAAAGCCAGAAAGGAACACTGTGATCATATATAAAGATGTAAAAAGAACCAAGGTAGAAAAATGTTAAAATCTAAATCCAGCTGAAAATGTCTCTGAATTATTTCTTATAAAAACTGTAAAACTACAAAAATTGTATAAGAAATTAAAGCATATTGAGGAAATACATACATACATACATACATCATCATACAACTGATGAATCACAGTAAAATATATATTTTATAATAGAATGCTCTCAGATAAGGAATATTAAAAATAAGTCCTAATAAAAAGAGATGTTCAAAACATAGTTATTATTCTAATGTAATGTGTATCAAGATAAATTGATCATGCTTTATTAAAGAGATCTGGGCAATACAGACTTGCGGTCACTTTTCTTATCCTTCTGCCCGTGACTGAATTCTAGGCTATCTAAGAGACTTCCAGGCCTATTGCAGAACTAGTTTTAGCAATTAGTTGTTGCACAGAGCATTTCTGTCTCATCCATATGTTAGTATGGCTAGATTATGTTCTGTTTAAAATATGATGTAGCTGTGCATCATTGCTGCTGAGGTACACAATATAGAAATGGTATACAACATTCTAACAGTAATCGTCTT
This sequence comes from Lepidochelys olivacea, assembly GCF_965140295.1. Lineage (NCBI taxonomy): Eukaryota > Metazoa > Chordata > Testudines > Cheloniidae > Lepidochelys > Lepidochelys olivacea. The sequence continues at coordinate 111,511,696 of NC_140416.1, forward strand.
TTTGGGTGTGTGAGTGATTAGGCACAGTTTTGTTATGGCATGATAACGAATTGTTTTGTTTTCCAGGTAAAATGTAGTTTTGAGGCTGGCATGTTAGAGTCATTTGTGAGTTTTTACAGCTGACCATATTGTTCATTGCTCCAGCCATTCTGGTAGCATTGTTTGGTGAAATGTACATTTATATTGAAACTTTCAGGGATACGCTGAAAAAATAAGACCAATGGTCCGAGATGGTGTTTATTTTATGTATGAAGCTCTTCACGGCTCCCCAAAGAAAATTCTTATTGAAGGTGCCAATGCAGCACTACTTGACATTGACTTTGGTAAGTAACCCTGTAAAGTACATTTAACTCCTGAGAGATGGCTTGTTTTCATTTGTCTTTGCATCAGCTTTGCTAACAGTAGGAAATCAGAAAAAAAAATCCTCTTATTATATCATTTGGGGATTATTGGGAGAATGGCCAGAACATTATTTCACTTTTCATAATTCTGAACTAAACATTACTGTTCAGGCAAATAGCAGCAGTGCACAAATGCAGTGGCTGATGATTTTACAAGATATGCTAAAGGAGGTGGCTTTGCCTCTGTGGGCCCTTACACCAAATTCTGTTATCCTAAATCCAACCGAAGTGAAAGCTTTATCAGTTTCAATATATGTATACTAGCCTGGTGGATAGGGGGAAGTGGTAGATGTGGTATATCTTGACTTTAGTAAGGCTTTTGATACTGTCTCACGTGACTTTCTCATAAACAAACTAGGGAAATACAGCCTAGGTGGAGCTACTATAAGGTGGGTGCATAACTGGTTGGAAAACCCTTCCCTGATAGTAGTTATCAGTGCTTCACAGTCAAGCTGGAAGAGCATATCAGGTGGGGTCCTGCAGGGATCGGTCTTGGGTCCAGTTCTGTTCAATGTCTTCATCAATGATATAGATAATAGCATAGAGAGTACACTTTTAAAGTTTGTGAATGATACCAAGTAGGGAGGGGTTGTAAGTGCTTTGGAGGATAGGATTACAATTCAAAATGGTCTGGTCAAACTGTAGAAATGGTTTGAAGTAAAGAGGATAAAATTCAATAAGGACAAATGTAAAGTACTCCACTAAAGAAGGAACAATCAGTTGTACACATACAAAATGGGAAATGACTGTCTAGGAAGGAGTGTTGTGGAAACGGATCTGGGGGTTATAATGGATCGTAAGCTAAATATGACTCAACAGTGCAACGCTGTTGCAAAAATAGCAAACATCATTCTGGGATGTATTAGTAGGAGGGCAAGCAAGACACTAGAAGTGATTCTACTCCATGCTGATAAGGTCTCAACTGGAGTAATGTGTTCAGTTCTGGGCACCATATTTCAGGAAAGACATGGACGAATTGGAAACAGTCCAGGGGAGAGTCATAAAAATAATTAAAGGTCTAGAAAACGGGTCTATGAGGAAATATGAAAAAAATGGGTTTGTTTAGTCTGGAGAAGAGAAGACGGAACAGGGACATAACAGTTTTCAAATACATAAAAGGGCGTTAGAAGGAGGAGGGAGAAAAATTGTCTCGTTAACCTCTGAGGATAGGATAAGAAGCAACGGGATTAAACTGCAGTAAGGGAGGTTTAGGTTGGACATTAGGAAAAACTTCCTAACTGTCAGGGTAGTTAGCACTGGAATAAATTGCCTACGGAGGTTGTGGAATCTGCATTATTGGAGGTTTTTAAAAGCAGGTTAGAAAAACACTTTTTCAGGGAGATCTAGATAATACTTAGTCTTACCCTGAGTGCAGGGAACTGGGCTAGAAGACCTCCAAGGTCCCTTCCAGTCCTCTGAGACTCTACCTCTGAGGACAAAAGAATGGTGCACTACAGCTAACAAAGAGAGATCTACTTATGGGTATAATCACCTATATTTCTATTGGTAGAAATGTGACAAAGTAAGCTTTAGCAATGAGGAACATGAAATGGGCACTCCCTGGAGAATATCATTCTGCTGGCTCTGAAATCTGAGTTGGATACTTCCAATGGGTACAAATCTGGTTCCTTTAAGTCTCATGCTTGAACACAGGAAAAAACACCCATGCTTCTTACTCTGGTATTCTGAAATGTCAAGGTATTCCTCTCAGCAGGAATATGTGTAGGAACCCGGAAGAAATGTATCTGATATCACCGCTTCAAAATGCATGTCCTGCTGAGGAGCCAAATGGAGAGAGTAGTCTTCACAACTGTCAAATACCATGTATGAGGGAGCCATATATAATGATACTTCCAAAACCTAACCTTTAATCTGGTGTGGTGACTGCATGATTAAACCTGTGACAGCTGGCAGAGCTGCAGGTTGGCCTAACTGACTGCAATGATGGTTTGTCTTCAGACTATCGAATCATGGAAATGTAGGGCTGGAAAGGAGCTCAAGAAGTCATGAAGTACAGACTCCTGCACTGAGGCAGGACTAAGTAAATCTAGACCATCCCTGACAGGTTTGTCGAACATCTTCTTAAAAACTTCCACTGATGGTGATTCCATAACCTCCCATGGAAGACTATTCCAAAGCCTCAATACCCTTAGAGTTAGAAAGTTTTTCCTAATATCTAACCTAAATCTCCCTCGCTGCAGATTAAGCCCATTGCTTCTTGTCCTACCTTCAGTGGACATGGAGAACAACTGATCACTGTCCTCTTTATAATAGCCCTTAATGTATTCAAAGACTGTTATCAGGTCCCCGCTTTAGTTGTCTTTTCTCAAGACTAAACATGCCCAGTTTTTTTTAACCTTTCTTCATAGGTCAGGTACTATTATAGCTCTATATACTTAGCAATCCATTGGATGGCAGAATCGTAAGTCTGTGTTTAATGTAGCAATATTGTATGTGGACTGCAGATGGCCATGTTCTCTTTTCATCTTTTATGTTTTGTGCTCTATGGCTGAAAGTAGAAGATTCCAAGTGAGATTTTCTGCCCTGTTGGTGCACAGAGATCTGCATGCAATGAGGAGGATACATACCATGCATGGGGCAAACCTTCCCTCCTCTTCAAGCTTGCACAGGGGTTATTACTGTCCTTGTACTGTGGAATTGTGCAACAAAAAATTATCCTTCTCTTTACCTATGCTGATCTGCCAGGTGTATAGCATGATCACTCAGGCACTACACCAGTAACAAGATTTGCCTTAAGAGGCAAGAGGTGAAATCCTGGCCCCATTTCAGTCAATGGCAGTTTTGCATGTGTGCATGCATACATACACACACACAGAGGTCTCACTAAAATGCTATTGAGAGTAATTCATGTTCATTGGGAATGAAATTCATCCCAGTGCAGGCAGCCTGTACAATACTCTGTGCACCTGTTATGCTCTAAGATTGATATCCATTGCATCCACATAAAGCCTCTGAGTACTTGGGCTCCATGAGGTTGAAGTGCAGAACAGTAGGGAGGTGAAATCCATGCTCCATTCTAGGGCCAAGGTGTAAGGCAGCTGAATAGCATCCTGTAGACTGGGAAAGAAGCTGAAGCCCTCTGCCAGTTGTATAGGACTGTCTGATCCACATAAAAGTGACTATGCAGTCCCTGCTCTTTTGTGGCCTTACAGGCCAGATTGCGGGGGCTGATGTAGACACATGCAACTGCTTCCCCAGCAATTCCACATTGCAGCCCCTAGGCCTGCTTTGAATGTCATCCTGACAGCCAGTCTTAAATGGGATGCAAGAGATGTATGCTTATGACCTTGTGTGGGCCTTCTGTATTGGGATAAATTTCACTGTGAAAGAACTGTGGTTTTCTTAATTTGGCAGAGCTAACGATTTTGGGCACTCTGAAAGCCGCCTTATATCACATGGAAGCATCAGTCAGTAAAGTTATCTTAATTTGAATAAAGTCACCTTTAAATTTCTAATGAGACTTTAGAGAAAAAAATTATACTACTGAAGCTACTCTGATCACCAAGTGGGAGTGTTAAGGGAGCAGAGCTCAGCTTTCTCTGCTAAATTGCTACCCCTCCTCACCTTGGGGTAAACAGCACTTCTCCCTCCTCCTTGACTGGTGTGGTGAGAGCTTCTCCTATAGAGTCAATCTAATTTAGCCACCGGTGGTAACCATGTGAAGTTACAAATGCAAGCCCATCTTTGATTAATACAAGGAAAGGTAGCCTTTGTTTTCCATCACCATGGAAACAAGGTTGTGCTGTTTTGTTTTGTTTTTTGGCAGGCACGTACCCATTTGTGACATCATCAAACTGTACTGTGGGTGGTGTATGCACTGGACTTGGTGTTCCTCCTCAGAACATTGGTGAAGTATATGGTGTGGTGAAGGCATACACTACTAGAGTGGGAATTGGAGCCTTTCCCACTGAGCAGATAAACGTAGGTTTAACATTACATTACAGTAACCGAGAAATAAGGTCAATGGGATAGAATATTGTAACAGGATAATGGTCTCCTGCTGACACATAAATGCCAAGCCAATGTCAAGGGACCACATTCATCCCTAGTGTAACTCAGTTGAAGGCAGCCTGAGATGTTTTTTGCAAAGCAGACAACACTGATGTGATGGCATTCTATTACAATCTCTGTACCTGTCATAACAAATTACAGATATAAATGTCTTCCATTGTTGTATGCTGTGTTGTTGTAGCCATGTTGCTCCCAGAATATTAGAGAGACAAGGTGGGTGAGGTAATAGCTTTTATTGGACCAACTTTTGCTGGTGAGAGAGACAAGCTTTCAAACTTACACAAAGCCCTTCTTCAGGTCTGGGAAACGTACCCAGAGTGTCACAGCTAAATAAAAGGTGGAACAGATTTTTTTTTAGCACACCCATAACGGGTATCATCAAACAACTACAACCCATACCTGATGGGGATCCCATCTGGAAAGAAATCTTTCCTGAACCCCCTCTTCTGGCCTTCAGACAACCCCTCAACCTCTTCAAGCTCATCATCAGAAGCAAGCTCCCCATAGACCAGGACACACCACCTCAAAGCTGCACCAGACCCTGCCAGAACAACAGATGCAAAACCTGCAGACATTTCTCCACTGCTACAATGATCAACAGCCCCCACAACACATCTTTCAAGAACAATGGATCCTACACGTGCCTATCACAACATGTGGTGTATCTTAACTGCCCAAATAGCAACCATGCGCATGAAACTAGGCAATCACTACACTCTCAGATGAGCACACATAGGAAAATGATAAAAGACAAGAATACAACATCACCTGTTTGATGAACACTTTTAACAAAGCAATTACTCTATATCTGACCTTTCAGACCTTATCCTCAAAGGAACACTCAAAAGACAAGCCTTTTTGAAAGCTTTTGGGAGCTTAAATTCATAATTTCGCAAGACACTAAAAATCATGGACTGGATAGAGACACTAGATATGGCTTATTACAACATCTATAACCCCCTAACAGCCCCTCCCTCCTTTCTTCCGTATGACTGGAGGGGTATTAATGGGCCACTTCACCTTGAGTTGTCCCTTGCAATATGTGTTAAATACTTATGCTAAACCCTCTTGTACTTAGCTGTGACACTCTGCTGAAGTTTCCCAGACCTAAAGCTTGTAAGCTTGTGAGCTTGTCCTCTCACTAACAAAAGTAGATACAATAAAAGATATTACCTCACCCACCTTATCTCTCCAGTATAAATGTCATCATTTTATCTCACGGCTATTGGTGCAGTTACACTGGCAATTGTTTGTTGTTGCCAGAACCTCCAGCCTTCACTCAGGCAAAACTCGTTGCTTCACTAGGAATTTTGTCTGTATAAGAACTTGGGAACTGCAGGTTATAGTCTTGTGTTATTAACGATATGATGTATTCTGAATGATTTATAAAATAGACCAGTTTGTGCTTCAGCCAATCATGCAAAAACTTCTTGATTAAAAATGGGAAGTGGGTAGGGTTTTTAAATGTATATTGTACCTTCATTATCAGTAAACTGGATGGCTCAGGAGAATAATAATGAGATATGCGTCCATAAACTTCTAGGTCTCTGGTCTGAATCCTCTTTAATGTTACAGTGACTAAATCTAATGGATGCAATGAAATGAATTGGTGGTCTGGTTCAGTTCCTCATGGGAAGGTTTTTCTCTTCTTTTTGTTCGCATAACAAAAATTGCCATCCCAATGGGCACCAGCTGGCACTTTTAGTTATTTGTATTATTATAATGACACTTTTTATTAATATTTATTATTTGTATTATCATAATGCCCAGGAGCCCCAGTCATGGACCAGGACCCCATTGTGCTAGGCTCTGTGAAATACAGAACAAAAAGATTGTTGCTGCCCCAAAGAGCTTATGGTCTAAGACAAAAAAGGCACAACCCCTCCTGCAAACCACCAGATGGAAACAGACATACTGATGGGGGAGTGCAAGGAAATAAACTCTTAACAGAGAAATCAGGGGCTGAATTGCTAAGAAGATTTTCTTATCATATGAAGGGGAAATAGGGGCTCCTCCAAAATAAGAACCAGTCATACTGAAGCATATTGAAGCACATTGTGGGAAAAGTCATACTGTTGATGCTGTACTGTACCAGTTTCTGTGGATAGGGGCATTAGTTTCAACTGAAGTCCCCTTTTAAGAGAACTAAGCTTTACTTTAAAAAAAAATTGATTTGACAGGCTGAGGTTTGTTACCTCTGTTGTTGAAACACCATCGACGTCTCTTTATCTTCCTGTAGGAAATTGGAGACCTCTTGCAGTCCCGAGGCCATGAATGGGGAGTAACCACAGGCCGGAAAAGGCGCTGTGGCTGGTTAGACCTTGTCATTTTGAGATACGCTCACATGATCAATGGATTCACTGCGTAAGCGTCACAGATTTTGCGTTACATATGGAACAGATAATTTTGTTTTTCACAAAATAAAATATGTAGGTCAAGTTAATATAAGTGCAGTTAAGTGTTACATTTTATTCAAAAATGCAATAAAATATTGTCATAGGGAAAATAATCTCAGACTGCTACCTAAATGCCCATGAAATGCAAATATGTGTATTCTTAGAGCTAGAGACTTTGTGTGATATGATGACATTCTGATACAAATACTCATTTGCTCTGCACCAAATGACTGATGTCGAACATATCAGTGTATCAGAGTTTGCTGCAGCCGTTCTTCTGTCTGTCATTCTTTACCTAGTGCATTCAGAAAGACTCCCATTGACTCCAGCAAACATTGGATTGGTCCATTAGAGAGCCTGGCAAAGATCCACAGGATCTGTGCGATGACCCAGCTTTCAAACAGTTTCTTGGCCATCTGTGCACCAGGCCCCCAAAGGTCCCACTTTTCCTTAAGGGTAGGCCACGCAGACTCAGCATCTCTAAGATGGTGCCTCTGGGCTGCAGCATTCTTGCTTCTCACTGAGAGCTCTGCCCATTGAGCCCAACTCGGAGAGACTCGTGTTCAGGGACGTGCACCCTCTTCAGGGGTCAATGCACGAGAATTTGCAGTGTCTCCAGGTAGCATTTTCAAAACAGAGTAGGGTTTGTTAGTGAACTGGAACACAGCATTGGGAAGTCCTGAGGTTTGCACAGAGAAGCAAATGTTAAGGCATAGTTCATACTGGCCAATTCCAGGGCTCCCTCTTAAGCCATACAACTATAGGAACCATCTCTGTTTCCTTTCCCTATCTCGGTCCCTTTTTCATAGGCTATATCTACACTAGCACTTTTATTGGTCAGGGGTGTGAAAAAACACCCCCTGACTGACATAAGTTCCATTGAAAGAAGTGCTGGTGTGAACAGCGCTATATTGGCAGGAGATGCTCTCCCCCAAACATAGCTACCACTGCTCCTGAGGGTGGTTGAATTATGCCGATGGGAGTGCTCTCTCCCGTCGGCATAGAGCGGGTACATGGGAGACCTTACAGTGGTGTGGCTGCAGTGATATAGCTGTGCCACTGTAAGGTCTGTAGTGCAGGCGTAGCCTTGGTCCCAGGTAGGAGCTCTGAATCTCTCTGTGACCCCAGTTCCTATCACCCCCTCTGGTCACCATCCTGCATTGTCTTCCTGCTGAGTTCATGTGTGCTCCAGCCAGTCAAGCTAGGAGCCTCCTGTTAAGTGTCGGTTGTTCAGTCCTTGGGGTTTCCATTCTCTCTGTAGGGCTTTCCATTGATATGGGTTGGTCCCAGCCAGTCCTCAGTGCGGAACTTTCCAAACTTTTTGCTGGCACAACCCCATTTTAATGAAGTATTTCCTGCTGAGACCCCAGACAGCATGGACGATGCCATTTTGAAAAGCAAAATGGCATCCACCATACACTAGGGATCACCGCAACCCCATCTGCTGATGATGCAACCCCATTTGGGGTCGTGACCCACAGTTTGGGAACCACTGCCTTAATGACCCATTCATATCATCCCAGACAGCTATGCCACTGTAGTGCTGTAGTGTAGACGCTTGCTACAGTTACAAAAGTCATTCTTCCATTGCTGTAGTAAATCCCACCCAAGAGGCAGTAGCTCTGTCAACAGAAGAATTCTTCTTTTGACCTAGCGATGCCTATACTGGGGCTTAGGTCAGCTTTACTATGTCTCTAAGGGGTGTGAAAACATAGATTTTTATCAGTCATGAAACAAACATGAAACAATCTTTCTGCAGTAACTTATCTGAATGTTTTGTAAAATTAGTGTTTACCCAAGGCCCTATGTTGTTTTCACTTCTGCATCTCCATTCTTTGTAGAAGTGACATTAAAGAGCTATAGTCTGTTTCCTTTTCAGTTACATGGAATTACTGTTTTCCCCATCAGCAAAACTATGTTAATCCTGGGGACTTTGGCTCAGATCCTCAAAGGAACTTAGACTTCTAATTCCAATTGATTTCAGTGGAAGTAAGGAGCCTAAATACTTTTGATGATTTGGACCCTTGACACCTAAGCAACAATAGGAGGTGTATGCCAGTGGCTCTCAACTATCCAGACAACTGTACCCCTTTTCGGGAATCTGATTTGTCTTGCATACCCCAAGTTTCACCTCATTTAAAAAGTACTTGCTTACAAAACCAGACACAAAAATACGTACATGTCACAGCACACTATTACTGAAAAATGACTTACTTTCTCCTCTTTACTATATAATTATAAAATAACTCAATTGGAATATAAATATTGTACTTATATTTCATAATATATAGAGCAGTATAAACAAGTCATACTAAATTTTAGTTTGTATTTACTGCACTAGTCCTTTTTACATATCCTGTTGTAAAACTATGCAAATATCTAGATGAGTTGATGTACCCCCGGAAGACTGCTGTGTATTCCTGGTTGAGAAGTGGGAACCACTGATATATGCCATGAATGAGGCAAAGAACAGCAGCCCTGTGCATCTCTTTCCAAATTTTTAATGACTCCTTCATCCTCCCAAAGTCAATCTAACATTGAAAACATGCGTATGTCTGGCCAGATCCCTAGATGAGTGATGCAAATATCAGTGGAGCTACACCGAGGATCAGGCATGTTGTTTTTAGAGATATTTGGGTACTATTTTCAAGTGCAGTTCTACTTCGAAAAGTGACTCTGCAAAAACAGCACCTTAAGATTCCACTATTTATCCCTTTATGATTTCTACATGAAATGTGTTTTGTAAAAGATAGCCAGGCTATCAATTAAATAAACTAACTCATCTAGGGATCTGGAAGTCAAGCTGGGATCTTTCCTGACTGCATATCATCATCAGTAATAAAGGTTCTGTAGGCCAAATTATGCCATCAGTGGGTTTACACAGGGCTAAGTGCTTGGCCCTGTAACTGGAACTTATTAAACAATTCTGTTGAGGCCGAAGAAAAAATAGAACTCAGCTCTTTTTCTCTTAGCCTTGTTAGTTCTGCAAGGATAATGTGAGTAAACAGTAGTACCACTAAGGTAAGAAGATGTGCATCTTAATACAGTGACTACGCCTGATAGTTAAAAGTGCCGTTTCACATAATCACTTTTCAGTGCATAATTGCATTTTAAAGGATGTGATTGAACACACTGTTGTTCACCTATATGAGCAGGCAAATGTGTGGAAGTAAAACATGATAATTTGGTCATCACAGAGGCATGAATTCAATTAACAAAGTTCATATTCTAATATGTCTGAATTTTCCTTTATACTGGGTTGGCTGAACTTGGTCTATGAGTACAAGAGTAGAAAAAGCAGGTGGAAGGGATTAAAGAAGACGATGATAGAAGGATTCAACTTGTGTGTAACTTTATCCAATGTTTTTCTGGACAGTCTGGCATTAACAAAACTGGATATTCTGGATGTCCTTGATGAGATTAAAATCGGTGTTGCTTACAAACTGTCTGGAAAAAGAATTCCATATTTTCCAGGTATGTTTTTAAAAAAAGAGTCTTGGTGATCACTTCTCTCTTTTCTGTTAAGTATTTTGTACTTAAAAGCCAGACCTGATTCTCTGTTGCCCAGCGCTTTGTAGGAACTTACACCGAAGCAAAGTGGTGTAAAACGCTTCCACCAAATCAGAATAGTAGAGTTTTACTGTCACTTCGTACAGGTGTAAATGACTCCAAGATATAGGACAATGGAGAATCAGGCTATGTATACACAGTGATATTGGATTTTTTGTTTTCGTTTTGGGGTGTTTGTTTGTTACATTTTAATCTCTGATGAACGAGGGCTGCAGTCTCAGGAGTATGTCAATGAAATCATGCTTCGCAACGGAAAAGTAAAGGGAGTATTGTTATGTTGTAAAAGCTGAGACACAGAGACAAACTGCTTTGCTCTCTTTGCAGAGTGCCAGTATAATTAGCAGCAATTGACATTTTAGTTCATAAAAAGATACAGTCCATTTCAATACATGTTAAAACTTTTTTGACTTTGGTTTAAAATAACATGGGATTTCAGATGTTAGGACTCTTACTGGTCTAATGATAGCCTACCCCATAATGCTTTGCAGCTTTTCATGCTCTGATTTTCTTACCCAAATGGTGTTCTCCAAGCCTGAGGATCCCTCCTATTTTTTCACTTTTACTCCTCCCTCTCCGAGGCCCTGCATTGTGCCAAAGTATCCTTGGGTAGGGATTTCAAGGCAGCCTAAGGGAGTTAGATGCTCAGCTCCCATTGAATTTTAAGCTGGAGGGCTTCCTCTGGAGGCTCTCTGTTTAACTTCTAAGTTGATTAGAATGGCTACAGTAAGTAGACTCCTTTCCCCCATGAGCTATGTTTACTGTTCCCAAAGGTGGCCAACCTGAGCCTGAGAAGGAGCCAGAATTTACCAATGTACATTGCCAAAGAGCCACGGTAATATATCAGCAGTCCCCCATCAGCCCCCTGCCCCCGCTCCCAGCACCTCCTGCCCACTGGCAACCCTGCTAATCAGTGCCTCCCCTTCCCTCCCTGCACCTCCCAATCAGCTGTTTCACGGCATGCAGGAGGCTCGGGGGGGGGGGAGGAAGGGGAGGAGCGAGGGCACCACAGGCTCAGGGGAGGAGATGGGAAGGGGTGGAGTGGGGGCAGGGCCTGATGGCAGAGCCAGAGGTTGAGCAGTGAGCACCCCCTGGCACATTGGAAAGATGGCATCTGCAGCTCCAGTCCTGGAGTTGGTGCCTATACAAGGAGCCACATATTAACTTCTGAAGAGCCGCATTTGGCTCCAGAGCCACAGGTTGACCACCCCTGACTGTTCCCATGCCCTGCTGATGTCATGCCTGAGAATAGACAAGACTCACTTGTAGTCAATACGAACTTGCTGTTTTTATTCAGACTGCTGCACACAGTGACCCTGTAGCTTCCCCTGGCTCTCTAGTTGCCAAACTAAGGGCTTGGCTACACTTGCAAGTTAGAGCGCGTTAAAGCAGCCCTAACTCATGACCCGTCCAGACTAACAAGGCACTTAGAGCGCCTGGACTCTGCAGCTGGAGTGCTCCTGGTAATCCACCTCCACGAGAAGCATAACACTTGCTGCGCCTCGGCTGTAACGCCCCAGTGTCAGTGTGAACAAGGTATTGCATTACTGCGCTCTGATCGGCCTCCAGAAAGGTCCCATAATCCCCTTACATCAAGTGGCCACTCTTGTCATTGTTTTGGAATCGGCTGTAGGAATGCGGCTGTGCCCTTTCAAAGCTCCATTTCTGACAGCCAGCTGCTTATCTGCCCCAGGACAAAGCAACCACTGGTGTGGAATGTTGCTTGCTGTGAGTGTGTGAGAGAGAGAGGTGGAGGAGAGGGAGGGTCTGCTGCTGTCTGAACTTACAAGACAGAATGCTGACATGCTCTCAGCCCCCGCAAAACCCACTCTCTCTCCCCTCACATACACACAACACACTCCCTGTCACACTCCCCCCCTCATTTGAAAAGCATGTTGCAGCCACTTGCATGCTGGGATAGTTGCCACAATGCACTGCTCTCTGTGGCATTGCAAGAGCTGCTAATGTGGCCATGCCAGTGCTCTTGAATCTGACAGTGTGGACACATGGCAGTGCTTTCCCTACTGCGCTCTCCAAGGGCTGGTTTAACTCACAGAGCTCCACATCTGCAAGTGTAGCCATGCTCTAACTAAACAGCCTATGCCTAATGACACAACACAGGGTTTCCCTAACTTACGCAAGGTCACTTATGGCTCTGACTGCTTGCCTACACTGAGCAGTCATGGAAGAGTCCACTGACCAAACCACAATGGCCTAAGGCTCTGCCAGTGCTAGACCTTTGGGTCAAAAATTTCCCACCATTTCAACTAGTTCAGCTCCATGGGTGGTAGCGATGGTGAGAGTTCTGTGTGGAAAGGGCTGCCTGCAGCTGCCAGCATTTTAACCACTGTGTTATTTAACTCTGTCCTAGAGATGAGACACTGGCTAATGTGCTGGCTCCCATTTTTGCTACCACTTGTACAGTTGAACTGATTAAAAAAACCAAACAGACAAAGCTTCTGTAGATAAGGCCTAAAATAATTGTTTCCTTATCTTCCTAGAAATATTAGTCTCATCAGTATAGCTCTATATATAGCATCACAGGGTACTGAGGAAATGAAACCAAATGAGCTGGATCCTTTTCATCAGAATGGTCTTACTCTGTAGGACTGAGGCTTGGTCTACACTACAGACCTAGATTGACATAAGCTGCTAGCTATGTCAGTGTCTACACTGCAGCCTTGCTTCCGCCGCTGGAAGTGCACTACTACACCGACAGAATAGCTCCACCTCCGCGAGAGGGGTAGGGCTTGTGTTGGTCTAGTTAGGCAATGCAGTGTCTGTCTAGACACTGCGTTCCTTACATCAGCTGTTGGCTGCCCCCAGCCGGGCTCCTGCCCGGTCTCCGCTCCAAGCTGGGCTGCCACCCAAGTTCCTGGCTTGGTCTGCAGCCCAGGCTCCCCACTGGGAGCCCTGCTGCCCCCCCCCCCCGGGTCCCAGCTCCCCGCTGGGGACACAGCAGCCGACCTAACTCTGGGTGGCAATATCCCTGCCAGAGGCGATAAGCCCCAGGCGCTGCCCCTGGTTCCCGGCGGAGAGCAGGGAGGCGAGAAGCCCAGGAGGCAGCTGGGCTCCTGGCGGGGAGCTGAGCAGAGCTGAGTGCCCTGGCTCTCAGCCCCCCCGCCTCCCCTCCCCCCCACACACACTGCCCCTCTTCACTCAGTGGAAGCGCTCCTGGTGAGGAAGGAGGGTAGTGTGGACATCAGCCACCGCATTAATTACTGCTGTGGCTGTAAGTCAATCTAACGTGGGTCAACTTAAGTTTGTAGTGTAGACATGCTCTCAGTTTGTCTTTGGATATACCGACAACAACAGTACTAGTAAATAGAGTGAACTGATGGATCAACATTATAAATGTTCCTGTTTCATGTCATTATTTTCATTTTTTTAAACATTCATTAAAATTTTCCTGCTCAAGATCTATAGATATCATCTTTTAAAGTAGAACTATTGTATTCATACATGTTGCTAACTGTGCTTTCACAGCTAATCAGGAGATACTGCAGAAGGTGGAAGTAGAGTATGAAACAATGCCTGGGTGGAAGACTGACACGACTGGGGCGAGGAAATGGGAGGATCTCCCACCCAAGGCACAAAATTATATTCGATGTGTGGAAAACCATGTTGGAGTGCCAGGTAAATGTCTCTTCACCTGTGCTCATGGATAGGCCACGGCATGTACATGAGGCTGTGAATGAATACTCAACCTGCTAGCCAGTGTAGAGCATTGATGGGGCCCAAAGCAGTGGAGATACCAGAATTGGGAGGCAGGTGGGAGATCTCAACCAGAAGCAGCTCGGGCAGCATACTGTGTTCTCGCTCTCTCTGCTCCCCCCTTCCTCCCACTTGTCTTCAGCTTATGCATGTGGGGGAGGTTGCTTTTCTTTCCCTTCCCTCCAACCCCCTTCCTTGTGCTTCAGAGTGTGTGTGTGTGAGGGAGGAAGGGTATCACATACTGAGTCAGGTATTAGAGATTGTCCCACCCACTGCTGCTGCTAATGGTGGTGGGGATGGTAATGGGACCATGGAATTGGCTCCTGCCTGCAGGAGCTGGAGGGGGAGGCAGTTTGCTATCATCTGCTGCCTAGCCAAGTAGCTATCCTGGGCTACCTGTTTCAGCCCCACCATTCCCACCTTTGATATAGTTGACGGATCTCCTTTGACTCCAGGACTAGGCTGATCCCCAGTTTTGGGGTCTGGAAGAGTTTTTTCCCCATATGTCAAAAGTGGCAAATTACCATATGGGTTTTCACCTTCCAGCCAGCACCCAGGAGGTCGGATTTGGTGGGTGTCAGTTACTTGTCACAACTTTAGCAGATTCCAGTGCAGTTGTGGGGTGGGTTAGAAGGTGTTTCATGGAGGTCCCTGTAACTCACAGTGCTGTCTGGACACTGGTCCTGAGAGCAGCAATGCATGGTGAGCAGATATGTCTCCATGGCTCATGCAGATGTGGCTCCTCCTCATCTTATATCTTCTACCTCTGATGTGGAGGAGGGGAATGTGTTTGGGGTGTTAACTTCCAGTCAGGGTCCCTTGGCAGCCCTTAGGGCATGGCCTTCACACCGATTCTCACATTTGTAGTACCCAGGGCCATTGGTGCCAGTGGAGAGCTTCACTGGGTGAACTCTACCAGATAGTTGGATGATTACCAAGGCTGCCCAGAAGATTCAGGGGGCCTGGGGTCTTCGGCAGCGGAGGTCCTACCGCTCCGGGTCTTCGGAGCACTTTGCCGAAGACGTGGAGCAGAAGGACCCCTCACCGCCGGAGACCCGAAGCGGAAGAAGCGGTGGCGGGTCTTCGGCAGCGGGTCCTTCACTCCGGGTGTGTTTGGTGGCACTGAAGGACGTGCCGCCGAAAACTCTCGTGGGGGCCCCACTTGCCCCCCCCCCCTCTCGGCAGCCCTGATGATTACCCCATCTGTGTAATCATTTTAAAATAAAGTGACAACCTCCATATTTAACCATGCTATGGTGTTTGTGTCTCATGGTTTTCACATCTACATTGAGAAGACTATAAAGTCTGACAGAATTCTTGCTTTAGATTGCATGGGTTTAGCTAGACATCCATCACCCAAGATAATGACAGTTGACCATGCAACTGACGTGCCTCACCCTTCTGTTAGGCCTTCAAACTGCAATGCTTTGTGTTTATAGCATAATTACTCCATGCTTTCAATGCTCCAGTATACTCTGTGTTAGTGATACAGCAGGAGAAACTATTTAAGAGAGACACTTTTTCAGCACTTTGTTTCAGGTTTGGAGTTTGTTGCCGATTTTGTACCAAAACTTCATATTAAAAAATTAAAATGATTAAAATTAATTCATGATACTATTTACTCCCAGTCAGTGTTCTAATAGTCGTTTCTCTCCCCTTCTATCCCTCACCAGTAAAATGGGTTGGAGTTGGAAAATCAAGAGAGTCAGTGATCCAGCTATTTTAAACAAAGAACTTCAGTGATGAGAAGCACAATTTAATGTTCATCTGTTCCTTACTACTCCCAAGTTAAAATGGAGCTGCTGTTTAAAACCAAAATGTTCTTCTAGGAAATTATTTGTAAGAAATATATATTGTATACTTTAATATTTTCATTTGCCAGTAAATGCAAATTGTCAGTGATAAAAATCTGCTTGGTAGCTACCATCTTTTTCTCCCACACATATGCGCAAAAGCATAAAGAATTCAGTAACTGAATAAGAACTGGAATGAAAAAACAAGTGGTTTTCTTCCCTTTTCTCTGACTTGAGCCATGTTGCTATTCAGAAGTGTTTTACGTCCATTTCTTTGGGCTGATGACAATACTGAACATTTTTCAGTGGTTACTGAATGATTGGAAAAGCTGAAGTTATTCTTCAAAGGGAAAAGTTATAATTCCTGTTTCTATGGGTTGGCAGCAATAAGACATATATATTGCATTTAAAATTGTCCTGGTTATGTAGATCTTCAGTCCCCAAAACACAGTAAAATTAGGTAGGCATTTCTGATTTCATAAAGCAAGGCAAATGCGATTAGCTTGAAGCCTGAGATATTTTTTTTACAACCTACTAAAATAAATGGGAGAGAAGCTACAGTGATTGTATCACAAAGTGATGCAAGCCAGTAACTGAGGTAACTTCTGGGGATGAGCCAGACTGGAGATAGCTGAGCTGTCTATGTATTTCCTTCAAATCTCCTGTTTACCAACAGGCACCCCACATGGAGGCTGGCAGAGCAGCTTTCCTCCCCTCTTGTGCAAAATAAAGGAAATCAGAGGAGTGATGAAGGGTATAAAGGGCCCCAAAGCCACAGAAATGGTGTGTGGGGGAGGGAGGAAGTAGAGCCAATGTAGCATGATGCATCTTCTCCCTGAATCTGAGATGTGTCTCCATGCAAACACTGTACTTCTGGAGCAACCCCGATTTTGTTGGGCATAGGTGGTGAGGCACTGGAGAGTACCAGCTGTATGGTGACATGCTGTCCTCCAAATCTGGTGCATTTCCAAGGATAAATCTATGCATGATTTAATGCTGCTAGTTGCAGCCTTAACTCCCTTTCCCAGCTTTTGACCCCATGCACCAAACTGTAGGGGGTGATACCTAGTGCTAAAGGAGGGAGCATATGACAGCACAGCTCCTGACAGGGCTAAGCTGTTTGGGCTAGTGAGGTACAGCACAGAGGTTCCAAGATTTCCAGGGATGGATCTGGAATTCCTCATGGATCCTCTGGTTCTGCATGGTTAGAAGGTCATGCTCTCTGCCCCCTCTGCATGGCCCAAGCCCCTCTTTTAGAGAGGTGAATGCTGCGGAAACTGAGTTATTCCAAAAGTTACGGAATTTTCAGAGCACATTGACGTTTCTGTGAGTTTTTCCACAGGTAGGGAGAATATAGCCCAATATTTTTATGATATTCCCAGATACCTTGGTGCACATCTAGGAATGGCATCACCACCTCTGCTGGTTCCCAGTGCATTAAGGCCATGATTTCCTTTGTGAAAACACCCCTTTTTGGGACAGTACTTCCAGGAGTAATGGCATCCAAAATGGTGGTACCCTTGGGTGCAGAATGGGGAAAAATAAGACCTGTCCATGGACCTCCAAACACTTCCAGATCCAGTTACCTCATGTGCACTCCCCCATGTTGTCCCATCTCTAACAATTATCTAGATATCTTTTAACATTTCAGATCTGTTGTATTTTTTAAAGTAAACATAACATATGAGCAGCCATGGCTTCTATAATCACCAGGTAGTAAAGCAGTTTATGTTACCACACAAAGATGCATTGAGGCTTGTAGTACAGTCCCTCTGCACCCTCCTCTGGTAGCAGTGCAGTCTCTTCACACACCCCTCCAGCGCAGCCTGTGGCTTTGTGGATAGGTGCTGGGTTCGTAAAAATTGAGTAGGGGGCCAGGAGTTAGAGCCTGAGGATTAAACCCTCAGTAGGGGTATAAGGAGCAGAACCCCCCTATACTTGGTAAGGCATGGCAGAGGGGCAGCTGGGCCAAATTTGAGTGTCATTGTGACCCTCTGCACCAGATCGCAGTGCCACTCAAATTTGGTCCAGTCAGGCAGGTAACCACAGCTGGGGATGGGCCCGCTTTCCCCATGAGTCCATGTAATCTGGCTCCTATGGCTTTATGCCATCGTCTAGTCCTTTATGTCCAGTGATTTAAGCACAAGAACTCCTGAGTCCTAAACCTGACTTCTTCTGTGGCCTAGGGCAAGTCATTTAACCTGTGTGCCTCAGTTTTGCCATCTATAAAATGGCAGATAATAATACTTACCTACCTCATATAGGTTTTGTGAGGATTAATTAATATGGGCCAAATCCTGTAGTACTTACCCTTCTCTTTTATTAGGCAAAACCCCCATTGATAATCAATGGGAGTTCTGCCAGTGTAAGGACTGTAGGATTTAGATCTTATGTAGTGTTTATAAAGCACTTTTGAAAAGTGCTCTGTAAGTGCTAAGTATTATTATGATTAGCACTGTAAAATGTAGCTCATGTTATGAGGTATCTTAAGCACAAGCACTCTTGGCAATGCACTGCTAATCAAGTTTCATTTCCAATGGGCTCAATCTCATGGCAGTGATCAATTAGAGGGTTCAGATTGATTCCTTCCCTCAGCCCACTGTCCTCAGCACATTTTTATTAGCACAAAGCCATTTTATTTGGGCTTTGTTCAGTTTTATAGGATTAGGTCCGCAGTGAGTAACAGTTACTCACAATGTATCAACAACCATTGGATTAAGTGATCAACCCTAAATAAATCATTTTGGTACCTTAAAAATGAAGTTATTATAAATTAATTGTCACAGCATCAATGTCTCTTGCTTGACCTAGACCTTTATTTTCCATGAAGTGCCTTTCCATTTTGCCTTTGCTTTAGGGCCTCATCCAAGCCCACTGAGACCCTTGATTTGCACCACATCAGGAGACCATTATCCTGTGACAATGTTATGTTCCTTGCATTTAATTTAATTGCATAGGTTTTTTTAAATTAGATTTCTTCTCCTCCTGAATTCTGGGAATTTTGCCACTGTGTTCAGTGTGAACAGGTTCAGGCCTTTATTTTTAGAAGTTCTTTACAGGCTATGTGATGACACAAACTTTTAAAAGGAACACGTTCGATTTAAACCATACGTTCATCTTGACTGTTTCCTGGGGCAGACTACTTTAGATTGGAACCTTTGCTTGGAATTTCATTGTAATAATAACCACTGTGGCTAATTTAATTTTTCTTTGTACACAAGTTGAATGTAATAATTATTGAAAGTTGTTCATGTATCATGTTAGATGTACTGATGGAAGAATAAGGGAAATATCTACTAATATGGTATATTATATTGTGATGGATTACAGTAAAAAAAAGTTACTAAACCATTCAGGTAAAACATGTATTTGACAGATTTTTGTCAGACTTGCCATCACATTGCGGCCTTCATAATCAGGTGTACACTTCCTAACATATGCTAGTTTTTTGGGTGGTTTTTTAACTGACCTGTATATGCTCTTACAGCACTGGCCAGCTGCATTTTATAAATTGAAACAAATAAAACAAAGAGTTTTCAAAGTAATGTGCAAAATGTACATACATTCACCCACGCACCCATGTAGATATTGCAGGAAAACTTTGAAATCTCATCTCATTCTTTTACCCTCAAAGACACATTTAGATTCATTTTAAAACAAATGTTTCTTAGAGTTTGGGGATAAAATTCACTACTTTCAAATCCAGAAACATAGACAAGTGTTTCCTAATGCTTTTAAAATAACGATCAAGAAGTTTTGCATAAGAAATGGATATTTTCTTTCTAGCTATGAGCAGCAGATATTTACTATTGGCATTTCATTCGTATATTCTTAGGAATGGATAGGGTGAGTCCTGGCTAGCAATTCCTGGCAGAAACACTTACTTCACTCATGAAACAGAACTTTTCCCTTTGAACATTTTGTGACTGACTCCAATGAGTTCTTTCCATGATAAATTGCTTAAAGAAACTTGAACAATTAACTCTTTACAGTTCTTTATCATTACAAATCCATCCATAACACACTATTGGGGAAAGGAAGGAAAAAATGATCTCACCTAATACAACTAAGGCTAACCCCTACAATATGGCAGGCCTTCAGAGTGGTGGGGGTGGGGACTTTTGGGATCCTGTTTTACAGGTAGGAAAATCTCCATTTCTCATTATCTCCTGAAATCAATCTGGAATAGGCCATATCCAATGAGCGAGAGACCAGGTCAGTACATCTACTGAAGGAGATGTCTGAAAAGGGACTGGGGAGACTTCTGTGTTGCCAGTGGATAGATCTTGTCTACAAAGGTTGACTCACTTTCTTCCAGTCACATGAAGACACCCTTAGTGAAATGAGCTTTGACTGGTAACTGGCCTCCAAAGCAGTTTCATCACACCCCATAAGTAGGGACTTGTGTAAATCACAATTTATTTTTAGAAAATTAATGACAATGCAAATGGCAAAGTATTGAATTTCACTGAGTTTGCACGGAATGAATTTTACAAGTTAACATTAGTCAATTCAAAGGATGAAATGAATTTTACAAGTTAATTTGACCAATTTTACAACTAAAATGTATTCCATCCTGGAAATTGACTAACGTTAGCTTGTAGAATTCATTCCATCCTTGGAATTGACTAACATTCACAGTTTGGGGGCATTTTCATGATTTCTGTGTCCTCCATGAAATTGTGGTTTACACAGGGCCCAATCCATAAGGCACTGGTGTGTCTGGAGCTGCCAAAGACAGAATGGAGACTGGGTTGTCTGCTGAAGCTACCAGTCAGGAGCCCCTCCATGGGATAAATTCTGCTTTATGATCAGTCCAGATGGGCAGTGGAGAATGCTCCACCCCACTCCTGGTTTAGACTCGGGAAGAAGGGAAGGAGGGGGGCATGATGAGAAATATCATGTGGAAACTGGATAACCATTTTTACTTTGTTGAAACACACTAAATAAAGGGCATTACTGGTCCTAACCATTTTATAACAATAATGACTGTTTATGGGGCCAAATCTCACAGGTCCTACTTACTCCTTACAGAGGGTCTGATCCACAGACATGTGGCCTTGTATGCATGGATCACACTCCCTCCCCGAGGGAGTGTGTGTGTGGTGGGTTTTCTCACCCCCTTTCCATACCAACCTCTGCCCCTCTATCTCGCTCTCCTCCCCCACCCCCTGCCACCCACAAACCTTTCAGAGGGCACTGTGTGCATCTGGGAATCTACACAGTGGGCTGGCGCATCATCTGTCCCTCCCCCTCCCAGTGAATCCTGTAGGAATCAGGGCAGAAAGAAAAGACAACTCCCAACTGTTATCCTTCTAAAAGTTCCTTCTCTGTGGTGTAGGCCGCCATTAAAGAAGTTCCCCAGACAGTCATCAGATGCAGAAATGCTAGCTGTATGGCGCCCGTAAAGCTATACTGCCAAAAAACAGGGGTGCCAAAGACAGTCAGCCAAAAAAACGAGGAGTCCTTGTGGCACCTTAGAGACTAACAAATTTATTTGGGCATAAGATTTTGTGGGCTATAACCAGAGGTGAAAGTAAGCCGATCCGGTATGACGTACCGGCAAAAGCCAGTACACAGTACTGGACCGGACTGACTTCCGCAGGCTGCCACTTTAAATACCTTGCCAATACCTTCAAAAGATGAGCCTGGGAGCACAATTTCATAACTTTCTTAGACACTAAAAATCATGGATGCAATAACTGATGCATAACTGGATTTATGACTCATTAAAAAAATCTATAGCCCATTAACCTTCCTTCCGCCTAGACTGCAGAGGCGTTAACTACCCACTTCACTTTGAACAGTCTCTTAGAATATGTTAACTGCTTATGCTAAACAAACTGTTCCACCTTGTCATCTCTGTGACACTGAGTGCCTTTCCCACCCTGAAGAAGAGCTGTGTGTAAGCTTGAAAGCTTGTCTCTTTCACCAGCATAAGTTGATCCAATAAAAGATATTACCTAACCCATACTGTCTCTAGCATTTATTCAGGTATGAACACATCTATTTAAACCAGACACATTTTGTGGTCCACTTCTGTATAAGCCTGCATTAAACACTGAACCTGGGACCAGATGCTTAGCTGAGATAAAATGACATTGTTCTGCTTACACCAGTTGAGGTTCCGGCTCAGGATGTGAACAAAGGGGAAATATTTAGTACAGAATGTATCATGTAGTCCCGTAACAAATACCCATTACATAGCAAAATGATAATAAAAATATATTTTTGCTTTCCTATTATCAATCACTTACTCAATATGTGACAAAACTGATTGCCGATGCAAATCATTTTTAAATCTAGGTGCACCTGCAAAAATATGCATGACCATAGAGCTAACATAACCCCATATTTGTATGCATAAACCAGAATTTGTGCACACAAAGTAGCTGTGGATACAAATGTTGACTAAATTCCTATTATGTGGACAAAATGGGTTCATTATACAGTATTTAGTGCATTTGTGCTCACATATTTGCATGCACAACTGCATAGCTAAATTCCCTCTAAGCTGCATGGCCGTGCAGCAGCCTATTTAGTGGTGCACAGGTGTTCAGGGATGTGGCAGGGAGAGATTCCTTTCCCCCAACCCTGGCCCCAACCCAGCCCAGCCACGGACCTGCCACGGCCGTGGGAGAGGCGCCCTGAACCCAGCCTGAACCCAGCCCCATCCTGGACCTGCTGCGGCCTTGGGAGAGCTGCCCCACCCCATGCCTCAACCCAGCCCCAGCCCGGACCTGCCGCAGCCGTGGGAGAGGTGCCCCTCTCCTGGCCTCAACACAGCCCCGCCTGGACTTGCTATGGCTGTGGGAGAGGCACCTCTCCCGTGGCCCCAACCCAGCTCCGGCCCAGACCTGCTGCGGCAGGGAGAGGTGCCTCTCCCCCAACCCAGGTGCTGCTGTGGGGAAGGAGTGCTGGGAGGACTTCTTGCTCCCCGTCGCAGCCCCAGGGCAGCCTGCATCCCATCCCCTCATCCCTGGCTCCATCCCAGAGCCCGCACCCCCAGCCAGAGCCCTCAACCTCCTCACACCCCAACCCTCTGGCCCAGCCCTGAGCTCCCTCCCACACGCTGATCCCCTCGGCCCAACCCCCGCCACATGAATTTTGTTATGTGCACCAATACGGAGGTAATGTGTCGCACCTCACCTCCATACTGGTGCACATAACAAAATTCATTCTGTACATGGGTGGGAAAAATTAGAAGGATCGCTGCTGCATAGTTCTCTTTTTTTAGTTCTACAGCTAGATTAACATAATCTGGAAGAAAACAAAAGGAAACCACTGTCCATAGTAAAACCTTAAGGGAGACATGTAGAATGGGTAGAAAAACTAAATAAAGAGGCCTCTTTGTAACACCTGTACATATCCAGCTGCAAAAACCAATGACGGATCTACAATAGAGTATCAAACCACAGTACTGGAAACACCCTGCAGCAGTAGTGAAGGAAAGCACGAATGTTGTTGGTATAGCATAGTTGATAGACTAGTAGCACTCTATGAAATTTGTCCAAGCCGTGCTAATTTAAGAGCAAGTGCGGGCTGTCACCTAGACTGCAGCATCTTGGCATAAAATGGCATAGTCTCTAAGTCTGCACTTATTCTTGGTTTATCAAACTTTATTTGATGCATATATTTATTTATCAAGATTAGAACCATGATCTCTGCTGCTAAAATATAAATATTCATTATAAAATAATAATGTACAACTTTGTTTTGGCACTTGCTATCACATAATTGCTGAATATGTAGTACCTTTCATGGAGTTTGTAAACATGTTGATTTGTTAAGGTTGACAGGCTATAATTAGGCTTGAGAGAATTCAATTTTTTTTAACTTGATGGATAATATTGATGTTTATTTTTAATCATTTTCCAACTTTTATCGATTTAAATATTCACACTTGTACAAAATTATGGAGTTTAAACTTTTTTTTATTTGTATCTATTTACATTTTCACAGTTGTTGGAAACTATAGAGGAGTGTCAGCAAATATGTGGGGTCAGGAAAGTAATTATTTAATGACAGTAGATATTGAGATTCAAAAAATTAAAGCTTATAAACATTAAAACACAAACTGTCAACATCCCATGTCAAAATATATAAACTAAGTATCCTTAAATCAGACTAATACATTATCAAGCAGCATTTTTCTTACTTGCCTATCTGTAAACTTGATGGAAATTTGTTATTGCTACCACTGTTATATAATTGCAACAAATTTTGTACAAAGTGTAACACATGGCCAGAAAGGGTTAAGCACCCTGCAGGCTAAGTGACCCAAAGCCAACCATTAAAGACATGTTAGAAAGTATCTGAAGGGTAATTAGGGCCATTCCCTGCTAGACAGGCCAGAACTTTGAAGTGCAAACCTGTATTAAGAAAAGGAGTACTTGTAGCACCTTAGAGACTAAAAAATTTATTTGAGCATAAGCTTTCGTGAGCTACAGCTCACTTTGAGGTGATACTAATTGTGTGTGTTTACTTATATTTTGTTTAATAATTACCCATGTAAACAGACAGTTTCTGTCTGTCACTATAGCTATTGATTCAGAGATCAAAAGGGAATATTAACACTTAGCTGAATCTTGAATGCAATAATGTCATTGTCTATATGTCTCTTTATAGTTTGTGATAGACTGCCTAATGGATACATTATTTTATGTTAATCCATGACTTTAATTACTGGTGAGGTTTAGGAAACAGAAGGTTACATCAAAAGCCTATTGTTCACCCAGGACTGTATTAGAACAGTTCAGAAATCTCGTATAACCTCAAGGATTACAATTTATTAGCCAATTGCAACAAAAATGGAACAAAAATATTTTATAAAGTAGTAACACTTCAAGAAATACCATTATACTTTGGGTGGTTGATGGCATTTATGTTGAAGGCATAGCTGAGGTATGCCAGCATTTATAAATGTGTTGTTTGTATTACAGATGGAGCAGAATCAAAATCAAAGATATGAACACCTTTGAATTTTGAGGTGTTCATAATCCCCACCTATGCACAAATGTTGTAAATGACCTTTATTTTCATAATGGACAGAATCAGAACCCCAGATCAAACATGCTCACAATTTGGGGGTGTTTGAAAGCTGGACTGAAAAATTGTGTGGCATCGGCCTGAATGTGGCTTGCATAATAGATACTTTTTTCAGAGTAGCAGCCGTGTTAGTCTGTATTCGCAAAAAGAAGAGGAGTACTTGTGGCACCTTAGAGACTAACCAATTTATTTGAGATCTGAAACTGTAAAAATATCTAAATAAATAAAAATAAATTGCTTTGTTTTAGGAGTTAGAAAGTTTTCAGCCAACCATTTTTTCATAATACACACAAATATGCCTAGATGATTCTTGGAAGAAGAGCACATTGAAAATGGGATTGTCTAATTTTCCTTCTTGCTTCCTTTCACAAACATGCTTTCAAAGATAAACCAAATTAACATATTCCCAATTACTATTGGTAGTCTCTTTTGTTTTTTCACAGTCAGAAGTAGAATAACATAACACAGACTCTCAACTAACTGGGAAATTGTCACCATTAATTTTTGTGAATGTTAGATGCTAGCAAGCTTTGCCAGATCAGATCATGGTCCTCTCTTCTGTTTCCAAGTCACCAGTGGATCTTCCTCAAGGCATATTGCAGTGAGATTAATAAAAGTACTCCTGGATCAGTCTTTTGGGTGAAGAGTCAACAGACTAGCAGATGAACCAACTCTCTCCCCACAGGACACCAAGCCATGTTGAGACACATGAGACAGAATTATTTTGCCTTGTAGCCTACAAATTGAAGATGCCTGATCACTAGCAGATGTTGTCAAGGACGAGGCTTGTGAAGCAATTAAAGAAGAGATGTCAGCACCTTAGGCAGAATCTAATGGTTGCAACAGAATAATTCTGTGTTTGCCCTGGAGTGGGGTGATGGCAGCATATTGCAAAGAGAATTATAACAGAACATCTTGACAATATCATATGTCAGCCTCTAGGCAAAATGCCCTAAATTCTGCCCTTAAATGAAAGATCCTGCTGTGCAGTTGTAGCACATGTTGCTCACTTTCAACCCTATTTCTAAGATCAAGAGTTTTAGAATCACCCTCCACTACCAGAACATAACTCTTATTGTTTGATTTCTCATTTCATCTGATGTACAGAATCCAAAACTCAAGCAGAATTTGACTGAATTATTACACCCTCACCCCACGTATGCTATCTTAGCATACGTGCAACAGGCCACAGGTGGCACGCGACCAAAATTCATCACTGAATTTGGTCCACTGGTTGGACCATTAGCTTCCCTGGCCTGCGTATTGATGGGGAGTGCGATAGGAATGATGATCACACTCCCACTGATCTCATATTTACCCACCTTTGTAAAGCACAGAGACAGCCTAAGAAAGGTGCTAAACAAAGGCTCAAGACTGCAAGGTGCTGAATGCCTTCCATGGACCTAGGATCTTATCATGAACTCCCTTTACGTACTCAGCACCTGGCAGGTATGGGCCCTTACCAAAGGGTATTATTAGAAAATAGAGAAGTAAGAAATGTGTTTACATTTTCAGCAGAATATTGTACCTGATTGGGGGAGGAGGGTGTCTACAGGATTCTATGCCCTGAGAGGGAACAGAGGGCTGGTGGGGGCTATGTTTCTATAGTATTGATTGACCCGTGGATCTCAAAATGCCTCAGGGACATTAAAGTTCTCCCTTTCATCCCATTTTACAGATGGGTAACTGAGGCATAGAAAGGAAGTGACTTAAACCCAGCCTCGAAGTCCTGGACCACAGCTTTATCTTCTAGGCCCCCATCACCCAAAGAGGCAGAGCAGCACCAAGGAGTCTTGGCACCTGGCTCTACCCACTAGGCCCCCTGGCACCTCCAGAACCAGAGCAGAACCCAGGACTCCTGGCACCTGGCTCGACCCACTAGGCCCCCTGACAGACACAGCACAGTACCCAGGAGTCCTGGCCCTCCACGCCCCTCAGGCTGCCCCTTCCCAGTGGGGTCCAGCCCCTAGGCAAGGCAAGGCAAGGTCGGGCCGGGCCGGGCCGGGCCGGGCCACGCCATCCAGCAGCCCCGCCCCCCTCTCCCACCATTTCACGGTTAACGTGCGAGCCCCGCCCCCTCCACTCTTCTGCCTCGCCGCCCCGCTCCTGCTCGCCCGCGCTCCGCCCTATTCCCTTCCCTTGATTGGTCGGGAGTTTGGTGATGTCAGCGGTCAGGGCTGAAAGTGGGCGGGGCCGAGCTCGGGCCTTCGCAGCTTCAGGGTCGCTCGGCCTCAGGCTGGTGTCTCCGCGGCGCGTCCCTGCGGGGGTCTGAGCGCGGCGGCGCCCGCGGTGTCCCTCCGCCGCCGGGCCGGGATGCCGAAGCGCTCCTGCCCCTTCGGGGACACGGCCCCGCTGCAGCTGAAAACCCGCGTGGGGCTGCGGGAGCTGAGCCGCGGCGCCCTGGGCGAGAAGTACCGGCGGGAGCTCTTCGGTGAGGGGCCGGGCGCGGGCGCCTCCCTGCCCGCGGGGAAGCGGCAGGGGCCGCGCGGGGCAGGTTATAGCGGCCCCGGGCGGGAGTCCCCGGTGGGCGCGGCGGGGCGGGGTGGTCTTGTGTCGCCCCGGGCTCCCTCCGCGGGCAGACGGGGGTTGCGGTAGGTCCCCGCTGGCGGGGCCTGGGGCTGGCCAGGGCTGCTCCCGGGGCGGCTTGTGAGGTTGGTGGACAGCGCCACGGGGGGGAGCTCTGGGGGCGCCGGGCAGTCCCTTCCTGAGGGCAGCCGAGCTTGAGCTTCAGAAAGCTCCAGCGTTAATAACCCCTGGCACACAAGCTGTCAACGTCACCTGGCAACATGTTCCCGGGAAACGTCCTTAATGCCAACTCCCAGCCCTCAAACGGCGTCTTTCTTCCTCCGCCCAGCCCTAAATTGCAGCTGTCCGGGGAAGCAGTTTTTCTGTGGGTTTCCATGCCTGCGGTGAAATGGACATTGACCCATTTAAAAACTCATCCTTCCAGGCCTAGGATGAGTTCCTAGCGTGCCCCTCTATAGGGCTGTTCTTACCGTGACTCTCTTCTTCCCATCCCTGTTGCTGTCTCCTAGAAAAGACCAAGGAGCTACTCTTCCGAGGCGCCCAGGCCTACATGGATAGCATGTGGAAGGGCAACGCAGCAGGGACCTGCACAGTCCCCTGCTTTCCAGAGCCACTTAAAGATACACAGGAAACTTGTACTAAGTACAGTTGGAATGGACAAATGCTCATTGGGCAAGATGGAAAACTACTGAGGCATTCCCAAGCAATGGAAAAGAGTAAGTGGCATCTAGCTAATTATTTGTTATATCAGCAGGTATCTGCAATGTCTTTGGATCAGCAGCATAGGGAACAGAGTCTCAGCCGTGTTAGTCTGTATTTGCAAAAAGACAAGTACTTGTGGCACCTTAGAGACTAACAAATTTATTTGAGCATAAGCTTATATGCTCAAATAAATTTGTTAGTCTCTAAGGTGCCACAAGTACTCCTTTTCTTTTTGCAGTTTAGGGAAGTGGACTTCATTAGTCTCCTTTGATGAATGCACAGAACATACCTTTTTCTACTAGAGTTGCTTAGCTGTTGCTAATGACATGTTTAGTTGATGTCATGTGGCTCCCTTTTTGTTTAAAATATAATTGATTTAAAAGCTGAGATCCTCATAATCGGTTTATAAATTTAGTTAAATATAATCTGCTTGATAACCTAGGTGTGGCATGCCACAAAATTCTGTCTTCAATGAAACTTCATAGGTGGGCTATATTTTGTGCTGATGCCTGGAGTAATGCACTTTAGCTGTCAAAATTTCCAACACCACTAATGTAATTGCAGTCATAACATTGATATGGAGGTAATCTACTATCCTGAACATTGTAGAACTTTAAACATCTGATGTTCAAATCTTCTGTTCTGGTATAAGAATCTAAAAACCTATTTCTAAAACAGCTCCACCAGTCGGAGTTTCCAAAGCCTGTTCCTCCTGCATAAGAACTGTTGATATCAAAGAAGCTTGCACACAGTGTGATCGTTTTGTATGCCAGAATTGCAGCAAACTCTGCAAGTGCTGTAATGCTGTTGCCTGTTCCTTGTGTTCGATTATCGAGTAAGTGCCTCATGCAACTTTTTAGAATATACTATTTCAATAAGGGAAAGGCTGCAGTATGCATCAGATTGTAATGGCCAATTCATATGTTGTGCCTTCACATACTGTATCTTCATGTTGTACCCAAGTGATCCTGAAATTTTCAAGGGGCATGTAGTTTTGTCATTAAACTATCTGAAACAGGAAAGGATATAGTGTATGAAGTAATCTACTCTTACTGTAAGTGACTCTGCTTTCTATCCAAATGTTCTGTGAGGTGAGAAAGGCATGTCTCCTATCACAGCTCTGTAGAGCTGATAGAGGGAATGGATACTTGTGAAGTAGCTGGAAAGAATTTACAGCACCATTAGTGTTTCTCTAATGCAGCGGTTCTCAAACTGTGGGTTGGGACCCAATTTTAATGGGGTTGCCAGGGCTGGCTTAGACTTGCTGGGGCCCAGGGCTGAACACCAAGCCTTAGTGCCCGGGGCAAAGCCTGAGGGCTTCAGCTCTGGGTGGCAGGGCTCAGGTTACAGCCCCCCTGGATGGGGCTGGAGCCCTTGGACTTCAGGTTTGGCCCCCCTGCATGGGGTGGGCTTGGGTGGGCTCAGGCTTCTGTCCCCTCTCTCCCCCCGGTCATGTAGTAATTTTTGTTGTCAGAAGGGGGTCTCAGTGTGATGAAGTCTGAGACACCATTTATGTACATTACAGCAGGGGTTAAGTCTTGTTTGTGGTGAGCTTTGAAGAAAGGAGGGGAAGCTTTATACTGTGTCCAAAATAGTGTACACTCATTTGACATGTGACTGTTTCTCTTCTAGTTACAGTGATACTGGCGAGCAAGTTCTCTGCAATGGCTGTTCAATGTTTGAAGCCTGAAACTCTTAATGAACTATCAACACCTCTTTATGGCTAAGGTATCAAGTGCCATGAAGAACATGTTTATATCTGACCCTTCTAGTGTGTGGAATTAACAATGGGATTTCTATGCATTTTATGTGATATTTTTTTAATACTGTAGCTAAATAAACTTTTTTATATGTTGAAGAGACTTCTGAATTACTGATGCTATTATCTGAGACTACAGTTACCTTCAAGGACTATCTTGAGCTGGATTCTACTGGCATAGATGAGCATAGTTCTCAGCATTACAGATAACAGAACACACATTTTGTGTCTGAAGGCTGTTCAGTTGCTGCTATCTCTGGATACTGGTTTATGGGTCAAAATCGTATCAATTCATGTAGTGCTTTTTCATAGGGGGATGGCATTGTTCTAGACACACAACTTTCATCTGTGAGGTCTAAGCTCAGGCACTTGTCCTAGGTCACATAGCTCAAAGCAGAGACCGGAGTAGAGTTTGACTCACAATATGATCTGACTTGTAAACGTTCTCTTCCATACGCATTATTGGCTGCCTGAATCTTCATGGTTCCTTCTAGCATAACCTTGATCTAGAAAAGATGCATACGTGGTACCCTCCTTCGGAGTACACATCAGAAATCTAATTATTCAATGAGCAGCTTTGTATGTAACTATATCTGGACATTAAGTTTGATGTCTGCCTCAACCAGAAACTGCAGACTGTCAGTGGGAAAGGATACTTTTTCCTAAAATATTCAAACTTTTTTTTTAAAGTAAATTAAATTTAAAGATCATAAAAAGTTATACCAAACACTTTTTTTGGAACGGTGACACCAGCTCTACAGCCTTCCTTCATCCTTCTGTTTTTGTTATAGTGGAAAATAGCTTAAACCTGTATTTTGTGAATGTAAAACATTCTTTGGTAGATGATGTTACTGTGCTTAAATATCAGGGTTTTTTTAGAGAGATTTTAGGAAACAACTTTTTGAACAGAAAACAGTGGTTTAAGGTTAAGCTCTTTCTACAAACTTGAACCTCTGATGTGTCTGCTTTTTTTTCCCCTTTCCACTTAGGGTTACAGGCTGAAAATAGTGACACTCTTCCAGGCTCCTGGAGAGATCAGGCAGGTTGTTTACAAAGTATTTGTATTTCAAAATAGTTGACAGATGCATTTTGGCTCATTTATCCTTACATTTTATTTCATATGAGCTTGTGGTCGAAGACCACTGAAGTGGATTTCATGGCTCAAAATCCCTATTAGTTAGTGATCCTCAAGCCTGTCCCTTCGAAAGGTGGCTGTCATGATAGATGCCTCATGCAGACAATGTAGATTTAGAAGGAAGGAGGGAGAACCAGAAAAGGAAAAGGAGTGCTTCTCTGGGTTGCATGGATGGGAAGAAAAAGGAAACCGAAAGCAGAGAAACAAATGGCAAAGAAAACTTGCCCGTATTGGAACGGTGTAATGTGCTCCAGAAATGTTATTTAAAGGGCACCTGCCTTCTTTGTTTCTTCACAATCCAATTGGAAAGTCTGAAAGGTTTATTTTTGCCTCAGAAATATCCTTTTGGTGTAGTTGTATTTTAACTCTCAAAGCCTGACACGTTTTGTTTTTAGGGGAGGATTGGGGAACTGGAGCGAGAGCTTTTCAGCCCTCCATTAAATGTTTTAAATCTTTTAACGGACTTATTCCCCTAATAGGCAATTCAGCGGGGAAAGGATTTTTAGTCTGAGTATCGAAATCTCTTTTGGCTTTATTAGCTGAGGTATAGGTACTAACGGTCCTTCCTATGCCATAACGGGAAAGACGCAGATCACAAACACTTTCTACATTTTCAAGTTACTTTTAAAGTGTGTTGCTGGATCTCCTGGTTCCCTTGGTGCAGTTTACTATGGAGCAGTATAGGGTCTGCTCCTGGGATGCTTACAGAGCTGCAGGCAGTGGTAACTGCATATGTTCCATTACTGGAATGGTAAATAGGCCTCACTTTGTTGCATTCAGCTGCATTTGAGTTTTCTTTGTGATTACAGTATTCCATTATTCCAAGGTGGGCACTGAAAACTTTAAGTTGGGTGGCTGCAAGTATTGGGACAGTGTAATAATGCTAAAGGTTCAGACAAAGAATAAGTCTCTCTTCTAGCTGCTGGGTTGGCTGTAGTTCTGGAGTTTTAGCTTTTACACCACGGCTATGAGAGGGTAGGGGTTTCCTTTAGGCTATGGATATAACAAAATAACTGCATGAGACCCTTCCATTCCATTGCTATACTTACTTTGTTCTAAGGCTCTCTGTGGGTACATCTTACACTATGTGCTTTTTTTGGTGGTGTGTAGTGTATGTAACCGAGTAGCTTCCCCAGCATGGTATAATTGCAGTGTAGATAGTGGGGTACAGCTAGGGCAAGTAAAGACATACATGAAAGGTGTGTGTGTGTGTGTGTGTGAGAATACATGGCTCTCACCTTGTCCAAGCCATGCCTCCATGTCTACAATGCTACCATTAGCAGTGTAGTGTCCCACTACCAACTGGCTGCTGGAGCCCTTCCCCGACCACAGGGAAAGGCTCTGGTGGTGGAGGGGAGGCGCCAGTGCCTCCCCCCTGCCAGATTCTTTCCTTGCTGCAGTGAAAGGCTTTGGCAGTGGAGAGTTGCTGAAAGCCTTTCCACGCTGTGGAGCCTTTCGCTGACACTTGTAGCTACATACTGCAGTGTGGGTGCAGCTTGCTTTTTACTGCAGACACTAGTGTGTAGTGTAGATGTAGCCTGTGTTGCCTTCTAGCTTCATTTCACCCCACTGAGTTGGCCTCACAGAATTCACCTTTTTCAAAACAAAAAAGTAGATGCTTAAGATAAAGGAGATAACACACTTAGGTTACTATCGTTTCTTGTCCCTGAGACCCTTAATATGCAGGAAAGAAAGAAAGTGTATCTGGAAGTAAGGCAAGGATCTAAAGTGAAATGCTTTATTTTATATATGCTTTGTTTTCTGTGAAAGACACCTCATTCCCCTACAGTGTGATGTAGGAAAATTGTAATCTGTTTTTAAAGGGCGTGGGTAAGATGGTGGGAACACGTGCTGTTTACCTGCTGGCCCCATGGAGCTCGGGGAGAACAAGTAATCCAGCCTTGGAGACTGTTCTGCTGTTGAGGACAGTCACTGTTCGAGGAAGCTGCAATGCAGCCTTACAGCTGAGGAATGGGGCAGAGCTGCTGCAAAGGCACAGAGCCTCAATGTAGCCATCTTGGAATGCTTGTAGTACATAAGTGAACCTTGCAGCCTCTTTGGCAGGGGCAAACCCATCATAGAATGAGTGGAGAACTCCTTGAAGATTTTCTTTCCTACAGGCCCCTTGTGCAGGCTTTCACATGGGAGTGGCTAATCAAGTCCTATCTCAGTAAAAATGGTGTATAAAGGAAAAAATCTGGTTATGCAGTACATCGATTTCTTTAGGTTTGTTCAGCAAGTTTGCAGGGCACAGTATGCTTTGGATATTGTGTTAACTGCTTCTCACTTATGCTGAAGCAAATCAATTATCCTACTATAAACAATTACAAGGACAGTCCAAAGGCTTTATAAAATTTTAACATGGTTCATTGGATAGTAAATAAAAGATCCTTAATTAAAATGGCTGTAGTGGTTTAGGATGGTTTCTGTGCCTTTTCTTGCCAACTGTCCTTTGAATCTTATATTTTGGGTTAGCAGAGATGGACCAAGTGACCTGACAGATGATTTATTTTTCTAGATTGACTACTTCCGTTGTACAGCATTTTGTACCTTTTGCATTGTGTAGAGGTTATTTATTTTTAAGTGGCTCAGATGTCATACAAACAAGCTGCATAGCACTTTAATTTCTGTATTGTAATGCCATTTGTGTTGCCAGCTCTAGCAATTTTAACATGAGTTTTGCAATATATTGGTGTGTTTTTCTTAGCTCTCCAGCTCCTGGTGTCAGATGATTATGTGAGAACCTCAGCTTTCATTTTTTTTTTTAAAAAAAGAAAAACAAACAAAAACCCCCCAAAAAACCCCACAAGTTTCTTGCCCACATGATTGCAGAGAAAAGCTTGAAAAAGTGAATGTTAAAGGCTCAAAACCCTGAAGACAAATTAAGACTGAAATTATCATTTTTAAAATATCATTATTTTGGGGGGGCATTTTTGAATGTTAATTCTTGAGGTTGGAAATAGTGATTTTAAATGTGTTTCATTTGTTCTTCAGTTCAGCTATATATATATATATATATATTTTTTTTTTTTGTTCCTCATTTAATAGTGTAAATTTTTCATCGCTGCCCCAGTGTCCATTTAAACTGGCGGTATAGGTAGCGCAGGTTGCTTTAAGGTTTTATACAGTGATAATTACTTCGTATATGGATGTGTGCACTTGCTTTCAGCTATTTCCGTAATTCTATTTTTATCAAAATGTAATGGTTGGAACTAGAAACATATTACTACTGATTGGGGTTTGTACTTTATTTTTGTAATCTTTTAATTTCTTCCTTCTATTCATTCTCTCGGAGGAATACCAATGTAGGTGGTAGGCCAGATCCACAGCTGGTAAAACAGCATAGCTACATTAAAATCAGTGGAGTTACGCCAGTTTATACCAGATGAAAATCTGGTCCACTGTGAATGGAATAGACTTTTTTTTCACTGAAATACTAAACCTGTTCAAATACACCTGTTGATCTGTCATAAATAAATAGGCTATTTCAACAACATTTGGTAACAGTAAGATGTTTAAAATGCTCCCATTATTTTCAGACTGCTTAATGACTTAGGCCCTGATTCTTTTGTTCAATATCTTCATAAATGATCTGGAGGATGGTGTGGATTGCACTCTCAGCAAATTTGTGGATGATACTAAACTGGGAGGAGTGGTAGATACGCTGGAGGGGAGGGATAGGATACAGAAGGACCTAGACAAATTGGAGGATTGGGCCAAAAGAAATCTGATGAGGTTCAATAAGGATAAGTGCAGGGTCCTGCACTTAGGACGGAAGAACCCAATGCACAGCTACAGACTAGGGACCGAATGGCTAGGCAGCAGTTCTGCGGAAAAGGACCTAGGGGTGACAGTGGACGAGAAGCTGGATCTGAGTCAACAGTGTGCCCTTGTTGCCAAGAAGGCCAATGGCATTTTGGGATGTGTAAGTAGGGGCATAGCGAGCAGATCAAGGGACATGATCGTTCCCCTCTATTCGACATTGGTGAGGCCTCATCTGGAGTACTGTGTCAAGTTTTGGGTCCCACACTTCAAGAAGGATGTGGATAAATTGGAGAGAGTCCAGCGAAGGGCAACAAAAATGATTAGGGGACTGGAACACATGAGTTATGAGGAGAGGCTGAGGGAGCTGGGATTGTTTAGCCTGCAGAAGAGAAGAATGAGGGGGGATTTGATAGCTGCTTTCAACTACCTGAAAGGGGGTTCCAAAGAGGATGGCTCTAGACTGTTCTCAATGGTAGCAGATGACAGAACGAGGAGTAATGGTCTCAAGTTGCAGTGGGGGAGGTTTAGATTGGATATTAGGAAAAACTTTTTCACTAAGAGGGTGGTGAAACACTGGAATGCGTTACCTGGGGAGGTGGTAGAATCTCCTTCCTTAGAGGTTTTTAAGGTCAGGCTTGACAAAGCCCTGGCTGGGATGATTTAACTGGGAATTGGTCCTGCTTCGAGCAGGGGGTTGGACTAGATGACCTTCTGGGGTCCCTTCCAACCCTGATATTCTATGGTTCTTTAATGTGATCTATGTGGATCCAACCTTGCACTTACCCCACTGCCATCAGGGGGGTTCCCTGAAAGCACAAAGGTCCAGGCACACTTATCTGATTAGAGGATTGGGGCCTATGATTTAAATTTTGAAAAGTTTCCAATATTTGAATAAATTGAAGTGTGTAATGGCAAATGCCCACTGTGCTAAAACTAGTTTTAGCATATAGCCACAAGGTGGCATTGCCTTGCAAGTTTTGCATAAATTCTTAATCAATATTCTGTTTTTCCTCAAATCATGGCAGCTGGATAGAGGCAATCAAGTCATGATTGGGTCAACAGTTTTAGTTTGTAAAAAGGTGCTTTTACAAAACCTACAGTAAGAACAATAGAATGTTTCCAGGAACTTTAAAAAAGTCAGGGGGAGGTAGTTATTTAGCAAACATTCCTCTGCAATATTAACTTTGAGGGGACTACTCATGTAAATAACTTTAAGCACATGCTTAGGTATTTTGCTGGATGAAGCTCAAGTTAAAATTTTAATATGCTGTTATTTGTCCTAGCCCATGTTAGTTCCATTTTAAACGCCTGATGTGCCTACTCTTTTACAAGCAGATTACTCATGTACTGAGATTTTGATTTCTTTCCATAATACTAAGATAGTTTAAGGCTACAAATTAGATTCAGAAGTAGAGCTTGACAGTAAATGGTTTTCCCATTCTATGACCATCTTTGATATTTCAATTCTTTTCCTCCCCTCTCCCCCTGTTTTGTATCAAGATAAAACTGAGATCTTTGGAAAATTTTCAGAACAGAAGTGTAAATATCCTACTGCACATTCAAACTGAGATATTGTGATCTTGTGCAAGATTTTTTTTTTTTTTTTTAAATCATCATCATCTGGTCATTGTCCTATAAACCACCTTTGTTCTGAAGATGAGTAAACTTCTTTCCAGGTGGTGATAGTTGTTAGTGTTACTGCTTCTAGAGCTGTGTGAAGAAACCTGTTCTATTCAGTATTGGACAGATTTTCACAAGAGCTCAGCACCCAACATGCAGAACTCTTCAGATCTGCTCATACCTGTCTCAATGGAAGCTATTGTGTGCTGAGCTCTTGTGAAAATCTGGTCCTGACTGTAAGATTTAAAACTGAGGCAGACAATCATTTTTTTTTTAAATATACACATGGACATAACTTTCTCTATTGTTCAGACAGCTTTGGAAATATCCAGCAGACATGTAGGAACTGGAATTAGCCAAAGAGCCTTAGATCTTTAGTAGTTTGGTGAAAGGTGTTTGTTGTTGGGGAGAAGAGGGTGTGTGCCTGTCTGTGGTTTTTTGTTTTTTAAACACCAAACCATTCAGAGTGATGACACTGGTATTTCATGTTACTGAGAGAGAGTTTGCACCAGCTCTAGAATCTTATCTTTATGTGCTCGGCCTATATTTAAACCTACCTCCAGCAGTCTTTAGTCTGGTTTGCTTAGCTGAGGGTACATTCTTGGTAGTGGTTTATGTCTACTGAGAAATTTGCTGTTACTTTTCTTATAAAATAATACAAATTCTTACTCCATCCAGAATTTAGTGAGATACAATAATGCTGATTTAGTTACTGAAAAGAGTATTATAGTGCATTTTTTGTAGGCTGCATACCAATTGAGAGCTCTGTAGCTGAACTGATGCTGGTACAAATCCAAAGGGCCAGATCTTCAGCTGCTGTAACTAAGTGCAAATACACACTGAGTCAATGGAGCTATGTTGTTTTATACCAGCTGAGGTTCTGACTCTGTTTTGGCATAAAGCTGTGATGTCATCATAATTTGTTTAATGATAACAATAGGCTTGGCTGCCTACACATCACAAACCCTTAGCCTGAAGAGTTTACAGTCTGAAAGGTCAGACAGAAAAAGCCAGGCTACACTGGAAAATCCAGAGAAAGGAATGACTGGATTTTTGAAGTGGTAAACTAATTTCTTCTATCAAAGATGGTTGGATGGTTAATTGCATGCTGTGATGTTTTAAATATCCAGGGTAAAATCCTGGCCTCATTAAAGTCAATTGGAGTTTTGCTAGTGTCCTCCTGGGGTCAGGATAATCACCCCATAAATGTATATACCAGTATTCTACAGGAACTTCATCTACCCAGGGGGCAGTTCTATATAGATATTGTACAGCACAAAGCAATGCTACACAACAGTTTGCGCCAGGCAGGAAAGAATACTGTACACAACTGCAATGGAAGGAGGAAGACTCACTATCCAAAATAACCACGCTCTCTTGGTCAAATTCTAACACAGCTGCTCCTGCAATAAAGTGCATTGTGAAATTTTGTGACAGCAAGTGTGGAGACCTTCCATTGTACATGCTACTGAAGAGTCAGTATTCTCAAGGGCACTGGCTCAACACAGACCCAAAGTGAAGGTTTATTGTGTTCACTCTCTAATAATTCTGCAGGGGTAGGTTGACATCAGATCTGGATTTGACACCGTGAAGGGGTTTGCCCCTACTGGTATCACCAGTCTCTGCTGTGGGAGCATAGATCAGCACTCCATTAGCTCTGCCCCAAAGCAGGTAGGACTGACAGCATGCATCTGTCATCAGGCCTATCTGGCCCAGCAAGCCAGGCCTTGGAGTGTTTCAACTGCTGAGCCTCTGGTTTACCTCTGCTCTCTTATACATGGGGGAAGGCTGGAAGAGAAAACAGCTCTTATTGCCTCCTTTCCCTGTGGGGTTGGAGGGCAGAAGTGGCTCCTCTATAAGTAGCCACAGGAAGAGGGGAGCTGCACAGTGGGATTGGGAACAAAGTTAAGAGAATAGTAGTTGGGGAGAGGAGAGAGCATGGACCAGAAAAGATGAAGAAATCTGGGAGCATCTGCCAGAGACACCAAATATATGTGTGTGGCCGGGGGGGGGAGTCAAGTCTCAATGAGAAATTAGTCAAAAGAAGAAAAAATACCAGTACAAAACGTTGAATATTATAGAGAAAACTGAGGGAAAACTGGCAAAGATTAAGACAGTTTTTATGCAACATTAATAAGTAACAGTTGGCTGGTCCATGTTTCCCTTCCATTCCTCTGTATACAGGCAATACACAGTGGGCCAGATCCGACTAAATGGCAGCGGCAGCAGCAGCTCTGTGGAGCAGGGAAAAGAGCTCATACAGGCAGGGGTAACTTTCATCTTCCTGTATGAGCTCCTTTCCCTGCTTCCCCGAGGGGGCTTCATTCGCTGGAGGGAAGGCAGATGGTGGGACCAGTGCCCGCCCTCCTATGGGGTTGGTTGTGTGGTTTTTTTTTTTTGTTTGTTTTTGGCCAGATGGGGAGTTTGAGGCTACTTTGCACTGTCATAGACTCTCTCTGTGGCAGCTCTCAGCTGCTAGAGGCTTCCACCAGGGTCTGCACCAGCAGAAGCCAACCTAAATATTATGTTATATACACACACATGCTGTGGCTCTGTACATCTGAATTGATGCTACTGTGGCTGTACTCTAGGAAAATATACCTGTGTATTTGGGACTGTTACTTTAGTGTATCTTTTTTTCCCCCTTTCCTGGAACCTGCATGTACATTGCGTTATTATTATGGAAGGGTTGCTTATGAGCACAGGGCTGTTTGCATCTGTTCTTTTTAAAGAAAACCTGAGTGAAAAATTTTTAGATAGGAGAACCCCAGATAGTGCTATGGACGTTGCAGCCGAGGGAGGGTAGGTCAAATCTGAGTGCTGTAGATTTCAAAAATGTCCTTTTTAAATAATGACCAGCCATGTTTTGAGTTCTGCTCCATGAAGAAAAGGAGTGCTGAGTAGTCAAGCTTCAAGCAAGGTGGTTTTATTCACAGTTATATTTTAAAAATACACATTAAATGCTGCACTGCTATTTTTTATTTAGGGATTGTCTGATACTATCATTAAGGTGAATTTATTATGCCAGATTCCAGGTCCATATATTGGGCATTCAGCAGCTAAACTTCTATTACATCTAAGACCCTGGGGGAAAGAAGATGATGTTTCCAACAGCATCAGACTTCTTAGGCATGTTGCTGTGTAAATGTGCTATTTGGTTAGGACTAGATTTGGATACCTTCACTCTATCCACATTGAACAATAACTAGCCTCAGTGCATCTGGATTCCTTTGAAATCAGTGGGACCACTTATGGAATACGGTGTGACTCCAGAATTGTCAGTTCAGGTTGGGTCACCTTTTCCTACGAAACTGTTTAGCAAAGAGAGAGTTTGACTTGGGACAGAATTCATTTGTAAAATGTGCAATTATGGAGAAAAACTAAAGGTGATTCCTTTAGCTAGATCTACACCACAAGCCGGGGATGTGATTCCCAGTTTCCACAGCCAGGCTTGCCCTAGCACTCTTTGAGCTGCCCTACGAAAAAGCAAAAGCATTGTGTAGTCAAGGACGTACAGGCTAGGTGCCTCGGTGCATACCCCGAGCATCCAGATGGGTTTGGACTCAGGGCAGCTAGCCCATGTTACCCCAGCTACGCTATTATTTTTAGTGTTCTTGTTCAGTGAGAGCTAGTGCGAGCATGTCTACTACAGCTCTAGCCTCTGCTTTATGCTCATGCTTTCCCCCCCTCTGGTCTTCTCCAGTTGCACCAAATGACGTTACAGCTCTCCTTCAAATCCTCTGATACCTCACTCGGCTTGGACTCACCCTACCCTCTGCAGTGCCATCCATTCTTACTCTAGTGCCTACATTTTACTCCTCAAATTTTGCTAATAATTTTTATATCTAAAAATGAATTAGTGTTGTTTGTGCAACTGAATCCTATGACGATTCCTATTGCATCCTTCCCTTTCTTCCTTTTGCAGCAATATTGCTTCGCATTTTTATTATTCCAGTTTATAAAAATGCACCTGTTGTGATTTCTCTGTCCATGGACAAGCGCTATGAAGCCATGTGTGGGAGCAACATTAACTAATGAACTTTGCTACCCTAAAAAGGTTTCCACCTGAACCTCAAATCCTCAAAGCAAGAATGAAGAGAAAGGCCTTGCAACTGTACCTCAGGAGTCAAACTTACACTCTGTTGGACCAGGGTTAGAAGCTAAATTTCAGAACATAGTGCTGTTCACTGAGAATACCTTGCCTCACACAGCTAGGGACTTCCTGTTGAGGCTCTGCTGAAATATGATGAAAAAAAGTGGTCTTTTCAGGTATATGGAATCCAAAAAATGTTTCACTAAACTGATGGGTTAGTCACACCCATAAGACCAGAGACACAGCAGTCCATGGAAAAGAGTGAGGGAGTGGAGTATTGTAATGAAATGGTTTGGTTTGAAATGATTGCTCTCTGACAGAGCAACTAGTCATCAGTTCATAAGACTGCAATACATATGCCATTAGACTAAGCTAAGAAATGTCTGCACTCAGCAACATTTGGGATAATAGGCTGCTTATTCGCTATATGCACTGTGTGTCTTTTCCCCTGTTATTAAAGAAGTTGATCTAAAAGGGACAAACTTGCTTGTTTGCAATATACACCACCCAGGAAAAAAACAAAAAACAAAATCTTTCTTCACGGCCTGATTTCCTCAAATGAGCTTTAGTGATACACTGCTGTGAAGCCTACAATGAGGTGGACCAGACCTTCATCCTAAATCCCTGCTTGGGGGGCAGAAAGTTGCTTAACATATGTTCCCAGTTCTTGTTAAGTTTGGCATGGGCAAGCAAAGAGCAGGATCCTCAGTCAGAGAAAAATATTCAGAATTGTCAATAGTACAAGTCTCATAGTTACTACTTAAAATAAATACGTGTAAGCAATTTGAAGTGGCAACAAACAGAAAATGTGTTCCAAGATAAAGCAAAAGTCCCAGAGTTTAGGTAATCATGAGCTTGAGCCTTGAAAGTTGAAAGGTCATGATACTCAATTTGGGGAGGAAGACATCTTGGATTCAGGTTCAAGCAGCAGGTGGGCTATCTCACTCTGGTTGGGAAAGGAGCAGAAGCTGTGAGATGTGTGGAACCTAAGTATTTGTAAGATGAGAATGTATTGTAGGGGGAGGAATGGGGCATTTAAGGGAGCTATTTTTCTCTGAGGTGCCAGTCGATAAAGTTTTGGGTGTTTGGAGACCTTCTAAATATTGCAGCTGCCCAGAGAACACAATGCTTTTTGCCCATGTTTGTAGGAAATACACTTTGGCGTACGCTAATGGAATATGTGGTGCTTTTCAGTTTGCCAGTAGGAGAGTACAAAATGTGGTTTGCATGACCCACTGTTTTTTGTCTGATCTAAAATTTCTCCAACCCTGTGACATAGGCAGAAGCAAGGACAATGCATTCCTGCTTCCTTGTCAGCATTCTGAAGCATTCTTGTCTTGCCCTGGCTGTTGGCCTCAGATAGGTAGAGGCCTTGTGCTTCTCATTTGCAGTTGCAGATTTTCTCTCCTGTTTTTACTACAGTGGTTCCCCGTCTGTGAACCACTGGTGGTCTGAGGAGAGCTATTACTTATTACTTGTATTACCATAGCACCTAAGTCAAGGACCAGG
The DNA here is from genome assembly GCF_965140295.1 of Lepidochelys olivacea. Lineage (NCBI taxonomy): Eukaryota > Metazoa > Chordata > Testudines > Cheloniidae > Lepidochelys > Lepidochelys olivacea. The sequence continues at coordinate 111,553,756 of NC_140416.1, forward strand.
ACTATGCCACACAAACAACAAAAAGACAGCCTCTAGCCCTAGTAGCTTAGAATCTAAGACGAGACAACAGATGGATACAGACAGACCGAAGCTATAAGGAAACAATGAGACAGTATTGGTCAGCGTGACAGGAAGTGGTCTCAATCCACCAACAGCTGAATTGTTGTCAAGTTTTTTGTAGGCATCACTTTAAAGGAGTTTGAAGAAGGGATTTGAAGGAGGATAATACGTAAGTTTTGTAGATGTTTATGGTGAGTTCCTCCAAAGCATGTGGGGCAGCATGGGAGAAAGCCTGTTTGCAAATTTAACAAATGGGAGATGGAGGTTGGCCTCATGTGCCAATTGGAGGCAAAGGATGACATCCTGATTCTGAACGAAAGACGATAGGGTGAGGATAGGCCATGAAGGGGCTTGAAAGTGAAGACAAGTAGTTATGTCTGATGTGATAGAGAAGGGATGTAAAGAGATGGTGACATGGACAAAGTGATGGGCTAGGAAAATCATCTTTGTGACAGCATTCTGAATAGATATGAGCATGGAAAGTAGCATTTGTAGAAGCCAAAGAGAAGGATGTTATGATAAAAGCCTGGGTGAGAGTTTTAGCTGCGTGGACAGTTAGAGGAAGGCTGTATTTTAGGGCTGGTCTACACTACCGCTTAAGTCAATGCAACTTGCATCGCTCGGGGTGGAGAGTTTTTCATACCCCTGAGCAATGTAAGTTACATTGACTTAAGCACTGTCCACACCGGCGCTATGTCAGTGCGAAACACTCTCCCACCAGCATAGCTTCTGTCTCTGGCGGAGGTGGAGTAATTATGCTGACTGGAGAGCATTCTCCTGTCAGCAGACTGCATCTTCACCAGAGTGCTACAGCGGCGCAGCTGCATCAGTGCAGTTACACCGATGTAGCACTCTAGCGTAGACTTGTCCTTAGCGACGTTATGCAGAAAGAATCTGCAAGACTGTCCTGGATGTGGGGACCTAGAGAGAGGGCTGCGTCAACAATGAGCCTAACAGGCGGGATGCAGGGTGTTGTTCACAGTGATTGACATGCAACTGACTCTCCTTATCTTCATCTACTAAATCATAATGAAAGTTAAAAAGATGTTACATTTCCATGTAAGCAAGTGTAATAGCCGTAGGGATATCATGCAATCAGAGGCAAGATGGGTGGTATAATCGCAAATGGGAGGGGATATGATCCATGAGACACTCTATTAAGATGCGGACCATACTGTGAAACAGAATTGGTGACTGTTTTACTCTGTTAACACTGGCTTCATTAGTTGGTTCTTACTGATTTGCAGGGTTTTGTTGTTGTTCCGTTAAGTGGCATTTTGTGTGGTGGTATTGAGACAGAATCTATCACCGCAGCAAACTGGCAAAACACCCCAGCGAGATATAACTTTTCTCTGGAGCATCTGAGATGGATTACATTATTTTTCTGACTTGTCTTTCTGCATTTGGAAGGCAAGGTCGCTCTTTGGGAGGTTTAAACAAATAGGCAGAAGTTATTGCAACCTATATTAGGATGCTTTATATATATGTTGGCTCAGAACTTGTAACAACTTGTAGAATCATAAAATTGTAGGACTGGAAGGGACCTTGAGAGGTTTTCTAGTCCAGTACCCTGTACTCAAGGCAGGAATAAGTTTTATCTAAACTCTCCCTGACAGGTGTTTGTCTAACTTGCTCTTAAAAATCACCAATGATGGAGATTCTACAACCTCCCTAGGCAATTTATTCCGGTGCTAACTACCCTGACAGGAAGTTTTTCCTAATGTCTAACCTAAACCTCCCTTGCTGCAATTTAAGCCCATTGCTTCTTGTCCTATCCTCAGAAGTTAACTAGTAAATTTTTTCTCGCTCCTCCTTGTAACAACGTTTTATGAACTTGCAAACTGTTATGTCCACATCCCCCCCGCCCCGTCTTCTCTTCTCCAGACTAAACAAACCCAATTTTTTCCATCTTCCCTCCTATGTCATGCTTTTTAGACCGTTAATCGTTTTTGTTGCTCTTCTCTGGATGTTTTCAGTTTGTCCACATCTTTCCTGAAATGTAGCACCCAGAACTGGACACAGACTGAATCAGTGAGGAGTAGAGCAGAATTACTTCTCGTGTCATGCTTACAACACTCCCGTTAATACAGCCCAGAATGATGTTTGATTTTTTTACAATATTGTTACACTGTTGATTCATACATAGCTTGTGATCCACTATGACCCTCAAATCCCTTTCTGCAGTACTCCTTCCTAGGCAGTCATTTCCCATTTTGTATGTGTGCAACTGCCTCTTCCTTCCTAAGTGGTGGAGTACTTTGCATTTGTCCTTATTGAATTTCATCCTGTTTTCTTCAGACCATTTCTCCAATTTGTTCAGATCATTTTGAATTTTAATCCTCTCCTCCAAAGCATTTGCAACCCCTAACTGCTCAGTATCGTCTGCAATGTTTATAAGTGTACTCTCTATACCATTATCTAAATCACTGATGAAGATATTGAACAGAACTGGACTCAGAACTGATCCTTGCAGGACCCCATGTGATATGCCCTTCCAGCTTGACTGTGAATCACTGATAACTACTCTGGGAACAATTTTCCAACCAGTTATGCACCCACCTTATAGTAGCTCCATCTAGGTTGTATTTCCCTAATTTGTTTACGAAAAGGTCTTGCGAGACAGTATCAAAAGCCTTACTGAAGTCAAGATATACCACATCTACTGCTTCCCCCACATCCGCAAGGCTTGTTACCCTGTCAAAAAAAGATATTAGGTTGGTTTGACATTTGTTCTTCACACATCCATGCTGAGTTACTTATCACCTTATTATCTTCTAGATGTTTGCAAATTGATTGCTTAATTATTTGCACCATTATCTTTTCAGGTACTGAAGTTAAGCTGACTGGTCTGTAAGGCCCCAGGTTGGCCTTATTCCCCTTTTTATATATTGGCATTATATTTGCCTTTTTCCAGTCCTCCGGCATCTCTTCCATCATCCATGACTTTTCGAAGATAATTGCTAATGGCTCAGATATCTCCTCAGTCAGCTGCTTGAGTATTCTAGGATGTATTTCATCAGGCCTTGGTGCCTTGAAGTCAGCTAACTTGCTAAGTAATTTTTAACTTAGCCCTATTTGGTCTTGGTGTGCTGGTTGGCTCCATTTCTTAACCCAAACCTAGGCCCAGGGTCAAGAGCAATAGGACTCAAGGATGTGTTATATAAGACAAATGGGGCATGCTGTCTGGCACACACTGAAGGCATCCCTTTGCAAGGAAATAGACCCCACTCTGCCCCCCAAAATTTCATGTGACCACACAGACACATGCTGATGCTCCTAGCCCACCATGATGCTTAATAATTATTGCTTGGTTGGGTGAAGAAGACTGCAGAGAAACGCTTACGCTCCCTGGTAAGAACTTGAGCTTTGGTGGACAGTAAACTTTTTAGGAATTACAGCCCGTTGCTTAAACCAAACAGACCTGGTTTGGGTGTTTTGTTGCTTATTGCACAGCTGAAGCATCCATGGTTAGCTTCAAATATATTGTGTTTAAACAACACAGTGTTTTTTTTCCAGCACCTACAAGGAGAGGGAACACTCTTTTTAACAGGAGCCCCTGGAGTCAATGAATACTGGCCTCCTGTGGCCCTGACTCAAGTGACTGGGGCAGGAAATAAAGATTTAGCAACATTCCTGCATGTCACACCTTAATTATACTCCAGCCCTTTCTTGTGCAGAGAGCTCAGGTGACCTGATCCTGCATACTTTTAATGATTAGTCCCACTGACATCAGCAACAGCTCACAGACTAAACATGGCAAAGTGAGTCCCTTCCTTTTTCATCCCCCCTAGAGAAGATCTTCCAGTGCAGAATGAATTATTTCTTTAACAATCTACTGCTGAAAACACCTGTTACTAAACCAGCAGCAAAAGGAAGGAGTGTAGGGAAGGCAAATTCCACTCACAGAGGTGAGAGCTTTAGAGTTTGGATCAGGGAACGATGGAGAGAAATTTGAGAACAGCTTTCACATTCCTCTGAATCCATAAAGCTCCTATCAAAAGAAATAAGCACCTACCGTGTTTAAGCAATTTTTATTTAAGTATTTAGAGGGAAACTTCCATATCATAAGTAAAAATACTAGAGTCGAACCTTGTGTACAAAAAAAAGTCACGGCAATGGGCTTTCTGCTGGACCACAGTAGTTTCTCGTGGAAAGGGGAAGTGAGGGTATTTCCAATACACTCTCTTCCAAATTAAAAAAATAAATGCTAATTAACTGCAGTACATTTCATCATTTTTATACAGTCAAGAGAATGAAAACAAAAAGCGATCTAAAAGAATGCAACCTACAAGGGAATAAAGTCATTTGGGCAGTAGAGGCAGAATAAGACTGTTTTTACGAAAGTTACAAAGAAACATGATACAACAACAAAAAAGGGAGTGGGGGAATTTCTCACTAAGATTAAAAACAAAATATATTCACTTGAACACCCTATTACTCAAACACAGAGAAAGTTTCAACCTTCTTGCTTTTTTTCTTATTTACGGGAAACACGTTAAAGTGCTTCTTCAAGAGTCAGAAGGCACCAATGACAGTTGCCTGATACCTTGAATGCACACTGAAGAGTGAGGAAATTGTCTGGCATGATGCAAACAGTAATTGTTTACGTATCTTTATACAACTTCTTTAAAAAAAAAGCAGCGACAAGTCATTACTTCAGTGCCATAATTTACTTCTGTTTGGTTGATTCATTCATCAAGATGAATTTCTCCCTTAGACCTGTGTGTGGCTTTTTATACACTGTACAAAGTGGGGCAATTCTGCAGTACAGCATTTTAGATTAGATTGGTAATCAGACTGTTTTCTAAGTTTTGAGCAGCCAATCCTGTTAAATACTCTTAAACATTAGACAAATGGAATAATTAAATGCACTATCTTGAAGGGAATACTCATCTGTGCGATGTAGAAATGGACTAGATTCCACAGAATTCAATTTGATACATAATGTCTTGTAGCAGATGTTATAACAAAATAACTTGCTTTTTGAACTACCTCACTGAGGCCATTAATGCTGTTCCTATAGTTGATTTTCTGGAGTAGGATGACACTTCATTGCTGTCCAAAGTGAGTTTGAACCTTTAACTCTCCAGAGTTTGTTCACTTCGTTGCTTATATTATTGCACTAGCTACTAAAGTCTTTATAGCTTCCTAAATAAATCTAATTGTTCAGAGTGCAGATTCTATATTTAGATAATGACCTGTATGAAATAAATAAAATAAGGGGATTTTTCTGGTCAGAGTTGCTGATATGTTGAATATCTTAATTATTTCTAATGTAAACTGTTTTGGTACGTATTCTTAAAAACCTAGTCATTCAGCATAAAAGGTTGACTTAAACAAATCCATTCTTAAATGTTTTCTTCTCAAAAATGCATCAGAGAATTGTTTTAAATACAGAATCTGTGAGGCTTCCAACAAATTCATGTAAATTGTAGTACAAACATAGTTTGTAATTCCGATAATGTAGACAGTTTTCTAGTGTCCATTGAAGTAAGGTCCCCAAAATGTAGTCTGTTTTGTTTCTGAATGGGAAAAAAGGCAAAACATTAAGCTGTTCCACTGGCTGAATAGGAGAACTGAGGAAAATGAGGTCTTCTCTCATTATCTACACAATCCATACTGTCATCTGCAAAGAGAAAAATAAATTTTACCCACATTGAATAATGCCGCGTATATTTTGATTTTAAACAGAGCGGAGGTTAATGATTTTCATGTCTTGGAACAAATGCATTGTAACTTCCCCCCTAGACCCCAAACTAAAAATATAGCTAAAGATAGTAACAGAAAGGCATCAAACTTAAGACCTGCCTTGACTCTCTATTTAATGTAAGTCACAGAAGAAGTTAATTTTCAGCACAGAGATGTAGCTGTGTTGGTGTCCATTTAACATTGCTGGAAGTTGTATGGCTGAATACATACTCACTGTACTGAATTTTCACCCCTCCGTGTCTAGTAGTACAAAGTGAATGCTAAGTTACCATGGAAATAGAGTATACTTAAATTAAAAAAGCACATTAGCCATTATGCAACAAGTGTTTGTTAATATACACCATGTGTATGTGTATGCATTTCTAAGCTTATGAATATTGGTGGTTGGAAATTTTCCAACGGAATGTTTTTCCGTTGGAAAATGCCAATTCATTGAAAATGAAATGTTTTGAGGAAACTTGTTAATTTGAACATTATTTCATTTGGAAAAGAGCCAGTGCAAAGTGTTCTGACATTTTCAGAATGAAGCATTTTGATTTATTATTTTGAAACAACTTATTAACATTTTTATATCAATTTTTGTAAAATGTCAAAATTAGAATGAAACTTTCTGATCTTGCAAAATTAAACATTTCAACTGACCTGAAATTATTCTTTTTCTCAGAACTTCATTTTCTAAGATATTTCATATATTTTGTTTTAGTTCCATTTCAGAACAGAAACCAAATTTTGAACTCTCAGAACTCCCCACAACAAAAAATCCAGTTTCTACTCAGTTCTCTTTATGATGTTCTATGCCTGTGAAAGGCACCAGACTGGAAGTCTCTATTTAGCTGTGGAGTGGGTACAGTCATTTACACTTCCCCAAAACACTAGACTGGAGAGACCACCAGTAGGGGCTGAGAGGGCAATTCAGTTTCTATGCCCAGTCAATAGTTTGCTTCTCTGCTGAGGCTACTAATAATGGGGTCGGTTATAGTATTGGTTTTCGAGGTATTTATGAGGATAGGGACTCAGACCGCCAGATCAAATCACATAGCTCACTGAGCAGCCACTAGATAACAACTTTCTGGTACTATCAATTAGAGATGGGCTCAGGGTGCAAAATTCAGTTTCAGATTTCTAAACATCCCAAAGCTGGAGCTGGAAGTTTGGTATGGACCCATCTTTGCCGCCATCCCAGATCTGAATAGGCAAACTAACAGTGAAAAGCTCCATATCAGTTTACTAACACCATGATCAAGTATAATCATACAGTTTAATTACTGTATATGAAGAAACCCAGATGAATCTGAACGGACATTTCTCTGATATTTTCTATAAGGCCAGATAACACTACTGAATATTATCTTGGGGTGGGCCTAAAAAGAAAGAGAGAAATATTTAGGAAACTTTACCTTGGTCAGGTGGAGTGATTGTAATCATCTGTGCTGTAAATTCTTCGTCAAAATACCTTGTGTCTGTTTCAGATGTAACTTGTGGTTTAAATGGAGGTATAAGCTGAAAGACACAAAAATACTGCAAGCTTATAGTTTATTGAAATACATTCTTTATAGGTTGGCTTTGAATTTCAGCTATAAACCACAGTGACTTTTCCTATACTGCTAATAAAATCATGGCTCGTAGGAAAGAAACGTATACAATACAAAGTATTTAAATGTGCATTTGCTGTTTATAGGATGTGAACGGCTTTGTTTCTAAATCGTGTTTGCAGTAGAAAGAGTTGTGAGCTCTTGATGCTACTTCAAGCAATAAATAAATAGCTGATATTTACAGTTAAGAAATTAATAGTCTGTTTTTTAAAAATAGTATACATACTATAGGCCTTATCACCTCTGCTTTATGCATGGGAGAGGGGCAAAAGGAGCAGAAAGCCTGCCTAATTACCCAAAATTGTTCAGAGGCAGAGGAGCTGTACTTCAGTGGCTTTACAGCTCCCTCCTATCCCATGGAAACAACTGGATATAAACTCTGCACTTCTGGAGCTCTGAAGGTTTAAGGGAAACTGGCATGGTCAGTGGAGAGCTTCTTACATTGCATCCTTCTCTGGCTAAACCATGAGTAGCACTAATAAGACCCTACGCTGTGCTGTTAAACTCTCTTGGGTGTGAGGGGTAGAAGTCAGCCCCGTGTAAGCAGGGAGTCCGGCAGCAGGACTGTAGGTAAACAGAGCTGTTTGAATGGGGTGAGGGAGGAGGGAGCGTGGGAAGTAGCACGCCCACCATGCTGGTCTTATGCAGATGCAGCGTTCCAAAGGATTTTTGTAATGTGCAGTTCTGGAAGGCAGCATATCTGGTAGACAAACCTTGTTCTGTTTCCCACTACATGATACAGCAGAAACTTGAGTGTGAAGTCACAGTCTGTAGCCCTTCCACAGAGGACATGATGCTGGGCATCAGTTCACCCACCACTGGGGATAAATCTGGCAGTCGTAATAGCAACTACACTACACTAGGCAACACAACAATTGGGGAATGGGATCATGGAAGCATACCGTATCCCACTGAAACTGCAGGGACTACGTTAGCTAAGCAGAACATTAAATCACTCAGGCCTGGTCTACAATTAAAAGACAGATCTACATAGCTATGGTGCTCAGAGGCATGAAAAATCCACACTGTGAGTGCTGTAGCTATGCTGACCTAGTCCCTGGTGTAGGCACAACAAGGTCAAATAACTTAAGGACGGCCACACTGGATCAGACCAATGGTTCATCTAGCCCAGTATCCTGTCTTCCAACAGTGGCCAATGCCAGGTGCTTCAAAGGGAATGAACAGAACAGGCAATCATCAAATGGTCCATCTTCTGTCGTCCAGTCCCAGCATCTAGCAATCAGAGGCTTAGGACACCCAGAGCATGGGGTTGTATCCCTGACCATCTTGGCTAATAGCCATTGATGGACTTATCCTCCATGAACTTGTCTAATTCTTTTTTGAACCCAGTTATAGTTATGGCCTTCACAACATCCCCTAGCAATGAGTTCCACAGGTTGACTCTGTTATGTGAAGTACTACTTCCTTTTGTTTGTTTTAAACCTGCTGCCTATTATCCTGACCCTAGTTCCTGTGTTACGCAAAAGGGGAAATAACACTTCCTTAGTTGCTACTGCAATACATACAATAAATAATACCATTAGGCCCCTTTAATTTTATTTCAGATTAGATTTAAAATTAAAGACAAAAATATGATCCACAGACACAGAATCTGGTGATACTTCAAAGAAAAATCCTGTGAGGTTTAGAACTAACAATTCAACATTATGGGAAGTGAGAATACAACTGTTTTAAAAATGGCCCTTATTATAAATACCTAATACAGTTACAATATGCAAACAATATACATATTTTAAACCTAAATTTTCAAAACTAACTAATCACTTTGGGTGTCCAATGATACCTTGAAGGAGTCTGAGGATTGGATAAGTGCTCAGCACTTTCAGAAATTCAGGCCCCTTTAAGAGGTCTCAATCATAGAACTGGAAGGGACCTTGAGAGGTCATCTAGTCCAGTCCCCTGCACTCATGACAGGACTAAGTATTATCTAGACCATCCCTGACAGGTGTTTGTCTAACCTGCTCTTCAAAATCTCCAATGATGGAGATTCCACAACCTCCCTAGGCAATTTATTCCAGTGCTTAACCACCCTGACAGGAAGTTTTTCCTAATGTCCAACCTAATGTCCCTTGCTGCAATTTAAGGCCATTGCTTCTTGTCCTATCCTCAGAGGTTAAGAACAACAATTTTTCTCCCTCCTCCTTGTAACAACCTTTTATGTACTTGAAAACTGTTATTAAGTCCCCTCTCAGTCTTCTCTTTTCCAGACTAAACAAACCCAATTTTTTTTTCAATGTTCCCTCATAGGTCATGTTTTCTAGACCTTTAATCATTTTTGTTGCTCTTCTCTGGACTTTCTCCGATTTGTCCACATCCTTCCTGAAATGTGATGCCCAGAACTGAACACAATACTCCAGCTTTTAATAGATCGGCACTATATTTGCCCTTTTCCAGTCATCTGGAATCTCTACCATCTTCCATGACTTTTCAAAGATAATCACTAATGGTTCAGATATCAATGTTAAGTACCCCAAATTATTGGACCCTATTAAAAATGAAGGCTTTGTAGTCTATATGTTATTAGAGGTACATTAGAAGGGAGCTCCATTTCATAAGATAACAATCCTATTCGCAAGTGAGTCCGACCAATCTATTTTTTTGTGAGGATAAACATCCTTTCTCCCTGATACTGAACCCTCAATATTCTGATCATCCATAAGGCAGTTTCTCCATCTAAGCAATAGCTTGGCCCTTTTTGCGTGTTTGTTCTATCCATAACCCATTTAGCTAATGGTGATTTTGGCACATGTGCTGCTCCCCGTCACTCTCTAAATTGTCTGCAGTGCTGAGTCTCAGAATGCGTGAGTGATTAAGGACTCGGGCTCTGCAGCAGAAACCTAAACTCTATGCTAGAGAATGACTGGGAACCACAGAAGGAAACAGAAAACAAGTATAAGATGTGTTTTAGATTATTTTTTACAAAATATTTGTAAAATACAATCTAAGACAGGGTGAGCTGCACCTACAAAACGAGGGAAATATTTTTGCATATGGTCAGATTTGGATTATTGAACTACGAGGGGAAGTGGGAGAATGTAGCAAGGAGTGGTGAGGTTTGTTTTATTAAGTGGATTTATTAAGTGGATTGCAGCCCTCACTGCAATAGCTCAGCAGACTATGGTTGAGAGGTGCCACTTATAGTGTAATGTTGCTGCATGCCAGCATAAGATACGTGGACTTAAGTTGCTTACCTAGCCAAGAGAAACTGGTGAGAAGATGCAATTAAAATATCAATATTTACATGGAGTTTGTGGAAGGATGAAGTACTGCACAGTTAAAATGCAGCCTTCTCCAAGGACAAATGGCAAAGATTTTCAGCAGGGATCTTCTGATAAAGATTTTAAATTTCTGTGACTAGACAAACTCAGCCAAACTCCCTGTTGTTCAAAGCAAGGTCTTGTCTCCCAGAAAATGTCCTTGTTCATACAAAATCTCAATTATGTAAACATATTCAACATTTCCTGATGACACTGGGGAACCATGTCTGTTCCAGAGATTCATGTAGCATATTTCACTCACTATGGGGTGATATTCTATCACTTTCAGAAGCTCCTCCAGGCCACTTAAACCTGTCTCTTTGGCTTTCACAGAGTGGGTATTTCTACAGTAGATAATGTCTTAGATCCAATTTCTGATTTGCCTACTTGCTAGAAATGGGCCAAAGAGGCTGGGTTTTGGTTTTGCAAAGACAATGTCAGAGGTAGTCTTGATCCAGGCACTCTTTTCCCCAAGGCAGCAAAGGTCTGGAGGGACTGGAAAAAAAGACTGAAGTTTTTGGCCCGTCACCACGCACTATAAGCTTCATGAAGATCATATTAAAAACAATATTTTTTACCCTGAACTGTGTAAACTCTGCAGTCAGAATGCTGGCACGCAGAAGTCCAAGACCTGATAAATTCACTGCAGACATTCTGCATGTGGCAGTCTCCTTTGATATCTGGTCTTAAAAGGGATATTGTCAAGGCTAGTAGACCCAAAATCAGACCTTCCAGACAGCTCTTTGTTTCCTGGCAGATGCACAAAAGGCAAATAAATGACTTGCTATCCCTCCAATTTGTTTGGCTGCCTTAGTCTGGGGAGCAGACAGAGTATGGAATATACACAACTCCTATTCTCTCAAGAATTGAGATCCTTGTAAATTTCAGAACTCTGCTTTCTGACAAGAATAGAGCAGGCAGAATGAGAGGCGCCCAGTAAAACATGCATGTGTGATCATGAATTAACATAGTTCTAGGGTTTGTTTTCCACTTGCCCAGCAGAAGAGTTGGAGTTCTGTCGGTTACAACCTTTTCTTTTAGAGGAAATGACAGATTTTCCAGAAGCAGAAGGGCAGAGTTATATTGTAAATATTAAAATGTGTATATAATACAACAGGTTAAAATTTTAGTCTGGCAACCTGGACAGCATCCTTTAAAAGGATCAATATATGCTGAATGATGCATAGGCATTCAAGTGTGAAACATGCAATGCTGAAATATTTCATCAGGATTCAGATGCATCTCTCTCCCTTCTGTGAAATGATATAAAGGGGCAACCATCTTTTCTAATACAAGAGTCTTCTAGTATTAGGAACGTGCATGTCATATTACATTTTGTTTGCTGTATCTTTTGCGTTCTCCAGGGGACTATTCAAAATCTTCATAACTTTATCAGGAATACAAAGAGGGACACATTTCTGCAAGGAGAGAGGGAAGTTTTGGAAGGAGAAGATAGGGTACCCTTTGTACTCCCAATACAATAGGAAAGCCCACAATGTTAATCTCTACTGGTATGATATGGAAACTGCTAACATATTATTACATTAGTTATACCAAAAGCTAAAACCCTGAGCAGATCATACATTTCTATTCATTAATAAGAGACTTTTAGGTTAAAAATAAATTATTATTGATGCCTACTGAGGCCCAAAGGTGGCTTTAGCACTTTCCAAAACCAAGGGAAGATATGACTCTTGCCTCCTAATTAAATTAGCTCTGATATGATGCGGGGAAAACAAGACAGTACGGAGGGCAAAGTGGGATAACATGAATAAAATCACACCGTTACTCAACAATGGCTAGTGCATGGCATGATGAAGTAGTTTCTCTTTTTATCACTAAGTAGATGTCTGAGTTCCATGTGGGTGTCATGACAAAAGTGTGTGTGAGGAGGGACTTGAATGAGTGGAGGGAAACTCTCGGAAGAGGTAATGAGGGCAACGTGGAAGATGGCACTAAGATAATGGAGGAGGAAGTGACTGAGGCCGACATCACTGACAGAATAGTGGTTATGCCAGTCACATGGCAGCTGGTCAGTCTTTCTGACTCTAGGGGCTCTTGTTAGAGAACATGGGGGCAGGGCTTCAGAAAAGAAGGTGACAAACCATGAATTCAGATACTTAAAATTGTCCTTCCCTTCTTTGTCACAAACCCCTTACTAGAACTGGACTAACTTTAAAAAATCCAAGTTTTACTTTGCTGTGTTTATGCTATTTGTCTGATCTAGTCTATTTGCATTATTCAAACAGAGAGAAATGCGAAAAAGCAAAAAACAGTTTCGCTATTATTTCTGATTAGTTTCATGTTCAGAGTCTCAGGCACTGGTTCAATGAGCCAGTTTCTGGGCTTCAAGCATCTTAGGGGTATCACTTGTTAAAGAGAAAACTGTTTCAACTAGAATTAAAACAGAATTCATGGAAACCAGTTTTGTAAAAGCTTGTGTTTACAAAAAACTAATATTTTGAGCCATTTTTGACCTAACAGATTCTCTTTTACTCCTATTATTGATTTAGATATGTTTTCTTTAGCAGGAATTTTTTAGTTAGAAATAAAGAACTATATTGGTGTAAGAACTATGTAACAATTCTGGCTTAGAAAAGCTGACTCAGAAACATAGCAAACCTTTTTTATGAAGTAATCTTCAATAACCAATATAGGGGACCACCTCAAACGTATTCAGTTTCTCCACAAACCCACTTTACATCAGAGGAATTATTATAAGTACCTTTTTCTCATATACGTCTTGCCAAACAATGCCAGAAAAAAATTTGTGTTGCATAATCTCCTTTGCATCATCAGAGCCACCACCTAACCTGTTTTGGGGCAAAAAAAAAAAAAAAAGAAAAAGAAAAAAAAAAAGAACACTTGAGCATATGTAGTTTTCAAATAAGATTATTACTGAGAAGTGAGGAAGTCATGGGTTATATGGTTAAGTAACCAACAGTTTATCAGTTTCGGGTCTGAGAACAAGCCTTTACCTTGATGCATTTGTTTCGTGTACTAAGACTCATGAATACTGTTTGATTGTCCATTTCAGACTTCAACATGCTTTCAAAACCTCTAGTGGAACTATTTTAAAGAGACAAATTATTGATACAGAAAAAGATGCATCTAAAATTTGTGCTTCAAACTATCTGACCTCAAAATGAAGTTCTATTATGTGACTTTAAAAGGGGGCTTCTCTTACTCAACATCTCTGCTCTAATTCATATTTGTTTTAGTGGCAAAAGTAAGTTATTACTTTTAGCATGCAGAGCTTGTGCATCCCTATGGGAGAGTGAGCTGGATTCTAGTCCTTCTTGTGCATTAAGTTTTACTGTGTTCCAATTAGAGGTCCAATCAGTTACACCTGGCAACTAGGAAAAGGGAATGAGGTTTGCTCATGTGTAAATTAAAGCTAAAATCTGAAGATAATGGGAGTTATACCATAGAAATGAAGAAAGGCAGAATTTGACCTGTAGAACACTAATCATTTGTTGGAAGCATAACTTACAGGCCATCAAAAAACTCTCTTTGTGGAAATATTTGATATGATTCATAGATTCCAAGGCCAGAAGGGACCACTATGATCATCTAATTTGACCTCCTATATAATACAGGTCATAGAACTTCCCCAAAATAACTCCTAGATCAGATCTTTTCAAAAAACATCCAATCTTGATTTAAAAATTTCCAGTAATGGGGAATCCACCACGACCCTTGGTAAATTGTTCTCACTGTTAAGAAGCTGTTATGGAAGATAATGAAACACAAACACAGAACCCCATGTTGCCATTTTAGTCAACTTTCAGAGAAGAGCTGAAGCTTAAAAATACATTTTGTAACAAGAGTTGAGTGAGCCCTGACTGAGCTAGCCAGACTTCCTTCTAACTCTGTTACAAGGAGTAGTCACTTCTCAGTGGGCTGGGATATTTTCTTGGAAGCCAAAATGATCTTAACGACCAACAGTGAAAGACACAAGGCTTTAAAAAGAAATGAATTATGCAACCTGATGTAAATGTAAATTATAAGAAGACACTTGGTGCTATAACAACACAAATAATATTATCAAATTGTACACAAACAGTACCCTCCTTCCTGGATTCAGGGAAACACAATGGGTTTTCTATTGATTTAAATTATATCGAGATAGGGCACTTTTATTACGACAGAGTCTTCACACAGACATGACCCAACATAATTACAGGTATAAATTAAAACAATTTAGTTATTTTTGTTCCAGTTAACGTGTAGAGAAGCCCTGAGTCAACAGGAGTTTTAACTTTATTATATGGGTGAAATGCTTTCTCTCAAAGACTGAACCACATTATCCAAACAATACAAAAAGCATGTTCTTCTGGAACAAAACACACACAGAGATCAACAGGCTTCTAGTTCACCTATCACCTTCAGACAGATGAAATTCACAGATATGAAGGCTGGAAGGTACCATTACAACCATTATGATAATCTAGTCTGACATCCTGCATAAGGTGCCCATCACCATAATTTCTGAGCACCTCATGAACTTTAATGTATTTATCCTCCCAAACACCCCTGTGTGGTAGGGAACTATTATCATCCCCATTTTACAGGTGAGAAGCTGAGCCACAGAGTGGCTAAGTGACTTGCCCAATCACACAGGAAATAGGGTAGAGCTGGGAACTGAACTCACTACTCCAAGTCCCCGGCTAGCACCTTACCACTGGGCCACACTTCCTCTTATAACACAAGCCACAACACAATTTCACTCTGCAATTCTTGCAATCCTAACTATGGATATAAATAACACTATAAAAGCAATACACCATTAAAAGTTTACAGTGAAATATTACAAAGATTAAATGAGAACCGAGACCTAGAAACTACAGAAAAAACTATAGTCTAAATCAGGGTGGATAAAAATCAATGATTTAAAAAAAAATAAATAAAAAAAATCAGATTTTTTTAATTTAAATTGGATTTTTTTTTATAAAATGCTTTTTGAGGAAAAAACCTATCTAAAGATAGTTTTAATTAAGATACATTATAGCTCAAAGATATCTCATAATGGAATAGGGATTATAAAGTCTAATTCTATAGTATGAGACAATATATTCATGTACTGTTTAAGAAAAGTTTTGTAAATGAGTTCCAATAGTTCATGGATTAGGGACGCAATCTTATGGGGTTCCAGGGGCTTCTGTATAGATTTTATTTCGGTTAGTCTTTCTATCTACCCAGTGGGACTCAGTGCTCAGTCTAGAAGATACCATCAGAGAGGCTTAGTTTTGCAGTTCTCAAACTGTGGATTTGTGTCTCCAGAGCTAACATGCTTGTTAACAGCAAAAATGTTTTTAAATCAATCAATCAATAAATAATATACAGAGGTGAGAAATAACAGACCTCAACCCTACTGTCCCTCTGCAAATTTGTGTACACAGAGTCAATCACTTACCTCTCTCTAAAAGTGAAAAGTTTCAAAAAGTTCAATGAATAGAAGATTGTTGGGAGCGGAACAGATCTGGACAAGGAGAAGAAGTCTGGAGATAAATGTGAGAAGGGAGGGACAGGCAGTAGAAACAAAAGTGAAACCATTTGAGCAGCATATTCCAGGAGTCTTGAGGTCTTTCTGAGTGTAGCCTTCATTGATCTACTATACCATTCTCTCACTAGAAGGGAAAACCTATAGTGGCAGCAGACCGTAAAAGAGACCCAGTTTGGGAATATTTTAATGAAGCTCCTCTACCTGTGGGTAAGACAGGATGCGTGCAAAATGCAAACAGTGCAACAAAGAAATGCAAGGCCTGGTTGCCCGAATGAAACAACATCATGAGAAGTGTTGCTTCTCAGGAGGAAGCTGCATTGAAGATGATGAAAGGAACATGTCCTAACATGCAGGATCTCCTGGTTGGTAAACTTTTTTATTTCATACTTCTTTCTTAAGGACTGCCTGTCTTCCTTCTGGACTAGTCTTGAATTCTCATGTTTGAGCAAAAAATATAGTTGTTACTCTATTGTACTATCATTTTAGATGCAGTGGTGATAAAAAATAAATGGCTGAAATAGGCTGATCTTCCTTTTACAATAATCATCTCTTGTGGTTCAAAAGAGAAAAATCATCATTAGGAAGGTGCTTAGAAAAAACCATGAAACATGTGCATTCTCTGAACTTATAAAACTGCATGCAGCCTGGAAGTTATTTTAATGATCTGACTGCAAACATCTGTGCTCCAGAAGTGAAAGACAGCCAGCTATCATTCTGAAGAGAAACCAAGTGCAAATACAGTAATCATTCTGCATACCTAAATCACTGACAGGATTACAATTAGGGCCCTATCAATTTCATGGCTGCGAAAAAAGTGTCACGGACCATGCAACAAGCCCTTCCTCGTGAAATCTGATCTCCGTCTTGCTGCTGGGAGTGCCCCAATCAGGGGGCTCCTAGCTTCGAGTCCCTGCTGGGCTGGGGAAGGACAGGACTTGTCCTTCCCTTGCATGGCAACTCAGTGTGGGGAAAGGGAAGATCAGATCGACTTCCAGGTACCTTTTGGGTTGGGACCCCCAAGGTTACAATACCATAAAATTTCAGATGTAAACATCTGAAAACATGAAACTCCAATTCCTATGTAGTCCCAAATCAGCACTAACTTAAGCCACTTTTCATTACTAGGTCTTAAAGTGTGATCCTTCTGACTTTATGATAAAGACTACATACTCAATACACCTAAGTTTACAGAATCTGCTTCCTTCCGTTCAAATTTCTACCATTCCAACCCTGAAAAGCACTCTACGTATACTGGTTAAACAAATGCATTAAACACACTGAAGTTTAATTTTCACAGACAAGGTGGGTGAGGTAATAATATCTTTTATTGGACCAACTTCTGTTGGTGAGAGGGACAAGTTTTTGAGTTATACAGAGATCTATTTCAGGTCTGGGAAAGATACTGAGAGCATCACAACCAAATACAAGATCAAACAGATAATTAAGCATAAGTAGTTAGAATATGTGAAGGTGAAGTGGTCCATTAATATCCCTATAGTCATAGGACAAAAAGGGGGGTTAATGTGTTACGGATTGTTGTAATAAGCCATAAATTCAGTGTCTTTGTTAAGACCATGATTTTTAGTGTCTAGTAAAATTATGAATTTAAGCTCCCAGGCTCATCTTTTGAAAGTGTTGTGCAGGTTTCCTTTGAGGAAGAGTTAGATACAGAGCGATCGCTTTGTCAAAAATGTTCACTCACAGGTGATATGGTGTTTTTGTCCTTTATCATTTTCCTCTGAGAATTCATTTGCGACTATAGTGATTGTCTAGTTTCACTCACATAGTTGTTATTGGGGCATTTAGTGCACTGGATGAGGTACACCACGTTTTGTAGGATCCATGGATCTTGAAAGATGTGTGTGTGTGTGGGGGGGTGTTGATCATTGTAGCAGTAGAGATAAGTCTCAAGTTTTGCATCTGTTGTTCTATTAGGGTCCAGTGCATCCTGATCTGTGGGGAGCTTCCTGCTGCTGATGAGCTTGGATAGGATGGGGAGTTGTGTGAAGGCCGGAAGAGGGGATTCAGGAAAGATATCTTTCAGAATAGGGTCCACACCAAGTATGGGTTGTAGTTGTTTCATGATACCCCATATTGATTCCAGTGTGGGGTGATAGGTGACAATCAGGAGTGTGCAGTCAGAGGGTTTTTTTTTCCTGTATTGAAGCAGGTTCTCTTGGGGTATTTGGGTAGCCCGTGCCATGATGTGATCTACTTCTCTCGTTGAATGTCCTTGTTTGGTGAAGGTAGTTTTAAGTGTGTTAAGGTGTATATCCCTAACTTTCTCCTCAGGGCATATTCTGTGGTATTTGAGTGCCTGGCTGTAGGTAACAGATATCTTGGTGTGTTTGAGGTGGTTACTGTATCTATGAATGTAGGTGTGGTGATCCGTGGGTTTCTTGTACATAGTTGTCTGAAGGGTTCCATTATTGAAGTTGATTGTGGTGTCCAGAAAGTTGATGTTAGTGTGGGAGTGTTCCAGAGACAGTTTAATGGACAGGTGATGGTGGTTGAAGTTGTGGTAGAAATCTATGAGGGAGTTGAAGTCATCTGTCCAGAAAATAAAAACATCACCGGTGGTATCTCAAGAATATCATTGGTTTTGGGGTGCATTTGTCTAGAAATTCTTCTTCAAGATGGCCCATGAAGAGGCTGGAATATTGGGGAGCCATCCCAGTACTCAGGGCTGTTCCCATGGTTTGGACAAATTGTTTGTCGTCGAATGTAAAATTGTTATGGGTGAGGATGAAATGGATGAGTTTGGTGATGTGTTTTGGGGGGAAATCTGAGAGTTGACCATTGTCTTGTCGATATTTGAGGCAGGCAGTGATGCAATTATTGTGAGGGATGCTGGTTGATAGGGAAGTGACATCCATGGTGGTAAGGAAGGTGTTCAGAGGGAGGTTGTTAATGTTGCAGAGTTTCTGGAGGAAGTCAGTTGTGTCCTGAAGGAAGCTGTCCCTTGTGTCCTGAGTGGTTAGGATGGTTTCTGAGTTCCAATATTCCTTCAGTAAGAATGCTGTGGCTAGATGATGGGTCTACTGGGGTTCCCTTGTTTGTGTATCTTGGGAAGAATAGAGAAGCTCCATGGAGTGGTGTCACAGGGAGGATTCCTGTGAGTCTCTCCCACCTTAGATACAGACCACACTCACTCCAGGTCACCTTCACCACCACCATGCTTTATGATAGTGTTCATTCAGGATGCTGACTGTCATACTATTTACATATATACAAGTCCCAGTCACTTCCCTTCTTACTTCTGGGGTAAAAGGGAATGGTACTAGCAGCAACCAGATCTTCTTTCTTTGAGGCTGTGTCAGCCCCCTTCCCCTTTCCAGGGCTTCCTTCCTCTCTATTTATATGCTCCCAGCTGCTGGGGTTGCTTCTCCTAAATAGCCATTCAGCTGTGGCCCTACTTGTTATCTGGTCTTCCACTTAGATTCCAGTTAAATTTGTGGGGATTTGAGTGACAGGTTACTGAGTCAACTCCTGACTCAGAACCCCTGTCACAGGTGGGCTCATGGGGGATGAGTTTGTAGAGTTTTTCTTACCATTGTTTGAGGAAGGATTTGAGGATATCCTTATGTTCCTGGGTAAATTGTGGTATGGGGTCTTCTTCGAGTTCTTTATAGTAGGTGGTGTCAGGGAGTTGTTGGTTGACCTCATTCATGTAGTCATCACGGCTGAGGACTACGATGGCACCTCCTTTGCTGGTCTGATCACTATCTAGTGGTTAGATTTCAGGGAGTGCATAGCTGTCTTCTCGGCAGTGGAGATTGTGTTGGATGTGCTCTTTGTTAAGGATTTCACAGTTAATTTTCATGTGAAACAATGTAATGATCAAGGGTGTGGGTTAGTCCGCTCTGTGCTGGTCAGATTATTCTTTTTTCTTATGGTGGTCAGATTATTCTTTTTCTTATCACTGTGGACATGGGGTGATTGTTGGTAGGGACGTGATAACTGTGAGTGGTTTCGGAATTGTTGAAAGAATTCTTTGAGGCAGAGTCAGCAAAAGAATTCTTCTAGTCCTCCGCATGTTAGTATGGTATCAGGTTCTGTGGTAGTTTAACCACTTGGTTTGGTCTTCAGTTCTGACAATTATGGTCTGGTCAGAACTAAGCCTATATAAACATTCAGTGAGAGACCATCGCCATTCCAAATTGGCTTCTCCCCCATTTGCAGAGCTCTGTGAACATGCAGCATTTTGTGTGAAATTTTTACAATGGTAAAGTTTCCATCAAAACTAGAAATGACTTTTTAAAAAAAAAAAAAAAATTGTGTTTTTGAAAGTTTTAAAACGAACGTTTCATGGTGCATTTCAGATTTCCAGCTGGGATTGGTTATATGGGCACCAGGAACTGTTTATTGCATGGTTCCACAATTGGCTCAGCATGGTCCAAGGGCTCAGGAGGATCAGCTCAGCAGTGGGAGTGGCTGCAGGTTGCCAGAGGGAAAAATTACTTCTTTGAATAAGGACCTGAGCCTGGAGACTTCTCTCTAGCAGCCATGCACAAGGACTTAGGGTTTGCATCTACCTTGTCTCCCCATGAGCAGTATTAGCCACAAGAACAGACTCTGTGCTGTTCCCTTCTGTATGGCAGAGCCACTTATTAAATATTATTTTGAGTTGGAAGGGCAATGATCTATTGCACATGCATCTATGAGGGTGAAAATACAACTTGTCATCTACGTTCAGATATCTAAGATGTACTGACAATATAACATGATTCCAAGTTTTTGCTTTCAACATTAGCTTCTCTTCCCAGCTTCTTTGTAAGATAAGTAGGTTGGATGCAGAAGCAGTGGATTGTGGGAAATTTCAAAAGGCCACCCAAGCATTGTAGACCAGTAGCAGGACGACTATTTAACTAATTCATCTTGTCCATGCTCATGCTGGTGCTAAACTGGTTCAGACTGAAATGGTTTAGACTAAACCAGTTCATACACCTGCTTACAGCCTCTACTCTGTCTAGATCTGCTGAAGCACTGTGTGCAGATGGGAAGTGCTTTACAAGCAGTATGCAGGGCTTAAGGGAGTTCTTAGGTCACATTTCTCTAGGTGAAGACAAAGCTTTAGTAGTTGTGACATGCATGTAATGAAACAAAATGATAAAATTCACCATCTGTCTTGCGTGTTTGTGATACTCTAATGTAGAGAGGAGGAAATGGCAGACTGCCTCTCTTGGGGCTTTAACTGTGGATTTTCACACTTTCAAAGGTTTGGTTTCAGAGTAACAGCCGTGTTAGTCTGTATTCACAAAAAGAAAAGGAGTGAAGTGAGCTGTAGCTCACGAAAGCTCATGCTCAAATAAATTGGTTAGTCTCTAAGGTGCCACAAGTACTCCTTTTCTTTTTTCAAAGGTTTGGATTTCTTGTAAGGTCAGGTTCAAGCACTCAAACCACTGGCATGTGCCTGCAGCCTTAACAACATACTTTGCAAGGGAGTAACAGTACTAGAAACAATGAGATGCAGGAGCACTTTGTGTTGCTAAAAGGAGTAATTTTTGGTTTTAGATTAATAGATTCATAGATATTAAAGGTCAGAAGGGACCATTATGATCGTCTAGTCTGACCTCCTGCACAACACAGGCCACAGAATCTCACCCACCCACTCCTATGAAAAACCTCTCACCTATGTCTGAGCTATTGAAGTCCTCAAATTGCGTTTAAAGACTTCAAAGAGCAGAGAATCCTCCAGCAAGTGACCCGTGCCCCATGCTACAGAGGAAGGTGAAAAACCTCCAGGGCCTCTTCCAATCTGCCCTGGAGGAAAATTCCTTCCCAACCCCAAATGTGGCGATCAGCTAAACCCTGAGCATATGGGCAAGCTTCACCAGCCAGATACCCAGGAAAGAATTCTCTGTAGTAACTCAGATCCCACCCCATCTAACATCCCATCGGGCCTATTTACTATGAATATTTAAAGATCAATTAATTACCAAAATCATGTTATCCCATCATACCATCTCCTCCATAAACTTATCGAGTTTAATCTTAAAGCCAGATAGGTCATTTGCCCCCACTGCTTCCCTTGGAAGGCTATTCCAAAAGTTCACTCCTCTGATGGTTAGAAACCTTCGTCTAATTTCAAGTCTAAACTTCCCAATGACCAGTTTATATCCATTTGTTCTTGTGTCCACATTGGTACTGAGCTTAAATAATTCTTCTCCCTCTGTGGTATTTATCCCTCGGTTATATTTATAGATAGCAATCATATCTCCCCTCAACCTTCTTTTGGTTAGGCTAAACAAGCCAAGCTCCTTGAGTCTCCTTTCATAAGACAAGTTTTCCATTCCTCGGATCATCCTTGTAGCCCTTCGCTATACCTGTTCCAGTTTGAATTCATCCTTCTTAAACATGGGAGACCAGAACTGCACACAGTATTCCAGATGAGATCTCACCAGTGCTTTGTACAACGGTACTAAAACCTCCTTATCTCTACTGAAAATACCTCGCCTGATGCATCCCAAGACCGCATTAGCTTTTTTCACGGCCATATCACATTGGCGGCTCATAGTCATCCCGTGGTCAACCAATACTCCAGGTCGTTCTCCTCCTCCATTACTTCTAATTGATGCATCCCCATCTTATAACAGAAATTCTTGTTATTAATCCCTAAATGCATAACCTTACACTTCTCACTATTAAATTTCATCCTATTACTATTACTCCAGTTTACAAGGTCATCCAAATCTTCCTGTAAGATATCCCGGTCTCTCTCTAAATTGGCAATACCTCCCAGCTTCGTATCATCTGCAAACTTTATTAGCACACTCCCACTTTTTGTGCCGAGGTCAGTAATAAAAAGATTAAATAAGACTGGTCTCAAAACTGATCCCTGAGGAACTCCACTGTTAACCTCCCTCCAGCCTGACAGTTTACCTTTCAGTAGGACCCACTGTAGTCTCCCTGTTAACCAATTCCTTATCCACCTTTCAATTTTCATATTGATCCCCATCTTTTCCAATTTAACTAATAATTCCCCATGTGGCACAGTATCAAACGCCTTACTGAAATCTAGGTAAATTAGATCCACTGCGTTTCCTTTGTCTAAAAAATCTGTTACTTTTTCAAAGAAGGAGATCAGGTTGGTTTGGCACGATCTACCTTTTGTAAAACCATGTTGTATTTTGTCCCATTTACCATTGACCTCAATGTCCTTAACTACTTTCTCCTTCAAAATTTTTTCCAAGACCTTGCATACTACAGATGTCAAACTAACAGGCCTGTAGTTACCCGGATCACTTTTTTTCCTCAAAAATATGAACTATGTTAGCAATTCTCCGATCATACGGTACAACCCCTGAAATTGCTGGATTCCAAAACTGACAGAGGTTTATGATGCTCTGCTGAGAGGCTTAGTGGCTCACTTTCTATCTTTTAGTGGTGGACCTAATTCTGTTTCTCATTCCTCCCTAATGACAAGGGCAGAAAGTGCCATTAAGGCAAGAGAGGAAGGAAAGAAAACTTGGGGTGATGACTTTTTCAGAGCTTGGAATGTGAGAGAGAATACAAACATTTGAGACCATCTTTATCTGGTGGGCTGGAAGTGCTGGGACACGGAATTACCATGAGAAGGGTCAAAATCCAGGCATAAAATCTGCAGGTGCTGAGACTCCTCCAAGTTCAGCAAGGCTGAGACTCATTAGAGGGTTTATTGGGTACTTGCTGCTGATTGTGCATGCGCACACACACACAAACGATACACAAAGCCATCCAGTTTAGGAGGAGCACGTTGTCCCATTCAAGCTTTACTGGTCTCTGATCTTTGAAAAAGAATAATAAAGTTCTTTGGAAGCTTTGCAATTTCAAATGCAACAACGCACTAGAATTTTTGCCTGCTTCAGTCTAAGATCCATCACAAGGCAGCAGAGGAAAACTTCAGATCATATTAAAAGGAAATGTTTATAGAAGCGCTTTGCTCTTTCTACAAAAACTGAGGTTCACATTCCAAGATGAGTAAGCTTATATGCTTCCCAAAAGAAACCTCAAAATTCCTTTACTCTTAAAAAAGAGGGGTACAAGATTGATTCTGGGAAAGAACAG
This sequence comes from Lepidochelys olivacea, assembly GCF_965140295.1. Lineage (NCBI taxonomy): Eukaryota > Metazoa > Chordata > Testudines > Cheloniidae > Lepidochelys > Lepidochelys olivacea. The sequence goes on from NC_140416.1 coordinate 111,577,947, forward strand.
TGACTAAAAGGCTGAGTATAATTATCTTTCCTCATATGCTCATGACTTTGAAGTTGGATCAGTTTTACTGAAAACACATGTTGCCGAATGCTAAAACATCTCACACAGGGGTGGCCAACCTGTGGCTTCGGAGTGGCACGTGGCTCTTCAGAGGTTAATATGCGGCTCCTTGCCTAGGCACTGACTCTGAGGCTGGAGCTGCAGATGCTAACTTTCCAATGTGCTGTGGGCTGCTCACTGCTCAACCCCCTGCTCTGCCCAAGGTCCCGCCACCACTCCACTCCCTCCCCCAAGGCCCCTGTCCCTTCCCCCTGCCTGCCATGCCCTCGCTCCTCACCAGAGCCTCCTGCGCACTGTGAAACAGCTGACTGCAGCGGGCAGGAGGCATGGGGAGATGCTGATTGGCAGGGCTGCCGGTGGGTGGGAGGTGCTGGGAGCGGCTGCTGATATATTACTGTTGCTCTTTGGCAATGTTCATTGGTAAATTCTGGCTCCTTCTCAGGCTCAGGTTGGCCACCCCTGCTCTCACACATTACCAGCTGAGATAGGACAGGTAATTCGTAATCTTAAAATTCCCTGATACCAGGCCAGGATTCATTAGTTACTGGCTATTTAGCTGAAATTTCCCAAGCACAGTACTTCACTATATCATCATCTGAAAAGAGATTTTATTGTGGGGGATCACGTGGTTCAATTTCCCTTATAACTGGGGCTCTCTCCTCCCTCTCTACCACTTACCAGTATCAATTCAGTGTTGCTGATTTTCGGGATGGGCGACTCCTGCTGCTGGCAGTCTCAAGATGACACAAAGTTCTAGCAATCATGTGACTTGAGGGGGGCGGGGGAGGAGAAGGCTTCTAAACAGTTTTCTGTAGCCTAGTGGAAGAGGCACAAAACTGCAAGCCCAGAGACCATGAGTTCTAATCCTGGCTCTTTCACTGACCGCTGTTAGTATTTTGGTGCCCATACAAAACCTCATTATTAAACAAGGTTTTAGCCTATTAGACAGGAAGACCCAGAGACTTATAGACCAATCAGCCTAACTTTGATATCTGGAAAGATCCTGGAACAAATTATTAAATAATCTGTTTGTAAGCAGCTAGAGATAATAGGGCGATAAGCAATAGCCAACATTGATTTGTCAAGGACAAATCACGCCAAACCAACCTAATTTCCTTCTTTGACAGAGTTATTGGCTTAGTGGATATAGGGGAAAAACAGTAGACATGATACAGCTTGATTTTATTTAGGCTTTTGGACACAGTCCCACATGACATTCTCATAAACAAAGTAGGGAAATGTAGTCTAGATGAAATTACTATAAGATGTGTGCACAACTGTTTGGAAAAAAACAACAACACAACCATACTCAATGAGTGGTTATCAAAGGTTCACTGTCAAACTAGGAGGGCATATCTAGTGGGATCCTGGAGAAGTCAGTCCTGGGTCCGGTACTATTCAATATTTTCATTACTGACTTGGATAACGGAATGGAGAGTATGCTTATAAAATTTCCAGACGACACCGAGTTAGGAGGGGTTGCCAGCACTTTGGAATACAGGATTAGAATTCAGAACGACCATAACAAATTGGAGAATTGGTCTGAAATCAACAAGATGAAATTCAATAAAGACAGGTGCAAATTCCTACACTTAGGAAGGAAGAAAAATCAAATGCACAAATACAAAATGGGGAATAACTAGCTAGGTGGCAGTACTGCAGAAAACGATCCAGGGGTTATAATGGATCACAAATTGAATATGCAACTGTGATGCAGCTGCAAAAAAGGCGAATAGTCTGGGGAGTATTAACAGAAGTGTCATGCCGAAGACACAGGAGGTAATTGTTCTGCTCTACTTGGTGGGGCCTCAGCTGGAGCAGTGTGTCCAGTTCTAGGCACCACACTTTAGAAAAGATGTTGACAAACTGGAGACAGTCCAGAGGAGAGCAACACAAATGAGAAAAGGTTTAAAAACCTGGGAATGTTAAGTCCTGAAAAAAGAAGGCTGAGGGAGGAACCTGATCGCAGTCTTCAAAAATGCTGAAGGGCTATTCGAAAGAGGACTGTGACCAACTGCGCAGGTGGTCCCCCAGGAACTGGTTCTTGGCCCTATGCTATTTAACATTTTCATCAGTGACCTGGAATAAACATAAAATCATCACTGATAAAGTTTGTAGATGACACAAAAATTGGGAGAGTGGTAAATAATGAAGAGGACAGGTCACTGGTATAGAGCAATCTGGATCACTTGGTAAACTGGGCACAAGCAAACAATGTGTGTCTTTAATCCGCTAAATGTAAATGTATACACCGAGAAACAAAGACTGTAGGCCATACTTACAGGATGGGGGGCTCTATACTGGGAAGCAGTGACTCTGAAAAAGATTTGGGGGTCATGATGGATAATCAGCTGAACATGAGCTCCCAATGCAATTATGTGGCCAACAAAAGCTAACGCAATCCTTGAATGCTGTAACGGGACTGGCCACCACCCGATCTCCCCGTTATCGCCAGAGATTGCCCTCCAGCTCCCTGCATCTGTTGTCCCCCTCTTTAGGGCTCCTTAACCAAACTCAAGATAGTCCAAAGGAAATTAAAACATTCCCCACCTGGGGTCCACTTTATTCAGTTCTCAGGTATACACTGGTCCTCCAAGCCCCAGCACCAGTTCAGTGTCTCTCCTCCTAGCTGCAGGGTTCCCAGCCCTTTTCCCCAGAGCTGGGCATAGTTCAGTCTCTGCAAGCGCAAATCGTGTTCCCTGCAGCTGTTGTTTCCTCAAGCCAGCTACAGCTTCTCAGGCTTCTGCTTCCTGAGCATCTCCCATCTTACTGCAGCCAGCTGCTGCTCTCACACAGGTGTACCTCCTTTAGTAATCAGGGTTGGCTAGCCCCAGGCCCTCCAGGCATTAAGGGGTGAGCCACTTTGTTACAGATACATAAAAAAAGAATCTTGAGTGGGAGTAAAGAGGAACTGGTGTGACTGCTGCTGGAATATTGTGTCCAGTTCTGGTGTCCACAATTCGAGAAGGATATTGATAAATTGGAGAGGGTTTGGAGAAGAGCCATGATTAATGGATTAGAAACTAATTAATGGATTAGAAAACATGCCTTATAGTGAAAGACTCAAGGTACTCAGTCTATTTAGCTTAACAAAGAGAAGGTTAATGGGTGACTTGATTACAGTCTAAGTCAGAGCCTCATAAACAAACTAAGCAATTGCTTAGGGCCGCCAGCAGCTCAAGGGGGTCACTTATTCAGTTTTTATTATAAGAATTTGCTCATTTTAGAATGGGGGAGACAAAAATATTCCTGCTTAGGGCCCCCAATGGGCTAGCACTGCCAAAAAGTACCCACAAGGGGAACAAATATTTACTAATGAGCTAGTCAGTCTAAGAGAGAAAAATAAACAACATGATCCAATGGCTCAAAATTGAAGCTAGACAAATTCAGACTGGAAATATGGCATAATTTGTTTAATGTTGAGAGTAATTAACCATTGGAACAAAGGTCATGGTGGATTCTCCATCACTGGACATTTTTTCAAGATTGGATTTTTTCTAAAAGATCTGCTCTGGGAATTATTTTGGAGAAGTTCTATGGCCTGTGTTATGCAGGAGATCAGAGTAGACCATCCCTTCTGGTCTTTGAATCTATGAAAAAAACAAGTATTTACTTGTATTGTTACTGTTGTTCTTAGAGAGGAGGTGCAGACATGCATACATAGGTGTACACCCACCCAGGCTAGACTCTCCCCTGGTTATATAAGGGTAGCATCAACCAGACCCCCTCAGATGTCAAGAGTATAAAGTCTGATGTAGAGGCGACAGAGAGTGGTTGTGGAATACACACCTGCAACTCATCTCAAAGAACAGTTACAATGTAGGAAAAAGAAAAGGAGTACTTGTGGCACCTCAGAGACTAACCAATTTATTTGAGCATAAGCTTTCGTGAGCCATGCATCCGATGAAGTGAGCTGTAACTCACGAAAGCTTATGCTCAAATAAATTGGTTAGTCTCTGAGGTGCCACAAGTACTCCTTTTCTTTTTGCAAATACAGACTAACACGGTTGTTACTCTGAAACCTGTCATAATGTAGGAAAGGAACCATTTTTCTTCTTTGAGGAGACGCAGCTATGTTCCCTGTAGGCAGATCACAAGAAGTACCCTTGAATGACTTTACAGATGGAGCACTGTTCCTTAATGTACCGAGACACAAGCACCTTGGGTAGGGGACACTATTAGGGATGGAGGGTTCAGCACTCGTCCTGGGGTCTCGTTTAGGGCAGCTAGGCCGTGGGGTCCCACTTCTAAAAAAGGATACTTGACAGAGTCTGGGACCAGCAAGCATTCCAGAGGCCAGAGCCAGACATAATGTCTGAAGCCTACCGTGACTCAAGGAAGCTTGAAAGTACAAAGGCCCAATGTGTGAGTCCAAACACAGCAGCCTGGTGAGTGTTCAGAAAAGGGCTGCTTGACCAGGACTGTGACACCAGGTCTCAGAGGCCCAAATCTCAGCCACTTTTCCACACAAGTCTTTCAGGAGGAACACGGCAAATACATGCTTCTGTAACCCACACCAATATAGCATGATCCTGTGTCACCCTCTAGGAGCTGGACCACATATAGGAATGTACGACAGGATACTGCTTTGATACTAAGAGACATGGCTCCTTTGCTCAAGTAATATAGGGCCATACTTCATCCACAGGCCCCAGGTTCAGTTCCCTGCAGATGACCCGAACAGAGTCATTGTTACATCTGCCTATTCTGTCTGTAACCATTAGGCCACAGTCTGATCCTAGAGCTGGGCAGAGAAACTAAGATTTCTGGTGGTCATTGTTCCACAGCTGTCTCTCAAATATTTATGTCATGTATACTTGTGTAAAGTAACTAGCAGTGTGCATGTCATGCCTCCTGGTACAGGCTAGTCCACAGAGAATAACAGCATACTTTCTGCCTCCCTGCTTATACCTATAGCGGACACTGAAGATATCTATGTTCTATGGCAGAGGTTCTCAAACTGTGGTCCGCAGACCATAGCTCCTTTTAAGGCACACCTGGGCAGCAGCACACAGAGAATGAAGGGCCACCCACCTAATCAGTAGAGCCATGCAAGTGTGACTCCACTTATTAGGTGCCTGGAACCTGGAGAAGACACACATGTAAGGTGAGGTGGTGGCCTTGGGTGGAATGGGGGTAAGTGGGGTGAGAAGAGGGGGTGGGGAAAATTTGGGGCGTGCAGGGCTCAACTGCCATAGAAAGAGGCTACTTTCCCCAGCTCCAGGGCTGGGGCTGCTGGGGAGATACGCCCCTCCTTCCCAGCCCCAGCTCTGTGGCTGCTGTGGCCGGGGAGAAACCGCCCCACCTTCCCAGCCCCAGCTCAGGGGCTGCTGCAGCAGGGGAGAGAGGGCACATCCATCGCATTAGAACGTAAGATTACTGATAGTAAAATAAGAGTTGTGTGCTTTTATATGTAGAGCAAAAAAAGTTAAATATTATTAAGGTTTTTTTATATAGCGCTTTTATCCAAAGCTCTTTGCAATAGTTAGCTAATGGTGCAAATAACATTTGGAAAGTTCATTAAGTGGTCCGCCGAGATCCTCAGCAATTTTAAAGTGGTACACCTCTACCCCGATATAACGCGGCCTTCGGGAACCAAAAAATCTTACCGTCTTATAGGTGAGACCGCATTATATCAGGGTAGGGAGAGGAACTGCTCCCCGGCCCAGCTCACCTCCACTCTGCCTCCACCTCCTCCCCTGAGCGCACCGCTGCCGCTCTGCTTCTCCTCCCCTCCCTCCCTGCCAGGCTTGCTGCTCCAATCAACTGTTTGGCGCGGGAAGCCTGGAAGTGGGGGTGGGAGGGGGGGAAGAAGTGGAGCGGCGTGCTCAGGGGAGGAGGCAGAGTGGAGGTGAGCTGAGGTGGGGGGCTGCAGCAAGTGGCCGGGGGGGGGGGGCAGAGGAACCGCTTGCGGTAACACAAATTCGGATATAACGAGGTAAAGCAGCCCTGCTCCCCGGAGCACTGCTTTACTGCATTATATCCGAATTCACATTGTATCAGACTGCATTATATTGGGGTAGAGGTATATGCAAAAAAAAAAAAAGTTTGAGAATCACTATTCTATAGATCAGAAGGTTGTACATTCAAACCCTGCTGAGGATGATTCGTGTGGAAGTGAAAACATATACAACGGCAAAGTTAGCATAAGAACCTTGGAGTAATAGTTGGAACTATTTCATATTGCAAAACATTGCATCTAGAAGTGAATTTGAATGCTGTGTTAATATTTATTTTATTGTTTGTATTTTGGTTAATAGGAGCTGCTCTGTTAAGGGGGTATGGCAGACAGAGAAGCTTGAAGGAGATTTTGCCTGTGTTTCCAGAGATTGGAAGAGGCTGTTTGCATAAGCTACAGAAAGATGATAACTTGATCTAAGATGCATACTTTTCTGGAAAGCAGCCTCATTCTCACAGTGCAATGTTAATACTTAATAGCGATTGGATTCCTCAGAGTATTCCTAATAAACTATAGAACCTCTTCATTTGTAGGTTACCGGTTTGGATCCTAGCCAGCTCAGAAAGGATTAAAAATTGTTCCCATCTGATGGATGTTTGGTAGCCCCTATATGAGTATGGCAAGTCCCAGTTCCAGTTCCTAATATCGCCATTAAGCTTTGAACTAGATTGATCCCTTGTGGGCAGGGCCTGGTTCTTACTAAGTGTTTGTACCTACCACTATGGGACCCCAACCTAAGTGGGGTCCTCCAGCTAAAACTCCTGCAGTGGGGGCCAGTCATCTTGCTATACATTTGTAAGAGTTGGGAAGACTAATGTCACATGCACACAGGAGTCTGGGCATGGGAAGTTCAAAAAAAAAAAAAAAAAAAATCAAAGGACAGACCAAAAAAACCAGGCCTTACATTTTTTTAAAAGTCTCAATTTCAGGGTCAATCTCAGTTTTTTGGGGACAGACATGTTATTTTTGTATGTGTGGGGTTGGCAGTGGTGCAAATGGTTGTAAGCAGTGCCAGGTCACTGTGGGAAGGTCAAATGTCCTTTGTAATCCTGTGATACTGTACTGGTTGTTGTGTATGAAGTCTTTCACTTATGGTTATCAATAAAAAAACAACAAGAAGGGAGCAGAGAAAGAGGGCTAACTTCACGGCACAGATAACACCATCTACCCACTAAGTTGCGGAGCAGCACTGCTAACAGCCCACTGATTCAACATGGAACTAAGAAACAGAAAACAGAATTGTAGATGTGAAAGCAGTCACTGCAGAGCATGCAAAAGTCATGTTCACTGTGATCTAGAATGGGTTATGTGGTTTGTTTGGGTTATAGCCTTCTGTACAATACAATGGCAGCCAGGGTATTTTGCAGTTCTGCCTCTCTATTACTGCATTTGCTTCCTGTTGCCATCTGGAGTATCCAGTCTGTACCAACATTTAAAACAAGAAAGACGACACCGGTTTGTTGGATCTTCCAACTACCCTTAGTTCCTGATAAATCTGCAATATTTAAAGGGATGTTGTCATCAAAAAAGAAAAAAAAAATCATCACACTTATCTGAAACCCTGAAAGAAATTAGAGGGGAAAAACCCCTTTTCCCTTTTCGTGTGTTTACTTAGGGTTTGTCTACACTGGCACTTTACAGCGCTGCAACTTTCTCGCTCAGGGGTGTGAAAAAACACCCCCCCCCCCGAGTGCAGCAAGTTTCAGCGCTGTAAAGCACCAGTGTACACAGTGCCCCAACGCTGGGAGCTACGCCCCTCGTGGAGGTGGGTTTTTTATGGTGCTAGGAGAGCTCTCTCCCAGTGCTGCCGCGGCACTGCTTTAACGTTGCCAGTGTAGACTAGCCCTTAGTGAAAGTGACCATTTACAAAGTGTGGTTGAACGCACAATTTGCTCTGATTGTGTGGGTTTTTCCAACAGCAACATTGGTGAGAAACTATTTTTAACTAATTTTCTGAAATCCACTGGACAGGCATATGTGTTCTTTTTCATTTAGTACCTCAGCTGATTGTGCCCCTGTGTTTGTTTTGATGTGGTGGATCCAAACAAGAAATGCGACCATAGCTATCATTCAGAAAACCGAAGAAATTAAAATGTTTGATTTTTAAAAAACGGTCTCACCTTTGCTTAGGATCCTTCTTCAGCAAACCTGACAGAAGAGATTTTGCTTCAGGTGACAAAGTGCGTGGAAACCTAATCTCCTCCATGAGGATAAGTTCAAAGAGCTTCTCATGGTCCTGATTGTAGAAAGGGAGCCGGCCACACATCATTTCATACATTACGACTCCTAAGCCCCACCAGTCTACTGCACGACCATAGTCATTATCTTCCAGCACCTGCAGAAACACAAGAGAACAGCTTTAGTAGGTATTCCTGTGCTGTGACTATGCAAGGAATTCAAGTGACAGGGACTTATACTATTATATTCGTTTTCATGCATTTCACAACTCTGCAGGCACAGCATACTTGCTGCAGCTGAGAGAGCAGATCCCGTTGCACACAACTGACACTAATGCACACCAATGATTTATCCACAGGGAACGCTCTAGGCAAGCAAGAGGGAAAAAAGGCTAGAGAGAGATGGCTCTACCCCCCTTCCCCCCCACATTACTTCCATGATATGCATAACCTAATGCCTAGAGGCTGAGAACCCAAGTCTGTTCTCAGATTACACAGCCAGCTGTTAAATCCTAACTTATTCATTAGAAACCATTCCAAATGGGGCCTCATTTTAAAAACAGGATGCCATTTGGGGGGCAAGAGAGGATTGATTAACCTATTGCTTCAAAGCTACAATCATATCTATATCTGTTCCCTTTCCATGTCAACTTGTACGTTTTCTTTATCCTCACCAGAAAAGCTGTGCAGCAACCCAGGAAAGACAGCTTGCAAGTTTTAGAAGAATTGCTGAGCTGAATTAAACTGTAAGGGCCCAAGGTTCAAAATAGCTCAGTTCTCTTTTGCACTTCTGGCCTTTATGTTGCCCTAAATGGGAGCCAAGTGCTTTTGAAAATCTGGCCCTAAATCTTTTCAATTTGCAATCTCCTTATTATACACACAGATGTTCAGAAAAAAAAATTGTTTCTCTCTCACAGTGGAGAAAATCTACTATTACAATTTTCTCTTACTTAATTGTATCCTCAGGTTTAGGTTGGGTTACATGATATTTGATAGCTTTACTCTCCTTACAGTTCTGCACTTTACTGCTTCTCACTGGTACGAGGTAAAAGCACTGTTTGTTCATTCTTTAGTGCCTTGCAGTGTCAGTGCCTACCCAATTTACAGAACTGCACTTCAGAACCATTTATGCTCAGAAATAAGTCTTCAGTAGGACTCAGGACCAAAGAGCCAACTGAAGCCAGAAGTAGTTTTGCCGCTAACTTCCATGGGAGCAGAATCTGGCACTTTATGAATTAATTATTAAGATCCTGTGGATAAAGAGAAAGATCAAGATTTTCTTTGTAAAAAATTGTTTGTGTTCTCTCTATATATTCACTAATTATTTAGTACTCTGCCTTAAAAATGATCTGAATCAGAAAAAAAGTCCTGCAGTAAAAATCCAAAGGCTGTCAGGTATTAGATTACCCCGCACAGGTCTATTTACAGCATCTCTTGCTGTATGATTCACACCAAACGACAGCTGGTTCTACAGCTGCCCCATATATGTATAAGACCAACACAGCTGCTTGTCTGCCAGGATTCCAGGAGCCAGCCTCATCCTTTATGAGGAATCACAGTTTCTAACTTTATAGGAGATAGTGTGTGATAATGCAGTTAGCCATATTTCTGAGCCACACCCTTTCACGAAGCACTTCCTGTTCATTCTAAACCACTTAGGTTACTTAAAATAAAGTAGACACATTGCTGCTAGATACACAATAGGAATATTTTTTTTTTTAAAAGCCAAGATCGAGTCCTACAAAATCAGGCCTTCTAAAACTCAACAACGATAATTTGGCCAAGATACTAAAAGAACACTAGTTATAATTCAGATTACTAACTAGAACCCTGAATTTCTTACCTCCATACAGCACAAAACAAGTACCAATCCTTATTTTTCAAAGTAAAAAATACTTCTCACAAACCCCACAGTGCTTATATTAATGTTTATACAAAACAGGACAATGATTTAGTCTTACTTTAAGTATGTTCACAACTGAGAAGAGAAAAAATAATACAGAAGTAGCATGAAAGGTACTTATATACCCATGATTTATTGCAATGTGCATGGTAACTGAGAAGCAATAGGTAACAAGGTCATTTAACTTAAATTAAGCGGATGGTCAGTTCACCACAGTTCTTGGCAGCTGTGTGATGGAATTTACAAGAGAAGACACAACAGCTGTAAACAGGACAGTCATCAATATATCTGACACATCAAAGCGGACGCAGTTCAGTCCCTGCCATCCATGCACAAGATTCCAATACGAACCTAAAAACAACTATGCAACAACTGTATAAACATGCTCTTATGCTGGATTCAAGTTACAAATAGAGAAGAAAAGAAAGAGACCCCTACTTTTAAGGATACATGACCTTAAACATACAGAATACTCATTCATGCACAATTTCCAGATTTTTTGCATGCTATCAGCCAGATGACAAAAGCCTTCAGAATTTAACACTCTAACCAATAGCTGGGATTTGCAATGAAGAGCGTGAGCTAGGTTAGTCAAAAGGATTTGTCCTTCTGTGTTATGCTTAAGCCAGATCATTATAAATATTAAAGGAAAATATTACAGGTAAAATTATTGAGGGGTAATTCATATAGAAACATTCCGTGGCTGCTTCAGACACATTCCGCGTCAGGAAAAAATTCAAAAGTAAAATAATCTCCAATGAGATTTGCCCAGTCTTTCACTGGCCCACAAAATCCACAGTTATAATCAGAGACTAAAGTTTAACACTGCTTTTAAAAGGGATAATGGCAGATTTAAAGCCATATTTGTAAACAACAAACTGCCTTAGCTGTTTTACTGATAACTCTTTGTGTCAGTGGTTCTCAACCTATGGACTGCTGATGATTCACAAGGAGCTTCTGGTTGTCCATGAGAGCTGGCAGACATCATGGAGCTGGCTCGATCTCCTTGCTTCAAGCTACTTTGACAGGTGCCCAGGTTCTTCATTTCAATGAAGCGGCTGGATGGCTGTACAAAGAGCTGGAAAAAATGAACACAGCTGCCTCCCCGCCACTGCTGTGTAGGAGGAGAGTATAAACAGAAGCCTCCAGAAAGGACAAGAGCCATCAGTGGAACAAAACAAAAACAAAAGCAATGTTTCCCAAAGGTAACTTTTCCATGTAATCAATTCCTGTACTTGTGCCTTACGCTGCTATAACTGAAAGCATGTTTACTCGTGGCTCCATTTCACCCAACTTGGACAAAGAGCGAAATGGAGCCACGGTTTCATTTTCATGCTGTTGTGCACTGGCACAGTGCTCCACTGTCCGGACTGCAAACAGTTCAGGGGAAAGGTTTAAAAACTTTTAAAGAGGGAAGTCATGAAAACATTTCTGCTAATTAAGTTCTGCAAAATGTCTTTAGTACAAAGAAATGTAAAATTCTGAACACAGATTACCTGTCCGTATTGTTCCTTCCAGAAAAGGATGGTACACTATTCACTTTGGGGAATATCTATCTATCTATAATGGTATATGCTAGCTGCACCTTTGTCCCCTACCTAGTCTCTCTGAGTGTACCTCCTCAGGTGTCAAACCTTGTGCCTTTACCTATCCCAGGCCTGAATTCCACTTTTCTACCTCTAATTAGACTGGGCCCTAGACCATCAACCCTGTGTATCAATCATGCTTACCCAGCAAGTCTGAGTGAGCTCTGACAACCTGTAGTTCTTCCCTTTGGGAGTCTCTGACCAGTGTTGTACAGTGACAAAACAGCTTTCCTAAAGGATGGTTTATTTTGCAGAAGGAATAAAGCATTTAGAGAAAAAAAGAGGGTCACTCACCTTGTGCAGTAACTGAGGTTCTTCAAGATGTATCCCCCTGTGGGTGCTCCACTTCAGGTGATTGGGCGCCCCATGCCTCTAGTCAGAGAGCTTTGACAGCAGTACCCGGTTGGGCTGCACATGCACTCTCCCTGTCTCACACCTGTAGCAGTGGTTAACAAGCGCTGTGTGGCCAGCCCCCATCTCAGTTCTTTCTCAACTGCAGAGGACCTTGCAAAAACTCCAAAGCAGAGGGGAGGAAGGTGGGTAGTGGAGCACTCACAGGGACATACATCTCGAAGAACCTCAGTTACTACACCTTCTCTTCTGCTTCGAGTGATGTCCTTGAGGGTGCTGCACTTCAGGTGACTGTAGAGCAGTGCCCCTCAGTGGAAAGGAGGGGCTTCAGAGTTGGATCTGTGACAGATGATAGGACCGTGAGTCCTAATAAAAAGTGTCAGATGTCAAATCTTGCTTGATTGCGTAGTGCTGAATGAATGTGTGGGCCGAGGACCAAGTGGCTGCTTTACATGTCTAATAGTCACAGCATTAAGGAAGGCTACCAACCGGAAGAGCGACCTGGTAGAATGCGTTCTAACCCCCCAGTGGGGGTTCAAGTTTGTCTTGGCGTTAGCAGAGATGAATGCACTCTGAAATCCATTTGGAGAGTCTCTGCTTATATATAGCTTCTCCTTTGGATCTCTCCGTAGTTGAGAGAAACAGTTTTGGTGCCTTCCTGAATAGTTTAGTCCATTTGAGATAAAAGGCTAGTGCCCTTCTGACACCTAAAGGATGAAGTGCTGCTTTTTGCCTGTTGTTATGAAGTTTAGGGAAGAATGCAGGAAGATTAATAGGTTGGTTGAGGTGGAACGAAGAGGGTACATTAGGTAGAAATTTAGGATGCACTCAGAGTGACCTTGTTCTTGAAAAAGATCGTGTATGGGGGTATGCCAGGAGGGCCCCATATTCTCGTACACATCTTATGGATGTGATGGCGACAAGGAAGGCTATTTTCATTGAAAGGCGTAATAGTGAACGGCAGCCAAGGGCTCAAACGGAGGTCTGGAAAGTGAATGAAGTACTAAATTAAGATGCTATGGAGGCATTGGGACTCAGAGTTCAGGACAGAGGTTCCAGAAACCTTGTAGGAATTGTTTTGTAGTTGGATGGGCAAAGACTGAAAAAACCTCATCCACTTTAGAGTGGAACATTGTGACAGGTGTGAGGTAAACTCTGAATGAGCTCAGTGAAAGACCCAGGTTTTTTTTATTGAAGTATATAGTCCAGGATTAGTGGTAGAGCAGAGGTGGTAGCTCTGATTTGTTTGTTCTGGCACCTGTGTGGAATCTCTTCCATTTGTGGAGATAGGCTGAGTATGTAATCAACCATCTCTGCTGCCTAGCAAGGTATCCTTCACCCTTTCTGAGCAGGTCATCTCCTTGCTTTGAAACCATGGAGGAGCCATGCTCTCAGGTGGAGTATCTCCAGGTTCGGGTACAAGATCTGACCTGCATCTTGTGACAGGAGATGTGGAAGAAGTGGGAGAACTCGCAGTGAACATGCAGACATCTGCTGCAAGTATGGAAATCAAATTTGTCTGGGCCATGTGACAGCTATCAAGATGACCCTGGATAGGTCAGTCTTGATCTTTTATCTGACCCTAGACAACTACGGGGTAAGAGAGAAAGCATAAAAGCGAGGTGCAGCCCATCTGAGGAGGAAGGCATTGTCTATGGATCCTGGCCCCAACCCCACTTTGGAGCAAAATGATGGGCATGTGCTGTTCTGACTCATGGCAAGTAGATCTCTGGGGGGAGAAACCCCATTGCTGGAATACATGCTGTATCACCGAGGTATTTATTTCCCACTCATGATTGTAGGAGAACTTTCTGCTTAACATGTCTGCTGTGGTGTTGTGACGTCCCAGAAGATAGGAGGCTGACATGGTGATGTTATGATAGATGCACCAGTTCCACAGTCTTAAAGCCTTGGCGCAGAGGGAGCGTGACCTTGCTCCTCCATGTTTGTTTATATAGAACATGCAAGCAACGTTGTCCATCGGGATCTGTATGGTTTTGTTTTTGATCATAGGCAGAAAGTGGGTTCATGGGTTGCGAACTGCTTGCAGTTCCAGAACATTTATGTGCAGTGCTGATTCCGAAGAAGACCACCTGTGCTGTACTGTCAGGTTGTTTAGATGGACCTCCCAGCCCACTAGGGAGACATCCATTGTGATTATCATTGTGGGGGAATCTGTAGAAAGGGGACCCCTGCACACACCTTGTGTGAATGGGACCACCACTCTAGCGAGTTCATGACCTTCTGTGGTATGTTGAGAGGCTTGCTCGGACTGTGTTTGTGGGGGATATACACTGTCCTGTGCCACCCTTGTAGGTAGCCCATGTGTAATCTGGTATGTTTTACGATGGAGGTGGTTGCCACCATGTGGCCTAGTAGTTTGAGGCAAGTCCTGGAAGATGTTTGTGGACTGTTCACTGTAGTGTTGATCAGATTCACTAATGTGACAAATCTGTGCCGCGGTAGTGAAGCTTTCGCCTCCAACGAGTTTAGGTGAGCCCCAGTGAATTCTAGTTCTTGTACTGGTGTCACTGTTGGCTTTTGAATGTTTATTTGGAGACTGAGTTTTGTAAAAACTGATGTTGTCTTTTGTGTGGCTTTGATGGCTTCTTCCCAAGTGGGGGCTTTGAGTAGACTGTTGTCTAAACATGGGTACATCATGACCCTTTGCTTGCATAGATGGGCCGCTACCACTGCTAGAACTTTGGAAAAAACTTGAGGGGCCATGGAGAGGCCAAAGAGCAGTATCTTGTACTGATAGTGATCTTGTCCCAAAACAAATTGGAGGAACCGCCTGTGTGATGGATGTCTGGCGACATGAAAGTATGAGTCTTGCAGGTCAAGGGCCGAAAACCAGTCCTCTCATGGGATTACTGTTGCTAAAGTAACCATCCTGACAAAAGTGTTTTGACAAATTTGTTTAGGTTTCTCAGACCAAAAATGGGCCTCCAAACCCTGGATCAAGAAATATGGGAATAAAAGCCCTTCCCTCTGTGTTGTACCGATACTGGTTCTACTGCACCCAAGTGCAGGAGATGGTCTACTTCTTGTCTCAGAAGGTGTTCGTGAGGGTAGGTGGGGGGAATAGAGGTGAACTGGATGGACTAACTGGTGGTGATAATTTCCAGCACCCATTTGTCTGAAGTAATAATTTGCCATGTTGGTAGAAAGAGGTTTCAGCAACTGGAATTGGGAGAGGTCTCTCGGACCCTCAACCAAACCATCAAATTTGATATTTCAGTCCAGGTTGTTATGATGTAGGAGATTGAGATGGGAGTGGCCTACGTCTTGTGGGTCTTTGTCTCTACCTCTGGGCGTCATATTACGTCTGCGGTTGTGTGTAAGGCACTGGTCTGGAGTGTTCTGATGGGTAATATATGACCTGTTTTAGTTTTTGTGCAGGTGTGTAGATGCCTAAAGACCAAAGAGTCGCTTTAGAGTCTTTCAATGCATGGAGGGACTCATCAGTCTTACCTGCAAATAATTTTGACCTTCAAAGGGAAGATCCTCTCTGGTGGATTGCAGCTCCTTTGGGAATCCAGACAGGTGGAGCCAAGAGGCACATTGCATTACTATGGCAGTTGCAATGGATCTTGCCACTGTGTTTGCTGAGTCTAAGGATGCCTGAAGATCTGTTCTTGCCAGGAGATGGCCTTCAGAAATGACTGACCTAAATTGCTCCTTTTTGTCTTCAGGGATAATGTCAATAAATTCAAACAGTTTTGAGTAATTTGTGTGATTGTATTTCGCCATCATGGCTTCATAGCTGGCTATTCTGAACTATAATGTTGCTGATGAATAGGTCTTGTGATCAAAAAGATCCCATCTTTTCCACTCTATCATATGGGGTGGTCCTTGAATGGTGTTGCCTGCCCTGCTCGTTGACAGCTTCTATGAGTTTGGCTGGGGGTGTGAAAATAGAAACTCTAGGTCCTTCAATGGGACATAACACTTCTTATCCACCCTCTTACAAGTAGTGGGGGGGATTGCTGTGGGTGTCTGCCAGATAGTCTTGGCAGGATGCATGAGTGCCTCATTATAGGAAGGGCTATTTTACAAGAGGCTGATGTGTGTAATATGTCCACCAACTTGTGTTGGGAATCAACAACCTCTTCCAGGGGGATTTGGAGCGTGTCTGCAATTCTTTTAAACAGCTCCTGAACTTGCTTAAAATTGTCTCCTACTGTAGGTGGTAGAAGCATGATGGTTTCATCTGGAGGGGAGGAGGAGGAGGTGTTAGCTGCAGAAGTGGCCTCCTGATCTAGAGCCTCCTGTTTCATCAAGAGTCTCCTCAGGGAGCTCACAGAGCCCCTCCTCTGATGCTGATGGGGAGCATCTCTGTCTTTCCCTGGAGTTACTGGGAAGCTTGGAATAATGTTCCCTACGGGTCCCAGTATGGCAGGAATGACACTCGTGGTGGCATCCATGAATGTCCATACCACCCCTGGGTGCCAACTCTGGAGCGGTGTCCTGGCTGTTCCTATAGATCTGGTCCGTTGATTCTCTGGATGGGTGAAGAGTGGTGTGAGGAACAAACCACTCCTCATCATCGGCCTCCTTGCTGGAAAAAGGAGAGGCAGATCTGTTTGTCTGTCTGTATAATGGTGCTGAATGTACCGATGCTGTATCAGTACTGATAGGAGGTGATTCTGGTGCCGCAGCAACTACTAAGTCCTTATGTCAGAAAAATTGGTGCATTCCAAGAGATCTCAGTACCAAAGACGGAATCTGTAATTGTTGCAGTACTGGGAATTGTTGTGGTACCAGGAGGTATTGCGGCACCAGGAGAATCGGTGCTGATTATGTCCGTACCGAAGGGGGTAAAGTAGACTTTGGTACCGCTGTCTCTACACTATGCGCCAGAGGGCCAGGAGATGGCGCCATAAGCTGAAGCACTGCAGAGGTGCTCAATACAGAGTGTTTAATTGCTGCAGTCGGTGTCATGGTAGAAGGGGTGGTCTTGTCTCTGCAGTCCTTCTGAGAGCCTGCCCACTTAGGGTCTTTGGCCTTAGTGGTACTAGTAGGTACTTAGCCGTGGCGTGGTTTGTACTGATGATAGGGAGAGTTGGTGAACGCTTCTTTTTCAAGACTCCTTTCATAGGAGAAGTGGTAGCTCTCTTCTTCGTCTTTTTTTCTGAGAGACAGGCCCTTCCTGTGCAGAATCAGTGAGGGAAGTCTGTCAAAGCCGAGGTATGCAACCGGTGATCGGGAGGAGTTTGTGATCCCAGGTCAGAGGCTGGGCAGAGAGATTTCTCCATGAAGATGAGTTTAAGCTCCTTGCTTTGGCAACGAAAGCACTTCTGAGGTACATGCGTTTCCCCCAAGCAGCAGACACGCTAGGAATGTCCATCTGAGACTGGAATTGCCTCTCGGCAGGAGAGGCAACGTTGAAAGCCCAGAGACCCAGGCATTCACAGATAAAATTATCCCAGAGAGGAGTGAATGAAAACAAAGAAAAAAAATTTTTTTTTTTTAAAATGGGGAGAAAAAAAGAAAAAGAAAAGGGATAGGAAACAAATTTTACGTAACTACTCAATCTACTACACTACACAGCTAATCCTAAATTTAAAGGTAAGTCGTACAGAGGCACTGCCGAAGCTCTGACTTGGATCAAGGGTGATTGAGAAGGAACTGACAGAGGGTTGGCAGCTAGTTAACTGCCTCTACAAGCACAATACAAAGAGAGCACATGTGCAGCCCTACTGGGTACTGCTGTAAAAGTTCTCCGACGAGAGGCACAGGGGCGTACAATCACCTGAAGTGGAGCACCCACAGGGACATCACTTGAAGAACAGATTTTAGAACATCAGTCTATCTTACCTAAAGCCTTACCATCCTCTGATGATAACCTAAGAGGGTAACTTCTTCAGATACCCCCTTTAGATGCCTATCCCTCAATCTGGTTCCCCTGGACCAACTTCCTCCTAACCACCACTCCGCGCATTCCTCAAGTCTTCCTTTTCAATCCTGCCACAGTTCTTTTGATCTTCTGCTTCCCAAGACCATTCCTGTCCTGGCTTTGTCTCTAAATGTCTCTCAAAGGTTTGCTGAGAAGTGGCTTGTCTTGAGCCATGCTATTCCCCAGCCTGCTTGTTCTTTCTTACAGACCCCTATTAAACTAGACCAATAGATTCATACAGGGAGCATCCCAGTAATCAGATCAACATACAGCATTCATAAATTATTATATGGAGCAGTTCCACATCCATCACAAAAGTTACTCATTTAATTTTTAAAAGGATTTGAAATATATTCAAAATATTTTCTATAGCTATTTAATTTTAAAAATTTAATATAAAATATATCCTGCTATATAATTATAACTTTTTATATACTCCCTGAAGTGAACTGTACTTTTCTCTTCTTAAAGACGCACAGACAGAAGAAAATAACCTATGTGAAAACATTTAACATTTCTCTATACTAATGAAATTTTGCAGAACAATGAATAAAAAGGTTTTTATCTATATCATAAAATAAAATATACACATTTTTACAAATAAACAGTGCAGTTAGTACAGGAAATATTTAAATAACAATTCTGCTATCTCAAGAATGGCATTTATTTAAGAATACAGTTAGGTACAATAGCTGTAATAAAAGGTACCTCTGGTGCAAGATATTCTGGAGTGCCACAGAAAGTCTTCATTGTTGCTCCATCCTTGATACCTTCTTTGCATAGCCCAAAGTCTGTTATTTTTATGTGTCCATCTTTATCCAGCATAAGATTTTCCAACTTAGATAAAAATCCAAATTAAAATGGTCATTAGATACACAATCCATAGACTTGAGTGAGTTTGTAAAATACTTGGATTTCTGCAGGTTATTCTTTTCAGCCCTGTTCACCCTGGGATAAGAATTATACTAGCTACCAAAGCACATATAATGTAAATATACATTTACATCATTTCCCTTAGGGATAACTTCAGAAAAGTAACTTGAGATCATTGGGCAGTTGACATACATATAGTGAGAATACAGAAAACAGTCATACTACATCTAAGCTCCTTAAATGTTACAGTCAGCAAAAGCACAAATTTAAAAACAAAGAAACTCCTTCGCCCCTGCTTTTACTTAGAGCATCTTTCATAGGCCATTTCAATACTGACAGAGGCTTGCAGCAGTGACAAAAACAATGAATCAATTTAAAGCTAAGGGATCAATTTACAATAGCACACTGTACATGGTAAATATGCTGTAAATTTACTCAGAATTTGATAATTATATAAAAACTGAGAGAATGCTGGCACTATCCATTTCTGATGGCACTACCCATAGCTCATGAAAATAAAGCTCTATATGCTGACGGTACTTATGCTATAGGGTGGGGTTTTCAAAGGAGCCTCAGAGAGAGAGGCGCTTAACTCCTACTGAATTTCACAACAGCTTGAATATTCATAGATTCCAAGGCCAAAAGGGACCATTGTGATCATCTAGTCTGACTACCTATATAACACAGGACAGAGAACTTCCCCAAAATAATGTGTAGACCAGATCTTTTAGAAAAAAACATCCAATCTTGATTTAAAAATTGTCAGTGATGGAGAATCCATCATGACCCTTGGTGAGTTTCTCCAATGGTTAATAACGCTCACTGTTAAAAATTTACATCTTATTTCCACACTGAATTTGTTTAGCTTCAATTTACAGCCACTGGATTTTGTTATATCTTTCTCTGCTAGACTGAAGAGCCCATTATTAAATATTTGTTCACTGTGTAGACACTTACAGACTGTAATCGAGTCACACCTTAATCTTCTCTTTGGTAAATTAACTAGATTGAGCTCCCTGAGTCTTTCGCTATATGGCACGTTTTCTAAACCTTGAATTATTCTTGTGGCTCTTTTCTGAACTCTCTCCAGTTTATCCACATCCCTATATACACAGCGCCTTTCATCTAGATGGCTCCTAAAATGAACTGTGGACTGAAAGAATAGTAATAGCACGTCTCATACACTTCTGGTGAGGGAATGCAGCCATCATTCTTAATCAGAAAGAACACAAAAGTTTGTATGATTCATTTTTCCCCCTCAAATAGAAAAGCCAAGGAAAACGTAGTCAGTTTTAACTGCAAGTGAAAAATAGAACAAGGGAGCAGAATGTTCACACAGTCTGAATTTGTACATAGAGTGTACATTGACCAAGACACCACAAATACCCTCCATCGCTTAGAAGAACCAGGGTCTTTTTCATAATAAAGTGGTCAATTCTTTAATTTCATATCCATGTGAAGATGCATCCCCAATAACAGAGTGCCCCTTCGTATTCTACCAAGGCACTGGTTCCATACACTTGGGGAGAATCAATCCCAAAAATTCGCTTTCTGCAGCAGTAGAGTATTCAAGTGCTTAGTTTGAGATCTTATAACAATCATGGCCAAAAATAATATAGCTGTAATATTTCTGTTATTACAAAGTTTGGTGGATAGATTTATTGTATTTAAGTGTAATCAGCTTCTGTGACTTTAAGAACTGTAACAGTCCAAACCCATTTTTAATAGCCTATGAAATGAACAGTCTTCTAAGTACCTTTAAATCTCTATAAACCACATTCTTCTCTGAATGCAGGTAATCCAGTGCTGATACAATCTCAGCTCCATAAAACCGAGCCCGGTCTTCAGAAAAGACACGCTCTCTTGACAAATGGAAAAACAACTACAACAGCAAGAATTTATTACATTTAGAATGCACATACTTCATATACGTTATAGACAATCCTGCCTGGAATCAGATATTTACCCAGAAAGGAACCTTTTTCCCCCCGGACACAGCTGTGCTCCGAAACATTCTAAAAGCTGCACCATAAATTAAATGATTAAACGTAAGTGTAATAATATATTTCAAATTCATAGCTGCTCTATTTGACAATTTGATGTACTATTAATTTTTATCAGTATATATAAACAACTAAAACAAATCAAATTATTTTCTTAGCTCGTTACTTATTAAACCAGATTTTTATTGCATTACTTTAAAAGCAGGAGATTCCTTATTTGACATAAATTGGATTTCTCTTCTTCTGAAATGTCTAACAGTATGTGTTTTCATTTACAGCTCTGTCCTCAAAGTACCGTGTGCTTTGAAATTATAATACAAAAAGCTTCAATGGTGTAGAGAAAGCAGCAACAAGATGTATAAACCTCCTGCACCAATAAAGACAGACTTTAAGATACTAGTATAATTTTTGTTAACTAGGGGCTCACCCCTGAATATCCTTACTCATGTATGTAGTCCTAACTCATGTGAACAGCCCCACTGATGTAGGACTACTCATGTAAGTTAGGGCTATATATATGAGTAAGTTAATGAGGGCTCAAAGACAGCAAATCCTAACATGAAACTGAATACAAAAAAATATAGGAAAATCCCAAAGCCTTTTAACATGGTTTCCTTACCTCTCCTCCATTAGCATACTCCATAACAAAACACAAACGATCATGTGTCTGAAAGGAATACTTTAAAGCCTGAAACAAATTTAAACAAAGACTTAGCAGAGATCCCATATCAAGATTTACAAAAGCGCTTTCAGTGAAGTTTTAGAAACGGGGACAGAGAGAAAATACATTATATTGTAATATTTTATAGAAACTTCTCTCTGATACGTTCTTCAGCAGCATTTCTTCATCACTGATCCCATGGTGGTTTTACTAAAACAACATATAGGTCAGATATGGGAGTTTAACTAAAGTAGGGATCAATTCTGGAAAAACACACATGGATTAAAAAAAAATTGTCAAAGGGTTATATTACTATTGGACAGTTATATCTCTGTCCCTTCTGCTTTCTCTACTGCTGCTGCTCCAGGCTGACAGCCAGCCAGGGGATTGAGAAATTCTGTCAATATGCATTTACCATCAATTCACAAAAAACAGAACAGGCACGGAGAGTGATGAAATGTCATGAAGTGCCTTCATCCAGTTGTGTCATGTGCATTC
This sequence comes from Lepidochelys olivacea, assembly GCF_965140295.1. NCBI lineage: Eukaryota > Metazoa > Chordata > Testudines > Cheloniidae > Lepidochelys > Lepidochelys olivacea. Next base: position 111,599,917 of record NC_140416.1, read on the forward strand.
CTGCATCACAAGTCCCACCATCTTGTTTGCCACACCCTTGGATTTATTTTGTTTGGGTCATAACCCAGGCTTACAGCTAGGTTTTCAAGCCAGGCAGTTGCAGCCCTTTGCTTTGAAGATATATTTTGATTTATGCAAGCATACTTTTATATACAAACAATTATGTCAATCTGGTGGCACATTTGAATCAATAACATCTTGTGCAGGAAGCGAGCATCAGATTTTGGGGTTTGTCAACTCTGACAGTATTCTGTAATAAAAAGTAAACAAACATATGCCATACAGTATATTTTCAAAAGTGACCAATGATTCTGGGGGCCCAAACTGAGACACCATAAAGCATCTCTGATTTTCAGGAAGTGCTGAGCATCTACCCTCTGAAAATCAGGATCTTTGAAAGCGTCGCAAGTTGTCCACCCCAAAAATAAAGGTACCCCAAAACACTACTTACTGTTAAAAACCCAGACCTGTGAGACTTGTTTTATAATCATGATAATAAGGAGGAAAGCCGTAGCTGTCACAATGCTCAATTTGCTTACCAGATGTACTAAAAAAGGAGGAACACTTACTGTCAAGAATGGGTGCCTCGAATTCTGTAAAACCCGGTTTTCTGTCAGCGTGTGAGCTACTTCATCCTGCAATGCCACCCAGAGAAAGTCATCAATGCAATCACTAAAGAACAAGAGTTCGATTAACAACAACAAATACATGGTCACATACACAGTGTAAATTGCAACCCTGAGGTCACTCTTTAGAAGCTAGAGGGTTACACCAGGGGTGAACTGGGCCCAGAATGTTCTAATTTACTCACCTTTGCAACAATAACTTCCTTCTTCAGGATTTTCATAGCATAATATCGTCCAGTTGCTTTTTCTTTGACTAGAATGACCTTGCCAAAAGTGCCTTTTCCCAGTAGTTTAAGGTATTCAAACTCATTCATGGTCTGTTAAAGATATGTAAGTTAAATATAGGTCATGATCAACTTCATAATACATGTAAATACTGTCTAAAGTAGATGAATTTACTGTTTTGGTCAGTTAAAATGATGTATATACCGTTTATGATTTGCTTCTAGAGAGTTAAAATAAAAAACTAGTTCTTCAAAAAGAATAGGATTGTTACACTTCCAAGGATATGACACTTCAAACCCATAGAATTGCTTAATAAAGAAAAAACTCTCCTCCATGTAACTGAGAATTTCTTCACATGAAATAGGTAAGAGCCAAAATAGGTGTTTTATTCACGCAGCCTGTGTCAGTGCGCAAGCTTGGGAAGGCCATCCACATCTCATTCTAAAGATCTGTCAGTCTGATTCCCACTCTGAGGTTCTGATATGAAAATAAGTCTCCCCATATTTATGGAGGATCAGCTTTGCTGTGACCCACAGAACAGTGCCAGAAAATGTGCAGAAACCACACTGCACATAGACTATCTTTCTCTTTCTTGTTTGTTTTTCTATTAAAAAAGGTGGAGGGAAAATAGGAAAGGGTTTGTCTCTTAGATCCTATTCCAGCATCTTCAACGGACAGTGCCAAAGGGGTGACAGAAGATCTGTGTATCCAGGGGCTCACAAGTTCCTTGCTAGAAAGGATTATGAGATGCTCCTGATAACAGCTTTCTTGCTCCCTGAAAGCATGATGAACTTTACTCCCACACTGTATGCTCTGCAAGGACTGTTTTAGTTCACTTTGAAATGCATTAACAAAAGCAAGACTGCACTTTTGGTTGTGTGGGACAATTGGTTTCAGGATTTAAACCAGGGGTACTCAATTTTCTTTGTCAAGGTCCACATTTCTTGGTCAAAACATAGTCAAGGTCCAGACTACAGAGAAAATAATTCAAAAACAACAATGATAATAAGAAGTAAATAAAAAGATGTCAGGGTCCGTTCAAATGCATCTGGCAATCTGGATTTGGCCCATGAACCACCTACTGACTATTCCCGATCTGAACAGTCATTCAGACCGATCCTTGCTCAGAATGAATCAGCTCACTAGAGCTGAGAAACTTTCCACCACCTCCATGACACACTAGCCAAGCTAGTGAGGTCCAGTCCTTTTAAAATTCACCTGCAGCATCCTACTGGAACCCTCCGAAAAGATTCTAAGGGCCCAATTAGTAGGGGTCATATTAAACTGATGGCAGCCGTGGTTCAGAGTGGCATATGGGTAGTTGCCCAGGTTGGTATAAATTTAATTTTGTAGCATAACCAAGCGTCAAAGCATACGGTGCATGTTCATTAATGATGCAATTTGACAGGCATGATCCTTTTGCTGTTCATTGTTTTGGTTCATTTTCCCAAAACACAGGCACAACTCTGGGAACAAATGGAAGTGAGAGGGGCAAGGGCACAGAAGAAAGCCTTACTATAATTTACAGAGTAGGATCTTCTCACAAATAAATATATTGCTATGGGGGGAGGGGTGTCTTAATGGCTGCCTCTCGCTTGGATTCAGTATACCTAATAGTGCTCCTCCTCTTATAATTATTCAGGATCTAAAGGATTACTAGCTGACACTGGACTCAAAGCTTGGAGCTGTGGCATTAGCTAGGTGTGCACATGTAACAAGGTTCCCTTTAAAAACACTGATCCTGCTATACTAACTTACCACTTTATGTTTTGGTTTTGTCATAGAAACTTCCATTTCTTCAGCACCTGAATTATCACTAGGGGAACCAGATCTAAAATCCATCATTTCCTCCTCCTGTTTCTTAAGGCTGTCTGCTACTGTTTGGATGGCTTTTGTCCATTCTTCCCTGAGAAAATGTAAGCAATGACATTTGTTATTCATGACCTCAGATTACCATCTGCCTCAGCAAGAGTCAGAAAAACATAAAGCGTGATTATCTGATAATGTCAAACCAGTTCAATGAATGGAAAAATCCCATGTGTTTTTAGATGTAAAAGTTGGTGTTCAAAAAAACGCTTTTAATGTATATATCCATTATTACAGCTATTAATTGTTTTACAAACAGGAGATGACTCAAGTCCCTGCAATATGAATACAATAACTAGGACCTTCAATATATAGCAAAATTTCTAAAATGCACATTCAATCTTTAGGGCAACACATTGTCTAAGGATACACACATTACATCTCAACATTAGGCCTGCCAAAGCCAAAAAGCTACAAGGCACCTCCACAGCACAGAGCTATTTAACACACCCTCACTTTTTCACAGTACATTGTAACAAAAACATGCAAGAGTTCGACACATAGTGACAACTCATGACACACTTATGCCATTTTTTAAATGAATATACGTTTTCCAGTACCAGATAACACTGCCCAGGGTTCTTGGGCTATCAGAGAGGACACTAAATGTGTTGCAATGCTTGTATACAATATACAGCGTTTAACAAAATATCTCTGCTTTTGTCAGTTGTTCTCGCCTGCTTTGAGATTCCTCCTCCCCCCCCCCCCCCCCCCGCGCCCCCAAAAATAGTATTTTTGATCTGAGATGCGGGTACTAGGTTACAGGAACTAGGTTACAGGAACGTGTCCACCATTGTTTCAGCAATGGATGCTCTAGTATCGCGCCCCTATTCCTTTGGAGACACTCCAATTGCAGTGAAAGTGTCCTGTGGGGAATTTTACACTGTAGGAAGCTACTGGAGTTAATGTTCTTGCCATTCTGGTTCATTTCAATGCAAGTCTACCAAAACAACAATTCGCATACAAACAATCGCTTATTTAAGTTTGTAACTGTAACCATGTCAGGTATTTTCCCTCATCCCTACCCCCAACTTGCTAGAGAGGCCAAAACAAAAAATAAAGTGGATTAAGTTTGGGTATCGGTAGATTGACAAAAGTGGTAATTAACAGCGAAGGAAAAAGTGCTGGGTTTTTTTGGTGAATCTTATGAGGTTTCTACTGAGCACTTACCTACATTAGAAAAATGGGTCGAGATTCAGTTGGTGTATTAATTTACATCAGTCTAGCCACAACTTTTTTCCTACCCTGGACAAACTGCAGTGCCTTCTACTTCAAATAAGCAGGTGAAGGTGTACTCAGATAAAAAAACCTAGCCGACATCTTGACCTGCTCTGTCAAGTTAAAAGGTGTTGCAATATATACACACACTAGGAAAAAGATCATGGTTAGGAGAGGTTAATTAACACACCCGGGCCTGCAGACAAGCCCTTAGGAGATGAGCTCGCTATGTCCCTAATACACCCAAACTCTTGGTACCAATGGACAAGAGCCAAAAAATGGAAGTTTGATATTCTAAATGGCTGTGAAAAGCCCTGGAAACCTATTGGACTGGCCCACTTCTTTGTCCTTAAAATAAAATTTGCACTTGGTAAGCAGTATTCACCGACTGAAGCCAAAATAGAGCTGAAAACAGGAACATGCTTCCTTTTAAACTGTTTCCATAGACTTCATTTTCTAGATTTATTTACAGCACAATTCCTGACAAAGAACAGAATGAAGCCAAAGGAAACACCACTGAGAAGCTGATGAATTTCAGAAATCTTTGCTGAATGACACTGCTCTGCCAATTAACATCAACACCCACATTTTAGCAACCTATTTATTCAATATTGAAACAGCTACATGTGAAATGTCCTGCGATTAACAACAACATAAATACTGCACAGGACTATCCAACTTACAAAAGATTTTCAGAAGTGTTTGGCATTGGCCTAACCCTTCTCCCACTAAGTCACAGGTGGTAAACTCCCAGTAACTACAATTGGAGCAGAGATAGACCAGTGCTGAATACTTCGGAAAATCCCCCCCTACAGCTAGACAGGGAAAAGTAATTAAGAGCATTTAATTCTAAAATTCTGGATAGAGTGACTCTGCAGCACAGGCTCCCATGATTATATCCAAAAGATCTGCCTAATAAGAAGAAAGTGTTAAAAATGTTTAAGATGCAGATACTGCTGTGTCCACTTCATCATAACATACAAATTTTTCAAATACGCCTCCACAACTGCACCTCCAAATATGCACTGGAGTGAACACACTAGAGTAAGTAGTTTGCAGGCAGCTACACAGAATTTGGGGAGATATGTTTCCCAGGTGCATTTTGAGGGGCCATTGAAAAAAATTAGCTTTAGAAAGTACATCTTTCAAAACAGCTGAACTTCAGTTTGAAAAATAAAATAGGAAAAAACAAATACAAGGTCCAGGCAAGAGAGAGTATCTGGCATATAATTCTAGTTAAAAACATAGCAGCTGTACCGGCATTTCCTTGTAAACCCCGCACTCTCGCCTTGCAGTACCTTGAATTTTTCACTGTCTGAATAATACACTTGTCCTATCTAGTTTCTTTAGGCAAATTATGTTCAATTTAGTATTCTCTGTCTGAAGAATATCTGCCTATCCTCAAAGAGGGGATGTGGAGTGAAGATAGCAAAACCTGTGGATTTTGTCCAGGCAACCTTAACTTGCATGATCAACCCTTGTTCAGAAGATCCTCAGCCACTGGAGTCTTGAGGTGAGGCCCTTGAGATGCCAAGTGGTCACATCTGCACACGGAATAATAGTTTCTGAACAAAGGCACAGATTTTTCTTCAACATTAGGAATGCCTGTCTTTATGCCCCACCTCTAAACATTAAAAATAACCATTACAAAGAAAACATCCTTCCTCCATTTGTGTTCACATTTCTCCATTTCCCTCTTAAAAGCAGCTTTTGGGTTTAAAGGATAAAAGGACATTCAAGCTACTTCTACTTTTAAGTCTATTTTTAGATCTCTTTTACTGATTTTGGGTGAAATGCCACTGACTTCACTGGGGCCAGGATTTCACCCTTAGATCCTGTCTACACTGGTGGAGGCATGTAGGCTACGTGTAGCTAGAAGCCACAGTGAAAGGCAGTCTGTGTCCACACTCAGTGCAGTGTATAGCTACACAAGGCAGCGAAAGGTTCTGGGAGTGGGGAGGCAGTGGGGAAAGGTTACTGCAGATCCCTGCTGACGGAGCCTTTCCCCAGGCAATGCAGCAGGAAAAGGATCCAACAGCAGGATGCTACACTGCTAAAAATGGCAGTGTTGATGTGGAAAGCGCTGCATGGGCATCCAGAGCACCACATACAGTATATACCTTGGGGTTCAGGTGTGTAGGGCACTCTACTCGACTCACCTAAGCAGTCTACACTGCTATTTATACCCATGCTAGCTGGGCGTGCAGTGTGTGTATTCTACATGCCACCGCATGATGATACACCACTGATGTACCTTCAGACTATCTTCCAAATGTATGTTGCAGAGATGACTAGTATTAGCATTCCAGGCTGTGATGCAGGCAGGGTGGATTTGATTTAACCATAGTTTTACATAAAAGTGCATTCTTGTTGGTTGTTATAAACTTAATACATATTCTTCACAACTCAGAGATAGATGTAGGTTTCATTTTTAGAAGGTACACACTATTCATTTTTAAACAGTGACTTATTTTGAAAACTTTTCTGATTAGTTTTACAGCTATATTAGAAAATGAATGAATGATTAGTTGGTTATTTCATTTACCAAAGGTAACTGAAGCAGATATTTATGAAGTCATTGGGAGGTGAACTATCATTAATATTTGGAGGATTTTCTTGCCATGCTGTATGAGGAGGAGAACATCACTAGACAGACATTTAAACTGTTCTATTTAACTAAAACGATGTTAAGTATTGTGGATTTTTTTTTCAACAGCAAAGATATAATATTTTAACAAAAAAGCATATGTCCCTCACTTCTCACATTTATCTCCAGACTTCTTCTCCTTGTCCAGATCTATTCTGCCCCCAACAATCTTCTATTCATTCAACTTTTTGAAACTTTGCACTTTTAGAGAGAGGTAAGGGATTGACTCTGTGTACACAAATTTGCAGAGAGTCAATAGAATTGAGGTCTTTTATTTTTCACCTCTATATGTTATTTATTTATTTTAAAACATTTTTGCTGTTAAGCATGTTACCTCTGGAGATATAAATCCATAATTTGAGAACTGAAAAACTAAGCATCTCTGACGGTATCTTCTAGACTGAGCACTCAGTCCCATTGGGTAGATAGAAAGATTAACCTAAATAATCTATACAGAAGCTTGGGGAGCCCCATACAATTGGGTCCCTAATCCACGAACTATTGGAACTCAGTTACAAAACTTTTCTTAAATATTACATGAATATATTGTCTCATACTCATATAGAATTAGAATGTATAATCCCTATTCCATGGTGAGATATCTCTGAGCTATAATGTATCTTAATTAAAGCTATCTTTAGATAGGCTTTTTCCTCAAAAAGCATTTTATAAAAAAAATCTGATTTTTCGGATTTTTTTTTTAATCATTGATTTTTATCCACCCTGGATGCAGCCTTTCTAATTGGTTGGGAGGGACGAAAGGAAGACTGAAATGCCATCTCCCTGAAATGGACGGTGTCTCATTCATTTTTGGGACCATCTGCTACAAAGTGATAAAAGAAAACACGTAATTTACTTTTCTTTGCTTTAGTTTGTTTTCATCCTCCCCATGTCCTCATAACAGAATCATAAGCCATTAATATGACACCAACTGGAATCAATGAATGAAAGACTAAGTAGAAAATAAGCTAAGAAAATCAGGTAAAAATATGTGGAGGTTAAAGACAAATATTGTGCCTGTCATACATAAGGGGGGGCTGGGATTTTAAATACCCCACAATGATACCGGGGAACAATCTAAATTCAACAGCTGAACAGCAATTTAAATATTTAAACAGCCAGTAGTTGTAAACAGCTACGCTGGGATTCTGTTCTCTCAGCAGGTAAGAGATCAATTCTCCACTAGTCAGAGTACAGGATACATTCTTTTAGCTCTGTTTCCTTCAACAGCTGAAATACAAGTCTCAGGCAGCAGCATATTACTTCTTTGTCATCACTTTTATCATCTTATTTACATAACCCATTAGCAGGTGGTAGCAATACAACTAATTTGTTCCTTAAAAAGGTGTCCTCAGAAAGGGTCAGTAGGCGGAGACAGCTCAACTCTGCTGGGATTTTTGTTTTGCTTTGTGCTGACCTCTCCCTGTAATCTCAAGGTGGGAGAACCTTTATTTCTTACGCAACGAGAGCCCTGAAATCAACAACTCGCGTGGGGCTGAGCACCCATCCTCTGAAAAATCAAGCCCCTTTATAAAGGTCTCTCAGGTTGGACCACCCCAAAATTGTGATATCCATGATCATTTGTACTTTTGAAAACGTAAACCTATTAGATTCTAAACGTATGTCACCTGAGAAATCAGAGCTTTCGCAAGGACTGCACTAATAGCGCTGAACATTCACATCTGCTTTTGCAAGTAGTTTATGTATTAAATATGAATGAAACATACCGCTCCTCTAGAGTCTCCACATGAAATGTTCTTTCAATTACTGTGGTCCACTGGAGGCATCTAATGATGAATGTGTTTGGTTTAGGTCGTTCTGTCTTCATCAGCTGGCATTCTACCACAATCAAGGAAGAAAAAGTCATGGTACATAAGCAGGTTTAAATAATCATTTGTCTTTATTCTTATCTAGCAAACTGTTGCAATTAATCAGCCACAGAAATCTCTAAGTACTTCTTTAGGAGACATAAGACAGTTTGCTATGCTGATGAAACCAATAAATAGCTCAGTAGATAGTCATTTAAGCTTTGCTTGAACCAAGTTCTATTTAGAAAGCCTTCAGAGCTGACCAGCCATACAGGGTAATGCCACTAAAGAGATCCAAACTCAGGTCCCACATTCCCCTGACCGTGTGGAGCAGAGCACATGACAGGGGCAGTTCACAGTGGGTCTGATTACTGCATCCACTGAGGTTAATGGCAAAGCCCTCATCAATTTCAGTCACACAGGCTCAGGCCCATAGCTTTGAAGAAGTTAGCAGAGAGTTTCAGAGTAGCAGCCGTGTTAGTCTGTATCTGCAAAAAGAACAGGAGTACTTGTGGCACCTTAGAGACTAACAAATTTATTTGAGCATAAGCTTTCGTGAGCTACATCGGATGCATCGGATGAAGTGAGCTATAGCTCACGAAAGCTTATGCGCAAATAAATTTGTTAGTCTCTAAGGTGCCACAAGTCCTCTTTTTCTTTTAGCAGAGAGTGTGTTTGCAGTCCTTGTTCTACAAAGACCCCTGTGGCTAACAGAAAGATCAACAAAACAGTCTCTGGAGGAAAGAACCTCCAGTCCTCATTACCTTATCATTATAAGGGGCAGATCACAAAGGGGCATTCTGAAAAGCACCTTCTTAGCATAAAAAACACCCAGAGAATGGATGTGCAGACACCCATGTTAAACTCTGGTGACAGCTTTCACCCCTGCAGATACCACAACACAATCTAAACTAACAATTCCACAGAAGTAAGGATCATTTCATAACATCCATAAAGTGGACTCCTTATACCGTCATTCACACAGCACTTTCTTCAGAAAATTATTTCTGCATCTCTTAGGAATAAAGTGGCCCTTTTTTTCTTTCTTTCAAAGCCACATTTGGTATTTTATGGCCATTCCTCATGAGACAGACAGCTTAAGATCCTTCAAATTTGGGGCCGACACTGATCCTCATTAATAGCAGAATGGCTGCTGTAAGCTGAACAAACTCAAATAAGTTCAGCTAAGTAGCAATCTTCAGGCTATTTTAAGACATTTTTTGTACCTAGTTTTCTGAATTGCATTCAGCAGAGCTCTAATAATAATAGAGTTCCTCCTTCTAATGGAAACCTCAACCAATTGTCCAAATAAAAACAAAAAGGACCAAAAAAAAAAAAAAAAGGGGGAAGAGTTGTTGAATGTAGCTGTTCTTGTTCCAGTATCAAGTCTCTTGCTCTGCACTTTCTGAAAGCACTGCCTCATTATTATTTGGTCCAAAAGTTCTAAATTAACTTCACAGTAAACAAAAGGCCCTATAAAAAGTCAAGAAGACATCTCTACTTACTACTAAAGCTTCTAACAGGTTCCACCTTCAGTAAGATACAATTTAATAATGTGTACTGTCACTCTGGATCCATTCTTTTCTTAAGAGTATACACTCTAGCATTGTGAGGCAAATTTTATTATTGTGAAAACTTAGAGCGTCCCATTTTAAATTCAAGCCTTTAATTAGCACATTGTCTGTAAGATAAAATATTTACTGCCAGGGTATTTGGGTTCTGTATTTTTGGCACTATATTTCATGCCTCATTTGCTGCTGAAATTATAAGCTTTTCAACAAATCTGCATTTTTTAATCACAAGAAAATCTAATTTTTCTTTAATAGCATGCTGACGTTATACTGTGTCCTACTAAAGAACTGCAATAAGAAAAGAGAAAGTTTATTAATGAGTCATGGAAAGGTTTTAGTGTGATAAACAGCACTTCCTCATTCCCTAGAAAAATGAACATTAAAGAACCACCACAAACAGATGCAGTTATGCTTTTATTATGCTGCACCCACCTCTACTGCATGTGCTCCTGTGGCTGCCACCATCTTTTAAGGAACTATAGTTTACACTGTATATTATGATAAGAGTTAGCATGGTCCAGTGGATAGGACTCTGGAATGAGTTCTACCTTTGGCTCTGCAACTGACCTGCAGCGTGACCTTGGGCAAGTCACTTTACCTCTCTTTGCCTGTTTCCCCTCCTATTTTTAGTCTGTTTTGTCTAGTTAGACTGTATTCTCTTTGAGCAAGGACTATGCGTTTGAACAAATGGAGCACTGATCTTTGCTGAGGCCTCTAAATACTACTGTATAATACAAACAAATAATAATACTGGCTATAGCTAATGAGATTAAAAAATTGTGAGTTGTCTGCTATGTTTACCCTGCAGCTCAATATTATTTTTAAGAGACTATTAATAAAATTTTTTTACATGTATTTAGTCAATGTCCTTGTCATGGACCCGCTTGCTACACTACTTGATATCTATGAATAGATAATTTCAGCTAGTAAGTATTTCTGTAAGTCACCATAAAAACAAAAATTAACTATTTAACTTCAGCATAACAAACTATGCTAGGCTTTTCAATACAGAGAACTGGACCAATTAAATATCAACACATTTCGTCTAAATCAGCACTGTCCATTGATATTTGTTAAGCTTGCTGATCCAGCAATCTTTAACGCATGCAGCAAGATGAATAATAGAGATTTGTCAGTTAATAACCACTATAATTCAAATATGTCACACAGAAGTGTTTTGTTTGGTGAACAATATGCTGTCTAATTACTCTGCTCAATCATAACAGAACGTATCACAAAATGCAGTAATCTTTATTTTTAACTTGCATTACACTAAAGTACTGTACCACACAGATTTTTTAAAAATTAATCAAGTTACTACCCAATTTCCTCCAGACATAGCTGAGTCTCCTGGACTTTATTTTATCAATGAACCCAGGAAATACCTCTTTTAAAATAAATAAATAAATAAAAAAAATCTTTAAATCTGACCGTGCTCTTTGTGGTACTTTACAAACTACTCAGGACAGGTTACCATTTTTATATGTCAGTACAGCATCATGCACACCTATAGCACTCCATAAATAAAAAGTTATTACTGGCCCTATGATACTATGGATGACTGATATCACATTTTTATGTTCTGATATGAAAACAACCTCATGCCTCCAATATCAGCTGAAGATCACCTGCACACTTAGAAAAAACAATCAGTCCTGTCAAATGAACCCATACCACTATTCCCCATTTGCAACGAAGTCTGTACTATAAACTGCAGCCTGTTTAAAAAAAATGATGTAAACTATTCTCAAGAACCTCTTGATTCTTTCTTGGCATTTGGTCTTAAAATAAGTAGGACAGAGAAATTGTTTAACAGGAACAGACACGAAGGCATTCAAATGCAAATGATCATTTTGTATTTGAAAGACACTTAGTATTATCCTAGTGACTTTCTAAAATGTCACAATATTTGCTTCCCTAGCACTTAAGCAAAAGCCAGATTATTTGTGATGAAGGTGTCAAACTCTGCTCCCTATTTAATGACATCACGTTTTAAACCAATAATGTCAAGGAAGACACCTTCGCTCCCCACTTTTTTTTTTTAATAAAGAAAAATTAAAAGGACAGACAGTAAGAAGAGCAGTCTGGTGAAGAAGAGATGGTTTGAAAAGGCAAATAAGGAATGTTATGTCTCATAGCAAGCCTTCTCTCTGTGCTACTGGATAGACCTAATCATACAATACCAAGGTGCAAGTGAGAACAGAGTTCTGAATGCCACCTTATGCCCAGAGTCAGCAAGGTATGTAAATTCATTGGACCCTGGAGATCGCTGATAAAATCAAGTTATCTACTGGAATCTGATCACCTTGTGCAAAACCAGAACACTGATAATTCTTGGCCACAGATGCACAGTCCTGCCCATAAAACTACTAATAGTTTAGTTGGGCGTCTGCAGTTGTCATATACCAAATGCAACAAAACCTCTTATATTGAACATAGTCCACTCAAATTTTGATGACAGGAAAATAATCTGTTCCTTGTAGCAGGCTCTTCTCTATTTCCATGTTAATTTTTTCTATAAATTACCTCTTTCAGATGCATAACATTTAAAGGAGGGTTTATAATCTAATATGGAGATGTGCGTGACACCCAGAGATTACCATCACTATGAGTTCCACTAACCTAAGCTGTTCATAGCAATAGAATCTATTTGTTATTTGCCTGCATGATCTCTGGGGTGTTTCACATTATTTCAGAAAAGATCCACATGAACACTGATTTGCTAGAAGGTCTCTTACCTAATCTCTCTTGGTAGTGCAGGAAAAACAAAATAAATTACCAATAAGAGCAGAGATTCAACCCTGCAAATCTGTTGGAGCTGCACACTCAGATGGATTAGGCATTAGTTTTGATGGAATAAATTGAAATCACCAACAAGTATTTTATGGGAGGAAATTTCCAAATTGTATCCTTGAACTACACAAACAGGTGAACGGAGATTTCAAAATGTACAGTAGGCAAAAGAGAAGCAGGCTTTTTCTTTTTTTCCTTTTTTAAATAAAGATAAGACTGATTTTACAGAGGCGGCTTTTCAGACAAGCTTTCACAGACAGTGATGGGATCAAAGCCCATTCCATCTGAAGCATGAGAGTCTAGCCTGATCCTAGAGTAGTGAGGGACTTGCAGATTGCAAAACTGTAGATGCAACTTATATTTCTGCATCTACTGTGCAGAAATGTGGTTAGCATTGGACCCACCGTCTTATTTATTCTTCCTTGGGGGGGGGAATCAAACTCTTCTCTAATACCATCTACCCCCTTCCTTCAGTGTGTTATTCTCACATGTGTAGCAGGAGGTGCAACTTATTCACAACAAAACTGGAATACTCAATATTTGAGTTTTTGCATTTCATTACAAATATGAAAATGGCCCTATTTTCATTTAAAACCTTTTCTTCTGGAAGATTAGACCACTGAGTGAAAACTGAGCTGTTTTCTAGTGAAAAACATGAAGATTTCAGGCAGCAACAGAGTAATTTTTGAGCAAAAGTAGTTTTGCCATGAAAAATCTGCAATTTCACAAGTTTTTGACAGAGAAAGAGCCACTTAGTTGAATTTCACTAAATAGCAAATATTTGGAGTTGTGAAATTACTGAAAACAAATTGAAAAGTTTTTATGTAACACTCTGGGGCAAGCCTGTCCCCAGTTTTGCTAGTATCAACCTTCCCTGAGCCACTGCTAGCTATGTGTATCCCACTGGCAGAGTGAAAACAGTATTTTGGGCTGTGTTCTTCATCTGATACTTGTAAAGGAAACCCGAGTTAACTTTATACATTTTGGACGGCCCTTTACCCAACTACAAGCATGCTTCACAGACTAAGACTCCAATCCAAGACAAATGAAAGCGATCAGATTTGGGTACCCCTTATGGTGGACCTGTGTCTGTCTGTAAGATACTCTGATACCATGACAATTAGCTTGTTATACATGCCTAGACCAACAGGCTTGATCTGCCAAAAATTCTCAGAACCCTCAACTAAGGAATAAGTTAACCCCTTCTGAATGAGTTATGGAAGAAAAGCAGAAGAAAGGAGGTAATGCTCACCATTTTCAGACCTTAGCATTGACCTTTCCTCTGTAATTACCATAAAAATATAGTTAGCATCAACTTAATGAAGGTGTTAAAATCTTCAGGGTACATATCAAGTGCTTGAAAAGACAGTCTAGGACTTTGTCTACACTACGCACCTTTTAGCGACACGGCTTTGCTGCTACAGCCGTGCCACTAAAAGACACTCAGTTTAGCCACTGTGTCATCAAGAGAGAGCTCTCCCACCCACAAAAAACTTCCATCCCCAACAAGCAGTGGTAGCTTTGTCAGCAAGAGAGCGCTCCTGCTGACAAAGCGCAGTTTACACCGGTGCTTTTCATTGGCAAAACTTTTGTCTTTCGGGGGGTGTGTGTTTTTTTTTAACACCTCTGAACAACAAAAGTTCAGTTACCAGTGTAGACAAAGCCTAGGATTTAATGGCTTTCTGCTGCTTTCTTTACTTTTCTGACCTGTAAGGAGAAATCAGCATAAAGAGGGAAGCATAATAGGCTCTATCATTGCTGAGGTGAAAATACTAATCAAATCTCTCTTGGGATTGGCTTGGCAAGACAAAAGCCCCAAACACACTCTCTTGTCATTCTGGACTGATGCAACTTGTGATAACATGCTTGGTTTTTATTCCCAACCTCATCTCACCCTAAAATAAGTGACTACACACCTATTGGGCACATGGGTACCAGGTCTGTCATGCGAATGGCTGGCACAGAGCAATAATTCCCAAGAACCTTTTTGCGTTTTAAGAGGCCTCAGGATGCCCTAGAGGAAATCTGATTGGAGATTCATTTTTGTACCTAATCTTTAAAAGGCATCTATCTCCTTCCAGATGTGCAAGCTCCCCCCTCAATGTATGGAGTGCCCACTGCTGCTCCTCAGGCAGAGCTTCACTACCCAGCCTACCAGGCAGGGACGCTCAATGGAGCACTCTTTATAACAAATGCGGCATGATTCCATTTGTAAAGCTGTGGGAAGTGAGGTGAAATGAAGGGCGGACTGCATATCAGCATGAGGAAGATAGACGTTGAGAAAGAATTGCGGACAATAAGATGCAACGGAAGCCAAAATAGGGGACGAACAGGTTAAAGAATATTTAAATAAGTTAGATGTATTCAAGTCAGCAGGGCCTGATGAAATTCAACATAGGGTACTTAAGGAACTAGCTGAAGCAATCTCAAAACCATTAGCTATTATCTTTGAGAATTCCTGGAGGACAGGTGAGTGGAGAAGGGCGAACACAGTACCTATATTTAAAAAGGGGAACAAAAAGGACTCAGGGAATTATAGACCAGTCAATCTAACTTGGATACCAGGGAAGATACTTGAACAAATTATTAAACAACCAATTGGTAAGCACCTGGAGGATAACAGGATTATAAGGAATAGCCAGCATGGATTTGTCAAGAATAAATCCTGCCAAACCAACCTTATTTCCTTCTTTGACAGGGAAAGTAGGGAAATGTGGTCTAGATGAAATTATTATAAGATGGGTGCACACCTAGTTGAAAAACTGTCCTCAGAGAGTAGTTACCAATGGTTCACTGTCAAACTGGGAGAATGACTCTAGTAGGGTTCCACAGGGGTCAATCGTGGGTCCAGTACTATTCGACATTTTCATTAATGACTTGGACAATAGAGTTGAGAGTATGCTTATAAAGTTTGCAGATGACACCTTGCTGGGAAGGGTTGCAAGCACTTTGGAGGGCAGGATTAGAATTCAAAACAACCTTGATAAACTGAAGAACTGGTCTGAATTCAACATGATGACACTCAAAGACAAGTTGCAACTGGCAACTCAATTAGGAAGGAAAAATCAAATGCACAACTACAAACTGGGGAATACCAGGATAGATGGCAGTACTGAGGAAACACATCTGGGGATTATGGTGCATCACTAACTGAAAGAGAGACACCAATGTGAAGCAGCTGTGAAAAAAGGCCAGAATTCTGGGGTGTATTAACAGGAGTATTTCATATAAGACCCAGGAGGTAATCGTCCTGCTCTACTTGGCATTAGTGAGGCCACACTTGGAGTGCTGTATCCAATTCTGGGGGGGCCACACCTTAGGAAAGATGTGGACAAATTGGACAGAGTTTAGAAGAAAGCAACAAAAATGATAAAAAGGTTTAGCAAACCTACCCAAGCAAAGGTTAAAAAATCCTGGGTGTTTAGTTTTCAGAAAAGAAGACTGGGGGGGTCAGGGGACCTAATAACAGTCTTCAGATATGTTAAGGGCTTTTATAATGAAGATGGTGATCAATTGTTCTCCATGTCCACTGAAGATGTACAAGAGGTAATGGGCTTAATCTTCAGTAAGGGAGATTTAGGCTAGATATTAGGAAAAACTTTCTAACTACAATGGTAGTTAAACTCTGGAAAATCCTTCTAAGGGAGGTTGTGGAATCCCCATCATAGGAGATTTTTTAAGAACAGGTTGGATAAACACCTGTCAGAGACGGTCTAGGTTTATTTGATCCTGCCACAGCGCAGGGGGCCGGACTTGGTGACTTCTCATGGTGCCTTCCAGCCCTACATTTCTACGAACATGGTAAAGAATGCCAGGAGAAGGGAAGTAGGAAGAGGACCAATTTCTATTATCCCCTGAGCCCAAAAATTCTCTTGTTGCCTCTGACACACAATTTTGATTTTAAAATAAATAAAAAAATTGAACACATTCCATCAATTTCAGGGCCTGATCTCATGCCCATTGAAGTAAATGGAAAGACTCCCATTGATTTCAACACACTTAGAACCATATCCAAACAGCAAACATGTAGTTTAGGGTTGAAAGCCCTGATTCTGCAATGTTCTTAACCTTATACTACTGAATGGGATTAGCCATGTATAAGTACTTTGCTGAATCAGGGCTTAAAGTTAGCTATTTTTCCTAACGTACAATGTATAAGAAGAGTAAAGGTAAAATAGTAAAAGAGTATTTTGTATTGTAACTATAAACAACGATTAGTAATTTCAACTAGAAAAGACTGAAAAATAACAGTGTATTACATAAAGTAAATGTAATCACACCTTTGCATTAATCATTTGTACTTCAAAGCTACAAATCAGATTAACACTGCAAAATCTAATATTACATAAAATGAAAACTTTTTATGTTTTCATAGAACATTTGTCTTGAGCTGATTTTGATTTAACATGAAAGATATTGAGTATAAGGGCTATGCTTACAATAATTCTGTAAAACCCATACAGCAAGAATGAGAGTGCCTGTGAAAATGCTTACGAGCTACGGAGAAATTATTTAAAGGGGATTCCCGTTGGTCAACATCCTGCGGCCGCTCTTTGTAGCCAATGAACGTGCCATCGTTCTTCAACAGAAAATACCTTGGCCTCCATGTCTTTATGTATTCTCCTGGAAAAAACAGAGCAGAAAAGACAGTAAAATATTCCATATATTCCATCCTAATTCCTCATGTTCCAGAATTCCAATGAGAACCTCTTTAAAATATTAATACTGTACATCCTCTTAATACGGAAGGCATTTTAATTCATTGTTTGTTCTGCTGAAAACAATGGAAAAATATAGGCATCAGTTCAGATATTGACAGCAGATTTAACCATAAAATGGGACTTCATAAAAAGTAAATAGCTATATTTCCCCCATCTATGCCTATTTCATTCAAATTCTGCAACATCTGCTTAAATGCAATTTAAAATTTAAAAATCAGAGCAGATGTCCTATGTATTATTTTTGCCATTGTCATTTTTCATACTGACACGTGGAGACATTTTTTTCATTTACATTTTGCAGCGCAAGTATTTTAAACAACGGTGGGTAATTTAGTAATTAGTCAACTGCTTTATCAAACCCACAATAATTTTTAGAGCATAAAGAGGCAATTCTCCACTTAAGTTACATAACATCACTCACTTCTCTAAAAGAATGAAGCACAAGAGAGATTGCAATGTGAAGGGTAAAAACCTAACTTTTAATACGCAAAAGTTCTAAAG
Organism: Lepidochelys olivacea; assembly: GCF_965140295.1. NCBI lineage: Eukaryota > Metazoa > Chordata > Testudines > Cheloniidae > Lepidochelys > Lepidochelys olivacea. The sequence goes on from NC_140416.1 coordinate 111,617,893, forward strand.
GTCCTTCAAAGTGCTTGTTCTCTCTTTTCTGAGGAAAGCATCCCTAAAGCATATCATGCCACTGGTCGTACGAATATTTTGCAGAGATAGCGTATTGTTACACACAAACAATACAGCCACACATAAACTCCTGGCAACAGAAGTAACAGTGATTACAAAGATCAAATCTCTATTTACTAGGGAAGCAGAGTGGTCTACTTGACAGGGCATTGGACTGGGATACAGAAAACATGGGTTCTATTCCCAGATCTACTGACTTGTTGTGTAACCTTGGGGCTCCAGCCCCACCTATTCCCCACCTTCCGCTGAGGCCCCGCCCCCATCCACTCTTCCTCACTCGCCGCTTTTCCCCTCCCACCTTCTCCTGATCCAGGTCAGGAGGGACTTGCCTGGAGAGTCAGGGTTGGGAGCTGCAGCGGCCCGATGAAGGTAGAAGGCAGCCCCAGCTCAGCAGGGGCTGGAGCGGGGGGTGATGACTGGCGCCTCCTTGCCTACCCCGCTCACAGTAACCAGACTTTAGGTGTCTGGTCAGTAGATCTGCCAGGTCCCCTTTTCAATCTGACCTTCCGGTTGAAAACCAGGCTCCTGGCCACCCTAGGCATATCACCTCCCCTCACACTGCCTCTGTCTCCCTTCTCACTCTTTGCCTTTATCTGTTTAGACTGTCACTCACCACAATTCTGCAGCACCTAGCACAGTGGTATCCAATCTCAGCAGGGCCTCTAGGCACCATAAGTAATTTCTGAAGAATTATTTCTATTGCATTGTGCCTAGAGGTCCTCAATCCTGGTGTTAACAAATCCAGGGACTCTGCTCCAAGCTTTCTTCATCACTTGCAATTTGCTAATTTCATTCAGTTTCATTATAAAAAGCATGCAGGTGCACATACATACAGGAGAGTTCACTGTAGCAAGATATAGTGATCCTGGCTGGTTGTTTGAAGGGTTTGCTCCCAAATTAAATAATAGACAAAAATTACAAAAAAAAAAAAAAGGCACAACAGGTTATTGACCAAATCTCCTTTATTCAGCTCTCTTCCCATCCCCCATCCCCACCCCACCTCTCCTGCTGTTCTGCTTTCCACCCCAGGTGATTTCTTTCATGATGATGTGTACTCTGCCCCAGGAACTCCCCTACAGCTGCCTTGCCTCTTTCCCTCTCCCACCTCTCCTTCTGTGGTGCAGCCTCCTCCTGCTTCTCCTACCTTCTCTCCCCTTTCTCAGGGGCACGCACACAGCTGGCTGTCGCTTGTTGCCACAATGGCTTTTGTCACCTTTTATTCTAAAGCAAAAAAAAAAAAAAAAAACTCAGAGTAAGTGGAGGAGAGGATCTGCCCAAGACTTAAGGGGTGATCTCCTCTGGGTATTGGGACTGTCTGAGAACATCTATTAGCACTGATACAAGTGTTATTGCAGACAGAAAAAAACAAAGACCCTGCATACAATCTAGTATGTTTGCCCCAGTTGAAACAGGTTTAGAAATAGTCAGAGGTACCTTAGGAATTTCAGAGGAACTCATCCACAGGTGTTGTGATTTAACATTTACATTCAAAATGTTAAATATACTTTTTTTTTTAAATCTGAACTTTAACGTAACACTGGCAACTCTTGGGAATCAGTAATAGGCTACGGAGCCTTTCACTTCTAAACCATCAGTTCAAATCCAGCCCAGGTCAGCAGTGTCCAAGAGTCATTACCATCAGGCTGATTATGTACCTACTCTGAGTAGAATGAGCTCGTGGTGTCAGCTGAGATCTTGTAGACAAGAGTCTCAAATGAGAAGAGCCACCATCATGACTGGACAGGGCAGACTGGGGGCAGCTTGCCCACCTGCTGTCTGGACTGCCACTGTTTTGTGACTTGTTCTCTAGGGCTGTCAGGCTGGCACCATCTCCAGCAGTGAAAACGTTCTTCACTTACTAAAGCAAACGCAGCTACAGACAATGAGCATCAAAATAACCAATATCCACTTACAGAGGGTAAATGCTTCAGCTTACCCTACAAAATAACCCTCAACCCCTCCCAACAATACATGGTATATTTAAAATAAAAACAGACAAGGAAATAAGTTTCAAATGTGGAGGACTAAGCCCCTAACAATTTTAAGGTAGGTCAGTTTTCAGGCTTAGAAATCTTGATGATATCCCTTTAATGATGAACTAGAGCAGTGGTTCTCAAACTTTTGTAGTGGTAACCCCTTTCACACAGCAAGCCTCTGAATGCAATCCCCCCCCCCTTATAAATTAAAAACACTTTTTTTTATGACAGGTTTCAGACTATTATAAATGCTGGAGGTGAAGCGGGGATTGGGGTGGAGGCTGACAGCTCGCGATCCCCTGAGGGGTCTCTACCCCCAGTTTCAGAGCCCCTGAAATAGAGAAAGGGTCTAGTTCATCATTAAAGGGATTTAATTTAACCTGGCACCTTACAGTGTCTTGCTGAGTTCCCTCAACTCCCACCGACTTCAGTGTCTTCAGCACCTGCAAAATCTGATCCTCACTTAAAGCCAAAATTATAATTAATAGTTTTACCCTGCAAATTCACTAAGAGTAAGAGTGTGACGTTACAATCTGCCCTTTGTGAGGAGTGGCATGTAGCTATGTCCCACAAGCGGACCAGAGAATGAATTCTGTCAGTGTTCCTCCCCTGTGTTCCCCCATTGCTCTGGGGAGGAAGTTATTTCACTTGTTTCATGGAGCAGCTCACTCCCAGCTATGCACCTATCCAGTAACTCTAGCCAGTCCCCTCCCACTTGCACAGGAAGGGACTGGAGTGGAAGGGTCAGGCAAGAAGTAGCTGCTACTTGTACTTCCCACCACAGCCTGAGTCACAATCTGAGCAGGGTTCAGCAAGGGATTTTTACTCTTCCTTTCTCTTTTCTACAAATGAGTGACAATCTGCCATAAACTCTTTCTCCTCATTAAAGTTTTCAGAGGAAAGGTTTAATTTTAGAGACTTTTTTTTTTAAGTGAAATATGAGCAGGATTTCACACAAAACTGCACTGAGTTGTTGCAACAAACATTTTACCTCCTCTTTCCCATTTTACATTTTATAATTTTATTTCATGTTTAAATTTAATCACTCCAGTATTTTTGCCCTACAGCTTTATTCCACCAATAAGTTCCAGGTAGAAACCCTTGAGGAATTAGGATTTTTGTTACCGTCTTCTATACGCTTCTTTAGAATGGGACCTTCACTTATTCATCACTGTAGGTGGTTCTCTTTCCTGATTCACATTGCTAATTTGCAGACTAGTAGTAAATTTCTAAATTTTCTTAAATTTTATGCTTGGTCTATGTCTGGAGCTTAATAAATTGTTGAGTCTTTTGGTTTTTGTTTGTTTGTTTATTTTTATTACCAGTATCAAGGATTACAACCAATCAGTAAATAATAATAAGTACAAAAACAAGATGTCTTGATGACCTGCAGCATTATGAAGCACATTGCAGTAACTATAGCATATGTGCCATTACATAACATGCTCTGAAGTGACAGGATAAACCAGAAATGTAACGAATGAGCATGAAATTGACTTATCCGTGGTTACAGGTGAAAATGATTAGAGAAGCTTGAATATACACTTAATCTATAGATTAATAAAACCGTAGGAAGTCTGATGATCCATCTACGGAAGCGCTGGAACACAAATTTGTCGATAAAAATCATGAATACATTTATGAAATTTCTGTTCTTGATAAACAAGTTTAAATTTCTATGATCGGCAATTGTAACTGCTAAAAAATATAAACCTACTTTACCTGTGACAGCTGTCATATTTTATCCCCCTTTAGAAACCATTCTTAAGTATAGAACAGTAGAGGTGTTATATGTAAAGGAGTTGGAACTTTAAAAATAATCACTCAGTAAAGCAATAGAAATGTATGAAATGAGGTGAAGTTTTGCTTTTTTTAAAACTGTGTGTGTAATTTTGCCTGTTTATTAGAATACAAACTAATTACAATAGGATATTTGAATATCTAAAGACAGAACTCTACGATTTTTGTTAAAACAGACAAGATACAGCAATGTCAAAATGCCCGGACAAAGCTGATTTAAAAAACAAACCAACAGCCTTTCCTTCCACTCGTGTTTGGAGTGTTGGACATTGGCATATTTGAAGGGTGAGTTAAAACATCGTTTTTAAAAAAGGTTTTATGTTCTGATTTTATTTCTTTAAGACAATTGTAAGTAAAAAGATATCTGAAGTGGCTTATATTAGTCATGTTGCTGCACATCCAACAGTTTCAATACATAAAAAATTCAAAGTGCAAGAGATGCAGGATAATGCAAAAGTGTGTGTGAATAAGAAAAGTAAAACTGCAGCTTTATTAGGTAACAGTAAAAAATAGCAATGAAGCACCATAGAAAACTGAACAATTTACAAAGCAAAACATTTTTTCCTCTGTGATTCATTGCTTGTGTAATGCCTTGGCAGTCATCTTTGTTTTCAGTAACAGAATGCTAACAGTGCAAAGAGAGAAAAGCAAAAGTATATTTTATAAATCCTACATATAAAATCTGGATTTGAATAAACTCATCTACAACTTGCTAGCTTAAAAAAAATATGTAAAATCTTTATACACCATTCTATTTACCCAAAGCAATTTTTGAACTGCAAAAATTCCAAAACTATACATTTCTGTAAATATACACAAAGATTGTTAGACCGGTTTCATTTTGTTGCCTTGTCTCTGCCCCCCGCACACATAGCACATTAAAATCCTTAATATACACTTTGGTAAACCTGTCTCATGCCAAAACCACTTTTCATTACAAGACGTACTGCAAAACATACTTGCACTTTAATATTTCAAAAGTTAAACATGAAACTCTTTTGGTTCATGAAAAGTTAATTCTACAGAGAATTTACAATAATGCAGGGTTATTTTTTTTCCTCTCCTCCCCACAACAGTGTCTTACTGAATCTGGAGCTGTCTACCACTGATAAACTGTCTAACATCAGAAACAGCTGCCACTCCCTGGGAAGCTTACAGGGTAAGTGGAGAATAATGAGCAGCAAGCACCAGCAGAACAAAAGAAAATCCATCTTTATTTACCAACTGCTGCATGCTTGTTGCTGCATCAAACTCATTCAAAGCCAACACCACACCCTCTAATTCATAACAGACTGTATTTAAGCAGTCTTTGCTTAAAATATTTTATCTAAACTCATGCATACACAGAGGATTTTTTAAAAAAGAATTCGATTAATAAAGCAAGAATCGAACAAGTTTACAAAAAGTACAGGTTTGACCGTTAACTTTTTAATGCCCCAAGCTAACTAGAACCTGCTTAGAAGCTTTGGGGGAAAAACAAGCCCACAATTATATTAAATGTACTAGAGTGACTATCAGGAAACTATGGACAAATAATGTATTATTTATTCTGCTCTGAGCATCAAAAAGCACCTTTATTAATGGACAAAACGAACACACTAAATATTACATACAGAGAAAATTATAATGCACTCCTTGATTGCACACATTACTATCTGAGTGCAACATGAATGTTATGCCAAATGCAGTACTAATGTTTCGCCAGTCAAAGAAACAGAATGACTCATTTATAAAACTTCAATGGAAGCAAAGAGTGGTCTGCATCCTGTCTGCCCAATAAGGCTTCAGCAAAACAGATGCCAGCTTCCTTAAAGATGTGAAGTTTTTAAAACATGCCATCTCATGTGCACTGGTGTGACTGAAAAACGGGATGTGAATTCACAACTAGTGTCTGCTGTTCAAGCAAATTATGTCCATTCACTTTAAAATCAACTTTATTAAAACCAAGACAGATTCTTTTGTTGGAAAGGGTTTGACAACCCTCCTTGTGGTGGTGGGTTTTTTTCTTTTTTTGTTTTTTTTAAATAGAAGCAAGCAGTTTTCAGACAGGGATTTAGTTTCACATCACATGTACATTTGATGCTTATAAATTAGAGAAGTCAGTTATGCCAAACAAAATATGTGTTGTAACTTTTTTGATTTCTAATTTGTTTCCCTCAGTTGATATGCCTCCTTTTTCTCCCCCTGAACTAACTGTCAAAACAGTATTTGGGTTTAGGGAGCTTGGGAAAAAAATAAAATGTATGCTAATGTCTTTCCCAATATGCTCACTAAGAGGCGAGGACCTCTGGTTTGTCTGCCTATTCACAGGAGTACAGAAGGGGGCCAGTGCTTTGATTATTTTTGGGTCACACTCTGGATGTGTTCTCAGCCTTTGCCTCCAGCATACAGCTGCGGACACTTTGGCTGTGCCCTGAATCTCAATGAGCCAGCTCAGACTGCAGTCAAGGGTGCTCCCCAATAGGGAGGTCAAGCCTGAGTCAGCAGACTGTCTGCACCAGACTGGCGCTCCACAGCTTATCCCAGCTCTTTTTCCTTTCACTGACCATATATGGCAGTCCACTGTCACAACAAGCTAATTCAGTGCAAGGCAAATCTGCTCACTGCTTTATTCTTACTCATTTTCCGTGCAGCTGGATAGTAGTACATTACATTTAAGGCCCTACAGCAGCCTGCATGACAATGATTGACATTATTGCCAACAGGTTAAGAAGAAATGCCTCTGCCTCTAGTGTGGCTCTGATTATCCTAAAACTACTACTGTTTCTCACGGTCACACAAAGCTACAATATATGGCACCTGCTTAATTATCATATCTTCAGGGAATTTGAAGAGGGGGGAGGGAAGCTGGAGGAGGGGCAAAGGGGACTGATTAAATGGTCTCATGTTCAGAGCAGCACTTAAAAAAATCTTCACACTGTACTCAAGTAGAAGCCCATTAAAAACAACCAAACAGCAACTTATGTTCATCTGGTTTCACACATCTGTAGATTATTTTTTAAAAAAAACCAACACCACATCTCTCACATAGGGCCACAGCTACAAAACAATACGACAAATTATTTGGAGGAACTAGCAAAACAAAGACACCAAGATTGCTTTAGAAGCTATGTTGGTCTTTAAATATATGGACAGTGTAAATACAAACATTAATTAGGGGACCAAAAGATGCTCTAAATCATAAAGCTAACTTGTGTGCACACTGGACACCTATGAGACATCAAAATAAAGAACATGGGGAAACAGACATTGATGATGACTTATTCAGGCACCATTTTCACATAAAAGGTGGACGGTGACTGATTTACATTTTATATATACTTAAAGTTTTAAGAACACCCAAGTTCAAAACTAGGCATCATCCAACAAGCAACACCCTGATCTGTATCAGAATATCTATATTCTATACCACAGCATTTCAGTTTTACTTCATAGTATATTTGAAACACAGGGTTGGGTTTTTTTGGTTTGTTTTTTTGTGGGGTTTTTTTGCAGCGTTTTGTTTAGAAGGTCAAAAATGTTGCCATCTTGCTTACAGTAATCAATTTAAGCAGTGCCAGATATTCCCAAAGGAGTCCAAGAGAATTAATCAGCATACAAAACTCCTTACTCCTACCTTTGGCACAGCTTACTCAGGCTAGTCCTAACCTACAGCTGTCTCTAGTGAGAAAAGATGCAAATGAGGTTTCATTAAACACTGCAATTTTAAGGATAGCTACATAAATTATAAGGAAGGATACACTGAGCTCTTAAAGTATGGTAAAAACAATCAGAGTGAACTTTGTCTCCATTACGCCATGGTGGAAGTAAAAGGGCTAAAAAGAAAAGCTATTAGAAGCCATGCAATGTAATTTTAAAACTTTTCCATAACACAATATGATCAGCAATTACAGCATTTTAAAAATGAAAACATGCAAGTAAGACGTGCCATAGTGTATTACTTTGTTTTTGACAAGTGCCTTTATGTATTTTAACAACAGAACAAAGGCCAGAGGCATCAAACTGAATTAAATGTATTTTGAACCGTTTTTTCCCAGTGTTTTAGTTAGACTTTAAGGGGGACATGTCCAAAAGCACTTAAGCAAACAAGCCCCACTGACATTTGAAAAGCCTCTTGATTTTTCAGAAGAGTTGCGCACCTACAACTTCACCATGACTTCAGCTGGATTTGTGGGTGATCAGCACTTCTCTAAATCAGGCCCCAAATACATATAAACATAACCAATTGTTTGTGACGGGTGTGACATAATCCCCAAACAGCATAATGAGCACTAGTAAAATAAATAAACTTTGCTGACATTTTTGGACACCCATGGACTTGTCTAAACAAAGTCTAAAGGCCTTGGGTAGCCATGAAGATGGACACACACCATGCCTACACTGCAAACTTTTGCTGCCACAAGTTACCTCGACATAAAGCTGCCGCAGTTAGTATATGGCTTGTACATGTGCATACTTGGTTCCTTGAGTCTATGCTGCATGTACTCACCAGGAGCGCTTGTGTCAACTCACAGGGTGTGGTGCAGCATGAGTAGGTAACCCAGTGTGCATCTCACTACCATACAGCACACACTCGTTTGAGAAGTTTTAGCAATGCATGATGGGGCAGAGACAAGTCACACAGGGGTGACTGGGAGCAATGGATCAACTTCCCAGCACCCAACTGGCTCCGTCTCATAATGTCAGTTATATCCCATAATTTTCATGATTTTTTTAAAAAAATCCCATGAACTTGCATGGCCCTCCTCACTGTCCACCATCTCGGACAGAAGCACTGAGCCTGCAGAGCGCTACACTACTGCAATAAGTATAGCAAACACAGGACACACAATCCTCCAGTATTTTCAGAGCTGCAATGACAAACGAATCAACAGAGAACATAAGGATTTCTTGGAGGACAGATGGCTGTGAGACATAGTGAGAACCAATTCAAGACTGCTAGTGGCATTCACGGAGCAGCTGCAGACAGTGGTGCTTCTGGGCCCGAGAAACAAGCACTGACTGGTGGGTTCACATCATAATGCAGGCCTGGGACGATGAGCAGTGGCTGCAGAACTTTCAAGGCCACATTCCCGGATGTGTGTGCTGAGCTTGCCCCAGCCCTCCAGCACAGGGACACCAAAATGAGAGCTGCACTTACAGTGGAGAAGCAAGTTGCAATGACACTGTGGAAACTTGCAATTCTGGATTGCTACTGGTCAGCGGGAAATCATTTTGGAGTTGGAAAATCCACTGTGGGGCCCGTTGTCATGCAAGTGTGCAGGACCATTAATCACCTCCTGCTATGCAGGATTGTGACTCTCAGCAATGTGCAGACATAGTGGATGGATTTGAAGCAATGGGGTTCCTGAATTGAGGTGGAGCAACGGATCGCACACACATCCCTATTTTGGCACCAGACCACCTTGCCACAGAGTACAGCAACAGAAAGGGCTACTTTTTTGTCGTTACGCAAGCATTCAAGGATCACTGGGGACGCTTCACTGACATTAGTGTTAGCTGGTCAGGGAAGGTGAGTAACACTACCATCTTTAAGAACACATGACTGTTCAAAAAGTTGCAAGCAGGGACTTTCTTTCCTGAATAATGGAAATGCTGAAATGCCAACAGTGATCCTCAGGCACTGAGCATACTCTTTGCTCCCCTGATTCATGAACTGTACACTTGCCACCTCGACAGCACCAAAGAAAGATTCAACTACCAGCTCAGAAGATGCAGAATAACAGCTGAATGTGCTTTTGGTTGACTGAGGGGACGCTGGTGTTGTTCACTCACGTGACTGGATCTCAGTGAAGAAAACATTCCAGTGGTTATAGCTGCTTGCTGCTTCCTGCATAATAGCTGTAAAGCAAAGCGGGGGAAGTTGCCACTGGAGTGGAGGTGAAGCGGTGTCTCCTGTGTTTGAACAGCCAGACACAAGGGCTATTAGAAGAGCTCACTGTGGAGCTATATGGTTCAGTGAGGCTTTTAAATACCACTTACAGCGAGCCACAGTAATACCTCCTGGTGTAATGTGCTCTACCTGGCCCTGCTGTTTTGGGGCCTCTTGGGAATTCTACATCTAAGAATATAACACTGCAAATGCACCTGTTGATTCTGTGGTGCATACTGTACATTTTTTATTATTATACTGTGTTTGTCACTGATCCTATGAGTTGTGTCATACAGCACAACAGCAAGTATGTGGGTGCTTTCTGATCTGCTCGGCACTCTGCAACATATGTTGTGAACTAATGAAGATGAATTATTTTCCAAATAGAATTTTATTCAATAACAAAATTAGTGCAAAGAAAAATCTGTAAAATTTAAAAAGCAAATACATTAAAAACTTAATAAATTAATGGAACTGAACTTAACAAGGGGAGAGACTATTCATGCCCATTTTAGCTACACATACAGCAACCGTGGCTTTCACAGGTCAGTGTATGTAAAGCTGTGGTTGTCCTTACTGTCTCCCAGGAGGGATCCGACCCTGGGGGAGGGATCCGACCCTGATGTCATGTGCAATGCTGAGGGGCGGTGTAGGGAGGTGCTGCAGTGGAGATCTCCATGGACTGCTGTTGGATCATATTAAAGAAGTTCTGTATTAAAATCACAAATGAGTTTGATTCCCCAGAGTTTCAATTCCAGGGTATTACTAATTAAGAGGTCTCTTGGTTTTTGGTACTTTCTCTCCCTCTATGTGTGAAACTTGCAAGCTGCTAATTGTGTTAGTACATTCCAAGACAGAGTCTGTTCTCAAAGCAATTCACAGAGAGAGAGACTCATAACAATACTCTAACAACAGAAACAGCACCCAGAGACTCCCCGCCCTTTTGTTGTATTAACCATTGTGATTAAAATAGAGATAGAGGATGTATGTGGATGGATGCTTGGTGTGGATAATAACTGAATGATCAGGGAGCTGCCAGCCTAAGAATCCAGTGTCCATCGGCTGAAGAAGGCGTCAAGTGGAAATAACCAGAGGACCCCCCGGAGGGCAGACTGGAATCCACCCAACAGCCTCAAGAATGGGAGAACCAAAGAACAAGATAACATCTTGGAGCCGTCAGGAATGTGCTATCTGCTGATTGATTCAGCAACAGCATGATGAAGCAATTCCCATAGACTGGCATAGGAAGAAATTCCTATAAAAATAGACTCTAAAAAGTGAGAACTTTGGGGTCTGATTCTGCAAACCAACTTCCAGGAGCATCAGATGAGCATCTGACAAGGCCCTGCTCCCTCCTCATGTCCAGGCCCACCTGGCCAGTGACTTGGCATGAGCAACTCTAAGGCTGGTAACTATGATAACAACCTTGCAGAACCTGTGTGTGTGTGTGTGTTTGTATGAATGAATGTGAGAATAAATATGAGATTGAATGGAATGTTATAGCTATAACTAACTGCTTACTATGATTCTTTCTATATTTATAATAAATGTGGTATTTTGCCTTTTTCCCTTTAATAAGATCCTGCTGGTTTTTATTTTATTGGTACAACATTTTGGTGGAGAATTGCGAAAGGGGGAATATTGGTAAAAAACCTCAGTTATTGTAAATATTGGTGTGCACACCGCCAGCTCTAGTGAGCTAGGCATTTCTATTAGGTTAACCAGACCTGCTGGCCTCCGAGAAGGTAGCAGGGGACCTGCTGGCCTCCGAGAAGGTAGCAGGGGACCTGCTGGCCTCCGAGAAGGTAGCAGGGGACCTGCTGGCCTCCGAGAAGGTAGCAGGGGACCTGCTGGCCTCCGAGAAGGTAGCAGGGGACCTGCTGGCCTCCGAGAAGGTAGCAGGGGACCTGCTGGCCTCCGAGAAGGTAGCAGGGGACCTGCTGGCCTCCGAGAAGGTAGCAGGGGACCTGCTGGCCTCCGAGAAGGTAGCAGGGGACCTGCTGGCCTCCGAGAAGGTAGCAGGGGACCTGCTGGCCTCCGAGAAGGTAGCAGGGGACCTGCTGGCCTCCGAGAAGGTAGCAGGGGACCTGCTGGCCTCCGAGAAGGTAGCAGGGGACCTGCTGGCCTCCGAGAAGGTAGCAGGGGACCTGCTGGCCTCCGAGAAGGTAGCAGGGGACCTGCTGGCCTCCGAGAAGGTAGCAGGGGACCTGCTGGCCTCCGAGAAGGTAGCAGGGGACCTGCTGGCCTCCGAGAAGGTAGCAGGGGACCTGCTGGCCTCCGAGAAGGTAGCAGGGGACCTGCTGGCCTCCGAGAAGGTAGCAGGGGACCTGCTGGCCTCCGAGAAGGTAGCAGGGGACCTGCTGGCCTCCGAGAAGGTAGCAGGGGACCTGCTGGCCTCCGAGAAGGTAGCAGGGGACCTGCTGGCCTCCGAGAAGGTAGCAGGGGACCTGCTGGCCTCCGAGAAGGTAGCAGGGGACCTGCTGGCCTCCGAGAAGGTAGCAGGGGACCTGCTGGCCTCCGAGAAGGTAGCAGGGGACCTGCTGGCCTCCGAGAAGGTAGCAGGGGACCTGCTGGCCTCCGAGAAGGTAGCAGGGGACCTGCTGGCCTCCGAGAAGGTAGCAGGGGACCTGCTGGCCTCCGAGAAGGTAGCAGGGGACCTGCTGGCCTCCGAGAAGGTAGCAGGGGACCTGCTGGCCTCCGAGAAGGTAGCAGGGGACCTGCTGGCCTCCGAGAAGGTAGCAGGGGACCTGCTGGCCTCCGAGAAGGTAGCAGGGGACCTGCTGGCCTCCGAGAAGGTAGCAGGGAAAAACAGGTTAACCGGACCTGCTGGCCTCCGAGAAGGTAGCAGGGAGAAATAGGTTAACTGGACCTGCTGGCCTCTGGGAAGGTAGCAGGGGACCTGCTGGCCTCCGGGAAGGTAGCAGGGGAAAAACGCATAGATTAAGCTATGATTTCAGAATCTAGGCTGTGTCACTTGCTAAGTAATACCAGCAGTGACAAAGAGATTGAAATATCCATGTTAAGATGTTTAAAAGAAAACAGGGTAAGCCAGTACTAGAGGGAGGAATGGAGTCAGAAGGAACTCCAACCTCACCTTTTGTTAAAGAAATTACACCTTTTAAACAAATCCTTCAAAAATTTGGGCACAGTCCTTGGACTAAACAAGGCCTAGCTGATGTCTGCACTATTTCGGACCTAGAGGATAGATTGGCTCAGTATATCCTCATATACAAACCTTCTAGTGCTGCCAAAAGAGATGCAGCAGCAATTTGGTTGTTGTGGGAGGCATGTAAGGATTCTTCCCTCCGCTTGTCTTCATGTAAAGAGGAAAAGGCACAAATGGAAAAGGGAGCAGACAATTGGAAGGTGCTGGCTACAAATATCCAAAGCCAGCTGAAAATAGTGAAAGAGGCACTCCAGGAATACAAAAAGAGTGAAAAAGTTAACTCTGCAGAGGCTGGAGGGACGCAGGTAAAGGGGGAGAAGGTCCTATGTACGGCACCCCCAGGCATAATTACAAAGAGAAAAGAGAGTAAAAAAAAAAAAAAGTTAACTCTGCAGAGGCTGGAGGGAATTAAGCAGTTAAACTTTGTATTTCACCCAAACAACTTTTAATCGAAAATGTTAAAAAGGAAAAGTGTTAGAGCATTCTTGGTTTCTTTGCAGCCATTCTGAAAGAAAAATGGGCCCTTTTCCAAAGGAATGTCTGTAAATTAGCCAGGCAAAAATAAACTATCTGATTAAAATCATTTGACTGGACAATTTAGTCAAATTTGCTAAAAGAACATAAGAGGGTTCTATTGGAACTTAACTGCCTCAAATGTATAAAGGGAATGTAAGATGTAAAAAACAGAGCAGTGTGGAAGGGATGTTAAGGAAAAGAAAATGTGTATGTATCTGTCTGTGTGTGTGTAAATATGTAAAGTTCTAAGGACCAGTTAGTTTTGTTTTTGTTTTAAATAATGCCACTAAAAATCCATTTGACTCTTTAATTCAAAGTTGCAAAACTGACAGACCTTTTTGCTAGACACAGGTAATTAGTGTTGTTTGGCTTTGGGATTTGGCATTTAACCCTTAAAAGGTAACTCAATGCTTTACAAAATTTAAAATGTTTTTAAGTTGTGGCTGCAGCAGGGCAGTCAAAATCAGGAGAATATAAAAAAAAAATTTTTTGGATTCTTTTTGTTTGTTTTTTGTTTGTTTTTGTAACAAAATAGCAGATGAGAGTTGTAGTAAAAAAAAAAAATTAAAAAAGACAGTGCCTCTCTGAAGCAACAGCAGGGGTGAGGTGCACAAAACAAAAAGGAGCAATGTTAGAAACACTGAGTCTTAAAATGGCTCTGAGTAATCAGACTGTCACTTTGATAAAGGTACATGAAAACTCTGTAAGCAAAAAAAGAAATAGTGACACCTTATGTAAAAATGGATCTGGATAATGTTATAGAAGTTAAACTATGGAAGGAATGTGCATTTGCCCCAGAACATGTGCAGGGTATATTGTAGAAGGGGCAAAAGAAATGCAAACATACCATGCTACTTAATTAAAATGCTATTAGGGCTCCAAAGGGAGCCACAATAGGTTGGGTTTTCTTTTTCAGATTGCTGTGTGTTTTGGAAGCAGAAGTTAAAAGTAATCAAAACTCTGGTGAAAGTTGATTGTGTCCCTTTTAAGATAGAGTCTCTGAGCTGCTGATGGCTTTAAATCCAAAAGCAGGAAGTTTCTGTGAAAATGCAAATTACCTAAATGATAAAGGAAGGAAAGAACTAGCAGCACAAAGGAGCTGCAGATAAAGGACATACCTGGTCAGCAAACAAATTGTCTAAATAAAAGGCATGGGATAACAAGATAATTTTAATACATTTAATGATAATAAGTATCCCTGTAACAACGTATAGTATGTATGATTTTTGGAAAAATCCTTTAAGGTCGTATGGTAATGATGCTTCTCAGTTATTACCTGTAAATACAACTTAAAGCTTAACACAGCAGGAAAAACATTATAAACTTGGTCTGCTGTATAAGAAGGAAAACTCAGGGATTTAATGACTAAACAGTGGGTTAATTTCCCCATAACCCTTAAAAGATAAAAGCCTTTGAAACCTGGCCTGCCTATAGAACAAAAACAGGAAAATATGGGGGCAATTTCTCTGTTTTGCCTGCAATCAGCAAGGGTATTTGTAAAAGAAATATTTTAAGCAATAATCTGCCACCCCAAAAGGGGTAGAAACATGTTCTTTTTGTCTTTCAGAAAATCAGGAAAAGCTGCCAGCTGAAAAGCAACCCAATACCATGAATCTACTGTCACAATAGAAATTGTGTTCTGTCTTCTATGTTTTGTCTTGTGTTTTGTGTTATTGCTCGCACTGTTGTGTGTTTAAAAAAAAAATACTGAAGACCTGCAGGAACTTAAAAATAAATTAAGCTTTCTGTCCCAGCTACAGGACAGCCTGATACAAAAACAAGTACATGCCAATGTAGACTTGGTCCAAATTGGTCTGGGTAACCTAAAAGGCCAATGGAATCTTTAGTAATGGCTTAATACTACCACATGGCTTATCCATAAGAAAAAAAAAAATATTAGAAATAGGAAACTACACAGCCATAGCTATGGGATGCACTGAAATGCAGATACTTGCACTAGCTACTTTGGAACACAAAATGTTCTGGGTCATATTGGGAAATATTAAGGGTTTGATGCATTTGTTAAAAAAGAAAGATCATTGTTTGACACTTATCAATATGAATGGATGCAATATGTTTCCACTATTGTAAACCAGACTTGTTAATGGGAGAAATTGTTGTCAAAATTGCACACCAACAGTCCCTGGAGGCAAAGATATTGAAGGTTAACCCACTCCCCATATTACACATGGGATCCTTTTGGCTACCCTGGACCTTGAGCCAGTGAGCTGGGGAGGGAGGGAAGCTATTGGACACTAGAGGTTGTACCGAATGGACTCCTCAAAAGTGGGTGTGCCTCACCTTGCCTGTTGCCCCAGAACCTTGTAGTAAAGATACATCACTAGGATCATGTATGTGGCAAGAATTGGAATCACAAACTCAAATTGCCTCACAGTACTTTCTCTTGAATAGGCTACATAGAAAGTGACACTGACGATTATAAATCTTAGTGTCAAAAGGGGGATTATGTTGGATCATATTAAAGAAGTTCTGTATTAAAATCACAAATGAGTTTGATTCCCCAGAGTTTCAATTCCAGGGTATTACTAATTAAGAGGTCTCTTGGTTTTTGGTACTTTCTCTCCCTCTATGTGTGAAACTTGCAAGCTGCTAATTGTGTTAGTACATTCCAAGACAGAGTCTGTTCTCAAAGCAATTCACAGAGAGAGAGACTCAAAGCAATACTCTAACAACAGAAACAGCACCCAGAGACTCCCCGCCCTTTTGTTGTATTAACCATTGTGATTAAAATAGAGATAGAGGATGTATGTGGATGGATGCTTGGTGTGGATAATAACTGAATGATCAGGGAGCTGCCAGCCTAAGAATCCAGTGTCCATCGGCTGAAGAAGGCGTCAAGTGGAAATAACCAGAGGACCCCCCGGAGGGCAGACTGGAATCCACCCAACAGCCTCAAGAATGGGAGAACCAAAGAACAAGATAACATCTTGGAGCCATCAGGAATGTGCTATCTGCTGATTGATTCAGCAACAGCATGATGAAGCAATTCCCATAGACTGGCATAGGAAGAAATTCCTATAAAAATAGACTCTAAAAAGTGAGAACTTTGGGGTCTGATTCTGCAAACCAACTTCCAGGAGCATCAGATGAGCATCTGACAAGGCCCTGCTCCCTCCTCATGTCCAGGCCACCTGGCCAGTGACTTGGCATGAGCAACTCTAAGGCTGGTAACTATGATAACAACCTTGCAGAACCTGTGTGTGTGTGTGTGTGTTTGTATGAATGAATGTGAGAATAAATATGAGATTGAATGGAATGTTATAGCTATAACTAACTGCTTACTATGATTCTTTCTATATTTATAATAAATGTGGTATTTTGCCTTTTTCCCTTTAATAAGATCCTGCTGGTTTTTATTTTATTGGTACAACACTGCAAAGGCAGGCAAGTCTGGACTTGTTGAACCTGTAGGTCCACAAAAGTCTACAGCATCTCTGTTTGCTGCCAGAGAAGCCTCATTGTTTCCCGACACACATCCCTCTCCTTTTCCTGTTGGGACTCCCAGGCCTTTTTCTCCTGCCTGCTCTTTCCTTCTCCAGGCTGTCTGCAATATTCACCCTCCAGGCCCTTTGCACATGGTCTGATGCAGCACTGGCTTGCAGGATCTCATTGAACTCGTCATCCTCCTCTTTCTTCTCCTTATCTTGCTCACATATTCCGTGGATGTGGAGGGGAAACCCTTCAAGGCCACAACAACAGCAGCTACAGATAACACACACAATGTCAGTACAGTCACAACAGAAAGTGAAAGTTAAGATTCAGAACTCCCTTTCCTTGCTCCCCTGAAGTGTTAAACAAGACATGCTTATTGACAGTTGGTCTTCGGATTGCTTGTGCATGGCACCACTCACAGCACAAGCAATGGTGAGTACGGCCCACCGGGGTGAGGGGAATGGAGAGGAAATTGCTCAGGTGCATGAAACCATGAGTGCAGGGCAATGGCACTGACTACTGGCACCATTTTCCACACACAGTGGTGATTTTAGCAGATATCTCACTTCTGAGGGTAACAGAGGCAGAGAGACCACAGCTGCAACTGGCCTCCCAAAGCTGCCCAGGCCCGTATGCTGCTAGCCTGTTTACTGTGACGGAGCCTGCTGAAGTTATCGCCAACTGGCGTAGGAAAGTGTCCTACTGCAGAAGAAGAAATAAAGGCTGCCATCCTTAGAAACCTCTGGGAGAGGACTTCAGAGCATGTCCATGCAAATCTCTCAGGAAGATTCAAGGAACATGTACATAAACAAACTGTGCTGCATGGCCCCCACTGCCAAACTCTGTAGGGGAATGACAAACAGGTAACGTTACCTCTCATTGTTGCACCGCTACCTCTTCTAGTACAAGTAAATAAATTAAAAGTCGATTGTTGTGTCCTGCTAAGTTGGGGGTACCACCAGCACATCATTGTAATGGGAAAAGCAATTACACACATACCCAAGGTTCCTTCTCCTGTACCAGGCTTGCCTATGCTTAACTGGCACGACCGACTGAACTGTGGTGGAGTCTCACACAGGTCCCAGCTTGCAACACAGCTGGATCCTCTGGTTACGTATCCCTCATCCTGCTCTTCTTCCTTCTCCATCTCCTCCTTGCTGTTCATGCCAAGGGCTTGTGACTCGGGATCCTCGGAGGTATTGATGTTGGCCTGCGGGATGGTGGTTGGGCCTCCGCTAAGTATGGCATGCAGCTCCTTGTAAAAGTGGCATGTCTGCAACTTGGCACCAGATTGACTGTTGGCCTCCCTGGCCTTCTGATATGTCTGACACAGTTCCTACACTTTCATGCAACACTGCTTCTGGTCCATCATACTCTTCTCCTGCATCCCCTGTGCAATATGCTCGTACGTGTCAATGTTTCTACATCTGGTCCATAGCTGTACCTGTAACACCTCCTCTCCCCACAGGCCCAGGAGATCCAATATCATCTGTTTACTCCAGGCAGGAGAGAATGTCTGGAGCGTGTAGCTGGCCTGGTCACTGAGCAGTTGCACACAATGGAGAGCTGCTAGGTGTGCTTGCCAAGCTGGACAATCAGGAAAAGGCATTTCAAAAATTTGTGGGGCTTGAAAGGTGGGGCAAAGGGACCTTCCACTCTGCGTGACCCCTGGTCAGTGGCGTTCACAACTGTGACCAGAGTGGTCAGTGTCAGGCATTGTGGGACAGCTGCTAGCAGACTGTTAGGGTCGACACAAGTAACACAGTGTTTACACTTGCATTGTATTGGCCTCAGTACATTGACCACGGCTCAGTGCTGCTTGGGAAGAAGGTGTTACTGTGTCAATGGAAAAGGGTGCTTACAATCGGACGGGAGACAAATTTAAGTGTAGACACATGCGCAACTAGGTCAACACAGGTCAGCTTACATGGACCTAACTTTGTAGTTTAGACCAGGCATAAGTTTCTATAATTCCTGGAATAAATTGCAAGCAGCATTATTCTTAACATGAGTGTTGCACTTATTTGAACTTTGAGTTTATTTAAATAATATACCATATCTAGTATTGTTCTTCAGTGAAATTCTGTTGAAAGATTCAGAGATCTGGGAGTGGGGACAGGCAGAATGCAAAAAGAAAAGCAAATACAAACCAAAGAAGCATCCCTCGCAATGTATGAAAAACAAAAAGTGAATCAAAAGGCATAATGCAAGTTTTAATTC
Source organism: Lepidochelys olivacea (assembly GCF_965140295.1). Classification (NCBI taxonomy): domain Eukaryota; kingdom Metazoa; phylum Chordata; order Testudines; family Cheloniidae; genus Lepidochelys; species Lepidochelys olivacea. The sequence continues at coordinate 111,636,956 of NC_140416.1, forward strand.
CACACACAGTTTATATATACTGTGCGTTGAAGACATTTAGGACAAGCTCTATTAAATGAAATAAAAATTGATTCCTCTTTTCATATAAAAGTTAGTAGAATCCAATATATACAAATTAGAATTTTATGGTGCATTTAAACTCTTATGCACTTTGCAAACATTAATCCTCAAAACCACTGTGAGGAAAATTAAATATTAGCATCCCAAAATTACAGGTGGGGAAAAGAGACAGAGAGGTGAAGTAATTAAATTAAGGCCAGAAAGAGAAAGACTGAGAGTGTGTCACAGGTAGAATGAGGGCTCATGATTTCTTGGCTCACGCTCCTGGGCTCACACCACTACATCCTGGCTTCACTAAAACTCAACAGAGACTTTGGAGAAAGTGAAAAGAAACGGGAAAAAAAAAGAAAGGACTTCAGAAGAACAAAAGGGGTTACCAATACCTTTAGGGAACAATAGTTTCACTGAAGCATGCATATGAATAAATTTTAGAAACCTGCCATTTTGGAATAGAATGAAATGGTTGCATTCAGCACACCTGCCCAATAATCCACTTGATAATGAAGATAAATGGGTTTATTCCACTCAGTAAATTAGAGGGAGTTGAGAATAAAGACTCAATCCTGCTATCCTTTGGGTTCTGGGTTCTAATCCTGGTTCTGCCACTGATTCACTGTGTCATTCAATTACTGGAGTTTTGCATGAGAATGGAAATATTCACCATGAGAATGGAAAGGTCGAACCCTAGCTCCAAGTTGTCTTGAACAATACAGATGTACCTCAGAAAGTTACTTTTTGTTTTGTTTTTCAAAGTCAATGAAAAAGTTCTAACTAATTTACAAGCAACAGAATGGACACATTCAAGATAGACTCCGGAAGTCCTGGGTGTATTCCAAACACTCTACACATACATGCAAAAAAACCAAGTTACAAAAACAGGTCAGTGCTATACAGATGCAATACCTAGTCTGTAAGAAGTCACATGAGAAAAAGGATGGCCTTTTCCATAGACAAGGCCAACTCTGTTCTCCCCTCCCCAATCCAACACACTCACTTGTAAGTTTATAAAACCTCTGGAAGTGGATGGTGAGACCAAGATAGTCCTGACTGTCTCATTAACTTGACTATTTAAATGGCTGCCAAGGGAAAATTTCAAGCAATTGTCAGCAAAAAAAATTTAATGCCTGTTATTATCAGGGCATCCCTCCCCGCTTTCAGATTTGGTATTGTACAGATAAGAACAATAGCTCTCTTTCTAACTTAGATTGAGTCACTGCCCTGATGCTCAGTGAGGAAAGCCCCATGTAAGATAAATAGTAGGAATGCCCTGTTTGTTTCAGAGGAGTTATGAGAAGTAAAAATACACACCAGTTGGTTAATGCATTATCAGTGCAAACTGATATGCCATCCGAGCCCTGGCCCCAGGCGTATCAGTGCAAAGTGGCCCTAAATGGGGAGCTGAGGATTCCTCCTATGGAGGATTTGGAGTCGGCCTGCCCAGGATCAGGGAAGCAGAAAAGGTGACTTACAGCCATCCCCAATCTTACTCTCCTCAGTCGTGCCAAGTGTAAACTCAGTGCAGCTGAGCATATGTGCCAGAAACCAGATTATCTACACTAATGTGATGGAACATATCATAGCTGCCTACAGACAGTTTCACTGGAATTCATTCTTTTTTTTTTCTTTTTTTTAAATCACCACCACCACAACCACCAGCAATCAGTGTCCTTTTGTCAGTTTCAGCACAGAAACTACTGACTGAATGGATGTGGAGAAACCTCTGGGGTGGCTTCTTTGGGCTCGGATGAGGCATGTTATCAGGGTAGCATAGGGCAGCTATGTACCATTACAGCCCCAGGATTCTACCACAAAGCAGAGATCGTCCATCAGCCACTCTTCATAATCCTGGCTCCACTGAAGTCAACAGCAAAACTCTGATTGACTTCAGAGGGGCCAGGATTTAACTCAGTCTTGGGGGAAAAAAATCTCTAATACTCAATAGGAAACATTACTGCATTTTTAGCACACCTAATCTCCATTCTAATGGAGCATCAGCTTCATCCCTAACTGCTCAAAGTCCCAGCTGAGCAAACATCCCGTTCACTCCCATGCAAATATACTGCTTACTAAAACAACAGGATGTGAAATATAACTAATTCAGTGGATTGAACAACTGACTCTACACCAATACAGTATTTATTAATGTTCATATTGCACTAACAGCTTAGAATGTTAAAGATACTTTTGGTTAAATAAAGCAACCAGCTAAGGTGCCTATCCAATTCCAGGGACAGTCAGGATTTTCAGCTGAAGATGCAAAAGCAAAAACTCAAGGGTGAAGGCAGAGGAGAGACAGGACATTTCTTATTTAAAATAAGATCACAGGCTTTGCAATTAGAGCAATCCTACAGTAATGAGGATAGGCAGGGGGAGGAGAGAAATTCAGTGGTTCCACCCTCTAAAATTCCCCCCATTCCCAGGGGACACAAACAAACAAAGGACAAGCTCCCTCACTCTCCACACACACAGCCCACCCCCCAAAATCTAGTAGGGCGTCCAAAATAGCACTTCCTCCACCATAAGGATGTACAGAGGTCGGGGTCAGCTGCATAAGCGCCACCTTCCAGAGCACCTGATATCTCAAGTGCAATGTGGCACATGCACGTGATTCTCCTCCCCATCACACACGCACGTCTTCTACCCCCAGCATGTATCCAGGGAGCCCCCAGGGCAGACCAGCGTTGGTTTTTCCCCCCAACATTTAACATGACAAAAATCACTTGCCTAGTCAGGATATATTTACCCTAATAACTGCACATTCTGCTATGAACATGAAAATGGCTCTCTAGCTAAGTCAGATACCTGTGCTTTAAACATGAGAGAACCAGGAAGCCGTAAATAAAGCTTATGTGAACCTTTCCTGCTGAAGGTCATCTGGGGTAACGCTCCTGCAGAAGGGCATCTGGGAAGGCAGTCCTGCCTCAGGGAGTTTTTGCACAGGAAGGTGCACAAAAAAACCCCACAAATCCTGCTTTGCTTAGTGTACGTTTTGGACACATGGCAAATTTCCCCCTCCTCCTCCCAGCACTCCCTGAGCTGATACTGTCATCTCACTGCAGCTGCTATAGGGGGTTTGCTGCTGCCACAGGGGTCAAACCAAGAGAGGCCACCCTGACGATCCTGCTTCTGCCAGCAAGTTAGGTGGGGGAGGGGAGAAGCAAGGTCTGGCAGAGATCAGCCAAGATGTTCCGGCTACTGTGACTCCGACTGGAATCAGCTGCCCCAGAGAGGATGCTGCTGATAAAATGACAGGATAGGGGTGGGGTAGATGGCCATGCTATTAGACCGGTGGGGTCTCTGCCAGTCTAGGATGCTGACTCTTCTGCAGTATACCCTAAGTCTCAAAATCCCACACTCAGGACCACCATGGGTCACCAGAGCACACAGTGGGGTCGGGGCGACGGATTGGCTGGAAGGCTTTGTTTTGTTTTTAAAAGTGGGCTTAGCACTGCTCCACATCCAGGGTTTCTTTCCTATCTCTGAAAGCTGCCAGTTTGGATTGAGGCAATTTAAATAGCCTGACTATGTCTATGAAAAAACAAATGTCAACTGGGTTCCAATGCAAAGACTGTGGATGGAGTCTGAGAGCTACTCACTTCTGTTCTCACCTACGACTTTGTAGCCCAGCAGAAGGGCTGCCAGTTTCTGTAGTGGAAACTCACAAAAGATCAGCTCTGCTATGGAAGCCTCGGCCTGTCCTTTTGTTTAGTGACATTATAAATCTGGATTATTCCTATAATTAAACTAAGATTTTAGTCCCTCCGCAAAAGTAAATATTGTACAAGCCAAGTTTTAATTTGCATGGTCACTATCAAACCTAAGGACAAGTGAATATATGTTCAACAGCAAATCTCCACTGTTCATTTCATCCTAAGGATAGTAAGAAGGATTGTTTTGATGGGGGGGGGGTATTTGTTTGTGGTTTTTTAAAGGGCTACCTTCTTGCAAAACTGTATTTTTCAAAATTAAGACATAATTGGCAAAGAAGAAGGCAGAGAAAAAAAACCTTTTCAGTCTCTCCTTTAAAAAACAAAAATTAAACCACTGAAATAATTTTTGGCAACAAAATGATATTTCAGTGAAACACTTTACTAAGTACCTAGCACACTTTATGAGTGCTCTATAAACAACAACAACATCCGAGAAACTCCGCAGTCTCACACTTTTCATCCTCCACCCCTTACTTTAGTACGTGAGCATCCGAGTTTAGCCACCTTTCCCTTTCTATGAAGAAATGGATGTCCTCCCCCAAAAGAATGACAGGCATTGAATCCTCTAACTACAGTAGCACTAATGGCTGGAACTATTATGAATCCAAAATAAATGTCTCCAATATTATAAGCAAGTTTCCCACTAACTTCAGATCAAGGGTTTTAAAACTCTCAGGTTAAGGTGTAAAATTTGATTAAAGTAGCATATCTTATAAATTCACCTCCCTTTCTTTTCCTTATTAAAATTACTCCCCAGAATGTGATTTCCATGAAGAAGTGAATCTAATATTGACAAGAGTCGTATGAAAAGGGAATTTTTGAAAGCCTGCACGGGACTCTTGCAGAAAGCCTAAAAAGGTAAAATCTATAGTAGTTTATCACACAAAATCAGCTGCTCTGCAGATCAAGGCTCAAATTCCATACTTCAGCTGGAATTCCTACGAAGAGGATGGGTAAACAAATTCCTGCATTTTTAATTCTTCGCACTTATTTTTAACAAGAAACAGACTAACTAGAAAGAGAGTTATTATTTTACAGTTTGCACTTAGTTCCTTGATGGGCATGCTTACTCTTGAAGGTAAAATTGGGAAATTATAACAAGCATTTGATAAAAAGGTTGGTTACAAAACAGCTGCCCCCCCAAAAAAATCTTCGCAGTACTGCAATTGTATGATTGTTTTAAAAGAACAGAGCCAGTATAATTCCCTTTTCCTCTTTACTGAAGTTTAATAAACATTTTTTCTGAGTTACCAATTTTAGGAAAATTGCTGGATAAACACTTGCGTTAACCCAGCAGAATGGCTCAGTGCCAAATGTAATGCCAAACTTCCCAGTTGCAAAATGAGCTGTTTTTACACACCAAAGTAACCACACAGCAGGCCTGTGGAGTCTGAAGACAGCTGACAGAGATGACTGTTGCTGTCCCCCCATTGCACCGACATCCATCCAAATACCAACATCTGCTGTGCTACAATTTACTTTTTACACAACATTTAGCAAAACAGTGCCTCTGACTGCAACATCATTAAGGAAGTAACAACAAATAAATCGCGAAGTCCCATCAGACAATTGTAAAATTAAAGCGTAGTTTGTCTTGCATACGCTGAGCTTTAGTTCAGATCTATTTGGACTTCAGAAATAAGCACTGGAATCTGTTTCCTTTTATTAAACACCCAAGCCAAAATTCCATAAACGGTGACAAGTGTAATCCATCATTACAGTGAAAATTACAGTTTTGAGGATATTGACTTGACTCAATAGACCAAAAAGCAGATGTCTGAGAGGCATCCTGGCCTGCCCAGTACAATCTCTGCAATCCAAACTGCTGAAAGGATTACGTTATGCCTTGAAGCAAGAGAAGTGTGCTTTCGTTTCAGGGCCCACTCCTTTTTAGGTGACCTGAGTGCATATTTGGGTTTGTGAAGCAAGGAATTAGCATTCCTAAAAACTGAAGTAGTCCTTGGTGTAAATGCAGCATAAAGTGCAGGGCAAACGCAATCCAATCTGATCACACAAGACCAAGGTGGTATGGTGGGTTGATACACCAATCCTTTTAATTTTGTAGACCTGGGTTCAAATCTGGATTTAAGTTTCTAAGGCCATGTCTATACGAACAGCACTGCAGTGTACCGGCTGCACCGCTGCAGAGTGTCCGATGAAGATGCTCTATGCTGACGGCAAAGAGTTCTCCCATCAGCATACAAAACCAGCCTCCATGAGCAGCATAAGCTATGTCGGTGGGAGAAGCTCTCCAGCCGACACAACACTGTACACACAATTGCTTATGTCGGTGTAACTTATGTTACTCAGGGGAGTGGAACATTCCCACCCCTGCGTGACATAAGTTTTACAGACTTAGGCTATGTCTACACTATAGCCTAAGTGAAAGCAAGGTTTGGGGGTTTCAGTTTATTTCCCACAGACATCTGTTCACAACACAGAACACAATCTGACAACGGGCAGTCGCTGGTTAGCTGTCTTTCAGGATTGTGCTGCCAGGGCTACTGCAAGTCAGATTGGTAGAGCACTAAAAGCCACAGCAGGGTGGGGAGCTTAGAATGTCTGCCCTTTGCTTGGCTATTGCTGATAGTGTTTGTCCCTCCTTTTCATAAGCACAAAAAAAAAAGGGGGGGGAAGGCAACAAGTTCTGTCAGTGAAATCCTCATTAGCATAAATTGTGACTTTTTAAACATAAAAAAAGGCACCCAATTGCTTCCCAAAGAAGTGTTTGAAATTTTTCATTCAAAACGTTTTTTCAATGAAATATTTTAATGAAAAATGGAAATTTTCACAGGAAACTCACTTTTGATTTCTTTTGGGTTTTATAAAAAAAAATTACATTGAATGTGTTTGTTTTCAGCAGCAACAATATCTGGGTTTTTTCAGTTTTTGATAAAATCCTTAAAGCTTTTAAAGAAAAGTTGTTTTTCCATCAAAACATTTTCTCAGGAAGAAAAAACATTTCCCTACCCAGCTCTAGGCAAAGTGTATTTGCCCACTTCACTAATCGGCTATACCAAACACTCAGCTGACGAGTGCAGCAAACTTGACAAAAAGAACCAAGTCTCCATCACAAAGCACCCTATGTCATCCTATAGAAGCCATACAGCTCTCTCACTGAATCATGTGGTTAGAACAGACCACAAGAGTCATCTAGTCTAACCCCCTGCCAAGATGCAGGGTTTATGTCATGTCTAAACCAGTGGTCCCCAAACTGTGGGGCACACCCAGAGGAACATTTAGGGAGGCACAGTGCGGGGCTCAGGCCAGCCCCGACGGGGAGGGAGTGCCATCCAGCCTCACTTCCACTCCATCCCCTGCCCAGTTCTGCCCCTATTCCCTCTCCACCCCAGCCCAGCTCCAGCCCCACTCCGCCTCCTGCTCCGCCCCCAGACCACTTCTGCCCTTATTCCCTCTCCACCCCAGCCCAGCTCCAGCCCCACTCCGCCTCCTGCTCCGCCCCCAGACCACTTATCATAGAATCATAGAATATCGGGGTTGGAAGGGACCTCAGGAGGTCATCTAGTCCAACCCCCTGCTCAAAGCAGGACCCATCCCCAATTAAATCATCCCAGCCAGGGCTTTGTCAAGCCTGACCTTAAAAACTTCTAAGGAAGGAGATTCTACCACCTCCCTAGGCAATGCATTCCAGTGTTTCACCACTCTCCTAGTGAAAAAGTTTTTCCTAATATCCAACCTAAACCTCCCCCACTGCAACTTGAGACCATTACTCCTTGTCCTGTCCTCTTCTACCACTGAGAATAGTCTAGAACCATCCTCTTTGGAACCACCTCTCAGGTAGTTGAAAGCAACTATCAAATCCCCCCTCATTCTTCTCTTCTGCAGACTAAACAATCCCAGTTCCCTCAGCCTCTCCTCATAAGTCATGTGTTCCAGACCCCTAATCATTTTTGTTGCCCTTCACTGGACTCTCTCCAATTTATCCACATCCTTCTTGAAGTGTGGGGCCCAAAACTGGACACAGTACTCCAGATGAGGCCTCACCAATGTCGAATAGAGGGGGATGATCACGTCCCTCGATCTGCTCGCTATGCCCCTACTTATACATCCCAAAATGCCATTGGCCTTCTTGGCAACAAGGGCACACTGCTGACTCATATCCAGCTTCTCGTCCACTGTCACCCCTAGGTCCTTTTCCGCAGAACTGCTGCCTAGCCATTCGGTCCCTAGTCTGTAGCTGTGCATTGGGTTCTTCCGTCCTAAGTGCAGGACCCTGCACTTATCCTTATTGAACCTCATCAGATTTCTTTTGGCCCAATCCTCCAATTTGTCTAGGTCCCTCTGTATCCTATCCCTGCCCTCCAATGTATCTACCACTCCTCCCAGTTTAGTATCATCTGCAAATTTGCTGAGAGTGCAATCCACACCATCCTCCAGATCATTTATGAAGATATTGAACAAAACCGGACCCAGGACCGACCCCTGGGGCACTCCACTTGACACCGGCTACCAACTAGACATGGAGCCATTGATCACTACCCGTTGAGCCCGACAATCTAGCCAACTTTCTACCCACCTTATAGTGCCTTCATCCAGCCCATACTTCTTTAACTTGCTGACAAGAATACTATGGGAGACCGTGTCAAAAGCTTTGCTAAAGTCAAGAAACAATACATCCACTGCTTTCCCTTCATCCACAGAACCAGTAATCTCATCATAGAAGGCGATTAGATTAGTCAGGCATGACCTTCCCTTGATGAATCCATGCTGACTGTTCCTGATCACTTTCCTCTCCTCTAAGTGCTTCAGGATTGATTCTTTGAGGACCTGCTCCATGATTTTTCCGGGAACTGAGGTGAGGCTGACTGGCCTGTAGTTCCCAGGATCCTCCTTCTTCCCTTTTTTAAAGATTGGCACTACATTAGCCTTTTTCCAGTCATCCGGGACTTTCCCCGTTCTCCACGAGTTTTCAAAGATAATGGCCAATGGCTCTTCAATCACAGCCGCCAATTCCTTTAGCACTCTCGGATGCAACTCGTCCGGCCCCATGGACTTGTGCACGTCCAGCTTTTCTAAATAGTCCCTAACCACCTCTTTCTCCACAGAGGGCTGGCCATCTATTCCCCATGTTGTGATGCCCAGCGCAGCAGTCTGGGAGCTGACCTTCTTAGTGAAGACAGAGGCAAAAAAAGCATTGAGTACATTAGCTTTTTCCACATCCTCTGTCACTAGGTTGCCTCCCTCATTCATTAAGGGGCCCACACTTTCCTTGGCTTTCTTCTTGTTGCTAACATACCTGAAGAAACCCTTCTTGTTACTCTTGACATCTCTCGCTAGCTGCAGCTCCAGGTGTGATTTGGCCTTCCTGATTTCATTCCTACATGCCCAAGCAATATTTTTATACTCTTCCCTGGTCATATGTCCAACCTTCCACTTCTTGTAAGCTTCTTTTTTATGTTTAAGATCCGCTAGGATTTCACCGTTAAGCCAGGCTGGTCGCCTGCCATATTTACTATTCTTTCGACACATCGGGATGGTTTGTCCCTGTAACCTCAACAGGGATTCCTTGAAATACAGCCAGCTCTCCTGGACTCTTTTCCCCTTCATGTTAGTCCCCCAGGGGATCCTACCCATCCGTTCCCTGAGGGAGTCGAAGTCTGCTTTCCTGAAGTCCAGGGTCCGTATCCTGCTGCTTACCTTTCTTCCCTGTGTCAGGATCCTGAACTCAACCAACTCATGGTCACTGCCTCCCAGAATCCCATCCACTTTTGCTTCCCCTACTAATTCTTCCCGGTTTGTGAGCAGCAGGTCAAGAAAAGCTCCCTCCCTAGTTGGCTCCTCTAGCACTTGCACCAGGAAATTGTCCCCTACGCTTTCCAAAAACTTCCTGGATTGTCTATGCACCGCTGTATTGCTCTCCCAGCAGATATCAGGAAAATTAAAGTCACGCATGAGAACCAGGGCGTGCGATCTAGTAGCTTCCGCGAGCTGCTGGAAGAAAGCCTCATCCACCTCATCCCCCTGGTCCGGTGGTCTATAGCAGACTCCCACCACTACATCACTCTTGTTGCTCACACTTCTAAACTTAATCCAGAGACACTCAGGTTTTTCTGCAGTTTCGTACCGGAGCTCTGAGCAGTCATACTGCTCCCTTACATACAGTGCTACTCCCCCACCTTTTCTGCCCTGCCTGTCCTTCCTGAACAGTTTATAACCATCCATGACAGTACTCCAGTCATGTGAGTTATCCCACCAAGTCTCTGTTATTCCAATCACGTCATAATTCCTTGACATCACCAGGACCTCCAGTTCTCCCTGCTTGTTTCCAAGGCTTTATGCATTCGTATATAAGCACTTGAGATAACCTGCTGATCACCCCTCATTCTCAGTATGAGGCAGGAGCCCTCCCCTCACAGACATTCCTGCCTGTGCTTCCTCCCGGTATCCCGCTTTCCCACTTACCTCAGGGCTTTGGTCTCCTTCCCCCGGTGAACCTAGTTTAAAGCCTTCCTCAATAGGTTAGCCAGCCTGCTCGCAAAGATGCTCTTCCCTCTCTTCGTAAGGTGGAGCCCGTCTCTGCCTAGCACTCCTCCTTCATGGAAGACCATCCCATGGTCAAAGAATCCAAAGCCTTCTCTCCGACACCACCTGCGTAGCCATTCGTTGACTTCCACAATTCGACGGTCCCTACCCAGGCCTTTTCCTTCCACGGGGAGGATGGACGAGAACACCACTTGCGCCTCAAACTCCTTTATCCTTCTTCCCAGAGCCACGTAGTCCGCAGTGATCCGCTCAAGGTCATTCTTGGCAGTATCATTGGTGCCCACGTGGAGAAGCAGGAAGGGGTAGCGATCCGAGGGCTTGATGAGTCTCGGCAGTCTCTCCGTCACATCACGAATCTTAGCCCCCGGCAAGCAGCAGACTTCTCGGTTTTCCCGGTCAGGGCGGCAGATAGATGCCCTTATTACCTCTCCACCCCAGCCCAGCTCCAGCCCCAGCCCCACTCCGACCCCTGCTCCGCCCCCAGACCACTTCTGCCCTTATTACCTCTCCACCCCAGCCCAGCTCCAGCCCCAGCCCCACTCCGACCCCTGCTCCGCCCCCAGACCACTTCTGCCCTTATTACCTCTCCTCCTCAGCCCAGCTCTGGCCTCAGCCACAGCTTCTCTCTGCCCCCTGCGCTACCCCAGCCCAGCCCGAGACTCAGCCCTAACTCTACTCTGCCCGCAGCCCAACTCTGCCTTCATTCCTTCTCTGTCCCCAGCCTCACTCCGACCCCTGCTCTGCCCCCAGCCCAGTTCTGCCCTTATTCCCTCTCTGCCCCCAGCCCAGCTCCAGCCCCAACTCCACTCCAACCCCAGCCCACCACTGGGGGCGAGAGGGACGTGACAGGGAAAGTTTGGGCCCCACTGGTCTAAACCATCCAAGACAGACTCAAAACCCTATTAACTGCATTGTGAAGAGAAAACATCTTTTAGCAGATACCGCTAAAACTTCAAACTTTTCACTAAGGCTTTATCAACACTGGCAACTGAATGACAAAACCTTTGTCTTTCAGAGGTGTTAACCCCCCCCCCCGAAAGACAAAAGTTTCGTCGACAAAAAGCGCTGGTGTGAACAGTGTTTTGTTAGCAGGAGCGCTCTCCTGCCAATAAAGTTAACACCTCTCGTTGAGAGTCGTGTCACTAAAAGCTGCGTAGTGTAGACATAGCCTAAGTAAGGGTATGTCTATACAGCTGACATTAAATCACTGCCACGGCAGCGCTTCAACGTGGCTGTGTAGTCGCAGCTCCAGTGCTGGGAGAAAACCACCTCTGCAAGGGGAATAGCTACCAGTGCTGTCTACAATGCCACTTTACAGCGCTGAAACTTGCATCACTCAGAGGGGTGTTTTTTCACACCCCTGAGCAAAGAAAGTTTCAGCGCTGTAAGTGGCAGCATAGACAAGGCCTTACTGTGGCTACTAATAACCTCTTCACCCACAAACCAGATACAACAGTTGGAATCCAGTGTTTGTTACTGACATTAGTACAAAGTGTGCCAGTCCTGAGGATACAAGAAATTCAGTCTAAGCACAAATCTTGCCCAGAATTTCTTCAGGGAAGAGATTTAAAAAATATTAAATATTAAATACAGAATTTCACAACAGGAGTTAAAGTCCATAGGAGACTTATCTGAAGATTCGTTCTCTTGAGAATTTTAGGCTGAATCCCAGAGCTCAGAACTGAAACCCCGTATGTGTCCATTGATCCCCTGTTCCTGTTAGCTTTTGTCAAACAGATGCATGCCTCGTGCATATGCAAGTCATTTTATTTCCCAATCATTCGGCCACTTCAAGTGTTTTGACCATATTCTGACCCGTCAACAAGTATTCTAATTGAGGAAGAAGGGTTTCTTCACAGCAATTTTATTACAGGGTATAAATGTTTTCTACCACCACCACTCACTTCTGAAAACAAACGAATACCTTAAACCCAGCAGCAACAGAAGAGAGGATGAAAGGAGAGAGAAAGGCTAGATTACACAGAAGTTATTTTTGTCTACTTGAAGTGATGGGCACAGACAACTAAATATAGGATTTCCCAAAGCAGGTGAAAAAGGAAGATGACATGAGCCACATGTTTAAAGGATTCAGAGTAACAGCCGGGTTAGTCTGTATTCGCAAAAAGAAAAGGAGTACTTGTGGCACCTTAGAGACTAACCAATTTATTTGAGCATAAGCTTTTGTGAGCTACAGCTCACTTCATCACATCACTACATCACTGCATCCGATGAAGTGAGCTGTAGCTCACGAAAGCTTATGCTCAAATAAATGTGTTAATCTCTAAGGTGCCACAAGTCCTCCTTTTCCTTTTATGTTTAAAGGAGATGCCAATACATGAGCTGCTCCACACTCCAAAAAAGCCACACCCCTCAATTTGCACATGCAAGATGCAATTTTACTCTCCATTTCTTTATAACCTCCTTTGGATAAATGGCAATAGAAGCCTTAGGCAGATAGATTTCCTGTCTCTTACCTGTATGTGTATAAGTACATACATATACACACCCAAACACAGAGTCACTGTAAAGGATCCGTGTTAAGCTTAGCAGAGTGTGAACCTTTTCCAGTGGCATTAGATAGAAATTCCTTAGAAAAATATGTTTGCACACACATTTGGGTATAAGCTACTACCTGAATTCAAACATTAGGGAATGTTGCTGTCGTCGTCACTGGTAACAACAAGGATGTCGTTTTTATATAAATCTGACTACTTATACCAAAGACAATTTCTGTTTTATAGTTTGCTCAGATTACAGTCTATGCCACTTGAAAAGCTTGTGCGTATAACAACTGAATTATTCTGAACTCCACGTTTGGAGATATAACACTAGAGTTTGTAACTTTTTCTTTAAATCTACTTTTAGTGTTTAAATTAGTTTGTGAAACATGCTGCATTGATAGTACCAGAGTCTGAAGCCTTCTATTTAATCACTGTGACTATGCCTGCAGGGCAAACATGAAAGCTAGCTCATGTACAGATACTTGGGTTCCCAGACTTTGTAGTCAGTGGTCCAAACATCATTTAATAAGGAAGTTAATTGCAAGGTTTTATTTGCAATACATTCAGACAGTGAGAGACAGAAAGACATACAGGGGGAATACATACTGCAGTGATCAGCTCTGGGCTTACGCAGGTGCCCCATTCACATCAGCATTCTAACCTACTACTAGCTTGAGAAGCAAAAGAACGGTCAGGAGGATGCTACATAGAAACATTCTATCCATCTAGCCTGGGTGCTTATATGGCCCCTATTACCATAATATCCAAGTGCCTCACAATCTCTAAGGTATTTATCCTCACAACCCTCCTGGGCAGCAAAGCAGTATTATTCTCCCCATTTTGCAGACAGAGAACTGAGGCACACAAAGACAAGGTAACACAGGAGGAAGTCTGTGGCAGAGCAGGGAATTGAACTTAGGTCTCCCAAGTCCCAGGATAGTGCCCTAATCATGAGACCATCCGTTCACCACTTTGTTTCACTCTCTTCTCCTATCAACCAACTAATGGAGACTACCTATTCCCTTTCGGCAATAGGAGTTGGGGAACGTCTGCACACTTCGTGGGTCCCTTTCCTACTCCAGGCAAGTTGAAAGGGGTGCAGCACACGTGCCACCTGCACTGTAGACGTGCGCACCCGTCTTTCATGGAACGGCTACCGCCACTTTAATGTGGGAGGAGCTTCTCTTATAGTCAAGGTTCTGCCCGCTTTCAGGAAGTCTGTCTCTCCCAACTAGGTAAAGAAACTGGTGTCCCTGATCTTCAGCATTAGCCTGCCTCTGGGTGAGGGGAATCACACACGAAGCATCTGAAATAAAGGAAATTCCACAGGAGGCAGGAAATTCCACGTTTTTAAAAACGATCAGTGAAACACATTACAGAGGCAGGCACATGAAGCATGCATCCTCCAACCACCTTACCTCTCTTTTCCAGGTATTTTGTTTTAAAAATAAATAAATAAATAAATAAATATAGAAACGCCACACCAATCCAGCTTACATACTGATGAAGCTCCATACACAGATCCTGGCTTCAGATTTCAGGGTAGTGATGAAAGTCTCAGACCCAACACCAGGTTTCTCCATAAGCAGTGGACAGCACAAGATAGCCCCTCTCCCTCACCACGTCTCAACCCCGTCCTTGTGTGGTCACCTTTCAGAAAAAGAGCATGGATCAACCTCTAATGTCCATCCTGTCCTCAGCTATTTCACTGAGAGCCACCAAGAGCACAAGGTGTGATAGGGAGAGCTACAGCAGCTGGTAACATTACAGTGAAGCTTCAGAACTGCCATCCAATGGCAGCAACTTTTAGTCACTATTATCCTGGAACAGTTTCAAAATTAGCGACCTAGACATAACAAGGGTCCATTATCCTGTTACTAACTACCTAAGCTAGCCTGTCTCCCCACTGGAGGTGGGTCCTCTACAATCACCACCGTCAGGGAAAGGGAGAGGTGTCTGTCATTCCAATACCACTGGGTCTTGTTGACAAGTGTTAGCACTTTCCACTCTGCCCAAGCACTGGGAAGGACAGAAATGCTTGGATCAGTTCTGTCTCAGGCACAGGGCATGACATGTCAACCAGTGAGCCAAGCACAGCAGCAGATCAAGTGAGCTGTAGCTCACGAAAGCTCATGCTCAAATAAATTGGTTAGTCTCTAAGGTGCCACAAGTCCTCCTTTTCTTTTTGCGAATACAGACTAACACGGCTGTTACTCTGAAACCTGCCTCTACTTTGTCATTTTGGCCTCCAGTTTATCCACAGAGACTGGAGGGACAGGTTCACTGACCAAAGGCCAACTCTTCTGCACTAGAACAGGTAATCTAGTGACCCTAACCTTTAAACCTCACTGATACAGCATGAATTGAGACCATGTCTTGGATACAGCATTGATGCAGTGGACAGCAGCAGCCACAGGCAAGCTGTTGTGGCTCCTTGATCTTCAGCCACCCAGTTATGATGGATGTTAGAGTAGGCCCCCTGCTGCCGTAACTCAGCCGCTGGCACAAGGTAGCAGACTGCGTACATGCAGATCACGCAGAGTAAAGCTCAGTCCACCACACTGCCTCCCGACCACACCTCACCCCTGCAACTCCCTCTCCCTCCCCTTACGCCAAGAGATCACGAAAGCAGCTGGCATCAGAAACAGCTGTTTTCTGACAGCAGATAGCCAGTAGGGAATTTCTGTGTAGGGGAACTATCTCTGGCCATTTTAAGACCACTTTTCATCCTTACTGGACTAGAGAATTGGCCCCACGTATTTAAAAGCAGGAGGAAACTGTCTGTCCCAGTGACTGGACCGTTACACTAAATCAAAAAGAGTAATAATGTCTCTATACTTGGTTACCCCCTGAACTACTTCTCTTAAACAGCCTTATTTTCAATTTATCTGAACACAACATACAGAATACTAGCAATGGAGAAAACCTGCTGACAACAGGGGGAATGACTTTTTTTTCTCCTTGGATAGGACAGCGATCAGCATGGTTTCCGTCACAATTAATATTGGGCAGGATGAGTGCTCATCCAAATAGCTTTGGTCTGGAAATCAAGCCGCCCTTCTCACACACAGATCAGACTCAGCCCTGCATGAGATTCCAAGCATTGGAGAGACTCCCCAAACACTTTAGCACTTGTACTTCCAGCCACAGCCAAGAAGTCAAGAGAAAATCAAAGGCGGGAGGGGGGGGCGGGGAGAACAACACAATTAACCATACTTTTTCAAACTCTTGGAAAATATTCAGGTCAAATTTAGGGAGACGGGGCTGGTTGGTTTATCGAAGTCTGTTTGGCCACCCTCATTTTATTCCTCTTAGCTCCAGTCTTTGGTTGGAAGGTATAAAAGCCAGCAGAATGATGAACACTCAATAAATATCCTGTATGTATAATGGTTAAACAAGTAGAAATGAAAATTCTGAGTTCTCCCATGCTTTTATTTCACCACATGAATCATAAGAGAAATTGTCCGGCATAGTACATCGTCAGAGATATGTACAGACACTGAAGTGTGAATGTATGTTTACAACCACACATCCTGTTGTGTCATTCCATTTCTAAAATGGTACAGCGAAAGAGAAGTCTCCAGCACCATCTGGTCTTGTCATTATCACACCCAGTCTAGTCAGTCACTAAACAGATCTGTCTGAAACAAAGCTAGACAGTCCAGCTCCAGTCTACTAGCCTTCATCTGCTGACAATGACATAAGCATTACTCCAACTTCAGGCCTGAACATGTTACCCCTAGCACAGGTAGGAGAGGAAGCGTCAAGAACACTGACTGCTGCATGAACTTACCACCAATCAACTAGCCAGCCCAATGACATTGTCTAAAAAAAAAAACAAACAACTATTTAGAAAAGATATAATAAATCTGATTTTTCTATTCTAAATAAAGCCTTCTAGATTCTAATACTTTTGGGGAGAGAGCGGTAATTTTCCCTTTGTATTTTACTCGCTTTTGATTTCCATGAATACCCAAGAGGCTTCAGGACCATGTAGGACACAAAAAAACAGTAGCTTTGGACATATCAGTCTCTTTAGGCCCAGAGGTACTGTTTCAGCTGATAAACTAGTTAAAGTTGCCATATGTTTGAGAGAAGCCACTATTTCAGAGAGAAGGCCTCCTCCTCGACTAAACTGAGTCTCTGACATACACACACACACACTGCTAAACTCTTTTCCAAAATTACAATTGGGATACAAGAGAAAAAAAAAAATCAGTAATCTGCAAGATATGCCTAAACTGCAAGAGGTGTTGTTGTAATAATGACTTATACGTGGCTGGCTAATGATTATTACCTACCAGTCACATGGCAAATGTTTCATCTTTGCCCATTTTATAACCAGGATTTTATATTCTCTCTGTTGACCAAACAGCCATGGCCATTTTAGACCTTTTGCTTCTTTTGAAGTTAGGGGTAGTGTGTGTATCGGAGAGGCTGGAATATCTCCAATCGTCAGGAACAAGAAAAGAAAAAAGAAGTGTTAGTAGCAATTGCCAAAGGATGAAAACCAACAATATGACAGGCCCCTAACGCAGCAGAAACAGGATTTTCTAAACTGAAAAAGTACTTAACAGGTCTGCACCAGGAGAATATTCAAAATCAGACCTGCTTGCTCCAATGACAAGAATAAGTTTTTCCTGCTTTCTCTCCTCTAAATGCGCAAAGCCCAGAATGGCTACAGAGAAGACAAGCTGGATCCCATTCCATCCATGCTTCATTGACAGAAATGTTTACTATGGTCCAAATGGAAGGCCAATAATTCTTTTATTAACCCTGCCAGGCTTTCAGAGATCAAACTGAGTTTGCAAGACTGATGGTGAGGCAAAAAGACAACCTCTTTCTACCTGTAAACTGAAAAACGCTGATCTGGAAATGATTGACACAGAAAAGCATGGAACCCACAGAACCTTTTAAAACACACAATCTGGACTGGAACCTTACTTCATGTTGCACAGTCAAAGCTTTGTTTAGGAGACATATTTTCCTGCCTCAAACAATTCTGTCACCAGGACAGTCTAGCTTGGACTCAAATGCTGCTCCCAGTTACTCTGTGAAGCCCAGATGAAATCAGTTGGATTGCACCGGTTGTAACCAAGAGCAAAAGATGGCCCTCCATCCTTCAGGAACGCCCACCACCTCAATATGCATTTACCTGGATCCTTCCAGCCCTGTGACTTCCACAAACAATGCACACTCTTCCTCAGCCTGCTGGAACACGTTATTCTGCCTGTCCTAAATATAAAACTCCCAACAACATGAAGAACAACATGAGGAACCAACATCATAATTAAGAGGAAGATGGTGTCGCTAAGGAATACCAAACATCTCCTCACAACAACTTAGGCTTTACTCAGGAGTTGAACTTCAGGGAAACAAAACAGTTTTTAGGGTCCCAGAAATAAAGCATAAAAAGACAGAAAGAAAGAAAAATATCTTAATTAAAAGCCATTCGTCCAGAGACATTCAACATAGCTGCTCAGATTTAGTTTGCCAACTTAGAGCGTGCCTATACTGCAATAAAAGTCCCCCCTCACAGACGTTGCTGGCCAGGGTCAGCTGACTCAGGCTCACGGGGCTTGGGCGCAGGGCTAAAAACTGCAGTGTAGACATTCAGGCTCGGGCTGGAGCCCGGGCTCTGAGACCCACCCTCCTCCTGGAATTTCAGAGCCCAAATGTCTACACGTCCATTTTCAGCTCTGCAGCTCAAGCCCCATGAGCTTGAGTCACTTGACCTGGGCTCTGACACACAGCAGACCTGAAAACAATGATAGAATTCCGGGGAACAAATCTGCAGGACAAGATCAACGGTGCATTTATATTCAGCCAGCAATATACCGTGAATGGATAGTTTCGTTTTTGAAATGAATGTTTGCATTGTCCTCTAAAAAATGCCACTCTCACCTTATGTTTTTAATATTGGAAATTTATAATTGTGGAAGGAAGTGCTCCAGGAGCCAAAATTTACAAATTCTTACCATAACTTTGGAACGGTAAACTTTTCTAGTGTCACAAAGGCCTAGTCTCCAAGGGCTTTTTTCAGAACACACACACACATTTGGTGTCTATTAGTGTGAAGAATACACATATGAAACGCCAGTGGATGCACAACCATATACCACATACTGCAGATTTCATTTCTTTTATACTTACCTTTGCCTTTTCTTGCTGCAAGGGATATCTAATGACAGTTGGGAGTCGGACCTGTTTTCTGCCTCTCTTTGCTTTTTTTCTCCCCCAAACCCACACTTTAATACACTCTGATTTTAATTACAAATTAAAATAGGTGACAAAACCCCAGTTCTTATGAGCAATGTCTGACAGCATACACGCAGGATTAAAGGATTCTGACAAGGGAATAACGGTCAGTTGCCACCTTTCATGGAATTATTTTAACCAGAGTAGAAATCCTTAACAGTAACCTTTTAATATGTAAAAGGCACCTTCTAACAATCTAAACAAAAGACCCAAAGCCATAAAACTCTCAATGTTGTTGCATTATAAAGACAAATCAAACATTTTGAGAGTCAGCACTTTTTTCTCCCATTATCTTAAGTTATAAAAAAAATCTTCCAACACATATTTCAAAAAGAAAAACAATAGAAAATCTAACTTGATCTAAATGTATATAGTTATCTTTCAGTTTTCACAACCTCTCCTAGCACTTGTGTGTATGGAGTAATATTGATTAGCTAAAACAAAGCCAAATGGTACATTTAAAAAACAAACAAAACAAAAAACTGACTTTGAAATATTGTTATGAGAACAGGGGCAAGCTATGTAAACCCTTCAGTTCTGTGGATTCTTTGTATTCACGATTATTGTCACAAACCGAAAGGCTCATATTCCCTACTAAGCAAACATTTACAATTAAATCCATTCTGCACAACACATTTGCATTTTGAGATAGAATAGTCAGTTGTTCAGCTGCTGTGATTTAGATGGATTGGTTCATTATTGCTGCAGTTCGTTTTCAGCTACACTGTATAACAAAGGGGTGCCAATGTAGTCTGGAATGGCTTTAAACTCTAAGTATTCTTCCGTGATGATGTAATTTAAGTATTTCCCCCCATCTCTCTCTCTCTCTCATTAAAAAAAAAAAAAAAATCAAGGTATCAGGACTTCACAGGCTAAACTTCACTGAAAACGATGAAAACAATTGTGCTCAGAAGGGTAGGTT
Source organism: Lepidochelys olivacea (assembly GCF_965140295.1). NCBI lineage: Eukaryota > Metazoa > Chordata > Testudines > Cheloniidae > Lepidochelys > Lepidochelys olivacea. Next base: position 111,656,911 of record NC_140416.1, read on the forward strand.
CATGAAAGTCAGTGGGAAGGTTATTACTGGGGAATAACTGACAACTTCCCAAATATGAAAACTGTATTAGTTTCCTACTTCTCACTTGGAGGAAGTTATTAATTATATTATGGGGGGGGGGGAATAACACACCCATATCATGCAGGCAATTTAAACTATATCAAGAGAGCACAGAGAACAAGGAAACAACAATTTCTAGTTTAAAAAATTAGAACCACCTCATGGGATAAACCACGAAAATCTCACTGCAAAGAGTTTTTCAGGTTAAGAAACAAACCATTATCCCACTCCCTTAACCCCTGACAGGTGAGGGACAATGCCAACGAACTGAAATAAGTTAGTTCTCCAATTGAGGCCCCCTTTTAAAAAATACAACTTTCTCTAAGGTAGTCCCAATCTCAAATCTAAGCATGTTTCATCAATGACAGTGAAAAGTCATAATGCGGGTGCAGTCCACCAATATAAACATGGTCCTCACCAACATATAATGGCAAAGCACAACAGCAAAACCAAGAAAATGCTATACATCGCTTGCTATTACAACTCACTGAGGGCTTATCTACTTGGGAGCACACAGGAAAATTAATCCAAATTATCTAAAGGTGTGAATTTAAAGTGGATTAGTTAAACTGGATTAAACCTAGGTGGATGTTATTCTTCAAAATTCAAGTGCCCTTAATTCACTTCCGAATTAGGCCTTAATTTGGTTTATCTTAATTCCCTTCCAAATTGAATTGAACTAAACCAAATTAAGGCCACTTTAATTCAGAATAAGTGGGTCCATGGTGAGATTTAACATTGTTTAGTTAATCCACTTTAAAAAATAATTTGGATTAAATTTTCCTGAGTAGACAAGTATAGCATACCCTCTCTCATGTCCAGAAAATAAAACTCTAACTCTAAAATTACTTCCCCTCCCCAGAGCAAGCAACACTGTCACATGCTAATTAGTACCATTAGGCTCAGGCCTTGCGCCCAAAACTTTGAAATTAGGGGCCTAGTCTATGCACCAACCTGCACTGAAATAACAAAAGCTGAAAATGCAAACTGATCTAGTTTCGAGTATTTTGGCACAAGTATTTTTATTCTAAAATAACAGTGTCCACACGTAGACTTGCATGAAAATAACTAACCCAGCTTAGTTAAATCAGAGAAGATTTGAACGTAGATCAGGCCTGGGATTAAGAAGTAAATGTCTTCAGCTGAGGATCACTCACTTTACTTGGTTTCACCAGAATTTAATTTTTACTTAAAGCTGATTTTTTAAAAAATTCTATTGTAACTGTGATCTGGAAAGTAACATTTGAATTTAGATAATTAATACAAATAATTCTATTAGAATAGCGCCTACAGATCTTAACCAAGACCTACATGTATGAACACAGAGAATGAAGCAGTCTCTGCCCTGAAGAACTTACAGTTTAAAACTCAACATACAAAGGAAGAAGCAGTATCCCCATTATAGAGATGGAGAAAACTGCGGCATAGGGAGATTAAGGTCTGACCCACACATAGTGTTTACAGCGATATAAACATTTTGGTTAGGGGTACAATTTTCACCAAAATTGTTATAGAACAGCTCCTAGTGTGAACATTTATACTGGTATAAAAATGCTTTAAACCAACATAGCTTATTCTCCTAAATTTCGGGGAATCAACTACACCAAAATAAGCACCTTTATACTGTTATAATTGCACTCATATGACCGGAGTGGTACCGTTTTAACTGGTGTAACCTGTGTTTAGACAAGGCCTAAATGGCTTGACCATGGTCACACAGGAAGTCTGTGGCAGAACCAGGAATTGGCCTCAGATATCCTGAGTCCCAATCCAGTGCTTTAACCACAACATGATCCACTACATATGATTAAATAATAAGCAGGGCCTAATTTTGTAGGCATTCTTGTTAAGTTATCTGGTCAGTTTTAGTTTGAAGCTTACAGTAATGAACAGTGTAAACTCAGTTTGCAAATGATTTGTTTGTGTTAAAAATTGTTATATGCAAAGCAATACCATTTACTCATATCAATGGGGCCCTGATTTTCATTTTGTTGGCTGTTTTACTGGATAATCTGAGGAAGATAAAAATCAGTTCTGACAGAGTTCCTTATTGATTCTGTGTGTACTAGAACTATTATTTGAAAATAGTAATACACTAATTTATTAAAGGAGGTTGAACCTTAGGTTTTTTTAGGCATTTTTGAATTAAATATCTAGATGTAATTTATCAGATAAAAAGGCAGTTTGGACATAATCCCAAAATAGAAAACTATATAGCCCTGTTAAATTTCTTACAGTATATGCTGAAGTTATTCTTTTACACTGCTAGCTTTTTAGAAATGTATCATGTTTGCCTCAAGACCCCTTCATGGGAATGATCTCAGTTAATGGAGAGACCAACAATATTGCTAAACCTAAGCATTAAAAAATTATGAATCATTCTCCCGAAACCATGAGACTTAAAAACTAATACAATTTCAGTTCTTTTTTCTTTGCCTTTTGGTTTTCAAGCCTTTGCAGTACACTTAAGTCATGTTTTCAAGCTTTCATTTACAACCATGAGCGTTACAAACTTTCACTTAAAAAAAAAAAAAAGCAAGCTGAGATTCTCATGTAATCACTTGACAATTCCTAGAGCTGGGACTTAAAAATACCAAATATCACAAGACTTGTGATGAAATCATGGAAGTTGGCAACAACACTGTAAGCAGCCATGACTCCCATAACACCTACATTCTGCTGGAACAATGGTACCATACACCTCAAGAGGAAGAGTCTTTTTGTACTTATGAGCTACCGCTTTTCCAGCAACTGTGGAACTCACTCCCAAGACAGATCATATTGCCCACCAAACTCAGGACCATCAGAAGAAAGGCAAAACCCACTTCCCTGGCTTGTGTGTCCCTCTATGATCCCCACCAAAATCACATATTAAAAAAAAACAAACAGCATCCTACACAATGAAAAGGAAGAGAGATCCCCTTGTGTTCACTTTATTAAACTTTCAAGCCACTCAGACACTGCACACTTATGCTCTTGGTAAAAGAACTTAGATCCTGGACCTACAATGCACTCCCTCCACCCCTCCTGAGCCCTATTGATTTCCCAGATTCTGCCCACACGCAGACCACTGCATGATCAGGGCCTTAGATGGGTACTTCAAAATACTCCCTCCAAACTCACTCAAAAATTAAAAAGTGGACAATTTTAGCCTCCTCCCCACAACCCTCAATTTATAACTTCTGTGTACCTCTCCTATAATCAGAGATGATCAAGTCTTTGTTGAATAAACTGATGATTCTAACAATTCTTTTTGGACCAACTGTCTTTTTTCATTATTGGCTCAGTTTAGTGGTGGGAGCATAATCCATGAATTCTATAACTTTTTCCAACTAAAAACATTCTAAAAATAAGCTCTTGTTATTCCACCCCCACCCCATTTAGTTGCAAAGTATAATTCCCACAAATACGAACTATATCACACCTAATATGGTGCTATTGTTTCTCCATTCTTTTTCTTCCTCTTTCCTTGTATGGTTTCCTGGTTTTTGTTCCTTTTTTAAGACACACATTGCACCTGTAGTGTGATGCATGCAATACCACTGGGGTGAGGGGAAGGGGAATCTATTTTTAAATATATTTTTAAAATTAATTAAATCTTATAAAAAATCTCTTAATAAATATTTCCAATATGTTTAGCCTGCATCACAAAAGAAAAACATGGCTTAGAGATATATTTCCCAACAGGCCACGGAGTTATTACTGGAAGATGATTCAAAAAAATGTCCATCTGAATGAAAGGTTAGCATATTAAGTAGTAAAGTCTGTTTCTTGAATGAAGCTATGTCCATCAACTGTCCTAGTCATCTTTAAAGAGTTTTCCTTTAAGAGTACTTTGCAGATTAAACAAATAATGTCGCATGGCAGCTACATTCTGCCACAGATGTATGGTTCTTTTCTCTACATTCTCTTTATCCTGCTTTCAGACTACCCCCACTCAGTACTCTATTTCTTGCTAAGCCCAGACTTGATGATCTTACATTACAGATAAGTGGGAAAACACATAAGCCATTTATTTACTCATTCTCCCAATTTATTTTTTTTTTTCAAATATGTGTATGTACCAAGGACTCATGAAAACGAAAAAAATAAATGATACAAGTTAGAACTAGAAATATTGTAGGCAGGGACTGTGCAACCTGCCCTACAAAGCATTACCAGCTCACATTAAGCTGGGCTTGAAAGACTCCAATCCCTCATTGCTGAAACACAAGCAAGGTGGTCTTTAGTGACATGATCTGATACTTATTAAGGATAAGGCTGAAACTTAATTCATTTAGTTTCTGACAGACAGTAAGCAAAATGTGAAACTACGTTTCCAGAGGTGTAGTGACAGGGCATTAATCTAATGAACTGCATAGTAACATAAGATATCAAATGTGCCAGCATCTGATCTCTTCTTTGTATCATTTGATCGGAAAGTCTATATAGTATCATGCTTACACAGGGGTTCCACGGCAAGTCATTTATAAACATAGTGAAAAGTATCTGGCCCAGTGTAATTCTTGAATATGGGGGGGGAGGTGGCAATTTCATTTCTTCAAAATTCAAAGCAGAAGCAGTCATTTATTTTTAATTAAAAATTTATTCCCAAGAAACTAAAAGTTTTGACCAAAATAAAAACTTTTCATAACAAAATCTGTTTTGCTCAGAAAGATATTTGCCATTGGAAAAAAGTTTCAGTGGAACACTTTTGACTCTACTCCCGTGGTAGCCTGTTCATGCCCTTCCTTCCTCCAAGCAATCTTTAATCTCCCTTCAGTCAGCCTTTTTGACTGTTCAGTGCTGATGCCACCTATGTTATACTGGCTAACCCTGTCCATTTGTGTCCTTTGCCATCCAGAACAGACCATCTCCAGTGCTTTACACTCATTCCTGCTTCTTACAATCTCTCCACAAATAATTCCATCAGTTGAGATTTTCTTTTTAAAATAGTCTAGTGACTAGCCATTATCACCTCATATTTCTCCAGATGTTTTGTGATCTCATCCTTTCTTAATGTCTCTAGCATCTTGCCTACCACCGACGTCCGATTTATTGGTCTATAATTTCCTGGTTCCTCCCAGCTCCCAGAGCAGGACAAGAAAGAGACAGAAACTGAGAGCTAGAGCACACAACTATTGCACCTTGTGTTGAAAAAGTGACCAAAGCGCAAAGCCAAAGACTAACATTGTTTATCAAAGGTTCTTTTTAACCCTAAACCTCAGTAGCAACAGATTTCCCTATAAGATACAAACCTTCAGCTATATACTTTGTTATTCTCTTTAAAACAAAGGAAACAGCAACTCCTTTCCCTTCATTATGAATCCCTCCCTTCCCGCCCCCCCGCCCCACTTCGTTTCTTGTTCAAACCCTAGCTTACTCCTTTTCTTTCCTCATCACCCTGCTTTCTCCTCTGAAGTATCTTTATACTTTGCAGCTGGCATCTCCTGATGTGTTTTAAGATACTCTGTATCAGGTGCCACAGCCACTCCTTTGAAATACCATGAAAGTCCGCAGATCCTTAAGCTAATCTGAACCTTGAAGGTTCTGGTTGCACGTGTCAGTGGGAAAAGCCCAAAATTACATTGCAGGAAGAGACGAAAACTCCCCAAAAATTGAAGAGCCAAGTAGGGGGCAAGATGATAACAGAAGAGAAAAGCAGTAAGAGTTGAAGGGGAGCAGTAACACTGTGTCCCAGGGATTGCCAAACAAGCCAATCGGTGGAAACATGATCATGTGACCCTGGTTCAATCGATACTAATAGATGAACAGTTAAAAATATTGACTGGCTCTCAGGGTAACAATGTTAAAATATTTTAGGCTATGTTACACTCCCTCAGCAGAATGGAGTGTGCATCAACCCAATGGTTTAATTATGCATATCCTGCAGTCATCTTATGCTGTGATTACAACAGACCTCACAAGATAATCAGGTTGGCAACAGGTCAACGCCTGGCTTGGAGATCTCTGAAGAACACCAGCTATTCAACAGGGGGTAATGGTCCCTCCATGTCGGAGCAGAATCAAGTCTCCAGTGTGTCAGTGGAAGGCATCCTGCCACTGGAAGCACTATCTTACAAATGAGACAAGGAGCCATTTGTCATTAAAAATCTGGTAATATCTGCCTGTTGGTCAGCCAGATACACAATTGGGTAATTACAGTCTACATGCCTAAAATCCTTCTGGACAAGGTATTCTACGCTTGTTGGCTTTACTGCTGTGTGGTGCTTGTGTTCACTGTTTAAAAATACCACCACCACATTTGGTACCTACCGGTGGACAAAATCCCTGTGTAAATTTGTAACTGCTTTGGGATTCCCATGAGGATTCTTATCTCCTTATTTAGCCCTGACAAAATTCTCATCTGTATACACTATATACAAAAGAGAAAATCCCTTCCCCAAAGAGTTTACAACCTAAATAAGAGAGACAGAGGATAGGACACACTGGAAAAGGCAGATTTAGGGATGGAGAGTTGATATTGGGAGGACCCACTAGTGTGAACAGATGAATGAAAATGGGAAAAGGAAATCATTAGGACCTTGAGACTGGTATTTACTTCAGTCTAGAAGAAATTCCACATAAAAGGGCACCCATCCAAATCTCTGGGTGCCACGGACATACATTTAGAAACACAGTTACATGGAGTTTCAACATCTAAAACCATTCAGAGCAGACGATTTTCTCCTCCCTCCCGCATATCATTTAATCATCAGTCACGGGACTTATACCGCTTAACTGACCCGTTATGCCTTCCCACAAGACAAAATCCTAGCCTCCAATGTCTCGTCCCTCTACCAATGTAACACCGGGTGCTGTATGTGCATGCACATATACACCCCTAAACATGACAAAGTCTAAGTTACTCCACTCCAGGTTTTCCACATGTGCATAAAGAAATACTGCAAAGAGAGGTCAGGGTTTCTAACTATTGTTTTCATATGTATAGCTGATGAGCAAGCACTTGTTCCATCCTGATTAGGGTTACAGAGCTATGTGCTGCCAACTGAAAAAATAAAATGAGTTCATTCATGAATTCTTATACATCTGATTGGCTGAGGCTAGAAGTGTCATGGAGATAGATGCCCCGGCCCCTCCACAAATAAATATCTGAACTACTGGAAGTGGCATTTCCCAGCAGTCCCATGAGTCAGTCACTTAAAGGAACTATCAGACATGCACAGAAAAAGATGTTGAATTTCATTTCTCCATTTATATTTTTCACTTTGAAACAAAAAAAAAAAAAAGACAAGAAAGCTACCCAAGAAAGTCATGCTACTTCTATTTCTACCAGGTCAAACACACCTGCTCTAGACATTAATGGCATATAGAGCACCTGCCATCCAGAAGGGCTCCGAAGCCCTTTGCAAGCTGATTTACACATACACAAATCACTGCAACCACTGGAACGCAGCCACCGCTGGGGTGAAATGTAGCAACTGTTTAACTGCACACAGCCATGCTGTTCTACTGTTCAGGACAGGAACTAAAAGATACCTTATCCAACTGAAACTGAGGAGGGAATTTAAGGTAGGCAGAACATAATTACCCAAACTGGCATTTGGCCAGTTGGGGTTAACACTGATTACACTTGTGAAAAGAACCATGGGATCTTTAAAGACTGCAAGCAGTAAGGATCTCGGTTTTACTTGTTACCCAAAAGACAAACTGTATATGTTTACTATATCTGTAATCCTCCCTTTGTAGTCCTTCCCTACAGTAATTACTTTTTATGTCTTCTTTCACAAGCTCACAGTACCAGGCATCAGTTTTGGAAACTTCCTCTGGCTGGAGCATTTAGCCTTGCAGAACTAGCAAATTAATCTGGTCTTTTTCAAGTGCAGATCTATAACAAGCATTGTAGCTGTGAAGTCACTTAAAAAACAAACACACTCATGGACCAGCCTCTCTCCCTCCATGCAAGTGAATCAATTTTCAAGACCAATCTCATCATTGCTGCCAATGAAACTCAGAATATAGTAAAAAGAACAGGAGTGCTTGTGGCACCTTAGAGACTAACAAATTTATTTGTGCATAAGCTTTCGTGAGCTACAGCAACCAGTCAGAATATAGTGGAGCTTAGCACATGTGGTATCCTGGCAAGCAAAGAAGGGGATACTGCATCGCTTTCTGAAATCTCCCATCAGCAGGTTAGTGAAGTAACATTACCAGTTGTGTTTCGCTACTGAAGTGGAAAGAAATACGTGCCAGAGTATTCATCAGGAAGGGGACAGGAAGAGGGGAAAAGCTGTGCAGCAACCACGATAAATAAATGGGGTTTACTTAGATGCAAAACATCAAGATGAATATGCAAACTCCGAGCACAAAATTAGAATCTCAGATACACAGCATGCACTACTATTTACCACACCAAAAAGAAAAAAAAAAGTTACAACACACATGGTCAGCAGGCGGTCTTGTCACATTAAATTACAGATTATAATCTCTGATGCCTGGAGGGCAATAAAGTGTCTCTAAAGGCATTTAGAAATCAATTCAAGAATCTAGAACCAAAATGTCCCCCCAGCTATATTGCAAAGTAAGAAAAAACAGTACGTGTGTTCAGCTCATCTTTTTATCGTAGGAAGCATAGAAATTTCAATTTTCAATATGAGGGTCACTGTCATCTTGAAATCTAGTCAGACTGTTAAAAAAAAAAAAAAAGAGAAAAATAAATAGTTTTGGATACTACATCTGCCCTTGAATTCCCCTTGAACAATGTCTGTGGATTTACAACAATGCTTTCTTATTTAAAAAAATGTTTCTCTCTCTCTCTCACCGTTCTTGTGAGAAAAAAAACCACCTAAACAGAGGAAGACTGACTACAATAAAACTGCATAGACGAAGTGCTGCCAACGTGTGCGCACACACAAAATACACATTTCCCTCCAACCTCTTTCAGTTATAGTCATGTTAGCTGTTACTAGGTAAAACAAAATATTCAGGCAGAAATGTGATTTAAGTCCACAGTGTCCCTTTAACTGAAAGAGTTTCTAGGATCCTAAAATGGAAAATAAAATGTAAGCAATTCTTTTCCTTGGCTTGTTTTACCCAATCAAAATGTCTCTCTCAAACATATTTATTGCAAAAGATAGTTTAGATTCTTCAGAACTATCCAGTGACATGAATTAAGATGTTATACATTTCTCTAAGCTCTAGAGAGGGGACATTTACGTGCATAAATGCTGTTTGAAACAAAACTGAATAAAAAATTATAGTGCTTTCATATGGCCATGTCAAAGTCTCCTGACCAATCATCAGACGAGAATGGAAAACTAAAGGCTATAACAGATTTTAGAAAAAATAATTGCCCTTTTATTTTAACAACATGGATTTTATCAATTTTATTCTTGCAGAAGAATCTTTAACCTTTATCAAGGTTATGATAAGGAATGCCATCTTCTTCCCCCAAAAATTATTCTGTACCTTTGCACCTTCAGGTTATATTACTTTGCTGTTGCAAACTTTCCAGAAAAATCCTGAGTCTGCAGAAGCAGCAAGCTGGAGGATACAAAATCTGGAAGATACAAAATCTGTTGTTGTCTACAACAAATGATGAGATTATGAAAAGCACCTAATGATGTTCTCTCCTTTCCAGGAAGCAATAGTACAGTACAAAGAAACAGGTAAGCCAAATACCTGATAGCATAACAACACTGTTCCTAAGGAAAAAAAATCATACAATAAAATTTCACTTACTCTTAGCAAGACCTTGAGGGAGTGGGGGAATGTCTCGTAATGCAACAGGATAGAGGGACATGCAATTACTGTGTCAGTTATATTTCAGCTTTCTCTGCCCCACCTCTCATACAGAAGGACTTTATTAAAGTTTTATTTTACCAGTGTTAAAACAGATGTACATGGAGTGTGCAAAATTAATGCTACTGCTCATGTCTTGGGTACAAAGAGTGAAAGGGTTTTTTAAAAAAAACAAATCAACCAAACAGTGCATTCACTAGCAAATCTACATGGGATCACAGTGGGATCACAGCATAGCTAATAATCATTGTATCCCTTGCTGTCCACGTGAAGATTCATCTTGAGAATTATATTTTCTGGTGATACATGCTCACAGATAGAACAGCTACAGATATGTTATCCCCATTTAAAATGATACCATAGAGACAAAATAAATTGTCCCACCATTGCAATAGTCCAACTTTCAAGTCTCTATTTTAAGGAGCCTCTTTTTTTCTATTAGCGTAATTTTCAAACCAAACAGTGAAGACACTGAGTTTTCTGAGAAAAACATAATACACACATTTCACAGAGTCTTGCATGCCTCATGGAAAGTCATACACCTTTCCTATGTATATTTAGTATTAGGAAGGGTCAGATTTTAAGAGAGAAAAATAAGGAAGAGCTATTTAAAGGTATGTTGTTAAAGGTGAGACCAAGCCAATTTGTTGGTTGACCCAAACGGACAGTGTTCCTTTAAATGGGAAGGAAAAGACACTTACCTCGCTTGTGAAGCCATCCTTCCTTCACTATTGCTACTTCATTCATAATGGCAGGAATGTCTCTTGAAAAAACAGTTTATGCCAAAAGATCACCCCACTGTTATTTCTGGATTCCAGCAGAAGGGGCCACGGAAAGGGCTTCTTTCCTCTCTCTTTCAGCTATTTCTAGAAATTAAAAAAAACAAACAATGTTTTGCAGCATTTCACATATGTGCAGTAAGGAACACAACAGAAGGTAGCTTATATTGCTGTTTTGATTACAAAGTCCAAATGAGGGATTTGTTCTTCAGAAGTATTTTTATTTGGGGGAAGAATGGGGATGCCAAAGTGAATGTCTGAGGAAGTTCTACCTAGTCACTCAACAGATAGAACAGCAATGTCAGTACAAAACCCTACATTAGACACGGACTGCAAGTCTTAATCCAGGTCTCTTCCGTCTCCCCACCAATAAAAAGTACTCCCCAACAGTAATTTTATCCAGTCTAGTTTTTATATCCCTCAGTGTGGAAGCTTCCCGCACTTCCTTTGGGAAACTTCTACAGCCTAATGCATCTCAATGTCAGGAAGGTTTTCCTAATATTCCACTTCAGTTTTACCTGTTAAACTCATCCCATTACTCTCACTGACCTCTCTAAGCAATTCAACTCCCTCTTAAATGAGCATATGGTATCTTGGGTAAAATCATTTAATTTTCTCTTGTCATAAATCAGCCCCTACATCCCCTTGCTCTTGTTGCTTGAGGCCTCTGCTTATGCAGCCCCAAACTGTGTTCCTTGGTCTTCCTGGCTATTATAGTTCTCTGTTTGCTCTCCACTATCACCAGGAGGTCTGTTTTCCAAGTTTCGCTCCCTCACTGAAAATCCTTCTTTCCAGAACTATAACCTTGTATTATCTTCCAAACTGAATCTGATTTTGTTCCTTATTTTCTGCCCACATTGCCAATTTCTTCAGGTTTCTTTTTATAAGTCCTCAGAGGTATCTGCAACTTTACCTAGTTCAGTATAACAGGGGAGTATCATTAAAATGTAATTTATGCCAAATTCCAGATAATGGTGAAGACATTAAAATAACACCCCCTCACACCCCATCCCCAGCAACTAGACACACATCCTTCTGCTACTGAACTCAGTGCACTGGCTAAGATAAGACTGGACAAACAATAAGGGCTGTTATTCACTCCTCTTCTGAAGGGATCACATCTTTATGCCTATTCAGTCCATGACATCTCTACTTGGATTGGCAACAAACATAGCAGTCATGATGGGGATAGCAGTCCATTAGGAACTGGACTAAGGTCAACTAATTTCATGTTATCCACTGATGCGATCACTGATTGTAACAACCTCTTGCCATTATGAACCTGGACTACGACTGAACATCTGATAGAGATGGGAGGTTCCATATTTCATTGCCAGTACTCTGAGCCAGCCAGAGCTTCTGTCTAATGAAGTTAAAACTGACTTATATCAATCACTGTAAATATAAACTGTGCAACTTTGAGTGGGATGAGTTGTGAGAGAAAGGAGGTCAGGTCCCTGTTTGTATTTCTGTGAACTTTCACCAGTTATCAGAGTTCTATATCTTTAGAAGTTACACCCTGTATTTTTCAAATAAATAAATAAATTCACTGTTTTTCCAAGTTAGTAATCTGCCATTTCTCACTTCTTATAATTATCAGCTCTAAGAAACGAGCCTGAGATTTGTCTGCCGGGGGAGAGGGGGGAATACAAAAATCTGATCCTGGAACACAGACATGTAGGAATTTCTTGACATCACAGACAAGTACAGAAGAATTATATGTCACAAAATGGAGATGAGTTTCACCAAGAAGGTATCTTAGGACAAGCACCTTTTGACATGCAGCTAAGATAAGACTGGACAAACAATAAGGGCTGTTATTCCCACACACCTACTGACAGTTACACCAAGGCATCAATGGGAGAACAGACCTCATTTAAAGCCTTCTCTCAAATACGGAGTTATCTGCAAAGTGTTGAATAAAATCCCTATGATTATCACAGCTACAGTCTGAAAATGGAATTGCTGTGTGAAAGTTAACACACATTACTTATTGGTATAACACTATGCCACAACAGGTTAGGGTACTGTACATCATACCCACGCACTGAATTTAAAACAATGGAAATAAGCAGCCAACCCCTTTTCCACAGTCACTTGGTGAAAGAGAAAGTTAAAAGCAAAATAACTAATTAGTAGGAAGGCTAATCCCCCGATTAGAAGAAATAAAAAACAATGACAAAAAGGTTTCTGGAATTTCAGGCTAGGTGATGCCATATCCATCTGGAATCACAAACCTATATATTTGCATAGCACCACCTTATTTATTATGGGCTTGATTGTCAATTTGCGCAGGGTTAGTAGCAGCATCTTATTCCGCTACCCCTGAAATAGCCCTAGGTGGACTCCTCCTGAAGGTCGAAACAGCAGACTGGACTTCTACATAGAGTGCTTCCGCCGACGTGCACGGGCTGAAATTGTGGAAAAGCAGCACCACTTGCCCCATAACCTCAGCCATGCGGAACGCAATGCCATCCACAGCCTCAGAAACAACTCTGACATCATAATCAAAAAGGCTGACAAAGGAGGTGCTGTTGTCGTCATGAATAGGTCGGAATATGAACAAGAGGCTGCTCGGCAGCTCTCCAACACGAGTTTCTACAAGCCATTACCCTCTGATCCCACTGAGAGTTACCAAAAGCAACTACAGCATTTGCTCAAGAAACTTCCTGAAAAAGCACAAGATCAAATCCGCACAGACACACCCCTGGAACCCCGACCTGGGATATTCTATCTACTACCCAAGATCCATAAACCTGGAAATCCTGGGCGCCCCATCATCTCAGGCATTGGCACCCTGACAGCAGGATTGTCTGGCTATGTAGACTCCCTCCTCAGGCCCTACGCTACCAGCACTCCCAGCTACCTTCGAGACACCACTGACTTCCTGAGGAAACTACAATCCATCGGTGATCTTCCTGATAACACCATCCTGGCCACTATGGATGTAGAAGCCCTCTACACCAACATTCCACACAAAGATGGACTACAAGCCATCAAGAACACTATCCCCGATAATGTCACGGCTAACCTGGTGGCTGAACTTTGTGACTTTGTCCTTACCCATAACTACTTCACATTTGGGGACAATGTATACCTTCAGATCAGCGGCACTGCTATGGGTACCCGCATGGCCCCACAGTATGCCAACATTTTTATGGCTGATTTAGAACAACGCTTCCTCAGCTCTCGTCCCCTAAAGCCCCTACTCTACTTGCGCTATATTGATGACATCTTCATCATCTGGACCCATGGAAAAGAAGCCCTTGAGGAATTCCACCATGATTTCAACAATTTCCATCCCACCACCAACCTCAGCCTGGTCCAGTCCACACAAGAGATCCACTTCCTGGACACTACAGTGCTAATAAACAATGGTCACATAAACACCACCCTATACCGGAAACCTACTGACCGCTATTCCTACCTGCATGCCTCCAGCTTTCACCCTGACCACACCACACGATCCATCGTCTACAGCCAAGCTCTGCGATACAACCGCATTTGCTCCAACCCCTCAGACAGAGACAAACACCTACAAGATCTCTGTCAAGCTTTCTTACAACTACAATACCCACCTGCAGAAGTAAAGAAACAGATTGATAGAGCCAGAAGAGTTCCCAGAAGTTACCTACTACAGGACAGGCCTAACAAAGAAAATAACAGAACGCCACTAGCCGTCACCTTCAGCCCCCAACTAAAACCCCTCCAACGCATTATTAAGGATCTACAACCTATCCTAAAGGATGACCCAACACTCTCACAAATCTTGGGAGACAGGCCAGTCCTTGCCTACAGACAGCCCCGCAACCTGAAGCAAATACTCACCAACAACCACATACCACACAACAGAACCACTAACCCAGGAACTTATCCTTGCAACAAAGCCCGTTGCCAACTGTGCCCACATATCTATTCAGGGGACACCATCACAGGGCCTAATAACATCAGCCACACTATCAGAGGCTCGTTCACCTGCACATCCACCAATGTGATATATGCCATCATGTGCCAGCAATGCCCCTCTGCCATGTACATTGGTCAAACTGGACAGTCTCTACGTAAAAGAATAAATGGACACAAATCAGATGTCAAGAATTATAACATTCATAAACCAGTCGGAGAACACTTCTATCTCTCTGGTCACGCGATCACAGACATGAAGGTCGCTATCTTAAAACAAAAAAACTTCAAATCCCAATTCAGCAGTTTCTCGCTGGAGTCTGAATTCATTTGCAAATTGGATACTATTAATTTAGGCTTAAATAGAGACTTGGAGTGGCTAAGTCATTATGCAAGGTAGCCTGTTTCCTCTTGTTTTTTCCTCCCCCCCCCCCCCAGATGTTCTGGTTTAACTTGGATTTTAACTTGAAGAGTGGTCAGTTTGGATGAGCTATTACCAGCAGGAGAGTGAGTTTGTGTGTGTATGGGGGTGGGGGGGATGTGAGAACCTGGATTTATGCAGGAAATAGCCCAGCTTGATTGTCATGCACATTGTGTAAAGAGTTGTCACTTTGGATGGGCTATCACCAGCAGGAGAGTGAATTTGTGTGGGGGGGTGGAGGGTGAGAAAACCTGGATTTGTGCTGGAAATCACTTTAGATAAGCTATTACCAGCAGGACAGTGGGGTGGGAATAGGTATTGTTTCATATTCTCTGTGTATATATAAAGCCTGCTGCAGTTTCCACGATATGCATCTGAGGAAGTGAGCTGTAGCTCACGAAAGCTTATGCTCTAATAAATTGGTTAGTCTCTAAGGTGCCACAAGTCCTCCTTTTCTTTTTGCGAATACAGACTAACACGGCTGTTACTCTGAAACCTGTCATGATTTGGGAGTCATTCTGCCTCCTGTTCCAGGGAGGGAGTGGCAGCATGAAGTACAACATACACCAGCATGTTGGAGAGGGTAATTACACACTGCCAGGCACACCCTTGCTCCCTCTCAGCCTCTTTGGGGAGAGGGAGAAATAACATAGTGGCTCTGTGCACTGAAGTGGCAGTATGGCACAAAGAATTAAGAGGCCCATAATACCCTTCATGCCAGCATGCAGAAGAGGCCAGAGTCGGGCCTTATATTCTTTATTCAGCTATGCTGGTGTGTGTGTTAGTGAGAGCAAACTCATTTAAAATATCTTCAATTCATAACACAGGAAGGTGGGATGTCTTAGTGCAGTTGGACATAAAGCTGTATCTAGCATAACCTCACTATACCTGGTGCAATTTTAATTGCACATCCAAATTATATCTAATGCAATTCAACAGAGAGAGAGAGAGAGGAGGGTGTTTATTTTTAAAGACACAATGGTAGCACAAAGATCTCACATAGGAAGAGGCAGTCAGCTCTCCTGGGGGGGATCTATGCATTAGTGAATATGGACAAATGAAAGGTATGCCTTTTGCACACGCTGAAAAAATGGATGATCATAAGGCTCATTAAGTAACTTTAGGAATGGTTCCCAGTGAATAGATGTCATTTGAGGTGACTATGGGCTGCTTTTAGAGCCTGTATCTGCATGTGACTGAGTGACAGCAGGAGCTGCAGATGAACAATTCTTCCTTTCTCTCTCTTTTTTTAAAAAAAGATTTGTTTCTATGACACCTTATTCAGTATCAAAAGACCACCTGTACTCATCATTCAGACAGATTAAAATAAATAATTATTTATATAAATAATACCTTGTGTCTCACTGCTGACTATTCTGCCAATATAGGGAACAGTTGATAAGTACGTGCATAAAATTAAGTTGTGAAAATTCAGTACGCTATTAATTTTAGAAAGATACATCATCTCCTTATGTACTAGCATAATGAAAGCTGTCTTAAGGGACCACCCAAACTAATCTTCCAATAGAAGGTAGAGCAGAACTATACTCAATATATTTGGGGCAGCCTCTTAAGACAGGAAAAAAGAAAAGGAGTACTTGTGGCACCTTAGAGACTAACTAATTTATTTGAGCATAAGCTTTCGTGAGCTACAGCTCACTTCTGAAGTGAGCTGTAGCTCACGAAAGCTTATGCTCAAATAAATTAGTTAGTCTCTAAGGTGCCACAAGTACTCCTTTTCTTTTTGCGAATACAGACTAACACGGCTGTTACTCTGAAACCTGTTAAGACAGGAAGTTGCCTAATCAGGGTGCTCTCTTTTACTGTCTTTCAAATGTGCCCCTTTCCTGTTGTAGGAGCCCCATACAAAATTAAGAGATGTACCTGTTCTCCTCTTACAGAGAGCGCTCTCCTGCTCAGGAAGAGATTTTATTTTGTCTTCATTTCCTGCACAATCTGTGGAGCCAGGCCATGCTCAGGGGGAACATGCTGGGATCTTGGTAACAGAGTTGAGGGAAATACCAGCACTCTGCAGTAACAACTGCAGAAGCAGCAGACTCTGTAGGCAGTGCCCTATCCTCAGTGAAAGGATTTGAAAGGTAAAGTATCAGGCTTTCATTTTAACAATATCCCGTGTTCCCTTTAGCTGGAGAAAGTTTTAGAAAGAAAAAACCCACCCCTTGTTTGGCAGTCTCTTGGGTGGTCTCAAAGATTGTAGTAACTGTCCTTTTGGGTAAAAGAGAAGAAATTTGTCCAGATGAGCTGGAGCTGTTGTTGCTGGTGCTGCTGTTACAGTCTGAAACTGTTTTTCGTTCTTTTATTCATCTTAATTAAAAGGTTAAAAGGATTTTTAATGGTGTGTTTGCCATGGTGCTAAGCAGGCTGAGGTCTCTGTATATTAAACCCTGGACCTCGCTTAATACTGTTTAATGTTGGACACTGACTAGGTTGTGTTAACACCTTTGCCCCATTTATTCCATCTAAATTCATACAACAGGTCAACCCAAGCAGTAACAGATCCTCCAGCCTCACCCTTTTATCTCTATCTTGACTTGTATGTTAGAGCCCCACAAATTCCACCATCATTTCAACGAGAAGAACCATTAATTCCACTGTGTTCACAGGCTCGATACCAACTGCAGGTGTGGGGAGGTAGAAGCCGACCCACAGCCATCAAATCCTAATGACTAATTTTCAAGAAAGCAGAAAATGAACAACCACCTTTATATCTCAGCTTAATTTTGAAAATCCTGTTGTGGGCCACCAATTATGTGTGATTACTGATGTTCTCCATTAGTCTAGAAGGTTTCAGAGTAACAGCCGTGTTAGTCTGTATTCGCAAAAAGAAAAGGAGTACTTGTGGCACCTTAGAGACTAACCAATTTATTTGAGCATGAGCTTTCGTGAGCTACAGCTCACTTCATCGGATGCATACCGTGGAAACTGCAGCAGACTTTATATACACACAGAGAATATGAAACAATACCTCCTCCCACCCCACTGTCCTGCTGGTAATAGCTTATCTAAAGTGATCATCAGGTGGGCCATTTCCAGCACAAATCCAGGTTCTCTCGCCCTCCACCCCCCCACACACAAATTCACTCTCCTGCTGGTGATAGCCCATCCAAAGTGACAACTCTCCACACAATGTGCATGACAATCAAGTTGGGCCATTTCCAGCACAAATCCAGGTTCTCTCACCCCCCCACCCCCCTCCCAAAAACCACACACACAAACTCACTATCCCGCTGGCACTATTGATCACTTTAGATAAGCTATTACCAGCAGGACAGTGGGGTGGGAGGAGGTATTGTTTCATATTCTCTGTGTGTATATAAAGTCTGCTGCAGTTTCCACGGTATGCATCCGATGAAGTGAGCTACAGCTCACGAAAGCTCATGCTCAAATAAATTGGTTAGTCTCTAAGGTGCCACAAGTACTCCTTTTCTTATTAGTCTAGAAGATGTTCCACTTAAGACACCACCATGTCAAAACAGATTTCAGAGTAACAGCCGTGTTAGTCTGTATTTGCAAAACAAAAGGAGTACTTGTGGCACCTTAGAGACTAACCAATTTATTTGAGCATAAGCTTTGAAGTGAGCTGTAGCTCACTTCATCGGATGCATATAGCTCAAGAAAGCTTATGCTCAAATAAATTGGTTAGTCTCTAAGGTGCCACAAGTACTCCTTTTCTTCATGTCAAAACAGGTATTTTGTCATAATTATACATGGAGCTTATGATAAGGCTTAGAAAAGCTTTTCCAGATATTGCAAGCTACAGTAGAAGCACAAGCTGAGAGCAAAAGAAAACTGTACCACACGTCCCATTTTCTGTGACTCCATAAACTTAATCTAGACTTCCAAACTGCAATTTGCAATGCTTACATTTCTCATGTCTTTAATGGTCTAAGAACCAACAGATACATCTGTTCAAGATGGGGGGGGGAGGAGAGGGCTACCCAAGTTTAGCTCTCCTATCTCTGGTTCTGGTTGTAGTGTGGACAAACTCTAAGCAGGGTAAAACTGAGTGTGGCTGCAGAAAGGGGACAGCTTCTCCTGAACCCTACATTTTTATTATGCCCTTCAAGTGAGAAACAAGCCAGTTTATAAAATTCTTGTACAAGTGTTAAATTATATGAGCATATAGAGTCAGGAGACTGTACAATGGAATCAGAGGGAACACATTCGTAAACAAATGGTTTGCCCCAACCTTTGTAAAGATAAAACAAGTCATAGGTCCATTTAATTCTCAACTAAATTACTTCTATCAAATATTATTAACAACTGAATGCTAGAGTTCTTGGTACCACATAATAAATTGGGACACTTCTTTTAATTAGTGACTGCATACTTTCAAGAATTTGTGTACAATATTTGCAAAACAACAAAAGCCCACATATTCAAAAAGTAAAAGGTAGTGGCAAAGTCTTTACATCCACAAATACTACTGTCATGGTAAATATCCTGGCTGTCACTATGAAATTAATAACTACATAAAATCTAGTAGCCACACAACACATATTTTTCACTTGTAAAAAAATATTATAGTATACTTAATCCAGCAACTCCCCTTAAAAACTGCATTTTAAAACGTATGTTCATGTCATGATGTAAAGACAAACAAATCAATTCACGTATTTGCTTCTTGTATATTGGGAAAGGGAAATAAATACAGTTAACACTTCACCTAAGCAAAACATGTAAAAAGGCTGTAACCACATGAGTACCAATGGCACCAAATCAAAACTTCTAATGCATCTTCACATTGGTTATGATAAACAAATCCAAAATACACCGGTCACGTTAAGGAAACACCCACATACACACGGAGTGTTTTTCAATGAAGCTGAAGTGAAGTGAAGGTGCTAGAAGTCTCCAAGGAACAATTTAGTCATTACAGAAGTTGGAAGGGGGCGGGGGGGGGGGAACCACCTCGATTATATTGATTACAGTTCTACCCTACATTGAGTCATAACTTTTGGGGAGACTTAGAAACCTAGTATGAGCCGTCAACAGCCTTCAAAGCATGGCAATATCCGCCGGCGCACACAGAGAGAGGCTTGTGAAAACCGAAGGGCTCCAACGAGCAAGGCTCGAAGAAAGAGCCAACCTCGCTCCTACCCAGGCACTGGAGGATGGGGGAGGCTCGAGGAAGGAGATCCCAGGCTGGATCCACCCCAGAGCTGGCTCCGCCGGTGAGAGACCCCGGACGCTTCACTCACCGACACTCGCACGTACTGATTCCCGGCCCGCCGGCGGGCCGGCCCCTTCCTCTTAGCGACGCCCAGACCCCCGGCAGAGCGAAGAAAGGGAGTAAGTCAGAGAGGGGCCAGCCCCCAGCCGCTTCTCCTCCCTGCAGGCTAACCCCGGCCGGGGGGGCGCCGCCGCCGCCGCACGCTGCAGCGCGCCACCCCCCGCCCCGCCGAGGCCCAGGCGGGTCGCTAGGCGGGTCGCTGGGCGCGCCGGGGGGGGCGGCGGCGGGACGCGCCCCCCAGCCCCCGGCGCGATGCGCCAGCCCCGGCGGAGCAGGCCCCGGCGCTTCCTCCCGCCGCCCCGCGCGCCCGGGGAGCGGGGCACTTACACGCCTGCGGCGGGGAGCAGCCCCCGCAGAGAGGCGGCGACGGGGGGCTTGGCCGCGGGCGGGTTCTCCTCCGGCGCTAGGGCCTAACCGGGCTAGCGCAGCCTCCCGCTCGCCGTGCCCGGCCGCTCCTCCGCCCCCTCTCGCGGGGAGTCAGCCCATGGAGCGCGCCGGCCGGCCGGACCCCGGCCTGCGCTGCCCGCCCGGCGCGGGGCTGGCCTGGCTGTGGCCGCTCCGGGAGCAGAAGCGGGCGGCCGGGCCCCGAGCCGCCTGCCGCTGCCCCAGCCAGCCCGCTTCAGGCTGGCCCTGCTGCAGCCGCCGCTCCCGGCTCCGCCAGCCTGCGCTCGCCTCCTCTCCGCCTCTCGCTCGCTCACACCCACAGGCTGGGGGAGCCGCTGCCTGGCCTCGGCGATGCCTGCGGGGTCCTACCGCCCGCGCAATCAGCTCGTCCCCTCTGCAGAACCCGCCCAGCCCGCCTGGGCGAAGGGGGAAAAGGTTCTGCAGCTCCAGAAGCGCTTGTCCCGGCCACCCCCCCACACATACACACACACTCTCACACTCTGCGGGTCGACAAGAAAAGGTGTGTGTCCTGCATGCTGCAGGAGGAATGGGGAACTCTGCTGGCTTCCTGCCCGCAGATTTCCTTGCCGTGGTAACTAGGGCTGCTTTCCACTCACCCGGGTGTTTACTAAAAAGAGAGCTCAGCTCACACACGCACATGGATGGGACCAGAGTCCAGCCTTATTAGCTCGAGTCACAGCTCAACCCCCCCCCCGCCCCCGGCAGACTGCAAGACAAACACACAGTGACAGAAGAGGGGAAACTGGCCAGACTTAGATCGGGAGCTTTGGGGGATTTTGTTGTTGTCGTCTTTGTACAGTGCCTAGCACAGTCGGGCCCTATGCAGTTAATGCCTTACCACAATACAAATAGCAATAAAAGCTATGTGGCCAGCTCTCCCAGTCTTTGGTGTGTTGAGTTAAGCTCCAGCTCTTGGATGCATTTGGTAATGTGAGAATCTCAGTTTTCGTTTTTAAAAAGTAAGGGGTTTTTTAGGCCTCATGATTCTGCAGATAGGCCTAAAAATGTGATTCAAGAGATTTCTAATAGCTCAAAATGCAGAAGTCACCTAAAAAAAAATTCTGTTCAGAATTTTTTTAAAATTGGATGAATTTTAAGCCAATCTCATGATTTTGGAGGGGGCATGACTCATGATTTTTTATGTTTGGGATTGGCAACACAATTTTAAAAAGAGTGAAGACAACCTCCACCCACGTATAGACAGACAACAACCAGAGGTATGGGCAATTGAGTTACAGATCGGGGCGAGAGACAAATATATGAGACACAGAAGTCTCATGACTAGGGAAAGTAATAAATACATATATCCTAAGTGAAACAGAGTAGCAGCAGTAATCCCCAAATGGTGTAGGGAGGATTTTGATAGCCTCATTCTCCTCCTGCCTACACTTCACCAAAGAGAAGTTATTCATTAAGGTGATTGCTTGTTTCACCTTACAGACTTGAATTTTTCATATTTAGGCTTCAGGCATGCAAATATACACATATGAGGAATCCATTGAAATCAAGGGGGCTCCATGCATGCACAGTGGTGGTCAAATTGCAGATCTGGAGCCTCAGCTATACTTGCAAGAATTATTTACTCCACTGAAATGTGTCTCGGAAAGAGCTTTTCCCATTCCATTAGAATTAATCTTTTAGTTGTAAGAGCACATTACAGTACTGAGTAGATAGAATGGAATGAGTCAGGATCTATTGCTGATTCAAATTCTCCCTTAATTCATGGTGAAATTTGTGCTTTGCATTTCTCTGAGGACCTCAAAGCACTTTACAGAAGTGAGTAGTATGGTATGGCTCAAAGTAGAGGCACAGGTGTAGATTAAGGCAGCGGTACAGAGGCCAACAAACAGAGCTGTAAACAGGGGAAGGAGTACTAGTAGGACCTTAGAGACTAACCGATTTATTTGAGCATAAGCTTTCGTGAGCTACAGCTCACTTCATCCGATGAATTGGTTAGTCTCTAAGGTGCCACTAGTACTCCTTTTCGCGAATACAGACTAACAGGGCTGCTACTCTGAAACCTGTAAACAGGGGAGTTTGGGGGGAAGACACAATAAGAGCCAGGCAAAGGAACAGACGAGCTAGTGAAGGGAGTGTGTGGTGTTCTGGCAGTGTTTTGGTGCTCATTGGGGGTTTGTGTTGCTGTGGGTGGTAGTGTTTTGGTTTGGTTTGTTTCCCCCAGACGAACAGGACTTAGGTGAGAAGGCTACAACAGACACAGAGGCAGCAGCGGTAGTGACCCAAGCAGTGGAAGACACAATGAAGATGACTGGATGTGGAAGCTGTGGCAGGTACATTATCCTGGAGGGGGTACCTGAAAATAATTTCATCTGCATGAAGTGCTGCCTGATAGAGCTGATGGAAGAGAAGATCTGAGGATTGGAGATGCAGGTGGAGACTCTGGTTGAGTTTAGAAGGGGATTCAAGCGGATGATGGAGCAAAGACATGAGGATGCTGAAGGGAAAAGCTCAGACTTGCAGATGGAAGCAGGACCAAAGAACTCTGAGGGGATACTGCTGGGTGAGGAAAGTGGATAGTGGAAGCATGTGACTAAGAGAATCAGGCAGAGGAAAAGACCGGCCAGTGAAGGAGAAATAGAGCTCAGGAACAGGTTTGTGGAGTTGGAAAATGAAGAAGGGGCACAGCAGGTGGTCACTGAAGGTGAGAGGGCAAGGAAGAAGAGAAGAGCAGATAGTCCTATAGGAAGAGGGCAAGAGTCAATGGAGATAACACCAAATATGAGCCCCAGGAGGATACGGGATGGGTTGCAGAGGATTGCAAGGGACAACAGGAATTGAGCCAGATGGAACAGGGGATAGACTGGAGAATCGCACCATAGCCAGGAAAAGGCAGGTCTACGTGATTGGGGACTCATTACTGAGAAGAATAGACAGGCCTGTAACAAGAGCTGATCCAGAGAACAGAAGGGTGTGCTGTCTGCCTGGGGCTAAGATACAGGATGTGGACCTGAAGCTGAAGAGGATCCTAACGGGAGCAAGAAAGAATCCATTGATTATTCTTCATGTGGGAACGTGTGATTCAGCTAGATTCTCACTAGAACGTATCAAGGGAGACTATGCCAGGCTGGGGAAGACACTTAAGGAAATTGAGGCTCAGGTGATCTTCAGTGGGATTCTGCCTGTTCCTAGAGAAGGGCAACAAAGGTGTGACAAGATTGGTGCTCAACAGATGGCTCAGGCAGTGGTGCTATAAGGCGGGCTTTGGGATATGTGGCCACTGGGAGGCATTCATGGACAGAGGACTGTTCTCTCGGGATGGACTTCACCTGAGTAAGGAGGGAAATAGACTTCTAGGATGGAGGATGGCACAACTGATCAAGAGAGCTTTAAACTAGGAATTCAGGGGAGATGGTTGGGAGATGTCCAGGTAATCTCCATGCCGGATTTTCTCTTTGAGAGGGAAGAAAAGTAAGAAAGGGTACAGCCATGGGTAGGAGAATGAACATAAGGCAGAAGGGCAGTGTACATACCAATCTAACAGGTAATATTGGCGGTAGAATGTCTGTGCCCAATCGGGTAAAGAATGTGAGCGAAGACAAACAGCAAAAATTAAGATGTTTGTACACCAATGCGAGGAGCCTAGGTAACAAAATGGAGGAACTAGAGCTACTGGTGCAGGAAGTGAAACCAGATATTATAGAGATAACAGAAACATGGTGGAATAGTCGTCATGACTGGGCTACAGGTATTGAAGGGTATGTGCTGTTTAGGAAAGACCGAAATAAAGGTAAAGGTGGTGGAGTAGCATTGTATATGAATGATGAGGTAGACTGTAAAGAAATAAGAAGCGATGGAATGGATAAGACAGAGTCTATCTGGGCAAAAATCACATTGGGGAAGAAAGCTACTAGAGCCTCCCCTGGGATAGTGCTTGGGGTGTGCTAAAGACCACCGGGATCTAATTTGGATATGGATAGAGCCCTCTGATGTTTTTAATGAGTAAGTACTAACGGAAACTGCGTGATCATGGGAGACTTTATCTTCCCAGATATAGACTGGAGGACAAGTGCTAGTAATAATACTAGGGCTCAGATTTTCCTAGATGCGATAGCTGATGGATTCCCTTCATCAAGTATTTGTTGAACCAACAAGAGGGGATGCCATTTTAGATTTGGTTTTGGTGAGCAGTGAGGACCTCATAGAAGAAATGGTTATAGGGGACAACCTTGGTTCAAGCGATCATGAGCTAATTCAGTTCAAACTAAATGGAAGGATAAACAAAAATAGATCTGTGACTAGGGTTTTTGATTTCAAAAAGGCTAAGTTTAAAAATTAAGGAAATTAGTTAGGGAAGTGGATTGGACTGAAAAACTTGTGGATCTAAAGGCCTGGAATTACTTCAAGTCAAAGTTGCAGAAACTATCAAAAGCCTGCATCCCAAGAAAGGGGAAAAAATTCATAGGGAGGAGTTGTAGACCAAGCTGGATTAGCAAGTATCTCAGAGAGGTGATTAAGAAAAAGGAGAAAGCCTACAAGGAGTGGAAGATGGGAGGGATTAGCAAGGAAAGCTACCTTACTGAGGTCAGAACATGGAGAGATAAAGTGAGAAAGGCCAAAAGCCATGTAGAGTTGGACCTTGCAAAAGAAATTAAAAGCAATAGTAAAAGGTTCTATAGCCATATGAATAAGAAGAAAACAAAGAAAGAAGAAGTGGGACTGCTTAACACTGAGGATGGAGTGGAGGTTAAGGATAATCTAGGCATGGCCCAATATCTAAACAAATACTTTGCCTCAGTCTTTAATGAGGCTAATGAGGAGCTTAGGGATAATGGTAGGACGACAAACGGGAATGAGGATATGGAGGGTAGATATTACCACATCCGAGGTAGAAGCCAAACTCAAACAGCTTAATGGGACTAAATCAGGGAGCCCGGATAATCTTCATCCAGGAATATTAAAGGAACTGGCACATGAAATTGCAAGTCCATTAGCAAGAATTTTTAATCAATCTGTAAACTCCGGGATTGTACCATATGACTGGAAAATTGCTAACATAGTTCTTATTTTTAAGAAAGGTAAAAAAAGTGATCCGGGTAACTACAGGCCTGTTAGTTTGACATCTGTAGTATACAAGGTCTTGGAAAAAATTTTGAAGGAGAAAGTAGTTAAGGACGTTAAAGTCAATGGTAAATGGGACAAAATACAACATGGCTTTACAAAAGGTAGATCGTGTCAAACCAACCTGATCTCCTTTCTTTGAGAAGGTAACAGATTTTTTAGACAAAGGGAACGCAGTGGATCTAATTTACCTTGATTTCAGTAAGGTGTTTGATACGGTTCCACATGGAGAATTATTAGCTAAATTGGAAAAGATGGGGATCAATATGAAAATTGAAAGGTGGATAAGGAACTGATTTAAGGAGAGACTACAGCGGGTCACACTGAAAGGTTAACTGTCAGGCTGGAAGGAGGTTACTAGTGGAGTTCCTCAAGGATTGGTTTTGGGACCAATCTTATTTAATCTTTTTATTACTGACCTTGGCACAAAAAGCGGGAATGTGCTAATAAAGTTTGTGGATGACACAAAGCTGGGAGGTATTGACAATACGGAGAAGGACCGGGATATCATACAGGAAGATCTGGATGACCTTGTAAACTGGAGTAATAGTAATAGGATGAAATTTAATAGGGAGAAGTGCAAGGTCATGCATTTAGGGATTAAAAACAAGAATTTCTCCTATAAGCTGGGGACACATCACATGGAAGTAACAGAGGAGGAGAAGGACCTTGGAGTATTGGTTGATTACAGGATGACTATGAGCCACCAATGTGATATGGCCGTGAAAAAAGCTAATGCGGTCTTGGGATGCATCAGGCGAGGTATTTCCAGTAGAGATAAGGAGGTTTTAGTACCGTTGTACAAAGCACTGGTGAGATCTCATCTGGAATATTGTGTGCAGTTCTGGTCTCCCATGTTTAAGAATGATGAATTCAAACTGGAACAGGTACAGAGAACGGCTACTAGGATGATCCGAGGAATGGAAAACCTGTCTTATGAAAGGAGACTCAAAGAGCTTGGCTTGTTTAGCCTAACCAAAAGAAGGTTGAGAGGAGATATGATTGCTATCTATAAATATATCTGAGGGATAAATACCATGGAGGGAGAAGAATTATTTAAGCTCAGTACCAATGTGACACAAGAACAAATGGATATAAACTGGCCATCAGAAAGTTTAGACTTGAAATTAGACGAAGGTTTCTAACCATCAGAGGAGTGAAGTTCTGGAACAGCCTTCCAAGGGAAGCAGTGGGGGCAGAAGACATATCTGGCTTCAAGACTAAGCTTGATAAATGTATGGAGGAGATGATATGATGGGACAGCCTAATTTTGGCAATTAATTGATCTTCAACTATTAGCAGTAGATATGCCCAATGGCCTGTAATGGGATGTTAGATGGGGTGGGATCTGAGTTACTACAGAGAATTCTTTCCTGGGTGTCTGGCTGGTGAGTCTTGCTCACATGCTCAGGGTTTAGCTGATCAGCATGTTTGGGGTTGGGAAGGAATTTTCCTCCAGGGCAGATTGGCAGAGGCCATGGGGGTTTTTTGCCTTCCATTGCAGTGTGGGGCACGTGTCACTTTCTGGAGGATTCTCTGTACCTTGAAGTCTTTAAACCACGATTTGAGGACTTCAATAGCTCAGACATAAGTTAGGGGTTTGTTACAGGAGTTGGTGCGTGAGATTCTGTGGCCTGTGTTGTGCAGGAGATCAGACTAGATGATCATAGTGGTCCCTTCTGACCTTAAAATCTATGATTCTGTGATTCTATGAAGACTCTGTTCCTACAAATACAAACAACTGCCATGCTGGCTCAGACCAACTGTCCATCTAGCCCAGTATCTTGTCTCCAACAGTGGCCAGTACCAGAGCTTTAGGAAGAATGCAGAGAACAGAGCAGTTGGAGCGATCCACCCATCTTCCCCTGTCAGCTTCTGGCAGTCAGAGATTTAGGGTCACCCTGAGCATAGGGTTTCATCCCTGACCATCATGGCTAATAGCCATTGATAGACCTATCATATATGTAGTTACCTAGTTCTTTCTTGAACCCACTTATATTTTTGGCCATCACAACTTTCCATGGCAATGAGTTCCACAGGTTGACTCTGCATTGTGTGAAAAAGTACGTCCTTTTGTTTATATTAAACCTGCTGCCTATTCATTTCACTGAGTGACCCCTGATTTTTGTATTGTGGGAAACAGTAAATAACACTTCTCCATTCACTTTTTCCACACCATTCATGATTTTATAGATCTTTGTCATACCTTCCTTTAGTCATCTCTTTTCTAAGATGAACAGCCCTAATCTTTTTAGTTTCTCCTCAAATGGAAGACTTTCCATACCCTTCATCATCTTTTTTGCCCTTCTCTGGACCTTTTCTAGTTCCAGTATATCCTTTTTTAAACAGGGCAACAAGAACTGGACACAGTATTCAATGAATGGGTGCACCATAGGTTTATAGAATAGAGTTATGGTATTTTCTGTCTTATTTTCTATCCTTTTCCTAATAATGCTTAACATTCTGTTAGCATTTTGACTGCTGCTTGCACACTGAGCTGAAGTTCTCAGAGAACTATCCACAGTGGCGCCATGATTTTTTTCTTGCACGGTAACAGCAAATTTAGAACCCAGCGTTATCTATGTGTAGTTTGGATCATTTTTTCCAACATACATTACTTTGCACTTATCAGTGTTGAATTTCATCTGCCATGTTGTTGCCCAAGAAAGACAAGGTGGGTGAGGTAATATTTTTTATTAGATGAACTTTTGTAGGTGAGACAGACAAGCTTTCGAGCCACACAGATCTCGTCTTCAGATCTAGGACAGAAACTCTCAGCTTCAGAGTGAAATGCAAGGTGGAACAGATTGTGTAGCATAAGTAGTTAGCACATATTGTAAGGGATCATTCAAGGTAGATGGACAGATTAACATCTCTGCAGTCGGGACAAAAAGAGGGGGTTAGAGAGTTAAAGATTATTATAACAAACCATAAATCCAGTGTCTTTATTAAGATCATGATTTTTAGTGTCTAACAAAACTACGAATTTAAGTTCCCAGGCTCATCTTTTGAAAGTGTTGTGCGGTTTCCTTTGAGGATGAGGACTGAGAGGTCAGATATAGAGTGATCGCTTTGCAAAAAGTGTTCACCCACAGGTGATAGGGTGTTTTTCTCTTTTATCATTTTCTTGTGTTAGTTCATTCAAAAGTGTAGTGCTTGTCTGGTTTCACTCACATAGTTATTAGGGCATTTAGTGCACTGGATGAGGTATACCATGTGTTGTGATAGGAATGTGTAGGATCCACGGATCTTGAAAGCTGCCATGAGAGGACCTTTCCTATTATCCCATGAATACTTAGTTTCTTTAATAGTCTTTAGTGAGAGACCTTGTCAAAGGCCTTCTTAAAATCCAAGTACTCTGTATTGCAGGGGTGGGCAAACTTTTTGGCCTGAGGGCCACATCGGGGTTCTGAAATTGTATGGAGGGCTGAGTAGAGAAGGCTGTGCCTCCCCAAACAGCCTGGCCCCCACCCCCGATCTGCCCCCTCCCACTTCCCGCCCCCTGACTGCCCCCCTTAGAGCCCCCAGCCCATCCAACCCCCGCTGCTCCTTGTCTCCTGACTGCCCCCTCCCAGTACCCCCCACCCCTAACTGCCCCCCAGGACTCCACCCCCTATCCAATCTCTCCTGCTCCTTGTCCCCTGACTGCCCCAACCCCTATCCCCCCCTGTGTGCCCCCCCCCGGACTGCCACTCCTATCCAACCCCCCAGTTCCCTGTCCCCTGACCGCCCCCCCCACACCGAGAACCTCTGCCCCATCCAACGGCTTCCTGTCCCCTGACTCATGCCCTGGACCCTCTGCCCCTTATCCAACCCCCCCACTCCCCACCCCCTTACCATGTCGCTCAGAGCAGCAG
Source organism: Lepidochelys olivacea (assembly GCF_965140295.1). NCBI lineage: Eukaryota > Metazoa > Chordata > Testudines > Cheloniidae > Lepidochelys > Lepidochelys olivacea. The sequence goes on from NC_140416.1 coordinate 111,686,410, forward strand.
GACTGGCAGCCACATGGCCTGGCCAGAGCCAGCCATGCTACTGTGCTGCCCGGCAGGAGCTCGCAGCCCCACTGCGCAGAGTGCTGGTGGCACGGCGACCTGAGGCTGCGAGGGAGGGGGGGCAGCGGGGGAAGGGCTAGCTTCTCTGGCTGGGAGCTCAAGGACCAGGCAGGATGGTCCCACGGGCTGGATGTGGCCCGTGGGCCATAGTTTGCCCCCCTCTGCTATATTGACTGGCTTACCCTTATCCATATGTTTGTTGACACCCTCAAAGAATTCTAATTGATTGGTGAGGTATGGCTTACCCATACAAAAGCCATGTTGACTCTTCATCAACAAATCATGTTCATTTATGTGTCTGATTATTCTGTTCTTTACTATAGTGTCTACCAATTACTATAGTGTCTACCAATTTGCCCAGAACTGAAGTTAAGCTCTCCAGCCTGTAATGTCAGGGTCATCTTTGGAGCCCGTTTTAAAAATCAGTGTTATCTTAGCTACCAGTCATCTGGTACAGAGGCTTTTCGGTGATAGGTTACATATCACAGTTAGTAGTTCTGCAATTTCATATCTGAGTTCCTTCAGAACTCTTGGGTGAATGCCCTCTGGTCTTGCTGACTATCAGTGTTTAATTTATCAGTTTGTTCTAAAATGTCTTCTGTTGACACATCAATGTGGGACAGTACTTCACATCAGAGCTATCCTTTTTGGGTGTTGAAGTCAGTGGATCTACTCACATGCTTAAAGTTACACCCTGATACTGTAAGCATGTATCTAAGTAATTTTCTCATGATCACATAGTAAAACAGTGGTTGCACTGAAAATAGAACTCAAGTCTTATTATGCATGGTCCCCTGCCCAAACCACTAGATTATGCTCCTTCCCATAAATTAATTTTGGAGGAGACCTCTGATTATACCAGCTGAATTCTTTGGAAGTCCCATAACAAGACAGTTATTATTATTTAATATTTATGTTACAGAAGTGCACAGATGGCCCAATCATTAGTAATGCCCCATTCTGTTGGGTCTTGTTAAAACACAATGATGCCCCAAGAGTTTACAACCTAATCTAAGAAGGAGTTTACAATCTAAGGCCCAATCCACCTGCAGGAAAGGGGTTTAAACATTGTCTCATCATTATTACACTTCTAGTAGGGTTCTAAGGAAATAAAGTTAATTGTTAAGGTACAGTGATTTCCAATTATCTTAAATTGGATTGAACTAATCTTTAGTTCTATGGACATTTTAAATACCTTAATACTGCCATCCATTATCAAAATATTATAATACAATAATGGTTTGCATTTGTACAGTGCCTTTAGTGCAAGATTCCCAATGTGTCTTATAAATATTAATTAGTTAGGCACCACAGTACCTCAATAAGGTATTTTAATATCCCTTTTAAGAATAGGAAAACTAAGGCACAGAAAGGTTAAGTGGCTTGCCCCAGTTTGCTTAGAGAATCAGTGGCAATGGAATGGTTGAAGGAATGGAGTCCAGGAATCCAGACTCCCAGTGCTCTTTTTCCAGTCATTAGATAATATTGACTCTGCAATAATAATGGCCCACAACATTGGACTTTCAAATTATGGTACTTTCAAATTATGCAGTGTTTTGAACCATTGCTAAATATATTGTAATAATTTGTAAGAGTTTTAGTGCAGTTATGTTCTGAAAAGTGATTCTGTGACAATGTGACTGATATATTTTTTGTTTCTCCATATCAAATTTGCCTTGTTTACTAGTTAAAAGATGTTTTCCGAGCTGAAAACTCAAGTTGGGTTGTGAGAGTAAAGTTCAATTCTTTCAGAATCATAAAATCACGAGTAATAATTGAAGTTTCTGTAACTGGAACCTAGTTAGCAAGTATACTGATGATGTAGAATCCAGAAAAGAATTCATTACACTTTCCTACTGCTCAGTTGACTCTGCACTGATAACACAAATAAAAAGGGATAAAAACGTACTAGCATCAATAAAGTCAGCAGATCTGACTTTGCATAGACACAGGTAGCAAATCTGTTCAATATGCAGGTGTAATTTTTATCAGTTGAATGATTATACACATTCTCTGAAATCAGCAACCAAACCCCATATCCTGTGGTACCTATTTTCTTCTCACAATTTAATCTAATGGATCTATCTGAGCAGTTATACCATGGCCACCACAATGGTCCATAGATTCTAACGCCAGAAGGGACCATTGTGATCATCTAGTCTGACCTTCTGTATAACACAGGCCATAGAACTTCCCCAGAATAATTACTCTCTGAGTTAGAAATTTACATCTTATTTCTGAATCTGTCTAGCTTCAACTTCCAGTCAGTGGATTGTGTTATACCTTTCTCTGCCAGATTGAAGAGCCCATTATTAAATACTTGTTCCCCGGGTGGTTACTTATAGGCTGTAAACAAGTCACCCCTTAACCTTCTCTTTGTTTAGCTAAATAAACTGAGCTCCTTGGGTTTCTCACTGTAAGGCATGTTTTCTAATCCTTTAATCATTCTCATAGCTCTTCTCTGAACCCTCTCCAATTTATCAACATACTTCTTGAATTGTGGGCACCAGAACTGGACACAGCATTTTAGCAGTCCCCACACCAGTGACAGATACAGAGGTAAAATAACCCCTCTTTTCCTATTAAAGATTTCCCTCTTTATGCATCCCAGGATCGCATTCGCTGTTTTGGACACAGCACCACTCTGGGAGCTCACGTTCAATCGATTATTCACCACAACCCCCCAGTCTTTTTCAGAGTCACCACTTCCCAGGATACAGTCCCCCATCCTGTAAGTATGGACTACATTCTGTGTTCCCAGATGTACACATTTACATTTAGCCATACTAAAACCCATACTGGTATCAGAGTGCCTAATGGATTATTGTATGTAACCCCAGCCCTGCCCCCAACCCTTAAAAACCCCACAACAATGAAGCACCAAGAAAATCCCTAACAGGAAAGAGGAGCTTGGGTTTCATTCTCTCCTGTGTCAGGGGAAAGGGAGTGTTTGTTTCTCCTTTTCCACCAAAACTAAACTACAATCAAAACATCTTTATAACTCTGTCCTCCTGATGAAGAAGCATTAGTAATATTATATGATGTATGACTGATTGCTGATATACTCAAGCATATATCAGTATATATTTTAAAATCTGCTGCTTCAGATGGTGGTACATGCCATACCACCTCATCTTGGGCCAGGCCCAACACCTGCTGAAGACACTGGAAACTTTTCCATTGACATCAGTGTGCATTGAATTTTTGCCTTCTGTAGGATGTAAATGCACTTAAAGGGAAGAAGCAGTGGTAAACCCTGCTGTTTCACTTCTTTTTCCCAGGTTTGTAAGCACACTTATGCTTTACACTAAATATCAAGCATATATTTAGCTGTAGGTTAAAATGAGTTTGAATACAGAAGGTATCTCTAAAACTTATGTTGGTGGATTAAAAGGAAGCTAAAAGTCAAAGTGTGGAGCCTGTAGCATATTAAATAGACCTAAATGAAAATTAATAGATGAATCTAGAAGAAAGTTAGTCTAAAGGATTAATTTCTTTTCTATGGCCCCAGTTCTGTAATCAGATCAGGGGTCTGTGCTAACAGATCTGATTGCAGGATATGGGCTACATTTCTTGCCCTTTTTACCAAATCTTGTTCTGATTGGTAAGATCCCCAATCAGTTTGGAGAACAAGTTCTGTAGGGTTTCTCCCACTAATAAAGCAGCAGATTAAGAAGTAAGATCACAGAAGAAAAGGCAAATATCAGCCCTGAGAGAGGAAAAGAAACCTCATTTTGTTTGCTGAAAAGGAAGTATTTTAAAACAGCAACAGATCATTTAGATTTACCAGCTGCTTATTTACAATGATATTAGAGATGGGTTCAAACAGCAAAGTTCTGGATCTGAACTTCCCCAAAGTTTTGGAGGTGTTTAGATTTAAGGCTTAGATTCAGGTTTAGCTCCAGAAAATATGAAAGTACTAGAGATAAAATACCGAGGTAAAGTAGGAAGTGGCTGCTTTGCAACAACAGTTGGGATGTGTATTAAGGAGTGAAGAAAAACATGGCATTTTTTCTCTAAGGACAATGAAATCACTAGGGAATTGTTATAAATGCATACATCATGAGTTTTATAATACAATTATCACCAATGGCATTACAGTCTATGAACCCTATTTTTCAGGGAAGTCCCTAGATTTCCCTAAACACTTCCTCAAACTTCACATCTGTTTACTCTGGTTTATCAAATACTAGGAGATAAGGTGTACAAACTGTTCCCCTGGTATTATATTACCATAAAAGTACTTAATATATAGGTTAATGGCAAAGAATGGGTGGATTACCAGAATATAAATCAATGGAGTAGCATGAGACAGGCCCTTCTGTCCTATTCCATTGTTAAAGAAATATAGCGATAAGATACAATTTTATGACAAATTTTAAACAGTTTACTTTAAAACATTTCAATTATTTAACTTCAGAGAGAATATTTATATCCAATGACAGGAAAGAAAAATCAGAGAACAAACAGAAGCATCAGAACTAAATTAACCCTTGACATAACAGGTGCTAATCCACTGGTGTTATATGCCAGTGGTGAATTTGTTCCTCTGTTTTTAAAAGATATATTACACTGAACTAAAGAAACACCAGTAAAGAGATGGAGGGTGAACTCTTGATCCCACTGAAGTCAATAGGAGTTTTACCATTGATTTCAATAGAGCTAGGATTTCACCTAGGTAGTTGCACCTTTTAAATAAAGATGAATTTGGATTAGCCCAAAAATCTAACTTGATAAATAAAAAAAAAATAAAAGAACATAACTTCATGGTGCCAAACCTAGAAATCAACAACTGGTTCTAAACTGTAAAAGTCTGGTGTTTGAAGGGATGTTAAAAATAGATATTTCTGGAATAGCCATAGAGTAGTTGACTAACTGGGAAGATTTTTTTATAGCTATATAGTCACATGGATCATTAAAACTCTTGACTGTGAGAAATTTACATTAGAAATAATTTAATATATTATTAATTATTATTTGGTTTGCACTTCTATAATGACTTTGATCCTAGGATCTGAAAGTGCTGTTTAAATTGATATTTTAAAAAGATGGAAATCTGGACTAGTCCCCATTTACTAAAGCATTTGTTGGAAGTACTTCCCAATGGCTTTGAACAAGCACTCTGCACAGTCTTATAGGAGACCTGTTTGGTTTCTAGTCTGTTTCCTGCTCCCCAAGATGACAAAGCCTGAGAACATTGAGGAGGCAGTATGCTTTCTTCAGCTGGAGAAGTGGGAGGAAGGCATGCTTCTGAAGAATTCAGTAGCAGTTTCTCTGTCTCTCAGGGCTGTGTGGTGAGCAGCCTAGAGTAGGCTGCTCAGTATCTGTGCCAGAGAGTCAACGGTCATACTGGGGCCAGCCCAGGTCAAAACTGCAAAATCAGAGACCATTACCAAACTGAGTTCATAAGGCAAGAAGTGGGGTCAGGCTATGCCAGGGTCTTGCACCAGGGTCAGCAGTGGCTCTAAGCCAAGATCAGGGTCAGGAACCAGACTGAGGTCAAGAGCCAAGAGTTTGGGATCCAGGCAAATCACAGAGAGAAGCGGTACATGGGGTCTGAGAAAAGAAGCATACCAGAGGTTTACATTGCTTAGACACGTTCCCAGCCATGCCTTCCTGCTTTATATGGAGAGTGTCAGGAAATCACAAAGGACTGTCGTTCATCCCCCCACTTCCTCCAGGGCTTAGCGTCTCAGTACTTTTCGGTGGCATCTTTCCATGGGCTGATGAGGAAGCAGTGCCTGCCTCAGATTTGCAGTCCTCAGTTCTAGGCCTCTGGGTTCTTACATGACTTTCCCTCTTCAGGCTTCTCCTCTTTGGGGTGCAACCAGGCCAGGCTTGTCTGGATGAGCTTTTGAAACTCTCTCACCAGGCTGGGGGCATGGATGAGGAGGCAGGTTCCCAAGTCCTCTCTTTGGATCCATATCCTTCCCAGTCTACAAGGTAGTATAGTCATCATTAGGTGCATTTGGAATTGAGGATGGCGTGCACCTTGTATTCTTCATGGTTCTCGTCTTCAGCAGGTGGAGGTGGAGGAATAGTTTGGCCAGGGAAAGGGTTTTCAACATAGGGTTTTAGGAGGTACACATGGAATCCAGGGTGTATCTTGAGGGATTGGTTAAACTGTAATTTGAAAGCAACTGGATTGACTTGCTGGCAGAGTTAGAAAGGTCCCAGAACAGGTGGTCCAGTTTGTGGGAGAGTCTACTGGATGGAAGATGCTTTGAAGTGAGCCAAAATTTCTGTCCTTTGGAGAAGGCCGGGGCCTCCTGGTATCTCTGATCAGCATATCACTTATAAGCTCTCTTTGCATTCTCTAGTTTCTCCTGAGTATGATGGATTTGTTGGACCCAGTCAGCATCAGCTGGATTCGGCACTGCTGCTGATTGTGCTGGGTGGAATAGGGAGTGGAACTCATAATTTGCAAAGAAGGGTCTCTTTCCTGTAGATTCATGGTCCACATTGTTGTAGGAAAATGAGGCAGGTGGTGAGAGGTTGTACCAGTTACCCTGATGACAGTGAAGAAACTGAGGTACTGTTCCAGTACCTGGTTCACCCTTTCAGACTGTCCATCGGTTTGAGGGTGGTAAGTGGTGGAGGTAGCGGCATAGAAGTCCAAGAGTTGCAGGATTTCATGCAGGAAGTATGAGGTGAATTGGGGTCTGGTCTGAGACAATGGGGTCAGGGAGCATCTGAAGACAAATAATACGTATTATCAACAATTGGCTGATTCTCTTGACCGAGGGAAGGCAGCTGCAGCAGACAAAGTGGTCCATTTTCATCATACAGTCCACAACTATCAGGATGAGAATGTGACTGTCAGAGCTGGGGAGTTCTACAATGAAGTCTAATGTAATCGATGTCCAAGGCTTTGGGGGTATTTCTAGGGATATTAAAGTACCAAGGTTCAAGGTGTCTTGGTGTGGGCACAGAGCTCACATGAATCTACATAGGCTTCAACTTTGGCCATCATGTGGGGCCAATAGAAAAAGCGGGCGGTTGTGTGGGATGTCTTATGATAACTGAAATGTCATGACAGTGGGTTGTTATGACAATGATGTAGTACCTTGCGGTGGGGGCCCTAGAGGGGCATGCATGTGCCCACAGAAATATGTTATTTCTTCTTTTTGTGGAGAAGGCATTCAAGTGCTCATCCTGAGTGCTCCCGAGTGTTCAGAGGCATCCCGAGTGCTCAGGAAGTGGTTCCTGGGCAAGGGGGTTCTCCTTCAAGGTGGACTGAATAAGGGTGATCAGAACTTGGCAAATTGCCACATTGAGGAAATTACTATGTTTGAGGAGGCATGGTGGTTTGGAGGATGGTTCCTCACCCTCCTGTTAATGCTCTCCTTTTTGCAACAGGTGTTGGTCTTCCTTTTCAGGACTTAAGCTGGTAGGTCATGGTGAACTCAAACTGAAAGAAAAACAGGGTTCGCCTTTGGTTTAACACTCAGGTCTTGCAGAGATACTCAAGGTTCTTGTCTGTGAAGACCTGTGTAAGGTGCCAAGTCCCCTCAAGGTGGTGGTGCCACTCCTCGAATGCAGTTTTAATTGCGAGCAACTCCTTATCTAATATTTTGTCATCTCTTTCCACTGGGGTGAGGTTGCGGAAGTAAAATGCACAGGGGTGCAAAACTTGCTGGGGTCTGAGCTTCTGTGAGAGTACCATCCAAGGGCCACATTGGACGCATCAGCTTCCACTATGGACAGCCAGGCTGGGTCAGAATGCACCGGATGGGGGCCATTGTGAAAGCAGATTTGAGCTATGTGAAGGCATGCTGGGTTTCGGGCGACCACGTGAACCAAATGGTCTTATGCAGGAGCAAAATCAGAGGAGCCATTTTTCCTGAGAAGTCAGTGATAAATAAGGCTATGATTTTATCATGGAAGTCACGGAATCCATGACTTCCAAAGACCTCCATGACTTCATCCCTGGGGGCTGGAAGCTGCAGGGTCCCATCACTTCCACAGTGGCTGGGAGCTGTGAGGTACCCCTGCCGCCTGAGGCAGCGGGCGCCTAAGCTCCAAGCTACCCTGGGCAGTGGAGATACCCTGCAGCTCCTGGCCACCGTGGGTAAAGGGGATACCTCGCAGCTCCCAGCTGCCATGGTCGACAGGGGGACCCCCGGCAGCTGTGGTGGCAGGGGGATTCTGGCAGCTCCCCCGCCTCTGCGGCGGGGCAGGGGGATCCCCGCGGCTCCCCACCACTGCAGGGAGGGGCAGGAAGACTCCCACAGCTCCCCGCCACCGCTGGGGAGAGGGGACCTTGGAGCTCTGAGCCCCACGGGTGGTGGGGGCCCCAGAGCTCCCAGCCACCCTGCAGCTGCCCAGCCCCTTCCCATTTTATCATGGATATTTTTAGTAAACGTCAGGGACAGGTCATGGGGTTTCGTGAATTTTTCTTTATTGCCTGTGACCTGTCCATGATGTTTACTAAAAATATCCATGACAAAATCTCAGCCTTAATGATAAACCACTGATAAAAATGGGCAAAGCCTATGAAGTGTTGTAATTCACAGAGTTCCAGGGAACTGCCCAGTCACAGATTGCTGCTATTTTTTATGGATCCATCCGAATGTCCTATGTGGAGAGATGTAGCCTAAAAACTCCAGTTTGGCTAACAACCTGTGCTTCTGCAGCCTTTCTAGAACACGTCAGACATGACAACGGTGTTGTTCTTGGTTCTCCGAAAATATCAGGTTACTGTCGAGATAAACGATGACATATTGATCCAATATGTCCCTGAACAGGTAGTTCACAAAGTGTGGGAAAGTTGCGGGGACAGTGTTAAACCAGGGGTATTCAAAGTGCCTGTACTGGGTATGGAAGTTGGTTTTTCATTCATCCCTGGCTCTTATATGCACTAGGTTGTAAGTTTCTTCAAGCTTTAGCTTCATGAAGATCCTGGCCATTCACATGCAATCTAGCAATTCTGGAATATTAGGCAGAATATACTGGTTGTGAATTGTGACCTGATTTAGGGCTCAATAGTCCATGTAAAGTTGCAGCAATCCATCTTTCTTCCATACAAAAAAGGATTGGTGCCCTGAATGGGGAAGTAGATTAGCAGATGAAGCCCTTCTCAAGATTTTCTTAGATATACGTGCACAGTGTTTCCAGTTCTGATTAAAACATGGTGTATGTTCATCCATTAGGGGCCTTTGCCCTGGGCTGCAAATCTATGGGGCAATCATAGTCCCAGAGAAGGGGCAGGATGTCCACATTTTTTTTCTCAAAAACATCAGTGATTTCTTGGAGGGACATGGTTGTGGGCTCAAGGTACCTCGTTTCTGGCTGGCTCCCACTGCCCGGGATGTCTCCTGGGGTGGTAACATCCCTTCCTGGAGAACAAAGGTTAGCTCATATGGGGGTTGGAGGCCCACTTTTTCGCAGTAATTGAAAGAAAAGTTGACATTCTGTCTCCTCCAGTAGATAAGTGGTAGGAGATGTACCTGCTCTTTCCATCATCTGTTGAGAGATTAGCGGAAAAGGGAAGTCTGGGGGTGGTCTGAGCAGTCTTTTAGGGCTGGGTTGTGGGTGGCCTGTGGGCATGGGGTGAGCTGCTCAGTGTCTAAGCTGAAGAATTGAACATCAGTCTGGTGCCAAGCCAGGTCAAAATTGTGAAGTCAGAGTTTAACAAATTGAGAGCATGAGGCAAGAATTGAGTTCAAGCCACCTTGGGTCTGGTCCCGGGGTTAGCAATGGTCCTAAGCCAAAAAGAGTAAACCAAGATCAGAGTCGGGAGCCAGACTGAGAGTCTGGGATCCAGGCAAGTTGCAGTGAGGAGCAGCAAGCAGGGTGTGGGGTATAAACATACAAGAGGTCTGTGTTGCTCAGACAACTCCCAGAAGTGGTTTCCTGGGTTATATGCAAATTGCCAGCCAAACAGGGAATCAGAGGGTAGTCTACACAGCAAAGAAAAACACGCAGCTGGCCCATGCCAGCCAACTCCAGCTCACAGCGCTTGGGCTGTGGGGCTCTTTCATCGCTGTGTATGCTTCTAGGGTTGGGATGGATCCCAGGCTCTAGGACTCTGCAGGGTGGGAGGGTCCCAGAGCTTGGGCTCCAGCCCAAACCCAAGCCAGGAAGTCTACACAGAGATGAAATAGCCCTGTAGACCAAGCCCTGTGAGCCTGAGATGGCTGGCACAGCCACGGGTTTTTCTTTGCTGTGTAGATGTAGCCAATGAGGCCAGTTGTTTAGACCCTGTTAGGCAAGTCTATCCCTTTCAAGTTCTTCTCAGGGATAACTCTGCCTGGGTCACCGGTGGCAACGAGGTAGCAGCACCTGACTTAGACCCTCTGGTCCTACGTTCTAGGCCCATGGGTTCTAATAGTGACTGATTAATTAATAGTGTTGACAAACTCTTGCAGGAGTACCCTTCATTTCTCCTTATCTGAATGACTGTGACACAAGCCAAAACGTATGCTACATGGAATATAATGACTGAATTGGTTAGATATTGAACATGCTAAAGTAGCAAACACATGAGTCCTGTCCCTTAGATCCCCCCAAATGATTAATTATCATCACAGTAGTACCCAGAATTCCTGTCAGGATAAGGTCCCTGCCATGATAGGCACTATACACATACACACAGCAAGTTCTTACTCTGAACACACAGGAGTCTTTCTTCTGAAGAGATTACAGTCTGCTTTGAAAAGCTGAATTTTACTCTCTCCGTAATTATAATATCTGCTATGGCCTCATTTTGGGGAACTTGTTTGAGAATGCTAAAATTTGCAATAGATTTTGGAAGTTAGATCTAAATCTTGTTAGTTATGTAAAAAAGGGGAAACCTTAATTAAGATTACAGACACACATAAAAGTCTGGAAATAGAAATATTAAGATTCTTGTAGTAGACTTAACTCACTCACATTGCTAGTTGCTATTAATCTGTAAATGTACAAGCGAATCAATGTAATGGTGCTAGCAGAGATTCTAGTTGTAAATTTCCATTTGGTTCCTGACGCTAGGCCTTGGTATTGAACAAAAGGTCTATTGGGCTAGATTGGTTCCCATGGTACTGGTTTCCCAGTAGAAACAGATTGAAGCTTTCTGATGGAGTCTTCTGGAATTTCCTCAAGGGTAAGAATTTTACTTTCTGAATCTAACAGTTCAGCACATAGTTGCTTTGGGGGGGGGGGAGAGGTGCTTTATGTATGCAGATAGATAGATTTCAAGTAAAAAGAAAAGGAGGACTTGTGGCACCTTAGAGACTAACAAATTTATCTGAGCATAAGCTTTTGTGAGCTACAGCTCACTTCATCGGATGCATTCAGTGGAAAATACAGTGGGGAGATTTATATACATAGAGAACATGAAACAATGGGTATTACCATACACACTGTAACGAGAGTGATCAGGTAAAGTGAGTTATTACCAGCAGGAGAGCGGGGGGGAGGGGGAACCTTTTGTAGTGATAATCAGGGTGGGCCATTTCCAGCAGTTGACAAGAATGTCTGAGGAACAATGGGAGGTGGAAGGGGGGAAATAAACATGGGGAAATAGTTTTACTTTGTGTAATGACACATCCATTCCCAATCTCTATTCAAGCCTAAGTTAATTGTATCCAGTTTGCAAATTAATTCAAATTCAGCAGTCTCTCGTTGGAGTCTGTTTTTGAAGTTTTTTTGCTGAAGAATTGCCACTTTTAGGTCTGTAGGTCAGTAGGTTTCCGGTATAGGGTGGTGTTTATGTGACCATCACTTATTAGCACCGTAGTGTCCAGGAAGTGGATCTCTTGTGTGGACTGGTCCTGGCTGAGGTTGATGGTGGGATGGAAATTGTTGAAATCATGGTGGAATTCCTCAAGGGCTTCTTTTCCATGGATCCAGATGATGAAGATGTCATCAATGTAGCGCAAGTAGAGTAGGGGCATTAGGGGATGAGAGCTGAGGAAGCGTTGTTCTAAGTCAACCATAAAAATGTTGGCATACTGTGGGGCCATGCAGGTACCCATAGGAGTGCCGCTGATTTGAAGGTATACATTGTCCCCAAATGTGAAATAGTAATAAACACAACCCTGTACTGGAAACCTACTGATCGCCATGCCTACCTACATGCCTCCAGCTTTCATCCAGACCACACCACACGATCCATTGTCTACAGCCAAGCTCTACAATACAACCGCATTTGCTCCAACCCCTCAGTCAGAGACAAACACCTACAAGATCTCTATCAAGCATTCTTACAACTACAATACCCACCTGCTGAAGTGAAGAAACAGATTGACAGAGCCAGAAGAGTACCCAGAAGTCACCTACTACAGGACAGGCCCAACAAAGAAAATAACAGAACGCCACTAGCCATCACCTTCCGCCCCCAACTAAAACCTCTCCAATGCGTCATCAAGGATCTACAACCTATCCTGAAGGACGACCCATCACTGTCACAGATCTTGGGAGACAGGCCAGTCCGTGCTTACAGACAGCCCCCCAACCTGAAGCAAATACCAGCAACCACACCACACAACAGAACCACTAACCCAGGAACCTATCCTTGCAACAAAGCCCCTTGCCATCTGTGTCCACATATCTATTCAGGGGACACCATCATAGGGCCTAATCACATCAGCCACGCTATCAGAGGCTCGTTCACCTACACATCTACTAATGCGATATATGCCATCATGTGCCAGCAATGCTCCTCTGCCATGTACATTGGTCAAACTGGACAGTCTCTATGTAAAAGAATAAATGGACACAAATCAGACATCAAAAATTATAACATTCAAAAACCAGTTGGAGAACACTTCAATCTCTCTGGTCACTCGATTACAGACCTAAAAGTGGCAATTCTTCAACAAAAAAACTTCAAAAACAGACTCCAATGAGAGACTGCTGAATTTGAATTAATTTGCAAACTGGATACAATTAACTTAGGCTTGAATAGAGATTGGGAGTGGATGGGTCATTACACAAAGTAAAACTATTTCCCCATGTTTATTTCCCCCCCTCCAGCCCCCATTGTTCCTCAGACTTTCTTGTCAACTGCTGGAAATGGCCCACCTTGATTATCACTGCAAAAGGTTCCCCCCCACCCCCTCCCCCCCACTCTCCTGCTGGTAATAACTCACTTTACCTGATCACTCTCATTACAGTGTGTATGGTAACACCCATTGTTTCGTGTTCTGTGTGTATATAAATCTCCCCACTGTATTTTCCACTGAAGGCATCCGATGAAGTGAGCTGTAGCTCACAAAAGCTTATGCTCAAATAAATTGGTTAGTCTCTAAGGTGCCACAAGTACTCCTTTTCTTTTTGTGAATACAGAATAACACGGCTGCTACTCTGAAACCTGTCAAAAGATTTCAAGTAGGTTTTTTGTACCTAAATATGTCACATTAACAGTGCATTAACAGTTCTTTTTATTATTTGTGTATTAGCATTAGGAGAGGAGATTGCATTTAATTTCCTTTGTGCTTCTACCGCCCACACTATATTTTATTAATACACACAAAAAAAATCTGCCGGTGCATGTTAGCATTTGCATGGTCTCATTTTAGTTGTACAGTTCATAGATTTTATAGATTTGAAGGTCAGAAATTACCATTATGTTCATCATTCTAGTCTGACCTCCTGCATAACACAGGCCATAGGATTTCACCTAGTGATTCCTATATCTCCATTCCTGCACTTACACGTACCTCATCAAGATGAATGGCCTCTGGGTAAAGAGATCGCACTTCAGGAAGGTGAATAAGGCAGGGATGAGCTCACATCTTTGTTGTTCTCTTCCTTCAATGCTCTCAAGACCCACTTCTGCAGTGATGTCTATGAGAAATCAGCCAAATTAACAATGGCCATTTAAGTGACACTGTGGAATAAATGGATCCTGTTTAATTCATAATAAGAAACTGCAAATGCGTATCTCTGTATACAAAAATAGTATATATTTGAATGCGTCCCTCTTCCTACACTTTGTGTATTACTGGTTTTCTTAGGCTCTGATTCTGTAAACTCTTTATTAGTATTATTTATTATTTGCATTACTATAGGACCCAGGAGACCCAGTCACGGACCAAGACTCCTTTGTTTTAGGCACTGTATAAATACAGAGCAAGAAGACAGCCTCCACCCCAGAGCGCTTATGCATGTGCTTTACTTTCCACATATAGGTAATTTGAAGGAGACATCAATTGAACTACTTAGGGGTATAACATGAAGCAGATACATAAGTTTTTGCAGAACGGGGGCCTTACATTCAAAGCTGTTTGGGGCAGGAACTGTCTCTTAATATGCCTTTGTGCAGCGCCTAGCACAATGTGGCCCCAATCCTGATTGGAGTCCCTGAGTGTTATTGTAATACAAATATTAAATGCTGAAAATAGTAACAAGGGCAACAGTAATAGAGAGAAACCAGGGGGCCAGTCCTGCAGTCCTTACCGCAGCAATCAGTCTCCTAATTTGTGTTATGATGAAGGCCTCTGCTTTATGTTTCAATGAGATACTTATTGCAAGACAGGCCCACTGTATTTTCTTCTGGCTTCCATCTGCCTCCTATATATTGTTCCAGCAGCAGCCGTATAATCAATGAGGACATGCAGGGAAGCTGTACAAAGTGATGTCACAGAATGGCCAGAGCTTCTTTAGGCTCTGATAAAATCTTAGCAGATGCCCACTGAGCATGATCACTGTTCTTTTCCAGTTCAATATCTCTCTGTTTTTAATGTCCCTTTCACCCACCCACCTCCTAAATTAACGAAGAGCCTTCTCCTGGGTAAAGACTATTTATATGCAATATTTGTTTGGAGGGGTTTTGTGGCTTTTGCTTTTGTTAAATATTTTTGAGTTATCCTTCAGCCAATAAATAAATAAACAAATAAATAATTGAACAAATAAAGAAGGTCTTAAGCCTTGATTCAGCAAAACACTAAGCACATGTTCAACCTTGCTCATATAGTCCATTGGCTTCATTGTTGAAGCCAATGGGATATAAGTGCTTGGCAAAATTGAAGCCTGACTGTTGAAAATGTGCATTTTGTGTGTACTAACGTAGTAATGTTCACTTCTCTTATTTCAGAACAAAATAATCATTTTCAAAACAGCAATTTTCATCAGATCTCAAAGCACTTTACAAACGTGTTCAGTATCATTCCCCATTTTGCAGATGGAGAAACGAAGGCACAGAGAGGCGAAGTGAAGTCACTTGCCCACGGTCACCCAACAGGTCAGGGGCAGAGTTGGGAATAGAATCCACATTTCCTGAATCCCTGTCCATGTCTCCATCCACTAGGCCACACTGCCTACTAAGCAAACTAGGATGCCTCCACATTGCACAATTACCTAACACACCCATCCATGCAGTCTTATTACCCATGGTCACCTTTCTGTTCCCATAAACCCTTTGACTTGTGCACCTGTCTTGTCCCTATTTAGGTAATCAGCTCCATATGGGTGGACCCTTATGCCTCTGTAGAGTTGCAATGAAATCACTGGAGCTCCACATAGCAGTAGGGGTCCATCCATGTGGTTATTATCTCTTATTCTATGTTTACACTGTAAATAGAACCTAAACCTGACTTGGACCTCTGGATGCTACTGCTATTCACTGGCATTGTGGCTAAGTTAGGGACTTAGACTCGAGATCTGGGTTCAGTTCCCTGCTCTGCTATTGGCTGCCTGCATGACCTTGGATAAGTCACTTAACATCTCTGTCTTAGCCCTATTCTACAGATTAGGACATAATAGTATTTTACTTTCTTTGGCTATTTAGATTGTAAGCTCTTTGGGGCAGAGACTGTCTCTTACTACATGTCAGGACAGCTCAAGAGGGATGGGGGTCTCTAGGCTCTATTGTAATACAACTAATAAATGAATAATAACCTCCAATAGTTGACAAATAGCTGAAGGGATTGTCCTCAAAAACTCACCTTTGGGCTAAAACTAAGCCTGGAGAGAGTCAGCATCAATGGGATATTTTCATAAAAACATAGGGTTCTAATGCAAATCACTAGAGCAGGTTTTCAATAAAGTGAAAAAATAAATATAAAGAAAAAGAATTATTTTTTTTCAAATTTAATACAATATAGATGGTTTAAAATCTTGGATAAAATATCACCAGCCATCCAGCTTTCCTTCTTTATGATCGTAGATGTGGAAAGCTATCATTATAGTTTGCAAATAATGTTACCCTTTTATGTATGTTGTCTGAGCTTTTTTATGACAAGTCTTCCACTAGACAGTTTCTTACATGACGGCATTCTTCTTTTTACTTCAGAGAAAGCTGTTAGGCAATGATTTTTCACTGGCAGATTTTGTTAATAATATCCACCGAAACCTGCACCTTCAAGAAATTTTCCACTTTGAAACTGTCATGACATATTTTTTCTTATTAGAATGTTTGCCTAATGCTAGACATAGAAACAAATATTTATCACTCTAGGTATGCTTACACAAATCACCATTATTAATCTAAATCACTTCAATTAAAATTGACACAATTGAGATAATTAATACTATTTTGATTGATAAATAAACCCTTGTTCCTTTTATCCTGGCATTCATTAATTACCTGCCTAATGTTGTTGCTGACCGGGAGGGATATACTCCTGTTCTGTGGATGTTGTGTATTTGTGTGCATTCCATTTTACCAGTGATTGGCTGTGTCTTGAAAATAACAATATTTTTGGACTATGATATAAAGTTTTGTCTATTTGTCTGTCTAATTGCTGGGGTAGAGTGTGCATTACCTCACATAGAATAGGGTAAATATTATTTGCTATTTGATTTGAGATGAAATTCCAGTATTATTTCATTCCCATATTTCTTCCTCCCCACTTCCCCCCAATTCTATGGAGCACTGGTATCCACCACAGCACTCTAGAATAGTGAGCAGACTGCGACACTGTTGCAGGGTTTCCCTACAGCAGACCTGTGCCAGTACTATTGTTCAAGACACAGGCACTAGCTAAGCAATGCAAGGTTGTTCTAATTCCCTGACTTATCTCCTCCTCCCTCTACCCACTGGAAATAGTAAACCCTGGTTCTCAAAATCAAACTGCAGTCTTCTGACTGCAGGGAGTCTAAGTAACTTTGATTGCTGAGTCATTCAATTGACCCACATATATAAAATTTCTGTGTGTAGCTAGTGATCATATAAAATGCTTATTGTAATCCTGTAAAATTGGAAGCTCTAACTAAGCACTATTTTAAAATATATTCAGCTTGAGATTCTACAGGCTCCCCAAATCACCATTCACTCAATGTTCACCAAATAATATTTCATTATATCCGCTGAATTAGTATGTTCTTAGGGGTCCTTTTTTTCATTCACAAGTCATCTTAGTGCTAATCAGCAGTCTGGTCTTATACCTGCTACTGCTGAGAAAGTCAGATCTTGAAAAGCCACAATTTCAAGACAATTTTTTCCCGTCAAAAATCATATATGGGTTTTTTGGATCTAGTATGTGATGTGGAGGAAAACTGAAGATTGACTTATTTTCAGCTATGTATTAAGTCTGTTTTTAAGCAGCCAAGACTTCTCTCTGCTCTGCATTATGAAATTCACCTTGTAACCCACTGCATCTTTTTGTAAACATTGTTTTTAGGAGTGTGAGCTGTTTTTTGGAGTAGCTGATCAAAATGTATATTCCAGTACCACTGCACCAACATGAACTACTAGTGTTAATGTTGTTTGAGGGGCTCCCACCAATCCCTTCCCCCATTTCTAAGGGTGTTATAACTGGGCCAGGAACATTTTGGTCTCGTCTGAAACTTGACAAAATGTATGTCATGTATGCATGTAAAGATGGATGCATAAAAGGTGATTCCTGCATCTATATTTTGTTGGGCAAGTTATTAAACTGGTCTCAATCCTTCAGGATGAAAGTTGCTGTGTCAATGTGATTGTAATAATTATCCTTCATTAGGAAAAATGATACTTCTTGTTAACCAGTGCAAATAGTGGATGAGAATGGATGCTCCAGGTACACTTTCAAACTGGCTAATTCATAACAGTCAGGTTACAATTCATACCAAAATAAGACAATTTAAATAAAAGGAGAAAAATCAGAGAAGACATGATCAGATGAAAAGGTATGTGATCAATCTACAATATGAATGAGCTTCTTCTGCAACAAATCTCTTAAATTGCCTTCTTCACTGCCACGTGAATCAGAGCTCATCAGCCAGCTGTCCAAGAGAAAAGGAATTTTTCCATCTACTTTATTTTCACTTTTGGGCTGGCCAGTTTGGGATGTATATGCTGTATTCCAATCACTGCCCGGATAATCTGGTGTCTTGCTGAAGTAAATGGGAGTGTGACTCTGGCAGACAAGGTGCAAACTTATGTCAAGATTTCTAGACCTCACTGAGTGCTGACAAATGTATAGCTAGAAACCAGTCTGGCTCGCCTGTGTGTTAGTAGTGTTAAAATGGGTATTAAAGTTATAAAAATGTGTTTAGACTTTATGAAATGCTTGTGAGTTTCTTCATGCATTAATCTCTGTAATATCTGTATCCCATTTGCTCTGAAACTATAAACCCTCATAGTCAGGAGAGATGCATTACCAAGTTCTCCACAAGAGGTGTCATCTTCTGCCCAACAAAAGAAGGCCCATAGACACCAGATGAGCCACTGTGGAACATCAGAGGAAAAAAACTTTGTTGATTGCTTCCCCCACACCCATGAAGAGGAGATGTGCAGGTGGACTCATCCCATCAGTTTGAACTCTGGGAGAACGGAATAAAAATCTCTGACTAGAAGGAATTGTATCTCTTTATGCTGCTTGGACTCTGAGAGGCAAAGATTTCTAAGCATAAGCAAGAGATCCCCAGCTGCTTAGCCTGGCTTAGCCCTAAAGGACACATAGAGCTTGCATATCACAGCACTTCTACCACCTTTTGAAACCTAAGCCTGTAATTCATTTGTGGGTGTATGTTTACCTACTTTAACCTTGTAAATAACTCATTTCTCTTTCTTAGTTAATAAATCTTTAGAGAGTTTATTATAGGATTGACTACAAGCATTGTCTTTGGTGTAGGATGTAAGGTGTGGTTGACCTTGGGTATGTGACTGGTCCTTTGAGACTGGGAGTAACTTGAATGGTGTAAGAGACCATCTATCACAAAGGCAAGCTTGCCTGAGTGGCAAGATAGATGGGAGTACACAAAGAGACTGTCCGTGACTCCATGACAAGGTTGTTCTAGTGCTTGAGGAGTTTACACTTGATATTTGGTTGATGAAATCTAAGTATAGAATTCACAACCAGTTTGGGGTTTGTGCCCTGCTTCTTCACAGTCTGTCCTGAGGTTGGTATTCATGCTCGTGAGCCACTCCAGACAGCTTGACAGGAAGTCTTTTCATTGATTCGTAGATTATAAAGCCAAAAGAGGCCACGTTGGGATAATCTAGTCTGACTTCCTGTATAACACAGGCCATAGGACTTCCCTGAATTAATTCCTGTTTGAACTGCAGTGTATCATTTAGAAAAACTTTCAATCTTGATTTAAAAATTGCCAGTGATGGAGAATTCACCACAACCCTTGGTAATTTTTTTCAGTGGTTAAATTACCCTCACTGTTAAATATTTGCACCTTATTTCAAGTCTGAATTTGTCTAGCTTCAGCTTCCAGCCATTGGATCTTGTTATATCTTTGTCTGCTAGATTGAGGAGCCCTCTTTATCAAATTTCTGTTCCCCATGTAGGTTCTCATATACTGTGATCAAGTCACCTTTTAACCTTCTCTTTGATACACTAAATAGATAGAGCTTCTTGGTCTTTCACTATAAGCAGGTTTTCCAATCCTTTAATCATTCCTCCAGCTCTTTACTGAACCCTCTCCAATTTAACAGCATCTCTCATCCAGTAAGTACTGCCTGCATTCTTTGTTGCTAGATGAATCACATTTGATCACATCAACATGCATATTGTTTGTTTGTCCCCAGCTTACCAAGTGATCCAGATTGCTCTGTATCTGTGATGTGTCCTCTTCAATTATTTACCACTCTGATCAATTCTGTGTCATCTGCAAACTTTATCAGTAATGATTTTATGTTTATGTTTAACATTGATAAAAATGTTAAATAGCATAGAGCCAAGAACCAATCCTGGTAGGACCCTCTAGAAATACACCCAACTTGATGATGACTTCCCCTTTACAATTACATTTTTAGACCTATCAGTTAGCTATTTTTTAATCCATTTAATGTGTGGCATGTTGATTTTGTATTGTTTGGGTTTCTTAATCAAAATGTTATACAGTACAAAGTCAAATGCCTTACAAAGGTCTAAGCATATTCCATCAACACTTATCAAGCAAACTTGTAATCTCATAAAAATATCAAGTTTATTTGAAAAGATATTTTTTCCATAAACCCAACTTTATTGGCATTAATTATATTACCCTCCTCAAATTCTTTATTAATTGAGTCCTATCTCAGCTATTCCATTATTTTGCTTAGGACCAATGTCAGGCTGACAGGCTCATAACTACTGCGGGTCGTCCCATTTACTCTCTATAAATATTGGCACATTGATTTTCTTCCAGTCCTGTGGAATTTCCTCAGTGTTATAAGACGTTTTGGAAATTAGTATTAAAAATCCATTGAGCTCCTTGGACAGCTCTTTTACAATTCTCAGATGCAAGTTATCCAGAACTGCTGATTTTAAAATGTCCAATTTTAGTCGCTGCTGTTTAGCATCCTCCTGAGTTCCTACTGGAATAGAAACTATTTCATCATCACCATATGATATGACTATATCATCTGGCTATTTCCCAAATACAGAACAGAAATCTCTATTACATACTTGTGCATTTTCAGCATTATTATTAACAATTCTACCATTCTACCAATGGACCAATACCATTAAGATTCCTTTTGTTCCTAATATACTTTAAAACGCTTTTTTGTTGTAAACTTTTCTGGACTTTGAGTTCTTTTTGTATCCTTTTGCTTCCTTTATCAATTTTCTACAGTTCCTAGCTTCTAGTTTATATTCATCATTATCAAATTCCCCTTTTTTCCATTTTTTATATATTGTTGGGTATTTTCATAGCTGCTTTTGCTTCCCTCTGAGCCAGGTTGTTTTTTAAAGCCATGTAGCCTTGTTTCTTAATAGTGGTATTGTGGATTTGGGGGCATTTAGTAACATATTATTAAACAATTCCCAACATCATTCACATTTTAATGTTAAAATTCTTCAGGCTGATTCAGCTCATAATTATTTTTAGTTTTGTGAAGTGGCCCATTTGTCTGTATTACTGGTCTGGACTTTATTCTGTTTGCACATAACAAATGTAATCAAGTCATGATGAATTATGCCTAAGCAACCTCTAATTTTTAGTTCTGTGATCTGTCCTCCTTATCTGTCAAGATGAGGTCTAATACAGAATTCTCCCATGTTGGATGCAACACTTTTTGATTAAGAAATTGTCATCTGTAATATTTAGAAATTCTGAAGACATTTTAGTCATGGCAGTATGAGACCTCCAGCACTTGTCACTCAAATTCAAGTCCCCCACATGATCATGCTGTTCTTTTCCCCTACACATTATAGATAGGTGTGGAAGGAGTCAGTCATCCTGTTCCCTAGTGTGATTTGGTGATCTGTAGCAGACACCAACTAGTACCCCATATTGTGCTTTATCTGTTAGGACATGGATCCATAAGCATTCAAGATCATTTGCTTCCAAATTGTTAATGACTTGGAAACAGAAATGCCATTTCTGGCATAAAGTGTCACTCCTCTTCCCTTTTTGCCCACTCAGTCCTTCCTAAATAGTGATTTTAACATTCCAATCATGCAAATCTCCCACCAGGTTTCAGTAATATCAGCTAGATAGAATTTATGCTCATAAATGAGAAATTCCAATTCCTCTTGTTTATTACACCAAGCTAATAGCCTTGGTGTGTATGCAATTAAAACGTTTAGTCTCTTCATTTTCCTTAGTGCCTTGATTATTTTTGTTCTATTGTTTGACTATTTTGTTTTGTTTTGTTCAAGATCATGACTGGGTTCTAAATGGGTATGTATTTCTCCTTCCTTTCACGCTTCCCTTTTGTTATTGGCAGAACGCCTTCCGGACGAGTCTAGTTAGCACCTGTGCCCAAAGAGATTGGATCCCCTAGAGCAGGGGTCCCCAACGTGGTGTCCGCAGGCGCTGTGGCACCTGCTGGGGCAGTTGTGTGCGCCCAGAGGACACAACGCCGCCGAAATGCCGCCACTGAAGAACCGCCCGTCGAAATACTGCCGAGAAGCGTTGCCGTTTCTCGGCAGCATTTCGGTGGCAATGCTTCTTTCCGCTGCTATTTCTTAGCGGCATTTTGGCAGCGGGTATCTGGTGCCCACCACAGTCTTCTGGGAATAGGAATGTGCTATTCCCACAGAAAGGTTGAGGACCACTGCCCTAGAGCTAGAGGCCATCTCAGCTCTACAGCTCCCTCTCCCCCTTGAAAGTGGACCAATGTTCCACAAAATCTAACTCCTCTACTTTATATCACTTAGCCAGCAGTTCACTTTGGATGGAGCCCTCGATGGTGACCACAGCTGGGGTTAAAGGTGTTGTTTGTTTTTTAAATAAAGTTCAGTCCACTCTATTCCATTGGTTCCCAGCCTTTTGCAGGGGAGTGTCTCATTGGAATGCACTGTCAAAGGGGCACATCCACTCCTGTCCCCACGCACAATATCCTGGCAGAGCTTTGATTTCCTTTTCCCTCTTCTCTCTGCTCCTCTCCTTTCTTCTCATCTGTAAGGGGGTGTAAACCCCACAATGGCACTGAAAGGGTGTAGAGGAGCTGGAGAACTCACATAGTGATGGGGCAGGACCACTTTAGGATGAGTCTCATCTGGGGAGGAGCTGGGTGGCTTCTATAAAGGAAGAGCTTCAAGGCAGAAGAGAGGAGGAGGAGGAGGTCCCGGGGTAGAGGAGGTCTTGGAGTGGTTTTTGAAAAGATGCTTTGGTAAAGGGTCAGGAGAGATGTGGAGCAAGCGATGGTGATGAGTCCCGATAAAAGCACAGGACTTCCAGGTAGAGAACCCTGGGAGATGTTCAGCTGAGGAATGGAGCATGAGAAACTTACAAGGGATGAAAGATCAAGCCCAAGGAGAGAAGAAGTTGGCTTAAGTTTATATTTTCAATTTGAATTTGTTGGAGGATTCCAGGGAGGATGCCAGTGATTCCCTGGCCCTGAAAGACAGGAGAACCCTGCACCTGGAGGAGACAGAGAAGCTGTGGAGTCTGAGAAGAACACAAGTACCCAGTGGGCCAAGGAAGGGGCTGTGGGAAGGCCTGCTGACAGGCTGAGATAGGAAGACCACCTGGGAAGTAGCAGGAGGTGGCTCTGAAGAGACAGAACTTGCCTGCTCACAAAGGAGTGGGAGGACCTGGGTTCTCCTATCAGCCACTGGGGAAGGTGATGTCAGGGGCTGAAAACCGATGTAAGGACGGTGGACTCTTGTTTGTTGGACTCTCTGTCACCTTGGAAGGGTTGAGACTAAATGTGATCTGGCTGGAGGGCTGAGTCATGAGAAGCGGCAGAACACTGCAAGGCCTGAATGGCGTCTACAGGGGATGCTAGCTGAGGAGAGCCTGTTGACATGCAGGGGGTGTGCCACTGGTGTATCTATTCTTCTACATTACCTTTTTATCTTCTGTCTTTGGTTTGTTTGCTTGTTGTACTTTCCCGTTTTTATTCTTGTGGGGATTTCTTGCTCTCTGGCACCCTCTCACAGTGGCCCATTCATACATGATGTGGGGGCCAGAGAGCATCCTTCTGCGGCCCCTTACACTCTTTCCGTTTAGCTGACTGTTGAAGGAGCAAAAGCAAGATGCAGCCCTGTAAATACAAGCTGCTCTTTGAAAACTCGATTCATTATGAGCTTGTGACAGACCGGGGCACAATCCACACTAATGAGTAGCTGTGTCACTCCAGCCCTCTAACCTGGGGTGCCCTTTACAAAGCTTTGCTGCTGTAGCTTCCAGCCTGCCTGGATTGCTCACAAACAGCCTCCAACATGCAAGTTACTCCCAGCCATGTCTATGTGTGGGCTGCAGCCAGCCAGCCACACCTTGGCTCTTACCAGACTGGGTTATACCCCAGGATGACCCCAACACACTCACAGTCTTAGATTTCCTCCCAGAAATGTATGTCCTGTACTTCCCTGTCCCTCCCTGGACAGTACAAGTTTATATAAAGTCTGTTATTGCTTTAATAGAAATAATATGCACATAATTTGCCACCGCATATGGCATTTCCCAAACACTTCAATTTAAACACACTGGATTATATAAAATATTTATTAACTACAAAGAGGGAGATTTTAAGTGAGTACAAGTAATGAGGCATAACAGTCAGAAATGGTTACAAGAAAGATAAAGATAAAATGTAACTGGTGCCTAACTTAACATACTATGTTAAATTCAAAGCAAAGTTTTCTTACCACATGTTTTCAGCAGTCTTACTGACCAAACTTCTTAGGTCAGGACCCCTTCTCCCCAGAATCCAACAAATGCTTCCTTTGTTTTGTTGCTTCGGGTGCCATGAACACAATGAGCAGGGAGAGAGAGATGAGGGGTGCCTTGGGGTGTTTGTCCCTCTTTTTTATAGAATCAGTCCCCCTCTGGAAAAACATTTCCAGTGGAGATTCAGGAGACCAAGAGTCTACAGGAAATGATGTTCCCTGCTATTTTTGCCTCACCTGTTTGAGTGACATTTTTTCCCTTCCTGCTTGATGACTCTGTTGACTGCTTAAATGCAAATTCCTTTGTCTGAGACAGACCTGTTTGGCCCATGTGTTCAGAACACCATGCAGTGGAGTCTTATAACTTCACATACAGTGCTGCCATACACATTTTATCAGCACAATAATGATGAGTAAATTATGAGTTTTCAAATGATTCCTCACAAGGCATGCTTTGTACAACAGTTATTACACTAGAGTGTAGGGCATGGACACAGGGGTACATTCTGTCACAGAGATGTTATAGGAGCACTGACAGAAAGTAGCTGGCTGTCAGTGAATCACTCAATGCTTTCCCTATTGCCACAGGATCTGACTGGCGTTGGGAGGGGAACAGATCCTGCAGGCATGCAAGTTTCTTCATTCCCCACTGTCTTGTCCCAGCCTCCACTTGACTAGTGTGGGCCATTCTGCCTGCAGGGGCCTACGCCCCCAGATTGGGAAACTCTGCTCTGTGTATCACAAACATAGATTCGTGAAGGGTGACGTTTGAAAAGTTTGGTGATTTGGTTTAGGTCAGACAAGCACTCAAAAGTTCAGATGCTTCTCCGGGAAATTCCCTGTTTCCTGCCACCTATCTTTGTCTTGGGAAGACTTCCCACTCCTCCTCTGGCAGCAGTGCTCTTCCAAGGAGTCTTGCCACCTGTAAGTATCTTCAGAAGACAGGCTCCTGGTCCTTCCTCACCTAGCCACAGTGCTAAATACATTGCTGCTCGGTTGAAAATCAGCATGGTTTGTGGATTCTATGGTAGTGATGCCAAAAGATACACAGGATGCCTGGGAAGCCCTAGAATGTGTGTGATGTTGTGTTCCTGGTCAATACTGAGTATACAATGCCAAGGAAGCCCCAGTAGCTTATAACAACAGCAACAGTGAGCCAACATCACTGCAGTACACATTAATCAAAGCAGCCTATGATCTTAAAAAAAAAAGCTTTAAGTTCAGAAGAGTTTAGGGGCTATTACAGCTTTACATTTTCATCCCCAACCAAACACATCATTATCCAACTTTCCTTATCTTTGCTTTAGAGTCTTGTCAAGGTTCAGTTCATCCCTGTATATCTAGATATCTAACTATCTGTCTAGCCATCTAAACACAACCCCCAAAATTTTGAAGCCTCACTCTATTTCAATTCACCATGTACCCAATCAGAAAATATAATTTATTCTCCAAAGATGGTTCAACACTGTCAAAGCTCATGTCTCTGATGTACGATGCTGTTTCTTTCAGGCAGAGGTATAATTGCATTCACCATGTGTTTCTCAGACTGTGAAGCTGGTTTCTCTAGAAAAGCTCCATCTTCTTCAAAGGCAGGTTAAAGCACAAATGATAGATATGACAAAGGAATATTGTTTTGAATATTCAGTTCACTACTAAATACTCAATTGGGAGTTCCCCAGTTGCCTGAATCCAAAGTGGAAGAGAGAGAGAGAGAGAGAGAAAATTTTATATACAAGTTGCTCAGCATAAAAATATACTTCCCAAATACATCTTTTTTTCTCCAATGATAGCCCTTCCCTGCCCAACTTCCTCATCTTCCTATTCTCTTCCCCACAAAAAATAATTCCATTAAAAGACACACTGAGTACTCTTTCTGTCCTTTAGGGTCTGATTTTTTTTATCTTAATGAAGTCAGTGGGAGTTCTGATTAAGAACACAGTGTAATCATGACCAGGCCATTAAGGAAGGAACTCTGATCCAAAGACTAGGAAGATCGCTTGCAGCATATCCTTCAAGATACTTGTGTTGATATTTCAAAGAGATGAATTTCATCCCTGTGCAGAGGGCTAGCATAGACACTGCATCGCTTACTGGCAAGTGGGACTTAACTGGTGCATAGGTTTTCTGTCAACTCTCTGCACAGGGGGGAATTTCTCCTCATGCAAGTTAGCTTCACTAATAGAGATTGACTGTCGGGGATCAGCCATATAACCATCCAAGCCATTGCACCAGATCCTCACTGAGTATAGATGCCACTATCATCATTTGTGTAAGAGACCATCATACTCCAGTTTTTCAGACCCCCCCTTTTTTAGATCCACACATTTTATACTAGCTTTAAAACCATCAGTTGTGGCTACATAAATACCTACTCCAACTTTGGATGTATAGGCCACATGGAGAATCAGAGCCCGGTCAACCCTTTGTCTTACTGCTAGTGCACTGGGTTTCAGAACTGGGCCCCGAATATTTAACTTTAAAACCCAATTGGTAAATACAGAACTTCAGCCATCTTATCCTCTGAACCTTATAAAAACATAATACCGGTCCAGATCCTTAGATGGCATACACAGCCTAACTCCATTGAATTCAAGCCAATTTACACTAGTTGACAATCTGATTGAGTCTCTCTTACACTGTAGACCTAATAGGCACCAGTGACATTGACCTGTAATTTGACACAGTTTAGTTACCATCTTTTTGGAGAGGCAATTTTGCGACTTTAACTTGCCAGAAATTCATATAGATGAGTAGGATGGTTAAATGGAGAAGTGAAATGAAAAGGCCAAATGTATCCAGTTCCCTGTTAATTGAAATGCTGTCCAGACCTCTGTCCTGGTTAACTTTTATTTGACCTAATTACTTCAGAAAACTCTCTTTTTGTCGCTTATTTAACGTTTGGATAATGCTTTATCACTGGCAAGGAGATTTACCTCTCCCCTATACCAGTAGTGCACTTAGTATTTTGATCAAGAAAGCAGTAATAGCAAACTGGTCAGATGAGCTCAAAGGACTAATGTGCAGCTCTCCAAAAGTTCCTTTCACTTTTCCACAGTGTTTCAATATGACAGGCCTGATTCTCCCTCACACGTTACTATTTGTATTCTAGTAGCACACAGAGCCCCTAATTGAGATCAGGGCACCATTGTGCTAGGCATGGCACAAACACACATTAAAGGGCAGGCCCCGTAAAATAGACGCAACAGACAAAGAGTGTGAGGGGAAACAGAGATGTGGAGATGTTTTCTTAGGTATTAAAACCAGAAGGGACCATTGTGATCATTTAGTCTGACTTCCTGCAAATCACAGGCCATTGGATTTCCCTGAATTAATTCCTGTTTGAATTAGACCATATCTTTTAGAAAAATATCCAATCCTAACTGTAAAATGTCCAGGTATGGAGAATCTACAACAGCGCTTGCTAAGGTGTCCCAATAGTTAATACCCTCATTGTTAAAAACATGCACTTTATTTCTAGTCTGACTTTGTCCAGCTTCAACTTCCAGCCATTGGATCGTGTTATACCTTTCTCTGCTAGACTACAGAGCCCATTATTACATATTTGTTCTCCATGTAGGTATTCATAAACTGTGATCAAGTCATCCTTAAACCCTCTCTTTGATAAGCTAAGTAGAGTGAGCTCCGCGAGTCTGTCACTTTACAGCAGATTTTCCAACCCTTTAATCATTCTTGTGGCTCTTCTCTGAATCTTCTCCAATTTATCAACATTTTTCTTGAATTGTGGGTACCAGAACTGGACACAATATTCCAGTCATAGTCACACTAGAGCCAAAGACAGAGATAATATAACCTCTCTACTCGTACTCGAGAGTCCCCTGTTTATGCCTAGAAGGATCACATTAGCCCTTTTGGTCACAGCATCACACTGGCAGCTGTTTTTCAGGCTATCCCCCTTCCTAGTCTGTATTTTTCATTGCTAGACATATACATTTACATTTAGCTGTATTAAAACACATACTGTGTGATTATACCCAGTTTACCAAGCAATCCAGATCAATCTGTATTAGTGGCCTGTCCTCTTCATTATTTACCACTCCTCCAATCTTTGTGCCATCTGTAAACTTTATCAGTGCTTTTATGTTTCCTTCCAGGTTACTGATAAAAAGATTAAATGGTGTAAGCTCAAGAACCAATCCCTGCAGTACTTCACTAGAAAAACAACCTCCTTTCCATTTCTAATCTGAAACCTATCAGATTGCCAGTTTTCAATCCATTTGATGTGTGCCATGTTGGTTTTGCATTGCTCTAATTTCTTAAGATAATTGGCATGTATTACCAAGTCAAATACTTTACAGAAGTCTAAAGGCTTGTTCATATAGTAAGTTACTATGCAACAAACCAGGGTGTGGATCTACCGGGCACCAGCTTGCCATACAGTAAAGTCCTGCATTGACACTGGTACAGCGCAGTGAAAGTTCCGGAGTGTGGCTCAGAGTACTATGCTTTGAAGTGTAGCCCCACTGACACTTCAGAGGAGAATCAGGCCTGAGATGTGTAACCATGCATTTTGTTGTCCTTGTGTTGACTTGACTTCTCGGTTTTCTATAGCTGGAGACATGTCAGTTGGATGCTTCGCCAGATGTTTCCCACAAAGTGTCACATAAAGGAAGCAGGACTGTATTCAGCTGCAGTGGTGGATTAATGCACGGGCCAACTTGGACCCCCCGCAGAAGCACTGGAAGCTATATAGAACTGGGGGGGAGGAGGCCACCAGCACCTGAACAGTGGCCCCACCCCCTGCTTTTCCACTTCCCATAGGGGCGCTACCCCCTGGCCAGGCCGGCAGCCGGAGCCAAGACATGGTAAGAACCACCCAGGGAGCTCAGGCCACTGTGGGGAGCCCCAGACCCTCCACCTGCTCCGGGCAAGGAGTTGAGGTGCACTAGAGCAACCCCCAGCCCATGTCCCAACCCCCTGGGGGTGCACCTGACCCTCACAGGAGCAAGAGCTCAGCAGACCTCCAGGAGTATGAGGGTGAGGAGCCATGGTAGCTAGTCCCTCTTCTCAGAAGCAGCCATGGAAACTGAAAACTGCCATCTTCCCAAGGACAGAGTCACGGATGCCATCCGTCTGGCAATCTGGCTTGTGGGAATGATGTCATGGGATGTACTGAGTATCCACCAAGGTCATATGTGCCAATCAGTCAGTCAGGAAAAATAATTTAAATGGCCCACTGGACCTGAAGACGTCTCCTTTGCTGATCTCTCCTCTCTAAAGGTCAGTGTGGGAGAAGAAAGGTCCCACACAACTGAAAATTCTACCTGATTGTTATCTCTCTCTCTCTCTCTCTCTCTCTCTCTCTCTCACACACACACACACACACACACACACACACACACACACACACACACACACACACACACACACACACACACACACACACACACACACACACACCCCCCCCCCCAATGATCAGGGATGAGCCTCTAGCTTTAAGGATTTCCCATAAGAGCAACGGGGAACTGGGGACAGACCGAAAAAGAGCAACAGTGACGGGATATAAGGAGCTCCTTATTTTTCCCACTGAAGAAGACTGTGGGTGTTTATAAAATATCCCTTGCTGTTAGGCAGGAACTGGTCTGTTTTGAGACCATACGGCAGGGTGGGTGTTACTCAGCTACAGAGCTGTAGTAACTCCGGCAGGGCAGTTACAAAGCTCACTGAAATGCACTAGCCTTCTCTACAACCTTTTTCTACAACTTTCTGTGGCAGAGCTACTCTCTTGAGTATTGTGGTGTTTCCAGGCTGGTGTTTCCTCTGGATCAGAGCCTGAAACTATGGCTTTCCTGGGCTTTTGTATCACAGGAAGCAGTGGGTATTTGATAGTGGATCAGGCCATAAGCAACTGGCCACTCCCTTCATTTATTTGTTTTTTCCAAATTATTTTTAACAAATCTACTAGCCAGCAGGTTTTGAGCATAACAGAAGATACGGGGAGGGCTAACTCTTTGGGCTAAATCCTGCTGTCCTTAGTCAGGCAAAACTGTTCATTTGCCTTGGCTACACCAATGTAGCTGCACTAGTGTCAACTCCAATGGTGTAAAAAAGGCAGCTTTACCTGGAGTCAAACGAGTGTAAACTGTGCTGGTGCAAGTCACAATTTACACTGGTGCAATGCATCTCCAACCCACTGGTCAGCATGTGTGCTGTGTGTCCCTCTCTGTATCCACGCTACACAGGAAGTAGTCCCCCACATGCCTGAATGAGGAGTTTTCTCTAGTATAGCCATGGTGGTGTAATTATTCCAGTATCAAAGCCCTGTTGTGACCAAGGCCTAAGGCCTGCAGGATTTGGCTCCGGGCTAGAATTAGATGTAGAGCGCACATGGGGATGGCTACTGTGGTAGCATGTATCCCTGTTTTAGTTACAGCTGCTTGGAAAGTTTTGAATTTTGAAATGTTGACAAAAATTCACATTTTGAAATTTCATAAACTGAAAAAAAAAGTAATACTTCAGTAAAAATCCTGCTCTTCATTTTTAAATAAACTGTAGAGCTAGTCAAAATTTTGAATTGGGGGTTGGGAGGAATAGGAGAGAAACAGAAGAAATTTTAGGGGAAAGTCATGATTTTCTCCCCCTGTTTTTTTTTCAGCCAGATATAGTTTGATTTCATTGATCAAATGGCCAAGGTCTCCACTCATTAAGGTCTTGAGTCAAATTAACACTTCAAGCTGGATCTGTTTGCAGGGTCAAAGGCAGCTGATAGATCTAATATCAGCAGGACACCTGGAGTGAAATTTTGATCCCATTGGCCAATGACTTTAATGGAATCAAGATTTCACCTCCAATCTTTATCCATCATCACTGACGAACACAACCAGTGCAATCAACAGTGGCTTGTTAAACTCAGCAGCCTTCTCCAGAACTAATTTATGGTCTGCAGAGAAATAACTTTTCACCTGTGTTGATTACAGTCCAGAAGTTTCTTTATCAAACATAGGATATTGGGTCTGTCATGAAGTTCTTCATTTTTCCTATAATGTTTTTTCACCTTTTTTATCTTGTGGGCCTCTTCCAAGTCATCAACCATCTTTTGGACAAGTTAGCAAGACAATGAGTTCACCATCTGATAGAGCATCTATGGCAAAGTCAAAATGTTCTGCCAATGCTTTGCTCATTAACTTAATTTATTGTAACTTCAGAAATGTCTTGTAAGGTATCCATCATAAAGGAAGTCAAATGGCACACTGAAGCCATGTTCTGCATGAAACCTTCTAACTCACTTAACGATCTTTGCTCTGTCAATTACTTAATTATATCACTTTTGTAGCACTTCTGAAATGTTCACCTCTCTATTTTCTAATCTTTTTTCCTTCTCCCATTTACTGTGGTCACAGATTTGTCTGGCAGTTTAATTCTAGCCACTTTTTGTGAACAACTTCTGTGATTTCTTGGCTTCTGGAGTCTTTCTTCAGCTCGGATTTGGTTTAAAGCATTGAAGTTGACATGCCTCTAGATTTCTTTACAATATTTCTCTTTTAACTCTCTATATTTTTGAGTTTAATGAAATTTGGACCTTTGTGGACATGTCATATGAAGGTATCTCACGTTACAAGCAGCTGCTCCAGTGGACAGGGCACTGCAGTGGGAGTGAAAAGACTTGGGTTCTATTCTTTTTCCTGCCAATGACCAGCAGCGTGGCACTGGAAATCTGTGCACCCCCACCTGTAAAATGGGGGTGATGATACTGATCCCCTTTGTAAAGTGGTCTTTGAGAGCGATTGATATAAAGATCTATATAAGAACAAAATATAATTATATTACCGTAAAAGACATCATGTACATGCTTGGCTGAGTCATGATGAAAGGAGATATTTAATTATTTATGGTGACGGAGCTGGCTTTACAGGTATTCAAAACAAGCATGTCTGACCATGCCAAAGTGCACGCTCTTTGTTGTGCTTGCTCTTCATCCCAAAGAAGACTTAATCTAGTTTCACTTCAGTCTCTCAAGACCTATGGTCTCCTGTGCCCAGGTTTCCTCATGAAACTCCATTTATTACCGAATAAAAGAAAGTGGTAAAATTAGGGCTGGTGGGAAATTTTCCATCAAAACTTTTTTTAAACAGAAAATTGGGTTTATGAGAAAATGAACATTTATACAGAAAGTGCCTGTTTTCCTCAAAAAAATCCATTTAGTTGGAAAATGAAACACCCCAAAACAAGGTGTTTCTCTTTAGCCCAAAACATTTTTTTGTTTGTTATTGTACTTTTGGGACAAATGTTGTTGTTTGTTTGTTTTTCAGCCAAAAACTGCCAAAAACCAGCAACAATTATTTTTTTTAATAAAAACAAATTTTTCTGCTGAAAATGAGAACTTCTTTTCTATGGAAATTTTTGATGAAAACATTTTCTGGCCAGTTATAATTAATATAATTAATCTTCTACTTTCACTATTCCCGTAGAATTATGCTGCCCTATTCCAAGTTTCTCCTTGTTTTCTTTCCTTTACTTTATTGCCAGTATTGGCATTGAAGCTTCCCTTAATGATGACATATGTTCCTCACTCATTCAGAATATGAGATAACTCTTTACATAGAGCATCTGTTTATTTATCTAGGGGACACGTGGCTGGAACATAAACTTCAATGAGCTCTGGGAAAGGCCATTTTAAAATATGAAAATGGATTAATATTGGTGTAGCCAAAATCCTTCCAACCTCTAATTTGATTACTAGCCACAGAAGATTCTGAGACAGTCTCATTATAATTAATATAAACATTATTCTTTTCCACTGGACAAATGTTGTCATAAGACAACTGATGTACCAAACAGAAACAGACCTTCAGTATGAAAAATAATGTATGTTATTGCAAGCTTCTTTTTAAGGATCCCATCCTGTGATGTGCTGAGAGTTCTGATATATAGCAGTCCGGTATTTTCTTTGCATGCACCTGATTTGCAGATATTACAATACCATATATATTTCACCACAGTTTCTAATTATTTTATGACATTACATTGTTAATATATATCTGTGCATTGATTATGATATGTGTATTTTATATATAAATGTGAAAATTAATTACACTTTAATGTTTTCATAATAGCTAATGTGAATAATTTGATAGAGATTGGCATGAGACCAAATAACTTTCTGGAGAAAGAACTGGGGTTTTTTTTGTCTCTGGTACAGAAACCAAGATTTTCAAGGACATCAATAATAGTAATTTTCACTTTGTCCACTGCTTAAATCAGCTGATATGAAGCTGTTCTCCAAATCAAAGGCAAAATTTGTCTACTACCGAGAAAGGGGAAATGCATTTAGTTGTCTGGAGTATTTGATGCTTGGAGAATTGATGCTGAAGCAACAGAACATTTAGCTAGCATGTAACGATGCAAAGACCTTTTGTAGTCCTTTGAAACACATATACATTTAATTCTTGCTGACTTCAGTGCAGGTAGGATAGAGCCCTAAATGTGACACATCCTCATACTGCCACTGCCATTCCGAGCGCAATATCATTCTTTCATTGCATGCTAATACCTGAGTTGTTTGTTAAAGCACCAATTTAAAAAATCACTCTTCTGTCTAAAACATTGCTAGTCACCGTTATTACAGGGAATCTGAGATTACTGAAACTGAAAGATTAGAGGGGGAAAAAGCCATTCTCGCTATTTTTTTTCAGGGTTTACTTTGTGTACTTGACAGCATTTTCTATATAGTCCATCTCACGATTTCTTCTGTCACATCAATCACTTTTCCTTGCAGTTTCTGTGCATTTCTCACAGAGCCGAAAGGGAGAGTAAATACATTTTTGAAAATAGGAAAATGTGACTGTAAAACTAGAAAACTTGCCAAATGGGTAGGGGCAGCTGCAGTACTAGAAATGACTTTGATCTAAGTTCTGATTTGCTGAGGTTCCTTTAAATATGAAATTCTTCATTTTTATATTCATAACATCCCTGCTCCATAAGACAGAGTGAAATGACTTATGGAAATGAAATTATTCAACTACATGCTTTTCTTTTTTTCTCATTACTCTTCATTTTCACTACTCTTCACTAAGTAATATTGCTCCATGAAGGTTTTTCCATCATTTCTGAAGCATCTCAAGTGGGATTCTAAACTCTCCAGATATCAGTTTATTAATCCTCTGGTGCAGTAATGCCATGGTGATAAGTGCGGTATAACTACCTAGACAGAGAGATAGATAAAACCTCCTTAAACCAACAGGAGAGGACAACAGACAGTTTCCCCCCTAGATAGCACAAAGAAGCAACTTGAGCAGTTAAGGCCACATCCAGGCAAAATTTCAGTGAGGCCAGAGGACAAAAGCAGTTAACAAATTGTTTGGTGTGTGAATACGGCTTGGTCTGCACTAAAAACGTAGGTCGATAAGTCAGGAGTGTGAAAAAAATGAGCTAACCCCTAGTGTAGGCAGAGGAATGGCAACAGAAGAACGCTCCCATCAACGCAGCTACTGCTGTTTGGGGTGGTGTTTCTATACCAAGGGAAAAAACACTTCTTTCAGTGTAAGCTGCCTCTATACCAGTGTAAGCTGCCCCTGTAACTCTTGCTGGTGGCCGCTCTCACACTTTCCCCCCTAAAATATTTAATTAGCTTTAGGAAAATCAAATAAGTATGCACATACACATGCCCAAATCATAGTAATTTATTTATTGCTAGCTAGTAAGCCTGTTGTGAAAAGTGATATTAACAAACGTACAAGTATCACTTTTCACAGCAGATTTAATTAGCCCTGGCGAGCCCTGGGGACAAATTAAGCCCTGGAGGCAGTGGGGGGAGGGAGGGCTGGAGTCTGAAGCCCTGCAGTCAGAGCCTGAAACCCCACGGCCAGAGGATGGAGGTCCAGGGATGAAGCCTGAAGCCGCGTGGCCAAAGCTTCTGCCCCACCAGCCCAGGGCTGAAGCCCAAATCCTGAGGCCACCATGCCTGGGAAGGTGGGGAATTCACTGACTGCCTGCTCCTACAGCATTGTGCCCCAGGTGACTCCAGAGGGGGGGCAGAGCCCAACTCCTGCTGCTGGCCGCAGCACCCAACAGGAGGGCTCTGCATCCAGGAGCAACAGGGACAGGGAAGAGCTCCACCCCCCACCCCCCCCATCACAGACCAGGAATTTGTGCTGTAAGAAAAGTCCTTGGTGGCCGCACATGGCCACATTTGAGAAACGCTGCTCTATACTATGGGGTTATGCTGGCAGAGCTACGGCTATGCCAGTAAAGAGACACAGCTATGCTGGTACAGAGACACAGCTATGCGGTATAGTCTCCCTAGCGTAGACACACCTTAAGAAAGATTGATTGTAGTGCATCTGTACTACAAGATTGATAGCACTGGAGAATGAAGTCCTCTTTCTCCAAAGGACAGGTGCAACGAGGACAGTGGCAGTGTGAGCTTCTCCGCAACACCCTGACAGTGAGCTTCTACACTAACCAAGAGAGACTGGCCTGGTCAGAGATCAGTTTAGACTCCATAGTCAACACAGTTCTTGGCCTCTTAGCTGGTGACAAGCCTGCCAAAATCGTGTCATGGCTTACGGAAGAGGTTGTGATGAGGAGTCCTATCCATTGGACTGAGCTCACAGACCAGCAAACTCTTTCACCTAAGTCACTTAAGTATTTTTAAATATCTGCAACAAGAGTGGTCTTTTCCCTTTTTCTTTAATGTTTGGGTTCCATTTTTTTGAACAATCAGAACATATTTACTTTAAAAAGAATTAGCTCAATGGCTAGATGGACTCCAATAACAGAGCTCCCCTTGGCTGACCAGCAAGCGACTGTATGCTGCTTGTCCTTTTCTGTTTCAGTATGGTTTGATTTTTACTTAACATGTGCTTGGGAGTTGTGGGGACCACCATTGAGACATTCTCTATATGAGAGACTATTTAACAGCCTTCTAGTGGGTGTATAAGTAGGAGCGCTATTGATATGAGACCATATCAGTTCTATATAATGCAGAATTTTGAAGTCTGTAAACATTTTAAGCTATTTGTTCTTATAAAAGAGGGTGACACTCCATCAATGACCTTTCTTGGAATGCCTAGGAGTTTATTTTATTAACCTTTCCTGTATATAAAGAAGTGCTTGGAGTGTTCTATGGGTGCAGGGGCAAAAACAACTACAAAGTCAAATACATTAATGAAGGGCCCGCTCTTACAAGCCTTCTGGGCACAGAAGTCCTATGGATTCCAAAGGGAGTTACATGGGCAGAGACTTGGAGGATTGGGTCCCAACTACTAGAGTGCCAACTAATGGTATGGGAGGGAGTCACCAGGTTGCGCTGTGACACATAATCTTAAAAGATCTTTTTCTTAGCATTCAGCAGTGTACTATGGTGGAACAAATGCTGTATTGTTACTTTTGTGAAGTAAATTTATTCGGGGGAAGCCATTGCAAACAGCAAGAGTTCCTTGCCTTAATCTCTCCAACTAGAATCAATTCTTGCTGTAAAGTTGGTTCCTGAGAACTTGGTATTGTTGGCTGGGCTGAGATCTCTGAGAGGGGATAGCCTGCTTGCAGTTTGTGACCATTTCTGTTCAAGGACTGGTGTACATAGTGTAAATATACAATTTATACTCAGAAAATACCCTGATTCTGTGTCCCTGATTTTTCCTCCTACAGGAAACTGACCTGTGAGACCTTGAAATCTGCTATAGCTGGACAGAGAGGTCACAAGAATAGAGAACTTTTCCAACCACTAACAACCTTAGAATCGTAAGGATATGAGACCAAAACGTAATGTTTCATCTCCCATGTGCTAGTCTAGCTTGCTATAATGGGATAGATTAAGCACTTCTCTGTTACCTTACTATTGTCATCTTCTGTCACAGTCACAATGTGGTTTGACCTGTTTTAGGCTCAGCTTTTTTGGAACTCTCCCCCTCTCATTTGTTTCTCTGATCCTCGTCCATAATTTTAAATCTCAATATTTTGTTCTCACTAAGAACTATGAGTTGTGGACTTCTTTTTACTGTTGATCGTTGCTTGTTTTGTGGCTGTATCTTTCTGTGATGCTTCCTCAGCACGTTAGATCAAAGACATAATATAAATAAATGTAATGTAATGTGCTCATTTCTTATTATTATAGACTGATGTTAGAAAACTAAAATCTTATGTGTAGTCCTCACTTTAATCAAGAAACTAAAGAAAGTTTATGAGCACTATATATTTCTTTTAATTTTCCAGAAGAAAAAATATGGTTGGCAGGGGAAAAATATATCATTTCCCCTTACAAGTGTACTTTCTAATGTTAATAAATGATACCGAATAAAGTGGCAACATGGATACATTAGAA
The DNA here is from genome assembly GCF_965140295.1 of Lepidochelys olivacea. NCBI lineage: Eukaryota > Metazoa > Chordata > Testudines > Cheloniidae > Lepidochelys > Lepidochelys olivacea. Next base: position 111,724,153 of record NC_140416.1, read on the forward strand.
ACGGCTAAATGTTGGTTGCCACATGCACCATCGCCAAGCTGCCTAAAAAGACAATGGATATCATTTTTATGTGGGATTTTCCTCCCCCTGCCTCAGATCAAAAGGACAGCAGCGATGCAATCTGCTGTTTGTGTAGCAAATGTGTCAGGAGAGGCAAGGAGGGCACACACATGGGAACATCTGCTCCAAGAAGCCACTTGAAAATTAACCATTTAGGCCCTGAGTCAAAGAGGTGCTTAAGCACATGCCTAACTTTAAGCATGGGAGTAGTCCCAGTGACTCTTGGAGTCACACTCTGGATCCTGCTTTGCTCCTGGGGCAGCACAGCTACTCGCTGCCTCTTGCAAAGCCACAAGTAAGTCCTCGGGGCCCAAACCTAAGACCACTGACGTCCGCAGGAGTCTTTCGCCTGAGTTCAGTGGGAGCTGGATCAGCCCTTATGCCCAGATTGTGCACTCCTTTCTCATGCTGGGGAGCAGTTACTCACATGAGTCATCCCATAGGCTTCAGTGAGATTACTCACATGAGCTCCCCACTTAGTGTCATTTCTAATAGAAAGTATATTATGTTTTTGACCATCAGACTTTAGGTACAGAAACCCTTCCTGTTATGCACTTGTTGCTCATTCTGCTTCCATTTCTTTCTGCAGCAGCTGTATGCTACTGTGTTCCCTTTCGGGGAGGCTCATCACAAAAAGCTATTAGCCAGCCCTGTTTTAAAAGCAAAGGGGGGGCGGGGGCAAGTCTCCTGATTGGTTTCGTGTGTTTGTTTCAAATATAGGTGCACTGCTCACTCTCAGCTACCTCTTGTGCCCTTTGCATGAAGACTTGTTGCCAACATAAAACTATTTGTCAACCCAGTTTTTTAATAATACACACAAAAATCATTCTTTGTTCCTTCTATGTATAAAAGTGAAAACTCCACCTTGTCCCAAACATCCGAGACTGGGTGAATGGGGAAAAAACAGCCCAGTGTTGTTCTAGGCCGATAGCCAAGACAACTTGTGCAAGTTTGCACTCGAAATAGTTTTTATAGGCAGAGGGTCTGCCTTCAGCGAAGTTCAAAACTAGCAGCTAGCCATCTGACCTGCCAGTTTCACTGAGTCACTTCCCAGTTATCCCTTTGCTACCCTACCCTACCCCACCCACACTTAGATTTAGAACTGGACAAAAATTATCTTCTCACAATTGCCCCTTATCGCTTGTGGCATATTGAAGACTACACCTCCTTGTGAAAATGTCAACTCTAACCGCTCTCTGGGCCCAGTCCTGCCAGCCATTACTCATGGAAGTAGTCCTTACAGGAGCAGTCCTATTTAAATCAGTGGCTGAGTGAGTGAGGGTTTCTGGGATCTGGCCTTTACCTGTCTCATTTTTCTGGTAACTACCATTCCATTTATTTATTTTTTCAGTTTCCGTGTAGAACTTAACCCAGACTCATCTTTTTATCATCTTGCTACTCTTCTCTGGGACTTTTTTATTGCCTCAGTGGGCCAAATTCAGCCCTGGGGCACATGGGCACACCTCCATTGACTTCAGTTGACTGTACCGATTACACCAGGACTTATAATAATAATACAAGGTGAAAATTTGGCCCCATCAAAGTCAGTGTGAGTTTTGCCCTTGATGTCAATGGGCCCAGACTGTATGCCTAATATTGGGCACAACAGTCAACCAAATGCTATAATGCATTCCAATTCTCTTCTGTGCCACTAATTACAATAGCCCCTTTGCCTTCTGACCCAAGGACCTGTCATTAATTGTGCTAATGGTTTGTTTTTTGAGGGGTTCTCCTGCTCTCCCTGTATATTGACTATATAACTCCAAATGTCATGACCCCTCATTTAAAATGAGACTCACAATGCCGTTGTCCTCCATTCTCCCCATCTATTTAAATCTCTCTAGATATTACCACTTTACTTTAGAGATGGCAAAACCAAGAATCTTGAATCTAATCTCTTTCAAATATGGGAAAAGGTGGGGAAGGTTGTCTGGATTTGCATTTCTGGATCAGAACCTGCCCCTTCTGTTTTGGTTCTGGGTCACATGCAAAATCAGAAGTGGACTATTTTCTGGTTACAATTCATATGTGCCCCAAGATGACACAAATCTCTCAAACAACTGATTTTGTGGGATTTTTGATTTTTTAGGCTGCAGTTGCACAAGTTTGGTGCTATTGTATTCAATCATGAACGCTAGCCCATAGTTGCCCTCAAACCAGAACTTTGAACCCAAGTCAAACCTAATTCAGATCTGAAAACCACCTTTTTGACCCATTGCTACTTTCCCTTATACTATTGCCTAGTCCATTTAGTTTAATATCTCCTGCAAACTTGGATTCCATGCTAGAGTCAACTTCATTTAAACTACTTAGGAACAGAATGAAAAATATCACCAATGCTTTCCTCATGGTAATACTCCACACATTCCTTCTTCCTCCCTGACCAATGACATACTACTATTGATATGTGCTATGGTTACCTTATCATTCAGGATTGTTCCCTTCTACTTACTAACCATATAGTCTAATTTCCTGTTCAGTGCAGTGTCAAGTGCCTTTTGCAAAGCCAAGTAGATGGCATCCACCTGCTTTCTAAATATGCCACCAGTCTTGTCAGATGAGATTTATACTTTGCAAAAGAATAAATACAACTTTTTAATGAGCTGATATTTTGTCATATACTCTTACTTGTTCTTTATTAATGTCTCCAGGATCTCACATCACCAGAATTCAGACGGACTAAGTCTCCTACAAGCCCTTGAAAATCTTCAGCTCCAACTGGAGTAAATGGGATTTGAGGATTCACAACAGTTTGCCGAAGGAGTTCAATACCTTACAGAGCTGGGTCCTACTTTTCACTCTCTTCCATAATTATTTTCTCCAAAAAGGAGCACCAAATCTGTCATGCGGACATTTACATACTTACAAGGCCAGGCCTCTACCCAGCAAAGTATTTAAACAGTTGCATTATTTTAAGTCATAGAACTACTCACAGGCTCAAAGTTACGCCTGTGCTTAAGTGCTGGATCAGGGCCTATACTAGGCTCTTACTAACCAAGACGAGCATCCCATTTTAATTTCCTGGGCAGGAAGTGACAAGTTAGATAAACCCAAAGCAACCACAGTGAAAGTGCAGTGTACAAGTGTCAAACAAATGCATAAGCAGAATAAAATAGAGACTGGAGTTAGCTTCCAGGCAGGCAGGAGAAGGAAGTTCTGGAAAGACATTTCTATTTGCACTTCTTTTGTTGCGCTGCCTGGACTTTCCCTTCAACTGGAATAAGACTGAGGGAGATGGAAGGGCCACTGTTACCGTGCTGGCTTCCTTCTGCTATGTGTCACAAAGATCGCTGTGGTTCTCTTTGATGAGAGGAATGATCTTCTCCCTTGCTCACCTCATCTCCAATCTTCCATTTTCCTCCTCCAAACTTTTCTATCCCTAGTGGCCCAGCCAGGTAGGCCTTAATCATCCAAAGATCCCAAAAAAGCCAACTGGAGTTTGGGTTGCACAAGGATTGCAGGGTCAGGCCCCAGAGTTCCTGTAACCGTAAAATTATCATAATCTGTGCAACATTCGCCATGTCAGATGCTGCTTCAGCACTACCCCTCCTGAAACCCTTATCCACACCTTCACCAACTAAGTAACAGCACCGTCTATGGCCTGTTCAAACCCCTGCTCTTCAGACTAGCATGAGCAGAATGGTAGAGAGGGAAGATGGTCTTGTGCTTGAGGCTAGCACAAGTGTCTTGAAGGTCACAATAAAGTGTTTTAAAATGGGTCTATGATGTTTTAAATGCATAGTTGTCTGTATCTTACAAGCCTTCCTGTGGAAGTGTTGGGGGATTTTTAGTGAAAGAGGCATGACAGATTGGGTCAGGCAGGGTGTTCTAGGAATATGGGGCAGCATGAAAAAGATGGACAGTAGACATTGGGAAAGAGGGACACAAATGAGTGGTTGGGCTGAGTGCGGAGGGAGAGTAAAAGGAGACAAAAATTCCTTCATGAAGGAATTAAGTTGTGGAGGGTCTGGAAGGTGAGAGGAAGGAGTATGAATTCAGTGAGGGATAGGGGAAAGCAAAGGTAGAGTTGATTTCTGCAGGAGTTTTGGACAGATTAGCAAGGGATAAAGTGAGTTACATGAAGGCTAAAGTAGTATGCTGTTTTATATACGTTTTTAGAACATACTAATCACCACAGTACCTGAGCACCTTTCAATTGTGCATTAAGCAACGTAACTACACATCTGTCACGTCTTGTTTGTGCTTTCATCCTCTCCCGAGGGGCAGCAGCATGTGCAGTGGAGGGTACTGGTGTGGTAGGTTTGGGTTTTTGTTTTCTTAATATACTTGTTTATATTAGAGGAGGGTCAAAGAAATGTGCCTTGCATTGGAGCAGAAAGTGGTGAGGTTTGGGACGGTTTACTCCACAATCTCAGGCCATCCTCTGTGAAGGTTCTGTCTCCTGCACAGACGAGCTTAACACTTATTATTAAGAGTTCCATTGTGCCAGAGGAGAGAAGTTGTCAATGATGGTCTTTATCCTGTAGTCATGGTTGGAGCTGATTACTGTCTGCTTTGGGGTTTTGGCATGGGGAATGCAGAGAAATGGGCTGTTTAAGTTAATTTTTGTACTTGTAACTTGCACTAGGGTGCCTAGGGATAAATACAAATAAATAATCAAGGGGCATTCAGGAACTCAGTGCAAAAAGCAAAGATCAAAAGAGGATAAAGGAAGAACCCTTCTTTTCCACTTATCGGAGAGCATGGGCAGAGACAGAGCCATTAAAGCTATGAGAGAGCAAGGCATTTATCTAATACAGATCACAACACATTTTCTACCAAGATGTTAGGCTGACTACACGGTTCACAAGAGAGGAACTGATCCTACTTAAGAGACCTTTTATGGACAATGAGATAGGTGCATCAATCCTCTACCTTGCAAAGCTCTGGGTAACAGAGGTAAGCTGATTTATCCTAGGATATAAAGTGTGCTAGATATTGCAATCCCATGTAATATCTTTGGGGACCATATATAGTATTAACTTCATGTATCACTGTAGGCCAAGGATTGTATGCAACTCCAGGGGGGTGGGTTACCACAGTTTCTCCCGGAACGAAAAGCAGTGAGGGGGATTAAAGTGAATCACTTAGGGTGTAAACACCTCCAGAGAGGTACCATCCCCGGAGGAGGCTTGCATATACTGGTTCAAACTGGGTTTCCCAGAGACCAACATACAAAGAAAGGGCTTTGGCATAAAAATGCTGTACTTAAACTTCTTTCTGATAAAACAAACAGACAGGACCTGCTTTCCATAGTGGAAGCATTGGAAAGATCTTGGCCCACTAGGGCCCCATAAGACTGGTGGGTGACCTCTGGTAGGCTTGTAGCATGGTATAGGAACTTGAATTGTTTTTATATGTTCTGTAATACTTTTACCTTAAGAATAAAGGTGCTTGCTTAGAAAAAGCTGTGTGGTAACTTGTAACTACTGGCAATACACTATTCACAGCCCTCAGAAAGAAAGCAATGCATGGGTTCTGGCCTTTAGGCAGACTGGCTTGCTGGGGAATATCACAGTGCAAGGCAGGGGGTTGTGCAGCCTTCAAACCCATGGTTAGAAAGGAGTGGGACAAGGGTCTTTGTCCAGACACAGATGATGGCTGGAGACCTGAGACCTGACTGGGACCTCCTGGGGTTGACCAGAGATGGTGGTGGGGATATACAGATGCAGTTATGCTGAAACTGAGCTGTAGTTCACAAAAGCTTATGCTCAAATAAATTTGTTAGTCTCTAAGGTGCCACCAGTCCTCCTTTTCTTTTTGCGGATACAGACTAACACGGCGGCTACTCTGAAACATCTGCTGGGAAACTGTTGCTAAAGGAAGAAGTTTTCACCAGAAGGTGATTGGTATCAAGCCTTCATGCTAGTTTATTTTATTGCTTAATATGTATTTTAATCACAAGATCTCCCCGTTCTCATACAGCAAAATACCATTGCTGCAGATAAACACTTATGTATACATTACAGTGTGTTCTTCCTGGTATTGCTAAAATAAAGCCTCGTGATGAATTGTTAAAATAATGTCTTATGCAATTTTAAACAGAACAATGTTGGTTAAGCTCTTTTCCTTTAACAGGATACTTTCTTATTCCCTGGCAGTCTGGCCTTTAACTGAATTACTTGGCTTATCTGTGACTGTAATGGCTTCTGCTTTAAACAATTTCGTTAGGACATGATAACTCCTGGTACCCAGTCCCCAGTTGACACCAAGTTGATCTATTGCTATTCCCCATTCAGTATAGTGAATACTAACTTGCATTCACCTGTTATTTTGTAATGTAGGCTACCAGATTGCTTTTTTCTGGGAAAATTTAAGAAACAAAATGTTAAAAAATGAAAATTCTCCTTTACCGCTACTGTATTTTTTTAAAAAGAATAAGACATTCTGAATATAAGCCTATAATACAAAAGAAGGCCCCAAACATTACTTTGGGAGTAAAAAAGGGTAAATGTGTGTGTGTGTGTGGAATATTCAAAGACTATACAAAACAGAAAAGTGTAAATTGTATCCTACCATATTCCTGCAAATTTGTAATGTCAGCAGAAGCCAGTGGATATGGTTTCAATGAGGATAAATGTTCCATATAAGGAAGAGGAAATCTCAGGCTGCACAAGCACCTTTACTGAGAGCTCTTGGACACAGCCTACAACAAAAACAACCAGAAATGAAAGGTGTCTAGCAGGCATAGCACAGAGGTCATGGCAGCCGACAATATCAGCAAAACTAGGCAGACAGACAGTACAAGTGTGAAAGATGCATGTCTAATGGGAATGCATCCCCAAATCTCAGGAGTGATAATCACCCTTTAACACTGGAGGTAAAACAGAGATGTAAGAGCAGAAACGCTTGGCTGACTTCAGTGAGAACATGTGCAGACACTGCCATGTATAATAGTGCTCCCCAAACAGTATCCATTTTGCTGTACCTGTGCATGCATGTCAGTTCTGGATTGGTGTGTTCTTACTAATCCCCATCATTGAAATAAAGTGGATGAATAATTTTTTTACATACACACACACACACACACATATACACTCAGCAACATAGGGATCCCATTCAGGGATGAATATACTATGGATATAGAACGCTCACACTTAATTACACATACATGCGCATCAAATAGAACATGGCAAACAAGTTTTAGGTGTCAGTGGTTTAGGTGTCAGTGAGATATCAATAGGACATCCATAAAACAAATACGTCTCTTGAAACAACCATCACTGGTGCATTGGCTGGACATCCAAGAATCCATGGAGGAGACCACACTGGCTGCAATATTTACTGTGATCATGTAAGGAGCTGCAAAGATGCAAGTTAAAGCTGCCTCAAGCAGCTGCCTTGTTTGCTGCACTTGGCACTTGACCATGCCTCCTTTTCAGAAAGCCACACCCACTTTTTCCACAGCAGGACCGAGTAGTGAGGAAGCTGTCTGCATCATATCATGTTTCCCTAAAATCATAAGGTAGCAGGCCAGATGCTCAACTGATGTAAATTGGAGTAGCTCCACTGACTTCAATGGGGCCACTCCAATTTATACCAACTGGCTCCGCATTCTGTTTGGTATAACTCCCACTTGCATTGAGAGGATGAGATGTAACTGGCAGCCTTTCTAATCTATGCTGTGAACCAGTTGGCATAAATGGGCTTGAGAAACAGAAGCACAGAAACTTAAATACATAGAACCAATTATGACCAATGTATTTGATAACCCTTCAGTTCCTGAGAGTATGTCCTGTGTCTTATCACCAATCCTCTTTGCATGAGCAATAGATTGGGTGATGAAGAGGCACCAGAAGGTATCATGGACGGAGCAAATTGGGTTAGCAGAGATGAGTTACATGACCTTGACTTGGCTGACGACACTGCTTTCCCTAAGTATGACAGAGAACAAAATGATTGCCCCTACATCACAGGTAGAACAGAAAGCAGTAACAATTGGATTGAAAGTAAATTCAGAGAAAACCAAGATTATGAAGGTAGGAAACAGGACAACAGATGCAAAGGTGTACGTGGATGGAAAAGAAATCAACCAGGTAGAAGAGTTCTGCTATCCGGAGAGTATGATGACATTTGAAGGTGGCTGTGCTAAAGTTATTCATATGAGATTAGGAAAAGCAAACATTGCTTTTGGAAGGATGAACAATATCTGGCCAGACTGTGGTCTCCACACCAAACTAAAATTGAGATTATATCATGGGACTATACTGAGCACACCACTGTGTGGAGCAGAGATTTGGCTCATGACAGCGACTAACTACAAGAGATGGGAGGCTGCCCGTCACAGATGGCTGAGGAAGATATTACACATTTCATGGAAAGACAAAATAACAAATGTGAGAGAAAGGGATCTGACAGAGCAGGACATGTTAGAACATATCATCAAAGAAGGTTCAGGTGATTGGGACATGCACACCGTATGCAAGGTGGGAGGCCTGCTAAGAAGGCACTGAAGTGGGTACATGAGGGTGGAAAGAGAGCGTGAGGAAGGCCCAGGAAGAACTGGCAGAAGAGAGTGACAGAGGATATTGAATGCACAGGCATCGTCCTTGAAGAAGTACCACAAGTAGCAAATGAGCATAATCAGTGGAAGAACTGGACTGCCCAATATGTCAGAGACTCAGGAGGAATTAAAGTCTAAGGTAAGGCCCTATGAGTATAATACTATTTCTAAAACTGATTCTCCCTCTGAATTGATATCGGACTAACCCAAAACATAAAAGTAAGATCACATAGTACTTAAATAACAGACAGAAAACACAGGGAAGCCTTCTATACAACGAGATGAGAGAAAGTGAGAGACTATTATCAAATCACATAAAAAACCCTGTTGCTACCACTGCCAAGGTTGCCCATGGAGAGGGAAGAGAGATACCATGAGGTAATATATACGCTTGTTGGATCAAAGGGAGAAAAATGACAATGAATCATCAAGCTTTATGGGCCTGATCCCATGCCCATTTTAGTGTTCAGTCCCTCCACTGATTTCAATGGACTTTGAATCAGGCCCAAATCGCATAAACTATTAGGGACACATATTACCCTTGAACTGCACATGAAAGACTAGTTGACATCAGTGCTTAGTTCTACTTCCAATCTATGGCCCAGCAGTCTTTGCCCAGGCAAAATGCTCATTGAAGTCAATGGGAGTTTGCCATGAGTATTAACAGCAGAACAGGGCCCAGTGACAGCATATGACACCATAGACTGCACTCTTGAATAGTCTAATGCAGACGTTCTCCATTTTTTCTATATTGGTCCCTCTCTCTCTCCTTTCCCCAGCTGGGGTCTAGCTGGGACCCACACTTGCATTCAATGATATGGAAAGAGCAGCATAGTCACAACTTGTTCACACACCCCAGCTGAAGAACCCCTGGTCCAATAGCTTTGCAACGGTGGAAGCAGTGGTTTAGATGGGACACAACCTCCTGCTTGGCTCCCTCCTCATGGAATAATTTAAAATGGAGCCTCCTACTCAGTTTATTAGTAGGGGAATTTTCATTCTGCAGGCTGGGAGGGACTCAGAGACCTGCAAGGGAGGTGAAAGCAGGTTGCTTGGATATTCACATGTTTACATGAGGGTCTTCAGAAGTGCAGAACCTGTCAAAATGTGGTGCCAAGGGCATTTGTCCCTGTTGCCCTTGCCAAGGTCACCACTTACATCTTGTCTACACTAGAAAGTTGTACTGTTTAAACTATATTGGTATAGTTAAAGTGGTACAATCCCCTAGTGTGGACACAGTTATATCAGTATAAAGGTGTTAGATACACAGCTAGCTATTCTTGTAAGGTGTCACTATTCCCATCTTGTTTTTAAATAAAAAGTTTAGATGTGACTAAATATAGATAAATGTTATTCCTGGAGAAAAACTGACTGCTGCCATATTTTAGTTACATTTCAAAGATAGTAACTAATCCAAAATTACTGTGGAATTATAATCACTTTACTAAAAATAAAGTGCTGTTATTTGTAGACAGTTATTCCTAGCTGATAGGAAGCCAACAGAAATTAAATCTAACCTTTTCTGCTTGATTCTCTTTTTCTTTCTCTTTCTTTTCCCTTGTTTTTAAAGAAGAGAAGTGGCAATTAAAAATATGGTGGTGCAAAATAAGGGACTGATACTTGCAGACCTTGTTAAGAGAAAATTCTCCTTGTAGCCATACTGCCAAAGTGTAGATTGTGGGATCAGATCCTAGACTGGAAAAATAGAAAGTCTCATTCATTTCAATAAAATGTTTTTGTTCCAAAAAAAAAAAAAAAGCCAGAGGCACTAACAGGTATGAAATTTTTAAAAGATGGTATTAGTGACATTACAAACTCAGGATGAAGATGCTGAGATAACAGTTCACTAGTATGACTGACAGAGTGCCATGGATTTGCACTGTGCTTTACTCCACGCATAAGAAAAAGTCCCTACCCAAAGCAGCATAATTCAGATATATACAAGAGACTGCATAACATTTCAAACACACGAACGTATGGAGACTGTGTCAGTCCGGACATCAACAAAGAAAAGCCTTATGAAAACTTCACTTGCAATTTGTGAGGTAAACAGGAATAATTTTCTGGTGTTGGCTGGACTGTTGGCTGTTACAGTGGGGTAATGTAGGTTACCATCGTTGAAGGGACAGTTCCAGGACAGTGAGAAGATCAAGGTTATATTCCCTGTTCTGTTCCAGTGTGATAATGGCCAAATCACTTAAGCTTAAGGGCTTTGCTGCATAGGGATGGATTTAAGCTTAAGGGCTTTGTGGAATCAGAACCTATACCACTCTGTGCCTCAGTTTCCCTATTTGTAAGATGGAGATAATAATACTACCTCTATGTGAAAAGGACACTATGCAGATACAGTCATTAATTTTCATGAGGAACTCAGATACTTTGGTAATCAATGCCATAGAAAGGTCTTTAAAATTAACCAGCCATGGTGAAGTTTGATCTCTGAGAGCAACAACGAGTCAAAGGTGATATGAGTCAAAGGTGATACAGTCAAAGGTGATACTTCTGTGAACAAAGAGCCTGGAAATAAAAGGACAGAAATCTGAATTAAACTGAGAGTAACCAAACACATTAATTATAATAATATTTTATGATAGTACCTAGGGGCCCCATTGCTCTAGATAGTGTAACATACACACAGTAAATGATAGTCCCTGCCCCAGGCCATTTTACAATCTAGACAAGACGGACAATGGGTGGGAGACAGACTGTGTTATCCCCATTTTACAGATTTGAAACTGAGGCACAGACAGATTAATGACCTACCCCAGGTCACACAGAAATTCTGTGGCAGAGCTAGGAAGTGAGCCCAGGTATCTTGAATATGACAGCTTGAAAAACAGGATTACTTTTTTGCAAAAAATGTCATTCAGAATTTGTATGCAGTGTTGTTGTAGCCATGTTGGTGGGTGAGGTAATAGCTTTTATTGGACCAACATCTGTTGGTGAGAGAGACGAGCTTTTGAGCTTACACAGAGCGGAAGAAAAGCTCTGTGTAAAAGCTTGTCTCTCTCACCAACAGAAGTTGGTCCAATAAAAGATATTACCTCATGCAAATTTATTATTTTTTTAAATTCAACATTTTTAAAACTGGGTCCCAGTCCAGGTCTTTAATTTATGAGACCATCTTCACTCTGACATGCCTCAAATGTTACATATGTTCACAATCCACACAAATGCAGGACAATGAAAGTCACTTGTATTGTTATTCATTCCCTAGGGGCCCAACTTTCAATGGTGTAGGATCAGGCAGTAGGGATGACATCCTGGCTTCCCTGAAGTCACTGGGAGTTTTGCCATTGGTTTGGAAGAGGCCACGATTTCACCCTAGGTTCCTTTGGTGGGACTAGCTGGTGTTACCTACCACACTGAACAGAAAACCGGTAAAATGGCCAATGAATTTCTACACTTTTTAGTACAAAGGAGTTTACGTTTGATGGGATTACAGCTAATTAAAATTTAAAATTCAAATTAACTATCTAAAAGGTCATCTTGAAAATCCGTAGGCATCTGGTATTTATCAGCTGACACACAACTAAAGATAAATCCAGGAAAGCATGCCACCTTTCCAAGTGTCATGTTTCAGTCAATCCCATACTGAAAGCAGGAATGAGGCAATGAGCAATTAGCACCGCCTGGGGAAAGTGATAATGCGTAATAAAAACTTGCTGCTCAATTCGATTTTTTAAAATATAAATTTCTAATCTTTTGAAGGGATTGCTTCTTTAACCCTACAGCGTGCAGGGAAGGCATGCGCCATAATCTTCCTGCTTTCAGACACAGACCAAACTTTGTGAAAGCCTCTTAAATGACTCTTTATTTACTTGCAATCAAAGCGGTCTAGGTCAAAATACACTGCAGGGGAATGATCTCAGGTTTGCAGCATAATTATTCTAAAATATACTTGTAATTTATGTCTAAATTAGCCCCATTTTATGACAGTCACCTGATCCAATCCTAGCCACATGTCACGGATTACAGATTTGTGCTGTTAGTTCTTTACCAGCAGGCACGATTTAACCGTGCCAAAAGCATCCCCTGCGATCATCTAGACAGGATACGGCAGGAATGTACAGATACAAGCCCGCTGCGTTTCACACTGATAGCTACGCCACTCGGCAAACAAAAAGTTCCCAGCCCAAGACCTGAAAGTTGGGGGCTCACTGCTTGAGCCCGGTGCGAGTGACTGTAATGGCAAAACATTCTGCTTAAAAATCAGCAGAGTGTCCACATTCGTTGTGTAATATAAAGCCTCGGGCGAAGTCCCTGCTTTGCTGTGGTTGGAAAGCAGGGGTAGTTTCGCAGCGAAGCGATGACCAGTCCCCAGGACGGGGCGGGGGCGGGAGGAATCCCCCCTACTCCCTGCTCCGGGGGATCGATCGATCGATCGTTCGTTGGCAAACGCCACCCGGGGAAAGTGACTTTCGGCTCGCTGCCTCCTGGGCTTGCGGCACGTTGGGTTGCAGTTAAACAAGCTCCGGTTGGCGTCCTGCTGCCGGGGTGCGGGGCGAGGGGAAGACACTTTCCAGCCAGGATGAGAGCACATTTCCCTGCCAGCGATGATTTCTCCCTCCCCCTCTCCACCAGCACCGCCTGGCCGGGAGCTGGCGCGGCGTGCCAGGCCGGGGAGCGCCCCGCAGCACCTTCTCCTCCCCCCGCCGAGCCCGGCCACTGCAGCAGCGTGGGACAGCGAGCGGGCGGTCTCGCGGCACACGCCCGAAGCAGCGGGGCAGCTGCCGCCCCGGGCGGGATGCGGGCAGGCCGGGGACTGGGGGCAGCAGCGCCGCCGCCGCCGCCGCCGCCGCCTGGGGGCTGGCAGCGTCAGGGGCCGGAGCCGCGAGCGCGGCTGGGGCTATTGTGTGCACTAGACAGGCAGGGGGAGAGAGAGACACACACACACACCCACACCCCTCGCTCGCTCGCAGGGAAAGTATCGCGAGAGCGGCTGGCTAACAACCTGCTTCACAACACAAGAGCGCTGCTAGGCTGCCAGAAACAGAGCCCCGGGCTCCTGTCCGCCTCCGGCTGCGCGGTCCCCGGCGCCGCCAGCCACATCTGGGGCGGCTGGGCAGCCTCGCACGTGCGGCCGCGGCCCGGGGGCCGGACGCTGAGCCGCCAGCGAGGCAGGCTGGTAAGTAGCCAGTAGCGGTGCCTTCCCTGACCCCCTTCTCGAGCTGGGCTGCACCCCCCCCCTCGCCTGGGGGCACCTGCCCTCCCCCCCCCAGCCCCTTGTGGGGGCTGGCTCTGTCCTCCCTAGTGCATTTGACCCCCCTCCCCCAACACCCCACCCCCCCGAGTCTGCCCACAAAGGGAAAGTCCCGGCAGTAGTCCCATAAAGTTGGGGGGGGGGGTTGTTGCGGGGAGCCGCAATGAGCCACCCAGCGAAACGAGCCCGAGGGCAACTCGGAGCCTCCCCTCCCCGGGAAAGTTTGCGAGCAGCGCGGGCGCTGGGAACTTCTCCCAGCAAAGGTCAAACGGGCTCCCTCGTCCCTCTGCGCGGCTGCCGCAGCAGCGGTGGGATTGTTATTAAGCAACTTTCCCAGTATTATTCTTTGGGGGAGGGGAGAGGCAGAGCCAGGGGAGGACTCGGTTTAAGTTTATGGGATTTAATAGATGGCTATAAATGGGGTTGCTGGAACTTTAAAAGGCAGCAAGCTGTGGTTGGCTGGTAGCTAGATTTGGAGTAACATATGGCATTAAAAGGAGCACAGCTGGAGGTAGCATTTCCATCGCAGTGAAGTCAGAGCAGCTGACTCTCCAGCTTGCAGTGTAATTAGCAAACCGAGCACTCCCTCCCTCACTCGCATACTCTCCTCTCTCGCACACGCACTCACCCGCCTGCGAGCCTTCCTCTACTGCCGAGCCGCACCATCGCCGCCTTCGCCCGGGGTGCCCTCTCCCACCGCAAACTCGGGCGCCTCCAGGAGGGGCGTTTTTTCCCATGCACCCCTCAATCCCTGCGTGGCAGCCGGGTAAGGTGAGCCCCCTGGTTGGATCTCCCTGCTTGGAGCTGTTGCCGCAGGTAGTTGGACTTGTAGCCTCACCGCATCTCTCTGGAATGGTTGGTTTGGCTTTTAATAACTTTCAGGGCAGTAAACTTTGTGTGTGCGGGCTTCAGTCGTAGGACCTTTCTCCTCCCACCCCCCAAATACGTGAAGCGTTCAAGTTCCTTTACTAGCCCAAGCAATGAATGAGTGATCTATTATTTAATGTCGAATGATTGCGCATAAAGTTAAGTGTGGGATTGGATTGATGTGGTTGTTTCATTAAAAGAACAAAACTGATGTCCGGAGTTAGACATTTCCAGGAATGCATAAACTGCTGGGTTCTCCCTCCCCCCCACCCCCCGTCCCGCCCCCAGTTTGTTAGTGAAAGAGACAAAGGTTGGAGGTGCTGCTTCTTTAGAAGCTTTTGTTTACTTGCAATCAAGTTTTTCCTGTTCGGAGCAGGTGGTGAAGGATGAGAAGCATGTTGGCTTTCTTTGTTTTAAATAAAACTATTCTAGACAACGAACAGTAAACGTTATCTCCAAGGCTGTTTCTTTGGCTTGTATTACCCAAAAGCCAGTCTGTTTGTTACAGCTGCTGGGAGGCTTTAGTTTATAGTAGCATTCAAGTTTTTCCTGTTTTGAACAGGTTATGAAGGAAGAATGGAGTTTCCAGACCATAGCCGCCAGTTGCTGCAGTGTCTGAGTCAGCAGCGTCACCAGGGCTTCCTGTGTGACTGTACTGTTTTAGTTGGAGAAGCTCAGTTCAGAGCCCACAGAGCTGTTCTTGCTTCTTGCAGCATGTACTTCCATCTTTTCTACAGGGACCAGTTAGACAAAAGGGATATTGTGCATCTGAACAGTGACATTGTCACAGCCCCAGCCTTCAGTCTGCTGCTTGAATTCATGTATGAAGGAAAGCTGGAGTTTAACAGTCTTCCAGTTGAAGATGTGCTCGCTGCAGCGAGCTACCTTCACATGTATGACATTGTGAAAGTCTGCAAGGGCAAGTTGAAAGATAAAGAATTGTGTTTGGAAGAAAAGATGAATGATGATGTGGCTAATTTGGAAAAAGATGAGCATTTTTTAGACACGGGAGTGCCCCTGGTACATGAGTTCGACCCGGGACACAAACAAAAATTCAGTGTCACAGAATATGATAGAGCAACGAATAAAGATAGGGTCAGTGGTCACCCTGGCTGGTGCTCTGATCTTATATGTGTCAGCTCTGTGTCTGCAGAGGCAGAATCGTGTACCATAGCAGCTGGAAAAACAAAAGCTAATGTCAATAGTTCTGCAGGATCTTTGTCCCAAAGGTCTGTTAACCATACCCCGGCTTCAAGTGATGTGGACTGTGCTCTGGATTTGTCTTTCAAGCCTGTGTCTGGGAGAGATTCCTTACACCCCTCCTACGTCTTTGGACAGCTGGCTTCCGACAGCCAGCAGCAGGGTACTGAGCCACTTGTTAAAGATGAACAAGACTTGCTGTCAGATCAGGAGGACAGTGAAGCAAGGAGTCCAGAGAGTCAGCATTTTGGGAATTCAGCCAAAAGCCTAGTGACAGGGTTAGGACACATGTTCACAGGAAACTGCAGTTCTCACGCAAGAGAAGATGATATAGATCAAGATAGAGATGAGAGTGAAGATGACATGGATTCATCAGATATCTCCTCCTCTGGTGTACTTGTGCCTCCTGGGCATATCTGCATTTGCCCCCTTTGTAGCAAAGTTTTTCCAAGCCCCCACGTCCTGCAGCTGCACCTGAGCTCTCACTTCAGAGATAAAGATGGCTCAAGGACCAGGTTGTCTCCTGATGGTTCGGTGCCCACCTGTACGCTTTGTGGGAAGACTTTTTCTTGCATGTACACCTTAAAGAGACATGAAAGGACTCACTCGGGCGAAAAGCCTTATACCTGTGCCCAGTGTGGAAAGAGCTTCCAGTATTCCCACAATCTCAGCCGTCACGCAGTAGTGCATACCAGAGAGAAACCCCATGGTTGCAAATGGTGTGAAAGACGATTTACGCAATCCGGTGACTTATACAGACACATCCGTAAATTTCATTGTGGCCTCGTAAAGTCCTTGGTGGTTTGAGACAAGCTTTTTTTTTTTTTAATGGATGTTACTAATGTGTGGGTTTTTTTTTTTTAAGGCAGCATGTGATTTTCTTTTTTTACTGATCTTCACATCAGTTAACAATGTTGAAAGATGCTAAGTGTACACTTCAGTGGCCTTTTCGCCACGGCCGCCTTTTTTCCCCCTGTTCCCCCCCCTTGTCTGTTGCGCACCCATGTTACATTATTTCCAAGTTAGTAGAGTGAAAATGATTTAAGATTCAATGATTTGGCTTTGATTTTTCATGCTGGAAGTACTTGCTTTGTGTTCGCTCCCCCCCCCCCCCGTTTAAAAAAAGATTGATAACAGAATCAGAGAAATACTCCAAGATTTACTTAAGTCCCCTAAATGCTATCTGTGTATTTCATGATAACCTAAGAGTTGAACTATAGCTTCTTCTTTTGATGTGGATGCGGGAATCTGCTCACTTAACTCCATGTGTCTCAAGATGAGACCTACAGCCTTTTCAAGAAGTAGGCTTAAATTGGCCCAGTTTTTTTAAAGAGGTTTGAGAATTCCTTGACTTGTACTTACATATCTGGTACAGTTTGGCTTTTGATTCTTACTACTGTATCAGAGTAGTTTTGGAGTCAATCCTAAAATCAGAATTAAAAGTCTTGCATACAGACTTGGCATACTCAGAAGGAAAGTTTTAAATTTCTTTCTCCTCTTCCCTCCTCCAAGGACTATTATGTGTTGAATAGCACTGAGCTGCTTTTGAATTTTAAAAACTGGGTAGAAACATGTTTCTATCTGCGCTATATTCACTCCTTAGCTGTTGAAGGATAAGCACTAGAGTAAACAGGTAAACTCACGGGATATATGAACACATCTCCATCCCTGTCTGGACAAACACAGGGACCAATCCTGCTATTGCCGGGGAAACGTTACTTCAGTGAGTAAACTCATAGAGGGTGCAAGATTGGGTCTGTAATATGTCCCATAACCTTGCTCAGACATTTGGGAATGGATAAAACTATACAACAACTGCAGGGTCTGGTGAAGGAAATGCAGTGGCTGAGTAGCTAGTTAGGAACTGATGACCAGTATTCTTAAGAGGAAATTGGTCAGTGTAGTAATATGTGACAGTCAATCTTTTTGTTTCGTTTTAAAACGGGGATTTCTGACTTGTTCAGGATACCTGTAGCATCTTCTGGTACATTTTAGTAAAATTACGATTTTTTTGAAATGACCGATATTAAAGATCAGTAGCTTGGAGATGTATATATTTTTATGGCTTATATATTGTTAAAGTTGGCAACTGCCCTGGGCCAAGTTCTGTGGAATTCATCTGATTTCTTGGGTAGCACAAATGCAAGCCAGCGGAGGGACTTGGCCCTGCTAGTTTTGCACCAGCCAAACGAAATACTAACTTTCCCATTGTTTCCTAAAATTTAGACCATCTGTAATTATAACAGGTTACTGAATTCCAAATACAGTAGTTCAGTTATCTGCCTAAGAGAACACCCTTTGGTCTGTGCATGTCAGTAAATATCAGATTATGCCTCTCCAGTTAAAGCGTCCGTTCAAGGCACACACACATACAGAACTGAATTCTTATGACATCTGTGCTTTTGAATTTCATTTTTTCTGAACTGAATCTTTTTTTTTCCTTTTAATTAAGAAAAAAAGTTTATTTTGTCAAGTTTATTGACACTCCTGGAATGGTTTCTTGAAGTTCAATCATTTATTTTTAAACTAATTTGAAGCACTGAAGTGGATTCTTCTAAATACTGTACTTCAGAATATCGGATTTCATCCCAAAAGAAGGAACTGTCCAGCATTTCCCTTTACATGTATTAAGTAAGCACTACTACCTATGTGGTTTCAACAGTGTAATTGTGATATTGATCTATTGTGAAAGTACTTTTAAAAAAAACCCCAGGACTTCACTTGTTGTGACCTCCTTATTCATCTCTTAAACTATGAATGTACATGTAATGTGAAATTTTACTTCTACTCTTAGTTTGTTTAGACTAATTTCTTTGCATTACTGTAAAATATTTTTGCTGAACCTGTTACATAGGAACATGTGGGAGAGCACTGTATGTGTAAACAGACGTGGCTTTGGTACTGTGGTCTTATTCTACTTAATCACTTTTTTTTTTTGTTGTTGCTGTGATTGGAAATAGCACTGAACAAAAATCTACGAAAACTAAGTTATTTTTTTTCTCCTGATGATACTTGATATAGTATTTATTAGAATTTTTTGAAGTGGAATTATTACTGTTAAACTATTTCAAAATAAGTTAATCTATGCTTCCCCTTAAATCTTACACAAACTTCTGTACATGCTGTAAAGTGAACAACTAATACAGTAGTGGTATTATCTAAACTAGCAATATTTGTTTAAAGTTTGCATTTTTTTGCAATACTGCTGTTGCATTTCACTCTTCACTTCCATTTTTTTTTTTTTAAAGCTCAAATATCCTAAATTGTGCCATAAGACACTAGTAGGGGGGCGAGGGAAAGTCAAAACAAGTTTGCATCTGACTTTAGTCTAGAAATAACTCACTAAACTAATGCTATGAGCATGCTCTGTACTGCATTGAATATGGGGTAAAAGTAAAAGATATAACAAGCTGTGTGTTTTCTTTTAGTGCGTTATTAATGCACTGTTCTTTTCTCATAGCTTAGTATTTTTCTCCCCAACCGTAATAGCTTGAATTTCTAAAGTAAAGATGTTTGCACTTATTTTTATTTTAAAGTGACTTTTGTTTTGGTGCGCTCTGTCTTGGCTTTGTTTTTGTTTTTAAAGTTGCAATAGCTTTGAGCATGTCTTCAAAAATGGCTCATTACAGAGAAATACTAAAAACATTGCACACTTATGTTTTCATAAAATATTTCACTGTGGGGGAGTCACCTCTGTAAAGACTAATACTGCTCTAAATTTTAAACACTGGATTTGTCTTTGACTACAAACAAAAACTGTGAAGTTAATGTAAAAAAATCATCAATATTTTTAATTGTTTTTAATCCTGTTGCAGTTCAGATTAAATATGTATATTTAAAGACACTAATTTTTGTGGGAGAGTTTTATAGTATACAGTATGTAGAAAAGCTATTGGAATGGAATATATTTTATAAAAATGTTCGATCACTGTTTTATAGTGAACTGTTTTTTTCTTCAGTGTTAGTACTATACTGTTTAGTCTAGAGACGACAATCGCGTAAAGAGTGACTTAAGGGAAAACTATGGTTAGCGCTTAGTATTTTTGTGTGGAGTTTTGTTTGCAACTGTATCGGTATGTGCTGTAAAATGTGACAATCGTGATTAGGATTGTTGTCTTTATAAATTTACACAAAATAAAATGTGCTAGAGTTGTACATCGAGCCCTTTCGCTCTTTAACGGAACTTTTAAAAATCTATACCTGATGGTGGTTTCACTGTCTCTTTGAATGACAAACTAAAAATCCAAGTGGCCCTGAAAAAGTAGACAGTTGAGGGAATTGCTATATCCTTGTCTGACAGGGACATAGACCCAATGTTTAATCCATTACCCTGTCACTGAGGAAAACTAAATATTCACACCCTGTTCTTCTGTTTTGATGTCCTAGTCATACTGATCCGAATTCAGAGCCTATTGATCTCAGTGTGAGCCTTTCCACTCCCCCTTTTTGAGCAACTCTGCAGTATATGCTGCTCTGTCTAGAGCTGTGTTTGCTTCTACTGGGGACATGGGTACCAGGTCACAGGTTCCTATCCTGTAAATGCTTAAGGATTTAAGTAACTCTACTCATATGGTCCAATTGACTTGACTGAGACTTCTCCTGCATAACTTTATTCAGGTGGGAGTAATCTCACTGAAGTCAATTGGACTGCTTACATGAGTAGTTACACACATAAGTAAGTATTGACAGGATTGGGGCCTTAAGGTCTGAGCCTATTCCCACTGAAGTAAATGTAAAGGCTCCCTTCAGTGGGAGTTGGAATTGGGTTTTCTTTTTTAAAGGGCCCAAGTTGGACATGCTGGCTGCTTCTGAAGAGACAAAATAAGCTGTGTGTTGCTATATTCTGAAGGCCCCAACCAGGGACAGAAAGTTTGAAAGAACCAGTATTGCAGAGCTGCAAGGAAGGAAATCCTATTTCACGGAGCATGTTTTGTCCTTTCTTTTGCTGTAATATCTTTATTGCAAAGTCTCTCATATTGTATTCAAGCACATTTCCTGCCTTGCAGCACTTCAGTACCTCCTGTCTCGCTCTGTAGGGAGGATAGAGTGCTGTTGGAGACAACTATCATTCCTACGGCACCCGGCTGTGATGTGATGAAGTGTTGGCAAGTTTTGTATAATTTTATTGGATGTGTAGCCACCGCTAGAGGTAAGTGAGTGTCTGTTGGTGGGATTCTTACAGCTGTCTGTCTGGCACCATTATCCATTGTTTTCTTCTGTCCCTGGCCTTCTGAATACACTTGCAGATAGACTGTTTTCAAGATGCAAACTGAACATATCCTATTTTATTGCTCTGCTGTACAAAAATACCTTCCTTTGAGGGATGGTAGACATAGGAAAAGTGTTTTTATTAAACTTAAAGATGACCCTGTAAGTGGATGATCTGCAAATATGCATCAAACAAATATTTCCAAACTGAAGAAAGCAGCACACAAGTGTTTGTTTGTTTTTTAACACTTTGGCTTGGGCATACTTTGCATACACTTTGGCTTGGCCCATTTTATTTATGCTGATTAAAAATGTTAAGGTATCCTAACACTCCAGATCTTGGTGCCTATTGCTTGATAACTTATTAAATTTTAAGGTGTATCTGTGCTGCCTGAAATATGCAGCAAATATCACGCTTTTCCACTATCCAAAGACTCAATAGATTATAAACAAAACAGAAGGGAGGAGAGGGACATGTATCAGAGTGGCTGCTGGGTTTTGATATCTTTTGGAAGATGGACTTGCTGTTTAGCTATCAATTCAGTCCTGGTTGGCACTACGTTTCTTTGAAGTGCCAACTGCCTTCCACTCGCTAGCTCGAAGAAGGTCCTTAAGCCTTACAGAGTTGGCCCATATATTACTTCAAACAAAACTACACAGAAAAGCAAAACACCTTGGTACCAGACACACAACATTGTATGTCCAGCTGTGCAGTTCACACCGCCACATGTCACAATGCAGGCCAGAGACCACTGCAACAACAAAGAAATGACTTTGTGCTCTCTCGGCTGATGTGGGCTGATATAGCAGCCCAAATATAGTTACCAGCATTTTGCTATCATCAGTTGTTTGGAAGCAGAGTGCTATCGAGGGTTTTAATCATGTGGGTTCTCCATTAGTGTTTTGGATTCTAGATTGTGAGAGGTAGCATCTATGGTTGGCCATGCTTTTTAATTTTTTTTTTTTTTTTTAATACAAACTAAGCATCCAGGCCTTGTGATGTGATGAAGTACTGTCCTTTTGACATTGGAAGCACACATGAGCAACCTCTTGTTGCTGGCCTAAACTACCAAAATCTGACTGATTCAATCATTCTCAACATTAGCCTTGATAGGTCGAAAGTCGGTAAATACTGATCTGGGGCAGGAGTTGTCTGCTGGGTAACTGAACTTTTCTACTGACTGTGTAGGAATGGCTGTCTCAGTAATGCCATTCTGCTTACTGGTCATCACAAGATATTGCTGTCTTGGACTGCAGTTGCCATTCTTCCAAATAGTCTTGTGGGTATTTTTCCTTCTGCTCTAAGTATCCCTGAACGTAATATGAATCAGCAGCTGTTATCTAAGGGAAGCTGTGGCAGGTGTGACCCAGAGGAAGTAGTGTGTGTAGGACAAAGCTGGTATCAAGTAAAATGGAGTCAATGGTGCAGTTGGCCTCTGAAAACGTTTTGTGCTCGAAGTATAAGAATTGTTAACAGCACCGTTGCTAGTCAGCCTGAAGAACAATTTGTCTCGAATCGCTTCTTGTTTGTTCTGGGGAGAGCCTGGCTGCAAGTGCAGCCGATTAAGCAAGTTGGTGCAGAGCTGCATCTTTCATAATGATGGAGAGACTCTGGTTTCTTACTCCTTTTTATTAATGTAGAAGGGGGGTGGTGAAACATTGCAGAAGAATGCAAAGCACTATACGTGTTAGTAACCTACATGTCCAAGGTTGTGACGTTCTGATTGGCTTCTGACTAGTGCCTTTCATCCAAATGAAAAATATTTGCTAACCCTGCTTAATAGGAAGGGAGAACAAACAATTTGCTTATTGTTACCTTTTCCTGTTTGTTCTCTTTTTAGTACAGCTGCACACTTCTGTGCACAGCTGGCTCTTGTGCCCTTTCAGAGTGATTTGTCACAGAAAATAAAAATACTTGCCAACCTGGCTTTAACCAAAAAAATCCATTAATAGCCTTTGGCCTTTATATGCATCAAAGTGACAGTCCTACGCTGCCCCAGTAAGAGAAGCCTGGCACAAACGCGGAGCAAAGTCTGTGCTGCTGCAGGCTGCCAGCCAAAACGTTTTGTGCAGGCCAGCAGTGACGACAGTTTCCATAGGCAGAGGGTCTGCTCTGACAAACCAGCATCCAGCCACCCACTTGAATTAACACCCAGGCCTCTTCCTCTTGTCCCTTCCCACCCGCTTGGACAGCTACCTCTTTCTGATTGTTTGTTTTTTGTTTTTAATAGTTTCTCTTGTGTGCCAAGTTGTATTTAAACTGTCCGAGACAGTGTCCGTGGAACTTGCATTTTTAGCTACTTCCCTGTTAACCCATCCATTTATGTTTAACTGCCTCTGGCTAGTCCAGTTTATTTTGTGTTCTTTCTAACTGGCTGAGTGTTCTCTGTGGGGCACAGCCTGTGTTTTGCATAGCATCAACCACACTGTTGGCAGCTAACAAACGTCTGAGGAATTGCTGGACTGGATCAGACCCACAGTCCAACCAGTCCAGTATCCTGTCTTTGACAGTGGCCAGGATCTGATGCTTCAGAGTGTGGTGCAAGAACCTTACAGCAGGCAGATGTGGAATTATCTGCCCTTCACACTAGGGCTCATAGTGAGCTTCAGGAGTTAGAGATTGGCTTACAACCTGAAGCTCAAGGTCACTTCTATAACTGTTAATAATTATGGTAACTGGATAGTCTTGATGTCATGTAAATATCCACTCCCTTTATGGACCTTACTAATGTCTTGGCCTCAATCACTTCCTATGCCCATGAGTTCCACAAGTTAATTACACATCATGTGAAAAATTATTCCTCTTAAAAGCTTTTATATACAGTCTCCCCTGTCTGATTCTTTGGTAAAATGTCTGTGACGAAGTGCTTTTGCCTTTCACAGAGTGCTCTAAAATGCTCAACTTGCTGTGTGGAGACACACACTTGGCCCTTTGTTGGGTTTAACTTTATTAATAAAGTTTAGCTGAAGCCTTATCCCCAGGCTGCTTCTACCTCAGGACTGCTCAGCCCACTTCCTAGATCCTCTCTCTCAACAGCCACTTCATCTCCCTTCCATGTAGGTGGCGTTATGAGCCATCTGCTTAATGCTTTCCCAGCAGGTTCAGCACCTGTTCAGAGGGTGGTGTGTTCCTGGCAACCTCTGCATATCTGTTAGATTCTCAGATCACATTAATGAACACTGTAAATGTAACATTCCACCACGGGACTTTCCTGGCTGCTGGCATGTGACCGAATTACTGCAAGGTGCATGAGTGGCTTAACTGAAAATATTTATTTGCTGTGTCCCTCTTCTGAGTTTAAAAGCAAACCAAGCCAAATCCATAGGGGATTGATAATGGACACACATCCTTTCACTGCCAGGCTAACTATTTCAAATGATCTAGCTTGGTCCAAATATATAAGTAGTCTTGGCCTCTACAGTATAAGAAATGAATCTCCAGGCCATGTCCTAGTGGACTGGTGTCCCTGTCACACAAAAGCCCTCATCATGGGCATCTTTATAGCTCTACTAGAAAGGCCAAGAAATGAACTAGGCGGCCCCAGTCTCTGATATTTGTATGACTCTGCAACTCAAGGTTCGAGTGAAAAACGTTTGGAAGGATAGTCTGCCCATGCTATTGTGTGAATAAATAGAAGACATCAGTTTTCCCTCCATCCAATGTCTCTCAAAAGTACTAAACTAGGAGCGAAGAGGTGCACGTGTAAACAAATTGTTTTCCAAGACACAGAAAATGGACCATTTGGATATAACCCATCTTTACCCCAGGAATCCTTTTTACACATTTGAACTTCTAAAACGTTGTTTCAGATCGTTAGAGAAAGAGAAAAGGATCACAGAGTTACGGTGCATTCAAGAGAAAAGACTATGTAAAATTGCTGGGTTAGATGGCTTGAACTAAAGTCAATTTCCCTGTTACAGATACTCCAGAGTGAGAAGCCAGTTTGTTGATTGCTCCAAGAAAAAGAGGATGATTATTAGATAAATAATGTTCCCCGCCCCTCCCCCGGTAATGGATCTACAGGCCTAGGAGTGATTTATCAACTAACCGATGGATAATACTCCTGACTTAGTGCCTGGGTTTGACTGCTCGTGTGTACTGTGTCTGTGTAAAAGGCAACTATGAGGCAAGGTATTTTAAAGACCTTTTAAAGCTTGGAGCCTCTGGTGAATTTTTCACAATATACATAAGTTGAACAAGCTGTTCAGAAATCCATCACATCTCTGTTTATTGCTTTAACCTATTGAAGCCAGGGGGAGATCCCACGGATACATCCTCTATTTACTCATGTATTGGAAGCGGATTTTTTTTTTTTTTTAATCGAAGGGATCAGCAACAAGACATTGAGTTTTCTGTAAATTAGAGGTAAACTACTTTATCTCTGTGCCTCTAAGCAGGGAATCCCTATATGCAGGGATCCATCATCCCTGTCTACTGTCTAATCATTTTCTTTAATCATTTCCCTAAACCCACTCTCAATCTTGCTTTACTGGATTCATTTTATAATCAAACCTTTTCAGGATGCAGTTTAAAATTTATATGCATACCGTAACTGTCTGATGGTTCCTCTGATTTGGATAAGCGAGGAACTTCTATTGTCAGTGTGACAATTAGGCTATAAAAATGGATTTATATCAGTTTATCTAGTCATGTTATGGGGTAATGGATGAAACTAACCAGAAGAAATACTGAAAATAGAACTGGACCCAGTGTCCCAGGGAGAAGGAGCCACTCTACAGGAAAAAAGCAAACCCCAATTTGAAATCCTACAAATGTTTTTATTATAGAATCATGTTAATGTAGGGCTGGATGAACCCTGGGAGGTATTTGTCCAACCTGTCCTTTAAAACCTCTAAGGAGTGGGTTGTGGAACCTCCCTTGGAAGCTTATGCCAGAGCTTAGCTCCCCTTAGAGTTACAAAGCTTTTTCCCCCTAATCTCTAATTTAAATCTCCCTTGCTGCAGACTAAGGCCTTTACAACTTGTCCTGCTGCCAGTAGAGGTGGAGAACAATTGATTACCATCCTCTTTATTACAGCCCTTAATAATATTTGCAGACTGTTATCTGGTCCCCTCCTCAGTCTTCTTTTCTCAGGACTAAACTTGCCCAGGATTTTTAATCTTTCCTCATTGGTCAGGTTTCCTAAACCTTTTACCCTGTTTGTTACTCCCTCCAGGTTGTGCCCATCTGTCCTATTGTGTGGCACCGAGACCTGGCCGCAGCACTGCAGCTGAGCCCTCACCATTGCAGAGCAGAGCGGGGTAGTTACCTCCCAGGTCGTCCCTACAACACTCCTATTAATACCCTCCTGTGCAGGGCTTAAATGCAGCTGGAGCTGTCTGGATTTGAGCTCTGGTAAACGTTTTCAACTCCCGTGAAGTTTTTATAGCTTGCGGGGGGTGGCTCTGGGAAATACTCTGAGAATTTAAGCCCTGTTCCTGTGCCAGTTCTTGGGGCACCCGGGACAGAGAGTCACCTCATTACCCACTGCCTCTAGAGAGTGAGAGAGTCTTTCCAGTGGTAGGTGGGTAGGCGCTCCCTGACCCACCAGCCTTTCAGCCACTCAAGTGCTGGCAAGTCCTGACTTTGCCTTACAGAATAACAATAGGTGCTTCCCAATCCCCGTGTCTCTTTGGATCATTCCCCTGTGAAGTCCAGCCCCTCACGCTGGTTATTTACAAAAATTCCACATCCTTGGCACCCAACAGTGCGATATATCCCAGTTTTACCTTAACCTGCCGCTTCTGTAAACCATGCAGCGCTTGTGAGCACTTACAATAAAACAAAGAAGGCTTAAATAATTGAGAATAAAGATTTAACTAGAAATGAGAGAGTGGTGGAAACAACTGGTTACAAAGCAAAACAAAATGCAAACCTGGGTCAACGCTTATCAATAGTTACCTTTCTTATCTAATAAAATAAATTTCCCCCATGCTCTCCAACGTTCACTCTGTTGCAGAGCTGGCTGGTTTCTCAAGAACCAAGGTCCAAACATTTGTGAAAGCAGTCTGCTCCACAGGGTTTTCCTCAGTGAATGGGTATACAGTACTTCTCCCTCCTCTGTGTTATACTGAGAACAGCTTTTTGTTTCTATGTACAGGCAGGGCCAACCCTTGTCTTCTTGTAAAGATGCTTAATTATCTTTAAGTGATTTGGATTATTGATGGATTGCCTCTGTTTTCCTAGCCAAAGTCTTAGTATTGCACAAAGCTAAACAAATTGAGCCTTGCGCTCTATCACCAGCCAAATAGAGAAGCAGTGACAACTCCCCCGTGCCTGAATGGGCCGTCACTGAAACACGTTATCTCCTGGTGACTAACTTCTACTCCAAGTCCATGAAGCAGACTTTCAACATAAATACACCACTCCTTAAATATTACCTGTACATACATCTTACAATGATTATGAATCTTGACAAGTTGTGAACTTTCTGTACATACCTTATACGTTAGTCTTTTTATGGATAAATATGCTGTAAGAAGTGTACGGTGTAGTGCAGAGGTGGGCAAACTACGGCCCATGGGCCACATCCGGCCTTCAGGACCCTCCTGGCCCCTCCCTTGCTGTTCCCCTCCTGCACAGCCTCAGCTCACTGTGCTGCCGGTGCGATGCTCTGGGTGGCAGGGCTCTTGCAGAGCCACAGCCTGACCCGGTGCTCTGTGCTGTGTGGTGGCGTGGCTCCTGGGGGTGGTCGGGGACAGGGAGGGGTGGTTGGGGCAGGGGTCCCAGGGGGGATGTCAGGGAATGGGGGGGGGTGGGTTGGATGGGGCAGGGGGCCCGGGGTGGGGCTGTCAGGGAATGGGGGGGGAGGTGCAGGTTGAGTGGGGCAGGGGGCCCGGGGTGGGGCTGTCAGGGGGTGAGAAGCGGGGCGGGGGGATCGGATAGGGGGCGGGGGCTGGGCCACACCTGGCTGTTTGGGGAGGCACGGCCTCCCCTAACCGGCCCTCCATACAATTTCAGAAACCCGATGTGGCCCTCAGGCCAAAAAGTTTTCCTGCCCCTGGTGTAGTGAGTTGGTCAGGTGTATTGAGAGCTTTTTGCAAAGACCAGGGGACCTTTTGCCAAGGGGTCCATGTCACAACACCCCAGAATGATCATAGCCTTTTTCCCAACTGCATCCCATTGTTGACTCTCATTCAATTTGTGATCCGCTGTAACTGCCGGATCCTTTTCAGCAGTATTACTGCCTAGCCATCTATTCCCCATTTTATAATTGTGCGTTTGATTTTTCCTTCCTAAGTGTAGTACTTTGTATTTATCTTTATTGAATTTCATCTTCTTGATTTCAGACCAATTCTCCAGTTTGTCAAGGTCACTTTGAATTCTAATCCTGTCTAAAAAAGAAAAGGAGTACTTATGGCACCTTAGAGACTAACCAATTTATTTGAGCATGAGCTTTCAATGAAGTGAGCTGTAGCTCACGAAAGCTCACGCTCAAATAAACTGGTTAGTCTCTAAGGTGCCACAAGTACTCCTTTTCTTTTTGCGAATACAGACTAACACGGCTGTTATTCTGAATCCTGTCTAAGTGATTGCAATCCCTGCCCTCTTGGTGTCATCTGCAGATTTTATAAACATAAAATCTCTACTCCATCATCCAAGTAATTAATGAAAATATTGAATAGTACCAGACCAACATGGGGCCCCATTAGATATGTCCTTCCAGTTTGACAGTGAACCATTGACGACTACTCTTTGAGTATGGTCTTTCAAACAGTTGTACACCCACCTTACGGTAATTTCAATGAAACCACATTTCCCTAGTTTGCTTATGAAAATGTCATTTGGGAGTATGTCAAAAGCCTTACTAAATTCAAGATATATTGCATCTGTTGCTTCTCCCCCATCCACTAGATCAGTAACCCTGTCGAAGGAAACTTAGGTTGCTTTGACATGATTTGTTTTTGGCTATTACTTATCACCCTATTATCCTCTGCATGCTTACAAACTGATTTCTTAATCATTTGTTCTGGTATATTTCCAAGTATTGAAGTTAGGTTGACTGGTCTGTAGTTTCCTGGGTGGTTTTTAACATCATGCTGTTGTGCCTTTTAATACTGTCTTTTTGAGACATTGACAGCATTCCTGAACTCTTTATTTACAGGGACTGTACTGACCAGTTCTCTGAATTTGTTAGTCTGCTTTTTTGAAGTCCATTATCTTGATTCTGCTGCTTTCACTCCTTCCTTTCCCTAGAATCATGAAATCTACCATTGCATGATCACTTTCACCCAATTGAATTCAGCCTTCAGATTGGTAGCCAATTCCTCCCTTTTTGGCAGAATCAAGTCTAAAATGTCTGTCCCCCTGGTTACTTCCTCCACCTTCTGAAAGAAGTTGTCCCCAGTACATTCCAATAATTTATTGGACATTTTGTGTTTTGCTGTCCTATGATGGTGTCCCTTGAATAGATTTATGTGGACAGAGTTGGCAACGGGCTTTGTTGCAAGGATAGGTTCCTGGGTTAGTGTTTTTGTTGTGTGGTGTGTGGTTGCTGGTGAGTATTTTGCTTCAGGGTGGGGGGCTGTCTGTAAGCGAGGACTGGCCTGTCTCCCAAGATCTGTGAGAGTGAGGGATTGTCCTTCAGGATAGGTTGTAGATCCTTGATGATGCGCTGGAGAGGCCCACATATCTATTCAAGGGGCACCATCATAGGACCTAATCACATCAGCCACACTATCTGGGGCTCCTTCACCTGCACATCTACCAATGCGATATATGCCATCATGCGCCAGCAATGCCCCTCTGCCATGTACATTGGCCAAACTGGACAGTCTCTACGCCAAAGAATAAATGGACACAAATCAGATGTCAAGAATTATAACATTCAAAAACCAGTCGGAGAACACTCCAACCTCCCTGGACACTCAATTACAGACCTAAAAGTCTCAATTCGTCAACAAAAAAACTTCAAAAACAGACTCCAATGAGAAACTGCAGAACTGGAATTAATTTGCAAACTGGACACCATTAAATTAGGCTTGAATAAAGACTGGGAGTGGATGAGTCATTACACAAATTAAAAACTATTTCCCCATGCTAATTTCCCCCTACTGTTACTCTCACCTTCTTGTCAACTGGTTGAAATGGGCCATCCTGATTATCACTACAAAAGTTTTTTATTTCTCCTGCTGATAATAGTCCACCTTAATTGATTAGTCTCGTTAGAGTTGGTATGGCAACCCCACATGAAAAAATGGGTGTGTGTGTGTGTGTTTATGTTTATATAATCTTCCTACTGTATTTTCCAGTGCATGCATCTGATGAAGTGGGTTTAGTCCATGAAAGCTTATGCCCAAATAAATTTGTTAATCTCAAAGGTGCCACAGGTACGCCTCATTTTTTTGGGGATGAAGTGTGGCCCAATGGTTAGGATGAAAACCAGAGACCCAAGTTCAATACCTGAGACTTCCTGTGTGGGGTTGTGGGTTTTTTGTTGTTTTGTTGTTGTTGTTTTGGGGTAAATCACTTATTACCCCCATTTTACAGAGGCTAATACTGGCCTTCCTCACATTGTGAGTTTTTGAAATGCTATGGTGATGGTGGGGAGGGGAAGCCTATAGAAGTATTTTAGATGGATAAAATACCACTTCTCCAGTGGCTTTAGCCAACTGAACTTCAGAAGTGCAGAGAAACTCACGCAAGACTGCTGTGCCAGAATGAATTTCACCCATGATTATTAATAAAATTAGAAACAATTATCTCTGAGAATTAGGTTAAAAAGTCACCTGAGATTTTGCAACCACAAAGAAACACCTGTTCCTTGCTTCTTGGCTTGTAAAACTAGATTTGACAAGATCAGACAACACTTTGCTCTGCAATGTTTGCAAACGTCAAAATATGCTGAAATTTATTCCAGTTCTGTCCTGTGTTCAGTATCAGCACAATGATTTCCTTGTGGCACTTTTTCTGTGCCTTCCATGGCATATTTGCAGTTTCTTGCAACATTTTATTATTTACCTTCAAATAAAAGGGTATGACCTTTTTTTTTTTTTTTAAAGAAAGCCACATTGATTTCAGAGTAAAGAAAGTTGAAAGATCTATTTTAAAATTCTTTTATCATGAAGGATCTCCAAAATGTGCTATATTCCATACGTCTGACTACTCGATCTTTAATGATACACAGCAACACTATGAAACAAGTGAAGAACCCTATGTCCAAATGAAAACAGTAGGGAAAAGGTGGAGGTGCAAAATGTAATTACTCAACTGGAATTTGGCCAGGACACTGGGGCTGTCTTATGAACAAGTCAGGAGATCTGTAATTTTCACAGCATCAGGATCTCGTTTGCCATCTCAACTTGGGACCTTTTTAACAGCACAATGCTCCTGACACTCGGTAAATCACCAACACTGCTTCCTGTGGCACTTGAGTTTTCCTTGGAATACTTTATCCAAGTACTGACGTGGCACAGACTTGCTTAGCTTTTGCAACAATATCACATTCTGATGTGGTGGTGACAGCAAGGTGGATACCTTAAGGGAACGTTCTGACTCTAGGATGGATTTCAGCTTTGGTTAAAGGGCTGGAAGATCCTTTAAATGTGCTGAGCTACCCAACTATTGCATTTGCAGTGTTTTATGTTTAAATCCTAAGAGCTGTGCTATCCCCTTCAGTGATGCTACACCTGACTATTTACTTGAGTGCCACAAAATTGTTCAAGAAGGAATGTACATTTTGATTTTTTGTGTCTGCTTCACCAGAACTCAAGTGAAAGGTTCCATCCTACAGTCCTTACCAAGGTGAAACTCCCACTGGAATTACTGAGAGTTTTGCCTGAGTAAGGAGTGTAGAATTAGGACCATAATGTCTGCAAACTTTTAAATGAAAATGGGTAGCAATGAACAATAATACCCAATGCATGAAGAAGTGGCGAAAGGGCAGGTATCCATGAGAATAGCTGTCACAATGTAGCAGTGAAGCATTTTATATTTGTAACTTTGGTTTCCATTAGAGAGACGTATAGAGTGTGTTCACTGAGAAAGGGGTGAACTAATTTGACTGCAAAGTCAATGCTATAGCTGGTGACTAATAAAACCTCTACCTCAAAAGAGGTAAGTAGTTATGCCTAAATCGTGACAATATGCAGTTTGGTTCTTAAGACCACAAAGTTACACCCCCTCATTCATCTACTGATATTCTTAACTCCTTCTCCTAGCTGGCCCCTTTATAATGCCTTTTATTGAGAGCAGAATTTACATTGCAGAATGAAGGCATAATAAAGGAAGAGTTTGCTCAAATTATCCAGAGTCTGATGTGATTCGTTTCTTCACATAGGCGTTTCTGTGAATGTGCCCACACAATTAGAAGCAGATTTGACGTCTAAACTTTTTCTTTGTAAGTGGCAGTGTTCATTGCTCTCTAATCTCCTCCTTGTCAATACATCCTATCCCCAAAACATCAGGTATAAACACTAAATTCATGCCCACTAAAGTGATTTTAACAAATACATTGTAAATGTGATACATCAGAATAATTCCAACTTCCAAGCTCCTGTTCATGGGTTCTGTGTACCCTGGACAAGCTGAGCATGTAGTAGGAGGAATCCTTTCAGAAAGGGAAATACTGTACATTACTCAGTTTTAAGTGAAAGGCTCTGAAAATAACACACGTGGTACCGACCATACCCCTTTTGCTAATCATTGTACCACATATGCTATGTATTCCTTTCATATGCAGAACCTAAATATATGTGATCCAAAAATGAAATGAGCTTCCTCTTAAGTTATGATTAGAGCTGGTCAGAAAACACTTTCCTAAGATATTTTTCTCCTGTTGTTCATCAGTTTCATTTTGATGGAAATTCTGATGGCTCTAGCTCTGACCCTGGTTAGTAAAGCTGTTTCATCGATAGCTGCTCAAGAGGAAGTATGGCATGGTTAAGGGACTGGGACTTTGGAGATGGTCTCAGTGCTTGGCTCTGCCACAAATTTTCTGGGTGACCTTGGGCAAGTCACTTATTCTCTCAGTTCCCCATCTGTAAAAAGGGGATATGTCCTTTGTCTGTCTTGTGTTTAGACTTTGAGTCCTTTTAGAGCAGGAAATGTCTCCGTACTATGTGTATATACCGTGCCTAGCACAATGGTGTGTCAGGGCCTTTAGGCGCTACTCCAATACAAATAACATTGGAATGACTGTCTTACTTATGGCATGTGTGACGGGGTGCATCAGCCCTGCACTGATGCAGCAGGGGTTAATCCTTCTCTCTGGGCCGAAGAGGCTATACCCCCTCGGCTCTGCTGGGCATGCTCCAGCTGGAGACAGGATATAAAATGCAGAAGAGCAGCTCCATCTGGGCTGACTGCTGGTGAGGAAGGAGGTGCACTGCTGACTCCTGGGGGAGGACCGCCTGCACTCTAGGATGCAGAGGCCAGCCAGCCAGAGATGGACCTCAACATATAGGCTCGGGATGCCACAGAGAAGGGAGAGACCGTGATGACCCGGAGACGGCAAGCTGTGGAGAATTGGGTAGGAAGTGACCCAGGGAATCTCTGTGAAGTGGTTGTAGAACTGTAGATCGGCTCGGTGTGTTTTGATAGGATCCCCTCCACCGACAGGGCTCTGGGTTGGGACCCAGTGGAAGGGGCGGGTCTGGGTCCCCCTATCCTGGCCACTGCCCACCAGCACTATTGACTCTGGCCGCTAGTTCACACTGCCCTGATAGCAAGGGCTGTATTGCTGACTCTGGCCACTAGGCCACTCTGCCCTGATAGCAAGGGCTGGGCTATTGACTTAGGCCACAGGGCCATGCAGGCCTGAGACCGCGGGAAGCTGTAATGCACCTCTTCCCTGTCCCCAAAGGGTGACGGGGGTGTATCAGCCCTGTGACAACATGTTCAAATGAAATATCATACAAATGCTTTTATGGTTGCCCATAAGTACAGCCATACTGGGTCATACCCGAGGTCCATCTAGCCCAGTATCCTGTCTTCTGACACTGACTGGTGCCAGATGCATCAGAGGGGATGAAGAGAGCACGGCAATCATCAAGTGATCCATCCCGTTGTCCAGTTCCAACTTCTGGCAGTCAGGTTTAGGGTCACTCAAGGTTGCCTCCCTGACTCTTGGCTAATAGTCATTGATGGACCTATCCTCTATGAACTTATCTAATTCTTTTTTGAACTCTGTTATAGTTTTGGCCTTCACAACATCCCCTGGCAAGGAGTTCCACAGGTTGACTGTGCATTGTGTGAAGAAACACTTCCTTATGTTTATTTTAAACCTCCTGCCTATTAATTTCCTTGGGGGCCCCTGGTTCTTGTGTTATGTGAAGAGGTAAATAACACTTCCTTAGTCACTTTCTCCTCGCCATTCATCATGATATAGACCTGCATCATATCCCCCCTTTGGTGATCTCTTTTCTAAGATAAACAGTCCCAGCATTTTTAATCTCTCCCCTAATATGGACGCTGGTCTATATACCTAATTATTTTTGTTGCGCTTCTCCGCACCTTTTCCATTTCTAATATGCCTTTTTGGAGATGGAACGACCAGAATTGCACTCAGTATTCAAGTTATGGGTGTACTATGGATTTATATGGGGGCATTATGATATTTTGTTGTCTCTTTCTCTCTTTCCTAATGGTTCCTAACATCCTGTTAGCCTGTAAGATAGTCTTGATAGGTGTAGCGCACACTTTTCTGCACATTTTAGCGTTGTTAGTCTCCTTTCAGTGCAAATATTATTCCAACATTTACTTCTTTTCACCTTTGAGCTTTGGATGGCACTAATGAGGCCCCATCACCAAGCTCTGAGAGAGATTGTTCCAGTGGCAGCATCTGGCTCTTTGGCATGCTCTATAGACAGTTGTGCTGGCAGCAACTGGAGTTTCCTTTTAGCTTTGTCATGTGGTAATCTGTCAATCGGCTCTTTGGGCTGCCTTGTTCTCCTAGATGCTTTTTCTTTCTGACAAACCTCTAAATTCTGAGTTGTTAAATGAGAGCTTATAAAATACCCCATGGGATTGCTCTCTACAAGGCATTTCCTTTGGCTTGTTCCAAACAGAATATTTCAGCAAATCCCTCTTAATTTAATAATAATAATAATAATAAAAAGGGCCAGATTCTCGGCTAGTGTCAATCATTGGAGTGCCAACTGATTTAGGTGGAGCAAAGGAGATTTGCCCGAGTCTGTTTATAGCAACCTTCGTGGCACCCCTACCTTCTATCAAGTCCTGTAAGTTAGCTACAAGAAAAGATTGGCACATGTGCAGTACAATGCAGAACAGAAGCTTTAGCTGCCCCTCTGAAAACATGCCTATTTAGGGCCAGATTTTTAATTGGTGTAAATCAGTGTAGCTCATGGATTTCACTGGAGCTATGTCAATCCTCGGCTACCTCAGCAGAGGATCTGGCCCTTAGGATATGCTACACTCTCTCTTTCTCCTCCTGAATAAGCCACTTAAACTGCATAGCTGCTATATTACAGTTTCCTAAGAAGTGTTGGCATCTGGACAAATCACATTCCATTGGACCCTGGGATGGAAAGAATGAATTCAGGAACAAAGAATGAAATCCTCAGTTCTGTACCCAGAAATCTGATATTCATGAAAGGGTATGGGTTAGCTGGTAGCTTGCCCTCAACTGGACCTTGAAATTACAGGCTAAAGGGAATACTTGTATGTAACCTTCCCCTCCCCTGCCAAGAATCAGAATGTGCTGAACTTCGACAAAACTAAATACAGCTCAAGCTGACGTGTGGTAGGTGGGGGAAAAAAATCATAAGTGAGTTTAGTGCGATTGAAAAGCAAAAGATTAAAAGCTCTGAAATCCTGCATTTATTCACAGGCCTGGCACAGCATGCACCATGACACCGGAAGGGTCCTGCAACTTTGTTCTGCAGAAACCACCTCTGTGGGTAGGACTGTATTTAAGGCTCCCTATTATTAAATCTGTGGCCTTTTGCCTGTGACTGTCAAACATGATGCAAATTGTCAGGTAGGAGCTAGTCTGAGATCACCCACTCATGGTAACGTATGCCATCAAATGGCTAGCAGGTGAGTGTGTCTGGCATTACTGAACCTTGGGCCAGACCCAAACCAATGAAAGTCACATTTTACCAGTTCCTGATCCTGTCTGCAAAAGGATCATCATGCTTGCATCATGTAAGAAATCATCTGAAAAAGAATGCTCTCCATGGAAAAATTACAAGTCAAAAATTTATTTGGCCACCTCTATTTAATATAGTTCAAAGTGGAACATAAACACTGATATAAGAAAGAGAGGGAATGTCTTTCTAATGTGGGCCTATGCCCACACAGGTCTGCTTCAAATCATTTTTATTAAGTTTTTCAGACTAAATTTACTGCAATAAGGTATCATAACTTACTTTGCAAAAACAGTGATTATGAATGAAATCTAAATGATCTTGGTTTGTGATGCTCGGGAATCTTATCAATATTACCGAAACTCTTGTGGAAATCCAATGTCAGGGCCCAGTCCTGTAAGGATGCTGGATGGAATGCTAAGTGCAATGAAGTTAATGGAGTTATCCCAGATTTACAGCGACATAATTGAGGTTAGAATCTGGCCCAATGTGACCTTCAAATGACACAGTGAGAATGTAAATAGTACCATCTGCTTATCTCTGAGGACTTTCAAAGAATGGCAACTGGATGTATCTGCCTGGACACATGGAAGGGAGGAGAAATGACCAGGAGAGTTACGCAAATCGACCTGTAGTCTAGTACCCACAAGGTGAGGCCCGTAAAAGCAGTCTATAATGTTACGGGTGCTATAGCAAATGTGGGGTGGGTTGGAGAGACTGAGGCACTTTCTTCTCTCCTCAAGAGTGACACAAAGTTGCTCTCTTCTCTGCTTGCTCCTGGGTCACAGGGACGATACCGGTGTTGATGTAAGAGGGTGAGTGTGTATCCGAGAACATAAACTGATGCTAAAACAATGCTACACCTGCGCTGGCTCTGTGTCATGTTCCTACGGCCCTGTTACAGAGTGGGTGTGACATCTTGCTGTTTGTTTCCATAACCGACAAACAGAACCACTCCCTTCTTTTCTGTTGCATTCCCACTGGCTTTGTAATTTTTTTCTGTGTGTGCACGCACACACGCACACTCTCAGGTCAGGGTTGCAGTATGTAGGCCGCTTCCCATGAGGGATTAGTCTTTGCGAGAAAAATCAGGCCATGGTGGAACATGCTCTTGTCATGTTACC
This sequence comes from Lepidochelys olivacea, assembly GCF_965140295.1. Lineage (NCBI taxonomy): Eukaryota > Metazoa > Chordata > Testudines > Cheloniidae > Lepidochelys > Lepidochelys olivacea. Next base: position 111,761,366 of record NC_140416.1, read on the forward strand.
AAGCCCTATGCTGAACTCAAATAGGCCCTGACTGTGCTGATGGAAACAAGCCTTTGTATAATCTCGTGTGTCCTCAAGGCCATTGTCATACATATAAAGGGAAGGGTAACCACCTTTCTGTATACAGTGCTATAAATCCCTCCTGGCCAGAGGCAACATCCTGTTACCTGTAAAGGGTTAAGAAGTTCAGCTAACCTGGCTGACACCTGACCCAAAGGACCAATAAGGGGACAAGATACTTTCAAATCTTGGGAGGTGCGGGGGGGAATGGGGGGGAAGGCGGCTTTTGTTTGTGCTCTTTGTTTACGTGTTTGTTCTCTCTTGGGACTGAGAGAGAGCCCAGACAGCAACCCATCTTCTCTAACCCATCCTAATCCAAGTCTCCAATACTGCAACCAGTATAGGTAAACAAGGCAAGGTGGATTAGTTTCTTTTGTTTTATGTGAATTTTCCCTGTGCTAAGAGGGAGGTTTATTCCTGTTTTCTGTAACTTTAAGGTTTTGTCCAGAGGAGGATCCTCTGTGTGTTGAATCTGAATACCCTGTAAAGTATTTTCCATCCTGATTTTACAGAGGTGATTTTTACCTTTCTTTTTTTTTTTAAAAATCCTTCTTTTAAGAACCTAACTGATTTTTTCCATTTTTCCAAACCCCTGGATCTTGGGTCTTTGATGATTTTGTAACAAATTGGTTAGGATATTATTCTCAAGCCTCCCCAGGAAAGGGGGTGTGTGGGGCTTGGGGGGATATTTTGGGGGAAGACGTCTCCAAGTGGTCTCTTTCCCTGTTCTTTGTTTAAAACGCTTGGTGGTGGCAGCATACTGTTCAAGGACAAGGCAAAGTTTGTACCTTGGGGAAGTTTTTAACCTAAGCTTGTAAGAATAAGCTTACGGGTCTTTCATGCGGGTCCCCACATCTGTACCCTAGAGTTCAGAGTGGAGAACAAACCCTAACAGGCATGTTCTAACATAACTTCATTTTTCTAGTGAAGATCAGCTCTGAGGTGGGTGGCCTGGGCAGTGGAGGTCAGAACTACTGTCGCTCATGGCTGTGTCTTGAGGGATGGGAGAGGGGGGCACTCTTCCTCCAGCGGTATTAGCACCAACTTTGCTATGCCTGAGGGGCCCCAGCTTCTAGAGGCAGAATGGGTGGTATCCGCTGGCCTGGGAGGTGGCATGTGCCATTTGAGCTCTTGCATTAGACCAGTGGTTCTCAAACTTTTGTATTGGTGACCCCTTTCGCACAGCAAGCTTCTGAGTGTGACCCCCCCTTATAAATTAAAAACACAATTTTTTAATATTAAACACTATTATAAAAGCTGGAGGGGAAGCAGAGTTTGGGGGGGGTGGAGGCTGACAGCTCATGACCCCCACGTAATAACTTCATGGCCCCTTGAGGGGTCACACACCCCAGTTTGAGAACCCCTGCTTTAGAGCTTAGTGTAAAGCGCTGTTTGGCTGAGGAGGGGAGACCAGCTGGAGCTCCCTGACTAGAACAGAAAAGGGTGGGAAGTTGGGCTGGGTAAACCTAGGACTCCCTCTCTACAGCTGCTGGGACATTCCTGTCCTAGCACTTAGCATTTCCTGGTAGTGGTGTCCTCCTTCCACAGTGACTCCTTTCCCAGCCAGCCAGCAAGTTCTGTTATCAAGAGAATGGTATTAAATATTTATCCCAGAACTTAATAGAGCACTGGGTCGGTCTTACATCAGGTTAACATTGAAACAGAAATTATGCTTCTAACCAAATTTCCCAGAAGCTGTTTGAAATATCTCATTCCAAAGTGTAATGTTTTGAACAACACTGTCTACCCTGAGCGAGTGCGTCCTTTCTCAATTGTTTATAACGACTCGCTTCAAGAACTCTGTGGGTTGGAAGGAAGTAGCACAGTGTGAACTACTGTATCTCGTATTCTGCCAACCCCAAAGGCAGTCAGCTTTGCAAGCCCATATCTTTCTGTCACTTCTCTGTTTTAAAAGCAAATGTGAGTTGTGCCCACCCCTGGGCCCAAGGAGTGCAAGTTGGCCATTTATTCAGATTCTCTGTCAAGGATTACATTGGGTTCAGCTTCTTCTCTCTCTCTTCCCCCCTCCCCCCGCCCCATGTCAGATGCTGTCTTCATTCTTTCCTCATGTCATTTAGTATAAAGATTTCAACTCATTTAACCTTGAATGTAGTCATTAGTTAGGCAATTAAAATTAAAAGGTGAGTTAATGGGCAGTGTCAAACATTGAGAAAAACATCTGGTGTAATAAAAGTGTGCAGTTTAACTTATGAATAATTGAGCCCCCTTTTTTTCAAAGCTTGCTTAGCTAACAAGTGGAGACTGTCTGAGTAATGCTGCAATCTCTAGTGTGTGTGTGTGTCCTGCTAACACCCCACCACCCAACAGCGGGCATTTTCCTCACGCCACATTGCCAACACCAAGATAGTGGAAGTGCTACATGTCAGGTCTAAGGTCTATTTCCAGAATGGTTTATGTAATGGCCAGTTCTGGCCATTGCTACCAGCTCTTTGATTTAATGGCTCCCAATTTACATGACTTTAAATCAAATAGAATTGCTGACTTTTTTTTTTTTAAAAGAATCAGTGTTCGCTCCTGAGTGTATTTGATGTTGGACATTAATGCCAAGGATTTTGATGACTCAAAATGCTTGAATTCTGTCACCAAGCATAATTAACTCAGACATTTTGGCAGGCAGTTGATGTGAATGAACAACTTCACTAATGCATTGAAGGTAATACTGTAAATATTGAGTGGAGTTGAAAGAGGGATAATATAAAGTATTTGTCTAATTACTGTAGAAGTGTCTGAGGATGAAATGATTTCCTTCCCTCCCCCCATATATACGTACAGAAATGTACAATCTCCTAACCAGAGTCACCTGCTACCAGAGGAGGGAAAAGAGCAGAAGGCAGATGGGGTGAACTCTTAATTGAGGCTAAGTCAATGGGAGGTTTGGTATTGACTTAGTGGGGCAAAGAATTTCACTGCAAAGCTTCTCATTCTTGCAGACCTAACTTACCGAGGAAATGCTTAGATACTGTGGTGTCAGGTGCTGTGGAAAACTCTTATCTAGTCTGTTCTCATCTTCTTAGCATAAATCTAACTTATGCAATATGGCCCTGGTCTTTCAAGAATCTCCATGTGGTCAGACACTTGGGCACATGTAGTCCCACTGAAGTCACTAGGGTTCCATGTGGATGCAGGAATCTGCCTACATAGAGCTCCTTGTTGGAAAGGGGCCTGTATTTTGAAGTTGCTAATCAACAGAATTTCCATCATAGATTTCAAAGCCAAAAGGGACCATTGTGATCAGCTAGGTTGTGACCACCTGTATCTCACACACCACAGAACTTCTCCACAATAATTCCTAGAGCACATCTTTTAGAACAAACATCCAATCAGTGACGGTGGTTAATTACTCACTGGTTATGCCTTATTTCAAGTCTGAATTTGTCTAGCTTCAGCATCCAGCCATTGGCAAGGGACTGGGAGAAGTATAACACAACACATTTTGCTTAATTCTTTAAAATGGGGGTGTGGGGGGAAGCTGACACGATGACCTGGAACTGTTTAGAACTGTCTAAACTGAATAGTCTTGGCTAGAGTGTTGTGCCAAAAGTGATTCTGCCCCAAATTTCCCTCCATCAAGCTAATTTCAGGGGGTTTTTTAAAAAAAATTCCTCTTAAAAACAAATATTGTGCACAAGGGACTCTAATACTTCTAGGATTTTCTGTTTCATGTGTGGAACTGTATTTTGAGTGGAACTATTTAATAAACTATGCTAAACAAAAAAGATTCCTTTGTCAAGTTTAAAAATTACAATAGTATCAAGCCAATATGAACAGAGAAAAAACATTAGCACCTGGGTCTCTTTAGTATACCTCACTTTTTAGAGGGAGAGGAGTGGGATTTGTTGGAATAAAAAGAGGAAACAAGAGAAAAATGGTCACTGAAATAAAGAATCCACACACTCTCAACATTCAAGCCTCCTAAAAAGAGGAAACTGATTCTAGCCAAGTTTTTGTCAATTGTAATGTTAGACTACAAAACAATTATACCTATTCAGTAATTAGTAATTGAAGAAAGTAGCATAGCCCCCCCCCAAAGCAAATCAAATATATACAAACCAAATATTAGCTTTTTTTTTTTTTAAAACAGTGTCTACAGGACACAGGTGGGTCCATAACTGCTGCAATAATTAACTTTTTTTTTAATAGCCTCTCAAATATAAACACTTCCACCATTAGCTTAAAGAAGGGAAATAAATGATCTCTCACCTAAAAAAGTTAACGGCAAACTATGAGCCAATTTATAGTTCAGTCTCCCAGTTCTTTTGTGCACCGAGATTGCCCCTGCCATTCTGCTAGATTTTTTTGCTTGCACTCTCAGCTGCCTGACTGCCCCTTTAAAACTAAATCACTATTCCTCATTGCTTGGAACCCAGCATGATATAAAATTGTCCCTCGAATATTTTCAGATATTCGATGCGAAAGATTAACACTAATATAAAAGTGGTGAAATAGAGTACATAGGAACCGGGAAATGAAGAGTTACGTCTGAAAACTCAAATATTGTCCATCCCTTGGTGCACATTTACCTCTCATAAATTTGTCAAAATTGTATTTGGTATAATATACATACAAACCTGAATTCTTATACAGCTTTCAATATAGTACAATCTCCAGACTTGGCTTGTTTTATAGATCTCACTGAGATTTTAATCAAGACAAGTTTGAACAAAATTTTAGCTGCTGAGTTATGAATGTATAAAATTGCTGATCTGAATATACAGGGCAAGTGTGTCTTTGTACATGTAGAATTCAAGAACAGCTGAAGAGATTTTGCTCAAACAAACAAGCTCAACTCTGAGCAGAAACCAAATTTTTCTCAAAAACATTCTTTTGGGGTGAAAATTTGGAAAAAGAGGGATTTTACTCAAAGCCACATTTTAGCCTTAACCATAAATAAAGAATTATTTTAAACTTTTATAGCAAAAAGGAGCACCTGACAAATGCTATGGCTTATAAAATACTTTTATTTGCGTGTTCAGTTGTTATATTTAAAAGGTCAAACAAATGTCTTTTTTCCTTTATTACCGCCCCTTCCAAAACAAACCCCTTCACACTGGAAGTGCTATCTCAGCTGCAACTTGTGTTGTTATTGAGATATAACAGAGCTACAAGTGACAGTGTTTCCACTGTAATAACCTGTTTGATTTCACTTTTGCCTTAAACTTTTAAAAAATATTGTACATTTTTTCTTTCAGCCAGAGAGTGTTTAAATAATGGATCAGTGAAGAAATTATTATGAAATAATATAGCTGATGTTGATATTTATTGACTTCGTTGGTAGAGGGTCAGGGCCCCTTTTTCTTACATACGGTGCATCCTTTAGATAACATCCCTAAATAAATGTGGACCAGCAACTAATCTATGATAAGAACATACTGCATCTTGTTATAGCATAGGGTATGCTTGTTAATGCTTCTCTTAATTTTTCAATTACACTTTTATTAGGCTTATCAAATATTCCCTTCCGACTTGTCAGTAATAGCTCTCAAAGATGGAAGTTGAGCAGTGTAATTTGTGTGTGCATGTGTAAATGGCATTACTATAAATTTTCTAAGGCAGAGACGATGGTTTTATTCTCTCTGCAATGCACCATGGATACCTATGGTGCTAATTATAAACATTAATATCACTGTAGACAACTTCTTGTAGCATTTTGATTAGATCCCTTTGTTTCTCCATCATTTGTGCAATCACACACTATAGAATACTTGTGATGAACCCATTTCACGATAGGTTTAAGTTTTAAAACACAGTTTGCTATTTAGTTATACTATCTTCATACAGTTCCTCATGAGTCCTGTTTATTAATAGTCCTCTGCAAGTCAGAGTTGTGTTAGTGCATGACTTTTGACTGCTACAATAAAACAAGCGTGGAAGGGAACTGGTTACTCAGTAACGGAATGCAGAAGCTTTTGTTTCAAGGATGCTAGTTCAAATATAGTCCCAGATGGCATAGGCCAAACCATCGTGTGAGATGAAGGAGAAATAAGAAAATGTATCTGTGCTTACCTGAAAATCTCCTTTCTTTGAGTGATAAGGTCACAGATCCATTACAGTGGGTCATTCAGCCTGCTTGTGGCTTGGGGCAGATCTAGCCCAGTCAGCCTCTGGCAGCAGCAGAATGCCCCACCCCCTGAAGTTCTGTCCCATCGAGAGAACTTCCACAGCCAGGATACTTTCCTTCGGCTTTTCTAAATTCATTCCCTGTTGGAGGAACTCAGAGCCCTTTCGCTTGTTAAACATGGATGTTAAACTATGGACTTTACACCACCAAGTAGAATATGTTCTATTTATTGACTTTGGTTCTATGACCATGACTTTATCAAAGTCTCCATTTTGAATTTGGCTGGTCTCATACAGAGGATTGATTTTGTACTAGCAGACCTCTGTTGTGAGAGAGACATCAGAGGTCCAATGCTAGATTAATCTGGCCCAAGAGCCACAGCTTCCTCTGCAAGGAAGGCATAAATAGTATCCCTGCTGCCTTCTCCTTCCTATTTTTGTATTGTCCTGGGGAGCACTAGAAGAGATGGGAAAACATAGCAGAAAGCTTGCCCAACTTTGTGAGCGGTCATTCAGCACCTCACATCCCGAGTCCTTATACACAATGAGGCCACAAGACTCTTTATTTGCTCTTCCCAGATGCAAAGAGGTCAAGCACCAGCCCATCAAATTGACTTACAGCATGTGAGGATACATTTGGGTGCAGGTTCTAGTCTGCTAATCCAACTCTTGCCATGTAAATCTTGGCATTCATCTTCCCTAAATGGGCAGTGCATAGAGATAGGGAACTTTGCTCCACCTAGGCGAAGAAAATTTCTCTCTGGAGTAGGGTTGGTCACATAATTCCTAGTTTGTTATTGAAAATCCCTTCAGATGTGTTGACTGTCATGACCAGAACAAACCTGTTTCCTAGGGAAGGAAGAGTGCTCCAAAATCTCAATGAAAGGTATTCCAGCTGGTGGATGCTGGGCTTTCTCTTTCTGGTGCCCATTCCCTGAACTGAATTGGGAGGATTCCTTAAAAATAAACACACCTCAATCCACATTCATGAGCAAAGACTATACAATTGGACCTAGAGCTCTGCCAATGGATGGGAAGGGTGAAGTGCAGAGGAGATAATAGGAATTATTACATCGGCCTCCAGTGAACTCTGAAGCATGCCTATGTGAGATCAGAATTCCCAAGAGGCTCTGATAAGAATTGGATTTTTGTTTCGGTGACACCACTTGTTTTCCATTAGGGCCATCTTCATCCTCAGTTAATGTTCCGAGATGAGACCTTCTACCTCATTGTATTCATCCTCAGCCCATGACAGTGATTGGCTCCTTTGGTGCCATGAATGCCAAGTACTCTAGGAACTATATTACTCGATGTGTTAACTTCAGCTTTCTCTCAGTATGGAGCCCTGAACAATTAGTTCATACTTATTTTGTTCCGATAGGACCTGGTAGCTTTCACGCCCAAAGGAGGGGGCTAAGGCAATGCTGGCCTGGACATGGCTGCTCGTGAAGGGACTGTGTAGTGAAGAGGCTGCTTGTTCATGTAAAGATCTCCCCCAGTTAAAACTGCTGAGCCCCTGACCGTCAGGTGAAATAGCCACATTGGTAGTGATACCAGGTTACATTTGGACTAGTGCACCCTGAGGAATCTGCTCGCCTTATAAAATGGAGATGCGGAGGGGAATACATGGTGGGCCAAAAGGTCCCTTACTGTTTGCTGCTGTTCCTGTGGTGTGGCTGCTCTCCCTCTCACCACTCCAGACATAGCTGCCTGGGGTGGAGGTGGAGGCAGGGGCGAGGCATGGCAACCTGCCGTAGAAGCTGGGAACAATAACCTGGACACTAGAGCATGGTGACCCCTAGAAACGGTTGGGAATGATAGCCCAATAGTTAGGACACGGTGAGCCACAGTGGCTGCTGGAGACTTCTCGAAGTGACAGGAAATTCCCATCCCTCTATTACATCTTCCGAGGGTGCTGGAGGAGGGATTTATGGCTATTAGCTTGTCTAGAGCAGCTGCAGACTTCTTAAATGTAGTTTCATAATCTTCAGTATGCTCTGTCTGAAAGAGTTTGTATGCTGGGTTGGATGATTTTTGTGTTTTACTGTTTGAGTCTCTAACTCTGATTTGGATTGCTGGCCTCCCACCCCTCACGAGGAAGAGTTCCCTGTGCACGTGTAAGGAATCAGCACATGGCTGTAGCCCAGTCCTCTTCTGCACCAGTCTGCCACGCTGCACTCTGTGAGGGTGAGCCAGGGAACCAGGTCCTGAGTTTTATCACTACGATGCACTTCAGGAAGGTGAACAGCGGAAATGGCACTGATTTTATGTCTTCATTTATTTCTCCTTTGGGAGTTTGTCCTTAATTATCTAAGGGGGGAACTAAACTGTGCTTGGAGATTGCTGCAAAAACATTTCAAGAGGCTATTGATCTCCCTAGCCACAAAAACAAACAAACAAAAAAACTGTGCTTATATGTGAGTCTATCCCTCACATCAGCCCCATCTGGGTGTCTCCAGGGCAGTGGATCTGGGGCTCAAGGCTGGGCCCCCAAAAGCTCTACCTCTCTCCACTCAGTAGGATCCACATGGGCTGGGGGGGGGGGGGAGGGAGGAGAAGGGCTGTTTTACCTGGAGGTCTCAGCCTGGGATATGAATAGGGATCCACTGAGGGGTCTGGGCTGGAAGGTCCCTTACCACGTTCTTTGACATTGGCAGTACTTGTATTTTGTCCAGCGCCCTCCATCCGTGATCTGTGGGGAAGGAGGCGGCTCAGCTCTGTAGGTAGAGGTATGGCTGCTGGTGTGAGCTCTGTGGATTCAGGTGCCATTGTTTACCCTCTGCCTTCACTCCCTCATGGAGGGGCAGGGTGCTGCCTGTCTCTAGACCTAATTCTTATCTATTCCTGTCAGGAAGAGAAGAGGTCAGGCCACCTCGCCTGGGCTAAGAGAGGTGAACTGCACTCTGCCCACAGAACTGGTCAGGCTCCTATACGAGACACTCCTAAGGAGGTGAAGCAGAAGAGAGGCACTTTTCCTTTTGCCTCTGGCTTTTCTTGGCCCATCTCACTCGCTGAAACCTGCAGGGGCACCAGCAGCTGCAAATCCCTCAAATGGGGAAGTAGAGCTGAGGGGCCAATCTTCCCCGGTGGACAAAGGCTGTTCTGAGTCGCTGCTGCGAATTACACAAACTCGTACAGCACTAAATTGTTAGCCAGGGAACTTGAAATCAGGGCTGGAATTTCCCTCCGAAATTGCCGCCCACTAGGGAGACCAAAAAAAACAGGATGGTACTTCAGGAAGCTGGGATTCCCCTACTGCCAGAGCCTGCCAGGTGTGGTTCTGTCCCCAAGCTGCATGCAGGCTGAGGCACTCATCTTGTGGATTTAAGGGCCGCCGAATGAAGTAAATATCTATTAAGTATTCTCCTGGAGCAGAGTTGTCCTCCACAGCACAATTTCCCAACGGATGTTTTTTGTGTGCATCCGGCTCTTTTGCACCTTCAGTAGGTGGTAGTGAGCAACCGTTGTTATAACCTGTCAGCAGTTCAGTGGCCTCTGTGCAATGAATTGTTGGTCTTGGGTCAGTTCCAGCTCCCTGCCTTAAACATTACTGTCATGTGATGCAAGAACAAGGGGGCATTCAATGGTATTAAAAGGCAAAAAAAAAAAAAAAAATTAAAATTGATGAAAGGAAAGGCTTTTTCACACAGTTAGCCTGTGAGCCCCCCCCCCCCCCCGGCACCCCCGTCCCCCACTGTTCCTCAGACGTTCTTGTTAACTGCTGGAAATGGCCCACCTTGATTATCACTACAAAAGGTTTTCTTTCCCTGCCCCCCTCCCCGCGCTGGTAATAACTCATCTTAAGTGATCACTCTCCTTACAGCGTGTATGATAACACCCATTGTTTCATGTTCTGCGTGTATATAAATCTCCTCACTGTATTTTCCACTGAATGCATCCAACAAAGTGAGCTGCAGCTCACGAAAGCTTATGCTCAAATAAATTGGTTGGTCTCTAAGCTGCCACAAGTCCTCCTTTTCTTTTTGCGAATACAGACTAACACAGCTGCTCCTCTGAAACCTAACGTTGCCACATGGTATCCCTGAGACCAGCAGAACAAGAACATCCAGAGTTACAAGAGCCAAAAATATATATCTGTTTTATCAATAGCTACAAATCCTCGTGTTTCAGCCCCCAAACCAGCCACTAATTAATAGGGACTAGGAAGCAATGTTACCCTGTGTGCAGGTTATACCGAGGAGTATAACGGCTGGTGTGCTGGCTACTGCTGGAGCCAAGATAATGGACAATATGGACCAGTGGTCCAATCCATTATGTCCACTCCTCTGTACTATTTCTTGGACCCTTGTTTTCACCTGCATGCTATAGCAACATGCAGAAATGCCTCCCTTCAAAGTATTTTAAATAATTTTACTCCTGAATGCACAAGCTATGCTTCAGAACTAAATTGCAAACACAGTGCACAGATCACATCTACCTGTTACAGATATCTGAGGACTCTGCTTCTTTTCTTTTCCTCCCCCACTTTGGCCACGTTTGCAATGTCTGACCAAAAATAATTTACACTGAATTGCTCGTTGATGCCACTGGAGTGACGTTGGTTTTCTGCTGGTGTGAGAGAAGATTTAGTCATATCTTAGTTGGAGGGTGTAAAACTCGATAGCTTACTTCATCCTGAATGCAATGAATCCCATATTGCCTTGATTTTATCCTCAGCAGCCTCAAAAACATGCTGAAGAGAAAAGGTAACAAGACTGGAACCTCATGCCAAATATACCATTGCTGCTTTTTAAATGATCTAGTATATTTATCCCTGTATGTTGCTTTGGGTATCTCTCAAAACCTACCTTTACTTTTAGAGGGGTTTATAGGTACAGAGAACTATTAAAAGAAAGCCTCTTGTATGAAACGAGAGGTATTGTATAGGGATTTGCCAAAGTCAAAAATTGCATAGCCAGGAGCATGCTCCTGGGAAACCTTAGCCAAGTGAATAGACTACTTGTGTGATCAGGAGCTGCAGCATGGGGTCCATAATAACTAAACCATGGCACAGATTCAGTTAACCTGATTAAGGAAGGGAGTTCCCCCTGCTACTGGATACTTTAGCTGTATATTAAAATAGTTCATTAGCAAATACTTTTATAAATATTTAGTAGGAATAATTTTGAGTATATTCAAAACCCCTAGCTTACAGCAAAAAACTTTTTTTTTTTTTTTTGGATCTTCTGGTGTCTCCTGACACTTAAGTGCATCCTAAGTCCATTTTACTGGATTGGTTACAATGTGCTGCAACAGCTTTCGTGGAGCTATGGAAGAGTGGCTTGCTGAAAAATGCATTTTAAATGAATGTACCTTTCAAACCAACCACCAAAAATAGTTCAGATGAAAAGTGCTATATTCTATTGTTTATTATGTATGTACAAATACACAACTAAAAAAACCACTTTATCTACCAGAGATTTGGGTCAGATGTCTTGAAATTAAGGGTATCCCTACACTGCAACGGGAGGTATGAATGCATCACTTGCAGGCATGCTCGAGCTAGCTTTGATCTAGTTAGCACAAGTACCAATAGCAGTGAAGCTGTGGCCGCACGGGCTAGCCTCCCAGGTAGGTACCCAGGGTCCCAGGCAGGCTTGTACAGCACATACTGTCATGGCTTCACCATTATTGGTACCTCTGCTACCTAGTCTAAATCTAGCTTGGGTATGTCTACACCTGCTGCAGCCAGACCTCTGATTGCAGTGTAAACAGACACACCTAAAGGCAACAATCCTGCAAACACTTATGCATATGCTTAACTTTATGCATGACATTTAATCAATGTGATTACTTGAGTATTTAAAGTTCAACAAAGCATTTAAGTACATGCTTGACAGAGCCCCAAGTCCCTGATCCTGCAAGCTATTCTATATGGGCACCTTGTGCCCACCTGGAACACCAGTGATTTCAAAGGGACTCTGTTGCATCCACCCACCCACACAGAGCAGCTTGCAGGCTGGGGCTTGAAAATTCTCATTGAACTAAATGTGGTCTTTTCAAAGAAGCCTGAGAAGCAGGCACTTAGCTCCCTTATATTGTGGTAAAACCCCAGGTAAAACACGCTCAATTCACTGGGAATTTTGGGTGTAAAAGGAATTCAGAAATGTGCCCAGAATCTCTTTTTCTGCAAGATACGACTTGTTCTCATTATTGACTTAAATATTCTTCAAACTGTACATCACACCGGGCTCTGGGAATGTCCCTTACAAGCCTTTACCAAACCTTTTCACCAAATGTATTCTCAGCATTATGATTTGATTAAAGCCCCTCTCTTTTCCCCTATGATGAATATTTATTTTAAAAACATGAAACTCTGGGAATTATCCAAATCCTGAATCTTTAAAAATAATCAACATATTTAATAGCATTACAGCTGCAAAAAGAAAAAAAAGTAGCTTATCAGTATTCTCCACTATTCTGATATTATATATTTGTCCATTAAAACAGTTTATTCTAATCTTTCTACTGTAAATCTCTGGTTTTCTGTTAAAACAGCACTTACTTAAGAAGCAAGAAGAGGCAGTTTGTCTTCATGATGACCCAAGAGCATCCCCTGGTGTATGTTTATGGTAACACTACAGTATTCTGTACCTCTTTGCATTGTGCAAGAATAACATTTCTAAAGTAAAGGACAAAAACCCATTCATGGAAATCACCTCTGACCGGCAGCATTAGATGTAAGATGATAAGAGTGCAAATATAGACTCTGAGCACTCACTCACATGAAGAGCTGAGTTGAATAGGAGTGGATGACACTGAACACCTTGCAAAGCCAAGCCCTTAAGTGCTGTATTTATGGATTACTGAACTGGAATTCACCAGGTTCAGTTGAATTCTAACCCTTTTCTAATTGAAACAATGGGGGATTTTCAAACATAATTAAATAGATTTTTTAAAATAGAAGATTGACCGTACAGGAAACATTTGCTGGGGCAATCTGGCACCACTATGTCCCCCTACCCACAGCAGCAGCAGGAGTTTGGGTGTGGGAGGGGGCTCAGGACTGGGGCACGGGAGGGGGGGGCCTCTGGGCGACGCTTACCTCAGGGTGGCTCCCTGGAAGTGTCAACATCCCTCAGCTCCTAGGTGGAGACATGGCCAGGCAGCTCTGTGCACTGCCTCCACCTGCAGGCACTGCCTCTGCAGCTCCCATTGGCCGTGGTTAAACGGCCAATGGGAATTGTGGAGCTGGTGCTTGGGGCAGAGGCAGTGCACACAGCTGCCTGGCCATGCCTCTGCCTAGGAGCTGAAGTAGGCTGGACATTGCCACTTCCAGGGAAGTGCGGAGCCACGTAGGGAGCCTGCCAGCCCCGCCAACTGCCCCCCGCAGCACCAGCAGGAGTCCCAAGCCGTGCACTGCCGCCCGCCCCCCAGCACCCGCAGTGCCACCCGGACCACCCCCCACCCCAGCACCCATGGTGCCACCTGGGCCACACCCCCCTCCAGCACCCACAGACCACCCCCCCCCCAAGATTTAATCAGGGGTATATACTACAAGTCATGGACAGGTCACAGGCCATGAATTTTTGTTTACTGTCCGTGACCTGTCCATGACTTTTACTAAAAATTCCCGTGACTAAAATGTAGCCTTAGTCATTAAGGGCAGATACTATTCAGTACTGATTGAAATATCTTATCTTTCTTTCTGCAATTCCTAGCTTCTGATTTGTGTTCATTACGATCAGCTTCCCCTTCCTTCCATTTGTTCTATATTTTTTAACTTTTTTCATAGCCGCTTTCAAACCCAAATTTCAAAATTTTCCAAAACTTTTTTTTTCCATTTCTAAAACAGTTTTTCAGCAGGGAAATTTCATTAAAATTAATATGATTTCACAAAAAAAGCTATTTTAACAAAACTGAATTCTGACCAGCTCTGTAGAATCATCAATAATAGTGCAGAAAAGGTAGAAGTATTCAATAAATATTTCTGTTCTGTATTTGGGAAAAGCCAGATACATATTTAGATAACATGATGATGAAATACTTTCCATTCCAAGAGTAACTAAGGAAGATGTTAAACAGCAGCTACTCAAGACAGACATGTTAAAATCACCACGTTCATATAACTTGTATCCAAGAGATGCAAAAGTTCTGGCCAAGGAACTCTCTGGGCTAATGTTGTTTTTCAGCGAGTCTTGGAACATTGGGGAAGTTCCACCAAACTGGAAGAAAGCTAATGCTGTGGCAGTATTTAAAAAGCGTAAACAGGATGACCCAGGTAATTATAGGCTTATTGGCCTGACATAAATCCTGGGCAAAATAATGGAAAACTAACATGGAGGGTTTATGGAAAATAGATCTTGTCTCTAACTTGATTATTTTTTTTTGGAAGAGGTTACAAGTTTGAATGATAAAGGTAACAGGGTTGATGTAATATAATTAGATTTTTGTAAGGCATTTGCCTAGTACTGCACAACATTTTGATTAAGAAACTAGAATGATACAAAAATCAGCATGGCATACATTAAATGGATCAAAAACCAGTTAACTCTGGCTAGGTCTCAGAATGTAATTGTAAATGGGGAAGTATCATCCAGCAGGTGTGTTTCTAGTGGGGTCCTGCAGGGATCAGTTCCTCCCTCTACGTTACTTAACATTTTTATCAGTGACATGTAAGAAAACATAAAATCATCGCTGATCAACTTTGCAAATAACACAATAATGTGGGGGAGTGGTAAACAATGAAGAAGACAGGTCACTGCTACAGAGCAATTGAATCAGCTGGTAAACTGATCGCAAACAAACAATATGTGTTTTATAATGACCAAATCTGAAGTCATACATCTACGAACACAGGATATAGGCCACATTTATTGGGTGGGGGACACTATCCTGGGAAGCAGTGACTCTGAAAAGGACATAGTACATGTCATCAGCTGAACATGAGCTCCTAGTGCAATGCTGTATCCAAAAGAGCTAATGACACCCTTGGATGTATAAATAGGGGATTCATGATTAGGAGTAGTGGGGGCTGGAGCAGATGACTTATGAGGAGAGGCTGAGGGAACTGGGATTGTTTAGTCTGCAGAAGAGAAGAATGAGGGGGGATTTGATAGCTGCTTTCAACTACCTGAAAGGGGGTTCCAAAGAGGATGGATCTAGACTGTTCTCAGGGATAGCAGATGACAGAACAAGGAGTAATGATCTCAAGTTGCAGTGGGGGAGGTTTAGGTTGGATATTAGGAAAAACTTTTTCACTAGGAGGGTGGTGAAGCACTGGAATGCGTTACCTAGGGAGGTGGTGGAATCTCCTTCCTTAGAGGTTTTTAAGGTCAGGCTTGACAAAGCCCTGGCTGGGATGGTTTAGTTGGGGATTGGTCCTGCTTTGAGCAGGGGGTTGGACTAGATGACCTCCTGAGGTCCCTTCCAACCCTGATATTCTATGAGTAGAGAAGTTACATTACCTCTGTATCTGGAACTGGTGCACTACTCGACTACTATGCCTAGTTCTGGTGTCCACGCTGCAAGAAGGATGTTATTAAATTGGAGCGGGGTCAAAGAAGAGCTATGAGAATGAAAAAAATGCTGTAGAGTGAAAGATGCAAGGAGCTCAGTCTACGGACCTGATCAAAGAGAAGGTTAAGGGAGACCCAAGCACACTCTGTGAGTCCTGACATAGGGAACAGAAATTTGATAGAAGACTTTACAATCTAGCTGAGAAAGGATAACAAGAGCCAATGGCTAGAAGTTGAAGCTAGACAAATTCAGACTAGAAATAAGGTGAACAGTGAGGGTAAATAACCATGGGAACCATGTAGCAAGGCTTGTGGTGGATTCTCCATCACTGGAAATTTTTAAATCGAGATTAAAAAAAAGAAAGGAAGATATGCTCTAGTTCAAACAAGGATTAATTCAGGGAAGTCCTATGGCCTATGTTGTACAGGAGGCCAGACTAAGATGATTATAGTGGTCTGATCCAGCTTTATAATCTATTAATTGTTTGTGAGGTGCTTAGTTACTATGGTAATGAGGGCCATATAGACAGACATGCTGCTTAGCTACTATTGTAGCTGATAGGCCGGAGTACTGGCTGCACAGTGCTTCTCCCCCTGCATTGGATTTTGAGCCAGTCGAGCTGCATGGCGTACCTTCTTGTGGGCCAGATCGCTGCCCCTCTCCTGACTCTCTGTACTCCTGTGCAGAGAATCTACATGTAGCCTGGCTCTACGATGCACAGGGGGGTGGGTTGAATCCCACTGTGTTCAGGTTGTGTGGGGATGTTTGCGTTGTTACCTCAAACAGAACGGTATTTCTGTCCAAACACATTAGATCTATTCTGTGGGGGGCAGCGGAGGGAAGCAGCAAAAATACCCTGTAGGGAAACTCCAGACACGCCCCCCCAACACACACACACACATTCCTTGCTGCCCAATGATCCAAAGTCCCATGCGTTGGGAGAGGGGCACGGACAAAAACTCTGCAAGAATCACTAGGAGGCATTTCCAAATGGATTTTTCCATGCCATGGCCAGGCCATAATTGCTTATGTTACATAAAAAGTGTTGATCTATTTCCCAAACAGGGCTCGTCTTTGGGCCCTTTGCAGCTCTACAAGGAGAGTTAATCATCTTCCACCTGGCAGTGGGGAAGCATGTAGAGAGGGCTGGAGCTTGCAAAGCTGAGCACAGGGCTCCTTGCCCCTTCCTCAAAGAAATGAGTAGGATTTTGAAAGGCAGCCATTCACGTTAAAACTACTGAAACTTGGCTGTGAACCACGCCCCTGCTCCTATGGAGGAAATGGCTGTAAATCTTCCTATTTCTTCACAACACTACATCATTCCTTTGGAATTTATGCAGCGACCAAGTACGAGCCTAGCAGCTGCACACAGCTCCATAATGTTTAGCATTTATATAGAACTATTCTGTGTACAAACACTAGCTAATGCATCCTCACAATACAGCTGTAAGGCAGATCGGTAGTGCTATCCCCATTTTACATATGGGCAAAAAACCAGGCAGGTACAGAAAGTGACTTGACCAAGATCACACAGTGACTCTGGATTTCCAAGAGAACATGCTTGGGAAGCATAGTTCCAGACTTCCCCCTTTGGATCACGCCATCTCCCAGCAAGGGATGGGTAAACTGCTTCAGATAGAAAACAACATTCAGCTGAAATGCAAATCAAACCTTAGGTTGTGTAACAGAGAAAACTTGTGTGGGCCTGGGATTTAAGGTGGTTCAGGAAACAGAACACTGAAGCAGGAGCCAGGCAAGATAGGCTTCTTTCCTGGTTCTACCAGTGACCTGCTGTATGAGTTTAGGTAAGTCATTTCAGCCCTCTGTGCCTGTGTATTCCCTCCTACTCCGGTCTATTTAGATTGAAGGCTCTTTAAAATAGGGTGTTGTTTTTACTAAGTGTTTGTACAGTACCTAGCACAATGGGTGGTGGCCTCTTGGTAATTACTGTAATATAGTTAATAGTCAATAAATTGAAATTGCCACTAGTCAGTTTTAACTGCTGCTTTTCAACTTTGCTCCTCTTTGTCTTATTTTTAATTGTGAAAAACTATAGAGATTTAATTTACAATATGAATCAGACAAAAGAAGAGAAAACAGATTTTGCTTTATCAAAGCAAATACAGAGATCACCTAGAATGTGGCGATATTGAGAGGTTGGTATAAATCAAAATGGGGCAAGAATTGGTTACTTGGAGATTCCGTAGGGAGGGCGCAATTTGAAGCGACAATAGAGGTCCAGTGGTAAAATGCTCCCTATTCCCAGGCCAGGAAACAGTGTCTGTTTCTTACTAGTGATGGTGATGATACATTGCTCTGTGAGGAATCAGTAGTGAATCAAGTCCTGGAAAAAATAATAGCAAAGCGAGGAATCTAATTTAGATGTCCAAAGTGATTTTCTAAATCTGGGCATCTCCTGACCTGATCAACCCTATAAAAGAATAGAGCCTTTAACTCCACAGTCTATTACATCTCTCAGGACTGACTCCATGCAATCTAAGGTTGTTGGTGTAATACATTTTCTATATAGTCCATTAAAGAGGAATTAGTTGATACAGTACGAGAAAAGCTGCATACCTTCCCTGTCTGCCATCTCCCATGCCTTTTGTTAAATCAGTTACCAAGTCAGACTGTAGACATGCATTAACTATATAAGGTCAAACTCAGGGATAGATTTTCAAAAGGTAGAAGACTAATGTAAAAATGTGAATGCAGTCAAGTACCGAACTGGTATTTCCATGTGCAAACAGCTAATCAGATGACATTTTCACCTGCATACCAATTAGGTACATTAATTTAATTCTGCATACCAATTAGATACATGTGCATAGTCACTCTTGCACATGGGCCTAAATGTCTGACTTTCTGATAACCTGGCCATTAGTGTACAGTACAAATCCTATCAAGCCTAGTTTCCACTGACAAAATTAATTCTCACTAAAAATTCATACAGTCTATGTAGCTATATGTCATGATCCCATAGTTGAAGAGAAAATAGATGTCTTTGAACGTATCGGGGTCTCAAAGTTCACTAAGATATTGTAAAAAGTTTCATCACAGCCTTGTCTTAAAGGCTGCCTCATGGTGATCAATTGACATATATTATATTTACCCTATATAAATACATTTTGATTTATCAACATTGGGTTAGAATTTAAAGCAGTCGTTATGTAATGATGATGGGAGGAGGTGGTATTGAATGGATGTACTAAATCATCACCTGCAGGTAAGAATTGATCAGGAAGTACAGAGGCCTGAACCAGGCTAGACTCAGAGACTGGTAAATATGATCAAATCTTATTTAATAAGGATAAGACAGAACATTCCATGTGTTCTTGCTAGTCTCAAACTATATTTACTATCTGACCATCACCCACTTCTCAGCAGCAGCGTCTGTTCAGACTAATGCAATGTTGTTGGATGCTTCTTCCTTGCATGTCTTCAGCGTAGATCTGTTTGCTCCCAGGCACGATGCTCTTAGATGGAGCCTCATAGTTAGGATAAGGGCAAAGTGAGCACCTATTCTGACCTGGTTAAAAGAAAAAGCATTGAGCCAACAGTGCTGTTAGAACTTGTTCTGGGGCTCGATCCAGCACCATTTAAGTCAATGGGAGTTTTGCTACAGATGTCTGTGGGAGTTGGGTCAGAGCACTAATGAGCTGCTCTATGATCTGACTAAAAGAAAAGGAGTACTTGTGGCACCTTAGAGAATAACCAATTTATTTGAGCATGAGCTTTCGTGAGCTACAGCTCACTTCATCGGATCCATACCGTGGAAACTGCAGCAGACTTTATATACACACAGAGATCATGAAACAATACTTCCTCCCACCCCACTGTCCTGCTGGTAATAGCTTATCTAAAGTGATCATCAAGTTGGGCCATTTCCAGCACAAATCCAGGTTTTCTCACCCTCCACCCCCCCCCCCCCACAAACTCACTCTCCTGCTGGTAATAGCCCATCCAAAGTGACAACTCTCTACACAATGTGCATAAATGGCCCACCTTGATTATCATGCACATTGTGTAGAGAGTTGTCACTTTGGATGGGCTATTACCAGCAGGAGAGTGAGTTTGTGTGTGGGGGGGTGGAGGGTGAGAACCTGGATTTGTGCTGGAAATGGCCCAACTTGATGATCACTTTAGATAAGCTATTACCAGCAGGACAGTGGGGTGGGAGGAGGTACTGTTTCATGATCTCTGTGTGTATATAAAGTCTGCTGCAGTTTCCACGGTATGCATCCGATGAAGTGAGCTGTAGCTCACGAAAGCTCATGCTCAGATAAATTGGTTAGTCTCTAAGGTGCCACAAGTACTCCTTTTCTTTTTGCGAATACAGACTAACACGGCTGTTACTCTGAAACCTATGATCTGACTGTGCTTCAACTCTCCAGCTTAACACTACTGATAAAATACCATCTACCACATTGATTCCATGTTTAGTGTTTACAATAAGCTTCTCCCCTTGATTTAGCTAATCCCCACACAGTTAATACACTCTGATGCTCTCTCTAGCCAGGCTTTCCCAGTCCACTTCCACTGCCTTTTCTAACCTGATGTTTCTGACCCTAATCATGCTGTGCCTGATCCTGCAAGGTGCTGAGGCCCAGATCCACAAGGGTGTTTAGACCCCTGATTCCTATTGATTTCAAGGGGAGCTAGACACCTCCGTGTCCTCGTCTCTCATTGAGGTCTCTGGCTATTGAGGGCATTCAGCACCTTGCAGTGGAGACTCTGAACCTTGCAGTATTAGGCACTTCTGTATCAGTTGTTGGATCTTCTGCTTCCTTCCCTGTCCCAGAAATCCCCCTGTGAGTAGCCTCTTCTGTTTCCATCTGCCCTCAGCAATTGCTCTTGTCTCTGCATTCCTGGCTTCTAGCTGGAGCATTCCCCTGAAGGGCCTGAAGCTGCTGTGACCCAGCCATTATGCAGGGCTCACGCTAACTCCGAAGTCCATAATCAGACATGGCTGCTAAACGTCTTTGCAGCCTCTCCTCTTCCTGTATAGGTTTAGCAGTTACAGCTTCTTTTGTATCCATCTCCTGAGTGCGGTGACACCTATGGGAAGCTTTCCAGGGCCATGTCACCACCTACATGACACCTAACCCAGGTGAGTCACCAACACCGTTGAATGCCAAGAAATCAACGTAACCATCCAAAAGCTGTAAAGAAAGACAGAGAGGAACAAGTCAACCTACAGCAGGATCTTTTAATCAAGCAGGCCTTTTAAGCGTAGTGTACCTTTAAAATATAGGTAAATTTTGCCCTCACTGACACCCAGGCAACACCAGGGCATGAAGGGGTTGCACGTGGATAACTGAAGGCAGAATGTGGCCCATCAACGTTTATCCCCCAAGCTCACTGATCTCCTGCTGTCCAAGCTGAGAGCTGGAACGTGGATCCCATATACACGAAAGTACTAGCCCTCCACAACATACCCGAGGTGGTGCATTTCCTGGTGATTAAAAGCACCCTCTTTTGCCTGCTTCCCTGCTGTCATAAGGTGTGAAGGAGTCTTTCTACATTTGAATATCCTGCCTGCTGTCAAGAATGGCGCAGGACAGGCACACTGTGAGGCATAGGGCCGAAAACCAAACCACAGCTAGTAGATATAATTTTAAGTCCCCCTGACTTATGTTTCCCTCTAAATAGCTAAGACTCTAGATCAGGGGTGGCCAACCTGAGCCTGAGAAGGAGCCAGAATTTACCAGTGTACATTGCCAAAGAGCCACAGTAATACAACAGCAGCCCCCCCATCAGATCCCCCCACTCCCCTGCTCCCAGCACCTCCCACCAACCTGCAGCCCCGCCAATCAGTGCCTCCACCTCCCTCCCCGCTCCTGATCAGCTGTTTCGTGGCATGCAGGAGGATCTGGGGGTAGAGGAGGAGGAGTGAGGGCATGGCAGGCTCAAGGGAGGGGGCACTCTCTTTTGCACTCTCTCCAATTTTTAACATCCTTTTAAAAATGTGAACACCCAAACTGTATGCAGTATTCTAGTATCTGTCCCACCAATGCAGTGTACTAAATCACTTCCCTACTCCTCCATTTATACATTCAAGGATTGCCCTTTTGGCCACAGAATCACACTGGGAGCTCAAATTCAGTTGCTTATCCACTATGACCCCAGGAGTCACTGCTTTCCAAGACACACTCCCCTGTTCAGTACATGTGATCAGCAATCTTTGTTCCTAGATATACGACCTTGCATTTGGCTGTATTAAAATGCATTTCATTTGAACAGGCCCAGTTTAACAAGCAATCCAGATTGCTCTGTATGACGGCCCTCTCCTCAATGTTACTTACCATTCTGTCAAGTTGTGTGTCATCCTCTAATTTTATCAGCAGTGATTTTATATTTATGTCCAGATCATGTTTCTTGACTTTAGCAAAGCTTTTGACACGGTCTCCCACAGTATTCTTGTCAGCAAGTTAAGGAAGTATGGGCTGGATGAATGCACTACAAGGTGGGTAGAAAGCTGGCTAGATTGTCGGGCTCAACGGGTAGTGATCAATGGCTCCATATCTAGTTGGCAGCCGGTATCAAGTGGAGTGCCCCAAGGGTCGGTCCTGGGACTGGTTTTGTTCAATATCTTCATAAATGATCTGGAGGATGGTGTGGATTGCACTCTCAGCAAATTTGCGGATGATACTAAACTGGGAGGAGTGGTAGATACGCTGGAGGGGAGTGATAGGATACAGAAAGACCTAGACCAATTGGAAGATTGGGCCAAAAGGAATCTGATGAGGTTCAATAAGGATAAGTGCAGGGTCCTGCACTTAGGACGGAAGAACCCAATGCACAGCTACAGACTAGGGACCGAATGGCTAGGCAGCAGTTCTACGGAAAAGGACCTAGGGGTGACAGTGGACGAGAAGCTGGATATGAGTCAGCAGTGTGCCCTTGTTGCCAAGAAGGCCAATGGCATTTTGGGATGTACAAGTAGGGGCATAGCGAGCAGATCGAGGGACGTGATCATTCCCCTCTATTCGACATTGGTGAGGCCTCATCTGGAGTACTGTGTCCAGTTTTGGGCCCCACACTTCAAGAAGGATGTGGATAAATTGGAGAGAGTCCAGCGAAGGGCAACAAAAATGATTAGGGGACTGGAACACATGAGTTATGAGGAGAGGCTGAGGGAGCTGGGATTGTTTAGCCTGCAGAAGAGAAGAATGAGGGGGGATTTGATAGCTGCTTTCAACTACCTGAAAGGGGGTTCCAAAGAGGATGGCTCTAGACTGTTCTCAATTGTAGCAGATGACAGAACGAGGAGTAATGGTCTCAAGTTGCAGTGGGGGAGGTTTAGATTGGATATTAGGAAAAACTTTTTCACTAAGAGGGTGGTGAAACACTGGAATGCATTACCTAGGGAGATGGTAGAATCTCCTTCCTTAGAGGTTTTTAAGGTCAGGCTTGACAAAGCCCTGGCTGGGATGATTTAACTGGGAATTGGTCCTGCTTTGAGCAGGGGGTTGGACTAGATGACCTTCTGGGGTCCCTTCCAACCCTGATATTCTATGATTCTATGATTCTGTGATCATTGAAAGAAATGTTAAATAGCATGCAGTCTAGAACTGATCCTTGCAGAATCCTACTAGCAACATCTCCAGTTGATGATGTTTCCTCATTGACAACTACTTTTTGATATCTGTCAGTTAGCCAGTTCTTAATCCAGTTAATGTGTGCTTTATAGATATGGTCTAACGCTAATTTTTAATGAGACTGTCACATGGTAATAAGTCAAATGCCCACATCTACATAGTTACATTTATCAAAAATGAAATCAGGTTTGTTTGAAAGGATCTAGTTTTCATAAAACCATGTTGAAGGGAATTAATTATATTCCCATCCTTTAATATTTTATTAATTGAATCCTGTATCAGCTTTACTATTGTTTTGCCTGGTATTGATGTCAGACTAACTGGCCAATAATTACCTAGGTCAACCCACTTGCCCTTTTTGAATATTGGCACAATACTCTTCCAGTCTTCTGGAATTACTCTGGTATTTTGAGATTTATTAAACATTAACATCAGCAGGCCAGAGTTCTCCTTAATCAACTCTTTTAGCACTCCTGGGTACAAATTATCCAGGCCTGCTGATTCACATGTTTATTCCTAGTGGATGCTGTTAACATCCTTCTTAGTTACTAATGGACTGGAAAGTACTTCCATCATCCTCATGTAATGCGAGTACATCAGCCTACTTCTTTATAAATACCGAACAAAAACATTTATTGCACACTTTTATATTTTCTGCATCATTAACATTTTTACCGTCTCCATCTAGTAACGTTTCAGTGATGCTAGTGCTCTTGAAACAAACCCCAGCTCAAACGTAAGCTTGATCCAAATGCCAGCTCATTTTCCTGACTCCGTATAAAATACCTGTGACCTGTTTAGGGCCTGATTTTTCAAGACAGCAGTGATGTGAAACTCCCAGTGAAACCACAAAGGACATGCAGTATTGGACTCTGCTCCTAATGACATTTTTGGCATCTGTTATTCAACATCAAAAATGACTTACATGATGAACCGGGCAAGTTTACTACTTCACATGAGCCTATTGAGTTTGTTAACTCTAAGAATGGCTGCTATTAAGTTTTAAAGTAGCCTACAGAGGATGAATAGTTCTTCAAAAAAACAAAAACAAAACACTGAAATTTCCTAAAGGTTTTTATAATGGAATGTCTTCTTTATTTATATTTGTATAAATCCATACATTCTAGACACCCATGACATTAGACAGGAATTCAACCAAATTAATGCTCAAACATGCCTAAATGCCTTAACTATGTGACTCCAAAAGGCACCATAATTGCAGTGGGAAACTTTTATGAACATTATACAAGACTATAAAACTGCGCAATTAGGTAATTGCTTAATAAACATAATCAGTGATGATCTAGTTTACTGAGTACATCCTACGGCTCTGATGTTGCAACTGGATCCCTGAGGGTGCAAGTGTCTGCCCACCATGGATTTGATTGCAGCATTGGGACCTTCTTAAGCTCTTTTTATAGGCTGTAAGCTCTTTGACTGTCATTTAGTGTATGTTTGTAGAGTGTCTTAGCAGGCTGGGTCTCTGACTTGGTTGAATCCTCTAGGCACTACCATAATACAAATGTTAAATAATAGTAGCAATGAAGTCCAATTCTTTCCCGCTGCTTTTTTAAAAGAGGAAATTAAAGGACATTTTAAAAAATAGTTCTGAAAATGTTTATCCTGTTATTTCTTAAAAGCAGGAAAATCCATATCTTCTAAAGCCATGTTGTTCTTTTCCATTTGCAAAGACTGATCTGGTGGCAAAAAGCAATTTGTAAACTGAATTGTCATTTCACTTTTCCTTCAAGATAAAACAAACAAATCTGGCAAATGATTAGCCAATATGCTAGCCAAATCACCGAGCATTATGAAATATCCGTTTGAAGAGGACTGAGTTTTAAAATTGTCTTCCATGTCACATGTACAATAACTTTTTCTTCAAGTAATTCAGAAGGATATTTACACGAAAAGTCTGACAAACTCACTGAAAGGGGGCAGGGACACTACTTAATCTCTGGCATACATGGGGTTAAATTTAGCTGAGGTTTCATTCGCCCCTTGCTCAGGAGCAGGACTATAGACTGACTGCTTGGAACGCAAGAGTCATAAAACTATGTTGTCCCCCATGCTATTTCTATTTCCTGTTCTGCATATGTCAACAGAGTATCTTTTCTGATTCTAAATGTGATCTCTCAATAGGCTTAGCAGATTTTTTTAAAAATTTTTGATAGATAATGTCTATTAATTTTTAACCCTTTTTGTATTTTTTTTAAACTTTCACAGTTAGGGAAAATTATGGGGGGAGTCAGATGACTGGGAGGTCAGACAATTTAATGACAGCAGACACTAAAATTCAAAAAGTTAAAGCTAAAATTGTTAAACCACGAACTGTCAACATCCCATGTCAAAATATACAAAGTCAATTTCCTTAAATCAAACTCTAATAAGTTCTCAAGCAGCATTTTTCTTATCTTGCCTATCTATAAATTTCTATTATCATAGATAAAAATTTGTTTTTGTCTGTTTGCATGGATATGGTGAAATTGAAGTTTACTGACATTTACCAATAAAAATTTAATCTTTCCAAGCCTAGCCATCAAGGTAAGAAATTATAGACCATATGACCTGATCTAACAACCTTTTCTAGATCTTTATATTCAGGAGATCCTAATGTGAATTTACAACTCAGTGTGTCCTATAATAGTTACCTAGTGACTTAGTATTGGTCTCGATAGATCTGCTGGCTTTCACTGAATTACTACGACAATAATGCCTAGAGGACCCAATTCAGATTGGACCTAGAGCACTGTACACACAGAGCAAGAGATAGTCCCTGCCCCAAACTTACTATCTAAACACACAAGACAGACAAAGGGTGGGAGAGGAAACAGAGATGAAGTGACTTGCTCTCACTGGGTGCTAGGAATAAAACAAGTATCAGAGGGGTAGCTGTGTTAGACTGGATCTGTAAAAGCGGCAGAGTCCTGTGGAATCTTTGCTGCTTTTACAGGAATAAAACACTGTCTCTTCTGAGTCCTAATCAAGCGACCTAACCACTAGACAATGTTGTCTCTCTTATGTGGTTATGGCTTTCATGGTATATTTCTTTCATTCTCCCTTCTCCTTCATACTTATTTTTCCATCATTCCAGTTATTTAAATAACACTGTTTTACGTCAATGTCATGCTGTAAAGTAGTGCTATGTACTTCCCTTTGTACTTCATAATCGCCTTGTACTGATCGTTTTGTAAACTCAGATCCTGAGACTTTAATAACAGCAAAAAAGGGGAAAATGTAGATTACTGAGAATATGCCCTGAATGAGGAGACACTGAAAGGCAGAGATGGAAAGGCAGAATGCAATGTGATTGAACACATCTGTACATAAATACAGAGCTCCTGCCACCTACTAGTGTCTGGGCCAAAAGGACACAGGAAATCTCTTCTGGACGCCCATATGAAAAGTAGGACCTAAAATAGCTAGACCCCAAGAGGCTTAACGGGACAGATAATGTGAATGGTTCAAGTTGCTGCATCCAAACTTAGCCCATTCTCATATCTCAGCATTTGCTCATTGGGCGGACAAGCCCATCTCTAATCAGTGTTCAAGCTCTTATTCTTCCACGCATACATTACTGGCTGGCTGGTACTCTCTCCCCTCCCCCCCTTCCCCTACCATTTCTGGAACCCTCTTAAGCCAGGGGTTGGCTGCCACAGAATATACACTAACAAGTATGTCAGTGAAACTCAAAGACAGTGGACACTGCAGGGAAATGAGAAGTTGTGAGAAAAACCACCTAGCACTCCTCTGCCTATGGGATTGTTTCCGACTGCCAGCACAGAGAGCGAAACCATTCACCCCTGTGACTGGCTGGCTAATACATCATACCCTGTGGCAGCTCTTAGACTCTCCAGCAGCAGGGCCAGCCACTGAACTTATCACACAATCTCTGGCTACAGTGGGATGTACCAGTTGGGTGCTTCCTCTCTGCAGCCCTGGCAAGAGCAATTCCCTGCTAGAAGGCGAGTAAGGCAGTTCAGACTAAAACTGAGCCTGACATTAACAACGGCAGCCTCCACCGTTCCCTCCTCTCCCAGTCAGCAGCAGTGGAGTGTGAAAGAAGCCACAGTTTTATTTAGGGGGGAAAAAAACTATAAAAAAAACTTATTTCAGAGTAGCAGCCGGGTTAGTCTGTATTCGCAAAAAGAAAAGGAGGACTTGTGGCACCTTAGAGACTAACCAATTTATTTGAGCATGAGCTTTTGTGAGCTACAGCTCACTTCATCGGATGCATTTCATGTCTCATCCGCATCTGCTTAAGGCTGAGCTAGGAGGACACAGCGATAAAAACGCCTACAGCTGCTCTCCCCTGGCATTCTCACCCCTGGGAATCTTTCCATGGACTTTAAAGGGAGCTGGATCAGTGAAATGTGCAGCGAAGGGAGGTTGTGCTGAGTATGCGTGCATAATTCAGAGAGGTATTTTACAGGATGCACATGAGCTGAGAGGCAAGGGCTCTCCAGTGAGGGTATGACAAGATGATCGAATTGCTGCGTAGCACATAGGAACCCAACCGCTGCTGATGCAACAAGAATAACCCCAAATATCCCGAAGCTTTCAAAATAATGCATGTAAACTAAATGCAGCTCCCACATGTACTCTGCTCAGAGCACTCTTCTATCAGACTCCTCCTGGTTGCCCTCCTTTCCGTTTGATGCTTCTAGTCTCTCCAGTCCCTCTCAAGGAACACAAACATTTCTCTAATGATTTATTTTCAAAGGTACGGCGAGCGCATAAACCTATGACTGATGGCACGTACGTGATCATTAAAGTTATCCAGTCCCCTCCACCCAGTATAAGCTGGCTGGCTTGTCCTGACACGGATTACCTTTTTATGTATATTTATGGCCATCTTCCTTCCCTCTGGGTAATTATAACAGAAGAACACCATCAACCCATTATATAGCAGAGGAAGAGCAATGCCAAAGGATGATACAGTTGAATCTGACTTTAACTTCCACAGCGCAGAAAATGGGTGTCAGTGAAAGTGAAAACTTAGATCCTTCCTTATAAACTATCAAATATTATCTTATTCTTGCTGCCAGGTCTTAATTGCTGTGGATGATACAGTCGAGAGATCCTTCAATTTATATGGACCTGTGATTCCTTCTATATAACTATTAAATATTTCATTGAAGTTTTTCAGTTTACAGGCAACACTATAGTGCAACAGAATGCAATAAACAAAAATCAAATATACAGTTCCAAGCAAAAGTGGAGACTTGGAGATTTCCATTAACAGAAATATTACCATCTGGCACCGGTCAGACTGGCAGCAACTTGCGACTTGTGAGACCACAGTTATGATTCATTTATGGAAACACCTGTCTCCGCTATAACCTTAACCTCACCTCACCCTCCCTATTTGCCTGTTTATTAACAAGAGCTGGGCAAAAACTTTCACAATTTTAACAAAACTTTGATTTTGATTAAAAAACCAGGATGAAATTTTGGTGAAGGTTTTTATAAAAATTACAGCCCTCCCCCCTGTATTGTTCACCTATCAAACATTGTCTAAGTCTTGGAGTGTGAGCTCTTAGACAAGGACTCTTTGTGTTATTTATTTGTACAGTACCTAATACACAAGACCCCAATCCCTGCTGGGACAGTATTAATAACAAGAACAATGTGAATTTACCTTCATCTTAAATTGAGATTTATATCTGAATCATAATCATTAGTACATTTAGATGGGTTGATTGTCAAGTTTTTTCTCACAAATGTTAAACAGCAAAACAATTTGCCCCCAATATTCTAAAGGCTTGGTGAAATTTACCAAGTGATAATGGATCCATACTAGCCACGCTGCTACCCCGGCATATGGGTGGAGTGGCTAAATGTTGGGACCTCTACAACTTACAACCTGCCGAAGCAAGATCTGTGCTGGTTGGCTCTGAATTAAGGGAAGAATTGGTGCTGGACTAGTGGAGAGATTATTTGGGCAGCATTAATTCAAATCCAGTACCCAGGAAGTCCTGCATCTGAGGGGGAACAGCAGAACCATAGGCTGGAGATTAACTTGTAACCCTTCACTCCCTTGCATCACACAGCAGCTGCTTATCCAGGATGGGTGAGAAAATTTTATCAATTATGTGCACTTACAGGCTCAAGTTTGAGAAACTTACAAATCAAACAGAAAGTAAACTCATCACAGTAGAGAGAGCAACAACTTGGGCTGCTGACCGCCTGTCCTTTCCATCCTCCCATGTAGGAAACTGCAAAACCCTGCTGCTTCCCTTATGAAACCAATCAACTTTCTATGAAGAATGATTTCTTTAAACATAGAATTGAAATAGCTCTGGCTTACAATAGGTGACTCCTATTTAACAAACCACATGATATTACCATATATCCTTGACCTAATCTCATCAGGCAGCTTGGTATCTTCATTATTGCGCTTACTAATTACAGCTACCCAACACCAATAATTAAAACACACCTTTTAAATTCTTTTCCAGCAAAGATTTATACTGCACACATCCTAGGTGAAACATTATAACAATGAATGGTCACCACTCTCATACTGATATTTCTTGATTTTACTGAGGGTATAAAAGGCTTACATTAAAAACAGCTTTATGATTTAGACTATATAATAAAAAGAAAATCATTATGCTAACTCTTTCATGGCATATTTGGGAGAACGAATTCAACAAAGAATGGCATGTGTATCCTCACAAAAACTGCTAATGCAAATTAGATTTTATTTTATGAATTTCATAGTGCTAACATTAAATGTCAGGCTGGTATAATAGGGATATGAGGTCAATATAAAAATACAATGAATTGTAAAGCGAGAAGATATAGGGCCAGAGCCTCAGTTGCTATAAACTGATGCTGCTTCATAGGCCAATATCCAGCTGAAGATCTGGCCCTACAGTTTTTAAATCATGAGCTTAAAATATTAACCTTGTGGAAATCACTCATTAAACCCTCCAAAATTATACAAATGCTTTTACCAGGCCTTATCAATCAGTCTATTAGACAGGATGGTATTCACAAAGGGATTTAGGCATTGCAGTGCTTGACCATCACAACACCTACCTTTCAGATGCCAAGAAAATCACAGGAACAACCATGCAATCCACAAAGCTGACTTAGGCGCTGCACAGGACGGCTTGCCCTAGGGCCAGGAAAGCGTGGGCTAAGCCAACCCTGATTACAGGATGAGTCCCACCTGAGAGGAATTAGGATTTCTGTATAAAAGGAGCTAGGGGTGAGGCTGAAGAAAGCTTGCTGTAGGAAAGAACTAGAGGGTGAGAAGAGAAGAGGACAGTACAGTACAATCTATAGCAGCTGTAGAGAAAAGCTCAGAGCGGGAAAGACAATTGCTGGGAAGAAAGTAAATAAGAAAAGCTCTTCAGATAGGAAGGCCAGAGAGAGAGAGTGAGCCTGATAAAGCAAAGTAGAGACTGGGAGACCCAGAGGGGAAGTAAAGAGGTGAGGCAGGAAGTGGCCAAGGGAAAGTGGCATAGAGACTGGACCTGGGGGTGCTGCTGCACCCCCTGGCTTGAAATGGCTTCCATCATATGCAGGGTTTACAGTTTGGCTTAATGGCACTCAGCACCCCCTCTATATGGATTGTTGCACAACATCTGAATGGGGTAAAGGAGCTGTCCTAGCTGTGCAGTACAGGGTGTTTTGGGCCAGAACTCTCAGTAGGGTTCCCCTACTGACCCCAAGGAGGGGGTATACAAATCCTCTGCAGCAGGCTGAACTGAGGAAGAGCCCCAGAAAGGGGGGAAGGATTTTTGTTTCTGTTAAAGACAAGTTTTGACGCTTAGGTTAAATGACTGTGACCCTGGAAAGGGTGGACTAAAAACTGTGACTTATCCAGTGACTCGGCCCTCAACTTATTCGGCAGAGACACCACCACAGCAATGGAGGAACTTGGGGCTGTCAATACGGGGCACTGGCCACATGAGGTGTTCCTAGGCCACATCCATGTGGGGGCGGGGGTGCCTAGCTGTGTAGACTCATTTACAGGTACCCTTGGGAGAAGGGGGAGAGAGAGGCCCCTAAGGAAGTGTCCACGCAAGCCAGCATGTTAGGTGGCTCCCTGCCTAAACTAGATGCTGACAAGAGGGGTGTGAGTGGGGCACCCGCCTTACTCTACACAACACAGGAATAGGCCACCTTATAACTCTTAGCTCAGTGGTTAGAGCACTCAGCTGGGATGTGGGAGATACCCAGGTTGAATTCACCCCTTCTCTGCAGCTCTGCCAGAGGAGGAGGGAGGATTTCAACAGCGGTCTTCCCACCCGTGGCAATCATGCCCCCACCACTGAGCTATGGGAGGTTTTGATGCCAGGCTCCTTCAATCTCTCCTTTTGAAGCTGTTGCCCTCTTGATAAATAATGAGGGGTTAGAGCCGGGGGAACTGGAGCCAGGGTCTCCCTCTCTCTGGTAGGTGGTCCTCACTGGGCTGCAGAGCCATTCCCAGTCTCTCTCCCTCGCCCCCATACTTAGAATAGTCATTGGGCAGAGACAAAGAGGGTGTCCCACATCAGAATATCATGTTTCTCTGGCAAAGAGTGGGGAACTGACCCGAAGTCTCCCACTCCCAGCTCGGTGCTCTAACCTCTGGGCTAAATGCTATGTGATGGGCTCCTCTTTTGGAGGTTGGGCTCTGAGCACACCTAACAACTCGAGACAAGCAGCTGAATGCTTGTCTTCCCTCAGTTTGTGGATTGCTCTGGGGCTTAGGCAGGAGATAGACACCTGGATGCTTTGAGGGAGACAGCAGTGGGGGTGCTCAGAGACAGAAACAGAGGTGCTCAGGGAAGTTTTACTCCAAAAAGCTTAGGTGTTGTATGAGTTTAGGTAGCTACAGGGCTCAGCGGGAGCCAAAACTGGGACTTAAGTGCCTAAATACCTTTGTGGATCCCACCCTCAGGCCCCAATGCTGCAAACGCTTATGCTAGTGACTAACTATGGCCCTGAGCTGTCCTCTTTAGTTCAATGGGATGCCTCGTGCCTTAAGTGTTTGCAGGATTGGGGCCTCTTGCTAGATGTAAAATAGACTGGGATGTAATGTAAATGTTGGCACACAACACTGCCGGAATATTCTGCAGGGCTGGAGATAATACTTAGTGTGAAAGGAGGACCTGATTCTCCTCATTGCCCCTGCTGTAAATCAGGAGCCAGCAATGTGGTTACAGCAATATAGAACCAGAGTAAGCGAAAGGAGAACCAGACCCATAAGCTGTAGAACGATTTATAATTGAAATACAACTACCAAGAAGCCCTATTAACCATTTAAAGGGACAGAGGTCAGGCTTTCAAAAGTAGCTAGTGATTTGGGGGTGGGGGGCAAACTGAGAGCCCTTTAAAGGGCTGCGGTTTGCAGAGGGCAGGTGTTCTGCATTTTTTGAACATCAGGCCTTTCTAAGGCATCTCCGGTTGGACACCTCAAAAAAACAAGGCCCTCCTACAGTTCTGTTTGAAAAAGATGTTGATAGGAAAACTACCCCCCATGAAAAAGTGGGAGGGAAACGTGGACAAAGAAATTGATCTAGATGAGTGGGTGCCTCCATGGGAAAGGGGATAGACACCTTCAGTTTGCATAGCTCACAAAGAAAACTTTCATAAACTACTGTCTCGATGGCATTTGACTCCAGTTAAGCTCCATCAAGTTTTTGCTACTCGGGAGGCACTCTGTTGACAGGATTGTGGGGAACATACTGGTACACGTGGTGGTTGTGTTGCAGGAATTAGACCATCTGGGAAAGAAATTATTAAAGAGATTAATCTTATGACAAAAAATGCTAGCTTCCCAGAGATTCCCTGACCTGCTTACTTAATGCTCCAGTGAGTAAAAGGTCTACATTTTAAACAGAACAAATGAACTTCTTTTATTGTTAACAGCAAGGCCTTGTATTGCTTATCCCTTGAAAAATGTGACTTCTGTAGAATTGTGGCAAAATATGGACTGTCCTTGTGATGGAAAAGCTTTACATCAAGAATGGACACAAGAGTAGTGCCCCAAAGAGGTAATTTAGTCACCCTTTTTTACAGTACTTGGAGGAGGAGAGAATCTTTAGCCAGGTTCTTTGAGTATTAACCTGATCCTAAATAAGTAAGGTATGATGAAGTATTTTTAACTTTTCATTGTAAGCTTGCCTTAATAAAAAGTTTTAAAAAAATCAATTGACTTGTAATTTTGGGGGAAGCCTTATGAAAACCTTGGTGTAGGGCTCAACTGTGCACTCCCTGCTGGAAGACAATGAATGTTTTGGATATATGAGGAATGCCGGATCAGGCCTTTTATGCCATCTTCTAAGTACGCACAGATTCTTTCTCCTGCCTCTGACAGGAAGTCTGGGAATCCTGGCCTGAGGTGACATGAGAGAGCTCCAGGCACACACTAATCAAGACTGTATGCAGCAGCCGCTGCAGGTAGCAAGACTCTGAAGAAATGGCCCTCCTGCAATTAAGAAATCCTTGTTTTCTGAGAGACACGTGACTGCCCTAACAGAACTGTGCCCACTGGGTAGCAGAATGCAGCTGTGTGGAGTGGGTTAAAATTCTTGTCAGACTCCATGACCTCTTGGGAGCCTTTACTAATGCATCTGAAAGGAAGTTATTCAAAAGTGAATGAAAGAACCTGGGGGATTGGTGAATGGCTAATATTTATATCCAAAGGTCCCAGAGTGCTCAGCAAATTCACAAACTGCATGTGTACACGGAGCTCACCTCAGCCCACGTGCTGTGGGGTAGATCGTGGCAAACTTTAAAGAGTGCACAGTAACATTTTCTATCTAGTTTATTTATAAAAGGTAGCTAGCTACCTGATGGACAAAGCCTGGGTTGCTATGGCCTTAGCATTGCTGCAGAGAACAATTTTCCTGAAGGGGGGAATCTGAGGTAGTTATAGTGCAATCCATTATGGCTTTATACATTGTGTTCAGGACGTCAGCTGTACCAGTGTCAATTAGAGCAGCCTTAGGGCAGTCTAACTTAAATGTGGATGCTTGCAATAACCCTGAGGAGCTGTTCTGGAAGCCAAAAATAGCCAGACCTCAGCAGTGCCAGAGCTTTTAAACCATTCAAAAATCTGCTAGAATTATTCTCCAGGGTCTGTATCTCCTAACTTTTTGCTCCCACTACATCATTGGAGCGGCATAAAGGGGCTGTAACACAATGTATAGTTAGGCCCTGTGTGTCTGTCTGAACTGTATTAAGTTAGAAGGAAAGTGTCCAAGGAGCAGGGAGTGAGGTGCCATCTATATTTTGTACAGTACATTGGTGGATGTGTACACCCGCACAAAATAGTATCACTCTCAAAGATACTAACCGTATAGAGAGAGTGACTAAAACCTTTTTACAGGTACCTATGAACAAAGACGTGTCTAGAAGATGGTAGGCTCATGGAGAGAAATAAATTGTACCACTATGGTCCTATTGGGTGATTAGGCTAATAGAAAAGGAGGACTTGTGGCACCTTAGAGACTAACCAATTTATTAGAGCATAAGCTTTCGTGAGCTACAGCTCACTTCCTCAGATCTGAGGAAGTGAGCTGTAGCTCACGAAAGCTTATGCTCTAATAAATTGGTTAGTCTCTAAGGTGCCACAAGTCCTCCTTTTCTTTTTGCGAATACAGACTAACACGGCTGTTACTCTGAAACCTGTCATTAGGCTAATAGAGAAACTTCTCAAGTGTAGTTCAACAGGAAGTGAAAATACTTATGAGATAAACTATGCAATAGTGAAATCAACCATAACTGCACAACGCAACCAAAGACTAAACTAAATAATGTAGTAAAGTTCACATTTATTTATATAGGCCCTATAATAAATTATACCAACATCCCCAAAAATGCACAAGCAGATCTAAAGGGCCCATGAAAATGGCCCCAGAAAGGAGACAGTTCTCCACCTTGTCCACGTACAGAGAATCTACTACTGGCTAAAGTGCTAGACTAAATAGATGTGCCTTGCACAAGATCCGAAAGGACGCCAAAGGCAAGGGCTTGCCACTGAGAAAGTCCTACTGTCAGTCCCATGGAGCGCAACGCTGGAGCAGACAAGAAGAAGAGAATCCTAGCTAAGCACCACTCCTGCAGGAGAGGTGGTCTCAGGCACAGCTGGATTTTAGGTCACTTAGGTCTCGGAAGAGAATCAATACCCTGAGTTACGTTTGGACACAAGGCATTTCCCAGAGAAGAACTCAAACGTTGATTAAAGTGGGAATCATAATGCAAACTATTAATAACTACGACTTTTAGAGTAGGGGAGGAAGAGAAGAAATGCAATCTCTTCTCCCAGTTGTGCTGTAGCTTATCTCTCCCTCCTGAACGCTGGAACTTACAATCAATGGCCTTTCCTCCTGGTAACCATGATACCTACTAGTATTCATAGAGTGCTAATCACTGCATTATCTAGACATAAAGATATGAGAATGGATTCTGAATTCATTTGTGACCAGTGTAAATCAGGGTAGCTCCACCGAAGTCAATGGAGTTATATTGACACAACACTGGTAGAAGCGAGTGTCCGCTGTAGCCTGTGCCACCATCTGCTACTGTAAATAGTTGGTTATGTCCCTAATCCAAATTCTTAAACATAACAAAGATGCCCATGTCGGTTCCTGGAGACCACATTGGTCCTGGTTTTCTGAGGTAGGTCCTAAGCAGCCACAGCTCTCACTGACTTCATCTGGAGTTGTGGGCACTCAGCACTTCTAAAAATCAGACCCTTCTCTCTACCAGACTCGCACATGGCTGGGCACATTCAGTACTTCATTTGTGCCAGGGCTGAGTCCTGGCACTTCTAGGCTTGGCAGGCCATAGCTCTGCCACCTCTGGGCTTGCCGTGTCAGTTATGAAAGTAAAAAATGTTGCTCGAGCCCCGGCAGTTACATTACAAATTAAACACTGGATGCGTTCTAATAATACTCAGTGGCTCCAACAGGGAAAAGCTGGCTGACTGCTATCCATACTAGTGAGCATCAGCGATTTTCTAATTACCTTCGTATATCACCATCCCTGACGTGTTTTCCTGAACTTGTTCCCTTAACAATCTCTTATTCCATTCACAAACTCTCCAGATTACTCCAATCCCTTGTCGCTCTGAGATACGTTCCTTCAAGGAGTAGCAACTAAGGATATTAAGTAGGATAAGCATGCTTTAAAAATGCATGTTGAATGGAATTTCAGCCTACTCCACTAAGCCAAAGGGGGTATGTCTACACAGCAATGTAGCCCAGGCTTGAGCCTGGGCTCACGCCTAACCCTCCTTGCACCCACACACCAATTGTGTTAACCTAGGGCTCGGACCTAAGGTGCCAGGCCCCTCCAGGGCTGGAAGATCCAAGCACGTGTTAAGCTGGGACCCAGGGTCCGAGCGCTATTGCTTTCCGATGTGCATGTGGCCCTGGCTTGATTTGGGAAAACCTGGAGGATCAGGAGCAGAACTCCATTCTTAATTCTGACACTGAATTTGCTGCATTAATTTTATAGCCTTGCGAACTGGAGATAATACAGTCTACACCACAGAAGTGTTGCAAAGCTTAATTAATGTTTACAAAGCCCTTTGAGAACCTTGAATGAAAGACACTATAAAAGAGAAATACATTAACTATTATTATTAGTGTTCATTATGAATGGGAAAGTCAAGTACCCAGCAATCAGATTAGGATCTGCCTACCATGGCGCTACATTGGGTGTTTAGATACCAGGATGAGAGACACCTTTGAAATACCAGTGATCGCTAGATAGATCTTTTCTGGAACATCAACTACATTTGGCACAACAACCAGCTACTAGCCTGCCAGCTGTTAAGGGCAAGGCCTTGGCCGACACTTTCATTAATAAATGGGTGAAAGTAGATGCACACCCTGGCATGCTCCGACCTGTGCATCTGCAAGGAATGGGCGTGCTCACAGAAGCTGGGGTTGCACATAAGCATCTGGCCAACTTCTTATGCACATTGGGTAATGTGCCTGCAAGCAAAAATGCCCACCCATGTTTGCACCCGCGCTTTTGACAATGTGTTGACAAACTGCATTTAACAGGTGCATTTACTGTAAAGCCTGATGCACAGCTACGATGCCCTATAAATAATAATCGGAGTGGAGCTCCTAAATCCGCTGGGGGTTGGAGGAAAAAGCCCTGCCCATTATCACGTCCTAACTCGTGGTTGGAACATGTCTGCTCCTTGCAGAACACACCCAAGCGCGTTGCAGCCAACTTCGCCGTGACTGGGGTCACAGCAGAGCTGAGGCTGCAGGCAGCTTTAATGTTTAAACCAGGCTGTCACCTGACCTAACCTGGCTTGTCTGCTCCGGAGAGGGCGGCTGCAGGCGAGACGGGATCGGGGGTGGTGGAAGGGGTAGGAGCCGCCTCCTGACGTCGAGAACCTGCCCTGCGAGTGCGGGCGGCGCTGCCTTCCCCTGGCAGGAGAGGGAAGGAGCCCGGCCGCCGCTGACAATGTGCAAAGCCGGAGGAGCGGCCAGTCGGGCAGGCCGAGCCGGCTAGAGGCAGGCGCTGAGCCGGTACCTGCCGCCACCCGCACCTGGCGGAGCGGCAGGGGCAGGCGGCCGCGGCGGGCTGGAGCAGGTACCGGGAGGCCGGGCCGGGGAGCGAGGGGGATGGATCGGCAGCCGACAGGAAACAGCTGATCCTCGGTGGCTCTGGCCTGCGGCCTCCGCCACAGCAGCACCTGGCTGGATTGCAAGGCACCAGCCGGCCCGGGCCTGCGTGCGGGCTCCTCGGGCGGAGAAGCGGGGCCGCTGCCCGCTCGGTGCCTTGCCAAGGGGGCAGCTGGGGCTCGGGGCTGTGAGATGCGGTGGGGAGCCGGCCGCCCCCGGGGAGGGGGCGCAGGGGCTCGGGGTAGAGAAATGCTGGGGGGGGGGATCTGGGGTACAGTGTCGAGAGCGGGGCAGGGGCGGAGGCGCAGGGCGCCTGGACCGAGAGAGATCTGCCGGGCTGGGGGCCCCGGGGGAAGGCGGCTGGGCCCCTTTCCAAGTCCTGGTGGCGGCGATTGATCGCTGGGGGGGCCGGGGCAGGGAAGGGGGGCCCGGGGAACTGTTCGTACGCTCTCCAGTCTAGGGCTGGGAGGGGATGGGGGGCAGAGCTCCCCCCCCGCCTCGGCTCTGTTCCGTCCTCCACCCCCCCATGATGATTTTGGGCAGGGAAACAGACAGTGTGCTTTAAACCATCTTATCCCTGATCCTCCCCCTCCCCTTTCTTCAGCCCGGTCCTCTCGAGACAAAGAGCCCCGGTCTGCCTCCCCCATGACTAATGGGGTCCATCCCCCCGATCCTTGGACCCGCAGGCTGGAGGGTTTGTTGTCGCACCTTGTTTGGTTGGTGTTTTCCCTGGGTGTGGATGGCTGGCAGCAGCTTTCTAATGGTGGCGGATCATGGAGGAATATGCAAGCTAGCCGGTTTATTGGCATCAGTGGCCCACCACACATGCAATCAGCATCTTAAACATCCCCTAGCTGGTTTTGTTCTCAATCTCTGCCCCTCCATTGTGGTGGATTTGATCACGTTAACATCCAGTGTGCGGCTTGGTAAATCCCACCTCTCCACCCCTCTTCCTTTAAAAACAAAAACACTTGTATATTCAATGGGATTAAGTGGCTTTGTTCTGCCTTTTTTTTTTTTTTGGCTTGTATAAATAACCTTCCTCTCCTCCTAGAGATGTCCATAATAAGCATTAGTTTCAGTGGTGTCTGCTGCTAGGGGTGAGAGCTGATTAAAGATACAGCCTCTCTCCACTGAATCTAGCTAAGGGTTGCGGCTTCAATTCCTCCACTGACTTTCTGCATTGTGGGCCAATAGCAGCTTTATGGAGTGTTTATTCCCTTCCTCCTAGCAACAAATGCCGACATGGACACACTGCATGGCATTAGAAGCAAAATGTAGTGTCAAGAGGTGGGCTGAGTTGCTTTATCCCCAAGCGTTTCTGTAGGATTCGCAGCATAACAGTGCAGACCTTTCTGTTTGGGTCCCTGCCCTTCACAAATAGTTTTTGGTACGAATACAAGGCCTCCCGGCTTCTTGCACTTACAGCTTGAATGGCATTGTGCCCACTCACAAGTCGATGAGGCTGTTTTGAATAGGCTAGAGGTGACAGGGGAGTGGATTTACAGTGGTATCCTTTCTGCAGGAGAAGTCCTTCCCTTATGTCGGCTCCTGGGGCACTGGTGCCAGGTGGCTTTCTGTGATTGTTCACATCTAGGTACTTTTATAGGAATACCTAAGAAGGGATGGAAGGAACCAGAGGAACTCGGGGGCACTCACAGATGCTAAAAAAGGAAAATAAAGGAAGCCCAGTAGTATGTGTTAGGGATACTCAGTCGTGTTCTAACCACTGACTGCTTGGTGTTGTATGGGATACAGATGAAGTCAGAATCCGTGCCCCAAGGAGTTAATAATCCTAGACAGACCACATCCAGAACCTCTCTCTGAGCCTCCCAAGGCAAGCAGGTTTCAGAGTAACAGCCGTGTTAGTCTGTATTCGCAAAAAGAAAAGGAGTACTTGTGGCACCTTAGAGACTAACCAATTTATTTGAGCATGAGCTTTCGTGAGCTACAGCTCACTTCATTGGATTGGAACTCATTTCAATGTCCCTTGGGTGGATGATGGCATTTTTTCTGATGCAGGATAGTGTTTGTTAGTCTTATCGCAGTTGCGGGCGCATGTCCCAGGAGTTAATAGTTCCATATCAGCCCAAAAGCCAAGTTAGGCATTTGCCTGAGAAGAGGATGTAAAGCCAAAGGTGCATAGCCCAAATTGCTCAAAAACTAGGGGTATCTTTTCATGTGAACTTAGTGTCGTGTGACTTTGTTTACACACAGTAAAAAGGGGATAGTAATACTTGCCTCAGGGCTCATGAAGTTTACTTCATGTTTGAAATCTGCTTTGAGATCCTCAAAAGGAAGATTCTGTAATGCAGAGATCATGGGCATGTGTTATGATAAATGGTCTCTTTCCCCTTCTTGCTGATTAGTATTGTTGATCCATCCTGTTTTGTTAGATGGACATCACACACACTCTCACCTATAGCTAGAAACAAAACTTTGAGAAGAGGAAGATGTGGGGGAAATCAAATGGACAGAAAAAAGAAGGGAGTCTAATTAGTGATGCATTCTTATTTTCTTCGGGGATGGGGGGAGTGGGAAGGTGAAGAGAGAGAGAGAAACGCTCCTCTTCCCCCCAAAACAAATGGTTTTCTTCCCTATCCACTCTTGCCCAGGAACATCAGAAACCTAATGAGAGCATAAAAGCAGTGAACAGGTTTGCTGGAACAGTTGCCTGCAGAAGTCATGCTCTTCCTTTATGCATTAGCATTGCTGATCTCTGACCATTCCTACCTTAGAGTTAGACTGTGATTTAACAGTGAGCCTGGTATAATGGGAAGTATGTAGCTGCACTGTCCTGGAGCAGACTGGAGAGCAAACTGTGACACACCTCTGATAGCCACAGTCTGTTCCCTGTTTCTTCCCACTTGCTGCGGGGTGGGGTGGGGAAGTAAAGAGCTACTAATATGAACAGTAGCAGGTTGCATCCCCCACCATGTACCAGCTGAGCTCCTGTGGCTGGCTCATTGAGATGGGGGGATGCAAGGCTCTGTCCACTCCCTGCCCTACATGGCCATTCCCCACCCACTTGCTCTTCCCCTCTCCATGTCTTGTGTTCCTCCTGCGATGCGGGTACCCCACAAAGGAGAATAAGAGGGCACATTATGTCTCCTTACTCCCCGAGTTGGTATGGCCAGTTGTTATGAACCAGCTTGACTGTTTGAATATGGAGGTGGAGGAAGCATGCACTGTGCTCCTTGCCAATCTGGAGGATGCAGCAGGTTGCCAGTGCCCAGAGAATGCCTGGTCCAGAGAGCCTCCCTGCTTAAGAACAAAAACGGCCATACTGGTTCAGACCAATGGTCCATCTAGAGCAGTGGTTCCCAAACTTGTTCTGCCGCTTGTGCAGGGAAAGCCCCTGGCGGGCCGGGCCGGTTTGTTTACCTGCCACGTCCGCAGGTTTGGCCAATCGTGGCTCCCAGTGGCCACGGTTCGCTGCTCCAGGCCAATGGGAGCTGCTGGAAGCGGCGGCCAGTATGTCCCTCAGCCCACGCCGCTTCCCACACCTCCCATTGGCCTGGAGCAATGAACTGCAGCCACTGGGAGCCGCGATTGGCAGAACCTGCGGACACGGCAGGTAAACAAACCGGCCCGGCCCACCAGGGGCTTTCCCTGCACAAGTGGCAGAACAAGTTTGGGAACCACTGATCTAGACCAGTATCCTGTCTTCTTACAGTGGCCAGTGCCAGGTGCCCAGAGGCAATGAACAGAACAAGTAATCATCAAGTGATCTATCCTCTGTTGCCCATTCCCAGCTTCTGGCAAACAGAGGCTAGGGACACCAATCCTGGCTAATAGCCAGTGACTGACCTATCCTCCATTAATTTATCTAGTTCTTTTTTGAACCTTGTTATAGTCTTGGCCTTCACAACATCCTCTAGCAAAGAGTTCCACAGGTTGACTGTGCGTTGTGTGAATAAATACTTCTGCTTCTATACCACCTGTCGGCTTTGTAGCCATTGGATTCCGGTAACCATGTATTTTAATCTGTTTATAAACTCCCACAAAACTTGCTTAATTCATTTAGATTAATTTCCATGCTGTCAATTAACTTGCTTCTGTTACTGGCCAATAAGTAATAACAAACTAGATATGTGTTGTTTTATTTGTTCAGGATGTTTAAAGGTTAAGTGCCAAACACCAAAATGAGTGTGACTTCGTGGTTCCTGGTGAGCAGCACTGGCATTCGCCACCGGCTCCCTCGGGAGATGATATTTGTTGGCAGAGATGACTGTGAACTAATGCTCCAGGTAAATATATTTTCATAAAAAAATTTCTGATCTGGTAAATATCTCTTGAAGATGTAGTAGATGCCTTGACTGTGAAGTTAGGGGTCTAGATGCTGTTGCAGACCTAAATGTTGCTTTTAAATAAATCCCCTAGTTCATAAGAACTTGATTTGAGGCTAAATTTACCATATCCACAGAGGTTTAATGGACTTGTGAAAGTGACAGTGAGCTTTCTCAGATGGTCCAGTGATTAGTCTGAGAGTCAGGGCTTCATTAGCTGTAAGGTAACAGCCTAGAGCAGATTAACGGTGCTACTCCTGAGGGAATTCTGAGCCAAAAAATTAAAAATTCTGTGCCAAAATTTTAAAAGTTCTGTGCACAATATTTTAAAATTCTGCATATTTTATTTGTCAACACAATATAATTATGCCATTTTCAATTAGTTTGATCATTTATTTCAAAATACCCATCAACAAGTATGTCTGTAACAATACAGACAACAAAAAAGAGTCAGAAAATTTGTTTTGACAAATAGATTCCTTACTCCACATATTAGCACATTTATATGGCTCCATAGAGCAGAGGGCAATACTAATATTTCCATGTATGTCAAGCACAGAAGACTTCAAGGGCATGTCTACACAG
The DNA here is from genome assembly GCF_965140295.1 of Lepidochelys olivacea. Classification (NCBI taxonomy): domain Eukaryota; kingdom Metazoa; phylum Chordata; order Testudines; family Cheloniidae; genus Lepidochelys; species Lepidochelys olivacea. The sequence goes on from NC_140416.1 coordinate 111,804,032, forward strand.
CAAAGGAAACCCTGTGGCTGGTCTGTGGGGCTGTTTCCTTGCTGCGCAGAATTGCGGCCTCAGACTAGAACCAAAGGTCTAGGACCCTCCCACCCTGAAGAGTCCTAGAGCCTGGGCTCCAGCCCCAGTCCAGCAGTCTACACAGCAATGAATCAGCACCGCAACCCACACACCGCGAGCCCGAGTTGGCTGGCACAAGCTAGCCAGAGGTTTTTCTTTGCTGTGTAGACATATCCTAAAGGGCAGGACATCCTTAGGAGTGAATTTAGGCCTTGATCTGGCCCAGCACTGAAACATGTACAGATAGTTCAGCACCTGACTAACAGCTGGAGCTCAGCACACGGTAGGAGCCACTGGCTGGGACCTCCCCAGTCCTGCCCCTCTCTGGCTCCAGGCACAACACGATAGTAAGCGAGAGGGACAGAATCCCGTACACACGCTCCGCCGCGCCCACCTGTGCGGTGATTTACGTTTCCCCGGCTGGTCCCAGTGGCCAAACCAAATGGACCCGCATGGGGCATGTGAATCAATTATTCTGCAGGGAAAGAGTAAAATCTGCAGGGGACATTAATTCTGCACTTGTGCAGTGCTGCAGAATTCCCTTAGGAGTAACAATACTGATGCTCATACAGACACTACACAAAAGAAACCCGATTCTGTCCTGTCATGCTGAGTGGTTAGGCTATTTTGTCCTGTAGGTTTTACTGCATATACCATCCATTGATGCTTGTGATTTTGGTTTTTGCTAACTTAACATTTAATTACATTGTTAGTGCTTTCAGAGTAAACATCGAAGCCAAGGACTTAAAGGAAACTCTAATGTTCAGTGCAGAAACTTTAGCTGATGTGGTGTTGTGAACTAGATGGCATCCTTCTGTCCCAAAAAGTTACTGTGTTACTTGTACATAAAGATGATTTTCTCCCACCCCCCTGTGGAATAATCCAGTTTGTTTTCAATCTTGGCCTTGATGGTCAGATGTTTCAGCTAAACAATGCTACATATTGTTGAACATACAGATGTACAAACTGGAGAAGAACATTAACCAGGAGCCCTTCGCCTTAGGATTTCGTGGAAATTCAGGACCAAAATTCTTGGATTTGGCCTTGCAGAAACATTAATATTTAGATGCAGAGAGATCTTCATTGTGGGGTGGTTGTTTTTTTAGTTACAAATGAACTGGGCTGCAAAGAGGGGAAAGAGCTTTGTCTTGTGCTGTCTAAAGCAGAGTTTCCTGTACACTCAGCCACAGATCACTGGTTGCAGCATTTAGTGGTGATTGGCAGAAAGCTGGCTGTTGTGCAGTGGGGCTCTCTTCCCGGTTTCCACCTGCTAAATAGTATAGAGACATGTCATAAATGCTTTTCTAATATTGTTTTCCAGTGCACACAATTTTTGTAGCTGCTGCAGGGTCTTTGTGTGATTACGGATAGGAGGGGAGAGATTGGGTTTCCAGTCAGAGGGGAGGGGTTAACAAGCAATCCATCTATTAAAATGTGGTCTAGCTATAACAACATTTGAGAAACCTCTACTCAAAAGGAATACTTGATGTTTTGGGGGCATTGATTTGCAATGAATGAAACGGCCAGACTGGATTTTCCAGAGTTTGCCACTCCAGCATTGTATTGTTTCATTTATTGGGGATTCCCTTGATCATGCTTTCTTGGATTGTTTTCTTATATTTCTATGTTTGGAAGTGGGAAGTAAGACGTGCAGAGGTAAAAAATGTCCTAATATTTTCTGTAGGGCTGTATCTGACTGTTCAAACAACCTGATTGTTCCAAAGGGCTTGAGTCTTTAAGTGACCAACTTGAGGCCTTTTAAAGGAACCTGATTTCATAGGGTGGGTGCTTGGCACTTTCTGAAAATCAGATGGCTCTAGTTGGGCACTCAAAAATGGAGACCCCAAATCAATAGTCACTCTTAAAAATCTTGGTCGCTGTTTCTTTCAGTGTTAGCCCATTGCAAAGCTAGCAGACTGGACCCTCCCCATTCCTCTGGTGCAGTATTTCCATCTGAGGAACTGCTCTGTGAGGCTGAGCACTGATTCAGCGCCATGCTGCTCCTGGACTAACAGACTCATGCCATCAGCAGCAAAGCCTAGCAGCAGGGATCCTTTTAGATTCCAATCTGGTTCTTTTTGGTGGGTCACAGGTCGGGGGAAATGAAGTATGCGCCAGTAGAAGTTGTGAGGAGGATGTGATTGTGGTTGGGAGTCTGGGTGAGAGAGTGAAGGGAGGCGGGTTTAACTGCTCACCCAGACTGAAAGCTGTGGATTGCTTCTTAAGGCCAGTTGGTTGATGTTCATGTGACACATCAAACGTGACCCTTTCTGAGTGCATTTCTTTGCTGTCCTCAGTAATAAGTCTTACTCTTGCTCAGGGGTGCCCAACCTATGGCCCGCAGGATACATACATAGCCCACCAGAGCATTTCATGAGGCGGCAGGGCTCGGGCTGTCAGCCCCAGGCAGAGAATGTGTTTGGTCCACACAAGGCTGTGCTTAGGTTTGTGTGGCCCTCCTGTATAATAAGGTTGGGCGCCACTGCTTCAGATGATACTTAACTTCTCATTTTGAGCAGCATAGTGGATTATTGTACTAGCTATTCACTTCTAGAGATGTTCTTCAGAGCTATTTTAGGTTCCAGATGAAATGAGTTTACAGTAATCTGAGGCAGATTATAGAATTTTCGCGTCACATATGTGTTTGCAAAGTTGCATGTGAGTAGATGGAGGTTGGGGTCTAAAAATAGACCTCTTGCTACAACAACTTTATCACAAAACCACTGTGCAGACTGGCATGACAGTTTGTCTTTGGAGGGGCATAAGAAGTGGGAACGTTGCACGCTGCATTGCATAGAGGTGTATTGGCAAAGCTCTTGTGTGGGGACCATACTACTAGTTTACTGGAACCAGTACATTTGTTTGTAACTTCTGGGTCAGCGTGCTTATTGAAAAGTCATTTTGTTTGTAAGTGTGTTTTCGGGGATTGAGCCATTAGCAATAAATTATTCCTAGTACACATACAACAGACTGTTATTGTCAGGGGAATGGAATGTAAAACCTAATAGGTCTCTACCTTTATGATTATTTAGTAGTTGTACTGTGGTAATAACAAAGTGCCTGATCAGGGCCTCATGTGATGCAAAAGACAGTCCCTGCCCCAGAGAGCACACTATCTGTTGTTCTGCTGCTCTAGGAATTATTTTGTGGGGTGAGGAGGGAATAGATTCTTATTTTTAAATTTCTTGAGTTGAGCTGCTTCCAGGTAACAATAGATTCCTAAACAATTAAAATGCTTTACTGTGTCATTACAAAATTATAAAGGGATGCTGTATGCTTTATTTTGACCCGGGTTTGCTTATTTCATCCGAAGGACTGGATCTACTGTTGAAGAAGATTGTAGCCTTAAAGCTTGAAACTAAATTGGTTTGCTAGGCAGGAACTTAATCTTTCTGGAACTCTTCTACACCTACTTAGAGGATTAGAAATATTTAGAATACTTCTGCCGTGTTGTCAGGCTTTTTAGTGCAAGTATTTCCACTTTTTAGGCATGTTTTGGTTCTGAACATTGGTAAAAGGGAAAAACTGGGTATAACTTGTATTTTGAAGTGCAGCCTGGATTAGTATAAATAGTTAGGGACTCAGTTCTGTTATTCTCAGGTTGAGTTGTACTTTGCTCTTCAAGCAGTCCTCTTGATTCCAATGAAATTATCCAAGGAGTAAGGTATTATTCAACAGGAGTAAAGGTTTCAAGATCCACCTCTTAATAACATAGTAAAGAGTGCCAATTTTGCATGACCTTTGGGGGGAAAAAAATCAATTTTAAAAAAATATTTCCCATTAAGATATTTTGGTCAAAACCATTTTTTCCCCCTGGGGAACTTAGGGGGAAAACAATAACAACTTTTTTCAAACTTTCCTGAAAAATATAATTGGCATTTTTAATCAACTCTGACCTTCTTTTAATCTTTTTTGTATTTGGGGTTTGAACAAAAATGAAGAGAATTATGTTTTCATAAACTGAAAATTCTTACTGAAAACTAACCACTAAAAAAACAAGACTGGCACTCTGAGCAGTGAGCAGGGAAGAGGAAGCTGGAATTGGTTGGGCACCAAGGGGTCGGGGATTAAGAACCAATGTGATGCGGGGAGGGGGAAGAGAGGCTCTGATAAGGCCCTGGGATGCAGGGGAGAACTGGAACTGGCCAGGCAAAGAGACTGGGAGAAGGAGCCAGGAAGGGGGGAGACTGGGCCAGAACCTGGGAGGGTGTGGGTGGTAGATTGAGATTGGATGAGGAGCCCAAAGAGGGGTACATTAGGAGTGGGCACCGGGGTGTGTGGGGAGGGTTAGGGAAGAGTCAAATCGCATGAGGGGCTGTGAATGGGAACTGAGGCTGGTTGGGGAAGGAAACGGGGACTGGGTGTGGGATGGTAAATACTCTGATAAATCAGGTCCGAGGTGTCTAAAACTGGGCACCCAAAATTAGTGGAAACTTTTGACCTAAATCATTTTGTGCCTCAGCTCCCCATCTGTAAAATGGGGATACTGCCCTTGCAGGGGTGTTGGGAAGATAAATTCATTAATGTTTATGAAACACTTAGCTACTAACTCACAGAACTCTTCATGGGAAGAAAATCTAAGGGATAAAGGAGTTCAGGAGAGCTGGCAGTTTTTAAAGGCACAACAGCAAACTATCCCCATATGAAGAAAAGATAGGAAGAATAGTAAGAGGCCATTATGGCTCCAACATGAGCTCTTCAATGACCTGAAAATCAAAAAGTGGAAATATGGACAACTTGCTTGTGTTGTTCTTTTGTACTCATGTTTTGCATGTAGACACAAATTCAGAACTTCTAACACCATGCATTACACCTAGCAAGGGGCATAAAATGCAGTAAGAAGGGGTCCTATAAATATATTAGGAGCAAGATGAAGGAAAGTTTAGGCCCTCTACATAATGGGGAAGGAGAGCTAATAACGGATGACATCAATAAGGCTGAGTTGTTTAATACCTATTTTGCTTTAGTCTTCACTAAAAAGATTAATTGTGACCAGATGCTTAACACAATTAATATTAACCAGGGGGAAGGAACACAAGCCAGAATAGGGAAGAACAGGTTAAAGATTATTTAGGTAAGTTAGAAGGATTCAAGTCAGCAGGGCCTGATGAAATTATCCTAGGGTACTTGAGGATAGACCCCTGCAAATCCGTGGATATTCGCAGACCATTTTTGCAGATTGCAGATCAGATGCTGATACAGATTTTATATTGAGAGCCCTGCAAATCTGTGGAGATCTGCTTTATATCCATGGACCATTTGTGCGGTTCATGGATCAGATGCGGATACAAATGTTGTATCCATGCAAGGCTCTACTTAAGGAACTAGCTGAAGCAATCTCAGAACCCTTAGCAGTTATCTTTGAGAACTCATGGAGGGTGGGTGAGGTCCCAGAGGAATGGAGAAGGGCAAACATAGTACCTGCCTTTAGGGAGGAAACAAAGAGGACCTGGGGAATTATAGACGAGGCAGTCAGCCTAACGTCAATACCTTGAAAGATACTGAAACAAATTATTAGGCATTCAATTCATAAGCACCTAGAAAATAGTAGGGTAAAGAGTAATAGCCAGTATGGATTTGTCAAGAACAAATCATGCCAAACCAACTTAATTTCCTTCTTTGAAAGGGTTACTGGCCTAGTGGATGGGGGAAGCAGTGGATGTTGATTTTAGGAAGGCTTTTGACACAGTCCCACATGACATTCTCATAAGCAAACTAGGGAAATGTGTTCTAGATTAAATTACTATGAGATGGGTTTACAACTGTTTGAAAGACTATCAACGAGTAGTTGTCAATGGTTCGCTGTCAAGTTGGGGGGGAAGTATCTAATGAGGTCCTGTAGGGATCCGTTCCAGACCATGTGCTATTCAGTATTTTCATTAATGACTTTGATAATGGAGTGGAGAGTATGCTTCTAAAATTTGCTGATGTCACCAAGCTGGGAGAGGTTGCAAGCACTTTGGGGGATGGGTTAGAATTTAAAGTGACCTTGACAAATTGGAAAATTAGGCTGAAATCAACAAGATGAAATTCAATAAAGACAAATACAAAGTACTTCACTTAGGAATTAAAAATCAAATGCACGGCTACAAAATGGGGAATAACTGGTAGGCAGAGTACTGCAGAAAAGGATCTGGGGTTATAGTGGACCACAAATTGAATATGAGCCAACAATGTGCTGCAGTTGCAAAAAAAGGCTAATATTGTGGGATGTATTAACAAAAGTGTCGTATGAAAGATACGGGAGGTAATTGTCCCACTCTACTCAGCTGGAGTACTGTGTCCAGTTTTGGGTGCCACATTTTAGGAAAAAGGTGAGGAATTGGAGAGCGACCAGAGGAGAGCAACACAATATTATAAAATGTTTAGAAAACCTGACCTATGAGAAAGAGTTAAAAATAACTGGGCATGTTTAGTCTTGAGAAAAGAAAACTGCAGGGGGGTGGGTGGGAACCAGATAAGTCTTCAGATATGTTAAGGGCTGTTATGAAGAGGACTACGATCAATTGTTCTCCATATCCACTGAAGGTAGCACAAGAAGTAAATGGTTTTATCTGTAGCAAGGGAGGTTTAGGTTTAGCCCCTGTCTACGCTACAAAATTAAGTTGACCAAAGTTATGTCAACGTACATGTCCACATTATGTCCCCTCTGTTGCTGGTGCATGTCCTCACTAGGAGCGCTTCCATCGACTTAACTGTATGGGGCATTGTTGGACACTGACAGCTGGAGCCCACCCCCACAGGGCTATGGCTGTTGGCCCTGGGTCGGGGGGCGCTCTGGCTGTCAGCTGCATGTGGGGCTGACAGCCAACAGGCGATGTAAATAATGCAGTGTCTCCACAGCCACTACATCGACCTATGTGCCATGCCTCTCGCAGAGGTGGAGTTATTAGGTCGGTGTAGTGGGCAGCTTACATCGATGGGAGCAACCTTGTAGTGTAGACACTGACCGAGTTAGACCAGGCCTAAGATATTAGGAAAGTCTTTCTAACTATAGGGATAATTAAGCACTGGACAGTGGCATAGCTACAGTGGTGCTAGTGGTACAGTTGTACCAGGGCCCATGAGGTTATGGGTTCAATCGTCACTGAAGCTGAACTGGACCACCATGGAAGAGTGAGGCTCACTGGCCCCACAGGGCACTGGGCGAGGCTGGAATGGGAGGTCCCTCTGGCTGGGGTAACCCTGGGCATGAGCAACTGACAAGGACACGAGCAGAAGGCCTGGGGGCCGGGGTCAAAGTGCTTGGTGATGTGCAGGGACAAGGGTTGCCTGAAGAGGGGAGATGTGGCCCCCTCCTAGAGAGAGCACGCAAGGTAAAAGACACTTTGTATGGGTGGGGACTAGGAAGGGTTGGGGGAGGGGGACTGTAGGATTGGAAGATGGGAACTGGGGGGCTAGATCAGAGCTGGGGAGACAGGAGATAGGGAGATGGAGCAGAACTGGGTGGAGCTGGGGTGCTAGATTACAGCTATTTAGGATGGGGGAAGAGGGTTTGAGTGCAACTTGGTGGGTCTGGATCACAGCTGGGGAGCTGCAGGGTGTGGCAGACTGGGGTTGGAGCCGAGCTGGAGGGGACTGAGTGGGGAAGCTGAGGGAGGGCTTGTGGGGGCCTGAAATGGGGCTGGGAGGGGGATCAGGAAAGTTGGAGGGGTAGAAAGGGGAACTAAAAGGGCCTAGAGGGGTGATTGGATTGGGGTTGGGAGAGCTGGGGGTCTGTAGGGAGGCTGTGAGGGAGATGGAGGGAACCTAGGCAGGAGCTGTGGGACGGGAGAGCTGGACTGGGGCTATGGGGAGCTAGGCAGGAGCAAGTGGATGGGTGGGGGGCTGTATTGGGGTGGATTTCAGAATTGGGAAGGGGGCCTCTAATTTATTCTTGCACAGGGGCCTTCTGGGGCCTTGCTAGGCCATTGGCTCTGAAATAGGTTACCAAGGGAGGTTATGGAATCCCCGTCATTAGAGGTTTTTAAGAACAGGTTAGTCAGACGCCTGTCAGGGATGGTCCAAATTTACTTGGTCCTGCCTGAGTGCAGGGGACTGGGCTTGATAACCTCTTGAGGTCCCTTCTTGTCCTATATTTCTATGATTCTGTAGGGATGAGCACCACAGAAAAGCCTATGAAGAAATTAATAACTTTGTCTTCAGAGCAGGGGTTGAACAATGTGCAGTAAATAAGGAACTGCATATAGAATGATGAAAAGAAAACAAAATATTGAACAGCTGCTCATTAAGTGAGCACTGTCTACCCAATACACTGAATGAGAGAGCATTTTTCCCACCAGATCCCGACGTGGTTATGTAATTAAATACGGTCTCATAACGCATAGGTCCAATGTGTCTGAATTAAGATTGCACAGGCAACATTACTTCTGATGTTTCCTAACTTCTGAGTGTTTGAATTTGCAACTTTAATAGTGTTCTTGTTTTTTTGGTCTCATGTATAGCATATACTAAACATACAGAGCTATGGCTTCGAGGAAATTGACATGAACTTCTTAATCTACTTGGCTACATTTTCACTCTCGCCACTGCTCTTTGGGTGAATTCATCTTGCGCTGCAGCACCCTTCCGGAATACCCGGGCTCTGGAGACTCTCTGAGTTCTGCAGAGCCAGCGCCACTGGTTCTAATGCCCCTCCGCCCCTCTTGTGGAGGCATTGGTGCCGGCGTTTTCTGGGGCGGAAGCAGGAGAGGTCAGGGCAATCCTGTGCTCCAGCCTTACTGTACCATTGCAGGGGCCCACAGGGGCCCACAGCCCTTCATTACAGGAGGCAGAAGCTGCCTCCCCTCTGTCCTAGGGCTGACTTTAGCATCAGTGCTGGAAGGACAGATCTCACCTCAGGTCTCAGATTACCCTAAACTATTTATTTGTTCATTAAGTGGGCTAGGCGCCTCACAGACATGTCTGAAGTAGGCCTATCGATGAATCACAGTTAACTCAAAAAAATTTATCGCGATTAATTGCACTGTTAAACAACCGAATACCAACTGAAATTTATTAAATATTTTTCTACATTTTCAAATATATTGATTTCAATTACAACACAGAATACAAAGTATACAGTGCTCACTTTATATTATTATTTTTATTACAAATATTTGCACTTAAATATGTGAATATGATCAAAGAAATAGTATTTTTCAATTCACCTCATACAAGTACTGTAGTGCAATCTCTTACAAATGTAGATTTTTTTTGTTACATAACTTCACTCAACTACAAAACAATGTAAAATTTTAGAGCCTACAAGTCCACCTAGTCCTGCTTCTTGTTCAACCAGTCGCTAAGACAAACAAATTTGTTTACATTTACAGGAGATACTGCTGCGTGCTGCTTATTTACAATGTCACCTGAAAGTGAGAACAGGTGTTCGCATGGCACTTTTGTAGCCAGTGTTGCAAGTGTAAGCGGGGGAATAGTCCTGCTCTTGTGGGGAACTTTCCTGGCTTCTGCATTACCCCGGGCTAGCGAAAGGATCTGAGTCTTCACTCCCACTTCCTTTACGCAGTGGCCTCCCTGCCCTTGAGGACTCCCCTTCCACTCTCCTGTCTGGCAGAGTCCTCGTAACCCCAACAAGGCTGGGCCCAGAATTCCTGGGGGGCTCGACCCCCAACCCTGCTGCGGTCACCTAGGACAGGGTCTAGGGTATCTCCACTCTTGGGTACTCTCTCTGCACTGGGCACTTCTCTGACCCACTGACCATTACATACCAGTTAAAGCAAATACAAGTTATTTAATCAACAATTACATTTAAAAAGAATAAGGAAAAATGGGAAAGGTTAAAGGAAACACATCAACCCGCTCTATGGCAGGGAACATCACAAACGATGTCTCTGGAATGTCCGGGCCATTCACAGTCTGTTCCTTGTAAGTCCCAGGCCTTCTTCTCAGGCCCTGGCTGTGCTGTAGGGATGCTGTGGGTTGGACACTTGCTCTGGTGGGGCCACACGCTCTCAGACTCTAAGTGGTAGGATCCTTCTTCCCAGTGTCGCCCCCGCCCTGTCGGGGTTACGATCCAAGCCTGGCCTGCAGAGCCTCTTGGCTGAGGCGTCTCCCTGTGCTGGGCCCGCTGCCCAGGGTCCCCCTCGCTCTCCCCAGCTGCTCACCGCACCCAGCTCCGGACTGCTCCAGCCCCAGCCCCACCGCTCTGTCTCTGCACTGCTGCTGCTGCTCTGCCTCCAGCTCCCTGGGCTGCTTCTTTGGCCCCTCTGGCTCTGGTTGCTACAGCTCTGCTCCCAGGACAGGTCTGCTCTGCAGACTCTGCTCCTAGCACTGACCTGCTTCCTGTTTTTCTGGCCTCTCTGGCTCTGGTTGCTGCAGCTCTCCTCCCAGGGCAAGTCTGCTCTCTCTGGGCTGTGCCTCTGGCTTTGGGTTTGCAGCTTTGCTCCCAGGACAGGGTCTGGTCCCTCTGGATCTGGCACAGCTCTGCTCCCCAGCTTAGCTTGGGCCTCTGCTTTGACCCAGGCAAATCCAGCTCACACGGAGGATGGGACCTCCCTGGTCTCCTGACTCCCTGATTAGCCTGCCTGCCCGCCCGCCCTGTCATTCAGGCTGACCTGGAGCATTGGCCTCTCCCCATTGTTCCTGGGGACTGTCAGTCTCAGGGTCCTGATTTCCCATAGATCTTTCCCCTTTTAGTACTGGGAGCTAGCCAACCAAAACACCCCCACTGACTTAGTAAGGGGGCAACAGTCCCCTTACACAAGGTATTTACATGCCATATATGCTAAACATTCGTATGCCCCTTCATGCTTCAGTCACCATTCCAGAGGACATGCTTCCATGCTGATGATGCTCGTTAAAAAAATAACGGTTAATTACATTTGTGACTGTACTCCTTGGGGGAGAATTGTATGTCTTCTGCTCTGTTTTACCCCCATTCTGTCTGATATTTCATGTTATGGCAGTCTCAGATGAAGACCCTGCATATGTCCGTTTTAAGAACACTTTCACTGCAGATTTGACAAAATGCAAAGAAGGTACCCATGTGAGATTTCTAAAAATAGCTACTGCACTTGACCCAAGGTTTAAGAATCTGAAGTGCTGGCCAAAATCTGAGAGGGACGAGGTGCGGAGCATGCTTTTAGAAGTCCTAAAAGAGCAACACTCAGATGTGGAAGCTACAGAACCCGAACCGTCAAAGAAGAAAATCAACCTTCTGCTGGTGGCATCTGACTCAGATGATGAAAATGAACATGTGTCGGTCTGCTCTGCTTTGGATCATTATTGAACAGAACCTGTCATCAGCATAGACACGTCCTCTGGAATGGGGGTTGAAGCATGAATATTTAGTGCATCTGGCATGTAAATATCTTGTGACGCCGGCTATACCAGTGCCATGTGAGTGCCTGTTCTCACTTTCAGATGACGTAAACAAGAAGTGGGAAGCTTTATCGTCTGCAGATTTTAACCAAACTTTTTTTTTTTGTGCGATTGCCTGAAGTAGGAATGGGTAGACTTGTAAGCTCTAAAGTTTTACCTTGTTTTATTTTTGAATGCAGTTATTTTTTGTACATAATTCTACATTTGTAAGTTCAACTTTCACGGTAAAGTGATTGCACTACAGTACTTGTATTAGGTGAATTGAAAAATACTATTTCTTTTGTTTTTTACAGTGGAAATATTTGTAATCAAAAATAAATATAAAGTGAGCAATGTACACTTTGTATTTCATGTTGTAATTGAAATCAATATATTTAAAAATGTAGAAAATATCCACAAATATTTAACTAAATGGTATGCTATTAACAGCGCGATTAATCGAGATTAATTTTTTAATCGTGCGATTTAATTGTGATTAATTTTTTTAATCACTTGGCAGCCCTAGTCTGAAGACAAAGGTCCCTGCTCTGAGGCGCCTACAGCCTTACAGATCACATATAAATGGGGACTGTGCTGTAACAGCAAGCAAGTGAATGAGCTGTGGGGTTAGCACAAGTCCTCCTAGTTTCATGACATCTGAGTATAGCCCTGCTATTTTGGTTCTGTGTTTTCACGTGTCTATTTTGCTAATACTTAATGGAGGGGTGGGTTAAGACTTACCCAACTCACCCAAGAAGCAGGTCTTGAGGGGGCTGGAGGCATGATAGACCCTGCAGGGAAAGGCCGGAGATGGTTCTCGTGCAGCAAGCAATGGGGAGGGAGGAACAGGGATGAATAGTGTGACGTGAAGTGGGCAGATACTCAGGCAGCTTGAGCAGACGAAAGGTCGTGAGGGCTTAAGCAAAAGGAAGAGTAGAGTGTTACGTAGGTGCTAAGCTGGGCAGAGCCTTGAAGAATGTAGCATGGGCTGGAATTGAAGGACACAAGGCAGTGAGCAAAGGGGACCAAAAGAGGGCTGGATGTGACTGGACTATTTGGTTTGTATGTGTGTTTGGGGGAAGGGACATTAGCCTTTCATTGCTCCTTGTAAACGTACAAGCCAGACTTTTTTGTGGCAGCCTTCTGGACAGATTGCAGAATGGCACAATGAGTCGGGGAAGCCAGAGAGGAGGAAGCTGCAGTAGCTGGGTCGAGAGAGGATTAACGATGAGTTATAGACATGTTATTTCAAACTGGGTGAGAAAATTCAGTGTATGTTCTGGTTAAGACTTATACTCCTGAAAGATTCTAGATCCTGACCTGCTGAATTGTGGGTTTGTTTCCTTCCCCTGTCTAGAGTCTTCCCTTAGAGCTCTTGACAAGTGGCGAGAGCACCACAGATATAAACCCATAAAAATGCTGGTCAGCTGCAAATCTAGTCTATTTCAATGTAATGGATTAAGCAGTCTCCAGCACTGCACCCACCTCTGAATCCCCTGGCCAACTGCTGAGAGTTTGCATTTATATTTTCCTGGGTTGTGTGTGTGTTTTTAAACATTTTTCTGCTCCCGGTTGCTATACCAGGGCCCCAGTCCTGCACTGGAATCTATTCGTGTCCACCATCTTGGTTGTGATGGGACTAAAAGCATCAACCTCTGCCATTTTGAGGCCTGGCTCTATTCCTGGAACTGTAATAAACTCATATCCCCTGTGGATTGGGCACAAAGTGGAGATGCATAACACACACCCACCAGTGGGCTACTCTAGCACATACCCCTACACTCATGCAGAGTCCCATTGAAGACAAGGCACGCCCTACTTTGACATATATCCATTGTAACAGATCTGTTGCAGGGCTTAACTGATTGTGCTGGAGAAATAGTGAGATGGACTGTACACAAAGTGCTGTCAAATGCACAAAGTAGACAAACGAGGGAAAAGAAATCCATCTGGGTAATCTCTCTTGGTGTTGTGAATTTTGGGTGTTACTTGTAGCAATAATAAGTGAACAAATTTCAAATCAGAGTATGCGGTTTTTAAATTGATCCAGTGGTCCCTTTTAAAAGGCTGGCACCAGGAGGTTTAAATTTCCTTACTGGGACAGTCACTGTTTTGCACTGTGGCTAGCTCTGAGCATTTCCCAGAGTGCTAGTAACAATTGTTACTGACAGAAGCGTAACCTACTCGGCATGGAAAGCCTTTGACTTAGAATGAATGTTTGCTGCAGGTTGCTGCCAGAACGCTGCAGTTATCTGAGTGCCAGTGACACACATCAGACTATCGTACAGACTAACGTACAGAATACAGCAACTGCCATCCTGTATTTATTTTATCTCAGAGGCTGTTCGGAAGTTGCAGACTGCAACTTTGTTGTGGAAACAGCAACTTTCTGCATTCACGGCGGCTTTTTCACAATGCCACTCGCAAATGTGGCCTGGCCGCCCTCTGTCATGATGGAGGGGGAGCTGGGCTGAATTTCAGGGAGTCATGCAGAGGCACCATTTAGGTAGGGTGGGCCAGGGAACTGACCGTCCTGTGCTTAGCTTTCACATAACTCAAGCTGGGCTGTTCTTCTTGTCAGGGGGAGGCTGTTTGTGGTCCCATCCTGGGGCAGGGAGTGAGGTGCACGGAGCCAGCTGTGGAGAGGCCGGCCCCTGCAGCTGGCGGTGGCATCCAAGGGCTGGAGGTGCTGAAATGAGCCTCTGGAAGCCAGGCCTGGCAGGGAACTGCGGCATGGAGGAGGTGGGGTATGTGCTGGAGGAGGTGCGGCATGGAGGAGGTGGGGAGCCTCTGCTGCCACTGGGATGGGGGGGCCTGGTCCCTGCATTCCTGCACACTCTGGGCTATGATCGCAACTCCCTCCTAGGAACTCCAGGGGCTGGGGAGGGGGCGAGGGCAGGGATGGATGTGGGGCAGAGAGGGAAGACCCTACATTACTTTCCCCCAGCACATGGTGCCCACACTGGCGAGCTTGGTCCCTGCACTGTGTGCCCGCACTGGGCCTAAGTGGCCTCTGGACCGCCCACGGTAAGCTGCCTCCATCACTGAAATCGTGCCCTTACTTCAATGCCACTTAAATTTGGCCCAGCCGCAACTTCCTTTGATAAAACCGTAGCTTTAAAGCACTGTGGCTGCAACCTTTGAGCGTAAAATCACAACTTTCTGACAGCCGTATTTATCTCCAGTAACATGATCCCTCCTGGCATTGGCAAGGCTGAGTTCCACATCTTATAGAATCATAGAATATCAGGGTTGGAAGGGACCCCTGAAGGTCATCTAGTCCAACCCCCTGCTCGAAGCAGGACCAATTCCCAGTTAAATCATCCCAGCCAGGGCTTTGTCAAGCCTGACCTTAAAAACCTCTAAGGAAGGAGATTCTACCACCTCCCTAGGTAACGCATTCCAGTGTTTCACCACCCTCTTAGTGAAAAAGTTTTTCCTAATATCCAATCTAAACCTCCCCCACTGCAACCTCCCCCAACTGCAATCTTGATCCTGTGCATAAAGCTGGAGCAGAAGGGCTTTGCCTGTGGATTCTGTGCTGAGCCTGGGGAGAAACGGAATCTGGATCTGCCTAGAGACCTGGGCTCTGACTGCCACTAAACCATATGGGGATATGTAAGAGGCTGCTTGATTCTCTTCCCCTAGGCAGCTTTCTGACCCTGTGGATCTCACTTTGAATCTGTCTGTGGCCCACTGTTTTCTTTCCTCTCTCTTCCCTGCATCATTCCTGGAGCTCTCCCTGCTCTCTATACATAGAGCCATGGAGACCTGCCACACAATATCTGTTCTCTGTGGTATGGGATCTCCCTCCATGGGGACTCCACTACTTTGGATTCCTGCGCTACAGAGCCACATTTTTAAGCTGCTTATGGTTCTAACTCAGCAGGCTCAGGATTTGAGGCTATGTGACCAATGTGGTGACAGTATTTTCAGGGACCACAGACATGCCACTTGGCTGCATGGGTAGGCGCAGTGTATGAAAGGGCTGATACAGGGTGCTGGTGGAGGTTTTTGAATTGGCACACAGAGATTTAGGGTAGGTGTGTTTGGAAATATGCCCCCATCTAATGTAGGCTTTAGGAGGGTTATCAAAGTGTACAGTACCCCTCCCTTTGGATAACTTTGTTAATTTGAGGCAAATGGTAAGTTCTAGGTATTTAAAACATGGCGTATTATAGACTGTGATGGAGAAACAGAGCAACGTAACATTATTAAGAAGTGATTATATTTCCGGAAAATTAATACTGTGTAAGGCAATATTGTATTGTTCCACGTTCCATGTTGCCCTTCAGAAAATATAGTAAATGCTGTTATTGAGTGTTCAGGAAAAGCACACTTCTTGTCTACAAGATGTGTTAATTTGAACTGATAGTAGGCTCTGTACTAGAACTGGAGAAACTTCCAATTTCTCCTTCTGTCTCCCTGCTCCTCCCCACCCCCCCGGGGTTTAACCTTCTGTCTGGCTCTTTCTAGCTCTAGACTTCCATACAAACAGTTGTTCCCCTACCCCCCTCATTTGAGAAGATGAAACCCTGTTTTTGGTGTTTCCAAGTGAAATAGAAATGATACTTGTATTAGTGTTGGAATGCTTAGTGCTCTGTTTATCTCTGATTTTTCTCGTCCTGTAAAATACGTACAGCTATCAGCTTGTTTCACTTGTTTTTTGCTTTATAATTATTATTGTTTTAGACATCCTGTTGTGGATTTTTTAAAAAGAAGCACATGAGAAATTCAGATAGCAGCGTTTCCATTTTAACTGTGTCTCCTGCCCCATCCCGTTATATAGAGCACTGTTGTATTTTTGCGATGGAGGATGCAATTGAACATGTTTCTTACTCTAGCACCTTCATTAGCCTGATTGAGTCAAAATGCTTAATAAGCTGATGATTCCTAAAATTCTAATGTAAATGTGGCTGTTCTTACTCTGTGTGACTTTATCCACTAGGGGCCTGACTAACTCCCAGTGAGGTCAGTGAGAAGACTCCGACTTCAGTAGGAGTTGGATCAGGCTCTAGTCTAACAATCTTGAAGGTGATCACAGTCTGTCTTATTCATGAGTAGGATATGAAGCATTCTGCTCAAAACCAGAAGAACAAAGGTTGATCAGCCTCCAGCCCTTGAGGTTACTGTTACACTGAAAGTGAGAGCTATTTCCCTTAAACTTAAGTGATGTCATAATAGGCCACTCCTGTTCCCAAATAAGAGTGAGCATGGGCAGATTTGCATGGAAATAAGTAAAGGTGTGAATTACAACTCATTTTAGTTATTTTGCTTCTAGTTTCCACGTAGAGAAGCCCTCAGGAGCTCCTGTTGCTGATTCTTATGGCGTGCGTTTGTTGATACAAGTGAAAGCAATAAAATTCCCCTTTTCTGCTGGGGAGCACAGCATTTCGCATCCGTGTTAGTTGTATAACGGTTAAAATACAAACTTTTGTTAATGCTTTCTTTAAAGAGATGCTGCCAAGTAGTTTCAAGACTGTGGGCCAGATTCTTCACCCTATTTCTGGTCCTTCTGCATCACCAGTGTGGTGCAAGAAGGATGAAATTTGGTTACAGCTGAAAATTCCTCCATGGAGAAGACTTTTCGGTTCTAGGTCAGCAGAGTCAGCTCCTAAACCAACCTACCCACTCTTGGTGTAGGAGCTGCAATGGGAGTGGAGCTGATCTCTGCTCCCCTATGGCAATTTTCAGCTAGCACATGGGCCCTAGGGGACTGTACCCAGCTGTCATAAGTTCCGATAGCCCTAAGGCTACACTAATGTACATCAAGGCCATGAACAGGGAAGCCTGAGAATCAGGGAAGCATAACCAAACCACTGATGTCCACATTCCCTATGTCCCCCTTCTACACAGACTGTATCTTGGTGCAAGAGAGAATCAGGACCTCTGTAACTTGGTGCAACAGAGAGTCTGTCTTGTATAAATCTTTTTTTTTTTTTTGTGGGGGCGGGGGAATCATCACACGTTTGCTGTGTTAATTTCTGTGTGGCACACCGTAAGTGCCAGCTGGCTCTACCGCAAATGTATGTTAACAGGCATTGTGCCCAGAGTTCTCCATTTCTGCAGACACCACTGATTACTGTGATGCCCCAAGCGTCAGCTAGCCCAGGAACCAGGGAGTCCCTGGTAGTGTTAGCTGCTGGGTCATCCAGTCAGAACATTGCTTACCTGCTTCTGTGTGTCCCATGGGTGGTACGAGACCTTTCAGTATGAATGGTCCAGCCAAGAACCTGTATCAAAGGGGCAATAACTCAGAGCAGTAGTAAAGCTTTTACCTGCGTCTTGATTTTGGCTCATCATTCTCCTTCCCGGTCCAGTTCTGCACGGTGCTGAGCACCCACGGCTTCCATCGATGGCAGCGGGTTTGTCTTGATTAGGATTCAAGGCTGTGTTGCTGTTAGAAGATGAGTTAATGTCCTAAAACTCCAATCTAGCCAAGGCAGTGTAGACTTTTAACAAGTGCTAAGAAGATTGAGTTGCCGCTAGGCTTCAACTGGACTAACTTAGCAACTGCTTCCCTCCTTTGCCACATGAGAATAGGAGGACCTGTTAGTCAATGCCTTCCAACAGCAACAAACCTTTAAATCCTAGTGGAGGTAACCTAATGGCTAGTGAGCACTTAACACCTTGAAGGGCAGGTTTCTTGGTCGTCTCCCATTACGAGAGCGGTATATCCTGTTGCATCGTTGGGCCATCTTTTGGCGTTGTGAAACCACATAAGAGATTGTATTATCCTGTAGGGCAGGGCAGGACGGCTTGAGTGACAGCTTGTGGAGGGAGATGAAGTCTGTATCAAAAACAGTCATGGTCCTGAGGCACATGCAACCCTCTCAGATGGTCCCTTGTTTTAGGCCCAAAGTTGGCCACATTCCGTACACATTTGGCAGGACTTTCTTCTGTCATTTCAAGTTATTTACATCAGAGGTAGAGTCATGAAACCGAGGTTACAGAAAGAATTACTTACAATAAAGGGATGAAGCCCGCAACTTCTTTGAGGCCGGGACCATTTTTTGTTGTTGTTCTCTTTGTACAACACCCAGCAAGATGGGATCCTGGCCAACGACTGGGGCTACTAGGTGCTACTGCAAGACAAATAAAAAATAAAAATGAACATATTTCACTTTCTGTGTGAGTAGCCCTGTGTGTCCATGTCTGTGTCTGTCCATTTCTCATCTTGGGTCTGGGTCACACACTGCATGGTCCAATTGCTAGGTCAAAAGCCTAGGACTTGAGAGTGGGGTTCAATTCCCTGCTTTGCCACAGACTTCCTGTATGACCCTGAGCAAGTCACTTAGCTTCTCTGCGCCTCATCTGTACAATGGGGATAATAGCACTGCCCTCCCTCAGAGGTGTTGTGAGGATTAATATGTTAATGATTGTGAACAGGGTAGATTTGATTTAAATCAAATTCATTTAAATCATTAGTCAGGAAGACTCGATTTAATCATGGTTTTCTACATAAAAATGCATTCTTGTTGGTTGTTATAAACTTAATACATATTCTTCACAACTCAGGGATAGATGTAGGTTTCATTTTTAGAAGGTACACACTATACATTTTTAAACAGTGATTTATTTTGAAAACTTTTCTAATTAGTTTTACAGCTATATCAGAAAATGAATGATTGTTTGGTTATTTCATTTACCAAAAGTAATTGAAGCAGATATTTATGAAGTCATTGGGAGGTGAACTATCTCCAATTCAACAGGTTAATCATTAATATTTGGAGGATTTTCATACCATGCTGTATGAGGAGGAGACCATCACCAGACAGACGTTTAAATTGTTTTATTTAACTAAAACAACAACGTTAAGTATTCTGGATTTTTTTCTTCAACAGGAAACATATAATATTTTAACAAAACAAGCATATGTCCCTCGCTCCTCACATTTACCTCCAGACTTCTTCTCCTTGTCCAGATCTATTCCACCCCCAAAAATCTTCTATTGAACTTTTTGAAACTTTGCACTTGTAGAGAGAGGTAGGGGATTGACTCTGTGTACACGGATTTGCAGAGGGACAATAGAGTTGAGGTCTGTTATTTCTCACCTCTATATATTATTTATTTATTTTAAAACATTTTTGCTGTTAACAAGCATGTTACCTCTGGAGAGACAAATCCACAGTTTGCAAACTGCAAAACGAAGCATTTCTGATGGTATTTTCTAGACTGAGCACTGAGTCCCATTGGGTAGATATAAAGATTAACCTAAATAATCTATACAGAAGCCCCGGAACCCCATACGATTGGGTCCCTAATCCACAAACTATTGGAACTCATTTACAAAACTTTTCTTAAACATTACATGACTGTATTGTCTCATACTATAGAATTAGAATGTATAATCCCTATTCCATGATGAAATATCTTTGAGCTATAATGTATCTTAATTAAAAGTATCTTTGGATAGTTTTTTCCTCAAAAAGCATTTTATCAAAAAAATCCAATTTAAATAAAAAAATCTGATTTTTTATTTATTTTTTTTAAAAAAATCATTGATTTTTATCCACCCTGATTGTGAAGTACTTTGAGATAGAGTTATGGAAAAAGCACTGTGTGAGAGCTAGAAGGTGGTGGTGGGGTTAGTAGGGGGTTGCCATAAATGTGTTGGAGTCTGGGGGGTACTCTTGAATGTTACTTCTCTGCGTGCAGTATCAGTTGTCCAGAAGACATTTTCATATCATGGAAACTGTTGTACAGCTTTAACTATCATGGTCACTTCCTGGCTCGACTGATAGAGTAATGACACCTTTTGGATGGCATGGCAGTTAGAATTGCCTCAGCAGTAAGGATGATATTTCATTTGGAACTGGCTGTATTTACATATAATGATGACCCACTTTACTTATAGGGTTTTTTTTTCATGAGATACCACAATATAGCTAAGCAGTAACTTCTGCTTTCTGAAGCAGGATGCAAATGATGTAGGATGTCCCATGATATATAAACATAACCTCCAAACTGAATATATGTTTGTTTCCAATCAACCCATTGGGGTCATTCTGGAGGACACATTTCAGTGATTGAAACTTAGTCTGGAAAAAGAAGAAAAAGCTGAGGATTTATCTGCTGCCAGGAACATTATCAACATGTTTGACATCAGCAAGGGAGAAAAAATTCTAGCAAACTGTTACAATATTTGTCACAAAAAAGCCATTCTTTCGTTTTGATCCTGGAATTCTCATGAAACAAGTGCTAGCCTCTCTTTGCCTACAAGCAAGCTGCTAGAGCCATTTTTAGAATAGTGTTGTGGAAGTCAGTGTGTATATACCAGGAGAAGGGGAGCTACTCCTCTCTTCCAACAGCTGATTGATAGATATTCAGAAAAAGTGTAGCTTTGCCTCCTTACTTTGGTGGTTTGTTAATTTTTAGAGATACCCAGAGATACTACAGAGGTTTATATTGATGTGCTTTTCATTGACTGGTCTAGTTTTTCCAGTTAGAATTCAGGTCATATTGGGAAATTGAAAATAATCCTAAATATAGAGCAGAGGGTATCAGTGACCTCATTAAATTTTTCAAAACCATAAAGATCATATAAAAAATTGAACACAGAAACAATTTATTTTATCTGTAGTTAATTCAGGCATTTTGAAGATTAAATTTACTGAGTGCTTGTAACATCATGTGAAGTCACTGGGACTACTAATTTGAATAAAGTTATCCATGTGTAGGTATTTCCAGAACAGAATTCTTACATAATAAAGTAACATTTGTTATTGAAAAGGAAGCAAGCACCTTTCTCCTAATCAAGAAGAAACTTAGATGGAAATGTATTACATGGATTGAGTGGAAAATGTGCATATCCACCTCAAAAGATGATGTCTTCTTTACTGTGTTTAAAGAAAAAACCTGGAATCTGCCCCAGGCTTTAAGTTTGATTAGTTTGGTTTGAATGTGTACTGCTATAATATATTGAAATCCTGGACTTAAAATCTCTGCAGCTTTAAATGAGTTTTTCCTTTTAAAAATAACTTGGTAATAAATGTTAGAAGAAAATTGATAGGTAGGTTTGTGTGTTTAACTGAGGTGGTATGGTAGGCATCAACCTTGCAAACTTTTACCCTTGTGCTAAACTTTCAGCACACGAATAGTCATAATGACTGCAATGGGATATTTAGAACAACCTTGTCAGCTTTTCCTGTTTATCCTCTGGCTATTTATAGAATTAATAATGTGTAATCTTCCACCCATCCCTATACCAGGTGAGCGTAATATCACCATTTTGTTTTGATTAACATAGCCTCTTGTGTCTGGCCAGTCTCAAATTCATTATGCCTTTGTTCCCAGTCCCGCAGTGTGGATAAGCAGCATGCTGTAATCAACTATGACAAGGACAAAGATGAGCACAGGGTGAAGGATCTTGGGAGCTTAAATGGGGTAAGTTGTAAATTCTTCAGCTAGCTAAAACGTATATTCTGTGTAGGTCTAGGTGCTAATCGTACAACATTTGTGAGCATGCTTAACTTTACTTGTGAAAGGAGACCCATTTTGAGTCAATGGGACTTACTCATGTGAGTGAAGCCTAACACCTGCATAAGTGTTTGCATGGCTGGTTTGAGTAATGAGTTGTTTAACTAGACACACATCCATTGAAGTTATTTTCCTTTATTTTGGTGCTCCTTCTCTCCCCACCCTGTTGCCCCCCTCAACCTCAGCCCAGCTGAACTCTTCAGTTGCTAATAAAATTATAGAGATGGTTAGAAAAGAGGGAATTCAATACCCCCAAAATGGGTTGAAATTTTGTCTCTGTTTTGCATTGAAATTTTCTGACTGGCTCTATAAAACTGCAAAACTAGTAAAGATTCTTCAGTCAGCTGTTCCTGCTAAGCAGGGTGACCTTGGGACAAGCCAACTGTCTTGCTAATTAACGATGTACAGTATGGAATGCCATTTAGTTTCTCTGAGACAAACCATTTAAAAATTGCCTTTTAAATAATGAGAATATCCCGCTCTGTTTCTGTTATTAAGATTGAGGGGCAGAATAGCTTAATGAATTCAGCATGAAGCTGGGAGACAGGCACTCTTGAGTTTTAATCTCTGCTCTGGCACTGACTCACTGTGTGGCGTCAGGCAAGTCTCTTAGGGTTTATCTACACACACAAGTTGTACTGCTTTAGCTAAAGCTGTGTAGTTAAAGCAGTACTGACCCCTACTGTGGATGCAGTTATATTGGTATAAAGGTGCTTTATACTGGCATAGCTATTTCTGTAGGGAAAGGAGAATACGCTATATCCGCATAATGTACCTTTATAACTGTGTCCACATTAGGGGTTGTACTACTATAACTATTTTGGTTTATAAAAAATCATCCCCCCTAAATAGTATACTGGTACAAAAACTGTATGTAGACCAGGCCTTGGGCTCTCTGCCAGCGTTGTCCTCTATGAAATCCGTCATTATGTACCTCACGGAGGTGTTGTGTGAAGGGTAACTAATTGTTGGTGAGGTGATTTGAAAATGGAGAGCTCTGCAGAAGTGCTAAGTATTATTATTTTGTTACATAAATACTGTAGGTGGCTCACTAGCTCAGAACTTATGAGGCAGGTAAGTCACTGTGGCAAAGCAGCAGCAGCTGAAAGGGACTGATAGGTGACGGCAGAGATGATGCAGGCTGCTGTGCTCTTGCTTTAAATAAATATTAATATTTAGTAGTCGTAAATATAACAAACCAGCATTAATTAGAAGAGGTAAGCTCTGCGTAGGGAAGTTTGTATCCCCCCCCCGCCCCGACCCCTGTACCTATTTTTGTTCTGAAACTACAGGCCAGGTCCTTAGCAGGTATAAATCACTGCAGCTCTGAAGTCCATGGAGTTTTGCTGGTTTTACTCCAGCTGAGGATCTTGCCCTATGTTCTAAACCAGGGATCAGCAACCTTTGGCACTGGGCCCGCCAGGGAAATCCGCTGACAGGCCGGGTCGGTTTGTTTACCTGCAGCATCCACAGGTTCGGCCAATCACAGCTCCCACTGGCCGCAGTTTGCCGTGCCAGGCCAATGGGGACCGCAGGAAGCGGCGCGGGCTGAGGGATGTGCTGGCCGCCTCTTCCCGCAGCCCCCACTGGCCTGGCACGGTGAACCACGGCCAGTGGGAGCTGCGGTCGGCTGAACCTGCGGACACTGCAGGTAAACAAGCCGTCCCGGCTCACCAGCGGATTTCCCTGACGGGCTGCCTGCCAAAGGTTGCCAATCCCTGTTCTAAATATATTTCACTGGATTTAATACTTGGTCTTGTCATGCATGCTTAACCTGGGCCATTGTGAAAGGATTAGGAGAGGAAAGTGATGCCCCAGCACTGAAGGCATATTTGCTCATTTTCCTTTGTAAACCTGTTTCTTCAAAGTCACTTTTGAGAGAGTGATTTTTTTGTTGTGTTTCGCAAGCCGTGACTCTGCTCTTATCCACCCAGGAAAGGAATTGCACTGCAGCTCTGAAAACCCGACAACTGGCAGCTGCCGCTCATTTCCTATCTGTGTAGAATTCCACCTCCGAGCATGTGATAATTCCCAGTGTTTGACAGTGTCCATCTCCTGATCTAAGTGCAGCTGTGTGCCTAGCCCCCAGCAGCATGCCAGCATTTGTTCGCATAAGTTTGTGATCTCTTTTTATTTTTGAACTGGACATACAAAAAGCACGTACACACAACTGCCTGATTCTCACAAGTGGATTGATTTCTTTTCTATTAGGAGGCCTGGAGTCAATTTCCAGCTCTGCTGCACACTTCTTATGTGACCTTGGGCAAATCTCTTAGTCCCCCTCTGTAAAATGGGAATAATTAGTTTGTAAGCTCTTTGGGCTAGGGGGGCATCTTTTAGTTCTGTGTTTTGTACAGCACCAACCATGATGTGACCTTAGGTATCACTTCAGTACAAATAATAATGATGCTTCCTTTCATGCATGGCCTGCCTCCCCTTCCTCCCTCCCTCCCCCCCCCCCCCCGGTCTCTTCAGTTTATTTAAATTGTAAGCTTTTTGGGGGACAGACCTGTCTCATAGTTTGTACATGTGCAGAGCCTAGCATGGTGTAGTACTGATCTCCACAGGGTCATGTGGGTGTCACTGTAATAGCTAAAGAAAATTAAATCCAGTACACCGAATATGAATAGTTCTAGCGACTGTTGAACTATATTTTGTTTTCACTGGTTTTTAGGTGGAGCTAGGTGTTTTCAGAGTTGTAAACATGAGTTCCATTGGGTTGCCTGGCTAAATATGTAAACATTATGCCTTTCATCAAAACAGGGTCTATGCTTCTGTGTTGCAGACTTTTGTGAATGACGTCCGGATTCCTGACCAGAAATACATCACGCTAAAACTGAACGACGTGATTCGTTTTGGCTACGATATCCTTATTGCCTGAGCACAGTATTACACACTGTTTTTGTTTTTAAGTTCTCTGTTTGTTATGTTGAGGGTTAAATATCCTTAATTATGGCTAATGACTAAGTGTGTTGATATTTCCTTTCAGAGCCTCTGGATGGCTCATCAGCTTAGAATTTCTGCACTGTGGGTTTGATCCAAAGCATGCAAATGTCAACTCCCTTTGATTTTACTGGGCTTTGGATCAGGCCTTATGTTGGCAGTAGCTGCATTCATCATAGGTGCCATCTCTAGCTCTCTCAACTTAATGGGACTAAATAAGTGGTCCCGGATAATCTCCATCCAAGAATATTAAAGAAACTGACACATGAAATTGCAAGTCCAATAGCAAGGATTTTTAATGAATCTGTAAACTTGGGAGGGAGGGGCATACCTTATGACTGGAGAATTGCTAATATAGTTCCTATATTTAAGAAGTGGGGGTGGGGGAAGTGATCTTGGAAACTACAGGCCTGTAAATTTGACCTCAATTGTATGCAAGGTCTTGGAACAAATTTTGGAAGAGAAAGTAGTTAAGGACATAGAGGTAAATGGTAATTGGGATAAAATACAACATGATTTTACAAAAGATAGATCGTGCCAGGCCAACCTGATCTCCTTTTTTGAGAAGATAACTGATATTTTATACAACGGAAATTCAGTAGATCTACTCTACCTGGCTTTCAGTAAGGCATTTGATACAGTTCTGTGGGGGAGATTATTAGTTAAATTGGAGAAGATGGGGATTAATATGAGAACTAAAAGGTGGATAGAAGGAACTGGTAAAAGGGGCAAGCGACTACAAACGGTCATACTGAAAGAAGAACTGTCAGGCTGGAGAGAGGTTACTAGTGGAGTTCCTCAGGGACTGGTCTTGGAATCAGTCTTATTTAACATTTTTATTATTGACTTTGACACAAAAAGTGGAAGTGTGCTAATAAAATTTGCAGATGACACAAAGTTCCTCCCATACAGATGAAGACCGGAATATCATACAAGAAGATCTGGTCGACCTTGAAAACTGGAGTAATAGAAATGGGATGAAATTTAATAGTGGAAAGTGCAAGATAGCAACAAGAATTTTTGTATAAGCTGGGGACTTATCAGTTGGAAGAGACGGAGGAGGAGAAAGACCTGGGTGTATTGATTGATCACGGGATGACTATGAGTTGCCAACGTGATGTGGCCATGAAATAGTCCTAGGATGCGTCAGATGAGGTATTTCCAGTAGAGACCGGGAAGTGTTAATCCCATTACACAAGGCACTGGTGAGACCTCGTCTGGAATACCATGTGCAATTCTGATCTCCCATGTTTAAGAAAGATGAATTCAAACTGGCAATGGGGCAGAGAAAGGCTGCTAGGATGATCCGAGGAATGGAAAACCTACCTTATGAAAGGAGACTCAAAGAGCTTGACTTGTTTAGCTGAATCAAATGAAGGCTGAGGGAAGGTATGGTTGCCCTCTATTAAAATATCAAAGGAAATACCCGGGAGGGAGAGGAGTTACTTAAGTTTAGCACCGATGTGGCCACAAGAACAAATGGATATAAACTGGCCATCAACAAGTTTATGCTTGGAATTACTTGAAGGTTTCTAACCATCAGAGGAGTGAAGTTCTGGAACTGCCTTCCAAGGGGAGCAGTGGGGCAAAAAACCTAACTGGCTTAAAGACTAAGTTTGATAAGTTTATGGAGGGTGTGGGATGATGAGACTGGCTACATGCCATTGTAGGCAATCTGCGACCGCTAGCAGCAAATATCTCCAGTGGCCGGTGATGGGCCACTAGTTGGGGAAAGCTCTGAGTTACTACAGAGAATTCTTTCCCAAGGTGTCTGGCTGGTGGGTCTTGCCCACATGTTCAGGGTCTAACTGATCACTATATTTGAGGTCAGGAAGAAATTTTCCCATGGGTCAGGTTGGCAGCATGGGACATAGGTCACTTGCAGGTTTAAACTAGAGTAAATGGTGGATTCTCTGTAACTTGAAGTCTTTAAATCATGATTTGAGGACTTCTGTAACTCAGCCAGAGGTTAGGGGGTCTATTACAGTAGAGGATGGGTGAGGTTCTCTGGCCTGCAATATGCAGGAGGTCAGACTAGATGATCCCTTCTGACCTTAAAGTCTGTGAGTCTAGGTTTGTTTGTTTTTTTTAACCTGGAACCCTGGATGTTACACTTCACTAGGCACCAGTCTGGGAGCAGACGTGAAATTATGTATTGTGTGTGTGTGTGTGTGAAAGAGAGGAAGAGGGAGAGAATGAGAGAGAGAGAGCTCGCACAACATCTTCCTCGGATTTTATTTTTTTACCCCTTCACAGTGCAGTTTGTCTGCTATACTGAAGCCAACCCCATTATTTGAAGGGAAAACTTGTCTGCAAAACATGTGCCTTTGTTGCTTTGCCTGCAGGTGGCTTGTGCATGCAAACCTTAGTAGTTAAATGTCTAGCTTTTGATTTGCTCCTGCAAATCGCTGCTGGCACTAAACCTGTGGACACATCTATTCATTTTGCAGCTGCAAACTGTACCTTTGTGAAGGAGGCCAGGCACTGGACATGTGGCTACTGTTTGGTTATGAAATGTGTAGACAACCAGCCTGTGCTGAAAATCCTTTGATCTTTGATATCTGCATACTCCCCCTTCCAACCCGCCTACTGGTTTGTTCCATCCATCTGTCACATCTTGTCTTTTAGGCCGTAAGATCTTTGCTGTAGGGACCTGTCAATTACTAGATGTCTGTACAGTGTGTGTGGCATGATGGGGCCCCAACCTAGTGGAGGTCTCTCCGCACTGCAGTATAAGGCACTGATCCAGCAAGGTGCTTACATATGTGCCCCATCTTGAGCGTGCAAGGAACAACAGGACTACTTGCGTACTTAAGGTGAGGCATATGTTCAAGAGTCTTGCTGAATTGTGATTTATATGGCTAATATGTTGGCATATTATTAATAATACTCCAATATCTCTTCTTGGGATCTCTGATTTGAAATATACAGAAACCTGAAGATCATTGTTGTAAACTTGAATGCATCCAAGGTGTTAAGCCAATGGCTAGAGTGCAGGTAGATTTTAATGACTGTGATACAGATCTAAACTTTTCCAGTAGCTCTGGGCATTGCACGTCTTAGTCAAAGGGCCTAATCATGCAGCCGTTACTTGTGGATATTCCTGTTGAAATGAAATACTGCAAATGAGTAGGCATCTTTATGTTGCCCCTCAGTGGGAAGACTTCCGAGAGTGAGGGCTGCCGGGTCAGTTCCCATTAAGCGCAAACTGCACCAAATATGATTTCTGCCCATTCTTCGCCATGACGTTTTAAAGAATGCTTTCTTTGCCTCTCTTGTTCAGCCCTTTACCAAAGGCAGCATCTTTTATATGCTATGAGTCAGCTGAGCTCTGTTGCATAAGGGCGTGCAGCTCTTTTTCCATTGAGAGTGGCACTCACAGGCATAGTGAGGTTTCCCTGCTATGCTCATGCCACTTGTGTCTATTTTTAGTTTAACATTTCCCACCCTGTTTCTTTTTCCCCTCTGCTCTGTGTAATCTTTTATAGGGCTGCTTTTGACAACATTGCTGAATGCTTCCTTTATACATTTTCTGTGCAGCAGAAATTATCTGAGCCCGAACACATGAGTATTGCCCTTTTTGAGAGGTTATAGCAATTCACCTCCTCCCCCCCTGCCCCCCCGAGTTACTCTCCACACAAGAAGCTAATACTGACCAAAAACTTGTTAGTGCAGAGCAGGGTTGTGCCCTGGTCCTATGTGGCTATGCAGGGAGCTAAAGCTACTCTTCCTTCTCTTGTACAATCACATGGGACTATTCCAGTTATGGCTTGGGCATTGAGGGGGAAGGGCAGGAGGAGCTGGGAGTGAACAGTCATGGCTCTGAAATCCTTCCCACGGCTCCTCCTGGTCCAGTCCAGCTGCGTATCACACAGTGCTGTGCCTAAAGGCTAAATATAGCCTATAGAAACTGATAGATAATGTTGCAAAATATGCACAGTGTTGTTTTAAGGCAATAATTATATTGGACCATTTAGCTCTGGTAGAGCAATGACTACTTTCAGTTTCTTCATCAATTTTTTCCTTTTAGGCATTTCCAGTTGTATAATCCCATCTGTTTCAGTTACAGTATCACTGTGTCTTTCATTCCTTCCCTGCTTCCTTAACACGTGCCGTACATTCTAACATGTATGTCTTGGAACAAATTCAACACAAAGTACCAGAGGAAGCATTAAAGGTAAGCACATACGTTATTTTTGTATGGAGAGATTGGTACTTGTGAAGCGATGACAGCATTAAACAGCAAAACCCTACAGTGTGTTCTTAAACAACGTCCTGCATTTTTCGGCACACCGGTGACAGCTTTGATAATGAATTGTGGAAACAACCACATTTTAAGGTTTCCCTTCAATATGTGCTTGGGAGGACCTCACCTTGAGGATATATGTATTTCCCAGCTAGCCCAGATCTATTCTCTCCCTTCCCAACACTAGCATCTAACTGAAATTATTTATGATTTCATGACTGCCAGCTAAACAAAGGGCACTAAAGTTTTAGTGTATAAAGATGAACTCTCAGCACATTAAACTTTTCTTCAGCAGGAAATCAATGTCCTCCTAGAAAGTGAGCAATGAAGGGTGAGTACCTTTCTCTGTGTGCTGTGGCTTATGTCAGCTCCTTAATACTTCCTCCAACGACCCAACGTTGGCTCAATTTACTCTCAGTAACAGTCTCAATTTCAATAGCCTTTTTTTCTCTCCAAAGATCGTAGATATTCCTTATGATTTTCCTTACAGAGCAGTTTCACTTCAGTGAAATGGCTCCCCTAAGCATGAGCTGCAGGATCAGGCACAAAACATAGCAGACTCACTTCACCCATGACAGAAAGTCAGTCCCCTCTGGGGTGGAGTGCCATAAGTGTTTCACAACTCACAGCAACACTGCCCAGCATTTAGAACAAGAAGTACCAATACCAAATGTCTACCTTCAATTGACAGTTATAGTCTCACACCCCTGGTTCCATATTTCAGTCTACTTGTGTAGGAGGGTAGGACAGGGTGACTCTTTCATTGAACTTACTCAGACCTGATTTTTGTGGAAATGCCCTTTTCTGTAGATCCAGTTAGATCATTCAACACTGCCCAGCTTTAAGGGAAACCTATTTTATGCAATATAGCTTTCTGGCCCTTCTGTTTAGAGGTGAGACAATTCATGATAAAATATGTTGAGGTGTCACTGAAGCCTTAAGAGAAGGTAGATAAAAGGATGGTTTTGGAAGACTTCATCATGCTGTTGAGAGAATAAAGAGCGGTGAGGGGGTTCAGTATTTGAATCCTGAATGGAAGGGGCGTTCATTCTAGTTGTCCTTAGTTTATTTTTTAAAGCGTCTCCTAATGAGAGATT
Organism: Lepidochelys olivacea; assembly: GCF_965140295.1. Lineage (NCBI taxonomy): Eukaryota > Metazoa > Chordata > Testudines > Cheloniidae > Lepidochelys > Lepidochelys olivacea. Next base: position 111,834,158 of record NC_140416.1, read on the forward strand.
TCTTGTGGCAATGTCACTTAATATCCTTCTAAATGAGGTATTTGAAAGCTTCTCAGCTGGCATTTATATGACTCCATAGCCTTTGTTCAGGTATGTATTTTGTTCTTGTTCTCGAGCACAGCCGCGATATTTGTTCTTATGTGATCACATGGGGAGATAGTTTGTCCTTTTCATTGCCTGTTGTATGGCACCACATAGCCTTGTCCACGTTTTTGCTTATGTGTCTGCAGCATGAAAAGTATACTAGCCAACTTCAGATGAGTTTCAAGGGCACCGTGATGAAAAGGGTGGAACAGCCGGTGGAACATGGTGGTTATACCGAATCCCCGCAAGCAAAACTGGAGAGAGGAGAGAAGAAAGCAATTACAGGTACTTGCTCAGAAACCAGTTAGTCAAGGTTCAAAACAGTCACTTACAATGCCTCTTGAGTTCTTTGCTGATTCAGAATAGAATTCTAGTAAGGCAGGCTACTTTTAGAAGCAGTTACAGAGGTCCTCTTTCTAAACTTCTCATTTAAGGATTCTTGTTTCAGACAATGAGCCTGGCTTTCTCTGATGCAGTCTTCAGAAGAAATTTGCCAGTCTGACATTACAAGAGCGCTGTGCTATTGCAATGGTATTTGCAGTGGCATGTGGGCAGAGCAAGTCTGGCTAGTTCTTGGCACCGGTCTAGTTTATTTTTAATTTCTTACCCGGGAACTGGCGTACGAATGGTGCCAGTGACTCAGCTTGGAAAATGCAAGGCTTCCGTGGATGGGCGCCAACCTGCAGGGGATGGTGGTAGCATTGAATTCACTGCAAAAGCCCTTCTCTGGTCTTAAGTAACTGCACTTCCTAACGTGATGGGGGGGTTGACCTCTGTTGTATTTCGGGATGGGTGGATTGCTGCAGGAAACATAAGAACCATGGTGAACCTTTTCAGTTCAGCTGAGCCCCTTCCAATACCTTCTCCCCCACTCCCTTTGTCTGTTGTTCCTGCCCTCCTGCACCTCTGTGCTCTTCTTCCCCGTGTCTAATCCCAACCAAGATGCCTCCTGCTTCTTCCCTACCTCTATGGTGTTAACGGATATAGCAGCCTCTCTTCATTTACTTTATGCTCATCAGAATCGTGATGCATCCCCTTCAGTTGTGCCCAAAGGGCATCGCTTACATTTGGAGCTTCAGAGGTGTGAAATGAGCAATGATCATTGTAATGCACTCTGTGGCTTGTTGCCTGCCATGCATTCTAGAAGCCCCAAAGTGCCAGGAAAGTTGAAGTAAGCAATAACCTGTGGCCTAGCAGAGAGGCTGTCAGACATACTGAATGGGCCCCGTAGACCAGCAAAGGAAGGAGAGGTAGGTGGCAAGAGGGAAGAGCATTGTGTGGTTAAGGGAGGGAAGCCAGGGTCTGGGCTGCAGGAGAGGGATGAGAGAGGTGTGTGGATTTGGTACAAAATCTTTGTGGAAGCATCTGTCTATTTAGATACTTGGGTGGATCTGTCGCTAGTCCTCGCCAGACTGAATGTGGTGACCTTAATCTCCCAAATTGTGTATTGCCCTTGCAAAAATCCTACTAAGCTGGGAGAGCGTATTAAAGCAGCATAGCATTTCTCTTCTGTATTTTCCCCTGTTCTTCACTCCTGCTGTGTGTGAAAGCACACGTGTTCCTGCTCCTGACTATCATTCCCTGCCCCGCAGAAACCCTTTCCCTGGCGCTTTCCATGTGTCCGTGTGTCACTCTTACTTGTAATGAATACAGTAGATGTGGCACATTCTGTCTTGCCTCCTCGAGAATCATTCACAAGCGCTCGGTTAGAGGGATGGACTTGGCTGTGATTAGCTGTGACACAGAGGAGAGTGAAAGGAGGTGAACTTTATCTTGGCCTTGGGGAAAACTGTCTAGCCCTAGAGTGACATGAACCAGATTCTTGAAACGAGTTGCAAATATCGAGTTTGTAGGCTCCAAATGTAATTAATTTACATTTGTCACCCACTGGCTGACATCTTGGCAGCGTGCAGAGATTATGCAGGTGCTTTCCTACTTTGGTTCTTTTCATCACTTGTCACCTTGCAAAATATGTAGGGTTTTTGTTGTTGTTGTTTTTCCAATTGAATCCATGTAACATAGGCAGTTGATACTTGGAAATATCTGCAAATGCAGCATCTAATGTGATTCCTCAAGCACACTTTCCTGGTGTGTAACTCCTGCTAACCCATATGTAATGTTCACTTGCCAGAACAAAACTTAGTTGAATTCATAAAGATTCAGATTGCCTAGGAGGGGTGAATTTTAAGGATTCTGTTTCTTGCTCCCACTGCTCAGTGTCCAGTCAGGCAAGAGGTTGAGTGTCATCTGCAAAATGCTGAGCTCCTGTTAATCCCATTAAGGAAGTGAGTGTTGAGAGTGCTGAGTATGAAGGAGGCACTCAGCAGGATGGGACCCTGTGGACCTCACCCGCAGCCCACCTAAGTCAATGGAAAGAGCTTGATGGGCTTTGGATCAGGCCCCCCACCCTTTGGAAGATGAACTAGCAGAGATCATGCTTAGCCTGCATCAGAGTTTTGACTCATTCACTTTGTCTACAGTTATACATGCATTTTTACTCTGTGTTTTTTGAGGATTGGCAGTGGTTTAAAATCATTATGTTCTTACTTCCATTAATATCTTTACAGCAAGTAGGTTTACTTAGTGGCAGTGAGAAAGAGGCTTTGGAGAGAGAACCGTTCTGCTAAGCCTGTAGGTATTTAGTAATTTGCTTGTAGCAATTTAAAGTACGATCTGTGGTGACAATGGCCTTTAAAAATCTTTATTATAGTTCCAATGGGAGGAAAGGGAGCAAGGAGGCAGGGCTTTTATAGGAGGGCAGGTTAAAAAAAATGCTAGAGCAGGTTAGGAATGGGGGATGATATCGAAAACAATGAATTGGAAAGAGGGGTCTCAACTGTGCTTTTCTGTTTATTCTTTCCCATAATACCCAATAAATCTTTATACTATTAAAAAAAGAATCCTTGTGACTTTTTTAAGTGTATTGCCTTTAAAGTGCAACATATAATCAACCATTGGAGCTTGCTCCTACAGGATGTTATTGAGGCAAGTAGCTTAAACTAAGTGAGGATTAGAAATTCTTATGAATAAGAAAAGCAGCCACAGTTTGACTAGCTAGTGTTAAAAATAAGCAGTATTAGTTCTCATGCTTTATGGGATAAGCTGATCACTGGCTGGATTAGGGAGACATAACTCCCCACGTAGATGGTGTTGCACAATTACTATGCATTATGCAGATTTGAAGACTCTGGAGAACTTGCCATTGGCCATGGCATATTGGGCTAAATGGACCATAGGTAGGTTTTGACATGACAACTCCTGCGGTCTCTGTGCATAATTCTAGATTGGTCATGCAAGGGGTGGTGTGTGTGTGTGTGTGTGTATATAAGCATCCTGCAATACTTGTGCAGTCTAGTGTGTAGCTATTTGAACATACTATTGTTGTAGCTTAAAAACAGTGTAGTGCGTTGTTGTTGTTTTTTTAAATCCTTTAGTATCCGGAACCTTACAGTGCTGGCAGAGCAAAAGAAACACTGATGGCTTGATTTTCAGAAGCGTGGCATGCTCAGAGCTCCCATTTGAAATTGGCACCTTTGTAAACAGGGCCATGGTTTTCCACCCTTTAATTTAATTTCCTTCAAATTCTGTGAAACAGTCTTTATACAAAGTGACCATTGGTTAACTATATTCCTGGGTGCTGTAGAGGACAGAGGGTCTTGTGCTTGAGGCACTTGATTGGGACTCCGGAGGTCTGGTTTCAGTTTCTGCCTCTGCCAAAGAGTTCCTTGGACTAGTCATTTGGGTCTCCATTTCCCATCTGTAAAATGGGGATAATACTTCCTTTGTGTCTGTCTTCTCTGTCTAGATTGGAAGCTCTTCGGGAGAGGGGCTGTCTCGTACCCTGTGTTTGAACAGCACCTAGAACAATGGAGCTCTGATCTCTACTGGGTCTCTAGGCGCTACCATAATACAAATAATAATATTGATAAAAGCTCAAACCTACTGTTGAGGATGAGGAACTATAACTGGATTCGCTGGAGTCCTTGTTTCTAACAGTTCTGTGTAGTTAAATTATGGCATACTGTAGATGAAATGGGCAGCTTTCAAGTCTTGGGGCCAAATCCGTCACTGGAGTGAGCTGGTGTAGCTCACGTGGAGTCAGTTGGAGCTGTTGCTGCTTTTGTAGTGGCGGATGTAGCCCTTTGGCTACTTTCCCCCTGCGGTCATGGTAACATCTGCATTAGAGGATAAGAGAAACCACCGTATTAGATATGCAGCTATCTATATCTCATCCAATCCAGTTGGAAGGAACCTACAGCACATCAAATACTGACTAAATAATTGATACAAATAAGTTTTGGCCATTCCAATGCAAAAACCTCCAATATTAATGTATACTCCCATCAATCACAAGAGACCGTGGTATAGGTTTACCCCACTTTAAAAAAACAACAACTTACAGATAAAAACAGCCAAGGATTTCTTTAGTCTCTCCCCCCCGCCCCAGCTAAATTATAATCTACTATTAGAAAAAATGATAGAGGTTTTAGGAATTACTTGACTTAAAACTATTAAAATTGGATCTTTTCCCTCTCCCCCCACCCTAGGCCTATTCCTTAATGAGCCTGCTATACTACATCTTCTGAAGATGGAAGTTGTACGATTAATGATTAATCGAAAAATGCTTGATTGAGACAGTGTAGATTTCTGATGCTTTTGTTGTGAATAGCAAGTTTCAAAACCTGATTATGCTCTCGTCAGCAAAGGAATTTACCATTATTGTCTCTTTTCCTTTGTAATTTTAACCTCATTTGGGCTACTGGGTAAGTACCAGCCTTTGGCACTAAACCAGGAGGCTGCCAGGAACCCCATCAGTTATATTATCAAAGAAATGGAACCCCGTCGTGATCAAAGCTGCATGTGCAGTGTGAGAGCTTTCTCTAAGGAAGCTGTTAGAGTGGCTGTTTTAATGTATAGTTTCCTCTTTTCCTTGTGCAGCTGGACTGCATTTTTGGTCCTGACCCTTGTTGCCTCATCACTTTTGTTTTAAAAAAAGGAGGACTACCCATCCCCCATTACAGGAGTAAATTGCTGAACAGAACACATGCATGTCAGTAGCCTTCTCTGTATGACACTGTCACCAATCGTTCAATATTTGTCTAGCTGAATGCTCATGCTGATCTCAGTTCTGTCATCTACAAGAATAGTTTTCAGACTTTCTGCCTGAATTGATGAGCCAAGAAATATGTTTGAATGATTTGGTATCATCTGGACAGATTGGCATGACATTGGGAGGGATGGTAATGAGCTGCTATCAATCAGACTGACCGTAATATGATTTAAATGACTGAGTAGTTATTTTTCATTTATGCTCCTCGTGGCACCAGCAGTTTGGGCAGTTTCCATGTTTCTGTGCGTTCCCAACAGCCCTGTGGAAGAAAAGCTGTGGATTTAAGGCAACTTGTGTCTAAGTTGGTTGGTGTATATAATAGGGCGGGCAAAATCTTATCATCCATAATTCCTCACAGAATGTAAGAAATCCTCCTTTTGGGGCCAGATCCTCAGTTGGTGTAAACCAGTATAGCTCTGCTGAAGTCAGTGGACCTATGCAGATTTACATCAGCTGAGGATCTGGCCCTTTGGGTTAGCGTTGAAAGTTAGCAAGCTCCGCTCATTTAATATAATTGCTTATTTAAAATCAGGTTTAATTTAGAAGCTAAAATGTGGTGGAAAATTAACGGTTCCTAATATATTTTAGCCAGACATAAAAAGAGAGAAATGCAGTCCCCTCCCCCTCTACTTCTAGCTGTGCCCTTTGCATTCTTCTTGGAAGTTGAGTGGAATGAAGTTGTAATTTATTCCCTTATCCTTATAGGATGATCAGGGACAGCAAAATGACCCCAAAACGAATGGAGTTCTCTTCTCTCCCCTTACCCCCCGCAAATATTTAATCTTACAATACTGATACTTTTTAACATACCATGTACAATCTGATCTTGCTGTCAAAGCCACGTGGGCAGACTCTGTGTGCTGTTCGGTGCCCCCGAGGAGGAGGAGGGCATTAATTGGCTTTCAATCCTGGCAGTGTAAGTTAGAGCAGGCTTTAGGCTGCTCTGATGCATGCTGGCTGGAATGGTCACCGAGAGCAGTGCACTCTGACCATGCCTCTTCCAACTTTGATATGCTCCTTACATTGGGCACTGGGCCATCTTTGTCACCCATGGATCCCCTACACAAGGGGAATACCCAGCTGCCCCTCTAAGGCTGCTGGAGCAGCTTAAAGCAGCTGGAAAGAGGGGCTGAGGTTCCAGCTAGTTAATTTTTGTTTTGTTTTCTTTTTTTGGCTTCCCCCCACGCCAGTTTTCATTCTGTCTTCACAGTTACATAAGAATGGCCATACTGGGTCAGACCAACAGTCCATCTAACCCAATATCCTGTCATCTGACTCTGGCCAATGCCAGCTGCTTCAAAGGGAATGAATCAAACAGGCAAATATCAAGTGATCCATCCCCTTTTGTCCACTCCCAGCTTCTGGCAGTCAGAGGTTTAGTGATGCCCAGACCATGGGGTTGCATTCTTGAACACTTTGGCTAATAGCCATTGATGGACCTATTCTCCAGGAACTTATCTAATTCTTTTTTGAACCCTCTTATAGTTTTGGCCTTCACAACATCCCCTGGCAATGAGTTCCACAGGTTGACTGTGTGTTATGTGGGGAAGTACTTCCTTTTGTTTGCTTTAAACCTGCTGCCTATTAATTTCATTGGGTGACCCCTGATTCTTGTGTTATGTGAAAGAGTAAATAACCCTTCCCTAGTCACTTTCTCCACACCATTCAGATATCTATCATAACCCCCATTAGTCATCTCTTTTCCAAGCTGAAAAGTCCCAGGCTTGTTAATCTCTCCTCGCATGCAAGTTATTCCCTACCCTTAATAATTTTTGTTGCCCTGCTCTGTGCCTTTTCCAATTCTAATATAACTTTTTTGAGATGGGGCAACCAGAACTGCACGCAGTATTCAAGATGTGAGCATACCATAAATATATATAGTCTAGTGACGATATTTTCTGTCTTATTATCTATCCCTTTCCTCATGGTTCCTAACATTCTTTCAGCTTTTTTGACTGCTGCTGCACATTGAGTGGATGTTTTCAGAGAACTATCCACAGTGACTCCTAGATCCCTTTCTTGAGTGTAACTGCTAAATTAGACCCCATTATTTTGTATATATAGTTGGGATTATGTTTTCTAATGTGCATTACTTTGAATTTATCAACATTGAATTTCATCTGCCATTTTGTTGTCTGGTCCCCCAGTTTTGTGAGATCCCTTTGTAACTCTTTGCAGTCTACTTTGGACTTAACTATCTTGTGTAGTTTTGTATCATCTGCAAATTTTGCCATCTCACTGTTTACACCTTTTTCAGGATCATATATGAATATGTTGAACAGTACTTGTCCCTGTACAGACCCCTGGGAGACACCACTATTTACCTCTCTCCAGTCTAAAAACTGACCCTTTAGTCCTACCCTTTGTTTCCTGTCTTTTAACCAGTTACTGATCCTCTTATCCCATGACTGCTTACTTTACTTAAGAGCCTTTCGTGAGGGACGCTGTCAAAGGCTTTCTGAAAGTGCAAGTGATCTATATCCACTGGATCCCCCTTGTCCATTTTGTGACAGGGTCGGGCCAGATGGCAACAGGAGCGTGATAGAAGGCAGATATATTAGCCCCAGGTTAAGTAGGTCCCTTTTCTCTGGGTAAGGTAACAGGGAAGGTTCCAGAACAGTCAGGAACTTTCTGGAAACAATTAAGGCAGACAGGCTGATTAGAACACCTGCAGCCAATCAAGAAGCTGCTAGAACCAATTAAGGCAGGCTAATCAGGGCACCTGGGTTTAAAAAGGAGCTCACTTCAGTTTATGGTGCGCGTGTGAGGAGCTGGGAGCAAGAGGCACTAGGAGCTGAGAGTAAGAAGGCATACTGCTGGAGAACTGAGGAGTACAAGCATTATCAGACACCAGGAGGAAGGTCCTATGGTGAGGATAAAGAAGGTGTTGGGAGGAGGCCATGGGGAAATAGCCCAGGGAGTTGTAGCTGTTGCACAGCTGTTCCAGGAGCCACTATAGACAGCTGAAATCCGCAGGGCCCTGGGCTGGAACCCAGAATAGAAGGCGGGTCCGGGTTCCCCCCATCCCTCCAACTCCCTACTTGCTACTGGAGGCATTGAACTGGACTGTGGGTTCCACCAGAGGGGAAGGTCTCTGGCCTGTTCCCCGATCCACTAGATGGATCAGCAGAGACTGCGGGGACTGTTCTTCTTCCTTTCCCCATGCTGGCCAGTGATGAGTCTTAACTGAGTGAACGGCAGATTTGAGCCATGAAAGTGGCCAAACTGAGGGCTGCCGTGAACCTCTGAAGCAAGAAAATCCGCCAATAAGCACAGCACAGCTCCCACCAAGGCAGGGGAGGAACTTTGTCACAATATACTTGTTCACCCCTTAAAGAATTCTAGTAGATTGGTGAAGCATGATTTCCCTTTACAAAAGCCACATTGACCCTTCCCCAACAAATCATAGAATATCAGGGTTGGAAGGGACCTCAGGAGGTTATCTAGTCCAATCCCCTGCTCAAAGCAGGACCAATCCCCAATTAAATCATCCCAGCCAGGGCTTTGTCAAGCCTGACCTTAAAAACTTCTAAGGAAGGAGATTCTACCACCTCCCTAGGCAACACATTCCAGTGTTTCACCACCCTCCTAGTGAAAAAGTTTTTCCTAATATCCAACCTAAACCTCCCCCACTGCAACTTGAGACCATTACTCCTTGTCCTGTCCTCTTCTACCACTGAGAATAGTCTAGAACCATCCTCTTTGGAACCACCTCTCAGGTAGTTGAAAGCAACTATCAAATCCCCCCTCATTCTTCTCTTCTGCAGACTAAACAATCCCAGTTCCCTCAGCCTCTCCTCATAAGTCATGTGTTCCAGTCCCCTAATAATTTTTGTTGCCCTTCGCTGGACTCTCTCCAGTTTATCCACATCCTTCTTGTAGTGCGGGGCCCAAAACTGGACACAGTACTCCAGATGAGGCCTCACCAATGTCGAATAGAGCGGAACGATCACGTCCCTCGATCTGCTCGCTATGCCCCTACTTATACATCCCAAAATGCCATTGGCCTTCTTGGCAACAAGGGCACACTGTTGACTCATATCCAGCTTCTCATCCACTGTCACCCCTAGGTCCTTTTCCGCAGAACTGCTGCCTAGCCATTCGGTCCCTAGTCTGTAGCTGTGCATTGGGTTCTTCCGTCCTAAGTGCAGGACCCTGCACTTATCCTTGTTGAACCTCATCATATTTTCTTTACTATAGTTTCAACCAAATCCTCCCCTAAGGGATGTCCCTGTCTGAACCATGTGCTCCTCTGCAGCTGTTGGCCTTCCCTCAGCCCTTAGTTTAAAAACTGCTGTATGACCTTTTTAATTTTTACATGCCAGCAATCCGGTTCCATTTTGGTTTGGGTGGAACCCATCCTTCCTGTATATGCTCCCTCTTTCCCAAAAGGTTCTCCAGTTCCTAATAAATTTGAACCCCTGCTCCCTACACCATCATCTCATCCACACTTTGAGACCCTGAAATTCTGTCAGAACTAAGAGACGACTAAGGGGGATATGACAGAAGTCCATAAAATCATGCCTGTGTGGAGCAAGTAAATAAGGAAATGTTATTTACTCCTTCTCATAACACAAGAACTAGGGGTCACCAAATGAAATTAATAGGCAGCAGGTTTAAAACAAACAAAAGGAAATATTTCTTCACAAAATGCACAATCAACTTGTGGAACTCTTTGCCGGAGGATGTTGTGAAGGCCAAGACTTATAACAGAGTTCAAAAAAAAACTAGATAAGTTCCTGGAGGATAGGTCCATCAATGGCTATTAGCCAGGATGGGCAGAGATTGAAAACCATGCTTTGAAGTGTCCCTAGCCTGTGTTTGCCAGAATGGGCAACACAGGATGGATCACTTGGTGATTACCTGTTTTGTTCATTTCCTCTGAAGCACCTGGCATCGGCTACTGTCGGAAGACAGGCTACTGAGCTAGATAGACCACTGCTCTAACCCAGTAAGCCGTTCTTATGTTCTCAAAGGTTTTGGTCAGTTCTTACTCCTTTTTTAAATGGTTTGCCAGTCCCTATTTGTGATACCTGTTGCTTAGCAATTACAATTTATTCATGAAAAGGAAAGGAGTACTTGTGGCACCTTAGAGACTAACACATTTATTTCAGCATAAGCTTTCGTGAGCTACAGCTCACTTCGTTGGGTGCATCCGATGAAGTGAGCTGTAGCTCACAAAAGCTTATGCTCAAATAAATTGGCTAGTCTCTAAGGTGCCACAAGTCCTCCTTTTCTTTTTGCGAATACAGACTAACATGGCTGCTACTCTGAAACCTTTCAATTTATTCATGGTGAGAAATCTTTCTCTTTTGAATTTTAAAAGGCCACAAGAGCACTGTGAATGTAGCTTTCTTTTAAATGCTGTGGGGAGAAAGTACATAAAATAAGTTTTCAACCTCACTTGATCTGTAGTCCTACGAGAGACCATATGTTTATAATTTCCATACATGAAGAAAAGCCCTTGGGCAGGGCCTGTGGTCAGTAAATGCTGTATTTTTAAAACAAAATTACTATATTTGGACTGTCATTTTCAAAGCCAGCATTCTGGATTTATTAGTTTCTCAGTCAGATTTCTTCTAAAATATTCCAAGTGGTGGTTGTTAGGTTTGTGGGGAGCGGAGGGTTAACTCTTACTTCAGGCATACTTTTTAACTGTATGTCCTGTTGCTGCCATAGCAATAAAAACTAATTCGCACCCTTTCCACACGAAGCTGGCAGGATAGATCAGTGCAGGGGCAATCCGACGATTCCTTTCAGGCAGCTCAGTGTGTGGTTTTAAAGCACAAGTCAAGTAACGGCTGTCTAGGTAGCTGTAACTTGAATATGATGCGACAGAAGAAGACACGATTTAAAATATGTCCAAAAATGGACATGCTGATAGCTGTCATTGCTGGAAATATCTAATGCATAGGTATGAGGGGCTAAAGAGTACAGATATGCATCCTTGCAAAATTACTATGAACATCTGCTATCCCAAGTGTGGGATATCCCCGCTCTTGGTCCCTCACCATGCTGAGAATGACAAATGAAAGTTATTTTACATGCCTCTTTAAATAAGCAATGAAAACCTTGTCTCAGGCAAGCTGGGGGGTATAATCTTTACTCTTTACACTGCAGTAGCATCCAGAGGCCCTAATCAGGATCAGTTAAATGTTTTGCAAACATATATGAAAAAATGCCCTGAATACCTGGGACCCATTGTAGGACCCTGATCTCAATTAACTTTAGTGGGGAATTTGCACCATGTGACTCAGCTGACCAATCAAAACTGGCATTACCAAGACACCGTCTGGAAAATGAATGATAATAAACAGTAACCGTTTCCCGGGGCAAGGGAATAGAGAACATTTCTAGAAAAGTCTGGTTATGTTCATGAAAATGTTTGGGTTTTTTCCCCGCATACCAGATTTCATGGGGGCAGCGTTTTTGAATTAAACTTTTTGATCAGTTCCATTAGCCATCATTTTCTCATAACAAAGACCTGATATTGCACTGAGATCGATTTGAGTGAATCCCTGAAATCGCATAGTGCTTCATTGAATCCCAGCACAGGAGATGTCTGCCTGAGTAGAGGTTACTGCCCTATAAAGGCTAAGCCCTGGTCTATGCTAGGAGTTGAGGTCGAATTTAGCAGCGTTAAATTGATTTAACCCTGCACCCATCCACATGACGAAGCCCTTGTTTTCGACTTAAAGGGCTCTTAAAATCGATTTTCTTACTCCACCCCGACAAGGGGATTAGCGCTGAAATCGGCCTTGCTGGGTTGAATTTGGGGTACTGTGGACACAATTAGACGGTATTGGCCTCCGTGAGCTATCCCAGAGTGCTCCATTGTGACCTCTCTGGACAGCACTCTCAACTCAGATGCACTGACCAGAAAAAGGCCCGCGAACTTTTGAATTTCAGTTTCCTGTTTGACCGGCGTGGCAAGCTGCAGGTGACCATGCAGAGCTCATCAGCAGAGGTGACCATGATGGAGTCCCAGAATCACAAAAGAGCTCCAGCATGGACCGAACGGGAAGTACGGGATCTGATCGCTATATGGGGAGAGGAATCCGTGCTATCAGAACTCCGTTCCAGTTTTCGAAATGCCAAAACCTTTGTCAAAATCTCCCAGGGCATAAAGGCCAGAGGCCATAACAGAGACCCGAAGCAGTGCCATGTGAAACTTAAGGAGCTGAGGCAAGCCTACCAGAAAGCCAGAGCGGCGAACGGCCGCTCCGGGTCCGAGCCCCAAACATACCGCTTCTATGATGAGCTGCATGCCATTTTAGGGTGTTCAGCCACCACTACCCCAGCTGTGTTGTTTGACTCCTTCAATGGAGATGGAGGCAACACGGAAGCAGGTTTTGGGGACGAGGAAGATGATGATGATGATGAGGTTGTAGATAGCTCACAACAAGCAAGCGGAGAAATCGGTTTTCCCCATAGCCAAGAACTGTTTCTCACCCTGGACCTGGAGCCAGTACCCCCCAAACCCACTCAAGGCTGCCTCCCGGACCCGCCAGGCAGAGAAGGGACCTCTGGTGAGTGTACCTTTTAAAATACTATACACGGTTTAAAAGCAAGCATGTGTAATGATTAATTTGCCCTGGCATTCGTGGCTCTCCTGGATGTACTCCCAAAGCCTTTGCAAAAGGTTTCTGGGGAGGGCAGCCTTATTCCACCCACCATGGTGGGACACTTTCCCACTCCAGGCCAGTAGCACGTACTCAGGAATCATTGTAGAACAAAGCATTGCAGTGTATGTTTGCTGGTGTTCAAACAACATCCGTTCTTTATCTCTCTGTCTTACCCTCAGGAGAGTAATGTCATTCATGGTCACCTGGTTGAAATAGGGTGCTTTTCTTAAGGGGACATTCAGAGATGCCCATTCCTGCTGGGCTGTTTGCCTGTGGCTGAACAGAAATGTTCCCCACTGTTAGCCACGGGGAGGGTGGAGGGGCTAGCCACGCCCTGGGGGGAGGCAAAATGCGACCTTGGAACGAAAGCACATGTGCTGTGTATGTAATGTTAACAGCAAGGTTTACCGTGAAAGAGTGTAGCCATTGTTCTATAAAATGTGTCTTTTTAAATACCACTGTCCCTTTTTTTTTTTCCTCCACCAGCTGCATGTGTTTCAAGGATCACAGGATCTTCTCCTTCCCAGAGGCTAGCGAAGATCAGAAGGCGAAAAAACCGCACTCGCGATGAAATGTTCTCTGAGCTCGTGCTGTGCTCCCACACTGACAGAGCACAGACGAATGCGTGGAGGCAGACAATGTCAGAGTGCAGGAAAGCACAAAATGAGCGGGAAGAGAGGTGGCAGGCTGAAGAGAGTAAGTGGAGGGCTGAAGAGAGGGCTGAAGCTGAAAGGTGGCGGCAGCATGATGTGAGGAGGCAGGACTCAATGCTGAGGCTGCTGGAGGATCAAACTAATATGCTCCAGCGTATGGTGGAGCTGCAGGAAAGTCAGCAGGAGCACAGACAGCTGCTACAGCCCCTGTGTAACCAACCGCCCTCCTCCCCAAGTTCCATAGCCTCCTCACCCAGACGCCCAAGAACGTGGTGGGGGGGCCTCCGGCCACCCAGCCACTCCACCCCAGAGGATTGCCCAAGCAACAGAAGGCTGGCATTCAATAAGTTTTAAAGTTTTAAACTTTTAAAATGCTGTGTGGCCTTGTCCTTCCCTCCTCCACCATCCCTCCTGGGCTACCTTGGTAGTTATCCCTCTATTTGTGTGATGAATGAATAAAGAATGCATGAATGTGAAGCAACAATGACTTTATTGCCTCTGACAGCAGTGATCGAAGGGAGGAGGGGAGGGTGGTTAGTTTACAGGGAAGTAGAGTGAACCAAGGGGCGGGGGGTTTCATCAAGGAGAAACAAAGAGAACTTTCACACAGCCTGGCCAGTCATGAAACTGGTCTTCAAAGCTTGTCTGATGCGCACCGCACCCTCCTGTGCTCTTCTAACCGCCCTGGTGTCTGGCTGTGCGTAACCAGCAGCCAGGCGATTTGCCTGAACCTCCCACCCCGCCATAAACGTCTCCCCCTTACTCTCACAGATATTGTGTAATGCACAGCAAGCACTAATAACAGTGGGAATATTGGTTTTGCTGAGGTCTAACTGAGTCAGTAAAAAGAAAAGGAGGACTTGTGGCACCTTAGAGACTAACCGATTTATTTGAGCATAAGCTTTCGTGAGCTACAGCTCACTTCATCGGATGCAGTAAACTGCGCCAGCGTGCCTTTAAACGTCCAAATGCACATTCTACCACCATTCTGCACTTGCTCAGCCTGTAGTTGAACAGCTCCTGACTACTGTCCAGGCTGCCTGTGTATGGCTTCAGGAGCCATGGCATTAAGGGATAGGCTGGGTTCCCAAGGATAACTATAGGCATTTCAACATCCCCAACGGTTATTTTCTGGTCTGGGAATAAAGTCCCTTCCTGCAGCTTTTGAAACAGACCAGAGTTCCAGAAGATGTGAGCGTCATGCACCTTTCCCGGCCATCCCACGTTGATGTCGGTGAAACGTCCCTTGTGATCCACCAGAGCTTGCAGCACTATTGAAAAGTACCCCTTGTGGTTTATGTACTCGGCGGCTTGGTGCTCCGGTGCCAAGATAGGGATATGGGTTCCGTCTATGGCCCCACCACAGTTAGGGAATCCCATTGCAGCAAAGCCATCCACTATGACCTGCACATTTCCCAGGGTCACTACCCTTGATATCAGCAGATCTTTGATTGTGTTGGCTACTTGCATCACAGCAGCCCCCACAGTAGATTTGCCCACTCCAAATTGACGGGTAGCTGTCTGGCATTGCAAGCTTCCACAGGGCTATTGCCACTCGTTTCTCAACTGTGAGGGCTGCTCTCATCTTGGTATTCTTGCGCCTCAGGGCAGGGGAAAGCAAGTCACAAAGTTCCATGAAAGTGCCCTTACGCATGCGAAAGTTTCACAGCCACTGGGAATCATCCCAGACCTGCAACACTATGTGGTCTAACCAGACTGTGCTTGTTTCCCGAGCCCAGAATCGGTGTTCCACTGCATGAACCTCGCCCATTAGCACCATGATGGCCATATTGCCAGGGCCTGTGCTTTGAGAGAAGTCTGTCTCCGTGTCCTCATCACTCTCGTCACCGCGCTGACATCGCCTACTCACCCAGTTTCACTTTGCCAGGTTCTGGTGCTGCATATACTGCTGGATAATGCGCGTGGTGTTTAATGTGCTTCTAATTCCCAAAGTGATCTGAGTGGGCTCCATGCTTGCTGTGGTATGGCGTCTGCACAGAAAAAAGGCGCGGAACGATTGTCTGCCGTTGCCCTGACGGAAGGAGGGGCGACTGACGACATGGCTTACAGCGTTGGCTTACAGGGAATTAAAATCAACAAAGGGGGTGGCTTTGCGAGAAACTGAATGGCCCCTTCAAGGATAGAACTCCAAACCT
Organism: Lepidochelys olivacea; assembly: GCF_965140295.1. NCBI lineage: Eukaryota > Metazoa > Chordata > Testudines > Cheloniidae > Lepidochelys > Lepidochelys olivacea. The sequence continues at coordinate 111,849,786 of NC_140416.1, forward strand.
CAAGGATGGAACTCAAAACTGGGTTTATCAGGCCGTTGATTTCACAGAAGGAGGGAGGGAGGAGAAAATGAATACAAAACAAATCTGGTCTATATCTTGTTTTGAGCCACTTCATCTATCTTTATACATATTGCTGGCAGCAGACTGTGCAGTACGCCCGCTAGCCATCGTCATCTCCTGGGTGCTCGGCAGAAGATGATGCAGTATGACTGCTGGCCATCGTCTTCTGCTGGCTGCTGATTAAAAGACAGTGCACTGCCGGTAGGACTCAATCAACACGAGACAAAACTTAAAAGGGAAATGACCTGGCTGAGTCACTCCCATGTTTCCCCAGGCGCCCCTGACCTCATTGAGGTCGGTTAAAAGAGCACCCTGGACTATGTCGACAACGGCTACCAGTCATACTGCACTGTCTGCTGCCAAAAGGCAATAAACTGTTGCCGTGCAGCAATGCAGTACCGCATCTGCCAGCACCCAGGAGACATACAGTGATGATTAGCTGAGCGGGCTCCATGCTTGCCGTGGTATGGTGTCTGCACGGGTAACTCAAGAAAAAAGGTGCAAAATGATTGTCTGCCCTTGCTTTCACGGAAGGAGGGAGGGAAGCGGGGGCTGACGATATGTACCTAGAACCATCTGTGACAATGTTTAACCCCATCAGGCACTGGGATTTCTACCCAGAATTCAAATGGGCGGCGGAGACTGCGGGAACTGTGGGATAGCTACCCACAGTGCAACGCTTCGGAAGTTGACGGTTGCCTCTGTACTGTGGACACACTCCTCCGACTACATGCACTTAGAGCATTTTGTGTGGGGACACACACAATCGACTGTATAAAAAGGCTTTCTACAAAACCTACTTCTATAAATTCGACCGAATTTCGTAGTGTAGACATAAGTGGCTACCAAGTAACTGTATGAGTTGTGTGAGTTGTACTTTGCATCATATGGGTTACATGGTGTTACCCAGCAACTCTAGAACTCTAGGTTTTGTTCACTCTTTGGGGCAGGGACCATCTCTCTGTTTTGTGTGTGCATGTGTGTGGCAGGAGGGCAGATGGCCAGTGCAGTGGGGCCCTGATTATAGAAACAGTCGTTCTGCAGGCTCGTAACAAGGTTGTGCAGATTTGCTCATGACAATATTTTATGTATCAACCTGAGAGTCATCTTCTGTAATTCATAAATGCCAATCTAGCTTTTCATTGGAGAGGGAATGAGGGAGTGAAGTTTGATGTATAGTGTGCTCAGACCATAATGAGTTTGAGTTGCCTTTGGCAAGCAACGTTACTTTCTGTGGCTTTGTTGGCTGAAGGTAGCGTGGCGGCCGCACAGAAGATCCTCTGCCTCTATCCCTCTAGTCTTGGGAAAGTAATGGTGGAAAGGATTTCTTCCCACCTGTGTGCTGTATCAGTCTTCTCTTTCCCTTGGATCAGCACCAACATTCAGCACAGGTCATTGCTCAGGGGTTGGAATGAAGGTCGCTAACAGAAATCTGGAGTGTGCCCAGCCGAAACTGGTTTAAATATAAAGAGTTGCCGAACTAACGCCACTTCCACCCATGTGCCTAGCGAGGAGAGAAGGTCTCCCTCGGGACACTGAGAAAGGATTTGTAAGGAGGCTCAGCGTATTCCCAGCACTAGGAACCGTGAGATGTGCCCTGGTAGCACTGGTGAAGATGCAGGATCTTGCAGCAGCTTGAGTGTCGTTTCACAGGGTGGCTGCTCTCTCTCATGCTGAGCTCATGCAAGAGAAGTAACTTGAATACAGCTCACTTAACTTTGCAGTGAAAGGTCACCATAAGAGATTGCTAGCCCAATCCTGTTGTTCAGGATTGGGGTTGTAGGCAGGATTTGGCCTTTACTGCAGACCTCCTCTTATTTATACCGTCCTTCACCTTTACTACTCTGTATTTCCATACTAAGCCCAGTCCTGCAATCTGTCAAAGACAAAGCTCCAGCGATTTTCACCTGCAGGTTTGCATGCAGTAGAACTGCAGGATTGAGAACTGTAAGTTTAAAGGGATACGGTTAAATCCCCCATTCAGATGTCCATGTCTGTTGAAAATCTGGAAGAATTTAAATTTCACTTTTTTCACATTTATTTTGCTTTTTGCGTTTTGCTCAGCTGGGACAATGAATTGTGGTAGAGTCACTCTTTGATTTCTAGGCAATAATATAATGCTTCCGTTTGGGTTTGCAGCTCAGCAGGGAATACTTAAAATCCAAAAGAGAAAACAGTGTTCATTGCAACTTCTCTCCTTTTTTTTGCCCCTTCTTTCTTTCTCCCTGCTCCCCTCACCCAACAAACTTGGGGTCTGAACTAAATTGGGAGGAGACACTGGCAGTTTGAGCCAACGATATTTTGTAGTGAAATGCTGGAAAACTGCATGAGTATAAGAAAGGCCATTGAGACTCCATCAGTCCACTTGCACCTTCCTGTTAGCAGACTCTGTACTCTGTTGTCTTTATGAATCTGATAGCCAATGCCTACTGATATTTGCTGTCATGGTAACTTCTTGCTTTCCCTTGCCAGAGACAGCTACTTATCGCACACCCCTTTATGGTCAGCCTTCATGGTGGGGAGAAGATGATGCAAATAACAAACTAGAAAGGCAGGAGGACAGAAGGCAAGAAGAACATTATTCAGGTAATAGAGATGGTCTTTTGGGGGAAAACTGTTGCTTTTTATTTCCTGCTGCACAACACCCTCCTTCAGAATTGTAGTGGCTAAAATTCTGTGTGCTCTTTAAATTTGCCCAAAATGGGAATAAGGGGATATAAAATAATGTGTGTTTGCTTGACATTGTGTGAAATGACAAATAATGAAAGTTGCCTGGGTAATACACTTTTAAATCCAGATAAATAAATACCAAGAACACTACCCCAACAGGCCCTCTTGATTTCTGTTAACATCATGGAGGACACTAATACATTATGAAATCAAGCTCTGATCCCCGCTTCACATCCGCAGGTAGTCAATCACTTATGTGTCTAAAGTTAAGTAGAGGCTGATGTGGTCATGCAGGATATGGGCTTAAGAAATTACACTGGAGAATAAACTTGGCTGTAGTTGTTAACTGTGGAATAAAGTCGCAAAGGAACCTGAGGACCATCCCAAACCCCACCACCTTGTGCTCCATGTTCAAGGTCCACTTCATTATCCTGCCTTCTCTAACATAAACACAGAGCAGACTACAAATTCAGAGGGGAGCCAACCCGACAACCTCCCAAAATAAAACAAAAAACCTACCCAAATAAATATTCCACTGCACACACAATTCTTCTTCTGGGGAGTGAGAGAGAGAAAAAATTACACATAACAGATGTTAGTCACGTTGCTTACTGAGGTTCTCAGGTACTACAGCGATGAGGGTGGTATACAAACAATCAGACTATACAGTTACCATGTAATTTAGGCTTTTACAGTACCGGTAATTTAGGCTTTTAATCTAACAGTGTTGTGGTGCCTGTAAGTAAGGTGTGTTCTTCCATATTTTTGTATCTGTAGAAAGAACGAAGGAGATATCCCAGCATGAAGGGGAGATCAATGGTAACGTTCTTGCTTATAGAGATTCCCAGGAACAGTCTGTGTATGCATTCAGAAGAGAACCTAGTTATTTCGAAATCCCAACGAAGGAATTCCAACAGCTGGCAAAATTGCCTGAAACGCAGGTCCACGAAATCCCGACGAAGGACATTGATGCTGTGGTGCCACCCGTTGTGCAAAGCCATGCCTCTTTTACCATTGAATTTGATGACTGTACCCCTGGTAAAATAAAGATAAAAGATCATGTAACTAAGTTTTCACTCAGACAGAGAAGACCCTTCAGTAAGGATGCGGGTCACACAGAGATGATGTCAGCGGAGAGCAAGGTGGCTGATTGGCTGGTTCAGAATGACCCAAGTTTGATGAGAAGGCAGTCTCCGGGAGATGATGTGTTCAGTACAAAGAGTGATCTGCCGGTTCATGTGAGGACACTGAAAGGTAAGCTGTTGTTTTTCATGCTGGCTAGTCCATGTTCTTGCCTTCCAAGTACAGCATAAGTAAGCGGGGGGAGGAATTGTTACCCTTTTTCTCAGCTCAAAGTTCACAGGGTAAGAACCACTTATCTGTGACAGGTATTTTTATAATCACTATCGACACTTCTAAGCCTAGTTCAGCTGGCAGACGGCCCACCTGCTGGACATAGATGCCACTTGTGATTCTGGCAGTGGAATGTTCTAACCCGGTGTCCACCCGGCTTTATCATGGCAAGTCGTCAGACATACTCATCTCAAACAGAGAGTTTCCATTTCAGATGTTCAAGTTTTTCATCATGCCGTTAAGGCAGGTTAGAAACAGGTTTAACGGTTAGTTAATCTCTTCTCTTGGCCTCCTGTCATGGTAGGAATGACGTTTGCTTTTCTAGCACTAGGTTCACAATTGCTAAATGTAGCTAATTGCCCTTGACCTTGGTATAGAGTGGACAGTCACAATCCCATGACAGTGGCAGGGCATGGGGTGGGGGCCAGAGCTCTAGGGGCAGAGTCTGAGGTGTGGGGACAGAGGTTACTGAAATTCTGCGCCATGGCTGTGAGAGAGGTTTCTTTTCCTTAACCGAAACATATCTGAAACCTCCCTCCCCCACTGTTTAACAGTTCCAGGTGAATCCAGGTCACCTGCCTTTGGGAAGAGTCTGTCACCGTGAGGTGTTTTCTGTCATCTCTTGCAGAAAAGGAGGGGAAGATTTTCAAAGGCCAGAAATAGTTTAGTGTCCCACTGCTACTGGCAGTCTCTGACAGTTGGGCATCTAATGTCCATCTGTGTCTTTGACAATTCCCCCCATGATCTATTTGACGTGAGCTAGTTTGGCCACCTCTATCAGCCCAATTCACTGTCAAATGGGGAAAAGGCAACACCTTGTGAATTTCCACCAGTTTGCTCATGGAGGCCTTGTAAGTGCTGGAGGAGCTACAGTCTGTGATCCTCCTGCCTGATAAAGTCAAGGAGGGGGGCTCTCAGGTCCACCAGTGGCTGAGATGCCTTGGATTCCCTGTTGGTTAAATGCAGAGGGGGGGATATGAAAAGTTACAGAGCTTCTGTACTAAAAATGTTACCACTGTTGGTGCAAAACAGAGCTTAATGAGCAAGAAGCGTCCATAAAATAACCAAGTTAACCTTTGCCAGGAGGGTGAAGAAATGATGTGGAAGCCATATACATAATGTTTGGAAATTTTATGGCCTTAATCCTTCAGAAAAAATGAAAATCCTGCAAGTCCTAAGGGGGAGAGAGAATAGAAGTTCAGAGGCGCTTTAGCTATGAATTCCATCAGCCTGCTGCTCTTTGATCATCTTGGTTTGAGTCCGTGGAATGCAATCCACAGGGCTTTTCTTTTGTCTTGTTTTGTTTCCCCTGCTCTGCAGGGTAATTTTTGTCCCGGAGCAAAAGATACATAAACAAGATAATCTTTGAGACTAGTGAAATTGCACAGAATGGTAAAATAATTACATGTATTTATTTTGATTTAAATATTAAAAAAGATGCACATAAAAAGCTCTAGATTGTCTGACGCATAATTAATTTTACAATAACAACAAAAGCAAAACCCCAACCGTATTCAAAAAGGAACTCCATCAGCCAGCTCCCTACAACCCCTTCCTCTACTTCCCACTCTTTCATCATTCTGGGACACAAACCGTCAGCTCTCTTTAAACACCAGATCAAACAGCTGTCTTTTGCAGCGTGCCCACTATGAACTATTCCTTTACAAAGAGAAAAATCGAGGATTGACCGTGCTGGGAGGTGGTTATTAGGGTTACAGTGAAATGTTAGTGTAGGACTCAATTGTGTGTAATCATTTGCAGGTAACAGACATGAAGATGGGACGCAAAGCGATTCCGAAGACCCCGTTGCACCCACAGCAGAAAAGGAGACCACCAGCAGTGACCATGCAGCTGAGCAAGCCAGGCTGCAGCGCCAGATCAAGCGTGACCCCCAGGAAATGCTGCATAACCAGCAGGCCTTCGTCATTGAGTTCTTTGATGATGACACGCCTCGTAAAAAGAGGTCACAGTCCTTCACGCACAGCGCACACTCCTCTCAGAGCGACACGGATCCCGTGCCGAAAACCAAGGTGGAAAAGCGCAAAGCTGCCATGCCCGCTGAGAAGCTTGGTAGCCCAGTGCCACCTCCTCATCTGGCTGCCCAGGCAGGCAAGCCAGCTAGCAACTCCTCGGGGACACAAAGATCCAGCTCCTTTAAGAGAGAGAAGACAGAAGATCGGATCAGCTCCTCGTCATCCTCTGCTTCAAGGCCGTCTGCAAAGAACTACGGCAGCATTGGGAGGAAGTCTAAAATTGCTCAGGATTTTGCTGCTGAGTTTCTAAGGCAAAACTCTCAAGCTGGAAAGCCAAGCGCTGAGAAGCCAGCACCTCTGCAGATGCCAGTGGCTCCACGGGTAGTAATATCGTCTGCACCAGACCCTGTCACCGCATCACCTACCGACCCAAAATTGGTCAAGGCTAGGAAGCATGATGAGGAGGACAGTTTAAGTGAAACGGGCACATACACCATTGAGACGGAGTCACAAGATAAAGAAGTAGAAGAAGCTCGGAAAATGATCGATCAGGTAAAATCACTCCAGGGAACACCTCTTATAAATGTGATCACTGTTGGCTGACAAACCAGGGATTGACCCAGGGACCTCTAGGGTACATGTACACTGCAAAGTGGCAGCCTGCAGCTGCTAATCTCAGAGCCCAGGTCTACAGACTCGGGCCCATGGGCTTATGCTAGAGCGTCAAACAGCCCACTCCCCTCCCTAGGCTTCAGACCCTGAGCCTGAATGTCTATACATCCATTTTAGTGCTGTAGCCTTGTCTGTAGAACTGGGCTCTGAGACGCTGCCGCGTGCAGTGTTGACATACCCCTCGAGCCAAAAATACGAGCTGCGAAGGCTTCAGCTAAAGGGTGTGAGTTGGATGGGAGCTCTAAGGGATTCCTGTCCTCTGTGGAGCCGGCACAGGCAGGATCCTGTCACACACTCACCAGTGGGTTACACAGGCACCGTAAATGGGGGTAAAATATCCATTAAAAACCCATCTGAAAAGGGGCAGGGGAACTTTATAGCAACTCATATCTTTGTGTGCAAAGAGGATTTACATGCAAAGGTACAAGAATGGCCTTGCAAATGTACCAGCAAAGGGCAACATGATGCTCAAAATAATGAAGGGGTCGATTCTGCAAAGATTTGTTCGCATGAGTAACTTTACGGAACAGGACTGCTCGAATGCACAAGTCTTTGCAAATTCAGGATCTAATTATGCATCGTGCCCTTTACACCACTTCCTCCAGCCCTGCTGTTAATAATATATGGGACATGTATACTCTGCCTGGCAGGCTCTCCCTGGCAGGCCAAAAGAAGCTGAAATGGAAGACAGATTTTCTCTAACTCAGGAGTCCCAGTGGCATCCCCAACTCCTAGTTGAGGGTGGTTTGATTTCGCTAAAGGGGACTTGTCCAGGCAGACAGCAACTAATTGCTGTAGGGAAGGGAGTGTCCAGGTGGGGTTGGTCATGGAAATGATTGTATCTGTTTTAATTTAAAAAATGTAAAATGAATGATAACTCAAAAAAACCCAACCACCCCAAACAACCAGTTATTTTGTAAAGCTTGGCCTATTTTCAGGTTTAACAACAGAGGCAGCAGGCAGAGGTTCAAGTAAAACAGGCACGTGAAAAATAACAGAAATGTAGGCAAAGGGTAAAGTAACTAGTTTGAAAAAAACATCCTGTCATTGAGTCAGGCTCTGAAGCTCTGCACTAGCTGGCCCATGTACCCATGTGATTTTGTCTCTGCTACTCCACATTCATCCCCCTCCTCGCTCCCTTCCAATGGTTTGTTACACCCACTCGCTGCAAGTTGTTTTAGGACTTGTCTACATAGGGAAGCCAGTGTGAAATAAGTGAGGATGTGAATTTAAAGCGCAGGAGCTATTTTGCACTAGTGCCCCACGTGGACACGCTTATTCCACACTGAGTGCCTCTTTGGGGATTAGCTTAGTCCGCTTCCAAAGACTAATAAGAGTGTCCACATGAAGAGCGAGTACGGAATAGCTATTCTGCTATATCTCTTCTGGGCTACTTCCCTGTAAAAAAATAAGCCCTTAAACTAGATTGCAAGCTCTTAGGGGGCAAAGATTGGGTCAATGTTTGAACAGCATGCAGCTCAATGAGGCCTTGACCCTGATATATAAACAATCATAATGCAATAGTATAAAAATACCCCAATTAATAGATCTTTGCACTAAGGAGAAGGATATTCTCATGGTTAGAGCACTGCAATTTGGGAGTCAAGTGACTTGATTCTTATTTTGATTCTGCCACCAACTTCCAGAGGCCTTGGCCACATCACTAAACTGCTCTGTGCTGCAGTTTTCCCGCTTTGTAAAACAGAGATAATGATTATTTCATCCTCACAGGGGTGTTTTGTGGCTTTATTGTAAAGTGCTTTGAGATAAATCATAGCAATGAGAGATGGAGAGGACCTGTTAGGTCATCAGGTCCATCTCTCTGATGGTGGAGGGCTGTTCTTATCAGTACGTTATCAAGTCCTCTGCCCAGTCTGGTTTTAAAAGTCCCTACTGATGGATCTTCCATCGCTTCCCTTGAGAGACTCTTCCACAGCTTAATTCACATTACCATCCAGTTTTTTCCTGATATACTAAATTTTACTTGGATGAAAAAGGATTTAACTGTGCAAATGTTTAATTTTATAGGGAATGTACTGGAATACTGTACGAATTTGGAAACGTATCTATAAAGTGTTTTAGACTTTGTCTACACTACAGACCTTACAGCGGCATAATTAAACCACCCCCAACGAGTCTATGTCAGTGGGAAAGCGTCTCCTGTCGACATAGCGTTGTCCACACTGGCCCTTTTGTCGGGCGGGGATGTGTGGCTTTTTCACACCCCTGACCGATAAAAGTTTTACCGACAAAAGTGCTAGTGTGGACATAGCCTTAGAAATAACTTTTGAAGAGTGGCGAGTAGAACTTACATGGTATATAAGAATTGGTTAATAGCTAACCATTTGGGACCACAGTTTCAGTGTGATTAGCATTTTTTGGATTTAGCTTTCATGGTTACACTGTTTTAATCTCTCCCCTCCCCTCCCCTCCCCTCCCCTCCGCACACTTTTTTAGGTTTTCGGAGTGTTTGAATCTCCAGAGTTTTCCAGATTATCTTCAGCCTACAGACCTATTATAAAAGGCGAAAAGGAAGAATCAAGCTCTCACCAGCATCTAATCACTGAAAATGGCACCAGTCAGAAGACACTTCTGCTCCAGGCATTCCCTTCAAAACCCACTAGTGGGTCCCAGGCTGAGATGCAGGTACAGGGAACAGGGGTGATTTATGTGCTTTTCGGCCTAGGTGGGAATGTATTGATTTGATTTCACCTTTGGGAGATCAGTCTGTGTGTGCAACAGGCTCTCAGGAGGGTGTGACATTCCTAGGGTGAAACCTGAACTGCTGTGTCCCTTTAGCTCTTCAGACTGGGATGCCTTTAACACTGCTTTGCTGGTGAATAGCAAACCTCTGCTCGCACACAGCCCCTAGCAAGTAAAGTCACTCCCAGCTGAGTACATGAATGCTATGCCCAGACATCCATAAATTACATACAGGTCAATACCCGCATATCCCTGAATCCCAGCCTTGTCCCCTAGAAATGGGTGTCTTGTACTGTTCAATACCCACTGGCCAGTACAAGCTCATAAATAGTCCCATCATTCCAGCACTGGGTAATGAATAGGCACCAGTCCTGCTGACATTAAAGTGTTTAAGAAATCTCTACTATCAAACACACTGGTTTAGATAAGACAATAAAACAAGTTTAACAACTAGAGAAAGATAGATTTTAAGTGATTATAAATGGTAAGGCATAAAAGTCAGCATTGGTTACCAAAGAAATAAAAGATTAAACACGCAAGCTAATTCCTAAACTTTATCAGACTAATAGGCTTAAAAGCAAAAGGTTTGTCTCACCATGAGCTGCAATACATTTCACAGGCTGCGTCCCTTTCCAGCCTGGGACCACTCCTTCCCTTGTTCAGTTCTTTGAGAGTTGTTGCTGCCATAAGCAGAGAAATGGAAGAAGGAGAGAGGTGTCCTGTGGAGGTCACTGTCCTTTATTTTTATACCCTCCTCCTCTCTCTGAGGATTACCGCCCCACCAGGGTGTAGACAAACAGTCTCCTCTGTATGTGAGATACGCACCGTGGCTGGAAGGAAATGTAAACTTCTTTTTTACACTTTCCCGTTGCTGAAGAATGGCTGCTTAAGTAAGTGATAACTCACTTGACTTTGTTGGTACCTGTCTGGGGTTGTCAGTGTGTCTTTGCCTCTGAAAAATGGGTTTGTTGGCGTTACCCAGAACTACAACATGTTTCAGTAACAATCATATAGCAAAATCTCAATTTTACACATAGTGTTGTTATACACATCTTAACAGGACAGTGATGTTCTGCAGATTGAGTTTTCAAATGATACCTCACAAAGCATACTTGGTACAGAATATATCATAATCATATAAAGGGGTGAACATGGGGTACAAGGTGTCATGTGGGTACAGGGTATCACAGAGGGGTTTTGTGACAAGACTTTGGTTAAAAAAATTTATAACATTCCATTTGTCTCTTTATAGGGGCCTCCAGCATCTCAAGGTGGTCAGAAGTGGGTGTCTAGGTGGGCAAGTCTTGCTGACAGCTACACAGACTCAGGGGTTTGTGATGTTCAACAGCAGGGATTAGTATCAGAGGGCCATACCGGTAAGTACTGTGCTGATGCCATCTTCAGGATGCTGGACAGTTTATTTAAAAGTGAAATGAAAAGTGTGTGTGGGGAGAGGTGGGAGAGAGATGTTCTTATGCTCTTTTTTGTTGCTTTCTGATGGACCTAGAGAAAGCTTGAAATGCTCTTAAATTTTCTTACAGCTTATTTTCTGTTTTAACTAAAGTATATGGAAAGAAATCTTTCTTTGTTTAGGATTAGCTGCCTCGTCCCTTCAGTTAAGGGTTACGAAGGCAGCCAGTGCACATATGAGTCATCCAAGAAGTCCTCCAACAAGAAAAGTGAAGACCGTACTTGACATTCCTGAAGTTTGTTCAGGTGGCATAGGGAACAATAACACTTACAGGGGCAGGATTGGAAATAACCATCCATCAGGAATTGTTTGTACTTCATTATGAAGCAAAAGGGAAAGGCAGAACCCCAATTTTTCCTTTGCAAGTCATTTATGAAAGCAAGCACTGACCAGCCATCTTTAGCTGTGGTTTTGTTGCACTTCTCCTATGTTCTCAAGCTGTGCTGAGCATATCAGACTGTCCTTGGGTTTGGTAGCGCTAGGTAGCAGTATTTGAAGTGATTGTAGGGGGCCTGATGCATAGAACAAAGTACAAGAGAAGAAAAAACAAAGTGAAGTCTTAGAATCATGTCAGAGATAGGAGCTAAAAAACTGAAAGGGCCCTAAGACCTGATGTTGAGAATGGGAGTGGGAGAGAGGAGGAAATGTTGTAATCCAGAAGATAACCATGCCCCCTCTCTCTAGATAAGGAGCCATATGTCCTCTCTCCAACAGCTAAAAGGCTGCAGAAAGCAATTACTTTGTTCCAGAGATTATTTCCATAATGTGGCACATTGTACTTGATTGGCATTGTAAAATAAAAAACCCAATTGTCCAGGAGAATTCAAGTTCCAAGCCACTTATTATTTAAACTAAAAATGGTGGAAGATATGAAATCCTGAGCTGTGACATGGGGTGAAATAATAAAACTCTTCCAGTAAAGCGTGTCCTTAATAACACGTAGAATATCCTTGGCTGCTAATTCCTAAACTGGTTTAACCAATAGGATTTCTATACGGAGACTTTGATGTGGAATACTATCTGGTAAGGTCTGTACTAGTGGACAGTGACATCTCTTTAGTGAAGTAAGCTACATCATCTAGCACATTTCTTACAATGGTGCATCTCTGGTCCAAACATATGGCTATGTGGTTGACAGCTTTTCCCTGTTCCCTTTGGCAGGAAGAAGATATAGTTTCAGGGTCTCTTGTATATTTGTATGGTTTTTTAGATTTATATAACTGTGACAAGAGTGCTACACGGCTGGGATGTTTGAATGTCAAGGTTATTAAATCAGATTTAGGACTTGATTCTGCCAGGTGATGAGCACTCTGGCCCTGATCCAGCCTGGGACTTAAGCAAATGCTTAGCTTTAAGCATATGTATGGGACCTATTGATGTCCATGCTTAAGATTAAGCGCGTACTTAATTGCCTTTCTGGATCTGCGCCTTGCAGGTTCAAGCCCCTGGTGAATAAATGCAATGTTCTAGTCCAGCATGTAAACAGCATTTAATGGGTGTCTTTTAATCTTCCTTAGAAAGTGGCACAGCTCATAAACCGGGGGAACCAGAGACCATTGTGCCCTCAAGAACAAGAAGGCTTCTTCCCCAGCTCCCACCGAGTGATAAATCTGACAGCCCAACACCCGCAGGTTTAACTTGTCAAGACTCCTATCCTGAAGTATCCAAGAGAAACATTGTAAAGGAACAGGGTAAAGAAATCTGTGCTGATCCCAACACCCGATTGTTCATCCAAGAGGACTTGGATCCCGATAGCCTGAGTGATGCCAGCAAGTCCGATGATGGCTTTGGTTTGGAAAAAGGCAAGAAATGCAAAGAAAACAGTAAAATGTCTGAGCAAGAACGGCAAAGGGGGGAAGACTTAAAATCTGAGGTCCGACAGCCGGCAGCTCCAGGGATTTCTAGTATCGCAGCTGTAAGTGAGCCAGTATCTACTTCCTTCTACATTGGTGATGAAACTAATGAGGTCGGGGTTCCCTCCAAGCTTTCTCTAAGCACGTCTCGTTCTCGAGCAGACAAAGAATGCAAGGATCAAGAGTTGGCTGTCAAGTCACCTAGTGCAGCTGCTTCTGCAAAGCCAGTGGTCAACGACATTAACAGCACTTATGTTAGTGCATCGGGGAAAATGGTTATTTCCCTTCATCAGAGTCTTTCTCAAGAGCAAGAAAACGTAGCCACAAAAGAAATATCCTCCTTCATTAGGCAGGAAAGTTTTACCAAAGATAAATCAAGTGGCGTTGTTCCTCAGAATAAACTTCCTCATATTTCAAGTCACCCTCTGCTTAAAGATTTAGATGTTGCAAGGTCAAGCCGTATGGACTATAATCAAGACACTCATCTTATCCTTAAAGACACTGAAACTGCTTTGGCAGCACTGGAAGCCAAATTATTCTGTCAAAACCACCAGCTGGACCCTTCAGAAACTATTCCCGGGCAGCTAGAAGACTCCTTATCTGGGGACTCTGATGTGGACACGGCAAGCACTGTCAGCTTGGTTAGCGGTAAAAACGTCCCAAGCAGCACACCAAAACGCCAAGTTACGAGCAGCTTGCAGAAAGAGAAATCCTCCTCCACTCCCTCTATCCAGGACCAGTGCAGCCAGCCCAGCGCTCGCGAAAGGCTGTCTGAAAAACGCAGGATGCTTCCGCTTGAGGCAGGAAATAGAGGAGAAACCGCCAAACGTTTCCAAATCAAGCGTAGTGCTGGGGCTCGTGGGTCACTGGATTTTACGGATGACGAAAGAAGCTCTAGTCTTCCTTACTTCCCGGTAACAGAAACGGCCTCCTCTGATCACGAGCATTCTGTGTCAAAATCCGTCCCCAGAAGGAAACCCTTTACTCAGGCTGTGAAAGAGGAGCGCAGCAAAGTGACTGCAAACATGCAAAAGATCCAGCAGGTTCTCACCAGGTCCAACAGTTTATCAACCCCCAGGCCCACCAGGGCCTCAAAACTCCGTCGCGCCCGGTTGGGAGATGCATCAGATAATGAATGTGCCGACACAGAGAAAACAGCCTCCAACCTCGAAGCCACAACTGGGTCTTCTAAACAATCCGCGGAGTCTAAAAAGCTGTCCAGGCTTGACATCCTGGCCATGCCAAGGAAACGGGCAGGTTCGTTTACAGTGCCAAGCGACTCTGAAACTACGCAGCCAAGAACTGGGTTTTCGGGACGCAGTGTGGAGTCGTATTATGCAAATCGGAAGCCACCTGTGTCAGAGGCTAGAACGGCAGCTAGAAGAACTGCAGCTGCTGCTACTACAAAGCAACCTTTCAGTAGAACTCGTTCTGGCAGTGCCAGGTATTCATCCACTTCCAGTAAGTGCTTACGTTTTATGTTTCTCCTTAGTTCCACTCTTCTATAATATACAGATTCTCTGTGTGGGCTCCAGGTGTAGTTCTCCTAGGAATAACAAAAGTACGGCGGTGGGTGTGCAATGAGGAGGAAGAGAGGAAAGGGAACAAGAAAGAGGGACGGGGGGGTGCGCACAAATAAGCATGTTGGAGCAATTCAGGAACAACACAACTGGACACGTCAAGGTATAGAAATAGCATGTACACCCAATTTTTTCATACCCAATTGAGATCGTTTGATCAACCAGAAGGATTTCATGAGTTATTAGTGATTTTTGAGTGCCTCAGTTATTCTATGCTCAACCTGAGATGCTTTAATAGGGGATGACTTTCAGAGGGTGGGTATTCAGCACTTTCTAAAAATCAGAGGCCTTTCTGAAGTGTCTCGAGTTGGGCACCCAAAATCACTACTCACATGAAGATCTTGGCCCTATTACAAAGATAGAACTTCTTGACTTTCCAGTATCACATGGAAATTGGCTGCTTGTCTTTGGTTTTGAAGAGCCACAGAAAATGCACGTTGGCCCAACAGAGAATTTACAACTGTGTCAATGATGGTTTGAGGTCAGAGTGGTAAATTTTGAAGGCATCGGAGAAGGCAAAACAAGGAATAAGCAAGTGAGCAAATAAACTGGAAGCAGCTTTGCTGCTTGCAGAAATTTCAAAACATTGCATGATTGGACAATTGGTGTTGAACTCTGATAGCCCATGAGGGGAGATTGCCTCTGCCCTTTTTTATTGTTTGGCCTGCAGCCTCCAAAATGTGCCATAGTTACAGTAGCTGCATATTTAAATCTCTCATTGAGGAATATGATGCAGATTATTCTGCTGTTTACCTGTGCAGAGCCTTGTACTTAAATTAATAGATGGGGAAGATGGATATGACAGATACTGCACAGTAATCAGAGTTGGTTCTGAACATCATTTGGTCTGATATCCTGGTTCCTTGGTCTTCGGGTCATGCAGCAAGTCATATCAATTCACTTGGTTTTTTAGAGAAGGAGGGGAATGAAGAGGGTGAGGAATTCTGTGTCTTGCTGAGTTTCACTGGGGCTGTTGGGACTGTGGCTAGTTTCAGCCCATCAGTTTTTTGTAACTTGTGTCAAAGGCCTTTAGGGCTTGTCCTCACTACCGTGGTAAGTCGACATAAATTACGCTACTCCAGCTACATGAATAACATAGCTGGAGTCAACGTAGCTTAGGTCGACTTACCCCGGTGTCTTCACTGTGCTGTGTCAATGGGAGATGCTCTCCGGTTGACTTCCCTTACTCTTTTTGGGGAGGTGGACTACCGGGGTCAACCAGAGAGTGCTCTGCCATCGATTTAGCGGGTCTTCATTAGACCCAATAAATTGACCCCTGCTGCATCAATTGCAGCAGCGTGGATCAGCCCTTAGAGTGCTAGATAAATGCCTCTTTTCTGTACTTTTATAAATGTTGTGGTATTTAGCTTCCTATTTCATGCTGGAATTGTTATTCACTGCTGTTGTTTTAATTTTGACTTTTTAAATGATCTAATCTCCTTTTATTTTGTTGGGTTTTTTTTTTACACACTGATATGCAAAGAAATCAGCATAGAGTATGAACAAGCTAAGGGAATATGTACAATATTTCCCTCGTGTTTTCTAGGACGGTGCTCCTATTTACATTCTCTTGTGTTAGAATATTGACAAATTCAAAGCGCAGGGGATTGGACTAGATGACCTCTTGAGGTTCCTTCCATCCTTACATTTCAGAGTTTTCTAAATAGGTTCTTCCCTTGCACTGGACTACAGACTTCAAATGTTAAAACAAATTCATGCCCAGTTCTTTTTCTAAATGAATTGGTTTTTGGCTTCCAGTACTTTGTTGCAACACACTAACAATGTTTCTTGTGTAGAATTACAGCAGAAAATTATAATTCTTTCTGTTAAATCGTTTTCTATTAAGATACTAATCTTCTAATTCCTTGATAGAATTCTGGACCTTGCACAAGTTCTACATAGACTGGGGTACTTCAATATGCTTTGTTGTACTGTAGATAGTGTTTGATACGTGTTCCTGCACTAATGAACAAACAGCTAGTACCTCCTTATAAGAGCAAAAAATAAACTTGAATAAGCTTAAATGTTTCACTGTGGTATCAAGGCATTTTTTTAACATGATACAGTAACAATTTGAAAGTGATGTGCTTTGACACTGGAACCAGAGATTCTGGGTGATTTGAGGACTAGGAGAGAGCAGTGAGGTAGATCCAGCTGCCTTATTCAAGGATTTCTTAAAATAGTTAGCTAAGAGCCATTACCTCTTTTCATGCCAGTGAAAACGTAATCCTACCAATAGAGAAACGGAATGAATACATGGCCATGGGACATGAGATGCCAGGATGTTGTCAGACTATCTTAAGCAATTGTACTGAGATGTCAGGATATTATCAGAATGCTTTGAAAGCTCTCACTTATGCTGGATTTATACAGCGTAATGTCATTGACTTCAGTGGACTTAACTCTGATTTACACTAGCCGAGGTGACTGGTGGATCAAGCCCTTAATTTTGAAATGTCTACTGAATGCAAGAGTAACCTCTTGATTCTGAAAGTTGAATGGCTTTTTAGTTGTTGTTTTTTTCAAACTTCCTCTCAGATGAATTACGAACAGATTCATTTTTCTGGTAACTTTGTCATGAGCCAAGGCTCTTAGAAAGTTGTAACCAAACTAGTAATGTGGCTAGGAGTGTTCTGTTCATAGTTAAGGGGTAACTGCATGTCTATAGACAGTTGCTCTCCACATTTTATATGCCAAATGCAATATTTTCATTTGTCTGATACCACCTATGTCCATTACTTCTGTCACTAGCTTTACTTGATTTGTGGTTTAGTATTATGATAACCTTGGTGACACAGTGAAGCTTTTAAGTGTATTCAGGTCATACTTTAGTTTTAAATAAAGTGGCTAATTCTGTCTTTTATAGATTATCATGGCAGAATGTAAGCAGTGAAACCATTAATAATTAAAGTAATATAATGGGATATTAAACAAATATTGGGAGCCCAAGTTTCAAATGTAGGCACTGAGTTGGCCTAATGTTGATATGTAGATGCCTAAAAATGGGTATCTAAGTGCTTAAGGACCGGCTTCAGAGCACAGGGAAATGAAGGAAAAGACTCTCATTGACTTTAGGAGACTTTGGAGCAAGCCCAAAGTACATTTGAATACTTTCCTGAGGAGTTTGAAATCCTGTTAAAAGGGAATGCAGATTTTCACAAATAAAATGGAGCATGAAAATCTATGCTTCATTCAAACCACCAACCTTTTTAAATTTTTTTATTTTTTACTTCCAGCTCACCTTTAAGATGCTCAGCACACTTGAAAATTGGGCCTTGGGGACTTCTAGGAATCTAACTTGTGTACTACTTATAGATGGGGCTTCTGTGTATGGAAAATCAAGTCTGCCAATAATAATTGTGTATATTTAGTTGATAATACAGTCAATATCCTTTTCCACTGGAATTTATAACTTCAAATTCATATAGCTTGTGGCAGATCCGTTAAAACTGTGAGCCATTTTAAAATAAGCTGTACCAAAGTTTTCTTTAACTGAAAAGATGCACAGAAACTCTCCAGGCCTTGCTTTGTGTTTTGTGGACTAGTTTGTATTACTCCTTGTTTTGCCCACTGTAGTTAGACTTAAATCTCTTCTCTCCTTCTTCATCTGAAACCAATTCATTTTTTATAAGCTTCAAGGCGGAGACAGCAGGGTTCAGATTACACTTCTACTTCAGAGGAGGAGTATGGCTCAAATCACAGCTCCCCTAAACACAAACGCTCCCATGCTTCAACAGCCACACAGACACCTAGGCCGCATGGTTCGGGGCTGAGCCGACAGAAGCACAGGGGGAGAGAAACGGACGACGACGAAGACTACGATGAACCTGACCCCTTCAACTTCATTGCGCAAACAGCTGAGATAGCCGAGATAGCCAGGTGAGCGGGAATCACAGTGCCAAGCCGTTGTAGGAAAGCTGATCTCCTGTGTTAGCTCAGAGTTCAAACCAAGCTGGAAGGAGGGAACATGGGGAGAGAGAATCCAGCATTGTAACGAAGAATGTAGTTAGAGAATAAAGGGTACTCTCTAGGGGTACCTGTGAGCTGTGGAGTGACACAGTACAGCCTGTCATGCTGCCAAGTATTAATTACATAGTCCTTTCCTCCTTACTTGGAGGATCCTTGAGTAATATAATGACATGAGCTGGTTGTATGTTTACTCCTTCAACTGAAATTCTATCACTTCTTTTGCTTTATCTGTTCATTCTCCCCCTCCCCCAGTTAGACACAGTTCTGGTTTTAGGGCCTGATCCAGCTCCCATTTTCTGTTGCCTTCAGTGAGGGTCCATTGTGTTTTGACTGCTTCTGTTCCTGCTTTAGTAGCAAATCTAAAATACATGATTGTCTGTACCCTCCTGTTTACTTTAGCAGTCCCATTTACACTCCTGTAACTCCCCGGCTCATAGGGGTTTATAATAGGTCATAAAACTTCTCTGTGGCCCAGCCTGTGAGTTTATTTTATGGTACTGTTGGTTTAAATGATTGGGCCATATGGGGTCAGGGAGGAAAACACAGGAGTGGTGATAAGGACGACAGTTGCTCTGACAGATGTGCTGTGATGAATTGTATCTATGCAGAGGCACATTTGTCTTTAACAAGACTTCATGTGTAAAGGGCAATGGGCATTTGAAGGAGTGATTTGAGGACTGATGGAGCAGAGGGAAGGAAAGGGTGCCCCTGTAGTAAAGGCACTGGACTGAAACCCAAGAGATCTGAATTCAGTTACTGGCTCTGCCACAGACTTTTTGTGTGACCTTGACCAAGTCACTTAATCTTGCTGTGCCTCAATTCCCCATTTGTAAAATGGGGATAATACCACCTCATTTCTTCCACCTGTTCTCTTACCTGTCTGTTTAGATTGTAAGTTCCTCAGGAAAGCGTGGGAGCTGGCAGCGTGATTCCCTTTTATTAAAAGACAGTTACCTATTACAGTTAGAGAGCAACAAATAAATAAATAATCTTCCTCTTCCCTGTTACCAGTTGCTGTAGTCAGAGGTGAAAGTAAGCCGGTACGCCCCGGTACAGCATACCGGCAAGAGCTGGTGCACCGTACTGGGGCAGACCGGCTTCCCTAGGGGGCAATTTAAAGGGCCTGGGGCTCCCAGCAGTGACTGAAGCCCCAGGCCCTTTAAATTGCCTCCCAAGCCCCGCTGCTGGAGCCCTGGGGTAGCGGCTGCAAGGCTCTGGCAGCTATTTAAAGGGCCTGGGGCTCCCCTGCTTCTACTGCCTGGGCCCTTTAAATAGCCGCCGGAGCCCTGCCGCTTCCCCAGGGCTCTGGCGGCTATTTAAAGGACCGGGGCGGTAGAAGCAGGGGAGCCACGGGCTCTTTAAATAGCCCCTGGAGCCCCGGGCTGCTGCTGCTACCCCAGTGAGGGGGGCCCTTACCTTACAGGGTGGGCTGGGGCTGGCTCTGACCCCCTCAACCCCGCCCTTTCTGCCCTAGGCTCCGCCCCTTCTGGGGGCCAGAGCTGGCCCCAGAGTACCGGTAAGTCACTCGACTTACTTTCACCCCTGGCTGTAGTTGCCTTTGTGTTGTCGGATGTTTGCACTTCAGAGGTGAGGGAGAGGTGTGAATGGAAGGGGGGGGCAGTGCAATTGAGACTGTAAGGTTAAGCAAGCCACAGGGAAATTTTCTTACTAAGATATGTTCTGCACTGTGACAGTATGAAATCCCCTACACCAGCGTTTCTCAAACTGGGGTCGTGGACCCCTGGGGATCCCCGAGTAACTCCAGGGGGTCCGCGGGCCCCACTGATCAACTCCTCCCCCTCCCTCCCAGGGATGTTCCCCAGCATGCAGGAGGTGCTGGTATGAATGGGGAGGAGCAGAGACGGGCGCACTCAGGAGAGGGGGTGGAATGATCAGCCGGCCCCGCTGAGCAGGTAGGGTTGCCAACCCTCCCGGTTTCACTGGGAGTCTCCTGGAATCAGGCTCTATCACCTGGAGGCTACTAACGCTGAACCGGGAGATTTTAGGCTCTAAAAGTCCAGCGGCGCAGAGGGGCTAAGGCTGGCTCCCTGCCTGCCCTGGCTCTGTGCCGCTCCCAGAAGCAGGGGGCACATCCCTGCGGCCCTTGGAGGGGGCAGGGGGTCTCCGCTCGCTGCCCCTACCCCGAGCGCCAACTCCGCAGCTCCCATTGGCCAGGAACTGAGGCCAATGGGAGCTGCAGGGGTGGTGCCTGTGGGCAGGGGCAGCGCGCGGAGTCCCCTAAGAGCCGCTGCCAGAGCAATGTACCGGTTGCTTTCGGGAGCTGCCCGAGGTAAGTTCCGCCCATCCAGAGCCTGCACCTCTCACACCCTCTTGCACCCTAACCCCCAGCCCAGAGCCCACAGCCCACACCCAGACTCCTTCCCAGAGCCTGCAGCCCTCACCCCCTCCTGTACCCAAACTCCCTCCCAGAGCCCTCACCCTCCACTCCTTCCCGCGGGGGGGGGCAGGAAGAGGTGGGGTGAGGGTGGGGCATTGGAGGAAGGGATGGAGTGGAGGCGGGGCCTGAGGCTGAGCGGCAGAGCCGTCCCTTGGGTAGGGTGAATCGGGGTGACTGCTCTGGGCCCCGCGCTTTGGGGGGGCCCGCAGGCTGGTGCGATTGGCCAGTGCGGTCGGTCACGGAAGACCTGATGCAGCAAGTCCCCCAGCCAGAGCCCTGAGCGGCCATGGCCAACAATAGCCCCGCGGTAGCCGCCAGCAACTGCCTGCAGCAGCAGGCCGCCCAGCACCAGGCTGGATCCTTCCCGCCGGCCCAGCCACCGATGGACAGTGGGGGCTCCAAGCTGTCGGGGGCTGATTTGCAGTGGCACTGGAACATTTTTAATAGTGGAGGTGCTGAAAGCCAGCTCCCTCATCCCTGTCACCCCCGCTCCCCAAGCTGAGGCCGGGAGAAAAGCCCCAGGCGTGGGACTGGCAGCTGGGACTCCGGGCGCACAGGGCCACCAGCCAGTACTCCGGGTGCACTGCAGCATCCCCCACAGCCCTAGTTCCCACGCCTATGCTGATTTGTCCCGGGCCCCGCATGCCCCTAGGGATGGCCCTGCTGAGCGGGGGGGTGGGTGGGTCCCTGAAAATTTTTAAATCAAAATGGGGGTCCTCGGGTTGCTAAAGTTTGAGAACTGCTGCCCTGCACAAAGGTTTACAGTTCTCCCGGAGCCCAGCAACCCCTTGCTCTCTCACCAGCATCATGAGAGCACTTGCTCTCTGGCTGGCTCTCAGCACCTGTTCTTGCCATGGTATCTTAGCAGTTCCCGCCATCTGGACACTTTCCAGTGACTACCTGGCAGCTCTACTCCTCCTCCCTTGGTGGGCTGTACATTGCCTGTTTCCAGTATCATGCACTCACCCTGCTACCTACTTTCCAACCGCAAAACTGTCCAGCTAGCTCCCTGTCTCTCTGGCACTTTACCTTCTCTCCCACCAGAGTCTCCCATCTCCAGCTACCAACCTGACCTGTCTGCCAGCAGCTACTTACCTGATTTTTGCCCTGCTAATATTTTCCCCCCTTCACACCCGAAAATTAAAAAATCCGGTTTGAAGTGATTGATTAAGCCTCACAGCACATGTAAGATAGGCAGGTGGGATTGTCCCTTTCCTTTGAAGGCCTGCCAAGGTACGGAGAGGCTGTGATTTGCCCCACATTCACACAGCCCGTGGCACATGTGGAATAGAACCTAGGAATTCTCACAGTCCTCTGCTCTAACCACTAAAGCATTGTCCTTTCCTTTCAAAATTTAATCTCAATAAACAGGCTTTGAAGCCACTGATGAGCTCGTGTGGAGTAGGTTCTCTAGCCAGAGTGTCTGTTATATAATGGGTTATTCTGGATGTTTGGAAGAGTCTGGCAGTTGGCCCTGTGGAAGTGCATCGGTTTTTAAAGTGGTGTCATGTGTAACACAGCACAGTTGGATAGGAAAGAAATACTAGCTTTGTTCAGTATAGGAATTCTGTAGTGCCTGCCATTCTTTCCATACTTTCAGTTTAAGAAGCCAACTCTTACCTACAGTCAGTCCATCTTTCCACATTGTCCACAGTATGGATTTCCTAAAGGTTTTTTCTTTTACAAATGTTCCAATTTCAAGGTTAAAACCTCCAATCATTTGAACAGTTATCAACTTTGCTTCATATTAGGATTTCCTAAAAGAGAGAGCACTTTAGATTGCAAAAGCTATAAATAAATGGTTACATCAGATTTGTGTAGCGTTGCACACTGAGCACTGTGCAGAACTCGGTCAAGTAGTCTGGTTCATAATTGCTGCTCTGATTTTTCCGCTCCTGCTCCAGAATTAACTGGGCGTGGTTTAGAATATTAAGTGAGAGTTAAAGGAGAAAATTCCACTTGTTTACAAAGAGGATAATCACATAATTGATGCAGTCTGTAACAACTGTAGCTGAAACAGACAAGTGTAGATGGTGCATGAGACATGCAGATCTAAATATTATTTCATTAGTTCAGCTATACATCTTGTTTCTGAGGAAATCACTTCAAAATATTTTGGTGACCTCATGGTTTAATAAATTACTTGATTACTCCAGTAAAAAAAAATACATTAAGACAACACTAGCTGGCTGAGAGACAGCTTTGCAGAAATCACATCAGCCTTTTTAAAAAACTAGACCAAGATTTTTAAAAAGTGACTAGTTGGTTTGGGTACCTGAAATTTTTGGTTTTAACTTGATTCTTTAAAGGGACTTAGGTATTAGATCCCTTTAAAGTATCTCAATCTGGGTGCTTACTTTTGCAAGCCTTTTCATTTTTGCATCTCACTTGGGTTGGAGGGTGAAAATGAACTGGTCAGTTTCACTTTTGTGGTTTTCATACCTAAGAACAATGTTGTTTATCTACCTAGGTTCTTTGGACTCTCATTACCACTGTATCCAGGAGACTGAGTTTCCTATGCAGCTAGGGAATGTCAGATTAAAAAAAAAAATCATTAACCCCTGAAAAGCATCCATGAAAATATTTCTTTTCCTGTTAGGTTTTGTCGATGTCCTTTTTTATGTGTGGTTTTTAAGGGAAAGAAATTTTAAAATTAGAAGTCTAAAGGAAGTTTTTCTTTTAAAAACAAACAAATTTTGTTTCTGGGTTGCTCATATAATATAACATTTCCTGATGTTATGGTAGAGCCATAGAATTAGCCTCTGATTAAAACGTCACAATTTTTGAAACCATTCCGGCTCCACTCTAAAGAAAATGGACCAGATTCAACCCAGGTTTATGTGAGCTTCTACCAGTGAAAACCATGGCCCAGGTCCCTAGCAGTGGTCCTTGATGCAAAGCAGTTGCAAACTTCCTTTTATCAGAGTTTAGAGGCATGGGAATCCAGTGTGAAGAGGGAGTGTGATCTGCGGGGGTGCTGATTAAATCAGCACCTTCTCTTAGCAACTCTTGATGGCAGAGTTTCCTGGGACACCTGAAGCAGCAGTGGCTTCTACAGGGCTTCTACAGCCTCTGCAGAGAGGTGTAATTCATACAGCTTTAGTGCATCTGGCCCAATAAAGACTCCTTCGTGGCCATGGGACAATGACACATTAGAGCCCTGCAGCAGGACTGGGGTCCCATCATGCCCACTGCCATAATAGCAGAGCGGGATTAAAGAATAGTCCCAGTCAGGGCTCTTCCTGCTGTCGTATTCAAGGGACTTTTAACAGCCTGTTAAGGATTAGTGTGAGGTTTATTGTCAGAGGCAGTGCGGTCTAATGGATCTGCCTTGTGCTGTGCTGTGTGCTCTAGATTAAGCCAAACCTTGGTGAAAGATGTAGCCATCCTTGCTCGAGAGATTCATGATGTCGCAGGTGATGGGGATTCCCAGAGTTCATCAGGAACCGGACCAAGCACCTCCCTCAGCTCCGTACCCAACACCCCTGCTTCTACCATATCAGCAAGGGAAGAGGTAAGATTGCTGTTGTGACAAAAATCTGGGCCACAAAACTGAAGCAAGTGTTCATCTACCCAGCCGTGGCAAGGGGAGGGCTGCAGCACCAGTTACTACCAGGAGGGGCAGGGAATGCAGCCAAAGGAACACTGTCTCTTTAGTGCACACAGCTTTTGTCTGTGGCCAGCTCTGGCCAGCTTACACAGAGGTGGAACCAAGACTTTCCTCAGCTTGGTTCAAAGGGAGGAGTCTTCCCTTGCCAGATGGTAGTAGGCTTGCTCAGCCAGGGAGTGGGGAATAAGTCATTTTATTTAGGTTTCAGAGTAGCAGCCGTGTTAGTCTATATCCGTAAAAAGCTGTAGCTCACAAAAGCTTATGCTCTAATAAATTCGTTAGTCTCTAAGGTGCCACAAGTACTCCTTTTCATTTTATTTAGAGTCTTCAGCAAGCAGTAGAGCTCTATGGTGAGGGTAAAATAGTCAACTCCCCAAGGTCTTGATGCCTCCTGCTCAGGGGGTCTCCCTGGATTAGGAGAAGTATAGTCTTCTTGGGGAAATCAGTTTCCCATAGTTTATATGCTGCTTGGTGTGGGCTTAACTCAGGGGTCTCCTGGCTCTGTGACTTCGCTGGGCCCTGGAGTGTTGAGGAGAGAGAAGGAATTCTTCCACCCTTTATATTTTAAAGCAAGGACATTGGCTGTGGACACTCTGGCCACATGTCGCACACCATATTTTGCACTTCTACAGCACCGCTCCTCCAAGGCTCTCAAAAGGTTTACAGATGTTTGCTACGTTCACACAGATGAGCCCACGTAGGACTCTGCTCTTTCCAGCCAGCAGCTGAGCAGAGCAGATTCTGTAGGGCAAGTCTGGCCCTCTAATTTGTTCCCTTTGAAGGGACTTATCTCCTTCCCTGCCTGGCTGTTGGTAGCACCCATCACACTAGTTTTAGATGTTCCCCTTCAGATTGGCTTCTCCTGCCCTCCCCAAGTGAAGTAACTCACAGGGCCTTTGATATAACATGTCTGTGAGTCTCCACTTGCTGTACAGTTATATGATTTTGTGCATACTATAAAATAGATACAAAGACATGGGAACAGTTAATGATCCTTATGTATTATTTGAGTTAGGTTAGGTTAGGCAGAGGGGAGGGATAGCTCAGTGGTTTGAGCATTGACCTGCTAAACCCAGGGTTGTGAGTTCAGTCCTTGAGGGGGCCATTTAAGGATCGGGGCAAAAAGGAAAAAAAAATGGATGATTTAGTTGGGGATTGGTGCTGCTTTGAGTAGGGGGTTGGACTAGATAACCTCATGAGGTCCCTTCCAACCCTGATATTCTATGACCTAAAGGCCCCAATAGGGGGACCCATTATTTTTATTCCTGGAGCCTCAGAATGGAGTTTTAACAGAGTTCCTGAAATAATACTGAACATAGTTATCCTGCTTTCCACTTGTGGTTAAACCAGGTTCACCTGCACCCCTGTCAGAAAATGGTATTTTCCTACTGCAGACTGGGCTTGTGTTTCTATTGTGCAAAGTACAGTTGATTTACAATAGCTTCAGGCGGTGAGATGGTAAAGTGTCTTTTATTGCTTTCCTTGAATCCGAGCGCCACACCTTCAAAACTGCTATTTTGAGCAGCTAGATAACAAATTTACCCTTTACTTCCCAGTTTCCAATGACTTTTTTTTAATGCCTGTTAACAGAAATCACAGAGAAACTTACTTATTTCTATTTATATAGTGCCACTGGGAGTGTGGTACTTTGTAGACATGCAAGAAAGACAAGTTCCCTGCTGTAGAAGACTGCTTTCTATCTAGGTGAAATACGAGGGACATGGGTGAAATGTTTGTTTGGGGAACTGTTTACTGACCGTGTGTGTGCTGAGCCTAGCAGCTTGCTAGGCAAGGCTGAGAGCTTCTTCACGAGGCTGTGATTCCTAAGCCTTTTGGCACCCATCAACCTTTAACCAGGGGGTGGGGCTACTCAGGGAGACCAGAGCTTTAAAAAGCCCGCTCCTAAGCGATCAGAGGAGCTAGCGAACAGGAGCAGCTAACAGGGGAGTTTTGCGAGGGAGTTCTCCAGGTGAAGGAGGAGCGATTACATGACCCTTGGGGTAAGTTTGTTGTCTGTAGTGTGTGTATCTGTATTTGTGGTGTGCTTGCTGCTTGACTGAAATATACCATGTGCTCTGTTTTCTTTGTTTGGGGGACCGTGTGCTGACTGTGTGTGCTGAGCCCAGCGGCCTGCTAGGCAAGGCTGAGAGCTTCTTAATGAGGCTGTGATCCCTAAGCCTTTTAGTACCCATCAACCCTTAACCAGGGGGCGGGGCTACTCAGGGAGACTAGGGCTTTAAAAAGCCTGCTCCTAAGCGACCAGAAGAGTTTTGTGAGGGAGTTCGCAGGGGGAGTGTGAGCCGGGGCTAGAACTCAACATTCTTTAAACTTAAAAGCCAAAAACACCCCCCTTGATATAAACAAAACAACAACAAAGGAACCAGCTGCAGGAGTAAAAAGAGAATGCAGGCAGAAGTCCAGCAACAGGGTGGGGGCTACCCAGTTTATTGCACCCAATGCAGCATGTATGATTACCTGCCCTATGGATAGGTGGTGTATGTGTGCATTTGGTGCAAGGAGCTCCTGGCCCTTAGAGACTGTGTACAGGCTTTGGAGACCACAGTGGCTGAACTGGAGGAGCTGAGGGAGCCAGAGAGGTACATAGATGAGACTTTCTGGGACACAGTAGAATGGTCCCACCCCCGGTCTGACAGCCTCTGTGCCGTTGAGGAGGATGAAAGTCCCAGGGAAGGAGAGCATCTAACTGGAGCAGACGGAAACAATCCCATAGTTGGGACTCTCCGTCCAGATGATGTTGTGGTATCCTCTCGCACTGAGGATACCTCTCTGGGGGAGGGAACTCTAGCTATTAGAAAGAGACAGGTATTAGTAATGGGCAATTTGATCATTAGAAACATAGATAGCTGGGTTTGCGATGACTAGGAGAACCACATGGTGACTTGCCTGACTGGGGCGAAGGTTGCGGATCTCTCGAGACGTCTAGAGAGACTTATGTGTAGTGCTGGGGAGGAGCCAGTGGTCACGGTACATGTAGGTACCAATGACATAGGGAAGGATAGGAGAGAGGTCCTGGATGCCAAATTTAGGCTGCTAGGTAAGAGATTAACGTCCAAGACCTCTATGGTAGCATTCTCTGAGATGCCCCCAGTTCCACGCGCAGGACCAGTTAGACAGGCAGAACTGCAGAGTCTCAATGTGTGGATGAGACGATGGTGTAGGGAAGAGGGATTTAGATTTATTAGGAACTGGGAAAACTTTTCGGAAAGGGGGAGCCTATACAGGAAGGATGGGCTCCACCTAAACCACAATGGAACCAGATTGCTGGCACTTTAACATTAAAAAGGTCGTAGAGCAGTTTTTAAACTAAGGGCTGGGGGAAAGCTGGCAGGTGTGGAGGAGCACCTGGTTCGGACATCCCTTAGGGAAGGATCTATTAATAGAGAATCTTTATGTCCTAGTGAGGACGAGAGGATGGAAAATGATAAAATGCAGGCAGGGTCTGATCAGAAACAGTCAAATAAATAAGAGTCCCATTCAATTACATCATCTAATGGCAGACAGCTAAAAGGAGACAAGTTTTTAAAGTGCTTATATACTAATGCTGGAAGTCTAAATAATAAAATGGATGAACTAGAGTGCCTTGTATTAAAGAGGATGTTGATATAATAGGCATCACAGAAACTTGGTGGAATGAGGATAATCAATGGAACACAGTAATACAAAATATATTGGAAGGACAGAACAGGTCGTGCTGTTGGGGGAGTGGCATTATATGTGAAAGAAAGCATAGAATCAAATAAAGTAAAAATCGTAACTGAATCAAACTCTTCCATGCTCTACTAATAAGAATATAATGGTAGGGATATATTACCGACCACCTGACCAGGATGGTGATAGTGACTGTGAAATGCTCAGGGAGATTAGAGAAGCTATTAAAATAAAAAACCCAGTAATAATAATAATAATGGGGGATTTCAATTATCCCCATATTGACTGGGAACATGTCACCTCAGGACGGGATGCAGAGATAAAGTTTCTTGACACCTTAAATGACTGTTTCTTGGCACAGCTGGTCCTGGAACCCACGAGAGGAGAGGCAATTCTTGATTTAGGCCTAAGTGGAGCACAGGATCTGGTCCAAGAGGTGAATATAGCTGGACTGCTTGGTAATAGTGCCCATAATATAATTAAATTTAATATTTCTGTTGTAGGAAAAACACCTCAGTGGTCCAACACTGTAGCATTTAATTTCAGAAAGGGGAACTACGCAAAAATGAGGAGGTTAATTAAACAGGAATTAAAGGGTAGAGCGCCAAAAGTGAAATATCTGCAAGCTGGTGGATACTTTTTAAAGACACCGTAATAGAGGCTCAACTTAAGTGTATACCCCAAATTAAAAAAACATAGTAAGAGAACCAAAAAAGAGCCACCAGCTGTTTGGCTAAACAGCAAAGTAAAAGAGGCAGTGAGAGGCAAAAAGACATCCTTTAAAAATCGGAAGTTAAATCCTAGTGAGGAAAATAGAAAGGAGCATAAACACTTGCAATAAAGTGTAAAAATACAAGTAGGAAGGCCGAAAAAGAATCTGAGGAATAGTTAGCCAAAGACTCAAAAAGTAATAGCAGATTTTTTTTTAAGTACATCAGAAGCAGGAATCCTCCTAAACAACCAGTTGGGCCACTGGATGATCGAGGTGCTAAAGGAGCACTCAAGGACGATAAGGCCATTGTGGAGAAACTAAATGAATTCTTTGCATCAGTCTTCATGGCTGAGGATGTGAGGCAGATTCCCAAACCTGAGCCATTCTTTTTGGGTGACAGATCTGAGGAACTGTCCCAGATTGAGGTAGCATTAGAGGAGGTTTTGGAACAAATTGATAAATTAAACAGCAATAAGTCACCAGGACCAGATGGCATTCACCCAAGAGTTCTGAAGGAACTCAAATGTGAAATTGCAGAACTGGTAACTGTAGTCTGTAACCTATCGTTTAAATCAACTTGTGTACCAGATGACTGGAGGATAGCTAATGTGACGCCAATTTTTAAAAAGAGCTCCAGAGGTGATCCTGGCAATTACAGGAGTGTAAACTGATTTCAGTAGTGGGCAAACTGGTTGAAACTGTAATAAAGAACAATATTGTCAGACATATAGATGAACATCATTTGTTGCGGAAGAGTCAACATGGTTTTAGTAAAGGGAAATCATGCCTCACCAATCTACTAGAATTCTTTGAGGGGGTCAACAAACATATGGACCAAGGGGATCCAGTGGATATAGTATACTTAGATTTCTACCAAAGGCTCTGAAGCAAAGTAAGCTGCCATGGGATAAGAGGGAATGGTGTCCCTAGCCTCTGTTTGCCAGAAGCTGGGAATGAGCGTTAGGGGATGGATCATTTGATGATTACCTATCAGAGGGGTGGCCGTGTTAGTCTGGATCTGTAAAAGTGGCAAAGAGTCCTGTGGCACCTTATAGACTAACAGCCATATTGGAGCATAAGCATGCATCCGACCAAGTGGGTATTCACCCACGGAAGCTTATGCTCCAATGCGTCTGTTAATCTATAAGGTGCCACAGGATTCTTTGCCGCTTGATGATTACCTGTTCTGTTCATTCCCTCTGGGGCACCTGGCACTGGCCACTGTCGGAAGTCAGGATACTGGGCTAGATGGACCTTTGGTCTGACACAGTAGGGCCATTCTTATGTTCTTATATCCCCAAACTGTGGGGTGCACCCCCCTCGGGAGGCACAGAGGGACATTCAGTGCGGGCATGGCAGAGTCTGCGGGGAGGGAGCACCATCCACCCCTGCTCTGCTCCCAGCTCTGTTCTGGCCCTGTCCCTACCTGTGGCCCTGGCCGCACCCCCAGCCTTGGTGCACAACCGTGGCCCAGCCATGGCTCCGCACCTGGCCCCGGCCCCACTCCCAGACTTGGCTCCCTTCCCGGCCCCAGACCTGCCCCCAGCTGTGGCCCCAGCCTCAGCACGCTTACCCTTGTCCGCATCTCCCCGACCTCCCCAGGAGCCGCGGCCCTGCAGATAGGGGGTAAGGGGGGGCATGACCCGGAAAAGTTTGAGGACCACTGACCTAGAAGCAAAGTGTCTGAATGACTGTGCTTAGCAGATGTCTTCTTAGACCCAAGGTTTTTAGTCATGGTTTTGGGACTGTACTGTGAGTTCAATTAGAAGGTTTTAGGGGCCCAGGAGGGCCATAAGAAGTGATTGGAAGAAGACGGAGTGTCAAACTCTGGAGCCTTGACTACACTAAAAATCTTTTCCGAAACATCCCACTGTTGCTAACGCCATTTAATCTGCATCACTGTCAACAACAGCGTGAGCAGAGCAGGCTGAAAAATTTCCCAATGAAAAAGAGGACAAAATATTTTGCAAAACAGAATCATAAAAAGGTAGGGCTGGAAGGGACCTCAAGAGGTCATCTAGTCCCACCCCCTGCGCTAACGCAGGACTGTGTAAACCTAGACTATCCCTGACGGGTGTTTATCTAACCTGTTGTTACAAATCCTAATGATGGGGATTCCACAACCTCCCTTGAAAGCCTTTTCTAGGGCTTAATTATCTTTATAGTTAGAAAGTTTTTCTTACTGTCAAACCTAAATCGCCCTTGCTGCAGATAAACCTGATTACCTCTTGTCCTACCTTCAGGGGACATGGAGAACAATTGATTGCTGTCTTCATTTAAAACAGGCCCTACCTATTTGAAGACTCTTCTTCAGTGTGTGTGTCCTCCCATTCCCCCCAAATCTTCTTTTTCTCAGGACTGAACAAACCGAGTTTTTTTAACCTTTCCTCAGAGGTTAGGTTTCTTAAACTTTCGTCTTTTTTGTTGCTTTCCTCTGGGCTCTCTTCACTTTGTCCACATCTGTCCTAAAGCATGGCACTCAAAACTGGCCACAGTACTTCAGCTGAGGCTTTATCAGTGCTGAGGAGAAAGTGACACTCCCGTTAATCCATCCCAGAATGAAATTAGCCATTTTCCCAACTGCATCACATTGTTGATTTACCGTTATACTTAATTTGTGATCCGCTATAACCCCCAGATTCTTTTCTGCAGTACGACTACCTAGCAAGCTATTCCCCATTTTATAGTTGTTCACTGGATTTTTCCTTCCTAAGTATAATACTCTACACTTGTCTTTATTGAATTTCATCTTGTTGATTTCAGACCAGTTCTCCAATTTGTCAATGTTGTTTTGAATTCTAATCCTGCCCTCCAAAGCGCTAGCAACCCCTTCCAGTTTAGTGGTATCCACAGATTTTATAATCCTACTCTCCACTCCACTATCCAAGTTAGTAATGAAAATATCGAATGCCACTGAACCCAGGACAGACACCTGCAGGACTCTACTGGATATGTCCTCCCTGTCTGATAGTGGACCATTGCTAACTACCCTTTGGGTACATCTTTCAAACAATTATGAATTTACCTCATGCTAATTTAATTTAGACCAGATTTCTGTAGTTTACTTATGAGAAAGTCATGTGGTACTATGTCAAAAGCCTCACTAAAATCAAGATATATCACATATTTTACTTCCTCCCTATTCACTAGGACAATAACCCTGTCAAAGAAGGAAATGAAGTTGGTTTGGCATGATTTGTTCTTGACGAATCCACGTTGTCTATTACTTATCACATTATTATTCTCTTGGTGCTTACATACTCATTGTTTAATCATTTGTTCCTTTCCGGGTATCCAAGTTAGGCTATAATTCCCCGGTCATCGTTGTTCCCCTTTTTAAAGTTTGGTACTACGTCTGCCCTTCTCTAGTTCTCTGGAACCTCACCTGTCTGACATGAGTTCTCAAAGATAATTGCTCATGGGTCCGAGATTGCTTCAGCTACTTCCTTAAGTCCCTTGGGATGAATTTTGTCAGGCCCTGATGACTTGACTACATCTTACGCTACATCTACACTTATGGCAGGGTTTAGAGTCCAGACACTGAACATGAGCCAGCATGGGTATAAATAGCAGTGTGGATGGTGGGATGTGGCTTAGGTGAGTAAAGCAGAGTGTCCTGCATGCCTGAACCCCAGGGTACATACCCTACATGGCTCTCTACATGACCAACTATGTCTCCATGTCTGTACTTGTATTTTTAGCAGTGTGGTGTCCTGCTGCCTGAACCTTCCCCTTACAGCTGCCAGAGCCTTTCCCCACTGCCTCCCCACACTAGAGCCTTTCTTTGATGACAGGTTTCAGAGTAACAGCTGTGTTAGTCTGTATTCGCAAAAAGAAAAGGAGTACTTGTGGCACCTTAGAGACTAACCAATTTATTTGAGCATGAGCTTTCGTGAGCTACAGCTCACTTCATCGGATGCATGCCGTGGAAACTGCAGCAGACTTTATTTATACACAGAGAATATGAAAAAATACCTCCTCCCACCCCACTGTCCTGCTGGTAATAGCTTATCTAAAGTGATCATCAGGTGGGCCATTTCCAGCACAAATCCAGGTTTTCTCACCCTCCACCCCCCCACACAAATTCACTCTCCTGCTGGTGATAGCCCATCCAAAGTGACAACTCTTTACACAATGTGCATGATAATAAAGTTGGGCCATTTCCTGCACAAATCCAGGTTTTCTCACATCCCCCCCACCCCCATACACACACAAACTCACTCTCCTGCTGGTAATAGCTCATCCAAACTGACCACTCTCCAAGTTTAAATCCAAGTTAAACCAGAACATCGGGTGGGGGTAGGAAAAAACAAGAGGAAATAGGCTACCTTGCATAATGACTTAGCCACTCCCAGTCTCTATTTAAGCCTAAATTAATAGTATCCAATTTGCAAATGAATTCCAATTCAGCAGTTTCTCGCTGGAGTCTGGATTTGAAGTTTTTTTGTTTTAAGATAGCGACCTTCATGTCTGTGATTGCGTGACCAGAGAGATTGAAGTGTTCTCCGGCTGGTTTATGAATGTTATAGGGCTATCACCAGCAGGAGAGTGAATTTGTGTGGGGGGGTGGAGGGTGAGAAAACCTGGATTTGTGCTGGAAATGGCCCACCTGATGATCACTTTAGATAAGCTATTACCAGCAGGACAGTGGGGTGGGAGGAGGTATTTTTTCATATTCTCTGTGTGTATATAAAGTCTGCTGCAGTTTCCACGGCATGCATCCGATGAAGTGAGCTGTAGCTCACGAAAGCTCATGCTCAAATAAATTGGTTAGTCTCTAAGGTGCCACAAGTACTCCTTTTCTTTCTTTGATGAGCAGCTGGAGCCTTTCATTGCATGTAGCTACACGTGTGTTGCCTAAACTCTACAAGCTGTCATAAGTGTAGACATAGCCTAACTTACCTAAAAATTCTTTCATCTGTTCTTTCCTTGTTCTGGGTTCTGTTTCTTCCCCCTTGTTAATATTAATTATATTAAGCAAAGGATCCCAACTATCCTTTTTAATGAAGACTGAAGTACAAAGGGAATTAAACACCTCAGTCTTCTTGATGTCTTCTGATTTTAGTTCACCTTCCCCATTAAGTAGAGGACCTACACCAGGGGTGGCCAACCTGAGCCTGAGAAGGAGCCAGAGTTTTCCAATGTACATTGCCAAAGAGCCACAGTAATGCGCCTGCAGCCCCCCATCAGCTCTCCCCGCTCCCAGCGCCTCCCGCCCACCAGCAGCCCCACCAATCAGTGCCTCGCTCTCCCTCACTGCACCTCCCGATCAGCTGTTTCATGGCATGCAGCAGACTCTGGGAAGGAGGGGGAGGAGCGAGGGCATGGCAGGCTATGTGGAGGGGGCGGGAAGGGCTTGAGTAGGGGAAGGGCCTATGGCAGAGCCAGGGGTTGAGCAGTGAATAGCGCCCCTGGCCCATTGGAAAGTTGGCGCCTGCAGCTCCAGCCCCGGAGTCGGTGCCTGGACAAGGAGCCGCATGTTAACCTCTGAAGAGCCGCACGTGGCTCCAGAGCCACAGGTTCGCCACCCTTGACCTACACTTTCCTTCATCTTTCTCTTGCTATTCATGTATTTCTAGAACCTCTTCTTAGTGCCCTTAATGTTCCTTGCTAGATGAAACTCATTTTGTGCCTTAACCTTTCTGATTTTGTCCCTACATCTCTGCGCTGTTTTTTGTACTCTTCCTTAGCAATTTGTCCTTGTTTTGCCTTTTTGTAGGATTCCTGCTCGATTTTCAGGTCATTGAAGAGCCATCTTGGCCTCTTCCTATTCTTCCTATCTTTCTTTCGTATCAGGATAGTTTGCTGTTGTGCTTTTAATATTGTCTCTTTGAGAAACTTCCAGCTCTTCTAAGCTCTGTTTCCTTTAGATTTTTTTCCTATGGGACCTTACCTACCAGTTCTTTGAGTTTGTTGAAGTCTGCTTTTTTGAAGTCTGTTGTCCTTATTCTGAAGCTCTTACTACTTCCTTTCCTTAGAATCATTAAATCTATCAATCTTTCACGGAGATTGCCTTCATTCTTCACATTTGCAACCAATTCCTCCCTGTTGGTCAGAATCAGGGCTAAAATGTCTGTCTCCCTGGTTACTTCCTTCTGAAACCAGAAGTTGTCCCAATTACATTCCAAGATCTTACTAGACATTTTATGTTTTGCTTTTCCAGTAGATATCTGGATAGTTTAATCCCCCATTAATACCAAGTCTTGAGTTTTGGATACATCCCCATTAGGGCTGTCAAGTGATTAAAAAAATTAACTGCGTGATTAATCGCGCTGTTAAACAATAATAGAATATTGGATGTTTTCTACAATTTCAAATATGTTGATTTCAATTACAACACAGAATACAAAGTGTACAGTGCACGCTTTATATTTATTCTCGATTACAAATACCTGCATTGTAAAAAACAAAAGACATAGTATTTTTCACTTCACCTAATAAAAGTACGGTAGTGCAATCTCTTTATCATGAAAGTTGAACTTACAAATGTAGAATTATGTACAAAAAATAACTGCATTCAAAAATAAAACAAAGTGAAACTTTAGAGCCTACAAGTCCACTCAGTCCTACTCCTTGTTCAACCAATCACTCAGACAAACGAGTTTGGTTACAATTTGCAGGAGATAATGCTGCCCGCTTCTTGTTTACAATGTCACCTGAAAGTGAGAACAGGTGTTCGCATGGCACTGTTGTAGCTGGTGTCGCAAGATATTTATGTGCCAGATGTGCTAAAGATTCATGTGTCCTTTTATTCTTCAGCCACCCTTCCAGAGGACATGTGTCCATGCTGATGATGGATTCTGCTCGATAGCTATTCAAATCAGAGCGGACCGACGCATGTTCATTTTCATCAACTGAGTCAGATGCCACCAGCAGACGGTTAATTTTCTTTTTTTGGTGGTCCGGGTTCTGTAGTTTCCACATCGGAGTGTTGCTCTTTTAAGACTTCTGAAAGCATGCTCCACACCTTATCCCTCTCAGATTTTGGACGGCACTTCAGATTCTTAAACCTTGGGTCGATGCTGTAGCTATTTTTAGAAATCTCACATTGGTACCTTCTTTGCATTTTGTCAAAGCTGCTGTGAAACTGTTCTTAAAATGAACATGTGCTGGGTCATCATCCGAGACTGCTATAACAGGAAATATATAGCAGAATGCGGGAAAAACAGAACAGGAGACATACAATTCTCCCCCCAAGGAGTACAGTCACAAATTTAATTAACGCATTATTTTTTTAAGGAGCATCAGCAGCATGGAAGCATGTCCTCTGGAATGGTGGCCAAAGCATGAAGGGGTATACAAATGTTTAGCATATCTGGTACATAAATACCTTGCACCATCGGCTACAAAAGTGCTATGCGAACACCTGTTCTCACTTTCAGGTGACACTGTAAATAAGAAGCAGGCAGCATTATCTCCCATAAATGTAAACAAGTTTGTTTATCTTAGAAATTGGCTGAACAAGAAGCAGGACTAGGTGGACTTGTAGGCTCTAAAGTTTTACAGTATTTTGTTTTTGAGTGCAGTTATGTAACAAAAAAAATCTACATTTGTAAGTTACACTTTCACGATAAAGAGATTGCACTCCAGTACTTGTATGAGGTGAATTGAAAAATACTATTTCTTTTGTTTATTGTTTTTACAGTGCAAATATTTGTAATAAAAATAATATAAAGTGAGCACTGTACACTTTGTATTCTGTGTTGTAATAGAAAGGAATATATTTGAAAATGTAGAAAAACATGCAAAAATATTTAATACATTTCAATTGGTATTCAGTTGTTTAACAGTGCAATTAATCACGATTAATTTTTTTGAGTTAATCACGTGAGTTAATTGCAATTAATCGACAGCCCTGATCCTCATCTTTCATGTTCCCACCTTTCATCAAGCTCTGTTAGTTCCAGTGTGTGTGGCCAGTAATGGCTGACACCGTTTTAAGAATCGTGTTGATTAGATTTGCTCCAGACACAGTTAGATGGTACAATGCTCAGCAGCTGGTGGACCATCTGTATTAGGGTGCCTAACATAACTAACACTGGTGGAGACATACTGGTGTTAACAAGAGTGGGAAATAGGCTAAGTCCATGAGATTTTCTAATGACTTCACTGAGAGTTAGGTCAAGCCCTTAATGATGAATGGCTTGAGATGCTGAGCTTCACATTCTTACACCGTGTTATTAATGGCACTAAATATGCACTGATATGGGATTTGATAAAAGTGCATAAAATCTGTATGACATTGGATTAAAATCAATAGCAATGTGCCTACGCAGACAGAGGCATTAAAGTGACATTATATGTAAATCCATGCTAAAATGATTATTGTAGATTAATGCAGAGAAGACGAGACGTTCAAAGATCATGAGAGGGATGTCAAGTAATGTTAATCAGTGAGCGTTTATTAAACAGCTTTATATTAAATGTCCTAAGTGTCCTCCTATATGAAACAGAGCTTTGGGAAAATAAAAGGCCATTCAACACAAATTGAACTGCTTTCAGTGCAGGTATCTGTGCAGAATATTCCAAGTAAACTGGACTTACAGAAGAAGTAATGAAGAGATCCTAGAATGGGCACAGTTACCTACAACAATACAAGGAGTATGGAAGAAGAGATGGGACTTACTTTTAAGGATGTCTGATAATAGGCTACCCAAATGAGCATTTCTTTGGCAACCCAAGGGCAAGAGATGGGGAGGTCTACCTAGAGGCCCACTCCATCGCACAATAATGGCCAAAGTGTCATTATTGCATCTGAATATAGACGATCTAGAAAAACAAGCCCAGGATAGGGATGATTGGCTCCAGTAGACTTTTGCCTTGTGCCCCTGATGCTGCAGGAAGGCTAATGCTGACACTATTAAATATGTATATGTGAGGGCACCGAGTCGGGGAGCTGACACTGTTTGATAAGCAAACTACTGTGATTATACTAGGTGCAATAGAAGGCTGTTTGATAAGTGGTCACTGGACACAGGTAGAGCACTCATGTGAATAAGCAAAGCAGTTTGTTGCACATGACCTGTCTGGCTTATACTAAGGGTGTGTCTATAAAACATTGTACCCCATTAATCTAGTGCCCGGGTTTTCCATTGCTGCATATCCATTCCTTTTCTAAGAAGGGAAGAATTCAGGGGCTCAATTTGTTCTAGGTCCCCCAGGCACAGTAGGAAGAGTAGTAACAACTTCTATGATGTTTTTAAAGCTTGGTCAGTGGAGACTAATCTGGAGTCTGATAGAGGAAAAAAATATTTTACAATACAAAATAGTATTCAGATGGCCCCAGCTAGAAGTACCTCACTGTAATTCAACGTCTGTGTTTTCAGCCGATGTTGCTCTTTTCAGGGGTTTATAACAATGACCATAAATATTCACTCTGGACTCATACTTGGCAAAACAGTTTGGTGCCCTAAACAAATTGATTTTTTTAATGTCTTTTATTACCACACTCGATTAAAAATTTAAAATGAGCTATCTTGTAGAAGATAAAAATGGGGCCATAAAACTGAGTTTTTGTGCTTTACTCCTGATATTTTGTCCTTACCAGTACAGGATTGGCTTGGATCTAAACCAGGATGTTTTTCAAGTTTCCAAGTGCACATTTAGTGAGGATTTCAGTGGCCCTCGTGTTGTGTATGGATTGTACAGTTCCCCAAAAGGCTGACTCGCGCACTACTGTGAGTTTACAGCAAAGAGTACAAACTACATGGCTTGCACTTTCAAAAGTGACTTGTGATTTTGAGTTCCTCGGTTACTGGATGCCCAACCTGAGACATCTTCTAAAGTATTCACCCACTCTCTGAAAATCAGGCCAGTTTAAGGTGTCTCCAGCGGGGCCTGGTGAATCACTAGTCACCTTTGAAAATTTAGGTCTTTGTTTTTAAAAGAAAAAAAAAGGCTAATGACGTGTGAAAAACTTTTAAGTCTCCTTCAGTATTGTCATGGTGTGTGTAAGGTATTAGGTATGCCCGTTGGTATGACATGGGCCAATACTTGTGCACATGATAGAACTGTGAATGAGTATAAGCCAGTTTATCATGAGACAGTATTTCACAGGTTATAAGTCCCTAAATATTGGATATACACCATGGTAGGAATGTCTCATTTGTTACCATTGATTTTTAGTGAATCTTCCACCACCACTGCCAGCATAATGCACTAAAAACATTTCCAAAGTTCTGAAAGGACATTTTAAAAAATGAACAATAGAGGGCAGAATTGTGGATATAATCCACCGTAACTGAACATTTTGGATGTGTGTATGTAACCCAGTGTCTCTTGCTTTCTGACTGTTTTTACTCATGCTCTGTTGCGCGATCTTGAGTATACAAACCTTACCCCAGGATCCCCAGTTTCTCTTCATTTTGCTTATGAGAGTTGTGTGCTATCCAGCAAAAGCCCACTGTACTCTCTTAACAGTTTCACAGTCTCTGTTGCATATCTTGTCTGATGGTCCATATTACTGCAGTTCATTTCTTTTCAATGTCATCATGGAATTGCCACAAATCATCTCTGAGGAATTAGTGTGTGAACAAATTCTCGAGATGCCACTGTGCATGTCCATGTTTGGGAATTTCCCATGGAAGTATGTTGGTGTTTTTAATTATTGTTCCTTGGAATGCGCTTTTTTTGGAATGCCACCCATTATGGTTTATCTTGTATGTGTGCTTCCTTTGATAACTACAGTCTGAGTCATGTGGTCAGCATTGATCTCTTTGTCTCGTTTGTTTCTGTTTTAACACAGATTGCTCGTACATCTTTACGGCCAGCATATCCATCTCAGGTGCACTTTTCATCCCATTGTTTTGTATTTCTGTCTCTTTAATGTTGTTGTTTTTCCTTACATCCTCCTAATGTTTTGTCAAATGAGTGTTATCAATTTTTACCTAACAGATTAGTTGTCTTGCTTATTGTATTTATTCTTTCCAATATTATTTACGTTTTAATTGCTTTTTCATCTTTTCCATGTATTAATAGAGATTGATTTTGCTTAATTTTAATGTCACTTTAAGATTGCATTAATTTTTCAGACTTTGATAAATGAAAACATAAAATGCATATGTGTGAGCAGGTCTTAGCTGGAAACAGTCCCTTTTCTTTTGAATTGAACCCTGAATTCATATTAGGCAGGGATTTAGTTTGCAAGTACTCACTGTGGTACCAGCGTTTCAAACATGCACATGAGTAGTTACATTGAGTTTCATGGGACAGCCCCCATATATAAATATTTGCAGTATTGGGGCCCAAATGATTTGTTTCAGAACCCATTCCTGCTTGAGTAGAACCTGAACTGTGGAGCACTCTTCTTGGGCTTGCCTCGAAATCTGTAATACCTTTGGAAATGGGCCCATTTGCCCACTTTGTTTTTTTTTTTTTTTTTTAATCTGCAACACAGTTAATTGCGACTGATTCATTGCTTATTATTTTTAAGTTGGTGCAGCACATTCCAGAAGCAAGTCTGAACTACCAGAAAGTGCCTCCCGGGTCAACGGGAATCAAGGATTTTGATCAAAATATGAACGACAATAGAGAAGAGGATCTCTCGAGAAAAACGAGGGCAAGAAACCGAGAGGAGGCAGGTTTTTTTCTCCTGTACTTTATAAACTTGTATATAATAATGTTAGTTGCAACCCATATGTCTGTACTTCCTAACTAGCTAGCTCGCTGAGGGAATTCAAAGAACTCCAGTGCCTCACTTTTTGGGTGCCCAATCTGAAACTTCTTAGAGAGGCCTTGTTTTCAGCACTCTCTGAAAATTGGGCCTTTTTTGAAAGGTTCGTCAAATTCAGCACCCACAACCGCTAGTCACTTCTGAAAATCCTGTTGAGTTTTAAACATCATCCAGATTCAGGAAGTCTCAACTGAAATGCTACCATCTCCAGTTGAAGAAATAAACTATTTTGACACAACCCGTATAATATAAAAATGGTAGCTATGAGGGCACATTTTCAATACGATCTGATCTGTTACATTTTAGGTCATCTTTGACAACCTGATGTTGAACCCAGTGTCTCAGTTATCCCATGCGATCCGTGAAAATACAGAAAACCTGGCTGAAAAAATGAAGTAAGCTTTTAGCTCTGACCTGGAATGTTCTCTTGCCCTTTGAATTGTTCCGAGGAAGGATGTGATTAATTTATTACTCATGAAAGGTACTGGATTGTCATCCCTGGAAACTGTGGTTGCCGGTACACAGAAGGGGAAGAGCACAGACTGCAAAATTAGAAAAAGGTTTTTACTTCCCACCTCCGTTTCATAGGCTTGTCCTGTAGCATAGTCTGTCCCTAGATAACTGAAGCCTTGACCCAGCTTTGTAGCGCAATGTCAGTATGTTTGCATAAAAATGTAAAGTTCACTGTACATAGCACAACTAACTTTGTTATGGAGGACAGTGCCCAAATAAATGATGGCAACTCGGAGTACATGCCTATTCTATACTGCCTTCCTGATGCATCTTAGCCTTTGCTGGAGGAGTCTCACCTATGAGAAGAAGGGGAACTCATTCTCCATTCTGTTCAGTCCATGGACCCCGCCCCATTCCAGCGCATATGCAGTTTGTGATGGTATTTGTTGTGATGCCCTCTTGGAACAAGATTGTCAGCTCCTAGGCCTTAGAACAGGCAGCAGGTGGGGAATGACTTTTGGTTGCTTGTGAGCTAGATTCAAAGTGGAGATGAAAGGCCTTTTATCTCATCACTAATCTACAGAACCCCTTTTGTTGCTATGTTTTATGTCAATTGTACACTGTAAACAAATGTAAAGGATATATTTTGGGTGGATATTTTGTAAAAGGTCCAATCTTGTGTGCTTCAGAATTGTGTTTCAGAACAGCGAAAGGGCCTGGGAGGAGATGGAGGCCAAAATTAACTCTGAAAACGAAGTGCCAATTTTAAAGACCTCAAACAAGGTAACGTGTTTGTGCTTAAGAAATGAACAAGGTGCCAAGAAGCTTGCTTAAGACAAGGTTTTGCCTAACAATTTATGGACATAGGCTGAGACTTTCAGAGCAGTTAGATGCCCAGCTAGCATTGAATTTTAATGGGATTTGGTTGCCTAACTTCTTTAGACTCTTCTGAAAGCCCCAGCCTCAGCTGTGTGTGTGTGACTTTTATGTTTACATTGTCACTGTAAAAGAATTGTCCATTGTAAGTAAAAAAAAAAAAAAAAAAAAAAAAAAAAAAATTAAGAAACCAAAGTAGTGAGCTTCAGAACCAACCAAACCTATTTCCTAAATTTTTTAGTCCAAATGTATCTATTGAACTTCCTCCTCCTTCTATTCTACGGTGTGTCTATTATATATTCTCATATTGCTATTTTAATGTCAATTTCACTTATGTCTCCCCTTTGTTAGTCTTCAAGGACTCAGTCTTGCTAAGGGAGGCACAAACACAGATCCTCGTCTAACTACCATTCTTCTCAGTGTCTCCCACCAGTGCAGCTCCATTGATAATAGGACGAGAATAGATGGGGCATAGGCGTTGTCACCATCGTGTTCTCTTCATTTACCAGGGTTAGACAAGACAGTGGTAAAAATGTTGGTGCCCCAGCCAACATTATCTGTACTCCTGCACAGACATTAATGGGAGCAATGTAAAGATCTAAGAACATGCTTAATTATTGGGCTCAGTGAAACCACTCATGTTTAAAGCTAAGGATGTGCACAAGTATTTACAGGATCAGGGTCAAAGTGTCTGCACTTGCAGACCCCTTTGCATTATTGGGCCATAAATGTCTGGCCAACAGCTAGAATCTCAAATAAAAAGTCTAGTCGAATGCATATTTTTACTGAGTGGCTTGATAGTATTTTTCCAGATTTGGCAGACCAAATCCCGCTGGTGTTTGTCCAGATAAACATGCTATTTTGGTGTTCGAGAACAGAATTTACCTAATCAGAAAAAGGTAGAATAACAAGATATTCTATGTAGGCTTGGTTCCCAAAGTAGCTGAACGTTTGGTTGGTTGGTTAGTTAGCCGATCTTTTTGGTGTATTTGTTTCTAGGAAATCAGCTCTATCCTAAAGGAGCTAAGAAGAGTTCAGAAACAGCTGGAAGGTTGGTAATTTTAAAATGTTCTCAATTTCTCTCCTAAATGTAGATGACTACTACAAAATAGAGTACCACTGTAACTTGTTGTGGTTTGTTTTGTCAATTTAAACTTTGTAAATGTAAAGCACTCATTCATTTATTTGAGCATTGCTCCTCAATATATACAAACAGAAGACATATAAGTGATGGATTTTTCTCGTGTTGCAAAAATAAGAAAGTTACTGACTTCTGAAATGCTGAAGTTATTGCTGTGGAAATGGTTTATTTACAATAATTAGGACTTCACCACAAGATGGACAAGCCAAGGCTTCTGTTGCTCAGACCGCCACATGGCTGACAGCCCTATTCAGCCAATATGTCATGCCATATTTTCGTACTACTTTTAAGCAAGTGTTTGTGTGGACTTGAATCCATTATGGAAGGTGCCACGCTACAGAGATAACAATATGAGCTCAATGCCTAACCCTTGTTTCATTTTAATAGTTAAGAAAATGTAAAAATGTCTTATTGGTGAGTGATTGGAGTTTGGTAGGTGTTTTTCTTTTTCCAGTTTAAACAGAAAACGTCAAGTCCTAATGGTAAAGGTCAGTTTTGGAGGGGTTTTTATTTTTTTGCTTATTAAAATTGCTTGGACCCAAGGATAATTATAAAGAAGGTGGAGTGCAGTCATGGGGAGGGGGGGAACAAATTGTGACTAAACTGGGCACAAGAGCAGTCTAGAATTCTGAAGGTGAGAGAGTTTATGTGTAGAAATGCTGCTGAGTGCAGCTAATACGCCTCTGTCTATCTCTTTTCTCCTTCCCCAGTTATAAATGCGATCATTGACCCCAGTGGGAACTTGGATGTAGTTGCCACTAACAAAGCGTCCTCTGCTGCTACACAGTCTACAGCCACTAAAGTCAGGACTGCTAACCATTCTGGCTCCACGTTGGAGATTTTGTCACCAGTACAGATGAGAAATTACATCCAGAAACCGAACTGTGGATCTTCTAGCCTACAAGATGCTAATTTCATTCCAGATGGAGAGAAATATGTGATCTGATGCAATATTTTATATTGCTATCATACTGTCATTTACTGTGGCGTTAGTTTTGTGTCCGAGTGGTTGTGGACAGGTTGTATGGAGCAGTTGTTTAGATTGCTAACACATTACACACACACACACACACACACACACACACACACACACTGCTGTGTGAGTGAATGGCAAGTCTGTGTATGCCTTTTGAACAAAACTAGCACTGTGGAGCAGCACATATTCAGCATAGAGGCAAACTCTGATTTTTACAATACGATTCACTTAAATTCTTCCAATGTGCCATAAGAAACAGGCTTTGCATATCCTCCATTTGCTACTATCGAAGCTCTAAAGTGTTCTTGGATTAGCCTGTTTATAATTCTCAGTTACTGGTAGTTCAGTTGTAACAAGGCTCTGTTTAAAAAAGAAGTGTACTTTTTTTGATTGGCGCGACATTTGGGACTGATTTGAAAAATAGAGCATTACAATTCTGTTGGAATCAACTTGCATACGTATAATGGTGCAATACAGTGGGTTTCTATAAGAAACTCTGTTTTAGTTGTATGAAAAATGTTTTCAGTGTTTGCAGGGGGGAAAAAAATAAAATCA
This sequence comes from Lepidochelys olivacea, assembly GCF_965140295.1. Lineage (NCBI taxonomy): Eukaryota > Metazoa > Chordata > Testudines > Cheloniidae > Lepidochelys > Lepidochelys olivacea. The sequence continues at coordinate 111,894,151 of NC_140416.1, forward strand.
AAGAAGGAACCACTATGAATCTATGGGCATCATGCTTTCAATACAAAACCTGTGTTTGTTCCATTGAGAAGGTGTAAACTTTCTAACGTAGTTGTAGATTCTGAACACATTTCAGGCACAGAGCTTCAAGTATACAGATGTAGATTAGCCTTATAAATGAGAAGGTCAGTTTTTATAGTTGAGCTTGCCAAATTCTCATTATTTCAGTATAATCGCTGTCTGAAACATTTTTTTTGAAAATATTATAATAATAATAATTAATATAATATCATAGTCTTTCATATTGAGCTGCAAATTCTCCTGAATAGGCTAAAAAGCAAGTTGTCTGTGATCAGCCAATTACTAAGAAAAACATCTGTTCCGTTGGCTCATGTAATAAACTTAATTACACAATGATTGTGAACAAATATTCATTCTGCAGCACTCAGAATAATGGCTTAAGTGTGGCTCTGCCTTTACTGATATGAAATTTTTGTCATGAAATTTTTCGTATCCAGGTATGCACGAATACACACAATCCTGTTGTATTCTTGAGAACCTACCCAACAGTGTAAAGCCGCTGGTGGTACAATGCAGCATTGGTATGACTCTTTTTGGTCCATTATAATTTTAGGAACGCTAAGGATTATTTTGCAGCAGCATCATTGAGCAGTATACTGGATACTGTAAAATTAGCTTTTTATATCCCATCTGTCAAGTGAGCTGCCAAATTCTAAACAAAGTATTTGAGTGGCTTTTTGGAGAATCTGTTTGATGCATGCAGTATGCAAACTGGAATCTGTCCCTGTTGCATTAATTCCTCTTGACTGAAAAACAGTGATCAGGAAAAGAAAATGTATCGGCAGTGTTGTGGGAAATACACTTACTAATGGAGGTAAGCAAACTGAATTCTGCTATGCACTCATACAATGTAAAATTTTGCTAATGAAAATAGCTTCCCAAGCTCAATTGCTCTTTATGTGCTGACTTCGTATTTGGGGTGGGTTGGTTTTATAGTTGAGTCAGTTAATTGACCTTTTCTCCTAGGATTTTGCTGAAATATCAATTAAATAAGTATAATTAAATAACTGGGCTGCTCATATAGTGTTTCGTGTACTAGCAAATGGCAGGATTCTGCTTCAAGTGCAACCAGTGGGAGTTTTCCATTGATTTCAACAAGAGCAGTCCCAAAGGAAGAGTTTGTCGGTTTGCCATGCTAGTGTGTCTTGCATGCCTGCAGGGTTTTGCGTGGGGGAAAATAGTGCAGTTTTGCTGCCAATGTATCCAACAGAGAACTTGGCTCGTCCGCTACTGTGGAGAAATATACTGGACTTCATATGAACACTATGATGATGGAAGTAAAATTTACTTTGCAGAATAACTAGGAACTTGGCCTTTATGTTTCTCTGGCTGCCTGTTATGTTAATGCTGTCTGATTGTTCCAGTGTATCCTTTTGAAATACTTACCTGTGTCCTTAGTTAATATCATAAATAGTGGTATGGCTCTTGACACATGGTAATTCGTTTTCAAAAGTCTCCTCAGTGAGGGTCTGATCTAGCAAGGTGCTGACTCCGACTCATTGGGAGTTGAAGGGCTTCAGCAACATAAGGGATCAGTCCACTAGTTACAGTTTTGCAGTAGACAGGTGTGTGTTGGAGTTACTCATCAAGATGAGATTTTATTATTTGTTTTTACAACATTTTCCCATCCTCGTGGCTATGCTCTAGTGGTTTTGTTTCTTGACAATGTACCCTTGATGTGACTTCCATTTACTTTCACTTGGGAACTGACTAGTTTCTACTTTTATGAAGTGACCCATCAGAGATGAATTTTCTCCCTTTGCTGTTCCTCTGCTCTTGGTACCCAAATATCTTCATTGCCAGCTGCATAAACCCAGAAATATGGTACCTTTAAGAAACAATTGGAAATAAAGTTGGAGTCATGAATCTCTAAAAGTTTTAGTCTGGGGGTGCGGAAAAGCACAACATGATTTTGTTTCATTTTGTTCAGTCTGATATAAAAAAACCACCAGTTTCGCAGCATAAAGTTCTTGTTGAGAAAATTTCAAGACGATTTTAATTGCAGTCCTGTTACATAATCGTTTTGGTGCTGAAATGTAACAAATATATTTGAGGTACTTAATCTGAAGTATACCTCATTCTGCATTTGTCTGTTATAATTAAACCAAAGAGCAAGCCACATAATTATAAACCATTAGCTAAGGTCTGGTCTTACAAGCAGTATTCTGTGACAACAATAAAAAGTCTGTGTACAGTTCTGATGCGAGTATCTTAAGCATTTGGGGTCTGATCCAATGGCTATTAGAGACAGTGGAAAGATTCCTATTGACTTTAATGGGCATTGGGTCAACCTTTAGTTGGTTAACTTTCAGTGAGCTTGATGTGTGCTCCACTGACCCAATAGTCATTCATACTGTATATTTTTTTCATATTTGTTTTATTTACATTTAAAAAATTAGGCTGGCATTTTCAAACAAGTCTAAGAGTTAAGCACCCAGCTCTGATTAAGCCTCTCCGGGACATGGTTGCTAACACCCTTCGGCACCTTTGAAAATCCCAGCCCTTGTTCTTTTACTATACTTGAAACCTGTGCTCTCATTTAGATTGTTTTCAAATGTTAAACTCTTGAGACTTCATGATGATGGAATGAATGTAAATTCCTGGGAGAATGCATCAGTGCTTTGTGAGCAAGAGCCTAAGTGTGTCTACAGTGCTGTCGTGTTGTGGTCATGCTGTGAGTGCGAATAAAGCCTAAGTCATCCTTGAATATTTTAATAACGAAAAACCTTACAGAATGTTTACATACAGCCTACTGAAAAAAAAGTGTTTAAAATATATACGTGCAAGATTCTACTAGTTTTTTCTTCATTTTTGCAGATCACACTAGATATTTTTAAAATTCAGCAAATATGTGTAATGATTTTGCAAAAAAAAAAGTTAACTACCTGTTTACTTTGGATGTGCCCTGTGCTGAATTGTGCCTATCTGACTATCTGCTGTTATGTTGTTATGCTGCCGATTCTGCTGTTCTAAACTCTTCACTGGATCATTCCATTTGCATGCAACACAAATGCAAGCTGTATGAAAGTTAAAGCTGAAACACGTTTGTATAACTTGAATTGATCAATGACTGTCTCTCTTTTTTTTCCCACGCCCTTTTCTTGAAATATTGAGTATAATTTTGATTCCTGTTTCTCCCACTGTATTTCTTTCTCTTGTTTTTTGAATGGTAATTTATTTTGTTTTGATGATAGACAGTATCTGTACATTTTGTTCCAAGGTGATATTGTGGCTGTCTTTAAAAATAAATTGTTATTTTATATAATTTTATGGTAAAATTTCTTTAATAAATCATTCTTTTATCATGTGACAAATATGATTCTGGGGTTTTTTTGAGAGTAAATTTTATGATGTGGGAAAATATTTGGAGAATTAAACTATTGATCTTACACTGCCCCTTATAATGGCATGAAGGATCATATTGCTACTTAGTAACAAACACAATTGGAGTCTCTTACAACTACCATATTGTTGCCTACGTAGAGCGCTCATTTAATGCACGTGGATTCACCCATGTGGATTCAGTTGCAGAATGGGGACCTGAAAAGCACCTTCTGTTGTGAGGCCCTTTTCTTACTTCTGTTCCAGCACCACTGGCGAGTGTAATCTTTTACAGAGACACAGAGAGAGAGAGAGACACCCTTACATCCCCTAAAATATGGCACTGATTGTATCCTTATTGTGACACTCTCCACACCCTGACTTAGCAACACTGAGCAATATTTCTGAGTGTTTTAAATGCCATGCAAAGTGCCCTTTGAAACCAAAGGGGCAGCCATTTCATTCATTTTTAATAAGTCTTGGCTGAATAAAAATTAGATGCGGTGAAACTGCTGCCAGAACTACTCACTTAGTGATGAAGGCCATTATCGTTCACTTTTAAATCTTACCCGAGGAAAGGCAGAAGCAGCTATCACGACTGCTTACCACGGAGTACAGCAGTCAGTTGAAATCCTGCTGTGCTCTTTCAACCTTTCCCGGCCGGTGTAAGACACATACATGGCCTGATTCTCCATAATCTTACAGGAGTAGCCCAGTGGGAATGAGGATTACTCCCATCTTTAAGGGTTTGCAGCATCAGTCCATATTTGCAAAAGTAACTCCCTAAACTCATCATTGATCTCCGATTCCGAACTGTCGCTCTCTTACAGAAATGCAATTTATACGTGGGCCTGATCACTTACACTGGACCTTGCCAATAAAGGTGGGGAGGATGTAGGGGAGCCAATGCATAGTCTTGTCTTTTTTTCTTTTTTTTTATAACCAGCTTGAGTGAAATATTGTATTCATGGCTGAAAGCAGGATCCTTGTGACCTCAGTTCCATGGTCAGATAGAGCTCACCTGGAGCTCGGAGTGAAGGAAGAGAGAGAACGACAGGCAGCAGCACCAAGCCCAGCTGCCTGCTGATGGCCAGTTGCCTGATTTAGGCGGGAGCTGAAGGATTCAGAAATGAAAGGCAGGGGGCGGTGAGAGAGCTCAGACTGTTTAAGAAACCCAAAGTGTTGGTGTCTCAGGATCACGTCCTCCAGAACTAACAGGGAAAGCAAGACCTGATATTTTTAATGTAAAACAAGGAGATCCCTTCAATTTCTGAATAGCAGAGGAAGAGCAAGGGAAGCCAAAAACAAGTGGGTAGCCACCATCGCTCCCTCCTTTCTTACAAGAAATGCCTTTTTTTATTTGTATGTAAAAAAACCAACAACCACCAACCTTGTTACCAAAAGCGCAAACGGCATGTGCTCTCTCACTCAACCACAGAACTCTGGGCAAGGGAAAAGTTCACGCCTTGTGTAATAATGTGAAGCTCAGCTCTGGCGTAGACACCGCTAGGCCGATGGAAGAATTCTTCTGTTGACCTAGCTACCGCCTCGTGGAGGGGTGGAGTGACTAGAGCAACAGAAGAACCCATTCAGTCACTGTAGTACGGGTCTATCCTATAGCAGCGTAGCTGTGCCACATTAGCATTTCTGGTATAGACATACCCATCCATACCTGCACACTTGCAGTTGGAAGGAGAAGTATTCATGCTTTGACTCCAGTGGAAGTTTGTTTCCAGTGGCAATGTGTCCCAATTCTGGCATGCACTAGTGGGTAGTTGTCCCTCTCCAAACCTGGTTGTTGACAAAGAAAGCTGCAGTTTGCACGCGTGAAGCACACCCTGGTTTCAAGCCGGGGAAAGCTCCACCGACACAAACTGCAGCGTTGTTTATTTATGCTCACACTGGGGCTGCTACATGTAGGGGGCTGGCCATTGACTGAGGGAATTGAGGTACGGTCCCCATGGAGAAAAGGTCTTTCTTTCACACACACCCTCTCCTAATCTGCTCTGCTGAGCTGTACCATGTTGCTTTGTGATGAGCAAACCTTGGAGGGGGAGCTTCTTTGTTATTTTTGAAGGAAGTGAGAAGAATGACACTTTGTTCTTTGTTTTCAGAAGGCTACAGTGAGCAGGGATCAGGCCTTTTCGCTGTTTATCTCTGCTGTTAAGCCGTGGGCAACTCAAGGAGCAGACTGTAGCATGCCCCACTTAAAACAGCCACTGTTAGAATGGGAAAGAAGATGCAGGAGGCTTCCGACAACATCTAGTGAGCTTCATGCATACCCTGGCCCTTGATAAATTATGGTCACTGCACAAGAGGAGTCCTGCCCCATCGCTGATGGGAGTGGAAAGTAGAGGGCTGGAACCAGGATCTTCCCCTCTCACCCATGATCCTTGTGGTGTCATTCGGGTACCACGATAAACCAAACTGAATTTTTTTTGTGGTAATCTAAAATAACCTCAACATCCTGATCTATTATTAACTCTGGCAATGAAAGCATTTTAACCCAGCAGCTTCTAACAAACCTCTCATGTCTACCAGTGCAATGTCTTGTAATATATCGTCCTTCCCCCCAAAAAATAGGGTCCTAACTCGTTTGTCAGAGGGAGAGAGTGTGTCAGTCCTGGGCCAAAGAGAAAAGGAAGGTTTTTTTTAAGTGAGAGGGGTTTGCTTTCTGCAGGAGGCAGGTGAGAGAGTCCCAGCTGGCTGCCCGCAGAGCAAATGCTAGAGGGAGCCCTTGCTGTGAAGGCAGGAGGGGATGGAGAGAAGGCTAAGCCCTGGTCTACACTAGGACTTTAGGTCGAATTTAGCAGCGTTAAATCGATGTAAACCTGCACCCGTCCACACGATGAAGCCCTTTATTTCGACTTAAAGGGCTCTTAAAATCAATTTCCTTACTCCACCCCTGACAAGTGGATTAGCACTTAAATCGGCCTTGCCGGGTCAAATTTGGGGTACCGTGGACACAATTCGACAGTATTGGCCTCCGGGAGCTATCCCAGAGTGCTCCATTGTGACCGCTCTGGACAGCACTCTCAACTCAGATGCACTGGCCAGGTAGACAGGAAAAGAACCGCGAACTTTTGAATCTCATTTCCTGTTTGGCCAGCGTGGCAAGCTGCAGGTGACCATGCAGAGCTCATCAGCAGAGGTGACCATGATGGAGTCCCACAAAAGAGCTCCAGCATGGACTGAACGGGAGGTACGGGATCTGATCGCTGTATGGGGAGAGGAATCCGTGCTATCAGAACTCCATTCCAGTTTTCGAAATGCCAAAACCTTTGTCAAAATCTCCCAGGGCATGAAGGCCAGAGGCCATGTCAAGGTTCCTCCCCCACTCTGAACTCTAGGGTACAGATGTGGGGACCTGCATGAAAAACCTCCTAAGCTTATCTTTACCAGCTTAGGTCAAAACTTCCCCAAGGTACAAAATATTCCACCCGTTGTTCTTGGACTGGCCGCTACCACCACCAAACTAATACTGGTTACTGGGGAAGAGCTGTTTGGACGTGTCCTTCCCCCCAAAATACTTCCCAAAACCTTGCACCCTACTTCCTGGACAAGGTTTGGTAAAAAGCCTCACCAATTTGCCTAGGTGACTACAGACCCAGACCCTTGGATCTTAAGAACAATGAACAATCCTCCCAACACTTGCACCCCCCCTTTCCTGGGAAATGTTGGATAAAAAGCCTCACCAATTTGCATAGGTGACCACAGACCCAAACCCTTGGATCTGAGAACAATGAAAAAGCATTCAGTTTTTTACAAGAAGACTTTTAATAAAAAATAGAAGTAAATAGAAATAAAGAAATCCCCCCTGTAAAATCAGGATGGTAGATATCTTACAGGGTAATTAGATTAAAAAACATAGAGAACCCCTCTAGGCAAAACCTTAAGTTACAAAAAAGATACACAGACAGAAATAGTTATTCTATTCAGCACAATTCTTTTCTCAGCCATTTAAAGAAATCATAATCTAACACATACCTAGCTAGATTACTTACTAAAAGTTCTAAGATTCCATTCCTGGTCTATCCCTGGCAAAGACCAGCATATAGACAGACACAGACCCTTTGTTTCTCTCCCTCCTCCCAGCTTTTGAAAGTATCTTGTCTCCTCATTGGTCATTTTGCTCAGGTGCCAGCGAGGTTACCTTTAGCTTCTTAACCCTTTACAGGTGAGAGGAGCTTTCCCCTGGCCAGGAGGGATTTCAAAGGGGTTTACCCTTCCCTTTATATTTATGACAGCCATAACAGGGACCCGAAGCAGTGCCGCGTGAAACTGAAGGAGCTGAGGCAAGCCTACCAGAAAACCAGAGAGGCGAACGGCCGCTCCGGGTCAGAGCCCCAAACATGCTGTTTCTATGATGAGCTGCATGCCATTTTAGGGGGTTCAGCCACCACTACCCCAGCTGTGTTGTTTGACTCCTTCAATGGAGATGGAGGCAACACGGAAGCAGGTTTTGGGGACGAAGAAGATGAGGAGGAGGAGGAGGAGGAGGTTGGAGATAGCTCACAGCAAGCAAGCGGAGAAACCGGTTTTCCCGACAGCCAGGAACTGTTTCTCACCCTGGACCTGGAGCCAGTACCCCACAAACCCACCCAAGGCTCTTCCTGGACCCAGCAGGCAGAGAAGGGACCTCCCGTGAGTGTACCTTTTAAAATACTATACATGGTTTAAAAGCAAGCATGTGAAAGGATTACTTTGCCCTGGCATTCGCGGCTCTCCTGGATGTACTCCCAAAGTCTTTGCAAAAGGTTTCTGGGGAGGGCAGCCTTATTGCGTCCTCCATGGTAAGACACTTTACCACTCCAGCCCAGTAACACGTACTTGGGAATCATTGTACAACAAAGCATTGCAGTGTATGTTTGCTGGTGTTCAAACAACATCCGTTCTTTATCTCTCTGTCTTACCCTCAGGAGAGTAATGTCATTCATGGTCACCTGGTTGAAATAGGGTGCTTTTCTTAAGGGGGCATTCAGAGGTGCCCATTCCTGCTGGGCTGTTTGCCTGTGGCTGAACAGAAATGTTCCCCACTGTTAGCCACAGGGAGGGTGGAGGGGCTAGCCATGCCCTGGGGGGAGGCAAAATGCGACCTTGTAATGAAAGCACATGTGCTATGTATGTAATGTTAACAGCAAGGTTTACCCTGGAAGAGTGTAGCCACTGTTTTATAAAATGTGTCTTTTTAAATACCGCTATCCCTTTTTTATTCTCCACCAGCTGCATGTGTTTCAATGATCACAGGATCTTCTCCTTCCCAGAGGCTAGTGAAGATCAGAGGGCAAAAAAAAACCGCACTCGCGATGAAATGTTCTCTGAGCTCATGCTGTCCTCCCACACTGATAGAGCACAGACGAATGCATGGAGGCAAATAAGGTCAGAGTGCAGGAAAGCACAAAATGACCGGGAGGAGAGGTGGCGGGCTGAAGAGAGTAAGTGGTGGGCTGAAGACAGGGCTGAAGCTCAAATGTGGCGGCAGCGTGATGAGAGGAGGCAGGATTCAATGCTGAGGCTGCTGGAGGACCAAACCAGTATGCTCCATTGTATGGATGAGCTGCAGCAAAGGCAGCTGGAGCACAGACTGCCATTACAGCCCCTGTGTAACCAACCGCCCTCCTCCCCAAGTTCCATAGCCTCCACACCCAGATGCCCAAGAACGCGGTGGGGGGGCCACCGGCCAACCAGCCACTCCGCCACAGAGGATTGCCCAAAAAAAAGAAGGCTGGCATTCAATAAATTTTAAAGTTGTAAACTTTTAAAGTTCTGTGTGGCATTTTCCTTCCCTCCTCCACCACCCCTCCTGGGCTACCTTGGTAGTCATCCCCCTATTTGTGTGATGAATGAATAAAGAATGCTTCAATGTGAAGCAACAATGACTTTATTGCCTCTGCAAGCAATGATTAAAGGGAGGAGGGGAGGGTGGTTAACTTGCAGAGAAGTAGAGTGAACCAAGGGGCGGGGGGTTTCATCAAGTAGAAACAAACAGAACTTTCACACCGTAGCCTGGCCAGTCATGAAACTGGTTTTCAAAGCTTCTCTGAGGCGTACCGCGCCCTCCTGTGCTCTTCTAACCGCCCTGGTGTCTGGCTGCACGTAACCAGCAGCCAGGCGATTTGCCTTAACCTCGCACCCTGCCATAAACGTCTCCCCCTTACTCTCACAGATATTGTGGAGCACACAGCAAGCAGTAATAACAGTGGGAATATTGGTTTCGCTGAGGTCTAAGCGAGTCAGTAAACTGCGCCAGCGCGCCTTTAAACGTCCAAATGCACATTCTACCACATTCTGCACTTGCTCAGCCTGTAGCTGAACAGCTCCTGACTACTGTCCAGGCTGCCTGTGTACGGCTTCATGAGCCATGGCATTAAGGGGTAGGCTGGGTCCCCAAGGATACATATAGGCAATTCAACATCCCCAACAGTTATTTTCTGGTCTGGGAATAAAGTCCCTTCCTGCAGCTTTTGAAACAGACCAGAGTTCCTGAAGATGCAAGCGTCATGTACCTTTCCCGGCCATCCCACGTTGATGTTGGTGAAATGTCCCTTGTGATCCACCCGTGCTTGCAGCACTATTGAAAAGTACCCCTTGCGGTTTATGTACTCGCCGGCTTGGTGCTCCGGTGCCAAGATCGGGATATGGGTTCCCTCTATGGCCCCACCACAGTTAGGGAATCCCATTGCAGCAAAGCCATCCACTATGACCTGCACATTTCCCAGGGTCACTACCCTTGATATCAGCAGATCTTTGATTGCGTGGGCTACTTGCATCACAGCAGCCCCAACAGTAGATTTGCCCACTCCAAATTGTTTCCCAACTGACGGGTAGCTGTCTGGCATTGCAAGCTTCCACAGGGCTATCACCACTCGCTTCTCAACTGTGAGGGCTGCTCTCATCTTGGTATTCATGTGCTTCAGGGCAGGGGAAAGCAAGTCACAAAGTTCCATGAACGTGCCCCTATGCATGTGAAAGTTTCGCAGCCACTGGGAATCGTCCCAGACCTGCAACACTATGCGGTCCCACCAGTCTGTGCTTGTTTCCCGAGCCCAGAATCGGCATTCCACAGCATGAACCTGCCCCATTAGCACCATGATGCATGCATTGGCAGGGCCCATGCTTTCAGAGAAATCTGTGTCCATGTCCTGATCACTCACATGACCGCACTGATGTCGCCTCCTCGCCCAGTATCTCTTTGCCAGGTTCTGGTGCTGCATATACTGCTGGATAATGCGTGTGGTGTTGAATGTGCTCCTAATTGCCAAAGTGAGCTGAGCGGCCTCCATGTTTGCCTTGGTATGGCGTCCGCACAGAAAAAAGGCACGGAACGATTGTCTGCCATTGCTCTGACGGAGGGAGGGCGACTGACGACATGGCTTACAGGGTTGGCTTCAGGGAGCTAAAATCAACAAAGGGGGTGGCTTTACATCAAGGAGTATTTCAGGCAGGACTTCACGGAGGGTTCCAATAAGAAATGGTGCACCTAAGTTATTGTTCTTATTGGAACAAGGAGGTTAGTCTGGCCTCTGATTGATACAAGGCTAGATTTACCTTGCTGCACCTTCTCTGTGAATGACTGCAGTGTGACCTAGAGGAATGAGTCCTCTAGACAGGGGAGGGGGGGAAGCAAATGAGTACAAAACAAATCTGGTCTATTTCTTGTTTTGATCCACTCCATCTATCTTTTACATCTTTGGCTGGCAGCAGATGGTGCAGAAGGACTGCAAGCCATCCTCATCTCATGGCTGCTCGGCAGAAGATGGTACAGTAGGACTGCTAGCAATCCGTATTGCCTGCCTGCTCACCATAAGACGGTTCAATAGGACTGACTGCAGGACTAAAGAGAATGACCTGGTCAAGTCACTTCAGACTTAGTCCCTGTGCCCATGTCTGTCCAGGCGCTCCCAGCCGACGTGGCCAGGAGCACCTCGGACATGATGATGACGGCTACCAGTCATATTGCACCGTCTGCTGCCAAAAGGCAATGGGTTGCTGCTACTGTGTAGCAATGCAGTACCATGTCTGCCAGCACCCAGGAGACATACAGTGACGGTTACCTGAGCGGGCTCCATGCTTGCCGTGGTATGGCGTCTGCACAGGTAACTCAGGAAAAAAGGCGCGAAACGATTGTCTGCCCTTGCTTTCACGGAGGGAGGGAGGGAACGGGGGCCTGACGATATGTACCCAGAACCACCCGCAACAATGTTTTAGCCCCCATCAAGCATTGAGATCTCAACCCAGAATTCCAATGGGCAGCGGAGACTGTGGGAACTGTGGGATAGCTACCCACAGTGCAACACTCCGGAAGTCGATGCTTGCCTCGGTACTGTGGAAGCACTCTGCCGAGTTAATGCACTTAATGCACTTAGAGCATTTTCTGTGGGGACACACACACTCGAATATATAAAACCGATTTCTAAAAAACTGACTTCTATAAATTCGACCTGATTTCGTAGTGTAGACATACCCTAAGATTAGAAACGTAGATCTGGCGGAGGAAGTGAATGTAAGATCAGACAAATAGGAGGCAACTAGACCACAGAGGGCTGAAAAGCAGGAGGGCATATTTACATCAGAATTTCAGCTGGACAGTGAGCCAACCATGGGGAGGAGAAATGTCTCAATTTCCTGGATTCTGGAGGCAACATTCCGGATTCCCTGAGGGTTGGTGCATGTGCAGGTAAGATCATTATGGAGAGGATTTTCCAAACGTGACTAGCGCTTTTGGAAGCCCCGGCTTGAGAATGCCCCAAAGGGGCCTGAGGGTGCTCAGCGCTTTCTGAAAACCAGGCCCCTTTCAGGCATCTCAAATGGTGCCTCTAAAATCTGGACTAGAAATTTTTCCGATCACGCTCCTTTTCGTTGCTGAAAGGGGCAACCCAATTGCAGGATGGTGTCCCGGGCAATCTGGATTTGAAAGAATGTTTGCTTTTAACTAAACTGTTCATTGTTGCCTTATGCAATTTCAGAGTCCTGAATCTTTAGCCTCATGCAGACGGTAGGACGCTGCTGCCACAGGCTCCAGTATCGTGTTTAATAAATGAGAGGATGCTAATAAACGGGCATGATGTAGTGCTAGAGGGGGCCAGAATTAAGCCTTGCATACAGCACTCAGTAGTGGGTGGTGCTACACCTGGGGAGAAATCCCAGACGCTATCGAAATCAATGGGAGTTTAGTCATAGACTTCAGTGTGGCCAGGGCATCACCCCTGGCATATAGTCAAAGCAGCATCGCTGGCTGTTAAATCTGCTGCCATGTGTGGCACTGACTCTGTGCCTTTGGTTCAGCCTCTGTTACCTCTTTTGTGATAGAAACACCTTATCCGGGAGGGGAGTGGTGGACTAGAGGATGGACCCAATGATGGGGTATGGAAGTCCTGCCTTGACTGCAATGGGGCCAGGATTTTGCCTAGTGTTTTTAAAACCTTAATGTATTGTGGGCTCAATCCTGCAAGACGCAAGCAATTCCTGGGTATACTAAGCCCCCTCAGCACCCACTGAAGTCAATGGGAGTTCAGGGTACTCAGCACACCTTGTTACTTGGCACCTTGCAGGGTTGGGCCCTCAGAGCTTGTGCAAAGTGCAATAAGAGTTGACGTTATTGAAGTAAACCTGCTGGAACATCTCACATGGACACTGCATTGAAGATCAATTACTCCCCCTAACATAGCCTTTCTCTGTAGCCTTTCAGCCTTTCAGATTTGATCCTGCACCACTGAAGCCAATGGAAATTTTGCCATTTAATTCAACAGCAGCAGGGCCCTAGGGGCTGTTTGGAAAGCAACTTCAGTGGAAGCTATGCTAATTTACACCAGTTCAGGATTGGGCACCCGAACCCGAGGTGTCACTCGGATAGGCAGAGCCAGACAGTGACTTGGGATCTCTATCTATTTATGAGCTTTGTGACACTCCCACCCTGAAGAGGAAGTTATCTACAGCAAAAAGCAAATGTGAAAGGGGGCAGGAGGGACAAATGTGTTGCAGGAGATTTTGTCTGCTGGCTGCCAGAACAGCAGCTGTGAGCCTGATCAAAAGAAGGCAGAGCATTTTCACAGCAGACAGTTTGCCAAGATGGTAAGTACTTTGAAGGATTATGCTGTCATCTTGTATTTTTGGGAAACAGGGAGATGAATGCACCTTACTAATTTGAGGCACATAAAACAGCTTCTATCTGTTTTATCTGGGGAGGGTGTTTTATTCTAGAGAAAAGAAAAGAAGGACTTGTGGCACCTTAGAGACTAACCAATTTATTTGAGCATAAGCTTTCGTGAGCTACAGCTCACTTCATCGGATGCATTCAGTGGAAAAATGCATCCGATGAAGTGAAGTGTAGCTCACGAAAGCTTATGCGCAAATAAATTTCTTAGTCTCTAAGGTGCCACAAGTACTCCTTTTCTTTTTGCGAATACAGACTAACACAACTGTTACTCTGAAACCTGTTATTCTAGAGACTCATCTTTGTAAACGTTTGAAATTCGGAATCTGAAACAGTTCATTTCTCATGGAGAAAAAAACTCACCAGAAGCCCAAGTTGCGGCTCTTTTGTTGCTGTTACTATTTAACAGTCCCTTTATACGACACCATCAAAAGGGATTTTTGAGGAGAAAAACCCAACCCACCTCTATATGACGATTAAATGCCCCAACCTATGTATATCCAGGTAGTCTAATATTAGCCTGCCTGTTGAAATCTGATGAGCAAAATTAAATAAGACTTTTGTTCTTTGCACTTTGTCAGTTACTTTCAGCGACTAAAGCCCACCAAAGTCAAACAAAGCTGTTAACGAGTTGTGGTTCCTTATTGGGCTACGACTTCTGCTTTTCTTTTAAGAGTTCTGTTTGATTCCACAATGTATTCCTTTTTTTTTTTTAATTAAACTTTGGGGCCACATCCTCAGCTTGTGTAAGTAGGTATAGTTCGATTGACTTCAATGCATCCGAGTCAGTGGTACACAGAATTCCCTAATTTGAACAAAATGGGGGTTTTATTCCATGTGCTTTTTATGGCGAGTGGGAGGCTGTTCAGATAATATGTAAAACAGAAATGCTGCTGTCCAAACCCATCTTGTAACTGTTACTGGAAAAGAGAAGTGAAACATGATAATTACTGCTTTTGCAAGTTCTAGATGTTAAGGCATAATGTATCTGTAGGCGCATATAACAGGGCTGCAGTTCTTTCAAGGCATCCTGCCGGCATCAAACAATATGCGGCAAAGAAGCATTTAACGTGGGGGAGTGGGATGTGCTAGATGGCACCTCACAGGGCTTTCCTATATCTGAGTTCTCTGATTCCACCAAGTCCACTCAGAATGGAAGGTTTCTCACCAAGTGCTCTAGCCAGAAGCAGCAGCTGCTCGGATTGCTGCCCTGGGTGGAGGGGGGAAAATGGGGCCTAGCCAGGGCAGCCCCTCTCCCCAGTACCCCATCCCAGACCCAGAACTGTGCAGGGGAGCCCCCCTCCCATTTTGGAGGGACTAAGACCCAGGTGCAGCTGCAAAAACTGCCCCAGCAGGGACCTCTGGACATTCAGAGAACTTTCTACACGCTTGACTGGACTTTCTTTACCCTGTGCTGACTGGCTGCTTGCTCCAGGGCTCCTCCTCTGTTCCAGCTGGGGCTACGGAGTGCCATTTAAAGAGGGGGGAGACATTGCCCTTTCTCCCTCCCTCCCCCACCTGAACCTCTTCTTCCCCTCTCAGGTACATCACCTACCCCACCATCAGCCTGCCCATCCCTTCCCCCAGGCCAATGAGCCCCTACAACCGTCACCTACCAGGAGCCAGAGGCTGAGCCCTTGGGGGACTCTCCCAACTGTCCCCTCCCAAGAGCCCCTGCCACCCCCACTCCACTCCTTACTTTACCCCTCCCTGATGGCAATCCTCGCCTTCGGGTAACAGGTCCCTCCCTCTTCCAGTCCCGTGCCCAGCACTAGGCGGACCTGCGTGGTTTCAGCAGCTGGCAGGGGAGGGCCAGGCATGCGGCACGCTGCCCACTGTGCATGCAGATTGGGACATAGGGGCCAGCTGCACCGTGCTCCCAGCCGTGACGTGCACAGCCACTCATTACGAGAGCCTCCCCGCTCATGGCTGCACGTGTGCGCAGCCAAATCCCCAGCAGATTACCTCTCTTGACTGGCAACCGGCACGAGAACAGAAAACCAGCCAGGTGGCAGCCTTTTTTCCCGTGTACCTGCTTACAAATGGTGAGGCCGTAGCCTGGGCAGCGCCCCTCCCCGCAGCTTCGCAGCATATGCCTTGCAATCTCTTCCCTTCAGCCTCACTCCACACTGGCCTGCTTACCCTCTTTTCATCTGGCCTGTCCCCCACACCACCCTTCCTTTCAATGGCCCCTTCCCCTTTTCTTTCCATTTCGGTGACTGCCTCCTAACTAAACCCATGTCCCAAACAATGTGGTGGAACTAAGGTGGCGTTTGCCACCATCACATTGGTCACTCTATATCCCTTCCCCGACGCGGTGTCTGTCTTGTCTATTTAGACCGTAAGCCCTTCAGGGCAGAGATTTCTCAATACTCTGTGTTTGTACAGTGCCTAGCCCAAAGGGGCCCCATTCTTGGTTGGTCTTTAGCTGCTACTGTAATAAACATGATTAAAAATAATAATAACCAGTCCCATAGATGGAATCACAGCTTTCTCTCCTGTGCATGTGTGGGGTGTTGTTTATTATGCGTGGTTGTATTCACTCATTTTATCCTGTCATCTTTTCTTCCTCTTCTGTGTTTCTTGCTCTAGCTTCTCTACCCTTTCATCTTGCATTCTCTTCTTTCATCTGAGTCTCTTCCCTTCCCCAAATCTACATTTCAGCATCATTGCTCCTTGATTTCCCACTGCTTCCTGAGATCTTCTCCTCCTCTTTCCTTCACTCCATCCAGCTCTTGTGAATCAGTCCCTACAGGCAATCAGTGTTGCAGATACTTTATGGCTCAGGGACAGAGGCAGAGGTGTAGAAAGGAGATACAGGGCCAGGATAGGTGCTCATGCCATATTGGTCCCCCTTGCCACTATCATAGCTGAATCTGCCCTTCCTCAGAATGTGCTCTTTGCTTCTGAATACATACAAATGCCTAATATCCCCGTGAAGGCCAAATTCATCCCTGAGGTAACTACAGTGACCTCGGGAGTGAGTTTGACCCTTAGGCATGTGAAGTGATTGGAAAGGCAGGGGTGGATGTGGCCTCCCGACTCCATGGATGCACTATACCGAGTGGGGAGGGCAAAGAGGGCCCAGGCCTGTGGGCTTGTTGCCTTCCTCATGAGGATGAGGAGCTGGGAATGGGATGGGGGCTCACAGAGGGGTCAAGCCTCTGGGGTCACTGTCCTTCTGCAGGGATGGGGAGGGCTCTGCCCTGAGTGCAGACAGGGCACTGTTCCCTGTCCTGCCTCTTCCTGAGCTCCAGCCCCACCACGATGATGCCAACTACAGCAACGGTTGGAGCTGGCCCCGGTTGGGGCGGGTGAGTCACTCCTCACACTACTGACAGTGGGCACCAAACCTGAGTTTCGCTGCAACCAGATTGCATGCCAGCCACTGCCAGACCAAACCTGAACAGCACTATATGTTCTGTGGGTGCAGCTGAGCCCATGCTAAAGCACCTAGGTGGAAAGGCAACTCCCAGTGTGGCCCCTAACGATTCTTACCCTGCCTTCTGGTGTGAGCTTCAGTGAGTCTAGGGGATATGGTTCTGTTACCAAAGCATCAGGTACCCAACCATGTTTCCACTCCTTTCTGTGACTCCTGGGGGTTGCCTCTGCTAGGCTGGGAACAGCACTACAGCAGGGACACTCTGTGGCTGGAGACCTTGATGACGCTTGCATCTGGGGACAGCATAGCCTGAGCTGTGGGGTTAGCTAGTTTCCTGGAGCATGGCTGCAATGGAGAGAAGAGACTTGCAGATTTCAGCAGACCTACTTGGTCCGTGTCCCAGTCTCTGACTTGAAGAGTTTACAATCTAAGAAGACAACCCCGGTGCACAAGGTAGGGAAGAAGGACAAAATATACAGTCAAAATGTTAGACAATTTAGATTTGAAAAAGATCCACTGTCCCCTCTAGCTTCTGTACTTTGGCATTATTAGTTGGCCAATTTATTTGTAGGCACCATGGTAGAAGTGGGTCTTGAGGAGAGATCTGAAGAATGAGAGAGTCATTTCCTTGCAAATTAGTTACAGGGAATGCATTCCATGTGCAAAGACTGGGCCATGTCATTTTGGTAATGTCACCAAAGTTCCATAATACGATGATTGTTCTGTACACTTGTCATTTCCAGAACTCCATAAAGTACAACTGCAGTAACCTGGTTTTCTGTGCGTAACAGGCTTTATACAAATGTTGCCATAGTACTTAATTCAGTTTTTTATTTTCCCTCCCGTACATATGTTTCTGTTTTGCAGATTGGAAAAAATGCTTTTAAAAAATCCCTGCTGTTAAATGAGTATTCCTATGTGAAATTAAACTCAAATGACCAAAAAGGCATCAAAATGGTAGGTATTCAAACACACTGTGATGTAGTGAATGAGAACTGAGAATACGTACATTGTAGCAAGATCACTGGGGAAAAAAAAGCAATTTAATATTTTTATTATATGGGTTAGAATTACAAGTTGGCTTTGAGCCTGTTTGCAGCAAAGTCAGTGGCCAAAATCCTCATTAACTTAACCGGGGCCCTGATCGGCCCCACAGTGTGTGACAATATAGAGACCAGTCCTGCAGCCTTTGCTTGTGAGAGTATCGCCCACTCATGCAAGCAGTGCCATGTACTTCATTGGTGCTCAGGTCCGGCAGTGACAGGAGGCAAATAGATAAACAGACAAATTTAGTGGGCCACATCTCCAGCTGGTGTATATCAGCCCAGCTCCACTGAAGTCAATGGAGCCCTGTCAGTTTACTCACCAGCTGAGGATCTGGGCCACTGACTTCAGTGAAATTACGTGGATTTACCCTTTAAAATGGCCTACGTAATACAGCGGATGAAATTCATCCGCAAGGCTGATGTACCACTTGTATACTATTTTAAGGGATTAAGCAATTTGTAGAGCCTTGTGTGTATATGTGTCTTAGAATCATAGTCCAGACCCCTGCACTCATGGCAGGACTAAGTATTCTCTACACTGGGGTGAATGTACTCGGGTGAATGTTCCCCCTGATTTATGTTCCCCCTGTCACCAAGTAACAATCCATTAGAATTATTTTATCCACTCAAACTTGCTCCCAGCACTGTGGCATAGGGGTGCTAAGCCCAGGTTGTCTTCAACGTGGATTTCTTCCCTTGCAAACCCATATTACAATATAACCCATGCCATTCACATTCATAGGGTGGAATCCTCACCCTGTTCAAATCAATGGGAATTTTGCAACTGACTTCAATGAGAGTGGGAATGGACTGTGAGTCACACCATTCCTAAATTAGATGATCTGTCTCTAATCTGTTAGCATTGTTACAGGTCAAAATGCTCATTTTAGGTCGGTTTGTTTTATACAGAGGTTCACCCTTCAACTGATGGTAGCGTCGCAAACATTAGAGAATTTACACAAAAATTAAAACCAAACAGATATTTACACTACAAGTGGTATTTTTAGCTGTTTTCTTAGAGTGTTTAAAATCTAAGATGGAAGTTTAGTAATTGTGCTTATTTCTATTATTTACAATTATTTTTGTTTGTTCACATTTACATCTAGGGCTTATCAGGCATTTTCAAATGAATAAGAAAGGAAGGTCCACACCCTGGAGGTTTTAGAGCCCAGAGATGTTGAATGCCTTCCACAAGGCACCAAACATTCCCAGCTCCTAAGAGTTGCAAGAGGTACTCTCTAGAGTTGAAATCAGTGGGAGTTAGGTGCCTAAATACCTTTGAGGGTCTGGGCATGAGTAGGTAAAAATGATCCTAACATTTATAATTATTGCTCCATTGCTCGATCTCCTTAATATAGGAAAGTCATATAGAGGTCAGTATTATGTTGTAAGTTTCATAATGAGTGTATGGACTGTACCTGTATATAAATAAGTTCTCCAGACATTCTGGTTATGAAAGACACAGAAAACGGGAAACACCAAGCTGTTAGACCAAAATGAAACCATAAAGAGGAACACTATCGATGTCATGTACTAATGGTTTGCTAAGTTCCACTTTCCAAAGTGACATTTGAACTATAGAAGTCTAAAAACAAACAACTGCCTGAAACCAAAAAATAGCTTTATGTTTCTGACTTGTATTTATATAACTGCAAAACTGCCTGTTGTTTTTTTTCCAAGTTTATAAATACACAAATTATGATTATGACTCCATATTTCAGGCTGCGTTACAGATGAATATCTGCTATTCTTGTGTTAATTAAAGAAAAATGAAACATGTCAAATAAAGTTTGGGTAAAGAGAGGATTTTTGGTGTATTGGTATAAAATAAAATTTAAAAAGTAAAATCAGCCCCAAGCTCAGGGTTCTTGATCTGAATGACATATGTGGTGCAAATGAACTGTTTGATAGTAGCTGAAAGCAGAATTAACATTCAGGTACTTGTTTGTAAAGTGATAGGTACCCGGTACAGTATTAATGGCTCTTGGAAGGCTTTTCAGCTATGACAAACCATCTCTAACATGAACTCTCTTCTAGTTTCAGTCTGTACTGGTGATTTCAATAGTTGGGTTTGTTGTCCTGATGGCTATTTACATCATAAAACCAGTCACCATAGATTTTCCAGAGGACAAAGAAACCATTATCAGCAGTTACCAGCAGATGGAGGAGCAAGGACTCTTTGGAGATATCTTGGAAGACAAGATGATTAATGAAGACAATGTCAATAGATGTAATGATTCATGCAAGTAAGCCAGATCTGATGGTTTGTAGAAAGAGAGAGAGGGTATGTCTACACTACGAAATTAGGTCGAATTTATAGAAGTAGGTTTTGTAGAAAGCGGTTTTATACAGTTGATTGTGTGCGTCCCCACACAAGTGCTCTAAGTGCATGTAGTCGGCGGAGAGTGTCCACAGTACCGAGGCAACAGTCGACTTCCGGAGTGTTGCACTGTGGGTGGCTATCCCACAGTTCCCGCAGTCTCCGCCGACCATCTGAATTCTGGGTAGAAAACCCAGTGCCTGATGGGGCTAAAATATTCTCGTGGGTGGTTCCGGATACATATCGTCAGGCCCCCGTTCTCTCCCTCCCTCCGTGAAAACAAGGGCAGACAATCGTTTTGCGCCTTTTTTCTTGAGTTAGCTGTGCAGATGCCATACCACGGCAAGCATGGAGCCCGCTCAGCTCACTGTCACCATATGTCTCCTGGGTGCTGGCAGACGTGGTACTGCATTGCTACACAGCAGCAGTTAATTGCCTTTTGGCAGCAGACAGTGCAGTATGACTGGTAGCCGTCATCGACGTAGTCCTGGGTGCTCTTTTAATCGGGTGCCTGGGCAAACATGGGAGTGACTCAGCCAGGTCATTTCCCTTGTTTCGTCTCGTGGCGATTCAGTCCTACCGGCAGTGCACTGTCTTTTAACCTCCAGCCAGCAGAAGATGATGGCTAGTCGTCATACTGCACCGTCTTCTGCTGAGCACCCAGGAGATGATGACGGCTAGCGGTCGTACTGCACAGTCTGCTGCCAGCAAGATGTATAAAAATAGATGAAGTGGCTCAAAACAAGATATAGACCAGATTTGTTTTGTATTCATTTTCTCTTCCCTCCCTCCTTCCCTCTGTGAAATCAACGGCCTGCCAAACCCAGTTTTGAGTTCTATCCTTGAGGGGGCCATTCAGTTTCTCGCAAAGCCACCCCCTTTGTTGATTTTAATTCCCTGTAAGCCAACCCTGTAAGCCATGTCTTCAGTTGCCCCTCCCTCCGTCAGGGCAACGGCAGACAATCATTCCACGCCTTTTTTCTGTGCAGACGCCATACCACGGCAAGCATGGAGCCCGCTCAGATCACTTTGGCAATTAGGAGCACGTTAAACACCACACGCATTATCCAGCAGTATATGCAGCACCGGAACCTGGCAAAGCGATACTGGGCGAGTAAGCAACGTCAGCGTGGTGACGTGAGTGATGAGGACATGGACACAACTTCTCTCAAAGCAGGGGCCCTGGCAATGTGGGCATCATGGGGCTAATGGGCCAGGTTCATGCGGTGGAACGCCGATTCTGGGCTCAGGAAACAAGCATAGTCTGGTGGGACCGCATAGTGTTGCAGGTCTGGGACGATTCCCAGTGGTTGCAAAACTTTCGCATGCGTAAGGGCACGTTCATGGAACTTTGTGACTTGCTTTCCCCTGCCCTGAAGTGCAATAATACCAAGATGAGAGCAGCCCTCACAGTTGAGAAGCGAGTGGCAATAGCCCTGTGGAAGCTTGCAACGCCAGACAGCTACCTGTCAATTTGGAGTGGGCAAATCTACTGTTGGGGCTGCTGTGATGCAAGTAGCCAACGCAATCAAAGATCTGCTGATATCAAGGGTAGTGACCCTGGGAAATGTGCAGGTCATAGTGGATGGCTTTGCTGCAATGGGATTCCCTAACTGTGGTGGGGCCATAGACGGAACCCATATCCCTATCTTGGCACCGGAGCACCAAGCCGGCGAGTACATAAACCGCAAGGGGAACTTTTCAATAGTGCTGCAAGCTCTGGTGGATCACAAGGGACGTTTCACCAACATCAACGTGGGATGGCCGGGAAAAGTACATGATGCTCACATCTTCAGGAACTCTGGTCTGTTTCAAAAGCTGCAGGAAGGGACTTTATTCCCAGACCAGAAAATAACCATTGGGGACGTTGAAATGCCTATATGTATCCTTGGGGACCCAGCCTACCCCTTAACGCCATGGCTCCTGAAGCCGTACACAGGCAGCCTGGACGGTAGTCAGGAGCTGTTCAACTACAGGCTGAGCAAGTGCAGAATGGTGGTAGAATGTGCATTTGGACGTTTAAAGGCGCGCTGGCGCGGTTTACTGACTCAGACCTCAGCGAAACCAATATTCCCACTGTTATTACTGCTTGCTGTGCACTCCACAATATCTGTGAGAGTAAGGGGGAGATGTTTATGGCGGGGTGGGAGGTTGAGGCAAATCGCCTGGCTGCTGGTTTCGCACAGCCAGACACCAGGGCAGTTAGAAGAGCACAGGAGGGCGGTGCACAGCAGAGAAGCTTTGAAAACCAGTTTCATGACTGGACAGGCTACGGTGTGAAAGTTCTGTTTGTTTCTCCATGATGAAACCCACCGCCCCTTGGTTCACTCTACTTCCCTGTAAGCTAACCACCCTCCTCTCCTCCCTTCGATCACCGCTGTCAGAGGCAATAAAATCATTGTTGCTTCACATTCATGCATTCTTTATTCATTCATCACACAAATAGGGGGATAACTACCAAGGTAGACCAGGAGGGGTGGTGGAGGAGAGAAGCACCAGGAGGGGTGGTGGAGGAGGGAAGGACAAGGCCACACAGCACTTTAAAAGTTTAAAACTTTAAAACTTATTGAATGCCAGCCTTCTGTTGCTTGGGCAATCCTCTGGGGTGGAGTGGCTGGGTGGCCGGAGGCTCCCCCACCGCGTTCTTGGGTGTCTGGGTGTGGAGGCTATGGAATTTGGGGAGGAGAGCGGTTGGTTACACAGGGGCTGTAGCGGCAGTTTGTGCTCCAGCTGCCTTTGCTGCAGCTCAACCATACACTGGAGCATATTGGTTTGATCCTCCAGCAGCCTCAGCACTGAATCCTGCCTCCTCTCATCACGCTGCCACCACCTTTCAGCTTCAGCCCTCTCCACTTACTCTCTTCAGCCTGCCACCTCTCCTTCGGGTCATATTGTGCTTGCCTGCACTCTGACATTGTCTGCCTCCACGCAGTCGTCTGTGCTCTGTCAGTGTGGGAGGACAGCATGAGCTCAGAGAACATTTCATCGCGAGTGCGGTTTTTTTTCGCCCTCTGATCTTCACTAGCCTCTGGGACGGAGAAGATCCTGTGATCATTGAAACACATGCAGCTGGTGGAGAAAAAAAAGAGGCAGTGGTATTTAAAAAGACACATTTTCTAGAACAATGGCTATACCCTCCCCATGGCTAACAGCGGGGAACATTTCTGTTCAGCCACAGGCAAACAGCCCAGCAGGAACGGGCACCTTTGCATGTCCCCTTAAGAAAAGCACCCTATTTCAACCAGGTGACCATGAATGATATCACTCTCCTGAGGATAACACAGAGAGATAAAGAACGGATGTTGTTTGAATGCCAGCAAACATACACTGCAATGCTTTCTTCTACAATGATTCCCGAGTACGTGCTACTGGCCTGGTGTGGTAAAGTGTCCTACCATGGAGGACACAATAAGGCTGCCCTCCCCAGAAACCTTTTGCAAAGGCTTTGGGAGTACATCCAGGAGAGCCGCAAATGCCAGGGCAAATTAATCATTAAACATGCTTGCTTTTAAACCATGTATAGTATTTTAAAAGGTACACTTACCAGAGGTCCCTTCTCCACCTGGCTGGTCCAGGAGGCAGCCTTGGGTGGGTCCGGGGGGGACTGCCTCCAGGTCCAGGGTGAGAAACAGTTCCTGGCTGTCAGGAAAACCGGTTTCTCTGCTTGCTTGTTGTGAGCTATCTACAACCTCATCATCATCATCTTCCTCATCCCCAAAACCTGCTTCCGTGTTGCCTCCATCTCCATTGAAGGAGTCAAACAACACAGCTGGGGTAGTGGTGGCTGAACGCCCTAAAATGGCATGTAGCTCATCATAGAAGCAGCATGTTTTGGGCTCTGACCCAGAGTGGCCGTTCGCCTTTCTGGTAGGCTTGCCTCAGCTCCTTAAGTTTCACTCGGCATTGCTTTGGGTCCCTGTTATGGTCTCTGTCCTTCATGCCCTGGGAAATTTTGACAAATGTTTTGGCATTTCGAAAACTGGAACGGAGTTCTGATAGCACGGATTCCTCTCTCCATACAGTGATCAGATCCCGTACCTCCTGTTCGGTCCATGCTGGAGCTCTTTTGCAGTTCTGGGACTCCATCATGGTCACCTCTGCTGATGAGCTCTGCATGGTCACCTCTGCTGATGAGCTCTGGCCAGTGTGGCAAGCTGCAGGTGACCATGCAAACAGGAAATTGAAATTCAAAAGTTCACTGGCCTTTTCCTGTCTACCTGGCCGGTGCATCTGAGTTGAGAGTGCTGTCCAGAGCAGTCACAATAGAGCACTCTGGGATAGCTCCCGGAGGCCAATACCGTCTAATTGCGTCCACAGTACCCCAAATTTGACCCGGCAAGGCCGATTTAAGTGCTAATCCACTTGTCAGAGGAGGATTAAAGAAATCGATTTTAAGAGCCCTTTAAGTTGAAAAAAAGGGCTTCATCGTGTGGACGGGTGCAGGTGTACATCGATTTAACGCTGCTAAATTCGACCTAAACTCCTAGTGTAGACCAGGGCAGAGTTAATTAACTGATAGAGAAATAGTCATAATGTTAACAACCTCAAAAGGAGGAAGATAGCAAAGCAACATACTGGAACCATTTATAAAGCATCACTATTTTGGGAACATAATTAAATCTTCTGATTACACATCTCATAGGATTACAGAAGCTAGAGCCAGCAAACACTCTCCAGTCATCTTGCCCAGCCCTTGGGGTTCTAATTTAGAATTGTCCATTACAGCATATAGAGAGACATATTCTTCAGTGTCCTGCATGAATGACTCTCAGTTCATGAATGTTTGCCTCATGATATGCTATTGCCATTGCAGTTTTGAACTTGTGGAAAGTATTCCTTATGACATGCCTTATGAGAAAAATAGCACCACTGTGAAACCCTTATACCAAGCCTGGATGGGTCTCCTCAACATGGCACAGGAAAGAATTCATGTGGCTTCTTACTACTGGTCTCTCACAGGAGAAGATATAAATGTAAATGACTCATCATCTGAACTGGTAAGAGAAAAACAGGAATAAGCTCACATATGATCAATAGAGCAGTATACCTACCCGGTCTGGCTCCAGGACCCTCCATTGCCACAGTTTACCCTCATCTCATACCATTCTCTTGGCCTTTGGAGCTTGACAGGACAGAGGCGGCTTAGCCCGCCAGCCAAATCACAAGAAAGCCACGCCTTCTGGGGTACCAAAGTCCAAGCAAACACAAAACCAAAAGAGTCTTCCACCCTGATCTTCCTTTCCAAGAGTCTCTCTTCTCTTCCAAAGCTGCCCTTCCCCTGGGCTCAGCTTTGCCTTCTCCTGTCCTCTATTCCAGTGCTTCTCAAGCTATCTGATGTGGGGGACCAGCAATTTTTTTTCCCAATGTGCACACAGACCGGCAGCCAATGGCTCGCAGACTGGCACCGGTCTGCGGACCACCACTTTGAGTAGGACTGCTATATTCAGTCTTTATTTGCTTGCCCTTGTTTGCAGGGATCACTGCTTCACCTCACTAGGTGGCAGTGTAGGAGAAACCCTTGCTCACCCTTTTCTATGGGTTTCCAGCCTTCAGAACCTGACACAATAGGGCTTTCCACTATCCCGGCTGCCCTGCCACTCCTTCCCATGTCCTCTTCCTATACTATCTGACATCCCAGTACTTCTCTCTCTCTCCTCATGACCCACAGGCTGCTCTTATCCCTCCCTCCTATGATCTTCCTGTCATATGATTTTGCTCATTTCCTTCACCTGGGAGAAGAGACAAGTGGGGCAGAGGTGCAGCTGAGCCCCTACCCTCTTAAAGGGCCAGCTCATCCTGTTATAATCCCTACTACTTTCATCCTCAAATAAAAATGATTCAGAAAATCAATTTGATGTATCAGCAGCCAATAGATTTTGTTGCTGTTTGCATTTCATCTTTGAACTCCAGAAATATTTCAGTTCTAGTGGTTTCTGTGTTTGGCTGTAATGATCTTACAGCAAATGATATTAATTGATAGGAAGCAAAGTTGTATTTATAAACTGGTTCAAGATCTTTATTTTGTGTCTTTAGTCCATCTCTAGCTGAAACTCACTTAAAGATAAAACATTCCCATCCTTGTATTGTGTGTGTTTCTTTCAAATGAAGTACCTATATTTAGAAGGTCCACGCTGTTTATTGTCATAGGGTGAAGATATTCTGAAGAAGTTTGAAAGTTTACTTATGGAGAATGTCTCAGTGTATATTGCAACAAGCCTGCCAACTTTAGCTGTAAATTCAACTGATCTTAAGGTTTTGAAGAAAAAAGGTAACTATGTAATTCACAAGGCCTCTATAGTTCTGCAGTGTTGTAAACATGGACCCAAGTAAACAATGTTGTAAACAAGGACCCAAGGATCCAATCCAGCTCATGTTTAATTTGCAATCAATGAGACGACTCACAAGGTTAAAGATAAGCATGAGTTTAAGTGCTTTGCTGGATTGGATCCTTTGTGTATATTGATATACATTTAACTTTCTGAAAGTTAAGCTTTAGCAAGTATACATATATTATACAAATACTAGAAATCCATATTATACAAGTACTAGAAATCCATACAGGTTCTGGTCACAACAAGAATGATACAGATTATACTCCATTTTCATGTTAATATTAAAATTAAAAACTGTGTTGGGAATTACTTTAGCTAAATCATATTTGTTTACCGCCCCACTTACTCAATATCTTTCCTTAGGGGCTCATGTGAGAAGAATCAATTTTGGACATTTGACCAAAGGTGTGCTGCATTCCAAATTCTGGATTGTAGACATGAAACACATGTATATTGGCAGTGCAAATATGGACTGGAGGTCATTTTCTCAGGTCAGATGTACTTTATACTGCTAAACATAAACTCACCTCGATACACATGGTAGAGATGATATCCATGGGATACATTTCAGTGGCGTGTGAGAAACGTATTTATCGTTCACATATTTTATTATATTTCTCAGTGCAAGCACATGACAGTAATATAAAATATGGGCACATCAGAAAAACAATGTGGGGTGAAGAAAGCCTTTGAGGTGTAAGAGAGCGGGTTTTGACATATGTTTTCTCTCTCTGCAGGTGAAAGAAGTTGGTGCCGTGATATACAACTGCAGCTGCTTAGCCAGCGATCTATGGAAAACATTTAGAACATACTGGGATCTTGGGCACGCTAAAGCCACCATTCCCTCCCCATGGCCGAGCAATTATTCCACCAAAATTAACAAGTATAGGCCTCTGGAAGTGCAGTTTAATGGAACCTTGACAACTGCCTATTTTTCTGTAAGCAGTTTAAAATATTTTTTGGTAAACTATGGTAAAACTATTTGCTGGAAATGTCTTATTCTGTATTTTTTCTCTTTCCTCGGGCTCAATTACGCCCTACTCAGGTTGAGTAGCACCTTATTCCACAAGTTTCAGTGAGCCTACTCATGGAAGAAGGTTCGATGCAATATGAGTAAGAGATATAGAACCAGGCCTTGTATCTTCAGATGGAAACATAGGGACAGATCTTCCCATAGGTCACTCACATTATGTAATAACTTACTGCTCAGGTCTTCCCATTAATTTGAATGAGACTACTTTAGGATTAATGCATTACTCAGGGTGAATAAGAGTGGCAAAATCTGGCCTGTAGTAAATAGTGTGTTGCAATTCTAGCCCATGATGGTTTTTAATCTTTCTTTTACTACCTTGTAATGGCTAGTAGATTTGAAATTCCTCATTATATTAGCTATCTGATGGACACATTGAGTATATTCTGGGATTTTGGGTCCAGTTTTCAAACCTATAAATTGTTTACACCGTTCCCGAACCTGTAAATGAATACAACTCAGGAAATTCTGTATGTGTAATGAAAACTGAGTAGAGGTTAATATAAATCAATCAAAGTTTGTTGAAAGAAAATTTAAATAGTAGGACAGGAACAGAGAAATGTACGATGATCATCAGACTTTGTTTCCCTCCTTTACAGGCCTCTCCTCCTGCGTTTTGCCCAAAGGGTCGTACTCGTGATCTCATTTCTATTATTGATGTTATAAATGATGCAGAAGAATATGTGTATGTCTCAGTCATGGAGTATTTTCCTACAACCCGCTTCAGACACCCAACAAAGTAGGAGGTTAAACCTGGATCAGTCAGTCAACTGTATTCATAACTAAATGTCCTTTGCTTTTGCAGAAATTTGTTCTTACCAAAAATGCAGCATTTCCCCCCTTCAGATATATTAATATTATTTTTTCACCCATGGAGTGAACTGAGACTTTGGACATTCTGCAGTTATGCCATTGCAAAGTGTGTGTAAAACACTACCCTTCTGCTTTGGTAGCATTTCACATTGACTTTGCTCTCACTTCATAGCTTCATAGAAATGTATGTAGGGCTGGAAGGGAGCTCAAGGAGTCATGAAGTCCAGTCCCCTGTGCTTAGGCAGGACCAACTAAACATAGACCCTCCCTGACAGGTGTTCATTCAACCTGTTCTTAAAATCTCTCAGTCATGGGGATTCCACAGTCTCCAGTGGAAGCCTAGTTGTGTTTAACTA
The DNA here is from genome assembly GCF_965140295.1 of Lepidochelys olivacea. Classification (NCBI taxonomy): domain Eukaryota; kingdom Metazoa; phylum Chordata; order Testudines; family Cheloniidae; genus Lepidochelys; species Lepidochelys olivacea. Next base: position 111,922,964 of record NC_140416.1, read on the forward strand.
CACTTATTGTTAGAAAGTTTACTGTAAGTAATTACACAGGCTGCAGGGCAATGAAGGATCAGGCCCTTTCCCTCCAAACCTTACTCAAGGCAAAAGCATAGCAGTTACAAGAACCTAGGGAGAGTAGATTAGCAGAAATATGTTTGGGGTAAAATTTTCAAAAGAAAACGTTGCTCCTCTTGGCATCTCTCAATGGTCTCTGGTCTCCCCTACTTCCTCCCATTATGGTTGCAGTATTAGCTGAAGATTCTTTGCTTTTTCCTCCTACTTTACAAGTACTTCTATGGGCATTCAGACTCTTCACTGAAGCTGTGAACGCCTGCAGAAGGAGCAATAAAAGAAGGGAAGTAGCCGACACTATTATGGTCAGCTAGCGCTCTGTGGACCACTAGCAAATTCTCTCTGGGTTTAGAATTATATAATGACCATGAGCTTCACTCTGAGTAATACAGAAATCTGTTGAGTCATTAAGTGTTTTTTAAAAAGCCTCAAAAACCCTCAGCTGCACTTGAATTAGGAAGTTTATATGCAGCCAACCTCTCTGAGTATTTTAAATTATATCTGTATCTAGCACTTCTGGGTTATCTTTGATAGAGATCATATGTAATTATGAGAGATCATATGTAATAATGTGTGTGTTGCTTCAAGTCTCCTGGGAGGAAGAGGTTGAGCCGTGTGTTGCCATTTTAGTTTATGCATCTATCAACAGTCATATCACGTTACATGTGCTCAGGCATGATCATTGTTCCACAATGAACACATGACAGTATGTATTACCTGCAGCCCTAGGCATCTATATAGAGAGATGGGTTATAGAATCATAGAAATGTAGGGCTGAAAAGGATCTTGAGAGGTCATCTAGCCCAGCCCCCCAGCACTGAAGCAGGACCAAGTAAACCTGGACCATTTCTGACACGTTTGTCTAACTTATTCTTAAAAACAATAATGACGGGGAGTCCACAACCTCCCTTGGAAGCTTATTCCAGTGCTTAACTATCCTTTTATTTAGAAAGTTTCCCCCAATATCAAAGTATTATGCAATCACTCACCGACCGGCTGCCTCCTGATGGATAATTTTGCAAATCAGACAGTTCGGAGGACATTCTGTTTCTATGTCATATATTTGATTTTCTGTCTTTCTCTTCTCCCATTCTTTTTCACTAAGAATATTTGCATGAAAACAGGCTCTTTTTCCCCTTAGGGGTCCATTTATTAATGTTGTGCATTCTCCATTTGAAGCCTTAATCCCCTGTTTATGTTCTCGAGGGCTCGATCTCATACAAACGGACGTTTGAGGTGGGTCCAGGGAATGCAGGACTGAGCCCTTGGACATCTTGGGCAAGTTTCTGTGTGTCAGTTTCCGCATCGGTATAACAGGGCTAATAATGCTCCCTCTCCTCTGTAAAGTGCTTTATAATATAGGGGATGAAAGTGCTACACAGGTGTTAAGAGTTAGTAATTATGGGCCATATTCTGCCCTCCATGGAAGTTGTCATCAGCCTTCCCCCACAGCGTGGCTCATACAAGTGCCAGAAAGAACAGCAGTCTCTGCACTCAGAGCAGGGTCTCTGCTCCTTTGTGGTCTTACAGCATACTAACAGGGACAGGCAGGGGTGGAGAGAAGGTGGTGCCGTGCCCTTTCCTCCATCTCCGCTGGCTGATGGAGTGGGACCAAGTATAGAGTGGGAGCAGCCTCTGTGCACACGACACATCCAGGAGTCATTCTGCAAAATGTCTCCTGGTTTATCCCCAGGGCTTCCCATTGCCTTTGACTCCAGGTAGTACCTTCAAAGGAATGATCCAGCCCTTCATTATTATTGCTATGGTTATTTTGTTATCAATGTGGTGGTAGATATTTCTTGTCTCAATTTTCTCTGAATGTATTTTTCTTTTCATTTACTTTCATTCCAATAGATACTGGCCAGACATTGACAATGCTCTGAGAGGTGTGGCATTCAACCGCAACGTACAAATCAGGCTTTTGATCAGCTGCTGGCTCCACACTGACCCATCCATGTTCCATTACTTGCAGTCACTTCGTGATCTCAGTGACCCACATACCAACATCACCATCGATGTGGTAAGCTAAGAAAACTCTTTTGACATAATGGGCCATCCTTTAAAAAAAGGCAGCTTTCAAGCAGGCAGCACAACTACTTGTGTGTATAAATGTAGACCTGTATATGCAATTGCATGTGCATACAAATTTTATTACAGACCTTGAAGCAATGTCCCTTTGAAATTTGGGCCTAGGTGATGTTATTCAACATTATTCTTAACTGAACCCAGCAACCTCTTCCACTGGTTTGGTTTCAGCAGCTTTCTTGGACATATTATTAGGGTGAAAAACCAGTGAATTATGAAGCATATTTACTAAGGAATGCCACTATATGGATAGTGATTACGTAGTTGCCAAAAGCTTTGGTGGTGTGATGTGATTGCCAGTGATAGACTGAATATACAGCTGGACCATCTTAAGGACCTAGCTCAAGACTGAGCCAGCTGGCACTTGATCTGCAAGGAATCTACTTCCCTGAGGGATTTGTCATGATGATGATGATGATGATATTCTTCTAGGAAGCAATGGCTGTACTTACCTCAAGCAGTTTGCAATATTAGTGCAGAAGCAAAGGAGTCTACAAAGAGGATAGCTGACTCATTACAATTGTTGTGGTAATTTAATTGACAAGCTCAACTTCATACCTTCTAACAACTTTCACAGCATCATCTTTCTGGTGTGGCATGGTTAAGAAATTACACTTTGTCTGATTAGTAGCACCACTTACACTTTTATGAATGGTTTCAGAGTAGCAGCCGTGTTAGTCTGTATCCACAAAAAGAAAAGGAGGACTTATGGCACCTTAGAGACTAACAAATTTATGCATCTGATAAAGTGTTCCAAGAAGGTGTTCCAAGAAGGAGGAGTGCTAGGCAGAGATGGGCTCCACTTAATGAAGAGAGGGAAGAGCATCTTCGTGAGCAGGCTGGCTAACCTAGTGAGGAGGGCTTTAAACTAGGTTCACCGGGGGAAGGAGACCAAAGCCCTGAGGTAAGTGGGGAATTGGGATACCGGGAGGAATCACGAGCAGGAGCGTGTGAGAGGGGAGGGCTCCTGCCTCATACTGAGAACAAGGGGCGAGCAGCGGGTTATCTCAAGTGCCAATATACAAATGCACAAAGCCTGGGAAACAAGCAGGGAGAACTGGAGGTCCTGGCAAAGTCAGGGAATTATGATGTGATTGGAATAACGGAGACTTGGTGGGATAACTCGCATGACTGGAGTACTGTCATGGATGGGTATAAACTGTTCAGGAAGGACAGGGAGGCCAGAAAAGGTGGGGGAGTTGCATTGTATGTAAGGGAGCAGTATGACTGCTCAGAGCTCAAGTATGAAACTGCAGAAAAACCTGAGAGTCTCTGGATTAAGTTTAGAAGCCTGATCAACAAGGGTGATGTCGTGGTGGGAGTCAGCTATAGACCACCGGACCAGGGGGATGAGGTGGACAAGGCTTTCTTCCGGCAACTCGCAGAAGCGACTAGATCGCATGCCCTGGTTCGCATGGGCGACTTCAGTCATCCTGATATTTGCTGGGAGAGCAATACAGCGGTGCACAGACAATCCAGGAAGTTTTTGGAAACTGTAGGGGACAATTTCCTGGTGCAAGTGCTGGAGGAACCAACTAGGGACGGAGCTCTTCTTGACCTGCTTCTCACAAACCGGGAAGAATTAGTAGGGGAAGCAAAAGTGGATGGGAACCTGGGAGGCAGTGACCATGAGACGGTCGAGTTCAGGATCCTGACACAAGGAAGAAAGGAAAGCAGCAGAATACGGACCCTAGACTTCAGAAAAGCAGACTTTGGCTCCCTCAGGGAACTGATGGGTAAGATCCCCTGGGAGAATAACATGAGGGGGAAAGGAGTCCAGGAGAGCTGGCTGTATTTTAAAGAATCCTTATTGAGGTTACAGGGACAAACCATCCCGATGTGTAGAAAGAATAGTAAATATGGCAGGCAACCAGCTTGGCTTAACAGTGAAATCCTTGCTGATCTTAAACACAAAAAAGAAGCTTACAAGAAGTGGAAGACTGGACAAATGACCAGGGATGAGTATATAAATATTGCTCAGGCATGTAGGAATGGAATCAGGAAAGCTAAATCACACCTGGAGTTGCAGCTAGCGAGGGATGTTAAGAGTAACAAGAAGGGTTTCTTCAGGTATGTTGGCAATAAGAAGAAAGCCAAGGAAAGTGTGGGCCCCTTACTAAATGAGGGAGGCAACCTAGTGACAGAGGATGTGGAAGAAGCTAATGTACTCAATGCTTTTTTGCCTCTGTCTTCACGAACAAGGTCAGCTCCCAGACTACTGCACTGGGCAGCACAGCATGGGGAGGAGGTGGCCAGCCCTCTGTGAAGGAAGAAGTGGTTCGGGACTATTTAGAAAAACTGGACGTGCACAAGTCCATGGGGCTGGATGCGTTGCATCCGAGAGTGCTAAAGGAATTGGCGGATGTGATTGCAGAGCCATTGGCCCTTATCTTTGAAAACTCATGGTGATTTGGGGAAATCCCAGAAGATTGGAAAAAGGCTAATGTAGTGCCCATCTTTAAAAAAGGGAAGAAGGATGATCCTGGGAACTACAGGCAGGTCAGCCTCACCTCAGTCCCCGGAAAAATCATGGAGCATGTCCTCAAGGAATCAATTCTGAAGCACTTGCATGAGAGGAAAGTGATCAGGAACAGTCAGCGTGGATTCACCAAGGGAAAGTCATGCCTGATTAATCTAATTGCCTTCTATGATATAACTGGTTCTGTGGATGAAGGGAAAGCAGTGGACGTGTTATTCCTCGACTTTGGCAAAGCTTTTGACATGGTCTCCCACAGTATTCTTGTCAGCAAGTTAAAGAAGTACGGGCTGGATGGGTGCACTACAAGGTGGATAGAAAGTTGGCTAGATTGTCGGGCTCAACGGGTAGTGATCAATGGCTCCATGTCTAGTTGGCAGCCGGTATCTAGCGGAGTGCCCCAAGGGTCGGTCCTGGGGCTGGTTTTGTTCAATATCTTCATTAATGATCTGGAGGATGGTGTGGATTGCACCCTCAGCAAGTTTGCGGATGACACTAAACTGGGAGGAGTGGTAGATACGCTGGAGGGTAGGGATAGGATACAGACGGATCTAGACAAATTGGAGGATTGGGCCAAAAGAAATCTGATGAGGTTCAACAAGGACAAGTGCAGAGTCCTGCACTTAGGACGGAAGAATCCAATGCACTGCTACAGACTAGGGACCGAATGGCTAGGCAGCAGTTCTGTAGAAAAGGGGTTACAGTGGATGAGAATTTGGATATGAGTCAACAGTGTGCCCTTGTTGCCAAGAAGGCCAATGGCATTTTGGGTGTATAAGTAGGGGCATTGCCAGCAGATCGAGGGACGTGAACGTTCTCCTCTATTCAACATTGGTGAGGCCTCACGTGGAGAACTGTGTCCAGTTTTGGGCCCCACACTACAAGAAGGATGTGGAGAAATTGGAGAGAGTCCAGCGAAGGGCAACAAAAATGATTAGGGGACTGGAACACATGAGTTATGAGGAGAGGCTGAGGGAACTGGGATTGTTTAGTCAACGGAAGAGAAGAATGAGGGGGGATTTGATATCTGCTTTTAACTACCTGAAAGGTGGATCCAAAGAGGATGGATCTAGACTATTCTCAGTGATAGCAGATGACAGGACAAGGAGTAATGGTCTCAAGTTGCAGTGGGGGAGGTTTAGGTTGGATATTAGGAAAAACTTTTTCACTAGGAGGGTGGTGAAACACTGGAATGCGTTACCTAGGGAGGTGGTGGAATCCCCTTCCTTAGAAGTTTTTAAGGTCAGGCTTGACAAAGCCCTGGCTGGGATGATTCAGTTGGGATTGGTCCTGCTCTGGGCAGGGGGTTGGACTAGATGGATTCCAGAGATCCATTCCAACTCTGTTATTCTATGATTCTATGATTCTATTCTAAGTGAACTGTAGCTCACAAAAGCTTATGCTCAAATAAATTTGTTAGTCTCTAAGGTGCCACAAGTCCTCCTTTACTTTTATGAATGGGACTCCTTGCTAGTGACCTCTCTGCAAATACACCGAGGTGGTTAGTAGGGTGAAAGTCCTGGCTAGGCGGGGGGGTGCCCATCTTAGTGCAGATAGATGGATAGAGGAGAATAATAGAATCAAGATGGATGGATTTTTAGCAGGGAAGATAACAAATAATGATTTGAAATGTAATTTTTAATTAAAGTAAAAAAATTATAAGGCACTGTTGCTCTTTGCAATACAACTCCCTGTCTGGGATCAGCCCATTCAACTGTACAGTAATGCTCACAATCAATGATGAATGCAGAATAGTAAGACTATTAAACATCTGTCTAAAACTGTATTTAGTTGTCTTTACTGTAATATGATAGCTCTTTCACAGATGGAACATTGTGAAGTACACATTATCCTTACCTGATCGCACTGTCTTAATCCAGTTTTGCTCGCAGTAGTATCACCAGTTTGTCCAAGTTAGTTTTCTTGACTAATAGCAAAATCTGTCTTATAAACCATCTAAAGCTGGAGCTTTTGAAAACATTGTCCTATTCTATTCCATATAGACTTTTATTTGAAAACAAAGAAAGTTTGCAGCATCCAATAATATAATCTATGCTTCACTCCAGTAATTCTATGTATACATTGTAATTATTTTCCATCCAGAAAATCTTCATTGTTCCAGTTCTGAATCACACAAACATCCCTTTCGGGAGAGTGAACCACAATAAATATATGGTCACTGATAAAGTGGCGTATATTGGTAAGTGTCCTGTTTTGAATATGTATAGTTTAAGACATGATCAGGACTACAGGGTTGGGACAGAGCTGAAATGGGATTGGGTGTCATATCAAATGCTGGCTAAATTTACCATGAAGAGGGCAGAAACATATAGTGGATAGCTTTAGCAAAATATTTGCACTGGATAGAAGAGTAAAGACATGACGGGGGAAAATAATGTAGGGCAAATTCAGCAAGAGATTATTTTGTTGGATTCAGAGTAACAGCCGTGTTAGTCTGTATTCGCAAAAAGAAAAGGAGTACTTGTGGCACCTTAGAGACTTACCAATTTATCTGAGCATAAGCTTTCGAAGTGAGCTGTAGCTCATGAAAGCTTATGCTCAAATAAATTGGTTAGTCTCTAAGGTGCCACAAGTACTCCTTTTCTTTTTGTTGGATTGTGAACCATTAAGAATGAAGTACATGGCCCTGAATGAGCGGAGATTAGTATTATTGTCAAGCACTCGCAGTAATCTCATAAATTGTGTGTTTAGATTCATGCAATGACACTTAGTATTCCAGGGGAAAAAAACGTTATTTTGCTTTAACAAAAGCTTAATGTGAGAAATCCATTGACCAGTTGTTTGTTAAGCAGTATTTCAGGAGTGGAGTGGAGGATATAGGGGCCTCAGACACCCTAAATTATTAACCACCATGTTGGCATTGATGTCTCATTCTCGTATTAGAATCCTAGATGAGAGTAAGTGATGGAAGAGGTCACCAAGTTCACCACCCTGTCAGTGTGGGTTTGTGTCCTATTGAATTATCTTCAGAAGATAGAGGTGCAGTTAGTTACAAAGATAATTTATTTTCTACCCAAAGCACCCGTTGGAATGAATGGGAGATTTGTCTGAGTCAGACCACCTGCCACAGAAACCCTCCGTGCTTAAATTTGGATTTATTCACAGTGCTCAATGCTTTGTGTTATGGTAGCTGTTGACAGAGCTTCAGAAATCACATTCAGCTAGATCCCTATCTTGATGTGGGACATCTAGTTAATAGCATTGACACTTGCAAGTATAGGACACAGTGGTTGTAGGTGTTGTATTCAGCTCGACCCTGTTTTCTTGTAACAAGTAAAGTTCAGCTTCAAACCTTATTTTTGTTTAGTCTTTTTCTTCTGATAGTTTAAAAGCTTTGCAGAGTTTGCATTGTCACTGAGATAGCTAAGGCACTGCGGCCCTGAAAACGGAGAGAGAGAGAGTGCAGAGTGAAATAAATTTACTAGATATGGACCTGAACCAAAATATCAGACCTGGAAACCCCTCCCTCCCAATCCAAACTTTGTGGCTTGCTCCTATTTCTATAATGGGTACATTCAGTGCATCTCTGCCACAGTCTCCATTGTATTAGACTCCTAAAGAGCCTCCAGTTGACACTTAAAGTTGCTTGTCTATATTGGAGCCCTCAGATGAGAAACAGCTGGCCTGATTTTCAAAGATGCTGATGACTTGCAGCTCCCATTGAGTTTAATGGCATTTGTGGTTGTACTACATTTCTGAAAATCAGTCCACTTATATTTAGGTGCCTTAAATATTATTGAAGAGTCTAACATTAGGCCCCAGGCTTGAAAATTCATCCAATGTCATGTTTCCCATTTGCCTCTCTGCCCAACAAAATATTTGACATAAAATTGTTCTTCCTTGTTAACCATCAATGTTTCTATCCTGTAGGGACTTCCAATTGGTCAAAAGATTACTTTAGTAATACAGCTGGAGTTGGGTTGATTGTCAACCAGACTTCAACAGATCCTCAAAGAAAGAAGCCCGTTATACAGGAACAATTAAAAAATCTTTTTGAACGAGACTGGAATTCCAAATATTCAGTAAATATGGAAGATCTGCATGGGCAGAAAGACTGTTCCTGGGAAGAGGGATTAAGTTACTTATAAAGTTCAACATTTTGCTTTCTGTTTGAAATGTAATATACATGAATACATAGTTTATTTTTTATTATTTGTCAAAGAAATCATTTCTTACTGGTATGGCCCACTACTTAATGTTCTGGGAGCATAGTTCAATGTACCTGTATAATCAAATAATTTGTGGCAGTTAATATGTGAATTATGTGTATGCTGCACATGGTTAATCCATCTTTGTCAAATAAACATTTACCCAGTTTTATGTGAGGCTGTCCAGTATTGTGAGCGATTGTGAAAGAAATAACCTGATCCTAATAGTAGAGATGCAAAGGGAGACAGTTACGTTTCCATGGGATCTTTAACTCTAAGTTGCCTGACTGTTGGAGGTTTTACACATGAACATTAATGTTCCACTAATATATGGTTTTCTTGTATGTGTTTAAATATTTGTATTAAAGTCTGGACAGCATTAGGCATGGGCCACATAAGCAGCAACCCAGGGCACAATAAGGACCAGATTTAATCACCTAAAGATGCAGATTCATAGATTACAAGGTCAGAAGGGACCATTGTGATCATCTAGTCTGACCTCCTGTAACACACAGGCCACAGAGCTTCGCCAGAATAATTCGCAGAGTAGATGTTTTAGAAAAATATCCAATCTTTATTTTAAAATTGTCATTGATGGAGAATCCCCCACAACCCTTCAGAATCCCCCACAACCCTTCAGAATCCCCCACAACCCTTCAGAAATTGTTGCAATGATTAATTACTCTTACCATTAAAATTTTACACCATATTTCCAATCTGAATTTGTCTAGCTTCAGCTTCCAGCCACTGGATCCTGTTATACCTTTTCTCTGCTAGTTTGAAGAGCCCATTATTAAATATTTGTTCCCCATGTAAGTACTTACAGATTGTAATCAAATCACCCATTCAGCTTCTCTTTGTTATGTTAAATAGCTTGAGCACTTTGAGTCTCACTCACTATAAGGCATGTTTTCTAATCCTTTAATCATTCTCCTGGCTCTTTTGTGAATCTTTATCAATTTATCTTCAATTGTGGGCACCAGATCTGAACACAGTATTCCAGCAGCAGTCACACTGGTGCCAAACATAGAGGTAAAATAACCTCTCTACTCCTACTTTAGCTTCTCCTGTTTATGCATCCCAAGCTCACATTAGCTGTTTAGCTTCAGTGTCACACTGGGAGCTCATGTTCAGCTGATTATCCACCATGATCCTCAAATCTTTTTTGCAGTCACTGCTTCCCAGGACAGAGTGCTCTATTGTGTAAGTATGGACTTCATTCTTAGTTCCTAGATTTAGGCATATTAAAATACATATTGTTTGCTTACACCCACATTAATGGTCCAGCAAGCTTCTCAGGCAGTTCTTTTAAAACTCTTGGATGCAAGTTAACTGGACCTGCTGATTTAAAAATGTCTAACTCTTGTAGGTGCTTTTTAACATCTTCCCGAGTTACAGTTGGAATGGAAGGTATTTCATCATCATCATCATCCTGTGGGATGACTATATCATCTCTTTTACCCCCAAATATAGAACAGAAATATGTATTGATTACTTCTGCCTTTTCTGCATTATTATTGATAATTCTACCATTTCCATCTAGTACTGGAGCAGTACCATTGTCAGGATATTTTTTGTTCCCAATATACTTTTAAAACTCTTTCCTATTGTCCTTAACTCTGCCAGCCATAGATTTTTGCTTGTGGCCCTTTGCTTTCCTTAACAATTTTCTGCAACTGTGATTTCAAAATTGCCAGTGATGGAACAGTGGTGATGATCTACAATGGATGTGTCATGGGTTCTTTCCTGCTGGAAGCCAGAAGGGACACAAGTAGTGGTGGCTGTGCTGGAGGAAAAGAGTCTTGGATGGGTGGAGCATGTAGAGATGCTTCTGAGGAGTTCAAAGACAGCAAGGTTCAGGAAACGTCAGTACCCCAGCTTCAGGAAAGAAAGGAGCTGGCTATGAAGGAGTCAGAGAGACAGGAAATCAAAGAGAGGAGGCCTGGCAGTTCATAACCACTGGTAGCAATCAATCACATTGGCATTCCTCACAGCTGGAGACAGATGAGGATAGGCAGGCTGTGACCGACCACCAGATAGATAGAAGTTTTCAGTCTATACCAGATAGGCACCTAGAGGCATTTGAAAATCCCACTAGGTGCCTATTTGCATCTTTGAGCACCTAAATACCTTTAAAAATCTGGCCCTACATTTTTAGAGCTGGCTTCAGTCCAGCTACTCCATGCACCTCAGTAGCTAGGACAGCTTGGAGGGGTCTGTACTTTTCAGGGCACCCTTCATACCATTAGGAGGGCAGCTCAGGCCAGGAGTTGATGCAGGTATGGCACAGCTGCCCCACTTCCAGCTCTGAACCCAGCTATGGGATGTGGGGAAGCTTATCCCTTTAAGAAGATCCCCTCTACTACACTGTCCGGCAGCAGAAACCTAAACAGCAAATATTTGTTGTGCTGGTCCTGATTAAAGTAAGACCACATTTACAATGAAACATTGACAGCTACATTTGTTTACTAATGTGTGTTGTGTTAAAGAGCCATCTTTTGCCTTGAATTAGTGTTGGGAACTGATACATCGTATGAGTGATAAGGACTCAGAGAAGCAGATTCAGATCTTAGTAAAACTAGTGAAAAAATTAGTAACTCAGCTGAAATCTGGAGCTACTCCTGTTTTGTCTGAGTGTAAGTGAGCTCTGGATCTGGCCCAAAGAATCATAGAATCATAGAAGATTAGGGTTGGAAGAGACCTCAGGAGGTCATCTAGTCCAATCCCCTGCTCAAAGCAGGACCAATACCAACTAAATCATCCCAGCCAAGGCTTTGTCAAGCTTTGTAAAAACCTCTAAGGATGTCCACCACCTCCCTAGGTAACTCATTCCAGTGCTTCACCACCCTCCTGGTGAAATAGTGTTTCCTAATATCCAACCTAGACCTCTCCCACTGCAACTTGAGACCATTACTCCTTGTTCTGTCATCTACCACCACTGAGAACAGCTGAGCTCCATCCTCTTTGGAACCTCCCTTCAGGTAGCTGAAGGCAGCTATCAAATCCCCCCTCACTCTTCTCTTCTGCAGACTAAATAAGCCCAGTTCCCTCAGCCTCTCCTTGTAAATCATGTGCCCCAGCCCCCTAATCATTTTTGTTGCCCTCCGCTAGACTCTCTCCAAAGAACCTATTTCAGGGCCTAATCCTGCAGGGTTCTGGGTACTCTCAGTTCCCACTGATGTCAAGAGGTGGGAATCAACAGGGATTGTGGGTGCCCTGCACCTTCTAATCTGAAGCCTTGAAAAGGAATATCAATTCACCGTTTGTTTGAATCACAACTGTTCACACATACAACACAATCAAGGAGCACATCAGTAACTTTCTGACAAGCAAAATATTTCCAGTTATGGGGTGTAAAGTCTCAAGACTGCCATTAGACAGTTGTATAAAAATCAGCTGCCCGGTGGTTCCTTTGATAGAAAAGAGTGTTAAACCTGGGGAGGATGCTTTTGTTTGTTTAGAGTCTGGTCGTTTGAAAACTTAATCATTAGCTGGAATTTAATAACTGGATTATTAATAATTTGGTTGGCAGATTCTCACTCAGCCATGCAGTAGCGTGGCCAAGTGTCGCCCTAACATGTGCTTGCCTGCATCCAAGCTACCATCTGCCAGACGAATTGTAGGGCGGCAACTGCACTTGCTCCCTCAGGACACTGAGGGGTGCAGTGATGCCCGGCTCACGGAAGCTAGGCCAGAGGCCAGCCAGTGGAGGGGTTGGTGGATGGGAGGTGAGGGGAGAAGTGGGGGGGCTGGAGGGGACAGGGCAGAGGAGGACACAAGGGGGCAGGTGCTAGGGTGGAGCACAGTAGGGGTAGAGCTGGGGAGGTTAATGAGGTGTGAGGCAGAGTGAGGAAGCCTGCCCCAAATCACTCCCCAGGCTCCTGGCTCCTACTGCCCCACAACAGCCCCCTCCCCAGGCTGTATTCCCCCTCTGCCCACCAAGCCCTCTCCACACCACCAGTCCCTCCACCAGGCTCCTTCCCACACCAGCCACCACTGCTGTCGGCCCCTGACTCCCTCCACTGCCCAGCTCTCTCATGGCTTCCGATTCCCCTGAGTTCCCCAGCACCCCTTGTGCTCCAGGCTCCTCCAAGCCCTCCTTGCATCTGGGGCATTCAGGGACAGTAGATACTGGGTTAACAATGGTGCCAGTGGTGCCATGGGGCCAGGCCCATACTCAAAACGGGGCCCGGCCCGGCCCACTCCACTTGCGCTGTGCCCCGAGCCTCTGGCTCCTCTCCGCTTCCTGGCCCCTCTCCCACCCACTGCTCGCTCCTCTCGACTGGTGGCCTGGCCAGATGGGGGCGGAGAAGAGCCCTCAGCCGCTGCTGCTCCAAGCCAATGACCGTACACTTCAGGCACCCCGGGCGCGGGGCCCGCCTGTCCCTGCCGCTTTGCAGAAGCAGGGGGCTGGGGAAGTCGGTGCGCTGCCCCCACAGCCCTTGCAAGGAAACTGCTCCTCCGCCCTGGGCACCACCAGCACCAGGCAGGCAGAGCTGGCTGGGAGACGAGGCCACTCTCTGCTCCCAAGCTTCAGCTGTCCTGCCCCCTAGCACTGTGCTGGGTCCTTGCTCTGCACTGGCTCAGCAGGGCTGGTGAGTGCAGCGGGGTGGAGGTGGGGACAGGGCGTGGGGGAGCGGGTGTCTGGGGCTTCTGGGTGTGTGTGTGTGTGCTGGGCAGTGAGGGACGTTTTTGTGTTTTGGGGTGCTAGGCAGTGTGGGGTCTGGTGGGGAGGAGCTGGCCGATGGGGGAGGTCTGTGTGAGTTGGGGTGCTGGGCAGTGGGGGGTCTGGGTGGGGTGATGGGCACTTGTGGTGGGGCTGTGGCTCCAGGGGCACTGGGCAGGGATGGTGGTGTGCAGGGCGCTGTGCATTTGTGGTGGGGGGCTGTCACAGGAGTGCTGGGCATAGTGGGTCCGGGGTGGCACTGGTATAGGGAGTCAGGGGGTGTTGGGCATGGGGGCTGTGTGGCGCGGCATGGGCCCACCCTCAAGGGGAAGGAGCACACTGGCAACACAGGGCCGGGCAGGCCAGTGTGCGTCTGGCGACTGCCAGTTTGTAAACAGCGCCATGCCCATGAATATGTTTGGAGCTGGGCCCAGAAAAGGTTAATCCGGCCCTGTTCAGGGAATAGGACCCTGCCTTCTCACTCCGACTGACACCTTTCAGGGGACCCTGAAGGGGTCCCCAGTGGCTTTTCCCTACTGTTTGGTAATGCCACACGTGGAACAGCACAAAACGTGGCAGCTCTGTGATTGGACCATCCCACGTCACATGAATAATGGTTCCTTTAGGGCCAGACTGATGTTATCCCAGAACATCTTGTTTAAGCTTCGTTTTAAATGATGTGAATGATATGGCATAAATTCTCTGAAGTGTCTTATATATAGGTAAGGTAGGTGATTTCAGAGACAAGGGACAAGAGACAAGGGAATTAACTCCAGCTGAGGTTCTATTTTTGCAGTGGAATCTATGGGCTGAGTTCTACCCTTCATTACCTATCATGGGCATTGCACAGGTGAAAGCGACTGCAGAATTTTGCCCTGTATGGCTGGTCATAGATCCCAAAGCTAATTCCGCCGCTGTACTAAAGGATTATGTTGTAGCTCCAACGTACCACAAGGTGACAGTGTTTGAGAATAATAATTCTGCCCTCAGAAGGCTACATGTTTATGGTTATGCCGTCAGAGCTTTGTTCGTAAGAGATTTATGGTGAGGTTAATGGTGATACAACACAGAGAGTGAAGATGTGATGAAAGGTTAGTTGTTCAAATAAGTGTGGGTTGAATCAAGAATTTAACTTGTCTATAGCTTTTGGGATCCACCTGTCAGAAACTGAGAAGGCTCCAATTTAATTTAGCTTCCCCTCCCAACATGAAAGCTCCTTGAACTCGGCAAAATTCCAGCACTGTCTGTCGTCACACACACTATACAGCAGCTTCATATAAGCCTATAGGTAATGGTGCTGAGTCCATAAAAGTTCACTTTCCTTGCCAAACGGCAGTCAAACTTTTCATATTGTGAAATGAGGGAAACTGGTCTGCTAGATGACACTACTGTCAGTGTCACACATGAGTCCAGCTTTCAGCAGGGCTGAAAGGGCACCAGTGGAAAATGCTCAAGTCCTTTAAAACAGCATTTTAGCCCTGGTCTACACTAGGAGTTTAGGTCGAATTTAGCAGCGTTAAATCGATGTAAACCTGCACCCGTCCACACGATGAAGCCCTTTATTTCGACTTAAAGGGCTCTTAAAATCGATTTCCTTACTCCACCCCTGACAAGTGGATTAGCGCTTAAATCGGCCTTGCCGGGTCGAATTTGGGGTACTGTGGACACAATTCGATGGTATTGGCCTCCAGGAGCTATCCCAGAGTGCTCCATTGTGACCGCTCTGGACAGCACTCTCAACTCAGATGCACTAGCCAGGTAGACAGGAAAAGAACAGCGAACTTTTGAATCTCATTTCCTGTTTGGCCAGCGTGGCAAGCTGCAGGTGACCATGCAGAGCTCATCTGCAGAGGTGACCATGATGGAGTCCCAGAATCGCAAAAGAGCTCCAGCATGGACTGAACGGGAGGTACGGGATCTGATCGCTGTTTGGGGAGAGGAATCCGTGCTATCAGAACTCCGTTCCAGTTTTTGAAATGCCAAAGCCTTTGTCAAAATCTCCCAGGGCATGAAGGCCAGAGGCCATAACAGGGACCCGAAGCAGTGCCGCGTGAAATTTAACGAGCTGAGGCAAGCCTACCAGAAAACCAGAGAGGTGAACGGCCGCTCCGGGTCAGAGCCCCAAACATGCCGCTTCTATGATGAGCTGCATGCCATTTTAGGGGGTTCAGCCACCACTACCCCAGCCGTGTTGTTTGACTCCTTCAATGGAGATGGAGGCAACACAGAAGCAGGTTTTGGGGACGAAGAAGATGATGATGATGATGAGGTTGTAGATAGCTCACAGCAAGCAAGCGGAGAAACCGGTTTTCCCGACAGCCAGGAACTGTTTCTCACCTTGGACCTGGAGCCAGTCCCCCCGAACCCACCCAAGGCTGCCTCCTGGACCCAGCAGGCGGAGAAGGGACCTCCAGTGAGTGTACCTTTTAAAATACTATACATGGTTTAAAAGCAAGCATGTGAAAGGATTACTTTCCCCTGGCATTCGCGGCTCTCCTGGATGTACTCCCAAAGCCTTTGCAAAAGGTTTCTGGGGAGGGCAGCCTTATTGCGTCCTTCATGGTAGGACACTTTATCACTCCAGGCCAGTAACACGTACTCGGGAATCACTGTACAACAAAGCATTGCAGTGTATGTTTGCTGGCGTTCAAACAACATCCGTTCTTTATCTCTCTGTGTTATCCTCAAGAGAGTGAGATATCATTCATGGTCACCTGGTTGAAATAGAGTGCTTTTCTTCAGGGGACACTCAGAGGAGCCCATTCCCACTGGGCTGTTTGCCTGTGGCTAAACAGAAATGTTCTCCGCTGTTAGCCACGGGGAGGGGGGAAGGTTGAGGGGGTAGCCACGCGGTGGGGGGAGGCAAAATGCGACCTTGTAACGAAAGCACATGTGCTATGTATGTAATGTTAACAGCAAGGTTTACCCTGAAAGAGTGTAGCCACTGTTTTATAAAATGTGTCTTTTTAAATATCGCTGTCCCTTTTTTTTTCTCCACCAGCTGCATGTGTTTCAAGGATCACAGGATCTTCTCCTTCCCAGAGGCTAGTGAAGATTAGAAAGAAAAAAAAACACACTCGAGATGAAATGTTCTCCGAGCTCATGCTGTCCTCCCACACTGACAGAGCACAGACGAATGCGTGGAGGCAAATAATGTCAGAGTGCAGAAAAGCACAAAATGACCGGAAGGAGAGGTGGCGGGCTGAAGAGAGTAAGTGGCGGGCTGAAGACAGGGTTGAAGCTCAAATGTGGCGGCAGCGTGATGAGAGGAGGCAGGATTCAATGCTGAGGCTGCTGCAGGACCAAACCAGTATGCTCCAGTGTATGGTTGAGCTGCAGCAAAGGCAGCTGGAGCACAGACTGCCACTGCAGCCCCTGTGTAACCAACCGCCCTCCTCCCCAAGTTCCATAGCCTCCTCACCCAGACGCCCAAGAACGCAGTGGGGGGGGGCCACCGGCCAACCAGCCACACCGCCACAGAGGATTGCCCAAAAAAAAGAAGGCTGGCATTCAATAAATTTTAAAGTTGTAAACTTTTAAAGTGCTGTGTGGCATTTTCCTTCCCTCCTCCACCACCCCTCCTGGGCTACCTTGGTAGTCATCCCCCTATTTGTGTGATGAATGAATAAAGAATGCATGAATGTGAAGCAACAATGACTTTATTGCCTCTGCAAGCGGTGATCGAAGGAAGGAGGGGCGGGTGGTTAGCTTACAGGGAAGTAGAGTGAACCAAGGGGCAGGGGGTTTCATCAAGGAGAAACAAACAGAACTTTCACACCGTAGCCTGGCCAGTCATGAAACTGGTTTTCAAAGCTTCTCTGATGCGTACCGCGCCCTCCTGTGCTCTTCTAACTGCCCTGGTGTCTGGCTGCGCGTAACCAGCAGCCAGGCGATTTGCCTCAACCTCCCACCCCGCCATAAACGTCTCCCCCTTACTCTCACAGATATTGTGGAGCACACAGCAAGCAGTAATAACAATGGGAATATTGGTTTCGCTGAGGTCTAAACAAGTCAGTAAACTGCGCCAGTGCGCCTTTAAACGTCCAAATGCACATTCTATCACCATTCTGCACTTGCTCAGCCTGTAGCTGAACAGCTCCCGACTACTGTCCAGGCTGCCTGTGTACGGCTTCATGAGCCATGGCATTAAGGGGTAGGCTGGGTCCCCAAGGATACATATAGGCAATTCAACATCCCCAACAGTTATTTTCTGGTCTGGGAATAAAGTCCCTTCCTGCAGCTTTTGAAACAGACCAGAGCTCCTGAAGATGCGAGCATCATGTACCTTTCCCGGCATCCCACGTTGATGTTGGTGAAACGTCCCTTGTGATCCACCAGAGCTTGCAGCACTATTGAAAAGTATCCCTTGCGGTTTATGTACTCGCCGGCTTGGTGCTCCGGTGCCAAGATAGGGATATGGGTTCCGTCTATGGCCCCACCACAGTTAGGGAATCCCATTGCAGCAAAGCCATCCACTATGACCTGCACATTTCCCAGGGTCACTACCCTTGATATCAGCAGATCTTTGATTGCGTGGGCTACTTGCATCACAGCAGCCCCAACAGTAGATTTGCCCACTCCAAATTGATTCCCAACTGACCGGTAGCTGTCTGGCGTTGCAAGCTTCCACAGGGCTATCGCCACTCGCTTCTCAATTGTGAGGGCTGCTCTCATCTTGGTATTCATGCGCTTCAGGGCAGGGGAAAGCAAGTCACAAAGTTCCATGAAAGTGCCCTTACGCATGCGAAAGTTTCGCAGCCACTGGGAATCGTCCCAGACCTGCAACACTATGCGGTCCCACCAGTCTGTGCTTGTTTCCCGAGCCCAGAATCGGCATTCCACAGCATGAACCTGCCCCATTAGCACCATGATGCATGCATTGGCAGGGCCCATGCTTTCAGAGAAATCTGTGTCCATGTCCTGATCACTCACATGACCGCGCTGACGTTGCCTCCTCGCCCGGTATCGCTTTGCCAGATTCTGGTGCTGCATATACTGCTGGATAATGCGTGTGGTGTTGAATGTGCTCCTAATTGCCAAAGTGAACTGAGCGGCCTCCATGCTTGCCTTGGTATGGCGTCCACACAGAAAAAAGGCGCGGAACGATTGTCTGCCGTTGCTCTGACGGAGGGAGGGGCGACAGATGACATGGCTTACAGGGTTGGCTTCAGGGAGCTAAAATCAACAAAGGGGGTGGCTTTACATCAAGGAGTATTTCAGGCAGGACTTCACGGAGGGTTCCAATAAGAAATGGTGCACCTAAGTTATTGTTCTTATTGGAACAAGGAGGTTAGTCTGGCCTCAGATTGATAAAATGGCTAGATTTACCTTGCTGCACCTTCTCTGTGAGTGACTACAGTGTGACCTAGAGGAATGAGTCCTCTAGACAGGGGAGGGGGGGGAAGCAAATGAGTACAAAACAAATCTGGTCTATTTCTTGTTTTGATCCACTCCATCTATCTTTTACATTTTTGGCTGGCAGCAGACGGTTCAGAAGGACTGCGTGCCGTCCACATCTCATAGCTGCTCGGCAGAAGATGGTACAATACGACTGCTAGCCATCCTCATCTCTTGCCTGCCCTGCAGAAGATGGTACAGTACGACTGCTAGCAATCCGTATCACCTGCCTGCTCACCATAAGACGGTTCAATAGGACTGACTGCAGGACTAAAGAGAATGACCTGGTCAAGTCACTCCAAATTTAGTCCCTGCGCCCATGTCTGCCCAGGCGCTCCCAGCCGACGTGGCCAGGAGCACCTCGGACACGACGATGACGGCTACCAGTCGTATCGCGCACCGTCTGCTGCCAGAAGGCAATGGGTTGCTGCTACTGTGTAGCAATGCTGTACCGCGTCTGCCAGCACCCAGGAGACATACGGTGACGGTTACC
This sequence comes from Lepidochelys olivacea, assembly GCF_965140295.1. NCBI lineage: Eukaryota > Metazoa > Chordata > Testudines > Cheloniidae > Lepidochelys > Lepidochelys olivacea. The sequence continues at coordinate 111,942,310 of NC_140416.1, forward strand.
TGAGCGGGCTCCATGCTTGCCGTGGTATGGCGTCTGCACAGGTAACTCAGGAAAAAGGCGCGAAACGATTGTCTGCCCTTGCTTTCACGGAGGGAGGGAGGGAAGGGGGGCCTGACGATATGTACCCAGAACCACCCGCGACAATGTTTTAGCCCCATCAGGCATTGGGATCTCAACCCAGAATTCCAATGGGCAGCGGAGACTGCGGGAACTGTGGGATAGCTACCCACAGTGCAATGCTCCGGAAGTCGACTCTAGCCTCTGTACTGTGGAAGCGCTCCGCCGAGTTAATGCACTTAATGCACTTAGAGCATTTTCTGTGGGGACACACACACTTGAATATATAAAACTGATTTCTAAAAAACCGACTTCTATAAATTCGACCTTATTCCGTAGTGTAGACATACCCTTAGTGTTTGTGCTGATTGAGAGCCCAGGAAACTGAAGTCCTCTAACCACAGACAAGGCACTGCCTGGACAGAGACAATGAGAGGCTTCCCCAAAAAGCCCTGGAGAGTTCGCAAGGTAGTTCATTTTCCATTGCTATTCAGGCCTTGGCCTCTGCTGATAATGCCAACAAAGGGACCAGTTATGATGGTGGTTTTTGTGTAAACGCTCTTCCACTTGCACAAGAATGAGACCCCTAACTCATTTCAGATAAGCTACCAAACAGCATTGCATGGTACATTTTCCAGTCACTTTCAATCAGATGCTTGAAGGTGAAGCGCTCCATAACTCATTACCCAACCCTCTGGGCCATCGAGTAACCTTGAAGGCACTCATTTTTCTATACAACTTTATTTTGAAATACAGGTTTGTGTTTAATAAATGTGAGGAAGCTTTAGTGTCATGTAAAAATTTATGTAGATTCCTTAGAAAATAAGAGACAAACAGATAAACGACTTCAACCAGGTTTCACTCCAACTTTTGCTGCTACTACTGCTGCAGTTATCTATGAGCATATTGAGAACAGTCATCTTAACAATTCTGGAGAAATCTTCACTATACTGAAAAGATGCTTTTCTTTGCCTCTTGCTGGAATGGTCACTATTGATGTGACTTATACATCACCTCTCGCTGCTGTTTCTTACTCTATTTTAAAATATTTCTAGGGCATTGTCTGCCTGTAAACCTATCTTTTGAGCTACACAATTGTACTGGAATACACCAGTTTTAACATGTGGAAGGGAAGGGATGCAGTTTCTTCTGGATTTAACAGTTTGGGGGAGTGAAGCGTGGCTGTTGAAGCTGCACCTGCTCTGGTTTTGATGTAATATATTTCATATTTGGGCTTGCGTTCCTCCATTTCCTTTTAATTTTTGCTGAACCACGCATTCTTCTTTTCTGTTTGTTCATTTTAACCCCTGAAACTGCATTTCATTTATCACTGGGTCATACGTTTCTCACAAAGCAGATACCAGACTTCATTGGCTTCCCTGAGCTCTAACTCTCAAATGCTGTCACATTGCAGATGTGTTTTGTTTTCCCTAGCCAACCACTGCATTTGACCATGGGACAGATGCAGGTCTGGCGCGCGTAGGAGCAACTATGCTGAATTCTCTATTGGCCTGGTTTTCAAAAGTGCTCAGCACCAGCTTTCTGAATGGGAGCTTCTGGGCGCTGAGGTTTTTTTTACTGAACTTCCCTTCCTCCCTTAAAAGGAGAAGAGCTCCTTTGAAGATGTGGGTCCATAGCAGGGGTGGGCAAAATACAGCCTGCAAGCTGTTTTAAGCTGGCCCACAAGCTGCACCATGTGGCTCAGCCCCGCTTTGGCGGGAGGACTGGGTCGGAGGATGCACCACATGGCTCAGCCCCGCTCCAGCTGGGGTGCTGGGTCGGAGACTGCACCAGTGCCTTGGCCCCGCTCTGGCCAGGGCGCTGGGTTGGGGGATGCACCATGCGGCTCTCAGAAGCCGCAGCATGGCACTGATCCAGCTCCTACGTGCTCCAATGGCCCCCTCCAGCGCACCAATGGGAGTGCCTGCGGATGGGGCAGCATGCAGAGACGCCTGGCCGCGCCACCGCATAGGAGCCGGAGAAGGGACGTGCCACTGCTTCCGGGAGCTGCTTGAGGTAAGCGCCACCCGAAGCCTGAAGCCCTGAGCCTCTCCACACGCCCCAACCCTCTGCCCCAGCCCTGATCCCCCTCCCATTCTACAAACCACTCGATCGCAGCCTGGAGCACCCTCCTGCACCCCAAACCTCTCATCCCCAGCCCCACCCCAGAGTCCACACCCCCAGCCAAAACCTGCACCCCTTCCCACACCCCTGCCCCAGTCCTGATCCTTCTCCCTCCCTCCCTCCCTCCGAACCCCTCGGTCCCAGCCCAGAGCACCTTCCTACACCCCAAACTCCTCATCCCCAGCCCCACCCCAGAGCCTGCACCCCCTCAAGCACCATAACCCCAACCCCAATTTTGTGAGCATTCGTAGCCTGCCATACAATTTCTTTTCCCCAATGTGGCCCTCGGGCCAAAAAGTTTGCCCACCCCTGGGCCATAGGTTTAATAGACAAGAGTATTTTATCCCCTGTATTTGCTCCACTAGGTGGCACCCAAAACTAAATTTTAATTCCTTGAAATACATTATTTTTATTGGATTAGCAGAAATAAGAACAGGAAAACTGTCTCTTTTACTTGTGAACCTGCCCCTATTGGTTATCAGTTTTATTGTGCCAGCTGAATCGAACTGTTGTAGGAAGTCACGGTCAGAAAGAAAGAAGAGATCTCTTGGGCCAATCTCTGGATGATTTGAAATATCAGGGCAGACCTTGAACTGGATTCTCTTCACTGGGGAACCAGTGCAGAAAGCAGAGTCACCAGGATGATATGTTCACAGCCACCGGCGTTGCTAACCAGAAAAGTTCCTGTGCTTTGTACACAAGCTTTTTAAGGGTGTTGCTTCATTTCTAGACAGAAGTTGCTTTACTACTCAAGCTTGAAGGCCATGACTGCATATCTCACTCTTGCCAGAACTGTGTGTAGTGGGATGGGGCACAACTGTTCAGCAACTCCCAGAAAGAAGTGAGAGTCTTTTGCCAGCGCAGCTATTTAGCGGCGAGGGCTCCCAAAGGCTGCTGAGGCTGCAGATTCATTTAATGACGGAAGTGCCAATGACAACGGCGGATGTTCTAGAGAAGGCACTACCCTTTTCTCTGCCAGCATTGCCAGTGCCTTACCAGGGTTTAGCTTTTGTACTCTGCTTTTTAGCCAAGAGGAAAGACGGTTTTGTGATTAGTGGCTTGGGTCTCAGTGGATCTGGGTTTGTTTTGCAGCTCTGCCATGCACTCCCTATGTGATCTTTGACACATCACATCGGGCCTGGGTCTCGTTTACACTAAGGCTCCTTTGCCATGCAAAAGCAGGGTAGAGTGACCTTGGTGTAAAAAGAAAATTGGGCCCTTAATCTCTGCCTGAGTCCCCCATTGGTGAGATGGAGGTGAGGATAATAATCGTTTCTCCCACCCTTTGCCTACCCTCTCCATTTAGACTGTGATCTCCTCAGGGCAAGAAGTGTCACTCACGATGTGTATGTGCAGTGCTTGGAACAGTGGGGCCACGGCCATTATTGCAGCTGGCGCTTCGAGGGCCTCTACTATAAATAATAATTCATGCAGGGGTTGATGTTGCACTGGTGTTGTGAAAACTTCCCACCTGTCAATAATGTCAGCCTTGACATTCCAAATATCTCCATGTTTTCCTGCAGGCAGCCCCTGAGGGCTAGGATACCTGCCCCAAACCTCTTCATGGCCTCATTCGAAGCCCACCTAAATATTAATTTCTGCTGCCTCACCTACGAGAAGTCGGGGGGTAAGGTTAAACCATTAAAACAGCACAAATAATCAAACCATACAGATCTGTGCATGTCTTACTGAGTGACTGTGTGATCTTTTGGGAGAGACACCCATTTCCTCTCTCTTCTCTTTTCTGTGTGTTTATGACTCTCATTCACTGTGGGGTGTCAAATCAAGATTGTACGTTCTTCAGGGCAGATTGCATTTTCTCTTGTTTTGCCAAGAACTTTTTGGGGTCTTTCAGATAATAACTGAAAAAGACCATGATTTTAATAACAACTGTAGAGTCGGAATCAGTATGCAGCTCGCACTGGAGCTGAAACAGCCTTCTCAAACCTTCCTGATGGGAAGGACAATCTCTTTTGCCTCTTTATTGTTTAGACAATATCTTTCTGTTCTCTAGGTTTGTGCCCCTCTTCTGTACACTGCCTAATGAACTCTTATGCTGGCCATCCCCATTTTCAGTCTCCTTTAGACTGTCACATTAATCTAACTGCTTTCTCTCAAATCCTCCATTTTCTTTTTGTCGAGACTCTCTGTGGGCTTTTCTTTTCTTTACGCTTCACGACTATTCTTCTCCAATCCAATATATTCATTTTTGCTATGCAGCCAGTACTGCCTCATATTGGAAGAGATGGTTCAAGGTCTGGAGCAACAGGTATCGACCCTGCGTTGCATAAGAGAAACTGAAGATTTCCTGAACAGACATCAGGATATGCTTCTATGGGCACAATGTTCTGAAGATTCAGAGCAGGCTGCGCAGTGGGGACAGGAGGACGGTGAAGAAATTTGGCAGCATGTGACCTCCAGAAGAAGAAAGGGGAGCATCCATGTACCAGCAGCGCAGATACAGGTAAGCAACCATTTTCATGTTCTCTCCACAGGTACTAATGCGGAGAGTGGACTAGATGATACATCTGAGGGAAGGGAACAAAAGGAGACTCCGCTGATTGGAAGGCATGAGATGCACTGTCCTAGGGATGGGGGTTCCACGACCACTGCTCCCAAGAGAAGGAGGCGGGTGGTGGTGGTCGGGGACTCTCTTCTCAGGGGGACTGAGTCATCTATCTGCTGCCCCGACTGGAAAAACCGAGAAGTCTGCTGCTTGCCAGGAGCTAGGATTCACGATGGGACCATGGGATGGTGTTCCAAGAAGGAGGAGTGCTAGGCAAAAAGATGGGCTCCACCCAACGAAGAGACAGAAGAGCATCTTCGGAAGCAGGCTGGCTAACCTAGTGATGAGGGCTTTAAACTAGGTTCACCAAGGGAAGGAGACCAAAGCCCTGAGGTAAGTGGGGGCATGGGATACTGGGAGGAAGCACGAGCAGGAGAATGCGAAAGGGGAGGGCTTTCTGCCTCACACTAAGAAAGCAGGACAAACAGCAAGTTATCTCGAGTGCCTATGTACAAATGCAAGAAGCCTGGGAAACAAACAGGGAGAACTGGAAGTCCTGGCACAGTCAAGAAATTATGATATGATTGGAATAACAGAGACTTGGTGGGATAACTCACATGACTGGAGTACTGTCATGGATAGATATAAACTATTCAGGTAGAACGGGCAGGGCAGAAAAGGTGGGGGAGTTACACTGTATGTAAGAGAGCAGTATGACTGCTCAGAGCTCCGGTATGAAACTGCAGAAAAACCTGAGTGTCTCTGGATTAAGTTTAGAAGCGTGAGCAATAAAGGTGATGTCGTGGTGGGAGTCTGCTATAGACCACCGGACCAGGGGAATGAGGTGGACGAGGCTTTCTTCCAGCAACTAACGGAAGTTACTAGATCGCAGGCCCTGATTCTCATGGGAGACTTCAATCACCCCGATATCTGCTGGGAGAGCAATACAGCGGCGCACAGACAATCTAGGAAGTTTTTGGAAAGTGTAGGGGATAATTTCTTGGTCCAAGTGCTGGAGGAATCAACTAGGGGCAGAGCTCTTCTTGACCTGCTGCTCACAAACTGGGAAGAATTAGTAGGGGAAGCAAAAGTGGATGGGAACCTGGGAGGCAGTGACCATGAGATGGTCGAGTTCAGGATCCTGACACAGGGAAGAAAGGAGAGCAGCAGAATACAGACCCTGGACTTCAGAAAAGCAGACTTTGACAACCTCAGGGATCTGATGGGCAAGATCCCCTGGGAGAATAACATGAATGGGAAAGGAGTCCAGGAGAGCTGGCTGTATTTTAAAGAATCCTTATTGAGGTTACAGGGACAAACCATCTCGATGTGTAGAAAGAATAGTAAATATGGCAGGCGACCAGCTTGGCTTAACAGTGAAATCCTTGCTGACCTTAAACACAAAAAAGAAGCTTACAAGAAGTGGAAGATTGGACAAATGACCAGGGAAGAGTATAAAAATATTGCTCGGGCACGAAGGAGTGAAATCAGGAAGGCCAAATCACACCTGGAGGTGCAGCTAGCAAGAGATGTTAAGAGTAACAAGAAGGGTTTCTTCAGGTATGTTTGCAACAAGAAGAAAGTCAAGGAAAGTGTGGGCCCCTTACTAAATGAGGGAGGCAACCTAATGACAGAGGATGTGGAAAAAGCTAATGTACTCAATGCTTTTTTTGCCTCTGTCTTCACAAACAAGGCAGCACTGGGCAGCATAGCATGGGGAGGAGGTGACCAGCCCTCTGGGAAGAAAGAAGTGGTTTGGGACTGTTTAGAAAAGCTGGACAAGCACAAGTCCATGGGGACAGATGCGCGGCATCCGAGAGTGCTAAAGGAGTTGGCGGATGCGATTGCAGAGCCATTGCCCATTATCTCTGAAAACTCATGGAGATCCAGGGAAGTCCCGATGACTGGAAAAAGGCTAATGTGTGCCCTTGTTGCCAAGAAGGCCAATGGCATTTTGGGATGTATAAGTAGGGGCATAGTGAGCAGATTGAGGGACGTGATCGTTCCCCTCTATTCGACATTGGTGAGGCCTCATCTGGAGTACTGTGTCCAGTTTTGGGCCCCACACTACAAGAAGGATGTGGATAAATTGGAGAGAGTCCAGCGAAGGGCAACAAAAATGATTAGGGGTCTAGAACACATGACTTATGAGGAGAGGCTGAGGGAGCTGGGATTGTTTAGTCTGCAGAAGAGAAGAATGAGGGGGATTTGATAGCTGCTTTCAACTACCTGAAAGGGGGTTCCAAAGAGGATGGCTCTAGACTGTTCTCAATGGTAGCAGATGACAGAACGAGGAGTAATGGTCTCAAGTTGCAGTGGGGGAGGTTTAGATTGGATATTAGGAAAAACTTTTTCACTATGAGGGTGGTGAAACACTGGAATGCGTTACCTAGGGAGGTGGTAGAATCTCCTTCCTTAGAGGTTTTTAAGGTCAGGCTTGACAAAGCCCTGGCTAGGATGATTTAACTGGGAATTGGTCCTGCTTCGAGCAGCGGGTTGGACTAGATGACCTTCTGGGGTCCCTTCCAACCCTGATATTCTATGATTCTATGATTCTAATGTAGTGCCCATCTTTAAAAAAGGGAAGAAGAAGGATTCTGGGAACTACAGGCCACTCAGCCTCACGTCAGGCCCTGGAAAAATCATGGAGCAGGTCCTCAAGGAATCAATTCTGAAGCACTTAGAGGAGAGGAAAGTGATCAGGAACAGTCAGCATGGATTCACCAAGGGCAAGTCATGCCTGACTAATCTAATTGCCTTCTATGACGAGATAACTGGCTCTGTGGATGAGGGGAAAGAGGTGGATGTGTTGTTCCTTGACTTTAGCAAAGCTTTTGACATGGTCTCCCACAGTATTCTTGCCAGTAAGTTAAAGAAGTATGGGCTGGATGAATGGATGATAAGGTGGATAGAAAGCTGGCTAGATCGTCGGGTTGAACGGGTAGTGATCAATGGCTCCTTGTCTAGTTGGCAGCCGGTATCAAGTGGAGTGCCCCAAGGGTCGGTCCTGGGGCTGGTTTTGTTCAATATCTTCATAAATGATCTGGAGGATGGTGTGGATTGCACCCTCAGCAAGTTTGCAGATGACACTAAACTGGGAGGAGAGGTAGATACGCTGGAGGGTAGGGATAGGATACAGAGGGACCTAGACAAATTAGAGGATTGGGCCAAAAGAAATCTGATGAGGTTCAACAAGGACAAATGCAGAGTCCTGCACTTAGGATGGAAGAATCCCATGCACTGCTACAGACTAGGGACCAAATGGCTAGGCAGCAATTCTGCAGAAAAGGACCTTACAGTGGATGAGAAGCTGGATATGAGCCAACAGTTTGCCCTTGTTGCCAAGAAGGCCAATGGCATTTTGGGATGTGTATGTAGGGGCATTGCCAGCAGATTGAGGGACGTGATCGTTCCCCTCTATTCGACATTGGTGAGGCCTCATCTGGAGTACTGTGTCCAGTTTTGGACCCCACACTACAAGAAGGATGTGGAAAAATTGGAAAACGTCCAGCGGAGGGCAACAAAAATGATTAGGGGACTGGAACACATGACTTATGAGGAGAGGCTGAGGGAACTGGGATTATTTAGTCTGCTGAAGAGAAGAATGAGGGGGGATTTGATAACTGCTTTCAACTATCTGAAAGGGGGTTCCAAAGAGGATGGATCTTCTCGACTATTCTCAGTGGTAGCAGATGACAGAACGAGGAGTAAAGGTCTCAAGTTGCAGTGGAGAAGGTTTAGGTTGGATACTAGGAAAAACTTTTTCACTAGGAGGGTGGTGAAACACTGGAATGCGTTACCTAGGGAGGTGGTGGAATCTCCTTCCTTAGAAGTTTTTAAGGTCAGGCTTGACAAAGCCCTGGCTGGGATGATTTGGTTGGGGATTGGTCTTGCTTTGAGAAGGGGGTTGGACTAGATGAGTCCAACCCTGATATTCTATGATTCTATACTGCATTTTCAAGGATTTCACTCTCTGCTTTCTAACAGTCTCACATGTGTAGTGCTATTCAATTCCCATGGGGGCTGCTTAGAGCATTTCATTTTGTGGGGCTAAGAGAGTGCATACAACCCTGGGAGTATTTTTAATGTATTTATTGTTAACTATAATTCTCTGTGAGCTTGAAATAAGCCTTGAGATCATTGTCTCCTTCTATTTGAATTGCTGTAAAGCAGGATGTCCTTTTTTTTCCAGCATCACAGTGGTCATCATTTCTGATTCTCTGGTCTGTCCATGATACTCTTCCTTAGCTCTGTTCTAAGCTGTGCGCCCCTGCCTATGGCCATTCCATCAGCCAGGGATCACTGAAGAAAGCAACTTGAATGGTCCCTTGGGGCTGTGTGAGCAGCCAGACACAACTTAAAGAAGCCCCAACGAAGTCCAGCTTGTCCTGAAATAATATGGGTTGTCCAGTACCTCTGTGTGGAAACTGTTGAGAAATGATGGACTTTGTATTGGTGACTGCAGTATGTGTGGAATTCTCCTTTGGGACAGTTGAGAACTCGAGGAGGAGGGGATGAAGAATGTGTTAATTTAGCAAGATATGACTTTGGACTCACCAAATACACTCTAGTACATTCCAGTTTTTTCTTCTGATGCATTTACTTAGACCCTACTAAATTGAATAGGTGGGAACAAAAAAATAATATAAAGAAACTGGGATAAAGATGTGTGAGTGAATATGTGAAAATACAATATGCAGAATTACAATGGTGATTAGTCATTGGCCAGTACCAATGTCTCTTAAAAAAAAAGTTCTCCCCCCCTAACTGAAGTTGCAGCTACATCAGCTTCATCAGAAAGTTAGGGTTACCCCAACCTTTCAAGCAATATTGTATTGTAGTTTTCATAATCAAAAAATGATTACAATAATAATGTTGTTGCATTTATTATCAATACAGTGACTGTACTGTGAAGTGAGAATACATTCAACATTCTAGTAATACATGTACAGTGATGGCTAACATATATGGTATTACCTTTTTGGTCATGTACTTAAGAGAAGCACTGATATAAACAAAAGCTAAATAACTAACTATTTACATCTTATTTCTCTGGAAAAACCTTCCCAGTGATTTCACTCACATATGCGCCCCATTCTATGCATTAACTATTCTGATAAATATATACATAGTGAACTTTCTTACCCCAATTTTTTTTATTCTTCCTCTCAGTTGCCATATTTTATTTTTGTATTTTGAATATGTGAATCAGCAGTATATATTTTTCAGGAATCTGGAGCATTTCCTGAAGTTTTATTTTTTTAAGGCTAAATATTATCCACGCTACTAACTGGGGGGTGGGAGGGGGGGAAGGATTGTCATATCTACAGTATTATTTCTGTTTGTTCTACATTTTAAAATGATCATGGAATACAAATATTGCTCTATCTAAGATAAAGAAAATATATTTTTATAAGAAAGCAACATCAAGGCAGAAATATATTTAATAAAATAAAATCTAAACAGTTATGTATATTTCTAGTCCTCATAGCACTAGCTTTATATTCATTTTTGCAAATAATCTATAACCTAAACACAACCGGCATGTTATAGAGAATTATATTTAATAAAATCTTTTCACTATCTTTGCTCCATTCAACACTTTATTTTGCATGGTTAGGAGAATTTTATCAGACTTTGATAAAAGTGTGAATGCCTCCTTTTCCTCAGTAGTTGTGTGTTTCTTCTTGGGTACATCTCATGAAGCAAATGTTTCATTGGGACTTACAGTATGTTCATGTGTTTGCAAATGCCAGTGTGGTGAGGAATGATCCACAGACTGTTTTCATCAATGTCAGTTTTAAGTTCTGTTCCACTTTCATTTCTTCTGGAAAACTCTCTGGGAAGACAGCATTTTCCGGCATATGTTTTTCTCTTAGTTTGTTCTACATTCAGATTTTCCATATATGTATAGATCAGAAAAAAATACTCATTTGGTGGTCTTTTCAAGAATACTTTGCTGGCTAGCTCTTTCCCTGTCCAACAAGATTAATTCAGTTCTTGCTGATGATGTCACTATAGCACCAGAAACTTGGACATTAGATGAGGTCCCTGTGTTTTCATTTTCTTCACCCTTAATTGTTTCTTCTTTAGGTGATAAATTTTCTTCTGCATCAAAAAATGTTTCAGGTTTCTCTGATGGACTTTCATCATCTGAAGTTTTCATTTCTTTTAGATTTGTCTCTTCTTCTTTGTCAATGTTCTTAGCCTTTTTTGAAGGGGATGAAAAGCCTAATTTGGGAAATCTAAACCATCCAGTTTTTTCAGTTTGTTTAGAAGAGTCAGTATCTGATGCAGAAGAGTCAACAGGTTGGGTTTCTTCTGGAACTGATTTTTGGACTTCAGGTTTGGAATCTGAGCCTGTGTCATCAATGGAGGAAGAAAACCCAATACTTGGAAGCCAAAATTTGAATCTGCCAGAAGATCTTTTACTGTCAGTTTTTTCTTTTTGATCCTTCATATCTTTTTCTTTATTTTCTGGTATTTTAGCTATTTCACCATCTTTAGAGAGAGGAGATACAGCTATTTCCTCTGGTTGCTTATCAGATTGAGTGTCTCCAAGTTTACTGGAAGGCTGTACTTCAACTGTAAATGTTTTCAGTTTTGGCAAACTGACACTGGAAGATACGACATCATTAGATTCATCAGTTTCACTTTGTGGTTTGCCAGATAATTTAAACTCAGCAGTGTCACTCTTTTGTATTGCTATCCCTAAATTTTCATCAGAAAGTTTAGGTTGGTGAACTTCACTCTCAGACACCTCATGATTATATTCTGAATAAGACTGCAGTTTGACTGGCATGTCTAGTTTAACATGTGACTCAGGTATCTTCACTTTGAGAAGTGAAAATCCAAAAGTAGCAGTTTTAATTTCTGATGAAGGAATCTCAGATTCTTTCACTATCTGAGAGGAGTAAGTCTCATGTGTTTCGATATCAACATGTCCAGATTCAACTTCACCTTGTGTCTTTATTTCTTTACCCTCTGCAAGTGGTCCCTGAATTTGTAGTGCTGCTTTTGAAACCGAAGAGTCTGTGGATGGGAGCTTAACATATTCCTGTGGGGTTTTAATGTCACGGTCAGCCAATGTTGGAATTTTGACTGATGGCCTTTGGATATTACCACCCGCAAGTTCTGGTCTTTCTTTAGGGATCTTAGTGCTTACTTCCAGTTTTGGTGCTTCAATGTCAGTACCAGCACCTTTCAAGTCTGTTGCCACTTTTGATGTTGAAACGTCAGTTTCAGCTGTGGGTGCATTGTAAGTGAAGGCTGGTATTTTTAACTTGGGAATTTTAATATTTACCTCTACACTTTCAGTTTGTTTGTCTGCCTTGTCCTCTGAAATCCTGGTTGATGATTCCATAACGTCTGAACTTGGACTTTGCAGGTCAATGGAGCCATCTGCTTTTTTAAACTGGATTTCCACTATGCCTAGTTCAGTTTTAGGCAGTGAAACATCAGCCTCTAACTTTGGGAGAAAGACATCAACTTCAGAACCCTTTGCTTTTGAATGTAACACTCCAAACTTTGGCATCTTAAATTTAGATGTTTTTATTTTGCTTGCTTCATCTCCATCTTCTGCTTTCACCCTGACTCCTGCAGAAATAGCCTTTTCAACACTTTCAGCTGGAAATTCTATTTCATGGTCTACAACACTTATTTCAGTATCCATTTTAATTCCCGGAGCACCTATCTTGGTCTCTTCAAGGTTGGTTTTAACATCAGCAACATCTCCTGTTCCCTTTGTGGCAGGCCATCCAAATGAGGGTACACTGAATTTTGGCATTTTTAATTTACTTTCTCTTCCTTGAACATCCTTTCCTGTAGATTTTATCACACCCCCTAGCTTTTCAGTTTTAACTCCTTCACCTGCGTGTAGAATGTCCAGCTCTACTTTTGGGAGGACATCTAATTTCTTCTGTGTTCCATCCAAAGCAATTTCAACAGATGGTGCTTTGGCGCCTATTTCTGGACTCTTCAGCTCAATGGAATGTTCTGCTGTTGGAACCTCTACACACTGTGATTTGGCTTTTTGTTCTTGAAGGGTCAGATCACATTTAGGGAGTGTAATGTCAGCTTTTGGTAAGCTGATGTCCACCCCAGTTTTTGAAGCACTAATTTCTGATGTAGAGAGTTCTACCTTAGGTATCATGATTTTTGGAGTATGTGTTTTCAATTGTTGTCCTTCAGCACCGCGTTTAACTACATCAGCATAAGTTTCCATTTCAGGAATGCTCACTTTAATGACTGCTTTTTCTGGAGGTAGTGAAACTTCTGCTTCAAACTTTGGTGAGGTAACATCAGAACTTTTACCTTTGTGGAGAGAAACTCCCACTTTTGGAATCTCTGCTTTAGCAGATTTGATTTTACCTTCCAAAACATCCTTTCCAGCAGCAGATTCAGTGTCCACATGTGGCAATGATGTTGCATATTCAGGAGCTTCTATTTCAGTTTGCATTTCAGCAGAAGGAGCACTTACTTGCGGCTTTTCCAGGCTCCCTTCACTATCAATGTCATCTCTTTTTCCCTTAGAAGATGACCGACCAAATATTGGCATTCTAAATTTTGGCATTTTAAACCAGCTCTGATGTTCTTCAGTCTGAATTTCTCCAGACTTCATTTCATGTTCTCCTTGCACTTTCATATCCTCCACCTCAGGGCTTTGAAAGGCCACCTCTGTGGTTGAAAGAGAAATGGATGGGAGACTAACATCCATCTCTGGAGCTTTAATGTCAGTGATAGAAACTTGAGGCATTTTCATTTTCCCAGTTGAAACCTCTATTTCTGCATCAGAGACATCAGATTTAACTTCTAGTATTGGAGCTTCCACAGCAATGTCAGCAATATCTGTTGTCATTGTAAGCTGGGGAACTCCAGCTTCCATTTTGGGTAAGCTGATCTCACTTTCTGGTCTTTTTCCTTTTGGAAGTGAAATTCCAAACTTTGGCTTTTGGAATTTAGGCATTGTCATCTTCCCCTCAAGACCTTCAACTTTCACTTCTGCTCCATCTACCGCCAATGGTCCTTCGATTCCTGTTTCTGGACTCTTCAGCTCAATGGAAGCTTCTGCTGTGGGAAATTTAATACCCATGGACAAGCTGACATCATCACCAGCAGACCCTGATTTGAGGTCAGCTTGTTGAAGACTCACATCATCTGTAGAAAAGGTGGCATCAACCTTAGGTAGGCTAATGTCCATGTCTGATTTGGGAACTTTGATTTCTGGTTTGGAAAATTCCAAAGTAGGAATCTGAACTTTTGGCATTTTTATGCTTATTTGTGCTCCCTCTTCTATGCTTTTGGTATGACTGCTTTCTATATCAGGTATCTGCACTAAGTCTTCTCCATCTCTTTCTGGTTTAGGAACAGTAACATCAGCTTCCACTTTTGGCAGATTCACCTGAGATTTAGGAACCTTAATTTTGGAGAATGAAATTTTAGGTATGATAAATTGAGGCTTTTTAATTTGGCTTTTTTGTTCTTTTTTTCCTGTAGATATTTCAATAGCAAGATCCATGCTTGGACCCTGATCCTCAGTTACAGTTTCTGCTAGTTTTGTGTCTGTTTTGCCTGATGATACAGTAATTTTAGGCTCTTCGAGAAGTTCTTCAAAATCGGCTTTAATGCTTGCTTCTTTTTTTGGTGACCAACTAAATGATGGCAATTTGAATTTTGGCAACTTGAAATGTCCTTCTTTCCCTTCCATATCTGTATCTCCAGGTTTTATTTCTCCCTCAACTATTGTTGCTTTAGATGCCATATTTGAATCTTGAATACCAATCTCTGCCATTGGAACAGAAACATTGGATTGGAGGTTAATGTCAACTTTGGGTGTCTTGATATCAGCTTCAGGTATTTTGGGCATTTTGATTTTCCAGCCTGAAGATTCTGTTTCTGCATTAGGGATGGCAGATTCAACTTCTACTGTTGGTGCTTCCACAGCAACGTCAATAATATCTGTCATCACTTTTAGCTGGGGAATATCAGCTTCCATTTTGGGTAAGCTGATCTCACTCTCTGGCACTTTCCCTTTACGACGTGAAATTCCAAACTTTGGCTTTTGGAATTTGGGCACTTTAATCTTCCCTTCAAGACCTTCAGCTTTCAGCTCTGCTCCATCCACAACAATTCCAGCTGATATTCCTTCAACTCCTGTTTCTGGACTTTGCAACTCTATGGACCCTTCCGATGTTGGAATCTTAATATCTGGGGCTGACAGGCTGACATCAGCACCAGCAGACATCAGTTTTAAGTCAGCTTGTTGAATAGTCACATCATATGTAGGAAGCTTGACATCAACCGTAGGTAAGCTAACATCCACATCCGTTTTGGGAGCTTTGATTTCTGGTTTTGAAAATTCTGAAGTAGAGATATTAACCTCTCCATCTCCACCGCTTCCTTTCTCTGATATCTGCACTGAAACATCTCCTTCATTTTCTGGTTTAGGACCACTAACATCACTTTCCAATTTTGGCAGAGAGACCTGTGCTTTGTGACCCTTCATTTTAGGAAGTGATATCTTTGGCATGCTGAACTGAGGCTTTTTAATTTTCTCCTTCTCACCTATAGGCATATCACTTTCGAGATCCACACTTGGGCACCAAACCTCAGCTACAGTTAATGTTAATTCAGCTTCTGTTTCTCCTAAAGAAGAGGCCAAAGTAGGCTCCTCAAGGATTGCTTCAGTATCACATGTAACAACTGCTTCTTTCTTTGGTGACCAACGAAATGATGGGAGTTTGAATTTTGGCATTTTGAACTTGCTTTCTTTCCCTTCAATGTCTTTTTCTCCAGATTTTATTTCACTCTGAGTCTTTACCACTTTACTTTCTAAATCTGGGCCTCGAATGTCTACTTTTGTTGTTGGCATGGTAACATCAACTGATGGGAGGCTGATGTCCACCTTTGGTGCTCCATCAGCTTTAGGTATTTGAGGCATTTTGAGCGATGGCAGTTGCATTTTTAAGCCTGACACTTCTGTTCTTGCATCAGAGACTTCACATTTAACATCAAAAGATGAAGTTTCAATAGCAATCTCAGTAACCTCAGCTATCTCTTTTGGTTTGGAAATGTCAGCTTCCATTTTGGGTGTGCTGATCTCAGTCTCTGGAATTTTTCCCTTAGGCAGTGAAATTCCAAACTTCATCTTTTGGAATTTAGGCATTTTAGTCTTCCCTTCGAAACCATCAAGGTTCACTTCTCCTCTATCTATAGCAACGTCAACAGATGGTATTTTAGCAACTATTTCTGGACTCTTCAGCTCAGTGGAACTTTCTGTCACTGCAACTTTAATATCTGTCTCTGGAATGCTTACATCACCAACAGCAGACCCAGATATCACTTTGGGTTCTTGAATACTCATGTGATACTTAGAAAGAGTGACATCATCTTTCAGTAAGTTTGCATCCTGGTCAGCTATACGGGCACTGAGATCAACTTTGGAAAAACCCAAATCAGGAATCCAAATTTTTGGTAAATTAACACTTTTGACCCTTGCATCTTCTCCACACTCAGGAAGGTCCACGCTACTCTCAGGGCCTGAAAACCTCAATGGTATTCCTTCAGCTATTACATTAGCTTCAGTTATAGGGTCAAAAACATCAGCCTGCAATTTGGGATCACTAATTTCAGATATTGGTATCTTAGAAATTGAAACCTTTGGAATTTTAAAATGAGGCATTTTAGATGTCCCCTTAACACTATCTTTTCCAGAACTACTTGGAATTTCAAGTCCAACACTTGGAGCCTGGATTACAGGTCCTGACAGTGTTATCTCTCCTTCTGCCCCAGCTGACGGCACTGTCACCTGGGGCTCCTTGAGGCTTGATTCAACATCTGCTATGCCACCACTGGTCTCTTTTGTGGTGGACCAGCCAAATGAAGGCATGCCGAATTTTGGCATTTTGAACTTCCTTTCTTTTCCCTTAGCATCTTTCTCTGTGGCTTTTATTTCACCTTCTATCTTTACCGCTTGAGCTGTTGCTTCTGGGCCTTGAATGTCCACCTCGACCTTTGGAAGAGAAACGTCTACTGATGGGAGGATGATGTCCACCTTTGGTGCTTGAAGGTCTGCTTTAGGCATTTGGGGCATTTTGAGTGATGGCATTTGGATTTTCCAGCCGGAAGCTTCAGTCTCTAGGTCAGGAACATCAGCTTCCACTGCTAGCGTCGGGGTTTCCACGCCGATTGCACCCACTTGGCCTTTGACTTTTGGCTTGGGAATGTCAGCTTCCATTTTGGGTAAGCTGATCTCGCCTTCTGGCACTTTGCCTTTTGGAAGTGAAACTCCAAACTTTGGCTTTTCAAATTTAGGCATTTGAATTTTCCCTTCCAAACCGGCAGTTTTCACCTCTGCTCCCTCCACCGCAATTTCAGCTGATGGTGCTTTCGCTTCAATTCCTGGACCCTTCAGCTCAAAGGAACCTTCTATTTTGGGAATCTTGACTCCAGGTGCTGAGATTTTGACATCTGCAGGAACGGAGGCTGCTTTCAGGTCAGCTTCTTGAAGACTGACATCACATGTGGGAAGTGAGACATCGACTTTGGGTAAAGTAACATCCACGTCTACTTTGGGAGCTTTGATTTCAGGTTTAGAAAATCCCGTAGAAGGCATCTTGATTTTTGGCATGTGTATTTGCATCCCTGTTGCCTCTGCTTTCCCTGTCTCAACTTCAATACTGCTTTCCATGGTGGGAACTTTCACTTCAAATCCCGCCTCTTTCATTTCGGCTCGTGATTTGGGAAGGGAAATATCTGCCTCTACCTTTGGCAGACTGACCTGTACCTGGGGAGCCTTGACTTTGGGAAGCTTCACACTCGGCAGCTTAACATCAGGCATTTTAAGTTTCCCCTGCTCACCATCTTTTCCTGCAGAAGTCCCGATTTCCAGTTCAGCACTTGGAGCCTGGATTGCGGGTCCTGAATGTGTTATCTCTCCTTCTGCCCCAGCTGACGGCACTGTCACCTGGGGCTCTTTGAGGCTTGCTTCAACATCTGCTACGCCACCACTGGTCTCTTTTGTGGTGGACCAGCCAAATAAAGGCATGCCGAATTTTGGCATTTTGAACTTCCTTTCTTTTCCTTTCGCATCTTTCTCTGTGGCTTTTATTTCACCTTCTATCTTTACCGCTTGAGCTGTTGCTTCTGGGCCTTGAATGTCCACCTCGGCCTTTGGAAGAGAAACGTCTACTGATGGGAGGGTGATGTCCACCTTTGGTGCATGAAGGTCTGCTTTAGGCATTTTGGGCATTTTGAGTGATGGCATTTGGATTTTCCAGCCGGAAGCTTCAGTCTCTAGGTCAGGAACATCAGCTTCCACTGCTAGCGTCGGGGTTTCCACGCCGATTGCACCCACTTGGCCTTTGACTTTTGGCTTGGGAATGTCAGCTTCCATTTTGGGTAAGCTGATCTCACCTTCTGGCACTTTGCCTTTTGGAAGTGAAACTCCAAACTTTGGCTTTTCAAATTTAGGCATTTGAATTTTCCCTTCCAAACCGGCAGTTTTCACCTCAGCTCCCTCCACCGCAATTTCAGCTGATGGTGCTTTCGCTTCAATTCCTGGACCCTTCAGCTCAAAGGCACCTTCTATTTTGGGAATCTTGACTCCAGGTGCTGAGATTTTGACATCTGCAGGAACGGAGGCTGCTTTCAGGTCAGCTTCTTGAAGACTGACATCACACGTGGGAAGTGAGACAACGGCTTTGGGTAAAGTAACATCCACGTCTACTTTGGGAGCTTTGATTTCAGGTTTAGAAAATCCCGTAGAAGGCATCTTGACTTTTGGCATGTGTATTTGCATCCCTGTTGCCTCTGCTTTCCCTGTCTCAACTTCAATACTGCTTTCCATGGTGGGAACTTTCACTTCAAATCCCGCCTCTTTCATTTCGGCTCGTGATTTGGGAAGGGAAATATCTGCCTCTACCTTTGGCAGACTGACCTGTACCTGGGGAGCTTTGACTTTGGGAAGCTTCACACTCGGCAGCTTAACATCAGGCATTTTAAGTTTCCCTTGCTCACCATCTTTTCCTGCAGAAGTCCCGATTTCCAGTTCAGCACTTGGAGCCTGGATTGCGGGTCCTGACAGTGTTATCTCTCCTTCTGCCCCAGCTGACGGCACTGTCACCTGGGGCTCTTTGAGGCTTGCTTCAACATCTCCTACGCCACCACTGGTCTCTTTTGTGGTGGACCAGCCAAATGAAGGCATGCCGAATTTTGGCATTTTGAACTTACTTTCTTTTCCTTTCGCATCTTTCTCTGTGGCTTTTATTTCACCTTCTATCTTTACCGCTTGAGCTGTTGCTTCTGGGCCTTGAATGTCCACCTCGGCCTTTGGAAGAGAAACGTCTACTGATGGGAGGGTGATGTCCACCTTTGGTGCTTGAAGGTCTGCTTTAGGCATTTTGGGCATTTTGAGTGATGGCATTTGGATTTTCCAGCCGGAAGCTTCAGTCTCTAGGTCAGGAACATCAGCTTCCACTGCTAGCGTCGGGGTTTCCACGCCGATTGCACCCACTTGGCCTTTGACTTTTGGCTTGGGAATGTCAGCTTCCATTTTGGGTAAGCTGATCTCGCCTTCTGGCACTTTGCCTTTTGGAAGTGAAACTCCAAACTTTGGCTTTTCAAATTTAGGCATTTGAATTTTCCCTTCCAAACCGGCAGTTTTCACCTCAGCTCCCTCCACCGCAATTTCAGCTGATGGTGCTTTCGCTTCAATTCCTGGACCCTTCAGCTCAAAGGAACCTTCTATTTTGGGAATCTTGACTCCAGGTGCTGAGATTTTGACATCTGCAGGAACGGAGGCTGCTTTCAGGTCAGCTTCTTGAAGACTGACATCACACGTGGGAAGTGAGACATCGGCTTTGGGTAAAGTAACATCCACGTCTACTTTGGGAGCTTTGATTTCAGGTTTAGAAAATCCCGTAGAAGGCATCTTGACTTTTGGCATGCGTATTTGCATCCCTGTTGCCTCTGCTTTCCCTGTCTCAACTTCAATACTGCTTTCCATGGTGGGAACTTTCACTTCAAATCCCGCCTCTTTCATTTCGGCTCGTGATTTGGGAAGGGAAATATCTGCCTCTACCTTTGGCAGACTGACCTGTACCTGGGGAGCTTTGACTTTGGGAAGCTTCACACTCGGCAGCTTAACATCAGGCATTTTAAGTTTCCCTTGCTCACCATCTTTTCCTGCAGAAGTCCCGATTTCCAGTTCAGCACTTGGAGCCTGGATTGCGGGTCCTGACAGTGTTATCTCTCCTTCTGCCCCAGCTGACGGCACTGTCACCTGGGGCTCTTTGAGGCTTGCTTCAACATCTGCTACGCCACCACTGGTCTCTTTTGTGGTGGACCAGCCAAATGAAGGCATGCCGAATTTTGGCATTTTGAACTTACTTTCTTTTCCTTTTGCATCTTTCTCTGTGGCTTTTATTTCACCTTCTATCTTTACCGCTTGAGCTGTTGCTTCTGGGCCTTGAATGTCCACCTCGGCCTTTGGAAGAGAAACGTCTACTGATGGGAGGGTGATGTCCACCTTTGGTGCTTGAAGGTCTGCTTTAGGCATTTTGGGCATTTTGAGTGATGGCATTTGGATTTTCCAGCCGGAAGCTTCAGTCTCTAGGTCAGGAACATCAGCTTCCACTGCTAGCGTCGGGGTTTCCACGCCGATTGCACCCACTTGGCCTTTGACTTTTGGCTTGGGAATGTCAGCTTCCATTTTGGGTAAGCTGATCTCGCCTTCTGGCACTTTGCCTTTTGGAAGTGAAACTCCAAACTTTGGCTTTTCAAATTTAGGCATTTGAATTTTCCCTTCCAAACCGGCAGTTTTCACCTCTGCTCCCTCCACCGCAATTTCAGCTGATGGTGCTTTCGCTTCAATTCCTGGACCCTTCAGCTCAAAGGAACCTTCTATTTTGGGAATCTTGACTCCAGGTGCTGAGATTTTGACATCTGCAGGAACGGAGGCTGCTTTCAGGTCAGCTTCTTGAAGACTGACATCACACGTGGGAAGTGAGACATCGGCTTTGGGTAAAGTAACATCCACGTCTACTTTGGGAGCTTTGATTTCAGGTTTAGAAAATCCCGTAGAAGGCATCTTGACTTTTGGCATGCGTATTTGCATCCCTGTTGCCTCTGCTTTCCCTGTCTCAACTTCAATACTGCTTTCCATGGTGGGAACTTTCACTTCAAATCCCACCTCTTTCATTTCGGCTTGTGATTTGGGAAGGGAAATATCTGCCTCTACCTTTGGCAGACTGACCTGTACCTGGGGAGCCTTGACTTTGGGAAGCTTCACACTCGGCAGCTTAACATCAGGCATTTTAAGTTTCCCCTGCTCACCATCTTTTCCTGCAGAAATCCCGATTTCCAGTTCAGCACTTGGAGCCTGGATTGCGGGTCCTGACAGTGTTATCTCTCCTTCTGCCCCAGCTGACGGCACTGTCACCTGGGGCTCTTTGAGGCTTGCTTCAACATCTGCTACGCCACCACTGGTCTCTTTTGTGGTGGACCAGCCAAATGAAGGCATGCCGAATTTTGGCAGTTTGAACTTCCTTTCTTTTCCTTTTGCATCTTTCTCTGTGGCTTTTATTTCACCTTCTATCTTTACGGCTTGAGCTGTTGCTTCTGGGCCTTGAATGTCCACTTCGACCTTTGGAAGAGAAACGTCTACTGATGGGAGGGTGATGTCCACCTTTGGTGCTTGAAGGTCTGCTTTAGGCATTTGGGGCATTTTGAGTGATGGCATTTGGATTTTCCAGCCGGAAGCTTCAGTCTCTAGGTCAGGAACATCAGCTTCCACTGCTAGCGTCGGGGTTTCCACGCCGATTGCACCCACTTGGCCTTTGACTTTTGGCTTGGGAATGTCAGCTTCCATTTTGGGTAAGCTGATCTCGCCTTCTGGCACTTTGCCTTTTGGAAGTGAAACTCCAAACTTTGGCTTTTCAAATTTAGGCATTTGAATTTTCCCTTCCAAACCGGCAGTTTTCACCTCAGCTCCCTCCACCGCAATTTCAGCTGATGGTGCTTTCGCTTCAATTCCTGGACCCTTCAGCTCAAAGGAACCTTCTATTTTGGGAATCTTGACTCCAGGTGCTGAGATTTTGACATCTGCAGGAACGGAGGCTGCTTTCAGGTCAGCTTCTTGAAGACTGACATCACACGTGGGAAGTGAGACATCGGCTTTGGGTAAAGTAACATCCACGTCTACTTTGGGAGCTTTGATTTCAGGTTTAGAAAATCCCGTAGAAGGCATCTTGACTTTTGGCATGCGTATTTGCATCCCTGTTGCCTCTGCTTTCCCTGTCTCAACTTCAATACTGCTTTCCATGGTGGGAACTTTCACTTCAAATCCCGCCTCTTTCATTTCGGCTCGTGATTTGGAAAGGGAAATATCTGCCTCTACCTTTGGCAGACTGACCTGTACCTGGGGAGCTTTGACTTTGGGAAGCTTCACACTCGGCAGCTTAACATCAGGCATTTTAAGTTTCCCCTGCTCACCATCTTTTCCTGCAGAAGTCCCGATTTCCAGTTCAGCACTTGGAGCCTGGATTGCGGGTCCTGACAGTGTTATCTCTCCTTCTGCCCCAGCTGACGGCACTGTCACCTGGGGCTCTTTGAGGCTTGCTTCAACATCTCCTACGCCACCACTGGTCTCTTTTGTGGTGGACCAGCCAAATGAAGGCATGCCGAATTTTGGCATTTTGAACTTCCTTTCTTTTCCTTTCGCATCTTTCTCTGTGGCTTTTATTTCACCTTCTATCTTTACCGCTTGAGCTGTTGCTTCTGGGCCTTGAATGTCCACCTCGGCCTTTGGAAGAGAAACGTCTACTGATGGGAGGGTGATGTCCACCTTTGGTGCTTGAAGGTCTGCTTTAGGCATTTTGGGCATTTTGAGTGATGGCATTTGGATTTTCCAGCCGGAAGCTTCAGTCTCTAGGTCAGGAACATCAGCTTCCACTGCTAGCGTCGGGGTTTCCACGCCGATTGCACCCACTTGGCCTTTGACTTTTGGCTTGGGAATGTCAGCTTCCATTTTGGGTAAGCTGATCTCACCTTCTGGCACTTTGCCTTTTGGAAGTGAAACTCCAAACTTTGGCTTTTCAAATTTAGGCATTTGAATTTTCCCTTCCAAACCGGCAGTTTTCACCTCTGCTCCCTCCACCGCAATTTCAGCTGATGGTGCTTTCGCTTCAATTCCTGGACCCTTCAGCTCAAAGGAACCTTCTATTTTGGGAATCTTGACTCCAGGTGCTGAGATTTTGACATCTGCAGGAACGGAGGCTGCTTTCAGGTCAGCTTCTTGAAGACTGACATCACACGTGGGAAGTGAGACATCGGCTTTGGGTAAAGTCACATCCACGTCTACTTTGGGAGCTTTGATTTCAGGTTTAGAAAATCCCGTAGAAGGCATCTTGACTTTTGGCATGCGTATTTGCATCCCTGTTGCCTCTGCTTTCCCTGTCTCAACTTCAATACTGCTTTCCATGGTGGGAACTTTCACTTCAAATCCCGCCTCTTTCATTTCGGCTCGTGATTTGGGAAGGGAAATATCTGCCTCTACCTTTGGCAGACTGACCTGTACCTGGGGAGCTTTGACTTTGGGAAGCTTCACACTCGGCAGCTTAACATCAGGCATTTTAAGTTTCCCTTGCTCACCATCTTTTCCTGCAGAAGTCCCGATTTCCAGTTCAGCACTTGGAGCCTGGATTGCGGGTCCTGACAGTGTTATCTCTCCTTCTGCCCCAGCTGACGGCACTGTCACCTGGGGCTCTTTGAGGCTTGCTTCAACATCTGCTACGCCACCACTGGTCTCTTTTGTGGTGGACCAGCCAAATGAAGGCATGCCGAATTTTGGCATTTTGAACTTACTTTCTTTTCCTTTTGCATCTTTCTCTGTGGCTTTTATTTCACCTTCTATCTTTACCGCTTGAGCTGTTGCTTCTGGGCCTTGAATGTCCACCTCGGCCTTTGGAAGAGAAACGTCTACTGATGGGAGGGTGATGTCCACCTTTGGTGCTTGAAGGTCTGCTTTAGGCATTTTGGGCATTTTGAGTGATGGCATTTGGATTTTCCAGCCGGAAGCTTCAGTCTCTAGGTCAGGAACATCAGCTTCCACTGCTAGCGTCGGGGTTTCCACGCCGATTGCACCCACTTGGCCTTTGACTTTTGGCTTGGGAATGTCAGCTTCCATTTTGGGTAAGCTGATCTCGCCTTCTGGCACTTTGCCTTTTGGAAGTGAAACTCCAAACTTTGGCTTTTCAAATTTAGGCATTTGAATTTTCCCTTCCAAACCGGCAGTTTTCACCTCTGCTCCCTCCACCGCAATTTCAGCTGATGGTGCTTTCGCTTCAATTCCTGGACCCTTCAGCTCAAAGGAACCTTCTATTTTGGGAATCTTGACTCCAGGTGCTGAGATTTTGACATCTGCAGGAACGGAGGCTGCTTTCAGGTCAGCTTCTTGAAGACTGACATCACACGTGGGAAGTGAGACTTCGGCTTTGGGTAAAGTAACATCCACGTCTACTTTGGGAGCTTTGATTTCAGGTTTAGAAAATCCCGTAGAAGGCATCTTGACTTTTGGCATGCGTATTTGCATCCCTGTTGCCTCTGCTTTCCCTGTCTCAACTTCAATACTGCTTTCCATGGTGGGAACTTTCACTTCAAATCCCGCCTCTTTCATTTCGGCTTGTGATTTGGGAAGGGAAATATCTGCCTCTACCTTTGGCAGACTGACCTGTACCTGGGGAGCTTTGACTTTGGGAAGCTTCACACTCGGCAGCTTAACATCAGGCATTTTAAGTTTCCCCTGCTCACCATCTTTTCCTGCAGAAGTCCCGATTTCCAGTTCAGCACTTGGAGCCTGGATTGCGGGTCCTGACAGTGTTATCTCTCCTTCTGCCCCAGCTGACGGCACTGTCACCTGGGGCTCTTTGAGGCTTGCTTCAACATCTGCTACGCCACCACTGGTCTCTTTTGTGGTGGACCAGCCAAATGAAGGCATGCCGAATTTTGGCATTTTGAACTTACTTTCTTTTCCTTTTGCATCTTTCTCTGTGGCTTTTATTTCACCTTCTATCTTTACCGCTTGAGCTGTTGCTTCTGGGCCTTGAATGTCCACCTCGGCCTTTGGAAGAGAAACGTCTACTGATGGGAGGGTGATGTCCACCTTTGGTGCTTGAAGGTCTGCTTTAGGCATTTTGGGCATTTTGAGTGATGGCATTTGGATTTTCCAGCCGGAAGCTTCAGTCTCTAGGTCAGGAACATCAGCTTCCACTGCTAGCGTCGGGGTTTCCACGCCGATTGCACCCACTTGGCCTTTGACTTTTGGCTTGGGAATGTCAGCTTCCATTTTGGGTAAGCTGATCTCGCCTTCTGGCACTTTGCCTTTTGGAAGTGAAACTCCAAACTTTGGCTTTTCAAATTTAGGCATTTGAATTTTCCCTTCCAAACCGGCAGTTTTCACCTCTGCTCCCTCCACCGCAATTTCAGCTGATGGTGCTTTCGCTTCAATTCCTGGACCCTTCAGCTCAAAGGAACCTTCTATTTTGGGAATCTTGACTCCAGGTGCTGAGATTTTGACATCTGCAGGAACGGAGGCTGCTTTCAGGTCAGCTTCTTGAAGACTGACATCACACGTGGGAAGTGAGACATCGGCTTTGGGTAAAGTAACATCCACGTCGACTTTGGGAGCTTTGATTTCAGGTTTAGAAAATCCCGTAGAAGGCATCTTGACTTTTGGCATGCGTATTTGCATCCCTGTTGCCTCTGCTTTCCCTGTCTCAACTTCAATACTGCTTTCCATGGTGGGAACTTTCACTTCAAATCCCGCCTCTTTCATTTCGGCTCGTGATTTGGGAAGGGAAATATCTGCCTCTACCTTTGGCAGACTGACCTGTACCTGGGGAGCTTTGACTTTGGGAAGCTTCACACTCGGCAGCTTAACATCAGGCATTTTAAGTTTCCCTTGCTCACCATCTTTTCCTGCAGAAGTCCCGATTTCCAGTTCAGCACTTGGAGCCTGGATTGCGGGTCCTGACAGTGTTATCTCTCCTTCTGCCCCAGCTGACGGCACTGTCACCTGGGGCTCTTTGAGGCTTGCTTCAACATCTGCTACGCCACCACTGGTCTCTTTTGTGGTGGACCAGCCAAATGAAGGCATGCCGAATTTTGGCATTTTGAACTTACTTTCTTTTCCTTTTGCATCTTTCTCTGTGGCTTTTATTTCACCTTCTATCTTTACCGCTTGAGCTGTTGCTTCTGGGCCTTGAATGTCCACCTCGGCCTTTGGAAGAGAAACGTCTACTGATGGGAGGGTGATGTCCACCTTTGGTGCTTGAAGGTCTGCTTTAGGCATTTTGGGCATTTTGAGTGATGGCATTTGGATTTTCCAGCCGGAAGCTTCAGTCTCTAGGTCAGGAACATCAGCTTCCACTGCTAGCGTCGGGGTTTCCACGCCGATTGCACCCACTTGGCCTTTGACTTTTGGCTTGGGAATGTCAGCTTCCATTTTGGGTAAGCTGATCTCGCCTTCTGGCACTTTGCCTTTTGGAAGTGAAACTCCAAACTTTGGCTTTTCAAATTTAGGCATTTGAATTTTCCCTTCCAAACCGGCAGTTTTCACCTCTGCTCCCTCCACCGCAATTTCAGCTGATGGTGCTTTCGCTTCAATTCCTGGACCCTTCAGCTCAAAGGAACCTTCTATTTTGGGAATCTTGACTCCAGGTGCTGAGATTTTGACATCTGCAGGAACGGAGGCTGCTTTCAGGTCAGCTTCTTGAAGACTGACATCACACGTGGGAAGTGAGACATCGGCTTTGGGTAAAGTAACATCCACGTCGACTTTGGGAGCTTTGATTTCAGGTTTAGAAAATCCCGTAGAAGGCATCTTGACTTTTGGCATGCGTATTTGCATCCCTGTTGCCTCTGCTTTCCCTGTCTCAACTTCAATACTGCTTTCCATGGTGGGAACTTTCACTTCAAATCCCGCCTCTTTCATTTCGGCTCGTGATTTGGGAAGGGAAATATCTGCCTCTACCTTTGGCAGACTGACCTGTACCTGGGGAGCTTTGACTTTGGGAAGCTTCACACTCGGCAGCTTAACATCAGGCATTTTAAGTTTCCCTTGCTCACCATCTTTTCCTGCAGAAGTCCCGATTTCCAGTTCAGCACTTGGAGCCTGGATTGCGGGTCCTGACAGTGTTATCTCTCCTTCTGCCCCAGCTGACGGCACTGTCACCTGGGGCTCTTTGAGGCTTGCTTCAACATCTGCTACGCCACCACTGGTCTCTTTTGTGGTGGACCAGCCAAATGAAGGTATGCCGAATTTTGGCATTTTGAACTTCCTTTCTTTTCCTTTTGCATCTTTCTCTGTGGCTTTTATTTCACCTTCTATCTTTACCGCTTGAGCTGTTGCTTCTGGGCCTTGAATGTCCACCTCGGCCTTTGGAAGAGAAACGTCTACTGATGGGAGGGTGATGTCCACCTTTGGTGCTTGAAGGTCTGCTTTAGGCATTTTGGGCATTTTGAGTGATGGCATTTGGATTTTCCAGCCGGAAGCTTCAGTCTCTAGGTCAGGAACATCAGCTTCCACTGCTATCGTCGGGGTTTCCACGCCGATTGCACCCACTTGGCCTTTGACTTTTGGCTTGGGAATGTCAGCTTCCATTTTGGGTAAGCTGATCTCGCCTTCTGGCACTTTGCCTTTTGGAAGTGAAACTCCAAACTTTGGCTTTTCAAATTTAGGCATTTGAATTTTCCCTTCCAAACCGGCAGTTTTCACCTCAGCTCCCTCCACCGCAATTTCAGCTGATGGTGCTTTCGCATCAATTCCTGGACCCTTCAGCTCAAAGGAACCTTCTATTTTGGGAATCTTGACTCCAGGTGCTGAGATTTTGACATCTGCAGGAACGGAGGCTGCTTTCAGGTCAGCTTCTTGAAGACTGACATCACACGTGGGAAGTGAGACATCGGCTTTGGGTAAAGTAACATCCACGTCTACTTTGGGAGCTTTGATTTCAGGTTTAGAAAATCCCGTAGAAGGCATCTTGACTTTTGGCATGCGTATTTGCATCCCTGTTGCCTCTGCTTTCCCTGTCTCAACTTCAATACTGCTTTCCATGGTGGGAACTTTCACTTCAAATCCCGCCTCTTTCATTTCGGCTCGTGATTTGGAAAGGGAAATATCTGCCTCTACCTTTGGCAGACTGACCTGTACCTGGGGAGCTTTGACTTTGGGAAGCTTCACACTCGGCAGCTTAACATCAGGCATTTTAAGTTTCCCTTGCTCACCATCTTTTCCTGCAGAAGTCCCGATTTCCAGTTCAGCACTTGGAGCCTGGATTGCGGGTCCTGACAGTGTTATCTCTCCTTCTGCCCCAGCTGACGGCACTGTCACCTGGGGCTCTTTGAGGCTTGCTTCAACATCTGCTACGCCACCACTGGTCTCTTTTGTGGTGGACCAGCCAAATGAAGGCATGCCGAATTTTGGCATTTTGAACTTACTTTCTTTTCCTTTTGCATCTTTCTCTGTGGCTTTTATTTCACCTTCTATCTTTACCGCTTGAGCTGTTGCTTCTGGGCCTTGAATGTCCACCTCGGCCTTTGGAAGAGAAACGTCTACTGATGGGAGGGTGATGTCCACCTTTGGTGCTTGAAGGTCTGCTTTAGGCATTTTGGGCATTTTGAGTGATGGCATTTGGATTTTCCAGCCGGAAGCTTCAGTCTCTAGGTCAGGAACATCAGCTTCCACTGCTAGCGTCGGGGTTTCCACGCCGATTGCACCCACTTGGCCTTTGACTTTTGGCTTGGGAATGTCAGCTTCCATTTTGGGTAAGCTGATCTCGCCTTCTGGCACTTTGCCTTTTGGAAGTGAAACTCCAAACTTTGGCTTTTCAAATTTAGGCATTTGAATTTTCCCTTCCAAACCGGCAGTTTTCACCTCTGCTCCCTCCACCGCAATTTCAGCTGATGGTGCTTTCGCTTCAATTCCTGGACCCTTCAGCTCAAAGGAACCTTCTATTTTGGGAATCTTGACTCCAGGTGCTGAGATTTTGACATCTGCAGGAACGGAGGCTGCTTTCAGGTCAGCTTCTTGAAGACTGACATCACACGTGGGAAGTGAGACATCGGCTTTGGGTAAAGTCACATCCACGTCTACTTTGGGAGCTTTGATTTCAGGTTTAGAAAATCCCGTAGAAGGCATCTTGACTTTTGGCATGCGTATTTGCATCCCTGTTGCCTCTGCTTTCCCTGTCTCAACTTCAATACTGCTTTCCATGGTGGGAACTTTCACTTCAAATCCCGCCTCTTTCATTTCGGCTCGTGATTTGGAAAGGGAAATATCTGCCTCTACCTTTGGCAGACTGACCTGTACCTGGGGAGCTTTGACTTTGGGAAGCTTCACACTCGGCAGCTTAACATCAGGCATTTTAAGTTTCCCTTGCTCACCATCTTTTCCTGCAGAAGTCCCGATTTCCAGTTCAGCACTTGGAGCCTGGATTGCGGGTCCTGACAGTGTTATCTCTCCTTCTGCCCCAGCTGACGGCACTGTCACCTGGGGCTCTTTGAGGCTTGCTTCAACATCTGCTACGCCACCACTGGTCTCTTTTGTGGTGGACCAGCCAAATGAAGGCATGCCGAATTTTGGCATTTTGAACTTACTTTCTTTTCCTTTTGCATCTTTCTCTGTGGCTTTTATTTCACCTTCTATCTTTACCGCTTGAGCTGTTGCTTCTGGGCCTTGAATGTCCACCTCGGCCTTTGGAAGAGAAACGTCTACTGATGGGAGGGTGATGTCCACCTTTGGTGCTTGAAGGTCTGCTTTAGGCATTTTGGGCATTTTGAGTGATGGCATTTGGATTTTCCAGCCGGAAGCTTCAGTCTCTAGGTCAGGAACATCAGCTTCCACTGCTAGCGTCGGGGTTTCCACGCCGATTGCACCCACTTGGCCTTTGACTTTTGGCTTGGGAATGTCAGCTTCCATTTTGGGTAAGCTGATCTCGCCTTCTGGCACTTTGCCTTTTGGAAGTGAAACTCCAAACTTTGGCTTTTCAAATTTAGGCATTTGAATTTTCCCTTCCAAACCGGCAGTTTTCACCTCAGCTCCCTCCACCGCAATTTCAGCTGATGGTGCTTTCGCATCAATTCCTGGACCCTTCAGCTCAAAGGAACCTTCTATTTTGGGAATCTTGACTCCAGGTGCTGAGATTTTGACATCTGCAGGAACGGAGGCTGCTTTCAGGTCAGCTTCTTGAAGACTGACATCACACGTGGGAAGTGAGACATCGGCTTTGGGTAAAGTAACATCCACGTCTACTTTGGGAGCTTTGATTTCAGGTTTAGAAAATCCCGTAGAAGGCATCTTGACTTTTGGCATGCGTATTTGCATCCCTGTTGCCTCTGCTTTCCCTGTCTCAACTTCAATACTGCTTTCCATGGTGGGAACTTTCACTTCAAATCCCGCCTCTTTCATTTCGGCTCGTGATTTGGAAAGGGAAATATCTGCCTCTACCTTTGGCAGACTGACCTGTACCTGGGGAGCTTTGACTTTGGGAAGCTTCACACTCGGCAGCTTAACATCAGGCATTTTAAGTTTCCCTTGCTCACCATCTTTTCCTGCAGAAGTCCCGATTTCCAGTTCAGCACTTGGAGCCTGGATTGCGGGTCCTGACAGTGTTATCTCTCCTTCTGCCCCAGCTGACGGCACTGTCACCTGGGGCTCTTTGAGGCTTGCTTCAACATCTGCTACGCCACCACTGGTCTCTTTTGTGGTGGACCAGCCAAATGAAGGCATGCCGAATTTTGGCATTTTGAACTTACTTTCTTTTCCTTTTGCATCTTTCTCTGTGGCTTTTATTTCACCTTCTATCTTTACCGCTTGAGCTGTTGCTTCTGGGCCTTGAATGTCCACCTCGGCCTTTGGAAGAGAAACGTCTACTGATGGGAGGGTGATGTCCACCTTTGGTGCTTGAAGGTCTGCTTTAGGCATTTTGGGCATTTTGAGTGATGGCATTTGGATTTTCCAGCCGGAAGCTTCAGTCTCTAGGTCAGGAACATCAGCTTCCACTGCTAGCGTCGGGGTTTCCACGCCGATTGCACCCACTTGGCCTTTGACTTTTGGCTTGGGAATGTCAGCTTCCATTTTGGGTAAGCTGATCTCGCCTTCTGGCACTTTGCCTTTTGGAAGTGAAACTCCAAACTTTGGCTTTTCAAATTTAGGCATTTGAATTTTCCCTTCCAAACCGGCAGTTTTCACCTCTGCTCCCTCCACCGCAATTTCAGCTGATGGTGCTTTCGCTTCAATTCCTGGACCCTTCAGCTCAAAGGAACCTTCTATTTTGGGAATCTTGACTCCAGGTGCTGAGATTTTGACATCTGCAGGAACGGAGGCTGCTTTCAGGTCAGCTTCTTGAAGACTGACATCACACGTGGGAAGTGAGACATCGGCTTTGGGTAAAGTCACATCCACGTCTACTTTGGGAGCTTTGATTTCAGGTTTAGAAAATCCCGTAGAAGGCATCTTGACTTTTGGCATGCGTATTTGCATCCCTGTTGCCTCTGCTTTCCCTGTCTCAACTTCAATACTGCTTTCCATGGTGGGAACTTTCACTTCAAATCCCGCCTCTTTCATTTCGGCTCGTGATTTGGAAAGGGAAATATCTGCCTCTACCTTTGGCAGACTGACCTGTACCTGGGGAGCTTTGACTTTGGGAAGCTTCACACTCGGCAGCTTAACATCAGGCATTTTAAGTTTCCCTTGCTCACCATCTTTTCCTGCAGAAGTCCCGATTTCCAGTTCAGCACTTGGAGCCTGGATTGCGGGTCCTGACAGTGTTATCTCTCCTTCTGCCCCAGCTGACGGCACTGTCACCTGGGGCTCTTTGAGGCTTGCTTCAACATCTGCTACGCCACCACTGGTCTCTTTTGTGGTGGACCAGCCAAATGAAGGCATGCCGAATTTTGGCATTTTGAACTTACTTTCTTTTCCTTTTGCATCTTTCTCTGTGGCTTTTATTTCACCTTCTATCTTTACCGCTTGAGCTGTTGCTTCTGGGCCTTGAATGTCCACCTCGGCCTTTGGAAGAGAAACGTCTACTGATGGGAGGGTGATGTCCACCTTTGGTGCTTGAAGGTCTGCTTTAGGCATTTTGGGCATTTTGAGTGATGGCATTTGGATTTTCCAGCCGGAAGCTTCAGTCTCTAGGTCAGGAACATCAGCTTCCACTGCTAGCGTCGGGGTTTCCACGCCGATTGCACCCACTTGGCCTTTGACTTTTGGCTTGGGAATGTCAGCTTCCATTTTGGGTAAGCTGATCTCGCCTTCTGGCACTTTGCCTTTTGGAAGTGAAACTCCAAACTTTGGCTTTTCAAATTTAGGCATTTGAATTTTCCCTTCCAAACCGGCAGTTTTCACCTCTGCTCCCTCCACCGCAATTTCAGCTGATGGTGCTTTCGCTTCAATTCCTGGACCCTTCAGCTCAAAGGAACCTTCTATTTTGGGAATCTTGACTCCAGGTGCTGAGATTTTGACATCTGCAGGAACGGAGGCTGCTTTCAGGTCAGCTTCTTGAAGACTGACATCACACGTGGGAAGTGAGACATCGGCTTTGGGTAAAGTCACATCCACGTCTACTTTGGGAGCTTTGATTTCAGGTTTAGAAAATCCCGTAGAAGGCATCTTGACTTTTGGCATGCGTATTTGCATCCCTGTTGCCTCTGCTTTCCCTGTCTCAACTTCAATACTGCTTTCCATGGTGGGAACTTTCACTTCAAATCCCGCCTCTTTCATTTCGGCTCGTGATTTGGAAAGGGAAATATCTGCCTCTACCTTTGGCAGACTGACCTGTACCTGGGGAGCTTTGACTTTGGGAAGCTTCACACTCGGCAGCTTAACATCAGGCATTTTAAGTTTCCCTTGCTCACCATCTTTTCCTGCAGAAGTCCCGATTTCCAGTTCAGCACTTGGAGCCTGGATTGCGGGTCCTGACAGTGTTATCTCTCCTTCTGCCCCAGCTGACGGCACTGTCACCTGGGGCTCTTTGAGGCTTGCTTCAACATCTGCTACGCCACCACTGGTCTCTTTTGTGGTGGACCAGCCAAATGAAGGCATGCCGAATTTTGGCATTTTGAACTTACTTTCTTTTCCTTTTGCATCTTTCTCTGTGGCTTTTATTTCACCTTCTATCTTTACCGCTTGAGCTGTTGCTTCTGGGCCTTGAATGTCCACCTCGGCCTTTGGAAGAGAAACGTCTACTGATGGGAGGGTGATGTCCACCTTTGGTGCTTGAAGGTCTGCTTTAGGCATTTTGGGCATTTTGAGTGATGGCATTTGGATTTTCCAGCCGGAAGCTTCAGTCTCTAGGTCAGGAACATCAGCTTCCACTGCTAGCGTCGGGGTTTCCACGCCGATTGCACCCACTTGGCCTTTGACTTTTGGCTTGGGAATGTCAGCTTCCATTTTGGGTAAGCTGATCTCGCCTTCTGGCACTTTGCCTTTTGGAAGTGAAACTCCAAACTTTGGCTTTTCAAATTTAGGCATTTGAATTTTCCCTTCCAAACCGGCAGTTTTCACCTCTGCTCCCTCCACCGCAATTTCAGCTGATGGTGCTTTCGCTTCAATTCCTGGACCCTTCAGCTCAAAGGAACCTTCTATTTTGGGAATCTTGACTCCAGGTGCTGAGATTTTGACATCTGCAGGAACGGAGGCTGCTTTCAGGTCAGCTTCTTGAAGACTGACATCACACGTGGGAAGTGAGACATCGGCTTTGGGTAAAGTAACATCCACGTCTACTTTGGGAGCTTTGATTTCAGGTTTAGAAAATCCCGTAGAAGGCATCTTGACTTTTGGCATGCGTATTTGCATCCCTGTTGCCTCTGCTTTCCCTGTCTCAACTTCAATACTGCTTTCCATGGTGGGAACTTTCACTTCAAATCCCGCCTCTTTCATTTCGGCTTGTGATTTGGGAAGGGAAATATCTGCCTCTACCTTTGGCAGACTGACCTGTGCCTGGGGAGCCTTGACTTTGGGAAGCTTCACACTCGGCAGCTTAACATCAGGCATTTTAAGTTTCCCTTGCTCACCATCTTTTCCTGCAGAAGTCCCGATTTCCAGTTCAGCACTTGGAGCCTGGATTGCGGGTCCTGACAGTGTTATCTCTCCTTCTGCCCCAGCTGACGGCACTGTCACCTGGGGCTCTTTGAGGCTTGCTTCAACATCTGCTACGCCACCACTGGTCTCTTTTGTGGTGGACCAGCCAAATGAAGGCATGCCGAATTTTGGCATTTTGAACTTACTTTCTTTTCCTTTTGCATCTTTCTCTGTGGCTTTTATTTCACCTTCTATCTTTACCGCTTGAGCTGTTGCTTCTGGGCCTTGAATGTCCACCTCGGCCTTTGGAAGAGAAACGTCTACTGATGGGAGGGTGATGTCCACCTTTGGTGCTTGAAGGTCTGCTTTAGGCATTTTGGGCATTTTGAGTGATGGCATTTGGATTTTCCAGCCGGAAGCTTCAGTCTCTAGGTCAGGAACATCAGCTTCCACTGCTAGCGTCGGGGTTTCCACGCCGATTGCACCCACTTGGCCTTTGACTTTTGGCTTGGGAATGTCAGCTTCCATTTTGGGTAAGCTGATCTGGCCTTTTGGCACTTTGCCTTTTGGAAGTGAAACTCCAAACTTTGGCTTTTCAAATTTAGGCATTTGAATTTTCCCTTCCAAACCGGCAGTTTTCACCTCAGCTCCCTCCACCGCAATTTCAGCTGATGGTGCTTTCGCTTCAATTCCTGGACCCTTCAGCTCAAAGGAACCTTCTATTTTGGGAATCTTGACTCCAGGTGCTGAGATTTTGACATCTGCAGGAACGGAGGCTGCTTTCAGGTCAGCTTCTTGAAGACTGACATCACACGTGGGAAGTGAGACATCGGCTTTGGGTAAAGTCACATCCACGTCTACTTTGGGAGCTTTGATTTCAGGTTTAGAAAATCCCGTAGAAGGCATCTTGACTTTTGGCATGTGTATTTGCATCCCTGTTGCCTCTGCTTTCCCTGTCTCAACTTCAATACTGCTTTCCATGGTGGGAACTTTCACTTCAAATCCCGCCTCTTTCATTTCGGCTCGTGATTTGGGAAGGGAAATATCTGCCTCTACCTTTGGCAGACTGACCTGTACCTGGGGAGCCTTGACTTTGGGAAGCTTCACACTCGGCAGCTTAACATCAGGCATTTTAAGTTTCCCCTGCTCACCATCTTTTCCTGCAGAAATCCCGATTTCCAGTTCAGCACTTGGAGCCTGGATTGCGGGTCCTGACAGTGTTATCTCTCCTTCTGCCCCAGCTGACGGCACTGTCACCTGGGTCTCTTTGAGGCTTGCTTCAACATCTGCTACGCCACCACTGGTCTCTTTTGTGGTGGACCAGCCAAATGAAGGCATGCCGAATTTTGGCAGTTTGAACTTCCTTTCTTTTCCTTTTGCATCTTTCTCTGTGGCTTTTATTTCACCTTCTATCTTTACCGCTTTAGCTGTTGCTTCTGGTCCTTGAATGTCCACCTCAGCCTTTGGAAGAGAAACGTCTACTGATGGGAGGGTGATGTCCACCTTTGGTGCTTGAAGGTCTGCTTTAGGCATTTTGGGCATTTTGAGTGATGGCATTTGGATTTTCCAGCCTGAGCCTTCTGTCATAGGATCAATTTGCTCTGGTGCTTTTGGGACCTCCTTATCAATTTCCAGTCCTTCCATTTTTAGTGTTTTCTTTTGCATGTCAGTTTCCATTTCGTGTAATGTGATTTCACTTTCTGGCTGCTTACCCTTATTGATGCCAATTCCAAACTTTTCTTGTTGTATATGTGATATTTGCATCTGATCCTGCTCCCATTCTTCATTTTTCTGTTTTTCTTGTTTTGTTTTTCCTGTTTCTTTTGTTGTTGTTTTTATTTCTAGACCTTTTATTTGAATAGAACTGTGTTCTAGGTGATCCCTCATTTCTTTATTTGTTATTCCTTCTCCAGGACGTTGTAGAAGAATTTTGGTGGGTTTTTGTTCTGATGAACCTTTTGGTTTCTTTTTTCTGGTCCTTGGTAATGCTTGCGGTATTTGTTTGCTTTGTGTGTCTTTGAGACCAGGTGTTTGTATTTCTGATGTAGGTTTTGATATTTGTGTTGTTATTGGTGGTATTTGTGGTGTTGTAGTAGTAGGTTTAGATATTGCTATCTGGTCCTTTTGTTTTTTAATGTTAATTTCAACTTCAGGGCACTTCTTTGTATAGATTGGTAAGCCATTTTCCATGTCTTTTAAGTCTTTTTTGACATTTTCTTGTATTTCACCTGCTTTTGTTTCATGTGCAGAAGACATAGTATATTGTACAGTTAGTATTTCTGGAGATTCCATGCTGATATCTTCTTTTCGTATTTTATCCTTTTTTGTTGGTGTCACGGTTTTTATTTCTAATCTCTGCTTCTCTTCTGTTTCTGCTTTTGTTCTATGCATTTTGAATCCAATATTAGGGAACTTCAGTTTCTTTTGGCTTCCTTTTTTCTCTTTAGCACAGAATTCTTCTTCTTGTAATTGTGACTCAGTGTCAGTGCTTGTTGGGGAAATATCTTGTATAGCATGCTCATATGCATCTGATGTACTATGAGATCTTCTGTGCCCCAAAATCTTTTTATTTTTCATTGACTGGAATTTGGGCCATGACAATCTCTCTTTTCTGGGTTGTTTTGTTCTTCCCAACCTTTTTTTTACAATTTCCTTTTCCTTGTCTTCTTCTGAAGTAATCTTTTCTGAAATCTCCAGTGTTGTTCCAGGAATTTTTTCATTAAGCTCTTTTTCCTGAAGAAGAGGTTGTTTTTTGTAAATATGAATATAAAATGTGTATAATGTTCATCTTGTTTTGGGTGCAATACAATCAAAAGTTACATGAAATGAAATTATTATATTAAGTTAATAGATGTATATAGCTACCGAAGTCTAGATTCTATAGAAAACATCCTGTCTTGTAGTCAACAGCAACTCCTAAATATATTTTATTCTGAGATTATTCAATTTGCAAAGTGAGAAATAAGATACATTTTAATCAGATGGAAACCCATGATTAGATTCTGTTGTGACAGATGTCAGTGACTAAACCAGTATTGACTATAGGTGCTCAAAAGAAAAGCCATTTTTGTTGACATTTTATATGTTGAAATATTCCAACCATGGCTAATACTGACTTCATTTGGAGCAGTCTCAGATCCCTAGGATACCTAGTTGAACTCTAAAACATTGTGACTAAAAATATCTTCTAAAAATTTGTCCTTACTGTTTGATGATTTTATATTTTCTCTATCACTAGTTTATAGTCGAAGAACCAAATCCCTTTCTCACTCTGGACCTGTTCCTGTTTCCATTCACTGAAATGGAAGCTGGGTCAGACTCTGAGTCCTCCCTTCAACAAAACTAAACTACCATCATATTCAATGTAAGTTTAGCTTGATTAAGGACTTAAGTGAAATACTCCCTTGTAGACAGGGCTTAATTTGGACTGAAGAGGTGCATAGTTTTTGTGCTGGTTTTCTGCATAGGAGCGGATTTCACCCTGAGTGTGCACTGCAGGTTTTGTCCAACAGTATCATAAAGGTAGTAAAGTGAAGCATGTGTGTGTTTGCGGGACAAGGGCCTGTATTTTCCCATCTCCAATGGTACTATATAATGGACCTTTGTAGTATTTTCCTATTCTTTCTAACATGATACAGAAATAATTTTACCTGAGTTATTTTTTCCTTCTTGGGTTGTACTGTAGAATGTATTTTTTCTTGCTCTTCTTTCCCACCAAGTTTTCTTTTGAGGCTGAATTGTACTTTGTATGGCTCGGAATATTGTAGAATCTTGAGTGCATCTTCATATTTGATATTATCAAAAAATATTGTGGTACTTAATAGCTGATCACCTGCAAATGGTACCAGACATTTTATTTTAAGATATCAGTTTGCTATATCATGCAGTTTTTCAGATCACATTTTTCTTGATGATCATATAAACATGAAGGGTCATAAACATATGATGATTATATAAAGCATATCATGATTTGTTTTAATATGTATGCTTTGGAGTTTTATTTGTTTAAATAGTATTATTTATTGTATTATTGTGTATTCATGCACATAATAGTTCATAAAAGGCTTACTGCATATTGGGCCACAGTCTTCATAGATGTAAGTTACTTTTATCTTTGAAATTTAATGAATTAATTGTGTGTATGTATATATATATGTATATAAATTACTGACTAGTTCTAGTGAAGAGTAGTGTATTCCATGATTTGTAGGAAATCCATATTTCATTATTATTTCAGGTACTGAGCCTGCAAACTGCTCCTGGGAGTAAAGTTAAACATGTGTATAGGTGTTTGCAGGACGGGGACCTATTTTTACTAGTAACTGAAAATATGATTGTGTGTGTGTACTTATACACAAACTTTGTGATTTTTATTTTTTATCAAATTTCTAGATAATAGTGTTTTTAAAAAATCCAGAATATCAGACTGTACCTTCTCTCAAACTGAATATTTTCGAAGCAGGGGATTCCTTGAGCACTTGTTTTACAAATATTCCTTCACTTCCTCCACCAGTCACACTAAAACCGCTAGCACCAGATTCCACTTCTGTTTTCAGGGTCACCTCCATAGACGCCTAGATGCCCAGAAAGATGTCATGTTAAAATTCATTGTTAATTCACACCGACCACTTGAAACTATACTGAAATCTTCCTCACACAAAAAATGAGCACCTTCGGACATACTTACCATATCTCCCTCAAGAAAGTTTGCTTAAAAATGGAAACTTATATATACAATATGGGCAAAGTGCTGAACACCTTGACTCCATTCCAGTGGGACTGTGCAAATATTTAAAGTTAAGCAGATGCTTAAGTGTTGTGTTGGATAGGGGCGAGATTGCTCAGCTTCAGTCCTGCTCGGGCAGCAGAAAGACAGAGCTTCAGGGAGGAAGGGCTGGGTCCTCTCTTTAAAGTTCATTTCATTTGCCCCAGTCCCAAGCTGTACAGGCGCCAACTTTCCAATGTGCCCGGGGGGTGCTGGACCCCTGGCTCTGCCTGGGCCCCGCCCCCTGTCCCCACTCATCCCTTCCCCCAAGGCCCCACCTCTTTCTGCCCTCACTCCACCCCCACTCCATTTGGTTCAAGTTGTGTGCATATTAGTCTCATAAAGGAATAATGGACTTAATATAACTTGTATTGTCCAGGAGCGTGCTGGGCAGTACAGAACATATATTTCTGGGGAAAATCTAAGATGGGGGTGGGCGTGTTGGGGTTACTCTGCAGTATAGTCAAAGCTGGTGCGAACCAGAGTGTCACCCACATGTAGCCAGCAGGCTACAGTTACATACACTCAGGGTGTGGCTTGCATGCTGGAAGACTGTGAGCAACCAGGTGGGAGCTACTTTAGCAAGGCATTATAAGGCTCCCAAGGTTGCAGGGCAGGGATGACACAGCTGCTCATCAGTCTGGATTGTACCCTGGTGTGTCACACACACCTGTGAAGCTTTTATACTGTAGAAAACAAAGAGCCTAACTGTAAAAAATTGCTCTGGGGTTTTTACAGAGGTGTGGTATGTAAGATCATACTCTCTCTTTACCCCACCCCATTAAGGCAGGAGCTTTACATTATAACGAAGTTCTTTCCATTGGGAAGGGGAAAATAACAGCGGTGCATACATTCCCATGATGCAGTAATTTCTTGTGACTTACACAGTATACAATATACAAAAGTATACAATAGGAATCTTATTTATTAAGCAGGTTGCCCAAACTCATCTGAATCCATTGCTCTTTCTCCTCTATTTACTCCTGCCATATTTGCACTTTCTAATGAAATTTGCTTTCTGTGTAACCTTTTAAACTCACCTGTGAATGACTCATTTTTTGTTTTTCTGTAGAATATTTTTTGTTCTCTGTCTCTTCTTGTAGCTGGAAAAGCAATTGTAATTATTTAGCGTTCGGCTAAGATAGTATTGTAAAGTTCACACAGAGATTATATGGCCTCTGCCTTGCTCAAAACAGGGCTCTTAGCCTATATTTTGGTGAGAGCTAAAATTCATAATTCACACTGAAGTCTATTACTGTTTTAAAAACCAGAAGCGGATGTCTCCATTGGAGTCTATAATGTTAATTTTCAGTTCAGTGTGTGTGGCTTTAACCACATGATAGGAGCTGTGCAGTATGTTCGGTTTGCTGGCAATTAAAAAAAATAGTTTCAGTTCAAACTGAAAACAAATTTTTTTGAATTTTTGGTGACTTAAAAAGCAAAAAAAAAAAAATCATCCTTTCAGCTCAGTCAAAACACGCCATGCTTCATTTTGTTTTTGAGAATTTTTAACATTTTTAAATATTGTAAATAAAATTAAAAGGCGTTTCAAAATGAGAAATCCTTTTACAGAATATTTTTACAACCAAGCCATTTAGATGAAACCGACAAGAATTCCCATATATTTTGATTTCACATTTTTTTGCCGGAACAAACTGTATGTCAGTCACACTGTGGATCTATCATACTTGTCTAAACATGCATGTCTGAGGTAAAAAAAAAAAAAGGGGGGGGGGGATATCTGAACTATTTTATCTGGGACAGCTACCTCAAAAAAGGGACAATCCCGGGAAACCCTGGGCATTGTGTATAACCCCACAATGTGCAAGGAGGATGAAATGAGAGCTTGTGGGCTCAATCAGCTTTGCCCCACTACACCTGCAGTAGCTGTCAAACTTAGAGGGAGGAGCTAAAAGCTCAGTGGGGTACCGACCAGGAAGGAGAGCAGATGTCTGGCTCTGATTCAGGGGCAGAAGACTGTCTGCATCCAGGTAGTTGTGTTGGCCTGCTGCTAGATAGAGCCTCCCTGAAGGAAGGCAGGATAGCTTGCAACTGGGAGTACAAGGCAGTTGTGAAGGCAAGATGGAGGAAGTGAGTTTCCCAGGCTTCTGCATGCTGGTGGAGGGACAAGAAAACTCCCACAGGGTCAGGAACTGCCCTGCTAGGGGAGTAGAGAAACTCTCCTGCAGCAAAGCCACATGAGTGGCAGAAAGTGCTAAAGCTCTGCAGTGAGCTTGTGAAAGGGGTCTAGAGACAGAGAGAGAGAGAGGCTGACAGACAATGAGCCTTGGACAAGGCTGTGGGAAAGGCTCAAGACAGGTGGAGGAAGGA
Organism: Lepidochelys olivacea; assembly: GCF_965140295.1. NCBI lineage: Eukaryota > Metazoa > Chordata > Testudines > Cheloniidae > Lepidochelys > Lepidochelys olivacea. The sequence goes on from NC_140416.1 coordinate 111,983,170, forward strand.
TGTGGTCCAAGGAGGCAGCAGGGGGTCTATGAAGACACACCTTGGCTGCTTATTAAAGGGTTCCTGGACTGGAACCCAGAGGTGAGGGAAGGTTGAGGAAGGTGTGTGGAAAGCCCCCTTACCCCAGGGTTCAGGCTAATGAATCTGGAGCTGGGTTGAAAACCCAACATGAGGTTAGTGAACTGTTGTTTGCTGGACTCTTGGGTTATCCCAAAGAGGGTCGGACTATCTATGCTCCAGCCAGAGGGCTGAGTCACAAGAAGAGGTGGCGCACCTAAATAGCCATTTGTCAGAGACAAGAGAGGGAGGATCCTGTGGCATTCCATGTGGCCACGAGAGATTGCTTCAGTGGTGAGTCACACTCGTACAGTATCACACTAATTAAATCTTTACCCTTTAATTAACCAAGAAATACAGATAATTCCAAAGACTATATTATATAAACTTGATCTTAGGCTTTTTTTTTTACAGGTTATATCTTCCAGAAAGTTGTTTCCTGATACTCTCCACCCCCCCTCCAATCAGGAAAGAATTAGGAAAAAATCCTTTAATGCTTTACATTTTCATATAGAAAACCAAATATTTTCTTAATGTAATGTATATATTACTGATCATGCTTTTTCTTCACAATGAAATGTCAGCTGAATCCTGAAACTCTCCTGCCCATAAATACAAGTAATACGCACTATTTGGTAAACTAAAAGGGCTAGGAAAGGATTGACAAGGTGAGGGTGTGGATTTCAACGTACTTTTCCATACAGGTCCAAATTCTAGTACTACGGAAGTCAATGGGATTTTTGCTAATAAGCCCCACAAGATGAGAATTTAGCTAAAAAGGAATTGAGTGTAACATGAAAACCTTATCTATGTCTTGCCTTTTTGTTAAAATATTCTTCTTCTATGGAATACTCATAAACTGGAGAGGATCCTTGTGGCCTTGGCCGTATGTTTTCTATTGTCACTTCATTGACCTGCGGGAAAGAAATGAGGGGAAATAATGGTCATCATTTAGCAACAGTAGGGAGGCAATAAATATAATATAAAATTCCTCTCTGTGCAAGCCTGATACCGGTGATGGTGGCTGCAGAATGGCCATTTGTTATTTCCTTTTGGGGCAAACATAATTCCTGTTTAAGAATTTGATGTAAACAACAGAGGATATAGTTCTTGGAAACAGAAATGATGCTTTCACAACGTCTTTCTGAACTAAGGATAATTTGAAATCCAAACAGATTAGACAGAAATAATGATCACAAGAGGTTATGACGACTTTCCCCCCTTGCTTTAGGGCTAAATTATGCCCCCAGTAGCCTCAGATGTGCAGTGGAGCCTCATAGCAGTTGGAATTCCTAGGAGGAATTTTGGCTGATTCAGCAAAATTCCTTCTGGGGTCTCTGAAGAAGATCATGCCAGTGGACAAGTTGGACCATCCTTGAAACAAAAATTCAACCACTGTGAAAACGAGAATTTGCTATATCATAGAATATAACTTTTACTGGCATGTTACAAATCTCTGAGAGGGAAAAGCCCTCCCTTTAATGCAAAGAGCCCTACTCTAATGCACGTTACACTACCCCAAATTCTGTCCTTTGAAATTCTGTATATCTGAACATCAGTTTATCAGAAGGCCAATCCAGCTGTCATGATGTCTCCTTAACAGAAATAATGACACATCTTTGTGAAAAAAAATTGTAAATAAAATATTAATTCTCAAGCTTTCAGAAGTAAACAGTAACATTACTCACAGAATCGTCTTCTTCTGTATCAGCCTCAGCCTCAGGCTCCCCTGGTCTCAGCTGTATGCCAGAACCTGGAAACAACATATGAGCCATCAATCTAGGCGCTGGTCCATCAGCTCAGTGCACAAGGCAGTGTGTTTTACAAATACAAAGTTTACAGAGCAGTGTGGTTATGGAAAGTCACAGAATGGCCTGATATCCAATCTTTGTGGCAGGGTTTCTCAAATTTCATCCTGCTAGTCTTCCCAAAGGTACAAAAAATAGTCACACCTCCACTGATGAAAACTTTGTAAAGAGAAAAGAAGAAAGAAGTCCCAATCCTGGAAAAATACATTACAAGCTGGCAGGAACCTTTTAAATTAATGGGAAGGACTGTGGCCTAATGGCTCGAGACAGGCACTAAGCATCAGGACCTCTGAGTTCTATTCCAAGCTCTTCAATTGACTTGCACGCTCAAAGAGATAGGAAAGCATACAGAAGTCAGGTAGCCTGAAATAGTAGTTCCTGAAATGTGGGAATTGCCTCATGTCGTGGGTGTTAATGCTGAAGCTTAATGATGGCATTTTAAATATCAACATTAACTATTTTACACAAATCATTTTAGCTGAAGCATCTAGCTAATGTGCTTATTCATAATTGTTTGGTGCATTGGAGGATATTGAGACTGGGAGATGGGGGCTGGGGTTGGTTGCTGGAGTAGGAAACTTGGAGTTCCACTTTCCAAGGTGTTCAAGTCACCTCTAACCTTGTCCTCTCAGGGTGAATGAAAGAGGAAGTCCAGAACTTCCTTACTGACAACAGATTCAACTGCCTTGTGGATATGAAATCTGAAACTGCTGCCTACAGCTTCTCAAGGGTTAAAACTCTCTTTCTACCAAAGCCACCACCATTCTGATGCAGTTAGACGCTGGTGATACAAAAATCTGCTGTGAATGGAAAATTTGGGGGCATAGAATCATAGAATCATAGAATATCAGGGTTGGAAGGGACCCCAGAAGGTCATCTAGTCCAACCCCCTGCTTGAAGCAGGACCAATTCCCAGTTAAATCATCCCAGCCAGGGCTTTGTCAAGCCTGACCTTAAAAACCTCTAAGGAAGGAGATTCTACCACCTCCCTAGGTAACGCATTCCAGTGTTTCACCACCCTCTTAGTGAAAAAGTTTTTTCCTAATATCCAATCTAAACCTCCCCCACTGCAACTTGAGACCATTACTCCTCGTTCTGTCATCTGCTACCATTGAGAACAGTCTAGAGCCATCCTCTTTGGAACCCCCTTTCAGGTAGTTGAAAGCAGTTATCAAATCCCCCCTCATTCTTCTCTTCTGCAGGCTAAACAATCCCAGCTCCCTCAGCCTCTCCTCATAAGTCATATATAAAATCAGGTGACTCTAGTACCGAAATAGTTAGCACATGGAATATTATGCTGGTTGCAAGATTTATTTTTCAAATATGATACAACTAAAGCATCAGAATTTGAATTTATTTGAAGCTGCCAGAGAATTTCCAAAGTGCTGCAAATTCAGCACTGGGATATATCAGAGAACCAGGGGGCCTTGCTGTGGAATATAGGTCTAGCTTTGTGCAGAGTGCTTAGGGCCATGATAACCAAAAAGACTCAGCTGTTATTGGTCAGTATCAGGTAGCCATGGCAGGGATAGCTGAACTTATTTAGACAAAATAAAAAGCAAACTAAACCTTTGTCTGGTGGAACCAAATTTCCTAACGTTTGAAGGCTTTCCATCACTTATCCAAGGACACCAGATGTTCAGAAGTGACCAGGGATTTTGAACCCCTCAGTTTTGGGTGCCCAAACTGAAACATCTCTAAAAAGCTTGATTTTTCAGAGGCTGGGTTGTTGTCACTTCCTGAAAACCGGACCCCTTTTAGGTGCCTTGGGTTGGACACCCAAAAATTGAGATACCCAAAATCACTAGTCACTTTTGAAAATGTAGGCCTAATTGATGATAGCATGATAGAATTGCGTATTCTCTGCACATTGTTCCACTAATACTCCCCCACGAGCAAATATTCCTTTTCTTCTTGCCCTTTCTAGTCACTCCTCTTACCCCACCCCCATCAAACCTCATGCTCTATTTTTTTTTTACTTTGTGTTTTTTATGCCACATTTAGGGCCCAGTTGTCATGCATGTGAGTAGTTCTCACTCACAAATGATCCTATTAATGTCAAATAAATTTATGAGCAGTTCAGACAATGGCAAAGAGACCCACAAGCAGAATGGTCCAACTTACTAACCACTCTGAGTGAAGAATCTCCAGGTCAGATCTCCCATGTACAGTCTGATGAATGATAACCAGGATGTGTGAAGGGGCCAGCCCTACTCGTGTATGTTTAACCCTCTATATTGCTAATCTTTGTCTAAGGTGACTTTTTTGTTGCTAGCTCATCTTCATTGGGCTCTGCCCGCTGTTGTTTCGTTTTTCCTAATCTGGTTTTTCTTTGCATGTGAAAAATCATTTAGATAATATTATTGGTATGAAATAATAATACTCAGAAACAGCTAAACGATCTGATCAAGGATTAAAAGCGTCACTTAAAAGAAAACAGAGTTCTTCAAATGTAAATATCCAAAACAATTCTGGGCTAAAGGTTTCAAAGAAGGCGGGTATGCAGGTTGGGCTCCTAAGAGCCTACATCATTTCTATGGGCCTGATTTTTCAAAGCTGCTGAGCCATTATCAATCTCGCGAAAGTTAATGAGCATTGTGAAGGTTCGGCATCTTTGAACATCAATACAATTCTGTTTAAAACATAAATGTGTGTTTAGGAGCCTAAATGTGGGCACTGAAGTTTGAAAATTTTGGCCTGGGAGGGGCGGGGGTGTGGGAGCTTTTACCCACCTGTAATTCAATTAGAGTTTTGTGTGTGCCATGGCTGTAGGCCTGAGCCCCGAGCGTTTAGTTTGGTTGGCTTTTCTAAAGATGCAGCTGCAAATGCCTAGTCTTATGGCGGTTACCGTAAGCCCAAGTCTTCACTATTTTCTTGGACATTTTGTATGATTGTGTTTTCACTGGAAAACAAAAACAAAAATGCACCCACGAGCACAGGTGGCCAGCAAAGTGACTTAAGAGACTATCATTTCAGTCTGTTCGCTCACTTGCTCCTCAGACATGTCAAATGTAGCACTTGAAGTCCTGCCACGGCTAGGTTAATTATAGTGTTGAGTGTGGGTAGTTGGCAATAATGTTGTCATTTGCTACTGGAAGAGAGAAAGGAAAAAATTCTCTGTACAGTCTGTAGGGCTGATTCACCCTGCTGTTCCTCCTGTTTTACCCCAGTATGACATCAGTGATTTCAGGGAAATTACCCCTTTATCAAAAAAGGATCAATGCAGCAGGGAATCAAGTTCTCCGTTTTCAAAACCAGAATGGCCCTATAAACTGTACCTGGTCGGCTTGTTTTGCTGGGCAGAAGGCCACACCTTTTTTTGTCCTATGAGGTGACTGCATGAATTTACACTAGAAGTTCTGACTAAGGTACAATGAAACTATACAAAACATGTTAAACCACATGCTTTAAACAAAGGAAACCTATAATGACTATAGGTCTTTATCACCTGCAGGTCTAGCCTAATCCCTGTGAGGACTAGGCACTAAGACTGGGATGTTCAAAAGGCCCAAGGGAATTAGGCACCTCATTCCTACTGCGTTTCAGTGACAGTTGGGCACTTATCTCTCAACCTTGACTGCTATTTTTAATTCTGATTTTAACTGTCTGTGACTGAATTCTCAGTTCATCTCTTCTCCAGGGCAAGCACAGACAGGTGGGTGGATTGTAGCAGTGATGGAGCAAAGGGAGGTTCCTGAATTTTGCCAGCGATGGGTCAACTGGATGGAGAAACCTGATACCCACAGGTATTTTTCAAATACCTGACCAACCTACAGATGGTAGATATCACTCATCATTCTAACTCATTCAGGGGTATTGTACATCTGACAGGCAAAACCCTCACCTTTCTCTGAACATAGGGGTGTTTAGAGATTCACCAAAAGATACACCAAAATGCAGCCATGTATTTTAAGGAGCAAATCCATCCCCGAGAGTAAAAAGACCTCTTTCTTCAGTTTTGGTTAGTGAGGGAGGGAGTACCCCTGTGCATCTCTTCCTGAAGTACTGCTAAAATTATTTACTCCATGAAAAAATTAGGAAATCCAACCCCATCTCACCCATAGAGAAATGACTTGGGTGATGGAGAGAGGAGGTCTCCTGCACAAATATCCTACCTCTCAATAAACTTTGCACATCCTGCCACTGAGTGAATATGAATCTGTCCTTGCTGCCCTCTGCCTACTCATAGGCCAGTTGCCCTCCAGATCAGTTAGCCTTGTATCCAGCCTCCTTATGCAGCCATCTGGGGCTAATACGTCCCTTTCTGACACAGTAAAACTAGCCCCAAGAATTGACCCAAATTTTTCTTATTTCACAAGACACTAAATGCAAACTTATAAAAATGAGAACTATGCTGATTAGTTTTGTCTTAAGCAAAGTTCTTTTTTTTTATGTCTATAAATAACTGCGCCAAGAAACTGTGATTCATGTGTATGTCATTTTTATGCTCTACATAGCTGTTATGCCAACATTTCATAGGTTTTAATTCTTTGCATAAATCCTTGACAATCAACGCTTTGTCCAAAACGTTTTCATAAACAAAACGGAATTCATGTCTGTAACCACTTCCAATAGCTACTGGACTGATTTCAGAACAGAGGAATTTTTTTGAAAGTAGGGAGTAGGAGTTATATTGAACAGAACAAGTTCATATCATATGACTCCAAATCACATCAGCTTTTTAAAATACATTTTTCTGATGATTTCTTTCTAGTGTGGCCAGCTCAATTTGCCTGGTTTGGAAAACAAAAAAAAAAAAGCAAAACTTTAAAACCAGGTAACCATTTCAATGTTCAAATCTACCAATGTAACAATTTCTAAAAAAGCAACATTTAAATGTCAAATTAAAGTGTGACAGTATCAGCTAATCTAACAGTCAGTCATGCTTGAATTTGTCATTTACATTTAATTAAAATCTAGATTTAATTTGGAGACTGGGAAATTAATTTACAATAATATGCATGTATTTTTAAAGAAAATAAGAAAAAACAAGAAAATTCATATAAAATGTCATTAAAGGTATATTTTAAAAACTTGAATGAATTGCGTGTGTACCAGTCATCATCCTCTCTGTTTTGCTTGCATGTTGTATCTCTTGTCTTTTTAGGGCCTCATCCTGAAAACACTTTATGTATGCGAGTAATTTTGCTCATTTAAGTAGTTCAATTTATGCCTACTCACAGGGTTAAAGTTACACATGTGCGTAAAAGTTTGTACAATCAGCCTCTTTAGGCTTTGTCTTCACTGACATAAAGGTGTTTTTACCACAAGATAACAAATGTGTGATCGTTGTCTCACTGTAAAATCCTAATGGAGACAAGGCATCTGTAGTTTTTATGATGAGGTAGGTAGGTGACGTCCACACTATACTCCCTGCGTGTGGCTGACTTCACCTAGCCCTGGTCTACATTAGGAGTTTAGGTCGAATTTAGCAGCGTTAAATCGATGTAAACCTGCACCTGTCCATACGATGAAGCCCTTTTTTTCGACTTAAAGGGCTCTAAAAATCGATGATTTCCTTACTCCACCCCTGACAAGTGGATTAGCGCTTAAATCGGCCTTGCCAGATCGAATTTGGGGTACTGTGGACACAATAAGATGGTATTGGCCTCCGGGAGCTATCCCAGAGTGCTCCTTTGTGATCGCTCTGGACAGCACTCTCAACTCAGATGCACTGGCCAGGTAGACAGGAAAAGGCCCACGAACTTTTGAATTTCAATTTCCTGTTTGGCCAGCGTGGCAAGCTGCAGGTGACTATGCAGAGCTCATCAGCAGAGGTGACCATGCAGAGCTCATCAGCAGAGGTGACCATGATGGAGTCCCAGAATCGCAAAAGAGCTCCAGCATGGACTGAACGGGAGGTACGGGATCTGATTGCTGTATGGGGAGAGGAATCCGTGCTATCAGAACTCCATTCCAGTTTTTGAAATGCCAAAACATTTGTCAAAATCTCCCAGGGCATGAAGGACAGAGGCCATAACAGGGACCCGAAGCAGTGCCACGTGAAACTTAAGGAGCTGAGGCAAGCCTACCAGAAAACCAGAGAGGCAAACGGCCGCTCCGGGTCAGAGCCCCAAACATGCCGCTTCTATGATGAGCTGCATGCCATTTTAGGGGGGTCAGCCACCACTACCCCAGCTGTGTTGTTTGACTCCTTCAATGGAGATGGAGGCAACACGGAAGCAGGTTTTGGGGATGAGGAAGATGATGATGCTGATGAGGTTGTAGATAGCTCACAGCAAGCAAGCGGAGAAACCGGTCTTCCCGACAGCCAGGAACTGTTTCTCACCCTGGACCTGGAGCCAGTACCCCCCGAACCCACCCAAGGCTGCCTCCTGGACCCGGCAGATGGAGAAGGGACCTCCGGTGAGTGTACCTTTTAAAATACTATACATGGTTTAAAAGCAAGCATGTGTAATGATTAATTTGCCCTGGCATTCGTGGCTCTCCTGGATGTACTCCCAAAGCCTTTGCAAAAGGTTTCTGGGGAGGGCAGCCTTATTGCGTCCTCCATGGTAGGACACTTTACCACTCCAGGCCAGTGGCACGTACTTGGGAATCATTGTACAACAAAGCATTGCAGCGTATGTTTGCTAGCGTTCAAACAACATCCGTTCTTTATCTCTCTGTGTTATCCTCAGGAGAGTGATATCATTCATGGTCACCTGGTTGAAATAGGGTGCTTTTCTTCATGGGACACTCAGAGGTGCCTGTTCCTGCTGGGCTGTTTGTCTGTGGCTGAACAGAAATGTTCCCCGCTGCTAGCCACGGGGAGGGTGGAGGGGCTAGCCACGCCCTGGGGGGAGGCAAAATGCGACCTTGTAACGAAAGCACATGTGCTGTGTATGTAATGTTAACAGCAAGGTTTACCGTGAAAGAGTGTAGCCGTTGTTCTAGAAAATGTGTCTTTTTAAATACCACTGTCCCTTTTTTTTTCTCCACCAGCTGCATGTGTTTCAATGATCACAGGATCTTCTCCTTCCCAGAGGCTAGTGAAGATTAGAAAGAAAAAAAACCACACTCATGATGAAATGTTCTCTGAGCTCATGCTGTCCTCCCACACTGACAGAGCACAGACAAATGCGTGGAGGCAGACAATGTCAGAGTGCAGGAAAGCACAAAATGACCGGGAGGAGAGGTGGCGGGCTGAAGAGAGAAAGTGGCGGGCTGAAGAGAGTAAGTGGCGGGCTGAAGACAGGACTGAAGCTCAAATGTGGCGGCAGCGTGATGAGTGGAGGCAGGATTCAATGCTGAGGCTGCTGGAGGATCAAACCAATATGCTCCAGTGTATGGTTGAGCTGCAGCAAATGCAGCTGGAGCACAGACTGCCGCTACAGCCCCTGTGTAACCAACCGCCCTCCTCCCCAAGTTCCATAGCCTCCTCACCCAGACGCCCAAGAACGCGGTGGGGGGGCCTCCGGTCACCCAGCCACTCTACCACAGAGGATTGCCCAAAAAACAGAAGGCTGGCATTCAATAAGTTTTAAAGTTGTAAACTTTTAAAGTGCTGTGTGGCCTTGTCCTTTCCTCCTCCACCCTCAGCACCCTCCTGGTGCTTCTCTCCTCCACCACCCCTCCTGGGCTACCTTGGTAGTTATCCCCCTATTTGTGTGATGAATTAATAAAGAATGCATGAATGTGAAGCAACAATGACTTTATTGCCTCTGCAAGTGGTGATCGAAGGGTGGTGGGGTGGGTGGTTAGCTTACAGGGAAAAAGAGTGAACCAAGGGGCGGGGGGGTTCATCAAGGAGAAACAAACAGAACTTTCACACCGTAGCCTGGCCAGTCATGAAACTGGTTTTCAAAGCTTCTCTGATGCGCACCGCACCCTCTTGTGCTCTTCTAACCGCCCTGGTGTCTGGCTGTGCGAAACTAGCAGCCAGGCGATTTGCCTCAACCTCCCACCCCGCCATAAACGTCTCCCCCTTACTCTCACAGATATTGTGGAGCACACAGCAAGCAGTAATAACAGTGGGAATATTGGTCTCGCTGAGGTCTGAGTCAGTAAACTGCGCCAGCGCGCCTTTAAACGTCCAAATGCACATTCTACCACCATTCTGCACTTGCTCGGCCTGTAGTTGAACAGCTCCTGACTACTGTCCAGGCTGCCTGTGTACGGCTTCATGAGCCATGGCATTAAGGGGTAGGCTGGGTCCCCAAGGATAACTATAGGCATTTCAACGTCCCCAATGGTTATTTTCTAGTCTGGGAATAAAGTCCCTTCTTGCAGCTTTTGAAACAGACCAGAGTTCCTGAAGATGCGAGCGTCATGTACCTTTCCCAGCCATCCCACGTTGATGTTGGTGAAACGTCCCTTGTGATCCACCAGAGCTTGCAGCACTATTGAAAAGTACCCCTTCCAGTTTATGTACTCGCCAGCTTGGTGCCAAGACAGGGATATGGGTTCCGTCTATTGCCCCACCACAGTTAGGGAATCCCATTGCAGCAAAGCCATCCACTATGACCTGCACATTTCCCAGGGTCACTACCCTTGATATCAGCAGATCTTTGATTGCTTTGGCTACTTGCATCACAGCAGCCCCCACAGTAGATTTGCCCACTCCAAATTGATTCCCGGTAGCTGTCTGGCGCTGCAAGCTTCCACAGGGCTATCGCCACTCGCTTCTCAACTGTGAGGGCTGCTCTCATCTTGGTATTCATGCACTTCAGGGCAGGGGAAAGCAAATCACAAAGTTCCATGGAAGTGTCCTTACGCATGCGAACGTTTCGCAGCCACTGGGAATCCTCCCAGACCTGCAACACTGTGTGGTCCCACCAGTCTATGCTTGTTTCCCAGGCCCAGAATTGGCGTTCCACGGCATGAACCTGCCCTATTAGCACCATGATGCCCACATTGGCAGGGCCCATGCTTTGAGAGAAGGTATGAGGTAGGTCAAACCTTGGCTGCTGATGAGAGAGCCCCTGAGCCAGGTCCCGGAGTAGAGGATGGGCCCAGGTCCCCCTACCAGCAGCTGATGAAGTGGCACCAGCAGGGCAGTGAGCAGGAAGACTTCCTGAGCCCATTTGCTAAGAAGTACTCTGATACCCCGGAAGTGGGGAACACATATGGTGACCTGGCCGAAGAGCCGAATCATGAAGAGGAGGCTGGAGTGAGAGAGGTCTGCAGGGTGAGAGGATGGTGGGAGAGAGACTACCAGGGTGCAATGCCTGGCCGGAACTAATCCCCAGGATGGCCAGCAGGAGGCGCCACTAGCAGTGAGTGGAGCCTGTGACAGAAGACCTGCATAATTAGCATCTCGGAACGTTTTAAACAAGCTCTTATACCAATAAGCCATTCCAAGATGTGCATTAGTAGTACACTGGTGCAAGCACCTCGCATGCATTTGGCTCCATACCTTTAGTCACCCCAGATGTGTGCCTATTAACTCACACACTTGAGGGGTTGATTGCTGTCAGTGAACAACTCTGTAATTCTACATATTTTTATTTGAAAACCCTTTTTCAAAATATGATATTGTGGCAATCGGTGCAATGTATTCCTCCGCTCTGAGGAGTAGTGTCTATTAAAAGCACAAGTAAGAACAGTTAAGAAATGTTTTTAACTCCTTTTCTCCATTATTTTTAGTATATGAGCTATTTGTTATTTTTTCTCAGCCCGTTTTCTCTTTCTTTAAAGTGTCCTTCCTATGTGAACTCTTCCTTTTTCCTTCTAGAAGCCCAGAAGCCTAGCTGCGGTTTGTGGCCCAACGGCCAATTTCAATTCACTGTCTCTGACGAATTCTAAATTTAGGATATGAAACAGTTCCTAGGTTAGCTCCTGATTCAGGAAAACACTTGCGCCCACGCTGAACTTTAAGCATGTGCTTGAGTTTCACTATTGTCAATGGGATTTAAACACATGCGTAAGAGCCCTTCTTGGATAGGCAGGTTGTCCTGAATCTGGACTTTTTGTTTGTACAATAGTAAGAGGGTTAACTGTAGCTGAAAGGGCATTTTGTGGTGGAGGTTATGATAATGGCAGTTCAAACTTGCTACTTTTTCTCTTTCAGCCTTTCACCAGCCCCTTAGCTGCATCTTTTCACCCATTCCTCCAGCATTCCCTTCCTCTGCCCTTATTATCTTTATTCCCCATTAACTTAATGGGCTTAGGGATTGTTTGTGTTTCAATGGTGAGATCCTCACAGAATGCCCTTTGGGGAGTTGGTGAATAGCTGAGACAGCCTCCAGAAGGTTCATGTGGCCAATCACAACAGAGCTTTGGACAGTCAGTCAACCACCAGCCTCTACTAAACTAGTGAATTCTTGGGTTTGGTCTACCTAAAGTTCTCATAATTGGAAGTTGCCTAAATTGGAACTTTTAATTTAATTAAAAAGCATCACAAACAAACCAAACCAATGTTAAAACAACAGTGAAACAGACCAACCTCATCATCTCTCCTACTCTACCATTTTCTGAGCAAAAGCATGAATCTGCAGTATTTAAACTACTCTCAGCTCTTTGGGTTCCTTTTCTGCACATTCCAGAATCTACTGTAATAAAGATTCATGAATCAATAAGCAGAACCACTTTCTTTTCCTAATTGCATCACGTGGCTGGACTAGTCAGCATTTGCCAGTCCATCTGCTAAATATGCTGTGCAAATGGTATGTACAGCATAAAAATAGTTATCGTACTCATTGTAATCAGCTGCCTAAAATATTCCAATATTCCTCCTGGTGTTCCCCAGAGCCCACTTTCTTTTTTTTTTTTGCTCAAGTTACAAATGGAAATGATGACCCATTGCTACACTGAAGAGTAAAAAAGCCAACACTTTCATAAGCTTCAAGATCTATTGTTATAAAAGAAAACCCCTGTAGCTTCCCTTAATGAAACTGCAGTCTTGAAGGGCCATGACATGACTGATTAGTGCATCTGATTCAACTGATATGAAAACATCTTAGCTACCATTCCGCTGAGAGGGTTTTTTATTTAAAGGACAATGTTGTTTGAACACAGGAACACGAACAATAAAATCTGTAACCGCAGAGTAACTCAGTGCCTGCCTGTTAGTATTTCCTCTTCCCAGTGGGATATTTTGCTTGAAAGAGAAACTGGGGAAAACTTCCTGCTTACCATGGGTGTCGTTCCCATTTTCATTAGCGGTGCTCGTGGCTATGCACTGGCATGAGCCTATGACATTCCAGTATGAATTTCCCCAAAGTTCTAGGCTGTTTGGATACACGTTTGGGTTGGGGGTGTCTTGGTTGGTCAGGTCCCCCTCCTGAGGCAGTCAGCAATCTCAGCTGTTAGGGAAACATCTTTCTAGATTCACTTGCTGAAGGTAAAATGTATTTGTGAAAAAAAACAACAACAATAAATGGCTTTTCCTGATAAAACTATAATGAGCTGTAAGGCACGTATGCTTATCTGGCTTTCATGTGGTATGTGTATGCCTGAAACTGAATACTGACAGGTTAATCGGATATTGTAATATGCGTATCTAGGAAAGCTCCGGAAATGTCTGCCAAGAACTGTGAGGCTCATTTTCAGCAGAGATTTCCTAGAACATCCCATGTACTGTATGACTGGAGAATAGGATCTTTTTAAAAAAAAAAAAAAAGGGGGGGGGGGGTGGGGGAGAAGTGATTATTAATGACCTTGAGATGGAAAGTGGGGACTGTAAGTGGGGCCGGGGGTAGGGGTATGGCCGGGGGCAGGGCTGGAGCAGGGAGGGGTTAGAGCTGGGCTAGGTGGTGCTCCCTTCCCACCCTCTGTGGAGGCTGGCCTGGGCCCTTCCACTCCCCTGGATATTCCTCTGTGCTCCAGTTTGGGGACCACTGGGTTGGACTGACCTCTGGAGGATCTTTTATTTTTATTTATTTATTTATTTATTTATGACCAATTCACCTAGGACACCCAGTCAGGACCCCTTTGTGCTAGGTGTTTTTAACAGAACAAAAAGACAGTTCCTATCCCAAAGAACGTACAGCTTATAAAACATTTTCTTTGGGCTTAACCAACTATCAGTGAAAGGTGAGATAGAAACATGGAAGTCAAAGCAGGATGGATATTCACACTACTCTAAGTACAAGATCTAACAAACCAAGGGTGGAAAGAGGGGTGGATGATTTTATTAATGATTGTGTTTTAATTGATATGCCCTCTTCACAAATAAAATCCCCAGAAAAGGCATATTGCTCATGAAAAGAACTATTGTTTGCAATGGGAACCAGGAATTTAATATGCTCACTCAGGAACGAGCTGTTTCCTGGCACAGTGGCACATCTATACTGTATTTTGGAAGATAAACTTAACAGACTTAGAGGACATTTTGGAGCACGAGAATTAATGTTCTCAGGCTGGGCTATACACAGGCTTTCTCAGTGTGAGTCATATTTTAAACAAGGACAGTATGCTAGTGCGGGTTTTTTCCGACCCCTTTTTTTTCTTTATTGTCAAAATGAAGTTTCCCAGGTCCTGGGTTAAAGTGTTTCATCAAACAATCTCTAGAACGTCCATTCCTCATCACTTGGCTGAGGAATACTGCAGCATGATTACACTTTCTCTCCTGATCTCTATAGGAAATGCAGTTTGGTGGGGCCCACAAAACTCTTATGTTTGCCAGGATGAAATCTCTGTTATTAATAGAACATTTTCAGGCTAACACCCAAAACTAAAATTGTTTTCCAGAGGTAATGTAGCCTTTGGCAACAAGTCCTTCAGCAAAAGTTTATTAAGGGAATATCCCCACATTTGCAGGACCCTCAGGAGGCTATAACCAATGAGTGAGGAGTGATATCCCAAGAGACATAAAGACCACCCAGTCATAGTAAGTCTTTGAATATGTCCCTTCTGGTTCTTCCCCTTCTCCATTGGTTTGAATACAGCTGGGAATGGCAGGATGGAGTCAATCTACCCAATGTTTTTGTGTTTTTAATGGCCACATCTCATTAATGCTAGGGCTTGTTCTGATTTCTGCTTTGTCCTAAAGGGTTAGGAATAATTTCCCTGGATAAATGGGCATCCTGTGCTCTCATGTTTTTTTGGCTTGGACATACAGGAATTTTCTATGACATTACTCAATCTTTGTATGTGATAGGATTAGGGTGACCAGATGTCCCGATTTCATAGGGACAGTCCCAATATTTGGGGCTTTTTCTTATATAGGCGCCTCTTACCCCCCACAGTCCGTCCCGATTTTTCATACTTGCTATCTGGTCACCCTAGATAAAATGGGATGTTAAAATGTGTCTTCCTTTCTGTATGAATTCTCTTGGTGTTTTATAGTATGCCATAATTATAGTGATAACCATAAGGATGTCAGGATGATCTTCTAATAAGTCAAGTTACCATCAGTTATGGTAACTTCTTTTTAAAATTATGATGCGCCCATTCTCACACCTTCACTGCCAGCATGAAAGCACTTTTATATTTGTTTCAAGTTTCAAATCATATGTCCCATCTTATGACTGGTCCAAAATTCATTGCCAAAATTTGGAAGGCCAGAAATGGATTACAGCCTTACCTCCCAAACAAGGCATATCGTGAAAATGTTCAGAATCAGTTTTACCACAGGTGATACTCAAGAGCCAGCTCTTGTGAGGGCAAACCTGGGAGATGGCTCATTTCTTGCAGGAAATCAAGCCTATATCAACTTGAACAATATAAAATTAACATGTCACACATTAAATGGATTAAATACTGGCTAACTGATGGGTCTCAAAATATAACTATAAATGGAGAATTGTCATTGAGCAGGACTGTTTCCAGTGGGGGTCCTGCAGGAATCAGTTCTTGGCCCTAAGCTATTTAAGATCTTTATAAATGACTTAGAAGAAAATATAAAATCAGCACTGATAAAGTTTGCAGATGACACAAAAATTGGGGGAGTGGTAAATAATGAAATGGACAGGTCTTTGATTTAAAGCAATCTAGATTGCTTAATAAACTTGGTGCAAGCAAACCATATGCGTTTTAATACAGCTAAATATAAATGTATACATCTGGGAACAAAGAATGTAGCCCATGCTTACAGGGGACTCTATTCTGGGAAACAGTAACTCTGAAAAAGATTTGGGAGTTGTAGTGGATAATCAGTTGAACATGAGCTCCCAGTATGGCCAAAAGAGCTAATGCAATTTTGGGATGCATAAATGGGGAATCTCCAGTAGCACTGAAGAATGTATTTTACTGCTGTATTTGGCACTTGTGTGCTCACTGCTGGAATGCTGTTGTTCTGGTGCCCATAATTCAAGAAGAATGTTGTTAAATTGGAAAGGGTTTAGAGAAGAGCCACGAGAATTATTAAAGAATTAGAAAACCTGCCTTTAGTAAGACACTCAAGGAGCTCAATCTAGTTAGTTTAACAAAGAGAAGTTTAAGGGGTGACTTGATTACAGTTTGTAAATACCTACATGGGGAACAAATATTTAATAAAGGGCTCTTCAATCTGGCAGAGAAAAGGTGTAACAAGATCCAATGGCTGGAAGGTGAAGCTAGACAAATTCAGACTGGAAACAAAGCGTGAAGTTTTAATGGTGAGAGTAATTAATCATTGGAACAATTTATGAAGGGTCGTGGTGGATTATCCAACACTGACAATTGTTAAATCAAGATGTGGAGGTTCTTCTAAAAGATCTGCTCTAGGAATTATTTTGGGGAAGTTTTATGGCCTGTGCTATACAGGAGGTCAGACTAGATGATCACAATGGTCCCTTCTGCCCGTGGAATCTATGCCTGTGATGGGATATCCATCCCACACAAAGCAGAGTAGGTTAAGTACGGTTAATTAACTTGATTGGCTTCAACTGAGGGAGAGCCAGGGATTGAAAGACTGATGGAAGATGAAGCTCAGCTGCGCAGGTGAAGGCTGGGCTGGTATAAAGCCAGAAGTTGGCAGCAGAAAGGGGTGATAGGGAAGTAGTCTGCAGTCACTCCCTGGAAGAAGGGAGATATGTCCAGGGCTATGGCATTAGGTAGTCTGCAGTTATTCCCTGAGAGGAGGGAGTTTTGGCTGATAAACTTGCAGGAGCCCAGAAGATAAGAGCAGAGAAGTAGGAAGGAGTCCAGGGAAATAGCAAGTAGGTCAGGGCACAAGCAGACTGCAGTTGCTGGACATAGGACTGGAACCCGGAGCGCAGGCCACGCCTAGGATCCCCTACCAGCTGCTGGAGAAGTGGCACAGACTGGGCAGTGGAGCCAAAGACTGCCTGGGACAGTTGTCCAATGGGACTTTGATACCTTGGAAGGGAGGATTATAGTGACCTGGCTGGAGGGCTGAGTCACAAAGAAGGAGTACACCAAGTCCTAGAGAGAGAGAGACCATGGGGTGAGGAAAGGGATATGGGACTCAAGTGGAGCTAATCACCAGATGTGGCCACAAGGAGGTGCCCAATGGTGAGTGGAACTCTGTGGCAATGCCCTATTGAGATTTTTTGTATTTTAGGCAGGCCCTCAGGGCCATGTACCCTGTGTATGAGCTTAGTGTCTTACCAGGCTTGGGAATTTTGGAATTACAAGGGAGTTATAACTTGTCAGAACAACTGACTGTCTAGTTATTTTGGTTAATTAAGTTGCAGCCTTTTTTCGTTAAACTGATTCTCATTAAGCTAATCCTTGATCTGTGTCACAAACCAGTCTATCCAGGTAAAACTGAGTCTCTGCCTTTCCTTCACAATGTAGTAGAATAATTCCCTAATATACTGCCTTCTAGATAGCCGTGAATTCAGCATTACTCCTCTAGAAAGGCAGGCAGGTGGGTATCTAATGTGAAATAGGTTTCAGAGTAACAGCCGTGTTAGTCTGTATTCGCAAAAAGAAAAGGAGGACTTGTGGCACCTTAGAGACTAACCAATTTATTAGAGCATAAGCTTTCGTGAGCTACAGCTCACTTCCTCAGATGCATATCGTGGAAACTGCAGCAGGCTTTATATATACACAGAGAATATGAAACAATACCTATTCCCACCCCACTGTCCTGCTGGTAATAGCTTATCTAAAGTGATTTCCAGCACAAATCCAGGTTTTCTCACCCTCCACCCCCCCACACAATGTGAAATAAGATCCCTCAAGCTTAAGCATGTTATCTATACTGCATTGTTTTGCATCTCCAACCCACTGAGCCAAAGAATCCAGCTTTTTTTTACAGTAGATTTCCTGTTTCACTGTCAAAGCTCAGCCTGGTTCCAATTTAAATATTGATCAAATAAAAAATGAATATATTGCTTGAAGCGTACTAGATTGGTAGCCCTGGAGGCTGTAGCTCTGTCTAACTAGAGAACAAGTACAGCATGATCATGGCTTTAAGCTTCCACTGTCCTCTTAATAAGAACCTGTCCTCTTAATGTGATTCAGCACTGACCTGGAGAGGCGACAAGGTAATGCAACTCATTCTTGTCCTCTCTATGGCCATAAAACCAAATCAAACCCAACCAAGCAAACACCCTCTCTTCCCCCCGCCCCACCAGTTAACACCAGTTCTAATGGTGTTTGCTGTGGCGTGGACATTTGTCCAGTAGGAATAATACTGACAGCATCAATTCATATTGCATATGAAACCAAATGTAGCACATATGGACTTTCCATCACTGCCACCCATAACTGGATTTGAACATATTAGTCAGGTGATAATACTTTGCACACCATTGTGGTATCTGGGAACATTCCCTTTCAAAAGAGGAATGCAATCAAAACATTGTAGCTTTTGTACAACCATTTGTAAAGATTCATAAATATCTGCCCTTGGAAACTGCTTTGTTATTTGAGGAAAGCAACTTGTTTTGATCTTAAACATTACAAAAGAAAAGACTTGTAACTTAAATTATTCAATTTAAGAGCAATAATGAGAGAGTCTGAGTGTGGGGGGGAATGCAACAGAAATTTTCTATGGGAAAATATTTTATGTCACTGACAAAGTTATTAGTTTCCTAAATTTAAGTTAGATAAAAATCTTTTCTGCCAAGAGACCAAAGCTGTAGCAACATAATATTTGGCACAGAACACCTTGCTTTATCTGTATGCACTTCAATGGGGAGGAAACTCTTTTAAATTCAGAAAGTTTCCGGAAACTGTAAACTCTGGGTTCACAAAAGGGAATCCAGATTTACAGATAAATCTAGATACAGCCAGATTCATCCCTGGTACAATTCTGCTGACTTAAACAAAATTGAAGTTTGGTTGGGTTGACCTGAAGGGGGACAGATTTGCAAATACTCAGAACCCTCAATTGACACCAATCTTCAAAAAACCTCAGCTAGTATTTAGGCACCTAAATAAGCACCAGATTGTCAAAAGAGGAGAGCACTCAAAACACAGCTCTCCTGAAAAATCTTGACCATTTATTTTGGTTCCTAAATGACAGCTGATCTCTTTTGAAAATCTGGCCTAGTTACACAGGGGGTAAACTTGGCCCAGTATGTTCTAACCATGCGAGGATGTAGTTTCACAAACTCATCTTTATGTATTTGTTAAATAATCATAATCTGTTTTCTGAATTTGCAGTTACATTGTTGGAAATTAGATAATTATCTTCAAGTGATTAGAAAGTACATTTAGGATCATAAGATCATGGCTGTTACAGAGGGACAGACAGTGCTGGAGTTTGAAGATCACAAATTTAATTTATCAGTTTATTATAGTTTTTTGCAAAGTCCATGTGAAACATTGTGCGGGTATTGTAAATAATGTAATGTTCTTTACCCTGCACCTCTCCCTCCCTGCTGCCTGGACACAGTGTCAGCATCATCAATCCAGCACAGCTGGGGCACCCAAAAATAACAAACCAATGTTCACACACAACAGAGAAAAATACGGTTTAGTTAAGGAATCAGATTTCAGTTGTATGTTTCCCAAGGGTTATTATAAACAATAGTGAAAATAATTTTTAAAGCTATAAAAAAATATCTCCTTGATAGTGTCTTGGGTTTCCTTTTAAGTCTCCTATAGTAGAGAACATAATTGCACTGTACTTTCTAGCTCCAGCAGGCGGTGAATGAACTGAGAGGGGTGGAGTTGTTTCAGAAATCTAAAAAACATCATGTCTTGCCTTGCATTACTAATCCTAACACTGATGTATAATACTTCCAGCAGTACAAAGCAGTTCTATTAAGTAGAAAATAATGGCATCTTTGTCGAAATGCGTAGCTGTCTTTTTATCATGTAGCTTGGCAGGGAAGACTATTCACATGTAAAGGTTAAACACATTTTGTGAATTAAAATAACTTCAGAGTGCATTCTTCCTGGAGCTACATAGTTAACATTTTCTTCACAAAAAAATGTAGTCCCGTGTTCAGAGGTAATATATACAAGAGCTGTGATGATTTGGGGAATCTATGTACAATTCATGAATTCTGGTTGATTTTACATTACTGAATGACACCCTCTGCTACCAGGGCCATGGCATGTCTCTCCCAGACCAGGGACAATGGAGAGTCGTTAACTTGAATGGCTCCCATTCAGATGGAAGCACCTTAGGACAACACGGTGGCTGAAACTAGAACTAGTTTTCTCTAGCTTCTCTGAGGGAAGCTTGGGTTGGGAGCAGAAAAGGGGAAACAAAGAAACCAGGGTTAGTGGTAGGACCTTGTAAATAGGACCCGCTCAAATTCATGGTCCATTTTTGTAAATTTCATGGCCACAGCATTTTTAAAATCTTTAATTTCATGGTTTCAGATATTTAAATCTTAAATTTCATGGTGTTGTAACAAAACATGAATCTGTATTTAAAAATGGCAAAATATAAACATGTAAAGCCCTTAAGGCTCAGCGTCTCTCAGTCTGGGGTCCTGACCCAAAAAGGGGGTTACAAGGCTGCTTTCAGAGCTGGGAGGCTGGAGAGCAGCCGCTGCAGGCTGGGGGCCTAGCTTTGAAAGCAGCGCTGCTACCAGCAGCAGCACAGAAGTAAGGGTGGCAATATCGTGACCCTCCCCGGCCCCCCCCCCAATAACCTTGAGACCCCTCCTTTTGGGTCAGGACCCCCAGTTTAAGAAACGCTGTGTACTTTTACCCTCTGTTATCAGGTATATTTATAGTATAGGATAAAAGTACACAAAAGACCAGATTTCATGGGGGAGACCAGATTTCACGGTCCGTGATCCATTTTTTACTGCTGTGAATTTGGTAGGGTCCTACTTACAAGCACAGAAACACTCTCAGAATCAAAAAAGGAAGCTTGGGGCAAGAGGGAGGAACAAAGGGGCATGTGTTTTTGTAGCAGAGGGACTTTTCTGACTGAGGGATCAATTCAGCCCAGGGCAAGACCAAAGGAAACTGATTCGGAAAAGAAAGAGAGGGAGACTCCATGATTCAGAGAAGCCATGAGCTGCAGGAGTGGGTATCTGGACACTCTAGAGAACTCTGCCTTAATCCCAACGAACTCTCCAAAGTGGTAAGGAAACTGAGGCAGGGAAATGTGTGGACATTTCTCAGTTTGCATGAATCTGCATCTTTTTTCGGCTATCTAATGTAAAGAGTAATTGTTTTAGATTCCCTTTTTGCAAACCTGTTGGGTTATGTGAACATAAGAACAATTATTGCATGTCCCTGACGAGTTAAATGGTAAACTAGCATGTCCACAAGATTTGGTGCTCTGGGAGGGGGTGTGTGTAAGCCACTATGGTGTCTTCTGGGGCTCAGCATTCATCCTGAGAGCCTAGGGCAGCTGGACTGTGTGGCCCCATTTCCTTGAAGGGATAACAGACAGAGAGCCTGCACCCAGGGAGTGTGCTAGAAAAGTCAAAGAAAGAGACAGTGCTGGAGCCTACCCAGTCTCAGGCCTGGTTTACACTAAAAAGTTAGGTCAACCCAGCTATGTTGCTCAGGGTGTGCCCTGAACAACGTAAGTAAGCCAACCTAACCCATGAAGACCTAACCATAGGAAGAATTTTTCCATCAACCTAGCTACCACCTCTCAGTGTGGTGGGTTACCTACATCGACAGGAGAACCCCTCCTGTTGGCGTTCATAGTGTCTACACTGACGTACTACAGCAGCGGAGCTGTGCCCCTGTAGTCTTTTAAGTGTAGACAAGCCCTTAGGCAGCTTAAAGAACAGGGGGCTGGTGTGTTCGGACCCAAACACAACTTCTTGGTGAGCAGGGGGAGCTCAACCAGGAGCGTAAATTAGACTCCTTGTCCTGATTCTGATCTTGTCGTAAATCAGGATTGACTCCACTGAAGTCAATGGAGTCACACCAATGTAAGTGAAAGGAAAATCTGACCCACTTAGACTCAGACTCCTTTAGACTCCTATTTAACAGTGTGTGGGCTGGAGTTTCCACTACCTTGCACCTTATGTAGTCATTTACCCCTGTTCAAAACAGATTTACACCCACTGTGCACAGTTGTAATGACTACACTTCACTGCAAGGCAGTGGAAAATCAGGTCCTTTGAGCGGAAGAGTGGGTAATATACTCACCAAGGAACTGTAAAGTGTAGGTTATAGGAGAGGGTGGCCTACTTTAACTTCTTCCACCCTGCCTTACTCCCTGGTTTCAAGGAGGCATGATCGGCAGGCATGCGAACATAGCCATGACCGCAGCTTCCTGTTCATTAACTGCAGTGAACAGTTCCTTTCTAAAGCGAGGCACATGCTGGTCCCTCACAAAGGAGCAGCAACATGCACTAGAGGTCCTCGCTGCCAGCTGCACAGTGATGGCAAGAGGTCTGACACCCTCCTGTCACCAGCATTGCTCCTCTGTTCTCCAACCTGCAACTGATGGAGGGGAAAAACAGTCCATCCAGAAGTCACCCTTGAGCTGCTCCCTTAAGGAAGTAGAGGAGGCGCAGTCTCTGACTGATCCGTAGCTGTCTGGCGTTGCAAGCTTCCACAGGGCTATTGCCACTCGCTTCTCAACTGTGAGGGCTGCTCTCATCTTGGTATTATTGCACTTCAGGGCAGGGGAAAGCAAGTCACAAAGTTCCGTGAAAGTGCCCTTACGCATGCAAAAGTTTCGCAGCCACTGGGAATCGTCCCAGACCTGCAACACTATGCGGTCCCACCAGACTGTGCTTGTTTCCCGGGCCCAGAATCGGCGTTCCACCACATGAACCTGACCCATTAGCACCATGATGCCCACATTGCCAGGGCCCCTGCTTTGAGAGAAGTCTGTGTCCATGTCCTCATCACTCTCGTCACCGCGCTGAAGTCGCCTACTCGCCCGGTTTCACTTTGCCAGGTTCTGGTGCTGCATATACTGCTGGATAATGCATGTGGTGTTTAATGTGCTCCTAATTGCCCAAGTGATCTGAGCGGGCTCCATGCTTGCCGTGGTATGGCGTCTGCACAGAAAAAAGGCGCGGAATGATTGTCTGCCGTTGCTCTGACAGAGGGAGGGGCGACTGACGACATGGCTTACAGGGTTGGCTTACAGGGAATTAAAATCAACAAAGGAGGTGGCTTTACATCAAGGAGAAACAAAAACAATGTCACACAGTATGGCCCCCTCAAGGATTGAACTCAAAACCCTGGGTTTATCAGGCCAATGCTCAACCCACTAAGCTATCCCTCCCTCTCGTATTTCAGGCAGGACTTCATGGAAGGAGGGGGGAGCAAATGAATACAAAACAAATGTTCTTTGACCATGGGATGGTGTTCCATGAAGGAGGAGTGCTAGGCAGAGACGGGCTCCACCTTACGAAGAGAGGGAAGAGCATCTTTGCGAGCAGGCTGGCTAACCTATTGAGGAGGGCTTTAAACTAGGTTCACCGGGGGAAGGAGACCAAAGCCCTGAGGTAAGTGGGAAAGCGGGATACCGTGAGGAAGCACAGGCAGGAAGGTCTGTGAGGGGAGGGCTCCTGCCTCATACTGAGAATGAGGGGCGATCAGCAGGTTATCTCAAGTGCTTATATACGAATGCACAAAGCCTTGGAAAGAAGCAGGGAGAACTGGAGGTCCTAGTGATGTCAAGGAATTATGACGTGATTGGAATAACAGAGACTTGGTGGGATAACTCACATGACTGGAGTACTGTCATGGATGGTTATAAACTGTTCAGGAAGGACAGGCAGGGCAGAAAAGGTGGGGGAGTAGCACTGTATGTAAGGGAGCAGTATGACTGCTCAGAGCTCCGGTACAAAACTGCAGAAAAACCTGAGTGTCTCTGGATTAAGTTTAGAAGTGTGTGCAACAAGAGTGATGTAGTGGTGGGAGTCTGCTATAGACCACCGGACCAGGGGGATGAGGTGGATGAGGCTTTCTTCCGGCAGCTCACAGAAGCTACTAGATCGCACGCCCTGGTTCTCATGGGTGACTTTAATTTTCCTGATATCTGCTGGGAGAGCAATACAGCAGTGCACAGACAATCCAGGAAGTTTTTGGAAAGCGTAGGGGACAATTTCCTGGTGCAAGTGCTAGAGGAGCCAACTAGGGAGGGAGCTTTTCTTGACCTGCTGCTCACAAACCGGGAAGAATTAGTAGGGGAAGCAAAAGTGGATGGGAATCTGGGAGGCAGTGACCATGAGTTGGTTGCGTTCAGGATCCTGACACAGGGAAGAAAGGTAAGCAGCAGGATACGGACCCTGGACTTCAGGAAAGCAGACTTCGACTCCCTCAGGGAACGGATGGGTAGGATCCCCTGGGGGACTAACATGAATGGGAAAGGAGTCCAGGAGAGCTGGCTGTATTTCAAGGAATCCCTGTTGAGGTTAAAGGGACAAACCATCCCGATGTGTCGAAAGAATAGTAACTATGGCAGGCGACCAGCTTGGCTTAACGGTGAAATCCTAGCGGATCTTAAACATAAAAAAGAAGCTTACAAGAAGTGGAAGGTTTGGACATATGACCAGGGAAGAGTATAAAAATATTGCTCGGGCATATAGGAATGAAATCAGGAGGGCCAAATAGCACCTGGAGCTGCAGCTAGCGAGAGATGTTAAGAGTAACAAGAAGGGTTTCTTCAGGTATGTTGGCAACAAGAAGAAAGCCAAGGAAAGTGTGGGCCCCTTAATGAATGAGGGAGGCAACCTAGTGACAGAGGATGTAGAAAAAGCTAATGTACTCAATGCTTTTTTTGCCTCTGTCTTCACTAAGAAGGTCAGCTCCCAGACTGCTGCGCTGGGCATCACAACATGGGGAATAGATGGCCAGCCCTCTGTGGAGAAAGAGGTGCTTAGGGACTATTTAGAAAAGCTGGACGTGCACAAGTCCATGGGGCCGGACAAGTTGCATCCGAGAGTGCTAAAGGAACTGGCGGCTGTGATTGCAGAGCCATTGGCCATTATCTTTGAACACTCGTGGCGAACGGGGGAAGTCCCGGATGACTGGAAAAAGGCTAATGTAGTGCCAATCTTTAAAAAAGGGAAGAAGGAGGATCCTGGGAACTACAGGCCAGTCAGCCTCACTTCAGTCCCCAGAAAAATCATGGAGCAGGTCCTCAAAGAATCAATCCTGAAGCACTTAGAGGAGAGGAAAGTGATCAGGAACAGTCAGCATGGATTCACCAAGGGAAGGTCATGCCTGACTAATCTAATCGCCTTCTATGATGAGATTACTGGTTCTGTGGATGAAGGGAAAGCAGTGGATGTATTGTTTCTTGACTTTAGCAGAGCTTTTGACACGGTGTCCCACAGTATTCTTGTCAGCAAGTTAAAGAAGTACGGGCTGGATGAATGCACTATAAGATGGGTAGAAAGTTGGCTAGATTGTCGGGCTCAATGGGTAGTGATCAATGGCTCCATGTCTAGTTGGCAGCCGGTATCAAGTGGAGTGCCCCAAGGGTCGGTCCTGGGACCGGTTTTGTTCAATATCTTCATAAATGATTTGGAGGATGGTGTGGATTGCACTCTCAGCAAATTTGCAGATGATACTAAACTAGGAGGAGTGGTAGATACGCTGGAGGGTAGGGATAGGATACAGAGGGACCTAGACAAATTGGAGGATTGGGCCAAAAGAAATATGATGAGGTTCAACAAGGATAAGTGCAGGGTCCTGCACTTAGGACGGAAGAACCCAATGCACAGCTACAGACTAGGGACCGAATGGCTAGGCAGCAGTTCTGCGGAAAAGGACCTAGGGGTGACAGTGGACGAGAAGCTGGATATGAGTCAGCAGTGTGCCCTTGTTGCCAAGAAGGCCAATGGCATTTTGGGATATGTAAGTAAGGGCATAGCGAGCAGATCGAGGGACGTGATCGTCCCCCTCTATTCGACATTGGTGAGGCCTCATCTGGAGTACTGTGTCCAGTTTTGGGCCCCACACTACAAGAAGGATGTGGATAAATTGGAAAGAGTCCAGCGAAGGGCAACAAAAATGATTAGGGGACTGGAACACATGACTTATGAGGAGAGGCTGAGGGAACTGGGATTGTTTAGTCTGCAGAAGAGAAGAATGAGGGGGGATTTGATAGCTACTTTCAACTATCTGAGAGGTGGTTCCAGAGAGGATGGTTCTAGACTATTCTCAGTGGTAGAAGAGGACAGAATGAGGAGTAATGGTCTCAAGTTGCAGTGGGGGAGGTTTAGGTTGGATATTAGGAAAAACTTTTTCACTAGGAGGGTGGTGAAACACTGGAATGCATTGCCTAGGGAGGTGGTGGAATCTCCTTCCTTAGAAGTTTTTAAGGTCAGGCTTGACAAAGCCCTGGCTGGGATGATTTAATTGGGGATTGGTCCTGCTTTTGAGCAGGGGGTTGGACTAGATGACCTCCTGAGGTCCCTTCCAACCCTGATATTCTATGATTCTATGAAATCTGGTCTATTTCTTGTTTTGATCCACTCCATCTATCTTTTACATCTTTGGCTGGCAGCAGACTGTGCAGAAGGACTGCAAGCCATCCACATCCCTTGGCTGCTTGTCAGAAGATGGTACAATAGGACTGATAGCCATCCTCATCTTCTGCCTGCCCGGCAAAAGATGGTACAATAGGACTGCTAGCCATCCATATGCCTGCCTGCTCACCATAAGATGGTACAATAGGACTGCCTGCAGGACTAAAGAGAGTGACCTGGTCGAGTCACTCCTAATGTAGGCCAGGAGCACCTCGGACATGACGATGACGGCTACCAGTCCTATTGTACCGTCTGCTGCCAGAAGGCAATGGGTTGCTGCTGCTGTGTAGCAATGCAGTACCACATCTGCCAGCACCCAGGAGACATACAGTGACCGTGAGCTGAGCGGGCTCCATGCTTGCCATGGTATGGCGTCTGCACAGGTAACTCAGAAAAAAGGCGCGAAACGATTGTCTGCCGTTGCTTTCACAGAGGGAGGAAGGGAAGGGGGGCCTGATGACATGTATCCAGAACCACCCGCGACAAAGTTTTTTGCCCCATCAGGCATTGGGATCTCAACCCAGAATTCCAATGGGCAGCGGAGACTGCGGGAACTGTGGGATAGCTACCCACAGTGCACACTCCGGAAGTCGACGCTTGCCTGGGGATGGTGGAAGCACTCCGCCGAGTTAATGCACTTAGAGCATTTTGTGTGAGGACACACACAATCGACTATTTAAAAACAATTTCTAAAAAAACGACTTCTATAAATTCGACCTAATTTCGTAGTGTAGACATACCCTTATAGAAGTAGTGAGACCAGATGTCCCGTTTTTAAAGGGACAGTCCCATTTTTAAGCCTTCCTGCAGGCGTCCTGACTTTTTCTTAAAAACAGGCAAATTGTTCCATATTTTCTGTCTCCCCCCCCATCAGTACTGGTGGGTCTTGCTGCTGACCAGATCCCCGCTTGCCAGCCGCCCTGCCACCAGCAGTGATTGCAGGGTTGGGGGTCCAGTGGCCAATGATGGGGATGGGTTTGCAAAGCTGTGGTGGGGCGAAGATGCAGTGCATGGGGCTGGACACTCCTCCACTGGTCATCAGCGCAGCCCCGGCTGCGTGCCGGCTCTTGGCCAGCCGGGCCTCCCTCCCCCCACCCCCCCCCAGCCTGTTTCTGGTCGGCACTTGCTGCACAGTGTGAGCTACGGTGGCTGGTGAGTGTGGGCAGGTGCCAGGCAGCAACCAGTTACATGTTGTCTCTGCTGCCCACTCATCCGCCCTTTACATGCTCCACCTCTCGCTGTCCTCTCCCTGCTTTGCCCCTTCACCCCCCAGTCCTGCTGCTCCTCCATATCCACACTGGTAGGGCATGTCCCGCTCCCAGCACTGTGAGGAGAACCAGCCCCTGGTCAGAGCACTCAGTTCACCAACAGCCTGGCCAGCAGGCTCCTTCTTTCCCCCACTGCCTCTGGCTGGGCTGGCCAGGAGAAGCCAAGCCCTGCATGTGCCAAAACCCCGCACAGAGCTGACATGAGGAAGCCTCTCTGCCCTTTAGATAAGCTGTAGAGTGGTGAGGGGTGGGGTGGGGATTTCCAGCCTGTTCATCCCTTGAACCTGCAGGCTCCACAGCAGCCCCCTCGGCCCTCTTAACCCCCTCATGCCACTCCCCCACCATGGGTCCTGCCCCCAGGGAGCAGGGAGGCTGCTCTGTACCCTGGATACCCTCTGCTGCTGAGCCACCTCTCTGTCCGAGTTCACTGAAGCCCCTGCCACCCGCCCCAGTCAGATTCCCTGGTGCACAATGCATCCTTAGTGCTTAACCCCTTCCTGCCCACGCTGTAGCTGGGAGACAGGAAGCAGTTGGGTTGTGTCGATGGCCAGCAGCAGCCTGGAGGTGTTGGCTGCCTTTTGACACTGTGCAAGTGTGTGGGCAGGAAGGGATAAGCTGCTTCCAGCCATGGGGTGGGGATGGGGGTGGGGTGCGCAGAAGCGATAAGC
Source organism: Lepidochelys olivacea (assembly GCF_965140295.1). Taxonomy (NCBI): domain Eukaryota; kingdom Metazoa; phylum Chordata; order Testudines; family Cheloniidae; genus Lepidochelys; species Lepidochelys olivacea. The sequence continues at coordinate 112,011,675 of NC_140416.1, forward strand.
TCTGCAAAGACAAGAGCCAGGTCATCTTCTCCCCCCGCACCCCCACTGACTTCCCCTGCAGCTGGAAGTAGCTCACGTCCTTTCCCTCCTGCACAGCGCCGAAAGGCTGCTGCTGGCCACATTCTGGTGTGAACCCTAGCAGAAATCTGGGGAGGGGGAGCATGTGACCCTGCATACTCCCCCCACCCCCACCCCCACCCCCCACATGTTGCCTCAGGAAGATGCAGCACCAGGTACTGGTAGAGGTGGGTCCGTCCTGGGGGCCCAGCCAGGTATAGAGGGCAGAGATTGCTGGGCAGGGAGGGTCGGGTCAGTCGGTCATACTCCCCCACCTGTGTGAGAGAGGGGTGTGTGTGTGTGTGTGTGTAAGACCTCTCCCTGTCTGTGTGTGCGGGAATAGGAATTTGTGTGTCACCCCTACCTGGGTGAACCCTAAATCCTTAAGATAAGAAGATAAATAAAAAGAATCCAGCTACGCAGTATTTCTTTTTAACCGGGGCTCAGTCAACTCGATGCTAATTTGAACGTTTGTACTTCATAATTCTGATTGTTTTCCGTTGAACCCACTTGAATATGAGTAATTTTACCATTTGTCCTGTATTCAGCATAGGGAAATATGGTCACCTTACTTAGAAGTAAACTTTCCAGTGGGCCTTCCTACAGCCTTCATGTGTGTGTGCAATGCATGTTGTACATATACATGTACAACACCTGCACACATGCTTGAAAAACGTTGACATCTGTGCACACACTTTGAATAGTCTACTGCAGCCGCAAGCGGGCTCAATGAGTTTTATAAGTGCACAAGGGAATGAGTTTATGAGTGCACAAACTCAATGAGTTTTATAAGTGCACAGTTTTATAACACAAGGGAACTGGTAGCTGTTAAGCTGTTGAAATTCCATGCAGAGATGTTTTCCCCATGTAGATGCATGCACACTTTTGCAACCACATGTATGAAGGGAGCAGTCTGAAAATGTACCCATCCGGTTTCCAGTTAACATGAGAATCTCCCGGCTGAACAGTTCCAGCCCAAGGATGCTGGAAGATACATTTGACATGCATGTGTTTCTTATTAAGTGAAGCTGTCAGAAAAAGGGAAAGGTTTAGATTCCAGAAGTGGTGGAGCTAAAGAGAAGATAAATGGTTGGGCTGTGGCATTACCAGAGAGACCGTCTCTAGCTAAGTCATGCTGCCCCTGCAGCTCATCATTCTTCACTTCTCACTGTAAGGCTGAAGATACTCTTTTCCAAGCATGTCTGCAGTGAGATTAAACCACCGATTGCAAACCACTTTCCTTTATACCTAATCCGTGTGCTGCAGTCAAATTAGAGAGGAGAATACAGCAAAGAAGTGGGATTAATTTCACTCGTTATGCCCCTCTCCTTGTTTAATGTGTCTAGGACCATATTCTGGTACTATGGTGTAAATTCAGACCAACTCCACTGATTTTAGTATAACAGGGTTGAATTTACATGGGTATAACAGCAGAATTTGGCCTGTGATCTTTAAGGTACAGTATCAATTAAAACCCCTTTAATTTCACTGTAGAATGTTTTTGCAAATTTTCTTTAAGATTTTTACTCAAAAAGCATAAAAAGCCCCACGAGGGTGCTGTTGTGTGGCAACAGAGTACCACATAAATTAAGCAAACTCTGGGTAATATCTCTAAAAATATGTGTTTATAGCTCCCTGCCAGTTTCTGACTAATGCTTTTGTTTGTTGCTATAGTGAACCACACATGAATCTGACAGCCAAAAGCATTCTTATGACTCACCTTCGCTCCCTGGGGGGCTGAAAAATGGAATTACAAAACAATCTGAGGAGACTGTGGGAGGAAACACATTTTTTGGCACAGGATCCACCAACATTAAAAAGAAGAATACTGAGAGTGGAAAATTAGGAAATGGGGAACGGTGTGGCTGGGTTGACTTTAACCTACAGTGATCCAAACAGAGCCTCTGTCTAAAATGAAACCTGGCAAGTTGTCTTATTTGTGCAGGGAGTAGTACTGGGAGCTCTCCCCAGGCATTACGGGATGGATCCAAAGCCTTTGGAAATCAATGGCCGCTTAGGATCAGACCCCAAGGCATTCACAGCCTGCTCACTCACTTTTATCTGATTCAATGACACATAAGCCAATGGTTTTAATTTTCTCAGTTTCTGTTATTATTATTTGTATTTTGGTAGCATCGAGAAACCTCTACCAAGATCAGAGTCCCATTGTGCTTGGCGCTGTGCAAACACAAAGTGAAAGACAGTCTCTGCCCCCAAGAGCTTACCATCGAAATGGACGAGGCACACGGCGAAAGAGGAAACGGTGCTGATGTGACTTGCTCAACACAGCAGCTCAGCGGTAGAGTCAGAGACAGAATCCTGGTGCCCTGCGTCACAGTTCAGTGAATGCATCCGATGAAGTGAGCTGTAGCTCACGAAAACTTATGCTCAAATACATTTGTTCAAATAAGGTGCCAAAAGTACTCCTTTCCTTTTCTTCCAGGCTATACAAATGTCAGGGTGAGGTATTATTGTCTATAGAAAAAAATCAACATTTTTCTATTGACATTAGATATCTGACCCCAGCCTGCATGCTGCCCCTTTGTTCAGAATGTTTCCATTATCAAAACAAAAGGTCTCATCATTTGGTGGAAAATTATCTGAGCTCCATGTATAGCTCTGTTGAGAGAGATTCCAACAGAGTCTGATCCCAAGCGGCCATTGACTTCCATGTAGACATTTGGAAGTGTCTGGTTGTTTTTTTTGTTTTTTTTTTAACTAGTGAACACAAGATAAATGGCTGGGATACAGGGTAGCACTATAATTTGAAATGTACATTTCATGGGACTTCTATGGTAGCTGCTAATCATTTAATTACATAGGACCAAATCCTCCACTACCCAGATTTCATTCTGTCGAGCAAAGCTTCATTGGACTCCTGTGAAACTGATATTATGACACGTTAAATACTAAGGGGAAGCTACATGATCATTTCCATCCTGTACCCAGTAATAACTACTGAATTTGTTTAAGGCTAGCTTTTGAATCTGTTGAATTTTTGTGAAAATATTTAAAGTTAAAGTACTTTGTTCCTTAACTCTTAATTGAATTCATTTATAGGTAGGGCCCTACCAAATTCACTGTCCATTTAAAAAATAGCATTTTAAAAAATCTTGAATCTCATGGTTTCAGATATTTAAATCTTAAATTTCACAGTGTTGTAACTCTGGGGGTCCCACCCCAAAAGAGACTGGGGGGTTGCAAGGCTATCCTGGGGTAGTGTAGGAGGCTTCGCGTAAAAGCCGCAGTACAGAAGTAAGAGCAGCAATACCCTACTTCTAATGGCAGCACTGCGTTCTGGGCTCGGTACCTGGCCAGCAGCCACCACTCTCCAGCTGCCCAGCTCTGACGGCAGCACAGAAGTAAGGGTGGTAATACTGTGGCCCCCCTACAATAGCCAGATTTCACGGGGGATGCCAGATTTCACAGTCTGTGACACATTTTTCACAGCCAAGAATTTGGTAGGGCCCTATTTATAGGGCAACTAAGATGAGACATCTGAGCCAGGTACAAAATAAAGACCAAACACCACATGCTAGAAGGCAGTGGTTTATCGAACTGTGGACTGTCGCTCACGACAGGACTCTGGAGCACTTACTGGGGGTCTGTGGAGAGCTGATCGGTCATAGGATGCTGGCTCCACCTCTCCACTTTCAGCTGCTTCTACAGGAGGCCAGGCTTTTCATTAAATGTCTGAACAAATGCCAGCCCAGCAGGCACCATGCTGGGACCGAGCATCTGAAAGCACCTTCAGGTGACTGAAGCCACCAGCATAACAATAAAAAGAGCTCAATATCCTAACTCTATTTATTTATCCACGTCAACAACTGCTGTGGTTGATGGAGGGATGCCGTATAGTCAGGTCTAGGAGGGGAGATGGTCTGTGCAATCAAAAAGGGGGTAGAGGTGGTCCACTTGTGAATGGGTGACAGGTGGTCCGCAGAACAAACTCTTGTTCCCTCCTGGAGAGAGAAGCGCAAGCAACTAGCCTAACATCACTGTTATTATTATTGTTCCTTAGATCTTATAGGGCACTTCTCATTCATAGCTCTCAAAGGGCTTTACAAAGGAAGATAAGTATCACTATCTCAGTTTTACAGTGATGGAAACTGAGGCAACGTAGTGAAGTGAATAGCACAAAGTTTCAGAAGAAATCAGTGGCAGAGCCAAGACTAGAACCCAGCTGTGTTGGAGCTCACGGCTAGCTCCAGAGGACCACACTCTCTCCCTCAGCTCATTGGGGAAAGGAAATGCTTCATATTCACTCTTCCAGGTCTTCCGCGCTCTCCCTTTGTCAACAGAAACTGTACCAACCAAGCCTTGAGAACACAATTGTTTCCAACGCTGGCAAGGAAGTCAGCTAGCATTTTTATTGAATCCAGCCCTAATAGAGAGCTAGGAAACCATCTCTTTTCCAGCTATAGAAAGAGTCCTCTAATTATATATATAAAAAACTGAAAACAATGTATTTACTCAAATAATAATTAATACCTAACTGTTATATAGCATTTTTCCTGAATAGATCGCAAAGCGCTTTACAAAGGAGGTCAGTATCATTATCCCCATTTAGAGATGGGGAAACTGAGGCACGGGCGTATCTTGCCAAAGGTCAGCCAGTGATAGAGCCAGGTATAGAACCTGGGTATTCTGAGTCCTAGTATAGTGCTCAGTCCAGCTGACCACACTGTCTCCATTACTATTAAAACATTCTTGTGGAGATTTGATGAGTTTGTGCAGCGCCTAGTACGCTGGAGTCCTGGAATATGATGAGGGTGTGACAGTAGTAATAACAATGATAAACGATAACCTTCACTAGGAGGGTGGTGAAGCACTGGAATGGGTTACCTAGGGAGGTGGTGGAATCTCCTTCCTTAGAGGTTTTTAAGCTCATGCTTGACAAAGCCCTGGCTGGGATGATTTAGTTGGGGATTGGTCCTGCTTTGAGCAGGGGACTGGACTAGAGGACCTCCTGAGGTCCCTTCCAGCCCTGATATTCTATGATGTTATCATTGATCTAGCTCCCTTTCTTTCAAATCCTACTGGATCAAGATTTGGTAACAATGCCCTAGGATTTATTATATACAATAACAAAAAATCTTCAAAGCATTTGTGTTGTACTGGCAGGGGAGGGGGGGCCACAGCAGTGGGGCACTGGCACTGATCTCAGTGAGGAGTTCTCCTTAAAAACTGATAGTCCAATCAGTGTTAATTTTACATCCCCTTTAAAATACAGCATAAGACACAGTGTCTGTCTAGGGGGTCACTCTCACAGCCTTCCCAGGAGCTATGGATGTGTATTTCTATTGAGACATGTTGGTATCTACTGCTTCTTCAGCGCCATACGAGATCCTCAATATATTCCTGTCTGGGTAAGCCTGGATATCTGGGTGATCATCAGCTAGGGTATTCTATTACTTGCCTCCCTTTTTTCCTTTCAGGGCAAATGTCATTTCATTGTTACTGCCAGTCACTATAAGAATCAAGAAATGCTGGACAGGCAGGTTTGGTGGTGCTGCTGCTGTAACTTCATTGCCTGTAGCTCTGGCAGAAGGCTATTTCAGAGGAGCTGGTCAGTAGCTAAAAGGGCAGATGCAGGTAACAGGCATTTTATCACCCCCACCTTTTTGCTGGTGTTGACAAAAACACTTGACACTGAAAGCTGCAGATCACGTAAAATGCTTCCCTTACAAAAATCCTGCACTCCTGATTTCTCTTGAACAGAGAAGTCAGTGCTGCAGAGGTAGCCCTCGGGTCTGACATTCTGCTCTTCTATATGACAGCCCCACGTGTAGCAGGATCAGAACACTGATACTAACTTCTACTGTGTGGCTCTGAGAGGAGAAACTTGCACTAAGGGATTTACTGAATAAGTGCAGCTGTTGCTTTGCCCCAAGCAGCAGGGGCCAACGATGACTAGAAATCACTAAGCGTTCTTGGAAGCCCCACAGATAGTAAAACAAACCCAACACCTCCAGAAAAGATTTTTTCTGCTAAACCTCTATTTGCTTTTTTTTTTATATCTCACCCTCCCATCCTCCACCTTCACCCATTTGTCTGTTTTATCCACCTTTCTGATACTGGGATGATAAATTCTGTGGGGCAGACACTGTCTTGTTATATGTCTGTACGGCATCTAACAGTATGAAGGCCTTGATCCTTGTTTGGGGCTCTGAGAGGTGCCATCATAATATAAAAAATCAGTAGAAAGATGTAATCGGAATAAGACTATAAGCAATCTGACTATTGCTTTTCTGTAAACAATAACAAGCTTACTAGACCCCAGATTTGACTCCTCCTTCCTCACAAGGACATTTTCTATCTTAGATTTTTAACCCTTTGAAGAGTCTTTATTAGTCCTTCCTTCAAAAATAGGGCTATAGTCCTGGCTCAGTGGACAGAGACTGGGGTAGGAGTCAGCAGACCTGAATTCTAGTCCTGGCTCTGCCCCTAGCCTGCACGGTAACCTTGGGTAGGTTATGTGCGTGCTCTGTGCCTCAGTTTCCATATCTGTAAAATACGATACTGACCTAATTTGTGAAGCGCTTTGAGATCGGCTGATGAAGAGCACTAGGTCAGAGGTAGGTAGTATTATTAGCACATAGGCAGGCTCTCCTAGTACCAACTCATGATGCCCAGGTTCCCTTCTTTGTGCTTGAAACTGGTGTGCTTGAAACTGACTAGACTCATATGTGTCTCCAAGCAAGCAAGTGCATCAAAATCTGATCACTGCTAATCTCAGAAGAACAGAGTCCGCACAGCCTGCTTGTTGTTGGCATGTCAGCCAGCCCAGGTGCTGGGCTGTTACAGCCATTTGTAGCCCAGTTTTGGAAGGAGTGGTGTTTGTTCACTATTATACACTTTTAAAAGAGAAAAAGGCGGGGGGAGTCAAATTTTGATTGATTTGGTGGCACCTAACACCTGTTTTGCACTCACTTTGCAGTGAGTAAATTACCCTGCAAGGTGCAGGGCAGGGGAGAATCTGCCGCACTGTGTGTATCTCTGGGAGCACTCATTGGGGCTTTGCAGTCCTCTCTCCACCTTACTCTGAGGCTGTGCTTTAAAGCATCAATACAGCTGTCAGTTGGTGTTTTAAAGCACCTGAATTTACTTGCAGTTCCCCACCCACAGGAGTGCTAGTAAGAGGCAGAGCTTTGTTTCCTTGTCCCAGTCATATGGCTCGGTCAGTGTTACAGAAGGACCACGCACCCGTCATGTGGCAGGGGTCAGTATCTGCAGGCTCCAGCGATAACTGTTACAGCTGCCATTTAAAAAAATAAATCAAATTGTAAACCAGCCAAAAAGTCCAAGCACAGCAAACGTGGCCAATTAATCAAACACAAACGGAGATGTCAGGGCAAATGACCTGAACCTCCTGACTGATGAGAGAATTATGTTGCTTCTTATTGGTCATGTGTTAGTACATATGGTCTATGAACCTCAAAGGCTCTCTGATCACATGGCCACCTCTCAACAGAGTTCCTTCTGCAATGGCTTGTCTGACTGCTGAGGTGGATCCATTGCCCATAGACTGCTGCTTGCAGGCTTTTCCAGTGTCACTGACTGGGATGTGTTGCTCCTGTCAGCAGTCTCACCGTCCTCAAGAAAGAGAGAACAGAGTTATCTTTGGCTGGGTTTAGAAGTTTGCTGTTCTTCTGGGAGTGCTCCTCACAAGTAGTTATGACATGTGACTTTGGTGTGCATGAGATAGCTGCTGCTTTGGCAAGGCGCCAGATGCTTCTCTGTTTGAAAGCAAACATGCTTGCCAACTTTCAATGGGCGTAACTATTTGGCATTCTTACTGCAATGCTTATTCTCTTCTGGTTTCCTGGTACGCTCTTCTGTATCCAGCGTTAGTTGTCTTTGACTCGGGAGTTCTGTGTGCAGAACTTGCTGGATTGGGCCCATAATAACCTTCTTTTCAGATGTTGCATGAGTTTGAAATCTCCTTCAAGAGCATTGTCAGAACTGAAAAAATTGAACAACTTCTCCCCCCAAAACCACCTCGCCTCAAGTCCCCCTTATCTATCTAATTAAATCTATTTCAGAGGCACCTAATTTTATAATCTAATCCTGCTATGAGATTCTATGAGATTCCTGCATCACACATTTGCACACATAGTGAATTCCTCCTGTTGGTAACACAGCTGAAAATACATCTGCCATCCAGCGTCCTTCACTGCTGCTGCTTGATACTTTGCTGTGAAATTGTTTCTCATAGTGTTTGTGGCCCACCCTTTAGCAGGAAGGAGTGTTTTGTTTTTCAATCGGCAGATGTGTACCTTGCTGCATTCACATTTAAATTGCAGTAGTGCCCAGGAGATTTGACTAAGTTGGGGTGTCATTGTGCCAGACACTATGCAGACCTACAGTAAATGACAGTACCTACGCGCTACTGCATCTGTCATCAGCCACATTTGGTAGCAGCTGCTATGGTAAATGTCATAGATTGTAAGGCCAGAAGGGATCGTTGTGATCACCTAGTCTGACCACCTGCATAACAATGGCCAAAGAACTTCCCCAGAATTAATTCCTGCTTCAAGTCCAACAGCTGTGGTTGAACTGCAGTAAAGCTTTTAGAAAAGCATCCAGTCTTGATTTAAAGATTGCCACTGATGGAGAATCCACCACAGCCCTTACTAAGTTGTTTCAGTGATTAATTACCTAAACCGGTGTCAGTACTTCTCCTTAGAATTCAGTCTTAGGAACCTACAGATCACTGCTATTCTACAGCCATCTGTGCTGCTGTCCTGCCTCCCCTTCCTATATTGAAATGTCACCTCTCTTATTTCCATTATATGGTTTTTTATGTTCTAACATTCCCTGTATAACAGGACCTTCTAATAAGAATACCCTTTGAATGTCCACGCTCCCATCCATACTGTGCTCCTCACTGGTAACAGTATGGAAATATTGCTCCAGTCCTCTGCAGGAGGAGTCCTGTGGACTAAAATGGATTTGTGCAGCTGTGAAGTGGGTAATTCTGCTGACTCGGGATTCATAGTCCTAGGTCGGGAGGAGGAGAAAAACAAGGCAGAGAGCTCCTTTGCAAACAAAAGACTTGGCACGCCCAGTGATATTTGCTGGAAATAACTGGCTACTACAGAGCCACTTTCTGCAGTAACCTCCTCTTACAAGAGTCACATCGTTAGTAGCTGTATATAGTAGAGTCTCTATTTACTTTCCTAAAAATAAATCAGTATATGCAGGAGGTTACCCACCCCTGAAACAAATCTGCAAGTGCCAGGCTTCCTTTTGTGGCTTTTTGGTTTTCTTTTGGGTAAACAGAGTTTACATATTTGGCCCATAAAACAAAATTTACCAATTAATTTGTAACTGGTGTCATAACATTTGAGACGTCTGATTTCCTTACATCAGCCATTACAATTATTCCAATCAGCTTCTCTTAAACCTCTAAAGAGGGACAATTTTTAAAGTGAAGGTTGATCTCTCCTGAGTTAACTTTATCCAATCCATTTCGTTCATAAATTCCTGCCAGACTGACTGAAGCAGTTGTTAAATCCATTATGGATATACAATCCAAATATGGATCTAACTTAACACTGGTTTACTAAGCGGTATCCCTACATTTATGCCTTCCACAATTGTCCCATGCAATGTTTCCATCCAGTTCTCAGCAAATCACCAAAGTAACTGAAATCTCCCTCTATGAATATTTTGTGTGAAATATTTCTAAACAATATCTTGTTTTCGACGGCTTACCCTATTATAATAGTTAATTAATGGTCATATTATGCCCCAGTGCAATCGTGTGTTACGAGGTTAATAGAGACATGTCACCACTCACTCTTATTTTTTCTCGCAATGAATAGCTGTCAATATGAAACCTGATTTATAAAAAGTTAGGCTCACAATTGCACACCTAATTTGCACACCACTACCACAACTGTGTAAATAGTCATGTAATTACTCAGTCTGCCAATACAATGGGGGCGGAGTAACTGTTTACTTTAGTTAGGCACAGAATTGTATGCACATTTTCCTGCACAATTACATGCCTCTTTTTTTTCATAATCAGGCCCATAATGTGCACAATGTCAACTTTAACTAGTGATAGGAGACACAGTTCAGATAAAATAATAATCAATTCAAACTTTCACCTAAAGCATGAACCACACCAAAATCTGAGCTCAGACAATGTTTAATGACATTTTTGCATGCTTCTCTAATCTGCCTACAGCTGGTATTAGAAGTAGAAATAATACAGGAAAGGCTCAGTCAGAACCAGAAAATGTTAGCCATCTCATGAGAGAGCTGCTTCTTTTGAAATTTCTGGACTGGTTTTGTTTTTTTTTCTGACCTTGGACTTTCTAATAAACTTGGGTACATTTCACATACAGATATTTTTGGATGCTTATCTGAACTAAATGGACACGTCAAACCTTTTTGAGGTTCACTTTCAACTAGTTTTAACCGCATTTGTTGGATAGAACCAATACTTAAAAATGATTAACTACTACTTCTAATTCACTTTTCATCTTCAGAATGCTGTACAGCTATTAATTAAATAGTCCTCACAATGCAGGTAAGGGACTATTACAGTTCCCACAGGATTTCAGTTCTTGCACGTGTACTTGGAGAATTCACTTTAGTCTAAGACTCATATTCTTCACCACTGCCCTTCAAATAATTCTGATGGGGCTGGATGGCTGGAGCAGCATGAGATCCAGACATGGCAGAGGCAAGGAAAGACTGGGCATCTGGGCACTGGTGGAATGGTAAAGAACTTTAGATCAGCACTGGCTTAGGGTGAAAGGTTTGGGAGCAAGGGATTTAGTTGGGGGTTGGTCCTGGTTTGAGCAGGGGGTTGGATTAGATGACCTCCTGAGGTCTCTTCCAACCCTGATATTCTATTATTCTATGACAGTTGGAAAGAGAGCATGTGAGGGGTCCAGGGAGATTCTTAAGGAGAAGCTGAATGAGGCTGCCCTTCCAGGACTAGTGCAGAACCACAGGGGTAGGGAGTGGGCAGGAAAATGGGTAGCTGGACTAGCTGAATACATCAGATTTCTGGAATTGTGACTGCAGCTTGCAAGGTGCTCTGGTACAGCGGGTAATACTGATGGCCATGGGCACTGTCACTACTTCATTAAGCTAATTTAGGTAGGGGGAGGTGGCCAGATTGCCTGGCTCCTGGTACTGAACAAGGAGAGAGAAAAGTTTAGCAGATTGATCCCTAACTCTGGAGGAGAGGGAGGCCAAGCTAGAACCACAATCAGAAGGCACCTCAGAGGATTCACCTCTCAACAGGAGGGTCCTTAGCTCTCAGCATGTGGAGGAAGGACGAAGGCAGAAGCAAGGTAAAGACGTACTTTAAAACCAGATAGCTGCAGTGATGACATAGCTGTTACAGTTATGCTGTTTGTATACTAAAGTTACAGCCTAATGCTACCCAAGTTAAGTGGAGGGCATATTCATTCTGCTGTGTGGACAGCAGAATGGATATTTACTATCTCCTTGGACCATTTTCTAATGTCGAGTGTTTTTCAGTTGACTTGGCAATGATATTAATCTGATTACTTTTATTTGCATTTGGGCAAAAAGATTTACTTTCTACAGAGACTGAGAAGTCTTTATTTGGCAGATGAAACCAATCCCTTTGATACACCTACTATGTCATGTGTTTGTGTTTCTGCTCTCTTAAGTTTGGCTTGCGATCACGCGCTGTCATCGTGGGCCTGAACTTGCTCTGCTAATCGTCAATGGGAGTTTTGCCATGGGGAGCAAGATAAGGCCCCGCACCAGTTCCATCCTTTATTTTTTCTGCATATGAACCAGTCTGGATTATTTTCAGCAACCATTAAAGCCATTTTTCAGAGTAGCAGCCATGTTAGTCTGTATCTGCAAAAAGAAAAGGAGGACTTGTGGCACCTTAGAGATGAACAAATTTATTTGAGCATAAGCTTTTGTGAGCTACAGCTCACTTCATTGGATGCATGCAGTGGAAAATACAGTGGGGAGATTTATATACACAGAGAACATGAAACAATGGGTGTTACCATACACACTGTAACAAGTGTGATCAGGTAAGGTTAGGTATTACCAGCAGGAGAGCAGGGGTTGGAGGGGAACCTCTTGTAGTGATAATCAAGATGGGCCATTTCCAGCAGTTGACAAGAACGTCTGAGGAACAGTGGAGGGGGGGGGGAATAAACATGGGGAAATAGTTTTACTTTGTGTAATGACCCATCCACTCCCAGTCTTTATTTAAGCCTAAGTTAATTGTATCCAGTTTGCAAATTAATTCCAATTTAGCAGTCTCTCATTGGAGTCTGTTTTTGAAGTTTTTTTGTTGAAGAAGTGCCACTTTTAGGTCTGTAATCGAGTGAGCAAAGAGACTGAAGTGTTCTCCGACTGGTTTTTGAATGTTATAATTCTTGACATCTGATTTGTGTCCATTTATTCTTTTACGTAGAGACCGTCCAGTTTGACCAATTTACATGGCAGAGGGGCATTGCTGGCACATGATGGCATATATCACATTGGTAGATATGCAGGTGAACGAGCCTCTGATAGTGTGGCTGATGTGATTAGGCCCTATGATGGTGTCCCCTGAATAGATATGTGGACACAGTTGGCAACGGGCTTTGTTTCAAGGATAGGTTCCTGGGTTAGTGATTCTGTTGTGTGGTGTGTGGTTGCTGATGAGTATTTGCTTCAGGTTGGGGGGCTGTCTGTAAGCAAGGACTGGCCTGTCTCCCAAGATCTGTGAGAGTGATGGGTCGACCTTCAGGATAGGCTATAGACCCTTGATGATGCGTTGGAGAAGTTTTAGTTGGGGGCTGAAGGTGATGGCTAGTGGCATTCTGTTATTTTCTTTGTTCGGCCTGTCCTATAGTAGGTAACTTATGGGTACTCTTCTGGCTCTGTCCATCTGTTTCTTCACTTCAGCAGGTGGATATTGTAGTTGTTAGAATGCTTGATAGAGATCTTGTAGGTGTTTGTCTCTGTCTGAGGGATTGGAGCAAATACGGATGTATCGTAGAGCTTGGCTGTAGACAATGGATTGTGTGGTGTGGTCTGGATGAAAGCTGGAGGCATGTAGGTAGGAATAGCGGTCAGTAGGTTTCCGGTATAGGGTGATGGTTATGTGACCATCGCTTATTAGTACCATAGTGTCCAGGAAGTGGATCTATTGTGTGGACTGGTCCAGGCTGAGGTTGATGGCGGGATGGAAATTGTTGAAATCATGGTGGAATTCCTCAAGAGTTTCTTTTCCATGGATCCAAATGATGAAGATGTCATCAATGTAGTGCAAGCAGAGTAGGGGCATTAGGGGACGAGAGCTGAGGAAGCGTTGTTCTAAGTCAGCCATAAAAATGTTGGCATACTGTGTGGCCATGCGGGTACCCATAGCAGTGCCGCTGGTTTGAAGGTATACATTGTCCCCAAATATGAAATAGTTATGGGTGAGGACAAAGTCACAAAGTTCAGCCACCAGGTTTGCCGTGACATTATTGGGGATACTGTTCCTGGTGGCTTGTAGTCCATCTTTGTGTGGAATGTTGGTGTAGAGGGCTTCTACATCCATAGTGGTGTGTGGTTGCTGATGAGTATTTGCTTCAGGTTGGGGGGCTGTCTGTAAGCAAGGACTGGCCTGTCTCCCAAGATCTGTGAGAGGGATGGGTCGACCTTCAGGATAGGCTATAGATCCTTGATGAAGCTTCAGGAAGATCACTGATGGACTGTAGTTTCCTCAGGAAGTCAGTGGTGTCTCGAAGATAGCTGGGAGTGCTGGTAGCGTAGGGCCTGAGGAGGGAGTCTACATAGCCAGACAATCCTGCTGTTAGGGTGCCAATGCCTGAGATGATGGGGCATCCAGGATTTCCAGGTTTATGGATCTTGGGTAGCAGATAGAATATCCCAGGTCGGGGTTCCAGGGGTGTGTCTGTGCGGATTTGTTCTTGTGCTTTTTCAGGGAGTTTCTTGAGCAAATGCTGTAGTTTCTTTTGGTAACCCTCAGTGGGATCAGAAGGTAATGGCTTGTAGAAAGTGGTGTTGGAGAGCTGCCTAGCAGCCTCTTGTTCATATTCCGACCTATTCATGATGACGACAGCACCTCCTTTGTCAGCCTTTTTGATTATGATGTCAGAGTTGTTTCTGAGGCTGTGGATGGCGTTGTGTTCTGCACGGCTGAGGTTATGGGGCAAGTGATGCTGCTTTTCCACAATTTCAGCCCTTGCACGTCGGCGGAAGCACTCTATGTAGAAGTCCAGTCTGCTGTCTCGACCTTCAGGAGGAGTCCACCCGGAATCCTTCTTTTTGTAGTCTTGGTAGGAAGGTCTCTATGGGTTAGTATGTTGTTCAGAGGTGTGTTGGAAATCTCCCTCTTTGGCTCACGGCTGTGGATCAGATTGTGAATGACCCCTTAGTCACTGCTTGCCCTCTGACAATAAAGTGTCGATTCCCTTGACTTCCCTTCTTGTGGCACCTTAGAGACTAACCAATTTATTTGAGCATTAGTCTCTAAAGTGCCACAAGTACTCCTTTTCTTTTTGAGAATACAGATTAACACGGCTGCTACTCTGAAAGAAGGCACTGTCCTTCCGTGACTTTATTTGCCCACCTACAGCCTTCGGTGGACACAGCTACATTTGAGCTGGGAGGGGTGCAGCTGCGTGGGCTAGTCCCTCTCCCCCCCGCAATCCAAGCCCACCTGACCCAGGGGGTATGTACTTGGCTGGCTGGCCTGAGCAGCCCCATGCTGCCACAGACATGCTATTTTTAGGTGCTAGCTTGAGCATAGCTAGTTCAGGTACGTCCAGGTGAGCTTGGTCCTGCCCCTCCCAGCTCCAATGGAGCCAGACCCCTTTTTTGAAATAGGAAGGTCATGAAGAAGAATTTAGCACATGGAGGGCCCCGTCCTTTCCCTTGTCCTTTGTTTCCACCGCTCGCGGTAGTAAAGCCCCGCCTTACAATAACTGGAGAATAAAGTGTACCTGGCTATTGAGTGGTCTTAGGTGTCCTCCCCTCTCACACCTTCACTCTTCCTGTGTAGGGGCCAGGCACTGCTGCCGTTCACAGGAGGGATCCCTCTCCTCACTTGTCCCAAAGATGGAGCTGAAGCATCCTCCTGACCTCTTCCAATCTGCTGGGCCTCCAGGCTGAGTATCCTAATCTCCATCTGACCTAGCCTCAGAGCAGGCAGAGGGAGCTAGGTGCTACCTAGTCCCTCAGTACTAGGGCCTTTTCTGGAGGGAGAGGAAGTGTTGCAGGCATTAGGAGCTACAGGGAGGGGGATGGGCCGCTGTTGTTGGGTGGCCTGGACAGGGAAGTGGAGCTGGTACTGGGACCCAGAGAGGAAGCAAAGCATCGGAGCTCCAGTTTTCCTGCCTTCGGCATAGGTTGGTCCTGCCTGAGCTATGGGGCTATCCCTGCTTGTAGGGAATGTCGGGTCCCCACCTTCAGGCAGAGCTATCCACGCTTCTGGCTAGAGGATTTCTTGGTGGAAGGTTGCAGCATTATGGAGCCATTCTTTAAATGACCCGGTACTGTAAGGCTGAACCTGCAGCCTTAGACCCCGCAGCAGCATGCTAGGTTGGTCTTCCTGAGGGTGACAGCCCTGACTTTTCCAAAGTGCGTTTTGCTGGATATATATCATGGACTGATTTTATAGCACACAGAAATATACCTATATATGATACACTGTAGATTACTTTCCAACCTTTAAAATGCCCCCCTTTCTTCCCGGACGGGTTATTATTTCAACTCCCTAGTGGGTTTTTTTTTGGTTCTACAGTACAACAGAGACCCCTTTTTTCAAAGTCAATACATTCAAGAACAAGAGCTTTGGTGATTCTTTAAAGACTCAAACCAAGAAGTAGAAATTCTTATTGCTTTGTGAAGAGCAGAATACTTCTTGGAATAAATAATTAAAGGCCAGGTTCTGCCAACTTTATTTACATTGAGTAATATTGTGCCTTTATAAACAATGGCACCTCTTACAGAGTGAAGCACTGACTCTATATTTCAGAGTAGCAGCCGTGTTAATCTGTATCCACAAAAAGAAAAGGAGGACTTGTGGCACCTTAGAGACTAGCAAATTTATTTGAGCATAAGCTTTCGTGAGCTACAGCTCACTTCATCGGATGCATGCCGTGGAAAATACAGTGGGGAGACTTATATACACAGAGAACATGAAACAATGGGTGTTACCATACACACTGTAACAAGAGTGATCAGGTAAGGTGAGCTATTACCAGTAGAAGAGAGGGAGGAGGCGGGGAACCTTTTGTAGTGATAATCAATGTGGGCCATTTCCAGCAGTTGACAAGAACGTCTGAGGAACAGTGGGGGCGGGGGGGGGGGAATAAACATGGGGAAATAGTTTTATTTTGTGTAATGACCCATCCACTCCCAGTCTCTATTCAAGCCTAAGTTAATTGTATCCAGTTTGCAAATTAATTCCAATTCAGCAGTCTCTCATTGGAGTCTGTTTTTGAAGACCTAAAAGTGGCAATTCTTCAACAAAAAAACTTCAAAAACAGACTCCAACGAGAGACTGCTGAATTGGAATTAATTTGCATACTGGATACAATTAACTTAGGCTTAAATAAAGACTGGGAGTGGATGTGTCATTACACAAAGTAAAACTATTTCCCCATGTTTGTGTCCCCCCCCCGCCCCCACTGTTCCTCACACGTTCTTGTCAACTGCTGGAAATGGCCCACCTTGATTATCACTACAAAACGTTCCCCCCTCCACCCCTACTCTCCGGCTGGTAATAGCTCACCTTACCATACACACTGTAACAAGAGTGATCAGGTAACACCCATTGTTTCATGTTCTCTGTGTTTATAAATCTCCGCACTGTATTTTCCACTGCATGCATCCAATGAAGTGAGCTGTAGCTCACGAAAGCTTATGCTCAAATAAATGTTAGTCTCTACGGTGCCACAAGTACTCCTTTTCTTTTTGACTCTACATTATAGACAGACAGCTGGATTTCATTGCAGTATTGAGCTCCATGTTCAGCCAAAAGTGAATAAAGGCATGTTGACCTCATTTGGGGGAATTCAGGTTGATCTCCCAAGATGATTAAAAACCTAAAATATTCATTGTCTCCAAACCTGGAGAATTATTACTAACAAACCTTACAGACACCCCTTCTGATTGAAAGACCTTGCCATCTTTCATACTAAACACAGCTGTACAGTAGACTGGAATTTAGCCATCTTCAGTGAATTACTTTTAAGTGCAGAGTATACAGTCAAACTGACTTTAATAAGATTTACACAAACCTAGTAGTTGAGTGTCCTTTACCAGAGTGCCACACCAAAAATAGTAAAATGATGAGATCAAAGAAAGTTTGTTTATGCTATTTCAGCTAAAACTCTACATTATCCAACAGAGAAGCTAAAGCCAGCATAGAATTTATGAACACTGTAGCAGGACTAGTGCTGTTCTATAGTTTAACTTTTAAGGTTATTGCAAATAAATGTTTCAATCCCGCCTGTCAGTTTAAAGAGAAGAAAAGATCAGCAGCCCAATAAAAAGTCCTCAAGCATGATGCATTTTTGTGGTGCAGATTAAATTCCTAAAACCCTGTATATACAAGGAGTATGCTAGCATAAAGTTTTGGGAGGAAACTCTCTTTAAGACTGTGAATAATTTATATATGGTTATTCTTTAGTATAACAACCTGTACAAGAAAAACAATAATTACAGTTATCATGACACCAATCATGATAATTATATGGAGTAGAATTAAATCTTCAGAGTGTCTTGTTTCACAAATCATAGAAAAGAACTGTTACTTCTGTGGTACAGGCCCATCCATCTGCTGTTTTCTAATTTGAATATTTTCTCTTTTCTATCAAAGATTTTAAAACTGCCAGATCTTTCTACCAGTAGCCACAGATGCAATGCTGCCCCACTTCAAATCCCCTGGCATTGAATTTAGCGTTATGTTAATCTGATCAAAGATCTTTAAGGTGCACAGTAACTGTGTTGATGGGACTATATAAGAACCTAGATAGGTAGACAGACAGCTCTTAGGCAGGTTTTATTTGCAGGTTTTGCTGGAGCAATCTCCCATAGGAAAGATATCTGAGATCCCATTTGCACCAGCAAGGTTGTGCATCTCTGTCTTTAAAAGCTTTGGGGTTGATTCTAGCCTCATATACTACCAATATATAGGGTGCTTAGTGCCAGGCACATATATTATGATTCTATGCTTATGGTATTTATTATATATAGTGCACATATAACAGTATCCCTCTTGTGGGAGCATATTATCTACTGTAAAATTCAACTGTATGCATACAGTGGAAACCACACATAGAAGAATCATCTTCATGATAAGACAACTTCACTTGCAAGCAAATTGCAAATTGTGGTGCACTGAAACAATATGGGAGTAGGATTTTAACTCAGTATAAACAGTTTCACTATGTCCTAGTTCACTATGAGGGGTTTCACTGTAAAGTATATAGAGTGGGGAGGAGGGAAAGAAATGTGACTGAAATAGATAAGTTGTTGAATCTTAAGATGTGTGCAGGACTCAAAACTGATCATGCACTGAAAGCTTTTGATATCTATATGCATGAGTGCAAAGTCACCTGTATCAAGAAATCAGATCAGAACATTCTCAATCGTGCTGTGAACTTGCTTGCTAATTTGTAGCACGGCTTCTCCAGATGCAAGAACAAGACAAATCAGATGTGGAAGCATCTAACTCTCCATGCAGCCTCATGTGTTATATTTGGGTGCTCCTTATTTTAAGTCTCAGCTATTTTCCTCCCGCAGCATCAGCAGATTTCTGATGGTCGGTAACGTGCATGTCTGTGTATGTTTCACTGATCAAGTGCATAGCTGGTAGCATGGCAACTTTATGACCCTCATTATATCAAAGCACACACACAGCTACAATTCTAATTTAAGATCCCCTTCATTTATTGCAAACTGCATCATCAAAAGAGAGAGGGATGTTTAAACAAACTTACCAAAAATAACTGAAGTTCTCAAAAGTTGCCCTGAAGTTGAAATAGCCCAGAACACCAATCCAGAACCTTCCCCCAAGCTCTCGCTCTTTCTCCCTGTCTCTCTATTGCATTTGGAATAAGGGCAGTGCAGAAATCCAGCAAAACAATTTTCCTTCTATGTAGACTGGGGCGTTTCTCTACAGTCAGAAAGGGAGTGGCTGAGCCCCGGTGAGGCTTGTTGCCATACCCCAAGCCAAAGAGTGCAGTCGCAGATTACACAGCCTGTGAAATTCAATACCCGCTGTACTGAAGCAACAGCTGTAATGCTTCATTTAGGGCAGGACTCAACTCTGTGCTTGTTCCTTGCTAGGAACTCACACTGGGGTGTAGAAGGAAAGTGGTGTGTGGATTTCAATACATGCTCTGTCTTTGTACCACTGTGAGCCTACGACTGCAAGCACTTGTATGTATACAGGGTGGAGAGACAGCACAACTTCCTTGTGACTGAAAACACATTGGTTAAGAGAGAGAATGCAAATCAAACATCTCTTTTCCTACGATCCGTTCCCAGGCATAACTGCGTCATTAACAATACATTTGTACTAGATATAGCTTCTCATACGAGCTCAGTTCAAACACACAATTCTTTTGATATTCTTTTATTGTCAACAGCTTACTACTCTTAAAAATTGAGCACTGAAATGAACAGATCTGGCTGCATCATTTGCTTACCCCACTTATGTGGTACTGTGACTTAAAGCTAGGGAGTGCCATTATATTCTTACTGCTGTCTTGGCAATGTGTCCGGATACTAATACATGAGGAAAGTTGTTTAGCATTGGCAAAAACTGGTTTGCTCAAGTTCACAGTTCCTCCCCACTCCTCCTGTTCTCTAATTCCCCTCTCCCCAAGAGAAGTCTTCGATAACATGACAGCAACTATTACGCTTCCAGAAATCAAGGTAAAAGAAATGCAATGCATCATTGTTTCCTCCAAAGATTTGTACTAATTTTTGCATTCTCTAAAACATGTACGGGCCATGGGGATACTGCAAAATGCAAACTGGAAACAAAGAGAGAGTTGGGAGTGTCCCACAATGTGTCCAGCTACTTTGCCAACACGCCAGAGCAGAACTGGAATAGGTGAAAAATATGCTAGCGAGGGGGAAATGCTGTGTTTGCAGGGTTGCTTCATTTCACATCAGGGCAGATGCTGTACAGTTTGGCATTTTTAGAGCTTTAAAGATGTTTAAACATGAGGAATTCTCTACACTAAATATTCTTTGGACCTGAGTTTATAAAACAGAGGTGTGCCTAATCTGCACACACATTTCTTGCATCTCCATGTGGCAAATGTGAACAGGATAAAACAAATTATGTTGTTTATATAACACCGCACGTGGCACTTTATAAATCAAATAAAGGCAGAGCGCCAGGTTGTTAAAGGTATTTATGGACCAAGAGTCCCTGTCCTAACAAATTTGCCATCGAAACCAAGACCACTACAGAACGTGCAGGTAGCAAATGCAGGAAGAGTTTAAGGGAGGGGAGGACCAAGGGTGAGGCTATGTGGATGCTTGGGCAAGCAGTGCACCTGTCAGTCACACCTGTCTATTACATAGGGTATATCGCTATGATTTATAAGCCTCCCTAAAGTAATGTGTTTTTATGTGAGGCCTATGGTACAGAGGCAGCATGAAGATGGTCTCAGGCATCGGGGAGAAAGAGCATGGGCCCAAAATCTTCAAAGGTATTCACAGAATCCAGGGCCAGATGGAACCATTGTGATCATCTCGTCTGACCTCCTGTATAACACAGGCCAGAGAACTTCCCCAGAATAATTCCTAGAGGAAAAATATCCAATCTTGATTTAAAAATTGTCAGTGATGGAGAATCCTCCATGATCTTTCGTAAATTAATTACTCTCACTGTTAAAAATGTATACCTTATTTCCTGTCTGAATTTGTCTAGCTTCAACTTCCAGCCACTGGATCCTATTATACCTTTTCTCTGCTGGACTGAAAAGCCCATTATTAAATATTTGTTCCCCAGGTAGGTACTTGTAGACTATAATCAAGTCACCCCTGACTTAGTCTTTCTTAAGCTAAGTAGCTTGAGATTCTTGAGTCTATTACTATAAGGCAAGTTTTCTAACCCTTTAATCATTCTCATGGCTCTTCTCTGAACCCTCTGCAATTTATCAACATCCTTTTTGAACTGTGGATGCCAGAACTGGACACAGGATTCCAGCAGCAGTTGAGCCAGTGCCAAATATAGAGGTGAAATAACCTCTTTACTCCTACCTGAGATTCCCCTGTTTATGCAGACCGGGATTGCATTAGCTTTTTTGGCCACAGTGTCACAGTGAGAGCTCATGTTCCTCTGATTCTACACTACCACCCCCAAATCTTTTTCAGAGTCACTGCTTCCCAGGATAGAGTCCCCCATCCTGTAAGTGTGGCTACATTCTTTGTTCCCATATGTACACATTTACATTTAGCTGTGCTAAAACACAGATTGTTTGCTTGCACCCAGTTGACCAAGTGAGCCAGGTTTGAATCCGTATTTAGTTGCCTAACTCCATCTGAACTCGATAAGAGTTAGGGACCCAATACCTTTGAAGATCTGGGCAACAGAGTTTTGGTGAAGTTAGCCGAAATAACAGGAGTGAACTCTGGAAGATGAGAAATTGAACAAGGGCTCTTTAATAACTAGCTAGTTTCTTTCCTCTCCATGCCCAACACCCGAGGAAGAGCATTTGTACTGTGTCATAAGCCCAGCCCAGTTCCCACAGAAATATCCCTTTGTCTGGATACCATGCACCTACCCTTTTCTTATGGGTGGGTGAATCCGATAATATGGTTACTCGTTGGTATCGCAGGCTGAGCTGGGCATTTCAATCCTTGGCACTCGCTGTCTGGAATATGAAAATGTAACCTCTGGTGCAGCCTTTCTGACTAGCCAGTCAGGAGGGTGTTAGCATGTGACAAAGATTTCTCACATCAGGCTGCAAAACTAAGAATCGCAAACTGACAGAAGTCAAAGATGGATCAGCTGGATTCAGACATTTGACTCTTTGGAGCCAACCATTATATGTTGCCTATTTTTGACCTGACTGGCTAGTCAAATTTCAAGGCCCTGGGGATGTTCTAGGTGGGAGTAAAAATGGATGGAGACTAATATGTTATTTGATGCTGTCTTGTTTATTAACAAGGAATGTACAAAATTCCTGCTTCTCTTAGTGCCGGAGGAACCAAAAGCAAAAGAAGTCATTTCTTACCTTACAGCCCCAAGTCTCTTTCACCATAGCCAGACCCAAAAGCTCTTTCTCTAGCTTTTTCCAGGATCACAATGTGCTTACAGATTGCTGCTGCTCTCTCTCTCTCTCTCTCTCTCTCTCTCTCTCTCTCTTTCTCTCTCTCTCTCTCTCTCTCTGACACACACACACACAGAGTTGAACCCTCTGCCCACATAATGCTGGTTTCTGGGGACTCTGTTAGGTCTTGTTTTAGGTATGACCCTTTAACTCTTACAACTATCTTAAATGAAGGGCGTGTTCACACATCAGTTTCAATATGGTTTTAAGTCAACCCATAACAAGGATTAACCCAGATCATAATACACACACATATATTCACAGTATTCTAGCAGGGACCTGATGGCATTTGTAAAAGCAGCAGTGTGCATGCTTTCCCATTTTAACAGTCTATTCCAAGAACATTTACTAAATATTTTGTTGCAGAGGTAGATTTCCTACTGAACACAGGAAAAGAGATTGACAGCTCTGTTGACAGAAGCAGGCTGCTTCTCCAAAACACAAATGAACTTGGAGGGAATGAGCATATTCTGTATTAAGGATATTTGGGGAGATATATATTATATATATTTTTTTTTTACATCAATTAGTATTTTGTTTCTAATTTGATTTCAGAGTTGAACAGATGGCCATCAGTGCTACACAGATAATCCCACTACTTCAACTAGTTTATTGCACTGGTTTAATAGATACAGTAGAACCTCAGAGTTACGAATTGACCAGTCAACCACACACCTCATTTGGAACTGGAAGTACACAATCAGGCAGCGGCAGAGACTAAAAAAAGCAAATACAGTACAGTGCTGTGTTAAACGTAAACTATTAAAAAATAAAGGGAAAGTTTAAAAAAAAGATTTGACAAGGTAGGGAAACTATTTCTGTGCTTGTTTCCTTTAAGTTAAGATGGTTAAAAGCAACATTTTTCTTCAGCATAGTAAAGTTTCAAAGCTGTATTAAGCCAATGTTCAGTTGTAAATTTTGAAAGAAAACCATAGCGTTTTGTTCAGTTACGAACATTTCAGAGTTACGAACAACCTCCATTCCCAAAGTATTTGTAACTCTGGCTACACGTAGGACTATGCTATAGTAGAATCTCAGTCTATATTGCATTGTTCTATTGGTACTAAACCATTTTATATTATCGCTAAAGCATAGGAGCATTAAGAAAAGGAGACTTCAGATGATCGAGCAGCACAGGTTTATGTAATCAATAACTTCCCTACTGAGTCATGATTACTCCAAACTGGTCACAACTAATTCCCTTAATGATTCCAATTCTATAGAAGGTTTCAGAGTAGCAGCCGTGTTAGTCTGTATTCGCAAAAAGAAAAGGAGTACTTGTGGCACCTTAGAGACTAACAAATTTATTTGAGCAGAAGCTTTTGTGAAGTGAGCTGTAGCTCACGAAAGCTTATGCTCAAATAAATTTGTTAGTTTCTAAGGTGCCACAAGTACTCCTTTTCTTTTTGTGAATTGTATAGAAGTGGCCTATTCTGAGTTTACTCTGTCAAGCTGCTCTAATTTAGGGTTGGATTCTAGATAAAGCTTTTAAAATGTCTCTTTAATTTTGAGACATCTGTCAAGAAAATGTTAAGAGAAACTCTTTGCAGCATGCAGAGGCAATGATGAAAGTTCTTGGCTTCTGCATTTACATGTCAGTGAGATTTGTTACATGATCTGATCTTTCCTCTCCCCTTCTCTGCCCCTCTTCCAATAGCACTTTCATGGCTCACTCTTACAGATTTGTTGTCTTCACTTAGGTTTCATGGGAAGACTAGAAGATGTAAAAGAATGACGAACATTCTATATGTAAATTTCATTATAATACCAAACCCCGCATGGACTAATCTGGTGTCAGATGTGTGTAACTTCACTGATGCCTCTGGATTTACACTAGACCCAATGGGAAGTTTCTCCAATTATCTTTTTTTGTAACTAACTAAATAAATAGAATTTATAATAAAATAACCTGTTAGATATTTGCAAAAAAATGGAAACAACATGGTCAGAGAGATAACAAAATATACCACATTCAACTTCTAAGTACACATAATGTCATGTGAAGTATGTGAATGTTTGATTCATTCTTTTCAGAATTGTGGACATTTGGACATTTTGATGGAAAAGATGAGAAAACTCTGAAAACCTAGATAGATAGACAGTGTCACGCTTACAGGGCTAGCTACATTTCTGTCCCTTTCCTGGTCTCTCTGCATACCCTCAGTCATCAGGCCTCATGCCTTTATCTGTCTGGAGTGGAATTTCACAATTCTCCAATGTCTTAGACCAGCCCTGGACTGTAGTGCCCTATGCATCAACTGTGCTTAGCCAGCAGAGCTGAGGTTCTTTCCTTTGCGAGTCTGTGACCAGAGGTGTACAGTGATTAGACAACCAGTGTATTGTTCATTTTAACAGTAGGACCAAAGAATTTAGAGAAAAAAGGATTTTAGAAAACAGTGTACACTTGTCTATCATACCTAAAGGCTTACCAGCCCCTGATGGTAATCTAGGTAGGCCTAGCTTCTTCAGATGTCTCAGCGGATGCCTCTATTTCAACCAGCTGCCCTTGAATAACTTCCCCCTCTCTTGAGAGCGAACCCCTTTTAAAAATGCTATAGTCCCTTTGTTCTTCTGTGTCCCCTGGTTTTGGTCCTTCTAGACAAAACTAATCTGGTAGGCTCAGCAGAAGATTGATCACAGTCCTCAGAGCCAGTGGTTCTGCCATTATCCCTTAACAACCCTCAATGTTTGCTGAGGAGTGGCTTATCTTGAGCCATTCTTTTCCTGCTTGTTTTTCCTTACAGCCCTCTATTAAACTACATCAATATATCTATACACTAAAGATCCCAAATACTGGGTCAACCTACAGTCTTCATGAACTATTACAAAGCAACTCCACTTCTGTCACAGATAGATAGGAAGGAAAAACCAGAAGCCATTCTGCAGGCTGCTTTGAGGAAATAGAAATTAGTCTCTATATTGAATGCATGTACAACTTTTAAGGCTACTGACTAACAAGAGTACAATTCTCAGGCTTCAGGTAAACTGTACCAAAGTTGACTGGAGAGCGCTCGGCGGTTGATTTATTGCATCTAGACTAGACGTAATAAAAATTGACCCCCGCTGGATCGATTGCTGCCCATCAATCCAGTGGGCAATGTAGACAAGCCCTAATTGAAAGTCAATGGGATTTAGAACACCAAATGCATCAGGCAGTTTTGAAAATTGGACATAGGAAGTCACTTAGGTGCTTTTGAAAATTTTACCCATGAACAAGAATGGTCCTAGTTTACTGTGCATGTTACATTAAAAAAACTTATTAATTTTAGTACTAATAACCACTATACAACACATGTACTTACTGCTACAATACTAATGTCTCCATATCAGCCTCTCTTGTATAAAATCAACCAGATGGCATGTAGGCATATAATCTCACAAACCATGAGTGTTTGTGTATAGCAAGTTAGGTTTCAATGCTGTCTCCCTCAAGAAGTCTTATTGTTGGAGATCAAGGGCCTGATTCTGATGCTGGTAAACTCAGAGTAATTCCAGTGTAATTAATAGGTATATAATTCAATGACAGTGGTGTCACTGAGATCAGAATCTGGTCCCAAATCTTCCTGCATGTCCTCTCCTTTATATATGTCTCTCAAATGAGACTAAAATCTCTATAATCTCACCTAATCACTCACTGCTCTGCCAGTCAGATAAAGCCACAGATATTCAGATCTCTGGGAAAGATAAACTAACATCAAGATGTCCACAGTACACAACTTTAAGCATTAAAAGCTTAATTAAAATAAATAAAAACAGACACCTGTATCATAAAGAGACAAGATGATATATTTTATTGGACAAACTTCTGTTGGTGAGAGAGACAAGCGTTCAAACCACACAGAAGTTGGTCCAACAAAAGATGTTCCTTCACCCACCTTGTCTCTCATTTCCTGGGACCAACATGGTTATGACTACACTGCATACCTGTATCATAAGACAGTCAAAAGTCCTTTTCTGGCATAAACTAAACCCAAAATATATGTTTGGTGCTGGTTGTGTTATCCTTACTAATGAGTAAAAAACCAAAACGCAAATATTCAGATTATTAAGCAATGTAAACACAGAGTATACAAAGCAGCGAGCTAGAAATGAAACAACGAAGTGTGAACATTTCTGGAATGACCCAGAAATATCCTGAAAGAGAAGAGAGGAAAAAATGATCTCACATAGGACAGTCTCTCTCTTTGTCCTGTCTTGATTCTCTCTTTTACTCTCGGTCTCTCATTCTCCTGAATTCTTGGACATTAGAGCACCAGGAGAGACCCTCAGGAAACCAGAAAGACCAGATCAGAGTGAACCAGAAAAAGGAGGACAACTGGATCAACTGACATTGCAACCATGGCAACAAATTATTCTGGTTTATGGTCAAAGCTCCTGCTCAGTAACGAACCCCCGGCCCTATGGCCCAGTTGTTCCAGGCTCTTATGTAGATGCCCAGTGGCCCGAGAGGATCAGCTCTTGATTTAAAGAAACTTCCCAATGCCTCGAAAGCTCCTGACCTGGATTAGGGAAGAAATCAAAGTCCCATTGCTCATGGAAGTGCCAGGGCTGCTTTCTCAGTGCACCCATGGGGTGCACATTGCCCCAGAAGGGGCAGGAAAGGGAGAGGGGGAAGTGGGGCTATGGTGTGGTGACTCTCCACACCTGAACGTAGAGCAGGCCATGAACACCACCAGATGGTACCAAATGTAATCCCCATACTCACCTGGGAGCATAGGGAGCTCCCCCAGTGGTGATGTGATCCTGTACTGCCCTCAGTAAAGGGCTGTGATTAAATGGCATCATTTATTCCATAGTATTTTTTTCCTGTTTCCCCTACTTGTCCCATCTGTCTTAATTCTTCAGGCAACTTGGGTTCAGGATTCGCTGCCTGGAATCCCCACCTAAAAGCTATCCTGGCAAGCTGAAGATGTAAGCAGACTTGCACTTGGGAAGAGAAAATTGATGAGGAACTGAGGGCATCACAGGAAAAAGAACATCCTCTTGCAGGAAATAGACCAGAATGGGATGGCTCCCTACAAATGTCCCTACCCAGAGTAACCTAAACAGCAGTGTTCAAACCACTGAAATAAGAGTGGTGCAAGACAAAGGATTTCTCTATTTTGCACAATGTCATTAATCAATATAGCATTTGACTGCCTCAGCTCTTTTCTTATTACAAGTTCCTGACTCGAGCTGGTGAATATTTTTGAAATTTTGATGAAATCTGAGGGGGAAAACCAAGGCATTTTTTAAATAAAACTCTCGGTTTTTTTCTGTTCTTTTTGTCCAGCTACACAGGTGCTTGAAATGTTTTGATTCTTCAAGAAAAGGGTAAGAATTCTTTTAAAAATTCATTAAATGTTTTCCCGCCTTTTTCTCCAACCAGCTCTCTTTTTGACCAACAGGCTTTTTCTATCGAATCAACAGTTCCAGGGACTTTGTCACTGGTATTCCCTGATCATATATCAAAGTAGAACAGTACATAGCTAGGAGAGAGAGATGCTTTTCTTTTGAAAATATGTTTAACATGGTGCAACCATCTGGAGCCAGAGCATGGATGTATTCAACAAAACAAAAATAATTATTTAATGAGTTAATCAAATTAAATAAACACACATTTTGAATGTTGGTGGCTTTACCTTGATTCTTCAATCAACACTAAATGTTCTTCTGAAAGATGTGCTCTAGTTCAGAGGTTCCCAAACTTTTCTTATTGTGTACCACCTTCCAGATCTACCAGCTGTGCACGTACCCCTATCCGCCTCCTTATTTATACTTGGTGTGTTCTTCTTAACACTACCTGTCATTAGCCCTCTGTCCATATTTCACTGTTACTTACAGATATACTTCTAGTGTTACCTATACAACCAAAACAAAAACCCTGACTAAGTTCTGAGCTCAGCTGAACTGAACAGTTGCTGGGGAACTGAACCCATGCTGTACGGTGATTGGAGGGGAGGGCTCTGTACATCTGCATCGCCATGTATCTGTGTTTTCTCACTGGTACATCTTGTACGGTAAATTAACTACCGTATTTTATGTAACAAATTCCCATGGAATTTTACAGCTTCGTCTGAATAGCCTATTATGGAAATGCAATAAATAAAATAATTGATAAATAAAATCCACCCCTTTTTTGTTTTTCTAAACCATTGAAGCTGTAGCTAGAGGAGCAGGAATAAGGTAAGCATCAAATGTTGGGATTGAGCTCTCCTGTCCTTCGCAGGCTTTACAAAGAGTTAAACATTTTGCTTCTTGCGCAAGTAAAGCTGTTGACAGTGGTACGGCTGCAATCAGCTCATATGACAAAGACTATAACCACAAGTGGAAGTGATTCCGAATTAATCCTTCTTTAGTCCTTTCCCTAAATCAAAAGATCTCAGCAAAGAAGGGCTAAACACTGGGGTTCCCATGAAATCTATAGAGGACATGCTGACATGAAAAAGGCAAAGGGATAATTTGGGAAAGAAAGAGAAAATGATTGGGTTACCCTGAGAGGGGGGGTCTCATCTGGATATGGCATTAGCAGTGGAATAGGTGCTATAAATGCAACAAGGGTGAAGTTGATCCCCATGCAGAGGGCGAACATCAGGCTGCAGCCTTTTATTTTATTTGAAGTGGATTTTGTAATGTGGTATTACACCACCGTGGATTCGGCCTATGCACCACTAAGTCCCAATTAGAATTGGACTTACATGTTTTTTTAAGTGGTCCCTTGTGGTGGCTCTCTGACCAGGGGTGAATTTCATCCACAGTGACTACTTTCGGAGACAGCTTTAGCACAGACCCTAGGAGGTGGTACCCTTGCCTGTCACTTATTACTGGATCACTAAGGCTCATAGTTTTGCTCTGGTTTTCAGTCATAAGTTGGTAGACTTGGCAATTGGTGGCAAGGAAGGAACTAGCACCTGCATGAAGAGGGGCTCTAGAAAGCAAGGAAAGTGAGAGAAATTAAAGGAGCACCTTCTAACTGAGAACAGCTTAACACAGCTCCATTTCACTTGTCCAGGGTGAGACTCCCCATAGGCTCACCCAGTAGAAGGGCTTTGTATCCAATGCTTTTTGGGTGTGAGTGTGAACATGGCCTAGGCAGGTGGAAAGATTCAGGAAGTGACAATAGGACTTATTGTTCCCGTTCTGAAGTCAGTAGTTCAGGTAGGATTTACGCCTTAATAAAATGAGTCACCTCATCGGTGTCAAGTGTCTGCCTGGTATTCATGGAACTGGGTAGATTCATGTGTCAGCGAACCTTGATGTTTTAGATCTGGCATTCACTGCTCGTGTTAATTCTCTGTGTATGCGACATCCCTGGGATGTGGATATGATTTTAATTAATTAGATTTGAGGATTGGAGGTGTCTTGATTTCCTGAGAGCTGAAATTTATAATCAAATGGTGTGAAATTTATCCAAAAGCCCCATGCCCCACTTAAGCCCTCAAAATAGAACTTGACTTGACATGGGCCAAGGCAGAGACCACCGAGCCTGCAAATCGTGGGGGGGGGGGGCAGAGTGAGGGCAACCAGCTTCAGCAGTGTCACTGAGTATGCTCAGTACACGCCAAGCAGCAAATCTGGGGGGAGCACCTGACACCTCCCCCATACCCCTCCCACGCATCGTCTCTGGGTCTTGGGCTGGCCCACTGCATGGGCTGAATATGACATACTGTAAATGAATTCTCTAAGACCTGTGATGGCGAGGAACTCACTTTTGGAGGAAGAAGCCAGGGTGATAGGATCCTGTGCAAGATAGCTGAGAACTACACATTTCCTTGCTTTCTGCTTGTTAGGTTTGATTGGACTGGCTAAGACATGGCCCTAGAGACCAATCTGTGGGAAATGGCAGTTGCAACAAAGTGTCCAGATAGGATTGCTTGCTCTGCAATAGATTTGCTGATGTTGGCTTGATCCTGTGAGATTCTAAGGTACCCTCAGGTCCCAGTGAAATTGATGGAAGTTGAGTCTCTCAGGATGAGCTCAGTATCTTCTAGGACCAGGCTCTTAGAGTCCCATGTCTGCTCCCATTTAAGTCAATGGGAGTTTTGCCTTTAACTTCAATGGGAGCAGAGTGGAGCCCTCTGCTTTCTTTGCCTCAGCTTCTCCATCTGAACAATGGGGAGTACAATGCTTATCTACCTCATTCATGTTTTTAATGCACTTTGAGATCCTCAGAAAGAAGGTGCCATAGAAGAGTAAAATATTCTTATTGTGATTAGCACTGAAGCACAGCTGGTTGCTATGTATGCAGACAGAAATTCTAATGATTTTAGATGCTGCTTGCCATGAGAGTCATTTCGAACAGCGTAAGTAGAAGGTCCAGGATGTGATTATGACTAGAGTTAAAAGACATGATTATGTGTGATAAGTAAAATGCACTGGCTATCTGCCAGAGCCACAGAACAATCATAGCGTCCGGTGGATTGAACTGAATCCGTGTTGTTTGAAGTGGGATGCTTATCAGTGGCACAACTTGTGTCAGGTAGTGTTCACCAAAAGGAGGGACTGCTCATAATTCTGACATATTGAGAAATCCCTTTTCCTCACTGCTTCCCCCCTTCCCTGCCCCCCCCCACCCCGCCAGCCCCAAGAAGTCCTCTGTTTTGTTTTAAAATTCTCTACATTTGGTGTATTTCAGTTTGTCTATTGGCCACTGCTTGTAAGTGACTTTTGAATGGCCATTGTTATCCACCCTAGAACAAACTCTTGAGCTAATAACTAATGGAACATGATTTGATGATATAGGGAAGTGGTGCACTGAGCTAATGTTTAATCATTATAGTGCATGCTGTTCTCTTCAATTGTCTGCAGTTGTTCATAGATAGAAATCAATGAACCACAAGAGACAGTGACTTTATATTGTTTCGGGAAAATAGATTAAACATTAAACATTTCAGAAGTATTCCATCATAAAAGTTTGATGTCAGTCTCTTACATAAACTCACTGAACGTGGTGTTAAATGGAAAGACCATACAGACAGAAAGGGCCTGAAAGTCAAAAACAAAGGGGAGCTCTTACTGTGAAAGGAGGAGGGCTCATAAAATGGGAAACAAACCCTTTCTGGTATACAGTCACCAGAGCCCATCATCCAGGATACCTACTGATTTTGTTTTTTATAATCTATTGCTTTTAGAGCTGGTTGAAGTTTTTCAAATTTCTGTTTTTTGTCAAAAAAAAAAAATTTCGAGAGGGAAATAATGATTTTTTCCAAATATTGTAATCAAATTTTTGCAAAAAAATTATTCAAAAAACTTAGTAGTGTTTATCATTTTTAAAATCTTTCTGATGTTTTAATTATTTTCAAAACAGGAAATTTTCAGAAATGTTTATTTATTAAAAATTCAACCATGTGTCTAAGCTAATCAATCAAAGATTATACACTAGAACAGAGAAAAGAAGAGAGGAATTCACTTTCCTCCACCTCCCCACTTTTTTTGCTTTACTGCTGTGTAACGTTTTGATTAATCATCTTAGGCACATGGTGAATATTTTTCATTTTTTAAAAAGATTCCTATTTTAAAAATGAAATTCATAATTTTTTCAAAAATAAAAATATCAATACAAATGTTGTGAAAAATGTCACAACATGAGAAGTCATCTCTGATCATAAACTAACACAACACAAATTATTTCAAAATTTTCAGGTTTTTCCCCCACTTTTCAGTGAGCTCTAATGACTTATGAATTTAGAGCCAATGTGCACATGTACTCCTTATGGCCTCCATCCTGCAATGAGCTGTACACAGACAAGCCTTGCCTGCTTACACAGAGCCCATTAATTTCCACTGGGCTCTACATGGGTGCGACGAGAGGTCCACCTGTGCAGAAACATGCAGGATCAGAGCTTATGCTTTTGAGACCCAGAATGACTCAGGATATAAACACACCTCAACATTCAAAAACTAATTCTTCCCATTTTGTGCGATCTGTGAGTATGATTTATGGCCTTACTCTAACAGGTGTTGAACACCTCTTGCAAGAGTTTGGAGGATCAGACCATATGTTTCCAAAAGCAAAATCCTTGATGCAGTATATTAAATAAAATCTCCTGCATTACAGGAAAAATTCTTATACTCACAGAAACATTTTCCTTTTGCAGATACTCATTTTTCTGCAATAACCAATATATAGAAGAGGGAAATTTTATGATTGAAAAGAAAGCCCTATCATTATAGGCACAGCTATAATAAGTCTGTGCTGTGAGTTTAAGAATTAAAGATCTGATCCTACAGTCTTTTAGCCCTTAAGACTACTCACAAGCATCAGGAGAAGCATATTATAGATACAACAAAATAAACATCAAGGGTACCTAAATCTACCAACATCTACCACTGAAGTCATCTCACTCAGTTTGATACATGAGTAGTTCACGTTCAGTCCTGCATGTCTGCATGTAGCCCCGTGAGAGCCAACAGAACTACATACAGTAGCCAGCGAAAGCAGTATCAACCTAATGCAGGAGAACAAAGCTATATAGCAGGGGCTTATTTATTCTGATGTTGTCATAAATATAAAGGGAAGGGTAAATCCCTTTGAAATCCTTCCTGGCCAGGGGAAAGCTCCTCTCACCTGTAAAGGGTTAAGAAGCTAAAGGTAACCTCGCTGGCACCTGACCAAAATGACTAATGAGGAGACAAGATACTTTCAAAAGCTGGGAGAAGGGAGAGAAACAAAGGGTCTGTATGTCTGTCTATATGCTGGTCTTTGTCGGGGATAGACCAGGAATGGAGTCTTAGAACTTTTAGTAAGTAATCTAGCTAGGTATGTGTTAGATTATGATTTCTTTAAATGGCTGAGAAAAGAATTGTGCTGAATAGAATAACTATTTCTGTCTGTGTATCTTTTTTGTAACTTAAGGTTTTGCCTAGAGGGATTCTCTATGTTTTTGAATCTAATTACCCTGCAAGATATCTACCATCCTGATTTTACAGGGGGGATTTCTTTATTTCTATTTACTTCTATTTTTATTAAAAGTCTTCTTGTAAGAAAACTGAATGCTTTTTCATTGTTCTCAGATCCAAGGATTTGGGTCTGTGGTCACCTATGCAAATTGGTGAGGCTTTTTATCCAACATTTCCCAGGAAAGGGGGGGTGCAAGTGTTGGGAGGATTGTTCATTGTTCTTAAGATCCAAGGGTCTGGGTCTGTAGTCACCTAGGCAAATTGGTGAGGCTTTTTACCAAACCTTGTCCAGGAAGTGGGGTGCAAGGTTTTGGGAAGTATTTTGGGGGGAAGGACGCGTCCAAACAGCTCTTCCCCAGTAACCAGTATTAGTTTGGTGGTGGTAGCGGCCAGTCCAAGGACAACGGGTGGAATATTTTGTACCTTGGGGAAGTTTTGACCTAAGCTGGTAAAGATAAGCTTAGGAGGTTTTTCATGCAGGTCCCCACATCTGTACCCTAGAGTTCAGAGTGGGGGAGGAACCTTGACAGATGTAATAAAGATTATCCACACAATTATTTACAGTTGTTGAGTCTGCTCAGTTCTCCTTATGATAAACTGATGTCTGGTGTCTGAAGCCTTCTTGCTTCTACAATTGTTAACACCGCTGATTGCTGGGCATCAGTTACTGGATCTCTCATTACCCCGGGCTCCTCTTATTTAATCAGCCACAGCCAGCTGTTAAAATGGCAGAGGATCGCTTTTAGAAATGATCTTGTGGGAAGAAGTTGCCAGGATGATGTCCTCTTTGCAAAAAATAGGATGTGGCTTTCGGCAGCGGGTTCACATTAGAGGGGTATAATCTGGCAAACGAAGGAAGTGTGCTGCTATATGAGCTGTCAGAACAGATTAAAGGGAACGAAGCCGTCATCACACAGCTGTACTATTTTGATGCACTGTAAATGGTCTATTACTCATCAGCATAAGGCAAGCCAGGGGAATGGAAAATTAAAAGGTAAAACTAGTGAGTAAAAGAAATTTGTGGGCAATAATCATGTGCCTGACCCTCAGCAGGTGTCAATGTCGTGCCATTGGTCTCAGTGGATTTATATTGATTTACAACGTCTGACAATTGGCCCCATCAGTAGAAATACCTGTCTTTCCCTTTAAAGCTGAGCTCTAACCTGAACAATATAAATTTGGTAAATATGGTACAGGGCCTGGTAACTATGGTACAGGGCCACTGCTTGCAAATGAAATCAACAGATCTGCTCCGTCAATCCAATCTGATGAGTTTAGGGACAAGGATAGGTTTTACTAGTTTTTACTCCTGTTAGCACAGCAGAGCCAATCCAACTCTGGCAAGGAGGGATATACTCCTGGTTGCACTTCTTCTGAGGTGAGTCTGTAGTTCCCCGGATTCTCCTTCTTCCCTTTTTAAAGATGGGCACTATATTTGCCTTTTTCCAATCGTCCGGGACCTTCCCTGGTCACCACGAGTTTTCAAAGATAATGGCCAATGGCTCTGCAATCACATCAGCCAACTCCCTCAGAACCCTCGGATGCATTAGATCTGGCCCCATGGACTTGTGCATGT
Source organism: Lepidochelys olivacea (assembly GCF_965140295.1). Taxonomy (NCBI): domain Eukaryota; kingdom Metazoa; phylum Chordata; order Testudines; family Cheloniidae; genus Lepidochelys; species Lepidochelys olivacea. The sequence goes on from NC_140416.1 coordinate 112,046,502, forward strand.
CCAGCTTTTCTAAGTAGTCCTTCACTTGTTCTTTCACCACTGGGGGCTGCTCACCTCCTCCCCACACTGTGCAGCCTCTCCAAGGCTGATCCATTGGGATGGAGCAGAAAACTCTCTTGGGGCTGATTCAGAGGGACCATGACCCCAATTTATTCCTGCCCTACCCAAGCCCCTTTTGGCAACCTGCCCCCCCAGAGGAAAAACAGAAGCGAACAGCACCTGTGCTTCCCAGATCATGGTCCACATACATACATCTGACTGCAGTACGGGGGCCAGAATTTCCCAAAGTGTCCACTAACTTTGGGTGTCTCTATTTTCGTTTGCCTAACCTGTGGCAGGTAAGGTACCTCAAAAAATGAGGGCATCTAAATTTAGTGGGCACGTTCAAAGTGTGTGCCATCGTATGGGAATTGTGTGGCAAAGCAGTAGAACCTAGGCCTCCTGTGTTCTAGTTATGTGGCTAATCTCAAGACCATACTTCCTCTCTCAGAGGCTTTTCACACATTTTGTCTCTGTGAGAGTATTAATCCCCAGCCCATCTACAATAGAAACACTACAGCAGCGCAGCTGCAGCGGGGTAGTGTAGACACTGACTACCGTGAGGGAAGGGGTTCTCTTGTCACTGTAGTAAATCCACCTCTCCGAAGAATTCTTCAGTCACCTTGCAGTGTCTACACCAGGGCTTAGGTTGGCTTCATTACATCACAGAGGGTGTGAAATTTTTCATAGCCTTGAGCGATGTAGTTAAGCAGACTTAACTTTGTAGTGTAGACCAGCCCCAAACTAGTGTACTAGGATCCAACTCATGCATTTGGCCCTGTGAGTCGAAGAGAGCCTAAATGAGTAATTAAGTTACAGGCTCTCTAAGCAAGTCCAGAGGGAGTATAAATTTATAAAACATACTCACTGTCGGCAGACAAAGAATGTGTGAGCTACTCCAAGTTTGACTCCCCTTGACTTTCTTAGACTTGCTTAGACTCACCTCTGAATTTGGGCCATACAAATAGACAAGTAGTGATAACTTGTACTTTGTATTTTTAATGGAATGTACAAGTGTCTTTAAAAATAGCTACCTTTTCCCCATTTTGGAGTAGGGCTAGATGCCAGTTAGGTTCAATGATTCATAATCAATTAAAGAAGTTCTTCTCCATTTTCTCTTCTTTCAGAGAGCACATTTACATGACACAGTAATGGGTAGATTCTATCTATAAGAACAGTGGGATTATCCTTTCCACAGCTTGCAGCAATGTCATTGAAAAGAAAAAGAAAATAAATCTCATAATCTGGGCACATATCCAGCAAAATATGCCAACCTGACAGCAGACGAATTAAGAATTATAAAAATCAAGAGCTCTCCAACACTCAGAATCACTAGTGCTCCAACCAATATGCAGTTCACTCAGAGAGGCATGAAACTGAGCCTCTCAAGAGCTACTGACTAGCCCTTTTATCTACAAGAGTGAATACAGCATAATAGACTGAACCAGTCCATCAAAGTTTAACCATGTCCTGGTGAAAAGTGACCATCTACCTGAGGAGATATAGATACTTTTCTAGCCACAGTCTGCCAGATGTTCCCACCCCAATGGGTTAGGTGTTTTAGCTATTCATCTGCAGTTTCCTGCAATGGGGTGAGGTGCTTTTAGTTTTGAAACCACACCCTGCATCATGTGAACTATCTGAGATTTAACAGAGTTCTCAAAAGCCATTTCAGTTTGTCTAGGATTTTTTTAATATCATTTTGGCTTTGATGAGCTTTTCTGCTTTTGTAAGAAGACTACAGAACACTGATGTGTCTGTATTGTCTCTGAACACAAGCCAGGGTTTTGTTTGCTTGTTCTTTGATTTCAAACATCCTGCTGGGCTTCCAGTGAATGCAAATTAAGGCTCAGCACCTTATATTTTAAAGTCCTGAACAAATATTAACTAATTAATTCTTATCCTCCCTGTGGGACAGGTAAGTGGTATTGTCCACAGGCGAAAGGTGGGGAAACTGAGTCATTGAGGGGGTCAAGTGATTTGCCTAAGTCACATGGTTTGTCAATGATAGAGCAAGATGTGGAGCCAGGAGTTCTAGCTCTTTGTCCCATCCTCACTGCCTAGCCTCTACTGGTTCCCACAGAGCCAGTCCATAGCACTGTGAGAAGAAAGAGAAAAGAATAACAGGTAGCACAGAGGGAAGGGTGAAGAGGGAGAGACCAACAATTTAGAGAGATTCCAGAAGATTTTCAAGCATATCCAGTATTTTAAGGGTTTACCTGAGTGGGACTGATTCTGAACCTTTTGAGCATTGCCCATCTTGCTTTCCACACCAAAACCCTCTCGGGGGGTGAAAATTGTAACCCCCTCACAAGCAGTCCTGCTTCTTAGCTATACAGCTAGCACAGCAAATATTTTTCTACAACACTGCTGGACTGGTGTTTTCCGTTTTTCTTCTGTCTTTGCTGATTAACAACATATTCATGTGCAAATGGCGGCTTCCTTCTAATTAGCGAATAAATTCATTAATCAAGCAAAGGCATTGTGAGACCTCCCCCATTACTGGTCAGTTCAGCTGGGGAAAGTTTGAAGTGTCTTCCTGTCCCTACTCTCTACTGTCACTCATAAGGTGTAGAAAAGAGCATCAGAGACGCACACCACACACGTAAAGAAGAGGTGGAGGCATGAAAATAGAATGGGGAAGGTAAGTCACCTTGGGAGTTGGCTAGGTGGAGCTAGAGCATCCTTGTATTGCTATACTAATGTGACTCAAAGCCGAAAGACAACATAGAGAGGGTGGAAGAGAGACAAGCAGAGAGGCTGTGTTCTTAGTCTTTTGTCAGTGCAGCTGCCATCTTTCCCTTTACTCCGAATCATTAAGATGGTTTGACATATATTTGCATGATTGACAATGACAGAACTTTCCTAGGACTTGTTTATTCTTATTTCCTTTTGTACTATTCCCTTATTTGCACTGCTCATCATCTGAGAGCTCTGAATTTTGAGCTCTCTCTTGCTTCCCTCCTTCCTTTGCATTCGACTTGGAGACCAAGCCATTGCTCTCCCACCCACTGTTCCCTCTAAGCTGTGTGCGTGTGTGCGCGCACACAGATCCTAAACCCCACGCACATGGCAAAACACCACACACACAACAATTTGCACAGAAGAAATTTTTTGCGCACACGGCCTGTCAAAAATTAAAGGGAACATTGCTCACACCCCAGCAAGATTCTCTGTTCTTTTTCGTAACTCAGAGACCAGCTTCTGAATGTACAGATACCATTACAATTAACTGGACCAAATCATCAGCTGTGGTGAATTGACTTAGCTCCAGTGACTTCAGCTTATTCCAATTTACACATACAGCTCTTGCTACCTTGACTAATAGTCTTTTTTCCTAGTTGTTGACTTCATCCCCAGCCACTAAAATCTCACTGTGTGACAAATTCTTCTCCCAAGGTATGTCTACACTGCAAACGGAGGTGTGATTGCAGCTCTGGAGGCATACCCACACCAGCTTTAATGTAGCTAGCGCAACTAAAAATGGCAGTGAAAATGTCTTATCTAGCCCCCTGAACTGTACAGTGGCAGCCATTTTGCTTGTGAGCATGACTTAAATCTCATTCAAAACAGTGAGAGTTGGCAGCCCACTTTATTAACTCCCACATGCAGCTAGACCGTAGGGAAATGGTAGCCTTCTTGCTGGCTTCAGCCCCAAAGACTGTCATGAGATGGTGAGACAGGAAATGGTGGCCATTTTGAATAAGGGAGTGAGTTGGCACCTTTCATCATTTTTTTTTATGAGACAAGTGAAAAAAAGAACCAAAATTGTTAGAGTCATGATCACATTGCAAGAGTTGGCAACACTGCCAAAGTCACGTATCTAGGACCTAGTCCTGCTCTCGTTGATGGCAATGGTAAAACTCCCATTGGTTTTACTGGAAGCAAGGCCAGGCTCGTGGTTTGTGGCAGATTAATCAATGGAATTTAGCAGTCGTTACTCCCAGTCCCCTGTTCCAACCAAATACAACACTGACTCGCACACGTCAACAGCCATTGTAACAATGGCTGCAGCAAAACTGTTAGTGTCTCTTCTGAGACACAGTAAATGCTGTAGACCATAGGGATACATTTGGTCTGATTCCAAAATGGAGTGCAAATACTCGTGGAATAAAAAGCCTGCACTGAGTGGAAGAATATTTTCAATCAGAAAGGTCGCCGTGTGTCAGAGAATGCCTTTGTGTAATGGAAACTGTGATCTTGACTGTGGACACCTCAGACTGTCTTCTACATTCATCCATATGCAGAGCACATCTCCAATGCGACTCATGGTGCTGCTCTGGACTCAAGCACTTGATTTAGGGCTGCTTGTGTTGAGCTCTCTTTTTAAAAAATGAGTCTGGAAAACTTCCCAGACTATTCAGAGTTCCTGCCACTGCTGATTTGTGCCTCCAAGGATGATGAAGGTGACTGGACTGTTTTCTCTTTTCCTTTTAGTGTGGTCTGAATGTATCCCGAATTAGCACATCTGCATATGGAGTGCACTGAGGCTGAGGCATCAGGGCAGCACCCAACATGCCAGCTGCATGTTTTAAGAGAGAGAATCCATTTAGAGGTGAGACAAAGTCCCACCATTACACAGGACAACTGAGGAGATGTATTGTTTTCCCTTAAGCTCCCATATCTTATTCATAGATTCATAGATACTAAGGTCAGAAGGGACCATTATGATCATCTAGTCTGACCTCCTGCACAACGCAGGCCACAGAATCTCACCCCCCACTCCTGCGAAAAACCTCACCTATGTCTGAGCTATTCAAGTCCTCAAATCGTGGTTTAAAGACTTCAAGGAGCAGAGAATCCTCCAGCAAGTGACCCGTGCCCCATGCTACAGAGGAAGGCGAAAAACCTCCAGGGCCTCTTCCAATCTGCCCTGGAGGAAAATTCCTTCCCGACCCCAAATATATCTTATTGCTTGTCTCCCCAGGGAAATTTACCAACAGAACCATACCGTTATAATTATTTATGCTGCTATAGCAGTACTGGTATAACTCCAGAATAAGAGCATCCAGATGGGGATTTATTCTCGTACTGCTGTATCACTATAGTTCTGCCAGTAAATTTCCCCACGGAAGCAAGCCCTCAGACACAGTAATTTGATCAGTTACTTTCTGTCTCAGACATAGTTCAGTACCCATAAGCCAGTTTATTCTGTTACCTGGTATTCTATGGATAAGAATATCAAATCAGGACAAAAGGGGTATTTCAAGACCTGCCAGTGTCTAGTAACCAAATCAGATGACATAAACATCCATGTTAAAGGGGGAAACAAAGGTGTGTTCTTAAGATGTCACTTTTTCTGTGGCATGGGTTAAAGCTGCAGCATTCACTTGGGCAGTGGTTCCCAAACTGAGGGGCATGCCCCCGCAAAGGGGGCGCAGAGAAAAGTTCGGGGTGGGGTGTGCGGTGGGGCCTGGGCCAGCCTCCCCGGGGGCGGGGGCAGGAAGGGAGTGCCACCAAGCCCTGCTCCACCTCCAGCCCCACTCTATTCTGCCCCCTACTCCACCCCCAGTCCAGCTCTGCCCTCATTCCCTCTCCGCCCACGGGCCAGCTCCACCTCCAGACCTGGGCTCCTTCCCTATCCCCGGATCTTTCCCCAGCTCTGCCTTCTGCTGAGGAAGTCGTGGCTCTGTGGCATTGGGGGAGGGGAGGACAGATTCCATTACTGGTAAATGTGGGGGAGGTGCAACAGGAAAAGTTTGGGCACCACTGCTTTAAGGGCCTGATCCAGAACCCACTGAAGTCAACAGAAAGAAATCTTGTCACTTCAGTGGGCTGGAGATCAGGCCCTAAGAACTTCAAATGTGATTATTTCCATTGACAGCAGATAGTCACGGGAATCAAGGGGCGGCAGTTATCTCACTCAGCAACAGCCTTCACCATTACAAGTAGCAATCACAACAGCCCCAGCGGCTCTAGCTGGCAAACCCTAACTCTTGCCCTGGGCCTGCATTCGCAGACTTCTTGCACAATAACAACAATATTTAAAAGGGCAGTGTCCATAATGAGCAGGTTGGAGAGATGCGGATGAGGCCTGAACATTTACCACCTCAAAGACAAATTGTCCTGGAGGAAATTTGCTACGAAGACTGCTTTTGGATCTTCTAGAAATTGTCCCCCTTTCTTGAAGTTTCTAAACAACATGCTACGGAGAATCCCCGTTTTCATTCAGCTTGGAATGGTTCCTACATCAGGCTCATTTCCCTTATGAATCAGAAATCTTGGCAGTGGGAACCTATTATTCCACTAACTAGAACATACCATCCCTTTTTTGCCCAATTAAGTACAAAATAGTAATAGTGTTTACTGCACAGCGATGACAGACAAACAAAGTCTCGTTGATTATGAGCCTCTGTGGTGTTGAGGTTTCCATTCCACATGTTACTTAATATATTTACCAATGTACAAAAGAACGTGAGGGTGTCCAGTGGAAACACAGACATAAAATCATTAGCAAAAAATACAAGGTGGTGAGATGACCCTGGAAGGAGGGGGAAAGAACCCACAGGGAGATAACTTAATAGCCTGCCCCACTGAGCTGGCAACCATCACCATACCAGAAGCCAAAATGAATCCGATTATTTTGCAGACAATGCTGACACTCAGTTGTTTTGGTGTCAGCATGAATACAAGTGTGCATGGATTTGTGACGGGTTATTGGAGAGATGGGGAGTTGAGATTCGATAACGTTTCTGCTGAAAATGTAAAGGATCAGTGTTGTTTTCACAGGTATACTCACTTTGAATGAATTAAATAAGGAAAAGGGAAATGTGGCATAGAAGGACAGACCCTCAGCTGGTTGAAGTCAATGGAGTTATGCCAGTTTACAATAGCATAAAATGTTTTCGTTATCATTGCCTCCTAACTATACTGGAATACATAATGTTAAATCATTGCTTCTAATAGACAAACATAAGCAGAGGGCATTTCAGAGAAAAGGGGCATTCCATCAACTGTATTTATTATTTTACTTTAGATCTGCAAAGTTGATGCCCGTAGTCAGCAGCTTCTTACTCATACTGAACATCCAAAAATTCAGTGGGCCAATGGTATCATATAACAGAGAAGACAATCTGGCTAAAGGGGAAAGGAAATTCTGTTTTTATTTGTCATTCCTTGTTTTTTACTACTTGCATTAAAATTCTGTCTCTGGCCCCTTTCATAGCTGCTGCGGACATCAGCCACATGTGTACTGGCACACCCAGTTGTGTGTTCCTCCCAAACAGGGCAAAGATGAAGCTGGCCGTTGAGAGGCAGCAACACTGAGAACCGAAGCCTCCGTTAAGCAAAGCACTTGAAGTTCGGAACGTGCATAACAGTAAGCACTTTGTTAAATCCCATTGAAATGCATGCGCTCAAAGTTAAGCATGTGCCTAAATGCTTTGTTGAATCACGGGCTAGAAAGACTCCCATTGACTTCAGTGGGCTTTGGTTCAGGCCCCAAAAGAAGTTCCAGTAGATGGAAAGTTAAAAGAACATTGTGCTGGGAAGCCCTTTAATGGTTGTTATTTGGGGATTCGGTGATTTCCCGGCTTTGCTGAGGCAGCATTTCTCTTCTATTATTTTTTAAACTTAAAAAAAATTAATCCATGAAAAACATTTCATCAACGATTCCAAAATGGGCAGCATGCATGTGTCCCAAACCCTTCCCAGATATCTGATCATAGAATATCAGAGTTGGAAGGGACCTCAGGAGGTCATCTAGTCCAACCCCCTGCTCAAAGCAGGACCAATCCCCAATTTTTGCCCCAGATCCCTAAACGGCCCCCTCAAGGATTGAACTCACAACCCTGGGTTTAGCAGGCCAATGCTCAAACCACTGAGCTATCCCTCCCCCGCTCTGGTCACAAATGTGTCCTTGCCTTTCTGATACAGGAAACATGCAAAATATTGTTTATCTTTTTGCCACCTGAGTTCGGTATCATCATGAGACACAGCGAAGCTAAATGCAGTGAACTAGACTAAGAACTATGAACCTTATCTATTTTCAACATTTTTTTTTAAAAGGAAGGAATATGTGTTGTGTGCTGTTCTTGAGAAGTTCCTTATTTGTACTAAAATTCCCTGCCCTCTGGTCAACATGTGCCTACCCCTAATCACACTTATCTTCCCCCTCCCTTCCTTATCTGGCAAAGTTTCTCAGATGCATGTCATATCCTAGACAGGAAAGATGACATTACATAGCTTGCCTAAGAAATCCATACAAATCTGAGACCCCTCTACATGTATGGATGATCATTCATTTTAAGGAACATGAATAGCAATTTTATGGAAACGACACCATTGGCATAACAGAATGATTGTTTTGCTAACACAAAATCTCTTAGGGTAATGGCTGTGAGAAGTATCAGTTATGGGTGAGGCCCAAATGGTGAAGTGAGAGCGGTGTGTTAGTATTTTTTTTTTCCTATTTAGCTGTATTACATAGCACCTAGAGACCGCAATCAATACTCTCTGGACAGTGGGAAATATTAATACCCGCAAAGGTGGTGACTTTGTTAAATAAGTGACCCTGTTTAAGGAGATAAACACATTAGCAAATACCAACAGAATGTTGTTGTTTCAAAAAGTCACATTTAGAAAGGAAAATCTTCCCTTAAAGGCCATCAAACAATGTTCTGGAAGCATAAGTATGGTATATTTTAAGTAAACCAAATGAAATGAGTGCTTGTGCATAGTTCTAAAAGAGAATCTTAAATTATTGACTCAACAGTCTAAACAAAACATCAATGAGTTAATAGAGGACTACATTGTAATTTCCTTACTCATGCTGAGGAATAATTTACATCTGGAGCCATCCCAGTGATTTCAATGGGACTACTCAAGGTGTAATGTATTACTTTGTTCAACAAATAAGGGTAAGACAAGCTACTCCTTAATATCTTGTGCTATGGAAAACAGAATACTAAAATATGTACAAAACAGAAAGCGGAAATATTCAAGCATGTTAATTTAAAAAACCCCACTCCCTTTTAGATCTGTTTAAAACGTTTCACACAGTCTTTAAATGACCTTCCCCCCAGAATGAATAAAGGTCAGTTTAATGCAGCATATAGATAAATGCAGTTTATTTATGCTTTAGGATAAAAGGAGGTACTACAGGACTCTCAGATCCTGGGAAGAAATGAAGGCACAACTTTAAGACTACTAGTTGCTTATCAGAGTAGACCCTAAGTACACACTAGAGGACAAAATTCTAATAGATCAACATGCTTCTGCCAGTTTAGAATTTGGTTTTTGATATTTTATATAGTTTTTAATGTCTTTGGACTAAATCCAGTCACTGATGTGCTGTTTCAGTAATATTTTACACTAAAGTTTGTACAATACTTTCTTTCAAAAGAAAGTTTAAATTTCTGATTTCTCTCCACTCTACTCTGTTGTAGAGAAACAGAGAGAAAAACCTTCTGGAATGCCATACTGTTCACTCATCGGATCAAATACAAAGCACAGGACACTTTGAAATGTTAAAAATCACAATATACAACATGGATTTTAGCTACAATAAAAGCCAGCTTGTTTGCATCATGCACTGCATCCTGCTGTTTACTTTCTAAGAGCTATGAGAAATGAAGGGCAAACTTTCATTTAAGGCATGCAGTCTGAAAACAACTAATTTAGAAAGCATTTCATTTAATCATACACAATGTTGGAGGGTTCCTTAAACTTGGCTCCAGCATAATTGAGGAAAGTTTAGACTGAATAACTACAGGAGTCTCTTAATTCTATTCCTTCTTATCTGATTCATGCCGCATCAGAGAAAGCCACACCCTAGGAGCTGCAGGCTTTGCTTCAAAGGAGGAGGAATTGCAGCTAGCAGAGCACAGTAAAGCAGAAGCAGAATACAGCAAAGAATAGAAAAAGTAAGCCCACCACTGGCTGGAGATCCTTGCCAGTTAGGAAGAACTAGATGAAAGCAGTCACACATCTTGGTAGATTGCAGTGGCACGGCAATAGTAAGAGAAGAAAACTTGTCTTTTCAGAGGGTCCGAGTGTTGAATCAATCCCACTCCAGATGAGGAGACGGAGACTTTGTGATTCTGCGATGCAGGAAAAGTGCAGCTAGACTGAAACTAAATGCTGACACACTCCCTACTCGTCCCTAAATGTATTTCCTTGGATAACAACCAAATTATTCCAGGCTGGCCTGCTTTGCATTGTGCCTGAGTGATCACAGCTTGCAGTGCTGGAGCCTCAGGTCATTGCAGAGAAAGAAAAGAGAGTGATGTAGATACTCCTCTCAGGGACCAAAGAGGCTTAGGGAAATTGATTGAAGAGACCCACTCTGCTTCACTCACCTGATTCGCTACTGCTTTCCTGTAGCTGAAACTGAGAGAGCAAACTGACACAGGGAGTGCAGCAGCTTTTGTGAGGTAGTGAGAGCTCAGGAACAGCCTGAAAGTGAGATGGTGGCATGTCGTATATCTACAAGTGTCAAGGTCCCACAAGTCTCGGTGTAGGGAAGCAGGAGCTTGAAAAAAACATTATTGTAGGGGAATGGAGACCCCAGTGTTCTGCCTTTGCGCTCCTTGATATTTAGGGCACCATCCAAAGCCCATTGAAGTCAGTGGAAAGACTCTCATTGATTTCAGTAGGCCTGTCGATTGGGCCATTCGACTGATTAAAACCTGTTTGATGTGTTTAAACATCTGAATCTTAACAAAACAATGAGAAATGCATTAGGAGAACTAATTTCACATGTGGCCCTTTTAACAGCCATCAAGGGTGAAATACAGTGGGGTGTGAATTACATGACAATGCTGGTTCTATGGAATAATAATAATGTAGTGCATTTCAGCCAGATGGATCCCAAAGCCCTTTACAATCTTTACTAATTGTTTATAGAAGATCCAGAGGAATGACATTGCTCACCACAAATGCAGCCACCTCTGTGGCAGAACATGGCAGCTGTTTAACAGCAATGCAAAATGTCTGATCTGACACCCACTGAAATCAGTGGAAGTCTTTCCACTGATCTCAGTGTGATCTGGATTGAGCCCAAGAGCAATAAACAGTGTATCACAGAATGTGAACAATATAAAAATGTGGGTAATTTAGGAAGGCAGATTGTAGTTATCTAAATCAGAGTGCAAGCCAAGTCACCCCAGCTGCTTGCTTGGGAACATTGCTATGGAGTCTCATACTAAAGATGGATGACAACAGATAGACCTGTGATAGACAACAGTAGAGGACAGGAAGTGAAGAAGACTGTAGTCAACTTAAAGTACATAGACGTACCCAGATGGGAGAGTGGAGACTTGATACCCCTCAAAGATTCCAGGGAGGGCTCACTGACCGAAATGGGATGTGTGGGATCATTCCTTTGCTCTCTTTACAAAGTCTGTGGGGCTCCAAATGTCGAGGGTAAAGTGAGACTGAGGAGGCCAAGTAAAGGTCCAGAACTGTGGGGCCAGAGGTTATGTGAAATACATCAGCCCAGATTCACAAACATTCATGGTTCTGGACTGATGATCGTGAGAGGACCAGAATCTGAACTTACCTTAATATGGGAGTGGTTGTAAGGTTCTAGTCAAACTGTTTTTGCAATGCCTCCTCTACATCCACATGCGTCATCAGCAGGGCCTGAACACCGTAGGATAGAACTCTACCACTTGAGCTAAAAGGGTAGCTCCTTTAGCTGAGAGCAGTAGTAGGCTCCTAGCTTTTAGAGATCCAGCCACTAGACGAGGAGATAACGTACTCTTTGCCAGTGTATTACATTTGCACAACTTTATGTTGCACAAGAGATTCCAGAACCCTAACCCAGTGATGCATCTGGCCCATTAGGAGGCAAGAAGAGTCTCTGTCTCAAAAGCCTTACTGAATACAGCCCTGTAGTGGCAGGCCATTCCAAGCTCTGAGCCTCACAGCCTGAACACTATAAATATGAATCAGAAAATACAGTGAAGTGACTCACATGGATTTTCCAGTTGCATCTGATGTGAATCCTCTATATTTGCAGAGACAGCTGATTGGAGAGTATGAGCAACAGGCACGTGGCATGCAACAAATGGGTTAGTGGAGAAGGGAAAGAAAAATCCAAGTGCTATTTCCTATTTATTATTAATTATTATTATATATTATTTGCACTACTACAGAGACCACTACTAGACCAGGGCCTCCTTGTGGTAGACACTACACAAACACAGAACCATGACAGTCCCTGTTAACAATCATTCACAGACTTTGCTTTTGAGCTTAACATTGAGTTTAAGACGACAACTGTTGCAGAACAAACCCAGGAAGGCAGCTCAGCTGGAACCCTCTGTTTATTTACTCACTTCAACCATGTTTCAGTCACAACCCTGAAATATTTGCTTGTTGAAAGTTCCTGTTGGTTCAGTTGATTTTTGCCTGCCAATATATATGTGCAGCATGAAAAGTTTGAGATATAACAGCATAATATATATATGTTTCAGAGTAACAGCCGTGTTAGTCTGTATTCGCAAAAAGAAAAGGAGGACTTGTGGCACCTTAGAGACTAACCAATTTATTTGAGCATGAGCTTTCGTGAGCTACAGCTCACTTCATCGGATGCATACCGTGGAAACTGCAGCAGACTTTATATACACACAGAGATCATGAAACAATATATACAGTAGAACTTCAAAGATACAAACACCAGAGTTACAGACTTACTGGTCAACCGGACACCATGTGAAACTAGAAGTCATCAATCAGGCAGCAGCAGAGATAAAAAAAACCTAGAACCCAGCAAATATTGTACTGCCTCTGGGCTTTAGCCCTGGGACTCTCGGCTTCAGCCATGGTGGGGTTGGGGCTGCACCTGTGGGGAGGGTTCAGGGCTCCGGGCAGGGGTGGGTCTGGGGGCTTCTGACCCTTGGGAGCACCAGGGCTCAAAGCTTTAGACTAGGGGGAGTACTGGGGCTCAGGGCATTAGCCCTGCGGCTCCATTTCCAGCTTCAGCCCACTGGGAGGTTCCGGGATTTGGGGCATTCGCTAAAAGGGGAGCGTCGGTTTTAGCCCCAGTGCACCCCTGTAGCTAAAGTCCTGAGCCCCGGCGCCCTCTGTGTGGCTGAAGCCTGGTATGGAGTGGCAGAACTGAAGCCCCAATCCCTGGCAACCCCCTGTGGGGGCTGAAGCCAGGAATGGAGCTGTGGGGCTGAAGCCCTGATCCCTGGCAACCCCCTGTGGGGCTGAAGCCAGGAATGGAGTCGTGGGCTGAAGCCCCAGTGCTCCCCCCAGGTCTAAAGTCCTGAGTCCTGGTGCTCCCAGGTGGCAGAAGCCCTGAGCCCCCCACCAGGAGCCCTGGCAGCCCCTAGGGACAGAGGCCCTCACCCCCATGCCCAGAGCCCTGACATCCCAACCCCACCCTGTGGCTGCAGACCCAACTCCCCCATGGCTAAAGTCCCTAACATCTTGTTCAGAGTTATGGACAAACTCCATTCCTGAGCTGTCCGTAACTCTGAGGTTCTACTATATCATAAAAACATAAGAACAGCCATACGGGGTCAGCCCAGTTGTCCATCTAGCTCAGTATCCTGTCTTCCAACAGTGGCCAATGCCAGAGGCTTCAAAGGAATGAACAGAACAGGGAATCAGCAAGTGATCCATCCCCTTTCATCCATTCCCAGCATCTGGCAGTCAGAGGCTTAGGGACACCCAGAGCATGGGGGTTGCATCCCTGACTCATTGCTAATAGCAGTTGATTAACCTAACCGCCAGGAATTTATCTAATCCTTTTTTGAACACAGTTATAGTTTTGCCCTTCACAACATCCCTTGGCAATGAGTTCCACAGATTGATTGTGCGTTGTCTGAAGAAGTACTTCCTTTTGTTTGATTTAAACCTGCTGCCTATTAATTTCCTTGGGTGACCCCTGTTCTTGTGTTCTGTGAAGGGGTAAATAACACTTCCTTAGTCACTTTCTCCACACTATTCATGATGTTGTAGATCCCTATCAGAGTCCCCCTAGTTGTCTCTTTTCCACGCTGAAGTCCCAATCCTATTAATCTCTCCTCACATGGAAGCTGTTCTATACCCTTAATCATTTTTGTTGCCCTTCCCTGTACCTTTTCCATTTCTAATATATCTTTTCTGAGATGGGGCACACATTGTTCAAGTTGTGGGCATACCATGGATTCATATTGTGATTTTCTGACCATCAGCATCTATGAGAGCTGCTGGGTGTTGATAGTTTTTGAGTCTTTTGCTAGTTGCTCTTCAAAATCTTTTTTTGGCCTGCCTAGTATACTTTTACACTTGACTTGCCAGTGTTTATGCTCCTGTCAATATTCCTCATTGGGATTTAACTTCCAATTTTTAAAGGGTGCCTTTGTGTCTTTGACTGCCTCTGTTACTCTGTTGTTTAGGTTTTTTTTTTTTTTTTTGGTCCTCTTATTATTTTTTAAAATTTGGGGTATACATTTAATTTGAGCATCTATTGTAACAGCCACACTGGGTCAGACCAATGGTCCATCTAGCCCAGTGTCCTGTCTTCCGACAGTGGCCAATGCCAGGTGCCCCAGAGGGAATGAACAGAACAGGGAATCATCAAGCCATCCATCCCCTGTCGCCCATTCCCAGCTTCTGGCAAATAGGCTAGGGAAACTTCAAAGCATGGTTTTGCACCCTTGCCATCCTGGCTAATAGCCATTGATTAACCCACCCTCCATGAACTTATCTAATTCTCTTTTGAACCCTGGTATAGTCTTGGTCTTCACAACATCCTCTAGCAAAGAGTTCCTCAGGCTGGCTTTGCATTGTGTGAAGAAATACTTCTTTTTGTTTGTTTTAAACCTGCTGCCTATTAATTTTATTTGGTGACCCCTAGTTCTTGTGTTATGAGAAGGAGTAAATAACACGTCCTTATTTACTTCCTCCACACCAGTCCTGATTTTATAGACCTCTATCCTATCCCTTCCCTCCCCTTCCCCATAGTTGTCTCTTTTCCAAGCTGAAAAGTCCCAGTCTTATTAATCTCTCCTCATATGGAAGCTGTTCCATACCCCTAATAATTTTTGTTGCCCTTTTCTGTACTTTTTCCAATTCTAATATAACTTTTTTGAGATGGGGCAACCAGAACTGCACGCCGTATTCAAAATGTGGATGTACTATGGATTTATATAGACACAATATGATATTTTAAAAGCTTCCATCCAGCTTCCAGGCATTTCACTCTTCTGATTGTTCTCTTTAATTTCCATTTAACTAGCTTCCTCATTTTTGTTCAGTTCCCCTCTTTGTCATCCATCCAATACAGAAAGCAAATGAGGCAAGGACTTCAATGATTCTAAGATCAGGATGAATAAATAAATATATAAATATTTCCAAATAAGTATTCTGGATGGGCAAGAGCTATAATGTTCTAATCCAGATCCAAACTTCTTCAAAGCTTGGGGGTGTTTAGATAATAACCAAACTTTCACAACATGTGATGTGCTCAAAGCTTTGAGCTGGACAAAAAGCTCATGGGGAGGGAACCATTTTAGAGATGGAGAGGTGACGTGATCTGCCCAAGGCTATGAAGCAAGTCAGTGACAGAACTGGGTGTCATGGAGCCACAGGACTGATGCTAGCCCCAAGCTTTGAAACAATCTCTTTGAGAAACCCCTTCAGTGTTCCCTAGGGATCTCACTCTTCCTCCAGAGTCACCATCTCCTTAGACTGAACCTTTTGGCTTACTCCACTCCTGCTTCGCACCATGAGCTCTGTTCAGAGAGTCCAACTAAGATAGACTCCTGCTAGGGACTTGTACACTCTTCAGGGATTAATGCACCACACCAAACATTTGCAGTGACACTCCAACAGTGTTGTCAGAACAGTTGGGCTTATTACTCAACTGAAACACAGCCTAGGAAGTTCTTAGGTTAGCACAGAGAACTGAAGATTAAAACATAGCCCAAAACCCAGCCAACCTGTTGGAACCCCACTGTTCAAGCTCTGTGTGTCTCTCAGTCTGACCTCCTTGGTCAGTGTCACCGTGCCTCAGTAGGTCACAACTGAGAATACCAGATCCAGGACAAATTCCTGAGAAATGGGGCAGACTCACCCCAAACTAGTGGTTACTCTTCCATAAAATATACCATACCAGTTACAAAAGTAAACTTCTGTCTCACCACACTGGCTAACAAGAAATCAGAAATGCAGCCTCCTTAGGTATCCCAGTCCTTTCAACACCCAGACACTAGACTTAATGATGAGTGGTTATTTAAAAGTAATTTCATCAAAGGGTTCTTCTGATCCCAAAGAACCAGCCACATATGCAGGTCAATATATAACTCAGATCTTACCCAATAATCATGCTGTTGCCAATCCTTTAGTATCTATATCTAAAGGTTTATTTATAAGAGAAAATAAAGAGGAGAGCATTAAAATGGTCAAAGGAATCAAATACATACACTCATTGCAAAGTTCTTGTTTCAGGTTTGTAGCAGCGATGGAATAAACTGATGGTTTATAATGTCTCTGGTAACATCCAAAAGATTGAAAGGTCCTCAGCCCTTTGGTTGTAATGCTCCTGTTAGTGTAAGTTCATAGTCCAGAGATCAGAGCCAGAAAGAGGCAAAATGGAGATGCTTCCAGCGCCTTTTATACCTTCTTCCATGTGATGGGCCGCTACAGTCAGTGGAAAAGATGCAGTTTAGAGTCACATGATCTAGTCACATGCCCTTGCATGCTTCGATGAGTCATGGCAGCCATTACCCATATTCTTGCTGAAGCGTCCACAGAGTAGTCCATCAGGTTGGGATAAACTTCTTCCATGGCCCATTGTGTTCGTTAATGGGCCATCAACTTGACTAGTCAATTCACAATGTACTGGCTAGACTGGATGCAAACTACCTTGTGCATGTTACCACAGGAGCAAACACATTTGAAATACAGATACGTAGTCAATATTCATAACTTCATACACAAAAATGATACATGCATACAAATAGGATAATAATTCAGCAAATCATAACTTCTCCATTGACACCTTACATGACACACTTTGTAAAAGCATAGTTGCAATTGTATAACAGCGATAGCAACAACGATCTACATGGTCATATTTTAATCATACAACATCACAGTCAGACTCCAGACGAGAGCCCTGACTTCTTCAGCAGCCAACTCTCATCCCCCACCACACACCTCTCCAGCCCTTTGTTCTTTGGCTGAAGCATGTTGCTCAACTTCCCAGCTGTTAGGGGGGAAATCTATCTGCCTCTGGGTCTTTGGCTGCTAGTGTCCTGGTGATTGGATTTGCCATTGTCCTCTCAGACTCTCCATGGACATGGCATCAACGTTGGCTAGTCCTTTTTAATGACCGAATCTGCCTCAGGGCATGGCTACACTTGCAGATGCAGAGCACTTTGAGTTAAACCCGCCTTCAGAGAGCGCAGTAGGGAAAGCACAGCAGTCTGTCCACACTGACAGCTTCAAGCGCACTGGCGTGGCCACATTTGCGGCACTTGCAGCAGCATTGGGAGCGGTGCATTATGGGCAGCTGTCCCAGCATGCAAGTGGCTGCAATGTGCTTTTCAAATGGGGTGGGGTGGAGGGTGACAGGGAGTGTGTTGTGTGTATGTGGGGGGAGAGAGAGTGGGTTTTGGGGGGGCTGAAAGCATGTCAGCATGCTGTCTTGTAAGTTCAGACAGCAGCAGACACCCCTCCCCACCCGTGCCTCTCTCTCTCAGACACAGCGTTCCACAGTAATAGTTGCTTTGTCTCGGAGCAGATAAGCAGCCAGCTGTCAGAAATGGAGCTTTCAAAGTGTATATCCGCATTCCTGCAGCAATTCAAAAACAATGACAAGAGTGGCCACTTGACTTAAGGGGATTATGGGACATTTCTGGAGGTCAGTCAGAGCGCAGTAATGCAACACCTCGTACACACTGGCACTGCAGCGCTCCAGCGGGGACACAGCAAACATTATTTCTTTCCCTGAGGTGGAGTACCAGCAAGGCTGTAGCTGCAGAGTCAGAGCGCTCTACGTGCCTTGCCAGTGTGGACGGCTGGTGAGCTAGTGTGTCCGGGGCTCCTTTATTGTGCTGTAACTCGCAAGTGTAGCCAAGCCCTCAGACAACTAAGTGACATTCATACCTATGTCCTTAGCCTGCACTAAGAGCAATCAGTCCTTTTCCACCCACTGGGTAACAATTCAGCATAGAGGAGAAACTGAGGAATATATGGGCTTCATACAAATTTTACAGAAAATTCCCACTTTGTCACACTGGGATCACAATTCTGGACCTCCGGAGTCAAAGTGCAGAGCTGTATCTGGGTACAAACTTCCCTGAGTTCAGAGCTGTTGGGATTTACAGCTGTGGCTTAGGCCAAGCTCTAAGAGATATCACTAACTGGAAGGGCTCCACACTGACAACTACAGCCAGATTTTCAAAAGATCCTGATTTCTCCATTTAGGCATCTAAACAAGCGGCCAAAATCTCAAACAGATTCAGCACAGTGGATACTGAGCTCTTGAAACTCTGGCTGTAAGCGTCAATGGGAGCTGCTGGGTGTTGAGCACTTTGACAATCTGGCCCTTTTTTAGATGCCTAAAGTGGACCTGAGGTCTTGTGAAAATCTGGCCTCATTGGCCTGATTGTCTGATGTACCATATACCAAAACCTCCTTCTGAAGTCAGCAGAAGCTGCATATGCTTGGGCTATAACTGTTCCACTTGATAAATTGTGTAGGGAGGAACAGAAGCATCATCATAACTTGGAGATTTTGATCCAGCTCTAGATACATCTGCTATGTAGCTAATTTGGTCTAATGTCCCTAAATCATTAGTTAAATGAGGTTACCCAAAACTATGTGTAAAATCTGCACCAGTTGGGACACTGAGCTACATACCTGTTACATCATTTGAAATGAATGACCACCTTAAGCTAGCGCAATAGATACTGAACACACCCCTCTGCTAGCTGACTAAAGAATAACGCAGATGGGTTTTAGAAAACCAGCCATCTTACATGCTTCACTGGAAGTTGCAGCTGTTGGCAGGATGATGGGAGTTCTTGTTGCATTGCTGGTAAAGCCCTTTCCGACAGGCCTGATCTTGCATATGTACAGGGGAAGTGACTGTCCCTTTAGAGAGGACTTGGTGAAAAGTCAGCAATTCCTTCCCCTTTGAGCCAGTTTGCAGTGTCACTGCATGGGGAGGAGCAGCATTTTCTTTTCTTTTTTTTTTGTGTGAAAAACTGATCTTTATTCTCCAGAAATATACAAACTTATTCTCTCATTTCTCCATCTTCTTCTTCTTCTACTCCTCTGATGTACAGGACATTGTTACATCTTATCAAAACTTCACCATTGTGGGCACGTGCATTTGTCTGAGGTAATGGTGAAGGAGAACAAGCCTTGGAAACTGCATTGCACACACACAGCTGCTCTTACAGGCCACCTGGGAGTGAAATTTGTATTTGCCAGCCAGATGCAGTGAGTTTTTAGTAATCTACCTTCAGTTGCTACAGAACAAGAGAGAGAAATCCACTATCCAATTTCCACAGGTTCAAAATCTGAGCTACTACTTTCTAGCCTATTCCCAGCTCTTCTACCTTTCTGTACAACCAGGAGATTATTTTACCTGTAAATAAAGATACAACATTACTTTTATAATAATACATGCACCCTCTCTTTGTGTTGCCATACCCTCTGGAAACGTCATGTTAGTGTCACACCTGTTAACCTCAGACAGGTGTTCAGAACCAAAAGAACCCCCTGGCTTAACAGCTTGGTTCTTCAGGCTTCAGGACATATGCATCATGGAAAAATTGACAGCTAACAAAAGAACAGAGAAAGCAATTTCTGTGTGGTAAAGCTCCCTTTGAGACTGAAAAAAAGAATAGACAAGGAAACAACCCTTCCTCATGATACTGTAAGTCCCAGAGCTAAAAGGTTGAGAAGGACAGAACTCTCTGCTCCTTCTATAGGGGAAAATCCATCCTGGACCTTATTTACATAAATTACAACATTGCTTACCCATAGTTCCACCTTATGTGTGTTGTTGCTTTAGTTAGAATTTGTCTAAGTTCTGATTGTGTAAATGAGAATAGATTGTTACTGTGACTCTGCTTTCAAAAAGGCATATGAATTGTGCAAGATATGCCCGAGAGTGAGTGGTTCACCCTGACCTTACAGGAATGGACTCTGCTTTGAGAACAAGATTCAAGGAACAGCTAGAAGAATCTATGCTAAAGACTAGGAGCTCTATTCCAGGGACTTTGTCCAATGACCATGTTTTGAGTTCCTTATTGGGAGATTCTTCTGAACCTGGTCTGGAGCAATTCTATAGGAGTAGATCAGGCTGACTTGGCAGTGGTAGCACAGAGCTGACTTTGCAGTGAAGCCTGACTGGACCAGTAGCAGATATCATAGAATTGAACCGAGTAGTAGAGAGTTGCTCCCTAACTACCCTGTGTCTAAATCAGTGGTTCTCAACATGTTTATCAATGTGTTATGTGTGCTGCAGGCTGAGAACCATGGCATCCCCCCCAACCCCCTCACAATCCCCTATAACTAGCACCCCCACCCAGAGCGGGGCCAGGAGCAGAGTGCTGGGCCAGGACCTGGACCCCAGCCTGGGACCAGGCAGCTGGACCCTGGATCCTGCAGCGGGGCCAGATGCTGGACCCTCCGTGCCATACCACGAGACCCCTCTCCTGGCACAGGGCCTGGCAGCTGGTCCTCCTGACCCCCGCACGTGAGGCCAGGCAGCCGGACTGTGGGACACCCCCACACAGAGCTGGGCGGCTGGACCCTGGTACCCCACCAGATACCCTCCATGTAGAGACAGGCAGCCAGACCCCAGGATCCCACCGTGCCAGACCCTGGGACCCCACCACGGGGGGCCAGGCAGCTGGCAGCCGAACTTGGACCCTGCCCCGGCGTGGGGCCGGGCAGACAGACCCAACCCCTGGAGCGGAGCCCCATTTAAAACCTGGAGTGCTACAAAACTCTAGATCCCAGCTCCCCCAACCCCCTCACTGCCCAGAGCCCCCTCCCCCCACAAACCTACCCGCAGACCCATTCTCCCGCCCCTGCCGCACCCACCAGAGCCCCCTGCTGGCAGGCGCGCTCCTGCAGGCTGCCTTACTCTCTCTCTCCCGCTCAGCCAGCCCTGCCCCCTGCCAGACTAGCACCGCAAATTTGGAATTTTTTTTTTAAGCACACAGCTGTGTGTCAATTAGCTGTGTGCTAATTGAGTTGCAGGTTGAGAACCACTGGTCTGAATGGATTTGTGAGTGAGGTGTTAGTAGGGTGGGGACTGTTTGTGACTAAGAGCTCTGACCCTCAATAAGCCAGCCAGTTACTACATTAGACCTCTGGGGTTGGCCACATGCATAATACACTGACTGGGTTTTGGTCATTTGCTCATTTGTAACTATATGTAGGGTTATAATGGTTCTTTTATTTGGTTTTTCCCTTTCCCCCAAATAAAAGGTACTTGCGGTCCCATGTTCCCACAGACTCCGAGTGACTGAGAGTGGGGAAGACCCACCTGCAGAGATGATCAGGGAGGTTATATTTTAATTTCCCAGAACCAGAAGTAGGATTCCAGCTGTGGGTGGGGGCTCAAGCCATAGTTACCAGATAACGGTTACCAGATAATGTGTTTAATAGCGAAAAGCTAAACTAGAACAAAGATCAACCTCTCCCCTTGTTTTGTTTTGTGTCTATTCTTGGATCTCCTTTGTGGCTGGTGACAGTAATTATACTTAGTTGCTAAACACCTATTTCCAAATCAATTTAGCCTAGGAGCTGTCATTTCATGTGCAAGGTAGGACGCCTCCAGTCTGATTTATAGTTTTGTCCCTGCACGCTGAGTTCCCTCTGTATTGTGTTCGCAGGGCACCATATGCAGCAGCACAATGGCCAGGTGAGGTCACAGCAAAGAATGGCAGATTAGTTATGAGCAGATGTAAAACCATTTCACAGCGAAGCCAGTGGACGCAAAGCTTAATGGTGACACCAAACTCCCATTTAAAATAAAACAAGCAGCGTAGAGTTGGCACACTAGAAACCAGCTTTCTGGAATTGTTATAAGCGACCTCTCCACAGGCTGTGATTTCAGCTGGTTTAGGCCTCACTGTGTCCCAACAGAATTTACATGGACTGATGACTGTGTTTGAATGGTATCTTTCCCATGGCACAACTCTTGAACCATGTTAGAGGGAGAAAGTATTCCAGCACTCTTCTTACACTTGTCACTTTCAAACTACTGAAAGACTCACAGAGATAAATTTCTCCCAGATATAATTTCATTGCAGTCACTGGAATTACACTGGGAATATTTTTAGCCCTTTGAATTTAAAGTGGAGGAGAACTGACAGGCCATTGTCCTCCACCTCCAAAAGGGCTGTACAAAATTGGTCCTTACAATATATTTTCCAGCACTTTAGCTGCTCTAGATTTTAATTTCTTAAGTGAAAGGGCCTCCCTTTCTACAATCTCAGTCTTAGCAACTTTGTCCTCAGTCACTTTACATCTTCCTTTTCTTGTTTCCACTCCTTTCTCCCAGTCATACTTTTTACTACCCTAAACAATTCCTCTCTCCTCTTAGTGATGACACTCCTTTAGTCAACGCATAGCCAAGCTGTCTGCCCAGGACTAGAATGTGCCATTAAGGCCGACTAGGGGCAGTGTAGAACTCATCCACTGCCCCATGCCCTTAGGAAGTTGCAATGTGCATCGCCGCCTCAACCTACCAATTCTGCTATGGTGACCTCACCTTTTCTGTGTTCCCTTTGGGGTGGCTTGAAAGCTGGGCAAGAGAGAAGGAGCAATCCTTGTAATCCAGAGACAACTGTGCCTGGCCCCTGCTCAGTGGAGGTAAAGTAGCCGGGAACGCCTTGCACCTTCCCTCACCCTTTGCACCACCACAAAGGGCCAGGCACAATATGGCCCACAGTGTTTAGTGCTTTCATTTTCCTCGTATCAGCCAAGCCTCCCCAGTCCCTAATAATATTTCTTGCCCTTCTCTGATTTCCCTTCACTTTGCTGATAACTTTCTGATAGTGACAGAATCTTTGCCTTTATGGTCAATATCCTTATTTTTTGGTTAGACTTGTGTTCTGGCTAATATTAAGACTCTAGCAACTCCAGGCCAGAAATATTAGGAGGCAATATAATGGATAGAGTGACGTCCACTGCGTTACTGACTGAATTGGGGCATTACTCTGCTGCATCTCTGGGTTTTTTTGGTTTTGGTTGTCTCGGGCAGGGGAGACACGAGATATTAGCTATTTTGTATCCTATTTTGCATGTGTCACAGAAAGGTTCATTTTCTTCTCTGATAGCATTTGCTACCATGCACATTTTCCTGCCTAGGTAATATTAGCCCTGTAGCATTCACCAGGTAAAAGCTGCTTAGAGGGCTGTTCTGAATTGCATATGTACCAACCTGTTCTGGCATAACTGCCATTTGAATATAAACGCAACTAAGTCCATTGGAGCCAAATGGATGCATCATTCATTTTAGTCATATCGTAGCTCTCACTGCTTTAAGCAATACTGCAAGAACAGAATGGAGAAGGAAGTTTTCAACAGCCCTCTGAAAATATTTACAGGCATGCACAACTGCTAATGGTGCATGCAAATCTGGATGCAAAAATGGATGCACTAACTCGTGGTTGCAATTAAGGAGCACAGCTCAAAATAGTTCCTACAATGGCCCCTTTTAAAAAAATTTTTAAGTGCATGCTCCTCTCCCGTGTCTTGTTTTCCAAGCACTTGAACACTCCAGTGTAGGTTGTGCTAACAGGATGTGGGTAGTAGACAAAGTGCAGCCTAGAGCTGTCAATGAAGGTATCCATTTTGTGACCTTTGTGGGTCTGCATATGTGCAGAAGAGACACCTGGCCTGAGATATACAGAATTCAGAATCTTTACCTGTTCACCAAACAGCAGTTCTTGATTGATTGATTGATTGATTGACTAGTTTACCTAAGAACAGTTACCTAACGACAGCTCCCTCACATGGCTCTGTATTGATTGGTCAATTGCCAATATATATATTCCAGCAGCTCCCATTGGCCTGGAGCAGTGAACCGTGGCCACTGGGAGCCGCGATCAGCTGAACCTGCAGATGCAGCAGGTAAACAAACCATGCCCGGCAGGGGCTTTCCCTGCACAAGTGGCAGAACAAGTTTGGGAACCACTGGTATAAGGTATGCCTTGTGAGGCATCATTTAAAACTCATAATTTGCTGTTCAGTAATATCATGGCAAAATGCATGTAACAGTGTTATATGTAAAGTTATAAACATGAGCTGAGATCATAACTAAAAATATGTTTTCCAGATAAGTCTGAAGAGTGGCCAAACCAGTTTCTCAGAGGCAAAGCGCAAGCTGATGCCTCATCCAGGTGTAAAGAAGGCTGATGGACCGTTACCCATAAAGTGGCCATTTGGCAGGACAGGGGGCAGGGGCAAAAATCTACATCTGAGCAAAGAAACAGTATGAAGTTTCCTGCTGCACTCACCTTGCTCCCAGCTGGAAATGTTCTTAAAGGGGGGGGCTATAAAGAGAAGGGGCAGACACCCCAAAACATGCCTCTCTCTCTTCCTGTCCATCACATTCACTGCACCTGAAGAGACAAAGGAAGCAGCTGTTGGACTCTGGGGGAGGGTCCTCAGGCCTGCCAACAGGGAGGGCAAAGGGGGCAATTGCCCAGAGGCCCAAGAGATTTAAAAGGGCCCAGGTGCCCCCACCCACCACTGCTGCCATGGTAACAGCAGCGGCCGGGAGCCCCAGGCCCTTTTAAATTGCCCGGGCAGGCCACAGGGCACCAGGGCATGCACGACCGCTCCAGGCCCCACATTTTGGGGGGGCCCCGTGGGCCAGCATGGGCAGTCCTGGATGTGACAGATTCATCGCTTCTGCCCTGGGCCCCACCCCCTGCAGGGACAGCCCTGGCCCTGAGGCCCAGAATTTCTGTCGGTGGGCCTGAGGGTCCTGACCTAAAGAGTTCAGCCAGTAATCTGCTGAAGAATGTTGTTAGGATATAGATATTCAGACCTGTCTGTAAAGGCCTATACTCAAAGAATGTAGGTGTATTCTTATCACTTGGCTAGTGATAGAGGTATAAAAGAAAGAAATCACTGTCTGCCAGTATAAGGTCCTTCTCTTACTGTGACAGTCTGAGGCCCTGTTCTTAGGCTAAGGCCTTTGGCTAACCAGCAGAGGCAGCCATAAGCTGGGAAGCGAACAGTCACATCCTCACATTCCAAACTAGTCACATTGAAATAAGGTGCTATTGGGCTGTTAGGAATACAATCCTGTCCTGATAGTTCCTATCAAAAGGGAAGTGCCTAGAAAATGTAAAAGGAAACTTAGTTTGATAGCATCCTGTCTGGCAAGAACTCACTTATCAATAGCTGGGATGTGAAATCCTCACTTCTGTATTGTCTTGTCATTATAGTTCCCACTTTGCTATTGTTTGTCGGATGCAGTGAGCTGTAGCTCACGAAAGCTCATGCTCAAATAAATTGGTTAGTCTCTAAGGTGCCACAAGTACTCCTTTTCTTTTTACTGTTAAAACTGATGATCATGGTGCAGGAGCAAATGGGGAATGCATTTTAGTCACCACCACTTCCACTGTGCCTATTAAATTTTCTGATGTGCAAATGTTTATAAAAGAATGGGGTCTCCTTCCTAGGGATAATTGGGATAAATTTACTAAATGGATGACTTGAGGCTTGGATTTGGGGGAGGCTGTCCAATTAACAAATGAAGATTGGGGTATTATGCTCTGTCATGCTACTGGACCCTTATGATCACATATGGTTGGATTCATAGGATCCACTAGGGAGGCAGCTGGTAGATTAACAAGTTTATTTTATTGGAAAACATCTGTACATTTAGAATTGACTACGTTATGGCCTCTTAATGAGGAATCTCCCAGTGACTTCGTTGAACAGTTATACTTGTGGCAAACTTTAAGAAATGTTCAGACTAACTAGTGGGGAAAGGAGGAGCAAGCATGTCTGGATATGGTTCTTGAAGTACTGCTGGAGGGTTGTAAGATGACATGCATCAGTATACTCCTCTGGCCAGTAATCTAAATGATACTCTCGATAGGGCTGAGCATTGGTGGAAAGTGAATAAGAATACTATAATGGTTGCAGAGGCTAAATTATTTAAAATGGAAACAGGAAAAACATATGAATATAATTGGAGGGGTAGGGGGCATGGATTCAGGAGTAAGGGAACACATAAGGAACAAGAAGAAAGGTGTGTAAGAGTTGAGGAGGTATGAATCAAGGGGAAAATTGGATTGGTTTGGAGAAAGACTGAAAAAAATTTAGAGGACAAAAATCATCTAATGGAGTACAAGAAGGATGTGAAAAAATTGGAAAGCGTCCAGTGGAGGGCAACAAAAATGCTTAGGGGACTGGAACACATGACTTATGAGGAGAAGCTGAGGGAACTGGGATTGTTTAGTTTGCAGAAGCGAATGAGGGGGGATTTGATAGCTGTTTTCTACTACCTGAAAGGGGGTTCCAAAGAGGATGGATCTAGACCGTTCTCAGTGGTAGCAGATGACAGAACAAGGAGTAATGGTTTCAAGTTGCAGTGCGGGAGGTTTAGGTTGGATATTAGGAAAAACTTTTTCACAAGGAGGGTGGTGAAGCACTGGAATGTGTTATCTAGGGAGGTGGTAGAATCTCCTTCCTTTGAGGTTTTTAAGGTCAGATTTGACAAAGCCCTGGCTGGGATGATTTAGTTGGGGATTGGTCCTGCTTTGAGCACGGGGGGTTAGACTAGATGACTTTCTGAGGTCCTGTCCAACCCTGATATTCTATGATTCTATGACTCTCCTGCAGGGATAGATCCCTGGTAAGAAGGTGTATCTCCTACAAAGTCAATGATCCTGACTAGACCAGCACTTAATTTAGTCCCACAAAGAAGGTGGAAGTGCGACTGTATTATCCTAGTCTCTTCTGAGTTGCTGCTGCTACACCTCTGCTCTTTGGTATGTAAGCCACATAATTTTGCATAACCACTGCATGCCCAGCATGAGTCTGTCCCGTTATGATTTTCACACCTCTCCTTATCACACAGTGACAACTCCCAAATTGTTTGATCAGATTTTACAGCTACTCTGTTTGAAAAACAAAATCATTTGCTTTGTCCTTTTATAGATTCCTGAACAGGTAAGTTTATATCTGCTATATTCATGGCAGACCGCCAGTGCCTGAATCCGTGCAGGAAATCTGTCTTGAAAAACATGTTAAATGCTGCCAAGAAATGCATCTACGCTTTCCAAAGGCACAGGCAGACGCTGTTTTAATTAGCTATCTTCAAGAGCTCAAGTTACACAAAGTGTTTATCTCCAGCCAAAGCCTGGGAATTATTGCATTGTACAGTAGTGCCCGGTCTTTATTACTCTTTGGGGCTAAGAGAAAGAGAAAAGCTGCTTATGGGTCTTATTATATGCAGTTACCTAAGGCTTAGTTGCTAGTTCATTTTGTTAGTTGTCATTTCCTTAGCATAGGACTGAACTGGGTGTGGGGGGAGGCAGTATGCCCGTGTTTGAACCCATGCATGTGCTCTGCATCATAATGGGGAGAAATCTGACTCATTTGAGATCAGATATTCAAATCACTGGACCCCTTTTGCATTCCTAAATCCAGAATTTTATTTGGAAAATAGTTTTGCCATTGACTTCTATATATTTTCTATCTAGAGCTTTAATATATTGCCAGACTGATCCCTTAGTTTTTTGACTTGGGAACTGAAATATTGTTCTTAACCTATGAGCTATTTTGGGGAAGAAGCTGCCACTTCTTGACTATTTGGAAAGCCACTTTCATAATGGGTAGTGAATGGGTAGTGTTCTTCTTAGTGTTCATTGTATAACAGAGGTTGGGTCAAAAGCGGAAGTCCTTACATGGATTGTACTCAGCCGTTACTCTACTAAGCCACTACTTGTTGTCAATGGGACTTTGGCCTGTGTACAAGCTAAGGGAGGAAAATCAGTCCTGTACATCTGTTCATGGATGCCATCACTCCTGCATAGAAGGGTGCTGCTATGGGATTGTAGCTCTTCCTTTCCCCAAACTCCAGAAATGAGCTCCCTCTGCAGGTCCAAGGAAGGGTCAGAAATGGAGACGAGACCGAGGAGGATGCATATTTCTCACCAACAGCACCACCCAGAGAGAACTTAACCACTGAGGTGATACACCAGACCTACATGCAATGAAAACATCCTTTGGAGGGAGTGTGGTTCAAGGGACATCCACTGATGGAAAAAGGCCTGGAAGCCAGCCAGGGGTTTGGAGGAGCTGCAGTACACCTGGGAACTAGCGCAGTGGTATAGGGTATGCACACGAAAGACCCTAACCTTGGATAGACACTCTGACATCTGTTTGGACTTTGGTGGGGTAATCAGCAAGGCTTGGGAGCCAGCTATGTTGCTTCTTCCATGAGGAAGGCAAACCCCACCTCGAGAATGGGAGATCCTGGAGGAAACTCCATGAAAGCAGCCTCACAGAGTTTAAGTTTCCCTGAAAAGGTAGGTTTCACCCCTAGAGAGAATGATCCAGTCCTTAGGAAGGACATGAGGATGTAGCCTTTGATGGTACTATTATCACTTAGAGAAAATAGCATTATCACTTTATACTCAATGCCAATGGTGTAGCATGTGCAGTGCATTATGTAAATCAGACACGGGGGGAGACCCTTAATTTTGCCAGAACCCATGGATGTATAATGAGCTAAAGCTATTGTCATAAATATAAAGGGAAGGGTAAACCCCTTTGAAATCCCTCCTGGCCAGGGGAAAGCTCCTCTCACCTGTAAAGGGTTAAGAAGCTAAAGGTAACCTCGCTGGCACCTGACCAAAATGACCAATGAGGAGACAAGATACTTTCAAAAGCTGGGAGGAGGGAGAGAAACAAAGGGTTTGTGTGTCTGTCTGTAGTCGTCTTGGCCGGGGACAGAACAGGAATGGAGTCTTAGAACTTTTAGTAAGTAATCTAGCTAGGTATGTGTTAGATTATGATTTCTTTAAATGGCTGAGAAAAGAATTGTGCTGAATAGAATAACTATTTCTGTCTGTGTATCTTTTTTGTAACTTAAGGTTTTGCCTAGAGGGGTTCTCTATGTTTTTGAATCTAATTACCCTGTAAGATATATACCATCCTGATTTTACAGGGGGGATTTCTTTATTTCTATTTACTTCTATTTTTTATTAAAAGTCTTCTTGTAAAACACTGAATGCTTTTTCATTGTTCTCAGATCCAAGGGTTTGGGTCTGTGGTCACCTATGCAAATTGGTGAGGCTTTTTATCCAACATTTCCCAGGAAAGGGGGGGTGCAAGTGTTGGGAGGATTGTTCATTGTTCTTAAGATCCAAGGGTCTGGGTCTGTAGTCACCTAGGCAAATTGGTGAGGCTTTTTACCAAACCTTGTCCAGGAAGTGGGGTGCAAGGTTTTGGGAAGTATTTTGGGGGGAAGGACGCGTCCAAACAGCTCTTCCCCAGTAACCAGTATTAGTTTGGTGGTGGTAGCGGCCATTCCAAGGATAACGGGGGTAATATTTTGTACCTTGGGGAAGTTTTGACCTAAGCTGGTAAAGATAAGCTTAGGAGGTTTTTCATGCAGGTCCCCACATCTGTACCCTAGAGTTCAGAGTGGGGGAGGAACCTTGACATGGTGGCACAGTGGTGGGATTAACCTGAAATCATTTTGAGATCCAGTTGAGATTTTTTGAACTAGAAATACAGATTTTAAAAAGGAATTTTTAGGAAGTCCAGAAGGCAGCTTTGAAACTGAAAGCAGCTTGGTTTCTCTCTGCTTTGTGGCCAAGCAGAGACAAAAGGGGATTATCTTGTGAATTGCAGGTTTTCTTTGCCTAGAGGCAGGGTACTTAACTCCTGCAGGGAAATTCACAGTCCTCCAACCCAGAGGTTTTTTTTTCTTTTCTTCCTAAAAGTAAATAGGGGGTGTGTGCTCTACCCATTTGCCTGGAGACAAAAGTGGCAGGGTTTTTTTAGGATTTTGATTTTTTTTTGTTTTACAAGGAGCACAGGGTTGAAAAGAAATTTTTTTTTTTCTTTGGGCTGGGTAAGCAGTTTTCCAAGTAGTTGGAGGTTTTTTGCTTTAATTTGGGCCCAGAGCAGAGACAAGGGAATTGTCTTTTTCTGTAGGCTGACAATCACTATCAGAGAATAGGTATTCTATTCCAGCACAGCAAAATTTTACAGCCAAGTTTTGTTTGTTTATTTCTGAACCTCGGGTGTAAAGTTAGTTAAAAACAGAGAGGTTAGAATGGGCAAATCCTCAGCTCGACTACAGCTGGAATTAGCCAAATTTCAGGCTGAGGAAAAACAAAGGGAACATGAAAGACAGATAGAACTCATGCGGCTGGAGAAGGAGGTACAGGAGGCTGCCCACAAGAGGGAAATGGAGGCAAGGAAGCATGTGGAGGAGATGGAGAGGATAAAGGCCCAGCAGAATATACCAACAAACCCTAGCAATCCTTCTCCAGGTACCACTTCCCATCCCA
The DNA here is from genome assembly GCF_965140295.1 of Lepidochelys olivacea. Taxonomy (NCBI): domain Eukaryota; kingdom Metazoa; phylum Chordata; order Testudines; family Cheloniidae; genus Lepidochelys; species Lepidochelys olivacea. The sequence goes on from NC_140416.1 coordinate 112,077,002, forward strand.
GAAGGTTCCCCACCTACAAGGCAGGTGATGATACTGAGGCCTTCTTAGAAAACTTCGAAAGGGCCTGCCTTGGGTACAACATCTCTACTGACCAATACATGGTAGAGCTGAGGCCGCAGCTCAGTGGACCCTTAGCTGAGGTGGCAGCTGAAATGCCTAAAGAACACATGAACAAGTATGAACTGTTTAAATCCAAGGCGAGAGTCAGAATGGGGATAACACCCGAGCAGTCTCGTCGGAGGTTCAGAGCCCTAAGGTGGAAACCAGACATGTCATTTACCCGACATGCCTACCACATTGTAAAACATTGGGATGCCTGGATATCAGGAGCAAGTGTTGAATCTCCAGTAAATTTGCCCTTCCTAATGCAAATGGAACAATTCTTAGAGGGTGTTCCTGAGGAAATAGAAAGATACATCCTAGATGGGAAACCCAAAACTGTAATTGAGGCAGGAGAGATTGGAGCCAGATGGGTGGAGGTGGCAGAGAAGAAGAAAACTGGTCGCAGTTGGAGCGGAGACCAGAAGGGACCACCCCAGACCACACCCTATTACCGGGGGCCGCCCAAAGCCCCACCTACCTCCCAAAGAACCTTCCAGACCCCTTATCGTCCCACCACCCCGTTCTCCAGCAACCCTCCTCGCCCCAGTGACCCGTCAGCTGGACGATGTTTTAAGTGTAACGAGCTGGGGCATGTAAAGGCCAACTGCCCCAAGAACCCCAACAGATTACAGTTCATTGCACCGGAATCACACCAGAGGTCCACAGGCCCAGATACCTCCCAGATACCCTTGGAGCGGAGGGAAACTGTGAGTGTGGGTGGGAAGAAGGTCACCGCGTGGAGGGACACCGGAGCACAAGTGTCAGCTATCCATGCTTCCTTAGTGGACCCCAATTTAATCAACCCAGAGATCCAAGTGACGATTCAACCCTTCAAGTCCAACTCTTTCAATTTGCCTACAGCCAAGTTGCCTGTCCAGTACAAGGGCTGGTCAGGAATGTGGACTTTTGCAGTCTATGATGATTATCCCATCCCCATGCTGTTGGGGGAAGACTTGGCCAATCATGTGAAGCAGGCCAAGAGGGTGGGAATGGTCACCCGCAACCAGGCTAAACAAGCCGTGAGGCCTAGCTCTGTTCCGGAAACTTCTATCAGGACCCAGTCAGAGGTGATGGACCTGGACCCCAGGCCAATGTCTGCAACAGCAGTAGTGGATCCAGTCCCAGAGACCCAGACGGAACCAGTCCCAGAACCGGAACCAGCCAAACAACCAACACCAGACCCCGTGTCAGCACTGAATCCAGTACTTGCAACCTCAACACCAGAGGGCCCCACCGAACCTGAACTGGCAGCAGCCGATAACCCTACACAAGAGGCTCAGCCGGAGCCTGAATCCCAACATAGTGCACCAGCGGAGAGCGGTTCACAGTCAACAGAAACAGCTCCATCCCCTATATCGCCTCCAGAGGGACCAAGCCTAGGTCCACAATCCCATGAGGAACTGATGTCTCCAGCATCAAGGGAACAGTTCCAGACCGAACAGGAAGCAGATGAAAGCCTCCAGAGAGCTTGGACGGCGGCACGGAGCAACCCACCGCCTCTCAGCTCTTCTAATCGATCCAGGTTTGTTGTAGAAAGAGGACTTTTATACAAGGAAACTCTTTCTGCGGGACACCAGGAAGACTGGCATCCTCAGAGACAGTTGGTAGTTCCAACTAAATACCGGGCCAAGCTCTTGAGCTTAGCCCATGATCACCCTAGTGGCCATGCTGGGGTGAACAGGACCAAAGACCATTTGGGGGGGTCATTCCACTGGGAGGGAATGGGCAAGGATGTTTCTACCTATGTCCAGTCTTGTGAGGTGTGCCAAAGAGTGGGAAAACCCCAAGACCAGGTCAAAGCTCCTCTCCAGCCACTCCCCATCATTGAAGTTCCATTTCAGCGAGTAGCTGTGGATATTCTGGGTCCTTTTCCGAAAAAGACACCCAGAGGAAAGCAGTACATACTGACTTTCATGGATTTTGCCACCCGATGGCCGGAAGCAGTAGCTCTAAGCAACACCAGGGCTAAAAGTGTGTGCCAGGCACTAGCAGACATTTTTGCCAGGGTAGGTTGGCCCTCCGACATCCTCACAGATGCAGGGACTAATTTCCTGGCAGGAACTATGAAAAACCTTTGGGAAGCTCATGGGGTAAATCACTTGGTTGCCACTCCTTACCATCATCAAACAAATGGCATGGTGGAGAAGTTTAATGGAACTTTGGGGGCCATGATACGTAAATTCGTAAATGAGCACTCCAATGATTGGGACCTAGTATTGCAGCAGTTGCTCTTTGCCTACAGAGCTGTACCACATCCCAGTTTAGGGTTTTCCCCATTTGAACTTGTATATGGCCGTGAGGTTAAGGGGCCATTGCAGTTGGTGAAGCAGCAATGGGAGGGATTTACACCTTCTCCAGGAACTAACATTCTGGACTTTGTAACCAACCTACAAAACACCCTCCGAACCTCTTTAGCCCTTGCTAGAGAAAACTTACAGGATGCTCAAAAAGAGCAAAAAGCCTGGTATGATAAACATGCCAGAGAGCGTTCCTTCAAAGTAGGAGACCAGGTCATGGTCTTAAAGGCGCTCCAGGCCCATAAAATGGAAGCATCGTGGGAAGGGCCATTCGTGGTCCAGGAGCGCCTGGGAGCTGTTAATTATCTCATAGCATTCCCCACCTCCAACCGGAAGCCTAAGGTGTACCATATTAATTCTCTAAAGCCCTTTTATTCCAGAGAATTAAAGGTTTGTCAGTTTACAGCCCAGGGAGGAGACGACGCTGAGTGGCCTGAAGGTGTCTACTACGAAGGGAAATGTGGTGGTGGTGTGGAAGAGGTGAACCTCTCCATGACCCTTGGGCGTATGCAGCGACAGCAGATCCAGGAGCTGTGCACTAGCTACGCGCCAACGTTCTCAGCCACCCCAGGACTGACTGAACGGGCATACCACTCCATTGACACAGGTAATGCTCACCCAATTAGGGTCCAACCTTACCGGGTGTCTCCTCAAGCTAAAACTGCTATAGAACGGGAGATCCAGGATATGTTACAGATGGGTGTAATCCGCCCCTCTGAAAGTGCATGGGCATCTCCAGTGGTTCTAGTTCCCAAACCAGATGGGGAAATACGTTTTTGCGTGGACTACCATAAGCTAAATGCTGTAACTCGCCCAGACAACTATCCCATGCCACGCACAGATGAACTATTAGAGAAACTGGGAAGGGCCCAGTTCATCTCTACCTTGGACTTAACCAAGGGGTACTGGCAGGTACCGCTAGATGAATCTGCCAAGGAAAGGTCAGCCTTCATCACACATCTCGGGCTGTATGAATTTAATGTACTCCCTTTCGGGCTGCGAAATGCACCCGCCACTTTCCAAAGACTTGTAGATGGTCTCCTAGCGGGATTAGGAGAATATGCAGTCGCCTACCTTGACGATGTGGCCATATTTTCGGATTCCTGGGCAGACCACCTGGAACATCTACAAAAAGTCCTTGAGCGCATAAGGGAGGCAGGACTAACTGTTAAGGCTAAGAAGTGTCAAATAGGCCTAAACAGAGTGACTTACCTTGGACACCAGGTGGGTCAAGGAACTATCAGCCCCCTACAGGCCAAAGTGGATGCTATCCAAAAGTGGCCTGTCCCAAAGTCAAAGAAACAGGTTCAATCCTTCTTAGGCTTGGCCGGTTATTACAGACGATTTGTACCGCACTACAGCCAAATCGCTGCCCCACTGACAGACCTAACCAAAAAGAAACAGCCAAATGCTGTTCAGTGGACCGGAAAGTGTCAGAAGGCCTTTAACAAGCTTAAAGCGACACTCATGTCTGACCCTGTACTAAGGGCCCCAGACTTTGACAAACCGTTCCTAGTAACCACAGATGCATCCGAGCGTGGTGTGGGAGCAGTTTTAATGCAGAAAGGACCTGATCAAGAATTCCACCCTGTAGTGTTTCTCAGCAAAAAACTGTCTGAGAGGGAAAGCAACTGGTCAGTCACTGAAAAAGAATGTTATGCCATTGTCTACGCTCTGGAAAAGCTACGCCCATATGTTTGGGGACGGCGTTTCCACCTGCAAACCGACCATGCTGCACTAAAGTGGCTTCACACCGTCAAAGAAACTAACAGAAAACTTCTTCGGTGGAGTTTAGCTCTCCAAGATTTTGATTTCGACATCCAACACATCTCAGGAGCTTCTAACAAAGTGGCTGATGCACTCTCCCGTGAAAGTTTCCCAGAATCAACTGGTTAAAATCGTCCTTGAGATGTGGAAAATATTGTTAGTCTTTATGTACTTGGTAGTATATTTAGAGATGCATGTGTCTTATTAACTCTGTTTTCCTAGAGCTCCAGGAAGAAATCCCAGCCAGTGTTTCACCCTAGCTGAGATTTGGGGGGCGTGTCATAAATATAAAGGGAAGGGTAAACCCCTTTGAAATCCCTCCTGGCCAGGGGAAAGCTCCTCTCACCTGTAAAGGGTTAAGAAGCTAAAGGTAACCTCGCTGGCACCTGACCAAAATGACCAATGAGGAGACAAGATACTTTCAAAAGCTGGGAGGAGGGAGAGAAACAAAGGGTTTGTGTGTCTGTCTGTAGTCGTCTTGGCCGGGGACAGAACAGGAATGGAGTCTTAGAACTTTTAGTAAGTAATCTAGCTAGGTATGTGTTAGATTATGATTTCTTTAAATGGCTGAGAAAAGAATTGTGCTGAATAGAATAACTATTTCTGTCTGTGTATCTTTTTTGTAACTTAAGGTTTTGCCTAGAGGGGTTCTCTATGTTTTTGAATCTAATTACCCTGTAAGATATATACCATCCTGATTTTACAGGGGGGATTTCTTTATTTCTATTTACTTCTATTTTTTATTAAAAGTCTTCTTGTAAAACACTGAATGCTTTTTCATTGTTCTCAGATCCAAGGGTTTGGGTCTGTGGTCACCTATGCAAATTGGTGAGGCTTTTTATCCAACATTTCCCAGGAAAGGGGGGGTGCAAGTGTTGGGAGGATTGTTCATTGTTCTTAAGATCCAAGGGTCTGGGTCTGTAGTCACCTAGGCAAATTGGTGAGGCTTTTTACCAAACCTTGTCCAGGAAGTGGGGTGCAAGGTTTTGGGAAGTATTTTGGGGGGAAGGACGCGTCCAAACAGCTCTTCCCCAGTAACCAGTATTAGTTTGGTGGTGGTAGCGGCCATTCCAAGGATAACGGGGGTAATATTTTGTACCTTGGGGAAGTTTTGACCTAAGCTGGTAAAGATAAGCTTAGGAGGTTTTTCATGCAGGTCCCCACATCTGTACCCTAGAGTTCAGAGTGGGGGAGGAACCTTGACAGCTATCATTCCCCATCTGCCATGAATGTTTAGGTGCATTCCAGAAGTTCTCTCTGCTGAGACCTTCTGTGTGCCTTGCCTCGGGGGAAGCCATGAAGAAAGAGGTGAGAGACATCCTCTTACCCTTTGGTCAGTCCAATATTTCCAGGCTACTAGTGCTGCTTTCTAGGCAATGTGGACAAAATCAAGCTCATTCCATTCACATCACAGTCTCCCAAGGGAAACACTATACATGGCAGTGCACCCTGGGCAAAAGGCTGTCCTGGAGATAAAAGCAGCCAGATTTTCAAAATACATATCTGGCTATAGGATGACTCAGCAGGCAGGAAGAGACGAACACAATTCTTATGCACTGGAGAGCTCCAGGGGATTTTATGCCTGCCTAAGGCATATTACTTTATGAAGCTTCCCATGGGACTGTGCATCTGTGGCCCATGTCCAGTGCAGGTCTGTGTTTTTAAGAGATGATTGGGCCTGTAAAGATTTGGACTCACCCCTGCTGCACCTCCTGCTGGTAGTTGTTGGGAATTAGCTCATCCAGCCCCAAAGCACCCTCTGCAGGCTGGTGATCCACCTCACCACTAGCCCCCATGTCCCTCCCAGGACCCAGTGCCACTTTCTCTGGGGTGCTGCCCCCCTGACAGTACCCCCACACTCTTGAGTTCTGGGTCTTCCCATCCAGGAGAACCCCCTCTAACCCCATCTCACCTCAGTCTGGGCTACTGCCAGTCCCCACTTAGCCCCTTATATGGGGGGCAGACTGCAGTGTATATGCCACTCATCACCAGCAAGGGGGTTTTGGATCTGCTGTCTCCACCTACCCGTGGGCTGCCCCTCTGCAACCCTGCACCTATTGAGCCTGAGGCTTTCCAGGCCATAGCTCCCAGCTCCTCTAGCCCTTCCCCAGCCCTGCTCCAATCTGGATGTCCTGCTCAGCACCTTGCAGGCAGAGGGAGACTGGCTGGGCTGCTGGCTCACCAGCCTCTTATAGGGGCCAGCTGGGCCTGATTGAGCTGGCCACAGCTGCAGCTGCTCCATTAATCTGGCTGGGCTTTTCCACACAGCCACAGCCCTCTCCCCAGGCTGGCCTCAACCCTGTCAGGGCTGGAGTGGGTAACCACCCCACTACAGGGCCCTAAAGTAGACACTCCCAAACTGTGGTGCATGACCAGAACACTTGCTGGAGGTCTGTGAATAGCTGGCTGGTCACGTGGTCCTGGCTTACATCCTGGTTTCCATCCACTAATTGCCAATAAAAGGCAGCTAAAAATACATTGCTTTCCCAATATTACTTTTCCATTTTTGTAGTTTCCACAGGGCTGTTATGTGAATTGGAGGAAAGGTGCTCTGAGCAATTATGAATGTGAAAGAACATGGTCCATAGACCCATATCTCTATTCAGTTGTTGTTCACCCTTTAATAAGGTGTATTAAGAGAATTAGCTATTTTCGAAGAGCTGTGGAGCACTGAGTTGGTCCTGGGAAACTGGAGACAAGCAAATCTAGTACTAATCTTCACAGATGGAAAGAACATAACATAACATAAGAATGGCCATACTGGGTCAGACCAATGGTCCATCTAGCCCAGTATCCTGTCTTCCAACAGTGGCCAGTGCCAGATGCTTCAAAGGGAATGAACAGAACAAGGCAATTATCAGAGTCATCCATCACCTGTCATTGAATCTCAGCATCTGGCAGTCAGAGACTTAGGGACACCCAGAGTACAGGGTGTGCATCACTGACTATCTTGGCTAAAAGTCTTTGATGGAACTATCCTCTAGGGATTTACCTAATTCTGTTTTGAATCCCATTATAGTGATGGCCTTCACAACATCCCTTGGCAAAGAGTTCCACAGGTTGCCTTTGTGTTATGTGAAGAAATACTTCCTTTAGTTTGTTTTATACCTGCTGCCTATTAATTTCATTTGGTGACCCCTAGTTCTTGTGCTCTGTGAAGGGGTAAATAACATTTCCCTAGTCACTTTCTCCACACCATTCATGATTTTATAGACCTCTCTCACATCCCTTCTTTTCCAAGCTGAACAGTGCCAGTCTTTTTAATCTCTCCTCATGGGGAAGTTCCATATTCTTAATAATTTTGTTGCCCTTCTCTGTACCTTTTCCATTTCTAATATATTTTTCTGAGATGGGGCAATCAGAGCTGTACACAGTATTTGAGCTGTGGGCATATCATGGATTTAGATAGTGACATTATGATATTTACTGTCTTATTATCTATCCCTTTCCTACGGGTTCCTAACATTCTATTAGCTTTTTTGATCGCTGCTACACATGGAGCAAATGTTTTCAGAACACTATCCACAATGATTCCAAGATCTCTTTTTTGAGTGGTAACAGCTAATGTAGACCCAATCACTTTGTATTTATAGCTGGGATTATGTTTTCCAATATGCATTACCTTGCATTTATCAACATTGAATTTCATCTGCCATTTTCTTGCTCAGTCACCCAGTTTTTTGAAAGCCCTTTGTAACTCTTTACAGTCTGCTTTGGACTTAACTATCTTGACTAATTTTGTATCTGCAAACTTTGCCACCTCTCTGTTCACCCCTTTTTCTAGATCATTTATGAATATGTTGAACAGCACTGCTCCCAGTACAGATCCCTGGGTGCACTGCTATTTACCATTCTGAAAACTGGCCATTTATTTTTACCCTTTGTTTCCTATCTTTTAACCAGTTACTGATCCATGAGAGAACCTTCCCTCTTATCCCAGGACAGCTTACTTTGCTTAAGAGCCTTTCGTGAGGGACCTTGTCAAAGGTTTTCTGAAAGTCCAATAACCCTATATCTACTCGAGCACCCTTGTCCACGTTTGTTGACCCCCTCAAAGAATTCTAACAGACTGGTGAGGCACAATTTCCCTTTTGATTCAACAAATCGTGTTCATCTATGTGTCTGATAATTCTGTTCTTTACTATAAAAGTTTACTGTGTCTGATAATTCTGTTCTTTACTATACAAGTTTCAACCAATTTGCCTAGTACTGAAGTTAGGCTTACCAGAACTGAAATTGCCAGGATTGCCTCTGGAGCCTTTTTTTAAAAATTGGCATCACATTAGCTATCCTACAGTCATCTGATACAGAACTTGATTTAAGTGAAAGGTTACATACCACAGTTAGTACTTCTGCAATTTCATAATTGAGTTCCTTCAAAACTCTTGGGCAGGGGTGCTGGAACAATTTTTATAGTGGGGGTGCTAAGAGCCATTGAACCAAATGTAAACCATGTGTATAATGAAAACCACTTCAAACCATGGGGTCAGCAGTTCCCCCTGTATGTCTAGTTCCAGCACCCAAGAGCCTGGGGGAATATCAGCTGGTCCTGGTGACATTATTGTTTAATATTTTTTGTTCCAAAACCTCCTCTACAGACACCTCAATCTGGACTGTTCTTCAGATTTGTCACCTAAAAAGAATGACTCAGGTTTGGGAATCTCCCTCACATCCTCAGCCGTGAAGACCAATGCAAAGAATTCATTTAGCTTATCCACAATGGCCTTGTCTTCCCTGAGTGCTCCTTTAGCACCTCAATCATCCTGTGGCCCCACTGATTGTTTGACAGGCTTCCTGCTTCTGATGTACCTAAAAAAAACTTGCTGTTAGATTTTGAGTTGTTAGCTAGTTGCTCTTCAAATTCTTTTTTAGTCTGCCTAATTACACTTTTACACTTGACTTGCCAAAGTTTATGTTCCTTTCTGTTTTCGCTAGTAGGATTTGACTTCCAATTTTTAAAGGATGCCTTTTTGCTGCTCACCGCCTCTTTTACTCTAGTGTTTCACCACGGTGGCATTTTTTTGGTCCTTTTACTAATTTTTTTTTAATTTGGGGTATATATTTAATCTGTTATTGTGGTTTTAAAAGAGCTTCCATGCAGCTTGCAGGCATTTCATTCTTCTGACTGTTCCTTTTCATATCCATTTAAATAGCTTCCTCATTCTTGTGTAGTTCCCCTTTCTGAAGTTAAATGTTACTGTGATGGGCTGCTTTGATATTTCCCCCCATTATATTATGGTCACTATTGCCAAGCAGTTCAGCTTAAGAAAGGTGATCCTGGCAGTTACTGTCCTGTAAGTTTAACTTCTCTCTCCAAGTGGTAGAAACAATATTGCCAGCCTCAAGAGATCAAAACTTATCAGTCAGCTCTTACAAAGTCACAAGACTAGCCCCACAAGTCACAAGATTTTAAAAACATCATCAAACCATGTTTTGTTTTGTTTTTGGTCTGGCTTTTGACTCTTTAACTCCCCTTTACTCCTCTGCCCATGTGTGTGATCACTTCAGATTGAAAAGTCAAGCTTTAGAGCACATGGAATGCATGACTCTCCCTGGCACTCAAACAGAAACTCCACTTACTCTCTCCCCACCCCTAAACAGGGGAATGGCCATCCATTTCCTATTACTGTCTTGACTCCCCCCTCTCGTCTTGCTGCCTGCCAGGGCTTCTCTCCTTCCCCAGACCCACCAGCATTACCTCCTCAGCTCTCCTCTTCCCCTACCTCCTGCTGCCCCTGGGCTTCTCCCCTTCCCCAGATGCAGCAGCACCAGTTCCTACTCCTGCCCCCTGCAGCTTCTCCTCTGCTAGGATCCCAAATAGAGAAGTCCCAAAGCAGAGGAAGGCAGAGAAGTGTTACTTGGACTATCTGTGTCCATAGCCGTGAGGCTCTTGCACACAGATTCTTGCCCAGCCCTGAAAATCACAGGACTGGAGGAAAGAGAGCACCTTCTGCAGGTGCCAAATTCCTGTGACTCGCCATCAGTTCATAAATGCTGGCAGCACTGCCTTCCCCAGCTGCTCAGTGGGGACTTCCATGACCCACTACTACCCCCAGGCTGGGGGAGCTGCCATCCGATCTCCACCTCCTACCCCCATCACTACCTCTGCACCCCCCTCAGCCTCTCTCCTGCACCAACACCCTCCAGCACCCCATTCCCCTTCAACCTCTAAACCTGCCTCTTCCCTGCCCCCATTCTCCTCACTTCTGGTGTCTGCTGTTCTTCACAGTCCCTGAGTCCTGGCCCTAAACCATAGAGTGGCAGCCATTTTGCCTGTAGGCGTGGCTTCAATGGCAATGAAAACAGTGGGAGGTGTCAGTCACCTTTATTAAGGACCGCCCCATTCCCACGTCCAGATAGACTGTAGGGAAATGGCGGACCTCTTGCTGGCATCAGCCCCATTGACAGTAATAGGAGGTGGTGGCCATTTTGAATAAGGGGAAATTCATGAGTTGGCACCTTTTGTTACGTTTTCATGAGACAGGTTAAAAAGCACCCCCAAAATTGCTAGAGATGCGATAAAATCGCAAGAGTTGGCAATGCTGTCGAAAAGCCATGTCGCAAATTGATAGGACTCCCTGAAAAACCAAAACCACTGCTGCAGGCCTAGCTCAGACTGTCCACTAACCGTGCACCCACAAGGGACCCTGAATTGGAGCTGAGGATCCAAGCAATGGGTTTAATTATTTCAACAGGTATAGAGGAGGTTCAGAGCCAGTGCAAGCAGTGCAGGTATCCCCTACAAAGATATCAGATTGGTGATCCACCTGCATTAGTCAGAACAGCTAGACCTATGCCTTGGACCCAGCCCTTCCCCCAAGCTGCCCTGAGTCTCCTGGAACTACAGATTCAACAGCCTGTGTCCACCAGCTGAGAATTAGATGAGGACTCCTGTGTGGTAGGCCCCTGATCTGGAAAGTGTTATGACACATAAAAGGACATGGCATTGCCCAAGCTGCAGATCTCCACAAGAAATAACCACTTGAGAAGAGCAGGTATTCCTGGTCTGGGGATGAAGTAATGGCTAGACTCCCAAACAGCTGCGGAACAATCAGCATTGGCATCTACCTTATGGGACAACATCACCCTGGCTCTCACACACACACAAACTCTCCTGCAGCACCCACCTTTCACCATTCCACAAACAATAGCTTGCTGTGTTATACAGTGTACATGGAGAGCTTGTCCAGGGGCTGTGCAACATGGAATTAACTTGGCACGGTTGTGTTGCCTAGCTGCACATCAGAAGTGGTGAGTAAACAGGCTACGACCCGACAAAAAATAAGAGAAATTGTGTTTGTTTATCCTGCTGAAGGATCAGGACCTAAATGGATAAAATTAGCCTTAAAATGTGAAGTTTGTCACCTCATCCTCCAAATGACATATTAAAAGTAGCAAATAAACTTATAGGCTCCATTCTCCTGTAGCTGATTTGGCATGGGCATTTGTTTCTCTCTTCTCCCCACAAATAAGTGCACTGTCTATACACCAGACATACCATCGCCCCCACCAAGAAATAAAAATCTAAATATGCACCTGCCTGGGATTATGTGAGCCCTAATTTCAATAGGGCCAGAGGGACTCCCCTTCTTTTGACGTGCACAGCACCTGTGTGAGCCTGCACCGGAGTAGCAAATACAGAACCAGCCTTAAATAACTTCCCATAACAGGCGCTATTGCACATGCTGCCACTATGACACGGTAGGTTTCAGAGTGGCAGCCGTGTTAGTCTGTATTCACAAAAAGAAAAGGAGTACTTGTGGCACCTTAGAGACTAACCAATTTATTTGCGCATAAGCTTTCATGAGCTACAGCTCACTTCATCGGATGCATCCGATGAAGTGAGCTGTAGCTCACAAAAGCTTATGCTCAAATAAATTGGTTAGTCTCTAAGGTGCCACAAGTACTCCTTTTCTTTTTATGACACGGTAGACGCACTCCGATGCCAACACACAGAACTCCTGGGACTAAATTCTGCCACTTATTGGAACTGACAACTTATGGTAGGAGCCACCACTGAAATATTTATGGCTCAGTCAGTTTGTGAATGAAGAAATGAGGAGTCAGACACTATTTGATATGACAAATCTGCCCTTAGCTAACAATACCTTTAATTAATGTTTCTGTATTATACTTTTAATAGAAAAAGTGAGACCACTGATGATGCTCAAAGGCTTACCCTCATGTCTGTGAGATGTTCTAAAGTTGGACTTTTTTCTGTATCTGTCACAGAGTAACGGAAGTTGATATTTCCACTATATGCATGGAAAAAAAAACTCGGGTCCATGCTAGGTTTCAATCACGGCCACTTCAATTTTTCTATCCTGGCAATTATGAAATGAAGATTGAAATGAGAGTAACGATAGCTAGCCAGGAAACGGAATTTCTATTGTGCAGGCATTTCCCACATTTCAAAATTTCTTTTCCCCCAGAATTGGAATGAAAAGTCAAAGTCTGCAAAATAAATAGTCAGAAATATTTCATTTTGGAAACAGCAAAACAACCTTCTTGAAAGATTTCATTTCAATAAGGTCAAAACTCATCATTTTAGCTTAACTGTTCTGTCATGTTACAAGACAAATCAAAATGAAACATTCATTTCTCAGTTCTCCATCTGTAACTCAGGGAAAATATGTCTAGGTTTCCACCCTTTGTCTGCCTTGCCATTTAGACTGTAAACTCTATGGTGCAGGGACTGTCTGAAACTAGAGGGCTCTTTAATCTAGCAGACAAAGACATAGCAAGATCCAATGGCTGAAAGCTGAAACTAGACAAATTCAAACTGGAAATATGGTGAATTTTTTTTAAAACAGAGTAACTATTCATTGGAAGAGCTTATCAAGGCTGTGGCAGATTCTCCATCACTCAAAGACTTTAAATCAAGACTGGATAACTTTTTACGAGATCTGCTTTAGCCTGACAGGAATTACTGGGTGAAATGCTCTGGCCTGTTTTATGCAGGAGGGCAGACTAGATAATAATGCTCCTGTCATAAATATAAAGGGAAGGGTAACAACCTTTCTGTATACAGAACTATAAAATCCCTCCTGGCCAGAGGCAAACCCCTTTCACCTGTAAAGGATTAAGAAGCTAAGATAACCTCACTGGCACCTGACCAAAATGACCAATGAGGAGACAAGATACTTTCAAAGCTGGGGGGGCGGAACAAAGGGTCTGTCATTCTGTGTGATGCTTCTGCCGGGACCAGGTCAGGAATGCTCTCCAGAACTCCTGTAAAAAGTTAGTAAGCAATGTAGCTAGAAATGCGTTAGATTTTCTTTTGTTTAAATGGCTGATAAAATAAGTTGTGCTGAATGGAATGTATATTCCTGTTTTTGTGTCTTTTTGTAACTTAAGGTTTTGCCTAGAGGGATTCTCTATGTTTTGAATCTGATTACCCTGTAAGGTATTTACCATCCTGATTTTACAGAGGTGATTCTTTTACTTTTTCTTTAAGTAAAATTCTTCTTTTAAGATCCTGATTGCTTTTTCATTGTTCTTAAGATCCAAAGATTTGGGTCTGTGTTCACCTATGCAAATTGGTGAGGATTTTTACCAAGCCTTCCCCAGGAAAGGGGGCGTAGGGCTTGGGGGGATATTTTTGGGGGGAAGATGTCTCCAAGTAGGCTCTTTCCCTGTTCTTTGTTTTAGACGCTGGGTGGTGGCAGCATAGGGTCCAAGGACAAGGCAAAGTTTGTACCTTGGGGAAGTTTTTAACCTAAGCTGGTAAGAAAAAGCTTAGGGGGTCTTTCATGCAGGTCCCCACATCTGTACCCTCGAGTTCAGAGTGGGGAAGGAACCTTGACAGGTCCCTTTTAGCTTTAAAATTTCTGAACTTATGGCCACTAGCAAAGTGAGGTCCCAAACTTGCTTGGGGCTTCAGTGTGTGACTAATACAAAGAATACAATAATAATTAATAAGTAGCATTCAGTAACAAGTATCCAAAATGAACCATTACTGATATTAGGAGTTGTGGATGGTATAACTCTTCATACTGATACACCCTGTATCACTGATACACCCTGTACTCCTCTCCCAGCCATACCTTGATGTTACAGGTTTCATCGGTAATTCATTTTGCATGGTTAAATTGACACTCTGTAACCTCCATTCTTGTGACTCAACAGACTCAGGCTGTAAGCATCAAATGACCTGAGAGTCATCTGATTTACAGAAGCCTCTATTATAACAGCTTTCTACGCTGCCAGCAAAATATCTCTGAGCTGGCCAAAGGAGAGCAAATCTGAGAGTCAGAAATATACTTATGAAAGCAGGTTTTAGTAAAGACGCTGCCATTAAAATCCGTGAAATGAACTGTTAATGTCTGATAAGTAAAACTATTCCATTTTCTTTTGCATTTGAATATCCAACTCTGAGCCAGGCTATTCAGGAAACTGCTACAGCAATTAAGGAACAGCACTGTATGGTTTAAAAATTAAAGCGAGAGACAGGAGAAGAAAATTGGCTAGTAGTTAGGAATTAGGAGCAAAATTTTCCACAAAAACAGTGTAAGAACAGAGAAACATCCCATGGCTTATGGCCCTGTTAAAGGTAGAATTTTTATGCATTATCTCTTTTCCTGTTTTTTTACCGTGCAGGTAATACAGACAGTTGCCACTCACCCTTGCAAGGAAACAATACGAGTTACTGAAATGATTGGACAGGTTCAGCTGCTCACATCAAGTTTGTGGTATATTGTATCCATACAGGATTTATGTATTCATTTTGCTTTGTAATGACAGATAGGAACCTTAATGTTTTCTGCTAACAACCCAACATGTTTTAGATTTCACTCTCTTAAAAGAAACATAGTCAGTTTCATGCTAAGGATTCTGGGTACGTCAATCCAGCAGGCATTTCCTGTAATTTACAGAGAAGAATTATAATTAGAACGGCCACTGAGGGATATTCAAAGCACTAAGTGCTCATATGACTAGATTACAAAGCATCTATTAGCTAGCATCCATCTTTTGGATGAGATTCAGAAACAAGGCCTTTGCTACCTGTGGTCATAGCGGGATTTATCTTTCAAGGCGCTGAGTGCTCCAGAACCCATCCAGCAAAGCATTTCCGTACAAGCTTAACTTCAGACATATGAACAGGAGCTCCGATACCACAGTGGTGGATGTGGTCTAAGAACCCGAAGAGAAAAGCAGAAACCCATTTATTTCAGATTAATCATGTGCTGAAGTGCTTTCCTGGATCAGGGCCAGAGAGCTTGCAGGATCAAGCCCTAAAGATCCTAGACAACTTTTCATAAATGAAGTGGGATTAACTCTGCTGGCTTGCTTAAACAGCAATTATCACAACTACATTCTGCCGACTTATATTCCCCACTTCCTATATGTAAGTGTCCTGTGAAATGCCTTTGTGATGTTAAAGAGTTACCAGGTTTCACCCAGATGTGGAAGGTGATTCCTGTAAATAGGAGGCCCAGACCTGTGAGCCTAATGCACAGGATTCATGCCACTGAATGAAATGGGACTGCTCACAAGCTTAATTTCTTCAGGATCAGGCATTATAAAGCACCATGAGATCTTGCGGGATCAAAGAAGCTACTTAAATGTTCGATATTATTATTTCTTCAACTGGTTAATTTTCCCCATAGCAGGGAAATAATTCTGAATACAGTTTATGTTTGTAGGTAGTGTATATGCTATAGCAATGCCATTTATGAATGTATTTAATTTCATCTGCAGAGGGAAAAGTGGTGTGAAAATGCCTGGAGAAACTGAAATGTGGTAATATGATTCCCCTGTGCACAGAAGAGTCTCACACAGACAGCAGCTTGATCAAAGAAAGTTGGTACAGAATTAAAATTCCTTATTGGGGCGGTATCAAAAGCAACACTTATGTGGCGAGACTAACTGACTACCACCCCTCCTCCCGGAAGACTGTACAAGTGTGAACCTGTTTTCTTATCATCCTCTCTATCGCCTTCTATCCTGGAGGAATTGAGTTCTTTCCAACCACCTGTATACAGCTATCAACAGTTTGAAATCCAAAAGCAGTGGTCTAGGTCTTGCATCTGGAGTACCTTAATGCAACTACAGCATAGTTCTGAAGCATTAGATCATTGTAAAGGTGAGATGCAAATTAAAGACTCTCCATTTACATCAACAATATGCCCTGAATATCCCCATGCACCAAGTCAAGAGGGACTTCTAACACACACACAAATAAGGCCAGTGTTTTCAACACGGTAGCCTAAATTTAGGCACAAAAATCCCATTGACTCAGGTACCCAGCAGCGATGAAAGCCAGCATTTACTTAGGGGGGTCTGAATATGGATTTAGGGCAGAAACCAATGACCCAAAAATTTGTAGGATGCAAAAAAGTTAAATAATGGGTAATTTTTTGTAGTAGCCTCTGCAATGGAAACCCCGCTTAGCTGAGTTATTGGCAAAGTTCAACCCCCACCCCCACGCCCCGCAGCAGTACACAGACTGTTGCTTTTTATTTGCAGTTCACTTCTGACATTTGCCCATTTTCATACTTGAATGATCTGTGTTTATTTCGTGCTGGATTAGCCCTCCTGGGGCCAGTTATGCTGGCTCTAGGGCCACTTTGCATTGGTGCAAAGCAGTTGCAGAGCAGGAACTGGGCCACAATTTCAAATACAGTCCAGAGGCTGCAGGTATCGGAGGCTTCTCACTGTTGTCTAGATTGTAAATCCTCTGTATACGAGACATGGCTCTGTTTGGTTTGTCCCTGCGTTTGGGTTTTATTTGAATCAAAGGAGCTTCTCTTTCTCCCCATTAGTAAGTCATCAGCATGACACCTACAACTCTTCAGCTGGAAAAGTGAAGCCCTTAAACCACTACAACTATGTGCATGAATCAACAGGAAGGGAATTCCCACCTTCCAAAATCTCCTGCAGAGTTGCCTGTCTTCAGAACTAAGCTCCAAGCACAGAAAAATACAATAGAAAAAGTCACTTAACGTGAGGCCTAGCAATGCAAACCCTCCTCCTCATGGAAACAGTCCCACAATCCGGCCCTGTGTAATTATTGTTTATTTAACTAGACTCCACCCCATTCTTGCCTTTTTTGGCCTTGGATTCATTCTTGCAGCACACACTGGCTGTGTGTTTTCCTGTTCAGGCTGGTTTTTCCATGCTGTTCTATATTTTCATGAGTTAAAGCCCCAAAGCCTTTTGGCATACAGTGCTCTCCTCTGCCTCTTGTGCACAACCCATTCTGGGCCACAACTTACTGTGGTCTCGCAGTTTCTGCCCTGCCCCAGAACCCAGCGTACAGACAGAACCAAATGCTTTCTATGTGCAGTGAAGCTTTTCATGACCAAAGAACTGTGAGCAGCCGGAGAGCCTGGAATTTTTTTGCTTACTAATGAACTTATAGGGCCAGATACAACAAAGCTTGTTGTACCAATAAAATAAAAACCAGCAGGATCTTATTAAAGGGAAAAAGGCAAAATACCACATTTATTGTGAATACAGAAAGAATCATAGTAAGCAGTTAGTTATAGCTATAACATTCCATTCAATCTCATATTTATTCTCACATTCATTCATACAAACACACACACACACACACACACACAGGTTCTGCAAGGTTGTTATCATAGTTACCAGCCTTAGAGTTGCTCATGCCAAGTCACTGGCCAGGTGGCCTGGACATGAGGAGGGAGCAGGGCCTTGTCAGATGCTCATCTGATGCTCCTGGAAGTTGGTTTGCAGAATCAGACCCCAAAGTTCTCACTTTTTAGAGTCTATTTTTATAGGAATTTCTTCCTATGCCAGTCTATGGGAATTGCTTCATCATGCTGTTGCTGAATCAATCAGCAGATAGCACATTCCTGACAGCTCCAAGATGTTATCTTGTTCTTTGGTTCTCCCATTCTTGAGGCTGTTGGGTGGATTCCAGTCTGCCCTCCGGGGGGGGTCCTCTGGTTATTTCCACTTGACGCCTTCTTCAGCCGATGGACACTGGATTCTTAGGCTGGCACCTCCCTGATCATTCAGTTATTATCCACACCAAGCATCCATCCACATACATCCTCTATCTCTATTTTAATCACAATTGTTAATACAACAAAAGGGCGGGGAGTCTCTGGGTGCTGTTTCTGTTGTTAGAGTATTGCTTTGAGTCTCTCTCTCTGTGAATTGCTTTGAGAACAGACTCTGTCTTAGAATGTACTAACACAGTTAGCAGCTTGCAAGTTTCACACATAGAGGGAGAGAAACAGCACCAAAAACCAAGAGACCTCTTAATTAGTAATACCCTGGAATTTAAACTCTGGGGAATCAAACTTATTTGTGATTTTAATACAGAACTTCTTTAATATGATCCAACATAATCCCCCTTTTGACACTAAGATTTATAATCGTCAGTGTCACTTTCTATGTAGCCTATTCAAGAGAAAGTACTGTGAGGCAATTTGAGTTTGTGATTCCAATTCATGCCACATACATGATCCTAGTGATGTATCTTTACTACAAGGTTCTGGGGCAACAGGCAAGGTGAGGCACACCCACTTTTGAGAAGTCCATTCGGTACAACCTCTAGTGTCCAATAGCTTCCCTCCCTCCCCAGCTCACTGGCTCAAGGTCCAGGGTAGCCATAAGGATCCCATGTGTAATATGGGGAGTGGGTTAACCTTCAATACCTTTGCCTCCAGGGACTGTTGGTGTGCAATTTTGACAACAATTTCTCCCATTAACAAGTCTGGTTTACAATACTGGAAACATATTGCATCCATTCATATTGATAAGTGTCAAACAATGATCTCTTTCTTTTTTAACAAATGCATCAAACCCTTAATATTTCCCAATATGACCCAGAACATTTTGTGTTCCAAAGTAGCTAGTGCAAGTATCTGCATTTCAGTGCATCCCATAGCTATGGCTGTGTAGTTTCCTATTTCTAATATTTTTTTTTCTTATGGATAAGCCATGTGGTAGTATTAAGCCATTACTAAAGATTCCATTGGTCTTTTAGGTTACCCAGACCAGTTTGGACCAAGTCTACATTGGCATGTACTTGTTTTTGTATCAGGCTGTCCTGTAGCTGGGACAGAAAGCTTAATTTATTTTTAAGTTCCTACAGGTCTTCAGTATTTTTTTTTTTAAACACACAACAGTGCTAGCAACAACACAAAACACAAGACCAAACATAGAACACAGAACACAATTTCTATTGTGACAGTAGATTCGTGGTATTGGGTTGCTTTTCAGCTGGCAGCTTTTCCTGATTTTCTGAAAGACAAAAAGAACATGTTTCTACCCCTTTTGGGGTGGCAGATTATTGCTTAAAATATTTCTTTTACAAATACCCTTGCTGATTGCAGGCAAAACAGAGAAATTGCCCCCATATTTTCCTGTTTTTGTTCTATAGGCAGGCCAGGTTTCAAAGGCTTTTATCTTTTAAGGGTTATGGGGAAATTATCCCACTGTTTAGTCATTAAATCCCTGAGTTTTCCTTCTTATACAGCAGACCAAGTTTATAATGTTTTTCCTGCTGTGTTAAGCTTTAAGTTTTATTTACAGGTAATAACTGAGAAGCATCATTACCATACGACCTTAAAGGATTTTTCCAAAAATCATACACACTATACATTGTTACAGGGATACTTATTATCATTACATTTATTAAAATTATCTTGTTATCCCATGCCTTTTATTTAGACAATTTGTTTGCTGACCAGGTATGTCCTTTATCTGCAGCTCCTTTGTGCTGCTAGTTCTTTCCTTCCTTTATCATTTAGGTAATTTGCATTTTCACAGAAACTTCCTGCTTTTGGATTTAAAGCCATCAGCAGCTCAGAGACTCTATCTTAAAAGGGACACAATCAACTTTCATCAGAGTTTTGATTACTTTTAACTTCTGCTTCCAAAACACACAGCAATCTGAAAAAGAAAACCCAACCTATTGTGGCTCCCTTTGGAGCCCTAATAGCATTTTAATTAAGTAGCATGGTATGTTTGCATTTCTTTTGCCCCTTCTACAATATACCCTGCACATGTTCTGGGGCAAATGCACATTTCTTCCATAGTTTAACTTCTATAACATTATCCAGATCCATTTTTACATAAGGTGTCACTATTTCTTTTTTTTGCTTACAGAGTTTTCATGTACCTTTATCAAAGTGACAGTCTGATTACTCAGAGCCATTTTAAGACTCAGTGTTTCTAACATTGCTTCTTTTTGGTTTGTGCACCTCACCCCTGCTGTTGCTTCAGAGAGGCACTGTCTTTTTTAATTTTTTTTTTTTTACTACAACTCTCATCTGCTATTTTGTTACAAAAACAAACAAACAAAAAACAAACAAAAAGAATCCAAATTTTTTTTTTTTATATATTCTCCTGATTTTGACTGCCCTGCTGCAGCCACAACTTAAAAACATTTTAAATTTTGTAAAGCATTGAGTTACCTTTTAAGGGTTAAATGCCAAATCCCAAAGCCAAACAACCTGTGTCTAGCAAAAAGGTCTGTCAGTTTTGCAACTTTGAATTAAAGAGTCAAATGGATTTTTAGTGGCATTAACAAAAACAAAACTAACTGGTCCTTAGAACTTTACATATTTACACACACACAGACAGATACATACACATTTTCTTTTCCTTAACATCCCTTCCACACTGCTCTGTTTTTTACATCTTACATTCCCTTTATACATTTGAGGCAGTTAAGTTCCAATAGAACCCTCTTATGTTCTTTTAGCAAATTTGACTAAATTGTCCAGTCAAATGATTTTAATCAGATAGTTTATTTTTGCCTGGCTAATTTACAGACATTCCTTTGGAAAAGGGCCCATTTTTCTTTCAGAATGGCTGCAAAGAAACCAAGAATGCTCTAACACTTTTCCTTTTTAACATTTTTGGTTAAAAGTTGTTTGGGTGAAATACAAAGTTTAACTGCTTAATTCCCTCCAGCCTCTGCAGAGTTAACTTTTTTTTTTTTTTTTTACACTCTCTTTTCTCTTTGTAATTATGCCTGGGGGTGCCATACATAGGACCTTCTACCCCTTTACCTGCCTCCCTCCAGCCTCTGCAGAGTTAACTTTTTCACTCTTTTTGTATTCCTGGAGTGCCTCTTTCACTATTTTCAGCTGGCTTTGGGTATTTGTAGCCAGCACCTTCCAATTGTCTGCTCCCTTTTCCATTTGTGCCTTTTCCTCTTTACATGAAGACAAGCGGAGGGAAGAATCCTTACATGCCTCCCACAACAACCAAATTGCTGCTGCATCTCTTTTGGCAGCACTAGAAGGTTTGTATATGAGGATATACTGAGCCAATCTATCCTCTAGGTCCGAAATAGTGCAGACATCAGCTAGGGCTTGTTTAGTCCAAGGACTGTGCCCAAATTTTTGAAGGATTTGTTTAAAAGGTGTAATTTCTTTAACAAAAGGTGAGGTTGGAGTTCCTTCTGACTCCATTCCTCCCTCTAGTACTGGCTTACCCTGTTTTCTTTTAAACATCTTAACATGGATATTTCAATCTCTTTGTCACTGCTGGTATTACTTAGCAAGTGACACAGCCTAGATTCTGAAATCATAGCTTAATCTATGCGTTTTTCCCCTGCTACCTTCCCGCAGGCCAGCAGGTCCCCTGCTACCTTCCCAGAGGCCAGCAGGTCCAGTTAACCTATTTCTCCCTGCTACCTTCTCGGAGGCCAGCAGGTCTGGTTAACCTGTTTCTCCCTGCTACCTTCTCGGAGGCCAGCAGGTCCGGTTAACCTGTTCTTCCCTGCTACCTTCTCGGAGGCCAGCAGGTCCCCTGCTACCTTCTCGGAGGCCAGCAGGTCTGGTTTAATCTGTTTTTCCTGCTACCTTCTCGGAGGCCAGCAGGTCCCCTGCTACCTTCTCGGAGGCAAGCAGGTCTGGTTTAATCTGTTTTTCCTGCTACCTTCTCGGAGGCCAGCAGGTTCCCTGCTACCTTCTCGGAGGCCAGCAGGTCTGGTTAACCTAATAGAAATGCCTAGCTCGATAGAGCTGGCGGTGTGCACACCAATATTTACAATAACTGAGGTTTTTTACCAATATTCCCCCTTTCGCAATTCTCCACCAAAATGTTGTACCAATAAAATAAAAACCAGCAGGATCTTATTAAAGGGAAAAAGGCAAAATACCACATTTATTGTGAATACAGAAAGAATCATAGTAAGCAGTTAGTTATAGCTATAACATTCCATTCAATCTCATATTTATTCTCACATTCATTCATACAAACACACACACACACACACACACAGGTTCTGCAAGGTTGTTATCATAGTTACCAGCCTTAGAGTTGCTCATGCCAAGTCACTGGCCAGGTGGCCTGGACATGAGGAGGGAGCAGGGCCTTGTCAGATGCTCATCTGATGCTCCTGGAAGTTGGTTTGCAGAATCAGACCCCAAAGTTCTCACTTTTTAGAGTCTATTTTTATAGGAATTTCTTCCTATGCCAGTCTATGGGAATTGCTTCATCATGCTGTTGCTGAATCAATCAGCAGATAGCACATTCCTGACGGCTCCAAGATGTTATCTTGTTCTTTGGTTCTCCCATTCTTGAGGCTGTTGGGTGGATTCCAGTCTGCCCTCCGGGGGGGGTCCTCTGGTTATTTCCACTTGACGCCTTCTTCAGCCGATGGACACTGGATTCTTAGGCTGGCACCTCCCTGATCATTCAGTTATTATCCACACCAAGCATCCATCCACATACATCCTCTATCTCTATTTTAATCACAATGGTTAATACAACAAAAGGGCGGGGAGTCTCTGGGTGCTGTTTCTGTTGTTAGAGTATTGCTTTGAGTCTCTCTCTCTGTGAATTGCTTTGAGAACAGACTCTGTCTTAGAATGTACTAACACAATTAGCAGCTTGCAAGTTTCACACATAGAGGGAGAGAAACAGTACCAAAAACCAAGAGACCTCTTAATTAGTAATACCCTGGAATTTAAACTCTGGGGAATCAAACTTATTTGTGATTTTAATACAGAACTTCTTTAATATGATCCAACAAGCTGATTCAGGGAGCGGTAAATGACGCCCGCCCACTCTGGGCCAGAAACACCAGTTGTGGTTCTAGTGGGTTTTCATACAGATAATGTGGCCACTCTCCCTTGCATTTGCCACCAAGCTGGGGCAGCTTTAACTAGCTCCAGAGCAACATAGCTGGCAGGAGCCAGTGATTGGAATTGCTGAATCATAGAATATCAGGGTTGGAAGGGACCTCAGGAGGTTGTCTAGTCCAACCCCCTGCTCAAAGCAGGTCCAATCCCCAACTAAATCATCCCAGCCAGGGTTTTGTCAAGCCTGACCTTAAAAACTTCTAAGGAAGGAGATTCTACCACCTCCCTAGGTAACGCATTCCAGTGTTTCACCACTCTCCTAGTGAAAAAGTTTTTCCTAATATCCAACCTAAACCTCCCCCACTGCAACTTGAGACCATTACTCCTTGTTCTGTCATCTGCTACCACTTAGAATAGTCTAGATCCATCCTCTTTGGAACCCCCTTTCAGGTAGTTGAAAGCAGCTTTCAAATCTCCCCTCATTCTTCTCTTCTGTAGACTAAACAATCCCAGTTCCCTCAGCCTCTCCTCATAAGTCATGTGTTCCAGTTCCCTAATCATTTTTGTTGCCCTCTGCTGGACGTTTTCCAGTTTTTCCACATCCTTCTTGTAGTGTGGGGCCCAAAACTGGACACAGTACTCCAGATGAGGCCTCACCAATGTCAAATAGAGGGGAACGATCATGTCCCTCGATCTGCTGGCAATGCCCCTACTTATACAGCCCAAAATGCCATTGGCCTTCTTGGCAACAAGGGTACACTGTTGACTCATATCCAGCTTCTCGTCCACTGTAACCCCTAGGTCCTTTTCCGCAGAACTGCTGCCTAGCCATTCGGTCCCTAGTCTGTAGCTGTGCATTGGGTTCTTCCGTCCTAAGTGCAGGACTCTGCACTTGTCCTTGTTGAACCTCATCAGATTTCTTTTGGCCCAATCCTCTAATTGGTCTAGGTCCCTCTGCATCCTATCCCTATCCTCCAGTGTATCTACCTCTCCTCCCAGTTTAGTGTCATTTGCAAACTTGCTGAGGGTGCAATCCACACCATCCTCCAGATCATTCATGAAGATATTGAACAAAACCGGCTCGAGTATCGACCCTTGGGCACACTCCTTGCCTATTCCAGCCACACCTCTACCCCACCTGCCAACTGTTTAGGCTGGTGCCTAGGCCTAAACCAACAGCTTGCATTGCTGCTAACTGCACCGCCCGCCCCACCCAGTGGACTTTCTGCTGCCAGCAACCTGAAGCAGGGATTTCACCATAGCATAACCCCTGCTTGAATCTAGCTCAGGAGGTGTAGAGCAGATGAGAACTTAACCAGCAAACTGATTCAGCACAACATGTGTTTGGGCTTGTGTATGGTAGAAGCTGGTTTAGGGAGGTTTTTCTGTTGATTTGCTTGAGCTGTTGAACTGCAGAAACCCAGGTTATTACACTGCTGGATCAGACACCAGATCAAAGGCAGACCTCTTTTGTTGCTGTGGGATTCCGAGTCCTTTTTCACGAACTGGGATTCGATCTAATCATTTTTACATCTCCGAGGAACTAAAGCTTCAAAGCCCATCTTTGCAAAGGCATGCTCATAACCCAGTATTGGCCAAAGAAATTTTGCATGGTATGTGCAGCTACTGCCCACCACTGAAAAAGGTGACCACGGTGTCAGTCTTAACTTGAAAATGTCAGGGATAATTGAGGTTAGGCTGTAAATCAGGCTAATGGTTACAAGAAATTAAAGACGGGGAGGGGGATTTACAGCTATGCCCTTTCACAAAATCTATGCAAAATCTATTATTGCTGACCCTCATTTTTCCCACCAGAAGGTCAGAACACAGGAATAATATCTGAATACATAAACATAAAACTAGCTTTTCATATTTCAAACTATAGGAGACAATGGGACTGATCTGGAGTTTTGCCACTGATTTCAAAGGGAGCAGGGCTGAGCCCTAAGAAAGAAAGAGGCAGGTTGGACACGTTTATTACTTATCTGTATTCCAGTAGTTCTCAGAGGCTCCATCGGAGACCGGGGTCCCATTGTCCTAATTCCTACACAATCACAGATAAAGAGACAGTGCCTGCCCCCAAAGACCATGCCGTTTAAATGGACAAGGCAGAGAAGCGATGGAAGGTTAAAAACAGAAGCACAGAGGTGACCTGATTTCCCCAGAGCACATAGTAGGTCAGAACCCATGTCTTCTGACTCCCTCTGCTGTGACCCATCCATGAGACCACCCTGCCTTGTGAGTGTAATCTGCTGTGCACTCAGCAGTAGAAAAAGCTCTGAGCCCCTACGGACCTGAAGTAGAGATCCAAAGGCCGGCTGCATTTTCGCAGGGTTACAATGTAGTACAGATTTCAGAGTAACAGCCGTGTTAGTCTGTATTCGCAAAAAGAAAAGGAGTACTTGTGGCACCTTAGAGACTAACCAATTTATTAGAGCATAAGCTTTCGTGAGCTACAGCTCACTTCCTCAGATGCATATCGTGGAAACTGCAGGGACAATGTATACCTTCAGATCAGCGGCACTGCTATGGGTACCCGCATGGCCCCACAGTATGCCAACATTTTTATGGCTGATTTAGAACAACGCTTCCTCAGCTCTCGTCCCCTAAAGCCCCTACTCTACTTGCGCTATATTGATGACATCTTCATCATCTGGACCCATGGAAAAGAAGCCCTTGAGGAATTCCACCATGATTTCAACAATTTCCATCCCACCACCAACCTCAGCCTGGTCCAGTCCACACAAGAGATCCACTTCCTGGACACTACAGTGCTAATAAACAATGGTCACATAAACACCACCCTATACCGGAAACCTACTGACCGCTATTCCTACCTGCATGCCTCCAGCTTTCACCCTGACCACACCACACGATCCATCGTCTACAGCCAAGCTCTGCGATACAACCGCATTTGCTCCAACCCCTCAGACAGAGACAAACACCTACAAGATCTCTGTCAAGCTTTCTTACAACTACAATACCCACCTGCAGAAGTAAAGAAACAGATTGATAGAGCCAGAAGAGTTCCCAGAAGTTACCTACTACAGGACAGGCCTAACAAAGAAAATAACAGAACGCCACTAGCCGTCACCTTCAGCCCCCAACTAAAACCCCTCCAACGCATTATTAAGGATCTACAACCTATCCTAAAGGATGACCCAACACTCTCACAAATCTTGGGAGACAGGCCAGTCCTTGCCTACAGACAGCCCCGCAACCTGAAGCAAATACTCACCAACAACCACATACCACACAACAGAACCACTAACCCAGGAACTTATCCTTGCAACAAAGCCCGTTGCCAATTGTGCCCACATATCTATTCAGGGGACACCATCACAGGGCCTAATAACATCAGCCACACTATCAGAGGCTCGTTCACCTGCACATCCACCAATGTGATATATGCCATCATGTGCCAGCAATGCCCCTCTGCCATATACATTGGTCAAATTGGACAGTCTCTACGTAAAAGAATAAATGGACACAAATCAGATGTCAAGAATTATAACATTCATAAACCAGTCGGAGAACACTTCAATCTCTCTGGTCACGCAATCACAGACATGAAGGTCGCTATCTTAAAACAAAAAAACTTCAAATCCAGACTCCAGCGAGAAACTGCTGAATTGGAATTCATTTGCAAATTGGATACTATTAATTTAGGCTTAAATAGAGACTGGGAGTGGCTAAGTCATTATGCAAGGTAGCCTGTTTCCTCTTGTTTTTTCCTACCCCCCCTCCCCCAGATGTTCTGGTTTAACTTGGATTTAAACTTGAAGAGTGGTCAGTTTGGATGAGCTATTACCAGCAGGAGAGTGAGTTTGTGTGTGTATGGGGGTGGGGGGGATGTGAGAAAACCTGGATTTGTGCAGGAAATAGCCCAACTTGATTGTCATGCACATTGTGTAAAGAGTTGTCACTTTGGATGGGCTATCACCAGCAGGAGAGTGAATTTGTGTGGGGGGGTGGAGGGTGAGAAAACCTGGATTTGTGCTGGAAATGGCCCACCTGATGATCACTTTAGATAAGCTATTACCAGCAGGACAGTGGGGTGGGAGGAGGTATTGTTTCATATTCTCTGTGTATATATAAAGCCTGCTGCAGTTTCCACGATATGCATCTGAGGAAGTGAGCTGTAGCTCACGAAAGCTTATGCTCTAATAAATTGGTTAGTCTCTAAGGTGCCACAAGTACTCCTTTTCTTTTTGCGAATGTAGTACAGAGTGATTCAGCACAGGCAGCTGGGAGAATTTAGAGCCTTCACCTTAAGCAAACAGAGTGTTACATCCTGTCAGTGTTACAGTCCATGTGCAAATACAACAGTTAGGCAGGGCCAGGAATGGAGTGTTGTACAGTAATGACATTCTTTGTTTTTGATCTCTTCTACGAACCCAACCCAGTTAGTTTTTGTGTGCTCACAGAATTCACTGCTCCTGATTCTCCCTTCACTTGTACACGTTTCTCACCAGTGTAACTCCATTGACCCTGAGTTACTCCTGATTTACTCCCAGCATAAGACAGAGGAGAATCAGATCCCATGCTCCTAGCTTTTGATCATTGCTAATTGACCTAGCCCGAATGGTTACATATATTCCACTGCCATATTTCCTATTCGTGAGGTAGTAAGTATGGTTTTTTAGACATCACATATTCACTGGGGGAGAGTTATATTTTTCCTTCCCCTTGAATTCTATCACCTGGTTTGCTCCCATTTGTAATTGTCAGATGCAGGGGTCTGGACTAGATGACCTCTCGATGACCTTCCAGTCCTATGATTCTATGATAAGGACTAATATAAACCACAAACTTTCTGGAAACATCCCTGAGTTCTTTGTTTTGCATATCAACTCACATCCTCATTTCAGTTTACCATTCTCATAAAATGCAGACTTTGCACTTCCATAGTTCCTTCCAGCCATGGATTTTAAAGCACGTTACAGATAAAGTAAATAAAACCATTTATTCATATCTGAATATTGATGACACCATAGCAGAATTTTCAAAAGCCTCCATGATCCATCTCTAACTTCAAGCACTGAGCAGCTGACCTTCCCCTGATCTGCTGCACACCCTCCATCCATCTCCTTGCAAGTCATCCCCTACTATGATGATCTTCCACCTTTCCTTCCATAATAACTTTTTCAGGGTATTTCCTTCTCTACGCCTAATACAACCAAAGTACTTGAGTTTGCATCTGTTGATTTCCGACATCAGAGTCTACTTCTCTCCAATAATATTTCTAATATTGTCATTTGTCTTTTTTTCCCCATCCAGGACATATACAAGAGTCTTCACTTGCACACATTTCAGAAGCTTCAATTTTCTTCTTCTCAGCAGCGTTAACGTTACATAATTCACATCCATAAATCACGATGGAAAAAATTAGGCTTTTCACTTGTCGCACCCTTGTACATTTCAAGATGCCACCATTTCCCCACATTTTCCTAATGGAGGCCATAGGTGAGTGAGCCATCCCAAGTCTTTTTCCAATTTCTTTGGAACAGTCTCCTTGACATATGATCCCAGATAATCAAGTTCATCTACTGCCTCTTCAGTCTCTCCATTAATTATGATATCCTGCTGCATCCAGTTTTTGTTAGCCATGTCTATGTACATGCATTTTATTTTCATCTCATTCAGGAATAGTCCATATTCCTCACTAACTGTTTTTAGAGACCCCAACATTTGTTGCATTGGCTCGGTGGGTGTATCATCAGCATATCTGAGGTCGTTCAAGAGATATCCAGCAATGGAGATCCCAGCTCCTTCCACTTTGTCTAAACCTTCTAAGTCCTGTCCCATAATAAATTCTGTGTATATCTTAAGGAGCCTTGGGGACAAAATATAACCTTGTCTCACACCTTGCCCAGTGAAAAAACACTCACTGTTGCACCCTGCTGTTTGCACCGTGGTCTGTTGTTGATGGTAGAAATTTGCAGTGAGTTCAATGAGATATTTTGGAATCTCCATGTCTCCCAGTATCCTCCAAAGACAGAGGTGTTGGATGGTATCAAATGCTTTTGAGTAGTCAATGAAGCACACGATCAGTGGGTGACTGTACTCTCTGCATTTTACTGTGATGTGACAGATATTTGCAATTTGGTCATGTGTGCCTCTGCCCTCCTGAAACTAGCTTATTGTGGTGGTAGATCTGCTTCTGCCCTCTGTTTCATGTGATCTCGAATAATGTAGAGCCGAACATTGCTAATGTATGACATCAGGGAGATAGTACAATATTAATACCCTGTTATGTCTTCCTTATTTGATAAGGACAGAAAAATTCCCTTTAACCGATCCTCCAGCCAATTTCCAGTCATTCATACAGCCTTACAAATTTACCACATAAGATCAGTACCACATATGCCAGTCACTTTTAACACTTCTGCAGGCACATTATCTCACCTCTGCTGCTTTCCCAGGCTTCATTTTCAGAAAAGCATGTACCACTTTCTCTCATGGTGTTGATGCCTCTGGTTCCATACCCTTGTGGTGTTCGTGAGGCATACAGACTGGCAGAGTAATTTCTCCACCTGTGTTTAATAGCATAACCCTCAGTAAAGACTCTGTCATCATGATCTTTTATTATGTTTGTTTTCAGGGTAAACCTTTTGGTAAAGAAGTCCAACCACTGTGAACATAGCTTTTGTATTATTATTCTCTTTATAATTCCCAGATGGCATACATTTTGCCCTTATATAGTTCTTCTCTCATCTAGTCTGCCTTCAAATGTATCTGCTCAGTTCCTTATATTCTCTCCTACATTCTTCCATCCCCATCTCTTTTGCTCTGTGTCATTTTGTTGCCAGCTCAAACACCTTCTCAGTTAAACATGGTGCGATCTGACACTGAGTTTTCCTAATGTGTGCTTTGGCACTTTCAAACATAATAGTTTTCATTATATTTCAAAGTTTGTTGGGGTTGTTCTCCTCTTTCACCTCAAGCTCACTCTGGATAGAAGTTACATAATTATGTATTATAGAATTAATGAATGTTATTTATTATATAACACATGGTAATGGATCAAACCTCGCAATGCTATAGTGGGGCAGGTAGATATTCTGAGGGATAAGTAGAGGGAAACTGACACAGATTGATTTTCAACATTCTCAAATGTGACCACTGATTTTGGGTGCCCAACTTGAGGCACCAAGGGTCTGAGCATCCTGTGACACTCTGCACTCCATATCCCTCACAGTGGTATGATTATGAGATAATTATGACATAATTATGATGCATCTCGTACAAAATGTGTCATGTGAGATATCAATGGAAAAGTTATGGTTTACTGAATATGATTATCCTATTTTTATGAAGATATCATTTTTGTATAAGGAGTTATGAATATTGACTATGTATCTGTATTTCAAATGTGCTTGCACCTGGGTAACACCCACAAAGCTTTACATACAGTTTAGCCAGCACATCACGCCTATTCAAGTTGAATGGCCCATCAGCAAAGACAATGGGTCATGGAAAAGGCTTATTCACACCTGGGGATGCTTCAGTCAGCCTATGGATAATGACTGCCATGACTCATTGGTGCATGCAAGGGCTTGTAACTAGATCACATGATGCTGAACTCCATGTTGGTACCTGTATTTTCCCACAAACTGGGCTGCGAACTTGACTTGGAACAAAGGGGTTCCCACCATATGGAATAAGCTATAAAAGGGGGAAGTGACATCACCACTCCCCACACAAGAGAACACCTGGAAACACCTAAGGGACAAAGACTGAAGTAGGGGAAGTGCTGGTCCCAGGCAGGAAAGAAGAAAGCCTGCCTGTGTATGGGAGCTGGGTGAACTGTTTGTACTATCTAACAGGGTGAGACACTGCTTGGTTCAAATCCTATTCAGTTTAGAGAACTTAGATTGCATTTGTGTTTTATTTCTTATGGTAATCTCCTTTGATCTGTATGCTATTACTTGTAATCACTTAAAATCTATCTTTCTGTAGTTAATAAATCTGGTTTATATTTTTTACCTAAAACAGTGTGGTTTGCTTCAAGTGCGTGGAAAATCTCAGCTCGGTTAACAAAGGCTTGTGCATGGTCCTCTTCACATTGAGGGAAGGCTGGACTGGGAAATAAATTTGTACTGGTCAGGCTTTTGACCAGGGCAGGATGGTAAAGCTCTGGGGTCCTAGGCTGTGGAGGAGCTTCTCTATTGTTAGTTCATGAGTGGCTGAGGAGAAGTGTTCATGTAATTGCAGCTGGGTGGGTCCCTGCCTGTGTGAATGCTGGTGGGAGTGCAGGACAGGTAGCGGTCTGCAGCTTGTCACAGTAGCACAGTGTGCAAGGGAATCCAGGCTGATAAAACAGATGGCTCAGTGGTACCTGTTAGCCGACGGCCAAGGATGTTTGGTGAGGTGCCAGCTATGCCCGTTTATACCATCCGTGACTTTAACCGCTAGGACGCACTGTCCCTTCGCGGCGGGCAGCCCGGGCTAGGCTGACGGATGCCCCAAGGTCCTAACCACCCGTGACTTTAACTGCTAGAGCTCAGAGCTCCTTCGCAGCGGGCAGTCAATACTGACTGACAGGTGCCCCAATGACAGCACTAAGAGCCTCTCCACACCCGTGACTTTAACTGCTAGAGCTCAGAGCTCCTTCGCAGCGGGCAGCCAGGATTGACTGACAGGTGCCCCAAGAGTTTGCCCCGTGGAGGCGGCACAACTCAACGCTAGGCTCTTAGTACTCTCACCTAATGGCCAGGCTTTAGAGCCAAAACGGCTGAGGTTCTTTAATTGTGTTGGCTGCTTTACAGTAAACCAGAGAAAACAAGTCAGGCTTATGCATAAATGGTTACCAAAATTTATTAAGCTAGATTCTAATCATGTGGTTACAAAATTGCTAGTGCCTACTTATTTAAATGTAGAGATGTTACACACACAAACAAGTTACAAAACTGAAGCCACAATCCCAAAGAAAGAAAGCAAAGTATAGAGCTCTATTTCAAAATATGTGTACACTAAAGATAGGAGATCAGGTGTGGGTGCTTCTTACCCTCCTTGCATCTCTCGATTCCAGCGGTGCCAAGCCAGGATCGGTCACTCAATTCCGCGGAAAGACGAATAAGGGACAAGGCGTAGGGACCCTCTTAGCTGCAGAAGCCTTGGGAGGCTGTCACTTATCTGACCAGCAGATAGATAGTGAAAAGCACTCAAAAATCATGGTGCTGTAGGTCCCCTACTTATACCTCTGTACTCCTTTATTCTCTTTCTCCTTTCTTATGCCAAATTGAGGCTGGTCTGTCTGGGCGACGCCAGCTTTCGCAAGAGTAGTTTACACTTGCAAAGGAGAGAAACAATAAGTTTCGACTACTGGACATTTCTTTTATCAGGGTAAATATTTTCCCACCTAGGATGTTGGTGTGTGTGCATCACGCTATTTAGTAGGGGCTAAGAGCCATGTCTGTCACAGGGCCTCTGCCTGCTGTGAGCTTAATCGTCGTATCTGCTCCCAGAGGCACATTGTAGCAGCACACCTGTGCTTTCACAGCTTCAAAGGCTGTGCTGGAATATATGTTAAGTGCCCTGTTCCTGCTTCCTCCTGTGTTTCCAGCAATGCTGGTCTGAGGTGGCGGGGGGGGGGGCTGGCTGTCTGGCTACAGTACCCCAGTTCCAGGTTGTACCCCGGGGAGGGGGGGGACTCATCACACACCTATAGATCCTTTAGACTTCATTTGGAGATACAGATGTTCAACACTTCTGAAAATCAGGACCAAGCCATCTTAAACTGATGTGCCCAAAGTCACACTGGTACAGAGCCAGGAATAGAACCTCGGATTCCTGCTTGTGTGTGAGTTTAATTACACCACCATCTTCTCTCTTGTTTTTAGTAGAAACATTTCTCTGCCTCCTTTGGGGTGATTTCCTTTTTCATATCACAGCCCTGGAACCAATCTCCTACAGCGATGCAGGACAGTTACAAGTTTTGAGCATGCTCCCATACAGACATGCAATGCTGACTGAAGTGATACAACCCCTATTCTTTGTTTTCATTCATCTTTCTAAGTCAGGTCAACAGCATCTGCACCCCTCCAGTGAGATACAAAGGTTAACTGCTGCACCATAATGCTACTGTAACACCGACAGACCCCGGTCATCAGAATTGCATTGGGGACCTCTGGAGCTTAGTGCATGAGCTTCTACTGCATGAGCTAAATGCCAACTGGCTGTTGGCTAAGGCTGTAGAGCAAATTCATTAATCTCTCTCTCTAAGTGGTCCCCGTGCCACTAGATGGGACAGAACACCACACCCTGGAGGTGTGTGGGTTCGCTACTACAATAGAACCTCAGAGTTACGAACATTTGTAACCATGAACAAAATGTTGGTTCTTTCAAAATGTTATGGTTGTTCTTTCAAAAGTTTACAGCTGAGCATTGACTTAATACAGCTTTGAAACTTTACTGTGCAGAGGAAAAATGCATTTAACCATCTTAATTTAAATGAAACAAGCACAAAAACAGTTTCCTTACCTTGTCAAATCTTTTTTTTAACTATTTTTAGTAGTTTACATTTAACACAGTACTGTACTGTACTGTACTTGCTTTTTTGTTTTGTCTTTGCTGCTGCTTGACTGCATACTTCCAGTTCCAAGTGAAGTGTGTGGTTGAGTTGTCAATTCGTAACTCTGAGGTTCTACTGTATCTTGTCAGCAAAATGCACAAAGCTAATGAGTAAGGGCTCTGGAAACCACTGAGACCTTTAAACTCGGTCTTGGCATGCTGCATACAGCCATTGCATGGTATGTTTCTATCTGTGATATGTGGCTACTTAAGAGTTGGCACTCTGTAATACAAAGTTCCTCTGCACTAAAAACTTCATTCCCTATGCTTACTCCGGAGCAGGATGAAACTGTTTGCAACACTCCATTGTCTTTCCAGTTAGAGTTTACTTTCTATGGAAACCTAATGGTTTACAATATATATATTGTATATGCTGTACTTTCTAAAATGAAATGGTTGGGGAGCTACATTTAGTCACCATTGTGGCATGGCTGTTTTTGTTAATAAAGGCCTTGAGGTAGCCATGTAAAAGGTACAACATATAATTGCAGTGAAAACCAACCCCAGTACTTTCAAATACGGAAGACTGACGTTATATTAATTTGTAAGTCAGGTGGATATTTTGGAATGGGTGTCATAATTCAGGGCACTAAGACGATTTATTACAGTACTTACCCTCTTTGACCTCAGGCAAATCATTCCACTTCTGTATGTCTCTGTTCCCCCCTCTAAGATAGTGATAGCAAGGTTTATTTACATCAAAGGGATAATTAGTTAACGTATGACCAGTGCCTTGAAGGTATAAACTGTATATACTATAAGTAAGGGATTCATATTATTATTTTGTAACAGTGTTTCCCAGACTGTGATCCATGGATCACCCAGAGGTCTACACGGAGCTTTTTGACGAGCCGTATAGTGGAATATGTTGACAACCATAGGGTAAACTGGAGGCTGCGCAGCAGGTTTCTTCATGGGGTCAGGAAGGGAGGAGGGAAATCTCTCAGGTGGAGATGCACTGTCACACCTTTTAAAAAGAGGAACAGTAGTAATGATACAGTAGTAAAGAATGACAGTATTTTCGGCTTGATCATTCTCTATTTATTCCACAAATTAAAGTTAATCTACAATCTTAACTGCATATTTCCCAAATTAATTATGTTGGTATGTTAGTCCATCTACGCAGCTCCAGTTATTTTAGGGGATTACTTATAACTACCTATGATATTCAGATAGAGGGCACCAATCATAGCATTTCAATGCTGGTAGCCATATTTAATTTATAGCTAAGAAGCAAGGCTTTGCAGTCTAACAATTTATCCAGTAAAATACATGTTGAAGTAAGAAGAAAAAAAATCCCCCTAAAAACAGCTAACTTGTGCAGCCATTTCTATAAAAACTGAAACCTATTCAGATGTCTGACTCAAATTATGTTTTTTCTATGGTTATTTTAAAATGGATGATTTTCACATTCATCATACTCCAATACATGCATTTTGCCCTGGGGATTGTATTACCAGGTCAAAGGCCATCCTGGTTGTAATTGAATAACAGCACAGACCTTTGCCACAGCCATTTACTGTGGAAACCGAGAAATTAAGAGTGGTTATGCTAGTTTTCAAACAGCATTCTACAGGGAAATAAAGGTCTGGTACAATTAAAAAAGACCCTATATAAATAGATTGTAGAAAAAAAATAGATGCCAGGAAGAAACGCAGGTAGGTGACTGCTGTAGAAATTAAAAGCTAAGAATCCCCTGGTCAGGAATGCAATGAAAATGTAAATGCTTTTTTTCATTCTTTTGCATTAAAGAATGGCTGGGTAATGTATTTTCAGTTCACAAGGATTATGTTGGGAGCCCCTGGGTTTTCAGTATTAATCAGTGTAATATGTGTAACTCTTCTGCCAGGTGGAGCCAGCAGCAACCAGGGCTGGGTTCAATATCTAGGGCTTCCTTTCCATTGATACAACACAGAACCGGCTCAAGCCCCCACCCAGTAACCTAGGAAATAAACACACCACCCCTGGGTGCCTCTGAGAGGCAATACTTCCCCTCTCGCAAGCACAGAGTCCGAGCATAGAAAAGAAACTTTTAATAAAAGGAGGGAATTAACTCG
Organism: Lepidochelys olivacea; assembly: GCF_965140295.1. NCBI lineage: Eukaryota > Metazoa > Chordata > Testudines > Cheloniidae > Lepidochelys > Lepidochelys olivacea. Next base: position 112,112,816 of record NC_140416.1, read on the forward strand.
GTGTTAATTTGGAAAAACACCACAAACATGGTTCATAAACGTAAACCATGAGTAAAAGACCCACCCCCAAGTAGGTTTGGCAGTGTCCTTTTCCCCTCAGGTTCTTAAGTCCAGCAACCCAAAAGTCCCTTTCACATGCCTGACTCTTCTCTGCACCCCACTCACAGTTGCTGTCCTTGATCAGTGCAGACCCAGAGTCCAGAGGTGCATCTGCAGAGTTCACCTCCCGCCCTAGATGGGGAAAAGAGGTACTTTACTAGCTCCTCTACTTGGACACTCACTCATCGCCCCACTCTGCCAGCCACCCTGGTGGTCACTCCTGCTGGCCACCTGCTCACCGCTCTAGCCTTACCTCTCCACTAGCTGCCCTGCTGGCCGCTCATCGCAGCTCTCCACCTGTTGTACCAATAAAATAAAAACCAGCAGGATCTTATTAAAGGGAAAAAGGCAAAATACCACATTTATTGTGAATACAGAAAGAATCATAGTAAGCAGTTAGTTATAGCTATAACATTCCATTCAATCTCATATTTATTCTCACATTCATTCATACAAACACACACCCACACACACAGGTTCTGCAAGGTTGTTATCATAGTTACCAGCCTTAGAGTTGCTCATGCCAAGCCACTGGCCAGGTGGCCTGGATATGAGGAGGGAGCAGGGCCTTGTCAGATGCTCATCTGATGCTCCTGGAAGTTGGTTTGCAGAATCAGACCCCAAAGTTCTCACTTTTTAGAGTCTATTTTTATAGGAATTTCTTCCTATGCCAGTCTATGGGAATTGCTTCATCATGCTGTTGCTGAATCAATCAGCAGATAGCACATTCCTGACGGCTCCAAGATGTTATCTTGTTCTTTGGTTCTCCCATTCTTGAGGCTGTTGGGTGGATTCCAGTCTGCCCTCCGGGGGGGTCCTCTGGTTATTTCCACTTGACGCCTTCTTCAGCCAACGGACACTGGATTCTTAGGCTGGCACCTCCCTGATCATTCAGTTATTATCCACACCAAGCATCCATCCGCATACATCCTCTATCTCTATTTTAATCACAATTGTTAATACAACAAAAGGGCGGGGAGTCTCTGGGTGCTGTTTCTGTTGTTAGAGTATTGCTTTGAGTCTCTCTCTCTGTGAATTGCTTTGAGAACAGACTCTGTCTTAGAATGTACTAACACAATTAGCAGCTTGCAAGTTTCACACATAGAGGGAGAGAAACAGTACCAAAAACCAAGAGACCTCTTAATTAGTAATACCCTGGAATTTAAACTCTGGGGAATCAAACTCATTTGTGATTTTTAATACAGAACTTCTTTAATATGATCCAACACACCACTGCCCTGCTGGCTGCCTGCTTGCCGTTCTTGCTGCAACTCTCCACCAGCCACTCATCACACCTCTTTACCAGCCACTCATTCACAGCTTACTGTCAGTTGCCTTCTACTGCCACCTGCCTCTCTGCTGTGACTTCTGCACATCAGTCTCTTAGTAATTTTCGACTCTTTGCAGGCTGGGCAGAAACACTGCCCCATCTCAAGTGATTTCAGCTCTCAGTGATTTTTAGCGCTTAGCAGGCAGGGCAGAAACACAGTCCTGATTTCCATAACTGATTTCAGCTCTGATTGAGCATCTAACATAATAAAGTTGCTCCTAATGAAGCCTATTTAGCTCTATTCTTTGAACAGTGGGGAGGAACAGGTAACACCAATCTAGGGAGGACCCTTGATAAGCATGTGCAGCCTCCTGGCTGGGGATACCTGTCCACACCCCTCTTACTTTCACTAGGCTCTGACACTCGAGCCCCTGGCTTAAGGAGGTACTTTCAATTGAGGGTGGCCCCCTCATTTGGGACATGTTAAGCACAGTCCTGCTTTCTTGCATTCCTACAATAATCACATTGGTAACCATATTTCACTACCCCTGCATTCAGTACTGGTGATTTGGTGATTTGTACCCAACACCAGCCAAAGTTGATCACTTTGACATCACTGTATTTGCTGAATATGTAAGCAAAGCAGGAGCAAACTGTATTTACATAAAAACACTCAAGTCATTCTCACTCCCAGCTAGCTGTCAGCGAAGCACTCATTCAGACCCTGCTTACATATGCATTCATTTTAATGATATTTGGGGTCTTAAAAAGGCTGTGCACACATATGTTATAAGGAATTGGCATGTAGAGTTTTAGACGATAGTGAACAGAATGGTTTTATTTATACTATAGTAGTGCCTAGCAACTCTGCTGAGATTGAGGCACTATCGTGAGAGATGCTGTAGAAACACTAAGTAAGACAAGATAATCCTTGCCATCTATACCAAATAAGGCAGGAAAGAAGCATTACTATCCATATTTTACATATGGGGAACTGAAGCAATGGGAGGTTCGGTGACTTGTCCAAGGTCACACAGGACATCTCTATCAGATGCAGGAGCTGAAGCCAGGTCTCTCAAGCTCCACTACAATACCCTACCCACAAGGCCATCCTTCCACTCTATAGGATGCAAACTCATCTCATTCAGGGATGAGTAAAAGTTAATCAGACACAATCATCTCCCATTTGGTAGTAGTTCGCCTGATTCATTCATGCCATCCATGGGATTTCTGAGTGAGAGAGAGCTCCTCTTATGGATCATTCCCCACTCCCACGGCCCTGACAGATTAGTTCCAACATTCCTCACTTTGTAGCCCACCAGTAAACGTTCTGCAGAGCATCAGTGATCCAGGGACACAGGCTGAGAACTACCAAGCAGAGCTAGGATAAGGCAGCCATACCTAAGGCCTGACCCAAATCCCCTCTAGCTGTATCAGAGCTGTCACTACAGCACACAAAAGGCCAACAACTGAGTCAACTGGCCTCAGATGATCCTGTTAAAAAGAATTCTAGAGTTCAATTGCAGAGCTTGACCATTAACAGTCCTGCACCTGCAAAGTAGGTGTTATAAACAGACAGAGTTCAAGACTCCATTCTCGATGTAATGCTTCCTTAATGTTTATACATCTTTTGTAAAACTATAAAAAGCTAGAATTGTAGAATGGATGGTTTGCAATATTAGGTGTATGTGATCCATTTAGAAGCTAACAGAATGGAGAGCCAATGCTTAAGACAAAAAGAAAAGGAGGACTTGTGGCACTGGTATCCTTTTCTTTTTGAGGATACAGACTAACATGGCTGCTACTCTGAAACCTGCTTAAGACAAGTCTGTCATTCTTCAATAGGGTTAGATGGGGCTGGAGTGTTAAATTCTCCACTAATGGATTGTCTTCCATGTCTCCTCTCTGTAATGCGCATATAATCCATAAGTATAGTAGCTTCCCCCTTTGTCTCAATTGTTAAATCCTCTTGCAGTTCTTCCAAAGCCAATCTCTCTTTGAAGTCATATACAAAGCACTTCTACTTCACGTCTAATCAATAGCAGCACAATTATTTCTCTCCATTACCCTAGGAGAACTATCGAAGGAGGAGTGAGAGTTGTTCAAAGGAACAACTGATGCCAGCTTCTGGGGAGTTGGTTAGTTGTAGGGGAGTGTCAAGTGGCTTTCAATACTTTCCATTTCTATTGTGACTTGCCTCATGTTTGTTATTGGAGAGTGACTTAATTCAAGCAACAAGAAAAAGCAGCATATGTAGCCAAACTCCAAATTACTAATGAGAGGATGTTGATATGCAAGGCCACTGGATGAGAGACTTATATCTCTCTCTCTCCCTCTCCTTCACTAGGCGAGGTGAAATCAGCTGCTCTGAAGTCAAGTTTCTTCTGGCTGATGTTTCCCAGTTTCTCTCTAAAATTCTATATAATACAGTGAATGGTTTCTTAGGCCACTCCTACACTCTTCCTTCTCCTGGCCAGACTACCTGATAGCTCCCACTACCTTTGATGCTGTTCCCTTATATCCAAAGCTCTCCAATGACTACCACTGCCTCACTTCTACAGCTGCCTCATACTAGCCTGAAGCTCCTTGACAGACCTGACTATCTCCATAATCCCAAGGAGACCATCACCCCAAGCCTGAAGCACCTCAGTCGGCTCATTACCACCCCATAATCTCGGAGGCCATTCCTCCCTGGTCTGATATGTCTGGATAAGAACAGAAGAACAGCCAGACTGGGTCATACCAAAGGTCCATCTAGCCCAATATCCTGGCTTTTGACAGTGGCCAATGCCAGATGCCCCAGAGGGAATGAAGAGAACAAGTAATCATCAAGTGATCCATCCCCTGTCGCTCATTCCCAGCTTCTGGCAAACAGAGGCAAGGGACACCATCCCTGCCCATCGTGGCTAATAGCCATTGATGGACCTATCCTCCATGAATTTATCTAGTTCTTTTTTGAGCCCTGTTATAGTGTTGGCCTTCACAGTACCCTCTGGCAAAGAGTTCCTCAGGTTGACTGTGCATTGTGTGATGAAATACTTCCTTTTGTTTGTTTTAAACCTGATTCTTATTAATTTCATTTGGTGACCCCTAGTTCTTATGTTATGAGAAGAAGAAAACAACACTTCCTTATTTACTTTCTCCACACCAGTCATGATTTTATAGACCTCTATCATATCCCCCCCTCAGTCATCTCTTTTCCAAGCTGAAAAGTCCCAGTCTTATTAATCTCTCCTCATATGGAAGTTGTTGCATACTCTTAATCATGTTTGTTGCCCTTCTCTGTACCTTTTCCATTTCTAATATATTTTTCTGAGATGGGGCAAAATGGCCCAGTATTGGAGCTGTGGGCATACCATGGATTTAGATAGTGACATTATGATATTTATTGTCTTGTTATCTATCCCTTTTCTACGGGTTCCTAACATTCTATTAGCTTTTTTGATCGCTGCTACACACAGAGTGAATGTTTTCAGAGAACTATCCACAATGATTCCAAAGTCTCTTTCTTGAGTGGTAACAGCTAATGCTGACCCCATCACTTTGTATTTATAGCTGGGATTATGGTTTCCAATATGCATTACCTTGCATTTATCAACATTGAATTTTATGTGCCATTTTCTTGCCCAGTCACCCAGTTTGTGAAAGGCCTTTGTAACTCTTTGCACTCTGCTTTGGATTTAACTCTCTCGAGTAGTTTTGTATCATCTGCAAATGGATGGCTCCTGCTAGCCCTCTGTTCCAAGGAGAACGTCCTCTCTGCTTTCTCTTCAAAAGCTCCATTACCTCTCTCCCGCTCAAGACCTTCCAGATCTGGTGTGATCTCTGAGAGGTCTTCTGTTCCAAAGTGCCCTGAAACTCACTGACAACTCTCGTTACCATCCTACTCCACCACGACCAACCTCCCTTGGCCTGAAATCCCTCAACAGTACCTGCTGCTTCCAGACAACTGAAACTAATGACCAAAATATAATAATTGCCTATCATTATATAAACTACACTATTAATGCCCTTCCTCAGCCTTAAGTAGCTGCCAAGGTGCCCACAGCAGTTAGAAAAAGCAACAGCTTTACAAGGCTCAAAAGGCAAGAACTCACAGAGCCAAACTGACACACAAGGAAAAAGGACCATGTCATGTGTAGGTCGATCTATCTACTGATGTAATCTTGTACTGCTGTAGCTGTTACAAACATATCATAAAGAGTATTTATTGATGTCTGGAAGAGCTGCTTGTGGTTAAGACACTGAGCAATGACTTGGGAGATCTGGCATCAACTCCCAACTCTGCCACACACTCCCTGTGTGACCATGGGCAAATCACTTCATCTCCCTGTCTCAGTTCTCCATCTATAAAATGGGGATAGTTTCTTCTTTCTTTCACTGTTTTTCTCCTCTATTGAGACTGTAAATGATGATAGCCCCCTAGGAAAATGGGACCTCATTCTCAGTTTGAGCCTCAGCACGACTGTCATACAAATACTAAACAATACCATCATGCAGGAGCTATACATTACCTATACTGGCAAAAATACCATGACTGAAGCAATAAGTGCATGGAGCACATTATCTCTTTACAGTTAATAATCTAAGTTAAAGCAGTCACTATACTGGCTTTCCCTTTGATTTTGAGCTAGAGGGGTGCACCATGATGACAGAGGCACATTTGTAATTCACTACTCTGTGTCAGCAACTTGTCAGGCCTGACATACTCACTACACCTCCCAGACTGGTGTCCTGGTGTTCATTTAAATGCTCGTCGTTAGTGTCACTTTGAAATGTTTGTAACAACTCGGTAGCTGAAATTATGGATGCTCTGATAATAGGTCCTGGAGATTGTAAACTACCAAAAGTGACCAAACGGGTTTCTTCTGTATAAAGGAGAAAGAAAATATGGTGGCAGATGTCCTGTCCAGGAGAGAGGACTCTGACCTGCTGCCTCTGCGTCAGCTAATGGTTCACCCTCCAGCAGCTTTGTAAGGGGGAGGTGTGACCCTAGAGCATCCCAGTGCCAGACAGCAAGGGGCTCCTTGGACCAGGTAATGAGTTTCAGCTGCCCTGACCAATTCAGTGTACCCCAACTCACTATGGTTACAATCAAAATCTAAACGGTGTCATGTAACATCATCGAAAACTAATAACTCACTACTCGTTAATATTCTTGTGTGATATGTGTACGCAATGTGTACTAAGAATTATGGATACATGCTGGAATGATGACTAAAATGAGTTTAAGCCAGTCCCAGCAGCGGGAGTTGGTAAACGGATCTGCCCTAGACAAAGGAATGTGTATTTGCTTCTCAGACCAGCCCGGTCATCAGGGAGAGACAACGAAGGCCCACTTACATATTAAGTAAACAAAGCTATCAAGCTAGTGAGTAGGGGAGAATACAGCTTTCAGTAGGGAAGACAAACTTTATCTGGGCTATAAAGACCGCAGGGCTAAACCTCACGTGATAAGCAATTGACTCAACTGATTGTATACAAATTACAATATTATAAGAGTGTATAAAGTGAGGTCTTTTCTGAAAGCCTATGATACATTTTATGATGATAGTCATAGATTCATAGATATTTAGGTCAGAAGGGACCATTATGATCATCTAGTCTGAACTCCTGCACAACGCAGGCCACAGAATTTCACCCACGACTCCTGAAAAAACCCTCACACCTATATCTGTGCTATTGAAGTCCTCAAATCGTAGTTTAAAGACTTCAAGGAGCAGAGAATCCTCCAGCAAGTGATCCGTGCCCCATGCTACAGAGGAAGGTGAAAAACCTCCAGGGCCTTCCAATCTGCCCTGGAGGAAAATTCCTTCCCGACCCCAAATATGGCGATCAGCTAAACCCTGAGCATATGGGCAAGATTCATCAGCCACATACTACAGAAAATTCTTTCCTGGGTAACTCAGATCCCACCCCATCTAATAGTCCATCACAGGCCATTGGGCCTATTTACCATGAATAGTTAATTACCAAAACCATGTTATCCCATCATACCATCTCCTCCATAAACTTATCGAGTTTAATCTTAAAGCCAGATAGATCTTTTGCCCCCACTGCTTCCCTTGAAAGGCTATTCCAAAACTTCACTCCTCTGATGGTTAGAAACCTTCGTCGAATTTCTAGTCTAAATTTCCTGTTGGCCAGTTTATATCCATTTGTCTTGTGTCCACATTGGTACTAAGCTTAAATAATTCCTCTCCCACTCCGGTATTTATCCCTCTGATATATTTATAGAGAGCAATCATATCTCCCCTCAACCTTCTTTTAGTTAGGCTAAACAAGACAAGCTCCTTGAGTCTCCTTTCATAAGACAAGTTTTCCATTCCTCGGATCATCCTAGTAGCCCTTCTCTGTACCTGTTCCAGTTTGAATTCATCCTTCTTAAACACGGGAGACCAGAACTGCTCACAGTATTCCAGGTGAGGTCTCACCAGTGCCTTGTATAACGGTACTAAAACCTCCTTATCCCTACTGGAAATACCTCTCCTGATGCGTCCCAAGACCACATTAGCTTTTTTCATCAATAGTGTATATATTAACTCTATATAAGGAATTATGGATACTCATTGATATTAGCCTTTACAGTCTGTGTCCAAACAAGGGGAGAATAGGTCCCTTCCTGACAGAAGAGAATGTTACAGCTTCTTACTTGTCTCCTATGTAAATTAAGCATGGTGGAATCAAAACAATGGAAGCCCCAGTGGTGAGCTGGAGCCAGTTCGCACCGGTTCGCAAGGGACAACCGGTTCTAAAAGGGCTTCTAAATTTAACCGGCCAAAAGTTGCACCTTAGGTTCCGACTTCATGGGTGCTCCAACCCTGGAGCACCCAAGGGGAAAATTTGGTGGGTGCAGAGCACCCACCAGCAGCTCCCTGCCCCACCCCCGGCCCCAGCTCACCTCTGCTCTGCCTCCTCCTCTGAACGCGCTGCCCCGCTCTGCTTCTCCACCCGCCCCCAGGCTTCCCACGAATTAGCTGTTCTGGGGGGAAGCTTGGGCAGGCTGAGAAGCAGGCCACGGCTTCCCGCTCAGGCCCAGGGAGGCGGAGATGAGCTGGGGCGGGCGGGTGCGAAGAGGGCCGCCTGCGCCACAGCAGGTAACCCAGGGCGCGCAGGGGAACCGCTCCCCACACCAGCTCACCTCCGCCACCCTCAGCCTGAGCAGGAAGCCGCCACCTGCTTCTCAGCCCTCCCCGGCTTCCTGCCGAACAGCTGATTCGTGGGAAGTGGGGTGGGGGCGCGGAGAAGCAGAGCGGGGGGGCACGGAGAAGCAGAGCAGGGCGGCATGTTCAGGAACGGAGGCAGAGGCGGAGCGTAGGTGAGGTGAGCTGGGGCCGGGTGTGGGGTGGGGAGCTGCCGGTGGCGGCTCTGCCCCCACCAAATTTTCCCCGTAGGTGCTTCAGCCCCAGAGCACTCAGGGAGTCGGCACCTAAGGCACCACTTTTGATGTGATCAGTGGGGGAGCAGCTGCTCCCACTGCTCCCCCCCACTTACGCTCCCCCGCCCCTAGGACCCAGAGGGACCTGCCGGATGCTTCCTGGGAGCTGCCCCAGGTAAGCACCTCTGGGACTCCCCACCTCGCCCCCCGGCAGGTGCCTCTGGCTCTTAGGGGTGGGGTGGGCACCCACTACGGTGGCCCACAGGACCCTTCTGCCCGGTTCTGGGGGCAATCAGGGGACAGGGGAGGGGGGTGGATGGGGCAGGGATCCTGGGGTGGGGAGCGTCAAGGAATGCAGGGGGTTGGATAGGGCAGGAGTCCCGAGGGGGCGGGGGTGGGCAACGACCCCCTCGTGGGGTGAGGAGAGAACCCGTTGTTAAGATTTTGGCAGCTCATCACTGGGAAGCCCCATTGACATACAGGAGCATGGGAAGCCCACTGGAAGGGAAAAACAATCTAAGGTCATCCTGCCTCTTGAAACAAGGTAATTGAACTTTGCAAGAAATGAGCCAGGGCAGAAGCCATCTTTGGCATCCATCACTAGATAGACACCAGGGCCCGAGTTCTTGTAAGCCTGCCCCTTGTGCTTTTGTGGAAGGTCCTGACTGAGAGAAAGTCAGCCATGGCTGGGAAGAAGGAAGACTGGTGAGAGAAAGCATCTTGAACAAAGCCTGCAGCTTGCTAAGTTAAGTTTTAGATGTGTGTTTTCACTTGTATTTGCTTGTAACCATCTCTACTTGTATTCCTTTTACTTGGCACCACTTAACCTAGGTCCTGTTCATAAATTTGTTTTATCTTTATGATAAACCAACTCAGTGCTGTGTTTGAAGGGAAGGGTATATTTCCCCCCGGTAAGTGAATAAGCTGTGATGTGTTTTTGTCTCTTAAAGGATCAACAAAGCTTATTATTTCTCCGAGAAGTCCAGGTGGGGGCTGGACACTTCAGGGTACATGTTTTGGGGAAATCCAGGACTGGGAGTGTTGGGATCACCAGGCTGGTGGAAGCCAGAGTGGGACTGTAGACAGGCTGCTGGGGTCAGACCTGCTGAACCTGGGTGTATCTAGCATAAAAACACTCAGGGCATGACCTGAATTCTTGTAGACTGGCTGTGATGGTCCCAGGCTGGGAGCTACAGCAGTGAAGCATTGTAAGGCAGCCAAGGTTACAGAGCAAATGGTGACACAGCCCCTTACTGGTCTGAATTGCACCCCACGACGTGACAACCATGCATAGTTCTGATAAAACATGATGATCATTTATCAGATTCTAGCACCATACACGAAGCCCATGCTGATAACTGGCTCAGCTACAAAGACAAACACATCAAGCGTCTCTGCTGAAGTATGAATGATTGGCATTGGTATGGATGGACTGACCATAAAAACCATGTTCCCATCATCAAGAATTCAGAATAACCTGTGTGATTTGATAGTATTTATTGTATGCTATGTGGGAGCCTTTGGAACGCAGACAACCTGAAGTCATGCGTCTAAACACGCTACAACTACCTTTTAAGGGCTGGAGTGAACGCCTGTCTCTCCATTGACTGTAATGGGAACTGCACTGGGCCATAACTCACCAACTTATTTTTTCATACAGCTCTGTTGATGATTGGACAACAAGGAGGGAAAAAATCATCTCTCATTTCTAATGGGTGGATCCTAGTTCCTGTCTTCCTTTCTCCCTGAAGCAGGTACCCCAAGATCCCACGAATGTCAATGGCACATCTGCACTTGTGTAGGAAATAATGGGTCAGATATCCTGCTGGATGCAGTAGGTCTGACAGGAAGCCAGTTACAGAGCTGTGATTCTCTGCCTGGACACAGCCCTAGCGGCAGGTTAGAACAGCCTGGGGGTGGGACTTTAAACTGTACCTGCTGCCTATGCTTTGCAAGGGATCATCCACCAACTGGTAATTCCCAAAGTTCATTGCACTCTCTGTCCCTGCCCTGCTATGTGGAGGGACGCATAGGAGCCAGCTCTTTGCCTGCTGGGCATCTGCACATTCTGAGGCTGGATATTCCAGGCAATCTCTGCTCCAGTAGCTTTCCACCTGCATATTTTGAGAAGTAAAACTAGACCCAGATGCTCATATTCTCAAGCTGCAAAATTTGGATAAATCTACAATGCCTCTAATCCCTCATTAAAGAGAAATCTTCATTAGATTACACAAAGCCTCTCGAATTAAGATGACTGATATACTAGTAAATTGGAAACACATTTCATTCTGTCTTCGAGACACAAACCTCCATTTGCCATTGGCTACATTATACTGACATGTTCTATTTTTGTAGATCTCGCACAGCTCTACTTTGGAATCTGAGCAACATATAAATCATCTTGATTCATATCTGAAAGTTTATTTTAAATTGAACATCTACTGGAAGTCAGTTTTTTAGGCAAGAGCTTTCAAACTAATGAGAAGGTTGAGTTCCCCTTATACTGCACACCAAAGGACAGAAATAAATTATTACTGAACTGCAGCCAACAACCACTTAAATTAAAGAAGAATCTAATGATTAGCCAACTTCCAAAAAGTCAGCACATCTGTCTGGGTTATGAATTGGAATCTTCTGCCATAAAGCTGATCTCAGCCAAGAGAAACAGACCTGGATCTTGACTTCTGGGGCAGAGGACTGAGATTGGATTGTCTTTTTTCTATATATATTGGGACAATGGAAGAAAGCTCTGCTTTTAAAGGATTAACAGTAGCTTTAAGGTTAATTGTGAAGGCCCTACTTAACTTGGGATATTGTGGAAATTGCGGATTCCACAATATTAGGCTTTCATTGCTATTTTGACAATGGGAACTCCACTGTGCATGGGCTGACAGTGGGAGCCCTGGCTACCCTGGGAGGTTGACAGTGGAAAATTGTGGAAAACTAATACTTGACTTTATTACCACAAATAATAAGATCCATTATTACTTTTCCGCAATTTTCCATGGCTTGTCTGCAACTCAGCCGAATTTTCTTGACACTTATCCCACAATTCAAGTAGGGCCTTATTCATTTAACAGTAACATTTCTGACAGGTTTCAGAGTAGCAGCCGTGTTAGTCTGTATCCACAAAAAGAAAAGGAGGACTTGCGGCACCTTAGAGACTAAAAAATTGAATTTGTTAGTCTCTAAGGTGCCACAAGTCCTCCTTTTCTTTTTAGTAACATTTCTGGAATTCTAAGATGCCTTTAAAAAAAAAGGCTATCAGAGGTTTGGTTTATGTTAAGGGCCTGATCATGTACCACTAACGTTAATGGCAGTTTTGCCACTGACTTGAGATAGCCTGAGAGAAATCGTTATTTTTTAGAATCTTTTGAATGGTTGTTGATGTTGTCTCAATTCATGCAAAACTGAACAGTTTAACTAGCATTTTAAAGTAATAATAACACTTAGCTCTTGTATATAGCTTTTCATCCATAGATCTCAAAGTACTTCTCAAAGGAAGTCAACAGTATTATCCCCATTTTAATGATGAGGAAAATGAAGCACTCAGAGGGGCAGTGACTCACCAAGGGTCACCCAGCTGGCGAGGGGCAGAGCCAGGAATAGAAGACAGGTCTCCTGAGTTCCTCTCCAGTGCTCTTTCCATTAGGCCACAGTGCCTTGAAGTTATTAGATTGGAGTATTGGTGACCTTTCTGGATGCTTTGGCACCTTTCTATAATGAGTAAACAAAACCCTATATTTGGGAACTACAGTTTTGTCATTTTTTTTCCCCACACAGTAAGTCCAATCCAGATCTCCTCCCTGCCTCCCCTGCGCTCCTCTGCAAAGTGCTAAGTGTCATCCAACCTAGGGATGAATGAGAAACACATTCTAATCATTATCTTGATGAAGCTGGTCAATCCACCTCTACTTTTGGCAGTCAGTCACGGGACCCATGCCAGGTTACTAGCTACTTTGGGCCAGATCCTCAGCTGGTGCAAATTGGTCCATTGATGTCAACTGAGCAACAATTTCCATCAGTAGAGAATCCAGCCCCTTCAGTTGTACAGAGCAAAGCACACACTTGCAGATCATGTCAGTACTGTGCTCGCTCACGTTAGCCTTCACGCTCATTCCAGATACGGCACAACCTGCTCATTAGCATCAATGCAACTGAGGAAAACCATCTTTCTGGCAGAGCCTTGAGAGTTCAGGTTCCAGTGTTGTCTAGCACAGCACTGCTCCTTGGAGTGTGCAGGTGATGATTATTTACTTCCTTACTTATCTAGTAATACCCCACGAAATGTGACCTCATCCCTTCAGTGGGACAATATAATACAGAAGATTGTTAAAATAATAACAGATAATTATGAAAAGAGCAACTGTGTAATTAAAATATGATCGATTATAAACTTATTTTTTGAAAAGCATTTCCAGGGAGACAATCCAACAACAGAGGACATGGCCTACAGCAAAAAACTGACCTGCTTGGCTATTATTATTATTATTATTTATAGAACTGGTTAAAAATTTACAAAACATTCAAAGTTTTTCAAAGTTTTTTTCCCACAAAAAAATCCAGACTCTTCCACCAGCTCTAGTTCTTTACACAGCACTGGGGGTGACTGGTGCATTGCCGAAACTGAGACAAGGTCCAAATCCCAGCGAGCTTATAGTCTCAGGGACTGAAAGGCAATTAAAAAAGCACCCAGTAAGGATACATTGGAACGAGTCTCACACATGTTACAGAGGCGATGGATTTGAACAGAAAAATGTGACTTTTCCAAAATTTTACCTGCCCAAATTGAGAGAGCAAAATATGCACATGCCTGTTGCACATATAAAAACCTTAATCTGCATGAGCAAATAGGCCTGTGTGTGCAATTATCTGTTTGCACGTACAAATGTTCATCAACAGGCATATGTTTTAGAGGAGCGTGGGGTTGGGTGCAGTTATAGTGGCCAATTTTTTTATTTGGCCCAAGACTTTTAAGTCAAGTTATGTATGTGCAGAATACAGATTTGTGTCCTTGTTATTTGGTTATGTAGCACTATAAATGCGTACGGAGATATGCAATCAGTGGACCATGCCCAAGAGACAACAGGCTCCCAGCTGAAGGGAATTCATATGGAGGCATGTGCAAAATAATACAATACACACTGGGGGAAAAAATCAAAGTTAAACGACAGTGTGAGTGTTCTGAGGCTAGAACCTTTCACAAAAGCACTGGGGTGGTGGTAGATGAGTTGTGAGGGCCGGGACATGGAGTATCTTAATTGTGTTGTTCCAAGTGGCTGGCACAAAGGAAGTGGTGTGGGTGAGACAGACAAAGGGAGCAGTCAGGAGCCCATGGAGCGTGGGGGCAGGGTGAGCGTAGGGAGGAGTCATGCAAAGACACAGGCAGGGTTCGAACTGTGGATCGCTTTGGAAGTAAGGAGAAGTTTGAGCTTTAGACAAACAAGAGGGAGCCACAGAGAGATTGAGGCCCCTTGCGAGTCCCTTTGAAGCTAAAGGGCTAGATTCTCAGCTGGTGTAAATCAGCCATTAATGTCAATGGAGCTACACTGATTTATATGTGCTGAGGATCCGGCCCAGAGTTAGGTATGCATTTCACCTGGTTTTAAGCCAGACAGTCCTGTTTTAGCAAGGTTTGGCCCCTGTCCAGTACAGATATAAAACTGGACGTGGCTTTGTGCGATATCATGCAGCATGGGATGGAGGACCCCATTTTGAAGAGCATGCTACCCCACCCCTGCATAGTGCATGTGAGGTCATGCTGGAGGTGGCGGGGTGGCGTGCGCTTCAGAATGGTATCTTCCATGTGACACGGCCTCACATGCACCATGTGTGCAAGGTCACCCTGGCTTGGGCGGGGCCACAGAGGTGGGCCCATGCCATTCCTGGAAGTATTAGAATATCCAATGTTCTGGGGACATGTCAGTGGCCACCCTACCCAGAGTCCTTCCATTGACTTTAATAGGAGTGTCATCAAGCGTCACCAGTGGGGTGCTCTGCTCTATGCAACGTTGATAACAGTCGGCTGCGTGCGTGCGTTCCCGCTGCATGCTGCCCCGGCTCCGCGCAGATAGCTGGCACAGCAGACCCTGAGAGAAATGTCAAGGACCACAGACTCCGATAAGGTCTGAAGGCACCTGGCCAGGTTTATTGCCAAACGAAACACAGTCTCTAGTTCCCCGGATCCGATCTCTGTGTTCTGCTAGTACATATGTGCTCCCTGACAATGAACCAGCTCAGTCAGTGGAGGGATTTACCACTTCCCCCTAGGCCAGACAAAGACAACCCTTCAGGGGTGCATTCTTATACACAGGTACAAACAAGTTACACCTCACTCCTGATGTATTGAGGTGCAACCCCTCTATGTAGTAAGGTGCCACCAATCATCTTGTACACGTTGGTTCGATCATATTACCCTTTTGCCCCTGTCTTTAGGATGGGTCAGCATGTTCCTTGTTATCTGTGTAGAAAGTGTTAGTATTGGAGTGTTCTGGTACCATCCTGGCATATGTTTATATCTCTAGTGTCCGGTACCTTTCAGGTATGTATGTTTTTGCAACATCAGCCCTCTCCTTGCCAGTCTCTGAGCAGGGCCTTCCTCTTGCTCACAGCTTAACTTTGCCTTATGTTAACAAAGTCTTGACCATTACTTTAGTTCAGGCCTTAGGCCTCATACCAGGCCTCTGATACAAGGGTTTATGTTTCAGTGCCCTTAAGATGGGGGTGGACTTAGTCAGCAATAAAGATGTGAGACTGAGACCCTCTGATCTAAGGTATCATAGAATCATAGAATCATAGAATATCAGGGTTGGAAGGGACCCCAGAAGGTCATCTAGTCCAACCCCCTGCTCAAAGCAGGACCAATTCCCAGTTAAATCATCCCAGCCAGGGCTTTGTCAAGCCTGACCTTAAAAACCTCTAAGGAAGGAGATTCTACCACCTCCCTAGGTAAACTATCGTAACTGAAGGCAACCTATCGTAACTGAAGGCAACACTTTGCCCCTTTGCCTTCCATGCGTTAGCCAGGATTTAGGACCAATCACATCACTGGTCCTTTCCTGATCCAAAGCCCAGAGAATTAAATGGAAAGATTCCTATGGGTTTCACTGGGCTTTGGACCGGGCTCATAGCCGCTGTAGGTCCCAGTGTAAAATGCAGGAAGCTGAAAATCCTACTAGATTCTGAAGTGATATTTGCTTTGCAAAAAAAATCAGTCTCTCCAACTTACCACAAGGTGAAGCTTTCACGGGGGATGAAACCCTTCCCTCAGCTCTTGCCTCTGACCTTCAGAAGTGCTATGCTCCATCAAGGTTTTCCTTGCTGAGTGCAGTTTTTCCACGGATGAGTGAAGTTTCGTTTCACTTGTTTTTGCATCCCACCCCACCGCCACGTCCCTAAAATTTCCGTGGGGCAGATCCACGGATATGGTTTTCACTGTGTGTTTTCACTCTGTGTTTTCACTCCTCAACTGGAATAAATCAGCATAACTCCGTTGGCTAGACTGGAGCTACACTGATTTATATCTGCTGGGGCTCTGGCCCCAAGTTTTCACAGTAAAAAGAATTTAACATGATGATAGCTCTATTTTCAATCTACATGAGTGCAAAATGTGCATCTCAGTGGGTATGTGCCAGGATTGACACTCTCCTGTGTAAAGGAAAGACTAGAGCTGCATGCCATATAGGGTAAATCCTGTCCACTGGCAGTTAACTTGTAATATCATATTGTACTTTGTTAGAATATTGGATATTCCATTTCTAGCTCGTAATTTTTGAGATGTCTCCATGCTGTTCTTTGCGAACAGGAAACCTCTCTCTCACTCAGATTAATTCCAGCTGAATATATATATTAGTATCCACTATTTTTTCCCCCTACTCTTCTCATATCAAAATGACTCAATGTACGTAAAAAATCTCTGAAGTGTCTATTTCCTGGAACAATTATTATTGTCATTATGTTTACCATCCTAAATTGATCATTCATCAGAGACTTTCTCCACTGTAATCACTCAATATTTCACAGCTACGTCAAGAACTCATATTAAATCTAGTTGATTGGCACATGACACCTCCAACAGAAAGTAGTCTTTGAAAAGTTAAATGCTGGGGTCTTCTTTGTACCTTTTCAACCAGGCTGGGGAGGGTTTTTTTTTTTTTTTATTTCTGTAGGGGCAAAAATGGAAAGCACAGTTCTGCAGTTGCTTACTGCAGGCCAGTCTGTTTCCACTATTCTGGAGCCGTGCAACTCACAAGAGTTCCTACAACTGCAGTTTGTCAAAAAACAGCAAGAATTTTCTGTGCACATTTTTGGAAGGAAACTAAGCAATTTTGTTTCATTCCATTTTTTTTTCATTGAAATTCTAGAATTTTCATTTTCAGTGTTTATTGTTTTGGGTTTCCCCCCTTCCTTTTTCTCCTTTTTATCCACTGGAGAGGGTAAGGGGGAAATAGATGTGGGGAAAGAAAGATTAAGGAGAAAAAAACAACAACAATTGGGGCAAAAATAAAAAACTTATTTTGACCCCCAAAAATAAGAAGATTGTGAATAAAAAAGTTGTGAAAGTTTTGGGATTGTTCAACAAAATTTCAGCCTGCTGTGCTCTGCCTCTTGGTATTATCATCGTTGCAGTAGCATCTGGGGAGGAAAGTGGGAGTCATGGACCAGGATCCCATAGAAGTTTATGAGGGCCCCAAAGCTAGAGAGGCCTATGGAGCCAGGATGTCTCTTCAATTGTTACTATATTTGAAAAGATCAAATGTTCAGTTACTAGAGATTGATGAAGGCAGTGGGGGGGGGGGTCCAGCCACAGTCAAAGTGGGTAACTCTTTGTCAGCCTGTCAGTCTACAGCATGTTATAGCTGTTGTCAGTTCCAGGATATTAGAGAGACATGGTGGGTGAGGTAATATCTTGGTTTACCTCAGTCACCTTGTCAGTCTGCAACATGGCATGCTTGGGAGTATAACTCAAAGGAAGAACAAATCCTTTTGACCTGCGTAGATAGAAAATGAAATTGCACTCAGACAGCAAGATATTCAGCTGGCAAGATGAGTTCAGAGTGCCAGGAGGGTCGCCGTGAAGCAGGCAGGCCTTAGCAACACAGATTAGTTAAAGCAATGGGAAGTGTGTCAAGTCAATCTGAAGTAGAAGCATGATAACCAGCAGCCAATTAGCTTTACCAACACATTGGAAAGAGGTCGGTAAGCAGCAGGACTTCTAGATTTGTCAGACTTTGGATTTGTCTGGAAAGTTCTTTATTTCCAGTTTAAATAGTAACAATGTTAGCTACTAGGCAGTGTTTCTCCTTGGAAAAGGAGAGTTTTACTAAGTCACTTTTGAAAATGGACAACTATTCAAGTCCCTTAGGTCTTGCAAAACTGAAGCAGAGCAACACCTAACTACTACAGCTGGTCAGGAATTTCACATTGGAATGATTTCCTGATAGAAAGTGCCCATTTGCTAAAATCAGAATTTTCTGTGGGAAATTTTATTCCATTTTGACCAGATGACAGCTCCCCACCTGGAAAGCTCTTGTCAATTTCACTTTATCACTTCAGGGTAAAATGAAATTGACAAGAAGCTTTCAGAAGCTGAGCACCCCCAACTCCTCTCCTCATTGCCTAGCTGCCTCTCCAGCGACTAGGCAGCAGGGAGCGGCAGCAGGGCCGGCTCTAGGCACCAGCAAAACAAGCAAGTGCTTGGGGTGGCACATTCCTAGGGGCTGCGTTCCGGCGCCAGCCATGCCGCCCCTAGAAATGTGTCCCCCGCCGCCCCAGCTCGCCTCCGCCTGCTCCCCGGAGTGGGCCACCGCCGCTCCACTTCTCCTCCCTCCCAGGCTTGCCGCGTGGGAAACAGCTGTTCGGCGCGGCAAGCCTGGGCGGGAGGGAGGAGAAGCCGAGCAGCGGCATGCCCAGAGGGGGAGGAGGAGGCGGAGCCAACGGCGGGGGCAGAGGGGGCATGAAAAAAAAGCGGGGCGGCTAAAATTTTTTTTACTTGGGGCCGCAAAAATCCTAGAGCCCGCCCTGAGCGGCAGAGAGCTGGGGCACTTAGCCTCCAGCAGCCTGCCTGGAAGTCTTATGTCAATTTCACTTTCCACCTGACAGGAGAAAGTGCAATTGACAAGAGCTGGGAGAGCATGAAATTGACAAAAATCCTCCTGATGAACATCCAGGAAGATGAAAAATTCCATTTTCATTCTCCCAGTATTTTCGGGGAAATCCCTTCCCAAGAAAAGTTTTGCTTTTTTGATTTTTTGCCCTGATTTGAGACGTCTTTCAAAAACATCGATTTTCTGAGGGATGTACATTCATTTCTGGTCAGCTTTATTAAGTACCTTTAAAAATCGAGGCCTCAAAAAATCTGCTTTGGTTCCCCATTATAAATTGGGGCTAATAGCACTTCCCTACCTCACAGGGGTGTCATGAGGATAAGTACATTAAAAGATTATGTAATGCTCAGATACGACAAAGGTGGAGGCCATAGAGTTTTTGTTTTGTTTTGTTTTTTTAAGTTTGGATCTTGTCTTACCGCTGAGCTGTTTTCAGACCCATCTATCATCAGCAATGGGTCAATCTGTAAGAGCATAGATGGAGCTCATGTACTATCTTTCTGAGACAGGTCCATAAAAATCTCACACACTTTTTGTGCTCACTGTTTGCTAGCTGCACTAGGGTACAGTACATCCTCTTGCAAAATGTGGACCTTTGACCACCAACATGTCATTTCCTTCCTCTCATCAAACAGTGAAATAAAATGGCGTAAAAGCACATCTTCACCTCATGGGCACCCCCTCATTTCTGGTCATAGCATCACATGGGATCCTCATCTCTGGCACACCCTACTGGGCTCTCCCTCAGCCCTGCAATAGCCTTTCCCCAGCCTTCATCTCCTCCCAACTCACTCTCTGGGTGTTCTGGGGCTTGGCCCTCCAGCCAAGTCACATGACACTAACTCCCTTCTAGGGTAATACAAACAAGTCCTCTGAAAGTCCAAAACAAATCTTTAGACTTCCTCTGCAGGAGCCTAGCCTGATCCTGTAGCTTTCTCCCTCCATTGTTCCCTGTCTATTAAACCAAGTCCCAGGGCTTCTCCCCACCAGAAAGAGCTATATCCTCTACCATCTCCCACAACTGAGCTCCCTCAGTCTACTTATAAGGCCTAGCTCCGCCTCATCTAGCCAAGAGCCAATTAGCTCCAC
Organism: Lepidochelys olivacea; assembly: GCF_965140295.1. Taxonomy (NCBI): domain Eukaryota; kingdom Metazoa; phylum Chordata; order Testudines; family Cheloniidae; genus Lepidochelys; species Lepidochelys olivacea. The sequence goes on from NC_140416.1 coordinate 112,132,758, forward strand.
ACCTGAGTGGTGAGTAACATGACTAATTGGGATTCTTTCCTTTGCCTTGCAGGTGATGGGGGTTAAGCCCCCTCAAAGAGCCAGTCAGTAATCCAGAATGATTACGCAAATCCAAAAATGATAAGAACCTACTTAGTGGTGGGAATTGAACTCAGTAGGCCTGATCCTGCTATCCAGGGACTTCATTTTCAAGCTTTGCCACTGACTTCAAGGAGAGCAGAATCAGGCCAGACTCTTCATAGTCTATCAAACCACCCCAGCCTTTCTAATCATCACCCAGCAAAACACTTTAATGCAAACCTCCCCTCCGGAGCTTCTGATCATCTGACTTTAGCATAATGCAGTCCTCAAAATACAAGCAGACAGCACATGGTTTACTGGAAGAAGTGAGTTGTGCTGATTCATACTGTATAGCACAATATGTTAATATGTTACAATTAAATGTGAAGCAGAATGGTAATAGCAATGACTAGGACAATGTCAAACTGCTTAGAAACGTATGTGCATGCCTGGTCCAGAATAAACACACACACTCTGGATATTACACGCACAGAGGCTTCATAGAGGTTAGGCAAAAAGACCACAGTGCAAGATTGGAAGTTTGATTCTGCTCTCCTTGTAAAATGAATAAACAACTGGAAAGCAGGTGTGTCCCTGCCCGTTGGAAGGCAGCACAGCTTCTATTGTAAACTGCTCAGTCTGTTGTAGCAGCGGATCTGTCTGCATGGATGTGGTTGTAGATGGGTGGGGTTTTTTCATGCTTCAGCCAAATTGTACTTGGCTGCTCTGTGGGTGCAGAGGGAAAGGGGGGTGCAAGGACCACTCCTTTCTGCCATTTTAAGGCACAGCTGTAGTCCCTGCATTCCCAACCAGGAAGTATCACAAATCTACATGACATCGACATCCCGGCTGAGCCAGAAGATATGCAGAATCCCAATGATTTATCATTCTGTTGATGCTGTTGCTGGCAGAAAGCTCCTTAGCTAATGCAATTCTGAGAAGTCACACATAAACAGTTTGTGCTAGCAAGTACGTGGAGCACTATTCCCGAATGGAAGGTCAGTACTGCAGCTGCTGACTCCACGAATTTGTGCCCCAAACTTGCTCCCGATAGGTTAATTTCCTATAGGATGCAGGGGCCCCAACTTTTCCTGTCATGCCCCCTCCCCCCACCAGCAGTGGAATCTGTCTGTGCCCCCCCCCCCCATTACTGCGCAGTTGGCTCAGCAAAAGAGTTTGGGCTGAAGACGGCGCTGGGGCTGAACCGGGGATGTGGGAGGAGCTGGGGCAGAGCTGGATTAGGGGAGAAGCAGGTGTAGCAGAGCAGGCGCGGAGCTGGAGCAAGGGGCAGAGCAGGGGGCAGAGCAAAGCTGTGGCTGGGCCCAGAACTGGGCTAGGGTTGCCCGGTGTCCGGTTTTCGATCGGAACGCCCGGACGAAAAGGGACCCTGGTGGCTCCGGTCCGCACTGCTGACCGGGCCGTTAAAAGTCTGATCAGCCGTGCAGCAGGGCAAAGGCAGGCTCCCTGCCTGCCATAGTGTGCCTGGCTCCTGGAAGCAGAAGCATGTCCCCTCTCTGGCTCCTATGTGAGCTGGCTCTGCAGCTCCCATTGACCAGGAATTGCGGGCAATGGGAACCGAGGAGGTGGTGCCTGCGGATGAGACAGCGCACGGAGCCACCTGGCCACGCCTCAGAAAGCGGCAGCCAGCACGTCCCTCGGCCCACGCCGCTTCTCGCAGCCCCCATTGGCCTGGAACGGCAAACTGCGCCCATGGCAGCTACAATTGGCTGAACCTGCGGACATTGCAGGTAAACAAACCGTCCCGGCCCGCCAGTGGATTTCCCTGATGGGCCACGTGCCAAAGGTTGTCGATCCCTGAAATAACAGTATGAAGCCGGTACATCTGCAATGACATTTGAAGACAAAACACCCCGTGCATGCAGGAAAGCTAGTAAAAATTTTTCAAAGAAAGCTCTGAGTTCCAGAGTTGCCAGCTTAAAATGAAAAAAGGTTTTGTAAGCGCTATACCATGTGCAAGTAGTTTTTAACTGAGGTGAAAGTTAGGTACACAAGGCAAATCAGACTCCTGGAAGGGGTATAGCTGTCTGGAAAGGTTGAGAACCACTGTTCCGGAGAGTGATTTGGATCGCACTTACACTGGTGAACATGAGGAGTAATACCACAGAAGCCCATGGAGTTACAATGAAAAACTGCCATAAGCAAGATCAGAAACAGGTTCCCTTGCATTTTACTATGGCCTTGCTGCTGAATTCCAAGCAGATCATCCTTTGTGCAATCTCAGTCTGTCATTTCTGGATAATAAATTCCATTATCAAACTGCAGACCCATGTATTTTTCTTTACCTGGCTGTCAGGATCACCAGATCATGTTGTGCTATCTGGACTTTACCACTGTTTTCATTCCAGTGCATCTCTAAATGTAATTTATTTTTTAGTATTTTGATTTTTTTAAAGACATCTATCTGAGTCAATGTAGCTGCAATGCCAACATGACAGTAAAAAGGCTTTATAAAAATGGCTGCAATATCAACCATAGATGCTATGTGGGTGAAATTCACAGTGGTGCAAAGGGGCAACCCAAGGTCTCTGCAGCACTTAAGTTCTAATTCAAAGATTTTTATTTCCCCTACTCTGCAGGGTAAAACTCTGGGTTCTAGTCACTCATCTGTGCACAAATAGGTGAGATTCATCCCTATGTGAAGGGTACCACAAGGCCCATGAACTACTTAAGCCTGCCAATTAAGACTTTACTGGGTATTAAACAAAGTACTGTATTATTTAATTGGCATTGCTATGCAGGCACCCCAGAACCCTGAGTTCTACTCCCAGCCAGGTCACTGACTCGATGGGAGACTTTGGGTAAGTCATCTCACCTTTCTGTGGCTTGGTTTCCCCATCTGTGAAATGGAGATAGTGATACTGATTGTCTTTGTAAAGCGTTTTGAGATCTCCCGCTGAAAAGTGCTCTCTAACTGCTAGGTATCATTGCGTGTTGTGCTCGCCCTCTGAGCAGTGCAAATTTCACCTCTGCATCATTAAATCCAAAGCCAGCTGAATGCTCAATGAGCCAACGACTAGAACAAAAAGAAAATCAGCCCAACGGAAGGTCTAGAGCAAAATATTATACTAGGCCCCTCACATTATATCAGAATGGAGAGGCCTCCACAAAATCTTGTGTATTCGCAGCCGTTTAGTGTCAGCCTTGACTGACACTGTGCCACGGGTCAGCCTGAGTATGTCTACGCCGCCCGTGGCAGCCCGCCTGGGGCGATAGCCTTGGGCAAGCAGGGCGTGCGCTAGTGGGAGCTGTGAAACCGTGCTCTGAAATTGCAGCTCGGGCTGGCGTTGGGCTCTGAAGCCTAGGGATGGGAATGGGCGAGCGACACAGCTATTTTTGAGAGCTAGTGAAGCTCCACCAGCCCACATCTGTTGGCCCAAGCGGGAGACTCAGGCCTGTGAGCTGTGTAGATGGAGCTCAAAAGGCCTATTCCCCACTCAAATCCCCTTTAAACCTGAAAATAAAGGGTTAACGGGGACTTGAGTGGTGGTGCCTAAATCCTGTGCTCCGCCCTTGCAAGATGGAAGCTCCCCTGGGTATTAAAGAGTGTCACACACATAATTCTCTCTCTCCTGATGATGGGAGCTCAGGTACATTCACTGTTGCACTTTGTTCCGCATTAGAGAGGTATCACCTCTCATCATCACAGTATAACCCCATCTCAGAAATACAAAAGGGCCAGTCCCATGATTCCCCACTCGTTAGCAGCTGTGTTGCCAAACTGAAAAATTAGCGTCATCGCTCAGCAAACCAGTCATGGGATCTGTGCAAACACGGCATGTACTTACTTGTTCTTGTAAGGAAGTTCTCTCTTTGTATATGATAATTAGTTAATTCTATTTAGCGCTAAACAACTTCTAGTACTGTCTGAGCATTACTCTCATCTCAGTGTAAACATCCAGCTAAAGGACACTTCTGTAATAACCTGGGACACACAACAAACACCCACTTATCTCTCACTTCAGTTTATAAACAGATATGGCACCTGATCCCAATCATACTTCTCCCAGTCTTACATTGATGTAACTCAAAGGCGTGGTTCCTGGTTTATACGTGTCAATTTAGATCAGGATCCTTTGATTTTGGGGCTCTTTTGAATTCTGTTAAACTCGGCCTCAAGAGTAATTTATGCAAGAGCTCAATAGTGAACAAAGAAAAGATAAGGCAGCTGTCGTTTTGAATCTGGTGATTTACACAGATTGCAAGTTTTCTGGGGATGGCAGCCGTCTCTTTGTGTGTCTGTACAGCGCCTATGACAGCGGGGTCCTGACCCATAAATGGGGCTCCTAGGTGCTATGGTAATACAATTAATTAAGCTTGATAATGTCTTAAACCAGATCTCCAGCTACGTCAGGCAAGTTCTGCCCTGCTTCTGTGGCACAAAGCTTCCATACCAGTCCTGGATGATCTGCCTGCACACTGGGATGCTCAGCTGGCATAGACCTGCCATATCGAGTCTACACCAGCTCCCGCTCTGCAGCAGGCTGAGTGCTTGTGACTAGAGAAAAGGGGTGTGGCTGAGTCAACCTTGCACTCTGGTGGCACCCAGCTGCTGTACCCGGCTGTGTCTACACAGCAGCAGTGAGCTGTGACTCCCCGCTCAGGCAGACATACACAGGACGCTGGCTGCCTGAGCACTGTCCTGTCCACCCCCATGGATAGGCAGTCAGGCGGCCAGCCCAAGTCGCTGCAGCACCGACAGACCCCAGTCTTCGGCGGGTGGGATCAAACCTGGGATCTCGGGAGCGAAATGCATGAGCCTTTACTGCATGAGCTAAAAGCCACATGGCTCTTAGCTGAGGCTGTAGCAGACTCATTCATCTCTAAGTGGCCTCTAGAGGGGACAGAGCACCACACCCAGGAGTCACACAGCCACTCGGTTTTTGCTGAGTGCTGGCTCAAGCAAAATGGGAAGATGTCCTGCCTGAGGTAGGAATGACACCTCCCCACTGTGATGCAGACGTACCCCCAGTCGTAGCTCTCCCGTGCAACTTAGAGCACCTCCCAGCCTTGCTTGGAGAGGGGACCAGCATTGTGTAGAGAGACCCAGGAACTGGGGTGCACAAAGGGGGTTTAAGGCCACCTTTGCCCCCCTCCCTCTTGAGCCACACTGAGTGCATCTTGCCCACACTGCGGGATCTGGCCCTTCATTTCCAAACACATCCCAAGGCAAAGAAGAGCCAGTGCTACACAAGCCTGTGTAACAGCCCATTGCGACAACCCCACAGACAGATTGCCTGCCACAGCTGTAATCATAAATCCTCAGCTCCAGCATCCCCCTTCCCCAGTCCCTCTGGTGCCGGCAGGGACAGTGGTACGTTTAGGCACAAAGTCATCCCCAAGGATTATCTCAGAGCCAGGCCTCTGTGTTTGCGCCTCAAACACAAAAGCTCTGGAACTACGTTTAGTTTCCTTGTGAATGGTGCAAATGAAAGCGTTCATCTGGCTGTTGCCTGTCTCCTCCTGGAGCTGGAACACCAGCCATTCAGTGGGTCAGTTTGAAGCGCTCCGGTGGAGCAGCAAACGTCGGCGTCTTTTTTCCTTTGTCGTGGGGAATACTCGTCGCCCCCAGATTTACTGCTGATGCCACGCCCACGATACTGCAAGTGAACATCCCCCTCTCCCCGCAAATGGCCGGGAGCCGAAGACGGACTTCATAAAGCTGAGTGAGGTGAGTCAAAGTGAGGTTGTGAGTGTGGAGGAGCCCTCAGAGGGAATTGTGCTGCACACATCCCTCAGCCAAGCTTGAGCACTTCCTCTGAACACTAGGCATATCTGCAGGCGCCACATCCCAAAACACAGAGGACTGGATTTTTCAGCACCACAGTTCTCATTGACATCAGTTGGAATTTTGGGGGCCTGCCCATCTGCAGATCAGGCCCTTAGTACTTTGTAGGTTAAGCATGACTCCTTAAACTCCACCCAGAAATTAACATGCTGACACTGCAGGTCACACAACAGATCAAACCTTGCCTGTTTTTGTAAAAAAAGTGGGTGTGGCCTTCTAAATCGGAGGCACGGCCAGAGCCATATAAATCCCTTATCCCACCTGCTTCGCCCAACACCCAGCATTAAAAGGGAGAGAGATTTAATTCGTACCTCTTGCACCAGTTATCTAACCTACCTACCCATATACCAGCACCTTGGTATGTAAGTGCTGATGCAAGACCACACGATCTAGGTGAGACCACAACAGATATTGGTGCCAGAGGTCATTGCCATTTGATCTTGGGGGATTCTGAACACATGGTGACATGTAATGTAAGGTCTTTTCAAAGCTATTGATCTCAAGTTGTGGTCATACTGATGGTATGCATAGAACTGAAACTGTTTCTGCCATTTGTTCTGGGTGTGTTCACATAGCTATGGTGCTGAATAAATAAATACCCCACTTATAGGCCATTGAGGTGTCTATTTACTTATTTGTTTTATTAATTATGATTATGCCACCTAATAGGACAAAAGGCTTTATGGATATAAGAACATCAGAATCGCCAATGGGACAGAGCACACACAACAGGCAGGAGGAATATGTCGATTGTAGGAAAAATAGGTAAATATCCTGTACACCCACAGGCAGATAGGTATATTCATGCTCAGATGCACCGGGAATTATGAAGCCATGTGACTACCCCCTCTGAGGCAGGAAGGCTCTTAAGTGCTATTGACATCAATAGCGAGGCACCTGCTTCAAGTTACACACATGCTTATGTACCTTCCTAAAGGAGAGAAGAAAGGAGGACTGGAAAGGGGCTGGACTTGATGACCTCTCGAGGTCCCCTTCCAGCCCTGCATTGCTATGATCTGAAGAACAGGGGAAGAGGTGGGAAGAGAGCAAAAGGAGGCAACCACACTGAAGAAGAAGAAGAAAGAAGGCAGAACAAAGAAGGGGCTAGGAATAAGGCTGCTGCGGGTTAAGGGAGTAATACCCAGCAATCTGGCCTCGTCTCCAGTGGGGATGTATCCTCATTACAGTCACCACTTATGTAGCTGCACTGCTCCAAACCCCTAAATCAGATCGTAAGGCAACCAGTGAGACGTGGCTCCCTGCAAAGAGACAGGGAGGCTGGATGAGGGAATTTGGCCTGCAGAATGATCTTGTACAGTTTCGGCTGCTCTCTCCTCACAGAGATTTACCTCAGCAACTTCAGGGGCACATACGCTAGTAGTCAGCCACTAAACTACCTGCCTGATTCAAAGGTGCAAGCAGCTAACTGTCTTTCTCCCTGTTCTGTTCAGGTTCTTATACTATGCTGTGTACATTGCTATAGTATCTTAGGCCCAAATCCTCTAAGGTATTTAGGTGCCTAATTCCCATGGATTTCCATTGGAGTTAGGCACCTAAATAAGGATTTGGACCTTAATGCCTTTCAGTGATGTGCTAAGCTACGTAACTAGTGTAACCCACTGGCCAGTGTGTCTCCCTCAGTGCCTGATCCACAGAGGATGTGGGTCTGTAACAGCTCCCACCTTGAGAGCCTGGCTCTTTAGTTCAAGCTGTAGCAACACATGCTTTTAAGTCTGGAGGTCCCCCGTTCTTTCTCTCTGTGATGTTCCACCCCCCTTCCTCTCCCCTATGGGAAAATCTACATGAAGGTTGTATCATTTTGAATATTTGCACCTCTAATGAATTGCAGGTATAAAAATACAGGCACAGTCATTGCAGAGCACAAAATGTCACTCCCCAAAATGAAGGCTGTGGGCATGTCAGGTTAAGAAGGTCCTTGATAACCAATTAGTAGCATATATTAAAATAGACAGGGGTAGGAAGGAACCCTATATACAGGCCACCCGTCTGAGCCATCTCCAACCAACCACACTTTATTTTATCTCATACCCCACCTCTTAAATTAAGTCTTGCTGAGGAATTCATTCACGTTTATCTCAGTCCTCGTTCTCCTTGTGTTGCCAAAATGTGGGTGGTTTCCACAAATCCTAGTTGTTTGAAATCCTGCTGGAACATGTCTGGCAAAAAATGCAGAGCAAGCCACTACTGATTATCACAGCTGCCAGTGAGAACCGTCAATACCAGTTCTTGCATAGCACTTTGGAGAGAAAATACACCTTTAAAACTCCTCTTTGTCAGTCATGGGATGAGTATCCATGAGAAAGATTTAAGCTTAATACCCAGGGCTAGTTCAGGTATTCCCTTGTCTGTACTGGAATATTCTATGTTATCAGTTTACATGTAAGCATTTCATTCATGAAATCAATTGTACTATTTCCACTCCCAATTTTAGTTACTGGCATATTTAGAGAAAAAACTATCCATCTCTTTACCCTGTTTCCCGTCTGTCTCCCCCTCCCGCCCACCCCCAGCCCCCTTCCCCCCCCCCCCGGTGTCATTCATGCAAGATTTGGAAATTGAAAATTTGGGCTTTGATTCTGTAGTGAGTGCTGGGGGGACTGGGTGGAATCCTTGTGACTCTCCAGAGCCCTCCTGCTTTTAATGGGGTGCCACCTGGGCACAAGAGTCTGCCCATACATTGTTCACTGCAAGCTCAGGGTCTAGATCAGTATATTTCTGAAGAACAAACTCTGACTAGGGATTGATAACTCCTAGAATTCCTGGAATAGCATCGGCAGCAGGCAATGGAGGCTGAGAGAGGCTAAGCCTCTCCAAATCTCCACTAATGCTCCTTGCCACAGTCCCAAGGCTGGGCCACAGTGGGGCTCAGAGCTCCTCTGGCCAGCCCAGGCTCAGGGCTCTGCCCCGGCCAGCCGGCCAGGGCTCGGGGCTGCTCCGGGCACCAGCCAGGGGGCAGAATGGGGGTGAGGGGGATAGCCTCCCCAAACGGGGGCTGCAGACACCACCCATGTAGAATGGTTTTATAAACGTTATGGAGAATAACTAATGTCTCAGAGGTAAGGACTTAGCTATAGAAACACTTCCCTGGTTGATTTTGGCAAAAGAAAATTTTCAGCCTGTTTTAACAGAATAAAACTAAGATGGCAGTGAGGGATATTTTCATGGAGTGTGTTCTTGTATTCCCCCTACAATCTAAATTTCCCAGTGGTTTCAATGGACGTTTTGGGAGTGCTGAGAATGCAAGATCAGGCCTAAGGATCTCCAAAGACTTGTGTGGAACTGTCCCACTCTTCACTGCTTTCCCCAAGGGGCTTTTTAAAGTCCCATGCAGTAAGTGAGTCACAAAAATGCACATGCCCTCCCTGAAAGATAAACCTCACATTCATGCCCATAAACTAGCATGTGCACATGGCCCAAATGAAGAGTTTTGCCTAAGCAATGGGTGTATTTGCACCAATCATGTGGGGCTTTGAACCTTTGGCACAATACAAGAGCAGGTCAAATATTGTAGCTATTTTACATTACATTTTAAAACTAGGCTTAGAAAAGGAGCAATGACATGTTCATTCTATGCCCTGGTCTACACTGCAGGGAGAGGGGGAATCGATCTCAGTTATGCGACTTCAGCTACATGAATAACGTAGCTGAAGTGGACGTACTTAGATCGACTTACCGTGGTGTCTTCACCACGATGAGTCGACCGCTGCCGCTCCCCCATCGACTCCACCTATGCCTCTCACGGGGGTGGAGTACAGGAGTTGACGGGAGAGCACTCAGGGATCGATTTATCGCGTCTAGATAAATCGGGTATGTCTACGCTACCCGATCCGGCGGGTAGCATAGACATACCCAATGTTTCCTGAACATTTGTATCAAACATGTTCCATTTTGAGAGGCTTGGTTTTCTCCCCTCTCTTTCTCTCTTCCTGCCTTTCCCCTTTTTCCTTGGCCTGCCACCCTTCTGTCCATTTCACAACTGAAAAAGAGGCGAGAAAAATCAAAAACAAAACAACCCCACCCCTCCCCTGCCCAAATGCAAACATTTTTCACATTTGGGTTTCTTAGAAAAACTGGAAAAATTCACAAAACAAAACCGTTTCATTAAAATTCACCCTCTCCCCTCAGCAAAAAGTCAATTTCCCAACCAATTCTTTTTCCCCCAATATGGATCGGCACAAAAACCCTGGATCCAAAACTCTTTACTTTTAGGGGTGCTCAAAATCACCCCCGGAATCTCGACCTTGCTTTTTGAGAGCATCTCTAAATATATCTGCGGCTTTTTAATGTCTGCCAGTTTCTGGGCCCTGTGGGTCTGCCACAGGGAAGTCAATGGAAAAGGCTTTGGATCTGGACCTGGGAACAGGAAGGTGCACAAAAACAGACAGAGAAAATCAACATGACATCGCAAACAATGCTCTGTCTCTGTTCGGGTGTGTTTTATGCTGTCAGATTCCATGTATTTGTAGCTTAATCAGTTTAATAACAAATTAATAACTGGGCCCAAGAGCTCCTGCAATTCAATGGACAGAAAGCATGAAAACCATCCTCTGGAAAGTTTAAATCGTAGGAAATAGTAGCAGAGAAGATCTACCTCCCATTTTTTCTGCCAAGCACTTGCCTAATTGCCTTTAAACACACCTCTTGGGACTCCTTCCAGTCTTAGGTTCCAGGCCAATTTTTTCTCTCCCTACGACCAACCAGGATAGTTGGCCTGGGTTCCTAGGCATGTGTCTGAGCCAGGTGATCAACTCCTCACGATAAGGAGCGAGCCTTGTGTGGCTCAGGTGTATGGTTACAGTGCTCCATGAATAATGCATAAGACCCATAATAATGAAGAACAGGTCGCTGTGGGATGGTTACTTATTTTATATGCAGAAAATTCTGCTTTCCAACTGCTAGCTGGCCCTTTAAGATTAAAGGCAACTGGTCAAAATGAAGGGAGGTGCACCAGGGGTCACCAATGAAATTAATAGGCAGCAGGTTTAAAACAAACAAAAGGAAATATTTCTTCACACAACGCACAGTCAACCTGTGGAACTCTTTGCCAGAGGATACTGTGAAGGCCAAGACTATAACAGGATTCAAAAAAGAACTAGATAAATTCATGGAGGATAAATCCATCAAAGGCTATTAGCCAGGATGGGCAGGGATGGTGTCCCTAGCCTCTGTTTGCTAGAAGCTGGGAATGGGCGACAGGGGATGGATGGCTGGATGGTTACCTGTTCTGTTCATTCCCTCTTGGGCACCGGGCCACTGTTGGAAGACAGGATACTGGGCTAGATGAATCATTGGTCTGACCCAATATGGCCGTTCTTATGTTCTTAACCGTCAGCCCATTGGAGAGCAGGGGAGGCTGGCATTTCGATAGTGAAGGGAGTCATTTAACCTGCTCCAGCCTAGATTTACTTCACGTTTGGAGGGCTGTAAGTTGCAGAGCGGATTCTATTCCAATGAGACCGAGGGATTGTACTGTACGTGTACGTGTACCCAGCAGTGCAAGTCCGGCGGTATGCGCCGGTACGCTCCTGTACGCCGTACCAGCAAGCTATTTATAGCCCGTATGGCCTACCAGAAAGACACAGCAGCAGCCCCGCTGGGTGGGGACAGCAGCAGGGAAAGGAGCAGAAAGCCAGCAGCTCCTCCGGCAGCTGTACCGCCCCCAGCCTTGCCCCCCACCCCTGTTCTCCTGCTGCTGCTCCTGTAGTGCACAGAGAGAGGACGGAGACGCAGCTCCATGGAAGGGCAGGGGGCGAGGCTGGGGGCGGCACGGCCGCCGGAGGAGCTGCCGGCGTTCTGCTCCTTTCCCCACTGCCCATCCCAGTGTGGAAAGGAGCAGAACCCCCAGCCCCGCCTCCTGCCCTCCCAGGCACGGAGCCGCATCTCCGTCGTTCCTTCTGCTCCTCTCCCTGCTGTGATTCCCAGGAGAGTCCTGCCCCGAAGTTTCCAGCGCAGCAGGAGGAGGACAGAGCCCCGCCCCCAGGTAGCATGGGATGGACCATGGGGAGAGCCTGGGGGCCCTGGGCTGGGTGGTGAGAATCACATGGGGAGGTCATGTGCCCTCCGCCCCCCCCCCCCTTACCGGTAAGAAATGGATTTTAATTGCACACTGTCTGTACCATACACACACGCACACTCCTCCTTCAGACTGCTGGGATGACAGGCTCTGTACATTTTAATCTACAAGCCTAGTTTCTACATTGTATGAGGGCTTGGAGTCCTCTTCCACCATGCAGCATAGCCCCAGGTTCTGTGAAGTGCAAAGCTTTCTTGTTTAAAGGATGCAAAGTATTCAACTCACTATTCTTCTGCCTCCGTAAAATTTGGGACCAAGATTTCCAGAAGTGCCTGGTGATTTTGGGTGCCTCCATTCATTGGTGTCCAGCTGGAGATACCTTAATGTGGTCTGAGGTTAACCCACCCTCACGCCCCTCTAAGGTATGTGAAGCGAAGCACTCAAAAATAGAGACACTCCGAATCACCAGTCATTTTTGAAAACCTTGGTGCACGTCAGCCAGCACTGCACTGTACTCTCACAAGGCCAGGTGTCATCTCATTAAATAACCAGATGAAAATGTCTACTGTATCTGAGCAGGAAATGACACACATTCTTCTCTTTTCTCCAGCAAGCAAATAGCCTATGAGCAGTTCCTTGAGTTACAGCTACCCAAGGACAGCTATAAACTTGGGTGCTCATGAATTTCTCACCCATAACACTAGAAAGGTTCTTTGCTTTGTCACACACAAACAATTCCTGTAAAGCTAAACCAACAATTTGCAACAATTCGACTGCACTGACATGTAAATCAGTCTGTCATGCACTTCTGTATAAGCACATTTTTAAAGCAGTAGTTATTTCATCCACAGTACACAGCAGAAATAACACCTTAAATGATTGTTTTCTTCTGCTGGCTAAGCCCTGAAGATCAAGGACAACTGACCACAATGAGGAGACATCAGTGGATGGGGTTTCTGTGAAAAATCTGTATTGACAGGAGCCATCCATCAGGGAAATGATTTATTAATGGAAACATTCAAGTTAAATTCCATGATAACTTTCTTGGAGAAAAGGAGGTCATGAGGGGGTCTGTGGATAGATAAGAGGGCCTTAAAATAAAGGAAAAGGAGTACTTGTGGCACCTTAGAGACTAACCAATTTATTTGAGCATGAGCTTTCGTGAGCTACAGCTCACTTCATCGGATGCATCCACGGCATGCATCCGATGAAGTTAGCTGTAGCTCACGAAAGCTCATGCTCAAATAAATTGGTTAGTCTCTAAGGTGCCACAAGTACTCCTTTTCTTTTTGCGAATACAGACTAACACGGCTGTTACTCTGAAACTTAAAATAAAGGGTGGGTAATTTTGTTTTAACGTACAGTAAAAGTGCTATCCTGTAAGGTGCAAAGCAGCTTGAAGATGCTCAATACCTCTAGGAGTTGCTCATCACCTTGCAGGAATTAGCCCTGACTCGTTAGGTCTATGCACATTGTCAACTGTGCTCTGGAAGTGATCACTCTTATTTTGGTTTAAGAGTGGCTTACTTTGGTTTAGTTTAAGTCAAATAGGAACAAGTTTAAACTAAATCTAACTAAGTCACTCAAACCAAAGTATAAGTGTCTACACAGAGGTTTGCACCTCTGTTTAACTAAATAGGTTTAAAAACTGATTTAAGGTAAACCAGTGCAACTTTCTTGGGTAACCAAGCCCTAGATGTATCTACAATTTAACCACTTCTGCTGGTTTCCATTGTAAATTATTTTCAATCAAATTATTTGTGTCTCAGCTCACCCTCTTTTTCCACAATTCTATGGCAGTGCCCTACAGAAGGATGGAGTTAATATAATGTTGCCCTTTCAGCTCTTCCTGATATTTAAAGACTTAACTTTGATGGGAACTGTTTCAATGAAGATCAGTGGAGTACCAGTACTTTTAAAAGCTATAAGATATGTCAAGGAATATTTCTGTGCTGTGATGTGTGTCATCATTTAGCTATAACAGCTTTGACATTTTTCAGTCCCTTCCTCTCACAAATCTAAACATTAGGCTGTAATCTTCCCAAGGTAAAGAAATGCTTCTGCATCTTCTTATACACCAGTACAGCTTGTGTCAATTGGAAATGCCTTTAAGAATTACTTCATATAATAAGGAAATAAATCTTAAAGGTTATTCAGGCAAGTGTTTCCCATCAGACAAATATTTTGCAACTTTATGCATGCATGATTGATGAATCATTAAATCCAAATATTAAGCTGCTTTACAAACACCTAATCTCTAGGAACTATTGAGCTACAAAAGAAATGAGCATTTAAATCACTGGATGAATTAGTTCAAAAATGCAGTTTGCAAGTCCGCAAAAGCTACCCAGACACTGTATTAACAAAGCAGTGTCCAATATATGTATTGGGCCCAGACAATACGCCACATCTTCTCATCTGCCTTTGACCTCACTGGAAGCTGAGGTCACTGGGTCACTCCATCACTGGGAGCTGGTAATCAGCATTTCACCCACTAACTTGGCGATATACCAGTTAGCAAGCATCACTAGGAAGAGTGCCAATAGGTGAAAACACTAATGTTGTGCCAAGAGGTGACAATACCTTAGTTGTGGCTCTGATCATCTACTTCAGTGGGAGCTGCTGGGTGCTCAGCACTTTTGAAAACTCTGATCACAAGCAGCCTAACTTTAGTCACTCATTTTTTTAAATCTTGGCCAGTGTGCTGAGCTACTGTCAATATGTGTGTAACAATGCAGAGGGTAAGAAATAGAATACAGCGCTGTCATTTACTTACCCAATTAAAAATGTCTGCAGTGTGCAGGGAACGACTGACTGAGGCAGTTTCTGGCTACCCTTGCCTTCAGGCAAATGCTTTATCAGTCCTGCTGCTGTTCTTAATGCAAAGTCCCAATTAGATCAAGCTGTGTTGACTATTTAACAACACACTCAGAGAGAGGCTGTGAGATACAGGTCAGAACTTAGAGCCCATGGGAGAGACAAAGAGGATGCCTGTGGCAGCTGAAGAGCAGTTAGTCATGGGGTGGTGAAGATGTGGCCCCTGGTTCTTATCCATGTGAGTGCTGTGTTTTACCCAGCTCAGTTGTAACCAGGTTCTAACACAGTTCCTCTGCGGTGTGGATGGGGCTGCTTCTGTCTTCACAAATGGGTTAGCTGGTCCTACCTGCTGACTTCTGTGCATGGATTCGTCTCACTGTACACCACCCTATGCAAAGTGCGCACACAGATTCTGCCCCAGTCATCAGCGGCTGAGGCATGATGGGACAGAGCACCCGATGCAAACACAGTGATTGGTGAAGAGACGGACCAACACAGTTAACACACAGTTGTTCCAAGGAATATGCTGCTTTGCGGACATGCTGCAGCATTGGCTGTAACCATTTCCCATGAGCGCATCAGAGGCTGGTTACACCTACCATGGTCTTTTTGTAGTGGGCCTCTGGCAACACAGAAGCTCTCTGGCCACAATAAATCCTGCCTGGAATAGTCAGATGTAACAATCTGCTGCTCGTTTGTTAACTAAAGAGAAATGTCTATTGTACAACAAACAACAGATGTTTGTTCCAGTACGAGGCACTATTTTATACAAGGTCAGGGTTCCCAAGGATCAGTTAGTTGGTTTAACAAACCAGCAATTTTTGAATGTAGAAACAACTTGATTTCCAAAATGGCACAGTGATTGTAGTGTCATTCAGTCAAATGCCCTGCGTGTGTCTAAGAGTCTGTTAAGTTACTGAGAAATACATAGAGAAGGAGATATTACTTTGGTGTCAGTCTGCTCTTCTGTGCACAGATCGGTGCTGCTAACCATAGGGCATATTGATTCTTGGTTTCATCCAAGCTATAGATCTGACTTTTAAAATAACCCATCAAGTCTGGATGACTTTTAGGGTTGTATTTTTGCAATAAATTATGCCAAGCTCATTAACTGGAGCTGGACAGACTGGGGGGGGGGGGGAAGAGGGATGGAGAACAGGAGCAAGCTCTCTTATGTTAAGCCCAAATTCTGGAGCAGCTTGCATGGTTGCACAGGGGAATAAGGGAGCATAAGGCAGATTATCCACCACACCATGGGGAGCTGTGCAGGGGGTGAAAAGGGCAGCCTCTGCAGGGCTACTGCACTCTGCCCTTCTCATATGAAGAAGGGACTGACCTTTGACTGTGCACCCCCATCTCATGTGCCAGCCAGCACAATGGCACCAGCATGTCAGGGGACACATGCTGTGCAAGGCGTAGACCTGGCATAGGGTATCTCCTGCACAGAGTAGGATGGAACCTGGGAGGCAGGCTGTAGCTCGCAGGGAGTGTCTATGCTGCAACTTGCTGGGTGTCCTGACCCGTGTTTCACCTTACATCTGGCCAGAACAGAGAAAAGCCAGGTGCGTGAAGAGTTAGAAGTGCCTTGGCTAGATGCGTGGGTAGACTAGGAACACTTCCACACAGGGACTTGGGAATGACAGACAAGTCCTACCACAATACGCTGAAAATCAACCACTAGAGCAGCTTCAGCTAGTGAGGTGTTAAGAAGCCTGGGATAAGATCCCAGTCATCCAAACACCAGACGTCTTGATACAGCACCAGTGTGAGGATGGGGTGTATGTGACTAAGCAGTGTGGACTTGCCTTACTCTGTTTTTTTTAATTGTACCCTGCTGTTAATATTCTGTGCAATACTGCTAATTGGGTGTTTTTTCCCCAATAGTATTAGAAGCTTAGTCCAGCTGTTGGTAAAGGTGTGCTAACCCCTTTCTGGTGTTTACCATAACTAGAAATGAGCCGAAACTAACACCCTAAATCCATTTTGGGAAAGTTGGGATCTAGAGCCAAACTTTGAAGCTGTGGGTCAGCTCCAATTGTAACTATTAGTTCACTGATTGTTATGACTGATGTTGTTTTTCTCTCAGACACACAACCTCAGCAATGCAGCAAATAAACTTTCTATAAGGTACATGCTGCCCTCTTTTGGCTATAGATGTGAGAGTTCTGAGCCCAGGAATAGTTGCTTTTGTACTATACTGCCCTCTGCTGATCTTCACTGTAAGTGATACTGTATAACTCTTAAAATGAAAGGTTTCAGAGTAACAGCCGTGTTAGTCTGTAGTCGCAAAAAGAAAAGGAGGACTTGTGGCACCTTAGAGACTAACCAATTTATTTGAGCATAAGCTTTCGTGAGCTACAGCTCACTTCATCGGATGCATACTGTGGAAAATACAGAAGATGTTTTTATACACACAGACCATGAAAAAATGGGTGTTTATCACTACAAAAGGTTTTCTCTCCCCCCACCCCACTCTCCACTTTAGACAAATATTAACTGGAGAGACAAGGTAGGTGAGGTAATATCTGTTATTGGACCATCTTTTGCTGGTGAGAGAGACAAGCTTTCAAGCTCCATAGATCCTTCTTCAGGGCTGGGAAAGGTACTTCAGAGTGTCACAGCTGAATACAAGGTGGAACGGATCGGCAGTTAACACATATTCTAAAGAGACCATTCAAGGTGAAGTGTCCAGTTAACACCTTTGCAGGCATAGGGCAAAATAGGGGGTTAGTGGGGTACCACCACCTACAACTACAAATATGCTGTACAGTTCTGCAGGAGGACTTCAGGAAAACTGAGGAATCATCTTCTGCATCTGACATACTTCAAAAAGGGACCACTTCAAATATGAAATCACTGCATAGTCCCACACATTGGAAAGAAAAAATAAGGAAATCTACCTGGGGATCATGCAAGAAACCCAAAACAGTTATCAAAAAAACCCACAAACCTGATGACAGCCATCCAACACAAAAACAAAAAGTGGAACTAACTACAACAATGCCACAACCCACAGAACACCACCTCTGGAGGAAACCTGGCAGCAGGACCCACCACAAGACTACCCCTAACCAGAGCTGAATTATTTGTACTCTCCAAGGAATTGAATTGCTACTCCGCTGCAGAATCTGATACCATACTGACATGGAGAACTAGAAGCAAAAGAACTCTGTGTAGTTCAAAAGCTTGTCTCTTTCACCAAGAGAAGTTGATCCAATAAAAGCTATTACCTCACCCACCTTGTCTCTCTAAAATCCTGGGACCAATATAGCTACAACACTGCAAACACCAATATTAACTGTTATGCTGCAAAGAGTTTATGGAAATACTGACTGGTGAGCTAGTTGAATTATTATGTTTACCATAAGGAAGAGTCATTTATACGTATCATGTGTGTGCAATTCTGGGAAAAGTCCTCTGTGTCTCCTTTCTGAATGCAGACTATACTGCCAGTATCTCAAACTTCGTTGGAAAAAGGGGAGGAGAGAGAACTAATCCATGAAACTATTTACTTTTCCTTAGTGTGGCCTAGAACACAGGTACAATATAGAGTCAAAGCCAAGACTCTGAGAGCCCGTTTGTGCTGTTCCGGCCCATTCCCCTGGCATAAAGGGGCTGGAGCAGGCGTCAGTATGTCAGCCTGCATGCACAGAACCCCCGTTGACCACAGTGAGAATTCTGCATGCTGTGGGCTTGCAGGATCAGTCCCAAATAATGCAAGTGATCATGTGTGGAAGCCCCTTTTGGTTTGGCCTTACGTTTCATACCTGCCAGGTCTGTCTGGAGGTGCATGAACAGCTGAAACTCAAAGTCTTTTTGTCAACTAATTCCATGCTATTTTTTAAAAGCTAGCAGATACTTTTCATTCATGCCAGACTACTACAGGGCAAATAATCTGATCATTTTTACTGCTGATTGAGTTTACTTTGGGAACTCAGCATGGTCTTCACGTTAGAACAAAGGACTGGGAAGCATGAGATACGGGTTCTGATAATGACTCGCTGTCTTCCTTTGGGCAAGTAACGTAGTCTCTCTGCGCCTCACTTGTAAAACAGAGATCCTGATCATTACTGCACCTATCTCGGAGGCATTGTGAAGCTTAATTAATGAATATTTGAAATCCTTGGAAGGCAGGAGCCACAAAAGTGTGAATTATTATTATACAATATTTCTGTCGAACACTCCTTGTAATGTGGGCAGGGGATAGCCTATAGCATAGCAGTTAATTATCACATGACTTTCTTTATATAGTGTTGCTACATCACGGGCTCGTTCACCTACACATCTACCAATATAATATATGCCATTGTGTGCCAGCCATGCCCCTCTGCCACGTACATTGGCCAAACTGGACAGTCTCTACGCAAAAGAATAAATGGACACAAATCTGACATCAGGAATCATAACATTCAAAAACCGGTAGGAGAACACTTCAACCTCTCTGGCCACTCAGTAAGATTTAAAGGTGGCAATTTTGCAACAGAAAAGCTTCAAAAACAGACTCCAGTGAGAAACTGCTGAGCTTGAATTAATATACAAACTAGATTCCATCAACCTGGGTTTGAATAGGGAGTGGCTGGGTCATTACACATATTGAATCTATTTCCCTAAGTTAAGTATCCTCACACCTTCTTGTCAACTGTCTAAATGGGCCATCTTGATTATCACTACAGAAGTTTTTTTTTCTCCTGCTGATAATAGCTCATCTTAATGAATTAGCCTCTTACAGTTTGTATGGCAACTTCTCTGTATGTGTGTGTATATATATATATATCCTCTTACTATATGTTTCATTCTATGCATCCGATGAAATGGGCTGTAGCCCATGAAAGCTTAGGCTCTAATAAATTTGTTAGTCTCTAAGGTGCCACAAGTCCTCCTGTTCTTTTTACTTCAATACAGCCATTTACTGAGTTTCATAAGTGTCAAGTGCCAAGGCTTAACATGGTGGTGCATAAACATTACTAATCAAGTCTCAGATCCTTCTATAGCACTATTTAATAAAGCTGGTCAAATTTCAAGCTATTTAATACTCAGTATATCACACCAGGCTCAGCACAGATCAGGAAGCTTAGCTCCGAGCCCTTGTGAACAAATCTCCTCCTCCATCCCCTGCCCCCATAGTCTCATTAGCAATAATGGATTTCAGACCTAATCAAGCAGTAAAAATAGGATTAGCAAACAGCTGATATCTCAACTCATTTCACTGGGCATGCCTGGAATTACTTGAAGCTACAAGGTTAAATGTTTCAAAAAGTAAATGCCCACGCATCAGAAAAATCCATTTGGCAACCAACTTCATTGGACTCTCAGACCTACTACATGTAATATACACAAGTATTGACAAATACCGAAGAAGGAGAGAGAATGTACTCTAATCTATGCTGGAAGGCCCATTTCAGTGCACTCTAGGAGCCTAAATACCTTTGAGGATCAGGGCTGATGTCCTTTGGGACAGGGAGCATGTCTATCCAAGTGCTTCTACAACTCTGATTGGGGTATAATAAATAATAATAATTCTCTGGACATTAAGAAGTCAAGGCAGAGCTTCCACCTGCTGTTTAAAACATCCTTGTCACTGGTACATTGAAACCTAATAAACCTGCTGAAGCATTTGCCTGTATTGCAAATAAACACTGATTGTAACTCTTTGGCTAAAGGTTTAGCACAGAGATGAGAAACTGCTCTCCCTAGTGTAATTCACCTTGACCAAATCAGTTTTATATGAAGACATAGAGGGCCAATAACTTACAGCAGCTGATGGACATAATGGTGTGGCAGCACGACTGCATCATCCATCAACCATAATCTCACTCAGAATGAATACACCCACTCATATCCCACACTGACTCAACTTTATACCCTTATCGATTCCCAGGCAGGTTTCAAACATAGATAAAATGCATACAGCTTTTCTCTAGGGAGGAGAGATACGAGCTAGAGTGCCACAGGGCAAACTACCTCCCTCTAATGCAAGATAGGGTCAGATTTCCCAGCCCCAGAATGTAAGATTGCTCTTTTCTGCTGACGCTCTGTGGTTTGAGTACGCTGCATTTATACAACACCCTTCAAGGACTTCAACATTACGTTATCACCCCCATTTTATAGATTGGGAACAGATGTACAGAGTGGTAAAATGACATGAGTGTAAGCTCTTGGGGGCAGGGAACATCTGTGCTTGTACAGCACCGACCACAATGGGCCCCTGATCCATGATGGAGGCATCTAGGTGCCACCACAGTACAAATAACAACTTTCTAAAGTGCATGGCAGATTGTAACAGACCCTAGGTCTTCTTGCTCCTAGTCCCCTGCTCCTAACAGCAGAGAACACTGACTCTGCACTGCTATATTTGTTGTTATTCCAGAGAGGTAAAGGATCTATTCTTAACTGTAAGCCTGTCTGTGGTCAATTAGACTTCTCTTGCACAGCAGATGCCATTAAAACGTTGACATTTCCCTGGTATCCGCCAAGCTATGGACAGAGAAAAGGGCAAACGCTGGGGCACAGTGTCAAGATTTTAATGGCAACCACTCTGTATATTACAGCCCTAATTTTCAAACGTGGGTGCCTGAAGTTGGGCACCTAAAGTCCATATTTAGGTCCTTAAATAAATTGTCTGGTTTTCAAAAGGACTGAGCACACACAGCACCCATTGAAATGAAGAAACAGCAGGTGTTTATTTAGTGGTCTAAATGGGGATTTATAAGTCTACTTTTAGGGACCCAGGTTTGAAACGTTTGGCTATTAAGTCTTTAAATGAAGACTGGCTGCCCTTCTAAAAGATACGATACAGCAAGTTATGGGCTTGGTGCAGGAATTACTGGGGGAGGGTCTATGGCCTGTGTTATGCAGGAGTCAGACTAGATATGGGTTTGTCTTCACTACAGAATGTTATAACTTGAAGGTTGCCTGTAACTTGAGTCCTGGCTACATGTAAAACCCTTAATTCGAGTGTAGGGAGGCTTTTAATTTGAGTGGCAGGGGAGAGGGGTTACAGGCTAAAGCTCAAGTTAGCACAACTCGTCAGATGCTAACCCCAAGCACTGTGCTGCACTATGCTCTGTGCAGCTCGCTTCTTATTCACACAGTAGCCGCTCTCACCTGAACTAGGCTAACTCAGGAGGAGTTAACGGGAGTGTAGAGAACTCTGCACTGAAGACACAGCCCAGGACAGCCCTAAAATTTGCACAAGCAGCAATTGTTACAGAGATTATTCTTTCAGTGCCTTGTTCAGGGCTTTGATACCCATGTTACGGGCTCTGAGAGGTTTTATTGGTTACTTCCACTAGATGGCATGGCTTTGTTAGGCCTCTTTGCTTCTGAGGGTCAGACTAGGGGGAGCCCAACTTATTGTGTGAATCTGCCATCTCATTTGTGACACAGGAGCCCAGAGCCAGCAGCTGCTGTTCCCACAGTGGGCTATTATGTGCTCTGGAGAGATAAATAAAGAACATTGTTTCCTCACTGTTCTGGAGTCTTCTTAGCGAGGCTGCTAGTGTTACAGTAAGAGGACAGACACTGTGATCTTCTCCTCCCCTACACCAAGGGTTTGGGCCAAATTCTGACACTCCTCAGTTCTCCCACCCCCAGTCTTAATCGTGCATCAGATTCCAGCTGGCCACTGTCAGGCCTTTGGGCCCTGTAAAGCCCATGGCTGTGGGGCCCATCTGACCCAGGGAGGCTGAAATGTAAAGAAGACTCTCAGCCTTCGGTTAGGAAGCTCCTTGCCCTTTGCCTTGGGAAGGCAGCCTTGAAAATGTGAAGCATCGCAAACCAATCTCAGGAGCTGGAAGGAACAAGCAGCTCAGTGCCATTGCTGCAGGGCCAGGGTGGGAAGGGGGCTGGAAACATGATGCTTACCGCGCCACACGAGTCAGCTACATGTGGGATGTGTCTCAAAGAATGATCTGACTGACCTTCCCCAAATCCTCAGCCTGGCATAGTGGGGTGATGATGAAGTACAGGAAATGGCTCCAGTGATGGGGTGGGGAACTGGTTTACAGGCCCTCCGCTGCTTTGGCTGCACAGCCGGGCATTTCCTCACATTCAGCCTCTCACCCCAAGTACAGTGTCCCTGCCTGGAACAGGAGTAAGATGTGTGGGATGCATACTTGTGAAATGCATGGACAGTACTCCCTAGTCCCTGGTCCAGAAAACCTCTTTCCTCCCGTTTACAACTGTCCCAGGCTGGCTAGGACTGCCAGAGATTTTTAAACCCAGCACTGAGGGCAGTGAGCTACACCCAGAGGCCTAAGGAAAGACTGAGCAGGGATTTGTTTGTGTGCTTGTTTCAAATCTGTGTTCCTGCCAACAGAACGTGAGAGCAGAGCCAGCCAGCCAGCAGCAGCAGCAGCCTTGGGCTGAGTGCCTCCATCCTGCTTCAGCTCCTGTGTACTCAACTGCTAGAGAGAAAGTAAGTGAGGCAGGATTCTCAGTCCCAGCTGGCTCTGCACAGCAGCAGGATCAACAAGCACAATGGAAGACTCAGCTCTCCAGTCCCAATGCTGCAATAAAAAATTGAGGAGGCAAAGGGAGTGGGACAAACAAGAGGGGTGGGGGGAGAAATGAGGACAAAACTGGGGGGAGGGGTAGTAAGAAGCCACGCAGTGAGAGACAGCAGCATTGCCAACTCACTGGATTTTATCCCAAGTCTCACAATGTTGGTGTGTGTTTTTCTTAAAGCTCCAGCTCCTGGAATCTTGTGATTATGTGTTCATTTCAGCTGGGTTAAAATATATATATTTCTAGCCCTCCTGATTGTGAAGAAAAGCTGGAAAACATAAATAAAAAGAACACAACATTTACTACTTTTTGAAATTCCATTATTTTAAAGCCAATCTCACAAGTTGTGACCTGACTCCTGATTGGGGTTGGCAATAGTGAGCCAGAAAGATAATGGCACATAAAGACCCAGGGGATAAAAATTGAGGGGACCCAGGAAGGGGGAGAGAGAATAGGATTTTAAAAATCAAGAGAAACTGGAGAAAATGGGTGCTATCAGTTGGAGAAGCCCCACATACTCTCATGGGAAAGGCCACTAGAGAGATACAAAGACCTATGCCCACCCCCAAAATGAGGGAGATGTTGGGGGAAGAGAGAAGTTGCCTGATATATTCACCTTAAGATAATTCCCACTCCAAGACATTGAGAGGTAGGGAGAAGCGAGGCTTAAATTCAGCTGGAGCTGTCTGGAGCCGAGCTCCGGTAAATATTCTCAAACTTTGACTCCAGCCTGATGCTGTTGTGGTTCTCAGCTGGGGATCTGTGGCTCTCTTGGGGTCCACGAGCTGATTTCAGGGGGTCCACAAGGCCCTGCAGGGCTGAACTCTCGTGCACACCCGCTCCCATGGGGCTGAAGCCCCAAGCCCTGACATGCCCCATGGAGAATGGGGCGGGGGTCACAGCGGGCTCTGGGAAATACTCTATGAGATTTAAGCCCTGGGGAGAAGCCTGTTAGGAGAGGGGTTTGAGTGACTAGATGGTTGTTTGGGCCTTTACAGCATTAGCTATGGATGCCCGAGTCACCCTCAAATCTGCCAAATTAGGATATTCATATGAAAACCATCCTAAAAATTCACCCAACATGCCCACAGCTATCCAGCAGCCTAGCATCCCCCAGGCCCTTAGCTTGTCAGCATTGTCCCTGGCAACATTTTGACAATATTGACAACTACGCCTGCTAGATCTCCACTTTTGGGATAGTTGATGTTATCTGCTGCGGCTAACCGGACCTGATGGCAGGTGAGATGCAGGCAGAACTTTCAGCTGGCTTGAGCCTAGGAAGGATACAAGTTCACACCAATCCACCGGCTGAAAACCAGCAATGACTTCTCCTGGGCCCGAGGAGCGGGGAGGGTGGTTGCACCTGGCCCAGCACATGGTGCAAGCAGCTTAGCTGGGGGAGAGGGACTGCCCCTTGTGTCCCTGTAAGCCTTTCCCACTGTTTGTTAGGAGCTGTTTGGGGCTGCAGGGCTGGCATATCTTGACCCCTGCCTGGGCAGTAAGGGGGTGGCAGGGGTGGGCACTGCAGGCCTGGCTGAGCTGGACCTGCCTAAGAGCCGCCTGGGGGACTGACCCCCAGCTTTGATCTCAGGCAGGCAGAACGAAGACTCCGCGGCAGCCACCTAGGCCCCGCCCCCGCAGTGTAGCCACGCCCCTAGCGACGGTAGGTGCAACCCCCTCACAGTGACCTCACTCCCGGGCTGCGCTCCCCCCCTCCCCGCCTCTCCTCCGCGCCCTCTGACCCCGCCTCTCGGCCCCGCCCCCAGGCCGGCCGGTGCTGGCTCGCGCCGGGGCTCCCGCTCCCCTCAGTCGCTGTGGCCGAGGCAGCGGCGGTCATTGGCCGGGCCCGGCCGTGCGCGGCGGTGCGGGTAAGGCTGCCCCTCTCCCCGCGGCGGGCCGGCGGGGACAGGCCGGGTCCGACCCGCTCCCCTCAGCCCCTGCGGGGCGGGGCCAGCGACCGGCATCCGTCCCTCCTGGGGTCCGTCCCCCGGCCCCGGTGCGCTCTCGGGTTGGGCGGCGCGGGCGGGGGGAGGGACCCGCTGGTCCATGGGGGGGGCGGCTGTGATGGGGGGACCGCTGCGCCGTGGGAGCCCCGATCCGGCCCCAGCGGCGCTAACTGCGGCTGCCCCGGAGCGCGCCGGCCCCGGCCCAATGCCGAGCTCGGCACCTTGTTCCGGGGCCAGCGCTTCACCCGGAGCCCGACCGGGCGCGGGGGGGGGGGCTGCCCGCTGGACACGGCTCAGAGCCGGGCCCGGGCCCGGACCCGGACCCGCCCGACAGGCACCCAGCCCGGGCGCGGAGGGGCCCCACCTCCCATCGCCTCCACGGGACAGCTGGGGAAACTGAGGCACGGACAGGCGTGGAGCCGGGCACAGTGAATCGGCTCTGGGTTCCTGCCCCTCTGCCCTTGCGCACACGGCGCATAAAGGAGGGCGCAGGCCTGAGCGAGCAGCCCTATATAGGGCACTTTCTGCCGGCGTTGGAGAGGCTGGGCCGGGGGTTATTCCTGTGGGTGAGCAGGAGTCTGATGCGTTGGGCAGAGTGCTAATAATGTGCTGTCATGCACAAAGCCACCGACAGGCAACTAAGGAAAAAAGGGAGGACCAGAAAAGCCTTACACACATACACAGTCCTGAATTTCACCACATAACTTATTTCCCTGCATTTTGATCATCACTTGAAATATACCTGAGCAAACTTGGTGCCACTATACTACAGAGCATGCAAGACAGCTTATATTTTTTGTCAGTAGTCTGTATTGATAATATCCATTTTTGTGGCTTACTACTACCTATTTTCACTGTCAAGTTTCTGAATAAAGCTTTAATATCAAGACTAGTATGGACTGAGCACCACTAAAGTCTTCTGTTGGGAACAATCTTTCCATTATTATTTCACTTTAGAGTTCTTTATCTTTTGAATGTGCACATATTAAGCATTTTAAGATTAAATCAGAGCTTTCAAACATTAATATCCAGCCAAATTCAGCCTTACACCTTCAGGCACTCCTTTAGAAGTCAGAGTGGCCTCTAAGCAATTTAAAAAAATAATTAAAGGTATTGTACCTCCGCTGGAGTCCCACTGCCAATTTTTGTGATTTTACAATCCTGTCTCACCCCTGCACACCCTTTTAAAAAATTATCTTTCAAACTATTGCTCTATGAAGGACAGATACAAAAGGCAAAACAGACTCCAGGAGACATGGTGAAACTGACTAGGCACAAAGTATTATCAAATGTGAAAAAAATAAACCTCAGATGGATCATTTTTAAACCAGTGTCTTTAAGTTTGTTTTCAACAATATAATAGTGGAATGTATTTGTTTAAACATGAACTTTTTTTCCTTGCTTTATCAGTTCTCTTTTCTTAGCTTTAGACAGGCATTATCACGGCTGTCTTTATTTACAATCCTTCCTTTGCAGACTGAAATCCGCGGTGGAACGACAGTCAGACTGAATAACACACACAATGTTGATCACTGGGGGAGAGAGTGAAGGACATACTGTTTTTTAGCATCATTATTACAGACTATTTAAGACAAAATGAAGATCTTTATTCTGCTTTGGAAACATTAGAATTTAAGCATTTAGACTACATTTTCTGTTTTCTACATTATAAGTTTTCCTAGTGATCTCATATTATTGCAGTAACACAGAAATGCAGGACCAGCACTTGGTGGAAAGTCCTAGCACCATTGAAGCATTAAGCTGGAAGTCTTTGAAAGATCTTACGGCCAAAGTGAGTGGTATGTCTCTCAGTCAAAATAGTGAGGGAATTAAGGAATGTAACATAAATGAAAGAAGAACTAAGGAAGATATAGTGGAACTTGAAATGATGTATCAGAGCCTCCCCTGGGGGAACAGTAGAGGAAGAAACTGTGAAGGGTTTTCTGAAAGCATTCGTTGTACATCAGAATCCAACAGTTCCTGGGGTGACTTTGAAAGTTTCAGTGAATCCTTAGTCAAGTCTGAGCGCATCAGTCACAGTCCTGAAGTTTTGGTGAATTCAGCAGAAACAAAAATTTCTGATGTGGAGTTAAATGGAGAACACTGCAACACTTCTCATGGGCATCACTGCTCCAACCCATCTGTACACAATGGGAGGGAACCTAGTGCTAGTTCTCTGGATAAGGTATGTGTTGCTAGTAAGTCAGAGACTGCTAAAAGTTTAATTGTTGTGCTACAGTTTCTTTAGGGTACTAGAAAGCACTTTGTGCAAACTGTACTTTGGGAGGATACACTTTTGGGAGGATAATGTAATTAAATGCAAAGTTGAAGATTATGAAATGTGATTCTTTTCCATGAAATACTGTAGATTAGTCTTGTTTTTATTGCTGTAATGCTTAGAGGCCACAGTCAGATTATGTTGATATGATGCCTAGCACAACACAAAGCAAGCTACTGTACATGCTTTGGGGGAGGGACTTATCTAAAAGACAATAGCTAGAATATGTGGGACAGGGTTAAAAACATTTTATATATTTAAAAGCAGAGATTAGTAGTATGCATAATTCTTAGCCAATTATATCAGTAATTACAACTCACCACCTACCTACATGTTATCAGATGGTTGTTTTCTGAATGTGCTATTTCAGAAGTGAGTTTTGAGAAGGGATTGAGTGGGGTGGTGACTTTATGGATTTTGGCTGGAAATTTTATCCAGGAGCAAGGGGTAGCTTGGGAGAAAGCACAAAGGTTCTTGTGGGAGGAGATTGAGGCTGGAATCATTGGCAGAGAAAGGTGGGAGTTGCCTTGTGATAAGACACTGGGATGTATAGGAAGGGAGGCTCTAAATTGTGGAGGGTTTTGAAAATGAGGACAAGAAGCCTGGGTGTGGTGGGACAGAAGAGAGGGGAGCACATGAAGAGATAAATACACATTACTAGTTACTCCTGGCCAAAACAGACCATACCAAGTCACTGGATTTCTCTCTAAAAGAGACATTTAAATCTCTTCTGCTACCAACATCCTACTATAATCTGTATGGTTAACCAAGGCAAAGAGATGTATCAGATGCAACTCAGAGTGGGGTATGCCACTCAACTATGAGGTATGTTCAGTTTCAGGGCAGAAAGACAGTGATGGACTACTGGGAATTCCCCTTGTATATATAATGTATACGAAAACAATGTAATTTATTCCTCACTCCCCTCCTTGGTATATTGCTTGCCTACAACTGTAAGGTCTTTGGGGCAGACACTACATCTTGTGTGTGGAACATACCTAGCACATTGTCACTGCTGCCAATAATAAATAGTAATAGTTTGAGACAGAGCCCTTAGGCCTCAGGATGTAAGTCAAACAGCAGCTTCCTGGGCCTATGAAGAGACTTCCTGCTTGCCCCTCCCGCCATTTTATACCTTCTTCTGAAAGATCTCCTATTGGCCACTGTCAGACAGGATACTGGACTAGAAAGACCACTGGGCTAGTCCAGGAGTTCTCAAACTGGGGGTCAGACCCCTCAGGGGAGTCACAAGGTTATTACATGGGAGGGGGGGGCTCACAAGCTGTCAGCCTCAATCCCAAGCCCTGCTTTTCCTCCAGCATTTATAATGGTGTTAAATATATAAAAATGTGTTTTTAGTTTATAAGTGGGGGCCCACTCAGAGGCTTGCCATGTGAAAGGGTCACCAGTATAAAAGTTTGAGAACCACAGGACTAGTCTGTTATGGTAATTCCTTTGTACCTAGCTTTAACAAAATAACAGATCTGAACTCTGACACGCATTAGACATTCATTATGACAAAGCCACAAGATGAGGGAAAATAGGCTGGAGTTGAGTGTTAAAAATAATGTAACTAAGCAGATAAGACGACTATACACTGAGAGATTCCCATCCAGGAAAATGCTAAACAACATATTTATACTAACTAATCTTTATCTGATTATACTGTAGACTGGTGGGCCAGCACGTTGAAGAAAGCTCCCAACAGTGACATAGTTTCAGCATTTTCTTTCACAAAAAGAGTTCAGTATCAACTCAACACACACCTTTCATACTCTCATTCCTTCATGAAGTCAGGACCTGCTGCCTGGCCTTTCCTAAAGCCTCTCCCTGGTAAGGCCGCTAATCCCTGCAGCTATCCCCCCTACCAGCCCATCCACCTGATGGATACAGAGCTCCTCCCCAGTCTTTCCTGACCCACTCTCTCCCTCTCTGAGCAGGCTCCTTCTTACAGGAGGTCTTCTGGCACATGACACTTGGTCAGCCATAGCGGTGCTGTTACACATGCACAACAGCATGAACAATTTCCCGAGCCACATGTGTGTCTATATAGATGGTTTGGACACCCCAACAATAACCCTTCAGGAAAGTTAGTGGTTCTGGGCTCGTACGTTAGGAATAAATCTCCCTTCTGACAGTATCAGGAGTTTGTGGGCAACCTAGGACTCAGCACCATTCCTTGAGACTTTCTGGGCAGTCCAGGCTCATCCCCTACATAAGCCTTCCACCAGCCCCACTGAGAGGGATTGAACCTGTCCTGTCTGACCAAGACCAATCTCCTGCTCGATAGCTGTAAAATAATGTAGAAAAAAAGCCTCCAGAGTTTACATTCCTGGTTTCCAAGGTGTCACTATTCTACAGAAGTGTGGCTAAGATGCCAACTCCTTCACACCCCGTCATTGAATGCAGTAAAGAATGATATAAGATGCTCCTCTACCCTATCTTCCGCACACAGAGATGGTTTAAAAAGGACACAACTAAATAGTTTAGTCCCAAAATTAGACCAGCTTGGAGAATATTATAATTTGGTAGCAAGCCAGCTGTAGATTTCAACTATCTGAATTTAAAAACATTAAATGGATAGTGTCAAGTAAGAGTTCATATTTTGAAAAGTCCCTGGACTTGTATTTACTTACACTTAACACTGCATTTTTTTTAAACATGTTTTCATTTTTCTACTTTACTCATCTTAGACAATGAAAACAGACTAGAGAGTTCCACTTTCTGGTTCTCATGCAACTACAGAATTTGGGTTGCAAACACACTAAAGGAATATTGCAATCCAAAAGTACGTTTTAAAAATAAATAAATTCTATCATTCTGGGCAAAAATGGAATTAAAATGGTCAAAATCAAAACTTTGGAGCAGATGGACTGAGCATTTCTAGAACAGGGCTTGATTCTGCATATCCTTACTCATGTGAGTATACTCCTGCAAATAATCCTATTAATTGCACTGGGACTCTTTGTATGAGTAAGAGTCGTTCATGTGGATAAGGACCTGATCCTCCAAATCCTCAGTCATTATTGGCATAGGAGGAACAAATGTGTAAGTTCTCTCTCATGGTTCTATACCAGCAATTAAAGAAACACACCATTTTATGGTGCACACACAAGTAAACAAAGATTCATTTCAGCTTTATTGGATATCCTGTAAACTGTGTGCATAGAGTTAACTATTGACTACGTATATAATGTGACTATACCTCATTTAATTGAACGTATAAACACGATGTGTGCATATCTACATCGGTCACGTACTCTGACCCCAATCCTTCATTTAAGTAAAATACTTGTAGATTTGAGCGTGTGGTGTGCTACTACTAAGGGGCTTTGCGTCAGGCTTAAAGTAGATGGAAAAAAACTCCCATTGACTTCAGTAAGCTTTGGATCAGGTCCTGTGTGAACTGCAGGATTGGCCTAATGAGGTTTGTAATAAAACTCTGCTTTTTCTAGGCCAATCTCAACTATGAAGATATTTTTAAGTTGAGTTTTCCAGAAGTCATTGTACCACAGTCCACAGAGAGCATAACAAGCTTAGATCAAGTTCTTGACGCAGATAATGAAGACATTGGGATTCTTGAATTTACGAAGAGACAGCTTTGGTAAGGAATTTAAGTAAACAGTCAAACACCTAGCAATAATACTGTTAATTTTTCTGAAAGAAGTTGCGGGGAGGAGAGTGAACTTACTCGTTTCAATTTAAAATATGCTATTTCAGATCTTTGGTTGTTTAATCAGTACATGAAGTTTATCAGATTATTGGGTTCAGAAGGGAAATGCGGTTGTTTTTCTAGTCCCTGAAAAGTATAACAGTCCACCTATCGCTGCTATTCATTCTTTTTGTAGAATTCCTACTACTTTTGGTAGCACTTCTGATTGCTAAGTTCCTGGAATGCTGGACACCAACAGACAGAGCGTGTGTGTTCTTTCTGTTGTCAGCATTCCTTCTCTTTCCTGCAGGTTTGTGTTGTTTCTCTTTCATCAAGAGTAGCAACACAGGTTCTTCTTTCCCCAATCACTGGTACTTTTCTGACAACAGCCTCCCAATTCTCCCAGTAATTATTGCTCCTCCTGTTAAGCTACATGCTCTCCCTAATCAGTGGTGCATCTGGTTTCCTTCCTGGAGATTATGAAGTTAACAGCAGTTGAAATGGGTAACTTGGCTGTTAAGTCTGCTGGAATGCTGATCAACTCCTTACCTGTTTTGAAAGGATTAGTGTATCTGCACTAGTAGCTGTTCTGGTTTCTGCACACATCTGGAACATTGTAACTAAAAAGTAGGCTTAGTTATTTGTACTGCATATTAGTGAAGGTCCAAGAATTAACACATGCAATAAAATAAATGTTTTTATTTTTTCCCTTCAATAAACTCCTTACATGCACACCAGTCTGATCAGGTAACTTACTGTTGGGAAAGAAAAGAGGGTGGGGAGAGAGAGATTGTTATGTTTTAATTCTTGGGAGGCACACCAATATTATGGTGCTGTGTAACATACAAGGAACCTAGATAGTCTATGTGATAAACTACCCATGACAGATGTTAGCCACATCACTTAATGCACTACTGGAAGGCACACAGATAGTGTGGTGATGAACATGGCATAAGAACCTGAATAGAATAAGTAGTTAGGCTTCTGCAATTTGACATCCTGATTTAGATGCCTAATTCTTTTCCTCTGTGTTTCCTTGGAGCTGGGCCTTTGCTTTAAATACTGTTTGAGCATCACAGAGAAGGAAATCACACCTACCCAGATGAGACCAAATATGAAAGGTAACCCATGTGAATATCAGGCTGGCTCAATGCAGCCCGAAAGCTGAAATAATGAAGAGGGTTGAGAGAGACAGACTAACCAAACTGTAGGTTAGCTGCCTTTGAAGATAAATAAATAGAACTCTGCTTTGTACTTGCTTGCTCTCCACAACATGAATTGGACATCACCACCTTTGGATCATGATTTTTCTAATGCATATTTCTTGTCCACTTCTACTCATTCTGGAGATATGTAGGCATATAAAGCTCTCTCAGACATGCTCTTGCTGTATGGCTATTTATTTGATGGGGAAAAAAAGCATGCACAATTTTTTTGCCATTGCTTATATCATTGGGCATCATGCATCTTTGTTAGCAAGTTGGATTGATGACTTGGACAAACAGTTCTAAGAAAGTCAGATTGCATAGTAGGTGGTTCAAGGTGTACCCCTGTACAGTTGTCTCCAGGGAGGTTGCATTAGAATTGAAAATTAGATAATGGTTTTATAGGAGGTATGGGCTCAAGATCATGGATTTTGTTTGGAAGTTTTCTATGAACTACAATTTCAAATTGCATTTCTTTTTAGCATGGACTCTGGAAACCTCTGGAGAACTCTTAGAGACCCCAATAGCACCACGGGTTTAAGATGTCCCTGGAATAAATCCCATTGCCAGGAAAACTTGTTATCTGCTCTTGGAATAGATGTAAATCAAAAGGTAATTTAAAAAATATGTTTGGCTAGAACATCAGTGTAAGTGTTCGATTTAAACTTGTAGTCATTAAAGTCATCTAGGCAGAAAAAAAAGACTTGTCACACAGCTGCACTAGGAAGTGTATTTTGGTGGGTCACAAATTCTAATATCTTCAGCTAGGTCCTTTTTGATGATGTAAAGGCTTGTCTACACAGGAAGTTATTCCTGATTAGTTCCTTGTGTGGACACACTTATTCCAAAATAATGGAGTAAATCAGGAATAGTTGTTCCACTTAAATTCACACTCTACTTTATTCCAGATGAATTGTCATGTGTGGACAAGCCCTTAGTTTAAGGCTTCTCTGCTAAGATATTATAATGATGCAAAGACCAAATTCTGGCTGTCTTTGCCAATTTATAGTGGAGAATGTATTGAAGTCTCAATAATCCAAACGAAGTGACATACGGTCATTACAACTGAATCGATTTCTGATTTTGTTGGTAGAGTTCCACAAATGTAAGGGGGGGGGGGAGGGTTGCCTACTTTGAGGTGGAGGAGTTATTAGAATTTATACAAGACATTATGGATTCAGTCCAGTGAAGGCAGTTGACTTGACTTATGTGAAAATTGGACTGCTCTTTATGAAAAATGGAATCAGTTGGTCCAATTAAGTTCTGTATGCTTGAATATCTGGCTTAACTATACAGGTTGGAACACAGTATTCAGTTTGCCTTTATTCAAATCATTTCACTCATTTCAGAGTAAAAAAATAATACAGAAAAAAATATTTTAAATAAATTCAGAGATTAAAAATGCAACATTTTAAACTCCCAAAGCAGAATGTTGCTATTCTGTCTTTTTATGTTGGAAAAATTAATTGGAGGTAGATTTTTATTATAATTACTTGTTTGGTTAGCACAAATTTAATCTTCTTGCTCTGCTTTTCAGAGGTAACTATCTTTATTACTAGCTGCTGTTAGCTTTCCTGATGGTTGCCTATTTGAAACTCCTGGTGTTACCTGGATTAATCAGCCTTTCAGATGAGTTTAATCAAACAAAATTGCAGTGCTGGTTAGTCATGCAAGACC
Organism: Lepidochelys olivacea; assembly: GCF_965140295.1. Taxonomy (NCBI): domain Eukaryota; kingdom Metazoa; phylum Chordata; order Testudines; family Cheloniidae; genus Lepidochelys; species Lepidochelys olivacea. The sequence goes on from NC_140416.1 coordinate 112,166,738, forward strand.
TGGTCTACACATGAGTTATACTGGTATAACTGTGTTGGCTAGAGGGGTGATTTTATTTTTAACTGGTATAGTTAGGGCATTACTATTCTCTTAGTGTGGATGCAATTATATCAGTATTAACACACCCGTCATGGGGTGTTAGTCACGTGTAGTCATAAAGAAAGGAAAAGACTGTACCGCAGCCAGTTAGGTCTTATGCTGATGTCCCTTACTATAAATATGGTAGTAGGGCCTAGTGGCCAGCATCAAGAGTGTAGCCCTCCTGCCCAGGGTGGTGTGACCCAATGGCCAGAGTCAATAAAGTCACCCTGCTCTGTGGAATTAGGTGATCTGTTGGAGAAATGGGCACTACTCAGGGGTGTATGGCACCCAGGATAGGGGGACTCGGGCCCTCTCTGCTCCTCCCTGTCTCAGCCCAGGCAGTGCTAGGGTGCTCACCCCCAAGTCACCAGGGATCCTCCTGAAACACACCGACTGGTTCCCTGGTTCACTCACCAGAGAAGAGTCTAACTCCCCTGGGCTGACCCTTTCTCCCTCAGTGGTGCTCCACCGTTCCCGCAGGTCTCTGGGGTCCTTGGATGGCATAGTTCCTGCTAGCACAATCTCTTCTCTGAGATCATCAGACAGCCTGGGGTCCATCTGAAACTCTGCATGCCATAGCTGTGTAGTTGGAGCCTGTAGTTTGTATCCTCCCGCTTCAGCAGCATGCCCAGACTGAGTAGTGCTGCTTTCTTTTATACTCTGCCTCCAGGCTGAGCATGCCCAGCAGAATTGGAGGGGCAGGGCTTTCTCAGTTTGCAAAGCACAGTTAACCCTTTTGGGGCTGGTGCAGGATAGGTACACCCCATCACAGCACCTTATACTGGTACAGTTAGCCCTATTTCTGTACAGGACTAAATATACAGGTATAAGATGTTTTTATGCTGATATTAGAGGGACTAGATGGGTGAGGTAATATCTTCTATTGGTCCAACTTCTGGTGGTGAAAAAGACAAGCTTTCTAGCTACACAGAGCTCTTCTTCAGGTCTGGGAAAGGTACCCAGTGTCACACCTAAATACAAGGTGGAATATATTGGTTAGCATAAGTAGTTAACATATATCTGAGACAATGGTTCTCAACCAGGGGTACGTATACCACAGGGGGTATGCAGTGGTCTTCCAGGGATACATCAACTCATCTAGATGTTTGCCTACTTTTACAACAGGCTACATAAAAAACACTAGCAAAGTCAGTACAAATTAAAATTTCATACAGACAATGTCTTGTTTATACTTCTCTATATACTATACACTGAAATGTAAGTACAATATTTATATTCCAATTGATTTATTTTATAATAATATTGTATAAATGAGAAAGTAAGCAATTTTTCAGTATAGTATGCTGTGACACTTTTCTATTTTTATGTCTGATTTTGTAAGCAAGTAGTTTTTAAGTGAGGTGAAACTTGGGGGTATGCAAGACAAATCAGACTCCTGAAAAGGGTACAGTAGTTTGGAAAGGTTGAGCACCACTGATCTACGGGACCATTCAAAGTGAAGTGGCTAATTATTTCCTGTGCAGCCAAAGGACAAAAAATGGGGGGTTAGGGGGCTTTAGGGTGTTGTAGTAAGCCATAAATCCCGTGTCTTTATGATTTCTAGCAAGTTATGAATTTAAACTGCCAGGCTCATCTTTTGAAAGTGTTGTGCAGATTTCCTTTGAGGATGAGCACTGCCAGATCAGATACGGAGTGAGCATTCTGTGAAAAGTGTTTACCCACGCGTGATAGTGGTTTTGTCTTATTTATCTGTGGGAGTTCTTTTCAGAATGTAACGATTGTCTAGTTTCACCTACCTAGTTGTTGGAGCACTTAGTGCACTGCATGAGTAAGGCTACGATTTTGTTACAGAATCCCTGACTTCCAAAGACCTCTGTGACTTCAGCCCGCCGCAGCTGCGGGGTAGGTGGCAGGGCCCTGAGGCTCCCAGCCACCAGTGGCAGCCAGGGTACCCAGCAGCTCCCCGCTGCTGCACCGGGGTCAGGTGTACCCCACAGTCCCCAGTTGCCATGGGCAGCAAGGGGACCTCCGTAGTTCCCTACCACCATGGGGGACAGGGGCCCCTGTAGCTGTGGGAGGCAGGGAAACCCTGGCTGGGGATCCCTGCAGCCCTGGCCAGCGCAGGCAGCATGGGACCCTAGCAACTCCTTGCTGCCACGGGGGACCCCCCACAGCTGCCTGCAGCTCTGGGCCCTCACAGGTAGTGGGGGTCCCTGGGGCTTTTAGCCGGCCCCTGCAGCTACCCAGCGGGTTCCCATTTTGTCACAGATATTTTTAGTAAAAGTCAGAGACAGGTCACGGCTTCTGTGAATTTTTGTTTATTGCCCATGACCTGTCCCTGACTTTTATTAAAAATATCCTTGATAAAATCTTGGCCTTATGCATGATGTACACCATATGTTGGGATAAGCATATGCAGTACCTGTGGACTTTGAAAGGTGTATTGTCGGGGTATAGCAGTGGAGATTTATCTGCAGGTTTTGCATCTGTTAGGGCAGGCAGAGGCAGATTAAGATTTATTGGAGCCCCACACTCCTGGAATTGCCCAGGCTCCCTGGCCAACTTCTACCACTGCCTGGCTCTGACTTCTGGCCAGGAGGCAGGGCTTCAGGGGGAAGAGGAGATGCAGGGGGCAGTGCCACCATTCTGGTGCCAGCTGCACCCCTACTTCTGCCCAGGCTCCTGTGGCGGCCCCCAAATTGGCTGGGGGCCCTAGGCATGAGCCTATCTGTGAATCTGCCACTGATGGCAGGATCGGGTGCTGTGTTGAGTTGGTCTCCATCAAGTATGGATTTGAATTGTTTAATAATATCCAATATAGGTTCCATTGCAGGGTGGTAGGTGACAATTAGGAGTGTGTGGTTGGAGGGGTTTTTTCTGTATTCAAGCAGGTTCTCTCACATTATACTATATAACAGCATCCACAGTAGGGGTGGTACTGCTTTACTGATACTGGTACAGTTAAAATGGAACAACTTTCTCATGTACCCAAGGCCTAACCTTTCCCCCCAAACCCTCTCCCCCCTAAAAAAAACAGTAAGAGTGTCTCCAAGTGACGTTTTTAGGCCACAATCCAGCTGTGTGATCCAAGTGGGCAGAATCTTGCCCCTGCACAGAACTGCACTGAAGTCCATGGGAAGTAGGTGGTGGCAGGGGATACACATTACAGAGCTGATTATAGGACAGGGATTTAGATTGCAACTTCCAAAAATAAAGTTAAACGCTTATTTGCTTATTAGTTCTGAGAGGGGGACCTTTTTCGGAGGGCCAAAGCCCATTTATGTTGAATAAAGCATTTTTGACATTGATGGACACTTGATATTATGAAGAGTGTTTTAAATTATGCTACTTGTTGATTAGGACTTCTCAGGAGACAGCAAAGACGGTTTGGAAGAGACAAACGTTAAAATAAATGAAGACTTAGAAGATGGATTCAATATTAGTAACTGTAAAGCACTAATTCAAACCAAGGTAAGAGTTCTGAGGCAAGTACGTTAGAGAGATACAGGTCTCATATTTTATATGTCCCTGGGTGCTGTACAGACAGTTGTCAGCATTTCCCCTCCCCCACTCATGTTTTAACATACTTTCTAGTGGGACCTGGCAGTTCTTCAGCCAAATTTTGCTTTTCAAATGCTCCTGGAAATCGTGCACTAAGTACTATGTATGCACCAAGTGCAAAGTGATGTAAGATTGGGAGAGTTAGAACTTCAGGTCATATGTTATTTAAGGAACTTAAGTTGCATGATTAGTATGGGCTCTGTGCTAAGATACTAGCAAACATGTAATATTGATTGATGACACTTTGATGACTGAGGAGGTCCAGTCACCATACAACAGGATTAATGGGATGAAGGCGTGAATAAAAAGACAGACGTGACTCACTCTTACAGAACAGTGAGGGAGGAAGGGAAGAAGAATGGAGGAGGCAGTTGTGTCCAACTGGTATTTCAGGTATTCAGAGTGAATCAGAGTTTAGGCTTCTTCAGGGGAGGGAAAGAACAGAGTAAACAAAAACTACTCTCAACAAAAGACGCAATAGCAAACTGTTTGAAATAAAGTAAAATGGAACTGCCCTAAGAGTTTGGGGTTTCGGGAACAAAGGATATTACTAGGACTTAGCCCATTTGTGTTAGTATGCTGAGAGAGACGTAACTGGAAATACTTAAAGTCTTCAAGCTAGTTTAATCAGGTAATTACTTACACTTGAAAATAACATTTTCTGGTGTCGGTGTACTTTGCCCTTAAATTTAGTCTCTATTTCAAGTCAGCATTTCTACGCGCTATGGGGCAGTTGTTAGTGAGCCTTGCAAATTCCATCAGTTTTTTGCTACAGGAATTTTGTTCATTTTGAAGGAAAACTTCACATTTAGAAATAAATGTTACAAAACTGCATTCTTGTTCATTTCTCTAAAAGAAAAGGCCCTCGTTTTGTTTTTTTAATAAGCTGTGGTAATGTTTAGATGAGAATGTCAAACAAAAGCTCCCTTTCTTTTGAGCAAAACATAAACGGTCTTGTTGCTCTGGTAATGCAAAATGCACGCACACACATGCATGCGAGTTTTTAGTCCACTTTACAAGCTGAATATTAAACTGTGTTCAATTTTGGACACCTCAGTACCTGAAAGATGTAAACAGGAGGGAGTTTAGAGAAGAGAAACACGTGGGACAGAGAAACTGGTAGGATTGATTCATGAAAGTATAAACGTCAGATATTTTGTTATTTGGTAAGGGTGGGGAGATCTTTGCTAGCCACACATCTTGAACATTTGTAAGAGGCAGGGTTTTTTTGTGGGAGGAGTGAATCAAGAGGTAAAAATCAACATGATGGGATGAAATTAAAGAGGAAAATGTAGGCTGAATAGGAAAATCTTATTTAACAAGATCTAATGGATTTTGGAATAGCTTCTCAGGAGAAACAGGAAGTCCCAGAGCAAGATAATGCAAACTAGAATACATGTTAGGCAGTGTCTTGTAGTAAACAATCATGTACTCACTTAGGGATGGGCTAAATGCACTAATAGGCCTCTTGTACATTTATGTTCCTGACTGTGAAATTATTAGTCTTACTGACAAAAATAAAGTTACCAAATTGAAATGTTTACAATCTGTTCGAAAATGTAAGCTGTTTTAATTGCAGAAAAACTATTAAACTATTAAAAACTTTTTCCCCCCCCCCCTCATTTGACTCAGCTGCCTGTAGCACCAGATTCCAGACATGGTCATTTCTTTAGTTATAACCTGTTTTTGAAGAGGACACCATTAAATGGAAATATGCAATTTAAAACTGTCCCAAGAAAGAAGAGGATTTTCAGTACACACGGTCTAAAAATGAAAATTTTCAACAGTGATGCTTGCTAAAGCAAAAGTCCCTATCTTTCTTTCATTTAAAGTGCAGTTTACCTTCATTTTGTTACTGAAGACTAGAGATGTTTTTGTGAAGAAAAAAAAATCTTATATAATAGCTGTATGTTGCACCTAAAGCAATTCTTTTACTAAAAGGTACTTATTGTAATTTAGGTTTAGATTCTAGTTTTGTCCTAGTAAATTTTGGTGGCAGTCATGGTAAATGATGAAGTCATATCTTGTATGGTAATCCAGCTAGAACCAAGCGTTACATATAAAGGCATTTGGTCATCTCTCTGTGAGCTTTTAACATCTGTTCCCTTTTGGTCTAAATAGATCTTTTTAATTCAAACTCCTCCTCCCCCCAAAAATCTGAACACATCTTCGGTGTGTTGTAAGGTGTGCCTTGGTGTTACCATCTCTTTTCCTTGACTTGGTTTGTTTTGGACTATCCTTGGGTCTGGTACGGTGTTGCTGCTGATCCCCTAACCTGAGGAACCCCTCTCCAACTCCACCACACACGCTATGATTTTCACATCGCTTTCTGTTTATAACCATGGCTTGTACAGTTTTACTTCTACCACTGAATGGCATTTTTACTGAGTGGTGTTTTAACACAGTTTAACCAGCTAGCCTGGATGGAGTCAGTATTATAAGCAGGTTCAGAAACTGTTCTAGGATCAGTCTCTGCTTGTAATATCTTTTGAATGCAGTTGTAACATGACTTTAGAAACATTCAGCCCCCAACCATTTAAACTGGGCCTAGTCATCATGGTTGTAAAACTGTTAGAAGCTAGTTGTGCAGTCAAGGCTTTGTCCTGTGCAGTGCTGGAGGCTGCTGTTTTTAAGACTTTAAATTTCATACTAATTACTAACTAGTTTTCCTACTGTCCTGCATGTACAAGTCCCATAGGGCCAAGTCAGGTACACTTCATATTTAATAACAGCCACAGAATCTATGGCTCGCTCCTGACAAATATTCATCTTCACTTGGTGTATAAGTTACATTACTCATTAGCAAGAACTTTACATGCAGGTTATATCAATATTTTCGTTACTTTGTCCCTTATAAATGTGAAAACTTTGTATGATTGTTTTTATTCTAACAAGCCAGATATGCCTCTACTGTGACTTTATGAAGATAACTGTACAGCATTATAACAAGAGGTTTTGTACAAGTATATTGTATATAGTTGAATTGTAAAGGCATGTGACAGAGAAACTGGATAATCTGAAATTAAATGTTTTAAATGTTAATTTAAATACTAAAAAGTAATCACTTTCTTTGTGTTAGGACCTGTATTTAAATGAGACCCTCACTGAGGCCTAGCCACACTTATGCCCATGCTTAACTTTGAGGACATGCATAGTCTGCACTTAAAATGAAGTGTGTAGGTATTGGCAGAATAAAGGCCTAAATCTATATAAACTCCATTCAGCAGTAAAATCAGAGCTGAGTTATACATTTACTAGCAGTAGTAACTTTCAGGATACCTCAGTTCTATTAATTTAGGAAAAAGTGTTTGCATAATGCCTACTCAGTTAATGGGAACAGTCTAGCTTAACAGTTAGTCTTTTATTTGAATAGGTGCCATTTAAAATGGCCAGGAATTTAAGGCTCTGATCCTGCAATGACTTCTGTGTGGCTTCACCCAAAGCTTTCTGTGGGTGTAGGATCAGGGCTGAAAGTCTTATAACTTTAAAGAAACACTGAACTTCCTAGCTTCAGAAACCTTCTTATAGTAAAAAGTTGGCAAGAGCTAACAAGTCTGCACTGATTTTTGTAATGTTGTATTTAATAGAATGTTCTAGATACAGATTTCTGCTGTATGTATTTTTTCATCTATTTTGAAATGGAAATGCAATCATTGCATTAAAGTGCTGATTTAATAAGGTGCTTAAATACCCATGAGCAACTTTAACTATTGGCTTCACAGCCTCAAGAACAATGCTTTTTTTTACCCCCGTCTTCACGAACAAGGTCAGCTCCCAGACTACTGCACTGGACAGCACAGCATGGGGAGGAGGTGACCAGCCCTCTGTGGAGAAAGATGTGGTTCGAGACTATTTAGAAAAGCTGGACGAGCACAAGTCCATGGGGCTGGATGCGCTGCATCAGAGAGTGCTAAAGGAGTTGGCGGATGTGATTGCAGAGCCATTAGCCATTATCTTTGAAAACTCAGTGATCGGGGGAAGTCCTGGAAGATTGGAAAAAGGCTAATGTAGTGCCCATCTTTAAAAAAGGGAAGAAGGAAGATCCGGGGAACTACAGGCCAGTCAGCCTCACCTCAGTCTCTGGAAAAATCATGGAGCAGGTCCTCAAGGAATCAATTCTGAAGCACTTAGAGGAGAAGAAAGTGATCAGGAACAGTCAGCCTGGATTCACCAAGGGCAAGTCATGCCTGACTAATCTAATTGCCTTCTATGACGAGATAACTGGCTCTGTGGATGAGGAGAAAGCGGTGGACATGTTGTTCCTTGACTTTAGCAAAACTTTTGACACAGTCTCCCACAGTATTCTTGCCAGCAAGTTAAAGAAGTATGGGCTGGATGAATGGACTATAAGGTGGATAGAAAGCTGGCTAGATTGTTGGGCTCAACGGGTAGTGATCAATGGCTCCATGTCCAGTTGGCAGCCAGTATCGAGTGGAGTGCCCCAAGGGTCGGTCCTGGGGCCGATTTTGTTCAATATCTTCATAAATGATCTGGAGGATGGTGTGAATTGCACCCTCAGCAAGTTTGCAGATGACACTAAACTGGGAGGAGTGGTAGATACGCTGGAGGGTAGGGATAGGATATTGAGGGATCTAGACAAATTAGAGGATTGGGCCAAAAGAAATCTGATGCGGTTCAACAAGGACAAGTGCAGAGTCCTGCACTTAGGATGGAAGAATCCCATGCACCGCTACAGACTAGGGACCGAATGGCTTGGCAGCAGTTCTGCAGAAAAGGACCTAGGGGTTACAGTGGACGAGAAGCTGGATATGAGTCAGTGTGCCCCTGTTGCCAAGAAGGCCAATGGCATTTTGGGATGTACATGTAGGGGCATTGCCAGCAGATCGAGGGACGTGATCGTTCCCCTCTGTTCGACATTGGTGAGGCCTCCTCTGGAGTACTATGTCCAGTTTTGGGCCCCACACTACGAGAAGGATGTGGATAAATTGGAGAGAGTCCAGCGGAGGGCAACAAAAATGATTAGGGGAGTGGAACATGTGACTTATGAGGAGAGGCTGAGGGAACTGGGATTGTTTAGTCTGCGGAAGAGAAGAATGAGGGGGATTTGATAGCAGCCTTCAACTACCTGAAAGGGGGTTCCAAAGAGGATGGATCTAGACTGTTCTCAGTGGTAGCTGATGACAGAACAAGGACTAATGGTCTCAAGTTGCAGTGGGGAGGTTTAGGTTGGATATTAGGAAAAACTTTTTCACTAGGAGGGTGGTGAAACACTGGAATGCATTACATAGGGAGGTGGTGGAATCTCCTTCCTTAGATGTGTTTAAGGTCAGGCTTGACAAAGCTCTGGCTGGGATGATTTAGTTGGGGAATTGGTCCTGCTTTGAGCAGGGGGTTGGACTAGATGACCTCCTGAGGTCCCTTCCAACCCTGATATTCTATGGTTGATTCTAGGATTACTGATAGTAAAGCAGAAATACAATGTTTAAGTAGGCAGTGTCCCTCTAATACCCTTTTATGTGGTCAAGAATTTCTATCTTACAGATGCGGAAAGCTTTTACAAAGGTTGAATGACTTGCTTATGGGTACACAGTAAATCAGTTGTGGAGCTGGGTATACAAACCTGAAATCATAACTCCCTGGCCATTGCTCCAACTACTAGATCAGGGATCGGCAACCTTTGGCACGTGGCCCGCCAGGGAAAGGACCCTGGCAGGCTGGGCCAATTTGTTTACCTGCCATGTCTGCAGGTTCGGCCAATCACAGCTCCCACTGGCTGCGGTTTGCCACTCCAGGCCAAATGGGGACTGCGGGAAGTAATGTGTATAACAGCCTAGGGCATATGATCATGATTCCTTCAAGTGGCTAGCCCCAGTCACTACACATGAGCATACATGTGAGCTAGGCATACAGAAGACTTTTCTGTTGACACCTAGATTAGAATTTTTACCTGTAAATGCATCTCTAATGTACGACAAACTGTGAATTTCTGTTGCCAAGAGATAAATTAAATTAAAATTTAATTAAATTTCACGCACAATGTGATGTAATTAAGATGACCTAACCCCCAGTGTAAACACCACGAGGTTGATGGAAGATTTCTTCTGTCAAACTAACTACCACCTCTCGGAGGGGTGGATTTACTGCAGTGGTAGAAGAACACCTTCCATCGTGGTAATAAGTGTCTACGCTGTACCAGTTTCTAGTATAGACATCCGCAAACATCTACCTCAGTGACAGAGGACTTGTAGGGCCGCTACTTATTAAAATTCCCAGATGGATCTCCCACAGCCTTCAGGAATAAGAGCAATGCTTAAAAGCTCTTAATTAAAGATTGGGAGATGCTCAAATACTACAGTAATGGGAATCAATCAAAAGCCATCTGTGCATATGCACATATTTACACAGTAATGCTGGGTGGAAGTATGCTGGAAAGATCCTACACAGATTTACATGAAACTTCACTGAGGCTACTTCTACTCTTTCTGCTCAGCAAGTGGCTAAAGGCCAAGCAGTGAGCTCTAATATTCAGAGGACAAGTCCCTTCTGCCAAACAGGACTCCTGAACACAAGTTTAAAACCAGTGAGCTAAGGTAACTTTACAACTGTTAGGCCCCCTTCCTGGGCCCCTCTCATAAGAATCATTTGCAGTAATAAAATTCCTAAGCAGAGAGTTTCAAGGCTTTTCTAACTGCAAGAGGCACTGTTAGACTGTGAAGGACAAAAGCTAGCTAAAAAAAAAAGTCTTGGTTAAATAAGAGGGCAGGAACTGTTAAAGACATGTCTGGCAGTAGCTGGGGAAGGGAAAAGTTAGCCTGAGTATTTGGCTCTTAACCTGCAGAAACTATGGCAGCAAGAAAGAGGCCCTTCTCTGTGGCTCAGAACCCTGGAGTTTGGAAGACTTGGGGCTCCAAGAACCAGGCTGAAGTGCCATCTTCCCTACTTATTTCAGCCACATGCCTTAGCTTAAGCTAAGATTAGCTGTAATTGGAGACAGGGACTTTTTTCTATGATGCATCTGTGCAGCACCTAGCACACTGGGGCCCCAACCTGGCTGGGACCTCTGTATTACAAATCACTACAAACTGTACAATAGTAACAGCAGCAGAGGACCCTGATAAGGGATGCAGCAACAGTGTGATGGTTAGATCTTTATCAGGAAGGCGAGACTGTAAGAAGGGAGAAGGTGGCTCTTGTTCCATTGATTTAACGCCACCAATAGAAACAATTTAGCTGCCTAGGATTATAAACCATAAACTTCTGCAGGCATTGGTAAATAACCATATTACTGATTGAAAGCCAGTCTAACTGCATAGTAAAGGCTTGTCTACACAAAGAGTTGTGCGGCTTTAAATTATACCATATAATTAAAATGGACAACCCCACTAGTGGGGACAGTTATACCAGTAAAAAAAAAAAAAAAAGGTGTTTATACCAGTATAACTTATTCCCATACAGGAAAAGGGAATAAGCTACACAGTTATAAGGCACTTTATACCAGTATAACTGTGTCTACACTTGCAAAGTTTTTGCACTGTCAGTTTCAACGGTGATCATGAACCGGTGAAAGAGAAGCGCTGGCTTGGGTACTCACTTTCTGCTGCCTGTGGAAGAGTGTGTTTACATCTGCAGCACTTCCACCACCGACGAGAGCCATGCATGGAGGGCAGCTGTCCCACAGTGCAACTCTCTCCATTTTGATGATTGTGGAAAGGGGGGAGGCATGATTTTATTAGCTATAAGTCAGTCCTCCCATAGAAACTTTGAGGGGAGGCAGGGCTCTCTATTATCAGTTTGTCCTTCAGCGACCAGGCTAAGTAGAGTGAAAACAACCTGTAAGGAAGACCTAGCTATTCTTTGTCTCCAAGGACAAGGAGAAACAATGGATTTGTGAGAAAGATTTCAGCTGTAAAAGACTAAATTGCAGCTACTGGGTTTACTGGGGCAAGAGAAAACAATGGGTGTTTTTACTAGGAGGCGTATTGTCAGGCAAGCTTGAAGGACACACTGGAATTGGACATCATTGTAAATTTGAAGGAACTTCTGGAATGACTACTTCAAAAGCTTTAGCAAGGAGGGATAGTGCGGAAGTCTTGCTCCTCCAGCCTCATGGCCCTGCTCTGGCAGTTGTATTCCATTATGGTATCACACTCCAAGCATGCATGTCTTCCAGCACCACCCCAAAAAAAGCCTTTTTAGTTTGGGGTCTCTCAGATAAAGTCACTGACCTTTTTTCCCCCCACACTTTTATGAAGCTCTGGGTGGACCAGTTGACAGGTGCAGTTATACTCAGGGCTGGATTAACCTTTTGTGGGACCGGTGCCAAACATATCTCTGGGCCCCCATGGAGGCAATGGAGCATGGTGTGGGTTGGGGAGGGAGGGTTGGTCCCCAGAGCGAGGGGCCAGTCAGGGGCAATGGGGCATGGTATGGCGGGGATGGGGGCCCGCTCAGCCCAGTGCAAGGGCACTATTTACAAACTGGCAGATGCCAGAAGGAAGTGGCTTGCTCGGCCCTGTGGTGCCAGCATTCCCCTTCCCCTTTGGGGGCAGGCCCATGCCGCACCACACAGCCCCCCTACCAAACATGAACACCCTCCTGACTCTGGCCAGAGCCCCGCTGGAGCCTCTATGCCCAGCGTCCCCCACCTGACCCCCCTCCACAAATGCACAGCATCCTGCACAACACCCACAGCAACCTGCCCACAGCCCCACCACAACTGCCCAGCACCCCACACAGAACCTCCACTCCCTAGTTCCCCAACACAGATCTTCCTTGCCACCTCATAGCCCAGCACCACCCCAGATCCCCCCTGAGACCCACTCCCACCCCCTGGCCGCACTCACAAGCCCTGCTGGGAGGGGACTGTGCCTGCTGGACTGAGCCAGCAGCGCAGCCAGGGCTGGTCCCTGGGTGGGGAAACCGCTCCAGCCCCTTGGGAGTGGTGTGATCAGCCAGCCTACAGCCTGTCCCACCTGGGCTCCCTCAGGACCCACTTGCCTGGAGGGGCCCAACCAACCCCCCCACACTGTCCCCCATCCACCCCAACTGGTGAGTCTTCTGCACCAGTTCCAGCAGCTCAGCTTGGGAAGACAGGCGGGGCCCCACAGGTGGAGGGAAGCAGAGACTGCCTGGAGCTGGAGGTGCACTAGGGTCTGGCCGGGGGGCAGAGAGGAGCCAGCAGGTGGGGCCAGAGGGTGGAGAGTAGCCCTTAGCCAGCTGGTGGGCAGGCGGAGCGGAGCAAGTGGTGGGCGGGGGCGGGACGGGGGGGGGGAGCCATCAGGTTGGCGGGGTCTCGGGGCGCAGTGCAAGTGGAGCAGGCCGAGGTCCCTTCGGAGCATGGGCCCGGCTCCATGGTGCCGCTGTAAACCCGGCACTGGTTAGACTACTACTTGCTGACTACTCTGGAGTGATAGGCCCCGTTGTTGTACCGCTCTACAATAGAGTCAGGGATGATTCGAGTCTTGCTCAGAGCAAATGCAATCCCAAGAGTGATGAGCCTGCCTCAGCTGGTGCACAGCCAAATGTTGTGTGGCCACATGTTGGGTTACAGGCATTGGAGGAGGCTGCAACAGCTATCCTAATTCTGTTCTCCCATAGAAGCAAGGCCTTTGCAAGCTTGTCCGAGTGGAAGAACGATCTCCCTCGTCTAACCAGGCACGAATGCTGAGTCAAGACAGGCTGATACAGGAGGGAGATGCAGAACTATCAGTGCGACAGAGGCATATATTTTGGCACAGAGGACTCCCTCATCCCAACAGGTGAAAACCAAACCCCCGCGTCACAGAAGATGTGCACAGTTACCGTCCAAGGCAGTCTTAGGTAAAACATCATCTGCCTCACTCTCTGCCTAACTTGCCCCTGCTTTTGCAGAATATCTGCACAAAGTGTGTCTGAGGAAGTTCAGGACAGATACTTGCAGCATTTCAAGCACCAGGTTCCCCTGTGTTTCTGAATAGCTGCTAAGCATCATTTGCTGCAAGGCCCAGCACCTCTTCAGTTCACAGCCCAACATCTCATCCGTACTTTCACAAATGCTGCTTGGACTAAAACAGGCAGGTGTGATATCACCTATCTTGCATACTGCACTGTCACTGCTTGGCAGCAGGCTCCTCTATCTTGCTTTCAGCCTCACAGAATACACATTTCCACCACTGTTCTGCTCCGCCAAGTCTCAGAGTAGCAGCCGTGTTAGTCTGCATTCGCAAAAAGAAAAGGAGGACTTGTGGCACCTTAGAGACTAACCAATTTATTAGAGCATAAGCTTTCGTGAGCTACAGCTCACTTCCTCAGATGCATATCGTGGAAACTGCAGCAGGCTTTATATATACACAGAGAATATGAAACAATACCTATTCCCACCCCACTGTCCTGCCGGCAATAGCCTATCCAAAGCGATTTCCAGCACAAATCCAGGCCCTCTCACCCTCCACCCCCCCACACAAACTCACTCTCCTGCTGGTGATAGCCCATCCAAAGTGACAACTCCCCAAGCTTATGCTCTAATAAATTGGTTAGTCTCTAAGGTGCCACAAGTCCGCCAAGTCTGTAGTTGAACTCCCAGTGTGACAGGCTTTTACAGCTCCTGGCCAGGATATGGCAGATGGGGAGAGAAACAGTTTCAACCTGCTTCCTGCCTTAGGTCTGGTCTTCACTAGGAAATTAGGTCAGAAAAATCCACACCCCTAAGTGACAGTTAAATCAACCTAGCACCCTGGTGTAGACAACACTAGGTTGACAGGAGAATTCTGTCGACCTAGCTACTACCTTTCGGAGAGGTGGAGTACCTACTCCTTCTTTGGGTGTAGGTAGCATCTTCTCTGGAGCGCTACAGCGACATTGCTGCAGCATTTTAAATATAGACAAGCCCTTAGTGGGAAGCCTGCACCTCAGCTAATGGGAGGCAACCTGTTGATATCCACTGGGACTGATTTCTATTTTCTAGTAACCTGGGGCCATCAGAACTCCCCAAACTTAGCTGAGTACAAGATCCAAGGACACCACAACTCGAGAGGACTTTGAGCCAAGACAGGTAGGAGCCAGCTGGAAGAAAAAGGTTGCCTTTTTAGAAAAACTAAAGTTAGAAGTTATTTTCAGTTTAGTTTCCAAAGTCTTGGCAAAAAAAAAAGGGGGGGTTAATTTAGACAACATATACATTGTAAATTTATACAAGCATTCCCAAAATCCAACTTAGGCAGGAAAACAGTGTGGCTAGAATCAAAGCAACCTCATGTTAGTTTTCTGAAGCTAAGTCTGGGAGAGGGTGGGAAGAGGGGAGAGAGCCTCAGATAAATTTCCTGTGAATACTTGCTGTTCATTTCCTTTTGTTTTTTGTTTATGGCTCCCATTCCTTGGCATTGAGTCATTTGCTCTAGCTGAATCAGTGACTTCCCAGCATCTGACTCGCAACCTTGCATTAAGAGAGATAAAGTAGTACCCATTCTGTGAAGGAGAGGGGGAGAGATAAGGAACTGAATTACACAAGTATAGTTTTAGAGGGTGGATTTCATGAGGTACAGCATCTTCTTAATAAGAAAAGGAGTACTTGTGGCACCTTAGAGACTAACCAATTTGAGCATAAGCTTTCGTGAGCTACAGCTCACTTCGAATGCATCCAATGAAGTGAGCTGTAGCTCAGGAAAGCTTATGCTCAAATAAATGTGTTAGTCTCTAAGGTGCCACAAGTACTTTTTTTTTTTTGTGTGAATACAGACTAACACGGCTGCAACTCAAACCCATCTTCTTAATGCCATTCACAAATCTTTCATTTTATGACTTTACATTCTACAGAATACAAAAACTTCAAAACAAAAAATTGTTTTGAATTGAAAGGAAGACACATTTCTTTCAAAAAATGTCAAAACAGGACATTTCAATACTGCTGAACTCCCTTCCCCTCCCCCTTTGCCCTCTTCTCCACCGAAACAAGGTTCTGACAAGAGACAATTTTGCAAAAAGTGTTTAGATTTACCTGGAACTGCATTCTGATGGAAAACTGGTCCATCCAAGTTTTTCTGAACACCACTAATTAATATATATAAAATAAAATCAGGAAGTCAAAATGATTTTAGAATTTTGCCCTAAAATCTCATCAACATACCCATTCCTGCGGAAATATTTTGATTTGGACAAACTGCATTTTCCAATAGAAAACTGTTTTGTTAAAAAAAATTCAACCAGCTCTAATTGCTATGTTTTGTGGCCTGTACCATGCAGGGGATAAAACTAACCTAGAGGATCATAATGGTCCCTTCTGACTTAAGTATCTAGGAATAAATAAAGTATATTTTGTGCTTTTATTTCAATAAAGGTATTACTTGATATCTACACGCTTCTGAATATACGTTAACTAATAAAAGCCCTAGACATGTATAAACCTTGGTTTAGACAAATAAGGTGGGTAATATCTTATCTGATCAGCTTCTGTTTGTGAGAGACAAGCTTCCCAGCCACACAGCTCTTCTTCAGGTCCGGGAAAGGAACTCTCAGCATCACGGCAAAATGTAATGTTGAACAGATTGTTTAGTATTCAGCACATATTGTAAGGGACCATTCAAGGTATAATGGCCCATTAACACGTCTGCAGTTATAGGACAAAGAGAGAGGGTTAGATTATTGTTACAGTAATAAGCCATACATTTAGCAAAAAGAAAAGGAGTACTTGTGGCACCTTAGCGACTAACCAATTTATTTGAGCCTAAGTTTCTAAGGTGCCACAAGTACTCCTTTTCTTTTTGCGAATACAGACTAACACGGCTGCTACTCTGAAACCATACATTTAGATTACCATTGTAGCATGGCTCAAACAGTATTAATATTTGTTACCCAAGTGCTTTTTTTTTTTTAAAAGCATTATTAATATTGTGAGTTTCCAAGACAACCACCCCCGTCAGAGCCACAACGATTTAGCGGCATGGAGGCAGATTACCCAGTATGCAGAGGTACCTTGCAGACTGCAGAGCTGGGCTCTGCACCAGTTCCTGGAAGGCCACTTCAGAGTGGGGAGATGTTGCCAGTATGTTGGCAGACTCAGCTCAAACTCCTGTAGATTAAGTACATGCAGATCTCAAGGTCTATTCCAGCTAGAGGCTGCCTTGCTCATTACAGACCGCCATCTGCCCCAGTGAGCAGTGGCTAGATGTCTGGCAGTAGCCACTGAGGCAAGGTTGGTTTAGAGGATTAGGGGTTCCCCTAGGAGGGGAGACCCAGAGCATGGGGGCACTGCTGGGGCAGAACCCTGTGGTAAAGGGCACTGGGGTCTGGGAGGGACAAGGGTGCCTGAGGCAGGTGAGCCACCAGCCTACAGAGGGCGCTCCAGGCTGGAATCAAGCTAATTCACACAACAACCAGCAGGAGGCGCTGCACCGGCGAGCATCACTTCGCTACACTTACCCTGATATGAAATGTTCTGTATCTGCAAGACAACTTACACAGTCAACATTTCTAAGGCACAGCATACACTAACATATCTCAACTCACCAATAAGAAGTTACTCTTAACGTATTTTTAAAGCTCATTTAAAGATATATTCCCCATCAATGGGGTCTGTTCTCCCATTGGATGACAGCTACTTCCACTAATGCTGCGTTAAGAGCACTATTCGTCCCCATACACAGATGGGAGCCTCAGATCTCGGTTGTATTTCCCACCAAGAAAACTGCATCTGACCTTGTTTCCTGCAAACAAAGTTGAAAACTGCTGTACTCTTGTGTAGACGGGGGAAACTACATTTCATACTTGTAGGAAAGTGATGTTTGACTATCAACAGCAGTGAGGCTTTTCCCAGCACACTGACTTGGGAGAAATTGCCATGCCCAACTACCACTGTTCTGTAGAGAAGTGGCTTTAGAGAGATGGGGTCTGGGTGTGAAGAGATATGCAAGTTTGCTTATTAAACTGATTCCCAAAAGCAGCCTGTTAGGAAAGCATTTATTTTGCATCTTCATTAGTTCAATGAAGAAAATACTGGCAAGGTCAGTAAATTTGTTACACTCATACTGGAAACTTCTTGAAATTATGTCTAAATTGAAAAGTTACTGCATTTTTCCTAAACACCTGCATAGACCTCACTATCTAGACTCTGATTTTATTTTACACTGAATTAAAATTAACTTGTGCATAATTAAAAATGAAAAAACTTTCTTTTTACACAAAATACCATATCACCCCCCCCAAAGCATTACATATCAGTTTATGGTTTTAGCACTGGGATACTAAGCAACCAGTTAAGAATTACAGTTTAGTGGCAAGAGCTCTGTGACCAACAGAAAGAGTGAAGTTTCATCCACTGTATGCAACAATTTGTATGAATTACCAAGAAGTGTATTAAAAAATTAGTTTACAGCAATTGCATGTGAGGTTAATTCCCCCCAACATCTTAAGTTTCTGCAGAGCAGGGTGGTGAATATGGTGGGAACATATTAAAGTTAACGATTTGCTACGTGATATGAATGCAATACTAATCAAAAGGGTGGTATTTACTGCACTGTCAAATTCCACATTTGCAAATGCAAACAAGAAATTAGACACAATTTTTATTTCTGTGACCAAAATTAAAAATATCTTTAACCACAATTCTGCTTCATCACAGTGCGGAATATTTCAAGGATTTATTGAGGCATATCTTTACATACAAAAGTAGAGATTGAGGAAAAGCCAGAGTAGTCTATACAAAATACAGTCTGTGTACATTCTGAAGCTGTACCTTCTCAGTAGCTGTTTATACATTTTTCAAACTGATCCCTTACCCAATGATTTAGAATGTTTTATACCATCAGAATTTCTAGATTGTAAGAACCATTAACATTGAGCGCATATATTTATACCCTTCAATTGTCAATCCAGATGGCTGAAAGAATGTGACCTAAACTGGGTTTGCACAGTTTTGAGGGACAGACTAACCGAGGAACTCACATGGTCTGAAATAGAGATCTTAGCATAGGATAACCGACGCTGCAGGGTATTTAAGACTAAAAATCCCAGGTGAAATACTGGCCCATCTGAAGTTAACGGCAAAACTCCCATTGTTCTGCAAGACCAGGACTTCACCCCTTGTTTTTGAGATGCAACACTTAGGGCACATTTTCTTGCTCTTCATAATTCTTTTCAGATACTGCACCCACAAAAAAGTTAAAGAACAAATGGAACAAAAGCAAACATCTTTTAAAAACACTGAGTGGTGTTAGGGGAGAGCTAAGCAGTGATCTGAGCAAAAGACACTGAAGTGAACATGAGCGAGTTCATACTAAAAAAAATGAGTGAAAATTATCTTTATCCAAAATGGAGACATTATTGCTGCTACACTTCTGCTACTGGCTGAAAAAGGGAATGACATGGGAAATGGTGACACTGTGAAATGAACTATAGATGCTTTTAAAGCTCTCTACAGACTTTTTTTGTCCTAAATATACTGCAGCGTTAACAGCTATATTGAAACAGTTTTACAGTTTCAAGGGAAAACAAGCGTTGTGTAGTTTAGAAAGCAACTCCAGAAGTTAATGAAGACCCCAGTCTGAGGGAAAAATTATTTCCCACTATCACATGGAGAAACAGTTCTCACTACAAACCTCATCTTCAATTAATAATTTAAAGAAAAACCCACCAAACCCTTCTGTTGCATATCTGAAACAGAAATTCTTTCAGCACACTTAGGCCCCAGTCCTGCAACTGCATCGGAATGAGCTGACCCCCGAGCTTTCACAAGATAGTACTTAAGTCATCAGCAGTGACTCACCACATTTACAAGAACATTTCAGGAGTATTCAGAACAGTAAATGTTAGTACTATAAGAAATGCTCAACTCATTTCTTAAAAGGATACAGAGACACTGGCTCTTCAGGTACCTTTCCCAACGTGCTACTTTACAAATTTAAATTTAAAGCATTTCTTTCTGCATCATCTGTGCAAATGTGTATCTGTAAGTATTATTGCACATTAAAAAAAGCTTTGTAGTGAAAACAGGACTGAAAACATGGCATTCTCCAAACAGAACAAAAAGCTATCTGTACAGTAAATGCTAATTTAAAGAATGCCAAGATTTAAAATCTAAGCACATAATACTGACAAAATGTTAAATTGGACAATATACATAAATTACATTTGCAAATACTTGTAGAAATTTTAAACATTTAATACTCTTAATTTCACAAATCAGCTAGATCACTGTCAAACAAAGGATCTAATTAATGGATTAAAAAATGTCCCCCCCACCCCACCAGAAAAATACCATTGAGAAACAAAAAGGAAAAGAGAAACAACCTGCAATCTTAGACAAAGCACTGGAAAGAGTCAAAGCATTTCAGCTTATAGAGGTAGTACTAGCCACATCCAGCTAGAAATACATTATATTTGTACTATGATGAAACAACGTAGTAAAATGTAGAAAGACTATAAAATTTACAAAAATAAATAGTTTTGAATGCTTTAGAAAATGCAAGATACTTCACTGACAAGTGTCTTGAGTCTGCTTTTCCAACCAAATGGAAGTGACATTTGTTTTAATATTTTTAAAATATACCTATATCTCTAGTAATGCTGATGGATTTGCACAATCAAAATATGCAACTCCAATGTATGCCAACTTGGCATGTATTTTAATATTAAAAATAAAATCTAGGCTTCATAAGAGACTCCCATATGAAATTCACTTTGTATGTAAATTCTTCTGAAATTAAAAATTGCACATAAACATTTATTCAAAGGGGGTGAGGGGTGGCGGGTAAGGATATGTGCATGTTTTTATGTCAATACACACACATGCACCCCCAGAAGGAAAAAGAGGATTGCACAATTTCTCAAATAAATAATTTCATTTTAAAAACTGCCACTTTTTTGATTTTAACTGAGACATTTTAAGAACTACTTGTGGACAATTGTGTTTTGTTTTAAAAGAAATTCCTTGCAGCTTTCCCAGCCAGTGGCTTTATCCTCAAACCAATGTTAAGTGGCAGTACGGAAAGTATCTTTGGTTAAAAAAAAATAAATATCAAGATCCAACAAGAATTTCCATGATATGGTCCAACTCACTCAAATCTGTTCTACATATTGGAATATTGTTTGCTGAGGAAGAATTGCAAGATGGGAAGCTTTTCAATGTTTCTTCTGTAGCAGCAGCAGGTGGTCTAGGTGCTATTAGTGGGGGAGAGCAGAAGTCTGAATCATACATTGAAGTGTCAATATCTTCAAAGATGTCATCTATAGCCAAATCTTTTAAGTAACTGGTTGAATTCGAAATTTCAAAGGAACCAAATACACATTCTGCTCCCTTCAAATCTTGTCTATCATCTTCTAGTTTTAGACATGTGTTTTCTGGAGACTTCGGCTCATCATCTCCAGCTGGAACCAAAGACGTAGGTGGACTTATATCTTCCATGAAGTCCAAATCCTTCAGAATAGATGAAATGGCAGATGACATGTCATCATCTGAAACCATCAGCAGGCTATTTTCAATTGGGCCTTCTGCAGACCACGAGTTACAACAGTTAGACTCTTGCTGGTTACTACCTGAAGGCAAATGTAAAGAAATTCCAGAT
Organism: Lepidochelys olivacea; assembly: GCF_965140295.1. Lineage (NCBI taxonomy): Eukaryota > Metazoa > Chordata > Testudines > Cheloniidae > Lepidochelys > Lepidochelys olivacea. Next base: position 112,187,830 of record NC_140416.1, read on the forward strand.
GAATCAATTCCTGGGTAGCTGTGAGGATTGGGAGCAATGCCATTGCATACATTAATTGGCTGCTGGCTACTCTCTTGTCTCATTTCCTCCTGAATTTGCCTTACTGTGTTGGCTATGAGCACAGAACGGTGTAAGTTTGGTTCCACCAGCATTTTGTAAGTTTGTAGTTTAGTGAGGCACATATTCAGCACTAACTGCCTCTTAAGTGGATAGGGCAGATTTCGACTGGAATCAAAGGCACTTGAGAGACCAGCCACGTTCTCCTCATAGTCACTCAGCTTGCGTTTTAGGCCTCTCCCCAACATGAACCTGCAAAAGAAAAATTCTAGTCAATCTTTTATACTTTTAATTAAGCATCACTGGAAAACACCACACTTTTGCAAAAGCTACATGTTAGGATATAGATATTCAGGCCTGTCTGTAAAGGGCTATACTCTAAGAATTTAGGTGTATTCTTATCACTTGGCTAGTGATAGAGGTATAAAAGAAAGAATCAAAACCACTGTCTGCCAGTGTAAGGGCCTTCTCTTACTGTGACAGTTTGTGGCCCTGTGCTTAGGCTCAGGCCTTTGGCTAAGCAGCAGAGGCAGCCATAAGCTGGGAAGCGAACGGTCACATCCTCACATTCCAAACTAGTCACATTGAAATAAGGTGCTATTGGGCTGTTCGGCACTATCAGGACAGGATTGTATTCCTATCACCTCCAGAGAAAGGGAAGTGCCTAGAAAATGTAAAAGGAAACTTAGTTTGATAGCATCCTGTCTGGCAAGAACTCACTTATCAATAGCTGGGATGTGAAATCCTCACTTCTGTATTGTCTTGTCATTATAGTTCCCACTTTGCTGTTGTTTGTCTGTATAATCTCTGTCTGGTTCTGTGATTGTTCCTGTCTGCTGTATAATTAATTTTGCTGGGTGTAAACTAATTGAGGTGGTGGGATATAATTGGTTACATAATCATGTTACAATATGTTAGGATTGGTTAGTTAAATTTCAGGAAAATGATTGGTTAAGGTATAGCTAAGCAGAACTCAAGTTTTACTATATAATCTGTAGTCAATAAGGAAGTGACGGGGTGTGGGTGGGCATGTGGGTGTGTGAGATGGGAACAGGGAATGGGGGTAAGAAAATTGGAATCATGTTTTGCTAAAGGGGGAGATGGGAACAGGGAATGGGAGTAAGGAAGATGGAATCATGTTTGGCTAAGGGTAGGAATGGGATCAGGGACACAGGTGTAAGGCTCTGTGGTGTCAGAGCTGGGAAGGAGGATACTAAGGAAGGAAACTGGAATCATGCTTGCTGGAAGTTCACCCCAATAAACATCGAATTGTTTGCACCTTTGGACTTTGGGTATTGTTGCTCTCTGTTCATGTGAGAAGGACCAGGGAAGTAAGTGGGGGAAGGAATAAGCCCCCTAACACTACATCCCTAACAGTGGGCAGTGGGGATAACGGAGACAGTTTATCTAAGTTAATCAATGCTAATGAGAGCTGATCACACATAGCTATTAAAAAGGGAGCATACCCTCTCTTTGCCAGAATTATTTCTATTGAGAAAGATGTACTGTTTTCCCAACTAGATTCCCTAATAATCCTTACAATTTTAGATTGGAGAAAAAAAAATTTCAGCTATTTAATCATGAGATGTAAATTGTATTTAACAATAGAGAAAACTACAAAAAATTACATCAACAGGACCATAGTGAGGCTCAGGATGGATAAAAGTTAATTTAAAAAAACCCAACCTCCCCAAGTTTTTTGGATAAAATGCTTTTTGAGGAAATAGGGATTATAAATTCGAATTCTATAGTATGAGATAATATATTCATGTAATGCTTAAGAAAAGTTTGGTAAATGAGTTCCAATAGTTCATGGATTAGGGGTTCCACAGGCTTCTGTATAGATTATTTAGGTTAATCTTTCTATCTACCCAGTGGGACTCAGTGCTCAGTCTAGAAGATACCATCAGAGATGTTTAGTTTTGCAGTTCTCAAACTGTGGGTGTGTCTCTCCAGAGGTAACATGCTTGTTAACAGCAAAAGTGTTTTTAAAATAAATATATAAAGGAGAGAAATGACAGATCTCAACTCTGTACACAAATTTGCAGCCGGACAATAGAGTCAATCCCTTACCTCTCTCTAAAAGTGCAAAGTTTCAGAACGTTCAGTGAACAGAAGATTTTTGGGGTGGAATAGATCTGGACAAGGAGAAAGTCCAGAGATAAATGTGAGAAGAGAGGAACATATGCTTGTTTTTTAAAACTATTATAGGTTTGCTGTTGAAGAAAAAATCCACAATGCTTAACACTGTTGTTTTAGTTAAATAAAACAATTTAAATGCCTGTCTGGTGATGTTCTCCTCCTAATACAGCCTGGAAGGAAAATCCTCCAAATATTAATGATTAACCTGCTGAATGGGAGATATTTATGAAGTCATTGGGAGGTGAACTATCTGCTTCAATTACCTTTGGTAAATGAAAACCAATCAATCATTCACTTTCTGATATAGCTGTAAAACTAATCTGAAAAGTTTTCAAAATAAATTACTGTTTAAAAATGTATAGTGTGTACCTTCTAAAAATGAAACCTACATCTACCTCTGAGTTGTGAAGAATATGTATTAAGGTTATACCAACCAACAAGAATGCACTTTTACGTAGAAAACCATGATTAAATAGAGGGTCTTCCTGACTAGTGATTTAAATCAAATCCAACCTATTGAAGCTTTTTATAGCTGCAGAACTTCTTAATTGAACATTTTGTAGGCTTACTAGGCCAAGTATTTTGGAATAGAGCTCACAGTCCTTTCAAGCTAGAAAGACAGAATTATAGAGGAATTCAATAAAGATAGGAAAAAGGGTCACAGCTATCCTGCCAAGTAAACAGAGGTTCATTACTATAACTGCCCTAGCTATATGGAATATTTCAGAATTTGCATTATATTATTTACTTGTTAGTGGACAATATAGTTAAAATTGCTAAACAGGTTTCATTAACCTTTATTTTTATATGGTCAGAACTTTCTAAAAATATACCTTGCAAGCAGAAATTTCCTTTCCTGAATTCCCCTCCTCTCCCAACTGGAACACACAGCTGCCCCAGTTGAATTCAGCACAGTCCCTCCCTGTGCCATGAAACTTACAAGATGGATTTTGAGACTTAGGACATACAGGTAGTAGCTCTCACTGAGTAGATCAGCCACTAGGTAGGGTAATATAATAAAGTTGCGAGGAATAGAAAATTAGCTACTACACTCCCACAATAGAAAACCGTATTCAGTCAGTGTTTGAGACACAAGGTGGGTGAGGCAATGTTTTTTATTGGCCCTGCTTCTGTTGGTGAGAGACTAGCTTTCGAGCTTACACATAGCTATTCTTCAGCCCAGACCTGAAGAAGAGCTCTGTGTAAGCTCTAGTATCCTGGGACTGACATGGCTACAACATTTCAGTCAGTGTTCATATGTAGATGTGCTCCCTACATATGTACATGTGAAGTGCACCCCATTTAATGTATGCCAGTAAGCACCAGTGAGCCCAAAGGGCTTAAACGTGTTTAAATTCCTTCATAAATGCAAACTTCTCAATGGATGTTGTCAGCACTTATGTTGCCTTAAGATATTACACCAGGGATTTCAAGCCATTTATGTGTGGATGCGACTAAATAGTCAGACAATTTAAAAGTACAGGCAGTGAAAAGGCAGCAGTGAAGGGGTCCAGATATGCCAGGCAAGGGAATTTGGCTGCAGGACAGCCCCTTTCCATTGCTGGTCAAGAATCCTGCCAGTCATTGCACCAAACAGTGCAATTTTTGATTTATGGTTAAACAACTTTTCTGGGGACTTCAACACTCCAGACTACTCTCTAACTCCAAGAACAAAAAACAAACGAGAAGCCTACAGTCTCACTTAATGAACTAAGTGGGGAGTAGAACGCATCATGCAGTTTCATTCCCAAATGGAAATAGAGCACGTAGAAGCTTATTGAAGACCCTTAAGGGGGAAAAACAAGCCTGCTGCTTCTCAGTGACCTTACTAGAGAAGGTAAGTGGAATTGCATGGCACCAGAGATGACAACTGCAGGCTCCCGTGGGCTCTCGCTTGTAGATGATCCCACAGATGTTAAGGCCTTGAAAACAGAGGTATCCATCTTGGACTCCCCAGCTAAGTTCCCTACATGCTGCTGGGCCACACAGCAGCCTATTTATCGCTCAGGGAACCCACCCATATTTAGCATGCAAACACTCAAGGGAACCTGCCCGGGGACCTGCTGCAGCTGGGGTGCCCCTCTCCCCAACTTAACCCAGCCCCCAACCTACCGCTGCAGCCCTCCAGCCCCAACTATGCTGCAGCCCAGGTGTCCCTCCCATGGCTTGGCTCCACCCTGGACCTGCAGGGGCTGGGGGAGGGGCGCCTATCCTGTGGCCCTTGCCCTGGAGCTGCCACAGCAGGGAGAGGCGCCTCTCTCTCTCTTCTCCCTTACCCCCACTGCTGTAGGGAAGAGAGCGCTAGGGAGAAGTTCTCACCCCGGCGTAGCCCCAGAGCACCCTCCTGCACCCCTCATCCCATGCCCCACCCCAGAGGCCCCCCCGCCAACCCTCTGCCCCAGTCCTAAGCCCCCTCCCACACTCCAAACCCCTTGGCAGCACCCCCACCATATGAGTTTTGTTATGTGCACCGACCGATTGGCTATAGTGGTGCACATAAAATTCATTCTGCACATGGGTGGGAAAAATTAGAGAAAACACTGCTCCACAGCGTAGGTATGCAGCTCTTCCCCCCTCCCACCCCAAACAGCCCACCTACACACAGCACCCAGAATTCAGTCTTCCTCTCAAAACTGTTCCATAACTGCCAACATTTATATGAAACCCCATAAATTCCTGGATCTGTTCTTACTTCTCAAAACAGATTTTTCACAGATTTATAGATTCCAAAGCCAGAAGGGACCACTGTGATAATCTCTTCTGATCTCCTGAATAACACCAGCCAGAAAGCTTCCCTGAAGTGATGCCTAGAGAATATCTTAGAAAAAAATCCAATCTTGGTTTAAAGATTGCCAGTGATCTGGAATCCACCACAACCCTTGATAAATTGTTCCTCTGGTTAGTTACCCCTCACTGTTAAATTACTTTTTACTTGAAGGGGAAAGTAAACTTTGTACTCTGGACTATTTCAGCCTCATAGCTCTAAACATACTAGGAATTTTGTACTGCATGTGTAAAAAAGTTACTTTTCCATTTCTGGTGGGAGAAGAGAACATGCAGTAGTCCTTGGTAAGAACTAATTGCAAAGTTTCAGCTTGAGAAATTCAGCAGCGAGTACACTTCATAAAATCTTACACCAGAAAAGTCCTCCCTCTACCCTTTCATCTCAAAAAGTGAATAGATTTTGCTCCATACTCTCTCCTTCAGCCCCCTCTCCCCAAATTCACCTACAGCCTGAGAACACATACAGAAAATTGTATCTAAAGATTTTCAGAAAGCTAAAAAGGGAGGTAATGTTTTATAATGAAAGTCTCAACATAACACTAACTATAAAATTTATAAACAGCACATTTTGCTATAAACAGACAATTTCTCACATTTACAGCACGCAAATGGAGAGTCAAACTGTGGCAGACAACACCACAGAAATGCCTGCAAATAAATCAGAGACAAGGTGGGTGAGGTAATATCTTTTATTGGACCAACTTCTGTTGGGGGCGGGGGGGCGGCTTTCCAGCTACGCAGAGCAGGTCTGGGAAAGGTAGTGTCACAGCTAAATACAAGATCAAACAAATAGATTAGTATATGTAGTTAGCACATATTCTAAGAGACCACTCAAGGTGAAGTAGCCCATTAATACCCTTTTAGTCATAAGACAAAAAGGGCAGTTAGTGGGTTACGATTGTTGTAATAAGCCATAAATCCGGTCATTATTCAGCCCATGATTTTTAGCGTCTAGCACAAGTTATGAGCCTGGGAGCTGAAATTCATCTTTTGAAAGTGTTGTGCAGGTTTCTTTTGATGAGGACAGATAGGAACACCATCTCACAAAGCGCTCTCTCTATACCGGACCTGTCTTTTATTATGTTCCTATGAGAATTCATTTAACAGTATAGGATTGTCTGGTTTCACCCACACAGTTGTTATTGGGGCCTTTAGTGCACTGGATGAGGTACACCACGTGTTGTGATAGGCATGTGAAGGACCCATGGATCTTGGAAGGTGTGTTGTGGAGAGTTGTTGATCATTGTAGAAGTGGAGGTATGTCTGCAAGTTTTGTGTCTGTTGTTCTAACAGGGCCTGATGCTGCTTTGAGTTGGTGTGTCCTGGTCTGTGGGGAGCCTGCTTCCGATGGTGATCTTGGAGAGGTCGGGGGGTTGTATGAAGGCCAGAAAAAGGGGTTCAGGGAAGATTTATTTCAGGATGGGGTCTCCATTGAGTATGGGTGGTAGTAGTTTGATGATACCCGAGATGGGTTCCAGTGTTGAGTGGTAGGTGACAACTAGGGTTGTGCGGTCAGAGGGGGTTTTATTTCTGTATTGAAGCCGGTTCTCTTGGAGTATTTGGGTGCCCTGTTCCATGATGTGAGCTACTTTTCTGGCAGAGTGTCCTTGTTTGGTCAAAGTGGTTTTGAGTGCGCTAATGTGTATTCTGAACTTTCTCCTCAGAGCATATTTTGTGGTATCTGGATGCCTGGCTGTAGATAAATTTCTTGGTGCATTTGGGGTAGTTACTGTATCTATGAAGATAGGTGTACTGATCCATGGGTTTCTTGAATGTAGTTGTCTGTAAGGTTCCATTGTTGAAGCTGATTGTGGTGTCCAGGAATTTGATGTTAGTGTGGGAGCATACCAGAGACAGTTTAATGGATGGGTGGTGGTGGTTGAAATTGTGGTGGGAATTAGAAGGAATTTTAAGTAATCTGTCCAGAGGACGAAAAATATCATTGAGGTGTCCTCAGAATATCCTTGGTTCTGTGGTGCATTTACCCAGAAATTCTTCTTCAAGGTCCCATGAGGAGGATGGCATACTGGGGAGCCATGCTAGCACCTATGGTTGTTCCAATTGTTAGACAAAGTGTTCGTTGTTGAATGTAAAATTGTTATGGCTGACCATGAAATGGAGGAGTTTGGCAAAACAATGTAGTGGATATCTGAGGGTTGTCCACTGTCTTGTAAATATTTGAGGCAGACAGCTATGTAGTCATTATGGGGGATGTAGATGTATAGGAAAGTGAAATGCATAGTGGCATGGATGGTGTTCCGAGGGAGGCTGTTAATGGTGCAGTGTTTGGACACTTCACCTGGAATGAACCTCAGAATATGTGTTTACTACTTATGCTAAACTATCTGTTCAATCTTGTATTTAGTTGTGACACCTTAAGTACCTTTCCCAGACCTGAGGAAGAGCTGTGTGTAGCTGAAAAGCTTGTCTCTCACCTCACACACTTTGTGTCTCTAACATCCTGGGACTGACACAGCTACAACAACTCTGCATACTATAAATAAATCAGTCAGATGTGACTTGCCCATCCTTTAGACTTTTTGGTAAGGTATGGGAATTTGTAAATGCTACTCCCTAACAATAGATAAGAATAGTCAATTAATTGTAAATCAAAAAATCAATATTCAATGCCTACATCAACACAGATTAGGGTGGGAAGAAGTTTGAAATGTTAACAGCAGATATTCAAGGAAGCCCCTTTGATGCTGGATATTAGTTATTTTTTTATTTTTTATAGTCACTGTTGGTGCATCATCTTAAGACCTGCAAAAGGAAAATAAAAAATGTGAAGTGCATGGGACAGTTACAGTCTTAATAGCTTTACCTAATAGCTTTCTTTGACAAGGTAACAAGCCTTGCGGATAGGGGGAAGCAGTAGATATGGTATATCTTCACTTTAGTAAGGCTTCTGATACTGTCTCACATGACCTTCAAACAAATTAGGGAATATAGCCTAGATGGAGCTACTATAAGGTGGGTGCATAACTCATTGGAAAACCATTCCCAGGGAGTAATCACCACAGTCAAACTGTAAGGGCATACTGAGTGGGATCCCACAGGGATTGTTCTTGGGTCCAGTTCTGTTCAATATATTCATAAATGATTTAGATAATGGCATAGAGAGTACATTTATAAAGTTTGTGGACAATACCAAGTTGGGAGGAGTTGCAAGTGTTTTGGAGGATAGGATTAAAATTCAAGATGATCTGGACAAACTGGAGAAATGGTCTGAAGTAAAGAGGATGAAATTCTATAAGGACAAATGCAAAGTACTCCACTTAGGAAAGAACAATCAATTGCATGCACACAAAAAAAAGGGAAATGACACCTAGGAAGGAGTACTGCAGAAAGGGATCTGGGGATTATAGTGGATCACAAGCTAAATGTGAGTCAACAGTAACAGTGTGGCAAACCAAAGCCAACATCATTCTGGGATGTATTAGCAGGAGTGTTGTAAGCAAGACACTAGAAGTAATTCTTCCATTCTATTTCATGCTAAGGCCTCAGCGGGAATAGTGTGTCCACTTCTGGGCACCACATTTCAGGAAAGATGTGGGACAAATTGGAGAAAGTCCAGGGAAGAGCAACAAAAATGACTCAAGGTCTAGACAACATGACCTATGAGGAAAGATTGAAAAACTGGGTTTGTTTAGTCTTGAGAAGACGGGGGGAGCAGGCAGGTGGCATGATCACAGTTTTCAAGTACATAAAAGGTTTTTTACAGGGAGGAGGGAGAAAAATTCTTCTCCTTAAATTCTGAGGGTAGGACAAGAAGCAATGGGCTTAAATTGCAGCAAGGGAGGTTTAGGTTGGACATTAGGAAAAAACCCTGACAGGAATTTTTAAGCACTGGAACAAATTACCTAGGGGGGTGGTAGAATCCTACCTCTTCCTGTCCCTGCTCCACCCCCGCCCCTCCTCTTCCCACACCCTTCCTTAAACGTGCCCCGTCCCCGCTCCTCCCCTTCCCTTCTTGTGCCTCCTGTACACCGTGGAACAGCTGTTCAGCAGTGTGCAGGAGGTGCTAGGAGGGAGGGGGAGGAGTTGATCAGCAGGGCCAATGGCCCTGGACATGACTCGTGGATCCCCTGGAGTACCCTCACAGACCCCCCGGGGTCCATGGACCCCACTTTGAGAAACCCTGGTCTAACTGTTCTTAAAAACCTCCAAACACCTTTCTGGAATGGTCTAATTATTACTTAGTCCTGCCTTGAATGCAGAGGACTGGACTAGGTGATCTACTGAGGCCCCTTCCAGTCCTATACTTTGATTCTATGAAGTGGCTCAAAACAACAATGCCTAGATATTAACCAGTCCTACTACTATACACATTTAAAAAAAACAAGCAGTTCTATATTTGAGTTAAGCGTATTTTTTCTACTCGGTTGCAGGGACAACTGATTACTGTAGCGAGAACACAGCGTGGCTAACACTCAGCTATAATATGCAGTTCTGAGAAAAGAAAAACTAAAGGACTTCAGTTTCTGCTGAAGACATTGGTAAAGCCTGGACCTGGTTTTGCCCATACAACTGGAAAGGGTTTACTCCCAGACTCAACACAAAAACACAGAACGTTAAACAATCAAATTAGAAATCCACTGGCAGATTAATGCCAGATCCTTACCACGCAAGGATCCAAGCCCAGCACAAGGCAGAAGGCCTCCCAACTTCCCTTTCATGTGAGTACTGCGTACAACCAGCAGTAGTCCAGCTGACTACTTTAGCAGACAGTCCATTACCACACATTTTCCATTAAGACAACCTGCTGCTAGATTTCTGGGTAGAGGGGGATGGCAGGAAGAAAGCCCCCCTTCACCACAGAGAATGATCCCATCTCAGATTTTCAGAACATATTGCAGGCCTTCCGATGCATCCATCTGCCTGGACCATAACATTATTTAGCGTGTGCAGAGTCGTCTAGCCAAGCCATGGCATCTTCAGTAGCATGATGCAGTTCTTCTAGGCCACCGCTGAACCTAGTCAGCAGGCATTATGTGAGAAAACCTGGATTTGTGCAGGAAATAGCCCAACTTGATTGTCATGCACATTGTGTAAAGAGTTGTCACTTTGGATGGGCTATCACCAGCAGGAGAGTGAATTTGTGTGGGGGGTGGAGGGTGAGAAAACCTGGATTTGTGCTGGAAATGGCCCACCTGATGATCACTTTAGATAAGCTATTACCAGCAGGACAGTGGGGTGGGAGGAGGTATTGGTTCATATTCTCTGTGTATATATAAAGTCTGCTGCAGTTTCCACGATATGCATCTGATGAAGTGAGCTGTAGCTCACGAAAGCTTATGCTCTAATAAATTGGTTAGTCTCTAAGGTGCCACAAGTACTCATCTTCTGTGTTGCGTCATAGCTGAACTGAACTGGACCATAACTGAAGAGTGCTGTCTCCTCTAAGGTAACAGGATGCAAGAGATGGAGCAGCACTCAGGAACAACTGAGGGTGGGGAGCAGATGGGGAAGGAGTGGGGGGGAAGCCAGGAAGGTGAGAAAGGAATGAAAGTGAGACTCCTACATCAATATACACAGATACAGACTTTAGGATGTTCCTGTAGGAAATCAAATTTGCCATTCAAAATGAAGTTTTAAGTTACATGTGGGGCTAGTAGTTCTATCTATTGTTAAGTTGCCTAATACTTTCCATTACAAAGATGTTGCTTTCAGTTGGTTTTAACTTTGCCAAACTTCAACTATCTGGGTGGAAGTTTTTCACAGAAATAGTTCAATTGTTTCAAAGAACAAGACTAGAGACTATACTGAGCAAATCACCTAAATCAAACTTTTTAAAAGTGGTCATTAATTGTCTCTCTCTTTTTCTGGATGCTCAACTTAAGACATCTGGAGTCCGATTTACAGAAATGCTGAGTTCTTAACTGTAGATCAAGTCTATAGAAAATGTGCTTTGAACATATAAAATGCAAAAATAATGTGAAATACTCAAAAATCAGAGCCTACATAATCTCAAATTGGACAACCAAAATTAGAATACTCTGGCAATTTGGGGCACAATCTTTGTGGGGGGAAATCTATTTTATGAATAATGTCACTACCCCATCCCATGGGAGCATTGTGAAAGTAATTTAATTAATGTTTGCAAAGCAGCCATCTGCTACAGTTAAGAGTGTCATAGAAAAGCCATGAGAAAATATCTAATTCTGCAATCAGTGCAGGGTTTAGATAATGTGCAGCAAAATGGCCTGGAACCACATGCTGAACAAGGATAAAAAATATTGAATAGCTTACCCATTCAGGGAGCGTCATCCATCCTGCACACTGAATGAAAAAAACAGTATCTTAATACATATGTAAAAGAGGGCCAAATTAAGGTTGTACAGGAAACCTAAATCTAGCATTTCCTAACTTTTGAATGTTTGACTTCACAACCTTCAAGTTATTTTAATGTAATTTTTCTGCAATACATATTTAGGCTTCATTGTCAATCCAGGAACCTTTATATGTCTAATCAATTTCACTAATATAGGTAAATGCTAATCCCTACATTCTCTCTCAGAGAGGTGCATGGTGTTTTAGTTAATGCAAACCTATCCGCTTTAGGTAGGAGACACTCAGCTAAATTCCAGCTCAGGGCGCTGAAACTTTCAGAGACATGGGCATTAAAAACCTTAAAGTTGCATGAAACAGTTTTATATAGTTTGTTTTAACTTTTCATTTCACAGTGTGCCTATCACACTAAAAACTCCAACACACCAACACACACATGCATTAATGCCCTCCCTTACCTCCCCCCACAATAGGTAAACAAAATAAGTTCTACCTCTTTAATACTAGCTGTTCTAGAAATGTTTAAGAATAATACAGTTAGTCACTGTAGCTTTCTAAACATTAGACTTAAAACTCTTTAGTACATGAAGAGGACTGAGAGCAAAGCAAATTTGTTTTTAATCAAATCTATTTCTAAATCCATAGAAGGGGTGAGACTTTTAGAATACCTAGTCTTATTTGCAGCAGCCTTAACTGTGCCTGTTTAATGTGGCTGTCTGCCTAACTGCACTAATGCTGCAAGTCTGTTTTTAGAAGCTAGATAATTTTATAAGTATGGAAATTTTAAAGATGATGATAAAACCAAAGCAGCTTGCTATAACTCTGCAGCTAACATTTCCACTAGTAACCATGATACTACTGTCATTTTACACTTCAATTCTGTGTCAAATACACTCTAATGTTGACCTACAAAAGACATGAAGCCCCTCTTACCAAATAAACCACATTTTATCAGGCCTTTTGCTTTACTTTCTAGTATAAAATAATTTGTCAAATTGTCACAAGAGTATATTTTTAACAGCTGCTCCAGGTTTCTATGGGTAACTTAACTTTTAAGAGAACTGTAATTTTTTTCAGGTACTTTTTTTGTACTGCTCCATTACACAGCATGGAACTATGACCACGTTGTTTAATTTTGTAATCCACTTCCCACTATAATTTTTGGAACAGACGAAGAACCAACCTCTATCAATTCCATACCCAGATAATCCTGTGTTACTGCTCTCCAGTTGTCAGTCCTTTCAAACAGCTGACAGAACTGTACAATCTGGTCAACAGAGAAGCACAAACTGGACATGCTAGAATTGTAGGAGGAGCTTCTGGAAACTGCTGTGAAGTGTATCCTTGCTTTAGCCTAATTCCAGGAAGCTACTCAACACTCAAAAATAGGGCCCTAGCAAAATGATTGTGTGCGTACCGATTTCAAAATTGTACTGTAAATATACAAAGTGAGCACAGACTAAAGCCTATGTCAACATAAACCTGAGATTTGTACTTATCCAGTTAGAAATGAAAGGACAAGTTATCTATAAAAACTAGAACACATTTTAGAAAATAATTTAGGGTCTCCATTGGAGACCCTGGTCATCATGCACACAAGAACAATTAAAAATAGGGAATTCTACACTTATGTATTTTGGGTACTGTCCTCACATCTACTTAACCAAAGTTAGCATACAATGTGAACCAACATTGAGTTATAGGTCATTTATCATGGAAAGCTTACATTAAGAGTTTTGAAAGCCTAATTGCTTCTTGACCATTAACAAATCAAAAGCAGCTTCCTTTTCACTGTTAAGAGGGCCAAACACTCCCATCCATGTCAATAAGGAGAGAGGAGCTCACATCCACAGATCCAGTCTGGAGTAGGTGCTGGCTGAGCAGCATGCTTCTCACTTAAGCCCCATGGTAGCTCCACAGGAATTTTGCCCCTTTGGGTTGGGAGAAAGCAACCATGGGCCACAATTCTAAACTGTACTCAAGTATGAAGGAAGTGGGAGGAGACAGGGAGGCATGTCACTGATCAACCATCAGCAAAGAATGCCAAATGGGAAGCCTGGTTAGAGCAGGCAGCGATGCAAAAGAAACACTCCAGGCTCTCAAATGTTAACCTTGAGAAGCCTGTGGCAGATTATACAAGTGCTACAATTTTAGAGGAAGACACCAGCTCCATCTGTCACAGGGACTGATGCTGCAGAGCAGCTGCTCCTGACATGTGGTGAGGAAGCGCAGCTGGACACAGCCGCAGGAGGAAAGCAGTGAATGACTGAGTTAGAATCTCCCATTACTTCTGCTTGGGCAAGCCCACTTCCTTGTTTCCTCTTTCTACACCTTTCATAAAACATCCTACTAGATGTATGCAACACTGTTAAACTTTGAAACTTGCACCACATGCAGTTCTAACGAGAGAAAGCATCCAAGAAAGTGAATTTATAGAATTTATTACTGTATACGTGTGCACACTTTTCCTTCTCATGAACAACACCCAGCACTGGAGCTAACTGGTATTTATTTGCTGTTACAGTTTCATGCTGATGAACACAATCTCGAAGGAAGCATTTGGCCTGCATTATGCAGGTGGTCAGACTGGCTGATCACAATGGGTCCTTCTGACTTTAGAATCTGACTTGGCTTTGTTGGATCTCCTGGTGCTTTTCTTTCTGCACAGGTGAGGGGTTACTTTTACAATCATTTTTACTGTACTTATGCCTGTTTAAGGGCATATCTATGCTACAAAATTAAGTCTACTTAAGTTAGGTCCACTTACACCATCACAGTAATTAAATCAGGTCTTTGTGTCCACACCACGCTCCTTCTGTCGGTGGTGCATGTCCTCACCAGAAGCACTTGCACCAACTTTAGTGGGGCCTTATGGGGCAATGACAACCGGAGCCCCAATGCCCTGGGCCAACAGCCGGAGTCCCGGGGCTGACAGGGCACCATCTGTCAAAGGCAGCAACAGGCGATGTAAGCAACACAGTGTCTACACAGACACTGTGTCGACCTAACTACACCAACCTAAACGCTACCCCTCTCATGGAGGTGGAGTTATTAGGTCGGCGTAGCGGGCGAGTTAATCGGTGGGCGGAACATTGCAGCATAGACATTTACACAGTTAGGTTGACGTAAGACAGCTAATGTCAACCTAACTCTAATGTAGACCAGGCTTAAGTCGGGTATACTACCTTGTGGAAATAGCCACAACATTCATGTTTGCCCTTCTTATTTCCAAGTCTTAATAAAGTAGAATAACTATACCAAGAAAGTCAAAATCAGAAATGTAGAGCTGGAAGGGACCCTGAAAAGTCATCAGGTCCAGCCCCCCATGCTGACACAGGATCCAAGTAAACTTAGACCCTCCCTCACCGGTGTTCATCCAATACCTTCTTAAAAACTTCTAGTGATGGGGATTACACAAGCTCTCTTGGAAGCCTAATCCAGAGTTTAACTACTCTTACATTTGGAAAGTTTGCCTAATATCTAATTTAAACCTCCCTTGCTGCAGATTAAGTCCCTTACTTCTTGGCCTACCTTCAGCAGATATGGAGAACACCTGATCAGTCTTCTTTGTAACGGCCCCTAATATATTTGAATACTGATCAGATCCTCCCTCAATCTTTTTTCCCCCCCTCAGGACGCAACAGGCCAATTTTTTTTTTAAACCTTTTCTCATAGGAAAGGTTTCTAAGCCTTTTATTGATTTTGTTGCTCTCCTCTGGACTCTCTCCAATCTGTACACATTTTTCTTGGTGTATGGTACCCAGAACTGGACACAGTACTCCAACTGAGGCCTCAGCAGTGCCGAGCATATTAGAACAATTACCTCCAGGTTTTACATACAAACGCCTGCTAATACACCCCAGAATTATATTAGCTTTATTCACAACTGCATCATGTTGTTGACTCATTCAGATACGGCATATAGTTTGACTGATATGCTTTCAAAATGTCAGATTTTAGAGTGCCCATATGACTGTATGAGGCACTTAAGATAAAAAACCTAAAAGACAAGTCTCACTGCCCCAAACTTACAACATAAGTGACAGACTTGATAGACAAGAGGATAGGGCAAGAAAGGGCACAGGTTATGGAGATTTTACACGATGACCCAGTTTAAGTTCTCATACTTCTTTTTTGTAAAGACTCATTTAACGTAGGCAATACTAGAGAAGTGAGATTTTAGCAATAATTTGAATTAGGTGAGGGTTAAGGGCTTGAATAGATTCTGAAAGAGTGGTGTTCCAAGCACTAGGAACAACATAGAAGGAGATATGGAGACAGAGACATAGAGGTACCTACAGTAAGTCAGCAAATTAACAGTGGGCATCTAGAAAGGAAGTTTGTTGTAGGTGACTTTTAGAAATAGTTATAATTCAGAACCAAATTGTGCATACAGCTAGTATATGTAACTGTGTGAACTTGTCATCCTCATCTTTTCTCCTTCCTGCCTACTATTTGCCACTTACCTATCAATATGTGGTACTTTTCTGGCTCCCATCACTGTAGTATCTGAGCATGACAATCTTTAATGTATTAACTAATGTACTTGTTGCATCCAGTCTTAGACGGTAAACATCCAAGGGTAAGGGAGCATATCTACCCACATTCTATCTCAGCACCTAGCACAGTAAGGTCCCGACAACTGGCGGCTGAGTATTCCTGCAATGGCTCCTCCCTCCCTTCCCCCCTGTAAAGAGAGACAAGAGCAGCAAAGAGGTAGAGAAGCTAGTGTTGTTAATGGAGCAGAGATCAAGGGACAAAACAGAAGTGACCAGGCTGGACATTAGGAATGGATTTACACTGACAACCCAAAATAGCTTACATAACACAGCAAGGCATGATTGGATAATCACAACTAGTGCCCTGCTAGCCAAGGTTCCTGAGGATTTTACAGTTCAACTCAGGTTTCTATTAACAATGGGGCTGGGTCATTTTATGAAGTGAGACAAGAAGGATTCAACATATTATACTAAATGATAAGCTATGACTCTAGCCTTATGGACAGAATGAGACTTACTTAAAAGCATTTTGCTTTTTATTTTAGCTAACCGGTATGAGATGAGATAGGAGGTATGCATGTCTGAAATGGTTTAAAGAGGAATATTGACACATACTGCCTTGAATCTTTGTTACTTCCAAAAATCTAAGCTCTTGTGCAGTGAAGTTATTTACTGGAGCTAGAATCCAAAAGGAAATAGCTCCTCAAAAAGGGAAACAGATAATGTGAAGTGATTTTAGAACAGGACATATTTTTGGTCCCCAAATACTGACAGATGCTTCATATAACTTTTAATAGTAATAGCGGGACTTATCTGAACACAACAACAAGAGATTGTTAAGATTTTCATAAACTACAAACAAGGACAATCCACCTTCCAAACAATGTTTTTAATATAGAAGCAAGAGTCTAAAGAGCACTAAATGAAATAAACGGAGAAACGACAGCCTTGATAAAGCACAGGACTGGGAGTTTGGAATCCTCAGTTCTATTTCGTAACTTCTCTGCATTAGTTTCACTATCTGTAGACACAGGATAATTCAGACTTTCACAGGAGTGTTACAAAGCTAAACTAGTGTTTGTAAAGTACTAAGGTCCTTTGGATAGAAAGTGCTACTCAAGTGAAAAGTTTTACCTTCATCTAAAAATAAGAGGTGAAAAGGAAAAGTATAGCAATAAAGATTATGCTAAGACTTTCTACACTTAAAAGGTACGTCATTCACAAATCATTTTTTGTAAAGCAACGCTAATCAGTTTTCTGTGTACAGAAAACGAACAGCTGTTCACTTACTGCTCCTTATTAGTTTTGGTATTTCATTCTGGGAAAGAAGCAGCTCTGTCAGGATTTGTATTTTTACCTGCTAAAACAGCATGGTGTTATGTCTCTGCGACTGCTTATAGCAACAAACAAGAAGTACTCTTAGCATCTAACATCTATCACTAGAGTCACTTGCAGGAGAGTGTAATGAGGTAGCATGGCTTTTTAAAAAAAAAAAAAAAAAAAAAAAGACATAACCATCTTTTAAAAATGTTGTGCCCAAACTTGTGTCATCTGTGTGTATGATTCCACTTTCAGATGTGAACCCTGCAAGTATGTACCCTTAGTATATAAAATGTTGCAGCAGCTACATTTCAGCTGAGATTTTGGGTGAAGGGTTTCAGCAGGAAGAAGGGGAGGGCTGTCATTTAAGCTAAGGCATAACAGAACAGTTCAGCTGAACCAAACATGATCAAAAGTTAGTAAATCTAGAAACTGCAGCAAAAGTTTAATTAAATTTTAACTTTTTAACTGTGGTTCACCAAAGCAAAATACAGCTGGATTGACAAACTAATTAAAAGATCAGCAGATTTGATGTAATGCCTATTACCAGTTTTTCTTACTTGATAGAAAACAGTTGGAAAAAACCTGCTCCTTCTTCAAGTCACTTATCTACTGAAGATGCAAAACTATTGCATGTGATCACACATGTAAAACTACAGACAGAAACTGCATATAAGTTTCAGTGATCCAGATGAAAACCCATTGTCAAGAGAATTCAGATTATTCAGAATGATGAAATGCTAGTATGTGGATTTGGCAGAGAATCAGAGAAGTTTCCACCACCAAAATAAATAAATGCAACTGATCGGAGGGGTGGAGAAGGAAGCATATGGCCTTATGTATGAGGAGAAACATTTCAATATTTCACATAATTCACTAAAGTGCATTAAAACATTTGATCCGGCCAAACTGGGATTCATTCTTTTAATCACACCCAAGATCTCATGGTAGAGCAGCATATATCAGAAATACTGCCTCACAAGAGAGCGCAGTAATAACATAACATAGGTATGTCCACAGTACCAAACACAAACAACAACAACAAACCTCAGAACCTGGGTCTAC
This sequence comes from Lepidochelys olivacea, assembly GCF_965140295.1. NCBI lineage: Eukaryota > Metazoa > Chordata > Testudines > Cheloniidae > Lepidochelys > Lepidochelys olivacea. The sequence goes on from NC_140416.1 coordinate 112,205,988, forward strand.
AGACTTGGGCTCACATTACATAGCTAAAAATAGCAGTGTACATGTTTGTAGTCATGCTGGAGCTTGGGCTCTGAAACTAAGCAAGAGAGTTGAGTTTCTGAGCCCAAGGGGGAACATCTACATTGCTATTTTTACTGCTCTAGGGCAGTGATTCTCAAGCAGGGGTATGTAAAGGTTTCCGGGGGGTACATCAACTCACCTACATATTTGCCTAGTTTTCCAACAGGCTACACAAAAACACTAGGGAAGTCAATACAAACTAAAATTTCATACAATGACTTGCACACACCGCTCTATATATTATCCACTGTCATGTAAGTACAATGTTTGTATTCCAATCTATTTGTTTTATATGGTAAAAATGAGAAAGTAAGTAATTTTTCAGTAAGTGTGCTGTGATACTTTTGTATTCTTATGTCTGATTTTCTAAGCAAGTAGTTTTTAAGTGAGGTGAAACCTGGGGGTACGAAAGAAATCAGACTCCTGAAAGGTGTACCATCGTCTGGAAAGGTTGAGAGCCACTGCTCTAGTGTGAGCTGGAGTCTGTAGTCCTGGACAGTTTATTTTTATTTTTTTGCACTGTAGACTTACCCCATAAGGCCTCCAATTCCTGCAGCTGAAGCCAACGAGCATGCACCATGGAGCTCACTGCAGGATTTGGGCCCTAGTTATTAAAACCCAGAAAAATGGGGTCTTATGCAAACAATTTATTGTAACACTATAATGTTTAACCGAACAGAAACCTCACATAAAACATGCTATTCAAAGCAAATAATCTGAAGATTTTACGTTATCCACTAAGCGTAAAGAAGCCCACTGTCATTTTGGACTGTTGATTTTACCACAAAAAGTTATTCAGAAGCTGGATATTAAGAGTCTAGCTACAAGCATAACAGAAACTGTGCAGGTAAAAATAAGATTTCACAGAAAAAACATTACCTTTACAAGAGCTAGAAAGGTAGGAAGATTCTAGATTTTGTTTAAAGCGCATTCATCCGAAATGGTGTTGAACTATACAACTGTGATAACAGCCCAAGTCATCCGCTTCAGTAGAATGATGCAACTTTAGGACAGAATTATAAAAATGTTCTATTACTATGACATAGTATATTAAGACTTTGTTTTGTAAAACAAAGACAAACCGGCATGAAATTTCAGACAACTTTCTTAAACTGACATTTTAGATAGTCAGTGCTAATAGGACAACTATAAAACTGAAAAACCTGAATTGATATAAGAGTCAAAATTAAGTTCATCCGATGCCTTGGGCTCATACTTTAAAATTCTAATTTATATTTTGTCAGCAGATGTTAAATGGTAATCACCTTCCATAATTAAACATGACACAAAGAAAACTGACCACGAAGTACCAGTTTCAGCTATATTAATTTTGCATCATCTCATCCAACATGCTGCAACAAATTGCTCTCTTTCAGAGGATTTCTAATATGACCATAAAGACAACAGGCAGACCAAGTTAAGTAAATTTTTTTGAACAACATACATTTTCAAAACTGATTGTTATCTACTGGGAGATGACATTAGGCATCCAGATTTGGATTTTCTTAAGTTTTAGTTTAATGAAAATATTTTTCACAGTAATTACCCAAATTTCCTCATCTTCAGTACATATGAGGCCACTAGGGAATACAGTGAACTGACCTGAGCCATAAATTTGCAAAACACCACACAACATAGTATTATTTTCATCATATCCAGAGAGCACAGTGTGCACGGTTCGTCAGTGCACAACAGAAACTGCAACTTGGTGGCTGAAGTTCAAGTGATGCTAGTGGACTAGGCGAAGGCTTGAGGGTGTAGTAAAAGGGATTGTTCAGCCTCCACTGAGGTTCACAAACTGGGTGCTCTGATAGTCTCATTTATTCTTGGGAGCAGATCCTCTGCTGATGTAAGTTGTCATAATTCCATTGACTTCGGCTATCTGCCCCCTGGAATCCCATGTGCTGTTGGTAGCAGAGTGCTTTTTCAGCCTGTGGCTGTAATGTTTCTTCAAACTTGGACCTAGCCACAGAAGTCTGTCTATTTAGAAAATTCGGCACTAGAGTAAATATCAACACTATATGTAGTTGAAAACATATTCCTTTGTAATCAAGCACTAGCTTTTCAGTTCAAAATCTTCATTTCAACAATCATACTTAATTATTCATAAACCAATATTTTTGTTGTTATCTGTAAGTACATTTAACTTAGTAATTAGTTCTAATATTCTATTAACAGAGAACACCTTACTTTATTAGCATCTGGCAACAGAGAGCTCTGTAAAACGTATGGGTTTGTTTGCCTTTCCACCTCAAAATTCCACCACACAGGACCAGCTGGTAAAAAGAGAAGTAATAATCCAGCAGGAGGATACCCTCCATTTGAGGCTGCCAATTTGACCGAACAGTAAGACAACTATTCAGATACAACTCCCTACTACACACATAAATTGGCTTTTTGAAGGTCTGCGCCATTCTTGACAAGAAATTAAAATAGGTTGCTTAAAAACAACTAGAGAGTTGTTTTTAACATTGGGTAGGCGTTTAACATTAAAAGGCATGACTAGTTTTTTTGTTTTAAAAAAGCACTAACATGGTTGATAGGCCATGCTTATGCTCAAATAAATTTGTTAATCTCTAAGGTGCCACAAGTACTCCTCATAGTCTTTATAGTCTTTCACTCTGGAAACACGAGTGTGCACACTCATGTCAGAATGGATTTTAGTTTCAAACTTGAGATTAATAAAAAGTTTTCATAATGCAACAGTGATTTTTAACAAAAGTGAAAAATATGTAATGTCCTTTAAAATTTGATCTCTGGTTGGAAAGACTGTTGGAATTCAAGATGTATTGATCTTAATGTCTTTACATACAGACCTTAAAGAGGATTAGCTAATTGGAAAAAGGATCTTTTTCCTAACTACAACTCATTTTCATGCTCTAAGCCACCAGTTTACCATTCTTAGTTCATTTCACACTGGTATGCAATGAGAGACAGTACAAAATACCAAAAAGACTATCAAACACAAGTGGCCTATATACTAGAAAGCATTCATTTTTAGCATATGCTGGGAACCTAACTGCTTATTCTGTAAATAGTTACCAGTTTTATAGACTATAAAAATATATTCCTCTTTTTTCTGTCCCCCTCCAACTCTATGTTCATTCTTTCAGTACCAATTTGTTTGTGGTCCACTTTTAACTTAAAAACACTGTAGTATCTATTTTTTTATATTATTTCAACTCAGTTGAACTCAATTTAGTGCCCACAGAATTGAGAGATCTAACACTTGGCTGAATCGGATATAAAAGAAAAAGCCACCATGCAAGCTTCTCATATAGCTCTGTGAAGGCACCTCAATTCTAAATGGCTGCAGCCTCTCTCAATAAGTTCCAGCCCTATCTTGAGCAGAAATTATTGCTCACGCTTGTTAGTGCGGCAAATTTGCAATATTCATATAAGAGACTAGGATGAGAAGTAAGTATGAGCCATCTGCTGGAAACTGAGGCAAACTTGGGAGCTTATAAAATAGACACGAGAAGACATACGACAAAGGTGCAAGCAGTTATGTAGCGGCTGCAACTAGCATTTTTCAGAAGGCTAAATAATTGCAAATGATAGAGCACACACAGACGGGGACCAAGAAAGTCTCTTCCCTGCCGCCATCCCTACAGCTACTATAGCAAATACACCATTTATAATAAAGCCCAGGGGAGCCTGCCACCATCTGGCCTTCGTGAAAAGGGACTAGACAAGTTGGGTACTTCCTGAAATCGGCTGCCTGTGCCGCCCCCAGCAGCAATGAGCAGCAGTAAAACCAAAGATAACCTTGGGCTTCCTGAACTGTGAAAAGTTCCTCTCCTCCCCGACTTCCAGAGATTCCAGCCAGGCTAATTATAACTGCTCTGAGCGCTTCAGCCCAGCCCCGACTGAATATCGCCCGCCAGGTGTCCCCTCCCAGAGGGTCCTGCCCGCAGCCAGCCCGGTTCCCACCCGCCCGAGTCCCTGCAAGCAGCCAGCCAGTCACCCAGCCCCCCCGCAGGTCCCAGCCCCACCCCGCAGCCATCCACCCAGGTCCTCCCCGCCCACAGATCAGGTCCCCCCCCCCGCCCCCCACTCCCTCCCTCCCTCCCTCCAAGTCCCCCCGCACGGCACCTCTCCCCCGCGCCCGGCCTCTGCTCAGTCGCCCCGCTCCAGCCGGTCCCTCACCTGGGAGAAGAGCGAGCGGGGCCGCCCGCTCCTTCGCAGGCTGCTCTGCCCTCCCCAGCCAGCCGGGCGGGCGGGCTCCCTCAGCGGGGCTGGGACTCGGACGCCTTCCAGGAGGAGGCGAGCGCCACCCCCGCCGGGCCGCGGCCACCTCAGCTCCTCCCCTCCGCACGCAGCACCGCGGCCAGCCCGCGGGGGGGTGGGGGTGGGGAGCAACTGCGCGCGCCTCGCCCGCCGGCAGCTAGCCCTGCTCCCATTGGCCAGCGGCTCTTCAAGCCAGCCCAGCAACCATTTTCTCACTGGCCGGCTAGCTTTGGGGGGGTGGGCTCTGCCGACCCAACAGCAGCGACCAAAGCCGCCGGAGCCAGAGGGGGCGGCTCCCCCCCTCCCCTTGGGCCAATTGGAATGGGCGCAGCCGCAGTTCTGCCGCAGCGCGAGCCCCGCCCGCTCCTCTCTCCTGGTGGGAGGCGGCTGCTCTCGCGCGCGGCGCGCGGGGCTGTGCCGCCAGCAGTCCCCGGGCAGCCCTAGCGCCCGGCTGAGCCCCCGCGGCAGCTGGGTGCCTTGCGCGTAGCAGGCAGCAGCGACGCGGGGGCGAGCAGTACTTCTACCCTCCAGCTGCTGCTCGCCGCTCGCCCCCGGCTGCTGCACGCAGGCTGTCGCGCCTCTGATTTCAGGCGGAGGGTAGGTGAGCCCCATTCTTTGAGGGTGCCCCGTCCGTTTTCCCGTAAGGATCTGCTGCCCCATACATTAGCCAGCCTCAAGATCCGCCCATCGCTTGTGACACTGAAGCAAACCGGCAAAAGGACCCACCCACCTCTTCTTACTAACGGTTTATAAAAAGAAAAGGAGGACTTGTGGCACCTTAGAGGCTAACCAATTTATTTGCGCATGAGCTTTCGTGAGCTACAGCAGCGCCGGAGTGGGGGCTTTTGGACGCCTGGCTGGTAAAGGCAATGCAAAGGCCCTCCTTTCCATAGAGCCCAGGTGCCCTTTAGACCTAGGGCCCCTCCGCGTCTTTTTCAGCGCCAGGCACCTTTTTAACAGGTAATGGCACCACAGTAATACAGCAGCATAAGATCTAGTTTAATGGACATTCCTTCCACTTACTTTTGGTGCTGCACCTCTGTCACCATAAAAAGCCTCCTGCCTCTAAAAAGAGCTCCACAATTTTATAAATGCTCGCCCTTGTTAAAGGCAAACTGAAAACATTAAAAAGTCATAATATGAAAAATTATTGCTGCTACAAACCTAGGGTAGATACAAATACAGGGCTTGCAAGAAGATATGTTTGAAAAGTTGTTATTCATATATAGGGCGGTCACGGAATTAAAAAAATCAATCACAATTAATTGCACAATTTAAAAATAGAATCGTGATTAATCACGCTGTTAAAGAACAGCAGAATACCATTTATTTTAAATATTTTTGGATGTTTACTACATTTTCAAATATATTAATTTCAGTTACAACACAGAATGTAAAGTGTACAGTGCTCATTTTATATTTGCACTGTAAAACAAAAATTGCATTTTTCAGTTCACCTAAGTACAGTAGCACAATCTCTTTATCATGAAAGTTGAATTTACAAATGTAGAATTATGTACAAAAAAAACTTGCATTGAAAAATAAAACCGTGTAAAACTTTAGAGCCTACAAGTCCACTCAGTCCTACTTCTTGATCAGCCAATCACTCAGACAAACAAGGTTGGTTACAATTTGCAGGAGATAGTGCTGCCTGCTTCTTGTTTACATCACCTGAAAGTGAGAACACCACCATTACAGAAGACATGCGTCCATGCTGATGCTGGGTTCTGCTTGATAACGACCGAAAGCAGTGCAGACTGACGCATGTTCATTTTCATCATCTGAGTCAGATGCCATCAACAGAAGGTTGATTTTCTTTTTTGGTAGTTTGGGTTCTGTAGTTTCTGCATCAGAGTGTTGCTCTTTTAAGTCTTCTGAAAGCATGCTCCACACCTTGTCCCTCTCAGATTTTGGACAGCATTTCAGATTCTTAAACCTTGGGTTGAGTGCCGTAGCTATTTTTAGAAAACTCACATTGGTACCTTCTTTGTGTCTTGTCAAATCTGCAGTGAAAGTGTTCTTAAAACAAACATGTGCTGGGTTATCCTCCGAGACTGCTATAACATGAAATATATGGCAAAATGGGGGTAAAACAGAGCAGGAGACATACAATTCTCCCCACAAGGAGTACAGTCACAAATTTAATTGACACATTTTTTTAATGAGCATCATCAGAATGGAAGCATGTCCTCTCGAATGGTGGCCGAAGCATGGAAGGGTATACAAATGTTTCGCACATCTGGCATGTAAATACCTTGCCACGCCGGCTACAAAAGTGCCATGAGAACACCTGTTCTCACTTTCAGGTGACATTGTAAATAAGAAGCAGGCAGCAATATCTCCCCTCAATGCAAACAAAACTTTTTTGTCTTCACGATTGTCAGAATAAGAAGTAGGACTGAGTGGACTTGTAGGCTCTAAAGTTTTACACTGTTTTGTTTTTGAGTGCAGTTATGTAACCAAAACAATTCTGCATTTGTAAGTTACACTTTCATGATAAAGAGACTGCACTTCAGTACTTGTATGAGGTGAATTGTAAAATACTATTTCTTTTCTTTATCATTTTTACAGTGCATATATTTGTAATCAAAAATAATAATATTAAGTGAGCACTGTGCACTTTATATTCTGTGTTGTAATTGAAATCAATATTGAAAATGGAGAAAAACATCCAAAAATATTTCATAAATTTCAATTGGTATTCTATTGTTATAAGTGTGATTAATCATGATTAATTTTTCTAATCGCGATTAATTTTTTTGAGTTAATCGCATGAGTTAACTGTGATTAATTGACAGCCCTATTCATATTGTAAGTAGTTGGTAGCGAGTTAGGGCGTTATTTGTACAGGCTAATGGGCAGAAGTACAAAGGCTGCAGTGATATTCTGCCTGAACGACACCCAAAGCTCCTCAACTGCTGTACTAAAATCGGTTTACAGTGTTAGTGTTACAACTACTGAAACACATGCCAACTTCTGACCTTACCTAAAACACAGCCTTTGACTGGTACTGCCTCCCCAACAACACTGTCTCTTCCCAAATCCGAAAAGAACAGAATTAGGGGCAGCAAGCCATGACTAAGCATGATCACTAATTCAATGAATAGCAAGGGTGTCAGTAAACAGCCATTAGTAGTCTTCCTTTTTCTGTAAGTGCAGTGGAGTAAGACACCCACATTCTTCTGGGATGAAGCTAGAGTTGGGCAAATATTGCAAAAGCCGTTCACATTCACTTGATTTTTTAAAATGAGTTTTCTTTGGACATGCTCACGCGTCTTTTATATTTGTTTTCCATGAACATTTGCGTAATCAAGGTATATTGGCACAAACGTTTGTGCAAAGCAAATAGAAGTACTTGCGTGTGCAGTTTTGAAAGATCGATTTGAAGTTCTTTTAACCAATACTATGACTTTACCTTACAAATTACAGCTAAGCAACACTGCTCACATTTAAGATATAAGCCCCAGGAAACTGATTCAGATCCAAAATACAACGCTAAAGAAATCTTTTAAAAAAATTTAAACTTTTTAAATAGATAAGTTTGTAAGCAAACTGGGATTTCTCTGACAATAGACAGTTTGCAGGACCCTCTGCTCCAGCAGATTGTTACCCCTGCTGCATCTCTGGATGGGCAACAGTGAGGTGAGGGGCCGGGGCTGTGGCCTGAAAGAAGGGCAGAGGCCAAAGAGGCACAGCAAACCATGACCAAACCAGGTAAAATCCCTTGTCAGAGGCAGAAGAACTGTCCCTCCAGGTTCCTTTCAGCTTCCTCTCTCCCCTCAACATGCCTCTGGCTCCTCCTGGACCACAGCTGTGCTCTGACCTCGCTGCTGGGGGTCACAGAGCACAGAAGGAGAGTAAATGCTGCTGCAAGCAACGTTAATGAATCTTTTTCGACACACTACTTGGGCAGTATTGGAGAGGCACATGCCACTTAGAATGGCTGTTCAGTGACTCCCCCTCCCCCACAGTCCATGTGCTGCATTGAGTATATGCAGAGGAACTGGTGGCAGCTTTGAGGGGAAGTAGCTGCATTTGCCATCCATACAGCTTCCCCCTCACCACACAGGTGAACATAAATAGAAGAAACTCATTCTAAGATGAATAGATGGCAGCCCGAACAAGACAGTTGTCACCTACCATGCCACGCTGGAACCCATACAGGGTATCAAACTACAACCCAGACTGAATGGGGACTCCATCCTGAGAGAAATCTGTCTTGAACCCCCGCCTCTGGCCTTCAAACAACCTCCCAACTCTCCATGCTCATCATCAGAAGCAAGCTCCCCACAGATCAGGACGCATCAACTTAAAGCGGCACCAGACCCTGCCAGAACAACAGATGCAAAACTTGCAGACATATCTCCACTGCTACAATGACCAACATTCCGTGCCCCTCGCCCCCTACCCCAACGCTCCTTTCAAGATCCATGGGTCCTACACATGCCTGTCACAACATGTGGTGGATCTCATCCAGTGCACTAAATGCCCCAAAAACAACTGTGTGGGTGAAACCAGACAATCACTATGCTTTTGAATGAGCTCACCCGGGAAAATGATAAAAGACAAAAACACCATCTCACCCTTGGGTGAACACTTTTCACAAAGCAATCACTCTATATCTGACCTGTCAGTTCTCATCCTCAAGGGAAACCTGTACAACACTTTCAAAAGGTGAACCTGGGATCTTAAGTTCATAACTTTGCTAGACACTAAAAATCGTGGTCTTAAGACACTGGATTTATGGATTACAATACAGCGGACCCTAGCTAGAGCGTGCATCGCTGGACGCGGATTCGCATATAGCGTGGTCGCGGCAATGGATCCCAAATTTAAATATTTAAAGTGGGATCCATGGTAAAGCAGTCCATGTGTTAACGCGGTACCGCACCTGGATCTCGAACCCCACATTCTAGCACGGGTCCGGTGTACTTTGTAACTCACTGACAACCCCCCTAGCTGTCCCCCTCCCCCTTCCTTTCCTCTTTATGACTGGAGGGAAGTTAACATGCCATTTCACCTTGAAATATGTGCTAACTACTTATGCTAAACAATCTGTTCAAATCTTGTATTTAGCAGTGACCTTTTGAGTTAGTTTCCCAGTCCTGAAGAAGAGCTCTGTGTCAGGTCGAAAGCTTGTCTCTCTCACCACCAGAAATTGGTCCAATAAAAGATACTACCTCACCCACCTTGTCACAAGGATAACTAGAAGCATTAACAGGATACACCTCTACCACATGCTAGGGACTATCCCTGAAAAAACAGGTCTGGAACCTTACTGTTAGGTAGGCTTAGATCATTGGTAAATGTCTGTAAATGTCAATTTTACCATACACAATAATCAACAAAAAAAAAAAATCCATAGACATTAATCCATTAGGATAGGTAAAGTTATATATGAAGCATTTTTTCCTAGTAGATGTGGAAGTTTGTTTTTTTTTATTATGGGGTGGTGAAGGTGTACGGTAGTCTGACTGAGACTAAGATACTTGCATCACAAAAATATTTCAATGACAGTGATGTGATGGCATCATTATAGTTAAGGTGGTGTCATGACTTCTCTTTAAATGTTGACCTAAGTCCCCTAAAATTGACATGCTTAGTTGGATTCCTCTGAAATTTGGTGTGCTTCGGGAGGATGCAGGGTAAGGTTAGTTATCCAAATTTAGGATCATTTGGCTATGGGTTGCAGCGATATAAGTCACCACCGCCAAATAGCCATTTTCAAAAAAGTTTGCAGGTGTTTTTTGTGTGTGCAGTTACAGCTCAAACTTTTGATGTGATGTAAGTTAAAATGGTTTCAATCTGTTGAGTTTTATCCAAGGTAGTGCATGGCACTTACTAAATCTTTGAGGGACCCAAATTGAGAAATTAAGAACATATTCATTTCTTTACTTGCACAAATGTGCAGTCTGGAAAGATTACATCACGCATGCATCAATAAAGAAAACATATGAGAGGGTTTCTATTCATCCACTTTATGCTTTCCTGGGTAGTTTGAGGGAATGTGCCAATGCCATTGCCCCAATGAACACTCCACCTCTGTTGTTTGTAGGGTGAACCTTCGTACACCTGTATAATTTAATAATGCATGTTGCTTGCTAGAAGTTGATTCTTACAATATGTCAGGGTTCCCTCCCCACTCTGAACTCTAGGGTACAGATGTGGGGACCCGCATGAAAGACCCCCTAAGCTTATTTTTACAAGCTTAGGTTAAAAACTTCCCCAAGGTACAAACTTTGCCTTGTCCTTGAACAGTATGCTGCCACCACCAAGTGATTTAGACAAAGAACAGGGAAAGGACCACTTGGAGTCCTATTCTCCCAAAATATCCCCCCAAGCCCTACACCCCCTTTCCTGGGGAAGGTTTGATTACAATATCCTCACCAATTGGTACAGATGAACACAGACCCAAACCCTTGGATCTTAAGAACAATGAAAAATCAATCAGGTTCTTAAAAGAAGAATTTTATTTAAAAAAAAGGTAAAAGAATCACCTCTGTAAAATCAGGATGGTAAATACTTTACAGGGTAATCAGATTCAAAACACAGAGAATCCCTCTAGGCAAAACCTTAAGTTAAAAAAACACAAAAACAGGAATACACATTCCCTCCAGCACAGTGAATTTACAAGCCAAAACAAAGAAAACCTAACACATTTTCCAGCTAGATTACTTACTAACTTTACAGGAGTTGGAGGGGTTGCATCCTTGATCTGTTCCCGGCAAAGGTATCACACAGACAGACAAAAACCCTTTTCCCCCTCTCCAGATTTGAAAGTATCTTGTCCCCTCATTGGTCCTTTTGGGTCAGGTGCCAGTGAGGTTACCTTAGCTTCTTAACCCTTTACAGGTGAAAGGATGTTGCCTCTGGCCAGGAGGGATTTTATAGCACTGTAGACAGAAAGGTGGTTACCCTTCCCTTTATATGTATGACATAATGCAAGATAGTTTATGGGGAGATTTACTTGTGAACATAGCAGAATAGTCAGCAGCCAGTCTAACCAAAATTTTTGTTATAGCAGATGCAGAGCAGCCAGAGACAGAGGACGTTGTGGGTGGGTGAAGTGGATGCGGGGACAGAGAAGATACACGGGGTCCATCATAGAGGAGGCAAACTGACATTGAGGAGGGTCATAGCAAGATAGAACTCACATATATTGTGACCATCTTTAAGACGGCAAGTGAGATCAAAACATTCAACAAGTAGCTCGATAAACTGGCCAGAATGACATGGAGTTCCAATGCCCAAACATTGCGCACCTCATACGTGGCACTTTGTTACTCAGCAGCGGAGTACTGCAGTCCAGTGTGGACTGACTGATCTCACACAAGGATGATCAACTTAATTCCACCATACGTCTTATTTCAGGCACACTTAAATCTACTGGTCTTCCATGGTTATTGGTTCCCTATGTTATACAGACAAAACTGCTCAGGATCGTTTCAGGGGACAAGACAAGGTGTTATGTTTATTATAATAACACAATTTGATTTAAGACCAATAACTAATATCTGATACCTATGTATACACACACGCACACACACACACCCCCAAATGTTCTGCAGCTGCTGTAGAGTTACCAGTCCTGAATGTAGCTTGAGTTCGTGGCTTGGGTTCGTAGCTTGTGGCGGCTAACTGGCCAGGAAAGCCAAGCACAAGGAGGGGCTGGGTCTCTATTGGGCATCCACTGATGCCCTTCCATGTTGGCAGCAGAATGTTACCCTCCAAAGTCTTCCCTCTCACCCATCCTTTTTGTAGGCTTTAGTTTGAATCCAGAGTCTAGATGTCTCGCTGTGTCACGCTGCCTCTGGGTTCGGTGTGATTGATCACCCGTCAATTGCAGACGTGACTTTCAGCGTAGGACCTGGCTTTGTTGTACTTTTGTTCTTTTCTTTTCTTTGTACTTTCTTCAGTTGTACTTTTGTTCTTTTCTTTTTTAGGGTGGACTCTTCTTGCTTTGTCAGGGCTGTTGTCTGCATCTTCAGCTGTTGGTGTTTACACTTTATTTCATCAGGACAGGCTGGGGCTGGAGGTTGATTCCATTATCCATCCAGACCTCATTCACACATCTAAACTAAACTAATAAGATTACAGCAGGGTTTTGTAAAAATGAAGGTTGCAGCAAGCTTTTACAAAATGGAGTTTGGGACAAGTGAAAATGGAGTTTGAGTTACAATATGGACAAGTGTAAGGAATGGCAAACAGGGAACAGACGTTCCAATAAAGACAAGTATAATAAATGACAAACAGGAGCAGAAGTTAGAATGTTGAAACAGTGCATGTTTCAGCGATTTAAGCAGCAATTGGATTGAAAGTGAAACTCAATTAGCCAGTTATTGGGGTAACCGGTTTTATGAATGAATGTTGTTTCATTCATAGAACTTTGCTTATGAAGTTATATTAATAAAGTGAACAATTAAAAACAATTTCATTGATCAGTTCTACACCTGCAATATTGCTCCACCCACTGTTCGCATGGAGTAAAACGTAGCAAACCTTGTGACGAAATTGCGCAATATGCCACATCCACCATTAACTAAAGACTTGTTTAATCCACCACATGGTCATCTGCCCTCATGGCACCTGCTGTGGATAAGTTTACCGGGTGAGGGATTTACAGTAGAGTATGCATGGCAAGCTTCATGGTCTGTCAAGAAAGCTACAAATTCTCTCTCGGACCCCACTCAATGTCAACCCAGGTTTGATTCACCATGAAGGCAATGGAGCCTTCTTAACCAGTTTTGTACCGGACATGGAATTTGTGCTGCAGCAGAATTTCGGTGGCATTTTATAGACAGTCCATAGGTCAATGTGGGCAGCCACAAACCATGACACACACAGTTGAGGACTGCAAAATGACTCAATTTCCTGGAGGTCTTTGTGCCTTGAACACTGTTGATAAGAACGCTGTGGCTTGGCCAGACCGGATTGCATATGCCAAATAATAATAGCCAGACTTGCTGTAAAGTGCTACATGGATTTTGGGTGAGCAGCGTTCAACAAACTACTCTCATATCTTCTAAAGTCTTGGCTCTAGAATGCTTATGATTTTATTTTATATGTAGCCATTTGCTTCCAAAAATTCTTGAATCTCTATAGCTTGTTAAATAAACTTATACTTGATTTCACGGTCAGCTTATCTAAGTCCTATGAGTAAGCAGAGCGCTCCTCTGAGGTAGAACTGATAAGCTGGGGTGTACTGTTGCTTTGGAAGTAGTAATTCTGAATACTGCGAGCATTCAGTGGACCAGGTGCTGGATACTACTAGGGAGATGCTCAGAGGACAAGGGTTGGACCTGTGCTCATCCTAACTTGGAGTGACAGTGGTGTCTGCAAGGCCTACAGAGGAGTGCTTGTGTTGGCCATGGCTGGTGGAGTTGGGGAGCTGACCCCTAGCTGGAACAGTCTCCTCAAGCTAAAGGCAGATGGTAGTGAGGTGCCACACAACCCTGGGTACACCCAGAAAGCATCACACTTATTCCTGGTGTACATCTCCTACAATGTATAGAAGCAGATTTGGACCACATCAGAGATGTGTGTCCAAGACACTGGGATAGTCTTCTCTGATTTGGCTGAGCATCTGAATAACTGGTACAGCAGCACTTTGAAAGCTATTAATAACATAGGCGCTGACTTCCCTGCTTTCCCCTGGGTGCTCAACCCTGCCTCTGCCCCTGACCCTGCCTCCACTCCACCCTTTCCATGAGGCCCTGCCCTGCCCCCATTCCAACCCCTTCCCCAAAGCCCCCGCCGAACTCTGCCCCCTCCCTGCCCCTATTCCAACTCCCTGCCCAAATCCCCACTCCGGCCCTGCCTCTTCCCTGCCTCCTCCCCGAGCGTACCACGTTCCTGCTCCTCCCCCTCCAGGAGCATGCTAAAATGCTGCCAAACAGCTGTTTGGCAGTGGCCAGGTGGGGAACGCTGGGAGGTAGGCGGAGGAGCAGGGGACACAACACGCTGGGTGGGGGGAAAGAAGGAGGAGGAGGTAGGGTGGGAGGGAGCTTGGTTGCCAGTGATTGCAGAGCGCCTACTAATTTTTCCCTGTGAGTGCTCCAGCCCGGAGCACCCATGAAGTCGGTGCCTATAATGAATAAGCTCTAGAAGAACATTAGTCAGGCTATTGTTCTGTTCATGGCTGAGCAGAAAATGTGTACTATATAATACTGTACTTATAGAAAGATTACAAGCACTGACACCTTCACTGTTTCTCAAAGTTGGGGTACATCCATTGGCTAAGGGTCAGATGATCTTTCTCTCAAACATAAAATTGACAGTATTTTGGAACAGAAATAGGGTCTGATTCCACTCACTGGCCCTGCAACAAATTCCACCCTCCAGCCATTCTGAAATATGATCAGGAAGACTATTCCACTGTAACATAGCTTTCCTTTGCTCCAGACTCTGCATGTGAGATGGGTTATGGGTGGGGAGGGAGGAATGGCAATAAAATGTTTGTGTACCAGGGAATGAAGACTTTAGGGAGTTGTGTTCCTTTCTTACTCTGGGGTGCTGGGTACCATTGTGGAGAGGGGGCCAGGATGGAGGCCTAGTGAATGGGTCAGGACTATGGCTGGGGCCATGTGCCAAAGCAGGGCTGGTGCTAATGCAGCCCAGCTGATGCTGTGGGGAGGAGGCTGGCTGGCTCTGTATGCTAAGGGTAGGATATGATATGTAGAACTATCTGAATAACTACTAACATATCTTTTCTTTTTCCAAAAAACTGGGAAATTCAATGCAATAAACCTACATTTATGCAGAGTTAAGGTTGCTTGGTGGTATGTTGAGCCCTGTAGCAGAAAATACAGTTACTCATTTTAAATATGATCCAACAATAGCAAGAGCGGATGCATGAAGTGATCCGATTGGAAAGCCACTGAGTGGAAATCGGCTGGCCCTTGCGCACTCGGCTGAGGCAATGAACAGTGGTGAGGACTTTGAACTGCTTAGTCCACTTGAGGTAGAAAGCCAGAGCCCGTCGCACATTGAGCGTGTGGAGATGATGCTCCTCACTGGATGCGTGGGACTTGGGGCAGAGGACAGGTACAAAAATGTCCTGACCCACGTAGTAAGTGGAGACCACCTTCGGGAGGAAAGCGGGCTGTGGGCCGAGTTGGCCCTTATCTTTATGAAAAACCGTGTACGGCGGCTCGGAGGTCAGGGCCCTGAGCTCCAAGACTTGCCTGGCTGACGTGATTGAAACCAGGAAGGCCACCTTCCATGAGTGGTGAGACCAGAAGCACATGGCCAATGGTTCAAAACGGGGCCCTGTGAGACAAGCCAACACCACGTTCAGGTCCCAGTGTGGGACAGGGGGTCTAGAATATGGGAAAAGACAGTCCAACCCCTTGAGGAACTGGCCAGTCATAGCATGGGAAAATACCATGGGCCCCAGCACCGGCGGATGGAAAGCCGATATGGCTGCCAGGTGTACCTTGACTGACGAAGGCGCCAGTCCCTGGGCTCTCAGGTGGAGAAGGTTGTCATAAACATACAGCTAAGGGTAGCATAAAATCCCTCCTTTACCTGTCAAGAGTTAAGAAGCTCAGATAACCTGGTTGGCACCTGACCCAAAGGACCAATAAGGGGAGAAGATACTTTCAAATCTGTGGGGGAAGGTTTTTGTTTTGTGTTTCTTTGTGTTCTCTCCAGCGATAAAGAGAGAGACCAAGCAAGTAATCTAGCTCCTACTGAATGATACATCTAAACTTACAGAAATAGTAAGTAATAGCAAGGAAATGCATTAGAGTATCTTTTGTTTTAGCACAAGGAAAATTCACAAGCTAAGAGGGAGGTTTATCCCTGTTTTTTGTAAATTTGAAGCTTTGCCTAGAGGGGAATCCTCTGTTTTAAATCTTATTACTCTGTAAAATTACCTTCCATCCTGATTTTACAGAGGTGTTTCTTTTACTTTTTTTTTTCTTTATAATAAAAGTTCTGTTTTTAAGAATCTGATTGGGGTTTTTAGTGTGCTAAAAACCTAAGGGTCTGGTCTGTGCTCACCTTGTTTACTCTCAAGCCTCCCCAGGAAAGCGGGTGAAGGGGCTTGGGGTGATATTTGGGGGAGAACAGGAACGCCCAATGGTCCTTTTCCTAAATCTTTGTCTAAATCACTTGGTGGTGGCAGCGATACCGTTCTAAGGACAAGGAAGAATCTGTGCCTTGGGGAAGTTTTTAACCTAAGCTGGTAGAAAAAAGCTTAGGGGGTCTTTCATGCGGGTCCCCACATCCGTACCCTAGAGTTCAGAGTGGGGAGGGAACCCTGACAGAAGTAGTCAAGAATAAGCTGGATCAGGGCGGTCATGGGAGAGACACCATGGTCCGCCACCCATCTAGAAAAACGGGGCACTTTGCCAAATAAGCGCAGAGAGTGGAGGGCTGTCTACTTTCAAGGAGGACGCGCTGAACCTGTTCTGAGCACGTCCTCTCCTCTCTGCCTAACCACTGAGCAGCCACTCTGTGAGGTGAATAGCCACTAGGTTGGGATGGAGGAGGCGGCCCTAGTCCTGAGAGAGCAGTCCGGGCGGAGCGTCAACGGCCATGGCGGAGCTACCGCTTGGCCCGTACCAACGTTGCCTGGACCACGCCGGGGCAATCAGGATGACCCGGGCCTTGTCCCTCTTTATCTTCTCCGGGACCCTGCTGATTAGAGGGAATTGGGGGTGGGGGAGAGGCGTAGAGAAGCAGGCCTGATCAGGACAGGATAAAGGCATTGGAGATAGCGCCCCTCCCCAGGCCAGCCCCGGAACAGAACCGGGGACATTGCTAGTTCTGCCGAGTCATGAATAAGTCCACCTGGAGAGTTCCCCACTTTTGGAAGAGCCGGTGGGCAACTTCCAGGTAGAGGGACCACTCGTGTTGCAAGGAAAAAATCCCTGCTCAAGCGATCCACTCTCTTGTTCCAGGCGCCCAGCAGGTGGAAGGCCCTCAGGTGGATAGCGTGGGCAATACAGAAGTCCCACAGCCTGAGGGCTTCGTGGCAGAGGGCAGAAGATCGGGCCCTGCCTCGCCTGTTAATATAGAACATTGAGGCCATGTTGTCCGTGAGGATCCTCCAGGTGCGAGTGGAAGGCCATACCAGCCGCACCGCCCTAAGTTTCTTGACATTTATATGTAGGGTCAGGTCTTGGGCCGACCACAGGCCTTGGGTCTGAAAGTTCCCCACATGAGCCCCCCCGCAGGTCTGATGCATCTGACACCAGCTCCAACAATGAGGCACTGTCCCTGAACAGGACCCCTTGGAGCATGTTGTTTGGGGTCGGACCACCACCGTAAGGAGGTGATCAGAGTCCGGCATGGTGAGGACCTTGTCCATCCTGTCCGTAGCCTGGGAAAACTTAGAGGCCAACCAGAGTTGGAGGGGCCTCATCCCGAGTCTGGTGTGATGCACCACGTACATGCACGCCGACATGTGACCCAAGAGCTGCAGGCAAACCCTGGCTGTTGTCACAGAGTCGATGAGACCTTTCAGGGTCTCGAATCTGCCTGGCAGGAAAGAGGCTGTGGCCCACGCTGTGTCCAGGAGTGCCCCAATAAACTCTATGTATTCGACCGGGACTAATGTGGATTTGGTGCTGTTTACCAACAGGTCCAAGGCAGTGCACGTGGACAGTAGGAGCGCCACATGATCCCTCACCTGTGACCAGGAGGTACCCTTAACCAGCCAATCATCCAGATAGGGAAAAATCTGGACCCCCGGGCGTCTGAGGTAGGCCGCTACCACTGTTATGCATTTCGTAAACACCGGGGGCAGTGGACAGACCATGAATTGGTAGTGAGCCTGTGCCCCTCGAATATGTGGATGTGGAAGTATACATCCTGCAGATCGAGGGCAGCATACCAGTCTCCGGTATCCAGGGAGGGGATGATGGAAGCCAGGGAAACTATGCGGATCTTGAGTTTCACCATGTACTGGTTCAGACCTCACAGGTCCAGAATGGGTCTGAGCCCCTGTCAGGTACCACTCTGAGGTACAGATGTGGTGACCTGCATAAAAGACCCCCTAGGCTTATTTCTAGCAGCTTAGGTTAAAAACTTCCCCAAGGCATAAATCCTTCTTTGTCCAAGGATGGGTACTGCTGCTACCACCAAGTGAGTTAGACAAAGATTCAGGAAAAGGACCACTTGGAGTTTCTGTTTTCCTAAAATCTCCCCCCAAGCCCCTTCACCCCCTTTCCTGAGGAGGCTTGAAAATAATCTACCAACCAAATAGGTAAACCAGGTAAGCACAGACCAGACCATGGGGTTTTTAGGACACTAAAAACCAATCAGATTCTTAAACAAAACAACCCAGAACTTTATTATAAAGAAAAAAAAAAAGTAAAAAGAAACACCTCTGTAAAATCAGGATGGAAGGTAATTTTACAGAGTAATAAGATTTAAAACAGAGGATTCCCCTCTAGGCAAAGCTTCAAATTTACAAAAAACAGGGATAAACCTCCCTCTTAAGCACAAGAAAAATTCACAAGCTAAAACAAAAGATACTCTAATGCATTTCCTTGCTATTACTTACTATTTCTATAAGTTTAGATGTATCATTCAATAGGAGCTAGGATTACTTGCTTGGTCTTTCTTTTTGTCTCTGGAGAGAACACAAAGAAACACAAAACAAAAACCTTCCCCCCACAGATTTAAAAGCATCTTCTCCCCTTATTGGTCCTTTTGGTCAGGTGCGAACCAGATTATCTGAGCTTCTTAACTCTTGACAGGTAAAGGAGGGATTTTATGCTACCCTTAGCTGTAGCTTTATGACAGCCCCCCTTTGGCCTTCGGGATGAGGAAGTATCGGGAGTAATACTCCTTGCCCACGAATTCCTTGGGCACCGCCTCTACCGCTCCTAGTCCTAGGAGCCGCCCCACCTCCTGCTCAAGCAGAGCCTCATGCGAGGGGTCCCCCCACAGGGATGGAGGCAGGGGGTGGTTGGGCGGCAAGGAAGTAAACTGGAGGGTGTAACCCCGGGAGATGGTGTTGAGGACCCATTGGTCCGAGGTTAGCCGCGACCATTCCAGGAGGAAAGCACACGACCGATTGGAGAAGTGGAGCTTTATTGAGGGTGGATCCCTGATGAGGACTGTCGGGGTGCCCCCGAGTAGCCCATCAAAAGCGCCTTTTCCCCGCTTGCTTGTCTTTAGAGGAGCCAGGCTGGGGGGCCGGCCGAGACACTCTCTGAAGGCGTCTTATAGTCCCGCTGTTTCTTGTGGGCGGCCTCATACTTCGGGAGGGTGGCCTGGGCAGGAGTCTGCTGTGGCTTGAACTTAGGTCTTGCCGGGGCAGTACATATAGGCCCAAAGTCTGGAGGGTCGTGCGGGAGTCTTTCGTGCCGTGCAGCCTTGTATCTGTCTCCTCCGCAAGCAGGGCTTTCCCGTCAGACGGGAGATCCTGCATGGGAGGACTGTGCCTCGCTGGAATGCCCAGAGAGCAGGAGCCATGACACCCATCTCATGGGCATCGCGGAGGCCATGGATCATGCAGCCGTATCTGCAGCATCTGAGGCTGCCTGCAGGGACGCCCTAGCAGTTGCTGCCCACTCCTCCACGTGTGCCTTGAACTCCTTTCTATCACGCTCCTAGAGGGAGTCCTCAAACTTGGGCAGGAAGCCCCACAGATTGAATTCGTACCGGCCCCGGAGAGCCTGATAATTTGCCACTCGGAACTGGAAGCTCGAAGACGAATAAATTTTCCTTCCGAAAGAGTCCAGTCTCTGAGAGCCTTTATTCTTTGGGGTTGACCCTGCCGGTTGACCCTGCCGTTCCCTGTGGTTGACCGACTTGACCACCAGAGAGTTGGGGGATGGGTGGGTATACAAGTATTCATGTCCCTTGGTGGGTACGAAGTACTTGCGTTCCGCCTTCTTAGAGATAGGGGCCAATGAGGCCAGTGTCTGCCACAGGACGTTTGAAATTTTAGCCACCCCTTCATGGAGAGGCAAGGCCACCCCCCCCGGTGCCGACGAGGACAGCATGTTAAACAGGGAGTCTGAGGGCTCCTCCACCTCCTCTGCCTGGAGGTGGAGGCTTGCTGCCACCCTCTTTAGGAGTTCTTGATGGGCCCTGAAGTCCTCCTGTGGGGCAGAGGGCAGCGGGACCACAATCGCCTCCTCCGGGCAGGGCGAGGAGGCTGGTGTGGTGCTGTGGGTATCAGCCGGCACCAGAGGGCCACCACCTTGTCGGACTCCGGGAATGAAGCAGAGGATGCATGTCCCACCCACTCCTTCCTTGGGGGTCTGGAGAGGGAGGCTGATGGTGCTTCCAAAGCTCTGGCCACTGAGCGAGCCCCCACCAGGGGCTGCACCGGAGGCCACGGTGCCCAGTGGTAACATTGGGCCGGCCACGATGCTTGGTACCACTGCACCTGCTGTGGCACTGGTGGGGCCGGCTGTTCAGCTTGGCTGGCCTGGCCCATTGGAAGGCGGCTACGAATGGAGGCTGGGCTGGTGTACGATCTTCTGCTGCTGCCTCTGGACCAGGAGGAGCAGCGGTGCCAGGATCGACGTCAGCCACGGGACCGCGATCTGGACGTGGAGGATTGGTACCGGTAGCAGCTAGTCCGCGAATGGCCTCGACGGGTGGACCTGCGCCGGCGAGACGCCGGCGATCGACACCCGGGGCTGCGATGTCTTGGCGGAGACTTGGAGCAGAAGTCCGAGCGTCAACGGCGTCAACGACCATGCCATGACCGACTGCGGTACCCCCTCCAAGACGAGTTGGCAGCACCTGCTGCGGTCCTGTCGATAATCGCTCCTTGAGGACAAGTGGCGCTGAGAGTCCCAGCTGGGTGGAACCCATCCAGACAGTCTGGTCGGCATTGAGGGCGATCCACATAGACTCTGCCTCAAGTGGTTGCTGGGCGGTGAACGGCGTCAGGAACCGTCCCTCGACTGAGCTGGAGGCAACTACGGAGATCCCAGTGGTGGCTTGCCTCTGAAGCATGGGGCCGACATCAGCGGCGCTCCTGGCACCGGCATGGACATAATGTCCTGGGCCGCCTAAAGGGCTTCAGGTGTGGAAGGCATCCAGACATCCAGAGAGGCCTGTTCCGAAGGGGCCGGGCTACTCCGCTCACAGTGAGTTGGAGGCCTGGGGCCTGGTGGGGATTGAGGACTGCCCGACATGGGTCTAGCCTCTGTCCCAGATTTCCCTTGGTGCTGCTGCAAAGAGGGAGTCTTCCTGGCCCTCTTGGTGTGCCCCGTGAAGAGGGAGCGGTGCAGACTGCTCGATGGCACCGGAGGGTCGCCGCATACCGACACCGCGGTGCCGGGTACTGGTTTGGAGTGGCGTGCCGAAGTTGGGGTCAGTGCTGATGCCATCAGGATGGCCCGGAGCATAATGTCCCTTTCTCTTTTGGTCCAAGGCTTAAATGACTTACAAATCTTGCACCTTTCGCTGATATGGGTTTCTCCCAAACAGCGCAAACAGTCTGCATGCGGGTCACTTCTTGGCACAGAGTGCCTACAAGAGCCGCACGACTTAAACCCCAGGGTGCGGCGCATGCCCTGGCCTGGGCTCACTGACTGACTAAACTAACTAAACAGCTAACTAACTACAGGTACTAACAGTGAATGAACGAACAGTTCTAGGGACGAGCTACAGCAAAGCTGGAGCAGAGCAGTTCCGACACACCTTCACTGGCGGCAAGAAGGAACTGAGGGTGGGGGGAGCGCGCATCTCCCCTTATACTGCACCCGGCAGGCGCCACTCCAGGGGTTACTAGGGGCACTCTTCCCCTATAGGTACTGCTAGGGGAAAAACTTCCGGCACCGGTGCACATGGCAAGCACGCACACCTATTGTGGAATACACATGAGCAATCACTCAAAAGAAGAACACTTCAGATGACTTCCCTCAAACTTCTGAATGCCAGTAAATACTCTAACGTGGCAACCTGAACTCTACCTTCTTTCAGCAATGCCCCAGTAACCTATACCTTTACTCTGTCAACCCTGCAGCCAGTGAAATGTACAACCTCTTCACCTCCTTTTGCAACCCGTTCACTTTTACCCACAGAATTGCATCTAACACTATTACAGGACAAAAAGAAAGAAGGTTGCCCATGCCACTTTCCCTCTACCCAATCTGAGCAATGTCTCAATGTGCACACTCACCCTAGCCCTTGGCAGTATCAGATTCAGGAGGTTCCAGACCCTGGCATATACTCACACACTTAGCAACTCCTCAGAAATGATATCACACCACATGTGTGCAGGTTAGAAACCACTTTACAGCCTTTTACAACTCCCTTACATTTACACAAAAGATACCATCTCAACCTATTCTTTCACTTAACCAGCACTAACGCATTAGAATTAGGACAAACAAGTCTGGTTACAATTTGCAGTCTAAAGTTTTACATTGTTTTATTTTTGAATGCAGTTTTTTTTTGGTACATAATTCTATATTTGTAAGTTCAACTTTCATTATAAAGATATTGCACTACAGTACTTGTATGAGGTGAATTGAAAAATACTATTTCTTTCGTTTATCATTTTTACAGTGCAAATATTTTTAATAAAAGACAATATAAAGTGAGCACTGTATACTTTGTAATCTGTGTTAATAGAAATCAATATATTTGAAAATGTAGAAAAACATCCAAAACTATTTAACAGGTTTCAGAGTAACAGCCGTGTTAGTCTGTATTCGCAAAAAGAAAAGGAGTACTTGTGGCACCTTAGAGACTAACCAATTTATTTGAGCATGAGCTTTCGTGAGCTACAGCTCACTTCATCGGATGCATACTGTGAAAAATACAGATGTTTTTATACACACAGACCATGAAAAAATGGGTGTTTATCACTACAAAAGGTTTTCTCTCCCCCCACCTCACTCTCCACTTTAGATAAGCTATTACCAGCAGGAGAGTGGGGTGGGGGGAGAGAAAACCTTTTGTAGTGATAAACACCCATTTTTTCATGGTCTGTGTGTATAAAAACATCTTCTGTATTTTCCACAGTATGCATCCGATGAAGTGAGCTGTAGCTCACGAAAGCTCATGCTCAAATAAATTGGTTAGTCTCTAAGGTGCCACAAGTACTCCTTTTCTTTTTGCGAAAACTATTTAATAAATTTCAATTGGTAACCTATTGTTTAACAGTGCGGTTAATCACGATTAATTTTTTTAAGTTAATCGCATGAGTTAACTGTGATTAAATTGAAGCCCTAATTAGAATCCTTTCATATTCCACCTCACAGCTGACAATATCTTTTGTAATAAAAGCCTATGCCTTGCTACTGATGTAACCTATGCAATTCTGCATAGAAATGATGCTGACTGCATCCTGAAGGCACACATGCAACTCTGCTTTCTCACACACGGATCTCCTCATTTACGGATCATCACAATTACAGCTCTGTCGCGCACCTCAAAGCAATCCAGAGATCTCACAAATACACCTCCATCGAGCTGAGTTAACTATTGCCTCTGTCAGTCACTGACCACACTGGAGTATGCCTGCAGATAATAAATGCTTAGACTAGGGCAATGGATTCTTCCTAAAAGTGGTGTGGGGTGGGCCGAGTCCCTGCCTCTCTGTGGCCCCACCCCTGACCCTCACCTTCCCCGAGGCCCCGCCCACGACCAAGCCAGATCCAGGTGGGGAGCCTGGGGTCCTCCACCTCTCTGGGTTGTGGGGCCTGAGAGCAGCCCCCCGCCCATGTCACCTCCCAGGGCAGGTGGAAGGTCCGCGGCTGCCCATGTGGCTCTTACTTCTCAAAGTAATCCGCATGTCCTCACATCCCAAACACACCTTTACCAAGCCAGCCCAACTACTGCTTCCACCACTTATTTCAGGAACACCTAATACATTGACTGTACCCGGAGTGTACGCAAATAATTCCCATTGGCTAGTGCAGCTCCAAGAGAACAAGAGGAAAGGTGGCGTGAGCAAAATTATTTTCCCCAGCCTTTTTGTCCTTTAATAGTGTTTGATGGAATCCTGTAGTTGAGAGTGGAATGGGTTGTAAAGGAGGTGAAGAGATTGTAGATTTCAGAGATCGCAGAGTAAAGGTATGTGTTAACAGGGTATGTTAGGTCATTACTGAAAGACGGCAGAATTAAGGTTACATGGGTAATCATAACTGTATATTTCTTGATTTTCAAGTTTGAGTTTTGCTCAATTCAGCATTCTGCAAGGGGACGACCTACCGCCAAGCAACCTTAACTCTGCATTAATATAGCTTTTTCCCCATTGAACAACTTGCCAAATGTTAAACCATTGTAAAAATTAGATGGCCAAAAACAAGCCAGTCTTCTAGGTAGTCTCTCAGTGTGGACACTGTAGGCAGTTTTACTCATAACCCTTAAAAGGGGTAGGGTAACACTTCAAATAAGTTATTACCTAGTGTCTGCTACCAGCCCAAACCTCAATAAAAACAGTGAGGGCAGACCTGTAATTTCAAATACATAGTAGTCTAATAACAGGTTTCAGAGTAGCAGCCATGTTAGTCTGTATTCGCAAAAAGAAAAGAAGAACTTGTGGCGCCTTAGAGGCTAACCAATTTATTTGAGCATAAGCTTTCCTGAGCTACAGCTCACTTCATTGGATGCATTTTGTGGATACAGACTAACACGGCTGCTACTCTGAAACAGCTGAATGTATAGCTCTCTCAGATCTGAAGACAGACCACCAATATTCACTACATCTCCAACTAGTGGATAATTGTATAAGCTTTGTAAAAATCTCACGTTTCTGAGCTCACATTTAAAGTTGATTTTTCTTGACAGGTGCCCTTACAACTGTATACTTTCTCAAAGAGGGGAGAGCACATTGAGAGTTTCTAACTTTCCGTATTTTATCTTGGATCACAAAGCATGAAGTACTCAAGGATTAAATGTGGTCTCTCTGTTTGACTACACCCAGTGCAATTTGAACAGAATACCATCTCAACTGCACTTCTGCCCTTGCAATAAATGTCATGGGAACCTTAAAGACCAAAAGTGATCAGGACCTCAATTTAACATTTCATCTGAAAGGCACTACCTCCAGCAGCTTTTATTGGCCTTTGCATTAAGATAGCATTGATTTAAAAATAAGTAGAAAGAATGCCTTCTACTGGATCAATGCCACTTCCTGTAACACCTATGTACTCCCTGGAGGTCTCCCATGCAACCACCAATTAGGCCTAAAACCACCCAAGGTAGTATAGATACAGTATCTGATACAAAATAGATTTAAGTTCTATTTAATACTGTTACAAGATTCATGGCTGTATAAAAAAGTGCTTTTCCTTTTAGACATAAGGTAGACAGAGAAAAGGGCATGCAGATTACATCATAATATTTAAACAAAAGTTTCCCTGCAATTTAGCTTTTTTAAAAAACAAAAACCCAGGTCACTGCAGAAAATAACCAATAGTTTGCACTTCAATAGTTTCTTTCATCTAAAAAATTTAATTTGCCTTCAACACCTGTGGGAGGTAAGAGCCCTCATTCTACAGATGATAAAAAAAAAAAAAAAACCCACAACTAAGCCAGAAGGAGGTTAAGTGACTTGTCCAGAGTCACAGAAGTAGTCACTGGCAGATCTAAGACCAGAACCCAGATCTCTTGCCATACAGTTCTCTGCCTCAAGTACAAGATCTTCTCCTACTTCCACAAGTTAAGTGGAGTTATGATTAATGATTTAAGTGTTTCAAGGACAATACCGTACAGTACATTGTATGAAGATTTCATGTAGTATCTTTATAGGAACATATTCCCTCCTAATTTTTTATTTAGACTATTAAACATCTGTATCTTCTTACCTGCATCTTCCACGTAAGTTCAAATATGGCAATGGAAGTACTATTTTAGATGCCAACATCTTTGATATATTGAACTGCTCAGTTCGACACCAGCATCAAACTCGTCAGACCTGTGTGAATTCTGAATTCTCTTTTTAAAAAAGCAATAATGATAATTCGGTCTTCCCATTGTCAAAGTTTGACTCAGACTCACAATTTATCAGACCACTCTGTTTTATTAGCAAAGCTGCTCTGCTAATACATTTAGAACTGAGCCCCCCGAGTGGGGCTTGTGTCTTTTAATTTATACAGTTTTTTGGAGAACAAGTTACAGAGAAGTTACAGACAAAGGAAGAAAAAGATTTTAGTCACCACCCTTCGAGATCCCTGAGACTAGTCACGTATCTTCAATTACCTGCCACCCTTAACAATCTCCTTTAACAGCTTCCAGTTAACTTAACTAATTGCCCTTCACACCTTCCATTCTGATGCCTGCTTCTTATACGTGCTGGCTCTATCTTAATTGTTTCTCCATTCAAAAGCTAACTGTCCCTACGTGTGCTCCCTCAGATACTTTGTAACATGTTTTGGCATGCCCTCTCATATACAATGTATCCAGCATGTCCCCTTATACAATGTTATACTTCCACACCATCTTATGGGCTCCTCACACTGGTCCTTGTTCTAACAGCCTAAATGTTAACAAGTTTGAAGACTCCATTTTGCAGAACCTGCCACTCCTTTAAACAAAAAGGAAACAAAAACAAAAAAAAGCTGCTTTTAGAGGCTTCCACAGCAGCCCCACGATTTATTAAATGGAAATTCCTCCAAAATTTGATCTATGACCAATGAGTGCAAAATGAATTTAGATTTAAAATATCCCATTAATTGTAAAGTGACAGTTTATTACTTAAATGCATGCACACTGCCACTACCCACACAGTCAAAAAGGGACTTTCAAATATAGTTGACATAAGAAATACAGATTCTTCCTAATTACATTTTTGCAAGCTCTCCTATTACTGTTCATGCATTTGATTATTCTTCCCTAGGAAGGTGATGTTTGAACTTACTGGAAATTTTTCCTATTATAAGAAGCCATCTCTGGCTTCATATTTTCCAGTGGACAGATTAGTTAAATGTTAACATTTACACAAACTGCATGCAAACATCTAGAGTTCTCCTGGAGCAGTACAAGAATGCTTCCAGAAACAAGGATCACTATTCAGCCTGTCTTACTCGAACACAGCTTCTTCTGAGGTCGATGGGAGTTTTGTCTGGGAGGAGCCTTACATTAGTAAGATATCACTAGCCTGCAAGCCCTGGGCATTCCAAGAACGGGCATCAGAGTTGGTAGCATAAAAGAAAGATTGGGTGTAACTGATTTCTTCTTGCTTAAGACCAACAAGAGACACCAGAACTTGTAAATTGTGTTTCTTGTAACTTAAACCAAAAAAATCATGGTGGGATTTTGTTTCACGACCTTGAATTCAGAAATTCCTGGAAATAAGAAGTTTAGCATGCGTCAGTCCTGCAGGTGACACCAAAAAAGGGATATTCTTTTTAAATAAGAATCAGCTGGAAGGTCTGTGAAAAGAATTAGAGCTGAATGAACCACGTTACCCTAGTTTGGTTTGTTTGGAAGTAGTAAAGAATAAGTTTATTTCTCCTGTTATGGAGATATACTAAAAACACAAACTTAAGACTCTTTAACGTCATATTTTCATATACTGTATCAGCCTTTTGAAATTCTACTTGTTTGAATTTTTTGATGAAAATAGTTTTAACTGCCCATTATCAATGAGAGTAATTTTTGTCCATGGGCCAATACATTTTTTTATGCAGATTTTGGATGGATATTTATGTTTCTAGTGTAAACGGCTGCTTTTAAAAACACTTTTATTTGTGCCTTACGCTTGGTGTCTGAATATAAATAGATCTTTTGTTTCAAGCCATCTCTGGCTTCATATTTTTTGTAGTTTTTGTACATTTAGTATCAGGGAATATAGAGGAATTGTCTAATTTCAGAATTAAAATTAGTTAAATCAAATCAATATATGAGATGTGGTGTTTCAACTGTGGCCTGAAAAAACCTAAGCCTGTAGTACTAGTGTAAATATTGAGAATAGTTTGTAACATGGAGAACGTGTTACAGCAAGTTGACCTTGACCAACATTTGCTAAACCATTCCAGACACTTGTGGCTTTGGAATAGCATACAGACTGGCTTGAAAAAGAGACAATTCCCATTGAATTTGGAGACTACCATATGAAGTACTAACCTGCCTGCTGAAGGATGAAAACCATAGCTGAATTACACTGTCACTACATCTGAGGTATCTGAAAAAAAGATACTTTTCAGCCCAGACCAGCAACACTCAGTTCTTTCCTTACCTCCCAATTTCCCTCTTCTTGATATAAGTTGCTGTTCGTCTATCAGTCTGGATTCTTATGCTTTTGCCCTTGCTGAATGCCTGAAACTACAAGAGCTCCAAATATTCTGGATTCCTAAATGACACAAAGGAAGGAGGATGGAGGACAAAACCATAGACAGGGTTAGAAATGTCAGTTTATCTGAAAAAGAAGAGCAGATTTAGCGTTAGCTATTTGCTTTAAAATTTTCATGTCCTCTGTGAAACAGAGTGGTGAGCTGAGCCTTAGCATTTGGACCAACTGTCAGGTGTTTGTAATGTGACAATCTTAGCCATGATGCCCAATTTGTAGAGGAAAGACAGGCATAGGATTCATCAAAAGAAAACAAGTCTGCCAGAGGCACCAGTGAATCTTACAGAAACCTTAAATGATCTAAAGAAGCTGCTTTCTTAGTTTGTACAGCTAGATTCAAATTTCCTTAGCAAAATGCTAGAAATGTTGACAGCCAACTCTGTTCTATTTCTGTGCAAAGTAGAGCCTATCACAGTCACACATGCTAGTACTCAGACACTCCTGATGACAGTGTTGTTCTAGCCATTGTGGTCCCAGGATATTAAAGAGAAGGTAGGGTGAGATAATATCTTTTATTAGACCAACTTTTGTTGGTGAGGCTTTGCCTACACTGGTTTTTCTTAGGCAAAACTTGTGTCGTTTAGGGGTGGGGGGAACCACCACACAAACACCCCCCCCACTGAACGACAAAAGTTTTGCTGACAAAAACTGCTGGTGTGAACAGCGCTTTGTTGGCGGGAGAGCTCTCTCCTGTCAACAAACAGCGGCTACACTGCATGCCTTTTAGCAGCATGGCTGTGTCTCTAAAAGGTGCGTAGAGTAGACATAGCCGAAGATACACTTTTGAGCTTATACAGAGCTCTTCTTCAGGTCTGGGAAAGGTATTCCTTGTGTCACAGCTGAATACAAGATTGAACAAATAGTTTAGCAAAAGTAATTAGCACATAGTCTAAGGGACTATTCAATGTGAAGCAGCCCCTTAACACCACCTTTTTCTCCTATAACTATGGGGGGGTGTGTGTGTTAATGGGTTACAGAGTAAGGTATTAAGACCCAAATCCAGTGTCTTAATAAAGACCATGATTTTTAGTGTCTACCGAAGTTATGAACTTAAGCTCCCTGGCTCGTCTTTTGAAAGTATTGTGCGGGTTTCCTTTGAGGATAAGAACTGACAGGTCAGATATAGAATGATCACTTTGTGAAGTGTTCACCCACAGGTGAGATGGTGTTTTTGTCTTATTTTCCTGAGTTCATTTGAGACCATAGTGATTGTTTGGTTTCACATACAATAAATACCCCAATAACTATTCATTAGATAAGGTACACCACCTGTGATAGGCATGTGTTAGACCATGGATCTTGAAAGGTGCATTGTGGGGAGCGTTCACCATTTTAGCAGTGGAGATGTCTGCAGGTTTTGCGTCTGTTTTTTCTGGCAGGGTTGGGCGCTGCTTTGAATTGGTGAGTCCTGGTCTGTGGGGAGCTTGCTTCTGATGTTGATGAGCTTGGGAGGTTGTGTGAAGGCCAGATGGGAGGTTCAGGAAAGATTTATTTCCAAAGTATAGGTGGTAGTTGTTTGAGGACCTAATATAGATTCCAGTGTGAGGTGGTGGGTGAAAACTAGATGTGTGTGGTCAGGGTGGGTTTTATTTCTGTATTGAAGTAGGTTCTCTTGGAGCATTTGGATGGCCTGTTCCATGATGTGAGCTACTTCTCTAGTGGAGTGTCCTTGTTTGGTGAAGGCGGTTTTGAGTTAGTTAAGTGTATCTCCTCAGAGCATATTCTGTGGTATCTGAAAAAAGAAAAGGAGTACTTGTGGCACCTTAGAGACTAACCAATTTATTTGAGCATGAGCTTTTGTGAGCTACAGCTCACTTCAGCGGATGCATGCCGTGGAAACTGCAGCAGACTTTATATATACACAGAGAATATGAAACAATACCTCCTCCCACCCCACTGTCCTGCTGGTAATAGCTTATCTAAAGTGATCAGGTGGGCCATTTCCAGCACAAATCCAGGTTTTCTCACCCTCCACCCCCCCACACAAATTCACTCTCCTGCTGGTGATAGCCCATCCAAAGTGACAACTCTTTACACAATGTGCATGATAATCAAGTTGGGCCATTTCCTGCACAAATCCAGGTTCTCTCACCCCCTCACAAAAACCACACACACAAACTCACTATCCTGCTGGTAATAGCTAACATTTCTTGGTACATTTGGGAAGGTTACTGGGTCTATAAAGGTAAGTGTGCTGATCTGTGGGTTTCTTAGTTGCCTGAAGGGTTCCATTGCTGAAGCCGATTGTGGTGTCTGGGAAGTTATGCTAGTAGGGGAATGTTCCAGAGAGTTTAATTGACAAGTGGTGGTTGTTGAAGTTGTGGTGAAACTCTGAGGGAGTTTGTAATTTGTCCAGAGGATGAAAATACCATCAGTGTATCTCACATATCATTTGCAAATGCACTACAAAACCAATTATCTTGGAACTAGCACATAAATGACTAAATGGACTAGAGAATAAACAGAGTCAACAGATTTACAACAGAAAAAGATGAAACAAGTTAAAGTATGGAGGCCTGGGAAAAGTGGACTAGTCTCAGCTCAGACAGAATACCAGTAGCAAAGAAACAACCCTTGTGTTAACATTGGCTGGAAACTTCTGGGAAAGTCTAGAAATGGAGCTTCAAGGTGTGACCAAAAAGTAATCTAGCAAATCTCTTCATAAGCATGTATTCTTTTCAAGTTTCTGCTAAGTACTCAGGACCAGATTTTTAAAAGGTATTTAGGCACTACTGTGCTCAGCATTGCAATGCCTAACTGATTTAGGAGTCACTCATTTTCAAAAGGGATTTAGGCACTTAGGAGCCTAAATCCAAGGCACAGCAATGTCTAAATACCTTTAAAAATCTGGGCCTCAGTTTAGGGTAACAGGCATGCAACATTACATATTCAAAACCAACAAGTTAATTTTAGGAGTCAAGTGAAATAAGATGCATATATCTTTTGAAAGGCCAATTCTATAAATGCATAGATTAGCCAAAGCAGATAGTTTAATAGGCAGAGAATGCTTAGCTTAGCTGGAAAGACTAACAGCTATGTATAATTGCATAATAGAAAAATTTATTCTTTCAGTTCATAGAACAGGCTTGTTAAGATGCTTAGTACAGCTATGCTGCATTTCATACAATTTGTGCACTTACATATTTGACAAGTCCCATACACAACCGTAGACACATCCTAGCTCAGTCATTATACAGAATGCTGAATATATTTGTGTCTTCCCTGCATCCATAATTTAACATATAAGCATTCTTGAAAAAGCTAACCCTTCAAGGAAAGACATCAGCAACTTCCACCTGCTGAAGACAGAAAAATCAATTACGAATGTTTAAACATCAAAGCAATCCTGGGGGAGATTCTCAAAGTCACAAAAGGTAGTTAGGTTACAACTACACTAATGCTCCTCTGTATGCCTTTTGAGTATCTAGGGGGAGATGCCTCAGATGTTTAACCCTAACTCACTCACCCTTTGGGTCCATACAGAAAACAGACATCTTAAGCAAATTTCCATGGGCATCCTTCGATAGGAAGGAGTCATCACCACCCATGCTGTGGTACACACCAATTGCAACATAAAACGTAGGTTGCATTTATTGTAGTCAAATGTCTATAAATAAAGAGAAAGGTTACAGCACTTCTATCCAGTTTAATAAGGATTACCTGCTGTGTCACCTAATTTGTGTGTTGATGCGAATATTTTCTAATTTAAAAATTCTTAAATATTTGAGCCCTCTATAGTACCTTTTCAATCCAGCTAAGTCGTACCAATTTAACTTGCATGTTTTCATGCAGTGCTTCATTCAGCTAGTTCTTTAATACAAACTCACGGTCCGTTTGGAATTATGAAAGCAATGTTTTACTACTAAGCACATAAAGATCACCTCATGTCCAAGTTTAATACAAAAAACATTTTTCAAGTTCACTAAAAGCTCACATACAAATGACACAAACTGGAGTTAAAAATATGCATCCATCTACTGTGGTGGGAAAACTTAGCTATACAGTGCTGCTTTTTCAACCAGCCATTTTTCAAAAGCACTTAAATTATTAAAATTCTAAGTTAAAGACGCATTCACCTAGAAACAGAAGTATTTATATTTAGAAATAAGTTTCATGGAAATGAGGAACTGGAATGTACTTAAAATCTCTAGTTAGAGATTTGAGAATCATGAGAGACATGAAATAGGTCAGATCACCTGCGGGAAGACAAAAAAGTTTGCTAAATACAAAAATGTTTATTTTTTCCACGTTGTACTCAGTCCCTTGATACACCAGTGAAAGCAACTGAACTATTTGCGATCTCTTCCCCCCATACAGCCAATACCAAAAGGTTCCAGGACAACATCTCTTTTCCCTTCCTTTCCTATCATATACTTCGATTTCTTTCTAGCACCAGTTTACCAAGGTAAAAATTGCTCATTTTATAGCAAAAATGTATGCCACATTTGATCCACCCTCTCCCCAAAAGTGCCCCTAGGGACAAGATGGATTACACACACTCTAAAACGAATGTGTAAGTCCTTAAAAAAGCAAATGCCACATTATATTAACTTCTGTTAATCAAAAATAAGTTGACATGAAAGTCTAGGTAAGGGTGGGACATACTAATTTAGACAAGACATCAGAACACATCATTAGAGATTTAAAGGCCTCTAGTAATACTTTTTGTAGTAATTAACGCAAGACAGTTCTCATATAAACAACTATTTGATGGTAGACTTCAGTGATAAACAATTCACTTGATGACATTTACATATAAATATACATAAATAAAACCTATATAATTTAGGTCTGAAATTAACAAAAATGTGGTTTGAACTGTAATTGCATCTAGCTGTATCAGAGCTTTTCCTCTAATGATGCTCAAGTTGTATAAAAAGCATACCTGTACAATTCTTAGTTTAGTAAAGTACTACTCTATAAAACAAAATCATGAAAACAGCACTTACATTTTAATGAAATGTATAAAATGTATATTTACATTTACACACTTTACTGAACTACATAAGGTAGTTCATGGTAAAAAACAAATCCCTTCTTGTAAGTCTTTCAAAAATACATCAACTGCAAATATTTATGATTAAAAGTTACTAAATTAGCAGCTGACAGGACATTTATAGTAAAAAATATATTTTAGGAAAATAGCTGGAAAAAATCTAAACATTGATAAACACTTTAAAACTATATTTAAACAGAAAATTTTAGCAAAAACATAAAAACTAGGATAATGGGAACTATTGCATATTGCTCTTCAAAAGCCCTGCAGTAACTGCAGGCAGAACAGTGGAAGTGGATAGGGAAGGAATTAAGTGGTGGTAGGAATGAAGTGTTGATCCAGAATCAGGAGGTAAAGGAGAACCCAGTCTCTCTTAACTGCTGCCTCTTTTAGTGGGGGAAAGGAGAAGGAAAACAAAAGATAGAGAGAAGCCCTCTCACTGAACATACACCCCCTTCAAAGGCTAGGAAAGGTTGGCATAAAAGCCCAATTCTGAAAGCCTTGGGCCCTAACTTAAAACCATTTACAGTATATATTTACAGTTAAATGGACAAAACAGAATGACACTACAAATTGCATGTTAACTTCAAAAATTAACATTTTGCAATATGAAGTGCTTTATATATATATTTTTTAATAAAATACATGTGCAGTTTTGATAGAATAAACTATCTGAAAAATTGTTTCCACAAGTCCTCTGTTTCCTTGTAGGATCTTTGTCTTCTGCACATTTAACAGTTTCAAGATTCAACAAGGATCTCCACAATATGATCAAGCTCATTAAGATCAGATTTACAGTTAGAGTTAGAATTTGTGGTTGTCTGAGAAGGAAATGTTTCGAGCACATCACAGTGTCCCATTTTTGTGTTGCTCATCATTCCTGTTAATACTGTATCAAGGTCATAGTAAGAATTGTCAACTTCTGAAAACAGATCTTCAACTGTATTAGGACTTTTATTCTCCAACGTCTCAAATATTTGATCTAATGATTTTTGAAAGTTTCCTCTATTTTCTTGTGGATTCTCCATTTCCCACATATTACTTTGCAGGTTTCTTGGAGCTTGTGGTGATGTAACTGTTGACATAATTTCTGAATTATCTTGTGACTGGGTACCCTCACAGTCTTTAGTGAAGGTACTATAAACTGGAACAAGCTTTCCTTCAGCTTGTTCCTTGGATGAACGGCAAAGGATATCTGTAGAAACTAGACGATCTAGAGAAGTCTGTCCTGCACTCTGTGTATTTATCATCTGCCAAGTCCCATCCTGAGTCATTTCCTCTTGGATTTGCCGCACCGTATTGGCTATAAGTACCGAACGACAAAGATTAGGCTCAACAAGCATGTGGCATAATTGAAGTTTGACCAAAGACATATCTAAAAGTGACTGTCGCTGAAGATTATATGAAGGGATAGCCTTAAAACCAGCCAGAGTTCCTTCAATATCTTCTTCACCATCAAAACATTTTCTCTTCAATCCTCGCACAAACATTGTGTCCTGTTGAGAAAAAATGAGACTCTTTAGCACAATCCAGTGGCCTAACAAGTTAGACACTGCAGAAAGTACTGCAAAAACTTTAGCATCTTTCATTTAAGAAACAATTAAAATCACTTGACAACATAAGAACTGTCATACCAGGTGTTAGCATTGATGTATCTGGTACAAGATGCTTCA
This sequence comes from Lepidochelys olivacea, assembly GCF_965140295.1. Taxonomy (NCBI): domain Eukaryota; kingdom Metazoa; phylum Chordata; order Testudines; family Cheloniidae; genus Lepidochelys; species Lepidochelys olivacea. Next base: position 112,241,167 of record NC_140416.1, read on the forward strand.
GAGGAATGTGTAAAACACAATGGACAATTTTACAGCAACATACCTACATGGGAAAGTCTGTTTCAAACTACAGGCAGCCAGTCAGTGATGGATTTTTCTTCTGAAATGTGAGTGTTCGCTATCTAGTCTAACTGCAGCTACGGGTCTGGTAAGCATACAAATGTTCTCTTAATTTTACTGATATTGACCATATCTTCGAGTAGTGAGTGCCACAAGGTATTTTGTTAGGTGCTTAAAGAAAAAAATTAAATTGGCCTTGAATTTCAATGGGTGTCCCCTGATTCTAATGTAACAGTCAGGGTAAGTTAAAGTGCACACATGATGTTCACTACACAATTTACTATTCAATAAACCTTTATAGTATCCCTTCTTAATCTCTTCTCATATAGAAGTCTTAGCATGCCTAGGTTCAAAAAAAGAACTAAAGCTCATGGAGGATAGGTCCATCAATGGCTATTAGCAAAGATCATCAGGGATGCAACCCCATCCTCTGGGTGTCCCTAAACCTCTGACTGCCAAAAACTGACTGACACCAGATGGATCACTCAAAATTAACCTGTTCTTTTCATATCCTCTGAAACATCTGGCACTGGCCACTGTCAGACAGAATACTGAGCTAGATGAACCACTGGTCTGACCCAGTATGGTTTATGTTGGACATATTTCCTCCCCCCCCCGGGGTTTTTTTGTGTGGAGGTGGTAACCAAACCTAAACACATTATTCAAGTTGAAAGTCTACTAACTGAAAATGCCATGTGGGAGTGGGGAAAGTATTCTTCTCTACTTCTCTCAATACACAATAATATACAATAATCTCTCATTTTAGGTTTCTGATTGCTATTGTGCACCAAGCAGATGTTTTTCTTTAAGCTCTCCTCCATGTCTTTTCCCTGAGTGGTTAGTTAACTCAAAATCCAACATATGACAAAGTAAATTGTTCCTTCCAACATGTTTGACTTTAATTTGCCATTCTGTTCCCAAGTTTTAAGGGCTTCTAAAATTCCTTACAATACAATGCTCACTAAAAAAAATGTATGTCACCCCTCTTCTAGATCATTAATGTATTACACTACTGATACTATGGTTCTGTAGGCACCTCACTTTAAAATCCCACACAGAATAAAGATACTTGCCGTGGTAAATTGTGGTTCTCAGAAATCAAATGCCATTTGGACACACACACACACTCTTGGGAGTAAGTATGCCTTGTTTGTGGGATACTGGAAAATTCTAGAAAGCAGTGCATATCGGGGCTACTCACCCCAAGCTTGTGTGGCTAATGTCATCTTAATTCTGCATTTTCTAGTTTGCTATGTTTTTTACTTTAACTGTAATGTTATTGTAAGGGATATATAGGACCCTAATTGACCAATAAACTGTTTTTCAAACATTTGATATTTGAAAACTAAACTCACCGAATAGAAAGATGTGTGGAGCAATAACAATATTGAGCACCTTACTGCTTTTTGTGGGGGAATTAAAATATAGGAAGAGCACCAAGCAGAGATGAAACAAAATGAGAAATCCTTCAATTTAAAAAATAAACAAACAAACAAAATCAGATTTTGCCAGAATGTCCCACTGGTTTCTATCACATTGATTCACTTGCAAATGGATAACCCACATCATAACTATAAAAACGAACAGGAGTATTTGTGGCACCTTAGAGACTAACAAATTTATTAGAGCATAAGCTTTTGTGGGCTATAGCCCACTTCATCGAATGCATAGAATGGAACATATAGTAAGAAGATATATACATACAGAGAAGGTGGAAGTTGCCATACAAACTGTAAGAGGCTAATTAATTAAGATGCGCTATTATCAGCAGGAGAAAAAAAAATTTTGTAGTGATAATCAGGATGGCCCATTTAGACAATTGACAAGAAGGTGTGAGGATAGATTCATCCGATGAAGTGGGCTGTAGCCCACAAAAGCTTATGCTCTAATAAATTTGTTAGTCTCTAAGGTGCCACAAGTCCTCCTGTTCTTTTTGCGGATACAGACTAACACAGCTGCTACTCTGAAACCTATCATAACTATAGAATCTTGTTGCTCAATTTCTGAGACTGCACAAAATATAGCTGGTTTAAAAGTTTCACTTAAAGTTACATACCAGTAGCTGCGTTTGGTGGAGTCCTTCCTCTTCTCCCATGCTATAGAACAAGATTCCATACAGCAAGTGTTATAGCTCCTACCAGGCAGCAGGAGACAGGAAGTCAGTCAGTCAGTTACAGGAGGTACACAGCAAAACTTCATCCCTTGTTTACTATTATACAGGTACCTATATAGTCTCCATTACTTGATTATCTGAGCACCTCACAAACTTTAATGAACTGATCCTCATAACACACCTGTGAGGCAGGGCAGTGCTATTATCCCCATTGTACAGACTGATCAGAGACGCTGAGTGATTCGCCCAAAAGTCACACAGGAAGTCTGTGTGAAAGTAAGGACTTAAACCCTGGGTCTCCTAAGTCCTAGGCTAATGCCCTAACCATTGCACCATTCTTCTTCCTTTTTCTCCTCTCTTTCTTAGCTATTGAAATAGTAAACAAAATATTCAGTGGTCACTTGGGGTATTGAAATATTCATTAAAATTACTTAAGGGGGAGAAAAGACAAATCTCTGTAAAACAAAAGGAAAAACATACAGTATACTCCCCTTTACCTGAAACCCTATTATCCAAACCTCCATATTGACCAAATCCCTTCCTTGTCCCCGCTGCATCTGATGTAAGGAGATAAGGCAGGAATTTAGATAAGGCAGAGGTTCGGTTACTAGAGACCCCAGCCAGGGCTGCAAGAAGGAAAAGGACACAAGCTCCAAGCTGTGGGAAAGCCAGCCTGCTGCTGAATGGTCCTGCAGCAGTGCAGGGAGCCCTTTTCACACTCCTCTGACAGCAGGGCTGCGAAAGAGCAGGGTTGTGACAGCAGTGCTTCAGGATTTCCTGCACTGTCACCGGGCCAGTGACACTTGATCCTTATAGGCGCAAGGAAGGTTGAATTCTTGGCAGGGCAGAGCAAAGTCTTGGCCAGGGATTTCTGCTCTGCCCCACACCTGCAAGGACTGGGTGTCCGTGGTCGTGGCAGCGCGGGGAGCCCTATGCAGCCCCACTGTCATGGGAGCAAGCGGGACAGAGCAGAAACCCTCGGCCAGGACTGCAAGGAGCCGGCCTCTGCGTGTCTCCTCCCCTCTCTATTAACTGAGCTCCCAATTATCCACATAACAGCTGCGTGCCTCATGCTACTTGAATAATCAGGGTACACTATATTGCAGATTTTGTCACTCTTCTCCCATCCTACATGAAGGATTATATTAAGAAAATGTAAGTGGTAATCTGTGAAAATAACGAGGTGAGTTTTCCTACAGCAGCAGCCATGAGAACTTTGTGACTAAAATTTGCCTTGCAAGCTGATAGATTTGCTAGAAAATAGTGTAGGAGAAATGTGTTTTGTTCATAAAAGCAAGTAGACTTTCAAAACAAATTTAGGACTAAATGAAGTTTGATAGACCTCTTAACATATTGACTATGAACGTCCTTTGCACTAGAGTTACCAGATCAGGAAAAAAAATAGCTAATTCATTTGAAATTCTGAAAGCTTCAAGGGTGAAGTACAAAAATAACCCAAATTTTCTTCTAGAAACATCTGTCATAGATAAGAATTCAGTGACCCCAGCTCAGTTAAATAAGAAGGGGAGGGGAAGGAAGGTATTTTCCCCAATAATGCTACTTTTTACCAGTTGTACACCCTAAGGACAATCTGTTACAGAATGCATCTGGACTATATAGTAGCCATCTGCATCCTGAATCTGACTGAACCATCTTAAAATAAAATCAAGACAGTCTAGTAAAGATCAAGCAACATTAAAAGTTGCTGCAGATCTGAGAATAAGTAACCAAGATAGAGTGTTTTCTACTACTATTTAGATATTTGAGGATTCTAGAAAATAAAGCCTTACTTCAGAAGACAGTCACTATCACCTGCCAAAACAACTGAATGAAATGGGAACGCCTGCTGAAGAGACCATGAGCCTTCGATAAAAGGACGGAGGGGAGGATTCATTATCAGGTCCAGAAACTAGAGGACAAAGTGATACTATAGAGATGGTTTCAGCCCAGTCAAACTGGAACTTCAGTAATACACACTGGGAAAGGAACAGGTACCCAACACAAGAAAATTATACACACGATCTGTTGCATGCGATTTTACATCGTTCCCAGGAGCAAAAATCTTTGCTCACTAAACAAATAGGTTCTCTTTGCATCCTCTTAGATGAGTCCTATTTTTCATAGTTATATGGTAGCAAAGCCTACTGCAGATTCCACCCAGACACACAATTGTGCCCCAGAATCTAAAATTTAATTTAAAAACCTGAGTTTTTAGCCCTTCTGGTTTTTTTAAAAAAAGCATGCAAATATAAAATATACATCTTGCTGTTTTTCCTGCACAGAACCCATAGTAGTTATGAACTGGCCATTCATCGCAAGAGGGTGTTAACTGTAAAAACTAAGTACATATCTACATTACAATCTTAAATCAACCTAAGTTAGGTCAACTTATACTACCACACTCCTTCTGCCGGTGGTATCTCTCCTCACCTTGAGTGCTTCCACTGACTGAAGAGGGGCAGTGTTGGGGGCTGAGAGCTGGGGCAGCCAGGCTCTGAACCAGGAGCAAGGTCCCGGGACAGTGCGGGGTGGGACCCTAGGCAGCTCAGTTTGGAGTGGAAACCAACAGTCAACAACTGATATAGGTAATGCAGTGTCTATAGGTCATCCTAACTACACGGACACAATCCCTATGCCTCTCGTGGAGGGGGAGTTATATTTAGTGTAGTAAATATCTTACACTTACATCAGCAGGAGCAAGGCTGTAGTGTGTATATTGACATATTTGAGAGTAGCAGCCGTGTTAGTCTGTATTCGCAAAAAGAAAAGAAGTACTTGTGGCACCTTAGAGACTAACCAATTTATTAGTCTCTAAGGTGCCACAAGTACTCCTTTTCTTATATTGACATAGTTAGGTGGACATAAGCTGCCTTATGTCCCCTAACTGTATAGTGTAGACAGGGCTAATAAATTTAATTGTAAACACTTGTTTCTCTGCTGATCACTATATCAGAGCAATTCAACAAGTGTACTTGGTCCACTGCTGTTGGACACAGTGACAGATGAAGTCAAGAGGTGTCTGTTTGGAAGCTAGAAGCTCAAGTTCCCCGCCCCCAACAATTTCAAGTAAACTTTAACCTTGCCTAAAAAGGGGAAGAAAAGTTACATCCTTTCCCTAGCACTCTACTACATGTGTGCCAAAAGCCCAAACTGTTCTGTTTTCCTGTGTACCAAAAGCCCCTCGATTTTGTGGTTAATCTTCGACAGCTCTTACAATACAGATGTGTCAAAACAAAAATCTGCAGCATACGGACATCTGAAAATTTGAAGAATAGCATAAAATATATTGGATTGAATATAAAAAGAAGTAATTCGAAGAATAGTATTATTAATGTATTTAATTCATTAAAAGAGTTAAAATTTAAATTTACTTGAATCTGGCACAGAGCTTCCAGTTTGCTGTAGAAACAGGGACCTTACCACTGAATTTAGGTCCAGATTTTGCTAAGTTATAAATGACTGCACAGACACCATTTCTGAGACACAATACCCAAGTACAGCATGTGGTTGCAAGAAAAGGCAACCCTCAGGACCAGGGTGGGGACAGTGCCAGGTCACCCACCTCCTAGCAATACAGAGTTGTGTGTGATGGATGGGGGAATACAGGGATGTACATAACGATCATGAGAGGATGGGACAAAAGGACAGTTTAGTCTTGCACCTAACATACAGATGATGTAGTGGAAAGAGTAAAAAGGTGCAAGTGGTGGTGACAGGGCAGGAAAAGTGCAGAGGTGTGTATAGCTGGGGGGGGGCATCCCCCCGAGGTAACAAAGGTACCCCCGGGCGGAGGCAGGGCAGGGGCCCCCTCCCTTAAGGGCGCCGGCCCCTCGGGGCGGCAGGAGTCACTCTCCCAGAAGTACAGAGGCGGCAGGTGGTGGTGATGGCAGAGGATGTGGGGGTGAGGGGGGAAAGCACCGCCCTGGAGGAAGGAGGTGGGGGAGGAGCAGAGTGCTGCGGCGGGGATTAGGAACTGGGGGGGCAGGGGGCGCGTGGGCAGCTGCTGGCCAGGGTGCAGGTGGGGGAGGGCCAGGGCGCTGGACCCGCGGGGCAGTACACGCGAGGGGGGCAGGGAGAATGGGGGGCGAAAGGGAGCAGTGAAAGGAGGCTGTGGAGTACTCGGGGGGGGGGGGAGAGGAGGGGCGCCTTCCCCGCCGCAAAGCGGCCTTCCCCGCTCCGAAGACACCCTGGCCGGCGGCAGCTGCTGCTTGTCGCCCCGCTCTGCCCTGGGACCCCGGGGAGGGGGATCCGCCGCCATTTTGAATCCACCTCCACCCCGGGCTCTTCCCCGCCTCCAGACCCGACGCCCCATTCTCTGCCCGCGGGGCAACGACTGACCCCGGTGGCGGCTAATCCCGGGCCCGCAGAGCGCTCAGCCCGAGCTACTCACCGCCTCGTCGCCGCCCGCTCCTCCCCGACCCGAGCCCGGCTCCCGCCTCACCGACCGCTCCGCGCCTGAGAGAGAGGGCGGGACCAAGCACACTGGCCAGCCCCGCCTTCCCCCCACCCGCCATCTTATTGTCAAAGCCCACAAAGAAACGGCCGCCCGCCCCGCCCCTACCAGGCCTGCCATTGGGGAATGCCTCCACCATGAAGCCCCGCCCACGGCCAACCGCTGACCGTCATTGGCTGTCTCCTGACCGTGTAGCACCGCCCTCATGGGATCCAGCCTTCCATTGGGTGACGGGTTACCATGGCGCTCAGCCCCACCCGCCCCCTAACGTGCGATTGGCTGAGGGGTTACCATGGAGCCCAGACCCGCCCCTTAGCTGTAACTGGCTCGGGGAAAGGACGAGGTGGAGTCTAGTGTTCAAATAGCTGCCAATGGGCTAGGCGGGCCTGTGTCTGGTTCTGCCTCGTTGACTTGCTTGGGCTCCTGGCCAGTGACTCCAATGCCAGCAGAAGTCGGGCCTGGCTGAGAGCAGCCCTGTGATCCTTCCTCCCTTGCCTCCTTCCTTCCCTCCCTCCACGTGCCCACCAGGAGGTGGTGGCAGAGGGGCCCCCATCTCACCAGGGCACCTGCCCTTTTGCTTGCGTCCTGTGGTAATGAGAGGATGGGACAAAAGGCACTGCGTGCCCTCTGCTTAGTGCTTTTCCCCCTTGCTGGGGGCTCCTCCGCTCGCAGCGTGAAACCTAGCGCGTCTGGCCATCTCACAAATTCCTTGCCTGGCCCTTCTGTCACACAGCAACACCTCCAGCACCTCAGTATCCTGTTCTTCTGCTTGTGGCCCCTGCCAGGTGCTTCAGAGGGAATGAAAAGAGCAGGGCAATTATTGAGTGATCCTTCCGCTGTCATCCAGTCTCAGCTTCTAGCAGTTGGTGGTTTAGGGCAGTGGTTTTGAAACTTTTTTTCTGGGGACCCAGTTGAAGAAAATTGTTGATGCCTGCGACGCAATGGAACTGGGGATGAGGGGTTTGGAGTCTGGGAGGGGCTCAGGGCTGGGGCAGAGGTTTAGGGTGCGGGGGTGAGCGCTGCAGGGTGGGGCTGGGAATGAGGGGTTCGGAAAGAGTAAGCACTAGCCTGCCTTAGCTGGGCAGCACTGCTGACAGGACTTTTAACGTCCCTGACCAGAGCAAGGTGACCCAGCGCCTTACACACCACGACCCAGTTGTCGGTCACGACCCATGGTTTGAAAAACACTGGTTTAGGGACACCCAGAGCATGAGGCTGCAGCCCTGATGATCTTGGCTAATAGTCATTAATGGACCTATCCTCCAGGAACTTATCTAATTCTTTTTTGAGCCCATTTATACTTTTGGCCTTCACAACATCCCCGGGCAACGAGTTTCACAAGTTGACTGTGTGTTGTGTGAAGAAGTACTTCCTTATGTTTGTTTTAAACCTGCTGCCTATCAATTTTATCAGGTGACCCCTACGTCTTGTGGCATGTGAAGGGGCAAATAACACTTCCCTATTCACTTGCTCCATACGATTAATGATTTTACAGACCTCTCTCATCTTCCCATTTAGTCATCTCCTTTCTAAGCTGAACATATCTCAAATCCCTATCCCGACCGCACATGGTCTTCATTCTTCTCTTAATGTTACCCTCAAGACTCAAACATTTTTACACACCTAATTATTTTTCTCTAGCCAATCTATCTAATCTCATAGTGCCACCACATTTTAGGATTTGAGCAGAGTCATGCAATATGTGGAGTTTTTCTTAAAGCCTCAGCTCCTAGACTCCGGTGATTATGTGAAAATCTCAGCTTTAAATTTTTAAAAATTAAGTTTGCAACTCTCATAGTTGTGGAGACAGTCTTGAAAATGCAAAACTCTCAAGAGGCAAATAAAAAGAACCCAAATATATTATTTTTAAAATCTCATTTTTGAACACTTGGAGTTGGCAATACTGATTCAGTTTTGATGTTGTTGCCCTCTGCAAACACTTTGTTCCTTACACTTAGCTGCTGTAAACTTTCCCCAGCTTCCTACACAGGGTTAGCTCTCAATTAATTAGAAAGGAAGGGCAAGTCAGGTCTAGCTCACAGCTGAAAGCTTCTCTGCTGCTTCTGGCCCTCAGCTGGTAGAAAGAGGATCTGCAGCCTTGAGGGAAGATGTGAGGAGAATGTAGGACAGAAAATTAAATTCTGAAAACGGAGAGGAGGAGTAGGAGGAGCAAGAAATAAAATAGAACTTGGAGATTAGGTGTAGGGAAAGTTGAAAACAAGTAATAATGGCATGCACAGAGTAAAATTAGCCAGAAGTTGGGAACAGGGTTAGGCCAAAAATTGTAATGTCTTTTTTATTCTTGGGTCTAATCTGCCCTGCTCTTACCACAGCATGGTGCAGACTTCCCAGTCAAAATGCTAAAAGAAAAGAAAGTGATATCACGGAGGAAAAACTGCCACACATTCAGACACACAGACACCAATTACTTCTGGCCTAGTTGCAAAGAATTTAGGCCCTGATCCTGCAGTAAGCCCTGAAAGGGCTACCCTTGTGCTAGCATAGAGCTCTGTTACTGGGTTCAATAGGTGTGGTTCTTTGCAGGACCAAGACAATAAAGTAAAATGCAAAGAAAAACAGTGATAAACAAAGGGCATAAACATGTATATAAAAGGACTAAAGATTTTCCTCTCAAAATTATTTTTTCGTTTGTTAGAAATATCAGGTCTCAACATCTCCAAACTTTCAAAACGTTCTCCAGCAAAATGAGGGACCTAGTTAGATTCTGATATAACAGGAGACTGAGTGGTGAAGGAGTTTTACTGTTTAAAACTCTGATTTTGTCAATGCAAACTGACATAAGGCCAGGGAGAAAAACTGTGATAGAAGGCTGAATCTATCTCTTCTGTTAAGGTCTGAGGAAGCTCCCATGGCAGATCTCTAGTCAAGGCATGACAAGACTTGATATTTTTAGGAAAAAAAGTAAACAATCCTTGTGTTTCCTTTATACATGAGAAATAAAACCTAGAAAATCACAATGGTATGATCTGGATAAACCGATACAAAACAATGTAACCCAAGAGATTTACTAGAGAACAAACCATCAAAAAGATAAAAATAAAGCAATAAAGAGTACAAGGCTGTGCCACCTACGCTTTTCACCCAGCCATCCACCACACTGAACCAAACTCACTTGTATTGGAAAGAGCATAAAAAGCTAGACTGCTAGTTTCCTATACAGAACTTTCACATTAGCAGGCTCCCTCAGCAGAGTGACATATTCACAAGTAAGACAACTCTTAGCAAAAGCAGAATCTATGACTAGAAGTCAGAGGCAAAGACTAAGGGGAAACAAAACACCATGGAAAAACAAAGAGAAATGTCTGCCACAGCTTGATAGGGGAAACTGAAATCGAGACATTTTCTACTCCAGCATAAGAGGGAATGCTTAAAAATCATTTATCTTCAATGAACAGATATGACATATGTCATAAATATAAAGGGAAGGGTAAACCCCTTTGAAATCCCTCCTGGCCAGGGGAAAGCTCCTCTCACCTGTAAAGGGTTAAGAAGCTAAAGGTTACCTCGCCACCCCACTGACAGACCTAACCAAAAAGAAACAGCCAAATGCTGTTCAGTGGACCGAAAAGTGTCAGAAGGCCTTTAACAAGCTTAAAGCGACACTCATGTCTGACCCTGTACTAAGGGCCCCAGACTTTGACAAACCGTTCCTAGTAACCACAGATGCATCGGAGCGTGGTGTGGGAGCAGTTTTAATGCAGAAAGGACCTGATCAAGAATTCCACCCTGTAGTGTTTCTCAGCAAAAAACTGTCTGAGAGGGAAAGCAACTGGTCAGTCACTGAAAAAGAATGTTACGCCATTGTCTACGCTCTGGAAAAGCTACGCCCATATGTTTGGGGACGGCGTGTCCACCTGCAAACCGACCATGCTGCACTGAAGTGGCTTCACACCGTCAAAGAAACTAACAAAAAACTTCTTCGGTGGAGTTTAGCTCTCCAAGATTTTGATTTCGACATCCAACACATCTCAGGAGCTTCTAACAAAGTGGCTGATGCACTCTCCCGTGAAAGTTTCCCAGAATTAACTGGTTAAAATCGTCCTTGAGATGTAGAAAATATTGTTAGTCTTTATGTACTTGGTAGTATATTTAGAGATGCATGTGTCTTATTAACTCTGTTTTTCCTAGAGCTCCAGGAAGAAATCCCAGCCAGTGTTTCACCCTAGCTGAGATTTGGGGGGCATGTCATAAATATAAAAGGAAGGGTAAACCCCTTTGAAATCCCTCCTGGCCAGGGGAAAGCTCCTCTCACCTGTAAAGGGTTAAGAAACTAAAGGTAACCTCGCTGGCACCTGACCAAAATGACCAATGAGGAGACAAGATACTTTCAAAAGCTGGGAGGAGGGAGAGGAACAAAGGGTCTGTGTGTCGGTCTATATTCTGTCTTTGCCGGGGATAGACCAGGAATGGAGTCTTAGAACTTTTAGTAAGTAATCTAGCTAGGTACGTATTAGATTATGATTTCTTTAAATGGCTGAGAAAAGAACTGTGCTGAATAGAATAACTATTTCTGTCTGTGTATCTTTTTTGTAACTTAAGGTTTTGCCTAGAGGGGTTCTCTATGTTTTGAATCTAATTACCCTGTAAGGTATCTACCATCCTGATTTTACAGGGGGGATTTCTTTATTTCTATTTACTTCTATTTTTATTAAAAGTCTTCTTGTAAGAAAACTGAATGCTTTTTCATTGTTCTCAGATCCAAGGGTTTGGGTCTGTGGTCACCTATGCAAATTGGTGAGGCTTTTTATCCAACATTTCCCAGGAAAGGGGGGGTGCAAGTGTTGGGAGGATTGTTCATTGTTCTTAAGATCCAAGGGTCTGGGTCTGTAGTCACCTAGGCAAATTGGTGAGGCTTTTTACCAAACCTTGTCCAGGAAGTGGGGTGCAAGGTTTTGGGAAGTATTTTGGGGGGAAAGACGTGTCCAAACAGCTCTTCCCCAGTAACCAGTATTAGTTTGGTGGTGGTAGCGGCCAATCCAAGGACGACGGGTGGAATATTTTGTACCTTGGGGAAGTTTTGACCTAAGCTGGTAAAGATAAGCTTAGGAGGTTTTTCATGCAGGTCCCCACATCTGTACCCTAGAATTCAGAGTGGGGGAGGAACCTTGACAACATAGGACTTTATGTTGCCAGCAAATCAGAAATGGCTAGTAGCCTGTGAGGAGCACTCTGCAGCCCTGTCCTGGGACGCCAAGTGCCCCTCTGTAGCTACCTTGGCAGGCAACACAAAGCTGAAGGGTGGGGGAGGAGGAAGTGAGTCGTGTCCTGAGAAGAAAGAATCCAGTACTGAATTACGCTCTTCCCCTGCCTAACGGCAGGGGGGCTATCTTAACTGGGCCCCCACAGTGCAAGGCTGGGCAGGTTCAACTTGGCCAGGCTGCTGTAGCCGGTCCCCTGCTTGCTACCTGGCTGGGCTGAGGGTTTTCACCTTCTCCCACCTGCCTTAGTTGCAGGAGGGACTGGATCCCTCCCTTCCTTTATGTGTGTAGTTTATGTATGTAGGTGTGTGTCGCAGGATATTAGAGAGGCAAGGTGGGTGAGGTAATAGCTTTTATTGGACCAACTTGTATTGACGAGACAAGCTTTTCAGCCACACCGAGCTGTGCTGTGAATTTCTGGGCAGGGACTAGCAGAGCTAGGAGCTGTTACATCCCTTCCCCAACTTGAATGGGCGACAGGCTGGGCTAAGAGCGACTTCTCCAAGCTCCAGGCTGCAGCGTCTCCGCCCACAGTGTTAGCCCTTATTCTCGCCACCATGCGAGCTGGCTCTGCCGGGAGCGGCAGCCCCACCTCCTTGCTCTGTGCTAGCCTGTGCCGGGTTCCGTGACCTGCCGGGAACACAGATGCTAACAAGCGCTGCTGAAAGCTACAGCCCGCCCGCCACCTCCCCACCCGACTGTGTGAGCCCGTGCTGGGCTGAGCATTAGGGGCTAACGGAGCTGGGAGCTGGATTAGCTGCCTACAGTGTTGTCACTCAGCCAGTCCGGTGTGGGTGGGACTTTCACACAGCAACATGGGAGGAAAAACCAGTTTAAAAATAGGAAACTGTTTGTAAAACCACCAAAATGACTGGGAAACTCAGCGCCTGGGCTTGGGCCTGAAGTACTTCTTCTCTTTTTTAAACTAACTAGATTTTGAGTTTGTACAGCGACTAGAGTGATAGGGTCCTGGTCTGTGACTGGAACACCTCAGTGCTACTGCAGTACAAAGACTAATAAAGGAAAGCTCATGCTCAAATAAATTTGCTAGTCTCTAAGGTTCCACAAGTCCTCCTTTTCTTTTTACTAATAAAACAGAAATTAACATCCCATCAGCCTGGCATCAGATCTGATCCTGCTTATGCTTACACATGTGAGCAACTAATGAAAATACTCCTATGAGATAAGTTAGTCACACACCTATGTGCTTACAGGGTGAGATCCTTAAACCGCAGTCATTTTCAGGAGAACAAACTCCTTAAAGTGTTTCCTTTGGGCACCGTCTTCCATTGTACTAGGCGTTTGTACATCTCTTAGCAATGTTTCTCAACCAGTGGGTTATGACTAGGGTGACAGTATATCCCATTTTTTGGCTGAGACAGTTGCTTTTTTAAGCCCTGTTCTGGCCATCCCGACTTTTTTTGGCAAAAGTGGGCATTTGTTCTGTTTGCTCTTGCTGACTTAATCAGTTGGCAAGAGCAAACAGGACAAATGCCCACTTTTGTCAAAAAAGTGTGGTGTATGGAGGAATATGAGGGAGCAAGCAGTGATGTCAGCCCCTTGCAGGGGCCAGACAGGGTTCTAGAGACCCCAGCCACGGGGAGGGGGGGAAGGGAAGGTTCCAGCAATCACTGTCTCGCACTGGGGGAGGGGGAGAGGGCTCAGGCCAAGCCAGCATGGTGTCCTGTTTTCCCTTTGGGAAATATGGTCACCCTAGTTATGACGCCGAGAAGGGGTGTCACAAAAGTCAGTTGAGGAGGGGGTTGAGAGGCATTGAAAATTTTATTACAATGTAAATCTAAAAAACTCTTCCCCTCTCCCTGCTCACCCTTACCCTTCAAGGTCAAGAATTCTTTGTCAGCCTCTGGAAACACACTCACAAAGAAATTATATAAGTTAGCTTCGTTATCACCGATATCTGTTTACTCTTACAGTAGCTGTAAGGGGATCGTGAAAAATTTTGACTTTAAATAAGGAATCGCCTACCTGAAAAGATTGAAAAATATTAGCCTCGCACAATGGGTCCCTAATCCTGACTGGAACCCCTGACTGCTACTGCAATACAAATAATAATGAGTATAAACAAAAATTTATGAGCTTAAGTTCTGACTGTGACAGATATGGCAATTTCCTGCACTACCTTTGGGAGATTTTACTGTATTAAGTTTATGTACAATTGTGGGCCAGGGATTGTATGCAGTTGTATGGGGGAGGGTGACAACAGTCCTCAGTAACTACTAACAGTCACTGGGGGAAAAAGAAAAGGAGGACTTGTGGCACCTTAGAGACTAACCAATTTATTAGAGCATAAGCTTTCGTGAGCTACAGCTCACTTCCTCAGATGCATATCGTGGAAACTGCAGCAGGCTTTATATATACACAGAGAATATGAAACAATACCTATTCCCACCCCACTGTCCTGCTGGTAATAGCTTATCTAAAGTGATTTCCAGCACAAATCCAGGTTTTCTGGATTTATGCTCTAATAAATTGGTTAGTCTCTAAGGTGCCACAAGTCCTCCTTTTCTTTTTGCGAATACAGACTAACACGGCTGTTACTCTGAAACCAGTCACTGGGGGGTGATTAGGCAAATTCACTCAGGTTGTAACACCTCCAGAGAGGTACCACCACTTGGAAAGACTCGCATATACTGGTTCAAACTGGATTCTCCAGAGACTAACAAAGAAAGGACGAAAACAATGAGGAGTCCGGTGGCACCTTAAAAACTAACAGATTTATTTGGGCATAAGCTTTCATGGGTAAAAAGAAGTGCGGTTTTTTACCCACAAAAGCTTATGCCCAAATAAATCTGTTAGTCTCTAAGGTGCTACTGGACTCCTCGTTGTTTTTGTGGTTACAACCTAACATGGCTACCCCTCTGAAAGAAAGGACAGTTTAAACTGGAGTTTAAACCTTCTGTCCAAGCAGGGCCCCAAATTCTTCCTGGGAAAGTTTGGGAGGACTTGGCCTACTGAGGCCCCATAAGACTGATGGGTGAGCTCTTGTAGGTTTGTAGCGTGCATATGGGAAATTTTATCATTTTTATATGTTTTCTTTGTAATTATTTCACCTTAAGAATAAATGTGCTTAGAAGGAACTGTGTGGTAACTTATAACTATGGGCAATTACACATTTTATAGCTTCTAAAGAGACAGCAAAGCACAGATGCTGGCCTGTTAAGGTAGTCTGGGTTTCTGGGAATAACACAGGGCAGGCAGGAAACCATGCAACTTGGAAAAATCCTGCTCAGGGTGGAGAATGACCAGGGTCTCCATCTGAGAGGTGATAGTGAGGAGCCTGGAGCCTAAAGTGTGTGCCCCTAGGGAGCAATACAGTTGCACAGCTGCCCTGAACCGTGGCACCCCCCACATCAGCCAAAAGTTCTGCTGACGTGAAACAGTGAAATGCTGACACTTCATTTACTGTCACTAGCCCCAGGCTTGCAAACACTTAGTAGCTTTACTCCTGTCACTACAGTTACACACATACTTGAGTCAATGGGACTGCTGTGAACAAAGTTATGCACCTTCTTAAGTATTTGCAGACTAGGGCCTTAGATGAGACAGAATTACTACCCCATTGAGCAAAAAAACAAACAAACCGAGGCGTCCTTGTGGCAGCTTAGAGACTAACAAATTTATTTGGGCATAAGCTTTCATGGGCTAAAACCCACTTCATCGGAGGCATGCAGTGGAAAATACAGTAGGAAGATAGATATACACAGAGAACATGAAAAAATGGGTGTTGCAATACCAACACGTGTTCTCTGTGTATATCTATCTTCCTACTGTATTTTCCACTGCATGCATCCAATGAAGTGGGTTTTAGCCCACGAAAGCTTATGCCCAAATAAATTTGTTAGTCTCTAAGCTGCCACAAGGACACCTCGGTTTGGTTTGTTTTTTTTTGCTGATACAGACTAACACGGCTACCACCCTGAAACCTACCCCACTGAGATAAATGGAAGCAACTCCCCCTTCTTAGAGCTCCTGTTTCAGTTTGCAGACTCAGTAAGGCCCCAATCTTGCAAACACTTACACATATACTTAACTTTAAGCACATGAATAGTGTCACTGGATTTTCTCACTCTTGTTGCTGGGTGAAGTCAGTGGATATATTCACACATTTAAAATTAAGCATGGGTGTGTTTGCAGGATCAGGGCCAGCACCTTAGCAGGCCACATTTGGAACAGAATCATAGAATCATAGAAGATTACGGTTGGAAGAGACCTCAGGAGGTCATTTAGTCCAACCCCCTGCTCAAAGCAGGAAGGGTTTTGTTTGCACCCTTAGGGGCTAGAAACCAACTTAAAAAAACAAGAAAGCTTAAGTTTTGAAGAAACTAATGGTTTTAGACAATACCACTGCTTGATTGATCAAATCGCCCCTGCCTACAACTGTATTAAAGAACTCCCCATCAAACCAGTGTACTCTGCAGCTGTACTTAACCTTACCTGTGAATGTAGGGGTTAGCAGTTACAGAGAAACTGCTGCTTCAGATCAGACTAGTAGACCATTTAGTCCAGTATACTTGATCTGTCAGTTACAGAGCTTGACTAATGCATTTAGGGTTTGTTTTGCATCAAGGGAAGCTGATCATGCCTCCTTTGTTTAACTTGGCACAGCAGCAGACCAGAAGGGTGTCTGGTCGGAGGTATGTTGTGTTCTTTAACCCTCATATACCTAGGCTGGATTGCCTTAAAAATAGCCAGTAGTCTCTGTCAATATGGTAAAACAATTCAGAAGAACTTCTGCAGACTTTCACCTTCCTAGGGCAAGGCTCAAGCTAAAGAATCCAGAACCAGAAGAAAGACTAGTTAAATATGACCATTGCCTAGGATGTATGCCCTGTTATTGCAGTAGTTCAGCTGGGCACATGACAGCTCTAAGCTTTGGAAGGCTGCCTGCTCCACCTATTAAAGGGTTCAGAAAGAGACGGAGCTGGAATAAGGCTCCAGCTGCGTTCCAGCCAATGATGAGACAACAGAAAAGGGACAGCGTTGGATGAAAGTGGGCCAGATGGACAGTGATATGTTGCTAACATGCTCCAGCAGAAATGTTCTGCCTCAGACATAAGCTACATTCCTTGGGTAAAATATTGTTCCTTCTTTCTCCCCCATCCTAAATCTATTAGCTTCATACTCTCCCTTCTTCTAACCCCATTAGTCTTTCTAACATCATTTTCTGGTCTAGTGTACCAGTGGTCTCCTCTTCCAGTAACTCTTTGAGGTGGTTCCACTTCAATACTGATCTTTTTGCTACTTCGTTTACTAAAGTAGGGCATACAAGTCTTGATCTCTGGCTGGATATGGTCAGTCTGCTTTCCAAGAAAGAGCTTGCCCTACCAAGAAGATATCAAGAAGTCTATTTCCCCTTAGGGTGTTCATCCAGAAGCAGCAGTGTGAGTTTTCAGAAATTTAGCTACAATGGCACGTCACATGCTGGCTACCTGTGTCATGTCCCCCTCTAGTGACTAGAAGCTCTTACTGTTGTCAGGTAATAGAGTTTCTCCTTTAACTCCAGTGGGAGAGGCTTGTGTTTTTTGTTCAGAAGGTCCAGTCTCTGCTAACAACTCTGATGAGGTCATTACATACACCTGCAAGCTGTGTGATGAAACTAGTCCACAAGGTAGTTATTGGTGATGGTGTGTAGCGTGAAGATCTGTGCATTACATAGTACTAGTCAGCAAAGAAACCATATAAAAATGCTGCAGATTGTTTAGGGCTTTCTTTTAACATCCCAGAGCACTCTCCTGGATAATCATTGTAGTTTGGTTTATTACTGTAAGGGGAGGATTTGTTCTGTTGTTGCAAAGCATCACCTTAGAAAGAACTTCTAACAACATACCTATTCATTTCATAACAGGTATTTTTTTTAAACATGTATTTTTAAATACTTGACACTTGCATGCTGTGCATCCCTGTGTTGCTTAAAAAAAAATGTTCCACCATATCACAGCATAAATATCATAGGATATGACAGTTGCTATAGCAACTAAGAATCTACTATTAAATAGCACCGACTAGCTCGTAAAACATGTGTAGCCTGTCAGTGCTCCTGACTTTGCAGTAACATAGGTACCATATTGTCTTCAAAAGAGTTTGTCAGTTTAGAAATGAATGTCAATGTGATTATATTTTGCATCTTTTTTTGTCAGCTACTCTGTTGTCTTTTGGGAAGGGCAAATCCCATAGGAACAAAACAGACTGAAACAAATACAGTCTGGAGAGGAAAGGTTAACAAAGTAATTCTCTTATCATACAGTCATTCTGAGACACCGGCTTTGGTGCTGCACTTTGCTGTTCTCCAGCTTTTGGTTTCACAATGTTTTAGTAAGGCAGTGATTCCAGAGCACTGTTCTGCTTTCAAAAATCAGTATTTCCAGTGGTGTAGAATCATATGCGGAAGAATTTTCTGTGAAAGGCACAATACAAATGAGCGATGTGGTGGCCGAGTTAGTGCAGCCTCACCAATCCCAAGAGTTAAAAAGCAGAAGTCAGACCCCAAAATCATGAGCATGGCTAAAAATTGTGATTCTTTTTCCAAAATAATACGTTAGGTTATTTTTCTTTGCCTTTTGGTTTCTGAGCCTGTAGAGTGCACTTGGCTCAAGTTTCCAAGGTTTCTATGCAACCACAAGGGCTAGAAATGTACTTTAATCTCTGAGATTCTCATGCAATCCCTTAATTTCAACACCTTGGGGTTTAAGAAAAACACCAAATATTACAAGGCTTGCGATAAAAGAGTTGGTAACCCTGCAATAGACAATGATGCCAGTATACCTGGATTCTTTCTTTGGAAGTGCTATTTCAATAGTTGTTTAGTGTTGAGATACCAAGGTGATTGGCTCCACACAAATGCTTTAGATCATGGGTTTGCAACCCAGAGGGAGTCAGAAAGAGATCCAGGC
Source organism: Lepidochelys olivacea (assembly GCF_965140295.1). NCBI lineage: Eukaryota > Metazoa > Chordata > Testudines > Cheloniidae > Lepidochelys > Lepidochelys olivacea. The sequence continues at coordinate 112,259,923 of NC_140416.1, forward strand.
AGGTTGCACCCATCCTCCCTTTCTTTATTGTTAGATAAAAGGGAGGTCTCAAAATTCTTTCTTGTTGTACAATGGACTCATCCTTTGGAACAGATTGAGAACCACTGCCTTAGACTGATAAATATCACAAGCCCACCTTACATATGGCTCAGCAGATACCTTCATATTCAGAGCATCATTAGCATTTTCAATCCCAGCCAGTTGGAGGTGCTGAAATTGTCCCCTTTCCTGAACCCAGGTCTCTAGCCTTTAGAGGTTTAATTCTTAGAAACAAATACAGATCCCTATTTTTAATTTTTTAAATTTGTGATTTATTTTTCCCCATAGACCTACAACTTAAAATCCTTGTAACAGCATAGATTAGATTTGCCTTTTATATTTCCTTGCTCTCATTTTTTTAAACCTTAGCATCATTCAGCCTGAGAATTTGTGATAGGCAAAGAAAAATGAAGAGAGATGCTGATTTTCTTTCCTCTGCTGAAAGGTCCAGCATGTCCTAGAAGTGAGATGAAATAGATTAGGGTTTGGTGCCCTCCTGTGGCCATGTGCACTGTTATTGAAACATGACATTCCATGCATTAAAATGCAGTATGAATCAGATCTTTTTGTTTACATTTCTTTTCCCTTATCTGCAGATGGAAGCCAAATTGACAGTAAAGCTGCCAGCTAGACAATTTCAAAACACTTTAAGGCCAGGCCTTTTTGCTTTGTATATCAAAACAGTTATACTTCCTTGTACCAGGTTAATAATATCATTTAAAGTTTAGAGACCAGTGTTTGACTTACACTGACTAAAGAGACCACAGGTACATGGAACTGAGAGGAAAACTGGCAATTCCCTGAGGATATACTTCCACATCGCCCAGGGGATCTTATGGGTTCCCTTTGTAGGCATACCACAGTAAGAAAGGGAGTACTAGTGGCACCTTAGAGACAAATCAATTTATTTGAGCATAAGCTTTCGTGAGCTACAGCTCACTTCATCGGATGCATTCAGTGGAAAATACAGTGAGGAGATTTATATACACACAGAACATGAAAAAATGGGTGTTATCATACACACTGTAAGGAGAGTGATCACTTAAGATGAGCTATTACCAGCAGGAGAGCGGGCGGGGGTGGGGGGAGGAGGGGGAGAGGAGAAAACGTTTTGTAGTGATAATAAAGGTGGGCCATTTCCAGCAGTTAACAGCAACATCCAAGGAGCAGTTGGGGGTGGGGGAAATAAACATGGGGAAATAGTTTTACTTTGTGTAATGACACATCCACTCCCAGTCTCTATTCAAGCCTAAGTTAATTGTATCCAGTTTGCAAATTAATTCTAATTCATCAGTCTCTCCTTGGAGTCTGTTTTTGAAGTCTTTTTGTTCTAATATTGCGACCTTTAGACTGAAGGTAAAAAATCCATTACAATCTACATACCACACAGACTATGCTGACAGCTTGTGCCACACGCTCTCAAAGAAACTGTGGAACCACCTGATCAACATCCTCTACAGCAAACAGGGAAAGATTAAGAATGAGCTCTCAAAACTGAATACTCTCATAAAAAACCAACCTTCCACACAAACTTCCTTGTGGCTGGACTTTACAAAAACTAGACAAGCCATTTACAACACACACTTTGCTTCTCTACAAAAGAAAAAGGACACTAAACTTTCTAAACTACTACATGCCACAAGGGGCCACAACAGAGGTTCCCTTAACCCACCCAGCAATATTGTCAATCTATCCAAGTATATTCGTAGCCCAGCAGAAGAATCAGTCCTATCTCGGGGCCTCTCCTTCTGCCCCTCCACCCCACGAACATGATACAGTCCTGTGGTGATCTAGAATCCTATTTTCGACATCTCCGACTCAAGGAATATTTCCAACACACCTCTGAACAACATACTAATCCACAGAGACCTTCCTAACAACACTACAAAAAGAAGGATTCGAGGTGGACTCCTCCTGAAGGTCAAAACAACAGACTGGACTTCTACATAGAGTGCTTCCGCCAATGTGCATAGGCTGAAATTGTGGAAAAACAGCATCACTTGCCCCATAACCTCAGCTGTGCAGAACACAATGTCATCCACAGCCTCAGAAACAACTCTGACATCATAATCAAAAAGGCTGACAAAGGAGGTGCTGTCGTCATCATGAATAGGTCGGAATATGAACAAGAGGCTGCTAGGCAGCTCTCCAACACCACTTTCTACAAGCCATTACCCTCTGATCCCACTGAGGGTTACCAAAAGAAACTACAGCATTTGCTCAAGAAACTCCCTGAAAAAGCACAAGAACAAATCCGCACAGACACACCCCTGGAACCCCGACCTGGGGCATTCTATCTGCTACCCAAGATCCATAAACCTGGAAATCCTGGACACCCCATCATCTCAGGCAATGGCACCTGACAGCAGGATTGTCTGGCTATGTAGACTCCCTCCTCAGGCCCTACGCTACCAGCACTCCCAGCTATCTTCGAGACACCACTGACTTCCTGAGGAAACTACAATCCATCGGTGATCTTCCTGAAAACACCATCCTGGCCACTATGGATGTAGAAGCCCTCTACACCAACATTCCACACAAAGATGAACTACAAGTCGTCAGGAACAGTATCCCTGATAATGTCACGGCAAACCTGGTGGCTGAACTTTGTGACTTTGTCCTCACCCATAACTATTTCACATTTGGGGACAATGTATACCTTCAAATCAGCGGCACTGCTATGGGTACCCGCATGGCCCCACAGTATGCCAACATTTTTATGGCTGACTTAGAACAACGCTTCCCCAGCTCTCGTCCCCTAATTCCCCTACTCTACTTGCACTACACTGCTGACATCCTCATCATCTGGACCCATGGAAAAGAAGCCCTTGAGGAATTCCACCATGATTTCAACAATTTCCATCCCAACATCAATCTCAGCCTGGACTAGTCCACACAAGAGATCCACTTCCTGGACATTATGGTGCTAATAAGCAATTGTCACATAACCACCCTGTACCAGAAACCTACTGACCACTATTTCTACCTACATGCCTCCAGCTTTCACCCAGACCACACCACGCGATCCATCGTCTACAGCCAAGCTATATGATACAGCCACATTTGCTCCAACCCCTCAGAGAGAGAGACAAACACCTACAAGATCTCTATCAAGCATTCTTACAACAATACCCACTTTACTACAATACCCACCTGCTGAAGTGAAGAAACAAATTGACAGAGCCAGAAGAGTACCCAGAAGTCACCTACTACAGGACAGGCCCAACAAAGATAATAACAGAACGCCACTAGCCATCACCTTCAGCCCCCAACTAAAACCTCTCCAACGCATCATCAAGGATCTACAACCTATCCTGAAGGACGACTCATCGCTCTCACAGATCTTGGGAGACCGGCCAGTCCTTGCTTACAGACAGCCCCTCAACCTGAAGCAAATACTCACCAGCAACCACATACCACACAACAGAACCACTAACCCAGGAACCTATCCTTGCAACAAAGCCCCTTGCCAACTGTGTCCACATATCTATTCAGGGGACACCATCATAGGGCCTAATCACATCAGCCACACTATCAGAGGCTCGTTCACCTGCACATCTACTAATGTGATATATGCCATCATGTGTCAGCAATACGCCTCTGCCATGTACATTGGTCAAACTGGACAGTCTCTACGTAAAAGAATAAATGGACACAAATCAGATGTCAAGAATTATAACATTCATAAACCAGTTGGAGAACACTTCAATCTCTCTGGTCACTCGATTTCAGACCTAAAGGTCGCAATATTAGAACAAAAAGACTTCAAAAACAGATTCCAACAAGAGACTGCTGAATTGGAATTAATTTGAAAACTGGATACAATTAACTTAGGCTTGAATAGAGCCCCATGTTTATTCCCCCCCGCCCCTCCCACTGCTCCTCAGATGCTGCTGTTAACTGCTGGAAATGGCCCACCTTGATTATCACTACAAAAGGTTTTCTCCTCTCCCCCCCTTCCCCCCCCCGCTCTCCTGCTGGTAATAGCTCATCTTAAGTGATCACTTGGGAGGAGGTATTTTTTCATATTCTCTGTGTATAAATAAAGTCTGCTGCAGTTTCCACGGCATGCATCCGATGAAGTGAGCTGTAGCTCACGAAAGCTCATGCTCAAATAAATTGGTTAGTCTCTAAGGTGCCACAAGTACTCCTTTTCTTTCTCCTTAGTGTGTATGATAACACCCATTTTTTCATGTTCCATGTGTATATAAATCTCCCCACTGTATTTTCCACTGAATGTATCCGATGAAGTGAGCTGTAGCTCACGAAAGCTTATGCTCAAATAAATTGGTTAGTCTCTAAGGTGCCACAAGTACTCCTTTTCTTTTCGCGAATACAGACTAACACGGCTGCTACTCTGAAACATACCACAGTATTGGGGGTCTGGATGGAGGCAGTGGTGTTACTTTCCACAGCCTCTACTGTGTCCATCGTCTGTTTGACACAGTCCATAATATTATGTCATAATAATTAAAAAGAAGCAACAATGAAAATAATATGAATGATGCATTTCTTGTATATAATGTTATCTCTGGGTAGCCCAAGATCCCATGTGCTTCAACAATTCAACTGGGAACTACAAGTTGTGGACTATAAACTGCGGCATGTTGGGAGAACTTCCTGGTTACTGCCAGGTTGCACCTCTGCCCCTGCCCCAGCAGGAGATCTCAGGACTGACTGAGTGAGCTGGGAACATGTAGCAGGCAAGCAGAGAGGAGGCTGCTGGACTTGAAATCCTGTTCTATGTTCTTTACGGAATAAAGCTCTGTTCCTGGTGATTTGTCTGCGTGGGTCTGGTCAGGGCCGTCCTTAGGATTTATGGGGCCCTATGCAGTATTATTAAACTGGTGCCCCTCTGCCCGACGGCAGCCGGGGCTCGCATGTGTATTTTAGATAAGGGTGGTCTTTTGAAGGATTTATTTTAAAAAACTATATGGATGAAGAGCCAAGCATTTAAGGCTAAAGATGAATTCACAGATTGTGCATCTAAAAATCTATGCAACGATTTTTTAGAGATGTGATTTCATAATCTTCAGCAACACACTGATGAAATATTTTTAAAGCAAATTTTAAACTAAGGTCCCATAGACTAACATGTTCTGAGTAAATATTACAGTAATGCACAACTGTTTTTGTCAGTAAATTCAGAAACTGACAGTATATACCTGGGGGTTGGCAAATGCCTGTGAAATGGCTTCATTACCACTTGAATGGCCCTTTAACAGTTTCAGTGTTGTGCTAATAGGTCTGGCAGGCTGGAAGGCTTTTTCACTTTTAAGTACTAGATCCCCTCGGGAGGAAGACTCACCAGGCTGTAGCAGCCAGCTGTGGTGGGAGCCTGCAGGAAGGGTCAGAACTGGGATAGGAAGAGGCAGAAGAGTGGACACTAAGACCCAAGGGTGCCCCAAATTTTCGGATACCCTACGCAACCGCGTATGCCTAAGGACGGCCCTGGGTCTGGTCTCAGGTTAACACATACTGACACAAAACGCAGAGCACACAAAGGAGCCTCAGGCCCAGTTTCTCAAAGGTGTGTAAAAAGTCGCAAGGCAGGCTTCCCTATCTTGAACAACCTCATACTGGGCTAGTGAACGGGGGATGGCGGGCCTACATCACTGTTAGTGAACTGGATGCTTAATGCTGGGGCGTAGAGAAGTTAAGGTTATCTGTTATAACTACTGATCATTTTACAGCATCGTCAATTACAATAGAGAGGTGAATACAATAGTGAATCTGAGTCAGAATGTTTGAATCCAGACAGGAATTTTCCCAAAGTCTGGAGGTTTGAGGGGTGGGGATCATTGTAGGGCGAGGATTCTTTTCTTTCTTTCTTTCTACGGACAAAAAAATATGTTCTTTCATTTTCTTGGCAAGACTTTCCAGCTCCGCTAGACCAAGGTAGCCATCCAGGCATCGTCAGGAGAGGACCCTGCACCAATGTAAGGAAAAGAAAAGGCCCAGGGATGACCCGCTACATGAATGCTCTAGTATACTTGATCATGCCTCAGCACAGGGGGCTGGACTAGATGACCTCTTGAGGGCACTTCGAGCCCTACATTTCTGTGATCCTGATTCTAGACACCAGCCACAAGGTTCAGATTCAGTCCAATCTTCCACTAACTTCTGGGGTGTCTGGATCCAGAATTTTGTTTCAACCTCAAGTCAAGTTGTCTGTAATTGCTTTATATGTCCTCCCACACGAGATGGATGTGATAAGATTTGATTCCCTTTATGCTGTGGATATTTGATAAAAAAACAGGTTTTCACCTTGAAGAAAAATAAATTAGAGGCTATTCCGTAAAGGAGGGAATCCAGTTCTAGCGCTACACTTGGCTGATGCAGCAACTCACGGTGTCGAATACCATCAGGTGGTCGAGGAACATCTCCATAAAACACATCCCCAGACATCGGCACTACCAGGAGGGATGACCTGGAGTGCGGATGAGAAGCGCAGTGGGGAAAGTATCTGAAATACTTTCTTCATGGATTGTATTTTCCAAATGGACAATCTACCCTAAATGCTCAATTACTGAGGGACAATCTACACTCATTCCTATATTTGCTTTCTACAACCAACTCTCTGTATAAATATTCATAAGTGATGTACCTGAGTATTTGGATTCTAATATCTAAACTGTATTGTTAAATGTATTCACCTTAATTTGGGTTATTGCTGATTATGCGCGATATGTATCTTATGACTTTTTAAAACAAACTTTGTATTGTGGATAATCTAAGCACTATACCCAGATGTACAGACACTCTTTTCTTAACCTGTGTACTATATAATTTTTTTTAACATTAGCTTTAATAAATTTTTTAAATCTGACATTGAATAACATGGCAGCACAAAGCCCAAAGCCTTATTACAATTACTGACTTCCTCATGTGAGACGGAAATTTCTAGTCAGGCAATGTGGTTGTTTGACTACAGAAACACTGACATAATAATTCTGTTAACTCTTGGGAAGACCCCTGGCTGAGTCATAAGGAAAAGTGCATTTACAAAGCCCCATGTGTTATATGGTGTTTCGAGAGGTACAAAGCCTTGTCTTCCGTTGCAATAGGGTTTGGTAAATCTCCCCTTCCAATTGACCTGCAGGACTTTCATCCACCTCTCCACAGACCTGGCAAAGACTTTTTCTTCTCTGCCCCACAGAGAATGCTCTGGCTTTCACTTCCCCTTTTATTCTGGGCTATTCCCCACCCCCACATATGTATATCATGATGTCCATAATTAAACCTCAGGAGATCAGGGAGTCCATTAAGCTGAGTAATTATGAGTAATACTTGTTTTAGATTTGTACAGTAGTCAGATTAGTGGTAGCCTATTTGTATATACTGTTTAGGTGTCAGTCTTCTCTGAAGATATTCCTGTTAACGCTGCAAACATATCTCCTAAATTGCAGTAAATGTACTACTCCCCGAGGGGCTATGGACCAACAGTCACCAAAACTCTTGTCAAGGAAAGACTTGAGTTGAATGGAAGGATTAAAGAAACAGACAGGATTTTATGCATTGCGAATGGGAAATGACCTGGCGTATTTCAATAGCTCATGGAGCATCTATCAGTATAGCATCTTGGATGCTTACTTACAAATGTTCGAATGATGCAGTAAACAAAGCTACCTGCAGTGGGTAGTATCAGCCTAAACTGCTGCCGCCACTAGAAGTATTCACAAAGGAAAAAAAATCAACCCAAAGTTAAACAAAGGAATGCATGGCAGATGATGCCCTGAAACTTTGCTAGGCCTGGGATTCTGCAGGCTGTCATAGCCATCCAGGCTCGTGGTCCTCTGCTCAGAAAGCCCCATACTCTCAGCAGGTGCCTCCAACCTACCTTAATTGCTGCAGTGGGGGAAGATGCGAAGAGGCTTTGTCAGACAATCAGATCACTCAGGCGTGTAAAGAGTTCTACAAGGTTTGAAACTCAATCTTTACTCAAGCCTAATTCCCCTGACTTGATTTGGTGGGAAAAATAAACCATTGCTTTCTCTGCGTTGTTACCCAGACGTTCCTAACATGACTGGAAGATGAGTGCCTTGGTGGTGACTGTAAGCATCTCTGGTGAATATTTATTAACATGAATCATTTCTTACTGGTAATTAGAGCTGCTCAAATAATTCACTGCAACCAATTTATCTGACTGGGATTTTTTCAGTGACTCATCAGATTCTTTCAAAATAATCAGCTTATTTGCACCCACTTTTGGTAGGAACATGAGAAGTAGGACACTATTGAAAACTTCCATGTCTTGGGTTTCAGTGTATTGATATTGTTACTGCTAAGATGTTTGAAAAACTAAGAAATCCTTCCAATAGATGAATTTCAGTATGAGAGATGCTTTTAAACTCTGCCTTAAAAGGTATTATTTCATGTGGTATTTATGTATTTGGTACCTGAAGTTGTTTAACAGGCAGGAAACAGACATGCTATGATGAGCGTAAGCTCAAACTCCTTGATGGCAAGATAGGGGATCTTGCAGTCTGTGGTTGGTGTTTTTGTGGCTACCTTGACTAAGTGTCTGAGAACATTTATGCATGGCAAAACTCTCTTCAATTCAATAAGAAGTCTGTAAAAACTAACTCAGGGCCAAGTTTTGAACAACAGCCCCTAAGCTCACACCTCCAATGATCCCGCACATGCTGGCCTGTGTTCTTTTTTCAAGTAATTCTCCAAGTAATTTTTTCATGCAGCAATTCAATAGCTCTTCTTCTTAACTGTGTCTTCCTATAGAGCATGGACTAGGTTGTGCCTTTTCAATGCAGCCTGGAGTGGGGAGCAATGCAGAAGTTCCCCGCCCCAGAGATTGCTCAAAGAGGGATTGTGTCTCAAGGACATGAAATTGCCCTTCAAACGTTCTGGTGTGCATGGGGAGTGTGCTGGATGCAATGTCCTCTATGTTGCACCTTCCAGCATGCCCAGATGGTTCTGTGGTCAGGATTTAGGGCTGCTGAGGACTTGGCTCTGTCCCCTCCCCATCCCTGCTGGGGTGACGTGCACCCTGAAAGAAACAAACGTAGCAGTCTCTCTGGTCCTCTTGTGCAATTAATCCTTTTACAAGAGAGGGGACCACCTTGCCCTGGTTTTGCACAAGGGCCCAGAGGTGGATTAAGATTTACTGGGGCCCTGGGCACAAAGAACTCCTGCCACAGGTTCCCACCCCCTGTTCCTCCTCTTCCCCCCATGGCCCCACCCCTCTGGCCTGGCCAGAAGCTGGGCTGTGGTAAGAGCTGCCCAGGAAGTGCTGGCCACTGTGGGGAGCCCCAGACCCCCCATCTGCCCTGGGCAGCGTTCCCTGGGGGGCAGGGACACAGGCTGGAGGCTGTTCTCAAGCATCCTTGCCCCTTGCCCAGGGCAGGTGGAGGGTTCAGGGCTCCCCATATCTTCCTGGGCTCCCTGGGTGGCTCTTATTACAACCTAGGGTGACCATGTGTCCTGTTTTGGCTGAGAGAGTCCCCTTTTTAAACGCTGTCCTGGACGTCCCGACTTTTTTGGCAAAACTGGGCATTTGTCCCAGTTGCTCTTGCCAACTGATGATCAGGTGGCAGAAGCAAATGGGACAAATGCCCAGTGTTGCCAAAAATGGGTTGTGGGGGGGTGAGCAGAAGGGCTTGGGCCAACTCCACATGGGGGACGGGGGAGAGGGGCTTGGGTCAGCTTCACACAGGGGAGGGAGGAGGGAATATGCTCACCCTACCACAGCTAGGCTTCGGCTTCTGACCTGGCCAGGGGCCAGAGCCTCAGGGGAAGAGGAAGAGCAGGGCAGCAGATCCCCGCGGGGAGAGAAGGAACAGGGGGGCAGTGCCAGGGTTCCAGCTTTCCTGCGTAGGCCCCCAAATTGGCCAGGGGCCCTGGGCACAGACCCTGTGGGCCTGTGCGGTAATCAGCCACTGCAAGGGCTGGGCACAAACTAGCCCTATAACACACAGAGTTAAAAAGAAATTGACATGAGTCGTAAAAAAGAAAGCTTAGCTGAAATATTATTTGACACTTTAACTGGAGCAGCTGCTCTCATCACCAGCAAGGACAAGAACCTTTAACTAGGATTTTAAACTAATCATTTATGCCTCATCCATCTCAGTTAGTTCACTGATAACTGTTGGGGGCTGTAGGCAGATTTTTAGCCCTTCCAGAGAGCTTCACAGATATGAAGCAAAAAACAAAAAAACAAAAAACGGTTCTGCAGAAAGGCTAAATGTTTGCTGAGCGATGAAGGTCTAAGATATGAAATGTGGTAAAAATATGTCACGGAACATCAAGTGAAACCCAAATGCTATTCACAAGCGGTCAGAGGCAGCTGCCTTTTTAGTAGCGGAAAGAATGCATCTCTTCTGGAAGCCTCACTACATAACAGGGCCCAGAGTGGGTCTATAACCAGAAAAGACCAAACCTAGCAAATCACAAGGTCTAACCCTAACATTTTCTTGAGGAGGGACGGCATTTGAGTGTGCAAGACACAGGACAGCCATGTACACACTGGTGAAGACCCTAACCCTGCAACCACTAATGCATGTCCTTAACATTACACACGTACATAAAGTTGCTCACAATCTAAACCAGTCTGTGCTTCAGCTCCCCATTTATAAAATGGGGATAATAAGCCTTCCTGTCTCCCACCCTTTGTCTGTCTTGTCTAGTTAGACTGTAAATCTCTTTGGGGCAGAGAGTGTCGTTTACTATGTGTTTCTACAGCACCTAGCACACTACAGCTCTGCTCTTAGTCGTGGCCTCCATAAGCTACTGAAATGCAAATAATAACGTTTCAGCGTTTTCTGGGACAGGTCCAGAGCAAATTGTTTACATCAAATTTTTCTGGAACAGTCTTGGAAACTTTTAACTTTTCTGGAACTTTGGGAGCTTTTTGACCTTGCGAAGGCGATTTTGGGCCTGTTTCTGGGCCTTTGGGGAATTTTCTGAGGTGCTTTTAAACCACGTTATAAATGTTTTCTGGACCTCTCTGGGATACTTTTAAGGCAGTTCTTGGCCCTAACATGCTCCCACAATCAAAAGAGTAAATTAATAATGGCAGTATGTATGTAATGTCTGCATCTAGAGTATAAGCCCTCTGGGACAAGTGCCTGTGTTCAATGAGACAAACAGGACACCATTGGCTGTAGCAGAGATAATGACCAGTAATACTAATAGAACCTACCATTATAACTCCTATTCACTTGTGGGGGAAGCTCAGGGTGTTGGCAACTTCAGAATGAGGCCCCTGTTGCACACCAAAAACGCTCACCCTCTTTAGTGGGAAGCGTGGGTGTATAGGGAATGGAGGATTGGACCTCTGAAGACCAGTTACAGGGAAATCCAGGTTTCTTCAGGAACACAGTCAAAATTGATGCTATATCCTCACCAACTTGTCTCCAAACTCAGGCTTAGTCTAGCAGTCTGGAGGTTCACATGGGGGTCACGTCCAAGTAGCTGTGCTGAGTGCTGGGTGTGTGTATGTGTATATGGAGGTGGGCGTAGAATCTTCCTCCCTATGATGAAATGGCACCTGTAGGCTTTTAGGCAATACCCCTGTAGCAGGAAAGGCTGGAAAAATGCACCTCGCCGCAAATTTCCAGTGTTCCTCTTTTCTGAGCGTTGCCATGCAGGGGACTTGCATGGAACAGAGCCCTGTACTGAGTTCCCCTTTTTGTCTAGGTCATGGAGTCCAGAAGATATAGTTAGAAACTTGTGATAAATAGCGAGGTCACATCCTTGCATTTATATTACAAGATCCAGCAATTCATCAAACTTTATGTTTTTAGTCATTTGGAGATAAAACGTCCTGGTGCTGGAGCATACAGTACCCCTCTTTTGTGCCTATGAAGAGAAGTGGAGGCTTGAATTACCCATGTAGTGCCTGATGCAATGCCCACTGACGTCAATGGATGTTGGATCAGACCCTTGTAACATCCATGCCCCTGCATTTATGACATTAAGCCAGCTCCAATGTTAGTAACTGGAAGTCAGCTTTTAATTTCAGTTCAATGCAGCTTTACTATCAGAAATACAACATCAGACTGACATCTCCAAAACGAGCAGACAATGCAGATGCCCATTTCCCATTGATTTCCCAGCCACTTCTCTCTTGGTATTGGTCCTTCCCCAGCAACATTATATCTATTTGTTAATAATGGAAGGCCTGATTTTCAGAAGACTTCATGAGAAATTTTAGGAGTACTTGTGGCACCTTAGAGACTAACCAATTTATTTGAGCATAAGCTTTCGTGAGCTACAGCTCACTTCATCGGATGCATACAGTGGAAAATACAGAAGATGTTTTTATACACACAAACCATGAAAAAATGGGTGTTTATCACTACAAAAGGTTTTCTCTCCCCCCACCCCACTCTCCTGCTGGTAATAGCTTATCTAAAGTGATCACTCTCCTTACAATATGTATGATAATCAAGGTGGGCCATTTCCAGCACAAATCCAGGTTTTCTCCTCACCCTCCCCAACATACCCACTCTCCTGTTGGTAACAGCTTATCTAAAGTGATCACTCTCCTTACAATGTGTATGATAATCAAGGTGGGCCATTTCCAGCACAAATCCAGGGTTTAACTAGAATGTCTGAGGAACGGGGGGTGGGGGGGTGGGAAAGGGGGTAGACCAGAGAGATTGAAGTGTTCTCCGACTGGTTTATGAATGTTATAATTCTTGACATCTGATTTGTGGAGAACACTTCAATCTCTCTGGTCACGCGATTACAGACATGAAAGTTGTGATATTACAACAGAAAAGCTTCAAAACCAGACTCCAGCGAGAGACTGCTGAATTGGAATTCATTTGCAAATTGGATACAATTAACTTAGGCTTGAATAGAGACTGGGAGTGGCTAAGTCATTATGCAAGGTAACCTATTTCCCCTTGTTTTTTCTAACCCCTCCACCCCCCGCCCCGACGTTCTTGTTAAACCCTGGATTTGTGCTGGAAATGGCTCACCTTGATTATCATGCACATTGTAAGGAGAGTGATCACTTTAGATAAGCTATTACCAGCAGGAGAGTGGGGTGGGGAGAGAGAAAACCTTTTGTAGTGATAAACACCCATTTTTTCATGGTTTGTGTGTATGAAAACATCTTCTGTATTTTCCACAGTATGCATCCTATGAAGTGAGCTGTAGCTCACGAAAGCTTATGCTCAAATAAATTGGTTAGTCTCTAAGGTGCCACAAGTACTCCTTTTCTTTTGCGAATACAGACTAACACGGCTGTTACTCTGAAACCTGAGAAATTTTAGGTATTCAGCACTTTCTAAAAAATCAAGTCATAAATCTGCGGAAGGTTTAATCTCTTGTGTCTATATTCAAGCATTGGAAAATAACATTGCTAATAAGAAACACATTAGAATTCATTCTGTTACCCAGCAGCTCTGTATTCTTGGGGAACCAGGGTGCAGTACCCAGCCTCTCTGACTCATGAAAGACCTTTCCACCCCCAGCCTCTGCTTGAACCAAAACCAATCAGAAGGCTTACAAAAATCAATGAAAAGGCAGTGGGAGACACACCTAAATGCCTAGGACAAGGGTGACAGGATTAAGGAAACTCCCCTAGCCTCATTTGCAGCGAAGATGGGACAGGGAGGCATCTCTATTAGCATACAGAATAGAAAACAGAGATTCCAAGGCAAGAACCACAAGAAACTCTGAGCCCAGAAAAGCAGGGAAGCACTGCATGATGGGGGATCTCTGCTCCAGATGTTAATGGACCCACGCCTGCACACACCCATCTCTGTAGTTATCAGACCAATTCTAGTAATAAATCCTTTCTTGGTGTTAAAATAGTGAAGCTCCCTAATTGCATTGTGAGCTCCCTTCAAGGAATACCGTCCACAGCCATGAATGATCAGCTTCCGTTGTCTAGCCTGAACAAAACAACTTTGATATACTCCTTTGAGCCATTGGTTTACCCATAAACAAATCTACTGTTCTCCCTTGAACCATTATTGCTTCTCTACAAAAACCCCTAGGCATGCTCAAGTAAGTGTTCTGATGCCTGGATCCAAAATCTGCCTCTGATCCATTGGGACTTCATCTTCTGACTGATCATGCTGGGGGCTCTGCCTGTCTCTCAGCTACCACCACCACCACCTAGGAACCACAGTCAATTAGATTTAATATTAGAACTGTTTTGTTTGTTTGGCTCCCCTATGGTTATTACCTGGCAAGAAATAACTTTCATGATTAAGCTGGCTGCTTCTCTCTCTCTCTCTTCTCCCCGCTCCCCTCGTGAGTGTTTTTTAGTTTCCTCATTCGTTCCGTAGCAATGCTCCTCATACCGAAGCGAAAAGATCCCCGCAGCGCCCCAAAATCCTATGCTGATCAAGCGGGTTACTACCAGAACAATTGTAATGTGAAAGTGGGGATAGAGACGTGTTGAACCCAGGACATGTGAGGGCGGCAGCTTGGAAGTGCTGCTCTACCCAGTCTGCTGAGTCCAGGGGCATAGGAAGGTGGCAGATTGAAAGTGCTGCTCAACCCAGCCTGCTCTATTCTGGTGCAGTGCCTGTGGCATATGAGGGTGACCCAGGGGTGAAAGTAAGGGGGTATGGGCCGGTATGGCGTACCGGTAAAAGGTAGCCGCCAGGACTGGCCCGTACTGCTGACTTTAAAGCGCTGCTTAAAGCACTGCCCCTTTTGCGCCCCCACTGGGTCCCTACCAGCAGGGTCGCCAGTGCGGGGGCCCCAAAGAGGCAGCGATGACCCAGCTGGGGGGCACAAAAAGGGCAGCGATGTTAAAAAGCTGCCGCGGCAGCGCTTTAATATCACTGCCCCTTTTCCGCCCCCCGCCCGCTGACGGTGGGAGGGTAAAAGAAGTAGCTGCCCCGGGCCCACGATTTAAAAGGGCCCAGGGCTCCGGCCACCTCTGCTGCTACCGCGGCTGCGCCAGCCGGAGCCCAGGCCCTTTAAATCGCCACCGGAGCCACAGGCAGCGTGGGCCAGGGAGCACAGACGGACTGGCTTGGGGATGCTGACCCCCAGCCCACCCCTTCCGCCCGAGGCCTCGCCCCTTTCGGGGGGAGCCAGAGCAGCCCCGTATCGGTAAAATCTGCATTTTACTTTCACCCCTGGGGTGACAGCTTGGAGGTGCTGCTCGACCCAGCTTACTGAGTCCAGGGACATATAAAGGGCCAGCTTGGGAGTGCTGATTAACCCCGTCCTCTCAGACGCGCTCTGTTAATGTGTGCGTGTTCGTGTGATTCTGAGGCTTGAAAGAACCCAGCCCTGGGGAATCTAGGTCCTGCAGGATAGCTCCAGTGGGTGGGAACTTGCAACAGGGAGAACTAGAGCTCTATATGAAAACTTAAGTGACTCAAGCAGTACATTGATAGAAGTACAGAACCTCCCCCCATCTCCCCAGAAGAGTAACCCTAATAAATGAGCATACCCCAAAGTAATGGGCAAAGCTGGTAACAATTCCAAACTTCAAAGATATAATTATCTTCAGAAACAATCCCCAAACGGCACTCAGCCTTCTCCTAAATATTTTTGGGAGACAGACATTTTGAGGATAGGCACCAGAGATAAATGAAATAGCTAATAGAAATAATAAACATTAAATAAATATACTAAATTCAGGTAAAGTCCTCCTGGCTTGTTGGATCATATTAAAGAAGTTCTGTATTAAAATCACAAATGAGTTTGATTCCCCATAGTTTAAATTCCAGGGTATTACTAATTAAGAGGTCTCTTGGTTTTTGGTACTGTTTCTCTCCCTCTATGTGTGAAACTTGCAAGCTGCTAATTGTGTTAGCACATTCTAAGTCAGAGTCTGTTCTCAAAGCAATTCTTTGTAGCAACAACTACTCACACAGAGAGAAACTCAAAGCAATACTCTGTAACCGTAGAAACAACACCCAGAAACTCCCCGCCCTTTTGTTGTATTCATCTCGCTTTGTTAACAATTGTGATTAAAATAGAGATAGAGGATGTATGTGGATGGATGCTTGGTGTGGATAATAACTAAATGATCAGGGAGGTGCCAGCCTAAGAATGCAGTGTCCATCGGCTGAAGAAGGTGTCAAGTGGAAATAGCCAGAGGACCCCCCCCCCCCGGAGGGTAGACTGGAATCCACCCAACAGCCTCAAGAATGGGAGAACCAAAGAACAAGATAACATCTGGCAGCACGGAGCCGTCAGGAATGTGACATCTGCTGATTGATTCAGCAACAGCATGATGAAGCAATTCCCATAGACTGGCATAGGAAGAAATTCCTATAAAAATGGACTCTAGAAAGTAAGAACTTTGGGGTCTGATTCTGCAAACCAACTTCCAGGAGCATCAGATGTGCATCTGACAAGGCCCTGCTCCCTCCTCATGTCCAGGCCACCTGGCCAGTGGCTTGGCATGAGCAACTCTAAGGCTAGTAACTATGATAACAACATAGCAGAACCTGTGTGTGTGTGTGTGTATGAATGAATGTGTGAATAAATATAAGGTTGAATGGAATGTTATAGCTATAACTAACTGCTTACTATGATTTTCTGTATTCACAATAAATGTGGTAGTTTGCCTTTTCCCCTTTAATAAGATCCTGCTGGTTTTTATTTTATTGGTATAACAAGCTCAAAGATATCTTTTTCAAAATGTAAAAAAGAATAGAGAATGATACATTTAAATTGCAATAAAAGTTACAATAAACATTACAGTAGATATACAGTCATATCTGATTCTGGTTTAGTCCAGAAGGTAACATTAATTAAGTAAAAGAAATACGGGAGCAACAGTACAAATAAATTACAATGACATTACTGTATTTTAGAAGAACATTGAAAGTCTAATTTAAATAAAGAAATACCAAGAATGTTTCAAGATAAGATTTCATGTAATCTTTTGCCCACTTTACGTATGGACTGTAGGAGTCTGAAAGGCATGAGATCTTATTGCAGACCGTGTGCTGCCATCTGACAATTACTTGTTTTAGTTTTTTGTTTGTTTTTAATTTGTCCTTATGAGATATGCCGGGTCGAAGGCACTGGACACTACATATCTCCATTTATTTGCAGGTACAGTGTAGCCAGCAGTAATGAAAGTTTCTCAGCACTGTCTCACCCGTATACCGCTATCATGTCCTGGGGAGCTCTTAACTAGTGCCAGAAGGTAGATCAGCCTCTGCGTCTCAATACCTTGCTGTTAATAAGGCAGCCAACTGTGCTGTGGACTCTTATCTGCTAGGATCTGGACCAAACACTAATACTGAAGGATCAGCTCCCAAATTAGACCCTGCAGTTCTATTTGCAAGGGATTGATGGCAAGCCAAACCCTTCAGATATAAGGTTCAAGTTCAAACTGTAGAGGAATCATAAAAAATAGTCATAAATGTACTAGATGCTACAATGTCTTGCAAGATTTATCAAGTACAGTACAAGATTTGAACAAAGAATCAAACATTTGAAATAGATGATTCCATGAATTCCAGACCTGTACAATAGCTTGATGCAGGGGTTTTGTCTGTATGCTCTAAGCTGGTCACTTATGGTAACTCTGAACGCAAGGAACTCTTCTTGATTTCTGCCTTCCGCTGAGGATGTCAGGTAAATTAAAACCAAATGTCTAAAGCTTATTAGAAATATTTACAGGGCTTTAATTTGGGTCTACCATTTCCAGTGTTTAACCCCAAATACTACTGAATGTATGCATGCAAACCCTGGGATGTTCCATCTCTATTAGACCCCACAGAGTCCCCTTCGAAGATGAAAGTGTACGAGAAAAAGATTGAGCCCGAGAACAAATTTGTCAAGTTTTAGTTTGACTTGAAGGAAACCAGTCAATTGACTGTAGCTGCTCCTTGCAAAGCATGGTTTAGAATGAAAATACTGGCGGGCTGTGGTTTAAGTAAGTTGGGAGGCAGACATCAGATCCCTCGTCTGATAGGCATTCACACTCCTCCGACATAGCCTCCAGGAACTTAGTGCTGGGGCCATGCATTGTGACAAAGCCACATCAAAATGTTGGGTCAATATCCCCATGTTGTGATGCCCCAAACACGTGACCACCATCTCTTTTGGGGGGCACCTTAAACACTGCTAGCAGAACCCTCATTAAGACACTGTTGATGGTTGACATCTCTACGGTTCCTTTCAAAGTGTGGCGATTATGGTAAATTTTGATTTTCCAATGTCTGTGCTACTTCCTGTGATTCTTTTGAATTTTTCAACTTGAGGCTGGCATTGATGGATGACTGATATCTCCATTTTGTCATACTCTCGTAGAAATCTTTTCTAACATGTTCACTAGCCAAGACATAGATGATTGGATCAGCAACGCTGTTAGCAGTGGATAAGCACAGAAAGGCAGCAGAAGTAGAATATATGCGAAGTTCAAATGCACATGAGCCGTTCTGATGCAAAAGAAAGTTTATGGATCTTATCAGGAGCACCAAATGGTAGGGAGCAAAGCAGATCAGAAAAATGGTGATGATGGCCATAGCCAAGTACTTCACTTTGGCTTTTTGGCGTTTGCCCAAGCTGCTGCTTGTTTCGGTACTTTGGAAAATTTTGTAGTTTGTGAAAATGAGGATTGTGCAAGGAATGGCAAATCCAGCTAGGAACCTGGCAAGGTTGAAATAAGCCAATTGTAAGTTGAGTGGTAAAGTCTCAAAGCAGGTTGTACGGTTTGAAGTCTGCTCGCCATCTGGTAAAATAAATACTGGGCAGTGGATTACTAAAACCGCAGAAAAGAGAATGGATGTGATGAAGATTGCAGTTCTCTGATGCCTCACTCCCTTGGATTCCAAAGCATACACCACTGCTACATAGCGATCAATAGAAATGCAACACAAGAGCAGAATGCTGATATATATGTTGCAGAAAAAGATATATCCTGTTAGCTTGCAAACCACTGACCCCATCTCCCATTTGTGTTTGTTTTGTACATAGGTAGTCCAGAGGGGCAGGGTACTCAAGTACATCAGCTCGCACAGTGATAAGCCAAAAATGTAGATGGCAAGAACGTTCTTTCTTCGGATCTGTACAAATGTTAGCCATGTAGTAAAGCAATTTGCTGGAAAACCTAAGGCAAAAACAATACTGTAGCACACAACCAGCAGTATCCTGCTGTCCTCATAGGGCATTGATGGGCATTCCAGCTTGGATTCATTCATTATGGGGACACAGCGGTGTGCAGAAACCCCAGGATAGCTTTTCCCGATTTGTGTTCCTGTGAATCAAAAGACACGATGCAAAGTTAGCAGCCGTAAAAGACTGTTAAAAATGTGACAGTAAAGGTAATGGTCTGATAACACAGGGCTAGATTGTGCAGCCCTTCCTCACCTTGATTTCACTGGCACTGCTTATGTGAGTGGGTGCTCACCAGGACAGTTGCACAAGCTAGCCCATAGGGAGTTTGTGGAGGCTGCCATGTTGCAGGTGGTTTTAAACCAGAGCTACTCCACTGAAGTCAAAACTGGTGTAACTAAATGGAGGTTCAGGCACATTGAGTTTGTGACTTCTTACTGTTTGTATTGCAGGGGTGCCTAGGAGCCTCAATCGTAGACCAGGGACCGCATTGTGTTGGCGCTGTACAAACACAGAACAAATGGACGGGCCCAGCCCCAAAGAGCTTACAGTCTAAGTGAGTTTACACTCTCTTTCCACAGGGCCCACCGGAGAACTACTCTTTTGTGACTGACCTAGTACATAAATCAGAGATCTGTGACATAAATGAGATTCTGCCTTTTTCTAATTGCCTGTTTTTGTGATCAGGTTTCTTTCCCCACTTCCCACAGATCTACCACAGGCAGCATGAGTAGTGCCAAATGCTTAACAGACTCCCCCCTTTCTCCCCCCCTCAACTCTTTGCCTATACACCCGACTTCTGATTTCAAACCCTAGGGGATCTGTAGGTTAACAACCTCTTTAAGCTTTTCGGTTGCTGCCTGCTGTCCCAGTGCTTTGGTAGGGAGATATGGGAAAAAAATGGTACCCATGTCCTATGGAGGAAGAAGCGTCAGAGAAAGCAGGAGGTTTAGGGGACTGATTGCCAACACAGGGCCACACTGAGCACCAGTCATTTTCCCAGTTATGTATAACACAGGATTAATTTTCACACTGTTTCTCAATTAGCCACATTATTTTAAAAAAATCCCTGAAGCGTGGTGTTCACTGTGCATAGTACAACCTGGACCGTTTTAGTTCAATAAGGAATAGGAACGCTTCTCTCCATTGGAGGTGCTCCAAACACTTCACAAACTTTAAGGGCTCCGTTGCACATTGGGCATGGTGAGGAGCTGCACTATCACATGAGAGACTGTGCCTTGGAGCTCGTGGGTGTGCACGAGTACCGCACCCACTTCTAGACCTGTGATGGGATGCAGCCAGCTTCCTCCAGCATGCCAGGCCCACTCTAGAAGCTGGTATGTAAGGGGGAAGAGCCATAGCTCCACCACTTCCCCACCCACCCCGTATCTCTTTGATGGTCCACGTTCAGAGAGACAAGCGGATTAGCAGTCTATTGCGTGACATTATTAATACACACTGTGACCATATAGATCGTTGTTGCAACCAAGGTCCTATAGTGGCACCAAATCTTGCATGAAGGAGGTCAAGTAAGGTGTCTATGAAAAGGTTATGATTTGCTGGTTATGATTATGCTGTCTGTGTGTATCATTTTTGTATTTGAAGTTATGAATATTGTCTATGTACTTGTATCTCAATGTGTTTGATTCTAAGTAGCATTAGTGAAGCATTTAGTCAGCTTCTTGAGAAAGGAATCTTCAGATTAAGTGCCTAATCAAGAAACACTTAACTGACAATGGACCTTTGGAGGCTCCAATCCACATATGAGGAGCCTCCCTGGGAACATTCAAGGCAGCACATGAGCAATGGCTGCTCTATCTGAAAAGAACTAAGTCATGCTTAGTCCAGGTGACTCCAAACTCCACTTGCTGCCGTGATTTTCCACAGTAAGAACAAAGGTGTCCTTCCACATGGCAGAGAATATAAAAGGCCCTAGAAACCCCTCCACTTTGTCTTCAATCCTGCTTCTTACCTCTGGAGGAACTTTGCTACACTGAAGCTCTGAACAAAGGACTGAATAACCCATCCAAGCTGTGGATGTACTCCAGAGCCTTGATTGGAGCCTGCAGCTTATTCCATCACTGCTACAAGCCTGAACCAAGAACTTTGCCATTACTGTATGTCATTGATTCCTTTAACAAAGTTTAGCTCTCATCTATATTTCTTTTTATGAATAAACCTTTAGATTTAGATTCTAAAGGATTGGCGACAGCGTGATTTGTGGGTAAGATCTGACTAGTATATTGACCTAGGTCTGGGGCTTGGTCCTTTTTTCTTTTACTGGGGCATTGGTTTTCATAACCATTCATCCCCATAAGGAGTGGTACTAGTGGTGATACAAGGGAACTGGAATATCTCAGGTAATTGCTTGTATGACTTCTGGTTAGCCAGTGGGGTAAAATCGAAGTCCTCTCTGTTTGGCTGGTTCGGCGTGCCTTAATAGTAAAGGAGCTCCAGCTTTGGGCTGTAACTGCCCTGCTCTAAGCAATTTGTCCTGAATTGATACTCTCAGTAGTGTCCCGCCACATGCAGCTTTGTTACAGTGGCGTAGTCATGTTAGGATCCACAGAACCAGGTCAATTAAGCTTTGGATCAGAACCCCACGCTATCCAAATTGGAATTTTGGTATTGAGAGTTGTGTTGGTTAAAGATCAGTGATCATGAGCCAGAAAGCATCAGCAGAAGCAATGAAACTGCAAGCCCTGAGAGAGAGCCTGAAATTGGAACTAAAACTGGCAGAAATTCGAATGAGAGAGAAGCAAGCCTTGGAAGAAGGCTGGAAGAAGCAGCAACTGAAAGATAGAAGGAAGCTGCTGAAAGACAGAGAGAAGCTAAAGAAAGAGTGGCTGAATTGGAAAGAGAAGCTTCTGAGAGAGAGGAAAGAGCTCATAGAAGGCACGTGGAACGGCTGGCTGCTGAGGAGAGGGTTCGCCAGAAGCAACAAGAAACTGCCAGACTTAAGCTCCAAGTCAAAAAAGCAATGGAAGAACAGCAGAAACTGTATCATCTTGAAAGTCCAGTTTATAGCAATGTTGGTATGCTATATTACTCTGTGTTTAACCCATTATGCTATGACCAGGGGGAGGGGGACTCTAACCTGGTGGGAAATAGCTGTTTGTCGGTGCAAAAAAGCAATTTGTCCTGAATAGATACTCTCAGTAGTGTCCCACCAAAGGCAGCATCATTATAGTTTGGCCTTTATGTGACCTATGCAAGGGGAGGGGAGGTTCCTTCTGCCCAGTCCTTGCCATCCCCACAATGTGCCAAGCAGAACTTGATCCTAACTAATTAACTCTCATAACATCCCACTGAGGCAGGTAAGTATCAGAGAGGGAAAAATAAGGCACAGGGAGGTGAAGTGCCCCAAGTTGCACTGGAAGCTCGTGTCTGAGATGGGGTAAAGCCCAGATCTTCTACCTGCCAGCCTTGTGCCTTGTTCGCTGGGACCCAGATTCTGGTTCCCTCACTCCTGGGGAAGAGCACAATCCTCCACAAGAAATCTCACTGACTTCAGCACAGCCTAGCATATCTCACTGTGGGAGGGCATCATAAGCTGGCCCTAAACCACGTTGCCTCTTTAATAAAACAAAGCCACTGCTCAGTCCCAAAGCCACCACCACGATGAATGCAGAAAATCGACACACTCAGCATCCCCCTTTCCATAGACTGAGAGCATCAAATGCTCCCCATCAAACTGAAGAGCAAAGGCACAAGCAAAACTCCAGGTGCTAGTGGGGACCGCAGAGGCAGATTCCTGAAAGTAGCCATCATGTAGGGCCAGCCTGTGGTCCCCTTGCTCAATGGAGTCAACAGCGGTACTCATAGAGAAGGTGTGACTCACCAGGAGGGGATCAGAATTTGACCCATTACAGATACTGCTGCCCTTTAATGCACTGTTGTTGCTCTCACTTAGAGCTTGGATTCTACCCTCCGTTCCCAGCTACTCACCTGGAGAAGCCAATCATTTCAGTGAAGTGAGGTAGCACTTCAGGCGAGTAAGGGAGCTAGTCAGGCTCTTCATCAGAACGTGAGTAGCACCTGTCTGACACTTCTTGGAAACAACAGGAAGTCACAGTGCAAATGGCCCTCGCTTTTATAAATAAGTTAAAGACCCGAGAACAAAGAGAAGAACGTAAACAAATGTCGGAAGCGGAGGCCAAGGAAAGGAAGAAAAGCCAAGTACTCTGAACAGGAGGGCTAAGCACCCCCGTGGGGCCACTAATGACAAAAACTAGACATGGGGCACGTCATCAGTGTTAACCACCCTGGCCCAGGTGAGTGAGGGAAAGGCTGGCCTATAGCATTCCATCTGTCTACCTAGACACAGCCCAGTGTAAGGGGATGTGGAGAGGATTCAAAGTGCAGTTAGATTTGGCCACCTGGAGCTCCTGGGCATGTACAGGTAGCATACTTACTGCTCTGCTCCTTTACAGCTTGCAGCTAACTGCCCCCTACTCAGCTGGCTTGCTCTGCAGCTCAGTGCACAAGGGCTTGTCAGGAACAGGGCCCCATCTCCTCCCTGCCATTCCCTTGCCCCTTTGGGGCATCCTGCACCCCTAGGGTTTAGGCACAGAGAAGCCCCTGCACTCCCCTCATGCAGGGACTGTTGTTTTGCCTGGCTCTAAGAGGCGATCATTTTTTAAAATTTTTCACTACATTTTTTCATAAAATTATGATGAGGAGAAAAGAAACCAATGGAAAGGACTGACAAAAATCTTCATCAGGATCTCTAGAGAAAATGCTGAGAGGTTTGAAAACAGTCAAAATTTAACAAAAATTATTACCCCCCCGCCACCCCACCCAACCCAACCCAGTAAAATGCTCATTTTTTGAACTATTTTGTTTTCTTTTTAAACAGCTCTATCCTGGCCTTTCTGTGGGATGCACAATTGGTTTGGGCAGGTTCCCTTTACTCCTGGGTTTTCTCTGACTCTACACCACTATAAGGATCAGGCACAATCTGGCCTATAGGTTTTTTCTCCATGGATTTTTTTTTAATTCATACAAACAAAAGCAAAGGCTGTTGTTGCAGTGTCATTGTTTTGGGAAGGTTTAACAATCGTCACTCATAATCAGGCGAGTGCGAAGGGCTATGGTGTTGCTCAGTAGGTTCTCATGGTGTTTGATGCTAATCCACATGCAGTCACGTCCCAAGACTCAGGTTCAAACTGAGCCAAAATCTCAAAGCAAAACACAACCACAGCTACTGAGTGTCACTTGATTTTGTTTGATTAATGTCACATAGTTTCAAAGCAATATCATAGAACAACCAGATCCGCTCAGAACTGCGGCGCATTCACTCAAAAGGTTCGTGAATCTTAAGCCCTCTTCCAAAGTACCTGCTATGAGCTTGAAATTACACTTAAACCAGGCAAATGTGGAGTAGTCTGACCTCCACTCCAGGCACGGGGCTCGATTCTGTGCTATGTCTCCAGAGAGAGCTGTAGCACAGAAAGCACAGCCCAAGAGAGCAAAGGTGGCTGAAGCATCCTTCAGGATAAGTTAGAGCAGCCTCAGGGGCTGGGCTAACTATGGCAGCCTTCCCCAGGCTGCCTATTGACTACTCCACAGCCCAGAATCCCCCCATCATGTCAGGCACTACAAGCGTGCCCCCACCAACTACACTGGGGCCTGAGAAGGGAAGCAGCACATCGCTACACTACTCATGTGCGGGAGGTAAGTTCTACAGTGGCTCCTTTGTGGCCCCTATATGCCACTGGAATGATGTCTAAGAGGGCAGAATCCACCCCACTTTTGCAACATTTTTAAAAGCTGAGATAAAAGCAAATGAGCATTTTTAAAAAAAGTATGTG
Organism: Lepidochelys olivacea; assembly: GCF_965140295.1. Classification (NCBI taxonomy): domain Eukaryota; kingdom Metazoa; phylum Chordata; order Testudines; family Cheloniidae; genus Lepidochelys; species Lepidochelys olivacea. Next base: position 112,284,789 of record NC_140416.1, read on the forward strand.
GACAAGTTGCAGAAGTAACACAAGCTTCCCTTATGAGCTGGCATTGTTAGGTCACCTCCCATCTACTGTGTTGCATCTGGCTCCTGACCCTGTAAACACTTACACACACAAAGAAGTTTACTTCACTGGGCTATGTGTGTAAATGCTGCCATAGACTATGGGTGGTCCAGTGGTTAGGGAGCTAGTCTGGGACTTGAGAGCCCAGAGTGCAATTCCTTGCTCTGCCACAGACTTCGTGTGTGACCACGGGCAAGTCATTTAGTCTCTCTGTGCCACAGCCATAAAAGGGGGATAACAGCACTGCCCTACCTTACGGGATGTGGTGAGGATAAATACATTACAAGGACTCTGATACAATGGTAATGGGACCCGTAGAAGCACTCTGGATAGATTAGGCCCTTAGGTGGTAAGCTACTTGGGGTAGCAAAGCTCTACATGCATCTATAGCACTATATAAATAGTAATAGAGGTTTTACAGGAATGTAAGTCTGTGTGTGTATATATATATAGCTCTGCGTTGCTCACCACAAGCAGAGGTTTGCTTGCTGTCAGGAGTGTCTGAGTGAAGACGAATTTCCAGTCATGACAAATGAGTGGGCAAAGTACAGGAAGGAACTTGTGTGCCAGTTTCTGACACCCTCACTCCTAAATGCCTTGCTCCTAGAGTAATCCTGGCACTGGTGGAGGGGTAAGGTGCTACTTAGTGGGAGCGCGGGGATCAGAATCTGGCTGTGTGTTTGTAGAGGAATTAAAGAATCAGCTCTGTGCAAAGGAAACAAACTAACTGAGCTGGCTGAGTTCTCTGCATCTCCTTTTGTTGCACACCATGCCCCACAGAATAGGTATTAGGAGCCAGGGGCCACTACATTAATCAGGTTGATTAACCTCTGCCCCTAGCAGGAGCCACAATGCCTCATGTTTCTTTGCTGGAGAATGGAACCTTCCTGTTCCCAGTGTGTTGATCCAGATACGCTCAAGGGGGATTTAAAATTCCTTTTTTTTTTTTGACAGGTTTCAGAGTAACAGCCGTGTTAGTCTGTATCCACAAAAAGAAAAGGAGGACTTGTGGCACCTTAGAGACTAACCAATTTATTTGAGCATAAGCTTTCGTGAGCTACAGCTCACTTCATCAGATGCATAAAGTGGAAAAAAAAACTTTATGCATCCGATGAAGTGAGCTGTAGCGCACGAAAGCTTATGCTCAAATAAATTGGTTAGTCTCTAAGGTGCCACAAGTACTCCTTTTCTTTTTTTTTTTTTTTGAACATCAAGCATCAGAATGACTCGACAATGAAGCAATGGTGATTTCTGTGAGGGAATCTACCGACAACTAAGCAACTGTTTTGAGGCTGTCAAAACTGTTCTATATAGGTTCTTATATTGTGCTAATCAGCATAATATCTGAGAACCTTCCAGTAGTGCGTTAAGCACAATGTGACTGACATCTGTCAGGTGTTATTTGTTCTCTCCCCCTCTCCCTGGGGGGTGAGATGTGCGCCGTGGAGGGTCTTGTTTTGGTAGGGTTTCAGGGTATATTTTTAAAACTGTGGCTATATATTTATATTAAAGGAGGCAGGTCAAAGAAATGTGCCTTGCACTTGGAGCGAAAGGTGGTGAGGTTAGTGATGGGCCTTAGTTCCTGGGGGAGTACACTGCACAGTCTGGGAGTGCCTCCGGGAAAGCCCTGTCTCCTGCTCAGATGAGCTTTACCCTTATTCTAGAGAGCTCCACTGTGCACGAGGAGAAGAGTTGTTGACCATGGTCTTTATCCCCAAGCTTTAGGTGGTCTTTTAGATACCTGGTCCCAGGCCATGGATCGCCTTGAAGATAAGGACCGAGATCATGACTTCGATTTAAAATTCTTTGGGAAGCCAATGCAGAGAGCGTCGGAGAGGTGTGATGTGCTTGTGGTAGCCCGTGTAGCTAAGGAGATGGGCTGCAGCATTCTGTACTAGCTGGAGTTTCCTAGGTGCTGAATTCTTCATGCCCAGGTAAACTTTATGTTTAATTATTTAGGTTTAATTTATGACTGTGGCATTGCTAGTGATTTATGACCAAGTCCCAAACATACACTTGCCTGAAAGTTGACATAGAAGGTCTCAACCTCAGAACAAATGCTGTATGATAAACTTATAAAAAAAGAGGTTTCAGAGTAACAGCCGTGTTAGTCTGTATTCGCAAAAAGAAAAGGAGGACTTGTGGCACCTTAGAGACTCACCAATTTATTTGAGCGTGAGCTTTCGTGAGCTACAGCTCACTTCATTGGATGAATATTGTGGAAAATACAGGAGATGTTTTTATACACACAGACCATGAAAAAATGGGTGTTTATCACTACAAAAGGTTTTCTCTCCCCCCACCCCACTCTCCTGCTGGTAATGGCCCACCTTGATTATCATACACATTGTAAGAAGAGTGATCACTTTAGATAAGCTATTACCAGCAGAAGAGTGGAGTGGGGGGAGAGAAAACCTTTTGTAGTGATAAGCTCACGAAAGCTTATGCTCAAATAAATTGGTGAGTCTCTAAGGTGCCACAAGTACTCCTTTTCTTTTTATAAAAAAGAAAAGAGTCTATTATTGTTAGTATGGCAGCACACAATGACCACAATAAAGTAGCAGGTCCTGGTGTGCCAGGCACTGTACAAACACAACAAAACCAGTTCTGTCCTAGAGAGCTCATAATCCAAGACAACATGGTTTTTTTGCGACAGGGAAGCCTGGCTGTTTAAAAATAGCCAGAGCTTCGCGAACCAGCTGAGCGGCGGAGAACCAGCTGAGCAGCGGGGACAGCAGAGCAGCACACAGCAGGAGTTTGCCTGGGAGTTCGCCTGGAGGGAGCCCAGTGAGGCTTACGTCTTGCAAACTGCTCTGAGGAAGCTCATAGTAGGAAGGTGATATGGAAGGGGGGGGTTCAGCTGTTGTGACCTGCACTGGATGTGCCATGTTTGTCTTTCTTCCACAGGACAGAAGCGACTTTGTCTGTACAAAGTGCAAGCTGGTCTCCATATTGGAAGAGAAGATTGAAGGTCTGGAGCAACAGATAACAACCCTGCGTTGCATACGGGAAACTGAGGATTTCCTGGACGAAACTCAGGATAGGCTTCTAGGGGCACAAAGCTCTACAGATATAGAGCAGGTTGCACAGAGGAGCCAAGAGACCAGTGAAGAAGCTTGGCAACATGTGACCTCCAGAAGAGGTAAGCGGAATGTCCGGGTTCCAGTAACACAGACACAGGTAACTAACCGCTTTCATGTTCTCTCCACAGGTATCGTTGCGGAGAGTGGACCAGATGATATGTCTGGGGCGAGAAAGCAGAAGGAGACTCCGCTGGTTGGAAGGCATGAGATGCGCTGTCCTGAGGTTGGGGGTTCCACGACCACCACCCCCAAGAGGAGAAGGCGGGTGGTGGTGGTCGGGGACTCTCTCCTCCGGGGGACTGAGTCATCTATCTGCCGCCCTGACCGGGAAAACCGAGAAGTCTGCTGCTTGCCAGGGGCTAAGATTCGTGATGTGAAGGAGAGACTGCCGAGACTCATCAAGTCCTCGGATCGCTACCCCTTCCTGCTTCTCCACGTGGGCACCAATGATACTGCCAAGAATGACCTTGAGCGGATCACTGCGGACTATGTGGCTCTAGGAAGAAGAATAAAGGAGTTGGAGGCGCAAGTGGTGTTCTCGTCCATCCTCCCCGTGGAAGGAAAAGGCCTAGGTAGGGAGCGTCGAATCGTGGAAGTCAACGAATGGCTACGCAGATGGTGTCGGAGAGAAGGCTTTGGTTTCTTTGACCATGGGATGGTGTTCCATGAAGGAGGAGTGCTGGGTAGAGACGGGCTCCATCTTACGAAGAGAGGGAAGAGCATCTTTGCCAGCAGGCTGGCTAACCTAGTGAGGAGGGCTTTAAACTAGGTTCACCGGGGGAAGGAGACCAAAGCCCTGAGGTAAGTGGGAAAGCGGGATACCGGGAGGAAGCACAGGCAGGAATGTCTGTGAGGGGAGGGCTCCTGCCTCATACTGGCAATGAGGGGCGATCAACAGGTTATCTCAAGTGCTTATATACAAATGCACAAAGCCTTGGAAACAAGCAGGGAGAACTGGAGGTCCTGGTGATGTCAAGGAACTATGACGTGATCGGAATAACAGAGACTTGGTGGGATAACTCATATGACTGGAGTACTGTCATGGATGGTTATAAACTGTTCAGGAAGGACAGGCAGGGCAGAAAAGGTGGGGGAGTAGCACTGTATGTAAGGGAGCAGTATGACTGCTCAGAGCTCCGGTACGAAACTGCAGAAAAACCTGAGTGTCTCTGGATTAAGTTTAGAAGTGTGTGCAACAAGAGTGATGTAGTGGTGGGAGTCTGCTATAGACCACCGGACCAGGGGGATGAGGTGGATGAGGCTTTCTTCCGGCAGCTCACGGAAGCTACTAGATCGCATGCCCTGATTCTCATGGGTGACTTTAATTTTCCTGATATCTGCTGGGAGAGCAATACAGCGGTGCATAGACAATCCAGGAAGTTTTTGGAAAGCGTAGGGGACAATTTCCTGGCGCAAGTGCTAGAGGAGCCAACTAGGGGGGGTGCTTTTCTTGACCTGCTGCTCACAAACCGGGTAGAATTAGTGGGGGAAGCAAAAGTGGATGGGAATCTGGGAGGCAGTGACCATGAGTTGGTTGAGTTCAGGATCCTGACGCAGGGAACAAAGGTAAGCAGCAGGATACGGACCCTGGACTTCAGGAAAGCAGACTTTGACTCCCTCAGGGAACGGATGGCCAGGATCCCCTGGGGGACTAACTTGAAGGGGAAAGGAGTCCAGGAGAGCTGGCTGTATTTCAAGGAATCCCTGTTGAGGTTACAGGGACAAACCATCCCGATGAGTCGAAAGAATAGTAAATATGGCAGGCGACCAACTTGGCTTAATGGTGAAATCCTAGCGGATCTTAAACATAAAAAAGAAGCTTACAAGAAGTGGAAGGTTGGACATATGACCAGGGAAGAGTATAAAAATATTGCTCGGGCATGTAGGAATGTTATCAGGAGGGCCAAATCGCACCTGGAGCTGCAGCTAGCCAGAGATGTCAAGAGTAACAAGAAGGGTTTCTTCAGGTATGTTGGCAACAAGAAGAAAGCCAAGGAATGTGTGGGCCCCTTACTGAATGAGGGAGGCAACCTAGTGACAGAGGATGTGGAAAAAGCTAATGTACTCAATGCTTTTTTTGCCTCTGTTTTCACTAACAAGGTCAGCTCCCAGACTGCTGCGCTGGGCATCACAAAATGCGGAAGAGATGGCCAGCCCTCTGTGGAGATAGAGGCGGTTAGGGACTATTTAGAAAAGCTGGACGTGCACAAGTCCATGGGGCCGGACGAGTTGCATCCGAGAGTGCTGAAGGAATTGGCGGCTGTGATTGCAGAGCCACTGGCCATTATCTTTGAAAACTCGTGGCGAACCGGGGAAGTCCCGGATGACTGGAAAAAGGCTAATGTAGTGCCAATCTTTAAAAAAGGGAAGAAGGAAGATCCTGGGAACTACAGGCCAGTCAGCCTCACCTCAGTCCCTGGAAAAATCATGGAGCAGGTCCTCAAAGAATCAATCCTGAAGCACTTGCATGAGAGGAAAGTGATCAGGAACAGCCAGCATGGATTCACCAAGGGAAGGTCATGCCTGACTAATCTAATCGCCTTTTATGATGAGATTACTGGTTCTGTGGATGAAGGGAAAGCAGTGGATGTATTGTTTCTTGACTTTAGCAAAGCTTTTGACACGGTCTCCCATAGTATTCTTGTCAGCAAGTTAAGGAAGTATGGGCTGGATGAATGCACTATAAGGTGGGTAGAAAGCTGGCTAAATTGTCGGGCTCAACGGGTAGTGATCAATGGCTCCATGTCTAGTTGGCAGCCGGTATCAAGTGGAGTGCCCCAAGGGTCGGTCCTGGGGCCGGTTTTATTCAATATCTTCATAAATGATCTGGAGGATGGTGTGGATTGCACTCTCAGCAAATTTGCGGATGATACTAAACTGGGAGGAGTGGTAGATACGCTGGAGGGGAGGGATAGGATACAGAAGGACCTAGACCAATTGGAAGATTGGGCCAAAAGGAATCTGATGAGGTTCAATAAGGATAAGTGCAGGGTCCTGCACTTAGGACGGAAGAACCCAATGCACAGCTACAGACTAGGGACCGAATGGCTAGGCAGCAGTTCTGCAGAAAAGGACCTAGGGGTGACAGTGGACGAGAAGCTGGATATGAGTCAGCAGTGTGCCCTTGTTGCCAAGAAGGCCAATGGCATTTTGGGATGTATAAGTAGGGGCATAGCGAGCAGATCGAGGGACGTGATCGTTCCCCTCTATTCGACATTGGTGAGGCCTCATCTGGAGTACTGTGTCCAGTTTTGGGCCCCACACTTCAAGAAGGATGTGGATAAATTGGAGAGAGTCCAGCGAAGGGCAACAAAAATGATTAGGGGACTGGAACACATGAGTTATGAGGAGAGGCTGAGGGAGCTGGGATTGTTTAGCCTGCAGAAGAGAAGAATGAGGGGGGATTTGATAGCTGCTTTCAACTACCTGAAAGGGGGTTCCAAAGAGGATGGCTCTAGACTGTTCTCAATGGTAGCAGATGACAGAACGAGGAGTAATGGTCTCAAGTTGCAGTGGGGGAGGTTTAGATTGGATATTAGGAAAAACTTTTTCACTAAGAGGGTGGTGAAACACTGGAATGCGTTACCTAGGGAGGTGGTAGAATCTCCTTCCTTAGAGGTTTTTAAGGTCAGGCTTGACAAAGCCCTGGCTGGGATGATTTAACTGGGAATTGGTCCTGCTTTGAGCAGGGGGTTGGACTAGATGACCTTCTGGGGTCCCTTCCAACCCTGATATTCTATGATTCTATGATTCTATGTAGCCGATGCATAAACTACAAAGCATGGGACAAGCTAGCAGGAGAAACCAGTGTATCGCATACTCACAGTGGTCACTAATCTAGTCATTGCCCGTTTGACCGTTTTAAAGTTAGAACAATGCAAAAAACAGCATTTTTTTTTGCACATTTGTTGAAGTAACTGTTGTTTATTTAATGTCACCTTTCTGCACTGCCTACGTGCACCTGCTGCTAGTCACTGAAAGGATGCATTTCTGCCCAAGAGTACCTGCAGTGTAGCAGAGAAATCAGCAGCAAGGTAGAAGCCGGAAGGAAGTGGTTACAGTAGATGGTGCCCTATTGATCTGATGGACAAGATATTGCTGAAAATAAGCCATAAGGCAACAATCAGGGCTAGGTAAGCCTTCAGTAGAGGTCAGTGCAGAGTCATCCATTCTCTATGAGACCATCAGGAATCATTGTTCCTCAATGGCCCCTGGAGCAGCCTGACTTTCCTAAGAAGGGGTGAGCTGCTCTCTTCCCCTCCTCGGTCAGCCATTGAGGGAGAATCACTGCCCTGGCTCCTCCCCGTACCGCCCAGCTGTTTTGGGAATGTTGTGGCTGGGCCCAGGAATGAGATGGGTACTATTTCTTTGAGTCTATTGAGGTCTCTGCAGAGAGTGATGTGCTTATTTTTTGGCCTTGGGCATAATGTTGAAACAAAAAGGCGGATGTCAATAAACGTTCTCCTTAAACGACTGTCAGATGTCCACGAGAAAATCTAAGGTGGTAAGAAAGGACAGTTGTTGGCGCTGGTATAGAAGCAGGCTAAGAAAAACGAGCCATTAAAAGCCTCTTCTGGAGAGACAGGCCCAGATCCTCAAAGGCATTCAATGGAGCCTAAATACCCTTATGGTTCTGGGCCATGATCTTGGATGTCATTTTGCAGTTTGGGTCCACCCTGGACATTCTTTTCACAAACAGTGTACCTTTAGAAATAAGCCTTTCAAAGCACTAGTGGTGTGTCACCAAATGGGTCTAAGGTGGCCATGTTTCAGAACCTTATAGTCAAGTCTGAAGGGGAAATTGTTTCCCACAAGCAATCTTCTCCTGTCACTATGTAAATACAATTATTATTCTGCACTTGTGCCATATCCAGCACTCACGTTTATATCACTGAGTAGAGTAGGCAAATATCTCAAAAAAATGTTCCTAGACTATTCTTTCAAATAAAAAAAAATGACCTATTTGAGTTGTGTTTGCACTTTTTTCATATTTACTTCCTGCGAATAGTCTAATGAGCAAGTTTATCAGCAGCAGTGTTAATGCAAATGGTTGAATTTTGAATAAATGGTAGAGATTTTTCAGAGGCAGTGAGCTTTAAACTTGTAAACATGAGTACTTGCATCAGAATCATGTTCCTAAGAGTGATGCCCATCCAATCAGGAAAACAAAAACATACCATGTGATCTAGTTTTCAGAGTAGCAGTCATGTTAATCTGTATCCACAAAAAGAACAGGAGGACTTGTGGCACCTTAGAGACTAACAAATTTATTTGAGCATAAGCTTTTGCGAGCTACAGCTCACTTCATCAGATGCATGCAACCTACGTAACCACTCAAAATGAACTAGACAGCTCAGATTTCAAAATACTCACATAAGCTGTAAACAAGATGGAGCACCAGAGTTTTTTATAAAAAGAAAAGGAGTACTTGTGGCACCTTAGAGACTAACCAATTTATTTGAGCATAAGCTTTCGTGAGCTACAGCTCACTTCATCAGATGCATGCTGTGGAAAGTGTAGAAGATCTTATTATATACACACAAAAAGCATGAAAAAATACCTCCTCCCACCCCACTCTCCTGCTGGTAATAGCTTATCTAAAGTGATCACTCTCCTTACAATGTGTATGATAATCAAGGTGGGCCATTTCCAGCACAAATCCAGGTTTTCTCACACCCCCCCCCCCCACACACACAAACTCACTTTCCTGCTGGTAATAGCTTATCCAAAGTGACCACTCTCCTTACATTGTTTTTTATAGAAGCATTTGACAAATAATTCAGAATAATGAATAAATTCAAGAAAGTCAGCAGCAGCTCTGGGATAACTCCTGCAGCTAAGAAAAGCCTACACGTGTTGACTAAATGATTGACTATGAATTTTTCACTTGGTTCTCTCAGTGAGCATTCTGCATACGGAACAAGTACAAAACAGCCAGTGGAGAGCCACACTGTAGTGCAGACCAGAGAGGCAGTTTGACTGCCCATCAGCATTGTGACGCATTTATAAGGGTTACAGGTGAGCCGTGATGTGAAGGTGTTACTTGAAGGCGCTTCAAGATCCAGCGATAGAAAAGTGAGCTGTTACATAAGATCAGTTGTTTACATGGCATCTAGCAGCTTCCTCCCCGTCTTTTCATTTGAAATTTCTGGCAGTGATGCGTGAACCTCAGAAGCACTGGAAGCCTGGCTAAGCGTCTAAAATCGTCTTTGGTGAGGTAATCATTGCTGTTTCTCAGGAGATTCCCTTTAGCCATAGATGGGCCACTACAGCAGTAGCCTGTCTGCTTGACAGTGCTTCAGCAGCTTCCGGTGAATGTAGCTGCACTTCTCTATTCCCTTGGGTCTACTGCATACCACTCAAACCAGAGGAGCACACATAGGTTCCTACCCTTTTGGTGAGACTTGCTGAGATGCTCACCTTGGCCATGATTCAACAGAGCATTTAAGAATGTGCTTAAGCTCAGGCAGTTGAGTAATCCTATTCCATGTGCTCAAAATAAAGTGTGTCCATGTTCTGGGACCTTGGTCCTTATAGGGAGTCCTTGGGACTGTGCAGAGCATTCTGGATTTAATTCATAGATCAGATTCAGTAATCAGCATTCACAGCTTTGTGCCGGTGTAGGGTGAGGGTGATACCTCAGATATGGTACTCCAAGTACTTCACAATTGATTTCACTCGAGTTCATACTGAGACTCTGAGACTCTCATTTTGAAATGTTGCTTTTTACAAAGAACAGAGAAGAGGTTCATGGTTTCATTTTGAGAGGTTGAGCAACCACAGCTCTGATTGACTTAACTGAGAGCGGCCGTCTCTCAGCCGACCATCTGTGAACTTGCCACCAGTATTTCACAACTTATTCACTGCCACAAGCATTTTGCATCAGCTCACATCTGATTAAGAAAGAGAACCTAAACCCAGAGGGAAATGGTTTAAAAAGATGATCTATTTTATTTGTAGCTGTCATTCATTAGATTTCCAAACCTCTCTCATGTGAGACAACTGTTTTGATCTGTAGAGGAAAAGGGAGTGGGTTACAAAAATAGATCCTGTTACGAAAAGCAAAAGAAGCTGCAGGCACTGTACGCTACCGGAAGAGTTAGGAGGGCGCACCACAGTGGAACAAGGTACTGACCTGAAAGTCTTTGGATGGACTCATTTGGCGAGGAGGAAGGAGAGAAGAGAAAAAAAGACACGGTAAAGATACATCTACACTTGGAGCTAGGGGGCTGATTCCCAGCTCCCTTTGAGCTAGCACAAGAAAGCTAGTAGTTTAGTTCGGGTGGCACAGGCAACAGCGAGCAGCAACATGGGCTAGCCCCCTGGTTGAGTACAAACTGCCTGGATCCTGTGTGTACATACTTGGGGCGGATAGCCTGTGCCGCTGCTTGCCATGGTACCATGGCTACCCTATTACTTTTAGCACGCTAGCTTGATGAGAGCTAGCGTGAGCTGGGAATCACCCCTCCCCCGCTCCAAGAGTAGACACAGCCTGAGCTCAGTACCGTGAGCGGACTCAAATCTGTATAAGAGTTAAGGGGAGAGACAGGGCGGGAGAGCTAATATCCTTTCGTGGACCTATTTCTGTTTTAGCAGAGGTCGCTGCTAAGTTTTGCTTCATGTTGGGAAGTGGACAGTTCAGATGGCAAAATTTGATATCTTCCATTGCTGTATGCAGTGCTGTGGTAGCCGGGTTGGTCCCAGGATATTAGAGAGACAAGGTGGGAGAGGTGATAGCTTTTACTGATCCAACTTCTGTTAACAAAGGTGGCGACCTTAGGGGGTAGCTGATTGGGACCACAAAAGTTGGTCCAATAAAAGGTATCACTTCACCCGCCTTGCCTCTCCAATATCCGGGGACCAGCATGGCTACCACAACACTGCATATGGTTAAGAGGGATGTATTTTATTTATTCCTGCTTCCTAATCATCCCTACATGTGAAAGGCTGCCATTGGGAACAGCGAATTTGGGATATTTATATGGCACATAAAACATCCACTGCTACAGTGGTTAGGATAAAAACCCACCACCAAACATTTGGAAAGGATTTAAATCCTCAGGCTTCAAGGCAAAAGCCAAACTAGCTCAAGACGGAGAGGGGTAGTTTCCCCTTTGAGGTTTCTTGCATCTTTTTCTAAAGCAGCTGGTACCAACCAGCATCAGAGACAGGTCATCTAACTAGACAGATGAGTGGGCTGATGCAATATAGCAATTCCTGAATTCCTGTGTTCTGTCTGGAATAATGACAGTGATGCTAGCAAAGCAGAGTCACTTGCATTCTGTGCCTTTTCTGAATCCTGGTTCCAGCCCAATAGCGGATTTCAGCCCTGCCTGGGGGAAGCCCCCTCGACTGGCTGCCTTTCCCACGTGCCCCACTCCTGGGGAAGAGCAGCCAATCTGGGCTGCTGCAGGAAGCAGGCAGATCTCTCTCTCCCTCTCATCAGGAGCCAACACTATTCCCACAGGAGGGGAGCGAGGAGACAGAAAGCGGTGAGCATCTCAGATTGTCTCTGCTCCCTCCCCCTTCTATAGAGCAAGGGGACAGTTCCTCTGCTTCTGTCCCCTCCCTGCACCATCTTTCCTGGAATGGGGGTGAAGACCCCCTGGAGGAGCAGAAATGAGGCTGGGGGGAGGGGAAGACAGAATGGATATGGGGACAGAGCTGATGTGGGGCTAGGGGACAGGATTGATGTAGGAGTTGGAGCAGAATTCATTGCTGGGCAGGGGGACAAGCAAACGTAGGGATGAGACCTCCTACACTGGGGACCAAAATCACCTTGATAACTGTAGAAGAGTTGACAACATAATTGTTACACACTGGGGGTAGCCAGGGAGGGGATGTCAAAAATCAAGACAGATAAAAACCCCACAATCATTTTTTAAAAATCATGATTTGTCTAACATCATTTTATACCATTGTAGTTGGCAATACAGTGTCCTTCTTCGAGAGCTCATAAAAAGCATCAGAGGACTTGGCAATTTTCTGGCTGTGGGAAAGCAGGGGCTAATCTGATTGTTTGTGCCTAAAAGGTTGTCAAAAGCAGAGGTTCCCAAACTGGGGGTCGTGAGGTTATTACATGGGGAGTCGCGAGCTGTCAGTCTCCACCCCAAACCCCGCTTTGCCTCCAGCATTCATAATGGTGCTAAATAGGTAAGTGTTTTTAATTTCTAAGGGGGGGGTCGCACTCAGAGGCTTCCTATGTGAAAGGGGTCACCAGTACAATAGTTTGAAAACCACTAGTCTAGAGAATACGTTGCAACATGAGGAGAGAGACTTTGCAGTCAGGAAAGTAACCAGGAGTCCCTGCAGTGTCATCCTTGGCTGCAGACTGAAGTTTGAAACCAGGGAAGTTAATGGGTTAAGGAAAGCAAAGCATCTGAATGGGTCAAAGTAGCAAAAGTGAGGAAAACCTAACATACTGTGCCAAACATAGGCTCCTACGGTTTGACAACATCATACTATTGAACCACACCCTCCTTAGGTGCAAAGAAATTTGCAGGCTTTCATGCTTAGATGCCTTCTTAAAGTTCTCATGTACCTCTAATGAGAGTCTTGACAGTAGAGAATATGCTAATAATTTCCTGCAGATAAGGCGTCTGTAAATCTATCAAGCAGGACTTGATAGCAAAATTCTAGGTATCACCTCCTCAGCTCATTCTTGGACCACAAAGTCTAGCAAAGAACTCAACATGTGGTGTTCCATCAGCCAAACATCTAGCATCTCTGAAAGACCTATCAGAGGTCATCAGGTCAAGCACTGAGGCCCTGCTCCTACAAAGCAGTCATGATGGGTATGGGGGTGCTAGGTAATGAATATTGCTCTGAAAATGTGAAACTGCACACACAGATCCTCCCCGCCCCTTCACAGCCCAGCACACCCCCATACTCCCCACAGACCCACTCCTGAAAGCCCTGCCTCCCGGCCGTACTCACCAGCCCTGCTGGGAGGTGACTGTGTCTGGCAGCACAGCCAGGGCTGGTCCCAGGGCCAGGAATCACTCTGTCCCCTTGGGAGTGGCACGATCAGCCAGGCCAGGACCTGCCCCGGCCAGGGTCCCTCAAGATACATTTGCCTGGAGGGACCCAGCCAGCCCTCGACACTGTTCCCGCCCCCCCCCCCACCCACACACACACCTCTGGCTGAGACAGACCAGGCTTCTGCACCAGTCCCAGGCGGCTCAGCCCCGGGGAGACAGGCGGGGCCCCACAGGTGGAGGGAAGCAGAGACTGCCCGGAGCTGGAGGTGCACTGGGGTCTGGCCGGGGGCTGAGAGGAGCCAGGAGGCAGGGGGCGAAGAGGAGCTGGGGGAGCAGGCCGAGAGGAGCAAGTGGTGGGTGGGTGAAGCCAGTGTGGTCTCCGGGCACAGTACAAGCGGAGCAGGTCGGGGCCCCTTCTGAGCATGGGCCCAGCTCCATGGAGCCACTGGAGCCATTGTAAACCCGGCACTGAGTCTTTGTGTTACTTATTTGTACAGTGCTGAATACTATGGGGCCCTGATTCATGACTGGAGCCTTTAGGCACTTACAGTGTGTATGATAACACACATTTTTTCATGTTCTGTGTGTATATAAATCTCCTCACTGTATTTTCCACTGTATGCATCCGATGAAGTGAGCTGCAGCTCACGAAAGCTCATGCTCAAATAAATTGGTTAGTCTTTAAGGTGCCACTAGCACTCCTTTTCTTTTTACAATAAAGCTAGTAATTTCAAATCCCAACTACCAGTGATTTCCAATGAACCCTTCCCTTGCCGATACCAAGATCACAATGTTCTTCTTCTTCTCCTCCTCCATAGAGGGCCACTATAAAGGCAACGACACTCTTTTCAGTCCTCCATCCTTTGGAAAGATCATGCCTGTTCATGGAATGAAATATCCTAATATTTGGACAGTTGTGCTTGATTCTGTGAGTTTATATTTCGTCCATTACATTTGCTGAAATCGAGGTCGGGGGTATTTACACAGAAGGCTGGGACAAAGATCTCATCATGTATTGTGTCAACATTAAAAAAAAAATCAGTGATATTTCATAGAATATCAGGGTTGGAAGGGACCTCAGGAGGTCATCTAGTCTAACCCCCTGCTCAAAGCAGGACCAATCCCCAAATTTGCCCCTAAGTTTGCACTGGCAATGCAGTCAACATACATCTGCTCCAAATCCCTGAGTTTAGAAACAAACTTGAGTCAGCAGGGCTGGAAATGTCAAAGCAGTGACAGTCTCCGGGCCAGATTCTTTGGGTCAGCAGATTGACACAAAGGAGCCATAAAGCAGGCAGATCTGTCCATCTGAGGACTTCCCCAGTATTGGGGGAATTTCCAACTACCTCTTCCAACATTTCTTCTTGAAGGGTCCAGCATAGCGGGCTAGGCTAAGAGAAAGGAACCTGGCTGGAGTGCAGCTGATTTCCAGTAATCCCTTGCTAGTGTATTGGCCCCTAGGTACCACAGCACATTGGCATAATTTAGAGCAGCCTGAGGATACTATATAAATCACATCAGGGGCTGGGTTAGAAGAAAACTAGCCCTAGATGTGCAGAGATACAACCAGGTTTTTTATGACCATGAGCGGTGGGTATTGAAGGCCAGGGGAGGCTATGCCTCCCATAACCCAGGTCATGGTCCCGCTCATGCTCTGCCCTGGTGCCCTGCCCTTGCTCCGCCTCTCCCCTGAAGCCAGTGGGGTCTCAGCTTCAGCCAGTGGCCTGGAGCTCGGGGCTTGGGCCGGCAGCCAGGGCTGGAGCTGCCAGGGGCGACACAGGCTGGTGCTCAGGCCAGCCTGCAGGTTGGACCAGTTGGCATGGGACTCCTCTGGTCACGGGGGAGGGCAATTGGGGTTCTGGCAGGCAGGCAGTGGGCTGGGGTGGAGGGTCAGGGCCAGGGAGCTAGCCTCCCTGAAGCAGGAGTTCACCTGCCTCCCATGTTTCTGACCCACCCTCAGCTGCACCATGGTGATATTGGGCACAGCAGCAAATCTAGGTCTAAATCTAAAGGGAAGTGTTCGCTAGCTACCACCCAGAGTGGCTCCAGTAGCAGGCTGTAAACACAGCTGGGAAAGGAAACAGCAGGGAGCTGTATAAAGCAAAAAAACAACAGCCACACCTGAAGAGGACAAGAGTATGAGAAGTGAAATTCAGAAAGCTGCTGCATTCAATTTGACTTCTTGTTATGGGGGAAATGGTGTTGCACTCCATTGCATTCTGACAGGCAAAGAAGAGTTCCTCTCGGATATCAGAAGCCCTTGCCACCACAACCAGGGTTTTTAAATATGAAAAAACGAAGAGGAGAGTGGCATAAATGGATTAATTCTGCCCAATGCGTTCGCAACTCACACTTTTATCATGAGACTCGCAATATTTGGTGTTATTCTTTAAGTCCCAGCTGCTAAATTAAGCAATTGCACAAGAATCTCAGTTTTCATTTAAAAGGAAAAATAAGTTCAGAACCCTCCTGGTTGAAGGGAAAAGCTTTAAAATAGGACCTGTGTCCTAAATACTTAAAAACCAGAAGGCAAATAAAATGAAGGCAAAACGCATTTAAAAAAAAACCAAACCAAACCAAACCAAACACCCCCCCCCCCACTTCATGATTCTTAAGCCAGTCTCCCGGTTTTCTGGGGCTGCCTCCTACTTTTCAAATGTTTGAGGTTGGCAACATTGCAATGAGATAAAGATGGGAACAGAGGAGAAACCTAGGTGCCAAGTCAGTAGCTACTGTGCTGCCAGTGAAACGTTGTTTTGCTTATAAAATACTACTCCAGCACATTGAGAAGGGAGACGGTTTGGCGTGGAAATCTGTTCTCAAGATTATTCAGGCAGCGTGGCTTCAGCTGACAGAACCTGCCTTCTTGTGTTCAACTATGATTTCATCAGATTTAAAGTCTCTGCACTGAAGCTTAAACCGAGTCCCACAGCCAACCCAGAACCAGGCAGTATTTTTATCCCATGTACTATTAATCATCATTCATGCTTTCATTCTCATAGAGGTGTGTTCTTTTCAATGAAGAAATACGTTTCCTACAGTAAAGAGTATGTTATTCTTAAGAAAAGAGATCATAAGCACCCCCATCAATTGCTAGGATCTCTAATTAACATAGTACTGACCACTTTTTGTGGTCTTAGTACCTGTCAAACTAGATTTTACAGAGGAGTTCTACTTTGCAGCCTTATGTAAAAAGAGCCTGTCTAGCATTAGCACATGTGGGCTGACGCGTGGCTGGCTACATTTAAATATAAAGCGTGGAGAATTGGAAACAAAAACAAAACACAAATCCCTTTAAATAAAACTAATCACTTGCCTTGCTGTCAGAAGTCAATCTTATTTCTGTCCTTCTTGATGTTCTTTCTTGGAGGAACATTAAGGTGCTGTGAAGCTGACTGCACTAGCATTGACTAGCTTATCGAGTGTGAGGAACCAACTCCAGGAAGTAACCACCAAGAGTGCAGCCTCTCTATGGAGTAAATCAAATGGCAAGTTCAACAGGAAGAATGAGTTAATTTATGGCTATGCACAAAGCCTTTGATTCTGTTGCCTTTACTTATGCTACGCAGCACCTTGCTCCTCGTTAGTTCCATTGCCTACAGCAAGTGGGCACTTGGCACTTTTGAAGAACAAATTACTCATTTAGATGGCTAAATATGGATTTAGGAGACTAATCTGGGCACCTGTATTTTGAAAGCCTCAGGCTTTATTATTACTAAAATAGAGGACACTAATTGAAACACCTGCAGCAGGAAATTTCTGCATTACCGACACCAAGGATTGCGCCTGGAAGTATATCAGTGTTCAAAAAAATGCTAGTAATAGAGTAAATGAGAACAGCCAACCTAAATCTATTCGGCAGTATAGAAAAAAGGAAAGATTATCAATATTTCCATAGGAAAATGTAGTTTCAACAAGAAAGGTGCAGGGGGAACTGACCACTTTGAGGGATACAGAATCTTGTACCACTATGCCAGTGTTCTGAATCCAGCCCAGGGCAGTAGTGCCTGATAATCCTAGTGTGCTCAGTGCAGAAACAACATGCCTAGGGGACAGGAAAATCTGAGTTTCCGTGTCAGTGTCCCCAAACCCCCTTGAATTTCAGGTGCCTGGGTTATCTTCATGGATTGCTGTGCCATGCATGGCTTCCAGAGATTAAACTGCTCTCACTCACTGAAACTGCTTGACCCTCCAGAACAGGGGTTGGTGCCCTGATAGGGGAAAATGGGGTAGATTCCCTTTGCACTGCCACTGCCTTTTACAGTGGGCCATGAGTCTAAAATTATGGTCACACTGTGGGGAGGAGAGGTATGTGAGAATGACGACTCTCCCACCAGTCACAAATGAACATTGGCTGGTGCCTTTGGACTGTGTCAGGCCCCACCATTTATCTCTGGGGAAGCCTTCCTCTCATGCATGTATCAGCCCATATGGAAAGCCCTTGGTTGTCGGTTTTTACCAAAAATTTTTCCCGGGTTTTACATGTAACCCTTCTGCCCGTCAGAGTTGGCAGCAACAAGGGCAGGGTTCAGTATCTAGGGGTTCCATTCCAATAACAATGCAAAACCGGCTCGAGTCCCCACCCAGTGACCTGGGACAAATATATACAACCCCCCTGGGGCGCCTCTAAGAGGCAATACTTCCCCTCTCGCAAGCACAGAGTCCAACAACCCCAAAGTCTTGGTCTCTGTCCTTGGTGAGTCCAGAGTTCAAAAGTTCATCTGCAGAGCTTTAACCCCCCCAGCCTGTGTGGAAATGGGGAGAAGTAAAAGGGCACCTTACATGCTCCGACAGCCGACTGCCCCGCCTCTCCGTGGGTTTCTGCTGCAGCCTTCACCGCCAGCCACTCCTCTCCACCAGCTGTTCCTCCCCAGTAGCCATCCTGCAAACCACTCTGCCATCTACTTCTCTCCGGTAGCCGTCCTGCGAGTCGCTCACCAATGTATCTTCAGGCCCCCTACTACTTAACACAGTACTCAGTGATTTCAGCTCATAGTAGGGTAGGCCCAGTGCTGGTGCACCATTAGCCCAAAATGAATTCAGCTCTGCAATCTGTAACCAGACTCCTAATGGAATCAAAATTAGCTCTGCTATTACACAGTGGAGAGAGAAGAAGGTGAAGTTGGCATTTAGGGCCCTTACAAGGGGCCCATACCACAAAGTACAAATGCCTGTCCCCAGCCTCTCTCTATTCACTGAGTTTTGGAACCCATGTCCCTTGCCTAGCAAGTGCTACTTAGCTGAGTGCGAGTCCCTCTATCATAATGTAACCCTTTTGCCCATCAGAGTTGGCAGCAACAAGGGCCGGGTTCAGTATCTAGGGGTTCCATTCCAATAACACAATGCAAAACCTGCTCGAGCCCCCACGCAGTGATCTGGGACAAATATATACCACCCCCGCTGAGCTCCTGTAAGAGGCAATACTTCCCCTTTCTCAAGAACAGAGTCTGAGTGTAACAGAGAGAAACAATGTGGCATTATGTTGGGGAAACACCACCAACAGGAGTCATAACACAACCCATGAGCCAAACCCCACCCCAAGCAAATTGGGCCATGTCCTTTCCCTTTGGTTCTTGAATCCAGCAACTCAAAAGTCACCCAAAGTCCCAAAAGTCCAACAACCCAAAAGTCTCTGTCCCTGGTCAGTGCAGCCCCAGAGTTTGAAAGTTTATCTGCAGAGCTTTACCTCCCAACCTGGGTGGAAATGGGGGTGACGGAGGGGGGTTAAGGGGCACCTTACGTGGTCCAAAGCCGACTGCCCCACCTCTCCGTGGGGCTCCGCTCTGCTCCACCAGCCGTCCAACGAATTGCTCTGCTCTGCCAGCCACTCCACCAGCCGTCCTGCAAGCCGCTGTCCCACAAACTGCTCCACTCCGCCAGCCGTCCCTTGAGCCACTCCACGAGCCGTCCCGCGAACTGCTCCCTGCCCCATTACTTGCTTCAGGTGGTCCTCCCCGCACCCCCCTGCCTCAGCTCACCTCCGCTCCACCGCCTCCCCAGAGTGCACTTTTGGCCACCCCCAACCACTTGGCACCGTAGGCAACCCCGCCTAGTGGTTGCACCTGCCCTGGGTGTGCCTATGCAAATGAGATCAGCCCCTGAAGTTCTTTTCCACAACCCACCACCAGATGTCAGGGTAGAGCTCATCCTGACTCTGCTTACCGAGAGAAAGGGTCAAATGGAGTCTAGGACCATTAGGCAAAACCCACACTGCCAGGTAGAAGTACCTATTACCACCCTCTCTCAACTCACTGGACTTTGGAACCCATGTCCCCTGCCTAGGGAGTGCCATTTAGTTGAGGGTGAGTCCCTCAATCAGAAAATGTCAAGTACAGTTCTGCTGTCCTTGATTCACACAACAAGGATGACAATACTTTATTATTCCTGCCCCAATGACAAGGAGACTAGGGATCCCACACCAGCCAAAAGTGACCATTTAGGCAAGCAATCCCATCATGCTGAGCACCTAGGCAGGGAGGGTGTTTCCATGCAAACAAGATCAGCTCCTGAAGTCCTTTTCACAGCTCACCACTAGCTATCAGGGGAGAGCTCATTCAGACTCTGCTTACATACAAAAGCCATTGTTCGTTTTTTGCTATTTTTCACCCACACTTTGGAAGTGCTAGTACTTCCCAGGCCCAGATCCCTGCTTCAAAAGGTGAGATGGCAGCTCGGTAACCTGGATGGCCCCAGTTACCAAGCTGCTATCTTTTCTTCTGGAGTGGGAAGCTGAGTCAGAAGGACTGGAATGACCAAACACTGGTGTACACGTCAGTCCCACGCCTACCAAATCCACATTGCCAGCATTTCATGTAACTATCTCTGCAGCATTCACAGCAAACATGAGTTAGCAAACTCCTTTTTTGACAAAAATGAGTCAAACATGAAAAACCATATTCAACTATGTTTCAGAACGTGAGACGACTATGAAAGTTAAAAACCCCCCGAAGAGTGATATTTACCCCAAAACCAGAATGTTAATTTTTTGCATCGTTTTTTAATTTTTGTAATAAACGCTAATTACAATTTCCCAGAAAATTTTGAACAAAATAAAAACTGAAAACAAAGAGCCCTACCCATATGCTATGCTCTGGTGTCTCCTGTAAGGCTGTTTCCAGCCATTTCTTGGTATCACAGCACTGGGAAATACCACTGGAGCAGAAGGAAACTTCTATCCCAGCTGACCTTCCTACCCATGTGGCTGTGGTGTGGGACAGTGGTTCAAGAAGTAGGTGCCTAGGGGACTGCACTGCATGGTGGGAGGAGGATGCCTACACAGTTATCTACGTGTAGGAATAAGATAACATCTGTGGTGATTCAGAGGAACGGGGCATGTGGTATTTCATAAGACCACTGACCCACATTCCTGCAGCTTTTTAATGATGTAAGAGAGGAAGGATGGGCCAGAGATTGGGGCATGTGACAGGTTTCAGTTGGTCCACTGAGCTGCTGGGGGGCGGTGGGGAGCTACTGCCTCACCGGCAGGCCTTGGTCACACCTTTCTGTCACTAGGGAATTAGTGGAGGGAGGTGTGCTGGCCAGAGTCAGTGGCGCGCCCCTCAGGCGGGGGAGCGCCGGCCAGAGTCCATGGCATTGTCGGGATTCTGCTACCCAAGGCGGGTTGGCCGGGGTAGGAGAACGCAGGCCCACCCAACTCCACTGCGTTCCAGCCCAGGGCCCTGACAGTGGCGGGAGCATAGGGTCCCGCCACTGGGTCAGCGGGGAACCATCCGCGCCACGCTGACCACACCGCACTGTGCGGTTCTGCCCCTGGGCTACTTCCTACCCGGTCTCTCAAGCAGGTCCCTCTGGTCCCTCCAGCTCGTCAGGCTCACGCTGGCCCAGGTTACTGTCTGGCTTCTCCAGTTCCTCCAGGTACTTGGCGGCTGGCAGTCCTGGTAGCCCCAGTCCTTCCTCCAGGTCAGGTTTCTCCTGGCCCAGGCCCTCCCCTTGCTCAGCAGCAGGGTCTGGAGGGAGCAGCCTGTGTCTGTCTCCCTCCCTGGTGCTGCCCTCACTGGGCAAAGGGCCCCGCCCTTTGTACTTCCGGTTCCACCCCTCCTCGTCCGGGGATTGGAGTAAGCTTGGTCTGGCCCCGTCCACTCAGGCTGAGAGGGTGGCTCTTTACCCTCTGGTTCGGAGGGAAGCCACCCTGGCGCCCTACAGGGCACTAGCATAGCACTCATGAGAAGCTGGGTTCCCTGCTTCAATATGGATTCCCTGCATGTCCCAGAGCAAGTCTATAAAGTTTTCAGATGACCCAAAAACTGGGGGAGTGGTTAATAATGAAGTGGGCAGGCTGCTAATTCTGAGCAATCTAGATCACTTGGTAAACTGGGCACAAGCAAACAATATGCCTTTTAATACGGCTAAATGGAAATGTATATATAAGGGAACAAAGAACGTAGGCCCAGGGCCGTCCTTACCCATAAGCAAAGTATGCAACTGGGTAGGGCACCCGGAAATTTGGGGCACCAAATTTCCTGGTGCCCTGCGCAACTGCGTGCTGCTCCAGCTCCACCTCTTCCCACCCACCCCTGCTCCGCCCCAGCCCCGCCCCACTCCATCCCTTCCCCAAAGCCCCGCCCCTGCCCCCCCTCTTCCTGCCCCAGACCCGCCACTGAGGAGTGCAGCAGGGCTGGCCTTGCACTCACTGGTGGCAGGAAATGCAGCGGCCCGGCCCCAGGCGCGCCGCCGTGAGTGCTGGGGGGTGGTTCCCCTCTGTCCCCCAAGTCAGCCCTCCCCCACCCCCGTGGAGGCGAGGGGCCTGCGAAGGGACCCAGGATAGCTAGGGACGGCCCTGTGTAGGCCATATTTACAGACTGGAGGACTCTATCCTGGGCAGCAGTGACTGAAAAGATTTGGGGGTCATGCTGGATAATCAGCTGAACAGGTGCACCCAGTGTGACACTGTGGCCAAAAGAGCTAATCAGATCCAGGGTGTGTTAGGGGGCTTATTCCTTCACCCACTTACTTCCCTGGTCCTTCTCGTATGAACAGAGAGCAACAATACCCGAAGTCCAAAAGTGCAAACAATTCGATGTTTATTGGGGTGAACTTCCAGCAAGCATGATTCCAGTTTCCTTCCTTAGTGTCCTCCTTCCCAGCTCTGACACCACAGAGCCTTACACCTGTGTTCCTGTTCCCATTCCTGCCCTTAGCCAAACATGATTCCAATTTCCCCACTCCTATTCCCTGTTCCCATTTCCCCCTTTAGCAAAACATGATTCCAATTTTCTTACCCCCATTCTCTGTTCCCATCTCCCGCACCCACACACCCACCCACTTCCTGATTGACTGCAGACTATATAGTAAAACTTGAGTTCTGCTTAGCTATACCTTAACCAATAATTTTCCTGAAATTTAACTAACCAATCCTAACATATTGTAACATGATTATGTAACCAATTCTATCCCACCACCTTAATTAGTTTACACCCAGCAAAATTACTTATACAGCAGACAGGAACAATCACAGAACCAGACAGCGATTATACAGACAAACAATAGTAAAGTGGGAACTATAATGACAAAACAATACAGAAATGAGGATTTCACATCCCAGCTATTGATAAGTGAGTTCTTGCCAGACAGGATGCTATCAAACTAAGTTTCCTTTTACATCTTCTAGGCACTTCCCTTTCTCTGGAGGCGATAGGTATTATCAGGACAGGATTGTATTCCTAACAGCCCAATAGCACCTTATTTCAATGTGACTAGTTTGGAATGTGAGGATGTGACCGTTCTCTTCCCAGCTTATGGCTGCCTCTGCTGCTTAGCCAAAGGCCTCAGCCTAAGCACAGGGCCTCAGACTGTCACAGTAAGAGAAGGCCCTTACACCGGCAGACAGTGATTTTGATTCTTTCTTTTATACCTCTAGCCAAGTGATAAGAATACACCTAAATTCTTCGAGTACAGGCCTTTACCGACAGGCCTGAATATCTATATCCTAACACTGGGATGCATAAACAGGAATCTTGAGTAAGAGGAGAGAGGTTATTTTACCTCTACGTGGCACTGGTGCAAACGCTGCATGAATACTGCATCCAGTTCTGGTGCACAATTTAAGAACGATGTTAATACACTGGAGAGAGTTCAAGGAGCCATGAGAATGATTAAAGGGTTAGAAAACCTGCCTTATAAAGATGGGACTGAAGGAGCTCAATCTATTTAGCTTAAGAAAGAGAAAGTTAAGAGGTGACTTGATTGCAGTCTGTAAGGACCTACACGGGGAACAAATATTTAATAATGGGCTCTTCAATCTAGCAGAGAAAGGTATAACACAATCCAATGGCTGGCTGTTGAAGTTAGATAAATTCAGACTGGAAATAAGGCATAAACTTTTAACATCAAGATTAATTAGCCGTTGAACAATTTACCAAGAGTCGTGATAGATTCTCCATCACTGACCATTTTTAAATCAAGACTTGATGTTTTTCTAAAAGATCTGTTCTAGGAATTATTCTGGGGAAGTTCTATGGCCTGTGCCATTCAGGAGACCAGACTCACAATGGTCCCTTCTGGCTTTAGACTCTATGAAAGACGCTTAGCATCTCCGCTATCTGTTCCCCCTCAGTAAATTGGGGATAACAGCACTGCCCTGCCTTAGAGTGGTGTTCCCTGCCATTGCAGGGGCCTTGAGCACTGGTGCACCTGAGTCCCTCCTACTCTCTGTTTGTAATACTGGGCTGTAATATTTTGGTCTTGTTTCAGTTGTGGGGTTTAGTGTGTGGATACTGGGTGGTGCTGGTGGCCTGTGATATACAGGAGATCAGACTAGATGATCTAGTGGTCCCTTCTGGCCTTAAACTCTATAGGTATGTTGCGAGGATAAGCATGCTAATGCCTGCGAGATGCTCAGCTACGAATAAGAAGGGAGGCTGAATAAGTATCCAAGCTAGGTAGATAACTGTGTTTCCAAGTATATTTTTATTGTTGTGATGAAAATAAAATGTTCCCTTTAAAAAATAAAAGTAGTGTTTGCCAGATGCTTTCACAGTGGGATAGAGACAGAGCTTTGGGTTCAGCTCAGCTGTGGGAGAAGTTTCTGGGAAAGGATCTGTCTGCAGGTATCACTGTTGCCTCCCTGAGTCCCCCCTATTGTCCTACTGGGGAAGTGGGAGACTGTGGAATAGGATGTTGGGGCAGATTCCAGGACAGTGTAGGAGGCCTGGGCTATTCAGATGAGGCCTTGTGTCTCTGCATCAGCTCTGGCTCCTGGCTGTGGATATTGGCAGGGGCAAAGAGGAGACCTCATGCATCAGCCCTGTCCCAGTCTGGGCACTGCTCCATCTGCCCTTCCTAGTCTCCATACTACCCTCGCCCAGGCACCAGACCTATTGAGGACACTGCAGTGCAGGGTAGGGAGGGGGAAGAATGGTGCAGTACAGGTGGCTGGCTGAGCCCCATTTCCATGCAGGCTATTCAAGGGCACAGGGTCCCCTCTGAATACAGCTCTGGGGGCAGAGGGGCCATGCGGGCCAATGATTCCTGTCACCAAGGACTAAATTTTCCATAAACTTCGACAGTCTCACCTGCAGGATGTATCCAGGCATCAAGTCACTGCACAGGGCTAAAAGTCACATGCACATTCTCAACTATACAGTCTCATACGTGCCTGACTGTGCACGTGCTAGTGGTCACTTGCACACACAGATGTGTGGTTTACCATGCACCAATGGACGCATCTGTATGTTTGGTGAGAGAGATGGAAAAAAATAGTGTGTCTCAGAGCTCAAGGAACAAACCTCACTGGTACCCCTAGGACATTCCGACCGGCTCTGGAAAGGTCACGTTATGGCATTGTGATCAACCAGCCCCTGCTTCTGACCACTTCCCCTTCCAATGAATCCCAGACTGACACCACAAATAGGTATTGTTCTTGACGTCACAGACCCAAATGCTGAGAGTCAAATTTGTCAGACGCGTTCAGAGGATATTGACAGGGCTCTTTTTACAATTGGCAACTTTTCCAGGACTGCAGGAAAAAGCAGGGCTAAACTTAGTTGTTCTTTAATTAGGAGTGTTTCCATTGTGTGCAAAACTGAACAAAGCAGTTTAATTGGCGCTTAAAAAATATAATACATGCAGAAATATTTCATACCTACCCTGGATATGGTATCCAGGCAGAACAGACCAATTAGGGAGACATTCAGGAACCAGGGAGATTCTGGCCTTGGTCCAAAGCCCACTGCAGTCAATGGAAAGATTCCCATTGATTTCAATGGGCTTTGAATCAGGCCCTGCAAGAATACTGGCATTTAGGGCTACCTTTAATTGTTGTGCAGTGTTTAAATATCATGTAAGTGCCTTTGAAATACAACATGTATAAAAGACATACTAGTTAAACAGGTCTGTAGGGATGTCCCTTTCTAGACTCTCTTCTGCAAGTTGCTTACTAGAGTGCAGCAGCTGCCAAAATGATAAGAGAAAAGAGCCAGGGACCCCAAAAGCTATGTTTCTTCTGCTATACAGAATCAAAGAATCCATGTGATTTTCACAGCACACAAAGGGAAAATCCTTGGGTGCCACTGACAGGAAGCCAGAGATTGCCGTTAGAGGTTAGCAGGGGACGAAACCCTCAGAAGGCTTCCATGTGGTGTTAGCTCTGTGTGCCTTTCTGATCTAGAAATTCTGCAGGAGTTTTGGTACTTACCTATTCTGGTCAGGCGGGAAATGCCACAATAAACGGCTTTTCTTGTTGGGTTTTTTTGTTGTTTTTCTATTTCTATCTGTGGCTAAAATCAAGAAGTTCAGAGACATGCAAAAATAAACATAAAACGGTGTTGGGGGAGTTTTTTGACATAGTTATTTTTTTAGTCAGACTTCAGAAAAGGCTCAGGTTTGGTGCATGTTTTGCAAGGAGCTGCAAGTTGGTTCTTATTTTAGATGCGTGTCTCACCCAATGTTAATCTTTTGGCGGATTTAGAGTCTTTTTGCACTTATATCTTCAGAAGGGCATCAGAATGGCTCCACTTCCTAGTTTTTCCAACTGGCAGATACACATATACCCCACTGTGCAGCTGTCCCCTATAATGACCTAATTAGATCAATGGTACTTCTCTGCAGGCCACAGCCAGTCATTCTGAAAACAGTCTGTGGCTGATGCAAATTTTTCTTAGAAAACCAAAGCTTTTGGAGAAGAATGGCATTGAAGAATTTGTAACTAATAAACAAACGAATCAAAAATAATTTTCCCGAAAAAGAAATGCGGAAGGACAGCTCTTAGGCTAAAATTCTGCACCAGATTTATCCTGGTGCAAAGGAGAGGACTTTGACTCCTTTGTTAGTGTGTCCTGCATACTACACACAAAGATACAGTCCCTGCACAAACATGCCTAATAACTTTAAAGTGAGGAAACCGAGGAGTCTGTAGACTCACTCAGAGTTTTACTACTCTTAAGAGATGAGGATGACTCATTCCAAAAATATGGGTTTGATAGGAAAGAACAGATTGCCCCGTTTCCTTTTTAGTCATTTGGCAGGACATTAAACAAGATTTCAGCAGCAGACCAATCCGGAGCTAACATACGTCATGGAGACACTGATGAGATAGCCTGGGATCCCAGGTGAGAATGTCTTAAATAAAGGCAAGACAGGAAGGGGGCGTAACCATATCCTCACCAGCATCCTGTCTTCTCCTGGACCATGTAGAGAGCTCTCCACCAGGGCAGTGATTGTAGCAGGGCTAGGGAGGGTCAGAACATGTCCTTGTTCACTCATCAGCCCTACAGCGTGACAGGTGGAAAATTGTTTCTATGTGAATCTCTACAGGCACAATCCAAGCCCACTGACATCAGTGGGAGCTGCTCCATTAACAGTGGGTATTGGGTCAAGGCCTGGATATAGGGTGACCATATTTCTCAAAAAGGGAAAATGGGATACCACATGGGGCTAGCCCAAACCGCCTCCCCCCACCTTCAAGCAGGGCTCGCATGAGCCACTCATCCGAGCCCCACTCATGCTCCCCTCAAGGGGCTGGCCTGAGACGCTCACCTGTGCCCTGCCCCCTCATGGCATTGCTGCTTGCCTGAGCCCTGCCTGTAGGGTTGCCAGGCATCTGGTTTTCGACCAGAACACCCAGTTGAAAAGGGACACTGGCGGCTCTGGTCAGCACTGCTGACTGGGACATTAAAAATCTGGTCAGCAGGGCTAAGGCAGGCTCCCTGCCTGCCTGCCCTCGCTTTGTGCGGCTCCCAGAAGCAGCTGCCATGTCCGGCTCATAGGCGCAGGGGTGGCCAGTGAGGATCCACATGCTGGCGCCGCCCCAAGTACCAGCTCCGCAGCTCCCATTGGCCAGGAACTGTGGCCAATGGGAGCTGTGGGGATGGTGCCTGCAGGCAAGGGCAGCGTGCACCACACAGAGCCGCCTGGCCACCCCTGCGCCTAAGAGCCGAACATGGCGGCCGCTTCTGGGGGCTGTGCAGAGCCAGGGCAGGCAGGGAGCCTGATTTAGCCCTGCTGTGCCACCGACTGGGAACCACCTGAGGTAAGCACTGGCCAGCTGGAGCCCGCCCCATCTTGGAACCCCCTCCTGCACCCTAATTCCCTCCTGGAGCCTGCACCCCACACCCTCTCCCACACCTCAACACCCTGCCCCAGCCCTGAGCCCCCTCCTGAACCCCAAACCCCTCATCCCTGGCCGCACCCCATAGCCCACATCCCCAGATGGAGCCCACACCCCCTTCCACAGCCCAACCCCTACCCCAGCCCAGTGAAAGTGAGTGACGTGTGGGAGACCGAGTGACAGAGTGAGTGGGGATGGAGTGGGAGGTCGGGGGATGGGGCCTCAGAGAAGGGATGGGACAGGGCAGGGCCTTGGGGAAGGAGTGGGGCAGGGATGTTCGGTTTTGTGCGATTAGAAAGTTGGCAACCCTACCTGCCTGCCCCTGGCTCGAGCCCCGCCTATCCCGCTGTGTGGGACTGGCATTGCTGCTTGCCCCCCCCATACATTCCTCCCCACTCCACTTTTTTTGATAAAAGTGGGCATTTTGTCCTGTTTGCTCTTGCCAACGGATGAAGTTGGCAAAAGCAAACGGGACAAATACCCACTCTTGCCAAAAAAGTAGGGACGGCCGGGACAGAGCTTACAAAAGGGACTGTCCCTGCTGAAACGGGACATAGGGTCATCCTACCTGGACAGGAGCGCTGTTAATGTAGCTCCATTAGAGCTGCCAAAAAAAGCCAAAGGCTTCTGTGCAGATGGCAATGGCCTTCTCCAGGGTCTGCCGCATCTGTGGGAGCACCCTGTGGCCAGGTCAGGTGTGGAGGGAGTGGAGGGAGGCAGGCAAGTGTTGCCCCGTGGTAGAACAACTGGTTCAAAATCTCTAAGAGGAAATGCTCACAGTGGGCTCCTCCTGTCAGCTCCCTCCCACAGGTTTTTCTGCAGGAGGAGCTGGTCGGACCTAGTGCCATTACTACTGTGCTCCTGCTGCTCATGGCGGTGAAACAGAATGAGAGGTACAAATGCGTAGATTTTAAATGCACTGGTATTTTAATGCAATGTCTATTACGTTCCCACTGAATTAACAGGTGAGCCTGTCCAAGGTCTACTATGTAAGATTATTACACTTGTGCACAAATATTTGTCAGATTAAAACAGTATCATTCATCGCACATAGGCGCTTCAGAACTCATTTTGCCTTTGACCTTCGTAAAGACACGTGGAACTTCAACCAATGTCACCCTAGGAATGAGATGGTTTCTGTCCCCAGGGACAAGGAATTCCTTAAATCAAAGCACTGAGAGTGGAGAGTTAATCCTGTCTGCACTGGGTGAAATTCTTCCTTCTGCACACAAAGAAGAATTTCCTACTCAGTTCAACTTCCTAAATCCTATCCCAGCATGCACTGGGATTAATGTATCATCTGGGAAGGATTCTCCTGGGCTAGAGTATTCTTTGGTTGTTACCTAGTCCTTGTGAGGCATCCAGAATCTTACTCAGACAGGAAGCTGTTTGGGGTGAGGACCTTCTTCTGTGTTTGCACAGCACCTAGCACCGTGGGATTTTGATCCATGACAGAGGCTCGTAGGTGCTACCACAGTACAAATAATAATAAACTAATAGTAAGGCTGTGACAGTAGTGTGATACGTATTACGTCTGAGATCAAAATGTGAGTCACAAACAGCCTGGGTCAAATTAACTAATGTTATTTGGAATTCATTGGGCTCCCTGTTTCCCATTCATGAAAGGACACTGTACTGGGAGACTTTGGCAAACCAGTAAAGTGCCTGAAACCACTATGGCTTATTGCTAAAAGCAGCCAAGTCAGCAGGCTGTAAATTGGCCATTCAGCACTCTCAGTCTGACCAAGGCAGGAGTGGTGGTGGTGGTGGGGGGGGGTTTGGGTGTCACAGAAAGGGCAGCTTGACCCCTCCTCCTTCCTGATAAGACTTGTGTTGAAGTGGCTGATACATGCATTTTCGAAGAGCAGGATGTGCTCCAGGAATGTCTATTGGGGCCTCAAGGCTGCAAACTCTGGAAAAACCCACACCTGGTTAATTGAAAAACAGAAGGAACCTCTTGCTTGACTATTGAAACTGCTTACTTAACAAGTTTCCTTTAAGGGACATGTCATTCTATTACTAATGTATAAATAAGGGGGAAAAGTTTGAGGTTGTGGGACTTTTTTTTGGACTCTCCCTCTGGATACATCTTGCAGTCCCCACCGGCAGACGGAAGATTTGGCCACCGGAAGCCTGCCTCTGTGCCACTCGAGAGCCACACTCAGCTTTGGTAATTATCAAGGGTTGCGGGTATTTTACTAACCTTTTGCAGAAGTGTGTTAGTGCATGAGACTAAGTAAAGTTTAGCTTTAAGTGAAAGCACTCTTGTGTTGTCCTGTTTGTGCCAGCCACCTATCGCTCGGACAGCCGTGTCTCCCCTGATTTATTTCCTGACACCACCTCGCACAGAGTAAAAGTTACCAAGAGCTTTGGGTTGAAAGAACCCCGGGTAACAACACGTCCCCAGGCATGCATATCAATTTATACTGTTATTTCCACAGGATGAACTGCTGTCAAAGGGACAGTTTGCTCCACTTGCAAAATAAGGCAGTGTCAGATCGAACTTGCAGCTCACAGGCCATCAACCAAGGTTGTCTAGCCGCATGAGTTCAAAGCTGTGCACTGCCTTCCCGTACTGATGTGAAGAACTTTGCCAGTGAGAAACACGTGTGGTTCTTTTTAAAAAAACAAAACGAAACAAAAAACAACCTCCCTCCTGCTCCCCACCCATTACGGGGCAAAAGTAGCACCGCAGGTCAAAAGGGCACAGTTTCAAGAAATTGCCTACATGCATTGTAAAACAAGAAATGTAGTGTGCAACACTTTAATTTTTGAAATGAAAGAATCTGGACTACTCAGGCGAGAGGTGTTGCCGGAAGGACTGCGAGCCAAACTCCTACTAGAGCAGTGTCTCAAACTTTTGTATTGGTGACCCCTTTCACATAGCAAGCCTCTGAGTGCCACCCCCCCATATAAATTAAAAACACTTTTTCATACATTTAACACCATTATAAATGCTGGAGGCAAAGCACGGTTTGTGGTGGAGGCTGACAGCTCACAACCCCCCATGTAATTACCTCCCAACCCCCAGTTTGAGAACCCCTGTACTCGAGAGCTGATCCTGCATTTCTTGGGTGGCCTGAACTCGTAAGGAAGCTCATTCATTCCTGTTTGTAAACAGACTCAAGTCAGCTGCCTTTTTTCCTTTACTTTATAAATCCAAGTTTAACCTACCTTATTTTTCCCAGAAGACTCCATGCAGAGCTGGAGAACTAATCAGACTATACCATTGCAAACACCAACCAAGGGGAGCTTGATCAGTTGAGAGGGGAAGTGCCTTTTATTCTGACTGTCCAAAACTCTTTGTTATATGCCAGTTTAATTCATGCCACCTATAAGCCATTGAAAGAAAAGGGGCACGTGTTAAGGATTCAAAATGCCTCTCCCCCTTTTAATCAAAGGCTGAGCAACCTCATAAGGAGATCCCATTTTCTAAACAGGGCACTGAAGTACAGACGGCTTAAATGCTTCATGTGAAGTCTATGGAAGAGCCAGGAATTGAACCCAGAGCGCCTGTATCCTAGCCTGCTGCTTTAACACAAGACCATCCTGCCTTTTTACCATACAGTGCAGCTGCATCATTTGGAAATTGTAGCCCTGTACTGTCTTCCCCATGGGTCTGTCTGCGCTTGACAAATGGCCACTAGATGTGTAGCATAGTTACAAAGGGCCACTAGTGCATATGTTGCATCAATTCCCCTGAGTATGGTCAGGGAGCCTTCTGCTGTGATTACATAGCAGTTACTCTCCAGAGCTGATTGGCAACAAGACAGTCACTAAACAGCTGTATTAAATCCAGGCCTTAAAGAAACACTGGTACATATTGTCCTTGTTCAAAAGCCAGAAGAAATTATTATTATTATTATGGTAAGGGAAAGTTTGTGCTGTACAGAAGGGGTGTGTGTAGCTTTCAAAATCCTGTGCCATGTTTGGAGGAACTGCAGTAACCGCAAGAACAGCCTGCATCTTAGATTACCAGAGCTCTGGGTGCTTATTGTTGTAATGCACGCAGGAGAATGCTTTTGGTTGGAAAGCAGGAAATGTTCTGCAAATCCCAGATAAAATGGAAAATAAGTCTGTAAATGGTTTGATCCACTTATTCATATGCACAGAACCAGCCCTTCAACAGCCTCAGGAAAGAGAAACAGGAAGCAAGGGGAGGGGAAGGAAATTAGGAGTTCAGAGCAGCAAAGTTTAATTAGGGGGCTGGACTTAAATACTGGGGTCCTCTCTCCAAAGCAATGTATGTCATATGACTTTGCAGTGCTACAGTTTTTGATCATTCAGGTGTCTGCAGCGAGGAAGGGTCTGGGGATCCACTCTCACTTGCTCTGTAATTTAAATCACTCAGAGTTCAGATAATCTCCACTATTACATCATCTTTAAAAGCCAAGGTGAACAGGCAGGAATTAGTAGCTGTCTTTGGCAGTCATAGCAAAAGCAGACAAGGATCAAATGGGCTGGAGGCCGACTAACCCTCTCGCCCCTAGAGACATCTCCTCTTGCTCAAAGCATGTGAAGCAGATCAGGGGCAGTGTGGAAACATGCATTTCTGGAGCCCATGATACACACAGGAAACTGACACCAGCTGTCACCTTGGCACTTTTCATGAGTATTACATTCACTACCAAAAAACCCCAACAGTGCATGGGAAACATATCTGAGGACTCCTGAATGCCAAAGAATAAGAGATTTCCTGTGTGTTAGTACAAGTCATACTAGTAAATCCCATATTTTAAATGCAGCATTTTCCCCTTGATTCATAATCTTTAGTGAACTTGTGATGCTCTGTACCTCGGAGGAACACCCGACACCCCCATGTTCATCTTTATAAAATGGTTGTGTGGTATCCAATGCAAAGTTTGTCATGTTGGGAGTCTTCGGAAGGCTCATAATGCACTGAGCATGGTTGTTATAGTGACTGATTGTTACAGTAATGTTATAGTAAGGTTATAGGTTATAATTTCATGTATATAGTTATGATGCTGAAAATGTATCATGGTTTAAAGCAAGCCCATTCAAAAACTCTCCAAGAACAGAGAGGCAGTTCACACTGCATCAGGGCGTGGATGGGACAAACCCAGCCCAGCCTCACAGGAACAATGGACACTGGCTTAGGCAGCAACAAAAGAATCTGTTCGACCCTCGAGGGAGTCACCCCCTTCCTTTGGGACTGCGATGAGGTAATGCTCACCTGTCTCTAAAGGAGGGCAAAGCCAAGAGGTGGGAGGGCAAAGCCAAGAGGAGAGAAAGGACCTGATAAAAGGGAGAGACATTTTGCCATGCTCTCTCTCTTCCACCTACATCTACAGACACCACCACCACCAAGCGACTGAAACGCTGATCAAAGGGGAGAGCCTGACTGAAAAATAACCAGCCAGCCTGTGTTGAGAAGCATCTAAGTTTTTAAGGACATTGAAAGTGTTAAGATCAGCTTAGAATGCGTTTTGCTTTTATTTCATTTGACCAAATCTGACTTGATATGCTTTAACTTATAATTACTTAAATCTACCTTTATAGTTAATAAATGTTTGTTTAGTCTACCTGAAGCAGTGCGTTTGGTTTGAAGTGTGTCAGAGACTCCCTTTAGGATAACAAGCCTGGAACATATCAAGTTCTTTGTTAAATTGACGAACTCATATAAGCTTGCAGTGTCCAGGGGGCATAACTGGACACTGCAAGATGGAGGTTCCTAGGGTTGTGTCTGGGACCGGAGATATTGGCTAGTGTCATTCACTTGCAAGTAGCTGAGAGAGGCTTACATGCCAGAGGCTGTGTGTGAACAGCCCGGGAGTGGGGGTTCTCACAGCAGAGCAGGGTAAGGCTAGCTCCCAGAGTCAAGGATTGGAGTGGCCTAGCAGATCACTGGTCCAGACAACACCAGGGGGAACGTCACAGGACTTCGGAAAAAAAATCTGACTAGGGCTATGTCGGCACTACAGAACTTAGAGCGGCAGAGCTGTAAGGCTGCAGCTGTGCCACTTAAGGTCTCCTGTGTAGCCGTTCTATGCTCTCCTGCTGGCATAATTAAACCACCCCAAGGAGCGGTGGTAGCTATGTCAGCGGGAGAGCGTCTCCTGACAATATAGCACTGTCCACACCGGCACTTTTGTCGGTGACACTTATGTTGGTCAGGGATGCGGTTTTTTCACACCCCTGGCTGACAAAAGTGTTGCTGACGAGAGTGCTGGTGCAGACAAAGCCCCAATCTAGATCAAGTGAGAAAGTCAATGGTATGCATTCTCTTGAGACCATTCCCTATCCCTTCCCCAAACTAATCCCCCAAAGCAGCCAAGGAAAACCAATGTTAATTTTCTTGATTTTCTAAAGAAAAACAAGCAGGGAAAAATATTTCAAAATAACCCCCCAATTTTGTAGGGCTTCTTTAGCCATCAAAAGGGATCGGGACACAAGTACGATTTTTCAAAAATATCTTTTGCAATCATCCTTACAAATGCTGTGATTTGAGCCCAGGAATAATTTTCTCACAGTGTGATTAGCAACGCTGGCCTTCTTGTCAGAAATTTGGAATTATGGCTTACTTCCATGTATTCACCACAATTCTTTTAAACAATGCTGGAAATGCAAGTTACAGTCCCAGTTTCCAAATAGTGCTATTATGACCTGCTAGAGAGATATTTTTGAGGACATTTGGGAAAGAACTTTTTTAAGCAGAAAGATTCTTTATTCTTGTATTAAAAATAACTGTTTCATTCCATGCTCTACTGACACTAACAATTCTATTAGTTCTGTAAACAGTGACCCCACAATGGGTTATAAAGTGTAGCTTTACATGGTGCATTTTAAAACACAAAGGTGGAGACTAAGCTTTGGTCTACACTAGGACTTTAGGTAGAATTTAGCAGCATTAAATCGATGTAAACCTGCACTCGTCCACACGATGAAGCCCTTTATTTCGACTTAAAGGGCTCTTAAAATAGATTTCCTTACTCCACCCCTGACAAGTGGATTAGCACTTAAATAGGCCTTTCCGGGTCGAATTTGGGGTATTGTGGACACAATTCGACAGTATTGGCCTCCGGGAGCTATCCCAGAGTGCTCCATTGTGACCGCTCTGGACAGCACTCTCAACTCAGATGCACTGGCCAGGTAGACAGGAAAAGAACCACGAACTTTTGAATCTCATTTCCTGTTTGGCCAGCGTGGCAAGCTACAGGTGACCATGCAGAGCTTATCAGCAGAGGTGACCATGATGGAGTCCCAGAATTGCAAAAGAGCTCCAGCATGGACTAAACGGGAGGTACGGGATCTGATCGCTGTATGGGGAGAGGAATCCGTGCTATCAGAACTCCGTTCCAGTTTTCGAAATGCCAAAACCTTTGTCAAAATCTCCCAGGGCATGAAGGACAGAGGCCATAACAGGGACCCGAAGCAGTGCCGCACGAAACTTAAGGAGCTGAGGCAAGCCTACCAGAAAACCAGAGAGGTGAACGGCCGCTCCGGGTCAGAGCCCCAAACATGCCGCTTCTATGATGAGCTGCATGCCATTTTAGGGGGTTCAGCCACCACTACCCCGGCCGTGTTGTTTGACTCCTTCAATGGAGATGGAGGCAACACGGAAGCAGGTTTTGGTGATGAGGTTGTAGATAGCTCACAGCAAGCAAGCGGAGAAACCGGTTTTCCCAACAGCCAGGAACTGTTTCTCACCCTGGACCTGGAGCCAGTACCCCCCGAACCCACCCAAGGCTGCCTCCTGGACCCGGCAGGCAGAGAAGGGACCTCCGGTGAGTGTACCTTTTAAAATACTATACATGGTTTAAAAGCAATCATGTGAAAGGATTACTTTGCCCTGGCATTCGCGGCTCTCCTGGATGTACTCCCAAAGCCTTTGCAAAAGGTTTCTGGGGAGGGCAGCCTTATTGCGTCCTCCATGGTAGGACACTTTACCACTCCAGGCCAGTAACACGTACTTGGGAATCATTGTACAACAAAGCATTGCAGTGTATGTTTACTGGCGTTCAAACAACATCCATTCTTTATCTCTCTGTGTTATTCTCAGGAGAGTGAGATATCATTCATGGTCACCTGGTTGAAATAGGGTGCTTTTCTTCAGGGGACACTCAGAGGTGCCTGTTCCTGATGGGCTGTTTGCCTGTGGCTGAACAGAAATGTTCCCTGCTGTTAGCCACGGGGAGGGGGGAGGTTTGAGGGGGTAGCCACGTGGTGGGGGGAGGCAAAATGCGACCTTGTAACGAAAGCACATGTGCTATGTATGTAATGTTAACAGCAAGGTTTACCACTGTTTTATAAAATGTGTCTTTTAAAATACCGCTGTCCCTTTTTTTTCTCCACCAGCTGCATGAGTTTCAATGATCACAGGATCTTCTCCTTCCCAGAGGCTAGTGAAGATTAGAAAGAAAAAAAACTGCACTCGTGATGAAATGTTCTCTGAGCTCATGCTGTCCTCCCACACTGACAGAGCACAGACGAATGCGTGGAGGCAAATAATGTCAGAGTGCAGGAAAGCACAAAATGACCGGGAGGAGAGGTGGCGGGCTGAAGAGAGTAAGTGGTGGGCTGAAGACAGGGCTGAAGCTCAAATGTGGCGGCAGCGTGATGAGAGGAGGCAGGATTCAATGCTGAGGCTGCTGGAGGATCAAACCAGTATGCTCCAGTGCATGGTTGAGCTGCAGCAAAGGCAGCTGGAACAAAACAGACTGCCACTACAGCCCCTGTGTAACCAACCGTCCTCCTCCCCAAGTTCCATAGCCTCCACACCCAGACGTCCAAGAACGCGGTGGGGGCGCCTCCGGTCACCCAGCCACTCCACCACAGAGGATTGCCCAAAAAACAGAAGGCTGGCATTCAATAAATTTTAAAGTTGTAAACTTTTAAATGCTGTGTGGCATTTTCCTTCCCTCCTCCACCACCCTCCTGGGCTACCTTGGTAGTCATCCCCCTATTTGTGTGATGAATGAATAAAGAATGCATGAATGTGAAGCAACAATGACTTTATTGCCTCTGCAAGTGGTGATCGAAGGGAGGAGGGGAGGGTGGTTAGCTTACAGGGAAGTAGAGTGAACCAAGGGGTGGGGGGTTTCATCAAGGAGAAACAAACAGAACTTTCACACCGTAGCCTGGCCAGTCATGAAACTGGTTTTCAAAGCTTCTCTGATGCGTACCACGCCCTCCTGAGCTCTTATAACCACCCTGGTGTCTGGCTGCGCATAACCA
Organism: Lepidochelys olivacea; assembly: GCF_965140295.1. NCBI lineage: Eukaryota > Metazoa > Chordata > Testudines > Cheloniidae > Lepidochelys > Lepidochelys olivacea. Next base: position 112,321,667 of record NC_140416.1, read on the forward strand.
GCAGCCAGGCGATTTGCCTCAACCTCCCACCCCGCCATAAACATGTCCCCCTTACTCTCACAGATATTGTGGAGCACACAGCAAGCAGTAATAACAGTGGGAATATTGGTTTCGCTGAGGTCTAAGCGAGTCAGTAAACTGCGCCAGCGTGCCTTTAAACGTCCAAATGCACATTCTACCACCATTCTGCACTTGCTCAGCCTGTAGTTGAACAGCTCCTGACTACTGTCCAGGCTGCCTGTGTACGGCTTCATGAGCCATGGCATTAAGGGGTAGGCTGGGTCCCGAAGGATAACTATAGGCATTTCAACATCCCCAAAAGTTATTTTCTGGTCTGGGAATAAAGTCCCTTCCTGCAGCTTTTGAAACATACCAGAGTTCCTGAAGATGCGAGTGTCATGTACTTTTCCCGGCCATCCCATGTTGATGTTGGTGAAATGTCCCTTGTGATCCACCAGAGCTTGCAGCACTACTGAAAAGTTCCCCTTGCGGTTTATGTACTCGCCGGCTTGGTGCTCCGGTGCCAAGATAGGGATATGGGTTCCGTCTATGGCCCCACCACAGTTAGGGAATCCCATTGCAGCAAAGCCATCCACTATGACCTGCACATTTCCCAGGGTCACTACCCTTGATATCAGCAGATCTTTGATTGTGTGGGCTACTTGCATCACAGCAGCCCCCACAGTAGATTTGCCCACTCCAAATTGATTCCCAACTGACCGGTAGCTGTCTGGCATTGCAAGCTTCCACAGGACTATCGCCACTTGCTTCTCAACTGTGAGGGCTGCTCTCATCTTGGTATTCATGTGCTTCATGGCAGGGGAAAGCAAGTCACAAAGTTCATGAAAGTGCCCTTACGCATGCGAAAGTTTCACAGCCACTGGGAATCGTCCCAGACCTGCAACACTATGCGGTCCCACCAGTCTGTGCTTGTTTCCCGAGCCCAGAATCGGCGTTCCACAGCATGAACCTGCCCCATTAGCACCATGATGCATGCATTGGCAGGGCCCATGCTTTCAGAGAAATCTGTGTCCATGTCCTGATCACTCACGTGACCGCACTGATGTCGCCTCCTCGCCTGGTATCGCTCTGCCAGGTTCTGGTGCTGCATATTCTGCTGGATAATGCGTGTGGTGTTTAATGTGCTCCTAATTGCCAAAGTGAGCTGAGCGGCCTCCATGCTTGCCTTGGTATGGCGTCTGCACAGAAAAAAGGCGCAGAACAATTGTCTGCCATTGCTCTGACGGAGGGAGGGGCGACTGACGACATGGCTTACAGGGTTGGCTTACAGGGAATTAAAATCAACAAAGGGGGTGGCTTTACATCAATGAGTATTTCAGGCAGGACTTCACGGAGGGTTCCAATAAGAAATGGTGCACCTAAGTAATTGTTCTTATTGGAACAAGCAGGTTGGTCTGGCCTCTGATTGATACATGGCTAGATTTACCTCGCTGCACCTTCTCTGTGAGTGACTTCAGTGTGACCTAGAGGAATGAGTCCCCTAGACGGGGGGATGGGGGGAGGTGGGTGGAAGCAAATGAGTACAAAACAAATCTGGTCTATTTCTTGTTTTGATCCACTCCATCTATCTTTTACATCTTTGGCTGACAGCAGATGGTGCAGAAGGACTGCAAACCATCCACATCTCATGGCTGCTCAGCAGAAGACGGTGCAGTAAGACTGCTAGCCATCCTCATCTCTTGCCTGCCTGGCAGAAGATGGTACAGTAGGACTGCTAGCAATCCATATCACCTGCCTGCTCACCATAAGATGGTTCAATAGGACTGACTGCAGGACTAAAGAGAATGACCTGGTCAAGTCACTCCAAATTTAGTCCCTGCGCATATGTCTGCCCAGGCGCTCCTGGCCGACGTGGCCAGGAGCACCTCGGACATGACGATGACGGCTACCAGTCGTACTGTACCGTCTGCTGCCACAAGGCAATGGGTTGATGCTGCTGTGTAGCAATGCAGTACCACGTCTGCCAGCACCCAGGAGACATATGGTGATGGTTACCTGAGCGGGCTCCATGCTTGCCGTAGTATGGCGTCTGCACAGGTAACTCAGGAAAAAAGACGCGAAACGATTGTCTGCCCTTGCTTTCACGGAAGGAGGGAGGGAACGGGGGCCTGACGATATGTACCCAGAACCACCCGCAACAATGTTTTAGCCCCATCAGGCATTGGGATCTCAACCCAGAATTCCAATGGGCAGCGGAGACTGCGGGAACTGTGGGATAGCTACCCACAGTGCAACACTCCGGAAGTCGACTCTAGCCTAGGTACTGTGGAAGCGCTCCGCTGAGTTAATGCACTTAATGCACTTAGAGCATTTTCTGTGGGGACACACACACTCATAGAATCATAGAATCATAGAATCACTCGAATATATAAAACCAATTTCTAAAAAACCGACTGCTATAAATTCGACCTAATTTTGTAGTGTAGACATACCCTAAGTGCCTATCACATCTTGAGAAGTGCAAGTATCTGATAGTGTAACAGACTATGTAGAATGTGGGGCCTAGTGGACAGAACACTAACTGGGGCACAGGGAGACATGGGTTTAGCTCCTAGCTCTACCACAGCCCTGCTGGGTGACCTTGTGCAAGTCACTTCCCTCCCCGTGCCTCAGTTTCCCCATCTGTTAAATGGGGAGAACGATACTGGTCCCCTTTGTAAAATGTTTTGATATGACTAGTGCTATATAAGAGGTATACGTTAATATATATTTTTTAATATTGGAGTAATAAACATGGGGTGAAATCCAGGCTCCACTGCAGTCAATGACAAGATTTCCACTGACTTCAGTAGGGCTAAAATATCATAGAGTCTTGTCCTGAGTGTCTATCTCAGGTAGCCATACAATCAGAACCTATTAGCCAATCCAGTCCAGTCTTTTAGCATGCCCATTTCACAAATGTACATTACAATGTGAGCAGAAAATTGTGAGCCAATCTGAGAGCTCCCTACGATTTCAACCTATGTTGATGCATACAACAGACAAGTCAAAACTGTGTTTGTTTCTTCCCTTGGTCATATGGCTCTTGGGAGCCTAATTAAAAGAAAAAAGAATTAGGATTTTTCCCATGCTAAGAGGGACTTCTGCCCATCCTTCACTGGGAGGGGGAACACTGCAGAACCTTTGTTTGAAGTCCAATTGGAAGCACTGAGAAAGTCACTGGAAGGTTATTTTTTTAAATTGATATAGAGTTGATAGGCCCAGATATCAAAGGGCCTCTAACAATGTGGACCCCCATTACGCACGTCAAGGGTCTATGTTTGGGTGTAGAAATGTGAGCATGTGTAAAGAGGCGCAGCCACTAATATTGCAGGCACATGGTCAAGCACCTTTTGAAAATACATTAAGTCTACTACAGCCAGGCAATGACGTTGCTCTAGACTTAGGATATGGCTTCACTGAAGCTGGAGGTCACTTCCAGCTCGGGAGATACACCCAGGGTAGTTCTGACTGAGCTAACATGCTAAAAATAGCAGTGTAGCCGTGGCTGCATGGGCAGTGGGATTGACTAGCTGTCCCAGGTACGATTGTGTCTAAAAATAGGTCCAGACTCAGAACAGCCCCCCTGTCCCCCTGCCAGTGCAGCCACAGCTACATAGCTAATTTTAGTGTGCCAGCTTGATCAGAGCTAGCATGGGGATGTCTACTCGAGGTGGAATTCACAGGCGCCAACTTTGTCATTTCCCCAGGGGGGTGCTCGACCCTCGCTCAGCCCCAGACCCTGCCCCCACTCAACCCCTTCCCCCAAGGCCCCACCCCCGCCCTGCCTCTTCCCACCCCTGCTCCTTCCCCAAGCGTGACCCATCCTTGCTCCCTCCTCCCCCGCAGCGCCTCCTGCCCGCCGCTGAACAGTTGATCGCTGTGGGCAGGTGGCACTGGTGGGGGGGAGGAGCTGATCAGCAGGGCCACCAGTGGATGCGGAGCACCCACTATTTTCTTCCTGTGGGTGCTCCAGCCCTGGAGCACCCATGGAGTCAATGTCTATGGTGGGATTTACACATCTAGCTCTAGTGTAGACATCCCATTAGGCTCAGAGAAAGCTGCAGCTACAGGGATCAGTATTAACCATTGACATATCATTCACCCCACAAAATATCCTGTTTCTCACATGCTAACGTGCTTTGGGTTTACAGCCACTGGTGATTGCCGCTCTAGGCAGACTTGCCCTTCAGCTGACCTACTAAAGGCTGAGATAGCGCCTAGGTCTCTTTTAAGGTCCAATTATTGTTATATGACACACCATCATTATGCATTATATCATGGTAGCATCTGGGAGCCCTAGTCCCAGACCAGAGCCCCATTGTGCGAGGCACTGTCCAAACACAGAACATAAAGCAGTCTCTGCCTCAAAGATGCAAAAATTCTTTGGGCCCCAATACAGCAAAGCACTTAAGTAAATTCTTAGGTCCACCTTAAGCAGGGCATGTGCTTAAGTGCTTTGCTGAACTAGGGCCTTAGTGCAAGGCCTTCGCTAAGGAGTTTTATGTGAGCTGCTGTAAAAAGTGGCTCCCTGGTCTAAGAAAACAAAATGGGAATTCCATGGTGGCCCTTATTAGCATGTGTCAGGATATTTTTTAAAATACTGTTTTTGTCTGCAAAAACTGGCTGGACCCTCAGCCATGGGAACTTCAGCTAATCCTGTTGTGTTGAGTTCTTTGGCCCTGCTGATCAGCTCCTCCTCCTCCCTCCTAGTGCCTCTCGCCTGCTGCGGATCAGCTGTTCAGCGACGTGCAGGAGGCACTGGGGGAGAGGGGGTGGAGCAAGGATGGGATGCGCTTGAGGGAGGGGGTGGAATAGGGCCGGAAGAGGCGGGGCAGGGGTGGGAAGGAGTGGAGTGGGAGCGGGACCTGGGGGAAAGGGTGGAGTTTGGGGTAGGGCCTGGGGCAGAGCAGGTGTCGAGCACCCCCTGGCAATTCAGAAAGATGGTGCCTCTGATGTGGGCATAGGAATATAGGAAGTGGGAATAAGGATCTCGGTTTCTCAAGCACACACACGCACATGCTCGCTCTCTCCCTTCCCATCTTTAAATCCTTGCTTAAGACACACTTCTTTCTGCTTCCCCACACCGCTGGTCTTTCTTCACTCTCACTTCCCTGAGCAGTTTTCCCAGGTCTCTTACCAAGTTTGTCTTGTGTCTCCCAAAATACAAGGTAAAATATTTGGGGCAGGAAATGTGCCTTATTCAATGTTTGCAAAGTGGTACGTTCATTTCAGGTTTCATTTTGATAAAAATAATAGTGATGGGTAAACCGCAAATGGCTCAGTTCCCATGCAATATCTGGATGCTAATTTGAACTACGTGGGTTTGCAAAATTAGGCTTGAAAGCTCATGAGAATAGTTCAACTTCCCATGTACTACTGGTCCTTCCTGCTTCTGATAAGGTGAGATATAACGTGAAAAAGAACAAGTTTCTCATGTTGCATTTGGGTTACAGCTTTCACTTCCAGTCCCAGTCAGACTCTAGACGTGCATGTATTAGAGTAATATTTATGACTGTGATTCTGGCTAAGGTGACAGCATATTCTAAGGTCCCCATGCCTCATTTCAATACTGACAAACACGTAGCTGGAATCAATCATGTGTTAGTAGTGGTAAAATAGGTATTAGAGTTAAAAAGAATATGCTTAGTGTTCAGGGTTTATTGAATGCCTGCAAATTGCTTCATGCATTAATTGTAGAAGTATAGGACTGGAAGGTCATCTAGGTCCCCTGCACTCAAGGCAGGACTAATAACTAGATGATTCCTAACATACGTTTGTCTAACCTGTTCTTAAAAACCTCCAATGACATAGATTCTACAACCTCCCTTGGCAATTTGTTCCAGTGCTTAACTACCCTGATAGTTCGGAAGTTTTTCCTAATGTCCAACCTAAACCTCCCTTGCTGCAATTTCAACCCCCTGCTTCTTGTCCTATCCCTAGAGGTCAAAAATGACAATTTTTCACCCTCCTCCTTATAACAAGCTTTTATGTACTTGAAAACTGTTATCATGTCCCCCATTTCTCCAGACTACACAAACCCAGTTTTTTCAATCTGTCTTTCTAGGTCATAGTTTCTAGACCTTTAATCATTTTTGTTACTCTCCTCTGGACTTTCTCCAGTTTGTCCACATCTTTCCTGAAATGCGGCACCCAGAACTAGACACAGTACTCCAGCTGAGGCTTTATCAGCACGGAATAGAGCAGAAGAATTACTTCACATGCCTTGCTTACAATACTCCTGCTAATACATCCCAGAATTATGTTTGCTATGTTTACAACAGAGTTACACTGTTGACTCATACTTAGCTTGTGATCCACTATGATCCCCAGATCCCTTTCTGCAATACTCCTTCCTTGGCAGTCATTTTTCTTTTTGTATGTGTGCAACTGACTGACTGTTCCTTCCTAAATGGAGTACTTTGCATTTGTCCCTATTGAATTTCATCCTATTTACTTCAGACCATTCCTCCAGTTTGTCCAGATCATTCTGAATTTTAATCCTGTCCTCTTGCACTTGTAACCCCTCCCAGCTTGGTATCATCCGCAAACTTTATAAGTGTACTCTCTATGCCATTATCTAAATCATTTATGAAGATACTGAACAGAACCAGATCCAGGACTGATTCCTGTGGGACCCCATGTGATATGCCCTTCCAGCTTGACTGTGAACTACTGATAATTACTCTCTGGAAATGGTTTTACAACCAGTTATGCACCCACCTTATAGTAGCTTCATCTAGGTTGTATTTCCCTAGTTTGTTTATGAGCAGGTCATGTAAAAAGTATCAAAAGCCTTACTAATTCAAGATATACCACATCTACTGCTTCCCCCCTATCCACAAGGTCTTGTCACCCTGTCAAAGAAAGCTATTAGGTTGGTTTGACATGATTTGTTCTTGACACATCCATGCTGACTGTTACATATCACCTTATTATTTTCTAGGTTTTGCAAATTGATTGCTTAATTATTTGCTCCATTATTTTTCTGGGTATTTGAAGTTAAGCTGACTTATCTGTATTTCCCCTTGTTGTCCTCATTTCCCTTTTATTTAAAAGATGGGGATTATATTTGCCCTTTCCAGTCCTCAGAAATCTCTCCCGTCTTCCATGACTTTTCAGAGATAATCACTAATGGCTCAGATATCTCCTCAGTCAGCTCCTTGTGTATTCTAGGGTGTACTTCATCAGGCCCTGGTGACCTGAAGACATCTAACTTGTCTACATAAATTTTAACTTGTTCTATCCCTATTTTAGACTCTGATCCTACCTCATGTTCACTGGCATTCACTATGTTAGATGTCCAATCGCTACTAACCTTTCTGGTGAAAACTGAAACAAAAAGGTCATTTAGCACTTCTTATCTGCTGCCCCACAAAAAAAAAAAAAGAAAGAAAAAAAAAGCCCATTGACACCAGATGAACTATTGTGGAACATCAGAGGACAAAATATTTTGTTGATTGCTGTCCTCCATGAACAGGAGACATGCAAGTGAATTCTACCCATCAGCTAAGTTTGCAACTTGAAGCAGAAGCGGGGAAGGAATAAAATGCCCTAACAAAGAAGGACCGTATCTCTGTGCTGCTTGGACTCTGTGGGGGGGGCGAAGGTTCTAGGCATAAGCACGAGATCCCCAGAATTTAGTTTGGGTTAGCCCTTAAGGACATATAGAGCTTGCTTATTATAGAATCTTCTATTACTTCTTGAAACTTCACATTGTAACTCCTTTGTTTGTACGTATGCTTACCTGCTTTAACCTTGTAAATAACTCTCATTTCCTTTTCCTATATAATAAATATTTTAGATAATTTATTATAGGATTAGCTACAAGCGTTGTCTTTGGTTTGAGATCTAAAGTGCAAATTGACCTGGAGTGAGTGACTGGTCCTTTGCGACTGGAAGTAACTGAATATTGCTCTGATCTTTGGGATAAGGGGACATCTGTCACAAAGGTACACTCACCTGGAAGACAAGATAGATCGGCGTTCCCAAGGAACTGTCTGTGACTCCATATTTAGGCTGTTAAAGTGCCTGAGGAGTTTGAAATCTAAGTTATAGAAGCCACAGCCAATTTGGGGTTTGTGCCCTGTTTTCTGACAGTCTGCCCTCAGGTTGGCACCCACGCTTTTGAGCCTAGACAGCATAAGAAGGGTTATCATTTATTACTTGTATTATGGCATTGCCTACATCCCACAAGTGAAAGTAGGCAGAATATATTGGAGAAGTGTTGGCTGTTCAAGTGGTGTGAAATGAAGGCTTTAGTTTTGTGGAATACTGGGTTATAGTAGAGTGGAAGGGGGCGCTGTCTGAATGAGACAGCCTGAATCGCACAGGAAGAGGGGCTAATATCTTGGTTGGAGACTAGCTGGAAAAGTCAGGAGGACATTAAATGAACAACACAAGGGGAAGGGCGCTAAAAAGGCAAATAGAGTACAAATTTAGTGTCTTGTGAGCAAATTGAACCAATGTGACAAAGAAAGTGAAGAAAAGAAATGTTTAATTTGCTTATATCACAACGCTAGGAGTCTGCGTAACATGCAAAAGGAATTGGAAATTGTCACTGATGTGACAAAATTTGATACTATTGGCATTGCTGGTGAGATAAGTTGCATGACTAGAAAGTTAAAATCTCTGGTTTATAACCCATTCAGGAAGGATAGTGTGGTTAAAAGAGGTGTGGGGTAGCGTGTGGAGAGGATGGTGCTCTAGGTTAATGACATCATTACTTTATTAGACGACTCATGCACAGGATCTTGCATATATGTGGATCAGTGTGCTAAGTAACAAAGTTCAGGAGGAGGTGCTGGTGGAGGTATGTTTTAGACCACTGAAGCAAACCAGAGAACAGGATGAATTATACCTGAAGCACTTGTCTGTAATGTGTGGAAAGAAAAATATGGTATTATGGGGACTTGTGCCAAAAGTCTCATGCAGTCAGTAGTAAAACACCATTAGTTTCTGAAAATTATAGATGATGATTTTCTATTTTCTAACACAAAAACTATTGTACCCAACAGGAGGTAACTCTGTTTCAGACTTTATGATTGATGAAAATGAATTCATCACTGGACTGGAAGGTGGTGGTTGCCTAGGGACCAGTGATCATGACCTGATTATGCTCTACATGGGCAAACAGATGACAGTCACAATCAACAGTATATATATGGTTCTTCAAAAAGGTTAACTTCCCAAAGCTGAGGAAAATCATGAGCAAAATTGATTGGGAGGAAAAATGTACAGAGAAAATGTGAAATAAAATTGGGAGCTCTTTAAATGAGTTTATAAGATGGCCAAAAAGTCACAATTCCACAATCAAAAAGGAGGACAACTTTGATTAAAAGCTCACCCCTACTTTAGTAGTGAAGTGAATGTGGCAATTATAAATAAAAGAGCATCAACAACAAATGGAAAAAAGGGCAGAGAGCAATGAATATAAATTAGAAGTTATGATGTCTCAAAATTGATAAGGGAAGCTAAAGACATCTGGGAAAATGCATTGCTGACAAAAAGGAATTTAAGTGGGAACAAAAGAAATTCTAGAAATGGCATAGTCCTATAACTAGATAGAGATGCTAACACTATCAGTAATCATGCAGAAAAGTCAGAAGTGTTGAATAAATATTTCTATTCTGTATCTGGAAAGAAACAGGATGACATACTCCTACTCATGAGGATGATGAAGTACTTTCCAGTCTGTTAGTAACTGAGGAGGACATTAAACAGTATCTACTAGGGATAAGCATTTTAAAATCAGCAGGTCGTAGTAACTTGCACCCAGAAGTCCTAGAACAGCTGGATGACGAGACCTCTGACCTGCTGATGTTCATTTTTCATAAATCTTGGAATACCAAGGAAATTCTAGAAGACTGAAAGAGTGTTAATGTTGTGCCAATATTAAAAAGGACAAATGGAATGACTTGTGTAATTATAAGCTGGCTCGCCTGATATCAGTTATAGGCAAAATAATGGGAAAATTGATATGGGATTCAACTGATGATTATATTGCTATCTTTTAATTCTTTAATACTACAAGAAGGATGTGGAAAAATTGGAAAACGTCCAGCGGAGGGCAACAAAAATGATTAGGGGACTGGAACACATGACTTATGAGGAGAAGCTGAGGGAACTGGAATTGTTTAGTCTGCGGAAGAGAAGAATGAGGGAGGATTTGATAGCTGTTTTCAACTATCTGAAAGGGGGTTCCAAAGAGGATGGATCTAGACTGTTCTCAGGGGTAGCAGATGACAGAACAAGGAGTAATGGTCTCAAGTTGCAGTGGGACAGGTTTAGGTTGGATGTTAGGAAAAACTTTTTCACTAGGAGGGTGGTGAAACACTGGAATGCGTTACTTAGGGAGGTGGTAGAATCTTCTTCCTTAAAAGTTTTTAAGGTCAGGCTTGACAAAGCCCTGGCTGGGATGATTTTGTTGGGGATTGGTTCTGCTTTGAGCTAGATGACCTCCTGAGGTCCCTTCCAACCCTATGATATTCTAAGATTCTATGATATGATATGAGTTGTAAATATCCCAAATCCCTAAGTAAAGTAATTGCACTGTGCCCAGTTCTTAACTGATGTAAATTGGTAGACTAGCTCCATAGGAGTCAATGGATCTACAAAGAACGAGGAGTCCTTATGACACCTTAGAGACTAACACATTTATTTGAGCATAAGCTTTCGTAGGCTAAATCCCACTTCATCGGATGCATGCATAAAAGCTTATGTTCAAATAAATTTGTTAGTCTCTAAGGTGCCACAAGGACTCCTCGTTCTTTTTGCTGATACAGACTAACCCGGCTACCACAGTGGAACTACAGTGAGTTACTCTCAGCTGTGGAGCTGGTCTAGCTGTATGCTGGAAACCTGAAGTGGGATTTTCTTTTGACCTGTCATCATGATAGCAGTGTCTGGTATATTTTTAACAAGTTGGGAGTCCCCCTATTTCTTTATATTCAACAGAACTCTCACTTCCTTTAACCTTTTCTCATCAGACTCCAGTCTCATCCCACCTCCCACTCAGTTGAAGAAGCAGCTCTGAAAGGGAACTGTCATATTTTTCTTCTTCAAGAAACCCAGTTTTCTGAGTGCTTTCTGGCTTATTCTTTTTCATCTGGAAATCCCCCATAATTATGCCGTGAATAAACTTTCAAATAAACACCAACCTCAAGTGAACTGAATTTCAGTAAGTGATTTTGAACGTCATTCAAGTTAGTAAATCAGTTTGCTGTGTAAAGGATTTGGTGGGTGACTGATATTATCTGGGTACTGGAGGTACTGTACTAAGTTTACCTGCAGTAGAAAGGCTGCTAAACTTTTAGGTCTCATTCAGTATACAGGAACATAGTATACGGCAGCTGCAAGATAGAAATGTGTTTATTCTGACAGCAAATAGAATAATATAATGGAGTCACAGACAGTCTTCTTATATACTCCAGTCTATTTTGCCACCCAGGTAAGCTGGACTAAGTGATAAATGGTCACTTATACCAAAAAAATCACAAATATTCCAGGTGACACCCAGCCACAAGAGACCAGTCCCTCACCCAAGTTGATTTGCATTCTGTATCTCACACCAAAGACAACACTGGCAGCCAGCTCTATAGTAAACTAACTCAAGGTTTATGAGCTAAGAAAAAGGAATGAGAGTTATTGAGAGGTTAAAGCAGGTAAAAGTACATGTACATGTGAGTCAGAGACGATAATTTCAAAACCTAGCGAAGTTGTAGTACTTTGGCAGTTTCCCAAAAGTCTTTTAAGGCAACTCAGAGTAACTCTGCGAATCTCTGTCTTCTTGATTGGTTATTCTGTCCTGTAAGTTCATCATCTCTCGATTGTTTGTATTCTTTTCGTTGTGTCCATATGTATAGCTTCTTCTCACAGAAAAGAAGCTGTTGCATTACTGGCTCCCCCATCCACTGTATGCTATTAGAAAACCTTCAGCCCCCAACTAAAACCTCTCCAACGCATCATCAAGGATCTACAACCTATCCTGAAGGACGACCCATCACTCTCACAGATCTTGGGAGACAGGCCAGTCCTTGCTTACAGACAGCCCCCCAACCTGAAGCAAATACTCACCAGCAACCACACACCACGCAACAAAATCACTAACCCAGGAACATATCCTTGCAACAAAGCCCGTTGCCAACTGTGTCCACATATCTATTCAGGGGACACCATCATAGGACCTAATCACATCAGCCACACTATCAGAGGCTCGTTCACTTGCACATCTACCAATGCGATATATGTCATCATGTGTTAGCAATGCCCCTCTGCCATGTACATTGGTCAAACTGGACAGTCTCTATGTAAAAGAATAAATGGACACAAATCAGATGTCAAGAATTATAACATTCAAAAAACAGTCGGAGAACACTTCAATCTCTTTGGTCACTCGATTACAGACCTAAAAGTGGCAATTCTTCAACAAAAAAACTTCAGAAACAGACTCCAACAAGAGACTGCTGAACTGGAATTAATTTGCAAACTGGATACAATTAACTTAGGCTTGAATAAAGACTGGGAGTGGATGGGTCATTACACAAAGTAAAGTGACAGGTTTCAGAGTAACAGCCGTGTTAGTCTGTATTCGAAAAAAGAAAAGGAGTACTTGTGGCACCTTAGAGACTAACCAATTTATTTGAGCATGAGCTTTCGTGAGCTACAGCTCACTTCATCGGATGCATACCGTGGAAACTGCAGCAGACTTTATATATACACAGAGAATATGAAACAATACCTCCTTCTACCCCACTGTCCTGCTGGTAATAGCTTATCTAGCTTATATAAAGTCTGCTGCAGTTTCCACGGTATGTATCCGATGAAGTGAGCTGTAGCTCATGAAAGCTCATGCTCAAATAAATTGGTTAGTCTCTAAGGTGCCACAAGTACTCCTTTTCTTTTTACACAAAGTAAAACTATTCTTTCTCATGTGATGGCTTATTTAGTTACAGGGGTATCTATATACATTGTAAATGTTCGCTATTACATTCTAAGGCAGTGGCTCAGACTACTTTCCAGACTACTGTACCCCTTTCAGGAGTCTGATTTGTCTTACATAACCCAAATCTCATCTCATCTCACCTCACTTAAAAGGGGGTGCGGATAGTTCAGTGGTTTGAGCATTAGCCTGCTTAAACCCAGGGTTGTGAGTTCAATCCTTGAGGGAGCCATTTAAGGATCTGGGGCAAAAATTGGGGATTGGTCCTGCTTTGAGCAGGGGGATGGACTGGATGACCTCCTGAGGTCCCCCCCAACCCTGATATTCTATGATACTTGCTTACAAAATCAGACATAAAAATACAAAAGTGTCACAGCACACTATTACTGAAAAATTTCTTACTTTCTTCTTTTTACCATATAATTATAAAATACCTTGATTGGAATATAAATATTGTACTTACATTTCAGTGTGATACCTGAGCCTGTTTTTCATTTGTGAGACTTGTCTGAAGCCTAAGCCCCAGGCAGCGGGGCTGAAGCATGTAATTTAGCTGCATGGGGCCACCTGTGGCATGAAACCCCAGGCATTTGCCCTGCTTGCCACCTCCTAATGACAGCTTGGCACTTGCAAATTCCCAAACCTGTACTGTGGACCCCCACCACCCTGGGGGCTGCAACCTCAGGTTGAGAAACACTGATCCAGATGACTTGAGTACCCCGTGGAAGACCTCTGACTACCCCCAGGGATACACGTACCCCTGGTTGAGAACCACTGTTCTAAGGTATGGATAAGTGAAAACAATGCAGCCTCCCATTAATGTGCATGAAGTTTAAACACCAAATTTGTTCTTTTGCATTTAACAATCACTTTGATCTGTACTGACACATGAGTGAATTGGCCTGACTTTGAGCTGTGAGTTTTTCAGTCTTTAGCGGATGCCTATGGCCTTGGCATGAGCTGGAACCTGGTCTGCCAGCATCACACAGTGTATTATGAAAGAGACATGAAAAGACAACTCATGGAAAACACTGGAAGATACTCTGTTGAGAACACTGCATGTTATTTTCTCTCTGTCTTCACCTCTTTTTAATTACTAGGGATGTTTGCAGGGAGGGAGAGAAGCTGATATGGGGAGCTGCCGGTGGCTGCTGAGCACCCACTATTTTTCCCCCCGTGGGTTCTCCAGCCCTGGAGCACCTACAGAGTCGGTGCCTGTGGGTAGAGCTTTTGCCATCCCTACACAGGTTGGGAGACAGTGACATTACTTACATGAACTGTGACCGTACAGATCATTGTTTCAACCACAGTCCTATAGAGGCCCCAAACCTTGAACAAAGGAGGTCAAGTAAGATATCTATGAAAAGGTTATGATTTGCTGGTTATGATTATGCTATCTGTATACAGGTATCATTTTTGTATTTAAAGTTATAAGTATTGGCTCTATACGGTCTGTATTTCAAACATGTGCTATGCTTCTGGGTGACACCCCAGATAATTTGGCATCAGCACTGGCTAGCCTGCTTGATGGCCCATCAGCTATACAATTGACCTATTGAGAGAAGGCAGATACACTCAGCAAGGCATGCAGGGACATGCCTATGGACAGAACTCTAAGGTTTTTCCATGCCATGTGTTGGGTAGCTTGTGTTTGGAACAAAGGAACCACAAGCCACATGGCAAAAGGACTATAAAAGGCAGCTGTATCATCTCCATTTTTTCTTCAGTCCTGCTTCTTACCTCTGGAGGAACTTTGCTACAAACTGAAGCTCTGAACAATGGACTGAATGACCCATCTGAGTTGTAGATGTACTCCAGAAACTTAACTTAAGCCAGCAGTTTATTCCATCACTGCTACAAGCCCGAGCCAAGAACTTTGCCATTACTGTATGTAATTGATTCTATTTAACCAATTTTAGCTCTCATCTATATTTCTTTCTTTTTATGAATAAACCTTTAGATTTTAGATTCTAAAGGATTGGCAACAGTGTGATTTGTGGGTAAGGTCTGACTGGTATATTGACCTGGGTCTGGGGCTTGGTCCTTTGGGATCGGGAGAACCTTTTTTCTTTTACTGTAGCATTGGTTTTCATAACCATTCATCCCCATAAGGAGTGGCGCTGGTGGTGATACTGGGAAACTGGAGTGTCTAAGGGAATTGCTTCTATGACTTCTGGTTAGCCAGTGGGGTGAGACCGAAGTCCTCTCTGTTTGGCTGGTTTGGTGTGCCCTGGTAGTGGAGGAACCCCAGCCTTGGGCTGTAACTGCCCTGCTCATAGCAATGTGTCCTGAGTTGATACTCTCAGTAGTGTCCCGCCAGAGACCACATTGTTACAGAGACCCTGTTGTGCAGAGAGCCACTCCTGCCCTCTTACACTACCAGAGCTGTGTGAAGGGGCCTCTGGTTAATTGACAATTGGACCCAAAGAAGCAGGAGACCATTCCAAGCACAGAGAGACCCAGGCAGGAGGTGCAAAGCCTAGAGAAGAAAACTGGGAGAAACTTAGGGAGCAAGTGGGGAAGGAAGAAGAGAAGACAGTAGAGAGATGTTGGGCCTGAAAGTGAGGACAAGGAACCAGTAAGAGACAGGCAGTCAGTTAAGGGATTTGAAGGACAGGGTGATGGGAATGGGAGACTTCTTCAGCAGTGGCATTTTGGATGGGCAAAAAGGGAGGTGTGGGGAAGGCAGGAAAGGAAGCTGTTATAGTAATCAAGGGGAGAGATGAGCAGGCATGGGAGAGGGATTTCACTGTGAGCAGAGTAAGACAATGGCCACACTTCAGGGATATTTAACAGGCTGAAGAGTCGGGAGCTAACAAGACCGAAGGTGGAAGGGGAAGGAGAGGCTGGGAAATAGGACAGCGGATTCCTCGCTAGTGATGGAGAAGGAGGTAGTGGGGAAGAATCAGGTTTGGTTGTGAAAAATCACATTTGGGGTGGGGGTTAGGGTTGGGACATCCAGGAGGGCAGAGCTTTAGATGCCCAACTAGACAGGGAAGCAGAAGTCAGGCCTATCAGGTAGATTTAAGAATCATCCTCAGAGAGGTGGTGGTTGAAATCAGGAATACAGAGACATTTGTCAAGGAAGGGACTGAGGACTGAACCTTAACGGACACAGACATGTGGGAAATGACTGGCACTGCTGCAAGATGGGCCAAAGAAGCAGCTGTAAGAGGAGAAACAGGAGAGAGCTTCAGTAGCCAATAGAGCAGAAAGAGCTAAGGAGAAAAGGCTCAAGTGGGCTGGAAGCAGCAGATGGATCAAGAAGAAAAACAGAGGAAGACTTTGTAGTGAACTAGGGCATTCCTGACCTTAGTGAGTCAGGACAGCTGTGGTGGAGTAGGGAGGGCAGAACCTGATGGGAGGGAGTTGTGGAGAAAGGGTTTATGCAGTGTGAGTAGTTAACAGTCGGAAGAGCTTGGAGACCAGGGGAAGGAGGGTGAGGGGACAAGTATTAGATAAGCAGGTGACCCCCACTCAAAATCCTAATCAAAGTTAATTGTTCTATTCCATGCCTGCTGCCTGAGTGGGAAGAATCTGCAAATGTACTAAATGGGATAGAAATTCTGATAGTTTTACAATTGGAAATTTAGGAATGAATTGATTCTTTTGGAGAAAAAATTAAAACAAGCCTTTAAACAATTCATTAAAAGGGGACAGTTAAGTAGTAATTTCTAATTTACTAGAAATTACAAATCTCTCCTCAGCTCAGCATCATAATACGTGTTTGAGCAGTGATACTCAAACTGCGGCTTGCGAACCGCAGGCGGCTCTTTAATGTGTCTCCTGCGGCTCTTTGCAGCACGTGATATTAAAAGACTGTGATTTAGGTAATCTAATCTAAGGTTTTAACAAATCAGGGCGCTTTTACTATGCTATTAGCCAATTGTAGTTGATAAAATAATAATATTTAGTCAGTCATTTAGCTGTGAGAATAATATTTTATATACACAAACACACACAGACACACACACACACACACTGTTGTGGCTCTTTTAGATTATGTTGATCACGGCTTTGGCTCCTGAATAGGGTCACCATATTTCCTTATGCTGAATACGGGACACCTGGTAAAATTATTCATATTCAGGCAAGTTCAACGACAATCAGAACTATGCAGTACAAACATTTAAATTATCGAGTTGACTGAGCCCCTGTTAAAAAGAAATAGTTAAAAAGAAAACAGAAAGGAAACTTGGGTTCTTTTTATTTACCTTCTTATCTTTAAGACTTTAGGGTTCACACGGGGAGGGGTGACACACACACCCTACCTCCCCCCCACACACACACAGAGAGGTGACACACACACACACTCCCATACACCTCTCTCACATGGGGGGAGGGGGGTGATGGACTGACCAGATTCTCCTTGCCTGGCGCGCTCTGCCCTCCATGCCTGGTTGGATCCTCAGTACGGACCCACCGCTCCTGGTACCTGGCGCCATGTCTTCCCAAGGCAACACATGGGGGATGGACACAGGGTCACATCCCCCCCCCCACAGATTTCTGCCAGGGTTCACACCAGTATGTGGCCAGCAGCAGCCTTTCAGCATTGTGTGGGAGGGAAGGGATGGGAGCTGCTTTCAGCCGCAGGGGAGGGAAGGGATGACCTGGTCATGTCTTTGCAAAATTCATCTCCCCCCCCACCTCCCCACCCCTTGTGGCTGAAAGGAGCTTGTCCCTTCCCACCCGCAGAGTGTCAAAAGGCATCTAACACCTCCAGGTTGCTGCTGGCCACTGACATAACTCACCCTCCCCCAGCTACAGCACGGTCAGGAAGGGGTTAGGCCCTAAGGATGGATTATGCACCAGGGCCTAGGGAACCTGACTGCAGGGGCTTCAGTAAACCTGGCCAGAGATGTGGCTCAGCAGCGGAGGGTGCCTAGGGGAGGGAGCAGCCCTGTGCTCCCTGGGGGCAGGACCCAGGATGGGAGGGGCAGGTGAAGCAGGTGCTAAGCCTCTCCCACAGGGGCTTCTGTGGTGTCTGCAGGTTTGGGGCGTGAACAGGCTGGAAGTCACTTCCCCCCCCCCCCAACTCCAGAGCTTAGCTGAGGGAAGGAGAGACTTCCCCGTGCCAGCTCTGTCTGGGGCTTTGGCACATGCAGGGCTAGGGTCCTCCTGGCCAGCGCCCCCAGCCAGAGGGTCTTGGGCTTTCCTGGGGGGCCAGCCCAGCCAGAGGCAGTGGGGGAAGAAAGGAAGGAGCCTGCCGGCCAGGCTATCATGAGCTGAGAGCTGTGGCCAGGGGCTGGTTCTCTACACAGTACTGGGAGCGGGACATGCTCTGCTGCGGGATATATGGAGGCGCAGCGGGGCTGGGGCTGGGGGCACGAAGGGGCAAGGCAGGGAGAGGACAGCGAGAGGAGGAGCACGTAAAGAGCTGATGGATGGGCGGAAGAGGTGACATGTAACCGGCCGCCGCCTGGCGCCTACAGTGCCAGAAATCTGATAAATCTGAGAAATCTGGCATCTGCTGGCCAGAAATGGGACAGGGGGCGGGGCCCTGCTGGCTGAGAGCCGGCACGCAGCGGTATCTGCATCTTGCACTGTATCTTCGGCCTGCCACCAGCCTTGCACACCTACCCCATCATCGGCCACTGGGCCCCGCAATTCACTGCCGGTGGGCGAGCAGCTAGCAAGCCACGATCCAGCCAGCAGCAGGACCCGTCAGTACTGATGGGGGAGGGGAACAGAAAATATGGGACAACTTGCCCATTTTAAAACAAAAGTTGGGACACCTGCAGGAGGGCTTAAATATGAGACTCCTGAACCACTGAGATCTTAGGACAGTATGTTAAACTTATAACAAATAATGTATCTTTCCTAGCAGGACATCTAGTGCTTATTCAGGGTATTGCAACCTTGTTAATTAATATTGCAGGGTGCTGCAGACATGAACACTCCCCACTATAGCAGAGCAAAATTTTTCAGACCAACTGTTTTTTCCTGAACAAAATCAATAAATAAATAAATAAAAATGCAGATTCAGCACCACCAAAGCATTTAACAAATTCATGGTGATTTTGCGAACTTGTTCTGATTAATCTTCCCGTCCCCGCAAAATTCAGAAAATGTCAAAATTAATCCTTTTGATTTGTCATTCCTGAATTTCCTTCAAATTTATTTTTAAAAATTCAAAAGTGTTTAAAAGAGGAAATAAAACAAAAACATTGAGTTGAACCTAAAGCATTTAAAATTTTTTTTGTAACAGCCAGTGAGCCAAAAAAAAAAAAAAATCCATCTCCATCATTTGCACAACAATTATAAACAATTATTTCCTTTAGGCTCAGCTGAGCCTTTCCAAAACCCTGATGGAAATAAATGCATTTCATGATGCAAAAAGAAAGATTTTTGACATTCATAACATAGGGAACTAATGCGGAGTGTAGTCAAAACAAAAATGACCTCTTAGTTCCTGGTTCACTCTCCTGTCTGGACCACTGGGAAATTGAAATGGCAATAACGCTAGCTTTTGCCACATCCCTTTCTCTCTTTCGTTCAGTCTCTGGAGGTTCTGAATATTTAGAAACAAAGTCATATTACTTAAACATTCAGGTCCCAGTCCTTCCGTTAGTGCATATGGTTCAACGGGAGTTAGGCATGCGAGATCTGCAGAAGGTGGCCCACAGATTCTAGAGGATTCAACATAGATG
The DNA here is from genome assembly GCF_965140295.1 of Lepidochelys olivacea. Lineage (NCBI taxonomy): Eukaryota > Metazoa > Chordata > Testudines > Cheloniidae > Lepidochelys > Lepidochelys olivacea. Next base: position 112,341,257 of record NC_140416.1, read on the forward strand.
GAAGAAAAAAAATGTGATCACTAGAGATTATGTGGAATCAAAATCCCCCCCCTGCTCATAGTATCAGATTACCTGGTTTAGGGATTATTGTTAAAAAAGACATAAAAAATTCTCACCACCAATCATTCAGTTACAAGTTACGAAGCTTTCATAAGAAACAAAATATTTGGTCCAAAGTTTGCATAAGTGGCCAGTGATTCTGGATGCCTGACTTGAGACATCTGGGGTCTGATTCTCAGAAAGCAAGAGCACCCACAGTCCCAGCTGAAGTCAATTAGAGCTGTCAGAGATCACCACCCTGGGAATATCTAGCTCATGGTGTCTCAAACTGGGCTTTCAAATGTAACCCTTCTGCCAGGCAGAGTTGATAGCAGCAAGGGCCGGGTTCAGTCCATAGGAGCTCCCTCTCAACAACGCAATGCAAAACTGGCTCGAGCCCCGACCCAGTGACCTGGGAAAATTTTACACACACCCCTGAGTGCCACAAAGAGGCAATACTTCCCCTCTCGCAAGCGCAGAGTCTCGGTGTAGCAGAAAATCTTTACTAACATGAGGTAAACGACATCAGCATTAAATTGGGAAAACACCACAATTAGGGTTCATAAACTAAACGATGAGCAAAGACCCACCCCAGCAAATTGGGCCGTGTCCTTTCCCTTCGGTTCTTGAGTACAGCAACCCAAAAATCACCCAAAGTCCCACAACCCAAAAGTGCAGTCCCTAGTCAGTGCAGCCCAAGAGTTCAAAAGCTTATCTGCAGAGTTTTACCTCTTAGCCTGGGTGGAAATGGGGGAGGGGGGTGTTAAGGGGCACGTTACGTGGTCTGAGGCCGACTGCCCTGCCTCTCTGTGGGGTTCTGCTGCAGCCTTTGCCGCGAGCCTCTCCACTCTGCTCCGCCAGCCGTCCCATGAGCCACTCTGCTCTGCCAGCCATCCCGCAAGCTGCTCTGCCAGCTGCTTTGCTCCACCAGCCATCCTGTGAGCCGCTCCAGCCATCCCGCAAACTGCTCTGCTCCGCCAGCTGCTTAGCAATATATCTTCAGGCCCCCCCACTACTTAACACAGCGCTCAGTGATTTCAGCTCTTCGTGATTTCAGCTTGTAGTAGGGGAGCCTCCGTGCCGGTGCACCATTGGCCGAAAGTGAATTCAGCTCAGCAGCCTGTAACTAGACTCCTAAATGGAATCAAAATTAGCTCTGATAGTCTACAGTGGAGAGAGGAGGAGGTGCAACTGGTGTTTCAGGCCCTCAAAACAAGCACACGCCACCAGGTACAAATGCCTGTCCCCAGCCTCTCTCAATTCACTAGGTTTTGGAACCCATGTCCCTTGTCTAGCGAGTGCTGCTTAGTTGATGGCGAGTCCCTCTGTCATAAAACAGTTCCACTGTCTTTGATTCACATAATCAAGGTAACAATACTTTATTCTTCCTGCCCCAATAATAGAGAAACTGACCACTTCTGCGCATATAGCCTCCATGGTTTCTTGTCCAGAATAGTGCTATTTTCCATGCAGACAAGTGAATAACTGTGTTGTTTCCCGACTCAGAGTCACATCCTTTCCAACACAAGAAGACATCACTCAAATGGAAAAACAAAGCCTTACCAAACCAAAATACTACACTTCCACACAATTCTTCCCTTCGGAGAAAGGGTGAGAGAAAGACCAAACCATATGTAAACAGAGATTAGTCATGTTGCTTAGAGCATGACTGTCAGTATTCAGTTACTATGGATTTGAGGGCGGTATAAGAAACTTAATAGAATAGAATAGAATAAGTAACTGTGTTTGTTGGTGAAACTCATCCAAATTTTGGCCTGCAGTAATTCATGAATATGTCCAAAAATGGAGTGTTGCCATGAAATCTATATTTGCTATGGGGACATGGCTACCTTTTGCCATTTACCAGATGAACAAGTTGTCTCCAAAATAGCAGTTTTTCTCTGTGAAAGTTCATCCATCAACAATACATGGTTCCATAGTTCTGCAGGCCTTGTGACATGATCCGCAGTAAAACAAACTCAATTTGCACCTAGCTAATACAGAGAACACCAAATAACAAAAATACACCAAAATCTGAACATGTCCTCCCCCCAGAAACGGAATGCAGTGCCACATCATTTAAAGAGCCAGAAGCCTCCTCTGGCAATTATAGCAATTAGATTAGGAAGGACTAGAAATAACGTTTTGCATGATACCAGTGTTGCTAACGTAAATTCCTCTCTCATAGTCAGGGCAGGGGATTTATCTCAGTCAGTATGGGCCTGTCACGAGAAACTTCAACCAAAGGGAAACAAGAACACGTAGTGATTTCAACATACAGCTTGGTTAGTTGTTCTGTTCTCCATTGACATTCAGTGAGCTTGGGATAGAAATAGTTGACTTAAGCCTGCAAGTTAGTTCGCAAAATAGTCATAGACATGTTCTGCACTGAACACGAGCAATTAGTGGCAATAAGAGTTTATCACCCCTGTGCATGGAAAGGAGACTGTAACTGCAGTGGAGAATGCAGCTGCCTGCCTGCTGAGGGGCACATAACTGGGGCTGAAGCTTTTGGAGTAGCTTCTGCCACAATTCAAGGTGTAGGTGCCCTGGCTGGTAAGTGTAGAATCACCTCTCTCTCATTCTTTATCTCAGATAAGATCAGCTGGGAAGTCCTTGCTTTGGAACCTAACAAAGAACATGCCAAGATGGCTGTGGCTCTTAAGCCCTACATGGCAGGTGATGCAGAAGTGTCCTTTCCCAGGCAGAGCCCCAGGGAGCAGAGGGACATTGTGGAACCACACAATAGGGAGTCAGAGGGGTAGCTGTGTTAGTCTGTATCAGTAAAAAGAACGAGGAGTCCTTAAATTTGTTAGTCTGTAAGGTGTCACAAGGACTCCTTGTTGTTTTTACAATAGGAAGAGTTTCTCATTTGCCCCCCTGTGGTCTCACGGGCTGCTCACAGTTGGGACATTTCTGATCTGGCTTCCCAGCTCTCGCACTCTTCAGGACACAACACAGGACCCATTTGTTGAGGTTAGCCCGTGCCCAGTTGGTTTGGTCTCCAGCGTGTTGTGTGATTTTATTTTCTGTAATAACTCAGCAGCTGCTTCACAAGGGAAGCCAGCACTAGAGAAAAGGGTTAATTCATGGAAATATTAATCACGAGAAGGTCCTCGGCTTAACAAAATAATTCTTGTGGGGAAATATTTTTTGTAATCTCCTGCCCCAGTTTTTACAGCCCTGCGGGTTAACTGGATGGATCTCTCTTCTCTGCAGTATCTTCCTTTCCTAGCCCTTATACATCTTATCAGAGGAACTCTGAATAGGATCGTTTTTTTTGTTTTGTTTTTTTTGCAGTCACAAGGAAAAACACCTTCAGCCCTTATATTGCTATTAGCAAAATCTGTGGGCACTAAGGCAATACATTCCTGACCAAATCATGTGTACACTGCTTGCCTGGCTGTCTGGCCCCATACAGGCCCTCTCTCTCTGCGACCAGTTGGGAGAAAAGGGCTCCCTCACTTTGTCAACTGAAGGCTTGTTGAGCAGATCTGCACTGCTGTGTCTCTCTCAGGCTTAGGAGGTTTTTCTCCCCATTAGCAGAAATTTGCTTTTATTGTTAGGCTTGCGGGATATGGAACCTGAAAGCTAAAACAGCTTAATTCTGCCTAGAAAGCCCCTGGGGAAGAGCCCGTGTGCAGCGGTGGAAGCAGTGTACCAGAGGTATTCATTGTTGAATGACAGTCGGCTTGTACTTTTTACCTGGTTATTTATTAAAGAGACCCTGCAGCCAAGTGAGTAGACTTGCTCGCTCTCTGAGCGTTTAAGCTGCTCTCGTTTACATTTTGTGTGTGTTATGCTAGGCTGGCTTCCTTGATAAATATCTTCAAACGAATGTTGCCCATGCAGAGTTCTTGTTCCTACATGATGGAAAGCATCCCACACCTTTCCACACAGAGGAACTCTAGGTGATACAGAAAGACAGTGGCGATTTACTGATCTGAAAGGGATGGGGGTGGGGGAGAGAACCCCCGCCCCAGTGAATCTTATGCAATCGGGAATAGTTTTTCTGGGTCACTCGTCATCCAAACGATTCAGAAGTTACTCAGGGGTATAGCGAGTTAGCTAAGAGTGTCCAAAAGAGGCAGATTCAGGCATGCCCAGCCAGCGGCGGCTGAACGGCTGCCCCGCTGCTGGTAGAAGCAATTTAGAGGTTCTCATATTAAAAAGCAACATGACTGGGAATGTTTGCACTAACATACCGCCCAACCTTGCTCCCTGTGAAGCCAGTGAGTGCTTGGCATGTGTGTCTTTAAGACGAGGGCACCCCTATATTCCCAGCTTTGGCCAAGTTCCCCCTGTTCTGAGCCCCACCTTCGAGGGAATGACCCTGTCTGACACCACACAGTCCTGGCCCTTCAGAAAGGATGGCTTCCTGACCTACATGTCCCCTTAGTCATGTAACAGGGATACAAGTAGCGCTTTCACTGGTGGGTGGGTGGGTGGGGCTCACTAAAGGCCCCAAGTGTACCAGATGGAACCCTCACTTTCCCTCCCAGGAGCAAGGAGCAGAGGTGTTTCTCCCACCCACTATTGGCCCAGGTCGGAAAGAAGCGAGTTCCTACTTCCCATTCAAATCCCTAGAGAACCCAAGCTCTCCACCTAGGAGTTGCAAACACCCTGTATTTCTTTATGGCTACATGGTTGAGGGTGTAAGGGGGCAGAAAGTCCCAAAGCCTTTTTGTTATTATTATCGTTGTTGCTGTTGGAACATGGGGTTACGGTCCAGAAAGGACTAAGACCCACCAATGTAGGCTGAGGAATCTCTTGTGCTCCATTAGACCCTTACCAGACAAGTATGACTTTTTAGGGACCTCAGGATTGGTTAATTGCTCCTCCTTCTCATCCCAAAATCACCAAAGAAAAATAGCAATCCCCAGCATTCTATACGGCCACCCATTATTTAAGGTGCTCCTTGAGCATAAAATCTTCGGCACGGTGACATTTGGGATGATGGATTACAGTTATTTTGCAGCATCAATGGAAATTTCATGCTGACTTGGATAAGGAACTAAGTGAGTCAGGCGAATGAGTTATTTTACTCTCTCCCTGACCTCAGTGCAAATGTACATAGGCCTTAAGGCTTTTGGGGATAATTCGCTCTTAGATATCGACCATTGTGTTTCGCAGGCTTTTTAGAAGTGAATTTAGGCTCAGATTTTTAGAAGAGCCTAGGGGACTTGAGCACTTTTGAAAATTGCAGCCTCAGGGCTCGTACAAAACGCCAGCTCCAAGACTGAACTCCTGAATTTACCCACGCGAAGGGTAGAAACTCCCCACCCTGCTCCATCATTGTGCTCAATACTCACACCCAGGATACATGCTCACACACACTGCCTCAGCTTTGTCCCAGGGTTAATCTTAGGGGCAAAATGATAGCTCATTTCTCTCCATTTTCTTTTGTTCCCTAGCCAACAGGTACCAATAGTGATTGCAGGGTTGGTGATGTCCCCTAGAACAGTGGTTTTCAACCAGGGCCCCAAGGCCCCCTCGGGGGCTGTGAGCAGGTTTCAGGGGGTCCGCCAAGCAGGGCCAAGATGAGATTTACTTGGGCCCAGGGCAGAAACCTTAAGCCCCACCACATGGGTGTGAAGCCTGGGGTTCTAAGCCTCACCACCCAGGGCTGAAGCCGAAGCCTGAGCAATGTAGGTTTGTGGGGGGCCCTGTGGCATGGGCTTCCAGGAAATTGACCTGCTTGCTACCCCCTAACACCGGCCCTGGCTTTTATATGCAGAAAACCAGTTGTTGTGGCACAGGTAGACGGTGGAGTTTTTATAGCTAAGGCTAAGATTGTGTCATGGACATTTTTAGTAAAAGTCAATTTGTTAGTCTCTAAGGTGCCACAAGTCCTCCTTTTCTTTTTGCAGATATAGACTAACATGGCTGCTACTCTGAGACAGGTCACAGGCAATAATGAAAAATTCATGGAAGCCCGTGACATGTCCCTGACTTTTACTAAACATATCCGTTACAAAATGGGGAGCCTGGTCAGCTGGAGGTGGGCTGAGAGCTCCAGGGGCCCCCTCCGCTGGTGGCTTCAAGCTGCAGGGCTCCCCCTGCCGCCCACTGCAGCCTGGAGCTCTGGGGGTCCCCTCTGGTGCCTGCGGCGTCTGGGAGTGGTGGGGGTCCCCCCTGGCAACAGGGAACCCCTGCAGCTCCCAGCCAGCACTAGCTGAAGTCACAGAGGTCTTTGGAAGTCATGGATTCCGTGACTTCCGTGACCAAATCACAGCCCGAGTTATAGCACGCTGGCAGGGGCGGGGGATCTCAGAAAGAAAAAGGGCGAGAACCTCTGCACTAGGAAGTGGACTGAGGCAACCAACCAGCTGTAAGACGATAATACGCTTTCAGTGCCTTTAACCTGAACTGGCCAGATCTTAGATGGGAGAGGCGTGAATGGGAGAAAGAGAGAGACAGAGACAGTTAGTTGCCAGAAAGTGTTAAGCTACAGAAAAAAGAGCTGAAGCTAGGAACAGTAAAAGGAAAGACAGAAGGAAAAAGCCAGTGGAACATATTGAGCCAGTTACTCAGCTGGGCTAACACCTGTGCCAATTTACAGCAGCTGAGGATCCGGCCCATAAAGTTATTTCACACTGTTACAGAAAGTTTGTTTGACATGACATTGATGGTTATTGGGTTTCATGCAGATATTGCTCCACTCCCTCCCCCGCCCCTCCCCCCCCAATGCTCTTCGTTGCCTCCATGCCCATGATGTTGATGGGCACTTCTGCAGTGAATCTATATAGTTCATTAGCCCACTGGACCTTTAAACTTAATTAATCCGTTCCTGCCACTCCAGGGATGGGTGCAGCAAGCACTGCCTGATGGAGGTGAAACGAAGGCCTTATACCACGTTTCACCAGAGTGTGGCAGGCAAACCCTGTGCTTTTTCTTTTAGCTGGAAGCGTTTCTCTGGTCTGCAAACGCTGCAACTCAGGGCCCCTTTGCTATGCTTAATGCTGTTGCCTCTCTCTGTTGAATGACCTTGGTTTTGCACCATTAAAAGTTAACATTTAACGCTCTACAGACAGTATGAATCCCTCCCTGCGGTACCCCTTCTAAGTAAAGGAGATGCTCTCATTAAGTCAAGTCCACGGCACAGTGTTTATGAATCTGTCTTTGAAACTTACCTTCCCTCCACTTTTAGCTTCATAGTCCTGTGTTTGTTAAAATGTAAAAAAAAATAAAAATAAATAAAAACAAATCCATTGGCCGGCCTGATTCTGTTCTCATTTGTACCAGCAAAATCCCATTGATTAAAGAAGCTATACTTTGGCTTTATGCTATGGTGTGACTCCAGCTTTATAGTTTGTACAGTAGCTAGCACATGACTGGGGCCCCCCGACCCTGCTGTAATACAAACATTATATTATTACTCAGACACCCATATAAATGACACCAGAATCAGGCCTCTCTTGTTTTTCGGTGGTTTATTATAGTGTTGATATGAAAGAGATTCTGGCCTTATATTTAGTCTCCTTGATGTAGTCCTGAGGGCCATTAAAAAAGCCAGCTCAGGTTTCTTTTATTTCCCAAAGGAAAGGGAAAAAGAATGGAGTGTAGAAAACCTCTCAGCGGTTACTGATTAACTTTTTATACCCATCCAAAGCTCATTTGATAGGCAGTGGGTCTGACAGTCGTCTGAAGTCAGGGGGGTTGCACTGTTAAAGCAGCATATTGCAGAGAAGAACAAGGTTCTCAAATAAGCCCCAATTCAGGAAGGTACTTAAGCACATGCCTAACTGTAAGCACATGTGCAGTCTCATTGACTTCAATTCAATCTCTTTTGGCATAAGGTTTAAAAAATAGAACTCTGACTTTGAAAACTCTGTGGACGTTAGGCCAAAGGCATCTGACCTCCTTTTGTCTCAATCAACCCATCCAGAAAATGAGGGTGAAAAATCAGCAGCACCTCATTAAAAAAAGAAACTGATACCGTGACTGATCTGAGCATCCCTTAGTAAATCAATTACCAAGTAAAATGGCTCTCAAGGAGCTGTTATGTCTATTGGGAAAAGACACCCACTTCAGAAACTGTCCACACATATATCTATGTATAAGTGACACATGGTAGTAGCCAGAAATGAGCTACTATCATTCCCTATCAATAAATAACGCATGCGTACACTGTCAATCAAAAGGCAGGAACTGAGGACAATGCACAGGCTAGTGCTGAGAGGCCCAGGTAGATAGCAAAAGGTTTGGATTCACATCCAGGCTTTCCATCCAGCTGCCCGTCACGCTTGCTCCGCCTTCCTCCAACAGAAGTGGCCCTGGACCAGTTTCACACCCTTACCCACCAGAGGGATCAGCTTGTTAATTCAGGTGTTCTTAGGCTTGCAAATGATGCTCCTTCCAATGTCACTTTCTAGGATGCTAAGTACTTCCCTGGCACACACAGAGCTTCAGGGGGCCTCTCCTGTATCCGGGAAATACAAGGAATGAGGAGAGAGCCCTGGGGACTTTTAAAATTAAAATACAACCACTAACAACAAGTTTTGGCCTTAATCCAAACCGACTCCATCCAGGAACGATAGAACTAATTCCAGAAAAAGGTCAGAAGTGGCTTAGTCCAACCGATTGTCCAACCAAATCTGAACCCAAGGTTTGGTGATTTCATTCTAACGAAAAAATCCTATAGAACTTAATAGAAAAGGATAAGTTTTGTGCACCACCCTATAGATTATTTCCTGTAGAATTCCAAAGGATTTGTTCCTCTCTCTTTATTAAATACTACTGGTGACACCCTGGCCCCACTAAAGTCAATGGAAAACCTTCTATTGACTTCAACAGGGTTAGGATTTCAGGTTTTTTGAATAACTTTTATAGCACCCCATTGGTTTTATTGCTATTAAGATCTATAGGATATTTCCAGAAAGGGAAATAAGCGCTCACCCATCTCTTCTCATCATAGAATCATAGAACCACAGGGTTAGCAGGGACCACCAGGGTCATCTAGTCTAACCCCCTGTCAAGATGCAGGGTTTGTTGTGTCTAACCCATCAAAGACAGATTGCTATCCGGCCGCTTTTTGAAACCTCCCAGTGAAGGAGATTTTTCCCATCTCCTTCCCTTTCCATAGCCAGTTATGATGAGGATAAAGGACAGTTTAAAGGTGGATTGAAATCATTTTACATAGAGCACTGCGCAATTAATTGTTAGATGATGATGACATTGGGTCACTTCTCTCAATAGCAGTCTTGACCATGATTCAAGCAATTGCCATTGGGAAATAGATGAAGCAGTTCTTAGCAAATAAAAATCAGCCCTTACTCAGAGCCAGCCCAAAACCTTGTCAAGATTCAGTCAAATGTAGAGAAGGACACATCCCCATTCCCAGCCCGAACAGATCACCTTTTTCCTCCTGAGACCTGAAGGGCTCCTAACTCTCATCCATCCTATTCCCCTACCCATCCATAGCTTCCTCTACCTTTGGGAATTCCAGTGATAAATTATTAACCTAGTTATTGGTCATATGAATGGCTGTTTTATGGTTTCAATATTGTAAACTGCATTAACAAGTGTTTCTCTATGCCCACGCAACACGGCTCAGAGAGTACACTTACTGAGATGTAACCAAAAACCTAGCAGGCAGATCTATACGCCCAATGGAAGAGGATGCCAATCTTGTAATACGTATTTATGGACTCAGAGCAGAACTAATGTAATGCTGGATGATTAGAGATGCAGTCTCTCTGCATGGTGTTTCTTCCCCAATTTAATTTTAAAGTAAAAAACCTGTCCCAGAACCAAAACAACAAACATCACATTTGTCTGTCGTGTCCCTTATGGAACAGTCCTAAAGAATTTAATAGGGATGAAACAGGCAGGGTTTTACTGACATAATTCTCAAAAAATACAGCACCAGAAAGACTGTCTCAGGCAGGGATGTGCAATTTGTATTGGTCATTCCCCAGTGCGCTGGTCTTTGGAGAAAGTCTTGTGACGAACAGATGATTTTAAGGTCAGGAAGCAGTTCAGGTCTTTGCTTTAAAGATGCAAAGCTGATATATAGAGCCCTAGAAGTGGGTGTGTTTCAGTGGTGGGTGAAGTGAATATCCTTGTTACAAAGGATTCACTGGGAGAACTCTTAATTTGTGGGGCTATTGTTGAAAGTTGACTGGACTAATACAAAGGTTTCCTAGGGAGGTGCGAGGTACAAATAGATAATATATATATATTTTAAAAAGTGAATTACCTAAAATTCCAGCACTTATATGATATAAATATTACACTACACACGGAATAATGAAATGAACTATTTACTTGTACTTGTCCAGGAGGAGCAAGAACATTTTGTGGGCTTTCGGTCTGCTAACCTGGGAAATCCCCATCACCAGCAGCCATTGGAAGCCCTGATTTCTTGTTCAGTGGAATATCCAGAGTTCAGCACAAGAGGTACTATCTCTTCAAACACACTGCAGACACAATAAGGCTCTGTGGTCCAGACATCTATGGAACTACCAAGATTAGTTAGAAAATGTCTGGGCACCAAAGTTCTTTGAGCCAATTTAACAGCTTTGTGGCCAGATTCTTATTCTGTTACTTGTGTTGAGTAGTACTTTACTCCATGAGGTGCCCTATTGAAGTCAATGGAACTCTTGTGGAGTAAGATGCTTCTTGGCACGAGCAGGGCTATCAGAATCTGGCTCTTAATTTCAAAATGCTGTACCCAAGTCAGATCTGTGGTATTACAGGTAAAGTCAATGGAGTTGTGCCAGTTTACAGCTACTAAGAATCTACCTTCCGATCCACACCTTGCTTGGCTATTCAGTGTGATGTGTTTTTACAGCTGCATTAGTTCTAAATTTCAATTGCAAAGAAAAAACCCAAACAAACAACTGGTCAATGTATCAATGGAAGAAAAATCAACCTTGAAAGGTCTAGAGTGTAATCTTTCGTATCCTTATTTATCAAGTTCAGATCCTTTGAACCAGCTATTTGCATATGTTAAAATCTAATTTCAGTTATTCATTACATAGGGCTAGTTTTTTTTAATTAAATGTGACCTCAGGGCTCTATTAAAGTCTAATTAAAAATCAGTCAAAAGCCCCTCTTCCAGTGTTTGTGCCTGCAGCAGCATTTCCACTGTGGTATCAAAAGCGTAGCTCATTACTACTTAATTAAATTTTGCCTCTCAAAGCTGCAAGTTCTCAGTGCATCTGCTGGAGTTTCAGAACCTTGTCTATGTAATGCTGGCTCGTTCATCTTTTGTTTGCAACACTCATGACAATGTGCAGAGTTCTGCAGGCTCCATGCTTCTGTCAATGGCACACTAGCTTTGATCGAGCTACCATGGTAAAAATCAGTGTAGCCAGGGCAGTGCAGGTGGTGGGATGGACTAGAGGCTCAAGTAGGTAGCTAGGGTTTCCGATGGCACTGCACTCTGGCTGGCTAGGCTGTCCCAAGAGCTGCACCACTGCTGCTGCACTGCTATTTTTAGCACACTAGCTCAATCAAAGCTAGCATGGCTTTGTACACCAGAGCTGGAAATTACACCTCCCACTCCATTGTAGACATACCCTTAGAGTAGCCCCAATGATCCTCCAAATTTTGCCCGGGGATCATACCATCAGACAACTCAGGATAACACCTATAGACATCTTAGCTGGGAAAAGACTAAGTAGGGATAAATCTCCAAACACTTGCAGAATAATGCAAAGAGGGATTGTTTAGGGTGTGATGGGATGAAAGCTAGGAAGAGACTTTTAGGTTGCATACTATGTAAAAGTGCCTGGCAGAGAGATCTACTCACCTGCTGAACAACCTCCCAAAGGAATCCCCACCATTTTGGTCAGAGCACTAAAAAACATATAATGGAGGAAAAATCTTGCCGTGGCAGGAGGATGCACTGTTTAAGATAATAGTCTTGCCCTGCTCTAAATTAGGATTCTATATTTTTTGCTTTAGGTTGTTTTTGGCGGAGAAGGAAGGCTATACCAAGATGAGGCAGCTTCAGACAATTTCACATGCTATTTCTGCAACTGGATCTGTGCAGAGCCTGATCAGAGGGAGTCAGCCCATGCCAATCCAGTTGCAGGATCAGGACCTCAGTTCTTTTGCCTCCTCCTTTTCATCTACTTATGTCTCCCTTTCCTTCTTTCCACCCCTGACTCTGTCTGGCATGAGACAGAATATGACCCCTTCAGTACGTGCCTGGTGCAGCCCCACCTTAATCCATGTTCAATGGCGTGCATGCCGGGCTTTGGGACTATCAGGAGTAAGTTTCCAAGGAATTATTTTGTCATTTCATGCAAAATAAATGAATGCCGATAAGGATCTGCATTCTGCTTCCATAAAAACCTATAGCTACCATATCTTGTGTCTAAATATTTTCTCACACGAACACACAAGTAACTCATTCTTCTCCATAAAAGCCGGAAAAGGCTGACGCGATCAGCTGTTCCAGTTAATGTCTGGGAGGGAGGCCTTTTGCTCTTTCATTATCAGCAGTCACCACGAAGTGCTGGGCAGGGAGGGCACAGTGTCACAGCAGGAAAAGGGTTTCATAGCTGGAAATAATCTCGCAGGAGTCGCTCCTAAGGCTGGAATTCTTGGCAGAAGCCTTTCATCAGGGCTCCCTGAAAGCGTTCTGCAATGTATTCTCATCCTTTTGCTAACCCCTGCAGCGCTACCCATTTTACTGGAATGTTTCTAAAACTACCATGCTCCAGCCAAAAGGAATTCCATAAAGAAAATGTCTGTCATTTAATATTAAATATCTGATATAAACCATCCAACCTATTGCACACCAGGCATCTCGGACATTTTCTCTAGGTACCTACATGGCTCATGTTGCTACAGTAACTAAAGTCTCCCATGCACTAGTTACACTTCTCACAAAACCTCATGAAGAGGGGGTGCATTATCCCCATTTTATGGATGGGGAACTAAGGCACAACAATATTAAGAGCCATGTTTTCAAGAGAGCAGTGTGAATTGGGGGTGCTGAGCATTTGAAAACCTTCCTTCTCTAACAATTTGTCTAAGGCAGGACTAGAACCCACATCTCCAGAATCACAAGGCCACTCAGCTTTTAGCTGTGGAGAGCTGGTGCCAGCAAATCGACCCACTTTTATTTTTCTGTTACAAACTATGGGCTGTACAGAGGGATGCACAACAAGCAGAGAAGGACGATGATTCCAGGCCTAAGAAAAGATTTCTACTCACCACATGTTAAATCTGCTGCGGGGGGAAAAGGTTGGAGGGGAGAGGGCTTTTCTTTTAGTTATTGCATCTTAGCTCTTTAATAGAGATGGGCTTATCCTACTAGCCCCCAGTCTAAACATTGCACTTTGGGGAACCTGAAATCCAAATCCAGCTCTGCATTGTGCACTTGCGGTTCATCTCTGCTTCTAGAGCTCCACTGAGCCCAATTACAAGGAGGCAAACAGCTTGTCACAGAGCTAATGATATTATTCTAGAAACTCTGAATTTGTTAGGGGAAAGTAGCAGCCATCTCAGTTTCAGATATATACAAAATACAGAAGAAAATTGCTAAATGGAAGTACACAAAACTTCAGGAGCGGAGGTGGGGAAAATACTTTTGAGCTGCAAAAGAGGGTCTTACAAAAAAAGGTGGAAAGGCCCTCGATCAGCACAAGATAGTTAACATTGTCCTTTTTAATATTAGTAACATGACAAAAATGGAAAGTCTTCTTGCCTTGAAATTCTCCGGTTGCTGTTTTGTTTGCTCCTTATTAAGGAGTTAATAAACAAAACTGTTTGGGTTAATTTTATCATGTGTATTGCAAGTTGCTAAGTAACATGGCTCCACTCTGCCTGAAGTCTGCATTGTGAGACAACTGAGGAAGGCATTAAAGTGCTATAAAATAAATGGAATGGATCACATTATACTGTACCAAGCCACAGCTCAATGGTCGAGGTTTTTTTTAGTTGAGAGGTTACTGTTTAAAAAGGTGTCAGTTCGTGATTTACGGCAAAAAGTGGCCAGTAGTCTTGGCTTTTCTGAGGTCACAGGCAGTGAAAGCTAGAGAAAATCTAGTGGGATGAACCATGATGTGATTTCTGTCCAGGGAGAGTAGTCAGTACTTCTTGAGAAAGTCCTGGATCATTTGGAAAGGAGCAGATGCAGCCTGGATGACATTCAACAAGGAGATTAAAACCACTTTTCCCATGGGGGATTGTCTGCAGGGTGAGAAAAAGAGCCCATTAATTGCATTGGTGTCACACCATAAGCAAGAAACAAAATTCATGATTAGAAGTAGGTTGGGTCTGTTCAGATACACCTGGGAGCCATTTGACTCATGGGATTGAAAGGAAGCCTAGAGGTAATGGGGTCAGATATTATTACTATCTATCCTGCAGAAGTCCGGACTGGAACGGAACAAGGGTGAGGGGAGAAAGCAGAAAGGCCAGAGGGGAGGTGGTTGTAGTCAGGATGGGAGCCAAGCCAAGCTGGGACAAGGGTTTCAGCGTACAGATGGTGAGGAAAGGATGGGTATCAAGTGGTGAAAATGCTTTACAATCAAACAGGGAGATGCTGTCTAGCTTACTAGATCTTGGAACCAAACCAGAGAGTTTGGCAAAGCATTAAAATAGACAGAAAGCCCAACTCATTTCAAAAATGATAGTATCATTTGTATATGAATGTAAATTGAGGATTATTGCTGCAGGCTGGTGGGAAGGCAGATACCGTGTTTTAGGTCAAATTTCATACCAAGAACAAGTGGCAAGGAGCTAGTTTTGATGTGTGTGTGAGTGACACAGAGACAGATAGACAGAGGTGAGAGTCACAAGTCGGCACTGTTACAGTTTATACATTTTTAAGTTACATGCAAGTTGGGTCCAGTCTTTGAAGAAACGCTGTGTTAGTTTTGTTATGTACTTTCTCTTTGAAAGGAGCTGTTGCAAACAGGAGAGTTTGCTCCCTATCTGAATCTCTCTAACTGAAGTCAATTCTTCGGACAGTTACTGCCTGGGAGCTAGGCACTGGTGTTTTGGGGCTGCGATCCCTGACAGAGGGGATTGCCTGCACACTTTTGATAACTATCTCTGTTCAAGGACTGGTGTACATAGTGCAAATAAACAAGTTACACTAGGAAAATATGCAGATTCTATGTCACCAATTTCTCCTCCAATGGGAAACTGACCTGCAAGGCTTCAAAATCTGCTACTGCTCAACAGATAGAAAATCATTTAATATTGTGAATGCTACTGAGCAACTCATGAAGCAATTTCCCAAACATGAAAATTCCCTTTAGGTTCTGTGGATTTAAATCAGGGCTATAGTGTATGAAATCAGGGCAGCCTGGGAAGAAACAAAATCCAAGCATAATATTCATTCAGGAGATTTTTCAGAAGCGAATATCAGAGAAAGTGGACTTTTTGCAACTTCTCTTGTAAACTATTTTTTGGTTTCCCAAACTACTTTAATTTCACAGACTTTTTCTCCTATAACTTCAAATGCTTTTTCCTCCTTAAGGGTGATTTAGCTATTAACAAACCGTTACAACAGCCAGGGCTGGATTAAGGCATATGCAGGGTAGGCTCAGTCTAGGGTCCCAACTCCTAGAGTTATGGGATTACATCAGTAGTTTAGCTTTCATTAAAAATAAAGCCCTTGTGGTTACAAAGAAAAGCTTGAAAACCTGAGCTAAGTGAAACTGATGCAGTAATGCCTGCTTAAATCTGCAGCGAGCCAGAAGCAAGATCTCTGAGATGTGTGAACTGTGCCGTGCCTCTCAATGGGGTGTTAACTCCAAGATTCACTGCTCTGTGGGGCTCACCTCCACCTCTTCAATAGAGTCCTGTGGGTGTAACAGGAGGGGAAGAGTGAAGTGGGCTCAGAACCCCATTCACTCACTAAGACACAACCCTACTGATGGGATAAGTACTGAGACACCTGCTCCTCATCACTCCAACTACTGCCCTTCCCTCTCCAGAGGGAAGAGTGGAACTCCTGCTGCTCCTTATGGGAAAGGACCCCTGCTTCCACACCTTGGGCCAAAAGGGCTCTGTCTGGGAAGGGAGAAGCCCCACCACCGGCACTCAGTGGTAAGGTTGCCAACATTGTATTTCAAAAATAAGGGACTGTTCTCTTAGCACCCCGCCCCACCTCTTCTCCAGATATTATCATTATTATTATTAATAACAAGCAGTACTCACCTACATTTGCCACAGGTATTTCTTGCTGCTCTCAGCAACTCCCAATCTTGTTGTTTAGAGATGAAAAAATAAGGGACATCCCTTGTAATAAGGGATTGTTGGCAACCCTACTCAGTGGGGGCAGGGCTCCATTCCTGTAATGGGACTAGGGCACTATAATGGGACTAGGGCCCTGAGGGGAGGGACAGCTCAGTCGTTTGAGCATTGGCCTGCTAAACCCAGGGTTGTGAGTTCAATCCTTGAGGGGGCAATTTAGGGATCTGGGGCAAAAAATTGGGGATTAGTCCTGCTTTGGGCAGGGGGTTGGACTAGATGACCTCCTGAGGTCCCTGATATTCTATGATTCTAATTGCCTTAACCCAGCCCTAGTGGCTTCTTTTTCAAGATGAAGAGAAACCTGTACTGTGCATTAGGGATATCAAAAGAGTGTGCTCAGACACCAAGTGCCCCCAGTGGAAGTTTTCCCTCTCTGCTACTTTTCCCTACACCACCTCTGTATTTCTTGTGCACTCTGTCCCACCTCTTCCCTCCCCTCTCCAATCCCACTAACTCCCCATCCTGTCTCATAAGACAAACATTATTGTGTTCATGTTTAAGTCAAACCTTTGAAGCCATGACATCTCAGAACAAGTTATCCTATCTCCACCCTTCAGGGATTCAGTCTCAGTTAAGCCCAGATCTCCAAAGAGATTTAGGCTCCTAACTTCCATTATTTCAATGGAAGTTAGAGCCTAAATCAATCTGGGGATCTGGGGCTAAGTGCCAACCAACTCCCTTTGATAGGTCCACCTACCAAAAGCAGGTGAAAAATCTGTTGATGTTTTTGCAGCCTTTTGTCCAAGGTAGCTTGACCCTCGTTTCTCATATTCCACGAATTTCAGCCCTGTGCAGAGAGGCATCACGAAGCCTATGTACCACTTAACATCCACTCAAAGTAGGGCTTGCATGGGACGTAAGTGACATCTGGGCCTCACGCCAGCCCTTTGTACAGGGGCAAATTACATTAATTGAGAGGAAAGTTAATTTTGGAGAAATCAAGGAAACTGAATGTGGAAAACTATACTCTATTCAGGAAGGTTTAGGTTGATATGGCAACAAAAAGTTCTAAAAAGGGTGAAAAGCAAATAATATTCTGTAACTATATAAATAGCTGCGTCAAGTTGTTATGGAAACCCAGTAAACTGGGTTAAGTCGGGCTACTTTCTCTCTTGCCAAGGCTTTCTGAAACAGCTCACAATATCACAACCTCATTACAATGAGATAAAGAAAAAGGGGGCATGGCAACAGAGAATGCTGCTAAAAGATGAAGTTGGATTATATACGGATATTGTAATTCTACAGAAACCATGCCAACGTAAAGGTAAGAATTGCTATCAGTATGAACTGAGGGCAAGACCCTCACCCTCCACCCCCCAGTATACCAAGGAAAAAGGCCAGAGATGCTAATCTGGCTGGGGGAGGAGTGCCCCAGTGCAGGCACTATGGAAGACAGCCGTAAATCTGCCTCCCAAAAGGGGAGTACTAGGGCATGATGGTCACATTGCAGAGATTCTGGGCAGTGCTATGGCCATAGGGAGCCCAGGCCTATGTAAGTTACACTGGGGGGCTCTTCAGCCTACAGAAGAGCCCAGGATGGGGAGGGCACCACAGGTGCTTGATGAGGCATAGCACAGAAACTTGCCTTGAGGCCACTTCTTCACCTCAAACTTTGGTTGACACAAGGTATGTTGGCATACAGCCACTGCCTTTAGTGCATTGCTGTTGCCCATGCACACCTGGGTCCTTGCGTCAGTGCTGCACGTACTCACCAGAAGTGCTCGTGTCAATGCACAGTGCAGTGCACCATGGGTAGGTATCCCAGTGTGCAACTCGCCATCATCTGGCACACTGTCTTTTGGGACATTTTAGCAACACATGGTGGGGCAGCATGACATTCCGGGATACAACTCACACCAGTGGGGGGCTGTGTCACCCTGCCCTGCAGCCTGGGGTGCCTTACAATGCCTTGCTGAAGTAGCTCCGACCTGGGCCTCTCACAAAGAGCCTTCCAGCATGTAAGCCACACCCTGAGTATCTGTGTGTAACTGCAGCCTGCCAGTTACATCCTGGCTCTCACTAGTCTTGGTTATACTACAGGGTGACCCCAACACATCCCTGGTCCCTCATTTCCCCCCAGAAATGTATGTCCTGTATTGCCCAGCCTCTTCTAGACATTACAAATATATTAAATCCGCTATTCCTTAAGGGAATAATATGTCAGCTTGTTATCTTAAAGAGAGTTACCAAGGCCCTTAAATTAAATACACTGGATTAGATAAAACAGCCAAACAAAGATAGATTTTAAGCAAGTAGAAGTCATAAGGCATAAAAGTCAGAAATGGTTACAATAAAAAAAAAAGATAAAAAACCCTTACTAGTGCCTCACAAACTATATTAGACTCAAGCCAAATTTGTCACCACATGCTTCCAGCAAGATTAATGACCAAACTCTTGAGGTCAGGGCCATGCCCCATTTCTCTGCCAGAGTCCAACAGCTATTTTCCTTTGTCTTCTTAGATGTAATCCCAGAAACAGACCAGCAGAAACAGGGGGTCTCTTGGGTGTTTGCCCCTTATTTTTATAGTTTAAATCCTCCTCTTGAAAAACATTTCTAGCTGGGAACTAGGAGACGGAATCTGTGTGGAAAGATGCTCCCTTCTGGCTTTTTTCCACCTGTTTGAGCTTCCTTTGTTTTTCCTTCCTGCTTGATGATTCTTAATTTGCATTTAAGCAGTAAAGGTAAGCACACATTCCTTCCTTTGTTTAGCACAGACCTGATTCTGCCTGGGCAGGGCTTTGGGGTTTGGAACGTGTGTTAATATCATACAGGGGGATCTTGTAACTTCACACACAGTGTTGCCAAGCATTTTACCAGGACAATGCTGACCAGCAAATTAGGAGTTTTCCAAAGCATACTTTGTACAAAGATTATTACAATAATGTGTAGGGTGTGAATACTAGGATGTATTCTGTCACAGGCAGAAACTAGTTGTGCAGAGGTGACTGGGTACGGTGAAGTTCCCATCATGCAACTTTCTCCATCCCATAATGCCATCCCTGTCCTAGAATTTTCACATTTTTTTTAAAAAAAGTCCCACAAGCCCACAGTCTCTCACTTCTCACTGTCTCTGACAGAAGCATGGAGCCTGCAAAATTCTGCGCCACTGTCATGAGTATTGCAAGCCGAGGATGCCTAATCCTCCAATATCTTCAGAGCTGCAAGAAGAACCGTGGAAGTGGGGGATGTGACAATTTTGTGGGGGACAGTTTGCTGTGGGACAGCGAAAAAGCAGTTCAAAGTTGTTGGTATGATTCTCAGAGCAGTTTCAGATGGTAGAGCACCGGTTCTGGGCCCAAAACACGGGCACTGGCTGGTGAGATCACAAGCAGTGGTTGCAGAACTTTTGGATGCAAAATTCCACATTCCTGGATCTGTGTGCCAAGCTCACCCATGCAGTGCAGGGACACCAGAAGGAGAGCTGCACTGGCCGTAGAGAAGTGAGTGGCAATCATACTATGGAAGCTTGCAACATGGGATTGCTACCAGTCAGTGGGAAATCATTTAGGAGTTGGAATATCCACAAGGTGGGTTGTTGTCATGCAAATAAGCAGGGCCATTAATGGTCTCCAGCTACGCAGGACTGGAACACTCGGCAATGTGCAGGACATAGTGGATGGATTTGCAGCAATTGGGTGGCCAAAACTGAAGTGGGATGATTATGGCATGCATATTCTGGCACTTACCCACCTTGTCATGGAGTACATCAACAGAAAGAGTTACTTTTCTATGGTTATGCAAGCATTGGTGGATCACTGGGGATGCTTCACTGGCATCAATGTTGGCTGGTCAGGGAAGGTACATGATGCTCATATCTTTAAGAACATGGGACTATTCAGAAAGCTGCAAGCAGGGACATTCTTTACCCATCACTGTTGACTATGTTGAAATGCTAATAGTGATCTTGGGGGACCCAGCCTACCTGTTACTCCCTTGGCTCACGAAGCCATACACCAGCCACCTCGACAGCACCAAGGAAAGATTCAGCGACAGGCTCAGCAGGTGCAGAATGAGAGTTGAATGTGCTTTTGGCAGATGAAGGGGCATTGTTTACTCACCAGATTGGACCTCAGTGAGAAAAACATCCCAATGGTTTTAGCTGCTTGCTGTGTCCTGCATAATATCTGCAAAGCAAAGGAGGAAAAGTTGGTGTCAGGTGGAAGGCAGCAGTGAAGTGGCTGTCTGCTAGTTTTGTGCAGCCAGACATAAAGGCTATATGGCTCAGGGAGGCTTTGACAGAGCACTTTAACAGTCAGACACAGAAATGTGATGTTGTGGACTGTGCTTTGCAGCCTTTGCCCAGCCCTGAAGTTTTGGGGGCTGTTTAGAATTGTGTGGTGATTGGTGTACATGTATGAATAGAACACTGTCTGTTAAAGCACCCATTAATTCTGCGGTGCTTGCTGCAACCTTTATAACTACACCGTTTTTGTCACCGATCCTATGAATTCTGTCATCCTGTACAACGACAAGTAGTGGGTGCTTTCAGTGGTGCAAAGCATTCTGCAGCATGTGTTGTGAAGTAATAAAGATAGATAGATTTTTACTGCGTACCAAAGCCAGTGCATAAAAATGACATGCAGTTTAAAAATAAATGCAATAACTTCTGAAAGAGACTCTGATATGAATTAACAGAACAGAACTTAACAAGGGGAAAGTGGATACCTGTGTCCTCCTACGTTGGGGTCAGGCACCCTCAGTACATTTAAGCATTGTAATAAAAAACACATTCACATATTCAAGGTTCCTTCCCCTGCATCAGGCTCACCTGTGCTTGGTTCCCGGGAGTGACTAGACTGCGGTGGAGTCTCTTCTCCCCACACTCCCAGGAGATCCAATATTTCCTGCCGACTCCAGGCAGTAGCAAGTCTGGAATATGTAGCCAGCATGCTTGGCCGAGCCATTACACACAGCAAGAGAGAGTTGCCACGTGAGGTGCACATGCCAAGGTGGGCAATGAGGAAAAGGCATTTCAAAAATATGCAGGGTTGCTAAGGTGGGTGCTGGCAGAGGTGGCTTCTGGTCACAGTGAGCTCTGGGCAGTGGAGTTCATGATTGTAGTCAGAGCGGTCAGTGTTGGGCATTGTGGGACAGCCACTGGAGGACTGTTAGGGTTGATATAGATCAGTGGTTCTCAACCTATTTCCCATTGTGGGCTGCATCCAATATTACCTGTATGGCCCTGAGGATGTCATATGGGCCTCAGCTCTGTGCTGATTGGGCTGCAAGCAGCCTGTTGGCCACAGGTTGAAAACCACTGATATAGATCATGCAGTGTCTACACTTGCACTGCGTTGACCTCTGAACATCAACCACAACTCCGCTCTGTTCGAGGAGGGGGCATTACGGCATCATAATGGGACACGTACTGTATATTGCCAGGAGACAAATTTGAGTGTAAACTAGACCTGAACATCTAACTATAGACTTGTGCTAAGTTGCAATATCTGAGATTGCTCATGGTTTTAGATTCATTCCGCATTATAGCCCCTTGTATCTCCCTACATAGTTCCAAACACTACTTAGTATTCACATCCTACCAATATTAGTAACCTCTCTGCTTGTTCTCTGAGTTAACATTTATCCTAGCTACATATGGAAGAGACAAAGCAATGATTATTTGTTGGGAGCACTGTGACATTATGTGCACAAATGTCTTTGCACTGAGACATCAGGTCTTATCAAGTCTTTAAAACACTATGGGTCTGCATATACCTCAATCGCAACGGTATCCTTTGATATGGGCCGATTGCCTACTTATTTGGAAAGCAAACACCCTTGTAGCAGAGTAGTAGATTGAGTTGCAGTTACAGACTAGCTATACATACAGCAAATGTTTTTCACAGTGCAGTGCCATGGAGAGAGCTAGGGTCAAGATTAAAAGTGTAGTTTGCTTAGTTCTGAAACTGACATGCCAAATATGAATCAAAGGGGCCCATCCTTTGATGGGAACACAAAAAGGCTGCTGGGAGAATATCAAAGCAAAGTGGCGAATTACACTTTGGGCACCAATTTTTTTTCCTAATGATTTTCTAAGAGGAGATATACCTGGAACATCCAAGTCATATCTATAGGATACTTCTATTCTTTGGTTTAGAGAGAATGCTTTGACATCCAATTTTCAACCAGAGCCCATTTGTGAGACATACAAAAGCATCACTTGAATTAGCCTCCTCCTTGTGGGACGCACACTGTATTGTATTGTCAAATGGGCGATTTTTAGATCAGTGGGATTGTTCTCAATTCCAGTTCACATCCTTAGGAATTTTCTCTCTATGGTTTCTTGTAATGAAATGTAACTTGATCTTTTTGGAAGGCTACCAGGCAGGTAAATTAGCTAGTCACATTGCTTTTGCTGCCCTGTTATTGTCGCTACATCTGCCTATGAAAATCATTCCAGCGATATAATTGTTTATGGTATGCACAGCTTTCTTATCTTTAGTTCCACTGATCTAGCTCCCTGGCACCCTATCACTCTCAACACAATCAAGATTAGAGTCAGATGGAATGAGATTGTTGAAAGCTTTTCTTTTCATATTTCCAAAGATGTGATAGCAAAGGGAATTTTAAAAGGGTATTGCTAAGCTGATGTACAGTGGGTATTCAATCGCTATAAAAAGCCCTCTGTCACATATTTGATTCACCTTTCTATGGCTTAACAGTCAGCATGCAGTGTTATGCCACAAGGGGTTACTGGAATGTGCTTTGTTCCCATGTATAAATAGATAGCTTTTAAATACGAGTATTCAAAAGTATGCAGAAGTGGACAGGATGTTAAGACCAAGAGCTCCTTTTCCTCTGGAGCCGTGCAAGAAAAGTTTCACACATAAAATCAGCAGAGTTTGGCTTTTTGCCTGTTTTGCAAGAAGTGTTGGCGGTGGCAGGGAATCTTCTTTCACCCTGGGAGCAAGTTTTTGCCTTCATCTCTTCTGCCACTAAAAACGGCCATTTGCTTTATGAAAGAATAAAAATGTCGCACAACGGTGGAGGGTGGAACCTGAAGGTCAAGGGATAAACTCTGCTCCCTTGCAAAACATTTCTGAAAGCTTAATCAGCTGCTCTATGATCATGTCAGCACAGAGCTTCCCTGGATACGGAGAGCCGGTTCTGTATAAAAGTGACAATGCTGGGGTGAAAAATCAATCACTTTTTTGATGTTTGTTTAGGGAATACAATGGAAAATGAGCATGTAATTTCTCACTTCTATGTTGCAGGCAGAGGAGAGAAAGAGGAGGGGGAAAAGGGTGCTTTTGTGGTGGGACTAGTGATACTGGGTATGTCATTTAGCCTCAGCTCTGGGACTTTTAGACTGTAAATGTCGCAGGGGAGGGACCGTCTCTCCCACTGTGTTTGTACAGTGCCTAACACAAGGAAAGCCTGGTCAGGTACATAAATAATCAAAGGGAGACATGACAGAGACGCCATGAAATCTGCTAGGGACCTCACTACTGCTATTGATTCTATATGGAAGGCACTCAGATACTACAGTGATAGATAGCAGTATAAAACCGTAAGACAATAATAATAACAACAACAACAGGGTAGGAGAGTTGCAGTTGCCTCATAAGCAGACTGGAAGAGAATAAAAGACAAAACAATCAACAGTTAGGAAAAAAGACAGCCCTGGTAAAGCCACTCCTCAGTTAAGAACAATTGGAGGACAAAAGGGAAGAGAATGGTAGTGCAGGCACAATGAGACCAACAGCAAGAGCATTAAAGAGCTATAACTGAGGAATTGCTACGCTGGCTCTTGTTAGCCAGAATCAATGATCTATGGACTCTCCCATGGAAAAATTCACAGAAGGGGGAAGTTGTGTGGAAAACGTAACCATTCTCCCCTTCAGGGGGAGTGGCCAGAGACCATGTGGAGAAAGCAGGAGGAATGGCTTTTAACTGCATGAAGTCCAAGGGTCCCTGGGAACCTGCAGTTCCACCCCTACAGATGGCAGAGCATCTGCACAGAACACACGCCCCTCCATGCGGGTTGGGCTTCCCCTTCTCCAGACAGTATCTCTTACTGAAGAGCTGTGCTGACTTTGGGTCTATTCCCCCCGCGGGACCTGAACGCTATCTACCTCTGGGGTGGGGAAGGGAGGAGGGGGGTCAAAGGAGCAGAGCTGATGTTACTGATCCACATCATGCATTCCACTGGCTTTTTGACCAGCATTTCTGCCAATTTTGGAATGGAGCAAGGAGAGAATGGGATTGAACAAAAGGATTAGTAAAAGAGGTGGGTGAACTGGTTTGGATAAACTGTAGACTGACCTCAGTTATGGCCCCAAACTCAATCTTCACCGGAGCCAACCATTTCTGAGATATGAATAAGTTTGATTATGTTTCTTTCTACAACTTTTCACGTTCACACATCTTGCTTTTCTGGGCTGGGCAACATCTAGGACCGGAAGTGCAGTGACAAAACACTGAGAAAAGCTGATCTCCTGCGTATTTCTGGCCTGATTTTAGAGCAGGAAGTAGCAGAAATGAGCAGAGAGATCATAGGCTTGTGAGAGTTAATGCCCAAGGGTCTGACAATGTAAAAGCTAACTACCAGGTACGGTGCTTAATACTATGGATCTATCCATGGTAGAAAACACTATAACCAGTAGCAACGGTGGAGACTAACAAGATCTATATACAATTGGTTGCTCCTAACTTTCTTCCATTTTGAAAGATTCTACCAATCAGAGCTGTTCCCTATTTTTAAAACGAGGAATAAATCGCTAGAATCCATAACACATTTCAAAACTGAAACAACCTTAAGGGCATCCATAGGCTGAACTACTGGGTGCTGAACTAGACTGAAATTTGAGGGTTTGCAACATTTGACCTTGTTTTGAGGGCTACCCCAATGGAAGGCCAATGAAACAACAGTTCTTCAGATGTCATTTAGCTAAAGAAATCTCACACAAAACACCTTAAGAATGTACCCCGGAATCTCAGTGCACAATGCAGTGGTTCATCTTCAGTCCTTTCCAATCTCTTCATAAGGAGTGTGCTGTGTGGTGATTGGGAGATCTTAGTTGTTTAAAGCTAAGTTCCAAAAGAGACCTTTCCCTGTGTCTACACATCCTATATTTCCTTGTTTCGCTGTAGTTTGAGCCTGCTCAGGCATATTAACCAAAGGAAAGTTGATGGGTGAATTCATAGCACCTAAACAGCTTCAGACATTTTCAGTAATGGAACCTAGTGGAGACAACTGTAATATTTGTTGCTGGTCTTTCTTATATTACACACACATGTGTGCACACACACACCCATGTATATTTTCAGTATCAGATATTGTAACAATCAGCATTAAATAAGCAGCATGTTCATTCAATAAATATTATTACCAGTGAAGTAAGAGAAAAGTGTAGCCTCAAGTTCTGCTTTTGGGGCAGTACAGTTCCCCAACCTTGCCATGTCTCTTCTGTTCCTAGTATTCCCTCCATCTCTTAACTTCATGTTCTTTCTGGTACCATTGTTTCTTCAGAATGCTTGCCACAGTCTCCTGCTGTTTTTATGCCCACTCACAATGTGCCTTATTTTAGGATTTCATTTCTGCACTGAGCCCTTTATTGAACAGAGTCTCAGCCCAGCGGCTTGTCATTACACAACAGCTGATTGTCAGTTGTCACAAAAATTGGGGGAACCCTTTTCTAGAGATCAGCTCCATAAGCCTGACTCTTATTTTGCACTTTTGCACCATGGTGGCTAAAAGGTCATCGTAAGTTCCTGGCAGATATGGGACCTTTTAGACATGTTGCCATTTCCCCCCAGTGCTGGAAATGTTTCGCATAGTTTGCAGATGGGTTAGACGATTACCTAAAGCAACGCATGAGGGTAAGGAGTCTTGTAAATAATGAAACGGGAGACTAGTTGAAACTGGTCTCCTTTTTCACTTTGTTCAATGATATTTAAATATACACCCACACAAACTAAGTTCACTCTGAGCAAAACAGTGTTCCCTACATACTACAGCAGGGAGGGAACTATTCTTCTATGAGGGCACCAGCCATTCCAGGAGAGTTCTCCATTTAAACGTTTGGTTTTTTAAAAGTCTTCATGTCTACAATGTACAAAAGTCATCCGTACACTGGTGTGATGTTTGGCACGGGGCGGCAGCGGGGGCGGGGGGAACAGCTTGCCCCTCCCTGATCCTGGAGCTGCTGGGGGCTGGCTAGCTTCAATTAGGGCAGCTGTAACTTGCAATCTGGTTGCTGTGGCCCCACAGACCTTGCAGCAGGCAGGTTGTAGAATGCTTGGCCAGGTCCCTTCTCCTGCCCCAGCATGCCCCCCTTCTGGCCCCTGTGCTAATGCTGCCTGTGGGGCACGCACAGAGACAGAGTAGCCCGTTGTGTGTGTGTGTATGTGTGTCTGTCTGGTGCCAGGCTGACATAAGAAAGAGTGAAGAAGAAATGTAGAAGTAAAGCATGGCGATTAGAGATAGAGACTCCAAATGGCTATCTCAAAATGGACATGTCTCAATAACTGGACATTAGTTTGATACATTAAGAACTTGCTAACACTACCAGCTTCGTTGAAATTAACTGTCTATCATGCAGTTAACAATAAGGAAGCAATGAGACAAAACCTTGTTTCATTTCTTCCAATCATCAGCCTCCAATATGCAACGCAATGAATCTGGTGGGTTCTCATCACATAAATTAGGGCTTTATTCTCAGGCCACTTCTTCAGTCATAATCAAGTGATGGAAAAACCCACAATCCATTAACATGAGAAGGAAGGAGCTGACTTTCATATGGGACAAGAGAATTGACTCTTGCTATTTAAACCACCTTGTCCGTAGAGGAAGAATAGGGTTTAGAGAAGGATAAGTGTCCAGTTTCTCTAGAGTAACAATTTCTCTGTTCTTAGGCATTTCTTTCTCCCCCTAAAAAGATGATCTGCTTTATATGCACTGCTTTCATAATTAAGTGGTCAAGCCCAGCAACAGCAATCTGAACAAGGAAACACATTTGTGAAGAAATATGTTTCGATAGATGATCTCGCCATGCATGTAGGTGTCCAATAGTTGTAAGCTGTAGGATTTGTAGGCTCACCCTCTTTATATCACTTCCACAAACTGAACTGAGTCCAAAACCCATTGAGATGTATCGGAGTCTTTCCATTGACTGCAAGATGCATTGGATCAGGCTCACTATCTTGGATAACTTTGCCTCAGATCCTTCATTCCAGCAGAATTGTTCTCAGTGTAGGATTGGGGGAGGGGAGGAAATGGCTCCAAGCCATTCTGCTTCCCTGACCCTCACGCTGTGGGATCCTGGCATAATTTATAGCAGCCTCCTCTAGAGATCCTGAACCCTGGTTCTGCCCCATGTCAGCTCTAGCCACTCTCACATCCCTTACATGACATACAAGCATCCCTAAAACACCCACCAGGGGAACAGGCACTGGGTTTTTAGTCCAATTTAACAAGTTTAAAGACTCCCCAAGCTCGCTGTGAGTTGATTAATTTGGACCAGTATACTGTGGGAGATGGCCACTATATTTCATCCATTTACTATACTACTGCAGTACCTAAATATAAAATGCTCAGGGCCAGGTTTTTCCAAAGGCGCCTCAAACAGAGCTCCATTTGTGCATGAGCAATCGCTAGCAAATGTGCAAGTGTGCATGTGCACCCCTCCAATTTACATGTGCAAGTAAGGATTTACGTGCACAAACCTATCATTCACATGCTCAGTGATGGAACACAAAATTTGGTTTGTGCAAAATCAGAAGCCATGGGTCTAAAATTTGACCCTCTACCATTAAGAATGCTCAAAGGAAGTTGCCTTTGCTACTGGACCAATGGATTCTAATTTTCTATGCCCTGACAACTACACCACAGTCTTTGTGGGTATCTGTGATCTTCTCTTGCTTTCAATAGCTTTATATAATATTACTAGTCAGCTTTGGATAATGTTACACTAGGTTCCTTTGAGCACTTGTAAGATGTTTGCACGTCAGCCAAAATGAAACACTAAACCAATTAGGACAATAAGATGGCAAACTGCTAGTATGCGATAGCCAAAAAGAGCTTTGTCTAATATTTCATAAGTTTATTGAAAATGTGTTTGATGCTATAGTTAGTAATAGGCAAAGTCACCAAAAAAAGATAACTCACAACAAGGACTGGATTCTCCAGTCTGCTAAGTCCACTTTGGACATTAAGTGGCTGGAGATGGTGAGGGGAGAAGTCCCCCTTCACAGGGGAATTTGCCATTGGTGGAAAGCTGGCAGAGCCAGCTCTTCGACCTTCTACACCAGCACTTCCCTTAGGATAAGGAGATGGAGGTGGTGTGTGAGGGACGGGGAGGGAAGGGGCATGGCAGAGTGGATCCTACAGTACTGGCATAAAGTTAGAGCTGATACTTTGCCATTGCAACTTGTGCCAGGGCTGAGCCGCTCAGGGTGAGGGAGCGCAACCAGCCCCATGACAGTCCCATCCGCTCACCGCATTTGAGCAGAGCCTAGGATGTTTCTCTCCTTTTGCAGAAAAGCAGTCCATTGCTTGGCTTTTAATGCTGAAGTGCGCAACATTAATAGCTGACATCCAGGGGTAACATTTTAATGTAGCTCATTGAAAGCAAATAGTAGAGTTCTACACACACCAACCATTTCTGCATGTTGTTGAATTATGCCCTTACCCACAACAAGGAGAGTTCAAGATACTCAGTTTTATTTATTTAATACTTATACAATTGGGCTGCTTGGTAATTTTTTTGACAGAACAAACTCCTTTTGTTGGAATCAAAACGGTTTGATGGAATGTGCCAGGTTTGACAAACATTTCAGCAAAAAAAGGTCCGAGGCCCAGGATGGACTTTTTTGATCAAAACACACACACACACACACGAGACAGTGCACAGCCCACAATAGGCCAGTCATTAGGGCACTTTTCTGGGATATGAAAGATCTGGGTTTGAGTCCCAAATCAAGAAGATCAGGGACTTGAACCTGGGCATCTCGCATCCGGGCAAGTACCCTAACCGCTGGGCTGTAGAGCCCATTTGTCTCTGATACAATGAATATGTATTTATGCAAGAGTAGAACAGTTCCAATTGGATAGACAAAGGGAGACAGTCCTAACTCAGGTCTCCCACATCCCAGGTGAGTGTCCTGTCCACCAGATGTGCACTCCATCTCTCTCTCTCTCTCTCTCTCTCGCTCTCGTTTTTTCCACCAGAAGAACTTGGAAAGGTCTCTGGTTCATCATGCTGCGGAACTGGAAAAGTTTCCAAGGAATGTTCGCAGTGTGGGAAAGCCTTTTGCCAGCCACTTCTATTGTCAACAGCCATCTATGGCCCACACGATATCACCAACATAAGACATGAATGACCAGATTTTCAGACATCTGTGAAAACACCTAGAAGTGTGTTCCTGTTAGGGTTTTCCCTCATGTTGGGGTTTGCATGCATGCAACTCCAGCAAAGGCAAGATAGAACATGTCCTTTCATTGGGATGTCACAAGAAGAGGGTGGGGCCAACCTGGCTAGAAGTGATCCTAATGCGGCAGCGTACTTGCTCCAGAGAAGGAGCCCTAATTGTCTAAAAATGCTGCCTTCTCTCAGCAAAAGTCCACCCCCTTCTCTGAAGGGTAAATCCCTTCCCTACCACAGCTTGTGAATTGATCCCCCTTGCACCTGCAGAGCAAGTCTGTCCTGATGTATTTGATTTAGAGGGGGGTGCAAGGGAACAGACTTATTTGTTGCCCCCGCCTCAAAAAATAAAAGTTTTGGAGATGGGAGAATGCCCAGTTTCACTTGAATCCAGAGCCAGCGTTTTGACATTGAAGTGCTGCACAAACAAACCGAATGTAACTTGACATCCCATTAGGAAACTTGCTAATTGGCCAAAGACCAATCCAAGTGAAAAATAGCGTCTGCATTTCAGATTGGAGGTACAATCTCTGAAGCCAATTAATGTGCAAGTACAGAGTGTCTCAACCTTGGTTTATTAGTCAAAGATCCAGGTTTTATAGCAGCTGGTGTTAGCCTGGGCAAGCCTGGACTTGCAGTCTGACCTTCCTGAGGTGTTTAATTGTTGTGCTTGAGAGCAAGGTTTAAACAAGTCATTGAAGGCTGACAGATCACAGGTCTATTGCAGTACTCAGGATTCTGCAGGAGATTTGAGGCTTTTGAATTGTATGAGAGTTGGCATCAGTGTACAACCATGAACACCTGAGTACAGAGCAGCCTCGGTCACCTGAAATTCCCTACTATCCAAAACAGGATCTTGTTCACCAATGCCTACTATGCATCATATATAGATACTCTGAATACAAAATGATGGGGTCTAACTTAGCTGTCACTACTCAAGAAAGAGATCTTGGAGTCATCGTGGATAGTTCTCTCAACACATCTGCTTGATGTGCAGCAGCAGTCAAAAAAAGCTAACAATGTTAGGAACCATTAGGAAAAGGATAGATAAAGAAAATATCATAATGCTACTATATAAATCCACGGTACACCCACACCTTGACTACTGGTTCTGGTGCAGTTCTGGTTGCCCCATCTCAAAAAAGACATACAAGAATTGGAAAACATACAGAGAAAGGCAACAAAAATGGGAGTATGGAACAGCTCCCATGTGAGGAGAAACTAACAAGACTACAACTAGAAAAGGAGTACTTGTGGCACCTTAGAGACTAACCAATTTATTAGAGCATAAGTTTTCGTGAGCTACAGCTCAGCTGTAGCTCACAAAAGCTTATGCTCTAATAAATTGGTTAGTCTCTAAGGTGCCACAAGTACTCCTTTTCTTTTTGCGAATACAGACTAACACGGCTGTTACTCTGAAGACTACAACTGTTCAGCTTAGAAAAGAGACAGCTGAGGTGGGATATGATAGGTAGAGTTCTATAAAATAATGTACAGCGTGGAGAAAGTGACTAAGGAAGTGTTATTCACCCTTTCACATAACACAAGAACTAGGGGTCACCCCAATTAAATTAATAGGCAGCAGGTTTAAAACAAACACAAGGAAGTACTTCGTCACACAATACACAATCAACCTGTGGCACTTGTTGCCATGGGATATTGTGAAGGCCACAAGTATAACTGGGGTTAAAAAAAGTTAGAATAGTTCATGGAGGATAGGTCTATCTGT
The DNA here is from genome assembly GCF_965140295.1 of Lepidochelys olivacea. Lineage (NCBI taxonomy): Eukaryota > Metazoa > Chordata > Testudines > Cheloniidae > Lepidochelys > Lepidochelys olivacea. The sequence goes on from NC_140416.1 coordinate 112,372,617, forward strand.
CGCTATTAGCTAAGATGGTCAGGGATGCAACCCCATGTTTTCGGTGTCCCTACACCTCTGACTACCAGAAGCTGGGAGTTGACAACAGAGGATGGATCGCTTGATAATTACTCTGGTCTGTTCATTCCCTCTGAAGTGTCTGGTGCTGGCCATAGTCAGAAGACAGGATACTGGGCCAGATGGACCATTGGTCTGACCCTGTATGGCAATTTTATGCTTATGTCACCACTGACCATATCTTCCAATATCACCTGTATGCTGGTGTATATGAATGTCTGGTTCTGTAACTAACGCCACAAAGTGAATATTTCCTAACACCCAAATCTCCCAACTGTAAGTGAGGGCTGGTATAAAACTGGTGTACGGAAGAACCCAATGCACAGCTACAGACTAGGGACCGAATGACTAGGCAGAAGTTCTGTGGAAAAGGACCTAGGGGTGACAGTGGACGAGAAGCTGGATATGAGCCAGCAGTGTGCCCTTGTTGCCAAGAAGGCCAATGGCATTTTGGGATGTATAAGTAGGGGCATAGCGAGCAGATCGAGGGACGTGATCGTCTCCCTCTATTCGACATTGGTGAGGCCTCATCTGGAGTACTGTGTCCAGTTTTGGGCCCCACACTACAAAAAGGATGTGGATAAATTGGAGAGAGTCCAGCGAAGGGCAACAAAAATGATTAGGGGTCTGGAACACATGACTTATGAGGAGAAGCTGAGGGAACTGGGATTGGTTAGTCTGCAGAAGAGAAGAATGAGGGGGGGATTTGATAGCTGCTTTCAACTACCTGAGAGGTAATTCCAGAGAGGATGGTTCTAGACTATTCTCAGTGATGGAAGAGGACAGGACAAGGAGTAATGGTCTCAAGTTGCAGTGGGGGAGGTTTAGGTTGGATATTGGGAAAAACTTTTTCACTAGGAGGGTGGTGAAACACTGGAATGCGTTGCCTAGGGAGGTGGTGGAATCTCCTTCCTTAGAAGTTTTTAAGGTCAGGCTTGACAAAGACCTGGCTGGGATGATTTAATTGGGTATGGGTCCTGCTTTTGAGCAGGGGGTTGGACTAGATGACCTCCTGAGGTCCCTTCCAACCCTGTTATTCTATGATTCTAAGTGCTGTAGACCCTTAGCCTCAAACTGGAGATACTATTGTAGATGGTTCCTTTAGGCACAGTCATGTCCTGTGTTATGTGACACGCGCATACACACCTGCTATTCACAGTCTGCATTACAGGTAGCCCATGAAGGGAGAACAGTTTTCATGAGGCCTGGTCATAGAATCAATCATAGGACTGGAAGGGATCTCAAGAAATCATCTAGTCCAGTCCCCTGCATAAGGCCATGCAGGTGGGCAGGGAGTAGACAGCGAATTGAAGAAGCCTTGGTTCTGCCCCCTCTGGCTATATGCTTGCCAGAACAGCTGGAAGGTGTCAGGGAGAGGGAAATAACCTGCACTAATTATAGAGCTCTTCTCCAGGGAAAGTAGAGACCATATTGTGCTTCTGAAGCAGCAAAACTATGAGTTGCCCCTTATTCAGGTCTTAAGGTAAAGCCATAAAAACCACAATCTAGCCCATTCAGCTCAACTGGAAACACTTCTCTCTCGGAAATGGTTTTGTTCTCATGTCATCTTAAAAAATATATATATATCACCACGTGTCCAAAAATTGGCCTACAACTTCCTGACACAAGTTAGCACACTTCAAACGCTTTCCTTCTTGCCCTGTTCATTATATTGGAACTCCCAATTGTCAGCTGTTCTTATGACTTGCCAGGCCAATATAAGCAGCTTTTTGTCAGTAGTCAGTAGAGCCAAGGCAATATTCCCAGGCAATGATAGATTAGTCAAATTTTGCTTTTCCCCCCTGTTTGCAAAGAGCCCTTGTATAAGTATTTTCCCCAGAAGAGTGAAATCCACCCCAATGGAGGAGAGCTAGAACAAGGCCTACGTGACATTTAAGTTCCAGTTAAACCCGGCCCTTGCTCTGTGCATGAATAAAGGGCTCCAGTCTCCAGGGCTGTCAATGCAGCACCTTTCACCAACACCACATTCACTTTGACTCATTTCAGGGCAACAAACCATTACAAGAAATGAGTAGTTATTAAATTTATGACCTTTTTCTTAATGAACTGCCGTTACCGCTTTGCATGCTACATAACTTGTCAATAGGAATGCAGGACATTGTGAACAAACATGTTTACTTTAGTCAGGAGCAGAAACCCAGGACAAACTTTTCAGTAATTAGACTATGCAAGTTGGGAGAATTTGGCAATTCTTCAGTTAAACAGCCTGTGAGAATCTCACGGCTCACAGCAACTTTGCAGGAAATGGATGTACACCCTGATTATCTGACTTGATTAGTTCTGTGTATCAGCAGAGGGCAGCAGCTCAACACTGATGCTTCCTCTGCTGCAGGGATTTGCAACTTCTCTTGGTCTGAGAGCAGTTTTTCCTACTGGCCTCTGTAGTCATAGGAAGTCACAAGCAGGTTTTGGGTGACAATGTCACATCAATCACATGTTCTTAAAACAAATTCAAACAGCCCTTTTAACAGGCTGGGAGTGTTTGGCTGAAACCCTCACCCTGTTAACAAGTGACCATACTACTGGGGAATGCTAAGTGCATTTTGCTAACTCACTGCAACAGGTTGCTTATTACCTCACCTTGATATAAGGGAGGTGGGAATGGCTGTCTATAAAGATAAAGAAGACAGAGGGTGTGGGCTGAGCAGTCATCAAAGAGGAACCCTGGGAGCAGCCAAACCTGGGGAGAAGGCTCAAGACTCAAAACTGTTTCATTTAGTGTTCCTTTTGAATGAAATTAACTCTGAACAGAGGGCCAGCACAAAATAGAACGTCAATAGACTTAAGTGGTCCATAGATCCCATGTTGACCTTTCACAGGGGTGAGCTCCACTCTTTGGAAATAAAAGCAAATCCAAGGACAGTTTTAGGTTCTGATTCACTACAACGTGTGTGGACTTTTTCTGGAGCAGCCTGGGGAACCACTTGCTCACACCCCATGGATAACAAACAAATGATCCTGAAGACAAAAACTTGAAGAGCCCTTCCCAAAAGGGAAAGGCAAAGTGTGCAGAAAAAACAAGATGATCCCTCCCTACCAACATCAGCTGTCTTTTCAAACATACCTTGCCAAGACCTCAGGAAACCCACCATTTACCCCACCCTGAAAACATGTACAGTCTGGGGGGAAGAGAGCTAAAACCAAAGCACACCAAGCTATATGGCAGTGAAATGGATGAAACTACATTTACATGATCAGATCCAGGTACATGTAGTACTGTATATTGCCCACCTTCCTTAGAATAAAAAAAAGCACTCAAGTGGCAGTAATATGTTGAGAGCACTATGGGTCACTTATTTACCATACCTATTTTGGCAAGCTTAAGTCTGCCATTAGCTATGTGAAAACTATGCCACACAGTTGATCCCGGGATCGAGAGGCAGGGCAGGGTGTGTGTTTTAAAAAAAAAAATAAATAAAATAAAGCATGATGCAGTTGTATAAATGGTAGTAATTCAGAGCCATCCTCTGCTTTATAGTAGGTCAAAACTATACCACAATGGGAAGCCAAAGGCTGCAACTTTATTCAGGAGAGAGTCATGCAGATGTACAGACATCACATGTGTTCAACTCCACCCCCTTGGCCAAAGGGTGCATCTTTGATCCCAGACTAGTCCGTTCTACCTGCGAGTTTTACAGTTCTTGCTTCCTTGCTTGCTTCGAAGGCCCAGCAATAGCACTCGGACCCCGTACTGTGCTAGTAGCTTTGTTAAGTCACCTATTTGCCCCAGGGGGTGGAAAAACTATAATTATAAGTCACACTTACTTGGTACAATCTCCCCAGAACTGTTTTCTCTCCTCTATCTAATAGTGTTTTTAATCTTGTGACCAGACGGCAATCTGCATACTTGAGCTGTCAATGCTTGACCCTGATCAGCCCACACTGCCAGGCTCCATGTCCCACTTATTAGATTTTCAAACAAGCACCTTTGTATTTTCTCCCATGCTGCTCCTCATGCTTGGGAGGCGATCCCCATAAACACCCACCTTTGGATCCCTTGTTATACTCTCCGTTGCTGTGATGCCTACCTTGACAATGGTGAGGTTGCTGGCGTGCTGAGCCCACTGTATATCATGCTGACCAACAGAGTCTCATTGTTTCCTTGTACTCCTTTGTCTATCTGCATTCATCTGTTGTCCCTTGCCTTAGTCTTCCATTGTAAGCTCTTGGGGCAGGAATAGTCTTTTTATGCTGCCTCTGTGCAGCGCCTAGCACAATGGGGCCCTGGGCACTATGGTAATACAGATAATAAATAGTAATAACCATGACCAATAACGGTCTATGAGGCCTTGGCATTTGTTCCTCGCTATCCTAAATGAACAAACAACATGGGAAGGGGAAGGTGATCATGCTACAGCATTTCCTGCCTTTATCCGAACTTCAAAATGATGCATAGCACCCTTAGCACTTCTGCACTAGTTTTCCTCTCCAGGCCTGTTCAGACCCAGATTTTCCATCTTCAGTCACTTGTGACACACGTAGAAATCCAGCATTATTTTTAACCTCAAAGGAGTCACCCACGATAGAGTTTCATTTAGAGGCCTAAGTAGCATTTAGGCCAGGTCAGATTTTTTTTTTTTTTTAATACATACCCAGTCTGCTTTCTTTGTTTCTGCCAGAGAATATCCCTCTCTCTCCTTGAGGCGCCAGTTTAAATTCCCATCAGAATTTATTAAAATCAAAGCTTCTGCAGCAGCTAGACACAAGGGGTATTTTCAATCTGGTTATTTGCAGGACCAGGACTAAAAATCTGGGTAAACAAACACCCAGGAAAAATGACATTGCATGCAAAAATATCGTACTCACTGAAACTGCTCACATGTGTAATTTATAGTACTTAGCTCTTCTATGTCCCGATCTACAGCCTATTGAAGTTAATGGAGAGAGACTTGGGATTAGCCATTTTCATCCATTGACCTCAGAGCACTTTAAAAAGCGAAGGGGTATCATTTGCCCCATATTACAGAAAGAAAACAGAGGCAAAGTTGCTTGCCTCAGGTCAGACAACAGATCAGGAGCAAAACTGGAAACAGAACCCAGGTCTCCCAAGTTTCAATCCAATGCCTTGCTCATTGGACTACTACATCACCTCCCCGCATTAGTGTTTGCGGGTTTGGGCCCAAAAGAGTACAAGATGTTCAAGGGCAGGGACAGTATCTCTACACTTCTGTGCAGCATTTAGGCACACCGTTGTTTGCTCTAGAAAGAAATACGTCAGACACCCTCTGATTAAGCACTCACCCAGTTTACTCTGCTCTGTGGAAACTCTATCCTGATGTATTTCCTAGCTACGATTTATGCTCTTATTTGTAGGCATTTCCACAGCGCTCACTATGACAACATTTTGTTCCACCCAACTGTTGCACATTCCATGTGCTATGAGATCTATTCAGTACCCCCTATCCCCATCCTTACCCCCAACTACTGAATTACTGAGCAAGGAATTATTGTTCTGTGCAGTCACAAAGGACATTGGCTGTCCTATGGATGAATCTGACATTAATTTGACACCAGATCTTTTGTTTCCTGAACTTGGACTAAGAGCCATACTCTGCAGTTTTCTCTGCTACTCATTGAGAAATACTCAGTCTGTGTTGACACTAGCCTGTTTTGGGATATCTCACAGTGTTTCACTGTTGCCTGTATGGCTCCATTGTATGGCAGTAGTAAAGATGGCGGTGAACCTGGTGTAGACAGGGCATTGATATTTTCACCACCATAGTGTAACTCTCCATAGAGGGGATCTAAGCGACAATGGTGGAAACATCAGAGAACAGTCCCCTGGGTACACTGTTGCTCCCACGAATTGAGCTGATTTAGTAGCAGTCAAAGATGGGTAGATTTCCAAAAAATATCTGGTGTAGACAAGGTGTATGAAGAGAGTCAGTGTCTAGGGATGAAGAATTGAAAACCTGCATTCTAAGCACAAAGCCGTAGTGGAGTAGAGAGAAATTCCACACTAGATGGCCTAGAAATCTTTAGCTTTTAGACATCGTTCTTGTGCCAAGAGGTTGGATGTGTGAATCTTTGTTTCCTTACATTTATACTTATGCAATCCTTGATAACATCATGTGGCTGGCTAAGCCAAGTGTCCAGGTGACCAGCTTCTGCAGTAACTAGCTCAAGAATGTTCTGGGAGCAGGCAGCAAACATAACTGTCCAAGCTACAGGGATTTCTTGTGTGTTGAGCTGGAGACACTATGGTACATAAGGATTTAAATCCATGAAGTAGAGGGTTTTCAACCTGTTTCCCAGCTGTTAATAATCCTGATGCAGTACCTGTAGGTGGCAGCAGAGGGAAATTAACAGCGTTAGCGAACCCAGTGCGAAATGTTTGTGCAGATATGTCAATGTTTACAGGATAGTTGGAGAGGGTGTTATTTCTCCTGAGACATCAATCACTTTCACTTTTTTTTCTAGTATTTTTGTTACGAACAAAATCAAGTGCTCAGGGATTAAAAGAACCAAACATTAGAAGTCACTTGTTAAAGAAATAGAAGATATAACCCATATCGTCACACAGCAGTTCTTAATATCGATCAGATGTTATGAAAGGTAAGTGGCTTCAGATCAAGATAAGAATGCCACTGCAATAGATTATACTTTGATTGCAAGCTCTTTGGGGCAGTGATAATCTTTTTGTTGTATGAGAGTACAGCACCTGACATAACGGGGGTCTGGCCCCTCACTGGAGCCCCTATACATTACTATAGTACAAATAATAAATAGCTTTGACTGATAGAGTTGTTAGTTGCCATTAGCCAAAATTATTTGCTAAGATTTTACAACCTGTTCTATAACATTTGGACTTTTGATTTCAGGTAGGGGGTAGTTAATGCAGATGCATGAAACCCAGAGTCTTCCCACATATATATGGTGGGATCAGGCGATTGTATGACGATACACATGTCTGCACAACCCCCAGAAGTGAGCCTCTCAGACCCATTCAACAGATTTGCAGTAGCAGGGCTGGGCTAGCATTCTAAAATTAGCTGTGTGGACAGCACTTAGAGCTCAGGCTCCAGCCCGATCCACAGCTCCAGAAGCCAACCCCCTCCCCTGGGCTTCAGGGTCTGAGCTCCAGCCAGAGCTGTGACTGCAAAGTGCTGTCCACACAGCTATTTTTAGAGCATGAGCCTGAGCTCTGCTAGCCAAAATCCATCAATCCAGGCTGGGGCGCTTGTTTCCATAGGCTGCATAGACATAACCTACCAGGGCTGGAGTTTCAGTATAAAAGGATCAATATGCCTACAGTGAAAATGTAATTTTTCTGTTTTCCTTCTATAGGGAGTGTTTGAGATGGAACATAGAGGAACTTTCATCTGTTGAACTCACAGAGCTGCTATTTATGAGCATTGATTTCCTACTTTGAATGTCGGTCTTGACCCTTATGTCCCCAGCAAGCATTTTGCATAAACAAAAGAGCATTGCAAAGAAGTCAAAGCCGGATGTACCTACAGCAAATAAATCTCTTCCTTGCTGACAAACACAGAATGAATTGACCTCTTGCACGTCACGTCTGGTCATCTGACCAAAACTGCCAGTCACAGCTTTACCTCTAGAAGCCTGCTTGAGGCACAGGATGAGGGACATGAAAGTAACATCACTTACACCAAAACAGTGAAGGGCAGGATTTCCTCTGCCGCATTCATTACTACCGCATTCATTCCTCTACCGCATTCATTGTATCATATTGCAATGAAAGTTATAACTACAGCTGGGCAAATACCTGAAGATATGTTGTGTGACTATTGGCTGGAATTTTAATTAGCAAGTCAATAAAATGATCGTAATTTTGCTTCAGCTCTGCTGAAGCCCCTTTTTGGGTGTTCACTTTCTGCAAATATTGTACTGGATGAGTGAGTTCACTAGCAGGCGTGTTTGTGGAAACAGTGAATTTTAAGTAGATGTCAGGGAATATTTGCAGAAAGTGAATGCCGTCGAACTCATGAATGAGAGCATTTGCAGCTGAAAACCTAATTCTAGTGATTTTACTCATCCAGTTGGAGGACAAGAATAATACCACATAACCTACACATGCTGTCAAAACTAGCCAACTTTCCTCAAGTTTCAGAGGCTGAATACCAGAAGCAAACTCAACTAGCAGTCCTTGTGGCACCTTAGAGACTAACACATTTATTTGGGCATAAGCTTTCATGGGCTAAAACCCACTTCATCAGATGCATGGAGTGAAAAATACAGTAGGCAGTATATATATTACAGCACATGAAAAGATGGGAGTTGCCTTACCAAGTGGGGGGTCAGTGCTAACGAGGCCAATTCAATCAAGGTGGAAGTGGCCTATTCTCAACAGTTGACAAGAAGGGGTAAATATCAACAAAGGGAAAAAAAACTTTTTGCCGTGCTAATGAGGCCAATTCAATCAGGGTGGACGTCGCCCATTCCCAACAGAAGCAAACTGCTCGTGAAGAAGTGCCACACCAGAAATTACATTACACAGCAAACAACAGGAAATAAAAATAAGTGAAAACTATTCCTGCTCGCAAATTGCCCGCGAGCCATGTATAGTGGCCATGTTCATAGGGTAGATGATTAATTATAATCATTTACTCAGCTTTCTATATAAGCTTATAGCACAATACCATGAACATTTCCTTCGTAGTATGATTTTTGTCATTAGACACATTGGCCCATATCATTATAGTGACACCAGCTGATTCCAGTGGCAGCACACATTTATGCTAGCAGAGGTTCTGGCCCAGTAAGCTTTTATTTTACCCCTCCCCCCCAAAAAAAACCCCCAAACCAAACCCAGAGACTTTCAGATCCTAACGTCACAATATGGGATACAAAACAGCGGGAAGAGTTCTCACAAAGTGCTACGGAATCATTGTGCGCGGGAAGTTAGGAAGCTGCAATACATCTAAACACATTCCTTTTCGAAACAGTTGCTTTGCATGTAGATCAGTTGAGGTGGTGGAGCCCAGTGATAACATGACCTCTAGTTCCTTTGGTTCCATTTTACCAATGTCAATGCCATCCTGCATTGGTGCCTATCCAAGTCACGGCTGTAACAAGGAAACAGCTACGGCAAAAACTGTTTGAAGAGCAGCATCAGGCGCTGCAAGTATAAAGGTAGGTGCGGTGCTGCCTGAGGTCTGCCAGCAGAAGCCAGCCTGCAGGCCTTTGGAAGCAGGAAGTTCTGTCCTAGAGTGGGGCACAGCAAAGCAAGGTACTTGCAACCCCTATTTTGCTGTGGAGCCCAGAGCCCGCCAGTGCAGACCATAGAATGCATGACGATGGCCCAGCTCCACACAAGGCCCTAGGGAGATTTGCTGATTCAAAAGGCATCCTTATGGATCCTCAGCCAGTGTCGAAAGCCCCCTCCCCCCTGCTGCCACCTTGCTGCTCCCAACGTGAGTCTCCTTTGAGGCACAGCCACCCCTATGGGCACAGGGAGCCGGGTACTAAGCGATACCTATTTTTAAAGCTGAAGTTGCATTAGACTCCCTAACAAGGTTTAAGATGGCAGGTTTACAGGGTTAGAAATAAAACTGTTAGGCTTGTGGTGCCAATCCTATTTACATTCTCCAAGCCCCAATCCCATTTACACTCTCCAAGCCCAGATGTTACACCTCCGTTGCCCCACTGAAACCATTGGGGTGATATAGGGTGTAGGCTAGTGCTAACTTTGGCCCTGGGATTGATGCACTGGAATGGGCATCTTCACATTTTTAGCCTCCAGGCTGCAAGAGAAATGGCACACTGGAAAGAAACCCGGGCTAAGAGTGACCAGTGTGACAAGCGATTCCAGGTGCCTACTTGCGACACCTTAAAGGGGCCTGATTTTCAGAGAGTGGGTGCTCAGCACTTTCTGATGAATTAGGTCCCTTTATGAGGTCTCAGATTAGGCACTCAATTGTTAAAGTCCCCCAGGGACTCGTTACTTGCTCGTTACTTGCAAAAATCTTGGTCATTGTGTTTTTGAAAGCAATGAAATTCTTACTATTAAAAGATTTTTATTACTCAGATAAGAAACCTCAAAGACAATGGTCAAGTTAATTCCTTGTGATCTCAGTGCATTTATGAATTTGGTCCATGCAATTTGACTCCTGGGCCTGTCAACTCTATAGAATCAGGTTATTCCATGTAAAATAACTATGTGAAAGGCAGAGCAAGGCTGCAGTGTGAGAGAATGAGTGTAGAAAAAGGTCACAGTTCTGAGTTTAACGGGAGCACTCAGTGCTCCTACATTAAAGATTTAAAAGAGGGGACTGCCATGCTTTCAAGTGCACAAGGGGATTGTAATGCGGAGCAGAAATGTGTACCACATTGTCACTGATTGCAATTCTAATGGAATATATTGTGAAATGCTTGTAACGATACATGCTTTTACCTTACTCACTCAAATGCTAATTGGTCTCACTCCTTATGTCCTCCAGCCTCCGCTTGTACTTGTCTAGATGGGGAAAATGTAAAGGAATGACAAATACCTCCACCCTAATTCCAGTTCCGTTAGGTCATGTACCACTCCATTTTTATGGATCTTAAAAAAATTCCTTCTACCATAGAATAAGTTTGCCAAGCAATATAAACACAGTCCAAATGAAGAACCAGGAAGCGCATTCCCCACTTAGCTCAGTCAAGTTTGAGGTTCATATGGAATTTCTCTGACAATCATTTACACTGATTAGGAAAGTTTCAGACTATCTATGGGAAAGTTGCTTGTTGTTTAAGGACAGTACTTTTTTGGATGTGGGAGTTGTTTTGTTTAAGAAAAATAAAGGGAGCATGTTTCTCTGCTTTGTTACATCAGTACAGGACATGTGGAAAAGCCTCCGATTCATGCAATAGGAATTTCTTGTGTGGATGAATACAGAATGACTGTGAAGCATTTGCACGACATAGTCCCTGTGCAATAGAGAAGTTCTATTTTTCCATTTTTACAGACAGGGAACCGTGGCATAGAGAGATTAAGTAATTAAGCTTCCAACTGTTGGAGTTTGTTAAACTGAAGCGACACAAATTCACACTGGAAACACAATGCACATTTTTTGACAGTGAAGGTAAGTAACCATTGGAACAATTTACCAAGGGTCATGGCACTACCAAGGGTCATGGCACGTTCTCCATCACTGGTAATTTTTAAATCAAGAATGAATGGTGTTCAAAGAGGTTATGCTCTACTTCCAACTGGAATTAATTGGGGAAGTTCTATGGCCTGTGTTATGCAGGAGGACAGGCTTACATGATCATGATTCTGGCCTTATCTATGAAAAACTTGTCCAAAGTCACAGAGGAAGTCTGGTAGGGCAGGGAGTTGAACCCAGCCATTTTGTCTGGGTCTCAGATCAGTGCCTTAGAACTAAACTATCCTTCCTCTCAGCTGTGGTAGACACTCTGGAAGGAATACGAGCAAGGGTGAAAGGGCATCACCTATGTTATGTCAGCAATTCTCTTATATTAGCAGGCTTCATCTTAGTATATATCATACCATGCTGGGCTGGGAATCAACTTCTTAGGAATTGTATTAGTGAATGTAAGTGCTTTTGGCTTGCTTAGAAGTTTACAGTGTGTACAATGTGTTGGGGATTGTGTGGGAGTGGGGACCAGAGGCCTAGTAGCTGCTAGCTGAGTGTGCACAACCAAGGCTCTAGCCTCCTGTCCTTTGATCATCCTTCCCATGTGTGTTAACAAGGGCGCAGGGCTGACGTAGGGAAAAAGGGCTCAAAAAGCCAGTCACTAAGTGATCAAGGGGAGGTAGGAAGCCAGGGGCAGCAAACTGGGGCCTTTGTAGCTAGGAGAGAGCATGAGAGCAGCATGATTTGGGAAGGCCACAATGCCAGTGCCAACAATACTCCTGGCTTCTCCTCTTGCACCTGTGTGCAGACAGAGACCCTGACCATGGATGCCTCTACCCAGATCCTGGTGTGTATTTCCAGAGATCGTAGCCTGTATTTCCCCTGTCATAGAAAGTCAGACTGGAGAGATCAGCCAGTGTTAGAGATGCCTACTGGTAGAATCTCTGAGGAAGCAGGTGGCAGAGCTACAGGGGGAGGTGGCTAGGCTGAGGAGCATCCGTGCACTTGAAGAATTCATTGAAATTATGCATGTTGAGGCCTCCAAGGTTGAGGCAGCAATCCAGCTGGAGAGGACTACAGTAGCACCACAAAGGGAGGAGGAAATGGCTCCTTCACAGGGAGGAACCTGGCTGCTGATTACTTCTGGCATGAGGCAGTGCTCCAACCATGCTCCCAATCCATCAGACATAGAGGTTAAGAAAACAACAACAACCAATGTTATGTTGCCCTGGCAACAAGAGATGAGGGATCTCCCCCAAAAGGTGGAGGAGGAGAAGCTCTGTACTCCGAAGGGTGGTGGTGGTTAGTGACTCCCTTCTAAGGGGGATGGAGGCATCCATCTGCCAAACTGACCTGGCCTCCCAGGAGGTATGCTGCCTTCCAGGGGCCCATATCCAAGACATTATGAAGGGATTGCCAAGCATCATCCAGTCCTCTGACTACAATCCCATGCTGCTTATCCACGGGGCACTAATTATACTGCAATATTTGACCCTGAGCAGATCAGAAGTGACTTCAGGGCTCTGGGATGGAGGATGAAGGAATTGGGGGTGCAGGTGGTGTTCTCATCACTCCAGTCAAGGGAACAGGGAATAAGGAAACAATTTAAAAGTCTCAAAGTCGACAGGGCCTGAGAAATATATCCTAACATACTTAAGGAACAGGCTTAAGAGATCTCTGAACCATCAACGATGATCTTTGAGAACTTGTGGAGGACAGGAGAGATCCCAGAGGGCTGGAAAAGGGCAAGTACAATACCTAGCTATAAAGGGGAAAATAAGGACAGCCCAGGGAATTATAGACCATTCAGCTTAACTTTGATACCTGGAAAAATAATGGAGCAAATAATCAAAATCAATTTGTAAGCACCGAGAAGATAAGGTGATTAGTAAAAGTCAACATGGATGTGTCAAGAAAAAAATCATGTCAAACCAATCTAATATCCTCCTTTGACAGGGTAACAAGTCTGGTGGGTAAGGGGAGAACAGCAGATGTGACATATCTTTACTTTAGTAAGGCTTTTGCTACTGTCTCTCATGACTTTCTCAGTCGAGAAGAACTTACTATGAGATGGGTGCACAACTGGTTGGAAAAGCATACTCAGACAGTAGCTATCAATGGGTCAGTCAAGCTGCAAGGACATACTGAGTGGAGACCCACAGGGATCTGCCCTGGGTCTGGTTCTAGTCAGTATCTTCATAAATGATTTTGAAAAATGGCAGAGAGAGTACACATATAAAGTGTGTGGATGATACCAAAATGGGAGGGGTTGCAAGCACTTTGGAGGACAGGATTAGAATTAAAAAATGATCTTGACAAACAGGCGAAGTGACATAAACAGAATGGAATTCAGTGAGGACAAATGCATGGTACTATACTTAGGAAGGAATAATCAATTGCAGAAATATAAAATGGGAAAGGACTGCCTAATAAGGAGTGCTGCAGAAAAGGACCTGTGGGTTATAGTGGATCACAAACTAAACATGAATCAACAGTGTAACGCTGTTTAAAAAAAAAAAAAGCAAACATCTTTCTGGGATGTATTAGCAGGAGTGTTGTAAGCCAGACACAAGAAGTAATTAGTTTACTCTACTCAGCACTGATAAGGCCTCAGATGGATTACTATGTCCAGTTCTGAGCACCACATTTCAGGAAAGATGTGGACAAAAACTGGAGAAAGTCCAGAGGAGAGCAACAAAAATTATTAAAGTTCTAGAAAACATGACCTATGAGGAAAGATTTAAAAAGTTGGGTTTAGTCTGGAGAAGAGAAGACTGAAGGGGGACAGGATACCAGTCTTCAAGTACATAAAAGATTGTTATAAAGAATATGATAAATTGTTCTCCTTATCCATTGAGGATAGGGCAAGAAGTAATGGTCTTAAATTGCAGCAAGGGAGATTTAGGTTTAAAAACTTCTTAACTGTAACAGTAGTTAAACACTGGAATAAATTGCCGAGGGAGGTTGTGGAATTTCCATCACTGGTAGTTTTTAAGAACAGGTTAGATAAACACCACTCTGGGACAATCGAGATAATACTTAGTCCTGCCTCAGTGCAGAGGATTGGACTAGATAACCTATCGAGGTTCCTTCCAGTCCTATATTTCTATGAGGAGATGATGTACAATGTATTTGTAGTTTCCATCCCACCATTTCAGCCTTGGAGTCAGACCTTACTGTCAGTTTTACTGTCTTTTCCAATGCAAACAACCTCACAGCACAGACATTATCCACACTTCCTTATAAACTGGCTTCCAGTCTAAGAAAGCTCTATGGAAAAATTATATCTGCCCCCCCCCCCCAAAAAAAAAAAAACAAAAACATTTCACACAGTTCTATTTAAATAGGACATAAAACTCTTCACTCCACAGTGGGGAGGCAGATAGAAAAGCAGCAAAAATATGTTTTTATTTTTTATTTAATTGGAACAGTTAAACAATGGGAAAACATTTGCTACTGAACTTGTGGAAGATTCAAATGACTCCAGAAACAATGGCGATCCACAGAGCTATTAAAACCTTGACAGAATGGTCAGTTCTCTGCATCATCAAGAGCTTATTCTGACTGGCATTTGCTTTTGTTGTCTGTGGGTGACTGTGTCCTACTCTCCTGATTACATGGGCTAGATTCTGCCCACCAGATGCACAGGAAAACATGGTGGCATCTGTGTCAATAAGGCAGTCTCAAACTCAGAGGATAACGCAGCTTGAAAATATTGCAGATCTACAGAGAGAATGAAAAATAGCAAAAGGCTTCTAGGAGCAATGAATTGGCACCAGTGAGTAACTGCAGTTCAGATTCAAATCGAGGCAGACTTCGAGTAATGTTGTGGTTTGAACCAAAGAGTTTACATGGCCCTACAAGCTGGAAACAAGCACTCTGTTCACACAATTCTTTGATTTCTTTATTTTTACAAAAAAGTAATTAGAATGCATTCAAGAGATGGAAACAGGCAATGTCAAGAGAAATGAAGTGTGGATTAAACCCCAAATACTCTCAATTCGTTAAGTCCATATTTGAGGCATGATTTAAACTCAGATATGTATTGCCTAATTCAGATGCTTGTAGTGACAATTACATTAACCCCTTTGGCGCTGGAGGCTAGGGTTTCCCAATACCAGCTCTAAATAGATGCCAGTTGTAATGCAAACATGCAGTGGGGATTATCCATGTTTTTCTCTGAACTGTGCCAAGAAACTCCTCGTTTGTGAACAGTTGATCCAGCTGAATTTAGAAAAACACCATGCTCCTCGGAGGTTGAATTCTAGCACTTGCCAGATCATTCAGTGGAGACAGAGTATACTTTTTAAGCAGGATATGTCTTGTTAGTTGGAAAAGCTTAAAAACCAACACTTCAGGGCATTTGGCTGCAGAAAACTTCCACTAAGGAAGCATAAAGGTTTCCTGAAATCATGTTACAAAAGGAGGTAAGAGCCCTAGAAACTACAGAGTTTTCTTATTAAATCCTAAACTGGTGCAGTATCTTCATAGGGATAAATGATTCCTTATTTACACAGTGCCTCTCTCCTTTAAGTATTTTATAGGGATGTAACATATGCAGACCAATTGAAGTTCCGCCACCTCTGAGGGGGGAGGCCACCAACCCAACCGGTGCACAGCAGACCCACGTGCTGGAGAGGAAACTGTGAAATCTCATGTTCCTAAAGGCCCTGCTTAACTTCAAGGACATGCTTAAGTGCTTTGCTGAAACAGGGCCAGAGTGGAACAAGCTCGATGCACCCGATTCCATAGAGACTGTATGGCCTTGATTCAGTAGGAACAGGCCCTACATGAATATGAAGCCCTAGTGATTTGCCCATCTGCCTTTTCAGGGCCTCTTGTGCGCGCTGTGGCTGTCTTGTTTAGATGATAAGCACGACTGTCTAGTGTGCCTAGGATGTGTCTGTGATTAAGAAAAATAAAGATTTTCCACCCCTCCGGTAGCTTCAGAGCATGTTGTAGAGAGTTTTGGGTATGAGACATTTTCTCACACCCCACAAATATTTCAGTACGTGCACTTGCCTATTGTTCTCACTCCCCACTAACCTGTCTATTATTATTAAATTTGCATTGCCCGGAGGCCCCAAGTGAGATAAAGATGTACAGCACCCAGTGCAATGACAAACACATTTAGACTGTGAGCTCCCTCAAAGCAGGGACCCAGCCAATAAGTAAGTGATTTCGCTCACACACACAGTTTTGGGAAAACTTCTGTCCCCCACACCCCAAAACAGAATGATCTAAATTGCTTGAATGCAATACTCTGAATGAAGCTGTTGCTTTGAACATGTACAGACAGTGATTACCATAGCAACAGAAGCTATGTGTGAAAAGCCCTGGGAACAGTTCCTCCTCCCCCCATTCAGGTTTCTTTTCAGTTTTTTTTTTTTTTTTTTTAATAGGTGCCCGTATCAATTCACTCCAAGAACCAAACACCTAGGGAGACACTTTGAAAGCAGCGAGCCAGATTAGCACAGCATGACACCAATTATCGTACTGGCAAACCAGCTTTGTGGGTGCCCCACACGGAAAAAAATATATCCTCCAGTATCTAAGGAAAGTCGAATAAGGCAAATTGAAAGAAAGTCAATTGTGGGAGGGTTTGCTTCCTTCATTTAGGGCCTTAAAAACAATATCCAAAATTCATCCTGAGCAAATCCTGTACAGCACTGTTTACTTGCCCAGTAGTTAAATCAACATAGGCGCAACAAAAATTAAATCAATTTAGCATCAGGTTGCTAATAGCTAGAACAGCACAAATGCATTTAGGTTAAGCAACCCCATAACAAGCAGCTCATTAGAATGAGTTACAATTAGTTTACTTAGAAAGCCAGTACAACTTTCAACCCCCCCCACCCACCTCCTGAAAACGGGCTCCATTACTGTGTGTGAAACATTAAGACGGAGCAATTTTAACATTCTTGTAAACATAAAGGGTCATATTCCCAACAAGTGGCAGAGCTCTCCATTGGCTTCCTTGGAACTATGTCAGTTTCAACCAGTGAGGATCTGCCTCAGAGTTCTTTTCATTGACTTGACTTGTAGCCAAAGAATCACAGTAAAGGAAAAACATTTTATAGAGTGACAGCAGGCTGTTTCTTTTTTCTTTGGAGTTTAGGATTTCAGGTATAACCAATTCTAACCCAAATTTGAGTTCATCTTATCACTCGTTTCCGAGGATCCAGATGCCTGCTAGTTTATTCATGAAAACATTTATCAATTTGAAAAGTTTTATCAATTGTAATGACAAATATTTGTTTTGAAATCTGTACTAGAAATTAGAGCTGGTCAAAAAATGTAAGGGTTCTCGCCAACTCCCTCTGAAAAATTGAATTTTGTCAGAAATTCTAAATTTGGAAAGGATAGATCTGATCGCTCATTAAGTGTTTGATCCATTATTCACTATTGTTCTGTTTAACAGGTTACAGTCAAGCAAGAAGGAAGCAGAAACACCATGTGACCTATTGCACACCATGAACAGTGAATGGCAGATAATAGTCTTAAGCTTTGTCTACACTAGCACTTTTGTCAGTCAGGGGTGTGAAAAAAACAAAACAAACAACAACCCTTGACTGACAAGTTTCACCAACAAAAGCGCCGGTGTGGACAGGGCTATGTTGGTGAGTGACACTCTCCCGCCAACATCACTACCGCCGCTCATTGGGGGTGGTTGAATTATGCCAGCAAGAGAGCTCTCGTCCTTCAGCATACGGCGACTATTCAGGAGACCTCACGCTGGCACAGCTGCAGCAGTATAGAGGTGCCACTGTAAGGTCTGCAGTGTAGACACAGCCTCGGTGAACAGTTGCCAATCAATAGGCAGAAATGTAATCACACCATTTGAAGACTTCTTAAGATACATTTGCAGAAGTCTGGATCAGCCCCCAACCAAACCGCAAAAAAGGATTAAATTAATTGGATCGTTTATCTACAGTGAGTAATTCCATCAACTCCAATGCCCAGGCAAAAGTCTTGCTCACAAGTTTTGGAAGATGTAGATTGATGTAAATATTAAACCATATCATTGTACTCTACCAGCCGTAGCGAAACTCCCTCCCTCCCAGTGTGACTTTGAGAAGAACGTGTGGTTTAAAGATGCCTTAGAGGAGCAGTTCAGACGTAGGGGAGTAGAATTAACAGCTACAATCTCAGGATAACGTGAAGGAGGACAGAACCATTATACAGAAGGCCAAGTTTTAGTTTTGGGGCAAGTGTGAAGATATTAAAAAGACATTAACCATTTTTCAAGTAAATACAGGCTAGATTCTCAGCTGGTATAAATCAACATACTTCCAGTGAACTTAATGGAGTTATGCCAATTTGCACCCTTTTACTGCTGTTTGTATTCCTTTATTTTTTTTTTATTGCCGTAGAACCCAGGATCCCCAACAGAGATCAAGGCCGTATTGTAGTAGGTGGTGCATGTACACATAAGAAACAGCCCTGGCCCTGAAGAGATTGCAGCTTAATAAACCAAACCAAGGGGTGGAGAGAGGGAATTATTATTTCCCCTATTTTATAGATGGGGAGCTGGAGCAGAGAGAGATGGTGTGTGACCATGAGCATGTAACTCAGTCTATAGCAGAGCCAGGGGTTGAAGCCAGATCTCTTGAGTCCCAATCTGGTACCTTAATCATGAGACCATCCACCCAAAAAACCTCATTGTCATTTTTCAGAGTAGTATCCGTGTTAGTCTGTATCCACAAAAAGAACAGGAGGACTTGTGGCACCTTAAAGACTAACAAATTTATTAGAACATAAGCTTACGTGGGCTACAGCTCACTTCATCGGATGCATAGTCATTGACATAGTTGGCTGACAGTGACTCAGAACCAGAAAAGGCTCTTAGCTCTGATGATACAGAATGAAAACATGCATGTTACAAATTTACTGTTTTCTGGAAGGAAATATGGATGTGTTGGTAAATCTATAGGAGTGTTTCTCACACCATCATCTTTATAAATGTGCTTTGCAGCTTCTGTGCCTCATGGCATTTTTTATACAAGATCACTAGGGTAATGAGGAGAAGTATTTCACACACATTAAAAATGTTAAGAAAACTCATCAGGTGCAAAAATATAAACAGCAGGCTGCCAGAGATATTACACAACACACAAGCAGGCAAACAATGAAAAGTGAGGTGCCAATATTCAGGTCAAATTGCCTTAGCTGTGAAAATAGCTTAAAGGAGTGAATATTAATGAAACAGTATTTTTTTTTAAACTAATGAATGCTGCTTTTCTCTAAGCTTCACTGTGTGCCATGGTATGGGTGAATGCTAAACCCTGCTATCTGATTCATTACCCCTAGGTTCTAATTAATCCTTATTCTGCTTCCTGAGAAAGTCATGTTTCCCGTTAGCCCCCCGGCCCTCAAATTCCCTCTGTCCCGTTCTCCCTCTCTGGCTCACTTTTACCTTTCACGTTTACCTTTGTCATAGCTGGAGAACTTGGACAGATACCCTCAAACAAACCCTCAAATCTCTCTTACGCCAGCTGTTTTCTTTTTAAAACCAGAGAAATCTTCTCTAAAAAAAATTGATAATTACAATCCATTTGTAATAATTGCCTAAATTAGAATACAATAATAAATAATTCAAACCAAAGCTCTTTGGAGAAAGGACTGTCTTTTTGTACTGTGCACCTAGCACAACGTAGGCCTTGATTCATGACTAGATCCCCTAGGCACCACTGCATTACAAATAACATAAAATTCTGGATCTAATTATTCATGTAATTAACATTATTTTTGCATTGGAGCAACATCTCTTCAAATCTAGTTTGTTTATTTTTAATGCAACTAAATCAATGTGCTGTTTTTTAACCTGGCTATGGGTATGTCTACCCTAGAAACATTACCACAGCGCACGTGCAGCTGTGCCTTCGTAGCACAAAGGCTCACTACAGTGATGGAAAGGGTTCTTCCCTTGCTGCAGTAAATCCACATCTCTGAGAGTAAGGGGGCAACTAGGTTGACGGAAGAACCTAGCCGTGGTTACACTGGGGCTTAGGTTGGCTTAATTACATCTCTCAGGGGAGCAAATTTTTCACCCCCTGAGCAACACGGCGAGGTCCGCTAACTTTGTAGTTTAGACTTGTCCTATTAAGGCTCTGATTCTGCAAACCTTTATTTAAGTTATGATCCTGTTAATCTATGTTTAGCCCTCACATATGCTTGCTTTCTGTGAACATTCAAACCACTGAGATCTATGGACAAAAGTGTTTGTGGAAAGGGAATTTCAAGTTGCTCCATGTACATTTATGGAAAATAATTTAAAATTGGTGAACACAAGTGTTCACATTTGAAGTACAGGCTGTTGCCAACTCAAATTTTGAATATTCATAAACAGCCCATACTGTGAGATTTGAGATCTTTGTCAAAGAAATTCAGACAATTAATTTGAGGAAACAAATATTCCCTGAGCAGAAAAAGTAGTTCCAAATTCACTGCAAAATTATCCACACTACTTGTAATATGAATAATACTTGCAAGGAGTGCTTTCAGGAAATCACATCCCTGTTAAAGCCATCCCTATTCACGTGTTTAAATCCCACTGAAGTCAAGAAGACACAACAAGCACATGCTTAACTTTAAACAAAGTAATTAAGTACATCTTTAATTGGGACCCAAGTAGGGGTTCCATGTGTCTTTTCAAGAAGAAGCAGCGATTATATGCGAGAGCAGTAATTTCATGAATGATCAGTAATACAGTAATGACACAGCGTGTGGTGTGCTTTTAAGTGAAGACAGGCAGCCATGGGGGAAATACTGGTAACACCCATTGCTGTAGTAAGGAGTTTCACAGCATACCGGACATTGTGCTGCATCTCAGCACCTCCTCAGGGGCCAAGGGCGCATTTCATAGGGCCACTCGTTCACTATTTCATTCCCAACTTGCTTTGCCCAATTGCATTTTATTTCTTTAAAGCAACAAGAGTGACTGGAAGCATATGACAGGTTTCAGAGGAGCAGCCGTGTTAGTCTGTATTCGCAAAAAGAAAAGGAGTACTTGCGGCACCTTAGAGACTAATCAATTTATTTGAGCATAAGCTTTCGTGAGCTACAGCTCACTTCATCGGATGCATTCGATGAAGTGAGCTGTAGCTCACAAAAGCTTATGCTCAAATAAATTGGTTAGTCTCTAAGGTGCCACAAGTCCTCCTTTTCTTTTTGGAAGCATATGGGCAGCGAGCAGGGTCTCATACTGATGCAAAATACAATAGTGATAGTTGTTTAGGCATTTGTGAGATGAAGAAAATACAGTTGTTGGCTACTGTGTTTATTCTGGCTGAGATTTCCAAAGCAGCCTGTGGGTGCAGGGTGCCCAATGCCCACTGAAACTCACCATAAAGCTCCTTGAAAATCTCCATATTCACCAGTGTATCCTAGCAAGTTCTCTCTCTACAGGCCTGATTCAAAGGCCATGGACTTCAGTGGGTTCTGGATCAGACCCTCTAGGAACATTACTAGAAATAGAAAGCCACCTAGAACAATCAAATCTAAACTGACACGTCATCAGTACGAGTGAGAGACTCCCTAGCTTACAAAGGATTGAGACCTTCCCTATCATCTCATCCTATTAGAAAAACCCACCATCCTCCCCTTCCCTAGATAGCTGGGGAGAGGATGAGGTGAAGAGTTAACATCCGGGGGATGCTGCAAGATGCTGAACACAAGGGCCCGGATACAGAAAGTCACATCTGCATGTGATTTTGGCCTTAAAAAAAAAAAAGCTATAAATAATCTTCTGGATTTGGTCTGAACCAAAGGACCTGAGTGATTTCAGGGCATTTTCATTCACTCTGCAGGCTCTTGGAGAATTTGGGGATCAACAACATCAAAAGCCTTGTAGGCGTGTGGTTGCATTACCCTTGTTCATGGAGAGGAGAAGGTTGGTCATCCACCAGAGCAGCAAGTGTGGTCTCTGGGCATTGCCCTGAAGCCTGACAGAGGGATGCTGGAAACAGGAACCTGAGAAGCAGTGTCGGCGGCTAGTGTGTTGCTTACTTCACAATTAGCTCACTTAAGAGAGGTGAAAGTGAGTGGTAATTTGACCCATACTGCAGAAACCATAGCTCAGCAGCAGAGATCTTGCAGACTGTTGCACTCTGAAAGGTTCCCCCTTATTAAAAGAAGAGTTTATTATCCAGGCTGGTAGGGAGTATCAGGTGTTCTTTATGCTCTCTTAATATCTAGGATGGACAGGGGCAAAGTCAGTGGGGTAGCACCGAGGACCCTCAATGTTTCCAGGACTACTTTGGAGAATGAACAGAAGAAACCCAAGCAAGACAATGGAGTCTGATTATCATTGCTGCCATGGCAAGGAACAAAGAGGAACGTGATTCTGTGCTACCAGCCTAAGGCAGATTAAAAGGTTAAAATTAAAGCGGCAAATCACATGCATTATATACAGTGGAATTACTACTTTACCCCATTGTGATTTGATTTCCTCAAGAGAAACAGACAATGAAAGGCAGGAAGGGAGATCATAAATCTGAAATTAGACAAGGGGATAACAGCTCAGCTGAATGTGGCATTTTAGATACTTTGACTGACGGCAATTTGGAAAATAACCCACCCTAACCCTACACATTAAATGCTCAACATTTATTGCACTATGAATTAAAAAGTGGACTTTTATAGGAATTTGCTTACAAACATATGATCAAATACCTACCCTTCCCCCCACCCCCCCTCCCATTCATATAATATATTTAGTGAGTAGTAGCTAGCACCAGGTATATTGGACCCTGGCAAGCTTCAGTGTCTTTCCCCAGAAATGGAGGGGAGTTGATCCATATTCCCCCCTTCACCCCAAGATCTGTCCATCTGTGAAACCCTCCTCTCCCCATCATGGGTAGAGAGATAGAAGCCTTTTCCAGGCTAGACACTCAAGTCCCACAGAGTCTCTGGCCTTGCTTTATAGTAACAGGGAAACAAACAACGAAATTATCAATTATTTGTATTTCAGCAGTACCGAGAGACCCCCACTGAGATCAGGGCCCCATTGTGCTAGGAATACATCTAGTCAGAGAAAGTCCCTGCCTCACAGAGCTTCTAAACAGACAAGGCAGACAAAGAGTGGAGAAACTGTCCCTATTTTATCGCTTGGGGATGGATACAGAGAGATTAGATAATTTGACCAAGGTCACACAGGCAGTCTGTGGCAAAACCAGAAGTTGAACTCAGCTCTCCAGAGTCCCAAACCCTTAACAACTAGGCCATCCATCCTTTGATTTAGCAAACTAAACTTGAGTGTAGTTTGGAAATTAGAAATTTTAACATTTCCAGTTTAAAAAATGAAATGGTTAATTTGGGACCCAGATAATTTCTTGTAAATCCAAAAATGTTTCAAATAAAATGTGGAAGTATTTAGGAAAACAGATCAGCAATTAGTATACGAACTGGCACTTATGTAAGTGTACTACCCCTTGTATCTTTAGAATCACTCCTAAAAAGTTATTTTCAACATGTCTGCATTCCTGTTACCATGGCATTTCCCTTTAGCAACATTTGAAATGCAGTCATTGGTGTTAATTGGTTGCCAATGTCTTGAGAGTGTGATGCACTGCTTTGGCTTCAGCATGGCCAACAAACACTTCTGAAGCTGGGCTGCTAAGCAGAGATGAGTGGGTCCCAAATATTTTGATAGGCACAGCCCACTACAACATCAAAATAGGAAGCCCAGCTACCCACAGATATCTGTGCCTCCAGCTATAATCTTGATCTGTGTCCAACCAGCAGCCTACAGGAGTGAAATGCTGGATATAAAATTTCTCCTTCGCTTCCTTTTTTCTCCACCTCAACCAAAGCTTCCATGACTACTTCTACAGGCACCCCTCACTGCAGCGTTATTATAATGTACCCATGTATCACAAGCACCTGGGTGTATTTTACATGGTGTCAAGGTTCCTTCCCCACTCTGAACTCTAGGGTACAGATGTGGGGACCTGCATGAAAACCTCCTAAGCTTACTTTTACCAGCTTAGGTTAAACTTCCCCAAGGTACAAATTAATTTTACCCTTTGCCCTTGGATTTCCACTGCCACCACCAAACTTTATCTGGGTTTACTGGGAAACGTAGTTTGGACATGTCTTTCTCCCCCAAAATCCTCCCAACCCTTGCTCCCCACTTCCTGGGGAAGGTTTGGTAAAAATCCTCACCAATTTGCATAGGTGACCACAGACCCAAACCCTTGGATCTTAGAATAATGAAAAAGCATTCAGTTTTCTTACAAGAAGACTTTTAATAGGAGTAAAGGAATCACCTCTGTAAAATCAGGATGGTAGATACCTTACAGGGTAATTAGATTCAAAACATAGAGAATCCCTCTAGGCAAAACCTTAAGTTACAAAAAAGACACACAGACAGGAATAGTCATTCTATTCAGCACAGTTCTTTTCTCAGTCATTTAAAGAAATCATAATCTAACACATACCTAGCTAGATTACTTACTAAAAGTTCTAAGACTCCATTCCTGTTCTGGCCCTGGCAAAAACAGCATACAGACAGACACAGACCCTTTGTTTTCTCCCTCCTCCCAGCTTTTGAAAGTATCTTGTCTCCTCATTGGTCATTTTGGTCAGGTGCCACCGAGGTTACCTTTAGTTTCTTAACCCTTTACAGGTAAGAGGATTTTTCCTCTGGCCAGGAGGGATTTTAAAGGGGTTTACCCTTCCCTTTATATTTCATAGAATATCAGGGTTGGAAGGGACCCCAGAAGGTCATCTAGTCCAACCCCCTGCTCGAAGCAGGACCAATTCCCAGTTAAATCAGTTGAACAGAACAGGGCAATATCAAGTGATCCATACTGTTATCCACTCCCAGCATCTGGCAGTCAGAGGCTTGGGGACACCCGGAGCAGAGGGTTGTGTCTCTGACCTTCTTGGCTAATAGCTATTGATGGACCTGTCCTCCATGAATTTCTCATTCTTTTTTGAATCCAGCTATTTTTTAGCCTTCACAACGTCCCCTGGTAACTAGTTCCACAGGTTGACTGAGTTGTGTGCAGCATTTCCATTTGTTTGTTTTAAACCTGCTGCCTATTAAATTAGCCACACCATGTAGTCAGGGAACCAACCAGGTTAAACACTGGTTCAGCGATCGATTTTAAACACTGTTCTTCTGGATAGTGAAGACAGGTAAAATCTTCTCAGCCATTCCAAGTGTGACCTAAGTCAGTGGGTTGTATCCTCTTACCCAGTGACTAGGCTGGCCCTATGCATGCAGGCCTCTCGTTGCTAACTAATGGGACCAGATTCTCTCCTGTTAAGCAGCATGCCTTTATGGACAGTTCCATCTACACATCACCAGACTATCCCTTGCACCCTCCAATTTTCCAGGCTGTGCATGTTTATTTCCCTTGTTCTTTTCTAACTGATTAGGTCATTCCCTCCACTCTCCTGTTTATCCTAGTTATCTATAGTATTAACAGTTTCCCCTCTACCCTTCTTATTGTGCACTGCTCAAAATGATACATCAAAAGATTCTGTGTAGGATTTTTAGCAATTGTTTTTGCATGAATACTCATTTTTAATTTTTCTTCAACCTTTGCACTCTGGGTCCCTCTCTGCATCACTGATGTCCTCAGCCTCAAGCGTCCCATTTTGCACTCATTTGTAAAAGTCATTACCCATGAGGGCTACTCCACAGTTCCCTTTGTTCAATTTCATGTGACTTCCCTCTGCCCATCATCAGCTCATTTATCCAGGTTCCCTTGGACTGCTGTTTCTTCTAAATGCTTAGCTATCCCCACCCCAAATGGGTAATAGATTTGAATTGGATTGATGCATTTTCTACCTCTTGCATACATATAATAATTTCAAACTGCTCCCACCCATCATGCACAGAACCCTCACTAATAGCCTCTCTAATTATTAGATGCAGAATTTCACCCGGAACAGTTGTTAAGCTAATTGGTCTATAATTTCCCTTTTGGTAAAATCAGTCCGTTTTTCCTGTACCAGTCTCCAGGGGCCACCCCTGTTCTCCAGGAACAGTTGAACATAACGGATAATGGTTCTAAGAGTTTCGCAGCTAATTCCTTTAATACTCTTGGGTATATACCATCTGGCCCTGTGTGCTGATTTAAATGCATTCACCTCCTGATATTTCTTTACAGGTTCTTTAATGACTTTGCTACTTTCTCTCATCTGACTGTTCAGCTGCTTTGCTTATATCGGATTGTTCATTAAACAAATTCCTTTTAAGGGAAACAGGAATGAAGTAGGTGTTGAGTTCTTCGCCATTTCCCTTTCCTCAGTAAGTTGTTCTACTTGCTATAGCCCTTACCAAAATATAGTTTAAAATTCCCTTTTCTATTATAGAGTCACTGAACTTAAGAAGTCAGAGATAGAATAGAAAATGTACTGTATGCATAGTCCTGCTTGGGTAGGGAGAGAACTGGTCTTTTGTAAGTGTCCCAAGCAATAGGATTTCCGCTCCCTCTTTCTTCTACTTGCATGATTATTGCTCTAATGCAGCTCACTGGCAGAGAATTTTCCCTTTCTCAATTTCATCTCATTTTATAGCTCTCTAAATATAGTGTCTCTGCCCCTGTTTACACCCGTCAGATACTTGTAGATTCCTGGCCCCGCACTTTGTCATCCTTTACCCAAGATCTATTTAAACATTTCTTAGCCTTCATAAGTCACCCTTCCACCCAGCACCCTAATCATGTCTGTTGCTCTTCTTTGAGTGTTGCAATTCATCAGTATATTATTTGGCAATGTAGTGCCAAAATATTAACATAATATTCCAGCTGTTGTGGCATGCTTCTTAAGGTGATGCCACTGTAGACACAACTGAGAATTGCATTGACCTTTTCTTTTCCCAAGCCAAACTGCATTGTAAAATCATGCCTACTTAGCTGACAAGTCTCTGCCCTCACTCCTTTTTAAGCATTTGGCCATCCAGTGTATTTTGGATGATTTTTCTTCAGCTGTATTAGCCTGTATTATCCCAGTTATGTTATTTCCTGGCCATATTACTAATCTCTTGAGGTGCCATTGGGTTATTTCTCTGTTCTCAGTGGCACCTGCAACTCCTCCTAATTTAGGATCATTAACGAACTGTTTACTACCTCTATATACTGTGCACTTCCTCTGGACTATTTACAGTTCATAGCCTGCCTTTGCTTTCCTCCTACCTTTTCTTCCTCTTCCCCATGCTCATTTCCAAGTGTCTTTTCCTTTCTTATATCATGACACACTCTCTCTGCTAATAAAACAGAAAATTCAACAGATTATGTCCTTCAAGTACTACTAGCCAATGATGATTGCCCAGGGTGATAATAAAGGACAAACCCATTGGTTGAAACAGAGAGAAAAGGATATTCAGCATACTTTTTATGATGTTTCTATTTTGGTTTCCATTTGCATTGGCTGGTTCACTGTAACCCACTGGATGGCTTCCAGATCACTCGGACATTGTATTCAGTGTATTCACTGTATTTGGCTCCACGCTCGGTGGCAATACGGCGGCAAGGACACGACTCTTCTTCGGTTGCTGGTGGCAATTCGGCAGCCACACCATCACTTTGCCTCTGTATTCGGCGGCAAGGTTTTTAGTTGTTTTTTTTTGGCCACTTGGGGCAGCAAAAACGCTGGAGCCGGCCCTGACTGTGGGGTATATGTGTATATATATATATATATATATATATATATATATATATATATATATATACACACACACATACAAACATACACACACACACACAGTCTGCAGAAAGCGGGTGCCAGTTTTTGTTCTCTCTCACCTTTAACAAGATGGGAAAGCTACATATATTATCTCAGACCAGGCAAACCAAAAGCTAATCCAGAACTGGTTTTGCACTCCTCTGCCCATTTGAAACCACTCAGCAAATCATTCCCAACCTGAAATCTGACATTTTAAGCCCATTAAATGTATTCTCCTTCTCTCTGCCCTCACTTCATCGATGAAGTGAGCTGTAGCTCACGAAAGCTCATGCTCAAATAAATTGGTTAGTCTCTAAGGTGCCACAAGTACTCCTTTTCTTTTTGCAAATACAGACTAACACGGCTGTTACTCTGAAACCTGTTAGAATTTAGTAAGTAATCTAGCTAGATATGCGTTAGATTCTGTTTTGTTTAAATGGCTGGTACAATAAGCTGTGCTGAATGGAATGTATATTCCTATTTGTGTGTCTTTTTGTAACTTAAGGTTTTGCCTAGAGAGATTCTCTATGGTTTGAATCTGATTACCCTGTAAGGTATTTACCATCTTGATTTTACAGAGATGATTCTTTTACTTTTTTTTTTCAATTAAAATTCTTTTTAAGAACCTGATTGCTTTTTCATTGTTCTTACGATCCAAGGGTTTGGGTCTGTGTTCACCTATGCAAATTGGTGAGGATTTTTATCAAGCCTTCCATAGGAAAGGGGTGTAGGGTTTGGGAGGATAGTGGGGGGAAAGATGTTTCCAAGCGGGCTCTTTCCCTGTTATATATTTGTTAGACGCTTGGAGGTGGCAGCAATAAAGTCCAAGGGCAAAAGGTAAAATAGTTTATACCTTGGGGAAGATTTAACCTAAGCTGGTAAAAATAAGCTTAAGGGGTTTTCATGCAGGTCCCCACATCTGTACCCTAGAGTTCAGAGTGGGGAAGGAACCTTGACAAGGGCTAATATTTATTATTTCTACTGGAGTAGTACCTAAGGACCCCAAACAAGGGTCAGAGACCCATTATACGAGGGATGGTACCCTTTTCTAGAGAACTTAAATCTTATGTTATTGACAATAGGTGACAGGTGAACCAACAGACAAATGGGGAAGAGGGATAGAATACAAGGTAACTGTAGAAACTGATGGGTGTCAATAGTCTCAGGTGGCCAACCTAACCTATGCCAGATAGGAGTGAGTTGCAGGCATCATGAGAGAGAGACATTTAAAAGGTGGGATTTAAGAAAGGACAAGGGGGTGGGCTTTGTGAATTTTAATAAGGAGATCTTTCTAGTCATGGGAAAAAGCTTACAGAAATTAAGGACACCAGATAGCTATGAGGCCAGCTACTCTATCCCTCTAGAAGTGCAGGCTTATACCCTATGCTACAGCTTCTCACACAGTTTAGTGGGTAGAAAACAAGACCACTTGGTCTTACTTTTTAAAAAAACCATGGACCCATAATGCAACATCCAAGGGCTGGGTAGAGCACTTATAAATAAAAATAGCTCTACAGCCAATATATTTAAGGTCCTTGAATGGTATCTCTGAAATAATTCACCCTAAGCCCGTGAGAGGGGGTAGAGTGTTGGTTGTTAAAGGAATGTGTATTGCGCTGATAACGGGTAGTGCTGACATGCTAAAGAGCGAGGAGTGATATTACAAAACGAAAGCAAGGATCAGGTGTGAGAAAAGGAGTGTGAAGGGAGACATTATGTTGTACGGGGGAAGAGGAGTGAAATAGCTTCCTGGTAAGTGTGATTATAATGGGGCATTCCCAGCTTTTATTCTGTCTTCAATATCTAAAGCTGAGCAATGAAAAACTCCTACATCTTCCACTCTCTGAAGTTTGATTTTTAAAATCTCTTTATTGTTAGTGTAACATATGGAACAGAGACATGAGTAGCAGAACATTTGGAATGGAGCCTTTGTGTGTTTAGGATCTATCTGAAAAGGTACCATTATCTGTCCATCTAAAGTTATTTCAGGCAAGCAAGTTATTTGGTGTAGTGCAAAATGAAAATATGGAGTAGGAGGTCATGAGGCCCAAGAAAGAGGGGGTGAAGTTCATCCTTTTTGGTATTTAGAAATGTAAGTCAGACATTACAATATGTGCCTTGTACATAAGAGCAGCCATACTGGATCAGACCAATGGTCTATCTAGCACCATATCTGGTCTCCCGACAGTGGCCAATGCCCGGTGCTTCAGAGGGAATGAACAGAACAGGTAATCATCAAGTGATCTATCCCCTGTCGCCCATTCCCAGCTTCTGGCAAACAGAGAATCCAGTGACAATTCAGAACATGGTTTTCAATCCCTGTCCATCCTGGCTAATAACCATTGATGGGCCTATCCTCCATGAACTTGTTATAATCTTGGCCTTCACAACATCCTCTGGCAACGAGTTCCACAGGTTGACTCTGCGTTGTGTGAAGAAACACTTCCTTATGTTTGTTTTAAACCTGCTGCCTATTAATTTCATTTAGTGACCCCTAGTTCTTGTGTTATGAGAAGGAATAACTAACACTTCCTTATCTCCACTCCAGTCATGATTTTATAGACCTCTGTCATATCCCCCCTTAGTCGTCTCTTTTCCAAGCTGAAAAGTTCCAAAAAATTATTACTCTCTCCTCATATGGAAACTGTTCCATACTTCATCATTTTTGTTGTCCTTTTCTGTACCGTTTCTAATTCCAATATATCTTTTTTGAAATGGGGCAACCACATCTGCATGCTGTATTCAAGATGTGGGTGTACTTTCTCATAATCTATTCCTTTCCTAAGGATTCCCAACATTCTGTTCATTTAAAAAAAACAAAAATAAAACAAAAAACCCATTGACGCTGCACATTGAGGGATTGTAACCATGCCTCAGCGGGTCACAACTGAGAATGCCAAATTATGGACAAACTGCTGAGAAATAGGGCACATACACCCCAAGACCAGTGGCTAATCCTCCATAGATATACCAAACCGGCAACAAAAGTAAACTTCAGTTTCAGCACACTGGCTAACAAGAAGTAATAAAAGCAAAAGCAGTTTCGGTAGGCATTCCAGTCCTTGTATTACCACCGAAAACACTAGAGATAGAGATTAATAGTTCTTTAAAACCAATCTCTTCAAATAAAAGGTTTTTCCGATACCAAAGGACCAGCCACACACCCAGGTCACTATATAGCTTAGATCTTACCCCCAAAAAAATCACGCTGATGCGAATCCTTCAGTATCTAAAATCTAAAGGTATATTCGTAAAAAGAAAGGTGAGAGTTAAAATTGGTTAAAGGAATCAAATACATATGGTAATTTCAAAGTTCTTGGTTCAGGCTTGTAGCAGTGATGGAATAAACTGCTGGCTTAAGTCAAGACTCTGGCTGCTTCCAAATAATTGGAAGGTCCTCAATTCCTTGGTTAGAATGCTCCTATTAGCATAAGTTCATAGTCCAGAGGCTGGAGCAGAAAAGAAGCTGAAGCAGGAAAGGGGCAAAATGGAGATGTTTCCAGTTCCTTTTATATCTTCTGCCACATGGAGGGAAATCCATTGATCCAACAAAACACTCAGCACAACTAGTAGAAACTCACAGGTGACAAGACGGGGTTTGGAATCACATGGGCAAGTCACATGTCCATGCATATTTTTGCTTAGTCACAGCAGGAAAGTCCATTATCTGTAGATGTGTGTTTCCCACGGTCCATTGTGAGTTAAGTGTCCTTTTCATGGGCCACACAATTTGAATAGGCCCTCCAAGATGTGCTGGCTAGCTACCTTGTGTGCGTTACCCCAGGAGCAAACATTTGAAGTCCAGGTATAGAGCCAATATTAATAACATCAAATAAAAAATGATACATGCATATGGATAGCATAATCATAACCAGCAAATCATAACCTTTTTGTAGACATCTTACATGCCACATTTTATACAAGATTTGTTGTAAATATTGTGACAAAGTTCTTCCTCTGCCTTGGTGTGTCCTGCACTTATTAGCAGATTTGCTCGCCTCAGAGGTTCACGGCAGCCCTCAGTTCAGCCACTTTCATGGCTCAAATCTGCCGTTCACTCAGTTAGTTTCATCACTGGTCAGCATGGGGAAAGGAAGAAGAACAATCCCCGCAGTCTCTGCTGATCCACCTAGTGGATCAGGGAACAGGCCAGAGACCTTCCCCTCTGGTGGAACCCACAGTCCAGGTCAACTCCTCCAGTGTCAAGTAGGGAGTTGGGAAGGGATGGAGGGAACCCGGGCCTGCCCTCCACTCCGGGTTCCAGCCCAGGGCCCTGGGGATTGCAGCTGACTACAGTGGCTCCTGTAACAGCTGCATGACAGCTACAACTCCCTGGGCTCCTTTCCCATGGCCTCTTCCCAACACCTTCTTTATTTTCACCACAGGACCTTCCTCCTGATGTCTGATAATGCTTGTATTTCTCAGTCTTCCAGTACTACACCTTCTTACTCTCAGCTTCTTGCACCTCTTGCTCCCAACTCTTCTCATGCACCACAAACTGAAGTGAGCTCCTTTTTAAAACCCAAGTGCCCTGATTAGCCTGCATTAATTGATTCTAGCAGCTTCTTGATTAGCTACAGGTGTTCTAATCAGCCTGTCTGCCTTAAGTATTTCCAGAAAGTTCCTGATTGTTCTGGAACCCTCCCTGTTACCTTACCCAGGGAAAAGGGACCTACTTAATCTGGGGCTAATATATCTGCCTTCTATAACTCTCCTTTAGCCATCTGGCCCGACCCTGTCACAATATATAACAGTGGTTGCAACAATGATCTATATGGTTATATTTTAATCAGATAACATCAGAGGGATGTTTTTAGAGATCTATTCACAACGGCTCCAAGATCTTTCTTGAGTGGTAACAGCTAATTTAGATCCCATCATTTTACCTGTATAGTTGGGATTGTGTTTTCCAATGTGCATTATTTTCCCCATCTCTGCAACCTTCTGGATTTGATTTCACCTGCCTGCCACTTTAAGCAATACTAGAAGATGGAGAGAAATTAACAAGATAAATGCAATAATGCATCTGTGATTCCTTAGTGCAGTTATGACCGTTCCTCCCTTTTGATTTTCAGTGCTCCTAGGCAAGGATATCTTATGTGGAAGTTTTTCAAATTTCAATAATATATTAAGCATGTGGGGAGAGGGATTTTCAAAAAGCACTGAGCATTGGCCAAAAATCTTCTCCCTTCCACTGAAAATGCCAGCACAACTGTCATAACAATGTTTTAGAAAATGGTTTTCAGTTTTCATAGCCAACGCTTCTCATTAGTAGTTCTCAGATATGATCTGTAGGTCACCAGTGAACTGCAGTGCCCCATCTGACAGCCAATAGAATGAAGTCTTTGAGAATCAGGCCATGAAGTCTCAGAGGAGAGGGGGGACAAAAAATGTTCTCATGGGTGGTCCTCTGAATGAAGAGATTAGACATTTGTTTCTTTAATACGCCCATGCACACACAACCAACCATCCTCCTAATGCTTGTGTGAAGAAAAACCCATTCACATGGAAGTTCTCCAACAGCAATCAACGAGGGAGTATGAACGTGGCTGAATCAAACAGCAACTTAACTCACACCAGTGTGTGGTGTTTAGATGTTGCTTGTAATTATTAGAACTGGGAGCACTGGCTGTTGGGAGTCTGAAAGGACAGGAAACAGGAAGGAGTGGGAAGGAGTTGAGAGGCTGGGAGAAAGCTACAGAGGGTGCAGCAGCAGCTTGGTAAAAAGGTTTCCACTTTGAAAATAAAGTGCCTGGTTGATACAACACAATGCTCATTAACTCTGCTTTGCATTGTTCAAACAAGTCTACTTTTGAGCCACAATGCACAGGGGAAAAAAGGGATAGAAAGGTGGCTGAACACAAAAGACTGATCTCGACAGAGCAGTTGCTAATGAATGCTGAGAAATACGGCAGTTGTCAGACAGACGTCTTCCTCACTGGCCCCGAGGGCTGCTACACTAACTTGGTAGCCTGCTGCATTTATTTAGTAGGATGAACAAGATAAAAAGGCCTCAGAGTTGGATGCCAAGGCAGCCTTTAAAACATCACTGACTTGCAGCTCGCAAGCTGGGACTCGTTTTGCAAGTTCAACCTCTGTTCAGATAGGATCAGGGAATGTCTCTGGATTGCATCGCTTCCTTCACAAAGTCCTGCCAAATATGCTCTGCCCACAGTGCAGTCCAGACCCGTCTGATGATATTTCTTCTAGTTTTACTAAAGTATGCTTGGCCTTGCTTCCACAATACCTGGGGCTATGTTTATAATAAAAGTGCGGCACACAGGCAGTGGGTGGGTGTGCAGAGCGGTTGGGAGTCCAGGCACGCGAAAAAGAAAGAACTTCCTAATTACAGTATATAAATCAAGAAACAAAAAAATCACCCCGATTCTCTGATTGTTCTCTCTATCCCTGCTTCTGCAGCACACTCACATCCTAGCCCCACTGTCTGCCAGAAAAGACGATAGGTTTCCCCCACATCGTTTCATCTTCTTATCCGACACCCTGAGCGAGGGACATGGAAATTAGGCACAGACTTTGTGGTTTCAGGCTATAGACAGTGTGGTGCTTCAGAGCAGCCAACTGTACTGACATATCTTCCATGTTTTACCTTTGAACAGAAGTGAGAATGGAAAGGCCACATTTGCAATAAGAGACCAATAATTTGGGGACCTCCATGTTTTTGGGGCCCAACTTGGGACACCTAGGGATAGAATTAATAGTGATCATTAGTGATGGGCCCTTTTGGTTTTAAACAAACTGAAAACCGTAGTGTTGGTGCTAGCAATTGGCCCTAAACTTGCCTTCAAGAGCTGGAAAAAGTTGGCTTCGGGTCAAGCATGTTGACTCAGTGATGGTGGGTTTTTTTCTGCAAACACCATACCATAGTTCTGAGTAAGGAAAAACCCCACAGAAGAGCCTCTTGACATAGCAGCCGTTACCATTCACAGGAGTTTTGCACATGCATGAAAGGAGAAAACAACAAACTATCAGAACAGATTGACACTTGCAAATGTCATCCTTATTGCTGAAAGCAGATGGCTATCCCACTCCTGTTAACCTTGACCTCCCTTCTGCATTATCGCACTAGCATGTTCCCAACACTCCACAATCACTCCGTGGATGCCTTCCTTGTTCCCAAACGGACTTTTCCCACTGGGTTCCTAAAATAATGCATACTGATGCATTCTGCTAACAGGACAGCATGAGGAGGTTATTGTCCTGGGAAAAACCAGGATTTTCACAGAGCTGAAAAAGTTTTAGACTTTTGACAGTGACTTGAGAGACAATGATTTGACCTAGAAGGACAAGACAAGACATCTCAATGTGGTGTGAACATAACAAGTTTATCTGTCTCTATCTGGAATCCCCATAACATTTAACTTCATTATGAATAGGACATCTATCATTGTTGTCCTATTATGGAAGACTTTTTTTTTTTAAAGTGTACTTGCATCTTTTCCACCCCATATAGAATACAGCTCACCACTCAAATCTAGTAGGAACATTATTGTCAGACCTCTGCAATTAACCTTTTGTAAAAGAGAGCTAAATACAGGACATAATTATAGTAAGATACCGAGCTGTGGTGCTAATGATGTTTAAGAGTTCCATGTGCTGGTGATCAGCACTTCAGAGCACTATATCAGCTCAGATGACAGTGATACAATATAAAATGGCCAACTTAGATAGCCCATTTCCCTATGACAGGTTTCAGAGTAGCAGCCATGTTAGTCTGTATCTGCAAAAAGAAAAGGAGGACTTGTGGCACCTTAGAGACTAACAAATTTATTTGAGCGTAAGCATAAGCATAAGCATGCATCCGATGAAGTGAGCTCATGAAAGCTTATGCTCAAATAAATTTGTTAGTCTCTAAGGTGCCACAAGTCCTCCTTTTCATTTCCTATGCAGTTTTTTCTTTCATCTGCTCTTTATTGCAATTGTAAACTGTGTCTCATTTAATCAATCATATTTTTAGGAAGACCTCATTTGTGCTCCGAGGCAAGTCAGACAATATTTGTCAAAGTGATGCATTGTCCTGGAAAGCTCTTCAAAGGGGTTTCTTTCTGTGCCCTTCAAAGAATGCTCCCCTCCCCTCGCCACCCCACGGTCAGGGTACAACAGGTTCAGTGCTTTAGATACTCCAGGCTTTATGAAATGTCATTTAAAACCTAGGAACACCTACCAGCCTCAAGAGAGCTGGAAGAGAAAAGTGTTGCCTGGACTACGTTAGGGTCACCTTACCTCTTACATAGAGGAAAATTCTAGTGAGAATCTGTGTGCACAAATAGGGGGCACAAAAGCAGCTATACAATTGCCTCAAGATGAGTGCAGGTGTGTGGCTATTAGCCATATGATCATTGGCAGAAAATAGAAAGGAGCCCTGGAGAATGTTTGAAAGGCTTCCCTTGTGACTTGTGCCATGTGAGCATTGGGCACCGGTAGAAGCTCTACAAAGATCAAAGATGGGCAATTCAAGAGTGCCGCAGGGATTTGGGTACCATTTGAAAGTCAGGAGGACGTGTGCTTAAGTGTTTTATAAAATCCCAGCTCAAATCTATATCCACTGTGGTTTGATTTGTTTTCACACAACCCCCTTTATAGTCCTGACTCCCTTCCCTATGGTCTCCCCAGCACATGTCCTTCACATTCCACAAACACCACATCAGCATCTTCCCTGGTCCTCAGTTATTTCCCCCTCCCGCAATAGGCTTCCTACCTCTCACTGTCATGTGACAGGCTTCTAGCATCCCCAAAGTCTCCCTGCAACTGCCATGATTTGGGGGACCTGTGTACGACTGATGACTTTTAGTTGATAATTATGACATTACGATGATGTTGCTGTACCATGGAAGGCCAGCTTGTCTGTCAGTCGAATCCACCATTGCTAGCAAGGCTGTGTCATATCAGTGCCAAACCAGGGCAACTGTGGTCACTGGAACTCAGTGTCAGTCTGTTCAGGGTGAAACACCTTGGGAGAATGGGTTCTCAAGATGGGAAAAGATACTTCCTCCTCTTGTCTGATGGGAAGGGGTAAGTGAACAGAGTAGAAATTCCCCAAACAGGACAGAGACAGGTGACTCAGCAGGAGACTATAAAAGGATACACGAGAGAAGACAGTGAGGAGACAAACAGGAAGTTTGGGCAGGAGAGGGGAAGGGGATGGATTGGCCATGGTTAGAGTAGGTAAACTAGGGGATCAGGCTCCATGTTTCAGAACACAAGTCCTGCACTGCAGCAGAAGGATGTGGGGCAGCCCCAAAGGCCTCTTACTCCAACCCAGAGAACGCTGCAGAGTGCCGAGGAAACTGAGGCAGGGAAGTGTGTGTAGGGTTTATTATTTTTGTATAGATTTATGTAGGTCTTGTGCCATTAGAGAAAGAGCAATAATCTGTTATGTGCTACACCTTATGTGCCCCCTGAAGAGGTAACCCAGAATGCTCACATCTTTGGGTGGAGTTCAGAGAGGGTGCGTTTACAGTTATAGGCCAGCATTGGTTCCATGAACTGGACAGCATGATCTAAACTTTCAGGAGTGGGTGCCAGATAGAAGATCTGCACCCTAAGAGTGTGGCTGGACATCCTAAGCCAGGGGTAGTGATTGCACTCCCTTCAGATTCTGGAAGCTAAAATATATGGGATTTGGTGGCTGGGTTCCCACACAGCAACCTGGTGAGTGGCCAACAGGGGGTGCTTGACTGGACTTGTGACTGTAACATACCCTCCTTTAGACCCAACACATTCCCTCTGTGTGCACTAAGTGAAATTTCAGGGCCAGGCAGAAAATCCTACAAGCACAAAATGTCATCATTCTGGAGACCCCAGAATTGCTGTTCCACACAGTGCTGTTTTCAATTATCAAGTTGTGAGAACATGAGATGAGAGATGCCTGGGAAGCCACTGAACGCTCATAACAGCTCACAAGTCCACTTTAGCTAGACAGAATCGAATCCAAGTTATAAGGACGAGACTTCCAGGTGACATAAGAGAGCAATAAAGTTATAAGAAATGAAATTTACACCAATAAGGATTTTTTAAAAGCTAGGAGAGCCAATCTAAGAGCTTGGCATGAACAGGGAAACTCAGGCGCAACTACTTCACACAGAGGTGACTACACATAAGGAACAGAGTATTGACAAGTGTAAGCATTCAAAATCTTGAGTCAAAAATTCCCCCTTCCCAAATCATGAGATCTTAAAAATAAATTGGGTGGGGGGTTGTTTATCTTCTCCTGTGGGGACAGGTTTGTTTGTGGGGAGGGGGGTTTTTTGTTTTGGGTATTTTTTGCTTTTAGGGTTCATGTTTCCAAGCTTCTTCCACAACCATGTAGGCTGAAAGCTTTTTTTGTTTTTGTTAAATGAAAAGAAAGGAGGCTTGTGTTGAATAACACGATTCTGTGAGCTAGTGTTTTAATGAAAAAACCCACCAGAGATCACCACACTTGGTAATGCTGGGCATGGCGTATTGGGGATTGTCATTAAGTGAAGGTTACAAGTTCAGACCTATATGGAGGGGAATGCAGATGTAGTGCTCAGAAGAGATACTACGCTGCCTCGTGCAAGGAGAGCCTTTTTCAGTGGGTCTGTTTCACACAGCAATGGCTAGAATGCCAGTTTTGGCCCCACCACTCTAAGGCTTGGGACCCTGCCAAGAAGTCAGTAGCACACAGAGGTCTGGGCTTCTGGAAAACACTGCAGCAGTGAGCTATGTGGCTGGATTCTGACAGGAGGGTCAATAAATGCAACAGCTTGTCACGCTCCAATGGTGACGCCAAAGAGCAAGTACCAGCCTCTGGGGACACTTAAAAACCAGGGCACAAACCTCAAGTTGGTTATCAGTTCTGAACTTAGATTTCGAGCACCAACTTCACGAAGTGCAAACTCCTCAGGCATTTTCACAGACTTCACACGGAGCCACAGAGTCACCCAGGTGAGCATCTCTCTGTGATAGATGGTCTCTTACACCAAGAATCACAGCAATATCCAGTTTACTCCTAATCCAAAAGGATCAATCACTAACCCAGGTCAGTTGTGCTTTAGGACACATACCAAAGAATGCTTGTAGCTAATCCTATAGCGAACAAAAGGAAGATCTAGTAAATAGAAAAAGGAAATGAGAGTTATTTACAACGTTAAAACGGGTAAACAGGCACACAAACAAGTTATAGTCTTAGGTTTCAAAAGGTAATATAGGTTTCTATAATCAGCAAGCTCTGTTTGACCTTCAGGGCTAACCCAGGCTAAGCATCTGGGGATCTCTTGCTTATGCCTTGAAACACCTTGCCCACCCAGAGTTCAAGAAGCAAAGAGATCCTTAGTTCCTCTGCCTCCTGCCATGTGCTCTGAACTGCAAACTCAGCTGATGGGAGGAGTCCACTGGCACGACTCATCTTCATGGGGAGGAGACCAGAACAATAAGAGTCTTTAGTCCTTTTATTGACAATTCCTCAGACCAGAAGTAGGGAATTTCCAGTTGTAAAATCCACCTATTGCCTGTCTGGTATCGATGGGTCCCCTCTTTTGGGAAAGGCATAACAATTTCTGTAGAAGAGCAGCTCTTCACAGGAATTAATGTCCCTCTCCTGTATGGTGATTCATACAGTCAAAGGCTCCCAGTACGACTCCTCAAATATTTCATTACAGTAGGGAACACGGATACTGCAAGTAAGATTAATGCAGGCAGCAACTCACAAGCATGCAATGGAGTCACCACACTGTCCTAGAATTCTAATACCGATTTTATCAATATTAACCCACAAGTGAGCTAGACAGACTTCACAGCAATGTATCTGTTGGGGACCTAGGCATGAGCTGGCACCTGCTCTGCCAGTGACACACAGCGATTACACGTCCTCCTGGTCTGGGAGAATAGCCCAGAGAAGTGAGAGAAAGCAGGAAGGTGGGAGCTGAAGTTTCACGCTCAGGAATGTTGTCTCCTCTCCCTCCCACCCTCCCCCATTTCTGAAGCTTCTGATACACATCCCATTGCTCACCGTCTCCTTCCCCATCTCCCAAGGTTGAGGATTCAAAATAAAGGGCTCCCAACAGCCACAGCTGGTTAAATTTAAGCAGGTTCCTCACAGCAAGGGCTCCCCTAAAGTAAATCAGAAAAGCACTTCCCTGGTATATTCACCCCCTAGTGCCAGAGCAGGTCTAGCAAATAGATCAGTCCAATACAGTGCGGGAAAAGACTCTCAAGAACTCATTCTTCTTATAGTCTGCTGGGACATAGCAATTCACTCCAGCTGAGCCCAGCCACATTCCCCTCATGGCTGGGCTTCCTGGCAATTCCGGTAAGGAGGGCTGACATCTGTGGTAGCAGCTCTCCCTGAGCAGAGAATGTTAACCCTCGCCCTACCAAGCATGGGGTGTGCAGCTGTCAATCATGCCACCTTAGAGGGAGAAGATTGGATTTCTTATCCAAGGCTCACTGCTGGTGAGCAAGCTACACTAGGGTGACCAGACAGCAAGTGTGAAAAATCGGGACGGGGGTGGAGGGTAATAGGAGCCTATAGAAGAAAGAGACCCAAAAATCAGGACTGTCCCTATAAAATTGGGATACCTGGTCACCCTAAGCTACACTCTGAAAAACCCTAGACTGCAGTGAATCTGTAGTAGAAGCTGCATGGCAAGATGTCCATGAAAGTGGGCCCAGCGCTCTGCTCAGAGATGCGAAATTTGCCATTGGGCTGTATTTTTCACACTGCATTCATTGGCTCACCTATGATTTCTTAAGCAAACAAGAATTTGGAGAATGTGCTGGCTACTAGTACCCGTTAGCCAAATTCTGCATGTTACTTCGTCAAATGTCGGGAAGATGTCAGTGCATTTGACCCGGCTTCATATAGTTCTTTTTGTTCTGAAGGCTCCCCAAACCTTTCAAAAACTGTATGTATTAAGTACATAGATCACTAACGCGCCACTGTAATACAACTGCTTCTGAGATGAAACAAAGTAATTGTTCTGAGACAGCACTATTATACAACCATTATTTAGGAGGGGAAATTAAAAAAGAAAAACCAAAAAAAGTTAAAGCTACAGAAGAAAATTAAGTTAGACAAAAATTTGGCTAGGTCACCAGCGTTCATACTCCTACTATTGACAAAGTGCCATGGCATTTTTAGTGACCACAGGGAATTAGTTTCAGTGTCTCATTTGATAGAGGGCACTGTGCTGCTGGAATTGAATACCATGCAGCAGAGTTTGCTCTCAATTGACTCTGACAGCATTTCCTGCAACATCTGGGTTTTCTTTGGCTCTCTCTCCTTTGAGTACCAACTAGTTCCAACCCTGCTTAGCTCAGGAGATCTGATAAGATATGGCTTGCTGTGAAGTGGCTGCTGTCAAAGGCCTCGTCTATACCAAGAATCAGGGCTTAAATTTAGCTGGAGCTGTCCAGAGCAGAGCTCTCATAAATAGTTTAAAACCCCATGGAGTTTTTATAGCATGTTGGGGTGGGGGATGGGGACACAGGGATCTCCGGGAAATACTTGATGAGAATTTACGCCCTGGCAAGAATATTAGTACCCATTAGCATCCAGGCACAGGTGTTCATGACATTGTAAAACAGCTTGGTGTGCTCTAGCACTTACATTGTAGGTGGCAATGGCACAACTGCCCTGTTGCTGGAAAAAAGGGTACTAGTTTTCCCAGCACCCTCCCCAGAGCGTGCAGTCACTTAAGCCTTTCCCTTGCAGGCAGCAGATGCCAAACAGCCCACCTTCAAGCAAGCTCAAACAGGATCTGCTAATGGAGAGGAATTCTACCCTCCATTACACAAACAAACAACCTGTGAGGATGAGTCAAAGCACCTGGGAAGATGAATAAGCGGGAAGTGAATGAACAGGATTCCAGTCATTGACAGAAGGATCAATAAGACACATTTTTAACTTTCACAGCCTGGATCAGACCATTTTTGATACCCTGGGGCACTTTTTGCAAGTGCCAATATGTGCAAATTCCAGTTGAATATTTCTACCTTCTTCTCACCTGAGAAAGAACCCCCCCCCACAAAACCCCTCTGCTAGATAAAGTATTCTTCGCCCAACTCTTTAATATTGTTGTGCCTTGTTAAACGACTTCTGCCTTCCACCCCAGAAGTGGCTGCATTTCAACAGGGACAAATGTGTATAAAACAAACTGTAAATACAGATTGCAAATCAGTTGAAAGAGAACATTGGGGTATTTAGATTTTTTTAAAAAAGTAATCTGATAAGTGTCAGTCATAGGTGGCTTACGTAGAAGAGACAGTAAGACAGAAGCAAGGGGAAAGTGAATAATTGAATCTCTTATAGCAACAAAGCCAATCTAGGCATCCATGCTATCAGCAGTGGAATGGACCACAGACTGTACAGGTGTTTCCTTAATACCGCTGCTGCTACAGCTGAACCGAGTTCTTGAAGAAAAAAGCAAAGCCCTTGTGGAGTGTGTTTTTGTGCACGTGGAGGGCGTGCCGTGGAGCCAGAGTGTCTGGGACAGCAGCGGTCACAGGAAGCTGTTGCTACTGCTCTTTAGAGAGGAAGTCGGCATTCCAAGGTTGGAGGCAGAGTTAGCGTTGATTTTTCCTGCGGAGAGGGGGGAGGGGAGAAAGGAGAGCGGCCTAAGAAAAGAGCGAGGAAGGAAAAGGCTCAGAAAACATGCTGCTGATGAAGTCACAGCAGAGATAGCCAAGAAAAGAATTTGTAAAAGAAAAAAAAAAAAGAAAAAGAAAGAACTGTGTTTGCTCAGAGGACTTGAGTTCTGGTGACATAGGGGAGAAAGGGTGGCCAGAGTATAAGAAAATGTTCAAGGATACTGAAATAGAAGTTGTCTCCCGGGAGTGGAGAAGCACTTTGGGAAAGGAATTGGGCTAGAGGAGTGCACCAAGGGAGAACAATGAGGACTGGGAAAACGGCACCAGGGACCAAGAACCTAAAGATCATTGCTGTTCTTAAAATATAGAAACATGAATGATGCTAACATTACAGCCGGGGCAGAAACAGCCATGTGAGAGTTGAAAGCCAGCTCTAGAGCAGCTGGTACGGGTAAAAATACAACTCCCATCCTCTTACATATATATTGCAATGGGGAAGCAAGTAGGTTTCCCATGTGTAGGAGCAGTTTTAATTCCCCAAGCTTTGTTGTTTCATTACTACAACAATATGCTTTAGCACATGTAATCCTACAGGTGTTACACTACAGCAGATGATATTTAAGCCCAAAGAAAGGGAGAGAAGCAGCAGGGAGAAGACATGGATTTTGGTTGGAGCAGTCTCTGCACACGTGCAGAGGGCTGGGCAACTCAGCTGGAAGAGCCCCTCCACCACGCCTAGAACTAGGGTGTGGCAGTTACTGAGCATGCACAATAGAGGTCTGGAGAGTTTAGGCAAAGAGGCTTGAAATCTCTATAACCCGGTGGACTCAGTAGCTGATGGACGCAGGCCCAAGAGACATGTTTGCTGGGGCTCAATACCTGCACCACTATAGATACAGACAAGTGGAGCGCTATTCCAGCTTTACTTACTAGGGAAGCCCTCTATTAGAATCATGACTGGTCCACTGCAATGTGTTGAATGGTCCTAGCGGGAGAGCACAGAGGAAAAGCTCCAGAGCCTATGGACCTGACAGTTAGCGATGAGCTAACTACTTAGCTAAAGAGAGAACGGGGCAGAGGCCAGAGAGGCGAGGGTGTGTAAATTCTTACCTGGGCTTATGGGAAAGGCTAGTGGCCAGTAGAGTGAAACCTTAGAAATCTAGGGAATGGTTATTTTCTATGCTACTCCTAATACCTGTACCACTTTGGACACAGGCTGCACCTTGCCTTCCTTACCAGCAACCAAGGAGACTAGTCAGCTACTATCCCAAGGACTGAATGCTGCTAACTGGAAGGATCCCCAGGCTTTTGTTTGCTGCC
This sequence comes from Lepidochelys olivacea, assembly GCF_965140295.1. Classification (NCBI taxonomy): domain Eukaryota; kingdom Metazoa; phylum Chordata; order Testudines; family Cheloniidae; genus Lepidochelys; species Lepidochelys olivacea. The sequence continues at coordinate 112,416,302 of NC_140416.1, forward strand.
AAGGCTGAAGGCTTTGGCACCATCTCAGCCTCTGAGAAGAACTGTCCATTCCTCTCAGTCTGACAAATCCCGGTGACACAATCTGCGCATTATGGCCACCCTGTAGAGACTGAGGCTGCATTTACACTAGGTAGGAGTACTTTGCTGGTCTAGCTATGCCACAGTACTACTCCAGCAAAGCACACCCAGTGTGAATGTGGGTATAGCTCTTTCCAGCCACTGGAGCTCCCATGCTGACTGGGACAGCCCATGGCTCAGAAATAGTGTCATGTGGTTCCAAGTACATCTATGCAGACAGCATGATGCTTGACCAGTCACACTCTGTGTTCCTCTGCCCAAGTCAATCTAGTATATTTGTGTCTTAATTAGCAGAGGACTGAGGTCAGGAGAGTCGGGTTCTATTACTGACTGTGTCTGAGACTTCTGGTGTCAGTGTTGGTTAGTCATTCGGGACCACACCCTGTTTCTCTCCCTATGGGTCCTGACCTCAGTGTGCTCAGTAACATATTGATATCTAGATAGAACTAGTGCCGTTCCTCTAGGGGTGGAGACCATGCACAAAAGGGCGCCACAAAGCACAGTTCAATGGGCGCTCCCTGAATACAGAGTGGGGAAAATGGAGACAGGCTGGTTGGATGTGCTACCTAATGGCATGCAGACTGACAGGTTTCAGAGGAGCAGCCGTGTTAGTCTGTATCCGCAAAAAGAAAAGGAGGACTTGTGGCACCTTAGAGACTAACCAATTTATTTGTGCATAAGCTTTTGTGAGCTACAGCTCACTTCATCAGATGCATGCAGTGGAAAATACAGTGGGGAGATTTATATACACAGAGAACATGAAACAATGGGTGTTACCATACGCACTGTAACGAGAGTGATTGGGTAAGGTGAGCTATTACCAGCAGGAGAGGAGGGGGAAATACCTTTTGTAGTGATAATCAAGGTGGGCCATTTCCAGCAGTTGATAAGAACGTGTGAGGAACAGTGGAGGGGTGGGCGGAATAAACATGGGGAAATAGTTTTACTTTGTGTAATGACACATCCACTCCCAGTCTTTATTCAAGCCTAAGTTAATTGTATCCAGTCTGCAAATTAATTCCAGTTCAGCAGTCTCTCGTTGGAGTCTGTTTCTGAAGTTTTTTTGTTGAAGAATTGCCACCTTTAGGTCTGTAATCGAGTGACCAAAGAGATTGAAGTGTTCTCCGACTGGTATATGAATGTTATAATTCTTGACGTCTGATTTGTGTCCATTTATTCTTTTACGTAGAGACTGTCCAGTTTGACCAATGTACATGGCAGAGGGGCATTGCTAACACATGATGGCATATATCACATTGGTAGATGTGCAAGTGAACAAGCCTCTGATAGTGTGGCTGATGTGATTAGGTCCTATGATGGTGTCCCCTGAATAGATATGTGGGCACAGTTGGCAACGGGCTTTGTTGCAAGGATAGGTTCCTGGGTTAGTAGTTTTGTTGTGTGGTGTGTGGTTGCTGGTGAGTATTTGCTTCAGGTTGGGGGGCTGTCTGTAAGCAAGGACTGGCCTGTCTCCCAAGATCTGTGAGAGCGATGGGTCGTTCTTCAGGATAGGTTGTAGATCCTTGATGATGCATTGGAGAGGTTTTAGTTGGGGGCTGAAGGTTTTCTAATAGCATACAGTGGATGGGGGAGCCGGTAATGCAGCAGCACTGAGCTGCTATAGAAGGAACAGCTCTTTTATCACTTCACAGCGTGGAGGTGGGAAGGATTCTTCATTCTCAACTGCATGGGCACCAAGCCCAGGTTATTTATTTATCTTGGTGCAGGGCAGAGGGTTTGGCCTTTAATCCCTCTATGCCTCCATTTCTCCATCTGCAAAATGGGAGTGATCTTTGTATAGAAATCTGAAATCCTTTGCTGGGAGGTGCCATACAAATGTAACTAGGGTAGGGTTCACAAAGGTGTTTAGGCTCCCAGCTCCCCTTGATTTCAATGGGAGTTAAGCACCTAAGTACCATTGTAAATACCACTGTTATCAGTGTCCTTGTTACTAATTCTGCTTGACTCTGCAGTGAAGTCACCTAATCCTGTGTATGTGGCATCACTGTTGCTATGGAAATGTGTATGCTTAGCTGTTACATATTCAGCATGAAAACTTCCATGACCAAAGACAGGCTGGGCTGGGAAGGAGGAAAATCTTCTGGTTAAGGAAGTCTGACAAGGATTCCAAGAAAGTCTTCAAATGACAGCACTCAGCTTTGCATTTTGTCTCTCCTAGTATGAAATAAACGGCATGTTAGAATTAAATAGTATGGATTAGAGCTGAGTGAAATTTTTTGACCAAAAAAATTTTGGTGAAAAAATGTAGATTCAGATCAACTAAAACATATTTTGAAAATTTGTGGCAAATTTACTAATGTCTTCACCAAAAATACTTAAGAGAAAAATCTAAATACTTTTGTTTTGACATTTTCAGAACAATATGTTTTGGTTCAGAATGACTTTCTTTTTGAAGCTTCTTTTTTTGTTTTTTGTTTTTAAATAAAATCGAAGAGATCAAAACAAAAACAAAACATTTTGTTCAACCTGAAATGAATTTTTCAACTCTTCAGAACTGCCCGTGATCCAAAATTTTAAAAAATCCGTTATTTCCACAGATCTAGTACATATTTCCCCAGAAATTCCTGTATCTCTTACATGATGTACTGTTCCAAAGTTCATCCACATGCTGGGTGAATTTCCTGCAGTCATATGTGAATGCACCTGGTAGGATTAACAACCCTGAAGCAGTAGACAAATGCAGATTATGCATTTGGCCTTATGGGTGAACATGAGCAGCTTACTAGGTAATCTTCTTGCAGTGTTCATAGAGTTTAAGGCCAGAAGAGACTATTAGATCCTCTAATCTGAACTCCTGTATATCACAGGTCACAAATTTTTCAATTACACCTGTACTGAGTCCAATAACTTGCTTTGCCTGAAGTATAGTTTCCAGAAGGGCATCCAGGCTTGATTTGAAGACTTGGTTTCCTGGGGCTGCTTGCAAATCTTTCACGCTTAAAGTGAGAACTTGTAACTTTAGCCCCATTGCCCATATACCATACGAAGATAGTCATTTTAGCATATGTGCAACGTGCCTCAATTGTGCATTGTAATCCAATCTTCTTTTTTGCTAAAATAAACAGATTGAGCTTTTTAAATTTCTCACTAGAAGGCAATTTCTCCAGCCCTCAAATCACACTCTTTTCTGGACCCTCTCTAATTTTGCAACATCCTTTTTAAAGTGTGAATAGCAGAACTGTATGTAGCATTCCAGTATTGCCTTACCAATGCCTTATACAGAGGTAAATACCCTTCCTACTTCTACTCACTATTTCCATTTATAGATCCAAGGATCTCATTTGCTCCTTTTGCCACAGCATCACACTAGGAGTTCATAGAATCATAGAATATCAGGGTTGGAAGGGACCCCAGAAGATCATCTAGTCCAACCCCCTGCTCGAAGCAGGACCAATTCCCAGTTAAATCATCCCAGCCAGGGCTTTGTCAAGCCTGACCTTAAAAACCTCTAAGGAAGGAGATTCTACCACCTCCCTAGGTAACGCATTCCAGTGTTTCACCACCCTCTTAGTGAAAAAGTTTTTCCTAATATCCAATCTAAACCTCCCCCACTGCAACTTGAGACCATTACTCCTTGTTCTGTCCTCTTCTACCATTGAGAACAGTCTAGAGCCATCCTCTTTGGAACCCCCTTTCAGGTAGTTGAAAGCAGCTATCAAATCCCCCCCTCATTCGTCTCTTCTGCAGGCTAAACAATCCCAGCTCCCTCAGCCTCTCCTCATAAGTCATGTGTTCTAGACCCCTAATCATTTTTGTTGCCCTTCGCTGGACTCTCTCCAATTTATCCACATCCTTCTTGTAGTGTGGGGCCCAAAACTGGACACAGTACTCCAGATGAGGCCTCACCAATGTCGAATAGAGGGGAACGATCACATCCCTCGATCTGCTCGCTATGCCCCTACTTATACATCCCAAAATGCCATTGGCCTTCTTGGCAACAAGGGCACACTGCTGACTCATATCCAGCTTCTCGTCCACTGTCACCCCTAGGTCCTTTTCTGCAGAACTGCTGCCTAGCCATTCGGTCCCTAGTCTGTAGCGGTGCATTGGGTTCTTCCGTCCTAAGTGCAGGACCCTGCACTTATCCTTATTGAACCTCATCAGATTTCTTTTGGCCCAATCCTCCAATTTGTCTAGGTCCTTCTGTATCCTATCCTTCCCCTCCAGCGTATCTACCACTCCTCCCAGTTTAGTATCATCCGCAAATTTGCTGAGAGTGCAATCCACACCATCCTCCAGATCATTTATGAAGATATTGAACAAAACCGGCCCCAGGACCGACCCTTGGGGCACTCCACTTGATACCGGCTGCCAACTAGACATGGAGCCATTGATCACTACCCGTTGAGCCCAACAATCTAGCCAACTTTCTATCCACCTTATAGTCCACTCATCCAGCCCATACTTCCTTAACTTGCTGACAAGAATACTGTGGGAGACTGTGTCAAAAGCTTTGCTAAAGTCAAGAAACAATACATCCACTGCTTTCCCTTCATCCACAGAACCAGTAATCTCATCATAGAAGGCGATTAGATTAGTCAGGCATGACCTTCCCTTGGTGAATCCATGCTGGCTGTTCCTGATCACTTTCCTCTCATGCAAGTGCTTCAGGATTGATTCTTTGAGGACCTGCTCCATGATTTTTCCAGGGACTGAGGTGAGGCTGACTGGCCTGTAGTTCCCAGGATCCTCCTTCTTCCCTTTTTTAAAGATGGGCACTACATTAGCCTTTTTCCAGTCATCCGGGACTTCCCCGGTTCGCCACGAGTTTTCAAAGGTAATGGCCAATGGCTCTGCAATCACAGCCGCCAATTCCTTCAGCACTCTCGGATGCAACTCGTCCGGCCCCATGGACTTGTGCATGTCCAGCTTTTCTAAATAGTCCCTAATCACCTCTCTCTCCACAGAGGGCTGGCCATCTCTTCCGCATTTTGTGATGCCCAGCGCAGCAGTCTGGGAGCTGACCTTGTTAGTGAAAACAGAAGCAAAAAAAGCATGGAGTACATTAGCTTTTTCCACATCCTCTGTCACTAGGTTGCCTCCCTCATTCAGTAAGGGGCCCACACTTCCCTTGGCTTTCTTCTTGTTGCCAACATACCTGAAGAAACCCTTCTTGTTACTCTTGACATCTCTTGCTAGCTGCAGCTCCAGGTGCGATTTGGCTCTCCTGATATGATTCCTACATGCCCGAGCAATATTTTTATACTCTTCCCTGGTCATATGTCCAACCTTCCACTTCTTGTAAGCTTCTTTTTTATGTTTAAGATCCGCTAGGATTTCACCATTAAGCCAAGCTGGTCGCCTGCCATATTTACTATTCTTTCGACTCATTGGGATGATTTGTCCCTGTAACCTCAACAGGGATTCCTTGAAATACAGCCAGCTCTCCTGGACTCCTTTCCCCTTCAAGTTAGTCCCCCAGGGGATCCTGGCCATTCGTATTCAGTTGCTTGTCCACTGTGATCCCTAAATTTTTTTCAGAGTCACTGCTTTCCAGGGTGCAATCCCCCAGTCTGTAGGTATGGCGTGCATTCCTTGTTCCTGTTTTGCGATGGTTGGCGGACTGTTCTACAACTATATCTGGAAGCTCACGTACAGTAGCGTATTCCAAAAACTCTAATCCAAATGGTAAACATGGCTTGGTTGAAAGAAAACTGTAGTGATGTGAGGTACCCTTGTGGATATTATTAAAAACTTTGGATCTAGAAATGCATGTTTCCTCTAATGACATGCATATCTTAAGCTGTATCATATATGTATCCACTAGTGCAAGTCATGTATCTCTAATGACACCTTGTTCTATTAAATCACATCCTGAAATGCATGCCACCAAGAGAAATCACATACTTAAAATGAGTCATCAGTCATGTGACTCTTAGCCATGCCCTCTGAATGAATTTCTGGGGCAATTAGTTTGAGTTCAGTCTGTTATGAAGCTCATTTACAGTTTAATTCTTTGAATTCTTTGATGAAGGAGAAAACATGATTTGTCTTGATTTTCACCTGTTGTTTGAAGTATTTTTGTGGCCAGAAAATGTTTAATGCTGTTATCTTTCAGTTTGTTGTTTTTTCAGGAAAGAGGAAATTCAAACTGAAAGCTTATTTTTCTCAAATCTTTGTGTTCTGTAACCAGCTTACAAAAGGTACAGTAAGAGTCCAGTATGGGGCTGGAATGGAATTGGTTAATTTTACTTTGGCAAACCAATGCTATCCCTTGTCACTTCCCCCTCTCCCTCCCCGCCCACATCTCATTATTTCTCTTAACTTACAGGGTCAAAGCTGTTATACTTAATGGTGATACTTTGCATTTATGTAGCACTGCCTCAGGGGGGCGGGGGGAAATATGAGTCCAATTTCAAATGTGAGCAAGTATTGATATATTTATTTCAACTTATTACTGTTGTTGGAACTAAGCCCTTGTCTTCACTAGGGGTGACAGAAAGGTGTGTGAACTCAAGCTAGCTAACTTGAGTTGTCTTTACTAGGCCTTTGCCCCTAGTGAGTTCAGGCAGCTTCTAGTTTTCACCTGAGTTAGTCTTTAACTTGACCTGCTATGTAAGATTGGCAAGTCACAGACAGGAAAGGCTGTGGAGCACTGATGTCATGTTCTCGATAGGCTATACTACTTAACAAGTGGGCAGTTGCATTCTGCCCGAACTGAACTCTCCTGAAATGAGAGAGGGATAACTTACTTTATATGCCAATCTACTTTACTGTGAAAAGATTAAAGGTTTTCATCAGGACTTAACGGAAATTTGTATTGAAATACCTTACACTGTTTAACTCTAACAATCCACTCAGTGGTTATGTTGTAGGCAATTAAGTCTGCATTGGTTGTTAATGAAAATGTTACTGTATCTTTAAAAAGTGTCATGTTTACAAATGGAAAGGCAACATGACAAGCAGGAGTGGTCCTAGCCGGTTTGCCCCAGCCAGGCTGGAAAACATTTTCAGTACCATTCCACCTGGGTGGTGGAGCAAAAAAACCCCACCTCAGGCACCCAATCAGTGAAGCAAATTAGGAAGGCTGGTCCAATGAGCAGAGCAAAACCAGGCTAACCAACCACAGCAGAGCGCTAAAAAAAATAGCAGAGTGGCCTGATACATCTTAGAAGTCGGTGCCCAGGGCAACTGCTCTGCTTGCCTGCCCCTAGAACCAGCTCAGATGACAAGCTCCGCCTAGAATCTGAAAATCCAGCTCTTGGTTTCTGCACCTCTGCCAGTATGATGATTCTAACGGTCAGAAGATAGTCATAGATAGTCATAGAATATCAGGGTTGGAAGGGACCTCAGGAGGTCATCTAGTCCAACCCCCTGCTCAAAGCAGGACTGATCCCCAATTTTTGCCCCAGATCCCTAAATGGCCCCCTCAAGGATTGAACTCACAACCCTGGGTTTAGCAGGCCAATGCTCAAACCACTGAGCTATCCCTCCCCCCAACTTAAGCACCAGTTTTGCTGCTGGAGCAGGATAGACTCCTGTTCGCTTTTTGTAGCATATTGAAAACTGTTAAAATTGCAAGTTGACACTTGACGTTCTCAGGGGTTGTTCCTGGTCTTGCTTCCCCGCTAGGGCCCTCGCCAGGGAAGTGTGTGATCTAGACACAGCCCATAGTAAGGTGAGTTGACTTGTGTCTTTGTTTTAGGGAGCAGCCTACTCTGTGTCTTTGTTTTTCGGTTCTTGCTTGTTATCGTTCTGAATTCTAAAAAACAAAGTAAGGTACGTTGCAACCCTCCAACAAGAATATTTATGTTTCAATCTAACTTTTCAGAGCATCTGCTGTGAACATATGATCCAAAGCCCCGACATGCAGCCTGATCTTGCAAGGTGCTGAGTACTCTCTGTTCTTATTGATATACACTAATTAGGACATAGGAATTAAGAAGGTACTTGGCACAATCAGGATGGAGTCCAGTGGGAGCAGACATCGAGCTAAAAGGTGCTATTTGTATAGAGTCGCTCTTTTGACCCAGCCAGTCATCGGTTTCATGCTATTGCCAACCCCTCTGTATCCACTTTACTGTCTTTCACCAGCAAGTGGTTTGGAGTCAAAAATGGATACTGTTGAAACTCCCTGGAAAAATGGTTTGTTTGGTTTTCCCCTCAAGGCATGGAAAATAAACATCACCTGAAACGGCACTGGTGAATTTCTAGCAGTCTCACTTTGGGGGTGAAATTTCCAGTGCCTTTGAGTAATGGAGGGTACGGGATTGCTGATGTAACTGGCTGAACTTGCCGGGTCTTCTGCTTGCCTTGATGGCATTTGTCCATTGGTCTGCACCAGATACCTTTTTGAATGCTGCACCCAACCAACTCAAAAGCTTCAGGGAAGGTTCTGGGAATCCGTACACAGAAGCCTCGTGATTTCTGCAGGAAAACCAGAATGGCAAAAGGGGAACACGTGCAGCCTCTGTCATCTGTTTCGCAGACCCACAGGTTCAAGTCTTTCTGCAGCTTTCTGTAGCTCAAAGGACCAGTTGATGGTTCCCATTAATGCCTTACAATGGGCATAACAATACCCCTGCCTCATACTCCTCCTCCCAGTAGAGTTTAACATGTTGATACACGGAATGTCTTATTTCCCAGCTGGAAGGCAAAAAATAGTGGTGGCAGGTGGGGCATGGGGGGACTTAAGAGATTCTGGAATGGGGCGGGGGGGGAGCAATGGATGGAGACCAAGAGATTCTGGTATTGGGGGAGCACACATAGCTCCAGCATGGGGTGACACGAACACGTAGGCGGGGGGGGGTGCGATTGGAGGACCCTGGCGTCAGAGCTATGCAGAGCCCCTATTTCAAGGTTCCTTTCCCACTCTGAACTCTAGGGTACAGATGTGGGGACCTGCATGAAAGACCCCCTAAGCTTATTCTTACCAGCTTAGGTTAAAAACTTCCTCAAGGTACAAACTTTGCCTTGTCCTTGAACCCTATGCTGCCACCACCAAGCGTGTTAGACAAAGAACAGGGAAAGAGCCCGCTTGGAAACGTCTTTCCCCCCCAAAATCCCCCCAAGCCCTACACCACCTTTCCTGGGCAAGGCTTGATAAAAATCCTCACCAATTTGCATAGGTGAACACAGACCCAAACCCTTGGATCTTAAGAACAATGAAAAAGCAATCAGGTTCTTAACAGAAGAATTTTAATTAAAGAAAAAGTAAAAGAATCACCTCTGTAAAATCAGGATGGTAAATACCTTACAGGATAATCAGATTCAAAACATAGAGAATCCCTCTAGGCTAAACCTTAAGTTACTAAAAGATACAAAAACAGGAATATACATTCCATTCCGCACAACTTATTTTATCAGCCATTTAAAAACAAAACAGAATCTGACGCATATCTAACTAGATTGCTTACTGACTTTTTACAGGAGTTCTGACCTGCATTCCTGCTCTGGTCCTGGCAAAAGCAACACACAGACCGAGAGAACCCTTTGTTTCCCCCCCTCCAGCTTTGAAAGTATCTTGTCTCCTTATTTTTCATTTTGGTCAGGTGTCAGCGAGGTTGTCTTAGCTTCTTAACCCTTTACAGGTGAAAGGGTTTTTCCTCTGGCCAGGAGGGATTTAAAGGTGTTTACCCTTCCCTTTATATTTATGACAGGGGGGATGGAGAGGTGGCTGAGGCTGACTCTGCCCCTCCCCATAGCAAGTCATAGGCAGAATGGACTCACCAGAGGGAAAGACTTTCTGCACCCCAGACCACTCAAGAGGAATGGTATTCGCCTAAAGCAAAGTCATCCTGGAACAACCGCTAAGATAGGGTGGCTGCATCTTGCACCCCACATGGGTCAGTGGCTCAAAACTCCAGTCCAATTCAAAGCCCACTGAAGTGAGTTGGACTCTTTCCACTGATTGCAAGGGGCTTTGGATCAGGTCCTATGTAAGTAAGCCATGAATACAGTGAAGTTACATACTATTCAGGATTACCTACAGAAGTAAAATTGGGCTCAAAATACTTAAGAGTAGCAGTGGGAAAGAAGAACAACCTAGTCAACCTGGACGTCTATCACACATCACAGAGTGTCTGAGCAAAGCATCCCCTAAAAACATAAGAATGGCCATATTGGGTCAGACCAATGATCCATCAAACCCAGTATTCTATCTTGTGACCGTGGCCAATGCCAAGTGCTTCAGAGAGAATGAACAGAACAGGTAATCATCAAGTGATCCATCCTGTCGCCTATTCCCATCTTCTGGCAAACAGCGGCTAGGGACACCATCCCTGCCCATCCTGGCTAATAGACACGGATGGACCTATCCTCCAGGAACTTATCTACTTCTTTTTTGAACCCTGTTAGCAACTTGGCCTTCACAATATCATCTGACAGAGTTCCATAGGTTGACCGTCCGTTGTGTGAAGAAATTCTCTCTTTTGTTTGTTTTAAACCTGCTGCCTATTAATTTCATTCGGTGACCACTAGTTCTTGTGTTAGGAGAAGGAGTAAATAACACTTCTTTACTTTCTCCATACCAGTCATGATTTTATAGACCTCTATCATATCCCCCCTTAGTCATCTCTTTTCCAAGCTGAAAAGCCCCAGTCTTATTAATCTCGCCTTATATGGAAGCTGTTCCATATCCCTAATCATTTTTGTTGCCCTTTTCTATACCTTTTCCAATATATCTTTTTTGAGATGAGGTAACCAGATCTGCACTCAGTATTCGAGATGTGGGTGCACCATGAATTTATATAGAGGCAATATGATATTGTCCATCTTATTAGCTATCCCTTTCCTAATGATTCCCAACATTCCGTTTGCTTTATTGGGGGGGGGGGATGGACGGACTGCCACTGCATATTGAGTGGATGTTTCCAGAGAACTATCCACAGTGACTCCAAGATCTTTTTTTTTTTTTTTTGAGTGGTAACAACTAATTTAGACCCCCCATCTTTTTATATATACAATTGGGATTATGTTCTCCAGTGTGCATTACTTTGCATATCCCATGTTTGGTATGCTTTTCAAAGCACCGATTGCTTGCCCTTACCAGAGCTAACCCTTGCCATCTCTGCCTGGGTTTTTTTGCATTTACTCAATTATTCTGACCGTTTAGAAAGAACCAGTAAAGATAATTGTATGACAAAATTTCTGATTGGAGGTGGGGTGGCATTGCTGAGCTTCAGATCTCTGTGGGGCCTGGAGGCAATTCTGTATCCAGTTTCTACCCTTGGTCAGAAAGTGCTGCCCATGTGTAACAAAACGGTACAGCATAAAACAACTGAGTGCAAATGTTGTAAGCAAGCTCATAAATTAAACAACATCCACTATGAAAGAAAATCCATGTGCATTATAGCACACATTTATTGCACAACCCTACTGGATAACAGCTGCAATCCGTGTTCAGTTACTGAAGTCTCAGCCTCAGAGATTTTACCCAGAGAGATTTTAGCTACAACTGTACAGAGGGACAAAATGAGGTTGGAGAACTAAGTGTTTGCACTTAAGCCATCATTGTGTCAAACCAGAATTACTTGGGAGTCCAATCCCAAATTACTTTTACTGTGGTTTAATAGGAAGAGGACACCTGTTATTCTTGTAAACTAGAATGTACAGTACATGATAGAGATGAAATAACAAGCCTCATATTTATGCATGTGGCTGGGGCACTGTGGGCAAACAATCCTACTTCCAATACAGCTCACATGTCATCTAGGCATGGTTACTAAGCTTCTCCAAGCCTAGTGTGAATTCATCTCCAGAGACATTTTGCGTAACTAGTTCCCAGCAGAAGAAACTGCCAGCTTCACAACAGCCAGTGGTGGAGTTAAAATGAGGAGCTTGGAAGTAGCTAGCAATTAGTAGCCGTTAATAAGAATTTAATAACTTAAAAGCCTGAGAGCCAAACTGAACAGAGTTTCTAACCAACAAATCAAAACCTGCAGGAAATGGTGGCTTTAAAGCCATTTGGCACTGGGAAGTTACAGGCAAGCTTTGTATGCTAATGGCGTCATTATGGGCTATACTGGCCCCAAACGGCTGCAAAGTCAATACAATGCTCACCTGGAATAACTACCACAAGGTTACATGGGAGAGAGATGCATGAGGAGATGAGCCCTCACTGGTACCCTAAATAGCACCAGAAACCAACCCCCCCCCCCGCTTCCCAACAGCCCACCTTCAGTCCTGGGATAAGGGAAGTATAAGCCACATCTCCTCCATCCTTGTGCAGGCCTTGGCACTAGCCCAGGGATAAATCAGGCCCTCAGTCACTCTGTTGACAACTAACCAGCTAGCGTTGTCCCTAGCTGAAATGCAGGATAGGACAGACCAAGTTCTGCCCTGAATTCCACACAGTGTGACTCAGATTGGTGTAATTTGTGCAGCAGGTTTAGTTGCTGGGTAAGGAAGATCGTTGCAATGAAGAAGTGCATGCAGTCAGTTCTTGCTGCTTTGGTGACCTTGTAACCTGTGTTTGGAATGGTGTCAGCAGCCCAAGCCTTTGCCTCTTAGCCAAATCATCTCTGATCTCACCAATGAAGAAACATCAGGGATGTATTTGGTCCTTTACCCTTAGTGGAGTAAACATACGATGGACCAAACAGCTGTTTGCTTTTTACATCCCTTTTTCTACTTGCTTATGTGCACCACAAGGTCAGTTATATTCCTGTGCTACCTATAGAAGTGACCTGGCCATAAGACAATAGTACATAATATAGGAGGAGCTAAATCCTAGGATGTCTATTGACCACTGATGGTATCATGAACGTACCCACTTCTAAAGAATATAACCGTTTCTATGAATTGCTAATTCAAGTACCCCTAAAGAAAATACATTTCTACACCAAGTTTCACGTGCTCAGTACCATTAGAAGATGCCAATGTAGGGTGTAGATTTAGATAAGTATTTTTTCTTGCTTAAGTACATGTTGAGGCTTTTCTTATCAGCATCTCTCTGGAGTGAAACCTAATCAAAACTGACTAAAACATGGAATAAGTTATAACAATATTATTGTTCAGAAAGGAGGTGCGTCATCAAGGAAATGGATACCTGGAGAGTTTGTTTGCTGCAGAAGTAAACAGCACTATAGTAACCTGAACTCTGCTACCCAAGATCCTAGTCTAGGTTTCTGAGAACAGACAGAGAGCAGCAAATCTAAGCTGTGTGCGGAGTGAAGACACTAATGCTGCAAATTCTTATGAAAAAGCCCTATAGAGCTCAGACTGTCAATTTACTGCTGTTTGCCCTGCAAGAAAGAGCGCCAGGACCCCAGGATCTCAGTTCCGGCACTCAGAACATGAGGAACAAGCAAACAGAATGGGAAAAAAACCCATACACCTCAGTTTGCCCCTGCTGACGGTACTATCCCATGTGGCAAGGGCTCCCTACATTAGCCTATTGTTTTGATAATCTGAAAGAAAGTTCTGTGATGCTGGGAGGGTGATGCTGGTTTGGGACAGAATGGAGACTACAAGGAGAGAAAGGAGAACATGCATCGTGCACAGGAAGAGATAAGAGGCATAAGGCAATCCCCCGAACAAAGCTAGAAACCTTGGAAACAAAAGAAAGGAAAGAAGGAAGAGGTAAAGCCATACAGTGCTGATAAAACAAACCCAGGAACCATGAAGGATGGAGTCTGTATTGTTGAGGTTTTGAACGCCCCCCAAACAGATTTTATTCACGGGCTCGGCCTTATTTCAAGGCTCTTGTTATGAAAGGTCTCAATGGGCTTTTGAGCAAGAGGAGGGAGGTATTAATGCGAGTGACTTGGGCATGTTTTTATACTCTGCCCACCTAATTCCCTCTGAAGTCTCACTGGCTCTGTCTTTGGGTAGAGCAGTAGCATCCAACCTTTGCAACTTGAGGGCCAGACATAACTCAAAGTCAAGAAGCCATATAATATCTTACCTTTTCTATGTGGAGATGCTTCTACTGCCTCAGTTCCCCCTCACAGTCAGTCATCCTTGGTCTGGTAAGGTGATTTGACCATTCCATAGCAGACAAGGATCCAAACAAACCCAGTCTTCCAGCCCTCTCTGGGCTCCACAGTCTCTCTCACAGGACCTGGTCTGATCTCTCTTTTTCTCCTTAATACAGAGAATTGAAAAGTGTTTTTCATCATGCTCTCTGGAAACTCCAGCCTGAGACCCCTAATTAAGGACAGGTGTTAACATTGCACCTTCACACCAATAATGTGTTGTTCCATGGCTTTTCCTTCACTGGCTTCATCCGTCTCAGGGGGCCCGCCTTTCCCACCACTCCCCTAGCAAAGTATCCCCCACACTGAATATGGTGTCTCTAGAGTGGAGGCTGCTTCTTATATTGTCTCTCACTCTTTCCCAGCATGCCTTGCAGCAACTTATCATCACATGACTACAATTCCTAGGATGTCAGGCCTTAAAAAGCCATAATGTGGAATGGGGATATGCTGGTTTAGGCCTGCTCTTGAAGTGATTGCACATTATGTGACAGACTCCAATCAATGCTTCAGAGTAGATTCTCTGCCCTCTTCTGTTCCCTTTGCACCTCTCAGGGAGTGTAAAGAGAAGGGAAGCCACTCAGTGCTCCCTTGATGAAGATTCCCCTCACATCATGGAAGTCTCCAACAGATGCAGAGACAGCTATGCTGATTCCTAGGCCTCTGTGCCTTCAGTCCCTGGGGAAGAGGGAGAACTGAACTATACTACACTCTGGCTACCACCAGTTGGTATATGATTTCTGGGGGCCCATTGCCAGCTGCCACCATTTTATCTATTTTGGGCTGGGGCAGAGCATCAGGGAGTTGTAACTGGCTGTGGCCCTCAAATTCTCTTCAGTTTCCCTTTTCTTGGGTTTGTGGGAGAGGAGAGACATCCTTTGGTAGGTGCTGCCCCAGGCTGAGGAAGAAACACTCAGGGTACGTCTATAGAGCTGGCCTGTGTCAGTTGACTTGGGTTTGGGCTCCAGGCAGGGGTTTGGGCTCTGGCTGGAGCCTGAGCTCTGTTGTTTGTGGAACCTTAATTCAGCCCTCTTGTGCGTTTGCATTATGAGACAGTCTTTAATTACATGATCACATACTACTTTTTTCCACAGGGCCCTGCCTCATTCAGTGCACATGATGGACAGTGACCTTTTAATGAGCAACACTTCAATATTTTGTTTTCTCTTCACTGTTCAGTGTGTGGCCCCAGGCCTTATTCACTGCACACAATATGAACTCTGTTCTGAAGACAGAATAATTAACTTATTCATGGGCTGTTCTGTGGAGCATATTGCTATAGTATCAGAGAGCTTCATGAACATTAATTAATTTATTTTCATAACACCCATGTGAGGAGAGCGAGCAGTATTGTCCCCATTTTACAGATGGGTGCGGAGGCACAGAGAGATTAAGGTCAAAAGTGTCCACTAAGTTTTGGTTGCCCACCTTGCGAGGCCTAGGACCTGATTTTTCAGAGTTTTTAGCATTATACAGCACTTTAAATATTCAAAGCACAGCTCTCAGTGACAGGTGTGAGTACTCAGCACTTCTGCAAATCAGACCCCAGGATCTCAGTTCCGGCACTCGGAACATGAGGAACACACAATCAGCAACCTCTTGTGAAAGGTTTGGTTTAAATGATGAGACTAGCCTCTCATGGGAACCCTGAGCAGAAGCAGGGATAGATTCCATTTCTCCAGCAGTCAACTGCTTTAACCAGGAGACCTTCCTTTCTCTTCCTGCAATCCCACACCTCATTCAATTAATACCTTCCAACTTCTGCAATAAATGAAGCAGGGGTCCTACCGAGAAGTTTTCTTTCACTACACAAGCCTGCTTGAACCCCCAAGCAGGTCCCTCCTGTGCAATGAAGGAGGCAGGAGATTCTGTTGAAAACATTGTATTTGATAATGTAACCATACACAAGGGGGAGGCAACCTTAATTCTGGCACTTCATAATTTTTGAGTGCTTGATTTTGTAACTTTAATAATGTTCTTGTAAGGTAGGTTTTTCTGTTCCTGTGATTTCCTAGGTTTTTTAAAAAGGCAAACGGAAAAACAGAAATGACCCACATGAATCATCAGCAACGTTGGAACTTTTTCCACCACACAGACCTCTTCCACTTGAGTTAACAGAGTAATTCATAGGAGTACTTGTGGCACCTTAGAGATGAACCAATTTATTTGAGCATGAGCTTTCGTGAGCTACAGCTCACTTCATCGGATGCATACCGTGGAAACTGCAGCAGACTTTATATATACACAGAGAATATGAAACAATACCTCCTCCCACCCCACTGTCCTGCTGGTAATAGCTTATCTAAAGTGATCATCAGGTTGGGCCATTTCCAGCACAAATCCAGGTTTTCTCACCCTCCACCCCCCCCCACACAAATTCACTCTCCTGCTGGTGATAGCCCATCCAAAGTGACAACTCTTTACACAATGTGCATGATAATCAAGTTGGGCCATTTCCTGCACAAATCCAGGTTTTCTCATATCGCCCCATCCCCATACACACACAAACTCACTCTCCTGCTGGTAATAGCTCATCCAAACTGACCACTCTCCAAGTTTAAATCCAAGTTAAACCAGAACATCTGGGGGGGCGGGGGTAGGAAAAAACAAGAGGAAATAGGCTACCTTGCATAATGACTTAGCCACTCCCAGTCTCTATTTAAGCCTAAATTAATAGTATCCAATTTGCAAATGAATTCCAATTCAGCAGTTTCTTGCTGGAGTCTGGATTTGAAGTTTTTTTGTTTTAAGATAGCGACCTTCATGTCTGTGATTGCGTGACCAGAGAGATTGAAGTGTTCTCCGACTGGTTTATGAATGTTATAATTCTTGACATCTGATTTGTGTCATTTATTCTTTTATGTAGGGACTGTCCAGTTTGACCAATGTACATGGCAGAGGGGCATTGCTGGCACATGATGGCATATATCACATTGGTGGATGTGCAGGTGAACGAGCCTCTGATAGTGTGGCTGATGTTATTAGGCCCTGTGATGGTGTCCCCTGAATAGATATGTGGGCACAATTGGCAACGGGCTTTGTTGCAAGGATAAGTTCCTGGGTTAGTGGTTCTGTTGTGTGGTATGTGGTTGTTGGTGAGTATTTGCTTCAGGTTGCAGGGCTGTCTGTAGGCAAGGACTGGCCTGTCTCCCAAGATTTGTGAGAGTGATATATGCCATCATGTGCCAGCAATGCCCCTCTGCCATGTACATTGGTCAAACTGGACAGTCAGTTTGGATGAGCTATTATCAGCAGGAGAGTGAGTTTGTGTGTGTATGGGGGTGGGGGGGATGTGAGAAAACCTGGATTTGTGCAGGAAATGGCCCAACTTGATTATCATGCACATTGTGTAAAGAGTTGTCACTTTGGATGGGCTATCACCAGCAGGAGAGTGAATTTGTGTGGGGGGGTGGAGGGTGAGAAAACCTGGATTTGTGCTGGAAATGGCCCAACCTGATGATCACTTTAGATAAGCTATTACCAGCAGGACAGTGGGGTGGGAGGAGGTATTGTTTCATATTCTCTGTGTATATATAAAGTCTGCTGCAGTTTCCATGGTATGCATCCGATGAAGTGAGCTGTAGCTCACGAAAGCTCATGCTCAAATAAATTGGTTAGTCTCTAAGGTGCCACAAGTACTCCTTTTCTTTTTGCAAATACAGACTAACATGGCTGTTACTCTGAAAAGAGTAATTCATAGCAGCATAGGTTGTCATCCTCTACAGGGACCAGGAATAGGAGGGATGGGACACTTTGCCGATGGATTTCACAGATATCTGCTGACAGCAGAGGAATGGCAAGACTCAGGAATCTTGGGTTCCATTCCAGGTACTGGAGGAGAGTGTGCTCTTGTGGGCACAGAGTCTTCTGCCCATTTGCCCACAAGTATTACCCCTTCTTCCCTGTCCTCTCCAACCTGCCCTTGACCCAGCCCCAGTGTCCCCACACACTCCCAGGCCCCTTGCCCAGCCATTCCCAGTTCCCCCACCCCATCCCAGCTCCTTACCCCCAATCTGTTAACCATCTAGACCCATTTATTCCAACCTATTCCCTTGAGGTTTGGCTCATGCCCCCTCTACATTCAAATCAAGAAGTTTCCTCCTTGATGCTGCTTGGACCTAGCAGGTGACCACTGAGAACATAGAAGAGACAGGGTCCCTGCTCTCAGTTCCAGTGTCTGGCCCTGGAACCAATACAGCCTGCAGCAGCCTAGAAAAGCAATTGCAAGGAAAGTCCTGCTCAGCCCCACCCTGGAGCAAGCCCGGTATGCACGAACTCTTCAGGTAATTAAGCTGCTAAAAATCTGCTATCTATTGACCATGTGCAAACTGTGATTGTTTTTCAAACACTTATTGCTTGGCCAAATGTAAGCAGATTTTCACAAGGACAGCAAAAGTCACATCCTGGACACCAAGGCCACGCCCCTGCCAAATTTTAAGACCCTGCACCAAAACACAGTGGAATGCTAGAGCTTTTAAAAGAAAAGGTGGCCAGAATTTCTTAACATGGGCAAGACAATGGATTTTCCCTAGTCTAATTCTCAGACGTGACCACCGGTTTAGCTGAAATTCTCCAAAACAATTCAGCTTGATGTAGACACCCAGCACGAAAAATTTCAACCCAAACAGTTAAAGTTTGGCAAAGTTAGAAGCAACTGAAAGCAGACTCCGATAATGGGACGTGTCAGGCAACCCATAGGCAGTGCTATCAGAACACACAGCCAAGTTCTGCTCATCATCCTTCCTTGAGAAGTTCCATTGACGTCAATAAGACTACTCATGAGTAAGGCAGGCAGGATTTGACCCTGCATATTCAGAAATGTGGCAGTCATTCTATATCAGCCACTCTAAAGGAAAGTTCCTTAAAGAAGCTATAGCTCTGTGACCCAGTGCCCCATTATTTGGCTGCCCACTCCCTCCCCAGCTAGTGAGTCCCATTTATCCAAGCCCAAGTGTGAGAACCCTGGTGTCCACGTTATTACTGCGGTTTATGTGCTTGTTGATTCTTAGTACTGGAAGTCCCTGTGTTTCCTCTACAGCTGATCTTCACATCCGATGAGAATTCCCACTGGAATTCTCCAGAACAATGGAGTTAATTGCTCCTCCTCTCAACTTGACACCCCCATCATTATCTTTTGGTGTAGTTATCTCAGAAGTTTCCAGAAAGAAAGTGAAAAGGTTTCAGGATCTGCATGTCCCCACAGTAGCAAGATGCACGTATCTTTACTTTCATCTGATTACATAATTTGCAAGTTATTTTTACACACACAGACACACACCCTACCTCAGCCATTCTGGCATCCTAGCTGGGAGTTTTGAAGAGGAATTTGTGGTGGCCTGAGGACTGTGTTGGAATTTCAAGCTACCACTTTAAGTGCGAGGGATGGGGAAGGGGAGGTTCCTGGTCCTGCTTGCAGCCTAGGGGCCTCTGTAAGGAAGTATGTGCGCAATCAGAGTCTGGAAAAACCAGCCTCGAATAAGGTAGGTGAGTGGTGCCTCTCTGCCTTGGGGAGCAGGCTACTGCGCCTCTCTCTGTTGTTGTTGGTTTTTTTGGTTACTGGGTGTTATTGTTCTGGCTTAAAAGAATAAAAATAGTGTGATGTTGTAGCTTTCCAGCAAGAGTATTTGATGTTTTTACCTAATTTCTCTATGTGCTCACCATAACAGAATTTTTAAAAAATTAAAACCAAACACCCTATTCTGTAGACCTCAAACAAATGCAAGTTAGGATTTTCCCTGCATCAACCACAATAAACATGTTTGTTCAAGAAGAAAACCCTGGTTAGGAGAGAAGATGTGTGTATTGAGGATGCAGGAAATCATGTTTATACCTGTGAAGAAATTGGTCAAGAACAGTACATCCTTCTGAAACTATTCCCCCACCCCGACCCCGACCCCTGTGCACACAACTGCCAAGGTCTTGGAGAGCTCCGGTTGTCTAGCACAAGCACCGGCCACCTATGCTACAGCTGCTAGAACACACTGTGCCCTGATGGCGTAGACCAGGAGTTCTCAAACTGGTGGTCAAATTGGGGGTCATGAGGTTATTACGTGGGGCGTGGCGAGCTGCAGCCTCCATCCCAAACCCCGCTTCCCTCCAGCATTTATAATAGTGTTAAATATACAAAAAGGTGTTTTAATTTATAAGGGGGAAGTGTCACACTCAGAGGCTTGCTGTGTGAAAGGGGGCACCAGTACAAAAGTTTGAGAACCACTGGCATAGACTTTGGATTTTGTGCATCTTGCTTGCTCCTTTCTGTGGGTTCTTTGCCTCCTCTGAATTTCCATGTCTATTGTCCACGTCTTAGACTGTGACTTCATTTACACACCCCTTTATAGCTCTGTGTGGGCTATCTGGACCTTGGGTCAGGGCATGCATGTGCACCTGCTTACTCCCTCCTCAGAGCAGGTGGGCATGGAAACAGGAGGAGTGAGGGCCACAGTCTTGTCTCTGGCCCATCACCCACTAGCCAGCATAACTGAGCCAGCACATGGCGGTAGGTAGTAATTGCCTGATGACATAAGCCACTAATAAATTACTACTGTCCAAGAGTAAGAAGGGAAGCAGGGAGATTGCCTGAGCCACAATTCCTTCCTTAGGATGCTCCTGGGGTGGACTGGCTACATGATGGGACCTTACTCTTGGCAGGGACCTAAATAATTGGTTAGAGAGGAACAAGCTGAGGAATTTTTATTTGGTATAAATTGTTTTTAGAGGTAAAGTGCATGTCATATATCAGAGCCAGATACTGGGAATTGTATGAGATTATTGTTTGGACTTTCAGTTTTTTTGCATTAGACACCACTTTTTGCAATGTCTTGAGTTTTCTCCATCCTAATATATTACAGTGTCCGCAGAGCTGAGTCATGACATGTCAAGCCTGGAAAGAGTCCAGAAAGCATGGATTAACACGATATAAACTGAAACTTGAAGGTAACATTAAATAAAAAAAATTATTTTAACCTTACCAGAAGCAAGAGCCAAGATATGTTTATGCTATCCTTTGAATTGAAGTAGGAAAGAAGTAGTTTAATACTCACATGTTGGTTATTTGCAGGCACATTCTTGAATTCCACCGCCAATTTTCTGCCTATATGTCACCACATGCCTAAATTGTGAACCATTGGGCAGGAGGGGTGCTGGAGTGATACGGAATGGAACACAAAGATCAGTAATGACTCCCTTATAAAATATCTGCATGAAAATCATGTTACATGTAGGTAACATTTTTAGTGAAACAGATCCAAACCGTGCATTATTTGTTATATTAAACTTCAATAGCCTCAAAGAAGATTACGTCTACATCCAGTTTTGAAGGATCAGAATGCAACAGTCAGTTAACTGCCTCTGGGGAAGAACTAAATACAAATTGTGGTGCCTAATGCTGCAGAAATCTAATTTTTACTTCTTTTTTATTAGGAAAAAGTGCAGACTTCACATTGTTTTATCCTGGTCTAAAGTTCTGAGATCCTTTGTGGAGTGGGATGGGTGCGCATTGACAAGAAAAGTGTCATGTCCTTTGTATTGTGTATATGTTATTGGTTCATTACTTTGGAAAAGTGTTTTCAGATAAGATACATCTGAAGTCAAAATGTTCACGCTGGGGAAATGTATCAGGTTTGAAAGATAAAATTTAAAAATCCAGTTAGTGAGATAAGAATGCTTCATGCCAAGCGATGACTTGTCTAGCCACACAACAAGGACAGCAGATCCTTTTTAAATTTCTCCTAGCCCATGCGTTTATGCCCAAGAGTTAGATTGTGTGACTAAAAACCCATGTGAGGGAGTAACACTGAACAACAAAGGAGTATCAATCACTTTTGTTGCATAAGGTGTAGCCCTAAATATGGGAAGGGCTACGAATGTTCAGGTACAGGCTCAGCATATAAAGAGAGCGCCAGGCAACAGAGTCTTGGTGCAACTCAACTAACACTGCATTTGACACTCAAAGCAATGAGAAGCCAAGCCAATAGGTCTCACTATGTGTGTCTAGGGATAATATATCTAGATAATGCAAGAGGGGTCAAAGAATCACACAAAAAAGGACAAGAGCGGTGAGAGTGAAGGAGTATTTTTACACCATTATTAATTAGCACAGAACAATTGTAATACTGCTTTCTGCTTCCTCTCTGTGAAAGAGACTGAAAGTACATGTAACTTTTTATCAACTGCACAGCCCACTCAGCCCTCAGTGAGAAGCTAGAGACATGCAGCTACTCCAGGATTGTACGCATATAACATATGCAAACAAACATTTCCTTCTTCAGAACTCACTGAATGTTCTAGCCACTGACCCCATTCAGTGCTTTCTGGCATGGCTTCATATGCTTCCTAGAGTCACCCTTCAATCAGTACTTTAAGCTTATCCTATAGAAAATAAACTGAGAAACGTACACAAATTAATAAATAATATTGTGTGTGTTCATCTCATAAGGCATCTAGGCATGCTAGCAAAGAAGCCAGCCTTTCCCTAACAAGGATTAGGAACTTTTAATGTAGGCAGGTTTGCTATAATTGTTCATGTGGGGACCCTTATACCTGCCTCTGAAGCAGCTGATACTGGCCACTGTCTGACAGACCATTCGAAATACTCCCTTTTACTGGTAAACGGTGGCCTAGAAGAACTGCATCATGCCATGGAAGATGCCATAGCTTGGCTAGACGACTGTGCACACGCTAAATAAATAATATTACATCAGTAATGGAGAGGAATTCATAGACTGATATTTTATGACCAGAGGGAACCACTATGATCATCACCTCCTACACAGAATCATAGAAATGTAGGGTTTGAAGGGACCTTGAGAAGTCATCCAGTTCAGCCTCCTCTACTGAGGCAGGACCATCCCTGACTGGTGTTTGTCCAACCTGCTCTTAAAAACCTCCAATGACTGGGATTCCACAACCTCCGTGGAAAGCCTATCCCAGAACTTAAACTACCCTCATTGTTAAATTGCCTCCAGAGTCGCGCTGCCAGAGCCCTGGGGAAGCGGCGATGGGGCTCGGGCGGCGATTTAAAGGGGCCGGGGCTCCTGCCGCAGCTACCGACTCGGGCCCTTTAAATAGCCGCCCGAGCAGTGCAGGGCTCCGGGGACGATTTAAAGGGTCCGGGGCTCTGGTAGCCGCTACCGCCCCAGGTCCTTTAAATCATCCCCAGAGCCTGATGGAGCCCTGGGGTAGCGGGGCTCTGGTGGTGATTTAAAGGGCCTGGGGCTCCCACTGCCACTACCCTCCAGAGCCCTTGAAATCACCACCCGAGCCCCGCTGCTGGAGCCCTGGTGTAGTGGCAGCGGGGCTCCGATGGTGATTTAAAGGGCCATGGGCTCCCGGCTGCTGCCACTGCAGCAGAGCCCCGGGCCCTTTAAAGCTCTGCCAGAGCCCAAGGTCCGGGGGTAGCAGTGGCAGCTGGGAGCCCCTGGGACTCCGATGGGTATTGGCCTGAGGCTCTGTTGCGGTAGCAGCAGCTGGAGCCCTGGGCCCTTTAAATCACCCCTGAGCCCTGGGGCTCCCAGCCGCCTCTGCAGCTGGTAGCTCCAGGGTGATTTAAAGATACTGGGGCTCCCAGCTGCTGCTACCACAGTCTTGATTTAAAGGGCCTGGGGACGTAAAGGCCCCGCCTCTTCCGGTTGAGGCCCTGCCCCCTCCTAAGGACTCCGGAGTACCGGTAAAAGTCCTTGAAGTTACTTTCACCCCTGTTTTTTCCTAACATCTAACCTAAATCTCCCTTGATGCAGATTCAGCTCATTACTTCTTGTCATACCTTTAGTGGCCATGAACAATTAATCTCTGTCCCCTCTACAACAGCCTTTAACATATTTGAACACTGTTTACACACACCCAGTCTTCTTTTTCTCAATACTAAAACATGCTCAGGTAGTTTTAAAACCTTTTCTCATCAGTCAGGTTTCTTAACCCTTTTATCATTTTTGTTGTTCTCCTCTGGACTTTCTTCAATTTGTCCACATCTTTCCTAAAGTGTGATTCCCAGAACTGGTCAAAATATGCCAGATGAGATCTCACCTGTGCTGAGTTGAATGAGACAAATACCTCCTGTGTCTTCCATACAACACTTCTGTTCATACACCCCAGAATTATATTTGGAGGTGTCACATTGTTGACTCATTCGATTTGTTATCCCTATAACTTCCAGATTCCTTTCTCAGCACTACCACCTAACCAGTTATTCCCTATTTTGTAGCAGTGCATTTGATTTCTCCTTCCTACGTGAAATATTTTCCACTTATCTTTATTGAATTTCATCTTGATTTCAGACAAATTCTTCCATTTGTCAAGATCATTTGAATTCTAATCTTGTCCTCCAAAAGCACTTCCAACCCCTTGCAGCTTGG
This sequence comes from Lepidochelys olivacea, assembly GCF_965140295.1. Taxonomy (NCBI): domain Eukaryota; kingdom Metazoa; phylum Chordata; order Testudines; family Cheloniidae; genus Lepidochelys; species Lepidochelys olivacea. The sequence goes on from NC_140416.1 coordinate 112,440,666, forward strand.
TGCCATCTGCAAATTTTATAAGCATTCTCTGCACTCCATTATCCAAGTCATTAATGAAAATATTGAATAGTACCAAACCCAGGACTGACCCCTGCAGTAACCCACTAAATACCTCCCCCCGCCAGTTTGACAGCGAACCATTGATAACTGCTCTTTGAGTACAGTCTTTCAACCAGTTGTGCACCCACTTTATAGAAATTTCATCTACATCACATTTCCCTGCTTTGCTTATGAGCATATCATGTTGGACTGTGTCAAAGCCTTACTAAAATCAAGATACATCATGTCTACTAGTTTCCCCCATATCTATTTGGCCAGTAATCCTGTCAAAAAAGGAAATTAAGTTCGTTTGACATGATTTGTTCTTGACAAATCCATGCTGACTATTCCTTATAATCCTATTATCCTCTGGGTGTTTACATAGTGATTGTATAATAATTTGTTCCAGTATCTTTCCAGGTATCAAAATTAGACTGACTGGTCTCTAATTCCCTAGGTCACCTTTATGCCCCTTTTAAAAAAGATAGGTACTATGTTTGCCCTTCTCAGTCCTCTGGGACATCACCCCTCCTCCATGAGTTTTCAAGTTCATTGCTAATGGTTCCAAGATTGCTTCAGCTAGTTACTTAAGCACCCCAGGATGAATTTCATCTGGCTCTGGCGACTTGAGTACATCTAACTTATTTAAATATTCTTCAACCAGTTCTCTCCCTATTTTGGCTTGTGTTCCTTCCCCCTTGGTGCTAATATTAATTGTGTGGAGTATCTGGTCACCATTATCCTTTTTTATTGAAAATAATCAAAATAATCATTAAACACCTTAGCCACCTTGATTTCATCAGTTATTAACTCTCCTTCTCCACTAAGTAGAGGACCTACACTTTCTTTAGTCTTTCTCTTGCTCCTAATACATTTAAAGAACCTCTTACTTACTTTTATATCCTTTGCTATGCATAACTTATTTTGTGCCTTAGCCTTTCTGAATTTGTCCCTACTTGCTTGTACTATTCTTTTGTACTGCTCCTTAGCAATTTGTCTGTGTTTCCACTTTTTGTAGGATTCCTTTTTGATTTTCATGTTATTAAAGAGCTCCTGATGGAGCCACATTGGCCTTTTACTATTCTCCCTCTCTCTCATTCACATCAGAATAGTTTTCAGTTGTGCCCTTAATATTGTGTCCTTGAGAAACTGTCAGCTCTCCTGAATTCCTTTATCCCTTAGACTTCCTTCTTATGGGACCTTACCCACCTGCTTTCTGAGTTTGTTAGGGTCTTCTTTTTTGTAGTCCACTGTCTGTATTGTGCTGCTCTCACCCTTTCCTTTCATTAGAATCACAAAATCTATCATTTCTTTACCATTTTCATCCAAATTGCCTTCCACCTTCAGATTTGCAACCAGTTCCTCCCTGTTGGTCAGAATTTATCTCCTTTCTCACTTACTCCACCTGCTGACATAAGAAGTTCTCCCCAAAGATTCCAAGAACTTATTGGAAATTGTTTTTTTGCCATATGACCTTTCCCGTGGATGTTTGGGATAAAGTCTCCCATTACTACCAGCTCTTGTGTTTTGGATATTTCTGTTATTTGTTCTAGAAATGCCTCATCCACCTCCTCTTCCTGATTTGGTGATCTGAAGCAAACCCCTACCATGACATCACCCCTGTTTTTCCCCCCTCCCCCAAGACTTTCAGCTGGTCTGCCATTCACATCCTTCTGGACCTCGGAACGTGTGTATATAATTTTGATGTATAAAGCAACACGTCTTCCCTATTTTTCCTGTCTGTCCTTTCCGAACAAGCTATACCAATATTCCAGTCATGAGATTTATCCCGCCAACTCTCAGTGATGCCAATTAAGTCATACCAATACTTCCAGTTCTTCCTGTGTATTCCCCATACTCTTTGCATTTCTGTATAGGCATCTAAAATGTTGAACAGACTCCTGCACTGATTTTTCTCTTATTGCTCCTGTGACCTGATTATAATTTTCCAAATTCTACTTTCCAACATCTAGCCCTCCGTTAAAGTTGCTTTTTTATGCTTACCTGTGGGTGTTTGTCACCTGCCCCCTTTGAACCTAGCTCTCCTCACTGGGTGGTTAGTTGGTGTGCAAAGATGCTCTTTCCTTTCTTGGTTGCATGGATCCCATCTCTTTCCAGCAGACCTCCTTCCTGGAGCAGAATCCCAGAGTCGAGAAAGCCGAAGACTTCCTGTCAGCACCATGTGCACAGCCATGCATTCATCTCCAAGATATGCATGTCCCTGCCTGGCCCTTACCATCAGCTAGGTGGATGCACAAGAACACCACCTGTGCTGCTGACTCCTTCACACTCGCTCCCAGAACCCCATAGACACTGCTGATGTTCTCAGGTCATACCTGGAAGTATCATTAATGCTCACACGAATGAGCAGCATGGGATAGTGGTCAGAGTGACAGATGAGCCTTCACAATCTTTCCGTAGGCAGTATACCTCTCGGGACATCATGTCAGGTCGGCTGATGAATGTTTCTATCCTTCTCAGAAGGGAGACCCTTCTCACCAGCACCCTATGCCTCTTCCTCTTGGGTGCAGTGGCCATAAGTCTTCTAATCTTGGGGGCAGGTAACTCCTTCTCCTCAGCCTTTGGGGTTTGCTCCTCACCTGCTGTTGCCAATACAGCATATTGGTTCTTGACCACAACGGAAGGAGGAACTGGATTGGGTGGTGGAGCACTGTCTACCACCTGAGGTGGCCAATGGTCAGTTCTCCTTCCTCCTCTGGTGCCACTGTAGTCATCTAGCATCCTCTATCCCAGATGTTTTCATGTGTATACTGTTGAAGTGCTCATGATCCCGGATGCTAAGCAGATGAGCCACCTTCTCCTACGTAACAGGCAGATAATTTCACGCAGTAACTCCTGCATCTAGCCAATAACTTGAAGTTGAAGTAAAGCAAATATTTTAGAAAGATATCCAATCTTGATTTTAAGACTTCCAGTGATAGGAAATTGGTTACCTCTTGGCAAGCTGTTCCAATAGTCAGTACCTTTGCTGCTAAACATTTTTACCTTATTTCTAGTTAGAATTTCATGTCCAACTTCAGCTTCCAGCCATTTGATATGTCTTTGTCTGTCTAATTATTTAGTACTTAGAAACTTCTGTTGGGAGGCTAGCAAACCCAGAGAGAGGGGAAGCTAGATAAGTAGGAAGATGCCCAGGGAATCAGAGCAAGGGGTAGGACGATGCAGAGACTTTAGCTGCTTGTTATAGGGTCCTTGGGCTGGAACCCAGTGTAGAGGGTGGGCCTGGTTTCCTTTACCAGCCACTGGGAAGTGGCAAAGGCATTGGATCAGCCAGCCAGTCTGGAGGGACTTTGAATTCCCACGAAGGGGAGGACCTTAGTGACCTGGCCAGAGGGCCAAGCCATGAAGAGGAGACTGCAGTCCCTGGAGTGAGAGGAGCCGCAGGGTAAGACACCCCCAAAGGGGGAGCACAACACCTGGCAGAGCTAATTCCCAGGACAACCAGCAGGAGGTGCTGTTATTGGTGAGTTAACCCCATGACACATTCCTTTTCTAATCACACATCTTTCTATGGTTGTGCTGTTCTTTTTCTAATACACTAAGCCAATACATACCTTCAAAAACAAAACAAAACAAAAAACGCCCAACTTCCTAAAAATTGTCCTATGTTCAGAAAGTTCATCTTCTTCTTTAGGCGATTTATAAAATAGACATGTAACTTCATGTCCAGAGTGTTCTGCAAACAAGAGATAAGTGTTTTAAATACTGCCGCTTACTAAATTCAACTTTCAGCAGGAAGCCAAGCATATATAAATATGAATATAAAATATTCATAGCAGAATATAAAAACAACCCCAAAGTTTTAACATTGGCACTGGAAGTTCAATATCCATCGTCACGGAAATACATCTCAAGTCCTAATTAACTCTTTTTTTTTAAATAAACAGACAAGTACTGAAATACTAGATATAAAGTAACTGCAGTACAGACACTATTAGCATGTTTAAGAATACGCTCCGACCAAACACACATTCTCCACTTTTTTGAAAATTATTGGATGTTGCTATGTGGCCTAATATTTTATAAAGTGATTAATGGTTTTTAGAGGCCCAACCTGAGACAACTTATAGGGGCCTGTTTTTAAGTAGGTAGGTACTCAGCACTTTCTGAAACACAAGCAGCTCTACAAGGCAAGTTGGGTACCCAAAAAATTAGGACCTCCAGAATCACTAGTGATGGTTGAAAATTTTGGCCATGGTGCGGAACAACAGATCTCAAAAAGGAACTGCCAAGGGATTGTCTCATCAATATTTAAGGCAGGCAAAGATGGAGAAAACAAAGGCAAAGGAACATGAGATGAACAGTAAGCAATGAGCTGGAAATATGGAGGAAGACTGCCTGCAGTATTTTGTTGAGAAGGCTGGGCACCTGTTCAGTAATCTGTGCCTGCAAAATCGGGGAGTGCTGCCACTCCTACCTATCAGAATTCCAGTAATCACACAGGAAGTCCCTGATGTGTAAGTTTAAGCAGCATACAAAGAATACATGCATAGCCGGTGCCAGCCTCCTTCACAGCATGCACCGTTGTCAGCACCCTTCTCTGATGAAATATTTCCCAGCGGTGCGCCTTCCAATCTGGTGAAGTAGAGGAGTGGGGAGTTACTAGGATAATTAAATCTGATCTCAAATAGAGCAGGTGCCCTGTCCAAAGATTTGATTCATGCAGGTGTGTGTATCCAAGAATGGGATTAATGGGAATTTTGGTGATGTTCGGGCCAACTCACTGCACCATCAATTCCCTGGATGAGCTCATTGAGTTTTTGCCAGCCAGGTGTCAGAGTTCAAAGCGTTTTGTCCTGAGTGACTTCATTTTTCCTGTGAATGAGGTTCTATTGGGCAGAGTCAAGATGTGAAAACCTCTAATATAACCCCACAGTTTTAACATGGAACTGGAGGATTGTAAGTACTCCAGGGCAGTGCAGGTGCTTTCTGTACAGTGCCTAGCACAATGGGGTCCTGGTCCATGATGAGGCTCTTAGGTGCTATGGTAATACAAATAATAAACGACAACAACCATAACCTCCACCATGGAAGTTTCTCAGGTGGTCTCTGGCTCAAGAGATCTAGGATTTGGAATGGAATGGCCCTTGGGGTGGGGGAGAATAGGTTGCACATAAGCGTTGGCAGGTAACTGGTTTTTGACCTGAAAGTCCGGTTGAAAAGGGAACCTGGCAGTAAAAGTCCAGTTACCTGCAGTAACTAGCCTCCGCCACCGGAGCGCGGGGGCCGGAAAGAGCAGCAGCTGCTGGAGCTTGGAGGAGCAGTGGAGCACTCAGGAACGGCTCTGGCGGAGAGACGTACTGACGGCTCACCGTCCCCACCCCCCGGAATGAAGCTCTCCCTCCCCCCAACCCCCTGGAGTCTGGCTCTCTCTCCAACATCCTGCCCCAGTCACCCCTCCACCCCTAAAGCCCTGCTTAGAAGGCAGGGGTAGGGTGGTGGAGAGAGCAGCGAGCGATTGTAGGGGGGGAAAGGGGAGGAGCAAGGGGCGGGGCCTCAGGGGAAGAGGCGGAGCAGGGGAGGTTCTGTCACTCAGTGTCCTGTTTTCACAAATGAGAAAGCTAGCCACTCAAGTTGCACGCTTCACAGTTTGACCTGTTTAAGAATGAAGCTCACCTTTCTTTCTGTCAGAAAGTCAGGGGGACAGGTTATTCCTGGAGACACTATCTTACTTGTTTATCCTCTGGTACGAACAGTCCTTGTGGCATGTCATGTCCCTGAAGAATACACTAAAGATTGTGAATCACAATATTGATGGTTTTGTAGGATTTTATTCAATTATCAGTACAGTAGCTCCTAAATGGCCAATACTGAATGAGTAATAAATATATTACCTTTATATGACTTTCTATGTAAAACTCAGGAAATATTTTATTTTCAAGGCGAAATGGAACATCTCCTGTTTAAAGCACAGGGCCAGGAGTAAGGTGACATGTGTTCTCTTCCTTACTCTCTCCTAGGCTTCCTGCATGATCTAGAGCAAGTCATTTCACTTCTCTTTCTCTCTGTTTCCCATCTGCAAAACAGGAATAACACTTCACAGCAGTGTTGGTTCCTTAGTGACTGTAAAGGGTTCTGAGATCATTAGATGAAAGGCAGTGGAGACATGCAAGTTATTAGTTCTGATCGTAACACTCCTAATGTAATAACAAGTATTAAATATTCTACTTTTAATTATAAAAATCTGAGACTATTAATATTAGTGACTAATATGAGAAAATTGTTTCCTGTAGGTTTAGAATATTCACGGCCAAATTCTCATTTTGTAGAAAAGACAGTCTCTAACACACTGGGAGACTCAGTGTAACCATACTTTAAAACAAAGGCAGGGAACTAGTTCATGACAAGACATTTCTTTCCAAACTGATCTTTTTGGGGAAATTTCTGGAGCACAGGACATATGCTTTATAATCAGCAACAGTGACTCTGCAGGATTTCTGCATTATGCTGGTGCAATCAGATGCACAAAATTCTGTAAAGACAGTCAAATTCTGTGAATGTTTTCAACTTTTTCTGTTGAACACTATGTACCACTATTTCTGCTGAGGCTTGGCAAGTGGTCATCTTATGGCTAAACTCCTCCACTGAGCCACACTGCAGATAAAAGATCCACATCAAAGATGGCTGAAATATGTTTGCCGACAAGTATTTTTCCCCAACAAAAAATGGCTTTTCTAATGATACACATGATTTTAATGAAAAGTTTTCATATTTTAAAATATTTTTCTTAAAAACTAAAATGAAAAAAGTCATTGATTTGATTCAAAACAAGTTTTTTTAGATTCTAATAAATTTAATTTGTTGTTGTTGTTGTTAGGTTTAGGTTTGCCCCCTCTGCCCCTCCCCCTTAACACTTTGTTGTAGAGATCAAAGTTTTTGTTTTGTTTATTAAAAAAATGAATATTTCCAAAAAATGTTTGAACAAAGTAAAATTTTCATGTGAAAATTTCAGTGAATTAGTTTATTTTTCTAGAGAAACTTAGCATTTTTCCACCCTAATCTACACTGCAGATATTTACTACATAGTCTGAACTCATTGCATGCATGCAAATCCCACTGACATCTGTGGGCATTCTTCAAGTACAATGAGAGCAGAATATGCAACAGACAGACACAATGCAGATTTTTATGCACGTGGCTCAGACAGAAGAATTTTGCTTGATCTATATAAAGGCTAAATCCTTAATAAATCCTAAAGGCTATATAAATTTGTTAAATCCTTGATCTATATAAAGGCAGACCACACATTTTCTTGTTAAAACTTAATCATCTACTGTTGTCCAACCATCAGTGATCAAATTCAACGTCCATGATCTAACCACAAGAGATGCACTGAGGGACATCAGAAGAGCATGACGGATGACAACGTGGTTGAATTCCATATTCTGCCCAAGGTTAAAAATAAAAGGAGGTGTGTAGGATGCTTGTCCATACTAAAAATATACTGGGGTGTGTTGACAACATTTAATCATAAGAGGCCAAGATTTGATTTTTTTACACCCATACAGGTTTATGTACATAAGTGGGTGTAGTGAGAACAGAACCTGATCCAATATCTACAGTGGCCAAAAGCTGAAAAGAACGGAGGTCAAATTTCATTCATATCCCAGTTTTATATATTCACAATTGTGAATTGGTGTTTTTTTAAGAGGACACTTAAGCAAAGATAAGTAGTTAAGTACTCACAGCTTTGCTTGTGTCAGTGTTATCAGCAGACATTCTTTTTCCACACCACTTCTGGTGACTTTTTAAATCTATAAACAACACATTCCTTAGATGTATCACAGACATGTTTTCACTTTGTATGGTTAAATCAACAATAATGCAATTTCATATGCTTAAATAGATTATCCATTGTGTTTAATATAATTTCATGTGAGTCTATTACAAATATGCTGAATTTTACACATAGGGTATGCAATCTACCAATCTGAAAGCTTCAGCAATGCATTTCTTTACTGCTAATACACTAGATCTCTCTGGCTGTTTAACCAGTAAGTCATAGATGCAGGGCAGGACAGTGGTACAAGTACAGTACACTGTACCAGTAAGATATTCATAGCTTTCCATACTGGAAAGACACAGGAGGAGCAGAATGAAGGGCCACCGGGGAGCCCCACACCGGCAGCTCCTCCAGCACCACTGTACAGCACCCAGCTCTGCCCCCAGCCCTTCCTCACAACTGCATCTCCGGTCTGGGGTCTGTACAGCAGGCCTGTTGGAGGACAGACCTTGGGGAGGTACAGCCGTGCTGGACGAACTGCCAGCGGCCCCACCTTCTGCTCCTTTTGCTGCTGCAGTTCTGGAGAGCCCTCTGGTTTAGAAGTCTCTGGCACAGTGGGAGGAGGACAGAACCCCACCCCGCCCCCGCCGCCCCCAGGGAACATGGGATGGATCATGGGGAGGGGACAGGGAGAGCACAGGGGCCCTGGGCTGGGGGCATGCAGTCGTCATGGGGGGCTCACATAGGGAGGTCATGTGCCCCCCCTTTAGCTGGTGCCCCCCCTTTGTGTCTCTCCCATGAGTGCAGCATACCGGTAAGAAATTAATCCTACCACTGGGCAAGAAGCGACCTTGGGAAGTCAAAGTCTAACCATCAGCACTGAGGCAGTGCCAAGTAAACCTGACAGATGTTTGTCCAACCAGTCCATGAAAGTGTTCTGTTACAACAGACTGTATGGAAGTCTCTTCTTATAAGTGTATTATATGTCTTAAAATGGGTAGGGGTGAAAGTGAGTTTCATATGAAAGCTTTTTAAAACCTAGATGAATGAAAATTTTGTCTCCCTGTTCAAAATGGAGCCAAATTCTGCCAACAGATTCACACTGCACATGTCTGGGTTTTATTGTAAATTAAATTTGTGAAGGTCAGAGCAGCTTCCCACATATCAGCCTTTCTTATATCTCCCCCTCAGCGTCTCTCATGAGCATAAACTTCACCTTGGCCATAACTGAATTCCCTGTCTTCCCTTCCAGACCACTCCACTCCTTTCTTTCTGTCACCTTTGAAAAAACTACCATCCCTCCTGTCACGTAAGCCTGTGACCTGCTATCATCTCTACCTTCTTTCTCTCTAGACTTGTACATTCAGGCCATGACCCAGACTTGCCACTTTTTCCTTGGCATCACCCATAAGATCTAACCCATGCTGTTAAAACACTCACCCTGGCCCTCACCATATCCTGTCTGGAATATTGCAGCCGCCTCCTCTCTAGATTTCCTAACATCTACTTCATTCCCATCAAGTCCATTCAAAAACCTGCTGCTAAGACCATCGTTTTGGTTTGTTACTTTGACCATGCCTCTCCTGCTTTGGAGTCTCCCTACTGGCTTCCGCTTCTCCACTGCATCAGGTGCATACTTCTTGTCCTTCCTATTATGGCCCATCACAATTTAGACTCTCCCTTCTTATCCACTTGCGTTTCTTATTGTGTTGCACCACCAGTGATGCCATTCTCCATTGACCATTTCTGTGAGTCTTCCACAAGCACCTTCACCTTTTATTCTATGCCACCCCTTCGGAACGTAGCACTCTTCCCAAATTAGTCCATAAAGCCAATACCCTGTCCTCTCTTGGGATGCCTATAGGAAAGTGCTGACAGCTACCTAGATGTCTAGATGGGGCTTCAGATATTTGTTTACCTACATCCTGCAATTGTTTTAATTAAAAAAGTCTACCCAACTTGCAGCCATTCAGTTGCACCCCCTCTGGCCTATGTGAATGTATGTTCTTATTACTACATCCGTCATCCTTCCTTCCACTTCCTTTGGATTGTTTGTTACAGTGTTGTTGCATCTTAATTAGCTAAGCTTCCCAGAACAGGGACTTTCCTTTTAGTCTGTTTGTACAGTACCTGGCACCATTAGGACCACAAGGTACTATGGTAAAACAAATGCATAAAAGCAAATATGCCATGACTAGAATAAAATATGGAGGCAAGAAACCAACAAGTAGCTTAATCTTCCAGTGAAGATACCATGGGGTGGATGGATGAAGGGGTGGATGGAGAAGAGCTTCAGACCATATACCAAAGAAGTCACATCACTTTTGCCATTCAGACAACCACAGAATTCCACACGTGTGAGCCAGTGCTTCAAAAAAACAGATTTGGCCCTTCTGGGAAGGCAGCAGGGGCTCTGAGGCTAGATAAGGGAACACCATTAAAACCACAAGAGTTCTCACAAGGACTGTTATTTGTAGTGAGGGTTTTAACTGATATTTTCCTCTAGAATGTTGCATGCACATATGGTACATGAGGCAAAATTAGATAATCTCCTATGCACAGAAAGGCTGTGTTCCAGTCCACATTTTACTCCTTTCATAAAATTACTTCTAGAAAAATTTAGAATCAGATAAAGCCACCCTACAGAGTAGACTATCATAGTCCTTTTCTTGAGTGTCACACAAAAGATCTATAAAGTAGTTGGTGTGGTGTGATTTTATTCCTAACAAGGACTGAACCTGCTCATTGCTGAACGCCTCCTACGGCATATTGAGTTCCCACAGCACCCACTGAAGTCAATGAATGTTGATAGCATTCTGAGGAATTGCTCAGTAACTTTCAGGACCAGCAAATTAACCCTCAGACTGGAGCACCATCCACCCACACTATTGTAGAGGTCCATCTGCAACATTCTTCTGGTTGAAGTCATTTTAAATGATGACAACCGATGGGTTGTGGAATAAAAAAAACCCAAACACCTAAAACAATAGATCATGAACATAATATGATAGCAACATGATAGGGCTCTCATACAGAGCTATTATAGGACTGGCATGTTGGCCTGTAATGGGTCACTGCCAGTGAGTGTGAAGGAATGGTGTACATTTCTAAGTTTCTAAATAAGGCACCAGACACTTCACTCCACTGTACTGCTGCTGAGTGCACTGAACTGAGTAACAGACAGCTTTCACACTTTTTCTTTAGCAACAGGGCACCTATTTTAACCACTAGACTGAGCCCACTTTTGGTTGAAATGGTTTCCCCCCTATTGTCAACTGTGTTTTCAACATTCATCTAAGCTTCAGCTGTAAATTCACACTGGCCATGGTTCCAAGTGTTCATTGTAACTCACCTAGTGTTCCTGTGCCATTTGAATGCTTTCAGTGGTACATAAAAATGTGCACCACAAGCCTGGAAATATTTAGGTGCACAGAGCAGGTGCATGTCACACATCACTGTTAGGCACTGAAGACAGGAAAGATTCTTTGTAGAGCCGACTTATTTACCGTTACTTGTATTGATAAACAAATGCCATTACAATAGCACCTAGAAGCTCAGCCAAGATTGGGACCCTACTGTGCTAGGCAGTGAAGAGATACATGGAGGCATTTCCCACCTCCAAGAGCTTACAATCTATATAAGCAACACAACGGGAGGAAGAAAGGATTTTATCCCCCATTGTACAGATCCCCCATTTATCCCCCATTGTACAGGGGAACTGAGGCACTGGGAGTAACTTGCCCAAGGTCACACAGGAAGATTATGGTAGAACAAGGAATTAGACACAGATTACCTGGGCCCTAGGCCAGTGTCTTAACACCCAAGGCCATATGTCCTAACCATTAACAAAATAAAACAGAGGTATAAATATCCACAATTGATCTGTGTGTACTTTACCTTCAGCTTCAATGGGAAGCCAAGGGCATTTGGAATAAGGTAAAACAGACTAAAATACACAGTCCGTAGCGCCATGGCAGGCAGGGGAAACTGGTGAGTAATTGAATGGGGTTTTAGGAGCTATCATTAGCATTTAGAAACCCCAAAATGTTGCCAAGTATTCATTATTAAATTCAGTTGTTTTACAGTGCTTAGGGAACGGATTTTACATGAGATCTTACTACTACTCTTGCGGCTGAGATTGAGAATAAGTTTTGTCCAAAAGAACTAAACTGGCAACATTTGGGATCCAGGATTTCTATGTCGGAGCTTTATCAGATTCAGAATCATATAATGTCTCCTTTTGCTGCCAATAAAGCCGGATGCAGAAGTATTTTTGAATGTTTATTGTAAGTCCATAATTTCATCAATGATTTAGATAATGGCATAGAGAGTACACTTATAAAGTTTGCAGATGATACCAAGCTGGGAGGGGTTGCGAGTGCTTTGGAGGATAGGATTAAAATTCCAGATGATCTGGACAAACTGGAGGAATGTACTGTTGTCTGAAGTAAATAGGATGAAATTCGATCAGGACAAATACAAAGTACTCCACTTAGGAAGGAATGGGAAATGATGCCTAGAAAGGAGTACTCTGGAAAGGGATTTGGGGGTCATCGTGGATCACAAGCAAAATATGAGTCAACAGTGTAACACTGTTCTGGGCGCCACATTTCAGGAAAGATGTGAACAATTTGGAGAAAGTCCAGAGAAGAGCAATAAAAATGATTAAAGGTCTAGAAAACATGACCTATGAGGGAAGATTGAAAAAAATTGGGTTTGTTTAGTCTGAAGAAGAGAAGACTGATGGGGGACATAACATTTTTCAAGTACATAAAAGGGTGTTCCAAGGAGGAGGGAGAAAAACTGTTCTCCTCAACCTCTGAGAATAGGATAAGAAGCCAGGGGCTTAAATTGCAGCAAAGGCGGTTTAGGTTGGACATTAGGAAAAACTTCCTAACTGTCAGGGTGGTTAAGCACTGGAATAAGTTGCTTATGGAGGTTGTGGAATCTCAGTCATTGGGGGTTTTTAAGAGCAGGTTAGACAAACCCCTGCCAGGGATGGTCTAGATCAGTGGTTCTTAACCTTTAATGCAGCCTGCACCCCTTTGGTTCTCAAAATATGTTCTCGCACCCCTTATCAAAAATCATTGAAGTAGGTCAGTTCTTTAAACCTAGATATATTTTTTGTTTGTATATTACAGTAATCGTTAAAAATGTATAATGTTAATAAATACATAGGTCTGATGGAACAAAGTAGTTGTACTTATGTGCCTGTGCTTAATTTGTGTTTTTGATGATTTACCTTCTAAAAAAATCTGGCATGTCTCGCACCCACAGAAAGGGCATCTCACACCCCCAGGGGGTGCGTGCACCCCAGATTAAGAACCACAGGTTTAGATAATACTTAGTCCTGCCATGAGTGTAGGGGACTGGACTAGATGACCTCTCAAGGTCCCTTCCAGTCCTACAGTTCTATGAATGTCTGGTAGGACCATAAATGGGGCATGGTTTCAGTAGCTTATACACACACAAAAAGAAAAACCAACAGAGACCAGAGGACAAGGACAGCATATTACATACTAAAAGAATGTGATGGGTCTTATAACTCAGTACATGGCAAAGCAACCAACAAAACCCCAGACCCAAGAGCACAGGGGCAGGTTTAAAAACTCCGTACTTTGAAATTCAGTGGGGTTCAGTGTTCAATACGAAGTACTGATCCAGGAACAGAAGTTTCATGCATCCAGTTGCCTCAAAGAGAGGAGCTGTTCATTTCATCTTGAAGTTAAGAAAAGAAGAGTCTTTGTTTTGCTCATTGGCTTATGAGGATACGTTTCTATCATTTTCACTTTCAGTGAGGGTTTCTTTGCCCAGCTCCATAGCTGTGTTAAGGCAAGATGATGCTATTAAAGGAGAAACTCAGGTCTCCAATAGCCCTGGACACTGAACAAACCTCCACAGTCCCATCCTTACAACTATTAAATCTGGTTTTGTAACTAACTAGTTAGAGGCACATTCATCTTAATCATTTACAAGCTACCTGGCTCAATTTGTGTCCATGCAACTATGTTTCTGCCCTCAACACTTTGGCTTGCACCTACCATGGTGACTAACTGTGTACATATCAGTGCATTCTGGGAAAATATGGGTGTCTATCCCATCATGCCTCACTAGGAGGACAGAGCGACCAAGGCCAGGGTGGCATTGCTCCGAGTCCACATGCACAAAGCTCAGTATCAGCAACGGATGGGACAATGCCCTCTGGGACGTCCCACCACACAGAAAGCTGGGAGGGAGGAGGACCAGGCAAACCAGTTACACAAACACAGCCAGCATGTCCTGTTCACACTACAATAACTATTTTGCTGAATCAGTTACAGCATGGTACTAGGGTAGGCGTCTGGCAAAGAGAAACGCTGACTGTTATTGACCACGGTTAAACTGGTGTTTTAATCATGTCGGGAATACAAACCGTGGTCTGAGCCACCGTAATGATGCCGCTAACTAGTTACATGCTCAGTTAGGAGCTGTAGTGGTGACAGGGCCCGCAATGGGTCAAAACACATTGGCAGAGGCAGTACAGGAAAGACTCTGAACAAAGAACAGAATGCAGGATTTCGGCTTCCAGTTCATCAGTCGAGCATCTTCACCAGCATTAAATTCATTTAAAAAATAAAATACCATCTATTTGAGGAAAGGGAGAAGCCCTTAATGAAGATGGAGAAGGAGGAGGATGAGCTCATTAGCATGTCAAGGGTTCTTTGGTGCATTCTACTGCGGTTTGATCAACCAGGGACAAGATTTATGCACTAGAAACTGCTCTAGGGATTCTGCTTGATGCCAAATGTCTGCACCTGGGCTTCTGAAAGTATTGCTAAGGGAATGGGAATATTTGTATATACTTTCCTAGAGCAAATGACTACTCTTTGGCAGGGGAAATGGAGAGTGTAATTTCACCTGGGGGAGATTTGTAGTGGCACAAATAGCTATTAGACCCCCAGCTCCCAGTAAAAAGCAAGAGGAGTTGAGCACTAAATGGCCATTCGCACCTTGGAAAGTCTCTCTCCCACCCCCGCAGTTATTTGGTCTCTTCCAGTCAAGGTATACAATGCAATCTCAGTGATCAAGGAGAATTCCTTTTAGTGATTTTAGGAATTTTTTTTGTCTTGAATTGTTCTGTCTGTTCCTTCCACACAGCGCAATATATCCATAGCACATTGAACTTTTTTTTTAGAACAGAAAAGGCCTTAGTTTCACTCAATGGCTGCATTATCATCACACTCTTGTATGGCATCTGTCTCAAACATGATTATTTTAAAATGCGCACAGCAAAGGGAGTAGCAAGGCAACCATGAATGTTATCAGCCTCTCAACAGACATGGAACTTAATTTTCATCACTTATTGTTTTAAGTGTATTGTGCTGAGCTTTTAATGTGGCCTGCATTAAAAATAAATATGCTACAGGGTGAGGGTTTTTCAGCCCCTTCTAGAAGCCATCAACAGTATTCAATATGTTGAGATCTTGCAGTATTTGTCTTGAACTAATGGTCAGTCCACGTGATCTCGCCAAGCCCTAAACAAGAGTAGGCTTTTCAGAAAAACTGTTTTAGTTCCTTTTCCTGCTGCACAGTATTTCTTTTAGAAATGTGGCTTTGTATCGACACCAGATCCAGTTAATCAAGTTCAAACGTGGATCCAATTCCAGTTCCAAAAACTGTGATTTGGGCTCATCTCCAATTTGCATGACGCAGGGTATGACTGCTAGACACAATGCTGATGAAATGAAATAGACTGAGAGCAGAAATAAGTGAGCCAGAAGAAAGCTGATAGGGGTAACCTCACAAAGCAAAAAAAAAAAAAAAAAAAAAAATCACTTTCATAAGGGCGAATAAAGGCATCATCTGAGACAAACTGGATGCCCACGCTCTTCATCTGTCCTGTTACCAGTGAGGCAAAATTGGTTGAAAATGTGAGAAGGCTCATGTCTCTATGGAGCAGCCTGCTGCCTATGGAGACAATGGAACATGCCTTCCCTTCTGCATTCTCTCAGTTCTGCTGTTGTGCATGGGGTGAGGATAGGATACGGTGGAGCCATTGCCCCTTTGGGTGAGCTAGCACCAATAGAAATGCTCATAAAGCATTATCTTTCTGTCACAGTTTGGATTTTCCAAATGGCATGCACATGCCATGACCACTGGGGTCTGAATCCTAGATGGCAAATACAGTGATTTCTATAATCTGGAGTTTTTCACAAGGTGCTCCCATCACCTGCTGTTGACACTGCTCACCACCACCTCTACCTTAACCTTGGAGGTATGTCCTCTGCAGCAACCATTACTGCACTCATGCCAGATCATTTAGCTGCATGAGATACAAGTACAAATGACAGGTTTCAGAGTAGCAGCCGTGTTAGTCTGTATTCGCAAAAAGAAAAGGAGTACTTGTGGCACCTTAGAGACTAACCAATTTATTTGAGCATAAGCTTTCATGAGCTACAGCTCTCTTCATCGGATGCATGTAGCTCGCGAAAGCTCATGCTCAAATAAATTGGTTAGTCTCTAAGGTGCCACAAGTACTCCTTTTCTTTTTACAAGTACAAATGTTTTCATTCTTTAAACCAACTTAAAGTATCAAGGACTCCATACTAACTCCTTCTTTAGATGCTAGCTCTCAGGATAGATACCCATTTTAGCCACTCTGTAAGGGTTCAAGAGACTCTTGCCCAGTTCCTGCTTGCTCCTGCCAGTTACTCAGTATAGTATAAGTCTAGAGAAGGCACAGAAGGAAGAGTGGCCATGGTTTTGTATCCAGCTTTAGATGCTGGAGAGCCCCTTCCTCTCCCCCCACCCATTCCCAAGAACAGACTTGAGGGAGCTGATGTGTGATTCTTAAAACAGCCAATGTGGGAATAGTGGCGATGAATGTGCCACCTCTTTGCACTGTATCGTACTAGGGGATCTCAGTCCTCATGGAGACAATGGGAGAGATTTTCACGTGCACAGATGGCAATCAGATTTCTAATTCACACTGACTTTCAATAGGAGTTGGGAGTCTGTCATTTATACCTTTGAAAATATCAAAGGTCTCCAACACATCACCTGAAGGTCTCAGCCATCACAACCACCATCAGCAGCCACCCACAGAGACATCCTCCCTCCACAAGTCACTACAGGCCACCCTGGTTCACAATGGGCTGCGGTGGATGGAACGAAAAGCCAACCAGGTTTGGACTCAACAGCACCGAAATCTTGCAAGCTCAAGATTTGGGCCTCAACTCATAGCAGTCTCACAAGAGTTGTTGATCTCCATTGAAGCTGTGTAGCCAGGAACTCCCCGGTTAGTGCAGTGTCCCCTTTTAAGGGGATTCTCCAGCACAGAGGATACTCTATAGGAAAGTTAATATAGCCAAAGGCTCTCCTCTTGCTGCTGGGTAGCAAGAGGAGATGAAACTCATTCTTCTTACACTGCCCTTAGCCACACTCCAGGACCATAGAATCATAGAATATCAGGGTTGGAAGGGGCCTCAGGAGGTCATCTAGTCCAACCCCCTGCTCAAAGCAGGACCAATCCCCAACTAAATCATCCCAGCCAGGATTTTGTCAAGCCTGACCTTAAAAACTTTTAAAGAAGGAGATTCTACCACCTCCCTAGGTAACGCATTCCAGTGTTTCACCACCCTCCTAGTGAAAATGTTTTTCCTAATATCCAACCTAAACCTCCCCCACTGCAACTTGAGCCATTACTCCTTGTTCTGTCATCTGCTACCACTGAGAACAGTCTAGATCCATCCTCTTTGGAACCCCCTTTCAGGTAGTTGAAAACAGCTATCAAATCCCCCCTCATTCTTCTCTTCCGCAGACTAAACAATCCCAGTTCCCTCAGCCTCTCCTCATAAATCATGTGTTCCAGTCCCCTAATCATTTTTGTTGCCCCGCTGGATGTTTTCCAATTTTTCCACAACCTTCTTGTAGTGTGGGGCCCAAAACTGGACAGAGTACTCCAGATGAGGCCTCACCAATGTCGAATAGAGGGGAACGATCACGTCCCTCAATCTGCTGGCAATGCCCCTACTTATACATCCCAAAATGCCATTGGCCTTCTTGGCAACAAGGGCACACTGTTGACTCATATCCAGCTTCTCTTCCACTGTAACCACTAGGTCCTTTTCTGCAGAACTGCTGCCTAGCCATTCAGTCCCTAGTCTGTAGTGGTGCATGGGATTCTTCCGTCCTAAGTGCAGGACTCTGCACTTGTCCTTGTTGAACCTCATCAGATTTCTTTTGGCCCAATCCTCTAATTTGTCTAGGTCCCTCTGTATCCTATCCCTACCCTCCAGCGTATCTACCTCTCCTCCCAGTTTAGTGTCATCTGCAAACTTGCTGAGGGTGCAATCCACACCATCCTCCAGATCATTTATGAAGATATTGAAGAAAACCGGCCCCAGGACCGACCCTTGGGGCACTCCACTTGATACTGGCTGCCAACTAGACCTGGAGCCATTGGTCACTACCCATTGAGCCAGACAGACAATCTAGCCAACTTTCTATCCACCTTATAGTCCACTCATCCAGCCCATACTTCTTTAACTTGCTGGCAAGAATACGGTGGGAGACCGTGTCAAAAGCTTTGCTAAAGTCAAGGAACAACACGTCCACTGCTTTCTCCTCATCCACAGAGCCAGTTATCACGTCATAGAAGGCAATTAGATTAGTCAGGCATGATTTGCCCTTGGTGAATCCATGCTGACTGTTCCTGATCACTTTCCTCTCATGTAAGTGCTTCAGAATTGATTCCTTGAGGACCTGCTCCATAATTTTTCCAGGGACTGAGGTGAGGCTGACTGGCCTGTAGGTCCCAGGATCCTCCTTCTTCCCTTTTTTAAAGATGGGCACTACATTAGCCTTTTTCCAGTCGTCCGGGACTTCCCCCGATCGCCATGAGTTTTCAAAGATAATGGCCAATGGCTCTGCAATCACATCTGCCAACTCCTTTAGCGCATCCGGCCCCATGGACTTGTGCTGGTCCAGCTTTTCTAAATAGTCCTGAACCACTTCTTTCTCCACAGAGAGCTGGTCACCTCCTCCCCAGGCTGTGACCCTGTTCGTGAAGACAGAGGCAAAAAAAGCATTGAGTACATTAGCTTTTTCCACATCCTCTGTCACTAGGATGTCACTAGGTTGCCTCCCTCATTCAGTAAGGGGCCCACACTTTCCTTGAATTTCTTGTTGCTAACGTACATAAGAAACCCTTCTTTTTACTCTTAACATCTCTTGCTAGCTACAACTCCAGGTGTGATTTGGCCTTCCTGATTTCACTCCTGCATGCCCGAGCAATATTTTTATACTCTTCCCTGGTCATTTGTCCAATCTTCCACTTCTTGTAAGCTTCTTTTTTGTGTTTAAGATCAGCAAGGATTTCACTGTTAAGCCAAGCTGGTCATATTTACCTGTCATATTTACTATTCTTTCTACACATTGGGATGGTTTGTCCCTGTAACCTCAATAAGGATTCTTTAAAATACAGCCAGCTCTCCTGGACTCCTCCCCCTCATGTTATTCTCCCAGGGGATCCTGCCCATTAGTTCTCTGAGGGAGCCAAAGTCTGCTTTTCTGAAGTCCAGGGTCCATATTCTGCTGCTCTCCTTTCTTCCCTGTGTCAGGATCCTGACCATCTCATGGTCACCGCCTCCCAGGTTCCCATCCACTTTTGCTTCCCCTACTAATTCTTCCTGGTTTGTCAGCAGCAGGTCAAGAAGAGCTCTGCCCCTAGTTGGTTCCTCCAGCACCTGCACCAGGAAATTGTCCTCTACACTTTCCAAAAATTTCCTGGATTGTCTGTTCACCACTGTATTGCTCTCCCAGCAGATATCAGGGTGATTGAAGTCTCCCATGAGAACCAGGGCCTGCGATCTAGTAACTTCGTTAGTTGCCGGAAGAAAGCCTCGTCCACCTCATCCCCCTGGTCGGGTGGTCTATAGCTGACTCCTACCACAACATCACCCTTGTTGCTCACACTTCTAAACTTAATCCAGAGACTCTCAGGTTTTTCAGCAGTTTCATACTGGAGCTCTGAGCAGTCATACTGCTCCCTTACATACAGTGCAACTCCCCCACCTTTTCTGCCCTGCCTGTCCTTCCTGAACAGTTTATATCCATCCATGACAGTACTTCAGTCATGTGAGTTATCCCACCAAGTCTCTGTTATTCCAATCACATCATAATTCCTTGACTGTGCCAGGACTTCCAGTTCTCCCTGCTTGTTTCCCAGGCTTCTTGCATTTGTGTATAGGCACTTGAGATAACTTGCTGATGGTCCCTCTTTCTCAGTATGAGGCAGGAGCCCTCCCCTCTCACGCACTCCTGCTCATGCTTCCTCCCGGTATCCCACTTCCCCACTTACCTCAGGGCTTTGGTCTCCTTCCCCCGGTGAACCTAGTTTACAGCCGTCCTCACTACGTTAGCCAGCCTGCTTGCGAAGATGCTCTTCTGTCTCTTTGTTGGTGGAGCCCATCTCTGCCTAGCCCTCCTCCTTCTTGGAACACCATCCCATGGTCAAAGAATCTAAAGCCTTCTCTTTGACACCACCTGCGTAGCCATTCGTTGACTTTCACGATTTGACGGTCTCTACCCAGGCCTTTTCCTTCCAAGGGGAGGATGGACGAGAACACCACTTGCGCCTAAAACTCCTTTATCCTTCTTCCCAGAGCCATGTAGTCTGCAGTGATCTGCTCAAGGTCATTCTTGGCAGTATCATTGGTGCCCACGTGGAGAAGCAGGAAGGGGTAGCGATCCGAGGGGTTGATGAGTCTCGGCAGTCTCTCCGTCACATCATGAATCCTAGCTCCTGGCAAGCAGCAGACTTCACGGTTTTCCCGGTCAGGACAGCAGATAGATGACTCAGTCCCCCTGAGGAGAGAGTTCCCGACCACCACCACCCGCCTCCTTCTCTTGGGAGCGGCGGTCGTGGAACCCCCAACCCTAGGACAGTGCATCTCAAGCCTTCCAACTGGCAGAGTCTCCTTCTGTTCCCTTCCCTCAGATGTATCATCAAGTCCACTGTCCGCATTAGTACCTGTGCAGAGAACATGAAAACAATTATTTAACTGTATCTGCGTTGGTGGTACATGGACGCTCCCCTTTCTTCTTCTGGAGGTCACATGCTGCCAAATTTCCTCACCGTCCTCCTGTCCCTGCAGTGCAGCCTGCTCTGAATCTTCAGAACGTTGTGTCCATAGAAGCATATCCTGACGTCTGTCCAGTAAATCTTCAGTTTCTCTTATGCAACGCAGGGTCGATACCTGTTACTCCAGTCCTTGAACTTTCTCTTCCAATATGGAAACAAGCTTGCACTTTGTACAGACAAAGTCGCTTCTGTCCTATGGAAGAAAGACAAACATGGCACATCCAGCGCAGATCACAACAGCTGAACACCCCCCGTCCATATTACCTTCCTTCTACGAGCTTCCTCAGGAGTTGTAGTAACTACTCAGAGAAGCTGGCAAGATGTAAGCCTCAGTGGGCTCTCCCCAGGCGAACTCCCAGGCAAACTCCCTCTGTTGGCCTCTCTGCTGTTCGCCGCTCCGCTGGTTTGCAGCTGACTGGCTTTTTATAACAGTCAGGCCCACTCAAGGCTCACCTGGAACAAAGCACTCCCAATTCACACTTTTTAAACAACCAATCAAGCACACAGTCAAACTGGCTCTCCATCCATCCGGTCCACTCCCTACTGACAGATGGGCAGACCCATGGAGAGCCCTCTGCCTTTGGAGTAAGGAGGAGGTAAATCTACACAGAGAAGGTCCCCTCCATGCATGGATCCTAAAAGGCACTACTCAGCCATGCTGGCCTCTCCAAAACTGGTCACTCAGCCAAGCCACACTGGAAGATTCAAAGAGGGGAGCAGTGCATTTGATGTAGCCAATTCAAAGGATTTAACCAGACTTTGGGTCCTTTGGTTGAACCATGGGGAATCCTGAAGGATTCTACCCCACCAATTACCTTTTACAGGGATGTTTAAGGCACTTTTACACATTAATCTTAGCTTAACCAGCTGCTGAGTTATATATGCAGCTCAGCATTACTCTGTGGCCTTCAGAACTGAGATGGGTTACAGCAGTGCAGCACACTTCTCTACAAGCAAGAGGTAATTCCTGAGCAGGAGATGACAAATTTGTGATCAGACATTGGTGTATCTGACAATAGTGCCACTGATGCAATCTGGGTATGTTATGTTCCACTTCAGTCTGTGGAAAGCTCATAAAACTGTTACACACATCCATATTTAAGCCTTCTAACCAAAATATATCCCTCCCCTCTTTTCACATAGGCCCATTAATGGGTTTTTTGTCTATTTAAAGATGGGGCTTATTGTCTACTGAGGAACGCAGTGACTTATTTGGATGTTTATTGGTTAAATGGTGACATTTAAACTAAATACGCTTCTCAGAAGGGGTAAACTGGCACAGTTTGACTTCAGTGGGTCTGTGCCAATATAGGCCAGCTGAGACTCTGGTCAATTAAGAGCCAATATGAGCATGATTTCCCAACAGTTTCCCTGCCTTCTTGTTATAAGGGAGCACAGATGTCTTTCCTCTCTCTGGTAAAAGTGGCAAGCAACCCCCTTCATGAGTATCAGTGACAGTGATTTAACTCTTTAGTGCTCTCCCTTGACAGTGAAATACAACACCTCCACAAGGGGGTTTAACTTCTGCTGGAGACCAGGAGTTCTTGCCTGAAATCCAATCTCCATGTGTGCAGGGGGAGGCTATATATAGCTGCTGTACTGTTTTGCAATATACTATAAGTAGCAAACATCATCCAGTAATGTTATTTGTAATTAGGACGTGCAGCTAAAGACAACTAACTCCCCCTTGAACCCGTTTTAAAAACACAATCAGGAACTTCTTACAATGAGTCTGGAATGCGTCCAGCTACAACAGAGTTGTTGGCGTGTATAAAAATGGGCTGTCTCCGAGAGAATTTTTTCTTATTAAAAAAATTCTGTACTAAGAAATTACCTATTGTCAGATCATGTTTTGCCCACGCAACCCGCCAGATCTAAATGGAACAGACTGAGCCAAACTCAGTACCCACCTACCCCCATATACAAAGCTGTTAGCAACCCCTTCCCCCAATTCCTCCTGGTAGCAGAGTACACAAATCATGGTAAGTAAACTGAGAAGGACTTTCCATAGCATTTCCTACCCAACAGTGGGATTCCTGTATTTCAGGCACAGAAGATCTATTTTACATCTTGCAAAGTTTTTTTTTTTATGCACTTGAGTATAAAAAACCCCCCTTGAGACTGTACATTCTACGACCTGATCCTGCAGCCATTCTAGTTCAATGCACTGGAGTTAAATGAACAAGTAGCTAGAGCAATGGACTGGGACTCAGAACACCTGGGTTCTAGTCATGTTTCTGCTATTTCAGTTCTTTGTGACTCAGTTCTCCCATCTGTAAAATGGGAATAATGATGCTGACTTCCTTTGTGAAGTGCTTTGAGATCTGATGAAAAGCGCTAAGAGCCAGCTATTATTATTCATACAGTAGCTACAGGATTGTGTCAATAATGCCATAAGCCAGATGTCAAGGGCATTGTTTCACACAGTTGATTTAAGATTTCTGTATAGTATTTTACCCAGCCATTGCTCCAAAAAACAAATGAACAAAACACACACAACACAGTTTCATTATTCTGTATTTAAATTGCCCCCCTCGTGGACATTTTCTCATGATTACATCAACTACGGACAGGGAACTGTTGAAATACTCAGCAACAGACCACACAATCTGCTTTTTTTATTAAAATAAAAAACAAAAACAAAGACAGAACTTGCAGACAGAAAACAGATACAAGAATGTTACAAATTCCATCATTGTTAGAGACGGGAGGAAGCACAAGGGGGAAAAAATAGATCATAACTTTTCAAACAACTAAAAGAAAGATGGAAGTCATTTTCCTAGAGAGAACAATTGAAAGGCCAAACAACACAGCACATGGAACAATATAAATCATTCACCAAAACATTAAAAATAAGTCAAATGATATCTCAGACCCCTCAAACAGGCTATGATGATGTCACACTTTAAGAATAAAAGTTTAAACTTGACTTGAATAATTCTCTGCAACTTCTGTGTGCTCACTGCAACAATTTACAGGCATACTGGGCTAAATTCTGATTTCAAATCTGGAGTAACTCCATTGTGTTTAGCTGTGAAGAGCTACTCCAGATTTTCACAGGCATAATGATAAGAGTTTTGTCCACTGTACCTGTATCCTCATTTTCCCTGCAATGGTGCATACTGAATAATAAGTGGCATGCTGCAGTTTAAGAACCGAGAAATAAATAGGAAAGCACAATTAATCTTCATAATTGTGATTGTATTCATAAGAGATCAGTTTATGTCACCCTGTGCATTCAAAACCTATTCAAGGTACTAGATCTAAGTGTTTGTGAAGCTAAAAATCTTTGTTCTAAAGAAGTAAAATAAGCAAAAAACAGAACACCAACCCAAAAACCTGTTCTGTGAAGAGACAAATGTGCAGCACAGAATGGGAGAGATTCTGCTCTCAGTTACACCAGCTGTAACTCTGGAGTAACACCTCTGAAGTTAATGGAGTTACTGTTAGACTGTGATGTTAAGACACTCCCCTTCTGGAGTCCAATTTATTTAATCCTTACTCTCATTGGCTCTGCAAATTCCAACCCCAGTTGGGTATGTCTCCTCAAGAGTCCCCAACCCTCCTTCCCAGAGCTGGGGTGAGTTCCGTTACTACCTGTAGGAGCCAGTTGTACGCTCTGCAACGCCGACTTACAACAGCTTCCTCAGGCCACCTAGAGCTTCAAAGGTTTCTGCCCTTCCTGGCGCTCCCAGCCCTACCTAAAGGATTAAACTCCTTTGATCTTCCCTCAGTAGCTCTTCTGAGGCTTCTGTCCTGCCTGGCAACCGCAGATATTCCTGCCTGGAGTGTTACTGGTGTCCACTCAAGCTCCTTTTAAGTCCTACACCCAAAGCAGATGTAGCAGGGCAGGGCTGACTGAAGCAAGACCTCCGAGCCCATAAAAGGTGCAGGCTGCCCTCTTACAAACCCCAATGTGATTTAGCCCACAGTCTTTAGGAAACCCCCAAACAATTTCACTATCTATTTTGCAATGTTGATTACATGTACAGGAACTGCCTGATTTATCTCAGACATTGAGATAAATCAGGCAGACATCAGGGTGAAACTGTTGCCGCAATGAAGCGGAGCAGAGTTTTGCTATTAACCTAAGTGGAGTCGGGATTTCACCCCAGCTGCTGGGCTCAATTCTGCTTTCATATACACCCATGCATGCTTCATTACAGTCAGTGGGCCATCTCTTGTAAATGGGCGCCACTTCAGTGCAGTCAATGGAGAAATGGACACCCACAGAGAATCTTATCCAGTGAGAGTTATTCATGCACATCTGAAGGCAGAAGTGATGGCATGTTTAAAAGCTATAGTCCCGTCATAACATGGCCAACAAAACGTGCTTAATTGTATGAAATAGTACTAGCCTTCCTTTATTGTTTCAGTTTCTTTTCACATCCCATTTTATCCTAACTTCTCCATTCTCTGTACCACTCAGTGAGCTCTTAAGCCATCGTTTTTATATTTCTAGGTTAAAAAAATTCTCGTTGGAACCCCCTATTTCAGGAACCCAGTATATAGTGGTAATTATGTGCTTTCCCTGAAAGTCAGATTCTCAGCTTGAGTAAGTGGGGGCAGCTCCATTGAATTCCATAGTACTAAGTCTGTTTACACAACCCCAATTTTATGGCCAGTTACCTGGGTGACCTGAAACCAGAGTCCTGAGGCAGGGAGAGCTGTGAACAACATAAAAGATACAGTGGACATCACATTCCAGAAGCTGTTATTTCTCACTGAGGGCCAACATTGCACTGATAGCCTGCTGGCCTTCACACAGGAAGATTTCATAAAGGACTGGGTTGCAGTGTGAAGAATAAAGTGGCAGTGTTGCTTGGACTCCATTCAAATTAGTTAAATCTGTCCTCTGCAGGCCTGATTCTTAGGGTTGCCAGGTGTCCAGTTTTTGACCGGAAAGTCCCGTCAAAAAGGGAACCTGGCAGTGTCCAGTCAGCAGTGCTGACTGAACACTAAAAGTCTGGTTACCTGCAGTAACTGTCCTCCGCCACTGGGGGGAGAGGGAAGCACAGCAGCAGCTGCTGCTGGAGCCGGGAGCTGCCGTGGAGTGCTCAGGAATGGCTCTGGTGGAGACAGGTACTGGCGGCTCCCCTGTCCTGCCCCAAACGCAGCTGTCCCTGCCCCTCTCACCCTTCCACCTCTGGAGCACGTCTCTCCCTCCCCCACCCATTCACCCCCAAGCCTGTCTCTTTCTCCAATGTCCTGCTCCCATCACCCCTACAGCCCTACTCAGCTGGTAGGGGGAGGGTGCTGGAGGGAGCAGTGAGCAATGGTGGGTGTGTGTGTGGGGGGAAGAGGAGCGGGGAAACTGCAAGGAAAGAGATGCAGCAAAGGGTGGGGTCTCAGGAAAGAGGCAGAGCAGGGGAGGTTCCAGCACTCAGTGTACAGTTTTCACAAATGAGAAAGTTGGCCACCCTATTGTTTCTCCATCCCTTACTCAGATGAGTAGTTCCTATGAATTCGGGGGGGGGGCACTCATGTACGTACTAGCAGCGAGTAACTGTTGCGGAATCAAATCCCTGGGACATTTGAAAGAGAGAGTCACAGTCAGTGCCCAAAAGTTTGGGCCCCTCCCCTTTACCCAAAAGCACAAAACGGGAGAATAATATTCACGTGGGAGCCAAGAGCAAATACCAAAGACATGAATCCTGAAATAATGTCTTTGGGGTTTCAGAGCTTAATTAAAATGATAAGAACACACAAGGCCAGACAAGTCCTTTGGCACACGCCAGGATGACACTGACTAGAGGTTTTTTAAATTTGTTTTGTTTCTTGTAGTTTAGTGACATTTGCATGAAGCCAGAAAAAGTCAGCATTATGCATGTGCCATCCAGAGGGAGAGGGAATGTAATGAGCGGGAGTGGGGCTTGGGGAACTGGGCGTGGCTTCAGGGAAGGGGCAGAGTGGGTGTTTGGTTTTGTTTGATTAGAAAGTTGGCAACCCTAGATTGCCAGTTGGCTTGAGGCCCATCAGCTCCTGATGACCAGTCACCCCAGTATGGTGCTGTGATGGGGTTGCTCTACTCACCACTGGACAGCGTCACCTCCTGGCAGTTCTGGGGATTAACTTGGTCAGGCCAACACTCCTTCCAACCGTAACACCCTGTCAGTTTCTCCTCTGCAGCCCCTCTCTTGGTCTCCAGACCTGCAGCTGTCTTCTTTGTGACTCACCTTGCATCCAGGTCACTACTGTGGTTTCACCTTCTGAGGGTGTGGGAGGGTATCCAAGTTCCTGCTCTCCAGCAGTCTTCTGCTTCATTGCCTCACAGTGCCACTCTAGCAGTGGCTGGCAGGGGAACCCAGGCCCACCCTCTACTCCAGGTTACAGCTCAGGGACTCTCTACTCATCAGCCAAGGTCCATTCCTTGCACCTTGCTGCTTTTCCCTGAGCCACTTCCATACCTCCTGACCTTCCCCACTCCTCTGGGTTTGCCAGTCTCTTCACTCCCAAGGAGTAACTTTAGGCAACTCGTCTCAGCATTAATTAATTTCCTCCCTGGGGGTCTTTCTCCTCCCCCCAGTTTTACCTCACATGTCTTTACTTGCCTCTTGGGCTTCTCCATCATTCTTGTGAGCTCCTTACAGGCCCCTAGCTCTTCCTTTCTCTTGCCTCTGACTCATAGGTCATCACACTAGTCACAGCCCACAGGTCTTCCTCCCAGTTTACTTGGCTCTGGGTTTATATCTGCCCATGTGAACTATCCCCCGGAGGGCCATAATTTCAGGACCCCCATCTTTCCTGTCTTTTGCAGAAGCCCCACTTGTCCCTCCCAAGTGACCTTCTCTCTAATTAGCTGCCTCAAGCCTAAAGTGCCCCTATTTTCAGGCTAATTAGCTGATTGGGCCCACCTTCTCCAATTCAGCTCTTACAGGTCTAATGTGGAGAACATACCCTATCACAGGTGCCTTCACTGAGACAGGGACCCCATCATTTATTTGCCTGTGAAAAGTCTTGCACAAATATGGCACTAGATAAATAATAAATTTTGATAGTAATTATTATTTATGCGCTTTGTAATGGACCTATATTGTTATTCATTGTGCATTTGGTTTCTTTGCCATTCCTGTTAAATGATAAAAGTTGTCATCTTCCTTTAGTCTTTCTAGCTTCTGTCAATTGACCAACCATATAATTTTTTATTCTAAGTGATATTAAATACCATAGATGCAGACTTTTATGTTTTTTTATTTAAATCCTCAGCCCTGGTGCATGCTGGTACTTTCAATGCACTACGATATTCCCAGGAGTCTTTGTTTGCAGTAGCATAGCTGAGTGCCCTGTCCTAGAGTTCTAAAATTTAGAGCCTTAAAGAATGGTTTGAGGGCTTATACCATTTATAGAAAAAAAGTTTGGCAGGCAGCCCTGAAAATTTAGCCAGCCGCTGACGGTATATCTAATGTATCCACCAATGTGGCTTCTAGGGAGCCATAATACTACTTTGCATTTAACCTTCCATCCACAGATTTCAAAGCACTTTACAAATGTGCATGGATTAAGCCTTACAATACCACTGTGAGGCAGCAAAGTTTTAACCCCATTAAACAGGAGAAAAAATGGAGTCATAAAGAGTCTGATTTTCAGAAGTGCTGAGCACCAGTTACTCCACCTGAATTCACTGGGTGCTGCAGGTGCTCGGCAATTCTGAAAACCAGTCAGTGGCGGAACTAAGAATAGAATCCTAGAGTTGCAATGTGCCAGAATTCCTACTCCTAATCCCCTGCTCTAACCACTAAAGAATATTCCTTATGATTTCAGTTGTCACTCTACCACCAGTAAAATTAAATATTGGAAATGCCTCACTTCTCTGTATCGGACAGAATATAAAATTGAACAAAATATCACTTTTTCCATGGCTTGGCTATACCAACACACACAGTACACTGAGTAAACAAGCTTTTAATTTCAACATGTGCTCCAGTTTCAAAAGAGGGCAGATGCCTACATTAAAACTGATCTCATTTACTGAACTGGTCTCATGGTTTTTAATTGTTTAACACCTAAAATGAAGAAATCCCAGATTAAAGCTCAGCAGACATTCCCACAAAAGGATTACACAGAGATACATAAGGAAGCCGACTTTCTTGAACGACTTTGCTCCCAAACCACTAGCACACATTGTGATAATAATATGATAGTTTCTCCATCAAACAGCAGCTGTGTAAATTAGACACATTTGTGCTGCACTTCAAGTTAACTTCTGCTGTTTATTGTGAAGTAGCGTTCAAATCAATCAGCATGCCAGCAAAATAGGATCTAAACTAAATGCTGTTGTAATTAATCTCAAATCTCATGTGGGTATAATAATATTTCTAACTGATAGAAGTGAGAAAATAAAATCAGATTGACCAAAATTAACCTATCTTCAGTGAGCAGAAACCTTTATGCTTTAGCAAACAGCTAAAAAAACTCCATAACTTTGTTGACACTATTCTATGCTAACAGAGTTTTTATTTAACTGGTTCCATAGATAAACTGGTTCCATCTAACAGGCAGCATGTGACATCTTGCTTCAGACACCCAGAATTGTGAGACATTGCATTACTGCTCTGCCTCAGCACAAGTGAGATTTGCTGCTGTTAAGCTGTGTGTCAATTCTAACACACCAGCTTGTCTGCCTTGGTAGCAAACTCTTCAGGACTGCGCCAGGCTAAACCTTGCTTTGCATGTAACAATCAGTGAACCCCAGTTCCCCAGAAACGGCCCCCTGCAGCATCCAGTCCCTCTTGCTGAAGTTATGTTCTTTGCCTCCAAAGAGGCAGGGTACACACCAGCCTGTTCGGTTAGCGGAGGCTTCCCCCTCCATGGTTAATACCCAGCACTCAGATGGTTTTGTAATAAAACAAGAATGAGTTTGTTAATAAAAAACAGAGATTTAAGTGATGCTAACCAAGAATCAATGAGACAAGTATGTTACAAATAAAACACCACAACACACACTTGCTAGTGACTAAAACTTAAGTTTAGCAAGTTACAATCTCTGTCTAAGCAGGTTATATCAAGTTTCGCTCAGCTCTTGCCTTTCAGGCTAAGAGGAGCCAGCTATTATGGGCTCACAGGGTGCTGTCCCCTTACATCTCCTAAGTGATATATAACTGAAATGTCTTTTTTGCTCCCCTTATATTACTCAAAGTCCATTGTCTCTGCCTCAAGAGCCAGAAAGGCTTCCTGGGGTGCATATTCTGTCCCTCAGTGTGATTGCTGGATGGTCTTCTCCCCTACTCATTTAGCTTGATGGCTTTGTTTACCTTATATGTAAATCTACTTTGATTGTTCTCTGCTTGTAATGAAGCCAGTCCAATAGGTATATACCCATTACTTTGTCTAGGGCAGGCTAGTTTTATGTTCCACCTCCCACACACATCTGAAGAACATACTTTCAGCACACACTTATAATTCACTATGCACAGCCCATACATACCTAATGCAATGGTTTTCAGGACTAGCGTGTCACCAGTTTACATAGGATACATTACGTGACCCCCGCTGGGGTCCATATTATCACAACAGTGTGTGGAGCAATGAGTGTGTCAAGCCTGATGTGAGTTACCATATGGGAGGCCTCTGCAAGTTGGCATTGAGGGACTTCTGGGTCACACAGTACGAACTAGGATCGGGCTCAGGTACCGGGCTGGGAGTTAGAAGACCTGAGCTCAGTTCCTGGTTCTGTCTCTGACCCACTGTGTGACTTTGAGCACATCTCTTCATTTCTCTGTGCCTCTGTTTCCCCTCCTGCACTTTGTCCATCTCGCCCCTTTGAGAGTGCCAGCTCTTTGGGACAGGGACCATCTCTTAATGTGCCTTTGTACAGGCTCAAGCCACAACCTTAATTTTAACTCCTAGGTGCCAGACTAATATAAATAAGAATAATCTGATTCTAAATCTCACACACCCTTAAAGAGATCTGAAGAACATAAAAAGCATGTAGAATATAAGAAAAATATTAAGCCAATGTGAAATGCTGGCCTGTAATTCAATTTATGATTCTTAGTAAATCTGGGGTGAAATTTTCCTAAATGGCTAAGTGATTTAGCAGCCTATGGCCCAGATCCTCAATGGCAGCTAAGCACCTAACACCACTGAACTCAATGGCAATTAGACACCTAAATGCCTTTGAGGATGTGGGCCTAAGTCCAGTTTTTAAAAGTCATTTCTGAAAATGGGACTTAGCTGCTTAAATCATTTTACCAAATAATTAATTCACCTTTTTGCTGGTTTATGAACAGACCATGTTTTTTTTTTTTTTTTTACAAATGTGTTTGATTCAAAATTATTTGCTGAATCATTTCAAATAATAACTTTGCTGAAGAGTTATTGATCTGTGGCTCGTTCACTATTTGAAATTCAAAGGTCAAGTTGTAGGGCCCTATTTTTAGGCTGGGTTCCTTGATTGGAGTTGGGCTTCAGATATGAACACCATGGCAAATGGATTTCCCTCTTAACCTTCCCCTCCCAGCATGCCTATTCCCTCTTCTAACCTCCTCCCTCTTCAAATGACTGCTGGGGTGCTCTGAAGTGCCCCCGAAGTGGATGAACCCCTGAAGTGGCATTGGCAGGTGGTTCGCTGAGGGGAAACAAGGGGGGTTAGCTTTCATGGCACACAAGGATGAAGGCTGCTGTCATTGGAGCTATATGTTATATTTTCAAATATCCTATCCATTGGCTTAGTTGTGCAGCATGGGGTGAGGATTACCTCAGATGCCACGGCAACGGGTGCAGTATAAGAAAATAGATTAGATCAACAAGAGGCTGGATTACTTGGTTAAAAGTAGGTAGCCTTTAACTTTCCAAAGGGCTCAGCAACAGCCTGAGTACAGAGGATGCTGAAAGGGGTAAGAGTTCTTCATCCCTGGCGAAGTCTGCTAAGGCAGGTGCAGGGCTAGTTGCACACCCCTCTATGAAGAGCACATCAACCCTCAGTCCCAAACCTGTTCTCTCCAGCCTTGCCCTCACTCCTCCCAATCCCCACTTTAATCCCACATTAGCACAGGAGATGTCCCCAAAGCCCTGGGCTCTGAGTCACACTGGGGGCAATCAACTCTTGCACGGGTTCCTAGCACAGGCCCTTTTTGGCCCAAAGTGGCTGGCACCGCTTACACCAATTACCACAGAGTCCTAGGGGTTGAAGGAGGCACAGGTTGTGTCACTTATTAACGAGTCCTTCATGGGTTTACACTGGTAGAACAGCAGTTTTAAGTATTTCATTGTGTTATTTTCAGCTGACTTTAATTAAACATGACTTGGGCCTTGTGTGTCTCAGTCATATATGCCGAGGGCTTCTCCCGTTACTAGTTCATCCACCTCCGAGAGGCAGCAGCTATGTCGATGAAAGAAGCCCTCCCACTGACATAGCACTGTCTACCCAGGGGGTTAGGGCAGTATAACTGTGTGGCTCAGGGGTGGGGGGTTTTCTGTAGTGTAGATCTGGCCAGAGGGAATGTCTACAGTGCAGCTGCGGGTGAGATAGAGACGTACCTATGCTAGCTGTACTCTAGTTAGCTTGCTATAAAGAGCAGCGAGGGTGCGGCAGCATGGGCTTCAGCCTGGGGTTCATAGATGCTTGTGCAGCCAGTGCTGAAGCCTGGCCTGTGGCAGCCTCACATCTATTTTTAGTGAGGGAGCTAGAACAGTGATTTTCAATCTTTTTTTTCCATTTGCAGATCCCTAAAATATGTCAGATGGAGGGGCAGCCCCCTTTGGAAATCTTAGACAGGTGGTGTCCATGGACCACAGGTTGAAAACCACTGAGAACACAGCTAGTGAGGGTCTATCTACATGGCACTGCCATTCATACCCCCAACTGCAATGTAGACATTCCCTGAGACACTGCATCAGTGCAACTGCACCGGAGGCTAAAACCCTCGTGTGCCAAAGATCTCCGCCTCATACAAAATGCACAAATACATGAAACAGGAAAAGGCCCCAGCCACACACAGAGGGGTTTTCAGTTTGGCCCAGGACAGAGATCAGCAATAGCTGAAAATCTGGGATCTGGGTCCAGATTGCAACAACCCTGCCCCATAAAATTTGCGGGTGTATGTACTCAGGCTTATTTCTAAAAGAAATTTTAAAATGGAAACCATGCAAATACTTGCTGGAGCAAGGATGTTTGCCTCAGTTCTCCCAGACCCACTGACAGACAGGTAGGACCCTGCCTCTTTATGTTCCTCCTGTGAAAATTCCCCTTGACAAAACTACAGCTGTGTCATCTGCTCCATCAGGTACCTTTTATTCCCCCTGTAGATGACTTGGTGTTAATATTAGGGACTAGTGCATTCCTGTTCCCACTCTTCCTTAAAAGGCGTTTTCCCACCTGGCCTAATTATGATCATGAACTAAACAGCCTGATACTCACCCTTGCATAACAACTGCTGTGTAGTGACAGATTTTAAGGGAATTGGTGGTTATCTGATACATTGTTGAGCAGCCATGTTCAAGGCTATATTTGATCCTTGCTCTTTCTTTTCTTTGCCACAAGTCCACCTGCTAACTGCAGCGCTTTCCATCAGGTTGGCCTCTAAAAAAAAAAAAAAATCTTATTAATCTTGTAGTGAAGTTCAAATTACACAGGAGTTATTTGAAGGAGTGGTATCCATCTCCTGGATGGAAGAAGTGACCTGGAAATGAAAAATGAAATGGGGTTGTTTTCTTAAGGTTTAAAGTCTGCAGGCTCAGTTCATCTGCTGAGACTGAGTAACAGATGATAGAGAAACATTTTTTCCCCATTTTCTGCTGCTGAATCATATTGTAATTAAAATATTAATTTCTGATCTGAAAGGATCACTTCAGCATAATTAAATGATACTGGAATAATTAAAACTGCATATAATTTGCAGCATTAGAGTTACACAAAGCTGAAAGCATGTGTGATTTATAAACAGATCAATATGGATGTAAATTATGGCTTGTTTTAAAGAAGGAATCATTTGTCATCTTCTTCAGCTACATCTAAAATCAGTTGATATATAAAATATGTCATTGCAGATGGATAAATCACCACTTTACTTTCTCTCCTTCCCATCCCACAGTCGCGATCAGGGTCTACAAATTCATATGGCCACAGGGATTGTGAATCAGTAGCATATTGATTTTTTTCCAGCCTCAGTTATGCCAGAATCAACAAATCACTCATTAAGAAATCGGAAGAAGAAATCCACCTCCATTCAAATTACATATATAGAAAGAAAAATAAGGGTTTAGCAGTAAGTTACCATCAGAGGGATACTGCTACATGCTGTCCAGACCCCCACTGATTGCTCTTCATATTTTGGGGATTAGTGTGAAACAATTTTTGGGGGGAAAACAGAAAAGATCCTGAACTGAAAACCTAAATATGAACATCCTAGAACTTTCGAGTGTTTAAAATCCAGATTCTTGTGATATAAGCCTATTGCCTGGATGTGTAAGTTACAGCTTGGGTTCTGCAACACAGGCAATGACATACTCTCTGCAAAGTCATAATGACCTTACAGTTATTCGCAGGTGTGAAAGAACTCAGAGTGTGTGTGTGTGTGTGTGTGTGTGTGTGTGTGCGCACAGACACAGATCTTGCTGCAATAATACACATTACTAATCATAATTATTAACAGTAAGTCATTTAAGCCTCTAATTGTATCTATTTTTTCCTTTCTCCTGCTCTTTGCTAGATAATTAAGGTTTTAAAAAATAAAATGACGGAAACACTAAAGTACTGTGTTGAAAAATCAGGAAAGGGAAAACTGCAAAAGGATCATATTTGATCTTTAAATTGAGACAAATACAGGAAATTAAAGAGACAATAAATGTGGGTGTTAAGTTCATAAGGAAGCAAAGATGTAAGACAACCAAAAAGCCACGTGGGATTATACTGAACTACTTTTCTTTGGAAGTGAAGAGTACTGGAATTTTTTTCTCTTTCTTGTGGAAAGCTTCACAATACAACTTGAGTATCTGAACTGGTTTGGCTGTACTGGTTTTGTAACAGCCACTCCTGGCTACTAGATAAAATGTGTTTGTGATCCATATGTCAGGTTCTCATGTTGTTACTGCAGCTAACACAGTCTTTGTGATAGCATATCTGTCTTATTATAGAACACATCCGTTTTGTAGTCTACAACAAGTTCTCAACGATTTAGAAGTAGTTGTAAAAATTCTCTCTTTATTTCATGAGCTATTCAGAATGTATCTTGATTAGTTTTAGACAGGGGACTTTCAATAGTTTTACTAGAGCTGATGGATTCTTCCCCCCAAAACTTTTGACAAAAAGTTTTTTTCCCAAACCTGGAAATTTATGAAAAACTTCTCGTTTTTTCTAAATTTTCCATCAAACTTACTGAGCAGCTGAATTACAGCATTTCATTTTTCCTTTTGCCACTTAACTCTGTATTCCAAAGATGAGGAAAAGCAAAAGGAAAAGGAAAAATGAAAAAGTGAAAGCAAGGAAAAACCAGCATTAAGAATTATATTTCATGTGTGTATATGATTCACTCTATTTCATTGAACAGTAGAAGGGAAGAGTCAGAAAGAAGATGAAGACCAAACGGACAACCTTTCAAAATATCAGAATTTCCAATTTTTGATTTTTTTTTCCATTTGAAGTTTTCCAAAACTCATTTTGGAATGCAAAAACCTTTAAAATGTTTGACAAAACTATTTTTCTTCTGTTTTGTTTTTTGGCCAATTCTATTTTTTATTTTATTAAATAAATGAAATCCTTGATAATTAGCAGACTAATTTTTAGCAACACTTAAAAAAACAAAAACCCTTTCCTCCATTTGCATCTGCTTCTCTTGGTTACTACTTTCCACTCTCATCCTCTTTCTTTACATATTTTATATGCCAACTTCACTGGCCCAGAAAGCAAGAACAAGAATCAATCACTCAGATACTGAAATTTCCTCTCTATAGTAGGACTGGCCAGAAAACAAGAATTCTGTTTCATGAAAAGTTTTAAGGTTTAGACATTTGTTTTCATTCAAACGCAGTACAGAAAATGAGACTTCTCAAAACTGTGCCTTATCTATTGAGCTATTGGCTATTCTAGCCTCTCTCTCTCTCTCTCTCTCAAAAACCCATCCCGGACCTGAAGAAACTTCCCCACTTAAGTGTCAACGAAACTGATAAATTTCCATAAAATTTTGATTTATCAGCATTTTCTGACCAAAAAAAAAAAAACTTTGTCAAATGATACAACACTCTATAGCAGATAAAATCAGATTACTCTTAATAGATTTTTACAGTTTTTCTTCCTCTGTCTATTGGATCCTATTACCCTGCCCCTTTAGTAGACATGGGCCACCATGGCTCTTTACACCAAGTTTTCCCCCAGCTTGCTGAACTATCTGTAAACCCAGTGTTCATCTCACTTTCTGTGATTGGCAATAGGCAGGAAACATCCAGAGATGGAATGCATCATTTAAATGGTTTGCTCAACCTCCAGCAGCTCAAGGCCTTCAGATCCAAAGTCCACCACTGAACTTTGGTTTCCTTGGCAGCAAAACAATAGAATGTGAGAAGTGCACAATGGGCTCTCTGCTACTAGCTTGAGCTAATAGAGTTGTACATTCAGTTCAGCCCCAGTCAGGAGTTTCACTGTGGGAGGGAAAGGTCTTGCGACATTATTTCTCCAGAGCCCAGATCCCTGTTCACCCACAACTTCACCATGAAGTGCTGGTGAACTGGGATCCAGGCTCTGGATCAAAGCAGTCCCACAAACTGGGTTCTCTCTTTAGGACTAGATGATGGCCAGCTCTAACACAGCCATACTTGGGAGTAAGACCAAACATCCCCTGAATGGCCACATCAGACCTGCCCAGCTCAGTTGGGAGGAGGACAGCACTGACTGCAAGCCTGCCACATCTGAGCAAGTGCGAGAGAGAGACAGAACCATGGTAGAGCTGGCTGGGCTGGCAGAAGGAAGCATGCTGTACCCTGGAGAAGGCTGTAGCAGATTATTTTATCCCCTGGGCAAGAGAGGAGCACCAGAGGAACTGTACTTCAGAGGGGTGTCTACACAAAGCTCTTGGCTATATTTTCCCACTGATTTTTGGGCAATTCAAGTAGTATAAGCAGAATATCCATTTACACAATGAAAATTACACCAGAACTGTAAACAAAAGCAAGTTTATTAGTGTTATGGTAGCTCCTAGAGCAGTAGTGGGCAGCCTGCGGCCCGTCAGGGTAATCCGCTGGCAGGCCACGAGACAGTGTTTACATTGACTGTCCGCAGCTCCCAGTGGCCGCGGTTCGCTGTTCCTAGCCAGTGGAGCTGCAGGAAGTGGCGGCCCGCACGTCCCTGCAGCCCACACCACTTGCCGCAGCTCCCATTGGCTCCACATCTTTCTTCCTTTGAAAGAGGTATAATGTCAAATGCTAGCTGACCCCAGCTGAGGACCTTGCTTCACTATTTTATCAATTTAATGGGTTCTTTCACATACCACATCCGAATCAAGTGCTAACATTTAAGGTTTTTCTTTGAACTCCTTTTTTCCAAAGCCAAATGTGCAAAACCAATAACAGCAAAAATGATATTGGAAATAAACTTCTCTTCATTCAGTCTGCATATAAAATATAGTGTAGGGTATTCATTGCAAGGATGATTTCCACCCATATGACAACTCTGTAACACCCTATATTAAAATGTATTCCTTCGGTCTCATTTTATCCATTTAAGCCCTTTGCGCAACAAGCAGTTGTTGAGACCCCCCCCCTACTCTTACTATTAATAGTCTGGACAGTCCGTGTCTGCCTACCTAGATTTATTACATTTTAACTAATCTTGATTGAAACCCTCGTATGTATAGGCTCCAGAGCAGTCACCAAGGTTACACACACACACACACACACACACACACACACTTTCCTAAAGTTACAACTTTTGAACTCAAGCAAAAATCATCTCATGCTTCAAAATAATTCTGATTCACCCTCTCCCCTATTAATTCTACAGTACACAGAGCAACTGTCACCTCCCTCCCCGGTGTGGGACAAATCTTGCATTTCTACACATGCAAAAAAAAAAAAAAATCTCACTAAAGTTAATGGGGAGTTTTCCCTGTGTAGAAAGGGTAACACCGAGTCTTCTGTTATTACTAAGCACCATGCATGTACACAGCACTGCTCAGCACAGCAGAGGGGGGAGAGGAGTGCACACTGGAAGACAGCAAAATCCCTGCCAAAGCTCTGTTCTAGCTCAGCAATTTCAATACTGACCTCTATGTTGAGGGAAGTTAGCATTTACCTGCAAAACTCCACTCTGGGTAAAATTTGCCCTACTGTTTTTCAACTACAAGTAGGAGCCATATCAGCCTACACAAACCCACTGTGCATGGATCTCCCACCATCTGCATGAAGAGGGGCAGGGAGCTATCCCACGCAGCAGAGTCTTCTATGTGCTTGGAGATCCATGTCCAGGATCGTTGCTGCATTGTTACATGAACCATCCCTGCCCCCGAGCAATGAATCTAAATGGGTACAGTCTGTAACTATCTACATGGGGAACAAATATCTTCAATCTACCAGGGAAAGGTATAACACAATCCAATGGCTGGAATTTGAAGCTAGACAAATTCAGACTGGAAAGAACATATAAATTTGACGGTAAGAGTAATTAACCATTGGAAAACTTGGACAATCCACCATGATCTTTGTTAGTCGCTGACCATTTTAATATCAAGATTGGATGCTTTCCTAAAAGATCTGCTCTAGGAAATATTTTGGGGAAGTTCCGTGTCCTGCGTTATACAAGAACTCAGACTAGATGATCACAAGGGTCCCTTCTGGCTTTGGAATCTATGAACTTAGTGAGGGAAACCTCATGCAGTTTTGCTCCTCGGCTGGGACCATGCATAGATTTTCTGCAGCAAGAGGCTGCATGGCTCAGAGCCTTTCTTCAGGCAAAACTCCCTTTACAATCCATGGGAGTTTCCTATTTTAGATACTTATATGGTTCCCTTTGGCATAGTATCTGAACATCTTGCAATATTCACCCTCACACCACCCCTCTAGGGTACGGATGTACTAGTATCCCCCTCTTTTTAAAGGATGGGGGATGGAGGTACAGAGAGACTAAGTAATTTGCCCAAGGCGACACAGGAAACCTGTGGTATATTTCAGGTATTCCAAACCCCAGGCTAGCCTCCTAACCACTGAACCAGCCTCTCCCCCCTCCTTGCTAGTTAAAAGTCCAAAGGATTGGGCCCAATAATAATGGTGTGGCTGTCCCGTACTTTTCACCTTCAAAGCACTTTTTCAGCTGAAATCCATCCTGACAGCCTCCCCTCAGGGGAGGGAAAGCTGTTATTTGGTCTTGGAAGCAGGAGCAGAGAGAGGTTAGGGGACTTTCCCTAGAAAGTAAATGCAAAAATATAAATATATGGGGTACATTTATTTTAATCATTGTTTGAGTAAAGAACGGTCTCTCCCAGCACGTTATAAAGCACATTAAGGTAGGTCAAATTTTGGATTTAAAACCTTGATGGTCATCTTTTATCCTATCCTCACCTATCAATATATTGCAGAGATCAATGAAGACCTTGCACATTCCACATATGCTGCAATTCCTAGGCTGAACAGGGCACCTCAAGGATGGATGTTTGACTTTAACTCTGAATTTAAGACAATGTGGATTTGTTCCAGGCTGAACAGGAGTGGCAGCTCTTGGAGAAATCTCACAACCAACAGGTGCATCCTGCAGTTCCAGGATGGTGTTTAGCTGTACTGTACAGTTGTGTGGCTAGAGTAGTCTGGGGGCTATAAAAGAGCACCATAGGCTCAAGCTTAGCTCAGAAAGGTGGTTTAAATCTCTCATGGCTCTAGAGACTTGATCCTGCTGACCTTACTCAAACGAATGCTCTCACTGATTGCAATGGAGGCTACTCACATCACTAAGAGCTGCAGGCCTGGGTCCTAGTTAAGATCCATCCAGCTTAGATGGTTGCACTTTATTCCCAAATATAGAGTCAGTTCTAACAGCATAAAACCATCATCATCATAACTTACGTTTATTATGGTAGTGCCTTCAGGCCTGCCAGGACCTTGCTACACAAGACACTGTACAAACACAGAATGAGAAACAATCCCTTTGCATTCCCTTACACAACAATAGCATTGTTTTTTGTTTTTAGATGGTACAATGATAATTAGCTATTGATAAATGCCTTTGTATTAAAGGGGACTTGGTAGATTGGTATTTTGTAATGGGATGTGGAGTCTTTCACTTCAAATCACTAATTTGACTCCAGACCATGTAGCTAGCGATCAGAAGCAATTACCATCTACACAGCAATATAGTGAATGAAGTAGTCTGGTGGGATCAGACCAATTCTTAATGAAAAATGGTACAGATCATCACGGCTAGTAAGCAGAGGGAAGTGAACAGAGATCATCACTGTAGGTTTTGCTACTTGTGGAATTATTAAGGAATAGCTACTTCTCTTTAAATACACACTTGACCTTAATCCATATTAATTTCCCTGTGTACACATCCCTTATTCCAGAAAACAAAGAGTACCTTTTTCCAAATTAGGTTAATCCATTTTGGAAGTATCTTAAAATGAATCAGAACAAGGCACTCCTATTCCAGATTAAATGTATCCACATATGGAATTAATTGGGAATAGATACTTTTTTTAAATTCACACTTTCCCTTAATCCAAATAAATTTTGCTGTATAGACAAGACCTATCACATCTTACACAATAGATTTGGGGCATATTAACTGGGCAATGGCAGGGAATTTGTCCTCTCGCTGCGCCTTCTGTACTTGATCATGCAACACAGCATCTCCTGCTTGAAATAATAAGAACAATAAGTATTTGCATGAAGAGGTAAGCATCTATATGAGAACAAAGTAAGTGGGGAGAAAGGACTTAATGTTAGTTTGGAAAGTGATTAAATAGTTTTCACAATCACATACTTGCCAAGGGGTTTCAGAATGAACAGCCGGATGATTTGCAACTTTTGTCAAGAGTCAGATGGTATGACTAACTTGTGACAACCACATACGTCAAACCTGGATAAATGGACATGAGGAAACCTGCTTGAATCATTCAAAGTGATCTTGTATCAGCTGGAAGGGATTTGCATCAAATATCTTTCCAGGCCCAGCACAAAACCAGGAACTGATGTAGCAATCCCATAACTGCTTTTGCCATAGTATACCAGATGTAGGAGCAACAAATCATCATCATGGAAATTTGTAGATTCCTAGAAAACAGTTTTCCGGAAAGGATGTTTCTCAAAGTCCACACAGGGTAGTAGCTGAAATGTGATCTACACACACACAGTACAGGAGGGTGCAGAATTCACCATGAATAATGTATTTGACGAGTTTCACCTCTCTCTCTCATTATCCATAAGACTGAAAAATCCCCGAGTTTGTATAAATATTCTAAACTCTTCACAGATGTCCTTCAGCAAATAATTCTTAAGGCTTGTCTCCACAGCGAGTTAGTGTGTGGGTAGTCAGGGCAGGAATCTACAGAGCCCTAGTTTACTCCACAGTGACGCATTATGTGGGTCTTGCTGCTACTCACTAAAAGTTGCATAGTGAACCCTGACGTACTCCTGTGTGAAACCTGTTCCCATGAACAATGGAACCGCTAGTGTGCGGTAGCAGGGTCTACATGGCAATTTAGTGTGCAGCAAGCTATCGTGCGACAGATTCACACCCTGCTTTGCCATGCACTAACTCGCCACATAGGCGAGCCCTTAATTTGAAGATCACTCACTGATGTTGGTTAGTTACATAAATTACATGGTGTTGTCCTTGTTCTTGGACTGAATGACTTTTGAATGACCTATTCCAGTGTAATAAGAAATAAGCAGCTGCATGATGAGTAGTTCACACTTAATCAAGGGAAGATTGAATCGTGATGGCAGGAAGAAGGAAAGACTTACTTTGACTGAGGGCATCCATCCACCACTTGCCACAGTAGCAACATTGCACAGCACTGCAGCCATGCATCTGTCACCTTCAGCTGGCGAGGAGACTATTCCCTGTTCCTTAAGGCTGGATTTCCCCACTATGATCCAGGCCTTTGTTACCTCCAAGCTTGACTGCTGTAACCCACTTTACCAGCGATTTAAGGTAAATGCCATGCAGACACTCCAAGTGCAGCATACAGATGGCCTGCCTATGAAACAACAAAGGCCGGCAAGAGAACATTGCACCAGTGCTCCATGAACATCACAGGCTGCTATCTGTTTTGGGGCCGAATTCAAACGTCTAGCCCTACAAGACCTTGGTGCGCCACAGGAATGATGGAGGTAGAGAGGCCCTTGATCAGACTCTCCAGCAGAAGTTGTGGATGGGAGACTGGCTATGGGTGTAGCTCACCGGCAGATATCAGACTGCGCAAACATGACTATGGTCAGGGCTAAAGGTAAAACCCACCTCTTTGAAAAGGCCTTTTCCCAGCAGATGCATTCCCCGCTCTGTCCTGTCCTTGTACGTGATCAATCCATGATAAGGAGGTTATGGGGCAGGGGAAGGGTGAGAAAGAAGAACAGAGAGAGAAGGAGAAAGTGAAAAAAATCCAACACGGGGAGATAGTATCCCCAATGGGGTTCCAGCCTTAGTGTTACTGATAACTGTGGTCTAGACTTCGGCTCTGATCCTCCAACTGCATCTGTGCAAGTTGACCCTTGTGGTTATGCAGTATTATTGAACTCAGGGGGAAGGATGTCAATGCGGGGTGCAGGGACTACCCATGAAGTGTAGCTGCAAGGATCAGAACCTCAGATCAAAAAGTGAGCTAAAAATGGACACTTACAAAAGGTACGTGATGACTTGATAGGGACGCAAGGAAAACGTCACATTGGAAAATAAAGTGTGTCAGGGTCTGACAGAATGGTTCTTTAGAGCTGGGGTTCTCTAACTTCATTGCACCACGACCCCCTTCTGACAACAAAAATGACTACACGAACCAGGGGAGGTGGGAGAAAAGAGAACAAAATCTTGAGCCCACCCAAGCCCCACCGCCCTGGGTGGGGGAGCCAAAGCCCAAGGGCTTCAGCCCCTGTGGAGCGGGGCTGTAACCTGAGCCCTGCCACCTAGGGCTGAAACCCTCAGGCTTTGGCTTCAGCCCTGTGCCCCAGCAAGTCTAACGGCAGCAATGGCAACCGATTAAAATGAGGTCCTGACCCACAGTTTGAGAACTGCTGTTTTAGAGCCATAATGTCTCAACACATTTTCTTGATGCAGCTGCTACAAAAGTACATATTAAAAGTGCCATTATCTGCTAAATAAAAAATAACGAGCTTAAGACACTATACATCCAGTAGTAATGATTCTTATAAAGCACTTTGCAATCAGCTAACCTCTGTCCCTTCACTTAATTCTGATCTATTATTTACTGCATTCTGCCTTTTCAACAAGGAGAGAGACCAATACAAAAAGCAACTTTGGAACCATTTCCGGAAGAAATCAATACTGAATGAGGTTCTTGCTAAAAATTCTGCTGCATCACATAATGCTGAACACATGGTAAAGACAGAGGGTTAGCTCATCCATTTGGCTTCTCTTTCTGGGCAGCATTTTGAAAGAATACCTTAAGATTTCAACATGGAGTGCAGAAAATGTAGAGTTATTTGATTTGCTAGGTTTAAATACTATACTGTAGGATTTCAGTCTGCCAGTGCATTTTTAGGTCCTGATCCAAAGCCCATTGAAACTCCAACGGGAGTCTTTCTGCTGACTTCAATGAGCTTTGTGGCAGGCCCTAGTACAGTTCTGCTTATCCTAGCTGGACTTGCTTTTATTTTATTTATTTATTTTTTAAAATAATCTGAATGCTTTGCTTGAGCCTTCTACTTTTCTCCTCCCCGCCTTCCCCCAACATGCAGCAGGACTTTGTAAGACTGATGTAGTCCAGACTGACTTGAATCAGTTCCACAGAAGTGATTGATGGGCACTCGGGTTGTGGGAGCTCCCAAAATAATCCCAACAAATGTTTCCCCAGTAGCACCTGGCAGCCAACCAGAAGACAGCACTAGCATTTCCTAAATACTGAAAAAATGACTGTCACCACAGATGCCTCAGCTAAATATAACCCCAGTGAGGTGGCAGGCTGTGAAAGGCTAGAGATGGACAGTTACCCGTAACTTACGTATATTACCTATCTGATCTCTCCACTACACCTACAGGCCTTGAGATTATTTTCAGCCATTTCCTTTGAAAGTTAGAGGCACAGATCAGATTGCGCGTTAATTGACCCGTATATACCAATGAAATGTTGAGCTACATTCTACCAGCTTTACTCTTGTGGATAGAATCTTACCATGAAAGGGCAACTCGCAGAGTAAAGTGCTAATCAGTGAGAGTCAGAGCAGTAGAATGCAACTCTTAATTTAAAAAAAAAGTCAGATTTTCACCAGAAAAAACAACAACAAATAATTTACCAGCAGAATCCATAAGCTCCTTGGACAATCAAGTGATGCATCTCTAACATCACTGTAAGATTCCATAGGCAATGATCCATTGGTGACTGTTCACATTGACACTAATGACCGCTTCACAGCAAATGTTGCAGATAATAGAGAACTTCTGGGAACTTGGAAGCATACTGAAGAAGAATGTCCAAGCAATCTTCTCTGAAGTGTTTCCTCTCCCACTAGTCAGTGAAGACAGAATGCAGAAGATTCTGGAAGTGAACCTCTGGCTAGGTAAGGGGTGGAGGGTTTTGGTTTTGTGGAACACTGCTGCACCTTCTATGGAGAGAAAGGGTTATACAGTTTGTGTGACTGCCACCTCATAAAAGGGGACCCAATCTCTTTGGGGACAGGCTGGCTAGAGTAGGCAGGAGGGCATTAAAACAACAAAAGGGGAGGCTTAAAAAAAAGAGGGAAGATATGAGCTCTCATTTAGCACAGAGTCAAGATGCCATGAATAAAATTAATCAGGGAACCAGAGGATAAGAAGAGAAGAAATTCTTTGATTGCCTAGACACCAATACTAGGACCTGGGTAACAAAGATGAATTGGAGTTGCTC
Source organism: Lepidochelys olivacea (assembly GCF_965140295.1). Lineage (NCBI taxonomy): Eukaryota > Metazoa > Chordata > Testudines > Cheloniidae > Lepidochelys > Lepidochelys olivacea. Next base: position 112,485,544 of record NC_140416.1, read on the forward strand.
ATTTATAAGCGTACATTTAATCCAGTTGGTATTACTGAAGCTTGGTGGGCTAATTCACATGACTGGAATGTTAAAAATCACTGGTTTAACCTATTTAGGAAGGATCAGAGAGGAAAAAGGGGAGTAGGAGTGACAAACAAAAGCATCATAGTGTTCACTCACTGAAAGTGGCACCTCCTGCTGGCCATCCTGGGGATTAGTTCTGCCAGCTTGCTTTCTCCCTTTAGTGTTGTCTTCTCCCATCTTGTCTCGCTCTGCTGCCCTGTTCACCCCTGGGTCTGCAGCTTCCTCTCTGTGGCTTGGCCCTCCAGCCAGGTCACCAAAATCCTCTCCTTTAGGGGAATTCATAGTCTTTCCAGACCCCTGGCTGGCTGGTACTTCCAATGCCCTTGCCACTGCCCAGTGGCTGGTAGGGGAACCCAGGCCTGGCCTCTACACTGGGTTCTAGCCCAGGGACCCTATAACAAGGAGCCACAGTCCTACCTCTTGCTGCTGTTTCTCTGGACTTCTTCCTACATATCTAGCTTTCCTCATCTCTGGGCTTGACAGCCTCCAACTCCTGCCACTCAGGGAGTGACTGCAGCCTACTTCCCTGCAGTCTTTTGCTGCTGCAGCAGCAGCAGTCCCCCTCTCTGGGGCCTGCTACCTGGATTTATACAGGCCAGGCCTGTTGCTGCACAGATGAGCCTGTCCTTAATTAGCTGCCTCCAGCCTAAATCTCCCCAGCTTCCAGCCTAATTTGCTGATTGGGCCCATCTGGCTTACTGTAGCTCTTGCATGGCCAGTGTGGGGAGTTCACCCCATCACTCAGCATAAACCAGAGTTTATGCTCCCTTCTTAAATCCTAAGGAAAATAGAAAAGAACACTAACTCCAGCAAGTGTAAAAGTATTATTAGGCAGATCACAAAATAATTTGTAGAGCAACTAGCCAAAGACTCAAAAACTAACAGCAATTTTTTTTTAAAGTACATCAGAAGCACGGAGCCTGCCAAACAGACAGTGCAGCAGCTGGACACAGCTGTGTGGCAAATTTCGCCACTTCACTCTTTGCCCCTTTTTCCAGATCATTTATGAATATATTGAAAAGCTCTGGCCCCAGGACAGATTCTTAGCGGACACCACTATTTACTCCTCTCTATTCTGAAAACTGATAATTTATTCCTATCCTTTGTTTTCTGTCTTTTAACCAGTTACTGATCCATGGGAGGACTTTCCCTCCTATCCCATGATTGCTTACTTTGCTTAAAAGCCTTTGGTGAGGAACCTTGTCAAAGGCTTTCTGAAAGTCCAAGTACACTATATCCTTTGGATCATCCTTGTCCACATTTGTTGACCCTCTCCAAGAATTCTAATAGATTAGTGAGGCATGATTTCCTTTCCCATTACAAAAGCCATGTTGCCTCTTCCCCAAAGTGTTGTTTTCACGTATGTGTCTGATAATTCTGTTCTTGTTTCAACCAATTTGTCTGGTACTGAAGTGAGGCTTACTAGCCTGTAAGTGCCACGATCACCTCTGGAGCCTTTTTTACAAATTGGTGTCAGAGTAGTTATCCTCCAGTCATCTGGTACTGAAGCTGATTTAAATGATAGGTTACGTACCACAGTTAGTAGTTCTGCAATTTCATATTTGAGTTCCTTCAGAACTCTTGGGTGAATATCATCTGGTCTTGGTGACTTATTATTGTTTAAAGTACCAGTTTGTTCCAAAACCTCCTCTAATGACACCTCAATCTGGGACAGTTCCTCAGATCTGTCACCTAAAAAGAATGGCTCAGATGTAGGAACCTCCCTCACATCCTGTGCAGTGAAGATTGATGCAAAGAATTCATGTAGTTTCTCCTCAATGGCCTTGTCATCCTTGAGTGCTCCTTTAGTACCTCAGTTGTCCAGTAGACCCACTTACTGTGTGGCAGGCTTCCTGCTTCTGGTGTACTTAAAAATTTTTTTTTTGCTGTTAGTTTTTAAGTCTTTGGCTAGGTGCTCTCAACTCAATGGCTGAACTCAAATGCTCCTTTCTATTTCCCTCCAAAGGATTAAATTTCCAATTTTTAAAGGATGCCTTTTTGCCTCTAACCACTTCTTTTACTTGTTGTTTAGCCATGGTGGCACTTTTTTGGTCCTCTTACGATGTTTTTTAATTTGGAATACATTTAATTTGAGCCTCTACTATGGTGTTTGGGGTTTTTTTAAGTTTCCATGCAGCTTGCAGGCATTTCATTTTGCGGACTGTACCTTTTAATTTCTGTTTAGCTATCTTCCTCATTTTTGTGTAGTTCCTTTTTTCTGAAATTAAATGCTATTGAGGTGGTCTTATTCCCCCCCAGGGATGTTAAATTTAATTATGGTCACTATTACCAAGCGGTTCAGGTATATTCACCTCTTGGACCAGATCATGTGCTCCACCTAGGACTAAATCAAGAATTGCCTCTCCTCTTGTGAGTTCCAGGACTAGCTGCTCCAAGAAACCGTCATTTATGGTGTCAAGAAATTATATTTCTGCATCCTGTCCTGAGGTGACATGTACCCCGTCAATAGGGGGATAGCTGAAATCCCCCATTATTGAGGGTTTTTTTGTTTTTATAGCCTCTCTAATCTCCCTGAGCATTTCACAGTTACCATCACCATCCTGGTCAGGTGGTTGGTATTATATCCCTACTGCTATATTCTTATTATTAGAGCATAGAATTATTATCCATAGAGATTCTATGGATAGTTTGGTTCACTTAAGATTTTTACTTCATTTGACTCTATGCTCTTTCACATATAGTGCTTCTCCCCCACCAGCACAACCTGTTCTGTCATTCCTATATATCTTCTACCCTGGTATTACCGTGTGCTATTGATCATCATCATTCCACCAAGTTTCTGTGATGCCTATTATATCAATATCCTCATTTAATACCAGACACTCAAGTTCACCCATCCTAGTATTTAGACTTCTAGCATTTGTATACAAGCACTTATAAAATTTGTTACTTTTTAGCTGTCTGCCTTCATGTGATGTAATTGAAGGAGACTCCTTTTCATTTGACTGTTTCTCATCAGATCCTATGTGTACTTTAGCTTCCATCCTTTCCTCCCCACTAGGATACAGAGAATCCCCATCAATAAATCCCCCCCTAAGGGATGTTGCTGTCCAAACTGTGTGCTTCTCTGCACCTGTTGGCTTTCCTGAGCCCTTAGTTTAAATAGTCCTCTGTGACCTTTTTAATTTTACATGCCAGCAATCTGGTTCTATTGTGGTTTAGGTGGAGCCCATTCTTCCTGTGTAAACTCCTCCTTTCCCAAAAGGTTCCCAGCAGACTCTGGCACCCCCAGTGGCTGGCATTGGCATTGCCACGCCCCCCCCCACACACACTTTTACAAACTTTCTGGCATCACTGGTGTAGGTCCTCTACTTCGCAGGAAAGGAGAGCTAATAACAGATGACATCAAGAAAGCTGATGTATTTAATGCCTATTTTTCTTCAGTCTTCACTAAAAAGGTTAGTGACGACTAGCTACTCAACGCAATTAATATTGACAACCAGAGGGAAGGAATGCAAGCCAAAGCAGGGAAAGAACAGGTTAAAGAATATTTATATAAATTAGATGTATTTAAGTCAGCACTGCCTAGCATTCATCCCAAGGTATTTAACCTAGCTGCAGCAAGCTCAGAGCTGTTAGCAATTATATTTGAGAACTCTTGAAGGATGGATGGGAGAGACTCAGAAGACTGGAGAAGGGCAAACATAGTACCTATCTTTTTAAAAAAGGGGAACAATGAGGACCCGGGGAATTATAGACCACCCAGTATTACTTCAGTATCTCAAAAGATACTGGAGCAAATTATTCAATAACCAATTTGTAAGACCCTGGAGGATAATAGCATTAAGCATGAACTAATCATGTCAAACCAACTTAATTTCCCTCTTTGACAGGATTACTGGCCTAGCAGAGATGGGGGAATAAGTAGAAATGATACACCTTGATTTTAGTAAGGTTTTTACACAGTTCCACATGACATTCTCATAAGCAAACTACGGAAATGTGGTCTAGATGAAATTACTATAAGGAAATTACTATACACAGCTGGTTGAAAGACAGTACTCAAAGAGAGTTATCAATGGTTTGCTGGCAAACTGGGAGGATATCTAGTGAGGTCTCACAGGGCTCAGTCAAGCTGGGAGGGATTGCAAGAATTTTGGAGAACAGATTTAAAATTCAAAATGACCTTGACCAAGTGGAGAATTGGTCTGAATTCAACAAGCTGAAGTTCAATAAAGACAGGTGAAAAGTACTACATTTAGGAAAGAAAAATAAAATGCACAACTACAAAATGAGGAATCACTGTTTAGCTGATAGTACTGCTGAAAAGGATCTGGGGTTATAGCAGACCACAAAGTGAATACAAGTCATCAATGTGATGCAGCTCTAATAAAAAGACATATACAATTCTGGGATATATTAACAGGTGTGTTGTATGTAAGATACAGGAGATAACTGTTCCACTCTACTCAGCACTGGTGAGGCCCCAGCTGGAGGACTGTGTCCAATTCTGGGCACCACAATTTAGGAAAAATGTGGACAAATTAGAGAATGTTCAGAGAAGAGCAACAAAAATGATAAAAGGTTTAGAAAACCTGACCTGGGAGGAAAGGTTAAAAAGACTGGGCATGTTCAGTCTTGAGAAAAGACGACTGATGCGGGACCTGATAACAGTCTTCAAATATGTTCAGGGCTGTTCTAAAAAGCATGGGGAGCAACTGTTCTCCATATACACGGAAGGTAGGACATGATGTCCTCGGCTCCATCTGCATCAAGGGATATTTAGGATAGATATTAGGAAAAACTTTCTAAATATAAGGATAGTTAAACTCTGGAATAGACTTCCACGGCTGAACATCGAATTCCCATAGTTGGAAGCTTTTAAAAACAAGTTGGACAAACACTGATCAGAGATGGTCTAGGTTTACTTGGTTCTGCCATGGCACAGAGGCCTGGACTTGGTGACTTCTCATGGTCCCTTCCAGCCCTACATTTCTATGAGTCTATGAACGAAAAATTAATGGTAACTTAGGTACAAGTGATCATCATTTGATCACATTTATAAAGTCCAAACAGAATAAAATCCAAACCAGTAATATATAATTGGTACTTTAAAAGGGCCAGTTTCACAAAACAAACAATTATGAGACAAATCAGCTTGGAGGAAGAATTAATCAGAAAAATGTGAATGATCATTGGGAATCATTTAAAGAACACTACTAGATGCCCCAAAAGTCAAAATCCCACAACTGGGAAAGAAGGCCATATTGGTTAAAAAACCCAACCTGTTTTAGACAGGAAGTGAAAGCATCTATTAAAAGAAAATAATATATAACAAACTGAAAAAAGGCGATGTTGATAGCAATGAATATAAGGGAAGCAAAGGGATACAAGGAGAAATCTATGGCCTGCAGAGTTACAGACTAAAGAGAAAAGGAGGACAGTTGGCACCTTAGAGACTAACAAATTTATTTGAGCATAAGCTTTCGTGAGCTACAGCTCACTTCATCAGATGCATTCAGTGGCTACACGAAGCTCACGAAAGCTTATGCTCAAATAAATTTGTTAGTCTCTAAGGTGCCACAAGTCCTCCTTTTCTTTTTGTGAATATAGACTAACACAGCTGCTACTCTGAGACTATAAAAAGGAGTTTCTAAACCATATTAGAAACAAAAAGAATCCTGACAATGGTATTGGTCTGTTACAAGATGGGAATGGTAGAATTATCAATAATAATGCAGAACAGGAAGAAGCATTCAATAAATATTTCTGTTCTGCATATGGGAAAAACCAGATGATGTACTTATACCATATGATAGCACTTTTTCCATTCCACTAGTGTCTCAGGAGGATATTAAGCAGCAGCTACTCAAGACAGACATTTTTAAATCAACATATCTGGATAACTTGTATTCAGAGTTTTAAAAAAAGTTAGTTGAGGAGCTTGCTGGACCGTTAATGTTGATTTTCAATGTGCTGTGGAACACCGGGGAAGTTCCAGAAGACTGGAAGTAATCTAATGTTGTGTCAATATTTTAAAAAGGGAAATGGGATGACCTGGGTGATAATAGGCCTGTAAATCCGAGCTTGACCCCAGGCAAGATAATGAAGTGGCTAATATGGGATTCGACTAATAAAGAATTGAAGGTGGGAAATATAATTAATGCCAATCAGCATGGGTTTATGGAAAACAGATCCTGTCTAACTTGTTTTTAGTGATCATCAATTTGGTGAACCAAGGTAATATCGTTGATGTAGTATAGATGACAATAAGTTGTTTAACTTGGTACTGCATGACATTTTGATTTTAAAAACCTAGAATATAAAATTAAATGGATTAAAAGCTGGCTAAGTGATAGAATTCATCATTGAATGGGTATGTTTCTAGTGGGTTTCTGCAGGCATTGGTTCTTGGCCATATGCTATTTAACATTTTTATCAATAACCTGAAAGAAAACAAAAAATCATCACTGATAAAGTTTGAAGCAGACACAAAAATTGGGGGAGTACTAAATAATGAACTTGTATAGATTCATCCATTTTAAGGCCAGAAGGGTTCTTAGCTCATCTAGTAAGATGTCCTCTGGAAACAAACATCCCTTTCTGGGTGCCCAGTAACTCTGTAACACAAGCTACTTATTTTATCAGCCTAACTATGAATTAATTGCCCTGCTAATTAAGTTAGTGAATTTTACCTCTTAGAATAAACTGTTCTCTTTAGTACATGAGCACACATCAACATGAAGCTTGCAAAATTAGCCTTGGAAATGTGTGCAAATACAGTAGCCAATTTAACAAGACACATCATAAATCATACCTGCTTACTGAAGAGCAGGATGGAACCCAAAGGGAAGGAAGAAGAGAAGGATGGTTTCACTAAACTCCTATCATGTGCTCCAGAAGCAAAGTTGCTTATGAGATAAATTGAGATAGGAAAAATCAGTGAAAACAACAAGAAATATTTCCTATCTAGTAGATTGCAGAATAGCCTCACTAGAGAAGTGATGAACATTGCCAGTGCTTGGCACTAGACTGGAAAAATACCTTTAGCAAATGTATAGTTAGGAACAATCCTGCACTGGCTGGTAGAAGGGCTAAAACAGTCTTTTCCAGCTTCAGATTCTATGAGACAGATTTTCCTTTAGGATACGGCCCCTATTTATTGCTTTGTTAGCGCCATAGGGCATTAAAACTGTTGGATCCAACCAGATAAGGATGTATCTGGTCTGGAAATCTTTAATTACCTTCTAGGTGCTGGCTCACATACCATAGGCATTTGGCTTCTAACACTTTACTTGAGATGGGCCAGAACTGGAACTTCAAATTGGAGCTCTGTTGAATTTCAGAGGCAGGGAAGGTGTAATGGGATCAGCACTTGCCTCTCACAACCACCCTGTTTCAGCCGATGGATCTCTTGGTGGGTCTACAGTGGCTCAATTCTCTGGCCAAGCCACCTACACTGTCCCCCTTTCTGGGGTATGCTGTCCAACCAGGCCCATCTCAAAGCCCTCAGTAATGTCCTGTAGCCCTCCTCAGGCTCTGGTCCTCAGTCTGACCAACAGGATTTCTCTCAGTACCCTGTTTCAGAGTAGCAGCCGTGTTAGTCTGTATCTGCAAAAAGAAAAGGAGGACTTGAGGCACCTTAGAGACTAACAAATGTATCTGAGCATAAGCTTTTGTGAGCTACAGCTCACTTCAACTAGTGCCCTAGTTGGCCATCTTACATGTGAAGGTTCCTGCTCAGGCTTCCTCCCTGGGGGCTCTTCACCTGCCTTTTAGTCCTCTGACCCCGGCTGGGTCAGTCTAGATCAGCCCCCCTTCAGGGGATAACAGTTCCACAGACAGTCCCTTCCCTGGGCTTGTCTACACTCACTTGTTAGGGGAGGGGGTCCCAGCCCAGGGATCCTCTAAGTAGCAGCCATGCGCCACATTCCTTTAACTATTTTCCTAGGCTACTTCCCCAGAGCCTGTATCAAGTGAGTGCTGGCAACCAACCAGAAGCTATGCACTCGCTTCCCCAGTCCCTGCCAGCACACCTGCCTTGGCCCTTACAGCCAGCCAGGACCACCACTTGCTCCACATATCTCTACAAACAGATTGATCTAGCTAAGCCCTTTCAGCTCCTTTTATATGAGCCTGCTGGGCCCTCATTGGCTGCTCCCTGCAGCCTCTCTGATTGGCTGCTTCCCCTGCAGCCACGTTGGCCTGCTTAGAGGACTTCTCCATTACACCTTTCCTGGGATGGGTGTGGGAGGACCCTGAAGCCTCCACCGCAACACAGAAGGGTAGGGAATATCAGACATGGGGATTTGCATTCCTGAATCTGAAATTGCCCCTTTGACTTGGTTCCAGGTGAGAGCCAAAACTGGAAGGGGCTCTATTTTCCAGTTCTCATTCAGCTGCAGCTGAAGTCATCTGATTAGATTGTAAAATCATTAGGGCAGGGACTCTCTCCTTGTTGCAGGATTGCACAATACCCAGCTTCTAGGATTAACAATAGGAGACAACTCCGGAGCACTTACTTTGTTTCAAAGTACTCAGTGTTATCACTGATGTGAGGTGGAATTTTGAAGAACATTATACCAACCCCTGATGTCCCAAGTGCTACTCCCTACTACCAGCACTTAATTTCCTTTTGAAACATTGTTTTTTATGTGACTCACACTGATGCTTAAGAACAAGTAATTTCGGAATTGAAAATTATGGGGGTCAAACTCTCCTTGCAGGTGTTCTCTTCTCCCTAATAGATACAGTCATGGGAACCGTTCCTACAGCAGACAAGGTAAACAAACGAATATAGAACATATTACTCCATAGAACAGCTGGTGAGTAAAGCTGTAAGGGCAGCAGTGTCATTTAAACAAAAATATCTAATTTGGGAACTCCTGTATAGGACATGAGCTCCTTTGAGTTGCCAGCATTTGTTTATTATAGAACGTATGCTTATATAGCTCTTCCATTTTAACTCCACTAGTATCTGGCTCATACAGTCTCACATCCCAGGGTGTATCTCTTAATTAAAATGGAGAAGTGTTACGTTACTTTGGAAGAAACAGAACCCGTACAGGCTGCAACCGTAACCTAAGAAAATGTAGCGTAAGATTATAAAACATTGTGTACCTTTTGCCTCGTTGTTTCCTTCTCTTCCCACCCATCTGTATCCAACTGTCATCTCACACTTAAACTGTAAGTTCACTGGGGACAGAGGCTATCTTTGTGCTGTGTTTGTACAGCACCTTGCACAATGGGGTCCTGGTGCGTGACTGGGGTTCCCAGGTGCTAGCGCAATACAACTAAGAAATAAGAATAGTTATGAACTAATTTTTTTTTGCAACATCAAGCAGGAGTGGAAGATATTTAAAACGCACAATGTATACAAATCCCCTAATTTACAGTGCGGCCTATGTACATGTAAAGGGGGGAATGATGGTCTTATGATTTGACTTGGACTCTGTTCTGCACTCTGTCTCTTGTTTCCTGTATGTGCTTGGGTAAGTTACTTAACCACTCAGAGCCTCAGGGACCACCCTTCTGCTTGCGTGCTGTGTCCCTTTCTTGTATCCTTTGGCTGCCTTGTCTATTTAGATTGTAAACTCGCCGGGGCAGGAATTGTTTCTTACTCTGTGTTTGTGCAGTGACTAGGGAGTGAAGGGAACAAAGAGGAGCTTTCCATCTCCTCCCGATTTCCTGATTCTCCCTCCTACACTCTCCCTAAGACTGCAGTGGAGTACATCTCCCGTGGCCTATAAGGTGATAGATGGGAACAGGGTGACACCCGGAAAAGTGCATCAGTCCTTTGGCAAGTCTTAGGAGGTTAATCAGAGGCTCCCCCTGTCCCACACTGGTGAGCTTTAAGAGGTTTGCTGGCAGCCTCAGTTCCATCAAGATAAGCCTTAGGAAGTTGTTTGGAGTCCTGCTGAACTCCATCCCACCATGAGTCTGACAAAGCTCTACCCCCACAATACCTGTGATGCTCATTAGAACTCACTCCAAGCCCTTGCAGGCATTGGATGGCATGAGAGTTAAGTTGACTTAGTAGGGAGTTCTCTGCCTCCCAACACCATTGCAGGTCCCCCCACGTCCCACAATGGCATTAGCGGTGTTCTGGGAAGCCCGGGATCCTCAATATTTTAGGATCCTGGTTCACACTGATGTTTCTAAGTTATTCACTTCCGTGCACCATTCCTTATAGCCAGGAGCTTGAGAACATGTATCGCTTATCTATGTACCGCAGTGAAAGCAGCTTTCAGAGTAGCAGCCATGTTAGTCTGTATCCGCAAAAAGAAAAAGAGGACTTGTGGCACCTTAGAGACTAACAAATTTATTTGAGCATAAGCTTTTGTGAGCTACAGTGGCTGTCAGATCCTGGTGCTTAAAACAACACCCACTGCAGAGACCTGTGATCATCAACTATTTAAAGTTAGTTTTTAAATTATAAAACAACGCATTAAAAAGAACAGGGACTGCATTTTACAGATGGGAATTTTACTTTAAAATATCCTGTTTAACAAACAAACCCAAACCACATAACTTATTCCAAATGCACTATGGATGCCTCAGATCACTTCATCTGTCCCAAACCACCCAACAACCACTTCCCCAGTAAGCCTGCGTGAAATTTCTGTACCAACCTTCCTTGTAGTTACATACACAAATGGACATTTGATTCATGGTAAATATACACCTTTCAGCCAGGGAGCTCAGGTTTTACGTGCTGAAAACAGCAAAAATTCTATTCCTTTCTGTATTTACCACCGGTAGAAATTGGACATGTGTGTTACACATCGGTGTCATCATTTTCATGGCAGAAATGGGTCCTTTGCTCTCATGAAAGCTCAAGGTGAGAAGAAAAGAATGACTACTTGGTTCTTGATATTGCTTTCTTACTGCTTTCTTACTGCTTTCACTGGCTGTAAAGGCCCCAGTTCAGACAAAGCACTTAAGCATATACTTATTTTCATTGCTACTCACTAGTACTGAACTTTAAATCAGTGGGATTTAAGCATTTGCTTAAGTGCTGTGCCCAATAGGACAGACTGTGGTATCATGGCCTACCCGCTGGGCTTTAGAATGGGCCATTGCTCTTGGTCCTGGAGGTCTTACCATTGGGTGGGTTTATGCTCTCATCATGTGGGTGTCCAATGAACATTAAGGCTATGATTCTGCAAATATCCACACAAAAAAATGAGGAAATGATCAATTACTGCAAAAACGTTAGCTATCTGCTGAGACATCCAGGCGAGGAAAAAGAGAAAGTGCAGAATTGGCAAGAGAACTGTCCAGAAATAATAGGTGCAGATTAAGGTAGGCTTGAAAACCAGCTGTAACACGCTACACAGGAAAAAACAGAAGACAAAAGCCCTATTATGCTTTCTTAAAAATGCAATTGCACAGCCTACATGTTTCCTTTACAAGGTCACTAAACTTCAGCTTCATAGACCCACAATGGGCTGTGACTGGTATGCAGCACAATGCCTATTTGCATTTCAATTCACAGTGAGGTAGCACTACCCGTATTGGTCTCTGCAGTCTGCAAAACAGCACTTTTAGCCCAGTGAGGATTGTTAACCATTTTGTTTTATTAGCGTGCAGAAATCTGGCTAAACCCACCCTTTTTAATCTAATTTGCTAGGAATGACAAGCATGTTCTGACTAAAAAAATAATTCTGCTGGGTGATACAACTTGTTTAATTATGCAGGAATTTGGCACTGGAAGGGGGGCAAGAAAAACATTTAATTAGGCATGTATCTGAAGCAGCTAATTGGATCTTTCAGTGGAAAATAATCACAGGTTAAAATGAAGATTAAATGCTCTGTGTGAAGAAGGCATCTCTTTGCTGATGCTTCTTTCTGGCTTTGATGATGATTCTGCTAGGAAAGAGAGGGCACATTTCTTTTAAAGTAACAGCAAGAGTAATGGGGTGTATTTGTTATAGGCACTGTCTTATTGCCTCTATTTATCTATGTACAAAAGCCCAAGTTTCTGTTTGATTGCTGTCAATCACATTTTGGATTTATAAGTTGGTTTCTTTCCTAATACACTTCTTCATGTGTATACACAAGGATGGAGCCTCTCTCACGCTCAGACTCCCTTATGTTGCTCTGGCAGCATAAAAAAACCTTTAATGGGCAGAAGCAGGTGTCCCAGCTGGTGCAGCTCTGGTGAAATGGCTCTACATTGGCACTAGTCCCAGCCCCCAGGTCTGGGGAGGATCAGGGGATAGGGACATGGCTAGATCACACTGCACAACAGCTGTTCTTTGCTTCCCTGGATTCACAGGAGGCCACAAGAAGCAGAGAGTAAATAAAGAGCAGCCCTGAAGCTGCTCTAAATGGACTGCCGGCCAGATCAGCTCCCACCGGGACTCAGCCTATGGAAGCAGAAATGTGGCTCAAAGCCACCTTTGTCCCCTGCTCCTGTCCCTACCCCAAGTGCAGGAGCAGAGTTGGAATCAGGCCTGCAGCCTTTTGCAGGATACATTATTATGAGCCCAGTCATGCTCCCATAGAAGCCAGTGGAAAAATTACCGTTCACTTCCATGGTGCAGGCTCAGCCCCTGTAAAATCACCTATAATGTGCTGCAGCGGCTAAATGTTGTATCATCCTTTAACACGAGCAAGCTTCTAGAATCTGCCACTACCGTAATCTAAACTGAAACGCCACCAGGAGTGACGCTGCATAGTGGGTCTAAGCACTGGGTTTGCCTGATTTACAGTGAGCAAGTCAGCATTATTCTACATCCAGGCTGCATATCGTTTATTAAGGGCCCCACCCTCTTTGTGGTTATGAGCAGATGGGCTCTCTACCACAAAAACCACATTTTCTGGAAGTACGGTTCTCAGACAGAGTCACTTCCTGACCAAGAGATTTTTGTCTTTTATTCGCAGGAACGTAACCCTAAAAAGACCAATGATTTACTGAACGTTTTTTATTTTTGTTTAAAAAGGGTTCTTTCCTTTCTTATAAGTGTTCTTACAGTTTTATTACTCATCTATGGCTTTTACGAGTTGTCTTTCATGTGAGACAAAGTGAAGTGGTGTTACATTCCATGCATGTAGAGACATAGCTGCAGTTTAATTGTGTATTCAACCCTATAATTAAGAAACAAATGGAAGACTTTGTGCCTTTAAAGCACAGAAATTCTAGGTTTTTTGGCAAAACACTTGGCTAAGTGTGTAGAGAGCCTTAAGTACTTAATGGTCTATACATAAGGAAATCTGATGCTAGTAATAATGTACCTTAGAGGCAGGACCTTGGGAAACAAAACAGAGCTAAAGCTCTTGATGTTTCAAGATGAATTCTTCCTGCATATATTTTTTTTTTCTGAAAGAGACACCAGAAAGAACAATCACATACGTAGGCTCTCATTGCCTGCACTAGATTGCTGTTAACCCAAATAGCATAAGCAGTGGTAATCAGCAAAAACCTTAGGCTGCCGTTCAATAAATTATGAAGCACTCAGACCTTCTGCGGAGACAGCCGTCTCTAAGCAAATCAATACCCCATTGCTGAAGAAAGCCTGATTTGATAGGAAGTAAGCCAAATGTTAGGAAATTACATAAGATCACCCAACCTGGGGGCAGAAACCAGCCTACTTCAGGGGGATATAGGGAAAAGGAAAGGGGCCGTGGGGCAGAGAACTTTGCATGATATTCAAGGATATTGGACTGGCTGTGGGTAATCACTACCGTAGGGCCAAATGTGGTGCATTCGCACAAGAGACAGTTTCTCCTGGGCACAGTGGAAAATCTATACAAGGAAATGATTGAGTTTGTACAGCACCAAGCTCAATAGGATCCTGGTCCATGTCTAGGGCTCCTAGGAGCTATGGTAATACACATAAATAAATATAATAATGAGGAGTCTACAGAATACCACTATGTACCTGTTTAGCTGACTATGTGAGGAATCTGGGATGAGACTGGGGTAACAGAAGAAGCTTCTGTCCCTGCATGTGATGCTCCCCTGTAATCAGTCATCTGTCCTTGCAAGAACTTTGGCTACTTGACTCCTCACCCTTTCCTGCCTGCCTGTGCTCTTCTCTGTGCAAACAGCCCGTTAGCCCCTTGCTGCTCTCTGCAGTGCTCAACCCTTGAACCCCAACTCTCAGCTGGAGTAACTCCTCAGGAGAACTGGGGCAACTGAGCAGCCACTTGACCCAGAACTCAGCAAGTAGAGTAGTAACTACAATGGGATCTGGCCAACCCATATTTTCCTTTACCCACCTGGAAGCATGAAGGTAGTGCATAAAGGGCTATGCAGACCAGTACTGAATTTGGAGAGGACTTTGCTTTGGAATGAATAGAGGAAGTACTGGTTGGCATCCCTGGCATGTACCCTGGTGTAACCAGTAAAGACAAGGGCCCAGCGTCACTGGACATCAGTCTAAACAATATAAGCAAAATCTCACTAGAGACTGATAACTTCATAGAACCTTATTTTCACAGATGAATGCACCAGTTCAGATACTAGAGTGATGGGCAAAACAGTTGAACCTAAATGGAAGAGAACAGGATCCCACAATTTCAGCAACCAAAATAAAATCATATTCTAAACAGATTATGGTTACATTAAAAAATGATTCTGGAACAGAGTGTGTGTTTGCATGCGCAGGGTGTCCAAAATTAAAAAAAAAAATACAAACATACACCTACCCAAAAAACATAACAAGGGAAAGTGGAAGAAAGTTCCTGAAAGTCCTGAAAAGCAACCTTACAACAAGTCACTAAATTATATGGCCCACATTCCCAGCTGCTGTAACTCAAGATAGCACCACTGACTTGAATAGAGCTACGTGGATTTACACCAGCTGAGGATCTGGCCCTATGAAAGTTATATGTTTATTTATTTCATCCTGTTCTTAAAAAAAGACAAAACATACTCTAAACATTTTGGGGATTTCTCTGTTTCTTTAAGAAAATGATCTGCATGTCAGAGGGGCATGAGATATCGCAGTTACTATAGTTACTATCTTTTGTTATTAATCAGAGTAAATAATTGTATAAGACCCACACATAATCTCTTGTTGGGACACACATTGCAAATGCTCCGAGGCTCAAATATTTTACACACCCTCCTGTTTAATTTTTTTTTAATGGAATATTCAAAATTGACATGTTTCAGCTGGGATTGTCAGTCTCTGAACTGACTGTTCTCCATTCTGCTGGTGTAGCCACTAGAGAGACATAACTGAGAAAGGGAATAGAAGGGAATTTGGGGTGTTTCACACCCTTTCAAAGTAAGGAGTTCTCTTCTGGCTGTCCAGACCATTGCAGCTGATACACAGAATAATTCATATACCTTTCTTGACCTTAAGGACCATATTTTCAAAGGATGGGCTTATGGTGAAGCATGTGCAGAACTTGTTGAGAATGTGAACTTGGTCCTGGTGAAGACACTCTGATATCAACAGTGGTGTCTGTGGTATAAGAACCTAAGTAGACCAGAATGGATTTGAACGGGTGACATGGAGGTGAAGGTACTACCAAAAGAGCCCCTGCAACACCCATTTATGGCATCCCTGTGGAAACTACTCAGATGACTAAGTGCTACTCATTCACAGTGAATACATGTTGCAGAATTTGGCCCTTAGGTGGAGAAGTGCTCCCACAGTAGCTTATTCAAACATGATACAAAAGAGGAAGTGAGTAGCTCAGACACACTGATGAGTCAAAGGAAAATTACAATAGAAAAATTGAACCCAAGGAAGACCTTGCATTAGACCCACCGCAGTAAACTCCCCCCCACCCCCAGCCATTTGAGAGGCCAGTGGAGAAGACATGGAAGAGGTCAGCTGAAACAACAAGCAGTACCTAGATGCCCCTGCCAAAAACAATTCACTTTGGAGCTTGAGTTACACTCCCTGTGTAAACACCCAGTGATCAGCTCCATTTCTTTGATAAAGCAGATAGAGGGGAAGAGGAAAGCAGAGGGGAAGAGAAAACAACATATGGCAAAGGCACATACTTGGGTTCACCAGTTCCGCTTCTGTTTAGAAGCATGATCCTACTCCTGCTGAAGTCAATGAAAGGTTTGCCATTGACTTCAGCGGGAGGAGGATCAAAAGCTAAAAGAACACAAAGCCTTAAGAAAGCCTGTCTTGTAAATTTACACATTAATATGGAAATTTCCTTTCCCTCAATAGGGACATGTACCATAGTGCTAAACAAATACTGAAGCCATGTGGATACCCGAATGCTCATTAAAACTAATTGCTTAAGGTGATCTTTTCCAGAATATATTGCAGCAAGAGAGCCAAGATCGGAAGTTTGCATTTCTCCAAAGAGGCTGATTTGGGGGTAATGGATGTATTCATTCAAGTTATGCTACAATTCTGTCCTTTGGAAACTATTACTATTTATATCCATTTATCCACAGGAAAGGGGAAGGGTGGGGAGATATAATGAACCATTTAAACCTACATTAAAACTGACCCAGAACTTTAGCTGCGCCAGACGGAACCTCTTCTAAGGCTCATAAATGTTCACTAATTTGTTTGCACTTTCCGCCAGGATCAGAGAAGGCACAAAAAAGCCCTGGAAAAAGCTATTATCACAAGGCCGGATCCTCAGCAAGTGTAAATGGGCAGATGCTAATTGCCACTAGCTCAGAATCTGGCCCAGAGTATCTACATCACAGCCTAAAACCAGGCAATACTGTGTGTGTTGTACCTCAGACAGGGTCACCCAGCTCCCTGATTTGCATCCGCAATGCCTAACTACATTCAAATTTCATGCACACACCGAAGTGTGGGACACTTCTGGAGGTCAGGTTGGGGCTAGCCAAAAGTATGGCTTACAATGTCACAAGACACATCGACGAGGCCGAATTCCAGGGTGCTGTTGTTGCTTCTCAGCATGGTGGCAAAGCCTCCAGCAGAGCCTGTAAGTTTGTAATATCTGGCACTCTGTGGTTACGTCTCTGCTGCAAACATCGGGAATGGCCTTTTCCCCTCCTCCTAAGCCAGAGGTAGTCAGCCCAGGATCTGTGGCCACTGGTGGTCTGCAAGACACTGGCTACTCAGAGAGCTGGCTGGTTATATGGGCCAGTCCCTCCTTCTGGTTTGCAGTTGCTAAATTGCATTAAAACAGCTAGAAATTGATTATGTCCTAGTAGTTGCCACAGGGGTGTTAATCAGGCAGAAATGAGGGGGGGAACACCCACAAGACCACCTATGCACTGAATTGCAATCCACACTCAGAAAAAAGCTAAGGAGGGTGTCCGTCCTCCAAGCAGGCTCTGGATTGCAGGACAGAGCTGGGGCCACACTCACTAGGTGGCTCTCCCTTCTGAGGGAGCTGCTATGGGTCAATGCCAGTGCCTCTATGACTGGGACTGTGATTGGCTGGTCATCCCTAAAAGGTGGGGCTGGGAGAGGTTAGCAGTGATCGGGGTGATGCTGAGTCCCATTGCTTCCGTGTGTGTATGTGGTGGGGGGATGGACGGACAGGTTACACTTCATGTTCTATGATTCACCATGCGACAGTCTCGACAATTGTGTAGGTTGTTTTGCTTGAGAGAGGAATGGGGTGAGACTCTCTTATTTGTCCCCCCTTTCCCTGGCTGGACCTGGGGAGGAGTCACAGCAACCTTAGCTCTGGGGTAAGTTCTGGATTCACTTCAGGAGGGAGTGAGGGGGCTAGGAAGCACAGAGCGTTAATTCAGGCCTGAGAGCTGAATTTTATGAGCTACAGGCTCCCTCCACCTCGGGGTTTTTTGTTTTTGTTTTTTACTTTTGTCAGAGGCTTTTATTTTAAACCAACCAAACAATGAAGGTCCAGTTTACATTGAGAACCTAGTTTTAGGCAAGTCAGGCTTTTCAATTATTTGTTAGCAGTCGTAGGTGGGACCCACTCCTGTATCTTTTTATGCATTGTAGAGAAAGGGACATATTGCCCAGGAGTGCCACTCAGATTGAATTTGTGGTTCTCCCAAATGAATTTACGAGCAGCTGGTGGATGAGTAGTTGGAGGGTCTTCAGTTATGCAGTGAAGCCAACAATGCCATTCCGGTGGCACCATGCTTCCATCCACTTCCCAGAATGTATTTTTGCCATTCATTTCAGTCGCATAGTCAACCGATCTAGGATGACCAAAAAATACTTTTTGCCTTCATAGTATTTGTTTCCATATTTGTCAACACCTACGAGGGCACCGGTCTTCAAATCGTTGACCCTGAGCAGCTGCCAGAGGGCACCGCGGAGGCCGCCATGACCCCCGAGCTGCTGCACTGCCCGACTCAGCACCCGCACGTACTCCGCCATCTTTGAGTAGCAGGCAAACCTGCCCCAGGATCAGCTGGTTGGGCATGCAGCTGGCTCATGCTGCATAGGGGGTTTCACAATCTGTACAGGATTTGGTACTGTGGCAACTCACACAATTACAAAATATTCCTGTGCCCAGATACTCAGCGGAAGCAAACACTCTAAGTACTTTATATTTTACTGTTGATTCCTATGCACACATCCCTCCCCCATCCATCTTCTAGGCAGCTCTTACAAATTATTGTAAATGGTCTTTCTTATTGTCCTAAGGAACTCACCCTCACTGGTAGCGTCTTTGTCCTTGAAAGGTGCTCTACTGCCCTTTCAATTCCAGCCATCAACCCGTCTTTCTCACAGGTTATGATGAGTCTGGTTTTAACAAAGATGAATTGGACATTTTCCCCTTTCAAATCCACTGAATCCCCTTTCATCAGTTATCATCAGTTTCTCTCTTTCTCTGAGCTCAATTAATAATGCATGACTAGGAGCTAAGGCAGTTTGATCAGCTACACCAGTAATAAATTGGAGTGTATCCTCTGCATTCGGCATCAAGTTACTGTCATTTGGGAATTCAACAGATGGAAACTCTGGGATTCTTTCCATGTCACTTCTGCTTTGGAGGGCTCCCAGTATAGTAGAAGATTACAAACATGGCATATCCCAATATGGGTGCCAGCCCTGGGGGAGGGGGGAAACATAAGTCACTGTTCTGATGATCCACTTCTGATGATGTTAAACTTGGCTCTAAGCAGCAAGTCACTCTCTAGTTGCATTTGTAATCTCACTTCTTTTCAAAACACTTTTTTATTTCTCAAACAAATGGCATTGGTTTTATTTTTCATTACCATCTCCAAGCTAGTTACATGGAGAGCCAGACATATTCCCTGCACATTCCTCATTAAGTTCTCTTCAGATTCCTTCATTTTATTCAGTGTGACTCATGGAAGCTTATCAAGATGCTGAAACATTTGTTTCTTCTTTTTTCACAAGGTGGTATGGGGATTTTGTTCTAATATTGCTGAAACAATCGAGGAAAAATCCTGTGCTCTAAAGCAGCCAGAAACACAATAAATTTCAGCGACATCATTTGGAAATTTAAGTGGCAAGATATTTAAGTACTTAATTCCCACAGAAATCAACGGGAGTTAGGCACCTAAATACCTTTGGCCCTGTTTTCCAGACCTAGTTAGCTCTAAGCTTTTCCCCTCATTCAGTCTCTCCCCAGACAGCAGAAGTTCATTTTCTTTCCCCACAATCCACAAGATTGCCCCATCAGCCTAAATCAAAAGTATCTAAGGGGAGCGAATGAAAGGTAACACAAGCCTGTCTAATCCCAGGTGTAGGTAACAGCATCAGGAGATGAGGAAAAGACTTGGAGTTACAGTGCCATGACTCAAGTAGCAGGGGGTAGCCATGTTAGTCTGTATCCACAAAAACAACAAGGAGTTCGGTGGCACCTTAAAGATTAACAGATTTATTTGAGCATAAGCATTCGTGGGTAAAAACCCCACTTATTTACCCACGAAAGCTTATGCTCAAATAAATCTGTTAGTCTTTAAGGTGCCACCGGACTCCTTGTTGTTTTTATGACTCAAGTACTCACTTCCTAGAGCTCAGGTGTCTCTCCTCTCATAGGCTTTGTCTCCACTAGCCTTTTCCCTCTAGAATTTCCCACAGCTGCTCCCACTGTGCAGCTCTACCTGTGGAAGCAATAATGAGGAGCTGTAATGTACAAAGGACATCTGCAGCCTCCCGTGTTTTTACAGTAGAACCCTCAGCATTACGAACACCTCGGGAATGGTGGTTGTTCGTAACTCTGAAACATTCGTAACGGAACAAAACATGGTTGTTCTTTCAAAAGTTTACAGCTGAATTTTGACTTAACACAGCTTTGAAACGACTATGCAGAAGAAAAATGCTGCTTTCCCTTTATTTTTTTAGAAATTTACGTTTAACATGGAACTGTACTGTATTGGGGTTTTTGTTGTTGTTGTTTTTGTCTCTGCGGCTGCCCGATTGCATCCTTCTGGTTCCAAATGAGGTTTGTGGTTGACTGGTCAGTTTGTAACTCTGGTGTTCATAACGCTGAGGTTCTACTGTACCTCAATATCATCTAGAACCTTTTATATTTATTGTGGGAATGCCCAGAGTGCCCAGCTAAGATCAGGGCCCCATTGTGCAAGACATGGTACAGTCACAAAAAATAGTCTCTGCCCTGGAGAGTTGGCTACCTAAACAGACAAGAGAGACAAAAGGCAGGAGGGGAAAGAGCCAGAGAGGAGTGAAGATGCCTGACCAAATTCTCCCAGGAAGAGAACCCAGAGCTCCAGCCTGCCACTCTGCTGCCCTAGCCACTGGACCATGGTGCTTAAAATGCGGGTAGCTCATTAATGCTTTCTCTACACCAGTGTTCCCACCTTTGCTACCCCCCCCCCCCACAGAGCTGCATCCCTGCTAGCAACAGAGGGAAATTTTAGAGAAAAAAGGCTAGTGCAGCCTCAGATTCTCTA
Organism: Lepidochelys olivacea; assembly: GCF_965140295.1. NCBI lineage: Eukaryota > Metazoa > Chordata > Testudines > Cheloniidae > Lepidochelys > Lepidochelys olivacea. The sequence goes on from NC_140416.1 coordinate 112,506,344, forward strand.
AGGTACACAATGATCATTGAGCCTGCTGGACCATCTTCCATTGTGTGTTCCAGCTCACTCCACAGAGAACAGAAATCCTCATCTCCTTTCACTACCTAGCATGGATCATTTCAAAGGCTGCTTTGAACCAGGGAGGTGTTCAATATAGACACAATCCTCTTTGCATACCCCTACAGGTATCCACACTGCTGCGCTGTGAACATATACCCCTTCATGCTGATGGCCCTTTCAAATGCTAACTAGGTTTTTGCTGTCCTTGCCTGAAACGTTAGACCAAAAGCACCTCCTCTTTTTGTCATACTTTCCAAAGGAATTAAATAGGTTTCAAATCATTCCAATTTATATCAAATGGCCCTTGGATAGTAACTCAGACCATCACAGTAGGAAAGGGAAATTTTGTCTGATCACAGAATCCTCTGAGGCAAAGCAAACCAACACCATCATGCAGAAATTGTCTGTCTTTTTCTTTTGTGTTTTCTTACCTCCGCTGCTTTTGAGAGTTATAATTAGGGAAGTATTTTCCAAAGAAGAACAAGAAAGGGAATACAAGTGTGAACTATGAGGAGCAAAGAGATGGATGGGGTAACTCAAGAGGAGAAAAGCAACCCTGTATAAAGAAAGAAGGAACAAAAGACAAACAGCTCAGAAAGGAACAAGCCAGTTTGGCTCTGGTTCACTTTAATAAAACAAACAAACTCTAGTAATTTTTCCAAAGCATGTGGTTGTGTATGTATCCAAAACAATGGAAATGGCTTAAAAAATATGATCAGGCCAAAGTTTTTGAACGTGAATGCCTAAAGTTAAGCATCTTAATCCATCATTAGACCCTGATCGGGGAAAAGACTGACTGATGCACATGCTTAACTTTTAACATTAAGTATGTGAGTAAATCTTTGCAGGACTCAGGCCTTCAGCACCCATGTAAGTGGCCTGATTTTCAGAGATGCTGATCAGTCAGTGAGAGCATTGACTGAGTGAGGATTTACAGAGATAGCCCATTACATTCTATTAAAAATGTCCAATGTATCTGTTCTATATAGCCTGCCATCCTTCTGAATAATGGATAAAGGCTGCCATCTTCCAGATTTAATTACAATTCAGGCCGGTTGCTTGTTACAGCAAGAACTATAGCAAACTTGCAAGGGATCATTTTGGTTTTCTAAAAATACAAAAAGCATGGCTCCCCATATTTTAAATTAGTAGCAGCTGGTTGGAAAATTTTGACAGAAACTACATTTTCGTTAAACATAATTGCTAGCAAAAGTCACCTAAAATGAATTTGATATTTTAAGTGCTTGTGAAGTTTTCAAAACAGCTCTAATTTCTAGTAGGTTTATTTTCTATTAGAAAACAGTTGAGTAGGAGCCTGTAGTAGTTTAAAAGCATATAAATTAGCAGAATGAAATATAGATAAGGGACTAGACCCTCGACTGGTGGAATACATCATAGCTGTATTTGAAGTCAAGGCTGATTTACACCAGTCACGGATCTGGCCCAGAACATTTCATAGAGCACTGGCTAGTATATCAGGCTTTGATAAAGCATGGTCTGTATTTCTGAACTACCGAGGACCAGATCTTCAGGTGTTGTATTGGCCTTAACTTAGAATCATAGAGTTAGAAGAAATTGCAAGGGTCATCTAATCTAACCCCCTGCCAAGATGCAGGATCTGTTGGGTCTAAACCATCCTAACCAGCCTCCTTTTGAAAATCTCCAGTGAAGGAGCTTCCATGACCTCTCTAGGCCATCTGTTCCATTGACCTACTGTTTTTACAGTTAGGAAGTTTTTCCTGAGATTTAATCTAAATCTTCTACGCTGCAGTTTGAATCCATTGCCTCTTGTCCTGCCCTTTGTGGCAAGAGAGAACAACTTTTCTCCATCTTTTTATGGCAGCCTTTCAAGTATATGAAGACCGCTATCATGTTCCCCCTTAATCGCCTCTTTTCCAAACTAAACATACACAGTTCCTTCAGCCTTTGCTCATACGGCTTGCATTCCATCCTGTTGATCATCGTTGTTCCTCACCTCTGGATTCTTTCCAGTTTCTCTACATCTTTTCTATACATCGGAGACCAAAATTTGACACACTACTCCAGCTGAGGCTTACCCAGCACCAAGTGGAGTGGTACTATCACCTCCCGTGACTTGCATGCTATGCCTCTGTTAAAGCAACCTAAAATTGCATTTCCTTGTTTTGCAACATGCTGACTAACGCTGAGGTTGTGATCCACCACAACTCCCAGATCCTTCTCAGCAGTTCTGCTGCCAAGCCAGTTATCCTCCATTCTGTACTTATGCATTTGGTTTTTCTTCCGTAAGTGTAGCACCTTACATGTGTTATTGTTGAATTTCATTTTGTCGTCTACAGCCCAGTTCTCCAATTTATCAAGCTCCCTCTGAATTTTAGCTATATCCTCCAAAATGTTGGCAACCCCCCCAGCTTTGTGTCATATGCAAATTTGATAAGTATGCTCTATACCAACATCCAGGTCATTAATAAAGATGTTAAACATCACCAGGACCTAGAACAGATCCCTGCGGAGCCCCACTTGAGACCTCCTTCCCAACTGACATCATTCAATTAATAGTTATTCTTTGTTTGCGGTTGTTTAACTAACTTCAGTGGTGCTACTTGCCAAGGATCTGGCTCATAGTTGTGCAGCTCTGACTTCATATTTGAACACAAATACGCACTGCACACACGCACAAAAAGGGGGTGGCAAAGATTCTGACATTTTGGGAAACAATCCCATAAATCCCAGATTTTGTCACGGTTGTGACAAACATTCAGCTTTATCAATGATGGGAACATGGTGTAAACGAGCAGAAACAGCCCTCATGGAATCCCCCCAACATAAGGGCACAGAGCTGGTGCAATGGCTCTATGCTGGCCTGCCCTGGTGCAGGGGACTTTACGGGAAGGCAGCTGGGGTTCATGTAGGCTGAGTTCTGGCTATTCTCAGTTGCTAACCTGGATGCAGGGCAGTATGAGTCAGCCTGAGGCTTCTCTAATTTACAGTAAAACTGAGCTTGTCCATGGTAGAAGGAAAATCTGCCTGGCAGTGAAAACTTTCTCTCACATTACTAGCCCGTCTCCCAGTTCCAAGGGGACAGAGAACGCATGCAAACTGGAATAGCATGAAACATCCAGAAGCAGGCTTACAATCTGACTTTATCCATTTATAGGGCTGTTTTATGTTTTGTGACAGTCCTGGGATCAAAAGAAATTTTGATCAGAGCCAGCATTTGCTCCAAGTCTCCAGTTTGCTTAGTTCAGCCACATACAAAGGCTTAAAGTGCACAGAGAACAGAGGAAGCTACAGGTTCTGCACCGAAGTATGTCACTGCTGTCTGATGCAATACTAGCAAGAGACAAGGGGACTTAAGACAGCTCATGAAAAAAATGCCATTAGGCTGGCCTTTAAACCCTGCCTCCAAGCTTTCAAACCTAAAATAACACACCCTTGGTCATTTATGTTTAGATCTATGGAGCTTTTTTCCCTGCATGGAATGTGAGGATTATATGGTCTTGTCCACTTGTGGGATTACTATAACAGTGCCCTGCAAAGCGATCATATTATCTTCTATTAAAACCGGAGATAAATTGGCAGTCGTGGTGCAAGAGCATATGCATGAGTGGAATTCCAAGGTACAGTCTGCTTCAGCGTGACATTTCACCAGCATGGCAAAGAGATAACATCTCAGTAAAACTGGATACACTGAAAACAGACGATGCAAGCTACAGCAGAATGTTTTAACTGAGTGATGGGCTTAAAACAACATCACGTCACTGATGGCAGAGATTTGTAGGCAGAGTGGGGCGGAGGGGTGGGGGGAACAGCATGCACCCACCAAAATGTCGGAGGGGCTGATCCAGCCCCCATTGAAATTAAGGGAAAGATGCCCGCTGAGTTCAGTGGAGTGGAGTCAGGCTGTCAATGACTCTAGGAACCAGCTGCAGAGGGATATTGATTAGCAGCTACATATTGTAGCTACAATCCTTATGATAGTGTTGGGAAAACAGGTGCTTGATGGGAGGGTGATGCTGTGAGAGTAGTCAGAATAGACTAGGGTAGAACAGAATAGAGGTAACAGCATGCAGCAAATCAAAGAAGGGATCATTTCAAAACCCCTGTCCAGACTTTGGAGAATTCAGAATCCAAACCTGGAGCTAGAATCCAAGTTTGGCTCTTATCTAATGGGTTAAAACAAAACCCTGCATCCAAACATCCTGAGTCTCTTATGTGGGGGCAAAAATGTGTACTGGAAATTTGAAGCTCTGGCCCATCTCTAGATATTAGCTCAATAGCCAAGTAAAACTGTCCATTCAGTTTTGGGCCACAGTTACAGGGGCACAATATCCTGGACCAGATGAGTGATACTCCCTCCATATGCCATTGGGGACACTACATCTAACCAACAATGCTGCCAACAGGAAGTCAAAATGTTATACAGAATTTTCAGAACAAAGCAACTAAGATGAAGAGCTGGAGGGAATGACCCATGAAGACACTTGGAAAGAGCAATTCTGAATTCTTTGGCTAACTGACCACAGAAAAGAAATACAATAACTGCTTTAAAGTATTTAAAGCAGGGCTTTGGAGCTGTGCTCCGGCTCCGCTCCAGCTCCAGGCAAAAACCTGCAGCTCCACTGCTCCGGAGCTGCTCCACGCTCCAGCTCCGGGCTCCACTCCAAAGCCCTGATTTAAAGGGTGTAAATATCAGTGAGGAAGAAGAATTGTTCAGGAAGTTGTAAAGGGGTGTCACTAAGGATAATGGGCTGAAATGAAGCAAAAGAAAAACATAGGCTTTAAGATCAGGACAAATAATTCTCAATGGTGAAATTTACTAAAAAAGAGGGGTATGGTCTCCAAAGGGAAGAAGTGTGATCCTATTGTATGAATAATTTAAAACAGGATTAGAAAAAGCACCCAGGAGCAACCCTGCATTGGCAAGGGGAACTGGCTGAAGACTACTAAGGGCTAGAGTGAGACATTACTGTCCACAGTAAGTCAGGGCAGTGCTGCATGATCCCATGAGCAGACCAGAAAGTGAACTGTGACTCTGAGTTCCAATTCTTACCCCATGCTTTGGGGCTGGAGGAAGCTATTTAGCTCATTTTCATGGAACAGCTTATTCCCTCCTGTATGCCTGACCAGCTACACTAGCCAGCAAGCAAAAGGTGAAGCCATTGATCTCTGACACTCAGGCAAACCTTCCACCCAGCTGGTTGAACCTGGGCAGAGGTTTGCTTGGAACACTGAGAGTTGGGTTTCCTGTGGAATCTCTGAAGAAGGTGGAAGGTTTCACACAGCTCCCATCACAAACACTTCCAGGGTAGGGAGTTGTGATGTAAAAAAGACCATGCTGAGCACCCCAGGCAGCTAGATTTAGAAGAACGAGCCTCTTTTACACACAAAGTTTATTATTTCAAATACTTGAGAGTCACAAGTTACTTGTGATCTTTCCCATTCTGACTAAGGAATCCCATTGACACTGTTAGGAAAAAAAGCACAACCAGGTTAATATCATGGTGACCATTTTGCTTGACATTCAAAATGGGTTTGGGTAAGATACCCAGCCTGACCCAGTATAATGAGGCTTACCGCTGCATCTGCAAAAGTGATGTACTCCATATTAACTAATCTTCACAATATCAAATGTGTCCTGCACTAGGGTACTGAGGCACAGAGAAATGAACCAATGAGAGGCCCAAGGCCAAACAGTGAGTCATTAACAAAGCAGGGATTAAAACACAGAGAGTTCCCGATATCTTTGCTTATTTCTCTACTGAGACAAATATGGTTTGGATACCTTCTATAGGCCTTCCTCCATCTACATCCGCACTTCCATTCCTCCTGTCCTACCAAGTCTAAACCCGATGTTGTTGTACCTATAGTGGGATGTCTATGTTGCCTTTTGGTTCTACACATTAAAAATAAGTAACTGCCCTTTGCTGCAGATTGCTATTCTGCAGCACACTTCGTGATGCTTCCAAACCTATTCTTCAAGGTCCTTAGCTGCTGTTAGCACAGCTGGACCTTACTGCTGTTTAAGTGTTTGCTTTTTGCCCATTGTGGTTTGGGGCACAATCACTCACCAGAACATTGTGAAGAAACGGGAGCGTCTCTTAGAACCACTGCTGCATTTTCTTCTCTTTCTGAATCAGCGGCTTGACTTTGTGGCCAACAAACCATTCTGGAGGAAGATGGAAAGAAAAGAGAAGGTCTACTAGAGGGGACCCCTAGCGCCATACAGGCGGTGGCCACTAACCAAACAGTGGAGCATAGAATCATAGAATATCATAGGGACCTCAGGAGGTCATCTAATCCAACCCCCTGCTCAAAGCACGACCAATCCCCAACTAAATCATCCCAGCCAGAGCTTTGTCAAGTCTGACCTTAAAAATATCTAAGGAAGGAGATTCCACCACCTCCCTAGGTAATGCATTCCAGTGTTTCACCACCCTCCTAGTGAAAAAGTTTTTCCTACTATCCAACCTAAACCTCCCCCACTGCAACTTGAGACCATTACTCCTTGTTCTGTCATCAGCTACCACTGAGAACAGCCTAGATCCATCCTCTTTGGAACCCCCTTTCAGGTAGTTGAAAGCAGCTATCAAATCCCCCCTCATTCTTCTGTTCCGCAGACTAAACAATCCCAGTTCCCTCAGCCTCTCCTCATAAATCATGTGTTCCAGTCCCCTAATCATTTTTGTTGCCCTCTGCTGGATGTTTTCCAATTTTTCCACATCCTTCTTGTAGTGTGGGGCCCAAAACTGGACACAGTATTCCAGATGAGGCCTCACCAATGTTGAATAGAGGGGAATGATCATGTCCCTCAATCTGCTGGCAATGCCCCTACAGATACATCCCAAAATGCTGACAGCAGACTTCTCTGAAAAAAATGATCTGTACAGTACAGGATATGAAATACAAAGGAACTGACCTTCCCAGTGCCAGGGAAGCAATTTCTGTGTAGCTAATGCTGCATCTCTTCATCATGCAGAACTTTAGAAGTTTTTAATTAAGCTTTCACTGTCATCACAGGCTCTAATAAGGTTTCCTACCCTACGGCATCTCTCTATCCAGTAGAATTTCTTGGTAATTTCTTGTTGGGTTGACCGAGGGGCTGTTTTCTGTATTTGAGTCTAACTAAGGTATTTAAATGACCCTCTTAACCACAGTATCTGAGCATCTCACAATCTCAAATGCATTTAGCGTCACAACACTCCTGTGGGTTAGGGAAGTGCTATTGTCCCTATTTTACAGCTGGATAACTGAGGCACAGAGAGACTAAATGACACTTCCCAAGGTCACACAGGAAATCTATGGGGGAGCAGGTCTTTGAACCAACGTCTCTCCTGAGTTCCAAGCTAGAGCTCTAACGACCAGATAATCCTTCCTTTCAGCCACTTCTAAAGCATTGTCCATTTAAAACAGAAGTGTTGTTTTACGCTTTCCTTCTTCTTCTTGTGCCCCTAAAAGAAGGGGAAGATATAGCTCTTTTTATTGCTAAAATATCTTTCCACCTCTGGAAATCTAGAGGCCAGCTCCTCAAATCAAAGTGGTTTCACAGAAGTCAATGGAACAGTACTGGTTTACATCAGCTGAGGAGCTTGCTCTACTAATCTCTCTCTTCAAGTAGCGCTTGATATTGTTTCTGATGTTTATTTATGAGGCATTTACTCTGTTAACATTTCATCTTAAAATATGTAAACAGGCAACTCATTATTTCCAGTTTCTAGCTAGAAATGTCAACCCAGCCCTAGTTCCAGAAGAAATGCTGAATTAAAATATCTCCTTTTCTGTGCATCCCTCCTTTTCCCAGTCCACATTCCCCTGTTGTGTTTCTGAGACAGTCCCCAGGACAGGGGGACACCTGATAACTTACTTTCCCTAGCTTTGCTCAAATCACCATCTGTTACCTAGACTTTTTTTGTTGAAAAGTCCTGTTTGTATTATTGTCACATTTATGTTTCTTCAGAATGCTCTTTCTGGAATTACATTCAAGCTGTCTGTTCTTAGTCCTCCTTTCTTAAGTGACCCCTGGTAGATAATGTCACACTCTCAAACCATTCTGGATAAGGAGTCTGATCCTCCACTCAGTCACGCCACTCACCCATGTTCAGACCCTGGTGTAACTCCAAGGATTTTAGTACTAGAGCCGTGAATCCAACATTTCCGATCGCCAACCTGAAAAGCAGACAGTTCTATAGGTGAGGTGCAGGCAGTTTTGGAATCAGGCTGCTATCACTTGTTCTGAGTAGCCAAGCACTTTCATTTCATCTGACCTCCTCTCCTGAAAGGTCTAGAGCAGGGGTTCTTGCAACAAATTTTTGGGTGGCCTCAGAGTGTGGCCACCAACTTTTGCTGGTGGCCGCTCTGACAATTTTTCCTAAAATACTTAATTAACTTCAGGAAAAACAAATAAATATGCACATATACTTGTCCAAATCATTGCCATTTATGCAGGGTTTTTCTTGCAGACTCAATAATTAAAAATAATGGACAGTTGCCTCTATTCTTTACTGGACGTGAACAGAATAGAAACACAAATAAGATGCTTTGCATGTTTGCTTTTTTTTTTTTTAGTTGCTTTTTTTTTTTAAGCCTTGTTAGCTAGTAAGTCTGCTACTGTGAAAAATGACATTTGTATATTTGTTAATATCACCTTTCATAGCAGACTTGCTAGCTGGCTGGGAAAAGTGATATTAACTATCACTTTTCACGGCAGACTTACTTGGCCCGGGCAAGCTGGGGGACAAATTAAGCCCTGGATGGGGAGGTGGTTAGGGGCCCAAGGGGCGATGGGGAGATAGATGGAAGGCTGAGGGAGTCGGGGAGATGGGGGAGGTAAGCCCAGGGCAGGAGCCTGGGGTCCTGGTGCACAGATGGGGACCGGAGGAGGCAGTGGGGGCCAGGGTTGATGTGCGGGGCATGAGCCTGGAGCCCGGCGGCCGGGGTATGGAGTCTGCTGCCGCACGGCCACAACCTGTCACCCAACACCCCAGGGCGTAAGCCTGGGCCCCAGTGTCCCCAGGAAGGTGGGGAACTCACGCTGGCCGCCTGCTCCCACAGTGTTTGTGGCGCCAGAAGGGGACAGAGACCAGTCCCTGCTGGCTGCCCTGGCGAGGGGTTATTCCCCCCACCATCATCACCCAGGAGGCTGTGGCCACAAGAAAAGCCATGTTGGCCACATTTGAGAAACACTGGTCTAGAGGCACCTGCGGGGAACTACCCGAGCTCGGCTGTGGCATCATTCCAGTACTAGTTCTGTGCCACAGAAGACTCAAATCTCTTGCCTGATTTAAAAAACAAAACAAAAAACCCAAAGAGACCAGATGCAAAGATAAAAGTTCTGCCGTGCTGAAATACGTCTACGCTTGAGAGGTCAGTTTGGTCAGATGACTTTCTTACTCAAGTAGAGCTTCTCTTGAAGCTCTTCAAAGAACAGACATTTTAAAAAAAACAACCCTTAGAATGCTAGTGTTTATCTTAGTCATGGGGGGAAATCAGGTACCCACATTAACAACACAGGAATTTTTCATCTGTCTATTACATTTTTTAAGAGATTACATTGCAATACTGGGATGCTGATCTGAACTAACTCCACAACGCACACAGTATATTGAAATGGCTGCTATGTTCATCCATATTCAACAGCCTAACATTTTCAAAGCAGAACAGCGTACAAAGGTTAAAATTGTAAGACTGGATTGAGTTCTCTTTCATTTACAATTCTCTGTATGCAACTTGCTTCCCCCTCCCCAAAGCATTGTAAAAATTACAACCAAAATACCACTGTGGTATAAGTCAGTCCCCTTCTGCACACTCCCACCCCTTTATTGATTTTAAAATGCTTTTGCAAGCCATCACATATACTATTTCTCTTAAAGCGCTTAGAAATACAGAGCCAGACTCCAACACAACACAAGTATGGGTATCTCACTCCACAAGCGACCCCACTGAAGTGAATGGGATTAATTGAGAAGTAAGGTACAACTCATGGTAAGTAAGAGTATCAGAATCTGGTCCTATGTGGTGAAGTGAACAGTGAAAGAACTCCATCAGGACCTCTTTAATGACCTGAATATAAAAAGGAATCCTACAAAATGTTGGAGACATTGATGAATTGCTAAGGAGCAATACAGTACAACACAATAGCATAACCACATAGGGACAAAATCAGGAAGGCTAAAGCACAAAATGAGTTACACCTAGCAAGGGATATAAAAGGCAATAAGACGACGTTCTTTAAATACATTAGGTGCAAGAGAAAGATTAAGGAAAGGTCCTCTACTTAGCGGGGAAGGTGAGCTAATAATTAATGACATCAAGAAGGCTAAGGTGTTTAATGCCTACTTTGCTTCAGTCCTCATTAAAAAAGTTAATGGTGACCAGATTCTCAACACACTTAATTTTAACAAGGGAGAAGGAACACAAGCCAAAATAAGGAAAGAACAGGTTAAAGACTATTTAGATAAGTTAGATGGATTCAGGTTGGCAGCACTTGATGAAATTCATCCTAGTGTACTTAAGGAACTAGATATACAATCTTGGAACCATTAGCAATGATCTTTGAGAATTCATGGAGGATGGCTGAGGTTCCAGAGGACTGGAGAAAGGCAAACGTAGTACCTGGCTTTAAAAATGGTAACAAAGCCAAGCACATGCATAAGTTCTGTCCTGAATAAATTGCATGCTTAAGTTCTTTCCTGAACCGGTGCCTATGCGAGCAAATGGTGTGTCAAGTAAATATAGCCAAGTCATTCTTTGACTTCATTAGCAAGTTCATAAAATACTATCAGCTGGAGACTATGCTAATGAAACTTGACCCAATCCGCCAGCTATGCAACTCTCCAGTATCCTTTTCCTTGACACAATCTTATAACCAAGTCTAATAATTCTCAATTTTTAGAAAGAACTCTTATGTGAACATCTCCATTAGGAAACACTGTCCCCTGCAAGAAGATGCTGAAGCATGAATCTCTCCCCAAATAGTTGAGCTTGTCTTTGGCAGGCACTTGCTGTGCTGCACAGCTGATGTAGTTTATTGACACTGCAGAGTGGTTTACAAGAGCTGGTAACAACTGCGATGAGCTTTTGGCAGATGACTTCTGGCAGAAGATGGATATTTAGAGCACTCACTGAGATGGAGTTGGAGGGGGGGTGTCTAAACAATGTCTTGTTTTTAAACAGTGCCTTGTTTTTATACTGGCAAAATACATTTTCATCTGACTCCTTAAATAATGTATTATTTTTGAAAGAAGATGAGGGATCAATACATCTGGAGAGCTAAAGTTTAGATGTCAGATCTCAAGTCATCTTCTTTTTCTACTCCTTTAATAGTGATTCCTTTGTAAACTCCAGGGGTCTGCTTCTCAGTTACTCCATTCCTGCACTTGCAACAAGAATGAGGCTTGGGGAAAAGCCATCTTCATGCTTCTCATACACTAGGGCTGTGCAGGGTCCTAAGGCTGCTCTAACCACGCTCTGCTTTTCTTCTCACAATGAGCCCTGCGAATTGGAGACAGGCCATGGTACAGTTCTCTCAGGCCATGCCTCCTGCCTGGAGCAAGGATGATGGTCTAGTATTTACATCAGTTCTACACCAGGTGGGAGGTCCCTGGACAGAGGGATTCTCAGGGCTGTCTCCACCCACTTAAATCCCCTTTTTATTGCCAGAATGGCATAAAAGGGCCTCAGGATAACCAAGATCTGAGTTGCTTTCCCAACAAAATGGGATTGGTCAAGCTACTACTGAAGTCACTGGGAGTTTTGCCATTGTCATCAATAGGAGCAGGACTGGGCTCAACACAGGCAGAAAAGCAAAGAGCATAGGATTGGCTCATTTGTCCATTGGCCATTGTATTTCCGAAGCACAGCTGAGGATTTGGCTCTGCTGAGGCCCCTGTGATAGAATGAAATAGTAGGAGTGCAACGTGGAACACTGATATGGAGCAAGGATGTATAATAGATACCGGGAACCAGAGGTGATAGCTGAAGATGAGCTCTCCATTTACAAGTCAGTCCAAGCTACATGTAAGGGCCAAGCAAGTCTTCAGATTATGGGTGGGATTTTCAGGGTGTCTACTTGACCTAGAATGATGAAAGTCAGTGTGCTCCTAAGGCCACTGTGATCACAGAGTCTGACCTCCTGCCTAACCCAGGCCACAGAACGTCCTTGGATTCCTGCTTCAACTAGACAACTCTATTAGAAAAATATCCAGCCTCAGTTTAAAAATTGCCAGTGGTGGAGACTCAAGTGCCTTGTGCTCCTAAATCAGTAAGGCCAAAACTCCTCAAAGGTATTTCAATCACTGGAAGTTGGGCATCTAAATACCTTTAAGGACCTGAGTCTTAGGCACTTTTTGAAAATCCCATCCTGCATGCTTATATAAGAACATAAGGACGGCCATATTGGGTCAGACCAAAGGTCTATCTAGCCCAGTATCCTGTCTTCTGACAGTGGTCAGTGCCAGGTGCTTCAAAGGAAATGAACAGAACAGGTCATCATCAAATGATCCATCCGCTGTCACCCATTCCCAGCTTCTGGAAAACACAGGCTAGGGACACCATCCCTGCCCATCCTGGCTAATAGTGATTATAGTCTATCCTCCATGAGCCTGCGTTCCGCAATGTGCTACTCTATCCAAGCCTCCCCCAGTTCAAAATCCTGCAGGCATGAAATATCACCAGTTCACTAGAGATGAAAAGTGCTGACAGCCACGTACTGTTTCCCCAGAGACTGCATACAATGCATGGGATGGGATATATGCTGGGTTTGTACATTGACTGGAGCAGTTCCAAGGTTTAGCCACGACACCCCAACCCAGTTTGCAGGCAGGACGAGCTGCACCGATACAAGTCACAATTCATACCAGATCAGTACATTTGCCCTAGGGGCTTGTACCACAACTGCAGCTAACTGGTGTGCAAATCCCCTCCTGCCAGTACAGACAGGTGCTTACTAGCACCCCCCTACCACTTAGGGTTGCCAACTTTCTAATGGCAGAAAACTGAACACACTTGCCCCACCTGTTCCTTCCCTGAGGCCCCGCCCCTGCCTCACCCCTTCTTCAAGCTCCCACCCCTACTCACTCCATCCCCCTCCCTCCATCATTCGTTCTCCTCCACCTGTGCTCATTTTCACCAGGCTGGGGCAGGGGGTTAGGGAGTGGGAGGGTGAGAGTTCTTGCTGGGGGGTGCTGGCTCCAAGGTGGGGCCAGAAATGAGGGGTTCAGGATGCGAGGGGGGGCTCCGGGCTGGGACAGGGGGTTGGCGTACGTGCAGGGGGTGAGGGCTCCAGGCAGCACTTCCTCATGCAGCTCCTGGGATGCAGCAACATGTCCATCCGGCTCTGCGAGCTGCTCCCACCCACAGGCACCAGCTCCCATTGGCCAGGAACGCACGGGGTGGGGACAGCGCGTGGAGCCCCCATGGCCGCCCCTACACCTAGGAGCCAGAGGGACATGTCATAGCTTCCTAGGAGCCACGCAAAGCTGGGTAGGGTAAAGCTGCGCAAAGCCACGCAAAGCTGCCTGCACCGCCTCCCAGACTTTTAACGACTGCTGACCGGAGCCGCCAGGGTCCCTTTTTGACTGGGCGTTCTGTTCGAAAACCGGACACCTGGCAACCCTACTACCACTATGTGAGTGAGACTAAGCTGGCGTTACATACTTGTTGAGGGGACCAGAGGTAGACTCAGAGACTCATAGATATTAAGGTCAGAAGGGACCATTATGATTATCTCGTCTGACCTCCTGCACAATGCAGGCCACAGAATCTCAGCCACCCACTCCTGCAATAAACCTCTCACCTATGTCTGAGCTACTGAAGTCCTCAAATCATGGTTTAAAGACTTCAAGGTGCAGAGAATCCTCCAGCAAGCCTCCAGATAGGCTTAAGCTACACCCATTTGGTTTCCCTGTAGTATCGTGGCCATCAGCTGAGTGCCCCCTCATGGTCAGAGGTCCCTTTACAGCAGCTTGCCTGTGTTCTCTCTTTCCAGGGCCCCTTTAAGAACTCACTGTTCAAAGCTAATTGAAAGAAACAATCCCCACCAGGAGTCCCATTGCCTTTATCCCAGTTTCAGTAGAGCACGGCCCCTCCTCCCTGAGGATCATCCGTCTATCTGCTTACTGGTATCCCCTGCCTGGAGTTTGACCTTCTCTGCAAACTTCTTGGACAGTGCCTTCCTCCCGTTGACTCAGGGCCCTGCAGGAGCCTTCTTACTACTTCATGCAGCACCTACAGGACTAGGTGCAGTTTCTTAAACTCTCCCAAGTTACCAGCAACTTCCTGCTTTTTTTGTCCTGCGAACACCTGATTCAACCCAGATGTGGCTCATCCTGTTTTCAGGGCTGACTTAGCCCCAGGCTTGCCAGCCCCCTACACTTTGATTCTCTCAACTCACAATCAAGCCCAGGGTGTAGTGCAGAGGTGTGCAAACTACGGCCCCGGGCCACACCTGGCCCACAGGACCCTCCTGCCAGGCCCTTGAGCTCCCGCCATGGGAGGCTAGCTCCCGGGCCCTCCCCTGCTGTCCCCTCTCCCAGGCAGCCTCAGCTCGCCAGGCTGCCAGCACTCTGGGCGGCAGGACTGAGAGCTCCTGCAGGGCAGCACAGCTACCAGTCCTGGTGCTCTGAGCGGCACGGTAAGGGGGCGGGGAGCAGGGGGGTTGGATAAGGGGCAGGAAGTCCTAGGGGGCAGTCAGGGGACAGGGAGCAGTTGGATGGGGCTGAGGTTCTGTGGGGGGCTGTCAGAGGACAGGTAATAGGGGGTGGTTGGATAGGCATGGGAGTCCTGGGGGGCCTGTCAGGGGCAGGAGTGTGGATAGGGGTCAGGGCAGTCAGGGGACGGGGGCTTGGGTAGGGGGTAGGGTTCCAGGGGGGCGTTTAGGGGCAGGGGGGTCGCAGGAGGGGGCGGTCAGAGGACAAGGAGCAGAGGGTGTTGGATGGGTCGAGGGTTCTAAGGGGGGCAGTCAGAGGGCGGGAAGTGGATAGGGGGCAGGAGCCAGGCTGTTTAGGGAGGCACAGCCTTCCCTACCTGGACCTCCATACAGTTTTGGAACCCCAATTTAGGGTGTGAATAGCTAGGAAAATGAAAACCTACAAATACATGCTAGAGTGGCCCCAAGCAGAAAGGTCCAATAATGGCTCCTGCTTTGCAGGCATGCCAGAGAGGGAAACAGGAAAGCACAATACTCAAACCTACATTTAATCTTTTCATACTACCAAATGCCACAATGCTGGCCATTGGCAAGGCGAGAGGGGATTTTCCTTAGCACTCTCTTCTCTGAAGGAGAAGAAAACAAATATTTCTGTTGTTGTGAAGGGGGAGCTTTAATACACAGGAGACGGGTGGCATGGCAGCACCTGAACACAGGAGACTGGTAATCCTGGCATCACAAGAGAGATGAGCAGCGTCGCAGGCTTTGAAGTACAGGCTGACACAGCGTGCGGTTAAATAAAGTACTAGCACCAGGCCCTCAGCCGGTGCCAATCAGAGTAGTTCCCTCCACATCAGTGGGGCTAGGCTGATTTACACCATCTGAAGCTTTGGCCCATACTACTGGCCACTCACTTGCACGTTCCAATCTTTTTTTCCCCATTGTGATTAGCTGGGAAGGAGCGTTTGGCTCCCAGGGCATAGGCGCAATAGCAGCAGCGAAAGGCTGCTGGGGCTGAGGAATAAAGCGTGCCCAGCGTACACTGCCTCAGGAGGGGACAAACCAAAGGTGTGCACAAGGTTGCGCCTATGTCAAATGTGTGTGTGTGTGTTTGGCTGGTTAATGTACAGAGCACGACCTCATTTCGCTGCATTTTACACTCTGCTAGAAGGGGCAATACGAGACCCTGCTGTCTTTCTTGATGGAGTTAGGGGATAGTTGTCTGTATTCTGGGAGCATTACTGTGATAGAAAGAAGTCATAATGGTAAAATATAACAATCAGAAACTTTACAGGTGTCTTCGTGCTGCCAGGGCTCCCCAGGCACAGATCCACTTTTGAATGATCTACTGTTTTGTTTTTCTTTCATACCGGTACAAGGTGATGAAATAACCAGGCAGGAAACTTTAGTTAATGGGTTTCTTCTTGGGAATTTGACAGCTGGGTTCTAAAGGAGTAATGGACTGGTCTCTGGAGCAGTGGCTCTCAACCTCTCCAGCCTACTGTACCCCTTTCAGGAGTCTGATTTGTCTTGCATACTCCTAAGTTTCACCTCACTTAAAAGCTGTTTGCTTACAAAATCAGACCTCACTATTACTGAAAAATTGCTTACTTTCTCATTTTTACCATATAATTATAAAATAAATTGATTGGACTATAAATATTGTACTTACATTTCACCATATGGTATATAGAGCAGTATAAACTTGTCATTGTGTGAAATTTTAGTCTGTACAGAGTTTACTAGTGCTTTTTATATAGCCTGCTGTAAACTAGGCATTTGAAGAGTTTCCAAACTATCCAAACCTCTTAGGTCTGCAAAACTGGAAGTCACATGATGGCAAGCTTTCTAGCAATATTTCAGCAGTTGACCTCAGACCTTGATTGTCCCAAGCACCATTATATGGCGTTCAAGAACAGGGAAAAGCTAACAGGCACAAGCCCCAGAAAAGTTTGGTTGAGGTTAGAGGTAAGGGGAGAAAGTTTGTGTGATATTGTTTCTTTTATGGGATGTCAGAGTGTATCCAAACCAGTTCACTCATTCTCATTCTGTATGCCCCAGTAGCAGCTATGGCTAAGGCCACGTCTACACTACCTGCCAGATCGGTGGGCAGTGATTGATCTATTGGGGATCGATTTATCGCATCTAGTGTAGATGAGATAAATCGATCCCTGATCGCTCTGCCGTGGACTCTGGAACTCCACCAGGGTGAGAGGTGGAAGCAGAGTCGACGGGGGAGCGGCAGCCGTCGATCCTGCGCCGTGAGGATGTGAAGTAAGTGATTCTAAGTTGATCTAAGACACGTAAACTTCAGCTACACTATTCTCGTAGCTGAAGTTGCGTATCTTAGGTCGACCCCCCACCGTCCCCCCCAGCGTAGATCAGGCCTAAGAGCACAGTGTCCCATGTGTGCCTGGCAAGAAGAATGCCCCATTTTCTCTCTGATTCAGGCCTTATCACAAATATCATAATGATGCAAATATCCATGAGATTGGATTGGAAATCAGAAATGGAAACTGGTGCACAATGCCATGGCCTGCTTATTAAGTGAAGTTTCATAAAAGGATTATATTACATCCATGCACCAGGATCTGCATTAGATTCCAGTACATTTCCAGTTAGAGTTGAAGGTGCAGGTTTTAACCTATAGGTTTTCAGAGAGATCACAAGTTGCTTTTGAAATTATACCCTGTGACTGAGTTCTCCACCTGTAAAATGGGATAATACTTCTTTCTCTGCCTTCTCTATTTGGATGATAAGCTCTTCAGTGCAAGGACTGGGTTTATGTGTTTGTACAGCACGGCCACAATCTCATGGGGGGTAGGTGTTATCATAATACAAATAATTAACAAGGGGCCCAGATGCTGAGAGATGGCAGGCATAAATGGGAGGCACCCCATTCAAGGTGTAAATACTGGGGCAGATGCAGATAGCGCTCAGAATGTGGTCCAGTGTAATTAAATATATTGTAAACAAAAGGATTAAGACACTTGTTCAAGGTAAAGGCCAATGACTCTTTGCCGTTCCCTCTATCCACTGCAGAGAACTCCAGCAAACAAAGGTAACACAATAGTCCGTGGATTAATATGCATTTGAGGCAGGTACAATTCCTGACACAGGATTTTTTGCATTTCATACATCAGCAAGTCACAATACAAACCTTCACATGACAGAAACAATCTGTTTGTTCTTGGGTTTTGGGGTTTTCTTTGTTTTGTTTGGGGGGGAGAGGGGAAGAGTGGAAAGGCAAAAGACCCAATTTGCTCGATATGTAGTGCATTACCTCCCCTTCTGCAATTGAGCCCATGTCAGTCCAGTGATGAATGGACTGCTGACCCTGTCTATCCAATACCTAGACTCATTAACTAAAGCGTACTAGAGAGTCAGAGAGCTGAGCACTGTTTCTATGCCCTGTTGTGCGTGCGCATGCCTATGGAGTCATTTACCCAGGAGAAAGCAATTCTAGGGCCATGTAATCACAACCAAGTCATGCAGGCATATTGGGGTGAGTGACAATCTATTTGCACAGCTAGCAGGGGAACATGCTGTAGCAACAGCAGGGCGTATGGCATTTAGGTACTGTATGTGCAATATCTTTGGAAATTAATGCAGGATTTTCCAACTGTCGCAGCTTCATTTCAGAACGTAGCTGAGCTTTTTCTTAACAAGATCAAATGTTTTTCATGTCACACTTAAACTCTCCCTTCTCCGTACCCCTTTGAGTTCTGGAAAGCGTGGCCTTCCTCCCACTTCCCCTCAGGTCTCCCTACAATTTCTGATCTGCAACCTGTCTGAAAATTACCTTGAGCTTGGCCGTGACTGACCTGTAAACCATGCAAACAGCCTAGGAAGCTGCTTGTATTTGTTAATGTTAAATTCAAAATAAATTCCAGCTAAGATGCTCCTGCGGCGATGCTCTTAGTGACTGTGAAAGCCAGACTGCAGCAAAGAAATTGAAAAGTTCATCTACTGTCTCTCTCCCTTTGCTGAGCTCATGTGAGTGCAACGGATGAAAAGAGCCGTATGGCCAATTCAGGGCCTCCGTTAGCCCACAGCCAGGGATCATGTTGGTAAGAGGAACTTTATGATCAAACTTATTTTTTTGTCTCCATAATACTTTGTATGTGAACAACAGTCGTCTTTGCCTTCAATGGAGATTGAATCAACTTCCTGATGCTGAAGGTTGTGAAGCTAAAAGACTTGACCATCAAATCCTGCTAAGGAATACAGATATGCCTGTACCCACTGAAGCCTAACTTCAGTAGCAGCCAAATTGGCTGAAATTACAATAAAGAACAGAATTATCAGACACTTATATGAACATATTGGGAAAGAGTCAACACAGCTTTTGTAAAGGGAAATCGTGCCTCACCAACCTATTAGAATTCTTTGAGGGGTCAACAAGCATATGGACAAGGGTGAACCAGTGGAATAAAAAGCAAGTTTCAAATCAGCAAAATTTCCCACAAAATGGAAATTCTAGCTCCTACCCAGCTTTAGTCATTTATAACAGAAGATTGCCAGTCGCAGTAACTGAGGGAGACAGAGGTAAATTGGGGTCTAAAAGGAGCGGGACAAGAGACACTTGAGAGGTAGCCAAAAAAAGTGAGTAAATAATCCCCTCGGAAAAGTGAAATTTTTTTTAATCGTGAATGTTCCCTGCCATATTCTAGGTGTCAGAGCACATAGCAGGAAGTCCAGAACTGAGAGTTGAAGCCTGAATCAGACCTTTCCTTGACTCACTGCTGGCACAAAATAAATGAGGCAAATGAAAATTTTCCTCACTTCCCTAGAAAATAAAAGTACATATTGCAACCACTAAAATAGACCGTGCCACCAAATTACAATGAGCAGAGAATGTTCAGGCAGAAACAAAAACAAGTCATATACTCCAAAGGAAATACAGAGTGAGCATATATGTACGAGAGAGAGAGAGCACGCATAAGGGATTTGTTGATTCTGTACAATCAGCTGAGGGTGGGAGAAAACTACCCATAGGCAAGGAAACCGCTGACCCCACTGGCTTTGGTTCGACTTTCCCATTGCCCTACCTGTGCTCCCATTGACTTCATTGGAAGAGTTAGGCCAACAGGAAGCATTTTTGAAAATCCAACACTACATTGCACAAGCTACATGCACAAACACAAAGCAACTGTCCCTATCTATGAAGAGATGTTGCCATAACCCAATTAGAAGACCGGGGGAGTGGGCACTGGAGAAACCCCTCCACCTAATCAGCAGAACTGAAATCCAAAGGCCTTGAATGTTTATCGTGATGATGGAAGGATCAAGTTTGTAGAATGCCTGGCCTACACTAATATTTTGTATTTCTATAGTGACTTCCACCCAAAGACCTCATTAACATTTTGAAACCATGTAGTGGCTCTCCCCTTGATTCTTAGTTCAAATGGCTATGATAGCCTTATTGAGAAGCATATATTATTATTACATTATATTACATTATTCAAGAAGTTGCTGTGTGACTCAAGAAAATATTGATATCAAGAGCACTCACTCCTCTTTTACAGATATGAGGCCAAATGTTGTCAAATCCATAATGTATTTCTGATTATTCAGATTGGCCTCTGATCCTTTTGCTTCCCATTTAACACACAACCTTGCAAAGTGCAGCATGCAGACTCATTGCTGAGCCTACATTACCACCCGTGACATCTGTGGGGCTCAGTACACACGTAGCTGTCTGCCCACACACTATGGTATCAGGGCCTACATGGCACCATGAAGTGCCAGCCAACCAATAGTCCTCTTAGGACATTGGGAGCAACCAGTGAGTTAGCTTGACATATAGTCTTGATTGGCACTTCAGCAAGTGTATCCCAGCCTTCCACTACACTGAGGGAAAAGTGCGTTAAGAAAGTGTACTGAAGAATGAAATTTGTAAAATATGTTAAGTAATTTTATGTAGTCTCCTCTCCAGTAGAGTCATATGCTTAGCATAACCTAATATCTGAAAGCCGCTTCAGGGGACATATTTTGTTGGTCAGATTCACAGCTGCACCTGCTTCCGTTTGCGTCCAGAAGCGTGGGTTCTGAATGCTCCATTTTGGAGGCCATCTTGAGGTCACTGGAAAATTTGGTGCCTAATGTGTTAAAAACTGGAGTTGACTCTGCAGGCTACTGTCATCAGACATTCCATTTCTTTTTTCATGTAGACTTTAAAGAAATCGGTTTGCAAGACAACATGATGTAAAACATTCAGATCAGACATAAGAGCTGATTAATTTCACCTAGTGTATTGGCTGAACTCTTGCTGATTCACAGCACTGTCTGTGTGAGATCACAATGACTAATTAAAAAAAAAAGCTAAGGCAGGCTTTTAAAGTCTGCAAGCTGTGGAGTGCCTTGGAGGTATTTAATTGCTTAGTTTTGCAAGATAAGAGAGTAGTCACACTGCTACCTGTCCTGATTAAATCAGAAACATTTGAAATACTCTTCCTTTTTCGAGAATGAGCTACAGAAGATTTACGACAATGTAACAGAAAACGAGCACAATCCAGCTGAGTGCAAAGGGTTTATTAAGAGGGAAAATTGACATATCAAACTTGAAAAATGGATCCCTCCTCTGATTACACCCCTGTTTAGATGCGTCGATGATCATCCTTTGGAACCGATCATCTGTGGACAAGTGATTCTTAAATTGTAGACCAAAATGTAATACTCTACAGCTGGTAAGAAAGTATTTACTATAGCTGAGTGAATAATTTTATGGCAAGGCATTTAATTTATCTGATGAATGTAATCTCTTTTTTCATGAATTGTCTGCGAGATATTTGAAGTTCTTCACCAACTGATTCAGATAAATCATTCCTAATCTGTTGCTCATCTGCAACATGCAAAACTGAAGCTGTGTTGGTTAGTTTTGGTTGGAAACTCAGGCCACAAAGGATGTTTCTGGCCCCTCATAGGACAAGTGTAACTCTTGGAATGAAGTTTCAACTTCAAGAGGACTGCTTGTGAAAGTGCTACTCAGCATCAACACAGGTTGCAAAATTGGAGCCAGGAGTACATAATTTACTACTTTAGTCTTATTCTCCGCAGTGAGAATTAGTCATTTTGGGACCCACATGATAGAGCAGATATACCCAATAATAGAGCTACTATGTACGTATTTATCAGATAATACTGCAGGTCATCATGTGCCTCTCTGCCCCCAGGTGCCAATAGCAGCAAAAGGACTTGGCTCAGTGTGCCTAGAGGTTCTTTTCTAAAATAATTACGACTATGCCTCGAGCCACCACCCCGAGCTGGACTCTTACTTCTAGCTCTGGGAAATTAAAAATAACCTCCCTGGTCATCTTTGCAGGTTGTTTTTCTCTGCTCTTAAACACTCTGGAGCCCTTGGGAACATGGAACCACAAATGCTTTTTCTTGGGGGGGAAGGGAAAAACCAAACAAGAGAAAAATAACCATCTAAACATTTACATGTAATAAAATGAGCAAAACCCAAACCCTGTGCCAGGAGTGTGGCTAATCCCTCAATTCTAATGTATGAACTGTCTGGCTTGTTGAGGTCCAGCATGCATAGTCCCACAACAATTCCCATCCACCTAAAACGCCTCTCACAGTTCCACTCGGACTCACTGGTCACCATGGGTGACCGTTCTCTGCCTGTCTGCTCTGGTACAGAGATGTCCACACCACCATGTCCCACTCAGATGTGTGGCTTCCTGGTCCAGCTCTGTGATAACAGTTCTGTCAGTATTAATCTGGTCACACCTTACTACACATTTACTCTGCATTGCTGCAAGCTGTCAGGGAACTGCCAAGTCAGTTCTGTTGGCCCAGTGCAGGATCTGAGAAGGGGGCAGCCATCAAACTAACAAACATGTCTCCTTTAAGAAGGCCTCCACACCAACCTTGGCCATCAAAGCTCCTAATTTCCTCTATATTTCAGGAGGCAGACAGGCTTCCTCCCTTTTCCTTAGGTGCCAGGTCAGGAGAGTACCAGTTTCACCATGTTTATAAGGCCCTTTCCTCAGAGCCTTGAGACAGAGCAACCAAGCTTATAGTAAGAAAAACCAAGTCTCTAGCTAGGTCCACATCAGGCTAGAGACTGTGGACTTGCAACCACTACAAGCCAGAGTTGCTGCTTGTCCCCTGTTTAGCTTCCTCCTCCTGTTTCTATATCCCAGACCCAGGGTGGGGAAGGGCTCCTTGATTGCATCCAGGCTATTGTGAGCTCCAGACTGTTTCTTAAAGGCAGGGCCAGCTCTAGGATTTTTGCCGCCCCAAGCAAAAAATTTTTGGCCACCCCGCTTTTTTTTCATGCTGGTGCCTAGAGCTGGCCCTGCTTAAAGGGATAGGACACCCCACCACAGGCCCTGCTGCAAAACCAACTCTGTGCTGCTGCCACTGCCAGTTCAATCTGGGCCTGTCCAGTCCCCCACAATCACTGTGGGCCCAGATCAGAGTCTCCAGGTGGGAAACTCTAAGCGAAAAGCACAAAACACTTAGGGTCTCTGTGGACTGAGGAGCTCACTGGACTGTTAATTTTGATTTTCAATAAAATTTGGAACACTGGGGAAGTTCCAAAAGTCTTGAAGAAATGTGCCAATATTTAAAAAGGATAAATGGGATGACCCAGGTAATTACAGGCCTGTCAGTCTGACACCAGTCCCGGGCAAGGTAATGGGGAGGCTAATATTGAACTTGATTAACAGAGAATGAATGGAGGATAATGTAATTAATGCCAATCAACATAGTTTTATGGAAAATACATCCTGTCATACCATCTTGATTTTTTTTGATGAGATTACAATTTTGGCCGATAAAGGTAGCAGTGTTGATGTAATCTCTTTAGACTTCTGTAAAGCATTTGACTTGGTACCACATGATATTCTGATTAAAAAACTAGACTATAAAATTAACATGGCACACATTAGATGGATAAAAGCTGGCTAACAGACAGGTCTCAAAATGTCATTTTAAATAGGAAATCATCATTGAACAGGTGAGTTTCTAGTTTTTGGCCCTACCTTATTTAACATTTTTATTAACAACCTGGAAGAAAACATAAAATCAATCATCACACATAGAGAGTCACTTTATCTTGCACAATTCCTCTGCCCTTTTACCAGTACAGTCACAGTAACAATCAGAATGTAGACAAATTCCAGATAAAGCAACACCACACTGAATACAGAACTCTAGGTAAGCAACTTTATAATTCATGTAAATGAGGCTGGCCCTAGCTAGCTTTACACCTGTAGCGGGAGCAGAGAGAGTTTTATCCCTCTAATCCTTCTAACTCTGGGGTTTGCACCACAGAGGCCAAGAGTAATTACAGTGTATACTATTTTGCCATGATTTAGCTTCTAATTCAGCAGTCCCTCCCTACTCAGCAAAGCACATTCAGCTTTTGACAAGTGCTTAATTCCCATATGCTTAAAGCTCAGCATGTGCCTAAGTGTTTTGCTGACTAGGGATGGACTTAAGCACACATGTAACTGCTTTGCTGAACTGGGGCCTGAAAGCCTTGTGAACAATCCAGTTTTCATCTTGGGCAGTGTTTCCCTCCAGTTTAAAACCCTCCCCCAAGGGCATTCTAACTGCTGCACATTTAATTAATCAAGTCTGCTCTCTTCTCACCTTCTAAGTCTACGTCCTTCCTTCTGTGCACAGAGACATGCAAAACTCAGGTTGTCACCATCTCATAACATTCTTTTCTACAGGATAGTCAAACATGTCCTGTCTGGCCTAGCCCTGGTATCACGGGTGGAATTGTTCTCTGGAATGCTAACGAGCATGTCCAGAATCAGCACAAGGCCCCTGAGCTGTTTCACTGCCCCCATGTTGTGTTTTCGTCTCCCTTATCAAACATTATCATCTCCCACAGCAGTTGGGTACACAGTCAGGCTGTGTGTTCATACAGGCTTGTTGGTTCTTCTAAAATCTGTTTGTTCTTTTCTCACTTCCTTTCTCTGATTTAATCTTCTAGAGAAGCTGGGCTTTGGAACAGGACCCTGGTTACAAGCTGCTGGAACAGCCAGGTACTTTTATGAGATCCAGTTCAGAGTTTTTCCCTTTCTCCTGTTGAAACACTTAGGTACTTGTCCTGAGATGACAGCTGGAATCAAAGGTGGTGCTTTCCCAGTACCTTTTGGGAGAGGATTGCCTCAGCAATGTGTGGTTGGTTCTTTTAATTAAATTCACCCCATGGCACACAACATATCTCATGTCTTTTTCACTGCTCAAGGATAAACTTCCCCAGCTCAGGGAATTTTGCGTGGGAAGCAAACCGGATTTTTGATGCTTAGTACCAGGAATGTACGTTATCTAAGAGCCACAAAAATGATTCAAGGGCTGGGAAAAAAAGCCTTACAGTGAGAGACTGAAGGCGATCAATCTGCTTAGTTTATCAAAGAGAAGATTGAGTGGTGAGTTGATTTGTACAAGTACCTTAACGGGGAGAAAAATACCAGCTACTAAAGGGGTCTTTAACCTAGCAGAGAAAGGCATGAGAAGCAACAGTGGATGGAAGTTAACACAAGACAAATTAGAAATAAGGCACAAGTTTTTAACAGTGAGGACGATTAGCCATTGGAACAAACTACCAAGGGAAGTGGTGGATTCACCAAGTCTTGACATTTTCAGATGAAGACAGGATGCATTTCTGGCAGATGTGTTAGTGAAAAATTAGTTATTGGATTAAACAGTGTGAAATTCAATGGCCTGAAATTCAGATGAGCTAATGGTCCCTTCTGGCCTTAAATAAGTAAATAAAAATCTATGAATCTCTGGTTCTTGCCATTTATCCATGAGGATCAAGATGTATTTGGACTCCCCAGGGAAAGGCCTGAATTTTAGTTAGCTTGCAGACAGAAATGAAGTGGGATATGTTTATTTAAATCACCTGAACCTTTCTACGTCTATGTGAGCAGATCTCTCCTTATGCTTCACTGAATGGTGTTGAGTTACCAAATACAGAAAGTGGTTCCTCAAGTGCTGACCAGTTTCCATCAAGGCATGTGTTGGGAGGGCTGTTTACAGCCATAAGTGGCCTGGCATTGGTGAAATTGTGATCATTTGTTTGTTAGGTTGCTGCTGTCGGTCAGAGTGCTTGACCTTGCCCACCTCCCAGGATCTTCAAAGCCTGCTCAGCCTGGCTTTGGACTTCCATCATAATTGTGCAAACACTCCTGCGGCCCAGAGTCCATCTGAAGGCCCAAGGAGCAAACAAGCCACCTCCTCACGGAGGGATCAGAGTGGAAGGAAAGGAATTGCATTCCACCAGGCTGCTGCTTTCCAAAACCTGAAAGGGGGTTAGAAGTTGCCAAGCAGTCTGTTTTGGGCTCAAGAGAATCACCTACCCACATGGGACTAAATCAAATCCAAACAGACAATTGCATTTCACTGGAGCATTTCGCTGAAGCTGGTACAGGTTCACTCTGTCTCTCAGATCCAGAGGAGGGCTGTTGACTTACCAATCAACTAAGCAGTTTTGGTTTCCCAAACCCATCAGAACACAAGGCACAGGGGCTTCTGTCAAACTGCCACAAGCAATAGGAACCCAGCAAGCCCATCAACCCCCAGTACCTGCTCAATAACCAATCAATTCAAAGCCATTATGGGAGGGAGGGAGGGAGACTTCCATTTTTGAAATTTTTTCCGTGATAGTTTAGTATCGCCTGATTGAAGGACAACTTCACCACCGCAGCAGAAAGTCCCCAGCACCAGCTCTGCATTCCCCCCAGCAAGATCAAGCCTTATCTTTCATTTCATACAGTTTGAATGAAGTACAGGAGCCTCTGAACAAAAGCTCATGAGACAGATTACGTCTAATAGTCATTGCCCTGTGTTGGGGTGGTATGAAGCCAAATCATTGGGAATTCCAAGCTAGAGAGAGTACACACTTGCAGCCCCCCACACCCCAATGTGTGTGCTTGAAAATTCAGAAGTGGAGGAGGACAGGCCCACCAACTGGAGGTGGGGGGGACAAAGGGGGCCGGGCAATTTAAAAGGGCCTGGGGGCCCCCAGCCACTGCCACAGTAGCGGTGGCAGCTGGGAGCCCCAGGCCCTTTTAAATCACCTGGGCGTGCCACAGGGTGGTACCAGCAGAGGCAGCCGGGCAGGCATTTGGAAGCTCTGGCCGTGCCGGAAAAGTGCTCCCAGCAGCAGCTTGCTGAGCACCAGCCTGTACAGGCGCAGCACCCCAAATGTCAGGCGGACCTTTCTAGGGGGCCCATTGACTGTTCTGCCCTGGGCAGAGCCGTCCCTAGGGTATGGCAAATCGGGGCGTCTGCTCCAGGCCCCGCAGGCAGGCACGATTGGCCAGCACAGTTGGTCCCAGAAGTGACTGATTCATCACTTCCACCCTGAGCCCAGCACCCTCCTAGGGACAGCACTGCCCTGGAATTACTGTAGTCGGGCCTGGAGGAGGATATGGCTGAAATGAACTTCTTCCTCCCATTTGTCCCAGGAAGCATATATCCTATTAAAGAAAAAGCAAAACAAAGAAACACGGGTACCTGACATATTAATGCAACTGATCTCAGAGCTTAGCCAGTTCCTTTGATTGCATTTTTCAAGACACTAGGGTTCCAAATTGATATCAGCAATGAGAATTCACATTTTCCCCTTACAAAGAGAAATTCAGCATTTGTTTGCGGTGATTCCTGCCCATCCCAAACACCAGGTCATGGCCTGAGCTTCCCTAAGAATGGTCTGGGGTCCTCAGTAGCCTCTCAGGCCCTAAAACATCCCCCTGGTCCCATCTCCGTCATCCTCAACATGCTGGTGTATGCAGAGAGTGCCACTGAGCGATGCACTGAGCTGCTCCTGGAGGTCACAGCCCCATTAGCTCCCTCCCAGACCTGTCCCTTTCCAAATCCTCTTACTATCTGGAGCGGGATGATGCTAGCTTCCAGGAAACCCAGGCTCAGAGGAGGGGACAGCCCTGGACCCTCAGTGCAGCACGATGTCTGCAGCTCAGGATTAGCATCTTATTTATTCCTATTTATTTACAGAAATGTGGCGATTATGCTAATTTGATGGACAGAATTAAACAAGTGGACTCCACCAGATTAATTACTGAACCTCACCACAGCAAAAACATGGCCCTCAAGAACAGAGCTAGAAGTAAATTTAGCAGCTGTTGAAATCGGATCACAACAGCTTCCATGGGCAAAGCATCTCTGGAGACAATTTTCTTCCACTAGACTTAACTGCCAGGCATGTTCTCTGGAAACTGCCTGGCCTCCATCCTACAAAAGGACTGGGGCGTGTGCTAAACTTCACTCACTCTGAGCACATCACTTGATGTCACTGGAATGTCTCACAGGACATAAAGCTAAGCAATGTGTGCAAATGTCTGCAGGCTCAGGGCCCTAGCGAGCCTCCCACGGAATATATAGCAATAGGAAAGCTAGTATAGTGCTGCAGATATTTATGTACAACAACAGATGATGGTATGTAAAACCCATCTAAACCTCTTAGAGCAACCAGAGCAGCATTATCACAATGAAAATGTAGGGAAGGCAGAGCCCGCACATCGTAACAGAGAAGCAAAATGCTTTTATATGCGCTTACAAAACCCATGGAGCGTTTTCTTTCCAGACCTGCACTCGAAAGCAGCCCAAGTGGAGCACAATTTTTATCACCCCCAAAACGATGATTCTCTTTCTATTTTTAAATCTAACTTCATCACAATAGCACCAATATTTCTCTCTTAACTCCCAGGCATATTTACAGGGAGCAGGATATGCTGCCGGGTATCTCTGCTGCCACACGATTCGTGTTATTTTTCAGTTCCTCTCTCCTGGGTTGATCTTGGCAACAGATCATAAAGCATGTGAAGCTCAACATAAACTGAAGCCATTGTTACTCAGTCTCCCAGTCCTCCACTCTGGAACATTTCCCCAAGCACCTTCAGCTGAATTGTTACTTTGTCCCCCAGAGTCTATTATTCTATTTCTACTTAACTATTTACTTGGCCTCCGCGGAGGAGCCAAAACAAAATGCTTCCTCTTTCTCTGCTTCATTTACACAGCGCTTTACAAAGAGTCTAGGTGACAGGGCATTAAACAGTCACATCGCAGGGGTGGTGTAATGTCACATGCTTCAAGCTGACAGAAAGGGGTGGTATAAAAACATGGAGATATTTAGAAGAACCCCCCAAAATTGCATTTGTCATGCGGAAAAAGACACAAGGGCAAATCTGGTGAGATCCCTGCAGGGGAGCATGTTTAGGGGCTACTTAGCCTTCTGCACTACTAATGGACGATAGATGGTTTGGAATAGACACAGTCACATATGGTGGGTTCCTAGCGTTTTTGTTTTTAAGATGGCAGCAGAAATGGGGCTATTTATGCACAGAAACAAGCAGACAATTGCTCAACCATCAGCTGTGGTCAGCATCCTATGAATGCAGCTGATGTTGGGGGGTGGTTGACTTTCTGGAATCCTGGGGCCAGTTCATCCTGAACGTAGCTTAGGGCAGCTCCAGGGCTGGTCTAAACCACCTGGCAGACTCTAGCCCCAAGACGTTATTCAGCAGACTTCAGCAGGGCTTCCCTGAGTGCAGCAGGGTTCCAGCCAGGACACCACCCCTCTGGGAACTCCCACCTACGCAGGAGAGGAAGGGTAGCGGGGACAGGACACTATGCTTGTGCTACAGCTTCTGAGGACAGCACTACACCCAGCCTTGCTTCCAGCTGGAGCTGTAACTGGACTGGCGCAGAGCTCAGCCGACGGTTGAATTCCACCTTTGCTGTGACTCCTCTTCCCACGGGAAAGGGGCTTTATGTTTAAACTGTCTTTAGAGGCAGTAGTTTGTAAGGCACTGTCTGCTTTAACTTTACTTACTCTTCCTGAGCTCTCACAGTCGGGCTCGTGACATTGTAGATGAAAGTCTCCAAGATGCACGTGCAGAAACGGATAATAAATGGAACTCAATGGGAGTTTTACCATCAACGTCAATGAGAGCAGAATCGGCCCCTACATCAGTTGGCAACCCTCCTTATCAACGGGTATTTGCATCTCCTTCTGGTGCTGTTTTTCAAGGGCTATTCATGGGACAGAGCTGTAGAAAACAAACACTGTTCCTTTCTTCACTCACTGCCACCCTGTTATCTACTGCAGAGTGTTACTCCAAGCCCCTCTCTCTCTAGAGAAAGGAAATGCACTGGAGATGGAAATAGTACAGAAGATACAACAACATACTCAACATTATTGTTGAAAGCTCTTACAGAAGATTAGGCTTCCTGACAGCATCTCTAATAATTAGCAGCGTTAGGAAAGCAAAACAAGATTGAGGGGCAGATTTTTCTCATTGACACTGCTGTAAATCCAAAATAATCTCTTCAAAAGAGTTGGTAGGGGAGTAAAGGATCCTAAGAGGTGAACCTTGACAATCAAATGTAATAAATTACAAGTAGTTATAGTGGAAGAGATAACGGCCGTTCTCTAAACATAAGCCCACATGGGAAGATCACTGCCAAAATCACACACTGTATCCCCCTTGTAGAACTGACACTGGAGTTAAGGTTTCCAAATCTCCTGTTACTATCAAAGTACATTTGGGTTTAGATGCAAATGTTCAATATCCATTAAGATTTGAAAAGCAGCAGAGAAAAATAGCCAAACATACAAGCACTTAAGTTTGATTACGGTAGGCAGCTTTTGGTTAGTGTCCTATATGGAAAAACCTGCTGTCATAATTCAAAGTAATATATCCATTAAGGTTCTCATTCACAGGGCCGGATTTTCAGTCAGCGTAAACCAGCCTAACATCACTGAGCTCAACAGAGCTACACTGATTTATCAGATCTGGGCCCTCATATCTGGAATTCCAGTAGGTTAATTCATTTTCCCAGAGAGCAAGGTTTGTCTCGTCACCTCGGGGTAGTTTGGAGTTTCACGCCTTTAATTTGGTAATCTGATGGAGAAAGGATCCGGTGGAATCTGAAAATTTATCGCAAGAATCTCAGGTATATATGTGAAGAAGAAAATGAATTACAACTACTGCAACATCTAGGAGGAGATTTCTACCATGAGCCCCACTAAAAATCTAGGCAATGTTGTTTTTTACAGCTATAATTACTCCTAATTTTGATCTTCTGAAATATATACATTTAAACATCAAGTAAATAATAAACCTACAATTAACCTAGCAAAATAGAACTGGGTTTAGGTCACATTTGAAAATCAATTTTGTAAAAACATCCAAACTTGTAAAAAAATTCAAATCAAACTTTAAATCAATTGTTTCTTTCTAACAGAGCTGCGATGACTATGAAAGACTGCCTAGGAAAAGGCAGAGCAATGACCCTCTTTAGAGATATTATCCAATGACTTTGAAGAAGTTAAAGGAATAATCCAAACTAGAACTCACAGGGCACATACTGCGCATGCATTCACTGGGACAGCAGTGAAGGGAGAGAACTGTAGGGTTTGATTCTCATCTCCACACTAAGGCACTATGTTGATTTGCTCTCCCTCCCCCCGTTTAAGGTCCCTTTATATGGCCAGAGCAGTGTAGAGACTCAGATCTATAGAAGTTTATGGTGGACAGTACAACCTGAAATAGAGTTGAATTCCCCTTCTCTAGACATCTGCATACATATGCTGGGGACAGCCATACATTTACACTGTATTAGTTACAATTGCTACTAGCAGTGGATAATGCCTTTAGGTTACTGTCTGCAGCAGGGCTTACCTAATCTGGTTTCCCTTGCCTCAGATGTCCTTTTCCCCCAGTAAATCAAACTCCATATTGCAGACGTTTTTACTATACCTCTCTCCTGGTGAGCATCTGGCTTGTTAACAGAAGAACATTTAAGTAACAGCATATTTCCTACTGGATCCCAGTCCTTGGTGCAAGGTTTTTAGTCCTCCCCCAGCTGAGGGCCTGGTGCCTAATCACATGGTTTCCTCCCAACAAGCCTGGATCCTAGTCACAGGATTCCTTCCATCACCTGACCGCTAGTCTGAGAGGTAAACTAGTTACAGGTGAGGCTGAATGCATGACTCCCTTAAAAGCTAGCTGACCTATGACACTGGCTGTTACAGGCCAGTAAGCCTAACTTTAGTACCAGGCAAACTGGCTGAAACTAACGTAAAGAACAGAATTATCAGAAACAGATGAACACGATTTGTTAGGGAAGATTCAACATGACTTTAGTAAAAGGAAATCATGCCTCACCAATCTACTAGACTTCTTTGAACAGGTCAGCAAGCATGTGGACAAGGGTGATCCAGTGGCTATAGTGTACTTAGACTTACAGAAAGCCTGTGGCAGGGTCCCTCACCAAAGCAAAGGAAGCAGTCCTGGGATAAGAGGGAAGGTCCTCTGATTGATCAATAACTGGTTAGAAGTTAGGAAACAAAGGGTAGGAAAAAAGGGTCAGTTTACACAGTAGAGTGATGTAAATAGCAAAGTCCCCCAGTTATCTGTACTGGAACCTGGGCTGTTCATAAATCATCTTGAAAAAGGGTAAACAGTGAGGTGGCAAAGTCTGCTGACGATACAGAATTATTCAAGATAGTTAAGTTCAAAAAAGGCTGCAAAAAGAGTTACAAAGGGATCTCACAAAACTGGGTGACTGGGCAACAAAATGGCAGATAAAATTCAATGTTGATAAATGCAAAGTAGTACACACTGGAAAACATAATCCCAACTGTACACACACAATGATGGGGCCTAAATTAGCTGTTAGATCTCAAGAAAGATCTTGGTATCCTCATGGATAGTTCTCTGAAAACATATGCTCAGTGTGCAGCAGCAGTCAAGAAAGTGAACAATGTTAGGAACCATTAGGAAAGGGATAGATAAAACAGAAAATTTCATAATACCACTATGTAAATCCATGGTATGCCCACAACTTGAATAATGCATGCCGTTCTGGTCGTCCCATCTCAAAAGACACATTAGAATTGGAAGAAGTTCAGAAAAGGGTACATAGGTGCCGACTTCCCCGGGGAGTGGGGTGCTTTACCCCCCCCACAAGGTCCCTCCCCCACTCCACATCTTCCCCCTAGCCCTCACCCCTTCCCTGCCCCCACTCCACCCCTTCTCCCAAGCCCCTACCTCTTTCCCTGAGTGCGCCGTGTCCCCACTCCTCCCAGAGCTGACCTGAATGCTATGAAACAGCTCTTCACGGTAGGCAGGAGGCGCTGTGGGGAGAGGGAGGAGTGATCAGCGGGGCTGCCAGTGTGGGAGGGGCTTTGGGGGGCAGAAGGGAGAGTAGGTAGCTTGGCTGCCGGTGGGTGCAAAGCACCTGCTAATTTTTCTCCCTGGGTGCTCCAGCC
This sequence comes from Lepidochelys olivacea, assembly GCF_965140295.1. NCBI lineage: Eukaryota > Metazoa > Chordata > Testudines > Cheloniidae > Lepidochelys > Lepidochelys olivacea. The sequence goes on from NC_140416.1 coordinate 112,539,286, forward strand.
CTGGAGCGCCCAGAGAGTCGGCACCTATGGTAGGGCAACAAAAATGACTTGGGGTATGGAACAGCTTCCATCTGAGGAGAAATTAAAAGGATTGGCACTGCTCAGCTTAGAAAAGAGGTGATGAAGGAAGGATATGACAGAGCTCTATAAAGTCATAAGGCATGTGGAAAAAAATGAATAAGGAAGTATTATTTACCTCTTTACATAACACAAAAACCAGGGGTCACCTGATGAAATTAATAGGCAGCAGGTTTAAAACCAACAAAGTCAACACAAACAGAGTCAACCTGTGGAACTCATTGTGAAGGCCAAAAGCATAACTGGATTAAAAAAGAATTACATAAATTCATGGAGGATAGGTCCATCAATGGTCAGATGGTCAGGGACACAACCTGTTAGCTGAGCTTAACATGCAGTTGAAGAACAAGTATTCAGAATGGAGAACAAATTGAATCCTAATCCCTTTCATACATTTTAAAACACAGAAGAACAGGAGAGCCAAAGCTTCAATCCATACAGTTTACAGTCCAGAATATAAAAAGAATTAAGAACAGCCAAACCAGATCAGAGCGGTGATTCAGCTAATCCAGTACTCTCTGTCCAAATCAGACTCATGCACCATCTAGGCCAGATGTTTCTTAGAGAAATGCAAGAAATTCTGCAGAAACACTTACGAAATAGCTAGTCCAAGGGGAAACTTACTTCCTAACCTATTTTCGATATAGGTTGGCTTATACCCTGAAGTATGAGAGAGTTTTGTAACCCTTCCAAAACTCATGTGTAAACATGGTGTGTTAGAATTCTTGCTATTATAGCTCTGGCTGTTCATATAAGCTCCTTTTTTGAATCCCATTCTTGGTAAAGATTCTACTTAATATCAAATGTCTATCAAGCACATGAACTAAAACATCTGAGGAGCAGACAGTCTAGGCAATTCAGTAAGTATCAGCCAGGAGATAGCAAAAACAAAAACAAGAAGCTGGAAAAAAGTCAAAGTCTGGTCAGAAAATACAGGACTATTTCAACCAAACTTTGCAGCCTTAATGCTATATTGTCTCTAAAGAGAAATCCACGATGCAAGAGCAGTAAAACTAGAGCACACCAGGAAACCTCTAAGTGGTGTCAATGTAATCAGGCTGCAAACACAGTATACCACGAAACGGAAATAACCTTGAATGTCTGCTGGTATTTTTCGCTGGAAAGCAACAACAGGATATGATAAAGGGACAAAAGTATGGAGTTGGCTGCCAGCACTTACCTAGCTCCATAAATTACGTACTGCTACACCACATACTGAAAGGAGCAGGAAGAGAGGAGAATAGTCTTTTTATGGCATTCTCCTGCATGTGGTGCTTTTAAAGGCACTATTCTAGGAGTGATGTCAGTTTTGGCCAATCAGCATTGGCTTATATTGTGAGGTCATAAGCAACGGGATATTTACTCCAGGAATAGCTACATTGGTGGACCAGATCTTTGCTTCTTTAGGCACTCAGAATGCCCATAAGGTGTTTTGCAGGTGGAAGGAACGGGCCACTAAATGGCCTCACTCGTTCGAGAGATTTGGCTAAAGGCTTGACGTCAGACTCCACAAAATCCTGAACTTAAGCTAAACAAATGTTGCCAGCTGAATTCTGTTTATTTTTAGCAGGGTTATTAATTCTTGTTTCTAATGAGCAATTAAAAATGACTGGAGATGAGCCTGAACCAGACCTCTGGAAAATCAAAACTCTCCATGTTTTGGAAGAGTTTGCACAGGGATCCTAGTTTAGCAACATATGCCCAATACTAAGAGTAGCGCAAAAGCCAACATAACGTATATTTTCAAAACCAAATACCTACATTTAGGCAGCTACTTCGAAGCCACCTGACATTTAGAAGGGTGGGCACCCCTGTATTTCATTGAAGTCAATGGGCGCATAAGGTGCTCAGCTCCTTTGGCAAACAGGCTACTTATTTAAGTGCCTACAGATGTAGATACCTAAATTTAGTCACCCGAACTTGAAAATGTTGGCCATATATTATGTCTGCCTCATTGACTGGTGTTTGTATCTGGCTGCGCCTCTTCATGCTCAGATGCCCTTAGAAGGCATTGGATCTTGGAACACACTAACTGTGTGCTGTCACTCATCAAAAGGTTTTTATCCATGGTGACATGGTGCAAAGTAGATTCTCCTCCTCACTTTTTTAAAGGATATCGCTGCACTTGAGATAACCTCCCGGGCTTATCTGTACTGAAAGTAATGTCATCAGGCTGTCAGAACACCTCCCTCAAATCAGCTGAGTTGGTGTCATCTTATGTATTGGGTGTGTAAGGAATGCCTAAATGTGTGAGGTTTGTCATTTTACAGCTGTTCAATGGGGCCCTTTCAAGGGAGAGTTTGGCTTCATATCTGCCTTCAGAAGCAATCAGCAATCCAAGCAAAACTAAAGAGGCAGACACACTGCACTTCAAAGTGTGTGGACAAGGCAGGATCTAGGTACACCAAGCCTATTCTGTCATTTGTCTCCAAGTATTTGCCCGTTCTCCAAGCGAGAAGGGATCGTCCATCTCCTCTCAGCTTTTCATTTGCTCCCAATTACTTAAATGTTCAAATGCAGCACTGAAAACATCTCCATAGTATTTAGACTATAAAAAAATAAAAATTAAAAATATTAACCTGCAGATAGCAGATCCTGTGAGTTTTCCATTTCTGTCTCCTTTCCAGAATCTGTGGCTTGAATCCTCCACGGTAATTCTAGCCTTGGTAATAAACGTGCCTGATGGACAAACAGCTCTGTGGCCGAGGCGTGCACCATTCAAACACAAACACATGCCTGCTGGACCATCTATTAGCCATCTGATCAGAGTTGAGTGCTCGCAACTACACAAGTCTTACATCCATCACCCAGTAATAGAGCAAGACCCTTCCTATAGTGGTGCCTACAGCTGGTCAAACTGTTCACAGAGTGCAATATATTCATGCATTGAAGCTTAATTTTTCCATCTGCAAATTGCCTGACTGAATTTTACAGACCATTCCCTTTCTGCAATTGTTTGAAGAACTGTTTCTGCCTACAACTTGTTCAGAAAGTGGCCACTGGTTCAGCCTTTGCTCTTTTTATTTTTTAAGGCAAATTATATGATTGGTCAGTTATATGACATGTACTGTTTCCAATACCTGATAGGGTGAACATAATGTTAGGTTTCTGGTGTTTTTGTGCAAACTTATATGTGAAAAGTCCAACGGACAAATATCCCCACAGAAACAAGGGAGGCTACGAGAGTATGTCAGTGAGGAAACCCTCAGTGCTGTCTTGAATTGTTGGAGAATGCAGAGATAGCGCAGTTACAGGGGCCTCCAGAAAACCGCAGACAGATGGATGCTCAGATAGATTTCTGCAGCATTCACCCATCTCCAGGGGTCATTCGCATTGAAATCACCTCTATTTATCCATGTCAGGCTATCTTACACTCTAAAATGCTTTCCAGCTAAACTCAGGTTTAAAAGACCAAAAAGCTGCAGCGCTCACTCATTATGCTTTTAAAAGCCGTAAGAGAAGCTAGATTACATGGCATTGAGAGCCATAAATTTTTTGGCATCAATTATTTATTACTGATGACTAAGGAGCAGGAATGTTATTTGTTGACTTCAATCAGATCAGAACAGGAGAGCAACACACGTCACTTGACTGGTAGGAGACGCGCCCAAATATTTTTCAGACAGATGTATGGGTTTTGCTATTCCTTGAGCTTATTGTTTTAAATTCACTTACAAGTAAAAACACAAACTCTTGTCAGAGTGCTCACAGTCAAAAATGTGTGGCTTATGCTAAGAGTCATATTGGGCAAATATACTACTACCAACATTGTAATGAACACATTTATATTCGAAAACACTGTAGCATGACGTCTTGTTTTAAAGTTGATCTACTAGGGAAGTGTCAAATATAAAGGGAAGGGTAACCACCTTTCTGTATACAGTGCTACAAAATCCCTCCTGACCAGAGGCAAAGTCATTTTACCTGTAAAGGGTTAAGAAGCTCAGGTAACCTGGCTGGCACCTGACCCAAAATGACCAACGAGGGGACAAGATACTTTCAAATCTTGAGGGGGAGGGGAAAGACTTTTGTCTGTCTGTGTGATTCCTTTGCTGGGAACAGATCAAGGATGCAAGCCCTCCAACTCCTGTAAAGTTAGTGAGTAATCTAGCTAGAAAATGTGTTAGATTTTCTTTGTTTTGGCTTGTGAAATTTGCTGAGCTGGAGGAAATGTTATTCCTGTTTTTGTGTCTTTTTGTAACTTAAGGTTTTGCCTAGAGGGATTCTCTATGTTTTGAATCTGACTGCCTGTAAGATTATCTTCCATTCTGATCTTACAGAGTTGTTCTCTTACCTTTTTTTTCTTCTTCTAATAAAGTTCTGGTTTTTAAGAATCTGATTGGGTTTTTTGGGTCTTAAAAATCCAAGGCTGGTTCGTGCTCACCTTGTTTATTCTCAAGCCTCCCCAGGAAAGGGGGTGTAAGGGCTTGGGGGGATATTTTGGGGAAAATAGGAACTCCAAGTGGTCCTTTCCATGTTCTTCGTCTAAATCACTTGGTGGTGGCAGCATACTGTTCAAAGACAAGGCGAAATTTGTGCCTTGGGAAAGTTTTAACCTAAGCTCTTAAAAATAAGCTTGGGGGGTTTTCATGCGGGTCCCCACATCTGTACCCTAGAGTTCAGAGTGGGGAGGGAACCCTGACAGGAGGAAAGAGAGTCAGACTGATTAGGAATGCTTAAGCAGTAACTTAAAGTAATATGAAACTGAATTAGAAAGCAGCATATCAACTGTAATATTGAAGAAAATGGTTGAAAAAAATCAGTAGGCTGTAGAAATGGGAGGTTCAGCAATTTCTATACATCTCTTCGGTGTTCATGCGGCCGCCTCCCCATCTGATCATCATTTCTACTCACAAAGCATCTGCGAAGTGGGACAGTGCTATTATCCTCAGCGTACAGCGCTACCAATCAGCTTGCCCAGGGTCACAAAGGAAGTCCATGGTAGAGCCAGGAATTAAACCCAGGTCTCTCCAGTCTCAGACTATGACCCTAACTACTGGACAGCCTTCCTTCCAAAGTCAAAACCCGTGGGGCACTTTACACGCTAGTCAATTAAACAAGAGAGGACAGTTTAAACCGGACCATTATCCTTGGATCATGAGGGGCAGATAGGCTGAAGTCTAGCAGTGTTCTGAATAAAACGAGTCTCTGATCAGAGAGTTAATCTGACCCTCAGACCACACCATCATCTCGACTCACACCTACATTCCTGAGCCTGGTCAAGTAACAAGGCCATTGTCAAAATTAGCACGTAAAAAGAAAAGGTTGTCCCAAAAATGCAAGTGAGCGGACAGCATATGTTTATGTGAGATGGTGAATGGTTCCCTCAAATTATCTAGCTCTGGACTGCAGTGAACTAGAAGAATTTAAACACTGATCCTAGACAACCTTTTGGCCAAAGGTTCTTTTGGAGTATCACCCATTTCTGCACATGGGAAGGGTTCCAAGGGCAGTTCCAATTTGGTCACTTTTCTCTCTCAAACAGGACTCAATCTGACTGTAGTGGGACCCTGAGCACTGCAGTTTTTTGGCTCCCCCTCTCCCAGGTCCTAAAGAGGTTTCAAAACACTCCTGTGTGGTATCAAAAGTGGTTGTTTTTTCCAGGCTGGCAAACAGCATGTGTTATGTAAGTTATGGAGAGCAATAAATCTGGCATGAACATGTGTCAGAGCCTGGAAATACCCTCAGCCATTCCCACGATCCAGAGAACTCCAAGGGAGGGAAGTTGGAATTATTTTCCTTTCTCCCCTGAGCATGGAGAAGCCAGAGAAGAAGCCTATACATCATCATCCCTGCATTTACCCTCCTCCGTGCCCAGCTAGTGCTTCCCCTACCACTCCCACACCTCTAGCTGGCAGTAACCTGGTGGCTCCTTTCACTATGCCCCCAACCCTAGTCTGTACTTCTAGTCTCTTACCTGCTTCTCAATACTCACTGCACCAGGACCTTTATTTGGAAAAAAGTCCAAAATGGAGGACAGGCCATGGATAGGATGGTTGACCTCTACGCTCACAAAGGGCTTTGTTAACTCCCAGTTGGAGCTAGGACTTGAGGAGAAGCTTCCCCAAGGCAAAACAGTGACACACTCAGCCTCCAGCCAGATGATCAGGCCTCCAATAGATCTTGGGTCCCGGTGTGCTGAATTCCACTCCTGGGAGGTAGAGGAAGAAGGGGGGAAAACCCTGGCCCATGTCATCCCCCCTCCCTGCTCATTCTGTTGTAATAAATGGCCAATCATAATAGATATACCTACCCAATAAATGCAACCCTAAAGAGATCCCTGCAACCTTGCAGAGTCTTATGCAACCACGGATGGGAATGTTCAGCACCAGATGGAATGGTGGCAATGTCTCACTAAAAGACAGAGCCAGCCTAGCTCGGTTTCAAAACACTACAAGGAGCACACTCACAGGAATTCCTCGCAAGAGCTATAGCCAAACTCTCATTGTGACATTGTGGCTCAGGAATGGTTTTCAGATCCCCATAGGGCAGACTCAAGACCCGCTCAGTATTTGCATGTTTCTCACACAGCACCATCTCCACTTGAAGGACACTGCAGAGACTTGAATTTCAGATGGGCTTGAGTGCCCATGGCTCCCATTCACTTTAAGAGGTGTATGTGCTCAGTACCTCTACGGGAAGAGAGGAAATTATATTGGGCCAGTAGGGCTCAAGTATGACCAGCAGTACCTGGGAGAGCATCACCTTATGCCAGTATTTTCTTCTTCAAAAAGTCTCAAAAAAAATATCAACCAGCTGAAAAAAGCAGGATATCACAGATCCCAGTAATAAGCAATAAGGTGGGTGTTTTATACACCAAGACCTTTACCCCTTACTTAGATCTGAACATTACCATACTTCCCATCTGAATCTGAAAGTCCTGAACTTATGAACCACTATTTATAATGCAGTAGCACCTACATCAAAAATTTCAACCCCCTCCCCCTCCAAAGTGGCTCCTGAGTATATTCAAAACCTGTCTCATCCAGCTCCAGATACCAAAAATCTGACAAGCCACAGTAGAGGGCCCTTTGAAGGCTTGGAAGGAACCATCTAACCGAAAACCTTTTGACCTCACTCCTGTGTGATATTTTAAAATTGTTTGGAGTAATTGCTGCTATAGCACCTTACAGCAGCTATCACACCATTTTGTATCAATGAGCAGGCTGGCTTTCATCCGGGTCAGTCATACCGGACAGCTTCTGAACTTGACACAACTTATCAGAGACGGATGCGAAAGGGGATTGACTATGGGAGCTGGGTTTGTTGATCTCTCAACTGCCTAACGATAGTCAACCATTGTGGACTCCCTGCCAAGATATTAATGTTAATGAAGAACCACCACTTCACAAAGCTAATACAGACCATACTGGAGAACAAAAGATTCTTCGTGAACTTTTGTGGAAAATGGAGCAGAAGACTATGACCGAAGAATTGCATCCCATGAGGAAGTGTCTTAGCACCTACATTAATTTAATATTTATACAAATGAGCAGCCAAGCTACCCCAGCACAAGGACCTTTATCTGCACAGATGACCTGTGGGTCACCAGCCGGTGCAAGGAGTTTGGTGTACTACAGAGTACTCTGGTGAATGCACTTAACAGCCTAGACAAGTACTATTCAGCCAACTAACTGCATACGCACCCAGCAAAGATGCAAGTCAGTGCATTCCATCTCAAAAAACAAGAAGCCAAATGCTAACTCAACATCAGCTGGCTTGGGATGAAGTTTACTCACTCCATAAATCTCATGTACCTTGATGTGAGTCTCTGCCAGACACTCTTTTTGCGCTCACATAGAAAAAACTAAAGCCAAGGTTAGCATGCAAAGCATTCTCAGCAAGCTGGTTACATCAAAGTGGATAGCAGACCCATTCACTCCGATCAACAGGACTGGAACGTTGCTACTTCTCTGCTGAATATGTTTGTGCAGTGTGGGCATAACCCCCTCACACAGAGAATCTGGACCCTGTACTTTACATTGTCTGCTGCTATATTACAGGATACCTTAAGCCTAGCCATGTCAACAGCCTCTATATCCTTGCAGGCATTACTCCTCCTGACATGCGCCTGGAAGCTGAGCACATGAGACAATGTGCAGATCCAAGACTTCTTACTCTATGTGAGTTGACAGAGGACACAACAAAGTTTTCTGGCCACTGCTAGTCCCCTCATGTTGAACCCTTGTCTGTTTGGGTGACAGTTACAGCAAACAAGAGCAGGGAATGATCCTATAGCCGTGTGCTCCCGCTCCCGCCAGCCCAGCTCGTACCACCCAGTGCAGATCAGCTCTGCACTATATGGTATTGCCTTAAAATTGATGCCACACTGGAGCTGGCCAGTCTACAGATGCGATGATCAAGTGGGATGGAATCACTGGCCCCACTACCTTTTTCTGTAACAAAGATCCTCAAAATAGGAAACATCTCCCACTACGACAGTTGCTTGAGCACGAATGCACTTCTAGTGGCCTGGCGGCATGCAATGATCAGGCAATCACAAGTGCACAAATGTGGCAGGAAGCAGTATGAGCACATGACAAGCAGCAGCACCTAGCGAGAGCTTGACCAAGTCGGGACTCCATTGTGCTAAGCACTCTACAAAGCTGGAGTGAGCAATGGTCCCTGTCCCAACCCGCCTATGAGAATGATGGTAAGACAGAGCAGGTGGATAATGTAAATGAGCAGGCAGGGGATTGGAGGGAAGTAGGAGAGGGTAACAGAAATAACAGGGCATTTTATCATAGACCTGATGTGTGCTGTATTTGGAGTCATTCAGCAATCACAACGGTCACTTGAACTGGATTCACAAATTCTGGATTAACAAAAGTTGAGCTACAGACCCAAACGTTTGGGGTCGGGCTCAACTCTCTCCTATATAAACACATATATCAGAGATTACATCTGGGGAGGTTATGTTCATACGATAAACTAATTTAACATGCATCTTTGAATGCTTCACCTGTTCTGTCCCCTGCTGCCTTACCCCAGGATTCATTCCAACATTCCAACGACCAAGCAGCTTCAAACAGCTGCCTATTTTAAAGCCACACACACACACACAGTACATACATACAATTTGCTCCACATTACAGCTGTCTGAGGCCTGTAAGAGGCAAAATTGAGTCCTAGCTCAGGAATGGCTTTATGTATTGCACCTGTGCTAACTCACAGCCCTGCATAGGCTGTGAAGTGGAGATTATCAACTCCTACATATATGGTATATAAAGAACACCTGATGGTGTGGTGTGATATGAAAGTAAATTTTACTGGCACTTGTAGGAGGGGATCTGCATAACTCCCTTTTGGCTTTAGAATATATGAATAATGTAACCATCCAAAATTCATGCTGACAAAAAGTACTGCATATCTAAAGCTGTGTCCCCATACTCTCAATTATATCTATTTCCAGACAAAATTTACTTTAAAATGGAGTTAAGATTGAGAGTGCATATCAATAATTTAGGATAATACACAGAACAGGAATGTTGTAATTATCCCAAAATCAACACAACATGCCTAGATTTCTTTCAGGTATGGAAATTCATAGTTCAGACACTCAAACAATCTTAATTATTTCCTGTGGTGACACCAAACAACAACTATAAGATCATGATTTAGGTAGTATAGTATTGCACTTATAGTCCCATATTAGAATAAGTGGATTTTTAAAAAAAACCAAATGTTTTTTCTTCTCTCTGTAGGGCTTTCAGTTATGAAGAGTCATAGGAAAATAACTGCCGCTAATCCAAAACACAAAAGCCTTTCCAAACATAGCCTATGCAGAAACTTTCAGTGAGTTTTAACTGTAAGGGATGTTTGAAGAGGCTTTGTTATTCTGTTGCTAAGATCATTTGGGAGAAAAACTGTCCAATACCGAGTGGTAAATTTCTTAAAATGACCCAATCAACTTTTACCTCAAGCTAACTAAATTGCCGGAAAATTCTGTAAAAAAACCAAAAACAACCCAACCAACCAAAAAGTGTTCTTTACTCAAAGTAAGTACTCAAATTTTGTGGAGGATACACTATATTCTTCCTACATAAAGTACTTGAATCCCTGCTTTAGGTGTAAAACTCAACCTTAACTATGGAATGTATTATACGGTTATGGCAGGACTCTTCAGATGTCACTGTTAAATAACTTGCAAAATTGTGTAAGTGTGAAAAAACTGCTGCAGTTAGTTTTGTAATAGATTGTTTTGTGGGGAGCTGTTGCGAGGGGAGAGTTCTGTTTTAATCTGCCTAACTAGAGTCAACTTTTAGAGCAGAGTTGATCCTTTAGAGCCAGGCATTGGTGATTGCTTGCATGTCATTTGTGACTAGCTCTGTTCCAGGTCTGGTCTATATATTGTTTTATATACAAAGCTACACAAGAAAAGATCCTGAGTCTGTAACACAGATGTCTTTTCCAACAGGAAGCTGAGGTGTAAGGCCTTGACGTTTGTTACCATTTAGGAAGACAATACACACCCAACAATTTTCATATAGTCATACATACCCCATACTAAATGCCTGTTAGAGTACCCAGGGAAAGACAAAAGCAGAAGAGCAGATTTAAAAAGAAAATTGACAATGACTTATTACATTGAAAGAATTTTTTTTTAAATTTTTTGTAGAGTTAGGCACTGTATGTGTGGGTGGGTAAGTGAGGTAGTTGTAAAAGGTTATGTCAAATTTGTTATAGCCCTTCATACTATGTCCTGGTTTACCCCCTCTTAACTATCTTACTATCTGCTTCTTTATTCTGAGCCCTACAACAGTAAATAAAAATAAAGTTTAACAAGAACCTATGGATGTTTAGAAAGGTCTCGTATTTATTCTTAATGCTATTAAGTGATATCCAAAAATGATAATTCAAATTACACCTCACTTCTGCCAGTTCGCCTTTGAGAAGGGAGGGAAAGTAGAGTACAAGACTCCCTTCCTCCCAAAAAAACTCGGAACAAAACAAAAAAGGTACATTAGATCACAACCAGCATCTATTTTACTATTAGTTTTGACTGTCTGGGTAGTTTGAAGCAGCTTTGTTACTCTACAGCAACCACAGGAAAGAGAGACACTTTCTCTCCGTGGTCACCCACTATTTATTAGGATCATTCTATGGACCCTTACTTTGGGCAATTAGCAGTCAAGGGTGTAAAGGAGAAAGCTCCCGCTGTTTGTAGGGATTCTATGCTGCCCCTCCAAGAGGTATATAAATATATAAATAATAAGTCTGCCTCGGGGCCCAATGCCATGAGCTATGCAGTCTAGTTACTCTCCCCGGGTACTGGGAAATACCCTTCCATAAATTCCATGCAGTTCATTAATGTAATAGAGGCATCATCAAGTTATTTTTCTACAATCAACTTTTCACTCAGGCACAATTTGAACTCAAAGGGGTTAATTAACTGGCCCGTTGAAGAACAAAAAACAAAACAGCGGACGGCAAAGGGCCAGAAGAACCACAAGCAACACAACTTGGTAAGGTGTTACAGGTCAGTAGCGCACTGGAGCATAAAAGTGAAATTACTTTCAGAAAACCCCAAAAGGGGAGGTGTACAAGGTTTCTTTGTGAATATACTTGAAAGGCTACATATTAAAAGTCATGCAGTACAAAATTCCTTCTTGCACAGATAGGTCACTGACCAGACTAAAACATGATCACTGAGCGGTTTTATCGAAAATAATGTAATGTTGGCATAATGTTCAAAAAATATCTATTAGTAGCAAGCACACTGGTGGCACATTGGAGAAATTTATGGGAAAGATTAAAATGCAAGGAAACAGTACAGATGACAGACAGGGGTTTAGAAGGAGAGGGGGGAAAAGAGATGCAATTAAAAAACAAGCAAACCTTAAAAGTGACTGAGCCTTTATATTTGACATTTGTTTTAGGGTTAATAAAGATTAAAAGCTATCCCACTCTCCTCTTTAAAGGCAATTCTCAAAAATACCTCCTTTTCCTTCCTTTCTGTCCAGGTGCCTCATTCCAAGTAATTTGTCTTGTCACCACATGCAAGTATCATGGAACAATGCCATTTATGCAGTAGGGAATCCATCCAGTATAGCATGGAAACCAAGATCATGCAATCTTGTTTTGCTGCATGATTTCAGAAGTATACCCAAGTGGGAGTGCTCCTTGAACGAGATGGATAACAACACCAATAGTCTACATTGAACATTTTACTGTGACACCCTAGATATATTGGGGTGGGTGTGTATTGGCCCTTTGAAGAAAATACAGAGTGAAGCTTTTCTAAGTATAGGAAAGGTCAGATATTTCAATTGATATTAAATCGCTATCACCCTTTACAGTCTCATTTATAAACAACCTACAAGACACTAGGTTAATACTTGTTTTGTGGAATATGGGAAGCGATCTTGTAATTCTTTATAATCATTTGCTTATGCACATAAAATGCACTAGTTTTTTGGCACAGATATGTTTTCACTTTGGAATGTGTAAGGGTAACCCCTTCCCTTATGAAGCAATTCAAAAACACTAGCAACTTTTACCTCTGGTAAGCACAATAGCTGTTTGAAGATTTGTATTTCAAATGCAGTGTTTTATATTGCTTAGTGATCTCAAACATTGTTTAAATTACTTGGTATGTGACATTATTTAAATAAGCAAAATTAGCTTTACAAATACCATTTGTTAAGACCCAACTCCAAGCTCTTTGGTGGATAGCAAAAGCCATATAAAAATACAACCTGTAATTTTTCATTCTGCTGCAGCTGTAAAAGTCTTTGCAATTGTTTGTGTTTGGACATCAGTCATCCAAAACAGCCAGTAGGAACATCCCATCAATATCAGCACTAACTTCTAATACCAAAGTCTTTCCCCTGCCCTCTGCAGCAGGTAGCCACAAACATCGGTAGGAGTTCCCAAAGGCAATAGGCTGAGTTTCTGCATCTTGAAAAGATATTTTCTTCTCTGACAGTCATAAGCAGCTAGTGCTGATCCACTACTGATGTGGAGTGGGGATATCTTCTAGCAAATAAGAAATCCTGGAAAAACCAAGATTGGCTTTAGGAAGTCATAAGGGGAGTGATGTCTCTTCACTATAGCTTTGGATGTTTTTTGTGGAACCAAATTTATTGTATGGCTCATGTACTCCCCTGCAGGAATCAGGCTTATCAGCCTAAAGTAAAAGCAGATAATTCCCGAAGTATTTCAGAAACAGCTCTAGTTTAAGTCAAGCAATATTAGTTCTTCAGTGAAAATGTATGTATTAACTGGATGAAGAGTGAAAGATGAACTTTCAGGCTATATAGTGTCCAGTGCCCCGGTTCTCCCAGAAATATTAGTCTGTCAGTAGAGGAACTATTTACAGTAGAACCTCAGAGTTACAAATACTTCAGGAATGGAGGTTGTTTGTAACTCTGAAATGTTCATAACTGAACAAAACGTTGTGGCTGTTTTCAAAAGTTTACAACTGAACATTGATTTAATACAACTTTGAAGCTTTACTGTGCAGAAGAAGAATGCGGCTTTCCATTTTTTTTTTTAGTAGTTTACATTTAACAATACTGTACTTTTTTTTTTTATTATGTCTTTGCTGCTGCCAGATTGTGTACTTCCAGGTCCAAATGAGGTGTGCAGTTGACTGGTCAGTTCATAACTCTGAGGTTCTACTGTAGTATGTTAGAGGCATCATAGGTTTGCATTAATCAAGTAAGTCCCACTATATTTAAGCCATGTAAGTTACTACAATTGGCAAGGATACAGTTGTACCTAAAGCAGACCATATACTAATATGGTGTCGAGTACAAGGACTGGACAGCTGCAGAGAGGTGGAGGTCTGTTTAGGAGAGTAGCTTTTTTTCGTCCTTTAAAAAAGTTTTACACTCACTGCAAGTACTTAAATCACGCTGTAGGATGTTTTAGAGTCTCCCATCTTCAACTGATGAAGCAGGGGAATATAGCAGTAGAAAGGCTACTGTTTACATTAGCCAACAGTTGAGGCTGGAGCCCCTCCATATGGTGCTCAGTTCTAATAGGTAACGTATCAGCTAAAAGCACTCTTAGTGCTCCTGAAATAGAGATGGTGAAGGAAAAAGTCTGGAATTTGATCTGGAAGCTAAAGGTGGATACAATAGTGCCACCAGGTTCAATTTCTAGAGCTAGTTGTCATGTTGAACAGTAAAGTATTCCATTTTGATGGAGCATCAAGGCAGCCAATCAGATAGCACAAGGTACTGCTACCATTTTCCCTTAAGTGTGCGGATGTTCAGAGGAAGCCAGTTACACAGGGCTATAGGAACCACCCACAGCTAAAGCAGCACTTTGGTTCCTCGTTAATCTCACCTCCCAATGGACTCAAATTTGAAAGTGCTGCTGCAGAAGCAAAGTAAAATGGATTTCTTGAAATAGCAACTGAACCCACTACTCTGCCCTTCAAAGTAGGATGATGTTGTTCAGCAGAATCATAGGCGTATAGAATGCATTTTGAAAGCAAACACAGTTTAAAATGTATTACACACAATGAGGGAATCATTTTATTAGATTATGGAAGACAGCAGCATTTACAGTACAAAAAGTTACAAGGGTAGCAGAAAGTATTTTTGGTTTAAATACTTAGGATTATACTGGGGAACATGTGAAGGATAGTACCCTTTCTAAAGCTACCTCCTAAACCAGGATATCAAAATAAGTTTTGAATATTTAGCACAAAGTAAAAAAAGTTACAACAAACATTGTTATAAAATGCTTTAATAAATAGTTTTCTTCTGAAAGTTATTTAAGAACATGTCAAACAAAGTGTACTAAACAGAAGATCCTGCAAAACAATTCCTGCGTTCATGTATAAAATAATTGGTTTCAAAACATTCATGTTTACATTGTTCATTGGCCAGGGTTTATACTTTTAGATAAACATCCGCTCTTCTCACTGGTAGGATAACTAAGTGTATGCAGGGTTATGTTTTTCCAGTAATTAAAATAAACGTATAGTTTGCCCAGTTATAGCAATAAAGCTTTTAAAAAGTCAAAAACAAAATGCACAAGCCTTCCATTACGAACAACCATTTCTCGAGGTACTCCATCTTCTGACTTTGCCAACCGTTTTCTTAGAGCAATAGATGAATAAGCACAACAGAAACAAGAATGAGGAAAATATTGTTCCCTTCATTAGGCCTGTATTTAAATGCAAAAAATATGCAATACCACATGTAATTAACATTCACAAAAGAAAAATGCCTTGCTATGTTGTACTGTACAGTATATGCACCCTCTACTGTTCTTGAGATGGGAAGAACTTGGGTAAAACAAACGTTTCTGGACCTATTTACACGTAAAATGGTTGTGTTCCAATGTAAATACAAATGACCAACAGATTCCTAACATTGATTGTATTAACTAACATCATCTTCTTATCTGGACATAATACAAAAAAGTTTTATAAACTGCCATAAAACCTCCCTTTTGGCAACATAAATTAAAAGGAATGACGTAAAAAAAAGACCAAAATATTTTAAGTTATTAAATCAAATATACAGAGTGATTCATTTAATATATACATATTTACAAAAAAAGCATTTTCACAATTACAAAATAAACCATGTCAGTTCTCGCAATTTAACTATATCGGTATGGCAGTCTTTGACAGTTGCTATAGAAAAAGTTTAATCTCAAGGCACTTGTCACATGCTTCAATACTGCAATTCTAAAGTAATTAAAACAAAAATAAAAAGGCCACTTTTAAACCACAGTTGAAAGATCTCTATAATTTCTGTTCCTGTTACAAAGTGTGTAAGGCAAATTTGAAAAAACTTACAGAAGCTACTAACGTAACAAGTGCAGTGAGCTGCCATTAATAGAGATTTGAAGTCAAGAAACAGTTTAAGTTCACACAATTTCCTCAACCAGGAGGTTTTAAAGCCACCATTAAATTAGAGCAAGTAATAAAAAGAAATACATTCTGTAAACAGTGTACAGTCTCTTGTAATAAACTTTACACATATATTGAAAATACAACCTCTCTTCTCTGCCATACAGCGAGTGTATTACAAGTAAACTTTACAAAAATAGCAACTATCAAAGATTACTTTTTTTTTTCATCTGACAGTCATTGAATAATTTATACAAGGCTAAAGAAACAAAATAAACTTTTTTTTTAATTTTATTGTTTTTTATTTAATTTTTTTTTTTTTACGCAAAATAAAGAAACTATGAACATTTGACTCCAATATTTTAGTCCTTGATGCAAAGTGGAGATGTCAATTTCCCCCTCCCCATTAAGTGTAGGCACAGTACGCCTATGTTCTGAATACAGGTTAGCCTCTACCGCCTTCAAAGTTTGATGCATTCACATTTTTTACAGATCTGTTGTCCATTTTGTTTATATGATGGGATTTCTTTACCGGACTGCTCTCTGATGTGTCAGATGCCTTTGCTGACAAAGGCATTGAGAGTTTGTTTGTGAGGAATTTGTCCATTTCTAAGACTTCTCTTTCCTCCTCCTCCTCCTCCTCTTCCTCATATTCTACATATTCCTCCACTGCATCACAAGTTCTTTTTTGAGGAGATATAAAATTTTTGCATTCATAACGAATGTCTTTGTTACTGTAAGGTTTGTCTATAGGATTTCTTATGGGATTTAAAGGTGCCCATTGGTTGTTGGTACTCTCCTCTCTATGTGGGCGATTTCTCTCTCGCTCTTTTCTTCTCTTTCGAGTCCACCACACACAGATGATTATACAAGTCAGCCACACAATACTAAAAACTACACAAAGTATTGGAACCAGATAATCTAGGGGACAAACCAAAACAGAAAGCCTGGTTACTGAAACTAGTTAGACAACACTGAGCATCTGCAATAAGAAATATCCATACATATGCTGCAGGTATATCCTCTCAGAATCCTTTTGGAAAGGATGGAATTGCCACAAAATATTAAGTTAATTTTCTGCTTGAAACACTAGTCCTTTTGACTGGAAAAAACGGTTCCTGAGAAATATGATGGCAGAAAATCAGAGGAGATTTCTATTCTACTGGACATTGCTACATGAGTATACACCAGTGGTATGAAACACCATTAGAACTACATTGATTAGTTGATATCTGGATTGACTTTCTTCCAGTTACCTTTCAGGAAGTAAAGTTACATAGGAACTATGTATTCATGGCTTCTCTCTCTTTATTGCATGTCTTTATGCGATCTTATGTACTACTGATGATACAGCTATTTTCTACTAAGTGTAGCTATCCAAATACTTCTGCATATAGATAAAGCACTCTCTGTATACCTTCACTTGAGTTAATGGAAACTATATTCCTTTCAAATGTGTCATATGGTTTTTTTTAAACTTACTTCGTTTAATACCCTGAACACTGATCATGTAAATTTAAAAATATTACATCTAGCACTCTTAGAAGTAAAACTAACAAGCAGAAAAAAGTACAAGTTAGTTATTGACATTTGCTGTGACTGCATTCTGTCAGTGCAAACGTATTACCCTTTCTGCATATCACACTACAAGGTAACAGTCAATCCAAGTAGCAGTTTTTCTTCATTCCCTTTCTCCTCTCCCTTCCCAGCAAGCCCCATTGAGTGCTTCCACAGCTACATGAATACAGAAATATGTCAGAGAACAGGCTATTTTCCCTGCAAATTATGTTCTTTTAAAATCAACCTCTGGGAGATCATTTGCTTTGGAAATGTATTTTTGCTAGCTACTTTTACGTCCAGTGGAGGATAATTTTCTGTTTACTTCTCCAAAGTCAGGAAGGGAAGCAGTATTAGAAGCAAATATAGAAGAGGAAGTTTCAAGAGAATTCAAAAGATGGAATACTTTGTGCTTTTCTTTGAGACCTGGGGTATTGCTAGGGAATGATCATGAAAGATTCTAGTCATATCCTATGCCAGCCAACACTATGCAGTCAGACTGTGTAGCAGGAATACCATGCAGTTGCCTTAGATAAAAACTTAAGATCAGGAAGAATTAAGTCAATGGCCTACGGGTCAGCGTTCTCCAGGATAACTGTTCTATGGCCATGGTACCTAGCTACACCAAGATCTGGAGCACACCTCCTTCTCAAACAAATGCCAAAGAGATGGATTTGCATATTTGTCCTGACTTTTCCAAGAAAGAAAAAAATTGTTCAGCAGTTTTTTTGGACAAGCTATTTTCTTATATAGAAGTCTCAGTTTATTGTGAATGAGGCAGACAATGAGGAGGGTTTGCGAATCTGCCCTGCATATCAGAACATCAAATGCAGCTTAGCCATTAAGACTGGAGGGCTGAGTCAACTTGGAATGCAGAGGGCCCAAATTATATTTCATCCATTTGGAGAACGACAGACTTCTACAGAGTTTTACTTCTTTTCCCTCTGTGACAGAGGAACTCAGTCACCACTGCTGTGCTGTCAAATTCAGTTAGATGGTGGCTGAAGGCAGAATACTTTATGGAGAGGAGGGCCATTCCCACCAACTTCATTGCCAAGAGGATATTAAGCTTGCGTTCTTATGGTAACCAGACTTTCTCCCTCCGCCAGACCAATGTGGAGTCATCACTTAAGTAGGTTTGTGCCAATGGTCACCTGAAAACAAGAGGTCTTGGGAAGGAGTCCCCATTCAGGTAGGTGACTCTGTCCCATCACCAACCATGGGATGGTCTGTCTGCTTAGATCTCAAAGTGTATGAGAGGTAGATGAAGTGTTTAGCTCAGAATCTCCTACCTCAAAAAGATGTTCCTTATCATCCCGTATACACCTTATGATTCAGATAGCCATGGACAGAGATATTGGCCTTCAGAGGCAGTTGAGAGTGAAGAATGGGATACTATTGCCAAGTTAACTTTAAAGTAGGCCAGCCAAAGACCATGAACAGCAATATTTAATCTGTAGATTCCATGTGTGTTCTTAGGAAGAGATGGAGCAATCAGGAGCCAAGCACACTGCACCAACCATTTTAAGGATGGGAGAGAGTATTTGATGAGCCTCCTATAACTAGACTGGCTTCATCCTCTGGAGAAGTGGGAGACTAAGTAATCCCATTCCCCAAGAATGACTCTCCTGGTGGCAGGAGATATGACAGCCTGGGCTCAGAGTCTGGAACCAATTCTACCTCCTCTAGAGAATTCCTGTCCAAGAAAGAGATGAAGATTTTTTTTTGCCTCAGAGGACTTGGGGAACATGTGAGGAAAAATGTGTCAAATTTCTTGAAGGATGAAACATTTCTCTACCCCAACAGTGAAAGCAAGGAGGCCATACATGTGACTGACCAAGACTGTTGGTAGGAGGACTCCTTGGATGAGATCTTGGAGAAGTTAGGAAGAGACTGGGTAAATCTCCTGTCACTGTAAGGCTCCCATTCTGGGATTCCTGGTCAGAGAAAAAAAGAGTCCACTAGGGATTTCCCACAACTGCTTCCTGTATGTCTCTTGTGCTGGGAGGGACTGCTGGTGTGTGACACCTAGCGTACAGATGTTCTGCACCTGCTCTGGCCTCACATACGCTTAGGGATGTATTGTCAAGTGAAGGATCCATTCAGCTGTGCCATATCCCTAGAGGCAAAGAACCACAATACGAACTGAATGGATATGGACAGCAATGACTGATTATAACAGGCCAGATGTTAAGAAGCGATGAGTATCTTTAACTCCTATGGAAGTGACTAGGCATTGAGGATGCTCAGCACCCTGCAAGGTTGCTCATACCATGACCTTTTCTGATCTTGGGATAGAGACATGGCAAGTTATACTATATGTTCCACTGGTGTCCTTTTCCCTGTTTTGTTATCTAGAACAAGCTGGGGGGTGGGTGGGAAAAAGAGAGGCAATTCAGTATGCCATTAAATGACACATTTGTTATGAGGTAGGAAACTGGGATCCTACTACAAAAAAGCAGAGAGAGAGGGTGGCAAAACAGCTTCATGATTGACTGCTACTGCCCTCCTGGCAGGACAGAGGAAGATAGCATCAGAGCACTGAGTATACTTAAAACACTAATGTATCTTCAACTTACCGGATGATGAATGCCCAACAACTATGGTCTCTACTTTGACTTCAGTAACTGCCAGCATAACAGTGCTGTTTTGCCGTTTGGTGATTGCATTTACTATTGTATTAGCAGCGTTCTGTATTAGACTGTTATCTTGCTCATCTTGGTGTGGGATAAAAGACTAAGAGGGAAAAATTGCAAAAATAATTTTTATAATTCCAGATCTGTACTTCTCTATATCAATGATTAATCTTAATTTAAATTAGCCGTACAGATTGATAGTTACACTGAAAGCAGTTTAGAACATCCTAATTTACTATTTCCACAGGGTGGCTGGTTCATTTTGAAGTAGTATGCAAATATTAGGACAATACTATTCTCTAAATCTGTCACATGGCAGAAAGACACTGTCCCCTGCTATATGTCAAGTAGAGGCAGCAGACCTCTACATTGCTTACACCACGGAGCCAAACTTAGTCGTAGTGTAAAGGGTTTCAAGATTATCTCGATATGAGCTTGCACTAGTGACATAATCCATTATATTTAAACTGTGCAGGTCCCCCTACTTGCATCATAGCTCAGCATGCTCTTTACTGGAGCTGGTAAGCAAAGATAGCCTAGCTCAGACTATCTGTCTGATACCACACCTTCCGGCTGGATGTACTGTCCTACTACCTAAAACCAATTTACAAAGAAGATCCTGCCCAAACTCCCTTACAAGGAGCCAAATAGTTCAGCAGGATTTGAGTCAACCATCACTTAGCTGACTCATATCCCTGACAGATCCCCCCCATCTCCCTTCACTAATGTTTTCAGTGTTTCCTCTGAGCATCCTGAAGGCTGAAGTTCTCTTTGCCCATAGTAAATATACAGCAGTCATGAAAGCTTCTTTACTCGGCAGATGTGCCCCACCAATAACTTTTTTCCCCTCAAGGGCTGCTCAGTGTCTCTGCTGAGATTGTCAATAAATGTGCCAGATTGTTTTTGTGATTTGGGCCACTGTAGACTAGTAATTGTATTGAACTTATTTCAAATAGACAACTTCACATAAACAATAATATGATGGCAATTTTCTGCCACTGTGAGAACAAAATTTTTCAATACAGATCCATGAGGTAATAAACAATTCTAGTCAAAAATATAGTCAAACTTAATACGAATACTGGTATCTGTGTTGGATGTAAGTGTGTTTCATTTATTCTTCCCAGGTTCAATCTAACTAGACAAACAATTTTCATGTTTAGTTCAGGAGAACAGTCTAGTACTTACAATAGCAACTTCCACGGCATTCTCTGTGGAGTATGATAGATCACACAATACTATCAAAGTCCTGTCCCTAGATACAGTCCGAGTGGCTGGTAAATATCGAATTTCAGAGCAAATGTTTTCAATGGTAGTGCCCTATTAGAAGTAAGATAAATCATATCTTTCAGTGCAAGTTAAAAATTGTATTTAAAAGACTACTGGTGCATACAGCTTTATCAACAATTTTACATAGTTATATGAATTCTGGCAAAAACAAGCGTGGGATAGATTCTCTGGTTGGCTCTAGCAATATTTGGACCAAACCAGAGCAGTTTGAACAGCATATACTGGTAAATACTTACCCAGTTTTGTATATATGTTAAAGGAGAAATATTAAAATAAGCCTTATGTAGCTCTCTAAATTACAGTGGGTTTCTTTATTTTTGCACTGTGGCTGAATGACAACATATTGGAGCAAAGTTCTCATAGTACAGCTACAGACATATGATAAAAAGAAGTTTTGTAAACAGAGGGCAGTAACAGACATTGATAAAAAGCACGTTTTATATGCAACTACACAGGGTATACACGAGAATCCAGTGTTTCTATGCTATTGGGCAAGTGTAAGAATTTTGTTCTCACCTGGGGTACCTTGTCTCTGTTAAAAATTAAAGTAATTCTGGCACAATTATTGTCTAAATATCCAGAACTAGGCGGACACTTGATATTAACAGGTAGAGGCTCCAATGTGCTGCATTCTCCCCAGTTGGTGCAAGGAGGTTGAAAACATTTGATATACATTATTTCTTGGCATTCTTGACCAATGGGACACCAATTGTTTGCATGATCCTGATGTTTTTGTAATAAACATGGTTTACTCCCACACCACACCTAGAAATTAAAAAGAGATGAAAAAAAATCAGTTAATTATCATTGATTTGCTACAATTTACAGTAATTACCAGTAATCCACAGAAAATGGTAATGATCAAACTCGACTTTTATTCTTACTGAAAACAGACAGTTATTTCTACAGGTCATATGCTGTAGTTTTAACTACTGTAGCTCTCTTTAATAGTGTGCTTCAGATTTAGGTACTCATGATAAAAGCTTGGCCACGTTTTCCTAGTGTGACAATGATGATCAGCCCATCACCACCAGAGTCTTACAAGACTTTTCATACAAAGCACTTAAAGTATCATTATCCACATTTTACAGAAAATTAGGCAGGGAGGCCCAAGGTCATCCAGCACACTAGTGGCAGAGCTGCAATTATTATTTGTATTACTATAGCTCCTAGGACAAGAACCCCATTGTGCTCAGCACGTTACAAACACAGAACAAGGGAGAGAGAGTCCAGACAGTTTACAAACTAACAGATGGAAACAGAACATAGAGAGGGAAGTGGAAGGAAACATGAGACACTTTTGGTCAGTGTGCTGAGCCTACTGCCCAGCACACCAGCAGTCTCTGTGGTGTCACATCTTTTCTGGGATGGCTACAAAGAGCTCGAATGAGGAATTTGAAGGATGATAATAGTTAGTCCTGCAGATATTTTGCAGGTCTCCTCCTAAGCGTAGGATCACAGGATTATAGAATATTAGGGTTGGAAGAGACCTCAGGTGGTCATCTACTCCAACCCCCTGCTTGAGCTTGAGGAGCGTTCTATCCACTAGGCCAGGGGTTCTCAACCTTGTCCTTCTAAGCCTCCCCTCCTGCAACATGCTATAAAAATTCCATGGCCCACCCATGCCACAACAACTGTTTTCCAGTAGATTAAAAGCCAGGGCTGGCATTAGGGGGTTAACAAGCAAAGCAATTGCCCAGAGCCCTGCGAAGCAAAGTTGCTCAGGCTCCAGCTTCAGCCTGGGAGGAAGGGTTCAGGCTTCAGGTTTGGCCTCAAACAGGGGGGCTCAGGATTTGGCTTTCTGCCTGGGGGGCCCCAGAGTGTCTAATGTTGGCCCTGCTCTCTGATTTATTTTGGAAGACACCCTGAAACCTGCCCATGGCCCCCCCCAGACCTCTCATTGAGAACCACAGCATTGGGGCATGTTACCTCTTCCTGATAACATCTCAGTTAGTCTTAACTTTGGGGTGGGAAGAGACACTCAGGTGAATAAGTACCATGTTACCTCACTAACACACTTTATTCCTCCTTCCTAGGAATGAGTACTATAGGCACACTCTGTTACTGGGTGGTATAGATCACCTCTAAGTACAGCTACATTTTAACCGTATACACCTGTCAATGGTGAAGCCTAATGTTATACAGATTCTTCTCCTAGGAGCACATATGGTGCCCTTGGAAGTCTAGACTGGATCGTAAGGATGTAGACAGTGTTGTAGCCATGTCAGTCCCATGACGTTAGAGGTAATATCTTTCACTGGACCAACTTCTACTAAGAGAGACACGCTTTTGAGCTTACACAGAGCTCTTCTTCGGGTAAAAGATATTACCTCACCCACCTTGTATCTCTGGATATTAATGGAATAAAATATATGCTTCCTTATGTATGAAAGCCACAAAAACAAGCTGTTTATTTACGGTGATAAATTCCATTTATAGTGCACCTTTGATCACCTCACTTGCACTACACCCACTAGTCTTCACTAGGACTATCAAAATGAGCCACCAAGAAGCTAGTAATCATCATGTTTTAAAAACAAATCAGATCTCAAATTTACATTATAACTATCTGAAAATGATCTAGAAAATCGTAGAAAATTCTTTGCCCTTGAGGCATGTGTAGCTGGACAAAGAATATAAAGGCAGCTAGCTTTACTGCTGGACCAATCTGCAAAGTCGTTAGAAATCTTTTTAAACAAAAAAACTTGGTATTTTTTCCTACAGATTTTGTAGGAGTCTATACTGTGGTGTAATATTACAGATATTATTGGCACTCATCTGAAATTATCTGTGTAACTCACAAGCAGCGAGCAACATTGGTGCTATTTTTCATAAGCTCTCCAGCTGAAAAGCCAGTGTGTGTTAGCACCATGAGTCCAACTGTGCAGTCCTGAACACAAGCACTGTATTCTAGTGATGGTTTGAAAGCAGCTCAGAAGTTTGGAATGTTCGATATAGCAAAGTAGAGACTAATTAGTGGGCAGATGCACTCAAATTGAATCATGCATCTTTACTACTATTACCTTACCCAATAGGATACATATATTATTGGGTATAGTAGGGGTGATGTACATGGGGAAAGAATGCAGAAGAAAGGGGACTGAAGACTAATAACTTGCACATGAAGAAATCCAGGTAGAGACATACAGCTAAAAAGGAGTATTTCAGAAGAATATTTATAGGTCTAATCATTACCTTGGTGCAGTCAATATGTCCATCCAAACAGTGGCAGTTGTTGCATTCTTCATCCCATCTGCTGCCATGAGGAAATGACATTCCTTTAAGCCGGCAAGATTTTCCAAAACCAATCACTTAAAAAAAAAAAGTTAAAGTACAGTTAGTCTTTTAAAGTACTGAACTGAAAACTAATTCAGGCCTAAATTAATTTGATTTATCTACAAGAGCGAATAGCATACACAATAAAAACTATTAGTTATGAAATACTCAGTTGGTTCTTGAGTTAATTTTTTAATAGTTTTAAATTATAAAAAAAGGAAAGTTACCCTCTTGGCATCTAGGGCCAACTCTCCCAGGAGGACAGGTGCACCTGTATCCATTTATTTCATCTATGCAAGTGGCACCATATGCACAAGGCGAGGACTGGCATTCATCAATGTCTAAACAAAATCAACAAGTAAAATAGTCAGTGGCAAAGATTCAGCATGTTTCATTATATGTCTAATTACAAGCAATCAAAAAGGACAAGATCTGCTATCCTCACTTGTAAGGACTGTTTTGCTATGGGTCTGTGCAAGAGATAATTTGACTTTTGTGCTACATGCAACAGCTGCTTAGTCTCAGCAGTTTGAACCTTCTTAAAATGCATGCCCATTAATGTAGGCATCTGAATTCAAACACTAAATAGTAAATTGGCTTGGCTGTGTTTAAAACAAATGGACTTTGTTAGTATAATCTGGCCCATCAAATGATGAAAAGTAACATTTATGAGTCTAGTCTCTTCCCCATACACCCATGTAACTTCTGTTAATGTCAACAGGCGGGGAAAACAGATCGAGTTAATAGTTTAACACAAAATGAAGCTAATTATCTTACTTTAAAAAGATTTTAAGAATCTCTCTTGCAATCAGGGCAAGAATTTTTGAAAAGAAACTCATACGCTTGGCCATAAAAATCCACCCCTTTAAAAAAAAAAAGAGCAAGGAATCAAATGCATATGTAGATGCACAGGGAAGTGCATTTTTTGTAACACTAAGGAAATTAACAGCTGTCATTTACACAACACATTCTTTAACAGCAGAGTATACACGGATACTTAAAGTTGCAAAACCAGGAATACTGAGGACCGGTCTACACTATCGGTTAAGTCAATCTAATTTACATCAGTCAGGGGTGTGAACCCCCCTCCCTCCCCAAACGATGGAAGTTGTGTGCTGTCCACACCGGCGCTGTGTCGGCAGGAGATGCTCTCCCGCCGACAGAGCTGATGTTTCTCACCGAGGTGGAGTAATCATGCCGAGAGGAGAGTGCTCTCCCGTCAGCAGAGCGTCTCTCGCGCTACAGCAGCGCAGCTGCATTGGTGTAGCTGTGCTGTAGCGTAGACTTGCCCTGCACGTTTTCCTTTCCAATAGCCATCTTCTCAGCATTTCTCCCTTTCCCAGATCAAACATTTTAAACTTATAAATCAAATTTCTTCCCAAGATTCACCATCATTGTATAAGTGAGTGTGGTTTTTAAAGTTGTGGTTTGTAACTGGAAGTGAAAGTGGTATGGAACAGCAACATGACAGTTATCAGCAGAGCTAATGGAAAATGACAAGTGACAGCAGAAGTACATGTAGGTCTCCTGGTCTCTGATGCCCTCCTGGAGGGTCAAGAGAGTGGTTTACCATTCTGTGCTAGATTCTTAGCAAAATCCTAGAGTTGGCTGGGGTTTTAGGAGAATACAATAGTACCTACACCAAGCAAGTAGAGCACGTTACCACTCCTTGTTCCTTTCAAAAGGATCCTCGTTAAGTCTATCATTTCACCATATATATGTTGATCAGCATTCACTGTTATCAGTGCCACCACTGTCAACCTAATGATTGATTTATGGTTCAATTCTCTCGCTTACTACAGAGTAAATAAGGAAGAGTGCAAATCAGGAATCCTGTAACAGATACAGCTGTAACCATGCTAATAGCTTTATCCCCCACCCCATAACAAGGCCACAAGAGTCTGCTTCAGCCTCTGAGCTAATGGACCTGCTCATGCATTTAGGTACACATGTCCCAGGTTCAGTATCCGCAGAAAAATCCAGTTAAGGGCATCATTATAAGTGGGGTGACATAGTTGCCAAGATAACACCGGACTCATCACTTGATACCCCCTGTTGGGTCATCTAGGAGAGATTAAACCCAGGAACTCTGGGCCTAAAGGCATGAATCTCTATTGCTTGAGCTGAAGGACCAGGTGCACAGGCACAGAGGCAGTCTATATGTGGTCTTGCCACGAAGGGGGACCAAGAGCCACACTATCAGTGTGGGTTACACAGTATTAAAGATTTCGGGGTTTTATTTAAACAAAACTACAAAGTTCATGTTTCAATGTAAGGCTCATGTTCATTCGGTCTTCCATTTCCCCACCTTACAAAAGGCAGCAGTTAGTTTTTACCATTCTCATGGTCGTTATTGAAAGATAGCACTAAACAGTCCTTAAGATAAAGCTTGCAAATGTGGGGCTACATGTTCCACGTGTTACTCCTTTTGTGACTATACTCTGCCCTGATCTTTTTTGTTTCAGTTAGCTATGAAATTTCCAACCCATTATGTCGGCAGTAAGAATCCAGAGGGAGAAACACTAAGTTATCACTGCGAAGAAGGCATTTGTTATGGTTTAAGCATAAAAATATGCAAAGTGTTCTCTCTCACTACAAACCTAATGGCAGGAAAGAAAAGGCCAAAAAACAAAACACCTACATAAAATCCAGCAACAGATCTTTTGAGTACAATTTAAGCCAAGTATTTTAGTTGCATTTATCAAATGAATAAAGGGATTCTGTCCCAGACAAAAAGAGCCCATTATTTACAAAGTGAGGATCAGTGTCTATGAATAATTCAGTTAGCTTCTGCTTCATTATTTGGGGTACAGCTGACCTAAGCTTAATGCATGAAATGTCAAAGGGTCAAGATAACAAAGATTTTGGGTCTTGATGGCATGACCTCTCAGTCCTTCAGCCATACAGGTACTTACTAATTCTGCAGTCAGGACCAGCAAACCCGGGAGCACATTCACATCGAAACCAATTCACACCATCTACACAGATGCCTCCATTGTAACTGTAAAAATAATAAACCTATCATTACAGTGAATGCTCTCAGGGTAGATTCACAAGCCTAAAGATAAACAAAAACCCTAGTTCTTTCACATAGGAGTCTGTTCAAATGCAAATTTCTATTGTCCCTATTCATGGTATTTTCTCACTGTTCAACAATATGGAATTAAAAAATCCTTGCTAATTCATAATATGAGTCTATTTAATAAGCCATATGCATTGTTTTGTTGGTCTCTAATTAAACCTTTGTTAATTAAGCCTTCTGCTTCTGTTTAAAGGGATGATCTGTTCCCACTAAGAGAAAGGATATCTGGGATATTGTTAGATGAGTTATTAAGCAATATAATTTATCTGATAAAACAATATTATAGGAACTGTGGGAAAAAGTATAGTTAGGAACATTTATAAAGATATGAACACAGCTCAGGAAAAAAATGCAATGGCTGTGCACAAGATGTAAAACAGAAATTGAAGGTTTTCCCCCCACATTGTTTGAAAGTGTACAAAATGCAGAGGATGGATCAGAAAATGAAAACTTGCAAGATTTACTGGATGTTTGCTTAACCCAGAAGTCTGCATTTTAAAAACTTAGATTTTACATAAAAAACAGAAAATTATGGGAGTAGCATTGTTAGTAGCAAAATGTGTTAAGACAATGGACAAAGGAATCTGTATTTGCAGTTTCAGAAGAGAGTATGTGTATGAATATCCCGCTACTTATCAAATTTCACTAAGACATTTTAGAAGATTCAGAGCCAATATTTGATCTTAAATGGGATATAATTTCTTGTATTTATTATAGTAAGAGCTAAGCAAATAATGGTCAATGAATAGTATGGGTGAACTAAAATTTGTGATGGCTACATTCTTCTTTCAGGGAGTATCTTCACATTTTTCATTCAAACTGGATAGCAAATATTTTAATTTTGATCTTAGTTGTGATTCACTACATAAAATGCTATTCTTTTTTTTGACTGGATAAACTTTCAAAAGTACTTCTGGCATGAATACTAACACAAGATTTAGAAATTAAATTCTTATAAATATTTTCACCAGTGAACTCTAAATTGCTCCATTGTTGCAGAAAGCAAAAACAAAGGAGGGAGCACAAATAAAGCATATTTTGTGAAAAGTTTGATCAAGAATGTTTAGAATGTTCTCTTTATAAGCCCAGGTCTAATTATGTTTAGAGTACAATTTTGATTCAGTGAAGGATGAATATTTTTAAGAGTAACATATAACAATATGTTCAAGTGCTATGAAAATAAAAGAATGAACAGAAGGTTTGTAGTACTTACCATGGATGGGGGTTGCAGTCATTGGTATCTATAATGGAAGAGTAAATGAACTGTATGAATTTTAGAATATGTAGCATGCCAATTATAATCTGTAAAACTAAATCTATACTAAAAAACTAAAAACCTAAAGGAACAAGAGTATAGTAAACCAAAAGAAATTTTTAAATTTTCATCTGCAATCAAGAAATTGTAATACGGTATAAATACACTAACTACAAAACGGGTTATTTTCAGGTGAAACTCCATAAAGGTAACAATAAAATGGTTTAAAATGAGCTTTTACATACAATGTAAGTGACAAATGCTAAAGACTGTATCTGGCCATTTAATTCAGTGACCTTTGAACTCGTCTCAGTTGGATAGATCACAACTTCAGAGATTAAAGTGCTGTGGGATAGCAGCTAAACTCAGGAACAGACAGCAAGACTATATTCACAATTACAATGGTATTGGCTATTGCTAATTAAACCAGCCTCTACAGTTTCTTAAAGGAGCACTACTCCTTTGACCTTTCATATGCATGTATGCAATTTACCCGGTTATTTTTTAAACTTTATTGTATTTTACAAAACCTTGCAATTATAAACAAATTCAGAGTTTTTAGGGTTAACATCACCAATATAGTCAACTTTGAACAATCTAATAAAGGCATCATTTCAGAGTTGATTTAAGGTGAAAATGTAGTTCAGAGGCAATGGTTTCTTCATGTTATGTCTTGAGGCAGCAGAAACGCAAGCTTTGCCCCACCTAAACAAATCATCCTGTTGGTACGTCACTAAAAGAGTGAAATGTTATACTACAGGAAAATAAAAGCCAACCATTTTAGCATTCTTAACAGGATATATAGTTCAGTCTGCTTTTCCACCTGCTACTAGTTTTAGAGACAAATACTCAGAGAAAAAAAAATCTTTGTAAAATTTTGGGAATAAACTTTCAAAGATCATTTCTCCATAGGAAATTAAACATTTATGTTGGCAAAAATTAGGTGCAAAACAAACAAGCTCTCACAGTTCATTAGACAAGCTTTGTCCCCTCTAGCTACCTCCCACCCTGAATGATTCATACATGTTGGCACCTGAACATTAAAAAGCTGCTTTGGTTTAATTAACAGCTTTGTACCAGATACTCCTAGTATCTTAGTGGAAAAAAAAATGAAGTCTTACTCTGTGTGCATGTACGTCCTTCCCATCCTTCTTTACAGATGCAAGAAAAAGAATCGCCACTGCCAACACATGTTCCCCCATTCATGCAAGGGTTAGGAATACAGCTGCTGTTTTTAGCTTTGATTTAAACAAACAAAACAATTATGTAAAACAGTATCAAAATCTAGATTTCAAACTTATATCCCCATTTTGGTTGGTTCATAGTAATTGCCATACTGGATCAGACTCAAGATCCGTCTGGCCAGTACCAGACAATACAGGGGAAGGTTTGGGAACCTAGAAATAGGTAGATATAGATTACTATATCTCCTGTGTTAGTTCTGATCCTGATCCCTATTAGTTAGAGATTGCCTTAAGCATGAGGTTTAATATACCTTTCAAATTTTTGTTATGACTATAACTGAGTATTCCTGTTATCCACACAAGTGTCCAATCCAAAAGTCTTGCTAGTTTCTTGGCCTCATACTCTTCCTGTGTCAACATCTCAGGACACAGCATGGTAAATATGAATGCCAAGCTACGATTTAAAATTCTATAACCTAGTTAAACATGAGTATGATATATACAAGGAATAGAACCAGAGCCAAGTGGAATGACTAAAACTGTGCTGTCTTCATCTAATTTTTCATCTCACATTTCTAGTGGAAGTTTAGTACTCATGAAAACAGTTCTTTAGAAATGGAGATGGACGTCTTCCATTTGTTCACATAACAGGTACCAAAAACAAACTAATAAGACAGACAAAAACCCAGGCCCAGCCCCAGCCAACACAGCAATGCAAGCTTCCCCATATTGCTCCCAATGAACTTCTACCATGCTTCTCCATGCCCACTCCATCTTTTCTTGGAAGTCTTATTAGGTAG
Organism: Lepidochelys olivacea; assembly: GCF_965140295.1. Lineage (NCBI taxonomy): Eukaryota > Metazoa > Chordata > Testudines > Cheloniidae > Lepidochelys > Lepidochelys olivacea. The sequence continues at coordinate 112,570,261 of NC_140416.1, forward strand.
GAGTCATGGTGCGAATTGTAATGCATATTTTTTATTATATGAACATTCTACTGAATACTGGATAGACGTGACAAAATTCCTGTTCAGGGTCTACATGAAATGAAAGGTATTAAAAACTTATGGTCACTGGCCACTGGGTTGGACTTGAACTAGCCTCTCCCAATTACCAAATATTTGAGAGCTATCTAGAATCCTCTCTGCCTCAACCCATTTTGGACTCTACCACACATCAATGAGTAAAGTTAAAAGCTTACCAATGTTGCAAGTGCTCCCTTTCCATTCTGGAGGACATGAACATCTAAAAGTGTTTCCATCATCATAACATGTTCCTCCATTGCTACAAGTATTGGCATCACACTGATATTCACCTAGGAGCCACAACAAAACAAGAACTAAGCAGCACATCAAGAGTGAATGGAAGTTAAAACAAGATATTAACATTTTCTGTGACAGACATTGCAGAGTATGTTTGGATGTAGTTTGATTTTTAATTTTTAGAACAAACTTAATATTTCAATGTAATACCATTAAGAAAGTGCACTGTTCCATTTGCTCTGGTATTATAATGAAATCAAGCAAATGGCAGTTATTGTCTTTCCTCCACTGTTAATTCAACAGCCTAACATGTTGACAAGAGTTTTCGTTTGTTTGAACCTTTTAAAAACCACCACCACCACCACCACCGTTTTGGACTGGGAAGGAGATTATGAATATAGACTTTGATTCCTCCACAGGTGCGGTCTCAAATCCATTTGAGAAAACTGGTAGTTTCCCCTCCACCCTCTATGGGAGAAAGAATAGAAGTATGTGCACAAAAGATGAATATGAACAAAGTAAACACTTACGTGAATGGCAAGTTTTGCCTTTCCAACCATTTTTACATTCACAATAGAAGTCATTCACCAAATCAATACATCGGCCTCCATTGTGACACGGATTAGGGGAACAGTCGTTAAAATCTATTAAAAAAATTCAAAGTGCTCAACAAAATGCGGTAGACTAGGATAGAGGAGTTTCTTTTTAAAAAAAATTAGGTATATTGTCTTTTGTGAAGAAATAAAATGTCTCCAGACAGAGACAAGAACTGGTCAGAAGTGTAAAGAAAGCTTCAGACCTTGGCATGAAAACAGTGGCAAAAAGATGACATGAGAATCCAGAGTTTAATACTGAAAACCATGAATTAAAAGATGCCTTAAATGTTTACATTTTCTTTTAAGAATTTTTCAGATTCAAAACTATTTTTGGGAAAGGTACTATACTGACCGATCTGGAGACCGAGCTTTTGCTACCCAAAGAACAGGTACTGCTCTGGCACCGTTAGAGCAAGCTTCCTCACACAAGGCTTGATCCAAAGCCCACTGGAATCATTGGGAAGATTCCAACAGACTTTATGGGGCTCTGGATCAGGCCCATACTGCCCCACCAATGGGCCTCAACCCAGACCTAGAGGGACCATCTCTAAGTGGTGTTCAGCATTTGTTAATTTAAATACTTGGCCCCTCTGATAAATTTTTTGCATGAGATATAAAATCATCTGACACCATCAATATTACCTGGGAGTTTTAGAACAGGAAGAGCAGAATGCTTTTTTCTGTTGAACTGGGGAAAATTTTTGTAGGCAGAACAATTATCTAAGATGGAATTTAGCCAAGACACCATGTTAACATCTCTTGAAAAAGGACCAAAGGGTTAAAGGCCCTTGTTTCACATCTGATCTGAAAAATGGCAACTGAAATAGCCATGTAAACCCCTAAAACCAAGATTTAGAAATGCTTTTCTAATTCAGAGGGAAGAGAGATCTTCTTTGCAGTAATCCATCCAAGTACTGATCAAATATTACCCTCTTTGCATTCATCAGTCCAAGCTGATAGGAACATAGGCCCTACTCATTCAAGAGGGGAAGTTTTTCCCTCATGGAAGACGATCCAGATAGGATATAACTTGGTAACAATTGATAGTACATTCTAAAGTCTAGGTTATATTTAAGTTAGTTCTTTCATTCCAAACTCAATTACATCAATTGTTATGGTTATGCTTTTTTAAAATATGAGAGTTCAACATTTGCTATATATTTAATCTACAGTATTAGATGACTCAGTGGGTTCTCAATAGCGGGGCGGATGGCATACCTCTGAAGCAGAAGTCCTTGGGGAAAAAAACTGCTCTGGGTCAGTTACCAGGATACTCCAGTACATCAATTACACATAACTAGCCTAGACAGCCTCTGGCCGGCATATTTTTGTTTTTACTCTAATAGTACTTCTGGAGATATCAGTAGGAATATTTATAATCCTATCTTAGAGTTTAATTGAAGAAAACACGAACATCTCTGCGATGCAGACTGTTTGAGCTATTCATTCTTCCAACCTCTAGCACTTAAGATTTAGTTGTGGTCCAAGTCTGGGCATTAATCTAGATTTCCATCAATACCACCATAAAAAGACTGATTCATATCACAGGTTTGTTTGGTTTTTAGTACACCTGGACTATCAGATTGCTTTTGGTATAGTGACAACTGTGTTGCAAGAACGTTCTAAGGACCAGCATATGCTTTCCTCTAACTATTCTGAAAACGTATCAGAGGGGTAGCCACGTTTGCCACTTTTAAAGGTCCAGACTAAGAGTCCTGTGGCACCTTATAGACTAACAGACATATTGGAGCATAAGCTTTCGTGGGTGAATACCCATTTCATCAGATGCATGTAGTGGAAATTTCCAGAGGCAGAAATTTCCACTACATGCATCCGACAAAGTGGGTATTTAGCCACGAAAGCTTACGCTCCAATACGTCTGTTAGTCTGTAAGGTGCCACAGGACTCTCTGCTGTCTTATTTTGAAAATGTTAATTAGCAGGATGAAAAATGATAATTACTGAAAGCTTTTATCAAAAAGCACGCTGCAAAATCAAAAAAGCGCTGCAAAATCAGGTTACATTCACATTTAAAGAACTGCTCCCCTTAGAAGCTGCATTCTTAAAGCCTCTTAAACAGTCATTTGGCAAGTGGAATAGGAAATGCCACGGTTCTATAGAATGGTCAGAAACTCAATTCCAACATTCTTAACTGCAGACTAAATGCCTCAAAAAATGTTATCAAAGCTAGAAATTTTTAGTTGTACCCACTTGTGTCACACAATTCTCCTTCCCAGCCACTTAAGCAGAAACACCTAAATGAATCTACTTCATCAATGCAAGTCCCGCCATTCTTGCAAGGTTTTCCAAGACAGTCATTGATATCTAAAGAGAAAGTCAACACAGGGTTATAATTGGGACTATTTTAATCAGTGAATTAAATGCAGAAGACAGTTTCAGATTCGTGTTAAACATTTTAAAGAGCTAGGTCCCGCAGAGGGTGTGCCAGATTGACAGCTCTGGAACTTATGCGCTCCATTTGTCCATGTAAAATGGGTGCACACGCACACACACTTGTTTTCAAAAATGGTTAATGGTTCTAATCATATTCTCACTGTTGATACTGGGAATTTCCTTCCATCTGGCAAATACTCTAAGTCACTGTACCAAAAATGCTAACAGTGCACGGCAGGCTCTCTTACACTGCCTCACCAATATGCCTCAAAACCTGCTCCAAGAAAGTTCAAACTCTACGTCTAATGAATTCATAGCTTCCTGTGCAGGGATTGCCCATGAGGGTGCCAGTTGTAATGAAGACACCCATTCTCTAAAATCTGTATTAAAACCACAACTTGTTTTTACAGAGAAAACTGAAATAGTATCATAATGACTAAAAGTCATTACCAAGATGACCCGGCTTTGAACAAGCAACCTAGAAGCGAAGCATTAACATTTATTGTCCATTTTTTAAAGAAAATTTCAAAGCAACGTTCCTTTAATGATTGAAAAAAAAAAAATCTCTAAGCCTTCAAGCTCTTTAAAAAGATAGACAGACTTCCACTTACTTTCATGGCAGTACGTTCCAGTAAAACCCCTCTCACAGGCACAAGTAAAATTCCCTCCTGGCTGACTAATGCACCGTCCATGAGGCCCGCAAACATTAGATGAAATGAAACGGATACCTTCCTGTGTAGCATTTGTGAATACTTCTATTGTACAGCTGTCTATTACTAAGAATAAAAAGGTAAATCAGTTACTCTTAACACCATTAGCTATATATAGAAAAGATTGTGCCAACCAAGAACTGTGGCTTTTTTTAATCTTAGAGTAGTAAACACATTGTTCATATCTTATTGGAAGACATTTTATGCACATTCTAAGACTATAACATTAAGTGAAAGTTATCTTGCATTACCCTGCAAGTAATACACAAGATTACAAGCATATTTCCCATTCCCCCAGCCATCATGTACTTGACATGGTCTAACTTCTGCTGGTGACAGACAAACTTTTGAGCCACACACAACTCTTCTGCAGCTCTGTGTGGCTTGAAAGCCTGTCTCTCTCACCAACAGAAGCTGGCCCAATAAAAGATTTTATCTCACCAACCTTGTTCTCTCTAATAACCTGGGACTGACACTGCTACAGCTACACTGCATACATAGTTTAACTACAGCACTTTGATAAGAGACACTACTCCCTGCCACCCTATAATCCTCTGCATTTTTCTCCCATTGTGTTCTACATGACTGCCCAAGTAATGAATTCCTGGGGGACAGCACATACCTTTGCAAGAACTGTTCTTGCAGTGGTCCTTGAGGTGAGAACAATTCTTTCCATCATAGTCATCAGAGCAGGCACAGTAATAATCTCCTCCTAGATCATAGCATTTAGCCCCATTCTGGCAAGGGTTAGGTTCACAGAAATCAACATCCATCTGTAATAAAGAGTATCAGCCATCAGGAACTATTTCCCAGCACGGTAAGCAGCATTATCAATGTTGCTATAGACACTGATGAAGTTACTTTATCAGGAAATTAATATTAAACACAATGTTTATAAATTGTCTATATTGTATGCCATTCTACAGCTTGGATACAGGCTGCAAGTTACTTTAGTCAAGTCCATTGCAAAATAGTTCTGTTACTACTATAAAGGATCACTCTGAAGATTCAACAAGGACTTTGTGATCGTTCAGTTTTGTCAGCAAGCTGAGTGTGAAAAAAAAAGGGTAAGAAATGATGCATAAATAAAATACAAAATTTAAACTCAAAAATGTCATATTGTAATCTCTACCCTTTACTATTTCTGTGTCTGCCCTCTAATACTGTAACTGAATTGGACACTGGTGCATCTGTATAGTTTTCATACAATCCACTCATGCTTGCAACTATTTGGCACAATACTTCCAGAGCATTAAAAATTCTCATACAGCTGCTTAATTCTCCTGCCACCTCCATTGATAGCAAACAGGCTTTTCATTACTAACTTCATGAATGTGCATATTTAAGAAAGATGATTTAAAAGATCTCTTAAATCCTGTCTGTTACTACTATTAGGATGAAAATGCCAAACTTAGACAAAAAACCTCACAGCATGTAAACCTTTACACAGACACATCCTTTTAAGGAAGTGACTCATCTTAATATACAGTCTTCTTGTGTCTGCTACATTTGCTTAAAACAGTCCTTACATGCCAGTGAATGAAAAAAGTACCTCATATCACGGTACCTTTCCTACCAACTACTATTCTCAAGAGCCTGTTTTACTTTAGGAAAAGCTTTAAGTACTATCCTGTTTTAGTGTCCCCCTGAGAAAAAAGGGAGGAGATTTTATTAACTTCACTGCAGAGTTTTCATTATTTGCCTGTAATTCTGACAACTTTATAGACAGTCTGAAAAAATTGTCTGTAGCAAAAAAAAAAAAAAAAAAAAAAAAAGTAAACCAAAGGCTCAAAAATCATAGATGTGTTTCAATTCAATGCAGCATGTGCAACTGAAATATTAGAGAGTTTTCAGCAAAATATTTTGCTCTGTTCTTTTAGAGTGTGTTCCATGCAGACTACAAAAAGCATTTAGATTCTGAGAATAAGATCTGAGAATATCTTTCTATCAGAAGTTTCCATTCGTTTCCTTCCATTAAAGTAAATTTCCCTTTCTCAATTCACGTTTAGTAGCTGCTACTTTAGCATCTGGAATCAGCAGTAGAGATTTCCTGCGACACTCATGGCAGTCAGCCAACTCCCTCTCTTATTCATCAGGTTTGATAAACTTATACATTGTACTAGAAGCCACCCAAAAGGAAGAGCATTCAAATGATCAGACCCATGTAGAAATAGCATCTAAGCTGTGAGTTAATGGATCAGTTTAAGAACTGGTTCATGGCTATTACTGGCAACTCATTTTTTAATTTTTAAATAAAAAACAGGGTACTGGTACTGTGAAGTAGTTGTATTTCAAGCAGAGGAATTGCTTTTGCAATATTTTATTAAACTGAAGAACAGAGATCCTCAGCAAAAAAACCTGGCACAACCCCATCCCTAAATTCTAATCTACCCTCACTGGTGGATGTTGCTGTGCTACGGTTCTATCACTGCTTGTGTGACTGCTCAGATATTCACATGACTGAAAATAAAAACTAGACACTAGATGTTAAGGGGAAAAAATTCTAGGTTTTGTTTAGAAAGGGTTGAGTGCCCTCCCCACAAAAACAAATCTTCAGCCTCATGAGTGGTTTTAATTCTTACCCATGCTTTTGTATGCAAGTTCTAAACCCTGCAGCAAGCAACATCTCCACACACTTCTGGTGCGATATCAGGTTTAAGATCCAGATTCTGCCCTCTACTCAGGACTGGTGAGGCCTCAGCTGGAGTAGCGTGCCAGCTGGGTGCCACACCTTAGGAAAGATGTGGACAAATCAGAGTCCAGAGGAGAGCAACGAAAATGATAAAAGGCTTAGAAAACCTGACCTATTAGGAAAGATTTTTAAAAATTTTTTTTTAAGTGGGCATGTTTAGCCTTGAGAAAAGACGACTGAGGTGGGGACCTGATAACAGTCTTCGAATACGTTAAGGGCTGTTATAAAAAAGAGGATGGTGAGCAATTATTCTCCATATCCACTGAATGTAAGACAAGAAGTAAGGAACTTAATCTAAATCTCCCCTAATGCAGATTAGGTAGTAGAAAAACTTTCTAACTAGAAGTATAGTTAAACTCTGGAATAGGGCTCCAAGGAATGTTGTGGAACCCCCAGGATTGGTGCTTTTTAAAAAACATGCTGGACAAACACCAGTCAGGGACGATCAAGGTTTACTTGGTCCTGCCTCAGCGCAGGGAGCTGGACTTGACCCCCAGCTTTACATTTCTAGAATTCTTTGAAACAAATTTTTATTTATGCTCAAATAAATTTGTTAGTCTCTAAGATACCACAAGTACTCCTGTTCTTTTTGCGGCTACAGACTAACAGGGCTGCTACTCTGAAACCTATGAGAAACACACTTACCCACATGCTTATCTTTAAGCACATAAATAGCCACAGTGAAGTCAAAGGGACTACTCACAAGTAAGTTTAAGAACAGGCGTAAGTGTTTGCAGGATCAGGCCTAAATACATGTTTGAGTATATCAAAAGAGCAGAGGTCTTCAAAAAGATTCAGAGCAAAATCATTAGACTTGTTTAAGAAATTCTGAATCTTAAAACACTAAGGGTACGTCTTCATTACCCACCGGTTGGCAGGTAGCGATTGACTGATCCCCGAATTGATGCCTGTACTCCACCTCGGCAGGAGGAGTAAGTGGAGCTGACGGGGGAGCCGCCGTGGTTGACTCGCCAGCGTGAGGACGGCCAGGTAAGTCGAACTAAGGTACTTTGACTTCAGCTTTGCTATTAGCGTAGCTGAAGTTGCGTATCTTAGTTCGAACCCCCCAGCCCGAGCCCAGGCCTTAGAGAGATTCACCAATATATGTGCTTACAATGCTTTACAGTTACACGCATTAGGCTGTAGCTTTAAATGTTACAGTCACTATACCACTCACTGTACAACAAATTTGCTTATTCACAGAGTATCAAGTAACACTGCATTAATCTGTAATGCTCTGGCCTTGGGCTGCTCTAATTTAAACCGGAAATACGTTTCTTTCCAGAACTCAATCCATCAAAGCTATTACAGCCATTTCAACATCGCTCTCACCTCACAGAAAGCTCCTGCAAAGCCCTGCTGACATAGACAACGGAATCCATTGACCAGGTCCTCACAGTGTCCTCCATTTTGACATGGATTGCTTGCACATTCATTTATTTCTATCTCACAGTTTTTTCCTAGATAACCATGAGGGCATAAGCAATGGTAACCATTCACTTCATCCTACATAGAGGGGGAGGAAAGGGCAAGACTGGAAATAAATGTTTATTGTAAAGTACGGTGTACCTCACATTTTCAAGATTGATCTTGAATACTGTATTTACAAACAGCATCAGACAGATTTTGGCTCCATTAAAAGAAATAAATCAAACTCATGAATTAAGCAATATACAAGCAGTTTGTGTCTCCTCCCACTTCATCTTCTTATTGAACTAATCTGTAGATACACATATTGCATACAAGCACTGAATTAATATGAATTTTGATTTAAGATTTTAAAGATGAGCACTTTCCCTTACAAAAGTTAATGTGATTAATATATTTTACAAAAAGATTACCTTACAAGTCCCTCCATGTTCACATTGTCCATGACAGTCATTAATATCTATTGAAAAAAATATACAAAGACATCAAAAATTTACAGCAGAAGCTGAACCCCTTGAAGTCTAAGGGTCCAGAATTTAAAAAAAAAAAAAAGAAAGAAAGAAGAAGTCAGTACTAATTATTTTGAAGGAAGGATTTTGACAGGACGCTTAGGGGTAAATAGGTTTGATATCTGACTGCCTTAAAACTCATTCATGTTTAAAATCAGAATACAAGCTAAAGTATATCAATTACATTCATTATTTGAGACAATATTTTTCTAAGGTAGAACGGAAAGACTGTATTTTAAACTATATCATTCAGTATATCGTGTGTTTGTATGTTTACAGTTTTAGTCCAATTCCACAGCGGAAATCAAATGCTTTATATCCAATAAATAAAGCATTTCTACAGACTTCAGTATGCACTCCCAGTTTACTTTGCCAAAAGTTAGAAAAGCTACAGAGGCATTTTGAAACAGCATAAAAGTTCTTTTCCCTTCAGTCATTTAGAACTATGTTACCATAATCTGTGATAGTTCTTTTTTTAAAGAGAAAGTTACCCTGGGTCGATATATATATAAACAAACACACACACACACTCTAAAAGAAGAAATACTAACTGATATGACAATTTACTCCTTTCCATCCTGGAATGCAGTCACAGTAATATCCACCAATGAGATTTTTGCAAGAGTAAGCATTAAGACAGGGTTTCCCCTCACACTCATTAGCATCTGTGAAACAAGATAAAAGAAGAGAATAAAGAACAAACCCAGAAACAGACCCCCTTTGCACCAAGCAAAGCCTCCATGCAATCCAAGCATCAGTTACAAGAAACAGTAGAATTTTACTTATGTATGCCACGAAAACAGTCTCTATATTGTAGCTTTTCAATGCAAATTCATTTACATTCTTTTACATGCAAGTAAAAACATCTTCCCCTTAGACAAATCTCACAGATAGTGTTAGTTATGAAAGTGAGAGAAGGCTTTTCCCCCGAGTAAATTACTGTCACACTAATTATAAATCAGCCATTGCCACCATTAAGAAGGAGCTACCATCACCACTATTGTATTTTGAAACAGAAAAGTAAACAGGCATCCTCTAAGATCAGTTATAATTGTATGTAGGTGTCAGCTTAGATGCTTATAGGTACTAGTGTTTGCTTCCAAAACTATTAAGCAGGAACCAAGATATCAAGAATAAGTGACCCATATCTTACAAGTTCACTGAAATATCTATCCTGATATAATAGAGCTGAATACACAAAAAAAAATTTAAAAACCCCCAATGAGTAAATGCAAAGTGTGGAACTGTCTTCAAGAGCCATAATAAGCAATTACTTACCAAGCTGGCAGGTTGCTCCAATCCACTGTTGTGGACATATACACTCAAAGCCATTAACACGATCAACACAGGTCCCTCCACGAGCACAAGGGTTAGACTCGCATTCGTCAATATCTGTAAAATGAAAAGATAGCCATATAGAACATTTCTGGAAAGTATGAATTGAGATTTTTTTCAAAAGGGAGCAAGGGATTTAGTCACACATCTTAAGTGAACAGTGTGGATAAATCCTCTGCACTGCCTAGGAAGTCTCAACCTTTGTTCTTATTTAACTTCAACATGAAAAAAGTTTCAGGACTTTCTGTGTGTGATCTATGACACCTCAACATTGGTGACATACAGTGGGTTTTTTTTTTGGTTTTGATAGTATACTGTTCTGTATTTTCCCACTATATTCCAATGAAACTAAAATCTCTTTGGGGACTGAAAGCTGCCACTTAAACACAGTTTTCACACTGTACAGTGCTGTGTACACCATTGTTTATAAATGTATGATTCCCAAAATTTTCTGGAAGATCTCTGTCCTCGTAAAGTAAGAAGATTCACTGAATCTATTAGCACAGATTAAGAGGTTTAGGTACTCCTTCACAGGTGCCTTCAGTTAAAGCAAACCAAACCAAACATTCCCTAAGGCATATGAACTAGTGTACACTACCCACAATGAACTGGTTAATAAATTCCACATATTCAAACTAAAAAGGCTTTCAGATCGCTAATATGAAGTCAGCATGACCGACTCTGCTCTTAAGCTAGTTTAAGCGGTGCTCCGGTGTGGTAATGGAGTTAAAACATCACTAATTCGCAACCCATATAGAATGGAATACAAAATATTTACACATAAAATTATAAATTAAGCAGTTTGAAGAGAAACATTTTCATAACATATATTACTATGCAGGAAGATTGATTTATTTAGGTGCAAGGAAACTTGGGGCATAACATACATACACTGTGTTACATAAAGCGGGTAGTTAGACTTAGGGCTTGTCTACACACACGCTACAGCAGCGCCACTGTAGCAGTTTTGTGGAGATGCTACTATGCTGCTGGGAGAGCTTCTCCTGTCGGCATAGTTAAGCCACCTCTGCAAGAGGTCACAGCCATGTTGATGGGAGAAGCTCTCCTGTTGAATAGCCCTGTCTACACTGGGGAGTTAGGCTGGTATAACTCTTTCACACCCACGAAGTGTGTATGCAAGTCTGATGCATGTTTGTAATGCAAACGGGTACTTAGTTACACTTTTGTTAACTTTTAGTCCTATACTGCAAAACTAGCTGCTTCTTTCAATGCCTTCCTGTTTTTCTAAGTAACACAAGAACAAAACCATAGAAATACCTGATAAAACACAGTTTGAAATTCACAACTACTGAACAAAAATCAACTGGCACAGCATGTTACCTACTTTGCCACGTAGCAGATCTTATTCAGCAAAGTGTATAACAATCCTTCAAGCCCAATATGCTAAAATCAGCTGAACTGTACCTACCAACAGCACACGTTGGTCCGCTCCACCCTGATGGACAATGGCATTTGAAGCCCGATGAAATTTCATGGCAGCTTCCACCATTAGCACAAGGATTTGATACACAAGCATGCTCAGCTAAAGAGAAAAGAAAGGTTTTCCTAAGTAGAATGATTACACTGTAACACCACAACCAGGGTCTAAGATTATTTTTATTGGACACCTTCTAGCCAGAACTCACTCACTAGCCAGAGGCAACATAAAAAAGGGAGGATGCCTGAACAGATGGGAAGCTCAGGCTCTCCCATCCTTACCTGCTGTGATAGGAATGGTGCTAGATTACTATCAGGGGACTGAACCTGGACCCTGCTCAGGGGCATCATCTTTCATATGAGCCTCTCACCTCCTGTAACTGCTAGGAAACAAATGAGAGACCACCTAAATGTCTCAGAACCACCTGACACTTGGAAGTATGTCCACTAACCTATTTCTCCCTGCCACTCCCTCCACAGCCTCTGCTTTTTGACCTTTCACTTCTGAACTGCTCCAGTGCCTTTCTCTACTGATACTCCTACTACAGCTTCCCCAAGATAAACAGCAACAGTTCAAGTGAGAAAGGTTTCATTTATAGAGTAATTCACTCTGCGGCTGTTCCCTGGGAATTATTTTGGGGACTATATTATTAGTCCGATGGCCGGTAATATACAGGAGGTCAGACTAAATGATCACAGTGCTCTCTTCTGGCCTTGGAACCTATAAAGTAGAGCTGCCTGCAAACTCAGAACAGCAATGCACTGGATTATTTTTGGAAGGTTTTACACAACTAGAGAAATAGTTATTTTAAAATCAAGTTAGACTCTGGATGATTCAGGTGCTTATCATTTATCAGGGAATGTTTCCCTTTTTGACCTTAACACACAAGGAGGTTACCCAGTTCACATTTAATACAATTTGTTCTGGGCAGCAGTTAGTCGTGGGGGCAATAGAAGTGATTTAACACTACAACAGCTCAATAAACCAATCTACTTTATCAACAAGCAGTCTAGCCTTAATCTGTCGTAATTATAGCTAAAAAGCCATGGCATTAGGAGCCACACATGCATTTTGAGCCCGTCTCCCTTTTTGCCAAGAGAACTAGAAACTTCCGCCATCACACTTTAACAAAGTGAAGAATATATTCTATTATTGTCCGTGTTATCCACATTGGTGCAACAAGATCGGCTAGCTACAGCTATAGTCAAAATTTACTACTTCCATAGCACCACTAGACCACAGAGCTCCATATGAGAATAAATTAAGCCAGGGGTATGTTTTGATAAATTTACAGTCTATGTCTGGAGATAACACAATGAATCAAGATCAATAGGTAAGTGGGAGAGAGAAGGAAGGAGGAAAAGTGCTCAGAGGAAACAGAGTAGGGACACTGTTCCCCTTGCCAACAGTGATTCATGAACAGCAGATTTTGATAATTTGGAAGAGTCACATTAAGTAGTTACCATCATATTGAGATTAGATGCTGGAGTGGCAATGGGGAGCTCCAGTGGTAAACACTGGAGGTTAGCAGTGGAACAATAGCTGAAGTGAGTGAGATTTTTGAAGAGGTTTGATGGAATGAGGACGTTTGGCAACAAAGAGAGAAGAAGTAGTCTACAGAGTGGTCTGAAGAGTTCAGTGAGCAGTCATAGCCCATCAATTAAACTGAGCAGGGATAAGAGTGCAGGGAGCAATGGTGAGAACAAGAAAGGAGATGTATGCAGAAGATTCAGGGATAATCTGACCATAGTTACAGTACAGTCAAACATGAACAGCCAAAAAAAACCAGGGAAAAGAGAATAAAAGAAATATAGCATAGCTATGAAACAGAGAGGAAGTAACTTTCAGAGTGGAATCGGATAGGCTCAGAGCTGCTACACTGACATCAGAGAAGCTAGAGGGGAGGAGGCTACAACAGAATTATGCTCCAAAACTCTTCTTCTGTGCTCCCCTGGACATAGTTTTGTAACTAACATTTTAGTCTCAACTGTTCTTGAGAATACTCCATAGCAGGCCTTGAGCAGAGTTTTCAATCATAGTTTAATCCTGCTGAATGGGGTCCAAACTGTGATATCCCTTTGTAGGAAATGTAGTTTCTTTTCTTCAAAGTGAGCGGAATAACTGGCTCATTGACTTTCTAAAAGTAATTTTTTTTTAAAAAAAATTAAAATATTTATGTGCCCTCCTCTCTCTTCTTTGATCACAGTTAGAATACCTGCCCAGGTAGACTTCTACTTTACTACAGGAGTCAGGGCTAGAAGTGACTTTCACAAAAGCCTGTAGCATCCTTAAGATGATCCAGGTGTATATGCACATGTGCGCACAGGAAGAAGGGAGGGAGAGAGTACAGTAGAAAAAAGGTATGCCTGCACCCTTTTCCCAAAATAATATGGTACAGTTTAATACCGGGGGGAGGAAGGGGAAGCAGCATAAGAACAAAAACAAACAAAAACAAAACAAAAAAAAGGAAGAAAGGAGACACACTGGGCCTGATTCAATCTCCAGTGCAGCCAGCAGAAGACTTTCCATTGTCTTCAGTAGTTTTTTGATCAGGTCTTTAAGAAGGAAGATAGCAGGACGCTAGGTAGCAACACAATCTGTACCCCTCCCTCCAAGGACCTGAATTTGCAGGTTGGTGGAAAAATCCTCTTCCTGCTTCCCAGAAAGGAAAAAAAATTTGGATTTTGGAAGGGACCTCTTTTGATGACTAGCTTTGAAAGGGAGGGCAGCTTTAAGTATAAGAAACAATTCCTCCCTCTCTCCATATGTGGCTTAGCTGCAGGATATGTGTCACTGCAGGGAAACCAGCAGGCTGCTTAGAGCACACAGCTTCCTTTCCCCTCTTCAACTGCTTAACATAGCTTCAAATTAAAGTAGATGCATGCAATGGTCATCAGTACCGATTTCACAATTCTTTCCAGAGTAACCATCTGGGCAAGCACAGTGATATTCATCTGGTTCCGTGTTCATACAGGTTCCGCCATTCAAGCATGGGTGGTGATTTCCACAGTAGTTTAAATCTGGACACAGAAAAGAAAAGAAAATGGCAGCTGACAGGTGTAACATAAATCCCAAAGTTACTGTTTTAGTCCACAGTCAAGAGACTGCAGGCAGACATACAACGCCTTCCTGGCTTGAATAACATTATATCCTCCTCCCACTTAATCCATTTTGACTTCAAGTCATCAATCCCTAGCAAGCCTGTCATCTCATTGCTCTCCGTGGAATAAGAAAGGATGGACAAGAGAGAGAACTGTATCAGTAAGAGGGGAAAACGTATCATTCCGAGCCCTTTGCCTTAAAATGTTTTTATTTTTATGATGGTTGAGCAGTCATCTGCCACAAAAAGGATTAGTCACAGATGTGCTCAGATAATTGCACATTGCAAAAACAGTTAAAAAGTTCAGTTAATCAAGCAATTTTATTAATTTTTCCTGTAAATTAACATTAAGTACCTTTGTTACATAGCAGACCACCCCAGTTGGTTTCACAATTACACTGCCATGGTTCTTTACAGCTCCCATGAGCACAGCCTGGGTAGCGGACACACTCATCACAGAACTGTCCTTGCCAACCATAATGACACCTAAGAAGTAAGTGCACATGTTAAACGTGCTTAGTTATCTGCAATACAGGTATTTAGAGTGTTATATGTTGAACAATCCACTTGTTTTAAATAATGAATGATAAATGTAACAGAATATTGAAGTGTTATTTTCTCTTTTAGAACTTGTTCTGCAACTTGCCTAGTTCAAGAGTGGTATGAATCTTTACTATAATTCACTAGGAACAAAGAAAGCAGACCCCCAAAATATCACAACAGCTTATTCTAAAACAGTACACACACATACAAACCTGTTCTTTCACAAGAGATCCAGCCTGACACCAGTTAGAAATTGTCATGCCTCACGGTTGTGTAAAAAGATGGACTGCATAACCTATTAATTATTTGAAATGAAGACTGCAAATTCTTTTAGTGGACCAAGAGGCATACATTGTATTTTTGTTCTGTGAAGATGGCTGGTGAGAGATTAGCTAATTTGTTCTAGAGTACTACACTTATTTCAAGTCCTGGGGGTGATCAAAGATGCAGCTGTCTTGTCAATTTTCTCAGAGTTATTTTAAGAACTCTTTCTGCAGATTTAGTCTGTTATGTTCCCACTGTTCTTTAGCAGCTTATTCTAGTGTCCTCCTTACTTGGAGCAGACAGAATAAAGTAATGAACACTTGAGAAATACACAAAAATTAAAGCAAGTAAAAACCACTTGGTAACAAAACTTTAAACTAGGTTTCTTCAAAAAAACCTTTCCCTTCAGATTGGATTTCTTTGTAACAATGCAGACATATACTACAAGGCCAGAATTCTGTTAGCAAAAATACCTGTGTGCTCTATAGGGAAGTTTTGTCTTGCACTTTAAAAAAACTTAAGTCTCCAACAAGAAGTTATGGCTTTTTTAAGTCAGAAGGAAACTCACTGAATAATTATAGCATTAAAGAGACTGCCCCAAGAGAGTAGGTGTACTATGTTAAATTACCACCAACAAAAACAGCAAGAATTCCTTCCTTACCTCAGATGGTCTTTTTTAAAAAGTATCTAAATTTTCCAATACAATCCTATTTGACAGTTAATTTAAACTGGTTGTCTGTTGAACTGGCTATTAAATATGCTTCACTATATCCAGAAAGTCTCTTTAGAAAAATCGGTTAGACTACATTGTATGGATATAATCCTCATATGCTCTGAGAGGGAGGAGTGTCAGCAACAAAACTACATTTTTCATATCCATGTCAGCGTCTCAATATCAGTACCCCTTTGGGATGCAGTAAAAGAACAGAACTAACATTTGTAGCCACCTTGTGAGTGGAAGAGAGGAATCAAATAGGGAATCCCCATTCACTAGGGACTAATATATTAGACTGTTTAATAAGGAGTTGTGGTTCCTGAGACCATACGCTAGCAACATGATAATTCGGTCCTCTGTGTTAATACCAACACAAACTACTCCTTGCTTAAAGCTCTGAATTTCTGCTCTTCTATATTTATATCTATATTATAAAAGGTAGCTTTTTTCATGTACAAACATATGTTTAGTGTCTCACTGGTAAACTTCTGGAACTATACCGTGGAAGTGACAGTGCTAGAGATTCCTACTTACATTGTAATCCCCACAATTTGTAGGTAACTGTAAACACAGTTATCTACATATTTCAGGAGACAAAGTTTATTCAGATAATTAAAAGATTCAGATAAACGGGGGTTGCCAGGAGTCTGCAGAATATATAAGCTCTACAGGACAGCAGTTCTCTCCTCCTGTGTTAATATGTTGCATGGTGAAATGAGATAAATAATATTAGAAAGCTAGTTCATACTAAAAATTCATCCTCTAGGCAGTACCAATTACATACCCACAGAGTACAGCTGTTTCCAATGCTAGGATACCTACTTATGGTAAAGCATGCATGATTTCTTTAATGTTTTAAATTTTGGCAATACAATTCTGATATTTAAGTGCATTCTCAACACACACACACACACTTCAGCTACTGTAACTTGGTTCATTATTGCCAACACAAAGTCTGTTTTAATCCAAAGAATAAATACCTACTGACAAATGTTGCATGTCAACGTGACTATGACAGGAAAGCGTGTTTCAGTAACTCCTATTTAAATGGGCTATGAGAAACTGAAAAGCTTATGCATTAGCAAAGCAGAATAACTGGTTAAATTTCTCTTTTAAAATTGTGATGTGCTCTAGGAGCACAGAGAGGGCAATATAAATTATCTTCTGAAAAATGGAATTACAAAGCGCTTTTAGCCCCTGCTACAACACACAAAAATGTTTATTTGGTAGGAAAGGGTTACTGCTTGTTCATGACATTAACTGTAAACTTTGTTTCCGGTATACGTTGAGTTACCAGACTAGCCCTAGGGAAATCATTTCTACAAGCTACCAGGAGTCCAACCAAAGGAACACTATGTTTACGAGTCAAAAGGTTACTATGTGGTAAACTGATCAGTCTTCAGTTTACAAGGAAGAGCAAATTAGGATTTCCTCTCAAACAGGAAGTCTGGTCGCATCCTACATTAGCAGATGCTAGAACAGCTTTAATTCCACTTCCTTCTTGAAAGAGAACTTTTACATGGATCTCTGCTTACTCCTAGAGCAAAATGTGATAAAAAGAAAAAAAACTGGTTCAATGGTTTGTGTATTGAAACCTGTGAGAAAGTCATGTCAAAGCATTAAGGAAAAGAACTTCAGTTCACCATGATAAAAACAAAGGTTTAGAGAGGAGTGGAGTTACATTTAGAAAAAAAGAGAATTCATCTATTTCGCCCCAGTAAACAAAGTCTAAAGAGAAGCAGTTTATGCAGCCAACAGTGGACTAGATTAAATTTCTGCCATTATGAATGGAAAAGCATACTTGAAGTTTCCATAATCCTAGGATTAATTTTGAACCCGATTATGAATATTGTAAACCATTTTTCCTATTTAAAGTGGAATTCACCCTGTACAAACACCTAGGCTCAGAAAATCTAAGATTCTTGATTGGGGTTAATTTCTTGTCCCTTTCTCCCTTCCCTTTTCTGCCAGTTTTACTAGCACTAACTTTACGACCATGGCTATGCAAAAGCAAATCAGAGCTAGTTTAATCTAAATTTCTGGGTCACTATCAGTACAAAGGAAGTTACCATAAATAGATTGTTATAGTTTAACCTTCCCTCAGGAAATCACTAAAGCATACGCATCAAGTCTTAGATCAGACAGGTCCTCTACGTCAAGTTTAAGATCAACAAAGGGGAGTGCAACAGGCACATGATCTTCAGTAATTTTAATTAAAAACCCTTAAAAATAATGACCAGTTCTACAAACTTAGCTTAGCTGCTTTCAAAAGCAAAATGAAAAGGGCTGCATTTTCTTTAGACTATAGAGGGATTGGTAACAATGGAAACCTACAGTTTAGATTAAGGCTGAAGTAGGCTATTTTAAAGAACAGTATTAGCAAAACACGTAGGGACATCAAATTTCAAACTAAATAAAGGTAACCAAAAAGGAAATAATTGTGCAGCAGCTTACTACATATGCAGTTATTTTAAGCTATATTAGCATGAACTGTATCATCAATATATTTAGGTTTGTATAAAATATTTGTTCACATTACTAGTGAAGCATGGCATAAAGTAGGTAAATGAGGATTGACAGCCAATACATTTGTAGAAATGCTAAGTCTGAGTGCATTAAGGCAGTGTGAAACAGCTGACACAAGGTCAAGATATCCCACAAGAGTTTAAAATAAATAAAAGTATCTGGTATACACTGCAGCCTCAAATTGTATTCAGAAACAGCAGCAAAAAGCATTGAAAGGCAAGAACGGGTGACAATGTGGCTGCAATATGTTTCTTTAATTGGAGTTTTTATATTCTACTACAAATAGATTAGATTTAGAAGTGTGAAGACTATACAAAGTTAAGACCCAATCTGTCGAACCATTTTGTGGAAGAGGAGTATTTACCAAAACAAGAAACAGACATTAGTAACCATCATGCAGTTGAAGCGTCTGATCTGGCAAAGTACTGAGATGTGCTCAGAGTCTACTGACCTTAGTAGGGGTTAAGGATTCTTGGCATCTCTCTGGTGGTGCTTGCATCTTGTATGATTGGGCCCTTAGTTTTCAAAAACAGATTCTTGGGGCTTGTCTACATTACCCGCAGGATCGACAGGCAGCAATCAATCCAGTGGGGGTCGATTTATTGAGTCTAATCTAGATGCGATAAATCGACCGCTGAGTGCTCTCCTGTCGACTCCCATACTCCACTGGAGTGAGAGGCGCAGGTGGAGTCGACGGGGGAGTGCCAGCTGTCAATTCACCACAGTGAAGACACCGTGGTGACTAGATCCAAGTACGTCAACTTCAGCTACATTGTTCACGTAGCTGAAGTTGAGTAACTTAGACCTTGATCCCCCTCCCCCCCAGTGTAGACCAGATCTAGGTTAAACACATGGAATTATAAACCTGCCAATGCATGATCCTCTTCACTTTGCTGTTTCATGGAAGTCTTTGCCATTTACTGCATGTAATTTACTTTATTTTCATTTTTCAACTTGTTCTACTTTAAGCTTTTGAGAGGAAAAATGGATCTAGTTTAACACTCAGAAATAATACCACAAGTTTCAGAGTAACAGCCGTGTTAGTGAGAAAACCTGGATTTGTGCAGGAAATAGCCCAACTTGATTATCATGCACATTGTGTAAAGAGTTGTCACTTTGGATGGGCTATCACCTGCAGTAGAGTGAATTTGTGTGGGGGGGTGGAGGGTGAGAAAACCTGGATTTGTGCTGGAAATGGCCCACCTGATGATCACTTTAGATAAGCTATTACCAGCAGGACAGTGGGGTGGGAGGAGGTATTGTTTCATATTCTCTGTGTATATATAAAGTCTGCTGCAGTTTCCACGGTATGCATCCGATGAAGTGAGCTGTAGCTCACGAAAGCTCAAATAAATTGGTTAGTCTCTAAGGTGCCACAAGTACTCCTTTTCTTTTTGCGAATACCACAAGTGTTTGCAAAGTAGACTCACTGGAGACACTTGAATGTTATTCCTCTCTTATTCACCTACCAAGACAATCAGGCTATCCCTACCAGTGTTTAAAATAGGCCAATGACTTAGAGGCTATAGAACAGCACATTGTACACTGGAATTCGTTAAATCACCACTCTCTCTCTCTCCTAGCCACATAGATCTGTGGAAGTCAGGATTTAGCTGCACACTTCTTTCCTATGAGAGAAGTAGCTGAGCTGAAGTTTCACTAGACAAAACTCGTAACATACGTTACTGTTGAACAAAACTAACATTAGTGACCAGACAGAAAAGGTGTGTGAGGTAATTATATATATTTATTGGACCAACTTCTGTTGGCAAGAGACACAAGCCTTCAAAGTTACTCAGAGGTCTTCTTCAGGTCTGGGTGACCAGAGCAGCGAAATTGACTTACGAAGAGGGACATCTTAATTTTGAGAGCTCCTCCCTTGCAGAAGCCAGGGGAGCATTTCATATGTCAGACTGTCACATGAGTCAGACTCCATGCATAGGGTCCAGGGATAGCACCCTGACAGGAATCTCAACAACTGAAAGCAGCTGGGCTTGGAATTGCATATGGACTTCCCTTGGGGAGTCCAATTAATCTTTTGCATCTACTTTCAGCTAGTAGGCTTCATGGTCTGGCTAAATATTTCCAGCCCTGGTGGTAACAAATCTATTATTATCAATGTTCAAAACAAAGGTGAGGAAAAACTTATTTACACTCAGAGCTAAAGCCCACCTTAAAGGCTAATTATCTCTAAAAGAAATTAACTGCAAGTGGGCTGAATCTAGTGATCTTGAGTCCCATCACTTTGTTTTTACTGGTCTCTCTTTAAGAGTAACGTGAATTGAATGGCTTACACACACACACACACACACGCCCCCATCAAAAAAATCCTTTTTGGGGGGGGCACAGATTTATGCCAATTTGCAGACCACACTTCTATAGACTGATAAAACTCCTCAATACAATATGCAGGATTCTTTCATTATATCTGCATTAACAGATACTTCACCACTACAGTTGCACTTCAAAAAAAAAACCAAACAGGAGTACTTGTGGCACCTTAGAGACTAACAAATTTATTAGAGCATAAGCTTTCGTGGGCTACAGCTCACTTCATGGGATGCATAGAATGGAACATATAGTAAGAAGATTTTATAAACACACACACACACACATATATATATATACACACACACACACACACACGGTGGAAGTTGCCATACAAATTGTAAGAGGCTAATTAATTAAGATGAGCTTCAGTATCCCTCTACCATGTTTCCTGGCAGGCTGCGGAACATTAGGCTCCTACCACTCTTTTGGTTAAAGCAGTTCAAGGAAGCGGAAGGAACCCATTACACTTCCAAAGGCTGAGCTGAAACACTTCAGCCTAAAATAAAAATCCTACATCCTGCAAGGCAGAAGCAAACATCACAACCGTGTCCTGTTACTCACATGTGTATTTTTTTCCCTACAGAACCTTCCTGACAATAATAAAACTCCTCCTGCACTTAGACTTCAATTAGAAATTTTAGCCAAAACATTTATGACAGGAAAACAAAGCAAATCCAGTGATGCTAATGACAGAAGCAAAATGCATCATTCAGTGGGTGGAAAAAAATCCACTAAATCTTCTGATGACATACACAGGATGGTGTTGCACAAGCCAAAACAATAGCCATGTCTAGTTATTTACTTAAAATAGGTATAGTCTGCTTAAATTTAAGAGTTAAATTGTTATATATTAGGAGACAATGCTGTCTAGTTACTAGAAGAGGACACTGAATTGGGGATCCAGGTTTTAAAACCTGTTCTTGGACAAGCTCAATGAGGAGTGCTTAGCGATGTCTGCTCAGGTCTGTTAGAGGCTTTTTCCCTCCAGATCTGAGAAAAGCTTAAATTGGGCCTCCCTCGTCTTCTCAAGAAAGAATGCCAAACTGAACACCTATCAGGAATATGCCCTCTACACCAAAACAGAAAAGGCACCTTGAGTCCCAGGTATTCAGCAGGGTAACCACATTAAAAGAAGCCTGGAGACTTCGCTTCAGTCATAGGTTTTAAACCCCTGTGTGAGAAAAGGCCCCAACGCTTTTTTGTTTTGTTTTGTTTTTTTGGGGGGGAGGGGGGTTACTGTTGTATTTGAACAGTCTTTAAACAACTAATCCTAAAACTACACTAACTACAACTGTACTATTTACACTAGTACTAATTATACAGACACATATACACACGAAGAGAGGACTTAAATTGCATAGTGTGCAAAAAGCAGTGGACACTGCCAAGGGTTCCCTCTTGTAAGCACAGGCAGTAAGAAAGAAATGAGGAAAGATTGGGCCCAACTGCTCTTTATCTCTCGGAGAGGGGGAGCAAGCGTACCTGGGGGCACTGATACCACCCCAATGAACAATGCTGGCCAAAATCTCATTTCCAGTCCATTTGACTTCGTCTAAACATCCTCTATAGGACACGTTTCTCTTTATATTTTAGAAATGAATTTTTTTTGAAGAACAGATGCATGATATACACCTACCATAGTTCTATGCTGATTAAGTTTTAATTTAATAACATATTGAATACTGAGATTTGGGCCTTTTAAATTGTTTTTGAAGCAAGATTATTTTTAAGCTTTTACAGAGAAACTAAAGGAAAGTACACAGGCTTTATACACAGCACTACCATCCTGGCAAGGTGGGAACAATGTAGCTCGGATACTAGACATACCTGGAACTTCTCCAAACACATGCCAAAGTGGATCATGAGGAAATGAGAGATTAAATTATTAAGTCAATGACAACTTGTTGAGAATGGTACCAAAAGACACAGATAACCCATCTAAGAACTAGCCTTTAGGTTCCCCCATATCTATTGGCCATCCGGGATCACTGTGGTGTGCAGGGCCCAGTTACTCTGAATAAGGTTACCTCAACAAATAACTGTTGGACCAAAGTTAACCCATTGTTGTATAGAAAAAACAATACAATCTAGTATTTAAGATCTGCTGTTGTCCAAACTGTAAAAAAAATCCACGCACCAAACACAAAAACAAATCACCCTCACCACCTGAACTTTTAAACAATAGTCTGTGATGTGAATCAGCTCAAGGTACTGTGATCAACAAGAGCACTTAGCCAGCAACTTAAGAAAAACCCAGTTTTTAAGGCAGATTGGTGGTCTCAAATCTAGCTATTTTATCAGACCGTTTTTAACGGTTGATTCCGATCTACACAAGAAGCAATTGGTTTGATATCAATGTCATTTTGCCTGTCATCTGAGCAAGCTTTCATGCTTGTTTCTTCTGAATGGACTCTGCAGTAAAATCACCACCACATGAGGAAAGCCATTTCTGAAGCACAGCCTATTCCTTACCAAGTAGAATTCCTACTTATAATGTTATGCCCTGTAAAATACTTTAAAATTACTCAACTCCATGTGAAAGAGGACTTGTGGCACCTTAGAGACTAACAAATTTATCTGAGCATAAGCTTTCGTGAGCTACAGCTGCTGCTACTCTGAAACCTGTCAACTCCATGTTGACACTTATTCTAGAATGAGGTACCAGCATAACCACCACTTTCTCAAGAGAAGAAAATAAAACAGAATGAAAAAAATCCTATTCCTCGCCCCCCAACCACAGGACACATCAGACCATTAGTTCTCAAGATAACTTTTTACAGGGGCTTGCTATAGGGTTTCCCAAAACAAGTTAAAATGAAGACCTTTATTTTTGTTTTCCTTCCTACAGTGCTAACCAGACAAAAAGATTAATTGATAAATAGCTCAAGCAACACTAACAAAAGGACTTAAAAATCAGAGGCAAGAAAGCTTTCCAGCAGATAAGGATGACAGTCCTGCTCCTGCCAAAGGCATAACTGAGCATTTAGTTATTTACCAGTGGAATGGCTGCTTCAGACTGCTACGGTTCTAAGGTCTGCCTCTGCAGAAGCACTTAGTCCAAGGAATCACTCTGAATTACTTGATATCAAGAGTAAGAAAGCAAAAAGCTACTTCAATAAAAAGCTATAATTAGGATCCTCACACTAAATCAGAGATTAAAAACAGATTTTGAAATTCTTTCTGTATACAAAAACAATTGTGAAGTTTCAGAATAGGGCAAATCAGTTTATGAGCCAGACAACTGGCACCAGCAGACTTCCACTCCTCTCACACCCATTCGCCTTCCTCCCATTTTTCATTTTCCTTTAGAGAGTTAGAAAGCAGTCATTGTTTTTACCTGTTAAATGAGGGTGGCAATAGTCCAAAAATCCAAAGAAGGAATTTAGATTATAATTCAATAGCTCCAAATGCAATTATCCCAAGTATATCTAAACAGTCTTCCTTGCAAGGCTGTAAACATAAGGTCGTGCCTGCAAGTCTTGTTTATACTTCACTCCACGTTTTTATAGAAAATTTCTACCATCTAGTCAAAGTGTTATTTTCTAAAGTACACCAATCTCTACCATGGCATGCAAGAACGAGGTACATTAAGTACCAACTGTGAGGCTGGCTTGTCCAATCAGTAACAAATCACTTACGGAAATATATTTTAAGACTTGTTGCATTAATGGGAGCTTTAGTGTCATTGTATTAACTTCTATAGATCAGTCCAATATCTCTTTGAAGGACATGAAGATCAAGGGCTTTTTTTTTTTTTTTTTTAAACAGGGTATAAAACTGTAGTATCGACCTACTAGTAAATCTTTGATACCTTAGTTAATTCTAACAGTCTCTCTACTTGCTAACCAATTTCCATGGATTCGTGACATCATTTGTAGGTATGAGGCAAGTCTCCAAAAAGGGCCATATTTTTGGAGTTTAATGAACCCTCCCTACACCTCTCCACCCCCCATATACATAAAGTAAGCTTTCCAATGGTATGTTCAAAAGAAGAGCTGTCAAGTGGTGCTGGAAGACTGTAGGCGAGGTGAAACAATGGTATCCAAAAGGAGAAAGTGTCATTTTTTGCAGTTCTAGAAATACTCCAATATGACTATGACTACAGTTTTTGCTGTTTCAGTTAATTTCAAACACCTTAAGGTGGTGCTTATTGGCCAAAACTATGACATTACAGGATTTTTTTTTTTTTTTTTTTTGGTTTTGCACAGGCAAGTTTTTCCCCCCCAGAAGTGATGAAGCTGTTTAACATGCAGGAAAAATGGCAAATATCTACATTTTGCAATATACTAACATGAAATGTTTTCACATGGCATATTCTTAATTGTTGAAGTATTTTACAAGGGAAAACATTTCCTATATTTCCAATTGACATTTGCTGACCAGATCAAGCTAACACTGAAGATTGTGCACCAGTAGCAGTAGATTTCATGCCCACAGTTTGTATTGCATAGTGGAAGATAAATGTATTTGAATTCCTAATGTAATGCTTCTCCATTTGTAAGCTTTTGTACATACAATGCAACATCTAGTCTGCCTGGAAGAAGGTTTTAGTTTGCAGCTAGCTCTGCATGCAGTACTAGCCTTTGAAATATTCTAGAAACTAGCTTTTTAATTCAGTTATGCTTAAGTACAGGTCAGCTACAGTGTTAGAGATGAAAATACACAGCTTTATATTATGAATATGCAAAACCTATGAACGAAATGGCAAAACAAGTAGCAGCAAACATACATCTACAAAAAAAGTCCTTGACTCTGCATTGAAGAGGGATGAAAAGAATGTTCTCTCTTCCCAGCCATGTCATCCACAATATGACAAACCCATTTGACACTGAGTCACAGCCAAAAGGTACTTATCAACATATTTAATGGACTGCATGTGACAGACATACAAGAGCCTCTACTAAAATAACAGATGTTGGTGAAGAACAAATGGAGAGATCTGAGAGATGAACATTTGATTTAATGGGACAGGTAGCTTCTTCGGACAGTTAAGAAACCTAGCATCACTACATTTGCTGACATGGCCAAAACCACCAAACAGAAGTCGGGCGAGAGGGACAATCACAGCAGCTATCAGTCCAAAAATGGTCTTCCCTTCCACAGAACGCTGTCCTTAGCAAGGATCTGTCATCCTTATTTGGTATTGGTGGGGAAAAAAAACAAAACAAAGAGCCCACTGCTTCAGAGATCTTGCCAAACTGGGAGAGGGTGATGGATAAGCTGCAATTTCTGCAGCAAGGAAGTTGGTAGATTACTAGAGCTGGAAAGGAGATCCACAGAAAGCTGGATTGTTTGCGCCTCAATCTAGCCATCAACAAGGACAAGTCACTGGCTAAACATTCACCATGTGAAGACAGTTTTGAAGAGTATATCAAAAAAGCATCTTGGAAAAGACTGGGATATCTTCACATATAGATAAACCATTGCAACATAGATGGAAAAGTGTGGGTGATGAACTACTTCATGTATTCTTCAAGGGCCCAACAGCATCCGAGTTTCTACAAGATCTTATTTGTGCCTGTACCAGTAGGGATCACTGCACAATCAACTGTGTCTGTAGTCAGAACAATATTCCCTGCACAGAAATATGTACGTGCCAAGGCAATGAAGACTTGGTAATCCATGCATGCTCGGCAGAGATCATAACGATGAACAAAATCACAATAATGATGGTGACTAGAAATGTCACCAGCATTATTATATTTCCAGGATACCTGTTCAAGTTAATTAGATTTTGTTTTACTCTTTAGTTTGTTGTGATGCTTTGAGGTCACAAAGAAATCCAATTTTGTGTCTTGAAATAATAGACCATCATTAAGCTAACAAACAAATTAAAGTGACCACTGAAATACCTGCATGTCTTGATGGTGTCATTGTTTACCTTCATTTCTATGAAAATGGCACCACTTGATAGCTCCACATCATACCGCATCTTATAATAGACATAAGCAGCTTTCAAATGAGGTGCATGTGGGTAGAAGGTACATTAAGACAACCAAATTGGTAGTGTTTGCCACTTTCTGTTGAGACCTTAGGTGTATTTTCACATCTGTCAAGAATCTGGCAGGTGGAATACAATCCATCTGGAGTATTTTTACACCTAGACTTTCCTCTGCTATCTTCTCTTCCAGCAAAAGAGAGGCTGCTGTTTAAACTTCCTGAATATATTGGAGTGAATCCAACTAGACAGAACAGAATAATGGGAAAAGCCTCTAGTCAGAGCCCTTAAAAGAAACTGGGACTCTACTTTTCTGAAATTTAACTCAACTGGGATACCTTAGAAGGGCCATATGGATATCAAATAAAGAAACAGCTCTTCATGTCCTTTAAAACTAAAGGGAATCCTGTTACAATATCCTCTTGGTTTCTAAAGCTACCCCTTTAAAAAGCCCCCTTCAAATGCATCTGGTCTCTTGGGAGCCTCAACCTAATCTTTAGGGTCCTACGTGTTTTCCCTTTTGAACCTTTCAAAGGTATTTTCTTGCACTCTCTTCTGCTAGAACGCATTCCTATTTACCCTCATCTTGCTGAAACAAATAAAGGCTCTTACACTACCTCTCCTACATGGTTATCTGTCTAGCTTCCCCCCCGCCCTTGTAAAAAAGGTACTACCTTGCTTTGCCTAAGGCTATGTCCACGCTAGCACTTTTTTTCGGTAAAGCTTTTGCCGGTGAGGATGTGAAAAAAAAAATACACCCCTGACTGACATAAGTTTCTCTGACAAAAGCGCCAGTGTGAACAATGCTCTGCCAACCCAGCTACTGCTGCTTGTTGGGGGAGGTAGTTATGCCAACTGGAGAGCTCTCCCACATCGGCATAGAGCGATTACATGTGAGACCTAGCCTAAGTTTGTGTTGTCTTTTCATCTCAGTCAGTATTTCCTTAGATGCCTTCTCACATCCCACTACGCTGGGCCAAAGAGATCGTGTGGTACTACCTGGACATCAATAAAGCTTCAAAGATGCCCCGCCTGCCTGAACCATAATTCAGGAAAGTAGATGCTCAGTTTTTTTTCCCCTCAAGCGTTTTCCCATTGGGGAACATTCCCAATTTAAGCGGATGGTCATTTGCCCAAGTCAGAGTCACGGTCTGAACTGGTGGCAGTGAAATCAAATGCCTTTTATAACATTGTAAGCAATGATGTTGTAGCTGTGTTGATCCCAGGATATTAGGGATACAAGGTAGGTGAGGTAATATCTTTTATTGGACCAACTTCTGATGGCGACAGACAGACACTTTCGAATTTATACAGAGCTCTTCTTCAGGTCTGGGAAAAGAACTCCAAGCATCACAGCTAAATACGAAGTGGAACAGATTCTTTAGCATAGGTAGTTAAAATATATTTCAAGGGACCCTTCAAGGTAAGCAGCCCGTTAACACCTCTCCAGTCATAGCGGAGAAAAGGAAAAGAAAATTTTTTTGAAAAGGAGGGGTGAGTTTAGTAGGCTATGTAACTACCCCCCCCCCCCGGCTTTTTTCTTGTATTCCACAAAACAGGAACGAACCTCAGTCAGCCAAGACTTTCATGTTGAGAGCTGCAAGATATTTTCTTTGCAAATAAAGAATGAGTCTAATTAACAGAGAACTCAGTGTTTTGATAAGTTGGCAAGTAGTACACAATTACAGGAGAATAGACTGATGCTTACGCTGTGGCCACAAACATTTTTGAATATTTGTGCAAGCGGCAAGTTTTGAAGAGTTGGGACAAGTATATTTACAAAGCCAGCTGCAATAAGGTAGCACTGGTTCTCTCTTGACCGACCCTGTTAGCTGATGTTAGAACTCCTGCATCGAAGTGATGACCAATTCATGTTCACTGTGGCAGACACTACATGTTCACCTCCCCTTTATTTTCAGAGTGGAGTTAAGTGGTTCAACCCAGAGGGAACCAGAGTCTGGGACATATCTAGTATCAACAAGGAAACCCGAAGAACAGGCCTGGCTTGAGGTAGAATTCATATGCAGTGTTTTATTTAGTGTTCTCTCAGTTGAAAAATATCACCTCAAGAAAAGGGTTGAGTATGGCACTGATCCAGAATTTACCTTCTGTGCTGCAGTTGGGAAAGGACCATCTACCCATATAACCCATTCTTTAAAAATAAATAAATAAAAACAAATTGAAATGAAAGACTGTCTGTTTTTTCGAAAGCCCTTGATGAGACCTATGGGAGACCTAGAAATATTCAAAGTTAGTGTAGGTTAATAAAATTTTCTGCTATCACAGGTGATCTTTAAATAAAGTGCTGGTTCTTGTTTGAAGCGCCTCATCTAATCCCAATTGTGTTTTTTGCAAATCCCTTCAGTCACAAACACAGAACTTGTTACTTTCAGAGGTTGTCTGCTTCTGTGAAACTCAAAGTCTGAAATAAATGTAACTTAATATGGCATGGTCTGAATAGAATCCATACCTATACCCAGCCAGACAATTTTTATTTTATGTACATGGCCTGATTACTAAAAATCACTGCTAAAAGCAAAGTACTGGAAAGCCAGTGTTCTTCCTTCACACTAAAATAGCTAAGTACATATACTTACTTGCATTCCCCAGGTACACTGCAACCCCCATGGAGTAAATTACATCCTTGTTTACATACAGCTGTGAACAGAAAAAAGGTTTAGACTTCAGTTAGTATGGGCAGTAAGACTTCAGTTAATACAGAAACACTGGCTCCTAGCCCAGTAATTAGAACAATTTCATAATGGAGTAGCTTATTTGTTGCTCATTCCTAAAACAGTTTTCCTTTCAATTAATTCTTACACAGACAACAAACAATCACAACTATTTAAAAAACAAACAAACAAAAACAAAAACCCCATCTAGCTCTTCAAGCTAGCTATTTCATTAAATCAGCTCACTTTTTATAAAACCAACTGAGGTAGCCTCTTGTCTAGCATGGATCTACAAACATGGATTACATTTTTAATGCTATACCAATTAATTTGATTTGTTACATGGGTTCAGACACTTAAATATAGAACTGAAGACCAGTATACCTTCAAAAGTTATACAATATTGGCTACAATAGTTCTAAACTGGTGTTCGATTATCACTTGAAGTTTGTCATAAAAAAACCAAAACAATTTTAGTGCTAATTACCAACTGAAAGATAGGAGGAAAATTGCTGTGGGACTAAATTGAACATTCCAGGTATATTTAAGGACTGCACTTGAACATTAACAGACATCAAAAAGCTTTCAGCTTTGTATACATTAAACTTTAAAACAGCTTTATCCTCATTTTCAAGAGTTACAAGGACATTTTTCCAGGACTGGAAAAAACTTACACAGTATTACTGAATCTGGTACTGTAAAATGTTATTAAAACCTATCTTCATTTTAGAAACCTGTTAAAAAGCTATAATGCATCATTTTTTCTTAAAAAGGTAGCTCCTTGAACAAAGTTAACCAGTACCTTCAGTTTAAGTTTAAAGGGCATTTAATTCACTGGTTTGAAGACCTCCTGGTTTGATAGGCAGTCAGACAAGTCCTCGCTACAGCAACTAGATCCCTTTATCATATTCTGCCAAGAGTCTCACTTCACTCTTACTAGAGCAAGTCAGGCTTTTTTTGTTTTTGCTTTTAAAAAAAAAAAAGCAAAAGAAGCACCCAGCAACAAAATAGAGTTTGCATTCATAGTGATAGTGAATAGGCATTGGGCCAAGAAGAGAGAGAATGATCAAGTTCATTTAGAGTTGAGCCATAATTTATTTTTTTGGAATTGCCAGCAAACCGAAAAATCCATTATTTGCCAAGCTTTAGCAACAAAGTAAATCTATTTGTATTGTGCTATTGCACATGACAGTATAGTTGGTGCAGCATGCTAAAAGAGATTTCACCTCAATATGACCTTTAGTTTCAATAATAATTATGTAAAATAGTAAACAAAATATTACCTTGTTTACATTCTTCTCCCATCCAACCTTCCATGCAGGCTTTGTTTCCATATTGGTCACACGTGTAGTGACCAACAAAGTCATTACGAGGTCCGCAAAATTTATTGCACCGCGTGCTATAGTAATTCTCATCACATTTCACTCTTATTTGCACTTCAAAATGAGCTACATGCCCCTTAAATGGTAGGGTCTTCCACCGATCCTCAGGGTTGATCATACCAGCGTACGACATTCTCTCTATTAACAGCTCTTCATCTTTTATAAAGAGAAAACAAAAACCCCAATATATTGCAAGCCTGGTACAGAAAAAAGTAATTTTGCATTTGTGTGTATTAATTGGTTAAAAAGACCTTCAGTACAAAAAACAAACAAACAAAAAAACCTAAAACTTAAGCTGCTAAAGGGCTACTAACCCCAAATTTATTTTTCTCTGCCTTGCAAAGTTATTTATAGGACTTTAAGAAATGGAACATAATCAATAGGAAATGGCTTTAAGAAATGGAACATAATCAATAGGAAATGCATCCAAATACACCATACCCACACAATGTCAATCAACAAGTTTATCTTTATATGAGGCTCTGATCTTTTTTATTCTTAAATTGCAAAATCTGCATAAATCCAGTAAATAAATTGTTGGAATAGGGGATCTCTGATGTGAGTAATTTAAAAAAACAAAACAACCCCACCACAGTATGTTCAGCTAGGTTGCTCTAAATAGACATATGCAAATGTATCCCTCAATAAATCCTATTTTATGTATGTAAAAAAGCTCATCCACTTCACCGAACCTCCCGCCAAAATTTGAAATCCATGACTTTAAAAATGCCAAAGTGAGATGGCATGTGTTATTTGGAAGTAAGACATCTAGAATTAGAGAGAGTAAACTCATGGTAACATATGGAATATTCATGATAACTATCACTTGTTCATTTTTTTCCAGTACAATTAAATGAATAGCATTTCACCATTGTTTAACTTTCATATTATTCTCTAGGAAACGCCAATCTAAAAAGAAATAAATCATGGCAGGTGGTAATCACAGTAAATTAAAGTAGTCTCACCCGACAAGAGGGTCATAGAACACAAATTTAAGGAACTGCTACCATTAAACATATTTCATAGAAGACTTAATGATTGCCAGCATTAAAAAGTTTTCATGAGCAATACAAAAAAATTAAGGATTTGTTCACCAGAAGAGCGCTTTAGCTAGCATTCAGTGTTTAGAAACAATAATAAGCATTACTTCCCCTACTCCAGATGTTATGTACATGAAATCCTAAAATGAAAGGTTAATCACATGGTACGACTTGTCTAGATTAACTTCAGTACGTAATCTAAGATTGCACATACTTTTACTCCTGTGAAGAGGTTATAACAACCCCTGAAGTAGTCATGTATGTACCGACTTCATGCATTATAACAAAATGTGCTCAATAAAGACACTTTAGCATTTGTTTTCTTTGAACACAAAGTGTTTCAAATAAATAAAAATAAAGCATAAAAGGAAAGCTTAGATGCGTAGACAGTTTCCACCTGGAAAGATCAAGTCCCATATCTCCAGGTCTATGGTTCACATCTAGTCCAGCCCAGGCTTGTAGTGAATGACACTGTTACCACTGCACGGTTTCAGCACCCTATGCAAAGTAAGTTTGTGTTGTCTATCCAATTACTAATAGACAATCATATAATTAGTGTAACAGTCTTGCTGGCAGTTTTAGAAGATGAACATGAGACCTGTGACCCTGCTTGCTCCTATCGTGGCTAGGCACACTATGACAGTATGGGGCCTCTTGTATGTCAGTTGCCATAGTTATATCTCTTCGGTAAAGGACTTCAGTGGGACTAGAGGTCAAGTGAACATTTTTCAAATAAAAGTAATTTAAACATGAAAAGAAAAAAGACTATAGAAGTATAGCCTCTAGAAGTAGAAGTCCTGCCCCCTCCCAAAAACAATTTACTAGCATTTCCTCTTAAGTTCTGTCATTAGTGTATGCTTTCTATATCTTCCCTTCAAAAATTAAAGAATTATGTAAGTTTAGTTGATATATATATTATATATCTCCATCCACCAATTTATTTTTTTTAAACTGCAGGAACAGAACCAAGGATGTAGATGGATGTAGAATCCACTCTAATCTGACTAAAGGCTCAAAAGGAGGGTCTTGATGAGATGAAGGAGTTGCCTTTTAAAGTTTATTTTATGTCCTTGTCTAACAAATCTCCAGGCAGCCTACGAAACTTCACTTCTGTGAATTGGGCAAAGGGACTTTCCCTAGTTCTTAGCCAAGGTTACTTGGCAGGGTATTTAAGAAACCTATCTTGCTGCAAGTCTTATCGATTAAAGGAAGTGTGTGCTACAGAGACAGACAAGAGACACCTTACTCAGTAGCAATTTGACTTTTTTCCATAATCAGAAATAAGTTTTCCCACATGCCTATTTCTTTGGAAATAAAGGTGGCAGAGAGGCTTGCATAACAGCTGATGCTCTTAGAGTTTCTTTTGAGTTAACAGACCTCGCAGTCCACCTGGTCTTTGGGAAAGGAATCCCTGCAAAAAAATGGCTCAGCCAGAGATGCCATAGCTGTATCTGCAATTGGTAGCTGTGCCATAGATTCTACCTACTCAAGAAACAAAACAAAAAACAGAAGAAGGATTTCCCAGTTTACCACCAGAACTGCCTTTGACACGGGTTGGGTTTTACATTAACAAAAAGGTAGTTACTGGCTGGTGCATAGGCACCACCTACCAGTCATCTGCAAGCAAACAGATACCCAGAAACCTCCTGTTAATTTCAATACTTTTCCGCCATATCAGAAAGTAGGTTCTGAAGAAATTAGCCTCTGCTGAACCACCACTTCCACAAGCTCTAGCTGAGACCTTGCAGCCCTTCAAAGGAGGATTTAGAAGACAACCACCAGTGTTTTGCCTCTGTGGCCTTCTTATATTTTATGTCTGATCTTATTCTAAAGTGGGATAAAGCATATAAGAGAGGAAAGTGCATGTGAGTCTATCCCCTCTTCACAGAGACTTGCAGTAAAGAAGGAGATGTGCCAGGACCCACAAGTAGCAGGCTGGCAGCTAGTTACATTGCAAGCTACTTTACCAAGCAGACACTAGCCTGCTTTCCTAAGGGTCTACGCTGGATTATGCTGGGCCAAGACAATCTTCCTTCCCACTCCTAGTAGAAAAGAAAAGGATTCTATCTAAAGGCTTGTCTACTTGAGGCCACTCACGAAATTTAATCCAAATTAACTAATGGTGTGAATTAGAAATAGATGAGTTAAACTGCATTAAATTCCTGTGTGGGACTTGTATGATAACTGGTTTACTGAATTAAGGCCACTTTAATTCTGAATGAGAGGGTGCACACAATTAATGCAGTTTAATCCCTCTGTAGACAAGACTAAATCAAATGACAGCTGGAGAGTGGACAGCAGGGCCTGTTATGTTTGAGAGGAGAGAAGCTAGACCTTTGCATCAGCTTTACATCCATGCAATTTGTCCCTTCCTTCCACCCCAAACAAAAAAACCCAACACATTCATTTTCTCCCAATCACAAGTAACGTAATGCTGCTTAAAGCATCTCTTTGAAGCATAAATCTTTTTAACAAGATACTGGGCTAGGAAAATTTGAGAGGAAGCAGAAGAGAAAGCACTGAAAGGGAAGGGGATGGATCAGAAAAAGACAGGAAGTACAAGAAGAAGATCTGGCAGTTTTGGCCTGCTCATAAAATAGGGTCTCTAAGCCTTAGCATTCTTTATCAGATCTTTAAAATCTCCAATGTTAAAGAGTCTTTCCTAGAACCCTAAAATAGCAAACTTAAATCTCAACATGTCAGAAAAAAAATTACATTAAGGGAATGATAAATAGCTTAACTTCACAAATCAGGTATTTTGTTTAATTGGTGCCTGGTCAGGTTATGGGCTTGATAAAGGCTTCCCAAATTCAGATTTAAAGGTTTTGTTTTTGGGTTTCGGATGCCAGTCCAACTAACTACATTAGCATGCACCCAAGAATGAAGGAAACTTACTCCACTCAACTGCACTTGTATGCCTACACATTAGCACTTTCTTTAAAGCTACAAACTGTAATCTGACAATTCTGTGGTCTTCTACAGGTTACGCAAATCCATCCCTGACAGAGTCCATAAGCATTTTTTGGTCTATCGCTTAGTCCACAAATGTTTTTCTAGACTCAGTGAAGTTATTATAATAAGTCTTCCCGTATATGCTTTTTACAAGATTGTAACACATTACCCATTCCCTCAGGCCCAAAATACCAAACACTGATTACCCTTCCACTAAGCTTCCTTTAAAATTCAAAGCCATTTTAAGCTCTGAATGTGCAAGACATTGAAACCTTATAATATGCTTCTCCGACTGCCAAATATTTGTAAGAAGTTAGAAAAGTGTCACGGAAGCACTGAAGTTTCATCAGCTCATGTCTTTTGACATGTCAAATGTATACTAGATGGGACCACCACATGTCCCCCTCTGAAAGCAGAGGCCTCCATGCATGCTCAACAGATAGTTCTTTACTTCTCCACCTCTAAGGGGATTTTCCAGATAGCACTATGTAATTTGAGTATGCTAGTGTGAAGCTTTACTTCATGGCTGCTACTTCAGTTCCTTCTGGAAATTTAAATGCATCTTTTGAAGTTTTAAAGGAGTAGATGCTGGATTTATATGGCACTTGAATTCCCCCCTTCACACAGAGCTATGGTCCAGAGACAGAGGTGAGCTAAACCCATTCAGGCTGCACCTCCTACTCCAGTGGTCATCCCTGGAACCTGGAGGGGACAGGGAGCTTTGACAGACCATAGGGTTAGCACAGACTAGTAGCAGACCCTGGCCTAGTGCTAGCAGCACAAAATATAAAGTTTTTAAATCAGCTTGATTTTATTTTTCAATTCTATAAGCAACATAGTTCTGCCAGAATTTAACCAAGATATTTCTTGCAGCTGTGTTCTCAAAGCACCTTACAAAGATGAACTTATTCCACATGCTAAGGAAGTCGAACATCGAATTGTGCTCCTAAATGTGTTGGTGTGGACTGCTATTAGTGCCACTACCTGCTGGATTCTTAGCTGTTTCAAGTTCACAAGAGCTAATCCAAGAGAACACAGAGTAGATTACCTCAGTTTACCACAAAACAATTTAGCATCCAATCACTCAAAATATATCCAATTTTGAGGACATTCTGGAATGATACCAGTGCAAGACAAAATTCAGTGTTTGATAGCTGAAACAGACAATTGTTTCTCTTTGGTCAGGTGCACATTGGCAAGACAGCTACCCTATTACAGGTCTCCCAAATATAAAGCTATCAAACCATTGTTTTGATTTGTAACTAGATTCTTTAGTGCAGCTGAAGTGCTTTTTTGTTTTGCTGTATAATATAGCATAGAGTTCTTAAAATCTGTTACTAGAGCAAAAAGGTTTGTATCAAGCCTTAGAGTATTTACGCTAAGATCTTAATTTCATCATATTACCCAAGCTTCATTAGAAGCTATGCTTGAGGTCTCATTTAGGAAAGCATCCATCTATAATACAGTGTCAAGTCTTGACAGTTACACATTTTTCACTTGAATAATCATGTTTGTCCTGTTAAATGGGCTGATAAAGTGAGGGTGGGAAGCTAGAGCTAGTCTGAAAAAGTTTGAGACTTCCAACCTCTTTTACCTTCCTCTAAATGTAAATCAACTTTAACAGTAGCCATCATAGAAGTCATGAAGCTCTAACTAGTCTAAACATTCAAAACCCAGCACCACTAATCAAGAAAAAAGTAATGGGGTATCACATTTATATGTTCTCCTAAGAAGTGTGTTCAAATTAGATTCTTTTAGGCTATTGGGAAAAGAAATGGTGACCAGTTTACTCAGTCCATTTTAAATTTTACCGTACTGATACAGCAAGCGGACATCCCTGCCCAGGTTGTCTGCACCAGCCAGAGTTAGTAAATACATTGCCACTTGAGTACTTTTTTTTTGGTTTAAGAAAAAAAAACCTAATGAAATTATAGGGCAAAAAAAAAAAAAATATGGTGAACAGTAGTTACAGAGGTCAATCCTATTTAAGTATGTTTTCTTTTGATGGATGAGGAAGAGAGAAATAGGGGTTAGTTTAATGCCCATGAAAACTGGGAACTAACCACACTTGTTAAGTATGAGTTGCAGAGACCAAAGAACAGTGTGTGTGTGTGGGGGGGGGGTGTTCAATAGTGTGGGCATAATTCCCCTAGCAACAAGAGCATTCAAGACTTGCTTTTCTTTGAAACACAATTGAAAACTACAGGTCATCAGGAACCAATGACTGGAATATATTCACTTGCCATCATCCAGTCCCTCAAATAGCTTGACAAAAAATATATGAGTAATATTTTTCTTCCATCGGACTTCTAACGAGTTTTCCACTTATCACAGAGAACTGCTATTCCATAAGCGCACACTTTGGAGTCTTCCCCTGATTATGCTGCTTTCAGAGGTTTCATTTACCTCTAACAATGAGCCACATTTGAAATTTTAGTGACTATTAACCTATATTTTTCCCTGTTAAACTTCCAATTTTCAGTGCAATATCCCAGGACACATGCATTCAGAAAAGGTTTCCCAAATCCAAGATTCCAGTTTCAAACATACACAATTTTGCTGTACACTGTGTAAATACACTTTTGGATGAGCGAAATATGGAAGTTCTTCATAAATACTCACCATTTTTTGTTTCGTTATCCCAGTCCCAAGCTTCTATTATTAATGTGAATGATCTCTGAAAAGAAACAAACACCAGTTTGATACGGGTTCAACAAAACCAGCCAACCCACTCACCCACATTTACAAAGCCAGCCACGAACAGTGATTTGGAAACAGCATTTGTTACTGCCAAGACAGATCCAAGGTTCAAAGCAAAGCAATCTCAAAAAAAATCTCACTTTTTTTTGCAGTAATATGAAATTCTTCAAAGGTACTACTTAAAATCTTGCATTAGCAACATTAGTTTGTGAAGCAGAGCTGGTTTAAGAAATATAAACAGCACTAACAAAACAAAACACATATGGAGATCCTCTGTTAACGTAAGTTTTAGTTCTAATTAGGCAGAACACCACAACTGTATAAGTTACTGTCCTATTTTAACCAATCTTCACTTCACATGTATTGAAGCTACTAGCTACAAGAAATAGCTAATAAGTGTTTAGGCTAAAAACTAAATTAAAAAGAGGAAAGCCACCATGTGAAGATGTCCAAAAATCCAATAATGTAAACTGATTCCTACTGAAAATTTAGAATTATCTTCTCATAAAAGGGGATATATGAAGAATGCACCTGGAAAAGGCTGAGCTCTTCAGCAGAATTAAACAGAGCAAAATATTGAGGGGGGGGGGGGCAGGAGGAGGAGAAATGTACTTTGATGGACATGTTCCCTTTCAAAGAAAAAAAAGTGAAAGCAATACTTCCCAGGTTTTGTGATCTAGAATGAAGTAGCTATAGTTTGGAAGCAGCAGCAGGGAAGAAGAAAGCTTTAAAAAGTTAAAAGCTTTCAACAGTCTTGAATATTGTTTTCACCACAGTATCCAATTAGTCCGATCATAATGGTCTAGCACATTTAAGTGCTGCACTTATTCAGAGGGGAAGCTACAGTCCTATTTGTAGGTCTAAATATTTACTAGATCTCAGTTTCAACTGAGAATAGCTGTTTATCTTACAGGTCTTGTTTACAACAAACTGAAGTGCTCATATACATTTAACTAAAACAAAACCAGTGTGCAACAGTACCCCACAACTCTTATGGGAAACATACAATATTTATACTAATTTATGCTTAAATTTGACGCATAAAAAAGTCTCAAGTTCTCATTTACCACACTTAAGTTGTACAAAATTTAGTATGTGCAACGTTCCTTAAGTACAGCAAGTTACAGAGTTGAAGTGACCTGGACAAGTTCAGTTTTCAAATAGAAGGCCCCTTGTTAGGAAAAGGAATCTGGGTCAATTTACATAGGTTATTTTTGGAAGGAGGCACCAAGGAAGGCTATCTAGGGATACCCTACCTTAACATTAGCAGATGTATACCAGTGTTTTACCATAGGTCTTTAGCACTTAGCCCCTCTCAAAAGAGCTTGTTAAGACTCCAGAGTTTACATGCTTTAAAAGCGTAACTTGTGCAGCACCCCTAGAAGATAAATATAGAGTATTTTTTTAAAATACCAATTGTTTTGGTTCCTGTAGGTATACTACAAAAAGTCAGCAGGACCTATTTAGACATGCATCTTCTAGACCTCATTTTTTAAGATACAGAAATGCTGAGAGTTGTGAATATTGGGGACAATTGTTACAATGTCTGAATAAATGTGCCTCATGCACTTTCAGCTAAAAATGCAGTTTGTTATGGTTTGAAGGTTCTCTCTAGAATTCTGCAGACTCCTGCACTTTGCAGCTCTTCAACTGATTAATTTTAGTATAAAATTACTTTTCATTTACTAAAGTACCAGGAAAGATTTAGCCCAATTTCTGACTGGAGGAGGTAACAAGGGGACAGCAAAAGTGTTGGGCAGGGAAGTGGATCTTCTCTTTAGTAACAGGTTTCAGAATAGCAGCTGTGTTAGTCTGTATCCGCAAAAAGAAAAGGAGTACTTGTAGCACCTTAGAGACTAACAAATTTATTAGAACATGCAAAATAGATACCATTAACTTGGGTTTGAATAGAGACTGGGAGTGGCTGGGTCATTACACATACTGAAACTACTTCCCCATGTTAAGTATCCTCACACCTTCTTGTGAACTGTCTAAATGGGCCATCTTGATTATCATTACAAAAGTTTTTTTCTCCTGCTGATAATAGCTCATCTTAATTGATTAGACTCTTACAGTTTGCATGGCAACTTCCACCTTCTCTGTATGTTCCATTCTATGCATCCGACGAAGTGGGCTGTAGCCCATGAAAGCTTATGCTCTAATAAATTTGTTAGTCTCTAAGGTGCCACAAGTACTCCTGTTCTTTTTTCTCTTTACTGAGAGATTGCTTTGGAAAAGGACAGCTGGCAAGAGCATAGCTAGGAAAAACAAACAGTTCTTTACTTGTAAAAAGCCTGACAGCACAACAACCTTCACATTTCCAAGAGGCCCCCCCTTTTTTATTATAATAATATTATTAATTATTATTATTATTAAAGTGGAGGTAAAAGGGATTATTTCAACTGTTCCTCAAAGTTTTAAGAGCTGCCTAAATACACATTTCTTACACAGCTACTATTCATTTAGGGTATAAAGAAACTACATACAACACAGATATACAAATATTCCATGAAAGTTGTATTCTAGTGGTTAAGAGATTCTCAGCATACACTCTGGCAGCCCTCTGACTGAACATTGTTCTAGTAAGGATATTGTAATCTTGGATGTATTACACAGTTTCTCGACTGCTCTCTTGCTTTTGAATGCGAGCTCAAATACCGGCCCGAGACCAAATTGCGCCACAGGTGAGAAGCATCTTCAGAGCCCTCCCTCCATTTGTCAAACTTTTGAATACCTTATTTTTTATTACATTTGTGGCCCATTTCACGACTTAAATGCATAATTTGCACGTATGATTTATCTCTCTCACGCAAGATAAATTTGCGCACTAGGATCTGTATTTATTCATGCCATATATAAGCAAATAAAAATGGTTTCCTCTAAGATTATAGAAAAAATTTAATTTTAAGAATAACTTAAATGTACTAACATCAAGAAATTTAACTGGGCACCAAGATCGGGTGGACCAGTATTAAATAGTGTTACACTAGGTGACAGCCTTAGAACGTTAACCCTAATCCTTTAGTTCAAAACGTCGCTTTTCTCATCTTTGCCCTTGTGAACTGAGGCATAGCCTCAGAGAGATCCAAAGACTGGCCAATGGCATTTTAAAAGAATAAAATAGCAGGCTGTCAATCTCTCAGCCATCAAAGATATGTTTTAATGAGCCGGAGCTTTGAAAAGCTGCATTCACCACTAGTGACTGTCAAACATTACTTCTTTTGCCATGCTTAACAAGTAACAGTATTGCTTTTATACTGTTGCATAGACGGGAGTTTGACAGGTATCTCTGATGCCCAATTGAAGAGTGTAAGCAACTAATAAAGAACATATTTAAGTTTTAAAAACACAAGTACACTTTCACAATTACACAAATAAAACAAGGTTCACAATATTGCAGCTGGGCTCTCACTTTGTTTTTATAGTTCACTAATTGGCACCACCCCGCCCCCATACATTCCACAAGGGCATGGCTGACAACATTCTAGGACAGAGGGGGGAAAAACTATGGCCCGCAGGCCACATCTTGCCCACCGGACCGTCCTGCCTGGCCCTTGAGCTCCCGGCTGCTCCTGTTGGGGGCATGGCTGGCTCTGGCATGGTAAGGGGCAGGGAGTCCCGGGGGGGGGGGGGGCACGTGGGCAGTCGTGGACAGGGAGCAGTTGGATGCGGTGGACGTTCAGGGGAGGGGGGTGAGAAGTGGTTAGGGGACGGGGAACGGAGGGGTCAAGGAGCGGGGGGGGTTGGATGGGTCAGGGGGTTTGAGGGGGAAGGGGGTCCTGAGAGCGGGCAATCAGGGATTCAAGGAGCAGGGGGTTGAGGGGGGTTGGGGGTTCTGAGGGTCCTGGGAGCAGGCAGTCAGGGATTCAAGGAGCGGGGGGGTTGGGAAGGTTTGAATGGGTCGGGGGTTCTGAGGGAGGCAGAAAGTGGGAGGGGATGGACAGGGGCCAGGCTGTTTGGGGAGGCACAGCCTTCCCTACCTGGCCCTCCATACTGTTGTACAACCCCGATGTGGCTCTCAGGCCAAAAAGTTTGCCCACCCTAGTTCTAGGAGGTTCAACAAAAGCATAGTTCTCAGTCTGGAAGGTTCCACAAGACTCTACATAGGTTCAGAACATTCTAGGAGGCTAGTGAAAAATGAATCCATGTACGGAATACCTGAAGCAAACATTCTATTTTCCCTTTTGTCACTAACAAAAACACCCCAAGCCCAGCACCCTCAGTGGTCACCTCGATTGCCTGCCCCTAAATCCAGCCCTGCTTGGTAACATCTATTCCTTCCCCCAAACCCCAACTCAGAATTTTGCTTAGGTTCCTGCTTTTATTAATTTATGTTACGTTTTTATGTAAAGGATCAGAGTTCTTTCTAGTCTGTAATTTTACCTCTTAAAAGTCTTCCTACCATTAGTGTGCCATTGCATCCTGTTTTAATTGTATTAAAACAATGGGCTACATGCTTTAGGGCCTGATTTTTAGACCATCAAGACTAAGGGTTTCAGGTTGTCTCACTTTTTGCACGTGCAGTAACACAGAGGTGCCTTCTGCATATACAATGATCTCTGTTTACACCAATACCAAAAGGGTTCTGCAAAGTCCATACCCATCTTGAATGCTGCTCAAAAATATTCTGCTGTCCAAAAAAGTTCTTTAAACTGCAGTCTACTCGGATGGCTATAGTTTAGTCTAGATTCTAGGAAAGTTTGAGGTAAAGTTCAGTTTAGTTATTCTACAACTTCTCTGAATCTTTAATTCAAACACGTGTTCAGCATGACCCAGCCCAGGAATCACTGTCCACTAATTACTAACCTGCATACACTAACATCCCCAGTTTCACATCTCAAACTAACAATATGCGATTTTTCTACATTTCTTAAAATGAGAGTATGCAATATTTTCTCGTCCATCCTCCCTGTGGAAAGAAAAGGCCTGGGTAGGGAGCGTCGAATCGTGGAAGTCAACGAATGGCTACGCAGGTGGTGTCGGAGAGAAGGTTTTGGATTCTTTGACCATGGGGTGGTGTTCCATGAAGGAGGAGTGCTAGGCAGAGACGGGCTCCATCTTATGAAGAGAGGGAAGAGCATCTTTGCCAGCAGGCTGGCTAACCTAGTGAGGAGGGCTTTAAACTAGGTTCACCGGGGGAAGGAGACCAAAGCCCTGAGGTAAGTGGGAAAGTGGGATACCGGGAGGAAGCACAGGCAGGAATGTCTGTGAGGGGAGGGCTCCTGCCTCATACTGAGAATGAGGGGCGATCAACAGGTTATCTCAAGTGCTTATATACGAATGCACAAAGCCTTGGAAACAAGCAGGGAGAACTGGAGGGCCTGGTGATGTCAAGGAATTATGACGTGATTGGAACAACAGAGACTTGGTGGGATAACTCACATGACTGGAGTACTGTCATGGATGGTTATAAACTGTTCAGGAAGGACAGGCAGGGCAGAAAAGGTGGGGGAGTAGCACTGTATGTAAGGGAGCAGTACGACTGCTCAGAGCTCCGGTACGAAACTGCAGAAAAACCTGAGTGTCTCTGGATTAGGTTTAGAAGTGTGAGCAACAAGAGTGATGTAGTGGTGGGAGTCTGCTATAGACCACC
Organism: Lepidochelys olivacea; assembly: GCF_965140295.1. Taxonomy (NCBI): domain Eukaryota; kingdom Metazoa; phylum Chordata; order Testudines; family Cheloniidae; genus Lepidochelys; species Lepidochelys olivacea. The sequence continues at coordinate 112,613,433 of NC_140416.1, forward strand.
AGACCAGGGGGATGAGGCTTTCTTCCGGCAGTTCGCAGAAGCTACTAGATCACACGCCCTGGTTCTCATGGGTGACTTTAATAATCCTGATATCTGCTGGGAGAGCAATACAGCGGTGCATAGACAATCCAGGAAGTTTTTGGAAAGCGTAGGGGACAATTTCCTGGTGCAAGTGCTAGACGAGCCAACTACGGGGGGAGCTTTTCTTGACCTGCTGTTCACAAACCGGGAAGAATTAGTGGGGGAAGCAAAAGTGGATGGGAATCTGGGAGGCAGTGACCATGAGTTGGTTGAGTTCAGGATCCTGACACAGGGAAGAAAGGTAAGCAGCAGGATACGGACCCTGGACTTCAGGAAAGCAGACTTCGACTCCCTCAGGGAACGGATGGGTAGGATCCCCTGGGGGACTAACATGAATGGGAAAGGAGTCCAGGAGAGCTGGCTGTATTTCAAGGAATCCCTGTTGAGGTTACAGGGACAAACCATCCCGATGTGTCAAAAGAATAGTAAATATGGCAGGCGACCAGCCTGGCTTAACAGTGAAATCCTAGCGGATCTTAAACATAAAAAAGAAGCTTACAAGAAGTGGAAGGTTGGACATACGACCAGGGAAGAGTACAAAAATAGTGCTCGGGCATGTAGGAATGAAATCAGGAGGGCCAAATCGCACCTGGAGCTGCAGCTAGCCAGAGATGTCAAGAGTAACAAGAAGGGTTTCTTCAGGTATGTTGGCAACAAGAAGAAAGCCAAGGAAAGTGTGGGCCCCTTAATGAATGAGGGAGGCAACCTAGTGACAGAGGATGTGGAAAAAGCTAATGTACTCAATGCTTTTTTTGCCTCTGTCTTCACTAAGAAGGTCAGCTCCCAGACTGCTGCGCTGGGCATCACAACATGGGGAATAGATGGCCAGCCCTCTGTGGAGAAAGAGGTGGTTAGGGACTATTTAGAACAGCTGGACGTGCACAAGTCCATGGGGCCGGACGAGTTGCATCCGAGAGTGCTGAAGGAATTGGCGGCTGTGATTGCAGAGCCATTGGCCATTATCTTTGAAAACTCGTGGCGAACGGGGAAAGTCCCGGATGACTGGAAAAAGGCTAATGTAGTGCCAATCTTTAAAAAAGGGAAGAAGGAGGATTCTGGGAACTACAGGCCAGTCAGCCTCACCTCAGTCCCTGGAAAAATCATGGAGCAGGTCCTCAAAGAATCAATCCTGAAGCACTTACATGAGAGGAAAGTGATCAGGAACAGTCAGCATGGATTCACCAAGGGCAAGTCATGCCTGACTAATCTAATCGCCTTCTATGATGAGATTACTGGTTCTGTGGATGAAGGGAAAGCAGTGGATGTATTGTTTCTTGACTTTAGCAAAGCTTTTGACACGGTCTCCCACAGTATTCTTGTCAGCAAGTTAAAGAAGTACGGGCTGGATGAATGCACTATAAGGTGGGTAGAAAGCTGGCTAGATTGTCGGGCTCAACGGGTAGTGATCAATGGCTCCATGTCTAGTTGGCAGCCGGTATCAAGTGGAGTGCCCCAAGGCTCGGTCCTGGGGCCGGTTTTGTTCAATATCTTCATAAATGATCTGGAGGATGGTGTGGATTGCACTCTCAGCAAATTTGCGGATGATACTAAACTGGGAGGAGTGGTAGATATGCTGGAGGGGAGGGATAGGATACAGAAGGACCTAGACAAATTGGAGGATTGGGCCAAAAGAAATCTGATGAGGTTCAATAAGGATAAGTGCAGGGTGCTGCACTTAGGACGGAAGAACCCAATGCACAGCTACAGACTAGGGACCGAATGGCTAGGCAGCAGTTCTGCGGAAAAGGACCTAGGGGTGACAGTGGACGAGAAGCTGGATATGAGTCAGCAGTGTGCCCTTGTTGCCAAGAAGGCCAATGGCATTTTGGGATGTATAAGTAGGGGCATAGCGAGCAGATTGAGGGACGTGATCGTCCCCCTCTATTCGACATTGGTGAGGCCTCATCTGGAGTACTGTGTCCAGTTTTGGGCCCCACACTACAAGAAGGATGTGGATAAATTGGAAAGAGTCCAGCGAAGGGCAACAAAAATGATTAGGGGTCTGGAACACATGAGTTATGAGGAGAGGCTGAGGGAACTGGGATTGTTTAGTCTGCAGAAGAGAAGAATGAGGGGGGATTTGATAGCTGCTTTCAACTACCTGAAAGGGGGTTCCAGAGAGGATGGTTCTAGACTATTCTCAGTGGTAGAAGAGGACAGGACAAGGACTAATGGTTTCAAGTTGCAGTGGGGGAGGTTTAGGTTGGATATTAGGAAAAGCTTTTTCACTAGGAGGGTGGTGAAACACTGGAATGCGTTACCTAGGGAGGTGGTAGAATCTCCTTCCTTAGAAGTTTTTAAGGTCAGGCTTGACAAAGCCCTGGCTGGGATGATTTAATTGGGAATTGGTCCTGCTTTTGAGCAGGGGGTTGGACTAGATGACCTCCTGAGGTCCCTTCCAACCCTGATATTCTATGATTCTAATAGCTTTGTCGAGTCCATTGGAACCCCCATGTCTCATGATTATTAGTAGTCCAACTCATGCAAGGCAGATACTTAGTGGTAACAATTCTGCCACAAATTAGGTTTGTATTTCAGATGCAATATAGTATCTATTAGCTGTTTGAAGAGACAGGGAAGTGTCTGCACTCTGATGGTTAAAATTCCTCTGAAATAACAGAGGAAGGGGATTCAAAGTGAGTCCAATCCTCTATGCAATTCACCAATAAATGTAAACAGTAGGTCCCCTAATCCAATCTCTATGCTTGTGTTGCAGCTTTAAAAAAAATAAAATAAAATAAAAAAAATTAAGCATGAGTGGTCCCATTGATTTCACTGAAACTACTCACTTGCTTCAGACACCCACGTAACTGTCTGCAAGATGGGACCAAGGCTTATACTGTGATACTGGTGATCAAAACTGGAATACTTCTGGAAGAGCAGTGACCACACTTGTTAATTAAGACTGTATAATCCATTTCTACCCTCCGTTTCAGTTCAATTATGTTTTTCAGTTTGAAACTCTCTCCAAAAAGAGAACGTTTTTCATAAAGGCATAAAAGCATTTCAGCTTTTAAGGAGGATCATACACACTTTTAGCGCCCCGCCTCCTTTTTTTAATTAAATAAAGGCAAGAGACATATCCAACTTTTTTTTTAAAAGTTTTTTTTTTTTTTTACAGCAGTGGCTGAAGGTTCAAAACTAAAATTTAGCATGGTATTAACCTTCACTGAAAACAAGAGTCCTTAAGCAAATCTTCATTTTGATTTACCACGTTATGACACTTGGAAAAAGGGTGTTTGTCGGAAGTGAGCGTCATTAGACAGTCAGTCCAGTTTATTTTGCCAAGCTATTTTGCCAAGCATATCAAGTGTACAGCTGAAGAGAACTTTACTGAGAATGTGTCCATGGCTAATTTAGTTGCATACTGTAGTGTAACAGAGGTGCATATATGTGCTGAGAGAAGGACTTCATAGGAGTCCAAAAGTGTGAACAGGGTTATGAGGTGTACTTTAAATTGTGTGTAATAGGGAATCCCACAGCTGAAGGTGCAGTGCCTCCTGTCTATACTTACACAGTAGTATACTATTACTAAAGTAATACAAAACATGGATTTTTCAACAACCTTGTATCAACTTGCAGCTTCTTGTACTGTATATATGACACTGTATTTACAATATTTGGAGCAACAGAAATTTCCTGGCATACACAGGTCACCAAACTCAGCTTAGGCAATCTGCCTCATTCCCTGAATTGCACCAAGGAAAGGCTGCATGTTGGCTAAAGAGAAAATTTACAACACAGAGGTGCCCAAAATCCTAAAATAAGATATGCCACACCAATATGGAAGAGGAAATTAAAAGTATACAAGAATGAAATTACAAGATGTTACGCATATAAGGTGCAGAAAAATTGTATGGTTTGATTTGACAGTCACAAATTGCATGATCACACATGTGCAGCTTAAGTTTTGGACTCAAATTTAACATTCTTATATATTTGTTTTAATTAATAATTTAGAGACTACTAAAAGGCGCAAGACAGTCTTGTAAAACTGAGGAACTACATTAAAAGTACTTTCTCCCTGCCCCAACACCTCAAAATGTTTAAAAGCTACATCTCAAAATGTAAGACATAAATGGGCCAGAAGAGTGACGAAGAAAGGACTCATACCATTAAATTCTGAAACTTGCTGGTATCCCACACTCTCACCTAGTCTTTCATATTTTGTATTAGGCAGAAGTAGATATTTGGATTATGAATGTAGATTTTTTAACTACCACTGTACCTATGTGAGTATATGAAATTAAAGGCATTGCCAAGAAGTTTCATATTAAAAATGCTATCAACCCTACACTTGTCCATCAGTAGTTTTCTTTCAATAGTTCTTTCATTATACTAAAGGGATGTTCTCAGTTAGGGAAGTTCTCTATTATGAAATTTCCTGATTTCTACTTGGCTGTGGAAAAGAGCATGAGTGCTTTTGCATAATCATTATTTTATTCAGCAGTTGAGTTATGAGTATGGTATCAGAGCCTCTACCAAATTGAGGTATGCTCCAATTCAGAGTTTACTCTTCTACCTCTCTAGAAAAATATACCAATATGCATGGCCATCTCAGCTTCTAACTCTATCCTCAATTCCATATATGCGATATGTTTAAAGAAAGGAATTAATTTTTGTGGTGGGAAGAGGTCTCATCTTGGATACAGTTAACACTAAAACAAGAGACAACTCCATAACTTAGTCCTCCATTTAGTGCAAGTACAACTATTACAGTTTCAACATCTGCAAAACAAAAAAACCCCACTCTTTTCAAGCTGATAATGGGTCTGTTCTATGAAATAAAAGACTGTATTAGCCTTTTTGCAGCCCCAGTTAAGGTAATAGCAGATATCCATCTGACATACATAGCGCTACTAGACCCTCCAATTACCTCTTTGAAGGATATAAGATGCATCTTGAGGCACCTAAGATTATAGCCCAACTATCAAAAGTTATTCAGTAGTCATGTGACTGCATTAATGACGTTATATATATATATATATATATATATATATCAATATTGTGTATACTGACCTTATCATAAGATCAATAATTTAACATTCATTGCCTGCTCACAATAGGGACAGATATGTACCAATACTAGATAGTTTTATTAAAAAGTCTTACAGAGTACAATTTTGATTATAATAGTACTGAAAGATCACATTTTATAAATGTAAGATTGGTCAAATGTACCAAAGCTCATGCTCGTCTGTTAGAAATAATAGTTACCTAGAAGGCCTTATCTTCTGTCACATGCAAGAAAAGATTATTCTCCAATACAAGGTGTTTTATATCAAACAGTGTTCTGTATTCCTAAAGGCAACAATTTGGGGAAGATTTATGGAAGCCAGTAAGAACACTGAATTTTTTTTTTTTTTTAAATATGGTGCTTTAAGAGTTAGCCAGAAGCTTAGCTCCAAAAAGTCAGAACTAAATCAAGAGATTTAGTGTTAGTTTTAAGTATATTTAAATTAGAATATAGGCTACTAGTCTAGACAAGATTTCCCTATTAATGCAACCCATCATTGTTCTTGCATAGAGACTTAGTCACCTATGGTTTTCTAAAATATTTTACTAAATAAGCAACTATAAAAACCTCTCAGAAGCAATACGTCCAGTGAAACTACTTTGAAAAAGTCAAAACTACTGCACATGAAGTACGCAAGTTAAAAACTGATAAAATATCAACTTGTACGTTATATGAAGCAATTAATGGAAGCTGTTTGATATCAGATAGCATTTACTGTTCATCATCGTGGTAGCAAATGTTACACTAGAGGACAATTCCCCCCCCCACCCCCTTAATCAACACCTACTGTGAGTTACTGACATATGAAGACTGTATGAACAGCTGATAGCACTGTAAGTCAAGTCTCATTTTTATTGACTTTGATGTGCAAGTTTCTTTCAAGAAGAAAGTGATTAAACCCAATCAAGTGTTCACGTGAATGAAGCAACTAAGTATGTGTCAAAGGCTACCGGTTATGCAAACGTTCAGTTTCTATTTTCCTCCAAGAAATACTACTCTCTGTGAACTAGACTACTTGTTCAGCTTTCTGAAGAGATGCATTTAAAGACTTATTAAATAAAACTGAATCAGTATCTTTGGGATGATTTTAAGGCTTCATGTTGACCAAAGCCACTTGCTGAATGATTTTCATTAAACAGACCCAAAAATAAAGTTAGTTTTGTTTGGCAAGGTCTTTTCATGGGTTAAACCTTTAACACTTATGATATATATTCTCAAAAAGCAAACACCACACAATGAATCAAATCCTAATTTCAAGGACATTAACAGATCAAGAAAGATTCATCTCAATCACACTTAGCCTGCTGAAGTACACACCACAGATTAGGCTGTGGTTTAACCTCAAATTGTTGTTAGCTAATTTGTACCCTCTCCCCTCACGTTCAAAATAAATAATTTTGTACAACTGCAAATTTTAAGTCTCTTAGCTGGAAGTGACGCTAGATGCATTGTTTCCCGTTTCAGATTCCATAACAAGCCACTGTATATTAAAAGGGACTTACCCTTAATTAAGGGTATTTCAACTACATTTGGGATTCTGTCACTAAAACAGTTTAATCAATATTTTAATAGGGACAGAAGGTTGGAAGAAGCAAGGACTGCATTATAAAATGGAAAAGATTGGCCAGTGAACCTCTCTACATCCAACTGTTACCAAGTGTATATTTTCTGTTCCATGGTTAAATCAGCACTTTTCTGTATGCATTGTCTACTCTAGTTTCACAGTCTGCTGTCTTCAGTGAAGCACGATCCCACCAGTATCGAGTAACATCACTTATCCCTGGCATGCCTCAGAGCGGGGAAAGGGTGGGAAAAAAAAAGGAAGATGCTTTTATGTTGTAGAAAGAAAAGGCGTACTTGTGGCACCTTAGAGACTAACTCAATTCTGTCATTTTGGTGGTCTCACTTCAGACCTCTTGCACTTCACAGAGCAGTATTATTCTGACTCGATAGTTACCAAGGGTCAGTGAACTAATAGAAAGAACCTCTCACCATTGCTTCCTGTCCAGCTGGACCTATTAATCCAGTGCAGTATGGCTGAATCTCCCAGCTCTTAAGAATGGCATGGGAGGGGAAAGACATCTTAAGAGAACCCTTTAGGTTAGTGAGACAGAACACAATCCAGGCTCCTACTCATTGTCTGATAGCAAGGGGATTGGGTACAGATGCTGCTCTCCACAATAATCCAGTTAGTTCACTCAACTGCATGGTAGGCAAAGAACAGCTAGTTCAAAATCTTGATAAGATGCACCCAAGGAAAAACAAAGTGCGAGAATCAGATCTCCCCCCTCCCCCAAAACAAAAAGGGTGCCAGAATTGAGGCTAGAGAATCCTGCAGTGATCTCTTCAAAGAAACTGAAGTTAAATAACATTTTCCTTCACTTATACGGACAAACAAATATTTTTTGTATTCTCGCTCCTGGAGAGCAAGAAACTTTACAGATGTTCTAGATGCGAAGTTAAAATTGTAACAAACCCTATGTGCAAGAATTGGCCAGCTGAAGAAAAGGAACATCCTAATCACCATCATCCCCCTTACCTTGGGAAAAAGTTCCAGGCCTGGGGAGTCCCAAATAGAGATTCCTTTTTGGAAGCCAAAGCCAAGCAATTAAACTGTGTATTGAGAGGGGAACAAATAGCTATTTTACAGACATCTGTAACAGATAATGGTAGCAGCCTTGCCTCAATTTTAAACCAGCTTTGTTAAGACCTATTTTCAAACTAGGTCGGAACTACAAAGACAGTTACCTGCCTCTTTCAGATACAAAAACAAACAAAACCCAGCCAAAAGGATCTGGCCATGGACCTAAGTTCCAGAGCAAGTTTTTCAGACTCTGGATTCATCCATCTAAGAAAAGTGTTGCAAAATTAAATAAATAAAATCTTCCTCCCCAAATAAGCCTTTCGACCCTAAGAAGAATGACACAGACATACCCATCTACCCAAATAAAATCTTGAAACAAGCAAACAAAAAAACCCAAGCAGAATTTTTACTCCAAAAGAGACGATCCAGAGGCTCCATGAAATCCACCACAGACTTCACTGCTGGTATTAATTGTACGTGGAAGGTGCTCAGATGCCAAAATGATGGGCTAGCATATGTAACTTTAAGACAGAGGTAACAATGTGAAATGCTATCTGACATCTACACAGACATAGCATTTTGTTGGACAATGCTGTTAAATGGGTATTTTAAAAAAAACCACATACACACAAACAAGGAACTGAAGTGCTTTAGTCCATTCCAAGTAGCACCCCAAAAGGACCTTTTAACATCAAGTGCACAGCAATGGGCATACATTTGTTGGAAGAACACAGTCAGACAAATAGACTCATTAAAGATGGAGAACAGTATTCTAGATTTCCCTCCAAGGTGCCAAATCCATAGCACTGCATTATTGGAAGTCTGATATTTAATGGCAATGGTTCAGCAACTAGAGCCTGAGACTCACTATACAAGTCAATCAGTGATCAGGAAGACATACTGTTCTAGTGACTTTCAAGGAGCAGGGGGAAAGGAAAGGCATTTTTAGCCACCTTGTTAGGACCTCAATCTCTTATGGGACAGGGATTTTTTTTTTAAATTTTATTTTATTTTAAGCCACAGAGACACTAATCTAATCTACTTTTAGTAAGTTCATGATAGGCCAAAATATCTGGAGAGAGCAGATCTTTAAAGTTCGGCTCAACAATTAAAGTACTCAATCGCTCAGTTTTTGCATAGGGTGAACAGAGGACTCCACGTTGGTCTGCAAGCTTTTTCCACTGGCAATTGTTCCCCCTCTGGCACCCACCAGAAGGACATTACTCACCTGCTCTGAAATACAATTTCCTTCATCTATACACTCTTTTACAAGCTATCAACGAAGATTCTGGGGCGGGGATGAAGTAAGGTGCCTCAGTTTTGAGGGATCCAAGGCCCAAATCACAGCCTGATGGACACTTTGTGAACTCTGTTGCAAACAGCAATGCAACCACACTTGTCTGCACCACTACAGGGATATTAGGATCAAATTTTGTCTCTACTGAGTTTTGCCAGTACCTTTGCTGCCAGAGCAATTGGTGCAAAAGCATATAGCAGCCTCCTTCTCCAGTGACTGAAGAACATGTTCCCTTGCTAATGCAGTTCTTTATCTGAGCCATGAGAAGACAGACATTAGCTTCTTGTTTCATCCAATGGCAAAGAGATCCCTTCCCAACACCTCCCTAGAGGAAGGTCTGATCTGTCACTCCCTAATCCAGAGACCACTCAAAGATCTACCAAGGAGACTCATTACATCATTAAGTATTCTCCTTTCCTGCCAAGTACGTGGCAATGAAAAGGTCACATGGGACAGAGTGCACTCCTGAGGGAGGGGTGGGAAGATAGAGAGAAGAATACTAGGTCTCTAGGCCATAATCTCCAGCATGTTTACATACAACTACTGTTCTTGAACAGACCAAGTTCCAAGTATGTGGACTCTTGATTCTAGGCAGTCACAACCCTAGCCACTACAATTTAGACATCAGTGTTTGGAAGTCCATCTTTAATTGTATACTCTCCCTAGACTTTGACTAAGCTAGACAATCCCAGATGTTCTCAGTTATCCAGATATGAGGATCTCTGTGATACTTTCTTCCACAGAGGCTGTCTGATATAGAGATATGGTATAGAACTGACACAAACATTCATAGTACAGTCCAAGCTGTCACCTTCTGACTCTTTTCCTTTCTGTTAGGCTGGTGATGTCTATTATGACACTAGCTGGAAAAGTCTTCCTGTGTACTCAGAGTCCCAATCTGTCCAACAAAGGCAATTCTTTAGTTTATCATGAACTCTATGGACTAGCCTCATAGTGGCAACATGGAATGATCTTAGAGCCTTCAGTCATGTACTTGATCAATCATTTAAGTAGACAAACACTTGTGTAAAGTAGCTCATAAATAAAAAGTTTAACAGGGTTCTGATTATATGGGCCAGAGAATGAAGAGGTTACAGTCTATTTAAAACTTTTCTAGCCTGACTTACACAAAGTTAATCCTTCCCATGACTTTTCTACAGCAATTCTGACAGCTGTGTGTGCAATCATTGTACTCCCACTTTAACAGTCAATTTTACATTTGTCATTCAATATAAGATAGTTTCAATTTAGCCACAATCATACAAAACTCAAGTTTATATGTTTAATTACATTTCTAGGTTGGGTGAGAATACCTCACGTAATCCTGTATTACTTTAGGCATGTCTCCACTTCTAAATTCTGTAAGTACTTTCCTCCTCTTCAGATTAAGAGTATTTGCCTGTCAAAACAAATGCTTGCCTCAAAGTTTGAGCATCTAGTTCCATGAACAAACTACATATTACATTCCGCTAACGCCAGCATTGTGGTAAAGCAAGTAGTGTTTACAAACTAACTACAAATTCCATGGTTGATCAGGTGGTGTCAGAGATTTGCTTTCCTCCTTACCTAACCAAAGAGACAGAACGTCTTCAGCAACCATAACAGACAAACAAAAGCCCTCAGGAAACTATGCCTTCTCTCCTAGCTAGCGGAGAAACGTTTGGCAGGTGAAACAAAGTTGGGTGATCAGAAGAATGCAAAGCAAGGTTTCTTTCATCTTTTTTGTTGTTTGTTTTATAGTACAATACCTAGATCACATTTGCAGTATACTAGTAGTTTATTCCACACTAAACTAGTCAAATCCTTAAATAACTACAGTTTTGAAAATTCTGAGTTGTAGAATTGTATTTATGGCTTTCAAGGAAGGGAACTTTCAGTCTGAGATACTAAAAGATTCTCCACCTCACCCCCACCCTCAGCAAATTCTCAAAGATAGTGGTAATTATGACACAGAACAAAGTCACAAAACAGTTTGATACTTCAGTGATTTCTGTAAGGTTATATACACGTGTTCTCACCATTAAAGTTAGTAAAAGCCACCATATGAAACCAGAGTCCACTGCATATGTACAGGAGTCCACTAAATGGTAGTTACCTGTAAAAATGACTCTGCAAAAGATGGTGCTGGCTTTGCTACTACTAAGTACATCACAATAGAAGTTGAAAAAACAGACTTTGTAAATACTAAAAAAAAAAAAATATTGTGGGACTGATATGGTACAAAGAAAAGGAGTACTTGTGGCACCTTAGAGACTAACCAATTTATTTGAGCATAAGCTTTCGTGGGCTACAGCTCACTTCATCAGATGTAAGCTGTAGCTCACGAAAGCTTATGCTCAAATAAATTGGTTAGTCTCTAAGGTGCCACAAGTACTCCTTTTCTTTTTGCAGATATAGACTAACACGGCTGCTACTCTGAAACCTGATATGGTACAGTTACTAAGTACACACACTCTAAATAAGGCCCAGAGTGTTTAGACTATTAATTTGAGGCTCCTTTACTATATGTAGAGGAAAGTAAAGAGGAAATGGAAGTTTCATATGTAGATGATTAACCATGATTTGTTGGGGAAGAGAACATGGCTTTTGTAAAGGGAAATCATGCCTCACCAATCTACTAGAATTCTTTGAGTGGGGGTCAACAAGCATGTGGACAAGGGAGATCCAGTGGATGTAGTGTACTTAGATTTTCAGAAAGCCTTTGACAGGGTCCCTCACCAAAAGGCTCCTATGCAAAGTAAGCTGTCATGGGATAAGAGGGAAGATCGCTCATGGATCAGTAACTGGTTAAAAGATAGGAAACGAAGGGCAGGAATAAATTATCAGTTTTCAGAATGGAGAGAGGTAAACAGTGGTGTCTGCCAGGTCTGTACAGGGAGCAGTACTGTTCAACATATTCATAAATGATCTGGAAAAAGGGGTAATCAGTGAGGTGGCAAAATTTGCACACTGGAAAACAATCCAAATTACACATAAAATGATGGGGGTCTAAATTAGCTGTTACCACTCAAAGATCTTCGAGTCATTGTGGATACTTCTCTGAAACCATCCACTCAATGTGCAGTGGCAACCCCCTGCCAAAAAAACCTAACAATGTTGGGACTCATTAAGACAGGGATAGATAAGACAGAAAATATATTGCCTCTATATAAATCAATATTCAAGATGTGGGCGTACCATGGAATGCAGATGGGGTTGCACCATCTCAAAAAAAGATATATTGGAAATTGAAAAGGTTCAGAAAAGGGCAACAAAATTAGGGGTATGGAATGGCTTCCATATGAGGAGAGAATAATAAGACTGGGACTTTTCAGCTTGGAAAAGAGATGACTCGGGGGGATATGATAGAGGTCTATGAAATCATGACTGATGTGGAGAAAGTAAATAAAGAAGTGTTATTTACTCCCTCTCATTACACAAGAGCTAGGGGTCACCAAATGAAATTAATAGGCAGCAGGTTAAAAACAAACAAAAAAGTATTTCTTCACACAACACAGTCAGCCTGTGGAACTTTTTGACAGAGGATGTTGTGAAGGCCAAGGAACAGGGTTCAAAAGACCTAGATATATTCATGGAGGAAAGGTCCATCAATGGCTATTAGCCAGGATGGGCAGGATCATGTCCCCAACCTGTGTTTGCCAGAAGCTGGGAATTGGCAACCGGGGATGGATCACTTGATGATTACCTGTTCTGTTCATACCCTCTGAAGAGCCTGGCATTGGCTACTGTCAGAGGACAGGATATTGGGGATAGATGGACCTTTTGTCTGACCCACTATGGCTGTTCTTATGTAGAACAATTTAGTATGGCTGGCAAGGAACTCATCACCTGAAGTCATGAGGCACTGTGACAATCTGGAAATTCCAGCAACAGACACAGACTTGATAGTACCTTGAAGCTAAATTAGAAACGGCATGTAGGCATCCCAGAGGTTGATGGCAGAGAATTCCCCTAATGAACCACTTCAGGTCACAGACTGAAGTGTTGTCATCCATAAATATGAAGTCTCCAGACACTTTAACAAGTGCCTAGAATCAGACCAAGATACTTCAACCAGGGAATATTTTTCTATCCAGTCTCTTCCAGAACGAAAAGGACTGATTACCTGAATTCCTGGAAGGGGCCATTAGATAGCCTGAATTGCTACCTGTTAGACTAAAGAGCCTGCTATCTCATTTCTGTTCCCACATGTAGGCACCTACATAGTGATCAAGCCACTGCTTAACCTTGTCTTTGTTAGAGTCATCTCCATAAGGCTACTTAACTTATCACTATAAGGACGTTTTCCCATGCTCCAAATCATTCAAATCACACTTCAATAAAAATGATTAAAGATCTAGAACACATGACCCTATGAAGGAAGATTGAAAAAAATTGGATTGGTTTAGTCTGACGAAGAGACAATTGAAGGGGGACATAATCTTTTATGTACTTGAAAACTTATGAGGGAGAAAAATTGTTCTCCTTAACTTGACGATAGGACAAGAAGTAATGGGCTTAAATTGCAGCAAGGTTTAGGTTGGACATTAGGAAAAATTTCCTGTCAGGGTGGTTAAGCACTGGAATAAATTGCCTTGGGAGGTTGTGGAATCTCAGTCATTGGAGATTTTAAAGAGCAGGTTAGACAAACACCTGTCGGGGATGGTCTAGATAATATTTAGTCCTGCCTTGAATACAGGGAACTGGACTATAAAGACCTCTCCTGGTCCCTTCCAGTCCTATGATTCTATGATCTCATGGCTCTTCTCTGTTCTGTATCAGTGACCTGTCCTCTTCATTATTTACCACTTCCCAGTTTCTTGGGTCAACTGCAAACTCTTTCAACAATGATTTTATGGTTTATTTTCCAGGTCACTGAGAAAAAAAATCAAAAACAACTGAACCCTGTGAGACCCTGTTCGAAACACCAGTTACTGACTATTTACAGTTACATTTTGAGATCAGTTAGCCAGTTTTTATTTCATTCAGTACATGCCACATTGATTTTATATTGTTGTAGGTTTTTCTTTTTTTAAAAGATCAAAATATCATGCGAATATAGAATAGCCCCAGGAGGGTGCACCTGGCATCAGCTGTCAAACAGGGCCGGGTCAGAGTACAGCTTCAGAATTTGGAGACAGGGAGGGAATAATTATGAGTCAAGACTTAAGTCAAACCCCATTAGATCGGGGGGGGGGGGGGGGAGGGGGGGGGAGGAGAATAGAGGCTTTCTGGATCCAAGACTGCACGGAGGCCTAACCGCAGGTTTTATAGTTAAACGACTGAATTAACATTTCTGTACTAAATTCCAAGGTGTCATTATTCAGTAAAGCCATAAGCACTACTATGCTGGGAGAGGTTTTGATTAATACACAGGTACTATGAGGAACAGTCTTCTTAGGAGTCCTTTTTAGAAGCTGGAGAAATTTCCGGGAACTCAATATTCATATCTAGTAATGCCATCACTTCTTCCACAGAGGAGAGCAGGATCCCATCAGATTTTGCATGTCCTCAGCCTTACGGGCAATGTTTGACTGACTCTGTCTGAGACATGAGCATGCCTCCAGAGGTCTGCTATGCAGGACTAGCGCTCCCTAGTAGGCTGCATGCATCAGGAGTAACAGCGCCTCTTATAAAAGAGGAGCAAGAGCCTCTCCTGCAGTGCCATTTCTTCCAGATGTCAGAGAAATTGGACACACTGTTCACACACAGATTTTTCCACAAGCGCTGTGATGTCAGGAAGGAGAGGCTACTCAAGCAAAGTAAGATACAAACTGAAATGTAGCCTTATTTCCCAGGCCTAACACTTATCAGCTTCCAAAACAAAGCAAGGAGACAGCATGAGAATTACTTCCACTTGCTGGAGCCAGAACAGGAAACAGAGCTAATGCAGCAAGCAAATATCTGTTTGGGAAAGCAACGCTAGAGCCCCCCCCCCCCCCCACCTTCCTTCAGTTAGCTAATGAAGCAAAGCCACTTGAACTGGTATGAGAGAATAGTGAAGTAGTCATGTTTCTGTATAATATCCTTAACTATAATCTTTGATAACAGTTTTGAATCCTTAATGTTTTGGCAACACAGTAAATAACTGACTTAAGTCATCTGGGAGTCTCAAACTATAGCTTTTTTATTATAAACAAAAACAAGGGTATAAGTCAATTCAACTAAGATTTCTTTTTACACCCCAGGCTGCTGACTAATATTAGAAATGTCACTAAGTTGCTGAAAACAAAACTGATGGTCCCATGAATTGCAAACATTATTTTAGTAGCTGTTGTATGTAGGACTACTACCAGGCAACATCCCCATTCCCTCAAACTTAACTTATATTTCCAAATAAAAATTTGTACTTTGAGCTGGGATTCAAGGTCATCAACAGACTTAAGTCACATGAATCCAATTTTTTCTATTTTACCAGATTCCCAAGTGAGTGAATCTCATAAATCCTCCCTCAATGTCACTCTTCATAATGTGACGAAGTTCCTCCTCTACCTTGGTGGGTCTTGCGCTTATTGGCGGATTTGCTCGCCTCAGAGATTCACGGTTTGGCCATTTTCATGAACCCATAGTCCAGGTCAACTCCTCCTGTGTCTGATCAGGAGTTGGGAGGTTTGGGGGGGAACCTGGGCCCGTCCTCTACTCCGGGTTCCAGTCCAGGGCCCTGTGGAATGCAGCTGTCTACAGTGCCTTCTGAACAGCCGTGCAACAGCTACAACTCCCTGGGCTACTTCCCCATGGCCTCCTCCCAACACCTTCTTTATCCTCACCATAGGACCTTCCTCTTGGTGCCTGGTAATGCTTGTACTCCTCAGTCCTCCAACAGTAAGCCTTCTCACCCTCAGCTCCTAGCGCTTCTTGCTCCCAGCTCCTTACACACGCACCACAAACTGAAGTGAGCTCCTTTTTAAACCCAGGGGCCTGGATTAGCTTGCCTTAATTGATTCTAGCAGCTTCTTGATTAGAACACCTGCAGCCAATCAGCCTGTCTGTCTTAATTGTCTCCAGAAGATTCCTGATTGTTCTGGAACCTTCCCTGTTACCTTACCCAGGGAAAAGGGACCTACTTAACCTGGGGCTAATATATCTGCCTTCTATTACTCTCCTGTAGCCATCTGGTCTGACAGTGTCACAATAAATACTTCTGAAGTGGTGAGAGGAGAGCACACGTGCGTGCACACAGAAATTTCTCATTTTTTTTTAAGTTGTCACAGAAAGTTCATCTGTATGTCCCCCCTTACTATTCAAAGTAGAAGCAATCTTTTTATATATAGTTAATCGTTGTAAAGTTAATTTAAGAAATCAAAGTCACTACTTCAACAGAAAGTGCTTTTAAAATTGTTATGCGAATAGCTTTTTAACCGCTTTGAACTTTGGTTTCAGACACAGCGCAAAGATTTCTCCTTCCACTAGTTTTCTGAGGAGGATATTGTCTTCAGAGGAGAGACATGATGGATGAAGACAAT
This sequence comes from Lepidochelys olivacea, assembly GCF_965140295.1. Lineage (NCBI taxonomy): Eukaryota > Metazoa > Chordata > Testudines > Cheloniidae > Lepidochelys > Lepidochelys olivacea. The sequence goes on from NC_140416.1 coordinate 112,629,854, forward strand.
AGACATGCTCTTTGCGTGGTCATAACAGCCTAGAGCAATTTCCTTCTTTACTTCCATCCCAGATGCTTTCATGGCTACACAATTATTTAAGATTTAGTGCTCTCCATGCCAGCTGATTGAAGTGACCTTCAAGCCATTTCCAGGAATTCACATGGAGTGCTCCAATAGCAGAAATATACAATGAAGCATCTATGAAGTTAGAAAACTTGGAATACAAAACAAGTGTGAACGGTCTGCAACGCAGTCTTGTGTGAAGTGCTGTCAACACCATTCATACTCAAATATTTGAATATTCAAAAAACTTCCAACCTTACTATCATCCTTTTGAGTTGTTTTGGACATGCAGGGTCATCTATTCACTTCTCAAAAGCTATTAAGTTTTGATTCTCAAAAGCTACTAAGTTTTGATTTGTATGTTCTCCATGACCATAGCTGTTATAGGGAAACATACCTCCTGCATTCTCTTCTAATGCTGGTGAAAATGAAGCTAAATTGTCTCTTTCAAAAGTGTATGTAATGACCATGAAGAGCCATTAATGGTTTACATTTTATACTGATATTTAGAATTCAAAGCTGAACTAGTAATTAATACTGTTCTTTCCCTCCCCCCATGCTCCATGTGGCATGGATATTATCAGGTCCTCTGCATGTTTCAAGCTCTGCATCATTATAATTTCAACTTCAAGTCAAGAGGGAATTAAACTAGCCATGTAATAATGTACTTTAATTACTGGTCTAAACAGAGAACATCTGCATGCATTGTATTTTGTATTGCAACTGTGTATACTAAAAGGTAAACTTATATTTTGATTATGCATGTCTTATAGTTTCTCCAATGTATGGCAAACATTTTTGCAAGAGTGAGTTATTTTTAACTCTTAAAAAGAAAAGGAGTACTTGTGAGTTGCTCAAATAAATTGGTTAGTCTCTAAGGTGCCACAAGTACTCCTTTTCTTTTTGCAAATACAGACTAACACGGCTGTTACTCTGAAACCTTTTAACTCTTAGCAATTTTAATATTCTAAAATAAAATGTTGTAGCACTGTAGTCTAAAAGCTTGAGTAATTAACAAATATTAAACAAAAAGTTAGATGTATGCTTTAACAAAGCCACATACACATCCAGCAAGACAAGAGATCTGTTTTTAAGTAATTAGAACCTCCTACTAAAAGATGAAACATTTATCCATTCAGACGTGCAATCACGACATGTCCCTATGTAGGCAGCTTAAAAATAAAAACAAAACTCTGTACTATCAATATCACCCCTATTTTGAATGGTCAAGTAGTTGAGCAAGTTCTCCACCCCCAATCCTTGGCTTCTAGCTAGTTCCTCAAAGGGTACCAATTGCTACTGCTTCTGTGATATGGCCAAGTGACCATGAAGAACTGGAATGAAGCCACTTATCATAAAGATGTTAACAGCTCTTCATCACTTTTTAAATCTAGTCCCATAACAAACTATTCCCAAGCACTCCTAGCACAGCATTGTTCAATTAGTAACAGCAAAACATGCAACCACTAAAAAAAAAGTTAGTTTTTAAGCTGAAAAAGTGTCCAGTTTGTCATGGCTTCCTCATTTACAGTTGCTCAATCCAGTTTCTTGGCAAGCTAATAAATAGGGATACTTGATTTTGCAGAATAGCAAGCTTTTGAAGATCTTATTTGTGACCATTACAATCCATGATACTTTGGCTGGTAGTTCTCATGAGGGGCAGCAGGATCTAGTGGTTAAAGCACAGGGATTTGAGTTCAGAGAGCCAGTTTCTCTTCCAAAAAACTTTGCCACCAATTTATGTAGCCTTGGGCAAGTCATTTAGCACCCCATTTTCCTCTCTGTAATAAAAGAATAATATGGCCTTACTTCATAGCACATCTGTGCAGTGTCAAGTATAAAGTTTTGAAACCCTCAAACAAAAGGCACTATATAAATATGGTGATAGCTCTCAGGATATTCAGGACTGTGATTCACCTTGTTACCCCCCTGCCTCCAGTGAGACTAGCCTGTGCTTAACTGGATGCCAGCTCCCTGACACCTCCAGCCTGCTAGTCACCCAAATAATCCCCTCTGGGCGATACCAGCCCTTACTTTGCCTCACAGATTAACAATAGGTGCACCTCAGACCCCAGAACCCTTTGCAGCATTCTCTTGAATTAGACAGCCTCTTATTCACTGAACACTTACGAGGTCTGCTGCCCCCAATGGGACCAGCGTACATGCCTTCTTGATTAATTCAATTTAGGATCAGCTCCTTGTACAAACACCACAGCATTGAGGTATTTATCGTGAAAACAAAGTTTATCATCAAAGATCAGGATTCAAAAGAATGAGTGAAGATAATGGAAATACATGCTTTCTAGAGACTAATCTTAACCTCCTATCTAGAGCAGTCTTATCTCACCCATAGCCTTGGTTGGTAACACTGCAGAAGGCGGATTGTGATCCCATTTTGTACATAAATATGCAGTCCGTTTACTTCTTAGGTACAGGATAACAGGGTGCTTTACATGTCCCCCAGTTATAGTCCCATAAGCCTTTGAGGTGTGCCCTCAGATAAGGCTTTCTTCCCCCTGCCGTTCTTTTCTTCCTTTTAAGTCTCAATCATTCATCTGCATTTAGCTCAGACTGATGATTGAGAGTGAGACAATACTCACTTTACATTGCAACAGATGGATAAACATCTCTGCTCTGACAGGAACCCAGTTTTTCACCTCTGCTGGGGATTAACACCTTGATACAAACCATAAGTAAGTAAACTTTTTTTATAAATATATAGTGACAAAGTTCCTCCTCTACCTTGGTGGGTCTTGCACTTATTGGAGGATTTGCTCGCCTCGGAGATTCACGGCAGCCCTCAGTTTAGCCGTTTTCGTGAACCCACAGTCCAGGTCAACTCCTCCTATATCTGATCAGGAGTTGGGAGGTTTGGGGGGGAACCCGGGCCCGCCCTCTACTCCGGGTTTCAGCCCAGGGCCCTGTGGAATGCAGCTGTCTACAGTGCCTGCTGGAGCAGCAGTATGACAGCTACAACTCCCTGGGCTACTTCCCCATGGCCTCCTCCCAACACCTTCTTTATCTTCATCATAGGACCTTCCTCCTGGTGTCTGATAATGCTTGTACACCTCAGTCCTCCAACACTCCACGTTCTCACTCTCAGCTCCTAGTGCCTCTTGCTCCCAGCTCCTCACACGTGCACCACAGACTGAAGTGAGCTCCTTTTTAAGCCCAGATGCCCTGATTAGCCTGCCTTAATTGATTCTAACAGCTTCTTAACTGGCTGCAGGTGTTCTAATCAGCCTGTCTGTCTTAATTGTCTCCAGAAGGTTCCTGATTGTTCTGGAACCTTCCCTGTTACCTTACCAGGGGAAAAGGGACCTACTTAACCAGGTGCTAATATATCTGCCTTCTATCACTCTTGTGCATGAAAGTTCTGGCTGATGCCCTTAACAGCATCAACGATGCAGAGAAACATGGAAAACATCAAGTTCTCATTATACTGTGCTCTAAAATAATCATCCGGTTTTCAACCGTGATGATGAAGCATGGTTACATTGATGAATTGGAGATCATTGACGATCAGAGCTGGGAAAATTCTTGTTAATCTCACAGGCAGACTGAACAAGTGTGGTGTGATCAGTCCCAGATTTGATGTTCAGTTGAAGGACCTGGATAAGTGGCAGAACAACCTTTTGCCTTCACGTCAGTTTGGGTACATAGTGCTGACAATTTCCGCTGGCATCATGGACCATGAGGAAGCAAGGCGAAAACACACAGGAGGCAAAATCCTGGGATTCTTTTTCTAAAACTTGTAAAAACGGGCATACTAATAAATTGTTCAAATGGAAAAAAAAAATCTCTCCTGTAGCCATCTGGCCCACCCTGTCACAATATATATTATAAAATGTACTTCGTTTGTGTACACACACACACCCCTCCTTACATAGTAGCAGTACATAATATTTATGACAATATTCCTAACCAGTGACTCACCTGTTTTCCTTTCAGAGTGGTAGCCATGTTAGTCTATCAGCAAAAACAATGAGAAGTCCTTGTGACACCTTAGAGACTAAACACATTTATTTGGGCATAAGCTTTCGTGGGCTAAAACCCACTTCATCAGATGCATGGAGTGGAACATATAGTAGGGAGGTATAGATACACAGCATATGAAAAGAGGAGTCTGAACCAGGATGTAACATACCAGTCTCAGGAAATGCTTGTAAACTCTATGCACCCCCTCTAAGGTTGCAAATTTTGACTGGACATATTCCTGGTTTTCATCACATGACAATCTTTAATTAAATATTAATCTATTTAATTCCTGGAGTCTCCAGGATAATTCTGGAGGGTTGGCAACCCTAACCCACTCTGTGCCCTTTTTCCAGCTGGCATTAAGAGGTTCTTGGATCACAAGTGTAAGTTATTCTCCACCCCCGTGGACTTTACAGCCGCACAAGGCTAAAAGATCTCACCTGCCTATTCCGCCCCACCACGACATTTTTCTTAAATAATGGTTTGTAATACAAGCTATTAGAAGACTTTAGAAATAATGTTACTGTACCAAAATTCATTATGTAGTCAGTGTGAATTTCATATTGGAAAAGCTGTTCATTGCTTGTTTGAGAAGGAATACACATGTATAGCTTTCTAACTGAAACTGTACTTTTGATCTTTAATATTTGCATCTTCCTTTCAAGTTAAAAGGTAATGCTGTGGAAGCACTATGGGCTGTCAAAAGGACCTTAGTTAGTTAGTTTCCTGGAGATTTGAATAACCAAATCAGTAAAACCTCAATGTTACAAACACCTCAGGAATAGAGGTTGTGTGTAACTCTACAATGTTCGTAACTGAACAAAACAGTTATGGCTGTTCTTTGACTTAATACAGCTTTGAAACTTTACTATGTGGAAGAAAGTGCTGCTTGTAACCATCTTAATTTAAATAAAACAAGCACAGAAAGTTTCCCTACCTTGTCAAATTTTTAAACTTTTGTTTTTAGTAGTTTATGTTTAATACTGTACTATACTGTATTTGCTTCCCCCCCTCTGCCCTTCTGCCTGATTGCACACTTCCAGTTCCAAATGAGGTGTGTGGTTGATCAGTCAGTTCATACATCTAATGCAGATCCATAAAACCTCACTTACATGATTCCTTTACATATGTAGTGTTCATATACAACAGTTAAAAATCCAAAAGGACTAAGACTATATAGAGCAAAAACATTATAGATTGAAATCCCAGCAAGACAAAGCTCACCATTCAAACTGCAATTAATTCTTAACTTTTGCACGGTACAAAATTATTTCCAGAATGTGGGGCAGAATTTAATCAGATATTATTTTAAAAAATTAAGAGAGACTGGTTTGCTGTGCACGAGTAATAGAAGAAGATAGCCTTGCCCAGAAAAAGGCACTAGCAGTTCAATGAAGTACACAAGAAAGAGTTACCCAGGAAGATTAGTGAAGAGAGGAGTCAAAACAAGCAGACACTGAAGGGCAAGAAACAGAAGTTTCACATTTATCTAGCTTTAATCTAAGGTAGGACTCTGGAACAATTTCCAGTCTCTACACGCAAAAAGTATGTTAGAAACTATAGCAGCAGAGATGACTATTCAGGAGGGATAAAAGGTAAGAGGAAGATCCCCTTTGTAAAAAAAAAAAAAAAAAAATGTACATGAATGCTAAATACAGTATAGTCTAAAGAATACAGGGAATATAAAAAAAAAAAAAAAAAAAGACAAAAACACACCAGAAAAGATGTGCAACAAAGGAAATTTTTAAAAAATATATGCACTTTAAAATTTAAGAAGCAGTTTACTTAATACTCCAGTCTTCCCGCAGGTTTAAAAAAAAAAAAAGTTACTTCAGAGAGCAAGGACCTGTGCATCTGTCCAAGGGGCATATAATTGGTTATTCAAGAACTATTAGTCTGTTTCTTAGCAACCTCTGTAAGCTCTAATCAAGTAAGGCCAAGATTGTCATTTATCCTTGAAATGCCATCCCCTTTCATCTAATAGAGGATTCTAACTGCTATTAGACAACAAATAATAGTTTTAGCCATGGATAATATCCATGCTCATTACACATTTCAGCTGAGAATTCTTTCTAATACCAGAGATCAGGAAAGCTCTTCACTATATGCCTTTTGCTTTATTTCATTTAGCTAACAACTAAAATGCTGACTGTTGAAATAATCCATTTTCTTCCCCTCAATTTGTTTAGATGAGCTGCCAAGCTAAAACCAATGAAACTAGGGGATAAGTGTTTGTAGTTGGATCCTTTGGGAAGGAAGGCACTATATAATCAGAATAATTAGTCACTGGAACAATTTACCAGTGTCATGGTGGATTCTCCATCACTGACAATTTTTAAATCAAGACTGGATGTTGTTTCTATAAAATATGCTCTAAGAATTATTTTGGGGGAAGTTCTATGGCCTATACTATAGAGGAGGTCAGACTAGATGATCACATTGGTCCATTCCAGTCAAACTCTATAAAGAGGTAAAAGAGCCTGGTTCACAAAACAAGATTTTTGTAACAGTGAATGTCTTCAGTATGACTTTATTGAAGAAAAAGCATCTTTATACCACAAGCAGCAGTACGGACATGTTTCCAAGCAAACTATAGGACTTGGAGATGAAATTTCATGAGCCCCCAAGAGTATTTAAGCCCCCAAAACTTGTGAGATGGGTAAGAGGATTATTTTTTCTACCATAAAATGCAGCCTTTTCAATGTGGAACACAGCTGGCAGAGCAACGCTATGGCAAGAGCTAAGACCAAATAGTATATTGTATCCAATTAAAAAGCGCACAGTTAACTTAGATAGAAAGAATGAAATTATCGAAGGAGGAATTTGGATATATGCCACTGAGGACTGAACTGACTCATGAACACTGTCTCACTGGATTTCTGATCGCCTCTATTCTAAAATTCACCCAAGAATGTTCCATATAACATTGTTATGAGTTGATCCCTACTAAATTAAAAGCAACAATCGAAAGGATTTAGATACCTCCTAGCCAGAAGTGAATGGTGGTACCAGCAGCAAGGTCCAGGGCAACTCACTGGTAAGAGGTGTAGCACCTTGACACACCTCCACTGAAAGGGGCAGGATGGTAGGATTCCTGAATAGGTGCTCTCTCTATCCCCTATTCAGCAGCTCCATCTTTTGGATGATCCTCTGCTAAGTTTTGATACATTTGAAGCACCAACCTTGCCCTTCCTCCCCCCATCCCTTTCCTGGAAAAAATATTTCCTCTTTCAACCTGCCCCTAGGAGCTCCTTGGCTGCTGTAAGTAAACCAACAGGGTGGGGAAAGAAGAAACAGCAGAAAGTACGTTTTCCTTCAACTACTGTACCACATCTCCAACCACAATTTTTTATACCCCTTCCCCCACCATGGAGTAGCACCATTGCTTGCTTCTGCCAAGGACTTTTCAATCAGCGTCTACACAAAGTTGACAAAAGAGCATTAGTTTTATTCCACTGATTGGGGGGGGTGGGCGGAGGAGACATGCTTGTGGCAGGGCAGGGGAAAGAGAAATTTATGAGCACAAGAGCATCTACAACTGTCTGCAGACCAAAGGATAGTGCTGCATCTATTCACAATTACTTTTTTAAAATAAAGTTAGTTGAGGTAAAACTACAACGTGCCCTGTCTACACCTAATTTTTATAACCTTTTAGTGATCTCCTTGTAAAAATACTTTTCTTGCTGTAGACATAGCCAGAGTGGCTTCACACTTCATAATAGGGTCAAACTGCTCAAGACAGTATTATAAGTGGAAAGGATACAGAGCTTCTACTATAAATTGTGACGGACAAGAACCTCCTTCCCCACCCTTTACCCTAGGTTTATTTTGTTTAATATATACGTGATTCTTTGATTGAAGATAGACTAGATATTAGAATAATGGATTATTGCATATGTCCTGTGTACTGCAACAAGAGTGTAATGATCTCATTGATGCACAGCCTGGAGTGCCTTGTGAAAGAAATTCTGATTGCCAGGTATCAGTCCATTTCCGATCTACAACACTAAAGCCTGCAGTCTGTATTAAGCTTCAGTATCCTTAAAGAAGAGAACTTTAGTAAAACACTGGTGTGCCAAAGAAGTTTTAAAATGTTAGAATTAAATAAGCTTTCAGAGGCACAGATGTAGAATCACAGAAATGCAAGACTGGAAGGGACCATCTAGTCCAGCCCCCACCACTAAGGCAGGGCTAAGTTTAAACTGTCCTTATATTACTACTATCTGAAGAGTTATCCATATGCCTTTAAGAGTACTTTGAAGGAAGAAAGGTTAAGAAAGTATAACACAAAAGGTGGCAGGCCACTAATCTCTCTGCAATGCCAGATATTTTTACAAGAAATTCTAGGTTCAGTTACAACGGCTGAAATATGCAGAGGACATTAAGGGTTCTCTTTTCACTGAAATTTGGAAGACAGGACTTTTCTATAGTTACATGAAAAGTATCTCTTCATAGTTTCTGCTCTGGGCAAGCTGCAATATTAGTTGTTGGCACACACAGCATGCCCAGAGTGCTTTTTGTGTGTGTGTGTGGGGGGGGGGGGGGGGGAGTAAGTGGCACCTGCAACTACCATTGACATCAAGTGGAGAAGTCCATACTCAGCACACCTGAAAAATCAGAGCCTAGATCACAGTTTCTCAAATACAGCCACCATATTTCCCCTACAGCCACAGCAGTTTCCTGGGCAATGGGGGGAGTGGGAATAGCATCAGCCCCTCTCCTTCCTCCTGCATGTGGCTCCTGCATGCGCTGCCTCTCTGGAGGCAGAGGTGGGACACACAACACTTAAGGAGCAAGGCGAGGAGGGGGTGAGGAGGTGAGCAGCGAGGCGAGCAGCTGGCGGGGGTGGGGTGAGGAGAGGAGGCGAGTGGTTGTGGGGGAGAGGAGGCAAGGCAAGTGGCAGGCATAGAGGGGAGCCCAGCGGGGGAGTGAGGAAGTGAGCAGCAAGCCAGCAGCAGGGTGAGGAGGCAGCGAAGGGCGAGCACATGTGCACCAGGTGGAGCCCCTGACTCCACCCCTTCACCCCCGTGAGTCCCTCCCCTCCCCCCCCAGCAGCCAGAGTCCCAAGACCCACTGTCCTCCCTGCAGCTGAAGCCCCTGCCTGGAAAAGCCCCAAGTGTCCCCCCTTGACCAGAGGAGCCCTGGGCTGGCTGAAGCCCCAAGACACCCTCCCCTCCCCCACAAATCTGGCCCAAGTCCAGAGCACCCCCCCCCCCCTCGGCCAGAGGAATTCTGGACAGACCAAAGCCCCAAACCACACCCACCCCAGAGGAGCTCTGGGCCAGCCACAGCCATGCCTCTCTTCCCCAGACCCAAGCCACCAAGATCTTTTTAATTATTATTTGCACTTCTATTATGTCAAAGCATTTTTAAATTTACTTCAGAGTTGTTGTACAGACAACCACTTTCACCAAAAAAGCAAAAGAAATTAAAAAAAAAAGGAAGTGCTTTCCACATTCTTATTTGTGTTTCTATTCTGTTAGGTCCAGTAAAGAATAGAGAACTGCACATTATTTTGTTTTTACAATATAACCCACCCAAAATCTTACATATATAAATCCAAATCATTGTAATTTATTTATGTGCATATTACTTTAACAACTTTTGGAAAAAATAAATAATTTTAGGAAAAGTGTCAGTGTGTTGGTGGCTGCACTATGAGGCCACCACAAATTTGTTGTGAGAACTCCCTGGCCTACACCATTACTATATTATCGACAGTGAACATGTAAGATTTAACTCAAAAGCTCTCTGATCTAATATTGAAGGGATACTGTTTACATCCTGAAATAGTCCCTCACTCTTTCACATACAAAATCCCAAGAAGAGTTAGATCTGTGAAGACAAGTACTAAGCAGCTGGAAATTTATCCAAACTCACTTACCCACTAAGCCATAGGGAACAGAGAGCAAGATTTTCTTGTACACCCCAGTCTTCTATGTATTCATAAATGCACAGCAGAGAATCTGCAGGGGATGATTTCTGGTGCACATCCATACGTTATGATTATCTGGAAGTGTCATTTTGGGCTATTAGCATTGAGCATGTCCTTTTAGAGTCATAAGAGAAAACTGACTGTGATAGTTATTACAACACTGCTAGAACGTTCTCAAATTGCCTACCCAAAGTGCCACAAAAAGGTACTAATTAAGGAGTAAATATTTCATTTGAAAGATGATTAAACTAGGGGCTTACCTACATAAGCACCTATTTTGTGGCAAATTGGGGTGCAAATCTACCCCACATTAAGTGTCCATGTGAATGTTGCTGCTGCACACTAAAAATTCCTTACTGCACTTGGATCTATCCTGCTTTGAAACAGTAGATTGATGCGCACTAGGGAACTTTTAGTGAGGAGCAGTAGTGTCCACATAGACACTACATGCATGGCAGGCTAGCACAGAGTAGATTTACATCTCAACTTGCCACAAACTGAGTGTTCATATTGGTAAGTCCCAAGAGTTTATAGCAGGGGTGGCTAAGCCAGGGTGGATAAAAATCAATCACTTTTTTTGATAAAAAGGTTTTTCCCCTCAAAAAGCAATCTAAAGATAGTTTTAATTAAGATACATTATAGCTCAAAGATATCTCATCATGGAATAGGGATTATACATTCTAATTCTATAGTATGAGACAATATATTCATGTAATACTTAAGAAACGTTTTGTAAATGAGTTCCAACAGTTCATGGATTAGGGACGCAATCTTATGGGGTTCCAGGGGCTTCTGTATAGATTATTTAGGTTAATCTTTCTATCTACTCAATGGGACTCAGTGCTCAGTCTAGAAGATACCATCAGAAATGCTTAGTTTTGCAGTTCTCAAACTGTGGATTTGTCTCCAGAAGTAACATGCTTGTTGACAGCAAAAATGTTTTTAAATAAATAAACAAAAAACCCCAAACAAACATACAGCGGTGAGAAATAACAGACCTCAACCCTATTGTCCCTCTGCAAATTTGTGTACAAAGAGTCAATCCCTTGCCTCTCTCTAAAAGTGCAAAGTTTCAAAAAGTTCAATGAATAGAAGATTGTTGGGGCAGAATAGATCCGGACAAGGAGAAGAAGTCTGGAGATAAATGTGAGAAGGGAAGGACAGGCAGTAAAAACAAAAGTGAAACTGTTTGGGCAGCATATTCCAGAAGTCTTCAGGTCTTTCTGAGCGTAGCCTTCATTGATTGGAGATCTACCATACCATTCTCTCACTAGAAGGGAAACCTACAATGGCAGCAGGCCGTAAAAGAGACCCAGTTTGGGAATATTTTAATGAAGTTCCTCTACCTGTGGGTAAAACAGGCATACATGCAAAATGCAAACCGTGCAACAAAAAAATGCAAGGCCTAGTTGTCTGAATGAAACAACATCATGAGAAGTGTTCCTTCTCAGGAGGAACCTCCTTTGAAGATGATGAAAGGAACATGTCTGAACATGCAGGATCTTCAGGTTGGTAACAACCAACAAGAATGCACTTTTATGTAGAAATCCATGATTAGAGAGTTTTCCTGACTAGTAATTTAATTTAAATCAAATCCACCCTGGGCCAAACCATGGCTTGCAAGCTGCATGCAGCTCTTTTACAGTTAAAGTGCAGCTTGCAGAGCCCCTCATACTCCCCCACCCTCCATGTACCAGACTGGGCAGGAGAGTTGGGGACCTCTACCTTGCAGTGGGGTGGTGGTGTAGGGGCTTCTGCCTAGCAGGGAGCGGAGTCTCAGGGCTTTAGCAGAAATGGGGCTGAAGCCCCAATCCTAGCAGGCACCTCCTGCGAGACTGAAGCCCCAAGCCTCGGCAGATGTGCCCTGGCTCTCGAACTTCTGAGGACTGTCATATGTGGCTTGGAGGGTCAGTAATTTTGGCCATCCCTGGTTTATAGGGAAACTTCGTATTATCAGCACAGACTTCCAATAAAAAAAACCTGCAGTCAAGTTAAGTTGCATAAATATTTTATGTTCTTAACTAATATGTAGCTACCATCTACTTCATTTTTCATATTAATTTCCCATTATACTGTCCTAATTCATATAATGTGCTTATACTGCACCCATCCCCAAGTTTGTTAGATCTTATGTTCACTTTCTCGCCTTCCCCTCACCCACTCTATTCTATATCAAGTTTTGTTGTTTTAAAACTATAGGGTCAATGGAGTTAAGGGACAGCTTGTCAAAAGTAGGAAGTTTTACATTTCATTCTAAGGCATTTAGTTTGCATCATCAACTTGGGCTGGTCCCAAGGAAGACTGAAAACGACATGACCTTGAATTTGATCCAGTAATCAATGGGAATCCAGTGAAGAAAGCATTGCTGATCAGAGATCCCAAGTGCATTGCATTATGGTAATCGATGCCTGAGTGACAAAAGAATGGCTCACTGCAGCCAGACCCAGAGCTGAGAAGATGGGGAGGCATTTTCCAACCAAAGCTATTTGGGTGTCCAAAGGCAGCAAGGAGTCAAGACCACAGGCCTTCCAATATCTAATTCTACCCTTGCTACAACCATGCAGCTCTCAGATTTTGAGTTAAGGGAGTCTACATGAGCTAGCTGTGTGTGCGCAGGATTATGCTGAAGTAAACAACATCTAAAGAACAGGTTTAAATTATATATTAAAGGCATAGTGTCAAGTGGATCTTAGATCTACTTGTGCAGCCAAGTTATTATTTCAACAGCTTCGCTTAGGATATATTCTACACTCTAGCTTATGCTTTAGATCAAGTTTGAACAATTCCAGACATCTGGATGAGACCGATCACCCTAGTATCTGTGTACAGCATACAAGACTTACAATTTAAAAACCACTTTCATACACAAGATCCAATACCTGAAAGTTCCCCTTAAAGTTCCTACAAAACTTCAACTGAGAAGGATACTTACAGGCTAGATAAGAAGAGCTGAAATATTTATGGAAATCCTAGACACATTCCAAAAGTGTAGGGAACACTAATCTTCTGGCAAGTTCCTGGCGGTAACAAGTCACTAGAAAAAAAGCCTAACCACTCAGGACTCATTCTTGGTTAGTTACCCTGAGTTTCCAGATAAACAGGTTCTGTGACACAAGGAGAAGGAAGGTGGTAGCAAAATCTTTTAGGATTTTGGAGACAGAATCACTTTAAATTTTACCTAGAGAATTTGACAGCCTGTGTGGCACACTGGTGCAACATGCTCTTACCTGACCATCACATTCAAGGGTCTGAAAAAAATGGGGGTGCAACTACTGTTCTTCCATTCTCTCTGCTCAAAACTTTCAACTTCAAGACCTCTCAGTACAATATACCTGCATGTTTAACTCAACTGTATGGCCAGATAAGAGTACCAATAGCTTTGGTGCCTGGTGCAGAAAAGTGAAACATTTTCGCCATGGAATTCACCATTTCGTGGCATGATGGAGAGGTGCCAGATTGCATGGCTACAGAAGACCAGAAGCAACGGAACCTTGAATGTAACAGTTCATACCTTTTAGGGCTATTGTTTCAGCGAGGAATCACTCCAGTGGTTTACACTTTCAAGGTTCTCTGCTACCAAATGGGCTAAAGTACTATTTCATGAACGGAGGACAGAGGAATGGTGGTAGCAATCCCAAAACCATTTTGTTGCAAACCACAGGTGGAGAAGCCCTGGTCAACATTCTAGGATATCACTCAGCGCTCTGATAAGTCAAGATGTGATTCAGTATGTTAAGGTATAGCACTTTTTGTTTTGCGCAATAGCCAACAAGATATTTGCAAAACATTGGCATACATGCTCATCTTCTTGGCAGAGACCTTACAGATACAGCTTGACTCCCAGAGGAGCTGACCTCTTACAGAGCAGACAGGCCCCTAACAGGTGGAGGGGGGCAGAGAGAAGACAAACCCTCTTTTTCAATTGGCAAAGCAAGAACCTAGCCTTGGATAATTAGATACTAGGTATTTTGATAATGATTATGTGTATCTTCCAACTAAGATTCTTAGGAGCTCCTTACAAAAACTAAGCCTTACAGATGCAATGGAGAGTCAGTACAGTATTAAGTGACCCAACTCCCAATCTTTTGCTCTAACAATTAGTCAACACTCCACCATTTAAACAGGCTGTGCTGGGATAGCCCCATTTATATAAAATGCACTTTTCAATGTTTCTCTCCTGATCAAGGTACAGAACCAATTTTTAAAGTTAATGGACGCCTAAGCATTTTGTGGAAATGCAGGACTGATCATTATAGTCCTGCATCTCCACAAGATGTTTGATAGCCCAAGCTAAAGAGATACTATTGCAGAAAGTCTGAAAACTACATTATCACTTATTTCTTACATGTCACTTACTAGTTGCCATGGCAAACTTATTCCAGAATCAATCCATCAATTCAGGAAGAGCCCGTTCTGAAGCAAGAGATTAGACTCTACTATAAATGTAAAGTGTCTCATGATCTCTTGATGCAGACAGTTCCCAGTAATGCAAGTTAATGCAATATTGGGCAAAGAACCCACCACTTTAAAAGTTTGTGGAATGTGAGCTTTTAATATAAAAATCTGGTAGAGCTGAAAGTCTGCATACAGAAGCATCCCAATTGCATTCAAGATACAACAGTTTTGATGCTCAACAAGCCTTGCAATGAAGTCAGTTTTCAGTAGTATTTTAGTCAGATGCTGAAACTTCTATACTTAGAACACAGAGTAAGATGAAAGTGGTTTAGAAGAAGCAATTATTGCCATCTATGCAGTTTATATTTATGAATCTTTCATATTTCAGTTATAACATTTTATGTAGTTCTCAACTTGAGAAGTACTTGTATTTTAACTAAGTTAAATTTGTTTATTGATAATCATTAAGCTTCTCAAATTTTAGAGCAGGAGGGAGGGGAGAGTTGAGGTGGGTGGGTGAAGACAGCCGTATTGTTCTAGCTGTTCCTCATCTTCTCCCACTGCCAAAATTTCTGCAGAAGACATATCCCAAGGTAGCAATTTTAAGACCTTCTCTTGAAAATAGTTGTTTTTTTTTAATTAAACCTTTCTAGACTGATCTAACAGGAAACAGGGAATGAGCAACAACTGACACTTCTATCTCCTTGTAGGCATCATTGAACTCAGCTGTTTCAGCTTTACAGAACAGAGTTGTCATACCTCAGACTACTCTAAAGAAGACTGTCTTTTTAAAAGAGACTTGAAATATGCAAGTCTAATTGACTTGCAAGTCTAACTGAAGTCTAAATATGCAAGTCTAATTGAAAAGTAGTATGTTTTATTGTAATAAAGCATCTTAACAGCTGAAAAGGGTGTTTCTACTAACACGGTTATAAACAGCTTATTTACAGCCATTGTTAATTTGTGATATTAAGAGATTACACAGAGGGAAGAATACTGGAGACAAGTTTTCCTCTGTATTCAATTGGTTCTAGTCAATACTAGAAAGTTAAAAACAGTCTCCTTAAGTAGGCAATCAAGCCTTCAATTAGTGGCCAGTAAGAAGTCCACATATACCAATTTTTGTTTTCATTAAGTGATATTTTATCCACAAAGATTTTTATATTTTTTTCCTGGTTTATACAAGAAGTTTTAGACTTCAAGTCCCTTGGTGACCATAGATGCCAAACCAAATGCATTTTATGCAAGTTAAGGATTTTTTTCTTGCCCCCTTTAGTGGCATCTCCTGCAACTTGATCAGTAAGTGACATTACTCATTACTGGTGCGCTTATGTGCACACTGATGTGCACAAAACTAGCTCCATGACAAGAGTACAGCAAGTGAGTGGTATGCCAATATGGAGAGTTTACACAAAGTGATCTGTTTTGAAAATGGTAGTTTTAAGGATTTGAGTCATTCAAGAAGTTGACTTTAGGACTATTCACCAATGAACATAATTCAGCTCCAAAAACATTTGTTAAGCTACCTTTTTCTAGTATTTATGTTACAGTAAAAAGTCTTACATGAACTGGGAAATCTTTCAATTTACTCTTGTTCATCATAGGTCTTATTGTATAATTTATCATGGAAGTCTGGAATTCCCAAGATCTTCCCCTTAAAGCTTGACCCTCATGATGAGGCTACAACATACCAGTTTAAATGCAGCATATAAAGCAGCTTGGGTAGTTTTTAAAGCTGTAGTGCAGCTAGTCTACAGTTATTTTCAGAGTTACGGGTAGGCAGAGAGAGGACTTTATTGCTTCTAAACTCAAACTGCAAGCCACCCACCAAACTGCATTTTGTAACTGGTTGCACTGTTTAAATAAATTACAGGTTGCTTTGCAACAGCTGCAAAGCCACCCTGGAAATGAAACACCAAGTGTTTCAGCTTCAATGCTTCCATAAAGTGGTGTGGGTAGTGGTGTAAAGGATTTGAGGGTTGACAGCTATTACTTGGGTGCTGGAAGTACTGTAAGTTTGCCTGAAGTAGAAAGGCCTGTTAAACTTTACGACTTATTCAGTATACAGGAACATAGTAGAGGGCAGCTGCAAGATAGGAATGTTTATTCTGACAAAAAACATTAGAGGGTCGATTGAGCTCAGAAACCTGTATTATGAGGACTACCCAATTCTCTGCCAATTTCAAGAAGCAGTACTAGAAACTGGCACAATAAAATAATGCCCTAACTTACCTCTACTTCCTCATGCACATCAAGTATAAAATGTTTTCAGATGCTAATGTTGCTCACTTAGCTTACTCAAAGTCTATAATTTCACCTCACCTGTATTTAACAGATGACTTTAAGAGAGAAAAATCTTTATTTAATGCTTGATCACATTTCAGCTAGCTGTTCAGTTGTCCCACGTATCACATTTATATAGTATTCACCATATTCCATCAGCAGGGAGCCTTATAATTCTATAGAAGACTAGGAAAGAGTTAAGTGTTGTCTTGGACATTAGAAGCTAAGCCACTTTGTACACAGAGATCAACATGTAAGAGCTTGTATCCATTCCAAAGTTCTTCATATGGATTTAAACAGCAAAAAATTAAAGTATCTTTCTAATCTGAAGCATCCCCTCTCCCGCCTGTACTACAAAAAGCCTCTTTTAAAACTGACCAGCTCCCCCATTAGTGGGAAATATTCGGAGGAAGAGAGTCTTCAGTAGTACTGAGGATTTAAATGTTGTGGGATTTATTTCTTTAGCATGGCCAGTCTTTAACCTGAGCTTCACCATTTAACATTTCCAAGGACTGCTGATTTCCAGAAGTACGAGGAAGATCGTTGCACAGCCCAAGGCAAGCGGGATCCAGTCATTTGTTGTTCACAACGTGAACGTGCTCGGCCCAAGAGCTGCCATAGTCGGGGTTCACCCTCCATTGTCAGGCTCCCGTCCTAACTCGGACACTCGGCCATGACGAGTCCCCATTGCCCTGGGCTACAGCCACTAGCCACCCTCACCCCGACGGCCCCGGGCAGCTGCCGAGCGGTGCCTGCAGGATCACACCTGCCCGGCGCGGGGCGGGGCGGCTGGAGTTGGCTCCCGGCTCGCAGCCTCTCCCGAGCTCACCCCGCTACGTGACACCGACCCCTCGCTCCCCTCCCCCACACCAGGGAGGCGGCTCCCCGGCTGCCAGTCACACGGGCCGCCTTGGATTTCGCGCCCCCCCCCCCAGCGCCAGTCAGCGTCACGCTTGGCTGCTGCGGCCCCACACCCCTGGGCAGGGCGCCACCAGGAGCCCTGAGACCGAGGGCAGCCCCCAGGCCGGGGGGCGAGGGGGCGGCGTGACCGGCCCCAATTCACCGCCCTGCCTCAGGCCAGGGCGACGGGGGCCCCCGCCCCTAGGGGACGGTTCCCAGCCTCCCCTGGGCGGGGCAGGGCTCCTGGCGTCTAGGCGCTGCGTACCCCACACGCCTACCAAGCCAGCGGCTTCGCCTCCCAGCCTCGGCCCCTCCCACCTCCTGCAACGGCCGCCCGCCCGCCAGCCACTTCCTCCCGCCCCCGGGGCCGGTCTAGTTCCAGAAGCCGAGCAGCTCGCGCCCTTCGCGAGCCGCCGCACGCGCTCTCCACTCACTCCCCACAGCCTGGGGCCAGTGCAGCGGCCGCCGCCTCGCCTCCCCACGCCCCAGGCTCACCGAGCTGCCGGCGCCCCCTGCCGGGAGGCTCCTTTCAATGCATGCCCCGTTTAACTGCAAGCAGGCAGCACCTTGCGCCACAAACAGGGGAGGCTCCAAGTCTGTGCAAAGCTGCAGGACCTGGAGCCAAAAAACAACGTATCTCCTTCCATGCAGAGGCAAATGCGTTTTGCACAGGCTTAGTGCCCACACCTGGTAAAGCAGGAACTGTCACGCAACTGATTTCCCAGTTGCTTCTGCAGAACTGAAACGCCCTTATGTAGTTACTTCTGGGATTAGTCTTCGTTGTATGTTTAATTTATTATTACACTGCAGCCAGTGCGGTGCTTTATATCTATTACTGCCACAAATATTCCCAGTCACTAGGCTGCAGCCTGTTGCAAGCGTTTCTTGAATGCCTCTCTGTCACACAAGGGAGTTAATACAGCTCCCCTAGCCCTAGAGATCCCGATCTGCAAGACAAATGAAATCGTTGCTGGTGAAAAGGGGAAACCCCAGCTTTGCAAATGTACATTCAAACAGCAAGCGTTAATATTAACCTGGTAACCATCACCTTCCATACCGTCTCTAACCTCCACAAGCAAAGAGCACACACTACCTTCAGTAGTCTACTAGAAGGATTGCAGCGCGGGATGGAAGGAAAAAGGCAACTCAAATTAGAAAGTGGAGCAACGAGCAAAGGGAGGTCATAACTATTCAGCCATCCATTTGCAACCATCGGGGGGGGGGGGGGAAACCTTATTTCTTAGGTTATTCCTTCCAGCCTATTCAACGCACAAAGAAAAAGGATTTTGCTTTGAGGAAATTAAAAGGTTACAGAAAAAGGGATGAGAGTCAACCTACCGGCCATGCAAACTGAAAAGGTATAACAATCCTGCCCACGTCATGATTTTTGCCCTGATAATATTTGTTGCTGTTCAAATAAAAAGTATTTCCACCGAGAACTGGGGTAGATCCGGATCCGTAGTTGCAGGGTCCAATGGGAGTGATCTTGGCCTGATATTCCTTTAAACAAACTTTCACATAAGTATCACATTCATCCCGGGTACAGTTCAGGTTCTGGGGACTTTTCATGCCATCACAACATTCCCCATTCAACAATTCTCCGTTTACATTCTTCACCGAGTTAAGCTGCAGCTCGAAATAGCCAGTGGATTGGGACACCTAAAAATAAAAATCAAAAGGGAGTCAACCTCATTACTATAGCGTCTTGGGAAAGTGCATGGAAGTTTGCAACCAGCCAATATAAGGTTTCCTCCCAAGCCTTCCAGTAAAGCGTTTTGCTATTAAAATTATATTTACTATAAAATAATACAACTAGAACTGTAGAGATGTTAGCACAGCAATAAAAAAGCTGCACTAGGTAACTGCACTGCAAAAGTACTGTACATAAATATGCCACTGCAAGTGATATAGACACATTTTAAAATCCCTCAAGGCTGAATAAATTATCGAGAGAGGTATGAAGAGACGTAGTATACAGAAGTGAGCACCCAACTCCTGAAATACAACAGTAATTATGATCTCTGCAAATGCAACCTTGTTTTCATACAGAACCGCTTAAACTACATGGGCGTGAAGAAAATGTAGCTGCAAATTCTATGTTCTTCTAACACGGCATATTGATTTCCTCCCCCCTCCTTTAAACCCACGGATCCAATGCCATGAACAGGAGACTGATTGAAAGGCTACAGAGACAGAAAGAAGCCATGGCAACCCCCACAATGAGATCAGGGCTTTAGGTCTAGGAGCCATGCCCCAAAAGGGGCAATGCTAAAAAGACAGTTACCCCTGGCTACGAAATTAAATGCATTCCCCCCTCCTCCACCGCACCCCGTTTGGTGGGAGAGGTGTATCCCTTTCAGGGAGGAAAGCCTTCTGCTCCAGCCCCCCCAGGGCATTTCCCCAGCACCCTGCAACCGCCAATCTTCTTACCTGCACCCTCAGAGTTAGGAGCAGCACCAGGCTCAGCGCTGCTGTGCGGGGAGCCCAATGCCGCCTGCTAGAACCCAGCATGCCTGCTGCTCCGAGCCGAGTGGTGCTTGATCAGAGACGGGCGAGGAAACCAGCCATGGACCGGCCTCTGCACAGAGCATCGACGGCGAAGCTCTCTACATGCACACGGCGGAGGCTCCTCTGCTGCCCGGGAAGCTTTTCCCCAACGCCCCGAAAGGTGCAGGGCATGGGCTGTCAGCGCGGACCGCCGAGAGCTCCCGCAGTAGCAGCGCTGGTCCGCAGGCAGCTCGGCTCGCTCTCTGCGCGCCCGCACCGCACGAACACCCAACAAGTAGGTGCCAGAGTGACAGCTTCATTACCCATTAGTCACCGGCGCCTCAGCCTTCATATTAATGAGGGGGACGGGCCCAACCCAGGAGCGGGCGGGTGTGGCCACGCGGCGCTGCTCCTGCTCTTAAAGGGCTGGGGACGGGGAGACGGAGGGGCGCGCCGGAGAGGGGCACGGCCCCGGCCCCGGCCGCGTGCGCGCTAAGCATAGCCCAGGGGGTGCACGCCGACTGGCCGCAGGGATCGGGCGTGCGCGCCCCAGTACTCCTCGTGCGTGCACAGGCAGCCACCTGCGCGCGGGGGGTGCCCCGTCCACTGCGGCGTGGTCAGAGCTGCGTGCCCCGTGGATTGGGAGAGGCGCGCCGTCCCTCGTTCAGCGGGTGTCTCGGGGGGGGACTTTACCAGACCTTGGCAAGCCCAGAGCAAACTGGGACGGGGGTGATAAGACAGCAGCGAGGGCGAATGCACCGGTTAGAAGCCCAGTCCTCTTCCCTTCCCTGCCCCCACCTGCTGCTGGGAAGGGGAAGGAAGTTGGGGGAGGGGGTGTCCCTTTTTTTTCAGTCCACCTTTGTGTAATGAGACATGTGACGTTGCCCTCTGGCTGATGAGAAGGAAAATGGATTTTTCCCTGTCTTACCACCCAAGGGCCCCTGGCCGGGGAGAAGATGTCGATACTACTCCACTTCTGCCAAGTTTCCTGCTAGCTGAGAGAAGGCCGGCTGCTCTGCGCCCCATCTACCAGCCTCCTGGCTGCTGAAAGGGGCGACTCCAATTTCTGCTCCTCCACAGCCTCCATTTTTGTGGTCGTCTCCTTTCTGAATGGCTAGAGTCCCGACTTCTGCTGTTGCCCACAGCTTTCCCAAGCAGCCGCCTCCGCAGAGCGAAATTGACAGGAATCTTGCCATTTTACTGCCCTCTACATGGTTCTGAACAGTACCGACCAAACTGAGCAGAGTTTTGTTAATTTCACTCTGTTTGAGAAATCTCAGAACAGCAGAGGCCGTAGAGTTGCCTGTGCAACCTTAATTTGCCCCCCTTTTGCCCAAACATTATGACACAGTCCTTAATTGCAGGATCACTTTTTCTTCAGGACCCCTGCTTTATTCTGCACATGCTACAGACCTATTCTGGGAATGAATCAGAGTGTTGGAGAGGAGACTGTTGTCTGTAAGATCCCTACTTCATTTGTTGCAGAAGTTGGAAGGTGTTTAGTGAATGAGTCAGAGGTTTGTAGGAAGAGAAAAGAGGGTCTCATTGTTAAAGCACTTGAATGCTGCCTTGGAGAACTGGATTCTGTTCCTGCCTGCACCACAGATTTCCTGTGCAATGCTAGGCAAGTCGCTTCAACCATATTTCTCACAGGTAGTCACTAATTGTGTGTTCCTCATTTCCTGGGTGCCTGACTTGAAATGCTGGGGCCTGATTTGCAGAAGTGCTGAATACTCACAGGTGCACTGAAGTCAATAGGAGTTGTGCTTTAAACATATGAAATGTTATCAAATGCTATGTACTCTGAAAAATCAGGGCATAGGCATCTCAAATTGGGCACCCAAAATGAGTGGCGACTTTTGATCTTTATATCTGTGCCTCAACTCCCAATCCGTAAAATAGTTTCTGTCCCAGTCCTGTCTCTTCCCTACTGCTAGCTCCTTATCCTAGTCCTATTCTCCCTGCCTACCCAATCATACCCTCCACAAATCAGGAGTCTCATCCCAGTTCCAGTTCCTTTACACCAGCCAGTCCCAGTTCCCCCACTCTCATCCCAATTCCTTGTCACCAGTCTCCTTGCCCACCCAGTCCTAGTTCTCCCCCTGCTGGGCTCCCCATCCAATCTCAACCTCCCTGGCTCCTTGTCCCAGTCTCTTTGTCCAGCCAGGCCCAATATGCCCCTCCCACAGCTCCTCCTCTGATTTCAGTGTTCTGCCCCTCTCAAGCCAACTGGCTTCCACGTCTTCCAGTTTCCCTCACTGACTCCCAGCCTCCCCACCCCCACTAGGTCCCACCCCCAGCCTCTCATTTCAATCTCCTTGCCCACCGGTCCCAATCTCCCTCCCCTTCAGCTCCTTGTCACAGTTTCTCTCCCTCCAGTCCCTGACTCCTTTTCCCAATCTGCTGCTTCCCCTCCATGCCCCCCCAGTCTGGCTTTTGTCCCCTCTGTATCTAATCAGAAGGCTTCCTTCTCCACAACACCTGGTTGTCAGCAGGGGTGTCATTGAGAGCACTGGCTCCCTGCTCGAAGTTCCAGTATCTGGCCCCACCCCACCCCACCTCAGCTCAGAGCAGCAATTATAGAAAAATCTGGCTTCACCACTGTAGCCATAGGCAACATGCTCAGTTGCTCTGTTGGAATGGTGCAGGCACAGTCTGGTCAGCACTAGCAGTTATGAGGGGATGGAGCAAGGAACCTTCAGAGATTTAACTGCTAGTAGGAAAGACGTCTCTACTGAGTATTAGTGAACTGTGATTACTCATTGTTTTATAACCTGGCCAAATTTGGTCAGATTTTCATGAGGATGGCAAGAAGCACATCCCTGACACAGAGGCCACCCTCCCTAACACAAATGGTGCTTGATCAGAAAGCCCGGGAGCACTGTTCAAAGCCATTCAAAGAAAATGTCTCAAATTTTTTAAGATAGGCAAAACAATGTATTTTTCCCTAGCCTCATTCTTAGGGCAGGTCGGTGTGGACAGCACTTAGGTCGCTGTAACTTGTCACTCAGAGATGTGTCTTTTTCACACCCTTGAGTGACGTAAGTTAGATTGACTTAAGTGGGAGTGTAGACCTGCCCTTAAAAACAGCTGAACCACTTTGGCTGAAATTTTCCAGAACAATTCAGCCTGAAGCAGATACCCAGCATAGAAAACGTCATCCAAAATGGTTAAAGTTTCACAAAGTTACAACCAACTGAAAACAGGGTCTTATAATGGGAAGGGCTGGGCAACCTTAATAAAAGGGGGATGCTACTAGCCCAGCTTATAATATACAGAACGGATGACTAGGTGATGTGATCCTGTCCTCCTCCTAGGCCTGGCTCAAGGAAGTGTAAGAGCCTGCTATAAGAATAGCACAGTAGAGGATTTCTCCTTTAGCTCCAGGGCAGAGGTTTTGGTGCTAAAAATAGCAGGTTTGATTTCTGCTGACCGCAGAGCTCCAGTGTGGTACCGATACATTATAGAAGACTGGCTCAACCGTTAGGCCCTAACATTTTCTGCCACTCCTCCTCACATTAACCTTCTATTACTGATGATCCAGTAAAGTGGACCATTGGGAACAAACAGCTCAGAAATCAAAGGGCTTTAGCACACCCAGTGTGCTGAAAACCTCACAGAGCCGCCCTCCTTTCTTTGCAGAGACCCAGCCTGACTCTTCATTCCCTCCAGCAGCCAGCCAGTGTACCACTTCTCCACTATTCATGGCCAGCACGCAGCTGCAGCTACTCCCCTAGGCTGACACAACAGCAGCTGCGATATGTGTGCCAGCTGGCCAGCCACTCACCAAAGTCCTCCTGCCCTCCCCATCTTCCTTTGCTGCTGTGCTTTGCTGCTTACCCACCGATAGGCCTGCTTCTCCTCCGCCACCCCTTTTCCCACTCACCACAGTCTGCTACAGGTACCCATTGCCCTGCTGTCCTGGACCCACCCAGCCATCCCCACAGCTATCATTACTCACCTGACTTGACTTCAGAAAGCATCCTTCAATCCTCCAGTTACTCCTGATTTTCTACTTTCCCCTCTAAATTAAAATAGCTCAGGCTTGAAGAGATGAATATTCATTTTCATTTATTCTCTCTGACACCGCCCCCCCCCAGTAGATGTCCCCAATCATAGCTGCATCCATATGTCTATTAGTTAAGATAGGGTTGGCACTTTCATCTATGGTGTGTGCACAAATCTTCCTCCTCAAGACATATCACCAACTTTAGAAAGAGGCATAGGGTAATTTTCAGCAAAGGGGAGGTGGAGGAGGAACTGGCATGATATTTTAAGGTTACTACATCTCATTGCCATGCAAAAATCTTCACTAACTCCCATCCTCCCACCTCTTTCCCTTCCAAGTTCCAAAAGGAAGGGGAAAGTGCTATTTAGCTTTAACCTCTTCTCTCTGGCTGCTGGGGAGAGGTACTAAGTACTGTTCTCTGGCTAGTGATGAGAGCATGGTAGCTGAATATTGATTATATTGAAGTGGCGAGCAGCAAAAAAAAATTTTTTAGAATTTAGCTAGCAGGCCAGGCACAAAATGCTAAGGCCATTCTATTTGTATATATCATCATTACAAGTATCACAGGTCTATTTCAGCATTCTAAAGCCAGCATGCGTGTGGAAAAAGAATACAAGAAAATATAGCACAAAGTGGAAAGATGGTGCAGTAGTTACAGCACTATCCTGGGACTCTGGAGATCCAGCCTCACTTCCTTGCTCTGTCACCCACTGCCTTGGGTAATTTGCTTCATCTTTCCACTTTGTGTGCCTCCATTCCCCATGGGTAACTATTATCAGTGATCAGATAGTCTGGTAAAAGGGCACATAACTATCTATGACACATCTAGGGGAGAAGATGTGCAATGATATGACCCCATTTAAAAATTCCTTTCTCAACTAGAGATGAGCTTCCATTCATCTTCTTTTCTGGTTATGCGTTTCTCCAGTTTTAACTATTCCCTATTGCATCACAGCCTGAATCACGTGTTCCTGATGGGTATTTTACTGTAGCTATTGAGCATGAACTTGCTTCAAACTTTATTTCCTCAGAGTGCCATAGGTTTTTACTTTCTTTTTCTACATGGAGGTATTTGTGTGTATAATGCTAGTTATTTGAGAAGGTGAAGGTAATGTTAGCATGCCATAGAGGTGCTGATGAAAATGTTTTTCATTTGTGAATTTAGTTCTTTAGAAATGTTCTATGTTACCACCCCTGGGCTCTGATGGTCGCTATTCACAGAACAAGTACAGCACAAGCAGCATCAGAGGAAGCTTCCTTCATGGCTCAAACAGTGTGCGTTAGACCTGGCCCACCTACCTCTAAAGGTAGTGACGGTTTCTGTGATGTAGACTAGTGTCCCCTGAGAACTGTACTGAGATCACAACATCCATGTAACAAAGGGTATCAGACAGCCATGCGTAACAGCAGGATCTACCCTCAAATGGGGACCAGAGCCCTGATCCTGCAGACTGCTTGAGCAGGCACATGGAGCAGTGTTTACAGTCCCAGACTAGATTTGAACCCAGAACCCAAAGGTGAAAGGGTGCACAGCTCTGCTGAGTGTAACACACCTCACATTATACATACCCCTGCAACCCAGCCTCACTATCACCCAATCCCACCTCCTATCCTGACTGTCATGCATCTGGCTAGGCTGCAGAGAAGCAGCAGCAGGTGTTTTGCTCACAGTTGCTCCACGTGGTCAGGGACGGCTGTCCTGCCTGCTGAGCTGGCGGCCCCTTCTGTCTCCCAGCTTGCTACTCCCCCTGCTGGATCCCAGTGGGGAAACAACAGGGGCTTCCTTTGGGGGCCTAGGTTACCCCCATCATCAACTTCTGCTCCTCCATCTACTTACCCCAGCATGAGTAATTCTCTGACTATCCTCCACACACTATTTACCCCTGCAGCTACCCCTCATAGCTCCCTCACCACTCACACAACTGGCCTTGGCACCAACACCCTAGATTCATTAGACTGCCCCCCTCCAGTTCCTCCCTCACCTTAATGGGCCATGCACCTGGCTGGTAGGCAGTACGCTGTCTGCTCTGTGCCTGAAGCACGGTGATCTGTGCCAAGAGACACTTATGCTCTGCCTGGAGGAGCGGGCTCTGGGACTCCCCTTCCCTCCCGCACCCTCTTCTGCTTCTCCCTCCTGGGAAAGGCAGGCTCCCAGATGCCCCTTCCTTGCCCTCTCTTTGTGGAATCAGTGGCTGCTGAGCTGAAGTTTAACTTCTAAATGCACAGTCTCTTCCCCTCCCTCAGCCCCGTTCCACTGGCTCATTCCTATTCCACCTACAATCCATACTGGTAAGTGTGAGCCATGGACAGTATAAGGAAGCAGCACAATCCCTGTGGAAATGGGACTGGGAGAGACTGTGCTTTCTTTAAACATGTTTTAAACTTAGATTTGGCATCTATGCATTGTACACGCCAAAGGAAACCAGAGAATATTGGTCCCTGTGGCAGAGGAGGGGCTCAGCTACCAATTCCTTCAAGACAGGGTGGGGTTCCACTCCTACTTGCTCCTAATGCTCTGGGGCAGGATTTGTGCCTCTCACACTTTTTAAAAATGATTATATGCAAGTAACTTGCAAATGTGCACATTGGCTCATTAAATCATTTGTATAAGCTGTGACATGGAGCTGCAGAAAACTTGGCAGCTATGAAGACACAGCAGACTGTATTCACCATATTCACTTGCCTTGTTGTCTTCAGCAATACATAGAAATGGACATTCAGTATGTGTGTAAAATGGGAACCCTTATAGGATTAACCTCGGCACAAAAAGTGGGAGTGTGCTAATAAAGTTTGTGGATGATATGAAGCTGGGAGGTATTGCCAATTTAGAGAAGGACCGGGATATCATACAGGAGGATCTGGATGACCTTGTAAACTGGAGTAATAGTAATAGGATGAAATTTAATAGTGAGAAGTGTAAGGTTATGCATTTAGGGATTAATAACAAGAATTTTAGTTATAAGCTGGGGACGCATCAATTAGAAGTAACGGAGGAGAAGGACCTTGGAGTATTGGTTGATCATAGGATGACTATAAGCTGCCAGTGTGATATGGCCATGAAAAAAGCTAATGCGGTCTTGGAATGCATCAGGTGAGGTATTTCCAGTAGAGATAAGGAGGTTTTAGTACCGTTATACAAAGCACTGGTGAGACCTCACCTGGAATACTGTGTGCAGTTCTGGTCTCCCATGTTTAAGAAGGATGAATTCAAACTGGAACAGGTACAGAGAAGTGCTACAAGGATGATCCGAGGAATGGAAAACTTGTCTTATGAAAGGAGACTCAAGGAGCTTGGCTTGTTTAGCCAAACTAAAAGAAGGTTGAGGGGAGATATGATTGTTCTCTATAAATATATCAGAGGGATAAATACCGGAGAGGGAGAGGAATTATTTAAGCTCAGTACCAATGTGGACACAAGAACAAATGTTTTAAACTGGCCACCAGGAAGTTTAGACTTGAAATTAGATGAAGGTTTCTAACCATCAGAGGAGTAAAGTTTTGGAATAGCCTTCCAAGGGAAGCAGTGGGGGCAAAAGACCTATCTGGCTTTAAGATTAAACTCAATAAGTTTATGGAGGAGATGGTATGATGGGAAAACATGATTTTGGTAATTAATTGATCTTTAAATATTCATGGTAAATGGGCCTTGTCATAAATATAAAGGGAAGGGTAAACCCCTTTGAAATCCCTCCTGGCCAGGGGAAAGCTCCTCTCACCTGTAAAGGGTTAAGAAGCTAAAGGTAACCTCGCTGGCACCTGACCAAAATGACCAATGAGGAGACAAGATACTTTCAAAAGCTGGGAGGAGGGAGAGAAACAAAGGGTTTGTGTGTCTGTCTGTAGTCGTCTTGGCCAGGGACAGAACAGGAATGGAGTCTTAGAACTTTTAGTAAGTAATCTAGCTAGGTATGTGTTAGATTATGATTTCTTTAAATGGCTGAGAAAAGAATTGTGCTGAATAGAATAACTATTTCTGTCTGTGTATCTTTTTTGTAACTTAAGGTTTTGCCTAGAGGGGTTCTCTATGTTTTTGAATCTAATTACCCTGTAAGATATCTACCATCCTGATTTTACAGGGGGGATTTCTTTATTTCTATTTACTTCTATTTTTTTATTAAAAGTCTTCTTGTAAAACACTGAATGCTTTTTCATTGTTCTCAGATCCAAGGGTTTGGGTTTGTGGTCACCTATGTAAATTGGTGAGGCTTTTTATCCAACATTTCCCAGGAAAGGGGGGGTGCAAGTGTTGGGAGGATTGTTCATTGTTCTTAAGATCCAAGGGTCTGGGTCTGTGGTCACCTATGCAAATTGGTGAGGCTTTTTACCAAACCTTGTCCAGGAAGTGGGGTGCAAGGTTTTGTGAAGTATTTTGGGGGGAAGGACGCGTCCAAACAGCTCTTCCCCAGTAACCAGTATTAGTTTGGTGGTGGTAGCGGCCATTCCAAGGATAACGGGGGTAATATTTGTTACCTTGGGGAAGTTTTGACCTAAGCTGGTAAAGATAAGCTTAGGAGGTTTTTCATGCAGGTCCCCACATCTGTACCCTAGAGTTCAGAGTGGGGGAGGAACCTTGACATGGTGGCACAGTGGTGGGATTAACCTGAAATCATTTTGAGATCCAGTTGAGATTTTTTGAACTAGAAATACAGATTTTAAAAAGGAATTTTTAGGAAGTCCAGAAGGCAGCTTTGAAACTGAAAGCAGCTTGGTTTCTCTCTGCTTTGTGGCCAAGCAGAGACAAAAGGGGATTATCTTGTGAATTGCAGGTTTTCTTGCCTGGAGGCAGGGTACTTAACTCCTGCAGGGAAATTCACAGTCTTCCAACCCAGAGGTTTTTTTTTCTTTTCTTCCTAAAAGTAAATAGGGGGTGTGTGCTCTACCCATTTGCCTGGAGACAAAAGTGGCAGGGTTTTTTTTTTAGGATTTTGATTTTTTTTTTTTGTTTTACAAGGAGCACAGGTTTGAAAAGAAAATTTTTTTTTTTCTTTGGGCTGGGTAAGCAGTTTTCCAAGTAGTTGGAGGTTTTTTGCTTTAATTTGGGCCCAGAGCAGAGACAAGGGAATTGTCTTTTTCTGTAGGCTGACAATCACTATCAGAGAATAGGTATTCTATTCCAGCACAGCAAAATTTTACAGCCAAGTTTTGTTTGTTTATTTCTAAACCTCGGGTGTAAAGTTAGTTAAAAACAGAGAGGTTAGAATGGCCAAATCCTCAGCTCGACTACAGCTGGAATTAGCCAAATTTCAGGCTGAGGAAAAACAAAGGGAACATGAAAGACAGATAGAACTCATGCGGCTGAAGGAGGAGGAGAAGGAAAAAGAGAGGAAGCATGTGGAGGAGATGGAGAGGATAAAGGCCCAGCAGAATATACCAACAAACCCTAGCAATCCTTCTCCAGGTACCACTTCCCATCCCAGAAAGTTCCCCACCTACAAGGCAGGTGATGATACTGAGGCCTTCTTAGAAAACTTCGAAAGGGCCTGCCTTGGGTACAACATCTCTACTGACCAATACATGGTAGAGCTGAGGCCGCAGCTCAGTGGACCCTTAGCTGAGGTGGCAGCTGAAATGCCTAAAGAACACATGAACAAGTATGAACTGTTTAAATCCAAGGCGAGAGTCAGAATGGGGATAACACCCGAGCAGTCTCGTCGGAGGTTCAGAGCCCTAAGGTGGAAACCAGACATGTCATTTACCCGACATGCCTACCACATTGTAAAACATTGGGATGCCTGGATATCAGGAGCAAGTGTTGAATCTCCAGTAAATTTGCCCTTCCTAATGCAAATGGAACAATTCTTAGAGGGTGTTCCTGAGGAAATAGAAAGATACATCCTAGATGGGAAACCCAAAACTGTAATTGAGGCAGGAGAGATTGGAGCCAGATGGGTGGAGGTGGCAGAGAAGAAGAAAACTGGTCGCAGTTGGAGCGGAGACCAGAAGGGACCACCCCAGACCACACCCTATTACCGGGGGCCGCCCAAAGCCCCACCTACCTCCCAAAGAACCCTCCAGACCCCTTATCGTCCCACCACCCCGTTCTCCAGCAACCCACCTCGCCCCGGTGACCCGTCAGCTGGACGATGTTTTAAATGTAACGAGCTGGGGCATGTAAAGGCCAACTGCCCCAAGAACCCCAACAGGTTACAGTTCATTGCACCGGAATCACACCAGAGGTCCACAGGCCCAGATACCTCCCAGATACCCTTGGAGCGGAGGGAAACTGTGAGTGTGGGTGGGAAGAAGGTCACCGCGTGGAGGGACACCGGAGCACAAGTGTCAGCTATCCATGCTTCCTTAGTGGACCCCAATTTAATCAACCCAGAGATCCAAGTGACGATTCAACCCTTCAAGTCCAACTCTTTCAATTTGCCTACAGCCAAGTTGCCTGTCCAGTACAAGGGCTGGTCAGGAATGTGGACTTTTGCAGTCTATGATGATTATCCCATCCCCATGCTGTTGGGGGAAGACTTGGCCAATCATGTGAAGCAGGCCAAGAGGGTGGGAATGGTCACCCGCAACCAGGCTAAACAAGCCGTGAGGCCTAGCTCTGTTCCGGAAACTTCTATCAGGACCCAGTCAGAGGTGATGGACCTGGACCCCAGGCCAATGTCTGCAACAGCAGTAGTGGATCCAGTCCCAGAGACCCAGACGGAACCAGTCCCAGAACCGGAACCAGCCAAACAACCAACACCAGACCCCGTGTCAGCACTGAATCCAGTACTTGCAACCTCAACACCAGAGGGCCCCACCGAACCTGAACTGGCAGCAGCCGATAACCCTACACAAGAGGCTCAGCCGGAGCCTGAATCCCAACATAGTGCACCAGCGGAGAGCGGTTCACAGTCAACAGAAACAGCTCCATCCCCTATATCGCTTCCAGAGGGACCAAGCCTAGGTCCACAATCCCATGAGGAACTGATGTCTCCAGCATCAAGGGAACAGTTCCAGACCGAACAGGAAGCAGATGAAAGCCTCCAGAGAGCTTGGACGGCGGCACGGAGCAACCCACCGCCTCTCAGCTCTTCTAATCGATCCAGGTTTGTTGTAGAAAGAGGACTTTTATACAAGGAAACTCTTTCTGGGGGACACCAGGAAGACTGGCATCCTCAGCGACAGTTGGTAGTTCCAACTAAATACCGGGCCAAGCTCTTGAGCTTAGCCCATGATCACCCTAGTGGCCATGCTGGGGTGAACAGGACCAAAGACCGTTTGGGGGGGTCATTCCACTGGGAGGGAATGGGCAAGGATGTTTCTACCTATGTCCAGTCTTGTGAGGTGTGCCAAAGAGTGGGAAAACCCCAAGACCAGGTCAAAGCTCCTCTCCAGCCACTCCCCATCATTGAAGTTCCATTTCAGCGAGTAGCTGTGGATATTCTGGGTCCTTTTCCGAAAAAGACACCCAGAGGAAAGCAGTACATACTGACTTTCATGGATTTTGCCACCCGATGGCCGGAAGCAGTAGCTCTAAGCAACACCAGGGCTAAAAGTGTGTGCCAGGCACTAGCAGACATTTTTGCCAGGGTAGGTTGGCCCTCCGACATCCTCACAGATGCAGGGACTAATTTCCTGGCAGGAACTATGAAAAACCTTTGGGAAGCTCATGGGGTAAATCACTTGGTTGCCACTCCTTACCATCATCAAACAAATGGCATGGTGGAGAAGTTTAATGGAACTTTGGGGGCCATGATACGTAAATTCGTAAATGAGCACTCCAATGATTGGGACCTAGTATTGCAGCAGTTGCTCTTTGCCTACAGAGCTGTACCACATCCCAGTTTAGGGTTTTCCCCATTTGAACTTGTATATGGCCGTGAGGTTAAGGGGCCATTGCAGTTGGTGAAGCAGCAATGGGAGGGATTTACACCTTCTCCAGGAACTAACATTCTGGACTTTGTAACCAACCTACAAAACACCCTCCGAACCTCTTTAGCCCTTGCTAGAGAAAACTTACAGGATGCTCAAAAAGAGCAAAAAGCCTGGTATGATAAACATGCCAGAGAGCGTTCCTTCAAAGTAGGAGACCAGGTCATGGTCTTAAAGGCGCTCCAGGCCCATAAAATGGAAGCATCGTGGGAAGGGCCATTCGTGGTCCAGGAGCGCCTGGGAGCTGTTAATTATCTCATAGCATTCCCCACCTCCAACCGAAAGCCTAAGGTGTATCATATTAATTCTCTAAAGCCCTTTTATTCCAGAGAATTAAAGGTTTGTCAGTTTACAGCCCAGGGAGGAGACGACGCTGAGTGGCCTGAAGGTGTCTACTACGAAGGGAAATGTGCTGGTGGTGTGGAAGAGGTGAACCTCTCCATGACCCTTGGGCGTATGCAGCGACAGCAGATCCAGGAGCTGTGCACTAGCTACGCGCCAACGTTCTCAGCCACCCCAGGACTGACTGAACGGGCATACCACTCCATTGACACAGGTAATGCTCACCCAATTAGGGTCCAACCTTACCGGGTGTCTCCTCAAGCTAAAACTGCTATAGAACGGGAGATCCAGGATATGTTACAGATGGGTGTAATCCGCCCCTCTGAAAGTGCATGGGCATCTCCAGTGGTTCTAGTTCCCAAACCAGATGGGGAAATACGTTTTTGCGTGGACTACCGTAAGCTAAATGCTGTAACTCGCCCAGACAACTATCCCATGCCACGCACAGATGAACTATTAGAGAAACTGGGAAGGGCCCAGTTCATCTCTACCTTGGACTTAACCAAGGGGTACTGGCAGGTACCGCTAGATGAATCTGCCAAGGAAAGGTCAGCCTTCATCACACATCTCGGGCTGTATGAATTTAATGTACTCCCTTTCGGGCTGCGAAATGCACCCGCCACTTTCCAAAGACTTGTAGATGGTCTCCTAGCGGGATTAGGAGAATATGCAGTCGCCTACCTTGACGATGTGGCCATATTTTCGGATTCCTGGGCAGACCACCTGGAACATCTACAAAAAGTCCTTGAGCGCATAAGGGAGGCAGGACTAACTGTTAAGGCTAAGAAGTGTCAAATAGGCCTAAACAGAGTGACTTACCTTGGACACCAGGTGGGTCAAGGAACTATCAGCCCCCTACAGGCCAAAGTGGATGCTATCCAAAAGTGGCCTGTCCCAAAGTCAAAGAAACAGGTTCAGTCCTTCTTAGGCTTGGCCGGTTATTACAGACGATTTGTACCGCACTACAGCCAAATCGCTGCCCCACTGACAGACCTAACCAAAAAGAAACAGCCAAATGCTGTTCAGTGGACCGGAAAGTGTCAGAAGGCCTTTAACAAGCTTAAAGCGACACTCATGTCTGACCCTGTACTAAGGGCCCCAGACTTTGACAAACCGTTCCTAGTAACCACAGATGCATCCGAGCGTGGTGTGGGAGCAGTTTTAATGCAGAAAGGACCTGATCAAGAATTCCACCCTGTAGTGTTTCTCAGCAAAAAACTGTCTGAGAGGGAAAGCAACTGGTCAGTCACCGAAAAAGAATGTTATGCCATTGTCTACGCTCTGGAAAAGCTACGCCCATATGTTTGGGGACGGCGTTTCCACCTGCAAACCGACCATGCTGCACTAAAGTGGCTTCACACCGTCAAAGAAACTAACAAAAAACTTCTTCGGTGGAGTTTAGCTCTCCAAGATTTTGATTTCGACATCCAACACATCTCAGGAGCTTCTAACAAAGTGGCTGATGCACTCTCCCGTGAAAGTTTCCCAGAATCAACTGGTTAAAATCGTCCTTGAGATGTGGAAAATATTGTTAGTCTTTATGTACTTGGTAGTATATTTAGAGATGCATGTGTCTTATTAACTCTGTTTTCCTAGAGCTCCAGGAAGAAATCCCAGCCAGTGTTTCACCCTAGCTGAGATTTGGGGGGCGTGTCATAAATATAAAGGGAAGGGTAAACCCCTTTGAAATCCCTCCTGGCCAGGGGAAAGCTCCTCTCACCTGTAAAGGGTTAAGAAGCTAAAGGTAACCTCGCTGGCACCTGACCAAAATGACCAATGAGGAGACAAGATACTTTCAAAAGCTGGGAGGAGGGAGAGAAACAAAGGGTTTGTGTGTCTGTCTGTAGTCGTCTTGGCCAGGGACAGAACAGGAATGGAGTCTTAGAACTTTTAGTAAGTAATCTAGCTAGGTATGTGTTAGATTATGATTTCTTTAAATGGCTGAGAAAAGAATTGTGCTGAATAGAATAACTATTTCTGTCTGTGTATCTTTTTTGTAACTTAAGGTTTTGCCTAGAGGGGTTCTCTATGTTTTTGAATCTAATTACCCTGTAAGATATCTACCATCCTGATTTTACAGGGGGGATTTCTTTATTTCTATTTACTTCTATTTTTTTATTAAAAGTCTTCTTGTAAAACACTGAATGCTTTTTCATTGTTCTCAGATCCAAGGGTTTGGGTTTGTGGTCACCTATGTAAATTGGTGAGGCTTTTTATCCAACATTTCCCAGGAAAGGGGGGGTGCAAGTGTTGGGAGGATTGTTCATTGTTCTTAAGATCCAAGGGTCTGGGTCTGTGGTCACCTATGCAAATTGGTGAGGCTTTTTACCAAACCTTGTCCAGGAAGTGGGGTGCAAGGTTTTGTGAAGTATTTTGGGGGGAAGGACGCGTCCAAACAGCTCTTCCCCAGTAACCAGTATTAGTTTGGTGGTGGTAGCGGCCATTCCAAGGATAACGGGGGTAATATTTGTTACCTTGGGGAAGTTTTGACCTAAGCTGGTAAAGATAAGCTTAGGAGGTTTTTCATGCAGGTCCCCACATCTGTACCCTAGAGTTCAGAGTGGGGGAGGAACCTTGACAGGCCTAATGGCCTGTGATGGGATGTTAGATGGGGTGGGATCTGAGTTACTACAGAAAATTCTTTCCTGGGTATCTGGCTGGTGAATCTTGCCCATATGCTCAGGGTTTAGCTGATCACCATATTTGGGGTCAGGAAGGAATTTTCCTCCAGGGCAGATTGGAAGAGGCCCTGAAGGTTTTTCGCCTTCATCTGTAGCATGGGGCACGGGTCACTTGCTGGAGGATTCTCTGCTCCTTGAAGTCTTTAAACCACGATTTGAGGACTTCAATAGCTCAGGCATAGGTGAGAGGTTTTTCGCAGGAATGGGTGGGTGAGATTCTGTGGCCTGCGTTGTGCAGGAGGTTGGACTAGATGATCATAATGGTCCCTTCTGACCTTAGTATCTATGAATCTATAACCCAAGCCAGAATTTATCCACTGGGAAGGTTAAGGGAGGGAGGAGTATGTTGGAAGTTGTGGTGATATATATAGATTCCAATACAAGCTTAGCAGAGAAGGGGTTAACCGTCTCCTTCAGGGTACAAGGAGGACCACAGTTTGTTGTGCTAAGTGCAGCAAATTGCAGGACAGAACCGTCTTGAAAAATTCCTTCCTTCATCATCCAGCACACTCCCAGAGGAAAAAGTGTAGTGGGCTGAGTCTCCTAATAAGAGTGGGGAAGGCTCTTCAAGAAGAGAGTTGGCATTAAAAGGTAATTGGAGGAGAGGGATTTCTTTTCCTGTCAGGAACTTGGCTGTATTGAGACATTTTTGAGCTTTGCTGTGGACATGACTGAATCTGACTATGTCTTATCCCTGGACTTTGTCTGGCCCATTTAGTGTTTTTACAAGCATCTTTCTGCATGGAAACAAAGCAACCTGAACGTGAAGGCTATTGTTTGATTGGAGTTACTAACACAAGACAAGGGACCAGATTCACACAAGTGGGACGAGGGAGGTATAAATTGCTAATCCCACGGACCTCAAAGAGGACAACTGGTGCTACTAGCAATAAGATGGACAAGAGAAGCTCATGGATGAAGAACAGCTGAACCCTAGCAAGATGGAGGTTATGCTGGTGAACACAGCAAAGCACTCTGAGGCACTCACAGCTACAGTGCCACCTCCTTAGGTTGAAGGCAAACACCCACAATTGGTCAATTCAGTCCAAAGTTTAGAAATGCTCCTGGATTCCTTATTGACACGAATAGCAGATGGCAGCATCCTCAAGTAATACTCGTCTTGGCTAGGAGACTCTATCCTAGTCTGGCAGATGATGACATGGCTGTGGTTACACACATCTTTGTCACTGTCTGTCTGGACTATAGCTATGCAATATACTTGGACATGAAGCCATCCACCCGTAGGAAATTTCAACTAGTACAGAACACTGCAGTGCATCTCCTCAACCACACAGGGTACAAGTACCACCTCAAACCTGTCCCCCACTCCCTACATTGGTTTCCCACAGAAAATCAAATCAAGTTAAAGGTCTTGGTCCTTATCATCAAGATGCTCAATGGCCCAAGTTTAGGATATCTAAAAATTTTCCACAGTTGACAGCTCTGCTCCTCAGGCACAATAGAACTTTCTCCCATAAGAGTAACGCTTGTCTGTGCAGAAGACAGAACTGTCCTGCTGGCTTATCCCAGACTGTGGAACAAACTCACATCACAAACTTCACCATCTTCTTCTCCAAGTGCTTCAACCTGCCTTTGTGTACAGTTAAAATTTTTTAAATATAGCCTCCCAAAACGAAACACTATTCTGCACCCACGATTCTCCCCCTGGGGAGAGAATGAGAGCAAGAGAATAAGTCACATGTGACAGAAGTTAGTGAGGTCACATAATGCACTACTGGAAGGGCTCTCAGATGCTATTAAGGGTGTATAATAGAACACCCCACCCTACCCCCACCCCCTCACACACGTAATGCCAGACATTTTTTTAGGTTGTGTCCCATCGTACCAACATATATTTATTTGAAGCTGGTGTCCAGCATATCATTTTATTTAATGTGCACCTTTATGTGACCTTTCTGCTCTCCCTTCTGTACATCCTTCCCTTTTATTTTGGTTATAAAACTGGTATCATGGTCTTCCATGTTTATTGTGTCTAAGTGATTTCTATGTAAAATATGCTCAATTTACAGTTAAAACGTCTTTCTATCTAAACTGCCAGCCCTGCAAAGTCCACATGAGATCTGCAAGTCAAGTTGGGTTCCCTCTTCTCATAGATCATCACCAGCAATAAAGATGCTGCAGGCCAAATTATCAATGGTCAGTTGAGGTTCTTAGTCACATCTATGCCATCCTGTTACTATCAAAGGGCTTGAAACTGGCTAGAATTTAGTAAGCAACTCTGTTCCTAAAGCACAAGAAAGAACAGAAACTAGTTGGTTCAGATCTGTGGGGAGAACATGAGAAAAAACTTATTTGTCACCAAAGTCAGCAGAACAGACTCTGAATACACCCAAAATCAGATCTGGGCTTCAATCCTACAATGATTTTTTCAGTAGCACAGGGGAGCTCACTGCAGAATCGGGGCCCTGACG
Source organism: Lepidochelys olivacea (assembly GCF_965140295.1). NCBI lineage: Eukaryota > Metazoa > Chordata > Testudines > Cheloniidae > Lepidochelys > Lepidochelys olivacea. Next base: position 112,667,216 of record NC_140416.1, read on the forward strand.
GATAAGACAGTATCATTTTTACACAGTCACTTTTATGGGAAAGTGATACTTAAAATCACACACAGTAATGGCAGCAGATAGATTAAAGTACCTCTGGGTTTATTTGGGGCCATTGTGTGCCTAAGAGAAGTGACTATCCACACAAGAATTCTTGGATTAAATTACCTCCATGAGCATTTATTTTCATCAGGATTAGATTCAGCCTTTGCCCTTTCTTTCGGTCAGTGGCTGACACTGCTTTTCGTAAGAAGTTTTGTGGGGTGGAAGGAAGGAGCAAATGCAAATATGGGCTTCCTCTTCCAGATGAGGTCTCTTGCCCCAAAATAGAATTCCATTCTCTTCCTCGAGCCAGGTGAACTAAGCCCTAGGGGTGTCAGATGATTTAGCCATCGGCATCTGCCTGTCACAAACCATAACTAAAACAAGATTACCCCAGAGAAGAGTGCTATTAAAGGAGGAAACTACTGCTGTAATTTTGTTAAGGGACAGGATATTATTTAAAAGCCTTTTAAAAGCCTTCTTTATACTACTCGCTTTCCTATAAAGCTTGAAGTTGATTTGTCTTAGCCAGCTTAGATAGTGATGTCAAGACATATCATAGGTTTCATTACATTAGTCCCAACAAATATTTGCCACCTTGGCTTATCAGAGGCTGCTAGCATACAGTGAAAACTGTATCCATTGCCATGGTGGATTCATACTGCACACGATTGTAGTTTAGGATTTTTTCCCATCATCATTTTTCTGGCAATAACCACTCCCTGCCCTGCATTTCTATACTATAACAATTTTACATTGTTCAAAATGCTGTACAACTATTAAAGCCTCAATCTTGCAAATACTTAAGCACATTCATAACTTTACCTATGTGAGTAGAAACATCAGGACCTCACTGCTTAATGCACACAGCACCACTGTGAAGCAGGTAGTTGGATATTATCAGCAGTGATTTGACAGGAGATCCAATGTATGCTCATTTAGTCATCCATATAGACTCTCCATGGATGTATTCACTATCCCCAAGAATGCTGAAAAAAAGTTAAATAAATTGCATGGCAAATATTTGCTTCGCTGACACTGTGGCTATGAGGGATTGTGAAAAACCAGCCTGTATGCAATGCTGTAGAGATCCGTGGGTGCAGAATCACAGATGGTTACATGTTGGCACATCCACAGAACAACAGAAAATTTTGGTAAAATCTGTCACAAAATTATCTCGCACTTGCTGCAGAAATAAGCCCTGGAATGCTGTAGAATTCCATCTACCCCAACGATAACAGAGTCCCTGCTGAGCTGAGCTGGCCCAGCTGTTCCTTTAGATCAGTGGCAGATCATTCACTCGGAAAGTCAGAGATCCTATTCTCCTTCTCAGAGTGACTTCTTCACATACCATCTGTACACACTGTATGTATATTGAGACAGATAAAGAAGATTTGTGGTGGTCTCCAGACAGATTACTGGCCTGGAGTAACATATAGCACCTTCCAATGTGATTTTTGGTGAAAACAGGAAAATAGCATAGCAGAAGCCCAGGGTTAGTATGTAGGATAAAACTAAGGGTATAAAGCGATCCATTAAATCAGATGCTTTAATCAAAAGAAAAACATTTTTGTACCATGTCAACCCGCAGGTGGAACTATCAGTTATCAGATTCACAGATTTTAAGGCAACAAGAAGCTATAAGGCTGATCAATCTAACCTCAGCTTTTTCCAGACTTTCCTTTGCTTCAGTATTTAAAAAGAAGACTAGACTAAGTATCAGGTGCTGATTATGTGAATAGATTTCCCCATGACAAAGAATATTTTAGAATTAAGTGAAGATATTTTTGTCAATGTAACATTAAAGTTGTGCTTTATTATTCATAATAAGTAGGGTGACCAGATGTCCTGTTTTTTTCTTAGATAGGCACCTATTACCCCCCACCCCCATCCCGTTTTTTCATAGTTGCTATCTGGTAACCCTAATAATAAGTAATTGATTTCCTATTTTAAATGCAAACCTCCAAAGCACCATAAAACACAGGCTTTGAAATGACACTGAGTTAATATTGGTGTGGGACCTTTGGCCCTTTCTGACTTTTTTTTATTTTAACTGCACAACTTTAACACAAGGATCCTGAAATCCATTCAGAAAAGAGTCCCCCTGAAGTCAAAAATACCAAATAAAAAGCCTGAATAAAATTTGAATATGAAGTTCAAGATCTGGTCCATGATTTCTTTGCATTTAATTTCCTTTTTATAGTTAAGAATACAGGAGAAAAAGTTGTGTCTGTGCTTAACAACAAGATGGTCAAATTCAGGAAAAATTCCCATTTTTCCCCCTCCAGGTTTCCACTAATCCCACTTGATCAATGTTGCAATAGGAAAGATGTGAGTTAACATTTTTGAAAGCTAAATCTAATATTGAGCATCTTCACTGTCTTTATATTACAAACATTCAAAGTAAAGCATAATAGGGGTGCCACACAAAAAGCCTTCATGTTTACATGCAAATGTGTAGTTAGACCCATATGCACATGCTGCAATTTCAGGATTTTGTGGGCGTAACACGTACAAGTGCAGTTACACCTGGCTTTGAAAGACAAACCTTTCCAATTAAAAAAGAATGATAACAGACCAAGCACTAGCCATTCCTTCCATTCCCTAAGTTTGGAAGGGATATTGCAAATCTGTTCTGAATGGAATCGGACTAAAAATGCTAAATGTGTTGATGCAAGTACTGAGTTAGCTGTCTGTTAAATTAGAATGAATGTTGCTCATTTCCCATCTGGTCCTCTTTGACATTACTTCCAGAATGCATTCACAGCTCTTATTGTACAGTACAAGTGGCTGGCTATAATAACAAGTTTACCTTTTAAAGGCTGCTAAAATACCTCTGTGCCAAATCACAAAATAATGCTCTATTTCTACCAATGAAAGGTAAACATCCGCAGCCATTATGAACTCCAGCCACCTTTACTTATTAACCTCCTACTTTCTTTATATTTAACATAATATATTAAGTGCATTTCCTGCCTTTAAAAATTGGTGACTTGACAGTCCTGGAGACTGGACTCTTCCTTGCAGAGAAAAGACAGCACATCCAGAGGCAGATCAAGCAACCCGACATCACCCCCACACAACTCTGCTCTGCACAGACTACCACTGGGGCTGAAAGAGCAGTTAATTCTCCATCTCTGTTCATGCCTTGCCCTCTCTGCTGGGACGGCCAAGGAGAATGCCAACTAGTGACAGTTGTGCTAGTGAATCTTTGACGTGAAGCCCTATCTACTTGGCACTACAGCTAATTTCACAAACTGCCATGAGACAGTAACAACTTCATTATTACTGGATTTGAACAGCTGATACCTCAATTTCATATTCTCTTACCTAAATCACTGAATCACTCTCCTATGGTCACTTTCACAAGTATTTGGTTTTGATTGTTTCACTGCTAGATTTTTTGAGTATTTTGATTATTTTAGCTTATCTCCTATGATGCATTTCAAATATAGTTCTGTGAATATTGTGTTATAAATCTGAAATTCTGTCATGGGGCGCTGCCCCCCAAAATGCCCCCTTTTGTGGCCCCTCATGGTCCTGTCAGTGCCCCCTTGGGTTCTTTAAATCAAAGTACCCCCTTTGTTGGGTCTGATTAAGTCTTCCTGCAAAGTGTAAGTCACTTTATTAGTCACCCTAGTTCACACCCACTCTGGGTGCTGGCTTCTTGCTCCTGTCCAGGAGGTTTCCTAGCCCTCAGGTTGCCAATTTTGGTTGAATGTATTCCTGGAGGTTTCATCACATGACAATCTTTAATTCCTGGAGACTCCAGGACAATTCTGGAGAGTTGGCAACCCTACCCAGCCCCCTTTCCTGGAGTTGAGTTTCTACTTTATTCTCTGTCCCTCCTTAAGCCAGGAGTCCCCAGCTGTCCTTCTTGGAGCTGGGATGTAATTTAGGTCAGCTGTAGGAACTCAGGAAGATTCTGCTCCACCTGGCCCTTTTCCTAAAATTAGTCCTTCACTCCCATAGTAGAAGGGTTCAGCAGGCAGACCATCTCCTGGTGGTGTGGTGTGGTGTGGTGTCTTGTCTTGTCTTGTCTTGTCTAGTCTAGTCTTGTCTAGTCTAGTCTGCCCTGCCCTGCTATAAGGGAGGAGGCAGCATATATGCCAGTCCCCTTCTCCAGCTCATTCCCAATTGGTCAGGTGAAGGTAACCTTGCCCCGCCCATTCTGCAAGGCTCCTGGTCCCTTAAAGAAACAGTAACTAACTTTTTCCCGAATATTACTTATGCTTAAGACTGCTTCCTTTCTACCAATACCTCTTATTTCCTAGGACTATGCATACATCAAAACTTCCCCAAATTTTAAAGGGCCATGCCACATGATGGGGTGAGGGGGTTGACCCCTAGGCACCACTGTGTTTAAATGGGCAGATTATTTTGTCACAAACGCCTACGTTTTTGTCTGTTTATAGTGACCAAATAGTACAGCACAGCACAGAATTCTCTCCATAGCAACTACCGGTATTGACAGAATTTCACTGCTTATTAAATAGGCTGTCTGTTTACATGTTAGGCATGAAAGAATAGATTGAAATGGCAGTGAAATTTTGTAAACTGAACAATGCCATCCTGCCTCTAATATTTCCACATATAAAACATACAATTATAGCATTTGGCAAATGAAGTATGGTTAGAAAGTCTATGTGGGATATGAATGTTGATGGTGGATTGTGACACACTGTCATTACCATCAAACCAACAAGGGAGTGCTTCTGAAGCTGAGGGTATAGTGGATGTTCTTGACATCTATCCAGCAGAGTGAGAGGAGTTATACTGGTCACATCTCCTGGAAGGAGGATAACAATTTAAGTGAAGGTGTTTACCAGCTAGCAGACAAAGTGTCAGCAGGTGGTTAGAAAAAACCCAACCATGAATGGTACAGCACCAGAGAGGTAGCAGGCGGTCACTTCCTTGTAAACGCCACAATGTAAATGGCTTTTCAAATGTTTGTCAAAGATCCAAAACAAGGAACAACAAACACAGGACAAACCCTGTAATGGTACTAGATTAATTTCCAGGACACACAAGGTTTTCTAAAATTTGCAGCTCTCAAACTGTGGTCCATAAAGCTCCTCCATTAATCTATGGAATTGCTTCTGTCACAGTGATAAGGCACATCAGTTTCATAGCTCATGGTATCCAAAGGAGTGATGTGGCCAGCATCATGTTGGACTGCCTTTGATTACCCTAACTCCATGGACCAGCTACCCATTTTGCCGCTGGGTGAACTGTAGGGGTATGTGGTAAGGTGGTGTGGCTCCCCGCCACCCCGGAGGGGGATGAGCTCATACGGGTGCCGGAGTGGGCAGAGCTAGGGAGCTCTGAGCCCACCCTTCAGATGGTCAGGTGGCGACCCGGAAGTATAAAAGCTCACCCTCAGAGCTCACTGGGGGCCCAGCCACTGGGGAGGCCAGACACCTCCAGTCTGTCCTGCGACTGGGAAGCCCCTGCGGCCCAAGGTGCATGCCAGGACTGGCCCGACTTGCCCTGCGCCCGCTACCCAGAGGAGTTGACGGACTTGCCGCTTGCCCACTACCCTGAAGAACCCATGGTGCTGGACGCCCCAGAGGACACCGCCTGGACCCAAGTACCCCAAGAGGGGGAATCAGGAAGTAGCCCGGAGGCAGCCTACCGTAGTCTGGCTGAGGCACTACCAGAGCCTATGACAATGTGTTGCAGCCAGGAGCCCCACTGACCCAGCAGCAGGTCTTCTGCCACTGCTAGGGCCCCGGGCTTGGACGCAGTGGAGTGGGAGGGCCTGCGTCCCCACTGCCACCCAACTCGTGGGTGGCCATCTCCCCCTCTTCCAGGTCCTTTAGAGGCCTGGGCCTGCTAACATTGAACTGTTTGCTCAGCCCCTGCCTGAGGGCTGGAGCTACTGACTTGGTTGCTCCGCCCTGACCTAGGGCCCGGGCTTACGGTGCTTGTTTCAGTTGCTGCAAGGGCTGCCGAGGGAGACTCCCGCGGCCGGACTAATTTCTCCAAACATTATCTGTGTGTTGTGAACCGGAGTGGGTCCCTGCCGCCCCGGAGAGGGTCGAGCCCTGGCTAGCCGCTTTACAGGGTAACTCACTTACCTTAAACGCATCAGCCTGATGAGCAATTGGCTTGAGGAAACTGACAATGATCAGGTATCTCAGTCTTTAAGTAATGATGCTTCCAGTAAGTTAGCTCAATCCAGGACTCTCTTGGGCTTCCCATAAGGCTTCCCAAAGGCTTTTTGTCTTGCTGCTATGGCACAGGAGGAGGAATCAGGAAATCTGGGTTCTACTCTTGACTCACTTCAGTCCAAATTTTCAAAAATGGGGTGAAATCCTGGCCCTGTTGAAGTCAATGGCAAACCCCTCACTGACTTTTAAGGTGGCCATGAGATCACCCATATCCTTTACTTCTGGGTGCCGGAATTTAGATGCCAAGGGCTTGATTTTCAGAGGTGCTGAACACCCACAGTTCTTACTAAAATCAAGAGAAGGCACTATGGAAGTGCAAATGTATAGCACTCACTCGTATTGGTTAGAGACGTTTTCAAAATGTACGAAATGGACAGAAGGAGGAGTCACGTCATCTTCTTGCTACTGCTGATGTAGTCTTTACAAGGGTAAAACTCCTTTTGAAGTAAGGACTGTACGATCAGCCCTGGGGAGAACTTTTTGAGCTGATGCGTAGCTCCAGAACACAGGAAGACAAAGTTGAGCCAACAAGGGTCTGGGAACAGAGGAAATGTAGGAGAAATATCTTGATTCAACCAGTAATCCATCTGTGGAATCAACTACGTAGAACAAAGAAGCAATTAGAGGGAATTAAAAATATGTCAAAATTAGCGAGGTAGGAGGGGTGAGGTGTTTGTTTGATGCCAAAACTTCCTTCTGTCCCTTTGCTTCAAAGACAGCAGTCTCATAGCAGTACTCTCGACCCATTTACGTGTGGCTCTTTCTGAGCTATCTTTCAAAGCATTAAGAAAAGTAGTTATAGAAAGTGAGTAGGACTGTTGGTACAAACCAGCCAATAAACCCCATTATTTTCCTTTCTTTCACTGGTCACCTTTCATTACATCTTTCACATTAAACAAGTCCAACTAACAGTTAGCAAAATCACTTCTGTGAAAGAACTAGCCTGCTGTAAGATACACCCATCTGTATCCATTTTCATTAGCATCCCTGTCAATAGAAATTAAATTACACGAATACAGCACCATCACTGCCAACATCACTGTGGGAAATCATTAATTAATCCTCATTTACATTACTCAGTGCTACCATCAAATAGACTCTTCTGTTGCTACAAAGACATTTTCACAAATGATTGTTGCTACATGATAAACCGATTTACAGCACCTCACTAACTCTCTTATTGGTTGCTTGCCACCAGATGTACCAGAGGGTTCTTTTCATGGCCCAGATTGATCACTGGGCCTCTTAACTATATTCAAACCTGACACAAACATTGAATGGGCTTTTTGTTGTAAAGAAAATAACTCAGCTCTCCAGTCTAATTTACTACAATCAGATCTAATTTACTTTTACGGTATTTTTAATGTGCCTATCACCATTGTGTCTAGACACCACAAGGCCTAAGCTTAATGACCTTTCATAAGGTACTATAACAACAAGAGGACTGATCTGGCCCTTGGCTTGCACATGGAGGAAATGTTAAGAACTAAACTCTTTCCAGACCAAATGACATGAGATGTTCCCTAAACAAAGCTAATACCGCAGAACTTTGAGATTTTTCAGTCTGGACCTAAATCTGGTTTTGAAAACAGCTCCTACCTTTATAATGGGCCAACCCCCCAGGTCCAAACACTCCTGACCTTTAAGGTATTTAAAATCCCAGTGCAAATTCTGCAGCGTGATTAATTCACATCAGGGCCTGATTCTGCATTGTTTTGTGCCTTGTGTAATCATTCACAGCTGTGCAAAGTGGATCAGAAATGCTACCAAATCAGGGCAGGAATGTTTTGCACTCAATTTTCACAGATGCAAAGGACTACACAAGATGCCAAGGAGTGGAAGAGCAACCCCAGGAGTCCATTCAAAGTTAAATGTCATGGAACATTTCAGGATAGTTTATTCTTAGTTATCATCAGCTTTTCGTTTAGAGCAGGGGTGGGCAAACTTTTTGGCCTGAGGGCCGCATCTGGGTATGGAAATTGTATGGCGGTCCATGAATGCCCGGGGGGGAGGGGGACTCTAGGGGATTTAGCATGGGGGTGCTCTATAAGGGATGTTACTGAGGTGGGGGGAGTGGGGACTCAGGAGGTGCGGCACGGGGGAAGAAGGGGCTCTACAGGGGCTGTACCGGGGACTCCTAGGGGCCCTGCCAGCAGTGACACCAAGGCAGCTGTACCAGGCACTGCCACGGACGGAGGCACCCTAGCTGGGATGGGTGCAGCCCTTAGGCAGTTTTGAGGCTCTCGAGGGTGGGGCTGTAGGAGACTGGGAGGGGATTGGGTATGCTTCTGCATGGGGGGTTGGGGGGGTTCCGATCCCAGAAACAGCATGGTGAAGTCACACCTGCTCAGTGTGGCTCTGCGTGCCAGAAGATGGTGCTCATCAAGGGAATTAAGAGTCGGGGGCTGAGGAGAACTGGGTGGGCAGAGCGGGGCAAGCCCCTGACCCTGCTCCCTGGCGGTAGCTCTAGGGCTGGATAAAAATGTTTGATGGGCCAGAAGCAGCCCGTGGGCCGTAGTTTGCCCACCCCTGTTTTAGAGGGACTGTCCCCAAAACAAACCTGAAGTTAAGGGCAATACACAGCACGATACCCATTTCTGTTTCCTGGTGCAGATCCTGGATGAGAATTTACACTAGGGGAAGATCTGCCTCCCTATGTTTAGATCACAGGAAGGGAACACACTTCATTATTCATTTTCTAAAAACAAGCATCCAGTGGTGTCAGTTCAATTGCTGTTTGGGCACCTTGTCCAAAAGAACATGGACTCCATCATAAATTTGCACGGACTCCAAAGTTTCAGCACCACAGAGGCAAGATCTCTGCAAGCTGAGGGGATTTCATACCTGTACACTTCCCGCAACTCATGGTGTTCCACTGCTTTTACTAAATCTGTTGATAGTCTGCTTTGCCCAGGCTTAGGGATGGGGCTTCATTTCCAGTCAAGCACAGACAGCCTTGCTTGGAATTGGCGGCATCTGCGCATGAGCACTGCATGGGTGCCAGGCTCTGGGGGGAGGAGGAGCTGAGGAGGTGCCAGTTGTTAGGATATAGATATTCAGGCCTGTCTGTAAAGGCCTATACGCTAAGAATTTAGGTGTATTCTTATCACTTGGCTAGTTCTAGAGGTATAAAAGAAAGAATCAAAATCACTGTCTGCCGGTGTAAGGTCCTTCTCTTATAACAGTCTGAGGCCCTGTGCTTAGGCTGAGGCCTTTGGCTAAGCAGCAGAGGCAGCCATAAGCTGGGAAGAGAACGGTCACATCCTCCCATTCCAAACTAGTCACACTGAAATAAGGTGCTATTGGGCTGTTAGGAATACAATCCTGTCCTGATAGTGCCTATCGCCTCCAGAGAAAGGGAAGTGCCTAGAAAATGTAAAAGGAAACTTAGTTTGATAGCATCCTGTCTAGCAAGAACTCACTTATCAATACTGGGATGTGAAATCCTCACTTCTGTATTGTTTTGTCATTATAGTTCCCACTTTGCTATTGTTTGTCTGTATAATCTCTGTCTGGTTCTGTGATTGTTCCTGTCTGCTGTATAATTAATTTTGCTGGGTGTAAACTAATTAAGGTGGTGGGATATAATTGGTTACATAATCATGTTACAATATGTTGGGATTGGTTAGTTAAATTTCAGGAAAATGATTGGTTACGGTATAGCTAAGCAGAACTCAAGTTTTACTATATAGTCTGCAGTCAATCAGGAAGTGGGTGGGAAATGGGAACAGGGAATGGGGGTGGGGAAATTGGAATCATGTTTTGCTAAAGGGGGAAATGAGAACAGGGAATGGGGGTGGGGAAATTGGAATCATGTTTAGCTAAAGGGGGAAATGGGAACAGGGACACAGGTAAGCCTCTCTGGTGTCAGAGCTGGGAAGGGAGATGCTAAGGAAGGAAACTGGAATCATGCTTCCTGGAAGTTCACCCCAATAAACATCGAATTGTTTGCACCTTTGGACTTCAGGTATTATTGCTCTCTGTTCATGCGAGAAGGACCAGGGAAGTAAGTGGGTGAAGGAATAAGCCCCCTAACACCAGTCACTTCTCGCGTGGCTGTCGGCAGCAGCACATGGCAGCCATGGCTGAGTTGGTTGCTGTTGACGCTCGAGAAGCAGCAGCATCGAAGACAGAGCCTCTGTCTGCAGATAATCTCATTGGGCTTGGCAGGTAAGAGTCAGGGGAAGCCCCCCACCCCTGACCTTAGCCTAGAAGGGAGAAGTTCCCTGCTGGTTCATGTCTCTACAGTGGGACATGGTGGAGGGGAGGAGAGGTCCCGATCTCTCTGGCGAGAGAGGAGGGGGAGAGGGAGGTTGCTGCAATGTGAAGGGGGAAAATCCCATTCACACACACGCACCCCTGCTTCTCGCCCCCGCCTTCCCCCCCCCAGGAAAATTCTAGTTTTGTCCCTGTGGCTGACTACCTGCTCCTGACCAGGGGATGCACCCCTGCCTCCCCACCTCCTGCCCCCACCCCTGCTTTCCTCAGACACCAACACCCTGCCTCCTACATAATCCCTCCTGCCTCCCCTAGACACCCAGCATCCACCATCCCCCCAAGCCCTTGCATCCATCTAGATGCCCAGCACTGAGCCCCCTGCATCCCTTACCTCTTTCAGGCATCCACAGCCCAGTTCTTTGCATCCTCCTAGACACTGAGCACCCACCAGCTCCGTGCATCCCCCTAGACACACAGCTCACAGCCCCCTGCATCCCTCACCTCTCTCAGGTACCTACCACTCAGTGCCCTTCACCCCCACACTGCCAGCACCCATCTCACCTTAGTACTCTGCATCCCCCAGACACCCAGCACCTTCCCTCAGGCACTGGTCACCCTCACCACTTTACAGAGTCCCTGACACCACCCCCTGAGACCCATCATCCTGTATCTTAGACAGAGCCTTTTGCCCAGCTCTCAGCCATCCAGCACCTATAATGCTTCCACAGAGCTCTCTCCACCCCCAAGCAGTTAACCCAGACCAGTTATGTCCTGTCACAGTATATTTAAAAGGGGAAGTATTTGCAGCAGAATCATCAGATTTGTCCTTTTCAGTAAAAGAACTAATCTCTTGCATCTATGCAGAAAGAAAGTAATTGGTAGTCCTGAAGCCGGTATTCACTTTATTTAAAATTCACTGTTACTGATTTTAAAACTCCCATTACCTGTTTCTGTAGCTGTCCCGCCGTTTGAAAGAAGCAACTTTTCTGTTTAGCGTTTATATTTTTGGATTTTTATTGCAAATTGCATGCTACAGTAACATTCAAAAGTGTGACACTTAAACCTGATTCCACCACCATTCGGGTAAAACCCATATAGAATAGTTCAAGGTTATACTGATGTAGTTCATATGTTAACCATGTTTTTCAAAAAATAAGAAACAGAAACAGAGGGAGGGAATTGTTCATTAAAATGTACCCCTGCAAACAATTCTATAAAAGCATTACAACGGATTCCATAAAGCGTTACCAAATATCAAAACATTGCAATCATATGCACTCTGGTTTTGTTGTTGGTTACAACACTCCTACTGTTTAGGCTGCTCCAAGTCAGTTACTTTAATAGCAGTAGAATCAGGCATAAAATCTAGAAAGTAATGTGGAGTTCGGACATCTTTGTACCATGCAATGACAGAAACCAATAGAAAGCAATCAGGCAGTTGGCCAGACTCGAACACAGGCTCTCTGGAGTTTATAGATATTTTGCACTGTCTAGAGACTTTTCAAGGACCATCTGGTTCATTAAGTGGCAGTAGGTAACACTGACAGTGCTCTCCGCATATGTACAGACACACGGAAAGCTCGGCTGAAATCCATGTCTCCTCCTCATTGCTTCTCTCCTTTGGACTTAAAAAACAAAACAATAAAATGCTGCTTATACTGTATGTCTTGTCTGATCTTAGGGCTTTGTACTGTCACCCATCACCATAGGATCTTATATCTTATCTTTCACATAAAATCAATTAAACAGTATATATATTCCAGTATCTGTTGAAGTATTGGCTAAGGGTGTAGGAAGAAGCCCTTCAAAGTTGGCCTGTGGGTCAGAATTCTCCAGTGTGCCAGTACCTGAGTTACGGTTCTGCTAAAAGGAAGTTTGAGATGAAAACAGCAATCTCAGCTCAAAGAAAATTAAATGACAAGGAGGTGAGTAAAAACCAAGAATGTTTCTAAACTGTAAAGCCAACTTCCTAAGAGCTCTCTTCACAACCCATCTGCAGAGCTGCACTTTGCAAATTATGTTGTGTCGCTGGCTTCTCAGAGCCATATATACAACTGTGAATATCAGACAGATAAATGTTTTGTCTCGTATTTTCTCTGCAGGAGCCATATCAGTCTCTTTATACTGATGGGAGTTAAGAATGGGTAGAAGGGGAAATCGTGATCACCAATGGCTTTTGCAGATAGTCTATTAGCAGTTCTCCACAGACTGTTCTTGTGTCACATTCACTACCTTTCCTCCACCACACAGGGGTTTGTTTTGGCTGGAACTGGATGAGCATTGTACCATAATGCTAACTACTTTGACTTACACAGTACAAGTTCTTATAGCTACTAGAGATCCTGATTGGTCTGCTGGAGGATATAGTACACTGGGTCTTGGTTTTTTTCAGGAATCAGCATTGACACTAAGCAGTGCGTTAAGAAGTGTTTTGAACCACGGTTTGCCAGTAACACTGGGTAAAGCAGCAGCAGAAATATCAGCCTTGGATTTCTGCTTTTTCAATATGTTTTGAAGATCAGCTGAGCTTTGTCTAAGGCCACTAGGATATGGAAATGTATTGGAGAGCTGAGAATGTACTGAGGTATGACATTTTGAAAAAGAAGGTTACATTGGAAGCGGATGTAACACAACAACATCGCTTTCCCTCTCTCTGCTGTTTTAGCTATAGAAATTCATATACAGAGTTGCCAAAGAGCTATGTGTGGGTGACATTAAACAATGAGCAGCAATTTTCCAGCTTAATTTAGCTAGAGTTAAAGCTGTAAATATGTATCAGTAAATGAAAGGGTAAAGGCCAGAACATCAGATAGTTCAGAAAGGCAAAAAGTAAAAAAATTACACATTACAAAATTTCTAGCGAGGAAATGCACGTTTAAATAACCTTAATTACCCACCCTTATCCTGCCCCAGCATGAACCACCCTGGTAATATAGATACTGGGGGGACGATTTGGGCCCCTGATAAGTCAGACTTAAAGATGCCCTTGAAAGATCCCCCCGCAAGTGTAGCCAGCTCCTAACCTCCCCTTCCTGGCTCTGCCTTGGTATAGGGGCATGGCATGGCTGGAGCATAATGGCCCATGGAGGAGCCATTCAAGCAGGAAAAATTTACATCAGCCTTGAGGCTACTTTATCTTGTGCCCCAGGATCAGAGGGTGGAAGGGTCTCCCAGTAATTAGTGTCATCAAGGTTCTTCTGTATGTTCCCACGTTTCTAGGAATGAATGTATATAGATAATTTCAATACATATTCTGCTGCAGCTAATGCCATGGAAAGCTCTCTCTAGGACAGCAGTTCTCAAACTTTAGCAACCTGAGGACCTCCATTTTGATTTTAAAATTTTCAGGGATCCCCAAGCCCCTCCGCTCAGCCCTTGCCCAGCCCCCTTTCCTGAGACCATGCCCCTTCCCCACCCCTTCTCTTAGGCCCCACCCCCTCTCACTCCATCCCCCCTCCCGTGGTCACTCGCTCTCCCCAACCTTCACTCATTTTCACCAGGCTGGGGCAAGAGGTTGGGGTGTGGGAGGGGGTGAGAGGTGGGGGTTCTGGGAGGGAGTTTGAGTGCGGGCTCTGGGCTGGGACAAGGGGTTGGGGTGCAGGAGGGGATGAGGGGTGCAGGCTCTGGCCAGGCGGTGGGCAGCTTGGGCAGCTCCTGCAAGTGACCAGCACATCCCTCTGGCAGCTGCTCCTAGGCGCAGGGGTGTGGGGTCTCTGCACGCTGCTCCTGCCCGCAGGCACTGCCCCGCAGCTCCCATTGGCCACAGATCCCAGCCAATGGGAGCTGCGGAGTCAGTGCTCAGGGTGGGGGCAGCGCACGGAGACCCCTGCCTCCCTCCAGGGGCCACAGACAGGTGCTGGCCACTTCTGGGAGCAGCGTGGGGCCAGGGCAGGTAGGAAGCCTGCCTTAGCCCTGCTGCGCTGTTGGACTTTTAACGTGCAGGAGGTGCTGGGAGGGAGGGGGAGGAGTTGATCAGCGGGGCCCCAAGGACCCCAGTTTGAGAAATGCTGCTCTAGGAGACAATGCTGTACAATTCTCAGTGAAAATGTAAGCAAATTCTTGATTCATAGTAAATCATTTGAAATGCATGACTCAGTACTCTGCCATATTGTACTATATCCCAACATTAAATTAATGAGCCACAGATTATTCAATTAATAACTACAGTGTGTCTGAAAAAACATGGCCTCCTACAAATTCTAAATTTGCCTATATTTCATAGACCTGTTTGTGACCTCACACCACTTTGAAACCATAGTAATTTCTCTGAATTCAGTGGAGTTACTCCCGATTTGTAAATGCAACCATAATCAGGCCCCAAATGTTAAATCAAGGTGAATTACTTGTGACTGGAAGCTTGAGCTTTATGAGATAAAAAGGCAGATATTTGAGTTTTTCAATCATTTGCAATTAGCTTCCTCTGCAGGAACTATATTAGTCTTCCTATAAAATAACACCAGTCACTTTGTTAGATTACGAAGCCTTTGTTCTCCAAAGCAAAGTAGGAATGTATGTGTGCTCTTATTTGGTGGAATACTGACAAGATTGTGTCAAGTAACATTAAATAGCAATCAGACAAAAATAATGTGGCATTATTAAATAGTAACAGTGCTGCCAGTGCAACAAAAATGGATGACGTTATTGTTCTATTCTTGTTACATCAGGCTTTTTGCAAAAATAAATTCAGTAAACAGGTTTTCAAATACACACAATCCAAGCACTCTAGAAAGGAAATCACTGGGCATTTTCCTAACATGATCACTTAAACTGAAAACAATCTCCTTCACTAAACCCATTAATTAATTTCAATAATGCCATCTGGCTGAGGTTTTAGTCAGGGTGCAGCTGGGATATCCCCTCTGGAGCAGGATATATCACTGTACCGTCCTGACCATTTTACCTTCTTTCCTCCCTTGGACTGGCCTGGTTTCTAGAATGCCTTCAATGGTGAGCAGAGATGGCTGGAAACAAAGGCCATGACAGCTTGCTAGCCTGGTCACTGCCCCAAAGAACTTACTGTCTTAGGCTTTGATCCTGCAAAGATTTATGAATGCGCACAACTTTACTCATCTGAGCAGTCAGTGGGACTACTGATGCATATAATCAAGAATGTGCTTAAGTCTTTGCCCACTTGAAGCCTAACTTGAATACCATCAGGACAGGGAAAGGGATTCACTCCTCCCCCGCTCCCTATACATCTCTCTGGCCTCCAGGACCTGGGGAAGAATTTCCCTGGCTCAAGAGCAGTACAGCATTGGTATAATTGACTGTATAAACAAAGCAAGCCCTGGGAGTGTGCTGGAGGCATGCTGGGGCAGGAGGAGCCATCTCCATAGTGCATGGTCCATTGGAGATTCTGGGCTGTGGCAGTTGGAGCTGCTCTGATTTATGCTGCGGGCTGCACTGAACCCCAGAATCCAAGCAACACAAAGGTGGCTTAAAGCAATAATTTCAATGGGAGGAAAAAGGAAATAGAGGAGTTGAGTATGACACCAACACTGCAGATACCAGGAGCAAGAGGATAGTGGAGTTATCTAGCATGAGGACTTGAGCGGAAAATGCACAGTTTTGCTTTTATCAAAGATTTTGGGCTGAGATGCCAAGAGAGATGGCTGCAGATGAAAATGGAAAATATGGGGAGAGGTCGGGGTGACAAGATAGCTTTGGGAATCATCAGAATAAAAGTCATTGAAGCCATGAGAGAATATGAAGTCACCTAGAAACATGGTATAGAAGGGCAAAAGGATGGTGGCCAAAGATGCAGCCCTGTGGATGCCAACAGGGAGCAGGAAGTGTGTGCAGCCACCAAGGGAGATGTTAAAGAAGTGGCTGGAGAGGGAGGAGAAGAACTGGTCCAGCATGGAGTCATTACTGTCCAGGGAAAAGAGAGAACTAAGGAGGATGGAGTGGTCAGCAGTGTCAAAAACAGGAGGTACGTCAAGGATGATGAGGATGGAGAAAAGTACCTTGCGTTTGACTGGGAAGATGACATGTAAATTCAATGACACAGGCAATATTATAGGTTGTGTCACTTATTATTAAGGTTGCCTGAAGCTTTCCATTCTAAGATCCTGTTTTCAGTGCTTATATCTTATCTTGAATGGTTTATGCTTTCAAGAAGTTTTCTATGCCAGGTGTCTGTCTGAGGCTGAATTTTTTTGTGGAAAGGTCCAGCTGCTTCTCAGAATGAGTTTAAGGGAAAATACATTGTTTTACTCATGTTAAAAAAAAAATCTTAACCATTTATTTGAGAAACTCTAGCATCTGCTCTGTGCTTTGGAGCAGGGTCTTGAAATTTAGCAAGGGGCTGGGGATCACCCTAATGTCAGGACTGTGCCTTTTGCCATTCATGTGAAAATGTGCCCAAACTTGCCCAAGTTATAAGCCTCTGAAAAATCTCAGTTTGCACATGCTCAGTAGAGGTTTGTTAGTTTGGCAGCTACATTTTTAGAAGATTCTGTCAGCACTGAGCATGTTCCAGTTTCTCACAGCTCCTGCATGCCAACCGGACAGCACATGCGCCATTCCCAATTGCTCCATTCTTCAGCACTTCTGCCTCATTTCACACACACAACACACTGTGCACTGAGAATGAATCAGGATTGTGTGGTACAGGAGGTTGTTGTCTGTAGGATCCCAGCCTCCTTTGTTGCAGAAGCTGGGAGGTGTTTAGTGAATGAAGTACCTGTACTGGAAAGAGGAAAGGTTGTCTCATGGGTAAGGCAGTTTGAATACTGCCCCGGAGATTTGGATTTCATCCCTGCTTCTTACACAGAGTTCTTCTGTGATGCTAGGCACGCCATTTAGACCAAAATTTTCACAGTTGAACACTATTTGTGTGTTCCTCATTTTCTGGATGCCCAGCATGAAACATTTATCTTCTGTCTATCTATATAACTTGTACTTTTATACTGCTGGCCATCAATATAGCATCTGAGTGCTTTTCATGTAAAATCCATAGCAGTAGCAAAGTAGCTAATTGACTTCATGAAGTCTCTGGCACTTCTTTCGGTTCAGGATAAAAACTCTGCTTAGGGTAGGGGTTTTTTTTCTTTTGGTTGTTTATTTGGGTTTTTGAAAGATTTTAATAATTTCTTTTGCTTTGGTTGGTGAGGGTTTAGGTGTGGAAGACAGTTTCAGTGTTACACTTGGTTTCAGATTTGCAGAAGTGCTGAGTACTGACAACTGCAGCTAAAGTCAGTGGAGGCTGTGCTTTGGACATATAAAGTGTTATCAAATGCTAAGAACGCTGAAAAATCAGTCCACAAGTGTCCCAAATTGGACATCCAAAATTAGTGGACATATTTGGCTTTAATCTCACTGTGCCGCCGTTCCCCAGCTGGATAATAATACCCCCAATCTCACAGGATATTGTAAAGACAAATTTATTACTGTTTATGAAGCTCTCAAATACCTTGATGAGAGTACCATAGAAATGCTCATCACAAAATTAAGAATTTTGTATTCAGCGTAGGGTTTGGATGTTGTGTGGTAAGTAAGAGCTCTAGCCACACATTGAATGAGAAAGATAAAAATAAATACTGAATAACTACCCATTCTCTAAACGAGTCCTGTGGAAAAAATAGTATGCAAGCATATAATTTAAGACTATATCATAATACATACAGTCAAGGGGGCTGAATTAAGGTTACACAGGCAACCTTAATTCTGGCATTTCCTAACTTTTGAGTGCTTGACTTTGCAATCTTAATGTTTTTTTAACATAAAGGGGAGGGGCTGTTTTTGTTTGTTTGTTTGTATGTTTTGAGGGATTTTTTGACGTAATTATTTATGTAGTGCCAAATTTATGACTGGTGCTTTAACACCTGTACAAAAGACAGATCCCCGTCTCATAACTGATCCTAAGACTTGTTTATCATGCACAACCTCCACTGTCTTTAAATATCTTTAGATAACTCATTCACTTTAATGGCAATTGCAGTTGGTCAAACCCAAATCAGATATAACAGCATGGCAAATTGTTAATGAACAAAGGGTGGTGGTGGGCTTAGGAGGAAGAATAATCATAACAGTAAGATATCAAGATAAGCTTTATTATGCAACTTATTAATTAATTAATTATTAATTATTATTATTGCTATTTGTACTACCTAGGAGCCATAGTCATGGGCCAGGACCCCACTGTGTCAGGTTCTTTTTTGTTCTTTTTCTCTTGTTTTATTTTAAATGTATTTTAAGTGAATGGGTTATTAGTTGAGGAAATAAAGTTGGAAAGAGACCAGAAGTACAGGTTCATGCTCGAAGGCTCTCCAGAAGAAATAAGCCTTACATATTTTGTAAGAATACATAAAACATACATCAATAGGACAAGATTTAATCATAATTGACAATGGTGGACCTTAAGAACTGGCCAATTGCCTCAGATGACTAAGAAATATCTGCAGCTAGATGATGTCAGTATTAGCAACATTCAGGACGTTTCCTCTAGCAGCAAGTGTAGGACACTAGAGTTGAGCTATTTATTTAGGTAAAACTGTGACAGACTGGCAATTTCCTGTTATATCCTGAACAAATCTTACTGAATTAAGTTAAACTGTACTGAATTAGGGCTAATACCTTTGGGATCCATTGTATTAAACATGCAGTTGTGTGATTGTGAAATTGTATGTATTTTCATGGGAAGGACAAATAGGAGAACAACAGAGGATGAGCAGACAAATTAATTCAGGATGTCACCTCTCCAGAGAAGCCACCCCTGTGGAAAGGTGCACATACACTAGTTCATAGAATAACAGAGTTGGAAGGGACCTCTGGAGGCCATCTAGTCCAACTCCCTGCCCAGAGCAGGACCAATCCCAACTAAATCATCCCAGCCAGGGCTTTGTCAAGCCTGACCTTAAAAACTTCTAAGGAAGGGGATTCCATCACCCCCCTAGGTAACGCATTCCAGTGCTTCACCACCCTCCTAGTGAAAAAGTTTTTCCTAATATCCAACCTAAATCTCCCCCACTGCAACTTGAGACCATTACTCCTTGTCCTGTCATCTGCTATCACTGAGAATAGTCTAGATCCATCCTCTTTGGATCCACCTTTCAGGTAATTAAAAGCAGCTATCAAATCCCCACTCATTCTTCTCTTTCGTAGACTAAACAATCCCAGTTCCCTCAGCCTCTCCTCATAAGTCATGTGTTCCAGACCCCTAATAATTTTTGTTGCCCTTTGCTGGACTCTCTGCAATTTTTCCACATCCTTCTTGTAGTGTGGGGCCCAAAACTAGACACAATACTCCAGATGAGGCCTCACCAGTGTTGAATAGAGGGGAACGATCATGTCCCTCGATCTGCCGGCAATGCCCCTACTTATACACCCCAAAATGCCATTGGCCTTCTTGGCAACAAGGGTACACTGTTGACTCATATCCAGCTTCTCGTCCACTGTAACCCCTAGGTCCTTCTCTGCAGAACTGCTGCCTAGCCATTCGGTCCCTAGTCTGTAGCGGTGCATTGGATTTTTCCGCCCTAAGTGCAGGACTCTGCACTTGTCCTTGTTGAACCTCATCAGATTTCTTTTGGCCCAATCCTCCAATTTGTCTAGGTCCCTCTGTATCCTATCCCTACCCTCCAGCATATCTACCACTCCTCCCAGTTTAGTGTCATCCGCAAATTTGCTGAGGGTGCAATCCACACCATCCTCCAGATCATTAATGAAGATAGTTCAGATTGGATTCTCCTGGGACCAACAGACAAAGAAAGGGTTTTTGGATAAATAGCCTGGTTTTAAACTGGCTCAGGGCCTTCTTCTGGATCTAGCTAATGGATGGGCTCTCTGGTCTATGGAGAGTCCCAATCCGTAGGGTGGATTGGAAAGACTGGGCCAATTGGGTGCTTGTTCTGAGCTGGAGCTGTGATGAACTTGTGACTACAAAACAATTCCCTTGGGTGTGGTGTTGAAGGCCTGCTCCCACCAGAGCTCACGTGAATGGTGGGGTTAACTCTGGTGAGCTTATTAGCACATGTAGGTTCTTTTATTCTTTTTAATATGTTTTTTCTTTATAATGCTTTATACCTAAAAAGCAGGTTTGGATAGGAAGCACTGAGTGGTACCTTATAACTGCAGCAATTACTCCTGTAAACCAGCTCTGAGGAGAAAGCAAGCAGGGGGGACGGATAGCTCAGTGGTTTGAGCATTGGCTGCTAAACCCAGGGTTGTGAGTTCAATCCCTGAGGGGGCCATTTAGGGATCTGGGGCAAACATTGGGGACTGGCCCTGGTTTGAGCAGGGGGTTGGGCTAGATGACCTCCTGAGGTCCCTTCCAACTCTGATATTCTATGGGGGGTCCTGGGCTACCTGGCTGTGCTGGGAAATACACATTGCTGACAGGGAACTGTCCAGCCTGGCAATACCACATTTGGAAGGGAGAAAGGCATGAGTCTCCACCCAGAAAAGCAATGGCTGGAGAGCCAGAAGCCTGAGGGTGGGTGCCCTTACTGGCTCCCTGAGGGGAAATACAGGTGCAGTTGCCCTGAACTGTGACAAAAAACTATTTAGGTAGGTACAGGGTAACTCATGTACAAACAGGCACCATGTATGGAATAACGAGTTCCTGCATTCTCCTATTTCATGATCATTCCAATGAGAAATGAATCAAAGGCCAGAGCATAGGTAACTGGTACAGGTAGGGAATGTCCAGGTTTCAATGGCACCCCGTGTCAGACTAACATTGTCCAACTGCGGTCACAGGCTAACAACTGCTGTAACCCTGCCTAAAGCCAGGCTCAGGTTAAGCTGACTGGGGTATCCATTAATCCTAGGTTCTCATGGAGAGATTTAGCAGGGCTGGGGGTATTTTTCCCAGTTTTATCAATATATTTTTTCTCCTGTCAGCCAACGTCCTGCCTAGTCGTACATATACTCAGCCACCCTACTTCCTTGCTGTCAAGCACCGCTATCTGAGATCTGCCTCCCCGTTAGGGCAGAGATAGATCTGGTTAGAAAATGGGTTGTTTTCTCCTCACAGAATGTGTTGACCTTTCAGATGAAAAAAATCAGCTTTTTTGTTGGAAAACTGAATATTGCCACAAAGTGAAATATTTTCAGCCAAAATTTTAGAATTTTTTTTTAAATCAGGTTCTGAGTTGTCTGATGAAAAATCAAAACATTTTGAGGGATGCATACACAATCCACAACAACGTTCACTGCGTCGAAAGCCCAATTTTCTCTCACAAAATGTTTCAGTGAAAAAAGTCTTTGACCAGCCCTAGTTGGAAGCTCCAGGACTTCACATCCTTCCATAGCCACCACTGCTTCTCCTGACTGGCAGAGAGGCTCCTGTGATTGCCACTGATCATCCAGGATCTTATCTTGGCTCTCCCCACCCAATCTTTGGGGGAATAAAGATCCTATTACCTTCCCTTACTCCCCAGACAGAGGGCCTTCTGGCACCCAAGAGACAGCAGGTGTGGGTTGTCATAAGATCAGGTGCTGGAACAATTTGTATATAGTGAGGATGCTGAGAGCCATTGAACTGAACTGTAAACCCTGAATATAATGGAAACCACTTCAAGCCATGGGGTGCAGCAGCACCCTTGTTCCAGCATCTACGACTAAGATAGGAGAAGGACAGGAACAATTGATGTTAGAGGGATAGGTAAGAAAGAGGTGAGAGATGGGATAAGGAAGAGGGAAACGGAATGGGGAAAAGACTGGGAAGAAACTGGGGAAATAAGTGAGAGGGCATGACTGTGGGGGAAATAATGAATGAGGTGAGGGTGAGCAAGGTGAATGAGTGCAGGGAAGAGAGTGAATGAGAATAGCTGGATTGAATTCAGAGGTGACTGAGAACGCGAAGTGGGAACAGATAGCGGGCATGTGAATGTGAAGACGCTGTGCTCCTAATGTCTAAACTGGTGCTCTGTTAGCCTGGCATTAGAGGAACCTTGCTCTCAACTATACTGTAACGCAAGAGATTGAACCAACTGAGTATATTCTACATAAACTAAGAAAAGGTGCCCGGTGGGCGGCAGGAGGAGAAAGAGAGAGATCAAGAGAGCCGCTTACACCAGAATCTAGGCAAAGCATGTTCCTCACAGGGCGATGTTTCTGTGAAAGGACCAGCATAGATTGTAACTTTTTCTAGCTACTTAAATATACACACACCCCCCCCATCTTTATGACAAATCCCCAAGCCTAGGCAATGCTCTGGTATGCTGGCCACTCGGCTGAATCTGTGCAGAACATTATACAGATCTACAGACCCTGGAATGACAGGGATTTTACAAGGGACATATACACATAAGACCCTGATGCCTAATAAGGCAACCTTTTCCCTTTTGTTTAAAGACCTCGTAATTTATGTTTTTCATCATCTTACCAGGCAGAGAAGGGTGTTTACTTTTATTTGTTGATGCAGCAATTTGTAATGTATGTTGGAATCTGAGAAGTGACACACCTTATTGACTAGAGAGCAACCTCAAACACCTAGCAAATGAGGAGGTAAACTGGATAGGTAAAGGACAGACAACTTAAAATATCGGCGTTATCTTACACAACCCCCCACCCACATTTTATTTAACGTTCATGATCACAGAATACTTTGCAAGGAGGATCAATGACAGGCAGAAATGAGGAAGGTAATGTTACTGCACGATTCAAATTGGGGTGAGGAGCATCTGAGTTGCCTGGAGGGAGGGAAAAAAGTGGGCCTGACAGACAGGACAGTACAAGATAAAGAACCCCCAAATGCAGCAGGTTACGGGCTGGGAATGAAGAGGTGTGAATGAGCCGAGCAGGTAGATACAGAACATAGCCACGAAGTCAGGGAGGTATGGTGAAGCAAGCCCACTGAGAATCTAACACGATAAACTGTTTGTTCTTCATATAAGCACATTCATAAACCAATCTGATCCCCCAAGCTTGAGGGAGAACATACAGAAAGCATGCTTTCCACTGTGTAGATGATGGAAATCATACCTGGAGATACTGATCCAGGTATAGTATTGTATCATATATTGTATAATCTCTCCTACTAACACTCTTCTCGCTAGGATACCCCAGCGTTGTCATTTATAAGGAGTCTCACAGTTCTTTCTGCAGATTGAGCTGGTTTTATTTTGTAAGTACATATAACATGTCCTGTCTCGGATGAGCCTAGACTGGCTGAGGGCACTTCAAGAGCTCAGCACAATGGCTGCTACCCAATGCTCTACAATATTTATTGCACTTCCAAGAAAAATTATATCAGCAATGAGATTAGAAATACCCTCGTGTAATAGAAATCCACAGGAAGTTTTTAAATGATGGGACTTTTTGGAACTTACCCTGTCTAGCCCCAGTGGGAAAAATTCCTTGTGTTTGTTTGTAATCCTAATTGTTATAGGCGAGGAATATTTGTCCTGTGGCCTGTACTCCAGAGGCCTGGGCTCAACTCTCAGCTCTGCCACAGACTTACAAGTCACTGATTCTCTCTGCACCTTAGTTCCCATCTATTAAATGGGTATAACAATAGTTCTTTACTCCCACTCTGTGTGTGTCTTGTCTATTTCTGCCGCAAGGCACAGGAACTCTCATTGTATTTGTACAGCGCCCAGCACAATGGGACTTGATCTTGCATGAGGCCTCTACATGCTGCCAGAGCACAAGTAACAAAAAAATAATAAGAACTAGGAATGATCATTAATAAACTAAAACTTAATTGTATTTTTAAAATAAAATCTCAGACACATGTTTAAATAAATCATCTCACCCTCACAGGTCCTGGGTGCTGAGAGAGCTAAAAAAGCAGCTCCTGCATTTCAGAACAAAAATCCAGGGCATATGTTCTCAGCAGACGCATTATTTCATTTTTTGTGTGTGTACATTTTGTCACCTGGTGATTTACAACATGCAGGTCTTGGCCCTAGCAGTGAAGAATTTAAAGTTCATGCTTTTGCTCCAGTGTCCTGGCATCTCCTCTTGTTTTCATTCAAGATATACAAGTGCACTGATGATTATAAGTGGGGGGCAGCAGATCCACAATTCTTCAAACTTTTTACAAGAAAAGAGTGCACTTTGCCTAATATGGGCTGCCCGAGGGGCTCTTTGCTTACAATTGTAATTTTAAACAGAAGGCTCATGGTTTTTACCCCCTGCTTGATCTCATTTATTTCACGACAGAGAAAATGTGGCAAAGTAGTTTTACTTCTTAGTTGAGAGGGATGGACTTCCACAAACTGACGAGATGCAATGGTTCAAGTTTGACAGTGCATTTGTCTACATCCCATCTGTACCTAGAAAAGGCCAGATTCTGCTTTCAGTCACACCAGTGTAAATGTGACATAAAAGGGCTGGCTGAGAGCAGAATTTGGCAACGGTTAAGTTGCTGGCGTACTGAGATCACAGCCTACTATGATGACCAATATTATCTCATTGTTTTCGTATAATCCCTCATTGGTCTGTCTGTGTTCAGCTGTTGTCTCTTGTTAGACTGTAAGCACCTTGGGGCAGAGACTGTTCTTTGTTGTGTGTTTGTACGGTGCCTAGCACAATGGGATACTGGTCCATAACTAGGGTTCCTAGGCCCTGCTGCAATACAAATAATACATTATGATAATAGCAGCACCACAGCATAGTTTTACACTTACGGACCAGATCCTGCAATGAGCACCACGTGGGTGAACCTATGAGCTTGCACAGAACTCATTATAGGAACTAAGCCTTGGGATGTATAAACCAAGGGTGAGATTTTCAAAGCTTATACTGATGACCCTGACTATAATGTGTGGAAGGACATCCTAGTGGCCAGATTCAATAAATGCACCCAATGTGGCCCAATGGCCGGAGTCAATGGAGCAGCCCTCCTTTACGGGGCTGTGTTGGCCTTTTAGCTCATTGGGGAAGTGAGGCACCACCTAGGGGTGCGTGGTGCCCAGGGTAGGGGGACTCAGGCTCTCCCTGCTCCTCCAAGTCCCAGCCCAGGGCCCTGACAAGGGTGCTCGACCCTGAGTCTGTGGGAATCCCCCCGAAATATGCTGACCTGTTCCCCAGTTCTCCAAGCGGAGCAAAGTCTAAGTCCTCTGGGCTGCTTCCTACCCTGTTTTCCTCAGCAGTGGTTCACAGTTCCCCTGGGTCTCTGGGGTCCTCAGCTGGTGCAGCTCCTGATGGCTTGGTCCGTTCTCTGGGTTCTGCAGGCAGCTTGGAATCTGTCTGTGGCTCAATGCACCTTGGCTCTAGCTCTAACCCTAACCATGTAGCAGCTCCCGGGAGAGACCCTGCAGTCTGCATCCTTCCCCTTCAGCAGCCTGCCCAGACTGAGTGACGCTGCTTCCTTTTATATCCTGTCTTCAGGCTGAGCATGCCCAGCAGAGTGGAGGGTCGTGGCCTCCTCGGCCTGTAATGCGCAGTTAACCCCTGCAGGGCCAGTGCAGGGTAAGTACACCCTGTCACACAGCCCTTAATATAAAATGTTTCTCTTTTATTTTTTGAGATTTGTCTTTTGTATTTACATCTCAATACAGCTGGGAACTTACTAGCAATATCTGATATCAAACCTTCTCACACTGTGCCAAACATTTACTGAGTGGTATTTTGTAGAGACAGCTAAAATAATAAAACTGGGTAGTGCATACAGCTCTACTCCCACCATTGTAGATTTACTTTTAATAAGAGATCAAGAAAGCAAGACATATCAATAAGCAAAGAAGAGATCTAACTAATAACTGGAGCAGATCAGGAAATTAATATTTCCTCCTACCCCTCCCCCCCAAGAAAAATCTTGACAAAAATGAATTTTTGTTTGCATTACAATTTTTCACTGTTTCCAAAGAAAATTTGAAATTTTGTTTTTACAAAAAAGAGAATGGACGTGGGACGTTTTTTGTTATGATTTGGTGTGTGTGTGTGTGTGTGTGTGTATACACATCAGAAAATATTTGCAACAGAAACTTTTCCACTAGCTTTACTAATGGTTTGTTAACATGATTTGATTCTGGTAGGTATTTTAAAATAAATAGACAACTACTAATACAAGTCTGTTTCAGGCTCAGATTTTTTTATGCTCAGCTCATTCAGTGTCAATCTTCTCCCATAATAGAATAATTCTTTTCCATCTTGAAAGATGTATTTTCTTTACCTTCAATTCCCATCTTTTCCATTGAAGACAAGACCTTACTTTGGTCTCAAAATGTGTATTGTTTAAATAAGAAAATATTTTGCTATATTCTACTTACTGATCCTTAGTGTATCAATAAATAAACACACCTTCATTGTAAGGTTATAGATACTCTAGTGTGACTCAACCTAGTGCTCAATAAACAGCAATAGCTTAGGGAGAGATTCAGGAAGGCTTTCTACATAGAAGATTTTAGAACATACTTAATTTTTTTCTTAGATTCGTAGGCCAGAAGGGACACTGTGATAATCTCGCCTGACCTCCCGATATCGCACAGGCTATAAAGCTTCCCCAAAATAATTCCTAGTGGAGATCTCTTAGAAAAACATCCAGTCTTGATTTAAAAATTGTCAGTGATGGAGAATCCACCACAATCCTTGGAAAATTGTTCAAATGGATAATTACATTTATTGTAGAAAATTTATGCCTTAATTCCAGTCTGAATTTGTCTAGCTTCAACTTCCAGCCAGTTCATGTGATACTTTTCTCTGCTATACTGAAAAGCTCATTATTAAATATTTGTTCTCCATGTAAGTGCTTACAGACTCTAAAAGTCGCCCCTTAACCTTCTCTCTGTTAAGCTAAATAGACTGAGTTCCTTGAGTCTATCACTATAAGGCAGGTTTTCTAATCCTTTAATCATTCTCATGGCTCTTCTCTGAACCCTCTCGAATCTTACATCATCTTTCTCAAATTGTGGGCACCAGAACAGGACACAGCATTCCAGGAGCAATCACACCAGTTCCAAATAGAGAGGTAAAATAACCTTTCTACACTGTTAGCCAATATATATATATATATATATATTAGATGTAGTATACACCACAGTAATAGGTATTATTCACACAGTATTAATAATATAACATACATTACATAGATAAGTGTTGAGAAGTTATGTTAACTGAATGTATTATGATTAAGGCGAAGATTTTGTCACGGATATTTTTAGTAAAAGTCACGGACAGGTCAAGGGCAATAATGAAAAATTCACAGAAGCCTGTGACCTGTCCCTGACTTTTACTAAAAATATCCATGACAAAATGTGGAGCCTAGACAACTGCCCGTGAGCTGGGAGCTCCAGAGGCCCCCTCCACCCGCGGGGGCTCGGCGCTCCAGGGTCCCCCTCCACAGGCAGCTCTGAGCTCCGGGGGTCCCCCCTGCTGCAGGGATGGTGGGGAGCTCTGAGGGTTCCCCCTTGCCATCCAGGGTGGCTGGGAGCAGTGGGGGTCCCCCCTGCCACCGCTGGCGGCTGGGAGTGGTGGGATTCCCCTTGCCGCCCGGGTTGGCCAGGAGCTGTGGGGGTCTCCCCTGCTGCCTGCCATGACTGGGAGCGACAGCGGTGCCCTGTGCTGTCCACGGCGGCCAGGAGCTGCGGGGAGCTGCCTGCTGCCTGCCGCCTGTGGCTCTCATCCAGCACTGGCTGAAGTCACGGCCTAAATTATGATATACCCACAATTCCGTTCACCAATGTCAAGTATCCCACAACACTTTGCAAAGCTGAAGTTAGCTTTGGCATGAGAAAATAGGAAAAGCCTCACCAAAACATGATACAAAGAAAGGGACAGAACTGGTAGTTACGAATTGGTGGGTTATAGCCTAGTTAATCTACAAAGTACTTTCTGGCTTGTATATTGGTCTGCTGTAAATACATGGTCTTCAATGCATATTTCAGGGCACACCTTCTGTGTAAATGAACATGCTGTGAGATAAGAATTGCTTCATAGAAGGAGAATGTGTATGTCTTCTTTTCATATTGTACTGTTTTGTCGTTAGACAATAAATTTGGCTAAGTTTGGTTATTTGGGCTTTTGAAAATGTTTAATAACAAACTGTGACTATAATCAAAACAATTGGCTATACAATTAATCAGAGACTCCTACTTTAAAGTCCCTTGTCTGTGCATCCAAGGATCGCATTAGCCCCTTTGACCCACAGCATTGCACTGGGAGCTCATGTTCAGCTGCTTAACCCCCATAACCCCCAAATCTTTTTCAGTCACTGCTTCCTTGGATAGAATCTCCCATATTGTAAGTATGGCCTACACTCTATGTTCCTAGATGTAGACATTTACATTTGGCCATGATAAAATGCATACTGTTTGCTTTCACCCAGTTTACCAAGCAGTTCAGATCACCTTGTGTCAATTACCTGTCCTCTTCATTATTTATCACTCCCTCAATTTTTGTGTCAGCTGCAAACTTTATCCGTTTAATCATCACTCTTTCAACGTGCTGTGTTCAGCAGAAATCCTGCATGCCACTGGATATCACAGTACTCACTGATACGATGTACAGGACCAAGTGATGTGTTACCCGCAATGCAATTGGCTGGCAAAATTGGGGTCAGTGAGAGCGGAGCAATGGTCTTGTGGCTAAGGCACTGAGTTGGAATTTGGAAGTACAGCTGGTCAAAAATCTTCCCATCAAAACTGTTTTTGATGGAAAATTGGGTATTCAACAATTTTTTTTTGCAGTGTATGCTTGCCAAGGAATATATAGAGTTAACAGAAATATGTCAATTCCCAATGGCTCTGCGTTGCCTCATGGGACTTGTAGGTTCAGCTATCTTACAGTCCCATTTTCCTCTATGGGCCAGGCTCTATGACTGGACTACATTTCCCATAATGTATGACTACCAGGAACTCATGGGATGGATCCTTCCACCTCACCAAGGGGAAGAAAGGGGGGCATCATGGGAGATGTACTCCAGCCAGAGAGCCTGGCCCATAGGGGAGAATAGGAGCATAAGGCATTCAAACTTTAAATGCCAGGAAGCATGATGGCACCATTTTAAATTAAAATATTTTGGTTTTAAGCCTAACATTTTGGTTTTCAATAAAAATGAAAGAAAAAAATCGTCAACATTTTCCACAGGGAAAAAAGCCCCTATTTCCCAACGTGACGTATTCAAGTTTGGGTTAAAATTCCAGGTGTGCCATAAACTTCCCGTCTGATTTATAAAGCAGAGTTATCGTTTAGACCACAAATACTAATGTTGCCTTTAAATGTAAGAGCCATGTTCTTGGCAGGCTGAAAACATCTTGACATCTTGCCTCATGTTGATCATCTACAAGATGTTTTGTTTGCCTGCCCTCATCAGTACAAATAGTATATAAAATACAACTTTTGCTTCTATAGAGCTCAGATCCGTGCTCATACATACCAACCTCCATGCACAGTAAGACAGTGCTTCTGAAAGCAACAGAGTGAGATCACTCATTCCATTACTTTTAATGGGTTAGTCCGCAGTGGCCCACCAGGTGCTTATGTTGCTAAATATAGCAGGGTTGAGTGGCACCAGCAAACACATCTAATTCTCATGCAGCAGATTTTTACAGTAGATGTCTCATGCTGATTTACCACACTCTGTCATTTGAAAGATAAAGCATGCACAGGATAAAAGCCTAGGAGATGCCTTACAGATGGTTCACTTACAGTCCCTGAACTTGTCTTGGAAACAGTTGGATTTGAAGCCATTGCAAATGTTTGAAATATCTACACAACATATTTATCTTAGCTCATGGCTTCAGCACTTAGTGTGTCCTGCAGACTGTTACCACAGAGTAGGGCTTTTGCATCTGCCTGTCGGAAAAATGTCCCAGCGATCGTTCTCATGAGATTAATGTAACAGAAAATGTTATAAATATATAAATGCAATGGGACAAATGCATCTTTGGAACAACCTTGCTAGCTCTGGTGGAGTTATGCCTGGGATAAAATTGGGACAGTGTCTTTAACTGTGGTGAATTTAACTTGTGTGGGTATAAATATAAATGCTTTGGGCTTAAAGCAGTATGGAGAAGTAGCATTAAAATAGACCTGGTCTTGCAAAAAAATCTGTTGTATCTCACATAACTAGTTATCACAAGTGAATCAAACCAAGATACTGAAAACAATGTGTTAAATTGATGACAAGGAATTGAGTGAATGTGTCCCACTTCTTAGGGTGAAATTCACACCACATGTAATTGATTTTTGCACAAATGACTACTCAAGGGTTGGAGGGAAGGATTCTGCCCCGCAACCTGGAGCCAGGGCAAAGAGAAATTGGATACAGCAACTCAGTGACTCCTTAGCTAGGGTGACCAGATAGCAAGTGTGAAAAATCAGGACAGGGAGTGGGGGGTAATAGAAGCCCATATAAAAAAAAGCCCCAAATATCAGGACTGTCCCTATAAAATCAGGACATCTGGTCACCCTACTCCTTTGCAGATTCTGCTCTGGATCTCAATTTGAATATAATTCAACAATGTGATGCGGCTGCAAAAAAAGCTATGATCATTCTGGGGTGTATTAACAGGAATATTGTATGTAAGAGAGGGGAAGTAACCGTCCTGCTCTACTCGGCACGAGTGAGTCTTCCGCTGGAGTACTCTGTCCAATTCTGGCACCACTCCTTAAGAAAGATGTGGGCAAATTGGAGAGAGTCCAGAGGAGAGCAACAGAAATGATAAAAGGTTTAGAAAACTTGACCTATGAGGAGAGGTTAAAAAAATTGGGCAGATTTAGTCGTGAGAAAAGAAGACTGAGGGGGAACCTGATAGCAGTCTTCAAATGTGTTAAAGACTGTTATAAAGAGGACTGTAGTCACTTGTTTTCCATGTCCACTGAAGGTAGGACAAAAAGTAATGGTCTTAATCTGCAGCAAGGGAGATTGAGGTTATATATTAAAAACAAATTTTTAACTATGAAGGTAGTTAAACTCTGGAATAGGCTTTCAAGGCAGTCACGTTTTCCCCTAGCGGCACTTGTAGGGTTAGCTGTGGAGCCCCTTGGAGTTGCACCTTCATGGTGGTGTGTATAGGTCCCTACCGACCTGCTGCCTCTTCAATTCCTTCTTGCCGGATACTCTGACAGAGGGGAGGTGGGTGGGTCTTGGAATGGATATGAGCAACACATCTCAAAGAACAACAGTTACGAATGGTAGGTAACTGTTTTTTCTTTTTCGAATGATTGCTCGTGTCAATTCCAAGTAGGTGACTGCCAAGCAATCCCTAGGAGGAGGGGTCGGAGAAGATTGATCGTGACATCTGTGCGGAAGGACCACTCGTGGCCACGAAAGGACCTGCTGAGGTGATTGGCCAGTTCGTTCTGCGAGATGAGAAGGTATGATGCCTCCAGATGTATCAAGTGAGTGATGCAGAAGTCCCACAGCTTGAGGGCTTCCTGGGACAGGGGAGAGGACCAAACACCACCCTGTCTGTTTGTATAGAACATCGCTGTCATATTGTCTGTCAATACCAACACACATCTACCTTGTAGACGGCTTTGGAATGTCTAGCAAATGAGGCAAACGGCTCGCAGCCCCCTGACGTTGATGTGCAGCAAAAGTTCTGCCTAGGACCAGAGACCTTGGGTCCTGAGTCTTCCTAGGTGTGTCCTGCATCGCATCGCTGTATCTGTGACTAGGGACAGCGATGGTTGAGGCCTGGAGAAGGGGACTCCCACACACACGGCTTGTAGATCGAGCTACCACTGGAAGGACTCGAGGATTGGAGGAGTGAGTAAGACCAATTTGTGGCGGTCTCGGTTTCACCTCGGCTAGCCGAGTCTGAAAGGGACAGAGCCGTAGCCTGGCATGCTGTACCACATCCATGCAAGCAGCCATATGTCCAAGCAGTTTCAGGCAATTTTGCGCCACTTCATCAGGGGAGGATGAGGAGGATGCCTATGGGGGCACCGGGTCTTCCTGCCCCTCTGGTTTATGGAGATCCCTGTGTGCTGAAACGCCCTGTGCAGTGCCGGGAGCAGTGCTGGTTCCTGGGCTAGGGCCTGTCTCGGTACTGTCCCCAATGCCAGGTCCCACAGTGGTCTCAGTGCTGGCCTGTGTGCCCACCTCTGCCCTCGCAGAGGTTCCCGGGCTACCGATGTCGATGATGGAGGGACCTGTGCCTCTGAAACCAGGGACAAGGATCTGGTCTCTGGCTGGTAGGGTCACAGGATTCAGAAGGGCCACTGAGTCAGTGCATGCCACTGCAGAGGCCAGGACATCATGGATAGCGGCTGCCCTTCCTCCTGCCTCGAGCGGTAGCGGTAGAGGCATACGACTCAACCTCCAAGTCCGACAAAGACTCCGACCACAGCAACTAAGGCAGTGCAGAGCAAGACAGTGCCGGGGAACAGTGCCAAGGTGAGGGCGAGCAGTGCCTATCATTGTCAGCTTGCCCATAGAGGGCATGGTGCCTCTTTGTGGCACTGGTGCTGGTGCAGGTGGCGGGACTGTCATTGCTATGATGTCCCTAGCCACCTCAAAGGTGTCTGGAGTAGATGGAAGGTCTATGTCCTCCTCCCGACACTCCCGCACCAGGGAGTCCACTAGAACCATGAGGCCTGAGTCAACGGTGCCAGCGGAGTCGGATCCGGAGCAGAGTGTTCCGGCGTGGGACACACCACATTAGTGTCTCCTCGCTCAACTACTTTAATGGGAGAGCACCCTCTGTCAATCTTCTTCTTTTTCACTGGCGAATGGGAGCAGTGCCGGGCACTCACACCGGATGAGGTCTTTGGTGCTGGGGAATGGCGGTGCCGAGGGTTCCTGGAGCCCAAGTCTTTTCTCGTCGCCACAGCCTCTCTTACCGAGGCTGGTGTGCTCCGCACCGAGGTGCTGGGCCTGGGGTCGGATGCTGCCTGTGCTGGCTGGGTACGAAGGGCTGACTCCATGAGGAGTAGTTTCAGCCTAAAGTCCCTCTTCTTCTTGGTCCTTGGTTGGACGCCTCTGTAGATCTTATACTTATCCATTTGATGGGCTTCCCCCAAGCACCTCAGACAGAAGTCGTATGGGTCTCCCTTTGGCATAGGCTTCAGACAGGACCTGCACAATTTGAAACCCTGAGACCCAGGCATGCCCCAGTCCCCAGGAAACGTGGTTGGGGGGAACCCCCCAACTGAAACTTATCTAAAACTAACTAAGACTATTGGAACTAACTAACACTAAGATTTTAACTATTTATAGGTAACAATTAACAAAGGTCCACTAGGGGATCGGTTGCTGTTAGCAAGGGAGGAGCTACTCCAATGACCATCACTGGCAGTAAGAAGGAACTGAGGAGACGCCGGGTCGGCAGGGTCCTATATTCACCACCATGAAGGCGCAACTCCAGGGGGCTCCACAACCAACCCAACAGGTACCGCTAGGGGAAAAGCCTTCTGGCGACTGTGCACGCGGCGTGCACGCACCTACTTGGAATCGACATGAGCAATCACTCGAAGAAGAATTTCATATTGTGTGTCTGATCCTGCAGTGCCTTTGCATGCAAAACTCACTTCAGTGGGAACTGTATGGATGTAAAGAGAATAGGATTAGGCCCTTATGAAATACAGCCCTCAGCCATTTATACTCTCCCCTTACATCAGACCACAACATCTACAGCATAGGAGGGGGGAAAGGGCATATATTTACCTCATAAAAAATAAACAGCAGTCTCTGCTACATTCCTGGATTTATTCATTCTGACTAATGCTTGCCAAAATTATATTTGCTTGTGCTGTTCAGGCAAGCTAGAGCTGGAGTGATATCAAGTAGGCTGTTCTGACATCTTCAGTAACAATGAGATTGGGGAAAGGATTGTGTAAAACTGGAGTGGTTCTGTGTAAACTGAAGTGTTTTAGTAATAAATCATAAGATTTATCCTTTACATAACACGTTTCATCCATGGATCTCAAGGCAAAAGTGGGAAAGTATCATAACCCCCTTTTTATGGCTAGAGACACAGAGAGGCTAAATGCACTTCCCAATGGTCACTTTGCCAAGACAGCGGCAGAGTGAGGACTAGAGCACATCTCCTGGCTCCCCTCCAGTACCCTAAGCCATGTGCCACACTGTCTCTCCTAACATCTTTGAAGCCACGAGGTTTTAGAAATTCCCTCTTGCTGGAGGGAAGTTAATAATAAATAATTAAACTCCAAGTGACGTTAATGAGAGCAGTGGGTGCCGAGTACTTATGACAAACAGGTCAACAGAGTTCACTATGATAATGTATCACTGAAATTGCCGGTCAAGCCCCTATGGCATGGGTTAATTGCATCTTGGGTAGTGATGCATATGGCTGACATGTTTAAAGAAACCGCTAGCTGCCTGATAACTCTCTGTAAGGGAATTACAGTTCCATGATCAGCCTCCAGTGTGGTCAAATGGTTAAATTCTCTACCATCATCGAGCCATGTTTTACCCATTTTATAGAAAGGAGAACACTGGCAGCACTAAGGAATTGTGAGTAGTAACCTTTTGCTTGGTTCAGCTAGCAGAGCTTCTGTTTTAGCATGGAGCAGCACTGTCCTCAATTCCCGTTCATTTTTTTTTAATTGAGATGCTCCCTGTTTATCTGTGTAGTTGCACAACAGCCTCCCTTTATATATGTTTCTGTAGTAAAGGTCACATAGAATAATTCACTCATTACTAGTGTGTCATGTGGATGAACTTGAAAGTCCCTCAGGACTGGTTGTCTCCTGCATGTTTATTTTACTCAGCAGTATCATGTCAATGTGTCTGCCTAAATATAGCTTCTGTGAAGAGCATTTGTAAGTTTCCTGTTACAGTCTCACTCAGTTACCTTACAGTAAATGGAAGAAAATCAATGTAATCTCCATTCCATGCTGCGTGTTACTGCAGCTAACTGGAAACTTTGGCCAGATTGAGTCTCTTTGCATGGAGGTCCTTCTCATTTGGGGTTGGGATTTTGGGGGGGAATAAAATCCAATATGATCATTTAAAAACACTTTTTTGCTTTTTGTTACATGTGCACTGCAGATAGGTCTCACAGGAATTGATGATGCAGAAACCATGGCGCCCATGGACACAGTTGCAAATGTAAACCCTGGATTAATTGAATCTATACTGGATTTGGACGTAACTATATCAGCAGCTTCAACGAAGCAAATTAAATGGACGATTCAGATTCAAGGTAACCTTTGAATGGAAAACACTAACCTAAAGCTTGTTGTTAGTCTTTCTATATTATAGCATCACAGCTTACAAATAGCAAGAAAATATGTACTTTAAAAAATGTATTTAGTTAATGACATTCAAATGCATCTCTCCTAGACAGACCTTTCGCTGACAGTAGCACTTCAGTATAGCTAAATTGAAAAACACTATTACAATATTCTTGCCATGTTAATATCAGCCACTGACAAACAATTACGGCTATAAACTGATCCATCAGATGTTATGCCACAGATGAGTAATCTAAAATAGTAAATCTAAAAATACAGACACAGGAGAAACTACACACCCGCTATTACTCCAGGCACTGCCATTTTTGGCCCACCCTCTATAAAACACAACTGGCTTCTCAGCTCTAATTCAGCCTACACTGGTCAGTAGCACACAATGACACAATCTCATGCAGCGTTGTGCAACCCACATAAAGGGCTTGCTCAGGTTCAATGGCAACTTTTACACTGATGTCAGTGGGAGTAGGATCAGGCCTGAAGGGAAAATCGGGCTAAGAAATAAAAATGAGGTTTCTCCAAAATCTGCTTTTTCCCACTAATTTAATGACAGCTGTTATGCCGGTTTTAATTGATCTAAGAAACCAAAGCTGGTGCAAGTTTTTTGTAAGACCCTCCATTTAAAATATAACTTACCAATCAGAGAGTTTGGTTTAGCATAATTTGTTTTACCATAGGAGATAAGGATAGGTTCTGTCAAATTCTCAGATACTTGCATTCCTCTAACAAAGCAAAGAAGTCTGGTCAAAGTGCATGAGATTTTCTGTCACTTTAGCAAGCTTAGGTTCTAGTGCCAAGTGAAAGAACATGCAGCGTTTAAGGATAAATAAGTTTCATTGGAGCAGCGAGATAAATATACTGTTATCCCGTGCTTCTGCAACAGAAGAACCAAAAAAATTGGTAGCAGCAGCATGCTCCCTCCAGCAAAGAGCAATGCAAATACAGTACCTGAGTAGGCCACGCAGCATTTCCACAGAAACTAGATCAAACGGATCCCAGCAGAGTCTTTGCTGCATCTGTGGATAGGATTCCACACTCTTATTCTGGCCTTCCGCCATACTACCTCCAACTATGATCTCATCAGATCTCACAAGCTAAGCAGGCTCCGGCCACATCAGCAGTTGGTTGGGAAACGTCCAAGGAAAAGCTAAGCGCTTCAGGAAAGAACACTGGTGATTCTTATGCCCCCGTCAGTTCTGATCCCTTGCTGCTAAGGGGCACTGTGTGCTGCGGGTGCCATCTTTTGGATGAGATGTAAAACCAAGGTCCTGACCATGTTTAAAGTCCTCCAGAAGAATTTTGCAAGTGTAAGGGTATTAACCCGGGAATCCCAGCTATATTCACATAGAGTGAATACTGCTTGCTCCACTACGGATCCTCAGCTGGTGTAAATAAGCATAGACCCAATGGAATGATGTCAATTTAACCTGCTGAAGAACTGGCCCGTTGACATTCAACAGTGTGCGTGGGGAACTGTGCACCTAGCTGTGTGTGTAATTCATGCCCTCCTCCATTGCCTTCATTGGTTTGTGAAACCAGCTTGTCTTAGGCAGTAAGTTCTGCCTCCTGCTATATGTACGTACAGCGCCTTGTACAATGGGGCCTGCTGCAGCCTCGAGGTACCTTTGTAATGCAGATAAAGAATAATACTCTTTTCAACTGTACGCTCCAGAGACTGCCATTGTGGTTTGGACAGTGCCTAGGACAGTGGTTCTCAAACTTTTTTTTTCACGGACCACTTGAAAATTGCTGAGGGTCTTGGTGGATCACTTGATGATCTTTCCAAAAGTTGCTTATACCATTAGCTAACTATTGTAAAGCACTTTGGATAAAAGTGCTATATAAAAAAAACCCTTTATAATAATTAATGTTTTTTTGCTCTACACATAAAAGCACACAACTCATATTTTAATCTCAGTAGTCTGACCTTTCTAATATGATGGATGTATCCTCTCCGCCCAGCCGCAGCAGCCACAGAGCTGGGGCTGGGAAGGAGGGGTATCCCTCCCCTGACACAGCAGCCACAGAGCTGGGGCTGGGAAGGAGGGGGATCCCTCCCCTGCCACAGCAGCCACAGAGCTGGGGCTGGGAAGGAGGGCCGTCTCTTCGCAGCAGCTGCAGCCCTGGAGTTGGGGGGAGTCGCCTCTTTCTCTGGCCGCCACAGCCCTGCACGTCCCAGATTCCCTCCACCCCCTCTTCTCACCCCAGTGCCCCCTCCCACCTACCCTCTATTCCCCCCAGGCCACCACCTCACCTTACATGTGCGTCTTCTCCAGGGTCCAGGCAGGGCCGGCTCTACCAGTTTTGCCGCCCCAAGCAGCGCGCCGATTTGCCGCTGCGGGTGGCTGAAGAGAGAGGCTGCCGCAGAATTGCAGCCGCCGCGGAAACGCTCTAACGGCGCACGGACCGCCCCCTCCCTCCCCTTGCCGATTGCCACCCCAAGCACCTGCTTGGAACGCTGGTGCCTGGAGCCGGCCCTGGGTCCAGGCACCTAAGAAGTGGAGCCAAACCTGCACAGCTCCACTACTTAGGTGGGTGGCCCTTCATTCTCTTGTGTGCGGCCGCCCAGGATCACGGATCACCTGAATGGAGCTCACGGACCACAGTTTGAGAACCTCTGGCCTAGGACATTGAGACCCAACCTGTCTGGGGCCTTTATGTGCTACTTCAATGTAAATGTTAAATGATAATAACAATAAACAATAGTTAATCACACCTATAAAAATTGCCTCCATCATGTGACCCTAACCCACAGCTGAAGATTAGCATTAGGTGTTAGTGGTAACAGCCATAGTCCTTAAAGAGTGACTTTAAAGAGAAATGAATGAAGTTCCAAAATACTTAGAGCAAAATTACAGTTTCCATAATTTCCTGATGAGCTGATTCCTCCATGGGTTGAGAGAGATGAGAAATAACTTGGAGCCTGTTTTTGCCTAAATGACTTCTAAACTGTTTAAAATACACCTCTAGGGAGAGATGCTGATATCCCTACTGGCATCTTGCTCCAAGATCAGTTCCATTTGGGCTTGATTATCTGCTGCCCTCCACCATGGGTGAAACACTGACTCCATTGAAGTCAATGGTAAAACTCCTCTTGACTTCAAAGGAGGCCGGGATTTCACACAGTCATTTACACCTGTGCAAAGTGGGTATAGAACATTTCACTCCCACTTTGTATTGGTGTAAAGGATCACACAAGGTGCTGAGCAATGGAGAATGAAGTCTATTGGCTTTAATGGGATTTCACAGAGTCCTAAGTGTGATTGTTTTCAAATCTAGCCCTCAGGAAGCGAGTATTTGACTGTTGATTAAGAACTTTTCCCATGAGGAAAACTGCCATATCTTTAATGCCTGTCTTTCTTTATTCACAAAGACTAAAAAAACTGGAAACAGTTCCAAATAATCATTACAGTGAGAGTTGCACTTTTCTTTAGAAAATATGTACACAGCTCTATTTCCCCCCACCAGAGTAATTCTACCTTTGTAGATTCTTTCTAAGTTTAGTACGAGGTTAAATAATTTGTTTGTACACTATCGAGAATGCTTCTTGTTTAGGTTTCCTGACATGCATTCAAATCAATAAAGTTAACGTTTATTTTAAACACTTTCATTTATCAAAGCAGTTTTCTCAACATTCCTGCCTGCTGTTAGTTTTTTCACTGTTATTGGCAATATCTCAGGTGTAGTAAACGAATGTTTCACAATCTTCTTTGTTTTCAAAGACCTTTTTAACAAACCCTGCAATGAGGATGTAATTCATTTGATGACCTTGGTCAAAAACAAACATATGCCACATGGTGCAGCAGGTGCAAATGTGTTGATAGACTGATAAAACTTTTTTTTAAAAAAACAAAGCAAATTCTGGCCACCCTTAGAAGTTAACTGCAGCTCGGTCAATGGAACTTGCTGTTTGCATCCTCTAAACTCATGAAATTTATTTTGGGAAACTTAAAATATCAGCCATGATTTTCAAAACTGGATACCTAAAGTTCAGCTGCTAAATCCGTATTTAGGCTCCTATATAAAACATGAATCTGGCCGATACCTCTGCATCTGAGCAATTTGACACATGTAAGTAATCCCATTGATCTCATGAGTTGACTACCCATGTGTAAAGTTACTTGTATATGTATGTGTTTGCAAAATTGAGTACTTTCTGTCCTGATTTCCAAAACTGCTGGGCATCCAATGTCTCCATGGAAAACTTCCAGCATTTTTGGAAATCAGGTCACTTATTTGGATGCCTAAATATGGGAGCCTATGTTTAGGCTCCCCAGTTTGAAAAGCGTGGCCATAAACTCCCATCTTCCATTGGTTTGAGTGGGAGTTTTGCATGAGAAAGGACTTACCGACTGGACAAGTTTCTAATGGGAAAATAAAGCGTAGTGACCATCAATAGAATAGAATTAATCATGATATTCTGAGGGTACAATTGATACAGAATAGAAAGAATCCTGTCATTTCAATATAGGATTTGAGTCAAATACTAGCCCCCCTCACGTTTCTTCTCCCTGCTCCGCCACACCTCCAAATGATTGCAAATTAATGCTGTATTCTCCAGACACAGGAGTTTACACAGCAGTCTGCATGGGTTCTTTGGGCCAGGAGTAATTTGAGAGGAAGAAGGTTCATAGAGGCTGCCTCTGTATCCCGGTGGAAGACAGTTTGCACTAAAATACATGGACTATGTCCTCACTTACTTGGAGCTCCTTAAATCAAAGTACTGTGATTCGATAGCAAAATACATAACTATGAGCTTTATTAATCATATCTACGAGTATGCATACCGCACTGACTAGAAACTCCTTCAAGTCTTGTCTCAGCTTGCTTTGCGCCCAATGTAAAACCTGTAAAGGAGTCTCTGGCAGTAGACTTTTCTTCAACTCTTCCAAAGTCCTTGTGAGGACTCTTGAATGGATATCACTCATGGTGCAACTTGGGCCACACCCCTCCAATGCCTGCTTTTTGCTTCAGGAGGCCCTTCACCAGGTCGAGGCAGAGAAGACCTGCAGAATGTCAGCCCTGCAGATGTTTGGGATATAGGGCTGTCGATTAATTGCAGTTAACTCATGCGATTAACTTAAAAAAATGAACCACGATTAAAAAAATTAATCACAATTAATCACACTCTTAAACAATAGAATACCAATTGAAATTTATTAAATATTTTTGGATGTTTTTCTACATTTTCATATATATATAACAACACAGAATACAAAGTGTATAGTCCTCACTTTATAATATTATTTTTGATTACAAATATTTGCACTGTAAAAATTATAAAAAATAGTATTTTTCAATTCACTTCATATAAGTACTGTAGTGCAATCTCTTTATTGTGAAAGTGAAACTTACAAACATAGATTTTTTTTTATATAACTGCACTCAAAACCAAAACAATGTAAAACTTTAGAGCCTACAAGTCCACTCAGTCCTACTCTTTGTTCACCCAATCGCTAAGACAAACAAGTTTGTTTTCATTTAAGGGAGATACTGCTGCTGGTTTCTTCTTTACATTGTCACCTGAAAGTGAGAAGAAGTGTTCACATGGCACTGTTGTAGCCAGCATTGCAAGGTATTGACGTGCCAGAGATGTTAAACATTCGTATGCCTCTTCACACTTCACCTCCATTCCAGAGGACATGCTTCCATGCTGATGATGCTCATTAAAAAAATAATGCGTTAATTAAATTTATGACTGAACTCCTTGGGGGAGAATTGTATGTCTCCCATTCTGTTTACCCACATTCTGCCATATATTTCATATTATACCAGTCTCGGATGATGACCCAGCACATGTTCATTTTAAGAACACTTTCACTGCAGATTTGACAAAACGCAAAGAAAGTACCAATGTGAGATTTCTAAAAATAAACAGCACTCGACCCAAGGTTTATGAATCTGAAGTTGTTTCCAAAATCTGAGAGGGACGAGGTGTGGAGCATGCTTTTAGAAGTCTTAAAAGCGCAACACTCAGATGTGGAAACTACAGAACCCAAACCAACAAAAAAGAAAATCAACCTTCTGCTGGTGGTATCTGACTCAGATGATG
This sequence comes from Lepidochelys olivacea, assembly GCF_965140295.1. Lineage (NCBI taxonomy): Eukaryota > Metazoa > Chordata > Testudines > Cheloniidae > Lepidochelys > Lepidochelys olivacea. Next base: position 112,708,751 of record NC_140416.1, read on the forward strand.
AAAATGAACATGTGTCGGTCTGCTCTGCTTTGAATCGTTATTGAGCAGAACCCATCATCAGCATGGATGCATGTCTTCTGGAATGGTGGTTGAATCATGAAAGGACATGAATCTTTAGCGCATTTGGCAAGTAAGTATCTTGCGATGTCGGCTACAGCACTGCCATGTGAACGCCTGTTCTCACTTTCAGGTGACATTTAAATATTTAAATAAATGGTATTCTATTATTGTTTAACCGTGCGATTAATCGCTCGATTAATCAAGATTAATTTTTTAATGGTGATTAATTTTTTTAATCGCTTGACAGCCTATTGGGATATCATGGTTGTGTCCAGTAGTTCCACTAGACTGTAGCATTTTAGGCATATGTCCACACAAAGCCAGAAGGTAAAATTGGGTCCATATTGGTCAGTGGGAGTTTTGACATTAACTTCAATGGGTCTACAATATCTCCCAGAATATGATCCTTAATTTCTACTATGCTTAATACACTTTGTACATTGCTGGCTGAAACCTGATGTCCTAATGCAGAGCTAACCCAAGCAAAACTTGATAGATGGAGAAGAATTTCAAGGCTCTTTACATGCTTCCTATATAGGAATCACTCATACTTATTTGAAAAGTAGCTACTTTGAACACAGAAGTAACACCACACCATGCCTTTTTGGTCTGCAGTATTAAAGGAAATTTCAATGTCAAACCTGCATTTTCCTTCAGTATTTGTGTTTGCAATGTTACCAACTCCTGAAGGGGGAACAATTAACCTGGAACTGAGTCTTGTGCAATACTTGAAGGGACTGAGTTTTCAAGGGGGTTTGATGTGATATGATGTTTGTTTTTAATTGCTAGGTTTAGACATATGTTTCATTAATGATGTGGGCTCATGAACTTCACAGATTTTATTTTGCAAAGTTTACCTTCAAACCAAGAAATGAAATTCTTCATGGCATTTGAGATAACCAGGCTGAGATTGAGAATCAACTAGACAGAGGCAAGTGAGGGACTATACTAAGCACAGCTGGATCATCTCGAGAAATTAAACAAAATACCCCAAGGCCTATCAAATTTATGGTTGACAAGATAAACTACAGAGGTAGCTTTTAGTGATTGTTCTTCCAGGAGAGGTTTCTAATTGAGAGAATGAGCTCAAAGACTAAGATCATGACTGAACAGTGAAAAACTCGACATCTACTGAAGTCTGTTTGATAAGACCCTAAGATGTAGGGATGTCAGTGTTGCCAAAGGGATTTTGAACTTTTTTTCTTTTTAAATTGGACCTTATATACAAAAGATCTTGGCTGTGGATGAGTGGGTCTGTGAATGCCTGTAGTAAAGATGACCTTAGATAAGGGAGGCAATTAGCTTGGAATCCACAACTGTGATTTTCTGAAAGGATGGGTTGTTTTTACCTATCTCTGGGACTCGAAAGAGGAAATGTTGCCATGGTATTGAAAGCTTGCGGGGAATTACTGGGGCAGCCCCCAGCCCAGGCCTTTGATAAACTGCAGCTGCAATACAGTTTCTAAAGAAAGGAGAAAACATCTAGAGAAGCCTCAGGTTGGTCCATTTCCCAGTCAGAGCATGTCCCCACTGTGCCTGAGAAGGCGAGATGGTAGAAAGTGAGCAGCAAACGTGTACAGTTTATGACTGATGCTGGAGACAATATCCTGACTGAAGAGTGGTGGAATGGACTTACGGGAAGACTGGAGAAAGAGAATAACCTTGCAGGCATTGTTTCTGAATCAAGAATGTACAGTAGTGGTAGAATCAACCCACTGGGCAGGCAAAGGGCTATCGCGTGAATGACAAGGTTCAAGAGAAAGCAAAGGAAACGTCCTGGGTTTGTTGAAATAACCTGTTGAGCATGTGTCTGAATCAGGGAATAAGGGGAAGGTGTCTGTTCGGAGCTTCCTAGGACTGTGGTACATATGTCCAAGATAGTGTTCTTAGACTTAGTCTTTTGTGACAGATAAAATGACTCCTTTCAGTATAGTCATCCTAAAGAAAAGGGGAACAGGAGGACAAAATGGGGGCAGGACAGAAGAAAGGATAGACTGGACAATGGCTGTCTATTAGACAGTTTTGTGTTGTACCTTAGTGGAGAGGGCAAAAACCTAGGCAATATGCAGAAACTCTCAACTCTTCAACAAGTCTCATTTAATTTCATACATTTCAAGGAGCTCAGGGAATGAATATAAAGTTTTGGCACAGAAGTCAGAGACTGACCTGCTCTAGACCTGGGAAAAGGTCATTTTCTGTTTAAAATTCCTCCACCCAAATCCTTTCCTTGTCCAACCTGTGAAGATAAACTTTTTAAAATGCTGCATTCATGCTGCATGCACTCCATCTACTGAAGCAAGAGACCAGGAATTCATTGTAGGTAAAGGATTCACTTCAAGACTTGCACTGAAATGACTGAAAAAATGCTCTAAAGGACATGAAGAATTATTGGGGTAGGCCCCCAGATAGTGTAAGGTGGGTTAGTCCCCTTTGACATCAATGGAGCTATGCTGATTTACATCAGATTAAGTTTGGGGCCAATGCGTGGAAATAAAGCTATAGAACTTTGAAAGATTACTCTGTGACAGCACTCTTTCGAAAGTTAAACATGCATGCTCTTGTAGACATGGGCAAATGCAATGAATTGAAAAGTAAGGTAAGTTAAAAAAAAATAGTATTCATTTTGGATCCACCCAAAAATGAAATTTTTGGTGAAAGTCCTGAAAAAAAAAATTAACTTCAGGCAGAACAAAACATTTCATTCTTATTTTGGGCACTTTAACTGTTTTTACTCAAGGAAATTTGGAAACAAAGGGAACTTGGGTTCCATTCAGAAAACAGAGGAGGAAGTTTTTGTTGGTGGTATCCTTCTTCCATTCAATAGTCAGTGCACTCACATGGAATGTGGGAGATGCAGGTTCAGATCTCTGTTCTGGAGAAGGAACTTGAACCCAGGTCTTCCCGTTCCCAGGTGAGTGCCCTAACCACCAGGCTATTGCCTGTTGGGGAGCTTTCAATCTCTCTTTTTGAAGCTGTTCCACTTTGTAATTAATTAAATATTAATTGGAGCAGGGCCTGTAACCCCGGAGTCCCTAACCACCAGGTTAACTCTTTTGACGTTTCTGATCACTATTTTTCTTTTACTGAAACAATTTGCAGAACTCAACACACATTTTGCAAAATATTTCAGTTGACCCAACTCTGCATTTTTCTGTGAAAAAAAGTTTCAGCCACAAATTTTTACCCAGCTTCCTCCCTTGAGTTGGCAGCAGCTCACCAGTAGCATGGCCTCCACGATAACTAAGAAAGCTCAGTAAATCCTGCAGGATTAAGCTCTGACCCTCGGCCAAAGAGGCCTTACCATCATGGTGTGGACCATTATAACTTCCATTAAGGGAGCGACTAAAAGGGTATCATCATAGCAATCAGCAATTTGATCTATCCAGGCTTCCAAAGAAGGAGCTCACCTGATCTTAGACTCAAGGTGAATGAGGTTGGTGCAAACTGAAGAGAAAGAGAATCCATTCCCAATGGAAAAGACATTTAGGAGACTTGCAGAACTCAGGCACCAAGGAGGACTGAAACTATTATCACGTCTGCGCTTTGGCAGGTGTCTTTTCAATCTGTTGGTGTATTCCAGGTCTCTCCCCAATCTCTATGAAAACATATCCTTGTTAAGAGGTCTAACATCTGAAAACCAACTAAAACACTTACAGCAAATGAACAATATTCTTGTTATTCTTAATTATTATGCATATTACAGTAGCACCTAGATACCCCATTGTGCAAGGTGCTGTACAAACACATAGTAAGAAACAGCCTCTGCCCCAAAGAACTTACAGTCTAAATGGAAAAGGAACCAGCAAAGGGAGGTGTAGTGTGACATAAAAAACAAACAACGTGGTCACAATGATGACAGCAACATGAGAAGGGTGGGTGAGAGAAGGGAACTCTCAGATGATGTATACGTTTCACATACATTCGTTCCGTGCACATTTTGGCTGGGATTGTCAAAGAATTCTACAGGGGTTAGGCAGTAAAACCCCAATAAATATCAATCGAATGTGGGCACCTAACCCACTTAGGCTCCTTTGAAAATCCCGCCCTTTCAACACACACTCCCCATTGTTTGTTCTTGTTTTAAATATTCTAATTTAAACGTACATAGGGCTGCATTCTGTTCTCAGCTACTCCACTGTATCTCCATTGTAATCAATCCATAGCAATGGAGTTATTATACAGGTGTAACTGTGAGCAGAATCTGGTCCTTTGGATCTGGAATGTGAACAGCACCTAGAATGGGTGTTTTCCCCTCCTGTGTCTAGTCACACTGCAGGACTAGGCTAGGCAGTGCTGGAGCTGACTTTGTAGGATTGGACTTGGCTGGAGAAGAGCTGACTTCACAGGGGAGCAGGCCAGGCAGCAATCAAGCTGGTGGAGCTGATTTCGTGGATCTGGAGCTGGCGGCCATACCTTGGAATGAGCTCTTGTCCTCTGGCCTTTGCTGGACTGGAGCAAACAGCCTGAGGGCACACAACAAAGGCCTATTCCAATGTGCAGCTGCCAGGTGCAATCCTACAAAGTGAGCTCCACTGTCAAGCTCAATCCTGCAAAGGAAGCTCTGAACAGGGTTCAGAATCGCTGGGAGAGAATCCCACAACAAGTGAAAGTCCTGCACAGAACCTCTGTTGTTTCAGACAACGTTCATCTGGTCCTCTTGCGGCATTTGGGCTCCCTACCTATCAAAGTCAGCTCAAGAGGAGTCATTTTCCCCAGCCTATACCTTTTACAATATCTCCCCCTTTCACAAATACATTTCCACGCGTCATCTCATGTCATTTCCAAAAACAGAACAGAAACTCCAAACAATACAACAGGAAACACTGCACAGAATTGCACTGGGGCAACCCTACAATTTAAGTAAATTAAGTCTGTCAGAGGTAGCTTTCTTGTCCTTTCTTCTAGCTGGAGCTAACTCTTATCTTTCCCTTTAAGCATTCCAACTCTGGGGCTTGTACACAGGTACATAGGACATGCCACAGTGGATCAGACCAGTGATCCATCTCATCCAATATCCTGGCTTTGACAGTGGCTACTATCAGCTGCTGCAGAGGAAGGTAAAAAAGACCCTTCCCACCCCCCCATGGGTAATTACAGAATAACCTGTCCATTTGTGGAAGTTAATGGTGTGAAGCTGCCGTAACTTATTGCAGGGGTTGAATCAGTCCCCTGCTGCTCTTAGGATCTGAGGCCTGAAGATGTTCGAAAACCACTTATGTCCCCAGCTTCACCTCAGCTGTGCCTGAGCAGATCTGGCCTTTGGGTTTAAGTGTCTTGGTTTTTGTAGTTGGTAATAAAATGCCGAGTTCAGTGTTGAAATGTTCACTCCACCAGGTACTCTATAAACAACCTACCATAAGAGAAATTCATTCTTAAAAAAATCCCCAAACCCTTTTAAATGCAACTTGGGTTTCATCCTGCTCACATTGAAATCCATGGCAAAGCTGCCACTGATTGAAGGGGAGCAAAATTAGGCCTTTGGTTTTTGAGATAAAATATATAATTACACTGTGCAGAAAATGAAATATTCCATCACGACAGCTTCAGAGTTTAAAAGAAATAGGTCTTAGCAGATGCTGATCTGCAAGATAAACAAATTAATTCAATTCAATTCAGCCTCCTCTACAGTTGTACTCCTTTGTTCTTTGATTTAAAAGTGCCAAATACAGCACTTATATGGCATACATGACAAAAAACACATGCCAAGACAGACACATAAATCTGCAAACAGAAAACATATCCAGTTGTCCTGTAGCTCTGTTGTATTTGTCTATCATCCTTTAACCTTTAGAACCTTGGCTTTTATCCAGGTTGGAGAGCTACAAAAAAATAAAAAAAAATAAAAAAAACCAGCACTCCATTTTCAAAGCTTTAACAGCTTGTAAGTGAAATGATTGCCTTTGATGCTGAAATCTCTCAGGATTACATCAGCGTATTAGGTTGTACTAAGCAAGCAGATTTAGCTTTGTTAGTTTAAAATCTCAGACTCCAAATGGAAAAAAAGCATTTATTATTAAACAATGTTCAGTGCAATTTTTGCTACCTTGTTCTGTGCCTGTTGTGGAATCACTCACTCAGTCATAAGCATACATACCCAGTCATGATCTGAGAAATATCTTTTCGTTATTGCCATATGAAAAGCTAAGCTCATTGAGTTAAGATAAATGCATGGGCCGGATCCTCAGCTGGTGTGAATTGCTGTCACCCCACTGAAGCTAATCGAGCTACTTCGGTTTATACCGGCTGAGGTCTAGCACTGGAAGTGATATTTGTTTCTTAACAAAGATTGCATTTCTGCAGCCAACGCAAATTCCTCTTAAGACTTCTGTGATGGGTAAGGTGGCAAGGTCAATACCACAAGATTTCCTTATTTGGGCAAAGTTAGGGGTCTTATTGATCACCAAGTCAACGTGTGTGGGTTCCCCCCACATCCAATGACTACAACTGTCACATATGCAGACACTCTGCAGTCTGACTTCTGGAAATGTGCCAGACCAGGTCAAAATCCTTCCACAGACAAGTAAACTTCCTCCAGAAACACAAAGCCTTTAACATGGCATTTGGTACAGTGCTCTGTGCTAGCATTTGACATGAGCATGGTACAGCATCTTGTGAACACAGCAGCTCATCTGCATGTCCCCTAGTTTGCCCATATTTAAGGCCCTAATAACAGTCAGTTCAGCCATGCTGCTGGCAGTGACTCCAGTTGATTTTCTATACAGAGCCTATTGTTGTTCTCCTTCCTGTAACCCTAGCTATTGTCTGTCCTTGGACTGTAAGGTCCTCAGAGTTGGGATTTGCCTCAAGTGACTGGGAAGGGCCGGGCACATAATGGGAATTACCATATATAAATAATCAATCATTAAGATCTGGTTCATAAAAAGTGGGAGTGACACAGTATTGGAATTAGGTTCAAATAAAAGATAGATAACAGCTCTCGTGTGGAGATTAAATACATTCTTTTCCTGGAAAGTTGGTTAACAACAGCATTTCATTTACAGGTCTTAGGGAAAAGCAGCTCTGACTCCACTGTCTTGTTTCAAGTTTAGAGCAGGATATAATTCAGATCCTTTAATAATTAAAAGGCTTGTGAGTCTTCTTAGCTTCAAAAAGAAGAAACAGATAAGCAGCTTTCAGAGTACTGGAACTCAGACTGCTGTTATAAGGGGCATTTGTGGAATATTCTTCCAGTGTTTAATAATGAATTGTACAATTTCATACCCAAATAGGAATATTAATACAGTTGCAATGCATAGCTAAATTTCTTATCATTTTAGTCGGAGGCCTTTAAACTTCTTTAATTGTGAATTTTAATTTATTATGAAACAAGATCATATATGCTTTGAATATGTGAATACACTGATAAATTCAAAATACAACAGCTACACAGTTTAATTCTGCACACAAGATGCAAACAAATTCAAAGTCAAGAATGAAACACAAAACACATGTGGAATGCAATTCCTGGTTCAAAGAAAGGGGTGGATATAAACAAATTTCTTGGCTTCTTTCTGTCCTCGAATTTCCTATGACCCGGTGTTTCAATGCTGGCTTTAAATGCTAATTTTATATATAAAATATTCAAAATCACAGAAAATTTACAAGAACTAGTCTGATCTAAAGCCTTTGTAATCTGCATACAGATGGCTGGCTGATGTGCTAATACTGTATCAGTTTATAATACTGAATACCTTAGTACTGTACCATATCAGATGCTGCTGCAATGGATCTTAACATCTCCATGTTGCACGAAAGGGTCGTTACACTTTTTTGATCTAAAATAATAGTGTTGGTTGAAAAACAGGTTAAAGGGGAGGAAATATTTTGTGCTTAACCTGCACAGATGGCTTCCATCAATTCCACTACATAATTCTAGTAACTCTGTGTTATGTTACATAATAAAAAACCATGTTTCTTTGCTAATAAAATGAGACAAGTTGTGAAGTGTACAGGATATTTGTTGCATTCTGCTACTTTCTTAAAAACAAGCTGTTTGCATTTGTCCTTTGTGTATCTTGTTCAAAACACTTCTGCCTGAAAAATGTCAATCGCATTTAAAACCATTATACAAGAGACAAGTAAAACGATTAGCCCTAAACCTTGCTGGGCCTCATTTTCAGAAGTGTTGAGGTTCCCATGGCTCCCACTGGACTTCAGCTAGATTAGTGGGTGCTTCCTTTTCGTTTAATTTAAAAAATCTCCTTGCTATGCATAAAAAAATTGTAAATGCATTATCTGGTACTAAATCAGGTGCAGAAATAGTCTGTGCATCTAAGATAAATTGTCAGCATCAATCCCAAGTTCTTGTATTAGTACTTGAAGCTGATCAGATAAAATGATGTTTTAGACTCTGGTCCTGTGAAGAGTTATGCATGTGCTAAACTTTAAGCATATGCTTGGACTCACTGAACAATGTGACAAAGTTTAGCATAGAATCGGGGGCTTAGAGCACAACACATTTTACCAGAAAATAATTTTAGTTTACAAAAATGTGAGGTTTTTTAATTTACTATTTTAAAAATATAGTGAATATCTGGGGCTTTTCTCCCCTGAATGACCATAGAAATGTGATCCAAGCTATGTAACTTAATCAGAAAGTGCATTTGATCTAATTTGTGGGCCACCTTAGTGATGAGGACGCTGACGTGACGTAGCATTTGGCAAGATTTTAAAAAAATGAAGCAGCAGAGGTTTTCTCCAGTTTTATTCTCATGGATTATACCGAACAGGAAAGTTTAAAGAAACTGAACCAACAGGTACAAAGCCACATGCTTCAGTTCTGCAGGGCAGGAGAATACAACACTGGAATTAAAATTCATCGGAAGTATATGAAAAAATAGAAAGGAAAGACGTCCTGTAGGATGCCCTTGGATCTGGTTAGAAAGAAGTTTGTTGTGTACCATAGTGCACATAATAATTTTAGAACACCAGTATTCAGAGTGTCAAGCCATGGAAATCCTTTCAGGGCAGCAGTACAGCACTCAGACCCAACATAGGTACCTGAAAGTGGCAAAGGGGACACAGAGCTTCTCATCTCACTCACAATTACTTGACACTAGCCTCAGTGGAGTTACTCCTTATTTACACCAGTAAGGAAGTGAGGTCAGAATCAGGCCCAGGGCACATGTTAATACCTCCCACACCAAAGGAAAAAGAAAGAGGCAGCTGAAATCAGAAAGGGACCACATGCTGCATCACGTGTATAACTGGATCCACCTACTACAAGAACCGGAGGACTAGAACCCAAGTCTGCAGATGACCGATGCTTCCACATCGCCGTAGCAGAGCTCTCATCCATGTGCTGTAAACCCTGCGGGGACTAAGCATCACAGGAAGTACAGCCCACGGAAGACCCGATTGGCAGCAGCCTTCCATGACCTCTGATTCGTCCAGGTGCATTATTTAAAAACAGAGGGAATTCCAGGAAACTGCAACCTGGCAGCACCTGTCCTGTTGCTATAACAGACCCTGCTCTTGGTTCCTGCTTTGGTCTCTGGCTGTATTTTCTGGCTCTGACCCTTGGCTTGACTCCTGACTCCGGCTGTGATCCGTGGCTAGACTCCTGATGCTGACTCCTGGTTTCTGAATCTGGCTCTGAGTCCTGGCTTGACTCCTAGCGCTGACTCCTACTCTGACCACTAGGACTAACTCCTGATCCTACTCACTAGGCCAGACTGACCACATTCCCTCCTCTTTATTGACCCAGACCACACCCTCAATTATCCTGGTGATCCTGAACCTGCCTGCGGAGGGTGCTTCTACCATGCCATGTTTGATTGGACATCATGCTAATTAGCATGTTCCCACATGACAATGGCACACACAGGGAGGTACATGGCACTATTCTGCACCAGCCTACACTCTGCACCCCACAGAGCACACTAACGTAAGACCTACAGAGAGCTCTGTAAGGACTATTGGAAGGTCCCAGGAGGTAAGAAGGGGATCTATGAGGTCTCAGTTTCTTTATCCCTTGTAAGAAGGTTTGTAGCACACAATGATACCTTACTCCAGACTCTGGTAAAGTGGAAATCAACACTAGCTAAAGAAACTCTGATCATCCTACTTAGAGACTTGAATTAAAAAGCTTTGTCAAGCAGTCTTGAACGATAGACAGAGGACAAGGCATTAGGGATCAGTCATGTATCGCTAGAAGGCAGGATACTTGACCTTAAATTTCATCTCCTTTTTATGTTTACTGTCCCTACCTGACTTTTGCAGTAAGCAGAGCTGTATTAGTAACTGTGGTACATTTACACACCCTCTCTCCAGAGAAAAATGGGGAGTCTCATATTAGTGTTCAGTTGTGTGCCAAATTCTGTGCCAGAGTATGCATGGCACGTTGCTCTGACCTCTGCCACAGCTAATGCTCCCGCACTTGGAAAATCTGAAGCCCTCGCTAAGGTGGTACTTACCATTTTGATGTATTATTATTTTCAAAGTGCTCACCGGGGAAACCAGGGTCACATTATACAGGAAACCAAGAGCATAAAAAAAGGGATGAAGATAAAGAGAAATAAACTCGAAGGTGAAAAACACAAAATAGTCCAGAGCACACAGAGCGGGCCAGGGAGTTGGCCTGTGCTCTGTCTTTGTACTCTCTCCATTTCTGGGCCAGCTATGCAGCAGTTTGGTTCCCTGCTCTAAGTTACACCAGCTGCTCCAGCCCCCAAGGGGCTGAACCAACCACCAGAGATGGGGTAGAGGATTTCCAGTCATGTCCCTTTTGCCCTGGCCATAGCTCTTACAATAGTAGCAGACAATAGCTTTGTCCACTCTGCGCTATCTGAGGAATCCGTTTACATTGGGGTGATTCTCCCATTGGGGGCGGGGGGGACGGTTTACACCAGCTCTGTGTCCAGAACCTGCTGACAGTGCAGTCTGGGGCATGATCTGTGCCAATGTATGCAATGACCTACAATCATAAAGAGCCCAGTTTTCAATGAGGGCCCAAGTGGAGTTATTTCAAATGGTGATCTCCACTTGGGCCCTCATTGAAAACTGGGCTCTTTATGATTGTGTGTGTATATATATATATATATATACACACACACACACAAAATATAATACACATATCAGTCAATGTTACACAGCCAGGTTTGTCCAAACAGCAGGGTGGGATTTTCAAAAGCACTTAAGTGACTTCAAAGCACAAGTCCCATTGCCATTTCTTGTTATATTTTAAGAGGCACTGGAGGTGACTTAGGGCTTGTCTACTCTTAAAACGCTGTTGCTGTAGCACTTCCGTATAGACACTACCTCCACCGATGGGAGGCGTTCTCCCGTTGGTGTAAGATAATCCACCTCCCAGAGAGGCGGTAACTAGGTCAATGGAAGAATTCTTTCACCGACCTAGCATTCTCTACACAGGGATTTAGGTCGGTTTAACTATGCCACTCAAAGGTGTGGATTTTTCACATCACTGAGCAACGTAGTTACGCTGCCCTGATTTTCTAATGCAACCAGGCCTTATTGTCCTCACTTTTAACCCACCCATAAATCTGAAGCCCTTGTTTTATTACCAAGAGGAATTTCCTAAAACCCCTGAAAATAAAAGGTGCAAGAAGCAGCCCCTTTAAAAGTGCATGAGGATGCTATTAAAGAAGCAAACCTTCTGGTTATCAGCACCGCAAGTGCATTCTTCTGGGGTCAGGTGGTAGTGGGGAAACCAGTGCCTCTTTCAGCAATCCCACAGAGGTGTTTGCAGAATGACTGCCATTTGTCATAAGAACATTTCTTAAATTGTTCCGAGCACTTTCGAGTGCCTGATTGTGACGTGCCCAGTTATTTTACTGATTAATGCATGAGTGAAAGTATTACTCAAATACCACCTCCATACAAAGGGTATTCCCAACAAAGAAACCAGAATTGCCTCCTGGGTGGTGGGGGAGCGGTGGTGTGTGTGGGGGGGGGACTGCAGCATGTTTTATTCAAGGCTGTGCCATTTTGCCAGCAATTTTATTGGTCGTTTTGGCCCTTGAAACTGTTCCCTTTCCTCACAGGCTGGAGCTCATCCTTTCCCACGGAGAATCAGCATAGCAGCCACTGCGCGCTCAAAGCAACGGAAGGAGGTAAAAACAACTGGTTTCAAGCACTAGCCAAGAGCAAGAACCACCTGCCAGAGGTTCAAGGGGAAGTAGTTTTAAAGATGGCAGATGGTTTGTCCCGCCTGCAAGTCATTGACAGTGACTCAGGAGCTACTCGGCCAGATGGCTTAGAAGCCCCTGAAACTATGGAAGTGACATGGTAGGATGGAGGAAAGCTGTCTGAAATAATCCCCAGGAGACTGTATTAACAGCTCACTCCCGTTATGTTAATTGCCCTCATATTGTCCCGGCCTGTCCCCAGACCCCAAGGTTTATCAGAAATCAGAATTCCATTTCAGAACGTCAGACAAAAGCAATAATCATGCAGGGGCGGTGGGGGAATATTATCAGTCCGATCAAACAGAACAGTCACATCTACAGTCAAGGGACATGTAATCTAAACGTGTAATCCAGAGCTGTGCCAAATGCTCACAGCACAACAGGGAACCACACAGAAGTTACCTTGGTCAGTATTTCACTACAAACCTGAAACTCAAGCCATGAAAAGGTCCACTAAGGTTCCAATACTTTTTCAGTGGAGCTGAACCAAGGTTTTTCTTAATGTTTTATTGATTGGTTTACTTTTGTATGAAATCATATGGTTCTGATGTAAAATCAGGTGAACCTCTGCTTTTTTATCCAAAGTTTCTCTTTCAATCTGAGGGTGGCAAACCCCAGGGGATCACAACCCAAGACTTTGGTTTCTGCTGAGCACTGAACAGTGTAGCCAACACTGCACATTCCCAAACCCATTTTCACACGAACCCACGAACAGCAAAAATCGCTGATTTCTGCTACGGAGAGTCTGAAAATTGTTACTTAGAGCACCATTGGTATTGAAGATTTTATAAGATACCAAATCCAGCACAGGATATTGAGTATATGGAACACTACAGAAATATATTGTTTAAAAAAAAATCAATGCATTTCCTATGCCAAGAAATGCACTTAGAAATATTTATGAGCCAGATCTGGGAGCTCCGAATATGAGAACACTGCGAAATGGGACCAGTTGCGGGCTTTTCCTTTTCCCCACATTCTTTATTTGGAGAGTGGTTAAAAGGTTCTCTAGCAATATGTTTTTAATTAAAGAATGTGACTAAAAAATGGTTTCGGGCTGACATAAGATGAATTTTTTTAATCCTTTTTGCAAACCAAAATGTTTCATTTGACCAAAAACAAAATGTTTCATTTTCAATATTTTTTTAACCTTTTAATAAAATAAACAAACAAGCATGACAGGACTGGGGAAGGAAGTCATCTTCCCAAGAGGTCATGGATCCACTCTGCAACTGAGCCTACCACGTGCAAACCTTAGCTCTTCTGGGGACAGTAGCCAACAATTGTGTGTAGTGGCAGATCCTTCTGCTGCCACAACCCATTAGGGAAGGAGGTGCAAGCAGGTTCTGGGGAGGTGAGTAAAATTTGGATCCCTTAGAAGTCAGTGGGAGTTTTGGACTCACTCTGGGGGAATGGAATTTAGCTCAGGGTGCTTGGTTTCTCCAACTGTCTCTGTTAGCACCACACAACCCTATCAATTCTGCTGAAGTCATGGAGGAAAAGGCATGATTGCCCCTTGACATTAAAAACAACTATACTACGCTTTGATCTGCACATTTATCAGTCATCCTGGAGAAAGAAAGCAGCATAAAATGTAGGACGGGCTGTACCCTTGAGAGGTAATGCTACAAAGGCCAATTCACACCTGCTAACCGCTGTGAATACACGGGCAAACAGCAGCAGGTGTGTCATTTAAACTGATTTTACAACTGGGTGTGCCTTTAACCTATGCATAGAGCCACAACAATACCTTGCATTGTTCCTAGCAATTGTCCTAATTAAGGAAAAATACTATTTATCAAGCAGTTGAATAAGCGGATTCTTCTGAGGTAGAGGTGGCCAACCTGTGGCTCCGGAGCCCCGTGCGGCTCTTCAGAAGTTAACATGCGGCTCCTTGTCCAGGCACCGACTCCGGGGCTGGAGCTGCAGGCGCCAACTTTCCAATGGGCCAGGGGCGCTATTCACTGCTCAACCCCTGCCCCCACTCCACCCCTTCCTGCCCCCTCCCCTCAGCCTGCCGTGCCCTCGCTCCTTCCCCTCCCCCCAGAGCCTGCTGCACGCCACGAAACAGCTGATTGGGAGGTGCTGATCAGCGGGGCTGCCGGTGGGCAGGAGGCGCTGGGAGTGGGGTGGGGGAGCTGACGAGAGACTGCTGACGTATTGCTGTGGCTCTTTGGCAATGTACATTGGTAAATTCTGGCTCCTTCTCAGGCTCAGGTTGGCCACCCCTGTTCTACTGTATTGGTATTCCCCTTTTATTGAATGGCCTCCAAGTCCTGGTCCTATTGGAATCAATGGTAATTTTACCTTTGTTGTTAGTAGGACCAGGATTAAGTACTGAGGCATAAGACTGAAGGGCAAGTGACTTTGACCACCAGAGAAATGTATTACACCTCTAGAAAGGAACTAGGTAACCTGTCTCAGAGTGATCTAGTCTAGCAGATCAGGCATTAGCCTGGGATCCAGGACACTTGGGTTCTAGTCCCACTGCTACTACTGACCTGCGTGATCTGGGATAAGTCACTTCCTCTCTCCCTGCCTGTTTCCTCTGTTTTATGGATGAGATTGTCTTTAAATTATGCGAATGTTCAATGCCTAGTACCATGGGCCCCATGTCCCAGTGGGGGCCTTTAGCTCCAACCTTAATACAAATAATAACGATAAAAATAGGGGGAAATGGTAGCCATGTATTTAAAAGGCACTGATGACATCTTAGGTCATAACTAATGGCCAGTCTAATAGTTAGATTTTGCCCAGTTTGTCAATTGTGTATATTTTTATTCCCATTGGCTGATATATACGTCCCATAGCCACACCATAAATATTAAAATATATTTAATACTACAGCTCTGCTTGATTAAGGTTTCCTTCTTTAATTATAAATGTAGCAGATTTAACTGTGTAACAGAATGAAGGCCAATCTCATTTTGAGCAGTAGATTATATGAAATGTGAATGAGTTGTGTTATCCGGGTTTTATAATAACCCCGTTACAAATTAAGAGGGACTATCTGTTTTGTTTTTAAGTTTTTACTCTCTAAGGACCAAAGCTGCATGTGTGGCATCCTAAAAAAAAAGGTATTAAAAATACAGATGTGAATTTAAAGATTGCATTAGCTCTTGGTACTTTGCCCAGACTTGGCAGATGTAAACCTAATTTGCCCTAATTATGCTTTTCTTAGATTAGATTTTGATTAGAGAAGCTGTACACAAGTCTCTAGAGTTGCATTTTTATAAATATGAATCATCTACCATTTTGAAACAAAAACCTTTCCCATGTGTTTTCAAACCTTCCCACTTATTTTATAAAAACATTGCAGAAATTAACAGTTAAGAAAATAAAAGAAGACATTTTAATTTTTTTCAGAACCTTAATTTCTAATGTTGAAGAGCAAAATGCAGGCACTTGAAAATAAAACAACGGATTATTAAGCTACACCTGTTGGATACAAAACTGCATTATATCTAGAGTATGGCTTATTGTATTTTATCCACCCTCTGCCACTACTGATGTCTGTGTTCAATAGTGTGTTTGTTGCAGATATAATATAAATGCAAACACCACAAACTCCAGAACTATTCCCCATGGAATTAACCCCCAATATTTAGAAACCGTGTAGCCGCAAACACCCTGCCAAAAAGATTAGGGGCCAAATCCTCAATTGGTGTAAATTGGTGTCACTCCACTGAAGGGAATAGCTCCACCAGCTGAGGATCTGGCCCCTAAGTAGCTAAGGATCCAAATCAGAAACTGTATTGAGGAAATTAAATAAGGCAAATTTTCTGCCCCTCTTCCCAGAACAGTGGTCTTACATCTTTGTATGTACTATGTATTATTATTTGGCTGGGGAGATAATGTGCATAGGAAAGAATCAAGCAGCGTGCAGTCCTTTGATTTTTATTTTTTTTGCTTAAAATGGAATTAGAATATATGTTCATAACTTCTTTTCTAACTGTGTTCAAAACGGGGAGGGTTGGATGCTCCTAACAAGCAGGTGGCAAACTTGGAGCTCTAACTTGATAGAACTTGAAACTAGAAGGATTCAAATTGGGTAATAAGACACCAGGTTTAAGTAGAGAGTATAATTAACCATTAGAATAGCTTGCCAAGGGATGAGGTAAATATTCCATTGCTTGAAGTCTTTAAATCAAAGCAAGGGCTTGTCTACCCAAACAATTAGACCATGACAAGCTGGGGTAGGCATCTACCCAGCACCCAGCACTAGCTTTCCATGAACTAACTGTGTGTGGACCCTGCTGACATTAACAGTTTGTTAACGCATTTTGAACTGGTCCCATTTCAGAGGACTAGATCAGACAATATCAACTAACTGGCGGTGTGGGTCAGCAGGGTCCACCTAGGCAGTCCATAGCAGGCTAGTGCAGGGAGATTCACATTCCAGCTTCCCATGAACTAAATGTTTGTGTAGCCAAACCCTGTAGTTCTGCCACAATGCCAAGTCAGGGTGAGTTGAGGACACGAAGCACCTATCAGGTTTAGGCTCAAAATTACATAGATTACCGAACAAGTGAAAACAGATCTGGAGCTGAAAGGGAAAGAGCCAAATTTCTCCTAGTGTAACCACTGAAGTCATTGGACCACCACCAATTTATACCATCAGAGAATCTGGCCCAAACGATGGAAAAGAAAAATTTCTCGTGAGGAAGCACTATTTATAGACAATTCAAATGGATAATTTTTAATACATATAATCAACTGTGAGAAAGGGCATAGCATGTTGGAAGTGAGATAAGTGACAGAAATGAAGCAGAACAAAGTGATCTTAGAAGTGGATTAGGAGCCTGATTTGAAGCCCACTGAAAGCTTTTGACTTCAGTGTGTTTTGGATTAGACCCTATCAGAAGAAAAAAGAGGCATTTTCAGATACAGGTCTAGGCATTTACAGCTTCTTTAAAACCAACCTAAAAATCAGGTGTGGGGTTTAAAGACATAACTAATGCATCATCACAAAAGGATGCCTGTGCCGGAAAGCAACACGGAGGTCTACATTATTCCTCTTTTCACGATTCAAATAACCCTTTCATCACTATCAAAAGAGAGTAATTTTGGGGAGGTGACATTTTTATATCAGAAAGCACATTACTTACGGTAACTGTGGTTCTTTGAGATGTGTTGTCCAAATGGATTCCATTCTTGGCGTACACATATGCCTGTGCGCAAAACTGGATTCTTTTGGCCAGCAGCGTCCACTGTACCTGCCCTTTAGATGCCCTCATGCCCCTCACCTGAGGGAAAGGTGGAGCAGGCCCAACCATCGCTCAGTTCCTTTGCCAATATACAATTCCAGAGGAGTCGGACTCCATAAAAGAAGAGAGGACGGGTCATGAAATCCACATGGACATCTTAAAGAATCAGTTGCTGTGGGGTAACTAACTGTTCTTTCTTCTTCGAGTGATTGTCCACATGGATTCCACTCTTAGTGGGGAATAAGCCGTTGTTGGGTTTGTTTGGAGGTGAGTAGTAGGAGTCCTACTTAAACAATGACTACATGACATCCAATCTGGAAGCCTCTGCCAAAGAGCAGTGTCTTGTGATGGCATGGAGTGAGCTGCACATAGCTGCCATAGAGAGTTCAGAAATAGAGACCTTCTTTATAGTGGAATGAGCTCTAATATGGCTATATGGATCTAACTTGGCTAGATCCATAGCATGTTATGCAGTTGGAGACCCACTTAGATAATCTATTTGCCCCAAAATTCTCTCTGCAAAGGGCAAAATGTAAAAAGACATTGCTGGTTCTATATCAAGTGTAGTTTCCCTGAGGTTGAGTGAGGTGTCGGGAAGAATATTGGGGGATGAACAAATTGATTCAGATGGAATTCTGAAACAACTTTGAGCGTGCACTTGGAATGAGGTCTGAGAGTGACTGTGTCCTTATGAAACACTACGTAAGGGGACCCAAGGTGAGGGCCTGAATCACCCCTATCTTTTGAGCTGGGGTAATGGCCACTCAAAAGGTCTTGCTGCCACGGGTGGCCAGAAGGAACTGAGGGATGGCCCATCCCCTCCGCCCTTTATGCCCTCAGGTGAAGGGGCGATGAGGGCATCTAGGGTGCAAAGGCAGCCCCAACAAATACTGCTGGCCACAATAACCCAATCTCCCATGTATATAGCACATGTGCACCAAAAATGGAATCTATGTGGACAATCACTAAGAAAACTTTATAATTTTGAATTTGTCCCTACAATGGGGACATGCAAACGTAATGGAAGAATTTTATAGCTAGTTTATTAAAGTAGGTGAAAGCTTTAGTTATGAAAAACAACTCTCTCAACAATTTGATGCACCATATATATTCAGTAACAAGTCCAATTACTATAAGTGTATGTTAAGCCTAAGACTTGCCGTGCAACCATCACCAAAGTGACTGAGTTATCTGATCAAACTTATTTGTCAGTATTGGTTGGTGTACAAATATGCCTCATGTGCGCAAGACTGGATTCTTTTGGCCAGCAGCGTCCACTGTACCTTCCCTTTAGATGCCCTCATGCCCCTCACCTGAGGGAAGGGTGGAGCAGGCACAGCCATCGCTCGGTTCCTTTGCCAATATACAATTCCAGAGGAGTTGGACTCCATAATAGTGGGAAAAGAGAACGGGTATTATTCAACATTTATTAAAGTTGAGAGAAAACTTTAGTAAACACGTTCACTTTCAGGTGGATACAATGAACAGCTGCTTGCTAAGATGGTTTACAGTATCTTTACTTTCATGCAGAAACTATTAATTTGCATAAAACGTATAGCCTCTGGATTCATGGCCACTCTAGATGCTTTATAGTCTTTCGTTTGTTGACTTTTCTTTTTCCATTTTCATGTAATAGGCTCTTTAGAAAAGTCCTTAATATGCAAGTTCCAGTTTCCTGAGCAATCACATTAACCAATAAATTTGACCCTGAGACACTTAGGGTCAAATCCCAGCCCCACTGAAGTCAACGGGAGTTTTGCGATGGATTTCATGGGGGGGGCCAGGATTTCACGCTACATTTTAATTTTAAAATCTAGAGAGTCTATGATCAGTTTTTTTGTATGCAACTCCCCCTCCTGCTTCCCTACCCATATCAGTGATCCATAGAACAAAGAGGAAGTCATTTGTCAAGTTAGAAAATCATGGTGCTCATTTTATTTTTTCAGCGGCCCCAGGGCAACATTGCTTTGGAACCACATGAAGCTGAAGATAACGCCCATTGTCTTAGGGAAATGCTCATCAAAAGCAAATTTCATGGAGTCTTGTAAAGGTACTTCTACAACTTCAATCAGCTCTCCCTCTTCAGGCTGGCCTCCACCTTCTCCAGTTTTCATCTGATCTGTTACCTCTGCATAAAATAAGGTTTGCTTAGAACCAGTCACACCAACTCCGGACCTGGAAAAAAAATAGAAGAGGAAAAACTTCACATTTATTTAAGAAAAATGTTATTTTGTACCTATGAAACTGGGTCCCTGGTCCTCAATTAGTGCCCCTGAGCAATACCAAAATAAAAATAATTAATTATTAATGAATTTTAAGTATTCAAAATGACAATTAGAATCTCTTTTTATTCATAAAAAGTCAACTAAAATTGTCAGTTAACTAAAATTGAGTTCAGTTCCATTTTAGCACAGATATATCTACAACTACATTCTGTGGCTGCACCAAATGTTTATTTTGAAAGGAGATGGAATAATTGATCTAACAAATGGAAGATTCTTCAATTTACTTCAGTGGGAGTTGGTATGGGCCCTGATCTATAGAAACCTGCAAACAATAGGATGAAGCTCCCCAGGGTATCTGAATGTTACATTTGTTTGCTTATTTTTATAAGAAATTTTAGATTTCTGTTGCTTAAGAAGATTAGGTCTATTCACAGCTGGAGACCTCTATTCACATCCTGGATAGGTGCAAGAATGGAGTGGCAGCGTGAGATTCTTTTCTCTACCCCGCCTAACCCTTTTGCCTTGACCCAGATGGACCACCCTAAGAATGAATGCATCTGAAGTAATTCAGCCTCTCAGCTAAATTTGTTATCATGGATTTACTTTAGGATATCTTAGATTATGCAGTCTTTCTTCAGCTAGACCACTTGCTGTGTGTTATACTTCTTATTTGTTAATCCTCTATTTCTTAAGAACTATTTCATTTAGATTTTTTAAAAATAAGAGATAAGTACATAATCCACTCACTTGGTCCTTCCAGGAAAATAGTCACATTGCAATTGCAACTTCTGCATTTCCTGTTTTAACAAATTACTTTTAAGGCATATTGGGGGCTGATCCAAAACCCACTAAACTCTAGATCAGGCCATGAATGCTGAAGAATTAGTCTCAATATTACTGTACATAGGATTCAAAGATTTGTAGTAGATTAAAAATTATTTATTCAATATATATAGTTTCTAATAAAATAAAAATCTTATAGCATATAAACCCTTTT
The DNA here is from genome assembly GCF_965140295.1 of Lepidochelys olivacea. Lineage (NCBI taxonomy): Eukaryota > Metazoa > Chordata > Testudines > Cheloniidae > Lepidochelys > Lepidochelys olivacea. The sequence goes on from NC_140416.1 coordinate 112,729,386, forward strand.
TACTCAATCTCTAGATAACTAAATCTCCCAGTTAATCCAAGGTAAATCAGATCCCCAGCAGGAATTCAAGCCAGGCTGTATTCTTTCAATCTTCTCAAACAAATCTATTTATTTTGGCTGGACAACGAATATTAATTAGTCAGTTTGTTGCTATATCAATAGCCACAATCTTTTTTCTTTCTGAAAACAGAATTGGGAGTCAGCAAGCTGCATTCTCTTCCTAACTCTCCCACTGATGTACTGCGTGACCTTGGCCAAGGCACTTCTGTGCCTCAGTTTCTGAATCTGTACGAAGTGGACAATGAAACTTACTTATCTTTGTGAAGAGCTTACGAGAGACTAGGATGAAGGGTGCTATGTATGTATTCTATCTATTCTCTGCTTTCTCTGTGATTGTACTATTCTTCTGATACATTCCTTGGCCAAAGATAATGTGACCTAGTGGGAGGCAGCAAGAGAACAGGCTAAGGGGCTTCCCATTTTCTCTCCTCCCTCTTGCTGAAGGATGTGACCTGCTTTCTCAGTAAAACTGAATTACTGTCTCTAATGACCTGGTTTTTGCAGCCACTGTCCTCAGCGTTTGTATCCTATTATGGTGGCTATCACTGCAGGCTTGTCAATAAAAACGCTATCCAGCACTGACAATGATTCACAGACTTGATGCACCACTGGCACAAGATCAAATGCCTTCTCTGGACTCCCCCCTGCCCTTTGCATCCTTTCCCCTTCTCTAATGGGAAGCTGCTCGGAAGAATAACCCCATCAGGCATGCTGCCACTCATCTCAGTTGCAAGTGACGATCCAACTGGCAGAAGACACAATAGAAACGCAGTCTTTGAAAGCAGCAGGATTTACACACTGAGCCCACCATGCTGGTTTAATCATTCTAATCTCATTATAAAGTAAGGTAGACCCATTTTTCACAAAGTTGCTACCAGCACCCGGTTTTCTAAAGTTGGAATGTCATTTTTTATGCTAATATGCTATCAGTGTGCTTTCTGCTGTAATGACGACAACACACTTCTATATATTTTCTTGGTACTAATAAGCAATAATGCATGGTACTAAAAAGGAACACAGGAGATGAATCACTGATTAAGAACAAACAGGGTTATTTCAGAATCCATCACAGGAAAGTCCTTTAAATCCTAGGAGGAGTCCAAGTTGTTCTGTAAACATGCTGGCCCCAGTTTATTCACCTTGTTTCATAGGTGTAGCTTTGGGAGGGAAAGTAAGAGGGTTGTTGCCCCCCCACCCCCAACAACAAGCCTCGGGCAAGCATGGAATTTGCACCCGCCATGCGCAGCCCCATTGGCCTGACTGGAGCGGTCTCCCCAAATACAGAAGTCAAACTATGCCTTGGCTTGCTTTCCACCACTGAGCTCCACCCTGAGTGCTATCAACTTTTCCCAATCCTACCTCAGTCTAACAAAATTGTAACTTAAAAGACTTATTTGCCATGGAATATTACATTGTTTTTATATAACATTTATTTTAATTCTTGGCCCTCATTTTCCTATCCCTTTCTATTTGTGATCTGTGTGTTGTTTGTATGAGGGGCACTCTGTTTTTCACAGTCTATAAGAGGTGGGGATATTCTTTTTTCTTGCTGTTCTTTATATAGGGTAGGATTTGTTCTTCATCGATTTTTTTTGAGAAATTGTGTTTTTAAAAATTACAAAAGCACATAGAGCCTGGGATTTGGTATTTTTAAGTAGAAACCTAAAGAAATTAAAATAAATGTTGGATTTATTTAGCCCGCATGCTAATCTCTGTATGTGCCATGGTAAATTACAGAACTACATAGGGATTTAATAATAAATGAATAAATAAATAATAAAATATTGCTGGTTGCTCTCTCACCTTCTGATCTTGATTTGCTCTCACCTCAACTTGATTTACACACATTCTTTTTAGGACCAGTTCTAGCAATTTGTATCATATTATATTTCACCCAAAAAATAACAAGTGGGAAAAACAGTTTTGAGTATTAAAACATATCCCCTTCCCTTTTAACCTGTTTCTGAAGTTCATGACCTTTTTCAAGAAACCAAATTGGTGCAGATCTGTAGTTAGACAATTAAAACATTAGATGTAACCTAGTCAGTTTGATATTATGCAAAGGATCAGTCTGCAATCCAGCAAGTTTAAAAACATATAACCCTTATGTAAAAGACCCTTCCATACAAACTCTCTGCCTTAATTATTTACAAGGTAATCTCTTCCTATGCTATCCATGACCTTTTACTTTTGAAACAGCTGCAGCTGTGGAAATCACTGAGTTCTCCCACCATGTATCTTTTCTTTAGCATAAAAGAAAATTGTTTCCTGAGTCACAGCATCATGAGAGATTCAGTTTCTTGCCTCAGGATCTCAAATAGCTTATTGGTTTCACTTCAGGATATTATTACTTATATGTTTCAGAGTGTTAGCAGCCGTGTTAGTCTGTATTTGCAAAAAGAAAAAGGAGGACTTGTGGCACCTTAGAGACTAACAAATTTATTTGAGCATGAGCTTTCGTGAGCTACAGCTCACTTCATCGGATGGATTCCTTACTCAACATATCAAGACTGGCTGTTATTCTTAAACTTAAAATGTTTTTAAATGATGTTTGGCCTGGATCTCATATCTTTCCTATTCTATAGTACCTGGAATTGCATGCAGTTTGGGTCATATCTTGCCATCTAACTATGCATAGAACTTGCCACTGAAATCAGTGGAACGTTTGGGATAAAAAAAATTGTGGTAGGATATGGCCACAGGTTCATTTTGTTTGTTCTTTTATTTGTATTCTCTCCATTCCGTTTTAAGACAACCTTAAATTGCATGTTGAGCTATTAGTTTTAAAATAAATATCTGCCTCCAAATAAGCTATATACAAGAACAAAGGGTCTGATAAATGCTTTTCACTGCAGTTTATTTTACTCCTCTCTCTAAGACTTTATATTTGTAAATCTATTTATATTCTAATTCAACAGCACGTCTCAATCTTAAATTGGATAACTTTGCACACTTAGTATAACATTACATTATCTACTGTATAACAAATTGACTAGGTTATGCCTAATGCTTTCATTGTTAAACTATAGATCTGTCTCACTTTGGTTTCCAAAAAACATCATCTACTTCAGGAAGAGATCAAAAGAGAAAGCAATATATTTTGCTGCACAAAAAGGATCTATTTCCAGTATTTTCCCACTTGCTACTTTTTGTCTAGATCAGTGGTGCCCAAACTTTTCTTGCCGCGCCCTCCCTTACCAGTAATAGAATCTGTCCACATCTTCTTCCCCTCCCCCTGCTCCCATCACTGCACACAGTTGGCTCAGCAGAGGAGCTTGGGCTAAAAGCAGAGCTGACCTAGAGGCAGAGAGGGAATGAGGGCAAAACTGGACTAGGGGTGGAGCAGGGGGAGGAGTGGAGCTGAGGCTGGGGCCAGACCTGGGCTGGGCGGCGCTTCCTCTCCATCCCCCAGCGGGGGCTGGCCTGGGTCCTGCCCCTCGAATGTTCCTCTCTGCCCCTCTAAGGGGGGAGTGCCCGATAGTTTGGGGACGACTGATCTAGATGATTTGGCTTTTTTATCTTCTGCTTCAGTTAAGTGTCATCATCTTCTCATGGATGTATGCCGATTGCCCTTTACTAAAACAGATATTCCTGAATATTGACCACTGCCATCTTTTACAATATTTCCAACCTGTCTTGCATCCTCTTGTACTCTCCCCTTCCTTAGAGAACTATCAAAAAATCACCACCAAAAATGTTTTATTTGCCTTGCTATTTCCTACAGAATTCCTAAATGCAACTCACATGGGCCTGTTATTTTGAAGCAGTTTTAACTGCCTCTTCTGCTCTGATGAAGTCATAAAGCATTTTAACATTCCCCTTTGAAAATGTATATTAGTCTCAGGGATGTGACCTTCAGCAGTTGTTTGTTTTTTTGTTTCTTTGGGGAGAGGTTCCAGTAAATAAGGAAAGACTTCTTTAGGTTTCTAGTAATATCAAACTTCAGTCATTAAACACTTTCCTTTTATCCGCTTGCATGGTTGTTTGCACTTCCTATACAAAATATTCCAATAATTTTGGTGTGCCTTTATTCTCTTTGATATTTTTATTTCAGTGACCTCTGCCACCTTCCTGCTCTATATACTGTCTACACATTGTTTTCTTCTTAGCCTTTTCCTATAATTTCAAATAAAAAAAATTGCTTTCCTCACAATCACACAGTGAGCCTCCTAAGAACAGAGATAAAAGCTGTATTTATTACTGACACACACAAGCATATATCTTAACTTGCCAAGCACTAACATGCTGTACAATGTGAGACAAGTGCAAAGTGAGGGGGATACAAAAATTATGAATGCAGGAAACTTATAATGCTGCAGGATTTGTTCTTTTGGTGTAAATTAGTCTGTAACATCAATTTCATAATTCTTTATTCCAATCTTAATAATTTTTTACAATAAAAGTGATATGACACCAAATGTGTGTAGAATTGAAGAGACTAGGACTAAAAAGAATGCAGTCCCTTAAAATGAGCTCTATGTACACAGATATAATCCTTTTTTTTGGACAACCAGTGTGGATGCTTGTATGTAGTAATGACACTATGTACATAGGTTGTGTATATCAGTTCACAAGAACCCTGGGAAATCCAAGCAACCCTTCACGGGCTCTTTCTTAACCATCTAAGTAAGTGAACAGCTCTGGATAAAGAGGTGGCTGAAAAGGAACTTTCAGGTTTTCATACATTCCTTTTAGGTTGTGTCTACACTTACAGTGGCATATGGGGTACAGGAGCTACGTGCTGTAGTGAAAGGCAGGCTGTAGCTACATTTATCGCTGCCGTGTGTCCTGCTGCTGGAGCCTTTCCTGGCTGCCTCCCCCCTGCCAGAGCCTTTCACTAGGGGAGAGGACGGGGAAAGGCTCCAGCAGCAGGGTGGCAGCGAGACACTGCACTGCTAAAAATAACGGTGTAGATGTGGGAGGTGTTACTTAGGCATGTAGAGCCGTGTAGGGTATATACCTTGGAGGTTCAGGCATGCAGAGCCTGTACTCACCTAGACCACGTCTCACTGTCTACACTGCTATTTATACGTGTGCTAGCTGAGTATTCAGTGTCTGACCTCTACATGTGACCATAAGTGTAAACGTAGCGTTAGTTAGAGCTGTCATTTTCTTGAGTTTTTAAATCTTACTATGCAATATGTCACTTTCCACTTGTTCTATTTCTACTCTGCATGGAGACACTTTCTGGGTTATTCTTCACTAATTCTACCACCTCTCCTGGAAATCAAGGAAAACTTATCCACAATGCTTTCATAAACTTCCCAGTTCTGAGAAGAAACAGCAATCACCAGATGCTAGAGCCAATCATGCCAGCAGATCTTAGAAATGTAATTTTGGCTATATTTCAGCCACATCTTGTCTATGCTTCTTATTAGCATGTTGACATCTAATAGTTTCATCTATACTTGTCAAAGGAGCCAAAGTGAAGTAGGCATCCAGCACTCAGTGAACTTCAGTGGGATTTGGGTGCCTAAATCCCTTATGATCCTTTGAAAATCCCACTCATGTATCACTATGGGACAAATTCAGCAAAGACATAAGTGGGTGGAGCTCTTGGATGTCAATGGGAGCTGCATCCACTTTTGATGAGGGATGAATTTCTCCTGTAGAGTTTATAATCATTGCAACTGAATGTTATGGAGCTTACAAGCTCTGTTGGTCATCAAGTCACTAGTACTTGAAAAGCACATAAGAACATAAAAGTGGCCATTCTGGGTCAGACCAAAGGTCCACCTAGGCCAGTATCCTATCTCCTGACAGTAGCCAATGCCAGGTGCTTTAAAGGGAATGAACAGAATAAGTAATCATCAAGTGATCCATGCCCTGTCGTCCATTCCAAGCTTCTGGCAAACAGAGGCTATTGACACCATCCCTGCCCAACAGCCATTGATGATGTATCCATGAATGTATCTAGTTCTTTTTTGAACCGTGTTAGCCTTGGCCTTCACAGCAGTCTCTGCAGAAGAGTTTCACAGATTGTGCATTGTGTGAAGAAATACTTCCTTTTTTTTGTTTTAAACCTGCTGCCTATTAATTTCATTTGGTGACCCCTAGTTCTTGTGTTATGAGGAGTAAATAACACTTCCTTATTTACTTCCTCCACACCAGTCATGATTTTAATAGATCTCTATCATATTCCCCCCTTAGTTGTCTCCTTTCCAAGCCGAAAAATCCCAGTGTTTTATTAATCTCTCCTCATATGGGAGCTATTCCATACCCCTAAATTACATAAAACCCAATAATTTCCAGACAAAGAGCTTGTAAGATCTTCAAGTCCACTAGCCCCAAATTTTTCCTGTTTTGTTTCAGAGAAAATTAAAATACAGAAACCTATGTTACTTGTGGTAACATTAAAGTTCTGAATGCAAACACTTTCAAGTCAGGAAATGAAAAAAGTTGTGATTTTCACAGTAATGTTACCTTGGCACATGGCAAAAATGTTGTATTTTCTATTCCAAACCTGCATTTTAAGTGTGAACATTAGCATACTTGGGTCAAATAATGGCCTGGCCTCTACAGCCTGCAGGTGAATAAAGGTACGCAAGGCACCCTCTTATACCCATCTGTGGGTTACCCATACTATAGGGAACAGCACAGCGGGAGAGGAAGCTTCTGCAAATCCAGTTCATTCTCCCCACACATGGGCATGAGTGCGCTGCGAGGGTAGGGAATGTGTGAGGCCATAGCTAGAGAGTGTTACACATACTTCCCTCTCAGAGCAACAGCGAACACAGTAGGCATATTGCAAATCTAGTCTTCTCTTGGAACAGTGCAATGTCATGCCGCCCCTTGCTTAAGGCTTGTGGCAAAGCCACAACTGAGTCCTGAATATTTAGGTTGTTAAGTAATTCCATAAAATATACATGATGTGTATTGGAGCTGTCAGTGTTTCTCTGAGAAATGGGACTTTTCATTTTGTGACTTTTGTTTTTTTAAATAATTAAGCCTATATTAAATAAGTGTTATATTTTATTATACTCTATAACTAGGGAAATAGTATGTGATCACCTTTAAAAAATTTTTTAACATCGTGCTTGGAGACTGCAACTAAGATTGGGCCCAGTTGCTCTAGGTGCTGTACGCACACATAGTAAGAGTAAGTCTCTGCTCTGAACAGCTTATCATGATACATATATATATGGGGTCAGAATTCAAGATGTATGTTCACAGTTAACTTTCACATTTCCTGACTTTTAGGCATATGCAAACTTATTGCATTAACGTATTTTAATGCAACATATAAATCATAGCATCATAGAATATCAGGGTTGGAAGGGACCTCAGGAGGTCATCTAGTCCAACCCCCTGCTCAAAGCAGGACCGATCCCCAGTTAAATCATCCCAGCCAGGGCTTTGTCAAGCCTGACCTTAAAAACGTCTAAGGAAGGAGATTCCACCCCCCCTGCTAGGTAACGCATTCCAGTGTTTCATCACCCTCCTAGTGAAAATTTTTTTCCTAATATCCAACCTAAATCTCCCCCACTGCAACTTGAGACCATTACTCCTTGTTCTGTCATCTGCTACCACTGAGAACAATCTAGAGCCATCCTCTTTGGAACCCCCTTTCAGGTAGTTGAAAGCAGCTATCAAATCCCCACTCATTATTCTCTTCCGTAGACTAAACATCCCCAGTTCCCTCAATCTCTCCTCATAAGTCATGTGTTCAAGTCCCCTAATCATTTTTGTTGCCCTCCACTGGACTCTTTCCAATTTTTCCACATCCTTCTTGTAGTATGGGGCCCAAAACTGGACACAGTACTCCAGATGAGGCCTCACCAGTGTTGAATAGAGGGGAATGATCACGTCCCTCAATCTGCTGGCAATGCCCCTACTTATACATCCCAAAATGCCATTGGCCTTCTTGGCAATAAGGGCACACTGTCGACTCATATCCAGCTTCTCGTCCACTGTCACCCCTAGGTCCTTTTCTGCAGAACTGCTGCCGAGCCATTCGGTACCTAGTCTGTAGCGGTGCATTGGATTCTTCCGTCCTAAGTGCAGGACTCTGCACTTGTCCTTGTTGAACCTCATCAGATTTCTTTTGGCCCAATCCTCTAATTTGTTGAGGTCCCTCTGTATCCTATCCCTACCCTCCAGCGTATCTACCACTCCTCCCAGTTTAGTGTCATCTGCATATTTGCTGAGGGTGCAATCCACACCATCCTCCAGATCATTTATGAAGATATTGAACAAAACCGGCCCCAGGACCGACCCTTGGGGCTCTCCACTTGATACTGGCTGCCAACTAGACATGGAGCCATTGATCATTACCCGTTGAGCCCGACAATCTAGCCAGCTTTCTATCCACCTTATAGTCCATTCATCCAGCCCATACTTCTTTCACTTGCTAATCATCTAATCATTATAATTTAGTCATAATTTTAAACTTTCCCTGTTGAGGAATTTGCAGCACTGCACAATAAATGTAAACTGGCTTTGTTAGCAACGATGAGATTCTGTATACAATTTCATTCATAAATCTGGTATGCAGTATATAAAAGCCGAACTACTACTTTCTTAAACAGTGATTCATTTTAATTTTACAATCATTCAAAGTGCTACATGTTCACATTTAAAGCTGGCACACATTGACTTCTTTGTACTTTAAATGTACATAATTAAGGTGAAGTTCTCTACGTGGAACGTATCTATTTATAAAATGCAACTTTTATTTGGATGCAGAATCTGGTATGTAGAGAATACATACCGTCATGTTTACAAGTAAATACAGTATCTCAGTGGCCTTTCTACTGCATTCCAAATCTACTCAGATAAACTTTGTGCAGTTTCCACTGTAATGTCTTAAGACCTTTATACAGTTCTAATGTTATAAGCAGCAGGTGCAGGAAAGAAAAAGAATAGACGCAATTAACACAAAATTATATTACACAGTACCGTCCACAAACAGGTGCACTAGCAGGTGATCCTTCTAATCATAATACATTTTATTGTACCACAGCTATTCATCACAATGCAATAAGGTAAAAATGGATTGTATGCATAGGTTACTATGTAGAAGGAATAATGCCTTTGAAAATACTATAATGCACAATACTAGCTCCATAGGATAAGGGCTATGTTCTTTCCTTTACTCCTTCTATTTACTGGTTTCAGAGTAGCCCACGAAAGCTTATACGCTAATAAATTGGTTAGTCTCTAAGGTGCCACAAGTACTCCTGTTCTTCTATTTACTGTAAATGTTCACATTTGGGAGGAACGTGGGGTGGGAGCAAACTTGTACCTGGTCCTTAAAGAACATTATATATGGGGATTCTGATGTAAGGGCCCAAACTTCTGAGACCCTCCAGGCCGAGGTAATCGCTACCAGAAAGGTGACCTTTCAGAGGGCATGATGCCAGCAGGTCAAAAGGAGGGCCCGTGAGCCTTGACAGGACCAGCTGAGGTCCCATGGGGGAATGGGTTCATAAATTTGAGGGTAAAGTCTCTCTAAGTCCTTGAGGAAGCAAATGGACATTTAGTGTGAAAAGACTGACCTACCATCCATCAGAGGGTAGAAGGCTGAAATTGCCACTAGGTGCACCTTGATCGATGAAATGACTAGGCCCTATTGTTTCAGATGGAGTAAGTAGTCCAGCACATACTAGAGAGGTGACTGTGTTGGTGAGAGGCCTTTTTGGGATGACCTTCCAGAGAAACACTTCCACTTGGGAACTTAAGTAGCTCTAGTAGGTTTCCTACTACCTAGCAAGACCTGGCAGACTTGTTCTGAAAAAGCCAGCTCTGCCAGATTTAATCATGGAGCTTCCACACAGTCAGGTGGAGGGCCTTGAGGTTCAGGTGGAGCAATCAGCCATGATCTTGCAAGATCAGGTCCGGGAGGGGAGGGAGTGGCAACAGGATCGCTACTAATAGGTCCAATAACAGGCCGAATCAGTGTTGATTCAGCCATGCAGGGGCTATAAGAATAATCTTTGCTTTGTCTTGCTTGACTTTCAGTAGGACCTTGTGCATAAGAGGAATTGGGGGGAAACGTGTACAACAGGTACTTTGCCTGTGGGAGTAGGAAGGCATCTGTTCAGTGAGCCCAGGCTGCAACCGCGGAGTGAGCAAAACTGCTGAGATTTCCTGTTCTGCGGTCTACAAAGGGACACCCCCACCTCTGGAAGATGGACCTTGTTATATTATGAAGGGACCACTCATGGTGAGAAGAGAAAGATCTGCTGAGATGATCTGCCAAAATGTTCCAGGCTCCCGGAAGATGAGAAGCTTCAAGGTAGATGGGGTGCTTTGTGCAGCAATCCCACAAGCCAATGACCTCTTGACGCAGGATGGATGTGTGTGCTCCTCCCTGCCTGTTGATGTAAAACATGGCTACCATATTGTCCATAAGTACTCGCACAACCTTGCCTACAATCTAGGGTAGAAACACCTGGCATGCTAGGTGGACCGCTCTGAGCTCTCTGATGTTTATATGCAAGGAGAACTCCTCCTGGGACCACAGCCTTGAGTCCTGAGGTGCTCCAGGTAAACTCCCCAACCTAGATTGGATGCATCCGAGATTAGGACTACTGCTGTCTGGGGAGTGATACATGGAATGTCTGATCCCACCAACTGGCTTACATTCTGTCAGATTGGGGAGTGAAAAATGGTGACGGTTCACTGAGTACACCGAGGCCAGCCAAGCTTGAAAGGATCTGAGGCCCAATCTCGCATGCTGCACCATGTAAGTGCATGCCACCATATGACCTAAAAGTTTGAGGCAGAAACAGGCTGTTGTAATGGGGTGGGTCTTCACTTGATCTATCAGAGCCAACACTGTCTGGAAGCAAGCTAATGGGAGGAAGGCTCTGGCCCAGGTGTGATAAAGCACCACACTGATAAAAATCTATCCTCTGGACAGGGATAAGAGTTGACTTCTGCTCACTTATTAATAGGCCCAGGCCTCAGAAGGTAGCTTGTAACAGACCAATGCTGGCTCTCACCTAGGCTTGGACCAGCCCTTGATCAGCCAGTCATGGAGATAAGGGTAGACTCACACCCGGCGCCTTCTGAGGAAGGCCACCACCACTGCCATTCATTTTGCTGACAGGCCGAAGGGGAGGACAGTGAATTGGGAGTGTGCCTGCTTCACTAGGAACCTGAGGAACCTTCTGTGGCCCCAGAAAATGGAGATGTGGAAATAGGCCTCTTTCAAGTCGAGGGAGGCACATCTGTACCCTGGATCCAGGCAGGGAATAATGGAAGCCAGGGAGACCATGTGGAACGTCAGCTTCTTGAGATAACTGTGAGGCAATGCAAGATGCAAGAGGCGTCAGAGATCCCTTTGGCCTTCAGGATTAGGAAACAGCGGGATTAAAACCCTTTCCCTCTCAAGTTCTGATGCACCTCCTTCACAGCCCCTATCCAAAGGGGGGCTTGCACCTCCTGGACTAGAAGTTGCTCATAAGAAGGGTCCCTGAAGAGGGATGGGGATGAGGGGGAGGGTGGGTGAAGAAAACTGAAAGATGTAACCTTCCTCCACTGTACTCAGCACCCAATGGTCTGAGGTGATGAGGGACAATACTGGCTGAAGTAGGAGAGTCAGTCTGAAAACAAAAAGGGGATCAGGATCCGGTATGGGAACCGATATAGTGCTCTTGGGCACCCCTTCAAAAGTTCTGCTTGGGGCTGCCCGGATATCTGTGCAGACCCTGTAGAGAGGCTGAGGCAGAAGAGGGAGATTGCCTGCACTTATAACCCCTGCTTTGTTTCTTAAACAGGTCTTGGCGTGGTGGCAGAGCTGAGAAGCAGACTGGTTGTTGAGGTCTGAAGTGCTTCCTCAAGGAATCAGGGCACAGAGGCCCAGGGACTTGAGGGTGGCGTTAGAATCCTTCAGGTGATGGAGGTTTGCTTCCATCTGTTTGGAGAAGAGGGAAGTTCCCTTAAACAGAAAGTCCTGAATGGACTGCTGAACCTCCGGTGGTAGTCCTGCAGATTGGAGCCAACAGCACCTTTGCATGACTACCACCAACACCATTATTCTAGCAACTATATCAGTTGCATCCAGAGCAACCTAGAGAAAAGCCCTGCCTATAGTCTTCCCTTCCTCCACCAGAGCGGAGAATTCCTGTCTGGACTCCTGCGCCAGTGAGTTCTTGAATTTTGACAGAGAGTCCCAGACATTATAATCATACCTCCCAAGCAAGGCCTGCTGGTTGGAGATGCAGAGCTGCAACCCACCAGTAGAATAACTCTTTCTACCAAATAGATCCAGCTTCTTTGAGTCCTTCGCTTTGAGGGTCATGTCCTGCAGCCCTTGCCTGTCTCTTTCATTGGCCACTGAGACCACAAGGGACCTGGGAGGGGGATGGGAATATAGGTACTCATACCCTTTGGTGGGACAAAATACTTTTTCTCTGGTCTTTTTGAAGTGAGGGGCAGAGAGGATGGCATCTGACATAGGGATCTGCCTGGACACATAACAGCCTAATTGAGGGGTAGGCCCACCTTTGACAGGGCTGCTGCAGCCAAGATGTTGATCAGGCTGTGAGAGGATTCTTTAAGCACCTTAACTTCCAGCCCTAGGTTAGATGCCACCCTTTTCCATAGCTCCTGATGAGCGCTAAAGTCACCGAGCTCCTCAACCCCCCACATAGCTTCATCTCAGGAGGAGGAGGCCTGCACAAGGGGGTCTTCCTCCTCTTCTTCTGCACCGCCCACATCACATAGCCTCAAGTCCTGAGTATTGGTACTGGGTTGAGTACTAGAGTCAGGGTCAGGTGTTGGATGGTGTGGTGGAGGGGCCTCTCTCTCAGACACCATCGAGTATGAATGGCTGGAAGTTGGTCCCAGTACCGTGGGAAAACCCCACAGATTCTGAAAAGGCCACTGGACCTGCATAGGCTACAGCCCACTGGGCCAAACGCCTGGAGGGGTACCCACACCAGGATGTGACAGAATGTAGGCCTGAAGCACCTGGCATTGGCCACTATTGGAAGACTGGATACTAGGCTACATGGATCTTTGGTCTGACCCAGTATGGCCATTTTTATGTTCTTATGGGTATCGGTATCAGGCCCATGGCTGGATGCATGACTCCATCTCAGACTCCGATGACAAGTCAGGTTGTGGGGACCTGGGAATCATTAATGATCTGGAGGATGGCGTGGACTGCACTCTCAGCAAGTTTGCAGATGACACTAAACTGGGAGGAGTGGTAGATACGCTGGAGGGTAGGGATAGGATACAGAGGGACCTCAACAAATTAGAGGATTGGGCCAAAAGAAATCTAATGAGATTCAACAAGGACAAGTGCAGAGTCCTGCACTTAGGACGGAAGAACCCAATGCACAGCTACAGACTAGGGACTGAATGGCTAGGCAGCAGTTCTGCCTAAAAGGACCTGGGGATTACAGTGGACGAGAAGCTGGATATGAGTCAACAGTGTGCCCTTGTTGCCAAGAAGGCTAACGGCATTTTGGACTGTATAAGTAGGGGCATTGCCAGCAGATTTAGCGACGTGATCATTCCCGTCTATTCAACATTGGTGAGGCCTCATCTGGAGTACTGTGTCCAGTTTTGGGCCCCACACTACAAGAAGGATGTGGAAAAATAGGAAAGAGTCCAGTGGAGGGCAACAAAAATGATTAGGGGGCTGGAGCACATGACTTATGAGGAGAGGCTGAGGGAACTGGGGATGTTTAGTCTACGGAAGAGAATAATGAGTGGGGATTTGATAGCTGCTTTCAACTACCTGAAGGGGGGTTCCAAAGAGGATGGGTCTAGACTGTTCTCAGTGGTAGCAGATGACAGAACAAGGAGTAATGGTCTAAAGTTGCAGTGGGGGAGGTTTAGGTTGGATGTTGGAAAAACTTTTTCACTAGGAGGGTGGTGAAGCACTGGAATGGGTTACCTAGGGAGGTGGTGGAATCTCCTTCCTTAGAGATTTTCAAGGTCAGGCTTAACAAAGCCCTGGCTGGGATGATTTAACTGGGGATCGGTCCTGCTTTGAGCAGGGGGTTGGACTAGATGACCTCCTGAGGTCCCTTCCAACCCTGATATTCTATGATTCTATGACCACAGGGAGGTAGTACCCCTTAATTCCACTGGCTGGTGTCGAGGGTCCAGGGAATGGTGCCAGAATGGGGAAGCCTTTGCTGACATCATCAGGGTCGGTTTCCCTCCAGAGGACGCGGTGCTGGATAGGATCTCAGGGCAACATGCTCCCTTCTGCTTGCCATCCTCACCACTCTGGGATCTTGCCCTGCCGTGGTCAGTAGTACCAGGAGTGCCATCAGATCCCTGGCTGTGGCAAATGCCTCTGGGGTGGACGGCACCATGATCCCACTGGTGCCACACTGTCCCCCCGGTGTCAGCAGTTGGTCCTACACCAGATTAACGGCACCTGTGAGCAGGTCAGTGTTGACACTTTTGGGGCAGAGGCAGAGAAGTGGCCTGACACAGGTCTCACCCTGCTTCACTCCCCATGCTTGTCCTTCCTCAGTTCCCTCTTGAACTGCTGCTTTTTGCACTTCTTCCTCAGCACCGGTGAAGGGGAATGGTGCCAAGAGACCCGTGCTGCTGGAGGAGCACTCCGCACCAATGCTAAGGTACTCGGTGCAGAGTCTGACTGGCTTGGCTCCGACGATGGTCTGACTGCAGATTCCATCAGGATGGACCTTAGCCTAGCCTCACTGTCCTTCACTGTTCAAGGCTTGAACTGGTGGCAGATCTGGCAATGCTCTCACATATGAGCTTCCTCCAGACACTTCAGACAGCTGGAGTGTTGGTCACTCACTGGCATGGACTTGCCGCAGGAGGCACTGGCTTTGGAGCCCGGAGACCAGGGGCATGCCAGGCCTCAGGGCAGAGGATGCCCTCTAAACAAATGTGAGGGTCCAACTATTTACACAACTACTAAAAGAAATAAACAGAAGACAAGAAAACTTGAAAAGAAAGAAAGGAGGGAATAATAAGAACCACTGATGAACGCCTTGCCAAAGCAAGAGAAGATGTTCCAGTGACCATCACGGGCTGGAAGAAGGAACTGAGAGGGTGTGGGGCCAGTCGGGCCCCTTATACCAGCACATGAGCATGCAGCAATATAGGATGCTAGAGACAGCCTGACGGATACCACGGAGGGAAAAATCTCCAGTGACTGTGCATGCGGTGTGTACGCACACCTACGATGGAATGGACATGAGCAAGCACTCAAAGAAGAACAACCAGTAATTTGTATCTTGTTCTGCTGAATTATTAAAATCTAAAAAGCACTCTACAAATATTCTTGGAAGACTTTGAAAATTTTAAAACTCCTGGGAGTGGTAGAACTTAATAGATACCTTGCAATCAGGAAGAAAAATTCCATTATTTTTTCTTCAGTAGTGCAATAAAACAAGGCTTGAGCATGGCACTGAGGGTGTTGCAGCCTAAAAAGCTAGTTCACAGGTGAACTTCATACAAGTTCAAATTTGAAACCATAGCCACCCACGTGGGGACTGGGAGGAAACTTGTCACCATCTAATAAAAGGGAAAACACAAAAGACCTGGTCACTCATAGGACACAGAAAAACTTATTTCTTTTATAAGATTATCATCATAATTTTTTCTGCATCCAATGGAATACAGGTCTTATTCTCTTACACGCCTCTAAAGTACCTAGCACAATGATGGAGCTATAAATAATGATACACAAAAACACCACCATGTTAAAACACCATTTTTAAATTGCAAAGCCAAGCACCCAAAAATTAGTAAATGAGTGGGATGAGACACTTTGCGAGTGGGTTTCATAGGAATGCATAGGAATGGTGAAACTCAGACATCATGGGTTTCGTTCAAGGCTCTGGAGGGGACTGCATTCTAGTGCTCCAAAGCATCGGGGTGCTAAAGTTTCTCAAAGAAGAGGGCACCAGAATGTTTTTGAACATAGTCAAAGCAAAATTGTTTCACTAGCCTGGTTCTCAGAAATGGTTGAACCATTTTGGCTGGAAAAAAAAAATCAGCCTGATGCAGACACTCAGCATATAAAATTTCAGCCCAAATGCTTAAATTTTGGCAAAATTATAAGCAACCAAAAACAGAATCTTTATAATGGGAACTGTCAGGCAGTCTTAGTAATAGGTGCGGCTACCAGCCCCAACTATAATACAGATAGCATAAAGCTAGACTGACTATGCAAGCTGCCCTGAGTAAGAGATGATACATAACTCCAAAGCCCCCAGAGCAGAGCAAACCAGACAATACATTTTGTCTCTAAGAGCCATAATTCACTTCCTGTTACACTCATGCTCCTGGACTATAACAACAGCAGATTACTTTCTCCTCTGTTCTGTATCAGCTGTGATGGTCAGCATATCAGGAGGGGCAGAGTAAAAGCTCTGCTCACAACCCCACCCCCCACCCTCCTACTCCCCTCCCACCTGCGCAAGTGTGGGAAGCCCAGGCAGGGGATTGATCTTAAAACTTTATAACCTCTGACTGCCTATGTAGGCCCATAGGGCAAGCTGCAGTCTCACCCACAATAGCTGTCATACTGTTGGGCAAGAAGGTGTACTGATTGCATAGTTACTTTTCTAGTCATAACTTTAAAATGTTCCTAATTTTATTGTACTAAAATAGTGGCTTCACTTATGAAAACAAATAAAAACTAGATTAGATTACTGTTCACTGCTTAAATTCAAACTTCCACAAGAAGGAAATTCAGAATGAGCACTGACATGCTACTGTTTACTATATGTCCAGACACCTTCCTCTTAGTTCACATCAAACTGATTTCACAAGTGCAAGTCTGTTGAGATCCTTCCAGGAACAAAGCAGTGGGGACTGAAAATGCAAGGCTGTACAATGTGAAGAACTCTGCACAATACTGACCTGCAATATTGGGTCAATAAATACTTAATGGAAAAATTGTTATATAGATCACTGCGATGATATACTATAATAATGGATCTGATTAATGTACTATATGTTAATCCAGAAATCACTGAACGAACACATACTAGCCATTATAATGTCTTATGTCAGCATTTTATATTGGCTATTAGAGGGTTGATAAAGATACTAACTAGAATGCATTTCAACAATCTAAAGAACACTATTTTTTTAGACATTGATATTGGTATGTTTAGTGTTCTCCCCACTTCCTCCGGAGGTACTCAATGTCCCTGACAGAGGGGACCAGTTCTCATATTCTGCCTTTACAGCCAATACTCAAGGCCCATGTTGGACCACCACACTGCAAGCTGAGGAAGAGTGAACAGGACCCAGACACAAATGATGCAAAAGCCCTTCTCCCTAACAGGAGCTGAACATATTCCTTCTAAGGGAGCAGGAACACAGGATTTGGAATCAATTCTGTCTCCCATGTGGCAGTGCAGCGTTATAAAAAATCCAACAACAGGTGACCTAAATACATTAGTTTTTAATTGAAACAAACCACCAACACCCTATTCCAAGGTGAAAAATAAATGCCAGAAAAATATCATTTTAGAGCCACAATCCTGCATTTTGATTTAAAAAAGTGAATCACTCCATCTGCCTGGAGCCCCATTCGATAGACCTTTGCACAGGCTAACTGCTGTGCCCATAGGGACCACAATGCAGGACAGGGGCCTTAAAAATTAAATCACCACACTAAGTGTATTTTATCTGGGAGTCACACTGCAAGTAAAACCTGTGTAACTCAACTAAAAAAATATTCTGTAAAATGAAAAGACATTTGTTAACTGAGAATGTATGTTGTTTCAGCTCAATGGGAATTCTTACTATTGAGTCATAAACCCTAAAAATGGAGGGTTTACAATGGAAATAGGGTCACAACTTATTTTTTGAAAGATTTTTTTTAGGTATCTGTGTCGGTACAGCACATCAATGTCACACAAAATACAAAATACTATGAACAGCTTTTGTTATTAATTCTAGAAAGCACGGTTTCTTTCAGTAGAACAAACCACTAATCTAGTTTCAAGGAGTTGCAAGAGACAACTCCTATGATTCACCCCTCACACCCTCCTCCATCAGAAGCGTTGCTTGTTAATCCAGCAGGAAATAACATTTGCCAGGATTGACAGCTGTGGATTTGTATTCAATTCCCAAATTAAAAACCAATGACAGGGTCTAGTTCAATAGAGCTGTCAAGTAAAAATGAAGTAAAAAAACCTGCAGCCATTCTCTGTTAATTTGTACATGTATTTTGGATAATGGTAACAGATGTCTTTAACAATGCTACAGCCTGGTAAGGAGATATAATGGCAATAAGGCTGTGAAAACATTTTCTTCTGAAATTATTTAATTCTTGACATTT
The DNA here is from genome assembly GCF_965140295.1 of Lepidochelys olivacea. Classification (NCBI taxonomy): domain Eukaryota; kingdom Metazoa; phylum Chordata; order Testudines; family Cheloniidae; genus Lepidochelys; species Lepidochelys olivacea. Next base: position 112,747,693 of record NC_140416.1, read on the forward strand.
CTTTAATTCCAAACAGCACAAATATTATTCTCCTCTTATTTCTGATGTAATTTATTGAAATATTTTACACTGAAATTAAAAACGTTCATAACAGCGTCAGCAATAAAGTGATATAAAATGTATCCTAATACATATTTCATATAAGCTTCAGTTATGGCCCTGATCCTGCGAACAAATCCAGTGGTACAAACCCTGATGCTGCGGTCCCATCAATGTAGGCTCAAAGCCCATGTTGTGCGGCTCAGTTTTTAATTAGAACAATGGAAATCAGAGATGGAAAAGATCTAATAGGTCAGCTAGCCTATCATCCTGTGAGTATAGGATTGTTTCTTACAATACACTTTCTAGCACTTCAACCACTCAATGTTTAAGAGCCCCAAGCAATGGGTTTTCCACCAATTCCCTTGGGGTTTTCTATTCCCCACTCTAATAGTTTTTACTAGCCCAATTTTCCTCAGTTTGAATTTCATCTCATTAATCTCAGGTCTATTGCCCTTTATATCTCCCTAAATTATTCCTCCTCTTCTTGGCGTTTACACCCTTAAGCAATCGTGGATGGCTGTTTCTCCCAGCTCATTGCTTTGGCAAGGAAATTAATTTACCCCTAGGCAATTCTAACAATTGTCATTTGAAAAAGGTTAAATACAAAGCATCAACTTGGCTGCTATTTACCTGAACGAAGTGATTTTCTTCAGGTTTGTAATGGGAACGTCATAACCACATTCTTCTAAGACTTCGTTGCATGCAATTTCCTCCAAAGAAAGTCCTGGCTTGTCTACTATGCCAGCGCAGAGTTCATAGGTCACGCCTTCTGTAGCTGGTAAGGGATCCAATAGAGGACACCAGCTATCCTGGTCTTTACTTTGAAAGTCTTGAGGCCGGTGCCGTTCCATTTCACACATGTAAACAGCTTTAAAAAAATGCAAAAGAAAAAACAACTGTGCTTGGAAAAATCTACTCTTACCATATCATTTCAAGTGGCATAAAAAGACCCCTTACTCACAGGGAATTTCACCATGCAATTTAAAACAAATCCAACTAATAGACACAATAAATCATGTAGGGCTACATTCTAAAAGGTGCCTGCATTGGTGTGTGTGCAAAAATCACATTCACACACAACTTTTGCACATTATTACTTTTACACACCAACGATGGGTTTTGTGTGGATAAATTCTATGATTTGCATACCAAAGTGACAGGCCACAATAACTACCCACAAAAGCGACTGGAGCATGCAATATTTCACACCTTGCAAAATCTGTTTCCACAATATATCATAAAGGTACACAAGTGCTTAATTGTGAAGCATTTACTACTGATGGGGCAATCAATAGTTGATTTTTAGTAAAATTGAGAAAAATTAAAACAGCAGTGGAATTTTTGTTTTCTATTTCATTTCTGTGAAATGGTCCTTTGAATATTAGTTCTGCTTATATTGATATGGAAGTCTCATACACGCTACCAAAACTAAGCGCAGCTGGTTGAACCTAAAAATCTATTGTTCAAAACAGCTTCCATTTGTTGGCCAATGTACATATCAGGGTTTATTTTAATCTATGCATTTATCTCTGCTGGGAAGTTGGTCTGTACATTCTGTACCATGTGCACAATGATGAATCTTTCAGCCTGTCAACTCAGCTGTTATTTGAACAGGGTTATGAAAAGCATGTATGTTTGTTTGAAAAATCCTCTTTTGAACATATAGTTCCTTGCACAGATTCTTGAGTGGAATTTGCAAAGGACCTTTTGCATTAATCTAGAAACAGCTGTCACTGTAATAGACTCCTAAAGGAAATACTAAGGGCCAGATTCTACAGTCTTTAGTCAAAACTCTCACTGATCTCAGTGGACATTTTTCCTAAGTAAAGTCTGCAGGATTGGGTCCTAAAACACAGAGAAGCACTACCAAAAATATAGAGCCATTCAAACTTTCTTTTACAGATGTAGCTCCGTTTGTCTCTTCTTTGCAAAGTTTCCCATTTTCACCCCCTTTATTTTATTAACAAATCTGATACTAATATATGAAAAACATGTTATAAGATGCCCAGCATGAAAACTGCTGTTTTATCTAATAATCTGTGACAGTTATACCTTAATAACGTTTAAAATATACTATATAAGTGTAACATGGGTTTCATGTAGAAAAAAAAGTGCATATTTATTGTTTAAGTCTCATTCCAAATATTAAAACTCTGTTACATAAGAGAGTACAAATTTAATGGACAAATTTAATGTTAGCAACTGAACTTTGTCCAGTGTTTCATTGTCCCTTTTTATCGTTGGTTATAAAGGAATATTACTCCCAAAGAAGTAGCCCACTACTGAGGGTACTTGGTTTAAGTCAAGGAGATCCTGAAGACACATCCTTAACTGGTGTAAATTGCCATAGCACCGAGAAGTATGACAATTTACCGAAGCTGAGGATCTGGCATTATTTGTTGGATCTTACTGAGCAAATCCGGGAGAATTTTTAATGTGTTTGCTCTAACATCCAAAATCTGAGTTTGTCTCAGATGGTTAATATGGGAAAATATCCAAAACGTTTCTTTCTTTAATTGGGAAAATGCCATGATGTGGTTATTGAGGTCAGATTCCACCAGTCTTGACTTCAGACAAGGCAGCTAAATACCTCCAATACACACAACCGCAGTTCAGCTCAGAATTACTCTAACAAATTTCGCAGGTCCGTGATGCGTTTTTCATGGCAGTGAATTTGGTAGGGCCCTAATCATGAATCTTGACTAATGATCCAGCATGTAGGCAAAATCTGTGGATTCTCATAGTGGAAAGTCCTAACTATGCGAGTTCTTTCCTGTGCAGCTGTGGCACAGGGAAGAGAGTTGAACTGCCTTAGTCAAACCAGGTGATATTGTTACCCAAAACAAGCCCGTTCAAGTAACTGAAACAAAAGCTTTGCTTGCGCTCCAAGGAAAAAGAATGGGGAGTCAGTAGTACAGATTTGGAGAGGCTTCTGGAATTTAGCAGCTCAGGGAGGGAACTGGTTTGCTGTTTAAACTTTTGATTTCTTTTTGTTTTCACCAATTGTTTTGGGAGCCCTCTGAGGTAAAACCTGGCTGGTGACAAGCCTTGTGTGCAATGTATTTTGAGTCACTGGAACAGCAAATACGTACAATCCAATTAAAGGCTGTTATACGTTAACTTGAAAATCCCATGGTGTATGTTTAGTGTTACTAACCCAAGTCTTCTCCAGTTACATACTGTTTAATCGTATTTGGAAAGTTGTGGTCCGTTGACTATCAAATTAATGATATCTAGAGTCTCTCAATGGGGCATCTGTAAGGGACTAAAGTGGAAACTACTGCAATATTCTTTTAGATTTTCATTTTAGCAGAAGAGTTAATTAGTCCTAACCTCTTGTCTGTCTGAGGAGGGGCAGACACAGGTATACAACAGTCACACTTGTAGTAGATACACCTAGTGATTTAAACTGCTGCTTATCATCCAAATACTCAAATATCCATAGAAATGTTCCCTTCCCCTATCCTCTTTCTGTTGGGATTCTGACAGGGGAGCAAATAGGACACAGAGAGAGAACCATCACTTAATTTATGCATTTTTACAGACAGTATGGCAGATCATCCCCAGGCAATGGAAAGCTAACCCTATCACAAATACTCTGGTGGGAGTGGGTATGAGCAGTAGCTGCACTGGAAACTTTGACTGCCCATTTGCAGAGAAGGCCAGCCATTCTGAGCTCAGTCAGGGCCCTCTCTGATCTCTGTGAACAGAACACCAAAACAGAAGGCTTTTTGGAAGACTAGGCCTTCTAGAGCCAGCAGAATCTGAGATTTCCATGGAGATGGCACATTGGAGGTATCCACTTGGCCAGAACACTTAGAGTATTACATTTAGTCAATTTTCTCTATTCCCTTTGCTTATGGACCAACCTAATTTCATATTATCTAGCAGCTTAATGTGTTTCTCTTGTCATGAGAAAGTCATCCTGAAAATAATCTATTTTATTACACTATATATTACAGTATTTTATTTGCAAAAACAATTAACTTTATTATGCATTAGACCTGATTCAAAGACAAAATGTGCCCAGCTCTGTCTTGCATAGTACTAAAAGGCTAATGTGTGCACTGAGCCTTGTGCCCTCTGCACAGGAGTGAATTTCGTAAAGTTGTTAGAAAAAAGGCATCATGAAAGATATTTGCAGTTAGAGCCGCCTAAGAATGCCTCAAAGAGAGTATTAGCCATACTAGCAGTTTCTATTTGGTTGCAAATAAAAGACATAAGGATTTTAAATAAGCATATAAATAAATCCTATTCCTTACAATAGGCAACAGAGTGCTGAATGAAAACATGAGCTACAAGTTACAATATTATTGCTTTCCACTGAACTGCCTGTCAATCACTATAGGCAAGTGCGAATGGTAAGACACTGCACCAGAAAGTTTCCAGTGACATCTACCAGAATGGTCTTGAAACAGTCTCTTAGCAACAGAGATAAAAAGAGAGAGAAATATCGTTTAGATTCTCTCTCTCTCTCTCTTTTTTTTTTTGGTTAAAACCAACATGCTGAGGAAAAATACATCTTATTTTTAACCTCCAAAAAATAAATAACTGTCAGAAGTTATAACAATCGACACAAAAACATTAAAATTAATTTAGATAGATTCTTTCTTAAGGTATCAACCCCTCTTACAAGTAAGAGAGCCAATAGTCTACCTATTACATTGCAGAATACAATAAAGCAAAAATATATTTGTGCACAGTGTATCAATAGCCCCTAATTTTGAGGTCTGTTTTAAATTCCCAAGCATATACTGCCTCACATTAGATAAGATTTTTTTTTTTTAAATAAGGAACATAACACTAAATGATTCAGGGCATAAGCCATCTGCTAATTACCATAGGTCAAGAAGAAACTTCCTAAAGGAGCAGCTTATTCCATAATTGCTCACTACAGGGCTGTTTGGAAATTCCCCTGAAGCATAGCAGTAGCTAAAGCCAAAGACAGACTAATGGACTATCTGGATCACTGGTTTCATCTAGTAAGGCAATTCCTATTCTGTGGAATGCTGATCTAGAGAATAGAGTGGGCTATAGTACAAAGGAATAGAATATGGAACAAAGATTTTATCACAACTATCTGTACACCCCCCAACTTTTAACTGCTAAACCCTTAATAGCTTGCTTCACTTGAGAGCAAAAGTAAAGCTAAAGAAGAGGATTACCTGGGCGGAACTGCTTCACCATAACAAAGCATTGCCGAGAGGAATTAAATATCAGGATTGAGACACTAAGGAAGAGGGGGAAAAAAACAAATCAATGCACTCTGAATAAACCAGTATGGATTAATGCAGTATTATTAACCTTACATCCCATGACTTTTATTTTTGACTATATAGACATGTATGATGTTCATTAACAGTTCAATGCAACAAGGGCCTGATACAAAATCCATTGATTTCAGTGGATTTAGAATCAGGCCCCAAAACACGGGTGACTTTATCCACTCTTAAGTCACTTTGCAGAAAAAAAAAAGACTAAGAACACAGTTATTAATTGTAACAGCAGGAAGAGCTTCCAAAATCAAGTTATTTCTGATATCAGGGACACATATAAGCTATAAACCTGGAATCAAATCTTCATGTGTGCACCCTAGCACTCAGGAGGAGCCCCATTGAAGTCATGGACTAAAAAGTCTATCTATTTGCAAAATCAAGTCATAAATAGTTTCAGCTACTACCAGTTTTTTGTGGTTTCACAAATTTTTTTAAAGATTTTTCTCCGGTTTCTATACGAAAGACTCACATATAACTGACTAACTCACCATACTGGGGAAACAAACTGATACTTCACAGAGTACCGAAAAAGTAGAGAATTATTTTTCTGTCTCTAATTTCTTTCCATTGTAGTAATCTTGGGTTTTATTTGTAACACACAACAAGTTAACATTTTCAGATGAAACTGTGATTGCTAATTGGTGTCCCTTTAAAACTCACAAAAGCAAGTTTATACCACTCTCATCATCATGGTGTCAGCCCTTCATCTGCAATGCCTAGGTGCAGGTACATATCACTGGAAAGATCGTTTATTATTCAATGAATCATACAGTTCTTCAATCCAGTGGGTTAAGTTAATGATGGAATATTTGCAGAAGTATTCAACAATATTTGAAATATAATGATGATGTCTATAGATTTTTACTATGGATTTACTAACAAACAGTTGCTACTAGGTTGTTTTTTTTTTAAACTATTACGAATATAAATAACTGAAGGGACAACTAAGATACAAAATCTTTATGAAACTTTAGCAGTATTTTAAAATTCTATCTAATGTCAAAATCATTATTCAGAGCATTTCTATACCAGGAGTAAGTTATCTATATAGAAATCTATTTTAAACTAGACCCTAATGTACATATTGGGGCACTAGGTGCTGGAATTTGGCTGACCCCTGTGCAAGGACATAAGAGGGCAAAAACAACTCCGCACCCACACTGATTTTAATCCCATTTGGAAAGATAACGTAACTCCAGCAACTAATGCGCACCTCCAAATCTACAATGTTGTGCAACAAAGAAAAAAAATCGCCTTATACTCCCAGTCAAGAAGTCCAAATCTGGGCAAAATGCACCTTTTTCACTGCTCTTGAAGTCTGTAACTGTGCAAACCCACCTGAAACATGCAAGCGCCTATAGTGCAACCATAATGTAAACGCACACTTACAGGACGTAAGTGGAAATGTTCAGTTGTCACTGGAGAAAGTTGATGGTAGGCTATAAAGAGGGACTACCCGCAGTGAGTGCTGCTGCTCCCACTAGAAACCTGCGCTTGGCTCAGCTGAGGCGATACACAGAGACCTCTGTTGGATACTGATGGCTCCTGCCCCAGATGTCATTTGCAGGGTAATTTAAACTGAGGGACACAGCTTTTTTGGGCTATTGTGCAGGGCTGGATATTTTTTTTCTGTTTACAGATAGAGATTCTCTCTCTGGTTGAATATTAGGCTATCAGCCAAATATTGTGTAAAGAGAGAAGGACTGAATTTAAGTCTGAAGCTGTAAAATATTTCAGTTTGCTGGACTGCGGTATATTATGTGATCTTCCACAGCATTGTTCTTTGACTATGTTTAATTTCTCTTTCTTTTTTTCTGGATACTATTCTGTCCCTATAAGAGTAATTTTTTGTTTGTTGCTCTATTGAACTTCTGTGATGTACTGTACCTCAAATAGCACCCTAAACCCCAATATTCACCACTATTATATGATTATGTATGTGTTACGATATGTTTTGTACAAAGTATGTCTTATGAGGTATCATTTGGAAAGTTATAATCTGTTGAACATCACTGTTTGGTGCAAATGTATCACTGTATATGAAGTCATGAAATTTTACTATATGTTTGTTACTGAAACACATTGTAAGACTGGGAAATGCCCACAGACTAGCTCTTCAGTAGCAACAAAGGAGTGACCAACATCCAGCCAGGTGTTAAGCAGCCATCACCGGGCCTTCACCAGCACGGGAATTGTAAACAAGAGATTTACAATTCACATGAAAGACAGTTGCTTGAGCACATACACCATGGGGCTGCCTAACCACCATGACACAGCAAGGATGTTTCCAGCACCTGGAAGAAAGTATAAAATAAGAGACAATGACATCACCACTTCACCTCTCTTCCCTCACCTACACTGAAGGCAGAACAACAAACTAATTAATGAGCTTTCATTGCTCAAGAAAGTCTTGAGCAGCGTAGAAGGCACATTTCTGGTGCAAGGCTAAGGCTGGGGCTGGCGGGAATTTGCTGGTGTCTCCTGTATGCAGTTCATGAGTGGCTGGGGAGAGGATTCATGTGCTTTGCTGGGCGTGCCTCTGCATGCTGATGGCTGAGTGAACAGAGCCTGTAGGGTTTGCTGTTCACTAGCATAGTAGTGTAGGAGACAGCCTGGGCTGGAGAGTTAAAGGGAGCACAGTGGTTCCATAGTCCAGACTGCACCCTGGGGCATGTCACAACTTCCCTTCTTTTATATTGTGGCTACAAAACAGTATAAGTCACCTGAGAAGCTGAATCAACAGCGTAAAGTTAGACGGGATAGTGGAGACCCTTTGAAGGATAGACTAGCTTCTGAGGTTGTATAGCCTTTCTTACACCCCTAATGCAGGTCTAACCTTTACTTTGGTTGGGCCTCCTTAGCATCTGGAGAGGAAGATATCACATTAAATAACTTGCATCTACTTAGAAGGATCAGCTATTAGACATTTTCCTAAGATTCAGTCATCTGAGATATCTATGGAACAGATGGGAAACTTGGAAACAATCTGTCAAAATTAAGGAACAAGATCAAATTAAACTGGAATTGAGTAGTACCAAGTTATTACAATTGTCAGTCTCTCACACCATCTTGAGACGAAAAGGCACAGAGATGCCACAGATTTGTAGAACATTTTTCTTCATTACTTTTAATTTTCTCAGAGACTGACAAAATTCTGAACACAATGTTTAACATTTATAGCTTTTTTAAAATTACGGCAGATGAATTCTAATGTTTCCTTACACAGATTGAGAGTCACAACCTAACAGGTTAAGATTTAAATCTCTCTGAGATGCATTTGCTACAATAAGAGTGCAATTTGGTATGATTTTTTTTTTAATTCATCAAACCTCATCCTTGAGACCATGAAATATACTTTCACAGCTTATGATGAGGCTTGTACCTTTTTACTTGTGAAACTCCATGCTTCTAAAATCAGGGGATCAGGTATTTGAAAAATCCACTAAGTGGAGGCCAGATCATCCAACTGGATTTTCATGGGTAGATCCCTGAGCCCACAAAGAGCCCCCACTGAATTCAATGGGACTCCATGTGGGTACAGCAGCCATGTGTGTGGATTCAGATGGAGAATCTGGCCCTCTAAGGGTACAAAAAATCCTTAAGCATGCATATATTATCATATAAGAGAGAGAGAGAATTTATTTTAAAAAATTACTCTGAAAATTTTTTTGGATGGTATATGTATGCTGTGGAATGGGCCTAATGTGTTGTAAAGCCAGAATTGTAAAGTCTTTGATTGGCCAAATACTGTAACACATTTATATGCATGTTTGATGTTTCATAGCAATTTCCTAAAAGAGCATTACAGTTAACCTTGGTTTAAAGTAGTCTATATACAATATAGACTTTAAAATGATAAAAAGTAAAAATGGAAATGTACACAGCAAACCTTGTGATTAATGGTTGGCAGCATAATACATAAAAAATTAACCCAGCCCAAGTTTTATGTTATGAGAGCAATGACACAGACCCACAAGAACAGGAAAACTGTAGACCTTCTTTGGAATGTACGAGGTCTGCACAGAATTTAATCCAATATTGACAACAAAGATCCTAGTCTAACAATAGATTTGGTGTGCACACATGGCTAAAAGATGCATAGGATTTATTTTTGTTGTTTCTTTCCTGGAAAATTTAATGGTCATTCCCAAGGAAAACTCATTCCAGGTGTAAGACGGTAGCTCCAGAACTGGTCTCTTATTTCAAAACAAGCTACAGAGTGAACATATGACTAATATACTGCCCTCGCTCACCCTGTGGAAGGAGACTACAGGAAAAGAAAACTCCTCAAAATGCTCCCAGGATCAGTCCAGGAGCAGGCTAATGTTTGCTTCCCCTCAGAATGAGATACCAAGCCACACAGATCACCTTGGATCTGAAAGAGGGTTAGGATTCTTCACAGTAACTGTGACTGCAGCTGCCCTAAGGACTAAACTTAGCAGAAAGGAGTGGCAGAAAAGGTATCATAAGCTAGTACAAGTGATGACTGCAGAGTTGGTGGGAGATCGCATGCCCCCTTCAGCTGCTCATGCCAAGTGTCCATTTCCCCTGTGGTTCCCAAGAAGCAAAGCTGTGCAGGCAGAAAATCATCTGTTCCACGTGGGACAGATGAGTTATGCCCAAACAAGGTTCCCCCTGTGTGCAGGGTTCCCTGGGATGGTCTGGGCCACTGGTTTATTTTTCCATAAATATATGAAAAATTGGTGGTGGCTTTATTATGATCTAGGTTCATTTGATCCTGCCTCAGCACAGGGGACTGGACTTAAAATAAATGATGCTGTCGACTTGGACTCAGTGTTTAATATGGCATTTGTTCAGAGAGAGACCAGTATTGACAGGCCAGTAATGACATTTATACAGCACCATTCAGCCAAGAATCTCAAAGCTCATTAGAGTCAACCATTTAATACTCCTGAGGGCATTCTGTGCCAAAAAATTAAAAATTCTGCACACAATATTTTAAAATTCTGCAAATTTTATTTGTTAAATAAATTTGGAGACTCCAACATGCCATTGGGGAGCATAGGCCACTGGTTGCACAGAGGTGGGAGATCACTGTCCAGCTCTGCCCTGGGACACGGACACAGCTGTGAGGCTGCACCAAACCCTGACATAGCACAAAGACCGAGTCTGCCCAAGAAACACCCCACGGCCCTGCCCCTCTGTGCCAGGTGCACCAGGTGTGGGTAGGCAGGTTCAGCAAGGCAGGAGCCAAGTGTGGAGGGGCTTAGAGTGGGGGCTCCAGGGTTGAGAGGGTTTTGTGTAGGGCAATCTGGGAGCAGGTGACTCAGTGGGGGATCTGGGTGCCGGGGAATCTGGATGCACGGAGGCTTGTTGGGGGGGGTTTGGGTGCAACGGTAATGGGTCTCTGCAGGGGAGTCCAGGTGAAAGTGGTTTCGGTTCAGCGGGAGGGGGGTGTCTGGAGGGGCGATAGACCTGGGTAAGCAGGTATGTGGGGCTCAGTGGGGGGTCCAGATGCTGCAGGAGTGGGGCTCAGTGGGGTGGGGATCCAGGTGCAGCTGGTTGGGGCTCAGTGGGGTGGGGGTGTAGATGGCTTGTCAGGGTGCTCCAGGTGCAGGGGAGTTGGGCTCATCGGGGAGGTTCTGAGTACAGAGGGGTGAGAGTTGGTGGGATGGTCTGGGCATGAGTGGGTCTGGATGCACTGGGGTTGGGTGAATTGGGGAGCAGCTCCCTATACATGGATGCCTCCCCCTGCAGCTGAGGAGCAATGGGTGCAGGAAGTAAGAGAGTGTGTGTGTGTGTGTGTGTGTGTGTGTGTGTGTGTGTGTGTGTGTGTGTGTGTGTGTGTGTGTGTGTGTGTGTAGTTTGCAGAGCTTCCTGCAGCTAGGGGAGAAATCTGGGGGTGGGTCTGACCCAGCCCCGGATGCCATGCAGGAGAAGAGGAAGTCCCATCCTCCCCAGCCAAGCCGGGGCTAGCAGCTGAACCCAGTGCAGGGTAGGAGCTCCCAGCTGGGTCTTCCCCAGTCCTGCCCTCTGCCCCAAAGTGATTTACCTCTCTGCTGGCTGCCCTGATCACCTGAAACATACTACTGGGAAGGGTCACATGACCATTCTTGTGGTTTCCCCGTCAGAAAGTCATTTTTCTGCAAGAAGCAAAGAAATATGCAGGGACATAAATTCTGCACATGCACAGTGGCGCAGAATTCCCCCAGGAGTAACATTTTACATTTCACATCATCTGAGACAGGCAGGTATTTTGCTTCTTATTTTAAAAAATGGGTAAATTGAACTTAAGTTACTTACCCGTGGCCATACAGAGCTGGAACCAGAACACAGGAATCTAAAGTCCCAGTCCCTTAGTATAACTCTTTAAAAAAAAAAAAAAAAGATACTCCCAAATTTAAGACTCTTTTTAATAGGAAGGATGTTCACTCTAAATGCACCTTTTATTGTCCAAGAACTTCAGCTATAAATTTTATAATTGTATTATTGGGCAAGAAAACTTTTTGAGTTACTACCTTAACAAAAAATCTGGCCTAACTCTAAATTCCTTGTAATTGTGGAAGTTGACACATTTTATGAGACATTCCTAGAAGTAGCATCTCCAAAGGGCTATTAAAAAAAAAAAAAAAAAAGGTAAAGATCTACTTGTCCGACACTAAGAGGAATACAAAGTCTGCTTAGTCCATTCCGCTGGAGTATGATTTTTTCAAGTGCAAAACTCAAATCCATGAGCATATTTTTTTCAGGATTGTCAGTATGTTTTTTGGTATGGGCACAATTTCACCATATAGTAATTTGCTTCGTAATCTGCTATCTTGATTACTTGGGTTACAGTTCATCCATAAGCAATTGCTAGCATTTACTAATTGCTTTTCATAAATTGGAAACAAAAACTTGAAAAACCTCTTAATGGAAGAAAGGCCTTTAATGGCCCCTAGGTATCACATCAAAGGGAACTTTAAATGCAAATGTGCACAAATATATAGTAAATAATAACAGCAGCTAAAAGTAGCAGGGTCAGTGATGGCTCATGTCTTCATGAGACTGAAACAGGATTCCCAGAAGCTGGAGACCAGGTTTCTATAGGAGCTTACACTAATACTATATTAAGTAGTTGATGAGATAATAAGGGCAAAGAAACTGACCTTTCCGTAACTCTAATCATTATCAAGGCACCTCAATAAGCACATCCCATAGACATCTAGGATAATCGGATCAACACGGAATGATCCAAGCTCCCCCAGTACAAAAACATTTAAAGCAACCACTTACTAGTTTTCTTCCTCAGACACTCATGACTGTTTTACTAAAAGGTTAAGAATCCAGTAGACTTTTGAATTGATAATGAATATGATTCTTGCAGGCCACTTGCAAATAATATTCTGAAGCACCTGGTAAGGGCATTAGGCAGAATATATTACTTTGAATATTATGGAGCATTGTGTGGGCACTCAGTTGGCATCGGTCTGAGAAGAGAACAAAAAATTGTCAGAACTGAAAATGCCTAGGAAAGAAATACCGAGATGACATGCAGGAATAAATAGGGCAAAGAATGGAATCAATCAGAATCTCAATTCTCAAGTGATATCCAGTGTTAAGAATCTTCTTGATATAGTACACAGAAAAAAGCCAGGCACAGCATGCAACCACACAGATCTTTGTAGAAAATGACCTTTTATAGACGTGATCCTGGTGAAGCACTTCTGGATACAAAAAAAACACATGTAAAATGTTTTTGCCTAGGTCGGCTTGAAAGGGAACCAACATACCAGCACCAATAAAACAGATAAGAAATAAAAACGAAGGGGAAATGAAACATTTTAGTTTTGCTTCAAATATTTCAGTTTTAAAGCATGATCTTGTTTTTTCTTAAAGTTTCAAGACTTTGGCTTTCTTTGCTCACCCCCATATCCGAAGTGGAGCCCAAATTCTCCATGTTGTTCTTCCTATTGAGTCCATCTTTAAATTTAGTAAGAAATAAAGTAGCTTTGAGAAGTAAGCTACAGTCAGAGAGAGGGAAATGAAGAGAAACTGCATCATTTTACCGTTCAGCTAAGAAATGTGTATACGTGCAATTGTAAAACTATTTCTTTAAAAATGAAATTAGAATTTCTATTGAGGTTCAACACAATCCAAAACCTGTCACATTCTTAAGTACTTTTCGGGGTATAGACTTCAAAGAAGCTCAGTTCATCTAGAACAATCTATCCAAAAAATATTTTCTTTGTGAACACAAAAGAGCAGGCAATTGCATGCAGACCCTAGGTTACTTCTCAACTCAAATTAACCCTTCATTTCTTCAGAATATGATTTGGAATTGCCCCTGAAATTTATAATGGGATATCTGAAGTGGTATCTTCTTTCTTTTATCAGGCACCTAGAAGTTTAAGCCAGAGAAAAAACAGTCTTTAAATTTTCAGAAAACTTTAATAAAGCTACAGCCTTTGATTTATCCTTCGATGCAACTCCTTTAGTTTCCCAGAACTTTAACTGTAATACAGAAAGCCTTGAGATTGAATGCGTGTGTGCTTGCATAATCTTTATTGGTTCATTTAAATCTTCCTTCAAAGCATTTTTACATTTTTCAAAGGCCGACACCAATCCAAACAGCTGCTTAAAATGCAGCCTATCACAAAAGCAAAGCTATAAGCTCTTGACAAAAACATTCAGCCTTTCATACTAATCACAAATAAAGTGGATTTGGCAAAAGATAATTAGAGAGGTCTAAAAGACTAATGTATTCTGATGACACTTCCAAGCTATTTTCGAACATCGTTTAAATGTAGTTAATATTAAGTAAACTCTGTATAAAAAATGAGACAAGCACATTTAAGAAAACAAACATTACTTTGGAAAAAATGAAAAGAAAGATTTGTCTCACTTTAAATCTAACTGTAGCAGGAAGTTGCTCATGATACCGTAAAGTAGGAAGCATATGTTTGGTTAATCACCAGGCTGGTGGGAGAATGAATTGTAGCAATTATTTAAGATGCGTTAACAATTCCATCAACATATACTTTTGAAATATAGATTTTAACTACAGTACCTACTTGTTAAGCACCAAGTTATACACAATTTTTTAAATCAGTCCATCTAAGAATGATTTTCAGTAGAATTTTTTAAATGTAAGCGGATGCTCACTACCACCCAATTCCCACATAATAAAGGAAAACATATATATAGTCAACAACAAAATTAATGAAACAATTGTGGGTGCAATTTTACCTCATTACAGTGACCTAGCCGGATCTGAGGATGTAATCAGGTGCTAGCCAAAGCATAGCAACTGTCCTGTAAAACTGCAGGCACATAAACAGAAGCCCTACCAAGCCTCAGCTGAAAATCAGGCCCTAAGTACATGTTATTTGAGAAGATCACAGGCAAACAAATAATATAATTATCTGAGCTGAAATATGCACCACCTTCTGTACCATCACTTGAAACAGGATAAAGAAAATGCCTCTAGTTATAGTCTGGCAAAACTGAAGGCATTAAATTAGAGAGAAAAATATGATTTGTGGTATAGCAGTATGACATGGCACACAGCAGCATGTCAGCCAGCAAAAACATATAACTGTGATGTATCATATTAGTTTTCATGTTAAAATACATTAATTCTTATATAAAAAGAAAGACAAGTGAAATTTCACAATATATCATAATACATTTGTACATAACATAGGAAATACACACGGGATGAAACTAACTTCATTCACACACAGCACCAGTGATCTAGCACAGGGAATAGGCAGAGGGACGGTAATTTGCTCCCATAATGTGCTCAGAGTATATGGCTGCAATGCAGTCTCCACAGCTGCTTGCTGCAGCCAATGGGCTGGAAAAAGTGACCACAATTCCTCCATGGCACTTGTGTAGTTCTAATGACCTGTAATCTGGTCTACCCTCATGGCACAAAATGGGTGCAGAAATCTCCTAGCGAAGCTGTTCTTCTGGCAGGTTCTCTCTGCATTGCTCAAGGCCACTGCAGGGCTTGGTGATGCAAAGGGGCCAGGTCAGACCCCCTTCACTGAGTTAAATTTAAAGCATGTTGTAGTGAACTGAGTACATATCTATTTTTTATCTTCCCATCTAGAATAGCTTTAAGAGTATGTTTCAAGAACCTTTTTCTCCATACATAATAGCAGTTGAGAAGTGCAGACTATTTCTGTGGAATCTGCAGGAGACTATTGAGTATAATGCTGATTTCTTGGACTTCCTACAGACCTGGCAAATCCTTCCCTGCAAGCCCTTCAGGAAAACTGTATTTTTCAGCAGTCTTTACAAAAGTAATCACTATCTTACTTGATATATTTAATAAAAAGTCTCTATCCTTTAGCTGCTGTAATCATAAAGTGAATTTATCCCCTACTGAATTCTAAAAGAAGGTGATATTTTTCCCCCTCTCTTAAAATGTTCAGGAATGACTTCATAAGATTTTCCAACAAAAACATATATTTAATACAGGGACGACTAATGAGCCATTAATCAGTGACATTTGACTTGTGTTTAGGATTTAGGTAGGAGCCACAAGAGTACTGGTAAGAGAATGGTCTATATTGCCTGTCTCTAGTCACATGACATTGTTCAGGGTTACAAAAGACTATAACCCAGTTACGTGGCAATATCCACAGACTCCAGTAGCTAACGTTACAGTGACTTCAAAGTTTTTCTTTTACATGAAGTGTGCTTTATGTTGATTTTTCCCATCTGTTTAAACTGATAAACTTCCATCACCTTTGCTTTATACCAATTCACATCATAACCTGAAAGCTATTCTCTTACTTGTCAACCACTGCACTGTATCCTTATGTTCCAATTCTACGTCTCATACACTACATTATTTCTTATTCCTACTTTTATCACTGCATATTGACCTTTATAAATTCTTAAATTCTGTCTTTTTAAAAAAATCTTGGATCAGTTTCAGAGAAGTCATTGAAACCTGAAATGAACTAGGTATATTGTTCTACAAAGTTGATGAACACAAAACTAAAGTATTACATTTCAAACTCTTAGTGTACTAAATATAGCAAAATTAGGGTGAGGGATGATCTAAATGGAAACACCGATCTAGTTTTATTACTTCAGTTTATTTTTACAGGCATCAATTATTAATTTGTATTATTTTAGCTGTTTGTATTTGTATTTTAGCTGTTTGTGAGAAAGCCATTACACTTTTGTAAGAGGGACACTTTCAAGACAATTTATGGATTTGGGAGCCTAATTTTACACACTTTGGGTGAAAAGCTGACCCCATTTACGTCAACGAGGCCAGAATTTCACTCCTACTTTTGAAAATCTTGTCGTTCATTAACAATAATGAGCCTTACAAAAAACCCTGGGATGACTGCTAACTACAAAGATCTATAAGTAATGCTAGATCTATAAGCAATCCTGATATTTTAAAAAAGCAATTCTTTCTGATACAGCCCCCATTAAAGAGTATCCTGAAATATAAACAAAAAATCCCATTAAAAAAAACCCTGTATATATGTTTTCCCCATTGTTCTCCTGTTGATGCTTACAAACATTTTTCTAGAAAAGAAACTAACAGACAGACAACACAGAGGAAAAATGAAATGACTATGAACTATGTGCTGTCAAATGCACAAAGTTTAGATTAACTGGACAGGAATTGTCATTTACTGTATGTACTGGGCCTACCGCAATGAGTCCCAGATATAGTTGAGCCCCCTGGGCACTACCACAATATAAATGTTAAATAAAAACAACTGAAAAAAATTAAAGGATTTTTTTAACCTAACTTCTTTCAGTCACTGTACACTTGGGTGTTATTTCTAAATTATAGGACTCAATCTCGCAATGAGATCTGCTAACATTGACCCCGCCGCTTCACAAAGCCCTGTTACCTTCAAGGTAACTCCACAGGGGTTTGCACTAGCAGATCTCACTGTAGGATCAGAGCAATAGTAGATTACAATATTTTCAGATAGAAAGGTGGCTTTCAAGTTGTTAGGTTTCCTTTAAAAGTTGTCAGTAAGGAACCGAAATACTGAATAAATACATTTAAATACTTGTACATATGTATATTTGATGCACATTAAACTCATGCTTATCCTAATTTCAGCAGAACCCTGTGAAGTTCTCTGGGGCCCCACCTGAGCAAAACATTTAAGCACATGCTTAAGTCCAGCTCTACTCAGCAAGGAACTTCGCTTTAAGCACATACTTAAGTGCTTTGCTCAACAGGGATGGAATGACATCTGCCTATGTATTTGTACAATGCCTACTAGAATGAGGCCCTCATTCTGAATGGAGCCTTTGGGTTCATCCACAATATAAACAGAACAATTTCCTTTTATATTTAGTTCCAATTTGCTTTATTTATGTTATAGTAGTGCCTAGAGACACTAGGGACTAGAGCCCCACTATGCAAAGCAATAGTCTCAATAAGTGGACTAACATTTAAAAGTGCCGAGCACCCAACAGGTCCCACTGACTCTGATGCAAAGAAATAAGTTTCTAGCACTTTAGAAAATCAGGCCCCAATTTTAGAGAGCACCTAAGCACTTGTCTAAACATCCTTCCTGAGCAATGTTGCTTCCCTGAAGCAGGGTCATTTTTAGAGGCCTACATATTGATTTGCAAAAAGAAAAGGAGTACTAGTGGCATCTTAGAGACTAACCAATTTATTTGAGCAGCTCACGAAAGCTTATGCTCAAATAAATTGGTTAGTCTCTAAGGTGCCACTAGTACTCCTTTTCTTTTTGCGAATACAGACTAACACGGCTGCTACTCTGATACATATTGATTTGGGAGCCTAATTTTACACTCTTTCGGTGAAATCCTGACCCCACAATAGTTAATAGGAGTTTTGCCATTAATGTCAATGGGGCCAGGATTTCACCCCTAGTTTTGAAAATGTCCTTCATTAACAATAATGAGTCTTACAAAAAACCTCAGGATGTCCTCTAACTACAAAGATCTGTAGGCAGTGCTATTTTAGTAACATTACAAAGACACTGTTATAACATTTTGAGCTTATTTAAAAATGACTTCCTATAGTTTATAACTATTCTCTCCCCTCCCCCTTTTTACAGTTTTATTCCTTCTCTGAGCATCTGCAAAACAGCTTGGTACAGTCTGAGACATTAGAGTTCAAATCTAAATGTACAGAGACTAGCAAAGGGAACCCTTACTACAAATATACAATTATCGGTTTAGTTACAATCTGTTTTTTTGGTGTTTTTATTCAATTTTAGAATATTATACACTAATTAAAAAAGCACTTTTCACAATATTAGTGACATGATAAAAAAGAACATTCCCTCCCTCGCACACAATTTACAACAAAATAGAGCACATTTATTTTGTGCCACAAAAACAGAGACAACCAAACAATTACACATTAGCAACAAATCTCCAACTATAAAGAAAAGCTTAGCCATACAACCAGCACAAACATCCACAAACTGTTCTACTAAAATAAGGTAAAATAAAAGTTTTCAGTCAATTTACAGCATTTTGAACCCGTTTATGACTATGATCTATTTGACCATAATTGGTCTCATATTCATGGATAGGGCTTATGTAAGAAAACTGAAATCTTACAAATAAAGGAAGCTTTTGTTGTTCCTGTGAAATGACAGAGGTTGAATTTAAATTGTTTGTGAAACTAACATTATGCATTCTACAGTTTAACACAGTAATCACTAAGAAGTTAGGATGGCAGCTGTTGTACATGTTAAGCTAACAAATGTTACGTGACCAGAGATGACTGGCGTGACATGTGGCTGTAGCCCTTTTATGCAGTCATGTTACCAACTATTTAAAAAATGTTCACAAAAAGTCCTTTAAAAATATTATTCTCAAGAAGTTCATGGAAAACTGGTCCTATAGTAAAAAGAACAGGAGCACTTGTGGCACCTTAGAGACTAACAAATGTATTTGAACATAAGCTTTCATGGACTAATCCACTTATCCAGCTTATCCTCGAAAGCTCATGCTCAAATAAATTTGTTAGTCTCTAAGGTGCCACAAGTACTCCTGTTCTTTTTGCGGATACAGACTAACACTCTGGTCCTGTAGTATTTATCCCCATCCAGCTGTTTATCATTTTGTTAGTATGCACAATCTAAGATTTACATTAAAAAAATAATCAGACAAGAAGCAATTGCCTTCCAGAAAAAAAAATCAACAACACTATGACCTGAAGCGGGACTAGTTTGTCTGGAACCAGAGGGCAAGTATTACATGTCCAACAATCAATTATCAGTCCAAACTTTTGTATCTATGATCATAAATCTACACACATCCCCATAAGTAAGTACAGACAGAAATCTGTTTGTCCTCTAGACAGATTCCATCAGTCAGTGTGAACTGTAATATTTAAATATCAACCCCTTTTATCCTCATCCTCAAGTATTGCAAACACTTTTTTTTTGATGGATCCAGATATGTCTGATTTTCAATATTCTTTCTGTAACTCGTACCTTTGTATCCTCCATTTTGATAAAAATTTATATATGCAAAGGCCTGCCTGGTTACTGCTACCACTTCATTCATCTCTCAAGTAGCTACATATGACGCCATTTACTAGAAGGGTCCAACTGAGTCTAACACTGGACAATTTCCTGAAAGCAATTGTTTTACCTGATGATCTCACATCATCAAAGCAGCTTCCCATTTGACTTCCATTAAGGTCAGTTCAGTAAAACATTTATTACTTTAAAAAGAGCTGGGAAAGCTATTTATAAAGAACAATTCATTAGTCTAATTTTACCCTTATTTTTTATTCATGAATTTTTCAAATATCAGACCTGAATTTTACGAACTTGTTGGAAATTACTCAATGAATGTTTAAGCAATGGACAGCTCATGAACTGGGTCTGCTGAATGTATTCTCTATTTGTTATCACTGTGATGTGAACTGGGTGGCAGGATTAGGGAATTTTTATGACGTTGTAATCTTTTCTTTTCACGGTCACTTGAGGTAGGCCTTGCCTGATACATCATTGCTAGATTAATTAGGCTACTGTAATAATAGGACTTGATAAGACTTAAAATAGAATTTCTTACATCACATGTAAACCAAATAATGCACATAGCATATTTTCAAACAGCATAACGTTAAAGCACACTAGGGACCTTTAGTGAGCACCAGCAGGGTCTACATGGACCAAAAGTGTGCTTCAGAATTCACACCCCCATAGAGTGCATTACCCTATTGTGTAGATAAGGTGTTAGAGAATAAAAGAAGTTTAAAAAAATCTATTGTCTTAAACTGTGGGTCTGAGAGGGCATTTGACTGAAGGTGGTTAGTATTTGCAAGCATCACAGGAGGAGTGGGCCTTTAGAAGGGATCTAAATGAGGAAAAAAAGGGGATCTGGTACACTGGGATTGGGACTGTTGAAGATAATATTGAATGAAATATGACACATAGATAAAAGAAAATAGACATGAGCTCATTTGTTCAGGTTTACCTGTCATGCGTCCTCATAAAGTCCCAAAACTTCTTAGTGCCATTCTAGAAAAAAAAACAAAAAAACCTCATCAATACAATTAGTTCCCAATGAAAATTGGCTACCTGAAGTCAAACATCATTTTAACAGCAGCAACTTCCTTCTTTGGCAAAGCTGGCTGTATCTGGAATATATTTATTGATTTTTGACCACAAACAGTAGTGTTGCAGGTACAACTATTTAATTTTCAACTAGAAACTGGAAAGGGCTGAGGAAGGGACTAAATGCTTACCTACCACTTTGTAAGAGCAAAGGCAAATATGTTGCAAACATGTGCCTAAAATAGGTACCTAACTCTATATGTAGGCACCTAAATCAAAGATGCCTGATTTTCAGAAGTACTAAGAACCCATATCTCCCAGTGACTTCAGTCTATTCTGATTTAAGTACCCAGGAGTACTTAAGTACCTTAAGGAGACTGGCTTTAGGCACCCAATGTTTGACAATCTAGGCTCTAGTTTCCAGCAGAACGATGTTCACTTACAAGAATATGCTACTGAATAGTTTCATCCGGATTGATAGATGGCAAAAGCATGCACATAACAGCTAAAAATATTTGCAACAGAATAAAATCTATTAAAACTGATAATCTACTGTGCTACCTACCATTCACTTGTTTACTTCCAAGATAATCTTGGACCAAATTCAATAGACTTATGCTTCCAACATCACAGCTGAATTTGACCCCCTAAACTGTAATCATTTCCCCCACAGATTTAATAGATATGTTGACACTTGTTTTAGACATATAATTTCACATTGTATAGTCTATGGTATATCTATTAAGACACTTCAGATGAACTCAACACAAGAATAAGCCCTTTTCCATCACCTTAAATACAAATTCTCAGATGGTGTAAATCAGCAAAGCTCCATTGAAGTCGAATAGAACTATTCCAATTTGCATCAGCTGAAATGTGGCCTACAGATTTATTCCCTTAAATCACATTTTGGGTTTACATGATAAATTGGGAGCCACCTGAAGGAATCACCTCTTTTGGTAACCACCTTTCTTTAATTGGACATGCAAGAGGTAGACCTGTTGAGGACTTGGATATCTAAAAGATACTGTGATGGGGTGTGGCCCCCTGCTGGAGAACCTGTGGTCCTACTACATCCCACCCCAGGAAGGAGCAAAGAAGGTGGGTCCTCCAGGCCTTCCTATAGAGGCCTTGTGGAAGCAGCCAATCAGAGCCCAGCAGGCTCAGCTAAAAGGAGCTGGAGGGGCTGAGAAGGTCAGTTCCTGGCTGGGGTCAGTGGGGTAAGAAAGAGTGTTCCTTTTCTCTGGCCGCAGGAGATTGACTGGCTGCGCGCCCCCGCCCTCCCAATTCCATCGCCAACTCATCTGCGACTAGGGACAGCGATGGTTGAGGCCTGGAGAAGGGTACTCCTGCACATACTGCTTGCAGATCAAACTACCACCGGAGGGACTCGAGGACTGGAGGAGTGAGTGAGACCAATTTGTCTAGGTGGTCTTGGTTCGGCCTGTATACCAAGGTTAGCCAAGCCTGAAGGGGATGGAGCGGCAGCCTGGCATGCTGTACCACATACGTGCAAGCAGCCATATGGCTGAGCAGTTTCAGGCAATTTCGTGCCATATTACGGGGGAATCTTCTGAGATCCTCTATGATGGCGCCCATGGCAAGGAAGCGAGATTTCGGGAGGAATGCCCTGGACTGACCTGAGTCTAGGAGAGCTCTGATGAACTCTATCCTCTGAGTGGGAGTTATGGTCGACTTTGCCACCTTCAGAATGAGGACAAGCCTGTGGAATGTCATCCGCAGCTGGCTCACATGGACCTCCACTTGGGCCTGATTAGCCAGTCATCTAGGTATGGAAATACTTGCACTTATCACTTCCGCAGGAAGGCTGCCATGACTGCCACACACTTGGTGAACATCCAAGGGGGCCACTGAGAGGCCAAAGGGGAGAACTGTGATGGGTGTTTTTGACCATGAAACAGAGGAACTATCTGTGGGACGGAATTCTGGACACATGAAAGTCTTCATCCTTCAAGTCGAGGGGCGTACCAGTCTCTGGATCCAGGGAGGGAATAATGGAAGCCAGGAAGCCCATGAGGAACTTAAACTTCTTCATGAATCTGTTTAGGTTTCGCAAGTCTAAAATAGGCCTGAGCCCACACTTGGCCTTTGGGATTAGGAAATACCGTGAGTAGAACTCCCTGCCCCTGAATTCCAGAGGGACCTCTTCTACTGCGCTGAGTTGTAGAAGTATTTGCACCTCCTGCACTAGAAGTTGCTCTTCAGAAGGATCCCTGAAGAGGGAAGAGGAGGGAACAGAATTGGAGAGAATATCCCAACTCTACTGTGCTCAAGACCCATTGGTCTGAGGTGATTCGGGATCTGAACTGGTGCGTCACCCACAGGCACACCTTTAAAAGTTCGGTTTAGAGGCTGAGGGCTGCTTTGCTGCACCTTGGCCCTGGGTTAGTGGAGTACTGAGAGGGCCTCCATCTATTACTCCTGCTATAGTCCTGTCTACGAGGAGCTGAGTAGAAGCGTTGCAGCTTAAATGGCTTTCTTTGGTGGGGTGACATATGAAGCCCCAAGGACTTCAAGGTTGCCCCGAGTCTTTCAGGCTGTGGAGCTTAGTGTCCGTTTGCTCCAAGAAGAGTCCTAAACAGTCAAAAGGCAAGTCCTGAATAGTCTATTGGACTTTGTGTGGGAGTCCTGACACTCGAAGCCATGAGCTCCATCTCCTGGCTATCGCAGTTACTATCATATGGCTTGCTAAGTCCATCAAGTCAATGGAGGTCTGCAAGGAGGTCCTCATGACGACCTTGCCCTCCTCCAGGACAGCCACAAACTCCAAATGGGAGTCCACCGGAAGCAGTTCCTGAAATTTGGACAGCATGTTCCAGGAATTATAGCTAAAGCAGCTAAGGACTGCCTGCTGGTTGGCAATGTGAAGCTGGAGACCCCCGGTAGAATACACCTTCCTACTGAAGAAATCCAGCTTCTTCACCTCCTTGGATTTAGGAGTCAGCCCCAGTTGTCCCTGCCTTTCCTGCTGGTTGGCAGCCTCTACCACCAGAGTACCGGGTTGAGGATGAGTAAACAGATACTCATACTCTTTGGAGGGCACAAAATATTTCCTCTCCACCCCTTTTGCTATGGGAGGGGGGGAAGAGAGGAGGGTTTTTGCTACAACACCTTAGTGGTTTAATGTATAGTCTTAATGAGGGGCAAAGCCACCCTCAAAGTACCTTCAGGGACCGAATGTCAACCATAGGGTCAGTCGGTCTCTGACACCTCGTCTACCTAAGCCACCCTCCTGAGCAAGTCTTGGTATGCCCTGTTGTCCATGGCAGGCAGTGTGGTGGAAATGCCCATCACCACTTCATCCGGGGAGGATGAGGAAGATGCCCGTGGGGGCACTGGGTCTTCCTGACCCTCTGGTTTGCAGGGATCCCCTTGTGCCGAAATGCTGTGCCAGGAGTGCTGCTGATTTCCGGGCCTGCACCCTTCTTGGTACTGGCCCCGTTGCCAGGTTCCGCAGTGGTGTCAGCCTGCATGCCCATCTCCTGCCCTTGCGGAGGTTCCCAGGTTGTCAATGAAGGAGGGACCCGTGGCTCCAAAGCCACCAACAAGGATTTAGACCCCGGCCCTTGGGCTTGTTGGAAGGCCCACAGGGTCCAAAAGGGCAACTGAGCCGGTGCTTGACACTGTGGAGACCAGGACATCATGGGTAGCTGCTGCCCTTCCTCTTGTCTCGAGCAGTGCTGAGAGCAGTGATGGCTTCACCTAGAGGCATGCAACTCCACCTCCAAGTCCAACGAGGACTCTGACAGTGCAGAGCGGTGCCGTGGTGAGGGCGAGTGGTGCCTCATCATCATCGGCTTGCCCCAGAGGGCACAGTGCCTCTTTGCTGCACCAGTGCCATTGTCAGTGTGGGGGACTGCGCTGTCATCGCTATGAGGTCCCATGCCGCCTCAGAGGTATCCTCCCAACACTACCACACGTGGGAGTCCACTACAATCGGACTCTATAGATGTCCCTCTGAAGCCAGAGTCAACGGTGCTGGCTGAGTCAGAGCCAGAGCAGGGTGTCCTGGCACAGGACACACCCCACTGGTGCCTCCTTGGTCCACTACTTTAATGGAAGAGCAGTATACCTTAAATGGAACCGTCATGCCTTCATTTATGCCCCACACTATTTTTGCTCACCCCAGGAATCTCTTTGAGGAAGGTGGATATTCAGATTATGGAGAGGGAGAACAGAGCCTGAATTAAAGTTTATGAAGCATTAATTTAAATGTAGGCAATTAATCCCTGTGGGATTGTTGAGATTATGCTTTGAGGGTGCAGCAGTCCTCTTGGCCTCCTGTGCTTTGCAAATTACAGAACCTGACTGCCATGAAACACTTATAGAAGGGTTTCCACAGAGCTGAGGAAAATTATACTATGGAGCTGGTATCATGCTCTCCTGTGCCCCCAACACAGATGCACCAAATCTGAATCCCCTCTGATCACATATGCCCCCATTTACAATAATGGGATCTGGCCTATGAGCTGTACATAACTCCTTTATTTCGGAGTCTCTTATTTTCTGTTTAAAGTTATCAGGATAGGAAGTCCATGTTTTCTGTGAAAATGACTAGCATTTGCCCACATACAGTTCATTATCTAGATGGTAAATACATTGAAAGGTTTCATTATTATTACTGACTTTTTAATGTACAGTGTCACACCCATAAAAGGGTTAAACTAATTTGCATTGGGTCCTTCAAGGTGCTGTTCATCATCATGCATTGATCGGATAATGCTGTAAGTGTATCTTGTGGTTATATCTGAATAATAATCCATTTTATATATCCAACCTGCACCTGTCCAAATAAATAAATCAATAAACAAATGAAACATTCCAACATTCCACTGTTTACAGTGGCAAAAACTCAAATGAGCACCATTCACTCCTATTGTCCAAGTCTAATGTAATTTGAAGTCAACTGTATAGAGCTGAGTTTCTATTGTGCCAAATGCCTGGCTCTCTGCTAACAGACTAGCATAAAGGCTGCTAATTATTAATAGCATGTAAACAGTTACCAATGGTTCCTATACTGCTCTATGTACTTTACAGTACATTAAAATCTAACCAGCTTTGTCCAGCAGTAAGTAGTATCATTTTATTGAGTTCTTTCCTCTGTTTAACACAAGATATATATTCACAACATAAAATGGTGCATAGTTTTATACATATAGAAGTCATCCTAAACAAGCTATGTGCTACACAGACTGTAGTTTAAGTTGCACTGATGAAATAGGTCACTTTATTCTTGCTTCTCTTTGTGTGTGCAAATAACCCATTCCTGCCTTTGATGGTGTTCTGCTACCACGGCTGCTGTGGAGTTTGGGAGAACTGAAGCACTGATAACTATGTTCATTGTCATTCCAACAGAATAATCTTTCCATGAAATTAAAAATATATCACACTTCATTTTATTAAAACATATACACACATTTATAAAATAGTGCCATTTACAAAGCTTATCAAAGACTGATCAAAATATCTCTCAATGGTATATATTAGTTATTACAGATTTGTGCAAGGTTTAAACTCAGATGCTATGAAAAAGAGGAGTACCTTAAATCTGAAATATATTTAAACAATTATTGTTAGAACAGGAACATAAGAACGGCCATACTGGCTCAGACCAATGGTCCATCTAGCCCAGTACCCTGTCTTCCAGCAGTGGCTGGTAAACATGTCTTACACCGAAAAAGATATACTGTATGTTATGTTAGCCTTTACCTGTTTCCAAGTGGCAGCTCTGGCAGTCAAACAACATCCTAGGATAATATATATTATGTGAATTGATAAATCTCTAAGCACAAAGTAACCATATCCCCTTTCTGTATTTAGTGATCAGGCTCTATTGTGGTGCAATACTGCACTCGTGCACATGGTATGTTTAAGTCAAGAGTTGTATTTCAGGAAAGCTAGTATGCGAGACAATTTCAGTCTCATATTACTTGAAAGAGAGATTATTTACATAGGGAGAAACTAAATAGTCTGTTTTTTCCTGGAAAGGCAAGTCTGAATGAGAACTTTAGCAGTGTGAAAACAATTATTTAATAAAAACCCATTATAAATAAAATCGTCACAAGTTCAAAAACCAGAGCACAAATTTGGGTCAGTCTTTTACTTTTTTAAATCCCTTTCATAGGGGGAAAAAAATCAAAATATTAGTCCTTTTATAGTTTACAAAAAGAAATAACTGAAATTAAGAGGTTATTTAAATCCTTTTAAGTATGTAATGAAACTTATGGCCTCAGACTTCATGTCACAAAAGATATAGGCTGGGATTTTGAGAGGGATTTCAGCATTTTGACTGCCAATCTCCATTAGTCTCCTTTGGAAATCACAAACAAAATAAATGATGCCTCCCTAACTAAAGGTATAGTTTGTTTTCTTAAAAAATAATATAAAATAAAAGTTACCCAGAGGAAGAAATAAAATTTTCCTCATTTCCAGGAGGATGAAGGGACAGGTTCGTGGGTGCTCCAGGACTGGAGCACCCACGGGGAAAAATTGGTGGGTGCTCTGCATGCACCAGCAGCCAAGCTCCCTTCCCCACACCCCCGCCTCACCTCACCTCCACCTCCTCCCCTAAGCACACCGTGTCCCTGCTTCTCCCCCTAGCTCCTAGTGCTTGCTGCCGTGAAACAGCTGTTTCGCGGTGTAACAAACTCCGTGAGGGAGGGGGAAGGAGTGGGAATGTGGCTCGCTCAGGGTAGAAGGCGGGGAAGAGGCGGGGCCGGGGCGGGGATTTGGGGAAGCAGTCCAATGGGGCAGGGAGGGGGCAGAATTGGGGCAAGGGGGTGCAATGGGGGCACAGCAGGGGCAGAGTCGGGGGGGCCGGGGCAGAGGCGGGTCGAGCATCCACCGGCACCAACAGAAGTTGGTGTCTATGGACAGGTGTGAACAGAGGAGAAGAGTAATGGTAAAAATCCATTCCAAGACTAAGGCAGAAACCACACTTGCTTTTGGCAAGCTTCCACTTAACCATACAATCTTGGTTTCTCAGCTTATGCATTTGGAAAGGAGAATTTGAGGAACTAAGGCCCCGAGACAAAGTCCGGTGAAGTCTATGGAAACCTTTCCACTGAATTCAAGCAGGCTTTGAATCAGGCCCTTCCCTGTTCCCTATTTTCACCTGAACCTTCATCCATTTCCTTTCTCCCAACTCTCATGCTAGTCTCATGCAGGCTCTAGAAACATATATAAACCGAAAAGAAATATTCATAGCACTGGGAATTTAACCACATATATACAATTATCCTTGCTTAAATTCCCAGGCAACCCAGCACAGTACACGAGAAAGAATGGTTACCAACCCTTCTGAGATGTGTTGCTTATGTCCATTCCACGTTAGGAGTACGTGTGCTGCGTGCACTGTCGCCAGAGATTTTTCTGTCAGTGGTATCATGGGGACGACTCTAGCATTCTCTGGTGCCATGCGCTCATACCTGGCATCATCTCTAGCCTGCTAGTGAGATGAAAGAGTATGCACCAATGATCAAGTCACTGCCCTACAAATATCCTGGATAGGGACCTGGGCCAGAAATGCCACTGAGGAATCTTGAGCTCTCCTCAAGTGGGTAGTCAAGACAGAAGGAGGTGTGGCACCTGCCTGCTCACATAGCATGTGCAAATGCAGGAAGTGATCCAGGATGAAATTCTTTGGGCCGAAATTGACAGGCTTTTCATCCTATCTGCTACTATCACAAAGAGCTATGTGGAGCCTCCTGGCTGAGGTAATCGCTACCAGGAAGGCGACCTTCCTGTAGCCCAGAGCCCCAGCTCAAGGAGGCCTGGGGGTGCAAAAATAAATCACAGGCAGCAATCTCCAACTCCAGACCGCTAAAAGTGTTGCAGTGCAGCAGGGCACCCAGGCAGGCTGCTAGCACAGAAGCAGCTGCCTCCCAGACCCCACACCCCCTCCTACACCCCAATCCCCAGCCCCCTCCTGCACCAAACTCCCTCCCAAGAAAAAGACTTGTATACAGGGGCCGCACAAAATCTAATAGCCCCGGGCCCACAGGAGAGTTAATCCAGCCCTGATGACAAGGGGCACGATGCCAGCAGCTCAAAGGGAGAGCCTGTGAGTCTTAACAGGACCAGATTTAGATCCCATAATGGAACAGGTTCATGAATATGCAGGTAGAGTCTCTCCAAGCCCTTGGAAAAAAAACAAAAAAAACAACCTACAATCTACCAGAGGAGAAAGGTGGGAATGGCCATTAGGTGTAACTTAATCAATGAAATAGCTAGGCCCTTCTGTTTCAGATGAAGCAGATACTCTGGCATGGGACTGGATAGGTGACCTAGGAGGTGAGGGGCCTCATTGAGGCCACACAGAGAAACGCTTCCACTTGGCGAGGTAAGTGGCTCTAGTAGATGGTTTCCTACTATCTAGCAATACCTGGCGGACTTACTCTGAATGGGCCCGCTCCGCTGAGTTTAACCATAGAGCTTCCACATGCTGAGGTTAAGGGCCTTGCGGTTCAGATGGAACAATCAGCTGTGATCTTGTGAGATCAGATCTGCGAAGAGAGCGAGTGGCGTCAGGGTTGCCAGCAAGTCCCTGGTCTCAATGAACGCCTCTGGTGTAGACAGTACCGCAATCCTGTTGGTGCTGCTTTGACCCTCCAGTGCCGAAGAATGGTCCAGGACAGAATTCAATGGTCCTGCCTACGAGGCGGAGTTGATGGTGCCGCCCTGGGAGTGGGGGCAGACGAGTAGCCAGATTCAGGTTGGACTCCACTGTGCTCCCTGTGCTTGGCTCTCTTCAGAGTTGGGGAATATTCCCTCAAGGCCAGCTGCTTCTTATGTTTCTTCTTCGGCATTGGTGAAGGAGAATGATGCCGAGAGTTTCTCCCAGCAGCTCTCGACTGGGTGCCAGGTTGGACCAGCTTGACGCCAAGAGGTATGGAGCACCACCTCCATTAAGAGGGACTTCAACCTGGCCTCCCCGTCCTTGATACGGGTCTTGAAGTCTTGACAGATCAGGCAGCGGTTCCTGATACGACTCTCCCTCAGGCCCTTCAGAGAACTGAGTGCAGGTCACTCACAGACATGGACTTGCTGCAGGTGGCACAGGGCTTGAAACCCGGGGCATGCCCAGCACCAGGAGCAGACGAAACTCCAGTAGGGCGAGAAGTGCCAACTAACTATATACACGTAATCTACAACAGTCCAAACGGAGAAAATAAAGAACTGGGATAGGGAAATCAGCAAAAAGGACTAAACTAAGACCACTTAGTAAGAGTTTGTCGAAGCAAGAGGAGCTCTTCCAGTGACTGTCATGGTCGGTAAAAAGACACGGAGATGGTGTGGAGCTGGCCAGGCCCCTTATACCAGCGCAGGAGTGCATGGCACCAGAGGGCGCTCTAGCCAGCCCGATGCATACCACTGAGGGAAAAATCTCCAGCAACTGTGCATGCAGCGCACGCACACCTAACGTGGAATGGACATGAGCAAGCACTCCATGAAGAACTTTGCCTTTAATGATAAAAATGTGTCCAGGTAATAAAATTTTATAAGTACACAGATTTAGTTCTTCCTGCTCTCTCTACCACACCACCATGCTACAAAAGAAAAGTTCATACATAGAGCCAAATTCTGCTGCTATCCCTGGGCAATGCCACTGAAATTAATGGCATTGAAGGTCAGTGTAATAGAAAGCAAAATGTGGCCTATTATATCAATAGCATCTACCCCAAAAGTTGTGCTGCACTGTATTTTTTTTATTGTTTGTAGCCTGAAACATTTAGGAACACTTGGGATACAACCAGCATGGGTCATGTTAGAGCAGCATTTTCTTCTAGCACGTTAACAAGGACATTCTAAACCAAACTTGCAAAAAACTGCACCAGTTGCAGTTAACTACAAGCCTTAGACCCTCCTTATTGAACACAGCAGGTCACTTTTGTTGGGGAGCGAAGAAGGTGGGTGCTCATTGGAGGCTTGTGTGTTAGCCCTGTTGCTTGCCTGCTTTGCTACATACTGGGTAAAATACACTTTTAAAACGTTTTGTTCAAAATAATTCTCTAGATCTTTAATTTAAATTATTGTATGCAGATTTCTTTTCTATCCCTCCCTGATATCTCAGCTGATAAACACTGTTCATTTTACAATGTAACTTCTAGTGACACCTGCACTAGAACAGGGATAGGCAGCTACTGCTGTCCTTAACTTAACATTGTGCGCCCAGACTTGCAGTGAATATGAAAATATGTAAAATATGGAATGAGTAAACATATCACACAGTGGGTTGAGTCAAAGATGGAGGGGCCAGAAAACCAGTACAGGTTGGTCATATCCAAAAGGTATTTGGTGGCCTATGTGACATGAGTTTGGTGGTTTCCACTAGACAAGTACCCACATCACAAAATCATGTTCAAAACTGCCATTAGTTGGCAGTCCTAGTACAGGCTTCAAGGATTGACTGAGCCATGTAACCAAGAGATCAGTCTTGCAGTACAATTGCTGGGCCATATGGGGAAGCTTGCACTGATGCAGCTTATGCTATCCTGTAGTGTGTGTGTGTGTGTGTGTGTGTGTAAAGAAAGAGATTCAGTCTTTAAGGTTGTAAACCCAGCAACTTCCACATAAGCAAATATATAGTAAGAAAGTAAAATTGGAATTTAAAGTTTAAATGTCTTAGTCTTTTTGGAAGTTACAACCTTATGTATAAATTTATAGCAGTATGTACAAAACAGGAATAATTAAAGGCAGCATTTTAAATATGTTATATGCCATATAATTGCTAAATATTATTAGTGTCTATAATCTACTATATTATAAACCCTAAATATTTAGCGATGAGACACTAAATTCCTCTCTCATTTGCTTTGGTGGAAATCAAGTACACTACCACTGAAATCAAGAGTTATTTTAAATTTCCACTGGTTTGAAGAAGAGCAAAACTTGACAATGTGTTTTGGACAAACAGTTATACAATTTTGTTTCAACCACATTTAGCCAAACTCTGGGTAATTACTTGGGGCTTCTATTTTATTGGATATACTTATGGTATTTAACAATCAGGAAAGCTATTGGATTGAAGGCACTTGTCTATTAAACCTGTGTTTAGTCACCGGAAGCTGCTACTTGCACAGATTAACAGAAAACGTCCACAGAATGTACCCTCCTACCAGTCTGCCCCAACATCAACAAGAAGGTTTCATACTCCATGCCTATTCAAACCTTGGCCTCTTTAAAGAGGCTGGACAATCAGGGTTACAGATAGCGCTGCTTATGATGGTGGGATTTTCTGTGTTGTGGATATACACCCAAAATAAACTGCTAAATTAATTTCACATAAACCACAGAGAAATCTTCCAATGGCAATTATTATCTATTGTTTGCATTACAGTAACATCTACAGACCCAAAGATCCAGGCACTAAACAAATATAGTGGGAACAATTCCCGCCCCAATGACTTTACAATCCAGTTAGAAGGCAGACCCAAGTGGGTATAAACAGAGGGAGTGGAGGCGGGAAGGCAAATATATTCTGGTACAGATTGCCTATATGGACAAATTGTGAGTAGTGAGCTTCTTATGACAGAACCAGTAGTGGCCTTTTGGTCTCTACCAATCTGGACTGGATTCAACCAAGTGATCTAGAGATGAAACATTCCATATTTCTGTAAGCCACTTAGTCTTTATGAAGTTATCATAAATTGTGTTCTCACTGATCCACTTATTCTCTTTGCAGGGTTATAAAAAACATACAGGAAGGTAATGTCCATAGTGCAAGGAAATTATGGTAATCTTTCCTACAATAAAAGTGAGACTCTAAATTAAATCAGATAAGAGAATGAATTGCCAAATAACAGTCTCAAGACAAAGTCAGTGGTGCCAAACCCTGTTTAATCCCCGGTAATCCACCTTCTAGAGTTTTAGAGCTTTGTTACATGTAAATGGTTAAATTTTGCCTTATTCTGTTCTCAATGTTCCATTAAGATTTGGAGTCTTACTTCTCAAATTGTACATATCTGAGCACTTTTTCTTGCAGTTTATTTCCAAATGCAAGCAGTTTGCTCCAGAGCAGTAGTTCTCAAACTAGGGCCGCTGCTTGTTCAGGGAAAGCCCCTGGCAGGCTGGGCCGGTTTGTTTACCTGCGCGTTCATGGGTTCGGCCAATCGTGGCTCTCACTGGCTGCAGTTCGCTACCCCAGACCAATGGAAGCTGCAGGAAGGGCGGCCAGCACATCCCTCAGCCCGCACCGCTTCCTACAGTCCCCATTGGCCTAGAGCGGCGAACAGCAGCCAGTGGGAGTCGCGATCGGCCGAACCTGTGGACGCGGCAGGTAAACAAACCGGCCTGGCCCACAGGGGCTTTCCCTGAACAAGCGGCGGCCCTAGTTTGAGAACCACTGCTCTAGAGAGCTAATCTCTTTCCATAAAGTTATCTACACTAAAGTGTGGTGTTCAGAGTCTGGGCTTTTTGCATTTGGACACTCTAAACTTGCACCACATTGACCTCCTTGCGGTAGGAGCCAGTGGCAGAGCAGATGAGTGACTATGCTTGTGTGGCCAGTCTCAAAGAAAGCCAAAATCCACAGGAACAGGGCCAGTTAGTTCCTGCAGAACTTAATCACCAGGGAGCCTAGAAATCCATTTGCCACAGAAAAACGTGGGAATTGCATTTTACAGAGAATCTTTAGCTTTTACATTTTGTGAAAAAAATAAAACCATATACAATAGAATCCCGTTTATCCAAGCCTCCATTATTCAACTACACATGCTGTTGTGAAATCTGTATAAATCAACAAATTATATACTGAAAGAATGACACAGCAAGCCTGGACTTGTATGGGTGTAGCAGAATTCACACCTTGCACACTATTGTAGTAATCTTTTGTACAAGGCATGTCTTGTAAGGTATGATTTGAAAACTCACAATTTGCTGGTCACTACAGTCCTGATAAAATGCATGACAACACTGCATGTGAACTTGTAAGATTTCCCTCTATCATGTTAACACATGTTCCAAACCCCACAGCCCTGCACAAACAGAGCTTGGCAAACAGGTCAGTTCTGAACAAAGGAATATATGCTCTGTTTAATTTGCATTTAAGCAGTACACAGAGTCATCATGCAGGAAGAGAAACAAAGAAAGCTCAAACAGGTGAGAAAAAGCCAACAGGGAACATCTTTCCACACAGACTGAAAATATAAAAAGGACGGACAAACATCCCAAGACACCTCTCTTTGCCCATTGCATTCACTGCACCTGCAGAGACAAAGGAAGCATTTGTTGGACTCTGGGGGTGGGATCTTGACCTACAGGGTTTGGTCAGTAAGACTGCTTGAAAGCATGTGGCGAGAAACTTTGATTGAATCTCATATAGTTTAAGTTTGGTATTAGTAAACATCTCATCTTTATTTTTCTTGAAGCCATCTCTGATTTCTATGCCTCATTACTTATACTCAATTAAAATCTCTTTCTTTGTAGTTAATAAAGTTGTAATTAATAAACTGTTGTGTCAGAGGGGAAATCAAATCAATATCTTAGATGTTTGTATACTAATGCAAGACACATGGGGAATAAACAGGAAGAACTAGAAGTACCAGTGAATAAACACAACTATGACAGTTGGCATCACAGAGAGTTGGTAGAATAATACACATGACTGGAATATGGGTATAGAAGGATACAGCTTGCTCAGGAAGGACAGGCAGGCAAAAAATGGAAGAGGCGTTGCCTTGTTTACAAAGTTGTATACACTCGCACTAAGGTTGAAATGGAAATAGGAGACAGATTTGTTGAAAGTCTCTGATAAGGACAAAAGGGGTAAAAAACAAGTGTGAGGTCATGGTAGGGTCTACTATAGACCACCTAACCAGGAAGAAGAGATGGATGAGGCTTTTTAAACAACTAACAATATCATATAAAGCACAGGTCTTGGTGGTAATGTGGGACTTCAACTACCCAGATATCTGTTGGGAAAATAATACAAGAGGGCACAGATTATCCAATAAATTCTTGGAATGCACTGGAGACATTTTTTTATTTCAGAAGGTGGAGAAAGCTACTAGGGGAGAGGCGGATGTGTATTTGATTTTGACAAACCGGAAGGAACTAGTTGAGAATTTGAAAGCGGAAGGCAACTTGGGTAAAAGTGATCATGAAATAATAGAGTACATGATTCTAAGGAATGGTAGGTGGAAAAACAGCACAATAAAGATAATGGATTTCAAGAAAACAGAGTTAGCAAACTCAAGGAGTTGGTAGGTAAGATCCCATGGGAAGCAAGTCTAAAGGGAAAAATAGTTAGAGAGAGTTGACAGTTTTTCAAAGAGACATGATCAAGGACACAAGAACAAACTATGTCACTGCATAGAAAAGACAAAGACAATGTATGGCAAGAGACCACCCTGGCTTAAACAGGAGATCTTCAGTGATCTTAACCTAAAAAGGAAAAAAAAAAAAAAAAAAGTCCTACAAAAAGTGAAACGAGGTCAAATTACAAAGGTTGAATATAAACAAACACCACAAGTATTTAGGGACAAAATTATAAAGGCCAAGTCACAAAATGAGATTAAAGTAGTTAGAGACATAAGGGTAACAAGAAAACATTCTACAAATATGGAGCAGGTCCTCAAAGAATCAATCCTGAAGCACTTGCATGAGAGGAAAGTGATCAGGAACAGCCAGCACGGATTCACCAAGGGAAGGTCATGCCTGACTAATCTAATCGCCTTTTATGATGAGATTACTGGTTCTGTGGATGAAGGGAAAGCAGTGGATGTATTGTTTCTTGACTTTAGCAAAGCTTTTGACACGGTCTCCCACAGTATTCTTGTCAGCAAGTTAAGGAAGTATGGGCTGGATGAATGCACTATAAGGTGGGTAGAAAGCTGGCTAGATTGTCGGGCTCAACGGGTAGTGATCAATGGCTCCATGTCTAGTTGGCAGCTGGTATCAAGTGGAGTACCCCAAGGGTCGGTCCTGGGGCCGGTTTTGTTCAATATCTTCATAAATGATCTGGAGGATGGTGTGGATTGCACTCTCAGCAAATTTGCAGATGATACTAAACTGGGAGGAGTGGTAGATACGCTGGAGGGGAGGGATAGGATACAGAAGGACCTAGACAAATTGGAGGATTGGGCCAAAAGAAATCTGATGAGGTTCAATAAGGATAAGTGCAGGGTCCTGCACTTAGGACGGAAGAACCCAATGCACAGCTACAGACTAGGGACCGAATGGCTAGGCAGCAGTTCTGCGGAAAAGGACCTAGGGGTGACAGTGGACGAGAAGCTGGATATGAGTCAGCAGTGTGCCCTTGTTGCCAAGAAGGCCAATGGCATTTTGGGATGTATAAGTAGGGGCATAGCGAGCAGATCGAGGGACGTGATCGTTCTCCTCTATTCGACATTGGTGAGGCCTCATCTGGAGTACTGTGTCCAGTTTTGGGCCCCACACTTCAAGAAGGATGTGGATAAATTGGAGAGAGTCCAGCGAAGGGCAACAAAAATGATTAGGGGACTGGAACACATGAGTTATGAGGAGAGGCTGAGGGAGCTGGGATTGTTTAGCCTGCAGAAGAGAAGAATGAGGGGGGATTTGATAGCTGCTTTCAACTACCTGAAAGGGGGTTCCAAAGAGGATGGCTCTAAACTGTTCTCAATGGTAGCAGATGACAGAACGAGGAGTAATGGTCTCAAGTTGCAGTGGGGGAGGTTTAGATTGGATATTAGGAAAAACTTTTTCATTAAGAGGGTGGTGAAACACTGGAATGCGTTACCTAGGGAGGTGGTAGAATCTCCTTCCTTAGAGGTTTTTAAGGTCAAGCTTGACAAAGCTCTGGCTGGGATGATTTAACTGGGAATTGGTCCTGCTTCGAGCAGGGGGTTGGACTAGATGACCTTCTGGGGTCCCTTCCAACCCTGATATTCTATGATTCTAAATATACTAGAAGCAAGAGGAAGACCAAGGACAGGATAGGCTCATTACTTAATTGGGGAGAGAGGGGAAGAGAACAGAAAATGTGGAAATGGCAGAAGTGCTAAACGCCTCTTGTTTCCACTTTCACCAAAAAGGTTAGTAGCAATCAGATATCTAACACAGTGAACACTGGTGAAAACAAAGTGGGATCTGAGTCTAAAATAGGAAAAGAACAAGTTAAAAATTACTTAGACAAGCTAGGTTTCAGAGTAGCAGCCGTGTTAGTCTGTATCCACAAAAAGAAAAGGAGTACTTGTGGCACCTTAGAGACTAATGCTCAAATAAATTTGTTAGTCTCTAAGGTGCCACAAGTACTCCTTTTTTTTTTGTAGACAAGTTAGATGTCTTCAAGTAGGCAGGGCCTGATGAAATACATCCTAGAACACTCAAGGAACAGACTGAGAAGATATCTTAGTGATTATCTTTGAAAACTCATGGAAGACAAGAGAGATTCCAGAGGACTGGAAGAGAGCAAATATAGCGCCAATCTATAAAAGCGATAATAAGGACAACCTGCGGAATTACAGACCAGTCATCTTAACTTCAGTACCCAGAAAGATAATGAAGCAAATAATCAAGCAAGCAACTAAAAGGTGATAAGTAACAGTCAACATGGATTTATCAAGAACAAACCCTGTCAAAACAACATAATAGTTTTCTTTGATAGAGTAACAAGCCTTGTGGATGAGAGGAAGTAATAGATGTGGTATATCCAGGGCACTGGTTTTCAACCTGTGGGGGTAGTGGACTGTGTCTAAGGGAAAAGGAGTACTTGTGGCACCTTAGAGACTAACCAATTTATTTGAGCATGAGCTTTCGTGAGCTACAGCTCACTTCATCGGATGCATGCCGTGGAAACTGTAGCAGACTTTATATATACACAGAGAATATGAAAAAATACCTCCTCCCACCCCACTGTCCAGCTGGTAATAGCTTATCTAAAGTGATCATCAGGTGGGCCATTTCCAGCACAAATCCAGGTTTTCTCACCCTCCACCCCCACCCCTCCACAAATTCACTCTCCTGCTGGTGATAGCCCATCCAAAGTGACAACTCTTTACACAATGTGCATGATAATAAAGTTGGGCCATTTCCTGCACAAATCCAGGTTCTCTCACCCCCTCACCCCCCTCCCAAAAACCACACACACAAGCTCACTATCCTGCTGGTAATAGCTCATCCAAAGTGACCATTCTCCCTACAATGTGCATAATTAAGGTGGGCCATTTCCAGCACAAATCCAGGTTTTCTCACATCACCCCCATACACACACAAACTCACTCTCCTGCTGGTAAAACCCCTTCAAAACTGACCACTCTCCAAGTTTAAATCCAAATTAAACCAGAACATCTGGGGGGGGGGGTAGGAAAAAACAAGAGGAAATAGCCACTCCCAGTCTCTATTTAAGCCTAAATTAATAGTATCCAATTTGCAAATGAATTCCAATTCAGCAGTTTCTCGCTGGAGTCTGGATTTGAAGTTTTTTTGTTTTAAGATAGCGACCTTCATGTCTGTGATTGCGTGACCAGAGAGATTGAAGTGTTCTCCGACTGGTTTATGAATGTTATAATTCTTGACATCTGATTTGTGTCCATTTATTCTTTTACGTAGGGACTGTCCAGTTTGACCAATGTACATGGCAGAGGGGCATTGCTGGCACATGATGGCATATATCACATTGGTGGATGTGCAGGTATATGAGCCTCTGATAGTGTGGCTGATGTTATTAGGCCCTGTGATGGTGTCCCCTGAATAGATATGTGGGCACAATTGGCAACGGGCTTTGTTGCAAGGATAAGTTCCTGGGTTAGTGGTTCTGTTGTGTGGTATGTGGTTGTTGGTGAGTATTTGCCTCAGGTTGCGGGGCTGTCTGTAGGCAAGGACTGGCCTGTCTCCCAAGATTTGTGAGAGTGTTGGGTCATCCTTTAGGATAGGTTGTAGATCCTTAATAATGCATTGGAGGGGTTTTAGTTGGGGGCTGAAGGTGACGGCTAATGGCGTTCTGTTATTTTCTAAGGGATCCATGAAAGGTTGTTGTTACCATAGAACAAAGTGGTCTGCACCTCCATTTGAAAATTTTTAGGGGTCCACAAATGAAAAAAAGGTGAAAACCACTGGCCTACAGAAGTCGTGGAATCTCTATCATTGAAGGTTAAACAAACACCGGTCAGGAATGGTCTAGTTATTACATAGACCTGCCTTGAGTGCAAGGGATTGGACTAGATGACCTATTGAGGTGCCTTCCAGTCTTAAATGTCTATGATTATCTAATTCAGTGTGTTTAAATCATTGTCTCAAATAGTTATTCAGACAATCAACTACCATATTATTCCCTTAAGAATTAACTTAAAATATTTTGTACTATCCAGGACAGTGCGGGGCAGTTCAGGACATACATTTCTGTGGGGAAAATCTGGGACTGGGGGTGCATTGGGGTCATCCTGCAGTATAACTGAGACCGGTGAGCGCCAGAGTGTAACCTAAGTGTGGCAGGCTTGCAAACTGCAGTTACACACACACACACAGGCTTGAATGCTGTCTATGAGTGGCCCAGGTGGGAGCTATTTCAGCAAGACATTCTAAGGCACCCAAGATTGCCAGGCAAGGGAGACACAGCTGCTCATTAGTCTGGATTGAACCCTGGTATGTCACAATGGGTTTCTGTATAACAAAATTATACACCACTTTCTTTCCTATGTTAATAGATTAATCACAACAGTAAAATATTTTTAGGATTCAAACTTATTTTTTCCTTAAAATGTACACTTTGTACCATATGTTTATAGATGATAAAGAGCTGACAGTAATAGGTTCCAAGGAGTTCTGGTCTTTCATAAATACTGTTCAGCACAGGAATATGCACAGAGAGCTGGGATAATCCCAAATCTCTTTACTCTTTAGCTGAACAAATAATTCTGTGTTATGGAGTATTGATGTATAATCTAACTTTGTCTTTGCTTACTTTTAAGCATTTAATTTGTGATATGAAGTGTGATAGCCCTTCACTGCGTTTAAACATATTTTGTATAGTAGGAGTCTCTTCACTTCAAAACCTCAGGATGGATTCTCAGATAGCATAAATCAGTGTAGCTCCATAGAAGTCAATGAAGCTATGTCAATTCAGACCAAGTGAGGATCTCACTCCTCATCTTCTTTTGTTTCCTTTTGAAGATGTGTATCAGAACTAGGAAACTGTTACAGAATTATCAGTCCCATAATTAAACAAGAAAATCAATTAAGTTAGTAATGTTCTTATAGACCATGCTAAATCTGAAAGAACAATTCAATAACCAGATATATTGTTTACCCTCTTCCATAACCAATTTTACATATTTAAAACTTGCTACAGTATGTCTGATCTAAGTTTCTCCTTTTTATCCTTGGGAAAACCATACATGACATATTAATATGCTAGTTTTTTGACGGATCTTATATTAAACAAGTACAGTACTCTTGACCTATCTGAAAAGACTTCAGAGTGACAGGAAACCTCTGACCAGAAACAGCTTTAATCAGAGTTGCCAAGAGACCTGCACCATTCAGTGTCTCCACTCACTTACCTATTTGCATCACACTGCATATGCTGGGGTGAATTAAGCCTCATCTTCAAAAGCAGTTTGTAGAATTAAGTAGTGATATCAAGGAATTATTTCCTACTAACAAGTTTCTAAAAACAAACTTATTAGGAAGAATCAGGAATTTGTTTCTCAGAATTATGGCGCAACAAAGTATTTTTTGTTTTTAGTATGTACTACAACAGTCAGAGGAAAGGGGATTTCCAAAGTTTCTCTAATTCCGTTAATGAAGTATTGAGAACCATTACTTAAAAAAAACAACAAAACAAAACATACTACTAACAACAGAAAAATGTGTTTTGAATGCAAATTCCATACAGAAAAGCAAGAATGCCAGAATGGTGGAACTGAGAAACCACTTGAAATGATCTCTTATAATTAAGAACATAAGAATGGCCATACTGTGTCAGACCAAAGGTCCATTTAGCCCAGGATTCTGTCTTCCAACAGTGGCCAATGCCAGGTGCCCCAGAGAGAATGAACAGAACAGGTAATCATCAAACGATACATCCTGTCACCCATTCCCAGCTTCTGGCAAACAGAAGCTAGGGACACCATCACTGCCCATATTGGCTAATAGCCATTGATGGACCTCCTCCATGAATTTATCTAGTTCTTTTTTGAACCCTGTTATAGTCTTGGCCTTCACAACATCCTCTGGCAAGGAGTTCCACAGGTTGTGTGTTGTATGAAAAAATACTTCCTTTTGTTTGTTTTAAACCTGCTGCCTATTAATTTAATTTGGTGGCCCCTAGTTCTTGTGTCATGAGAAGGAGTAAATAACACTTCCTTTTCAGACCTCTATCATATCCCCCCTTAGTCATCTCTTTTCCAAGCTGAAAAGTCAGTCTTATTAATCTCTCTTCATGCAGCAGCCATTCCATACCCCTAATCATTTTTGTTGCCCTTTTCTGAACCTTTTCCAAGTCCAATATATCTTTTTTGAGATGGGACGACCACATCTGCAGGCAGTATTCAAGATGTGGGCTTACCATGGATTTATATAGAGGCAATATGATATTTTCTGTCTTATTATCTATTCCTTTCTTAAAGATTCCTAAAATTCTGTTAGCTTTTTTTGACTGCCGCTGCACATTAAGTGGATGTTTTCAGAGAACTATCCACAGTGACTCCAAGATCTCTTTGAGTGGTAACAGCTAATTTAGATCCCATCATTTTAGATGAATAGTTGGGATTATGTTTTCCAGTGTGCATTACTTTTCAGTTATCAACATTGAATTTCACCTGTCATTGTGTTGCCCAGTCACCCAATTTTGTGAGATCCCTTTGTAACTCTTCACATTCTGCTTTGGACTTAACTATCTTGAGTAATTTTGTGTCATCTGCAAATTTCACCACCTCACTGCTTACCCCTTTTTCTAGATCATTTATGAATATGTTGAACTGTACTGGTCCCTGTACAGACCCTGGCGGACACCACTATTTACCTCTCTCCATTCTGAGAACTGACCATTTATTCTTACCCTTTGTTTCTTATCTTTTTTCCAGTTACCCATCTATGAGAGGACATTCCTTCTTATCCCATGACAGCTTACTTTGCTTAGGAGCCTTTGGTGAGGGACCTTGTCAAAGGCTTTCTGAAAATCTAAGTATACTATATCCACTGGATCCCCTTGTCCACATGCTTGTTGACCCCCTCAAAGAATTCTAGTAGATTGGTGAGGCATGATTTCCCTTTACAAAAATTATGTTGACTCTTCCCCCATCAAATTATGTTCATCTATATGTCTGACAATATTGTTCTTTACTATAGTTTCAATCAGTTTGCCCAGTACTGTAGTCAGGCTTACCAGCCTGTAATTGCCCGGATCACCTCTGGAGCCCTTTTTAAGAATTGGTATCACATTAGCTATCTTCCAGTCATTTGGTACAGAAGCTGATTTAAATGATAGGTTATAGACTACAGTTAGTAGTTCTGCAACTTCACATCTGAGTTCCTTCAGAACTCTTGGTGAATAACATCTGGTCCTGGTGTCTTATTACTCTTTAGTTCATCAATTTGTTCCAAAACCTCCTCTAATGACACCTCAATCTGGGACAGTTCCTCAGATCTGTCACCTAAAAAGAACAGCTCAGGTTTGGGAATCTCCCTTACATCCTCCGCCATGAAGACCAATGCAAAGAATTCATTTAGTTTCTCCGCAATGGCCTTACCATCCTTGAGCGTTCGTTTAGCATCTTGATTGTCCACTGGCCCCACTGGTTGTTTAGCAGGCTTCCTGCTACTGATGTACTTAAAAAAAATAAAAATTATGCTCCTTTCTATTTTCCTCATTAGGATTTAACTTCCACTTTTTAAAGGATGCCTTTTTTCCTCTCATTGCTTCTTTTACTTTGTTGTTTAGCCACAGTGGCTCTTTTTTGGTTCTCTTACTACGTTTTTTAATTTGGGGTTACATTTAAGTTGAGCCTCTGTTATGGTCTTTAAAAAGTTTCCATGCAGCTTGCAGGGATTTTACTTTTGGGTGCTGTACCTTTTAATTTCTGTTTAACTAACCTCCTCAGTTTTGTGTAGTTCCCCTTTCTGAAATTAAATGCTACAGTGTTGGGCCGCTGTGGTATTTTCCCTGCCACAGGGATGTTTAATTTAGTTATACTATGGTCACTGTTACCAAGCGGTCCAGCTATATTCACCTCTTTGACCTGATCCTGTGCTCCACTTAGGACTAAATCAAGAATTGCCTCTCCTTTTGTGGGTTCCAGAACTAGCTGCTCCAAGAAGCAGTCATTTAAGGTGTCAAGAAACTTTCTCTCTGCATCCCTTCCTGAGGTGATATGTATCCAGTCAGTATGGAGATATTTGAAATCCCCCATTATTATTGAGTTTTTTATTTTAATAGCCTCTCTAATCTCCCTGAGTGTTTCACAGTCACTACCACCATCCTGGTCAGGTGGTCTGTAACATCCCCACTGCAATTCAAGCATGGAATTACTGTACATAGAGATTCTATGGTACAGTTTGGTTCATTTAAGATTTTTTCTTCATTTGATTCTACACTTCCTTTCACATATAGTACCACTCCCCCCACCCCTCGTCCTGTTCTATCCTTCCGATGTATTTTGTACCCAGTTATTATCCTCATTCCACCAAGTTTCTGTGATGCTATTATATCAATATCCTCATTTAATATGAAGCACTCTAGTTTGCCCATCTTTATTATTTAGACTTCTAGCACTGGTATATAAGCACTTTAAAAACTTGTCACTTTTTAGCTGTCTGCCATTACATGATGTAATTGAATTGGACTTTTTTTTCTTTTGACTGTTTCTCATCAGATCCTACCTGCATTTTATCATCTTCCATCCTCTCCTCCTTATTAGGAGGACATAGGGAATCTCCATTTATAGATCCTCCCCTAATGGTATCAATCCCCAAATGCAATATTTAAACAACTTAAGCTGTAAAATATAAAGCGAATGCAGATGAGTAACCTAGAGGTTTAACCAATTAACTGATGGTAATTCAGCAGTCTACATGAAAGGAGCCTAGTTCACATCCAAATCACAAAAACTTCTGCTACAGCTGGCACTTATTGACAATTATAATGACCGAGACCAGGGATGGAATAGATCTTGGAGGCTGAAGTATCCCTACAGGTGGTCCCACCAGTGTAGTTGAGACTCATTGGTACTGCAGTTTTGGGCAAACTAACACTGTTGTGATCTGTGCAGCACCTATTTTGTTTGTAAGTAACTTGAACAAGAACTAAGGGTGCTCTGCTCATTGCTAGATCAGACCTAATCTGATG
Source organism: Lepidochelys olivacea (assembly GCF_965140295.1). Taxonomy (NCBI): domain Eukaryota; kingdom Metazoa; phylum Chordata; order Testudines; family Cheloniidae; genus Lepidochelys; species Lepidochelys olivacea. The sequence continues at coordinate 112,791,783 of NC_140416.1, forward strand.
CGTGGATGTGATTCTGTATCTCACATTAGTTTGAAGCCATTAGCCAGCTAAGTTACTTCTTAAAGAAGTCATAGTACACATCAGTAGAGACCTCATCAGAGGAGCACAGAAAAACACACAACCTAAGGTCAGAGACTATCATTTTTTACAACCCATATCAATTTTTCTCTTCAAAGCGAGAGTTTAGTGGGAGTTCATAATGAAACTGCAGCCAGATGGTTACAGTAGTAGAGTTTACTGTTCAAAGGTGCATTTTTTCACACTTTAGGAGGTAAAACAAACAGTTGAGAACACACATTCGTTTATTCAACTATTAATGCAATAGCTGGGCCAAGCCACTTCATTATTTCATACCTATCAACTGCCAGTACAACTAAGATTTTTGATGTGTAAGTAAAGCTTCCCTTATAATCCATGGGAAGTTTGCTTTTCAGATACACACAGAAGATAAATTGTGTACCTTTCCAATAATGTAGTGGCTGAAGTTTAGTTTTGCATATGCCTACTATTGCTATCAATTAAATTTGAATGAAATACAAACGTGAGAATTGACCAGGGTTTTTTTTCTTATATTTAAATATATGCTAAATTCAGTCACATTTGCAATATAACATTGTAATTAAAATCAACTGCTCGTTACATACAAAACATACTTAATTTCCAAGCATATTGAAATCAATATTAGGAGTCGGGATGTGGTGCTTGCACTAAGAAACATGATATATTTGCAGATCAAACTTATGACTTTTTTCACTAACATCATTTTACACCATCAGCTCAGCATATAAATTAAGGTTATAACCTGTGATTCAGACGTGGCTCTTCTGGCACCATGTTAACTTCTGATAAATTCCAGCAAGTCACCAATTGCAAAGTTACACAGTTTGCTTTAGAAAACTGTAATGATATTTAATATATAGGACAGAATTTAAATTGAATATTAAACTTCATAGCATTTTGACTAATTTCCTAGCATTTAGAGCTTGGCTGCAAATAGATTGTACCCCATTTTCAGTGTCTCATAACTTTCCTATACATTTATTTTTGGTGCTGACGTTTTCCATACTGATTTACACCCCACCCCCAAAAAATGGGCAAAATGGAAGGCAAGGATGAAGGGGAAAATACACTTGGTTTAAAAATTTCTGACCACACATTTTAGAAAAACCTAAATCAAAACAGCTGAAGTTTGAAACTTGGTCTGGACACAGTACTCATGAGGAACAAATGTCTTTGCATAGTTTGAAATAAAAAAAATGATTTAAGAGATAACCCTTTGAAATCTATGCACTGAGCATGTGGCTTTGAACAGTGTATCTGTAAATTTACAGAGGCACACTAAAATACAAATCTATTGCATATGTGTGGCACAGATAATTTCATGTGTACTTGCTGAAGAACTTACAAGCTCTACTGCTGAAAGGCTGCAGAGCAAGGGACTTACTACAGCTATTGCCTTCAGCACCTCCCTCTCCCCCATCTTATACCTTTTTTCTTGACAATAAACAAGAAATTAAACACAGTCTAGAATAATTTCAATTTCAGTTTGCAAGATCATAAGCTCCAGACAAACAAAAAAACCACACCAAAAACTAGGAATTTTCAAAAATTAAGACTGTTCAGTTAATGTAAAGTCAGTCGCATTACATGTTAAATGTTAGCCTTAACATTAACCTCAACTCTCACACTCGGTGGGCCCGTTTATGAAAGTTGTTAAGCAAAAGCTTAATTTCATTCAGTTCAACAGGACAACGCACATGCATAAAGTTAAGCATGTGCTTAAGTGTTTGCAAGATCAGGGACTAAAAGGGCTGAGATAAATGCTTTTAAAACAGACATTTGGAGTTTTGTGCTCAATCTTCATTAAGATTGCCTGTAACCTATCTGGGTGAGCAGAAATGATAACCAGGAACTCTCACATTAAAAGCAAACCTTTAACCCCTTCCTGCTATACAGAAAGAAGGCAGAGTACTGAATCTGTTCTGGGGTGGGGTTTTTTTGTTTTGTTTTTTTGAAAGGTTCATCAATTTCAGGGCCAGAAGGGACCACAGCGATCATCTAGTTTGAACTCCTATATAACATAGGCTACAGAACTTTCCTAAAATAATTCCTAGACCATATGTTTTAGAAAAAACATCCAAGCTTAATTTTGAAAATTGTTGGTGATGGAGAATACTTGGCAAATTGTTCCAATGTTTAACTACTCTTACTGGTAAAAATTTACACCTCATTTCCAGTCTGAATTAGTCATTGGATTGTTATAGCTTTCTCTGCTAGACTGACAAACCCATTATCAAATATTTGTTCACAATGTAGGTACTTACACAGTGTAATCAAGTCACCTCTTAACTTTCTCTTCATTAAGCTAAACAGATTGAGCTCTTTTGAGTCTCACTATAAGGCATGTTTTCTAAACCCTTCATCATTCTTGTGGATCGTCTCTAAACCTGCTCCAATTTATCAATATGCTTCTTGAATTATGGACACCAGAACTAGACACAGTATTCCAGAAGTGGTCATTCCAGTGCCAAATACAGAGGTAAAATAACATCTCTACTCCTACTCAAGATTCCCGTTTATGCATCCAAGGATCCCATTAGCTCTTTTGGCCACAGCATTCCACTGGGAGCTCATGTTCAGCTGATTATCCATCATGACCCCCAATTTTTTTTTTTCAGTCACTGCTTCCCAGGATAAAGTGCCCCATTCTGTAATTATGGTCTAAGTACTTTGTTCCTGGATGTATACATTTAGTCATATTAAAACACATATTGTTTGCTTGTGTCCAGTTTACCAAACAATCCAGATTACTCTGGATTAGTAACCTATTCTCGTCATTATTTACCACTCCAAGTTTTGTGTCATCTCCAAACTTTATCAGTGATTATTTTGTTTTCTTTTAGGCCATTGATAAAAAAGTTAAAAAGCATAGGGCAAAGAACCGATCCCTCCAGGACCCCACTAGAAACACAACCTATCAATGATTTCCCATTTAAAATTATATTTTGAGACCTGTAATTAGGTTGTTTTTAATCCATGTAACGTGTACCATGTTAATTTTATTTTGTTCTAGGGGTATTTTTAATCAAAATGTTGTGTGGTACCAGGTCAAACACCTTTCAGGAATCTAAGTATATTACTTCAACACTATATTGCATCAACATTATTACCTTTATCAACCAAACTTGTAATCTCATTAAAAAAAGATATCAGGTTAGTTTGACAGGATCTATTTTCAGCTCATATTTTACCTACAATAATTTATATTCCTTTCATTTGGCTTTCAATTTCTGAAGGATCTCTGTTGGGCTTCATTAACTACTTGTGTCTTCCCATTTAACCTTGCGCAATACTTTGTTTTCCTCTTGAGTCCTTGCAACTATATTATGCAGGCATTGGTCACAACTCCCTAATTAAACTGAAAACTTCTGATTCAACCTTAACAGGAGCTTTAAATCTTTTTATTTTATAGAAATCTCATGGAAATGGCAAACACAAAAACCAAGACACAGAACACAAACTATGAGTATTTGAATTTTTCCTGGTGTCTTGATGAAAATGAATTGATATAGAGAGAACAAGAGCACAAAAAAATCACCTCTCTGGCAATTTCCCCCCCCTTGATTTTCTTACTTTTTTTTGCAACCCTTTTGTAAGAAGTCTAACATGCTCCAAAGTTTGTTCTTCGTCTACGTTATTGCTCTTCATGTGCCAATTGCTCAAATATGATTTATATGTCAGTAATGTTTGTCTGTAGAACATTTTTTAGCCCTAACAAAAAATATGTGCAACAAGTTGAACTTACCAGCAGACAAAAGACAGGAACTCACCCCTTCTAACTTATTCTTTAAGTTCCCATGACATTTACCATCCTTATTACTGACTAAAGCCAGGAATCCCAACTAAGGCTGCTGTCAAGTACAACTGCTGAACAATCACCTTCCAATTTTGTAAGCAAGCTAGCAGAGGGTGTATGCAAAATCACAGCAGGCAAAAAATCCAAGTGACTAAAATCAAGGCAAAACCCAAAGGGATGCAACCATCTTACAGACTGAGAGCTATTCAGATCGATCTCCAGTTAAGTCCTTACGGTGTTCTGTGTGGATGTTCAGTCTATATTGATTCGCACTAATTATATTATCCTCCCTTAATATTTATTGAGTCTATTATCTTGTGCAGGATCGATGTCAGACTGATAGGCCTATAATTACCAAGGTCATCCACTTATCCTTTAAAATATTGGCAGATTAGCTTTCTTTTAGTCTTCTGGAACTTCGCCAGTGTTCCAAGACTTATTGAAAATCAATGTGAATGGTCCTGTGAGCTCCTCAGCCACCTCTTTTTAAACTCTTGCATGCAAATTATTTGGACTTACTGATTCTGAAATGTCTAACATTAATTGCTGCTGTTTAACAGTCTCCTAAGATAACACTCTTTCCATTCCATAGTATCATGATACTACTACATCATTTTTTTTTCCAAATAGCAGAAATTTTTATTGAACACCTCTGCCTTTTCTGCATTATTATTGATAATTCTGTCACTTCCATCTAGTAATGGACAAATATAATTGAGAGTATTCTTTTTATTCCTAATATAAACTCCTTCTTTTCCTTAACTCTGCTGGCCACAGACTTCTCCGTGTCAACCTTTGCTTCGTTATCAATTTTCTACAATTCTTAGCTTCTGATTTATATTCAGTACTACCAACTTTCCCTTTCTTCCAATTGTAATAGCTATTATTTTTTATAGCTAACTTCACTTCCCCTCTAAAGCAGTTTTTTTTAAATCAATACAGCCTTCTTCCTCAATTTGTGGGACTCTGGCTGTTTTAGGCATCTAATTAAGTGTTCATAAACAATTCCCAATCATCATTCATATTTTCTGATTAAATTTTTTCTCCCAGCTAACTTAACAATTGTTTTCAGCTTTGTGAAGCTGGCCCTTTTAGAGTACCAAGTATATACATTATTGCTCTGGATTTTATTGTTTATACATTATGAACGTGATCAAATCCTGATCACTTTACCAAGGTTACTATTAATTTTTATTTCTGTGATCAGTTCCTTTTTATCTGTCAAGATGAGGTCTTACATGGATTTCTCCTATATTGGATACAACCACTTTTTCAGTTAGGAAATTGTCATCTGTAATAGTCAGAAATTTTAGAAGCTTACTGTGTATATTCCACATCCAGTGAGCACAGTAAAAATAAAGATGTAGGGTACAATTTTCCAAAATCTCCTAAATCCCATTCACTTTCTTTCAGGGGTAGGTGACTTTTGAAGATTTTACCTGCAAAGAAGAAAATCTCCTGGATTTCTGAGGCTCATTTTATGTTCTTTGTAACAGGAACTCCTTTATCAGTCTCTTCTGTTTCCACTGGCAGCATGCTCATTTTGGATGCAGAACTAAAGAGACAAAGGGTGTCCTTGGAGAATCTCAGAATAGTGATACCCAATGACAGACAGAGGAAATCATTTTACACCTGACATAGTACATCTAGGCCTGCCATAGATGAAGTGTAGATTGAGAGACAATAGCAACTATCCACACAGAAGTAAACAAAATCAAAGAGACCGCATTGAAACAGAAGCCTGAAGGGGTAATCTTTTCAGAATGATGCACACAGTCAAACTCTTGCTCTGCACAAGTTACACCCTGGCAACTTTATTCCATTTACTCTCCTGGGGCTTCAGGGGTATAAGGTAGAGAAGAAACTGTGGTTGTTGAAGGATAAGACCTCGTCTCAGTCTGATCCAGAGCTGCTTTAATTCAGTGAGTCTTTCCATTGATTTCTGGGGGCTTTGCGGGCGGTTCTCACTGCATTTGAGTGCGGGTAGCTAAGAACAACCTGGCAACCAGCAGACATGAGAATAGTTTGCAGAGTGAGAGAATGAACCCTAAAATGATCAGTCCCAAGTCTACTACCACACAAATGAAATCTCTCCTTTCATTCCAGTCTTTGCTGCCCAGTGTCAAGACCCTCATTCAAGAGAAGGGAAGAAACTATCCTTTCATCATCATTAGACCCACTTAGTGTGCCATACAAGTTTTACAGATCTGCAGTGGCTGCATCACACGAGGATGGAAGTAGGAAAACAGCACTGAGAACACAATAAAACCATGGCTTAAGCTGTCACTAACGCTTTAGGAAAATGTCAACAACAACCACCATTTGCTAATATTTCTTATTCCTCTTATAGTCATTTTGCTAATGAATGCCACGGTCTCTTAAATATTGCCCATTTTGAATTCTCTGTGAACTGCTCTTTTCAGCAGTCTCTCCAGAAGTCCTATGATGTGACGAAGTGGGACTGTTCTTAATGTTTTCTCTGAATATTGTGGAGGTGCCTCAGTTTCCCCTACGCAGTTCTTAAGTATCTAGGTGGTGGGATAAGAGTGTATGATCATTGCACAGCCTTACAGGGCAGGTGTGTGCAGGGGTCTGGACGCAGAGAATGGCCAACACCCTGTTTCCTGGCCACTGATGGCCTGGCCCTTCCCCCCTGCAAGGTGAGAGCTAAAGGGTTGGAGAACAAAGGAATCAGGTGCCCTCCTGGTCCGAGAAAGGGACAAAGCCCAGAGGAGGAGGGGTTGGAGGGGGAATCAGTTGGGGCTGGCTGGGGACGTGGAGTGAAGTGCAGATGTGGTTGTCTGGCTCACTGTCCCCCAAAATGGACCTGGCTGAGGGGTCCTGTTCTCTGTACCTACAAGCTCTGTGTTAGACCATGTTCCTTCCAACTAATAAACCTCTGTTTTACTGGCTGGCTGAGAGTCCTGTCTGACTGTGGAGTTGAGGGGCAGGACCCTCTGGCTTCCCCAGGACCCCACCTGGGCGGACTCGGTGTGGGAAGCTCACGGAGGGGCAGAGGATGCTGAATGCTCTGAAATCAGACCCAGGAAGGTGGAAGCTGCTCCCAGAGAGGAGACCTCACCACAGTCCTGACTGGCTTTGTAGGGAGCAGTTCCAGAGTATCCAGGGACTCCGTGACAACTGGTGGCAGTGGTGGGATCCAAACCCACGCCCCCGAAGAGACTGGAGCCACATCACTACAAAAGGTTTTTTCCGCCCCGCTCTCCTGCTGGTAGCTCACCTTAAGTGATCACTCTAGTTACAGTGCGTATGGTAACACCCATTGTTTCATGTTCTCTATATATATAAATCTCCCCACTGTATTTTCCACTGAATGCATCTCATGAAGTGAGCTGTAGCTCATGAAAGCTTATGCTCAAATAAATTTGTTAGCCACAAGCACTCCTTTTCTTTTTGCGAATACAGACTAACACGGCTGCTACTCTGAAACCTGTCATTATGCAAGGCACTGAATTTAGCCGTATGGAGTGGAAATCTATCAACTTCATGAAAAAACTCATACAGATACAGACAGACATCATCTTCCTTTCCAAATGCAAACAGATGGACATCATACCAAAAGGACTGAAGGTACAAAATCCATTACAATCTACATATCATACAGACTATGCTGACAGCTTGTACCACACACTCTCAAAGAAACTGTGCAACCACCTGATCAACATCCTCTACAGCAAACAGGGAAAGATTAAGAATCAGCTCTCAAAACTGGATACTCTCACAAAAAACCAACCTTCCACACAAACTTCCTCGTGGCTGGACTTTACAAAAACTAGACAAGCCATTTACAACACACACTTTGATTCTTTACAAAAGAAAAAGGACACTAAACTATCTAAACTACTACATGCCACAAGGGGCCACGACAGAGGTTCCCTTAACCCACCCAGCAATATTGTTAATCTATCCAACTATACTCTTTGCCCAGCAGAAGAATCTGTCCTATCTCGGTGCCTCTCCTTCTGCCCCTACACCCCCATGAACACGATACAGTTCTGTGGTGACCTAGAATCCTATTTTCAACGTCTCCAACTCAAGGAATATTTCCAACATACCTCTGAACAACATACTAACCCACAGAGACCTTCCTACCAAGACTACAAAAAGAAGGATTCTGGGTGGACCCCTCCTGAAGGTCGATACAACAGACGGGACTTCTACATAGAGTGCTTCTGCCGACGTGCACGGTCTGAAATTGTGGAAAAGCAGCATCACTTGCCCCATAACCTCAGCTGTGCAGAACACAGTGCCATTCACAGCCTCAGAAACAACTCTGACATCATAATCAAAAAGGCTGACAAAGGAGGTGCTGTCGTCATCATGAATAGGTCAGAATATGAACAAGAAGCTGCTAGGCAGCTCTCCAACACCCACTTTCTACAAGCCATTACCCTCTGATCCCACTGAGGGTTACCAAAAGAAACTACACCATTTGCTCAAGAAACTTCCTGAAAAAGCACAAAAACAAATCCGCACAGACACACCCCTGGAACCCCGACCTGGGGCATTCTATCTGCTACCCAAAATCCATAAACCTGGAAATCCTGGACGCCCCATCATCTCAGGCATTGGCACCCTGACAGCAGGATTGTCTGGCTATGTAGACTCCCTCTTTCGGCCCTATGCTACCAGCTCTCCCAGCTATCTTCAAGACACCACTGACTTCCTGAGGAAACTACAATCCATCGGTGAGCTTCCTGAAAACACCATCCTGGCCACTATGGATGTAGAAGCCCTCTACACCAACATTCCACACAAAGATGGACTACAAGCTGTCAGGAACAGTATCCCCGATAATGTCACGGCAAACCTGGTGGCTGAACTTTGTGACTTTGTCCTCACCCATAACTATTTCACATTTGGGGACAATGTATACCTTCAAATCAGCGGCACTGCTATGGGTACCCGCATGGCATACCAACATTTTTATGGCTGACTTAGAACAACGCTTCCCCAGCTCTCGTCCCCTAATTCCCCTACTCTACTTGCGCTACATTGATGACATCTTCATCATCTGGACCCATGGAAAAGAAGCCCTTGAGGAATTCCACCACGATTTCAATAATTTCCATCCTACCATCAACCTCAGCCTGGACCAGTCCTCACAAGAGATCCACTTCCTGGACACTACGGTGCTAATAAACGATGGTCACATAAACACCATCCTATACCGGAAACCTACTGACCGCTATTCCTACCTACATGCCTCCAGCTTTCACCCAGACTACACCACGCGATCCATTGTCTACAGACAAGCTTTACGATACAACCGCATTTGCTCCAACTCCTCAGACAGAGACAAACACCTACAAGATCTCTATCAAGCATTCTTACAACTACAATACCCACCTGCTGAAGTGAAGAAACAGATGGACAGAGCCAGAAGAGTACCCAGAAGTCACCTAGTACAGGACAGCCCCAACAAAGAAAATAACAGAACGCCACTAGCCATCACCTTCAGCCCCCAACTAAAACCTCTCCAATGCATCATCAAGGATCTACAACCTATCCTGAAGGACGACCCATCACTCTCACAAATCTTGGGAGACAGGCCAGTCCTTGCTTACAGACAGCCACCCAACCTGAAGCAAATACTCACCAGCAACCACACACCACACAACAGAACCACTAACCCAGGAACCTACCCTTCCAACAAAGCCCCTTGCCAACTGTGTCCACATATCTATTCAGGGGACACCATCATGTGGCTGATGTGATTAGGCCCTACTATCAGAGGCTCGTTCACCTGCACATCTACCAATGTGATATATGCCATCATGTGCCAGCAATGCCCCTCTGCCATGTACATTGGTCAAACTGGACAGTCTCTACGTAAAAGAATAAATGGACACAAATCAGATGTCAAGAATTATAACGTTCAAAAACCAGTCGGAGAACACTTCAATCTCTTTGCTCACTCGATTACAGACCTAAAAGTTGCAATTCTTCAACAAAAAAAACTTCAGAAACAAACTCCAATGAGAGATTGCTGAATTGGAATTAATTTGCAAACTGGATACAATTAACTTAGGCTTGAAAAGAGACTGGGAGTGGATGGGTCATTACACAAAGTAAAACTATTTCTCCTTGTTTATTCCGCCCACGACTGTTCCTCAGACATTCTTGTCAACTGCTGGAAATGACCCACTTTGATTATCACTACAAAAGGTTCCACCCTCCCTCCCCCCTCTCCTGCTGGTAATAGCTAGTCTTAAGTGATCACTCTCGTTACAGTGTGTATGGTAACACCCATTGTTTCAAGTTATCTATGTATATAAATCTCCCCACTGTATTTTCCACTGAATGCATCCGATGAAGGAAGCTGTAGCTCACGAAAGCTTATGCTCAAATAAATTTGTTAGTCTCTAATGTGCCACAAGTATTTCTTTTCTTTTTGGTCTCCCTCTATTAAAACCAATAGTAAAAGGTTCTACAGTCATAGAAATAAGAAGAAAATAAAGAAAGAAGAAGTGGGAACGCTAAACACCGAGGATGGAGTGGAGGTCAAGGATAATCTAGGCATGGCCCAATATCTAAACAAATACTTTGCCTCAGTCTTTAATAAGACTAATGAGGATCTGAGGAATAATGGTAGCATGACATATGGGAATGAGGATATGGAGGTAGACATTACCTATTTGAGGTAGAAACAGCTTAATGGGACTAAATCGGGGGGCCCAGATAATCTTCATCCAAGAATATTAAAGGAATGGGCACATGAAATTGCAAGCCCATTAGCAAGAATTTTTAATGAATCTGTAAACTTAGGGGTTGTACCGTATGATTGGAGAATTGCTAACATAGTTCCTATTTTTAAAAAAGGGAAAAATTAGTGATCCGGGTAACTATAGGCCTGTTAGTTTGACATCTGTAGTATGCAAGGTCTTGGAAAAAATTTTGAAGGAGAAGGCAGTTAAGGACATTGAAGTCAATGGTAAATGGGACAAAATACAACATGGTTTTACAAAAGATAGATCGTGCCAAACCAACCTGATCTCCTTCTTTGAGAAAGTAACAGATTTTTTAGACAAAGGTAACGCAGTGGACCTAATTTACCTAGATTTTAGTAAGGCATTTCATACCGTGCCACATGGGGAGTTATTAGTTAAATTGGATAAGATGGGGATCAATAGGCAAATTGAAAGGTGAATAAGGTGGATAAGGAACTGGTTAAAAGGGAGACTACAACGGGTCCTACTGAAAGGTGAACTGTCAGGCTGGAGGGAGGTTACTAGTGGAGTTCCTCAAGAATCGGTTTTGGGACCAATCTTATTTAATCTTTTTATTACTGACCTTGGTACAAAAAGTGGGAGTGTGCTAATAAAGTTTGCGAATGATACAAAGCTGGGAGGTATTGCCAATTTAGAGAAGGACAGGAGACCCTACAGGAGGATCTGGATGACCTTGTAAACTGGAGTAATAGTAATAGGATGAAATTTAATAGTGAGAAGTGTAAGGTCATGCATTTAGGATTAAGAAGAAGAATTTTAGTTATAAGCTAGGGACGCATCAATTAGAAGTAACTGAGGAGAAGGACCTTGGAGTACTGGTTGATCATAGGATGACTATAAGCCACCAATGTGATATGGCTATGAAAAAAGCTAATGCGGTCTTGGGATGCATCAGGAGAGGTATTTCCAGTAGGGATAAGGAGGTTTTAGTACCGTTATACAAGGCCCTGGTGAGACCTCACCTGGAATACTGTGTGCAGTTCTGGTCTCCCAAGTTTAAGAAGGATGAATTCAAACTGGAACAGGTACAGAGAAGGACTACTAGGATGATCCCAGGAATGGAAAACTTGTCTTATGAAAGGAGACTCAAGGAGCTTGGCTTGTTTAGCCTAACCAAAAGAAGGTTGAGGGGAGATATGATTGTTCTCTATAAATATATCAGAGGGATAAATACCAGAGAGGGAGAGGAATTATTTAAGCTCAGTACCAATGTGGACACAAGAACAAATGGATATAAACTGGTCATCAGGAAATTTAAACTAGAAATTAGACGAAGGTTTCTAACCATCAGACGAGTGAAGTTTTGGAATAGCCTTCCAATGGAAGCAGTGGGGGCAAAAGATCTATCTGGCTTTAAGATTAAACTCGATAAGTTTATGGAGGAGATGGTATGATGGGATAACATGGTTTTGGTAATTAAATATTCATGGTACATAGGCCCAATGGCCTATGATGGGATATTAGATGGGGTGGGATCCGAGTTACCCAGGAAAGAATTTTCTGTAGTATCTGGCTGGTGAATCTTGCCCATATGCTCAGGGTTTAGCTGATCACCATATTTAGGGTCAGGAAGGAATTTTCCTCCAGGGTAGGTTGGAAGAGGCCCTGGAGGTTTTTCGCCATCCTCTGTAGCATGGGGCATGGGTCACTTGCTGGAAGATTCTCTGCTCCTTGAAGTCTTTAAACTACGATTTGAGAACTTCAATAGCACAGATATAGGTGAGAGGTTTTTTGCAGGAGTGGTGGGTGAAATTCTGTGGCCTGTGTAGTGCAGGTCGTCAGACTAGATGATCATAATGGTCCCTTCTGACCTAAGTATCTATGAATCTATTCATCTCCCATTAGCCCAGTCCATCAACTTAACCTAAAATGAGTCAATCAGCCCCTAAAAACCCAGGGCTTGCAGTTTTCCTTTGTCACCCTGTCAGTTTCTTGGAGGCAGCCTGGTGTGGAGCTGTTGTGCCTCTGCTATCCCAAGCTATTTTGCACCCCCATCTCTCACTGTTCTCCTTCCTTTATAGCTGGGCTTGTGTTCCTTATTGGTCCCAGGTGGGGATGCATGCCTCCATGATTGGCCATTCTGGCACCTGTGCTGTGGGGTGGTCAGCCTGATTCCCTACTTACAGGCACTCTCATTTCCCTTCTGCTCAGTATGAGGCTTGTAAACCCCATTACATATCCACCCCTCAAGGCTGAGGCCCCGCCTTGACTGGCAAAGGCTACTTCTCTTGACAGAAAAATCAGCACTGCAATGCAAACTTCCTGCCAGCTGTTGCAATCATATGCCTTCCGGATACCACAACAGGCACCATCTCACGATCCTCGGGTTTGTCTCTTCCAGTAAATTCAGCCTGCACAAGGGAGCATGATCTGTAACTAATGTGGATTCATTCCCCAGGACCCAGTGCCATAAGCTTTCTATTGCCCACTTGGTGGCCAAGCATTCCTTCTCTATCACCAAGTATCACCAAACTCGTGAGGAAAGAGTTTCTGGCTGATGTCCACTATTGGGCGTTCTTCTCCACCTACCTCTTGGGAAAGGACCACCCCTAGCCATACATCCAATGCATCCATTTGCAATACAAATTCCTTCTTGAAGTTTGCATCTGGGTATCCATAAGACCTATTTTGAGGTGGTGCCCTTAGCTATGTTGGTTATTGCGGCTACTATGATGGGAAAATGTGATATGAACTAATGATAGTAGCTAGTTAGACCTAGGATGGCCCGAACTTGCCTTTTGACAGTTTTATGTGCCTGTAAGGTATGAACCTTATCCACCAACAGGTGGATTTTCCCTCCACTGACCATGTAACGGGCTTCCTGTTTTCCTATCACACACTGGCTGGGTTAGTTGTTAACCTGGCTTCTCTCAGTGACTGGAGAATGGCAGCTATTTTATCCAGATGGGAATCCTTTCTATAAATTACTATGTTCTTCCAGTATGCCGCTGCATATTGATTATGCTGTTAGAGTAACTGGTCATTCAAATGTTGAAAAATAGCCGCCACTTTGTGTAACCTGAAGGGCAAGCAGCGTTAACCTTTCTGAAGTCTATACAGAAATGCAGTGAGTCATCTGGCTTTGGAACCAGCACAACAGTACTCATCAAGTCACTTTGGGATTCCTCTATTGTCCCCGAGTTCTAACATGGCCTTGAGTGCTCTCAACAACCCTTATCAATTTGTTGGGGATTGGTCAGAGCTCTTCCCATATTATTTCACTTGGTTCCCTATTACTGTGATGGTGAAAAAAGGACCTCTCCCCAGGATGGGCTGAGAATACCTTTGTAAAAGTGGCCACCAGTTGGAGTGCCTGTTCCTTTTGCTTCTGGTTTAAGTTCTCTCAAGGGGCACTGAGCTTTCTTACAGGCAGTTGTTAATTTGGGGTTCCAGTTCTGGTTTCTCAGGACATGGCATGATGAAGAGACCTTCCCTGGCTTTCGCAAACTTACCCGGCAAATTTGGGGAGGGCGTGCCCCTTAGTTGTCTGATTAAATAGTGCATGGTCCTACCTTCTTTACCACCTCATAAGGGCCTGGGCCATCAGCTTTGATTCAGAGCTTGGAAAAAGCAGTAGAACTCTGTCACCTGGCTGGAAGGTGCATACTTGTACCCCTTTGTTATAATGTTACTGTCATTCCTGTACTTCTTTGAGGTTTTCTTTAGTGTAAGCCCCCATAGTCGCCAGTCTCACACATAACTTTAAGACATATTGTACAAGGTTTTCAGCTCTTGGACCCTAGTTTTCCCATATCTACTGAACCAGGTTTAGTATGCCTCTTGGCTATCACCTATATAGCAGTTCAAATGGTGAAAATCCTGTAGAAGCTTGGGGTAGTTCCCTAATGGCAAAGAATAGGGCCATGAGTAATTGATCCCACTGTCAAAGAGTCCAGAGTAATACATTTCCTAAGACTTCTCTTTAGCATCTGATTAAATTTTTCCAATAAGCCGTGTCTGCAGATGATCCTCGGATGTACATAATACTTTAACTATCAGTAGACCACAGACCTCTCTCATCAGCCAGGACATGAAATTTGTTCTCTGATCTATCAGGGGCTCTTTGGGAATCCCTTCCCATATAAAGGCCCTCTGCTGCTCATTAGTGATAGTCTTGGCATTCATTGACAGGAGTGATATGGCTTCTGCATATCAGCTGGTGTAGTCCACAATAACATGTGTATGCTGGTGTCTGGAGGTACTTCTCTAGGAGGCCTATAAGGTTGATGCCTATTCGTTCAAAGGGGGTCTCCACCAAGGGAAGAGGTACTAGTGGAGCCCATGGAACTCCTTTGGGGGCTTCTAATTGGCATTCAAGGCACAATGCACAGAAATTCTCAACTTCTTTAAGGACCCCTGGCCGAAAGTATCGGGACAGGGTCCTAGACTGTATCTTATCCTTCCCAAGGTGTCCCACACATGGGATTACGTGTGCTAGGTGTAGAAGCTCACAACTGTATACCTAGGGCACTAGTAATTGGTCTGTTTCTCCTGCATTGGCTTGTCCTGGTCTACGTGATACAACAAGTCCCACTTAAAGACAAAATGCCTTCACGGGGTCTGTCACTGCCACTTGCTCAAGTCTCATGGTTTCTTTGTTCCATGCAGAAATCCTAGAAGCCCGTTAGCCTCTTTGGGTCCACACAGAGATGAATCTTCTGCATCTCCTGGATTGACTACAGAGTCTGTTGTCTCCATTATGTGTATGGAGGGGGTAGCCTCTCACTTCTCTCTGCTCTTTCCTGTCTATCCACTTCTCTCTAGGTAACTTTTTCCTTCTAGGCCAGTATTTAAATACATTAGGGTCCTTAAAAGGGAACAGGAGCTCTAATGTTTCTTTTGGAGCACCTTCTTCAGGCTCCTGTGTTAAGGCAAACTTCTGTAAGAGTTCTGGAAAATACAGCCAGTCTCAGGCTAATATCACTGGGTAGGGGTAATCTGGAAACACATATACCTTCATATGACCTTGGCTCCTGTCAGTAGTCAATTTTACTATCATGCTGGGATACCACAGAATATCTCCATGGATGCATTTAGGGGCAACTTCCTCCTTTGCCAGCTTCCCTACTGTTCCCCCTATCTGCTCCCTGAGAAACATCTGGTCACACCCTGTGTCTATGAGGGCCAATGTTTCTGGGCCATTCACTGTCCCAGGGTTTTTGCTGGGCCCTATTCTCTTTGTCCACACCTGCCCGAAATTACATTCCATGGAGGGACAGTTGCAAAACCTGTCCCTACCATTGATAGGAGTAATACACGATCAGGTTCCTACATTGGTGTGGGGCATGCTGTACATGGATTGTTTAAAGTTGTAGGCTTGCTGTCTCAGGGGAATCTTACTCACAGACCCTGAGAGGCACGTCTGTCACCCATAAGGCCCAACGACCTGTTAGGGGTCTGTGTTTTCTTGGGGTTTACCCAAAATGGGACCCCCCCACCTTTGGAATTTTATTTCCTTCTCCCTTATGCATGGAGCAGGTATTTCTGAGGCAGAGGGCCCCTAGATGGCTTGAGCAGTAGAAGTCAACGAATGGCTACGCAGATGGTGTCGGAGAGAAGGCTTTGGATTCTTTGACCATGGGGTGGTGTTCCATGAAGGAGAAGTGCTGGGCAGAGACAGGCTCCATCTTACGAAGAGAGGGAAGAGCATCTTTGCGAGCAGGCTGGCTAACCTAGTGAGGAGGGCTTTAAACTAGGTTCACCAGGGGAAGGAGACCAAAGCCCTGAGGTAAGCGGGATACCGGGAGGAAGCACAGGCAGCAATGTCTGTGAGGGGAGGGCTCCTGCCTCATACTGAGAATGAGGGGCGATCAACAGGTTATCTCAAGCGCTTATATACGAATGCATAAAGCCTTGGAAACAAACAGGGAGAACTGGAGGTCCTGGTGATGTCAAGGAATTATGACGTGATTGGAATAACAGAGACTTGGTGGGATAACTCACATGACTGGAGTACTGTCATGGATGGTTATAAACTGTTCAGGAAGGACAGGCAGGGCAGAAAAGGTGGGGGAGTAGCACTGTATGTAAGGGAGCAGTATGACTGCTCAGAGCTCCGGTACGAAACTGCAGAAAAACCCGAGTGTCTCTGGATTAAGTTTAGAAGTGTGAGCAACAAGAGTGATGTAGTGGTGGGAGTCTGCTATAGACCACCGGACCAGGGGGATGAGGCTTTCTTCCGGCAACTCGCAGAAGCTACTAGATCGCACGCCCTGGTTCTCATGGGTGACTTTAATTTTCCTGATATCTGCTGGGAGAGCAATACAGCAGTGCACAGACAATCCAGGAAGTTTTTGGAAAGCGTAGGGGACAATTTCCTGGTGCAAGTGCTAGACGAGCCAACTGGGGGGGAGCTGTTCTTGACCTGCTGCTCACAAACCGGGAAGAATTAGTGGGGGAAGCAAAAGTGGATGGGAATCTGGGAGGCAGTGACCATGAGTTGGTTGAGTTCAGGATCCTGACACAGGGAAGAAAGGTAAGCAGCAGGATACGGACCCTGGACTTCAGGAAAGCAGACTTCGACTCCCTCAGGGAACGGATGGGTAGGATCCCCTGGGGGACTAACATGAAGGGGAAAGGAGTCCAGGAGAGCTGGCTGCATTTCAAGGAATCCCTGTTGAGGTTACAGGGACAAACCATCCCGATGAGTCGAAAGAATAGTAAATATGGCAGGCGACCAGCTTGGCTTAACGGTGAAATCCTAGTGGATCTTAAACATAAAAAAGAAGCTCACAAGAAGTGGAAGGTTGGATATATGACCAAGGGAAGGTCATGCCTGACTAATCTAATCGCCTTCTATGATGAGATTACTGGTTCTGTGGATGAAGGGAAAGCAGTGGATGTATTGTTTCTTGACTTTAGCAAAGCTTTTGACACGGTCTCCCACAGTATTCTTGTCAGCAAGTTAAAGTACGGGCTGGATGAATGCACTATAAGGTGGGTAGAAAGCTGGCTAGATTGTCGGGCTCAACGGGTAGTGATCAATGGCTCCATGTCTAGTTGGCAGCCGGTGTCAAGTGGAGTGCCCCAGGGGTCGGTCCTGGGGCCGGTTTTGTTCAATATCTTCATAAATGATCTGGAGGATCGTGTGGATTGCACTCTCAGCAAATTTGCGGATGATACTAAACTGGGAGGAGTGGTAGATACACTGGAGGGGAGGGATAGGATACAGAAGAAGGACCTAGACAAATTGGAGGATTGGGCCAAAAGAAATCTGATGAGGTTCAATAAGGATAAGTGCAGGGTGCTGCACTTAGGACGGAAGAACCCAATGCACAGCTACAGACTAGGGACCGAATGGCTAGGCAGCAGTTCTGCGGAAAAGGACCTAGGGGTGACAGTGGACGAGAAGCTGGATATGAGTCAGCAGTGTGCCCTTGTTGCCAAGAAGGCCAATGGCATTTTGGGATGTATAAGTAGGGGCATAGCGAGCAGATCGAGGGATGTGATCGTCCCCCTCTATTAGACATTGGTGAGGCCTCATCTGGAGTACTGTGTCCAGTTTTGGGTCCCACACTACAAGAAGGATGTGGATAAATTGGAGAGAGTCCAGCGAAGGGCAACAAAAATGATTAGGGGTCTGGAACACATGACTTATGAGGAGAGGCTGAGGGAACTGGGATTGTTTAGTCTAAGGAAGAGAAGAATGAGGGGGGATTTGATAGCTGCTTTCAACTACCTGAGAGGTGGTTCCAGAGAGGATGGTTCTAGACTATTCTCAGTGGTAGAAGAGGACAGGACAAGGAGTAATGGTCTCAAGTTGCAGTGGGGGAGGTTTAGGTTGGATATTAGGAAAAACTTTTTCACTAGGAGGGTGGTGAAACACTGGAATGCGTTACCTTGGGAGGTGGTAGAATCTCCTTCCTTTGAAGTTTTTAACGTCAGGCTTGACAAAGCCCTGGCTGGGATGATTTAATTGGGGATTGGTCCTGCTTTTGAGCAGGGGGTTGGACTAGATGACCTCCTGAGGTCCCTTCCAACCCTGATATTCTACGATTCTATGAGCAGTCATGTAGTCCCCCATAAATCAGGTTGTGTCCACTAGGACTACTGGTCTGTGTCTGCAAACACAGTCGTAGCCCACCAGTGGAAGAATCTGTACTAACTGCGTGTTCTGCTTTCTGGGGTCAAGTTCGAAACTCTGGCTTTAACCAATGCTGGCAGAAGTCCTTTTGTCTTTGGGCAGTTGTCTGTAGCTAAGCTTTTGGGGGGTATAGCTTATAGCAGAAACGCTGACAGATTTCTTCATCTAGACCTAGCTGATACAATATGGCAGCCTTCACCTGTTCAAAGTCCTGACCTGCTGTGTCTTCAAGTCCCCGGTATGATGCTTGGGCTTCCCCAACAAGGAATGGAAGGAGCTGGAGTCCCCACTGCACTGGGGGCCATTGACAGGCCATGGTCACCCTTTCAAAAGTTACCAAGAATGACTCCAGGTCATTATCTGTCGTCGTCTAAGAGAGCATCAGGGTCAGAGTAGTTCGCTGAAGTGCAGGGGACACATTCCCCGTGGCGGGACCCTGAAGAGTATCTGGTATCAGGTCTGCCATCCATTGCAACAACTGTTGCTGGGGCAATGCCATCTGTTCAAACAGTTGTTGTTGCCTCGGTTGTTGCTGTGCTTGTGAGTCAGTCAACTATTGCAGGGGCTGATTCACCTCCTAGCACTCGGGTATATATCAGCAAAAAGTTAAGAGATTTTGTGTTGGTTGCTTGGATTTTTTTAGCTTTTCTTTTTGCAGGGACCATTAAAGTCAACCCGACTTCTGGTACCACTTTGTCAACAGCTCTTTTGAGCAGTCTCTCCAGAAGTCCTAGCTTTCTCCTAACTGGTCTCCCTCTGTTCATCTCCCATTAGCCCAGTCCATCAACTTAACCTAAAATGAGTCAATCAGCCCCTAAAAACCCCGGGTTTGCAGTTTTCCTTTGTCACCCTATCAGTTTCTTGGAGGCAGCCTAGTGTGGGGCTGTTGCACCTCTCCTATCCCAGGCTGTATAGAATCCCCATTCCTCTCTGTCCTTCCTTTATAGCTGGGCTTGTTTTCCTTATTGGTCCCAGGTGGGGGTGCATGCCTGCATGATTGGACATTCTGGCAGCTGGGCTGGGGGGTGGTCAGCCTGATTGCCTGTAAGTGGGGAAAGACGCTCCTTTCCCTTCTGCCTATGCTCAGTATGGAGTTTGTAAACCCCATTATACCTTCCTCAGCTGAAGAGTAACCAGCAGGGAAAGAAACAACCCCTTCCATCCCCTGTTCTGTAACCTGTTTGAAAATATGATAGACCTGCATTCAAGAGTCATGAGACAGGTGAGTGAGGATACTAGTTTCAACAGCAATATTACTTTTTTACTGCAGCCAATAAGCTCTGTCTTGATTTAATCACTTCACTAAATCACCTGCAGCAGAATGTTCGACTGGGAAAAGCATGGTACCTGTCTGTTTAGTCATGGATTATTAGAAACTGGATTAGAAAGCAGTATCTGTGATGTATGGATTTCTCTTAGGCCACACAGTTTTGTAAATCCACTTGCTAAACCATCAGCATGTGATATGTAAATTTATTTAATAAAGTGTCTGTTTGCTAATTATTATTTAAGCCCTGTAAGAGAAAATGTTTTTAGATTCACAAATCAAGTCAATGCAGGAGTGCAGCTCAATGAAATATGCCTTGCATCAAATACAGATATGGTTTTGGTCAACAAAGAACAAGTATTAACAAGATTAGCAAAGGTTATCAAGCAATACACAAACTCCTGTAGGCCCTTAGTGAGTTCCAGTGAAGTTGGAAACAAAGCCAGTTGCTGCACCTAGGTATCTCCATGATGCAAGGAAGGTAGAGAAGTCATCCTGCTCTGCTTTAGAATCTCAAGAGAAGTCCAGCCAATCAATTCTACCCCAGGTCCTTTTATAGTGAAGGCCTAGGAACCTCCAGCTAACATTGCAGCATTCTGTATATCTCCTCAACAACACAGGCTCCTGCACACTCATCAAACCTGTCCGTTGCTCTCTCCACTTGCTTCCAAGGGACTAGAAAGTCAAGGTGTCAGTCCTTATCTTCCAGGCATTCAATGGCCTAAGCCCAGCATAACAAAAGAGCCTATGGTTCCACAATGAAGACCATGGTCAACATCTCTGCTTCTCAGGCACAATGGACCTTTTTACTGTAAGGGTAAAGCTCACCCATGAAGGGGACAAGAGATTTCTCCGGAGACCAACAGGGACAAACTCACCCAGGAACTAAGGGCTATCACTAACTTTTAGCTCTACCTGCAAGGCATACTTCTTCGACCTGCCTACTCTAACACACATATAGCACCATGTACATTTGAAAAAAAAAAATAACAAAATCCACACTGTATACACAGTTCTCCCCTTGGAGATGATGAGGGAGAAAACAAACCACACCAGACAGATGTTCATCACATCCTTCAATTCAGTACTGGAAGGCACTCACCTAGTATAGAGATCTGGGCTGTACAAGAGCCTATATAGAATAGAGGGGAAGATATCACATTGGCAAAATGGTCACTAGTTTTTATTAAACAATGATAAAGTGAAAAAGAGGGAAATTAAAAACAAAATGTTCTAGTTTTTCCTTTCTTCTGATGAAACATTTTCCCTGATTAGGCTGTTGCCAGTCCTAAACTGCTGGGTCTGATAAGACTATCTTTAAATTTTCTCTCATTTAACAATGTTTACATTGGACAATTAATAGCACTTTTATAATATTAATGCTGTGCATATTGGTACACTAGAAACTCTTTAAACAGTAAGTAAGATCAGTGATAAATATCCAGTAAGCAGTTATTCTGATCATTCTTTTGGACTATTGTCATAAATATAAAGGGAAGGCTAACCATCTTTAAATTCCTCCTGGCCAGAGGAAAAGCCCCTTCACCTGTAAAGGGTTAAGAAGCTAAGATAACCTCACTGGCACCTGACCAAAATGACCAATGAGGAGACAAGATACTTTCAAAGCTGGAGGGGGGGAAAACAAAGGTTCTGTCTGTGTGATGCTTTTGCCGGGACCAGACCAGGAATGCAGGTCAGAACTCCTGTAAAGAGTTAGTAAACAATCTAGTTAGATATGGGTTAGATTCTGTTTTGTTTAAATGGCTGATAAAATAAATTGTACTGAATGGAATGTATATGCACCTGTTTTTGTGTCTTTTTGTAAATTAAGGTTTAGCCTAGAGGGATTCTCTATGTTTTGAATCTGATTACCCTGTAAGGTATTTACCATCCTGATTTTACAGAGGTGATTCTTTTACTTTTTCTTTAATTAAAATTCTTCTTTTAAGAACCTGATTGCTTTTTCATTGTTATTAAGATCCAAGGGTTTGGGTCTGTGTTCACTTATGCAAAATGGTGAGGATTTTTATCAAGCCTTCCCCAGGAAAGGGGGTGTAGTGCTTGGTGGGGATATTTTGAGGGGGGAGACGTCTCCAAGTGGGCACTTCCCCTGTTCTTTGTGTAACACTTTGGTGGTGGCAGCTTTTAACCTAAGCTGGTAAGAATAAGCTTAGAGGGTCTTTCATGCAGGTTCCCACATCTGTACCCTAGAGTTCAGAGTGGGGAAGGAACCTTGACAACTATGATGATAGGTTTTCTGCTGCTCCAACTTGAGAGAATGTCAAGATTCTCATGGACCTGCCATTGACTCATCTAAGCACTCCAACTCGGACAAGTTATTGATCAAGCTTCAAGGTGTATTAAGTCTTTAAAACAAACATATGCCTTGCAGACAAAACACTCTAGCAAATGCTCCATTAAAAAAAAAATCATACACATGCGAAGAACTGAAAAACTTTGATTGGTGGAATTATCAAGAGTTTCCTAAGGTAGTGCTGAAAGGCTCTTTTCATTGAAAGCGGTCTACAATAGTCCACTTATTAAATGAATCACAATATTTTACGAATACCATGATTGTGATAATGCCAAAAGCAAAAAGAGTCCTAAGTGCAGCTGCATACATAAAAAACAACTATGACAGACCTGCCGGAAAACAAGACTTCTACACACACTGCTGCTCAATGTTGTCGCTTCAAGCTCAATATGCTTTTAAGCAGCCATCAAACAATCACACAGATCTATACTAAAAATCAGAAAGAACTGAACTATAGTCAGCAGTTTCATTCCAATTTTATTTTATAAAGGTGATTTTCAATTTGTTTGCAATCAGCTAAAAGTACCTTTAATAGCAGAAGTATCTGTATATCTTACAGACTTCTAATAAAATAATTATTGAGAATAACACTGTTAGTAACACAGTTTAAGAAGTTATACTATTTATTTTATTTTCTCCAAGTGTTGAATTAAAGCTTACTTTGTTACTAAGTGTAGTTTCTGGTCACCCCCTAAGGACACTGATGATCCCAATGGCAATAATTCTATGTTTGCTTTCTGAAAAAGTAATTCATTAGCTAAACTGTTTTGGAGTTTCCCTCAGAAAGGGATTAAGTAAAATCATGGTCCCACTGACTTTTATATATAAAAATATACAGTAGAACCTCAGGTTTTGGACTTTAGTGTATTACATATCTGTTATACTACGTAGTGTTTTTAAACAATATGAAGCTCAATAAAACATCCTATTTATTACTTCTCAAGTTAATTGTACTCATTACCTAATGATAAAATACCTGCCAGGGATAAGTAAGTTTTAAAGGTTCAAGTTACAACCAGAGAAGATTTGTGGATTCCATAATTAGTTTCACACAGATTTTCAGAATACATTTACACATCTTTATGGGGGAAGGGTGGGAGAGAAGTGATGCTTAATGATTATCCAGTATTAGAATTAAGCATAAAGTGATATAATTTGTAATGTAGATATTATTAAGATACTTATGATAAAATGTTACCAAACTCTCAATCTAATTTTGAACAAGGTACCTTTCTATTTCCTCCTCTAAATATGAGATTGTCTGACACTGATGTCCTTAGAGACTTTTTACTATTAACATATTAGGACTTTCTATACCATTTCTATTTTTCTTTAACCACAGCATGTGCAAAAATCCACTCACTGCTATGGCCACTTATGTTACTGACAAGAATTGTTTTCTTAATTAAGAATGTGTGTATAAATGAAAAATCACTTCACTTGCTAAAACTCTACAAAAACTTGTGAATTTAGACTGAAACTTTACAGGAGACTTTTGCAATTGCAGTATGGAAAAGGACTAGTGAATAGCATAATGGAATAGGTGCTTTTTGTGCTTACTAATAAAGTATTTAACAAATCACTGTTTCATATTGTAGAAAGGTACCTCTGTATTAAATTATGTTTGTTTATTAAATGTATACATTGATCTTGAGCAGCCTTATACACTACAGTATGCATCTTGCTTTGAAGTAGAAGGCTCAGACTTTTAAACTCTCAGTAGAAGTGTTATTTTCTATATGCACTGATCCCTTTTTTCTATTCAGAAGGTATCAACTATATAGCGCTAAAACACTGACATCCAGAATATTTTTTTTTAAAGGGGAGGGGGTTGAAAATGGACAGAAGCAGGTTCTACAGAAAATACTTACAAGGTTATTTACTGTGTTTGACATATACAATATCCATATGTATCTCTCACAGAGTACACATACGAAATATTTTTATATACTGTATTACATAGAGTCAGAGAAACAACAGCTAGATATTTAAAAGATTCACAGATGTCAGAATTTGAAGGTTCAGATATCTTCAAAGGCATCCTTGAATATATGCAAAGCATATTAATTTGAGATTTTACTTTGCATTTTAAGCGGGTTTTTTTTAATACATGTCCTTCATTCATGCAAATGTAAAGAACTCCAAAATATATAAAGGAATACAAAAAATATGAAAGAGGTACTTTTAACACAGGATCCTCAGCAGATGACAAGCCATTAAGCTTTCACCTTTGAGTAATTATGATGACTGTGATGTCTCTTTTGTATCTCCATTTTTTAATTAGAATCTTTAATGTGTTTAACAAGCAATTCTTCCATCAACCTTTGATGTGTTTTACTTGTAAAGCAATGACAGTTTGCAGTTCAGTCTCCTTAAAGTTCCAGAGAAACCATTTTCCACTCACTTGCTTTGAAAGCCATTAAAATAACTTGATGAAGAACAGCAGCAGGGGGCTAATGGAAGC
Organism: Lepidochelys olivacea; assembly: GCF_965140295.1. Lineage (NCBI taxonomy): Eukaryota > Metazoa > Chordata > Testudines > Cheloniidae > Lepidochelys > Lepidochelys olivacea. The sequence goes on from NC_140416.1 coordinate 112,816,519, forward strand.
CAAGGCTTAGTAACAATCTTTAGATTTCCCCTTAAGACTTTCTCACAGGCACTTCTCACAAAGATCCTTAAGACCTTTCATCCTCCTGCCCTCCCCCACTATCAACAAAACCAGCACACAGTTAACAGATGCAACTAGATCCATGTTTTCATATTTTCTTATTACTTTTACCTTTTAATTTAAAAAAAGCTAAAACTTCATCTGTTTTCTGTAACAGAGACTGACTCCTCATCTTCCCATTTGAGAAAGCTGAAAAATGTAGAAAGATTCAAGAAGTAGCTTCTCCTAACTTACACCTATATTGAAGATATGGGTACGAAACAACACATCTGCTACCTAACAGAGAAATATAAATGACAACTTGAACTTGAGTGACTTGCTTAAGTATTTTGGGAACCTTCAGGACAAAAGGCTCTCTATAAATGCAACATAATATTTTAAATACATAGATGTATTCCAAAGAAGCAATACTGTCAAATGATCTCTAAGCAGCAGAAACAAACATTAAACCCTAAGGCAAACTGGGAGTTTTTCAGATTGCGATTTGGTCCAAATGTAGCAATAGGGTTATGTTGAGCACTGAAACTAAACGATACTAAAGCATACTTTATCTGTCATACCATTAACTTAGGTTTGAACAGAGACTGGGAATGGCTCGGTCATTACGCTAATTGAATCTTATCCCACCATCAACCTCAGCCTGGACCAGTCCACACAAGAGATCCACTTCCTGGATACTATGGTGCTAATAAACGATGGTCACATAAACACCACCCTATACCGGAAACCTACTGACCGCTATTCCTACCTACATGCCTCCAGCTTTCACCCAGACCACACCACGTGATCCATTGTCTACAGACAAGCTCTATGATACAACCGCATTTGCTCCAACTCCTCAGACAGAGACAAACACCTACAAGATCTCTATCGAGCATTCTTACAACTACAATACCCACCTGCTGAAGTGAAGAAACAGATGGACAGAGCCAGAAGAGTACCCAGAAGTCACCTAGTACAGGACAGCCCCAACAAAGAAAATAACAGAACGCCACTAGCCATCACCTTCAGCCCCCAACTAAAACCTCTCCAACGCATCATCAAGGATCTACAACCTATCCTGAAGGACGACCCATCGCTCTCACAAATCTTGGGAGACAGGCCAGTCCTTGCTTACAGACAGCCACCCAACCTGAAGCAAATACTCACCAGCAACCACACACCACACAACAGAACCACTAACCCAGGAACCTACCCTTCCAACAAAGCCCCTTGCCAACTGTGTCCACATATCTATTCAGGGGACACCATCATAGGGCCTAATCACATCAGCCACACTATCAGAGGCTCGTTCACCTGCACATCTACCAATGTGATATATGCCATCATGTGCCAGCAATGCCCCTCTGCCATGTACATTGGTCAAACTGGACAGTCTCTACGTAAAAGAATAAATGGACACAAATCAGACGTCAAGAATTATAACGTTCAAAAACCAGTCGGAGAACACTTCAATCTCTTTGCTCACTCGATTACAGACCTAAAAGTTAAGGAGTACTTGTGGCACCTTAGAGACTAACCAATTTATTTGAGCATGAGCTTTCGTGAGCTACAGCTCACTTCATCGGATGCAAGTACTTGTGGCACCTTAGCTCACGAAAGCTCATGCTCAAATAAATTGGTTAGTCTCTAAGGTGCCACAAGTACGCCTTTTCTTTTTGCAAATACAGACTAACACGGCTGTTACTCTGAGACCTAAAAGTTGCAATTCTTCAACAAAAAAAACTTCAGAAACAGACTCCAATGAGAGATTGCTGAATTGGAATTAATTTGCAAACTGGATACAATTAACTTAGGCTTGAATAGAGACTGGGAGTGGATGGGTCATTCCACAAAGTAAATTATTTCCCCATGAAGAAAAGGAGTACTTGTGGCACCTTAGAGACTAACAAATTTATTTGAGCATAAGCTCATGAGGAAAGGGTCCTGGACTGCACAGTTGTTTCCCCAGTCGGTGAGTTGGCTTGCACTCTCACATCTTCTCAGTTTCTACCCTGGCTTAATGAGCCTGTGGTGCCTTCTACAATCTGGGGAAATATTTTATTTAGTGGGACAACTGCCTAGAAGTCTGGAAACAAGCTGTACTGATACCCTCTTGGGTACCAAAGGCTCACATACATTTCCACACATTTCTTCTTCTTGATAAACTAATATATTACTTCAGTTTCAAGTTTCAATAACTTTTTTAGGCCTCAAATGAAAGTGGCAGAAGTACACGAGTCAGCATCCAGGTTTTTTAGGAGCTACACAAAGAACATATTTGCCAGTCCTTTGGCTTTGCCAAACTGGCTATATCATGAACAGAGGAAATGGATCCAGCCAGAAGTAGCAACAAGAATCATAGTTTTGTGGCACAAAAAGCCCAGGAAGTGCCACACAGTTATTCTGAGAAATAATTGTAGATATCTGCAACATAACCCACCACTATGTTCTGTAGATACCATGTACTGCAAACAAATTAAAAAGCATCAAAGAATCATCTAAAAAAAGCCACTACTTCCATCTCTTCATTTTAGGCTGTCAAAATAAGTACCTGTGATATTATTGGTTTACCAGTAGGTGTGCTGTAGTTTGTTAAAAGTATCACTGAAGAACAAACATTTAATAAAGTCAAAATCAACAGCTGTATTCCCTCCTTTTCTGCATTATTTTTCAAACAAACTGGAATGTTTTGTTTTTTACGGACGGGTGAATCTTTCCCACATTTATATTTAACATTTTTGGAGAAAGAACAGCCCTCACCTTTAGGAGTTTTGCCCTCATTTCCCTATAATGTATTCATCACCACTCAGCACATCTGTCCTAGCAAATCCTATTTCCTGTTCTATTCATGAGGCTCAGCAACCTGGAGCTTTAACGATTGCTGCCACACTTTTCCCATGGCCTTCTCACCTCTCGGTCCCCCCCACCCAAGTACCCAGCTCCCATTGTTTATCATCTGTTCTCCCCTGCTGCAAACTGCTGTCAGATGTTCACTTATCCCTAATCTTACTCATTGCCTTTGATATTCTTTCTAATCCAACAACCTGTCAACTGGGGCATCAGCCCATGTCCAGACCAGCTGCTCTGTCACAGGCCTTAAGGTTCCCTCTCAGCTTCATATGCAACATTTAAAGGATTTTGACACAGCATGCACAATGTGAAACAGATAATTAACGTTGTTTTGATCAGCGATCATGGCTTTCGTGTGACACTAGTTGACCACTAATGAAAAGTAAGCTTTAGTTTGTTTAAACTTTAGTATTACTATATTAACAAGACCTTGGTCTATGTTTAAGGGACAATATGTTGAAATCTAAGTTCTTGGAGATCAGGGAATGCTGCTTTATTTAGCTATAAATTATGTAGAAAGACTAATTCACACACAAATTTAAGTCAGACAGTTGTTTTACATATTCTGTGGAATAAAAAAAATATAATGTCCCTGTTTATGCTAAGTCATCATTTTCTACATAGTGTTTTCAAAGCAAATAATTACAAAACATACGAGTTGCAAAATGTAAAAAATGCATATTCAATATCACTAGCCATTTATATGTAATTTCTTATTCTTTAAGCTGTGTTTTCAAGGTATAATCACAATGTGCGATACTCATTTAATATAAAGCATTAAAATCTGTTTTCTGTCTTTACATTCTACAAAATATTCCCACTTAGAGAAGATTTTTATAACTTCATAACATCCAAATCCACTGTAAACATTTGTACACTACTGCTCATCATCTGTATTAAAACGTACACTGTATGTATACTTCTACATGTTACACTGCTTCAGATAACAGAATTTTTTATATTGGGAAACAGGTAGCCATTTTTACTTATCTCTAACCAGACATGTATTTTTAATCTCAATTGAAAAATTACAGACATATACAGGTACATTTCTCCGAGCTAGCTCAATTTATAAAAAAAATAAAATAAAAAAGAATAATAATTTAAACAAAAACACAAATTAAAGATTGTACAAAATATGTGACGAGAATACTACTAGGAGTATACAAAACACCAGTTTTGTTTTTTTTTTTTTAAACACAGCAATTGTAATAAAAATCTACATTAGATGTGGTAAAGTGGCTCATTTTCTCTGGACCTGATTATTTCCACCCTGGGGCCTGTGTACATGGGGACACTCAGGAAAATTAATTCAAATTAAAGGTGTAAATTTAAAGTGGATTAGTTAAACCTCATTAAACCCATGTGCGCACTCTCTTTCAGCATTCAAGTGGCCTTAATTTGGTTTAATTTACGGTATATCTACAGTACAGCCACTACAGTGGAACAGCTACAGCACTGCAGGTGTCCTGCTATAGTGTAGATGTGTGTAAATGCTTGTAGTGTGGCATAGGGCTTGCCTACACTTACATTTTATAGCACTAACTTGCTGGCTCAGGGGTCTGAAAAATCACCTCTGAGTGCAGCAAGTTTGAGTGCTTTAAAGTGCTAGTGTGGACAGGCTCCCAGCGCTCTGAGCTAATCCCCTCGTGGAGGTGGATTACCAGGAGCGCTAGGACTCTCTCCCAGTGCTCACGTGCAACCACACTTGCACTTCAAAGCGCAACCGTGCGAGCGCTCCCGCAGCAGCGCTTTGAAAGTTTCCAGTGTAGCTATGCCCATACTTTAGATGCTTCCTACGTTGACAGAAGGAGTTTTTCCTTTCTCTATTGTCAGTCCAGCTCTCGGAGACATGATAGCTAGGTTGACAAAATAATTATTCTGTTGATTTAGCTGTGCCTACACCTGGGTTTAGGTCTACGAAACTATGGTGCTAAGGGCACAACATTGTTCACAGCCCTGAGCGACATAGCTAGGTCGATCTAATTTTTAAGATTAGACCCAGCCTTAATTTGGAAGTGAATTAAGATAAACCCAATTAACATCATTTTAGTTTTGAATGAGAGTGTACACACAGGAGTTTAATGTAGTTTAACAAACCCACTTTGAATTCACACCTTTAGTTCATTTGGATTAATTTTTCTGCATGTCCCCATTTAAAGAAGCCCTTAGCAATCATTATTGTGAAGTGGAATAACCCAAGCTAACCATAGCATACTGGTGAAATACATTTACTAGCACTCAACTGCAGTTATTTCTGAGGAAGTGAGCTGTAGCTCACGAAAGCTTATGCTCTAATAAATTGGTTAGTCTCTAAGTTGCCACAAGTACTCCTTTTCTTTTTGAGTTATTTCACAGTTATTCTAAACTTTGGAGTCTGATTTACATAAGTGCATGGCTGTTTCTCAATAACCAATATGCCAGTTTCTGTGCTCTGGCTACTAATGACCTTTGGACATTAAATCAAAACACCATTGTTTACTTAATTTATTTCTAAAATGTAGACATACTTGTAAAAATTGTATACAGAGAATGTATATCGCAGGCTTGAACCTGCATTATTGTAATTACTGGCACCTTTGCTACTGACTTCAATGAATGCAAAGTGAATTCCTGCTCTCTGATCAGCTGTTGCCCTCATAACTCCACACCCATATGTCCACAACAAACAATGCTACCTCAGTTTCTCACTGCCTTCCCAGCCTATCGTTCCCAACAATCTCTCAACTCTCACATTAAGTTATCTCACTACACTCACACAAGTACACTTATTTTTAATATTTTTATCTTTATAATTTAAGATTTCTGCTGCCTGTTTGTAATTAAGTAACATGAAAAATGATTGTACTCCATTGTATGCAGATTGCAATCTCTTACATGTAGAGGTTGTATCTTCTTACTGTTCTGTAAAATGCCTGCCATTCTCTTGGGATTATACAATTAAACAGACACAATCGATGGAGTTCAGTTAATTTGTTTCATTCAGTTGCATACATGAAACCATTAGGAGCAAGATCCCCAATTTAAGATGATATTTACTGTTAAGAATTTGTTAAAATTAAGATAAAGACTATGCTTAACGTAAAAAGCTGGAAATTTCTGTCACTGCTAACCACTACTCACCAATCTCTACATTACCAGCCATTACCTTCTAACTGTCCCTAAGCTATTTCACACTAGGAACAGGTGCAAGCTTGGTGGCCAAAGTATGTTGAATGAAAATAAACCTTCATTACAGCACACACAAAAATACCTTTATGTTTCCCTTCTACTACTACTCTGACTTTCCAAATTTTCTTCATGTTTTCCCTTCAGCAACTCCCAACCACATCTCATGCTAAAATAATTTTGAAATTTGAATAGCATTACATCAGAAGTCTGTGGCAGTGCCATGAATAGATCCAGGTCCCCTCACTTCTAGTCCCAATCCCGTGCCTTAACTTCAAGACCACCGTTCATCTAAAATACAGTGTATGCTCATGCTGCTTGTGAAAACTGTCACTTCAAGGTTCCTTATGTTTATGCATACAATATGCTATATGATGTCATTTCAGCCAAAATGCTGTCTTATTATTTTTGCATTTAATATTATGAGTACTAGAAAGGTTGAAGGAATTCAGAAAAAATCTGCAAAAGAAATAACACCATCATCCATAACATGATTGCTTTGACAAATGAACACTTCTTAATACTGGAGTCTTTGAAGATTCAACAGACCAGTGTTACTTGTTTGAACAGGTTATCTAAAATTCTGTTTATTATTTTCACAGCAACATTTTAACTGTCAAACTAGAAAAGAATGTTCTATGTTTACCAAAAAGCAGAATGAAGCTTCAGCAAATGTTTTAGGCAGCTGGGAACACTCATGCTACTATATAAAAATTAGTTCTAAATGTGGAATTAGTTGGTACAGTATAATAAATAATAATTATTATTAATAACAACTTAGTGCTTTTTTATCTCCAAAGTTCTCAGGCCATTAATGAGGCCCCAATCTTGCTTTCCCTGCATGGAGTTCCTTGCAGAATTGGATCTTAATCCTCATGTCCAGTGAGATAGGTAAATTTTAAATCGCATTTTAAAGTGTGGAAACACAGAGACTAAGGGGCTTGCTCAAGGCCACAGAGGAAATCAGAGTCAGATCTCTTAGAAATCAGGAATCCTTGTTCGAAATCCACTGTTAAATTACACCCAACTCCCTTTTTACATGGGGCATTTTCTGCTCACTACACAGTACACAACAGATTCAGATCCACAACATTCTCTAAAAAAACCCCAAACTTTTATAATGTTAATAACTTTAAATGTTTTTATTCCCTTAAAAGTAAAAGAAAAGGCCACACATTAAAAAGATTTTTCCCACTTCCATTTCATTTTTTATGTATTATATGTTTAACTCAGGAATGAATGACTGGAAACCTTAGTTAATCAATATAGAACAAAATGACAAAGCCAAACACTAAACCATCTGAAGCTCTGAAAACAGTAAAGCTCATATAAAAATAAAGTTTCTTGTTACAATCGGTCCCCTTATTTGATAAAACTTCATTAGATTCTAACTGGCACCATAGAACAATTTTTCCGGTTTGTCATAAGAACATAAGAGCTACCATACTGCGTCAGACCACAGTCCATCTTTCCCAATCTCCTGTCTCTGACAGTGGCACGCACCAGAACTTCAGGTGGAGTGTACAGAACAGGGCAATTATGGAGTGATTCACATGTCTTCCATTCCCAGCTTCTGGTAGTAAGAGATTTAGGGTCATCCTGAGCATGTGGTTACATCCCAGACCACCTTGGCTAACAGCCACTGACGGACCTATCCTCCATGAAGTTTTGAACTTATCTAGTTCTTTTTTGAACACAGTTATACTTTTGGCCATCATGACATCCCATGGCAATAAGTTTGAATGTCCTGCCATCATTCAAATAGATGCTTGTTCACCATTCCACTCTAGCACAGGCTTGCCCACATATACTAGAAAATGTAAAATTGCAGTTTATATTAGTCTAGCCTGTACACTTCCAAAAGTTCCTTGACAGATCATACACTAAAAATTAAATGGTAGGAAGCAGTGATGAGAGCTGTCTTGTCAGAACAAGCTTCTAAAACAAAGCCCGTGTCAGGTAGTCAGTGTATGAACTAGGATTAGAAGTCAAGAGATTCTGGTTCTCTGCTTAGCACACTAGACCACATCTCTCTCTCTTCAAAGAAATCAAATCATAAGAAATATATAGTGAATAAATGTACTATACTGAAGGGAATATAGTCCCCAAGGGAAACCTCAATTTCTGAAATACATCAGGGCAACTTTCTGCATCAGATATTTTTGGCCTTGGTTACACTATGAAAACAAGCAAGTTCAACAATGGCTTTTGAGCATGGCTATGGCCCTACTGGTTTAAAACTAAATGTGGTCCAGCCTGCCTGGACAAGGCCATACCTACAGGCTAAATTGTAATGCAAGTCATCTAGACCTCAATTAAGTTTAACCACTGTTGTCTGACTTGACGGTTTTGGTTGTGAAGATAGGATCAGAAAGATTCAGGAATTTACAATTGAATCTCCAGCCAAATACTGTAATCTTTAAAGATTTAAAGAATTTTAAGAATTAAAGATCACTAGTGATGTCTTGGAGGTACCTAGAGTTCATCAATATTTAAAGGTAATCCATTATCAGAAACTTTATTTACAAGAATTCTTTATATTTTCTATTTGTGCAGGAAGACACTATTTGGGATATGCAGAAGTTCCCAACTTCAAAATGTTCCCTCCTACTCTGTCCCTGTCTATTTGATCGCCTCCTGCTTTTCCTTTTCCAACACTTTAAGACTAGGAGTTGAATATATCTCCTCCACACACACCTCCTCTTCCTTCCTTAATGAATGTGTCTAAGGGCAAGTCTTCACTACAAAATTAAGTCGACTTAAGTTATGTCGACGTACAGCCACCACAGTAATTACTGCAGTGGTTCATGTCCACACTATGCCCCCTCTCCTGGTAGTGTATGTCCTCACCAGGCCACTTCCACTGACTTAACTGTGTGGGGCATTGTGGGGCACTGACAGCTGGAGTCCTGCCTGCTCTGGGGCCCACACGGGGCTGACAACCAACAGGTGATGTAAATAACACAGACACTGCATCACCCTAACTACATCAATCTAAATTCTATGTCTCTTATTAGGACTTATTAGGTGAGTCTAGTGGGCAACTTACATCAGTAGAAGCAACACAATAATGTAGACATTTACAGAGTTAGGTCGACATAAGCTGCCTTACAGTTGACGTAACTCCGTAGCGTAGGCCAGGCCTAAAACAAACCCAAAAAAAGGGTGAAGCAGAATGAAGAGAAGTAGCTTGGCATTGCTAATTTCTGCACGCACAGGGTTTTCCTGTATTTGCTACAGCCATGGAATTGCAATGAACAAATGGACCTCACTAGGCCAATACTGAGACTGGAGCGACCACTACAGTACATTTAATTAGAGAAACAACTGCTCTTCATACAGTTAGAAACCTATTTACAGAACCGATTCTGAAGGGAAAAAACACAAATATGTTACATTAGCAGACACTAATCTCATTTTATCATGTGTACTCTTTGTATTGCTGAGGGCTCTAATTCTCAAGGATCATCTGAAAGGAGATTCATGTTTGTATTGACATTATAAGGAAAAGGATTTCCTATTACTACTTCCATTGCTTCCCACATGGGTGCTGTAAAGTTGGCTGTACATGGCAGTTTCATCATTTTTGATGATCTAGACAATCATTCAACTTTGCTCCAATTACTGCAACTAACTGACTATGATTTGACATGACATTACTCAAGAAGCAAGGTCCAAATGGGTTAGTATTTAGTGAGACCTGCAAAGAAAATTAAGTTGCTGCAGACAGTAGTGTTTCAGCCCTAATCAGTACCAAACCAATGCCCACGCACTGGCAATAGGGGGCACTATAATTCAGTCTTTCAGATGAGAAATAAAACCGAGGTTCCGAGTCTGACCACCACATACATGACCACTTGCAGTCCTTTACAAAACCCAATGGTACTTTTTGCAAGGGCAGGTGTGTTTTGGCCTATTTCCAGTTTACAATGAAAGTACCAACTTCAATCATATATGAATCATAGAATATCAGGGTTGGAAGGGACCTCAAGAGGTCATCTAGTCCAACCCCCTGCTCAAAGCAGGACAGATCCCCGACTATGGTATCTGCCTTCACTTCCAGTCCTAAACTATTATGTAGTTTGCTGTGTGCTGTTAAACAACAGCCGCATTCTACCCCCGAGGTGACTGTATTTCAGTGGCAGGTGGATCAAGTGGTTCCTGTTTACACAGCAAATGTAAAGTGCTTGGGGATGAAAGGTACTGTATATATGACTGGATTCATAGAAAAGATCATAATTGACAAGCATTATAAGACTACTACTGCACTCTTCAGGACAATATTACTGCTGCCACATAAAGACCACAAGCAATCCTAACCATGACAAACCTGCCCCCTGAGAAGAAATTATGATGGGACACTCGTGCCTTGTTCAGCTATGGAAAATGATGTAGAACAACTAAAGTCACCTCTTCTGGTGTTCTGTCGCCCTCATTCAGATGTCGGTTCTTTCCAATCTTCCCCCCTCCTCCTGATTTGAGGCAGCTAGGAGAACAAGGAACCCACAGAGACAAAGCCCGACGTCCGCAGGACTGGCAGGGGCGAGGAAGGGGGGCGCAAGGGAGCCTGAGCGGAGTGGGACCCTAGGGGCAGGGAAAGATTTGGGAGGGGCCGAGCGCGAAGGGGGCGTTGGTGAGGACTAGGAGCAAGGGGGCTGGCAGGCCACGGGGGCAGGTCCGCAGGAGGCTGCAGGGAAGCGGGAGGGCACCATACAGCCCCGGGCCAGGCCGCATTTCCTGGCAGGGCAGCGCACCGCACCGGCGCGCTCGTAGGCCCGGCTAGAGCCGGGGCTTCCGCCCGCCGTGCCGCGGGAGCCGGGACTCACCTGCCGGTAGCGGAGCCGGAAGGGCCGCAAGTACTGGGAGGAGGCGCAGGGCGCCAGCGCCAGCTCCTCTATGGCCTCCATGTGCGGCAGGAGCGGCCCCGGGCAGCCTGCGGCCGCTCACCCCGGCCTGCAGACTAGAGCGGCGTCGCGCGCCGCCTGCGCGGCAACCGTCCTCGGTAAGGCGAAAGGAACCTCCCCCGCGGCAACCGCCCTGCTGACCGGGAAGGAACCCCTCCCCCCACCCCGGTCCAGCTAACGGGGAAAGGCGCCCCCCCCCCCCCGACTGTCCGCAACTGAGGGGAAACTGCCCCCCCCACCCGCTAAGAGGCCAGGACCCCCTCCCCCACAAAACCGTCCAACTAAGGGGGAAGGGGTTTTCCTTTTTCCTCTCACACTCCCCCCAAGCCAGAGGGAAGTGAACCCCTCTCCCTGCACCCAAGCACACGTCTACATGCCTGGTGAAATCCTTGGCCCGCAGGGCGGGGGTCAGGTCAATGGCAAAAAATCCCCTCCGCTTCAGTGCAGCCTGGATTTCAGCTGCTGTGTTTTCCTGGCCCCCTTCCTTCACTGGCCAGGGGCACGTCTACACTGTGGACACAAGCCTCTGCAGTGTAGATCAGTGGTTCTCAAACTTTTTTTCCCCATGGACCACTAGAAAATCGCTGAGGGGCTTGGCGGCTCACTTAATGGTCTTTCCAAATGTTGTTTGCACGGGGAGCTAACCATTGTAAAGCACTTTGAACAGAAGCGCTATGTAAAAAAAAAACAAACAACTTAATAATAAACTTTTTTTCTTCTACAAATAAAAGCACACTACTCATATTTTAATATCAGCAGTCTGACCTTTCTAATGCGATGGATGTGCTCTCCCCTGCTGCGGCAGCCCCCCAAGCTGGGGCTGGGAAGGAGTGGGGGTCTCTCCCCCGCCACAGAGCTGGGGCTGGGAAGGAGGGCCATCTCCCCCACAGCAGCCGCAGCCCTGGAGTTGGGGAAAGTCACCTCTTTCTCTGGTCACTGCAACCCCACACATCCCAAATTCCCCCCACCCCCTCTTCTCACCCCACTGCTCCCTCCCACCTACCCTCTATTCCCCCCAAGGCCACCACCTCACCTTACATGTGTGTCTTCTCCAGAGTCCAGGCACCTAATTAGTAGAGCCACGCCTGCACAGCTCTACTAATTAGATCCGCGGCCCTTTATTCTCTCATGTGTGGCCACTCAGGCGTGCACCTTAGAGGGAACTATCTGCGGACCACCTGAATGGAGCTCGCAGACCACTGGTCGTCCGTGGATCACAGTTTGAGAACCACTGGTGTAGACACTTCCTGTGTTGCTGGAAGTGGTTGTTCCATGGATGTAGGACCTACTTAGGTAATCCACCTCCTTGAGCAGCGGTAGTCACCTCCCTGATTAATTAGGTCAGTTTAGCTCCAGCATGCATGGGTGAATTTTTCACACTTTGAGTTCTGCAGCTAGGTCTAATTAAATGTTAACTATAGACAAGTCCTCACATGAGTACCCCCACTGAAATGGCCTAGTGCTTAAAATAAAATGTTTGTATTTATGGGAAATGGGATCAGGTCCCCAAGCTGTACCCCCATACAGTACATGTTGCCTTCTGAAAAGTACATCTCCACCCCAAGACACAACACGTCATCTTCTCACAAACATCCCTTCAAAATACGCACATTCCCATGCACCACTGATTACGTGTCCCCAAAAAACAAAGATATATTTCTCTGCTCATTTTCCTTGGATATAATCCCCACATCCCAGGCTAAGCTGGTTTTGAGCATTCTAACACAGCTATGCATCTTGATAATGAATATATTAAAAATTGCTTCTGTCTCTTGTGTTCCTTAATCTCTGAACAGACTTGTGAATATCCATATCCTATGTGCAAAACAGGGATGGAGACCCAGGGCGGGTTCAATCTTATACTCTTATGGGTCACAAAATGTAATACTTATTTGTGAAGTAATTTTTTTAAATTGATGTTAAATTTCAGAACTTAGTATTTTGGTATCCCCGCTTCATTTTGTCACCTTTGTATAAAATGGAAACGTAGGCCCTGATCCTGCAAAAACTAGCACACGTGTTGTGTTTAACTTTGCACACAAAGGCCATGTCTACACTATCAATGCAGCTGTGCGGTTGTAAGATTGCTCATGTGTTGCTCTATGCCGACGGGAGAGAGCTCTTCCATCAACATAATTAAACCAACTGCAACGACCATCTCGCACCAACATAGCACTGTCCACACTGGCACTTCTGTCCGTGTAACTTACGACACTCAGAGGGGTGTTTTTTTCATACCCCTGAGTGACATAAGTTACACCGACAAAAGTGCTAGTGTAGACATAGCCTAAGTACAATGAGAGTATACATAGCATTTTGGGAAATACAATCAGTAAACATTAAGATGTATTAACTAATGAAAATTGTAGCATTTGGTTAAATAAAACAAAACTGTAACCCATGTCTGTGTGCGTAATTGTATATACCAAGTAAAAATATAGATAAGAAGACTACAAGCTATCAGTTTGTGTCCAAATGAGAATAGCAAAAATAACTACAGCCCTGCTCCTATAATTGGATCTACACGAGTGAACACTTGTACACGTTCAGAATTTCAGTGATTTCATTAGGGTTATAAGCTGTTACAAGGGTCCACCCCTACAGATTCAGTTGGAGGGCTGAGGCCTAAATTACCGCTCTGGCAAACACTGCTCTACCAACCTTAGATACCATTCCTGCAACTATAACCATGTGGGCAAGCTCCTGTGCCTGCACAGAGATCTATTGACTTCATGGGACTCCATGCAGATACCAGGATCTGTCCATGTAGATACAGCGGCAAGATCAGAGCTATAACGCTTACTATAATGAATAAAAGGAGGACTTGTGGCACCTTAGAGACTAACCAATTTATTTGAGCATATGCTTTCTTGAGCTACAGCTCACTTCATCGGATGCATTCAGTGGAAGATACAGAGGGGAGATTTATATACACAGAGAACATGAAACAATGGGTGTTACCATACAAACTTTAACAACAGTGATCAGGTAAGGTGAGCTATCCACTGTTCCTCAGACGTTCTTGTCAACTGCTGGAAAAATGGCCCACCTTGATTATCACTACAAAAGTCCCCCTCTCCCCCCGCTCTCCTGCTGGTAATAGCTCACCTTACCTGATCACTCTCATTAGAGTATGGTAACACCCATTGTTTCATGTTCTCTGTGTATATAAATCTCCCCACTGTATTTTCCACTGAATGCATCTGATGTAGTGAACTGTAGCTCACAAAAGCTTATGCTCAAATAAATTGGTTAGTCTCTAAGGTGCCACAAGTCCTCCTTTTCTTTTTGCGAATACAGACTAACACGGCTGCTACTCTGAAACCTATAATGAATAATACTACTGAAGTCAACGGGGCTATTCACAGCAGTTGGAAGTAAGCTTGATGGAATGTTTGCAGGATTAGGCCCTAATTCTATGTCCCACCCGGTATTTCCAAATCCACACATTCAAAAGTCACAAGTGAGGCCCCCAAATATCATGAAACTGGCTTTAGAATGATGGTTTTTTAAAATATAATAAATATTGGGCTGTTTTTATTTGCCTGCTGCTTTTGACTTTTCAGGTCACATTTTCAAGCTGTTCTCCTCAACCACAAGGGCTAGAAACGTACTTGAAGGAAAGAAGAAAGAAAGAAAGCTGAGAGTCTCACCAAATAGCATGATTTCAGCTTAAAGCTGGAGCTTTAAGAAAAACTCCACATATTGCAAGACTTGTGGTAAAATTGCTGCCTACTACTGGTAAATTTATTGTACTTTAATTACAAGATTAATGTGTAAAAAATCCATTGCCAATTAGCCTAAAAGCTGGATCTTCCAACTAAGTAAACTGTACATTTCATAAAAAGAAAAGGAGGACTTGTGGCACCTTAGAGACTAACAAATTTATTGGACCATAAGCTTTCGTGAGCTACACCTCACTTCATTGGATGCATTCATGCATTTCATGTCTCTGACATCTTTGCTTAAGCCTGCACTTAATTTTTTGGGGGTACAAGTGTCTTCCTAAACAGAGCTTATTACTTTAAGTGTTACCAACACCAAAGCCAAAAGTTATGTTTTAGCTAGTAAGAATGAATTATGCAAGTGACTGTATAATTTGCTAGTTTACTTCAGTGTCACAGTCCACATAACCTACCTCGTTTATTACATTTTTGCAAGTACAATACAGGCAGAAATATCTTAAATTCTTCACTGCAATGCAATGGTTAATATACACATACAATCAACCAATAATAAATTCAAACACTAATTTCCAATTTGTCAGCCTTTTTATATGCTACAATGTTGTGATGGTGATTGTGGAGTAATGACAAAACTTTATAAATAATACTACTTGATATTTGTACTATACAGTTATTTTATTTCAAAGTATTTTATAAACAGAAACTTTTTCCTTTACTGATATCTATTTTGTCTGATTTTTTTCTTTCTAATTCTAAGCAGATATCATTGGTTTTATGGCCTATATACTTCATAAGAGTGCCCCATATTTACTCACTATTTTTGTTACTGTGCATTGGACTTGTAACTTATTTCAGTAATATCATCACCTCCAGTTCATGTTATTTTAATTTATATAAGTGTATTTATAAAACATACTATCTGGAGCCTGTGTGATTTTTAAAAATAGCTTACACTGGATGACTCTTGGTCCCCACTAAACTATATACCACCCTCAGACTCAGCACCTGTTGGCCAAGAAAAGAAAAGGGCCTTACACAATGCCTTTGAGGTCAGCAGATGGGTTTCTGCTGCTTTGGGAATTACGGGCTTGTGATTCATGTACAGGACTAGGAGTCAGGACAGCTGGATTATTACATTCCTTGTTCTGTCGCAGTCTTGGGGCAGATCTTGAGCTGATGAACATGGTCATAGCACCATTTACCTCAATGGCACTATCCCAATTTTGCCAACTAAGGGTCTGCCACCCGGTGTGAATTATGGACAGAATTTACGGCCCAGTCCTATTCTAATTGAATCAGTGGCAAAACCCCATTGACTTCAATGGTGCATGAAATGTCTCAGCCTCAATTTGTTCATGTATAAAATAGATAATAAGCATTGCCTACAGTGTAAGGCTGTTGTGAGGCTAAGTTTGTTAATATTTATAAAGTTGATAGGGTTCTTTAAATGGAATATGAGCAAAAATATTATTGCATTTGTACTTTCTTGCTTGAAGCTATTTAATTCAAAAACATGTTTCAAAAACTTCTGCTTTGGAATAAAAAAGACTAACAATATTGCAAAAACTAAAATATCTTCATATTCCCTGAAGTGTAAAAGGCAAGGTAATAAAATTTCATTGTTATTAAATATAAAATACCTTGTTGTTGCATGTGAAATGGAAGTAACATAAACACCAATCTTCTCTGGTAGAAGAATAAATGGAAGTTTTATTAGATTCCAAGGTCAGAAGGGACCATTGTGATCATCTAGTCTGACTTCACTATTCCCATCTACCAAAAACATTCTTATTAATCATCCTTCTCATGTTTTTTTAAAGAGATCATCATTAGATCTGAAGGTCTGCTGGTTTTACCAGGAGTTTGGCTATCAATGCACAACAGAAGGCTAGGTTCTCTTTCATGTTTTTGATACTCTCAATACTGATTTAACAGCATTACATTTTTGAACAACAGAAGCTCACAATTTGTCATGGTTATTATCGCTGTGATTTATGTTCACTTTCCATACAACCTTAAAGCAGATGTCTGTGTGCACAACTATTCTGCAATCACCCCATAACTCAAACTATTTTGTCAATATATTGATTGCACTAGGACAATATTCTGATATGCCAGCCATCTGTTTATTTTTGCCTTCTAATCTAATACTTTTTTGTTACATCATCTACAAAGGTTATTGCCATCTCATATAATAGTAAGAACCTTACCAATATGACTAAAATGAGAGGAGTCTGCTATTATGACAGGTTTCAATCGGTCCACCGAGTCTCTAGGGGGTGATTGAGAGCTACGGTCCCACTGGCAGGCCTTAGTCACACCTTTCAGTCACTGGAGAATTAGCGGAGAAGGTGCGCTGGCCAGAGTCTGTGGCGCGCCCGTCAGGCAGGGGAGCGCCGGCACGAGTCTGCGGCACGCCCGTCAGGCAGGGGAGCGCCGGCACGAGTCTGCGGCACGCCCCTCAGGCAGGGGAGCGCCGGCACGAGTCTGCGGCACGCCCCTCAGGCAGGGGAGCGCCGGCACGAGTCTGCGGCACGCCCCTCAGGCAGGGGAGCGCCGGCACGAGTCTGCGGCACGCCCCTCAGGCAGGGGAGCGCCGGCACGAGTCTGCGGCACGCCCCTCAGGCAGGGGAGCGCCGGCACGAGTCTGCGGCACGCCCCTCAGGCAGGGGAGCGCCGGCACGAGTCTGCGGCACGCCCCTCAGGCAGGGGAGCGCCGGCACGAGTCTGCGGCACGCCCCTCAGGCAGGGGAGCGCCGGCACGAGTCTGCGGCACGCCCCTCAGGCAGGGGAGCGCCGGCACGAGTCTGCGGCGCGCCCCTCAGGCAGGGGGAGCGCCGGCACGAGTCTGCGGCGCGCCCCTCAGGCAGGGGGAGCGCCGGCACGAGTCTGCGGCGCGCCCCTCAGGCAGGGGGAGCGCCGGCACGAGTCTGCGGCACGCCCCTCAGGCAGGGGGAGCGCCGGCACGAGTCTGCGGCGCGCCCCTCAGGCAGGGGAGCACCGACACGAGGATGCGGCGCGCCCCGCAGGCAGGGGAGCGCTGGCAGGAATCTGCGGCGCGCCCCTCAGGCAGGGGGAGCGCCAGCACGAGTCAGTGGCGTTCGGGATTCTGCTACCCAAGGCGGGTTGGCCGGCGTAGGGGAACGCAGGCCCACCCAACTCCACTGCATTCCAGCCCAGGGCCCTGACAGTGGCGGGAGGAGAGGGTCCCGCCACTGGGTCAGCGGGGAACCATCCGCGCCACGCTGACCACACCGCACTGTGCGGTTCTGCCCCTGGGCTACTTTCTACCCGGTCTCTCAAGCGGGCCTCTCCGGTCCCTCCAGCTCGTCCAGGTATTCAGCTGCTGGCAGCTCCAGCTCCCCCTCTGTGTCAGGCTCACGCTGGCCCGGGTTGCAGCCTGGCCCCTCCAGGTCCTCCGGGTACTCAGCAACTGGCAGTCCTGGTCGCCTCAGTCCTTCCTCCAGGCCAGGTTTCTTCTGGCCCAGGGCCTCCCCTGAGTCGGCAGCAGGGTCTGGAGGGAACAGCCAGCAGCCTGTGTCTGTCTCCCTCCCTGGTGCTGCCCTCACTGGGCAAAGGGCCTCGCCCTTTGTACTTCCGGTTCCACCCCTCCTCGTCCAGGGATTGGAGTAAGCTTGGTCTGGCCCCACCCACTCAGGTTGAGAGGGTGGCTCTTTACCCCCTGACTCCCTAAGTATCATAAAATTTACTTAGTGATAAATTATTTATCTTTTATATTTCAGAGCCGTTACCATCAATTCTAATAAAATCTTAATATTTTGTCGCTCATATTATGGGACTGAATAGTATTATATTTTAAAGTATGTATGTTGTAATGAATAAACCACAGTGTATTATTAGTTGATTTACTTGGATTATATAATTTGAAAAATATGATAATCCCTGTCATAACTCCATTTGTGTAAATGGAATTACACCAGACATGAATTTGTCCCTACGTATCCCTTTGGTCAAAATAATCTTCAGATCATTCAAAACTCCAGTGAACTGTAACTAATACTTTTATTTTAAAATTACTTCAATTTTCCCAGCCCAGTTGGAATATAAACACAGTTCCAATGTGCAGTAAGTTTACAGTATCACTGTATACTTATATTAAAAGTTATAGAGTATCTGAATCTGTTCAGCCAATCAGATTACTCTGTGAAATAAACATTGTGACCCCACTTTACATTTGTTTTGTTTTGTTTTAGAGAGAGATCATTGTGTATAATGGATTGCTCATACCATTCTCTGTGCTGTACAGGAAGCTTTTAGAATTTTAAATTTTAAAATATATATTTATGACCTGTGATACTTCATAGACCAACTTCTACAAACACACATGTTCCTAACTTTATGTGTGAGGCATTGAAGTAAATCATCTTTGATAATAAATGGAAGTTGAATGGGAAATATATTTGAGAAAATTCTCACTGAAAAAGCCATATGTTTTTTGGTGTTGTGGAATTGCGGTTGTAATCCAAAGAAAAGGAAGTCTTCTGATAAGGAATGAGGTTTACGATGTTCTTCGCGAAGGTACTAGCTAAGCTAAGGATCTAATGAGTAAAGAGTGAGTGGCAGACCTTACATAACATGCTCAGAGTTATCATTATGTAGTCTGAAATCTGAGTGAGCAAATGAATAGAAAAATGTATGCAGTGTAGAAGAGCTCAGTGTGGCTCGAACGTTTGTCTCTCTCACCAACAGAAGTTGGTCCCATAAAAGATATTACCTCACCCATGTTGTCTCTACAAAAAAATATGACATGAGTGGCAGAACTGACTCAGAGCAGCTGGGCTTGGATTTCATTAAGCTTCTTCATTAAGGGCTAGATTGAGCCTTTGGGCTCAGAAATGGGTAGGGCCTAGCATTTAGTGTCTCTAGCCCAGAAGCAGTGCTGGGAAGGAACTGTGACTAAGGCCTTGTCTACACTACACAGTTTTGTGGACAAAAGTCAGCTTTTGTCAACAAAACAGTGGGGGTGTACACACTGCACTGCTCCTCCCGCCGATTTAACTCTCCTGCTACACTGACATAATAAAACCACCTCGACTAGAGGAATATAGTTTTTAGCTACAAAGTTAGAGTGACACTGTGTCAGTATAGACACTGTGCTTGCTTATGTGTTGCCCTAATTGGCCTCCGGGTGGTGTCCCACAATGCCCATCTTGACCACTCTGGTCAGCAGTTTCAATTCTGCTGCCCTGAAGCCAGGTACACAGGCATACACCCCTCCCTTTTTAAAGCCCTGGGAATTTTTGAAATGCCACTTCCTGTTTTCTCAGCATTGACATAGCATCTTCCCATCTGACCATGCTGGCTTTCCGCAGCAAACATGCTTCTGCCTGGAGTACACCGGAGCTGTTCGATCTGCTGGGTCTGTGGGGAGAGGAGGCTGTGTAGTCACAGCACCGCTCCAGTCGTAGGAACTTTGATACCTACAAGCAGTTTGCTCGTGGCATGGAGGACAAGGGGCACGAAAGGGACATGCAGCAGTGCCAAACTAAGCTCAGGGAGCTGAGGCAGGCACACCAGACGGCAAGAGAGGCCAACCATCACCTTGGTGTGGTGCCAAAGATATGCAGCTTCTACAAGGAGCTGCATGCCATCGTTGGCAGCGACCCCACCTCCACCACCAAGAGCCCTATGGATACTTCAGGGGAACTGGATGAACGGCCAGCCGAGTCAACCCTGAGGACAAAGTGGTGGACAAGGAAGTGGAATTGGAGGAGGATATGGGACAGGGTCATGTGGTGGCGTGGTAAGCCAGGACCGCTTTTTGACTCCGGAGGGGTCTAGCCAGTCCCACTACTTGGGCTCTGGCATGCCTAAAGCAGGAGAGGGGAGCTCCGGAAAGTACTCATTTTGCTTTGATACTGCAGGGAGACATGAGGTATAGGTCTCCTTTATTTTGTTACATTGTACAAGTGGGGAAAGGGATAGAAATTAACAGCACTAGGACAGTTTGCATCTGCTTCTCATTACCCTGTGCAGCTGCACAAGTGAGTGCCCTGCAGAAAAGTTTGTTATTGCACATGGGGATCTCCCAGGAATCCTCTCTAGAGATCTCAAGGTACCTTTCCTGGAGGTACTCTGCAATCCTCTGCTGAAGGTTCCTAGGTAGAGCTCCTTTGTTTCTTCCCCCACTGTAGGAAACATTGTCGCGCCAATCATCAATTACTTCTGCAGGAGTCAAAGCAGCATGCAGGTGAGCAGCATACGGACCCAGTCTGAAGCTGCACGCATGCAGGAGATGCACCCTTGCATCCTCGATTGTTCTCAAGAGAGAGATACCAGCTTTGATCACCCCTGCCTGTGGCAAACAGTGCCAATATTCAGAATAGAGTCCCTAGGCGCATGTACTGATCCCCTTTTGAAGCTCTCGGACCCTGTGTTGTATCTTGCCCCTTCCCTCCTGGGCCAAACTCACCATGGTTAGGGCACTTGCCATGCTGTGTGCAGGCAAAGGAAAAGTGAGAAAGAGGTGTATGTAACTTTTATGATTCAAGGCTGTGAGTGCACTCCCTATACTGATAGTGTGTATTGTTTCTTTTGTTTATGCAGATGTGCCCTTGAGGTCCAGCTCCTACACACCGGCGGAGCGCCTCCATCAAATAAAGAAGCAAATAATGAGGAGTAAGGAGGATATGTTTAGAAAAGTGCTGCAATCATCTGATGCTGCAGATAGCAAGCACAGAGTGTAGAGAGAGACAATCCACAAAAAAATCAGAATGGATAGCCGGAAGAGGAGACGGGTAGAAGAGGATGATAGAGGGGCAGGAGCGGATAATAAAGCTGAGTACCAAACAGAGATGGTGAGGTCCCTGATTGTGCTGCAGTTGGAACACATCTGTGCTCAACTCCCCCTGCAGCCCATACAGAACTGCATTCCAGGCCCTCCCCAAGCTCCTCCCCCACATTCATTGCATGTTCCTGGCCCGACCCAGTACCCCTTGCACTCCACCCCTAGAGACATGTTTCATTAGAAGTGGAAATCTGTGTATTGCTGTTTAATAAAAATCTAGTCTTGAAATAGAATGATTCTTTTTTTGTGTCCTACACATGGTTGTTGCTGCAGAAATTCATACAAAGTGGCAATCAGCACATTTTCAGATTACAATTAACGCTCAGGCAGCAATCATTAGAAGGGTCATTCAAGGCAGCAAGTAAACAATGCCAGACTGAATGCATTACAGAAAGACACATTACTGGAGTGCATTGTCAAAATGCTGCTTCAAAGCCTCCCTGATTCGAACAGCTCCCCCCGCCCCCTTGAGTCCCCTCTAATAGCCCTGGTATCTAGTTGCTCCAAATCAGCTGCCAGGCAATCCACCTCAATGCTCCACCCCTGGGGAAAATTTGCCCCTTTAGCTTCACAAATGTTATGCGGAGCACAGCAGGCTGCTATGACCTTGGGAATATATTCCTCATTGAGGTCTAACCTGCCAAAAAGACAACACCAGCAACCCTTTAATCTGCCAAAAGCACATTCAGTGGTCATTCTGCATCTCCTGAGCCTGTTGTTGAAGTGCTCCTTGCTGCTGTCAAGGTTTCCGGTTGTAAGACTTCATGAGCCATGGGAATAAGGGTAGGCTGGGTCTCCCAGGAACACAAAGGGCATTTCCACATCCCCTATTGGAATCTTCTGGTCTTGAAAGAAAATCCCTGCGTGCAGCTTTCTATACAGGCAGTGTTCCTAAAGATGCCATCATCATACACCTTTCCTGACCACCGCACATTGATGTCAGTGAAATTACCCTGGTAATCCACCAGCGCTGGCAATACCATAGAGAAGTAGCCCTTTCTATTGATGTACGTAATCGCAAGATGGTCTGGGGCCAAAATTGGGATATGCATGCTATCTATCACAGTGCTGCAGTTAGGGAATCCTATTGCTGCAAAGCTATCCACTATTTCCCGCACATTGCCCAGAGTCACAGTCCTTTGTAACAGGAGGCGGTTAATGGCCCTACATACTTGCATCACCACAACCCCCACAGTGGACTTTCCAACTCCAAACTGTTTCACAACTGACCAGTAGCAGTCTGGAGTTGCTAGCTTTCACAGTGTGATCGCCACTCGCTTTTCCACCATGAGGGCAGCTCTCATTTTGGTGTCCTTGTGCTGCAGTATAGGGGCCAGCTCCACACACAGGTCCAAGAAGGTGACTTTGTACATCTGAAAGTTCTGCAGCCACTGCTTGTCATTTCATAGCTGCATCACAATGCGAACCCACCACTCAAAGCTTGTTTCCCGATCCTGATGGTGATGGTCCACTATGTGCAGCTGCTCCATGAATGCCAACATCAATCTTGAATTGTTTCTTTCCATGGCACACAGAATGGCAGACATCACAGATTCTTTTTCAGATTTCAGCTCATGAAATACTGCAGGATCAGCCATGTTGTGTTCATAATGCTCTTCACAAGAGTGGAGAGCAGTGCAGGATCCATGTTATCAGGCAGAGATGGCAAACACGCTGTTTACAGGGGCAGCTGAAAAATGGCATGAAACATAGTCAGAAACCCATGGAATGTTGGGATGTAGAAAACTGCATGAGCCAACCTCCATGATGCACTGCAATCCATTTCCAGAACTCCTAGTGGCAGAAGGTGGCAATTTGCAGTGGGATACCTACACATGGCGCACTGCTCTCTCTGTCGATGGTAGAGCACCAACACGCACAAGGAGCATTGTGTGAACATGCAAAAGTGGTGTAATTACAGCAATTTATGATTGTCGACATAACTTAAGTTGACTTAACTCTGTAGCGTAAACATAGCCTTAGAGTCACAGTTCATCCCCTAGTACCACGTCTTCCTTTGGAGGATGGGAAGGGGGAATTAACTTGCTGCAAGCTTTAAAGGGATGATGTTTACTTTCCCACCAGTGTTGTGCTTGGCTAGCTACTTTGACCAGCAAGTTGCAGGGGTAAGGGAAGACACTAACCAAAGCTACACCTCACTATCTACCTACTTGCTGACAAGGGGGAGTCTCTGGGGACCATGGGCTGCACACTGCACCAGACCTGGACTCAAGGACCTACAAGGCCGAGAATGAAGATGGAGGTGAGTTTCACTTCCCCATATGTGAGTAAAACACACTATCTAGTCGTGATTAATAAAATGCTATGAGACTGTAAGTATCAATGTGCATATACAGGAAAAGCTTTGTTATCTGACATGTTGAGAGAATGGAAGGTACTGGTTAGTCAAAAATTCTAGTTAACTAAGAGTTATACTTACCAATGGAATACCAATTTTCAAAGAATTAGAATACAATAAAATGAATAATGTATAACAGGGATCGGCAACCTTTGCATGTGGCCCATCAGGGAAATCCACTGGCAGGCCGGGCCAGTTTGTTTACCTGCAGTGTCCGCAGGTTCAGCCGATCGCAGCTGCCACTGGCCACTGTTCGCTGTTCCAGGCCAATGGGGGCTGCAGGAAGCAGCACGGGCCGAGGGATGCGCTGGCCACTGCTTCCCGCAGCCCCCATTTGCCTGGCACGGCGAACCGCGGCCAGTGGGAGCTGCGATCGGCCGAACCTGCGGATGCTGCAGGTAAACAAACCGCCCCGGCCTGCCAGCAGATTTCCCTGATGGGCCATGTGCCAAAGGTTGCCGTTCCCTGATGTATAAAATGGTATACAGGTACTCACCAATCCATTAGTAGTACTGCACTGCACAGTGGTTGATTTCCTGAAGCACCTAGGTGTATACAGTTAAAGTTTTCTATACAGTAGGTTATCTTATACACTACATATCACTATAGGCAGTGCATGGCATACACCCAGATCCCTAAAAATACACTTAACACTAAAACTATACTGAACATAATTTAATCTCTCTTTGATAATTCAGGAGGCACTTCAGGATCTTGCAGTGCCTCAGGGTCATCATTATCAGCATCAATTATTATTGTAGATGTAGAAGTGTAGGAGCTTGGGCTGAATCTGTAATGACCCCATGACACACCCTGGAAGCTGCTTTTTTGAATAAATCCCTGATATCAGCTTGCTTACTTGTCTTCTGCCTCTTTTACATAAAAGTAAAATACAGAATGTGCAATTGCATAACCTCCTGGGCAGTATACTAGTACCGATTACTAGACTGAAGATTTGTATTGGGTGATATCAGAAATGCCGGTTAATAGAGCTTTCTGGTTGATAAAGTGCCTGATAACACAGCTTTTATTGTACCTCTTCAGTTTTAAAATGCCATCTCTACGGAGGGCATACTCAGCCTGAGGGGAGGAGTAAGTGATGTGGACATTTCCAGCCACTACAAGACCTCTTTTCCTGCTCTGGACCAATGTTGAGATGCTTTGTAGGGAAGTGAATCCATTCAGCCAGCTCTTGGCTGGAAGAAAAGGTCTTTCAGATGCAGGTCCTGGGAGGAATAAAGGAAAAAATGGATTAATCCTGAAGGACTTGCACCTGAACCCCAAAAATGCCATCGATACAACAGCAGACATATTGATCATAGGTTAGAATAACTACTAGATTTAGGTTTCAGAGTAACAGCCGTGTTAGTCTGTATTCTCAAAAAGAAAAGGAGTACTTGTGGCACCTTAGAGACTAACCAATTTATTTGAGCATAAGCTTTTGTGAGCTACAGCTCACTTCATCGTGAGCTGTAGCTCACGAAAGCTTATGCTCAAATAAATTGGTTAGTCTCTAAGGTGCCGCAAGTACTCCTTTTCTTTTTACTAGATTTAGCCCTCACCAGAGTGCCTCACTTACTATATTACACAGTAACTCTCAAAAGAGCTCAGCATCACAATCACCTCTCTGTCATGTGGCAAGTAACATTTATTTGAACACAGCAGAATAACAGAGACAGTGGCAAGCAGAATAATCACAAGTAAACTTTGCGAGTGGTGTAGCATATTAGTCTGGACACAGGAATATGCATTTGAGTTCCTGAATTCTAATCCCAACTTCTTCCGTGGCCTTGACCAAGGCATATACCCAATCCTAAGAGATAGTGCACACCCTTGAACTCCCATTAGTATGAATGTCTTGCAGGACAGGACATTTAGCCATTCAGTTTCCCCACCTGTAAATGCATACCTTAGCTTTCAGTTTGCACAAGCTACACAATGAATTGTTGACATGACTGTGAAATATGTACTCTGTGCCATCCGAGGGTATGTTTCATTGTTAATCCTATTCCCAAAAATTTGTTCAGGAAGGGGTCAGAATGGACAGTTTGCCGTTTCCAGTAAGAGCTACATTTCTTTTATTATTATCATATATGCTACACTCCTTCCCACTTCACATCTAACTTTCCAACTGTTGCCATAACTGCTTTCCCCAAAAGTTCTTTAATTTCCTGGGCCTACAAATTAAAAAAAGCAAAAAGAAATAGGACGGACTGTGGCACTATTGTGTATACGTAGGAGCTGCCAATTTGTTACCCAGCTCTTTAGTCTCAGTGCAGGAAAATATCCCACTGAAATCAAGAGGAGTTTTGCCCACATAAGTGCTGAAGGGTCAAAGAATTGAGTGATGTGACTGCATCGAAAACAAGTAGGCAATGAAAGAGGAGTGCAGGAGGAGTGTATTTGTCCTTGAGGGGATATCAACAAGATAGGAGCCACTGGGACAAGAGGAAAGGAATCCTTGCTTCTCTCCTAGGAGTTGCACCTTTGGAACCCAGGGACTTTTTAAGAGGGACTTCAGAGGCACACTTGACACTCACCCACCTGCAAAGCACAGTGTATGCTCTATTGATGCCATGGAAACCACGTTTGTTGCCAGAAATACATCTAAACAACATTATTCTTTTGGTTAAGCCCAAAGTGTGTGGTTTCAGCAGAGACTCTGCTGTTGCCCCATCCCACTGTTTGAGCAAGGGCTCTGCATCCCGTTGCTCTGCAGAGGGTCAGGTTGCATCATTGTAAGAAGCGTTTGTTTTATGGCTGTTTGCTTTGGGACATAATGGGTCTTGCTGCTGGGGAATGTTTCCCGCGCGAGCCTGGCGCTAGACATCCTGCTGCCTCTGCCCTTCTCCCGCCTCTGGCAGCTGCAGGGTCTCAGCGCACCCGCCCATCTGCACCTGCCTGTGTGAGTGCAGTGAGTCAGCGCAGCCCTCTGCTGTCTGCCTTAGCCCTTGCTCAGACAGCAGCCTGATGTTTACCTTGGACACAGAGGAATGTCCCTTGCAACACACCACTTCCCTCTTCTTGCTGCAGCTTAGCCAAGTGCCTGAGCTGCCCATTTCATTCATGCCCAATCACATTTTAACTGCAGCCTTTTTGTTAAGTTTTTAACTCTAAGGTGAAATAGGGTCTCTCTACCTGTTGTCTCACTTGGCTGGCAGGCAAGCAATTACATATGACCACCATGTCACTGTGATCCGGGCTATCCTTGCATATCAACTGAGGCCTATGCAGTGCGGCTAACTCTGGTGATTTCATCTGGTGATTTTTCTTAAAGCCTCAGCTCCTGGAGTTATATGATTTTAGAAAGAAAGTACATTTCTAACCCATATGGTTGTGGAGAAAAGCTGGAAAACATAATCCCTAAAGGATCAAACACCAGAAGGTGAATAAAAAGGCTAAGAACAATATATGTTTTTAAACTCTCATGATTTTGGGTGGTGCTGACTCATGATTTTTGAACACTTGAAGCTGGTATTATTGAAGCATCTTACTGTGTTTGGGGCCTTCTGTGCATAACAAGAAGCATCTGCTAGAACAGCTTTCTGGGAATGAGACACAGCTTCTTTCCCTAGCTTATTTCAATAAAGGTGCTGCTCTAAAGCTTGCTTACTGAAGTTTACCCCTTAGGCGGCTGTTGAAAAGCAAGCCCAAAGCCGCCAATACCTAGATTTTAATTATTATTCTGTTCTGGGGTGTAACCACCCTGGTTATATCCATAAAACTCAGAATCATGCTTACACAATTCCTCTGGCATTGTAAATAGAAACCTGGAGCATCTTGGATTTGTTTTAGTGGTGGGACTGGTGATTTTTATTTTAGTTTGTAATACCTGTTCCTTTCCCATTACAAAGTACACAATCAGAAGTCAGCATTACAACACATACCATTATAGTCCAACAATTTCATAGGTGCCCAGTCCTGCTTACATTAGTCACATGGTTAGACCCAATCAGAAGAGTTCAGCAGGACTACTCGTGTCAATATGTGCAGAATCAGGTTCATAGGAACTGGACGCTTGAGTAAGGCAGGTAGTATGTATGGCCTTTGCCATGTATAACATTTTGAGCTGTGCCTGCTTTAGCTAGAAGACTCTTGCAGCCTGATTTTATTTTTACGTTTGGGCAGTTTAAATCCATAGGATTTAGTCAGCATAGTCAAAATGTGCCTTTTTTAAATAAGAAAACACCGTTTAGTTCCCAGTCCTGCAAAGATTTATGCATATGCTTAATCTCCAACATGAGTAGTTTCCTGCTGATTTCAAATGCATTAAGTTAAGCAAATAACTTTGCAGAATAGGGGCCTTAATTTATCCATCAGCGCATTGGGGATGGGGGCAGATGAAAAACCGACCACTATAGTGCATATCATCATTAAAATCCTTACACAAAATGAGTTAAGAAAGAAGAAACTAAAAGCCATGCAATGTAAAAATAAATATTGGCATGATTACACACAAAAATTCAATCCTGCTCAAATTTGTCAGAAAAAAGGTTCTCAATATAAATATATATTTCAAACAATCAATCAGAACATTTACAAGAAATTATTTCATAATACAGTATGACAAATTATTATTTGATACAACCTAGCTGTAGGGAGGGAAAATATAGGAAGCAAAATCTGATTGCTGTATTTATCATGACTAAGTTTTCTTGCTTTTTAAGGAATGAACAAAAACATAGCTTGTGAAAAACTAAGAAGCAATTTGCATACAGAATTCAGATGCTGTTTAAATTTTTTTAATTACTGTCCAGCAAATGTAGCCTGCAGCTATCAGAAGAACATTATTACACAGAAGACTTCAATTTTTCAACATACTCCACTTTACTGAGAGAGAAAAGAAAAAGATAAGAACAGACTGTTTTTTTATTTTGTTTTACAGTTAGAGGCTGGAATTAGGTTCACGGCCTCACTATACTAGGACATGTCCATCACAGGTTAAAAGACGGTCTCTGCCCTTAAGAGATTACAGCCTAATTCAGACAAAGGTACAAGAGAATGTAACACACAGTAAGAAGGAAAAGACTGCTGTGTCTGTGTTTTCTAGGGTTACCAACTTTCTAATTGCACAAAACCGAACTCCCCTGCCCTGCTCCTTCTCCAAGGCCCTGCCCTGCCCCATCTAGAAAGCCCTGCCCACTACTCACTCCATCCCCCTTCTGCCATCGCTTGCTGTCCCCCACCCTCACACACTTTCACTGAGCTGGGGCAAAGGGTTGGGGTCCGGGTGGGGGTGAGGGCTCAGGTGGGGCCAGAAATGAGGGGTTCAGAGTGCAGGTGGGAGCTCTGGGCTGGGGCAGGGAGTTGGGGTGTGGGAGGTGGTGAGGGCTCTGGCTTGGGGTGCAGGCTCTGGGGTGGGGCCAGGGATGAGGGGTTTGGGGTGCAGAAGGGGACTCCGGGCTGGGGCTGAGGGGTTTGGAGTGTAGGAGTGGGCTCAGGGCTGGGGCAGGCGGTTAGGGTGTGAAGGGGGATGCAGACTCTGGCTGGGGGTGTGGGCTCTGGGGTGGGGTGGGGGATGAGGAGTTA
The DNA here is from genome assembly GCF_965140295.1 of Lepidochelys olivacea. Classification (NCBI taxonomy): domain Eukaryota; kingdom Metazoa; phylum Chordata; order Testudines; family Cheloniidae; genus Lepidochelys; species Lepidochelys olivacea. Next base: position 112,845,865 of record NC_140416.1, read on the forward strand.
GCAGTGCAAGAGGGGGCTCAGGACTGGGGCAGGGTGTGGGGGTGCACGGTGCAGGCTTTGGGAGGGTGCTCAGGGCTGGGGCAGAGGTGCAGAGTCTGGGAGAGATTTAGGGTGCGGGAGGGGGTTCCAACCTGGGGCAGGGGGTTGGGTGCCAGAGGGGGATCAGAACGTGGGCTTCAGCCGGACGGCGCTTACCTCCAGCAGCTCCTGGTTGGCAGCACAGCGGGGCTAAGGCAAGCTCCTTGCCTGCCCTGGCTCCGCGCAGCTCCCGGAAGGGACCCCAGGTGGAGGGGCCAGGGGGCTCTGTGTGATGCCCGCGCCCGCAAGTGCCACCATCACAGCTCCTGTTGGCCAGGGTTCCCAGGGTCACGGTCACCTGCCAGCCCTGCGGGGTCCGGGGTCAAGGATGCTACCGCCCAGTCCCAAAGAGTCAGAGTCCGGGGTTGGCATCGGGGCTGCCACCCAGCAACACAGGGTCAGGGTCTGGGCTGCCACCCAGCTGCCCTGCCACCTGTCCCCATGCGCTCGGGTCCAGGGTTGGGGCTGCCACCTGGCCCCCTGCCCAGGGCTCCACTCCTGGCCCCACTCTGTGGAGGGATCTTTGGGCGGGAGGTGCTGGGTATAGTGGTCTGTGGGAGGGTTCGGGGGGGCATGCTTGGTTGTCAACTTGTGGCCCAGGTAACACATTGTGGGCCGCATAGCTTGAGAACCACCGAGAAAGGGAATTCCATTCAGGGAAGGATTTTGATATTTTGAAATCTGGTTGTGTTCTGATTTGGAATAAACTCCCCAACTTCTGAAATGCTCCATGTAAGGAGAATGGAACTCCAGCCCTAGAAAAGTCCATCTGGATGCCCTTCAGCCATGGACCCTGGACACCCTAGAAAGCCCAGCTGTAGGGCAGACTGCTGGGGGCCTTAGAGGTCTGAACTCCCTGTCAGCCCACCAGGTGGACTGCCACGGAGTTGGGCAGGTGAAGCCTTCCTGGTTTCTGGAACGAGTTGTATCAAAATTGAACCATCTCTGTGAAGCATTCAGATTTTGGTGAATAGGCCCAATTCTAACAAAAAAATGTTTCATCAGAATTTCTCTGACCACCTCTAGTGCACAGCTAGATACATTTTTGGCTGATACATTTTTTAAAAAATTAAAAATACATTCTAAGATATAAATATAAGAGATCCCTACTGGTCACCGTCCTAGCTCATAGTTATTAATTATATTATTATATTTATTATTTGTCTTGAGGTAGTGCCTGGGAGCTCCAGTCAGGGCCAAGACAACATAGTGCTAGGTGCTGTACAAATACAGAACAAAACCCCCAAAGAGCTTAGTTGGCAGTTTCCCCATCGGTATCATAGTAGAAAAGAATCTAGAGGAGAGATCCAAATAAGGACAGGGTAAGGTCTCTACAGACTCTTTCCAGGATGGTGTTCCATGCCGTAGGGACAGCCAGGAACAAAGTGCAAAGGTGCTTGCAGGAAAAGTTGATAAAGCAGACAATGAAAGCTGGTGTCACAGGTGCAGTGGGGAGACAACAGGATACAAGAACAGTTATTAGGAAGGGGCAAAATTGTGAAGCAACTTGAAAATAAACTCTGGAAGCTTGTATTTGATACAGCGGGGAAATGGAAGCCAAAGGAGGTACTTGGTAAGGAGGGGTACCAGGGTCAGAATGATGGGCCTGGAAGATTATCGTAAGAGCCGTATTTTGAATGGGCCTGTTGAAGTAAGGTGAGAGTCAGAAAGGCTAGAGAGGAGGAGACTGCAGCAGACACGATGGGATGAAAATGATCGTGATTTGGATGAGAGAATGTTGGCAGTGTGGACAGAAAGGAAAGGCAGGAAATGTTATGGAGATTTGGACTTAGTTTGGATTTGCAAAGTTTACACCCAGGTTATGAGCTTGAATGACAGGAAAAAAGGTGGTGTAGACAGTGATGGAGAACTGGAAAGGGATAGCTGGGGAGTGTTTGGGAGAGAAGAGAAGGAGTTCAGATTTGACCATGTTAAGTTTAAATTGGCAGGAAGGCAACCAGGAAGCGAGGTCAGACAGATGGGCCAAAATACAAGACTAGATTGAGACAAATTAAGAGTGATATGGAAGCTCTGTAAATCATCAGCAAAGGGATGGTGCTAGCATATGAGCAGATAAGGTCACCTAGGACCTGCTCTGGGAATGAATCCGGGGTGTGTAGTGAAGAAGACTTGTCGGTAGGACCCTTGCTTCATTTATGGCAAAAGTTGGAAGGTGTTCAGCGAATGAGGCAGGGATTGCTGGAACAAAAGGGAGGGTCGCATGATTAAAACAGTTGAATGCTGCCCTGGAGATTTGGATTCTATCCTTCTGCCATGGAGTTCCTGTGTGATGTGGTGTTTGATGCTGGGCATGTCACTAAAACCAAACATTTCACTAATCCTCATTTTCTGGATACCTGACTTGAGATCCCGGGGTCTGATTTGTAGGTGTGCTGAGTACTCACAGCTGCAGAGGAAGCTATTGGGAGCTGGACTTTGACCATTCAAAGTGCTATCTGTCTGGATGCCCTGGAGCTGTGTACCCTGGAACCTCTAGTGAGCCTGGCTCAGGGGCGGCCAGCCTGGGGGCTTCTGGAAGTCTGAACTCCCCATCAGCCCACCAGGTGAGTTGCCAAGGAGCTGGGCAGGCAAGCTGGGCACGAGAAACTTGTCTGATTTCTGGAACAGTTTTATCAAAATCAAACCATCTCTGTGAGACAATACACTCACTACTCTGAAAAATCATGTCTTAGTTGTCTCATACTGGGCACCCAAAAGATAGCTTTGCTCTCACATACCTGAAACACCCATTTAATCCAGCCTAGACTGAGGACAATTGAGCAAGACTGCCAAGCCACTGGGGAGTCTGGGTCAGAAGGGGGGTGCGCTCCCTCCAGGGGGGGTAAGTGTTTTTAAAGTTACAGGGGTCACCAATCTTATTGCTTTTTTCTGTTATTAGTTTTGTTACCCCCCTGTGGCTTTAATAATAATGAGATCAACTGCATGGAGAAGACCTCTCTCCTTCACCAGATCCAGGTAATATATATTGCTTTAATAACAACTTCCAAAAAGTGACTAATATGGATTCTTACTTAGCAGTTTATACATATTGCTAATTTATATATATATATATATATATATATATATATATAATCCCCAGTGGTTTGGCAGTCTTGCTCAATTAAACATATAATCCTTGGTCTAAATATGTATGCGCATGAGAATCTGTAACAGCTCACAAAGGGCTAGCCTTCGGCATAAGCAAAACAAGCAACCTCAGGAGGAGATGGTTTCAGTGTACTTGGATGTATAATATTTCTTCATTTTAAACTACTGCCTAAAGGCTCGATTCTGCAGTCTCTGAAACTCTGGGTGGACATAAATGTCTGTACTGATGGATCCATTTGCAGGGCAAGGGTCTAATTAAGTATTTATCTGACCGAGCTGTTCTGTTTTGTACCTAACTAGCCATTCCAGTGCTTCAGGTTAAACCAATAATATACAATTAGTCATTTCTCATAATAACAGTTTTATCTCTTGTTTTTACATGAGGAAGGAAAGGAAATTTTAAGGGAATGCCGCCATGCTGTCCTTAACTCACATTTGACCAGATTCTGATCTCATTTATCCCCACATCAGTCCAGAGTAACTCCTTGAAGTCAGTGAAGTTAGTGGAGATTTACACCAGTGTAAATGAGATCAGACTTGGGACTTGTTTTCTAGCCCTGTCATAACTGAGAATAAAGGTTGGAGTGTCAGCCTCACTGACTTGCCTTGCTTTGCTCAGTTTGTCACAAAATGAACATAATTTAACCTTTTTTAATTTTTATTTAACAGAAAGAAAACCTTGATGATTTTTTACAGGAATATAAATATTAAAAGTCATTTTTCCTTTACACATGATTTATGAAGCATAATTCACTTGAAAGGACACTATTATATACTCAGCACTGCATTTGTTTACCCAATTGAACAGAAGTGCATTTGCTTCAGTTTCAAAGTTAAGCCAATAAACATTTATCTTTGTATTGTGGCAGTAGCGTCTGACAACTGGATTGGGCAACACCCATTTCAACTTGAGGTTATTTTATGGCACTTACAGAGGAAAAAATGCAAGTCCATTTTCACTTTCTTGCTCTACTTTTGCTACAACTTGGATATTAGGCAAAAGATGCTGAAATCATTTATTATAATAATAAATACACAAGAAATAATTCTTCCACTCTACACCATGCTGATTAGGCCTCAACTGGAGTATTGTGTTCAGTTCTGGTTGCCACATTTCAGGAAAGATGTGGACAAATTGGAGAAAGTCCAAAGAAGAGCAACAAAAATGATGAAAGGTCTAGAAAACATGACCTATGAGGGAAGATTGAAAAAACTGGGTTTGTTTAGCCTGTAAAAGAAGACTGAAAGGGGACATGATAAAGGTGTTTGAGGCGCAAGTGGTGTTCTTGTCCATCCTCCCCGTGGAAGGAAAAGGCCTGGGTAGGGACCGTCGAATCGTGGAAGTCAACGAATGGCTATGCAGGTGGTGTCGGAGAGAAGGCTTTGGATTCTTTGACCATGGGATGGTGTTCCATGAAGGAGGAGTGCTGGGCAGAGACAGGCTCCATCTTACGAAGAGAGGGAAGAGCATCTTTGCGAGCAGGCTGGCTAACCTAGTGAGGAGGGCTTTAAACTAGGTTCACCGGGGGAAGGAGACCAAAGCCCTGAGGTAAGTGGGAAAGCGGGATACCGGGAGGAAGCACAGGCAGCAATATCTGTGAGGGGAGGGCTCCTGCCTCATACTGAGAATGAGGGGCGATCAACAGGTTATCTCAAGCGCTTATATACGAATGCACAAAGCCTTGGAAACAAACAGGGAGAACTGGAGGTCCTGGTGATGTCAAGTAATTATGACGTGATTGGAATAACAGAGACTTGGTGGGATAACTCACATGACTGGAGTACTGTCATGGATGGTTATAAACTGTTCAGGAAGGACAGGCAGGGCAGAAAAGGTGGGAGAGTAGCACTGTATGTAAGGGAGCAGTATGACATCTCAGAGCTCCGGTACGAAACTGCAGAAAAACCTGAGTGTCTCTGGATTAAGTTTAGAAGTGTGAGCAACAAGAGTGATGTAGTGGTGGGAGTCTGCTATAGACCACTGGACCAGGGGGATGAGGTGGATGAGGCTTTCTTCCGGCAGCTCGCAGAAGCTACTAGATCGCACGCCCTGGTTCTCATGGGTGACTTTAATTTTCCTGGTATCTGCTGGGAGAGCAATACAGCGGTGCACAGACAATCCAGGAAGTTTTTGGAAAGCGTAGGGGACAATTTCCTGGTGCAAGTGTGAGAGGAGCCAACTGGGGGGGAGCTTTTCTTGACCTGCTGCTCACAAACCGGGAAGAACTAGTGGGGGAAGCAAAAGTGGATGGGAATCTGGGAGGCAGTGACCATGAGTTGGTTGAGTTCAGGATCCTGACACAGGGAAGAAAGGTAAGCAGCAGGATACGGACCCTGGACTTCAGGAAAGCAGACTTCGACTCCCTCAGGGAACGGATGGGTAGGATCCCCTGGGGGACTAACATGAAGGGGAAAGGAGTCCAGGAGAGCTGGCTGCATTTCAAGGAATCCCTGTTGAGGTTACAGGGACAAACCATCCCGATGAGTCGAAAGAATAGTAAATATGGCAGGCGACCAGCTTGGCTTAACGGTGAAATCCTAGCGGATCTTAAACATAAAAAAGAAGCTCACAAGAAGTGGAAGGTTGGACATATGACCAGGGAAGAGTATAAAAATAGTGCTCAGGCATGTAGGAATGAAATCAGGAGGGCCAAATTGCACCTGGAGCTGCAGCTAGCAAGAGATGTCAAGAGTAACAAGAAGGGTTTCTTCAGGTATGTTGGCAACAAGAAGAAAGCCAAGGAAAGTGTGGGCCCCTTAATGAATGAGGGAGGCAACCTAGTGACAGAGGATGTGGAAAAAGCTAATGTACTCAATGCTTTTTTTGCCTCTGTCTTCACTAACAAGGTCAGCTCCCGGACTGCTGCGCTGGGCATCACAACATGGGGAATAGATGGCCAGCCCTCTGTGGAGAAAGAGGTGGTTAGGGACTATTTAGAAAAGCTGGACGTGCACAAGTCCATGGGGCCGGACGAGTTGCATCCGAGAGTGCTAAAGGAATTGGCGGCTGTGATTGCAGAGCCATTGGCCATTATCTTTGAAAACTCGTGGCAAACGGGGGAAGTCCCAGATGACTGGAAAAAGGCTAATGTAGTGCCAATCTTTAAAAAAGGGAAGAAGGAGGATCCTGGGAATTACAGGCCAGTCAGCCTCACCTCAGTCCCTGGAAAAATCATGGAGCAGGTCCTCAAAGAATCAATCCTGAAACACTTACATGAGAGGAAAGTGATCAGGAACAGTCAGCTTGGATTCATCAAGGGAAGGTCATGCCTGACTAATCTAATCGCCTTCTATGATGAGATTACTGGTTCTGTGGATGAAGGGAAAGCAGTGGATGTATTGTTTCTTGACTTTAGCAAAGCTTTTGACACGGTCTCCCACAGTATTCTTGTCAGCAAGTTAAAGAAGTATGGGCGGGATGAATGCACTATAAGGTGGGTAGAAAGTTGGCTAGATTGTCGGGCTCAGCGGGTAGTGATCAATGGCTCCATGTCTAGTTGGCAGCCGGTGTCAAGTGGAGTGCCCCAGGGGTCAGTCCTGGGGCTGGTTTTGTTGAATATCTTCATAAATGGTCTGGAGGATGGTGTGGATTGCACTCTTAGCAAATTTGCGGATGATACTAAACTGGGAGGAGTGGTAGATACGCTGGAGGGCAGGGATAGGATACAGAGGGACCTAGACAAATTGGAGGATTGGGCCAAAAGAAATCTGATGAGGTTCAATAAGAATAAGTGCAGGGTCCTGCACTTAGGATGGAAGAACCCAATGCACAGCTACAGACTAGGGACCAAATGGCTAGGCAGCAGTTCTGTGGAAAAGGACCTAGGGGTGACAGTGGACGAGAAGCTGGATATGAGTCAGCAGTGTGCCCTTGTTGCCAAGAAGGCCAATGGCATTTTGGGATGTATAAGTAGGGGCACAGCCAGCAGATCGAGGGACGTGATCGTCCCCCTCTATTCGACATTGGTGAGACCTCATCTGGAGTACTGTGTCCAGTTTTGGACCCACACTACAAGAAGGATGCGGAAAAATTGCAGAGAGTCCAGCAACGGGCAACAAAAATTATTAGGGGTCTGGAACACATGACTTATGAGGAGAGGCTGAGGGAACTGGGATTGTTTAGTCTGCAGAAGAGAAGAATGAGGGGGGATTTGATAGCTGCTTTCAACTACCTGAGAGGTGGTTCCAGAGAGGATGGTTCTAGACTATTCTTAGTGGTAGAAGAGTACAGGACAAGTAGTAATGGTCTCAAGTTGCAGTGGGGGAGGTTTAGGTTGGATATTTGGAAAAACTTTTTCAGTAGGAGGGTGGTGAAACACTGGAATGCGTTACCTAGGGAGGTGGTGGAATCTCCTTCCTTAGAAGTTTTTAAGGTCAGGCTTGACAAAGCCCTGGCTGGGATGATTTAATTGGGGATTGGTCCTGCTTTGAGCAGGGGGTTGGACTAGATGACCTCCTGAGGTCCCTTCCAACCCTGAGATTCTATGATTCTATGATTCTATGATTCTATGATAACAGTTTTCAAGTATAAAAGATTGTTACAATGAGGAAGGAGAAAAATTGTTCTCCTTTACCTTTGGGGCTAGAACAAGAGGCAAGGGGCTTAAATTGAAGCAAGGGAGGTTTATGCTGGACATTAAGAAAACCTTCCTAACTGTCAGGGTGGTTAGTTAAGCCCTGGAATAAACTGCCTATGGAGGTTGTTGAATCTCCATCACTGGAGATTTTTAAGAGCAGGTTAGACAAACCCCTGTCAGGGATGGTCTAGATGATACTTCGTCCTGCCATGAGTGCAAGGGACTGGACTAGATGACTTGTCGAGGTCCCTTCCAGTCCTATGATTCTATGATTCTAATTTATCTCAGGTACTAATATGGCTCCCATTTCTGTAGTAACTGAGCACCTCACAATATTTAATACTTTTGTGAGGTAGGGAAATGCTGCCTCCCAATCTATTGCAGGGGTGGGGAGAACTGAGGCACAGAGAGGCTAACAGTGGGATTTGCAAAACACCATGGCACCTAATTCCCATTCAAATCAGTATTAAGTCAGTTGTCCAGCACACTGAACCTAGATCTCCCAATGGTGATTCTCCATTGGAACAAACTAGCAAGGGAAGTGCTAGATTCTCTGTAGCTTGATGTCTTCAAATCAAGACTAGATACCTTTCAGGAAGCTATTCTTTAGTCCAGCACAAGTTTTTGTGCTCAATACTGGGACAACTGGGTGAAATTCTGTGACCAGAGTTATGCAGTAGGTCAGACTAGATGATTTAATGATATGTAAATTCATAAAGACCATAAGGGACCATTGTGATCATCTGGTCTGCCTCCTCTATAACACAGGCCACTTAATGCATCCGATGAAGTGAGCTGTAGCTCACGAAAGCTTATGCTCAAATAAATTTGTTAGTCTCTACGGTGCCACAAGTCCTCCTTTTCTTTTTGCCGTTACAGACTAACACGGTTACTACTCTGAAACAGGCCATAGAACTTCCCCAAAATAATTCCTAGAGCAGATCTTTTAAGGAAAACATCCAATCTGGATTTAAAACTTGTCAGTGATGGAGAATCCTCCACTACCATCACCACCACCAATGATTAATTACTCTCATTGTTAAAATTGTACGCCTTCTTTCCAGTATAAATTTGTCTAGTTTCAACTTCCAGACATTGGATCGTGCCAGAAGACAGGGCCCATTATTAAATATTTGTTCCCCATGTAGGTACTTACAGACTGTGATCAAGTCATCCCATAACCTCTTTGTTAAGCTAAACAGATTGGTCTCCTTGAGTCCACCATTATAAAGAATATTTTCTAACCCTTTAATCATTCTTGTGGCTCTTCTCTGAACCCTCTCCAATTTTTCAACATCCTTCTTGAATTGTGGACACTAGATTTGGACACAGTATTTGAGCAGCAGTCCCACCAGTGCCAAATACAGAGGTAAAATAACCTCTCTATTCCTACATAAGCTTAGCCATTCATGGATCACATTAACTTTTTGGCCACAGCGTTCCTTCTGGCCTTCAAACTAAGAATCTATGAATAAAATAGAAGACTTATTAGTGTCAATTATGCTCTTTTAAAGACAAATAGATTTAATTTGCATCATTTTTCTCAAATGTGTACTGTGCACCAGATGAGTGCTGGGAAAAGTGGCTAACAGCAAAAGTATTGCCAACATATAATATTCAGAAATCATAAGGTAGACCACTAAAAATAATGAGATTGGTTTTAATATGATGAGATATTTAAAAAACAAACAAAACCTTTTTTTATTTACCTTCTGGTTTTTGAGACTTTAGGTTTTCAAGTTTTTCTTCCACAAGCTTGAGGGCTAGAAATGAATGCTTTTAAAAGAAAGCTAAGATTGTCATATAAACACATGAGCCCAAGAGCTGGGGATATAAAAGACACATAAAATATCCCAAGACTCATGATAAAGTGGTGAGAGTTAGTAATATTGGATTATCTAATGCCTGGAGGATTTGGGGGGGGGGGGTTGGGGCAGCTAGAAGCAAAGGCATATTTGATTTTGAAAAATGTATAAATACAGTCACAAGCAAAATTTCATCTCTGTCTTATGAAAACCTACTTCTCACCTACACTCTTGCAATGCAACATTCCAGATCATTCAATTATGCAATATAGCAGTGTATGCAAATGTACAATCCAATTCTGCAGATCTTACTCAAGCATAATTGCCATTGAAAATAATGGGAAGTTTTGCTGGAGTAAAGATTACAGAATCCATCCCTTTAACAGTTTCACATTAGTTAACTAGGCAACTGAGCATGAAAGTGTTAAGGCTTCTTTGGGAAAGCCATAATGGGAGAGAAGAGAAATATTTTTACCTCCTAAGTCACTTGCAAATCAAGCACAAAATTAAGTTCTGTGACTTAGGTAATTTGTTTGTTTAATCTGAAAGATCTTTGTTAAAATAAGGAGTGTTGTCTGTTTCTTCCTTCAGACTGAAAACAAACATCAGCCTCTACAGTGGTATAAGAGCAAATATTTGGTGCTAGGCAACTTGATTAAAGTGTATCCCTTTTAATAAGTGGTTCCTCCCTTATCCTGCCATTGTTGTCATACAAAAAAAGTGGGGGCAGGGGAGAGGGGAGGGTGGGTCTGCCCTTTCCCATTGTATAATCACATTTTCCGAGTTCAGCCAAAAGGACTGAAAAAGAGCTTTTTCTTTTTTTTTAAACAGATTAACTTTGTCATTTTGCAAACCAGTGAGAATACTCTTAAGTCAAAGCAGTTTTTAACGTTTTGCATATTGGAAAATTGCTGTATATAGCGTTTGGCCAAACTAACAGAGGAGGAAGATGATAATGATAACATTTAACCCCATCCTATTCTCTATCTCCATCATGTTACATCAGACCTTGCTCCCAGAAATGAAGCTGAATTTTATTTGAAGTATTGGGAAAGTTTTTAAGAAGATGTGTTTTGTGGCTGGGCCATCTAGCACTGCTTGTGCGCTAACAATAATACCAATTGTAACTCAATTGACTTTAATCGGGTAGCCCTTAGCCTCCCTGGGTCAAATTTGTCATTGTCCTGCACTGCGTCACCATCACTGTGCAAAGTGGGTATAAAACACCAAATCAGAAGTGCTTGGCACCTTGCATTGGCCTTAGTGATAAAGTGAAAGCCAACAGAGAATCAGGCCTCATCTTGGTCTGAAATAGCCCTTCATTCTTTAAAGATTTTTCTAACTTGTTTTGATTCACGATAGCCCACCAACTCTGGGCCAGCTGATCGATGCTTGGCCCAGGTCTAGAGTGAGGAATGAGCAAATTTGGCACCTTTGTTATTGCCAGCCCCAGTCCACAACACAAATAGAGAAGTTCTGCCTCTAAAATCCTGGGCCACCTCTTGCCTTGATTCCTGCAGGTTCCTTCTCTCTTGATCCTTCCAATCTCCCCTGGCACCTCAGGCTATCTGAGCATATATAATGCTGATGAGTTGAAATGTTGTTCTTTTTAGCCTGAAGATCTCCTCTTCCTAGCTTTAGAACCCCTTTTCTGCCATCAAAAAAGAAATACTAAGAGGGACTTCTCCTTAGCAAGGCCCCAAAAAATTGAGTTTCTAGGACACGCCATTTTGGATATATGGGGCCTCATCCTCAGCCGTATTCCATCTGCTTCATGCCACGTAAATCAGTCTTAAAGGGCCAGTTGTGGATTTTCCCATCTGTAGGGATACTTGGATGGCATAGGGTTGCTGTAAGTAGCTCTTATACCACCACCACCAAGTCCTTGCGTAGCGGGGTGTAGCCACTGAAAAGGAGATATGTCTGGGACACCTCTGCATATGGCCAAACATTGGCTGCAGGGTTGGCTTCTGTGGGCTTCTGGCAGCCAACATAAGATACAGCAGCCTATAGGGCAAGGATTTTAGAGGGATGGAGAGGAATGGAGGAGTTTTAGAGATGTTATAGAGGAAGAAGAGACAGGAGCTGGCAAAACCCTGGACATGGTTTGAGAAATCTGACAATGAATTAAAGTGGCCAGTTGAGAGGGTGGTGTCAAGAGATATGAGGGAGGATTTGGGAAGCCAGATGGTTGTTCTGTTTTTTCCATGCAGAGACAGAGATGATAGAAGGACATCCAGAAAGAAATGCTGGAGATGCAGATCTAGAGCGAGTCAAAAGGTGAGGTAAAGAAATGGACTTCAGTTCTTTGGGGTTGATACAAAAACAAAGCACCAAGCCATGCTTAATTTTTAATATAACCGAAGGACCAATATTGGCCAATTCTCCCTGAAAAAAATCTAACAAGAATATGAAATTTTTGACATTTCCCCTGAAATGGGCTTGTCTGTGTATTTGAAATAACAGTGGTCCAAACGTGGCCCTGCCTATGCTAGTGGTCCCACCACTGATGCTAGCAGAGGAGCTCCGCTGGTACAAGTGATGATGGGAAGTTTTTCAGAAAAAAAATACTAGTGTGAAGGAATCCTTAAGGTGTCACAGGAAGTCTAGCAAATTTCATTCCCGCAACACCCAGACAAGAGAGGGTAAACATCTTGGCCCAGGGACATGTCTGCATTAGCAAACTTCACAGCAGTAATTCAAAGCCAGCAAAGCTCCTCTGGTGGCAGAAATGGTGGAAGCTGTGGTGTAGACATGGCGCAGGCATTTTTAGGGTTAGGCAACACTGTGGTAAAAATATCTGACCCCTTCCTGCACTACAACTCGCCCATTGCTTCCACCAGTGGGTAATTACATGCCCTCCGACTCTTCCTAGAGACTATTCAAGGTCATCCCCTAAAGTTCTCTGAGCCCTGCAGAGCAGCAAAACAAGATGCAGAAAAGTGCTAGAAGCTAGAAAATAACATTATGTTTTAATGATGTCTGTCTATTATTGGGTTTCTCCTTATGCAGTATATTGCATACACAGTTCCAGGCTAGACATAAAATGAGAGTTGCATCATTTCATTGGACACATTTTTATACAGAATGACTATCAAAATACTTTCAACCTTAAAAAAAAAATCACTTGGCCTAAGGCTAACACTCCTATTATAACCAGTAAGGTTTGCTCTGTTACTACAATGCATCAAGAAATCCTGACTCCTGGCATTAAATAGTTATGAACTATTGGATACCAGAGTAATAAAAACCTATTTGCTTTGATCTTGTAGTTAAAAAATGATTAAAGTATTGAATTGCATGTGTCAGCATTAGACCTCCACCCACAGACAGATGTAAAGCCATTGGGAAAAAGAAAAAGTTGAAAGACACCATAAATATAATAATTCAGAAATCTAGCTCCTTTGTTTATTTCAACATCTTTGAAACTAAAGGTAAAGTTTTTTAAAGTCTTTGTGGTAGACTAGATCTAAGAAGCCTTTCCCAAGATAGTTCTTCCTGCATACAACCTGCAAGCTAAAAATTACTGAAAAGAACTAGAGCCCTGGATAGCTGCCTTGAAACATTTCCTATAAATCTAATAAATGAAACTAATCTAGAACAGCAAAATCACAATTCACTTAATTTAAAACTCCCTGCGCAAAGTGACCTTTACACACACTCCCCTTCTGTGCTGCAAAGAGAATGGACAATAGCATGCAGTAATATAAAATGGTTCACAAGGATTCACAGGGCATGAAAAGTGCTCTTCTCTAATTGTGACCATATTATTATCTCCCAGGCACATGGAATTACAGGAGTACTATTTATTAATTTACCGTTGTGTTATGAGCTGGTCCACTGATTTAGCTAACTGTTAAGGAAAACGGATGTGTTGAGTAGGGCCCTATGGTCCTGATCCTGCAAGCTGCAACATCCAAGTCACACCCGTATACCAAGGTGGAGACTTATTGAAGTCAAGGAGTCTCTTATGTTTGTGTTAGCATCTTCTAAGCAAATATAATAAAATACATTAACTTAGTCTAAGATCAATGTCTCTTCATCTGCTCAGTCAGGCTTTGAGGTGTTTTTGCAGCAATGGCAGAGCCAACGCAAGGGTGTATTTGATCTTGCAATGTCCTTGAATATCTTTGATAATTTGGATTCTTGATCAAATTACAGTCCTCCAACCTTATACTGCCACTGTCTGGGAGGAAGGGAGAGTCTTATTTTACAGGAACTCAGTGATTCAGTGAAATCAAGTCTGCAGATCAGGAGGGATTTTAAGGTTTAAGGACCACACGTTTCAATTTTGTTGAGTTCAGTATCCTAAATTTCACATTTCTGATCAGAAGTCACAGCTGAGTTTTGTTAGGCAGTGTGTAACTGTCCTGAAGTAAAGACAAGGAAAACACACAGCATCATCCCTGTGACACAAATTACAATGAGACAAGAACACCATTACAAAAGTCAGCTTTTTGGGATCCTCTTTTATTTACATATAAATGAACGGTTTTGGTTTTTTTTACATTTGCATTAGTCCCATGTTTGCATGTTCCTGCTGTTACTATCATTACCTTCACAGCCAGATGGTTGTAACTCAAGCGTAAAATAGTCTCCCTCTTATTTTTAAATAAGCAATAGGATAAATGCTACTTTCTGGCTCTCCGTGTTTTGGTACATTTTATTCTACCTGATATCAAACTTGTGTATAATCCACCTGAGTTTGACAGTAAGAGAGAAACACGAGAATCACCATGGCTCTACAGCCAATAGAGATCAATTTTTCATTCTAATAGGACCTACCTCCTATCAGAACCTACCTTGAAGACTATGTTAGTCCTTGGACAAGTCACGTTAACCTCCCTGCACTATAGCTTCTCCATCTGTAAAGTGGGAGCCATACTTACCTTCCTGAAAGGCATACAGAGAGGCTTAATGAAGTAGTTGCAATTTGTAAAACATGATGAGATCCTCAAGTTGAAAGGTGCTTTAAAAGTACAAAGTTTTATCAGAGTGTGATGGGGTATTCACACTTCACCCTGGGATGGCAGGGGTTAAAGGACTACATGGGGCCCAGCTAGCCCCATCCCTTCAGCCCTGCAGAGCATGCTCCAAATGAAGATAGGATTAAAAAGGGATCAACCCAGCTCAGAAGGGGGCAGCTGGGGAGGAGTGCAGACGTATTCAGAAGGCTCCTACCAAAAAGAGCTGTTTTGGTTTCCTTTTTTTCTCCTCCCTCCCCCCAACTTATCTGAGGCCAGAAGCAGTGGTAGGAAGTGACCCAGGAAAGGCAGCTCAGAAGGGTCCCTCCCCTCCAGAGGTAAAACGCTGCTGACCTTGCTAGGGCCCTGGATCGGAGCCTGGTGGAGTGGGCAGACCCGGGCTCCCCTACCATTGCCCCCGCAATGAGCAGACGCTAACCACTAGGCTCCTCTACCCCACAGAGGACCCCATGACACAAGGTTTAACTCACCAGGCTACTTCACATCAAGGTTTCAGCTTTCAGTGGAAGTAAATCAACATGAAGGCAAGATGGTATCCATTCGCTTTCAGAACATGTAGAGCTCTCGTGTTTGGGTCCATCTCAGGTGCTGTTCCAGGAAGAGCCAGGGCTCTGGAATCAGGACTCTCTTCTGGGAGGAGAGAAAGTGTGTTGTTCCAGCATCCTGGTTTGGTGTGGGCTACACCATTTAGGGGCAGCTTGAGGAAAGACCTTAAGCACAGGCTTAAAGTTAAGCGTGTATTTAAAGTGGTCACCTGAATCAGCAGGCTCTTCTGAGTTGGGCCTTAAGCTCTGGCAATGGATATGCAGGAGCACTGCTGGGGAGGCTGCTGAAGGGTGCAATGAATCAGGGCATCCCCTGGCCATGCCCCCTCTCTGGTCAGCAACATGCCTGCACACATAGAATCACAGAATCATAGAATATCAGGGTTGGAAGGGACCCCAGAAGGTCATCTAGTCCAACCCCCTGCTCGAAGCAGGACCAATTCCCAGTTAAATCATCCCAGCCAACGCTTTGTCAAGCCTGACCTTAAAAACCTCTAAGGAAGGAGATTCTACCACCTCCCTAGGTAACGCATTCCAGTGTTTCACCACCCTCTTAGTGAAAAAGTTTTTCCTAATATCCAATCTAAACCTCCCCCACTGCAACTTGCACATGGATTGGATGGGTGGAATAATGATTGCCCACCTCCTCGCCCAACACCAAATAAATAAAATGGGTAAAAGTTATTCATTCCCCAGAGAGAGGAAAGGATAAGGAGATCTCCAGGCACTGTGGGCTGATTGGAGATGAGGAACATGCTTTCCTGACTGAATACTATACCACAACTAACCTGTACCCTCACTGTAAAATGAAAGCTTTAGGTTTTGATTTTCAAGGGGAGCACCTGACTCCCTTAGGCTCTTTTGAAAATGTCAGCCTAATCCTCTGCTCTATTCATTGTTAGTTTCAGACTGTTACAATGCCCATTGGGGTGTTTTTGCAGCATGATCACTTTATCACCTACACAGCTTTATTTAAGGGCCAAACCATTTGTGACATAAATAAATAGGAGGCTCTTTAAATTGGAAGCAATAAAGGACTTCTTGGAATATGATGTGTAGAGTACTAAGCCCTTTCACTAAGAATAACTGACTGTTTATTGTTTCCCGTTGGGATGCTTGGCATGGGGCTATTGTACCAGGAACACAACATCTCCACCTGGCTTCTTGGGATAAAACCCATGGCAGGAGAAAGGGAAGCACTAAATTTCTAGGAACATACAAAATTAGAAAAAAAAAAAAAAAGAAGAAGAAGAAGAAGAAAAGCCCATGTATACAAGGAGCATGTTTCACTGCTTAAGAGAATGACATTTCTCTGCCACCAGAAATATATATATAAAGAAAAGCCGTTCCAAAACAAACCCACAGCATTCCTTATATAAAGACAAACAAGCTTTTCTTTAAAAAAAGAAAAGGAGTACTTGTGGCACCTTAGAGACTAACCAATTTATTTGAGCATAAGCTTTCGTGAGCTACAGCTCACTTCATTGGATGCATCGGATGAAGTGAGCTGTAGCTCACGAAAGCTTATGCTCAAATAAATTGGTTAGTCTCTAAGGTGCCACAAGTCCTCCTTTTCTTTTTGCGAATACAGACTAACACGGCTGTTACTCTGAAAGCTTTTCTTTAAGTGTGATTTCCTGCATTTGTGATTTTCCTTGAAGGGTGTTTCAGCATCAGACTTTTCCAAAATAGGAAGAGAAATTTTGTTTTAATGGCCTTGGAGCCCTCTTGAAAAAAGTCACCCCTCCTCTCCAAGGCCAAGAGTGACTATCCTGTCAAATAACAATGACTGACTTAAAGACTATTCCAACTGGAGCTGTCGAGACTTGAATAGTGAGAAGAAGTTTTCTTAGGTAACATTTGTTAAAAATCTATCCATATTCTAAATACCATCTGTTCAAACTATTCTGTCTTTGGAGGGATTTTTAGGCTAAAGAATGGGACTGGCCATGAGCAACAAGGAGTTCTTTGTTTGTATGGTATCAGAATAGGTCCCACATTATTAAGTGTCATCTATTATAGCGGTTTCAAATTTTTAAAGGGAATTCTCCTAATTTACCAGGCTAAGGCTCTGCTCCTCCTCCATTTACACCAAGGTAAATTACACTAAGTAAATTACATCAGAACAACTTTCCAAGGGCTATGGTGGATTCTCCACCACCTGGAGTCTTTAAATCAAGAACGGATGTCTTTATGCTCTAGTTCAACTACAGGTGATTGGGCTTGATGCAGGAATTACTGGGTAAAATTTCCCGGATAAAATTCTCTGGCCTGTATTATGCAGCAGTTTGAACTAGATGAGCATAATGGTCCCTTCCGGTCTTAAAAAATCTACGCATTTATGAATCGATGAACTCCAGTGATGTCAATAGGTCATCCCCCCAGCCTACACTGGTGTAAGTGAGAGCAGACTCAGGGTATGTCTACACTGAAGCGGGAAGGCGTACATTCCAGCTCGAGCAGACATATACACCCTAACTTTGATGGAGGTAGCACCCTAAAAACAGAAGTTGCAGCTTCAGCGCCGCGAGCAGCTAGCTATTCCAAGCACCAACCCAAGGTCTCAGACAGAATCAGGCTCACACGAGCTGAAGCCTCCTGCCGCTGTGGCTACACTTCTCTTTTTAGTGCACTAGCTCCATCAGCACTAGAGCGGGGATGTCTACCTAAGCTGCAGTTTACATCTTCTAGCTCGTCTGCAGACATAGCCTCAGGCCCAGAGATCGTTGGTGCACATGTGCTGCCAGACCTTCAGTTCATTTCAGCGCACTCTCATCCACATTGGAGCTTGGCCTGTTCCACACCCAGTCGCAACCGCTTTTCAGATGCTGGAGTATGGCACAACCTAAGTTCTGTGGTGAGGACAATCCAGTGTGGGGGAAACACAAAAAACAAACAAAAATTAAGGTCCACGCAGAGACGGGCCCGTAACATAGAGAAGGAAGCCTGACTCCGTTCTCACATCAGTTTCACTCCAATGTAACATCACCGACTTCAACAGATTTACTTCTGATTTACAATGGTGTGAGATCGGAATCAGGCAGGTTGAGTCTAACATTCAAAAGACTGAAGTTTTAGTGGTGTTTCACATAGAGAGATCTACTTCTCTGTGCTACTCAGAGAGAAGCCTGAATTTTGCCATGGATTAAAGTAGATAGAGGACCTTTGAAAGATTTCTTTAGTTCTTCACACTCATACGATTTTCTCCATCAACGGCAACTGTCTACGGTCTGCATTAAAGTATTAGGGGAAGTAGCATGGCCTAGTTTACGGGGTTCTATCATGGTCTGTCATGGTCTGTTACTATGGTCTGTCCTATGTGACCTTAGGCAAGTTACTTCACCTTTTGGTGTCTCTTTCTGCTCCATTTTGACTTTAAGCTCTTTGGTGCAGGGACTGCCTCTCATTAGCCGTACGTACAGTGCCTTGCCAAGAGGGGCCCTGATCTCAGCCTACTGTAATACAAACAACAATAATTAGAAGTAGAGTTTACTGGAAAAAGGACAGTTAGTGACTCAAATCCTCTATAGCAGCTGTAGATTTTGCAACATAGTGCCAGATTTTGGAGCCGTTACTCACACCGGTGAGCATTTAAATAATCCTATTGGTTTCAGTGAGGTTATTCACACGAAGAACTGCTCACCAGTGTAAGCACAGCCTAGAGTGGATTATTACTACCCAACTGTGACTGAATTCCAAATCTGGTTCTGCTTTTATACAGCATAAGGTTCTCCTCCATCCTGCTGCCTCCAGATTGACAACTGTTTCATTCCAACCTTGAGGTAATAAAGGAAACATATGACTGCCTTGTCACTCTTCCGCTCCTCAAAGTGAACAACAAGGTTTCATGGCAGTCATATGTTTCCTTTATTATCTTTTTGTTTGCAGAAAAAGGACTTGCATGCACCTGACTGGGACTGTAGACATTGGATTAAACAAACACGTGTTATTTTAGCAACAGGATAATTAAGAAGAAACAAATAGACAGTCTTGTTTTCCTCTGGTTCGGGGGAAGCCTCAACAAAAGGCGTATTTAGTTGCAACTTTTTGCAACTTGCAAAAGGATGTCATCCAACTGATCAGGAAATAACTTTCCCCCTCCCCTTAGTTTCTAACATGAAGTACGGGGAATGTGCCCAGGGTCACACAAAGTTGGAATGAAAGGTATCAACTTATATTTCTAAATGCAGGTAGGGG
Source organism: Lepidochelys olivacea (assembly GCF_965140295.1). NCBI lineage: Eukaryota > Metazoa > Chordata > Testudines > Cheloniidae > Lepidochelys > Lepidochelys olivacea. The sequence continues at coordinate 112,865,160 of NC_140416.1, forward strand.
AAAGACGTGCACAAAAATGGCAATTTTACACACAACAAGTCCGCCCCCCGTGCCACATTCAGATTCACATCTGTTTAGCGTAGTGAGCAAAAACACATTTTTTAAAATGCTTTTACTCCTGTCAGTGCTGCAGAGTCATGACCGCTGGGAGGAGTGATTGGGATTCTACTCTGAACTGTGCACCTCCAGTGGAGTTTTTTACTAAATTCCAACTACAGGACCAAGTTGCAGCTGTGGTTACGTGTTGAAAAGCCCACTGGAGTTGCAGTGCCGTTATATATTTATGGCGGATGATGATGCACAAGGCAGTTAGAAGACAGCTTGATTTTCAGATCCCAAGGTGAAGTTGCAGGGCTGCAAGTTGTACTTGGAAACTGAGCTAATTTGAGCTAACTTTTTGTCCTCAGCAGGAAAAGTTGATAACATCGCTATGCCCAAATAGAGAGAAACTGGTGATTTTTAATGTGTTTTGGGCATTGTTTTAGGTGTTTTGAACGTCATTAAGTATTTCAAAAACAGCAATATGTGGCAGGTGAGTGAAGGGGAAACTGATTTCCAATGTAGGATTTTATTAATGATTTGGGATTTTAAGCAATAATTTTATTTTTAAATGTAACAAAATATTTCACTCTTCTGTGATCTTTTCTGCCTCCCTTCCACCCCCTACATCTGTAGCCTGTTATAATGGCTCCTGAGAAGTTATAGAAACAATTTCACCAGCCTGTCTTTACGAGATGAGTCCAGGGAGCACCAATGAGAATGCAATTTCACTGCTCATTGTGTCAATCAAAACTTGCAGTCCTTGCTCCGTCAAAATGGCCATTGAGCAGTATCATTAAGAAATAAGGGCCAGATTAGGGCCAGATCCTGCCCAAGTAGACCTGGGCATGGTGTAGGGCAGTGATCTCCTTTTTACGCACAAGATCACTTTTTGAACTTAAGTGCAACCCAGGATCTCCCCAGCCCCTTCCCAGAGGTCCCGCCCCTTCCCCGAAGCCTCGCCTTACTCACTCCATCCCCCACTTTCTCCCTCGCTCACTCTCCCCCACCCTCACTCACTTTCACTGGGCTGGGCAGGGAGTTGGAGTTCAGGATGGGGTGCGGACTCTGGGTTGGGACCAAGGGGATCGGAGTGTGGGAGGGGGCTCTGGGCTGAGCCTGGGGCAGGGGGTTGGGGTGCAGGATGGGGTGCGGGCTCTGGGAGAGAGTTTAGGTGCAGGAGGGGGCTCCAGGCTGGGGCAGAGTGTTGGGGTGCAGGAGGGGGTATGGGATGCTGGCTCTGGGAGGGAGATCAGGGCTGGGGCAGGGGGTTTGGAATACAGGAGGGGATTCGGGGTGCAGGAGGGGGTATGAGGTGCTGGCTCCAGGAGGCGGCTCAGGGCTGGGGGTTGGGGTGCAGGCGCCTGCCAGGCAGCACTTACCTCAGGCAGCTCCCAGTCAACGCACCCCTGCGGCCCCTGGGGGGCGGGGCATGTGGCTCTGCGCACTGCCCCTCTCTGGAGGTGCCACCCCTGCAGCTCCCATTGGCCACAGTTCCCCATTCCCGGCCACTGGGAGCTGCGGGGGCAATGGTTGCAGGCAGGAGCAGCACGCAGAGGGAGACCTCTGCCCGCTCCTTCCCTGGGGCCGTGGTGGCATGCTGGCCGCTTCTGGGAGTGGCACGGGGCCGGGGCAGGCAGGGAGCCTGCCTTAGCAGCAGCCCCGCTACACCACCGGACTTTTAGCGGCTGGAGACTGCGATCGACTGGGAGAGTTTCCAGGATCGACTAGTGGATTGCAATCGACCGGTTGGTGACCACTGGTGGGCATGCAGCAAGGGCAAAGCTGCAGTCACAAAGTGGCTCCTATGTGCGTCCCTCTTCTCTATTCAACCTAAATGGGCCTGAGATATGGACTGCAGGATTTCATCTGATGCATCCTCATGGCACGTGGCCATTACTGCATTGCCATGCCTCAAGTTAGCACATGCTGATCACACTTCTAAATATTTATTTGGAGAAATACAGGAATGTAGCACACACCTGTATTCCATGGGCCTTGAGACACTGTCTATGACACGCATCCCGAGTGCCTGCATGTTAGTAACAGCAGATTCTTCTCATGGCATAAATTATTACATTATAAAAATGGAAGCCTAGTCTGGCCTAGTCACTGAAAGCATCCTGATCCCCCTACATGCTAATAGCTAATGAGCTCAGGGGAGCATCAAGGCAAGGATTGGTAGGAGGACAATATTGAAATATTATGAAATATTGCAATTAACTAACAATAAAATCCTACTGGGTGAACTGTCTGCTAAGAATGAACAGAACAAATAAACATTAGTATGTCAGTGACAAATCACGGAGAAATACCGTGTCGGGAGTCTCGTCCACCAGGGTTACAGCAGCAGAAGGGGATCTTTATTAGGAGACACAAAACTCTGTGTCAGTTGTTGCACTTTTCCGAATCTTGTGTTGCTCAAGCAGAAAAGAGGCCTTTGTAGCAGGACCCAGTGTGTTTCTGCTAACTTAGGTGCAGCTTCAAGTAAAAAATACAGTCATTCTAAAGGTGAGGTAGAGTGCTGCTGGCAAGTTAAAGTGGCATATCTCAGTGCTTCAATCTGCTCTAAGCAGCTTCCTGTCACCATCCACCATTATGTATCAGCAGGAAATTACACTTTTATGAGTGATTTACTTCTAAACAAACACTACTACACAAACAATATGGTATTGAATTTGGTTGTTAGCCTTTTAAGTATTACTGTGAAAGATTGTAACAGCTGTCTAAGCTGATAACTACCACCTAGGATAAGAATGTTGTTGACTGAGTTATTAGTCAATTGTTTAACTAAATCTAGCTGCATCTCTCTCTTTTTTTATATATAAAATGTGAATGTTATACAGTTTCTTTGAACAATATAGTTTCTTAGAACAGGCATATAACTAGTTCCTTGGGTGGGAACTTTATGGGTAAAGAATTGTCTCAAAATTCAGATCACACCTTTTTTTTTTTTTTTTTGGCTCTTAGCTCATTCATGGTGGGAAGAATCTCCAATTAGAGCAGAAGCAAGTTTCTAAGTAGCTTTGTAGGCTTTGGAGATAGGCCCCTACCCCAAAGCTTGGATCCAAAGACCACTGAACTTTAGATCCAGATGTGAACTTAACAGCAGGATCCTTTTGCATCTTACACTGCCAGGGGAATGGGCAAAGACAATTTCTATCTATTATTGTGGCTGTCGAGTACTCCAAAACCCTAGGCTTCCAGTAGTGTGCCAGATGAACTGCAACTTAGAGGCAGGCACTGCAGGTGTTTCAGCAGCTAGGCCTTGTAGGCAGTAGCCCTGGTGGGTCCCAGTAATCTCTCAAACACATGGCTAAGAGAAAAGGTATTTTATTAGGGCTGGGAGGACTGGGAAAGAGCGCAGATCCCTAGACACAGAGACTTCAACAGTTACTGTTCAAAGAGAGCCATAGCAGTTCTTGTTTGGGTCCCTGGGCAGTCCAATCAAGCCTCAGCGTTCTTCAGTTCCTGGCATGCCGTCTCCAGTCCAGTCTCTGTTCAAGCAAATAGGAGCTTGTGGATTTCCAGGGCCAGTTCAGTTAGTGGTTCTCATTGAGCCCTCTCTGCATAGGGTTCCGGCCCAGCCACTGCTGCTCCCCCATAAATCCCACACAGACTTGCACCCAGCTCTGATGTCTAGCACTTATAGCCTGTTCCATATCGTCTCAGTCCACAGTTCCTGGGGCTTCTCTCCAACTTCCGGCTGCTATGTGCCTCCCACTCTTCAAAGAGAGCCCAACCACTTCCACGTCTAGGAGGAAGGGCATGTGCAATGGGAAGAGGGCTGATGGGAGTTGTAGTCGCCTACTTTTGCAGATCCATCACACTATCTTAGGGCCTCCATTACCATGGTGTCTGAGCACCTCTCACTCTTTAATGTATTCATCTCACAATACCTGTGTGAGGCAGGGCAGTGCTATTATCCCATTTTACAGATGGGGAACTGAGGCACAGAGACACTGAGTGACTTATCCAAGGTCATACAGGAAGTCTGTGGCCAAGCAGGGAACTGAACCTGGGTTTCCCACATTCTGTGCTAATACCTTGATCACTGGATCATCCATCCATTTAACGGGTCTGGTTTATATCCATTTACTATGATTCTTTAATAATGAATGTAGCAATTGAGCCTCATTTACCCTGACATAGCACTTCATCTTACAAGGTGCTAAATGCCTCAGCACCCCTAAGGAAACACTGCACATCTCACAGGATCAGGCTCATAATATGTGAATGAGGTGGACCTTGCAAAATTCTTTGTTGTTGCATAATTGGGACTTAATTCAACTCCAGATTGATTCTTGCAGGTTCCAGAGGGTCTGATCCAAAGCCCAATGCAGTGCAGTGGAGGTTTTCCACTGAATTCCGTGGGCACTTTAAAAGGCTATTCCCATGAACGCAACCGAGTAAAGCCAAATTTGGCATCTGAAGAAGAACTCTGTGAAGCGAGACAGCTTGTCTCTTCCATCAACAGAAGTTGGTCCAATAAAAGATATTACCTCACCCACCTTGTTGCTCATATCCTGGGACCAACACAGCTACCAAACACTGCAAACTTGGCTTTATGCAGTTACAAAAATCATCCCTTTTGTAGGGGTGGAGGCTGCCCCACTGCACAGAAAGGGCCAAATTTTGCTTTCAGTTGCACTGGTGTAAATCTGGAGCAACTACTAAGATCAGTAGAGTTGCTCTAGCTTTATACCACTGAAAATGAGAATTTTTAATGGCATCTTTTTTAGAGTTAATAATGAATTCATAGCCTTTTATACATACAAATTATTCTATTCACTGACGCAGAATTGCAGATCTTTTCATGTTTTCTGGAGCTGTTACAAAAACACTTGCCATGGTAGCCTAAAACAAAATGGAATGTTTTTATATTTGGGACTGGAAAGTTTGGCTTTTGTTGAACAGTTTTGCTGAGCCTTATAAATCAGTGAATTTATTTCCTGCTCAGTTAATATTATTGGGATCGATCTGTATCAGAGAATAATGGCAGTTACACATTCTCACCAAATTGCTTCCAATGACATTTGTCCATATCATGACAAGATCTAACAATATGCTTAAGAGACCTGTCTTTTTCTGGACTTGTATAGTAATTCAGTTGGGAGCTGTCTGAGTTCAAAAAAGCCAGACATTTCTGAATTTAGGTATGATCTCCAAATAAAGGAAATCTGATCTCTGAGCTTTGTCCCACAAGTACTTTTTCAAAGCATAGTTCCTCTTTGCCTGTGGTAGCCCTTTGTAACAGGAAACCTTGACTTTAATGAAGCGCTTTTATTAGATCAAGCTACTATTGCTGTCTTCATCTTTGTTCTTTTAGACAAGGACAATTTTTGAAAACTAACATTTGAACATTAAAAAAAACCCAACAACAACTAAAAAACACTGGCCATAATGTGAGGGGCAGAAGACTTAGAAAATTCTTCCAGGAGCACAAGCTCTTCTTTTCATATAGATGTGTTAAAACAAAACAAGAAACTTGCAGGCCTGCCTATGAGACTTTATAGAGCCTGGTGGGCACCATGAGTTGCCTCTAATGTATGGGGCTAATTATCTCAGCTGGTTGGCTGAGGTAGAGATGCCTATGGACTGAGAATGCCCACCGATTCTTGTCCAGTAGTCTGAAGATTGATTCGGATCTTCCCTACACTATGTAAATCAGGAGCTAAATGGATATTTTGAGATCAGAATCAGGCTCCATTACTTAGCCTCCTGCAGTTCTAGCCATGCTCACTTGGGATTTTATAGGGCAAGATTCTTTCCAGCTGTTCTTCAAATATGCCAGGAGTATGGGAGGCACAAATGCAGCCACTGTGCTCCCTAGAGCGTGGGGGCTGCCTCCTCCATATGCCAGAGGGGTTCAATCTTGCATCACTGAAGTCAATGAGAGTCTTTCCTCTTGCTTCAATGGAGCAGGATGGAGCCCGACATGCGCTTTACGGCTCAGAATGTTTGTTTGGAAATGTCAGTAACTGGTCACTGAGCAAGGGAAAACCCCCTTCTAGAGCCAATTTCCGTGTTTGAGTCTGAACTGAAGTTGGAGGAACTGCATCAGTTTGAAGTTCTTCAGCACACCGAAAAGAAATAATCTTGGGTACGAAACTGAAATGGAGCATTTCTCTGGAAAACTTGCTGTGTAAAATATGCCCAACCCTTAATTCAAAGCAATAATTGAACATTTTAAACCAATTTAATGACCCAAGAACAGCAGGATGAATGAATAAACTTGTGTATGCTTCACGAGTGACTTGATTACTGCCAGCTCACATGCCTGGGCTACAGTTGTTGTAATACATTAGAATTTGAAATAGAATGTTGTTAGGAACTCTTTGCATGGGGTGGAATTTGAATCAAAAGCCATAAGTGAACTATGACAGCAAAAAATGAAAGAGCCGTTGCTTTTTCACATGGCCTATTTCTTTTACTGTCATTAAACTCAATCAATAATTAACCTATGGTTTAACCGTGCTGGTCATTTCATAGCAAATCAAGTAGAAAAAATGTTGTATACCTGAATAAATTCCTAGAAAATGTCTCTAACGTGAATACATAGATTGAGATGTAGACTATGGCAATTTACAGACATATTTCTACTAAGGACCTCTAAATTTGCACCCAAAATTTTGCATATGCAATAATTTCCAACTCCAAAAAGGTGGAATTTGTGCATGGAAAAAGCATTTGTTGTGCAAAGTGTAAAGGAAGAAATTAAGAATATTTGACAACCAAATTAACATTCACCAATCCTGTTTGAATGCCCAAGTTTTGGGAAGGCATCATGCCTCCTTGTATGGATAGGATGGCATTGAGATCACTGACAGCATTTAATAATAAAGAATAATAATACATAATTTCAGATAAATATTTAGCCAGCTTATTGTTTTTCTGTTCTTTTGCACAAGAGCTTCACATGGCAAAGATATATCTATCTCCAAGCCATGATAACCAGAGATAACCTGGACCAAGTCAGAAGATCTAAAATTTTGTTCTCTTTGTTGTCTGCTATGTTGTCCACCTAAATAGTGGACCACATCCTCTATAGGTATAGCTCACAAACTGAATGAATTACACTGATTTCCACCAACTTAGGATCTGGCCTTGTGAGTGCAAAATGAAAGGCTGGGGTGAGTTGCCTTTGGAAAACAGGCCTTCTGAAGATGAATTTTTAAAGAAGAGTACAAGTGATTCCCTATTATAAATGGTGCATACATCTCTTGTGCTCACAAATATCTATGCATACTAACATATATTATCTGTCTCTGTGCCTAATTGCTATTCATATGCATATTAGTATGTCTGATTATGCAAACAAGGTTTTTGTAGGTACAGTGATTGCACATACATTTTATTAGTTCATCCAATTGTGCTATGATCTAGAGTCCATGGTGAATGAAAACAATGATTTAATTTATTCTGTGCATCTTTGTGTGGTCAATCTTACTTAAGAATAAAAGTGGTTAAGTTGATTTAGCTAAAGTTGTTAAGAAACTAGCTAATTATTATTTGTATTATGGTAGAGTGTACTGACTCCTGCCAAGATTGGAACCTCATTGTGATAGGCACTGCATAGGCACAGAATAAGAGACAATACCTGCCCCCAAAACCATACAATTTATTTAAATCAAGCTACTAAACCAACTTTAGCCACCTTGATTCTGAAAGAAGAGTATCCACCAAAAGACTTGCATCGAAAGAATAAAATCAGTTTTAGGAAGTTGATTGAGTTAGATTAGTGCAAGTCTGCTTGTAGACGAGGCCTATATTTGAAAATTGGTCTCACTCTGCGGGTGTATTTCAGATGCCTAGCTGTTTATCAAATGGTCAAAGAAAAATAAATAAAACAGCCACTCTGGGCATGATTTGATCCAACTTACACCAGTGTAAATAAGGAGTAACTTCAAAGTCAGTGGAGTCATAATAGTGCAACAAGGGTGTAAATGAGATCAAAACTAAGCCTGTTACCCCTGATTCAACTGAACTTACACTGATACAAAATCAGGAGTATCCCCAGTGAAAACAAAAGGCAACATTGTCAGTTTGGTCTGATCACATTATAGGGATCTCTGAGTTGACAGCCATTATGCAAAGCATCAAATAGCTTACATGGTTACTGAAAAAAATCCTTTCTGTTACAATACCCGAATGGTGACAGCTTGGGAAAATCTCTTTTATATGTAGTAAAAAGCTCGTTAAACTCATTAACCCAATGGTTGTTTAATTAGTCAATGGAAATTAAAAGTGGGGAAAAAATTAGGGCAGCAGGAAGACAAAAATAGAAATGTAAGAAGGAGATAGTTCAAGGATAGTGAGAAGAAGAACATGTTTCTTAATTACTTTGCTGGCGCTCTCTCGCTGGGATCTCTCTTCCAAATCACTCTAAGCTAAGCAACTGTCACCTGCAGCTTGCTTTGCAGATGGATTGGTGGGGGCACATATTCAAGTCTACATTTTTGGCACACTTACAAAGTGTCTGGTGATTGATTTTGTAGTTGCTAGCAGCTCGGCATTGCAGAGAGATTATCTGTAGTTATATACTTATTATTTGTGTTTATTATTTTTTGCATATTATGGTAGCACCTCGAGGCCCCAGCTGAGATCAGTGTCCCATTGCAGTGGACAATATAGAAACACTTGGAGAGAAATGACCCTTGCCCTGAGGACCTGGCAATCTAAATAGACAAGACAGATAAAGGATGGGGAAAAAAGTAATATTATTATCCCGATTTTATAGATGTCACAGAGAGTTTAGGTGATTTGCCCAGGATCACACAGGAAATCTGTTGCTCCGCTGGGAACTGAACCCATTTTTCCTGGGTCCCACTTCAGTGCCTTAACCACAAAACCATCCTTCTTTTCATAGATATGTTAATAAGGAGCTCATCAGGTTCAGTGATTGCACCTAGGCCAAATAATCTCATTTGCTCCCTCACCCAACCCTACACTTCTAAATCATTCCCCCAAATGGTGCAGGTGGCTGTTCAAGATTATGTAAATTGGACACAGGTATTACTATAGTTTGGGGGGCCTCTAGTCATAACTTCTGCTGCAGGGTCTCCTATCTTTACCTTCAACAAAAATAGAACTTGCCATGGTCCATTCGAAGTAATAGCTGGTTCTTGCTATTGTTCACTGGTATCGTGGGTTTGCGCATTCTGGACTCAACCTAGGATAAGGGCCATCAGGGAAGGTGAGTCTTCACAGAAGTACACAACACAAAAATATGTGAAAAATTACAATGAGGAGATTGTATTTATAACTTTTGATGTAGGAGAATTAAAATTTCTACTTGCAGTCAGCCTGATCTCAAAAGCCTCCTGAGTGCAGCTCTCCCTTTGTCTTAGAAATAAAGTGGAATTGATTGACAACTATGTTAGCGACAACTATGTTAGTGTTACATTGGTGCAGCTCCATTAATTTCTCTGGAGTTGCACCAATGTACGAAACAGTAGTAAAAGCAGTGGTGATTCATTGTGTGAAACATTGTATTGGACTGGCAACTTTGGGGAGTGCTCAGAGGGACTCAACCAGAAAGTTCACTGCCAGCACACTTGCTCTGCACTCAGTTTTATAAACAACTTTCCAAAACAAAAATACTCATGTAGAGTGAAATTCAGCCCAATGCAAAGCCACATAAAGGACTGTTGGAAGGAGGTATGTATTTGGAGAAACCTGAAGAATCGGGTCATGACACACCTCCTCCAGCTCAAAATTAGAACTCTCCCCTTCTCTGAACAAGAAGATGCCCTTTTCCTGTACCCCCACTCACTGTTTGTTGGCTGGGGTTAGCAAAGTCCAGAGTGCAGACAGGTGCATCTCCAGTCGCTAAGAGAAATGCTGCCTTGTCTTTCCTGAGGGTTCCACCACCTAACCTAGCTGTGGTGATTTCAGCCTTAATACTGCTGGGTAGGGTAGCCTCACCAGATTTCCTCAGCTATGCTGCTGTCTATCCCCAGGTTGCCTCTCCACAGTCTTTAGAGAGGGATCAGGGATACGATGATGCCAGAAGGTAGGAGCCCCTTTCTTCTCTCTCTCTGGTGGTGCCCCAGCTACACAACCCAGCATTTTATTACTTCCCAATCTGAAAATGTAAGTGCAGTGCCCAAAACTCTCACATAACTGAAATATTAGTGAGGCCTGGCTCATTTTGTCATTTCCCCTTGATCACCAGTAGGGGTTGTCAGAGAGTTCCTTCCCCATAGGAGCTCCTGGCCATCTGGCATTCTTATGCAGTTCTGGGCTGCTCTTCTCCCTGTTCAATAGCGAATGCCCTATCCTCCAGGGCTTCAGGCCACAAGGCTTGCACCATTATTGACAATATTGCATCACTAAGACTAAAAAGGTAGCTTAGAGTCTGTGCCATGGAAAAGATGACTAGCCTTCAGAATCATCTCTATGTGAGTTATCTGGACACATGGCTGCCTTTCATCACTTATGCTGAAGCCAAAAACTGGATTATAAAGCCAGCGTGCCTCTGGAAACACCTCTGTAGTACTTTATACCCTCCATTTCTTTATGATCTATAGGACTGTTTCTCTCACTCTCTCTCTCTCTTTCTCTTCTCTTTTTTTTTTTTTTTTTTACTTTTCTCAATACTGCCTTTAGAAGGGTGAAATCTTGAGTTTAGAGATGAGGGAGAATTCCATGTAGTCCTGTATAATGTTTCACTGGTAAATAAAAGCAGTACTGCCTGTGAGGGGCCATGCCTTCTCTCTATTAAGGAGGAAGCTAAGGAGCCCTTCTGGGTTCAGCCAGCATTAAATAGACACACCTGCAGGGCTTGCTCTGCCTGCTGGGAGGAAATTTAGAAAGAGAAAGCCTTTTGTACCCCCCCACAGGAAGGGGCTACAAGTAGGGGAAGACTGCTATGCCTCTGAGACAGCTGGTTACAAGCTTGGATCGGCGAAGAGGCTCGCTAGGTACAAAATAGGTGTTACAAAAAGTGGGGACAGGGTCTAAGGACAGATTCTAACCCTGACAATATAAAGCCTGCAGAAAGCTGGGACCCAAAAGAGTCACCAAGAGATGCCCAAGAGAGTGAGTATTTTTTTTCCGTTCTTTACTTCGATGCTCCCTGTCCTTAGTGAGGGGGGGAATGAATTTTGTTTGGAGTGACTCTGGGATACTCAGAGCAGGGGAAGGACTCTGAGTGCCAGAGAAGGGATGAAACCAAACCCATGGTCTGTCAGGGGCTCAAGGGCCCCACCCACAATACTGCCGCAAACCTGCATTTCTTCTGGAAATGTATGTAACCGAGAACATGCCTCAAGTGGAAATAAGGACAAATATCCACGCTACTGTCCTTCCAGAAACCAAACCATTCCTGGTTAGGAAGAATGGAATCAAGAATAGCATTATTGTCACCATTACTTGGGCCATTCAAGTTAATAGCAATGGCATTATCATTTCTTTGGTTTGTTGTTCATGGAGCTATGTTGATTTACATCAGCTGAGGACCTGGTCCTGTAGATTTTGGTCTCTAACAGAATTTGGCAGGAAAAAATGCTAACACTTTAACGTCTAACAAAAGACTTTCTGACTGATGATTTAAAAATAGTTCCTGGCTCGCCTGGGAAGCCCGGAGGGGGTGTGGAAAGATTTGGGGCCTGATTTCCCATTGTCTTGCCCCTTGTGGAGTCATTTCACTTAGGACGGAAGAATCCAATACACCGCTACAGACTAGGGACTGAATGGTTAGGCAGCAATTCTGCAGAAAAGGACCTAGGGGTTACAGTGGACGAGAAGCTGGATATGAGTCAACAGTGTGCCCTTGTTGCCAAGAAGGCCAATGGCATTTTGGGATGTATAAGTAGGGGCATTGCCAGCAGATCGAGGGACGTGATCGTTCCCCTCTATTCGACATTGGTGAGGCCTCATCTGGAGTACTGTGTCCAGTTTTGGGCCCCACACTACAAGAAGGATGTGGAAAAATTGCAGAGAGTCCAGCAGAGGGCAACAAAAATGATTAGGGGACTGGAACACATGACTTATGAGGAGAGGCTGAGGAAACTGGGATTGTTTAGTCTACAGAAGAGAAGAATGAGGGGGATTTGATAGCTGCTTTCAACTACCTGAGAGGTGGTTCCAAAGAGGATGGATCTAGACTGTTCTCAGTGGTAGCGGAAGACAGGACATGGAGTAATGGTCTCAAGTTGCAGTGGGGGAGATTTAGGTTGGATATTAGGAAAAACTTTTTCACTAGGAGGGTGGTGAAACACTGGAATGCGTTACCTAGGGAGGTGGTGGAATCTCCTTCCTTAGAAGTTTTTAAGGTCAGGCTTGACAAAGCACTGGCTGGGATGATTTAATTGGAGATCGGTCCTGCTTTGAGCAGGGGGTTGGACTAGATGACCTCCTGAGGTCCCTTCCAACCCTGATATTCTATGATTTCCACCTGTACAAAGCAGGTGTAAAGTGCTACCCAATCAGAATGGTAATATTTCCACACACACTTGCAATTGCTTTCAGCATCCTTAGTATTTCCCACCTTGTGTTTTAGAAAGTCTGTGCACTCACTCCCACATGGCCTGCCTAACTTAGGTCTATTGTCAGGCTTGCAATCTGTCCCGAATAAGAAGTGCATAGTTGTGAGGCCCTATCAGGGGCACCAGAATGGTGGTGGAGGTCCAGGGGACAATGCCCCTCCCTTTAAAAGTAGGAGGGCTATGCCCTCCCACTTTTTACCGGCCATAAGGTAGAGCGATGGTGGGAGGGGGCTATGTGGGGGCAGAGCCTTGGGGAAGGAGCGGTGGGGGGTCAAGGCCTTGGGGGAAAGGGGCGATGTGGGGGGTGGGGCCACAGTTTGCACACTGGTGCCCCCCCCACTGTTAGGAAGCTTCCGCTGCTCCTGTGCCCTAGGAATACAGCAAAGATTGCATTGTGATGGTGAGAATTACAATTCAGCCCTTAGTTTCCACTTGTTGCAGCAGGGGTGTGCTTTGCAGCAGCCTTCAGAAGGCAAAGATTCCTTCCCTCTCCACGTCAGCTCAGCTGTACAGCTTGGCACAGTGCCGGGGACGGAATCATGACTCTGCCCATTTCCTAGCCCTCCTCTAGGGTGACCAGACAGCAAGTGTGAAAAATTAGAATGGGGTGGGGGATAACAGGGGCCTATATAAGACAAAGCCCTGAGAATCAGGACTGTTCCTATACAATTGGGACATCTGGTCACCCTACCTTGCTCCCACACCCATGGGCTGAAGGAGGAGTATCCCCCAGGATTCTGTTCTATTTCTAAGATGTGGGTAGCCCACTCAAGGCAGTAAGGGTACTCCTGAAGCACCTTTCACAGTCTTACTCCCTGTTGCAGGCACACAGAGGGCAAGATTATCATTCGTTCTAGCTCTATCAATAATAGATATAATAAATGATTAATTATGAATAAAATTGTAATGAAAGTTCTACTTAAAGCAGCAGAGTTAGGTATGGCAATAGGCACTGTCTTCTTCAAGGGGATTTAGGAGGTCTGGAGAGAGGGAATAAATTAATCATGTTTTCAGAAAAGCCTAATTACAAATCTTCCACAAGAAGGTTACATGCCTCGGCATTGTTTTCTAATGGCTCAGCTTGGCTCTACAGAGAAGCATGCTGTTTAATGATCACAGCAGGTATGGTTGTGAGGCTAATCATCTGGCGTTTGAAGTTCTGCAGTGCGATGTTCTAGTTTATGGGTATGTTCCCCCAACCGTTTATATTGGTTTTCTTTACAAAAATTGAGACTATTTAAATCCATGGAACCAGCCTTGGATTCCAGTATGAGTGACGTTGCAAGACCCATGCAGAAGGGGAGTCAATCTCCAGTGTGACTTCAGAGGAGGTTTTTAAACAAACTTGATGTGAGGATGCTGACCAATCAGGAGCTGGTACTGTCCCTACGGCAATGGCTTCAAGAAGGGAATGAGAAACTCCCTTGTTTTATCCTCTGTATCTTATTGTTGCCACCTTTCCCTGCAGTATTGACAGGGAGTGTGGATAGCAAGTACTTATTCATTTACCTTCCTTGTTATCTAACCATCTCTTAAGAGACACTTCAAAGAAAGGAAGGAGAGGAGAAGAGTAAAGTCTCTGTAAAATTAAACAAAGCCAGCTCTTCTTGCTGCTACAGCTGGGGATTCTCCCTCTATACACCCCTGCAGTTTGGACTACAGGGGTATGAATTGCAGGGCTCACTAGCATGCTGCAACTGTAACTCCCCCATGTGGATGCTACTTGCGTGAACTGAAAGGTGCATAGTTTGCGCTAGTATAATGCTGTTTAAAGAAGACATTCACACAAACTAGGTACCTTTTAGTTTGCAGCATCCAAACGGGGGGAGGTACAGTGCAGCACGCTTTTGCACGCTTGCAATTCACACCCCCATCGTGCCAACTGCAGGGCTGTGTAGACACAGCCATCGTTAAACCTGGAGCTGGTTCCACCCGAATTGGTCCAACACTTTACCCCTCCCCCCATCTCATGTCCTGCAGTAAGCAAAGCTCACACTTACGAGATGGGACACAGTGTTCTGGCACTCAGTGACCACTGAAAAGGATTTAGGGGTAATGGTAGATAGCCAGCTGAATATAAGCTCCCAATGAGATGACGTAGCAACCATGATCCTTGGATGTATATGCAGGGGACATCAAGTAGGAGTAGGGAGGTGGTATATGGCACTAGTGAGATCATCCCTGGAATAGTGTGTCCAATTCTGGTGTCCATTCTGAGAAAAAGATGTTGCCAAATGAGAAAGGGTTCAGAAAAGAGCTACAAGGATGATTTGAAATCTGGAAAACATGATTTATGAGAGACTTAAGGAGCCCAATCTGTTTGGTTTATTCAAGAGACGTGCCTTGTTCATGGTCTGTCAGTATATACATGGAGAAAAGAGAATAGTAGATGGCTCTAGCAGAAAAAGCCATCACAAGCTCCAATGATTGGAAGCTGAAGTTAGACAAATGCAGACCAGAAGTAAGGTAATAGTGATGATAAATTAATCATTGGAACAACTTATTTAGGGGATGTGGTGGACTCTCCATCATTTGAAGTCTTTAAATCGAAACTGGGTGTCTTTCTAAAATATATGTGATAGCTCACAGAGAAGTTGTTGTAGAAATTACTGGTGAGGTCCTATGGCTTCTGTTATGCAGGAGGTCAGAACAGATTATCATAATGATCCCTTCTGGGTTTAAAAGCTATGAATATAATTTACACTAGTGGGAGATCAGAATGAGGCCATGTATACCTACCCCTCTTTCGACCTGTGTACTCAGACATACTAGTCCTGTTCCTGTATGTATCTATAGTGTCAATATTCCCATTACACAGGAGAGGCAAACAATGATTTTTTTCCACATAGTGTACAAAGTCACTTTACATTGGCTGTAAGTCATTCACCAACCTTGGAAATTAAGAGGTGGGCAAGACCATTTTAAGCCAAATTAAAAAGAAACAAACCAAAACACAACCAACCCAGATTTTGTTTTACATAGATATTGTAGTTTTGCTGTCAAAATGGTTACACTGACTGGGTGTAGTTAACTTACCTACCAATAAAAAGATAAAAGAAAAACCATTACTGGGTTCAGCAGATTCAGTTGTAATGGTTAATATTGCTAGAACCAGTAACATCTTATGAACTGGCAAAAAGGAACCTTTAAAATATACCATATATATTAGGTTGAGTCCAGAAAAGAGCATCCGTGCTATGTGTATTTGAAAAGATTCCTTGGAATGAAAGTCTCTTGAGCCCAAAATCAAAACAAGAAAGAAAGACTTGCACTCCACTTCTGACTTCTTCAAATGGCTTCTCATCGCAAGAATAAAATCATTTTCACTCACTAATTCTGCAGTGACCTCTGCTGGGTAAGGGCAGGAGGTGTATTATTTCTGAAGATACTGTTGCATAATGGATACTAGTAAGCGCTTTCTAATCAATAGTTTTATCTGAACCTATCACATTACAGTCACTTTCATTAATGCAGTGCAACACAGTTTTACGATTGTAGAGCTGTCGTATAAGTGTACGAAATTGTATGGGGCATAAAGTGGCAGTTAAACAGAGACAGTGAATTCTGATTATTATAGACCAGTGGTTTTCAACATGTGATCTGTGGATCCCTCGGGGTCCGCAGACTCTGTCTAAGATTTCCAAAGAGGTCCACAGCTACATTTGAAATTTTTCAGGGGTCCGCATATGAAAAAAGGTTGAAAACCCTTATTGTAGACCTTAAAGAGATGTCAGATTATCCAAATCTTTCTTAGCTATTCTGCCACCACAGGTAGCTGGAAGTTAGCAATTATTATGGATAGTTTAAGGATATTATTAACCTTTTGAACGATTAAAGAGCAACATCTGAAAATGGAGATCACAAGTTTAGGAGGAATTATTATTACTCAAAAAAGGTGTGGCTTGTTCTTTTTGTATAGTTCATTCTTTCAGAAGGCTAGCTCTCCAGCTGATGTAAATCTGCATAGCTGATTTGACTTCAATGGGAGTTATGTTGATTTACACCAGCTAAGAATCTGGCCCCAAATATCCGAGCCCTGATTGTCCAACAGCACCAGGGTAGCTTTGGCCCTTATTCAAATTCCTAGCAGTAAACTCACTGTCGCAACTTGCCTTTTTATATCTGGTTTGTGTGGGGTTTTTTTTTCAAAGCTCGTTTTTCTTTTTGTGACCATCATTAATCTTTTCCATTTCAGAAACCTGCTTTGTTTTGTGGACTGTCTAGTAATCAACAGAGCCTTGTTAACTCGAACAGTGCTGACAGCAGGATAATGTTCCTATGTACAGTATTTCACTTGAACTCAGCTGAACAGTGCAAAAGAATTTAGTGACAGTGCCTAAACTTATCTGGCTTGTTATAACCATGACACTCATAGCTAAAGAAGGGGGTAAATAAAGTAGAATTGGGCTATAAATTAACACAAAAGGTAATTTGAAATAAGATTCCAGCTAAGATTGAGGGTTTGTCCACACACAAGATGCATCAGGGTAATTTAAATTAGTTTAAGATCTGATTTAATTAATCTGGTTTGAAGCCCTTTGTGGACAATCATATCAGTTTAAAACTGGTTGTATCAGTTAAGCTTGCATCTATAAATTTAAAGGCAGGCATATATCAATTTAAGAGTCCGCACACAAAATCACACCAGTTTAACTAAATTAGTTAAAAAGCATTAATTGAACGGGCACAACTGTGTATGTACACCAGGTCTTAAAATAATCCAAGTATCTACACTACCTCCATTTCTCAGCAAGATATTCTACAGGGAGACACATGGCACTTTGACCTTTTGGCAGAAGTTAGAAGCAAAACTGAATTCATGGAGTACTAAAACCAGCTATCTTCCTCACTCAGCACATGTTCCAAATCCAGTGACATGAGCATGTGAACCACCTCAGAGAACCAGCTCGAATGGAGAATGTTTACTAATCAACTAATGTGGCCTAGAGATTATCATGGGTTACTGAGCGCTGCTAATCTCTGTGTATCCCTTGTCTATGAGTGTGTGGCAAATGCAAATCCCTCAGAGAAGTTCGGTCCTTATTCCAAAGCAGGTAGTTGGAAGAGATGCAGTCCATTCCACAGAGGACGTGTCCTGTCTGGAAGAGATTTTGCCCAGTTCCTGCTTAGATTCCCTAACAGAGAGAGGGTGCAAGGCATCTCTCTCATTCCACTATATGCTTATTCCACTGTATGCATGACTGCATTCCTTGAGCATACTGTACAGGACTAAATGTGGGCAGCCAGCATAGAGGAGCAAGGAGGTCATGACTGTGTGGACCCCCCCTACCAGCTAGTACACGCTCCATCTGCCTGTGGGTGAGTTCCCAGAGTCACTGTGGTTTAGGAAGACATGATGCCTCTTCCAGCTCCCGCTGAATGAGTTTAGCTCTTGCCTCCAAGCCACCTCCAGGATGACTCCAAGTCACAATAGACACTTTTGGGATTAAGCACAATCTTTGCCTCGCACGCTGCTCTTTGGAAGTTCACTGTACACTTATTGCTGACACCTAATTTCCAAGGCTCATGTACTGAAAAAAAAAGAAGAAGAAGAAGAAGCCAACAGCTCAGCTTCTTTTCCATTTATCATCTCTCACTGTCTATTACCTGTATCAGTGATAGTCTCATCTTGTTAATGCTCCTCCTCAGGGGACAGGAATGAACATTACAGCTCTTCAACTTTCTTCTTATGAACTCTTGGGACTGAGTCAACTCACCGGGCTATAGCTGAGTATGCAGTAGAGTTCCATAAATCTTCTCCAGTCTTCCTGGATGTGATTCTGAACATAGTATCACCCTAGGCATCTCTTATCTTAGTAATCATTGCAAAATTAGCTCCTTTAGCCGCTAGGCCAGTGATCAAATTTTGTGCTCCATTAGCCATAAAAATATCTTTGATTTCATGTAATTAGGAGTTTCACTTTATAAACTCACATAGGTTAAGTTCCCCACGGCATTTAGGAGTTCTTGACATAATTTCCATCCGGTTCCCCTTACAGTGTTTCCTTAGTGTTCAGTAGCCACACCCGCCCTACAATGGCTGAGCTCTTCTAATCTCATTGATATTCTTGCTGAGGAAAGACTATGAAGTGACTTAGTATCCTCCTAGGAGCTTTCCATCAAGTGATGGGATCAGTTTTAAGTCCTCTGCCCAATGGTGCTGCTCTTAAGATCTATAGCTCCAGATGGATTCTGTAGCAAGTGTCAACTTGTGTCCACTTGTTAGATGGCAAGGGTGGGAAATCCCAACAGACTAGATTAGAATACAAAGAGTACACTCCAAGTAAGAACTGTGAATACTACAGTCTTTGACTAAAATTCTCTTCCCCATTAATGCCTTGATCCTGCACAATACAGGTCAAGGAGTTTTGCCATTGACTTCAGTGTAAGCAGGATTGAGCCCTAGAGTCATGGCAAAGTCCCTTATGTGCTAAGAAAAAGGAATATAATTTCACCTTTGAGCAGAAATAGCTTAAGATTCCGACAAAGACTTGGAAATAGTCCAAAACTAAAACTGAAGTTTAGTATTTCTTGGGTTCACTTGTACCTTTATTAATCAGACAGTCAATGATATGTCTGTGAATTATGTAATTAAGCTTTTATCCCATTAAGAACTGGTATGTTGGGGCTTTGTGTGTCATAACAATGTTTACTCATTCAACAGCACTGAACTGGCGGGCTAAGCCTCGTTACTTGTATCTGTTACACTGTAACTTGTGCCATTCAAAGAGTAAACTTTATATTATGTTGTATAATATGGACTTGATTTTTCCCCCTGGGATAATTCTTTTTTTATTCTTTTTAAATCAAGCAAGCTAAGTTAATTCTGGAATATTTATGAAAGCAAAATAATTGTAAGAAGTTACCAGCAAACCACATCTGTCCTGACATGCAGGCAGAAAGCAAGTTCTTACAATTACGGTTAGCACAAAATGAGGTCAGATTATATAGGCCTCAAGCATGATTTTCAGCAAGATAACTCATAGTGGAGTTCAGGTTTATCACACTGAGGGCTAGTGATGGTATGATTTTAATGACTCTAAACCAACACTGCTACAATAAATTGAACTGCTTATCTACAGCAGGGCGCAGAAACTAGCTTTTAAGGGCAAAGGAAGGAAGGACTTTCTGTTCAGTAAGCCTTGATCCAACAATGTACTTAAGCGCCTAGACAACTAAGCATGCAGAGTTGTCCCACTGACTTTGATGGGGTTACTCATGGGTCTAATATTCCACAGGTCTTAGTGCTTTGCTGAAGCAAGGTCTTAATCCAAACTTTTTGAGTTCTGCACCGGTACATTGGGAAGAAGGACAAGAATTCAAGGATCCTCCTCCCCTACTTTACACCTCCTACAGAACCCAGGCACATACTGACTCAGGACTTGATCCTGCAAACTGTACTGTCTGAAGCACACAGCTGTTGTACCCTGATGTAAGCATAAGCAGGGTGGTTTGGTACAAGGCAGTTTGGCAGTAAGCATAGTCCATCACATGGAGCCAGAGTCACTCCCAAAGCCTTTATGCACCTGCTGCCTTACTCTACACATATGCATCCGATGAAGTGAGCTGTAGCTCATGAAAGCTTATGCTCAAATAAATTGGTTAGTCTCTAAGGTGCCACAAGTACTCCTTTTCTTTTTGCAGATACAGACTAACAGGGCTGCTACTCTGAAATCTACATCATGTGGGGTTTTAAAAAAAGAGCTAGAATGTGGGTGCAGTTTGAGCATGTTTGAGGAACAATGGATCAAAGCATAATTCTGTGCATGCAAATGAAATGCTAAAGAGCATATTCCTCTTTTTGCCCTTGCTCCTATTACCAGACAGAGGTGACTTGATTGCCATACAGCAGAGATCTCATTAATGCAGGAGCAGGTTCCATTGCACTTCCTGTTCTGCTTTGCACCTGTTTGTACTTTGTGCTTATGTCTAGTACTCACCTGCATGCCACAGTACTGAACTCTACTGCTCCCTGGAGCAATAGGCTATGGGGTAATGTGCTTGAGTTATGATGTGCCTTGGTTATGTGATGCCAATGGGTTGTGGCCAACAAGCCCCCGGAAGCCTGAGAACACCCGGCAGCAGGCCATTGCTGAATGCACACTGAAGTATGCACAGTTTAGTTACTCAAATTGGACTTTAGGCCAGATATGATGCCTAATATCCCTGCTTCCCTTTCCAAGACTGCGATGGGACACAAATCGTCAGGACTTTGGTTTAGTGCCGCATCTGAAAAGTTTGCACGTCAAGTGGTACAATCATCCAGCTTGTGTATTGGTTCAGTTCTCACTGAAAGGGAAGTGTGTCACCCACTGAACTACCCACCTACTAAATCACCAGCACCATTTCTTACAGCATCATGCCATTGTAAGTGCCAAATTAGAACTACTGCCGAGAGATTACTGTACTGCCCACTCTTGCGGCTGTACTTCAGCCAGAAACTGGAGCCGGTAAAAATGCATGGCATGCTTACTAAGAAACATATCTTGGCAGGAGCACCTGACATTAATGCTCCTGGATCCACACTGGTTGCGTATTGGTTTCCAGGTGGAATTTAAGATATTAATTTAGTCCTGTAAAGCCCTAAGTAGCTTGGACCAGACATGTACTTGAGGAAACGCCTCTCGTCATGCTGTTCTGCCATAGTTGCAATCAGTTGAGGTGCCCAACTTAGAGCCCTCTGGAAATCAAAGAGAAGGAGCTTCTGGAGCTGTTCTCTCATAGATTGAAACCTCCTTGCCACCATGGTTTGAAATAGCTGGGATTTGAAGACCTTTATGGCATGGCAAGGGCCATCATTTACTCCAATTTAGGGGAGGAAGGGCCATGATAGAGGCTGATGTTTGCATTCAAGCGGGGAGAATTATTGAACTTGGATTTGGCTGAGTTTAGCTATTTGTGTTTTGGAGGTGGGGAGCAACTGCTGGTTTTACTTTGATAGATACTATGGGGAAGGGGCCTATAACCTCCCCCCAAAAGACACCAACCCTAGACTATAACTTGAAATAAAGGGAAAGCAAAGAGTAAAATGGAGATGTATAACATATCAAGCTAGCTAAATGTCAACAAACATGATCAAACAAACTAATAGTGAATATTGCTGTTATTCCTTAAATAATTTACTTAGCAAATAGTATCTGATCCACTCAAGAGTTACTGTTACTGATGCTTTGGGATCTATGGATGAAAATGGTTATATAAATAAATGCTCAGCAACATGATATAATGAAGTATGTCTTTCAGAGATGTCTATGTGCCCAGTCTTATTCCCACTGAATCTAACAGGAGATTCCATTTGACTTCAATGGGAACAGAATTGGAGCCTATGCTAGGACCTCCATCTGGAGGAGTGTTAGTGTATTGATGG
Organism: Lepidochelys olivacea; assembly: GCF_965140295.1. Classification (NCBI taxonomy): domain Eukaryota; kingdom Metazoa; phylum Chordata; order Testudines; family Cheloniidae; genus Lepidochelys; species Lepidochelys olivacea. The sequence goes on from NC_140416.1 coordinate 112,887,057, forward strand.
CGGACAGCTGCCAGTGATGTAGTGACTAGTGTAAAGCTGGAAGCTGTCAAATGATGATAAATTCTGTGTAACTGATAAAGCTCCTTATCTGCTTCTCTAGCTGAGTCAGGAGTATCATTCAGAGATAGCCTATCCCCCAAGAAAATGGTAAATCTGCATGGACCTTTGGTTGAATGACCAATGGCATAGTATGGTGCCCAGCAAATGTATATTGTACTACACTAACAATTCACTGAGATCTAATATTTGGCCTATTGAGATCTAATATTCAATTTGTTGTATTAATAACTGCTATATTACTTTTGTGCCTCAACTTCTATGGCTTTATTTTCAAAATCTAAAATAGCAACACTCTTTTCACTTGTAGGTGGGTGACTCAGAATAATATTTTCAAAGCTAGGTGTAGGATGGGGCTCAAGTCCTAAGTCACTTAAGTGCTTTTGAAAATGTTATGCCTAGATATAAACTGGGTGATTTTGATGTTAGTGGCTGCTGGATCGGGCCATTAGGGACCTTTGAAAAATCAGGTCTTTGTTTGGTTTTTTTTTAGGTGAAATCTAGAATCTCACTCTGGGAACCCAGGTTTGAACATTTTGACTTAGGTGTTATATTTTCATAGATGAGTTTATAGCAGCCATGCAAACCTGCCATGAATCTATACCAGTCCGGGCACAAAACCCTCCTTTAAAATGAGATGGATTAGAATTTATTCACCAGTTGAAAGAAAACACTGGGTGCACACAATTTTGCAAGGCTGGGATATAGTTTAGTAATGCTAACTTTTAATATTAGTTCCAGTTAATTTGTTACAAGAAAGATTGATTTGTATAACTGGAATCAAAAATTCTGGGAAAGAAAAATCACATCAGAAGACCATAGAAATGGACTCTTGTAATAATACAGTGCAAGTGCAATTGCTGTTTTCCTTTTATTAGCTGCTTTCTTCATTATTTCTCTTGTGATTGGGGCCAAATTCTGTGCTGGTTTAAAGTTAATGCAGCTACATTGTAGAGAATTCAATTCTAGTTTTAAGCATTGCCTGTCTGTGTATGCTTTTTAAATCAATAAAATGTCTGAATTTAAAAAACCCAGAAAGGATTCACGAAACAGAGGCCCTGATCCTATAATTGGATCCCTGCAGCTAGCTACTTATGATGTTCTGCATCTGGATCCAATTGCAGATTAGGGCCACGTAGGATAAGTTCTTAGAGACAGGGCAGAAGGGGTACGTGGGATTAATGAACAGAAATAGTTCAGTTTTTGCTTCCTGCTAAAAGCCATATTCAGCCACATCGTAATTTTTAGGTAGGGCCACAAGAGAAGAGAGTATTTATTCATGGAAAAATAAAAGCTTCCAGTTTGTGTCGTAAAAAATGTTTTGTATATGGGCGTTTGAGTGACCACAGTTACTGGGATACAGAACTGGTCTGAAAACTGATGTGCTGTTGGAAGGCGGGATTAAATATCTCTGAACTTGAAGAGGGAATGGCCTGCAGGAATGCTTTAATAAAAATAAATACAAAAAGAAATGGGTGAGAATGCAAGTTGAAATGGACAACCATCTCCTAGTAGAACCTACATGACCTTAACTGAAATATAAAACTAACTGGCAACAACAGGTGAGCTCACTGCTATGCAAATTCAGGTTCTAGATTGTGTTTTGTCTTGGAAGAACTTATTTTGTATAATTTTGATGGATAATGTCAATATTTATTTTTAAACATGTAAGTTTTCACAGTTGTGGGAAATTATGGTGTGTGTGTGTGTGTGTGTGTGACAAACAATAATTTAATGACAGACGTTAAGATTAAAAAATGAAAGCCTTCTAAGCGTTAAACAAATTATTACATATCAGCATACCAGGTAAATATCCTTAAATCAAACTTCAATAAGTTCTCAAGTAGCATTTTTGTCATTTTGCCTAGCTGTAAATTTAAATTATTATTGATTTAAAAGATTTGTGCATTTGTTTGCGGGGGTGTGGTGAAAACATTTACAATAAAAACCTAATCCTTCCAAGCCTAAATATGTTACACCTGTGTAGAGAAATGTGTGAAGCTACTTGGCAGCAGCTTGAAAGGTAGGGATTGATCTAGAAAACAATATTCTCTTGTTGGGTATGTAATTCGTCATCACCTGCTCTTATAACTAAATTACTGTACCACTGAAACAATTTACCCAGGGTCATGGTAGATTTCCCATCACTGGAAATTTATAAATCAAGATTAAATGTCTTTCTAAAAGATATGCTCTTGTTCAGACAGGAATTAATTCAAGTAAGTCCTATGGCCTGTGTCATACAAGGGTCAGACTAGATCACCACACTGCTCCTTTCTGGTTTTATAATCTATGAATCTTCCTAATTTGCACATGCAGCTACTTGGAAACAGAGCAAATATGGAGTCCAGTTGTGCAGTGAGTGCCATCCAGGTGTAGGGGTCTGACCAGATGTCCTGATTTTATAGGGACAGTCTGGATTTTTGGGTCTTTTTCTTATATAGGCTCCTATTACCCCCACCCCCTGTCCCCATTTTTCACATTTGCTGTCTGGTCACCCTAACCCGCTCATGATTGGAGAATTGCTAACGTAGTTCCTATTTTTAAGAAAGGGAAAAAAAGTTGATCTGGGTAACTACAGGCCTGTTAGTTTGACATCTGTAGTATGCAAGGTCTTGGAAAAAATTTTGAAGGAGAAAGTAGTTAAGGACATTGAGGTCAATGGTAAATGGGACAAAATACAACATGGTTTTACAAAAGGTAGATCGTGCCAAACCAACCTGATTTCCTTCTTTGAGAAAGTAACAGATTTTTTAGGCAAAGGGAACACAGTGGATCTAATTTACCTAGATTTCAGTAAGGCGTTTGATACCATGCCACATGGGGAATTATTAGTTAAATTGAAAAAGATGGGGATCATTATGAAAATTGAAAGGTGAATAAAGAATAGGTTAACAGGGAGACTACAGCGGGTCCTACTGAAAGGTGAACTGTCAGGCTGGAGGGAGGTTACCAGTGGATTTCCTCAGGGATCAGTTTGGGGACCAATCTTATTTAATCTTTTTATTACTGACCTTGGCACAAAAAGTGGGAGTGTGCTAATAAAGTTTGCAGATGATACAAAGCTGGGAGGTATTGCCAATTTAGAGAGAGACCGGGATATCATACAGGAAGATCTGGATGACCTTGTAAATTGGAGTAATAGTAATAGGATGAAATTTAATAGTGAGAAGTGTAAGGTCATGCATTTAGGGATTAATAACAAGAATTTTAGTTATATGCTGGGGACGCATCAATTAGAAGTAACGGAGGAGGAGAAGGACCTTGGAGTATTGGTTGGTCATAGGATGACTATGAGCCGCCAATGTGATATGGCCGTGAAAAAAGCTAAAGTGGTCTTGGGATGCATCAGGCGAGGAATTCCAGTAGAGATAAGGAGGTTTTAGTACCGTTATACAAGGCCCTGGTGAGACCTCACCTGGAATAATGTGTGCAGTTCTGGTCTCCCATGTTTAAGAAGGATGAATTCAAACTGGAACAGGTACAGAGAAGGGCTACTAGGATGATCCGAGGAATGGAAAACCTGTCTTATGAAAGGAGATTCAAGGAGCTTGGCTTGTTTAGCCTAACCAAAAGAAGGTTGAGGGGAGATATGCTCTCTATAAATATATCAGAGGGATAAATACCGGAGAGGGAGAGGAATTATTTAAGCTCAGTACCAATGTGGACACAAGAACAAATGGATCTAAACTGGTCATCGGGAAGTTTAGACTTGAAATTAGACGAAGGTTTCTAACCATTAGAGGACTGAAGTTTTGGAATAGCCTTCCAAGGGAAGCAATGGGGACAAATGACCTATCTGGCTTTAAGATTAAACTCGATAAGTTTATGAAGGAGATGGTATGATGGGATAACATGATTTTGGCAATTAATTGATCTTTAAATATTTATGATAAATAGGCCCAAGGGCCTGTGCTGGGATGTTAGATGGGATGGGATCTGAGTTACTACAGAGAATTCTTTCCTGAGTATCTGGCTGGGTGAATCTTGCCCATATGCTCAGGGTTCAGCTGATCGCTATATTTGGGGTCGGGAAGGAATTTTCCTCCGGGGCAGATTGGAAGAGGCCCTGGAGGTTTTTCGCCTTCCTCTGTAGCATGGGGCACGGGTCACTTGCTGGAGGATTCTCTGCTCCTTGAAGTCTTTAAACCATGATTTGAGGACTTCAATAAGTTCAGACATAGGTGAGAGGTTTATTGCAGGAGTGGGTGGGTGAAATTCTGTGGCCTGCGTTGTGCAGGAGGTCAGACTAGATGATTATAATGGTCCCTTCTGACCTTAATATCTATGTATCTAGGTATCTATGAATCTGATGCGGTGTCTCATAACGTATTCTGTGTTTAGCAGACTGAAAAGATTCTCCTCTTTTAAGAATCATCATGGGCAAAGATGGTTTTAAAGCGACTTGGGTAGCATTAAGGGGAATAAGGGATTTCTCTAGTTTGTGTGCTGTATGTATTTCCAAATAAGTTTTCTGCATGCTACACTCACAAATGCCCACATAGTCCCTCACGGCGAGCACATTTCTGCAAGAATCCCCTCAGGGAGATGTCTACACCTACACATCATCCCATCATGGAGCTGGCATTTGCCTCTTCACTGAAATGGCCGAAGGCCAGGCTCAAACCCAACAGCTTTCCAAGGATCCTCACAAATCCTAGAGGAGCCATGGGAGGTCAGTGCTTTCCACACAGAAGCCCTGGGCCTCCACACTGGCTCTGGACTCCTCCCTGGCAGTGTAGCTTTATTGGACCTTTTGCTGCCCATGCAGAAGTGACAGTACAGCCCCTAGTTGGCTTTTCCAGGTACGCTTTGTGGGGCTGGAGTGGGAACAATGTACATATCCCATAATGGCCTGGCCCTTGGCCCACCTCATCCTAGTCTCTGGACTCTCATCCCAAATTGGCCCCAGGCCCAGGGAACAGCTTTTTCTGGGTCCAGAAGAGGATGGGGTGATATTAGGGCTGCAGCTTCACCCCTTGCCACTGGGGAGGGGTGTATCAATCTCAAGGGGAGGAATTCTCTATCTGTGTCAGGAATACAGCTAGAGAAGGAGACATTTCCATTCTCCCCCCCCTCTCTCCCCAGCACCACCACCACCATCCTCAATTGTTCCTTGGACACATTTGAACTAATGAGCAAAATTCTACTTTTAGATGCCAGGCGGTGTCTGTCTCTGCTGCATTTTCCTCCCATGCCCAGGTCTAGAACAGGGAGCTGCCTCTAATACAGAAAGCAAGGGGTAGCCGTGCTCACGGGAGTGATACACTGTCACTGAGAACAAGGAAACTGAAAGTGTTACAGACTGTGGTTCAGTTTGTCTCATGGAAAGCGTGAAAACCTTTGAACATCCTGCAATGAGCATCTTTGTAGAGCAACCCTTCGGCTTCAACATTTAATCAGGTAGGTTACAAGCTGCAAGCAGGCAAAACAGAAGGATATTTCTTTCTTACCTACAGTTGCTTAACCCATTTTACTAATTACATAGTTAATGGATGACAAATAATGAGGCTGCTCCGTAAAGAGTCATTTTTGTGCCACTTTTACTTGCCTGACGGTCTTGCAGGTACCTGACTGCATATCAATAATGCACTGGAGGAGACGTGTCATTTCACATGAATTAGTTAAAAGGTACTTCTTGGCTTTCTACGTTGCTGTCTGCTACAGTTCCATTTACAGTGTGTGGTGTTCCACTCTATCTGAGTAAAGACAAATATTTTTATATGTGCAGGACACTGGATAGCTCAAGCTAGTTCTATTTAACTTAGCTAGCAAAAGACCACATTAAGAGGACATATTGAAGTATATTAGCCCATTTGAGTATGTCTACACAGCATTTTGTAGAAGAGAAGACTGAGAGGGGACATGATAACAGTTTTCAAGTACATAAAAGGTTGTTACAAGGAGGAGGGAGAAAAGTTGTTCTTCTTAACCTCTGAGAATAGGACAAGAAGCAATGAGCTTAAATTGCAACAAGGGAGGTTTAGGTTGGACATTAGGAAGAACCCTGACTGTCAGAGTGGTTAAGCACCGGAATACATTGCCTAGGGAGGTTGTGGAATCTCCATCACTGGGGATTTTGAAGAGCAGGTTGGACAAACACCTGTCAGGGATGGTCTAGATAATTCTTAGTCCTGCTTTGAGTGCAGAGGGCTGGACTAGATGACCTCTTGAGGTCCCTTCCAGTCCTATGAGTGTATGATTTTGGAGTCAGCCTCCCAGCCTGGGTCAGACTTGGGCTGGCCGGGCTCATGCTAGCCCTCTAAAAATGGCTGTGTCAACAGTGATGTGAAGCTGCGGCTTGGGCTTTGAAGCCCACGCCCTTCGTAAGTTTTCAAAGCCCGCGCTCCAGCCTGAGCCGCAATTTCAAAGCGCTGTCCACACAGCTATTCCGAGAGCACTAGTACAAGCCCCGCTAGCTGGAGTCATCAACACAGGCAGGAAGGCTTGCTCCAAATGGCCCCGTACACATACCCTTTATTTCCCATTTTGTAGAGTGCTTGGCAACGAACTGTTACCCTGGAGGAATTTCTGTGTCAGACTTTGCTCAGAACAGGTGGATGAAGGCAGCTGATGCCAGCACAGATCGATACGTTTACACATCCGTGAAGCAGACGCTGTCAGTCTTGACTCATCAGACACAGAGAAGCTGTAACTGGCCACATTTGTTGTACGCTTCTCCCAGCAGGTTTGTAGACGACAGCACAAAAGGCCAAGGAAGGAAATTCACTACGTGCACACAAGCCGAGGAAAAGCTGTGTGGAAGCGCTACGTCGTGTCTGCATTGCAGTACAGTCTGTGGGCCACATCCTCCACTGCTGTGAATGGGGACAGTGGCTTCAATGGAGCTGGACCCATTTACACCCTCTGAGGACTCAGCAGTGTAACTTCACCTGTTTCCAATGCATCCCACCTCCACAGCAAACCTGCTGGAGACACTCTGGTACGGGGGGTGGCTTCCCAAGCTAAGACCATGAAACGGAGTCCCATTCTTCTGGCTGAGAAACTATCTATAGCTATTGGTAGAATTTAGATTCATTGCAGATCTCACACTCCATTTACATCCATCAGCAGCTTGTTCTTTTTGCAAGGGACACCCAATTCAGCAGCAGTTGTACAAAACGGTTGTGTTCTCTAGAAGCAGCAGGGGTTGCATAAAATAAGGGGTGACACGTCCAAGTCAGCAACTTACACATAGCAAGCCAGCCCCTTAGTCCTGCTCTGGCTGCTTTGCACGGTTCCTGCAGGTAGGCAGTCACAGCGCCTGCCTACCTGCCATTTGAGGATTCTCTTGGCACAAAAGAATCCCTGAATAGCCTAGAGCCACTACAGCGGCTCATACACCATCCCACTGTCTGGCCCATGGAGATTCCTGACAGCTGTAACAGCACCTGAGGACTGTCAGCAGCTGGCACAAGGTAGAGTAGCCCAAAGGCAGCTCTGCATTATGCGCAGGGACTGACTCAGCAGCCCCAGGATCAAGGAGAGCACGACCTTTGCACAGACCCACCATGTGATGCCTGAGCTGCGCTGGAGACACAAAGCCAGGCTTGAGGGTATGATCAAGTCTCATTTTCCAAAGAAATGAAGATGGAATCCACGACATTGGACTGTGTTATGTCCTCCATGTTTAAATAAGAGTAGAGAGAGCACAAATCAAAACCTCTGAGAAGGAAGTCTGGATTCAGAACCCGATCCAATGGCACCAGTGGCATTCGGTGTCAAATCAAAACATCATGTCTGGTCTCCCTTCCTGAATTTTGGAACTCCAGCGCCAGCCAATACTGGGTCTGGAGCTTCAGATAAAATGAAGATACTTCTCTGAACTTGCTCCTGTACCCAACCCAAACGGATCCTTTATCTGAACCACAGCTTGCGATCTGTCACTGCAAAAAGGCCCTGGCAGATTCCCCAATTCTCAGTGGCCCTCAACAGACTGCCTGACTCTCCAGCAATGCTTTCAAACCACCCATCTGATGGCAATCTGCCATGGGATTTCATTGCTGACACACTTTCTTTTGGGCTCTGGTTCGATTCAAATCTAATGTGGTTTCTGGGTCAGACAGAGCCTGGAACTCAGACTGTGCACCTAGGGAAAAAGCACTCAAGACTGGGAGACAGTAGGTGACTCAACAGAGGTAGCCAAACCTACTGATTCCTTGAGATGGGTGTTAATGATTGTAAGGGTATATTGGAAACAGAGGCTCTGATTGCAGCTGGAGTAGACAAGCCTGTACAAGTCTGCCTAGAACCCTTGGTAATTACTCACCAGGCTAGCCTGTGGTGAAGTGTGGCATGCTGCAGCTTCATTGGGCTGGGGCCTGAACTAGCTAGATCTAGGCTAGCTTGGGTACGTGTCCATGAGCCACCATCATACCTGGTGATTGCAATGTAGACATATGTTATGGGGTGTTGAGATTGGAAAAAGGTTAAAAAAAGCTTCTGGTCAAGAACTGGGCTGATATTCAAGCTGGCTCATATGGTTTCCTGAAAACAGTTCACTCCCCAATTTGTATAAAATACTTATAAATACATATAAAGTGTTGGGAGAAAAAAGGGAAACATTAGGATCTTTTTCCACATTCTCCCTGTCCTCTTTCTCCACCCCCCAAAATAAAAAATGTCAAGCGGCTCTACTTATAAACATCCCAAAGTGATCTCCAGTGGGATTTAGCAACAACAGTGCCCCACTTTGAACGAATGATGGTGTGAGCCTCAAGATTTTGTACAGCATCTGAGCAGAGCACTCTCTCCATGTTGTGCGCTTAACACATTCTTGTGCTGAGTGCTTAACAGCTCATGAAGAATCCAACTTTTGGTTGTTGACTAGGGAAGAGGGAGAAATGCTGCAGATGTTTAATAAATAATAATCTTTGGTGCCTACACAGCACTTTTCATCAGTAGATCAGTAAAGCGGATGCTTTACAAAGGAGAATCAGTATCATTTTTCCCAGTTTACAGATGGAGAAACTGAGGCACAGAGCATTAAAGTGGTTTGCCTAAGGTTACCCAGCTGACCAGTGGTGGAGCCAGGAATAGAACCCAGGAATAGCACAGAGACCACAGTCCCTGGCCCAGAGAGCCCACAATGCAGCATTTAGACAATACTGAACAGGAGGAAAAGAGTGGGAGACATGTGTAAGCATGATCCAAAGCACTTTAAACGTTAATGGAAAGACTTCCATTAATCAGGTCCTACAAGATGAAACAGCTACCTCTAAGTTTTAATCACTAGCTATTCATTAACCATCCAAAAAAAAAAAGAAAGAAAGAAAGTCTCAGAGACACTTTTCTGGTGAGGATATTCCCAATATAAATCAATCCTGATACTCTGATTCATTTCAGCCCAGAGTAAATCAGGAAAAAGAAAAGGAGTACTTGTGGCACCTTAGAGACTAACAAATTTATTTGAGCATAAGCTTTTGTGAGCTACAGCTCACTTCATTGGATGCATTCAGTAACTCCACTGAAATCAAACGGCGTGAGATCAGAATCAGGTCCAGTATTTGTTTTTTTAAGCAAAACCTTATTTCATGTTGCTAATGGAAACCATTGTGGCAAGAAAAAAATGTCATATGAAGGCAATTAAAAAAAAAATTAGGACCCCCAATCTGCAAACTTGTGAATAAGGCTTGTAAAGCTCTCGGCCCTTAGATTTGTACATGATCCATATTATCTCAGGACATGTCAGAGGAGTTTTGTTGCAGTGGAAACTAAACTTAGAATGAAGAAACTCACTAATATGTATTTTTAATTTAAGCACAAAGAGTTAGGTTTAGAAAATCTAAAACCGTCTGTCGACTCTTATACCAGGTCTATACCACTGAGTTTTGCCAGCCTAGCTGTATTGCTCAGGGGTGTAAAGAGGGGTGATCCCTGACTGACATGGCTGGGGCAGCAGGAGCCACTCCTATAGAGGCAGTTATACAAGCATAATGGTGCATTTACTGGTATAGCTTATTTCTCTCAGGGTGTGGGGTAGGTGGGGGTATGCGGGCATGAGCTATACGGTCCTCAGCACAGGTTTGCTGGTCTACGCTGTGCTCACACTCGGAGAGCTTTGCCAGTGTAGAATGCCAGTACTGCTGTACCAGCAAAGCACTCCTAGTCTAGCCTTGGCCTTAGAGAAGCTGGAAAGTTTGCATCTTGTGTATTACCCCTTTCTTACCCTCGCTCCTGAATAAAAAGATGGTGCAGAATCTAATTTCCGCTCTGAATAAAACATGAATAAAGATAAGACAAGCGAGAATCCAAAGACTACAGCAACTTATTTCCTTGTGCTTCTTATTATTCAGCATCATGGAAGCTCAGAGATAGAGCAGCCTAGAAACCATCTGTCATGGAGCAGCTCTTTATTCAAATGAAATCAACTGTGAAGTAATCATGGTTCTCATTTTTATTATCCCTCCTTCCAGAGTGGACTTGATTAAAATCCGGCACATGGTGTGCAAACAGGCTGTTGTAAATTTGTACTCTGACAAAGGTGAAAAGAAAGTGATCTGCCCACATGCCCCAAACTTTTTCATTATGTATGCAGACAAAAAGGAGGGGGCATGCCATGCTGCCTAAACAAGTTTGCCTTGGCACAGACTGTCCCTATCTCACACAAAGGCCAAATCTACTGCATGATGCTGTGAAAGGGGCTGAGGGGAAGCTATCAGTTTATTAGCTACTATACTAGGGTCGGTTGTGAATAAATTAGAGATCACCTCTGTAGAAATATTTATCGACATATACTTTAAACAGCTATAGCCTGCAGCAACGATCTGGGTTTTTGTAGAATTTACTGACAACAGATGGGATTCTCCTTTCACTTATACGGGTGTGACTTAGCAGTGACTCCATTGTCAGACTAGTGTGAGAGAGACTGGTAATCAGGCCCAGTCAGTCATTTGCTGCTTTGTCTGTTCTTTAAAGCTTTCTTACTCTCTGCACAGATGGCCACTGTGTTATTGCTCTGTAAGAGGGGGACCAAGTTTAAAAAAACTCCTAGTAACTCAGACAAAAGGGTTATTAAAAGTAATAAATCTTAATCAGCACGCTCCCAGTGATACGGAAAATACTTAAAATAGACATTGGGTTTGCCGCCAGAGACTCTACTTTATGTTCTTGCTGTTTCACATGTGCAAGTCTAGGGACTAGATCATCAGGAGACATGGATTGTAATCTCAACTCTGCCACTAGTTTGTAATATGATCGTGGGAAACCTCTCTGTGTTGAATACAACTGGTCCGCGTTTCCTTCCTACCTCCACCCCGCATCAGAAGAGCTGGACGACCAGCTTGAGCAGAAGCAGGCGATAGGCTAGGGCAGAAGCCAACAAGGTAGCAATGTTGAGCAAATTGGCATGGCTGCTTTCATTACGAACCTGTATACCTGCCTTAGGGTCACCTGGTAAGACCCTTGCTTATGGGCCGTTAGGACTCACAGGTAATTATCTCAAATGACTCAGAGCACTTATCACATTCCCCCCCCCCCCCCCCACACACACATATACACACAAACACACATCAGGGGTACTGTGAAGCTTAAATTAGTTAATCTTTGTAAAGCAGTGTTCAGATCCTGGGATTTCAAATCAAGTTCAAGTTCTCAGTCCTTATCTTCAAAATGCTCCGTGGCTGGGGGCCTGGATAGTTAAAAGACCATCTAATGCTCTGAGATGAAGACTGTGGTTGACAACTTCACTCCTCAGGCACAATGGAGCCCTCAATAAGAAGAATAAAGCTTGTCTGTGTGGGAGACAGAACTTTCTCCAGGGGTGGTCTGCGATGGTGGCATGAACTCTCCCAGGAACTAAGGACCATCCCAAACCTCACCACCATCTTCTCTAAGTGAAAGGGGCATTTCTTTGCCTTCTCTAACATGAACACACATAAAAAAATCAAACAAAATGCCCTATCAAAACAAGACCCTACACTGCACACTCTTCTCCCTCTGGGCAGTCACATTGCTTAATGTACTACCGGAAGGAGCTCAGATACTATGGTGATGAGTGTGGTATAAACCTATATAGAACAGAATAGAAGGTTGCTATGGAAGTGTAAAGTATTTGTTTGTTATTCAGTAAACAGATTAGAAGATGCGCTAGCAACCCCAATTTCACATGCTGGGCAAGATCCTCAGTTTTACTGAAGCCACTGTTTACCACGGATGGCACAAAGGAGCTACAAAGCCAGTTTAGCGATGCTCCTTACGATTCCCCCAGCACAGTGCAAAAGGTGTGATTTTTCTAGTCACATAATCTAACATTAGGGTGACCAGATAGCAAGTGTGAAAAATCGGGATAGGGGTTGGAGGTAATAGACGCCTATGTAAGAAACATAAGAACATAAGAATGGCCATACTGGGTCAGACCAAAGGTGTATCCAGCCCCGTATCCTGTCTGCCGACAGTGGCCAAGGCCAGCTGCCCCAGAGGGAGTGAACCTAACAGGTAATGATCAAGTGCTCTTTCGCCTGCCATCCATCTCCAGGCTCTGACAAACAGAGGCTAGAGACACCATTCCTTACCTATCCTGGCTAATAGCCATTTATGGACTTAACCTTTGTTGCGGTTCAAATACAAGACAGAACAAGGCTTTAAGCAAGCAAGCAGCCTGGTCTGCCGACGGGCTGGTCTGCTGTCAGCTTTCCACCCTCTCTTTTATTCTTTCTCTCTCCCCGCGCATTACATACTCCAACAGATAAAAGGAATACACTGGCTTTGTTTAATATTCTTATTTACCAATATCTATCTACCGCATTCCTTGCTCTCGGGCCTTGAGCCCAGTCCTGGTAGGCTTCCCACGGTTCATGTCATCTGGGCGAGATTCCAAGGTTCATGCCCTTGAGAGGAGCCATGTGTGCACTGCTCCTACACAACACTCCGGGTGTGCCCTGAATGTTGCCAAGTGCATGAACCTTGCATGAATGCTACAAACCTTCATGAATTTATCCAGTTCTCTTTTAAACCCTGTTAAAGTCCTAGCCTTCACAAGCTCCTCAGGCAAGGAGTTCCATGGGTTGACTGTGTGCTGTGTGAAGAAGAACTTCCTTTTATTTGTTTTAAACCTGCTGCCCATTAATTTCATTTGGTGGCCCCTAGTTCTTATATTATGGGAACAAGTAAATAACTTTTCCTTATTCACTTTCTCCACACCACTCATGATTTTATAGACCTCTATTATATCCTCCCTTAGTCTCCTCTTTTCCAAGCTGAAAAGTCCTAGCCCCTTTAATCTCTCCTCACATGGGACCCACTCCAAACCCTTAATCATTTTAGTTGCCCTTCTCTGAACCTTTTCTAATGCCAGTATATCTTTTTTGAGATGAGGGGACCACATCTGTACGTAGTATTCAAGATGTGGGCGTACCATAGATTTATATAAGGGCAATAAGATATTCTCCATCTTATTCTCTATCCCTTTTTAAATGATTCCTAACATCCTGTTCGCTTTTTTGACTGCCGCTGCACACTGCATGGACGTCGTCAGAGAACTATCCACAATGACTCCAAGATCTCTTTCCTGACTAGTTATAGCTAAATTAGCCCCCATCATATTGTATGTATGGTTGGGGTTATTTTTTCCAATGTGCATTACTTTACATTTATCCACATTAAATTTCATTTGCCATTTTGTTGCCCAATCACTTAGTGATTGTGAGATCTTTTTGAAGTTCTTCACAGCCTGCTTTGGTCTTAACTATCTTTTACTCCTACCCTTTGTTCCCTGTCTTTTAACCAGTTCTCAATCCATGAAAGGATCTTCCCTCTTATCCCATGACAACTTAATTTACGTAAGAGCCTTTGGAGAGGGACCTTGTCAAAGGCTTTCTGGAAATCTAAGTACACTACGTCCCTGGATCCCCCTTGTCCATATGTTTGTTGACCCACTCAGAGAACTCTAATAGATTAGTAAGACATGATTTTCCTTTACAGAAACCATGTCAACTTTTGCACAACAATTTATGTTCTTCTGTGTGTCTGACAGTTTTATTCTTTACTATTGTTTCAACTAATTTGCCCGGTACTGACGTTAGATTCACCGGCCTGTAATGGCTGGGATCACCTCTAGAGCCCATTTTAAACATTGGTGTTACATTAGCTATCTTCCAGTCATTGGGTACAGAAGCTGATTTAAAGGACAGGTTACAAACCACAGTTAATAGTTCTGTAATTTCACCTTTGAGTTCTTTCAGAACTCTTGTGTGAATGCCATCTGGTCCAGGGACTTGTTATTGTTAAATGTATCAGTTAATTCCAAAACCTCCTTCAATGACACTTCAATCTGTGACAATTCCTCAGATTTGTCACCTACAAAGGACGACTCAGGTTTGGGAATCTCCGTAACATCCTCAGCCGTGAATGTTGAAGCAAAGAATTCATTTAGTTTCTCCGCAATGACTTTATCGTCTTTAAGCACTCATTTTGTATCTCGATCATCCAGGGATGACGAAAAAGCCTCAAATTTCGGGGCTGTCCCCATAAAATCAGGACATCTGGTCACCCTAGCTAATAAGTATTTCAAAAAAATCCAGAACAACCTTTTTATCCAACTGAAGATGTGACCATTGAGGGAAGCTGGTATCAAGATGGCATGGTAGTGTTATGCCATCCTGCCTGCTACATAAGGGACCAATATTCAAGGGAAAGCTAATGTGTCTGGAGACTGCTGGGGCATAGACAATGTAACTTGCCTAGGTCACATGAGGAGTCTGTGGCAGAGGAGAGCACTGAAACCAGATCTCCCAAGTTCTGGTGTCGGGTCTGAGCCAAAAGACCAGTCTTGGACCTATCTCTAATACTGAAACCCTATCAAATGGTTACATTGGACTTAGTAAAGGTATAGTGCTAATTTAGCCCTGAAGTCAATGGAGTTACATCTATGATGGCGTTAGCACATAGCATGTAGGTTTCTTACAAAAAATATGGCCCCCATTGGAGTCAGTGGAGCTTTGAATGTGCACAAGGATCCAGTGGATGACTGGGTGATCCTATACATTGTGTATGCTCATGTTAATTAAAATACCCTGCAGTATTTCTATAATAACATGCTTCGTAAGTAGCAGTAGGGTGATCTGAGTTAATATTTAACTGGAATGATATGAGGGCATTCATTATTTATATTTAGTTGGTGGCACACTGCAGAAATCTACTAATTAGTATATAGGTATTAGTGACAAGAACCTAGTGATGGAGGGTAATTTTATTAATTTCAAAAGCATGCTTTGGCAGTAAGTAGACAAGCCTAGATGTGCCCCTTATGTTAAGCTGTGCAATAAGAATTGGTACTGTATGAAACTTGACGAGGCATGATTATGAAAAATATTGTCTCTGGCAAAGCCCAGTCAATGCAACGAGTATTTGTTTCAGAAGACCTTAGTTTCAGTGGATACAATGAAGATTCTGGATTAATGAAGATCTGAATAAATATATCTTTGTTGTAAAATTAAATACAGTAATCATTACTCTTAAACTACATTTTGGAATGGGAAGATTTTCCTATAGGAAAAATATGCACAAATCATTTATTGTATCAAACAAGATTCCCATGTTAGCGCTACTAGGTATTATGGTATTTTTTTATATACACAAAGTAACCACATTCTGTCAGTGTGTGAATTCCTTTTACTTTGAAGTAAGGAAAATGACACCAAGAGAGAATGCAAGTGAAGCCTGCATTAGAGAGCATGGTGTGTCTCTCCCCTCAGATAGGCTGCAGCTACTCTGAGAGCAACTTGTCTGCTGGCTCTGCCATCAGGCATAACTATTAAATTTAAAGGCACAGGACACAAAATAAAGTCATTTTTCCCCAAGCAGAACACAGAAAACAAAGGCAGTTTCATAGCTGCATACGTGTGCTGAAATTCATATGCAATGATGTGTATCTTTACTTGAGGCACTATCTGATTTTATGTTCTAATTCAGACCTTCCTATGTCTGCCAGAGGCTTATGTTTTGTTCTTCACCATGGATATGTATACAACAGGGGCAACCCACACAATCCAGCTACAAAAAGTCATTCAAGTGGAATCATCTCGCCGATGTGTTTATTGACTGGAGTTTACATTTAACATGAATAACCAAAAATAGCGTTTTGAAATATCCAATTTTGAAAGACCTGATTAGGCTAAAGCAAAAGTCAGTCCCATATACAGTGGTATGGAAGCTTGCTTCCTCCTGTATTTGCCTGCTCCCTGCTAACCTCAGCTTACCCTGCTGGCAACCAGGGAGTCTTTTATACAGCTCACTTGCACAAGTTCTTAACTTCTGATTGGTTCATCACATTGGGGCTGACCCAAGGGTCACCAAATCAGGGACATCTTTCCATTGACTTCAGTGGGCTTTGGATCAGCCCCTCATGCCTCTCTGCCACAAGTTGGTATGTGATCTCTCATAGAGAGCTAATTCTGTTTGGTCCAGGTTACAGCAGAAACTCTGCATGCAGGCAAGGTTATAGGTCCTTATGAATGCTGGAAATGCACAGCTGCTGGACAACACGAGGGAGATGGTTTAGTATTTGAATAGGAAGCTGAAGAATTTTCATGCCTCTGTACGTATATAAAAACAAAGTTTGAGCTTTGCCTTTTACTTAGTGTATATATACTGAGTGAAATTATTGCTCATGAAAGGGAGTGACTCAGAGGGCTGGCATGAGCTAGGCACAAAATTAGGACACTCTTTGTAAATATCCCCTCCAAACTGGGACGATACACTTCACTCCAGACCTGAAATGTTCTATTATCCCAGGCCTGCCGCCTCCCTCAAGCAGACATTGCCCATAGCAATGAATTGAGAGGTGGTTTGTGCAAATGGAGTCATAACAAGTAAACTAAACCTAAACCTGCGAATTAAATTACGTTTAAGTCCAGCTTGTGGAATTTACCATGGTACCTTATTCTACTTCAAAACATGGAACAACTGTCTCTGTCTGCTCTTTATAGACATTACATGCCCCAGGGGTTCTCTCATAAGAGCGCAGGACTGCCCCAGTTTCAGACTCCTGTGTCCTCTTCTCGATGGTATACTGCACGTCTGTCACTTCCAGCCAAAAGTTACTGCATTTCAGCAGCACTGTATTATCTTAGGGTTTTCTATAGTGCCCATTGCTAGGCTAAATTCCCCTGAGTTTGGTTCAATGGAACCAAGATTTCCCCTGGAGTATTTTGTGCTCTTTGGGGATAAAAGCTGATAAATGAACGCATAAAGATATTGTTTTATTCCTATTTCATTTAGCACATTAATGCTGGACTTAAAGCATCGATCTGATCATAAGCCTGTAAGGATTCTGCCTGAAAAAGCAAACAGCAGAACCTGCTCCTGGAGAGTGAGCAGATAAAGACTAAATACAAAACCCCCATCCATTACAAGGCCGCCAGACCTACAGTCTATCTCAGATTTCTAAGCTTAAGATCAAGTTCTTCATTTACTAGGATATTTTTCTATTTGTGTGATAGAGCCCCATTGACCCTCCATTTCTCCACAGTTTAACATTTCACCTTCCCCCTTGGAACCACAAAATGCATTCCAGCTGCAGATAATACTGCTTGTGCAGTGCCATGCAATGCTGCTCCTTAATCCCTTTGAGAGCTCACTGTTAAACAACGTGAGATACTATTCCCTCTTTCACGTGGCACAAGAATTAAAATACCTACTGGAAAGAGTAGTGTGGATGACACAAGCTGCTGGCGCTTTTTCTCCACCTTTGCTTTGCATGGCTTAAGTAAATATTTCCTGCCAGTTTGTTTGAGAATGTATCATATTAGATAATTTCTCTGCTGGGTAGAAAGATTAACAATAAAAATTCCAAACACTTGAGCTATAATTAAAACCCCTTATAAACTGGAAAATGAACCTCAGGCAAGACCATGGAGCAAGAGAGCCATGTGTTTGAATCCAAAGACTGCCTGTCTTTGCTTGCCTCCAATTTTACATGATCTTCAATTGACTGGTGCGTGCATCCAATAAGTCTAGGTAGGCTAGGTTCATTTATTTACACTGGAATCTGAAGTCACCCTGCTGGTGAGCTTTCCTTGCCCCCTCCCCTTTGTTTTGTGCTGAGACACCATTAGGTGGCCTATGGCCTTACAAGTATTAGCATGGTGGATATTAAGCAGCAGAAGCATTGGCAGCAAGAGGGAGCAGCAGTGGTGGTAGCTGTTTGGAAAGGACTCTTTTGGCAATTGGAACCAGATTCCACACGATTCAAAACGGAAGCAAGGCTAAGCATAGATGGGTGTGTATCTCCCTAAGAAATCATTGTTTAAGCAAGCCCAGTTTTATAAGTGGAAGTAATCAAATGCACGCAGAGGTGGAACATTTTGCCATTTCTGGAATTAAAAACAGCTAAAATTAAAACATTTGTGTCTTGTTAACATTAGTTGCCACCATTTTAGTTAATCGTTTTAGGTGTATATAAAATATTTCAGAAAAAAACTCCAAACCTTCCTGAAGCCATAGAACATTTTCTGTTGAAACTGTTTTTATTTTTTATTTAAAAAACAACAACCACCACCGAGGGAATAGGACTTTAGACTAAATGAAATTTTTCACAAAAAGTTTCTGCTTTCCATGTAAAATCTAGTCTTCTCCTTAAAAAAAAAACGGAAAGAAAAAGAATTTTTTTTTTAAAAAAAACCCCTGTTTTCAGTTTTCCAACAAAAAGTCAAAATTTTCCACAGACTATTTTGCCAAAAGCAATTTTTTGTTTTTGTCAACATTTTTCACAAACATAAACCCTATTTCCTGACCAGCTTGACTTGGCCCTGTGCAAATCAAACCCAACTTTTTAAAAAGGGGTTTTATAAACTTTAAATAGCTTTACTCCCACCCAGCTGTCTTTTTCACTCTTATAGGCCAGATCTCTGGCTCTTTCTAACAAGAGGACTGCAACCTGACCCATCTCCCATTTGACCCACCCAGCTGTTCTTATTTCATTTCCCTTCCCTGGGTCTAGTCACAGTCAGACTATTTCTTCCAGCCTGTCCCCAGAGCAAATGTACAGGAGGAACATCAAAGATGTTAAAGGGCAGCAAGTTTTAAGCAAATAAATGGAAGCTGTACTTTATGCAGTACACAGTCAATGTGCAGAATTTGCCAAACTGAATTTTAAACAGGACTTGATTTGGTGATGACTGATAACCTGAGTAGCTGCAATTGTTCAAACAATGACATAAGAATAATCAAGCTCTTGCTGACAAGCTGTGAGGTCAAGAATGACTTTCCTCCATGTAACATTGCCCAATTGCCTGGGTGCATTATGGAGACCTTTCATCTTTCTGTGAAGAATTAACTGTCAGCCCATGCAGAAGCTCACTGAACCAACAGTCTTACCCTTTATGGTAGTTCTTTCCCACATCATTACAAAAACAGATTCACAACTTAACACCAGCTGGTCCAGTACATAGCTACCTTAAAGTTCTAATCTGTGTTCTCATTCTGCCATGCTTCCTGGAAGATTTTAGTACACTAGGTGTTGTCTCTGTCTTGGGTGAAACATCAAGGAGCAAAGCTTGGTGTTGGGAAGCTCAGCAGAGTGGGAAAGGTGGAAGAGATGAGGAGAGGGGGATAAATTTCTTGGAAAGCAGAGATTGCGGGTATGAGTATGCAGGGGTGGGCAAGGTCTTTTTTTTTACATCTCTTAGGCGAGTCAGGGGCTCTGTTACTGGTGCTGAGATGAGAATAGAGAAAGTCCTCAAAACGTAAAGACCTGAAGCTTGTGTGACTGATATAAATATTCCAGAATTTCTCCTACAGCTATTTTTTTTCTGCTCCAACAATATGGAAGACAACTAGCTCAGGATAATGAGGTCCAATTAATCCACCTGTGGCACGCATCCACAATTCCTTTCCTGTTGCACATGCAAGTCTCCATGTGCTTATCCCCTTATTAAAAAATGCCAGTCCTTGTACATTAGTGAAGAGAAGTAAAAGACTAACTATTGCTTGCCTTATACACATAAGTAGTCCCACTGAAGCCAGTTGGATGCACTCATTTGGCCCTAAAGAAGGGAAACCCACAGAGAGAGAGAGAGAGCACCTCTGGAATGCATTCCTGATTGACATAGGAAAATCAAGCCACAAAGGTTGCACTGAAATCCAAGTGTCCTATAGCACTGGAATGTGATTTTCTGGTGAAAAGAATGTATGTTTATATGCATAAATATATATGTAGAGGCAGTGGCAAACAATTATTTCCTAAAGTATAAATGAGCTTCTTCTAAAGCAGGGATTTGAGGAGACCTTTGATAAAAGTGTGTGATTTCTTCGTTACAAAAGATGAGTCAAGGAAAGAATGTGCAGCTAATCCAGATGATAGACCTACAGGCAGGCTTTCAAAGACATGTTAGTACAACGGCCTGGGAAGTTACCAAATGGATGCCATCTCTTGAGTGTCTTTCACAGCTTCACAGCTTCCTTTAGCAATCACCATGGAAATAAAAGAAGGAAAATGCTTATGGGGGTGGGGTGTAGCTTGAACCTTTTGCCTTGTTTTCTGTACACTGCACCTTTATTTAAAAAAAAACCAGTGTTGGCAGAGAGAGCAGCCATTTTGTTTTCTGAGGTGCTGCAGCCTGTGACAGAGGAGACCCTCTCCACACAGTATTCTCCCACAGAGACTTCAGGGAAAGCCTCTTACAGAACTCACAGCCCAGGGTGAAGTGGCAGTGAAAGTGGATGACAGCAGGATCATGGGTTTTAGAGCCTCTTATGCTGCTCCTGCCCCTTTTCCTGGAGTAAAGGGGCCAGAGTGGGACTCAGAATCTCACCCTTCGCTTTTGTTGTTACACCCTTTTCCATAATAGAAACACCCAACTTTATTGTCAGATTTGCTTTTTCCTTATCAAAACTTCTTACTGGGCAGGGGTGTGTGTGTGCATTTTTGGAACAACATTTATATTTCTCTGAACATTGAGAAACTGCCCTTATAAAAATACAACAGTAGTCAGTCGCAATAGTGATAATCACTGTTGCAAGATGCAGCGTCAATTATTTACCATGTCTACCCTTAAAAACACAAACCCAAGCCTCATGAGAGGTTCCTCTCCGCATCTCATCATCTGTAACCCACCAAGACTGCAGTAGAAGACAGACATCAGGGCCTCAGCCAAAGATGACACTCAAAATAGTCAGTTTCAATGTGGAGGAATTCTCTGCAGAGAAGGTTGGCATTCTATCTAGCATGAAAGCAGCCATCATGTACCTGCAAGTGACACAGAGACAAGAGCTCCAAACATCCACGGCAGGCATATTGCTGTGAACATCGAAAAGCAACACCTTATGGTAGCATGATACTTGTATGTGACAAAAGATTGGTGGGAAACACTGCTGTGAAAAACATGGTGTAATGTAAGTTATCACAGTTGAACGTGATCAAATAGCAGTAGTTTCTGTTTACGGACACCACCAGTTGAACGGATTGCATGGGCAATTGGCCTTCCCTGATCAGAAAAAGCCATGCCTAGTCACAGGCTAGTCACAACTGGGAAGAAGTTGAGAAGTGGACAGCAAGTAAACAGCTGGATCTTGCTCTATGACTTCAAGGATTAAAGTCCCTTCCAAACCACATGATGGAAGAAGGAGAGACAAAAACAGGTGCATGATCCAAGAGACCCATTGCATAGACACATTCCACCACCCAGCAGGCTGAAATCCAAAAACAGCTTTGCCTCTGAAAACCCCTTACCCCAAAATAGCATTGTGGAAGGCTACAGCATAACAAAATGACAGGAAATGCTGATTGTCCTGAAGAACTTGGTTCCTTCAGAACAACTCCCTTCAGGCACGGACCTTGAATGAAAACTCTAAATTTTTTAGACTCTAAATTGAGTGAGAGCTTAAAAGACTAGTGAAAATATGGGGTCGTTCCTAAACTTCTACTTGGTCAAATGGGAATGTGGAGAGCCTAGGCAAACACTTGAACATGCCTGATGCAGTGCCCTCTGTCAACATCCTGTACTCCCAAGGAACTATTAGAGATAAGTGGTAACACCATTCTTGGCTGTGGTTTTTGAGTGATAAGCTGTAATGATGATATTCCATAACTGACATCAAAAACACAAGCTCAGAACGATCAGCCAATTCAAATCAAGTATCCCATTACCATTTTATCCTGCATTCCTCCTAAACACAACACTACACTCTAGTCTTTTCCATCTGTTCAACCACATGCTTTCTGTTCCAGGCCACAAGATTGGAGTTTGGTTTGTGCATCTGCTAGTGAGCATGATGCAGGCAGTAGGTGTGTTGTGATTGGTTGAAGGGTACTGGTGTATTTGTAGAGGTAATATGAAAGGAATATTGTGCTGGCTGGGAGCCTGGAGCCTTGACAAGAGATTTGTAGATTTGTGTTGGTGCTTAATGCACTCGAGCTATTTTAATTCTTACACAGTGTAGTTTTCTGTGTGGATCAAAATCTGTCGATTTCCTCCAGGTTAAACCTTTGTCACCCCTCACCGCCTCTCTCCCACTCTACCCACTAACCATTTCCCTCACAACTGCAAACAATTCAAAACTTTAGAGCAGCTTTCAAACACTTGCCATTAAAAAAATGACACCCTAACTAAATTGTTTCTTTCTTACTTCCAAATGGTTACCCCTCTGCTCCTCAAATTATCTAGGTCTGAAGTGCAGGAAGGAAGGTATTCAGTCCTGGACCAGAGACAGGTTTAAAGGTCCTATATCTCATGATGTTTTCAGGCATCAGTTCTCTGCCCGGAATGGGAAGGGGAATCAAAACTGGTATCATGGGGACATGACCACTCTACCTTCCTGTTATAGGGCTGGCTGCCTCTCAAGCATCCCCTCATGGCCTGGGTGGCTCTGAAGCTCCACCTCAGTTTCTCCATCACTTGGGGCTCCTTAATCAATAACTCTACTAGAGGCTTTCTTGTGGCCAAAAATACATCTCCTTGGCATAGAATCATAGAATATCAGAGCTGGAAGGGACCTCTGGAGGTCATCTAGTCCAACCCCCTGCTCAAAGCAGGACCAATCCCAACTAAATCATCCCAGCCAGGGCTTTGTCAAGCCTGACCTTAAAAATTTCTAAGGAAGGGGATTCCACCACCTCCCTAGGTAACACATTCCAGTGTTTCACCACCCTCCTAGTGAAAAAGTTTTTCCTAATATCCAACCTAAATCTCCCCCACTGCAACTTGAGACCATTACTCCTTGTCCTGTCATCTGCTATTACTGAGAATAGTCTAGATCCATCCTCTTTGGAACCACCTTTCAGGTAGTTAAAAGCAGCTATCAAATCCCTCCTCATTCTTCTCTTCCTTAGACTAAACAATCCCAGTTCCCTCAGCCTCTCCTCATAAGTCAAGTGTTCCAGACCCCTAATCATTTTTGTTGCTCTTCGCTGGACTCGCTCCAATTTTTCCACATCCTTCTTGTAGTGTGGAGCCCAAAACTGGACACAGTACTCCAGATGAGGCCTCACCAATGTTGAATAGAGGGGAACGATCATGTCCCTCGATCTGCTGGCAATGCCCTTACTTATACACCCTAAAATACCATTGGCCTTCTTGGCAACAAGGGCACGCTGTTGACTCATATCCAGCTTCTCGTCCACTGTCACCCCTAGGTCCTTCTCTGCAGAACTGCTGCTTAGCCATTCGGTCTCTAGTCTGTAGCGGTGCATTGGATTCTTCCGTCCTAAGTGCAGGACTCTGCACCTATCCTTGTTGAACCTCATCAGATTTCTTTTGGCCCAATCCTCCAATTTGTCTAGGTTCCTCTGTATCCTATCCCTACCCTCCAGCGTATCTACAACTCCTCCCAGTTTAGTGTCATCCGCAAACTTGCATCTGGATTTATTAACATAATTCATATCATCCTCCCCCCTCCCCCCAAATCGTCAGTGAACACAACACTAATTCAGGTCTGCCAATCCCAGGGTCCTTTTTCAGGGTCAGCCTGCTTTTTAATCAAGCAGCTACTCCAGAGCCTTCTAGCTAGAGTCCTTCCCTGCTCGTCTCAGCAAGAAGTCCCCAGTCTTCTTACCTGGAGTCCTTCCTTCTGCAGGAAAGAGTAGAACATGCTCCCAGTGCTGTTTATCCTCCAGTTTTGAGACATCAGCAGTCAAACCCCTCTGTCACTTCCCTGGCCCTCAGCTTTCTTCAGCTCTCTTAAAGGGTCCAACCCACCCTGTGATACTTCCCCATATTGCTAAATGCGGTGGGTAGGTCCCTGAATAAAAAAGGTTGAAAACCACAGCTTTAGTGTTAATAATGTGGGCTCTCTTACACTGGGGAGTTGGGAATCACCCTTTTCCATTGCTGTACACAGCATTTGTTTCTAGTCATGTCAGATGGTGAGATATTAGAACAAAAAAATCACAAAGGCATGGTGGAGAGTAAAGATATTTTGAGATATTTTTATTTCTGTATTTAATTTCATTTATTTATTTATTATTTGGAGATTTCTAAAATGCATTAGTTGTAATTTTTCTTCCCCTTTATGGGCTGTATAGTTGTACTCCCAGTACTAAGTCACCCTGGTTTTATAGGGTTATGAAAAATGGCACCTTTACAGTATATTATAATCCTGCAAAACATTTCCAGCATGGCTTCACTGTAAATTTTGTAGCATAAACCATAGTGAAGTATAAAGGATTTATTATCACTGGGACATAACAGGTCACAATCCAGACTAATCAGTAGCTGTGTCACCCCTGTCCTCTAACCTGGGGTGCCCTTCACAATGCCTTGCTGCTGTAGCCTCCAGCCTGGACTGCTTTAAGGGAATAATAGTCAGTTGTTTATTTTAAATAGAGTACCCAGACACTCCAATTTAAACACACTGGATTAGATAAAACAATAAAACAAATTTATTAACTACAAAGAGAGATTTTAAGTGAGTATAACTAATGAGGCATAAAAGTCAGAAATGGTTACAAGAAATATAAAGATAATACATTTACATCTAGTGCCTAATTTAACAAACTATATTAGCTTCAAGCAAAGTTTCACATCACATGCTGCAGCAGATTACTGACCAAACTCTCAGGTCAGGACCCCTCCCCCACCAAGAGTATGCCAGAGACAGACACAGAGAGAGAAGAGGGGTGTCTTGGGGTGTCTGCCCCATCTGTTTATAGTCCTGTTCCCGCTTTGAGAAGCATTTCCAGCTGGGACCAAGGCAACAGGCAGTCTGGTGAAGAGAGGAAACTTCATGCTGTTTCTTTGCTCAGATGTAGATTTTCGTCCCTGCCCGCTTGCTTGCCAAAGAATGGCCACTTATCAGGTAATGGTCCATCAGCCTTGTTGACACCTGGCTGAGGCATCTGCTTTTCTGTTGTCTCTGACAAACTGGTTTAGCCACTCTCCAGATTCATCTGGGAAACATATTACAGCCATGATTTCAGCATATGTTCATAACTTTACATACAATGTTGCTATGTACATATTACCATGATATTATTGATCAGCAAGTTATGAGTTTTTTAATGATACCTCACACGGTATACCTTGTACAAACATTACAATACTGTGTATGATGTGGACACAGGGGTATATTCTGTCACAATCAATCATTTGGAATGAGCAGCAGGTATCCCACAGGTATGCCAACACCACACCACCTTGGTTTTTTTTTAAACTCACCAAATCTCAAAATCTTGACAATTTTAAATCTTTACCTGAGACTGAAACTTTGATGAGAGTTTTGCCTGCTTTAGAACTATTTAAGAATGGAGAATGTTGCTGTATATTGTTACTGAACTGCATATTGTGTGCACACAGGGCAGAATCAGAAAGCAATATGAGAATATCTCATGCCTGTATGATGTTGACAGATCTAGATTTTTACTTTTACAGTAATATTAGTACTGAATGAAACCCAGAATCAAACATTTAGATCTGATTGCTAAACAATAATCACAACATCAGGGAACAGAGAGAGCCAGAAAATGCCTGTGTTAATTCATGTATTCAACAAATTGTGTGTGAGAGAGTATGGGCTAGGCAATCTGTTCATACTAACATTAGTTACCATGGAGCAGAAGGAACATTTTTGAATCTTCCAATTTCCGCTGAATCAGTCATGAAGATTAAAAATTCTTTCTCTGCTTTCATGAGAACAGGAAAGATTCCGTGAAGGTCCTGGCAGGCTACTATCATCTCCCCATAGAAAGAGAGGGCCAAAATTCATTCCATTTTCAAAGTAATGGGGGCTACGCAGGGATGAATTTGGCTACCAGTCAGCAAAATTTCTGCTGAAACCAAACCATGACATCATAACCTTGGAAGAGTCGAGAGGAGGGAATAATCAGGACTCTTACCAGGGAAATGGGAGCAGAGCCTTGGGATTTCAGCAGTGTGCCACTTTAACAAGGAACACTGGGCATAATCTTGGGTAGCAACATATCAAACAGTCTTGTGAGCTGACAGAAGAAGCAGAGCCAATGGTAACTTCAGATAGAGTCACATGTCTGTATCCTTCGCGAGAGGAACATAAAGCAATGGCAGTTAGTGGCAAAAGTGAGGCAGGACTGGAGGGGGTCACATAACAGAATACTTCAGGCCAAACTATATTCTTGACACCCCCATCTGGAGTAACTTCACAGATGGCTGAATGTTTGGCAGAATCTAAATGCATTTGCACCCTTTCAGCAGTGATGCATTTCCGGCTATTGCCCCAACTTCCAAACTCATGTCTGGTTTTTCCCTAGATCAACAAAAAGCCACTGGCCTTTGCACACAAGCATCTTTAGAGGCATCAACACCGGACGATTGGAAGGTGGCAATTTCTGAGGCATTCGAAATGGTGCCATCAAGAGTAGATTGAGAGGTACTTCTCTTACACTACAGACCAAACAGTAAGGTCCAGGACTATGTACTAGTCTCTAAGGTGCCGCAAGTACTCCTTTTCTTTCTGGTAGAAGGGCGTCTCTTCACTATCTGAATGCCGCATTACCACTGGACTAGGTCCAAAAAAAAGCATGTACAAGAGCAACTTTTTGAACCCTGTCAAGTGATCAGGCAGGTGATAGAATTTACTTCTTCGACACACAGTTCTTACTATCTGCAAAGCTGCACAGAGCAGCTGTTTTGGACATGCAAAGCAGTGCACATTCAACTGAAGCTCTGGCTCCATCCTCTTTGAAAATGTGACCCTTGTCTAACACATGAGTCACTCTGCCCCTCCTAACCTCTTCTCCTCTACCCCAGCCCCTTCACCCCTCTTCCCTTCCCTTCTCTATCCATTTAGCTTATCCGCTCCCAAGTAAACTCACCCCAGCCCTCCAAAGTTCCCCAATTAATGGACCTTACATGCAGTTTGATGCCATGACATCATTTACTCTTTTTGTGTGTAATATCCCTCGTATCTGTCTTGTCTATTTCAAGCATAAGCTCTTCGAGTCAGGGACCCTCTACCACTCTGTACTTGTGCCCTGCACAACAAGGCCACCTTCTTGAATGACCCTTTGGCACTACCTTAATAAATGCATTGAATAATCTTCCCCCTATTCTTAGACAATTTTCAGACCTTAATCATTCACATCAGTGCCCATGCCAGTTGTGCATGTCAGGGGTCCGTTGACTGAAACACAGCACAAACCAGTGAACGTGTCAAGGGCCCGCAAATATATATGAGGTGAAAAAAGTTCAGTGTACGACCAGAAAGCGAAATGGGGCCCAGCATATTTGAAGAACCCTGGCTTTAACTTAAAGGTCAAAGGAAAATGAGTAATGAACTAAGCCGTAAACAATGCAAAATTCAGAAATGTTGCGGGTGTGTAATGTATGTGCCTGTTATCTTCCTTGTGCCATTAGAGTCCATAAATACAATGTAAAGGAAATGTCCTTTCATCTAATATTAACAATCAGAATCAGAAAAAAGACCATTGACCTTAACATGGGCAGCATTCAAATGAGTAATAATTTCCTTCTATTTTAAAAAAGCTTTCAATAAATTTATTGTTTTTAGTTTTCAGAGGGTTTGGCTGGCGTGCTGGGAAAACTGGTATGTGCTTATCACGTGTATCCTCGTATAGATTATGAGTTAATGGAAAGCACTCCAAGCTGGTGCTGGGGGTGATAGAACTGTGCTGAGACATGCGCTGTGTAAGGGTGGGCTAGTCTGTATTTTCTCATGCATTACCTTTAATTGTGGATTTTTTGGGTGGGAGAGGGGGAAGTGGATTATAAAACGAGGAGTTTGGGTTAGCTGAGATTTAGTTGCCTCAGCCTCCTTTAGATGTTTTGAATAACTTTGGAAGTAACAATGCACAAAAGCACAGGAAGCAATCTGTGCAGCAAGCTATTACCCTGCTTTAAAAATGGACTTTGGCCAAACGTTACAGAAGTGGGTGGACGAGTTAGGCACCAAGGTTTCATAGTTCGATTCCTAAATAAAGTGGCCTGATTTTCAGAGCCATCACACATCCATAGCTCCCATCAAATTAATTGTGTCCTCGGTTACACAGGGTAAATCAGAGGAGTGGGCATTGGGAGAAAACATTCTCGAGGGGCACTTTATCCCATAACTGCTGGACTTCTCTGAAGAATCTGGCATTGGCCACTGTTGCTGACAGGACACTGGACTAGACGGACCACTGGTCTGATCCGGCCTGGCAATTCCTGTGTTCTGGAGTAACTCCTCTGATGACAGTGAAGTACCCAGTGTATATAAGAGATTGGTCTAACAATCAGGATTTACACCAGTGGAACTAAGAACAGCATGTGGCTCATAGTGAAATGAAAGCAAGGCCTTTAATTTATCTCTTTCTTTTCAGCCAGTGATTTTCAAAAAATGTAATAAATTGTATATACCTAAACACAGAACAAAACTGTAGTCAATCCACTGTAAATCCATGGGGCTGAGCTTCAATGAAATTTATACTTGTTACTTTGATATCAATGGAGTAACTATGGATTTATACATGTGTAACTGGAACCAAAATTTGGCCTCTGTAGTCAGAGCTCAAGGTTGCAGGATCATTTATGCAAATTGCTAGGTTTGCTCGCACGGAGGACTACATATAATTATTATTTATTTGCATTAGAGTAGCACCTAAGTGCAATCAAGGATCAGGACCTGATTGTGCTAGGCTCTGCACATACATGCTGCAAAAAGAAAGTCTTTGCCCCAAAGACATGAGTGGGTGACTCAAACAAATAGGAATAAAGAGAAGGGGGATAATGTGGTAACAGTAAAGCAAGCCAGCTGGCACACAATAAGCAAGAGAGTTAATGGCTATTGCAGTTATTTTAGCAAATGTTTAGAATCTCCACTGCCTTGCACCTTGTGTAGTCAGTTATTCCTATGCAAAGTTGTACCATGCTACCAAATCACTTTTCTGTACTCTACTCTACATTGGAATATTCAATGTATGAAACGGGTACCGCTTTGCAACTGTTGGGGAAGTGAAGAACTGCACAGGGTGAAATACTTAGTTGATGAAGCAGAGGTAAAGGAGTTTACAAAAAGGGCCAAAATCACAGTGGTGGAGCAAGCCTATTTACATAAGCTGAGGATTTGGCCCATAGAGACAAATGATGGAGACTGGATGCAAAATGTAAAGTTAATGCTGTAGACTGAATGTACATAAACAGGGATTTCGAGAGAGGTTTTTTTTGGCATTCAATTTTACAATGTAACTACATTTTCCCTCTCTTACTACATATTCTTGTTACCTTGCAGCTTATATTTTCTTAACCATGTGCTGGAGATATGTACCCTCAGCTGATGTCAATAAGTGCCATTCCACTGAAGTCCAGTGGAATTACTCTAATTTACACCAGCTGAGGGTCATGAATTTTAGGAGAGCCTTCTTATCTCAAAGCTGTTGTTTAACTCTCATGGTTATATAACTGCACAAAGACGTACAGGTTCTGTCTGCATTACAAAACCACCGTATTAGCCAACCAATTACTTTAAAATGTGTTCATACCAGATTTAGCATGTTTTCTGTTTCCGTTCCAAGAGTCAAGTCACTTACACTGGGCAGGGATCCCTCCCCACTGGACCACATAACTGTAAGGCTGACCACTTTGGGGTGTGATTTTTAAATCATCACACAAATTTTGCATACACGGGTCCCTTCTGGCCTTATAATCTATCATTCTGTTATCGCTGGGGGAACAGCTCCCATGATCTTCAACCTTATCTAATTTACCTGTTATGCAGAACAAGAAAAAGAGGTTAAATGTATATAACATCCCTATTTTAAAATCCTATCCTAAAAGTCCAACCACTCCTAAGCTTAAAAAAAAGAGTGTGAATCTTACCCTGGTTATTATTCACAATAGCATGTTGATAACCGGAAAGCAGCAATGGAAATATGGTGGCAAGAATCAAAGGATTTGAGTTATGAAAATGGTATGTGAATGTCTCACATGAATAAACTGTGAATCACCCTTCGGAGCAGGAGCAGGCCCTACTTTGGAAGAAGTTTTCTAACCATCAGAGTGAAGTTCTGGAACAGCTTTCCAAGGCTAGCAGTGGGGGGGGGGCAAAGAACCTAACTTGTTTTAAGACTGAGCTTGATAAGTTTATGGAGGGGATGTTATGATGAGATTGCATATGGCATATGGTCCATCCAAATCTGTTATTAGGAAGTATCTCCAATGGCTAGAGATGGGACACTAGAGGGGGATGGTTCTGAGTGACTATAGAGAATTCTTTCCCAGGTGTCTGTCAGGTGGGTCTCATCTACATGCTCAGGGTCTAACTCATTGCCATATTTAAGGTTGGGAAGGAATTTCCCAAGAAGCCAGATTGGCAGAGACCTGGATTTTTATTTTGATTTCTTTGCTTTCCTCTGCAGTGTGGGGCATAAGTCGCATGCTGGTTTGAACTAGATTAAATGGTGGATTCTCTGTAACTTAAAGTCTTTAAATCAAGATTTGAAGACTTCAGTAGGTCAGCCAGAGGATATGGGCCCACTACAGGAGTGGGTGGGTGAGGTTCTGTGGCCTGCAATGTGCAGGAGGTCAGACAAGAAGGTTATGATGGTCCCTTCTGACCTTAAAGTCTATGAGTCTGTATGGTATGGGGAACTAAAGGCGGAATAGTAGGGATGGAGAAACAAAGTGTATGAGCAGCAAGAAAGGGGTCTTATATGAATTAGGGAGAAACGAAGCAGGAACGGAATTCATCACACACCTCTCCGTAACTATGCAGGGGCGATTTTCAAAAGCACAAATGGGAGTTAAGTGCCCTACTCCCTTTAAAAATCAACTGGATTTCATCAAATTCCTGTTGACTATCAATGGGAATGGTGTACCTACTACCTACCCTTTGTGCCTTAGAAAATCTAATTCCCTACCCCAGTTTAGACTTGGTATTTGGAAAAAATATTCTTGACTGTGACGTTATATGATTAAAATATGACCATGTAGATCATTGTTGCTACCACTGTTATATAATCACAACAAATCTTGTTCAAAGTGTGTCAAGTAAGATGTCTATGGAAAAGTTATGATGTGCTTAATAGGATAATCATATTTGTATGCATGTATCGTTTTGGTATCTGATGTTATGAATATTAACTATGTACCTGTATTTCAAATGTGTTTGCTCATTTGGTAACACCCATAAGGTATTTAGCCAGCACATTGTGAAGGAACTATTCAAGTTAAATGGCACATCAAGGAACACTTAACTCATAATGGACCATGAAAGATGCCAATTCACACCTGGTGGACTTTCTTGTGAATGTTCTAACTAGAGTATGGGTAATGGCCTCTGCTATGACTAAGTGAAGCAGGCATAGACATGTGACTTGGTCATGTGACTCCAAACTCCATCTTGTTACCTGTAATTTTCCACAAACCAGAACAATGGGCTTCCCTACACATGGCAGAAGCTATAACAGGCCCTGAAAACATCTCCATTTTACCTCTTTTCTGCTCTAACTTCTGGACTATGAACAGATACTAATGGGAGCATTCTAACCAAGGGACTGAGGGCCTTTCAATGATTTGGAAGCAACCAGAGACTTAACAAGCCAGCAGTTTATTCCATCACTGCTACAAGCCTGATCCAAGAACCTTGCAAATATTATATGTATTTGATTCCTTTAATCAATTTTAACTCTCACCTTTCTTTCTTTTTATAAATAAACCTTTAGATATTAGATTCTAAAGGATTGGCAACAGTGTGATTATTGGGTAAGATCTGAGTTATATATTGACCTGGGTATGTAGCTGGTCCTTTGGGATCAGAAGCACTCTTTGGTTGATTAAATCGGTTTTAAATAACCACTCATCATTAAGTCTAGTGTTTTTGGTGGTGATACAAGGACTGGAATATCTAAGGAGGCTGCTTTTCTGACTTCTTGTTAGCCTCTGTGGTGAAACAGAAGTTTACTTTTGTTGCTGGTCTGGTATATCTTATGGAAGAATAACCAGAAAGGAGCATAAACACTGCCAAATTAAATGTAAAAATGTAATAAGAAAAGCCAAAAGGGAGTTTGAAGAACAGCTAGCCAAAAACTCAAAAGGTAATAACAAAATGTTTTTAAGTACATCAGAAGCAGGAAGCCTGCTAAACAACCAGTGGGGCCCCTGGACGATCAAGATACAAAAGGAGCACTTAAAGATGATAAAGTCATCACAGAGAAACTAAATGAATTCTTTCCTTCAGTCTTCATGGCTGAGGATGTTAGGGAGATTCCCAAATCTGAGCCATCTTTTGTAGGTGACAAATCTGAGGAATTATCACAGATTGAAGTGTCACTAGAGGAGGTTTTGGAATTAATTGAGAAACTTAACAGTAACAAGTCACCAGGATCAGATGGCATTCACCCAAGAGGGAGGGATAGCTCAGTGGGGGAGGGATAGCTCAGTGGTTTGAGTGTTGGCCTGCTAAACCCAGGGTTGTGAGTTCAATCCTTGAGGAGGCCATTTAAGGATCTGGGGCAAAAATTGGGGATTGGTCCTGTTTTTGGGGGGGAAGGATAGCTCAGTGGTTTGAGCATTGGCCTGCTAAACCCAGGGTTGTGAGTTCAATCCTTGAGGGGGCCATTTAGGGATCTGGGGCAAAAATTGGGGATTGGTCCTGCTTTGAGCAGGGGGTTGGACTCCTGAGGTTCCTTCCAACCCTGATAGTCTATGATTCTATGGTTCTAAGAGTTCTGAAAGAACTCAAAGGTGAAATTGCGGAACTATTAACTGTGGTTTGTCACCTGTCCTTTAAATCAGCTTCTGTACCCAACGACTGGAAGATAGCTAATGTAATGCCAATATTTAAGAAGGGCTCTAGAGGTGATCCTGGCAATTACAGACCAATAAGTCTAACGTCAGTACCGGGCAAATTAGTTGAAACTATAGTAAAGAATAAAATTGTCAGACACATAGAAGAACATAAATTGTTGTGCAAAAGTCAACATGGTTTCTGTAAAGGGAGATCATGTCTTACTAATCTATTAGAGTTCTTTGAGTGGGTCAACAAACATGTGGACAAGGAGGATCCAGTGGACATAGTGTATTTAGATTTCCAGAAAGCCTTTGACAAGGTCCTTACCAAAGGCTCTTACATAAATTAAGTTGTCATGGGATAAGAGGGAAGATCTTTTCATGGATTGAGAACTGTTTAAAAGACAGGGAACAAAAGGTAGGAATAAATGGTAAATTTTCAGAATGGAGAGGGGTAACTAGTGGTGTTCCCCAAGGGTCAGTCCTAGGCCCAGTCCTATTCAACTTATTCATAAATGATCTGGAGAAAGGGGTAAAGAGAAAGGTGGCAAAGTTCACAGACGATACTAAACTGCTCAAGATAGTTAAGACCAAAGCAGACTGTGAAGAACTTCAAAAAGATCTCACAATCACTAAGTGATTGGGCAACAAAATGGCAAATGAAATTTAATGTGGATAAATGTAAAGTAATGCACATTAGAAAAAATAACCCCAACGGTACATACAATATGATGGGGGCTAACTGAGCTACAACTAATCAGGCGAAAGAGAATGGAGTCATCGTGGATAGTTCTCTGAAGACGTCCACACAGTGTGCAGCGGCAGTCAAAAAAGCAAACGGGATGTTAGGAATCATTTAAAAAGGGATAGAGAATAAGATGGAGAATATCTTATTGCCCTTATATAAATCCATGGTACGCCCACATCTTGAATACTACGTACAGATGTGGTCCCCTCATCTCAAAAAAGATATGCTGGCATTAGAAAAGGTTCAGAAACAGTCAACTAAAATGATTAGGTGTTTGGAACGGGTCCCATATGAGGAGAGATTAAAGATGCTAGGACTTTTCAGCTTGGAAAAGAGGAGACTAAGGGAGAATATAATAGAGGTCTATAAAATCATGAGTGGTGTGGAGAAAGTGAATAAGGAAAAGTTATTTACTTGTTCCCATAATATAAGAACTAGCGGCCACCAAATGAAATTAATGGGCAGCAGGTTTAAAACAAATAAAAGGAAGTTCTTCTTCACACAGCGCACAGTCAACCCGTGGAACTCCTTGCCTAAGGAGGTTGTGAAAGCTAGGACTTTAACAGGGTTTAAAAGAGAACTGGATAAATTCATGAAGGTTAAGTCCATAAATGGCTATTAGCCAGGATGGGTAAGGAATGGTATCCCTAGCCTCTGTTTGTCAGAGGGTGGAGTTGGATGACAGAAGAGAGATCTTATGTTCTTATGTTCTTAATTTGGTATTCTCAGTTGTGACCCACTGAGGCATGGTGACATTGACAAAAAACGGAACAACAGTATTTGGCCAAAAGTAAAGTTAACAGTGCCTCAAAGCTGAGTGACATGTGCTTTCTGGAAGGAGTGATGAGGGGATTGCATGGCCTGCATACATTGCTACCATAATGATGAACTTTGAAAATATACATGGATTTAATGTTTGAAAGCATTATTATGCAGTGAAAAAGGATTGTCATAGTCAATTTTAATATTAAATGGATGTAATGAATCTGGATTTCCTTCATACTTCCAATCCCAGGCAAGAACAGCAAAGATATGCTGGCGAAGATGGGAGGTGTATGATTTGATTTTCGTAGTCAAAGTTATTAAACAAAATAGTTTGAAAGGGGGGATGATAGGAAGTTTCTTAGTGTTAAACCTCTCTGACCCTGGTTTTGGTAGGTGGAAATTGGAGTGTTTTGATATCACATGTTTTTTGTTGGCAGAGTTATTTCCTGTAGGGAGCAGATCTGCAACTAAAGAATGGTGCCGGGAGAAAGCTTTGACTTTTGTGTGCACGCAGCTTGGGAAAAGACCTGCACCATCATAAGTAACACAGACTTCCTTCCAAGACCTAATCGCTAATGCAGTCAGTGCCAGAGAACTTGAACAGCTGTTTGTTATAGCGGCATCTAGTGAATCCCAGCAGAAAGCAGAAGTCAACTATACTTCCTCATTCTCTCATAAAAGTGTCTTCTGAACCAGGCTCAGTCCCAGGTATTCCAACATTCCAGGCAATGACTGCATACTGAAAGCTGATATGTGATGGAAAAATGCCTGTGAGCAATGCATTCATCAGAATGAAAAATGAAGAAATAATTCTTTGGCCTACAACAGAAGGTGGGTTATTGTGGAGGCAAGATAGTGTGATAACTCTGAATGCTAGATGAAGAACACAGATGCAAGAATGGTGTTATGTGATGAGAGCCTTAAGCAGATGGACAGAGTTGTTAATTAAAGGGCTAAGGATAAAGTTTCCTAATTTTTGAAAAAAAGTAGCTGGAAAACAATTTAAGAACCCCCAATCTGTGTATAGTAGGTCTCAGAAGGCCAGGTGGATTGGGATAGTGTGTGTTTTCTTTATTTGTGTGATTTCTTTAAAGAAATATTGGGTCACATTTCTGAGGTGAAGTAAAGCACCATAACTCCATTGATTTCAGTGGAGTTACACCAATTTACACCAGGCAAGGATCTGGCCCACTGAATGTGTCCATTTTTTTGAAACCAGATTTTGAAGCCAGTGTTAGACAAAGCTTGCCAACAAATCCTCCTATTTAGCCCCTGGAAAGTAAGGAGCAACTGAGCAAAGTACTTTGACTACAAAAAGCAAATCTATGATTCTATGAAAGTAAAGATCTGGACTTGATTATTGCTGTTTAATATGTATATCAGAAGCTCTCAGGGGCCTCAAATGGGGGTTACTTGCTGTATAAGCCTCTAGTGGATGAGAGACCCTGCCTCCAGCCTCAATTTTCCTGCTATTAGAGTTTAATTGACTGTTCAATCACATGCAAGTTGAATCATAAAAGAGGGGAGAACGTTCTATTAGGGGAACGTTTTCCTAGATCTGAGTTTAAAGCAAACCAAAGCAGAACGCCAGAAATACTGCAGCCTCAGTTTCCCCATCTGTAAAACAGGGATAATAATACCTGCTCACCTTTTAAAGCACCTGGATTGCTGAGGATAGGATGATGACGAGTGCTGTGTGCCATTATTTACACTTCCCCAAATTATTAGTAACAGTGAAGGGTAACCTGTACATGGTTAATGGCACAGAACTCCCATAAAATCAAAACTACTGTGGGCATAGGGTGAAAAACTACTTGACTGAATAAAAGAATCATTGCAGCAAATAAAGGAAGCTAAAGTATGTGGCAAGCAGTGGTTTTTCTATGAAGAAACAAATACAACTGGTTAATGGCACTAGTCTAAAACTTGGGAAACAATTCTCTGCTCTGCCACAGAATTCTTGTGTGACCTTGGGTAAGTCACTTAGTCTGTCAGTGCCTGCGTTCCCCATCTGTAAAAAGAGAAATAGTACATCCCTACTTCACAGGGGTGTGAGGATAGCTATAGTAAAGATTGTGAAGCACTTTGAGGTGTACAAACGAAAAGTAGTACACAAGAGCTAGCTGTGATTACTATATTATGTTACCTATAATAGCAGTATACAATATCAGTAAAATGTGGAGTAGCAGCTAAAATGTCAGCTGTAGACAAGATATCCTTGAGACCAAGAGCTTAGTACGATTAAAAAAAGAATTAGACATTTATAAATAACAAAGACACCCAGAGTTACCTTAGACAGTTCGACTGTGCCACCAGAGCAAGGACCAGGCTCTGTCCCTAGAATGGCCAGGGTTGGAGTCTACAGGTGAAATCCTAGCCCCACTGATGGGAGAGTTTTACCTTTGATTTCAATGGGGCCAAAATGTCAACTTATGTGGCCAACTATCCTCTCCAGTTGAAATCTGGGCTTCTAGCGATGTGAAAATCAGAGATTGAGAAATATGTCCATAGTGTTGTTTGACTTTAAAACTAAACTTTCGCAGCTCCAAAGGATGGGCTGTAGGAGTCAGAAAGGGAAAGAATGCAAGTAATATGAGGTTTAATTTAAAGTCAGATACGTTTTATCTGACCTAACCCATCTGGACAGTTTTTATGGCCTGCCAATTCATGGGAATGATATGATACATTTATATTTTCACATTTCCTCTTTCATTAAACTGTGAGTTTAATTGTACAGAGCTGAAG
Organism: Lepidochelys olivacea; assembly: GCF_965140295.1. Taxonomy (NCBI): domain Eukaryota; kingdom Metazoa; phylum Chordata; order Testudines; family Cheloniidae; genus Lepidochelys; species Lepidochelys olivacea. Next base: position 112,924,500 of record NC_140416.1, read on the forward strand.
GTTTGGGGAAAAATTTTGTCATCCACCACAAGAGAGTTCTCTTCTATTACGCACATACAACTCCCATTGATGTCAAAGCCATTGGCAGGCAGCAATTACGCTTTTCAATAGCCACAGGAGGTTAGTGTGAGTATGGAAGCAGCATTTGTTACATTTAGAGGGGGCAAACTGAGGCACAGAGAAGCTAAGTGACTTTCCATAAATCACATACAGAGCCGCTGGCAAAAGGAGGAAGAGAAGCCAGGAGACCTGTCTGCCAGCCCCATGCTGTAAAATATAATGAAAGTGGAGACAAGATAAAGACGTGCAAAGAGTCATTACTGTGACTGGAGTGATAAAAGGGGAAGTGCCTTTACAGCCCAGTTAATCGTTTTAGGCCAAAACAAATCTGAAAAACGAGCTCAGTTCACTGCATTGAAAAAATCGTCCCGATGGGTACAGCTACGCCGCTGTAGTGCTGTAATGTAGACATGTACGACAGCAACGGAAGAGGTTTTTTCCATCACGGTAGTAAATCTACCTCTCTGGGAGGCATAGCTACATCGACAGAAGAATTCTTCCATCAGCCTAGCTGCGCCTACAGTGGGGGTTAGGTCAACCTAACTATGTCACACAGGATATGAAATTTTTTTCAGCCCTGAGCGAGGTCGCGAGGTCAGCCTACATTTTAGCTGTAGACCAGACCAATGCGTTATGTTTAGGCTCACCCTAGAGCTTGCCTTCCACAGGATACTCCTGCTTCGACTGGCGCAAACTGATTTCTCATTCTGTCTCTGCCAGACTAAGAAAATTGCCCAATGTTCAACTCCTATCACCGTAAGCGCTAAAGGAATAGCTGCTTCCTCAATTCTCCTTCGTTTGGCTTCTGCCCAGAAGCTGCTGTCCTTCTTGGGGTTTATGAAAGCTGATAGGCTGGTCCATGGAGGCAATCACAAACTCTATAGTAAAATCATGCAGTGTATTTTCTGTGCACATGGTAACTGGAGAAGGGTCAAACGTCTTGCCTGTAATCTGAACATCGGCAAACCTGGCCTGCTTGTAAGAATGTGAATAATGTGGCTAATGTGGCTCGCAGCAGCACACGTCATTCATTTTAGCCGGCAGATCAAATATGCGACCAGCATAGGGCACACATGTGTCTTTATACCAATGGAAAAAATATTCCTCTGTGTGTTAAGATCACTGATTAAGTAGCGGATAAATCACTCAACCATATGGATTGTGGAATAGGATGGATAGAATCTGTGATGACTTCTACCAATCTCAATATTTATTAGACTAGGAAAGTAAATTCCTGCTGGAAAATAAACATAGAAGCATAGAATATCAGGGTTGGAAGGGACCTCAGGAAGTCATCTAGTCCAACCCCCTGCTCAAAGCAGGACCAATCCCCAATTAAATCATCCCAGCCAGGGCTTTGTCAAGCCTAACCTTAAAAACTTCTAAAGAAGGAGATTCTACCACCTCCCTAGGTAACGCATTCCAGTGTTTCACCACCCTCCTAGTGAAAAAGTTTTTCCTAATATCCAACCTAAACCTCCCCCACTGCAACTTGAGACCATTACTCCTTGTCCTGTCATCTTCTACCACTGAGAATAGTCTAGAACCATCCTCTTTGGAACCACCTCTCAGGTAGTTGAAAGCAGCTATCAAATCCCCCCTCATTCTTCTCTTCTGCAGACTAAACAATCCCAGTTCCCTCAGCCTCTCCTCATAAGTCATGTGTTCCAGACCCCTAATCATTTTTGTTACCCTTCGCTGGACTCTCTCCAATTTATCCACATCCTTCTTGTAGTGTGGGGCCCAAAATTGGACACAGTACTCCAGATGAGGCCTCACCAATGTCGAATAGAGGGGAACAATCATGTCCCTCGATCTGCTGGCTATGCCCCTACTTATACATCCCAAAATGCCATTGGCCTTCTTGGCAAGAAGGGCACACTGCTGACTCATATCCAGCTTCTCGTCCACTGTCACCCCTAGGTCCCTTTCCGCAGAACTGCTGCCTAGCCATTCGGTCCCTAGTCTGTAGCGGTGCATGGGATTCTTCCGTCCTAAGTGCAGCACCCTGCACTTATCCTTGTTGAACCTCATCAGATTTCTTTTGGCCCAATCCTCCAATTTGTCTAGGTCCCTCTGTATCCTATCCCTGCCCTCCAGCGTATCTGCCACTCCTCCTAGTTTAGTATCATCCGCAAATTTGCTGAGAGTGCAATCCACATCAACAAAGACAGACGGTAATGTCCCTAAAACCTCGTAGCACTATTGCAGAAGAGTAACGTGTGTGACGGAGGAGACTGCTGGGTGATAACGGCATCCCCAGCCTCCCTGCCAAGTGATCCTTATTTGGTCCTTGGTTATTGGTCCTATCAGTCATACAGCATTCTTATGAAGCAATAAATCCCAAAGCATTCTCATTTATGTAATTACATCTGCTCATCATCTCCTACCTTCCTGTTCCCCCTTGCTTTGTACAGGACCCATGCAGAAAAGTAGCTAAGCGTTTGCATGTGAGTGGTACAGATGAAGTCAGTAGGATTATTCACACGCTTAAAGTTAAGCATGTGTTTTTTCTGGATTGGGGGCCTCAGTGCTCAGAAACTTTGTTCACTTGAGCCCTAAATGCAGTGTGTTTAAAAGGCGCACATTCCCTGCCCTTACATTTGAATGAACCTATTGGATCACTTTCATCGTGAAAATGTCTTGCTGATAATGACCATGCATGATTCCACCTTGTGACTAAGATTTATGGCCTGAGATTCATAGTTGGGAAGATCGGAGTAACGCAATACACCATAATGCTTGACAATACAGTATATAACAAATATCACTATTAGATAGGGTTACCAGAGAGCAACTGTGAAAAAGTGGGACAGGGGGTGGGGGTAATAGGTGCCCATATAAGAAAAAGTCCCAAAAAAAGGGGACTGTCCCTTTAAAAGCGGGACGGATGGTCACCCTACTATTAAAGCATATTCTCGTTCTATTCCTCACTTCTTTAACCCAATTACCCCAACTCAGCATACATGCAACAGTCACTGAAGACAGGCTGACGGGAAGAATGTCTTTGTCCACTTGTTACAGAGTTGGGCTAAAGCCACAAGTGTTGGCTCTGGATGTAGTGTCAAGATTGGGAGGTGTTTGGATGCAGGCCCATCATCAAAGATGACCACACCCTGTAGGTTGTCAAGTCCCAAAAGTGCAGAGTATTGACCCCCCCCATTGCAGAATATATGGGATAAATCCTCTGGAAAGTCTGAAGTGTTTGAAATAAGCCATTGTTTTTAGCTATCTAACAGCAAAACAAATGTCTGAAATTTCTTCAGGGGTGAAAAAATATTATTTTCACACTAGAATATTTAAACAAAAATACCAAACATCTTTCCCTTAAAAAACCCACCACTGTGCCTAGAATAAGTATGAGAAATTTCAACTGAACCAGTAATAGCCACAAAAGTTTATATATACCTGGAAAAGCAGGGTCTCCCCATACAGTGAAAGTGCCTTTTCATTTACAAATACGGTATAACATAATATAATTGCAGTAGACTCACTAATTATAATTTATAGATTGTCATCAGTTTTCCTCCTGGAAATGAATCAGCATAATTCCCTAGAATGACCATTTAGGGCCTGAGTCACTACTGCATTACTTCGCTTTTATGCCATTGTAGCTCTTTTGATAGCAATAGAGTTACAGTAACATAAAACAGGAGACCTGCAATGGTGAGTCAGGCCCTAAAACTGTGGATTTCCCAAATGAGAAATTCTTATTGCATGCCAGTGAGGGCACGATGGAGTGGAACAGTGCATTGAAGAGTAGAGGGGAGAGGAAGGAGTCAGGGGTGTGCAGTGTGAGCATTGGGGGGCTTCATCTCTGTCCCCCATTCAAAAATGTCCCCACTAACTCCAGGCTAGTCCGTGCACTGTCCCTGCATCATCTTCTCAGTTCCCGAACTTGCATGTCACATGCAGATGCCTGCCTCTCTGTGGAGAGGCGTGTTGAGGAGGGAGACCCAGGCTGTGCTGGACAGGCAGACAGATGTGAGACAACTAGATGATGCAAGGGGAATGAGAGGGTCATCATGCAGCCAGTACATTCTGGGGCAGGGATAATCATCGCCAAGGAGCCAGAGGGAGCTGAATGGTGGTACGTAGGGCGGCTGAGAAATAGATATATTTTTAAAACCAAGGCATTTAAATGCCCCCAAACTTAGGTAAACCAGAGTTAAGGCTGTCCAGTGGTATCTCGTGCCCTTCATGAACTTCAAGCCAGGAAATACAAAGTTAAGGTACACAACACCTCTGCAACGCAACCTTCTCTCTCTGCTCTCTTTGAGTTGTGCCGGAGCACACCTGTAACACACTCTACCCTTACAAACGCTGCCGAACACTTTGGGAACAGAGCACGTGAGCATGTAAGACAAAGTCTAACAACTGCCCTTTGCTACAGCACACCTTGCATGGAGGTCAGCTAGCGCGAACAGGAGCTACTTACATCAGGTCCAGCATAGTGACTGGGAGTTGTCTACATCATGCCTACACTCACACAATGAATTTGTTCCACACAAACCACCTAGCCTTGTGACCCCTTCACCCTTCCCACCCCTTCACTCCTGACCTGAGAATTCCTTCTGAGATATTGCCTTCTCTTATCACTCCATAAACTCTGGAGTCTACTGCCATGTATGGCACCAGGCTGCTGACAATCCCCATGCCAAGAAGACACACCTCAGCAGATACAGCCTAGAAACTCAGCACTGGTGAGGCATACCTGACCTTTCAAAGTACACATGCACCTCTCCTCATAACAGTCACTGCTCCACTAAGCTGGTTCAGCTACTCCCTCCACCATTCAATACAGCTATACCTAACCCAGCGAAGGCTGTCAGAGCTCATGCAGGTATTCAGATCTGGTGACCACCCCAAAGTAATGTCCCATTCTCTGAGAACTTCCTCATGTCTACGAATTATGGCACCCCTCCCACCCACGCTTGCCTTGCTGAACATGCCTAGCAGCTATTGTCAACCCCAGGAGGCGGAGTTAAGGTTGCAGAGGTGATGTAACCTTAACTTTGTATTTCCTGGTTTTCAGGGATTTCCTGGAAGTGTATGAGGCACTGCTTGTCAAACTTAATGCTGCGTTAAAGTTTTGGGGCATTTAAGATAACAATACGATCTCCCTGATTTTTGCCACCTTGTGGTCTATGCAAGTCAACTGACTTAGCAATTGGTGTCAGCCAATGGGAGGGAAGAAAGTGACGGCCACATGAAAAGGGCCCTATCCTGTTGCAATTCTCATTTAAAAAAAAATGATGGCCAAGAATAGATATAAATGATGGTGCCCTGGGGTGGCTTCTGCACAGGCATCAAGTGCTCCCGCTCTTAGGTAACTATTCCCTTGCAGATGGAGCCAGTTGCTATCTTTGTCTGTCTGGGTCACAGCCTCCTCATTCATGGGAATGAGAAAGTGATCTGTCCCTGTGCTATATCCTGGGAATGGCGCTCCTGGACACATCAAGCGGCTGTCACTATGCTGAATGATATAATTGCTCTCTCTCTCTCTCTCTCTGTGAGTGTGTGTGTGTGTGTGTGTATATATATATCTCCAGAGAAGCTATTGCGTGATCTGTGCTAGTTGCTTGTCCTCCAGTACACTGGGTGAAGAGTCTGTGTCGTAACATTTTCCCTGTCTGGTATATTTTATTTCCTTTTTGTAATTTACTTCCCCATTTCTCTTATCTGCAGCTGCGCAAAGGAGAATCCTTCTTGGTGTGCCAGTGGCTCTGATCTCATCAGATGCTCAGAGGACGCCGAGCACCCTGTCCTGCTCACAGGACTCTCACACGTAGCCCCATCAATGTTACTTTTGTGCTTTGCGAAGTTCTTTTCTGTGGGCTGGCTGCAAACATGAAACACTGGTTGAGCAGTCTGAGGAGGTCCTAGCAGGGGCCGGGATCAGGCCAAGTATGGTTAATTTGGTGTATTTTTTGCCCTAATGATTTCTATTCCCTTAGAAAAAGGGAAAATACCTCTGACACACAGAAATCTTGATGTCCCCTGATGACCCTCTGGCAACACTAGTTTTTCTGGAGTTGCTCTGCTTACATAGAATGTCCTGGTGCACAGGGAATTGAATGGAAACCACCCACTGATTTCAGTGGGCAGTGGATTGGGTCCACAGTCAGCATCGTATAGTCTCATATAGTTACATATATTTGCCTCTAATTGCATTTTGAGACCCTGGATTTCTAGCATGCACTGTGAACTCCTCATTTTAATTTCACCAGGGAACTTTGTAAGATTTTGTCTTTTTTAATATATTACACATACTGGAGTAGGTGACTTTACTTAGCTCTTTCCTTGAGAACATGTTGCTATCTTTGGCGCCCTCCTTTGTTCAGATTTCTTAATCTTCATCAAGCTCAAAGGAACATTCATCAGCTGCTGCAATATTCCACTCTTTGGGAGCTCACTTAATTGCCATTTGGAATATATCCAGACTGGGAATTCATGGGAATTACCCAAAAGGCTGACATTTGCTTCCTGGTCCACAAAATATATGAACAAGAATCTTGGCAAGTACAAAGGACAAACCCAGACTGCCTTATTACTTCCTCTTAAGAAAAATTTTACAAAATTAAGAACAATCATCTAAATGCTGTGTGGGAGAGAAAGGTTAATTAATGTCTAAGGGAGACATGTTTCTGAATACTTCAACTTCTTAAGCTAATCAGAGTTGTTTTCCCTGTTTAGCTTGTCATTAAGGGACTAATATTCCACAATATATTGTATAAATACTATTAGTAAAGCTTGCAGCTTGCCACCTCCTGGTAGCACTGCATAATGTGCCCAGTTCCGAGGGAGAAATGTCCTTCGGTAAGGACTGAAGCCTCCACATAATTCAGAAGATATCAGGAGAGTGCTTTATGCAGAAGAAAGGCCATAGTAATAAATCATTATCAACAGCTTACACGTATATAGCTCTTTTGAGCCTGAAGGCTCTCCACCTCTTTACAGACCTTACCTACAGACATCACTATATTCACCTATCAAATGCATCTGCCTCTGGGGTGCAATGTAGGAGCTGATTAACAATACGCAGCAATGTTACACAACAGCTTAGGACAGGAGTGGAAAAAGTTCCGGACTCAAGTGAAGCTACAAAGGAAATTTAGATAAGCAGAACGCGATTTGTGTTTTAGTTAGGACACCAGGGCTTACACAGCTGCTCTTTAGAGAGGTGACATGAAATGTTTAACAACCATAAGTGGGCAGGTCATTAGTTTTATGTCTCACTAGAAAAATGACAACCCAGCAATCCAGAGTCTCCATAAAATCACACTGGTAGATAATGCGTTGGCACAATACATTGTGTTCGTACATTGGCCATTAAGTTACTAGTGCAGGAGTGACTATGGAAATGAGAAGATTTAATGCGAGTACTCAAGTGACTATGAGAATACTGTGTTAAGTCTCTGAACATGCCAGTGGGAACGAGAGGTGTTTCAGACACCTGAGCAGACGCAGCCTGAGCAGTGTACATGCAGTTAATGCTGTGCTATCTCTCCTGACAAATCTGATTGTCCAATGTCACTGTTGCCAACTTTGTATTGATTCTCTGAACAGCTGACGTCAAGAGAAAGCATCTGATTATGCCCCTGACTGCTATTTGATGAGCTACTGGTATGCTCATCACCAGAGAATATATCAATATATTCTAAAATATATATGCTTGTGACCGTTTATAGTGTGCACATCATTCATGCCAATAGACCTATTGTACTAGCTTGTACTAAAAGGCACACTGCTGAACTGTTTCCTTTCCAGTCATGGCTAGGCACTCTCCAGTGAAGGAGCATTGCCTGAGGGTTAGAACACAGTGCTTTGATTCAAGAACTCCTTTAGTCTAATCTTGGCTCTGCCATGGACATACTGGGTGGCCATAAGCAAGTCATTTATGGCTTCATTTTCAGAGGTGTGGGTGCAGAGCACCTTTAGGCAGCAGGCCTCTCTTTCTTAGTCTCAACTTCCTATTCTGTAAAATGGGGATAATAATACTTGCTAACCCAAGTGGTCTTATATGGCTTAATTAGTACAGTGCTGTATTAGAGCTAATTAGTGATATTCTACATATTACCTAAGTGAGGATAAGGAGAGATTTGCTGCTGTAATTGGAACACTGAACTATGCTAAATACTGTCCCATCTGCTTAGTGTATGCATCTGCTGGATTTTGTCATTTAGTTAGATTGTAAACTCTCTGGGGTAGGAAATCTCTTCTCATTATATGTGTACAATGCCTGGCACATCGGAGCCCTGAGCTGTGTAACACAGTTAAGTGAGAATACAGAAGAGATACTGCACCATCTATGGAGAACTGCCCATTAACAAGCTTGATGTTAACATTGCTCACTTATCAGAGTAACAGCCGTGTTAGTCTGTATTCGCAAAAAGAAAAGGAGTACTTGTGGCACCTTAGCGACTCACCAATTTATCTGAGCATGAGCTTTCGTGAGCTACAGCTCACTTCATTGGGTGCATACCATGGAAAATACAGAAGATGTTTTTATACACACAGACCATGAAAAAATGGGTGTTTATCACTACAAAAGGTTTTCTCTCCCCCCACCCCACTCTCCTGCTGGTAATAGCTTATCTAAAGTGATCACTCTCCTTACAATGTGTATGACAATCAACGTGGGCCATTTCCAGCACAAATCCAGGGTTTAAAAAGAACGTCTGAGGAACAGTTGGGGGGGGGGGGGAGAAATAAACAAGGGGAACTAGGTTACTTTTTATAATGAATCAACCACTCCCAGTCTCTATTCAAAGCCTAAGTTAATTGTATCCAATTTTCAAATTGATTCCAATTCAGCAATCTCTCTTTGGAGTCTGTTTCTGAAGTTTTTCTGTTGTAATATTGCAACTTTCATGTCTGTATTCGCGTGACCAGAGAGATTGACGTGTTCTCCGTCTGGTTTATGAATGTTATAATTCTTGACATCTGATTTGTGTCCATTTATTCTTTTACGTAGAGACTGTCCAGTTTGACCAATATACATGGCAAAGGGGCATTGCTGGCACATGATGGCATATATCACATTGGCAGATGTGCAGGTGATCGAGCCTCTGATAGTGTGGCTGATGTTATTAGGCCCTGTGATGGTGTCCCCTGAATAGATATGTGGGCACAGTTGGCAACGGGCTTTGTTGCAAGGATAGGTTCCTGGGTTAGTGGTTCTGTTGTGTGGTATGTGGTTGCTGGTGAGTATTCGCTTCAGGTTGGGGGGCTGTCTGTAGGCAAGGACTGGCCTGTCTCCCAAGATTTGTGAGAGTGTTGGGTCGTCCTTCAGGATAGGTTGTAGATCCTTGATAATGCATTGGAGGGGTTTTAGTTGGGAGCTGAAGGTGACGGCTAGTGGCGTTCTGTTATTTTCTTTGTTACGAGCAGAAGAGTGGGGTGGGGGGAGAGAAAACCTTTTGTAGTGATAAACACCCATTTTTTCATGGTCTGTGTGTATAAAAACATCTTCTGTATTTTCCACAGTATGCATCTGATGAAGTGAGCTGTAGCTCATGAAAGCTCATGCTCAAATAAATTGGTTAGTCTCTAAGGTGCCACAGGTACTCCTTTTCTTATTGCTCACTTATGTTTGTCAGGCCCCAAATTGTGGCTGCAAAACTTTGTGACAAAGTGATTTTCTACCTGTCTCATACGTTACAGTATGTAAAATAAATGTGAAGCCTTTGTTCTTGCTTGGGTTGCGATGTTAAAAAAAAAAGTGAGTACGCATCACACACAGTCCCTCCCCCACCAGCAATTAGCTAGCACAGTAAAAACAAGCAGACAAATCAATAATTCACAAGGCCTAACAATAAAAAAAAAACAAAAAAAAAACCCACGCCTCCACTGAAAATCTTTGACATATGTATTGAAAAGGCCTGGCTAAGGAAGGAGGTGCTTAATGAAGAAAGAGCCATAGTTTAAGGCACGCATGATAATTTTTCCCAGATGATCAGCCATGTCCCAGATTTAGATATACAGTGAGCAGAGGCTGGAAGAACTAAAGGCTCTCTCTCTCTCTCTCTGAGAACCAATCTACTCAGTATTAGAATTTTGAAGTGATTTTGCCTCATTCAATCCCCTTTCTCTGAACTTCGGCTTTTGGACTTGTGTGATTATTATTATTATTATTATTATGATTATTATTATGACTCCCCACTGCAAACATGGTGTGGAATATTCCAATCTCTAGTAGGATTTCTGGACTTTTTTCTTTCTTTTTTGCATGTGCTGACGTGTCTGTTTGTATGGCAGGTGAAGATCTGCAGCGCCATGCTAGATGTGATGCCGGGAAGAGTCAGAACTTGCCATGCAGTTTAAGTGTGAAAAAACCCACTCGGATTATTTACTTTAATTGCATAAAACCTCCCTCCCCCTGAGACTGGGCTGCAGTACTGCAAATGGACAGACGGTGGCAATCTAACATCAGGTTTCTATTCTGCTAAACAGCCTGTATTGCAACTGGAACATCCTATTCAGCAGTGACCTTGGGGAAGGGAAGATGTTGAGGAGGTGATGATCTCATTCACTTAGTGGTGGGTGCTGTGCATATTGTCCCTCCCTGCTGAGTGTACGCTCTGCCCTACTCTCCTGGGAGCACTGCTGTCTGTTTGTCGGGTCGGGCATTCCCTGGTGCCAGGGAGCTCCTGGCCCGTTCTCCCAGCTCTCACGGCTCAACTCAGAGGTAAGCAGGCACTGGTTTCCTCCCTCCCCTGTGATGCAGCAGGTCACCAGCAGGGGAGCTGCTGAGGCTGCAGGGGACATGGTGGGAGGGCCGCCACCTCTGAGATTGCCCCCTCCCCGCAACCACCCAGCCTGACTCTCACTTTCTCGCTTGCCCCACCCCCAGCAGCCTGGCCCCACTTTTGCAGGTGGCGGTGCAGGTGGGGTGCTGGGAGCACTTCGACCGAAGCCTCTGCCCTTCCCTGCCCCTCGCCACGCTCCTGTCAAATCCACAAGCAGACGGCGGGGGAGGTGACCCCACAACAACCCCCTTCCCCCTCTCCCGACGAGAGCCCAGCTTTGTTGCCCATTTCCTTCCCCTTCGCCCTGGGGGACAAGGGGGGAGCAGGGAGAGGGCAGAATTAAACCTCTTCACCGGCAACCAGCAAGGCTGTACAAAAACCAGCCAGGCCAGTTATGAACCGGCCAGGTGCCAACCCTCTGAAGGAGCTGGAGAAGGGTTGCCCCGGCATAGTGAGGGCTTATGCAAACACGTTTCAATTTAAAAACTGCAGGGCACTGTTCAGGGGAGACCAAATTTTTTTCTTAACACAGGTTTCAGAGTAACAGCCGTGTTAGTCTGTATTCGCAAAAAGAAAAGGAGGACTTGTGGCACCTTAGAGACTAACCAATTTATTTGAGCATGAGCTTTCGTGAGCTACAGCTCACTTCATCGGATGCATCCATGTAGCTGAGAGCGTTCAGGTAATTGGGCACCTTTGGACACCCTAGCTAATAGCCCACCGAGTTTCCTACCTGCCCAATGATAAAGTACCACCTGGAGCCTTAAAATTCCACCTGCCCTGCAAGCAGGGGGGAGGGTCCTTGTAACCAGAACTCAGCGTTTTTCAGTGGCGTGGCCCCCTGCAGAGGGACAGGTGCAATTTGAAAGCACCACGGTCTGTCTCCCGACCACATTTCTTCACCTCCTCACTGATGCCAGACTGAGCAGAGACAGCCATCCTGCTGATCATCAGATTCCATGAGTCCATACCTATAGAAGCACTCATCCGGAGCAGCGACACAAACCACTGCCGTATCAGTGCCAATGTCTCTCCACCGTCGTGCTGAGACTCAGCAATAATACCTGCTTGGAGGCTGATGGTGCTACCGGAGGACAGGATGTGCACTGGTGGGCCTATCACCAGGGAAATGCTAGTGACTGAGAATGCCCGGCTTCCTGGCTCTGGAAAGCTTTGTTAACACACATAAGCAAATCCCCAGCGGATTGTAACAGAGGGGAGAGGCCATTCTCCAAGTAAGCATGTGCCAGATCAATCAGGGCTTTCAAGACCACATGCAGCACCTTGCGGTGAGCAGGCAGTCATTGGAGAACATGGCACTTGGATGTTTCATGCTGGTACCAGCCCACCCATCCCCACCTTCTGAGCCACAGCCCTGAGTTGGCAGCAGTGTGGAGCTCCCAGACACAGATCTCTCCTGCTGGTGGACTCGAGTCCTTGCACATGGAGGCAGCAAATTGAATCCACCCACTAGGCTGGTGCAGAAAGCTTCTCCCCAGTGCTCTGGACCCAGTGCAGACGGGGAGGCAAGGCCATGGCTCTCGTCTGTGGGGAGGTTGGAAGGGGACAGAACCAGATGAAAGGAGTCCTTGTGCTTCCTAGAGAGCACAGGGTGTGCAGCGACTACTATGCTGTGAGCAGCCACTCAAGATGGGGCATCACCTGGCTTGCTGTTCCACTCACAGCCGAAGCTTTAGGAGGCAAGCACAGCAATGTGCACTAGTAATAACCCCACCTTGCTGTTATGCATCATCACTCTCCAGGCGCTTTACAAAGAAGGCCAAGATCATTATCCCCAATTTACAGATGGGGAAACTGAGGCACAAGGTGGTGACGTGGCTTGCCCAAGGTTTAGCCAGCAAGACAGTAACAGAGACAGGAATAGAACCTAGTTCTCCGGTCTAGTGCTCTACCCATGAGGCCATGCTGGGAGGTCTTCAATCCACTTGCTTCTAGCCCCTCTTCTCATTGCAAAGCAAAGGGCTCAGCGAGGCTGCACCTGCAGTTCTGTAACCCAGCAAACAAAAATGAAGTGGCAAACTGCTCTCCTTGGCAAGCGCTCCTATTTGTGCATCTTTGCCCCTGTGCAAAACCTAACGTGCTTGAATCAAACCTCCCCGTCTGGATTTGGATGTTCTAGCCAGCAGAGAGCACAACTCTCTCTCTTTTTAAGAAACTCTGTTGGACATTTCAAATGAAAATCTCTGCCTTCGGGAGGTGGTTGCGATTGACACGTGTTGAGATATCGCGGTGCCAAGAAATCGGCTAGATCAAGTCAAAAACTATAACCACGTGTACCCATTGGAGTTGGTACGTGTGGATACTCCATGAACACCGTCCTACAATGGGAGTACGCTGTTCTGAGCCACGTGCTGCTGCACTGCGATTTAATTGCACATTGCACGGCCGAAAAGCTTGGATTTACTTTTCATGAAATGTGGAAAGTTCCAGAATAATGTACTTATGATTCAAATGTATGCAGATAATTGATGCTTCCTGTGGTTTCCAGATGGTCTAAAAGGAAAATTTTATATCCTCCTGATTACTACTGCAAGCAAACCGAGAAAGTCCTTTAGGAAGGAAATTTAGCACTTCAACCTGTTACAAGTGTTTGCTTACAAGGAGTAGGAATTCAAAGAGAGGTCACAGAACCCCAGAAGCCTGCTAGGTCATCTGCTCCATCTTTTCTTCAATGCAGCTGCTGTCCCCTCCGTCCACCTCCTTGAATGCTGTCGAGTGGGCATGCATGGATGTGACAGAGCCAAATTCAGCCTGTAGCGTGCGCTTTTTACAGGATGTCAGTGAAAAACCTGCCCTTCAGTGCTACACAGTTGCTGCAGGTATTGGAGTTTCTACATGAACGTTTCAGAGGAGCAGCCGTGTTAGTCTGTATTTGCAAAAAAAAAGGAGGACTTGTGGCACCTTAGAGACTAACGAATGTATTTGAGCATAAGCTTTCGTGAGCTACAGCTGTTATTTCCCTGTAAAACGTTAGGTGCCTATAATATCCTCAGCCTGGCAGGGAAGTCAGCAAGGGTCACCAGGCAGGGATTCAGCTGCATCCCTCCATTAGGAGGTGCGGTTTGCTCTGCCCTCCCCACACTATGAAAGAAAGCAAGAGTCTGGCCCATAGACCCTGGCAATACCCTGTTATCCACATGGGGGGGTGGGAGGGGGAGGAGGTGTCCCTCTTCCTCCACAGCTCTGGTTCCTGCAGTTCTGACAGCTTCCTCCACCTTCATTGTTCAGCTCCATAGGAGTCCTGCTGCTTGGGGCTCCTCTGGCCTTAGAGTAAGGGTCACCCCGTCACAGAGCAGTTGCAATGGAAATGTACCAGTCTCTGTCTGTAGCACATCTCCAAGGAAACTTCCTCTGGGTGCAGGCAGCGTGCAGAGGAGGGGAGGTGGGGAGGCAGTGGGAGGATGGGAAATATGCCTCTCCTTTGGCTCACCCACTGCCTTCTTCATCCCCAACACTGATCCCCCAGTGTTAGCGGTAGGGGATGCTACTGAATTGCCCCCTCCTTCCTGTTCTGCATAGCAACAGGGAGATCTGGCCCCATCCCACTGAATCCATTTACATACCTAATGGCACGGGCCATGGACTCTGCCCAGCAAGCCTTTCCTTGGCTGTTTGCCTCAAGGGGCAATCCCCAAGGAGCTCCCACTAGAAAAGCACCCCTGTCGGCACGATGGCGTTAAGACACAACTGATCTCTGTGTCCTGATGTCCCTGCAACATGCTTCCCTGCCTGCCAAGCACCTTCTCTCTCCCCCTTCTACCAATTGCTCTGTGAGCCAGTCTGCAGACTCACCAGCTGGGGGAGGAAATATAAAAGTCCCAGCTACAAGTAACTTCCCATCCCTTTCCTCAAGGCTTGTTTTATTTCCAAAACCAGCCCACTCAAACTGCTGGGTACAAACCACCCAGATCTTTTCCAGCTTCAGCCAGGGGGAAGGAGAGAGAACCCACCCCTTCCCCTGGGGTAGACTCCTTCCCTTTTATAGCCCTGCCCAGATCAAGCTACGCAATAGCTTTGTGTAACCACTTACACAGAGGAGCAACTTTATATAAAACTCACTCCCGTCCCCTGGCCTTTTCCATCTGCTCATCGTTAGTGGTTCCTACCCACTCCCTTTGCTGAATCAGCTTCCAATGTCTTCTCTTGTGGATTTTAGGGCCTAATCCAAAGCCCACTGAATTTAGGGTTGCCAGGTGTCCGATTTTTGACTGGAATGCCCGGTCGAAAAGGGACCCTGGTGGCTCTGGTCAGCACTGCTGACCAGGCCGTTAGAAGTCCGGTCAGCGGTGCAGGCCAGCTCCCCAACCAACTTTGCGCGACTCCAAGAAAGCTGCCAGCATCTCCATCCCTCCAGATGGAGGGATGGCCATGGGGGCTCTGCGCAAACAAAAAAAGGGTGGGGCAGGGGACGGGGCAAGGGTTTTCTGCAAATAGAAAGTTGGCAACCTTAACTGAATTCACTGGAAAGACTCATGTTGCATTCAACAGGCTTTGAATTTGGCCCTTAGGTTGTTGACTATTCAGGGTAGGGAACTTACCAATCCCTTTTTGTAAAGTATACCTGGAGAGTCACAGAAATAAAAGTTTAAAATATTAACAGATTTTTTTTAAAAAAATTGAACATATGAGTATTTGGATAGGAAGTGCTTGCTCCCCTCGTCAAGGAACAGAAACAATGTCATGTGACTTACCTGATCAATTAATACGCAGCAGGTTTAAAACAAACAAAAGGAAGTATTTTTTCACACAATGCACAGTCAATCTGTGGATCTCCTTGCCAGAGGATGTTGTGAAAGCCAAGACTATAAAAGGGTTCAAAAAAGAACTAGATAAGTTCATGGAGGATAAATCCATCAATAGCTATTAGCCAGGATGGGCAGGGATGGTGTCCCTAGCCTCTGTTTGCCAGAAGTTGGGAATGGGCGACAAGAAATGGATCACTCAAGGTTTACCTGTTCTGTTCATTCCCTCTCGGGCACCAGGCACTGGCCACCGTCAGAAGACAGGATACTGGGATAGATGGACCTTTGATCTGACCCAGTATGGCCATTCTTATGTTCTTATCACAACTAGGCAGTGCAGCACAAATTCGGAAAAATTGAGCATCAGAGAATCGCTGACTGCTCATAAAACAATTGGAAAACAAATTAATCAAATACATTCAAACAACGAATAAACTTGAGGAAATGGCAGTTAGATCACAGCTATTTTATGAGCACATAGGTGATAAATTCTTAGGCTAAATTATTTGTTATGAATGCTTCACTCAGCTCTTCTCACAAAGAACCATAGGTCCTACACTCAGCTGTATTCTGGATCGGCCTATCAGGGCTTCTCCCTCAGTGCAGCCTATTCAGGCCTTAATGCTATAATAATAAATACTTCTTTCCATTTCCATGGCAACTTCATCTGAGGGTCTCAAAGCACTTAACAAACATTGAGCCTCACAACAGCTTTGAGAAGCAGGAATGTCACCCATTTTAGAGAGGAACAAATAAAGTCTCAGTAACATGAATAGTTTTTTGGACACATGCCCATCCTTGCTGGATATAGCGCAGTCACATATAAGGCTGCATGCTTCTCCTATATGGCCTAACAACTAAAAACAATGGGTCAGTCACCACCCTTTGTTTACTCTTGTGCAAATCCATTGAAGTCAACGAGAAAGGACGACTTTCTGTTCCAAGGCATTTCTCCTTTGGCCACATCATAATTTTTATATTGCTTTAAATAGCCAGGCATATCTGATCACTGAAGAGCACTTGCATTTGCATAGTTCCCTGGAGATGCCCAGGTTCGGGGGGTGGAAGGAAGGAATTAACATCCTGTAAGAGCAGAAGTGTTTTTGCTATGTTATCCATCTGGACTCTGGCCATCCCTAGAGTGTTCCAATTAGTTCTCTTAATAGGGGTGGGTGGAAGAAGTGCCATAAAGTGAGTCAGGCCAGCATGAAGGGCTGCCATGAGATCCAGACCTGTTATTAAACCAGCCTTCCTGGCTGCATACATTAATTTGAGTTTCTCTCTTGTATTTGCCTGGCAATGTGCTTGAGGTTGGTGGCAAGGCCCCTGTTCCCATTGCTTATTTCCCCCATCCTGTGTGGCTCAACGGGAGCTGTTAAGCTGGGCTTCATTAAGAGGCTTCTAATTTAATAGATTTGCGACAGGAGGGTGACTTCTTTGTTGGCGCCTTTGGCCTCCATCTCATTTGCTGCTTGCCCTCAATTTTCCCCAACCCTCTTGCGCCACAAAAAAGCAAGAGTCAGGGTCAGGAATTGCCTGAGCCAGCAGGGCTGCCCAGGCTGCCTGCAGCTCCCTGACCCTTTGGAGAACTAGGGGAGGGGAGAAGTGGGGGCTGCATCAACTGAGCCTGGCTCACTCCCTTCACAGGGACAGAACTCAAAATCTCTCTAACTGAGAGAAGCTAGGTGGAGCAAGAAAGGGGACACACCTTCATCTTCTCACCACTAGCCTATAGGGAGGGCTGCTTGTTCAAAGTAAGGCCAGTCCAGACAAGCAGGACTCTGGTGAGCTGGGGCTTCCTGCTCTAACCCAATTCCTGCCTGATCGCAGAGGAGGATCGCCCAGCGTGGGGTTTACAGCAACACTGTGGTGATGACAGACAGGTGCTTCCCATAGATAGATGGTATTAATCTCCAATTCTCTAATTATAAACCCCTTATCTGATTATTATGGAGTTCACCAAAGGCCTTTACTATCACCTATCCTTAAAGATTAGTTGGGGCTTCTACTGTAAAATCCTACTTTTGGAGACCTTTGCAAAAAAGATTCATTTTGAACTGAAATTTCTCTGTGCTTAGACTCAGCCTGAAGTTGAGAAGTTCAGCAACACTGGTTCAGTCATTCATTACTCTCGTGAGCTGATTCCACCTGAAATTTGCATATGTGCATAACCCAAGCACTACTGATGCTAATCTCTCCCATCCCTGCACCCCTTCCTCTAGAGAAGCAAAGGCAAGTGGTGAGATACATTACTTGATCCACGGGTTTCAGTTCTGCTTCTTCCTGCTCCCCAAAATGGAGCTATGCATGAAGTCCCCACTGTGCTTGGCCTAGGTCCTTCATTCATGGAGGAAGGATCAGAAATGCCGCTCAATTACTGATAAAGTCAGAACAGGTAGTTGAAGCATTTAAGATGACATGAAATCACAGTGAATGCAATGGGAGTGGACCACAGAGAAGAATTCCATCTCTTGGACTAGGTTATTTTCCTCTAATTACTTGAATTGCTCATGTAGTCAAATGAAGCATCAGTGGTGGCATATGTTTCTCAAGAAGCATATGTTAGTCAGCATTCTTAAGTTGACAATGTATATTTTTTATTCAAGATAATATAGGTGAGTGCTAAGTTGAGAAGCCAACTGCAAGGACTGAATGACTTAGAAGATTCCATGAATGACTAGTCTGGATACCAAGGAATTAAATATAATGAGCTTAAACTCAAAAAGGAAGCTTACAAGAAGTGGAAATTTGGACAGATGACTAGGGAGGCGTATATAAGGAGGTGGAATTTCCATCCTTAGAGGTTTTTAAGGTCAGGCTTGACAAAGCCTTGGCTGGGATGATTTAGTTGGTGTTGGTCCTGCTTTGAGCAGGGGATTGGACTAGATGACCTCCTGAAGTCTCTTCCAATCCTAATATCCTATGATTCTATGAATGGTGGTTACTTTTTCCTCATTCCTATTGTAAGAGAGTTATTGCTGCAGCTGTATCATTTTTACTTAATCACAATTAGTCATTTGGGTTTCTTTAATTAAGTCCAGATCCCGATACCCTTATTTAGGTTGAGTAGCACTGAAATCAAAGGACAACTTGTGGAATAAAGTGCTACTCAGCATGAATCTGGCCCAGAGATTGTAAAGTCCTTGGTGCTGAGAAACCATCATGTTATTTGCCTGCAAAGTGCCATTCCCATGACTGTGCTATTGCACTGTACAAACAATAGTAAACATATTTTTCCATCTTACTTTTTCATTTTTGATCACCTTTCAAACCTGGATTGTGACTGGAGATGTAGCAGCAGCTCCCACTCTATAGAAGTTAAGGAGGCAGCATGATGCACCTGATTCAGCTAATTAACAAAAGAGCCCACAGTGTGCATGGAGTGCTTGCTTCCCACTGGCTTCTGACATGCTGTGCCTGTCAAAGGAGACAGCAAACAAGGGTAAAGAAATGACAGAAGCCTTGTTGATTGTGTGGACTTTATAATAAGTGGCACTTTACATTCTGTAGATCGAGGTCTGGAAATAACACTGGCAGCCATTATGCATGTGTGGTATGTCACCTTGATGCGGTGGCATGGAATTTAACGTGAGGAAAAATTTACATAACTGATTACTGGCAAACAAGGTAAAGTGATTTTGATTAATAAGTCAGCTTTTTCCTACAGTTATCACTCCATGTTATCTGAGATATTGCAGGTATAAAAGGGGACTGTGGTATCCCTGTTTCACGTTGTGATAACCCTACAGAATTCTAACTTTTCCACGGCATCCACTATGTCCAGTTAATTCTGGAATATGTGCATACAGAACAAGGTTGTTAGCCAGAGGCCAAGTATGAATTCAAGTTGCAGGGGCTATGTATATAACAGAACTGCCTTCTCCGAGCACTCAACAATCACAAGTCTTGCCCCCAAACCATCCTGAGAGGATAGGGACAGTATGTGAGATGCCAGTGAGAAGCAGTCTTTCATGCACAATGTGGACGTCTATTCGTTAGATAAATTAGGTACATTGTGTCCACTTAGCTTCTGTCCGAGAAGTGAGGTACCGAGCAGCCTTCCAGAAGAAGTAGTGGGGGCAAACACCCCACAAGACTAAAAATTGGGATTTTTGGTGTGCAACAAAATGTGGGCATTTTGAAGTTTGGTTTTGTTCAGAATCACAATTAACCCATTTTTAAAAAATTTCTCATGAATCAGAAACCCTGATATTATTTTGCTTTGAAAACATTGCCAGGTGGTGTTACTCCCCAGACTGGCTGCTGCTGACTGAAACATGACATTCTTGTCAGTTTCACCACTGCTATTGTGGGCAGCCCAGGGAGACAACTGGCCAGGGAGTCTGGAAGCCATGGGGTAGTTCCCGTGGCACAACTATCCTGGAGCCTATCCTCTGTGAGAGCCCCCAGGATTTCCAGACTCCCTGTTGCAGAGCCACAAGCTTATACTCCAAGACCTTGGCAAGATCCAGCTATCCCAGGGTTATTTAGCTCCTGGCTCCCTGGGTAAACCCCATTTAGAGATGGGTCTCCCGGGGCTTCCTGGCTCCATGGCAGGTGAACCTCAGTTAGAGATGGGTCTTGCAAGGCTTCCAGGCTCCTGGCTGCACAGCAGGGACCCTGGAAGCCCTGGCATGACCAGGCTGCTGTGGAGCAGCAGACCCTAAAAATCTGGAGTTCCCAGCACTGGGGCAGTCCGCATGGCAGGTGAGCTGACAGAGGACCCAGAAGATTTCTGACGGAAACCTGCCTGTGATTCAGTGAAAGTTCATTTCACTTTTGTAAGAAATTTCACATTTGATGAATCAGCATTTTCTAATGAAATACAGTTTCATGGGGAAATGTTTTACCAGCTTCTACCCAGGAGGTCCCTTCCAGTCCTGTGTCCTATGGGTTTGCCTGGAAAGATTTGGGGTTCTTTTAATTTGTGTTTAGGGGTTACATTTTCAAGCTTTTGTCTGCAGCCACAAGGGCCAGAAACTTAATCTCTCTCTCTTTTTTTTTTTTTTAAATGAAGGCTGAGATTCTCGGGCAACCACCTGGATTCTAGCAGCTGAGGCTCTAAGAAAGACATAAAATATTGTGAGACTTGCGATAAAATTAGAAGGATTAAACAACGTTGGACATAGTCCCAGGTACTGAGTTGTAAACTCAGTTCCTCAGCATGTCTGCCCCTTGTGGTCCAAAGCTGAGGGTATGAAAGATCTATGGGAGGAAATGTGGATTTATGGCCTTCCTTAGCTAGCGGATAGAAGTCTGGACATAAGCACCCTAACTATTAGGATAGCTCAGCACTGGAACAGGTTATCTAGGGAGGTTGTGGCATCCCTGTCATTGGAGGTTTTTAAGAACAGGTTAGACATACACCTGTCAGGGATGGTCTAAGTTTATTTGGTCCTGTGTCAGGGTGTGGGGGCTGGACTCATTGATCTGTTGAGATCCTGTTCAGCCCTACATTTCAGTGCTAAATGCCCTTCTTTCAAATACAGTGGAAATAACAATCAAGCCTCTTTATACAGTGAGGCAGCTGGAAACAATGGAGGCTACCACCCAAGGCACTGTGCTGCATGGCAAGACCTGAGTAGATCTAAGCCGTGTAGTCCAAAGGTTTCACTGACTAAAAACACAGAAACTAGGAATTTGCTTTTTGCAAGCTGTATGTGTGTGTTAGAGGAAAAGTCCAGAAGAACAGCTGTGACCCTGAGAAGAGGCAGAGAGACAGAGAATCATAGGTTAGCAGGGACCGCAAGGATCATCCAGTCTAAGGCCCTGCCAAGATGCAAGATTTGTTGTTTCTGCCTCTCCACCGAGCTTAGCACAGAGCCCACTGGAGAGGAGACATGGGGATTTCTGAGCAAGGAAACTTTCTGCCGTCTGTTTCTATTGTGCTGAAGAAAACAGGACTCCATCCAGTCTTTGAAAATAAACAGGATGGCACCAAAGAATAAACCCGATTTGTGTAATTGATTTCTTCTCCTAATGGAACCAACCCTCAAGGCCTCAGACACTGGTTAACCACTCAGGCCAAAAGGGGCACAGGCACAATTAAGTTAACCAACTAACGGTAAAAAGAAAAACTAAATGACTAAATTGGAGCGAATGGAGAGACAGTCCAGCCGCCAACGTTTAGCCACAGAAAGAATAAAAGAAACTGAGGTGGTCAGAGTAGCAGAGCCCTCATTTCCCAGTGTTTAGCGCCTTAGCAGGGTGCTTGACTGCTAATAGCCACTGTTCCTCAGGAGCGTGCTGGTACCGGGATGAACATTCCCCTATACAGAGGACATTCCCCTATTCCCTCACCCACCTGCCCATCCACCCACACTTCTCCTACTCAAAAATCACTGGGTTATTTTTGCTCAGACTTAAACACCTCTGGGCCAATATCAAGCCTGGGAAATTTCAGCCTGAAAGATGCTCATTACAGAAAGAGCTGAGCAACTGAAAACAGGAGCTTAAAACAATCACACATAGGCCATCTAACAACTATGACTGTTGCCAGAATTCCAGCTGTACCTTCCCCAGGCCTGAAGAAGAGCTCTGTGTAAGCTCGAAAGCTTGTCACTCTCAACCACAAAAGCTGGTCTAATAAAAGTGTAACAATGCTGCCCTTGGTGGGACACTTCTGAAAGTATCGATTCAGGACAAATTGGTGAGAGCAGAGCAGTTACAGCCCAAGGCTGGGGTTCCTTTGCACACTAAGGCAAACAAAACCAGCCAAACAGAGAGGACTTGGGTTTTACCCCACTGTCTATCAATAAGTCAGACAAGCAATTCCCTTAGACACTCCAGTTTCCCAGTATCACCACCAGTGCCACTTGTTATGGGGACGAATGGTTATGAAAACCAATACCTCAGTAAAAGAAAAAGGTTCTCCCGATCCCAAAGGACTAAGCCCCAGACCCAGGTCAACATACAAGTCAGATCTTACCCACAAATCACGCTGTTGCCAATCCTTTAGAATCTAAAATCTAAAGGTTTATTCATAAAAGGAAAAAGATATAGATGAGAGCTAGAATTGGTTAAAGGGAATCAATTACATCCAGTAATGGCAAAGTTCTTGGTTGAGGCTTGCAGCAGTGATGGAATAAACTGCAGGTTCAAATCAAGTCTCTGGAGTACATCCACGGTTGGGATGGGTCATTCAGTCCTTTGTTCAGAGCTTCAGCTTGTAGCAAGGTTCCTCCAGAAGTAAGAAGCAGGATTGAAGACAAGATGGAGGGGTTTTTAGGGCCTTTTATATTCTCTGCCTGTGGAAGGACACCTCTTTGTTCTGACTGTGGAAAATCACAACAAGATGGAGTTTGGAGTCACATGGGCAAGTCACATGTCCATGCATGACTCAGTTCTTTACAGGCGGACACCATTGTTTACATGTTAGTTTGAACATTCACAGGAAAACTCAGATGTGGATTGGCGTCTCCCAAAATCCTTTGTCAGTTAAGTGGTTTTTTTTGATTGGGCACTTATTGAGAATAGTCCTTTCTCAAGAAGCTGAGCAAATGCTTCACTGAGGCTACTTGGAATCAAATACATTTGAGATACAAGTACATAGCCCATATTCATAACTTCACATACAAAAATGATACACACATACAGATAGAATAATCATAACGAGTAAATCATAAGCTCTTTATAGACACCTCACACAACCTTTGTACAATATTTGCTGCAAATATATAACAGTGGTTGCAACAATGATCTATGTGGTCATAGTTTATGTCAATAACATCACAAAAAGCTATTACCTCACCCACCTAGTCTCTCTACTATCCTGGGACTGACATGGTGACAACAACACTGCATACAGCTGTAACACTAACACATACCAGTTATGATGATGGTCTTTCTTCCCAGCTGCCACAAGGACATCCTTTGTGAGAAGCTATCATAGAGTCATTATGCCTGCACACTCTGTATTGCATTCGTATCTGCTGTCCGGTCACCTGTCTCCAGCCAGAGGTATATAAGCTCGGTGTCTGTGGTATGCAGAATCTGTGAAACTGCAAAATTGCAAGGCAGCCGTTGATGTGGTTAGATACCTTATACATTGAAACCAAAGTACATCAACGCCACAAGCTTAAAAGACAAGTCTGCCAATACACTTACCATGGATAATAGAAAAGCAGATAAGCTAATGGGGCTGTGACAGAGTGTGAGTTGAATTATGACTTTGTCTTGTTCTCCACATGGAAGTGTTGGACGCTATAACTGCACAAGCCTGGACTTGCCCAAAGACCTCCTTTTCTACTGTATGCCAGCCAGCTGACCAGCCCAGGAAAGGTGTTTGACACCTCCCTGAAGGACTTACACTATGTCTACATGTAACTCTTCTGCCAGTCAGAGTTGGCAGCAACAAGGGCCGGGTTCAGTATCTAGGGGTTCCTTTTCAACAATACAACACAAACCAGCTCGAGCCCCCACCCAGTGACCTGGGACAATTACACACCACCCCTGGGTGCCTCTGAGAGGCAATACGTCCCCTCTCGCAAGCACAGAGTCTGAGTGTAGCATTGGCTCACCTGGCTCTGTGGAAGAGAAGCTGAGCGAGGTGATATTCATTTGGGGCCTGACTAGCTCCCTCAGAAAACAATCAGCGTTTTATTCACTGAATTCCCTGGGTGCAGGGTGCTGGGTTCTAGGAGTGGGCGATGAAGGCGATTGCCTTGGGCACCAACTTCCAGGATGCACCATACTACTCCACCACTCAGCTCTTTTGCGCTCCATTCTGAGTGGGCAGCTGTGTTTTTATTTGTTTGTTGTTTGCTTGGCTGCTGGGGACAGGCAGAAAAAATATTTTTTGCCTGGCTGGCAGACTAGGTGCAGGATCAGGCCCATATGTGGGAAATAGATTTAGGGTGGTTAACGGAGAACATTACAGCATTTGGAAGCTGAGACTCTGCTGTCACCCTGGGACGAAGGAAAAGGGTGTGAGTAACTGTTAGCCTGAACTGGTCTAGATTTGGACAGTCATGGCCTCACAGGAGCCGGAGGCTTGAAAGGCAATAACTGTTCCTATTGCAGACATGGACTCCACAAAGGTGGAAGGATACTGTCATTAGCTTTTGACATGTCATGTGGTCTGCTGCTACAGGAAGAGGCTACAGCTGTATTTGCTAAGAGATAGGTTGCATGGCCTTCTAACAAGTATATGTCAATAAGTGTGTCTTTATCACATTAACTAATCATACATCCAGCCACACTTCTGTACAGTGTGCACATCTGCCGAGTCTGATCTGTGCAATGTTTTCTAAAAGATGCTCCACCCACCCTCGATTCTCAAGTGAGCCATTTCTCAAAGCAGGAAAGAGGCAACAAACTGGTAAGAAGGCTGCTATATCTGAAGGTCAGTAACTCATCCCCCTTGCCTGTGTGTTTATATGCAGTTACCTGATGTGCTGGACATTTCTCAAGCAGTTAGAACCATGCGTCAGATCCTGCTTTTTAGCAAGTTGTTTACCCAATATATTACATTCAAGCTATTTAAATATTGACAGATTGGCTAAAATCCAAATTTGATATGCCACCATTAACACATTTTCACTGTTTCAGAGCTTACAAAAGAGCCAGAATGTTCACTGGCAGTCAGGTTTAATAAGTATGCAAATCATGATTTGTGCTTACAGTCACACTCTTCTGGTACATGATTCAGTGCGCCAACTTGGCACTCCCTTTCCGATAGGAGATAAACAGAGCTACAAGAATTAAGATGATACAGAATTTCTTTTGTAAACTGCACAGGTTTCAACATGTACGCAGAATTATATTTAATTCCTGTTACTCTGGACTGTGGATTTGCTATATGGAACTTTTTTCTATTGTACTGCTAATCCACAGGTCCTTGGGCCAGAAGATGTGAACAATGTCTTTCTACTTTTTTTCAGGTCACACTTAACTCTTAAGCTTGAATCTTCAAATAGCTAAGAAAGCTGCTTTCTCTGTAATCAAAGAGTTAGAAGAAACAGCGTATTATGGTTCTGTATTAGCCAGGAGCATAGGGAACAGAACCATAGCTATTTAGCACACAATTCAAGCAGTAATAATGGCCAGTTTGCACCTTACGTAGTTAGAATACTTCCCTTCTGCACACTCCTTTTCAGTCATAGTGGTCTCTTTTGTCTTACGATATATGACACTGCACTGGTAATTTGAGAGAAAGAATGGGCCAGTGGATAAGGCACTCGGGGGATCTGGGGTTGGCATTGCCACATGCCCTGTGTGAGCTGGGCAAAAATTGTGCGACTCTGAGCACACCATTTAACCTCCATGTGCCTTAGCCCCCCACATCTTCTCTACCCTTAAAGGACTGTTGTGACGGTAAATGTGCAATGCTTATGTGGCACTCAAGTATTACAGTGATGCAGACCATATAAGTACATAGACATACAAGATTATACTGGATGATACTAGGGAAGATCAAAGGGAAAACGGTAACTCTCTTCATGTGGTAGGCATTTCTTCCTTCTCCTTTGTTATCGGCACCTGACTCCACTCTAGTTACAGTAACAGTTACTGTTTAAGTCAATTAAGGAATTAATCTTTTATCTCAACTCACACTCTTTTGAGAGCACCAGCAAAAGGGTTGCTAAGTGTCATTTGTTGTGAATGTAAAAGGCATTCTCTCCTGCTTTTGAATATCGATGTATTTGATCGTGCATCAGGTCACACAAATTGATGATTAGGGAGACTTTTTGCTGGGTTTCTGGTAATTCCTTGATCGTTTTTCAGAGTAGCGGCCGTGTTAGTCTGTATCTGCAAAAAGAAAAGGAGTACCTGTGGCACGTTAGAGACTAACAAATTTATTTGAGCATAAGCTCAAGAAAGCCCAACTTGATGATCACTTTAGATAAGCTATTACCAGCAGGACAGTGGGGTGGGAGGAGGTATTGTTTCATGGTCTCTGTGTGTATATAATGTCTTCTGCAGTTTCCACGGTATGCATCCGATGAAGTGAGCTGTAGCTCACGAAAGCTCATGCTCAAATAAATTGGTTAGTCTTTAAGGTGCCACAAGTACTCCTTTTCTTTTTGCGAATACAGACTAACACGGCTGTTACTCTGAAACAACTCCTATTGTGTATCCAGGCCTTATTCATTAATGATTGTGAGGGGCTCAGATGATATCAGGGTCACCAAAGCGGGTCTTGGCCTGAAACAGGTTTTCCCATCCTGTGAAAATTTGAGATTAAAAAATAAATCCCATTCTGCACTGGGATGAAACTGAGACCTTCCAAAAAAGCTTTCATGAAAAATCAGAAAGAAAAAGAAACAGAAATGAACTTTAAAGTAAGCAATAGCCCAGTGGTTAGGGGACCCCTCCTGGGAAGTGAGCGAGCCCACTTTAAACTTCCTTCTCTGTATGATTCAGAGAAAGATCTTGAACTGGGGGGGTCTCTCACTTCACAGGTGAATACCCTAACCACAGGGCAAGTGGCTGTTTTAGGGGAAGGTAATTCTCTCTCTCAATCTCCTCCCTCCTTCACACCCTCCCACCCTGGACCTGAGAACCTTGTCCAATAAAAGTTTAGTCAAAACTGATACATTCCTGCCAAAAGTTTTCATTTTGACAAATCAGCATGTTCCAACAAAAAATGTTTTCTTGAAAAATTTCTGGTCAGTTGTACATAAAAGAAGACTTAACAGAGAAGAAAAACAAACAGAAAGGGAAAATGGAAAGGAAAAGGAGAGAGAAGAAAGTAAAAGAGAGAAAAACAGGAGTCACATAGGATAGAGAGAAGCAAATGGAAAGAGAATACATCCAAGGAGAAAGTGGTGCCAAGCTGTTCTGGAACATTCGGATTTATCCAGTGCCACATGTGTGCACAGGCCTCCTGTTCATTCACTGTTAATAAAACAGTTTGACAGAGGAGTTTTTTCCAATCACAACGGAACACATGACGGAGCCCAAAATAGGTTTCACAGAAGCCTCTGAGGGGATACAATGCACCTGAGACAGTGTCTGAGCAAATTACCGTTGTCAGGGACTTCATGAAGGGAACCAGGGACATAGAAATGAAATGTGTCTGTGTCAGATATCTTTGGGCAGATTCCAAACCCTGCTGAGGTCTAGGGAAAGACTCCCAGTGGACTTCAGTAGGCTTTGGATCAAGCCCACAATCCCTTCCAAAACAGGATCCATTGGACCGTGACAAAGAATAGCACATCACAGCCCATTATTTATTACAGTCTGTCTAGTCAAGGCAATGGAAGAGTGCAGGATCTCCACAACTAGAGAGTGTAAGAGGGAAGGGGCTGGAAACACATGTTAAGATTGAGACACAGAAACAAGATACTTCATCAGGAAGAATCCCCATTTAGGAAATGTTAAGGGCATAGGAGTCACCAGATTTACAGTAGATATTTTAGCATCTTTAAATCCAGAGGAAAGTGCCAAGGCTAATGATGAGACATTATATCCAGCACTTGTGGCATGTACCACAGCGTGAGCAGTTCAGTCAGAGGAAGCATTTCTCTCCCTAGTCCGAATGTGCAGTAGGGCTGAGGGGTGCAGGAACTGTATCAAATTTTCTTATAAAATAATCCCTGTGAAAGCTAAACGCTGAGTTAGGCTTTCATGCTGTATCATCCCTGCTTTTTGCTATCTCTCATATGCACATTAGCATCTGAGACTCCTGGGCAGAAAACAATGTATTTGCAATGGAAATTTCCTTCATTTCCCTGCAGGATCTCGCAAAGTCTGCAAGTCTTCCTCTGAAGGGTGTCAGACTGGCTGATGGGTGTCACTTTAAGCGTTATGCAAAGAATGGGAAGCAGAATTTAGACATCTAAGAAGAGTGGGCACAAAGCTCAAGTGATGTCTTGGCATTGTACACAAATCTAGGGACAAAGTCTGTTTGCAGCAATCACTAGATGATTTTCAGATACAAAAACTGCATGGGTATAGCGGGGAGGGCTAAGAGAGTCTTGTTCATGGGTGTAAGCATGGTGTGTGGGGGGAATGACACCGTAGAACACCACTAAAAATCCTCTACTCACCTACAGTATCAGAGGCTTCTGTATACAAAATTTTAGTACTGCCCATCCTCCAGCATCAATGTTCACAAAACCAAAAGGCTACAGATTGGAAGCTATTTGAGGCAGGGACTGTCATTTCATATGTTTGAACTGGGATTGACACTGTGGGGTCCCGCCCAGTTGTAGCCTTTAGGTGCAACTGCAGTATTATTAATAATATTTTATTTAATGTTTATAATACTTTGACATGAAGCTCTCAAAGCCAATAGCTCTTTTAACTGTGAATATGGAAAAAATTTCTCTTGGTCCCTTAGAAAAATGGATGATGTTGCATTATGCACTATGATCTATACTCCAACAGGTAATTTAGTCTGAAAGTTATGAATGAAAGGAATGAACCCATGTTACTGCAGGTACAGTTAACACTATTTGTTTTAACAACCAATGCCTCAGTTTCATAGATTTTAAGGCCAGAAGAGACTCTCTGATGATCTAGTCTGACCTCCTGCACACAAGCCAAAGAACCTTATCCAGTTAACTCTGTGTTAGGCCTGTAACTTCTGTCTGATCAAAAGCATAACTTTTAGAAAGGGATCCAGTCTAGATTTAAGTATGTAAAGTTATAGAGAACCCTAAGTAAGCTGCTCCAATGGTTAATTACCCTTAGTATTAAAAATTTGCACCTTACTCCAGTCTGAATTTGTCTGATTTCAGCTTCCAATCACTGGATCTCATTGTGCTTTTTACTGATAGCCTGAAGTGACATCTGCGATCAGAAATCTCTTCCCCATGTAGGTACTTGTAGACCATGATCAAGTGACCACTTAATCTGCTTTTGGGTAAACTAAATAGAGTCAGCTTCTTTAGTCTCTCACAATAAGCCATATTTCCCAAACCTCTAATCATTCTTGTAGCTCTTTTCTGAACTCTTGCCAATATGATTTTTGAAGTACAGACACCAGATATGGACACAATATCCCAGTAATGGTTTCACTACTGTGCTAAACAGAGGTAGTACCACTTTCTTCATTCTTGATAGTCCCCTGCTTATATACCCAAGGATTGTGTTCAGCCTAGTTTCAATCTTGTAGTGGTAGCTCATGTTCATTTGGTTAGCTACAATTTCCCCTAAGTCCTTTTGAGGGTCACTGCATTCCATAATACAGTCCCTCATCTTGTAAGTATGGCCTATATTCTTTGTTCCTAATTTCATGACCTTGTATTTGGCTTAATTAAAAAATCGCATGGTGTTCAAATGAGCCCCCCCTTACTGAGCAGTGCAGGTTGGTTTGTAGAACTGACCTGTCTTCATCATTATTTATCATTCTACCAATTTTTTTCACCACAAATATGATGAGTAATTATGTTATATTTTCCTTCAGATCTTTAATAAAGATAGTGAATGCACTGAGCTAAGGACAAAACCCTGTGGAATCTCACTAGAAACACCTCACTAGATGACAATTCCCCATCTATAATTACTTGGTGAGATTGCTC
Source organism: Lepidochelys olivacea (assembly GCF_965140295.1). Classification (NCBI taxonomy): domain Eukaryota; kingdom Metazoa; phylum Chordata; order Testudines; family Cheloniidae; genus Lepidochelys; species Lepidochelys olivacea. The sequence continues at coordinate 112,954,542 of NC_140416.1, forward strand.
AGTTAACCAGTTATTAATCCATGTAATCTGGGTTACTTTGACTTTGTATAGTGCAAATTTTTTTTTATGAGACCATCACAAAGGACTAAGTCAAATGTCTTACAGAAGTCTAAGTATATTGCGTCAGCACAGTTACTTTTATTAAACTTGTGATCTCATCAAAAACAACAAGAAGTTTGCTTGACAAGACCGATTTTCCATAAAACCATGTTGACTGGCATTTATTATGCTACCATCTCTTTCATTTGTTACTGATTGGAAGCCACGTGAGCCTCTTCATGATTTTACTCCAGATCCATGATAGCCTAACAGGCTTGTAGTGATCTGGATCATCTTGTTTACCCTTTTTAAATATTAGCATAACATTAACTTTTCCCCAATCCTGTGGAACTTCCCCAGTGTTCCAAGATCTGTTAAAAGTCAACATTGATGGTTCAGGGAGCTCCTTGGCCAATTCTTTTAAAATTCTTCGGTGCAAGTTTTCTGGTCCTGCTGATTTAAGAACATTTAATGCTAATAGTTGCTGTTTAACATCCTCCCTAGTCACTGTTGGTATAAAACATTTATTTATCATTGTAAGATATGAATACATCATCCTGCTTCTTTCCAAATACAGAACAGAAATATTTACTGAGTATTTCTACATCATGAGTGATAGTTATACCATCCTTATCTAGTATTGGACATTGCCAGGATTTCATTTTTCCCTGATATATTTCAAGATTTCCTTCTTTTGTCTTTACCCTGAAGACCATCAATTTTTTACTGATAGCTTTAGCTTCCTTTATCAATTTTCTCCTGCATTTCCTAAATGCTGACTTGTACTCATTGCTATTAGCTTCTCCAGATTTCCATTTTCTGTGTATATATTGTTATTTTTAATTTCTGCTACCATCTCCCCTTTTAATAAGGATAGTTGTTTAGCCAACTACTTCATGATTTCAGATTTTTTTGGCCTCTAATGAAATATTCTTAAGCAACCAATTATCATTTCTTATCATTTACATTCCTGTGTTTAATCTTTTTTCCCCTCACTCATTTTCTCATGATTGTTTTCAGCTTCAGGAAACACCTTTTTAAAGAGCCGAGTGTGTATGTGTATATATATTAGGACTATATTTGGTTTGCACATAACAAACGATATTCTGTCATGATCACTTGCATGTAGACAACCATCAGATTTTAGTTCAGTGACCAATTAATCTTTATCCATCAGAATGAGGGCTAATGTAGAATTACCGTAAGTTGGTTGCAATACTTTTTGTATTAGAAAATTATCTATAAATTTTAGCATCTTCAAAAATTTTCAGCTAGTGGCAGCATGAACACTCCACCATACATCCCCTAGATTGAAATCCCCCATAATGCAATTCTTCTTTCTACACATTATAGATAGCTGCTGTTTAAGGAGATGATTGTGCTGTTCCCTTGTCTGATTTGGTGGTTTATAGCAGACCCCAGATTGCAGGTTATCAGATAGTACATTGATCCATCAATGTTCCTGTCCTTCTGAAGTATCAATAACTCTATAGCAAGTAATGGTATTTTTAATATAGATTCGTCCCCCCACCTCTCCTTCTGCCCACTCTCTTGTTCCTTAATAGAATGTATCCCATGATTTTAACATTCCAGTCACGTGACTCCCACCAGGCTTCACATCAAATTCCTTTTCATAAATGAGCAATTGTAATTCCTGGCTTCTAGCATTAGCATGTAGGCCTCTGAAGATTGTATTCTCTTTACTTCCCTTGATTCTTTTACATTCATGCTACTTTGAGTTCAAGGTACATAAACATACACAGTAGCCCATACAATTACCATTAGCACCTTCCCCTTTAGAAGCTAGTTTAAAGCCCTCCTGGCTACATGGTTTGATGTTACACAGAAGACTGGCCGCTCTTCAACAGAGATGGAGGTGGTATGAGACCTCCTCTTCCCATAGAAGATGGCCAGTATTCCAATAAACCCTCTGCTTTACACCACTTACCTAGCCAAACGTTTATCTCCCGTACCTTCTGCTGTCTATCTTCTCTCATTCTTGGGGCAGTAAAGATCTCAGAAAAAATCACCTAAAATTTCCTCTTCTTCAGCTCCTTTCTAAGATCCTGGAAGCCTTCAATGATCTGCACAGTTCTTCTGAAGCAGTGTCATTTGTACTAATGCATATCAAAACCAATAGATCCTTCCCTGGAGTTGGCAGAATCCCATTCTGTCTATCAATGAAATACATTGCCTTCACTTCATGTCCTGCAGAATGGTTTTGTCCACTCTTAACGCTGAGTCCCCAGTGAAGACTGTCCAGCTTCTTTGGATGTTCTGTGGTCTTCATCTGGGCATGCTTGACATCTTCAACGCATACTGCTGTTATTTTCTGTTCTATGACAAAGAGAAAACTGGGGCATCTCAGTTATTTCTGTGGAGTAAACTTAAGAAATAATAAAAAGAAAAGGAGTACTTGTGGCACCTTAGAGACTAACAAATTTATTTGAGCATAAGCTTTCGTGAGCTACAGCTCACTTCATTGGATGCATTCAGTGGAAAATACAGCGGGGAGATTTATATACATAGAGAACATGAAACAATGGGCGTTACCATACACACTATATGAAATAATGACTTGCTAATGGCAACCACAATAGCTATCCATCAGAGTAAGAATCAAGGCATCAATTGATAAGTAATGCCCCACTTAAAGACAAAAGGAGCATTCGTAAAATTAAACCTGGGACTGGTTTGGACTCCATGTGCACTCAGAATTGTGACTTCTATAGGATTAATGGGTGAACAGAGAATGCTAGGTCAGGTCCTAAATTTTTATAATATAGCAAATTCCTTAAACATGTGCTCAACTTTAAGCACATATATAGTTTGGGCAGCTGCCAAAGGGACAACTCGTGCTTAACATTAAATGTATGCTTAAGCAAGAGAACAAAAAATATTGGTCCCCTAAAATTTTAGTTAATAAAAGCAATCTAGGAGGGAATGTGGTATGTGAAGAAATAAATTAGAGTCAAGGCAAAAGAAAAATATAATCATTGACTGCTTGATTTGGAAGAAATCAAGAAGCTACAGTACAGTCTGATCCAAAATCCACGGGCATCACAAAGACTTTCAGAGACTTAATGAGTGTTGGATCAGGCTCATACTCCAGAAGTGCCATGTGGCAATAAATCCATTTACTCAAAGCATAACTGGGAAAAGCTCTGAGGAAAATATTTTGAAAGGAAAGAATCACTATGACAATCTGCTATATATATTTTAAAAGTCAGTTAAAGCTGGAAGCATGAAGAAGCTACAGTGACTTCACATTTATAACTGGGGGAAATAAATGTTTTGGAGAGGTTTTTTCCTCCAGCTTGCATGTAAAGGGATCCTCTTCCTTATGAACAGCTGCTGTTCTTTTCATTTTAGAGTTTCTTAGCTCTTCAACGTCTTGGAATAATAATGTGTTGTCCATCAGTAATGACCCACAGCTTAGCCAGAAAAAACACAGCGGCCTCAGTAGCCATAAAGTCATGCTTTAATGATTCCAATTTCCTATGCCTGATTTGAATTATGCAGGCCAAATCATGGCACATGCTTGCCCATGAAGGACATTTTCTCTTGTCCCCTTGTCGATGGTAGTCCACATCTGACAGAAGTGTTATTACTGCAATTCCTTCCGGAACTGAATCAGAAGCATGAAACACTGTTACCACTAAAACTGGAGGATTAAGTTAGTGGATGGCATAGTTGCTAAGAATTCTGGAATGCTACTCATTAGGTCTGCCCCAGGCTCCCTTTCAAACTTTTCTGGATCCCAGCATTCCCAGGTATCTACACCAAGAATTCTATCTTAGGTTTTTTACAAGACTCTCTTAGCCCTCCCCGCTACACTACAAACAGACTTTGTCCTTAAATTTGTGGATAATGCCAAGACATCACTAGAGATTTGTGCCCACTCTTCTTAAATGTCTAAATTCTGCTTCCTGTTCTTTGCATAACGCTTAAAGTGATGCCGATCAGCCAGTCTGACATCCTTCAGAGAAAGACTTGCAGACTTTGCCAGATCCTGCAGGGAAATGAAGGAAATTTCCATTGCAAATACATTGTAAAGCTACATTCTTTTTGTAACCAAAGTGTTTGGTGCAGAGTCAGCCTTAACAGGAAAAAGAAAAGGAGTACTTGTGGCACCTTAGAGACTAACCAATTTATTTGAGCATGAGCTTTCGTGAGCTACAGCTCACTTCATCGGATGCATGCCATGGAAACTGCAGCAGACTTTATTTATACACAGAGAATATGAAAAAATACCTCCTCCCACCCCACTGTCCTGCTGGTAATAGCTTATCTAAAGTGATCATCAGGTGGGCCATTTCCAGCACAAATCCAGGTTTTCTCACCCTCCACCCCCCCACACAAATTCACTCTCCTGCTGGTGATAGCCCATCCAAAGTGACAACTCTTTACACAATGTGCATGATAATCAAGTTGGGCCATTTCCTGCACAAATCCAGGTTCTCTCACCCCCTCACCCCCCTCCCAAAAACCACACACACAAACTCACTATCCTGCTGGTAATAGCTCATCCAAAGTGACCATTCTCCCTACAATGTGCATAATTAAGGTGGGCCATTTCCAGCACAAATCCAGGTTTTCTCACATCCCCCCCCACCCCCATACACACACAAACTCACTCTCCTGCTGGTAATAGCTCATCCAAACTGACCACTCTCCAAGTTTAAATCCAAGTTAAACCAGAACATCTGGGGGGGGGTAGGAAAAAACAAGAGGAAATAGGCTACCTTGCATAATGACTTAGCCACTCCCAGTCTCTATTTAAGCCTAAATTAATAGTATCCAATTTGCAAATGAATTCCAATTCAGCAGTTTCTCGCTGGAGTCTGGATTTGAAGTTTTTTTGTTTTAAGGCCCACCTTAATTATGCACATTGTAGGGAGAATGGTCACTTTGGATGAGCTATTACCAGCAGGATAGTGAGTTTGTGTGTGTGGTTTTTGGGAGGGGGGTGAGGGGGTGAGAGAACCTGGATTTGTGCAGGAAATGGCCCAACTTGATTATCATGCACATTGTGTAAAGAGTTGTCACTTTGGATGGGCTATCACCAGCAGGAGAGTGAATTTGTGTGGGGGGGTGGAGGGTGAGAAAACCTGGATTTGTGCTGGAAATGGCCCACCTGATGATCACTTTAGATAAGCTATTACCAGCAGGACAGTGGGGTGGGAGGAGGTATTTTTTCATATTCTCTGTGTATAAATAAAGTCTGCTGCAGTTTCCACGGCATGCATCCGATGAAGTGAGCTGTAGCTCACGAAAGCTCATGCTCAAATAAATTGGTTAGTCTCTAAGGTGCCACAAGTACTCCTTTTCTTTTTGCGAATACAGACTAACACGGCTGTTACTCTGAAACCAGCCTTAACAGGGTTACTTGTCTTCTTCCTAGTCCTGTGTCTAACTAAGAGATTCTAGGGTCTGTTGCTGCCACTGTTTTGGTTTCTTCCTCCGTTTTCCACTTCTTGACAGAAAGGGCACAAATGAAAGAGAAAGTTGTCTGGAAATCAGAGCCAAAAAGACCAAAAGGAACGGTGCATTCAAAATCAGGATGTACATTAAGGCATAAGGGAGGAATGCAACATCCAAGAAGTCTAAATCAACAAACCAACCAGCTGCTGTTACGAAGGTGCTGGCAATAAAAAGGCAGCAGGCCACTTGGTCCTTCAAATATAGCCAATGGTGCAGAGCTCCATAGCCAGCCCTTAGAGTATTTCAGAGAGACCCAACAAGCTACCATTGAGTATTTTCTCTAATACTTTAGCTATGTCAATTCTCTTCTATTTCCAGTCCTTGCTCTGCATGGGTCAAATCTTGAAAAGATTTGTGCATGTGCTTAACTTGAAGCATGTGAATAGTCCCATTGACATCAAGTGCGTAAAGTTAAGCAAGTGTGTATAAACGATGGTCTACATGAATTTTTAGTTCACGGCAAGCTGGGACGTGAATTTATCCCTCATTTTACCTAGACCCTGCTGACACCCATTAACTGTTCCTTAACATGCTTTGATCTAGTCCTCTTTGAAATGGGACTAATCAAAGTGCATTCACAAACTGCTACTATGCATCAGCCACAGTCCACATGGACAGTTAGTTGGAGACAGGCTAGGGTGGGGTATATTCACACCCCAGCTTACCATTAACTAGTTATTCATGTAGACAAGCCCTTAGTCTTTGGAGGACTGCGGCACAAAGGTGAAATCCTGTCCCCAGTTAAATCAATGGCAAAACTCCGATTGACTTAACTGGGGGGCCAGGATTTCACTCCATGAACATAAATTGCAGTTTGCAACTTATTACAAATAGTCTCAAAATTCCTTTGAACGGAAAAAAGGAGTCAGTGCAGGATCACAGCAGGCCTAAGTAAAACAACTAATGCAACCAAACCTATCTGCAGTACTGATGTGACCCAATAACCTCCTCATGCCAGTTGGCAATAGGGAAGTCGGAGGGGAGGGGGGCGGTACAGGAATCTCCTGTATCTGGTATGTACATGCTGGCTCAGCAAAGAATGTCATGGGAGGTCTCAAATAAAAGCCGGTGTCACAATGGTCATCAATATCATTGTGAAATGTATGTACAGATAATATGTAAGGAGTTCTGTATATATACTGAAAACATGCTCATAAAGGCTGTAGCAAGGTATTAGTCACCAGCAAAGGTGAAAAACAGGTTTTCTGTCAGACAAGAAATGTTTCACCATCTGTTTACATGTAAATTGAGTATTGTCTTGTTCCCCACCACCAGTCTGAACTGAATGCTAATGAAGGATTGTAAGAAAAAACTTCTGAAAGAAACTAGGAGGAAGAGAAGCACAATGGGGGAAGAAAGTCTTATCTTGAAGTGCATATCAAAAATTTGCTTGAGTATATTTGCTGGGGGGGGGGGGGGAACGGACAGAGAGGATACCCAGACACCCTTCACTGAAGCAGTAAAAGGACAGTGCTTTTAATTAATGAAATAGAGGTCTCAACCAGGCTTGGTTGAAAATGCTGGAGAGAATTTGGGGTGAGATAAGCTTCTTTCGACAAAAGAGTAACTTGTTAGTGTAGTTTAGGCACTAGGAAGCATGTTATATTTATATTTTACATGTAAACATTCTTACTCACTATTACTTGAATCTCTGTTCTTGGATAATAAACATATTCTTGTTTTCACTATCAATGTATCTAAGTGCTGTGGTGATAAGCAAAGTGCTGGTCTTGTGTGGACTCTTACAAGCTGATTAGCGCTGTTCCTTTGTGAACAGCAGGCCTGGTAATTCTGTGAGTGTTCACTGGACAAGGGGCTGGACACTGCAGGGAACTCTCAGAGTACTCAGGGGTTGGTGTGTGCCTATCACTACCTGTTCAGAGAGAGCAAGGCCTGCGGATGCCTGGCAGGCAGTGCTTATGCTGCCAGAGGCTGTTAGTTTCAGGGAGCGGATCCTCAGCAGGCACAGACAAAACTACTTCATGCTAAGGGCAGGTGGTGACGAGGTGCCTCACAACCCTGGGTGCCCCTGGGGAGCATCGCAATGGTAGGTCAGTTTATCTAACTATGTGGTAAGCCATGAGAAAGCAGCTTCTTTCTATATGATACCTTCAAGACTCACCATAACTTACAAACAAGTTTTTTTTTAAAGCACTGGATGCACACACTGGTGGAAACAAGAGGAGTAAAAACTGTGTTCAGCTGTCCATGTCATGCATGAATGCTTAATAATAGCAATACTTTGTACTTATATAGCATCTTCCTGCCAATGATCTCAAGGTGTAATCCACACACCTCCTGGGTGTGGTGTTCTGTCCCCTTTAGAGGCACTCAGACCACTTAGTGATTAATGAGTCTGATACAGCCTTAGCTAAGAGCCATGTGGCTTTTAGCTCATGCAGTAGAGGCTCATGCATTTAGCTTCAGAGGTCCCTGGTTCAATCCCACCCGCCGACTACTGGGGTCTGTCGATGTTACAAATGCACTGCAGAAGCAATAAGTATTAGAATTGCAAAACTCCTTTCTGATAGTTAAGTATTATTTTCCCCCCACAAGCACACTATCTTTTTCTATTTTTTTAAACAAATGGAGAAATTGAGGAACTACTTAGGAACTACATGGTTAAACAGTCCTGTTGATTTCTTACTATTAACAAGACTGTTTTCAGAATAAAGTATGATTCATCTTAAGAAAGAAGAGCAATACCAGGTCCTAAAAGGTTTGTCTCCACTCTAGGCCAAAGCTGGAAATAGAGAAGAGGTCTTTTATCATTCAACCATCTTTCTTCTGGTCAGAAGCTAGTGTGTGAGTGAGCGATGCAGTTCAACAGGAGCCCTCTGTCCTTGTGTTAGATGGCTCATGTCAGCTAATGTAGTGCTTTCACATTGTCTTGTGAACAGCCTCAGTGGGCTTGCCATATCAGACCAATCCCAACAAGAACCCATGGTTTTTCAGCTTGTTGGCCTCTTCTTGTCAAGGTAACTGGTGATTCTGAGAGACAGTCTGTGCATTTGAGGCCACACTGTATAGCAAATCCCCCTGTTGCGTTTTCCTACCTTCTATGATGGTTTGCAAGACAGAGCATTTGTATGGTTCAGCGTCATCACCATCTTCCTTCTCATCATTGCTGAGCAGAGTGTTCAGGAAGGAGTGGCTGGTGGGATATGAAATACATGCTGTTCTTCTTTTCAGGGGACAAGGTAGCCTAACAAATATAAGAATTCATTAATATTTTCCCCCTCAGTGCTTACCTGCAGATACCATCCTGCTGAAAAAAATTCTCCTGCAAGAGCTACAGTTGCAGATTTTCCTAAATTATGCATTCACCTCAAGAAGCTTTCCCATGCCTCCCCAAAAACACAGTACAAAATAGCACACACACACACAAAAAAGGATCCCAGCTAATTTGCAGAAGTACATTATACTCTCTGGGCGCTGCCTAACAATTAGTGTCACTCTGCATGCTACTGTCTCTTTTTTTCTTAGAGAAGCAAATTCAATAGCTGCTTCAGTTGAATGGGGGGGGGGGGAGGGGAGGACGTGTTTGGCAGCTACATGACCCACATACAAAGCTCAGTTCAAGTATATTTTCAGCATTGCTAACTTGGCTTCTCGCTGAGAATCTGGAGCTCTGTATGTCTCCAACTGCAGTGGGTTTGGGCAGCTTGAGTTAAAGTGTTGACTGCTTGAGTGAGGTGTGATACTGAAGGCCAAACTGCAAAGAAAATGCCCAGGGCTACTACTCTGGGGAGAGAAGACCGGAGAAGAGAGTAGTGACAGGCAAACTGGTTCTAAAAATAAACAGCATCCCAAATCTTTCCTTTCACAAGCTAAAAAAGGGAAGATGCTTGAGGCACAGGCATTGGCTTAAGGGGGGTTAGGTTCTACCCCCAGATCTGCTGCATACTCTGGGCTCAGTCCTGGCACAGCTGAGGCGGGGAGGCACCGACTCTAAGGGCTTATCGAGACAAAAAGTGCACTGCAAGCTGGGGTGTAAATCTACCTCGCACTCACCTGCTGTGCACTAACTTTCCACATCAGCTCTGCTCCCATGCACTGAAAGTGCCCTAGTGTTCTTTGTTCTACCCTGCTTTGAAATGGGAGCAGACAGATAGAGACAGTGTATGGCAGGCTAGTGAAAGTTGCCTCAACTTGCCACAAACTGTTTGTCTAAACCAGAGGTGGGCAAACTTTTTGGCCCGAGGGCCACATCTGGGAATGGAAATTGTGTGGTGGGCCATGAATGCTCAAAAAATTGGGTGCGGAAGGGGGTAAGGGCTCTGATTGGGGATCCGGGCTCCAGGGTGGGGCCAGAAATGAGGCGTTCAGGGTGCAGGAGAGAGCTCTGGGCTGGGATCTAGGGGTTGGGAGGGCGGGAGGGGGATCAGGGCTGGGGCAGAGGGTTGGGGCATGGGAAGAGGCTCGGGGTGCAGGTTCCGAGCGGCATTTACTTCAATCGGCTCCCGGAAACAGCGGTATGTCCCTACTCCGGCTCCTACGCAGAGGCGTGGCCAGGTGGCTCTACACGCTGTCCCATCCACAGGCACCACCCCTGCTTCTCCCATTGGAGCACCAGAGGGGGCCCCTGGAGTGCATAGGAGCACGATCAGGGCCATACTATGGCTTCCGGGAGCCACATGGAACGGCCCCCGACCCTGTGTCCCGGCTGGTGCACCGGAGTGGGGCAAGCCCCAGACTCCCCTCCCCAGCTGTACCTCACAGGCCAGCTTAAAACAGCTTGTTTCAGCCCATAGGCCATAGTTTGCCCACTCCTGGTCTAAACTGTGGTTCTCAAACTTTTTGGGATCAGGACCCATTTATAAATGTTTATGGCCTCTCAGGACCCAGTAAATGGTCTGGAGGTGGAGGCTCTGGGATGGTTTCGGTTGGATTCTGCTCCCCCTGGGTGGGGTTGCAGAATCACTCAGTCAAATTTGGTCTTCTCGGACTTCTGTCATCATGATAACTGGGCTAAACCTGAGTGGTGCTGGCAGATGAGTCCAGCCAGTCCCGTGGGACAGGAGCCACAGGAGCTGCCACGCGACCCTTTGAAACATGCCTCCTTTCTGCTCTCTCAGTCCTGGACCAGCCGTGGACCAGAATTACATCCAGCAAAACTTAGAGCAGCCTGTCTTTGGCTGCAGCCAGCTACTACATTAGCCCAGAGTCTGGCAGAGGGCCATGCACTTGACCCAACCTGCCCCTGACGTGCCCTGTTCTTGCCCCTCGCTATTTGGAGTTTTGCACGGTAGCACAGAGCCACCTATGCTGGCTTTGTATCACTCAAGGCTTCCCCAGTATCAAGGGGAATAGTTGGCTGCCTTGTTTGGGCAACTTTCTGGCAGCTCTTCACTGTACGAGCCCCACAGAGCAGCTGAAACAGGGGCCAGGGATTCAGCGCTTCACCTATAACCTTGGGTCAGACAGAATCTTCAGATTTGGGTGCCTCAAGGTTAGGCACTTAAATCCGCATTTAGACCCCTAAACTAGACCCCTCGACTAGAGAGGTGCTATTCACCAAAGGCTGGGCTGCTCTCCAAGGCCCCAATCCTGGAAACATTTATTGTCTTGGCTATTACTGCCTGCAGGAGTTCGGTTCAGTATGTGCGTTAGAGTCTGCAGGATCAGGATCGCATCGTGGAGGAGAGAGCATCCAAAACATCTGACAAGTAGGGGATCCACCCTAAATGCTGTAGCTGGAGAAAGACAGAATGTACCGTATGAACTTGTCACTGGTAGGGAAGCTGATATGGGAAGATGTGCTCTAGTTCCATCAGAAGTTGTTGGGCTAGGTGCTGGGGGACGTACTATAGCAAGTGTTATGTCAAAGATCAGGCTGGATGATCATTATGGCCTCAAAGCCTATGCGTCTTCCATAATAGCCTCTCGACCACTTTCAGCCACACATGGCGTGTATTAAGTGGAGAAAGAAGACATTCTGGAATGTTTTCATGCTATTATAAGGTGTCGGGTGCATTTTAGAAATAAATATCCATAAGGAAGCACGTTATATGTGCAAAAAATTTCTTGTTTCAAATGACTTTTTAATAATGCAACAGCAGTATTCTAATAGTATTAAGCAATCCAGGTGTATTTCTTTCTCTATTAATATATGCCTTGGGGTGGTTAAGGCCTCAGTCTAGCAAAGCTTTTCAGCACACGTTTAACTTTGAATAAGAGTCTACTCCCGCGCTTACTCCAATGGGATTATTCATGTGCTTAAAGTGAAGTGTGTTCTTAAAACCTTTGCTGGACAGAGGCCAAAAAGGCGTACTGCTGTTTGTGTCTCCTCATACAACTAAGACATGTATCAACCAACAAATAAAGCAGGCCCTGGGATGTGTTAAAGGCATGTGGTTTTTTTTTTAACCTTGCCAACGTTTTTTTTTTTAAACCAAGTTTGTTTTGAACAGTTCCACAACCTTGGAGCAAGTCATATTCAAATAATTATTTCCTTTCATTCATAAGTTACAATTTGCAAACTAATTTCTACTTAAATGTTACATTCATCTTGTGTCTTTCCATCTGAAACAGCACCTAGTTCCAGAACCATGAATGCAGCAGTGGATCTGTGAAGTGCTGACACAAGTCTTCACTCCAGCTATATGAAAGCACCATTATAATTCATAATAATTATAACCAGGATTCTCTTTCTTACCCTTCAATTCTGATTGACTTTTCCCCCCTACATCCTGAAAGAGGCTCCAGGGTTTAGCTGTTGCCCCAAACCTTATTCTCCATCCACAAATAAATATAGTTTAAAGATACCCTTTGATACTCTGCCAAAACGTGTATAAATAGCAGTTCATAAAATAACATGTTCCTGCTGGTTTCTGAGAAGGGGAGGAAAAACAAACACAATAAAAATCTGTAAATGTTTGTTCTCTGGCTGTGTCATGTCCATGAAAAGAAATCTAGAGATTTCTTGAGCCTTCCTTTATAGCTTAAAAGCACAGATTTGCCAACCTGCGAAAGTTTGCCTGACAAGTATAATAATAATAATAAAAAAAGTAACTTAAAAGTTAATCAGGCTCACGAGTCTACGATGAGCATTAGAAAAGTTCCTGGTGAAGATCTGAATTGACAGTATGCAGAGACCACAAGCTGTCAAAATGTCAGGCATATGCTACAGTATAAAAAGTTACTAATAACTGCTCGCATTCCTAATGGAAAAAATATAAATTATGAAACTAGATGGTAAATTGTGCTCACATTAGGTGGAAAGGGGACTGATCTGCAATCAGGGCAAGTCTTCTCCTTGACTTCATGTGGCTTGGATCAGGCGTTAGAGTACAAAGAGTTCTGTGCAGCAATCATTCCCATGTGTGAGGAACATTCCTGGTTACTTAGAGAAGGTTTCAGAGGATGGTTTAATAGACAGGGCATTGGATTAGGATTTAGGAGAACTGGATTCCATTCTTGACTCTGCTACAAACTTACTGGGAGACGTTGGGCAAGTCACTTAATTTACCATGTGTAACTTTTCCCCATCTGCAAATTAAGGGTAATACTTCCCTTCTTCAATTAAATCCATTAATAATTAAGAGGTGCTTGCATACTACGGGGATGAGGACTTTATAAGTATTTAGATAGATAAACGTTACACAAGGATTGTGATAGCACGGTAATTGAGACTACATTGCGTTGACAGCCAAATGGTAGTGCAGAGCAGACAACTCCCTCTTTAGATGACCCTTAATGCATCACGTTCTCTTCTGTAGCAGCTATAGTCCCTTCACTTCTATCATGTATACAAAAATGTAAGAAAATAAAGATGAAACAGTGTCCAAAGCAGCACAGGTGAGCTCCAGAGTGTCCTTAAGGAGCAAGTATATCTGTACATTTTCCCGCCCCACACCCAAAATACACGTGTTTGCATTGCATGGAATAACAGTTTGTGAGTCATTTTAATAGAGTCAGAATCTAAGCAGTGACATTCTGCCATCCCCAGGGGATTTGCCACTTGCTATAGTGTGTGTTATTGAATGACAAACTACAGGATTGCATAAAACATCTGCAGAATGTCACTGTCTAAGTTACCGTTCACCCGTGTTTCAGCTCACTGCTTCTGTTCGGAGTGCATGCTTTGGTGCACAGGGTACATAAGAAGCTTACTTATACACAGGGAACGAGGGGCCCAAGGAACTGCAAACAGATATAAGTTATATGGAAGTAACATGAGAAATTGCACTGCAAACTTTCCCTCATAAATAATGGGCCTTTTAATGGGTTGTTGTATATTGAACTGTTGTGCTGAAGCAACTTGCAGAAAAATTCCTCACCGTGTCACCTTGGCTATGGACTTACAGCAGTAAAGGAAATACAGCCTTGGGCAATGCCATCTTAAATAATTAAGGATTGCAATTCCTTAAGTTGTAAGTTAATTATCTCTCAAAATTTGATTTTCCATGGGGGGAAGGGGAGGTGGGAAAAAACAGCTACAGAACTGGCTGAAAACTTTCAATGATCGAAATCTTGAAAAAACAAACAAACAACTCATTGCATTAGCATTTTATTCCTTGTGTCCATTACTTACATAGTCAGTTATGAAACCATCAAAGTCTAACACTAATACTATTTCCTTGAAGAAAACTTTGCTATTGTGAAGTTAAGGTGTGGTGACTATCTCGCTAACGGTTCTCTAATCCTTGGAAGGATGTTGTAGTTGGCCCAAATAAAATCCCAACCATTAAGAAGGTCAGGAAATTCAGAGTAAAGGTTTCAAAATATGGAATTTATATTCATAGCAGTAAAGGAAAACAAATATTTAATTTCATCTGATTTACCATGAAGTCCAGTAAACAATATTTCTTTGGAGTTCATACATCATTGACCATGCAAACTATAAAGGCATTTATTTGTTAAAGCATGATTGATTAATTAGCAGGAGTAGGCCATCCCTTCATATAAGGCATGGCAGATTCTCTCAAACTGAATTTGAGGACGAGGACTATGGAAAGTCACTCATATTTTGGTCCAGGCCAAAAACAATGTTGTAGGCTAAATCTGACTCCAAGACTAGCAAGTCACACCAATTCTCTCCCTCCAGGGTCGAACGATTACACTAATGAAGATCAGCCTCCAGCAGGGCCTGGCTCCAAATCTTTACAGCCATGTTGTTTGCTCCCCAAGACAGCATTTCGCATGTATATTTCAGAGATGGAGTTTTGTCTCTCAATAATTCACTGACATAGATGTCCCCAGTGCAGAATTTCTAACATTTGCAATACTATGCTGCACATCTTTGCCTCACCAGGGTACTGCTTTCTCCTTTGCAATGAAATAAGTCAATCTCTCTGGGAAAATTCCCAGCCTCTTCTTAGAAAGCTGCAACAGAGAAATAGAGTAGCAACTGATCCCAGCCTGGTTTTTTTTGTTATTCAGACAAATGTTAATCACTAATCAGCATCTACCTTAAATCACCATTAACATCCTGACTAGCTTTCTTTCTCTATTTCTCCAGGCAACAAGCCCAGTTGTTTCCCATTGATACTAGCAAAATAAATCCCTAAGAGACAGAGCCAACATTTCTGTCTCAGAAGAAAAACTTCTTGTATTACAGCCCTATAAAACATCAATCAGCAATTGGCTATGTTCCTTTCTTCACCTATAGCAGTCTCAAGGCTCTGCATGATCTGCAGTCCCTCCAGCTGTTAGTAACTTAATTGAAATATTGATCAAAATAAAAGCCATTCCCCCAAAATTTGCACTATTACCACTAACCATAATTTAGTCATGTTTTATTATGCAGTGACAGCCTAAACCTAATGCAAGTAAAGAATACAATAACAATATTCAAAAATGGCTGTTTCCATAATCTCATGACAAGTGAATATAGGGCCAGATCCTCAGCTAGTGTAAACTGACATAGATCCACTGATTTTAATGAAACTTCACAAGTTTGCACCCAGCTCATAATGTGTACATGACAAAGAAAACAATTATAAATTTGCAGCTTCATTTTCTTTACTTCTTATATTTGGCTGAGAGCCAAGGTCTGCCCCAGATTCAGGTTCCGATGCATAAGCCCCTTGCTCCTAAATTCACAGTGGTTTGTTAATCAGGCTTTCCAATGAAAAGCGAGGAAAGAGAGTTGCCCAGCTGTTTCACAGGTCTTCAAGGGCAGAAGCCTACAGAGCAGCCGAACCCATCATGCTCAAAACCAAGGTATATTGTGTTAAAATCCATGTTTTATTAATTTTTTATATCTGTGACCAAATGGTCAGAGAGAAAAGAGATTATTGACTGCAGAACTAGACAACATAACACCTATGTTTTGTTCCTGTAGATTTATTTTGAGAGTAAGCAGGTCAGCACAGAGAGAGAGAGAGAGAGAGAGAGACTGAAGGATGATTGACATGCTGAAAGGTAAACAAAGATTTGCCTTGCACAGGAGACTATGGCGGTTTTAGATGCTTGTGGAGCATCTAGCAACCAGCTCCAGATGAGAGGATGCAACTTAGTGAAATGGCAGCCTCTAAACTGGAATCCCATGGCAAAAGAACAAATAAAAGAGCAACCCTGATATTCCTGACTGGGAGGTGACAAGTCACTAAATGCCAGCTACGGCATCGTTTCAAAGCGGGGGAAAAGAAAACGTTAAACTCAAAGCCTTGCTCGTTTCATTTGCTGTTCTGACCCAGCTCAGCTTAGTGCAATTGCAGGGAGTTGGGAGAGGGGAGAAGCAGCCATTTTCTTTACACCCGAACTAGGACCAAAAGGGATGTGGAGGGGGAAGTCGCCACAATGTTTTTGACATTCTACTCAACAGCATATAAGCAGCCAGAGCGAACCCCGCACAAGGTCTAAGCCCTTATTAGGTGTCACTTAAGCAAGCAGTGCATGGGCCTTGTACTGGCCATCTGCCCAGGGTGAATTTCATCCCAGACAACAGGGGCACTGGAACAATTTGTACGGGGGGGTTGGGGGTGCCAAGAGCCACTGAACCAAGCTGTTAAACCTGGAATATGATGGAAACCTCTTCAAGCCAGGGAGTGCGGCAGCACCCCCAGCACCCCTAATTCCAGCACCCGTGCTGCAGGCTACATTAATGCACAGCTCTTTGTAGGTGAGGAGGTATCCATATTGCCTTATGGTAATTCCCTCAGGGCGCCAGAGGATTTCTATTCAATACCATTCTACCATGAGGAACAACGGAGGCCTGGCTTATCTGGTTTCTATCCTATTTCCTTATTTTTAAGTTATTTCTTGACAAATCCTCCCAGGCTTGAAGGTAGTACTGGATCTTCCCTCCCTTCAGACACACTGAAATGTTTTCTCCACCTCTTTGCTTGGCCAGACTGCCCAATCATTTTTACTACTATGTTTTTTATGATTCATTCTTAAATGTGATGTACAAGGACAGGCAGAAAGAAATACAAATAGAGGAGTATGGACAGACTTGTCATTCTGGATAGTAGTTCAATGTTTTACCAACAGGTTTTAGAGATATACATAACTAGATTTCATCCACTGAGTCCGAATAGCCATACCAAACATGCTTTGCTTTTGAATACTAAACCTGTTTTGTTTTAAAAAGAGGTTGTGAGTCTGAGTGGAAAGGGCACTGGACGGGGAGTTAGGAGACGTGAGTTTTATTCCCTGTCTTGTTGTGTGACCTTAGGCAAATCAGTGAGGCCTTGTTTTCACTGCAAGTTAGCACATGGGAGTGACTGAACTCGAGTTAGCCCTGCTTGCCTGAGAGCAGACACGCTGCCCAGTGACATGGGAGTTATTCAGAGTGATTGGACGAGCAGCACAGAGGGACTACATTAGCTGTAATGAGTTATTGCAACTCAATTTGTTGCATCCCCCACAGCATTACTAGCTCAAGCATCAGCAGCACACTTCAACAACCCCTCCCCCCGGGCCAAAAAAATAATTCCTCCCACCCCCCACCCCCACAGGCCAGATAGCTCAAGCTTAAAGTCCCACTTAACTCAAGATTTTTGGGGTTGGGGGCTGGAGTTGAGTTAGGGGTGACACTTGAATTATAACTCAAGCATACTGTATGGGGAAGACACTCTTAGCCTCTCTGTACCTGTTTTCCCCTCCCATCTTTGTTGCATTTATTTTGAGTCATTTACCCAGTGACGTGTTTTATGATGCCTAACACAAAGGGACCTGATCTCACTTGCGTGCTACTGTAAAGAAAATAAAGAATTAACTTGAATATGAAAATTGGGGGTTTCCTCTCCCACATTTTTCCATCGTCTAACTCTATCTCAATAGCATTTAAAATAAAATTTTCAGTCTTTGGTGCAGGATGCTGAAAATACCTTAAAGTACAAACAACAAATATTTTGCTTTGCACAATTGTTGAAGCATTTGAGAAAAATCTTTCCCATCCAGTAGCATGGATGTCATTTGGGCTATTTAATTTACAAATCTGTTTATCAGAATCTAATCAAAGGTTTTAAGCTAGCAGAGAAACAAAATTAGTTAGATTTCTCAATAATCGCTTCTCTTAGCTGCAGGAAAAGAAAAACATGAGATGAAAGAGCCTTCACTCTGTTATTGAAGTTAGAAGGATGTTGAAAATAGGCCAATGGTCCTCCTTGAAAAAGCTAAGAAAGGCTCTAGGAGTCTAATTAGTAGAAAAATATGCCCTTTCATTGACTTTTCAGTCAGAAGAAATGCAAAAACAAGGGACTGTCTATTCAAGATCACAAACGGGACAGAAGCAATTTTATACACATATTCCTCAGAGGATTCTGGATAATGCACAGTGCTTCAAGACTTTGCCAATCTACATATTTTTGGCCTTTAGCAAGATAAATTATGAGACAGTGAAAATTATACTTTTTAACCTTAAGTAAAAAAAAAAAATATCCCGTTCTCTTTTTAATAGTTCCTTCACATGATACCTGAAAATTAGACTGTGTTTCCAGTCAGTGCAGAAGGATTCTGTAGGTGGAACCAATTACTGAAAGGATATTTATATTTTTCAGCTGATGGTGGATAATACCTGGATAGAGACTCTTTGGAAGTGCAAGAGGCAATATGGGGATTCTGTCTCAAAGCATGACACAGCAATAAAAACTGGCACTTACTAAGTCTTCTTGCTACATGGCATACAATGGATGCTTTATAACCAAGCTGGCTGTGTATGATTAAAATAAAGACACAGAAGTAGCATTATATAGAGTAACACACCCAGGACTGGGAGAACTCATAGGTTTTCACTGTGTCCAATAGCTCATCATAATATGACTGCACTTTTATAAAAATTCCCAAACATCAGCTGAGTTGGCTGTATACCAGTACTGTTATGTAGGTAAATAATATAGTCCCTGTTTCACAGACGGCAAAACAGAGGCTCAGAAAGTCTATGGACCTGATTCTGCAAACCTTACCTACACCAAGTAGTACAAAGGGACCTCTCGTATGAGTACTATTCAGAGTGTAGAATCGGGTTGTAAGGGACTTGTTCAAGGTCACAGAAGGAGCCAGTATAAAAATCAGGATTAGAATTTATCTGAAGTGACCCCCCAGTGTGTTGTGTCTTTTGCTCTTTACATAACATTCATAGTATGAAGGAACCACACGGGCACAGAGGGGTCCATATCACTTTGCTAGGCCATGCTTAGCAATATGTACACACTGTTTCTCTGGCAGGGTTCTGGTGGCTTCTGAAATGTAGCAGACAGTGAGGGCCTCTAGAGGGGACACAAACTATTTAAAGGAACACTACCCAATTAGTGCCATGCAGAGTTCACAGTGTCCATCAGGCAAATCATTTAGTGTTTCTATCCATAAAATGGGGGCAATGAGGTTTAACTACCACATAGGGATGGAATGAAGGTTAACTACATGGGCAAACTGGCATGTAAGCAGCTGCCATCTCTTCCTGCAAACCACTTTCGGGGCCCTGGCTTGTTTTCCTCCTCAAGATGGAGACTGCAAGCCACCTTGGGGTGTGTCAACACCACAGTTAAACACCCGTGGCTGGCCCGTGTCATCTGCCCCAGGCTCATTGTATGGCTCAGGCTGGGATCCATGCTCTGGGACCTCGTGAGGCAGGAGGGTCCTAGAGGCCAGGGTCCAGCCCAAACATCTACAATGCGATTTTACAGCCCCGTAGTCTGAGCCCTGCGAGCCCAAACCAGCTGACACAGGCCAGCTGCAGGTATTTAATTGTAGTGTAGACATCCCCTTAGTAGCCCAACTTTCTGAAAAGGAGATGCCTATTGAGGCTTGTCTGATGTTAAGTGGGAAAAGGGGAATTGTGGGTCATTACGTCCCAGGAAGATGGGGCCATGCACAGGAGAGCAGGGAACGAAATAAGAGAAAGGGTCTCCCTGTCACACAAAATGGCAACTTCCCTGCAAGATTGTTCCTTTAATGGGTTACCTACAATGTTCACTTTAAAAAAAAAAGAAGCTGTCCCACTGATGAAATGAATGTGGAAAAAAAGACAGTGGAGTTCTTGCCCTCACCACTAGAAAGCGCTATGCTGTTCCTCAGAGTCATATTTCTGAATCCCGTCTGCAACCCTCAAGAATCATGAGGCTTATTCCCTTTGTTGATGTTGGACTTGTTTTTAAGGTCAATAAAAGCCACTGAGCAAGAGCAAGAGAAGTCAAAGGAGCCCGGCAAAAGGATTTGTGTGTGTTTGTTCTTGTTTCTTCCTGGAATGCTGCAATCCACAAGTCCTTGCCACTGTCCAGAAGCAAGCCACTAACTCGATTCCAACAGCCTAGAAACTGAAATTACACCTGGATAAATTATTCAAATATTTGTGTCTATTTAAAGGGTTTTTATGGACTTTTCAGTTAAATAAAATATGAAAATGGCATGCTCAAGAGTGGTCATGGGGCACCCCTGCCAGAGTTGGGAGCATGGGATGGTTTTAGCAATCGCTCCATGGATATAATTAAATGGCCTGGGAGTCCAATGCTGCGGTCTTTCCCCAGGAAGAAGGGCAAGGGGTCTTCTGCCCAAGTAAAGACTGCATGATGTAAGTCCCATGTGTGAAAACTGCGGCATAATGCTAGCCAGGGATACGGGGCATCATTCATTTTGAAATGCTTCAAATATTGATAAAGGTATTTCTGTGCAGCAAGATGAAAATGATTAGGGCACTTAAGGCAATCCCTGGAATTTAAAGGGCAATCCTTTGCAGAGAGCTTGATATTTTTTCCATTTTCCTCTCTCCCTGTTGTTTCTAGAAATGTAAGCTCATAATAGAACAGGATCCAGGAGACGAGGACACACGTTTCCCATAAGTTTGCTCAGTTCTTTTGGATGGCAGAGCTGTTTTAGAAATGGCAAAGCTCAGCACTTGGAGTGAGGTTATGAGTTGGACTGTGTGCTCGCACAAAGGACTGAGAACCTCCTCCCCCCACTTATACCCTTACGTGCACTGTCTGGACCATGGGCTGGACATGCAGGAGCAAGCAGAGCTACATGGCTACTTACACCCTTTCCAGAGAAGGTGGCCAGGAAGTAGGGTTGCCAACTTTCTAATTGCACAAAATCGAACACGCTAGCTCTTCCCTGAGACCCCCCCTTCCCCGAACCTCCCCCCCGCTCACTACATTCCCCCTCCCTCTGTGGCTCGCTCTCCCCCACCCTCACTCACTTTTACAGGGCTGGGACAGGGGGTTGGGGTGTGGGAGGGGGTGAGGGCTCTAACTGGGGATGTGGGCTCTGGGGTGGGTCCAGAAATGAGGGGTTCAGGGTCTCAGAGGGGGCTCTGGGTTGGAGCAGGGGGTTGGGGGGCGAGGAGGTGAGGGCTCTGGGATGGGGCCAGGGATGAGGGATTTGGGGTGCAGGAAGGGGCTCCAGGTTTGGGGGGCTCAGAACTGGGGCAGGAAATTGGGGCACAGGGTTGGGGCGCGGGCTTACCTCCAGTGGCTCCTGGTCAGCGGAGGTGCTAAGACAGGCTCCCTGCCTGTCCTGGCACTGCGGACCGTGCTGTGCCCCGGAAGCAGCCAACAGCAGGTCCGGCTCCTAGGGGGAGGCTCTTGCCTGCAACATCTCTGGTATAGGAATCTCCCTCACAACTTTTTAGTTAACAAATCTGAGGAACTGTCCCAGATTGATGTGTCAGTGGAAGGTTTTGGAACAAATCGGTAAGTTAAACATTAAGAAGTCATCAGACTCGGATGGTATTCACCCAAAA
Organism: Lepidochelys olivacea; assembly: GCF_965140295.1. Lineage (NCBI taxonomy): Eukaryota > Metazoa > Chordata > Testudines > Cheloniidae > Lepidochelys > Lepidochelys olivacea. The sequence continues at coordinate 112,976,191 of NC_140416.1, forward strand.
GTTCTGAAGGAACTCAAATACAAAATTGCAGAACTAGTAGGTGTGGTATGTAACCTTTCATCTAAATCAGCCTCTGTACCAGATGACAGGAGGATAGCTAATCTAATGCCTATTTTTAAGAACAGCTCCAGAGGCAATCCTGGCATTTAAATTTTTCCCTTTACTTCCTTGCCATGCTGTTTGGATATATCAAGTTGCCTCCTTTACAATTGGCTTTGTCCCTCTTGCCTAATTAATCAGCTTTGTGACCTCACAATCCATCACTGTGAACAGGTTTGTCACAAACATTAGCTTTGCGAATAGAGGGGAAGGATGGTGATTAGGCTGCTAGCCTGGGACCCAGGAGACCTGAGTTCACTTTGTTGCCCTACCGAACACGTGCTGTGAGATTGTCAACAAGTCCCTCAGGACCAGATCCTCAAAGGTATGTAAGGACCTAACTCCTTGTCAATGCAACTGACTGCAATCAGTGGAAGTGAGGTACCTAAATACTGTCGAGGATCTGGGTCCTAGCCTCTCCGCGCTAAGTGTAAAATGCTGATAATGGCACTTCCCTACTTTACATGGTCATTGTGAGCATAACAGCATTAATGACTGTGTGGGCCTCAGATAGCTGACTCAATGACTTGGGTCCCAAGAGAAGGGTAAAATGAGAACTTCTGTTTATACACAAATGTCCTGGAGCTAGGAACAGGCCTAAACAAATCCAAGACCTAGACAGCTTGGGAAAGGTCAGCTCTTGACTTTGGCCTGTTGTAGAGATGGGAATCGTGATAAACAAACTCTGGCTCTGATCCTCTCAAATCCAGACCCCAGCTCTGCTTAGGGCCAAATCCTGCCATTCTTTTGCCATTCAGGCAAAACCCCCACAGCTTTCATGACAGATTTGCTTGTGAGAGGATGGCAGGATTAGACCCTAACGAGTTAGAAACTATGAGAAAGAGACAGAGACTATGATGCTGCAGTAGAGACACTCAGGTCAACAGTGTGAAAAGCAGATTGAAGCAAGGCAGCTCTGCCAAGAGCAAGTGCTGTAATTCAAGTGTGCTAGAAAAAAGGTGAGGAGAAAGGAGGGCTACGATGGGATGTTAGTGGTCAGTGGTGGTGGGCAATTACAAATGTCTGGAGAAGAGGACCTTACGAGAAATCAATTCAACTGCTCTGGCAGGGAAGCTTTAGGAGGGATCCGTCCTATAAGTACTAGCTAAAAGGTCAACATACAATGGAAGGGGGAGGGAATGTGGCCAGGTAAGTAAAATAGAAGGTGAAAATCCAGATGTTCTGATGCTTCAAGAGGTTCAAGGACATACCAAAAAATAATAATCACTTTTGCTACTCTGCAGCTTGAGTGCTCTGACCGGTCAAGCCTAAAGCGAAATCGTTTGTTCTCTTTTGTGTAACAGGCAAGCAAATACAATCAAGGGAAGGAGCAAGGGTTCCACACCTTAGTGATTTATCCTTATTGCACCACTCTGAGGTTAGAATAACTGTCTGGGAGCCAAAGAAAAACAACAGCATACCTATTTGTGCCTTTGCTGCAAGCATAATTAAGTGATCTGCTTTTTGCACAGCAGACATCTAATTAAAACAAGGCGGGAGAAGAGAAAAAGAGAGCACAAAATATGTATTTCAGAAGCTTGAAGAACAGAGGAATGTATCACAAAAGCTTGCAAATAACATCACTAAATTCATCATCACTCTGCTGTAGGCAGCTGTAATATAGTGTGCAGACTCACTTGCTATTTTCTATCCGCCTATTTTCAGCAACCTTTGAATAGCCCCCAGAGCCCACACTCATTCTGAACACTCTCCAAGGAAATTAAAGAATGCCACCTGATTGGACCCTCCGGCCACACCCTCTGGAAATAGCTAATGCTGAGTCAAAAATGACCAATCCAAGACACTGTAAATGGAGCTGGAGTCACCTTTCATTCTCCTTTGACTCCTCTCTATTCCCTGCCTTCCTGCTACAAGGCTTTTTCGATTCTGTCAATCATGCCAGAAAGTAACAGCATTTTACCATTAACTAAAATACTGTGCAGTGCAAACAAGGCTCTCCTTGAGTCCAAATCCCAGTGGAGCTCAGTGGTAGCTCTCCCAGACTAAGGCTTTGGCCCTAGGAGAGAGCTCTTCTGTCAGATTAATTACTCCAGCCCCCGCAAGCAGCAGTAGCTGTGTTGGCAGGAGATGGTCTCCCTCTGACATAGTGCTGTTCATACCAGTGCTTAAATTGGCATAAATTAACTTGCTCAGTGGGATGGCTAATTCACACCCCTGAGTGACGCAATTTATGTTGATTTGATCAACTTATGTTGATTATGTTGTCATTAAGCTATAGTGTAGCCGTACCCTTAAGCTACACAACACATTGAAGGGCACAATGTTGCTTTGACTGTGGAGGGCATGGACAAGGTGATCTCACTGTTTTGCATTGTTTTTCTTTTTTCCTGATTGTTGTGAGTTTCTGCCAGTTCCTCAGGTAACTATATTGAGCCTGATCTAAAGTCAACAAGTGCCTCTCTGGTGACTTCAGTGGGTTTTGGAACAGGCTCATTTGGGGCAATAGCATCCAAAGCCTGGCTGTACACAATGCCCAATATAAGGGCAATCTGGCAAAGAGTTCAACGCGTGCTTACTTTTAAAAACATAAGTAATTCCACTGGGATTCTTACAAGGATGTTAATGGGACTATTCACATGCTTAAGTGTTTTGCTAGATCAGGGCCTTAGTAGGTGATGTGTATGTATGAGATTTTCAAAGGGCTGGAATTTCTTGCTGCAGATCTGAACTTTATCAGCCTTACTTATCTGATAGATTCTCTTAAGTACAATGCCCAGCTTTGTCTGTTCCAAGCTCTGTGAACTTGTGAGCGAGAAATATTCACATTAACATGGTCAGGTATATCATGAAGTTAAGGCATTTGGTTGAACAATGAATCGGCACTGAAGTTCATGAAAGTCTTTGGTTTCGCTTTTGTCATTAGATTCATAGTCAATTAAAAATCTGGACATAGAGAGTTTTATGGGAATGCTACATTGATAAAAATGGGGAGGAAGGGGCAGGAAGGAATTGAGTTATGATGAAGCCAAGGCAGTCGATCTGGAAGAAATAATTATTTTTCTATAACTGGCCAGGGAATGGAGGATCCATTATGTGGATGAATTGAAAGAGCAGAGGCAATTTGTCAGTCTGACTTGTTTGAGTGAGTGAGTAACTTCAATTTCTAAGTTATTTTTCTTTCATTGTCACATAGGAATGTGTTTTACATTTCAAGCTCTTCTTATGCTGACCTGAATGTAAGAAAGGAAAGGGTAGGACTCACACTGACTAAAGGTAGCAATATTTTCACAGTGGCATCCTGTGATACAGCTAAACTACAGAGAAGACATCAGAATTTCCAGGTTTCAGGGGATTTAGAATTTGGCTGGAAAAGATTCACTCCAGATGGAAATTTGGAATTCAAAGGCACAGCACAAGAGCAATATGTTTTGTCTTTTGAGTGCTTTTGTTCATTTTTTAAAAAATGCGAGTGCAAGAAAGTGTACGGGTTTCTAATGCTTTTTACCTTAAAAAGCTAAAACCACATAAGCATTCACTGTGCATTATTCTTAATAAGCATTCCAAAATAGTGTTTTCAAAGTGAAATTGTGGGGGGTGCTAGGGCATATTATAGAATGCGAAATTCTTTTAAAGAAATTAGAGATTAAGGATGAGGTTTTTCAAAAACATCAAAAGGTAACAAGGCCAGTGGGACTTGTGCTCCTATGACACTTTTCAAAATCTCCCCTTGCAATGCAGATATGGATGTAAGCAGGCAAAGTTCCTACCTCCTCCAAAGAATGTACAACATGCATACATGTACCCTCTGGGGCCTGATTTTCAAAAGACCTCGGCATACTGGGCCCAGAAATGCCAGGTCCTAAGCACTTTTGAAAAACCAGCCCTTATTACACCTAGTTTCAAGATAACCGAATACACCTCATCTAATCTCAGAGCAGTTTGTCAGTGACCAGAACATAGATGGTCAGGCCTCATGGTTAGAGCAAGAACTAGGAATCAGAGCCTAGGATCAGGGTCAGAGGCTAGGTGTCAAAGCCAAAGAGCAGAGCCAAAGTTAAAAGCTAGGAATCAGAGCCAAGGGGCAGGACCTGGTGACCTGGTGTGAGGTAGGGCTGGGAACAAGCAGACATAGGCACCATCACAGCTGCTTTGCGCAGCTCGTGAGTTGTGGCTGCTGGGTTTAAGAGCCAGTCTCCTGACTTTTCCAACTAACCAGGCAATGTAGCCAATCAGGCAGCCTCCTGCAGGCCACCTGCACTCAGTGGGTTGCCCAGAGAGTCCCTGCATTGCAGGCTGACTGTGCTGCAGGCCCTGATTCCGACAGCGATCAGGCACTGCACGTCAGGGTGATTCTGCCGGAAAGCCTTCCATCCACACGCAGAGAATCCATCCTACAATGGGTTCCACACCCGTAATCATTTTTGTTGCCCTTCTCTGTACCTTTTCCAAATCCAATGTATCTTTTTTGAGATGGGGAGAGGAGAACTTAGTAATTAAGGTGTGGATATACCATGGTTTTATATAGTGCCATGATGATATTTTCTGTTTTATTATCTAATCTCTTTCCTAATGGTTCCTAACATTCTGTTCGCTTTTTTGACTGCTGCTGCACAATGACTCCAAGATCTCTTTCTTGAGTGGTAATGGCTAAATTAGACCCCATCTAATTGATGAATAGTTGAAATTATTTTTTCCAGTGTGCATTACTTTGCACTTATCAACACTGAACTATAAAAAAGGCCATGAGTGATGCCAATGCAAATCAAGCTGTTACTGGGGGCGAAAGGGGGAGGAGCGGGGGAAGCAAAAAACCTTCTTTAATCCTCTGAGACACAATTAAAACCTTAAAACAAGATTTTGAAGAGGACCATGTTACTGCTTTGTTTCATGTATGAAACTGAAAATGAACTAGGAATTTCTAACATAAAGGGATCCTTTCATCCCATCTTAGCTACTTGATTCAAAGTTTAAGAATAATGAACCCTCAGGGTCCTGTTCTCCTTTCACACCAGCATAAACCAGAAACACTTCCACTGACAGCAGTGGGATCACAGTGGTGCAAAACCAATGGAAGAGGGAAGATAAATCAGGCCCTCATTTCTTACTAGTACCTATCTTTGCAAGTTTGGGCTCGTCATGGTTAAACAGGCAAGCCAGTTTGGGCTTAGATGGCTGCAGGAGGAGTTATTGCTACATGCCCAGAGGGAATGCCCTCTCTTTCATAGAGAGTGATTTATTTTTCATATCAGTTTGGACTCAGCCATTTCCCCCTGCACCCCAGAAACAAAGTCATTCAATGGAACAAAGCTATGTGAGATGACTTCTAAAGAATAAGCAGCTCTCTCAGCCTAGGATAAGAAATAAGATATTTGGAAATTAAAAGCCAGCTTTATGCTACAGGCTCCTTTCATTCTTCTATCTCTAAATGTGAAAGAAAAATGTAGGAGAAAAGCTTGTAAAGATTCAGACAACCCATGAAAAATGGAAAGTGCCTTTTTCATCTGAAAGACTTTCTTTTTGTCAGGTTAAATGCACATTCATTTAATCTGTTTAACCAGATCAGCCCCAGTATAGTTAAGCAATGAAAACACCAAACCTTGGCGCTTAAGTCTGGAAGCCTTAAGACAATCTTCCTTTCTCTTAGATAAGACCGAGGCATTCCATCTTGGCTTAAAATAATCATAATTATGTTTCTAAACAGTCAAGGACTGGAGAGTTTAAAATTCTGCAGAGAGAGATGAAGTTTCCTGTTCATTGTATGGGCTAATCTTTTTTAATAAGGGAAGTTAATGTGATATTGATTCGGGGGGCAGGGGATACTCTGCCATATTGCGATAGAGGCAAAGGGGGAAGGGTAGATAGCCACAGGGGATTAATTTTTTATTCATTCTCAGAACTCTCCAAGCGAATCTCAAATCGCCAAACCTACGAAGCCTTTTCCGTGACATTAAGCTTCTTCCACTTTACACCTCACCTCTACAAGGCTGTTTCTCTCCCTTTCTGAGCATGTATGTAACTGAAAAGTAAGGTTATTCCTTGCTCTGAAGTGTTGGAGTTTAGTTAGCAGCTGTGATGGTATCAGCCAATATGTTGCTTTTTAATGACATCACTCATACATTATGAATGAGGAATTTGAAGAGCAGAAAAAAAAGGCAGCGTGCATAATCGTTAACTGTTCAACTGCTTGAAGAGCTTTGTATAGAAAGTAATAAATCCTCCAACCTTCTTGTTTGTAAGAACAAGTTGGCACCGCACCTGGCTTCTGATCGATGTAAGAAGGAATCATGGTCAAACCACAAATCACATTAATAGGTTTTCATGAGTTTAGAAGAAGTCTGGCCTTTAGAATTCATGAGCTTTCTTCTCCCTAAATAAAATTCACCTGTTTAGTCCAAAACCTTCTCTCACAGACAGCAATTTGACCAGCAAGCTGTTAAGCATTTAGGTACATACAGCAGCTCAGACACATACTGGTATATGTTGGCTCTTATCAGCAACAGTGCTCACCTCACTGCCACTTTTGGAGGAGACAGCAGAGGTGAGCTTCTTGGTAGCCTTAGTTGTACAGCTTTTATGCCCTCCTTTGACATTTTCCTTCCTACTTTTAGAATCATAGAATCATAGAATATCAGGGTTGGAAGGGACCTCAGGAGGTCATCTAGTCTAACCCCCTGCTCGAAGCAGGACCAATTCCCTGTTAAATCATCCCAGCCAGGGCTTTGTCAAGCCTGACCTTAAAAACCTCTAAGGAAGGAGATTCTACCACCTCCCTAAGTAACGCATTCCAGTGTTTCACCACCCTCTTAGTGAAAAAGTTTTTCCTAATATCCAACCTAAACCTCCCCCACTGCAACTTGAGACCATTACTCCTCGTTCTGTCATCTGCTACCATTGAGAACAGTCTAGAGCCATCCTCTTTGGAACCCCCTTTCAGGTAGTTGAAAGCAGCTATCAAATCCCCCCTCATTCTTCTCTTCTGCAGGCTAAACAATCCCAGCTCCCTCAGCCTCTCCTCATAAGTCATGTGTTCTAGACCCCTAATTTTGTCTCAGGAGCCCTGATATTTCAGTCCTACTACCCTCAGGCTGAAGATGGGCCTGAACTGTGAATTTTTTTAAAGTTCAGGAGTATTTGGGCCCTGGGTTTTCAGTGTGGGCCCAAACTACTTCAGTCTAAATAAGAAAAATAATTTTCTTGTGGAACATGGTTTAATGAGTCTGAAAGAGAAAGTTGATAATTGCATGCAGGTCTACAAAGGCACTGATAGCATCTTGGCACATCCCAATGCCATGGTCCCATCCCCACACCATGGCCCTGCTTCTCCTTAGAATAGCTGTAATTATGATCAATGAGGAAGTTCACATCTCTTGGAGGTATTGTTTCTGACTCTCGGCAAACTCAGATATGCTTAGGTCTCATTTTCAAGCTTGTCTTTGCATCGATAAAGGATAGAAAAAATTTAAAAAAAATGAAAACTGGGATTCTAATCTCATCACATGACTAAATGAGCTAGGGCCCCAGGCCTGGACCTATAATACCAATGCCTTAATCTAGCCCTGATTGCTTGATTAGATTTGGAGAGGACAGGGTTGTGAGGATTTTTATTAGGGTCATGTACTGCCAACACGACTGAATGGCATGCTTAGAGCAGGTTGGAGGATGACAATTGCATGTTGCAGCAACTACCAAAGTTTCTGCATTAGAATGAAACAAAAATCTTTATTGAAAACATTCAAAAATGGAATGGTGTCAACATGTCCACCTTCAGATCAAAACCTGAGCTTTCCAATTCAGCAAATGGGTGTGTGTGTACAGTCTGTTTAGGGGGTCTGCAAGGGCAGCAGGTTTGTATAATTTTTGGTGGTACCCAGAATGGGTCTAAGTCCTGCCCCCCACCACACCTGCCTAAGGCTCTGGGAGGGAGTTTGGGTGAAGTTTCTGGGCTGGGGCAGGGGCTTGGGGTGCAGGAGGGGGGTGCGGACTCTGGGAGGGAGTTTGGGTGCGGGGTGCAGGCTCTGGGCTGGGGCAGGGGGTTGGAGTGTGGGAGGGGGTGAAGGGTGCGGCGCTTACCTCGGTTGCTCCCGAAAGCAACCCACACACCCCTCTGGCAGCAGCTCATAGGCGGGGGGGGGAGGGAGAGGGCAGGGGTCTCCGCATGCTGCTGCCCCCAGGCACCGTCCCCACATCTCCCAATGGCCTCAGTTCCAATGGCAGAGTCGGCGCTCAAGGTGGGGGCAGCGCACGGAGAAATTCCCCCCAGGGGCAGGAGGGATGTGCCAGCCGCATCCGGGAGTGGCATGCCACATGTGGGAGGACCAGCAGGAATCCGCTTTAGCCCCGCTGCCCTGCCAGTGATGGTGGCAGGGGCCCCCCGGGTCCTTTTAAATCATCCGGGGGTGACAGGTGAGGCCAGGAGATGCTCCGGGGGATGCGTGCGTGGGTGTCAGGCGGGGCCAGGGGAGAGACCCGACCCTGACCATTGGTGAAGCTGGCCCCCGTGCTCTGAATATTCCTGGAGCACAGGCACCATGGGCCCATACAACTCGCCGCCCCGGGGCATTGGGCTGTAGAAGACCCAGATTCAAGTCCTTAATATGTCTAATTCAAAGTAATTTGGGTTGAAAAACTTTTCTGAATCAGGTAGCGCCAGAATGTGACCCTAAGTCTCCCAACTCATAGGCTACTGTCCTATCTACCCAGCTAGAGATTGTGAGAAAGAATCATGTCTGCCTGTCTCTCTCTCTCTCTCCCTAGAGATTCGATGACATTTCATTCAGTCAGAAATGTTCCAAGCCGGTCTCTGCTCATCCTGCGGATTTGTCCTCCCAGAGGTTCAGTTGTGCTAAAAAGGCACCGGCCTGTGCACGCGGTGATGGAGCTGCACTGTTCCAGGAGTGACTGGCGCTCCCCAGTGGAAGGCAAGAACGCAAGGCGCACTATCCTCGCTGCGGCCAGCCAATGCTGCTGCCCAATATAGGGAGCGAGGGGAAGGATTATGTCCTTGTCTTCTCCCGACTGTGTCCCACGGACATCAGAGGAGTGCAGGGACTCTGACTTTCACAGGATAAGGTGATGCAAGGAGGTGGATACCTGCACCGGTCCAGACACAACCTATACCTCTTCTAAGCAGAAACCCAAAGGCCTGGAGACTCCTAGTAAATTACCAGCAGATGTCCTCTTTCTTTGGGTGGCTGTGTTAGAATATGGTAATTTACTTTATAAAGGAAGGCGGAGAATTTCACTCACTTTTTTCTTAAAGGGAACATGGCTTTTAATTGAGTTCCTTCTTTGTGGTAGCTCAGGCAATTAATGTTTTCCTTAATAAGTTATGAAAAGATCCCTCCTTTCTATTAAATGATTTGTAAGATTGCAGTTTGCTTTCCATTCCATCATCAAGGCAAACATCTGTCTTCCCCACCCTCGGCCTTTTGAACTGAGATTCAGGCATTTGGGACACAGAAGGAGGCACACAACACTCTCTCAGAGAGACACTCGTCTCATGACATTCAGCCAGGGGTGATGCAGCTGAAAGTGATGGTGAACCCAGAAAGAGGGAGATGTGGGACCTGTCTTGGTAAGCGACTTTGAGGCTATTTCTTCCGTCCTTGATTCTGAATTTGCTTTTGTCTAGATTCACCTACATTAAATATGGGAGTCACAAAATTAAATTCTGTGGCCTGTGTTATGCAGGAAGGAAGACAAGATTATCATAATGGTCCCTTCTGATCTTATAAATCCATGAATTGCTATATTATATTTGTATGTAAATAAATAGCACATATTTTAACTGGGAAAATATATTCAGATCCGCACATAGGTATATTATTTCCTCCCTTTAAAAAATTTGCTCCATATGGCAGACGGAATCCTGCGGAGGGGAGGAGAGCAGTCAAAAGGAAAATCTCAGGCATTTCAATCTCCCACTGTAGGCAGGTATGCAGAGAGGTTCCCGGCTTCTCAAGGCAGCTGGTCTCTGAATACACCTCAGGAAGTAAAAACAACATGATCACTTCACTGCAGGGCTCCTTTTTTTGGGCAGGCAGAATTGTTAAAGACAAAGCATGGCAGATACAAGATCCAAAGAAGAAACAAATTAGGGCAGCCTTGTGCCTGAGTATTGTACACTCGAACCTTCGCAGATGTGTAAGTTATCATAGACTGCAACTTGCAAAAACGTGAGTGTCTTCTCACAAAAGGATGAGACAAAAGCCTCCCTGGCTGTTTAGGGGCAGCTGTATCTGTCACAGTCCTTTGCAGAGCATCCAGGAGCAATGGAGAACCCAGTGGCTCTTCTTTCATGTCCTCTGAATTGTTGTTCCTGCCAAGAATGCTTTGCTTCTGATTGGCTGTGGGGAGCAGCAGGAAATACATTCTTAAGGCAGAAAACAGTAACCCTGCCGTGATGTCATTTTCTGTTTACATCTTCTCCGGGCACCTCCAGAGATCTGATGCAGTGAAACTGCAGGGGAGCTTTATGATGGATCAAAAAAAAAAAAATCAAATTGCAGCCTTAGAAATCAGCCATAAAAGCTTGGATTCCTGGAAGAAATGAGTCTTTCTAAACAAACAAAGAAGGTGGAGTTCATGCCCCCCCCTTTAATGCAAAAAAATCCTTGATCATGAAGTTCATGAGTCACTTTGTGACCTTGGGCAAATCTTGTAATTTCTGTGTACTTCCACAAACCCAATAGGCCACAGGCCCAAATGGTCAAACGTGAATTTCCATATACAGGATGCCGAGCATCCAACACTTCTATTGAAGTTGTCCCTGAAAATCAGACCACATATTTACAAGCATGTCCTGGTCTCCCTTATCTTAAAGAAATCCACCTGCACTTTATCCTCTTTATGGCTCACCTCAGCCATGAGGCCTTCAGAACCCTGGCTGGTGATAGCAGCTCGATAGGCAGTAAGCTGTGATAGTCCCCCTTCCCCTTTCATTTCCTGCTCTCTTACTCTTACTAACCCCCTACTCCTGTCATTCCCCCCTCTTCCCTTATGCCCTATTCAAATAATAAAATCCAAAAACCAACGTACAAAGCTGGGCCAATTCAACAGACTAATTTTGTAGGTATTATAGCCCCCTCCACTACACTTTGCCGGCTTTGTCTCATTAAAGTGTTAGATCTCCAGGGCAGGGTTTCTGTCTTATCTAGATCTACACAGTGTGCAGCAGTGGGCTCCTGGTTCCAAGCTGGCTCTTTGGGTGGCACCACAGTATAAAATGTTTACTGCTACTGCTATTTATTCTTAGGGCCCTACAGCCTTGAAAAACACGTCATGGACGGTGAAATCTGGTCTCCTCCCGTGAAATCTGGTCTTGTGTGTACTTTTACCCTCTACTATACAGATTTCATGGAGGAGGCCAGCATTTCTCAAATTGGTGGTTCTAACCCAAAAGGGAGTTGCGCGGGAGAGCGGGGGGTCGCAAGGTTTTTTTTTTAGGAGGTCACGGTATTGCCACCCTTACTTCTGCACTGCTGCCTTCAGAGCTGGGCGGCCGGAGAGTGGCGGCCGTTGCCTGGGTGCCCGGCTCTGAAGGCAGCACCCCGCCAGCAGCAGACACCATGCCATGCCATGTCACCCTTACTTCTGCGCTTCTGCCTTCAGAGCTGGGCGGCCGGAGAGTGGCGGCTGTTGCCTGGGTGCCCGGCTCTGAAGGCAGCGCCCCGCTAGCAGCAGACACCATGCCATGCCATGCCATGTCACCCTTACTTCTGTGCTGCTGCCTTCAGAGCTGGGCGGCTGGAGAGTGGCGGCCGTTGCCTGGGTGCCCGGCTCTGAAGGCAGCACCCCACCAGCAGCAGACACCATGCTATGCCATGTCACCGTTACTTCTGCGCTGCTGCCTTCAGAGCTGGGTGGCCGGAGAGTGGCGGCTGACTGAGGGCCCCGCTCTGCAGGCAGCAGTGCAGAAGTAAAGGTGGCAATACCTGGACCCCCCTAAAATAACCTTGCGACCTCCCTGCAACTGGCGGCGGCTCTGCCTTCAGAGCTGGGCTCCTGGCCAGCAGCTGTCGCTCTCCAGCTGCCCAGCTCTGAAGGCAGCGCAGAAGTAAGCGTGGCAGTACCACAAGCCCCCTACAATAATCTTGCAACCCCCCCACAACTCCTTTTTGGGTCAGGAGCTCCACAGGTACAGCACTGTGAACTTTCAGATTTAAATAGCTGAAATCATGACATTTACGATTTTTAAAATCCTATGACCGTGAAATTGACCAAAATGGACCGTGAATTTGGTAGGGCCCTAATTATTATTATTACATTTAGGTGCCATAATAGGGATTTAGATATCTAACCTTAGGCACCCATCCAATCCCTACCTCACAGGAATACCAGGATGCTTAATTCTTCTTTGCAAAATATTTTGGGATCCCTGAATGAAAGACCCACTGCAAGTACAAAATACAGTGTATCTACATTGAATATAATGTACATTACAATACTACTCAATGCATACATTTCCTTTACACTAATATATAGCATGCTTGTAACAGAAGGATTAAATAACTTCGTCACTGGGAAAAATGTATTCTGAAGCTTTAGTTTTTCTCATTACTAATGTGTATTTGGAACATTTTTCATAGCTATGGAACATTACGGTTACATCTAATTACACTTACTCTGACATTTACTGGTGATATTATATTACATACTAATCTTCACATGAAAAATAATATTTTGTCAGGTTTACAGAAGAGAATTCATGTTCTATTCTTTTCATAATTTTGAAAATGAAAATATACTGTGTCTATTTTCTATGTGTATTTTTTAAACAGAGCTCTATTTTATCTTTTCGTGTCAGAAGCAAGACAGAGTAATGACTTCTAAGATTTATTTCCAGTGCTGATTTTGTTTCCAGAGTTGGAGGATTATTGGCACAGATTCTCAGACCCTGCATCACAGTGCAAAAAAATCTTTCATCTAGTCTCAGTCTGCTCCCCTAAAGGAGGTATGTTGGAGGTGAAATGGGGTGTCTGGAGCACAGATGGCAGAACAGCCCTTAGTGGGCCATATCTATTGAGTTAAATTAGAGCAGCCCCGAAGCTGCTCTAAATTATGCTGGAGATTGAACATCCCACACTTGCCCAAGGACAGGAGAGTAGAAGGGTGGTTTTAAATCATCTTTACTCTGCATCTCTACTTGCCAGATGCATTATGCTCAGCACAGGACTAAAGGACCCGGGCTCAGTGCTGCTGCTGCTATTATACTCATTTCTATAGTGCCTCCTGTCATGGCACATCCTACAGATTTCTGTAAGCGTAGATTATACATTTACCTTTGGTACCTTTTTTATTACTCTGACCATTTTAAACAATATTATGTTATACTTGCTTCCTCACAGGTAAATTAATCATCCCTGGCCACTGATACTATTTACTGGAGCTGTGTTATGATAAAATATTTACCGAAAAAAATATATTAATGTTTTTGTCCTTCTATACTAAGCACTCATCGGTATGGCATACTGGATATTACTAGTCTGTAATGGTTATTTCCCAAAGCCTATACACTACAATGTTATTATAAATCAAATCAGTAATGTATGAGATTTGTTTCAATATGGTCATGCAAATTCCATAGTTTTTACTTTATGTGGATTGGAAAGTACAGATTCACAGCTTCTAAGGCTGGATGTGAAAATTATGATAATCTAGTCTGACTTTCTATATAACACAGGCCAAAGAATTTTACCCAGTGATTCTTACATCAAGCCCATATCTTGTAGCTGAGCTAGACCATTTCTAAAAAAGACGTCCAGTCTTGATTTAAAGCCTTCAAGTGATTGTGAATCCAACACAGGTAAGTTGTTCTAATGGTTAATTACCCCCACCGTTTAAAATGTGTGCCTTCTCTCTAGCCTAAATGTATATGGCTTCTGCTTCCAGCCACGGGGTGTTGTTTATACCTTTGTCTGCTAGATTAAGGAACCCACTGCTGTCAAGTATCAGAGTGGTAGCCGTGTTAGTCTGTATCCACAAAAACAACGAGGAGTCCGGTGGCACCTTAAAGGCTAACAAATTTATTTGGGCATAAGCTTTCATGGGTAAAAAAACCTAATAGGGACTGGGGGTGGTTGGCTCACTACAAAAGCAACTTCTCTTGGAATTGACACCTCCTCATCAATTATTGGGAGTGGACCACATCCAACCTGATTGAATTGGCCCTGTCAACACTGGTTCTCCACTTGTAAGGTAATTCCCTTCCTTCACGTGTCAGTATAATAATGCCTGCATCTGTAATTTTCACTCCATGCATCTGAAAAAGTGGATTTTTTATCCACAAAATCTTAAGCCCAAACAAATTTGTTAGCCTTTAAGGTGCCACCAGACTCCTCGTTGTTCCACTGCTGTCAGATATCTTCACCCCATGTAGGTACTTGTAGACCATGATTAAGTCATCATTGTTCAGAGGACCAACTGCTGGGCTATGTACCACCAAAGTCCCTTTTAAGCCCTAAGTTATACATGACAAAATGATTTACATCTCCAGCTTCTCAACGTTTCTATAATAGTTCTTCACCTACAAGAAGTTACATGGAATGTTGATTTTTAAATTAACATTTCCTTTCTTCATCTGATCTAGAAATTATTTCTACCTCAGCCATGTAAGAGAATAGATCAGGGTTTTTTTTTCTAAAGGGAGTTCAAAGTCAGGGTTTAACTATGAAGAAATGGGTTAAAATCAATAAGCTTCAACTTTAATTGATTTCCTGTAGGGAAGCATGAGCCCTATAATATCTGAATGCCATTAGGCAATGTCTCTTTGAAGTATTAAACTTACTATGAAAACCCTGAAGATAGTCTATTTTAAAGCCACAGAAGCTTATGTGCTTACTGGATTATAGCTGTATATTAATATAACACCTCCATCTAATGGACTGCAGCAGCATTCTCATACCAGTATCATTATCTGAATTTCTCTTTACTTCTGCATGCACACACACAAATGGTGTCTTTAAAACACCTACCTGGCATTATTCCCACTTAATTATCAATTGATGGATTATTTTAATGGGACCCTGGGAATCTCCTTTTAGGGCACATATGTAAAATAGCATCTCTTCACCCATTACTGTAACCCCCACCCCTCCAAGAACTGGGGTCTAACCATTAGATAGTTCTCAGTTTGGGCTATTTGTGAAGCTAATCTGGTTTGTCCCCAGTGGTGGGTTTTCCATTTTTGTGTCGTAAATACTGTCCCCGGGGAGGTGGACATTTTGGCAACATCTTGGTTGCTTAAGGAGTGACCCAATGTAAGCACTACCAGATTTAGTCATCTGTAGGCAGTGCACACAGCGCTCCACCTCTAACCCACAACTGCCATGGTGTAAACTGATACATCTAAGAAGCAGGGCAAAGGGAATTACTTGCTGTCTGTCTGTTAGCTATTTTCTGCCATAGTACAAAGAGAGAAGCTTCTTATTTTATTACCCCAGGCTACATTTATTGATTCAACTCAAGGAGTGTAACTAGCCCAGAAAGCTGTATCATCTGAGTTCCTACAGAGTCTCTGTATGATCTGGTGTGGAAGTGTAATTGCAACTGTAATCAGCCCTGAGATGAGATCATGGCTACTTAGGGGAAGCGCGTACGTGCTGTGTGTCAGCCCCAGAGCCACTGGTCTAATGGAGCGGCCGTGCATCCTGTGTGTGTGTGTGTGCTGATTTCCAAAGCACACCAGGGAACTTTTAGCAAGCACCAGCAGATCTTCATGGAACAATCTGTGCACAACACATAAGCGTGCTTTAGAAATCACCCCATAGTGCGCATTGCAGCTCCGAGTAGACAAGGCTTAAGAAACAGGTAAGGAGGGTAGGTCAGAAAGGTAAGGAGAGTAGATCAGCAAGAGCGACTCAGCTTATCGATGCTTCTCCAAAATTTCTGGACATGATCTGACCTAATAGAAAGAAATAACAGATCTATAGCTTTAGATTTTCCTGCATCGTATACATACTAGATATACATATAATTCAGGTAAATGCAAACTTCCCTAAATTCAGTGTTCCAACTCTGGTGGTTTTGCTATGGATTTCAATGCAGAATGAGAGCCAGAGCTTCAGCTGGTGTAAATCAGCGTAGCTCCATTGAAGTCAGTGGAACGATGCCAATTTACACTAGCTTACAATCTAGCCCCGTCTGTAGCATCACAGTGACATTACTTCGCTACTTCACAGTGTTATTGTGAGGCTTAATTATTGTATGGAAGCACTTTGAGTTCTTCACACGGAAAGTGCTCTAGAAGTGTAGAAGAAATATTGATAGTGAATGACAGAACTATGGTTCAAAAGCTACAGCAGGAGAAATCCATGAACATTTGTTTCTACCGCTGATCAAACATGCATCATTTCAAATTTACTCCTAAAAAAGAAAACTGCTGTATGATCAAATATTAGCTTAGGTTATGGCACTCCATATCAATGATTGCCTTTACTTTTATGAACTGGAAGCAATGGGATTTTTCTATTTATCTGTGTTAAAAATTGTTTAGCAACATCATGATTTTACAATTTAGACCCTTAATTATATTGTAAATTAACAAACCTGGGGATTGCTTTTTAATACGTTGTATTGCTTTGACACAAACTTAATCACTCAGAGGTTTTAATGCTGTATCATATCTAACAATTTTTCTCAATTTTTCTTAGCTATGTCCCTGCAGAAGAAATATGCATGACAAAATATTTATTTTGAGGGACTCTGTGGTCTGCTAGAGAACAGAGCAGCATCTCTGATTCTTCCAGCAAGTTATGATGCACTTAACTGGGGCTTCACTTGTTTTATCCTTAGTATTCTCTAAAAACTTTAGCTGTATTTTGTTGTTGTTAACTGAATCAGAACATCTCCAGCTATCTCCACTTTCAGCTCATATACAAGAACATTTACCAATTATTAAGGATTTCTTGACTTTACTGTGCAGGATGCTGTGTTCTGCAGTCATGCAAGAGTTCCAAGTATGATGAGTACTTGTGCTCTTAATGGAAGGCAGATTGTGGAACTGAGATGCCTGTACTCAGTAAAGCTGAGACCTCATTGTTTTAGAGACATAATTGGCTCATAGACATAAGTCCATGAAAATAGAGGCGGTGGATACAGAAGTGAATGTGGATACTTATCTGGGAGAAATTGCAAGCCTCCTCAATGGAGGAGAAATGGTTTTCTCTGTGCTTGGATTCTTTGGAAAGAGGGCATATATTAATGTAATGCAAGAAAATAACATATTGATTTTGCCATTAAGTGTTATAATACATGTTGTCCCAGGAGAAGTCAGTGGTATTTCCTAAAAGACAAACATGCTGTTATATTCTAACCCATTCCTGAAAGTGATGAAAACACATCTAAAAGGTATTACCCTAGGCCTGAACAGAACCTGAGGAAGGCTAACTATTAACTTCATATCGAACATAATTATTGGAAACAGACTTTGAATTCTGTTGGCGAGCGAGGCATAGCTGAACACTGTTTAAGCAGTTGCGCATTTGTTTATATGCCAAAGGTATCATCATAGCACCTTCTTTAGTCACCCATCTTTGTTTTCAGAGTATAAATGAATCTGCTATGCTTATCAACTGCTTAAAGTCAGAATCGCAGCCACATGGCAGCGAAACAGGAACTTCCATGCAACTGAGAGCAAGTTGGCAACACATGTAGCCAATGTGAAGCAATGCTGCCTTGCAGTCTCTGCCATCTATCAGACCTATCTTTGCCGAGGCCTTTGTTAGCAGGGAATGGCTGTTGCCACTTCTGCCTGCCACCTTGACCCACTGTGGCATCCTTCATCAGCTTAGTATCACTGCTTGAGAACGTCACCATTCAATCTCCATCATACTGTGACCCATGCACACCTTTTATAAGTTGTTCTGTCAGCAATCCTTGATGGGACTTAACATTTTCTCATCAATTGTTAGTTGTACTGGTTTTTGCCCTCATTCTCCATTGTATCTTGTGTAACCATTTACACAAGTTAGGATCGCCAGTGTAACCATTCTGCCAGGTGGAGCCAGCAGTAACAAAGGCTAGGTTCAGTATCTAGGGGTTCCTTTTCAACAATACAATACAAACCGGCTTGAATCATCACCCAGTGACCTGGGACAATTGCACACCACCCCCTGAGCACCTGTAAGAGGCAATACTTCCCCTCCCACAAACACAGAGTCTGTGTAGCAAAAAAAACTTTTAATAAAAGAAGGGAAGTAACTCAGCATTAATTGGGGAAAACACCGCAACTAGGGTTCATAAACATAAACCATGAGCAAAAGACCCACCCCCAGGTAAGTTGGGCAGTGTCCTTTTCCCCTCAGGTTCTTAAGTCCAGCAACCCAAAAGTCCCTTTAACATGCCCGTCCCTTCTCTGCACCCCACTCACAGTTGCTGTCCTTGGCCAGTGCAGCCCCAGAGTTCAGAGGTTCATCCACAGAGTTCACCTCCCATCCTGGGTGGAAGTGGTGGGGGAGGGTAAGAAGGCACCTTACACACTCCGCTGCTCTGGCACTCACTTGTCGCCCCCAATGGCCGCACCTCTCTGTAGGGCTCTGCTCTGGCCCTCTCCACCAGCCGCCCTGTTGGCTGCTTGCAGTGCCTCTCCACCAGCCGCCCTGCTGGTCACTTATCAAGATGTCTTCAGGACCCCCCACTTATCACAGCTCTCACTGATTTCAGCTGTTAATGGGGGCAGCCTCCTGCAGTAGAGACACTGTTATTTAGACCTAGGTATCAGTATAAGGCTCTCAATTAAGTCTAAATTAGCATTTGTATTATACCATGGAGAGAAGGACAAAAAGTGTCTAGGACCCTTAAACAGGGCTCACACTATCAGGTACAAGTACCTATCCCCACTCTCTTTCAACTCACTGGGCTTTGGAACCCATGTCCCCTGCCTAGCGAGTGCCATTCAGTTGAGGGTGTGTCCCTCCATCGGAGTATGCCATGTACAGTTCTGCTGCCCTCGGTTCACACAACAAGGATAACAACGCGTTATTACTCCTGCTCCAATAACAAGGAGACTGGGGATCCAACACCAGCCACAAGTGATCATTTGGGCAAGCAATCCCATCATGCTGAACACCTAGGCAGGGTGGGTGTTTCCATGCAAACGAGATCAGCTCCTGAAGTCTTTTTCCACAGCTCACCACTAGATGACAGGGGAGAGCTCATTCAGACTTTGCTTACACCAATTTGGGTTGGATGTATTTCTGGAGGTTTTATCACATGATATAATCTTTAAGTAAAGATAAAGATAAAGATTAATCTTTAATTCTGGAGACTCCAGGACATTTCTGGAGGTTGGCAACCCTAACACCAGTGCAAAGTGGATGTAAAGTTCTGATGATGGAGCATTTTACACCCACTTTCCCCTTGTGAAAATTGGTATGTCAACACTGCAATCAGAGGCGTGACTGCAGCAAATGTACCCACGCCTTGATTTAGCTAGCTTGAATAAATCACAGTAGCAGTGAAGCTGCAGCAACAAGGGAGGCATGTATGTACCCTGCCTGGGAAGGTATTTGAGTGGCTAGCCCATGCTGCTGTGACTCTACTATTATCATTATTTAAGCTAGCCAGATCAAAGCTAGCTCAGGTATGGCTACACATGCTGCAGTCACACCCCCTGCTTGCAGTGTACTGTAGACCTACCCAATGATTACACAAGGCACAGGGCCACAGATAATTGGACATCAAGGGGTTAACCGGATTACTCAGAGTATTATGGGTTGGAGCCATGCTCTACAGCTACCCCCCTTACTTTGTGTTTGCTTAGTGGGTGTTTCCTACACTATGTTCTGTAGAGGAATAAAGCAGCAAGTTCCTAGCCTGTAGTATTGTAAGAGTGTTTCTGACCACTTTACTACACATATTCTATGTCCACATGTGTCCCTTCATTTGTTACTGCTTTCTTGTCATCACCCACTTTAGGCCCAAACCCCTACCCCCAGATGTACCTATCCGTGGAATTCACTTTTTGGTGCTCTGTTCCCTAAATGTTTTCAGCTCGCGGGCAGTTTATCAGCTGCCATTTTTCCTCTGAGCCAGCATTCCTCTTTTGATGCAATAAAGAAGTAATTGTCCAGACACTATGATATTTGCAGTGCTTCACACTTTTTTCAACTCCTGCGTCAGCTTTGCCATTAAGTAAAGTTTACCTGAGAGCTGAGCAGGGAAATAACCCCTAAAGACAAAACTGAGAGCACAGAAAGCCATTACTTGCTGAGACCTGCAGTTTTAATAAAATTGGTGATATGTGAATTGATTTAGGCTTTTAAGTTAAAGTGAACTAGCAGGCAATTAACCATCTCCTGCAAGTGCCTCAAATCCCGTCCTACCTCCAAGCAGTATCATGCAACAGGGACCTTATTCCATTGTCAGGACAGCTATTTCACCCAGCACTGGGTAGAGCTGTACATCCGTGGGGGGAGAGGATTTGGTCATTTGAGATCTTAGCTTCATTGAAGATAATGGGCGTTTTGCCATTGTCTGCAATGGAGCCGGGATTTCACCTCAGATCTTTACTGCAGATGGCTGTAATTTAAGGGGTGATAAATAAGGGTGGGAATTGCAGCTGGGAGAAAACAGTCATTTAAAACCTTTTAAAAATGAAAAATAATGTACTTATCTAACTTCAACTGTTTATTTTTTCAGGCCACATTAAGATTTCAGGAACAAGGCAGTTTAGCCTTTTTTAAACAGACTGAGTGCCTGTGAACGAATTTGAGGTGGGTGTTTGCTACGCACATTTTAGTAATTTCTAGTCCATCTCCAGTCTCTAGGCTTTCATTCCTATGCTTCTTCGTAATCTCCTATTTTAAAAAAAAATCTTTTCCTCCATAATTCTTCAAGGATATTTACTCAATTACTCTGGCATTAGCGTTTGCCAGTCACAGCTGGAACAGGCTCCTAGAGCAGCTCTGCACACATGTGGCTTGCTCAGGGACATTTGGGGATTCTCAGCATTAGAAGCAAGGAAAGCAAATCTTCCTTTTAATTAAAGATGACCCCAAAGTGGAACCTTGTATGCTTTTCAGTTTCATGACATATGACTTCAAATGACTGGAGCAGAGCTCACCCGCTTCCTGATTTGGTTCTGGAATGGATCCAAAAAACAGAACTAGTAAAAAAAAATCATTGAAAACTTTTTCTTTTTTCTTTTGATGAAAAAAATGTCATTTCAATGTAATGGAAATTTTCACAAAAATCTTCCTATTTTCACCAATTTCTTTTAATAAATGAAAAACAAAAATGAGTGGGATTTCAGTTTTTTTAACAAAAATTCAAAAAATATTGTTGAAGAAAGTGAAAAACATTTTAATTTTCATTGAAATCTTTTGCTGGGGAAAAAATGTTTGCCAACCAGTTCTCCAAAAACCAATAGGGAGTTATTCTCTTTCTCTGATTCAGATATAGAACTCATGAGAACAGCTGATCCTGATAAATGTCTTTCTCACAGTGGCCCTAATTTAGAGGACAAATTGTCCATTGGTTAACACACTGGCTTGGGATTTAAGAGATTTGGGTTCAAATGCCTGCTCCACCACAGGCTTCCTCTGTGATCTTGGGCAAATCCCTTAGTGCCAATTTTTTAAAGGCATTTAGGTGTTTCTCTGCTCAGAGTTGCAAGGCCTAACTGACTTAGGTGGCTAAGTTCTATTTTCAAAAGTGACTTGGGCTCCTAAGTGCCTAAGTCCCCTTGACGTTTAAATATGTTTAAAAATCTGGGGCTTAGTGACTCTGCTCCCAAGTTCCCCATCTGTGATATAGCACTGCTCTACCTCACAAGGGTGTTTTGAGGACAAATAAAATAAATATTGGGAGGGGCTCATATACTATGGTAATGGCAAGATTGTGAGCTGTTCAAGTGAGTTTGCTCTAAGTCCAAGATTTCATATGTAGTGATTTTAAAATGCCTTCATTTTTTGAATACCCAATTTGATACTTGACCTTAAAGGTGCTTGATTTTTAGAATTTGGATGCTCAGAATATCTTGACCAATGCTCTGAATGCTGAGCCCTCACCTCAATCATCTTCTTCTTGTCTCCTTTTGCCCAAACTAAAATTGTGGCCTGTCGCTCTGACATCTCTTTGGATGTCTAGCTGTCAGCTTAAGATCAACATGACAAAAATGGAACACTTTATCTCGCCACCCCCAACTTCCCCGCTGCCTCCGTTCTTGGTCACTGTGGACAACTCCACCATCCTGCACATCACTCAGGCCTGTGACCTGGATGTCACCTTGGACCTCTCTCTAGGTCTTCCCATGTAGGCTATGTCTAAACCTGGCTGTTTTTTTCTGCATAACATCTCTTAGACAGGCCTTCACCTGTCACCCACACAACTAAAATTTTTATCCAGGCTCTCATCTCACATCTCAAATAGCGCAACACCTTCCTCTCTTGTCAAATGAATATTGCCCTGTTCTTACCCAATCAAAATGCTGCTTCAAAGATCATTTTCATAGTCCATTGCTGTGACCATGTCACCCCTCTTTACATCCCCTCACTCACTCCCTTGTCTCTATGGCATCAAACATTAGCTACTTGTCTGCACTTTCAAGGACCGTCTCAGTCTATCTCCACCCTACCTATCATATCTCATTCACCACCGAGCTGTCAACTCCCACGTTCAATTGGCTGATGATGCCTGCCTCCTTCGCCCACTAGTTAAATTTCAAACAAGAACCTTCCTGCTTTCTCCCAAGATGTCCCTTACACTTGGAAGGAGCTCTCTGAAAAGCTGCCTCATTCTCTTCCTTCAAAATCCTACTTTTCCATGATGCCTACAAAAAAACTTCATACATTCATAGAGTCTTAGGCCAGAAGAGTCTGAACTGCATACCACAGGCCATTAAATTTCATTGTTACTCCTGTATTGATCCCAATAGTTTGCATTTGACTAAAGTATAACTTGTGTTTGGCTACACACAGTGGTTCTCAAGCTTTTTGTACTGATGACCATTTTTAGACAGCAAGCCTCTGAGTGTGACCCCCCACTTTATAGATTAAAAATGCATTTTGTATATTTAACACTATTTTAAAGTAATGTTTGTATGTCACAGCAAACTTACTAGCTAGTTGGAAGGCATGTACTTGCGACCCCTCATGTAAGAACCTTGTGACCCCCTTAGGGGTCATGGCCTCCAATTGGAGAACCCCTGGTTACAGCATATTGCCCAGAAAGGCATCCAGTCTTGAGCTGAAGCCATCAAGAAATGGAGAATCCACCACTTCCCTCGGTAGGCTGTGTGACCCAGGGTGCCTAAGGCAGCCCTCACTGGAAATGCCAAAATCAGGACAGGCTGCAAAAAGGAGAGCAGATACTCCCAAGACTGGCTGTATTGTCCAGGATTGGGAATTCTTCTGATGCATTCAGCAGTGTCTAGGGACACCCCTTTCTGCATACATTTTGCATAGGGGGGATGTGGCACTGTATGGAATATGTGGGAGACTTTATGATAGTGTTGATACCAATATTATAAAATTGCAAGGAATCTGACCAGATATGCCATGTGAGGTATCTGTGAAAATGTTATGATTTGCCAAGTATGGTATTGAAAACTCATGGCGAACCGGGGAAGTCCCGGATGACTGGAAAAAGGCTAATGTAGTGCCAATCTTTAAAAAAGGGAAGAAGGAAGATCCTGGGAACTACAGGCCAGTCAGCCTCACCTCAGTCCCTGGAAAAATCATGGAGCAGGTCCTCAAAGAATCAATCCTGAAGCACTTGCATGAGAGGAAAGTGATCAGGAACAGCCAGCATGGATTCACCAAGGGAAGGTCATGCCTGACTAATCTAATCGCCTTTTATGATGAGATTACTGGTTCTGTGGATGAAGGGAAAGCAGTGGATGTATTGTTTCTTGACTTTAGCAAAGCTTTTGACACGGTCTCCCATAGTATTCTTGTCAGCAAGTTAAGGAAGTATGGGCTGGATGAATGCACCATAAGGTGGGTAGAAAGCTGGCTAAATTGTCGGGCTCAACGGGTAGTGATCAATGGCTCCATGTCTAGTTGGCAGCCGGTATCAAGTGGAGTGCCCCAGGGGTCGGTCCTGGGGCCGGTTTTATTCAATATCTTCATAAATGATCTGGAGGATGGTGTGGATTGCACTCTCAGCAAATTTGCGGATGATACTAAACTGGGAGGAGTGGTAGATACGCTGGAGGGGAGGGATAGGATACAGAAGGACCTAGACCAATTGGAAGATTGGGCCAAAAGGAATCTGATGAGGTTCAATAAGGATAAGTGCAGGGTCCTGCACTTAGGACGGAAGAACCCAATGCACAGCTACAGACTAGGGACCGAATGGCTAGGCAGCAGTTCTGCAGAAAAGGACCTAGGGGTGACAGTGGACGAGAAGCTGGATATGAGTCAGCAGTGTGCCCTTGTTGCCAAGAAGGCCAATGGCATTTTGGGATGTATAAGTAGGGGCATAGCGAGCAGATCGAGGGACGTGATCGTTCCCCTCTATTCGACATTGGTGAGGCCTCATCTGGAGTACTGTGTCCAGTTTTGGGCCCCACACTTCAAGAAGGATGTGGATAAATTGGAGAGAGTCCAGCGAAGGGCAACAAAAATGATTAGGGGACTGGAACACATGAGTTATGAGGAGAGGCTGAGGGAGCTGGGATTGTTTAGCCTGCAGAAGAGAAGAATGAGGGGGGATTTGATAGCTGCTTTCAACTACCTGAAAGGGGGTTCCAAAGAGGATGGCTCTAGACTGTTCTCAATGGTAGCAGATGACAGAACGAGGAGTAATGGTCTCAAGTTGCAGTGGGGGAGGTTTAGATTGGATATTAGGAAAAACTTTTTCACTAAGAGGGTGGTGAAACACTGGAATGCGTTACCTAGGGAGGTGGTAGAATCTCCTTCCTTAGAGGTTTTTAAGGTCAGGCTTGACAAAGCCCTGGCTGGGATGATTTAACTGGGAATTGGTCCTGCTTTGAGCAGGGGGTTGGACTAGATGACCTTCTGGGGTCCCTTCCAACCCTGATATTCTATGATTCTATTGTATTGGAAGTTATAGATATGGAGAGTATATCTGTATCTCCAAAACTTGTGCTGTTTCTGGTGACACCCCCGGACAGATTGGCATCAGCACTGCCTAGCCTGGTCGATGGCCCATCAAGGGTCATCAGCTGTACAATAAACCCACTGAAAGGAACCAGGGGTACACCTTATGAGTCAGCAAGACATGTAGGGAGATGCCTGCCGGAAGAAGTCTAAGGCTTTTCTATGCCATATGCTGTGAAGCTTGTGTTTGGGACACAGGAAGTGCAAGCCACATGGCAAAAGGAATATGAAGGGCAGCTGCATCGTCTCCATTTTGTCTTCATGCCTGCTTCTTAGGACTGGCTCTAGGCACCAGCAAAGCAAGCACGTGCTTGGGGTGGCACAATTCCGGAGCCGGAATTTTTTTTGCTTAGGCAGTTGCACTCTTGGCATGGCAAATTTTTTGCTTAGGGCGGCAAAAAACCTGGAGCCGGCCCTGCTGTTTCTTACCTCTGGAGTAATTTTTCTACAAACTGAAGCTCTGAACAAAGGACTTAATGACCCATCCAAGCTGTGAATGTGAAAGAGGGACTTTCAAGCCAGAAAATCACCACTATTGCTTATAACCTGATATATGGACTCTGAAGTCTCTGTATATATCGGAGTGCTTTATCATTTAACAACTCTCATCTTGTTCTTTCTTTTGTCTTTATAATAATCCTTTAGACACTAAAGGATTGGCTGGCAGCATGGTATTTTGGGTAAGATCTGACCTAATATTGACCTGGCAATGTGGCTGGCTCTTTGGGGTTCTAAAGAACATTTTGTATAGTGAGCGGAGTTTTTTAAATAACTTCTCACTGGACCTAGGTGCTCATTGGGAGCCAGAGAACTGGAAGGCAATAAAGGGGGCTGTGTGATTTCCTTTTTCAGCTTCTCAATAACCAGCGAGGGGGATCAGGAGCACAATTTGTGACTGGTTGAGGAGTTTAACTTCATTGTTACCCACCAGTCTTGGGAGTATCTGCTCTGGCATTTCCAGCGCGGGCTGCTAGGCACGCCAGGTCACAGACTGTTCTAGGAAAGAACCACTCTAATAATTTACACCCGGGAGGCAGACTGTAGACATCTTTGGTTAATGCCTAATGGATGGAAACCAAGCTGTGGTTCTCCTTTCTCCTCTCTGCCCCTTTCCTGTCCCTCCCTTTCCTTTCTTCGTGGGGGAGGAGGGTGGTTGTATTTTTTTGATTGTTTTCTCTTTATTGTGGGAGCAAAAAATCAGTAAAATATAAATTTTAAAAAATTGTCTTTACTTCCAGTTTGAATTTGTCTGGCTGAAGCTTCCAGCCATTAGTTTTCGTTATGCCTTTCTCTGATAGATTGAAGAGTTCTTTAGTACTGGTATTTTATCCCCTGCAATCATGTCAATTCTCAATCCTCTTTTGGAGAAAGAGCTCGGTCTGTTTAGCTTAAGTCTCTCTCTCTCTGTTAAGCGTTTTCTCCAGCCCTTAGATCATTTTTGTGGCTCTTTTCTGCACCCTGTCCAATTTTTCAACAGCCTTTTTAAAATGTAGACACCAGGATTGTATGCAGCATTCCAGTGTCATATACAGAGGGAACAGCACTTCCCTATTCCTACTCGCTACTCCCCTGCTTATAAATCCAGGAATCGCATTAGCCTTTTTGACTACAGCGTTGCATAGGGAGCTCATGTTCGGTCAGGTGTGCACCAAGACCCTGATTCCTTTTCGGACACTGCTTTCCAGGATAAGTTTTCCATTCTGTAGATACAGCTAGCATTGCTTGATCCCAGTTATATAACTTTGCATTTAGCTGTATTAAAACTCATTTTATTTGAATGGGCCCAGCTAAGCAAGCAATCCAGATTGCCCTGTCCAACTGTCCTGTACTCATTATTTACCTCTCTGCCAGTCTTTGTGTCATTTGCAAATTTTATCTGCAGTGATTTTTGTATTTACTTCCAGATCATTGATGAAAATGTTGAATAGCAGTGGGCCTCGCATTGATCCCTGCAGAACCCCACTAGCAATAGTGATAATTCCCAATTGACAGATATTTCTGAGACCTGCTAGTTAGCTTGTTCTTAATACGTTTGACACATGCTCTACTGATATTGTGTAGTGCTAATCTGTCAATCAGAATGTTGTGCAGTGCGCCTTTCAAAGGTCTAAGGCTATTACCTTTATCAAACAAACTTGTAATCTC
Source organism: Lepidochelys olivacea (assembly GCF_965140295.1). NCBI lineage: Eukaryota > Metazoa > Chordata > Testudines > Cheloniidae > Lepidochelys > Lepidochelys olivacea. The sequence goes on from NC_140416.1 coordinate 113,003,457, forward strand.
AAAGAATGGACTTAGGTTTGTTTGAAGACACCTATTTTCCAAAAAATCATGTTGATCAGAATTATATTCCTATCCTTTAATTCCTTCAGCAACTGAATCTAATATCAGCATTTCCATTACTGGGCCCAGGACTGATATCAGGCTAACTGGAATATAGTTACCCAGATCATCCTGCTTGTTCCTTTTTAATATTGGCACAGCATTAGCATTTTTCCATTGTTCTGGAATTTTCCTGGCATTTCCAGATTTATTAAAAATGAACATCAGCGAGCCAGAGATCTCAACCAGCTCTTTTATGTCTCTTTGGTGCAAGTTATCTGGGCCTCCCAATTTAAGAATGTTTATCAATAGCACATGATGTTTAATATCCTTTTCAGTTATTAAAACACTAGAAAGTACTTCAGCAGCCTTTTGTGGTACAAGTACATCATCCTGCTTCTTTCCCAATACAGAACAGAAGTATGTATTTAACATTTCTGCCTTTTCTGCATTATTATTAACAATTTAAATATCTTTATCTAGTAATGAGCCCATCATTGCTAGGATTTCTTGTGTTCCTCATATACTTAAAAAGCTCCTTCTTAGTAACCTTAGCTCTGACTGCTGCAGAATTTTCCTGGATGTCTTTAGCTTCCCTTATCCACTTTCTTCACTTTGTAATATCTAATTTATATTGATTAGTATCTATTTCCCCCTTTCTCCATTTTTATATGTTGCTTTTATATTTCTAATAGCTGCTTTCACTTCGCCACTGAACCAGGAAGAGCTTTTGGTCAAACTTGTCACCTTCACAGTAGTTAGGCTGCTGATGTGTTGAGACCACTGCCTATCATGCTGCCCAGTATTGCCTCATTGTTTCCTTGTATTTCCCCCCATTTGTATCTGTCTGCTATCTCTTGTTTTATACTTAGCTCATAAGCTTTTGGGGGCAGTGATCACTTTTTGTTCCATCTTTATTCAGTACCTAGCACAATGGGGTTCTGGTCCCTGATTAGGTTTCCTAGGTGCTACGATAATACTACTGCTACTAAACCTTACCTGGACTCAAATGCTATCTGTTTGGCCCATGTTCTCTTACCAAAGAAAAAGTAAAAACGGACTGGATAAGAACTCTGTTTTGTTATCATTGCACTAGAAGCCATGCTGGTGATGTGTGTGCATTTCTGTTTCCCTTTCCCGCAATAATGCATCTGAGCTTGTCATTATCAATGGCATTCACTAGTGTAATTATTATATGCTAAAAAGGTGTATTTGCCTTGTCAAAACAGATCAGCTTTATTCTTTTATTAGTCTCAAGACTTTGGGTCTGATAACACATCAGGTACTACTTATTATTCAATTGGTGTGAATAGGATTAAAGAATTTAGAATGAAAATGGCTTTTTTTGTTTGTTTGTTATTTTATGCTTTTCCAGCATGTTCAGTTAGTTCGCTTGTGGCTTTGAGCCTGAAATTGGATAAGTGAAAGATGGTGGATGGGACCTATCTGCCAGGAAATTGCGAGCATGTGATCACCTGTTGCTAGCATTAGGATCAGTGGTGTAGAGCGTGTGCTGATTATTTCAGTCAACTCCATCAGAGGTACACAACCTGCTTAAGAATAAAAATTAAAACCAAATCAGCAAGTCGTGATTCACACAACTATTGAGAGGTACTGTTACTATACCCAGCCCGGAACAGAGTGGCATTTCCCAACACCTCAGCTACAACTGCCATCGGATAGAATATCAAGAAGACATACTCTTAACACCTGCAAAACAGCAGCTCTGTACTTGACACTGGTACAACCAGCAGCTGGAATACTGTGTCCAGTTCTGATGTCCACAATTCAAAATGGATGTTGATAAATTGGAGCAGGGTCAGAGAAGAGTCATGCAAATAATTAAAGGATTAGAAAACATGCTTTATAGTGATAGACTTAAGGAGTTCAATTTATTTAGCTTAAGAGAAAGTTAAGGGGGGGGACTTTGATTACAGTCCATAGGTACCTACATGGGGAACAAATCATAGAATCATAGAATCATAGAATATCAGGGTTGGAAGGGACCCCTGAAGGTCATCTAGTCCAACCCCCTGCTCGAAGCAGGACCAATTCCCAGTTAAATCATCCCAGCCAGGGCTTTGTCAAGCCTGACCTTAAAAACCTCTAAGGAAGGAGATTCTACCACCTCCCTAGGTAACGCATTCCAGTGTTTCACCACCCTCTTAGTGAAAAAGTTCTTCCTAATATCCAATCTAAACATCCCCCACTGCAACTTGAGATCATTACTCCTCGTTCTGTCATCTGCTACCATTGAGAACAGTCCAGAGCCATCCTCTTTGGAACCCCCTTTCAGGTAGTTGAAAGCAGCTATCAAATCCCCCCTCATTCTTCTCTTCTGCAGGCTAAACAATCCCAGCTCCCTCAGCCTCTCCTCATAAGTCATGTGTTCTAGACCCCTAATCCTTTTTGTTGCCCTTCGCTGGACTCTCTCCAATTTATCCACATCCTTCTTCTACCACCGGGTAGAATTAGTGGGGGAAGCAAAAGTGGATGGGAATCTGGGAGGCAGTGACCATGAGTTGGTTGAGTTCAGGATCCTGACACAGGGAAGAAAGGTAAGCAGCAGGATACGGACCCTGGACTTCAGGAAAGCAGACTTCGACTCCCTCAGGGAACGGATGGCCAGGATCCCCTGGGGGACTAACTTGAAGGGGAAAGGAGTCCAGGAGAGCTGGCTGTATTTCAAGGAATCCCTTTTGAGGTTACAGGGACAAACCATCCCGATGAGTCGAAAGAATAGTAAATATGGCAGGCGACCAGCTTGGCTTAATGGTGAAATCCTAGCGGATCTTAAACATAAAAAAGAAGCTTACAAGAAGTGGAAGGTTGGACATATGACCAGGGAAGAGTATAAAAATATTGCTCGGGCATGTAGGAATGATATCAGGAGGGCCAAATCGCACCTGGAGCTGCAGCTAGCAAGAGATGTCAAGAGTAACAAGAAGAGTTTCTTCAGGTATGTTGGCAACAAGAAGAAAGCCAAGGAAAGTGTGGGCCCCTTACTGAATGAGGGAGGCAACCTAGTGACAGAGGATGTGGAAAAAGCTAATGTACTCAATGCTTTTTTTGCCTCTGTCTTCACGAACAAGGTCCAAACATTATTAAATATTTAATAATGGACTCTTCCATCTAGCAGAGAAAGGTACAACACAATCCAATGGCTGGAAGTTGAAGCTAGACAAACTGAGACTTGAAACAAGGTGTAAATTTTTAACAGTAACTATTGGAACAATTTACCAAGGGTGATGGTGGATTCTCCATCACTGACAATTTTTAAATCAAGAGGTTTTTCTAAAAGCTCTGCTCTAGGAATTATTTTGGAGAAGTTCTACGTCCTGTGTTATACACAGGGGGTCAGACTAGATGATCAAAATGGTCCCTTCTGTATTGTGCAGGTGTACAAACGTTTGGACAAGAAATGTTGGGGCGGGGGGAGGTTGGGGCGGTGGGAGGTTCACCACGGGCAATGGCACCAGCACATTTGCTCAAACTACCCAGACAAGCATAAAATGGCTGAATAGAAACCCTCTCATGGTTTTTTCTTTCTTGGTATATGCACACTGTATTCCTCCCAGACTTCACATCTACTCAAGCAAAGAAGTGAACATGTTCTTAAGGACCATTCACAATTTGAATCTGGCAAAGATTTAGTGGGTGGCAGGCACTATCTCGGGTAAAAATTGACCAACTGAGACCACTTTGACTCACATCACACCAACAGTTTGATCTCTAGCTCTGCGGGGGGGAGGGGGAGGAGGGGAACACACACCTAGAAAATTTTTTTGAAAAATAACTGGGGTTCTTTTTTCTTTTTTGGAGGTGGGGGGACATACCTCTATGAACTCTAACTCAAAATGATCCCTAATTTGGGTCACTAACCCTACCCTGCACTCCCATAATGCATAGCAAATTTCAAGAAAATCCAAAAAGCACGTGGATTTTAGAGCACTGAAAAACGTTATCCTTTAACCAGGAGGGATAGAGGGATGATGGAAGGAAAGGGCTCCTCTTCACACCGACCTGCAGCTTAGGAGGCTCTGAAAGGCATGAAGCGGTCCAGTCATCTCTGGCTACATCTACATGTGTGCCTATATGTGGTTTCATGTGCATTGCTGTGCGAGGACCCACATCTGAAGCACACCACTGAAGGAGAGTGCACAGTAAGGAAACTAGCATGCATAAGGGGGTGGGAGTACGTAGGCACCTCCACTACCCCATGGACTCGGATGAGGAAGCCCCAAAACAAGCAGTCTGAAGAAGGCCCAGAGCCTCCGCAGGAACCAGAATCTGAGGCTGGTAAGTTTTACAATGGAACCTCCTTACCCCCCGGCCTGCCTCCTTGGAAATATCCCCTCTTACTTCATGATACATGCCTGAAGCTGGACTCCACCCCCTCCCCACCACACAACCCCTCCATGACCCCTGAGCAACACACAGCTCTAAATCAATGATTGTATTAAAACCCATTGACCCCCATATAGTGGAAGCTGTAACTAAACTCACTAATTGGCAATCACTGTGCCCCTACGTCTGTGTATTTCTCTGCCAGCACTTAAAGTAGCAATAGCCCCTGGGCTGCATGGACCAGGGAGGAAGGGGGCAGATTTGGAAAAGGGCCAGGTAGGGAAAGAACTGTTTTATGACATTTATGGTTGATCAAAGATCCCAAAGCACCCTTCCCCACCCCGGCCCTGTCTTTCCTTCTTAGAAATGCGAGTCATACAGAAGGGGGTGGTTGCTGGCTCGGGTGAGGGCCTGCCTAGGCCCAGGAAGGGAAGGAACAATTTGGTTGCGTGGTTTTGTGTTTTGGAACACAGTTTTGTGAGACCCCTTTCTAACTCATCACACTCTGCTTTGGACTTAAGTATCATGAGTCATTTTGTATCATCGGCAAACTTTGCCACCTCACTCTTTAACCCTTTTTCCAGACCATTTATGAATGTTGAACAATAGTGGTCCCAGTACAGATTCCTGGGGGACATTGCTATTTACCTCTCTCTGCTGTCAAAACTGTCCTACCCTTGTTTCCTGTCTTTTAACCAGTTACTGATCCAAGAGAGGACCTTCCCTCTTATCCCATGACTGCTTAGTTTGCTTAAGAGCTTTTGGCGAGGGACCTCGTCAAAGGCTTTCTGACAGTCCAAACTCCCCAGAAGCTGCAAACAGAAGTTAAACAAGATGCATCCCTGAGGCATACCTCAGGTGAGGATTCTAGAGGTGAAGGAGCACATGCCAATCATGACTCCCTGGGTGAGGTCTGACAGGAACAGTGCAATCCTTCTAACCCCTGCTATGCCTGTGGGAGAGCAGGGTTCTCTGGTCAGCAGTATCAAATGTTGCAGAGAGATCCTGCCAGAAGAGAAAGGACTTCTGCAGTAGTAAGAAAAGGTCCAGAGCTATCCAGGTGTGACGCTCTGTATTTTGGGGGAATCCCCAGAACCCCCATGTTCATCCTTGTAAAATGATTGTGTGGTATCCAATGCAAAGTTTGTTATGACGGGTGTCTTCGGAAGGCTCATGATGCACTGAGTATTGTTGTTATAGTGATGTTTTAGTAATTGTTGTTACAGTAATGTTATAGGTTATAATTTCATGTATAGAGTTATGAGGCTGAAAATGTGTCATCATGGCTTAAAATAAACCCAGACAAAAACTCTCCAAGAGAAAAGGGGCAGTTCACCTCATCAGGGCATATATGGGACAAACCCAGCCCAGCCTCACAGGAACAAAGGACGCTGGCCTAGGCAGCAACAGAGGATCTATTGGACTCTCAAGTGAGTCACCCCCACTTCCTTTGGTCAGTTTGAGATTGCGATGAGGTAATGCTCACCTGATTCTGAAAGTGGGGGTGAAACCAAGAGGGAAGAAAGAACATGATATAAGGGAGAGATGTTTGCCATGCTCTTCCTCTCTTTTCCACCTCCATCTATAGACATCACCACCAAGTGACTGAAGCGCTGATCAAAGGGGAGAGCCTGGCTGAAGGGCAACCAGCCAGCCTGTGGTGAGAAGCATCTAAGTTTGTAAGGGTACTGAAAGTGTTAAAATCAGCTTAGAATGCGTTTTGCTTTTATTTCATTTGACTAAATCTAACTTGTTATGCTTTGATTTATAATCACTTAAAAATCTATCCTTGTAATTAATACATCTGTTTGTTTATTCTACCTGATGGAGTGTGTTTGGTTTGAAGCATATCAGAGACTCTCTTTGGGATAACAAGCCTGGTACATATCAATTTCTTTATTAAATATGAACTCATATAAGCTTGCAGCATCCAGAAGACATAACTGGACACTGCAAGACAGAGGTTCCTAGGGTTATGTCTGGGACCGGAGATATTGGCTAGTGTCATTTGGTTGCACAATCCAAGGAGCAGCTTAGATGCCAGAGGCTGTGCGTGAACAGCAGAGCAGGGTAAGGCTGGCTCCCAGAGTTGAGGATTGGAGTGACCTAGCAGATCACCGCTCCAGATAACACCAGGGGAACGTCACACCAAGGCAATTGATATTGCATAGAGAGCCCCAGAGTGTCTCCATGACATGGAGGACGACTGTTCAGCTGGGCCAAACATGTACAGGGAAGGGAGAACTCTGGGGATTTATATTAGAGGTGAGTAAGAGGGAAGAACTTCGTTTCAGGTCACCCAAATTACTCATTTATCTTGTATTTCTCTCACTCAAGTTTCTCATGGCCTTATTTTGGGCATAGTCACGTTTCAAATATGTCTGACCTATGAGCCTGACTCTGATCTCAGTTACACCAGCATAAATCAGCACCAATCAACACAGCACTGTTGAGGTTAGGATGATATAACTACATCACTCAGGAGTGTGGATTTTCCACACCCCCGAGCAACATAGTTATACTGACATATGTTGGTATTATAGACCAAGCCTTAGAGACATGTCACTGGAATACATCTTGGTATTTATTCTCTAGAATACATAAATGTTACTTGTTTCCATGTACTCAACAACTGTGCTAAACTCCATAAAGCATCCTTTCTATTCATCCCATCACAGCTTGCTTATACAGAATCATCATTCTTTTCAGTAGTTTAGTCAAGGATAAACCCCTCTGACTGAGTTTACCGACTTCTCCTTTGAGGAATATGGAGTTTAATTTAGGTTAATTCACTCACTTTTTTTTTTTAATTTTTACCACTATACCGTTGATTCCTTTTAGATCCTTGATGAGACTTGTGATTGTCATAATACACTGAGCCAAAGTCACAACTGGGGCTTACACCAGGGATGTATAGACTCATTTTGACTGTAAACAGCAGTCACACTCTAAAGGATACATCTATTTAAAATAGGCATGGTGATCACTGGCTTCTCTCTCAGATAATTGTAAGGATACACTCAAAATGAGCCACTGTACTGAATCAGTTTCCTGGTTAAATTTTTTAAATACCCATTTTTATATGCAGATTAACTCTGTTTCTGTTTGCTCGGAAATTAAGTAGGAGAAAGTTCAGATCATTTACTCTTCCTTTTGTCATGTTTAAATTTAGAGGAGCCAGCAGAGAAGTTCAGCAATGCAAAAAGCTGAATAAAGAATGCTGTCTTCTACAAAACAAAATCATAGCTTAGGTTACTTCCAGGAAGAACTGCTTGTTATTCAGCTTCCAGATAAAAAAGTAATTGAATATTCTCCCCTGGCAACCCTGATAGAATATTTAACTGGTGACATGGAATGAACAGTTTAGATCTATTCTGTGCAATCATCTAAGTTCCCAAACTGAAAAATATGATTCTGTATCACTGCAGAAAGAGGGAAATTCACCCCTAGGGACTGCCACCATTTTCAGTGACCTCTCGTCTGGAAAAAAAGCACAAGGAATCCACTCCTTCCTCTCTTCCCAGCTCCTTGGGGGAGCTGCATTGCCATGGAGGGGAAGGGATCCAGAGTGTAGGCTCTGATCTCTAGAGATCTTGAGGGGCAGAAGTGTTTTTGCTCATTCTACATAGGTCAAACTCCCAACTCTGTAATGGGAGAATTCAATGGAAATTCCACTCACAGGAAATCACTGGATTTCCAACTCCCATATACTTTTTTCCCTGCCTAGAGAATGGTCAAGCCCCATGATATTCTGGTCCAATGTGCATAAGGTTACATAAATATTACAATTATAAATATAAAAAATGCAGCTAGATGTTTCAAAAGATGGATGAGCATTATCACTGCAGGTACCACAAAGAGATTTTGAGGCATGAAGGAATGTAGATGTTCCAGGGACCCAATTCTAGTCCATGGATGTAACTGAATTGGCCTCCTGGCATATAAAAGCACCTGGCATATAAAACGTAAAACAGATTGAAATTAATTCATTGTAGCCAGAGTTTATATTCGGCATTACAGAGAAATTAGATGTTTCATTTTCATCTTTATGAACAGAGATGGGGATAAAAATATCACAGATCCATCACTTATTATGTCCTGTTGTGTAGAGGTTTTCTGGGGGGCCAGTTTGGGGGACCAGTTATATTTTATAATTTCTAATTTATATATATATATCACATCTGTAATGAAGCAACAATATTAGCAGCCATGAACAGGAATACCCAGGGGCCAAATCTGAAAGAAAAAAGGTAATGGAAGCTCTACCCACAAACCAAGTCCTACCCACTGGAGTATCCAGAAGGAGATAAGGCCAAATGAGACACCACTTACAGCAGATTTTCCTAATGTGATCCTCCCTTGTTTTTCTTGTGCAATTTGATCAGCACTGAAATGGTTAATGTTGACATTCATGCCATCATCATTAGGCTTCAGTGTCAACATCTGATTGAGGTGATGGGGCCAGTTAAGACATTTCAGATGTTTCAGGCTCTCTGCCGATTCAGATAGATACCGCTGTATCAGTTAAACTCTGTTCACAACATGGAGGTTATCTTCCCAGCCATGAAGGCTACAGACTCTTTTTTTAAAACGAAAGCTTTGTCACTTTGTGCTACAGAAACTCTCTCATAAAATTATACCAACTTGTGACACTGATCCAATTTAACCTCGCGTTCTACCCATCTCTGGCAAGCATGAGGCACTGGGAGTCTCAGAATTTTGTTTGAATGACAGACGAGCAACTAAAAAGTTAGGTAAAGGATGTCACTGAAAAAGGTAGATGCTGCATCTGCATTGGCCTATGCTTGTGTTATGGTGATATTACAAACTAGGAAAAAACCTCACATAACCCAACCTATCCTGATGCATTGGTATTAGTATTACAATATTTATTATCTTTCTGTTTAATACATGGCGCCGGCATGGTGCCGGCATGGGTAGAAAATAATCTTGATACCCACGAGACACTGATTTATAGGGGTGTTTTTTTTCCTATACCAGCGGGGCTCTATATTATGGAGTATTTGCTGTCAGTACTGACTTGCATTGCTCCTCTAGAGCACATTTATTACACGATGTAAAAACAATGTGGATGTACAAAATCCGTGTTAATTTCAATGTACTCAGTGACTGGTTCCTGCTCTAATTAAATTTGGGAGCCCAATAACTTCTCCATGGATTGGCTTAGAACACAGTCCGCAAGTACTTTTTGCAAGATAATGAAATTGTTTGTCTGTAGGATACGTTTCTCCTGGGTTGCAGAGTTCACACATGGAGAAATCCAGAGTTTTATTGTTTCAGATCTGGAAGCAAGTTTGTATTATAACTGCTCTGTGGGAATCGCCCCCTTCTCCCATTCCCACTGACAGCATCGTGTATTACAGTACAGTGTTGCTTCTCTCGTGCTAGAATGTGTTGAAGTTCACTTTAATTTGTACTTCTGAGACCTTTAGAAGACAACATGATACATCTGTTATCCGTAGTCTGTGCTCCACCGTGCTGAAACTGAGCTAGAGAGCAAAGGAGCTCAGGCTCTGATCCTCCCAGACCAATGATCAGAACTGCTGTATGGTAACTCTTGACATTCCTAACATACTCACCAGAAAGCACAACGGACCATATTATTATTATTTACTTTATTATTAATTTTGTACGGAGGACCCAACCTGAAGCAGGTCATGTTTTATAATAAGAGCATCACAACAACAATGCAAATCATGCTGTGTTTTTGCTTTCCAACATGTAATTAGCACTCTTATAACTTGAAGATTAACTACAGTGTTAACATTATCATCCCTTTGGTGTTGTTCTTACTACATATATTGTTAACTACATTGTATTTACACTGTAATTATTCTCAGTCATGTAGTAAACTTCCTGGTTTATATAAACTAGTAGTAACTACAAGCATCAAAAAGTGTAATTACGAATGTGATTGCAATGTAACTACAGTTAATACAAAATGTGGCCTCTTTGTACTAGATGCTGTGAAGACATACAAGAAGGCACCATTCCTATCCCCAAGAACTTAGCATCTAATATAAGGTAAGATGCAACGTCAGTGTAACAATGGGAGGGAAGAAATTGTTACTTCGGCTAGCAAACTGCACGTAACCAGAAGATTGATACATTTTAAATATTGTCTTTTTGAATTTTAAAAATTCCTTTCCAATCACAGCTTCCTGGCATTCCTTACAGTCTGGGTCTAATCAAAACAGCAAAAAAAGTGAATACCCACAACAAGCTGCTCCTCAACAATCTACAGCCCAAATAATTGTTACCGAACCAAGGCCCCAATCCTGCAATCACTTACACACGAGCTTAACTTTACTACCTGGAGTATTCCCCTTGAAATCAGGGTAGTAAAGATAAGCATGTGTGTAAATGTTTGAAGGATTGAGCCTAAGTTAGCAAATAATTGAGGATAGGGGACAGGTTCAAGAAAAATGTGTCTATTCATGGGGAAATTTGCTCACCCTTAAAAGAGGCAAAATGTGTTGAATAAATTATGTTGTGAATTATTCATCCAGCTCTGGTTCATAGAGAATGTGCATTTATATTCTTCAGGAAGCCAGTGGAACATCTTTAAACTCCTTCATTACTAATTTCTGTCATGCACCATTGCTGGTTTGTACCTGTGCATGTCCCTGTTTCTGGCCATAGTCATTACAATACAAAACATCTAACCATCATGCTAGGAGAACGCTTCTTTTTGGAAGTACATTAAAGTTCAGTGAAATGGTTTAAAGGAATTGCCTGGCACTGAATTTTGATACCAACATTGGTTTCCCTGGGAATGAGAAGTTTATGGCTACACACAGTGGATCACCAACACTGTCAAGATTTATTCATTTCCAGACAGAAACTAAGGGATAGATTCACAAACGGAACTTAGGTACCAAACCATGCTCAGTGCTCAGCCACCAGATGGAATTCACAGCCCTAAACTAGGTGCCAAGTCTTCCTATACAAGACTTGCGGAGAGTTAGGTGCCTAAGAAAAGGATTCACAAATGGCAGCAGACTGAGTGGGAAACTGCATAAGCTAACCTCAGGAAATGCAGCAAGAAGGGTGTGTCCTTAGTCCCAGCCCCTCGAGGAAGTTCCACTCATGATTCACAGCTGTGAACCCACTCCTGAAGTTTGGTGCTTAAGCCATGTCAGCCAAAGGTGGCAGTGATGCCACTCTTCTTGTGACTTTTAGCCCAGTGGTTAGGCCTCTCACCCAGGATGTGGAAGATCTGGGTTCAATTCCCCCCTCTGCCTGATGTGGAGCAGGAATTTGAACTTGGGTCTCCCTCACAAGTGAGTGCCCTTAATCTCCAGGCTAGAGATTCATTCTCACTTGCTCTCTGGTCCCATGACTATTTAAGTATTTATACACAGTGGAATAGTTTAGGATAAACTGAGACAGACTTGCCCCAGAATACTCTATAGCCCAGTAAGCACACCTACCAGATTGGGCCCCGAAGGCAAAATAGGCAGGGGAATGACTAATTTGTGAATCCTGCTGGGACTTAGGGTTGGGTAAGGTGCTAGGCAGGGTCAGGACTTAGGCAGCTAAGCGTGTGCCCAGTTGCCAAATGTAGGCACCTTGGGGACATGAATGGCAAAAACTTGGGGACCTAGGGACTGCAGACACCTAAGGGATATCTGGTGGCTCAGTGGGGATTCTGGGAATGCCAGTGGCACCTAAATGTCAGATTTAGGCACCTAAGTTCCCTTGTGCATCTAGCCCAATGTGTTTTATAAATTAAACAACCTTTTTCTCTTCTTGGATTAACAGCAACCACAGGGTGTATTGTCCTTCTTAGCCCATTACATCCAAAGTCATAAGACCATGCCTGGAACACAAAATGTTCAAGCCAATAAAATATTTACCTCCTACCTGACAAGTATTCTATGTAACAGTGTTACAAGTATAACTGATACTTTTCAGGACTTAATCATTAGGTGGTCCATCACAATGAGAACACAAGTCGTCTTATCTACATACAGGCAAGAGATAATCATCCCATATCCTGAAATATAGGGACCCATGGGCAGCATACCAAGCACAACATCACAAGCCTCCTAGTCCAGCCAGGATGAGGTCACCCTACACCCTCTGTACCGGGACCCTCCAAGCCCCAAGAAGAGGCGGTCAAGGAAGACCAGACCAGGAAGCTGCACCAGCAGCCAACTTCTCATCCTCTTCTCTGGATGAAGCCATCATGCCCCCACCTCCCACCATGGGGGTGATTTTAAACAATTTCAGGAGCTCTTTATGAGAGGCAGATTCCTTGGACATTCCACTAGAGGAAGTGCCTGAGTCCCAGCATAAGCTGCTGGACATACCACACACATCAACTTCCTCCAAAATCACCCTACCAATCAATGATGCCCTCTTGGATGCGGCAGATCCTGGCAACAGTCCTATCCACCTGCAAAAGGGTGGATGAAAAGTATTGTGTGACCTTTAAGAGAATGGAATACCTTTTTTCACACACCCCCAATCAAACTCCCTGGTAGTGGAAGCAGTGAACGAATGGGGCAGACACCACCATTCTGTGTGACAGGGACTGGAAGAGACTAGACCTTTATGGTCATAAGGCCTACTCATCGGCAACCCTACAATTTAGGATCACCAACTATGAGGCGTTAATGGCTAAATACAATTATACAAACTACTCAAAACTATCAGATTTTATTGAGTTTGTTCCTGAAGGAAAGAAGGAACAATTCAGGAGGACCACCTTGGAGGGCCATCTTCTCACTCAAAGAGCCTTGCAAGCCTCACTGAACTCAGATATGGCGACACGTCTGTAGTCATGTGACGTGCATCCTTGTTCCATCTCTCTGGGTTTCCCAAAGAGGTACAATCAACGGTCGAGGATCTTCCGTCTGAAGGCCCCAAGCTATCCACATCCAAAACTAATGAGTTCCTTCACACATTGAAGGACTCCAGACCAATGCTGAAATCCTTAGGCATATACATGCCTACAAATAAGAAAAAATAGGGCATGTTACTACTCAGTGCAAAGATTCCGGTCTGTGCTTTATACACAACCTCAGAGACAAAAGGACCCACAGAGATGGAAGCAGAGACGACAACAATCCCAGTCCCAGCCTTTGACATCTCAACAACCTCCTGACATGGAACAAGATGGGGACAGTGCAAGTGCGACCCAACCAGACTCTGCTACTACAATTCTCTGATTACAAGCACAGGGGCACACAATCACCTAAAGTGAAGCACTCAAAGGGACAACTATCTTGAAGAACCTCAGTTACTGCATAGGATGAGAAACCTTCTCTTCTGTGATTTTATGAAAACTCCCTCAGAATCCTAGAGACCAGAGACAATCAGCCCTGGATGCTCCCCATGCCCAGTGTCTCTCGATTGTTTTGCATCCCTCACTTATGGAGGGGTGACCACAGGGTCACAGCCCATGGATCACAACACAAACAACAGCTATTTAATGTATGTTCGGACCCAGTGGGATTGAAGGAGGGACAGAAAGAGAAACGCTCAGAGCTTAATTTGTAATGAGAGAAGTGCCAGGGCTCAAGCAATTTTTTTTACTTTCACAACTGATGAAGCAAGCCAAGATGTGCCAGTGTTATGAACCGCCAAGCCTAGAGGTGCCAGGGCTCAGCTCTGGCACAAATCAATCACTGAAACCACACACTTTCTTGCTGCTACTGCTGCTCTGTCACCACTTGCCATGCCTCTCCCTTCCTTGCCTGCACCAGGCTCGGTTCTAGGGGGAAGCACCACTTCAAAATACAGCACTGTGCAGCTGGATGATATAGACAGGCACTTCCCTCAGAACGTTGTGCAGCATTCATGACAGGAAGATGAAGTAGTATCATCCCCCACCCAGTACCCAAAACCCAGCTGCCATATCTTGTTGTGCACCCCTCCTCTTTTGAAACTGCAGTTTTGTAGCTGCAAGGGATTGTGGGATTTGGGGTCATGGCAAGAAACCATAGCTGTCCTTTTGGTGCTAGCTACAAGAAGGTTGATATGTATTGATCTTGTCTATCTTCCTGCCTGTGCTCAAATGTTCCTGACAGTATCTAGATGTCAGGAGCCAAGGGAAATGACTAATGTTAAAACCAGAATTCAGGAGCACTTGTCAGACCTACCACTCAACTGTGAGCTGTGATCTCTCCTTTTCCAAATACTGAGGGAAGACTGTTGACCTTGGTTTTGGATGTACTGTGGTGCTAATTTGAGTGAATTGTAATTGCTTGCCATGGTCTGAACTGATTTTTCTAAGCTTGCTCAGCCTATCTGGATGCTTCTTTCTTCTGCGTAATAGGAGCGGATGCTTTACATAGAATAAAAGGGCCCTTTTTTGGGGTGAATTGTGCAGAGTATTCAAGATACAATTTGCCTGTAAGGAACTCTGGAATTAATGTGACCTGACAACAAAGTTTGGTTCTTCATGACTAGTTCCGGAAGATTTACAAATATGAATGCTACAATTTATGAGTTGTGCTGCTACAATACAGCTTTGGAAAAAAAGCACTGATTTATGCAGGAAACTCAATTTATATATTATCAAAGCAAAACCTTTTAGGCTAGAAAAAGTTTGGTACCGCATACAACACATTCCAGACCTAAGGCACTACTTCAATGACAAAGAAAGGAGTTACATAAGCACTCTGTAATTTTCCTGTAGAACTTTGTGTGGGCGGTAGGGCTCTGCATTTTACATGAGAGATGGGCTCACTGAATTATGCATTAGCATGACAGTGTGTAGCCAGGAATATAGCCCAATATTTTCAAAATTGGGTGCTAAGAGTTAGACCCTTAATTTCATATTTAGGCATCTAAATAAAAGTGGCCTGATTTTTTTTCCAGAGGTGCTGAGCACCCACTATGTCAATTACAGTTTGATTAAAATACAGAACTCTGTTGTATACTATGCTTGTGATTGTGCATGGGCAAATGGCTTTGGGTAATAGAAACCCGACCATGAACTTTCATCCCAAACTGAAATGAACCAGCTTTCCAGCCCTCTGACACTGCCTGTTTTCTACCAGTTGGAGAAAAGCTGAAATCTGTTTACAAAAACAATTTGCAAGATGTTTCTAACCTCCTGGAATCTAGGGAAGGCTGGAAAGTTTTTGCAAAGGTCACTTCTTGTTAAACGTCAAGTCTAGTTTCTCAATCCTAAAGAAGCAGGAAAGTTTGGGCTGTCATATACCTACTCCTAATATAAGGGCTGATCCTGAGAGATGCTAAATGTACTCAGTGCCTTCCACAGCCAGTGATCTCACAGGATCAGACCACATTTGTGGTTCACCACTTATTGTTAGTGATGCTTGCCATGGAGAGGAGACTTACAGAAAACTTGAATGCCTATCTTGGCAGGTAAAGAGCTTTTATGGTCACCTTTGGTATAAGTATTGTAACTCTTCTGCCCATCAGAGTTGGCAGCAACAAGGGCCGGGTTCAATATCTAGGGGATCCATTCCAATAACACAATGCAAACCAGCTCAAGCCCCTACCCAGTGACCTGGGACAAATATATACCACCCCCGCTGGGCGCCTTCAAGAAGCAATACTTCCCCTCTCGCAAGCACATAGTCTGAGTGTAGCAAAAAGCCTTTTAATAACAGAAAGAAACAATGTGGCATTATGTTGGGGAACCACCACCAACAGGATTCATATCACAACCCATGAGCAAAAAAAACCCACCCCAAGCAAATTGGGGCGTGCCCTTTCCCTTTGGTTCTTGAGTCCAGCAACTCCAAATCACCCAAAGTCCCAAAAGTCCAATGACCCAAAAGTCTCTGTCCCTAGTCAGGGCAGCCCCAGAGTTCGAAAGTTTATCTGCGGAGCTTTACCTCCCAACCTGGGTGGAGATGGGATGGGGGTAAGAGGCACCTTACATGATCTGAAGCTGACCGCCCCACAGCTCCATAGGCCTTCGCTTCGCTCCGCCAGCCGCCCCACGAACTCCTTCGCTCAGCTCTGCTCCGCAGCCCACAAGCAGCTCCCGCCGTCGCACGAACTGCTCCACGTCCCACCAGCAGCTCCCGCCGTCCCACGAACTGCTCCACCAGCCTGTCCACAAGGCACTCCAGCCGTCCCGCAAACTGCTCCACAATATATCTTCAGGCTCCTGCACTACTTAACACAACGCTCAGTGATTTCAGCTCTTAGTCAGTTCAGCTCTTTGGTGATTCAGCTTGTAGTAGGGGAGCCTCAGTGCTGGTGCACTATTAGCCCAAAGTGAGCTCAGCAGCCTGTAACTAGACTTCTAATGAAATCAAAATTAGCTCTGATATTCCACAGTGGAGAGAGGAGGAAGTGCAATTAGCATGTAAGGCCCTTATTAGGGGGCCCTTGCCACCAAGTATTAATACTGTCCCCAGCCTCTCTCCATTCACAGAGTTTTGGAACCCATGACCCTTGCCTAGCGAGTGCTACTTAGTTGATGGTGAGTCCCCCCATCATAACAAAAGGCCAAGTACAGTTCCAAGCACAGTTCCCATAATCAGGGTAATAAGAATTTATTCTTCCTGCCCCAATAACAGAGACACTGGGGATCCCACAGCAGCCAAAGTGACCATTTGGGCAGCTATGGCCTCATTCTAGGTGGGGTGGGTGTGCATATGCAAATGAGATCAGCCCCTAAGTTCTTTTCCACAACTTGCCACACCTCACCACCAGATGTCAGGGTGGAGCTCATCCTGACACTGCTTACATCATAATAAAAGCTCTAACACTAACATTTCCAAGCCTGCTTAGGCTCCTACATTTACATTTATGGCCAGATTTTCAAAAGCACTTAGCCAGATTTTCACAGAGGCTGAGAACTTAATGGTAGCTGGGAGCTCAAACACTGAAAACTAGACCACTTTTACTTAGGTGCCTAAACGTGGATTTTAGAGCCTAACTTTAGGCATGCTGGGACTGAAAGTGCTGGGCTACCTATACCATCCTACAATCAGCCCTTCAGCTAAATGAGGGGTGTCTTACACTTCCTCTCAGTTTGTAATTAGAGTTCCAGCTACAGATCTGACTGCACTTCTCTGCCCATCTGACATGCTAATCACTTCAGAATCCATACGCCAAGCTGCATTAAATCATAACAGGAACTTGGGTTTTATGAAAATTATATCCACAAGCTCAGAATTAAAAAAAAAACCCAAACCCCATTCACAGCTCTCATCCTGGCCAGCAGCTTATCAGGAAAGAATATACCTCTATCTGCCATGCATGTAACACCCCAGTTGTATCTGTATACAGCTCTGTCATGTCATGTCAGACTCACAGGACCTTCATGGCTATCACTGCCCTCCCTTCCTCCCCCGGACCATTCTCCAGCACATAACCAGACTTGATTTCTCCTCATTTCCTCTGATTCTACATCAACCTCAGAACTGCCTGTCCCTCTTGGATCTTCTCTCTGGTTCCTGATTGAGAATGCTCCAGTTCAGGAGAGCATGTAACTATATGCATTAAGTCCAACCCCATAGCATGTGCTATAAGCACTGTCCTGAACAGAGATGCTTCCCTGAATTGGGATCTTTTCGCCCTCTTCTGCAGGGTTGCTTTCAGAGGGATCCATCCTTTACGAGCCCGGACACTCTGGCCCTGATCCAGCAAAGTACTTCAGCGCATTTCAGCACCTTACAGGACTGAGTCCAGACCTTGAATGTACAGAAGGAGGAATGATCCCCTGAGATAACACATTCAAAAGAAAGGGCTCAGTGTCTTTCTATCCTGCCCAAGTCTTCAGTTGTTCATTGCTTCCCCATTCCCTACCCTTGTATTATACTCCGGTGGAGCTTTCGTCAGGAACAATGGCCTAGTTTCTCCCTCTATGTCTGTGCTGGCTTTTGCCACGCTGCTGGCAGGAAGTGATCGTAACAGCTGGCCACACAGGGCGTACCACATTGAAGGGGTATCATCCAGGAACAAAGACAGTATAGCAGCTCCAGCCCCATGGCTCATGTAGGGGATGACAAGAGGAAAAAGGGAGCTTGGCCAGGGGTTCCTTGTGCCCTGGAAATCCACACCTGCTGTTACAGCGTGTCATTTAGGGCTAGGCACTGCGCAAACACTGGCAAACATAGTTAATGCTCCAAAGACCTCTGGCTCTTCTGCAGTACCTGACGGGCTCAAAATTGTATCAAAGCTAAGAATTAAGCCCCACAATGCCCTGATGGAGGAAACCTTATTATTCACATTTTACAAAGCGGGAAACAGAGGCAGGGATAAAGAAATTTGAACACCATCACATAACAAATGTGCCGCAGAGCTGGGATTATAAATGCCCTGATCTCCTGGCTCCTAAGCCCATGCTTTTACTACTAAGCCATGGTTCTTCTCCTAAGAACTCTGGTTAGCAACAATAAATATTTTCTGATATGGACAAATGAAACTACCCTTATAAAGACATGAAATATATAAAATAATTGGGATAATGTTGCCTTTGTTGCTTCATCCTGATAGCAAATGGTATTCTCAGAGAGCGTAAAACAGTTTATTCCCATCCTCCCTGAGGCAGCTCCCACAAAACAGAACCACTGATGAGTTTCAACTGCTTTGCCAAAGTTCCTAAGATGGAGTGCTTTTTATGAACCGGTGTCAAAACAATTTTATCAGCCCATAGTGCTAAACAAGTTATTTATTGCTTCTTAATTCCAAGAGACAAAACTTCAATGATAATAACGCGAACATCCATCATGACACGTTTAGCCTATGATTACGACTCGCCCTCACAAAAACCAAAGTTTAATGCAAATGCATAAATATATTTTTTTAAAAGTAACATACTAAGATTACAAACCTGATTCAATATAGATAATCATGTTCAGTAACCTACATATTGCTGCAGACCCAGTATGGAAATTAGCAACTTCTTTTGGTCCAGCAGCCTACAATACTCTTGGGAATATACAAGCCAGTGCCTGCAGCAGCCAATCTGATTCCTGGCAGATTAATCCTTGTTTAAAGTCTGACTCCATGAAACCATTTTAGTCAGTTTATTTATACACAACAATGGCAGGAAGTTGTGTTGTTATGGATCAGCTGTTCTCTGATAGATTGAAGTGCCTGTCATAAAGGATAGGACAAAGCTATGCAACTCTCCCCCTCTCCAGGGAATTTATGGAGAGACTGTGCTCCTCTGATGCATAAATTTTCCCCAAGCTCCCTTTGGGGTTGGAGTGGCTCTGCACAGCTCCCAGTGCAGGGCTCTCCCTAGATGGGACAGTTTAGCCAATCTTTTGTTTTAGGTATTATCAATGTCACCATCTGCAGCCAGGAAGCCCTGAAATTAGGTTTTGGTGGATCAGTATACAAGCATGATCTACATCTTCAAAAATGGGCAGTGATTTTGGGTGCCCCAGCTGAGATTCATAGATTCCATGGCCAGAAGAAACCACTGTGATCATCTTATCTGACTTCCTGTATAACACAGGCCATAAAACTCCACCTCCCCCCCAGTTGAGATGTCTTAATGGAGTCAGGCTTTCAGAAAGCACTGAGCAATTGTACTCTGTAGCTAGGGCCCTTTCAAGATTCTCAAGTTAGGGCATCACAATACTGGGGTGCCCAAGTAATTAATCACTTTGAAAATTTAGGCCATTGTGGATTTTCAAATGTGTAGTTTAAATGTATATATTCTGAGCTAGGTTTTAAAATATCTGGAACAGGTATTTATACCTGATGCAATTGTTTGTGCAAATGAGGCAATCACCTTGTTACTCACTTGCATGAGCAAATGTGGGTGCTCTTGAATTTTTGCAAGTGTGCCCATTGCACCCTCTTTTGAAAACGCGTCCCCATGATTACAGATATACGTTCCATTTGTGATAAAGGAGAGGTCACCAGAAAATGGAGAATATCAACGCAGTGGCTAAAGAAAGCAATGCCCATCATAATAAGAAGTGATAGACACTCCAGCAGTGAAGGAGATTTTCTATAATCATGCTCTTGTAAATAAAACACTACACTGAGACTGGGGAGATCTGCTTTCAACTCCTAGCTCTCCCACAGAACTCCTGTGTCACTTTGGACAAGTCACTTGATCTCCCTGTGCCTCAATTCCCCTTCTGTAAAGTGAGGTTATTAATACTTCTCTACCACAAAGGAGTATTATAAAGATCAGTTAATTAGTTTTCTGTAAGGTGCTCATATACTATAGCAATGGGGGGGGACATTTAAATAGATAGAGATACCCAATAAGCCTGGGAAACTCACCCCACTCATTTCAGTGTCATATTGATTGTGGAACTGAGCAAATATTCAAATCTTAGTGGATTTACAAGCAAAAAACGTCATTAAGTTGAAGTTAAGGGCACAGATCAGAGACCCAAGTGTTTAAAATCCTTACAAGAATGTTGTAGTTAACATGCCTAGCCTGATTAAATGCAGCAAGGAAGTACAGAGATCCAGATTAAGCCCCATGCCGGAGGAAAGGGAATTTGTCAGCAAGAAGATGAGAGTCTGCAGTAGCATGAACAAAGTACTGGTAAATGTCTCCGGCGGGGAGACCTTTACAATAACTTGCATGTCACACTAATGCCTACAAGTTATTTCAATTCTTCACTAGGATAGCTGGGAAACCACTAGGACTTTACAGTATTTGTCCTGGGGGATCTTTCTGGCCCAAATACAAAGCCGTCATTACATATGCTTAGTCATTGTGCAGAATGTTAATAGCTGAATACAGGAAGCCATTTGCAATGTATAACAACAACTTTATTGAACCTAAAAAGAAAAGGAGGACTTGTGGCACCTTAGAGACTAACCAATTTATTTGAGCATAAGCTTTCGTGAGCTACAGCTCACTTCATCGGATGCTGTAGCTCACGAAAGCTTATGCTCAAATAAATTGGTTAGTCTCTAAGGTGCCACAAGTCCTCCTTTTCTTTTTGCGAATACAGACTAACACGGCTGTTACTCTGAAACCTGTCTTTATTGAACCTACTCACTTATGAACAATACTACATTCTCTTATGTGCCAGCAGATGTCACTCTATTAATTATCTGCATATATACCTCTCTTTTATATAGCATTCCCCTAGTACAGAATATGACACTATGTCATCTGCAATGTCACTATGATATGGCTTGACACTACTAAAATATCACAAGAGAGGAACAAAAGAACATAGCAAACATCTGTAGGCAAGAAGCTTTGGTTTGCATACACCAGTTGTATACAACTTTAAAATCTTACCCCAAGGCATAACTGCTTCCTCCTCCTCAGGTGTGTCCTTCTTTAGGAATAATTCACATCAAAGGTTTCTTAATACCTCACCAGCATTGTTTAATGTCAGATTGGGAGAAATCCAGCTGCTGGACTAATTGTTCAGAATTAAGCTAGTATTAATACTGCAGTGAGATCAAGATTCCTCAGCTGTACCAACACATAGTTGGAGGCAGGCCACACCCCGAACAGTTTACTGTTGAAATAGACAAGATAGATGAATGGTGGTGGAAATTCAATATTATTATCCCCATTTTACCGATGGGGAATTTAGGCACAGAGAGATTAAATGACTGGTCAGAATTTGTGGCAGAAGCAGAAACTGAACCCCAATCTCTGTTTAAATGAAGAGTGGAGGTCTTTCTAAAAGATATGCTGCAAGTCAAAACAGAATTTATGGGCCTGATGCAGAAAGTACAGGTGGAAGTCCTATGGCCTTTGTTATGCAGAAGATCAGACTAGAATCCAGCTGATCACAGTGCTCCCTTCTGGCCCTAAAATCTATGCATCTACTGAGCCCCTGGTAAACAGCTGAATGACAAGATTGAGCTGTATGAATTACAGATGATTCCAGTTCACTGCCAAATTAAAAAAAGGGGGGGGGGTAATAGGATAGTAAATGAAAACCATTTTTGGTTAACCCAAAAAATAAAATAATAAAATTTGGGAGTTGAGCTAAATGTTTTGTTTTGACAAAACTGAAATGATTTCTTTCGATTTCAACAAAAACATTTGTTTAAAAAATAAAATTAAAGGCAATTTTGCAGTGATCAGTTGTTTTGACCACCAAATAATCAAAATGTTTCACTTCAAAATATCAAAACATTTTGATTTTTTACGAAATTTTTCTGGCCTGAAACAATTTGGCAAACCCCACATGAATTCTCCAAGTGTTTCAGTGTTACTGAATGTGCCTTTTTCTGAAAAAAAATAAATCACCCAGCTCTACCACAATACCATCTTTCCTCTCTGGAAGCTGTACAACAAACTACACGCTGATCACTCAGAGCAGTATAAACTCCTCCCCTGCTGAAAGATTGTGGCCTCCTCTCTCATTCTCATTTCAGTTTAAAAAGCAAACAGCTAGCAATAAAAGCTGCCTTTAAAAAACACAAATCTCCCCCTCATCCTTCCTCCTCACTGGAGTCCAATTTCCTTCTCCTTTGTTTCTCCATTACTGAAGTGTGATATATTTCTCTTTAAGGGTGAGGAGGGAACATTAGTTTCCACAGGCTACTGTTTCAAACCAGGGATATTTAATGTGAATCCTCATGCAGCTATCCTCATCTCCCCTCTCCTGTCACAGTTACAGAGAATATCTGCTGAGCAACAGAAGGCAGTGATCCAAGGAACAGTTTCCTAGGATGACATTGGTCAGAGACCTTAGCACATCACAAATAGCTGTAGCCTTTATTATCAAGGACCTGAAAAGGTGAAACAAATGAAAGAAACTTTAGAAGGGAATAAAAATCCTAAATCTGAAATATTAAATCAGAAAGTCTTTGACAAGGTCCCACACCAAAGGCTCTTAAGCAAAGTAAGCAGTCCTGGGGTAAGAGAAAAGTCCTCTCACGAATCTGTACTAGGTTAAAAGATAGGAAACAAAGGGTAGGAATAAATGGTCAGTTTTCAAAGTGAAGAGAGGTAAATAGCACAGTCCCCCAAAGATCGGTACTGGGACCAGTGCTGTTCAGCATATTCATAAGTGATCAGGAAAAGGGGTAAAACAGTGAGGTGGCAAAGTTTGCAGATGATACAAAATGACTCAAGATAGTTAAGTTCAAAGCAAAGAGTTACAAAGGGATCTCACAAAACTGGGTGACTGAGCAAGAAAATGGCAGATGAAATTCAGTGTTGATAAATGTAAAATAATGCACATGGGAAAATATAATCCCAACTATACATACAAAATGATGGGGTCTAAATTAGCTTGTTACCACTTGAGAAAGATCTCAGAGTCATTGTGGAGAGTTCTCTGAAACCATCCACTCAATCTGCAGCAGCAGTCAAAAAACCAGATATTAAGAACCATTAAGAAAGGGATAGATAATAAGGCAGTACATTTCATAATGTACTGTATAAATCCATTGTACACCCACATCTTGAATACTGAGTGCGGTTCTGGTTGCCCTATCTCAATAAAGGTATATTAGATGGAAAAAGTACAGCGAGGAGATCCAACAAATGATGAGAGGTATGGAACAGTTTCCATATGAGGATAGATTAAAAAGACTGGGACTGTTTATCTCAGAAGAGAGATGAATAAGTGGGGATATGATAGAGGTTTATAAAATCGTGACTGGTGGGGAAAAAGTGAATAAGGAAGTGTTATTTACTCCTTCAGATAACACAAGAACTGAGGGTCACCCAATGAAATTAATAGGCAGCAGCTTTAAAACATACATAAGGAAGTACTTCTTCACACAATGCACATTCTCCCTTTTCAACTCATTGCCAAGGGATGTTGTGAAGGCCAAAAGCATAACTGGATTCAAGAAAGAATTACATAAGTTCATGGAGGACAGATCCAGCAATGGCTATTAGCCAAGATGGTCAGGGACAAAACCCCATAGTCTCGATGTCCCTAAACCTCAGACTGCTAGAAGCTGGGACTGGATTACAGGGGATGGATCACTCGATAATTTCCCTGTTCTGTTCATTCCCTCTGAAGCATCTGGCACCCACCACTGTCAGAAGACAGATTACTGGATTAGATGGACCCTTGGTCTGACCCAGTATGGCCGTTCCCATGTTCTTATGGTCCCAGTTCTGTTTCCACTGAAGTCAATGGCAAGACCCCTTACTGACTTCAATGGGAGAAGGACTTGGTCCTTTGAGAGCACACAAATATCAAAGTAAAATCAGTTGTTTGGCTATGGCTCTGATCGTGAAAGGTTCAGAATACATACGCTTCGTACAAAAGGGTGTACAGCAGAAGCTTTTTAACGGAGATGCCTTGGTGGAAACTTGTCCATAAAAACTAATAAAAGTCCTCAACAATCTAGGTTTTTATGAGGCCAGTCGCCACTATAGTATATGAGTGCTTTCAACATCACCTAAACGAAACTGAGAAGAAGGTTAAATGACAGTGTTATTTGGTTTGCAGATAAAATAGTTCAAAATGTTCAAAACACAACCAAGGAAAAGTTCATGCTTTGGCTGCAGATTCTATTTCAAACAGTGCCAGAGATCTGTCAACACATCCTAACAACAGATTGTAATGTCATTTGTTGTCACTAGGTGGCACGGTTGCAGATGTCCTCCCTAGTTCTGTCAATCTGAATGTTTGATTTTGAAGAAATCAAGTAATTCCCCACTCAGCTGTTCAGTGATCTAGTATTTTTTAGATGCCAAATGTATCACTAGTAAAGGTAGTTCTTTGCCTGTATCTCTCTGGATTATTAGTATTTATTAGTTGTATTGCTGTAGCAGCTAGGAGCGCCAGTCATGAACCAGAACTCCATTGTGCTAGGTGCTGGGCAAACACAGAACATCGCCCTGCCTAGGGGGATTTAGAATTATTCTTAGCTGCTTAAAGGTTATACTCACATAACTCAACAACCAGACGACAGTAGGAATAATCTATCAAGCATGCCAACAATCTCAGCAGAGAGGCCAGTACCAAATGGGTATGGAAAGAACCTGTGACAAGACTGCCCGCACTGGGAGGGCCCTTCTGCAGCAGGCCACAGCATGACAGATGGGCCTGCCTCAATCTCCCCTTCAGCAATTCCCAGAAAGACTCCACAAAGGCTTAACAAGTGTATAGATATTGCCCTTGCAGGGTTAAATGTATTACCTGAGAAAACCCTGTGCACGTAAACCATAACGAAAGTCCCACAGCTATAATCCAGAATTCCTCAGCACAGCCAATCTTCAAGTCCCAACAGTCCACCAAGTACAGCCCCAGTATTTATCACCATGCCTCAGCCCCAGCCTTCAGACCTCAGGTGGCCCTCTGTTATCAACTCTCTGACCCAAAGAGCCAACAGACATCTGCTGCTCGTAGCCTTCAGCCCTCTCCAGCCATGGCTCTCTGCCTCAGGAAGGTCAGCAGGCCAGCCCCTCCACTGGCTTTCTGACAATTTCTCCCTGTTCCCCAGGAGGGCCTTCAGAGAGCTTTCTGCTCTCTGCATTTTTCCTCAGCAACCTCCTCCAGTCTCCTGAGCACTGGTAGTTCTTACCTGCTAATCTCCTGACTGACCACTTTATTGTCAGGCTCTCCCTTTTATATGGCCCAGGTGCGCTCTTTTAAAACCCAATTAGGAGGCAGCTGATGAGTCACAGGTGGACAAGATCCCACTCACTCTTAAAGGGACCTGTCACCCTGTGATGGACCCCTAGAGGTGGCCCCTCAGAGTCAGGATTGAGGCACATCGGTATAGCCAGTGAGGAAAAATACTGCACTGCTGATGCTGAACATTTATCCTATGGATGGATAGACAAATAAATAGAGGTCTGTCAGACACCTTTCCCAAGCACTAATCTCACATATAGAAAATTATCAGGATGGAAGTTGGTTCAAAGTCCTCTAAACCAGTGGTTCTCAAAGCTGGTCTGCTGCTTGTTCAAGGAAAGCCCCTGGTGCGCCAGACCGGTTTGTTTACCTGCCGCATCCACAGGTTCGGCCGATCGCGGGTCCCACTGGCCACGGTTCACTGCTCCAGGCCAATGGGGGCTGCGGGAAGCGGTGCAGGCCAAGGGATGTGCTGGCCGCCCTTCCCGCTGCCCCCATTGGCCTGGAGCAGCGAACCACGGTCAGTGGGAGCCGCGATCGGCCAAACCTGTGGACACGGCAGGTAGACAAATCGGTCCGGCGTGCCAGGGGCTTTCCCTGAACAAGCGGCGGACCAGCTTTGAGAACCACTGCTCTAAACCAAAAGGTCAGGTCATGATGCCTGATTGAGACAAAACAATTCTCAGCCAATAGTTTCCCCCATACAGCACTTATCCATCTTGCTTTTAAGTGGCACAAAGTATTTTGCATCAGCTCAACAGATTGGAATATATTTCCACTAATCAAGAACTACCCAGTCTATTAGCTCCAATGAAAGTGACATCCCAGGGAAAAGCCAAAACAAAAACTCAGCCCTATGTGCATTTGAAAATACTGCAGTTCTCTAAAAGTTGTGTTTATCATTAATAGGAATGAGAGGGGTAAGTCAGCTCTTCATTTAAAATCAAACTGTGCTCATTTTTCAAATGAAATCAATCCAAGGAGAGGACTGTTGCTGTCAGCAGGGAAAAAGCTTAGTCACTCACATATGAAATATTTGATTCAAGCTATTTTGGGGAGAGTGTTACTTGTACCATGGTAGCAACTAGAGGCCTTAACCAAATCAGTTTCCTATTGTGTGAGGTGCTGTACAGACACATAGCAAAAGACAGGTCCTGCCACAAAGTGTTTACAACCTAAACAGATAAGAAGGGGCCTACCACATTCACAGTTCATTTTGATCAATTTCACAGCCAGAGGGTTTTTAAATTGGTCAATTTCACATTTTCAGCTGTTTACATATGAAATTTCACAGTGTTGTAACCCTGGGGGTCCCAATCCAAAAGGTCCCCGGAAATGGATTGGATCTCCCCACTTGCCCCCACCCCAGAGATGCCATGCAAGGGAAGGACAAGTCCTGTCCCTCCCCAGCCCAGCAGGGACTTGCAGCTAGGAGCTCCCTGGCTGGGGCACTTCCAGGAGCAGGAGAAGATTGGACCCACCTCCACACGTCTCCTCCAGCTGCAGGTACCTCTGGTGCTGGAGCTTCCTGCTGCAGGGGGAGGTACTCCAAGGTGCGTCTGATCTCCCCCTGAGAGCAAGAGCGGCTGTGCCAGGGAAGGACAAGTCCTCTCCCTCCCCAGCCTAGCTGGGACTTGCAGCTAGAAGCCTCCTGACTGGGGCGCTGCCAGCAGCAAAGGAGAGAGAAGATTTCATGGGGAAGGGCTTATTTCACGGTCCGTGACACATTTTTCACGGCCATGAAATTGGTAGGGCCCTACGGATAAGACAGACAAAAGGAAGGTATTCTCCTCATTTACAGATAAGGAATTGAGGCACAGAGATTAACTGACTGGTCCAAGGTCTCTGGCATAGGCAGGAATTGAACTCATGTATCCTGAGTCACAGTCCAGCACCTACAGCCTATCCTTGCTCTCCAGAGAAAAGCATCCCTGATCAAATATAAACAGACTATTGCTGAGTTCTGCTGAGCTGTCTCCTATCTGTTCAAATAGCCATCCTGCTAGAAGCTTGTGTATCAAAACCATGGATCTGAGTAGTTATATATCCCCGTCAGCATCATATTAGAGAGTGAGCTTTTCAATAGCGTTGTGCGTTGTGTGTTTGCACACAAAAGGGTGGCGCTGCAAAATCACCTGAAACAAGATGGCAGACGGGTGCACATGCAGTTCCATAATACTAAAGGCTTGAATGTTGCATAGCTCCCTCTGTCACTCAGAGATGAACATGGTACAGAAACATGACTAGCGAGGGGAGACCTTTCTTAATTAAGTGCTGACTATACTCTCCCCAATGACGCTTCTCCCCATTTCTTTTTATCAGTACAAGTAGTCATATGTGTGAGAAGAGTAAAACGGTCTAAAGAATGAAGCCATTGGAGTTTACCTGACAGTCCAGTGGTTGCCCAAAATGAACATTTATAGCTCTGAAAATGACATGTATTGTAAGCCAGTCAAGCTGACTCAAGCAAGAAAAGCCACAGAGTTGTGTGAGTCTTGTTCTCCCCACAATACACTTCTGAGGTAATCTTATAAAATAACAGTGTGCTGGCTGCTTGCCTTGCTGGTAGTATCATCTGTCTTGGCTTTTATGTATGAGTTGTATAACAGCAGCCTAATTGGCATTCAGGATTCATTTTTGGATTGTTTTTTTCCTTTATAAAAGAAAGAATTTTGCATTTGTTAAAGGACTGAGAGCTCTGTTTAGCCACAGAACAAGCCAAATAAGAACTGGCAGTGTAAGGTTCCCTGCCACAACCGAGCCCGCAAATGCCTCAGGTCTGGTCCATAGGAATATTTGGACCTGGGGAAATACAAATATCTGAATCCCACCTTCTTGGGCCTACCTGCTCCACTAGTGCCACTGAGGTCTCCTCCGCCTTTCACTTCTAATTGATGCCCAGGTCATCAAGGACTGAAAGATGTCACTAATGATGTGTGACTGGCTCATTATTGACTAGTCATATAGGCAGATCTTTGTATTTGGACATATTGTAAATTCCTAGGGGCTGTGGCTGTCTTTTTGCTATGTCTTTGTACAGTATCTCATACAACAGGGCCCTGCTCTATGATTGGGGTGCACAGGTGCAACTACTGTACAAATAGATGATGATATTTATATCCTGTGACAGTCCTCACTTGGGGTTGATTGGTTGGGTAGTATTGCCTAGAATCATAGAAGATTAGGGTTGGAAGAGACCTCAGGAGGTCATCTAGTCCAACCCCCTGCTTAAGTGGTCAGGGCTAAGACCTGTGACCTGTAGGGGGGTTGTTGGGATGGGAGCCCGGACCCTCTCATTCCACCTATCTCTGATCCAGGGCCCTTTGAGGGCTATTAGTGCTCTGACAGCTGAGGCTGCCCTCCCAGGGCCACTTCCTATCTCCCGCCCCATGATTGTCCCTAGATCACCGTCGGAGTTAAGGCAGTGTGAAGGATACTTGCTCACCACAAGGCACCTTCTGGTGGTGGCATGGAACAGGGTAGCTCTCTTCCTCCAGGGCAACTGCTTGCTCCTGTGGTTTGGCCAGTTCAGTCCAAGGGCTTTCCCCTACTGGGGTAGTCCAAACCAAAAAATAAAGGGAATTACCAAAGTCCAGAGTTCATATATATGGTTCCCTCTCAGGCTGATTCTATGGCAGGTACTCCCTTTCCTCAAGGAGGGACCTTTGGGCAATTCTGCCCTCCTCTGCTGGAGCTGCAGGTCACAGGTCTGCTGTCTTCCCTAGTCTGCCATCAAATGAGCTGTTCCACTGCTTTTTAACTCCTCCTCCAGTTGGAGCACTTTCTACATGCATAGTGGGTCAAGTCAGCTGACCCACATCATGGAACCCTGGGCTTGAGTGTCTACACTGTATTTTAACCCGATGTGAAAACTTTTCTAACGCATGCTTGAGCCTAGGGCCCATGTGTCCACACTGCAGTGCTCAGACCCAAGTCAAAGTAACCATATCCCAGAGTCCCTGCTGTCCCTTCCCACTGCCAAAAACGTAGCCACTCTAGCCCTAGGACCATGGTGCACTGTAGGAAAACTTTACTGCCCACCCTGAACTTTACCAGGAAGCAACTCGCTTTGCAAAAGGCTTAAATCAGGTCACTCTCCACTGAAACCCAGGAGGGTCTCTGATAACGTGTTTGCAGATCAGCAATCAGAAGAGAATGTGTGAACATTGACCTGAGCTGCTGCCATTCAACAAGAGGAAGTGGCTTCCCTTTTCCATAGAGCTGATTGCAGATTGGTGGGATAGAGAGGACTAAGGAAGTAGTTCCACGGAATTGTGGAATACTTCTGGTTGACTCCCGGGACTTGAGTCAAGCAAGGATGCAGCTACACTTCAAAGAAACAGTGCTCAGATCCTGGGTCCTGGCTTAACTTGATCTCAGACCCTCCAGTGCTGCAGGGTCCCGAGACTCTGGGTCCAAGCCCTAGGTTAGCACAATTGCAGTGTAGATGCAAGGGGGATCAGACTTGGCTCAAGCATGGGTTTACATTGCAGTGTAGACATATCCTGACTGTGCAGTGCAGAGAAGTCAGGGCCAGCACCAGAGGAACGGAGAACAGCTCAGAGCCAGCTTCTCTTTCTTGACCCTGACTCAGGGATGCATGAGGGGATTTTTGTGAGTTGAATAGGGCTCCAGTGGTCTGAGTGATGTTCCAGATCTAGCTAGCTGAAAAGTGCTGATAAGCAGAGAATTGAATATTCAATTTGCCTTGTGCCGGCGATTACCACTTCATAGCAATTGATGAGCTCAGTCTAGTTACTAAAATCATCATCACAGTGGGCACCAATCTTTTAGTTGCACTGCAGAGAGGCCAAGGATTTATTCAGCCTGAAGATTAAATTACCCTCTCACTCCTTGCTGTATAAGAGGTGCTCCCTCCAACTCATGGCTGCTGTGCAACAGTCAGTGTTGGAAGCTCGTACTAGTGCTAGATGTGGTTAAGATTTTAATTTCCAGTGCTATGCGTCTTGCACCCTAGACCAATAGATGAAGATAAAACCAGCACGAAATGTACTTCATAACTGATGAATTAAAATAAATAATGCACTAAAGAGTTCTGAAAAATGTTAGTTGGGAGATAAATAACAACATTTCTGCAAGTCTGAAAATGTATTGGGGTCTGTTATTTCATTTCCCTCCATTCAACATTTTTAAATTGACAGAGTTATTTTTAAATTTTCAGGGGGGAGTGCAAATTTAAACTTTTGCCTATTTTCAATGGTATAATAAAGTTTACTTGCATTATATTACTCAGCCTCTAGATTACTGTTTTCTGATTAGAGTTCCAAACAGAGTACTCTCCCTCTGGTAAAGAAATGAGACAAAGCTGGAACTCAATATGTGTAGAAGCCTATTTGTTTTTATATCAGCAATTTTCTTTAATAAACTCTTCTTACTAAGACACACTGTGATTACCCATAAGACAAATAGGAAAGCTGATGTTTTTTTAAAAATGGCAAATTTTGGACTAGAGAATGGAACTGTTTGTTTCTGACAAATGTGTGTCCTGGAGCAAAGCTTTTAACAAAAGTGGACCTATTTTTTTATTTCATATTGAAGTGTGAAAATCTTTGAATGTGAATATTTTGTAGAACACCAAGAAGTAACATCTCTGAGATGAGAATCTGGCACCTAGTCAGCATTCCCCTTTAAGAGGACGTCTGCGGTCACTGAAATATTCATACAGCCAAAGGATAATGACTTTCATACTGTCATTCCAACACTTCAGAAGGTAGTCAAGAGTGATCAAAGGCAGGACAGGAAATCATATATAGCATATGTTTCTGCTGAAGTTCTCTCTCCCATATGAACAATACTGTTGTACAGCATGCTTTATCTGATGATGTTGTTAATTTAACTGAAACAAAACATTACAGTTCTGAGAGTGCCAACAACATTGCTTAAAATGACTGCTGTATGGTACTAGGCTCCCTTCATAATATAAACATTTTTCATATCAAGCATAATACCAGTGGGTACAACTAGTACATTAGAAAGAAGATTAAATGTAAGCTAAATATCAGGATCAACTTCCCCAAACTGACACCCCTTAAGATGTGGAAGAATTATTTATTTTTGGTATCATATATTCATTTACAAAAGGGCCATCACTTGTAAGTAGGCATCCAAGTCTCCCAGCAGAGGTTATGGAAGCCTCATTGCCTGAGAGATTTAAATGAACTGGACGAAGCAGTGGAAAATTCACAAGAGAATAATCTCTCCTGTGCAGGCAGAATACTAAGGGCCAGATTTTTAAGGCAGTTAGGTGCCTATCAGGATTTTCAAGAGTGCCTAGGCACATAACTGCCATTGAAATCAATGAAAGTTAAGTGCCTAGAAACTCTTGAAAATCCCACCACATCTACCTGCATCTGTAGGTGCCTAAATACCTTTGAAAAACTGATCCTAAGTGATTTAGGAGCATGTGCCATTTTCAAAAGCAATTTAGGCACTTCGGAGCATAATACCCATTGATTTTCGGTGAGACTTAGGTCTTGCAACACTGAGTGGAACAATGCCTAGATGCCTTTAGAAACCAGGGCCTAAATCATCCAGATTTAGTTTCTTTGACTGCTTTTTTGGATTAGTCGACCACTGCTCCAAGAATAAACAAAGGTAGCAGTAAACATTGCTTTCATAGGAGTCCTACTATAATTCTAGCCATTTTGTTTAAAGTTCAGAATGGCACTATAGACATTTATAAACCTTAAGATGCTCTGACAGCAGATGATCATTTCATGGTAGCTCAAATTTCAGACTGAAGGGTGCAATCCCATGCCCATAGATGTCAATAGGAATCTTCTCTTGCTTTTAGTAGGGCTTTGGATCAGGCCCTAATCTCTTGACCAAGCTCCTTTAAGCATGCTGTTGATAGTTAATAATTGTGTTTTGGTATTTAGTTAAATCCACAGGTTTTCAGTCATTAGACATGAAAGGGTGTTATCCACTAATAACATCACCATAATATTGGGATGATAGTTTTTTCAGACAGGCTTATTCAAATGAATGTAACAGGAGCACGTAAAATAGATAGCCAAAGAAGTGGCCTTTCATTGGACATGTACTACGCAGGCCAAGGCACTTGGGGCTTTCTGTGGAACCCAAACATCAAGTCTGGTGGTGCTTTTTTAAAGCTCAAATACACAATAGAAAATGAGGCCTGGATTATCCGATATCTTTCTTCTCTCCATGATTTCCTGGTGTTTTCCCCCAGGGCTATGCTGCTCTGTATGATTATGACATTCCAGAATCAGTGGCATAAGGATAATATGACTAAGAAACATGGAGATTCCATGCTGTAGTTAATCCCTGCCGAGAGAACACTGAACGCGTCAGATAAGAGAGTCACTGCCACTAAGACACATTTTGCTGCCAAGAATTACCTCCTAGAGACTAGGGCCATTTTGCAGACCTTTTTAATTTCCCTGGAAAATGCCACTTGCACCCCTAATTAAGAGTGTAATATGCTGTGGGGTCCTGTTTTCAGGGTAATTCGTTTTGCACCAGAAAAAGCTAATACACCACACTTGGTAGGTATACGGACTATCTTTCAGCCAGTCCATTAGGTGGGGCTGTGTGCATGGGGAAAGATGCTGGGGACGTCTAATCAGTGATTATTATTCTTAGTGTAAGGCTTTTTAAATAAAGAATCTGCATGTTTTTCTTTCACCCAATCTCACTGTGAATGAAATGAAAGTTCTTGCATCACGAAACAGGTGACTTGTCTTCAAAATCTTTTACAGAAACCATATTGAGGGCACTGATGATCAGTTTAAACAGGAGTTTTTAAGCTTTCTTCTCTCCTTTTAACATATGATGGAATGTACATGAGTTCAAGGCAAACATACAGACGTGTGTTAGGGCAGCAATATCAGAGGGCACATGGAAACAATCCTTTGTCTTATGAAATGATTAATCACATGTTCACAGCTGGAATACAGTTTGTGGGATATGTGCCGTTCATTGGTACCCAACACAGGGGCAAAGGCCTATGTAATCTTTCTACCAACTGTGTTCACAAAGGAAAGCACGTGGCCCAGGAAACAGAGCACGGCATGAATACACTATCATGTTAACAGTGTATAAATGATTGTGTGGCAACAGACCATGCCATTTTATTTCTCATTTGTACTAGTACAAGATAATACAATGGGCAAAATTATTGTTCCATTTTTGCACCCTACTCTAACATGCACATCTGCATTGCTTTCAGTCACTATACGAGTGATATAAGAGAGAAAGCTGTATATATAAACATGCACACACTAAACTAAAATTAAAACTCAATGACCAGAACTTCCCTGCTATTTCACTTCTGTTCATTAGGCGGCAGCATGATTCCCAACTCAGGCATTATCCCCAAAATGCTATACTATCAGAAGTATGGCATCACTTAGTTATTTTTCTCTGTTAGAGAGATAAGGTGGGTGAAGTAATCTCTTTTACTAGACCAACTTCTATTGGAAAGATAGACAAGCTTCCAAGCTACACAGAGCTCCTCTCTCTCACCAAATGGAAGATGGTCCAATAAACGCTATTACCTCATCCACTTTGTCTCTCTAATATCCTGGGACCGACATGGCTACAAACACCACTTTCTCTGGGTTACAGAGTAACAGCTGTGTTAGTCTGTATTCGCAAAAAGAAAAGGGGTGGGAGGAGGTATTGTTTCATGATCTCTGTGTGTATATAATGTCTGCTGCAGTTTCCACGGTATGCATCCGATGAAGTGAGCTGTAGCTCACGAAAGCTCATGCTCAAATAAATTGGTTAGTCTCTAAGGTGCCACAAGTACTCCTTTTCTCTGGGTTAGTCAGACTACTCAGGGAAATAGAAAGTTACATAGGAAAGTACATCAAACTGTGCACCTATGAATGGGGAGCACCATGGGAGTATGGGAAAGAAAGGGAAACTGTAGGCCTGCCTACTCAGTACAGTTAGAAACCAATGCAAATGAAAGTGTTTGCAGCCTCTGGATGCACCAGTCCATGTAAGGGCTGTCTCCAGCTCCCTCATTAAATTACAAGTCTGGTGGGTGAGTTTTTGGAGCAGGAAAAAAAGTCTGCAGTCATTGGCCTACATTTCTTCTCCCTAGCTGAGCTTGGCTCCTGAGCTGCCATGCATGGAGAGAGATCTCAGACATGTAGCCTCTTTGCAATGCTTCCCTGGTTAACAGACATCTGTCAACTGGGTGAAGCGCTTGTCTCCAACATTATGAGCAGCTAGCTTCTTGGAGGGCTTTCATTACCCATTTTGGAGGGGAAAATGAACGTCTGCGGTCGCACACCCTCAGAGGCTCATGAAGCCTTCATGGGGGAGTAGCCACAGAGGAGCTTTTAGAATCAAGCCCATTAATGCAATCTAATTGGCCATTTATTCATGGAAATACCTGATTTGTGTATGAACAAATACGCATGGGTGGAGAAAGAATTCCTTAAAGTCCCAGTGATCCCCTGCTGCCGTATCAGTCCCTCAACAGTCATTGGCAGCCAGTGAAAATTTTAAGTAGCCTCTGGACTGCTCTACATTACATACAGGGACCAGCTTGGCATACAGCTGTCCCAGGATCCACAATCATAAAGATCCTCCTGAACTGAACTGTGCACTCCCTGGACATAGCTGGGGATCTGGGCCAAGATTCGATTTTTCAGTTAACAGCAGAGAGGAATTAAATACTGTACAATTGTAACATTTTATGCCATGAATTTAATGGTAACAAGAAAGAGCTGCCAACAAAGCATATTATAATGAATGCAAGTAAGTTGTAGACTCAACTCGCCAATGGATAATTCACGCCTGTCCAAAAATGCCCCTAATACAGAAATGTATTAATCCGACTGCTGTCTAGTCACATATATTTGCATTCATTTCTCAGTTCTTAATTAGTTATTGAATTATGTTATCAAAGGAATTAGCTCACAGATAATTTTATCATGTTATTTGCAGAGAAAATATTACATCCCTATAAACAGAGTAGGAATATGATGAGCCCACTGTTTGGCACATCTGACCCCAAATACTACCTCAAACCATCAGACAGAGCATCCTTTGATGTACGATGACATCATGAGTCTGTGTCAACCTGCAATTCCCATAACCACCACCCTCTTGTGATATACAAACATACATAATTTGCATACATTTGCATTATTACAAGCACAGATAATCCAAAGCACATACAACATAACTTTAAAATGGAAAGGTAACAGAAACCCCAATGTAGGACACTAACTGCATGCATTAGTAGGATAGCCTAAAAGCATTTAGTAGGTGCCATATGCAGTACATACATTTGAATAATAATACGAATATATAATGCTGTGATGCTGGCAGACAAGGTGCCAGGCCTTGCCAAGGCTTTAGGCCTCAGCTGAGCACTGACAAATTCAATCTGTTTCACCTGTGTGGTTAAGATGGGTATTGAACTTATAACGTGTTTAGACTTGATGAAATGCTTGTAAGTTGCTCCATGCACTAATCTCACTTATAAAATGACATGCTATAAGTTAATATTGAAGTTTTTGCTTTATGACTATAAAAAATATTTGCTCTGAAATGGTGAACCAGTCAGGAGGAAGCATCTCCTAACCACTAAGAAGGCCGATCAAAACTAAATGGGCCACTGTGGGACATCACAACACAAAGACTTTGTTAACTGCCCCTTCACACCCATGAAGAGGGAATGTGCAAGAAGGTTGTCCCATCAGCTTGAATTCTGAAAGAAGGAAATAAAAATAGCTGACAAGAAATTTTTTCATCTCTCGTTGGCTGTTTGGACTCTCACTGGGTTGGTGCTATGAAAGAGAAGCAGAGATCCCCGGGGTCAACCTAGGTTAGCCCTAAAAGACATTCAGAGCTGACAGATTACTACAACTCTGTCACCTTTTCAAACCAGAGATTGTAACTCATTTGTGCATATATGTTTGCTTGCTTTAACATTAGAATCACACTCATTTTTTTTCCAAATTAATAAATCTTTAGTTTATTACAGGATTGGTTATAAGAAAAGCTTCGATTCTGTCATGGAGGTCACAGATTCCATAACTTTCTGGGACCTCCATGACTTCTTCTGGGGCAGGGCTGGAGCAGTGACCAGCCCCAGGCCCACCAGAACAGCTGACTGACGGCCAGCCCCAGGCCTGCCAGAGCAGCAGCTGGGGTTGGGTCAGCCCCCTGGGGGCTGGAAGAGCAGTAGTGAGCCCATGCCACAGGACAGCAGCAGGGCTGGGGCAGATGCAAACCCCAGCAGTACTCTATTTGCCCCCCCCATCTCCCAGGATATTTTTAGTGAAAGTCAGGGACAGGTTGCGGGCCTCCATGAATTTTTATTTACTGCCCACGACTGGTCCGTGACTTATTAAAAATACTGTGACAGAATTGTAGCCTTAGCTAAAAGTGTTGTCTTTCATTCATAACCCAGCATTTAAATCATCTTCTGTACCAAATGACTGGAGGATAGCTAATGTGACACGAATTTTTTTAAAAGGGCTCCAGAGGTGATCCCAGCAGTTACAGGTCAGTGAGCCTGACTTCAGTACCGGGGAAATTGGTTGAAACTATAATAAAGAACAGAATAGTCAGACACATAGATGAACATAATTTGTTCCAATTTTAAGACATCTTTTTTGAGAGGGGGTGACCAGAACTGCATGCAGTATTCAAGATGTAGGCATACCAAGGATTTATTTAGTGGCATTATGATACTTACTTTCTTATTATCCATTCTGTTCGCTTATTTGACTGCCACTGGACATTGAGCGGATGTTTTCAGAAAACTATCTGCAATGACTCCAAGATCTCGTTCTTGAGTGGTAATAGCCACTTTAGATCCCATTATTTTGTACATACAGTTGGGATTATGTTTCCAGTGTGCATTACTTTACATTTATTAACATTACATTTCATCTGCCATTTTTTTGCTCAGCCACCCAGTTTTGTGAGATCCCTTTGTAACTCTTTGCAGTCGGCTTTGGACTTAACTATCCCAAGTAATTTTATATCGTGCAAATTTTGCCACTCCGTTTTTCAGATCATTTATGAATATGTTGAACTGTACTGGTCCCAGTACAGACCCCTTGGGGACACCACTATCTACCTCTGTCCATTCTGAAAACTGACCATTTATTCCCACACTTTCTTTCCTGTCTTTTAGCCACTTTCTTTTCATGGATCAGTCTTCCCCTCTTAGCCCATGACTACTTACTTTGCATATAATGTTGCTACATACATATTACTACAATATTATTGACCAGTAAGTTATTAGTTTTCAAATGATACCTCACAAGGCATGTTTTGTACAATGATGTGTAGGGTGTGAATACAGGAGGGTTGCAAACTTTCTAATCACAGAAAACTGAACACCCCTGCCCTGCCCACTGCCCCGCCCCTTCTCCAAGGCCCCGCCCCTTCTCCAAGGCCCCGCCCATGCCCTGTCCCTTTTACGAGGCCCCACCCCCACTCGCTCCTTCCCCCCCTCCATCGCTCACTCTTCCCCACCCTCACTCACTTTCACAGGCTGGGGAAAGGGGTTGGGGTGCAGGAGGGAATATGGGCTCTGGGCTGGGGGTGCAGGCTCTGGGGTGGGGCCAGAGATGAGGGGTTTGGGGTGCAGGAAAGGGCTCTGGGCTGGGCCAGGGAATTGGGGTGTGGGGTCCCAGTGGCGCTTGCCACAGCTTTGAGGAAGCGGCTGCCAGGTCCCTGTGGCTTCTAGGCGCCT
This sequence comes from Lepidochelys olivacea, assembly GCF_965140295.1. Classification (NCBI taxonomy): domain Eukaryota; kingdom Metazoa; phylum Chordata; order Testudines; family Cheloniidae; genus Lepidochelys; species Lepidochelys olivacea. Next base: position 113,042,016 of record NC_140416.1, read on the forward strand.
GGGCAACCAGGTAGCTCTGCATGGTGCACACTGTCTTCGCGACCGCAGGCACCCCCCTCCGCAGCTCCCATTGCTCTCGGTTCCTGGCCAATGGGAGCTGCGGAGCCGGTACTTGGAGCGAAGGCAGTGCACGGATCTTCCTGGCCGCCCCAGTGCCTGGCATCTGTTTCCAGGAGCCGCGTGGAGCCAGGGCAGGTAGGGAGGCTGCCTTAGCCCCAGGCCCCACTGCGCTGCCGACTGGACTTTTAACGGCCCGATCCGCAGTGCTGTCTGGAGCCAACAGGGTTCCTTTTTGATCAGGTGTTCTGGTCGAAAACCGGACGTCTGGCAACCCTAGAATACAGGGGCTCATTCAGTCACAGAAAAGGAAAAAGATTTAAATAAATAAATCTCAGATGAACCGTTCCGCAACAGAGCCAGGCCAACTTACACCATGCTCAGGATCTGAACACATTGTTTAGCTTCTGAGACATGACCATAACTAGCCCTAGTAACCGCCTGACATTATTATACCTTCAGCCTCTCTTCTCCCTGCTTCCCACCATTGTTTGTGGCTCTCACTAGTTGCGTCAGGCCTTGAATTTAGACTGTAAGGTACCAGTTTAGGAAAACATGACTATTCAGGACATCAGTTAAACACATGCTTAAATTCAAGGATGTGGTTAAATCCCTTTGGCCTAGTTAGGCCTTTAAGCATGTGTTTAGATGCAGTCCTGAAGGGGCTGGACTTAAGCACATGGTTACATGCTCTCTTAAATTGGGACCTAAGCTCTTTCAGGTAGGAGCTGTGCCCTTCTTCTTTGCTTGTGAAGTGCCTAATACAGTTTAGGTGAAATAAAGTACTAAATTTTTCAAAATGGGTCCCTGATTGAGACCTTTAGGTCAGTGGTTCCCAAACTAGGGGCACCACTTGTTCAGGGAAAGCCCCTGGCAGGCCGGGCCACTTTGTTTACCTGCTGTGTCCTTTGGCCCGTACTGCTTCTGGCAGCCCCCATTGGCCGAGAACAGTGAACCATGGCTACTGGGAGCTGCGATCAGCTGAACCTGTGGACGCAGCAGGTAAATCTGCCCGGCCCGCCAGGGGCTTTCCTTGAACAAGCTGCGCCCCTAGTTTGGGAACCACTGCTATAGGTGCTACTGCAATACAAATTCTAGTAAGAAATACATCTTATTCATACTGACTTTTGTCTGTACCATACAGAATTCAAAGTAATTTGAGTGTATCATATAGTTAATGACTATATTGTTTTATTGTACTTTTAATAAAATTTTCTACAGATTATTTTTTATGTTTAGTTATATGAAGTTTTTTTTCTTTTTTACTGTGCATAGTTTATGGCTATATTTTTATTACATATTACATTAAACTTGTAAATGAGTAATTTGCTTTCCAGCTACCTATAGTCTTGTCAAACTCTTTAATTCTAGCAGGAATTTAATTCTACCCAGGGTCACTATCTGGGAGATTTTAAATACTCTGAAAGAGGCAAGGATATGGTCTGCGTTAATTGTGGTATCCTGCAATTCCCTGCTGTTAAGTTTCTCTATGTGAGAATACAGCAGATACAGAGTAGGATGCACCAGCTGCAGCAGGTTCCAAGGGGCAAAACACAGTCAATGAGCCTCAGTTTGGCAAATCACTATTTACTCCTGAGTTCTGTGACTACTGACATGGAACAGGGGTGAGCATAATAAAAGATGCAAAGGTGATGGGGAAGGTCACTGAGGTTCAGCCTAGTGCCCAGTGAAACCAATGAAAGTCTTCAACAGGCCCAAAGCAGGCCCAAAATGAAGCCTTAGCAGAAGGTTTGAAATAAAAATCAAAGCTACGGTAGAGAAGGAAATTTAATTTATTCAAAGAAAGATTAACAATATTTTTTCACTCCAAGAACAAGAACACTCATTGTAAGGTTCAGCAGTACAGCTAGTTGGGAATCTTCCCTTGGAATGATTTTCCAAAAGAAAATGCAGTTTCCACAAAACTGAATTTTTCTATGGGAAAATTTTAATTTGATGAAAGCTTTCAATTTTCTGATGTGAAAATCTAAACAAAATTTCTTTGCAGGTTGATTCAGTCTGAATCACACTATTATGTTTTGTTGAACTAACTCAGAATATTTCACTTTGAATCAGTTCAACAAAACATGAGACTGCATTCCTATCTTTGCATTGCCTCATGTTCAGGCCCCCATTCTCTCGGATTAGTTGGGCTCCCTGGAGGACAACACATCCCATAATGCAACATGGACTCCCATCTGACCAAGGTGCATGGTGCACCAAGAGAAAAGCAGTCTGGCCAGGGAGCATGGCTCATAGGGGAGAATTGGAACACCAAGCTTCCAAACTACAACTTCTATGGGGCAGTGTGCTACAGTAGGCTACTGCAATTTAATGTTTACAAACTCAAAACAAAGTATTTTGGGTCAGATCAACAAAACATTTCAATCTGAAGAATGTCGAAATGTTTCATTTTGGTCAAAATTGTCAAACATTTTGTTTTGTATTTCCAAATCTAAATTGTTTAGGCTATTTCATGCCACAAAAAGTTTCACTATTTCAGTTTTTTTTCCTGATTTGGGATAGAAACTAACACTGAAATATTAGAACAGGACAGAAATTTCAAATTTCACTCAACTTTTTTTTTAAATATATATTAATCCAGTGTTGTATTTAACCTGAACTGCTTGGTAACTCCAGTTAAAGTAGCAAACTGTAGAATACTGACTCTTTACAAGGGCAATGGACTTACAGTATATGAAGTGTCCAGGAGAGGGCTGGACAGTGCAGAACATATGTTTTGGGGAAAATTCAGGACTGGGAGTGTGTTGGGGTCACCCTACAAGTAGTAACTAAGCCTGGGGGAATCCAGAGTGTGACCCGTGTGTTGCTGACAGGGTCAAAGTTGCTAGACAGGGCTGTAATTGTACACAGACGTGCAGAGTGTGGCCTGCATGTTGTTTGGCTGTTTGTAAGCGGCCAAGGGTGGGAGGTACAACAGCGAAGCATTGTGAGACACCCCAGGTTGCAGGTCAGGTGGGGACACAACCCCTCATTGGTCTGGATTTCACCCCAGAATGTGACAGTCATATCACTCAATATTTGCAAGGAAGTATGAGGAGCTGGTGCCAGACACAGAAACAGGTTTTATTAGGAGAAGAAAAAGGGAATGTTGAATGAATTTATGATCTCTCTCTCACACACACACATAGATTAGATTTACTGTTGATTATGAAGGCTGTACAGCCAGATAGGCTCCACTGCACATATGTAAAGAAAGCAATAGACACGTTTTAAAAGCTCTTAGGGAAGAGGGAAAAATACCTAAGCACTGGAAAGAAACTGAATTTTGAATCTTTATTTATGAAGGGATCTGGGGGGAGGGGAGGTTATGCTATATAAACCTGTTAGCTGGACCTTCTGTAATGGGGAAAAAACAAACGGTTATGAGAATAAATATCACATAGAGAGATTGACAATAGCATGAAATCACCTAAGGAAGATCATGGCTAACCTATAGTTAGAGCCAGATTATAAATTGAGTGGGTAGAACAAGGGAATAGGGCCCAAGAAGAAAGAAGAAACCTTAGTTTCCTGATTGGTTTGAAAGACAGCTAGATGCTGCTCTGATGGAGGCCATATAAGTAAGCAGATAAATAAGAAATCTTGGTGGGGTCTTGACAAGGCCACTAGGTGAAACATCTATTTTTGGCCCAAATGGATGACATTGTCCTGAGCTACTACTGATTAGTCACATCGCACAGCTCAAATTTCAGATAGCCAGTATCAAATACTCACAGTGACCTGTCCACGATCAATCCATAGAGTGGTAAAAACAAACTAAGACATGCTGAGAACATTCAAAAATGAATAAATTCAAGGAAATTGTGATCTGCTTGAAGCCATTTCTGCACGCAGAGAAAGAGGTTAAATTTGTCAAGTAAATTCTTTTGGAAAAATTGTTCACTTGGGTCTAATTATTATTCTCTAAAGAAAGAAGCATGAAATAAAATTGGAACTCACCACACATTTTGCTGGGGTTCAGGAAAGAACAACGTTGTTTGTAAAAAAAAATATCATATTCCTACGGCACATGAATAGCAAGTAAGAGAATAAGGCCTTTACATGTTAATCCTGTGTTTCGGTAGTATGCTAACTATCTACACATTAGCAATCCTCCCAGCAACATGCAAATAATACCCAATAATTTAAGACAAGAGATGAAATTTTACTTTTTAAAATGAACTTTAAAAAAGAGAGAGAAAATGGTGCTTCCAGGAACGAAAAGACATTTTAAAAATGGATTTATATCCATAAATACCCAAACGCTCCATACAAAGACTCCGCACATTTATATGGATTTGCACGCTGTCTTCTTATTCTTTCTAGGACTATTCCATTTTATTCTTAGCTGTTCCAGCTGTGTTGCAATACTTGCCTGTAGACTCTAAGAATAAACTACACATAGCTGAGCTTTTTGACTCCTCTCTTCCTTCCACCCTTTAATTAAGTGAGGCGGGTGCTGAAAGACTCCTAGCATGGAAATTCTGTTCAGTGTTTAGTAGTTTGTTACTGCAGCCAGAGACTAGAAACTTGGCCCTTCTAAGGTATGTATGCCCGGGAATAATAAGCTGAAGGCAGATGCTGGAAAGATGAAGTACTGTATAGTGAAATAGGGAGTATCCCATTCAATAGTTTGTGAGCCCTCTAGTGGTGCTTATTGTGTCCTGTGTTTTAGAATCCACCAGAAACTAGCCAGAGCAGCAGTCTGTATGTAGCCAGGCCTTGCAAGTTTGTGTGTAGGTTGTAAACATAGGTATTTGGGACTCATCTGTGCCTGTTCGATTTCTTCATATGATTTTTGTTGTGTAAGAGTAAAATGCACAAGAGAAGGGAAACAGATGACAGACAAATCAAATCAAAGGAACCTAAGGGAAAGATGTCCAATTCCCACTGAAGCTCAATGGTAGTTGCGTGCCTAATTCAGCCCCTTTTGCAAATCCCAGGATTCCCAGCCTAACTGATTTACACCAGTTGAAACAACAAAATGACATCCTGATGCAGGTTGGGACCTGTGGGTTTGTTTAGAATTCAAATGCTACAAAAGAAGCAGCTGATTTAATAGCAGTAATTTGCATAACTGTCCTTCCAACTAGGATGCCCTCCAATTGCATCTCATTCTTTCCATGATAATCATTCTGATCAGTCCCCTCCTCCTCAACAACTGTTAAGGATACTTCCCCTGTTTCTGCCCCTTCCTCTTCTTCCACCTTCGGTTGCCCACTCCAATATCTTTGGTCTCTCTCAGGACAGATGTCAGAAATCAAGGCAAGGCTGGTCAGACCTAGGCATCAGAGCAGTGGTGGCCAGGCCTCGGGAAAGTCAGTGCCTCGGGTCAGAGCCAGAATCAGGAGTAAAGATCAGAGTTGGAACAAAGCAAGAGTAGGGCTCAGAGCTAGGCTGGAGCCAGATCAAGTCTGGAGCAGGACTAGGGACAAGACTAGAGTAACAGCAGGGCTGGAGCAGTCTGAGGCCTGTGGAGCCTGTCACCTCTATCAGGAAGAGAAGAGTTCCAACCCATGAAGCAACACTGAGCAGACTAAGTCTCCCTGGAGAAACAGCAACTCAGATACCTATTCTGGAGAGTCACCAGACCAGCTCCTGGCTTGTAGATTGGCTGGAGTCTAACAGGAATGATTCATCCTGGCATGTGTGCAGGGACGACTCATCACCTCACGCCAGCCACTTTCCTGAGGTCTACAGCCTTTGCCAATTCTGACACACCACAGGTGGCGTACCAGGGCTTGGGAGCACTGGCTAGCACAGATGAACAAGCCCCACAATTTAGGCTGTCACTTGGCTACTATCTAAAGTTAAGCCTGACCAAGCCGATGCAAAGACGAAAATGCCCTTGTGACTAGGCGTAAGAGATGGAATTGGGATATTTATTATTTTGTTTTCTCATCCAGTCCCATACTTGTGCCTCTCAGCATTGACTCTGGGGTAATTTGCAACAAACTAGGAAGATTAGAACCTCCAATCGCTACAAGTTTAAAGAAGAAGTGTGAACAAATATTGTGGGGTAAAACTGCTAACACAACTTGAGTGGTCTATCCATCATTGTCTGTTGTCTTCTTCGGATTTCCTGTGCTCAGTGTGCTTTAGCAAGACAATGCTACCCTTAAGCTACAGCACAAAAGGGCAATGAGATCATCATATTAGCATTACTGAGCTAGTGAGGCATGCAATGCATAATACAGCTCTTATTTCCTATTTGTCTGTAATAGGAATCAAAAATATTAATATTTTACTGTTCTGGGTTGACAGTGAATAACTAGAACACAAGAAGGGATGCTAACTGGCTTTCACACTGGAGTTTCATATCTTATTTACCATTGGATTGAATGGCAGGAAGAATTTACAGGGCTCTGAAGTCAGCTAAAATTTACACCGTGTTATTAACAGTATAGCACAAACACTGCTTTAGTTGGAATGACTTTGCATTGCATTCTTTGTATTGACATTTATATACACTCAGGCTGAGATTCTCAAAGGCACCTACCTAAGGGAGTTATGCATCCCTACTTAACTTATTTAAGCTTCTTTGAAAATCCCAGACCCGAGCAATGATGAGCACAGGCATGAGGCCTAATGAAGTCTAACACTGGCTTTCATCTGCTCATTGTTGAAGGTGACCTTGTCTTCATTCTTATGTGATGTGGAAAAACCTACATGTGATTCATATTTAAAACTACTAGCAAAGATGTACCAACGAATGTGAAGAATTGTCAGACTTATCCAAAACACCAGTCAGTCTTTCATGACCCTGGACATTTTTGTTGGCTATTTTTTGTTCCAGAGACTTGAAATTCAGAAGGTTCTTTGTGCAACAACAAAATATGAGGGTCTGATTCAAAACTTCCTCATGACTTTAATGGACTTTGGACCAGGTCACATAAGGACAGTATCACCAAGTAGCAGCAGATGTCAAGGCCTTACAGGCCAGCTTCCCATTGGAGATGAAAACAGTGACACAACCTGGAAATATTTTTAGTCCAACTATATACACCAGTCTTTGTCCATTGATGGTAACAAACAGTATGCAGGTAGGCAGGCTCCTCTTTTAGGAATCTGAGCCAAAAAACACCAATACCCATTTCCAGAGAGCAATTCTGCCTCAAAAATTCATTCTCGCTACAGAGAGGAAGGCAGAGAAACTCCCTTGCTGCTTGCCAAAGCTTCCTCAAAAAGAAACTAAATCACAAAACTATGAACACAGAATATCTTCAAAAACTGAACATTTGCTCATACCTTAAGAAAATAAATTGTAAAATTAGGTATCAAAGCCAGGTGGTGACTCTCAGCATTACAGTATCAAGGTGGCCTCATTTGACCGCAGCACTCACACATAAGCTTATGTAGGCCAACTAGAGCCTATTTATCAGGTGTGCTAAGCGCCAACCACACCAAAAACAAACTAAAATTGGTCCAAAAAAAAAAACCCATATCAAAAGAACATTTTCCTATCAGATCTACAGCTCCTATTAATTTATATCATTGCATTCTTGCATTTCCAGCGCCTGACACAAACCCCCTGCACCAGACTCAATGGGGTGGGGAAATATAGGACCAGACCCCCAACTCTGTGGCCTCTACAGCAAGGATTCCCAACTGTTTTGGTGGCACCACCCGATTTTAATTAAGTATTTCCTCCTGGGACCCAAGACAGCATGGAAGATGCCATTTTGAAAAGCAAAATGGCAGCCTCTGCACAGTGTGACTTCGTACATATGATGCATGTGAGGTCACGCTGTCTAGAAGGTATCATTTTTTAGAGCAAAATGGCATCATCCAAGCATCGTGACCTTGCATGCACTGTATATGCTAGGTCTTGCTGTGAGGCGCAAAATAGCGTCCTCCACAAACCAGGGATCACCGTAACCACATTTGCTGATGGTCGCAACGCACAGTTTGGGAACTGTTGCTCTAGAGAGCGTCAGCCAGTCTTTGTTCCCTTTCTATTCCATGAGGGAGCAGACTAGGGTCGAGAATCTGCCATAATTTTTCATTAAATGGCCTGCCCTATTTACTTTCCATGAAATAGTTTCAGCAGTAGAGTTACTGCACACCTTTAACAAGGAATTCATGTGATAATGACCTTCTGCGGATGACCTTAGCCCAGAGTCTCTGCCGCTTTTCGGTTATCTGTTCCTAGTTTGTAAGGAGTCAAACTAGGAGGGGGAAAAAAAAAGATGATTTCTCTGAAGTCCTCAGAATTATCTAATGGCTTTATTGATCACGTTGCTTGGAAGGACAGGCCACTGTGCAGCAACCGAGTGCCCCTGACTGTTTCCACATTTCCTTAAATGAGGCTGAATGACCATGGAACTGTGCAACAATGTTGGGAGGGAAATCTTCCGATAGTCTATTTGAATGAAAGTAAAAAGATCATTAACCTGTTCTGTAGAGTGTGCTTCATGGGCTTGGCTCCTGTAGCATCACCCTCCACACCGGTTCATAAATAATCTTCAGCCAAGCCATATGCTGCTTGCCCAGTTTCCTTACCTTTCTTAAATAAGATGGTCAGACATGACTTCGTTGACACAATACGGATTTCAATTCCTTTTGAAAGGGATTAAAGTCTATTGCTCTTATCTTTGGTGTTCACTGCATGCTCAAGTCCCCAATATATATATATATATATATATATATATATATATATATATATATATAAAAATTGGTGCCTGCTCTGTCTGCTGAATTAAACTGTCTGAAAGAGATCTTTACATCTGCATGGCATTTGCAACAGGAACCGAAAGAGACAAGTTTTCCAACTCAGCCTCTGTGGTTTTGCTTTTCCCCATCAATGCAAACCCACCAAATCTGAAGTTTAAAAATGCATCCAGTGACTTGCTCTACTGCCTACAGCACAAACCCAAACTGTTAAAGCAAACCAGCAATTATTCCTCGGCACTAACAACACAAGGCAGATTAGAAGAATTAAATGCACAAGATTCAAGTTCTTTTATGATTATGCACCCTTAATCTTCAGAAGATGGTTAATTACATTTTAAACAGCAGCAGAGCCCTAACATATTCATATGTTAATAAAAATACTCACCAGGGGTTTAAATCTAGCATGTATTTACAGGTATGACTAATGGCATTTTTTAGTAATACTGTGAAAAATATGCCTGTAAGTTAGCATCTTCACTCAGCAAACTGCTGGGAGTTTCTAATTTACCTTCTAATGACTATCCTAATCATTCTGCTACCATGCTGCGATAGCTAAATGCACATGGATTGCAATGATGGTGTGCACCTTCTGTAGCTAAAAGGTTTGTCATCTGTAACATTTGTCAGATCAGTGTTTGGAGCCAGACTGGCAGAATCAGAGATTTGCAAAAGTGCCCCGTCAGATTGTGAATGAGAGAATGGAATATGGATGCTGGGAAGGCTGGTATTGCAAGCGACTGTAGTTTAAGGGAAAGAGTTTTTAGGACCATAGGTACAACCTGACGTGGCATGGTTTAAGGCCCATTCCAGTCACGTAGTAATACCTAGCTCTTATATTGCACCTTTTCATCAACAGACCTCAAAGTGCTGTACAGCTGAGACCAGTATTGTTATCCCCATTTTACAGATGGGGAAACTGAGGCACGGAGCAGTGACATGACTTGGCCAAGGTCACTCTCGGTAACTAGAATCTGCTAAACATAGGCAAGAAATGCTGGTCTTGGACTGAGCGTATTTGTGACTATCATAGTGGAAAAGGGTTGAAAAGAGTGTCTGTTGATGGTCAGAGAAGTAAAAGTTGTGGCTTATTTTCCTGGAAAATTAGTTAGCACTTAGCAAAGCCCTGTATCTCCCACCTGCATAATTTTTAGGGATGGAAGGGTTTGGAATCTGTACTCTAACAACCCAGAACTTCTGTAGCAATTAGACCAAGCTGGATGAGCAAGCATCTCAGAGAGGTGATTAAGAAAAAGCAGAAAGCATACTGGGAGTGGAAGAAGGCAGGGATCAGCAAGGAAAGCTACCTTATGGAGGTTAGAACATGTAGGGATAAAGTGAGACAGGCTAAAAGTCATGCAGAGTTGGCCCTTGCAAAGGGAATTAAAACCAATAGTAAAAAGTTCTATAGCCATATAAATAAGAAGAAAACAAAGAAAGAAGAAGTGGGAACACTAAACACTGAGGATGGAGTGGAGGTCAAGGATAATCTAGGCATGGCCCAATATCTAAACAAATACTTTGCCTCAGTCTTTAATAAGACTAAAGAGGATCTTAGGGATAATGGTAGCAGGATAAATTGGAATGAGGATATGGAGGTAGATATTACCATATCTGAGGTAGAAGCGAAACTCAAACAGCTTAATGGGACTAAATCAGGGGGCCCAGATAATCTTCATCCAAGAATATTAAAGGAATTGGCACATGAAACTGCAAGCCCATTAGCAAGAATTTTTAATGAATCTGTAAACTCAGGGGTTGTACCGTATGATTGGAGAATTGCTAACATAGTTCCTATTTTTAAGAAAGGGAAAAATTAGTGATCCGGGTAACTATAGGCCTGTTAGTTTGACATCTGTAGTATGCAAGGTCTTGGGAAAAATTTTGAAGGAGAAAGTAGTTAAGGACATTGAAGTCAATGGTAAATGGGACAAAATACAACATGGTTTTACAAAAGGTAGATCGTGCCAAACCAACCTGATCTCCTTCTTTGAGAAAGTAACAGATTTTTTAGATATAGGAAACGCAGTGGATCTAATTTACCTAGATTTCAGTAAGGCATTTGATACTGTGCCACATGGGGAATTTGTTAAATTGGGTAAGATGGGGATCAATAGGAAAACTGAAACGTGGATAAGGAATTGGTTAAAGGGGCGACTACAACGGGTCCTACTGAAAGGTGAACTCTCAGGCTGGAGGGAGGTTACCAGTGGAGTTCCTCAAGGATCGGCTTTGGGACCAATCTTTTTATTACTGACCTCGGCACAAAAAGTAGGAGTGTGCTAATAAAGTTTGCGGATGATACAAAGCTGGGAGGTATTGCTAATTTAGAGAAGGACAGGGATATCCTACAGGAGGATCTGGATGACCTTGTAAACTGAAGTAATAGTAATAGGATGAAATTTAATAGTGAGAAGTGTAAGGTCATGCATTTAGGGATTAATAACAAGAATTTTAGTTGTAAGCTGGGACGCATCAATTAGAAGTAAAGGAGGAGGAGAAGGACTTTGGAGTATTGGTTGATCATAGGATGACTATGGGCCGCCAATGTGATATGGCTGTGAAAAAAGCTAATGCGGTCTTGGGATGCATCAGGAGAGGTATTTCCAGTAGGGATAAAGAGGTTTTAGTACTGTTATACAAGGCACTGGTGAGACCTCACCTGGAATACTGTGTGCAGTTCTGGTCTCCCATGTTTAAGAAGGATGAATTCAAACTGGAACAGGTACAGAGAAGGGCTACTAGGATGATCCGAGGAATGGAAAACTTGCCTTATGAAAGGTTTCAGAGTAACAGCCGTGTTAGTCTGTATTCGCAAAAAGAAAAGGAGTACTTGTGGCACCTTAGAGACTAACCAATTTATTTGAGCATAAGCTTTCGTGAGCTACAGCTCACTTCATCGGATGCATACTGTGGAAAGTATAGAAGATCTTTTTTATACACACAAAGCATGAAAAAATGGGTGTTTACCTCTACAAAAGGTTCTCTCCCCCCACCCCACTCTCCTGCTGATAATAGCTTATCTAAAGTGATCACTCTCCTTACAATGTGTATGATAATCAAAGTGGGTCATTTCCAGCACAAATCCAGGGTTTAACAAGAACGGGGGGGTAGGAAAAAACTAGGGGAAATAGGTTACCTTGCATAATGACTTAGCCACTCCCAGTCTCTATTCAAGCCTAAGTTAATTGTATCCAATTTGCAAATTAATTCCAATTCAACAGTCTCTCGCTGGAGTCCGGTTTTGAAGTTTTTTTGTTGTAATATCACAACTTTCATGTCTGTAATCGTGTGACCAGAGAGATTGAAGTGTTCTCTGACTGGTTTATGAATGTTATAATTCTTGACATCTGATTTGTGTCCATTTATTCTTTTACGTAGAGACTGTCCAGTTTGAGCAATGTACATGGCAGAGGGGCATTGCTGGCACATGATGGCATATATCATATTGGTGGATGTGCAGGTGAACGAGCCTCTGATAGTGTGGCTGATGTTATTAGGCCCTGTGATGGTGTCTCCTGAATAGATATGTGGGCACAGTTGGCAACGGGCTTTGTTGCAAGGATAGGTTCCTGGGTTAGTGGTTCTGTTGTGTGGTATGTGGTTTCTGGTGAGTATTTGCTTCAGGTTGGGGGGCTGTCTGTAGGCAAGGACTGGCCTGTCTCCCAAAATTTGTGAGAGTGTTGGGTCGTCCTTCAGGATAGGTTGTAGATCCTTAATAATGCGTTGGAGGGGTTTTAGTTGGGGGCTGAAGGTGACGGCTAATGGCGTTCTGTTATTTTCTTTGTTAGGCCTGTTCTGTAGTAGGTGACTTATGGGAACTCTTCTGGCTCTATAATCTGTTTCTTCACTTCCGCAAGTGGGTATTGTAGTTGTAAGAATGCTTGATAGAGATCTTGTAGGTGTTTGTCTCTGTCTGAGGGGTTGGAGCAAATGCGGTTATATCGCAGAGCTTGGCTGTAGACAATGGATCGTGTGGTGTGGTCAGGGTGAAAGCTGGAGGCATGTAGGTAGGAATAGCGGTCAGTAGGTTTCCGGTATAGGGTGGTGTTTATGTGACCATCATTTATTAGCACTGTAGTGTCCAGGAAGTGGATCTCTTGTGTGGACTGGACCAGGCTGAGGTGGATGGTGGGATGGAAATTGTTGAAATCATGGTGGAATTCCTCAAGGGCTTCTTTTTCATGGGTCCAGATGATGAAGATGTCATCAATATAGCGCAAGTAGAGTAGGGGCGTTAGGGGACGAGAGCTGAGGAAGCGTTGTTCTAAGTCAGCCATAAAAATGTTGGCATACTGTGGGGCCATGCGGGTACCCATAGCAGTGCCGCTGATTTGAAGGTATACATTGTCCCCAAATGTAAAATAGTTATGGGTAAGGACAAAGTCACAAAGTTCAGCCACCAGGTTAGCCGTGACATTATCGGGAATAGTGTTCTTGACGGCTTGTAGTCCATCTTTGTGTGGAATGTTGGTGTAGAGGGCTTCTACATCCATAGAGGCCAGGATGGTGTTATCAGGAAGATAAATGGACACAAATCAGATGTCAAGAATTATCACATTCATAAACCAGTCAGAGAACACTTCAATCTCTCTGGTCACGCGATTACAGACATGAAAGTTGCGATATTACAACAAAAAAACTTCAAAACCAGACTCCAGCGAGAGTCTGTTGAATTGGAATTCATTTGCAAATTGGATACAATTAACTTAGGCTTGAATAGAGACTGGGAGTGGCTAAGTCATTATGCAAGGTAACCCATTTCCCCTTGTTTTTTCCTACCCCACCTCCCCAGATGTTCTTGTTAAACCCTGGATTTGTGCTGGAAATGGCCCACCTTGATTATCATACACATTGTAAGGAGAGTGATCACTTTAGACAAGCGGTTACCAGCAGAAGAATGGGGTGGGGGGAGAGAAAACCTTTTGTAGTGGTAAACACCCATTTTTTCATGCTTTGTGTGTATAAAAAGATCTTCTATACTTTTCACAGTATGCATCCGATGAAGTGAGCTGTAGCTCACGAAAGCTTATGCTCAAATAAATTGGTTAGTCTCTAAGGTGCCACAAGTACTCCTTTTCTTTTTGTCTTATGAAAGGAGACTCAAGGAGCTTGGCTTGTTTAGCCTAACCAAAAGAAGGCTGAGGGGAGATATGCTCTCTATAAATATATCAGAGGGATAAATACCGGAGAGACGAGGAATTATTTAAGCTCAGTACCAATGTGGACACAAGAACAAATGGATATAAACTGGCCAACAGGAAGTTTAGACTTGAAATTAGACGAAGGTTTCTAACCATCAGAGGAATGAAGTTTTGGAATAGCCTTCCAAAGGAAGTAGTGGGGGCAAAAGATCTATCTGGCTTTAAGATTAAACTCTATCAGTTTATGGAGGAGATGGTATGATGGGATAAAATGGTTTTGGTAATTAAATATTCATGGTAAATAGGCCCAATGGCCTGTGATGGGATATTAGATGGGGTGGGATCTGAGTTACCCAGGAAAGAATTTTCTGTAGTATCTGGCTGGTGAATCTTGCCCATATGCTCAGGGTTTAGCTGATCGCCATATTTGGGGTCGGGAAGGAATTTTCCTCCAGGGCAGATTGGAAGAGGCCCTGGAGGTTTTTCGCCTTCCTCTGTAGCATGGGGCATGGGTCACTTGCTGGAGGATTCTCTGCTCCTTGAAGTCTTTAAACCACGATTTGAGGACTTCAATAGCTCAGACATAGGTGAGAGGTTTTTCGCAGGAGTGGTGGGTGAAATTCTGTGGCCTGCGTTGTGCAGGAGGTCAGACTAGATGATCATAATGGTCCCTTCTGACCTAAATATCTATGAATCTATAAATCCAGGCCTGAAGCTGAATTTTCATACTCCATTCCCTCTCTGCTTTTCCACCCAAGGCAATCCCAGTTTAAGCACAGGATTTTTTTATTGGCTTTGAATTGTGTCACTTCTGGGAAAATATTTGGCATACTAAAGTGGAAAACATGAGTCTGTGCCATCCAAGTTCTGTATTATGCTACCAGGACTGGAATTAGACTTGTTTTACCCACTGGATGGTATGAGAATGAACCAAAGTGAACACTCAAGTGTTAGGAATCAAGTACCAACGTGAAAAGGGAGCGGGAGGTCTACTGAGTATAGCTGAGGGACTGGCCCAAGGGACCACATGCTTCATCCCTATCTCCTATTGGGTTTATTATGTATAGTATACCTAAAATCATGTTAACTTACTGCACTGCGGGCACTCAGGACTATCAGAAGTTTTACAGCTGAGTTTTGGTATTCTTTACTATTTGGTCCTTTTTCCTAGTGGATTTTCCAGGCTTTACCGCCTCTTGCAGACACTGTCACTCAGAAAGGCCCCGGAGGCATAAAAGATAATTTGGAGGAGGGGGAGGGAGCTAACCTTTTGAAATATGTTGCCCAATTGTTAGTATTCCTCATCCCTGGCTTTATTTGTGGCAAGGATGACTCATCGCCCTTGATCACCCACCGCCTATCAATTTCTCCTCTAATGTTTCTCTTTTCATCTGCCAGAAAAAAAAGATAGTTGACTGCTTATCTGTTTCTACAGCTAAAATGATACATACCCACTGCATTTTGTGGATGGATACATTATGGACACTGAAATGGCATCACAGCCACATTCGCTCATCTGCCCTTATTTACTTCCAGCACATAATATTCAGTACACAGGCATACATGGTGCTTAAGTCAGCACAACATTCATCACTTTGATATCAGGCCACACAATGCACACAGCCACTAATCAACTGGAACAGTCTGGGCTTGAAAATTTACAGAGCTCCAAATCTCCCTTCAAGCGCTGTACAAATCTCCCTCCGGCTGACTCTTGGCAGCTCTGGAGAGGAGCCAGGGCATGGTCACAGTCACCAGCCAAGAGTGAAGAGAACAAGAGCCAGTAGCTAGGATAGTCCCAGAGTTACAGTGATTTCCTCTTGGATGAATAGAGGTGTATACTTCATCCCCAAAGCCCATCAGTGCTACTGGTACATTAGTCAGAGATGCTTTCCCACCCATCCCGATGTTTCCACAGCATTCCCAGTCCCTGCCAGCCCAAAAGCCAAAAGACTTGAGTCTTGAACTCTGATCTCCTTGTGCTACAAATCAATTTCCAGGTCTATACTGATGCTTTATTGCAAATTACAACAAAAGCTACCTTGTAAACTGCTCATAGGTCCTGCTATTTGCATTGAATAATGGGAGGAAGTGACAAGCTAACCAAACAATGTGTAATATTGGGGAAAGTCATCCTGCCAATGATGTTACCACCACAGTGGACTCTCTGGCCACTTCAAGCTCATGTTTGAAGCCAGGATGTGCAAGATTGCGCTATTATAATTAGCAGGCACTGTGGTAGCACCGAGAGAGGCCAGCCTCATTGTGCTAGGCACTTTATAAACACCTACCAGAGCTAGTCCCTGCCCTGAAGAGTTTGCACTCTAAGATGAGAGGCAGCAGGTGGGTATGGCCACAGATGGGGCAAGCACAAGGTAAAGAGACCATTAGAATCATGATATGGATTATGATTTCGGTTTATGTCCAGATGGAGAGCGGAAGATAGGCTTGGTGGGATGGGCAACCCACTAGTCAGACTGTGACTAATGGCAGCTGTGGTAGCAATCTATAGCCTTGCTATTCTGCACACAAAGCACACGCAATCCACTAACAGGATGCTGTCCTTGATTCTGTATCTGTGGGCCCATTTGATTCTAGTACTAGTGGGCTGTAGCAAAAGTTCACATTCTCTCCTTCCTTCCACCTTCTCCAGTTGTCTGCTTGGAAAGGTGCATTCAAGCTGTAGCCCTTCGTGATGGAAGTGGCCTGCACATTCCATGAATGAATAATTCACGAGCATTGCTAACCAACAGGCAAGAGCACACAGCTGCCAAGCTGCACAAGCCAGCTGGCTAGCTTTGTGCTGGTGCCTGTCAGTGTCATCATGTGCAGGCTGGTACTAGTCAGAATGCCAGTAGCCAGAGCAAAGTAGAACACACAGTGGACTGCAGAATTGCATTCTGACGACAGTGGCGATGACAACAAGGCCTGAACAGCTTACGTGAGTTAGTTCAATGCCTCCAAGACACAGAGTTGGTCTCCTGCTCCCCCTGCCTCCCTGAAAAGCATTTTAGTTGTAGTGTCCTGGCTCCATTGTCAAATATCAAGCCAAGTTCTCCCCGATCTGTGGGTTTCAATGTCCATCTCCTCCAGTCTGCAGCTGCAGCCAGCTTTAATATAAATCACATCTTATCTCAGGAAGAGAGGGACAAATGCACTCCCATTTCTTTTGCCCCCATAGGGCCTCACAAAAAGCCCTGAGGGGGTTTGGAGCAGGGGTGCAAACGGTTGTCCATACATGGAAGTCAGGTTGCTTGGTCACAGGTGGAAAGGGAGCTAGATGGAGCACTAACTCTAGGGATAGTCTTGACTGAGAACTAGGAGCCACATTAGTGAGTGAGGAGCATGAATTTTGCTCCGTGATGAGACTGTGATGTCTCATATCGCTGTCTCTTACTCATCCAGCTGGGGCTGCTTTCTGTCTGCATCTGCGAAATGTCAAATCGTCTGGCTTCAAATCTGCATCAATAAGCCGCCTCAGCCAGGAAGCGGAAAACTACGATGTAATCCCAAAGCAGAGCAAAAGTGTCAGAATGACTGAAAACAAACGGAACCCATTGAGAACACTGGAGGTAGCGAGCAGTTGGGTGGTGGGTGAAGGAATCTGGAATGAAATAGTCAGCAGGTGCAGAACCAGGGCTCATTCTGATCGCTTTCCTAGAGCCAAATCTGTTCTGAGTAGCTGCTTCCCCTTGTCTCAAATTGTTCTGAATATTTATGTTCTTCTTTTGATGCCCCTTCTAACAAAAGGCTTTGTTATATGAAGATGTGCCATCACTTAGGCTTGTAGTTGTCTTGTATCTACCACATAAAACAAAATAATTTATTATCTGCATCTGGAAGTGACTGGCTGTGTATATCAGATGCAGCTACAGACATGGGAAGTGGCTGTTAGGCTCATCCTCTGATCCCAATGAACACAAATGTTGCTGATGGAACTGAAATCCCATCAGGATAATAGGCACATATGCTTTATTAAATCAAGATAGGAGATGTCTAGCACTAAATCTAGTCACAAATATTGTTCAGAAAAATTGTTTGTATTACTGCAGTCACTACAGCTCCAACCCAAGATCAGGGACCCACTGTGCATGATGCTGTACAAACATATGTTAGGTGAGACAGGCCTTGTCCTGAAGAGCTTATGATCTAGATAAAGGTGGGAGAAAGGAAGTGCTATCCCCATTATATAAATGGAAAATTGAGACACAGCGAAAGGCAGTGACTTTCTAAGCCATGGCAAGTCTGCTGTAAAGCCATGATTTGAACCCACAGCTCCTGATAGTAAGTGAGTTAACCACAAGAGGGTCCAGGATCAACTCTTTGTGAGTGTGGGTATGTGTGGTGTTGCTGGGAATAGCAATGGGCAAAACTGTGAGTGGGCTTGGTTTTGCAAAAACCTTGCTTGTCAGATTTGGGTTTTTGCAAAAAACTTAAAGCCAGAGGTGATTGGGATTTGGTTCCCATTTATTAGAATCCCCAGTGTTCGGGACACTGTATTGGATAAATGGTTCGCTTTATCCAATCTATAGTTCAAAAGGAATGGGGGGAAATTGGAGTCATTTTGTTTTCCATAGTTCTCTGAGTTTGGGTTTTAATCTGCAAACCTAAACCCAAACCAGGGAGGATTTGATTGGAACAACTGGAGTTCAGAGGGTTTCACATTCTTTATTTGGATTTTGAACCACGTCTGGTTAAGAATAATGTAATTAGCAACCCAGCTAATCGGAGTCATTTTCTTTCTATTTTGTCCATACATTTATTCATGATCTTTCCACTGAGAGCTCACAAACCCAAGCCAGTAGTTGATACATGGAAGATCTTTTGGTTAAATCACAGGCAATCAGGAGGTGTGGGTTAAATTCCTGGCATAGACTTGCCATGACCTTAGACAAGTCACTTAATCTTCAAAACCACCACAAGCCAACCACATCAATATTGTATTTATTTTTAATGTGCACAGCACTGTCTAGGTTGCAGAAATGAACAGCTGCACAAACCATATATACTTCATCTGGATGAGATCAGATGTGCTGAGATCCAACGTGTACTATTGTCATTTTCAAATCTGCTCATCACTTGAGACCAATCTCCATTTCCCACTCCCCCACCATAAAAGCCTTTCCTTAGCACAAGCCCCACTGCCCCCACCCCATCACCACCACCATCATCTTGGAATCCAATAAATGGCAATTTGTTTCTTTAAATGAATGAGAGGTGTTATCTAAGCCAACTCATCATATACAGAACTTTTTACCTGGCAGTGCTCCTGAGGCCTACAGGAATAATTTTTATACACACAAACACACAATGTAAGACAAGAGATCCCCAGTGCTCTTCCTTTGATTGGCATTAATAATTCTCTAAGGCTTACATTTTCAGAAGCAACTGTGATTTTGGGTGGCCATTAGGAGACACCCTAAAGGGGCCCAATTTTCAGAGGGTGGCTATTCAGCACCTTCTGAAAATCATGCCCTTTAAGGCATCTCAAGCTGGACACCCAGAAAGTCCCAAGTCACTTGTGAAAAATCTTAGCCTTTGCATTCAGATACGATGAGGCTGGCAGGGTATAAGAACCTGAACAGAATATAAAGAAAATGTAACAGTGCTACGTTTTCCTTTTATTTTCTCTTTTTACTTTCTTCTATTATATGTACAGCACCTATGTTCTCCCTCGTGCAGAACCCTTCTAAACTCATATGAATTTTAAAACTGGAGATTCTCCAAAGAAGCAATTCAGCCACAATTTTTTTCCCCAAGTCTAGTAATTTATTGAGTCAGGTAACAGTTTGTGCTGAATAGATCAACAGTTGCCTTTCTTATTAAGCGGTTTTCTTTACATTCAACCTAACTGCAGGAATATTAATCTGACAGCTTCAGATTGCTAAAGGTGGGTGTTAAATATCTCTAACCTCAACTTCTGTCCATTTTGGAGTTTCTCAAAGATTCCTGGTTTGAAGGTTAGCAAGGAGTTAGGAAGAATCACCTTCTCTTCTGGGGGTGGTGGATCTTTTGATCTTTCATTTCTATCTCAAAAACAGATCCCTAAACGTCCACACTTTTTCTTTAGTGTGAGTGAATCCTCTGAGAGAGCCTCCATCAGGCCCACAAATATTATTTGTGTACTTTTTATCATGTCATCTCCCTCTCTACATGCCAATAAACATGGCTGTGTGGTTGCCTAGTAGAAGGAATAACAGTGTGTGTCAATATGACACACTGGCAGGGAAGCCATACCAGCTTTAAGATAGTAAATAAAAGGTGTTGGTTGCAGACAGTTGTGGTTGAGGAAAATTTCTCAAGGTCATGGATGCTAAATGTGGGACTAAAGGGCTGGCTCACATGCAGAGTGGGAAGGCAGGGGAAGAACAAAAATTAGCTCAATTTTGACTGAGAGATGAATTTGTTTACATGATGGTCACGCCCTTTCATTCAGTTGATGATTGAGTTTTACCGGCAATAGTGTGTAAGCAGAGACAGGGTGGGCTCCACCCTGACATCTGGTGGTGAGGTGTGGCAAGTTGTGGAAAAGAACTTCAGGGGCTGATCTCATTTGCATAGGCACACCCACCCCGCCTAGAATGAGGCCATAACTGCCCAAATCGTCACTTTGGCTGCTGTGGGATCCCCAGTGTCTCTGTTATTGGGGCGGGAAGAATAAATTGTTAGTACCCTGATTATGGGAACTGTGCTTGGAACTGTACTTGGCCTTTTTGTTATGATGGAGGACTCACCATCAACTGAGTAGCACTCACTAGGCAAGGGACATGGGTTCCAAAACTCTGTGAATTGAGAGAGACTTGAGACAGGTATTAGTGCCTGGTGGTGTAGGCTCCTTTGTGAGGGCCTGAAGCACCAATTGCACCTCTGTCTCTCTCCACTGTGGAATGTCAGAGCTAATTTTGGGTCTATTAAGAGTTTTGTTACAGGTATTGTGCTGAATTCACTTCAGCCTTATAGTGCACCAGCACTAAGGCTCCCACTACTATGAGCTGAAATCACTGAGAGCTGAAATCACTGAGCACTGTGTCAAGTAGTGGGGAGCCGGAAGTTCTAGTGTGCCGTGGAGCCGGTCGTGAGACAGCGGTGTGTTCGTGAGACGGCGAGCTGAGCGGAGCCGGTCGTGAGACAGCGGTGTGTTCGTGAGACGGCGAGCTGAGCGGAGCCGGTCGTGAGACAGTGGTGTGTTCGTGAGACGGCGAGCTGAGCGGAGCCGGTCGTGAGACAGCGGTGTGTTCGTGAGACGGCGAGCTGAGCGGAGCCGGTCGTGAGACAGCGGTGTGTTCGTGAGACGGCGAGCTGAGTGGAGCCGGTCGTGAGACAGCGGTGTGTTCGTGAGACGGCGAGCTGTCCGGAGCCGGTCATGAGACAGCGGTGTGTTCGTGAGACGGCGAGCTGTCCGGAGCCGGTCATGAGACAGCGGTGTGTTCGTGAGACGGCGAGCTGAGCGGAGCCGGTCGTGAGACGGTGAGCTGTGCAGAGCGGAGCCGGTCGTGGTGGAGCGGAGCAGAGCCCTGTGGGGCAGTCAGCTTCAGGACACGTAAGGTGCCCCTTACCTCTTTCCCCCACACCCAGGCACATTTTAGCCAGATTGGGGAGTAACACTCTGCAGGTGAACTTTTGAACTCCGGGGCTGGACTTTTTTTGGACTTTGGGCGATTTGTGGATTGCTGGACTCAAGAGACGTTTGGGTTCTGGGACTCAAGAGCCTGAGGGAAAGGATGTGGCCCAAATTTTCTGGGGTGGGTCAGTGTTCATGGTTTGGTTAATGAACACTAGTTGTGGTGTTTCCCCAATTTAATGCTGATGTTGTTTGCCTCATGTTATTAAAGATTCTCTACTACACCAAGACTCTGTGCTTGCGAGAGGGGAAGTATTGCCTCCTTGAGGCGCCCAGGGGGTGTGTAAGATTTTCCCAGGTCACTGGGTGGGGGCTCGAGCCAGTTTTGCATTTGCTTTAATGAGAGGGAACCCCTGTGTATTGAACCCGGCCCTTGCTGCTATCAACTTGGCCTGGCAGAAGGGTTACATTTGTGGGGGCTCGTCCGGGATCGAGACTGGGTCAGTACCCCTCGCAAGCACATCTTAGGTGAGTCATTAAATTGGGAGAACCCAGAATCTGGTTGTTGTTGTTTTGATCTGTTATATTTGGGAAAGAAATTACAGTTTGTATAATGGCCCTACATTTGCTAGAGGATTGGTGCAAGGGGATGAATATTAACCCTAGGAACTGTGTCCTGGTGACCGGGGTGCCGGAGGCATTCGATGAAGGCTCAATAGAGCCTACCTTAAGGGCATCCACTGAGTACCTGAGTAAGTGTAAAATGCGTGGGCGCATATTTGTGAGGGAGGATGGAGATTTTGCTGTACTGTGTGAGCTGCCGTCGGCTGTGGACCCTCTACAGGTTCCAGGCACGATAGCAGTGGAAGATGGTGAGTGGAAGGTAATAACTACTGGGAGCCAGCCCTCACCGGCTCCTGCATCTGAAGTGGAGTTTTTAAAAAAAATGTCAGCCTTTTTGGGGAGAGAGGGGAAGACCTTGGCTGATATGCCGGGTCTGTTGGGCCTTGACCCAGGAGTCCCAACCCGGGAGGCTGCTCCATCACCTGATGAGTGGGTGAAGGCTTTGGGGCAAGCATTAGAGAAGGTCGTGCCACCCCACCCTGAGTCAAGCCCCTATCGTAAACTGAGGCTGTTTTCTGGGGGTCCCACCCCAATACCCGGGGAGGAAGCATTTGAACCCTGGCTGGAACACACCACTGAAATGCTGCAGGAGTGGGCAGTACCTGATGCTGAAAAGAGAAGGCGACTAGTAGAGTGCCTCAGGGGGCCAGCCCTAGATGTGATTCGCACCCTGAAGCTCAGTAACCCTGGGGTCAAGGTAAAGGACTGCCTAGAGGCCCTTGATCATGCCTTCGGGAGAACCGAGGGCTCAGAGGATGTTTATTGCAAGTTCCTCAATGCCAGGCAACAAAAGGGAGAGAAAGTTTCTGCCTACATACAGAGGTTGGAGAAATTATTACAGAGAGCCATCATGAGGGGAGCAGTAGCGGTTGAGCAAATGGACCGGACTAGATTGGCTCAGATTGTGAGGGGAATTCAATATCAGAACCCAATCCTTCTCCACCTTCGATTAAGGGAGCGCCAAGACAATCCACCGGGTTACTCTCGACTGATAAAAGAGGTCCGAGAGGAGGAAGAGAGGCAGGCAGCTGGTGAGGTTTGGGAGGTTCAGCCACCCCAGGCAACTGCCACAACATCCATACGAGCGCCCAAGGCACTGATGGTGAATCCTCAAGAGGAACTTACCCAACGAGTGCAGGTCCTGACACAGAAAGTGGCTGAACTAGAGAATACCATCGATTCAGCAAAGACTTCAGCGTACAAGGAACCCCCTGTTACCACGGTCCAGAAGACTACATTTAGAACCTCTGCCCCACCCCGGCAACACGGGAAAGGGCAATCCTTCTTCTGCTACCGGTGTGGCCAGGATGGGCACATTGCTGCCAGGTGTCAGAATGCAGAGAATCCCCCGCTAGTATACCAAAAGCTGAGGACCACCTGGGGAAAGTCGGGAAACGGCCCCAGGGCCTGGGAAGGGAGCCGCCTAGGCCTGCAGGGTTTGGAGGCTCCCCTGCGAAGAACCATGCCACCCGAATCCCACCAGGATTGATAGGACCTCGAGCTGAGGTCACTGTAAAGGTTGAAGGGACAGAATGTAGAGCAGTGCTTGACACGGGATCCCAAGTGACTATCATATTCCAGTCTTTCTACCAGCAGATGCTTATGCATCTGCCTATACAGCCCTTGACAGGGCTTGGCCTGTGTGGTCTCAGCATGGATGAATACCCGTATCAGGGGTATGTCATTGTACACCTGGAATTCCCAGAAGAGATCGCTGGGGTAAGACAGGAGGTGGACACTGCAGCTTTAATATGCCCTGACCCTAAAGGTGTCTCTGATGTGTCCGTGCTGATAGGGACCAACTCCAGCCTCTTTAAGGTACTTGCAGATTACTGCAGACAGCGAGCAGGGGACCAATACCTGAATACCTTGGTGATACACACACATTGTGCTGCAGCCTACAGAAAAATTGAGGACGCAAAAAGAGTGATGCCTGATTTGCCGGTGGGAGCACTGAGGTACGCAGGCCCGGTCCCCTTAGTGGTGCCTGCAATGACAGAAAAGGAGGTGATTGTCATGAGTACCTGCCTGAAAGGCAATAAGAGAACATTAGCAGTGGTGGAGCAGCCAACTGAGGGAGGGCTCCCTGAAGGAGTGCTGGTTCTTAGTGGAGTCATAACCCTACCTGCTGAAGCCCAGGAAGAGGTGACTATACTGATTGCTAATGGGACAAGTCGTGATATTTTTGTGAGGCGAGGACAAAAGATAGCAGACCTCTTTGAACCCGAGTCAATTGTAACCCCCCAGTGTGAAACGCAAGTTCCGACGATAGACCCAGCAAAGTTTGACTTTGGAGATTCACCAGTGTCCGAGGAGTGGAAAGATCGCCTGAGGAAGAAACTTTGTGAAAGATCCAAGGTGTTCTCACTGCATGAGTGGGATGTGGGATGTGCAAAAGGAGTAGAACACAATATCAGACTACATGACTCTCGACCTTTTAGGGAGAGATCTAGGAAGATTGCTCTCTCTGAGATGGAAGATGTGCGACATCATCTTCAGGAGCTGGCTGCGAATGGCATCATTACAGAGTCCCGCAGCCCATACGCCTCGCCCATTGTGGTAGTCCGTAAAAAGAATGGGAAAATCCGGATGTGTATTGACTACCGCACCCTAAACAGCCGTACTGTGGTCGACCAGTACACTATGCCTCGAGTGCAAGATGCCTTAGACTGTCTGCTGGGAAGCCAGTGGTTCTCTGTGTTGGATCTTCGAAGTGGGTACTACCAGATCCCTCTGGGAGAAGAAGATAAGGAGAAGACCGCCTTCATCTGCCCATTAGGGTTTTATCAGTTCGAACGCATGCCCCAAGGGATTTCTGGAGCACCTGCCACCTTTCAACGTCTCATGGAGAGAGTTGTGGGAGACATGAATTTACTGCAAGTGTTAGTTTATTTGGATGACCTGATTGTGTTTGGAAGAACCTTAGAGGAGCATGAAGAAAGACTTCTTAAAGTGCTTGATAGGTTGGAGGATTATGGTCTGAAGCTTTCAATTGACAAATGCCAGTTCTGCAGAACCTCAGTGAAGTATGTGGGTCACATCGTATCCCAAGAGGGTGTGAGTACTGATCCTGATAAAATAGAAGCACTCACTACATGGCCACGTCCAAGTAACTATAGAGAACTCAAGACCTTTCTTGGATTTAGTGGCTACTACCGCAGGTTTGTGAAAAACTATGCTACGATTGTAAAGCCTCTGAATGATCTTACCAGGGGACATCAGTCCAGCAAGAACAAATCTAAGACCAGGAATAAGGGGAGGTTCCCAAAGCCTCCTGTGCAGAGAAACTATGGCCCCTTTGCACCATTTGGGCCACGGTGGGATGAGAGATGTGAAAGGGCTTTTCGAGAAATCATTACTTGCCTAACTCATGCTCCAGTCCTAGTTTTTGCTGACCCAAGCAAACCATTTATCCTGCATACTGATGCCAGTTTGGAGGGTCTGGGAGCAGTCCTGTACCAGGAAGTGGAAGGCAAACATAAACCTGTAGCCTTTGCCAGCCGAGGATTGTCTGATAGTGAAACTCGTTATCCCACCCACAAGCTGGAATTCTTGGCCTTGAAATGGGCCATCACTGAGAAATTTCGAGACTACTTGTATGGTGCTCAGTTCCAGGTGTGGACAGACAACAATCCACTGACTTATGTGTTAACAAGTGCTAAGCTGGATGCTACAGGGCAGAGATGGGTGGCTGCCTTGGCTAGCTATGAGTTTAGCATTCAGTACCGATCAGGGAGAAGCAATGTAGATGCAGATGCATTGTCCAGGCGTCCGCAGGCTCCAGAAGTTGCTGTGATACCTACAGATGGAGTGAGAGCTATTTGCAGTGTGAGTCGTCGAGAGCCAGAGGCCTGTGAGAGCCTTCAGGGATGTATTGCAGAAGCTTTGGGCCTGCCCCCTGAATGCATGCCTTCTGCCTCAGTGAACTATATTGCATTGGACCAATCTCCTTTGCCCATGCTCAATGCGGCTGACTGGCAAGAAGCCCAGCGGCAAGATATTGACATTCGTGATACACTACTTGCCAAAAGGGAGGGGCGAAGCCCAGCTGCAGTTGTCCCACCTAACCCGGAGGGTAAACTACTATTGAGAGAATGGACCAAATTAAAACTGATTCAGGGAGTGCTACACCGAATGACCACCGACTCTTTACAAAAGCAACGAGCACAACTAGTACTGCCAAAAAGGTACAGAGCCCTGGCCATGAGGGCCCTGCATGATGACTTTGGGCATTTAGGGATGGAGAGGACTCTGGAACTTATTCGTAGTAGGTTCTATTGGCCCCGAATGGCTGAAGATGTTCGCAGGAAATGTGAGACTTGTGCTCGATGTGTTCAAAGGAAAACTCTGCCCACGAGGGCTGCATATCTCAAGAACATCACCAGCAACAAACCTTTGGAGTTGGTATGCATTGATTTCTTGTCTGTAGAGGTAGACAAGAGGAATGTTGGGAACATTCTAGTAGTGACTGACCATTTTACATGGTATGCACAGGCATATCCCACACGTGATCAGAGGGCCACCACCGTCGCTCGAGTATTGTGGGACAAATATTTCTCAGTCTATGGATTCCCGGCTCGGATACACTCTGATCAGGGGCGGGATTTTGAGAGTCACCTTCTGAAGGAGGTGCTGAAGATAGCAGGAATTAAAAAGTCTAGGACAACGCCTTATCACCCCCAAGGTGATCCCCAGCCAGAGAGGTTCAACCGAACCCTATTAGATATGTTGGGAACTTTGCGACCAGAGCAGAAGGCAACCTGGAGCCAGCATGTCGCATTTCTGGTGCATGCCTACAATGCCACAAAGAACGATGCTACGGGAGTCACCCCATATCTTTTGATGTTTGGGCGAGAACCAAGATTACCCATAGACTTGTGCTTTGGTGTATCAGAGGATGGAGATAGCTATGAAACTCATCAGCAATACGTATCCCGACTAAGAGAAAGGCTGCAGGATGCTTATCGCTTGGCTACCGCTGCGGCTCGGAAGAACGCAGACCGCAACAAACATCGATATGATGCTAGAGTGCGATCGCAGGAGCTCCAGCCGGGGGACAGAGTCCTGCTGCGAAATTTGGGTATCGCTGGCAAACACAAGATAGCTGACAGATGGAAGGCAATACCTTACCTGGTGATGGAAAAGCTGGGAGATCTGCCGGTCTACAAGATCAAACCTGAAGACAGTCCAGGGCAAATAAAGACGGTGCATAGAAACCTTTTGCTCCCTGTGGGGGAATTGGTAAGCACCCCTTATGAGATGGGCCATGACAGGGCAGCCGGGCAGAACAGAAGTGCTAGACCAAAGCTGCCATCCAACACAGACAGTGAGCCTCCTGCAGCTAACTTACCCCTATTCTGCACATCTGAGAGTGAGTCTGAGGAGGAAGACACAACCCTGGTGTATCCTGGGATGGAGACAAGATTTCAGTCTCGACCAGCTGAACCGAATGAGAGTTCTCCCTTTTCCACCCTAAACCCTATGGCGGAATTATTTAGGCCCCTTTCTGACACCCCTGTGCCGCTGATGAGACCCCCGTGTGATGACACACACAGGTTATTGGCCAGTGGAGACACTCAGGTAGAGGATGTCCTGGGCACCTTGGACCCTCCCGCGTTAGAACTAGGAGTGCAGGGGCCTACGCCAGTAGCCAAGAGACCCTCAAAGGAAGCCTCTCCATCCATCAATCAAGAGGACGTTCCCCTTACCTCAGCAACAGAGATTCTCAATAGACGAGACAGGGTGATAAGACCAGTAAAACGGTTAACTTATGATGCACCTGGGGTGACTAGTGAGGAGCCAATACATTTAGCACACAGGATTGTGGAAGCCAAAGTGGGCTTTCTGAGGCCTTTTGGAGGAAATCAATGAGTTGGTATAAAGGGAGTATGATTTGTCGGGACGCCAAATTCTCGGCTGGGGGGAGGATGTAAGCAGAGACAGGGTGGGCTCCACCCTGACATCTGGTGGTGAGGTGTGGCAAGTTGTGGAAAAGAACTTCAGGGGCTGATCTCATTTGCATAGGCACACCCACCCCGCCTAGAATGAGGCCATAACTGCCCAAATCGTCACTTTGGCTGCTGTGGGATCCCCAGTGTCTCTGTTATTGGGGCGGGAAGAATAAATTGTTAGTACCCTGATTATGGGAACTGTGCTTGGAACTGTACTTGGCCTTTTTGTTATGATGGAGGACTCACCATCAACTGAGTAGCACTCACTAGGCAAGGGACATGGGTTCCAAAACTCTGTGAATTGAGAGAGACTTGAGACAGGTATTAGTGCCTGGTGGTGTAGGCTCCTTTGTGAGGGCCTGAAGCACCAATTGCACCTCTGTCTCTCTCCACTGTGGAATGTCAGAGCTAATTTTGGGTCTATTAAGAGTTTTGTTACAGGTATTGTGCTGAATTCACTTCAGCCTTATAGTGCACCAGCACTAAGGCTCCCACTACTATGAGCTGAAATCACTGAGAGCTGAAATCATTGAGCACTGTGTCAAGTAGTGGGGAGCCGGAAGTTCTAGTGTGCCGTGGAGCCGGTCGTGAGACAGCGGTGTGTTCGTGAGACGGCGAGCTGAGCGGAGCCGGTCGTGAGACAGCGGTGTGTTCGTGAGACGGCGAGATGAGTGGAGCCGGTCGTGAGACAGCGGTGTGTTCGTGAGACGGCGAGCTGTCCGGAGCCGGTCGTGAGACAGCGGTGTGTTCGTGAGACGGCGAGCTGTCTGGAGCCGGTTGTGAGACAGCGGTGTGTTCGTGAGACGGCGAGCTGAGCGGAGCCGGTCGTGAGACGGTGAGCTGTGCAGAGCGGAGCCGGTCGTGGTGGAGCGTAGCAGAGCCCTGTGGGGCAGTCAGCTTCAGGACACGTAAGGTGCCCCTTACCTCTTTCCCCCACACCCAGGCACATTTTAGCCAGATTGGGGAGTAACACTCTGCAGGTGAACTTTTGAACTCCGGGGCTGGACTTTTTTTGGACTTTGGGCGATTTGTGGATTGCTGGACTCAAGAGACGTTTGGGTTCTGGGACTCAAGAGCCTGAGGGAAAGGATGTGGCCCAAATTTTCTGGGGTGGGTCAGTGTTCATGGTTTGGTTAATGAACACTAGTTGTGGTGTTTCCCCAATTTAATGCTGATGTTGTTTGCCTCATGTTATTAAAGATTCTCTACTACACCAAGACTCTGTGCTTGCGAGAGGGGAAGTATTGCCTCCTTGAGGCGCCCAGGGGGTGTGTAAGATTTTCCCAGGTCACTGGGTGGGGGCTCGAGCCAGTTTTGCATTTGCTTTAATGAGAGGGAACCCCTGTGTATTGAACCCGGCCCTTGCTGCTATCAACTTGGCCTGGCAGAAGGGTTACAAGTGGTTGCAGAAAGTGACAAAGTAAAGTATTCAGAGACAGTAAATTTTAAATTCATATACTCAAGTATTTATGTCAGCAGGGCTTTTATAACCATGCAATCAGGGAACAGAAACAAATGCCACGTGACTTATCTGCCCAATCACAACTAAGCAATGTAGCTCAAATTCTAAATATTTGCAAGCAAGCCAAAGAAAATAGCATTCAAGGATGTTGTCGTCTGCTCATGGGTAGCTTGTGAAAAGAAAGAGCCGTAGTTTGAATAAGTTATTGATTGCAAATTTGCTCAGTTCTGCTTGACAATGTAGAAGAAATCTGCTCTGGTTTTTTCCATGCTACACCATAAAAATTAGTGGCACAGTACTCTGTATGTCAGGACAGAATTTGTCCTATGTTTCTAATACAAGAACTAACAAGGGAGTCCACTAAACTCAAGGACATCACAGGCCAAATGTGTCCTACATGGCAGACAGTTTGCAAGCTTTGCAAATGAAGGAGTGGCATCATTTTGTCTTGTTTTGGATGAAGCTGGTTACCATGTCTCCTCATTCATAGACAATGCCATTGTGCAATGGGCAGTGACCACAGCCAAAAATTGATCAGCACATCTGGTTTGGCCTGATTTGACTGAAGGAGACCCCACATGCCCTGCTGCCCCCAGTCAGATGAAGTTTGTACATTTGCAGCTCGGTAATCATTAAGGGCCTAATTCTGCCACCCTTAGTAGTACCTTTCTCTGAGAATAATCCTATTGGTTTCCTTACTCTCTAAGTAACGCACTACACAGCAGGACTGAGGGTGGTAGGAACTGAGACTTAAAAGATTTTTTACATTTAGGAACAGAGACGATTCTTGCCAGAGATAAGATGCCCCTTGTCACTACTCTTTTTTTTGGCCTGTAAACCATAGGCACACATCATTGATGTTAACAGTTACTTGAAATCTCCAGAGCTACTAGAAAAAGAAAGATTTCTCTCTTCTCCATTTCTTGGGCTGTGCAATACAAAGGACTTTTACACCAAACTGATTTGTTCCCTCTATCTTTATTTTAGGCTTAGAGTTCACAAGACTCTGATCTTGCTAATACTTCTGATGTATTATTTACAGCCTATATTAAATGGAGGGCTGTTTTAGTCCACAGATCCCAGGGGGCATACCTGTTCTATGTTATTTCTTCTCTGGTTGATTGACAAACTCAGGTAGATGGAGGAGATAGCTAACAAAAGACCTGGTCAGTGCTTACTACCCAGTAAATCAGAGGTGGGCAAACTACAGCCCATGGGCCACATCCAGCCCACAGGACCGTCCTGCCCAGCCCCTGAGCTCCTGGCCGGGGAGGCTAGCACCTGGCCCCTCCCCTGCTGTTGCCCCTCCCTCGCAGCCTCAGCTCGCCACACCACCAGCGCTCTGGCCTGCCACTCCTGCCCACCCCTGCAGTAAACACTACTCTTGGCAGTGTTTGCAGGATTGGGCCTTGTGTTCTCCTCACCATTTGAAGAAACAGGCACTCTTTTTGAGCTTCCCTATTTCTTACTGAGTGAACTAGCCTCAGGGAAGATCAAGAGGCAGATCACTATTCTTCTGGGCAGCCTTTTTCTTTTCAGAGCAGGAAAGGGGAGAGAGACCACAGCTGCTGCTGCCCTAATACAGCAACTAAGAGTCAAGTAGTTTCCTTCTGTGATGCAGCCCAAACACTCAGTCCCCAAGTGGCGCACTTCCTTCCTAAGCAATACTCATCTCCCAGGCCAGATGCTGGGAATTCCCACATATGTATCACTTTAACTAGCTCAAAGGGTTTGAATACGAATATATGCAGCAGCAGCCAAAAAAAGCTAACAGTGTTAGGAACCATTAGGAAAGGGATAGGAAAGGGACAGATAATAAGACAGAAAATATCATAATGCTACTATATACATCCATGGTATGCCCACACCTGGAATACTGCGTGTAGTTCTGGTTGCCCCATCTCAAAAAAAGATATTTTGGAATTGGAAAAGGTATAGAGAAGGGCAACAAAAATGATTAAGGGTATGGAACAGCTTCCATATGAGGAGAGATTAAAAAGACTGAGACATTTCAGAAAAAGAGACAACTAAAGGTCTACAAAATCATGACCTGTGTGGAGAAAGTGAATAAGGAAGTGCTATTGACTCCTTCACATAACACAAGAACTAGTGGTCACCCAATGAAATTAAATGGGCAGCAAGTTTCAAACAGACAAAAGGAAACACTTCTTCACACAATGCAAAGTTAACCTGTGGAACTTGTTGCTAGCGGATTTGTAAGGCCAAAACTATAACAGGATTCAAAAAAGAAACTAGGTAAGTTCATGGAGGATAGGTCCATCAATAGCTATTAGCCAAGATAATCAGGGATGCAACCCCATGCTCTGGGTGTCCCTAGAATCAAACAGCTAGAAACAGGGAATGGATGATGGGAAGGATCACTCAATGATTCCCTGTTCTGTTCATTCCTTGTGAAGCACCTGGCATTGGCCACTGTCAGAAGAGAGGATCCTGGACTAGATGGACCACTGGTTTGACCCTGTATGGCCATTCTTATATTCTTAATATCATAGCTTTCTTCCCAAACAACAGCGTATATATGTCAACAGTTGGCTGTGGGAGTCATGAGTCTCACAAACTTTCTAAACAAAGATGGTTACATTTGTAAAGAAAGCTGGATTTACGGGAATAAAAAAAACAAGTGTTAGCTTGGCTGAGCAGGTTTAGCATCAGATAGGCCAGGTGGTGCTATTCCACTTATAGCTTCATTTCCCTGTTCTCGGATCCCTTATGTTTAGTATCAGTAAGTCAAGTAAAAAGCAAAGGAGGACTTGTGGCACCTTAGAGACTAACCAATTTATTTGAGCATAAGCTTTCGTGAGCTACAGCTCACTTCATCAGATGCATGTGTTTCCACGGTATGCATCCGATGAAGTGAGCTGTAGCTCACGAAAGCTCATGCTCAAATAAATGTGTTAGTCTCTAAGGTGCCACAAGTCCTCCTTTGCTTTTTGCGAATACAGACTAACACGGCTGTTACTCTGAAACCTGAAGTAAGTCAAGTGATACTCCAAAACAGGTACGACCATCAATTTTCAGGAATATATGAAGAGAAGTACAAGCTGTACTTCTCTCTTCTGCTGACAAATGCCCCAGATTGAACTTTCCAGCCTGTTAGTCGAAGCTATGCTGGCATTAATCAAACTAATGATATCTGGTTATCTGGAGAAATCAATATTATACAGCAAAAATAGAATCCTGCAATTAATGGTGCACTGTGCAATATCAGTATCCCTGAGTCCTTTGTGGGCATAATATAAATTACCTCTCTTTTTGTCAGTTCTCTGGAGAGGGAAATAGGAGAATAAGGACTATTGAAACCTTGTAGTCCTTCAAGGAGAAGATAACTTTGTTGTTAGCATTATTAAGGTATGTGTACAATATTAGTATACCCATGGAATCCAATGACAGCCACAAATGCTAAGAGTTAAAGTATATGTCAAGAACTAGGTTTTTGTATTTACTTCTAGAATAAAAATAGATTAGATGTCAAAGTGAAGCCAGGACTCACTTTAGATTTTTGGAGACACACAGTTAGTTGTATAAAGA
The DNA here is from genome assembly GCF_965140295.1 of Lepidochelys olivacea. Lineage (NCBI taxonomy): Eukaryota > Metazoa > Chordata > Testudines > Cheloniidae > Lepidochelys > Lepidochelys olivacea. The sequence continues at coordinate 113,075,037 of NC_140416.1, forward strand.
AGGGATGGGGGGTGTGAAAGAATATCCTATAAACAAATTATCTCCAGGTTCCATTAAAACAAGAACTAAAAGAAATCCCTCTGTCTCATTAGTATCCTCAGCATGGGGTTGTTTACTTTAGTTCCTAAGCCTTACAATAGCAACAAAAAAATCTTGTCTCTTTTCATGCTTGTAGGGCTTGTGTACATGGTTGTAGCAGTACATGGGAGATGGGTGTGAATTCTAAAGTGCACCAGCTGGCCTGTGTAGACCCTGCTGGTGTGCACTAAAAGTTTTAGTGTGTGTTAAAATAGTGCTGTTTCCTTGCAGTGCATTGCTGCAGCCATGTGGACAAGATCTATGCTGCGAGGATTGTGTTCATGAATGGAGTAACAATTTAGCCCTGTGATGTATTTTATTTTATATAAAAAAGCACGATTTGATGCAAGAGTATCCCTTTATCCCCTGCACACACTTCTTCAAAAACAGAACATGCCTGTAGACCACAGCTAGATTAACAAAGATTTTAAAAACGTACATCCAAGAGCACTGAATCGTGCAAGCCTCTGTGCTCTACTTCCACTGAATAGAAGACAAGGACACTCAGAGTCCCTACACTGTCTTCAACAGAGCCTATGGACCCTGAATTAGTGTCCAGATTCCCACTTCACCAGGGATTCAGTTTTACTGGTAACACACACAAACAACACAACATGAACTTCACTTTGAGCTTCCCCCCCCAGCTTGGTTGCTCCTAGGATCTCCCTCCAGCACCTGCCTTGTCACTCTAACCCCAAAAGACACTCTCACTGCCTTAGTTAAAGCCAATTGGAGCCACTTGCTGGCATGACTCAGCAGCAATCATCATGACTCTTAATAAACCAGGAAAATCTAGCAGACAGATTCCATTATGTGTTTGGGAGAGGCATATTAAAGGAGAAGAAGAGAGAATTCTGCAAAGCAGAACTATCCTGACATTCTCTGTTTCCCAAGTCTGTGGTGTGTATTAATCTCCTTCTTGTGCAGAAATATATTTTTAATACTTTAAAGTGTCAGCAGCACTGAATATAGCAATTACATCACTGCCTCACACCTGGAGCTTGACAGCTTTTGACAAAATGGAAAAACCTGAAGGGACTGTAGTGACTTTGGCAGGTTTATTTTTCTCTTGCATACAAATAGTTTCAATAAACAGCAGGAGAGGGAAAAGAAGCTAGAAAGAAAGATAAGTTAACTATGAGGAGACAGCATCAATAACAGTGACATTTAATATCATTCCTTTTCTTTTAATAGAGCAAGCTCAGGTTCCTTTGGGGCATTTTATCTTAGGCTATGGACCAAATCCTCAGCAGATATAAACTGGTGTACCTCTCCTGCAGGCAATGGAGCTACACTGAATTACACCAGCTGAGCATCTGGCCCTACATATGCTACACATCCCCATAGTTCTAGACACAGCTATATTTTTCTGAAACAACTAGAGCATTTATACACAACATACAACTTCATTAGACTGATTTATTGTTGAACTAGGAGCAGCTTGGTTGGGGTTTTTGTTTTGTTTTGTTTTTTTAAATAACCTCATTAGATTAATAGATTTCAAGGCCAGAAGGGACCATTTTGATCGTCTAGTCTGACCTCCTGTAAAACAGGCCGCAGAACTTCCCCAAACTAATACTTAATGCCTATCTTTTAGAAAAACATCCAAACTTGATTTAAAAATTGTCAGCGATGGAGAATCCACCATGACCCTTGGTAAACTGTTCCAATGGGTAATTACTCTTATATTAAAAAAAGTGTGTCTTACCAGTCTAAATGTGTCTAGCTTCAACTTCCAGCCATTGGATCGTGTTACACCTTTCTCTGCTAGATTGAAGACCCTATTATTAAATAATAATTTCCCCATGTAGGTACTTACAGACTGTAATCAAGTCACCCCTTCTCTTTATTAAGCTAAGCAGATTGAGCTCCTTGCGGCTACCACTATAAAGCAGGTTTTCTAATCCTTTAATCATTCTTGGGGCTCTTCTCTGAATCCTCCCCAATTTTTCAATTGTGGACATCATAACGGGACACAGTATTCTAGTAGCGGTTGAACCAATGCCACATATAGAGGAAAAATAACCTCGCTGCCCCTACTCAACATTCCTGTGTTTATGCATCCAAAGATCACATTAAGTCTTTTTGCCACGGCATTGCACTGGAGCTCATGTTCAGTGGATTATCCACCATGACCCACAAATCTTTTTCAGAGTCACTGCTTCTCAGGGTAAAGTCTCCCATCCTGTAAGTATGGCCTGCATTCTTAGTTCCTAGATAAGCTTACACTGAGCCATATTAAGAAACACATACCGTTTGCTTGTGCCTTGTTTACCAAGCAACTGAGATCAATCTGTATTAGTGACCTGTCCTCTTTATCATTTACCATTCCTCAATTTGTGTTTTATCTGCAAACTTTATCAGTGATGATTTTCTGTTTTCTTCCAGGGCATTGATAAAAATGTTAAATAGCATAGGGCCAAGAACAGATCCCTGATGGAACCCCACTAGAAACCCATCAGTTTGATGAGGATTCCCCATTTACAGTTATATTTTGAGGCCTATGAGTTAGCCATTTAACATGTGCCATGTTAATTTTATATCTTTCTAGTTTAAAAGAAATGTTAATTAAAATGCTGATTTTAAAATGTCTGTCTTTAGTAGCTGCTGTTTAACATCCTCTTGAGATACTAGTAGAATGGAAAGACATTTTTTTCCCCAAATACAGAACAGAAATATTTATTGTATACTTAGCTATATATTATAGCTATCTTCATCTCCCTTCTAAACCATATCAGTAACCAATACAGCCTGTAGCTTCTGGGCCTCTAGTAACGTGTTCTTAAACAATTCCCAACCCATCATTCACTTTTTTCTAATTAAATTCTTCCTCCCTGCTCATACTTGTTTTCAGCTTTGTGAAACTGGCCCTTTTTAAAGCAACAAGTGTTTGTGTATATATATATATATATATATATATATATATATATATATATATATATATATATATATATATATATATATACATACACACACACTTGGATTTTATTCTGTTTCTACATAACAAATGTGATCAAATCATGATCACTTGTACCTCAGCTAACATTAATTTTTAGTTGTTTCATCAGTTCCTCTCTGTTAGGATGAGAGCTAAGATAGGATTCCCCCCCATGGATTGTGACCATTTCTTAACTCAGAAAGTGTTCTGTACTATTTAGAAATTCCAACAATGTTTTCATTCTGGCAGCATGAGCCCTCCAGCGTGTGTCTCTTAAATTGAAGTCCCCTATGATCACTCAGCATTTTTCCCCTACACATTATAGATAAGTGTGTAAGGAGGCAGTCTTCCTGTTCCCTGGTGTGATCTGGTGGTCTGTAGCAGACACCAACTAATACCCCATATTGAGCTTTATCTGTTATGACATGAATGCTTATGGATCAAAGATCAGTTTCCTCCAAGTTGTCACTCTGAAACAAGTAATGTCATTTTTGACAGTGTATCACTGCCCATCCTCTTTTCCCCACTCAGTCCTCCATAAATAGGTTAGTTTTAACATTCCAATTGTGAGAATCATCCCATTAGGCTTCAATATAACCACATAAATTGAATTCACACTCTTAAGTGAGCAATTCCAATTCCTCAAGTTTATAACCCAGGCTCCTTGCATTCATGTATAGACAATCAAGGAATTTCTTTATAGTCTTTGGTTCCTTGATTCATTTTGTTCTCAACATCTTGATTCTGTGCTAAATGAGCACTCATCTTCCCTCTTTTTACCCTCCCCTTTTGTTATTAGTTTAACACTCTCCTGACTACTCGGGCCTACTCTTTCCTGAGGCGATTGGTTCCCCTTCTGACGTAGAGGCCATCCAAACTAGCCCCCTCCCTCCATTTAGGATTTTGGATGGAAAGGCCAACAAGATAACCTAGACTGAAACAAGTACAGGCCTTTTCAACCACTGAGTCCAAGGAAGTTAAAAGTCAGTCTAATGAGATCTAAACATATAAGTAAGAGGAAGAGATGGTCTTTGATTAAAGCCCTCGACTGGAACTCAGGAGATCGGTGTTCAATCTCTGGCTCTTCTACAGAATTCCTGTATTACCTTAGGCAAGATTTTCCCTACTTTCTTACTGCTTTCCAATTTTTTTCCAGTTGGAAAAGAGAAAAGTGGGTTCCAGTGGGGAACGAGAGGGGGTAATTGGGAGAGAAGGGGTGGGAAACCCCAAAAGTGGAAAATGGAAATCCAAAATGCTTTTTGTTTCCAAAAACTGAACCTGAAACAGCATTTTTATTTTGTTTTGAAATTAAGTGAAAAGTCTGGTTTCAAAATGTTATTTCAGAATAAAACACAATGAACATTTGTGTCAATCTGCATAGAAATTTCCCTTGGAAAACCAAGAAGTTTTGACTGGAAAATTTGAAATGGGTCTCTGCATCTTGGGATTAGACAGTGACTGTGATTCAGGAGCTAATTATATAAATCTCCCATGCAGGATCTGATTCCCAACTCTGTGGCCTGGGCCCCTCCTTCGTCTGGTTTCCCTCATCATCATCATCATACAGTGGCATTTCCTCTAGCAATGAGAAGCTGATGGAAGACCTCTCCATGTTCTCAAAGGGACAGGAAGGAGAAGAGGCAGTTGCACAGCATGCCACTTATCAGTGGCTATTTGCAAAATGAGAACTGAGGCAAAGATGAGGGTTTGGAGGAGATGGAGGGCACTCTGTTTTGGGTGTTTGCTCTTGTTTTTCTCTGAGACTCTTGCTGCCCAACATCAGTTCACTCTCTTCCATTCCAGTCACCCTTGCCCCATCACCAACAAAGTCATCCTGTAGGGAGGAAAGAGTCTCAAATGCTCTCAGGGACATTATTTCCACTTATACATTTGTAAACTTCCTAAAAACCATCTCCTCCTCCTCTGCAGGCTTGAGATGGTGGAGCAGGAGGTCAAGCTTGGAACCTGTCATTCTCTCTAGGTGGACAGTCATTTCCACCTACACATCATCCCTGTCATCTTGTGACACATGGCCTGGAATTAAAACAGACCTGAGGGGGTCTTTGTGAATGAACATGTCTTGACTATCAACAACAGGGTTTCCTCCAGGGAGATTTCCACTCTCCAGAGTGGCCTGTGAAGGATCAACAGATTCAAGGTTGAATATGACAGTACTGTCATCTTCTCACAGCATCCGTTTTGTGGGCTCCATGGAGGAAGGCAGATTATTGTCATTGGGGCAACCTCACTCCCCTCTTGGGCAGCCTGTTGGAAGGGGATATAGGAGCTAGAATGAGAGGATAGAGAACCAGTCACTCCACATGGACTATGAGGATGTAGCTGTATTTTCAGAATCCATTCTGCAGCCAAACGGCAGTAACCTAATCAGAAAGGCTAAACGAAGGAACTCTTTTCTCCCGCTCTGCACCCACACCACCCCCATTAAAAAGTTCAGTCCAAAATCATTGCATCTTTAGTGTGTGAGAGAAAATTGTGTCCTCAGAGACTTGAAGGCTAAAATATACATCAAAGACTATATCACAAGGCCTCAGGAAAAGGGAAAATAGTGGCGCCTCATTGATATACATTATATTAAGTGTGGCTGGTATGCATCATTTTGCTATGGTTTGGCATGAATCACTGGAGTTCATCTTTGCCTTTTGCTGCTTATTATTGACTTGAAAGAGAAATGTCTTTAATGTGGGGAGTCAGGGGGAAAAGTCACTGAAACTGTAATCAGTTTAGAACCAAAAGTAGACATTGTAAATGCATTCCTAATGCTAATATATTCTTCGCTTTAGTCAGAACATCCTCTTTTAGTGAAAGTAGGGGTATCGTATTAAAACAATTAAATACGAGTTAGACAAACAGTGAAAAATTATTTGCAAATGCATTTGCCAGATGGCCAGCAAAGCCATTAGAGGGCCAAATCCTGAGAAGGTGTGAATTGGTGTATTGCCACTGAAGTCAGGGGGAGTAAAAAAATGAGCCTTAACCCTGGAATGATTCATAAATTTGAAGGCCAAAAGGGACCACTGTAATCATCTAATGTGACTCCCTGCATATGAATTTTCACTTAGTAATTCCTGCAGTAAACTGAGGTTAAGTCACCTGTGATTAAACTAAACTATATGGTTTATAGAGAGACACAGCCTTGATTTAAAGATTTCAGTTGTATGCCAGTTTATTGGAACATAAGGAGCATAAATTTACACAACAAACCAGGTCAGCAAAAGTGTCTCCATTAATCATGGATTGCTCTTTACTATAAATGAATGTATCTGTCTTTATAATTTGGAATTTTTATAATATAAATTATAACTATGTCTGTCTTAGAGTAGACTGCTACCACACTCAGTGCATGTAACATTGCCACCTGTAAGCCCAGCTGGTCTATCTGAATGCCAGTTTAGAAATGACTGCTCCCTGGAAATATGGGAACATTAAAGAAATATGCCTTGTAATTTATTCAAGCACCCAACGAGAAGTAGGATGGTCCAGTAGTTAGCCAAGAACTTGGGAGACCTGAGATCAATCAGCCGGTCTACTATAGACACAATTTTAAAGGTATTGCAACTCCTAATTGATTTAAGGGTCACAATGCTGTTAGCAGCAGCAGATGATCAAGGCAGTCACTCTCAGATGCCTATGGATAAATTATTGCACACAAACACCTCCAATAACTGCTTTTGTAAATTCAGTAAACAGAGTGGTTAAAAATTATACACGCAGTGAGCATCCAGCAGAGTAACCTCTTAAGAGTGAAATAGGTTTTAACCAAACAGGATGGAGTCTAATGAAAGATCAATGTCTATTGTGGGTGCATTATCCCACACCTGGGGGAGCTGAAAAGGAGAAGCTCTATATGAGCCAAGTCCCAGAGAGAGGAAAGACACATTGCCAAGAGAATGATCAGAGAGAAAGAGAAGTGCACTTGATTTTTGGTCAGCAGTGCTGTTAGAGTGAACGAGGGTTACACTGAGCTCCAAGAGAAAATATTTGCTTGTCTATTCCAATCTTATATTTATTTACTTTTCTGATTTTAATATTCACCCATCTTTCAAGTTCTTGAACTCATGCACAGACATATCAGCTATCGCAACCCAGTAAGTCACTCCCTCACCATCATGCCTACTCACACCAAGCCCAGAGCAAAACAAACAATCCTGAAAAGTGCCATGAACTACAATAGTCTCAAGCTTTGACAGACAAGCAGTGCAGATGAATTCCAAAGTCAAGAGCCCTTCACAGTCAACAGCCTGCCACCAGCCTCAGACATGCAGAGCCAGAGACTATGCTTGCAACCTTCCCCACACACTAATCTCAGCTATCTCAATAATACAGAGACCTGCAGTCTCTTGGGTAGCCCAGACCCAAGTAATATAGGGCTTTATAAATCAGTCTTTTATTGTACCTAAAATTGAATAGGAGACTCATCAACTCCATTAAGTGTGCAGGAAGATGCAATTTGCAGTAGGAGCCTGATCCAAAACTCATTCAAGTCAATGGAATGATTCCCAATGGCTTAAATGGGCTTTGGATCAGGTTCCAGCTGAGACTTCCATTTGTGAGCTGTATTGGAGCTAAGATCATGACGTAGTTTCATGCTCATCACACAAGACAAAATGCCTTTGTTGCCATTCCCTGAAGTAGCTAATAGACCGGATAAAGAACAGAAAAGCTGACTTGTGAATTTGAGTCACTGCTAGCTAGGGATCCTAGTAATCATTGTCCTCACCTATCTGTAGGACACACATTTTTGTCAGTGCCAGTGGTCCCTGACTGCTGGCATTCAAAGACGTGTGCCCATCTCCAGAGTTTCTTCTGTTAAAAAGTGTTTCAGTTATTCAATCAGGCCACTCAAAAGCTGCAGCTTGAAAAGAGAGCAGCTCTCCATCTTCTGAGCCAGGTGCCCTCTGAATGATTATTATGCTTGTTTAAAAAAAAAACAAACAAAAAAAACAAGGAGTCCTTGTGGCACCTTAGAGACAAGGACTCCTCGTTTTGGGGGTTTTTTTTGCATTGATACAGACTAACACGGCTACCACTGAAACCTATTATGCCTGTGTTCAACACTCTGCATAGACTGCCAGTCGACTCTCAGAGCTAGTCAGAGCTGTAAAAGGCCAAGGGCTCCACTTCCTCAGAGTTTGCTTCTTGGCCTTCTGCACTCATCTCAAATGCTTACACTCTCTGTCGCAAGGGTAAGACCCAAGGGATCTAGAAGGAAGAGTGTTCTTGGTAACAGACCCTTCATTTCTGGAGTTTGTTCCAACTGGAAATATATCTAATACTGAGCCTGGCCAAATTCAGAGAGCTGTAAAATGTACTTCTATGTTCCAGCTTTTTGCAGTTCCATTACTCCCATCACTTAGGCTGAGATTTTCAAAGGCACTATGATAAATGATGGGCGGGGAGAAGTAGTTTCCTTTTATGGACACCCAGCCAGCCAGCTAGCTATAAAATCCCTCTTGGTAGCTGTTCTCTACTTGCTTTACCTGTGAAGGGTTAAAAAGTATCCCGGCATAGGTAAAAAGAAGGGAGTGGGCACCTGACCAAAAGAGTCAATGGGAGGGCCAGAACTTTTTAAAATTGGGAAAAAAAACTTCCGCTTTGTCTGTCTGTTATTGTTCTCCGGAGAGAGGAGACGCAAAGCAGGAACAGGGCTGAACTATGCTGTAAGAAGCTTTAAGCCAGGTATGAAAAACCATCAGATCATACCTAGAGACTGCTTATCTGAAAGCCCAGATATGTAAGTAAGTCAGGGAAGGTCTAGGAAGACGCGATTAGGGTTATTTCTTATTAGCTTGTGGATTCCTCTGTACTAACCCCAGGTGCTTTTGTTTTGCTTGTAACCTTTAAGCTGAATCTAAGAGCTATCTTGATGCTTAATTTTTGTAATTGTTTTTTTTTAAACTAGCAAAGCCTAAATTCTAGATGTATTTTCTTTCTTTTTGTTTTTAATAAAATTTACCATTTTTAAGAACAGGGTTGGATTTCTGTATCCCTAAGAGGTTTGTGTATATGTTGTTTAATTAGCTGGTGGCAACAGCTGATTTCCTTTGTTTTCTTTCTCAGCTCTTCCCCAGAGGGGGGCTGAAAGGGCTTGAGGGTACCCCACAGGAAGGAATTCCCAAGTGCGCCTTTCTGGGTTCTCAAAAGGGGATTTTTTGCATTTGGGTGGTAGCAGCATCTACCCATCCAAGGTCAGAGAGAAGCTATAACCTTGGGAGTTTAATACAAACCTGGAGTGACCCGTATTAATTTTTAGAATCCTTGCGGGCCCCCACCTCCTGCACTCAAAGGGCCAGAGTGGGGAAATCAGCCTTGAAAGGCACCTACAGGATTTGGCCATTAATTTTAGTCTAGTCTACAGAAAGAATTTAGGTCCTCAACCAAAGTCAAAGGGAGTCCTTCTGTTGACTTCAGTGGGCTTTGGATTAGGCTCTTATTCTTCTCTTTCCCTTAATGTTGCAGTACTGTAGGAGGTCATTAGCTATCTGTTAAGAGGGAAGTGGTTTTGCCTATGACCTAAACCCCTCTAAAGTGCTCCCAGGCTCTGCAGTGATGGGTGCTACGTAAACAGCCATAAGAAAAACAACATCATAAATTGTGGTGAGCTTTATCCGTTTCGAGTGCTCTGCTTGTGGGGTTATCTTTGTATTCTGATCATCTATCTAGGTACTTATATGATGCTCAGCACTGTTGTATCTGAGTGGTAAAAGAATCTATCATTACCTGGATTACATCATCATGTTCAATCCGGTGTCGATAATGCTGCACTGGCCTCCCTAACCCACTCACTACATTAAATACATTAGCTTTTGCAGGAAGAAAACCCTATTCTCAAACTAGGGACCTCCCTGAGCACAAGTATCCTACCAGTCATCTTGGTTTGACAGCCACTGTCGTCCAAGGATCTCTGTTGATGTGGAATTAACACTCTTTCCCCAAGACTCAATTCCCTTTCAGCGCAACACACCCTTATTTATAGCCCCAAAGGCTGAGTGCATATTGGTATTCTGTTAAAGGCCAGACTGCGTCCAGGAAGTACCAGCCTGCATTTGGGGCTCTCTCTCAGGTACTTTCATGGCCCCCATCCCCACAGTATGTGAATACCTCATAATCTTTAATATATTTTTCTTCACAACACACCTCTGAGATAAGGCAGTGCTATTAGCTCCATTTTACAGCTAAGGAACTGAGCCCCAGAGACACCAAGTGACTTGCCCAAAGTCGTACAGGATAGCTGTGGCAGAGCAGGGGATTGAGAACTGGCTGGGGAGAAGGGAGGTAGAAATCTACAGTCCTAGCTCCCCTGCCACTCTCTTAGGGAGACAGACTCTAGAAGGAAGCCATCTTTGCACTCAGGGCAGTGTCAGGTCTTCCGATGTCCTTTGCCCTTGTGTGGTGTGTAAAGCTCCCTTGCACCCTTTTGTTCTCCCCACCTGTTCACACAGGGATCAGGCACAGGCTGGCACTAAACTGATAACCCCAAGTCTGCTCGTTTAAATGCTGCCTTCAGCTGTACAGCACTGATAGCTTTCTGGTAACACTACCTCAGACAGCAGTCATGGCATCAACTGTCCTAGTTTTGCTTTCTTCTTTATTGAATATGCAGGTTACCAGTTTAGACTCACATCTTGCAATTGGCTCTGTGTGGGTGGACTCCTATGTCCACACTGGGCCCCAAGGGCCCAGGCACAGAGGTCCACCTCCATGGGACAGGTTGCAGGACTGGGGCTTTACATCTCCAAACCCCATCCTCATACAGTCTAAGCACACATGCAAGATTAGACTGTGGCTGCAACATAGAGCATGGCCCCTCCCAGCCCAACTCACACTCAGGTCGTATGTTCTCAAGACAAACAAAAATTCAGTTTGCCTTCAATCAAGTTGCTAATATATATTTCATACAAATAATGGAGGGTCAAATCCTGCCTTCCTGGTGTACCAAGAACTCCCCTGGACATCACTGGAAAGTTTGTCTGCCATAGGGATGAAGGTGCCATGAAATGCACAGGAACAAAATAAATCCTATGAAATGCATAGGAACAAAATAAATAAAGATCTAAAGAATAAAATGAAATAATTTAGCCTCCTATAAACTACTTTAGAAAGAAATGTGATGCAATGCATACTGTCTGAGATAACGTCATCCAGGCAGACCTTCATAGATCTTAAGCCTATATTGATTTGTTCATCCATAAAAGCTCTTATTAGTCAGGCATAATAAAAGGGACTTTGTATGCATGACCACACTTGCCAACATAGCTATATAACTGTACCCTCCAAAAAATAAATTGTAAGTCAGATTTTAGTTCAAAAGAATAGAAATCTGTGACATCAAGGATTAAAAATCAAAGTCTTTTGACCCAGACTAACTTTCTTTGCTCAGTCACCCGCACATAACTTACTCTAAATCAATTCCTTTGGATGTCCCTTTGGATGTTTTTCATGACTAATTGAATTAGCAATTGATTTGTATAATATGACTTAAGGATAAAGACATACTGAACCAACCACAAAAGATTCAGATAGCAGCAGTATCTATGGTTTGGTGTTATCACTTGGATAGCACAGATCAGACATTTTCACCCACAATATAGACGATTAGTAACAATGTAGGTGTCTGCATATAGCATATGTCTCTCTCTCTCACACACACACACACACACACACGTGTGGTATAAGAGAGTTTTATTGGCATGTGTTTGAGATAACTACATTATTCATGACTTCAGAAGCAGTGAGGGTTTTGAAGGGGGAAGGTTACAGTCTCCCTGACTTGGGTGCACTATGAAAATAGACATGGAGCACAAAGGCAAACTAAATTAACAAATAAGCAAAGAAACAGGGGCACTAGAGATGTGTTGTAGGTAGAGGTGGAGCTATGCAGGTTCTCCACAGAACATTCCAACGCCTCTTTCTCGTCTTTGAGGGTCTGAATTCAATTCCCCATGTGTGGAAGTGATCAGAAGATAGATATTTCACTACTGAATTATTTCTACTTATAAACACACTAATGGGGTGCACTCGCCTCCTATCAGCGCCCCCTGGCCAAGTGCATGTGCCTCACTCTTTCTCAGTTTGTGGTGGGTCTTTGGTGACTGAGTCACGCACAGTCTGTATGGGATATAAAAACAACCCCCTTCCAGGATATAAGTCCAACAGGGGGCCCATCACAGTGCCCTCTGTAAGGTCCCTTATATGCAGCCCTATATCTGGGCTCACTCCTTTGTCAGTCCAGCAGGGCCTATGACAGTAGCCAGTTTTGAACTGTCTCTCAGCCCCTTCCGGCCTCCCTCAAATTGTCCCTGCTCTTCAAGCAGTCCTGGCCCTGGTGTGGGGCCACATCCGCTGGGATCCTTCCCTGGAGACTTCACCTCTCCAGGCCTTTCTGGCCCCAGCACTTCAGCTGGGCCACTAAGAGTTCAGTTCCCCTTCTCTGGTGTATCCAAGTCAAGACCACTTTCTCAGTGGCTGGTGGAGGGGACTGAGGCCCACTGTCTACTCACGGTCCCAGCCCAGGGACCCTATAGATAGCAGCCATCCATCACATCCCTTTAAATAAACTGGACTTGCAGCTACAGTTCTCTGGGCTTAGGGTTGCCAACTTTCTATTTGCAGAAAACCAAACACCCTTGCGCCACCTCTTGCCCCGCCCCTGCTCCAAGGACATGTCCCCTGCTCATTCTCCCCCACCCTCACTCTCTTTCACCAGACTGGGGCAGAGGTGCGAGAGGGGATGAGGGCTCCAGCTGCAGGTTTTGGGGTGGGGCCCAGAGATGAGGGGTTTAGGGTGCAGGAGGGGCTCTGGGCTGGGGATGCAGGTGCTGGGCAGGGGGTTGGGGCACAGGAGGGGATGTGGGCTCCAGGTGGCGCTTACCCCAGGTGGCTCCTGGGAAGCATCATCAACAACATCTCCCTCCAGCTCCTAGGTGGAGGCATGACCACATGGCTCTGTGCGCTGCCCATGGCTGCGGGCACCACCCCCTCAGCTCTCATTGGCCACAGTTCCTCACCAATGGGAGCTGCTGAGCTGGTGCCGGAAGTGGGAGCAGTGCACAGAACCCCCATGGCCGTCCCTCCTCCTAGGACCCAAAGGGAGATGCCAGCAGCTTTCTGGGAGTTGTGCAGAACCAGGTAGGGAGCCTGCCTGTGCCACCAACCGGCCTGACCAGAGCTGCCAGGGTCCCTTTTCAACCAGGCATTCCAGTCAAAACCCGAATACCTGGTAACCCTACTGTGGCTCCAACACATTCTTCACTCTTACCTCAGGGCCTTGTCCTGGTTGAGTCCCAGTAGCCAGCCTAGAACTCCCTCACATTCCCGTTGGCCTCTGCTAGCATGGCTCTGTCTGGGTCCTGTAGCTCCCTCAGCCAGCCAGGCACAACGTCCACTCTTCTCTAGCTCTAGCAAGGAACTGAACATACTCTGGACCTGTAACTCTTCTTATAATGGACTGCTGGGCCCTGATTGGCTGTGCCCCACACTGCCACTCTAGGCAGCTTGAAGGACTGGGGGGAGAGATAGCTCAGTGGTTTGAGTACTGGCCTGCTAAACCCAGGGTTGTGAGTTCAATCCTTGACGGGGCCATTTAGGTATCTGGGCCAAAAATTGGGGATTGGTCTTGGGGTTGGACTAGATGACCTCCTGAGGTCCCTTCCAACCTTGATATTCTATGACTCTCTCCACTGCCCTTCTCTGGGGCAAGGTAGGGCTGGGCCATGAGGCCTGCAGCAGGGAGCCTCCAGACCACATGCAGCCTGTGTGTGGTGTTTGTGTTTGTTTGTTTTTTCTCACTCTCTCTCTTCTCCCTCCCCTCGGATGTAAAAGCTTTTACAAGAGCCCAGGTGCTGCCAGTGGGGAATGGAAGGTAGTGGCAGGAAAGAGCTGACCTCTTCTTAATTATTTGCTATTTAAGATGTGGCTCCAGGAAGAGAACTCACCATTTCCTTTATGGGAACTCTTTTTTACAGTGAAAAATGAGCAATATTATGAATTATTATAAGTTTGCCCTGGCTAGTAAGTCAGCTTCCCCCCCACCCCCAAAAAAAGATATCCCCATTTTGATAGCTAAGCAGCAGCTTTTCATGAGAAAACATTTTTTTACGCCTCTCAAAATTCCCTTTCATTTTTGCCACAAAGTCAAGGCTGATGCCATGTTTCTTTATCTCCAATGGTGAGAATCTTTCACACAGCAACAGTTATATGGAGGGGAGAGTGAATTTTATCATTCATGTCAGGTTGCTAGAGGGAAACATACACTATAGGGATTCAAATTATCCCCTCCCACTCTGGTGCCCCAATTTATTTTGTTACAATGTAATGCTTGAACAGATATCATCTAATCCAAGGTTGAGCTGTGGATATTTCCATATGATAGTGGAAGGTTTCCAAGTTAGCATTCCTTCATTTCAAACAGTTAAACACAGCTGGGTGGCATCTGTAATTTTTAATTTGTAAAAAGTATGGGGTCAAATTGTGAGGTCCTAACTCAGGGCTGGCTCCTACTCAGTGAAATAATTGCAAAATGCCCATTGCTATCAATAGCTCAGTCAGTGGATCAGGCTCTCAGTTTTTTAATTGGTCTTTTTGCAGGCAGGGGACCATTAAGTACCTCAGGATTTGGCCCACTGGACATTAAATCTACATAGAATCATAGAATCATAGAATATCAGGGTTGGAAGGGACCCCAGAAGGTCATCTAGTCCAACCCCCTGCTCAAAGCAGGACCAATTCCCAGTTAAATCATAAACATATAGTAGGTACATAGACCTTAACACAGCAAGACCTGCCCTCAGAAGGAACCTCTGTCACTGAAGCAATGAAAGGTTATCCATGTAAGTGGAAAGAGACTTACTATCTACTGCATCAATTACATTTTATGTTTGTACAGTGCCTTGCACAATGGGGCCCTGATCTGTGACTGGGGTGCCTAGGTACTACAATAATACAAATAAATAGATTTCTCCCTGCTGTGAGGCAGGCACTTGACACTTTCATTTCAGATCAAATGCAGAATGTTACACCATAGGTCACTATGCTCCTCCCCCTTTATGGGGACCTGCTATTTGTTCTTTCTTGGTGTAGCTTTCCTTACTCTGAAAAAAAACATTTGTCTCTTTGTGTACGTCAAAGCAATAGTTTCTAATCGTTCCTCCAGTATTATTTATACTGTTGGTGTACTGAAAATGGAGTATAGCATTTCAGCTCAACTCCCATGGGCTACTGTCAGCTACCTGCACTAAAACCAGGGAGGATGTGATTTTAGAGTTCACTGATAATCCAGAGGCAAGACATCACTGCTGTTACTGGGATTTTTTTTTAAATTGACATCTTCCTGGTATGGTCTCGGTAGAAAGGAAAATCCAATTTTAGGAATGATCCCTTTGAGAGAACTAGTTAAATGACATTCCTTGTATTTGCATAAGAGAGATGAAAGCCAACAGAATATCAGTCACTGAAAGAGTCTAATTCTGGACCAAATTCATATATAATGTAGCAGGTCCAATTGCATTGACATCAGTGGACTTGCACACATTTACATGAGATCAAAATTTGTCTCTCCCCTCCTGGGGTAACATATTTGCATTTCTTCATTAACAACCTGGAATGAGGCAGAGATGGGTAAAGTGGATCCGATGAAACAAAATCAGAATTTATCTGAGGCTCAGAAAAGTTCTAGACACTTTTTAAATTTTGTGATTTACATGGTTGTGTTTCTCCTCACCTCTTGCTTTTGGTCTAGGAAACACTGAACGACTACATGCAGAGCTTTTTCCTCATGGTATTTCCTACACAGCCCAAACCAGAGAATATTAGTTATGAGAGCCCCAATTTTGGCACAATTTGCACACCAAAAAAAAGATCAGTTCACATCTTTGCTATTGGCAACACAAACACCAGTCCACTATAATGTCTTTCTATTAGCTGGTGCAGACATAATCTGAAAAAGACTAACTCTTAGGACCTGAGGTATTTTACACATTCAGAATGGCCATTTTTGTGGGTTGTGTGTAGGGGAGGACTATGGCGGAGAGGCTGGTTGGGACTTCGGTAAGTAGAATGTAAATACACACCTTAGAAAGTAGTAAGGACTAAAACTGGAGAGTTTTAACGGGTACAGTGGGTCAGGAGCTTTGTTTTTACATCCCATCCCACACATAACACCACAAGGAATAAAGGCTGTTTACTCCTGACTCAGAAGGAAGATTGCCACCTAGTGGACAATACAGCCAAGTGTTTCAGGTAGTGTATTTCAGCAATTTCTTGACTCAATGCTAACTTGGCCCAACTTTGCTTAGTTTTATGAGATCAGGATCACAGCAAACGGTGGCTTGGTTGATTGTCAAGAGTGAAAGATGTAGAGAGCAGGTTGGATTAAGAGAAGTGGGCGTGCTGACTAGCTAGCAGAGCCTTGTTCAGACGTTCACCATTTTGCCAAGAAATTTGTCTACTGCACTGATCATATTCATATCTCCGAATTTCTGAGCTGTTCCTTTTTTTTAAAATAACCTTTGGCTGTTGCAGTAAGACTAGTATTAGAACTGTGTAACAATAGTTCATGCCTATTTATATTGGAACCCAATTTTCCCTTTCATGCCTAATACACATTATGGGCCAAATTCACACATGCAGCATTCAGTCCAAAGTGTCAATGAATACCTGTCAAGTGTTCCTTGCTTCAGAACGTAGACTCAGATTTTCAAACATGTGCATGCTAACGTGCGCTTGAAATATTGGGCCTAACTAGAATTAGTTGGGGGGAAAAATCAATGGGATTTTGAAAACAGCTTGATAGCTAGAGGTCAAGAGAGGTGGTTATATTTGACTCCTTAGCACTAAGCCAGGAGTTTCTTGAATACTACAAAGGCATCACTTTTAAAAAACAGTTTCCCAATGAGTAGCAGCAAAGAGATTAATATGCATTCAACACATGCTTCCTAGGACGAGTGCCAGAATGGAGCAGCTCTAGGGGTGGTGCTGTGAGATAATTAACGCCCAACATTGTGCCCTTATTCCATACCAACGTTAGGAGCTATCGCTGACAAGAAAATTCAGGGACAGCAGCTGCTCTTTTCACAGTGGTACAATAACTATCTCTAACGGGAAGGGATGTGGGGGAGGGACAGAGCAAAAGTAACAGCACCTGCCTTCATAAGTGACACAGCCAGCTCGGAAACAGTACGACGAATCCTCACTGCCTGTCACATTAATTGTGATGAAGTGACTTTTGATAAAAGTATTTGTCCTTGGACTAAAATAAATCGTTATTTTAAGCACTGTGTTTATCTCACTATAAATCAGGATGGAAGGTGAACACACTATGAAGAGTGTGAGTTACATACATTGTACTGTTACTGTATTTATGGTCTTGGGATCTTTTCCTCAGGACAAACAGCCTGTTGATGTTGTTCACTATTGAAAGTGAAGTTCAAATGCCATCTTAGAATCATAGAATATCAGGGTTAGAAGGGACCTCATGAGGTCTCCTAGTCCAACCCCCTGCTCAAAGCAGGACCAATCCCCAATTTTTGCCCCAGATCCCTAAATGTCCCCCTCAAGGATTGAACTCACAACCCATCTATTATATGTTGTTACCAGGAAGCCCTATGTTTGACATTAGCAGAAGATAAATAATAGTACGTGTAAAAATGTACTGATTGATTTTAACCTTTGATACAGTTAGGTCTTTGGCTGCCCTAGGCCCTGATTCAGTAAAGCACAGAAGCACGTGCTGAGCTTTGCGCACGAGTAGCGCCATGGACTTCATTGGGACTATTCACATGCTTTATGTTAGCATTGCACTTAAAACATGTCCAATATTATGAATCTAATTCAGCATGGCATGTGCTTCGACTAGATCCTGATAAATAAAAGTAACCAGAAAATGTGCAGTAGAATTGTACATTTTAAATATATTTAAGAAAATGCAAAGATACAAGAGGAAATTTTCAAAGGAATGTACAAGGAGTGCACCTGAAATTATGTGCATTCCTCCATTGGATTTTGCAGGCACAACATTTCTTCATGGAGACAGGGCCTTGTATGTGCAAAATAGGGTGCAGATAGTCATCTGTGTGCTCAGGTGGCTAGCTTTGTGGGTACTATGGCTGCAGGTAGATCTACCTGTTGGACTCTTGAATACGGGGATCACACAATACACCAGTGAAACACAGATTGTATTGAAAGCAAAAAGGTTGTGCAACATTTCTAGCCCTTCAGACACATTGGTTATGGGGATTAAGGATGGGACTAGGAGCCTGAAACTTATACTAGTCTAATAGAGGTTCTGTGCTGCAAAACATGTACAAATTCTATTTATACCCTTGAAAATGACTAAGGGTGTAACATGAATCTTTTGGGGATTTCTACTGCAGAATACACACACACACCTGCCTTTTCAGTTTAGCTAGTGAACACTATTATATTAGCCACATTCTCTTCTCATATACTCTGTGCAACTCCATTGACTTCACTGGAGGTGTGTTGGTATAACTGAAGAGAATGCGGCCAAGTGGGTTTGCAGTTGTGTCACTGAAGATGATTTGGACACATGTGAACAAATTAATGGGTTAAATTCACCTCTGCTGTTACTTCTTTAAAATCACAGTTATAGCAGGAGTGACTCTGGCTTACCATCACTAACATGCCAGTGAAAGCTACTGAAACTTCCCTTCCCCCCATTCTGCATGGAAAAAAAACAAAATGCGTCATCCATGATCCTAGAAAATCCTATTAGTCTTTAACACCTCCTAAGAGACACCTGTCCTCTGTCTTTGTTGCTCACGTTACTAATGGAAACGGAATGTTCTAATTTTGTTTGTGTAATTTTCAGTCCTATTTAGGTGTTGCACTGAAAAATTCTACTGTTAAAAAATAGTCTCTTGTAAATGTATTTATGTCACTGACACAGAGGACTTCAGCATTTTGAGAGAGTGGGCCAGTCAGTCACAGAAGCAGGTGTGCGTCAGGATCCTTCTCTGTTGGGGTCTGAAGGACAAAGCTCTCCATGACTGTCACAATTAACAAATGAAGTCAGGATATTTGGCCTCCCATATCCTGGCCCTTTCCCTTCTGAGAGCAAGCTCGTTGCCTCAGCCAGAGGTTTATCAGGGGTTCTAATGTGCACTCGCTAAACGGGGAGGAGCACCACCCATGAGGAGAATGTCCCACTCTCTCCATTCTGTGCCCGGCCTGCTCCAAAGCATACACAGAGGGAAAGGTGGGACCATCCTCCTACCCTCACCATGCTTAACCATTTCCAACAGCTAGGGCCTACCTGGCAGCTTGGAGGAAGCCAGGAGTGGGCTTGCCATCCAGGGCTGGCTGGAAAATAAGAATTCAATATTACAAAAAAAAATCCAAATTTGTTTTCATTCCGCCTCAGGACAAAAACAAGAACTTTTTAATAATTATGAAAAAAACCAAAGAGAGGCACAATAGCTGATCAGCCTGCTAGTTAGGGCACTTACCTGGGATGCAGGAAACCCAGGTTGAAGATCCTGTTCTGCTTGATTCTCTCTCTGGCCCAATTAATACTTAGTTATCTGTACAAAGTGGAACAGCTCTAACAGGAGATATTGAGAGATACCAGTTCTAGAGGCTGGTGGTTAAGGAACTTGCCAAAGATGTCGGAGACCCAGATTCTAGCAGGGACCTAAACCTGGGTCTCCTACATCCCAGGCACGTGCTGTAACCACTGGGCTATTGGCTCAGTTGAGGTAGAACTGTAGTTGAGATTTCACCCTGGATCTGAGACGCCTTCTCAACAAAAGCTTCATGAAAACAGACATGTTTCTGTAAAAAGTTTTGGATTCAGTGAATCTGTATTTTCCAGTGGAAGAGCCTTTTATAGAAAAATTCTCAGCTAGCTCAACTGCCAACAGAATTCTTCCCAGCCACTGAGCAGATGGCCAGGAATGGGGGGCAAACCTTACCCTCTTCACCAACGTGGGGATCAGCCAGAATACGGCCCCAATTGCTTTGTTCTGCATTTATCCTCAGCTTTTCTTGTATTTCACTTGTTCTCTAGGAGTTGTCCAAAGTTCAGGTAGTTACTCTGCCATGTTTTTAAGAACCCTGCATGTTTTTAAGACCCTGGGCTCGTCAATGTTATTCCATCTGCCTCAGTTTACTTTATACATCAGTGACTCCTCTGAGTCTAGAAATACATATTGCGGGGGAATTAATCTGAAAATATGGTGTTCCCATGGTAAATTTACTACGGGACTGAGAAGCAGATGATCTGGGAATGATACACCATAACCATTGTCAACATACTGCAGGGCAACTACACTCTAGGGTTAGCTCCACTGTATAAACCTTACCAAAGCATCACTGACAACAGAATTCTGTCTTGTAGGCATGTGTGGCCCTCCCTTGCTGTCAATCTCCAAGGGAGGTCACACCTCCTTGAGGTCATGCCCCTGTAAGGACAGTCTAAGATAATGGGGAAGAGCCTGAAGAGGGGGAGCACTGCCACCCCAAGGGTGGGGTGTCAGGTGCATGGGGACGCAGGCCTGCTACTGCTTCCCAGCCCAGGGCCCTAACAGTGGCAGAGTGGTCTGCCACTGGGTCAGCGGGGAATCCCACCGCAACATGCTGACCATGTTTCGGATGCCCCTGCAGCCAGACTACACTCGGCTATCCCTGGGCTCCTTCCTCCCCTCCCCTCAGGGTATACCTGAAGCTCAGGCTCATCCTCAGGGTACACTGCCAGTGGCAATCCCAGCAGCTCTTCAGCATTGGTTGGCTCTGGTAGCTTGGGAAGTCCTCAGGGTAACTAAAGTCTTCTGCAGCCTCAGCATTGCTGAGAACATGTCTGTCTCCTTTGGCAGCTGCCTCCCAGCTGAGCTACAGGGCCTGCCTTTTATACTTCTAGTTCCTGTCCCACTCCTCTCATTCTGGCGTGGTAAGCATGGTCCTCCTGGTTCTGCCCACCAGGGGCCATCTGGCCCTCCCTCACTGTCAGTCTGAGGGAGGCCATGTCTCTTTGCTATACATCCATTCCTTAGTCTTCAACTGTATCTTTTCTTTAGACTATAAAGGTCTAAGGGACAGAGCTACTGTCTTTTTTACATAATAAAGGATTGTTGTAAAGTGTCATGTGAAATTAGTGTTATATAAAAACATACCTTATTTTTAAAAAATAATCATAATAAAATCCAATAATAAGTGCAATCTGTCAGTATAGGTACTCTTACATCAGCCCACGGCTCAAGATATACTAAATCTTGGGTGTTAATACTGTACGATGACTGATACACAGTGTACCACAGGCCAATCCTTACATTGTATACATGGCTGCATTGCCGCAAACTCTTCCAAAAATGAATTCAGTATCAATAACTGAGCATACCCCATTAAGAGTGTTTGCTCACCTGGACATGATGCATTAAAAGTTCTAAGAGAAAGTTGTGTTTTCTATTTTCATTACAGCCTGCATGAGGCTGGGGAATTGTTTAGCATTTTTGTTTTTAACACAATTCTGCAAGGCAGGATGCATTTTCTGTGAGAAGTGCTGTTCACAAATGGTAATACTATGTTCACTGACTGCTGAGAGTTTGAATTTTAATTTGTTTATTCTTTGACTCAGCCTTTTGTTGCTGAATTAGCATAGATATTAGTGTATCTATTAGTTTTAATTATTGTTGCAAAGTTTCAATCAATGGCTTTCCTAACAGAAGTGAACGCAATCAGAACTGGGAAGAAGAACTTAGGGTGGGTCAGTACAAAGCATGTGCCCACATCATTCTAATAGAGAACCATTTGCTTGATTTCTAGTATGCCTTTTGCTTTCCCATACGCACACTGCAATGCCAGCTTCCTGTTCTACCATTACATTTTCTTTTACTGACATACGAGACTCTAGTTTCCTGTCAATATGTAGAAGAAAAAAAATCACACCCACAGCTTCCATCAGCATTAACAGGAGCCTCTAACATGCCTGTTAGTCTAAAACTTTGTGGACATTCTCCCCCATGGTTACAATGGCATGTTAGAGAAAGGATCATCAATTGGAAAGTGATATATTCTCAGGGTATTTCTGGACTTCATTCTCTTTTCCTGCTACCTATAGTGTTGCTGGTGCATCTGAGGACGTGAAGATTTTGCTGGGATCTAGAAGCTAAAACACAGACAGAGATTGAGAGAGAGAAACTGTCATAACAATTAAATTTGCCCTAATTTGTGAGGACAGACAATAATTAGATGGTCCAAGAGTCCTGGCCTGAGCATACACGAGGACTGAGCTGGAAAAGTACAGATGTTTCCGATATAGACAAACCTATAACTTTATATAATTTGTAATTTGATTTGTGCTGATTTCCTTCTCTTAGCAATACCTGGTTTGAGGCAGCAAGAGCTCATGCATCACAAATGCACAGACCTATACCAGATCATTCTCTGTACCAGCAGACTGGCAAAATTAGCTAACAGGACATTACTTTCTTTTCTTTTTTTAAAAAAGGCTCCAGAGGCAACCCTGGGAATTATAGGCTGGTAAGCCTAACTTCAGTACTAGACAAATTGCTTGAAACTAGACTAAAGAACAGAATTATCAAACACATAGATGAACACGACATGTTGGGGGAAGAGTCAACATGGTTTTTGTAACGGGAAATCATGCCTCATCGATCTATTAGAACTCTTTTGGGGAGGGTGGGGGCAGGGTCAAACAAACATGTGAACAAGGTGATCAGTGGAAATATTGCACTTGGACTTTCAGAAAACCTTTGACAAGTTCCCTCACCAAAGACTCTTAAGCCAAGTAAGGAGTCATGATTTACAAAGGAAAGTCCTCTAATGAATCAGGGCCTGGTTCAAAGACGGGAAACAAAGAGTAGGAAAAATGGTCAGTTTTCAGAGTGGAGGGAGGTAAATAGTGAGGTTCCGCAAGGACAGTATATTCATAAATGATCTGAAAAAGGTGGTAAAGAGTGAGGTGGCAAAGTTTGCAGATGATACAAAATTACTCAAGGTAGTTAAGTCCAAAGCAAAGAGATCTCACAAAGCTGGGTGACAGGCAAAAAATTGGCAAATGAAATTCAATGTTGATAAATGCAAAGTAATGCAATTGGAAAAATAATCCCAACTATACATACAAAATGATGGGGTCTAAATTAGCTGTTACCACTCAGGACAGAGAACTTGCAGTCATCGTGGATAGTTCATTGAAAAAGTCTCCTAAATAAGCAGCAGAAATCAGAAAAGCAAACCATGTTAGGAACCATTAGTAAAGGGATAGATAATAAGACAAAGTATCAAAGCCACTATATAAATCCATGGTACAACCACACCCTGAATACTGAATGCAGTACCGGTCGCCCTATCTGAAAAACAGAGATATATTAGAATTTGAAAAGGTACAGAAAAGGGCAACAAAAATGAAAAGGGGTATGGAACACCTTCCACATGAGAAGAGATTTAAAAGACGGGGAACTGTTCTGCTTGGTAAAGAGATAACTAAGGGGGATATGATAGAGGTTTATAAAATCATGACGGGTATGGAGAAAGTGAACAAGGGTCACGCAATGACGTTAACAGACAGCAGCTGTAAAACCAACATGTGGAAGTACTTCACACAACACACAGTCAATGTGTCAAACTCACTGCCAAGAGATGTTGTGAAGGCCAAAAGTATAACGGGGTTCAAAAAAGAATTAGGTATGTTCATGGAGGATAGGCCCATTAATGACTATTTGCCAATATGGTCAGGGATACAACCCTTGCTCTACATGTCCCTAAACCTCTGACCGCTAAAAACTGAAACTGGACGACACGGAATGTATCACTTGATAAACTGCCCTCTTCTTTTCACTCCCTCTATAACATTTAGCACCAGACACTGTCAGAAGACAGAATAATGGGCTAGATGGACCATTGTTCTACCTTAGTATGATCGTTCTTATGTTCCTATGGCCTGACTGCTTAGCCCAAAACTTTAAACAGCAACACACATTCTCCACAAATCTCTTGGTCTTTCCAAAGCATTTCAGGCGGTTTTCTGCCCAACTCCACAGCTGGGATATTGCTAGTCTTTGCAGCAAAGGCATACAGAAAAGGCTGCTGGTTGTTTCAGGGCATCAGAAATCAAGCAACAGAAGCAGAAAAAGCTCCTCTTCCTGCCAACTTCTTCAGGGCCAAGTCAGACTATTTATCAACACTGCCAGTGAGCAGGTGTTGTGGGAGTAGTAAAATGCCCAACTTTCTGTGGCTTTCCAAACACCACAAGTTCAGTGACCCTGAATTCACCAAATCATTTTGGACTCTCTCTAGACAGCACTATTTAAATTCTAATAGACTGGTCCGGTGTGTAGTTAATGCAGACCCACAGAGCACTCTGTAACCATAAAGCACACCAGTAAGACTACAAGCCTTCACCTCCATTGTCTGACTGGTGAGGTTTATCTTCTCAATTCCATTGATCTTCATGTTAATAGCCTGTGACTGAGCCCATGTTCAGTTGTAGCTGCACCTCCCCTCTGAACAATGGGCAGGTCAAACATCTGCTCCAGGCAGCTGACCCGTATTACCATGATTATTTGTGGCCACACACTAAACTAAGTTAAGTTTCCAATTGTCTCCCTGCTGCAGGAACATTGCTAATGCAGTTAGCTAAGAGCTCCAGCACATGGGAATAGACTAATGTTGGTTCACACTGATTTGTTGGCTCAATGTCACACATATATTTGCAAAACAGAATTGTCACCCAACTGCAGAAATAAGATTTGACACAAACAGCATGTTACAGCACTATTAGTTGGGGATTGATCCTGCTTTGAGCAGGGGGTTGGACTAGATGACCTTCTGAGGTCCCTTCCAACCCTGATATTCTATGATTCTGTCATTTGGGGAAAATTTGAGGGAGAGCAGTCAGGATGGAGGAGAAAAATAAGAACCCCCTTTTCCTTGGAATATTTGGGTTTTAAAGTTTTCCAGTTTATATTCTTTTCTCTGTTAGAAGATTAAAGTATCCCCCCTTCCTCGCACCTCCACAAAAGCAGAGACCCTATAGAACCATTGTGAATACCAGGGTGAATTTCAGAGATACGTCTTCTGGCAGCAGAAAATACATC
Source organism: Lepidochelys olivacea (assembly GCF_965140295.1). Lineage (NCBI taxonomy): Eukaryota > Metazoa > Chordata > Testudines > Cheloniidae > Lepidochelys > Lepidochelys olivacea. Next base: position 113,100,138 of record NC_140416.1, read on the forward strand.
AAATGCAAATTGCTTATGACAGAGCTGCCACTGGAATATTGGCCTCAACAAGCCCTCTTTAGTATTGCCTCTGTTCTCCAGCCCCTGCCTGATTTAATTGCTCCTCTCTTTGGCATTGCTCTGATCTTCCCAGTGTTCTTACAGAACTCACTTCTCTTGTTTCTCCAGCACTCCTGGGACTGTTTTCCTCTTCCTGCCTACTTGCAATAGTGGTAATGCACCCCAGGAGGGGCTGAGTGCTGCTTCCCTTAGGAGTGTCAGGAATAAAGCCTTCCAGCATATGTTAACACTGCTTCGAGTGGGGAGGACATATGATAGATTATAGACAAACTGAAGAGTTTTGGCAATGCCAGTAGAGCTGCAGACAATCATGCTGTGTTACCAAGTCCTATGATTTTATAGCCAGTCATGCAATATCTAGTATTTTTCTTAAAGCTCCAGATCCTGGAGCCAGGTGATTACATGAGAATCTGTTTTCATTAAAAAAAAAAAGAAATAAATTCTAGCCCTCGTCGCTGTGGAGAAAAACTTGAAAATCTGATTCAAGTGTAACCTAAAGGCTCAAAAACCTGAAGGCAAATAATAAATAATATATATTTTTTAAAAAATCTCATGATTTTTTTGGGAACTGGCTCATGACTGTTGAATGCCTGGTGTTGGCAATACTGAATCAGGCAGTGTAAAACTAACACAGATGAACAGTATTACCATAACCCTTCTGCCAGGCATTATGGGTAGCAAAAGGGCCAGGTTCAGTTATCTAGGGGTAAATTAATAAAGCAACAATATCTATTAGGTAAGACTGCCAGCCTCAGGGAGTCTTGGCAATAGTCATAACTTCCCATGCATTCTAGCACTAACCACTTCTCTCCTCCCCACTCACAGTATGTTGTTCACAGTTGACGGGGTTCAACATATAGCCAAGTCCATCTCCAGCCCTCAAGAAGTGCTGCCTTGTCTGCTCCAAGGCTCTGCTGCCTATCTCAACTGAAATAACTACAGCTTCAGTACTAAATAGGGAGAGCTTCATCAGAAACCCCCAGCCAAGATGCTCCTCTCTGGCTTCAGCCAAAGCTGCCTCAGCCTTCTATTTAGTTTTGTAATGGAGTCAGCACCTGCCTCTCATGAGCACCCCCTTCTGGTCAGGTGTGAGCCTGCTGTTTCTTAGTTCTTGGAATAGGGTGGCACCCACTTCTCATGAGCATACCCTCCCCCAGCTGATGGTTTCTTCAGTGGGTATTCAGTGACTCAGCCCTCCAGCCAAGTCACACACGCTATCTGTAAGTGGGACAGAACAAACAAATCCCTTCCAGGACATAGAGTCTTTACCTTCCCCCAAGGCTTCCTCCCTGGAGATATTGCCCTCTATACCAGACCAACTGGTTAGGTTCTGGGCTCAGTCCTTGCTTGGTCCCCGCAGCCAGCCAAGAGTTCCTTTTTAGCTCCCCTGGCCTTTGGTAGCCATCTCTGAACTCAGCACTGCCCGCACTGAGCTGTCTATGGCCCTGCTGCTCTTCCAGCCAGCCCGGAACCCAGTCCTCTCTTTTCCAGCTCTGAGCAGCATCTTACTGTTCTGGCTCTGCTGCCTCTTTTTATATCGCTCTCCTGGTCCCTGACTGGCTGCTCCAGAAGCCCCTCTGATTGGCTGTTTCCTTTGCAGCCACTCCAGACCACCTAGAGGACTTCTCCTCTGCTCTTTTCTGGGGCAGGGTGAGGCCATCACAGGAGGGAACTCTCTAGGCAATTCACAGATACAGAATTATCAGATAGAAATGTGACCTTCAATGTGAGGGTGTCCCTTTAAGCTAGAAAAGTCCAAATACCTGGGTGAAGTTCAATGCATTAGAGAAGTATTTTCCAAATAGGTGAAGTAACAGAGCTAACGTCTTTATGGAACAAATGCTCCATGTAAGGGGCTCAAGGCTGCATTTATGGTGACTAAACAAACCATTGTGCATGCGTGCAGAAGCACAGTAACTGAATATATGTGACAGGTGGTGATGCTCACCTGTGTGTAGCTACCAGATGGGTGGACCCTTAAGTACATAGGTTTTGTACCTGAACCCTTTGTGGAAGACTTGGAAAGCTTGATAACAGGAAAGGTGAGGGGTTATTCCCTTCACTCTTTCCTAGAGCTCACATTTTCCCTTTCCTTCTCCTCTTGCCTCTCCACCACCCCCGGTGCACCCTTGGAATTGGAGTTCCTGGACTCAAAGCTACAGGAACCACTTGGGAAGAAACTTACAAACACAAACTGGGGTAGCTATGTGGACCTGGCTAGATATAACAATGGTCCATGGTCACAGCTGGTGGAAGATCATTGAAGTCCACATAAATTGAAGCTGTGCATTGTGTTTACCAGTATATGTTAGCAGTAGCACTAGGGAAGTGTGAGCTCATTTTGACTAATCTGAAACCCATTCCAACTCTAGGTTTCAAATTAGGCAATTTTCCTAATTATTTTAATAACATTTGTAGCTATGCAAGCGAAGATCACAATAAAGTTAATTGAATTTCATATTTCAGGGTGCCAGCTAATCACCTCTCATGTTCAGGGAAGATTTTTTCCCCTCAATGCACAGAATTGTACAATGTGTTACACACATTCAGCTTTGATGCTTTTTGTCTGTTTACCTTCAGGTCGTGGCCAAAAGCAGCAGATTGGATGGACTGGTGGATTGATTTGGAAATGCATTTCCTGCATTGTTTTGGTTTGAAAATGCATTGTTTTGGTTTGGAAATGCATTTCCTGCATTGTTTTGGTTTCATTTTATGTTTATTTAAAGCAGCAGTTAGACATTTTTCTTAAAGCAGCAGATTGGATGGACTGGTGGATTGATTTGGAAATGCATTTCCTGCATTGTTTTGGTTTGAGTAGTTTCCCATGCTCATCATGACAAATGTCCTGTCTGGTCATTAATCCATGTTATGAAATAGCTTTAGAGCAACAGCCACTAATGGAGGTTTCTGACTGTGAGTCAGTTATGCCACACCCATTTCTGTATTGCCCAGTAATGCCTGATGGATTTCCTTATTCTATTGTACATGTTCTATTAGAAAATCTCAGCACCACATTCAAGGCAACACAATCTTGTAGTTGGTAGGTAACAGCTTGACTTCTGCAGTGGTTAGTAGAGAGAGTCAATATTTTTCAAACTAAATCTTTTTAAAGGGAAAAATTGCTTTTTTGGTAACAATTGTTTTTCCATGCAAATATTATGCTTTTTCATTTTATGTTTATTGAAAACAATCAAAATAGTTAGACATTTTTCTTTACTACAAATGAGGTTTTGTCAACAAAAATTTCAGTCGCCATTTCAATACTGTTTTTGACAGTTTTCTATATTTTAATGAAAAAGTTACAAATTTAAAAAGAAACAATAAAAGCAGTCAAAGATTTCAAAGATTTTAACTTTTTGAAATTGTGCCTGAAATGGAGTTTTTCAGTTATGACCACTTCTGCCATTTACTGTATTCAGTTTAAAAAACAACTGAATACTACAAACACATTTAATATAAAAATAGTTTGGCAAATTTGATTTCTGTTAAGATTATCACTACATGTTGATCTTGCATAATGTATCAATTTATTTTATATTCAAATAAAAGGTAGAACATAGTAAAATAGTCATGATAATAATTTCTTCCATGCCTCATAGGGTGTGGTGAGGATTAATGTATTAATATTTGAACACTGCACTGAAAAGTACTACCTAAGTGCAAAGCATTATTAATATATTTGTTAATGTTTAAAGATTTAGTCTATATGGAAGCAGTCTCCATATTATGTATGCAGTGGATATGTTTATTAATCATTAATATTAGTATCTCTTAAAAGCCCCAATAATGATTGCAGCCCCATTGTGCCAGGCACTATACAAACAAAGATGAAGAGACAGTCCCAGCTTTGGAGAGTCTATGCCTTATGGGACAAACCTGGGCCCATTAAATTAATGAGAGCTTCCCTCCCAGAATCTAGTCCTATATGCAATAGACAGATTTAAATACAGGTTAGACACACAGAATATTTAACTATGCTGTAAACTTGATGAGCATCAAGAAATATGTATTGAATAATAGATTTGTATACAATTTTGATACAATAAAATATGTTTAATTAAATATGTATTAAATTCTTAAGCAATATAACAATATAATGGACAATAATTTAAAGGAGGAGCAAAAAATCTTACCGGACAAAGCCTGTATTATTTACCTCAAAGGCCTATTATTGAGCTAAGCTTCCCTCCTAATCACCATTTGTTTCTCATTTTAATCTAATTGCCCTTCTATATCAGTCCTTACTCTTGCAAGTTTCTTCCTCTCCTAGGGTCTGATTCAGTTTTCACTAACTTCATTAGACATTGGATTGAGCCTACCCAACTCACTCCCTTCCTGAAACACTCCTGGGGCTGTTTTGTGAGAAGGAAGAATCACAGGATTGGGTATAAGGAATGGCAATATTAATACAAAAATTCTGAGTCAGTGCAGAAGGGTACAACTTACAAACACTGATAGAATCATAGAACCAAAGGGTGAGAAGGAACCTCTAGGATCATCTAATCCAATGTCATTTCCGGAACTGAACATGCCTTGGTTGGGTAGGGGAGGTGGTGCCTCCCCAAACAGTGGCCCCGCCCACACTCCACCCACCCACCCCGCCCTGCCAAGGCCCTGCTTCGGCAGTGCAACCCAGCTTCCCGGGGCTGGGGAGGCTGTGGCGGAGGTGCTGCGTGCTCTCCATCCCGGCGCGCTCTCCCTCAGGTGGAAGGGGCAGGGCTGTGAGTAGTGTCTCCCAGCCAGTTGTTCACCCACCACCCATGCAGCACCGGCCAATAACGTCGACCCGCGGGGGCTCCCAAATCGCAGGGCCTGGAGTGGTTGCCCCGATTTGCCATCCCTTAGGGGTGGCTCTGGCCAAGATGCAGGATTTGTTGTGTCTAAACCATCCAAACATACTGAACACAGTTACAAAAATGAACAAACACTAATGCTTTCTAGCAGTGAAGATCCCAACATTGCAGTATCGATACTGTGAGACTGTTATGGGCTATTATTTGAGATTAGATAAATATTGCATTTATCTGTAATACCATGTCACCCTTACAAATCTATTCTCAAATAATGGACCTCACACCTTCATTGGATTTGGCCCAGTGCCTCCAGAAGCAAAACTGTAAGAATTTTTTTTTTGTAAAAGGTGGTAACAAGTCTTTTAAAAATAATTAGGGTGGACTGAATCCATATGTGGCTGTTACCAAGCTGCATGTGGTGTATAAAGGCCTCTACAAAGAGAACAAAGCAATGCATGGAAATCACTAAATCTTTCTTTGCTGTTCATTTAGGATTAACATACTTTGGTTAGGTCTTAATGAGCTGTAGGATGTAATAAAAGTGATCACATAATACTCACAACTTTTTTAAAAACCTATTGAATGTCGGTATTTTGCACGAGGTACTAAAAATGTTTTAATATGTTATAAAAACAACTGTTTAAGAGCATGTTTACATGGCTTTTATAACTTGAACCTTAGAACCTTGAAACAAACGTATAGAAATGGATTTAACTGTCATAAATACAACACAATGTGAAACCACGTTTTTAAAACAAGTAAAATACAAACTGACATAAACTCACCATAAGAATGTGACTGATCAGCTTTGACAGTATTCTCTTTGGGTTCTTGATTACGTGCGGCTATAAAGTCCAAGAGCTGTGGAAGAAGCAGGCACCACAGTGCTTGAAATGACAGTTTGTGGGCCCATGTTACCCTGGCATATGACTTGCCATTCATAGCTTGTTCTGTTGAATTTGGTCCAAGAATTCCACTTTCAATCCAGGCATCTGCTGGCTCTGAAGCCTGTGTGTGCTGGCCTATACATTTCTGAAAGTTCATTGGGTATCAAGGAGTCCTCCTAATCATGGAATAAGCCACTCCCTATACTCTGGTATTAGTTCTATCTGTTTACAGTACAGAGTTTCACCAACAGTTAGAACAACATACTGTCGCCCAAGCACTGACAACACATTTGCATTTCCATACAACACTATTGAGTATGCCTTGGTCATGGGCAGGGTCTTGAGAGATTGGCAAGCTTCCTTTACTAGTTATTTCTGGTTCTGTTGTCATGTGCAATGGTTGACATTTGTCCACCATGACGTGGGTTCTAATTCTGATGTGTAAGGACAAAGGCCATATCAGAAGCTCCTGGAATACTGGTTTAGCTTTACCTTTTCTTACGTTGGCTGGTATGATTGTGTTGATTGCATTGGGAACATTGAGTGTGCTCTTGGTCGATGGCTTTAGAGCATTCAGCATCAGATCAGGGCAAATCCTCTTTGCCAAGCAGTGACTTGAGTTGCATGGAATGTATTTGTGCCATCCAGAGAAACATGCCAATATCGTTGGCTGCATAGTGAACAAATGTCCTGTGGACCAGGCTGGGACGAATAACAGCACCATTCTCAGCTTTCATAGTCTGTAGGGTTGTGTCCACCTTTAGGATTCCTTTGTAGCTAATGTAGTGGCCAACTGTATGGAAAAGCTGAACAAGTTGTTTTGATGTTTTGACCTTGCTGCCTGACTGAGGGTGCACCCAAGACTAATTGGCATTGGGGTCCATTTCTTTCCACCACTCATCTATACTATATCTATACACCTTAAATTTCACTGATTCTTTTTTCTCAGCATCACCCTCAAGAAGAGATTGTCCTTCTACAGCAGGTAGAGGAACATGTACAGGCTATCTGAAATGCAAGCAGCTGCAGCATCCTCACTGACACGGAAACCTTCGTGGCCAGGATGTTACAAAGTAACTCCCTGAATTTTCAATGCAACGTGTACCAGTGATAGAAATATATCTTCTTGGGAAATGGTAAATGGGAAGGGCCATCAGCTTGGCAAGAATACATTGTCTATGAGATGGGTACATATTTATATTTGTCTGGAACTAAGAATGTTTGTCCCTTAGCAGGAAACTGATGAGGCAATGAAATGAACTGAAATAAATCCCCAATATGAGCTTGGAGTTTCTCCTTGAATGATGATCTACAACAGATGTAGGAGTGTGGAATTTCAATGCCAGTTTCCTTTGTCAGATTGCAGTAACAATGCCACACCTCAGATAGCTCCAAAACATGGCCTTGATTGGCTGCATGCTGAAACTCACTTTGAAGTCAAAGCATTGCTGTGCCAGTAATACTTTTCGTGCCCTCACTCTTTTTCATCACAATGGGATATAACAAATCAGGTAGTACCTGCCTTCAGCAGTTACGAGATCATTTACTTCTGCTAAATGAACACTCATTTTGTGGTCAGATAGAGCTGCCACATTATCTGTTCCCTCATCTTAAATGTAGTTACAGAGATGAGTCTGCTTAGCATAGACTTCTTGATAAAACATGCAGCATCTCCAGTCCACAGGTTTCACAGAACGGGACTGTCTTGTATTACGGACCCTAGTGTCTTTATTGGGATGACCACAGCTTCCCACACATGATACATCAGTGTCCGATGCTCTTGTCTTCTGTAACCTTTACATTTTGCCTTTGTCAATGTATTGGGTGTAGCAATTTTTGGGCCACATGACTGTTACTGTCTGTTCTAAATGAAAGATGGACTCAATTCTGTCAAGGGCCACTCTGTATTTTATATATTGCAATTTCTTTCTAATGGCGGGTGCCGCCCTTATTCTCTGCAATTCTTATTCACCTGCTTCACATCTTGTACATCTTCTTTATTTGATTTTTGAGAAATAATGCAAAGACTGTAGGAAACTGGCATGAATCTCGTGATACCTACTACCAGTTCCATGGTCTGCTTACAACTGTAATCAATATGAGTGTCATAAACTACAGCCTCATTTAACTACTATTGCTCTCTCTGTTTGCTTCACCATCACGTCTGTGGTCATTCTACTCTAACTACAATGCATGATAGGACTAGAAAACAAATACTAAGCATGCCAGAAAAGGAGAAAATGATTCTACATATTACAGGAAACGTAACTTATGTGTTATGATTAACTTATTTCTAATATTATGCTATATGGATGACTACATGCTATAAAAAGCTGAATATTAGTGTACAATAGGTGTTAAAACCATGATGTATGTCTTCCCATTTCTATTCTTAATAGATTGAAAAGGAATTATGCCAAACAGTCTGATTTTGCTGACAAGTTCATGCACACGCTGTTGGCATATCAAACATTTCTGGTGAATTTTGGTGGCCATATTTATTTGCAGGTTTGAGGAGCTGAATGTCAAAATTCAATTTGGTAACAACTATTTCGAAATCAGCAGGTTCAAAGTATGTTAGAAAAAGTTACCAACTTTTAATAAAACACACCTCTACACCTCTTATAGACTGGATTGATTCTGAGATTTCTGCCTAGTCTACTGTACTACTTAACAGGGTGAGGTGTCCACAAACCAGCTCAGCTTTGGGGACTTTAGTGCCATCTGTAGTGCAGGACTCCCTCAAATCTTTGCACAGGCACAGCACAAGGACCGGCACTGTGCTTGCCTTTACAACCCCCCACCTGCCTGAGTTTCTGTACAGGACCATCCTAATCTGGGGTTAAATTTAGGAGGAAGTCCTCTTCTCCGCCCTATTGGTCAAGGAGCAGTTAGGTCCATTTCAACCCTCGTGGATTGAAACTTTCCCATTAGACATACAGAGGCATTTTTTAAAAGCAGAATAGTTTCTTACCTGTGAGAAAGCATTATGATTGGGCCTGTTAATTCACATGCACATTCACACTGTCTCCGTATGCTAGAAATCTTTATTCAGTTCTGCTGGAGGGAAAACATGGTGAGCATGTGGGAAAAATGTGATTCTAAACAAAATAGCTCTGTCATCTGTACCCCTCCCCCCCCTCCAGAACCATCAAACAACTCAGTCTATGTTATGAAGCAATTTATGAGCTAGTAAGTTGCAGTTTCAGAACAAAGCTGTTTTGCTTTACGCTTATTCTAGGAGATCAAGAAGTGTCTAGCATTTAACAAAACTTTTTTAAAAAAAAAATCACAACTTGAGGAGGATAGTTGTGTTGTTAAGATACTGGACTGGGCCTCAGGAGGACAGGGTTCCATTCTTCACTCTACTATAGACTCCCTCTGTGACCTTGGGCAAGTCACTTACTCTTCCCGTATGTCAGGGCCCCATCTCAAAGGATGGCAATAATGGTATTTCCTTTCTCCCATTCTTTGCCTAGCTTGTCTGTTTAGACTGTAAGCTTCAGAGCAGGACTGCCTCTTATTATGTGTATGTACCTCCCACAGTGGGTCCCTGATCTTACCAGGGGCTCTCTGATTGCTACTGCAATACCAATGTGAACTGATCACGTTCAAATGACTAAGAAAGATTTTTTGAAGAATGTGGAGAACAACCCGCACCCTCCCTCCCAGATCTCAGGCTGGAATTAACTGTATTGATGTGCAGCTATAGATCCCTGAAAGTGGCAAGCTGAGCAGCACCATTAAGAGAACTAATTTTCCCCTTGTCCTCTCCTTAAAATTAGAATGAAAATTGGCTCATTTCTCATACAAAATGATGGGGAAATTCCACTTTTTTCTTACCGTCTTTAAAAGTGCATTTGTCTTAAAATCATTAATGCCATGTGTCACTCAGTGTGTCCCTTTCAGCAGCTCAAGGATCAACCTCCGTCCTATAAACTCCAATTGATCTCTTTTCAGCTCAGATACTTGCTAAACTATAACATTTAATAGGTTCTCTTTTCCTCTACCACATTTCCATAACTTGTTCTTTAATCTTCCTTTGATCCTGAATACTAGAGAGATTTACATGTAATTTATTCTTTTACGTTGTTGTGCTTGTTTAATCTTTCATTTCCAGTTGGATTCATTTTCAAACAAGGGAGCTTGTTATTGATTCAATTTATTGTTGACAATTGGGACCTGCCTTCTCATTCTAAGGCAAGTTTCCATTTTTGTTAGTTTTCATCTTTATTGCTCGTTCTCAAGCATGATTTGACCCAAGAGATTCAGATGCTGGCAAACAAGCCCTTCTCTGTGTTCAGATGAAAATCAAGGGCTGGCCCTTGTATTTGCACATCAATCTCATATATGTTGTTCGACTGAATCTTCCTGCTGATTTAAAAATATGTGCATCCCCAGTCATAAACATGACATCCCTTCTTTCATCACAACCACCCAGCCTACCCAACAAACCCTAAAGACTCAATCTCTCCTCTTTCCCTTCCTTTCCAACCACTATATGACACTCTCTTCCCTCCTTTTGTCTTCTGGGTGACGCCAGTGGTCTCCAACCCCTCTCCCTTCCGGAAGCACTGCTAGTCCCCTTCCTCCTCCTTTTACATCCAAAATATGGTAAAGTGGTTTCACAAGCATCAGCGGCACCACAGGAATGTTCCCAGGTCCCCTTGCTGTTGACTGGAGAGACATGCAGTCCATCTATATTGTTTATATATGAGTCTATCCACCAGCTTATCCAAAACAAAGGCTGGGGGAGCAGGATGGCTGGCTGCCCCTCCATGTTGGTAGGATGGCAGAGTACTGTAACTAAATGGTTTTCCAGAGAGTCTGTTTGGATTAAGGAGGGGAGCAGGGAGAAGTCCTAGAAGCCATCGCAGAAAGAGAGAGAGACTCCCCAGCTGGGATGGGACCAGCCCGGACCTCTTTGAAGTATACCTACCGCTGGAAAGCCTTACCTTTGGAACCTGGGACCACACCAAGTTCTGCCCCTATAAATGGTTTAACTTAGAAAATGGCGGCTTATTCTAAAGCAGAGAGACATCCTGTGAGCAGTACTTTCTGGAAGCAGCATTCAGAGCGAACATATTCTGAAATCACAGGAGTTAGTGGATGACTGAACCAAATGCTAAGAAACCAGCATTCAGTTCTTCTCCATAAATCCTCCCGAAGTCAGATGCTCTCAGCAGGTGCAGGACACTCAGGAGATCCACACAGTTGGAACCTATGCTGAATCTAGCTCTGGAGGTCGAATGAATCTATTTTAAAGCAACAGCAAAGGAATATGAACCCAGCATTAGAGAGGCATGCTCGCAACTCTGCAGCTGTGGCTGAGTTTGTCTTGTACCTAAAGCCAGGTAATTCAAGCTTTTTGTTTTGTAGGAAAAATACAGCACATCATCCTCATCTCATAATACTTACCCTCTGAGAAGAATAATTTCATTCTTTACTGTTTTTTAACAAGCTCTTGTGACTTGCCCAGGTTCACTCAGCAAAACAGGGCAAGGGCAGGAACAAAACCTTGGTCCCATTCCCCTGCTCTGGCCACAAGGCAAATGTGTCTGCAAAATCCACTGATGACTGCAGAATTTCAAAGCCTTTGAAAAAACCTCCCCTTTGTATTTGGGGGCAGGGGGCTTATTTAGCACTTTCACTTGAGAAGTCTGGCAGACTCCAAGGCCCTGCAAGATCTTACAATTGGGCTCAAGAGAAAACAAGTCTTAACACTCACACTAGTCAGACCACCCTCCATCTGAGGAGAAGGGTGCCACCTCCTTCTTCCTTTCTCTGCCCACCACTCCAGCTAAGAGCAAACAGGATTTATTACTGATTTATTGATGTCAGTTTCCAGTTCTGTTGCACCGCCCCAGCATTAAGGGGTTATTCGTTTCTCTGGGAGAATGGGGGGAAGGAAAGGGATGTGAGAGAAGAGAAGGGACTGAGATCCACTCTAGTTTCAACTGGGCTTTGTGGCCTGCCCTAAATTCTGCAGCTGGTTCTTAATTGTAGCAAAGGCATGGGTTGCAGACCTGGAGCAATCTCAGGGACCAGCCTGGCTCTGGGTGTGTTTAGATTTCCTTTCAAAGAGGCAGGTTGTGCAACAGACAACTTTCCAAACACTCAAAAGCCTCTGACGTGTTATGTTGTTGCCAGTCCCATCAAACATGCTGATAATGACCATCCACAATAGGGCTCTCAAATAACTCACACCTGCTTTTATTTGCCGGTCACTGCACTGTGGCTCACACAAACACTGACACTTGCTAGATTCCCAGTTTCCTGCTCCGCTTATCCCAGCATCTCCCTGTCCTTTTTCCGCCTCCCAATAATTTCCACTCAATTTAAAATAATTGTGGGTGCCAAAACAGGAGGCCAGTTTAGTAATCTGGCCCTAAAGTCACTGCAGTTCAAACACACTGGGCGACTTTAGGGCCAGATTACTAAACTGGCCTCCTGTTTTGACACCCACAATTATTTGCAGGCCCATTTGATGCCACTTGGATGTCAAACTTCCTGAATAGGGAAGACAATTGCTGCTCCCCAATCCTGCATGAATCTAGTCCATGAAATTTACCTGGGTGTAACCATGTTGCTGGATGTCTCAATGACATTCAGTGGCCCCTATCATTATTTTGGGGTATAGAAAAGGAGAGTACAGAAGATCAGGCCATTGTGGTGTAACTAAATAATAATACTCAGAGATGAGAACATTCTACCATTTCCCCCAGAGGTTTGCATGTTTGACTCAGACAACATTCAGGTGGGCCTAATTGCAGACGGAACACTACAAAAATTCCAATATGGGCATGGAGAAATCAGGTGCATTCATGCATTCTTATCGAGACTTTACACACCTCTTTATCCCCTTACACTGGTAATACCCTCTGACCAGCAGCCATTTAGCGTATTATACAAGAAACACTCCGAATGGTGCCAGAAGGAGAACAGCTTGATCAGAGCCTGCTTCTGCCACTAATCTGCTGGCTAGAACTTCTGTTGTTGCTATTTTGGCTGCTGCTTCTTCTGTATTATCTTTTGCAGCATCTTAAAAACCAGCCTATTGATCCTACATGCAGACACAGGAATTTCAAATGGGGACATAGCCAGGAAGATGCCAACAGAACATCAAACTGGAGTAAGAAGTCTGTGGCCAGGTGTCCTTTTTTTTTTTGGTTTGCCGCAACATTACAGAATGGGTGGAGGGGGGGGCGGAAATAGACTATTAAAAACAAAAATCCATGTAAAGAGTGCATAACATTTAGGGCAACAGAATAACTGCCAAACCTCCCAGGTGCAAGTCCACACGGCACAGTCATTGTATCTATTTCAAAGGAGTGGAAGAACATGCGGTATTCTGATCTTGCCAGGAGAACCACTGTCAAATCCAGGAATCATTTTGTATTGAAAAGTCCAATGCACCAATTAAGCCTTTGGGATGCAGAAAAAACTGTTTTACTGGATTCTGTATTGCATTAAGGCCCCACTGCAGCACAGCACTTAAGGATGTGAGCAGTCCCATTGAAGACATGTTTAAAGCTAGGTATGTGCTTCGGTACCTTGCTGAATTGGGTCTGCTTTTGTCCATACAGTACAAGTTTGCCTTTTACTTTGTTTGTTTCACTTATTATTGTTAAGTGTCAGCATTGTGCACTGAACTGTACAAGAGCTAATCCATGCTCGTAGGAGCTTATTCAAAAGCAACAGAAGGATCTAGAGGATGCTTTTCTAAGAGGTAGATGGGCGGGTGGCAGCATTTGTACTGGCATTGATTGGCCCTGGTGAGCTATGCCTACCTAAGTTTTTAAGGAGGAATTTGAATGGTGAGACTATGGATTCCTGGAATGCTGGAGGTGGGAGGAAATTCCAGCATGGAAGAAGGCATGCTAATGCGAGTGGCAGAGGAAATGTAGGGAGCAGAGAGGCGGGATTCGCTGGCAACAAGGAGGAGACAAGAAGAGAAATGAGAGCAGAGATACAGGGTGGGGCAGAGTGCTGCTAAGCCTCAGTCTGGTACATAGAATCAGAAGCTTGGACTGGATGGAGAAGGCAAGAAGAAGCCAATGGAGAGTTTTGATGAGGGGAGTGACAATGCCTGAGAAGAAGGGGACGGAAATGAGTTTTCAGCAAGAATGTCTTCAATTGTTTATGAAATAGGACAGAGATCCAGTCATTGGACAGTTAAGTGTAATTCTCCCTCTTGATTAGTTTCACAGCTACTGTTAATGGTAAACCAAGTCATGTGCATCCCTGCTGAATAGCATTTGGTAATATTAGGAAATCAAGTAACAATGTTATAACCATATGTCAATTCAATTTGGAAATATTTTTCTTCAAAATGTTTATGCATTTTTGGTTCACGTATGTAAAAGCACTATTCATGTGTCACATGACCAGCGCTGGTGAGATTCAAGGATCCCCAATTGGTTTCTTTTCAGAAGCATCCCAAAAGCCTTGTGTTGGAAGAAATGAGAGGCATGGCAGGCTGAATGATCTAGATGCTTGCAGCAGCTCTTTCCAAGCCTTGTTCCATGCTCTAGGGAGTTTTCAGACTGCAAGCCTAATTCCAGACTTTATGCAAATGAGTGTACATTGTGCAGGTGTTTGTCTTGATCTATTTGTATCACTCCAAACTCCATGAGTTGAGCTCCAGATTAAGGCCCAGATTTTTCAAAATTGACTAGTGATTATGGGTGCCCAACTGGAGACACCTCAAAGGGATGATTTTTCACAGGGCAGGTGCTCAACAAAATCATTCTCTAGCCCCTAAATGGAGGCATCCAAAATCACTAGACACGTTTGAAAATCTTGGCCTATGCCTACTAGAGCATCAGCGATACCTTTGTCAGAACGTCCATGTTTAGACAAGAGAGAAATTACACAATTGAACAAGTGTGTTTCTGAATAGCATGCTTGTTTTACACCACTGTAAGTGTCATAATTCATTGAAGTCAGTGGAAAGACTTGAAATGACATCACTGAACTTTGGGTGAGGCTCTCCATCTCCAGTGTAGATAATATCCTCCCAGATCAAGCATGTTTCCCATTTAAAATCTATTTGACATTTAAGATTTATCCAGATCCAACTGCATTTAGCAAATGGCCCAAATGTTCTTATTCCAATGAAGCATCTGGTAGGCCTCTTGTATGTCCAACCTGCTGAAAAGAAAACAAATGGCAGATGATAAACTCCCAAAGTAAGGTGTAACTGGAAACTTCATAACTGATTATACTGTTCCATGCATGACAACAGCTGAAAGTAATTCTGAGCATACTAGAAAGGTTTTTGGTTTTTTTTAAAAACGGACAATTTTGCGGCTGAATGCAAAGCTGAGCACACCTACAAGGCTGATGTATGTGGCAGGGAGCATCATGACTTTTACCACTGTTGTACATCTAGAATGGATCAGGTGGCATTTTGAATTATTTCAGCCATGCCATAATCAGCCTGACTTTTGGAACTTTGGAACTCCTCTCCGGTTTAATGTTTGTTGTTTGCCTAAGGATCTCTGAAGGAACTGGTCATGTTTTCTCATTGCAATAGATCAATGAAAAGTATTTAAACAGTACAAATTATGATCTGATTACTGCCGTCCTGCTAGTGGCACTTGTCATTGCCAACGGCAATTGCAATTCTATCAACATGCTGATTGCCTACCCTGTGTTTTACTCACCCTCACTGGCCAACATACAGCCCCAGTAATGCCCCAAACATACACTGAAAGACAGAATCACACTGTCAATCATCAATTGTCATAGGATGACATTGTCAGAGATATTATCCTTGAGCTGGGTGGCATGCAGCCGTTTGTCACTCTTTCAAACAGGTGATTCATGAAAAGTTTTCGCCTATTTTTTCTACAGAAGGAAAAAAAAGGGGGCCTGTAACTGCTCAGACAAGCCACCCCCAGGGAGGATATGTGCCAATCAACCCAGGCTTTCAGCTTCACTGGAGTCAATAGAACAGGCAGAGCAGAAAGTCAAAAGTAAGTTCCCCAAAGCCTGCCACAAAGAGGCAGGGAAGCCAAGTGACAGCACCACCAGCCAGGCCCAGAAAACCACTCAAAGCCAGAGAAAAGCACCCCGGGGTGGAGAATGTATCTTGCTGGCTTCTGTAAAGCACGGAGAAAACAGCTTGATTCTGCTTCTGACAGTGAACTTTGCCACTTGTTTGTGCCACACCTGAGGAGTGACTGGCAGGGTGTAATGAGGAGGTTCTCACTCATCCATCTCTGTCAGCTGGAGCAGCAAAGGGTGGATGCAGAGGGGAAAGGGAAACAGCAGATTTCTCCATCTGAAACCAAAGAGTCCCTTAGGTCAACTAACAACATGGTCAGGCTTTCCTGATAGAAAAACAGACAGGCAGGCCCTCCAGTAATGTCTGGAAGAGATTCATAGGGTATTATTTAGCATTTGATTTGATAGTACTTGAGATTACCTCTAAGGCCCAGGGAGGGAGGATTTCCCAACACTAATTATCACTCGGTAGTTAGCTGCAGCCGCACTGAGCACGCTGCTGCCAAGGGACGCGGAAGCATCGTTTCTCAGTCAATAAACCCTTGC
Organism: Lepidochelys olivacea; assembly: GCF_965140295.1. Lineage (NCBI taxonomy): Eukaryota > Metazoa > Chordata > Testudines > Cheloniidae > Lepidochelys > Lepidochelys olivacea. Next base: position 113,116,435 of record NC_140416.1, read on the forward strand.
AACAAAGGCATAATTCTACTGGGCATTGTGTACAAGAATTAATCCCCTTCAGCTTTTTCAGTGTCGTCGGGATGCTTTCTAGCTGCTGCTTGGTGCAGCAGAGCCTCTAGCTTTGGGATGGGAGCGGGGCGGTACTTCTACACGCCTGTCATGCAGTGCAGTGGCTGCCGTGCTTGTCAGTGGTCATGCTCAGAAGAACAGTTCATGGCCAAACAAGGTTCTGGACAGAGGCCCAGAACAAAAGGTGCCTCCAACCTGAGAGATATAGCAAGGAGGTGGCATATCCATGTCCAGTCCATGTCCAGCTCTTGGTTAATTAGCCTGTGAGCGAGCTACAGCAGCTTCTCATAAATTGCTCCCCACCACATTTAACACATTGGCAGAAATTACCCACAATTCCTTGCAAGGATGGAATCCTGACCCCTCTCTGCCCACAAGCCTACAGGGCCTTTAAATGCAGCAGGGCTCAGCAGGAGGAGGGGTGGGGGTGACTGTGCACCACTCAGAGCGTTCCTCTGCCACAGCACCCTGGTGTGAAGGATGGGGACTAGGTGCGGAGCGTGGATAGTGGAGATCCAAACTAGAGCTGGTCAAAGTCTCTTGTCAAAATGACTTTCTGACAAAGAACGCCCTTTTTGCGGCACACCCTGGCTCCCTGCCTGTCCTGTTTGGCCAAACTTTTTTGATTTTCCATTGGGAAAATGGAAAGGACAGCCCCCTGGCTACCTGCCTGGAAGGCTCTTGGCAGAAGTTTTCCAGGCAGGCTGCCAAAGTTGAGTGCTGTGATTCTCTGCATCCCTGGCCCCCAGCCTGCCCCAGCTCCAGGGCCAGAGAGGCCAGCCTCCTCAGCTCTCGATCTGTCCAACCCTGCAGCCGGTGGGGAAGCCAAGCAGCCAGGCTCTGGGCCTTTCCACCTCCAGAGCGGGGAGGCTGAGCACCCTGGCTTTCTACCCCTGGAGAGGGCCTGGCTGAGTACTCTGGCTATGCATCTGCGGCAGCCAGGCTGGCACAAAGGGAACATGTCCAGAACCTTCCAGGTGGGCAACTGGGAAACCCAGACATTTTGTTGTGGTTTTCCAGAGAACATTTTCACAGTTTTGATGTCCTGGTTTAGGATGAAATTTTTTTCAAAACAAGTCAGTTTTTTCACAGAAAGGGATTTCTGTTTTCTGTCCAGCTCAGATCCAAACAACCCCCAAGTGGGAGCTCCAGGACTTCACGTGCTACTGCACTTCTGTAGCCAGAGTAGTGACAATGGGAGGTGTGATAGGATGTTCACTGCATACCAGCCTAGAAGGAGTTAATAAGGCCAAGGAGTGGCCAGTTAACTAATTAGGCCACAGCTGAGAGGAATTAGCTGGCCTAAGGCTACATCTACACTAGCACTTTTGTTGGTATAATTTATGTCCCTCAGGGGTGTGAAAAATACCCCTGTTCTATGTAAAATATACAACGACAGAAGCACGGGTATGGACAGTGCTATGTTGGCAGGAGAGCTTTTCCCGCCGACATAGCTACCGCTGCTCATTGGAGGTAGTTTAATTATGCTGACAGGAGAACTCTCTCCCTTCAGCATAGAGCAGCTACATAAGTGATCTTACAGCAGCACAGCTGCATTGGTATAACTGTGCCACTGTAAGCTTGCTAGTGTAGTCATGGCCTAAGTAATTCCCTGAATGAAGATGGAACCCAGCTGGGAAGGAACAGGTGGGGCTAGGATAAAAACCAGGATGCTGGCAGCAGAAAAGGGCTGTAGTGAGAGAGCCTGTAGCCACTCTCTGGTCAGTAGTGAGGGAAAAGTAGGTGGGAAGGGTATAGCAAAGGGCTCAGAGAAACAGGCAGCAAGGTTTAAGATGGTGCAGACCTTGTCTGTCAACCCTGAGCTGGCTGGAACCTTAAGTAGAGAGCGGGCTTGGGTTTCCCTACCAGCTCCTGGGGAAGTGGCCTTGTTTGGGCAGTGAAGGAAAGACTGCCATCTTGGAGGAGAAGACTGTGATATCCCAGAAGGGGGACAACACATGGTGACCTGGTCAGTGGGCCAAGCCATGAAGACAGAGCACCCTGAGTTGCAGAGAGAAAGAGAAAGCGTGGCAGCAGGGCTTGCAGCAAGTAGCAGAAAGGGGCGTCAGACCTGAGTGGAGCTAATTCCCAGACACCCCCAGAAAGAGGTGCCCTAGCAGTGAGTGGACCCTATTCTGAAGCCCTATGGCAGGGTTGCGGGGATGGGTGGGGGCAGGAATATTTTTTGTCTCAAACTCTTCCAGGGGAGAAGCCCTGAACATAGCCCGTTTTCAAACTGGGGCAGAGAAGTGGTCCCAAGAAACACGTTTTTCTACTAAGTGAATACGGTCTCCCTACAATTGTATCTTCTGCTGTACAGTTACTGCTGGCTGAAGGGTCAGAGCACCTCTTGAATTAATTTATCCTCACAAACACTCCCTTTTCCCTAGCAGTCATCATACAGACCCTGAGTGGCTTCCTGCTGGATGCTAGCACCCAAGGGGTAGTGGAGAGACACTTCTGCATTTGGCAGATGAATGGCACAGCTGTAGTTGAAATTTTACCTACTGCCACAGCTGGGGCTTTTAAAACTCCATGGGGCTCAGTGCTTAGCTCAGTGTTGAGTGCCCAGACAGCCACAGCAGGGGCCACATTTGACGAACTTTTGGGGCACACACCCACAACTTAGGAAATGCCCCCATTCCAAGAGCATCCATTTCTTTGCTGTGCAACCAAAGCATGTGGTTTCCACACAGAAAGTCTGCAGCAGAGCTTGGAATTAGACTCGCAACTGCTGAGTCCTAGTCCACTGCTTTAACCACAAGATCTCCACTTCCACCTCCCTATCAATCCAAATCAGATTTTTCAAAACACTGTAATTCATACAAATGAGCTAGCATATCAGTGAATAGCGCCTTTATTCTGCAGTTGTGTGCCTGTCAATCTTCCATAGCTGCTAAGTGGTACAGTGCTCCTCTCCATTTATTTCTCACATTTATTGAGAAAACTGCTGAAGTTCTATACATTTATATCAGTTAATGGCATGCTTCTTAGGAGATTTCACACTGGTATAAATCTGATGCAACTCCAATGGAAATAATGTGGTATTTTCACCACTGTAACTGAGGAATTTGCCCCATTGTCTTTAGTTTCTGATCAAAAGGACAGTCCCCAGCTTTTTTTTGTTAGTATTTGGATTTTTCTCAAGATAAATCCATCGGTACAGTCACTTGTGATTTTCTTAACTTAGAGAATTCAGTGCAGAGTCCAGTCCAGCTATGCTGGACCATCATAAGCAAACCAATCCTTTATAAGGACACTCAGTGGCTGATCATCCCCTTAAGCAGAAGGTGGTGGAATCTCCTTCCTTATCGGTTTTTAAGGTCAGTCACTGCTGTTAGCATTCCACCGAAGTGATAGAATAGAGAGTTCACCCAGCTCACTACCTAGGCCACGCAACAGAAACGGAGCAGCTAAAAGAGATGAACTGGCCAACGTCTTGAAAAGTGTGTAGGAACAGGGGAGTCTTCCAGATGAGTCCTCATTCGTTAGTGCTGAGTGTCACAGTTCAGGGCAACCGCACCTGTATTCCCCCACCATGGTCCAGCAACGGCATTCATTCTAGGATCCCAGCTCCTCGGCCATCACCTCTCTTGGGCAGAGATGTGTCTCTCTCCCGCTCCTGACCGGGTCATTTCCAGAGTGCACAGTTCCCTGCTTACACTATGAGTTCCTCAGCAAGTCAGATTGCCAAAGCAGGCCTGCTTTACTTTCTCTTCAGAAGCTCGAAATATTGTAATTGCCCACAGTTAGAAGTTACTCCACAGCCCTTTCTAAGCAAGCAGTTCATTCTTAAAATGAAAGCATTACAGAGAAAACATGGAAACTATGGAATAACCTAATTGATTGAAAATAAGCTTACCAGAGATCACCCCAGCTCCAGCAAGAGCTCTGGTAGGGAACAGTCCTTCAAATTCCTCCAAGGGGATTTTCTGTGGTTACAAATTCATAACAGCCTTCACTCAGGAGAAGCATACCGAGGAATCGTGCATTCTTTCCTTTTTACAGCTGGGGCCTTTGATCTTGTCCTCATGTGACAGGTGATCAGCAGACAAAGGTCCCTTCCTCAGGACAAAGCTTCAAAAGGCTGAATTGCCTAACCAGAAAGGGTACATTTACACCCTCCCTGCTCGAGATTTCCTGAAAAATCCACTTAACTTTGTTTGTCCCATACGTTAATTCTTGTCTGGCACATCGTTTCGAATAGTCCTTTGAAATTCATATCACTTCCCAGGGTTTACATGTCTTCCCCCATAGAAGTTATATATGATTCCACAGTAATACATACACTTTCCATTTGTAATACAATGGACTCCCAAACTACTTAAATTTATATGCAATAAAGTTTTTAAAAGATATTGCAGGAAATCACCATATCTGTCACACTGGTTACAGCTGATGGGGAATTTTTTGACATAATGGTTTTTAATCAGAAAATGCCAGTTTGCTGAAAATGAAATAGGTCCAGGATGGAATCGCTGGTCAAAATGAACAAGAAAGAGAGACCCCACAGTAGGCTGGGGACAATGTTCCCTCTAATTTTGGACAGGCCGTGTGTGCAAAAAATTGCTTCTGTACAAATTGTTGTGGTTCTGTGCAAATTTTTGTGTGCGCAGGGTTTCGCTGTGTCCGCGGGATTTAGGATCTGTGTGTGCGCACGCACGCACACAGCTTAGAGGGAACACTGGCCAGGGAACACACTCACCTGGGATGTGGGAAAGCCAGGTTTACGTCGCTGCTTAGAATTAAGCAGAGCCAGAACTTGAATGTGGATCTCCCATATGCCAGGCTGAGGGGCCGCACCACCAGGCAATTGGCTATGCTACATGCTTGCGCTATTTTTTTTTTTTTTCATGAAAGGTCTCAAGTTCTTCCTGATGTGGAATGTGCAAAAAAATGTCAATCTTCAAAAAATATTCATGGGATGGGAAAACTGTTTCCTGCCTAATTCCAGTGCTGAGCACCTACATCTCCCATTAAAAAGCCTCTGAAAAATAAAGCCATCAGGATCCTCTGTTATCATGAAATACTCTACTTTTCCCCTCCACAACGTAATAATCAGCATCATCCTGATCTTGCCACAGTTCAGGAAAGGGAAAGATCAACAAACAAAGATAGATGACAGTTTTTTCAGTCTAAGAAACAGCAGACGGATGTATGATATATTGGGCCTTTCTCTGGGGTCACACACAGGCAGTTTCAGTGTCTCTTCCCCTTCCCAAGTCCTTTCCTTTTCTGGGGTCTCTGCTGTAGGGGATCATAGAATCACAGAATATCAGGGCTGGAAAGGACCTCAGGAGGTCATCTAGTCCAATCCCCTGCTCAAAGCAGGGCCAATTCCCAACTAAATCATCCCAGCCAGGGCTTTGTCAAGCCTGACCTTAAAAACCGATAAGGAAGGAGATTCCACCACCTTCTGCTTAAGGGGATGATCACCACTGAGTGTCCTTAAAAAGGTTTGGTTTGCTTATGGTGGTCCAGCACAGCTGGACTGGACTCCAGGTTGGGGTTTATCTTCAACCCCTGCCCCGCGGTGATCAGCTTTTTCCCTAGTCTGTTAAGTTCTAGCAAGCAGCAGAGGCTTGTCAACTGTTTCCACGTCTGCTGCTCCGTAGCAAGAGCCAGCTACTTCTGAGGCACAGCAGCCTTCCTCCCGGTTGCTGCTGCTTCCTGAGTCAGGCTCCTCTTTTTAAGCTTGCTTCCTCCACCTGCAGCAGGCTCTGCAGTTTGGCCTGTTTGGTACCGGTGGGGCCCAGAGGAGCTCATTAGCCTGCTCCTGACGGGGGCGGGGCGCGTTCCCCATCACAAGGTGAAATTTAGCCCTTGTGAAACTCCACTGATGTCCCTTGAGTTGTGCTTCTGGCCCTGTACATTCAACAGCTAGGCTAAAGTAAAGAAAGTCTTAGCTCATTTACAAGATATTTTAATGTGTGTGTTGAAAGGCACTGGGGGATATTCCCATCTCCTTGTGCCTAGTGTTAATGGAAGTTGTATAAATGCTGACTCATTGAGAAAGGAATAGAAAGTTACTCTTCTAATACAGTCCATGCAAATGTCTAGAACGATGCACCCGACAAATATATTTAGATTAGAATAAATATCAGCTGTTCATTTCAACCTTCTCTAGTTTTACACTCTTGTCCCAGTGGCCTGTGTGAAGCAGAGTCTGGATTTTGCCTCTGAGTTGACAGAGAAAACAGATGTCGCCGTGTGTTGTGCGTGCTAGCTCCTGGCCAGGCATGAGAGCAGACAGCTAATTCGCAGAGCCCCCACCCAATGGCTGGACCTGCTGTCTAGCTGCCCTGCCAGTTAATGCCACTGAGACTCAACCTCCTTCAGTGCCCTCACAATCTGTAGACAGTAGCTTGGCCCAGTGACCAAAAGGGAGCCTTTCCCCTGGCCAACATGGTTGGAGCTGTGTTGCTAAGTCTATCTCAAGCCAGAAGCTCCTTGAATTTCTCACATAAAAGTTGGAGTGCTTGGTTAGGCTCTATATATCACACAAACGCCAGGAACTGAACTCACTTTAAATGGCAATTGATTAACCATTTCAGCTATATAAAGTAGCAGGTATTGTAAATACATTAAAAAACGATAGTTCACTTTACCTTCTCTTTTAAATTATTTAGCGCGGACTCTCAGCTCCATTAAAGTCAGGCTTAATGGGCTTGTTCATCTATTACTGAAAACATTCTGCTTTTAATTGCTAGCCGAAAGGTTCCTACGCCTCCCTCTCAACTCCACAGCAGTGATGAACTGGAGGCCAAGAGCCTGGCTTCCAGTTCTGTGCTCAGCTCAGAGGTCTAGCCACAACCTACTGGAAGGCTGAGGGCAGATGCACACACTGCACAGCAGTATGGGGAGCAGTTTGTCCCTTGCGAGGCACTTGTAGGTGAATTTATTTTTGTTGCATCTCCTCTGTTCAGTTACTGTTGGGGGTCAGTTCAGCCCCATCAGACCCGTCCTGTCATTGCTCCCTAAGTGTCTTGAAGCAATGGAGTATTCACCATGGTGCATGATGGCCCTGGCCATGCCTCCTCCTGCCCTGACTCTTCTGGCCTGCCTTGGAATGGCTCCTGCACAAGAAGCTTTTGTGAGGAGAGGACAAGGGCAGATCCAGCTCTATGCTGGGTGGTGAGACCCCCGGCACCGGTTCAATACAGGGGGCTATGCTTCTGCCTGCCCTATGGATCTTTGGCATGATGTAAACCAGTGCAGAGGAGCCATAAAGCGATGTTGGATCTGGCCCTGGGTGTATAGTGGAATGTGATGCGTTGTTAACGAGATGATGTGACATTAAGAATTATATTCTTCCCTTGACAAGTCCCTGAACATCAGGAAGGGAATATGACTGAGTGGTTTTTAAGGATTCCTGGAGGTACTAGAATATAGTAATACATAAATAGACCTTTGTGGGTTGGGACTGCAGAATCTGAGCAAATAATCCATTAAGAAAAAGAAACCAAACTGTAAAGGGCTGCTCACATCTGGCACTTAGGCCTGAAACAACCCTACATTCATAGAACCATAGAACTGAAAGGGACCTCGAGAGGTCATCTAGTCCAGTCCCCCGCACTTAAGGCAGGACTAATTATCTAGACCATTCCTGACAGGTGTTTGTCTAACCTGCTCTTAAAAATCTCCAATGATGGAGAATCCCTAGGCAATTTATTCCAGTGCTTAACTACTCTGACAGTTAGGAAGTTTTTCCTAATGTCCAACCTAAACCTCCCTTGCTGCAATTTAAGCTCTTGTTTCTTGTCCTATCCTCAGAGGTTAAGAAAAACAATTTTCTTCTTCCTCCTTGTAACAACCTTTTATATACTTGAAATCTGTTATCATGTCCCCTCTCAGTCTTCTCTTTTCCAGACTAAACAAATCCAATTTTTTCAGTCCTCCCTCATAGGTCATGTTTTCTAGACCTTTAATCATTTTGTTGCTCTTCTCTGGACTCTCTTCAATTTGTCCACATCCTTCCTGAAATGTGGCACCCAGAACTGGACATAATATTCCAGTTGAGGTCTAATCAGAGTGGAGTAGAGCGGAAGAATTACTTCTTATGTCTTGCTTACAACACTCCTGCTAATACACCCCGGAATGATGTTCGCTTTTTTTTAAACAGCGTTACACAGCTGACTCATATTTAACTTGTGGTCCACTATGACCTCCCCCCCTCCCATTCCCGTTTTAGCATGTTAGCATCCCTTTCCTATGTTCAGAAATTAAACATGCTATGCAGTATTATGCATTGTAGCCTGAAGTACAATTACATGTACAACACCAGCAACAATGAGTCGAAAGAATAGTAAATATGGCAGGCGACCAGCTTGGCTTAATGGTGAAATCCTAGTGGATCTTAAACATAAAAAAGAAGCTTACAAGAAGTGTAATGTTGGACATATGACCAGGGAAGAGTATAAAAATATTGCTCGGGCATGTAGGAATGATATCAGGAGGGTCAAATCGCACCTGGAGCTGCAGCTAGCGAGAGATGTCAAGAGTAACAAGAAGGGTTTCTTCAGGTATGTTGGCAACAACAAGAAAGCCAAGGAAAGTGTGGGCCCCTTACTGAATGAGGGAGGCAACCTAGTGACAGAGGATGTGGAAAAAGCTAATGTACTCAATGCTTTTTTTGCCTCTGTCTTCACTAACAAAGTCAGCTCCCAGACTGCTGTGCTGGGCATCACAAAATGGGGAAGAGATGGCCAGCCCTCTGTGGAGATAGAGGTGGTTAGGGACTATTTAGAAAAGCTGGATGTGCACAAGTCCATGGGGCCGGACGAGTTGCATCCGAGAGTGCTGAAGGAATTGGCGGCTGTGATTGCAGAGCCATTGGCCATTATCTTTGAAAACTCGTGGCGAACCGGGGAAGTCCCGGATGACTGGAAAAAGGCTAATGTAGTGCCAATCTTTAAAAAAGGGAAGAAGGGGGATCCTGGGAACTACAGGCCAGTCAGCCTCACCTCAGTCCCTGGAAAAATCATGGAGCAGGTCCTCAAAGAATCAATCCTGATGCACTTGCACGAGAGGAAAGTGATCAGGAACAGCCAGCATGGATTCACCAAGGGAAGGTCATGCCTGACTAATCTAATTGCCTTTTATGATGAGATTACTGGTTCTGTGGATGAAGGGAAAGCAGTGGATGTATTGTTTCTTGACTTTAGCAAAGCTTTTGACACGGTCTCCCACAGTATTCTTGTCAGCAAGTTAAGGAAGTATGGGCTGGATGAATGCACTATAAGGTGGGTAGAAAGCTGGCTAGATTGTCGGGCTCAACGGGTAGTGATCAATGGCTCCATGTCTAGTTGGCAGCCGGTATCAAGTGGAGTGCCCCAAGGGTCGGTCCTGGGGCCAGTTTTGTTCAATATCTTCATAAATGATCTGGAGGATGGTGTGGACTGAACCCTCAGCAAGTTTGCAGGTGACACTAAACTGGGAGGAGTGGTAGATACGCTGGAGGGTAGGGATAGGATACAGAGGGACCTAGACAAATTGGAGGATTGGGCCAAAAGAAATCTGATGAGGTTCAACAAGGATAAGTGCAGGGTCCTGCACTTAGGATGGAAGAATCCAATGCACCGCTACAGACTAGGGACCGAATGGCTAGGCAGCAGTTCTGCGGAAAAGGACCTAGGGGTGACAGTGGACGAGAAGCTGGATATGAGTCAGCAGTGTGCCCTTGCTGCCAAGAAGGCCAATGGCATTTTGGGATGTATAAGTAGGGGCATAGCAAGCAGATCGAGGGACGTGATCGTTCCCCTCTATTCAACATTGGTGAGGCCTCATCTGGAGTACTGTGTTCAGTTTTGGGCCCCACACTACAAGAAGGATGTGGATAAATTGGAGAGAGTCCAGCGAAGGGCAACAAAAATGATTAGGGGTCTAGAACACATGACTTATGAGGAGAGGCTGAGGGAGCTGGGATTGTTTAGCCTGCAGAAGAGAAGAATGAGGGGGGATTTGATAGCTGCTTTCAACTACCTGAAAGGGGGTTCCAAAGAGGATGGCTCTAGACTGTTCTCAATGGTAGCAGATGACAGAACGAGGAGTAATGGTCTCAAGTTGCAGTGGGGGAGGTTTAGATTGGATATTAGGAAAAACTTTTTCACTAAGAGGGTGGTGAAACACTGGAATGCGTTACCTAGGGAGGTGGTAGAATCTCCTTCCTTAGAGGTTTTTAAGGTCAGGCTTGACAAAGCCCTGGCTGGGATGATTTAACTGGGAATTGGTCCTGCTTCGAGCAGGGGGTTGGACTAGATGACCTTCTGGGGTCCCTTCCAACCCTGATATTCTATGATTCTATGAATGCTTATTCTATTATTGGTCCCATTCACTGATGGAATAAAGGCAGATGCAGAAAATCTTTGGAGAGCTATGTGCAAAGCAGAGCATTTCAAAGGTTGCTGGAATCAAGTGACAAGGTTGTTGTGTTTGGGAATATCACCAGAAGTGCCATATAAACAAGCTGGAGCAGAGACAGTCCCTGCTTTGATGCAGGCCAGCTTGAAGAGGGCTATTTCTTTACAAACAATCTTCTTTTCTTTTGAGGGTATTTCAGATAGCGATGATTTGACCTGTCTTGTCTAGTTAGATTGAAAGTTCTTTGGGCAGGGTCTGCCATTTACTAGGTGTATGTATAGCACCTAACCCAATGGAAGCCCTAATCTTGGCTGTGGCATTTAAGCATTACTTTAATACAAATACAATGAGATTATAGGACAGGCTGGCCAATGATCTTTGGCATGATTTCCCTCCCAGTCCTATGACACTAAAGAAAAAAAGGCTGGCCAATGATCTTTGGCATGAATTCCCTCCCAATCCTATGACACTAAATAAAAAAAATAAATGCAAAGGATTTGGGAGAAAACGCTGAACTCTATCATTTTCCTTTCTAAAAACAATTCAACTTCCAAAGGTGCATTTGCAGACTCAAAAGCAAGTTCTTTGCAACGATTTCAAAGAAATGTCTTTAATTTCTTCAGAGTTTGAGCCTAAGGTACCGTAACTCTGAGAAAAGAGCTGATGTCATAATGACTTTTGGACTTTGTGCTGAAATTACATTTTTGGCGCCATTAAATCCCACCGTGTGCTGTGAAGGATATAATGTAATACCCATCAGATGCAAGCAGCAATGAGGTTTACTGGCACTAAAATCAATAGGCACTGACTAAAATGGCTCTGAGTGATTTAGGATCATTCACACATCATCTTTTTGTAAGCCTAAATCCATTTGAAGAGGCATTAATTCATTAAAGACCTCTTGAAGAATGTCATCATACTGTGTAGTCTCACTCTGTGCACCTCAAGAACATCACACATTGTGGCTTTTATTAAGGAGATTTGAGTATATAATTCTTCCTGGGGTAAAAGATACTTCAAAATACTCTGTACTTTGAAACATTGTTTATTGCAATATAGTTGTTAAATATTTAATATGTCGTGCATGGAGCATAGGTTTACATTCCTGATGTAGCCGCTAGAGTTTGTCAACTTTTCCATTATTGACTGCCATGTAGCATTATTCCATTATTGACTGCCAGGATCAGGGCCCTTTGTGTTATGCATTTTGCAGATATGCAACCAGCAGTATCACAAGGGGTATCTTACCTCCCACACATTTAATACACCTATCCATATTAACATTGTGATGGGATCCTTTAGCAAATTGTACCCATCCTCACAGCTAAAACTCTTCATCAGGCTCTCACCACCTTGCATCTCAATTATTTGCCTTCTCTCTGCCCTTGACAAATGCAATCTTGCCCCACTCATATCCATTCACAATGCTACTTCAACGAGCATTTTCCTAGCCCATGACTCTGACCATGTCACCCCTCTCTTTGCATCCCTCCACTGGCTCCATCTTCTCTATTGCATCAAACATAAGCTACTTGTCTTCACTTTCAAGGCCCTTTGCAGGCTATCCCTGCCCTACATATCGCATCTCATTTGCTATCAACATGTCGTTTTCTACTCTGATTGACCCATGATACCAGCTGCCATCATCTGCATGTCATATTTTCAAATAATTATCTTTGCGCTTTCTCCCAGGCTGTCCCCCACACTTGGAAGGAGCATCCCATAAACATCCACAAAGTTGCCTCATTATCTTGCTTCAAATCCCTCCTTAAAATTTGCCTTTGCTATGTTGCCTCCAGAATCCTGACACCAGTTAGGTCACTGGTGATGCAACCGCCTACCATGCTGATCAATGTTTCCTTGTTCTTCCCCATCAGTCTGTCTGTATCTAGCTGTTGTCTCTTGTCATATACATAGATTGTAAGCTCTTTGAGACAGGGAATGTCTTTCTGTTTGGTGTCTGTACAGCTCCTAGCACAGGGGGGTCCCTGATCCATGAGTAGGGCTCCTGGTTGACATTGTAGTGTAAATAAATAATAATAATGCCTTTTAAAATGTCCCCAAAATATGTACATACAATATATAAAATATAAGGGACCAGCTCCTGAGCCAGTGAAAACTGGTATAGGTCTCCAATGGCACTATGCTGACAATCTGGCCCAGTGGATCAATCTACATTACAGACTAACCCTCTACAAAATTGTCATTGCAAAGCACATCACCAAGTTTCAGCCACCACATGTTTTTCATGGGAGTTGCACAGTTAAAACTCTGCACATGGCTTTTGGAAAGAGAGAGGAAAAGCCTTGACATAATCCTAAATACTGTAATACCAGCCTAGGAACAATGGGAAGTATCAGGGATGGATCAGTGCAGACTGAGGCAAAAGGGTCCTTCTGAGTTCTACACAATGAACCCCAACTCTATTATTCTGCTCTGCTGTGTGTGTCAAACTCATGCTAATGTCCTGGAGATGGAATTTCACACACTTCCTATAGAGAAAACGGATTAATGGAGCTGAGACAACCTCTTCACCCCACACCCCCGCAGAAAATCACAGAAGGGAATTAAGGCTACTTTGCACCACAGACCAGAGAATCTGTCCCATACTAACTTAATTTAAGGAGGATGCCATTTTTCTGCTACCGGGCAAGAGGATTTAGGACAATTACATCGATGAGCCCTGATGGAAGGGACTATATATCTTGATGTATACGGTATATTTGTTCTTAAAATCAGGTAAATTTCCTTTTGTTTTAACTTAACCTGTGTTGCTTTATTTAGTTTTAGCACTAAAGAGTGTTTAGGGATTTCAGATAAAAATCAGTAACCCGAGCCCTGAGAACAGGGTGCCTCAAAGTTTTGTCCCCCTTCCCTGCTTCCTCTGTTCAGTACTCTCATGCCAGAGCCCGCCCCCAGGCTAGGCTTCCTCATTTCAGCCCTTAGGACCAGGTCCTGCAGCAAGGTGCAGAGCATCTCCTGGGACTCACTGCAAACTTCTGAGTGCTTTCAACTGCAATGGGCATTGGAAGTGGGAGAGACCGCCTGTGCAGGTTCTATTCTATTCCATGGGCTCAGGGTCCGTATGCCTGTCTTATAGCCTTTTGGCAGGAGACAAACCAGTGCAAAAGTGGCTGGTGACTGCAACTCAGACCCCCCTTATACTCACAACCTGCGGCCTGACTTCAGCCCCAGACTTCACCTGCCCATTGAGCCTTTGATGGAGTACCCCGGTCTGGAAGTAATGGGAGGATGAAATAGGGTATAGGAATCAGAGCTGCACCATTTCTCATGTGGAGAGAGGGGCTATTGATCTTCATCTGAAATTTCTGGGTATCTTCCAGTAATCAAAGGAGCCAAAGTTATAAGAAAACTATGCTTACCTGAAAAACATTGTTAAATGTGCATTGAAACGTACCGAAAATTGGTAATCAAATTCCAAGCTTTTTCCATGGATTAAAATATAAAATGAATTTCTGTCTGTCCTAATTTCTCTGCCATCTTCCCTGCTAGTAGCAAAATAGCAGATTCCATGGAATAAGCTGTGAGAAATCCACTGCCATAGAAGAGTTGAAATTTCAGAATTTATCCAATAAATATTAATATTGATTTGTCTAACATAGTTTTTCTCACATTTATTGGGTGTACATTCATGTCTCTAAGTACATGTCTACACTGTAAACAAAGGATTGATTGAAGCACGTGTAGACATACCTGAGCTAGATTGAATTGACCTAACATGGGTATAACAGTGAAGCTGCTGCAGCATGGGCTTCAATATAGGCTAGCTACCAGAGTAGTGAGGGTCCTGGGTGCCGCATGGCCCGTGCTGCCATGGTTTCACTGCTACTGGTACCAATGCTAGCTAGGTATGATTGCACATGTTGCAATCACACACACCCCAGTTGCGGTGGAGACACACTCTATGAATGGAAAAGTTCTGGGATAAGAACACAGTGCCACTTTCCTTTCATATTGTTTTGATGTATTTTAACAAGCTGGGCCTAGATTTTTAGAGGCATTATGCACTGCACTGGCTTAAACTGGAGTTGAGGGGTGGCGGGGAAAACTTTCATAAGTTTTCAGCACTTATGAAAACCAGGCCCTTTATGGGTATGTGTCTGTGAGCAGTGTTCTTGGTGCAAGGTAATCACAGTTCAGACATTCAATATACTGAAATGAAAACTGTGCTGGGAGTCGGGGGGGAGCACACCAGACACATTTACTACAAGCACCTTTCTGTGTGTGTGTGTGTCTGTTTCTGGGGGGGAAGAGGCTCTTGTTTATAAGCCTCCTACAAAAAATAGATTTTGAAAAGGGGCTCAAGGCGGCGGGAATCATCATGGAAGTCCCTGGTCATTGAGCATTATGGGAGATGTAGTCCAGCCCATAGAGGAGACTGGCAGCATGAGGAAACTGAAGGATAATTCCCATGAGGTGCCCCGGCAGGCTAGCCAAATCAAAATATTTCAGGTTTTAGAGCATTTCTTTTTTCGATGAAAGAATCTAAATTTTCTGCGGGAAGCTGATGCTTTTTGCGGGAGAAAAAATGGTTTTGTTGAAAAGTCCATTTTTCATAAAAAACAACAACATTTCAATGGAAAATTTTCAGCCAGCCCTAATGTAAACCAGCATAACTACCCACTAGCTGTATAGACTGACCTGCCACAGGACCACACAGCTGTACTGTCCTAGTCATCAGCCTTCCTTTCTCCTACCCACCCACATTTGTGCTGCTATCTCTTCCTTTTGGTCTGGCCTCAAGTTAACCATCTGCTTCCCCAATCCACACAGGAAGGGGTGCCCAAATCACACCCCTATGACATGGTAGGAAGTCTCAGCTGTTTCTGTGGCGGGTTCCCTTTCCTGCAGAGAACAACCTGTGGGCCTGGGACCAGGCCCATTGGGTGAGCACTGGGTGTTGAGGAGCCTGGGGAGGTGCATATCCCTCCACTGGCCCTGAAGACACTAGAGTAGAAGGATAATATTGCCCCAGGTGTGATCGCCTCAAGGAGAGGGACATCCCTGGGCCAGCCACGAGCCCTGAGTGAGAGTAGGGAGGCTGCCAGTGTGCTTTGGCCTTGTTCCTCCCCAGACAGCCCAGTGATCTCTCAGGATCTGCATCAACACCAGGGAAGCTGCAGCCTTTGGAGGTGGCTCCATCATCCTGGGGGCAAACTCTGCACCCAATGGAACAAGCAAAGACAGATCTCAAGGAGAATTTGGCCCTGTGAGAAGGGGCAATCAAGCCCTTACTCTGTAAGGTCTTTGTAACAGGGCATCTGCGTCTTCCTCCGCAGTGTAAAGCGACAAGCTCATCTGTCGTGTTCTCTGAGTAATGGTGAGAAGCAGTAGGAGGACACTGTCTAATGAAATACATAATTTTGTTTTGTTTTGTTATGGTGAAGGATAGCTGCTAAAGTTTTATTGCCTTCTAAAATATTATGGGCAGAATCAAAAGAACGTGCAAAACACACCCTCTTTTTGAGAGAGCCTATTTGCAGCTGTCTCTGCTACATTTAAATTTCATTGGGGCCTGCTGTAAACACTTCATTTGTGGCACGTGTTTTGATATGGCATGCACATTTCTTTGGCTTCCTAGGAGATTTTTATGAAGGGTCGGTCCTGGTTCATAACATCATCCAATCTTTTGGAAACTGAACATTCCTATTGTAATAAACTGACTTCTCCGCAATGATAAAGATACACTAGTGGGCGGAATGCCCAGCAGACATTAAGGGCCAGTCGCACGTGGCATCAAAATTCACGTTGAGTCACTGCCTCTTGTGGTGGCAAGGTGTTACATGACAGGGAATAGAAGAAGTCGGGGGCATGCACAAGCAGAGGAATGCCCCCCCCCCAATAATCAACGGGGGCACAGAACACCTCTGGCCCCAGGGCCACAGCAAGGGCACAGAACATGCCCCTGCAAAAGCAATCAAATTTAAATTCCTACACAGACCCCCTGAGAGCTCAACATGGCCATCTGAACTATTTTCCAAGTGAAAATATCAGTTGACAAACACTGTGTATTTCATCAGTATAATATCCACTTGGCCATCCAGTTGCACCAGCCTTGTATTGCAGCATATCGGGCTGTAACTAAAAGGATGATATCGTGAACGAGATGGGACCAGAAAATGTAAAGTGATACTTTCATTTGTCTCACAAAGCATCTGTCACTCCTGCAATACGCTTTGAGAGCTTGCTCAAAACAATATGGCATGAACAAGGAAAGTGACAGGACATATATTGCAAAACGAACATCAAAGTGCTTCACACAGACCTACTGAGAGGTTTACAACCTGTATGTATTCCACTACATTACTCTGGACAGACACAAGAAGTCCTACTAAAAGCATGAGTTCTATAGGATCCATTGAATAAGGGTCCAATGCAGCAGATCACACGTGCTTTGATGAATAAGGATGGATTTTAAACATGTGCTTCAGTGCTTTGTTGAATTAGGGCCTTGAATAGAACTACTTACAGTAATAAGCACTACACTCAAGGCTGGGCCATAATGTGTCACCTTGCTTCATATTTAGCCTGAGATGAATCAAGCCACTTAAGGCCACATGTTAAGCTCTGCTTGCAGGATGTTAGATTGCAGTCAGAGAGTAGTGTACTAGGAACCGGGAATGTAATTCTCAGGCACCACACTAAAAAGATGCTTGTTAAATATCAGCTATTTAAAAGATAGTGAATGGCACTGATAAAATCAGGTAGTAAGTTGGCTAAAGGGCCCAGTTGGCTGGATCTTTAACACGTGTCTGAGACATCCAGATAGTGTATCAAAGAATTACAATGAAATGTTTTGAGGCGACAGAAAGACACAAGGCAGTATTTTTTTTTCAGAAGAATTTCCCAAAGAGAAAATTCAGTCCAAAGTCCCATTTGTTTGTAGCAGCAGCTGAGCCCAAATCACAATGGAAATCAACATTTCCTTCAAGGAGCAGGAAAAGCTCCCTTTGATGACCTGCTTGTAAGCCTGAGACCTGAGCAAAAGAAAGCAGCTAGTTGCCATTTACTGTAAATGTTGGTGGGGCAAAATCCTTCAAATTGTTTAGCTGTTCAAATGCTATCTTATCCTGACATTTAGAATGGAAAAAATAACAGCTAGTATTAAAGGTAATTTTTAAGTTTCACCTCCCTCCTAGTTCCCTGTTCCCAGAATAAAGACAATTGAATAACAAAAGGCTCTGAGAAGGAATGACAGCAGAAGTGTGTAGGAACACAGCAGGAGAATTCTTTGACTTCATGCGCTCTCCAATTCAACCCAGGGCGCAAAAACCGCATAGAAAGTGTCTGTCGGCGTCAGCAGGGCATGAAGGCAAGTCTTGCTGGAGACAAGTCTGTGAATAGGGCCTGTCAGCTGTGTGGTGATTGAGGTCCCAGCAATGGCAGGGGGTGGAGGTAGTGTAGTAAACAGGGTCACCCTGAAGAAGCATCTGTTGAGGCAGGAGACATATGGAGTCTTTATTCCTTCTTGTGGAGGCACGAGTTTTCCCTCACCTTCTGCCATCCCCCTATTGTGCAGGGAGAACGTGGACTACTAAAGGGGACAGCTGCTATCTCAAAGCCTTTTAGTGACTGTCTACTCACAGTACTGCACAATGGGTATTACACCCCCCACCCCAGTCTAATTACCTAAGTAATCAATCAGATGTTCAAAGCAGCTGGAGGAGGGGCAGCAGATACCTTGATCCTAGTTCCTAGGAGGCAGTAGAGGCAGGTTAGGGGTTTGGGGTTTTTTTACCATCTTAGAAAAAGTGATGGGCTGCATCTTCAGTGAAGGGGCAAACCTCCTTCAATTGGGATAAGTTTTGCAAAACATGGATATTTAAAGATGTGGAGGAAAAGTAGTAATCCAGGGCTAATTACACAGCTGTTGAAAAGCCCAGTAAATATGCTACTTGGGGATATATAATACCTTTGATGTAGTTGTAATCCGACTGAAGTTATTATAGGTTTTCACAGCTGCAGAGCATTCCAGCTTAGTAGGGTTTTTTTTTTTTTTTAATTTGTAGGAGCAGAAAAGAAATTGTGCTGTCAAAGCAAAATGGAGATCCTCATATAAACGTGCTAAAACAGCCTAAGAAAAATTACACAGATGCTGAGGCACATTAACCTGTTCCAAAGCTTAAAAGGGCTTATTGGATAATAAATTGCCTGAGTGGATCCAAAGGGCTAGATTTCAAAATGGCTTTTTCTTTAAGACAATTAAAGCTTTAAATAAAAGTGTGACTTTGCCGTTGGGAATTCTTGATTCCCTCCAAACCAAAGATAAGCATAGGTTGTAAATGCTCTGGAAAAGTGTGGGCCAATGTATGAAATATACAAAGGGCAATAGTTGTATAGAAAATATTTGACATGCTAGTTTAAATTGATCGGTGAGGTAATAAGATCGCAGGGCTTTGTGGAGGGATGGGTTAACAGCTGGAATTTATTGCTGTTTTCATCCCCCAGTGCTTCACGGTATAAAAAGCTTTCATACAAACTCTACAGCCACTGAATGGATTATTCACCACATCTATAGGTCACCCAAAGGAGGGTGGGCAAGGGCCAATGTCCAATATTTTACAGTGGGGTACTGAATAGGGCTTATTTAGGGTAAAGCAGTATTAACGTACCTGACAACAGGATTGCTGGTCACCGTCTCCAGGGTCTCTGTTTAAGTGATCTGTAGCTCTGGGGAAACTATTATAAAAGCTCAAAGTTTGCCTGCAGGAGAAAGTTGTACCAGTTAAACTTAAGGCATGATTTAAAACTGATTGAATTAAATCCATGAAACCACTGCGTGAACACTCTTATTTCAGCCTGAGTGTCTTATTTTGATTTAGCTTCAACCAATCCCTAATCCACTGGGCTACGCTAAAATAAACCTGGTTTAAACTGAAATAAGAGTGCCCTAGTGGCATTTTGCTCAGTTTTAACTAAATCCGTGCAACTTCTGTGTGTAGGACAAAGCCTCAGAGAAACCAGATTAGAGGAAAGAGGGGACAGAAATACCTAAGTACATAGAGCAGCTCAGGTGTAAGTGTGCACTTGCTCCTATATCCTCCTTGCAAACAAGAGATGTATGTGGGAATAATTTTTATAGCGCAGGTGTTGGAAGACATAGAACAAAACTGCAAAGCATTCCACTGCTGTTATCACTAGTTCCAGCACCTGCGTGCTCTTTTGAGTTCCAGCCTGTGCTGAAGTTGCTGTTGTCATAATGTTTCAAATAAAGGGCTGGATCCTGCAGGTCTTTAATTTCCATTGGCTGCAAAGGTGACACAGTCCAATGCTGAGTGGCCAGCATGTTCCTTTCTGCCCACAGGGGCAGGATCTGGCAGAGTTTACTCCTTACTCAAGCAAAACTCCCCGGGGGTCCAATCCTGAGGTCATCATTTGGTTTTTATTCAAGCAAACTCCCACTAAAGTCAATGAAAGTTTGTCCAATTATGGGATGAGTTAAAAACTGAGTAAGGAGCTCAGGATCTGACCCAGCCATGTCTAGGAGACTTTAGTCTAAGAACTTCATACATTCACCCACTCTTTTTAATGAAGTTTAAGCATGCAAGATTTAGCTTGTCATATTTTACTTAGTATTAAATTTTTTATTTTGTTGGGAAGAATAAAATATAAAAGCAATCTAGCGAGGACAGGGTTGGAAGGCTTGCAGAGGTCAGCAATGTTTTAATATAGCCTTTCACCTTTATTTCATCAGTTCAAATCCTCCAGGATGAGTTATCCACAGTTATTACCACCTGACAGCTGTTCAGTGACCTGCGTGAAATGATTTAGTAGTAGGAGCCCTGTTCCCAATGGACAAGTGCCAGGATCACAAAAACCATCATCCCAATTTGCACTCATTGGTATCTTTGTTGGTCGCCTTGGCAAAAAGGCCAGAAACTGAACAGTTATGGAACCTAAACTGCCAGCTCGTTCCTAGCAGTAGCCCCAGCTATTCAAAGCTGAGACATATTGGTCGAGTATTATGGGAAATCTTGCGCTGATGTTATCTGTGCTGTACCTAGTCTATAGAACATAGAGGGCTTCAGGTTCCAGAGGAGGAGGCAGGCGAGCACATTACAAGAACACTTGATTCAGACAGGCTGCGTAGTCCGGCTGGGGATGCAGGAGACCCTATTCTGTTCCTGGCTCTGTCTATCATATACCTCCTGTGTGACCTTGGGCAAAAAAAGTGTCATCTCTCTGGTCCCCCTCCCCCTAAACACACACAGTTTGTCTGTCTTGTCTATTTAGACTGTAAGCTCACTGGGACAGGGGCTGTCTTTTACTATATGTGTGTCTATACGTTGCATGGCACAACAGGTCCCTGATGTGCTTGGGGCCTAGAGGTGCCATCGTAATACAAACGAATTAAAATCAACACTATAAAATACAATTTTAAAATACATAGAGATTATTCTCTAGGTAGCAAGCAAGGAGAATGTCCAGAAAGCAAGTTCTTTGTCCTTGGTGCCCCTGGGGCTGAGGGATTAAGTGTTCTGAAATTCCAAAAGACAGGTTCTGGTTTTTCTCCTCTTAGGGTAAAATCCTGCCCTTATTGAAGTCAATGGGAAAATGCCAACTGACTTCTAAAGAGACAGGATTTCACCCCAAGTTTTCAGCAGGGTGCTTTGTTAAAGAACCAAATTGGCCTTGTTAGGTGACATGGGGATAAAACTGCCAGCATCTGGTCTACACTAACACTACATCATCATTACTAGCATTGAAGCTGCACGAGTGCTGGGGAACTCAAGAAAACCCTGAGTGCAAACATAGCCATCATCTGTGAATTCAGTGCTCATGAAAGTGAGCCACCACTAACACTGGCTTGAACTAGGCATGGTATAGAGAGGAATTGGACAAACTTAACACATAGCTCTGGTGTGGCACCTTAATCCTGACCTGCAACATTACTGTTCCCCAGACCTGGGCCTCTCATTAGCAGAGATTTCCAGTGGTGTGATCTGCACAAACAGGATTAGCAGGAAATTTATTTTTACTTGTGATACTTGGAGAGAATTGGATATCCTCATGTTCCATTTTAGGGGACTGAACTAGATGACCTTTCAAGGTCCCTTCCAGTCCTATGATTCCCAGATATAAAATGGAAAGGAATTCTAAACTGTATTATACCGTTCAGCCACTAGTTGGCACTGTGTGTAAAATATCTTATTTGCGCTAACCTTAGCCATATCAGAGCATTAAACCATCCTATTGTGAACACATCTGGTGTGTATCTCTCTGAGAAATAAGCTGGGTAGTCAGTCTCTATCAGACTTGCTAATGCCAGCCCTGCAATCTACCATGTACAAGAAGTATGTGGCATAGTATAAATAGTAGGACAGTGCCAGAGGAGAAACAGAAACAGAAGGAAAACAGCCCAACAACAGAAGGAAACAAAAGGAACAAAGATCTCAACAATATGCTACTCTTCAATGCCCCAACGAACTTCAGCTTGGCAAACCTTCACAATGGACAGACTGGAAGCAGTATTTTGCAAGATTTCGAATTGCAAACAAGCTCCACAAGAAAACTGGAGATATACAGGTATTTTCTTTAATTTATGC
The DNA here is from genome assembly GCF_965140295.1 of Lepidochelys olivacea. NCBI lineage: Eukaryota > Metazoa > Chordata > Testudines > Cheloniidae > Lepidochelys > Lepidochelys olivacea. The sequence goes on from NC_140416.1 coordinate 113,138,421, forward strand.
TATTGGGGGGAAAAGCAAAGCATATCTTTAAATCCTTTGATTTTACTGAAAACAGTCACAAAGATGACTATTAAAGGGTTCTGGCTATGTTTGATGCATACTTTATACCCCAGAGAAATGTGTTTCATAAAAGAGCATGCTTCCATCAGAGAATTCAAGAACCAGAGGGAAATGTTGAATATTTTATAAGAGCTCTGCATGCAGTGGCTGGAATCTGATTTGGGGACTGTAAAACATGAAAATATCAGAGACAGGCTGGTTATTGGGTTAACAGGTACAAATCTCTGACAGAAGCTACAAATGAATATGGACTTAACCCTAGACAAAGCTATTCAAATAGCAAAGCAAAGCAGTCTGAACTGGTGAGACAGCAAAACCAAAAGCAACTTGCCAAACTTGAAAAACCAAGAAACTAGCTTAGAAGCAGGAAAGAGACTCAGCATGACTGGTAAAAGATATTATCATAACACTGTGAGGCTAAGAAGGACAAATTCCAAGCTATATATACAAGATATGGAAAAAGTCATATCCCAAGAGATATAGCTAGCTGAGGCACATGGTGTAATAAATGCACAAACTATGGATATTTTGCAGCTGTTTGCTGCACCAAATCAATCAGTGCATCAGTTTATTCATATTACAGACAATCAAGAGCAATTGTTTCTGGGATCTCTCATGTGTGATGACACAGAAGCCTCTCTGGAGAGTGAAATTTAATATTCATGACTAGACTACTGATTTTAAAATTGACTCAGGAGCTGACCTCACAATCATCTCAGAAGGGACTTGCAATCACCTGCAACCCCTCCCAGAGCAGAAGTCACTTGACACAACTCTGACTACCCCTAGAGGTATGCTGAACTGCGTGGGCCAGTTCACCACAGAAACAACTTACAAAGACAAAAGCTATACATTCAGAATGTCTGTGATCAAAGGACCACAGACCAACAGCTGTCTCAGCCACAGTGTAGCAGTCAGGATGAGCCTAGCGAGAAAGATGGAAGATTTCAATGGAATATCTGGTGATATTGGATTTTTGAAAGGAGACCAAGTACAAATAATATTAAGAGATAATGCTGAACTATATAGTGTACATACACCTCAGAGGATTCCTAACCCATTACTCCATAAAGGGGAAACCGATTTAAAGAGCATGGAATGAATTGGCATAATGGAAAAAATCACTGATCCAGCAGCATGGTGTACTCCAGTGGCGCCAATTATAAAGAAAAATGGGAAAATATGACTCCGTGTGAAACTTAAAAGACTTAATGAAGCAGGTGTGAGAGAAAACTATATCCTCCCAACAATGGATGACTTCGTCCCCAAAGTGAAAGGAGCTAAAGTTGTCCCCAAAGTAAAAGGAGCTACAGTTGTCCCCAAACTGGATGCCTTGATCAGATGCTGGCAAATTTCATTTGCCAAAGAAAGTGCTAAACTGACTGCAATTATCACACTCTTCTGGAGATTTTGCTTTTGAAGATTACCTTTTGGGATTACCACTGCACCTGAAATTTTCCAAAGAAAGATGGCAGAACCATTAACACAACAAAACCCTCAACAAAGTCCTAAGCCTAATCAGTTAGTCTGGACTGAATCTAAACAGGGAAAAGAATGTTTCTGCCTACCCCAAATCAAGTGTTTGGGACAGACAATAAACAAAGATGAATCTCATCCATGAAGGACATCAAGGATTAACTAAATGCTGTGAATGGATAAACCAGTCCATGTGGTGTGTTGGCATCACCAAGGACATAAAGAATACAATATCTGCATGTGAACACTGCAGAACTAACAGACCAACACAACACAAAAAACCTTTGATAACACCTCTAATAGGCAAATCTTGGAAGAGGCTAGTTGCAGATTTATGCAAATTCAGAGGCCATCATTACCTGGTCATCTTGACTATTTTTCCAGATATGTCTTTTAAGTACATTTATTTCTATGTAACATGTTACAATGTTAGTGAGAAACTGAAGCATACTTTTGCTCACTCTAGTATTCCAGAACAACTAGTGATGGACCACAGTTCACTACAGCAGAATTTAATTCATTCTGAATGAAATATGATTTTGATCATATTACTAGCAGCCCACATTAGCCACAAGAGAATGGAGAGGCTGAGAGAGCTGAACCCACAGCCAAGAAAATCCTGTAGCAGGAAGATCCATTCCTTTCTCTTCTGAGTTCCAGATCAACACCAATAGCAGCTGGCAGATATAGTCCAGGGCAACTCCTGATGGGAAGACAACTCAGAACTACTGTTTCACTTTGAAAAAGAATCTATACCCAAAGCGGCCAGACATGAAGAGAGTAGCCAAGTTGGATAAAAAGCCAAAAGGGGCCTACAAACACTTTTACAACAGACGATACTCAGAGAACTTCCAGGTCCAGACCCTGGTGACTGTGTAGGTGTCAAATTGGATAGCGAAAATGTATGGACAACTCCAGCTGTTATACAGAAAAGAATTCAGCACCCAAATCATATGTGCTTGAGACTGAAAGTGGAGTGTTCAACAGAAACCATCAACATCTACAGTTTGTTCCTCAGAAAGAACAACCAACAGCAAACTCTACAGATAGCAGATGCAGAACAAGAAAACAACTCAAGGATTCTAGCTCAGCCACAGCCAGTCATTGCAACGAAGGGACAGTCACGTGACCAAGTTGTTACACAGTCAGGTCATGTAATTAGAACACCAGTGCAGTTCATAGAATCAAAGAATATCAGGGTTGGAAGGGACCTCAGGAGATCTAGTCCAACCCCCTGCTCAGTTTAGATACTCTTAGCAGACTGATAGGTACTGAACTTCAAAGACAGTGTGATAGCGTAAATTTTGTAAATGGTAGGAATGTAAAATTCAGAGGGGGAGATGTAAAGGAACACCAAACTGTATTATATTATTCTGCCATTACTTGGCACTGTTTGTAAAATAACTTGTATGCTAAACTTAGTCATACCTGGCAGAGCATTAAAGAACCTTATAGAGATACACCCTAGATGTGTTCACTGAGAAGTAAGCTCTGTAGTCAGTCTATAGCTGATACAGAAGCCAGACCTGCTAGTAACAGCCCTGCAACTTACCATGTACAAGAATTACATGACATGAAAAGCTAGTGCTCTAATCTGATACACATTCCCATCTTCCAGTACCCTTACCTAGTTCCATACAGTTTACCTTTTTAAACTAGTATACATCTCTACTTTTTCTAAAGCATTGTGTTCCTGTTTTCCTGATTCCTTCTGAAAGATAGGAGAGGCAGTGGGGATATTGGGAAGTTCAGGGATCATTTTTGATCATAAGGATTTTGGTTTCAGAGGTAAGCCTGAGCTTCCAAATTCAGCTCCTGGTTATGGATTCCCCCAAAAGGAGGGCATGGTTCAGACCTGTGGTTTTGTGTGGCTCATTACACAAATAGGAGGCCAGCCATGAAATTTGGATCCAAAGTTCAGCGTGGAGAGGGAGGAAGAAAGCGAGGTTAGATCTGGGGGGTTGTTTTGAGAAATGTATACAAAAATTAATGGACAAAATTAGTAAAAAAAAAAATTGAAAAATAGGAAAATGTGAAATTGGATGAAGTCTGAAAATCATCATATTTAGTGCCTCCTTCAGCCCCTGAAACACCCACACATTAAGAACCCCCCTAACCCATCTCTTTACAACCATCCATAGTGACTAAATACACTTCTACAGCCCATAGCTTGGGATAGATAATCCTGTGATATAATATATACCCAGTACTACACAACCCATGTAAGAGGCCTGATCCTGCAAAGGCTCATCACTGACTTGAGAGGGACCACATCCAGCACTGCTTGCGGGATCAGCTCCTTCGTCTGTACAGTGGATGAGTCTATGAAGAAACCCAGCTAACTGAAGCATATTAGCATGGCTTTGGTCATACTGCAGTGAGCACACACTGAGATCTAATGAGAATATGGATTTTGTACATTAGTGTTAAATAGGTTTGCCAATTTTCCTTGGACATATACCTGGAGGTTTCATCACGTGACATAATCTTTCATTAAAGCTTAATCTTTAATTCCTGGAGACTCCAGGACAATCATGGAGGGTTGGCAACCCTGGTGTTAAAGGCCTGATTCTGGCGTAAGGACTCTTCTCTGTGTTGGGGACGCTAGAGTCATATTGCCACAGTGCAAACTGGCACAGTCTCTCAGAGAGTCCCCGTACTTCTACACAGAGTTTGCCCATTGCATTACTCCTTAGGAGAGGACAGTGTCACCTAGCCACGTGTCTGGCCACTCCCTATCCCCTGTAGAAGAGAGCAGGGAAGTGCAGTTGTGCCTGGGCCCAGCACAGACTGTTTAGGAGGAGCTCTGGCCCGGTAGACTCTGGGCCCAGCTAGCAGGGGTACTCTTGTTGCAAGTAGCGATTTTAGGAAAGAAAGATGGTCTGGTGAATAGGGCATAAACTGGGACTTACTATAGCTGAGTTCAGTGTCTTACTGAGGCAGAGATTTCCAGTGGAGAGCCGGCTGGCAATTTTCCATGAAAATGTTCTTCCAACAGAAAATCCCATTTCTGCAAAGCTGATTTCCCCACCACCAGCACCACCACCCACAATTTTCCCTCAGGAAAATCTAAATGAAATATTGCATTTACAGTTAGGTTGTCTCAAGTCAAAATATTTCTGTTTGTTCAACCAAATCTAAATGTGTCGTTTCTGGTCAATTCAATATTAATAGGCATCAGTTTCAGTGGCTGTTGTGTCTCATGAGAGTCGTAGTGAGGATACTTCTTGACTCCTTAATTCTCCATGAAGCAGCGTCCCCAACGGGACTACACCTCCCCAGAGGCACCATAGTCTCCTTTCTGGATGATCTATTGTGGTGCATCTTGGGAGATGTAGGCCAGTCAGGGAGCCTGGCTCATGGAGGAAAATGGATGTACGAGGCAGCTGAACTACAATTCCCCGGGGGTGCCGGGGCAGCAGATTAATGTCAAATTAGTCAAAACAACATATTTCAACATTTTAGAACTGAAATTTATCTAAACTTCCTGTTCTGTGAAAAATTTCAATATTTTAACTTTTTGTTCAGTTCAAAATAAAATTTTGAAGTACTGAATTTCCCGTGGGACAGAAATTCTGTTTGTTGACCCATTCCATTGCTGTATGACCTTCAGCAAATCACTTAATCCATCCTGAACCTTTTACATTTATATGTTACAGTAGTATCTGAGAACCTCACAATCTTAACCCATTTATCCTTACAACACCTCTGTAAGGTAGGGAAGTATTATCACCCTTTTACAGATTGGGGGCCAAGGCATAGAGAAGCTAAATGATTCTCCCATGGTCGCACGGGAAATCTGCAGCGAAGCAGGGAATCAACCCTGCGTCTCTGAAATCCCAGGCTAATACTCTAACCATTGGCAATCCTTCCTTCCTACCATATTTCCCCATCGGTGGAATGTGGGTAATACTTCCCTACCTCACAGGCATGCTGAGAGGCTAAAAATATGTTAATGGTTGTGAGGTTCTTAAATACTCCAGTGATGAGGGCCATAAATATCTAAATATATTAGAAAAAAACTGAAGAAAAAGACAGAGCAACAAATACTTTATTGCATCATCTGTCAAGTACTAACTTTCCCACTCCACTCTATATACTCTCATTCCTTCTGAAATGACATGCTGGGCCCAAACTTTCTTGTCTTACTCCAGTGAGTAGCCCCATTGGTTGTGATGAGGGAGTCAAGTGAACAGGATTTACCTCTTTTCAAGAATTTGCACTAGACGAGTAACTTTCAAGAAAGAGGTAGGGGGAAAAATAGTCAGTGGTGAGATACCATGATGTATACGCATTACTTAGGCAGACGCTCTAGGCTGAGTGATGCTTAAAAGGTTATTACAGTCTAGCTTCCAGCAATGAAGTGGCCTGTATCATTATAAAATGTCTGCCCAGAGCACTTGAGATATTTTGGAAAGAGGAAAAGCCACAGGAAAGAGCTGACGTCTCTGATAACACAATATTTGTTTGTTTGTTGAGAAACATTTACAACTTAAGCATGCAGCTCCTGAATAAACCTGAAATATACATTTTTAGACTTGCAACTATTTTAAATATATTAGTGCTTTTCCCCAAAAAAATATTGCGAGATCTTCCAGCCACACAGGTACTCAACTGGTTTCCCTGTATGCTCTTAAAATGAAAATAAATGGATTCCAAAGGGTGAACTGTTTCCAGCAACTGAATGTCAGACCAATTAGTTTATTGTGAGTTTCCAAAAGACTGTACTATACTTTTCAATCACAGGTACTGTAACAAACAGTCGGCCTTCATTATCTATACTCTGAGCTCTAGTGGAACAGCTGAAGTACTGTTGTCACAAATAATAAACAGGGTATCACACAGCAATTGCCAAAAGACACATAATTCAATTGAAACTCTGGCATATAAAATGTACGGCACAGGTGTTATATCTTAAATAATTTAGGAACACATCCAGCTACATTTTTTAATAGTCCTATAAAATTGCAGGCACAATTTTCTGCACCTAAAAAGGTTGGCATACCAACATTTTCTCCTCCATCTTTTACACTCAGATGTGTACACCCAAAACTGGGGTGTGAAAAATTGGATGTGAAATTAAAGTTTGGACTATGAAATCCAATATGCAAAAAAAGATGAAAGTGGAATTTCTCAGCCATTTTTCTTCCATTCTGATTCCGACTAAACATTGAAAAGAAAAATAATGGGGAGAAAATCCCCTACACAAGGCAAAGGGACAGCTGTGTTTAACCACTGGTTTCAGTCTGAAACTCCATTTCGTAGTGCATTTATTAAAGGGAAATCTGATTGTAGTTTAATGGACAGCATCAGTCCACCGGTGCTATATATTCCCTTGAACATTTCCACTGTTAGGACCTGCCTGGAAACACTGTCGGTGTTGTCACTTTATATGGCACCAACCAAGATATTCAACAGCTTCCTTTCTTGAATTCTTCTTTCACTTTTCTGCAAGGAATTGATCAGATATGTTTGGAAAATGCATTCCCGCTTCTGCTGTTGCACTCTAATGGTTACATCTCAGCTGCAGATCCCTTCCTTCCTTTGTTTTGAAGAGAAGGACAACCACAGTGACCCTGCTGTCCATAGCCATGTTCAGTTATTCATCTTCCATAGGACCACAAACCACCGGGTCCAGATGAAGGCAGCTCTTTGTAAAGAAACTTGAGTTGCAAGATGCTGATAGAAGATGAAGAGAGGATAAGGGACATTATGGTGGTATGAGCTGTAAGGTTTGACTGCCGAAGAGCGAGTCTCATTGTTTTGGTTCCACCAGTAAATTAATATTTATCTGTAGTAACCCTCTGTTGCTTCCTTGGGTTCTCTCAACAAATACCTTTCACTTAAGGGCTTTGTACTTTACAGCCATTTCCTTCACTCCCTGTCTGGTCATGGCTGTCCCAAGCAGCACCATTATTGTTTCTATGTTGTGCAGAGAGTACTGGAACCAGCATTTCCAAGGTTAGGTGCCTAAAGTTGGCTTGAACTACAGGGGCTTATCTAAGGCCCCCTACCAGAGGCACTCAGAGGGAACACAATCTTGAGGCCATCAGCACAGGTCTCTAACATTTGAACATAAGCTGGAAGCAGTCCTAGGCTTGTATCTCCTCTGTGGACCATCGAAAAGAGGTAACCTATTTAGCCAGCATATTGCATCAGGGCCTCTGAAAAAACAGGGCAGTTATTGGCTTACACAGGGCTTTACAGAGAGTTTAAAAAGGTTCCTGCCCAAAATTTCACATGGAGGGTGATAGAAAGACAGTGAGGAGACTTGAAGAAAGGATGGATGAGGTCAAAGCAGGTCTGTTGCAACATTTTGGACTGATTGGACAGAGACAAGATGAGTATTGGTAAGGTCAGAGATGAGGAATTTGCAGTTGTCCAGTTGAGAGATAATCAGGGGGCTAGACAAGGTTTTGGGCTCTGGGGATGGAATAAAGTGGATGGATTTTGGAACATAGTAAAGAAAAAAGCTGCAGGATTGAGTGATAGCATCAAAGGATAAAAAGTTAGGCAGAGGTGGTGAGACTGGAGGGTGGGGATCTCAGTGGAATCGCCACATGGGACTGAGAAGTGTGGAAGGGACAAGGGTTTAGCAGGAAACATGGAGTTCAGCATTAGCCGCTGTAGTTGGAGTGGATTATTCCTCACCCCCTAGGAATGGTTGGCAGGGTGCAAGTCTGATCAGAGCAGAACAGGTTGTTGCTCTGCTATTTCTTACCCATTGTCCTCTGGCTGGGGGGACTCTCCTTTTCTTCCCACAAAGCTGGCTTAATGAGAGATGAAATATTGGAGACCAGAGTCAAAGTCCTAGTCTAGTCCAAGAATCTCTACTTGTCTGCTCAGAGGATGCTGCTTTGATGTTTTACATGTCAGAGCAGTACCCCCAAACAGAAAGAGGAGGAAGCTGCAATTGTGATCTCAAATTAGAGACTGACCAATTTTTTAAATTACTTCACTTAAAGTTTAATCATTTAAAAAATGGTGTGTTATAGAACTTCTCTTGAATTCCTCATGCTAAGATGCCTCGTCCCTATAAGAGTGAAGTGAAATCCACACTGCTCAGGCCTGTCTGCTATTTTAGACCGGGTGTGCTGCATTGTGCTGGTTGCATGTTGCTGGAGTAGGTTTGCCTGGCTGCTCGCCTTGGGGGCTGTTCAGGAAAAATGGGATTGTGTGTCTCATAAGGCCATCACAGTAAGGGACACTTTTAAATAAACAAAGCGCATTCAAATGCCTGCTCGCCTCCCACAAAAGGCACAAGATAAACAAATGCAGGAACACGCGGCAGAGGGAAGAGGAACTGGCAGCTGAGCGATACAACGTGCGCAAAGCAATCCCACAACCACATGAGTATGTGTATTTTGACTTACTGGGAACCCCAGATGGCAGGAATAAACCTTTCAAATCATGCTGTCCCTTCCCCTGCCAATGCTGCATGCTTCCTATTAAAGAGCCAATAATAAAACCCTTCCCCATGCGAGTAGACATCTCTCCTGAGTAAGGATTGCAGGACTGGGCCCTAACAGCCCCAAGCATCTTGTTAAGTTCTGCCTTGACTTAAAGCACTCAATAGCGGAACTGTGAAAATAATGGCGTTTTAAGTTTGCTGGTGATTCTGAAAAATAAAAATTATTTCACATCAAACTGAAAACAAAATTTTTGGTGAATTAAGTAAAAAAAAATTGTTTAGGGCTGAACTAAATAATTTGTTTAATATTTCATTTGATTGGAGTTTTTTAAATAAATCTTTGAACCAAAAAGCTGTTTTGAACTGTATATGGGACAGCCACCTCCCAAACACATCCTTTGTGGTCTGAGGTTGCACTATAGGTGCCCGCCTCAGTTTCCCCACTTTTCAAGGGCTCTCTCAATCAAATTCTTCTCAAGTTCAGCCTCAGGCCTCCATGGGACTTTTTCAGATCCCCATCAAGTCGACGCTCTGGTCTTCCTGTTGGGGATCTCCCAGGTCCCCCTGCCTGAAACCTTTTCCCTGAAAGCTCAGAGTTCCCTGCAGGCATCTGCTTGCTGCCAGCCACCATTCCCGGTCTTGGGAATGTGTCTTACTCCCAGCAGACTCCAGAGTCTCTGAGAATCCCTCTCCGTCTGCAGCTCCCTGCTGCTCTTTATAGGAGAATCAGCTTCTCCTTACACAGCTGGTTCTACTAATTAAACCCCATGCCCCAACCCAGGTATGGCAGGTGCAGTTAATTATACAGTTAAAGGAAGTGAAGGCAACTGTAAGTGTGTGTGTGTGTGTGTATACATATGGCAAATGGAAGAAAGGGAAAGTTGTTAGTAATGAATATAAATCATAAGCTAGGAATTGCAAAAAATTGATAAGGGAAGTCAGGGACACGAGGAGAAATCTATGGCCAGCAGAGTTAAGGACAATAAGGAGTTTTTAAAGTATATTAGGAACAAAAAGAATCCTAACAATGGTATTGGTCCATTACTAGATGGAAATGGTAGAATTCTCAATAACAATGCAGAAAAGGCAAAACTATTCAATAAATATTTCTGTTCTGTATTCGTGGGGAAAAAACAGATGACATAATCTATCATATGATAATGCTCTTTCCATTCCACTAGTATCTCAGAAGGATTTTAAACAGCAGCTACTAAAGTTGGATATTTTTAAATCAGCAGATCCAGGTAACTTGCATCCTAGCATTTTAAAAGAGCTGGCTGAGGAGATTGCTGGATTGTTAGTGTTGATTCCAGAAGTTCCAGAAGGCTGAAAGAAAGTTAATGTTGTGCCAATATTTAACAAGGGTAAATAGAATGACCTGTGAAATTATAAGCCTTTCAGTATGACATTGATCCCAGGCAAGATAATGGAGTAGCTGATAGGGGACTCCTTTAATAAAGAATTAAAGGAGGGTAATGTAATTAATACCACTCAGCATAGGTTTACAGAAAACAGATTATGTCAAACTAACTTGAAATCTCATTGAAAAAAGATATCAAGTTTTGTGGCTAAAGGTAATGGTGTTGATGTAATAGACTTCTGTACGGTATTTACTAGGTACCACATGACACTTTGATTAAAAAACTAGAAAGATATAAAATTAACGTGGCACACACTAACTGGATTAAAAACTGGCTAACTGATAGGTCTCAAAATGTAACTGTACATGGGGAATCATCATCAATCAGATGTGTTTTAGGGTGTCCCACTTTTCACAGGGATAGTAATTAACCATTGGGACAATTTACCAAGGGTCATCATGGATTCTCCATCACTGACCATTTTTAAACCAAGATAGGATGTTTTTCTAAAAGATATTCTCCAGAAATTATTTTGGGGAAGTTCTGTGGCCTGTATTATTCAGGAGGTTAGAATGAAGTTCACAATTGTCCCTTCTGGCCTTGGAATCTACAGATCTATGAAGTTGCGAATCAAAGAGCAATATCTGGCCCCAGATTTTTCATTTGTTTATTTATTTGTTATGTAACATTACATTATGCAAAATTCATCATATTTCATTTCTCTCCATTTCAATGACAGTTATTTTTATGACTTTAAAAGTCCTTTTGCGTCTATTTTAGTCATGAAATCATTAAACTGGAGCAAAGCCCACCCACATTTCTGGGGATGCAGAGGTCTCTCTGGAAGTTGACCTTTAGATGCCTATGGACCAAATTGTCAGAGCAACCACAACCCCAACTGAAGCCAATAGTACAAACTAGACTAACCTAATTGCCTTCTATGATGAGATAACTGGCTCTGTGGATGAGGGGAAAGCAGTGGACGTGTTATTCCTGGACTTTAGCAAAGCTTTTGATACAGTCTCCCACAGTATTCTTGCCAGCAAGTTTAATAAGTATGGACTGGATGAATGCACTATAAGGTGGATAGAAAGCTGGCAAGACCATCGGTCTCAACGGGTAGTGATCAATGGATCCATGTCTAGTTCACAGCCGGTATCAAGCGGAGTGCCCCAAGGGTCGGTCCTGGGGCTCGTTTTGTTCAATATCTTCATTGATGATCTGGAGGATGGTGTGGACTGAACCCTCAGCAAGTTTGCAGGTGACACTAAACTGGGAGGAGTGGTAGATACGCTGGAGGGTAGGGATAGGATACAGAGGGACCTAGACAAATTGGAGGATTGGGCCAAAAGAAATCTGATGAGGTTCAACAAGGACAAGTGCAGAGTCCTGCACTTAGGATGGAAGAATCCATCCACTGCTACAGACTAGGGACCGAGTGGCTAGGCAGCAGTTCTGCAGAAAAGGACCTAGGGGTTACAGTGGACGAGAAGCTGGATATGAGTCAACAGTGTGCCCTTTGTTGACAAGAAGGCTAATGGCATTTTGGGCTGTATAAGTAGGAGCATTGCCAGCAGATCGAGGGACGTGATCATTCCCCTCTATTCAGCATTGGTGAGACCTCATCTGTGAGTACTGTGCCCAGTTTTGGGCCCCACACTATAAGGATGTGGAAAAATTGGAAAGAGTCCAGCAGAGGGCAACAAAAATGATTAGGGGGCTGGAGCACATGATTTATGAGGAGAGGCTGAGGGAACTGGGATTATTCAGTCTGCAGAAGAGAAGAATGAGGGGAGATTTGATAGCTGTTTTCAACTACCTGAAAGGGGGTTCCAAAGAGGATAGATCTAGACTGTTCTCAGGGGTAGCAGATGACAGAACAAGGAGTAATGGTCTCAAGTTGCAGTGGAGGAGGTTTAGGTTGGATATTAGGAAAACTTTTTCACTAGGAGGGTGGTGGAGCACTGGAATGGGTTACCTAGGGAGGTGGTGGAATCTCCTTCCTTATCAGTTTTTAAGGTCAGGCTTGACAAAGCCCTGGCTGGGATGATTTAGTTGGGGATTGGTCCTGCTTTGAGCAGGAGGTTGGACTAGATGACCTCCTGAGGTCCCTTCCAACCCTGATATTCTATGATTCTACGCCCGGCACCTTCCACCTGGCTACAGGTATCTAAATTCGGGCACCAAAAAAACAAGGCAACTAAAATTAGAGGACACTTCTAAAGATTTGGGTTTAAGTAACCAGTCAGAGATCCCATGGATAGTTTGTGGGTTTAAGTAACCAGTCAGAGATCCCATGGATAGTTTGTGGCAGAGCTCCGGAGAAAACCCAGTTCTGCCTAAGTCCCAATTCATGGCTATCTTTCCACGTGTCTTTTGTGTGCCTCTGCATCTGACTCAATGACAAAAATTGAAACAAACTTGAAAAATAGACAGCATTAACCAGTGTTAGTGTTTGCTGTGCTTTGATTCAGAAGTTATATTAAAGATTTGGCCTTTCAGCTGTTAGGCATTTTGAAATTAGTTCATATTTGACAAACCAAATAAAATGTCCTCCTTCACTGCTTGACTTCGATAATTTACTGCCTTTGAGGGACTTTTTCCTTCCCGTAAATTGTACCCCTAATAGCTATAAAGTTAATCCTTAGCATAAAGTAGAAATCATTATTAATATTTGCAAATCTTATCACTTGGATGGAAATGGTGACCTGTGGGACTGCCCCACTTTTCAAGCAATTGAAGCATTAAGACATAATTTATGCACTTTAGAAGAAATTTCCATATCACAGAAGATTGGTTCTTTCCTTGTTATGACTTATGAAGGATGTTACTGGTAAATGAAACCACAGAGATCTCTATTACATAAGAACTTGTTTTGACATGTATAGTGCATCTTATTTATGGAGGTAGCCCAAATGTGTTGTTTTAAAGCAACCGAGCATTATTTCAAGGTTGTCTTGACACTACTAAAACAAGATCCCAGAGGAGTATTTCACTGTGAATCAAAACCCCAGCGAGCGCGGACAGTTTGGACAAGCAGGATCTGATGTGTTGAGTTTAATCTTATTTTAGATTATTTATATAAGAGAGTAATTCGTGAACATTTGGGTGAAGGCTAAAAAACAAAGATGATAATGGACATGAGGAAGAAAGGAAAAAGGAAAGAAAAGAGGATTCTTGGGTTATACTGCAGGTTCACTTTTCAGTTCTACTCTATCCAACCCTTCTTCCCCCTTATCTCAAACACGGTGGAATCTTTCCACAAGAAGAAAGATCTTGAACTCCACCCGGAGGTGCAGTCTGCATTAAAGCACTTTCCCACCCTCCACAATCCTGGGGCTAGCTGGGAACTGACTAAATTAGAGCATCCTCAGGGCAATTCTTTGGCCTTGCCTACACTGGCGGTGGCAGCGTGTCAGGTACGTGCAGCTACACATCGCAGTGAGAACCAGGTTGCATCTACACTGTGGTGTGCAGGTACACACAGCACTGAAAGGCTCTGGCAGTGGGACACTACACTGCTAAAAACAGCAGTGTAGAGGTGCGGGGGGGACTGCTTGGATGTGTGGAGAGACAGGGAGGGTATAAACCCTAAGGTTCTGGTGTGTCTGTTCTACTTATTTAAGCTGTGCCTCACCATCCGCACTGCTGTTAAAAACCTGTGCCGGGGGCATGCAGTGTATGTACTCTATACACACCCCATAAGTCTAGACATAACCTTATTTATGCCTGCAAGAATGGCTGACTGTGCTGGATTGGCCAGAGCACGGTGTGTTCTGACCCTGCTTCCCACTTCCACCAACCCCTGCACAGCCCATAGAACGGTCTATTTAGGCTGGGTCTAATTCCCCTTCGCTCCCCTCCAGGGGGATAAGACTGAGCACCCAGTCTGGTGAGTTTCTTAAGAGTTACAAAACTTTTTCTTTTCCCACAGAAGTCACAGATTTTTTTTCTCCCACACCAGCTTTTAGTTTCTGTTGTTTCACAATTCCCAGCAGACACTCCGTGATTTCACGCATCATCTCTGGGGGTATTACTCATATTGTGATGACAAGAGCTAGTCAAACAATGCCATATATTTTCCATGAAACACTGGAAACTGAAATTAAAAAATAGAGAATCCTAACCCTAAACTTGAGCATGAGATTTTATAAGCCAAAACTCTTAATATTTACTATTATAACTCTTGATATTCTTATTACCCATAAAAGTGGCAAGATTCCAAGAGGGATTGGATAAGTTCTTGATCAGAATGACATCCTGTAGCAATGAGTTCCACAGCCTAATTATGCATTGCAGGAACTTGTGAAAAGTATGCAAGTTTATAGTACATGAGAAACTTGCCTATATACTGTACATATTCAGTCATCAAAATAACAAGAAGTACGGAGCCACTTAGTCATTTTCTTTGTGAATCAAAAGTAAACATCTCAGTTCTCCTTTGTACTGGTACATTGTGTAAATCGTTTTGCTGAAAACAAGACATTAAGTTTTGCTTTCAGGGATTTCAGAAGTCTATGCCACAAACTTTAGCTGTGTGCTGGGTTTGGGCCCTTTGGGGTGTCACCTGATGTGCTGGGGTGCCACTGAGTCAGCCTATTCTGCCAGCCTGGGTTCCCTTTACCTGGTCTTGCTGGGCCAGGCTTACAAGCCTTTTCCAGCCAAGCACACAGGCAGGGCCACACCCAGCTGCACAGCGAGACAGAGATCCGCTCTGGAAAGATGCAGTCTTAGGGGCTCACCCCAACACTCTGGTGTCCACTCCCTTTAAGAGGTACAAACCCAAAGGTTTAATGAAATTCGCCCCTTCCGCAATGTGGAGGGAGAGATGCACAACTTCTTGCCCTCCCAGTTAGAAATTACATTAACTGGGTTATGTTATAAACAAGAAATAAGTGTATTAACTACAAAAGGTGAATTTTAAGTGAATATAAGAGATAACAGACAGAACAAAGCAGATTACTGACCAAATAAAAGAAAACACGCACGCTAAGCTCAATATACTTAAGAAACAGGTTACAAAATGTAATTTCTTACCCCAAATATTATTTTAGGCAGGTTGCAAAGTTTCTGTGCTTCAGAGTTCCAGTTATATTTCTTTTCAGACTGATCCCCTGTCTCAGTCTGGACCCCCCTGCCCATGCCCCCACTTCAGGTGGCTTTCTTCTTAGGCACACACACCATGGAGAGGGGGAGTCTAGTTTGCCTTCCTCTCCACCCTTCAGTAGGATTTACATAAGGCAGGAATCCTTTGTTTCCCAGACTTGACCCCCCGCCACTTCCCTTACAGTGGAAAGTTAGAAAAAGTCCCAGGTAAGAGTTAGTATCAGGTGACAAGACCACATGACTCTGTAGTATCACAGCATCCATGAGTCAGTGGCAGTATGGAGCAGAGCAAGCCTTTTCACAGTCCATTGTCCTCACTAATGGGTCATCGGCCCTGTCTGGCTTTTCCATTGCTGTACCTGAAGTGTTAGCAGTGGGCGTCCCCCAAAGTAGCATAGTCGAAATACAAATACATAGTCAATATTCCTAACTTCAGATACAGAAATGATACAGGCATCACATTCAGTAAATTATAACCTTTCCATGATACCTTACAAGACCCATCTTGCATAAAGTACATCTCAGTTACGTCATATTCCTATCATAAGCATATTGTCATAAAGAATATGGAGTGAAATATTACAAGCTGTGTCTAATAGGGCATTTTCTGATCTTAATGGAATGTTTGTTTTTTAATTTAATTACACTTTTCTATGAAAAACAGAAAGTAATTTAAGAGTAGTAGTAATATACTGTTGATGTACTTTGGTGTATGTAATTTTATTACGTTAGCAGTAATATTTTATCAGTTCTATTTAGGGTTACATGTTCTTTTTAGTTTCTGAGATCTTGTATAAACAATGTCTGGATGTTAAAAAAAGAGAATCATTGCAATTCTCTTTTTATACATAGACATTGCAATTTAATCAGAATGGTAGAATTTGTACTACACACAGTAACAGTATGGTATAGACAGCTGCAGGGAAAGATATTAACAACCATGTAACTGCATGCATCACTTGAAACATGGGGCTGCCAATTGCCACATGGCCTCATTTTCTCAGGTCAGTTTCAGTTTTGAAGGGTACACCATGTTCCATACCTGCATGTCATTAAGAGCTTGAGATTCTCTTCAGAGTCTAACACTGCATGTAACATGTCGAGGGCTGACGTGCCAGTCTGATGTGGCACATTTGCATTGACACGCACGTCACAGTGCACATGCCACAATACTGTGAGCTGAAGACTTTGTCATGTAGGACAATGTTAAAAAGGTGGCAACATTAATGCCACTGAGGTGTCAGAAACACTTGGTTCTACACTATTTTAGTCAGCTGTGCACTAGAATTTTATATGAAAACACTCACGATCTTCATTTAAATAGGATGGTCTCTTCTGCTGCATGTGGGATCAAATCCCAACTGCTGGGGGAATCAGAGGGAGAGAGAGAATGCGCACAGCATTGACTGATCCACAATTAATGATTTAATATCAAAGGGCTCTATTTTAAAAAGCCATGAAAGACATTATAAACTATGTCTCTTATTTTGATCTATTCAGACTTACTACAAGCATCACAAGAAACATTTTAAAGCACTGTATCAGTATTTTCCTCCAGTGACTTACATAATGTTATCCAAGGCTCACAAGTCTACTATACTTGCAGATCAGTTTTTGAGGAGCTGCAGATGTGGCTTACAGAGAAGTTAGAGTATTTTATACTTTTATTCTTCTGGAAGGTTGCAATGTAACTCTATTTTATTTCTGAGAATTCAGAATAACAACATACAAGAATCCCCAAAAGAGGGTGAGACAAGGCAGGCTGCTTTCAAAAATAGAAGCACAACTTAACCCACCTTGCTTTAGGCTGGCTCTCTGCAGACTGACTGCAAGGACACAGATCACACACTTCCCTCCAGAGCCCCCTCACTTGCAATCAAGACCAGGAAACCCCTTTGGATTAAAAGTGACAGCTTGTAATTTTTTAGTTTTCAATCCACCATAGGGAGAAGATCGCAGGTAGGCTTTATTTTCAAACTCATTTAACTCCAAATTTGCTTCTGGACTCTGAAGATGTTTCTCTTGATTTTAAACACATATAATTGATAAGAACCACAGTGTAGCATTAAGGTTAATATCTTACTGAGAAGTGCAGGAGTGGTGCTCTTGGGTAACAACAAACTGTTGTCAACAGAGCACAGTTGAACTTGCCTAAGGAAATTGGGTCTATTAGTAAGGATTCCTTTGTCAGCATAAGCTTTTCATTTACACCTTAGTACAACTCTTGACAGCTCTGGGCTACTTGTCAGATTAGATTCATCCGGTGTATAATTTTGAACAAAATGAGTAAAAAAGCTTGCTTATAAAAAAAAATTATAGAAGATTCAAATAGTTGCATCCAAGATTCTTTCCTAACTACACTTCACTAAAATGAGAAAAGGAACCTTGAACACAACCAAGTAAACATGTCTACATGTGTGAAGACAATTAAATATTTCTATTCTGTGTAGTTAGTATTTATAATTTGTGTTAGTCCAGTATGTGCTAAGTGCTTTCCACAGACTTAAGAACAGTCCTTGCTCTAAGGAGTTCACAGTCTGAACATGTGACCCGGGGACCATTTTGTGCCAGCTGGGTAGAGGCCACAGGGTACATAAAGTTTACACAATTCCCCTGGATTTTTTTTTCTAATTCAGAAACAGATTTTGAAAATGTGAAATTTTCCACAAATCAGAAATCCTGCATTTGAGCGAGTTCTATTTGTTTTTACATAAAGACATAGTATCTTCCATTATCACACCGAATATTACTCAACCAAAGTATTAAGCCACAAGAAACATTTTCTCCTTTTAACACTCTTTCAATAAGCCCACGGGCAAATATCATATTTTGGTTAGAGGGCTAGACTTGTACCGTCCAAAACCTAAATCTAGGTAAGACCAAAGCAGGACATTTTCAAACAGAGTCCTGTCTAGATCTTTTGGATAAGAAAATAATCACCACACTGTCAGGATAAACTACAATAAAGCTCAGATAAACACACTGACAAGATGTTGATACAAACATATCCATCCTGCAAAACTGGCTCATGACATTTCAGGTACTTTGCATTTCTCTTTGTGTCATAAGTAATATGAGAATATTCTTGCTCATAGTATTTCAGGCACTGTCTGATCTGAATGTTCTTATATTTGAGAAATACAGCCAATATATATTATCGTTCTACACCTCATTCATTTTGTCTCTGACTCAATGTAGGATGCATATGGAACCTCTGAAGATATATCTCAGCCATGCTACTTCTGGCTCTGACCTCATCAGATCTGGTAAGATAAACAAGATGAAGTCAGTACTTCAGTGGGAGACCTCCCAGGAAACCCCAGATGCTAGAGGAAGTGGTGTTGGTGACTCAGTAAGTGTCCCTCTTCCCTGTGTCATTTCCCAACCTATACAAGGATGGTCTGGGGGCACTGTGCTGTTGAATATTGTCTTTCAGATGAGACATAAAATTAAGGCTCTGACCACATGTGGTCACTGTTATTTAGCACTTAGGAGCGCCCCTCCCCCCAACATGGACCAGGACCCCACTGTACAAATGCAGAACAAAAAGACAGTCCCTGCCCCAAGAAATTTACAGTTAATACCTTGTCACACTTTCTGCAAGAGTAAGGATGCTAACTCTGCAGTCCTGGCCAAATTCTAGCAAGTAATTACATTCTGCCTACCTAAAATTCTCCCTGTAATTTCCAAATGGTTTGGTTTCTGGCCTCAACTGTTGCTGTAGCCTGTTACATGGCTTCTGTCTTCCAGCTCAGAGGTGACTCTCTTTCAAATGTTTGAGAAGAGATTTGTGTAAACAAGCAGATGGAAAATCCTGAGAAGTGCTTTGGGATCCCTGGCTGATAGGTACTATATCAATCTATTCTCATCATTCTGGGCTGTCATTTCTAAAGTATCTCTTTAATGAAGGAAGCTGTTTACCGGCAATGGAAGCAAGCATTGCCATCTTGGAGATCATTCATATTTCACAGCGCTGTCAAATCCTGACATGTAGCAGATTGTAACAGGACGGCTTCTGCTTTCTGATGAAATGTTTGGTATTTGTTGCTTACGTCTAAATGGGCATTCTGTTTGCATATTGTCAGATGAGGGGAGAAAAGTTCCAGAGGAAGGAGGGAGTAGGTGTTCCATTCAGTCTGGCATGTCCAATTGACATCACTTATGCTTGCAATGGGTAAAAACAATTTTCCTAAAAGGGGGCACTAGGACTAGCAATGATATTCTCAGCCTCCTAATGACATGCTTTTGCAACAGGGAAGTCCCTGCTGCTTCCCAGCCTGCAGTCACTCACGTTACAGACAGACAACTATGGAACATTTTGCTGCCATTACACCTTATTTTAGAAGATGATCAGTCCTATCTAGGTGATGAGGCTCCTCAATCCATACTGGAGCCAATAGGAGCTGAAGGTGCTCAGCAATAAACATGATAAGATCCCGAAGGCAGACACACTAGGGAAGAGATGGCTCTAAATCTCTCCTAGTGCAATCTAGCAGGCAGAAGTGTCTTTCATCTTTCAACTAAATTGATTAAGAAAATTACATCACGTTTAAAATTGTATCAGCCAAACTCCTTCCATCTTAAGTAACTGCTTAACTGTTTAGAATGGTGATAAAGAACATGGGCCAAAATCATAGCTAGCATAAATTGGTGGGCCTTCTCTGAAGTCAATGAAGTGCCTATCAATTTACCCATGCTGAAAATCTGACCCTAGGGTTTGCATTATGCACAGATTTTCCTTTAACAAGTGGGATAGTTTAAAACAATACAGCTTATGTGACAATCAATGAGGGATACACAAGCCTAGCTACATCCTACATTGTTTTGTTGTTGTTAGAGGCAGAGAAGTCTGAACTTGTGGCAAATAGTCGTCAGTCATTGGAAACAACTTGCAGAACTATAGTTTTTAAAACTAAATCAAACTCTCAATAGTTACTCAGAACACTGAAGTGCAACATGCTAAAAGCAAACAGTGTGGCTGGGCAAGTTTATACTTGCCAGCAAGAGCAACTATTGTCAAAGAACAAATAAAATATTTTTCCCTCTTCATCATCCCCAAGTTGCTAATGCTGGGAAAGCAGCTTTTCTGCAGGGGCTCAAAAACTTTCACAATGATTTTGCCAGGCTGCCACGCCACATACTGGGGCGGCCACTGGTTCAGGCTCAGTAATACTGATATACAATGAGTCCAGCTGAGGTAATAGAAAACTACAGATTTTACAGTATTGTGCGCAGTTCAACAGTTAGCTGGTGCATAGATGCTCCTCTTTCATTCTTAGCCAGTGCTGACAGAAGGCTTGTATTATGCCCTTTTCATGGAAGACAAAGGCTCTCACACTGCAGTCTCCTGTGTGGAGAAATCTTTTGTACATGCAGAGACAGGGGGAGAAGGAGCCTTCTGGTCTGTGTACTCCTTGTGGAGGGAGATTATAAAGACAAACTCTTCCTTCTGCACATGGTCCAGATGAAGAACTGAAGCCATAATGCCCTTCTATCACAGTAATTACAGTGCCCATTGTTTTAATGACAGTGTTGTTGGGAAACAGGAGAAGGACTCGGTCCCAAGGAGCTATTTCAGTGTACACAAATAAGCTATATATTATATTGTTGTCAGATTAGACAGAGAAACTGGGCTTGACTATTACTACTGTTTTCCCCCACAATCCTTTGTGTATGTGCTGGTTTTATTTAATCAGATTATGCAAACTAGGATCCCAGAGAAGACAAAAGCTCCCTTTCTCTGGAGAACTTCCTTCAGGAGGGGCAAAGAGATGCTGGGCAATGGAAGGGCACCCATGTACAATCACAATGCTTCCCATTTAATGTAGTTATTTACATGAACCCCATATTCTGCTAATAGAATCAACATCAGGTGATAATGGGCTTCCATTATTTCTTAGAATAAAGAATTCCACCAATTTATATGTTACTCCATTAATGTGCTTCAGACCATGTGAAATTAGCATACCAACCCACGGTAAAACTGTATGTTGATCTCTAACCTACCAAATGAGGAACAACATGAAAATTAGAGTTTATACTATAAAGGCTGGAAAAGCTGGGTTTTGCCCTAGCATTTATAAAGAAATAGAGAAAAAAGGAAAAACGGCAAAATATGCTTTTGCATGACGCCGTTCTCACAAGATTAAATTAATCCTGAGTGGAGTTATCAGTGACTAACTATGGGGATTGCTACTAACAGACTGATACATGTGAGAAAGTAATTGGGGAAATGTTTAAAACATGATTTTGCTGTTGTTCCAATAACAACCTGAGACTGAAATTCTCATGAGTTCCAATGTGTGGGACTTATTTCTAAATCTTATTTGGGTTTTGGTTGCAAAACATTTGCCTGTGGGAATGTAATCCTTCCCCCACCTTCTCAACCTTAAATCTGCAGAACCTGATAATGTGCACCCAAAAAAAAATTGGCCAAGGAGTACTGAATTAATTTAGATGGACTAGGTGTTAACATAACCCAGTCACTGTCCAACATTCCACAATGTTAAACAGGATCTAATAATCAGACACTTCAGCCTGCTTAGTACCATGAGAAACATGCTATAGAATTCATGCCAAAGGGTAGAAATGTATACATTGAAACACAAAAGGAGAGTAATCAAAATGAAGTAAAGAACATTGACTCTGAAATTGATTGTTTATGCAAAACAAACTTAATCAAAACCTATTAAAGTTCCTTTTTGGAGACAGAGACTTTAACCAGTATTAATATATTTAGTCAAACACACTGTCTTGGTGGGGAAGAAAGGGTTAGTTTTGCTGTTCAATTCTGAATCAGGAATGACAATCATTTTCCTGCTTTAGACAACACAGAGACACACACAGAAGGGAGAAGAGAGATAGAATAGTGAAGATAGGGAAAATACA
The DNA here is from genome assembly GCF_965140295.1 of Lepidochelys olivacea. NCBI lineage: Eukaryota > Metazoa > Chordata > Testudines > Cheloniidae > Lepidochelys > Lepidochelys olivacea. Next base: position 113,160,723 of record NC_140416.1, read on the forward strand.
GCTTTTGTTAAAGTTCTGAAAATACAGAACAGCTGATCAGTCATGGATGGATGCTTTGGGGCTGTCAGGCCAACCATGACAGTTGTTGCTCTGGACCCTGACTCACCTCCCTGGTCAGGGACATCATCTGGTTGGTCAGGTCCCTCTTCTTCACTGGTCCTTCTCAGGCTAGGAAATACTGGATGGGCCATATCATCTCACTATGCTGGTGCTGTGCAGTAGAGTGGATTTTAGGATCAGATGAAAAGCCAAGAGGAAGAGGACAGGAGGAATACAGGGGGTGGGTCAGACAGGAGCACACAAGGGAGGGGAAGACAGAGTAGGATCTCACATGTATCAGGTTAGGTTCTTCGCTGGTTCAGAGATGATGGTCAAATGTCCCCACTGATATATCAAGGTCTGATGTCATGGCAACAATTCTGCTGCTGCAACTGGGATGATAGTAAAAGAAAGGTTCTTGTTTTCTTCTACCCCAAAGTTGATTTTAAGAGCCTCAAACAGGCAATGGGTTGAATAATCCATCATCTCATTATTTTGTCCACCAATGAGGCCTAATTTCTGATGCACCAATTTGGGTTCATTGACTTTCAATCGTCTACTTCTTTTGTTTACGAGTCATAATCTTTGCACAGCCCTGGAACGGGGTTAGTAGATCCTTTCTGTTTAAATTAATTCATTCTCTGTCTCCTCCTCACATCTTTTCTTAAACAGTTTTGAATAACCAATCACTGTGACAATTCATGAACCTTTGTCCATTTTTCACTCGCTAGGCTAACAATTAAAGTAGGCTAGGTAGGCCCTAATCATTACCATAGGAGCTCTCTGAACCATTAATGTTGATTTTTAACAGATCTTGGAATACTGGGGAAGTTCCAGGGGACTGGCAGAAGCTAATGTTGTGCAAGTATTTAAATAGAGTTAATGGGATGACCTGAGTATTGATAGGTCATTTAGCTTGAAAATGATCCCAGGAAAATTCAGGGAAAGGCAGATAAGGGACGCAATCAGTAAAGAATTAAAGGAGGGTAACATAATTCATGCCAATCAATATGGTTTTATGGAAAAATTAGTTTTGTCAAACAGACAGTAGAATTTTTTGATGAGATCACAAGTTTGGTTGATAAAGGTAATTTTGTTGACATAATAGACTTCTATAATGCGTTTAACTTAATACTGCACAAAATTCTGATTTAAAAAAATTAGCGCTATACAAAAATCAATATAGCCCATATTATGTGGATTAAAAGCTGGCTAACAAAGACCAGTAAAGCAATTGTAAAAGGGATCTGATCTTGGCCCAATGCTAGTCACTGTCTTCATCAGTTATCTGGCAGAAAATATAAAATCATTGCTGATGAAGCTTGTAGATAACACAAAAGTTGGTGGGGTGGTAAATAATGATAAGGACAGGCAAGTCAGTTTCACAGGCCAATCTGGATCACTTGGTAAGGTGGGTTCATTTGAACAATATGAGTTTTAATTAAGCTTGGAAGTTTAGATAGGTAAATATCAATAAACATTGGTTTCACTATACACTGGCAAACCGACGAAAAAATATTCCCATTGACAATATCAGAATTTACAGATGGGCAAAGTAAGAAAAATGCTGCAAGAGAAGTTATTAGCAGTTGATTTAAGGATAGTTACTTTGTAGATTTTGACATGTGATGTTGACAATTTGTATTTTAACAGTTACAAAGCTTTAATTTTTTGAATCTCAACATCTACACTGTCACTAAATAAATATTGTCTGCTCCCTGCATAATTTCCCACAACTATGAAAATTTTAAATCAATAAAAAAAACTTAAAACATCGATGTTATCTGTCCCAATGATCACAAAATAAAAATCTAATTCTGCCAAATCTAGTGATAATCCAGCCAAATGCATCATCTTACATCTAGGAACAAAGAATGTGGGTCACATTTACAAGAAGGGGACCATATCCTGAATAGCAGTAACTCTGAAGAGGACTTACAGGTTACATGGTGGAAACCAGCTGAACATGAAAAGTCCCTGGAAAAATCATGGAGCAGGTCCTCAAAGAATCAATCCTGAAGCACTTGCATGAGAGGAAAGTGATCAGGAACAGCCAGCATGGATTCACCAAGGGAAGGTCATGCCTGACTAATCTAATCGCCTTCTATGATGAGATTACTGGTTCTGTGGATGAAGGGAAAGCAGTGGATGTATTGTTTCTTGACTTTAGCAAAGCTTTTGACACGGTCTCCCACAGTATTCTTGTCAGCAAGTTAAGGAAGTATGGGCTGGATGAATGCACCATAAGGTGGGTAGAAAGCTGGCTAGATTGTCGGGCTCAACGGGTAGTGATCAATGGCTCCATGTCTAGTTGGCAGCCGGTATCAAGTGGAGTGCCCCAAGGGTTGGTCCTGGGGCTGGTTTTGTTCAATATCTTCATAAATGATCTGGAGGATGGTGTGGATTGCACTCTCAGCAAATTTGCGGATGATACTAAACTGGAAGGAGTGGTAGATACGCTGGAGGGGAGGGATAGGATACAGAAGGACCTAGACAAATTGGAGGATTGGGCCAAAAGAAATCTGATGAGGTTCAACAAGGATAAGTGCAGGGTCCTGCACTTAGGACGGAAGAACCCAATGCACAGCTACAGACTAGGGACCGAATGGCTAGGCAGCAGTTCTGCGGAAAAGGACCTAGGGGTGACAGTGGACAAGAAGCTGGATATGAGTCAGCAGTGTGCCCTTGTTGCCAAGAAGGCCAATGGCATTTTGGGATGTATAAGTAGGGGCATAGCGAGCAGATCGAGGGATGTGATCATTCCCCTCTATTCGACATTGGTGAGGCCTTAACTGGAGTACTGTGTCCAGTTTTGGGCCCCACACTTCAAGAAGGATGTGGATAAATTGGAGAGAGTCCAGCGAAGGGCAACAAAAATGATTAGGGGTCTGGAACACATGAGTTATGAGGAGAGGCTGAGGGAGCTGGGATTGTTTAGCCTGCAGAAGAGAAGAATGAGGGGGGATTTGATAGCTGCTTTCAACTACCTGAAAGGGGGTTCCAAAGAGGATGGCTCTAAACTGTTCTCAATGGTAGCAGATGACAGAACGAGGAGTAATGGTCTCAAGTTGCAGTGGGGGAGGTTTAGATTGGATATTAGGAAAAACTTTTTCACTAAGAGGGTGGTGAAACACTGGAATGCGTTACCTAGGGAGGTGGTGGAATCTCCTTCCTTAGAGGTTTTTAAGGTCAGGCTTGACAAAGCCCTGGCTGGGATGATTTAACTGGGAATTGGTCCTGCTTCGAGCAGGGGGTTGGACTAGATGACCTTCTGGGGTCCCTTCCAACCCTGATATTCTATGATTCTATGATTCTATGAGCTCCCAGTGTGATGCGGTGATTAAGACAGCTAATCTAGTTCTGGGAATTTTCAAAAAGGTGTAAGGAGGTAGCACTACTATCATATACTGCATTAGTGAGACTGCTACTGAAATATTGCATCCAATTCTGGTGTCCATACTTTGAAAAGGACGTTGAAAATTGGGAGAGAGTCCAAAAAACCACTACAAAAATTTGAGATCTGGGAAACCTTATCATTAAAGACTTAAAAGCTCAATCTATTTCTCTTATTCAAGAAGAAAGGGATAGATAAGACAGAAAATATCATATTGCCACTATATAAATCCATGATATGCTTACAGCTGGAATACTGCATGCAGTTCTGGTCACCCCAGCTCAGAAAACATATATTTGAAATGATAAAAGTGCAGAGAAGGGCAACCAAATGATTAGGGATATGGAACAGCTTCCATATGAAGAGAGATTAAAAAGACTGGGACTATTCAGCTTGGAAAAAGAGACGACTAAGTGAGGATATGATGCACGTCTATAAAATTATGACTGGTGTGGGGAAAGTGACTAGGGAAGTATGATTTTCCCCTTCACATAAAACAAGAACCAGGGGTCACCCAATGAAATTAATAGGCAGCAGGTTTCAAGCAAACAAAAGGAAGTACTTCTTCACATAATGTACATTTAACCTGTGCCACTCGTTGCCAAAGGATGCTGCGAAGGCCAAAATTGTAACTGGATTTTAAAAAGGGAGAGAAATTCATGGAGGATAGATCTATCAATGGCTATTAGACAAGGTGGTCAGGGATGCAACCCCAAGCTCTGGGTGTCCCTAAGCCTCTGACTGACAGATGCTGGAATGGATTACTTGACGACAGGAGATGGATTACTTGACGATTACCTGTTTTGTTCATTCCCTTTGAAGCACCTGGAATTGGCCAATGTTGGAAAACAGGATACTGGGCTAGATGGACCACTGGTCTGACCCAGTATGGCCGTTCTTATGTTCTTAAGCTGGGGAGGTGACTAGATCAGATCTTATAAGTACCTACATGGGGAGAAGATTTCTGATAGCAGAGGGCTCTTTAATCTAGGAGACAAAGACATATCGAGAGCTGGAAGCTTAAGCTAGACAAATTGTGGCTAGAAATATGGAACAAATTTCTAACACTGAGGGTTATTAATCATTGGAACAACTTACCTAGGGAATACAATGGATTCTCCTTCACTTGGAATCTTTAAATCAAGATAGCTTTCTAAAAGTACTAGTTCATCTGGCTTGATGCAACGATTATTGGAGGAGATTCTCTGGCTTCTGTTGTGCAGAGGTCAGGCTAGAGGACCATAACGGTCCCATCCAGCCTTGATATCTCTAAATCCACATGAAAATGGGGAGTCTGGGACATCTGGGCTACCTTCAGCCACTACTGGGTATGGGTAGAAGTAGTGGGCATTGTCTGTTCACAGAATCTTATGACTGGAAGGGACCTTGAGAGGTCGTCTAGTCCAGTCCCCTGCATTCATGGCAGGACTATATATTATCTAGGCCATTCCTGACTGGTGTTTGTCTAAGCTGCTCTTAAAAATCTCCAGTGATGGACATTCCACAACCTCCCTAGGCAATTTATTCCAGTGCTTAACCACCCTGACAGTTAGGAAGATTTTCCTAATGTCCAACCTTAACCTCCCTTGCTGCAATTTAAGCCCCTTGCTTCTTGTTCTATCCTCAGCAGTTAAGAAGAACAATTTTTCTCCAATGCTACCCCCGTCCCACAGTGGTTTGCGGTCATGTGGATCCACCTACTCCTTGGTGTAGTCCAGGCACTAACCACACCTCTGCAGTGCAGAGGGAGCAAGAGCTCCCCAGTGCAGAGTTTCTGCTGCTTTCATCACCCTGCACTGCACACCCACAGCTGCGCTTGACCTACCCACAGGTGCAAAAAGTGCCTCAAGATTTGGCTTATTAATCAGCCATCGCAACAGGCCCTCACAATCAGTAATATATTTATAATACCAACCTCATAATAACTAGTGTCACTGGGATCAAATGTGTGTGTCAATTTCAAGGAATTTAGACCCTATTCATTTTTAAAAAAAACTGGGGGCCTAAAAATAATAATAATGAAGTGATTTGGTTCCAGTCCTCTCTGTGTGACACTTTCAGCTTTAGCACGGGGAATCTATTTTCCCTTTGCTGCTAACACAAAGGAAAGCAGCACTATATGCTTCTCACGCACTCCAAGGGGCTATTCTGGCATTAGCAAGTGAGCAACAAGTACAGCTTTTTGCAAGGTCCTGGTCAAATATGACTGAGATGTCTTATTATTACTCCAGGCTTTGCAAGAAAACATTCCATCTATCGTTGTTAAACCCTCAAAAAGATGAGAAAACAGCCTTGTGGAAGTGACACAGAAATAATAGTATCAGAGTCTGCTGGTTCTCCGATGGGAATGCATTTCTGGAAGCAGCGGGGAAATCAGTATGAGATGTACTAGACAAAACAGGTCTTTCTCTCCATAAGCCTTTACTATTTGAGCAGTGCATGTCAGATGTTGCCTATGTATATTATACATGACTGATGATGACAGCCATAGTGGAAAGTGGACTCATGTCTGCAGTGGATTGAACAAAATGGAAATAGAATGAGCTGCTCTGTGTGAATGTCTCTGAGATCCTCCAGGCCACAGCTACTGGGCATTTGAAAGGGAACTGCAAGATGGATGGTGACTGGAGAGGACCAGGGACCTTCCAGTTCTCACGTGACCAGGAACAACACAGACCAGCAGTGATGAGGGAAAGGTGCTCTTCTGAATTCCAGAGATTTTGGGATTTTGGGAGGAGCTTTCTAATCTTCCTCAAGCTTTTCCATACAGCACAAGGGCAACCCCCGAGATCAGAAATTTCTATATTGATCTGTGAACGGATGGTTTCAGGGCACAGGCCCAAGTTTGATGTCTGGCTTTCCCTCAAGTGAAGCAGCTGATACAAGTATAGTCAGTGAGCTCTTATAACATGACTCCTGATGGCACAAGGATGGATGCCAAACCAGAAGGATAGTGCTTAATCCACTTAGCATCAATACCAGCTCCCATTGGTGCAGGAGCTTGGATGGGGGTCAATTTGGGCAGAAAGACCGACTGGAAGGGGATAGGAGGATCACAGCTATGCACAGTATCTGCAGTCCACACTGCAACCAATGAAGCCTCAAAAGTGTGTACTGCTGCATCAGGAGAGCAGGCCAGGTACCATTTAATAAGCACTTCCTATGGGCAGCCACCTGCAGCTGAGCTCCCATCAAATATGATTTGCACACTGCCAACCATGTGCTACGCACTTCAGTCAAGGTTGCCTATCTTAGCAGCCCTCCCCATTGGTAGAGGGGAATATGGTATGTATCCCCGGCACAAACAGGGGGGGAATTGAATTCATTATACAAAAGATGGATACATTTGCATATTTTGCACAAGAATTATGTCACTGAAAGGAGAGGACAGCATGAAAGAGAGAGAAAAACATTAAAGTTGACTGCAAAAAAATAGTTTCTGGTTGCCAAGTCCTAACTAACAGTAAAACCTGTGAAGATTTTAATTCTCTCTCATCCTTATTGATGACTTAGGCTCTGTAGAGTAGACATGACCTATGTTGGCATAACTATAGCAGCATAGACACTGAATATGCTGACAAAAGGGACTCTTCTGCTGACACAGTAATACCATCTTCCCAAGGGAAGTCAGCTATGCCAATGAAAGCCCTCTGCTGTTGCACAGCTGTGTCTACACTGGGAGTTTTGCTGACAATTATGTCAGTTTGGGAGTGTGATGTTTTCGTGCCCCTGACCTACATAGCTGTTCCAACAAAACTTTGTAGGCTAGAGCTGGCCTTAGCAACATGGTACTAAGCAATGGAAAATACCTATTGGAGCATCACATCTATCAGTTCTCCATGGCAGGAAACAGTGCCCTACTAAGCACGTATCAGGTTTTAATTCGACACTTCACCTTCATCGGAAGTCATTTTACATGTATGCGCTATTAGTGCTGGGAGAAACCTCAAATGACTTGGAGACTGGCTTCTGCTCCTGGATGTTTTAGCTAAACCTTGAGTGTGAAATCTCATCCTCAGAACAGGGTTTCCCCCCAAAGAGTCCTGGCTCCAGACCAAGATAGAAACTAGAAATTGGAGAGTTTCTTTGGACATTTCTGACCCATTAGAAAGTAACCATTCTTAAAAACTGGGCAAAGATTTAGAAGGCATATTTTCTGATTTCTCAGTAGGTCCATCAAATCCTGGCCTTGACTAGTCCCATCTTGATCCATTTTTATCTCAATCTATTTAAAATACTGCTGCAACAAGATCATTTCCTTGGCTTGGCACTTCAACCACATTCCTGCCCTCTCAACCCCCAGCCACTGGCTTCCCCTTCTCCACTGCATTACCTGCCTTCGCTTCTCTTATAACGCTATTTGCTATTAAGATCCTGGCTCCTGCTTCTGCTCCAGCTCTGGTGCCAGCCCTCAGCACCTCTTGACAAATTTTCCAACAGGAACCTTCATGTTTTCCCCCAGGCTGCCCTTTATGCATGGAAAGAGCTTCCCGTAAACACCTGCAAAGCCACCTCATTGTCTTTCTTCAAATCCCGCTTAGCACTCACCTCTGCTGGGACACCTACAAAAAGTTTGACAGTGGCTAGGGCGCTGTTGTGCCACATCTGATCAGACCAGATCATAATTATCTCATTGTTACTCTCTCTGTGCTCCCTCACTCTTCTTGTATCCACCTTCTGTCTCATCTTATACTTGGATTGCAAACTTTTAGGGGCAGGGACTCTGTTTGTACAGCACCTAGAACGACAGGGGCCCCAATCCCTGCCTGAAACCAGTAGGCACTACTGCAATTCAATAGACCATAATTCCTAATGACAACCATTTAAAATCATTGTGTTTTAGATACTGAAACTTCTGGCCTTTTTTACATTTGAATGCATTCAGTAACACTGTCACCGATGAATGCTCCATAGGTTTGAAGCATTCATTGTTCCAGCTGGTTAAAATGCTTCTCTTTACCTAGGGGATACCAATCAATTCAGTCACACCACTGAACAAATACAGCTTCTGACTCCGATCCATATTCTGAGGAGCCATTGCTGTATCCTGTTACAGATTAACATTGTTTTGGAGGAAATAGCAGATAGGTTTGTATGTTTGCTCTTTCCCAGTGTTACATTTTCCACACAAGGGAGTTTGGGCCATTGTTCTTGTGCCACGACACTGGAACAAAACCAGTCAGTTAGTGAATTTATGTTGTGTTTTCCCTCTGTTGCATTTTTGTAAAAGTGATTCATCCAAACAAATAACATAGCTGGAGTTGACGTACCTTATGTCGAGTTACCGTGGGGTCTACACCACGGGAGGAGGAGGGGGCAACGGGAGAAAATCTCCCATCGACTTACCTTACTCTTCTCGTCAGGGGCTAGAGTACAGGGGTCAACTGGAGAGCGATCTGCAATTGATTTGACGGGTCTTTACTAGACCCGCTAAATCGACCGCCGGTGGATCAATCTCAGAGCGTCGATCCCGACTGTAGTGTAGACCTACCCTGAGTGGGAACTCTCAGGAAGTAACTCTGAGAGGACATCCAGGCATGTGTCTGTGCTTTCTGCCACTGGAAGAAAGAGAAAGTGGGGGTGCCAATTCTCCCAGATTCATCACCAGTCTTACAGCAATATCGGGTGTTTTTTCTTAAAACCTCAGTACCAGTAGCCATGTGATTAGGTAAAAAAATCTCAGTTTTCATTTTTTTTAAAGTGCATTTCTAGTAGAGTAGGTCAAAAAAAATTGACAGCACCTTTTCCTGTCAGAAAATGCCCTTTCATCAAAATGTTTCTCAGGTCCCAAGATGGAGCTGAAAGAAAAAGAGAACTGGTTGTGCACTCATGTGGGAGACCCAGATTCAACTCCCTGTTCTGTTTTATTTGGAGCAGAACCCTGACCTGAGGTTTCCCTCATGCCCTACCCACCAAGCTATAGAGTCAGTCTCTCTCTGGGACAGTGAATAAGTAATTATTTATACAAAGTAGAACAACTTCAGCAGAAAAGATTGTGAGAGACTTATTCTATCGCCCTGTGGTTGGGGCACATGTATGGGAGACTTAGGTTCATGCTTAATTCTCAGCTTAATTTGGAGAGTGCTCCAGCCACTGGACTATTGCTATAATGGGGTGTCTCTCTCTTTCAACCATATTTCAAACGTTCAAAATATTTCACAAAGCAGAATCATTGCTTTCCAACCAGCCCTCATTTCTAGCCATCAGGAACAGGAGGGCTGCTGCCTAGGTACCCTCTTCCAGTAATTAGTAGATGTAGTTCTGTTGCTTACTGAGCTCACTCCCTGCATCATAATTCTAGTGACTTTTCCTGCTTTTGCAAGTCCACTAATCAACACTCCCCAGGGTCACGTAACAACAACAGAACTGTTAGTGTTGGTGAAAGGGATCTGTCTGGGTAGATAGCACTGGAACAATCAAATAGGTAGCATACAAACAGAAGTACTGCATGCTTCCTTATCCTATCCTCAAACCAACGTGCCTCAAACCAGCCCAGGGAGACCTCTTCTAGAGGTGAGACGATCCAATCAGTTCTTGGCCTCTCTGATGTGACCTCCATCAATGGTGCCACTCGGGATGGTGCCTTTAGAGATGTGAACATATCTGCCCAGTGGTGATCTCCACAGGGTTCCTAACCCTTTTTACATAGAAAGGGTACTGTACTGCCATTTTAATTAAACTACTTTGTGCCAGCAGCAACAAGTTATGCTAATGAGACCTACACCGTGAACAGTGCCCATTGCTTAGTTTAATCTACTTAAACCTTGGATATATACTAATTACTGTACAAGTAAATGCCTTGGTGGTCATTGAAATGAAAAACAGATGATAAAGGGAGGAGATCATTTGTGACCCTTTAAGCCTGGGCATAATATTTGGGTTGGCATCATTAATCTTATGGTCAGAAAAGTACAGCATCAGCATGTTTAATGCAAGAGAGAACTGCTAGCAATAAAGTTTCTTCTCTAGAAGAACTACAGTGCTCATTGCAAACAGTAATTTCCACATTTTTCTCTCTTTCCCATCATTAGGTTCCTTTTTGGCTTGACTAAGTCCGAATACACTGCCAGTTCAAAAGCCTTATCCATCTCCCTCTTGAAAACAAAACATGAACTGAACAGAAGCTATTTAAGTGTGTTGTTCTCTTTAAGATGACCCCTTAGCAAGGGCCGTTCCTATGTAACTTAAATAAACCTTTCTAAAATGATATTTTGAGCTTCCTGGGAAATGATCGGTTGCTTCCTGTTGCGCCTGTCAGATGATTGTTTCCAACAACACTTTAGACACACATGGTGAAATCCTGACTCCACTGAAGTTAAAGGACAATTTGCCACTGATTTTGATGGGGCCAGGATTTCATCCATACTATCATCCCAAGCTGGAAACTGTTTGGCCTGACTTATTTAACTATGGCAGAAAAGGACCCATCTCGTCTGAAAGGGTTTCATATCAAAGTTTTGGTGTCAGTATTTAACAGAAAGATGGACTTGTATGAAAAACATTTTTGGACTACTTGCTTTTCCCCTCCCTAGTCATTTGAGAAGCCATCACACTTAAAACTCCCCATTGCATTTAAGGAGCTATCACATGAGGAAGGAGCTCTTAGTAAATACCATGTGCAGAGCTGATCAAACTAAATAATGGATTTTATGAATCCCACACCTTAAATGTTAGTGAATCATTTGCAAACTGATCCTCCTGATTTCTACCAGTGCCATTCTTAAGTAGTCATTGATTACTTTCAACCACTATTTTTTAGCCTATTGACTGTTTGCAAACTATTTCCTTTAAATATTCAATGTACATGTTTTGTGATTGGTGACCTGAAGCACAGACTATTGCTTCTGCTCCCTGGGTGACTGAACATTTTAAAACAGGGGACTAGCAAATGACAAATAATAATTTCAATACTGTGCTAAGGCTTTGTGGAACATTCAGGATACTCAGATGTCATCACAAATCCCCAAAGGTTGTCTGAATACTCGATAATAACGAATAGTCCACCAAAAAGAGCAAGTTGCAACTGGTGCTTTTATACAGAAAAAATATTTGAGAGTTTGGATTATTTTAAGCAATTCAGGTAATTCATTACCAGGGCTAATGAAATAATACGCATTCATAGAATTCTGCTAGAAATCCATCAGGGCCCTAAGTCTTGTTATTGCTTATGCTGAATGTGGGTCTCTTTCTCCTCTTATAGAATCATAGAATATCAGGGTTGGAAGGGACCCCTGAAGGTCATCTAGTCCAACCCCCTGCTCAAAAGCAGGACCCATACCCAATTAAATCATCCCAGCCAGGGCTTTGTCAAGCCTGACCTTAAAAACTTCTAAGGAAGGAGATTCCACCACCTCCCTAGGCAACGCATTCCAGTGTTTTACCACCCTCCTAGTGAAAAAGTTTTTCCTAATATCCAACCTGAACCTTCCCCACTACAACTTGAGACCATTACTCCTTGTCCTGTCCTCTTCCACCACTGAGAATAGTCTAGAACCATCCTCTCTGGAACTACCTCTCAGGTAGTTGAAAGCAGCTATCAAATCCCCCCTCATTCTTCTCTTCTGCAGACTAAACAATCCCAGTTCCCTCAGCCTCTCCTCATAACTCATGTGTTCCAGACCCCTAATCATTTTTGTTGCCCTTCGCTGGACTCTCTCCAATTTATCCACATCCTTCTTGTAGTGTGGGGCCCAAAACTGGACACAGTACTCCAGATGAGGCCTCACCAATGTCGAATAGAGAGGGACGATGACATCCCTCGATCTGCTCGCTATGCCCCTACTTATACATCCCAAAATGCCATTGGCCTTCTTGGCAACAAGGGCACACTGTTGACTCATATCCAGCTTCTCGTCCACTGTCACCCCTAGGTCCTTTTCCGCAGAACTGCTGCCTAGCCATTCGGTCCCTAGTCTGTAGCTGTGCATTGGGTTCTTCCGTCCTAAGTGCAGGACCCTGCACTTATCCTTATTGAACCTCATCAGATTTCTTTTGGCCCAATCCTCCAATTTGTCTAGGTCCTTCTGTATCCTATCCCTCCCCTCCAGCGTATCTACCACTCCTCCCAGTTTAGTATCATCCGCAAATTTGCTGAGAGTGCAATCCACACCATCCTCCAGATCATTTATGAAGATATTGAACAAAACCAGCCCCAGGACCGACCCCTGGGGCACTCCACTTGACACCGGCTGCCAACCAGACATGGAGCCATTGATCACTACCCGTTGAGCCCAACAATCTAGCCAACTTTCTACCCACCTTATGGTGCATTCATCCAGCCCATACTTCCTTAATTTGCTGACAAGAATACTGTGGGAGACCGTGTCAAAAGCTTTGCTAAAGTCAAGAAACAATACATCCACTGCTTTCCCTTCATCCACAGAACCAGTAATCTCATCATAGAAGGCGATTAGATTAGTCAGGCATGACCTTCCCTTGGTGAATCCATGCTGACTGTTCCTGATCACTTTCCTCTCATGTAAGTGCTTCAGGATTGATTCTTTGAGGACCTGCTCCATGATTTTTCCGGGGACTGAAGTGAGGCTGACTGGCCTGTAGTTCCCAGGATCCTCCTTCTTCCCTTTTTTAAAGATTGGCACTACATTAGCCTTTTTCCAGTCATCCGGGACTTCCCCAGTTCACCACGAGTTTTCAAAGATAATGGCCAATGGCTCTGCAATCACAGCCGCCAGTTCCTTTAGCACTCTCGGATGCAACTCATCCGGCCCCATGGACTTGTGCATGTCCAGTTTTTCTAAATAGTCCCTAACCACCTCTTTCTCCACAGAGGGCTGGCCATCTCTTCCCCATTTTGTGATGCCCAGCGCAGCAGTCTGGGAGCTGACCTTGTTAGTGAAAACAGAGGCAAAAAAAGCATTGAGTACATTAGCTTTTTCCACATCCTCTGTTACTAGGTTGCCTCCCTCATTCATTAAGGGGCCCACACTTTCCTTGGCTTTCTTCTTGTTGCCAACATACCTGAAGAAACCCTTCTTGTTACTCTTAACATCTCTCGCTAGCTGCAGCTCCAGGTGTGATTTGGCCCTCCTAATTTCATTCCTACATGCCCGAGCAATATTTTTATACTCTTCCCTGGTCATATGTCCAACCTTCCACTTCTTGTAAGCTTCTTTTTTATGCTTAAGATCCGCTAGGATTTCACCGTTAAGCCAAGCTGGTCGCCTGCCATGTTTACTATTCTTCCGACACATCGGGATGGTTTGTCCCTGTAACCTCAACAGGGATTCCTTGAAATACAGCCAGCTCTCCTGGACTCCTTTCCCCTTCATGTTAGTCCCCCAGGGGATCCTACCTATCCGTTCCCTGAGATATGTAGAATGACTTATTTAATGTTGTTTTACCTTTTGTAGGAACCAAAAAGAACTTGACATTATGTAAGAAGCTGTTAAAATATACTGAAAAAAGTATGCAACGATGAAGTAGTGTGGTAAACTCAGGAGCCTGTTCCCCATCTGCTCAGAATGCACCCACCTCGCTGGTGCCGGGGAGTGGGGGTGGGGGTGGGGGAAGGGGAAACTGGTCAGCTGTTTATTTGTGTACTATAGTTGCATAATGGTTGAGATGTGATGTATTAAGGCTAGCCACTTAATGGTTCACTGAAAGTTTGCGACAAGCTTAGGCTCATCCTATGACTGATGCATTCCCTTACAGATAACATTGTTGTAACTTGCATTGCCTCAAGGTTTCCTACTGGAGATGCGAAAAGGTGGAGTCAGGCTAAGCTGCTTTTTCAGTAAACAAAAGCAATTTTCCCTTTTAACAGTCTCTAGAACTCATTTAGATCATTTTTATGATTTCAAATTTGTGCATGCTTATCACATGACAGAAGGACAAAGACTGCTTGAAAGTGTTATCTTATACATGGGCCCAACGTTTGGATCTCAGAGGAGAATTAAATGTGACAAACATGAATCCCTTTCAAAAAGAGTAAATGTTTAAACAGTCTGTGGAAGTTATGCACCCAGAGCTCATTACCAAATAACAGGGTTTGTGCTTGTACTCTTTGCAGATGGCTGAAAATTACACACTTTCAAAACAGACACATTAACAAATAACGCGATTTGGGCTTTCTAGTCCTACATCCTTCAAAGCTTACCCTGCAGAAGTGAAAAAGCAAGAGTAGCAGGAACACGTAAAATGAATGCACCAGGACAACAAGCAAAAGCAATTGTCTTCAGGGACACACTTTTTCCAACACACATCTTCACCCCCTATAAATGCAAAGGTAGGCTACCTTGTTAGGCTAAATGCTACTACTCTCCTGGGTTTTGTTGCTGTATTTTTCTTTTTCTCCTTTGAAATGGAAAATTAATGAAAAAATTAAGATTGTTGGGGGAAAATGTGTCAACAAAGCTATTGTCATTGTCCCCTTTCACCCTTGATCATCGTATAACAGGTGCACGCAGTCCTATGGCCAAATCCTGCTCACCTTTTTTCTGAAGATTGCTCTCAGGGGCCATATTTACAGTGACGTGAGCGGATGAAATGCCATTGATTTCAAGAAAGGTGCATCCATTTATGCACACGATGAATTTTAAGACTACTTACATGAGTAAGGTGAACAATATTCGGCTCCTGTTGCCACTGATGGGGAGGGAGACTTTTTTTTTTAATAGGAGCATTTCCTAGGACATGATATTTGTAGATCAAAAGGCTTAATACAAAGAATTACGTTCCCAAGCCATAACGCTTTAATACAAGCAGAAGGGTGTAATACAGAGAATCATTACCCAGACACATACATTTATGAAATGATTATTGGGGTAATTGCCTGCCTTTTTAACTATGGACCTTGGGTTTGAGAAAGGCCAATAGTGCATCCATTAGCAAAGCTGCTGGCTGAATATCTCGAATTGAAGATTTTCTTTTACAGCTCCAAGTACTTGCTTGCTCTTTAGAAAAATGTATATGGCACATTTCTTTCAGTCTCAAGGCAGAATACAGATGCCGACTGGCATCCCATCTTCAATAGGTGACTACATAAAGGCATTCAGGGACACCAGCTTCTGACTTGAACGGCTGGCATGCAGAGCCCTTTAGTTTGCCCAGCTTGCTGGTGTGCTAACTTTTAATTGAACATTTTTCACTGGGAGGTTTGGAAACTTTGTCAATAGTTTTATTGTCATCCAGAAATTAGATCTTCTTGGGTTTAATGTCTCCTTGTCTCACATTCTCTCTGTGTGCTGAGTGCAGATTTGGAGCTCAGAAGCTAGCGCTAAAAGGCTTCATTTTCTTTCCCGTGTAACAAACCCTATGCACCTTATTTTCAGCTTCCTTCCTTCACCTCTCTCACTGTAAAGATATACTTGAACAGAACTTCAACAACAATTTGGTGGTTTTTCTTTACTTCCTTACCAGTGACCAATCCAAAAAACCCAGAGCTTTCTAGTACCTTATTTTCAAACAAAGCAGCATATAGACCTATATGTTTGCACTCAATGGGAGGTTGGAATGTTATCCATTTTCTACAGCTTAGTTTTGATTATTGATTCCTCCAAGGATTTTGTAACTACAAAAGGTCAACTGACTCAAAGCAGCTCTGAGCATCAGAAGACAAAAAAATACATCCTATGCAAAGTTACCTCAATCTGACCATGTGCTCTCGAAGATCGGATGCTAGGGCAAAAGTTGGACCAAAAGAGGGGTTGGACTGCGTACACTGGTAATAAAAACTCCTAGAAGCAATGTTATGCAATGCTGTCAACAGAAACACTAGCCTTTCCTTGTAATCTTCCTCCTCTCTTTTTATCCATCATTAGCACCACAGGGAGAACCCTTAACAGAGCAAAATATTCTTTAAGCTAGAATTTGGCAGGCTGTCTGCACCCTGCGAAGACTTAATTTCAGGCTAGGCTTTGGCCTAACAATTGTTTCAGACGAGGCAAGTTTGCAAGGAAATTTGTCTTCACTAGAGATGAAGAGCACGAGTATAAATCATGAGAGACTCAGGTGAAGTCAATGGAATTGTTATGGTGAAGCAAGATCAGGGTCAGACCCTGTGTGTGCTAAGGCATCTTAAGCAACAGGATGAAAGTGATCTCCTCCAGAGATTACATTTTCTACCTACTCCTATCTCCTAATACATTTAATTTTCTCTACCTTTTCAATAACGCAGTTGTCTAAAAGCCATTAGACCCTGCATGACTGGTCATGGGTTAGCAATCAGCTATCTTATACAAAGAACTGGGGCTGATTACATCAAAATAATGTGGTCCGTGGTTATCCATTTCAATTTTTTTAATGAATTTGCTTCAGATGTGTTCCTTTTTGCTTCTTGTGACTATTTTACCAGTATTTATCAAAAGAGCAAATTTTAAACAAACTAGATACTCCTGGAAAGTATCAAAATTCAAGTCCATAATTGGAATTACTCACATCAGAAACTCAAGTGTAAGAAATACACTCATCCAACCATGGAACAGAAACATACCAGGCCACATGCAAGTCAAATAGAACTAATTCAAGTTGCAAACCTTGAATATCAAATGCTTGCAACAGATTGCTCTCCAATAAGCTGTAGATGAAGAATGAATTCCAGAAGTTATTCAGCAAACAGGTCAAGGTAATTATAGTTTCCTCGTGGACAATTTGCAAATGGCAGATGAAGTGGCATTTGTTGATTGTTATTCTTTACAAATTATTCTCCCACCTATACTTATATGAAAACATGCAGACTTCTGAGGTGGACTCTGTAACATTTATACCATGTGTAACGTACAACTCCTGGAGGACGGGCAATTTTATGCAGCAATCTTGCACAGAAAAAAAATTCATGCTAAATTACTAATGCAGGAGGACTTTATTCACTGTCAAAAGATTAGGGAATTTCTACCATTTCATATTCAGTCCACAGTCACTGCTGTAGCAATGAAGACACAAAGAGCCTGTTATAAGGGTTTAAACAGACAATGTAATCTCTTGGTTAAGGACTAAATTTTTACATAGATTTTTAGGGGAAGTATTCACCTTTGTGTGACATTACTGCAGGAATTAGAGTTAGGAAATAGGAATAGCAATAGGATTGCTTTCCACGTCTCTTTCTTCTGATACCCTTATGCATCTCTTGTTCATGCTAGGAACAGAGCTATGTTTCTATGACACATCTTACAGAGCAAAATAAATGGAGTTTGTTTTTCATAAACTGCACTCAAAATTCCTGGTTGCTGGGTTAACTTACAAAACAGTAGTTAGGCCACAAGACTGGCAACTTCTTTGATGATATCTCACCTGCCTTGGACGGGTATTGACCACAGAAAATGTTACTGGACACAAATGGAAAGAAATCTTAATGCAATAAAACATCTGAGCAAGCCAGACCATCAGGTGACACTGCAGACTTCTTTAGAGCATGTTGCAGATGGCCTCATCTGATACACCACACCTTATGCAAGATAACAGATTTTTTTTTTTTACTGTCTCTCTCTTGATAATTTTCTTTGTTCATAATCTCACTTCTATGGAAGTGTTAGTTACAAGTGACTTTATTCTTCTGAATACATATTTATTTCTAAATGATACATAGAATATTTTTCACTCTCCATGCATATTGTCAATTTCCTTTTTCCTGTTAATCCTCTCAAAAGTAAGTGGAAAGTTTTGAAGGTTTATTATTATTTTTACTATTATAGAGGTAGCATAGGTTTGACTGTTCATCTTGTTTACTGTATGAATCATGGTTAGGTCTAGACCTGACTGACACAGGATTGTTAGTACCCCACCCTATTCTTGCCTTGACCTGCCTCCTTCCAATCTGAAGTACGTGCCACTTGCAGGTTTTAAGCAAAATAGCCCCCTGGAATGATGTTTGCAAGGTGATGACAACAATGTCACCTTGTGATCTATGGCATAATCATTCATCTCTTTGGAACAGCTATACAGGGCACTAGCTATGAGCTCCAGTGTATACACTCAGAGTTACAATTTGCTCTCCTCACCTTCTTTACCTGTTAAATGGACTAATCTTCTAGGGTGGAACTAAAACAGAGTTGTTGGTACTACAGACCTTATTAGAACCTGGTCTATTGCACTTCATTTTTTCCAAAATTAATTTGTTTTCAAATTAGAGGGTTCAAATGGATCATTTTTTATTAGAGGCTCTTTTGCATCTTAACAACTTTGCAAACAGCACTAGGTCCAGCTCATAAGCAACTCCAGTTCACACACAAACAATACAGTTTGGGTTGGATTTTTCCTTCTTTCTTTTCCGCATACTGGCCACAGATATAAGACTGAAATAATGAGGAAGAGACAATACTGCCTCAAGAACAGGTTTCAGACAGAAGGTGAAGGGTGGGTTTTGTCAGGAGTGTATATTTGATTACTTACGTGGTGTCTGTAACCCCAAGCACGTAGCAGCTTATTTACTACATCTCAGAATACAGATTAAGAACAGCTACCCACTGCAGGGAACATTAATCAGAACCCGCTGCTTCTGCCACAGGAAACATCCCAAACTATTTTGTGATGATTTGGTCTGAAGAAGGTGAACTTGCCCCAGTAGGGAACTCTGAAGCAGACAACTTCCTGAGAAATCTTGCAGCGAAGGGGGTAACAGCAGGTGAAAGGGGAAAAGAGAGGAGGTATCTGGGAACTAAAGAAAGGGAGAGTGGGGAAAAAAAGGACAATTTATTGGGAGCAAAGGGAAATGCATCCCGCAATCTCGAAGGCTTTGTCCCACATGGTGGCACAGTCTCACCTCTTTACTCACATAGTAGGACTGATTTGGAAGTAAATGAACATACTCCTCTTCATAACAGCCTCATATTGCTCTCTCTCCACAGTCAGAGGCTGTCCTTCCCTGGAATGGCTGAAACTCAGAAAATCAGTTTTGCTTTGCTTGTTATTGGGACTGATTGCCCTGGTGGGGATCCTGAAACAGCACTCCACATACAGCAGGTCACTCTGCATCTCGGTCCAGAGCCTTAGGGAGCCAGGTTTCCACAAAAGAAATTGGGTTTGGAGATTCCTTACCCTCCAGTAGAGTGAATGCATGAATATTTCTGTGCCTGACCTGATTTTCCATCCATTCCAGGGGGCATTTCAATGCTTTATTTCCCTCGATGAATACAGTTGAGAATTCTTTTCTCTTTGCTGTTTCTTTCCGATTCTCTTTCACTATTTGGTCTGAATTTCTTAGGTGTTCCCCACTCCCTTTCCTAGTAACCCTTTCAGCAAGTTTGCCCAGTTAGGAATTCAATCATTTGTATCATTCAATCCACCTAGTCACTTTCTCTAGTGAGTCTTTCGAAAACCTGCTGAAAGGTGGGCCAAGCTGCTGAGAGCGAGAAGAGGGGATGGCTCTGTGACCCGGGGACCCCGTGTTGCCAGCTGGCAAAAGACACAGGGTGTGCATAGTGTTTTACAGGGATACCCTGGGTCAGATATCTGCAACTAGCTCACCAAATGGTGGCATGTGAGCTCCCTACCAAGAGCCAGTAGCCCACTAGTCATCACAATCATTGCAAAAATATATGTATGGAAAATATTCAAGGAGTTATGTATCTATACTGAAAATGATGCTCTTAAGATCTTGGAGTTAAGGCAGGTCACCGAGGTAATGTACTTTGGAGATGTTCCTTTCAGGCAGGAAGTAACTGACACCTGTCTCCCTGACTGACCATTGGTGTCTTGTCTGCCTCACACAGTATCATGGAATCATAGAAGATTAGGGTTGGAAAAGATCTCAGGAGGTCATCTTGTCCAAGCCCCTGGTCAAAGCAGGACCAACCCCAATTAAATCATCCCAGCCAGGGCTTTGTCAAGCCTGACCTTAAAAACCGATAAGGATGGAGATTCCACCACCTCCCCAGGTAAACCACTCCAGTGCTTCACCACCCTCCTAGTGAAATAGATATGCCTATTTGCATACCGAACCAGGTGTGAATTGAGAGATTGCTGGAAATCTACAGGATGAAACAAACAGCAGCGGGTTTCCTGTTTAGGAGTAAAGACAAAGGATTGGTGTGGTGTACAAAGAGACACACAGAATCCTTCACCTAGGAGGCAAACTCACAGTGTACTTGTCTCATGAAAGAAAGGTCACAACCAGCCTGCCTGTAAGGCACTGCAAGGATTTGGGATGAACAATAGTCTTACAAGACATGAAAGCATCTGGATAATAAAATCTAGGCTCTAGAATGCATGTTATGATTTTATTTTATATGTAACCATTTGTTTTACAATACTTCTACTTGCTACTACTTGAATCTCTATGGGTTATTAAATAAACTTCTACTTGATTTCACTATAAACAGATCTCAGTGCTGTGTGTTAAGTGGAGCAGTGATCTGAGGTGGAACTGATAAGTTGGGGTTTACTGTTTCTTTGGAAGCAGAGAATCTGTGAATACTGCGAGTATCCAGTGGACCAGGGGCTGGACACTCCTTGGAGACGCTCCAAGGGCTTAGAGGCTGGAGTGTGCCTATCGCTAACCTGCAGCGTGAGAGTGGGGCCTATGAGGCCTAGAGGGCACTACTTGTTGGGAAGCTGACCCCCGACAGACACAGACAGGGCTTCTTCATGCTAAGGGCAGGTGGTAGTGAGGTGCCTCCCAGACCTGGTTACCCTCAGGGAAGAGTCACACCTCAGCTGTCAAACACCCCAGTGAAGAACAGAATTTACCCACTGTGCTCCACTCACAGCTGCTGCTAAGCTGTAGCCATGGGCTAGGCCCACTGAAGCCACAGCTCTTCCTCTGGCCCACTGACAGACATTTCTTGGCCTTCGCCTCACCGTGGCTTCCTGTGCCATCCTGTTGTGAGAAGCAACAGTGAGTATGTGAATGCACGCCAGTTTGGTTGCACAGCCAGCAGATTCCCTGCGTAGGGATTAAGTGGTGCAGGGCCTCTTGCCCTCCACACCTGGTGAAATTCACCCTTATTGCACCATGCCTTTGAAAAAGAGGCTGAAAACATTGGAAGGACTTTTTGGTTTTTTGCAACTGCATGAGTAAAGGAGTGGTAGTCATCCTTCCCAAGGACGCAGGAGCCCAGCCTCACCCCGATCATTCTTTCCCTCCTTAGTTTCCAGTTTGCCGGGCCAACTGGTTAATGCAAGTTGAGCAATACGATTACATAGCAGGAAGGTGCTTCTCAGAGACTCGCCTTTCTCAAGAGGTATGACTCCACCTGGTCATGTACAAGACGCTTGTCATTCATTAATTACGCGGGGCGGAAGGAATACATTACTTTTCAAGTCAAACCACTAATGTTTATTAAAAGCATCAACCTAAATGGGTTTGCTTCTGCAGGAAGAATCATTCTCAATCTGCTGGTGTTGCCATCCCAGTTCAGCATGTCAATGCCGCCGCACGCCGTGTCCGTTGTGTGAGAAGTGTGTCTCAATCTCCCCCGCACTCCACTCTGCCTTTCTCATTCTCTTCATGAATTACTACTCCAGCTATCAGTCGGAAAATCCCAGCCCACAAGAGGAAGCATCCTGCCAACCAAGTGGAGAAATAAAGACATTTCTATCAAACTTGTTTGTGCCATGAAATATGATGCTGCCACTTGCACATCATATCTTAGAGGCCTGATTTGCCGTACTGTAACACAAGCAAGAATGAAAGCTATCCCTGTATGCTTGAAAAATAAGGGACCTATTTGCTCTGTTTTTCAGTGTATGCTGCATTTCACATTTACATCTCTGTTAGAAATATTAGGTGCCAGATCCTATTTTGTAAGTTACATTTACCTCTATTTCTATTTATCCATTACAGGGTCAGATCCAAAGAATGAAAAGTTTAACACAGTCCGTAAATGTGACAGCCGCCATCTTGGCAACTCACTGGAGATTGAAATGGGGACCTCCAGAGCTAAAAGCACAAGCTGCTAAAGGTCTCTAGCTAGGGTTGTAGCAAACTCATATGCTCTGCAGATCAGGCACGGAGGGGGACCTGTAACACGCTTACCAATGGGTTACATAGGTATCTCTGAAACTCAGTGATCCTCAGCAAGTCCCACAAACAAGATACAAACTTTTCCAAAGGCTGCTACTGAGTGGCTTAAAAACCGAGCTATTGAGGAACTAGCTGTGCACCCTTGAGAAAAGTGCCTATCAGCAAGGTAATGAAGTAAGTGCTTGAACTCAACTCACTCACATGCTTAAAGTTAAACATGTGCTTAAGTGCTTTGCCAAACTGGAGCCAAAATCCCTATATTCCTTACCCTTAACTGACAGTAGCTACATTTCTTAAAGAAGTTAGCTAGCTCAGGAACACTGAAATAAACTGGTAATTTGTAATGAAAGGATATAATCCCTTTGTTGATATATTGTAACATGATTACTGTGAGGGCTGAGAGAGGGAGTGTTCTCAGCTTAATACCTAGGTACCAAAGATAGATAGCAGCCACCCAGACATTACCCCAAAAGTACTGTCCTCAAAGGACTGCTAGCACAGGAAGTAATTCTGAGAGGAACTCAGGAATGTGTCTAATGTCCTGCCTCAGGCAGAATATGTGAGTGTACCATCAACATACCCAGCAACCAGATGCTGCTTCCGTGCGCTCTGTCAGCAGTCAACAAGAATGAACTCACGCCTGCTGTCATCTTTCTGGGGATTGTGCCTATTGGCGCTAGTGCACCAACACGTAGACCACAAGGTCACATAACAAGATGCAGACAAGGTGCAGTTTGAGGAATGTGAATCGCTTGAATCCCATTTCAGATTCTAAAGATGCTGCATGTCCATCCTTCCGGTGCCCTCACTCACCGAGCAACATCTTGCAGGTAGGGATGTGGCCAAATGGTGCATGGCAGGCCTCATCTTTAATACAGTAAGGCAGCCCATGGACACTATGAAGTAAAGCACATAATGCTTCATCTTTATTCTTGGCTACTCAAACCAAGATGGAGATGCTAGAAGTTGTAATCTCTGTGGGCTGCACTTAAATATTAAAAATCAAGGCTGTTGCAGTCTTCTCCATTCTATTCACAGTATACAGCACTTGCAGGCTCTTGGCAAGTTGCCCACGTAGCCCTTGATTGCGTACAGCTCGGGTGCCCTTGCTCTGTGAGTATGTGCAACACAGCCTCACACAAGAGTGACAAATGGGAAATCTGCTCCATTCTAAAGGTGCTATCTAATATAGAACTGAAAGAATTAATTTTTGTACCAGCCACTGTCTCTATGCCTCTTATCTATCTAAGCCAGAAAGTGACTAGACAATCAGTTGCTACTTATTTAAAGGGAGCCAGCCAATCTTCTTTAAACTTCATTCGTGTTTACTAGCTCCAAGCAGATAACAGTGGATTGATCCAAGTTCACAGTATAGCACACGTATCTAGTAATCTAAAAGGTCTCATCTGTGGGGATAAAATGGCTGATTCCATATAGGCTCTGAAATTATTTGCTGTTTCTCTAGCACCCATGTGAACTAGACTGACTGATTTAATAATTAATGCATTCACAGAAGTAAGCAGCCTTTAAAATATACTGTGGTAAACCGATGAAGTGAGCTGTAGCTCACGAAAGCTTATGCTCAAATAAATTGGTTAGTCTCTAAGGTGCCACAAGTCCTCCTTTTCTTTTTGCGAATACAGACTAACACGGCTGTTACTCTGAAACCTGTGGTAAACCGCTTTCACTAGCCCTTTAAAATATCCTTAAGTAACACCCCCCCACCCCCTGCCCAAAAGAGAGAGAGAAATCAACTTTTCACATTGCATGGATAATGCTGCTTTGCCATAGGCCATAAATAATAATAAATAACTATTAAGTGGCTTTTCTCTATTACTGTTGATTTTGAACTAGAACTGACCAGAAAGCAAATTCCATTTTGCAGCAACTTTCAAGGCATTTGAACAAAAGCAAAACTTTCTGAATATTTTTGTAAGGTGAGTGTGAGTGTCTCGCCTGGGATATGATTTGCTGCTCTGCCTGACTCAGCACAGAGGTTTTCAGTTCAAATTACCCTGAATCAGGCACAACAGGGACTCAACCCTGGTTCTCCCACATCCCAGACCTAAACCCCAGCCACCTAGCTACAGAAGATCCGCCACTTTTTATTAACTTCCTGATGAAACTTCTGTCGAAACTCATACATCTCTAGGAAATGTGTCAGCTTCCAAAAACAGCATGTTTCACCAAAATTTCATTTATGCAAAAATGTTTCAACTGGTCCTATACTGAACAATGGTCGGGACTGGGTTTTCCCCAAAAGTGAAAGCACAGTGATTACACACTCAGAACACTTTAAATAACAAGCGACAGCAAGTGAGAATCTGGAATGAGCCATTTGTTTTTTACCAAGGTGACGGAAAATGGCTTAGACAATATTGTAGCGGTTGCTAGTAGGGACTGCTAGAGTTAAGACAAAGCAGTTTTCATTACAACCACTTTGCTTCACACACACGGGTGACTTTCTGAAACGTTCACCTTTTTCAAACTTGCGCCTATTGTCATTGAAATTTTCCAGGCTTGGGCTCTACCCCAAAAGTGAAATTTGGCTGGAAAGTTTGAATAAATATTCTCTCAGTAACTTTTAAAGTGTGGTTTCACGCTGAAAAGTGACTGTAGAATTGGCACCAGGTGTTCCATGTTTATTGGCTCTCAGTTACTTCTGTAGTAAGTTCTCTCATTTGTATAGGATATTTTTTCCAAACTGTGAACTCTGAAAATTCAACCTGGCTTGAAAGTCAAAGGATGCTCCTTCTGGCTCACGCATCATTACCCATAATTCTGATCCAGCTGAGGTGTATTATCTGTGTAGTTAAAGTGCTATTCAAATATGCATCATCTGTACACCTTGAGGTAAATGGTATGTAACGTGAACTTAATAACAGTATTGATTATGCAAAAGCTAGAAAAGTATCCATCTCACTCTTCTGTAGCTTTGATGCCTCTGCAGTGCTGAAAAAGTAAAAAATGAAATAAAAGCTTTGGTCATTAAAGGAACCGGACATGATTTACCACACTTAGGGAGCAGATCTGATGTGTAGCAAGCGGCCATCTTACAAAATCACTTTTCAGAATACAATCACGCTAATGACAGGAGAGTGGAAATAATGCATACCTTTCCAGCTGTGTTTAAAAAAAAAGCATAGCATGTTATTTTGACAGTAAAAACAATGAAGTTTGAAGCTTGGAATACCTCTATCCCTCATTGAGGACTATCACCTGAGCTCGAGTTGAAAAAAACTGCCGCCATTCTAAAACTGAAATGACTGTGTAGAAAAAAATGTTCTGAAATCTGAGTGTGCACCCTGCATGCATGTGTTGCTAGCTAATTCACATTTGTTAGCTCAAGGAATCTGCAAGCTCAGAGCCCAATCCTATAAGGTGTACCTGTTAAGATGGACTGACCCCCCCTCTCCCCCGCACCCATAGCTTCCTAATGATGCAAATGGAGCTCAGAACCTCATTTGTAAGAAGATGCTTACAGGTTCCACTGATGAATATAACAACCCCTACAGGGAAAAGAGCTGTATTACTGAGTGGGGGGAACTTATCCATAGTTCAGGCTGCAACGAGCTTCTATTCTAAAACCTGAATTTATCCTCCTGTAATTTTGGCTTAGAAAATAGGGTTGCATGGGAAAAATTGCTAGACTTCCTATGAAGGTTAAGGCAAATGTTGGTGCAAAGGTTGAGGAAAATCCATCAAATGATTTTTGAGTTACAAGACGTTAAAAAAAGTTATCTTGCCCACATAAGATACACATTTCTTTATCGTGGATAAAAATAACGTGCTTGTTCCCTTTGTGGGCATATCCATTTTATTACATCCTTAACCATTCATTTCCTTGCTTTTAAGAATCTGGGCGCTATAAATGATGGGATAGGTAAGTCAGGCAGTCATGTACCAACTTCATTGGGTCTTTTAAACAAAGGTTTGCTTGGTTTTGTAATAGAAGAGTATATAAAATGTGCAGACAAAGCCAAGTGAGCTTGTAAGAGGGACAAGCAAAATAGTTATATAACAAGGATCTTATATGTTCTTCATGCTAAACTGCTCCAATTATTTTCTCTTCGTTTTCTAAAACCTAGGAAATTAACGGCAAAAATCTTGTATTAATGCAAAATAAGTCTGTCTAGTTAAAAACCAGAAACATTAAGGGTCCAACCCTGGCCCCATTAAAATCAATGGGCATTTTACCATTGACTTTAACTGAGACAGGATTTCATCCTAAGGGTTTATCACAGTAGACAGGAAATGCAAGAGTTCAGATTTCAACAGCAAAGTTAACTTAGCCATTTTCCAATATTTAGTATTTTCTATTCCTGCTTTTTATTAAACTTGTAGCTGTATATTACTGAAAATGTCATAAAAGTATTTTCTAAAAGCTAAGTAAGGCAATCAAGTTAATATTGCTAGTGGCACCTACACTTTTGCCTCTCATGTGCGATTTTAAGTACACTATCTAATGTTTCATTAACAAAGATTTTGCATTTCACTTTAATAAAGGTTATTCCATTAATCGGGGGGGGGGTTTATTGCGCTTATCTCAAATGCAAAAATACATCCTCATACATTCTGCTCAGGTTTAGTATAGGTCTGTGTGAATTGTGTGGATTTAGATTCACAATGAATTCACAAACTTATCCCTCCAGGCTCATTTGGAGAGTTAAAACAAGCATGGGCTGCAGGTTTGCATAAGCACTGAGCCTAAGTTCAAGTGGCTTCAAAGTTCAGTGTAAATATTTCACAAAGCCCTTGTTCAGTAAAGGGCACAGCTAATATAATCGTATCTGGAGTGTTCAGAATCATTCATCGATTATACCCTTTTTTTAATTCTAGGATGTAAAATTTACACTTGTGATATAAACCCCTGATATAAGACATTTCATATTTTTAGTTCCTATTCTACCATGTTATTTCAGTCTCTGGACTCCTCCTGCTACATCAAACATCCGTGAAAAATCATTTTTAAAGGTGAACGCTTTTAAAACACATTAGAATTCTGTATAGGTTCCCCTCAAACCCATTGTTAAAGCCACTAAACACATAGAAATAATTAACTGTTGCAAGAGTGCTTGCATTTTTACTGGGATATCAGCTTTTTCTTTAGGTGTGAAAAATGGCAGTATTTATTTATTTAGTCTTTTCTACTATCATGTTTCCTAGATCTTTTTCTTGGCTTTGAATCATGCAGTTATAGGAATCTGCAATCTTAGTCACACTCCATGGAATCTAGAGAACGTCACTTCACTGCTACTATTCCAAGAGCTGAACCTTTGTCACTGTTGGCCAATGATTTAATCAGTGCAAGGTCCCTTCCTGTGGGAAATTCTTCTCAGAAGCGACTCCCTTGCCTGTTGCTTTGAAACACAGAAAGCTGTTTCTGGAAACTGTGGATGCCATTTCACATGGGGATATCAGGGATTAAATCACAACCATCTGAGCATAATGCAGAGAGCATTACACACCACTGAACCAGCGGGAGAGTGAGTTGTGTCTAAAGCACATGGGTCTCTAGGCTAAGAACTGAAATAATTCTTAGAACGAACTCTGTACGAGGAATTCTGCAAGTCTGGCCCGTTGGATTGACATAAGAGTTTCAAATCGACATAATTATGTCAGTGTACACACTACAGCCTTGCTCCCACCAATGTAAGTGCCCTACTACACTGATATAACAACTCCACCTCCATGAGAGGCACAGAGCTTATGTCAGTGTAGTTAGGGTAACCCAGTGTCTCTGTAGACATTGCATTACTTACATCTATTGGCTGTCATTCTTGTCAATTTCACTTCCTCTGGACCTATGACATTGACAGAAAGCAGGGCTGCTGCTTGGTCTCTGCTCCAAGCCACGCTGCCACCCAGGTTCCTGGCTCCCCACTCCGACCTGGGCTGCCACCCGGGCTCCCCACCAGAAACACAGCAGCTGACTGGACTCCAGGCACAGATCTACCGGCTGGGAGCGCCCAGCTGCCCCAGTGGGCTCTCAGCTTTCCCTGCTCCCCAGTGGGAGCACAGCTGTGCTTAGCGGGCAGCTCTGCACCGGGAGTCTGGTCTGCTGCCCCGTTCCTGGTGGGGAGCTGGGAGCCTGGGGGTTGGGGAGGCGGGCGGCCAGGCTCCCGGTGGGGAGCTGCGCACGGAGCTGAAAGCCCTGGCTCTCAGCCCCCCAAACTGCCTCTCCTAAGTCAGTAGAAGTGCACCTGGTGAGGACGTGCACAGCCGACAGAAGAAGGGCAGTGTGGACATGAACCACCGCAGTAAATTGACCTAACATAGGTCAACTTAAGTTTATAGTGTAGACATGCTCACAATCAAAATAAATGTAGATTAGTAAATATAGATATGCTTGGCAGTACTTTTCATCATGTACATATCTATATGAATCTGTGTCTACACATACCCTAGACAGACACTTAATACACAGCATTAGCTCAGACAGCAGCCTGCACAACACAGACAAACCCCATTTCCCATACTACTTTGTAGTCTCTTCGTAAGTTTATTGTGCAATCTTACAAAAACTCAAATCCCTTTTAGAGTAGAGCTCAAAACAGTGTACTTTTTACTGTGTGATGCACTCTGGAGTTCCCACTTTCTGATTAGATCTGAAAAAAGCATTATGTGTCATTGAACAATGAGGGAATGGAAAAAAGATTCCTCCAGGGAACAGAGTTTTTCTAGTCTTGAAAGCGTTATGGACTACCTATGGAAAGTGTTAAGTATTTATACTCATGTAAAAACTCCATCAAAGTCAGTGAAGTGACACTAGTGTCTGTGAGATCAGACTCGGGCCCTCTACGTATATTCCATCAAACATCTCCCTACTCCTGCTAGCACTGCAGAGTCACTA
The DNA here is from genome assembly GCF_965140295.1 of Lepidochelys olivacea. NCBI lineage: Eukaryota > Metazoa > Chordata > Testudines > Cheloniidae > Lepidochelys > Lepidochelys olivacea. The sequence continues at coordinate 113,189,925 of NC_140416.1, forward strand.
CTATGAGAGACAACAAGGAGTCTGGTAGCACCTTAAAGACTAACAGACTTATTTGAGCATAAGCTTTCCTGGGTAAAAACCTCACTTCTTCAGATGCATGGAGTCTTCAAAGAGACCAACAGACTTCAAAGAGAAACAGCAGAACTAAAATTCATTTGCAAATTTAACACCATTAATTTGCGTTTGAACAGGGACTGGGAGTGGCTGGCTCATTACAGAAGCAGCTTTGCCTCTCCTGGAATTGACACCTCCTCATCTATTGTTGGGAGTGGACTTCATCCACCCTGATTGAATTGGCCCTGTCAGCACTGGTTCTCCACTTGTGAGGTAACTCCCTTCTCTTCATGTGTCGGTATATTTATGTCTGCATCTGTAACTTTCACTCCATGCATCTGAAGAAGTGAGGTTTTTACCCAAGAAAGCTTATGCTCAAATAAATCTGTTAGTCTTTAAGGTGCCACCGGACTCCTTTTTGTTTTTGTGGATACAGACTAACACGGCTATCCCCTGATACTTGATACTATGAGAGAGTTAGCTGGATTCTATTTTAACTCACACATCATCAGTAGATTTATTAAAATAAATCCTGATTGCAAAATCTTTACTAATAGCATGACAAGGAAAGAGTACAGCTCAGCTGTCTGAGCCCAGGCTGAATTTGCAAGGCTGAGTTTCATATTGCAAGGCTGGCAATATGAAAAAATGTCATCTTACTTGTAAACCAGAAATCACTGAGCCAGAATACATGGAACCCTACAATGCCATTTGTGGCTGAGTCACTTTTGAGATTGGAAACAGACTCTTAAGAAACACTGATAATATTTAAAACATGTTAAAGCAATTAACAACAGAATGAACCAGAAAGAAAAAACAAGAGGAGGAAAAATAATAGCAATTAAGAAGACTTACCTGCTAGAAGAAAGAGAGCAGTAATAAGCAGTCACCAACTGCAAAATGGCCATATTAGCAAAGCAGCTGTTTGCCTTGCCCAAACTTAAAGGGCAAGACCCCAGAAAGGCATACTAGGAAAAAGTTCTGATTAAAAATCCACACACACTGAGGAGGAATAGTAGGGACTAGGCAGTCAGAAAGAAAGATACTTCTACAGGATGGAGCTGCAGTGGTGTACCACTATTGTAGCAGAATTAAAATGTTGGTAATTGCTAAATATGAAAGTTCTCGGTCTGTCAAAGTGGCTCATACAAAATAGTTTTGGGTGTTACAGTCACTTTAATAATCTATTCTTACAAAGAAGTGTTTTGTTTTATTTTTGTTCGGTTCACTGACAAGAGCAGGAGGGCAAGTCTGCACAGAGTCTACTTGTCATGGCAATACTGCAACAACTTTACACACAGCAGTAAAACTACTTAAAGGGACACTGCCTGAATGCTTTAAAATTATTCTGAAAACAACATATTTACCATCACTGAATTATTTTAGTCTGTTATACCCATACAGTGATTTGGCATGTGGAATTGCACTGAAATGCTTATTAAACATAAACATACAGATGGGGAAAATGAAACACTGAGAGAATCTCATCTGGGAAGAAGTGTATTCTGCTGGAGTTGGCTAAGCCCAGATCCTCAAAGATATTTAGGTTCTGAACTTCCAGAACCTAAACACCTTTGAAGATCTGGGCCCTTATGCCTAGCAGTTTAGAGACCTGTGTTATAATGGTGCTTCTGATACTGACTCGCTTGGGCAGTTCATTCAAGTCGTTTTTCAAAAGTGATTGCTAATAATGGGTGTCTCAGATGCCTGAGTTGATGCTTTAGGTGTCTCAAGTTAAGCACCAAAATTAATGGGTATTTTTGAAATGTAGATCTTAATATCTCTCAGCCTCACTTGATCTAATTAACAGGGGGATTGTGAGACCTAACCAAATAATGGGTGAATCCTGGCGCCAGGGAAGTTAACCATATTTGCAAAGTGTTATAAACGTACAAGTATTAATACAGCCTATTGGAGTAGAGGTGGATCTCAACACTGTGTTCCCCCCCCCCGCCCCGCCCCCAGCCCATACAGACATTGTTTTTTCTACTGATTTTTCAGTGTCCCAGATTTCCTAAAAGACTCGTCAGCTTTGCCAGTTCTTTATTTCTCTCAACTTCTGTTATGTTCATATGTCTCAAAGTGTCGCCAAAGTTGCTGTTGACTGTCCAGAATGACCCACAATAAGGCATATCTCTCTCATATACCTGTATTCTATGTTTAGGTCAAACAAGGAAACCTACAAGCAAATCCTACTATGCAGGCCTGAAAATCCATCAACACACATAACTTCACCTAATCTCCTTCAAACACAGTTTAATTGTTAGATCTGAATGAGATCTACAAAGCAAGTCAAGTTTGAAGAAATATATTCAGGCATTTTTGAGATATTCATGCACAATATTTATAATTTGAGAATGATATGGTTTTTAATACATGGATCATTATCATCATGTTACAGTGTCTCAGGTGTGCTGGGTTCCTCTAACTCAGAGGTTCTCAGACTTCATTGCATCGCGACCCCCTTCTGAGAACAAAAATTACTACACAACCCCAGGATGGGGGACCGAAGTCTGAGCCAGCCCGATACTCACCACCTCAGGCTGGGATCCAAAGCTGAAGCCTGAGTTCCGCCATCCCGAGTGGGGCAGGCAAATCCAAATCCCAAGGGTGGTGGGGCTTGGGCTTTGGCTTCAGCCCTGGACCCTAGCAAGTCTAACACCAGCCCCATTAAAACGGGGTCGGGACTTGCAACCTGCTTTGGGGGTCCCAATCCACAGTTTGAGAACCACGGCTCTAACTACATCCAAGGAGACTAGGTTCCCATCTTGAAGAGTTTGCAATCTACTTTTAAAGAAAGAGGCACCAAACAGAGAAGCAAAATGGTAGGGAAGAGTTGAGGAGGAAGGACAGGGAATACAGCCATACTGGGCAGGGATTATGCAGAACTCAAAGTCTGACATTTTCTGTCACCAAAAGATTGCTTCTGGGCAGACAGCAAGCATAGAAAATATCAATCTAAAGGAATATGATAAAATTATGAGCAACTGAAAAAGGAGGGTGGCGGTTATAATGGAACATGGAACTTTATCTACAGCAGTTGCTAGGACTTCTGCTACCATACTCTGGAATACACAAAGGCAACATGTGACTTTTTCCCTTAAAGCAGGACACAACGTGCAACTAAACATGCCTGTCATAGTCAGCTTGAGATGTCTGGAAACTAATGACCACGGGAATCTACAGATGCTAAATTATTCAGTGATTAGGTGTTAGCTCATCATAGCATAAAGGATGTCACACATCTGTATCACATGCCTCTGTATTTCTCCCTTAAAAACAGATTTATTTTTCATTAAAGAGCTGCCAAAATAATGGGCCAAATTCTGCTCTCATGTACCCATGCAACTCCTAGCGTGTACACACACGCACACATACTCTTAAATCCAATACAGTACAATGAATATAGTATCCATTACATCGTATCATATCAAACACTTCATCTTAAAATTGATATTAAGCAGAGGTGGGAAGAGGCTGTAAATGTAGAAACATACTATTTTAGGCTCTCTTGCAACTTCTTATATTACTGAAATGTTTAACTTGTTTAGAAAATCAGAGGGATCGGGAAATTTGCCCAGAACAGTTGCCAACTTAGTGTGTATCTAATACTTTGAATTCTCTAAATATAGGTCTTTATTCTGGAATGAGCATGGACTGAGGAAGCTATTCTGCTATTTAGTGCCTGGTTCTCATTTTTTCTTCCTAGATGCAGGGTTCAAACTGTGAGGGAAATAAAGGAACTGTTCTCCCAGTTAAAGTTAATTTCTTCAATAAACAAGTAAAGAAGTTCCAGTTGTAAAATGGATTTTTTGTTCCTTTGCTTTGGAATCTTAGTTTCTACATAGGAATTGCCATATTGTATCAGGCTGGTGTCCATTTAGCCCAGTATCCTCTCTCTGACAGTGGTAAATACCAGATGAGTCAGAGGACAATGCAATTGTCCGTACAATGGACAGTTATGGGATAACCTACCAAAAAGTGAAGTTTCCAACTGAGTGGGGTTAAGAAGAGGCTTTCTGTGCCCAGAAGCATAAGAGTTTCTATCACTTATATTTTATCCTGCCATACACAACCACAAAATGTTCTTACTAACCACATCTATTTCTAATCCCTTTTTGAACTCAGCTAAACTCTTAGACTCAGTGATATCTTGTGACAGCAATTTTTCAAGGTTACTGATGCTTGTGTAACAAAAGATTTAAGTTTTAAATGTATTGCCTCTCAGTTTCACTGGAAGTTCTTTTATGATAAGAGCAAATAAGCAGCAGTGACTGATTTACATCCTCGAACCCAGGGTGGATCGGGACCCAAAACTGGGTCACCAGAATGTTTCAAAGGGTTGCATGGCAGCTCCTGTCCCCCGGGGGCCAGCTGGACTCACCTCCCTGCTCCAGGCAATGCAGCCTCTGGGGTCCCAGCACCACTCAGGTTTAGCCCAGCCATCATGATGACGGGAGTCCAGGTAGACCAAATTCGAATGAGCGGCACTGCAACCCCAGGAACCAGGTCACAACTCCACTCTCACAGATTTGGTCCAGTCAGAGGGGCCAAACTTGAGCAGCGCTGCAACCCCAGAAGTTGCAACACCAAGCCCAGCCAGCCCCACAGCACAGGAGCTGCCTCTGTGGGGTGAGTGCCAGGCAGGACCCAACCCCCCCCCAGGGGCCAGGATCTGACTGAAACCACCCCAGGGCCTCCACCCCCAGACTAGTTACTGGGTCACGACAAGCCATAAACCTTTACAAATGGGTCCTGAGGCCAAAAAGCTGAGAACCATTGCTCTACCAGATTCATTATTTTAATATCTCTGCCTCATGTTTGTCTCCTCTCTCAACTAAGCAGTCCTGCTTCCATCTTTTTCCATACAGAGCCTTCCATTCCTTTTAGCATTTTTGTTTCCCATGTCTGCTCCCCTTCTTTTTCTCCTTGGTCTCTTTGAGATGGGGTGACTGGTACCAAACACTGCACTCCAAGGGAGAACGTACCGCTGAGTTATAGGCTGGCATAATATTCCCAGACTGGTTTCTATCCCATTCCTTATGCATCCTAATGTTTTATTTGCTTTCCTGCTGGTGGTGCATGCTGAGCTGGGGTTCACACTGTGCTGCCCACAATGACACCCCTGCTGAAAGTGGGCCGGTACGACATACCGGTAAGAAGCCAGTGCCGGCCCATACACGGGGGGCAAAAGGGGCAGCGATGTTAAAGTGCCGCCGACGGGGAAGGCAAAAGGAGCAGCCGCCCCGGAGCCGTCAATTTAAAAGGGCTCGGGGCCTTTTAAATTGCCACCAGAGCCCCAGGCAGTGTGGGCGAGGCAGCACAGATGGGCTGGCTGGGGGAGGCTGACCCCCAGCCCCACCCCTTCTACCCAATGCCCCATCCCTTCCGGGGGCCCGCCTCAGAATTTAATATTACTTTCATCCCAGCACTCCTGTCTTTTCTTGAGTGGTTACAGTTAATTCTACATCAAAGAGAGCTAGAGGTGATTTGTACTGGAGTCCATCAGTTTCACTGCTAACGCAGCAAGAAGCGTTGCTCAGATTATTCATGATTAGAGGGACGTGGGGAGCTCACTTCCCATACAGGGCTAGGCTGTGTTTGGCCTTTGTTCAAATGCATAGGATGACGGGTGCGAGGAGCTGCCTCAATCCCTGCACTCTTAGGGAAGTACCAGGCACAGCTGTAGTCTCCTGGTACAGGGGAATAAAGACCCTCCAAAAGGGGTTATGGAGGAGACAGGGCCGTCCCTGCTGTACTCCCTGGAGCTCCTGGAAGGCCTACTCCTTCAGCTCCACAGTGACCCTAACTCAGGGCTGGATATAAATGAATCAATGTAACTCAGACAGGGCAGGGAGATAATCGAGGGGAGGGAGCTAACTACCTGGAGGAGGGCCCTTTGCACAGCTGGCCAAAGCAAAATCCAAATAAAACCATCCAGAAGAGTGTAATATGAGAGGTGACGGGGGAGAGAAGAGAGCTCAATTCTCAAGTGCTTTGCTGAGAAGGGGAGGGATGGAGAAGGACAGAGACGGCTCTGCCCCTGGGGCACCTGAGGCGCTGCCTTAACTCAATCCACAGGAAGATTAAATCAAAGTCAAATTAAGATCCTTTCATCCTGATGCTGTGTATTCTTCACAGCTGTTCATTAATTAGCAGAGTGCTTCCATTTCCTGGCTAAGAGTTCCATGAAGGCTGCAGGGGGCCATGCCAGGTAGTGCATATTCCAAATACCAGACTCCTTGATAGCAACGGAAACACTTCAGGCTGGCCCCAGCAAGCCCATGAACAGCCCAGTGGCCACCGCAGAAGAATAAAGGCCAGGTGCTATGAAAGGAGTTCCCTTATGTTAGCCAATTCCTTGTTAGTATAGTGGTTAGTATCCCTGCCTATCATGCGGGAGACCGGGGTTCAATTTCCCAACCGGGAGGCAAACACACCTTTTATTGGGGGGAGGGATAACTCAGTGGGTTGAGCATTGGCCTGCTAAACCCAGGGTTGTGAGTTCAATCCTTGAGGGGGCCATTTAGGGATCTGGGGCAAAAATTGGGGATTGTGCTTGCTTTGAGCAGGGGGTTGGACTAGATGACCTCCTGAGGTCCCTTCCAACCCTGATAGTCTATGATTCTATGATTCTGTGTGCTGCTGGGAAAGGTTACTAGGATCCCTGACTGAGTGCTGCTACTGAAGACGGGACAGAAGTCAGAGACAGAGTCAGGATCAAGAGAGGGCTTTTGATGAGTGGAGGAAGGCAGGAGCCAATTTTATGGGGGAAGGTGCCAGAGGTACAGGAATTCTTGTCAGCTGCCCTCGTGAAGGGAGTGAACAGTGGGGAGACAGGACTAAAGGAAGCAAAGAATGTATGGAAATAAAACATTTCCCTTATTTACGCCCTAAAAGGCTTAGAGCTTTGGGATTATGCCAAGTGCCATTTTGTGCTCAGGAGGCTCTGTCCTGCGTTTGGGGTGCTATCTGTGTCAGGTACTTATATATGGCCCCCATTACCATAGTATGGGACCACTTCCCAATCTCTAATGCATTGTTATCCTCTGAACACCCCTGTGAGGTACGGAAGTGATGGGGGAACTGAGGCATAGAGAGACTAAGTGATTTGACCAAGGTCACATGGGGAGGCTGTAATGGTTCAGGGAATTGAACCCATCTCTTCCAAGACCCTGACTAGCACCCTAGCCCCTGGACCATCCTTCCTGAGAATTTTGCATTGTAAGTTGTGTTCATTAACATGACTCATTTTCTCAATGTTTTCATAATGTGGAGAGGAATGTGACTCAGAAACTGCTCATCCATAAATGACTTGTGAATTGTTCATAAGTCATCAGAACAGGATAGTTAAGTACTTTCACTACAGTATATGCTATTTGCTTTGTACCCTCCCACCTGTTTAGTGGCAGTAGTGTTTTAAAAAATCTGCAAAACTATTTTATCCGACACTTATTATTTGTATTACCATATTGTTTTAGAGGCCCCTACCAAAATCAGGGGCCCCTTGTGCAAGGTACTGTACAAACACATTGTAAGTGACAGGACCTGCCCTCAAAACTTTACGCTCTAAACAAACGAGGGTTAGGGGAAGAATTATCCACATTTTAGAGATAAGGACTGAGAGAGATTTAGTGACTTGCCAACAGAAAATATACTACAGCTAATGTGATGCTGAGATGCATAAAGAGGGGAATCTCAAGTAGGAGTAAGAGGTTACTTTATCTCTGTATTTGTCACTGGTGCAACCTCTGCTGTAATGCTGTGTCCAGTTCTGATACTCACAATTCAAGAAGGATGTTAATGAATTGGAGAAGGTTCAGAGAAGAGCCAAGAGAACGATTCAACCATTAGAAAACATGCCTTAAAGTGATAAAATAAAGGAGCTCAATCAGTTTTCTTAACAAAGAGAAGGTTAAGGGGTGATTTGATTACAGTCTATAAGTACCTACGTGGGAAACATATTTAATAATGGTCTCTTCAATCTAGCAGAGAAAGGTGTAACATGATTAATGGCTGGAAGCTGAAGCTAGACAAATTCAGACTGGAAATAGGTGTAAATTTTTGACAGTGAGGGTAAAGAACCATAGAGACAATTTACCAAGGATCCTGGTGGATTCTCCATCACTGATAATTTTTAAATCAAGATTTGATTTTTTTCCAAAAGATCTGCTCCAGGTATTATTTTGGGGAAGTTCTCTGGCCTGTGTTATACAGGAGGTCAAACTAAATGATCACAATGATATCTTCTGGCCTTGGAATCTATGAACCCAGATCTTCTGAGCTTCCATCCAACAACCCAGACACACACCCAGCTCCTACTCCTAAATATTGGCATAGCAATGGGTCTGGCTGGCCCTGTGTTATTAAAAAGCCATCCATGGTCTTTAATAAAAAGGGATACAATCTGTACAATGTGGATTTGGTTTCTGACTACCGCAAAATCCTGGTTTGTGGGAATTTTACTTTCACCTCAGTCCATATAAAAGTAGGGGCTATTTAAAAAAAATGCACATTCAGATTTCAAGACTCCCCCACATAAAGGTCAGGGGTGCTAGAATCCAGAGGTTTGTTGGGGGTCCCAGCTCATGTTTCTATTTTAGCTCTTTTTAAAATATTCCTTGATTTATAGATTTTATGGCCAGAAGAGAACATAATTAATTATCTAGTTGCACCTCCTGCATAACACAGGCCACAGAACCTCACCCAAGAATTCTGACCGACTCCTGTGCTGTGAAACTCTCTCACCACACACCCCTGTGAAAATATATCAAGTCAAGAAGAACTTCTGAACACCTCAAAATCCCATCGGAATTAAGGCATTATCAAAACACTTCAAAATGTGGGAAACCCATTACACATTTTCCTTGGTTTGAACAAAATAATTAGTGACCTCTTCTCTGAAACTGGCAAGGTGGAAATATTTTTAAACACAGAGGGCCTGAGTCACCACTGCCTGGTTTAAATAGACTAAAAGCTGGTTGACAGATAGGTCTCCAAATATAATTGTTTAGTGGGGAATAATTATTGAGCAGGTGTTTCTAGTGGGGTTCTCTCCAGGATCCATTCTTGGCCCTATGCTAGGTAACCTTTTTATCAATGACCTCGAAGAAAATATAAAATCATCACTGATAAAATTTGCAGATAACACAAAAATTGGGGGAGTGGTAAATAACAAAGAGGACAGGTCAGTAACACAGAGCAATCTGGATCGCTTAGTAAACTGTGCGCAAGCAAACAATATGCATTTTAATACAGCTAAATGTAAATGTATGCATCTAGGAACAAAGAACATAGGCCATACTTGTGAGATGGGGGACTCTGTCCTGGGAAGCAGTGACTCTGAAAAAGATTCAGGGATCGTGGTGGACAGTCAGCTGAACATATGCTCCCAATGTGATGCAGTGGCCAAAAGGACTAATTCAATCCTTAGGTGCATAAGCAGGGGAGCTTGAGTAGAAGTAGAGAGGCTATTTTACCTCTGTATCTGACACTGGTGCAACTACTACAGGAATACCTTGTCCAGGTCTGGTGTTCGTAATTCAAGACGGATGTTGACAGCTCAGAGAAGAGCAACAAGAATGATTAAAGCATTAGAAAATCTGCCTTACAGTGATAGACACAAGGAGCTCTATCTAGGTAGTTTAAGAAAGAGAAGGTTAAAGGGTGACTTGATTATTTATGTACCTATATGAGGAACAAATATTGAATAATTAGCTCTTCAATCTAGCAGAGAAAGGTATAACAGGATCCAATGACTGGAAGATGAAGCTAGATAAATTCAAACTGGAAATCGGCATAAATTTTTAAGAGAAAGAGTAATTAATCCCTTGAACAATTTACCAGTTGTGGCTGACAAAATCGAGGAAGCGTGATGTCTCTGGTTTGGACACATGCAGAGGATGATTGAAGGGGACCTGGTGAAGAAAGCATGGCAGGAAAGAGTGACAAGAAAGATACCCTGAGGAAAGCTGAGGAAGAGATGGATGGATTGCATCAAAGAGAAGCAGAATGACCTTAATGCTCTCTTGGACTGACAATGGCAGCAGATGCTTGAACGATGATCTGACCCCTCTTTATGGGAGAAGAACCATTTATCAAGGGTCGTGGTGTATTCACCTTCACCAACAATTTTTAAATCAATATTGGAAGCTTTTCTAAAAGAGCTGCTCTAGGAATTATTTTGGGGAAGTTCTATGGACAGTGCAATACAGGAGGTCAGATTTGATCATCACAATGGTCCCTTCTGGCCTTGAATCTAGGACCGTCATTGTGAGGACTTGGTTAAGTCACCCAGAACCGTAAGCCACTGTGTTACCACTCTGCCTAGGCAATAGTGAGCTTTGCTGCCGCTAAGCTATGGATCAGCTCCCTGACACACCAGCTAGTCTTCCGTGCTAGCAAACTCCTCAGGACTCTGCCAGTTCAAACCTTGCCTTGCAAGTAACATCAGTGAACCCCAATTCCCAGGTTCCCCAGAGAAGTCTTTTTGCAGTGCCCAACCCCCTCACTGGACCCTCACAGAAGTTACTAAGCCCTGGTCTACACTAGGAGTTGAGGTCGAATTTAGCAGCGTTAAATCGATTTAACCCTGCACCCGTCCACACGATGAAGCCCTTTTTTTCAACTTAAAGGGTTCTTAAAATCGATTTCCTTACTCCACCCCCGACAAGGGGATTAGTGCTTAAATCGGCCTTGCCGGGTCGAATTTGGGGTACTGTGGACACAATTAGACGGTATTGGCCTCCGGGAGCTATCTCAGAGTGCTCTATTGTGACCGCTCTGGACAGCACTCTCAACTCAGATGCACTGGCCAGGTAGACAGGAAAAGGCCCGTGAGCTTTTGAATTTCAATTTCCTGTTTGCATGATCACCTGAAGCTTGCCACACTGGCCAGAGCTCATCAGCAGAGGTGACCGTGCAAAGCTCATCAGCAGAGGTGACCATGATGGAGTCCCAGAATCGCAAAAGAGCTCCAGCATGGACCGAACGGGAGGTACGGGATCTGATCATTGTATGGGGAGAGGAATCCGTGCTATCAGAACTCTGTTCCAGTTTTCAAAATGCCAAAACCTTTGTCAAAATCTCCCAGGGCATAAAAGACAGAGGCCATAACAGGGACCCGAAGGAGTGCCGCGTGAAACTTAAGGAGCTGAGGCAAGCCTACCAGAAAACCAGAGAGGCGAACGGCCGCTCAGGGTCAGAGCCCCAAACATGCCGCTTCTATGATGAGCTGCATGCCATTTTAGGGGGGTCAGCCACCACTACCCCAGCCATGTTGTCTGACTCCTTTAATGGAGATGGAAGCAACACAGAAGCAGGTTTTGGGGACAAGGAAGATGATGATGATGAAGTTGTAGATAGCTCACAGCAAGCAAGCGGAGAAACCGGTTTTCCCAACAGTCAGGAACTGTTTCTCACCCTGGACCTGGAGCCAGTAACCCCCGAACCCACCCAAGGCTGCCTCCCGGACCCACCAGGCGGAGAAGGGACCTCTGGTGAGTGTACCTTTTAAAATACTATACATGGTTTAAAAACAAGCATGTTTAATGACTAATTTGCCCTGGCATTTGCGGCTTTCCTGGATGTACTCCCAAAGCCTTTGCAAAAGGTTTCTGGGGAGGGCAGCCTTATTCCATCCACCATGGTAGGACAATTTACCACACCAGGCCAGTAGCACATACTCAGGAATCATTGTAGAAGAAAGCATTGCAGTGTATATTTGCTGGCATTCAAACAACATCCGTTCTTTATCTCTCTGTGTTATCCTCAGGAGAGTGATATCATTCATGGTCACCTCGTTGAAATAGGGTGCTTTTCTTAAGGGGACATTCAGAGGTGCCCGTTCCTGCTGGACTGTTTGCCTGTGGCTGAACAGGAATGTTCCCCGCTGTTAGCCACAGGGAAGGGGGAGGAGGGAGAGGCTAGCCACATGGTGGGGGGAGGCAAAATGCGACCTTGGAACGAAAGCACATGTTCTGTGTATGTAATGTTAACAGCAAGGTTTACCATGAAAGAGTGTACCCATTGTTCTAGAAAATGTGTCTTTTAAATACCACTGTCCCTTTTTTTTTTCTCCTCCAGCTGCATGTGTTTCAAGGATCACAGGATCTTCTCCTTCCCAGAGGCTAGTGAAGATTAGAAGGCGAAAAAAACGCACTCATGATGAAATGTTCTCTGAGTTCATGGTATCCTCCCACACTGACAGAGCACAGACGAATGCGTGGAGGCAGACACTGTCAGAGTGCAGGAAAGCACAAAATGACCAGGAGGAGAGGTGGCAGGCTGAAGAGAGTAAGTGGCGAGCTGAAGAGAGGGCTGAAGCTGAAAGGTGGTGGCAGCATGATGAGAGGAGGCAGGATTCAATGCTGAGGCTGCTGGAGGATCAAACTAATGCGCTCCAGTGTATGGTTGAGCTGCAGGAAAGGCAGCAGGAGCACAGACCGCCGCTATAGCCCCTGTGTAACCAACCACCCTCCTCCCCAAGTTCCATAGCCTCCTCACCCAGACGCCCAAGAACGCAGTGGGGGGGCCTCCAGCCACCCAGCAACTCCACCCCAAAGGATTGCCCAAGCAACAAAAGGTTGGCATTCAATAAGTTTTAAAGTTTTAAACTTTTAAAGTGTTGTGTGTCCTTGTCCTTCCCTCCTCCACCACCCCTCCCAGGGTGCCTTGGCAGTTATCCCCCTATTTGTGTGATGAATTAAAAAAGAATGCATGAATGTGAAGCAACAATGATTTTATTGCCTCTGCAAGTGGTGATCGAAGGGAGGAGGAAAGGGTGCTTAGCTTACAGGGAAGTAAAGTGAACCAAGGGGTGGGGGGTTTCATCAAGGAGAAACAAACAGAACTTTCACACTGTAGCCTGGCCAGTCACGAAACTGGTCTTCAAAGCTTCTCTGATGCGCACCGCGCCCTCCTGTGCTCTTCTAACCTCCCTGGTGTCAGGCTGCATGTAACCAGCAGCCAGGTGATTTGCCTCAACCTCCCACCCCGCCATAAACATCTCCCCCTTACTCTCACAGATATTGTGGAGCACACAGCAAGCAGTAATAACAGTGGGAATATTGGTTTCGCTGAGGTCTAACCGAGTCAATAAACTGCGCCAGCGCACTTTTAAATATCCAAATGCACATTCTACCACCATTCTGCACTTGCTCAGCCTGTAGTTGAACAGCTCCTGACTACTGTCCAGGCTGCCTGTGTACAGCTTCATGAGCCATGGCATTAAGGGGTAGGCTGGGTCCCCAAGGATAACTATAGGCATTTCAACATCCCCAACAGTTATTTTCTGGTCTGGGAATAAAATCCCTTCCTGCAGCTTTTGAAACAGACCAGAGTTCCTGAAGATGCGAGCGTCATGTACCTTTCCCGGCCATCCCACTTTGATGTTGGCGAAACGTCCCTTGTGATCCACCGGTGCTCGCAGCACTATTGAAAAGTACCCCTTGTGGTTTATGTACTCACTGGCTTGGTGCTCCGGTGCCAAGATAGGGATATGGGTTCCGTCTATGGCCCCACTACAGTTAGGGAATCCCATTGCAGCAAAGCCATCCACCATGACCTGCACATTTCCCAGGGTCACTACCCTTGATATCAGCAGATCTTTGATTGCGTTGGCTACTTGCATCACAGCAGCCCCCACAGTAGATTTGCCCACTCCAAATTGATTCCCGACTGACCAGTAGCTGTCTGGCATTGCAAGCTTCCACAGGGCTATTGCCACTCGCTTCTCAACTGTGAGGACTGCTCTCATCTTGGTATTCATGCGCTTCAGGGCTGGGGAAAGCAAGTCACAAAGTTCCATGAAAGTGCCCTTATGCATGCGAAAGTTTTGCAGCCACTGGGAATCGTCCCAGACCTGCAACACTGTGCGGTTCCACCAGTCTGTGCTTGTTTCCCGGGCCCAGAATCGGCGTTCCACCGCATGAACCTGCCCATTAGTACCATGATGCCCGCAACACTCCGGAAGTCGACACTAGCCTCGGTACTGTGGAAGCACTCCTCCAAGTTAATGCACTTAATGCACTTAGAGCATTTTGTGTGGGGACACACACAATCGACTATTTAAAAACGAATTCTAAAATTTATAAATCTATAAATCTATAAAATTCTATAAATTCGACCTAATTTCGTAGTGTAGACATACTGTAAGTTCGCTGCCTTCAAAAGACAGAATGTTTGGCTGAGGATTTTACCCTTTGGTTTATACCCAGCACTGAGATGGTTTTGTAATAAACAAGCCTAAGTTTATTAACAGAGAACAGATATTTAAGTGATAATACATGGGAATAGAAAGCACGTATGTGGTTACAAGTAAAGTGAAACAAAACACGCTTTCTAGTGACTAAAACTTACAGTCTTTGTTTAAGCAGGTTTCTCACTGATAGTTCTCAGAGACTCCAACCCCATTGGGTTGAAGGATCCAGTTTTCTCGATTACAAAGCTCTAGCCCCTTGTCTCCAGCCAGTGATGGATAACAAAATGGCTTTTTGCCTCTGCTTTTACCCTCCCAAAGTGCATTGACCCTGTTTTAAGAGACAGGGAGGGTTCTGGAGGTGCAGTCTCCACTCTCCATCAAGATGGCTGAGTGGTCATCTTCCCCACTTGCTCTTCTGATGGCTGTGTTTACCTCTCTTTTAAATGTACTTTTCATTGCCTTTGGTCTCACCTTGCTTAACTTACGCTGGAGACACAGTCAAGTCTGAGAAACAAAATTCCTATGTTGAGGACAGGCAAGGCTTAGGCACTGCCTGACAAACACAGTTTAGGAACATATTTCCAGAACAAAGCTACAATTCTTTATACGTCACTCCTACATACATCACACAATAATATTAATGACCAGCATGCCAGGCTGGGGTAATGAGTATGCAGGATCTGACTAGAGTGATGGTATGGTGTGCCCTCTGCCATTTGGTATTGAGGAGCCAAGGCTCAGTAAAGCCTAATGAAAGAAGTTCAGCTGGGAAGGAGCTGGTTGGGCCTGTATAAAGGGATGAAGCTGAGACCAGAAGAGGGCTGCAGGGAGGTGGGAGTTTGAGCCGGCAAACCCATGGGGCGGGAAGATAGAAAAGAGAAGTAAAAAGGAGTCCAGGGAAATAGTGACAGGATCTGGGAGCAAGCAGACCATGTTGGTGGACATAAGGTCCCTGGGCTGCAACCTGGAGCGGTTGGTGGACCCAATTCCACAACCAAACACTGGGAAAGTGGCATGGAATTGGATGGAAGACAGCCTGGAATGGCATGCAGAGAGCTGATCCAGTGGAACGTTGATGCCCTGGAAAGGGAGGACTCTGCAGTGAGGTGGCCAGAGGGCTGAGTCACAAAGAGAGAGCACTGCGAGCCCTGGACAGTGAGGTGGAGGGACGTGGTATGAACAGCCATTGAAAGAGGCACTTCAAACCAGCCACAAGGAGGTGCCCCAACAGAGAGTAGGATCCTGTTACAACTGCAATGACTGTGTACGGTGCAGGTAGTGGGGAATTAAGCCAAGAAACACCATCAGTAGAGATAGCTGGACATTTTCTATCAGAATGTTTTTCCATTGAAAAATGCCACTTTGTTGAAATTGAAACATTCTGCAGAAACATTTCCTGAGGGCGTCAATTTCCTAATTGACCCCAGCTCCTGGCACCTTGCTGGCCCAGCTCCAAGGTAACCCACCAGACAGACTGCCCCAGAGTTTCCATGCTCCCTAGGCTGCCCAGAGCTCCACAGCCTACCAGGTGTAAAGGAAATGTCATTTTGACTCTTGCAAAACAACCTTTTGGAATTCCCGGTCAATTTCTGAAGGAGTTTCGGGAGGGGGGGTGTTATTTTTAATTTGGAATTTCTCACAGAATGGGAATTCCAGTTCCTGGCGAGCTCTAGTTATCAGCTCATTATCATCTGCTTAGTAAACAAAGCCTGTTTTAAAAGTATTAACAGAACCCTGTAGGGTTGATTCATCAATCTCTCAGGAACAGAAAATAACAGGGCCAGAACCTCTAATGGTGTAAGTCAGCACAGCTCCATTGAAGTCAGTGGAGATAGACTGACTTATAGCTGCCAGTGTTCTGGATCAGAATTTGAACATGGACATATTCAGTACATCTTATGTAATCCCAAATAATATTTTGTGTACCTTACTTATCAGCTTACAGATCTCTCTGGTATTTTGTATATGTTTTCTACGTAATATTGATATGATTTCCTATGTGATAGGTTTAATTCAATAGCCAACATATTTGATTCAAGAGCTGTCAACCCTGGTTTAGAGCAAGAATGTTTGATTTGACAAGTCATGTATCCAACGCAACAGGCAATATGTCTGATCCAGGAAGGAATGCATCTGTTTGATACTCATCTTTTCTTTTAGTAAAGCATGAATGTATTCTAACAGACAGCATCTGTGTTTCAATGCCTCGTGAATCAATTTCTTTATGCACTGCATTTCAGCGCATGAAGTATGCATTTCCCAATAAACGGACATCTCCTACCACTCATGCGATTTCTTTGGCATGTCAAGTATCTGCAGCATTTCTGAAACCAGGATAAAATCTCACCACATCTCAGGTGTGAACAGTACTGTGACTAACCTTTTAAAGGCAGACACCTAATAATCCAAGCAGAAAATGTGAGGGACAAGAGATAAAAAGAGAGGAGGAAGCTTCTATATCCTTTGCATTAGAGAATATGAAACAAAAGGGGAAAGGGAGGCCTGTAGATGCCGAAAGAATTAAAAAGACTGAAAAATGGAGGGGAAGGGAAGATTCCCTCCTTCTGAAGGAAGAGAGACATTCACAAGGAAGAAGGGAACAGTATTATTAAGTTTGACATTAGCATTTGTACACTTTTTTTTATTTCAATATCTTAAGTGAGACATTAGGTATATACTATAGCCTATATTCATAGTACTTGCCAGCTATAGAAAGAACAACTGTATTTTGTCTAAGGAGGAAAAATATCAGTTAACTTTGGTACAGTGGGGTTTTAAAATAATTATCCTTTGCTTTAGTTACCTTCCCTGGCATTTTAAGCCATATGTCTATCATCTTTGGTGTAAAATACTTCATCCCATGTTCCTTATTTACTCCTGTGTGCCCGCATTTTTGAATCCCTTACACCATTTTTAAAATGTCTATTTGATGCCTTTGAAGTCCCCTCTTTCCCAGTGAAATTATAAGCCTAACAACCTTAGCCTTTCCTCACAGCTTTGATTTTTGAGACCTGGGGCCAGTTTCTGCTTTCCCTTACACCAGTGTAAATGTGGAATAATTCCACTCACTTCAATACATATGGATATTCATCTGTGTTGAGCCATATCTTGAGCTGGTACAAATTGGTGAAGCTTAATTGAAGATAGTAGGGCTGAGCAGTTTACACCAGAGGAGGATCTAGGCCATTATTTCTAGTGGGCCCATCACAGCAATGGATGGGGAGACAGATTGTTGTGGGTGGCACTCATGCTGCCCTGTGCACTGTGGAAGTGGACACGGATACACACTGCCATGTGCAGTGTTTACATCAAGTTTTATTTATTTATTATACCTACCAAAAAATCTTCAGTGAAAAATAAGTTTTTGACCAAAAATAGATCCACACTTTAAATTAAACCAGTTTCCAGTTTCCCATCTTCCTCTCACTGACAGATATTTTAATACTGCTGTACTTTTTTAATCTGCTGTGATTGGAAAAGTTTGCCTATATTATGTGCAGGACAAAAAGGATTTTTCCTCATTCCTTCATGGATTACATTATTTTCCCAATTATGTTCTAGCTACTGTGCACAAGAGGACATTATAAGGAGTTAGGCAACATACATGTGTTAATTAGATAGGGGATGCACAAGCTAATTTTCCCTCAACTCCAGGGAAACCTTAAGATTATGATTATACAGCAGATGCAATCCACCCTACTATACAAAGCACTTTAAAAAAAAACTAGTTACATATCAGAATAGAATACTAGCAACAAAATTAGTTTCTTCAATTTAATTCAAGAAAATTTTAATAGCATCTGACTATTTACTGCAAAAGACATAAAAATTAAAGGGAATGCACAGAAGACTGATGTTATAACAGAACTAAAGCTCTGATCCTGCTCCTATTAAAGGTCTTGATCCAGCAAAGCATTTAAGTACTTGCTTAACTTTAAGTATGTTAGTGAAAGGTGCTGAAGTACCTTGTTGAATCAGGGCAAAAGTTAACAGCAAAACTTCAGTGGGAGAATGATCTAGCTCTAGGTGGATCAGAAGTTTTGATCTATAAAGATCAGTTATGGAACATTAAGGTCCTGAATTGAGCCCTGTGCAGACATTGGTAATTGCATGTGCAAATCAGGTAAACACCCTTAAAAATAGGACAAGCTTGATCTACCGCAGCAGAAATGAATTAGGTGACCCAAGTCTCTTTTAATCTCTGTCTCCATGATAACCAATGGGGAAATGTTTCAAGTTTCACTGTATTCACAGCACAGTACAGATGGAAATTTTCCTAAATGTCAGTTCAATAACTACAGACAATGGCTTATTCTTATGAAAACGAAACTGTTAGTGGCCCGAAGATTAAAGGAAATAGATCTGTCACTCATACCTTTGCTATGGTGGCTCAAAAGAGCAGTGATATGAAATAAAAAGCTTTCCCCTAAATATGGCCCTTTCATTAGAGATTTGTATGGAGTTATAAATCATCTATTATATTGTTGGGTGGGGGAGTGAGTTGAAGGGTATAATGCATAACTGATCCTATACTTGACATTTCTTTTCTGTTAAAAGCCTTTTCCTCCATCCTTGAAATACCCAGTACATAATTAGCACACTTTCATTAAAATACTGTGTCCCCCTGGCCTGAATTACACTGCATGTGCTTTACATCATGCTCCTTAATAGTGTTTTTAAGTAATACATCTTATCAATTAATATTCCAGAGTGATTCATACCGTTTCTAATATGCAGAAGCTGGGCAGAGTCTTTCAGATAAAAATATTTTCTGAAGAGATTCAAAATAATTGCTTTTTTAAATTGCTGATGGGGATTCTGCCACTCAACCAGCTAAGCCTGTAAATGTGCTTAAGTGATTAAACAAGGAAAACTGAGCTGGGCTGGTGGCTGGCCCCATTCCACGTGCCTAAGAGTTGTCACTACTCCAAATGTGACCAGACAACTTCAATTTTGCCGTGGTTCATCCCAAGCAAAAGAGGTAAACTATGCAGAAGCTCCAGCTTACAACCATGCTTGGCATAGGCCTGTGCCTTCTCACATAGGCACTGAGGGATTCAGCCAACAAAGGATGTGCATGCCAGGAAGTGATCTCGTCATTTGGACATGCACATTGTTGCAAACTGATCCAAATACCTACCATGCATTTTCTGCAGTACTGTAACTAAGATCTATAAGCCAAGAGCCCAGCAGTGCCAAAAGTTCCCTTAGAAAATGTAAATCCTGAAAGAGAGTAACTACAACCTAACTGGTTTCAGAGTAACAGCTGTGTTAGTCTGTATTCGCAAAAAGAAAAGGAGTACTTGTGACACCTTAGAGACTAACCAATTTATTTGAGCATAAGCTTTCGTGAGCTACAG
This sequence comes from Lepidochelys olivacea, assembly GCF_965140295.1. NCBI lineage: Eukaryota > Metazoa > Chordata > Testudines > Cheloniidae > Lepidochelys > Lepidochelys olivacea. Next base: position 113,209,539 of record NC_140416.1, read on the forward strand.
CTCACTTCATCGGATGCATACTGTGGAAAATACAGAAGATGTTTGTTTTTATACACACAAATCATGAAAAAATGGGTGTTTATCACTACAAAAGGTTTTCTCTCCCCCCACCAGCAGGATTTAGGCCAAGATTTTTTAAAATGGGTGCCTAACATTAATCTCTTATGTATACATGTAAGGCCAAGATTTTCAAAAATGATTAGAGATTTTTGCATGCCTTGGTTTCTAGGTGCCCAACTTGAGACTGCTTAAAGGGGCCTGATTTTCAGAAAGTGCTGAACACCCACCCTCTGAAAAACAGGTATGTCCAGCAGCTGGGCATCCAGATAAGAAGGCACTAGTTGTTTCTGAAAGTCTTGTCCCAAGGTCCCTGAATAAATTATCTGATTTTCGAAAGTGCTTAGCGCCCTGAGCTCCCTTTGAGATCAGTGAAAGTGCTCAAGCACTTTTGAAATCAGGTCACTAGTATAGACATTTGCATATGTTTAGGAGTCTAATTTTAGGCTCCTATTTCCAAAATCTTGGCTGATATTTTCAAAGGAGACTAAGAGAGGTAGGTGCCCAAGTTCTACTTAACTCCCCTAGGCACCTTTGAAAATCCCAACCTCAGTCTCTAATGAAATTGTCTTACTCTCCGCTTTAAGAATAGCTTTACTTTGCAATATAACTTTGTTATATGCCTCTCACTTAGGGGATCCCTTCTCAATCAAGATGTAACTATAGAACCTCACAATTCTCCTACCTCTTAAACCCGCTACAAAGAATATACTAAGCCCTCTGAAGCAACTGTGTCCCTGTTTTAGAAAGAGCAGCACTTCTAAAGAAAATTCAGCGTATCCTCACTAGAAAAAGTGATGTACCAGATAAAGGGGAAAGATTAATAAAAACAACTAGGGGAAACAATGCAATAGCTGTATTAACAATCTAACAGGTTTTGGTTGTTGCTAAGTTGAGCCGTGAATTATCCTCTGCACATTGTAATGCAGAATTCTGTTGATAGATCAAGCATGATCAACGGTGGGAACACAGATAATAATAAATAATAATAATAATACCTAGCTATGAATCGTTAGAAATGGAACATTTGAAAAAATGGCAGTGTGCTGAATTTTGTGAATAACTGATTCCTCATCTGATCTTCCCATTCTTGATAACATACTCAAATTCCATCGGAGAGACAACATACACCATAACACCAGCAAAAAAAAAACAGAAGAATTTATCATCAGCATTACAATCACATGACATACACTTTCTAGTCTCTAACATAATTTAGTGAACACTGCCCTACTGCACTATATAAATCCTAGCTTTGAAGAAAATACATTTGGCAATAAAATTATCCTCACTCTCCATCCAGAGGTATCATATAAATATTGGATAATAACTGAAACACCCCACAGAGAAGCAAAGGTATAAGCCTCAGATCTCTCTGGATAGCTAGTTTGTCCTTATAACAACATTCATCAGAGTAAGATAATATTGATTTTTCTGTTGGAAAAGAAAAAGAACTTGTTTCTGTATAGACTGAAATCCCAGATCTGGTATTATACTGTACATCGTACTTTTAATATTGACCATTTAAAATTTGGTCAAACTAAATAAAGAATATGTACAAAAATGTCAAGATGAAAAATTCAATTTATATATTAAAAATCCTGCTCACTGTTACCTCCAATGAAATTAAATTGCTAATTTCATTCTTGAGAAATTTTAGCTAGTGTATATTGCTGTTCTCCTAAATTGATCACATCTCTTTTTATTGAGCATACAAGAATACAACGGAGAATCAGAATGTGGGGAGAAATGCTAGAATCCCAAGAAACACACATTGAAAAAAGAAGCAACGCTGCCTTCTTTGTTTGAGTAACTGCACTGAAACCAGTCGAGTTATGCCAGCAAAAACTTTGGCAACAAATGTCTACCTTTAACAGAAAATGACATGAAATTTCCAAATTTGGGCCAAGATTTTCAAAAGCAACTAGTGACTGCAGACTATGTGGCTCTAGGAAGAAGGATAAAGGAGTTGGAGGCGCAAGTGGTGTTCTCGTCCATCCTCCCCGTGGAAGGAAAAGGCCTAGGTAGGGAGCGTCGAATCGTGGAAGTCAACGAATGGCTACGCAGGTGGTGTCGGAGAGAAGGCTTTGGTTTCTTTGACCATGGGATGGTGTTCCATGAAGGAGGAGTGCTGGGCAGAGACGGGCTCCATCTTACGAAGAGAGGGAAAAGCATCTTTGCCAGCAGGCTAGCTAACCTAGTGAGGAGGGCTTTAAACTAGGTTCACCGGGGGAAGGAGACCAAAGCCCTGAGGTAAGTGGGAAAGCGGGATACCGGGAGGAAGCACAGGCAGGAATGTCTGTGAGGGGAGGGCTCCTGCCTCATACTGGGAATGAGGGGCGATCAACAGGTTATCTCAAGTGCTTATATACAAATGCACAAAGCCTTGGAAACAAGCAGGGAGAACTGGAGGTCCTGGTGATGTCAAGGAACTATGACGTGATCGGAATAACAGAGACTTGGTAGGATAACTCACATGACTGGAGTACTGTCATGGATGGTTATAAACTGTTCAGGAAGGACAGGCAGGGCAGAAAAGGTGGGGGAGTAGCACTGTATGTAAGGGAGCAGTATGACTGCTCAGAGCTCCGGTACGAAACTGCAGAAAAACCTGAGTGTCTCTGGATTAAGTTTAGAAGTGTGTGCAACAAGAGTGATGTAGTGGTGGGAATCTGCTATAGACCACCGGACCAGGGGGATGAGGTAGATGAGGCTTTCTTCCGGCAGCTCACGGAAGCTACTAGATCGCATGCCCTGATTCTCATGGGTGACTTTAATTTTCCTGATATCTGCTGGGAGAGCAATACAGCGGTACATAGACAATCCAGGAAGTTTTTGGAAAGCGTAGGGGACAATTTCCTGGCGCAAGTGCTAGAGGAGCCAACTAGGGGGGGCGCTTTTCTTGACCTGCTGCTCACAAACCGGGTAGAATTAGTGGGGGAAGCAAAAGTGGATGGGAATCTGGGAGGCAGTGACCATGAGTTGGTCGAGTTCAGGATCCTGACGCAGGGAAGAAAGGTAAGCAGCAGGATACGGACCCTGGACTTCAGGAAAGCAGACTTCGACTCCCTCAGGGAACGGATGGCCAGGATCCCCTGGGGGACTAACTTGAAGGGGAAAGGAGTCCAGGAGAGCTGGCTGTATTTCAAGGAATCCCTGTTGAGGTTACAGGGACAAACCATCCCGATGAGTCGAAAGAATAGTAAATATGGCAGGCGACCAGCTTGGCTTAATGGTGAAATCCTAGCGGATCTTAAACATAAAAAAGAAGCTTACAAGAAGTGGAAGGTTGGACATATGACCAGGGAAGAGTATAAAAATATTGCTCGGGCATGTAGGAATGATATCAGGAGGGCCAAATTGCACCTGGAGCTGCAGCTAGCCAGAGATGTCAAGAGTAACAAGAAGGGTTTCTTCAGGTATGTTGGCAACAAGAAGAAAGCCAAGGAATGTGTGGGCCCCTTACTGAATGAGGGAGGCAACCTAGTGACAGAGGATGTGGAAAAAGCTAATGTACTCAATGCTTTTTTTGCCTCTGTTTTCACTAACAAGGTCAGCTCCCAGACTGCTGCGCTGGGCATCACAAAATGGGGAAGAGATGGCCAGCCCTCTGTGGAGATAGAGGTGGTTAGGGACTATTTAGAAAAGCTGGACGTGCACAAGTCCATGGGGCCGGACGAGTTGCATCCGAGAGTGCTGAAGGAATTGGCGGCTGTGATTGCAGAGCCATTGGCCATTATCTTTGAAAACTCGTGGCGAACCGGGGAAGTCCCGGATGACTGGAAAAAGGCTAATGTAGTGCCAATCTTTAAAAAAGGGAAGAAGGAGGATCCTGGGAACTACAGGCCAGTCAGCCTCACCTCAGTCCCTGGAAAAATCATGGAGCAGGTCCTCAAAGAATCAATCCTGAAGCACTTGCATGAGAGGAAAGTGATCAGGAACAGCCAGCATGGATTCACCAAGGAAAGGTCATGCCTGACTAATCTAATCGCCTTTTATGATGAGATTACTGGTTCTGTGGATGAAGGGAAAGCAGTGGATGTATTGTTTCTTGACTTTAGCAAAGCTTTTGACACGGTCTCCCACAGTATTCTTGTCAGCAAGTTAAGGAAGTATGGGCTGGATGAATGCACTATAAGGTGGGTAGAAAGCTGGCTAGATTGTCGGGCTCAACGGGTAGTGATCAATGGCTCCATGTCTAGTTGGCAGCCGGTATCAAGTGGAGTGCCCCAAGGGTCGGTCCTGGGGCCGGTTTTGTTCAATATCTTCATAAATGATCTGGAGGATGGTGTGGATTGCACTCTCAGCAAATTTGCGGATGATACTAAACTGGGAGGAGTGGTAGATACGCTGGAGGGGAGGGATAGGATACAGAAGGACCTAGACAAATTGGAGGATTGGGCCAAAAGAAATCTGATGAGGTTCAATAAGGATAAGTGCAGGGTGCTGCACTTAGGACAGAAGAACCCAATGCACAGCTACAGACTAGGGACCGAATGGCTAGGCAGCTGTTCTGCGGAAAAGGATTTAGGGGTGACAGTGGACGAGAAGCTGGATATGAGTCAGCAGTGTGCCCTTGTTGCCAAGAAGGCCAATGGCATTTTGGGATGTATAAGTAGGGGCATAGTGAGCAGATCGAGGGACGTGATCATTCCCCTCTATTTGACATTGGTGAGGCCTCATCTGGAGTACTGTGTCCAGTTTTGGGCCCCACACTTCAAGAAGGATGTGGATAAATTGGAAAGAGTCCAGCGAAGGGCAACAAAAATGATTAGGGGACTGGAACACATGACTTATGAGGAGAGGCTGAGGGAGCTGGGATTGTTTAGCCTGCAGAAGAGAAGAATGAGGGGGGATTTGATAGCTGCTTTCAACTACCTGAAAGGGGGTTCCAAAGAGGATGGCTCTAGACTGTTCTCAATGGTAGCAGATGACAGAACGAGGAGTAATGGTCTCAAGTTGCAGTGGGGGAGGTTTAGATTGGATATTAGGAAAAACTTTTTCACTAAGAGGGTGGTGAAACACTGGAATGCGTTACCTAGGGAGGTGGTAGAATCTCCTTCCTTAGAGGTTTTTAAGGTCAGGCTTGACAAAGCCCTGGCTGGGATGATTTAACTGGGAATTGGTCCTGCTTCGAGCAGGGGGTTGGACTAGATGACCTTCTGGGGTCCCTTCCAACCCTGATATTCTATGATTCTATGACTGAGTGCCCCAATTTTACTCAGCTCCCTTCCAGGGGTCTGATCTTCAGAGATTTGGGTGTTCCCCACTTTTTGGAAGTCCTCTACTGTTGGGGAGCCAAAAATCAGGGTATCCAAAATCACAAGTCATTTTTGGCCTTTGCGTAAGAGTGGTGCAATCTCGTTCCATAAATGTTGTTATAACAGCTAACAATACATAGGAAATCTCATCAACATAACATTCTGAAATCATGTTGCTTGGGCCACTGACTCTCTTTTTGCTCCATCCCCTTGATCGGCTCCCTGCCAGCTTCACCCTCTTGACTGCTGGAAATATAGGATTTAATGCTGGCAGCTAGAGTCACCTGAGCCACGATTTCAGCCCAGCTCCCCTCCTTTCTCCTGGACTAACTACAGAAGATATTGTGGGCTTGGAAAAGTTTCCAGCATCAAAGCAGATTATGAAAAATACTTTTTCCCCGTTTTTGTTATGGATAGTATTTTAGGTGTCAGGGCTATTAAAAGTGCAACGGAAAACTGACTTCTGTCATATTAATAGGCTTCCAGAGGATTTGTGGCCCTTTCCTTCTCCAGTTTGTTCAGCTATTGATCTATTAGGAACTACATGTTCACAGCATTCCTTTGGGTGTCACCTTCTTTCGGTAACCACAGCCCCTAAAACGAGGATATCCCCAGCAGAGCCCTGCTAGCCACAGTCCTAGGTGATTTCTCGCTGATTGGATTGGACAGAATAGATGAGGATGCCTGAGATAAGGGTTTTCCCATTGGGGTTAAGCCCTTTTCTTCCGAACAGCTTAGTCACTTAAGTACGTCAGGGTAAGCCAGTGCAGAAATTACTCTGACATCTCTTCGACCTTGTCCTGCAATTCCTTGCATAGCAGGCGGCATGGAGGGAGTGCAAGGGTGTTGCACCTTATGGGCCCAACCCTGGAAGATGCTGAGCACTCCTGTGAGCTGTTGGATGCACTCAATTCCCACTGGCTTCAATGGCTTTGAAGGCACTCGACAGTGCCTTGCAGGAACGAGCCCTTTCTCATGTGCAAGTGGAGGCTACAGGCAGACATATATACGGTTTAATCCATATATACGGTTTAATCACTTGTGCAGTGCACAGCAGGGAGCACAGACCTGAGCAGATCATAGTACACAAGCAAGACAACGTACACTATTAGACTGTTATGGTAAATAGCATCCCAGTTGGGAGACACTATAGTGCAATTCTGAGTAGGAACGTAGAGCACTTTCAGATGGTGCTTGATGAGAAAGAACAGCATATGCAAAGGAAAGAATAAAGCCTAGATGTTGCACTGTCCTGGTTCTCTCTCTAGATGTAGGGGGAGATTTTTGAAGGCACGAAGAGAGGTTAGATGCCTGCCTCACACTTTCATTTGTGCCTTTGAAAATCTCCCCCCTAGAGCCCTAGAGTATGGAGTGGAAGTAAAGGCTAAGGCCTGATTCAGAGTCCATTGAAATCAGTCTTTCCCATTATTTCATTAGCCTTTGGATCAGGGCCTAAGCCCTTTGCATGCCCACTCCCTTCATCTCAAAGGGTAAAAGAGGAGCAGTGTGCAAGCTGAAACCAGGCACAGCTGGGGAGGCATGAGTTTAAGTACAATCTTTAACTTCCCAATGAGGGGCTTAACTATGCAGTCTCCTCAGAATATGTCTACACTGCACCCTGGCCTGTGACTGCAGAGGTGTGACTTTGAGTTAGCTAGCTCAAGTAACAATAGCAGGGAAGTGCAGCAGGATGGGCTGTACAAGATCATTGGGACCCTGGGTATGTTCTCAAGCAGCTTGCCCGTTCTGCCACGGCTTCACTGCTATTATTGTTCAAGCTAGCTAGATCGAAGCTCGCTTGGGTATGTCTACTCATGCTGCAATCACACCTCTGACTGCAGTGTAGACATACCCTTTGACTCACTGCTGCTACCAGCGGGAGTAACTTGGCATCCATGTAGCATCACTCATATAAACACAGGTTTCAGTTGTTCTGCGCTCCCTAGTTGACTCATCACCTTTTAGCTGGCACTTCTACATATGACAGGTTTCAGAGTATGTTCGGCACTTCTACGTACATTTCACACCTACACTGGGCAGGATCAAACTCTTTATAGTTTAATCGAGAAACTGGACAGAACTCTGCCAAACACTGCAAAATTAGAGAACCAACTACAGGCTGGGTATAAAACTGTTTTCACTGAATCAGGATCTTATTAAAAATAGAAGCATACACTCAAAACCAAGGAGCAGTTCATTGGTTAGAGAAAAGGTAATCGGTCACTCACAAACAAATTCTATAGTTGTAATACTTGTTTATTGGCACTAAGAGGAGGAGGTCTGGGGGATTTAGCTGAACAAATTTTAGAAACAAAATTGAATCCATCTTTAATTACAGACTCTGTTTTTCAGCTGCCTACTTTTCGTTCTTTGACGGATACTGACAATGTTTTGATAATTGTTCTACAGTGAGCATGCTAAGCGTTCTGAGTGGCACATAACAAACAGCTCAAAAGAACTGAGGTTTGACTGCACTCCCAACATGCTACATCCCTATTTTGTCCAGAATCTGCTCTCTTCTCCAGATCTGGAGTTCTTCCCCATGCTCACCTCTCCCCAGATTGCCTGGCTCCTCTTTCTACTGCTCTGCCCGGTTTGCCTTCTGACATGGCTCCAACTCACTTTTGTTAAAATCCTAAGTACAAGTGCCAGAACCACACTGAACCTGCTGGTTTCAGAAACACTGCCCTCCCCACCCCAGCCACCGCTGACCTCCTCCTTCAAATCTTTATCCCTGAATTTAAAAGAAAAATCCATGCAGAGAGAGAAACATTCTGGGTTAAATTCTGGCTCTGTTGTAATCAATTGGAGTTTTGCCATTGATTTCAATGGAACCAAGATTTGACCCTCCTTTTCCAAAAAAAATTCTTTAGTGGACCTTATGCCTCCGCATCATGGCCCTTTATTGCCAATCTTCTGAGTCATCCAGTCCTGTCAGGTTTCTAATGTTATGCAAGTGGATGTATTACATGAGTCACAAACTCAAGATAGGCCCTTTGGAGTCTTTCCATTGACTGCAATGGCTTTGGACCAAGCTCATTGTGTGCTCATATATATGTCATTTGACTATGTGTTCCAACCTCACACTACACTAGAGGAAGTAGGTAATGTTCAGAAAAGATGGTACATAGGCTAGTATGCTTGGAACATTTCCATAAGGCCAAACCATGCATCCCTTACTCAAAATTAACCCCAAATAAAACTCATTGACTGAAGAACCCTTCTGAAGAGTCTTCTCCATGAACAGCATACAGAAGCTGGGGTCTAATTTGCCAATAAAATAATAATAATAAGTTTGTAAAAAGTAGGCATATGAACTATAGAAGGAATTTGTTTATTACTAAGGCCTAAAAACTAATGAATGGTTACTACATAAACAACATTTTACTTAAATACATGTTATTTATTTGTATTACTTCATGTGGACAATATTTCTCAGTTGTGAATATAAAAATAATCAGTCTTACTAGTCTAGTTACCTTCATCCGAAATGGGTGCTGGTCTTTGACATTATGTGTATCAGTGGAGCTATGCCAATTTAAATAATGGTAAATAATGAAGAGGACAGGTCACTGATGCAGAGCGATTTAGATCATTTGGTAAACTGGACACAAGCAAACACTATGTGTTCTAATATGGCTAAATGTAAATGTATGCATCAGAGAACAAAGACTATAGGCCATACTTACAGGATGGGAGACTCTATACTGGGAAGAAGTGACTCTGAAAAAGATTTGGGGGTCATGGTGGATAATCAGCTGCCTGAACATGGAGTTCCCAGTGCAACACTGTGGCCAAAAGAGCTAATGAGATCCTGGGATGCATAAACAGGGGAATCTTGAGTAGGTGTGGAGAGGTTATTTTACCTCGCTATTTGGCACTGGTGCAACCACGGCTGGAATCCTGTGTCCAGTTTTGGTGCCTGCAATTCAAGAAGAATGTTGGTAAATTGGAGAGGGTTCAAAGAAAAGCCACTAGAATGAGTAAAGGATTACAAAAGTTGCCCTATAAGGACAGACTCAAGAAGCTCAATCTGTTTAGTTTAACAAAGAGAAGGTTAAGGGGTGACTTGATTAGGTCTAGAAGCACCTAACATGGGGAACAAATATTTCACAAGGGGCTCTTCAGTCTAGCAGAGAAAGGTATAACATGATCCAATGGCAGGAAGTTGAAGTAAGACAAATTCAGACCAGAAATGAGGCATAGTTTTTTTAATAGTAAGACCAATTAACCCCTGGTGGACTCTCAGTCACAGAATTTTTCAATCACGATTGGATGTTTCTCTAAAATATAGGGTCTAGGAATTATTTTGGGGAAGTTCTATGGCCTGTGCTATACAGGAGGACAGACTAAATGACCATTTTGGTCCCTTCTGACCTCAGAATCTATTAAAGCAGCTGAGGATCTAGCTCATATATATATTATTATACATTATGATACAATTTTTATTTACATGAGCACTTTCTATTTTTTCCATAGAACCTGTCTTATTCAGTGCATAGGCTGAATCTGCTCTGGGGAGGAATCAGGGTTGTGTTGTTAAGGCGATGTTGTCTGTAGGACCCCAGCCTCATTTGCTGCAGAAGTTGGAAGGTGTTTAGCAAATGAAACAGGAGACTGCAGGAAGAGAAAGTAGGGTCCCACAGTTAAGACAGTTGAATGTCACTCTGGATAAACAGATTCTATCCCTGCCTCTGCCACAGAGTTCCTATGTAATACTGGACAAGTCACTTCACCCAGGAGGTCACTAATTGTGTGATCTTCTCTTTCTAGGTGCCTGACTTGAGACCCTGGGGTCTAATTTTCAGAAGTGCTGAGCACTTACAGCTGCAATTGGAAGCAATCATTGCTGTGGTTTGAATACAAAGTGCTATATAATGCTGAGGGCCCTACCAAATGCATGGCCATGAAAAACACATCATGGACCGTGAAATCTGGTCTCCCTCTGTGAATACTGGTTTTTTGTGTGCTTTTACCCTGATCTATACATATTTCATGGGGGAGGCCAGCATTTCTCAAATTGGGGGTTCTGACCCAAAAGGGAGTTGCAGGGGGGTCACAAGGTTATTTTAGGGGGGTCACGGTATTGCCACCCTCACTTCTGCGCTGCCTTCAGAGCTGGGCAGCCAGAGAGTGGTGGCTGTTGGCCAGGCGCCCAGCTCTGATGGCAGGGCCCTGCCAGCAGGAGCACCGAAGTAAGGGTGGCAATACCACACCATGCACCCTTACTTCTGCGCTGCTGCCTTCAGAGCTGGGCGGCTGCTGACGGAGAGCCCAGTTCTGCAGGCAGCAGTGCAGAAGTAAGGGTGGCAATACCATACCGTGCCATCCTTACTTCTGCGCTGTGCTGCTGCTGTACCGCAATCCCCCCTACAATAACCTTCGATCCCTCCCCACACACACCCACAACTCCATTTTGGGTCAGGACCCCTACAATTACAGCTCTGTGAAATTTCAGATTTAAATAGCCAAAATCATGAAATTTATGATTTTTAAAATCCTATGACCGTGAAATTGACTAAAATGGACCATGAATTTGGTAGGGCCCTAATAATGCTAAATGCTCTGGAAAATTATGTCCTAGGTGTCTCACATTGGGCACCCATAATTAGTGGATACTTTTGATCTCAATCTCTCTGTGCCTCAGCTCCCCAGCTGTAAAATGGAGAGGATACCTACTCATCTCACAGGGGTGTTCTGAAAATAAATTCATGACGGTTTGTGAAGCACTCAGACAGTGTAGTGACGCGCATCATAGAAAAGCCCAGGAAGAAAATTAAAAATTCTGTCTTCAGAGCAGGGTTTGGACAGTGTGCTGTAAACAAGGCCTACAGCTACACGTTGAACACTGAGGATAAGACTAAATATCGAATAGCGGCTCATTAAGTGAGCATTGTCCAACTAGTGCACTGAAGGGGTAGGGGGGTCCTGTAGAAAAAAAATAGTACGTAATCATGTCATTAAAGCCTGTATCATGATGCATGTGCACAAAGAAGTAGAAGTAGAACAGACAATTCTGGGCGTTCTGAACTTTTGAGTGCTTGACTTTGCAACTTGAATAACGTGCCTTAGCTTTGTGGATGGATGAATGGACACTCTATCTTTACCATTATGTCTTTGCCTGTGTCACACTTCATTCTTAAAGGAGATTAGCTATTTAGTTCTACCCTCTCGGGAATCTCACGGTGAAATGAATGAAGTGTCAAAAACAGTTACAGTTACTGACTGTGCGGATGCCTGAGAGAAAAACACAGACAGCAGTTTTCATCAATAACTGCCGCTGGAGGTTTTGGAAATATTCCATGCACCCCTAAAGGTAGTCTTAAAGAAGCCTTTTAATTAATCATTTACCTACGGTGTGTTGCCTGGGGCTTTAAGCAGATAACGTTACAGCTGCTTTGGTATCAGTTTGTAACTAGTCAGTGCAAGCCGCCTAGTAAGGCTGTATGCTCATTCTTTGACTTCTGTTAAGAAAGTACAAGCTGCATAGGGGTAAAAAGCAACACACAGAATTGTCTCAGCCACCTGTGAAATTGACAGCCTCTGGGAGACCTCAGGGTACCTCTTATCGCTGTCACAATGCAAATAGGTCTTGTTTTAAATGAACCTTTTATTGGCCATGCAACAGAAGAATCCTCTTACCCTGATCTCTAACAAAGGGAAAGCAGAAGGTACTCCCTGTTAGTGTGCTTAAAATACAATACACAGCGTTGGTGCCTAATAACAAAACAACATGCCTGTGAAAGCTGCTAAGTGAATAGTGCTTTGTTCATACTGAAAAGGATTGAAATGTTTGCTAGTGTCTGTCTGGATACCTCATGTTACATTACCATAGATTATGTCAGTCAGGGAAGCTGTCACATCACATTGGAGGTGCCTTTATAACAGCAGCACCACTGCAGCAGAACTGAGCCAAAGCTGTATACCTGCATAGGGCACAAAATGTTCCCTTACCTTTCCCTAGGAACACTTTCATTTGGGGGTGGCAGAAGAAAAGGCGTTTGAAACATTGCTCTTGGCTTGGTTTTCGCCTGCAGCTTTGGCACAGTACCTGCACGTCCTTTGGGACTGACTCTACTGTCATTGACAACTTTCATTGACGAGTGTAAAATGCTTGCTGACCAGGTATGCATGCCCATTACTACCCATGTTGGGCTCCCATATGTGGCTTTTTTGCAGACCAACTTTGTAGGTTATAACACAGGAGGTGCATAGGATGCAACATGAAATTCCAGCCCTAAATGAGGGGAGAGGGTTGAGAATAGTGTCAGTTATGAGTAATTCAATTCCAGTTGCATGGAATCTGATCTCTCTGGATTATTGTCAGGACTGTATTTTAATATTGGGGCAAAGCAAATAGTAGTTTAATCTGGGGCTAAATCAATGCTTGTTCCTTAGTGGGGCAACTCCATTATTGCATTGTGGTGATCAATGGGCAAGTCTGATGAGATTCTGTGGTGTTGGCTAGATGTTGAGTGCTAGATGTTCATGTAAAAAAGGAGAAAAGTCCCCTTTCAAGTATAACTAGGGTTGAAATGATTTGATTTTTATAGGTAAATGTTGGTAAACGTCACTTTACCTGTACAAACAGAAACAGACAAAAATAGTTCCATCCAGAATCATCTAAGTTTACATAGAGGCAAAGTAAGAAAAATGCTGCTTGAGAATTTATTAACCAAAATCCTGTGATTTAGACTTTTGAATTAGGCTGGTCAAAACTGGACTAGTGCATGAATAGTTTTTTTAAAAAGCTATAATTTGTGGATTTGAGGATATTTACTTTGTATGTTTTGGCATGTGATGTTGCCAACTTGTGTTAATAGTTTATATCTCCATATCTACTGTCATTTAACAAGTGTCTGCTCCTCCCACACTTTCAAGCAACTGAACATTTAAATTGATGTAAAAAAAAGTTTATCCAGTAATTTTGCATAACTGAACATTTAAAAATCAATACAAATAAAAAATGCTAAAAAATAAACAAACATCAAATTCTGCCTAGGGATTTCCTGGGGGACATTCTGCATGGTGAAGGTCACTGCTAGTTGAAACCTGTTTGTTCTGAGTAGTTGTCAATCCATTACTAAAAACCGTATTTAAGAGAACATTGACATTATTTCTCCCAATAAAGATAATGCCGATTGCTCTCCTCATGATTAATCCATCTTTAATGGCTGTGTACAGTTGTGTAATGGAAAATTATAAAACCAAAGACAGAGAAATAGAAGAGGATAAAGAAAATTAGGTTGTGACCAAAAAAAGGCAAACCAGTCCCACTGGGGCCATGCTAATTTCCGGGGGGGGGGGTTGGGGTTTGGTTGGTTTGTTTTAGGGGCTTCCTTAATTTGCAGCTACTAGAATAGCGTCCTGTCTCTGCTCACCAGTGCACACAATCATGCTTATTATGATAAATATCGCCCCGTTCCACGTAACCGAACTATCCTTTCATAACCATTAGCCACTCATTGACCCCCCCGTCCAATGTAGTTTCACCCTTGGATGGCTGTTCTTTCCTACAGCATTGCTGTAAACAGACTGTGTCCCTTCCTTGGTCTCAGCAAGAGGATACAGACTCCATGCATCCGATGAAGTGGGTTCTAGCCTGTCAAGGTTCCTTCCCCACTCTGAACTCTAGGGTACAGATGTGGGGACCCGCATGAAAGACCCCCAAAGCTTATTCTTACCAGCTTAGGTTAAAAACTTCCCCAACGTACAAACTTTGCCTTGTCCTTGAACAGTATGCTGCCACCACCAAGCGTTTTAAACAAAGAACAGGGAAAGAGACCGCTTGGAGACGTCTTCCCCCAAAATATCCCCCCAAGCCCTACATCCCCTTTCCTGGGGAAGGCTTGATAATAATCCTCACCAACTGGTACAAGTGAACACAGACCCAAACCCTTGGATCTTAAGAACAATGAAAAATCAATCAGGTTCTTAAAAGAAGAATTTTATTTAAAGAAAAGGTAAAAGAGTCACCTCTGTAAAATCAGGATGGTAAATACTTTATAGGGTAAACAGATTCAAAACATAGAGAATCCCTCTAGGCAAAACCTTAAGTTACAAAGAGACACAAAAACAAGAATATACATTCCCTCCAGCACAGCTTATTTTACAAGCCATTAAACAAAAGAAAATCTAATGCATTTTCTAGCTAGATTACTTACTAACTTCACAGGAGTTGTAAAGCTTGCATTCCTGATCTGTTCCCGGCAAAAGCATCACACAGACAGCCCAAACCCTTTGTTTCCCCACCCTCCTCCAGATTTGAAAGACTCTTGTCCCCTCATTGGGCATTTTGGGTCAGATGCCAGTGGGGTTACCTCAACTTCTTAACCCTTTACAGGTGAAAGGATTTTGCCTCTGGCCAGGAGGGATTTTATAGCACTGTATACAGAAAGGTGGTTACCCTTCCCTTTATATTTATGACATAGCCCATGAAAGCTTATGCCCATATAAATCCAGTACAAACTTCTTCTCCAAACTCAGCAGTTCCTATGGTTTCAGTCCTTGTTCCCACATCCACAGAGACACCTTTGCCCCTTAATATCCTGGTTGAAACTAACAGGACCCACATGTTTGCATTATTCAGTAGTCATTACCCTGAATCTTAATGCAAGCTTTTACCACCTGAGCCAAGGGTGAGTCAACAGAAGAGCCTTGAGCTCCTCTACAAGGTGTTAGGCTACAAATGTATTAACTGGCTGCAGATGTACGAACGTATGGGCTAGATGGGCCAAGGCCCAGGGGAAAATCCAGTAGCCAAAAGAGAAACAAAGAGACTTTCTCATAAAACGTTTCCATTTTTTTGTTTTGATTTGATTCTGTCATGTGTTTCCCTACGGCTCACGAATACTCCCACCATTTGGATGCAGCTTCCAATACATTCCTGTTTTTACTTAAAATTGTTCCCATTGAAAAATCTAGCCCCAATATCCTAGACAGTCTGCAGGGAGGTACTGTGAGGGCAATTATTTGACTTCCTGATTTTAGCTGGAGCAGCCCTGGGGACAGTATTTTTAGTCAGCAGAAAAAAAAATGAATCCATGAGCAATTCATAAAAACAGAGAGAGCCAAAGATAAAACACTCATTCCTTTCCACAAGAAAATAAAATCTTATACCTCTGCTCACAGAATGACATTTTTTTTTCATACAGTGGCTACAGCTCAAGTTTTATAATAAAAACGTGTTAACACTTTAAATGATCTTTTTAAATTTAGATTAAATAAGGCAGTTAATGAAGAGAGAATGTTCATGGCGGCAGGGTATATCAGGCAATAAATGCTTTTCGCAGGTGATTAAGAACTGAGGTTTTTGATAACACTGCAAGGCATTTATTGCAAGTGTATACTCCTGAGCAATGCATATCATTCCTATTTATTAATTTACATGATACAATGATGTAGGACACCACAACTTCAAAAAAATTGTTTGGTTTAAAAAAACATTGCTTCTCTTTCTTGGTAAGAGGAAGGCTGGACATCTAGCTAAGGCATTAGACTGGGGCTCAGGATTACACCTGGTGGGGAATTGAAAGTCCTAGCCAAGGAAAATTCAACATTTCAAAATGTGTGTTCATTCCAAATTGGAAGAAAAAGTCAATTTTTTCCCCCACAGAATGGAAAGTCTGTAAAATTTCGATTTGGAAACATGGAATGTTTTGATAAAGTCAAACCACAATAATATAAAATAGTACATAGATTGCCTATATAAATGATATTAAATAATATAAATTTAAATAAAATGTCTCAACGTTATCAAAATGCAACGAGAGTCAAAGGACGCCTTTCTTTAAAAAAAATGGTCAAAGTCAACATATTCCCACAAAACCTTTTGTTTTCCACAAAACTCCACCTTCCATCAGAAAACTGGTGTGACGTTTCCCGGGTGTTATCTGGACCGGTGATCTGCTAGGTCAGTCCAATCCTTGACTCTGGGAGCCAGCTTTATCTTGCTCTGCTGTGAGAACCCAACTCCTGGGCTGTTCACACACAGCCTCTATAATGTAAGCTGCTTGGATTGTGTAACCGAATGACACTAGCCATTATCTCCAGTCCCAGACACAATCCTAGGAACCCCCGTCTTCCAGTGTCCAGTTATGTCCGCTGGACGTTGCAAGCTTATATGAGTTCATCAGTTTAACAAAGAAATTGATATGTACCAGGTTTGCTATCTCAAGGGGAGCCTCTGACACACTTCAAATCAAATGCACTGTTTCAGGTAGAACAAACAGATTTATTAATTACAAAGATAAATTTTAAGTGATTATAAGTCAAAGCATAACAAGTCAGATTTGGTCAAATGAAATAAAAGCAAAACACATTCTAAGCTGATCTGAACACTTTCAGTGCCCTTACAAACGTAGATGCCTCTCACCACAGGCTGGCTGGTTGCCCTTCATCCAGGCTCCCCCCTTTGATCAACGCTTCAGTCGCTTGGTGGTGGTGTTTGTAGATGGAGGTGGGAGAGAGAAGATCATCTCTCCCTTTTATCATGATCTTTCTTCCCTCTTGGCTTTGCCCCCCACCGCCCCAGGTCAGGTGAGCGTTACCTCATCGTAATCCTGACTGACCAAGGGAAGGGGGTGACTCACTCAAGAGACCAACAGATCTTTTGTTGCTGCCTAGGCCAGCGTCCTTTGTTCCTGTGAGGCTGGGCTGGGTTTGTCCCATACATGCCCTGATGAGGTATGAACTGCCCCTCTGTTCCTGGAGAGTTTTACCTGGGCTTGTTTTAAGCCATGATGACACATTTTCAGCCTCAAAACTACATACATGAAATTACAACCTATACCATTGTTATAACAACAATGCTCAGTGCATCATGAGCCTTCCAAAGACACCCGACAAGACAAACTTTGCATTGGATACCGTACAATCATATTATAAGGATGAACCTGGGGTGCAGTGTGTTCTCCCGAGGTATAGAACGTCACAACGGGTCCATCCAAAAATGTTGACCAGCTCTGCCCAGGAAATTTTGAAAAATTTCCAGCTTGGCTCTGCTACAGACTGCCCGTGGAAGCCTGGATAAATCTCTTAATCTCGCTGGTCCACAAGTCTGCTCTATACAATAGCGATAACAGTACATCCTTTCTCCCACCTTTTGTCCATCTTGTCTGTTTTGATTGTAAGCTCTTTGGAACAGGGACAGTCTTATGTTGGGGGTTTGTACAGCATCTCCAATGGGGCCTCGAGCTGGTTGGGGATTTTCTAACAAAGCAAAGTTTTACCAGAAAATGCCAGTTCACTGAACTTGAAATGTTTTGCAGAAACGCACTGGGTTTGACAAAGCTTCCCACAAACCACAGGCAGGGGTCTGGCAGAGCCCTGTCTTCCAAGACGGTTTCCATCAGAAACCCTGTCTGGTTCCACGCAAGCTCATCTGGTAGGCTGCTGGGGACCCAGGGCTTCCAGAGTTGCTCTGGGGCATCTCTACAATGTGGACTGCCCCAGGACTGAGGACCCCAGATCTCCTAGGTTCCCTGACACAGAGCTGAGAGCCTGAAAGACCTGAGATCGTCTTTCAGAGTTGGCCGCTTTGGAGCAGCCCTGCCATAAGGACTGTCTCAGGGTCAGGGAGCTAAGAACTTCCAGCTCCAGAGAACCCCGCCGCAAATCAAGTTAATTTAACTCAACAGAAGGTGGGGTCCCAGGGAGCATTTTCATGTCACAAACACAGTGGTTTCAGTATTTCCCAAACCAAAATGTAATGGAACTTCTAGTGCATGGGAATTTTCAAAAAATGTGATTTCTGTCCCAATAGGAATGAAGCTAAATTTGAAATATCTAAATTTCCCATGAACCAGAAATTCTGAGTTTCAGACCAGTTCTCATGGGTCCTCCATCTTGGCTGGGGCCTGCTTGCATATATAATTAATAATAATAATATGTGTTGGAAAGTTGTTTGCTGCTGTCATATTTTGTAACATCAATTACGATGCCACAGTGGGGATAGGGATCAGCCCTGGTTTTGGAGTTATTTAAAGGGCCTGGTTTTGAAAAGCTGTTTACAAAATGTGCATATGATTGTGAGCCTAGATACAGAGTTTGTGCACCCAACAGGCTAACAAGGTGCCTGACTAGCCATCGGTATGTGCATTTACCCACTTGTTAGGCACAAAATGTTTCCAAGTTTTCTTTGCACAGATGTGTTTTGGTTTGTTTTACCTATTGGGTAATACTGAGTGAGAATAGAATATCACTGTCAACCAGCTAGGCTAAAAGCAGCAAAATTAAAGGTAATGAGACTGGTGAGCGACAATAAGCACAGGGATTATCGAAGCACATTACAGAACACTAAGAGGCAGTGAGAACTGGCTATAATTCTGGATAATGCACTTATACCACCTGCAGATTGTTTAGTACTCATTAAGCAAGAGACAAACAAGGACTTGCAATAGAATTGCAGGGGCATACAGACGCTACCTGGGACCTCATTTGGAAGAGTAGGAGCACATTTAATCACCACCCCCTGGGGCTTGTTCTAAAGTCCACTGAAATCAATGGGAAGGCTTCCATTCCCTATAATGGACTTTGGATGAAGCCCAAATGAGGACATTGCAGAGATCAGAAAGGCAGAGGGCAACCATAATTTCTTGAAGCTTCTAGGTGTTGAGCTGTGAGAATGGATTGGTTAAGCTTGGCTTCTGTAGCTTACAATAAAGGAGACAGAGGTGTACCAAGTGGGACCCAGTGTTGTTTTGTGCCCCAGGATCAACACTGCAGCAAACAAGACGAGAAGGAGAACCAGTTGTCCCTTCACCATCCTTCGCTTCAAAATTAACTATTTGAAAAACAAGAAAAATGTGTGTAGCTCAAGCAAAATATACAGGGTAAAAGCTGACGGACAGGTCACAGTTTACCCTCTAATGGATGAAATTCACTCCCCCTGCCTAAAACCCAAGTACTGGGATGGACTGTTGGAGAAGCTACAAAGGTGAAATTCAAATAGCTCTAGCACAGGACCAGGGTGCCGGGCTGCCATGCAGACCCTCCCTACAACTACTGCAGCCGATGAGCGTGGTTGCAGATCCTGGACTCTCCCCTGGCCTGCCCTGCACCTGAGACCAGCCCCAGCCTGCCCCCAATGTGACTCTACATAGGGCAGGATGGACGCCAGTTCCATCTAACATAGGGGAATGCACAAACCTTAAGGCCACTCAGCTGGTTGATGCCCAGAGTCACTTTTAAGTGGGGTTAAATAATGGAGATTTTGGCACCAACGCTTCATGCTAGGGGTGAATTTCACCCTAATGTGTATTTTCCTTCTAAAGTGGGGACCAAACAGGAGGTTTGGGTTTAAATTTTTTCAGATCAAAAATTAAAGGACTTGGAGGGTCTCAAAGGACAGATATTCCAAGATGTTGTTCTCTTTGGATCATTACCCAAAGTCTATCCAGGTCTTTTGTGTCTGCAAAATTGGGCTGGATTATGGTCCTTCCAGTCACAGGTAAAATAACACAAGGAGAGCCTCTTTGACACTGCAACTACCAATCCCGATAAAAAACAGGCAGTGATTAAAATACTTATCTAAGCATTCCAGAGACTCAGAAAAGGTTTGGTCTGAATTTAGTTCTACAATTGGCTCAGGATTGGCAGTGGGAGGAGCCATTTTATCTGAACAGGATCACCTGTCCTTAGTCTCATTGCTTAGTTATTTACCTCACTAAACTGTCTGGAATAATTTTGCATGATTGACAGTCTTCACTCGGGCTGTAATGAATCCATGCTCTACAAAGAGCAGCTCCATTTTTTTCTATGACTCACACACAAACCCACACGTTCAGGGCGCAGGACTAGAACCCTTGCTCCAAAGAAACAAGCTTCTAACAGCTGGCCTAAAGAACATCATCTTTTACAGGCAGGCAGTAGCAGCAGCAGGCCCCTTATCCACACTGTGAGCCAGCCAGTACGTGGCAACATGTCTTGCTCACTCTCACAATCTGTAAGTGGCAAGGAGAAGCCCAGTACTGCAAAGATAATGGTTCTGCAGCCCAGAGCTGGAATACATTGGTAGAGAACGACGGGAATTCATGGTCTGTTAACAAGTTACAGGTGATTGCTTATCTTTTAAAATTAAAAGTAGAATCATTTTAAAATTTAAGGACAAAAGATTACCCTACAGCTAAAGGGTACAGCTCTCCACTCACTGAAGTGTTACACCAATGTAACTACATACATTTTCCTCTTTACACCAATGCAGAAGAGAGCTAGGTCTGGCTCACAGCAACTTAAACCCTTCACATATGCACTGTTTTTTAACAGTCTCAAAGCTTTTTAAAACATTCTTTTTCCGTAGGCCCCTGACCATCTTCATTTCGCTCAACTCCATTCTCACATGGAGCCTGCAAGTCGCATGTTTAGAATCCTAGAGAAAGGCTCAAAGCTTAATGTGGGAAGAAGTGCAGAAAAGTGTGTTTTGTCTTTTGATTATTCAAATACATATGAATTACCAAAAAATTGCTAAGTAATATCTTCTCTGAACAGAGACTTTAATCTGGAGACAATACTCGGAGCTCAGCATTTCACACCTCCAAACAGATATGACTCCGGCTATCCTTTTATTTTTCATGCCATGGCTTTGAAATGTTGCATTCAAGAGAATGTATTTTCTTCAAATCACGTAGACGTGCATGTTTATGAAATCATTACCATGGCTGTAAGTCCATAAAAAATCACTGTGGCCTGCAATGCCACATGTGCATCCAGCAATTAGATGAAAAATTCACCCTGAAAATTTTCTACTAGTGGTGAGGGTGGGGAGAGGGGGAGAAGAGAAGAAACCATGCTGTGGAAGTTGTGTTACCACTCGAGACCACAGAATTTGTTTTCTATTTGAATAAGTGCAGCTCATGTCGTGCTCAGAAAAGATGACTGATGATGACTACCAATAGCTTAAAATACCTGAACTACAGCGGGGGGTGGGAAAAGTATAGGAAACAAGTGGAACTGGCAGCGCAGACAACTCCAAAGTGCATTCCTCCTCTAGTATGATTTTCTATGCTGCAGTGTTCTTTCAATTATTTCTTCCCTCTCTTCCTCTCTGCAAAGAAAATTGGCAGAAAAAGTTGCCTGCAGGAGAGAAGAGGGGTATTTTTATCAGCCTATGACTAAATTAAAAATCCTTTATCTGAAATTCAGTAGAGGATTGGCCTAAATTAAATCCAATCTCCACTTAGCTTCCAGGCTGTATTAAAGTATCTTATGAACTGGAATTTTTAATTTAATTTCTTTTATTTTTAGTTTAGACTTGCATAAGTTACCTCTGAAAAAGCAAATTATAAAATGGGGGTACAGAACCCTACTGTATGCTTAAATGGCAGAAATTTTCAACTGAAATACATGGCCCATTTCTTACCTTGGGGCACAGGTAGATCAGGCCCAAGTTTCTTCTTGTGGAGCTGTTCCTTCAGCATTATGCATCCTTAGCCTGGACACTGGTTTCTCATAGTTGCCGTAGTGCCCTCTTTATCTCCATAGAGACAGTTCACATGGAAGAGCATTTGTAGAACCTGGGCTTGCATGAATTTTTAATGGCATTAATCATCACTGTTTGCACTGCTGCATTGCAGTATAACTAACAGTATATTTCTTTAAATAGGTCATCAGAAATGTAGTCTGTCATAATGTCTGTTGCATTATTTTTCTGCTTTTTTTAATGTTATTGACATAATCACTTTGTGTCACATACACTCATTTAATTGCATCAGACCCATTTGTTTATAGCAATACTCCTTTATCCCCAGCATATTGCAAAGCAGAGGCTGTCAACAGCCCAGCACAGATACACGTCTAGGAAAGACAGCAGAGAAGAGTAAAAGCAAAACCAGGGGATGGCGGCAGAAAGGGTAGAAGGCAGTGATTGTATCCAATGTGTCACTTTGCTGATTGCACCAGGGCTGTTTAGTAAACATTTGTGCCTGTCCCCCTCTCTCTCTCTATTAGACTCAACATTAGGGGGCACCTACAGAAAACCACATTTTGACCAGGATATTTTATATCATGATTTCTGGGCCAGTGGCTTTTTTGGCTGTCTCTCAGCTTCATATCATGTCCACAAATTCAGGTGATTACACAGCCCTGGGGACTGGGCAGAGATTTTTCATTTCATTTTCATATATCATTTGTAGCATGCTGCAGTGATTCCAGAAAGTCAGCGCCGATCTCCTTCAGTTAACACCGAGCAAATAGGAAATGAGACAGAATTGTTCTTTTATTATTTAAAAATCCTGTCATCTACCAGGATATTTGGTGCTACCTCTGGTTTCATTTCTAGTATACTTTCCTGACATAACAAAGACTTCTCTGCAGGATTACACAGGAGAGGCCTGGATAACTATTTTTTAAAACAATTTTGCTTATAACAGTCCTGTTTTCTTTATGACCCTTCACTTATATTTTCTGAATTGCACATGAATATGAAGAGCCAGACTGATTTTAGATGTGCCCGTGTAAATCCAAAGTGTCTTCACTGAGATCAAATGGAACGACTCCAGCTTTACAGTGGTGCAACCGAGATCAGGATACAGCCTGTGATCTTGGTTTCTGAATAGCTCCAGCAGTTCCTACTTCTTATTCCACACCTGGGACTGCTGAGAAATGAGTGGTCCAGAAATGACTAAGAGCCCGTTCTAACCCAAGTTCTGACAATCATTATCTTCATGGCCTTAAGTCATTTATCCTCTCTGCCTCAATTACTCCCTCTACAAAAATAGGGATGATAATAGATCCTGTCCTGCTTCATAAGGCAGTTCAGAGGATTAATCAGTAAATGTTGTACAGCACGGGGTGCCCAATGCTGTGCTGATCTACACTCTCTACAAGTCAGTTGGGGCAGGTTAGGGTGCAAGCCAGTGCAGAATTCAGCCTGTTGTAAATGAAGAGTGTTGAGTGATGCTGCTAATTTGCAGTTTGTTTATTTTGATTCATTTATTTTTATTTCACAGCACTGATCCCAGCTTCTGCATGCGACATCATAATTGCACTGGCTCTTAAATTGAAAACTCTGAGACGGGGGCTGTCATTTATGTCATGTTTATCCAACATCTAGCACAATGAGGCCCCAAGCTAGGTGTGGCCTTTAGGCACTATACAACACAGATATTAAACAATGATAATCAACTCACTGCAGCATCTAACTGTGGTGTCACAGAATTGCGACTCCACCTGGGAAAGAGGCAGCAGGAGCAGATATAACTTTAGGCAAGAGCCTGTTTTCATGCAAAGTCAGCCAGTAATGTCTCATTCAGTAATAAATAAATCAATAATACCATCTAACTCTTACGCACTGCTTTTCATCCATAAACCCCAAAGCACTTTACAAAAGGGGATATCATTTTCACCACTTTACAGATTGGGAAACTGAGGCACAGAAGTGACTTGCCCAAGGTCACTCAGCAGGTCAGTAACAGAGCTGAGAGTAGAACCCAGGGCCCCAATCCAGTGCACCATCAACAAGGCAAAATATATGTTAACTAAGCAAGACGGAGAATCAACAAGACAAATCCTCAGCTGGTGTAGCTCAATTGAAGTCAAATGTCAATTTTCACCAGCTGGTGGCCCAGCCTGTGTTTTCAGTCTGGTGTCAGTGGTTATTTGATTTCACACAAAGTAAATAAATAAAAAATAAGCATTGTGTGTGGTTATTTTAAAGCTCTAGTTTATCCAGAGGCACTGAGCACATTTGGACACTTCATTGACAATGGTAAAGCAAAGTCAGATGTCCTTAGGTTAATGAAAAATGAGCAAGAGCAAATCTAATTTTGCTTTTGTTGTTGGAAAGGTCTTTTTGGACAGTGATTTCATTTGACTAGATCAGAGCATATGGCAGCATTACTTGATCCACTTATCAAGGGCAGCATTAATGACTTTTCCCCAGCCCATGCAGTATACACCGTTGAACGGCTAAAAGGATATTCCAGTAAACAAAATGCTCAAACTAGAGTCTGTACTGTTATCCTTTTCCCCTTTGCCCTTTGATTCCAAGCCAGGATCATCTCACATGTCACACAAAAGGAGTGCCGTAATAGAGTAGTGAACAGGAACAACCACACGGAGACCGGCTGCAGCATAGAACGCAGGTGTGCAGTTCAGGGCTGCTCCTAAGTGCAGTTTCGCTTGTGACTCTTTCAGGCCTCATCATGCGAACAGGCCAAAGGAAGGCATTATTCCTCCATTTCAACTCATTCCCCATCTACATAAATAGGGGACTATGAGCAAATTCTCATTAGTTTCCCCATATTAGATTCTAATTTTAAGAGTGATATTATTTGGGAGAGTTTTTGTGGGGGCAAATTACAGCCATTATATATAAATGTCAGAGTAATTACTTCACTAAGGACCAGATCCCACCGTGCTTACGACTTGTCTCCACTACAAAATTATGTCAACTTACTGCCACCGCAGCAATTAAATTGGCTGTTGGTGTCCACACTACGCTCCTTCTGCCGGTGGCGCACATCCTTATCAGAAGCACTTGCACCGACTGAAGTGGGGCACTGGCAACCGCATGGGCCTTTCAGTGGGGGCCTCCCAACATGGAGACGAAAATGTGAAATAAAAGCAGCCGTGGTACTGAGAAGACAATTTCACTGCTGGTAGGCTCCCTGCTGTGAAACTGAGTCCCCTGCCAGGCTCACAGGTTGGGCTGTCAGCACCAGGGCCTGGGGGGGGGGGCCTCCAGGTGTGAGCCCAGTGCCTGGCTGATAGCTTAGGCTGTCAGTGCCGTGGCGGGGGGAAGGGAGCATTCCAGCTGTCAGCCCCACACAGGGCTGACTGCCAACAGGCTATGTAAGGAAAGCAGTGTCCACATGGACACCTTGGTTGCTCTAACTACATTGACCTAAGCGCTATGCTTCTCGCAGAGGTGGAGTTATTAAGTCAATGTAGTGGGAGCCTTGCATCGGTGGGAGCACCGTTGTAGCATAGACACTGACAGAGTTAGGTTGACGTAAGGCCAGCTGACATCAACCTAACTGTGTAGTGTAGACCAGCCTTACTCACGCAGACCAGTGTTCTGTCAGAATCAGTGAGGCTAATGGCAGAGTAAGGTATTACTCAAGCTCAGGGAGGCTGGCAGACTCAGGCCTTAAAATACCTTCCTTGCAGAAACTACAGAATTTTTAAACTGAAGATAAACTGAAATAATATAAAAGGAAAAGGGAAAGGGAAGGGAAAGGACCCCCTCTTAATTTGAAGTGATGAAGACTTAGAACTCCTTTTCAGTGCCTACTCTTTTACATTTGAAGGTCTAATATTTGCTTATTGTGACAAGATAGATGGGTGAAATCCTCGCCAACTGATGTTAATGGCAAAACTCCCATTGTCCTGAATGGGGCCAGGATTTCACACAAACACACACACCCGTGGGCTCACTGTGATGATACATCTATTTGTACCCAAGTATTTGGCCACATCTCCATCTGTGACACCTGGAGCATAGACAGAGAGCTAGATTAGGTACATTGAAAAGACATAACTTTATAATTCAGATGCCATGGTGATGGGTGCAGCATAAGTGCCTGGACAGATAGATTTTCTAGTTGCAACAAAGGGGAATCAGAGTGGTTTTCACTGCTCTCATTCTTCTACAAGCATCTCTCTGGTCCACAATTCACAATCAGAGAGAGACCGAGAGGATCAGGGAGTTTCCCTTTAGGGCAATGTTTGGCAGAAAGATGGTCTGGTAAATCTAATTGAAGGTTTGGCAGATAGAGTCTATAAAATAGAAGTTATGAGACAGGTAAGACTCATTGCATTTGCATTTTGCCACTAACAACCTGTGATAGCGTGTCAGGTTCTAGGACCCTACACAGAGACACAGAACTATTTTGCTGACTTGCTCAGCTAGCCAGACTTAGCGGCTCTCTTATTTGCTCCAGCTCAGGAATATAACAGAGCTGAGGTTAGAGCTAATAAAAAAAAAAAAAGACGACGACGATGACGGGAACATTTTTGACAAAAATTTTCGTAAAGTTTGTCCCTGATTTTTGTCCAAAAAAATTGAATTTCAACATTTTTTTGACCAGCTCTAGTTGAGTCATGTGAAGGCAGAGGGAAGTAGGGGCATGGAATGGTGCTGGAGGAGGAAAGAGAAGAAGAATCAGGCTCATATGGAGGTTAAAGGCAGATGTTAGGAAAGGGGTATGTTTGGAAAATATCCAGTTTGTGTTTATTGTGTGAGGATCATGGCAGGAACAGTACCTGTTTATAGCACTCTTCATATTAGGTCTTAGCTGGAATTTTTCAGAGTGCCAACAAAAAGTGGACCCTTATAAGGATGTGAAGTCTCAGAAGGGTTAAAGTGAGTTCTCTGACATGATCTCTATAATGATCTTGCTCATCAGTGAGATTATTCATAATAGTATTACAGTAGAGTGTAGAGGCCCCCACCAAGGTCAGGATCCATTGTTCTAGGCACTGTATAAACACACACAGTAGGAGAGAGTCCCTGCCCAAGGAATTTGTGATCTAACTCAACTGGACAAGACAAAATGTGGGAGAAAGGAATGATCCTGGAAAGATTTAATACATGCAAAGACCGAGAAATATTCCGTACTCACTGAATTAAAAAGTGAACGATCTAGATCTTTTTCTAGTCTAGGGCTGTCTAGTGAATAAGCAGCACAGAATATCAAGAGCTATCCCCATTGCTCCAGGAATTTTGAAATAAATGTGACAGTTGCACTTTGCCAATTATCATTGGTTTGGGGATCAAGAGGCAAGACTAAACTTAGACCTAAGAACATGCTGGATTTGTTACATGGCCTGTAGTTGCGCCCTTTGTTAGACTGAAGCGCCTGAATGCAGCATCTGGGAAAAATTAAAAGCACATCAGGCAGCTACTAGAGGTTTGCATGTTATGAACTCAGTCAGGCATGTGAGCAGAGAGGGAGAGCGAACTGGAAAGAGGTTGGTAGGATTTGTGCAGTGGTGTTAAAAGAGTCACAGGGTTTCTGCATGAGAAAATTGTGTGGAGGCGACATATGCAGCTAAGCGTTAGGTGGGGGTGCGGGGGACTATGCCGCTGTGATTATTGGGCTGTTACACTTCTCTAATTGTTCATTTACATTGGTGTATTCCAAAGGCACTGCCTGGGGCTCTGAGTGAGACGATTGTGCTTTCCTGATCATTTCACTCTGCGCTGCTTTTTTAATTTGTAATGAAATACTTGTCGAAGACTGTTGAGACTGCGGAGTTGCCTCTTTATCCTTGATGAAGCATGTCGAGGTGTGATACAAACCCACTGGGAGTAACAGACATGGAGAAACCTCTGCCACCAGCTCAGACACAAATGGTTCCTCTGTGCTGAATAGTGCAGTGCTTACCATGTAAGGCTAAATCCTAGCCATGCCTGGACAACTATCCAGAGAGGGGGGAAATGGGTCACTCAGCCACTAACCTTCACACAATTCATTGGGCATGTGAACTGGGCCCCCAGAAGGCATTCTGGCCTACACTGCACCAAGCACACTTATGGACACAGTTATTCAGTGCCCCAGTTATTCAAGGTACCAGAACCTCAAAGGGTGAAGTTTGAGGGAAACAGGGTGTGGTTTGCACAAAACAGAGTGAGTGCATATGCCTACAATCCTGACAGTGAGCTAGTTGCTCCTGCAAAAAGGAGCAAATAAATCACGCTGCAGTACATCGAGTCAACCCAATATGTGGCATTCTGCCTTGCAAAGGCAGGATTTTGTGGACTGATTGTGCCTCACACCATATCAAAGTATGTGCCATTGCACACTCCACCCTCGCTTTTGCTCTGTACCCAGCTGCTCTGTGCTATTAGTGTGGGAGAATAAAGCTGGTGAAGCCAGTTCTACACCACCTCTCCCAGCCTCTCACCCCGGCAGACGAGGCATGTTGGGTTCAAGACAGGGCATGACCTGAACACCTTGCATTCTGGCAATCCAGCAGAACGGTCCTTAGGGGACTGTTCCTACTGACCTAACTTAGAGCAGCCTTTTGCCCCTTCTCCTTGGGTCCTGCATTAAGCACAGTTAGACAGATCCAAAGGACCTGGTCCAGTGCCAGGATCTGACCCTTGCATACTCCAGCACACCAGTCCTGCTGGCGCCATTGTTACAGACCAAGTTACCCAGATTAAAAAGTATGAGGCAATGGCTGAGAAACCTCCCTCATTATCAACTTATGTCCTTTAGACTGACACTGGCCAGTCTGAGGGTGAACCTGGAGTCAGCAAAGATGATTAACAATGACAGATTCTTTGCTTCCCACCCCGCCCCACAATAATCTGAGTGACAGCTGCTGTGTCTGAAATATACACCACAGACAGATAGTATCTTTACTTAGGCCCAGATCCTGCAAAGACTTACACACATGAGTAGATTTATGCACCTGAATGGTCCCACTGAGGGCCTTTGGGTGTATTGAGGAAATAGAATCTTTCATGAGGAAAAAAAAGGGGCCAAATTTACAGGGCACACATGCAGCCTTTTACTGCTCACTAGTCCCCTTTTTATTTCCTTTGCCTATATTTCTGGGTCCAAGCCCACCTAGAACTGAACCTTCCCAAAGGTTAGGGGGTGTTGGAGCTGGGGTTTTAGTTTGGGCCCATCCCTCACTTCTGTGGTTTGTTTTTTGCCTCGGTCCATGGTATTAGCTGGAAGTAAAAGGGAGGAACAGACCAACAAAACAAGAAATTGAACTAAATCTCTACCTAAAACTTGACTTCCGCTTGAGCCAAACCTCTTCTGAGATTTGAAGAAGTGGGGTGAATGTTGGTGCCTTTTCCCAAATGTCTGAACATGTCTTCTCCTCTAGGTGATAGCCATGGTAGGGAGCAGATGTGCTAATCACAGAAAAAGTCCTTCCCAGAACTCTCAGCTCAAGCAAAGCCAAGCCAGCATGTACTGCAAGCCTTTCCAGAAAGCCTCATCCCCTGAGATTTCCAGTCAAAGACATTCACATGCATTTCTGATAAACATTGGAAATGGGAATCATTATCCACAAAGCCAGGCGCAGGAATAAGCAAACGGTTCAACCGCATGTTCGTCCCATCCTCCCCCCAGCCAGTAACAAGATATCTACCACAATGTCACCAGTGGGAAGTGCTGGCTGCTGAACAGCTGGGCCTAGGAGGTAGCAGGAGGGATGGGGTTGTCAGGGGCTGTTGTGAAGGCCAAAACGATAACAGGGTTCAAAAAAGTATTCGATAAGTTGATGGAGCATCAGTCCATCAGTGACTATTAGCTAAGATAGTCAGGGACGCAGCCCCATGCCCTGATTGTCCCTAAACCCGCCGCTGCCAGAAGCTGGGAGTGGATGACAGCAGATAGACCTCTCAAAATTGCCCTGTTCTGTTCATTCCCTCTGAAGCACCTGGCGTTGGAAGACAGCATACTGGCCGTTGTGTGGCCGTTCTGGTGTAGGGTACTAATAACCTTGATGCAATGGTGCTGCTTTGCTGTGAGCTCCTGGACAGTGGTGCCAGGCCCCATGGGCAGCAGCAGCGCCCTCTGCCTCAGCACAAAAGGCCACCTCTTGAGTGCTAAGACACGATACAGCGGAGAGTGACTATTTCTGAAGGAGAGAGCTGCACTTCAGCCCTGAGTCACAAGCTTCGGCCCCAGCAGATATTTGGCAGCTCAGCTGCTTCAACCCCACTTCATCCCTGCACACGAAGAGCATCTTTGGCCCCGTCCCAGGCTGCCCTCCCCTTCTCTCTCCATCCCCCAACACTGACCTAATGGCTGTTCCAGACCTCCTCATCCCTCTCTCCTAGAACATTTTTCAGGCCACTCCAGTCCCCAATGCCCTCCCCTTCTAGAAGCACCTTTGGGGCTCTGCAGTGCCAATGGAAGGAAAAGGAGAGGGTGGAATCCTTGGTGTTTAGAAAGAACTGGAGGCATGAGAGAGAGGAACTGCGGGGTAAGGAGAATAGGTGGGAACTGAATGGCAGAGGACCTGGAGGTGAGGACAGCTTGAGGGACCCAATGAGAAGAGAGATGAGGATGCTATGCTGGCGATTCACAGATCTACCTCTCTGCTCCAGAACTGGCTCTTCTGTTCAAACCAAAAATTTCAGCGTGTCTCTCCAGCATCTCCGGTCAACAGTTTAAGGTAGCACAGAGCAAATAGGAAGAAAAGATACGGAGAAGTGGGCAAATCTGGGGGTCTAGAGAAGCAGAGGGAATGAACTGGAAATAAGGAGAATCGGGTGGATTGGGGGAGAGAGGCAAAAAAGAACTGAGTGAGGAAACAGACCTCTCCTCTACGGTAGGGAAACTGACCCCCAACATTCACCCCAGATGCTACCACCCTTTCAACTACATTGTTTATTCCTGCCAGGGGAGGCCCAGTGTAGAAAAGGTTCCTGCAGCTGCCACTGTTATTGCCACCAATGCCAATTAAGTAGCTGAGGGGTAACTAGGTGAGAGGCAAGGGAAATGAAAGGAAAAGTCAACAGGTCACAATCTGACCAGAGAAAACTGGGACTGGGCGAGGTTTAATGCACAAACTACAGGATCCCAAAGGGCCGCAAAGAACTCGCACCAGGCATATGTTTAGTAGGCTCACCTCAAATACCTGCTCGAGCCTTCTCTTCACACAGACTCTGTGCCTAGAAAGCTCCCTTCATTTTCACCCCTTTACAGGAGACATTCGTAAATTAGATAGGTCTGCCAAATGATCCGGAGAGACAGCAGCAGTCAGCTAATGGACAAGTTCTCCTCTAATATTGGCTATAGATTACTCTCCAGAAAGGCTCTGAATCATGCAAAGAATAAATGGGATGACCTTTTATTTCAGCAAAGTTTAAAATGTGAATTACCCCACAGGGGAAATGCATGAGTTGGACTCAGGGCAATGCCTAGCTGGGAAACATTTATGTTAATATCATACTAAAGGAGTGCAAAAATAAAGTACATTTTGTTTTGCAAGGAGAAGGTGCACCAGGCAGTAATGTCCAGTTTTATAAAGCGACAAGACAGTAACTCACTTTACAGAATTATCTGGATAATAGCTATTGATACATTGACTGTGATTGGGCAGCACACACGTACCTTGTATTACATTAATCAGAGATCCATGGGTGGGAGGGCAAACATAATAATGATACTTGTAAAATGGGCTGCGATTTTGAGTGTATTTAATAAATTAAATAGCCACTGACACTTTATCACTGTTGCATCTAAACTATGCTGCTGAAAGATGTGTGTAGTTCTTCCACCAACAAGGTTATGCTAAAATACCAGACTGACCCCTCTCTGTCTCATCAGCGCCAGACTCAGGCGCTCTTTCACAATGCACTCTACGCCTGGAATAGCCTTCCAGTTAATATACACCCAACCCATTTCTGTTCCACTTTCAAAATCTTCCAGTGCCACATCTGCTCTATGAAGCATCCTAGCTCTAAAGATCTGAGCCCACTCAGTGTTTGTTCTGTACAGCAGATTAAACACCCACAGCCCACTGAAAGAGAGTGGGAGTTGGGAGCCAAACTCCTCTATGTTCTTTTAAGAAACCCAGTTTAACTCTGTGGGGAACAGAAGCCTCTTAGTTTTTCAGCACATTTCCCTCACTGTACAGCGCCATGCACATTTATAGACCATTTAACTCGCATTACAAAACAATGATGGAAGTGCTAAACACTGCTTTTCCACACACACCAGATGACAATGCAGCACTATCCTGCATCCGCTGTCAGATGAGAAAGAATTCCTTTTTGTGAGAAGATAAAGAATTAAAGGGGCACATAAAGGAAAACAGTACCACATTAGTCCTATTGTATTAATTTGGATGGAATAAAGTGCCCAAGTTGTTAAAGTTGTTAACAGAACCCAGTCACTGTACAGTGTTAAAAAAGGTTCAGGGTTTGATATACAGACATCTCAGCCTGCTCAGTACCAGGGCAAACACACCATTAAAAATCTTTTTAACCATTTATTAAAGATGTAGAAAATGAAGGACATACAGGTTAAAACATTTGACATATAAAGTATTAAGTTAGGCTTTCATTTTAACAGCATTTCTTGTTCCATTTCCCTTTAACTGGTGGGAGGTTTTAGAAGGGAGCCCTTCTCCCCTACCATTTGACAGTCTCTTAGATTATATTAAAGATTGTAATAACTGTCCATTTGGGGGGAAAAAGAGAAGAAGTTAGTCAATCTGGGCTGGAAGTCTTGTCGTTGCTGTTGTTGTTAAAGTCCAATCCCATTTCCTAATACACAAGACAAACACACAAAAAGGGAAAGGAAAGAACAACAAAGACAGAAAATGCAACTTCTGTCTCTGGTGTTGACTCTCAGCTGGTGCTGGAAAAACATAGAAACAGCACATGGTTTGATCAGCCATGCTTGCACAAGCATCAAGCTGGGCAGGGCATTACTTGTATCTGCCTCTCTGGTACCTGGTCACAGCAGTGTTGCAAACTATGCAGCCTTGGCTATCTAAGCCAGACTCTTATTACACAGAAGGAAAGGGAGAAAGATAGGAAAGAAAAGGAGGAAAAAGACACATGGAGTGTGGTGGGAGGAAGCAAAGTCTCACATCCCAGATGATGTTTGGGATTTAGCCAGAGCCAGTGGAAGTAGTGATGTGATCTGACTCCCTCTCTGGCCTGGTCTGGTCAGGACATCTTTCAGGATTAGGACAAAGAAGGTTGGAGGTCCCAGGAGAGGGAGGGGTGATGGCTGGGGTGATGAGGCTGCCCCTTTCTCCTTCTTTCAGTCAGCCAGTCGAGCAGTAGTCAGCTTTGCTCCCAAAAAGTCTTTTTTTTCTTAATAAGGACCCCAAAAGGGAGTGATGGGTAGAATAGCCCATCCCCACATTATTTCATCTATTAGTGAGGCCTAATTTCCAACACACCAATTTGGTTCACTGATTTCTGGTTTCACGCTGATCTTGTTTACCAGGCGTGATTTTAAACACTGCTTGAACTATATAAGTAGGCTTTTTTGTTTGGACTAATTCATCTATCTCTTTTTTGCACCTTTTCCCATCAACGTTTGTTATTATAGGTTATTCTGACATTTTATGAACTTTCACTCACTTTTCACAGTAGAGCTCACATGGTGAATTTGTAGGCCCAATTATCACAACAGTACTACTGAGAAGGAGACACAATTCTGTAATGAAATAATCACAACCATAGACTGTATTCTCCACTCACTCCCAGAGTTAGATTAAGAAAAACATAAGAACGGCCATACTGGGTCAAACCAAAGGTCCATCTAGCCCAGTGTCCTGTTTTTCAACAGTGGCCAATGCCAGGTGCTTCAGAAGGAATGAACAGAATAGGCAACCATCAAGTGATCCTCTTCCCAGCTTCTGGCAAACAGAGACTAGGGACACTTCAGAGCATGGTTTTGCATCCCTGCCTATCCTGGCTAATAGCCATTGAGGGACTTATCCTCCAGGAATTTATCTAGTTTTTTTTTTAACCCTGTTACAACCCTGGGAAAATATGATGGCACTTTGCCAAGCTCCACCATCTTAGGGTATGTTTACATTGCAAAGCAAGTCCAGCATTTGTAGAATTCCAGTAGCTAACCCTGGGTTTGTTAATCTAGGGCTCGAGCGTCTGCACTCATTTACAACCCCAGGTTAGGAATTGTTGAAGCCTGGGTCCTAACCTGGGGTTCCAGAGTCTACGGTCCACTATGTGGGCCCTAGTCCAGCCACCCATATCCCAGACTTCCTAGCACCCTCCCATAATGTGGTGCTAGCCCTTTGTTCATCCTGCAGTGTGGAGCATTTGTCCACCAAACTTGACTGTCCAGAGAACAAGAAGTCAGCCTGTGGGATACTTTTGGCAGACTCCCAGAGCACAAGTCCTGTGGAGCAACAGGGCTTGAACCCTGGGTCCCAGCTTGATTCAGTCTCAGACCGCCCACCACTGTGAGGTCCTGGCACCCTGAGTCTGAGCCCTGGGTTAGCACAATTTGTGTGTAGACAGAAGGGGGGTTACACTTGAGCCTGAGTTCGAACACTGAGCTTATATTGCAGTGTAGCGATACGTGTATTATGTTCTGGCTATGGGAGCAGCCAAAACGTGACCCCATTCGCTGTAGAGTTTGTAGATGTTCATATTATAATTGTGGGCTGTACTGGGCTCCTTGAGCTTGGCTTGCCCTCAGTGACTTCAGCATGTCAATGGCTCTTTGGGCTCAGCTCCTTCTTAATGGGGGGGAAAGAAGTTAGTGGAGACACCTCCCAAATGCCACCCACTCATGACAGTAAATTTAGACATCACTCAATCATGCAAATCTGTGACCTCCCTCTCTTTTGTTAGGACTTGTGCACATGGGAAGATTTTACCTGTAAGGCCTTGTCTATACAGTTTTTATACTGGTTTAACTATTTTGGCTCAGGGTGAGATTTTTCTACCAAAATAGTGAAATGAATAGAATCCCTATAGTGTGGACATAGTTATATTTGTATAAAGGTGCCTTATACTAGTATAGCTTACTCCCTTTCCCATACAGCACCTTTATATTGATATAACCACATCCACACTACAGGGGTTGTACCAATTTAACTATACCAGTATAATTAACACAGTACAATTTTGTGTGTAGTCAAGGCCTTATACCAATATAGTTATGCAGATACAATCCCCCATGTGGATACTCTCAATCTGGTAAAAGAATGCCTTTTTTCATTTTAGCTTATACCACTTGGGAAAGGGTTTAAGTTAAACCAAAAAAGCACAACTCATTTTGCAAAGTAAGAGTATCCACACCGGAGGTTATATCAGTGTAACTATGTTGGCTTGAATTCACACGTTAGGTTATACCCAAACAAACTTTCCCATGCAGACAAGGCCTTATGTGAGGAATTAAATAGTTAACAATTATCATCACTGGGCATTTGGGGGGTGCGGGGGGGAGATTCACACTACTGCAAACTATTTATTCCAGGGTGGTTCACACATCCCCAAACTATTGCTCCAGGCTCTCTGTGGACTCATTTCTGCATTGGTTACATTTTTGAGGTTTCCTAAGCAACCATAACAGCTAGAGACTTACTCCCCTCTGCCCCAATTAAATCTGACATTCTGAAGAACAATGTCATAGCTTCAGAGAGGTTCTAGTTGTTGTGGGGACATAGACCTGCTGCTTCCAGCACTACTCATTCCACATACACACACAACTCCCAATAATGTCAATGGGAATTTGGCACACTTATCTAGGGGCAGATCTTCTTTAAAAGCACAAAGGGGCCAGAAAGCAAGTTTAATTTATCAGCAATGGATTCCCTCAGGGTGGAATTCTTCTAGTCATCTCAACACCATCATCTTCCAGACCACAGTTGTAGGAAGCATGCTTTGGGGGAGGTGGGCGGGGCAGACATGGCCAGAAAGTGGTGCTTCTTTGATCCCCAATCAGCATAATGGGGGCTACTGGTTGAATGTAAACCTTCCCTGAGGCTGCTCTAAATTATGGAGAGGACAGGGATGGCACAGAATCAGCCCCAGGATTGGGGAGTTGCAAACAGCTCTGCTGTGTCCCTGCATCCAGAACTTACAGGACAACCCTGTGGCCCCAGAGATATCACTTTGTGAATATTTATCATTTTTCAAACAAAAAACTGTAAATTGCTGTTCCTAGAGGGAAGCAAAACACTGCATGTCATTACAATACTGCTCCTAATACCCAGTTACGCAGAGAGTATCAGTTCATTCGATATTGTGCATTGCATAAAAACTTGCCCTTAGGCTGTTCTCCAGATCATTTGACTCACGTGTCACCTGAGCTTGCTTTTGGTGGGTGACGAGGAAAAGCGACTGCAGCATATGTCCTCTCCAAAGGTTACACCTGCCACACAGAAAGGCCTGCTGAAGATGCAGTTGCAGTGAGAGGTTACTTATCTACTTGCCACCTCAGATTTCTTCTCCCCCACATAAAGGGCAACTGAGCAATTACTGTGGGGAAGGAGCTCACTTCTGCTAATAGGAAGCTCTTAGTTTATGCTTTGTGAAGTGAGTCAATGGCATTAAAATGCAGCCTCGAATCACCACCTTTGACAAAATGCTCTTTATAAAGCTATTTAATCCCAGCAAGCTCCCTGGATGCAGACGAGACCAGACACACATGTGCCAACACCACCAGGTAAAACATACCATTATGTGAAAAAACCCTTAAGACATCAAGGCCCTTTCAGAATCAGTCCCTCCCAATTTGAGGCACGGAGGTCCCTTTCAACAGAAAACCACTTCTGGACCCAGATTCTCTGCCCTCTTCGTGCTGCAGCAGTCCTAAGGGGGACCTAAATCTCCAGTGGGGATCCCCTGTTGTGAGAGAGTCCCAAGATAGAGCCTGTGTAACCAGGCTTGATAGGAGGGAGGAGGGTTGCATGGGGAGTGAAAAGGGATAGTGGCTGAGGTGTGACTATGCTCAGCTGGTGGATGGTCCCTGGGGGGCTGCTGGCAGCCGGCACAGGTTGGAGCAGACCTCACAGCTGCTCTAACATGCATTGGAGCTAGGTAGAGAATCCTGGCACCCTAACCAGCTCCCTGACTGGCATAAACTCAGCACAGCAGAAAGCCTGTCCTCCCGCATCATCACCAAGAGCAGTTCTCCTTTTCTGAGGCACAACCCCACCCTGAACTCCCTACTGTAGCCAGTATCTAGGTGCCACAGTTTGGCCCTGAATCAATAGCTGTGGCTGAGCATAGAACAATATCTGTGCTGTCCCAGAGCAGAGCTAGTAACAGAGCCTGCCTTCCTGCACAATGTCACCAAGTGGCAGCCCAGGAACTCAGCTGTATAAGATGGTGAGGTTTGATTACGGTGAGATTCAGACAGGGGAAGTGACTCAGTGGCTCAAAGTTCCAGATAAATGAGTACAAGAGAGAAACACCCACATGTTCCGGGCTGAGGGGAAGGCTCACAGGAGATATCCAGATTATAGGAACTGAATGAATGTGTATGGGGGTGGATACAAGATCAAAGAGGTAGCATCAGGCAAGTCCACAGAGAGCTTTGAAAGCCCTTAGGATGGTATTCAGCAGAGGAAGGGAGGGGTGATAAAATGTCACATTCTGCACAAAGAGAATAATGTTGTTTCAACATAGTAGAAGTCGTGGGGCCCTATTCTCTACTCACTTAGGCCTTGTCTATACTGGCAACCTTCTGCGCAATAAAGGAACCTTCTGCATTATAACTCCTGAGGTGTACACACTGCCAAGCCACTTAATGCACAGGAATTGCACAGTTGCAGCGCTGTAAAAAAACCACCCCGACGAGAGGCTTACAGCTTTCTGCGCCGGGGGTACAGTGCCACGATGCCAGTGTAGACACCCTGGTCGATTGCAGTGCTGTGATTGGCCTCCGGGAAGTGTCCCACAATGCCTGTTCTCGCCTCTCTGGTCATTGGTTTGAACCCTACTGTCCTGCCCTCAGGTGACCAACTGTCAGCCCCACCCCTTAAATTCCTTGGGAATTTTGAAAGTCCCCTTCCTGTTTGCTCGGTGATGCGTGCAGCGCATCTTTCCAGGTGACCATGCCTGCTCCACGCACCAGGCAATCCCCCACTTGGAGCAATGCCAAGCTGCTGGACCTCATCAGCATTTGAGGAGAGGAGGCTGTCCAGTCCCAGCTGAGCTCCAGCATTTATGATACCTACGACAGATTTCATGATGCATGACAGAAAGGGGCCATGACTGGGACACACTGCAGTGCAGGGTCAAAGTGAAGAAGCTGCGGAACGCCTACACAAGGCACTGAAGGCAAAGCACCACTTCAGTGCTGCACCCATGAGCTGCCAGTTCTACAAAGAGCTGGACGTGATACTCGATGGTGTCCCCACCTCCACTGTGAAGGCCACTGTGGATACTTCAGTGGCTCGCGTGCCAGTCAAGAGTGGACCAAGCCAGGAAGAGGAAATCTTCGACAAGGATGTGGACTAGGAGGGAGACCCAGAAGCAGAAAACAACTCCGAGGTCAGAGATGCATGCAGCCAGGAGCTCTTCTGTACCATGGAGGAGGCTAACCAGTCACAGTGGTTGGAGCTTGGCAAGTGCAAACAGTACAGGAGGCCTCTGGTAACTGGCTTTGATTTTGGGAATCGCTGAAGAGAGTTGTTGGGACAGGAGGGGTGCAGAAAGCGGGCTTGTATCTGTGTGATGTGCACACCACCACATGCCTAGTCTGAGTGGCGGAACAGGGTGTTGATTGACTCCCTCACTTCATGGGAATCTGCCTCAGATCTCCACGAAATTCTCATGGAGACGCTGGGAAATCCACTGCCACAGTTTCTTTGGCAGAGCTGCTTCGTTTCTTGCCCCATTAAGGGTAACTCTCCTGCACCACTCTGCCTTTACTGGGGCGACACCATTTCTGCACACAGGTGAGCGCATAAGGGCCAGGGGGGAAGCTGCAGTCTTGGAGAAGACCCTCCCTTGATTCTCTGCTCACCTGCAGCAGTGAGATATCTTCCATAATGAACACAGTCTATGGAAAATGTGGGGACAGTAATGATTATAAAGCCCCCACTACAGTGCTGGCTCTTCCCAAGAGCCACATGCCCAATGTACAGTATGGTTCTGGAACACTGATTTTCCCTGCCCCTGTGGTTACTCACAATTTTGGGGGTCTTGTGGCTCCCGTATGCTCGCCTGGGGTCAGCCAGTTAGTGACAGGTATGTGAATAGTGGCTGTGTTTTAAATCACTGAATCAGTGGTCTGTGTGTTGCAAACAATACAGCTTCTGTAAAATGTTGCATTTTGGCTTCACAGATATGACCTTGGGAGCCCAGCCTCCCTCTTTGTTATCATTGGCTGAACAGCTGCGCAGAATTAGAAAGCGGCCACAAAGAACTAAAGAGGACTTTCTGCGTGATGCCATGATGCATTCCGCTGCCAAAAAACAAGAATTGAAGGAATGACAGGACAGCGAGAATAGGGACTGAAAGGAGAATGCAGCACGCCAGGACGAAGCCACAGAGCTGCTCTTAAACGTTATGGAGTGCCAAACGGACATGCTCCAGGTGCTACTAGCACTGCAAGCAGCTCCACATCCGCCTTCCCTGCAGCCGCTGTCGCAAAACTCTTTCCCATTCGACCCCCAGACAGCACCAACACACTCTTATCAACCTCCTGGCTCCAGTCTGTACCGGCTGCATTCCACTCCTGCCCCGTCACAGTCCGGTCCTTCAGACTCCCAGTACACACTGCACTCAACACCCGTCCCTCTGCAGTTTAGCCCTGCTGAAGTACAGAACCCGCTGCACTGTACTCCAAAGGACAAGGTTGCATATGATATCTGGACATACATAAACCTTTAACCGTCCCGGAACCCCACCTCCTCCTGGGACCCTCCCTTCTCCCATCCCCCTCAGTGCTGATGTGTTTGTTTGTTTTTTGTCTCTCCCCTCCGGTTGTTGTTTTTTAATAAAAGAATTGCTTTGGTTTGAAAGCAATCTTTATTCCATTAACTGAAAGCAAACAGAGCCCTTCAAAGCAACAGCCAGTTTTCTTACACCTTCACAGTGCATCATCTGTACCAATCACAATCACCTCCTAGCATTACAAGTACTGCACTCCCGAGCATAGCAACAAATATGACTGGCTTTCAGCTTCAGATTGCTGTCTCGAGGCATCTGTGATCCTTATGGCCCCGCGCTGTGGCCCTCTAATAGTCCTGGTCTCTGGCTGTTCAAATTCAGCTTCCAGGCGCTAAGCCTCAGTGTTCCAAACCTGAGTGAAGCTTTCACCCTTCCCTTCACAAATATTATGGAGCGTACAACACGTGGCTATAAGCATAGGAATATTGTTATTGGCCAGGTCCAGCATCCCATATAGGCAGCACCAGCGGGCTTTTAAATGACCAAATGCACACTCAACAGTCATTCTGCACTTGCCCAGCCTGTTGCTGAACTGCTCCTTACTGCTGTCAAGGTGCCTCATGTATGGCTTCATAAGCCATTGCATTAAGGGGTAGGCAGGGTGTCCCAGGATCACAAAGGGCATTTCGAGTTCCCCTACGGTGATCTTCTGGTCCGGGAAGAAAGTCCCTGCTTGCAGCTTCCTGAACGAGCCAGTGTTCTGAAAGATGCGTGTGCCAAGCACCTTTCCAGACCAGCCTGCGTTAATGTCCGTGAAATGCCCACGGTGATCCACAGGTGCCTGGAGAACCATAGAGAAATACCCCCTCTGATTAATGTACTGGGTGGCTAGGTGGTCTGGTGCCAGATTTGGAATATGCGTGCCATCTGTCACCCCTCTGCAGTCAGGGAAGCCCATTTTTGAGCAAAGCCATCCACAATGTCACGCACATTGCCCAGAGTCACGGCCTTTCGGAGCATGATTGGATTAATGGCCCTGCACACTTCTGTCAACACGAGTCCAACGGTCAACTTTCCCACGCCGAACTGGTTAGCGACCAATCGGTAGCAGTCTGGAGTAGCCAGTTTTCCACAGTGCAATCGCCACACACTTCTCCAACAACAGGGCAGCTCTCATTCTCGTGTCCTTGCGCCGCAGGGCTGGGGCAAGTTCATCACACAGTCTCATGAATGTGGCTTTCCTCATCCGAAAGTTCTGCAGCCACTGCTCATCATCCCAGACATGCATCATGATGTGATCCCACCACTCAGTGCCTGTTTCCCGAGCCCAAAAGCGGCGTTCCACTGTGGTCAGCACCTCTGTGAATGCCACAGAGCAATCTCATGTCGTAACTACTATGGGTGGCGAGATCAGTGTCGAACTCCTCTTGCCTTTGTAGTTTAAGGAATAATGCCACTGCCACTCGTGATGTGTTAGTGAGAGCGAGCATCATATTGGTCAACAGTGCGAGATCCATTCCTGCAGACCAAAGAGGCAGAGCATGCAGTACACAAACCATTGAAAGATGTCACCAAATGGAGAGGGAAGCACAGGAATTGGTGGGATGCAAACCAATGCATCACGGAGCATTGCAACAGGACCCAGGGTGCCCCACCACCCCCTCCGCCTTCCCACAGCTCTTAGTGGCAGAAGAGGAAGAGATGCTCTGTGGGATAGCTGCCCAGAGTGCACCACTCCAAGTGCCACAAGTGTGAACATGCTATTGCACAGGCAGCTGACACTGTGAAAACACAACAGCGGTTTCCCTTCAGCGCTCTCTGAGCGGCGCTGTAACTCTGCCAGTGTAGACATGCCCTTAGCCTGGTGTAAATCAGGAGTAACTCCACTGCAGATGATCGTGCAATACCAGTGTAAAAGCTGTGGAAGGGAGAGGAGAATCAGGTCCATATTGTTTAGAAACTAAGGCACATAGGAGGATCATGAGAGAGAGAGATTTGAAACAGTCAGCAGGACAATGATCAAGGAATGCATAAGCCTACCTCAATGGTAGGTTAAAGATGAATTTGGCACTTTTTGGGAGGGTGGAGATGGACTTATAGACACAGGGCAGGGGAACTGCACATTTTCAATTGAGCGCGAGAGAGCCGGAGGTCACTGGCGTCCAGCGCTGTAGGGCAGCATGTATTCACAAGCAATGGATCACACAACTACAGAAGCAATTGGAAACTGGCACTGGGTAAACCTAGCACCCATATTCTCAAAACTAGTGGCAGTGCAGCACTTGAGGTGGGGCACCAGCCACTCCTCCTCATTTCCGGTGTCTAACTTAAAAGGACTGCTGAAAACATAGTCACGACTTACCTGGTTCTCGCCCATGAAAGCGCCTGCTGTGACTGCCACATGAACCGAACGCAGTTTCAAATGGAAGGAGATGGCTCACATGGTTGGGAATGAAAAGGGCGGTGGTCTCCGCACCTGTCTTGAAATATTGCCCACACCTGAAAAAAAACACCCCCCCCCTAAATCTAAGAATCCCTGCTAGCAAAATGCATTGCTATCAATGTTTCACTACACACCCTGCTTGGCAGCTCTGCTATTACCAAAGAATGAC
Organism: Lepidochelys olivacea; assembly: GCF_965140295.1. Taxonomy (NCBI): domain Eukaryota; kingdom Metazoa; phylum Chordata; order Testudines; family Cheloniidae; genus Lepidochelys; species Lepidochelys olivacea. The sequence continues at coordinate 113,251,718 of NC_140416.1, forward strand.
ACGTCTATGATACTGTATAGTACTTCAGAGACGGGCTACAGCACCGTTTATCAAGCGGAAAAAAGGGCCTCTGGAGGACCATCACTTTAGATGGAGTTTGCAGGGCAAGAGGTTACGTGGGATGCCTTTTATGGCAGTGAACAATCGCTCGGTCTGTCAGGGGGAAAATGAGTTTGGTATCCTATAAAAGGATAGTTACGGGTCATAATTTCATGTCAACATTCTCCTGATGTAAATACAGAATTTCTAATGAAGAACAAACTTAAAAAAAAAAAAAACCTTTGGGACAGGAAGTAAATCTCAGTACTTTAAACAGGTCTCGGCATACTATATGCATGTCTATCCTGCTAGCAGTGCCTTCTCAAACTGAAATGACAAATACTGGCTAGCCATGCCGGTTTTGCAAGGGAGAGAGATTTCAATTTATTTCTCATCTGGGAAAAAATGACATTGATAGCTAGTGAGAGATTACTGTGTGTTCCTGAATAGGAGCAAATAAGGGGTGGAAATCCCCTATTCCCAAATGGCAGGAATGAGAATGTCTAATTAAAAAATAATCTTTTATTGGCTGCCAACTCAATCAAAGTTTCAATATACAAGCCACCAATTACAGGAAGTAGATAATCAGCTATGCATTTAAAAGCGTGCCTGCTGAATAATGTGTCCTTTAATTAGATGTATTTTTTAAGACAAAAATTGGATTGCTGGGAAGCAAAGAAAAAGCAACAGTCAGACTAAAAATGGACTCTTCCTCATTTATCCACAGCCAGCAGGAATAATTTAGAGTAACAAAATAAATCACCACAGTTTAGACTATATATTGTAAGCACCGTTAAAAATGCAACTTTCCCTGTTCAAGCTACCTCCCACCACTGTGGAATCTTCCTGTAATCTGGGCCAGAGACACCACTGAACTGTGACTGTGGTGGCATATGCTGAATTTTTAAATGTGCTGTGTGTGAGAAAGCGTGAATGTAATAAAAATATCACACACACGTATATACTCCTCCCTCACACACAAGAAAACAGAGTATGCAGCATGAAAACCCAGCGTTTGCCAGAGTGATTACACCGCAGTGGTGTGTCTTGCCCAAGCTGTAGGAAAGAGCCAAGTTATTCAAGGTAATATGAGAGAAAGAGAATGAACAACTCAGTATATTTGAGCACAGAAATTGTTTCAGGCACATCTCTGATTGCAAACAAGGCCCCGAAGTAAATGTCACCTCATCTACACAAGTCTCTGCCATCATCACAATTCGCATTACAGCTTTCCTAATGCTTATCATCAGAGATAGCTGGATAGCATGGTGTTTCTCCAAAATAACTAGGCATCCAGGAAGAGAGAGAGAGGGGAAGAGGGGAACAGAAAAAAATGAGTTTGCAGATAGTTACACAGTGGCTGAAGCCAGGAGTTACTCTTTTTCTTTAAAGTGCACTGAAGTATCTCTAGATGCCTTCAGCTTCAGTGTGTATGTTTCCCAAATGAAGTCTTTCCCTGTTATTTAAACCAAGATAAGACATTCTAGCAATGGCAGGCATCATAACAACTTATTTTGAATAGGTTCTCTCTAAACCCATCAACTCCTCCAGATCCCCCTTTCTCATTCAGAAGAGGCAAGGGGCTGTGTAGGTAATTAGGGTGCAGTGGGCACTGAGGAAGCCCCTGAGTTTCAACACCACAAGCTTAAGACTCAAGGTGATTTGGGGATGGGTGAAGAAGGAGGAGATGGAGTGCAGGTGAGAAAAAGCTACTCTCCATGACACCTGCCTCACCAAAACTTGTGCGCCATGAACTCTACAGCGTTCTAGTGTGAAGCTATCAGGTATTCCTCCATGAGGCTCTGTGTATTGCCCCATTCCACTTAGTTTTATGGGGGGAAAAAAACCATCTCGTTACTAGAACATCAAACCTTATCTGGACGAAAGTGATAGTTTTCTAACAGTAAATGTATAGTATTCAAGGATTAATCCAGGCTATTCTGTGCAAAATAGACCAGGTAAATACAAATTCACCACAAAGACTATAAGAAAGGATGATTCCCTTCACGAACAAGAAGGCTTCAGGCCAAATTCAGACCTGGTGTAAATGGATTCCACAGAGTTGCGTTCACGTAGGGAGTCTGAGTTCTACCCTCTACTTTCAGATAATGTCACCACCGAAAACATTTTCCCTTTCAGATACAGGGGTGTAAACTGAAGTCAAAGGGTCAGAGTCAGGTCCCTGCTCTGGCCTTTCTTTGCCACTTTTGGGAGGCATATTAGGACTATAAAGTGATCACATGGGTTGTGGGGAAAATTACCCTAGTACAAGAGCTGAGTGGATGTCTTCACTGTCCGCCTCACATCCACCAGTGTAGGAGGTGGGAGCACAGTCCAGAATTGAGATTCTTGTAGTTACACCAGGGATTGATTTGGCCCAGTGGAGGTACTCCAGATTGCCAGAGGCATAACTAGGAGAAGCATTTGGCTGCTCCTTTCTAAGCTGGCTAACTTCTAAGGAATTATCATGGAGTCTGAGTCAAACAGATGCCAAAACCTCAAAAGCAGCTCTACGTTTTCAGCAGGGCAGGGAATAGCAGCATTCCTGGCAATGGCATGCTTACAGGCATATGCAGGTATCATCCAAGACTGCTGGAGGTGAAAATGTCATCACTGTCCTCCCACAGCTGCATCCAACCTGCTCTAGTGAGAGACCCCAGTTGGCATTAGCCCAGTCACCATGCTGTGACACAGCGGCCCATTTGTGGCTCACTGCTCTGTATCAGCAACTCCTCAGGCCTGACATACTCTCTACACCAGACATATGTCCTTTGAAATCTAACACCACACTGGTCATTAACGTCCCTGTGAAATGTCCATAAAAACTCAGTGGATGCAATTATAGATACTCTCTGACATTGTATCCTGGAGACTGTAAACAGTCAAAGGTGACAAAATAGGTATCTTCCATATAAGGGGCAAGAAAAATATGGTGGCAGATGTCCTGTTCAGGAAAGAGGGCTCTGATCTGCTGCCTCTGGGATAAGGCTAAGACCTTTCACCTAGGAAAACAAGAGAAACCAGCCCCTTGTGCTTCTGTGGAATGTCCTGACTGAGAGAAAGTCAGTCTTGGCTGGGAAAAAGGAAGACAAAGCCCCTTGAACAAAGCCTGCACCTTGCTAGATTAAGCCCTGGTCTACACTAGGAGTTTAGGTCAAATTTAGCAGCATTAAATCAATGTAAACCTGCACCCGTCCACACGATGAAGCCCTTTTTTTCGACTTAAAGGGCTCTTAATCCACCTCTGACAAGTGGATTAGCGTTTAAATCGGCCTTGCCGGATCGAATTTGGGGTACTGTGGACACAATTAGACGGTTTTGGCCTCCAGGAGCTATCCCAGAGTGCTCTATTGTGACGGCTCTGGACAGCACTCTCAACTTAGATGCACTGGCCAGGTAGACAGGAAAAGGCCAGTGAACTTTTGAATTTCAATTTCCTGTTTGCATGGTCACCTGCAGCTTGCCACGCTGGCTAGAGCTCATCAGCAGAGGTGACCATGATGGAGTCCCAGAATCGCAAAAGAGCTCCAGTATGGACCGAACGGGAGGTACGGGATCTGATCGCTGTAGGGGGAGAGGAATCCGTGCTATCAGAACTCCGTTCCAGTTTTCAAAATGCCAAATGATTTGTCAAAATCTCCCAGGGCATGAAGGACAGAGGCCATAACAGGGACCCGAAGCAATGCCGCGTGAAACTTAAGGAGCGGAGGGAAGCCTACCAGAAAACCAGAGAGGCGAACGGCCGCTCAGGGTCAGAGCCCCAAACATGCCACTTCTATGATGAGCTGCATGCCATTCTAGGGGGTTCAGCCACCACTACCCCAGCCATGTTGTTTGACTTCTTCAATGGAGATGGAGGCAACACAGAAGCAGGTTTTGGGGACGAGGAAGATGATGATGAAGAAGTTGTAGATAGCTCACAGCAAGCAAGCGGAGAAACCGGTTTTCCCAACAGCCAGGAACTGTTTCTCACCCTGGACCTGGAGGCAGTCCCCCTCGGACCCACCCAAGGCTGCCTTCCGGACCCACCAGGCGGAGAAGGGACCTCTGGTGAGTGTACCTTTTAAAATACTATACATGGTTTAAAAGCAAGCATGTTTAATGATTAATTTGCCCTGGCATTTGCAGCTCTCCTGGATGTACTCCCAAAGCCTTTGCAAAAGGTTTCTGGGGAGGGCAGCCTTATTCCACCCACCATGGTAGGACACTTTACCACACCAGGTCAGTAGCATGTACTTGGGAATCATTGTAGAACAAAGCATTGCAGTGTATGTTTGCTGGCATTCAAACAACATCCGTTCTTTATCTCTCTGTGTTATCCTCAGGAGAGTGATATCATTCATGGTCACCTGGTTGAAATAGGGTGCTTTTCTTAAGGGGACATGCAGGGGCCTGCTGGGCTGTTTGCCTGTGGCTGAACAGAAATGTTCCCCACTGTTAGCCGGGGGGGTGGGCAGGGTGAGGGGCTAGCCACGTGATGGGGGGAGGCAAAATGCGACCTTGGAACGAAAGCACATGTGCTGTGTATGTAATGTTAATAGCAAGGTTTACCGTGAAAGAGTGTACCCATTGTTCTAGAAAATGTGTCTTTTTAAATACCACTGTCCCTTTTTTTTCCTCCACCAGCTGCATGTGTTTCAATGATCACAGGATCTTCTCCTTCCCAGAAGCTAGTGAAGATTAGACGGCGAAAAAAACACACTCGTGATGAAATGTTCTCTGAGCTCATGGTGTCCTACCACACTGACATAGCACAGACGACTGCGTGGAGGCAGACAATGTCAGAGTGCAGGAAAGCACAATATGACCGGGAGGAGAGGTGGCGGACTGAAGAGAGGGCTGAAGCTCAAATGTGGTGGCAGCATGATGAGAGGAGGCAGGATTCAATGCTGAGGCTGCTGGAGGATCAAACCAATATGCCCCAGGGTATGGTTGAGCTGCAGGAAAGGCAGCAGAAGCACAGACCGCCGCTACATCCCCTGTGTAACCAACCGCCCTCCTCCCCAAGTTCCATAGACTCCTCACCCAGACACCCAAGAATGCGGTGGGATGGCCTCCAGCCACCCAGCAGCTCCACCCCAGAGGATTGCCCAAGCAACAAAAGGTTGGCATTCAATAAGTTTTAAAGTTTTAAACTTTTAAAGTGTTGTGTGTCCTTGTCCTTCCCTCCTCCACCACCTCTCCCAGGCTGCCTTGGCAGTTATCCCCCTATTTGTGTGATGAATTAAAAAAGAATGCATGAATGTGAAGCAACAATGATTTTATTGCCTCTGCGAGTGGTGATCGAAGGGAGGAGGGAAGGGTGCTTAGCTTACAGGGAAGTAGAGTGAACCAAGGGGTGGGGGGTTTCATCAAGGAGAAACAAACAGAACTTTCACACTGTAGCCTGGCCAGTCACGAAACTGGTTTTCAAAGCTTCTCTGATGCGCACCATGCCCTCCTGTGCTCTTCTAACCGCCCTGGTGTCGGGCTGTGTGAAACCAGCAGCCAGGCGATTTGCCTCAACCTCCCACCCCGCCATAAACGTCTCCCCCTTACTCTCACAGATATTATGGAGCACACAGCAAGCAGTAATAACAGTGGGAATATTGGTTTCGCAGAGGTCTAACCTAGTCAGTAAACTGCGCCAGCGTGCTTTTAAACGTCCAAATGCACATTCTACCACCATTCTGCACTTGCTCAGCCTGTAGTTGAACAGCTCCTGACTACTGTCCAGGCTGCCTGTGTACAGCTTCATGAGCCGTGGCATTAAGGGGTAGGCTGGGTCCCCAAGGATAACTATAGGCATTTCAACATCCCCAACAGTTATTTTCTGGTCTGGGAATAAAGTCCCTTCCTGCAGCTTTTGAAACAGACCAGAGTTCCTGAAGATGCGAGCGTCATGTACCTTTCCCGGCCATCCCACTTTGATGTTGGTGAAACGTCCCTTGTGATCCACCAGAGCTTGCAGCACTACTGAAAAGTACCCCTTGCGGTTTATGTATTCGCTGGCTTGGTGCTCCGGTGCCAAGATAGGGATATGGGTTCCCTCTATGGCCCCACCACAGTTAGGGAATCCCATTGCAGCAAAGCCATCCACTATGACCTGCACATTTCCCAGGGTCACTACCCTTGATATCAGCAGATCTTTGATTGCGTTGGCTACTTGCATCACAGCAGCCCCCACAGTAGATTTGCCCACTCCAAATTGATTCCCGACTGACCGGTAGCTGTCTGGCATTGCAAGCTTCCACAGGGCTATAGCCACTCGCTTCTCAACTGTGAGGGCTGCTCTCATCTTGGTATTCTTGCGCCTCAGGGCAGGGGAAAGCAAGTCACAAAGTTCCATAAAAGTGCCCTTACGCATGCGAAAGTTTTGCAACCACTGGGAATCGTCCCAGACCTGCAACACTATGCAGTCCCACCAGTCTGTGCTTGTTTCCCGAGCCCAGAATCGGCGTTCCACCGCATGAACCTGGCCCATTAGCACCATGATCCCCACATTGCCAGGGCCCCTGCTTTGAGAGAAGTCTGTGTCCATGTCCTCATCACTCATGTTACCGTGCTGACGTCACCTACTCGCCCGGTATCGCTTTGCCAGGTTCCGGTGCTGCATATACTGCTGGATAATGCGTGTGGTGTTTAATGTGCTCCTAATTGCCAAAGTGATCTGAGCGGGCTCCATGCTTGCCGTGGTATGGCATCTGCACAGAAAAAAGGCACGGAATGATTGTCTGCCGTTGCCCTGATGGAGGGAGGGGCAACTGACGACATGGCTTACAGGGTTGGCTTACAGGGAATTAAAATCAACAAAGGGGGTGGCTTTGCGAGAAACTGATTGGCCCCCTTAAGGATAGAACTCAAAACCTCAAGGATAGAACTCATAACTGGGTTTGGCAGGCCGTTGATTTCACAGAGGGAAGGAGGAGAAAATGAATACAAAACAAATCTGGTCTATTTCTTGTTTTGAGCCACTTCCTCTATCTTTATACATCTTGCTGGCAGCAGACTGTGCAGTACGACCGCTAGCCATCATCATCTCCTGGGTGCTGGGCAGAAGACGGTGCAGTATGACGACTAGTCATCATCTTCTGCTGGCTGGAGGTTAAAAGACAGTGCACTGCCGGTAGGATTGAATCGCCACGAGACGAAACTTAAAAGGGAAATGACCTGGCTGAGTCACTCCCATGTTTGCCCAGGCGCCCGACTAAAAGAGCACCCAGGACTACGTTGATGACAGCTACCAGTCATACTGCACTGTCTGCTGCCAAAAGGCAATTAACTGCTGCTGTGTAGCAATGCAGTACCACGTCTGCCAGCACCCAGGAGACATACGGTGACGGTTTGGTGAGCGGGCTCCATGCTTGCCATGGTATGGCGTCTGCACAGGTAACTCAAGAAAAAAGGCGCAAAACGATTGTCTGCCCTTGCTTTCACGGAGGGAGGGAAGGAACGGGGGCCTGACGATATGTACCCAGAACCACCCGCGACAATGTTTTAGCCCCATCAGGCACTGGGATTTCTACCCAGAATTCAGATGGGCGGCAGAGACTGCGGGAACTGTGGGATAGCCACCCACAGTGCAACGCTCCAGAAGTCGACGGTTGCCTCAGTACTGTGGACACACTCCGCCGACTACATGCACTTAGAGCACTTGTGTGGGGACACATACAATCAACTTGTGTTTCTACAAAACCGACTTTTATAAATTCGACCTAATTTTGTAGTGTAGACATACCCTAAGTTTTAGACTTTTAGATGGGTGTTTTCACTTCTATTTGCTTGTCACCCTTTCTAACTTTACTCTTTTATTGGTATCACTTACCCTACATCTTATTGTTAATAAACTTGCTTTATTTGTATATAAACCAACTCACTACTGTATTTGAAGGGAAGGGTGTATTTCCCCCAGGTAAGTTTATAAGCTGTGATGTATTTGTGTGTCTTTAGAGGAACAAACAAACCTTATTATTTCTCTGAGATCCCCAAAGTGTCCACTCCTCACCTGGTTAACATGGTTTGGGGGAAATTGGGGACTGGGAGTGTGTTGGGGTCACCTTGCAGGTTGTAACAAAGCTGCTGGAAGGCTGCAGAAAGGCTGCTGGGATCACAGTTGCTGAACCAGGGCTGTCTAGCACACAGACTCTCAGGGTTCAGCCTGCCTGCTTGTGGGCTGTCTGTGAGCATCCCAGGCAGGGAGCTACAGCAGCAAACCCAAACAAGTTATCAAGCAGTGTTTTTGCTACTTTGCTTAGCTGTAAATTTTTATTAGTATCGATGGAAATATTTTTTCATTGATTTGTATGTGTACAATGAAGTCAACATTTACCAATAAAAATCTAATCCTTCCAAGCCTTTAAGCAAAGGGAGACTGGACCAAAGTTTTGCCTCTGTCTTCACGAACAAGGTCAGCTCCCAGACTACTGCACTGGGCAGCACAGCATGGGGAAAGAAGTGGCTCGGAACTATTTAGAAAAGCTGAATGAGCACAAGTCCATGGGGCCGGAAGTACTGCATCCAAGGGTGCTCAAGGAGTTGGCGAATGTGATTGCAGAGCCATTGGCCATTATCTTTGAAAACTCACGGCGATCAGGGGAGGTCCCGGATGACTGGAAAAAGGCTAATGTAGTGCCCATCTTTAAAAAAGGGAAGGAGGAGGATCCGGGGAACTACAGGCCAGTCAGCCTCACCTCAGTCCCCGGAAAAATCATGGAGCAGGTCCTCAAGGAATCAATTCTGAAGCACTTAGAGGAGAGGAAAGTGATCAGGAACAGTCAGCGTGGATTCACCAAGGGCAAGTCATGCCTGACTAATCTAATTGCCTTCTATGACAAGATAACTGGCTTTGTGGATGTGGGGAAAGCAGTGGACGTGTTGTTCCTTGACTTTAGCAAAGTTTTTGATACGGTCTTCCACAGTATTCTTGCCAGCAAGTTAAAGAAGTATGGACTGGATGAATGGACTATAAGGTGGATAGAAAGTTGGCTAGATTGTCGGGCTCAATGGGTAGTGATCAGTGGTTCCATGTCTAGTTGGCAGTCAGTATCAAGTGGAGTGCCCCAACAGTTGGTCCTGGGGCTGGTTTTGTTCAATATCTTCATTAATGATCTGTAGGATGGCGTGGACTGCACCCTCAGCAAGTTTGCAGATGACACTAAACTGGGAGGAGTGGTAGATACGCTGTAGGGTAAGGATAGGGTACAGAGGGACCTAGACAAATTAGAGGATTGGGCCAAAAGAAATCTGATGAGGTTCAACAAAGACAAGTACCAAGTCCTGCACTTAGAACGGAAGAATCCCATGCATTGCTACAGACTAGGAACCGAGTGGCTAGGCAGAAGTTCTGCAGAAAAGGACCTAGGGGTTACAGTGGATGAGAAGCTGGATATGAATCAACAGTGTGCCCTTGTTGCCAAGAAGGCTAACGGCATTTTGAGCTGTATAAGTAGGGGCATTGCCAGCAGATCGAGGGACATGATCGTTCCTCTCTATTCAACATTGGTGAGGCCTCATCTGGAGTATTGTGTCCAGTTTTGGGCCCCACACTACAAGAAGGATGTGGAAAAATTGGAAAGCGTCCAGCGGAGCGCAACAAAAACGATTAGGGGTCTGGAACACATGACTTATGAGGAGAGGCTGAAGGAACTGGGATGGTTTAGTCTGCAGAAGAGAAGAATGAGGGGGGATTTGATACCTGCTTTCAACTACCTGAAAAGGGGTTCCAAAGAGGATGGATCTAGGCTGTTCTCAGTGGTAGCAGATGAGAGATCGAGGAGTAATGGTCTCAAGTTGCAATGGGGAAGGGTTAGGTTGGATATTAGGAAAAACGTTTTCACTAGGAGGGTGGTGAAGCACTAGAATGCGTTACCTGGGGAGGTGGTGGAATCTGGTTCCTTTGAGGTTTTTAAGGCCTGGCTTGACAAAGCCCTGGCTGGGATGATTTAGTTGGGGATTGGTCCTGCTTTGAGCAGGGGGTGGGACTAGATGACCTCCTTAGGTCCCTTCCAGCCTTGAGATTCTATGACTCTATGAAAGTTCCCTGCAAATCTTTCCCATTGAACCAGTGTTAATTTCAAAGGACACTTTTGCAGAGGAATAAGTGTTCAGATCCTGCCAGTACATTTTAATAACACTAGACCATTGCTTAATACAATAGGAATATTTACTGATATTACTCCGTATTCAGACAGGAGCATATGCTCACTCTGATGTATTTTAATATAAATAAACTCACTCTTCCAGGTCAATACATACCCAAAGCCTGATGGATGTTCCTCCTCTTAGCATTTCTTAAGATATTGATTATATGTCTGTTTCATTTTGAAGTCTATTTATTGCATTTATCATTCACCCATCCAGTTGTTTCAAGGTGCCAACTAGAAAAATTAATACTGGTATTAAATTCATCCATAAAGGACTTTATTCTCCACAGCTACTAGATTCAGCTGAAGGATCTTTAGACTTCTTTACTACAGACAGCATTTTCCAAATGATGGCATGTCATGCTAAGAAAATGACCCACCTAGGGCTATTCTGATCCCTAGCAAGGAGTTCCACAATCCAGATCACTCTGCTGAGAATTAGCTACCTCCTTCTCCTAAGAGTTTCATCTCCAACTCCATTAGGCTTCACTTCCCTGCTGAATGCCGCTACCTTGGTGGGTCACGAACGGAGAGCTGGCTTCTAAAGATCCAGTCAGGCCCCACCTTTTCAGTGGGAGTTTTGACACTGACTTCCGTGATAGAAGGACCAAGACCTAAAATAGCCAGATCCTTCCTATACTTTTGAGATTAGGGAAAAGGCTCTAAATTACATCTGATGTGATGGGCTTGTGGTGGCTTTTTCTTGTTTATGAGGCAGCTGTCACATGTTGCTACATCTATACCAACAGAGACAATGAAATGTCAAAAAAGAAACACCCCTCTTTGTTGATGTAAATCTCAGCCAGATGTGTTTAATTCTTCATAATATAACTCTGAATGCTAAGAAATTTCTATCCTGCAAGAAGGTTTGGGTTTTTTTATTTTGTTTGAGGGAAGGGGGATGGGGGAGATATGAGAGGTTAATTTTTAGTTCATAAAAAAACAAGTTCCTGAAGGAAGTTTTCATCACAAACTATAGCTTGCAAACTAAATATCTCCCCTAGCATAGTTTAAACATTACTTGGTGAAGATCAGGGTACATGATCATAAGGATCCCCTCCGGCCTTAAAAATCTATGAATGTGTGTTCATTTATAGTTTCAAATCTTGATAAAGAGTTATTTCCGCCTACGCTTTGTGTATCTAGAGAGTACTGCAGATCACACCCAGAAATGTGAGTGAATCAATACAGTACTGCTGCAGAGGAGACCCCCTTCTGGGTAACCTCAGACATCTACCACCAAGGAAACAATTCAGTTCCCCCACAAAGTTCCTGGATTCCTACCTCCATTTTTCATTATTATTGTATATAGGGAAGTGGTCAAGGAACAGGGCAAACACTGATAGATAAAAGCCCTCTGCCAAAACCAAGCTCAGGCTCTTATGATGAAAGGCTTTCTTCCAGCTTTTACAGCCAGAGCACAAATTGGGGACGTGGGATGTAGAAGCAGATTCAGTCCATATGTTTCCTAGGAGCACGTCCACCTAAACAAGCGTTACAGGGGCTGCAGCAGGATGCAGCACAGCCTCTCCTGCACGCTAGCTCTGATTACATGGCAAATGTCCATGAGCAATGGCTCCACTGCGTTAGGATGTCAAGCAGCCAGGTGCAGACCTTGAGTGCAAGGTCAGAGGTTGGGACTCACCCTTGCATGGTTGCACAGGGTTGGAGAAAATGTTTCCTCGTGCTTTGATCCCACTGGTACACACCCCACACACCCCCACACACCCATGGGACAGGTCACAATCAAATGCTAAGGTGATTAAACCACACGATGACTGAGTCCTTGAAAATCAATCATCCATAGGACCATAGCAGTGAGGTCTAAAATTTGCCTTCTATCAGTGTTCCAATTAACCTCCTGTCACAGGGTGACTGGCCCCAGTCACTAAAGTAGGTCCAGCACCCCTGTGCCAATTAAGGGGGCAGGGCTGTACCTCTGGCTATACAGGGTGTGCGAGAGAGACCTGGTGAAAGGGAACTGCTTGAGAGAGGGCTACAGAGCTGCAGGAAGTAGGTCTGCCAGAGTCCCTGGGGACGGGAGGCAGTGAGAAACTAAAGCATAAAGGGTGAGCTGAGGAACTGTTTTTGGTTGTTTGTTTCTTTAAATTTGGACAATAAGCCTGCCTAAGAGACTGTGGCTATGGCAGGGTGTCTTTGGGAACTGGAGAGAAGCGCTGCCTAGTTACACCTCTCCAAATCTACCAGGTGACAAATGGGTGTGCAGGGAAAGCAGCTACCTTCCCGCCTGCCCCCCAATAGATCCTTACTTGGAATGGCCTATATCTGCAGAATTTACCGTGGCTTATCAGCTCTAGCTTGTGATCGTTATTAGAATCATGATCTATTTCTGCCACTGATTTTGTCCTTTTCCATTTGGGAAATGGATATTCCCAGCTGCCCATCCCTGAGTTTTGAATGGTGCAGGATTGAACAAGACTTCATGAAACCACACAGACGATTTGCCTGCCCAGGGTCCTCCCTACAAATCCCTTCCCACTTCTTCCACTAATCCTTCCAACCCTGATCTCACAAATGTTGTCCCTATACCCCCACTCTTGCCCTGTGTTTTGCTTTTGTCTGGTTCAGACTGCAGGAACCTTGACTCCTTATTGGGAAGGGATATTATAGCTGTTGCTTCAGGGCTTAAGCCAATCTAGTATTAGAGACCAAGCTGAGACCTATGTGTGGGGCAGACTACCCACATCTGCCTACTATGAGCTTCTTATACCTTCTTCCAAAGCATTTGGTGCTGGGCATTGTCAAAGACAGGATATTGGACTAGATGGACCCTGGGTCTGACCCAGTCTTGCAATTCATATGTCTCATAAAGCGTTGGCTACATCTATGGTACTATCCAACTAATGCATAATTTACCTTCTTAGGTCAGAGTGGTTTTGTTTGTGCACCGTAATTGCTGATGATGTCAGCTCTGAGATTTGTGTTTGGAGGCTAAAAGCCACAATAGAGCCATTGTCAACTGTGGCCAGTTTTTCAGTCCCTCAAGGAGCAAGTATTGCAGACGTATAGGTCTGAACAACAATTTATAATTAAAAAGAAAAGAAGTACTTGTGGCACCTTAGAGACTAACCAATTTATTTGGGCATAAGCTTTTGAGCATAAGCTCACGAAAGCTTATGCTCAAATAAATTGGTTAGTCTCTGAGGTGCCACAAGTACTCCTTTTCTTTTTGCGAATACAGACTAACACGGCTGTTACTCTGAAACCTGACAATTTATAATTAACAATCTGTGAGGAGGAGTTAGAAGGATGTTTGGAGGCCTGAACAGCATCTCATTTTAGGTGATTAGCATTTGGGACCCATGATCTGGTCAAATTGCCCATTGCATGCTAATACTTTTATTTTTGGTTACAACACGCCCCGGTTTGAGTGAATGGGAAACCAAGGAGAGTGGGCTTTGTGACTGTCTGGAATATGGGTGACCATCTAAGTTCCCTGTAAGCTGTGCGGCCACACAGCAGGCTATCAAGGGCTGTGCAGGCAGGGAGAGGCGCCCCTTTCCCAGCCCAGCCCAGCCCAGGCCCACCAGAGCTGCCGCAGAGAGGAGCCCCTCCCCCAACCCTGAGCCCCCTCCAACACCCCAATCCCCTCATCCTCAGCCCCACCCCAGAGCCTGCACAACCAGCCTGAGCCCTCACCCCCCACAGCCCAACCCTCTGCCCCAGCCCTGAGTCCCCTCCCCCACCACACACCACCTCGATATTGGTGCACATAACAAAATTCATTCTGCACATGGACGTAAAAAATTAGAGGGAACACTGGTGACCATTTATAATATCAGCCATACCTATACTGCAAAATTGCAATGAATCTTATACCAGATATGCCATGTAAGATGTCAGTGGAAATATTATGATTTGCTAAATATGATAAGCTTGTTTATATGTATGTATCATCTTTGTATCATGAGTTACAAATGTGTGAGGTACACCGATATCTCAGACTTGTTCTGTGTATCTAGGTGATACCCCCAGACAGATTGGCATCAGCACTATCCAGCCTGCTTGATGGCCCATCAAGGGCAATCAGCTGTACAATATTGTACAACATTGTAAGGAGAGTGATCACTTTAGATAAGCTATTACCAGCAGGAGAGTGGGGTGGGGGGAGGTATTTTTTCATGCTTTGTGTGTATAAAAGGATCTTCTACACTTTCCACAGTATGCATCCGATGAAGTGAGCTGTAGCTCACGAAAGCTTATGCTCAAATAAATTGGTTAGTCTCTAAGGTGCCACAAGTACTCCTTTTCTTTTTGCAAATACAGACTAACACGGCGGTTACTCTGAAACCAGCTGTACAATGAATCCATTGAGAGAAGCCAGGGGCTATGCCTATAAATCAGCAGGACATGTAGGGACATGCCTATGGACAGGGAACTCTCAATACTTTTCCATACTCATGTGCTGTGAGCTTTTCTTTGGGACAAAAGATGTACAAGCCACGCGGCAGAGAATATAAAAAGGCAGCTACGTCACCTCCATTTTGTCTTCAATCCTGCTTCTCACCTCTGGAGTAACTTCTCTGCAAACTGAAGTTTTGAACAAAGGACTGATAGGCCCATCCAAGATTTGGATGTGTTCCAGAGGGACTGTACAAGCCAGCAAACTCACCAATGCTGCTAAGAACCTGGACTCTGAAGTCACATGTATGCATCTGATTGCTTTGACCATTTAACAACTCTCTTCGCCTTCTTTTGTAATAAATAGTTGTTTTTGATACTAAAGGATTGGCTGGCAGCGTGGTATTTTGGGTAAGATCCAAACTAATATTGATCTGGTAACGTGGCTGACCCTTTGGGGATCAGAAGAACGTTTTGTATAGTGAATAGAGTTTTAAGTAACTTCTCACTTTACTGGATGTATTTGCTGATTGGGAGCCAGAGACTGGAATGTAATAAAGGGGGCTGTGTAATTTCTTTTTTTCCTCAGCTTGTTGATAACCAGTGTGGGGGATCAGGAGCACAGTTTGTGACGGCTTGGTGAATTTAACTACAGTGTTAACCGGTTTTGGGGGAATCAGCTCTCCTTTTTGCAGCTTGCTCTGATCTTGGCATTTCCAGTGTGGGCAACCCTAGACACCTCAGGTCACAGGCTTGTTTTTGGAGTGCGCATGATGGGCACAGATATAAGACATGAAGATATTAAGCAGCTAAGCAGGTGTTGGTTAACATGCAACTGTGAGTACAAATACTTTCCCTTTTATATTTTAGCATTCCGATAGATGTTTGGCCATGACTAGCTAGTCAAGGCGGTGCTCAATTAAATCCACAACAAACCATGCAAAATCCCCAATTTTCAACTGCATAAAGGAGCAAATGTAGGAAATCTAATCAGCCAGGCTGTGTGCAGGTGAGCAGAAGAAATAATCTTCCTTTGCAACCTGCAGGCTAGATTAGCACCCACAGCTCCTGCATCCCTACTCTGCATTCTGGTAGAGCTGGTTAGCAGAGGATCCAGTTGCCTAGCCTTTGCTGATTCCATGCTGCACCAGCATTGCCACTTCTGGAGCCCTCTGCACCTCCCAAAATATACCAACCAAGCCATTTTGAAATAGGCAATAGGTCATATTTTGTGTCTAAACCACAACTCCCTTTAACTTGTTTCTGCTTTTTAAAATAAATTAACAGAAGCAAACTGTTTAACTTGCAGCTGTGCCAAAAACACCATGACAACACCAAAGAAATAGAAAGCTTCAAACCAGGGTAAGGTCCTCGACTCACCCCTTCCCCCCACCCCCAAGGAATTACAGGGATCTCACCACACTTCAGGTTCTTAGATGACAAACATCCCTAGGAACTGCAATAAGGAACAACAGAATGAGTCACGCACATATTTCTTCTACCTGCTCAATTTCCCAGTGGACTGGGCTGGTTTGTCTCGCCTCCCGATCCTGACATTACTCAAAAGTAGCTTGTTGTATGTCAATTTATCAAGTAGCTTGGGCTTTGTCTGGCTCTGCACAAGTCTGCAGTAAAACACAGGGGTGATTATTTCTATTAAGAACATGGGGCCAGACCTTCAGCAGACATAAATCATTGAAATCAGTGCAGCAATACCTATATGCATCAGCTGAGGATCTGGCTAGTGATGATTAACTACTGACATACCCATGGGCCTCAGGTAATTCATGAAAATGGAACAGAAATGCTAAAAGATTATAAAGTGGTATGAAGAAGCTCTCAGTAGGCATTCGGCTATCAAGGGGACGGGAGCTGCAGAAGCACCTAGAGAGACAGAACAGCAATAATCTATGGCAGAAACAAAACTATAACGTTTTACCCTCCCCTGCCAGCAGTTTCAGTGCTCCATGACCTTGTGCTAGCTCAGAGGAGGAATTATTCTAGGGCCAATATTCCCAGGGCAGTTTCTCGGAGCACAGTTAGCAGTTTTCCAGATAGTTTTAATTTACTAGTCATCCAATTGATAATTACCTGCCCTTTCATAAAGGACACTACAGTTTAAAAGATTACAATCGGGTTTTAGAGTCTAAGTCAATGTTCAAGTCTTCCCTCCCTTGTAAGTCTTGGGCTTGACTCTCCCTTTCACCCCCGCAGTATAAAGGCGTGGTAAAGGGGGCAAAAATGGCTCCTTAGGCGTACCCCTGGCATGAGGGGGTTCCTTGGGCAGATTATCGCTGCTGGAAGGGCTCTATGCAACCCCCAAAATAGGCGATAGCAGAAAAGAGGGAGGAATGCTGTGCTACAGTTATTCTGAGCTGCCAGATAGCCCATGGGAGCACTTGCAGCCAGCATCCGAGAGCTTCCTGCAGGCTCCCTACAGGGGAAGTGCAAAGATGGAGTAAAGTCTTAAAGGGGCACAGTGTGAGCAGGCTGGGGCTAGAGCTCAAGGTACAAAGGTAATACAGCCTTTAATGAAGTCCTGGAGGCAACCCTCCTTCTAGAATCCCTGGCATCAGTCTCCAGTGAGAGACGGAGGATGGCCAGGGAACAGAGCTGTCATGGAGGCAGAAGACTTCTGTCAGGTAGGTAGGGTTTCCCTCCACAGGAAGGATTCAGCAGAAACTCCACAAGAGGAACCAGACAGATATTTCCCACCCGTAGCCCTCTGTATGTTTCTCCCCACACAAGGCAATGATCATGTCCTGAATAAGGATCAGCCAAGACACTGAAAGTGTCCATAAGCTGAACATAAGACTCTACACCTTGAGCTAGCGGGTGTAACAGACCCACTACCTCTGTGAATCAGACAGAGTGGGACATGTAACACCTGCTAGCTCTCACTGTACAGTGACGTTTTCAGTTCTAATTCAGATTTTCAGTTAATTTCAGTTCAGATTCCCGAGTCAATCCATGGTGCCTTGGCCAAGATCGTGGCAAACTGTTTTTAGACTGAAAATTAGGTTTTCGATTAACCCTTTTTTTGTGAAAAGAATCTGCTTTCTGTCGGAAAATATCAGCTCCTCATCAAAACACTGAACACCCAAAAACTGAAATGATTTTGAGTTTTGGACAAAAAAACGAAAGCTTCCATTTAGTAAGTGTCCAAAAAAAAATTTCCTAACATTTGCAATCAAAATGAAATATTTTGACATTCTTGAATAGAAATATTTCATTTTGGGTCAGTTCCCTATTTAAACATGCCCTCCTGAGCCACCGTAGTGCCACATGAGAGCTGTCCTTTGCATGCCTCACACCCCCACTCTCCTCTATGGACCAGATTTTCCAGCTGGACTAACTCTCCCACAATGCACCACAGCTATGTGACTCTGATGATGCACTGTGACAGATCAGGGAGAGAGGAGAGTGTGATGCATCATGGGAGAAAGACATCTGAACTCCAGCTCCTATAAGCCACCATGATTCAACCAACCCAAAACAAAATATCTTATTTTGATTTTCTTAAGGGAAACTTTTGGTTTTCAGGTTTTCAACACAGTCAAAATTTTCTGTGCAATTTTTTTTTGGGGTGGTTTAAAAAAAAATCCATTTTCATTGACATTTTCTCCAGGGGGAAAAGAACAGTTTTCTGAGCAGCTGTGTGTCACATAAGTGGGCACTTATCCTACCTCCTGTGTAGAGGAAGTATGTGATCCACTGATCAGCATATGTTACATCTCCCCGTGTTTCTGAGCCACAGAGGATGTAAATCTGTTACAAGTCTGGCTTCTTAACTCAAGCTATAAAACATTCAGATGAGTTCAGCTTTGTAAGTTTGGGGTTGAATCCCTGATGTTGGCCAACATAGCAGCTGTCACATCAATGCTCCATGCCAATGGAGTAGGAATGATAGAGCCAAACCCTCCACTACCGTAAACTGAAGGACAGTCCCAACCCTTCAAACAAACTAGCAAAAGTTGCATTATTTTCAATAGTCAAGGCTTTATGGTGTCATGTTTCTGTTTAAGGATTAAAATATTCTCCTTGATAATACGCAAGAGTAGATCTACAGCATGTGATGCTGAGAGAGGCCTTGTACTTTAAAATATCAAAAATTATCCGTAGAAGTGGATTTTTAGCCATCTAAATATCTCCTTTTAATTATTTGTTTGACTGTCGGAAGCCTAGGAATGTAAAGGCTTAAATCCTCATGGCTAATTAAAGTAGTGTATGGAGGGAGAGCTGAAGGATTAGGAGAAAGCAGCCTATCTTTGTGACTACTACTGAGCCCTTGTTTTATCTGTTATAAACTGAACCAAAATAGTCTTAAAGATGAAGGAGACAACAAATACAATATTGTACCAGTCCTACAACTCAAGGGGAAAACTAATGACTGAAGAAAGCAAAGCTAACCAAGTAATACAAGACTGCACTTCCAACCAAGAGGAATAAGAGGCAAGCACTTGGATCAAACCAATAAGTTAAAGTGCATGTTAAAAATATTTCTTATTCATGCCTATTTCCGGAAGCCTTTGGGTTTTTTGTTTGGGTTTTTTCTTGGTGTGGGGGTCCCTCTTGTGCTAATTGTCCTACAGCCAATGTCTCTGGCCTATTGCCAGATATTTGGTGTTCTCTGAATATATTCTTTATTCTAGATGATAAAGGCAAACCCACCATGGAAATGTTTTAGCAGCAGAAGAATTGATGGAGTTCTGCTTTTAATTCACTGTACTCCAAAGCTGTTGATCACTCTAAATACTATCTACTTTTAGTGTGTGTGTTTTTTAAATATTGCTAATGTTCAGTGGCAGAATCAATAGAAGGGAATATCAAAAGAATTTTAAACACAATATTCAGATGTGAAAAGGTTTTTTGGCCCTTTGAAAACAGACACCCACGTTCAGATCAAAGTTCCTCAAAAAGTGCTTAGCTGAAAGATTAAAATAAATGATTCCAAACTAAACAAGTTAGGCTTGTTGAGCTTTTTAAGCAGTCATCTTAAAAACCTAGACTACTGCAGTGTAGCATTGACTCCTACCTTGTAACTCCAACATATACCTATTATATACACAATATTTAGCCCACCTGGTCAAACAGAACAGTGAAAATATCCACCCACCCTGTTCCTGGACCCATGATGGCAGAGGAGTCAGGGAAGGGGTAGACAGAATACCAAGAGTGACCTGTTATCATCTCCAGTCCAACCTTACTCTGTTTATGGCTGAGTCCTAATTCTCATCCTCACGCAATTTACAGTTGTACTAACTGCTGACTAGTGCTTGCTGTACACTATGAACCATCTACCCCCGCCCCCTTTAAGAGGGGGAGATGCCATGGGCAGCAGCTGTTAGGAGAAGCCATAACAGGGGGAGTAGCAGGAAGCCCCTGCATAAGAACAGAGCCTCCATGCTGATGGCCAGGGCCTTTCGAAGCTCATGGGTAATCCACAGAGTTTGGGAATGGGACTCCCCACTCCTTCCGTGGAGAAAACCCTGCCCCTCCCACTGACGGAACAATTCAAAGGAAACCAGGTGGGGAACTTTGAATGTCCTTTTCCCCAGATCTCTCCCCCACGGCTTTTTCCTGCCAGATGGCATGAGCTTGTCCTAGCTATTAATTGTCTACCCTGGTACTCATAGGACCCCATCACCATAAAACCTGAGCAGTACCTACCATCTGATGATAATAAACATGTGCTAATTGATTGTGTGCCTATCAGGCCATCTTCACAACTCTCCACATAAGAGAGCATTTTGAACAATTCTGCTCCATCAGCACCTCATCTCATTATGATGCTGTTATAGTACTTCAGTTCTTTCCTGTACTTTGATCAGCAAAGATTAATTATCCCAGACTGAATTATTAGTAGTGATTAAACCTAACAGAAAATAAATGGGACTGCAATATTACTGAGTTATAATTTTGCCAATGTGATCATCTGCTAGTGATTTCTTTATGCATGATTTCTTCTTAATCATTATACATTAAGAATTTATTATAGGATATTAATTAGAGGGACACCGCTAGTATACAATACCATTATGATAGATTGAACAGAACATGACATATGCAGATTGTGTGCAAAGCCCACATACCATGCACACAGTACTTTGTACATGCCTTTATTCTATGTCTCTGCTTACACTTTACTCAGGCAAACACCCACTGACTTCAGTGCAAATTTTGCCAATTAAGGACCTCAAGATTTGACCTGAGCTATGACCAAGAGGTTTGGATGCTTAATTCCCTTTGAAACTAATGAAAATCTCCACCTGTAATAATTTTCAGTGCAGTCTGAAAGGTGCCAAATATTACATAAGCATCTCAAAAAAATGGGACCTCCAATCAAGCTCTAGATGACTCATCGGAATGGTAAGATAGACACAGACAAACATATAAGCCCCAAATTTGCAGTCCTCATCACAGTTGCCAACCTTCATGCGATAAATAAGCACCCCGACGTTCACAATAAGCTAAAAATTAAGCTAATCCCATTTCAAAACAAGGCCAAACCCTAAGAACCCCGACACTCAGTGTGACTAGATCCTCCCAGCGTGCAGTCTGGAACTGTGGTGGGCCCACTGTCCACCCCTGACTTTCTCCCCCCCCTTGCTCCTGCTTGCCGGGAGCTGATCAAAAAAAAAGAAATAACAAGCTACAAGCCAAACAAGCTACAAGCCAAAAACTAGCCTACAAGCAACTCACAAGCCAATTAAGCCAAAAACAAACCCAATTTCTGCATTTTTTTCACGGATTTGGCATGTCTGGTCCTCGCTCACACGCATACCTCATATACACAAGTGCAGGAGTCCCACTGCAATCTCACGCGAGTCAAGGTGGTAGGAGCAGGCCCAGAAACGTGAACACACACAAAAACATTTTCCCAGGAAGGAATACACACGCTGGGGCTGTACCTCAAAGGTTGCTAGATCATGCATTGCCATGCCATCATCCCCTCAAATGATTAGTCAGCTGGCAAAGGATCAAGGAAAACAGTCTCCATAAGCTTTCATTCTGCTCTCTGGATGGAAGCAAGCCTCTCCAGCCATTCCCAGAGCTCACTTTGTCACCAGCAGATATCTCAGTTCCTGTGCAGGGAGCGAACGTGTGATAGCTCATGATGGATGTTACATGACAAGGCATTTCATTATTTTTTACTTTTAGAAGAACAATGACTGTTATGTATTTTTCTCAAAACATCAGGACAGCAAAAATTCCCTCTAATGTAATCCCTTACCCTTCAAACAAGGGCTGGTATTACTTCACCCCAATTCTATAATTACTCCAACCACTACTTACTGGACGGATGGGAACCGCTGTGTCAGGTCTTATGATAAACTAAGGAGTGGTGTGTCTAGTCACTTGAGCAAGTGTCTGTGAGTCAGGAGTTCTAGTCTTGGCTGTTTGATCTTATGGATCAACTAGCCTATGTCCTTTCATGGTGCAGGATTTTCCTTGTTCATTACAGATTCATCCCTCAAACACCATCTATTCTGATCATTCTGCTGCTTAAATGGGCCTCGTTGTCACAGAGATAAGACAGATTCACTAGTCTGGAAAAGGGCAGTGGAGAATTTCCTCTGTGTAGAGAAACATCGCATTGTGCCACTGCCTCCTATCACAGCTGTGCCGTGCCCCCCCCTCCCCCGCATAAGAGGACACCTGTTGGGATTTCTGGAGCAGATCATGGGTGGGGCAGGGTGGGAAGGGGATGTGGCAGATCAGCACTCTGCTGCGCATGATTGTCTGTTGGTGTAAGGTCCCTAAAGGTCATTACACAAGTTGAATGAGTCAGGCATGCCCCGTGCAGCTCTAATTTGCACTGGAGCTGGACAGTCCTGAATCAGAGAACAATTTTTTGCAGTTGCCACTCTCCATTACTAATGAGAACCCAGGCCAATATCGTGAATGTCTCATATAAACTATTATTTACATTTTCAGCCATAAATTGGAGCTATACAATATGCATGCAAATTACCACTCCTTTTATATTATTAGTTGATTTGTTTGATTGGGTCCTTCTTTTCCAGTTCACAAAATACCCACAAAAAGATCATAATTTCTGTGAGCAAGTTCCTTCTTCAGGATTATTTGATACAATTTTTTTACGCAAACACTTCTCAGCCTTGGGTTCGCTCATGGACTGGCTTCCAGTATTCAATAGCTAGAATCCAAAACAGATTCTATCCTATTTGCCCAGTGTGGTGTTTAGATGCTGCTTGTAATTATTAGAACTGGGAGCACTGGCTGTTGGAAGTCTGAAAGGACTGGAAACAGGAAGAGGGGCGGGTGGGGTAGGGGAAGTTGAGGAGGCAGAGTGAGAACTACCGAGTATGCAGCAGCAGCTTGGTAAAGAGGTTTTCACTTTAAAAATAAAGTCCTGTTGAAGTTTGTTAGTACCTTGCCTGGTTGCTACAACACCCAGCCGCAGGGGTAACAGTAAGGGAGCCCACAAAAAAGTTTTGCAGCACAAATTACACAGTGCTTGTATGAACATTTATGAATCAAACTCTGGGACTCTCTTTCCTTAGCAAAAACCATACAATGATTCTTCTTATAATTTCACAGCTTCAGGAGAAAGAAGGTGACTTCCCTTCACTGTTTCAAAACAAGCACTGAAAGAGCTTTCTTATCTGCCGTGTGTACAGTGTGCAAGACAGTTCTGTATTTGCTGAAACATTCATTTGAACCATTCAGGACACTGCCAGACTAGTAGACGTAAGGTTATATACACACACGTCCAAATGCATGCACCCCCACACCCAAATTTAAAAAAAAAGCATTTGGCTGTCAACCATGAAAAAGAAAACAAAAAGGTCTGATTGTCAGCTGTCTCCTTCAAATACCTGGAGCCACAGATAAAGCAATCATCTACAAGGCACCTTATAGCATCTGACATAGCTGAGTCCTTTAGGTCAGGCAGAAAGTTCCTTGAAGCAGCTGGCAGCCCCTCTCCCACTCGTCCTGGCAACAAGAGTCAGATTGGTTTTTCTGATATGGCTCGCAGAGCTTTGAAATTGCTTAGGTACTCGCCACTCTTTGCTTCAGTGATACATTATTTAATAAAGACATTATTTCATACTGTAGCTCTTACAGACATGACTGTGATCCTGCTGGGAAAAGGATGACTAAATGTTAGCCTATTAGGCTTAAGAAGAAACTGTACTCCTTGCTCGCCCTTGCCCCCTTCTTCAGAGCAGTCACCTCATACCAGATGGTGCTCGTGCCTGTGTGGACTGGCATGTGCACAGCCTAAGGATTGTCCTTCCAGAGCGAGTCTCTCCAGACCAAAATACCCTTCTGAAGCAGTTCCCCCTAAGGGAACAGCTGTCATTGTTGCACCTTGCTGGATGTCTGAGCAGGAAGGCAAGCAGCTGTTTCAGAGACACTGTCTGCCCTGATTGAGGGACATGCCAGCAGGCAGTAACTAAGCTACAGGGCAGACAGTATACTTTCCCCCAGAGCCTAAGTATGCCACTGCCAGTCTGCGCAGTTCTTTACTTGTATTGGTCCAAACCCTGGGAGCTCGCCAATCCCTTTGATTATGCAGCAAATCCTTCCATTGCTCCACTAGGTCAGCTGAGAAAAGATTTCTGTATAATGCTATGGCTGCATTTTCTTCCTCTTGATTTGTTAACATCATCTTGCCTGGACCCTGCAGACTAGGTGAATGGACTGTTGACACACAGCAGATCAGTGACCATGTGCCACTGCATCAGCATTGTGGCATGGCCCATTCCCCTGGGAACAGTCACTCTTCTCCACAATGCGCACATGATTGCAATCCCAAGCTGCCAAGGGGCTGGCAAAGAGGATAGCTATTGTGCCCCAAGTGAACCTGAGGCTCTGCCTATCAGCTGCATTTCAAGAGGACATGGAGAAGAGTCAGAAAGGAACTTTTCCTCTCCCTCTCCTTGTGAGAGAGAGTTAGAGAGATCAGTACTGGTCAGACATGTTCCTACACTATAGAATCTTAGAAGCATAGGGCTAGAGGGGACCTCAAGAAGTCATCTAGTCCAGTCCCCTGCACTCAAGGCAGGACTAAGTATTACCTAGACCAGTGGTCTCTAACCTTTTTACACACAACAATCACTTTTTGAATTTAAGATCAACCTAGGATCTACCCTGCACCTTCCCTGAGGCCCCGTCCCATGCACTCCATTCCCCCCTCCCTCTGTCGCTCGCTCTCCCCCACCCTCACTCACTTTCACAGGGTTGGGGTTCGAGATGGGATGCAGGCTCTGGGCTGGAGCCAAGGGGTTCTGAGTATCGGTGAGGGGGCTCCGGGCTGAGTCTGGGGCAGGGGGTTGGGGTGCAAGCTCTGGGATGGAGTTTGGGTGCAGGAGGGGGCTCCAGGCTGGGGCAGAGTGTTGAGGGGGTGAGGGGTGTGGGCTCTTGGAGGGAGTTTGGGTGCAGAAGGGGGCTCTGGGCTTGGGCAGGGGTGCAGGAGGGGGTGCAAGGTGCAGGCTTCGGCCAGGAGGCGCTTACCACAGACGACTCCCGGTCAGCAGTGCAGTGGGGCTCAGGCAGGCTGCCTGCTTGCCCTGGCCCCATGCCACTCCCGGAAGCAGCTGCTGGCATGTCTCTGTGGCCCCTGGGTGGGAAGGGGACAGCGGGTCTCTGTGCGCTGCCTGCAAGCGCCAACCCCACAGCTCCCACTGGCTGGTTCCCAGCCAATGGGAGCTGCGGGAATGGTGCTGGGGGCGGTGGCAGCATGTCGTGCCGCCTCACCCCTCCCCCAGGGGCTGCAGAGATGTGCCAGCAGCCAGCCACTTCCAGGAGTGACATGGGGCCAGGGCAAGCAGGCAGCCTGCCTGAGCCCCGCTGCACCACCAGACTTTTAGTGACCGGAGATCGCAACTGACTGGCAGAGAGGCCAGGATCGACCAGTCGATCATGATCGATCGGTTGGTGACCACTGACCTAGACCATCCCTGACAGGAGTTTGTCCAACCTGCTCTTAAAAATCTCCAATGACGGAGATTCCACAACCTCCCTAGGCAATTTATTCCAGTGCTTAACCACCCTGACAGTTAGGAAGTTTTTCCTAATGTCCAACCTAAACCACCCTTGCTGCAATTTAAGCTCATTGCTTCTTCTCCTTAACTTCTGAGGATAGACAACAATTTTTCACCCTCTTCCTTGTAACCACCTTTTACATATTTGAAAGCTGTTATGTCCCCTCTCAGTCTTCTCTTCTCCAAACTAAACAAACCCAGGTTTTATTCAATCTTCCCTCCTGGGTCATGTTTTCTATACTTTTCATCATTTTCTCCCTATTAAATTTTATCTCTTCTCCTTCAGCCTCAGGTCATTAACCTAATTATAGTAAACCTGGTTATTGAATGAAAATAGAAACTGATTGCGTCATAACTAGGACATTTCCTAGTAGGGAGACATTGATCTAATAGGTTATTTGTACCATCATTATGCTGATTTCAGTGCGAGGCACCTCAAAGTATCCTGTTTTGGAAGCTTTTGCAATCCAGGGCCACATCCTCAGCTAGCGTAAATTGGTGTAGCTCCTCTGAATCAATGAAGCTATGCAGATTTAGACCAGCGGAGGATCTGGCTTCTAGTATGTAAGATGGGAGGTATGGTAGAAGAAAAAATTATATGGCCTGCTAATTCAACTGGAAATGGAGGGGATAGAAGAGAGGAGATGCTAAGGGAAACATCTTATTTGGGGGGAATTATTGAATCCTAGGTGTAAGAGGCAGGGCAATTTCAAGCAAATTTGGTATCTCCCTGCAAAGTTATTTTGTTGAGGAACCCCATCCCAACTGCAATGCCCAGAATTCATCCTTTTCCTCCACCCACGAGCCCAAATATTGCTTTGGCATGTCTGCTGAGGCCTAGGAGGTGGTAAGACTACACGTAACGTGACTGGAACTAGCGTGTAAGGGACTTAGAGAAAGAGAAGATGGAGATTTCCTGTTACATAAGAGGAAGGGAGCAATCTGTTTTCACGCCCTGACATGATAAACAGGGAGACTCCTGATTGCCCAAGGTGCTTAAGTTATTAACCCTGCAAAGCTGTGTCAGCATGAATCAACTTGTTATCTAATCCATGTAGCACTGGAGCAAAAGCCGTAACCATCACGCTGAGATTTCAGACTGTCCTGGTCAGCTGAGGACCCTTTGCAGCTACAGGTGTCGCAGCATTGTCTCCAATAGGCAATGTGGGAACTGGAGGGTGGTTTAGACCCATGGTCCAAAATGATTCAGGCCCTGGTTAACCTTAATCACTCTCTAAAGACTTCTCCACAAGCAGCTTCTAACTCATCCCCTCCCCCAGCACACACACACACCTTCTCAGATTGGCACAAGAAATCCCAACAACAGAAGTCACATGACTCACAAAGGGGTGAGTCACAGAGTTAAACCTGCTGTGTTTTGGGAATGGAGGGGATTAGGATACTGCCAGTTCTGGTCACTTTGAGCATAAAGCAGCTGCAGATGGCGTTGAAAGCCAGGCTGGAACTGCAATATCTGTGCAGTGATACCGATCACCACCCTGAATAATGAGCTAGATTAACTCCCCAGACAGGCAGCCTGAGTGGGAAACAAGGTTTAAAAAAACCACAAGGCCAGATTCTGTTCTGTTACACTTGTGTACATCTACAGTGACCAGACTGATGTCTGTGGATTTACTCTCATGTACACCAGTGTTACTGGGATCAGAAACTGACCCAAGATACCAGGTTCAGATAACTATCACTTTTTCCTTTGTGGTAGAAAAACAAATAATTTCCACCAAGTCTTTGCAGATATGAACGGGGATGACATTTCTCCCTGCCTGACAAGGTAACATAACAGGGTTGCATGGTGAAAATGGAAACAGTCCACCTCTGGGAGAGGAGCCAGGATTATTGCTAGATTTGCTCCATGCAGGGGGGGAAGGATCACATTTCGGGGAGGAGAGTGAAAATCGATTTTTGTATTAATTTTCCACCCACATAAGCTGCTTTTCATTTTTTTTAAAGTAATTCAAGACAAGAATGGAAAGTGTTTTAATGTCAAACCCACAAAACCTTATATTTTAAGAAGCACTCTCTTAAAAAGACTTTTTGTAGCTTTACCAAACTCAACCTGTACCTCTCCTCCAACACACCTGGGGGCGGGGGGAATCAACCCATATATTCCACTCCGTTTTAAGTGCGGGCGACTCTGCTTTAAGGAAACCTACTGGCCTAGATTAACTTTGAGGTATATAGATGGGTCCTAGTTTCTGCTACCTGATTCCATTCGTCTGGTAGCTGACACAGTTCTGCTTTTGTTTCCCCTGACAAACACCAGACTTTCCTGATGTGTGGCCACATTTTCCTCAGCCTCACGGGTCAAGTGAATTCGGAGTCTGTATAAGTTCCCAAGGGACCAAGAAGGTGGGAGGGGATAAGCTCTCGCACAACGTCTTCTTCTGCAGCCAACTTTTCAAATGCCTCATATTGCTCTTCATGTTCACTGAGGGGCTTTTATTTAACTTGGCAACTGCTGCCACTGTTCGTGTCCATTTCCACTCCCTTCCTTTGATTTGTAAATCATCCATGGATATTGGCTCTCAGGGCAGTTTTGATATTATTGAGGCCCCCAAACTGGCTTCCCCCTTTTACAACCAGCCCTCACTTGTGGCCTTTTTTCCTGCTCTAAATTATCCATTCAGTAATTCAAGTAGCTTGAATATATGCACGCCATAAGTTGCCTATATAAAATAGGACCCAAATATTGCTACTCACTGCAATTTACTGTACATCGATTCTCTGCTGTGGTCCCTTTATGTGTTAATATAACAAATACACAGACAACTCAATGAAACACATGGGCTTGCACATTATAAACAACTAGACATCTAGCTGTAATCAGTGTTCAAAGAGAAGAGAGGGAGGAAGGGTCCAAGGCCCTGATTCAGCAAAGCATTTTGGCATGTACTTGTAGAGGGGGAAGGATGGTCCAGTGGCTAGGACACTAGCCTAGGCTGTGGGAGACCTGGGTTCAGTGCTCTGCTCTGCAACAGGCCTCCTGTATGACCTTAGGCCCAGATCCTCCAAAGGGAGTTGAAGTCAACAGGAGTCAGGATCTGGGCCTTAGCCTCCCTATGTCTTGGTTGCTTATCTGTAACAGAGGGATAACAACACTTCCCTGCTTTACCAGGATGTTGTGAGGATAAATACATGAATGACTAAGGTGCTCAGATAGCAGGGTAATGGGAGCCATATGAGTACCTAAGGTAGTTAAATGCTTTACTGAATGGGGATCTGCCTCTCATGGAGGGCTGATCATGGCACAACAGGTCTTATCAGGCCCTTGTCTACAGATTTCCTTTCCGTATTTGGATCATTCCTGCCCCCTCTCCCGCCCCCACCCCACGTTCTAATGAAGCTGTAAGAAGCTCTTTAAATTCAGGAGAAGGACTGGACCTCAGCTCCTGCAGAGCACGGAGTGCCAGAGCTCTCCTCCCATCAGCTGTACTGGGTATCTTCTGCCATCTTCTTAGGATGTGAAACAAATGCATTCACGCATTATTTGAGCACAAAACTCATACTTCTCCACATTTTTACACACACACACACAAATTTACTTCTGCTGTGTGTAACAGCCTTGTTCTCAGACTGCAGCAAAGCACAGAAAAGATCAGTCTAAAAGGACTGCTGTATTCACACGCAGGCCATTGTGCTGTTGCCCTTGAGATCAGCAGAGTGCTGTAGCACTCTCCCTGAATATAGTGAAGAAGGAGTTGCTGGCAGGGCATCCTCACTGGGGGTCCACTGCTTAGGAACTTGCTCCTTGTACTTCATCTGAAATAGCCTGAACCTGAAAAACCTCAGAGGGCATGCTGCAAAGCTTGCCGTTATCCCCAGGAGTTTGAAAGATAGGCAAGGAGAGGGAACATTGCTGCAATTTTCATGTTGCCTTGGGGGGGGCGTGGGCACTGGATGGAACTGCTGCACAGGGCATAGCCACAGGTGGGCCACAGCCAACCCACTTAGCATCCAGGCCCACCCAAATCTGAGCGGGATGTAGTGCTGCCACAGCAGTCCGGAGCATCCTGAAATCCAGGACCGAGCTGTGCGCCCCTGTAACCCCCCCACACCTTCTGGGGGTGGTGTTCTGTCCCATCTAGTGGCACCAAGGCCACTTAAAGAGAGAGAGAAAGTGAGTCTGGTCTACAGCCTTAGCTAACAGCCAGTTGGCTCTTAGCTCCTGCACTAAGCTCCAGAGGTCCCAGGTTCGATCCTGCCCATGGCCGACCGGGGTCTGTCAGCATTACACCCGCCCTTCAGAAAGCTATGCTCCAGCAGCTCTGCCCTGCCATTTTCTGAGCCACCCCATGCACGTGCCCAGCTCGGCAGGTGAAGCCCTGTGTCTGGGGGCAGCAGGGATAGGAAGAGGGCGGGGTATCGGGGAGAAGCTGAACTAGCACAGTCCACCCAAAAGTTGGGGCCCACCCAAATTTCCACTCCTAGCTACACCACTGCTGCCATCTGCTGAGAGAGGAACATGGGTTTGATATTTGTGTTTTAAGTTAAGCCAAGGGTATCTAGCACAGATGGAGTAGCAGCTATTTTTAATTCAATTCCTACAAATAACACAGGTGTGGCAGGCTGGGGGAGAGGGAAATTTAGCGGTTGATGGAAACCCCCTCTCAGCCTTAACCACAGCACCACAGGCTCACTGCCGCATTATCGGCCATGGGCAATGTTCACAAATGCAGAGTTCCGTGTCACATTTGCAAGGGTATCCAGGGCTGATGGGAAGTTTAGCTGAATGACCTGAACTTCTGAGGCCCACTATCAGGTTCAGTGAAATGGCCTCCCCTGTACAGCTTCCTTCCCCACCCAATAGGCTTCTGTCTTCTGGAGGGGGACAGGCTCAGAAATCTGCTATTCCCCTTCTGTGTCTTCGGGGGCGGCTTCCATTTCCTTCAACC
The DNA here is from genome assembly GCF_965140295.1 of Lepidochelys olivacea. NCBI lineage: Eukaryota > Metazoa > Chordata > Testudines > Cheloniidae > Lepidochelys > Lepidochelys olivacea. The sequence continues at coordinate 113,282,165 of NC_140416.1, forward strand.
CTGGGAAATGAGCCTGCCCCGAGGATGCCTAATACCTCTCCCCTTAATGCCGACAAGGTCATTGGTGATGGGAGAGACACTGGGGGTGGCCCTTTAACTTTGGCCTGTCTCAGAAAGCTAGGTGAAGGTGTGAGGTGGAGAAGACAGGATAGGAGGAAGGTACTTTTGGTGCACCCAGCACATCCTTTCAAGCTCTTCGGTTCTTTCAGGCTTCAACAATGGCACAGATCTTGTTTTTCTAAAGCTATTAACACCTAAGAAGCCAGAAGTTAGTCTCAGTGACTTTGAAGTAGTAAAACCTTGAAGATATAATGTGGCTTAAACACATGGAAATTCCTTCAGGCCCTAATTAATTTAGTATTCTTCCACAGAAAGACTGTTGGCATTGTAAATTATTCATAAGATATTATAGACTCACTGATCTCAAATTCCATACAAAATTACAGCCAAGCTTTAAAAATGAACAGAAAACAGCTCTCATATTAACCCTTGCAAACTCTTCTAAAATTACATCCTTCGGGGTGTGTTTTGTATTATTCCATCACGCTTGCTAATACATATAATTGCCTTTTGTCTAATGAGATCATATACCCATTTCAGATGGAAAACAAAATCATTTCAGCTACCTTCCAGTACTTCCTAGGATCTAATTTTATGGAACACAGATACATTCATCACTACTGCTTAGCTCTTTCTCAGCAAGTTTAATAAACTAGGCCTGCGGACAGAACATGTCAAACAACAATTGCTATTTTATTTATCTTGCTGTGTTCCGTTTTCTTCCTTCTTCAATAACCCATTGATCAAGGTGCATTATAGTACAAAAGGAGGCAGCTGATAGCATTTTCAAAACCAAAATTACTCCCAGATTGGCATTCTTGTCAATAAGTCCTAGCAAATGTTCTATTACAAAAACCAATAAAAATAAACCTAAACCAAAACATATTGACAGATCATTTGGCTGGTTTGCATGTGATTCTTGCATGTGAACAAATTATTGCCATGTTTAACTGCAAAAACTTCCAGAAATTGTACTATATAATTTATTGCTACTCATGTTGCAATCTGTACAATTTCTCATGAAGCAGTAAGAATCCCATAAAGTGGGTTCATATTAGAAATTTTTCCTTCATATAATTTTGGTTTCCTGGAATAGATAGCCTGTATACGTACATATTAACAATGAAAGTAATACTGAATTTACAGTCAGGCAGCTAAACAAACTGCTTATCTTTTTAAAACCTTTTATAGTTTTATTTATTTGTAAAGATGTTGCAAATTCATGTAGCCAAAGAGATAAGATGGATTCAATATAAGATTTAGATTTACCATATAGATCTAGCTACTATGGTAGTTCTGGAGGAAGACTGCATGGAGCATAACAAACCAAAAAGTCAATAAATAATCAGTCAGTTAACATCAATTCATCATCACTCACTAAGCGTTTGTGGCACAGAAAGCACAAAGAGAATTTTAAATGTGTCTTGCCTCTCGATGCCCTAAGGACCTATAAGACTGGAGAGCAAATTGGAAAATTGTGTACATTCCTTTAAATATATTGTAACTATTGACAGCAACAAGTATAAAATTAAAAAAGGGGATAGCGGTTAATTTTTTTAATCCAGCTGTATTACCAAGCACGGACATTTAAGGATCATAAGGCCCCCAAAATCATGAGACTGGCTTTCAAATCATGAGATTTTTAAAATTAAAGTTTGGGGTTTTTTCTATTTATTTCTGGCTTGTGCTTTTCTGTAAGTTAGGAGATGTTTCCCAGTGACATCAGGCAGCAGAAAGGACATTGATTTGTCTCTCAAATGCTGTCCGATCATTTTGCTGACCCATCACACGCTAAAAATTGACCCACATCCATTTTTAGTTGAAGCTCACCAGTGTGATCCTTTCCACTGGGGTCACGAATTGCTGACCCAAAAGGTACTCATCTCCTTCTGTTTTATCCAGGCATCTCTCTGAAAAAACACAAATTGCTCCAAGTGGAAAGGAACAGCAGGAGTTAGTTCAAACTTTTTTTCTATTCCTAATGGTTTTGTAAACAACGTTCCAAGTTTTCCTCACTAATATGTAGAACTTTTGTTTTGCTTGACCAGCCTTCGCCTCAGCCTAATTACCCTGAGCTATTCAGGGGAGAGACAGAGAACAAGTTCTTAAGGCATTGCGATGTGGAAAGCAGGAAACTAGCTCTTACTGAATGACTCAACTCTTCCTATGCTAGGACGTATCGCTCTCTGCTTTGTATAGTATTTGTGCAATCATCTCAGTTTGAGTACATGGAGTGAGGCATCATTAGCTCACAAGTTTCAGTAAGAAAGTCTAGTGGCACATGGAAATAAACCAGACAAATATTGGGAAAAACCAGAACCATCAGTCTACCTGATGCATACACATGTGAAAAACATTTGCATATTTCATGACAGGTTGCATCACTTAGGTAGGTTTTACTTCTTAACTGTTCATTTCAAGCTCTTCCCCAAAAGAAATCAATTACTAATGTCATACAGCCCTACATGTCTTCTTGAACCCGTAATTGCCTCCAATTTTAAGCTAAAATTAGCCATTCGTGCTAACCAAATGAGCAGTTTAGTGCTGATGTACGTAAGCAGCTCTTCAGACTGCTGAGCAGAGCTTCCATTTGACAGTTTCTTCTTATAAATAACATGGTTCCCTCTTCACACTGAGAACTTTTCAGAAGCAACAGATCTTTGAAAGAGGTAGCTGAATTAGCCAAATCGTCTGTAAACCCCGCCGACCTGCGTTTTGCAAATATGAAAGCCCTGAATTCATACTAAGGCAGCTAGAGAAAAATACAAATCAGCACTGTGCAAAGTGCCTCTTCTCTCAGCGTCTCATAGTGCTGGAACTTAGCACAAAATGAAACAGTTTATTGCACTGAAACAGGTAAGTGTAGTAGGTTACACTGAAAGTAACCCTCAAGTCATTATAAGATACAATTTTTTAAAAAGTAGTAACTTTTCCTGCTTACTGAGTTAGAAATGTGCAAAATGAAAACACAGGCCAGATTCTGAACTGCCTTTCAGCCCCTCCGTAGTGCAAAGGGGCCAGAATGCACCTGGAGAAACTCTCCTTTGGTGGAGAGCCAACATACCTGGCTCTAACTCGGGCCGGGCACAGCACTGAGGAAGGGTTGGCCAGAGAGGAAAATATTGGAGCAGCCCCCTGGCTGCCCTGACCTATGTCAGGTCTCCAGGTGGTACAAATCTACACCAAGAATCAAGGGAGGCCATAACTGGCTCCCTGATCTTCCCACTTTCACAATGCCATTGTATGATGAGATACAAAGAAAAGTGTAGTGACTCCACGGCACTGACATAGAGAAATAGGGCTGTATATGGGAGAGGTGGGAGCCTTCACTAGTCAGCAATAAAAGTCAAGCGGGACCCAAGATCCATAGAGGGGGGAATTCTGGTCTTTGACACTAGTGTCAATCAGAAGTGATGCCATTAAAGTCAACCGAGTTGCATCAGTGCAAAACCCAGTCATCATCTTCAGCTGGGCCTTCAGCAAACTCCAACTAAGGACCTGAGGCAAGGTCTGTGGAAGGATTCTCATGGACTTCAATGGCTTTGGATCAGTCCCTAAATGAATAACCCAAGAGAGCCTTTTACTGTACCTGTCCCCAGAATGGTCTTAGGTACTTGTTGCTTTTTACCTGTACAAGTCACAGGTAAAATGTAGACAGTACTAGCTACATGCTCACCCCCTCCACCCAATGCCAGAACAGTCAAGGCTCACCTTCCATCAGCCCATGATGCCAGCCTCCATTGCCCATGTGTTAAATTTTCAGACACCTTCATGCTTTCTCCCGTGCTGTCCCACATGGTTGTGAGGAGCTCCCTGTGGACATCTGCAAAACTGCCTCCTTCAGATCCCTCCTTAAAACTCTTTTGCCACAAAGTCTATAAAGGACTTGACAATGGGTAGGCTTCTAGGGCACAGAGACCCCTGCCTAACATACTAAGCAATATCCTGTCTCATTGTTTCCGTGTACTCCCCAAATTGGTCTGTCTGTCTATCCACCTGTTGTCTCTTGCCTTACACTTAGCTTGTAAGGTCCTGGGGCAGGGACATCTTTTTGTTCTGCATTTGTGCAGTGCCTAACACAAGGAAGTCCTAGTTTATGACTAGGTGTCCTAGATGCTATGGTAACGTAAATAAATAAGTTTACCCCTGGAAAATCAAGGGTTTTTAGCCAAATACCTTGACTTTGCAGGAAACACACAACTGAGGAAACCGATTCCCAAAGGCCTTGCCTTTTTACCATGCACTGTAAGACGTAGAACAAATGGGTGAAATCCACCTCATGCAGAGGACCAGCAACTGAAGTCCAACTGGAGTCCTCACAGTAGGGCCAAGGCAGTGTGCACAGGTTTGTTGCTGGGCCTCTCAATAGGGATGAATTTCTCCCAATATGGATTTGTTTCTTAAAATAGAAAAGCTCTATGACACGTCTTTCATACGTAAACCAAGTAGTCAGTTCCATCCGCATTTTCACGAGTATCGTCACTTAATGATTAGCTATTTTGTGTGGAAAGAAGAACAGGAGGACTTGTGGCACCTTAGAAACTCTCAAATTTATTAGAGCATAAGCTTTCGTGGGCTACAGCCCACTTCATCGGATGCATAGAATGGAACATATAGTAAGAAGATATATACATACAGAGAAGGTGGAAGTTGCCATACAAACTATAAGAGGCTAATTAATTAAGATGAGCTATTATCAGCAGGAGAAAAAAAGCTTTTGTAGTGATAATCAAGATGGCCCATTTAGACGGTTGACAAGAAGGTGTGAGGATACTTAAATTAGGGAAATAGATTCAGTATGTGTAATGACCCAGCCACTTCCAGTCTCTATTCAAACCCAAGTTAATGGTATGTAGTTTGCATATTAATTCGAGCTCAGCAGTTTCTCGATGGAGTCTGTTTTTGAAGCTTTTCTTTTGCAAAATTGCCACCCTTAAATCTTTTACTGAGTGGCCAGAGAGGTTGAAGTGTTCTTCTACCGGTTTTTGAATGTTATGATTCCTGATGTCAGATTTGTGTCCATTTATTCTTTTGCCTAGAGACTGTCTGGTTTGGCCAATGTACATGGCAGAGGGGCATTGCTGGCACATGATGGCATAGATCACGTTGGTAGATGTGCAGGTGAACGAGCCCCTGATGGCATGGCTAATGTGATTAGGTCCTATGATGGTGTCTCTTGAATAAATATGTGGACAGAGTTGGCATTGGGCTTTGTTGCAAGGATAGGTTCCTGGGTTAGTGTTTTTATTGTGTGGTGTGTGGTTGCTGGTGAGTATTTGCTTCAGGTTAAGGGGCTGTCTGTAAGTGAGGACTGGTCTGTCTCCCAAGATCTGTGAGAGTGGGGGATCATTTTTCAGGATAGGCTGTAAATCTTTGATGATGCGCTGGAGAGGTTTTAGTTGGGGGCTGAAGGCGTTCTGTTATTTTCGTGTGGTAAATTCATCCTGCTGTAGTAAGCTAAACATGCTTCATCTGCAACGACTTCGTCCTGCACATTGTTCTATGCTTCTCAAAGGAAGCTGCCTCAGATTAGTAAAGATTATAATGATCAGCTTGTAATAAACCCTATAGAAATCCAGCATATGGAATTAAAAAAAACACCAAGAAATAAGATAAATGGCACCATCCCACTGCTTCCTAAGGTTGGAAACAAAAACAAACTACCCAGCTAACACAAAGTATATAGGATGCATTTTAAAAAAAAAGTACATATGTATATATTTCAAACTGGAAATGTATATGCCAATTAAATGGTCTGTATCTGGAATCAGATATATGGCTCTGCTAGCTTGGTGCTCACAGATCACATTTGTGAACATTTAAAAGGAGAAGTACTTGGGTAATTTTCATTTTTCACCACACAGACAATGTTTTGAGATAAGAACTTTACAAGGTCGCCAAATACATACTGCAAACTCCGTCCTATTCCTTACCATACTCGCCACTTATTTGCAAGTCTTCACCTTTTTACCAATTCATAGCACCAGGCCTGCTGATGGGGGCGGGGAGGGGCAATTGCCCAGGGGCCCGGATGATTTAGCCCGGGCGGGCTGCAGGGCTCTTAGGCATGTGTGACCACTCCGGGCCCTGTGCTTTGCATTTACCTGACTAATAATCAAGTATCAGAGGGGTAGCCATGTTAGTCTGGATCTGTAAAAGCGGCAAAGAGTCCTGTGGCACCTTATAGACTAACAGACATGTTGGAGCATAAGCTTTTGTGGGTGAATACCCACTTCATATTGCATGTCATCCGACTAAGTGGGTATTCACCCACGGAAGCTTATGCTCCAATACATCTGTTAGTCTATAAGGTGCCACAGGACTCTTTGCCACTCTGACTAATAATGTGAGCCAGAAACCTGTACTGAACCAGGCTAATAGGGGAATTTAGTATCTAATCACCTCCATAGCCATGGTACAATCTCATCTGCAAGGCCCCTTGTCGCCATCCATTTTGCTATAGATATATGGGCATATGCTAAAAAAGTGTAGGTATGGATTAAGGCAGTAACGCAAAGGCCTACAGGCTTAGATAACAGCTTAGCCAAACTAACTAAGGCTTAAGGCCTACAAGACTTAACATAAGCAACTAACCAGCAAGTGACTCTGTCACAAGATAGAGTGCTGTTATAGGTAAGTTTTGCTAAGTTGCTGACAGGTTACTGCAAGATGCTAGTTTATACCAGCTTTAGGTATTTTAAGTCAGGAACATCAGCAGAGGCCCAGCCACAATAGCGTCATGGTAACTGATGTACATGCTTGAAGTAAAAGACCTAGTAACCAATGGGAGAAGGGCACCCCAACATTAGTGGGTAAGGCAAGGAGAAAGTGGCTGAAACCAGTACAGAATATGTATTAGACATAGTGGGCATTAGTGTAAACTTTGATAAAAGGTGGCACTTGGCCTTTGCACTCCAGGGAGTTTTCCTGGAAACTGCCAGACCAAGGACCACTCATCAGTCATTTTACGTACTATGGGGCTCCCTGCAAGGGATGGTGTGAGTATGCAAGTTCTAGATGCTTTGTATTATCTCTGTCTACTTTGCTATGCTGTAGCGTTTGTGATTGTGCTAATAAAACTATTACAACTTCAGAAGGCCTTCCCTAAGTGCAAGCATCTCTCCCGCATACCCCAGGGTCCTCACTCCCAGGCGAGCTGTAATACTGCAGCCAATCTGGAGGCAACTGAACCCTTCCAAACCATGTCATGTTATTTGGAAACTCTAAATAATACCTAACCAATTGATCAGGAAGCACCCTATCTTCTGCACTTTTAAGTCCCTCTTCACAAACCCGTTCTGCGGTGCTATCTATAGTGAGTCTTGATGGCTTATACAGAAAAATCCTTTTTATTATTCCTCTTTCTTGATCTCTGTCTCCCTGACAGTATTCCTTGGGGCAGGAATTGTTCCTTCTTGTATATCTGGAAAGCACCTAGCACACGCTGTGCTACCACAAATGAACAATCATTAAAAACACACACGTGAATACCAGCCATTTCAGACATGCCATTTGGGTGCCTCTGCTAACCAACTCCACTGCATTGCAGTGACATCACAGCTACCAATAAACTGCAGAATCATAAGGGCAGCCCACAGGGCTCAGGTAAGTCCGGGAGGGCGGGAAGGGGAGGTATTTAAAAGGTTTTTAAAATATACTTTGAAAAAAATTCACAATGTACAAAAAAAAGTTAAAAAGTGTGCAGAGGGGTGTGTTATTACAGACCTTTAAGACTTTGTATGCCAGTGGAGTTTGCCGGTATTATTTAATGCTGTCAGAGAATGATGCATTTTGGGACTCACCGTGTAACAGGAACAGCAGCAGATTTCAGGGGAACATAAAAAGAATGATTTACACCCTCTGTGGTCAGAGTATTTAGCTCATGCCGAAGAAATAATGTACATCGACCATTGTCCTTTTCAGATCACCTATAACTTCTCCTGTTTTATAAGCTTTTAGATATCCTGTACATACTAATAGACTTAGAAACTGCGGGGCAGAGTGAATAGTATGTGATCATGCATATGCAGATGGGGCCAAATTAAGGTGCATGGGCAAACTTAAGTCTGGAACTTCCTAATTTCTGAGTGCTTGACTTTGCAACCTTAGCATTCTTTTAACATCTTTTGGGGGAGGGGGTGTAATCCATTTATAGGTTGAGGCAATCACTAAACAGTATTGCTCATTTGGGATAGACAATCTCTAAAGCCAGATCCAAAAGAACAGACCAACATCCACTAACCTGTGAACAGATGTGCTGGTCAAACTCTTATGGCTGCATGGCGTCCATATCTTCACTTCTATTTGCAGGATTAGGAACAAGACAGAGTAGTTTTCTACCACCTGGAGATACTCTAAAACAAAGGCGCATTTCCAGACCAGGATTTGTCTTTCCCAAAACAAAGCAGAATACATTGAATCCAGCTTCCCCACAAGCCTCTGAAACTTTCACTTATTTATTTTCAGGCTCTCTCATTTTGTTTCAGATTCTTATACAGCTGCAGAGAGAAGTGTCCATGTTTTGGACATACTGGATCTGGGGCACTGGTTTATATAACATAAAAATGAGAGAGACAAGCCTGAAACAGCATCTTGTAAAACAAAACCTTGTAACCATCTTTAGACTAGAAAAAATAAAATCATTACTGATAACGTTTGCAGATAACACGAATTGGGGGGAAATGGTAAATAATGAAGAGGACAAGTCACTGATACAGAGCAATATTGCAGCACTTGGTAAGCTGGGTGCAGGCAATATGTGCTTTAAATATTGCTAATGTAAATATATACATCTAGGAACAAAGAACACAGGCCATACTTACACGATAGGGGACTCTATCCTGGAAAACAGTGACTCAAGAAGATTTGTGGGACGCTGTGGCCAAAAGGGCTAATGCAATCCTTGGATTAATAAACAGGGGAATCTTGAGTAGCAGCAGAGCACACTGGTGCGATCACTGCTGAAGTGAGCTGTAGCTCACGAAAGCTTATGCTCTAATAAATTGGTTAGTCTCTAAGGTGCCACAAGTCCTCCTTTTCTTTTTGCGAATACAGACTAACACGGCTGCTACTCTGAAACCTGCTGAAATACTGTGTCCAGTTCTGGTGTCCACAATTCAAGAAGGATGTTGGAAAATTGGAGAGGGTTCAGAGCATAGCCACAAGAATGATTAAAGGATTAGAAAACGTGTTTTTATAGTGATTGAGCTCTTTGAGTGTAGCTATTTAGCTTAAGAAAGAGAAGATTAAGTGGTGACTTGATTACCGTCTATAAGTGCTTACATGGGGGTCAAATATTTAACAAGGGACTCTTCGGTCTAGTAAAGAAAGGAATACCATGAGCCAACGGCCGGAAGTTGAAGCTAAACAAATTCAGACTGAAAATAAGGCATATGTTTTTAGCAGTGAGAGTAATTAATCATTGGAACAATTTACCAAGTAGCATGGTAGATTCTCTATCACTGACCATTTTGAAATCAAGATTGGATGTTTTTCTAAAAAATACGTTCTAGGAATGGTTTGGGGGAAGTTCTGTGGCCTGTGCTGTACAGGGAGGTCAGACTAAATGATAGTACTGTGCTTGGAATCTATGAAAGTTTCTCTTACACACAGGGAATGTCTAGGCTTGCAGCTAGGAGAGGGATTCCCAGTTCATGTACCCATACTTGTGCTAGCTCAATGATAGCAGAAGTTGGGAATCACACTCTTAGCTCCAAGCACAGTTATAGCCACAGTTTTGACATTACACATAATTAACCTATTTCATTTTAATACGGCATGCATGCCTTACTAATAAGAGGTACCACCATGCTTCAGGTTAGAAAGATTTGCCTGAGATACCCTGCTTCTGCAACCTGGTCATGTACATTAATTCAGCTAAAAATTCCAAAATAAAGGTTGAAACAAAGTGATGGGGGAGAGCGGGGGAAGAGGAGTGAAAAATATGAACTAAGAATCAAGGACATCACAAAATGAATAATGTTTAATCCATCTTATTGCTACCAGCAAAATTAAGTTTAAGCTGCACACTCAATTAGTCTGCTAATGCTATTTGATGGGCCTCCACTTAATGATGGACCACTGGGATCTTTAATGTGTCCCCAAGAAACCTGAGATTTTTCATTCTGTCTGCATCTCTAACAAAGACAACTTGGTCTTCCCTCCTTCTGGGCCTTGTGTCTATCAGTGTTTGCACATAATTCATGTCCGCTTTGCTTATGCATCCACAGCAGGGTGTCCATGCTGCCCACAGAGCTTTTTCACATCATGCCACTAGTTCACATAAAAAGTCTCACTACTGCACTGGCCTGGTCAATTACAGTTAGACACCAAAGCTTTCACTGTGTTTGTCAGATCTAGTGGTGCCTACTAACCAAACATCCATTGCTAAAGTAGTCCTAAAAATAGCATACAGGTAGAATTGCCTCCTTGCTGGATGCATTAAATACAGCTCAGAGAGTAATCATCATTATATTAAGAACAGGAGAAACCGTTCCTGTTGTAGCATTAGCCTATAGACACTAAAGAGTAGGTAAATGTAATAGACCACAAAGTCACTCTGTTTCATTGATTAGCTTAGTGAGTTAGGTTGTTAGAGTCTGGGTAAGGTCATGAAGTTCAAAGGCTCCCTAAGAATGTTTGGTTAATGGGTTTGTAACAGCATCACAGCACTTTAATCTTTCAGTCACAGAGTTGGGAGCTTCTACCCCTAATTATGTAGAGTCAGACCCACAATCCACTAACCAGCAGGCCAAATGCCACCCTTCTGATTAAATAAACCTCAACTGAATATAAACAATTGAGTCGATCTTGTTAGGCGCTTGGATAGTGAGGCTCTTGGGATATTAATTAGTGCTATGAGAAAACAACATGGGATATTCCACATGTCTTGGATACATCACTTCCCCTCTTTCAAATACTGTACCCTAGTAGCAAAAATAGATTATGGCAGTAAGAGACTCATGTTCTAGCTACACACCATTGCTTAGTCCACAACATGACTCAAATCTGATCTTATAAACATGTTTTAACATTGGATAACAGAAAATTACTAACACAGCATAATTTAAACATGAGTTGGGAAAAGCAACCAGGGATAACATGCTAATTTAGCCCAGATAGTACTATTTGCCCACCCAATTTCTTGACTGACAAGAGCTTCTGAATCTTTCAACTTGAAGGCAGGTTTTCCAAGGGAAGGAAACAGAAAGATCATAATTTAACAAAGAGAACTGATTGAAGCAGGTCTCTTGCATACATTCTCTGTAAACACATACAATACATAGCAAATACTATTTCAGATCAAACCCCAATGGCAACGTAATATTTATCAACTGCACTATAACATCTGTATTTCAACGTGTCAGATAATAAGCAGTAATAAGTACATTGCACTTCCATAGCACCTTCCAGTCAGAGATCACAAAGCACTTTTCAGCACACTATATATGGTACAGTATGTATCTCCATCAAGCAGCATATTATATTTTAATACATGCTCCATGTGTGTCCTTGCTCTATCTCCTTAATTACAAAGCCTCCTACTTTAAATTTAAATATCTTGAGAGCAGTCTTGACTAGTCTAAACATTAGAATCTTCATAAAATACAGGTGGTGACCACACCTTATTTTGCAACCTTTTTAAACTGGTTATTGCAACACACGCTGCTTACACTTGGCAATATGAGGCTGCTTTTCTATCCCACTGCAGCCAGGCACTTAAGCACATGCCTAATTTAAGCAGGAGTAGTCCCTCTGAAATCAATGGGGACATGATTAAGCACATGCTCAAGTACTTTGCTGAATCAGGACATTACTGCACAGTCTGTAAACATGTACAGATGAGCAATGCGATGGCTTAAATCCTGCCATTCTTATTCAGACAAAGCTCCTATTGATTTTAGTGGGAGTGGTGCCTGAGTAGAGTGTGCAGGATTTGGTCCTGTGTTTTTATTATTCACGCAGCACCCGAAGTGTGAGAGACACTGACACACAACAGGCAAAACAACAGCAATGAGCACTGATAGCACTGCACTCACAAAGATGATTAGAAATCATTGTCCCCATCTGTAAAATAGGGAAACAGAGACACAGAATTTGCGTGATTTGCCTAAAGTCAGCAGCAAAGCCAGGAATAGAACGGTTCTTTTGACTCTCTGCCCATTTCTTGTCTGTTGGACTGTATGGCTGATCAGGATGCCACAAAAAATAACGAGTCCATGCCCTGAAGAACATGCAGCTTAAAGGCAGAAGTGAGTACATTAGAGAGGAAGGATGAGCTTGCGGTTAAGGCACTAGACTGAGACTTGGGAGATATCAATTCAGTTCCTGGCTCTGCTACATACTTCCTTTGGGACCTCAAGTGAGTTGCTTGACTTCTCCATGCCCCAGCTCCCCATATGCAAAGGGAGATAATACCTTCTGTCTCCCAACCTGTGTACACTATACTAATTTTCCAGTTTGTCAAAAATAAAATTTTCTCCATCATTAAATCTTCCTCTGGCCCCAATTTAAATTTAGGCTCTTAGGAACAGGGTCTCTCTCTTATTCGGTGTTTAGAACCATGGGGTCCTGAGCACAACCAGGACTTTCAGGCACTACTGTAATACAAATCAAGAGTAGCAATAATACAGTACAAAATAATCTAACACAAATACAGAGTCGAGAAGATTTTGAATTGGGTTTTTTTTTTAGAGTTACAAATACTTTAGAAGGTAATACGCTGTTTAGACATAGTGAGTCAGAGTAGGGAAGCAACAAGAAACTAAAAGGAAAAAGTATATCCAAGTCCACAGGCTGAAGAAAAAACAAATCATTTTCTGCTCCAAGATGTATGATCAGAGAGTCAAATGTCTGCAATACAAATACCTGCTTTCCAGAATGCCTTAGGCACAGGAATAAGGACAGAGGGACTAATCTGTAAAGCCCCTCTGAATTGACACAGCAGGAGGACCACCGCTTGAAGTCTTTCACTGAGTAACACTAGCGAGTGAATGTGCTGCTGATTATTTCCATCCACATCAGACATTCAAGAGCAATGATATTGAAGGAGTTGAGGCTTTGGAGGATGGTTCAGACAGACACGGGGAGAGGAGGTTGTAAAACTGTTTCATAGACTCTCAAACATTTGGCAGATACAAAAGTCGTCACCTTAGGGTGGAAAAAAGAACATTGCTCAAGACTTCCTGAATTGATTTGTCTAGTGCTGAGGTGACATGTCTGCTCCCTGTCGCAGCAATGAAGGAATGGCTCTTCCTAGACAGGCACTTGTGCACTCTAGTGCCAGGGGAAGGGAACGGAATCCCTTGGCCTGTGAAATGAGACAGCACATGAGCAGCAAAGGAAAGCATCAGCAATGAGAAAAATCTGGATCGGAATGAACCCTTCTCAAAAAGCGAATGCCTAGAGTGTAGCATAAGCCTTGGTTTTACCAGATAACTTTGATAAGGTGGTTAATTATTGGCTGACTAAACCCTTGCTATCCCTGAAATCAATTACCTTTCTTTCTGTATTGATTAAAGCAGCCTGCTGATATTTTCTCACGATCCTGGTTCTCAGCAGTCCTGTTAGATATACTCTCTCTGCCAGCCACCTATTCTCCTTTGGCTTTTGTTGGCCTGGCTTTCATTCAGAGGGCAAGGCAGTGGGAAATTCGCTTTTAGGTTTTTTGCTTGTTTGAATTATTGACTGACTAAAGTGAAGCTATCGTAACTTTGTACATTTAAAAAGCATGTAGGGTGGAAGCTATAATGTAATGTTTTTCCATTTTTAAAAACACACCCTGGTGCATAACACAGCTTATTTGTACATCAAGGAATTAATTATTGAATAGATAAGCACTGCTTCCATAGTGCATTATAACAGTGACTCTGGGGTGACCTGGAAATCAAAGCAGTCAGCATCTCCTAACTCACAGGAAGCACTCCCCCAACACTATCTCTGTGGGGGGTTGTTCGGTTGTTTACAAAGCTTTCACTGGCCCATAGAAGTGAGATAAATAGCATTTGCACCAAGAGCTGTGTCTCTAAATGATAATGGACAGTTTCATCTTGACTGATGGAACCAACTTCTCTTCCAAGAGCCTTGTAAGAATCCCTGATTCTCACTTTTCTGAACTGTCATTTTCTTCTTATTATTTGTAAATAGTGGTGTGGAGAGGTTCCATTATGCTAGGCACCGTACAAACACACAGCCATAAGGAGACAGCAATCAAAGCAGCCAAGACAAATTGAGGGTGGAGAAAAGGAAGCAGCATTCTCCCCAGTTTTACAAGTGGGGAATAGAGGCACAGAGAGATTAAATGACAGGACCAGGATCATAGAGGAAGTATATAGTAGAGACAGGATTAAAACCCTATTTCTCTAGTCCCAGTCTGGTGCCAGCTAAGATAGGGTAGGAAGTAGCCCAAGGATACAGCAGTAAGGTTCAAGACTGTGCTAATCTTGACTGCTTGTTATAAGGTCTCTGGGCTGGAACGCAGTGTAAAGGGCAGACCTGGGTTCCCCTACCAGTTACCGGGCATGGTGCTGTTAAAGGGCAGTAAAAGAAAGGACTACCTGGGACAGTGGGTCCCGAGAGACTTTGATGTCTGGAAGGGGAGGACTACAGTGACGTGGCTTGGCCCTCCAGCCAGGAAGTGGGAGTAGTTAAGTCCCGAGAGAGTGAGGCTGAGAGAGTGCCGGAGTGAGTAACCTCGGGGGGGGGGGGGGGGGGGGCGCGTCAGACTGGCAGAGTTAATCTCCAGATGCGGCCAAAAGGAGACTCTCCAGCAGTGAATAGAGCACCCCAATCTCAAATGGGGATCCCAAAACTAAGGCACCCAAGATCAGTGGTCACTTTTGGAAACATTGGCCCTAAGTATTAATGGCTGTGTAAGCCATAGCCAATCCGATGCAGTCATTCAGTGCTCCAACTTTAGGGAGGGACTTAAATGAGAACCAACTAAATTCAAAGCCAACATTGCCACTACTTTACATCCTTAAAATCACCCCCTCATTATTCTGCAGCTCACACGGCAGTCCCTTCAGGATCTTACATACCATGTGAGATGCAATCTAGAGGCATACCAGGGCAAATGAAAGGCAGAACAAGCTTAACTCTGGTTTTTCTCAAATTTTGTGTTTGTATGTTAAATGCTAGATGTTACTCTGATGCTTTTGCATATTTAATTCCCTTTATTCTTTTCCAGTGCTAACAGTACAACCATTTGCAACACTGAGAAGCTGAAAATGATAACAACATGAATCAAAACTCTGGCTCAAAAGTACCAACAGAGGCTTTCTCTGCTCATACAAGATGTGCCAGCAACCACATTATCCTTACTGCGCAATATCTTCCCATGCAATGTTATAAATTATTCCTGTGTTAGTCTTACAGCACAAAGCCCACTGAAATCACTGGTACAGTATAAACTTCCTATTCATCGAAATGGGACTTTGTCTAGTAAAAATAATTAGACCTGCAGGGGACTGTTCATGAGCGTTGCCAATGCCCATGAACGAGCTCCTCAAAGCTTCCTGGTTTTAGCTCAGAAGTTCACTGATGTTCTCCCAATAGGATCACTTTTCTAATGAAACCAGCATATAGTATGTATTTCTTGCAGTGAAGGGCAATGCCTAACAAAAAGCATTAAATCTGTGCTGATGAAGGGGAAACAGACTTCTGGAAGGTTGGGAGCCATCAGAGCAGTTAGAATGTGCAGAAATTTCAAAGACAAGCCTTCCACTGAATGCTAGGCTACCACGCCAGTCAAAAGAGAAGAGAAGGCAGGATGAAAGTGGGGCTTGCTCCCACATGCCACCACACGTTTAAGGGCTCCCACCACCGCAAAAAAAATAGAGTCAGATGAGTGAGACACACTGAGCAACACAGGGCAGACCAACCTCATGCAACAGATCCTGTGCATTAGAATCATAGAATATCAGGGTTGGAAGGGACCCCAGAAGGTCATCTAGTCCAACCCCCTGCTCGAAGCAGGACCAATTCCCAGTTAAATCATCCCAGCCAGGGCTTTGTCAAGCCTGACCTTAAAAACCTTTAAGGAAGGAGATTCTACCACCTCCCTAGGTAACGCATTCCAGTGTTTCACCACCCTCTTAGTGAAAAAGTTTTTCCTAATATCCAATCTAAACCTCCCCCACTGCAACTTGAGACCATTACTCCTCGTTCTGTCATCTGCTACCATTGAGAACAGTCTAGAGCCATCCTCTTTGGAACCCCCTTTCAGGTAGTTGAAAGCAGCTATCAAATCCCCCCTCATTCTTCTCTTCTGCAGGCTAAACAATCCCAGCTCCCTCAGCCTCTCCTCATAACTCATGTGTTCCAGTCCCCTAATCATTTTTGTTGCCCTTCGCTGGACTCTCTCCAATTTATCCACATCCTTCTTGAAGTGTGGGGCCCAAAACTGGACACAGTACTCCAGACGAGGCCTCACCAATGTCGAATAGAGGGGAACGATCACGTCCCTCGATCTGCTCGCTATGCCCCTACTTATACATCCCAAAATGCCATTGGCCTTCTTGGCAACAAGGGCACACTGCTGACTCATATCCAGCTTCTCGTCCACTGTCACCCCTAGGTCCTTTTCCGCAGAACTGCTGCCTAGCCATTCGGTCCCTAGTCTGTAGCTGTGCATTGGGTTCTTCCGTCCTAAGTGCAGGACCCTGCACTTATCCTTATTGAACCTCATCAGATTCCTTTTGGCCCAATCTTCCAATTGGTCTAGGTCCTTCTGTATCCTATCCCTCCCCTCCAGCGTATCTACGACTCCTCCCAGTTTAGTATCATCCGCAAATTTGCTGAGAGTGCAATCCACACCATCCTCCAGATCATTTATGAAGATATTGAACAAAACCGGCCCCAGGACCGACCCTTGGGGCACTCCACTTGATACCGGCTGCCAACTAGACATGGAGCCATTGATCACTACCCGTTGAGCCCGACAATCTAGCCAGCTTTCTACCCACCTTAGTCACAGGAGACCCAAAACACACATGAAATGCTAGTTTCTGCTGGATGAGGGCATGAGGCTGGGGACTACATAGACCCTTTGCAGCATGGAGCCAACCTATATGGTGACACTCTCCAGGAGGCAATGGTAGGGTGTGGGCAGAACAGGAAAATGGTGGGACATGGCCAGGGGGTCCATAAACAGTGATCCACTGGACCAAAACACCACATCAGTTTGTGACCACTACCAGAGGCATATGCACATATGCACCTCTCCTCCAGGCTGGGGGGAAGGATTCTTTCTCTCCATCTCCCTTCCCCCGAACCCACCTGTTAGGATATAGATATTCAGGCCTGTCTGTAAAGGCCTATACTCTAAGAATTTAGGTGTATTCTTATCACTTGGCTAGTGATAGAGGTATAAAAGAAAGAATCAAAATCACTATCTGCTGGTGTAAGGGCCTTCTCTTACTGTGACAGTTTGTGGCCCTGTGCTTAGGCTCAGGCCTTTGGCTAAGCAGCAGAGGCAGCCATAAGCTGGGAAGCGAACAGTCACATCCTCGCATTCCAAACTAGTCACATTGAAATAAGGTGCTATTGGGCTGTTAGGCACTATCAGGACAGGATTGTATTCCTATCACCTCCAGAGAAAGGGAAGTGCCTAGAAAATGTAAAAGGAAACTTAGTTTGATAGCATCCTGTCTGGCAAGAACTCACTTATCAATAGCTGGGATGTGAAATCCTCACTTCTGTATTGTTTTGTCATTATAGTTCCCACTTTGCTGTTGTTTGTCTGTATAATCTCTGTCTGGTTCTGTGATTGTTCCTGTCTGCTGTATAATTAATTTTGCTAGGTGTAAACTAATTGAGGTGGTGGGATATAATTGGTTACATAATCATGTTACAATATGTTAGGATTGGTTAGTTAAATTTCAGGAAAATGATTGGTTAAGGTATAGCTAAGTAGAACTCAAGTTTTACTATATAATCTGTAGTCAATGAGGAAGTGACGGGGGTGTGTGTGGGGGTGGGCATGGGCATTTGGGTGTGTGAGATGGGAACAGGGAATGGGGGTAAGAAAATTGGAATCATGTTTTGCTAAAGGGGGAGATGGGAACAGGGAATGGGGGTAAGAAAATTGGAATCATGTTTTGCTAAAGGGGGAAATGGGAACAGGGAATGGGAGTAAGGAAGTTGGAATCATGTTTGGTTAAGGGTAGGAATGGGAACAGGGACACAGGTGTAAGGCTCTGTGGTGTCAGAGCTGGGAAGGAGGATACTAAGGAAGGAAACTGGAATCATGCTTGCTGGAAGTTCACCCCAATAAACATCGAATTGTTTGCACCTTTGGACTTCAGGTATTGTTGCTCTCTGTTCATGCAAGAAGGACCAGGGAAGTAAGTGGGTGAAGGAATAAGCCCCCTAACACCACCCCACACACACACTTCCCTTGAACAAAGCCCTTTTACTGCAGGTTTGCACAGGGGAGTAGAATTTTACCCTTAGTCCCTATTCATTAAACTGACTTCTGTACAGTACACTTACAAATATGTTCTGCTGTTGTATTGCTGTGTGATTGTTCATTACAGTGGTTTTACACCTGCAATTGCAGCATGTGGAATGGGTCACTGCCAGAGACTGGGAGGACATTAGACTAGATAGAATATAAGGCCAATCAGTATGGCAATTCCTATGTTTCTAACAGAACAACCAAATTTGTTACATAGTTTTCTGTGCAACCCATGTTACTTCACTGGATAAGTGAAGGATGAAATCCTAACACCATTGAAGTCAATGGGAGTTTTGCCATTGACTTCAACAGGGCCAGGATTTCACCCAGTGTACTATGTCAAACTGTGCCTATAGGACTTAATAAATTGAGAAATAACATGTGGTAAACTCATGACATACCAATGCAGTCTGAACATAAATGGAGCAGTTTGCAATTACTTATCTTGTTTGGAGAGCATCATACAAAGTCAAAGACCATCCATGCAATGGTAATAAACATAGCCACTGATTAGCTATCCATGGGCAGAGCTATATGAGACACAGCATAGTAAACAGTGTGCTGAGGATACCCTGAATCTGAAAGTCCAGTCACAAGTTAAAGGACTCCATGCAGCAATCAATGGGTGAATTTCAGTGGCCTGGCTTATGCATAAGAACAGCCATTCTGGGTCATACCATGGTCCATCTAGCCCAGTATCCTGTTTTCCGACAGTGGCCAATGGTAGGGGCTTCAGAGGGAATGAACAGAACAGGTCATCATCCCATCATCCACTCCCACCAGAAGGTCAAACTAGACAATTTGGTCTCTTGTGGTCTTGATTTTTTAAAAAAATTTCCCTGCATTTTAAGTAGGGCTTTAGCTATGTGTGTAATATATTTCCTAAATGAAAGCAATTAAATGTGTCTCTGCCTGTGATATGCCAAACACCTGATGCAAGCAAATGGTTTATATAGATTTTATTTTTGATTATCAGTGCTTGAGGGGATTCATACTGGTTACTTGGAATTTAAAGTGTTGTTTTTCAATCTCCTATAAGAGGCCACAGATTGCAGGTTAACAGTTCTTGTTTAAAATAAACCAAAAATCTGAATCCTACCCAATAAATTCCTAATAGCTAAGCAAGACAGATGGGTGGACCCAACCACTCCTGCCAAGACAACAATGGATTGGTATCATTAGCTACCAAAAAAAAAAAAATCACACACATGGAACAAGACTCATCCCTGGCATAAATGGGAGCACTTCCCATGTTCATAGATGACAATCAGAAGAGGCCCTCCATGATCATCATCATCTAGTCTGACCTCTTGCCAGTCAGAGGTGAAGGGCCTGGGCAGTTCTGCCAGGGTTTGAACACATGGCTCCGAGGAGTCAAAGTGTTTGGCAACTGATGCTGAGCCTGCTAAGCCATCCCGTGTCATGACATGTCAAATGACTGTTAGCTACATTGTATGACTGGGGAATCAAGGCACAGCAAGATTAGATGACTTTCCAGAGGTCACAGGGAGTCTGACAGAGCCAGGAAGCGAATCCAGCTCTGCTGAGACTTGGGTCAGTGCTTGAAGCACAAGGTCTTCCTTCTTCCTCCATTGTTCAACCAGAGAAGTCCCTGCTGAAACCAGGGAGGGATTGACCTTAAAGATAATAAAGCTCCCAAATACATGAACCCCTTTACTCAGGAGATCTTGTATGGAGAAAGAATTTTACGGGGGCTAAGGCACTAAACTAGTGCATACACTACAGCTGCTACAGTGGCACAGCTATAATGCTGCAATGTAGTGTAGATGCTCCCTACAATGAGGGAAGAGGGTTTTCCCCATCTATGTAGGTAATCCACTTCTTCCATCAACATATCTACTGCCTCTCAGAAAATTCTTCCAGCAACCTAGCAACATTTACAGTGGGGATTAAGTTGACCTAAGTACGGTGCTCAGAGCATGACATTCGTCACAGCCCTGAGTAATGCAGCTAGGTCAGTCTAATTTTTAAGTGTAGACCAGGCCTTGAGCTGAAGAGATCTAGCTACAGTTCCCTGCTGTGCCACAGACGTCCTGTGTAATCTTGTGTAAATCACTTAGAGACAGATTTCAAAAGGTATTTATGTGCCTAAAGATGCACATAGGTTCCTAGTGGGATTTTCAGAAGCCCTTAAAGTAGGTTAGGTGCCCAACTCCCATTGATTTCAATGAGATCAATAGGAGTGTGATGCCTAACCTGCTTAGGGACCTTTGAAAATTCCTCTGGGCTCTTCTCTGCGTTTTTAGGCACCCAAATACCTTTGAAAATCTGCCCCTCATGTTTCAATTTCTTTCCTGTAAAATGGGGACAGGAGTATTTCCTTATCTATTTCAATTGTAGAGAGGCAGTGAGAACTCTTCTGACTGTGAGATTCCTCAGTGCCTAATACAATGGGTCCCTCCTCAGAGTGTGGGCCTTTAGGTGCTACAGAACACAAACAATTTGCTATCCTGCTCTTATTTTTTCCTTCTTCTCAAGCAAGGGTAGATTTTACTCTAAATTCAGTGGCTTTTGACTCTAGAAAAGTCCCTTCATAAACATATAAAGGACATACATATATTTCCCAATTTAAAAAAATCCCAGGAGCTGAATAATTAATAATCCAACAAGAGAAAAATTAGTCCTAATTACCAAGGGCCCCCCCTCAAAATAAGACACATTAATTGCATGGCTCATAGTGGGATAGCTATATTGAAAAATCTGATGGTTTTGAGATACACCTGTTATGAATCAATCAATAGCAATTATGAAGTTTCATTATATTTCTAAACTAGCTTTAGGCTTGTGCCAATCTATGTGGACAATATTATACAATACCACTTAACACAATCTTCTTTGTTCGGCTTTAGTAGATTTATGTTTTGCAGGAAATAAACATGATAACTTTTAAATTATATTAACAAACCAAGCAACAATCAGACATCGGTAAAAAGGTAATTGGTTAAATTGTGCTTTTGATTGGAATTAATTTTCTGAAGTAAGTCATGAAAGGGATAGAAGACACCAATCAATAATCTCTTAATGAGGTGCAAGAAAAACATGTGTCAACATGACAGGCTTTGATGGCTAATGATCTTCAGCGGACGAACACTGTTCAGAGGAACACTCTGAAAGGCACAGAAAATTGATTAATCGCCATCCCAAGATATTG
Source organism: Lepidochelys olivacea (assembly GCF_965140295.1). Lineage (NCBI taxonomy): Eukaryota > Metazoa > Chordata > Testudines > Cheloniidae > Lepidochelys > Lepidochelys olivacea. The sequence goes on from NC_140416.1 coordinate 113,303,854, forward strand.
CAGCAAAGCATTTTGAAATAAAGTAGCCCTCAGACGTTCATATCATTTGCACCTCTGCCATGATGTGTTACTTTGGGAAAGATTGTAGCTTAAGGGTGTTTCTCTCTAGTTATTAATAACTTAGAATCTAGCTGCTTGCTGTGATTTGTTGCCTCACAAACAGCTACCTGAAAATTTTCCTGCATTGTTTACTGGAATGGATAACTCAATGGAAAAGAAACTGTAGGGGTCCTGTTTCTCTTGTTTTTATAGATGCTTTGTTGTGTGTAAGACATATCCAAGCTAGCAGACGTTTTGGTCTTCTGTCACCTACACTCTTAAGTTTGGCACAGACTAATGCTCGTTTTCTCTAGAGGACAATTTCCCAGGCATAAAAGAGTTTTCATGGGGAAAAAACCAAACCAAACCCTTATTTGCACATTTTCTATTTTCTTCAAGTCAAATTTCTTAAATATAAGATGCAAAACTAACTTCAATTCCATTTTCTGTTCACAGCAACAGACACTTCACCTACATGGCTCAATATATAATCCAAGTGAGAGGGATGGACCTGCTTGTACAGATGCAACCTGAAAACAGAATCCTACATTAGGTTTTAAATGATGGTGTGAACACTGTTAGAAAAGCAGCAGAGGGGACTTCCCAGCAGTACCAGAAGGTATTTAGGCAACTTTTTTCCCTTCTCTCCGTGACAGCCTCAAAATTTGCATTCACTAAAAATTTTTGAAGCTGCTCATTATACGGGATGAGATTGGGGTGGGCTAAAGCTAATTTTTTTTTTGTCATTTCTGTCTTCATTTGGGGATAGTAAAGATTGTATTTCCTTTTCCCTTCTGTCACAGTTAGTATTTTGTTGACACTAATACTCCCAACTCAAATATTCCACTCATTAGGTGCTATTTAATTACACGCTCAGGATTTTACATATTCATATATTTTGCTTAAGGTTGTTGCTCACTTGTCTCTTTCTTGTTTATTAACACAGTAAAAATAACTAGTCAGACACAGCTCCAGTTGCAGTTCCCCAACACATGCTTGGTATGATACAAGCAGTGAATATTGACAAGGGATGTCCTATTTTGGGGGCAGCGGAGCCTGGAGTACTGAGGGGGCTAGTACTGTCACAGTGGAAATATATCCCATGCATGCCTCAGGGAATGGGTCAGAGACAAGGGCAGGATACAGAGGTGTTAGAGCAGTTCTCATGGTGCCCGGGATTGGGTCTAGGAACAGGTAAGAACCCCCTGAGACCCTCCTTCCCAGCCTGGAGCCAGCAGCCCCCTCAATCTCAATACCTCCCCTCACTCCCCCTCCTATTCCTCTGTCCATCTGCAGGGAGTTTCTGTTTCCCCTCCCCACCACACACACTTAATGACTGGGATTAGTGGGCAGACTCCACCAAACCAACGGAAATCCTAACCCCTCAGGTGAGAATGGCCACAGCACCCAGACATCAAGTGAGAGCAGGAGACAAAAACCAAACAGGGATGAGGATGCAGTTCACAGAGGTAAAACAAGGGAACAATGAGCAGAGAACCCAAGACAGTGCCCATTCCTCATTCTCGAAGGAATACAATGAGTCAGTACATGCCACCCACAGGAATTCTCTGGATGTGCACAGAGATAAGGGACTGGGAAAAGGCCTCACAAGCACAGGCCCTCCTTGTCCAGTTTTGTCCTCCTGGAGTGATGAATGGCCATCTTGGCCAGAGTCAGGAAGCTGCTAATGAGGAGAGGACTTCAGTCTGTAGGGCTGTCAGTCTATTCATCCATATAACAGGTACAGCACAGTGGCATGAATCACAGAATCATAGAATATCTGGGTTGGAAGGGACCTCAGAAGGTCATCTAGTCCAACCCCCTGCTCAGAGCAGGACCAATCCCCAATTAAATCATCCCAGTCAGGGCTTTGTCAAGCCTGACCTTAAAAACTTCTAAGGAAGGAGATTCCACCACCTCCCTAGGTAACGCATTCCAGTGTTTCACCACCCTCCTAGTGAAAAAGTTTTTCCTAATATCCAACCTAAACCTCCTCCACTGCAACTTGAGACCATTACTCCTTGTCCTGTTCTCTTCTACCACTGAGAATAGTTTAGAACCATCCTCTCTGGAACCACCTCTCAGGTAGTTGAAAGCAGCTATCAAATCCCGCCTCATTCTTCTCTTCTTCAGACTAAACAATCCCAGTTCCCTCAGCCTCTCCTCATAAGTCATGTGTTCCAGACCCCTAATCATTTTTGTTGCCCTTCGCTGGACTCTCTCCAATTTATCCACATTCTTCTTGTAGTGTGGGGCCCAAAACTGGACACAGTACTCCAGATGAGGCCTCACCAATGTCGAATAGAGGGGAACGATCACGTCCCTCGATCTGCTCGCTATGCCCCTACTTATACATCCCAAAATGCCATTGGCCTTCTTGGCAACAAGGGCACACTGCTGACTCATATCCAGCTTCTCGTCCACTGTAACCCCTAGGCCACCTCCTCCCCATGCTGTGATGCCCAGTGCAGCAGTCTGGGAGCTGACCTTGTTAGTGAAGACAGAGGCAAAAAAAGCATTGAGTACATTAGCTTTTTCCACATGGTAAGTGTCAAGGTTCCTTCCCCACTCTGAACTCTAGGGTACAGATGTGAGGACCTGCATGAAAAACCCCCTAAGCTTATTTTTACCAGCTTAGGTTAAAACTTCCCCAAGGTACAAACTATTTTACCTTTTGCCCTTGGACTTTATTGGTGCCACCATCAAGCATTTAACAAATATATAACAGGGAAAGAGCCCGCTTGGAAACGTCTTTCCCCGTAAAATCCTCCCAAACCCTACAGCCCCTTTCCTGGGGAAGGCTTGATAAAAACCCTCACCAATTTGCATCGGTGAACACAGACCCAAACCCTTGGATCTTAAGAACGATGAAAAAGCAATCAGGTTCTTAAAAGAAGGATTTTAATTGAAGAAAAATTAAAAGAATCACCTCTGTAAAATCAGGATGGTAAATACCTTACAGGGTAATCAAATTCAAAACTTAGAGAATCCCTCTAGGCAAAACCTTAAGTTACAAAAAGACAAAAAACAGGAATATACATTCCATTCAGCACAACTTATTTTATCAGCCATTTAAACAAAACAGAATCTAATGCATATCTAGCTAAATTACTTACTAAGTTCTAAGACTCCATTCCTTTTCTGTTCCCGGCAAAAGCATCACACAGAGAGAACCTTTGTTTCTCCACCCCCTCCAGCTTTGAAAGTATCTTGTCTCCTCATTGGTCATTTTGATCAGGTGCCAGCAAGGTTATCCTAGCTTCTTAACCCTTTACAGGTGAAAGGGTTTTTCCTCTGGCCAGGAGGGATTTAAAGGTGTTTACCCTTCCCTTTATACTTATAACAAGCTTCACCACACCACACACACCTGGGCCTCAACCCTAATATGGAAGGAGCACCTCTGGGGCAATAGAATAGTTCTGCTTTCATGACCATTCAGACTTTGACCACTCCGCAGGGATTGCCGACCAGGGTGAGAAGTGGAGAAACGTATCTCCTGATGTTACCTGCCTTTGGGGAACCAAACTGACACCAATAATTCATTTCACTCAGGAATCAAACAGTAATGAACACACACTACCAGTGCACGGCCTAGATCTGAGACTGTATTCTTGAGTTAGTGTGGTCTAGTGGGTAGGGCACAGGGCTAGCAACTCTAGAGTCAGCAGTTCAATTCCTGCCTCTCCCACTGTTCAACAGTGTGACCTCAGGTACATCACATCACTGTCTTGTACCCATTTCCTCTCCCATCTGTTGTCTGTGTAGACCAATCTCTTCAGGGAAGGGACTGTCTCACTATCCACAGTAGGGCTGTGACATACTAAGGTACAATCCAGACTAATGAGTAGCTGTGTCACCTCTGCCCTGTAACCTAGGGTACCCTTTACAATGCTTGGCTGTTCACAAACAGTCTTCAGCATGTAAGTCACTCCAGCTATGCCTGTGTGTGCTCCAGCCAGACACACCATGGCTCTTCCAGCCTTAAAAATTACCACAGGGTGACCCCAACACACTCCCGGTTCTCAGATTTCCCCCCCAGAAATATATGTCCTGTACTGCCTCTCTCTCTCCTGGACAGAACAAATATATTAAGGCAATAATATGCACACTTGTAACCCCAAAAGGAGTTACCCAGACACTTCAACACACTGGATTAGATAAAATAGTAAAACAAGTTTATTAACTTTGAAGGGATTTAAAGTGAGTACAAGTAATGAGGACAGGAATGGTGACAAGAAAAAAATAAGATAAGATGTTTACTAATACCTAACTTAACGTCCCATATTAGATTCAAGGGAAGTTTCTCATCATGTGCTCCAGCAGATTACTGACCAAACTTTCAGGTCAGGACCCCTTCCCCAAAGTCCAAAAGCCTCTTCCTTTGTCTTTTCAGGCACAGTGAATGTGATAGGCAGGACAGTGCCTTGGGGAATTTATCCCTCCTTTTTTATAGTTTCAGTCTCCCTCTTGAAAAACATTTCCTGCTGAGAACTAGAAACCAAAGAGTCTATGTGGAAGGATTTTCCCTCATGGTTTTTTCTTTTTATGTTTGAGCTTTGTCTTCTCTTCCTGCTTAAAGACTCTGTGTGCTGCTTAAATGCAAAATAAGCAGAGCACACATTCCTTTTTTAGGACACACCTGTTTGCCAGCTTCTGTTTAGGTAGCGCTGTCGGGTTTGGAACATGTATACCATACAGGGAAATCTTTTACTGCACATATAATGTTGCAACACACATTTTATCAGGACAATACTGACCAGCAAATTGAGTTTACAAATGATACTTTACAACGCATACTTTTTACAAAGATTACTACAATAGCATGTAGGCTGTAAATACAGGGGTATAATTGAACTCTAGCCAAATAGCTAATAAAATAAATAAATAATAAAATAGATACACAAGGCTCTAAGTGACTGACCTAAAGCTCACTGAAAATCAATAGAAAAATTCCCATTGATTTCAATGGGCTTTAGATAAGGCCCTAAATCCCATTTCCAATCACTGCCACCCAGTCCCGTTAAGATAGTGATTGTAAAGCTTGATTTGTTAATGAAGTCAGGAAGAATCCCAATTAGAGCTGGTCAAAACTTTTCTGACAGAATGGTTTTCGATCCAAAAGGGCCATTTTGTCAAAACCAAAACTTCCTGTGGGAATGTGTCAATTTCAATGAAGTTTCATGGAGGGGAGGAAGAGAAAAGGGAGAGAGCATTTTTCTAAGGTAAAAAACATTTTCAGAATCAAACTTCCCATTTCAAACAACTTTTCCTTTATAATTTTCTTTTATATTATAGAACATTTTTTAAAAGTCCAACACTTCATTCACCCAAAACTTGTTGGGAAATTTTGTTTCATGGGAAATTTAGAAATTCATTGTTTTCCAGTTCGCAAAACAAGAATTCCAGTTCTTGCACAGCTCGACTTACAATTCTGGTGAATTTTGGCTTGGGGAAGAAATAGGTGTAACGCAGTACTCAGCATGCAATATATATCTCCCCTCTGTGATCGACAGAGGATGGGAGTCTGCCACAGCTCCCAATATGGAACTTTCCGGAAGTCCTGTTTCCCCACCCCCAAATTTCATGTTTGGTTTTCTAAACAGCTCTAGTTGTAAAATGAACCTTAATTCTGACCCTGGTCAGTGTGTGTTATGATACTCTAATTACATGATACCATACTATTTCTCAAATAATGCAACATCATACAATTTTTTCCTATGATCTTAAATATGCAGGTGTGGCTTCTTGACTTTTTTTTTTTAAACTACCATTGTACACTTAGAAACGTTCATTGTCACAATGGTCCAGGATAGTATTGCTCTATTGACAGACTATGTGAATTCTCTTCTTAATAAGGTCCATATTTCAGTTATTTTGTCTGTACTGTACATTTTCTTTACTATCTACAGCTTAGGTGCAATTCAGGCAAATCACTACAAAGGTAATTTAGCTCTAAACTGACATAGAAATACATAGTCCTATTTGATGCAACACATATATCTAAGGTTGTACAAAAGTGTTGTATTATACTGTAATATTTGACAAACAGTATATGATCATGCAGTTAGAGACATACACAGAAGGAGGCAGGATTAATTTTCACATTGTCTCTACTTATTTTTAAGCACTTAACCATGCAATCCCAACATTCTCTTTATAAAGTTTACAATGTCTCCTTTTGTCTTTCCTTATATTAACAAATGGCCAGCTTCACAGGGCTCCTGAGCTTTGAAATACATTATAAAGCTACTTACTTTCAGCACATTCTGTAACACAGAAGAACCTTGGCTCCCAAATTAGACTTCTGGAAAAATAATAATCCTGTGTAACAGGGCCAAATACCTCCTGGTCGTGGCATATTCCCAAATAATTTTCTCTATTTAGCTAAGTTTCCATTCAGAGTCACAAAATCTTTGGGAAAAGTTGAGTTGTCAAAGTGGAACATTAAATATTTCATATCATTCCAGTGACTGGAAGTTCCCATCCTTTCTTTACGTTCTCATGTGGTCTTTGTCATAGAAAGTTCAGAGGAGGGACACAGACAGGAGCAGGAGTATCACTCTCAGTAGTTTACTGAGCACAAATTGTGCTCACAGCATACGGAAGCCCTGAACATATTACATGTAACTGTTCAAATGAGGAGTGCCAGAAAGAAAATGGTGTAGTTAACACCAAAGTGCATTGTTTTTGTTTATGTTTGCCAGTGCTTCTGAATGTTTATCGGAATGGCAGCAGATGGCATGAGGCAAATGTATGCACTTTTTCACAGTTTTTTCCAAAATGAACAGATGTCTTCATTACATGCTACATGACCGTGTGTAACAAAATGTGACAAGCATCAGAGGTAGAGAAAAGTGGCATGCCCCTTTCTAACCTGGATTGCTTCTTGGCATAGATCTTTGTCAGGTTTGGGCATTGCACTGAATGCTCAAAATGGGGAAAGTGGAGATGTTTTAATATGTACTTGCTCACCCATCTCATTAGGATGTTTAAAATGGATTAGAGACCTGCCGCTCAATTCACCCCTGCTACAAAACTGCATCTCCTTGCACCAGCAAGGCTGGAGGGGACAGGGGGATTCACCCCCGAGGAGAACAGGTGTTTAGAGAAACCTGTGTTGCCCTAGGGCCTGATTCAATGTCCACTGAAACCAACGGAAGAACTCCCATAGACTTCAACTGGTTTTGAATCAGGCCCATGGGCAGCTTTCAAAGAAGAAATCTGGCCATGTGCTGTAGCCAGGGGAAGACAGCTTTAAGTTGCATCGGGGGATCCCCTCCAGAAGAATCTTCTGGGGAGACTAATTGAATTCATGCATTCCTGGCATCCCTAGCCATACCCCTTCCCAGGCTAGCACCACTCATATTTTGCCATAGTAAAAGTAAGATTTCTGGCTTTCTGAAGTGTCCGCTCCCTGCACCTCCACTCCCGGCGGGCAGGAGGCTGTAGATTTTTTTTAAAACACTATTGCAGCCTCCCCAAGCAGGCTTTGCACCACTTGGGCTCACAGTCAGCATCTGCACTGAGAGAAGCCAGAATAGATCCTATAGTGAATCTGGCTATTCATGTTTGGATAGCACTGTGAACATCAGCCCCGCCCCATTGATTTCCACAGTGTTGTTATTTACTCTGGCTAAAGATGTGGCCCGTAATGTGCTAAATATTACTATTATTCATTCATGTGATAGTTTAGCCACTCTAACAATTCAGCACTCAAGAAAACCTTGGTCTGTACATAGATAAGGTAGCAAGTTTGGAGGCCAGTGAGCTTCCATGATGGCATTGCAGAACCTCACCTTCCCCTGCAACCTGCTTTTGGTTTTCACAAATTACTGCCATTAGGAACTACTCCAGAAATTAATTACGCTCCTAACAAAAAAGCAGCGATCTAATGACAAAAGCAATAATGATGGAGATATTAAGGTTTGTGGGATATCTGCAATTTGCCTCTGCTCACTTGAGTACTATTGGGTTATTGGCCACATTCACACTATGCTGACTTGAACTGAGTCAGGTAACAGTTCAGCAGTTTCAGCCAGACAGGGATGCTTCTAAATTTTAAGACCAAAGATTTTCAAAAGCAACTCGTGATTTTCAGGTGCCCAAACTCGAGACACCCTAAAAAGCAGATGGATTTTCAGCGAGAGGATGCTTGGCCATTTCTAAAAATCTGGCCCCTTTCAGAGGTCCCAAGCTCGGCACCCAGAATTATTAATCACTCGACCAAAGTTCCCCAGCTGGCTGTGGACACATCTTGTTTACACAACCTAGAGTACAAGACATCAGACCAGGTGCCTCTTTCAGGATGCTCTTGACACTGCCCCAGAAGTCATCCTTTCCAGAATTGCTATCAAATACATTTGCCAATGTTAAATCCCTTTTGTACCATCCCAGCAGCCCAAAGGGGCCTAACGCCTCCATAACCTAAGGATTCCCCTTGCACAGATGCATCTTCAGCTGGTGAAGGATAGGGAGCTGCAGCAGGCTATGACCCTGGGCCAGCATCTCCCAACTGGCCCTTTAAATTACCTCCACCCAGATCAGCCATGAAGCTTCTCACGTAAACAAAACTTGGAACAAATTCTTCACAACCAAATCCCTTTCTTGGCAGGCATTGTTGCTGGATGGGGTTTTCCCCAACACTCCTCCACTGTTTGGAGGCAAAGTCAAACCATTTTGTCACATTCTCCCTGGCCTGGGAGAGTCCTCTTCCCACCAGTGTCTTTCCCCTTATGATGGCCTCCTTCCCAGAACATGTCCTGATTATCTAAGAAATGGGAGCCGTGCCCTACCCTATATTACATTGCTCTTGTTCCTGGGCCCTAAAGAGAACAGGAGTCTCCAAGCAACTGTTCCAGTGGGACCACTTCATTGTTTTCTCAACATCTGCATCTGTTGTTCTCCATTGCAGAACTCCTGGAACAGCGTGACCACTGAGACTTCTGGTCTTAAAGATCCAGTACATCCATCAGAAGGGCTGAATAGGTCATGTCTAATGGGCAGGAGGGGGTGAGGCCACAGTTTGAGGGGAGAGCACCTGTTTGATGGAGCTGCTCCTCAGGAGTCTTTACCTGCAAGCACAAGTTACCGCAGCCCTGAACTCTTCTCTAGTTGAGGCCACCTCTTTGGTATTCACACACTTAGAAACAACATGAAACCTTTCAATCATGAAATGCCCACACGCTCACTCTCTCCTCTGCTTTTCTGTAGCAGGCTTCAGATAATCAAAATGTTCCTGACAGCAGCTGCACTTTCCCTGCTAAATTGCCAATAACCTCCTTCTTGTTACCAACACAAAGCAGAGAAAATCTGGGATTAAGGGAATATTTCTTACCAGTTGACAATCAGCAGCAGCTATTTATTGACAATTATTTCCAATCGATCACCAGCCCTGACTGATGCCAACCCCATGAATATGAAAGAATTGTTCTCCACAGTATCTGTGTGTCATCCTGTACTAGCCTGGAGAGGGTTAAGGAGGCTGTGAAGGGGGCCAATTAACTTGAAAGGCTGCACCTGAAGGAGAGTCAGGGCAGTAAAGGCTGATTGGAGATGGAGGCCTGCTCAGAAGGAACAAGCAGCACTGGTATAAAGAGAGGAAGTTGGCAGCAGAAAGGGGCCGCAGGGGAAGTAGTCTGCAGTCATTCCCTGGATGAAGGGAGATGTGTTTGGGGGCTACAGGTTACAGTTCCTCCCCGGGAGGAGGGAGTTTGGACTGGTAAACCCGGGGGGTGGGGGGGGAGCCAGAAGGTACAGCTGAGAAGTAGGAATATGTAGGAATGAATCCAGGAAAAGAGCAACATGCTCTGGGAGGGAGCAGGCCACCATTTCTAGAGAGAGAGGGTCCCTGGACTGGAGCCCGCAGTGGATGGTGGGCCTGGGTTCCCCTGTAGGGTGACCAGATAGCAAGTGTAAAAAATCAGGACGGGGGTGGAGGGTAATAGGAGCCCATATAAAAAAAAGGCCCAAATATCAGGACTGTCCCTATAAAATTGGGATATTTGGTCACCCTATTCCCCTGCCACCCACTGGAGGAATGGTACTGTTAGGGTGTTGATGAGAAGACTGACATTTTGTATAAATGGACTTTGGTACCCTGGAAGGGGGTGGGGGGACTATAGTGACTAAGATTGCCAGGTGTCCCGTTTGCAACTGGAACACTCGGCCGAAAAGGGACCCTGGCAATATGGGTCCTTTTCACGAGTTTGATCCAAAACCAGTTGAAATCGATGGTAGTTTTTCCATTGATTTCAATGGGTGTGTTGAATCACGCCATGTGGCAGCACCAGTATTTCTCTAAGCATCAGCAGAAACAAAATGTCTTACTGCAACACCCAGGCTCTCCTTAGGGGAGAGGAAGTATCAGACTACAACCACTGAGGAGATTCCCAAGCGGTAAGAATATAATTTTTTATACAGAGATTTTAGGGAGGGTTTTTGTTCAAGCTTACTACTTTAAGGCCTGGCCTCGCTCTCTGGTTAGTGACGTAAGGACTTCTTCCCAACTCCCCTTGAGGATTTCATTTGCTTTTTGGTGCTCCCAACAGCACTACCCATCTGGAACACGGCCCCTGCTAGGCCTGAAGCTTCTTGCAGAGCTGTTCTCTGCAAACTGCTTCCCGGAAGCACTATCTCCCTCAGAAGTTCTCTGGGCCTCTTCCCTGTGGCAACTGTCTGTCCCTCCTGCACTAACAGATCACACAGGGCCTCATTAGCAGTACATGACAACCCACGGTGGGGGTCCTCTGAATTGGCCGCCCTTATGTTCTTTTTCATTTAAGTCCCTGAAAGACAGATTAGAGTGACACACAACATTTTGCACATGACTAAATAAAAAACAAGACACTAGTCTCACCTGTTCTACAGAAAGGCAGAAATAGAAACCCTGCCTAAGAGAACACAGTTGCTTCTGCCAAAACCGTATTCCTCACTGGCCTGAAGCCAGTGGCCTTTTCAGCTTTCTTCCTGACCTTTGTTTCTACTATAGCCCTCGCTACTCTCAGTAGGTTCCCTTCCAATACCCCCTGACCTATTCTACTGAATCTGGAGTCTTACAATGCTCTGTCTCTGGTGTGTATATGGCCCACATGACTGTAGTATCTGAGCACCTAAAAAATTCTGAAAGTGTTTATATTCACAACATCCCTGGGAGGTAGGGGAGTAATTCTCTTGTTATCCTCATTTTCCTGAGAGACTGACTTGTCCATGCTAAGTCTATGGCAGAGCAGGGAATTGAACTTGGGTCTGACTCCCACGTTAATGCCCTGATCACTGGATCATCCTGAGCTCCTCACATTTATTCTGCTTCCAGACTCCCTAGTCTGGTTTGCAGAACTGCTCATTTAAAAAAAAAAAAAAAAAGTGTCAATGGGAGAAAATATATTGAAAAAATTTCACTACTGTTTTTAGCACAACTCAGCTCCTGTCCAGGTGTAAGACTTTTAGAGCTGACTCAAGGTAATTGATACCTTATCATAGAATCATAGAATATCAGGGTTGGAAGGGACCCCAGAAGGTCATCTAGTCCAACCCCCTGCTCAAAGCAGGACCAATTCCCAGTTAAATCATCCCAGCCAGGGCTTTGTCAAGCCTGACCTTAAAAACCTCTAAGGAAGGAGATTCTACCACCTCCCTAGGTAACGCATTCCAGTGTTTCACCACCCTCTTAGTGAAAAAGTTTTTCCTAATATCCAATCTAAACCTCCCCCACTGCAACTTGAGACCATTACTCCTCGTTCTGTCATCTGCTACCATTGAGAACAGCCTAGAGCCATCCTCTTTGGAACCCCCTTTCAGGTAGTTGAAAGCAGCTATCAAATCCCCCCTCATTCTTCTCTTCTGCAGGCTAAACAATCCCAGCTCCCTCAGCCTCTCCTCATAACTCATGTGTTCCAGTCCCCTAATCATTTTTGTTGCCCTTCGCTGGACTCTCTCCAATTTATCCACATCCTTCTTGTAGTGTGGGGCCCAAAACTGGACACAGTACTCCAGATGAGGCCTCACCAATGTCGAATAGAGGGGAACGATCACGTCCCTCGATCTGCTCGCTATGCCCCTACTTATACATCCCAAAATGCCATTGGCCTTCTTGGCAACAAGGGCACACTGCTGACTCATATCCAGCTTCTCGTCCACTGTCACCCCTAGGTCCTTTTCCGCAGAACTGCTGCCTAGCCATTCGGTCCCTAGTCTGTAGCTGTGCATTGGGTTCTTCCGTCCTAAGTGCAGGACCCTGCACTTATCCTTATTGAACCTCATCAGATTCCTTTTGGCCCAATCCTCCAATTTGTCTAGGTCTTTCTGTATCCTATCCCTCCCCTCCAGCGTATCTACCACTCCTCCCAGTTTAGTATCATCCGCAAATTTGCTGAGAGTGCAATCCACACCATCCTCCAGATCATTTATGAAGATATTGAACAAAACCGGCCCCAGGACCGACCCTTGGGGTACTCCACTTGATACCGGCTGCCAACTAGATATGGAGCCATTGATCACTACCCGTTGAGCCCGACAATCTAGCCAGCTTTCTACCCACCTTGTAGTGCATTCATCCAGCCCATACTTCCTTAACTTGCTGACAAGAATACTCAAGAATCTCATCATAAAAGGCGATTAGATTAGTCAGGCATGACCTTCCCTTGGTGAATCCATGCTGGCTGTTCCTGATCACTTTCCTCTCATGCAAGTGCTACCTTCTCTGTGCTGCCCCACATTAGGAGCTATGGAATCACTAAAATAAGTTGAAGCCATTTTGCTAGTGCCCACAAGGATGTTAACAGGGAGCAGAACCTATGTGCTGAGCATAGTTATGGCAGGCCAATGTGCAGAGATGCCACTGCGGGGCAGACTGTGTCCCCTGCCCATTGTTCCCACACCTGTAAAGGAGCCAGCCTTCGATTACAGATCTGTAGTGTGAGGATCTTGTCCTTTTGTTAATGTATCTGTGAAATGCCAGGCATGTTTAGGACTCCGTAGAAATAACAAAGAGACTGTTGGCTCTTCTTCTCACCCTAGCATTGCCCCTCTGCTGAGTAGTATCAGAATTCTGGGGACTTTCAAATTGGCTTCCCAGTGTCAGAAAAATCAGTCTGGATATAACTTGATTTATTTAGACACGTACAGCAATCCTGGAAGAGAGGCAGTCACAGACAAAAGGCAAACCTCGCTTCCAGAAATGTCAGCCCATATACCAATGCCTGGTTCCCAGAAAGCTACTCTGTCCCAAGAATTGCCACCAAATATAAAAAAGAAAGCAGAGCACAAAGTCTCTGCTTTCTACCACAGCTTCTCTCCAATAAGGACTATTGTTTAAAAAAAAATCACCACGTGACAGATTGAATATCTGCTTCTACACTAAGCATTTGTCTACAAGGGGAATTTACAGGGAAGTTGGTGCAGAATATGTAGGGTGTGAAGTTAAAGCTCAATAGCTTTTTTGCACTAACTTCTCATGTGGCCACTCTTCTTCCACACTTTGGAAGTGGATTAACCTAAACCACACACGGCACTGTGATTGCTGTGTAGACAAACCCAGAGGTGTGACTGCAGCACATGTAAACATACCCAAGCTAGCTTTAATTGAGCCTGCTCAAACAGTGAAACCACAGCACAGGCTTCACAAGCCAACCTGGGGTATGAATCATAGCCCTGGTCTACACTAGAACTTTAGGTCGAATTTAGCAGCATTAAATCGATGTAAACCTGCACCTGTCCACACGATGAAGCCCTTTATTTCGACTTAAAGGGCTCTTAAAAATCGATTTCCTTACTCCACCCCTGACAAGTGGATTAGCGCTTAAATCGGCCTTGCCAGGTTGAATTTGGAGTACTGTGGACACAATTCGACGGTATTGGCCTCCGGGAGCTATCCCAGAGTGCTCCATTGTGACTGCTCTGGACAGCACTCTCAACTCAGATGCACGACTGTCTGCTGTTGCTCTGACGCAGGGAGGGGCGACTGACGACATGGCTTACAGGGTTGGCTTACAGGGAGTTAAAATCACTAAAGGGGGTGGCTTTACATCAAGGAGTATTTCAGGCAGGACTTCACGGAGGGTTCCAATAAGAAATGGTGCACCTAAGTTATTGTTCTTATTGGAACAAGCAGGTTGGTCTGGCCTCTGATTGATACATGGCTAGATTTACCTCGCTGCACCTTCTCTCTGAGTGACTGCAGTGTGACCTAGAGGAATGGGTCCCCTAGACGGGGGGCGGGTTGCAAATGAGTACAAAACAAATCTGGTCTGTTTCTTGTTTAGATATACTCCATCTATCTTTTACATCTTTGGCTGGCAGCAGACGGTGCAGAAGGACTGAATGCCATCCACATCTCATGGCTGCTCGGCAGAAGATGGTACAAGAGGACTGCTACTAATCCGTATCGCCTGCCTGCTCACCATAAGACGGTTCAATAGGACTGACTGCAGGACTAAAGAGAATGACCTGGACTAAAGAGAATGACCTGATCAAATCACTCCAAATTTAGTCCCTGCGCCCATGTCTGCCCAGGCGCTCCTGATCGACCTCACAGAGGCGACCAGGAGCACCTCGGACATGACGATGACGGCTACCAGTCCTACTGTACCGTCTGCTGCTATAAGGCAAGGGGTTGCTGCTGCTATGTAGCAATGCAGTACCACGTCTGCCAGCACCCAGGAGACATACGGTGACAGTGAGCTGAGTGGGCTCCATGCTTGCCGTGGTATGGTGTCTGCACGGGTAACTCAGGAAAAAAGGCACAAAACGATTGTCTGCCCTTTCTTTCACGGAGGGAGGGAGGGAAGGGGGGCCTGACGACATGTACCCAGAACCACCCACGACAATGTTTTAGCCCCATCAGGCATTGGGATCTCAACCCAGAATTCCAATGGGCAGCAGAGACTGCGGGAACTGTGGAACAGTGCAACGCTCCGGAAGTCGACGCTTGCCTCGGTACTATGGAAGCACTCTGCCGAGTTAATGCACTTAGAGCATTTTCTGTGGGGACACACACACTCGAATATATAAAACCGATTTCTAAAAAACCTACTTCTATACATTCGACCTAATTTCATAATGTAGACATACCCACAGAAAATCAGGGTTGGAAGGGACCTCAGGAGGTCATCTAGTCCAACCCCCTGCTCAAAGCAGGACCAATCCCCAATTTTTGCCCAAGATCCCTAAATGGTCCCCTCAAGGATTGAATTTATAACCCTGTGTTTAGCAGGCCAACGTTCAAACCACTGAGCTATCCCTCTCCCCTTAGGCAGCTAGCCTGAGCTGATGTCTGCACTGACGTGACTTCACTGCTATTGGTATTCGCCCTACCTAGATTAAAGCTAGTTGAGGTAGGTCTACACATGCTGCAATCCCACCTCCAATTTCAGTAAAGACACACCCAGAGTGCAGAATAAGAGCATCCATATGGGGAGCTAGTGGGGAATAGCTATTCAGCACCAGTTATTCTGGGCTTCCCACACACACTAAAAATAATAACTTGTGAGACTGTGATTAATACCACCAGCTGACAACTCCTGCCAGAATGATGTTATAATAAATAATAACTGAAACTTAGCTACAGGTTGTTGTATACTGAGACTGCTAAATATCAGACCTAATTAGATAATGCAGGCCAAAAAAAGGGAAGTCAGCAGACACAAGGGATTGCTACCACAAAGGTAATTACTTGTAAAATATAAAAGCCATGCAAATTCAAACTAGCGGTGTGCCTGGATTGGCATTACTGATCTAAATCCCAACCCTGAACTTTAGGAAGGGTCAGACTTGGCTAGGGATCCTGGTTTGAACTTCCCAGCTGAGGTCACTCTATAATGGCTCAGACTAGAACTCTGAATCCAAACACTCTTGAACACCAGAGAGAATACATGGGGGAATTTATGTCAGATGCTCAGCTGGTTTAAATCAGCTTAACTCCATTGACTTCAGTTAATGTGATGCAAAAATCTTCATTATGGACTTCAATGAGGTTACAATGATATACACCAGCTGAGGAGGTAGCTCTTCACTTTTAGGCAGTCTCTTCTGCGGCAGCTTCAGTAGTGGAAATGCAATATGCAAAAGACTTACTCCGTTCTCAGGGCACTAGATACCACTCTAATTGGTTATAAATGCAAGATTAGATTGGCAGAGAAATAGGATTAGCTCCATTTTACCACATGGTCACAGTTACACTCTCTCTATGAACATCCAGCTAAGAAGAATTCCCAGAGCCACTCCTACTACTTCTTACTGCTCTCCTTGCTTGGCCATATAAACCTGGCCTCTTTTACAGGAGTAACACTATGACCTTCTCAAGGCATATGTGCAACTAACAATTACTGTTAACAGTCGCCCTTCCTGCCTGTTTTCCTTACCTGCATAAACAGGATAAGTAACTGTCCTGCCAGTGGACACTACCCATTTCTGCTTTGAAAGCTTCAAAATATTTAAACAGGATATTCTGTGAAATAGTCCACAAAACATTGTGGTCCTGTCACAGCATTTCCAGACATCACTGGAGTATCTTATGTTGGCGCTGGCTGAACTGCTATCCAATACCTATAAAAGCATGAGAAATTGACTCAGGTGCCTTTGTCTTCAACCACCCTCCTGGGAGCATCTACTGCCTGATTGCCATGACAATCTTCCATTTCACCCCACAAGCTCCTTCTGCCCCCCATTCCATCTATTTCAGGGACTTCCTGCAACCTCCTCTCTCCCTGTGTGCGCGCCCCTCCTTTCCCCACCAGGCCAGGGGCTATGTGAACCCCACCACACACACCCCATAACAGGGTCCCTCATGCTCCAAACTTTTACAGGCCACATCTTGACTAGAGCACATACTCAGCCACTTTTCTTAGTCTAGATAAAGCCATAGGTCTATTACATACTGCCTCATAGTGCCCCGGCCATTTTGCCTTTGTCGACAAAGCACATGTAATTCGTTAATGTGTTCTTGGCAGGCTCAGAGCATGTATCTCCTTTTCCTATTGTTCCAGTGTACTGCAGGTGTTCTTGATGCTAAGGGTTGACTAAATCCGTTGCCTTTCTGTTCTTAAGCAGTGGAACAAGACAGAAGTTTTTCTGCTCACATCTACTCTGAGGATTGTTTCTATCAAGAGCTGAACCATCTCATCTGGGCACAGAGGGAAGCACAAGAATGGGTCTGGCTTGGAGAATGCCAGGAATGCTATTCCAATGCCATTTTTTATTCCTAATAGGCTAGGAGTAGAAGGGATATACACTTTAATT
This sequence comes from Lepidochelys olivacea, assembly GCF_965140295.1. Taxonomy (NCBI): domain Eukaryota; kingdom Metazoa; phylum Chordata; order Testudines; family Cheloniidae; genus Lepidochelys; species Lepidochelys olivacea. The sequence continues at coordinate 113,321,125 of NC_140416.1, forward strand.
TTCAGAACAAAGATGTCCATTTTATTTGAACGCTGTGATTCAGTTGCAGGACAAATATAATTACTTCTCTTTGCACATGCAACCTGCATGTCGTCTTATCTCCTCTTCCTTCCTGGTTTTCCTTCTCTACCTCCTTCTCCAAGGCATAATTCCCAACCCTTATACTCAGCAATAACAATTATTATCCTGTCTCTAGCCACAGAAATATCCCTTCCTGAGGTTACACAATATTGTAGACTGATTGGAATGTTGAGAGTTGATTCAAGCAATCTGATTAGTGAAGGGAATATTAATTCTCTGGAAATATCCTGCATCAAACTACTAAATATTTTGGAAATGGCATCTACCCCAAAAACCAAATAAATAATCCATATACCTCCACAGTGATTTTATGTCTTCCTTCATCTGTATCCTATACTAGTAATAACCTCAGCACAGGACATTTCCTAGCCATTCCTAACCACCTGCGGTTAATGGATGCCTCCTCTGTGCCTTAGGCCATCAGCTTCTCTCAGCCAGTCATTAATCCAAAGGAAATGCCCCTTTACTCCATAAACAACCACTGTCCAGGATATTTCCTGGGGAACTTATGGGCAGCTGGAATTATTGGCCCTAGGCAAATGCTCATTAAATCGCCAAGAAATGCCCCGCATCTTGATTGTTATTGCTTCAACATGGCGGGGGGGGAGGGGGACGGGGAGAGTGTCTATTTAAGTGACCTAAACACAACGGGTTTCCTGAGTAGGCATTGCAGTTTCCAGCAAGCCCTCACGCCCACCCCTTACGCAGATACATTTAAAATTGAGAAGCCAACACTTTCAGGCATTTTCTTTTGGGGGTTAGTTATGCTCCATTCCAGACTCCCCTTCCATCTTGGCTCCATTCTTCAATATCAAACTGCAGAGGAGTGATAGGAAATGGCCACAAAGAGGCCAAGAAACACATGAAATTCAGAAAGGTGTCTTTAGTGTAAGCTAATATGGCACGGTAATTGTACTTTCTTTCATAAGGCATTCAGCCACAAACGGCAACATATATCAAAAACTGAAAGCTAATGATCTAAGGCATTATTGACAATGTTGGCAGGGAGGAAAGGAGGTAAGGAAGCTGCACACATGTGTTGTTCTTTAAAATCTATAGGAGGAAGGGAGCTGTGGGAGTTCTAGACAACTGCCCTGAAGTGAGGAAAGGAGAGAGGTTAATACTCTTTTCTTTATTTCTGCACTAGTCAGTGTTAGAAAGCAACTGTTTCTGTGATTCTTTGCCATTGTCACATGACAGAAGACTCTGGAGGAAACGGAGGTCGCTGAGAAACTGGTTCAGCTGCAGACTTTGCTTTTGCCAACCCAAAGCAGCCAAAAATCATGAGTCAGACCTCAAAAAAAGATTTTAAAAATCAACTTTGGGTACATTTTGTTTGTCTTCTGGTTTCTAAGCCTTTTGGCTGCTCTTGGCTCATGTTTTCAAGTTTTTCTCTGCAAGCTTGAGGGCTGGAAACTTACTGTTGTGTGTTTGGGGTGGGGGTGTTATTTAAATGGAGGCAAAGTTTCTCACCATCACATGATTGCAGGAGTGGGGAATTTAAAACCCCCACCAAATATGATAAAACCATGAGCTGGCAAAACAGACCTGCAGCCATAAAGGATCAATACTTTACAGAAAAAAAAGGTTGCCAGATGTGATTTTTTATGCTTTAATAGGCTTATGGATTATCAACCCTTCTTTTTATAATAGCCTATCAGAGGAAGCAAAACAAATTATGATTTCTCCCTCTTAAAGAAAGCAAGCAAGCCAGGAATATATATTTAATTAGCTACTTCCAGCTCCTCCCATCACCTGGAGCCCACCCATATTCCAGATCAGACTTCCATGCTTAACCCTTGGCCTTCCCTAGGCTTATGAACTTGGAGGGGGGGGGGGAAATCTTCAGGGTGAGGTGGCTTTCTCTGAAAATACATTTTCCAAGACATCAGCTTCATTTTTAATACCCATATCCAAACCTTTAAACTATAACATTACTTTGGTCTACTCATGTCTGTGTTTTTTATATGATGTACATCACCATAATATAAGGCCTAAGAAAGTGAGAGAAGTCTGTTTTTAAGACTACAAAATGAACACACACGCAGGGGTATAGAATTTAACTCTGCCAAGTTCCATTAAAAAAAGAAAAAAGAGTAAGAAACTGGATAAACCAGATTTAAAATGCATGGAAATCTGGTTTTATATGCCCTTAGACACATCTTTTTAAAATCAGCAAACGCCTTTTTAAAATTCTTCACTTGTATTCAGCTTTGTCCTTCCAGAGATTTTTCCCCCCTTACATTTTTATCTTTTACCCTCTGTTTTCTATTCACCCATTTTTAATGACCATTTTTCTAATACCACATTCACCTCAAGTGACATTTAGCTGATGTAATAGAACCCTTTTAAATCAGTAACAATCAATTTTATTACTATAAAAACCTTTGGGAAAGGACATGAAATACATAGCATGTAATTAGTTTTGGGAAAACTAGCTTTAACAAGCCTTCTTCTCAACAAATCAAATATAATTGAAAGGAAATTTAAAAGCTATAAAACTATGTAAATAATAGGTGTGAACATGCATGCTGCACATGGAAAAGTATACAAACATACTTCATTTAAACATCATACATACCCTTTAAAGGGGGAAGAAGGGTGCTGGAAAGCCATGAAAGGGACAGAATGCCCAACTGTAACTTAAAAAGATAACCGTAGAGGAGATACGAGATATTCAGTGAAAGTTTGTATTTCTAGAGCAACCAAAGACTCACATTGGGGTTACTGGCTGTGTTTGGACACTCAACGAATTCTGCTGGGTGGAGACTTCTCCCTCTACTCCATCTGTTGCAACGGTGATTTCCATATCATATGACCCCTAAGGATGATAGATACTTACCTGATTTTCTGAGTAGTTTTCTTCCTTGTTGGTTAGTTGAATACCTTTGTTTCAAATGTGTGAAGGATACAAGAAATATTTCCACACTTTGCCATTAGTCATTTAGCACCAGCAAACCCATATTTAAGTAGCAATTCAGCAGCCTTTCAATCTGCCACATGAAGCCAACAACAAGGAGAGCAGCAGAATACAGACCCTGGACTTCAGAAAAGCAGACTTTGACAACCTCAGGGAACTGATGAGCAGGATCCCCTGAGAGAATAACATGAGGGGGAAAGGAGTCCAGGAGAGCTGGCTGTATTTTAAAGAATCCTTATTGAGGTTACAGGGACAAACCATCCCGATGTGTAGAAAGAATAATAAATATGGCAGGCAACCAGCTTGGCTTAACAGTGAAATCCTTGCTGATCTTAAACACAAAAAAGAAACTTACAAGAAGTGGAAAATTGGACAAATGACCAGGGAGGAGTATAAAAATATTGCTCAGGCATGTAGGAGTGAAATCAGGAAGACCAAATCACACGAAGTTGCAGCTAGCAAGAAATATTAAGAGTAACAAGAAAGGTTTCTTCACGTATGTTAGCAACAAGAAGAAAGTCAAGGAAAGTGTGGGCCCCTTACTGAATAAGGGAGGCAACCTAGTGACAGAGGATGTGGAAAAAGCTAATATACTCAATGCTTTTTTTGCCTCTGTCTTCACGAACAAGGTCAGCTCCCAGATTACTGCACTGGACAGCACAGCATGGGGAGGAGGTGACCAGCCCTCTGTGGAGAAAGAAGTGGTTTGGGACTGTTTAGAAAAGCTGGACGAGCACAAGTCCATGGGGCCGGATGCGCTGCACCCGAGAGCGCTAAAGGAGTTGGCGGATGTGATTGCAGAGCCATTGGCCATTATCTTTGAAAACTCATGGCAATCGGGGGAGAGCCCGGATGACTGGAAAAGGCTAATGTAGTGCCCATCTTTAAAAAAGGGAAGGAGGTGATCCTTGGAACTACAGGCCAGTCAGCCTCACCTCAGTCCCTGGAAAAATCATGGAGCAGGTCCTCAAGGAATCAATTCTGAAGCACTTAGAGGAGAGGAAAGTGATCAGGAACAGTCAGCATGGATTCACCAAGGACAAGTTATGCCTGACTAATCTAATTGCCTTCTATGACGAGATAACTGGCTCTGTGGATGAGGGGAAAGCAGTGGACGTGTTGTTCCTTGACTTTAGCAAAGCTTTTGACATGGTCTCCCACAGTATTCTTGCCAGCAAGTTAAGGAAGTATGGGCTGGATGAATGGACTATAAGGTGGTTAGAAAGCTGGCTAGATTGTCAGGCTCAATGGGTAGTGATCAATGGCTCCATGTCTATTTGGCAGCCGGTATCAAGTGGAGTGCCCCAAGAGTTGGTTCTGGGGCCGGTTTTGTTCAATAACTTCATTAACGATCTGGAGGATGGCGTGGATTGCACCCTCAGCAAGTTTGCAGATGACACTAAACTAGGAGGTTACAGTGGACAAGAAGCTGGATATGAGTCAACAGTGTGCCCTTGTTGCCAAGAAGGCCAATGGCATTTTGGGATGTATAAGTAGGGGCATTGCCAGCACATCGAGGGACGTGATTGTTCCCCTCTATTCGACATTGGTGAGGCCTCATCTGGAGTACTGTGACCAGTTTTGGCCCCACACTACAAGAAGGATGTGGAAAAATTGGAAAACGTCCAGCGGAGGGCAACAAAAATGATTAGGGGACTGGAACACATGACTTATGAGGAGAGGCTGAGGGAACTGGGATTGTTTAGTCTGCGGAAGAGAAGAACGAGGGGGGATTTGATAGCTGCTTTCAACTACCTGAAAGGGGGTTCCAAAGAGGATGGATCTAGACTGTTCTCAGTGGTAGCAGATGACAGAACGAGGAGTAATGGTCTCAAGTTGCAGTGGGGGAGATTTAGGTTGGATATTAGGGAAAAAATTTTCACTAGGAGGGTGGTGAAGCACTGGAATGCGTTACCTAGGGAGGTGGTGGAATCTCCTTCCTTAGAAGGTTTTATGGTCAGGCTTGACAAAGCCCTGACTGGGATGATTTTGTTGGGGATTGGTCCTGCTTTGAGCAGGGGTTCGGACTAGATGACCTCCTGAGGTCCCTTCCAACTCTGAGATTCTATGATTAGTTATATAATTAAGAACTGGGAGTTTGGACACTGAGACAAAGGACACAGGAAATGAGGCACAGCAGGAAATGGGATGAGTGAGGCTCTAGGAATTGTTAGCAGAGGCTCTAGGCATATATGTAGAGAAGTGGACTGTGTTTTCTTTTCACTATAGAAGATACAGAAGACAGACAAGTCTCTTCTTTCTCCACCTAGTGCACCTTAGTCTACGCCAGTCCCATAACAGGTTCTGAACTTGACCTTCACAGCCTGCTGCTGCTGCAAAACCTGACCTTAGAATGGAAGGGAGTAACCCTCAATGCACCAAGATCATGTTCAACTCAGCATAGCTGGCTGGCAGAGCAAAGGTGGCTCTAAACCAGCTCTATACCCACCCCATCCATGGGCTGACTGTGAACAAAACCAACCCTTGGTACAAATTAGAGTAGCTTTAGATTTTCTCTAACACAGGTTAGCAAGAAGAGTCTTCTAGAAACTATTCTGTTGGCCAGAGATCAGCAGAGCACATCATGCTCCAGCCTGCTGTCCCCAACTGACCTCATGTCCTTGGCACTGGGGATTCTTCAGAAATTTTTGTCCCCTACTCTGTTCACAAATTACCAGCAGAGATTGCAATTATCACCACTTTGTTGTGTTTTCTTAAAATGTGCAAACAAAGTTTATAGTGATAAATTGTATCATGTAAATTGTTCACAGACCGTCTGCTACAAGTATTCATCCCTGGTTCAGGAAAGACTTAAGCATGTGCTTAGCTCCTATTGAAGAACTGATGAAGTATTTCCCTGAATTGGGGCCTAGTTGAGCTGTCCAATTCGTCATTCAGGTCACATGATATTGCCGTTGTTCCTTAACTGGATGACCTAAGCTTTATAGACAGATGGCGTGCATGAAAAAATTCTTTGTGACCGATTCCCCCATAGTATTGAAGCACAGGGAAGAGAACTCTGTAGAAGAGTTCAGGTAAGAAGGCCAAAGGAATGTAGAAAATTTAAAATCTTGTTATGGCTTCTTTTGCATAAGAGCATTAAATTTTTTTCAAGCAAACAGTAAAAACTACAATTATGTAAAACACTGGTAATATCATTTTACTTCTCTGTCTTCTCTACCTTGGTCTATCTTGTCTATTAAGATCGTAAGATTCTTGGGGCAGAGACTGTTTTATAATGTAATTGTACAGTACCTAGCACAATGGAGCTTCAATCACACAAAGCCTTCAGACACTAGTACAATACATGTAATTATCTGAGCAATATTATTGCTCACTACTTGTACAAGTGCCTGTCGTTACTTATTCATACTGTATTTGCTCAACTTTTGCAGGAAGCAAAAGCAAAGGGGAATAAAACCTCATTCACCAACTGTTCACAAAAAAGCCAACAAACAGGGTTGCAAGTACTAACAAAAAGTCAATCATTGAAACTTCAGTTAGTAGGGTTTATTTGCAAGGACAAACATATATACATTTTTGCTGTATTTGCCTAATTCTTATATAATCTTATGCCTATATACATTTCCATGCCCAGATACTACAAAAAGGCTCCATTTACATGTATGTGTTATTCTCCCCCTCCCACACACATGTACACAGAATGGTAACAGGAAATAACTGCATACTCATTTGGGGACATGAAAAAAAAAGTTATCGAAGTTATGTTAAAAGATAGGAAACAATGGGTAGGAATAAATGGTCTGTTTTCAGAATGGAGATAAATAGTGATGTCCCCCAAGGGTCTGTACTGGGACCAGTCCTATTGAACATATTCATAAATGATCTGGAAAAAGGGGTAAACAGTGAGGTGGCAAAATTTGCAGATGATACAAAACTACTCAAGATAGTTAAGTCCCAGGCAGACTGCGAAGAGCTACAAAAGGATCTCACAAAAGTGGGTGACTGGGCAACAAAATGGCAGATGAAATTCAATGTTGATAAATGCAAAGTAATGCACATTGGAAAACATAATCCCAACTATACATATAAAATGATGGGGTCTAAATTAGCTATTGAAGCTAATTTAGCTCTCAAGAAAGATTTTGGAGTTATTGTGGACAGTTCTCTGAAAACAGCCATTCAATGTGCAGCGGCAGTCAAAAATAGTGAACAGAATGTTGGGAGTCATTAAGAAAGGGATAGATAATAAGAGACAATATATTGGTACACCAAATAAATCCATGGTACGCCCACATCTTGAACACTTTGTGCAGATATGGTCGCCCCATCTCAAAAAAGATATATTAGAATTGGAAAAGGTTCCAAAAAAGGGCAACAAAAATGATTAGGGGGTATGGGACGGCTGCCATATGAGGAGAGATTAATAAGACTGGGATTTGTCAGCTTGGAAAACAGACGACTAAGGGGGATATGACAGAGGTCTATAAAGTCATGATTGCTGTGGAGAAAGTAAAGAAGGAAGTGTGATTTACTCCTTCTCATAACACCAGAACTAGGAGTCACCAGATTAAATTAATAGGCAGCAGGTTTAAAAACAAACAAAAGTAAGTATTTTTTCCACACAATGCAGTCAACCTGTGGAACTCCTTTTTTGAGCCCTGTTATAGTCTTGGCCTTCACAACATCCTCTGGCAAGAACTAGATAAGTTCATGGAGGATAGGTCCATCAATGGATTAGCCAGGATGGGCAGGGATGGTGGCCCTAGCCTCAATTTGCCAGAAGCTGGGAATTGGCGACGGGATGGATCACTTGATTACCTGTTCTTTTCATTCCCTCTGGGGTACCTGGCATTGGCCACTGTCAGAAGACAGGATGCTGGGCTAGATGGACCTTTGGTCAGACCCAGTATGACCATTCTTATGTGCTATTTTCTGTATAGATGACCTGGTAGCCCCAACAGCCCGTGAGGAAAACATATTGAGAGTTGCATAGTGGCTCAATACACCAAGGTGACCCCACTGGCTATTCTCCAATTACCAGAGCTACAGATGAGATATCAAGCTGAAAGCTGATGTTGGCACCATAATAAATATCTGTCTCCAAATATGCTATCCTAAGTGAGCATTCGTCTCATAGCTAGACTCCTGTTTCCAAAAAGGGGTAGAAACAGCTAGGCATTATTTTACATTTATGACTTTGACTGTGGTAAATACATGAATAATTTATATGAATTGCCTGGGTGAAGATCAATGAACACCTTGCAATATCATCATTTGCTGTGTGTGAAGTAATATCACAACAAGACAAATAAGAGCCACACACTTCTGCTTAATTGAGACAGAAGTGCGCCCTAAAATTAACAATATACCTTTTAATGAGAGCATAAATTGCACCTTGAAATAAATGGGGCCAAATTCCATTCCATTTACATCAATGTTAATCTGGAGTAACTTCCACTGACATTCCACATGAAAGGAGGGCAAAATACCAGGTTGCAAGAGCTCAGCATTAATATGTGAAGAATTGATATTTGATATAGAAAAGTGTGAAGCTAAGAAGGAATTATAAGAAAATACAACCCTTCTTTCTTAATCTGAATCCACCTCAGTTTGCCAGTAAACACCTCAAGCCAGGAAGTAAACAGGCAAATCATGATCCACGGGCTACCTAGGGTTGCCAGGCCTCCAGTTTTCGAACGGAACACCTGGTCGAAAAGGGACCCGGTCAGCACTGCTGACCAGGCCATTAAAAGTCCAGTTGGTGGCACAGTGGGGCTAAGACAGGCTCCCTACCCGGCTCCGCGCTGCTCCTGGGAAGCTGCTGGCATCTCCCTCCGACTCCTAGGTATAGGGTTGGCCATGGGGCCTCTGACCGCTGCCCCTGCCCCCAAAGCCAGCTCAGCAGCTCCCATTGGCCAGGAACCGCAGCCAATGGGAGTTGAGGGGGTGGCGCTGTCAGGCAAGGGCTGCGCCACCTCCACCTATGAGCCAGAGGGACTGGGATATGTTGCCACTTCCCAGGAGCCACCTGAGGTAAGTGCTGCCCAGAGCCCACACCCTAAATCCCCACCTCGACCCTCTCGGCCCCAGTCCAGAGTCCCCTCCTGCATCCCAAGCCCCTCATCCCTGGCCACACCCCAGAGCCTGCACCCTCCACCTCCTCCCAACCCCCTGCCCCAGCCTGAAACCCCCTCCCACATCACATATACCATTGTTGAAATGCTGAGGGAAGATGGACTTGCATGCCTGATAGGATAATAAAACCCTTCATACTGTTATATTCTGTGATCTGTTTGAAGTTAAATGTCTTGGCTCTTAGGGACAAAGAAGGTAAGAAAACACATGACATCGGAAACCAGAGGCTGTGTATCTATGCCCCAGGAGAGAAAGGGAGAAGCTGGAGCACAGGGGATGCATCTTCCAAAAGTATAAGATCCTGCAATGACCTGAATGATGTCACTCTAGCTAGTTCTAGCCTTTACTCTCTGCAAATGCTAGCTGTGTTGTGCTTTTTTATGTTTTAACCTGATTTTCTTCATTCCATTATTGATAAATCTTGCTTAACCAAAGCTCCTGTGGTTTTAGTTTGTTGTTAGGGAATTTCACACAAAGGGTCTCAGAAAAGTGAAGCAGCCCTCAGTCTTTACAAACAGTTGGTAAAGGATTCTCAGGGCAAGTCTACACTACAAAAATTAAGTCAACATAACTTATGGTGATGTACTGCCAACGCAGTAATTAAATTGCTTTTGCATGCCCACATAGGGTGATCAGACAGCAAGTGTGAAAAATTGGGACAGGAGATGGGGGGTAATAGGCGCCTATATAAGACATAACCCCAAATACTGGGACTGTCCCTTTAAAATTGGGACATCTGGTCACTCTATCCCCACACTATGCTTGTGTCAGCAGTGCTCATCTTACCAGAAGCACTTGCACAGATTTCACTGACGGTGTGGGGCATTGTGGGACAGCTTCTGAAAGGCAGCAATGGTCGATGTAAGCAACATCAGTGTCTACACTGAAACTCCATCACCCTAACTACGTCAATCTAAGCACTATGCTTCTCGCAGAGGTGGAGTTATTAGGTCAGTGTAATGGCGATTTACATCGGCAGGAGCAACATTGTAGTGTAGACACAGAGTTAGGTCAGCAAACTCTGTAGTGTAGTCCAGGACTCAGTCAAAATGATACAGACTAAAGAAATCTTTCCCATTAGGTTCGTTGCTTAAATGACTCCTGCCTATCAAACGTGAAAAATGCCGAACCACCATGAATTAGGAGCTAGTTTTAGGGGTCTATGATGACAGGGATAGAGAGGTATAACACAAAAGACATTAATTCTGATTCTCATTTACACTAGTGCCTCTTTGCCCTATTAGAGTAGTGTTAAGGGGCCTCAGTGTAAATGAGGATCAGGCACGTTGTCTTTTAGAAAAGGTACAGCATTTCTTTATTTTCTGTTAACCTATTATATTAACAAAGAAAGTATATATAATGAGCAGACCCTGTCATAGGACCCACATGATACATTTCCCATCTGTTCAGCCAGCAGAGTGCAATGGTTTTACATTACCATAGAGGATTCAGGGAGAGCGTATGGAAAAGTCTATTAGGCATGAGCACTGATAGGTGATTCCAGTTAAGCAATGGAGAAAAGGAAAAGAAAACAAGAGAGGAGTTTGACTCCACATCTTAATTTCCACAAAGTCTGAATATTTAGATCTGGAGTTTTGATCTAGAGCCTCCTCTAGAAAAACTGCAAAATGTTTTTAGTTGTAGATGTAACATTTAGAGAGATGTTAAGCATGTGACTCATGCAGCATGACACTCTCATGCAGCCATGTTATCCATGATTTCAGTGTCATGGGCATTCTGTAGACTGGGTGGCATGCGCCCAATGCTTTTCATGTCCAAAACTAACAGAGGGAGCTACCGTGGTTTCTAAAAGAATGAGTTTACATCAGATCACATGAAGCATCTCAAACACAGGGCAGTACAATAGTCTGCTAAGAACAATTCCATGGTAAAGGCATCAGCCCAAATTCTCCTGCAACCATAAATACTAAATTCAGCATAGTAAGCCACAGAAACACCATCCATCTGAAGGCAGAGCTGCATAACAACTCCTATACCAAGGCCGGCATAGGTGTGGCCAGAATGTGTGGCGGTGAATTCCCCTGCCCCCCAGAGATTCCTGGTTACCATGACTCCACCTTGGATCTGTTGGAATCCAGAACAGGTTACAGCAGGCTGCTCCTCCAACACACAACCAAGGAACCAACCTGCCACGTACCTGGCCTGGGATAGGGGAGCATAGATGATTCAAAGTCATTTTTGCACACCCCCCATCGAGTTGTGCAGTGAGCTCCTTTGTTGCAGCTATGGATCAAGGCCATATTTCTATGTTACAAAATCTGGGGCATTGTTTCTTTTGTTTTTTTAAAGTGAAGTATCTTTCAATGGTCAAGAAATATACTGCATCAGAATAGTCAGAGGAGAAGCCTGTATTCTATACCATAGTGATATTCATACTGCAGCCATATCTTCTGGGCTTAGAACTCCCTTTCAAGTCAGTGGGAGTTCCTTGCAAGGAGGGTTTGCAGACCTTATGTGAACCAACCCTTCAAAAGTCATTTGATCATCTAGATCATGTAATCCATGTGCATGCAAAACTGCTATTGACTTCAAAGCCAGTGCCATATGGATTAACTGCAGAATCTGTCTGAGCACAAAACACTAACTTTAAAATGTAATTAATTGAGATCAGCTGGCCAAATATTTAAAGCATAAAAGAAAATCAATTTAGGAATCAGTATCAAGTAAACTTACTGTGCTTAATGTAGCCACATCTGTTCAAACTGGACCAGTCACATGCATAGCTAAAAAGGGTGAACAGATGTCACTGAAATCAAATCACCTAACTTCCAAAAATAGAGGCCATTTACCTTTTTTCCATTGCTGCCAGATCTGAAAGGCCAATTTGCCAGGATAATATACCCTGTGTGCATGAAGGCTTTCAAAGCTGAAGCACCTGTCTCTTAGCAACCAGAGAGGCTTGAAGCATTTTTTTTTTTGATACCCGCAGTGATGTGTCAATTGCTTATGTTTCCCAAAATAAAAATACAGGACCAGGTGCTCCACCCCACTGCATGGTGCAGGGAGGATACATCGAGACAGAAAAATCAGTGGTGCCCTGCAGAGGGGGCACTGCTGCTCCCCTCTTCTTAGCTGCATTGACCTCTGGGCAAAAGATTTGCACAGATACTTGGCCTGGTAGGCAAAGTGCTCAGAGTCTGGATGGGAGGAGATACCATATTATAAACAGCACCCTCAGCAGTCACAGATGACTGCTCCCAGACTCTCCCCCTGGCCCCCACCCTGACATTGCAGATGAGATGGGGGCGGGTAATGCTGCTCCCGGTGTGCCAGTCACACTGGGGCTGTCCTCCCTGGAGATGCAGCTCAAGGCTGAGAGAAGTGGGCTAATGGGACCACTGTGACTGGATGCGCCATGCTGCTGGGGAAGGTGCTTGGAGTGGGAACTCCGCTGAACAGAGGTTATCTTCTCTGTGCTGGGTTGGCAGTGAGGCTGATCACCCGCTTCGCCCCCCAAGAGCTTCACCCCTTCAACCGAGGTCTCCATGTCTCCACTGGAATTAGGTTCCCCATTACTTTGTTTGCCTGTCCACGTGCTTTTGAATAGGTCTGTGCCATAGTATTAGAGCCACATATTATAGCCATGGCTTGCAACATTGCCTATTGAGGTGGTTTGACACTTCCCATTATAGGACCCTGTTCTCAGTTATTAATAACTTCGCAAACTATAACCATTTCAGCTGATGTTTTCCATGCTGACAGGTGTTTCCTCCAAGCTGTCAGTTTTTAGAAAATTACAGCAAAAATAGTTCCGCAGTTTCCGAGAATGAGGGTAAGGAAATGGCAGTTTTGCCAATGTTAAATAATTCTGGTGACCTTACAGATAACCTGCTTTATTCAATGCACAGGCTAGACCTGCTCTGGAGATGAATCAGGGTTCCATAGTGAAAGAGGCAGACAACTGAAAGAAAAGAAAGAAGGGTCTTGTGATTAAGACGGTTGAATGCTGCCCTGGAAAATTGGATTCTATCCCTGCCAGAGTTCCCATGTGATGCTCGGCAAGTCTATGATGAGAAAACTAGCTCTGTGGATATGGGGAAAGCGGTGGACGTGATATACCTTGACTTTAGCAAAGCTTTTGATACAGTCTCCCACAATATTCTTGCCAGCAAGTTAAAAAAGTATGGATTGGATGAATGGACTATAATGTGGATAGAAAGCCGGCTAGATCTTCAGGCTCAATGGGTAGTGATCAATGGCTCGATGTCTAGTTGGCAGCCAGTATCAAGTGCAGTGCCCCAGGGGTCGGTCCTGGGGCCGGTTTTGTTCAACATCTTCATTAATGATCTAGATGATGGGATGGATTGCACCCTCAAGTTCGCGGATGACACTAAGCTGGGGGGAAGAGGTAGATATGCTGGAGCGTAGGGATAGGGTCCAGAGTGACCTAGACAAAATTGGAGGATTGGTCCAAAAGAAATCTGATGAGGTTCAACAAAAACAAGTGCAGAATCCTGCACTTAGGATGGAAGAATTCCATGCACTGCTATAGGCTTGGGACCAACTGGCTATGCGGCAGTTCTGCAGAAAAGGACCTGGGGATCTAAGTCCCTCTAAGCTGCACAGCCACACAGCTGCCTATTAAGTCCCACGCAGGGGCTTAGGGCCACAGCGGGGAGAGGCACCCCTCCACACCAACCACAGCGCGGACCTGCCCCGGATTTGCCACAGCCAGGGAAAGAGGAGCCCGTCCCTCAGCCCCGCACCGCTGGACCTACCGCAGCCAGGGAGGGGTGCCTCTCCCCTGGCCCCGAGCTGCTGTGGCAAGAGGGCTGGGGGGGGGGAGTCTTCTCTCCCCACGCAGCCCCGGGGCAGCCCACCCCCCCAAACCCCTCATCTCTGGCCCCACCCCAGAGTCTGCACCCCCTTCACCCCAACCCTCTGCCCCGGCCCTGAACCCCCTCCTGCACCCCAAACCCCTCATCCCCAGCCCCGAGCCCCCTCCCACACTCTGAACCTCGGCCCCACCCCCACCACATGAATTTTGTTATGTGCACCAAGATGAAGGTGAGGTGTCACACCACCTCCATCTTGGTGCCCATAACAAAATTCATTCTGCACATGGACATAAAAAAATTAGAGGGAACACTGCTGGGGATTACAGCAGATGAGAAGCTGGATATGAGTCAACAGTGAGCCCTTGTTGCCAAGAAGGCTAATGGCATTTTGGGCCGCATTAGCAGGAGCATTGCTAGCAGATCAAGGGACATGAACATTTCCCTCTATTCAGCACTGGTGAGGCCATATCTGGAGTATTGTGTCTAGTTGTGGGGGCCCCACTATAGAAAGGATGTGGACCAATTGGAGAGTGTCCAGCGCAGGGCAGTGAAAATGATTAGGGGGCTGGGACACGACTTATGAGGAGAGGCTGAGGGAACTGGGATTGTTTAGTCTGCAGAAGAGAAGAGTGAGGGGGGATTTGATAGCAGCCTTCAACTACCCAAAGGGGGGTTCCAAAGAGGATGGAGGTAGGCTTTTCTCAGTGGTGGCAGAGACAGAACAAGGAGCAATGGTCTCAAGTTGCAGTAGGGGAGGTCTAGGTTGGATATTAGGAAAAACTATTTCACTAGGAGGGTGGTGAAGCACTGGAATGCTTAACCCAACTCCAATGGGTTACCTAAAGAGGTGGGGGAATCTCCATCCTTAGAGGTTTTTAAGGCCCGGCTTGACAAAGCCCTGGCTGGGATGATTTAGTTAGGGTAGGTCCTGCTCTGAGCAGGGGATTGGACTAGATGACTTCCTGAGGTCTCTTCCAACTCTAATCTTCTATGATAGGTCACTTCAACCAAACGTCTCACAGGTGGCCACTAGTTGTGTGTTCCTCATTTTCTGGGTGCCCAGCTTGAGATCTGGGGTCTGACTTTCACAAGTGCTGAGCACTCATAGCTGCAATGGAAGTCAATGGGAGCTGGGCTTTGAACATTATAAAGTAATGCTAAATACTCTGAAAAATCGGGTCCGCAGGCTAGTGGTTACTTTGACCTAAATCTCTCTGCTTCCACTCCCCATCTGTACAATGGGGATAAAACCCACTTATCTCTCAGGGGTGTTGTGTAAATAAATTCATTCATTTGTCAAGCACTCAGATACGATTGTGATGGAAAACCCATGAGGAAATTAATAATTCTGTTTTCAGAGTGGTGTTTGAGCAGTGTGCAATAAATAAGGCAGAGAACCACACACTGAGCAATGAGGAGAAAACAAAACATTGAATAGCTTCTCATTAAGTAAGCACAATCCATTCTGTGCACTGAATGAGGCAGCAGTTCTGGGGGAAAAATAGTACATAATCAAAGTAATTAAAGTCTGTATCATAATGCATATGTACGGGGGGCAAATTAAGCTTGCACAGTCAACTTTAATTCTGGCATTTCCTAGCTTTGGAGTGTTTAACTTTGCGATCTTAATGTTCATTTTACATGGGGAGTGAGGTGTCTAGATATAAAATAGAGGCTAACAGAGCATATTTAGGTGTGATATAAGTGTGTAATTTACACACTAAGTTGGATTCTCATTTGCACTAATGCCTCTTTATACCCATCTAGCAGTTTAAAGCGGGTCTTCAGTAGATGTAAATATACCCACTTTAAAACTGCTTTACATGCCTAAGGGATTTAGTGAAAATGACAGACAGTGGCAGGAATGTGGGTCTGTGGTTGGGCCTGGCGCTACAGCAGAACCGCCTCACTGGCCAACTGATCTGATTGGTTGAAGGGAGCCAGCAGGCAAGCTCTTAAGCCCAGCAGCAGCAGTGGGTCACTGGCTTCTCAATGCTTAGCTCATAGCTGCTCGGACCCTTGACTCCAATTCCTGGGTCTGACCACTAGGCCTGACCGACTGCTGCTCTGACAAGCAGGCTATAGCACGGGAGAAGAAAGAGACTGCAGTATAGAAAGCAACATGCTGGTGGCATCAAATAGATCAGGCACTTCCTGCTTCCTTTGGCTATTTTCCTTACGACTAGTCCTGCTCTTTTCACCATCTCATAGGTGTGCAAGTTATATTTGCTGTCACCACCATATAATTTACATCACCTCTGAGTTGGCCCTTTATGAATATTTGTATACTTCCAGTGGTGATGCAGTGGGTTAGTGGATCTTTTGATCACAGGCTTTCAGAGACTAATGTGGACAGGTCACAAATGGTAATTGTTTAATAGCATCAATCTCGTCCCTAGTGGGCACTTACCCACATCACTGCACAGTTTGACACAATGCAGCTTCGAACAAGGAGAGATGCAGGACAGGAAAACCCTTTGCGGAACCCTCAACATGCTAGTTAAATTTGATCTAAGACTAGCACTCCCAAATCATCGATCTGATGGTTAGGTGTGCAGTGTAAAAACAGTCACACACTGAAGATGAAGCACTAAAGAAAATTTGAAATGCTCTGTCTACTCCTTTAAAAATCACTGGAAACTCTCAGACTAGCACACGGTATGTCTGACACTACAGAAAGCACTGCGACTTGTCAGCATACTGTCAAGAGGATTGCAAAGATCCCCAGTATACATAGCTGGAGCACAGAGCTTGAAGTTACTCTGCTGGGGGATGAAGGGGATCCTGAGGTTTACACATGCACTAGCCAAAATGGAGACGTTCTCTTCCTCTCATGCAAATCAAGGGCTCTACTGAGAAGCCCAGAATGAATGACAAGCCCCACACAGATCTGCGTCTGAACATTCTGAAGAGCAAGGGGTTCAGATCTACGGCTTGAGCCCCATTTCTGGGTAATACAGCCCTGTTCTTTAGTCAGATGTTAAAAAAAATCCTTGAAATAATTTGCTCTGTAATTAGAAATCCAGCATACCATTTTAATTAAAATATTTTGTAATTAATGAGGTACAAACATTACCATAGTATCTATTTCTTTCCATTTTCAGCACTGCTAAAACCACAGATTTTTGACCCTTATGTAAATATAGGGTATCTAGTACTAATCTAAATCCCCACATGCACACACAGGTATTGCACAACAAAAACAAAGCAACCAAAGGAATAAAATCTCTGTGCTCCAAGAAGGAGGTATCAAAACAAATGATGGGATCCCATACGGAAAAGAAAAGAAAAGAAAAGAAAAGAAAAGAAAAGAAAAGAAAAGAAAAGAAAACTTTGTTCTAAAAATACATTTGGAGGGGGGAAGGAAAATACTTAAGGCATTTTTAAAGAAGTCAGGAGGTGTGAAATTAGATGGGTTCTGGTGGGAGTGAATTGCACGCTGCAAAAAAAAAAATCACCATCTCCTGCCAATTTCAGATGTACACATGAGCACAGGTACTCACCAATATAGGGCCTGAGCATCAGGGTGTGAAAAGAGGTGGGGCTAATACTGTTAAGGGCTTTAAAAAAAATCAAGTTATTGGCACTTTATAGGCAGCCAGCAGAAGGAAGGTAGAGTAGGAATAATATAATGTTCATAGCTCAAGCCAGTGAGCAATTATGACACTGCATCCTGAACAAGCTGCAAGTGACACAGCAGCCCCAGCAAGATACGACCAAGAGGGACTCTCCCTAATGGAGCCTTATGCTCATGACAGCATGGATGCTCTTGCAAGGTCACTAGAGGCTAAAGAAGTAGCTGACGTAAGTCGTCCATCTATGACAGACATCACGCCTCACATATCCCACCCACTCCACTAATCTGGGCACAGCTGGGAAGTGCTGCCCATGATTGCATCACAAAGAAGCAGCTCTCTAGATTTCTGGCGCTCAGTCACAGGACTCCATAAGCAGGGAACACCTTGCAGTGCCTGCCAACTCAAAGAACATTATTGCCTGGTGCCTTCCTTTATGACTCGGGCAGCACCTCTGCTGCCTACTTGGCGTCCACCAACCAGTCAGATGCCTGACAGGGGCAGGACAAAGACGACATCAGCTAAGCCTTGTTCTTTCTGTCAGACCCTTTCCCAAACCGCTTGCTGTTCCCTCTTCCATGACTTCAATCCTTCCTTCATGTTCTCCTCCCACTCCTGTTTTTCTGCACCCCCAACACCCTCACATATCTTAGTGGGGCTTTTGAGCTGGGGTAGCTTGTCCTTACCTCCCAAGCCTCTCCCCTACTTTATGACAGGTCCTTCCTTTCTGGTCAGCATTCCCCAGCTGTCCTGTCTTTCAGCTCCAGACCTGTCCTCTTTGTAATTTTGCTCTGGATTTTCTTAGCCTCAAGGCTTCTGCTGCAAACACAAAGGTTTTTTTTTTTAAAAAAAAAAAAAAAAAGCTCTTGGGAAGAAGGAGCAAAATCCTGCTCATTTGCATGAGAGGCTGAGGTTTAGTCCTCTAAGTCATCAGAGGAACAGCTGGACTAGACAGCAGATCAGCCAGGTCTGACTCCTTTACAGTCGTTGGGATCTCAAGCCATTAAAGCCCTTACAACTGATCTTCAGCTTTAACTCCATCTTCTTCCCTCCACTCCTAGAGACCCCCCCCAAAAATTTTTTTTACAAAGCCCGATGGAGAGATCACCTTTCCTCTGTAACAGTCCTCAACAATATTGTTAACATGCACTGGAAGGTTTGGGGAAGGATATAAATAAATTGCCCCCCAAAATTGTACACATTGCAAAAGGACAAAATGGCTCCAGTCCCTATAAGTAGCATGGCCCTTCAGAAATTTAAAGGGGAAATACACAAAAATCTTGGCTGCACTCATCTCTTCATTCTACTGCTTAAAGTGACACTAACAAATTTATTGTTGCTTATGCAATACTTTTGGACTTGTAATTCACTGCAAGACTGAAGTGTCAGTGAAGAAGATGGCATTGTTCTTAAGCTTTTTTTAAAAAATGGTTTCTCAGAGAAACACAAGCCACCAAGATTATCTAGTTTGCATAAACCTTGTAATCTTTTCTGACTAACAAACCACATACAGCAATATTCCTCAACGTCTGCTGAACACAGTGATAGCAAATACATGTAGGCACGGCATGTAATTTAACAGAGAATATTTGTGTTTTATTTATAATAGAAGTGCACAGGATGGTCTGTTTGCAGTTGCCATGGTAATTGCTGGCATTAGCTCACTTCTTACCAAAGGGAAGGCACAGAGCTTTTCACTTTATGCTACTTAACCTCTTTTAATATCAAAGCCCTATAGAGCAAGAATCTCTCCTCTTTGGAAGGTCAAGGGTATTCTAAGTCAATTGTTGCTTAAAAAAAAATAACATTTTTTAAGCTCTGAAAGCCCATAAAGCATATGCTTTATGAACATGCTATTTTGTCAAACAGATTGAGGACATCTGTTTGGGTTTTTTTAATATATATCTAGGAAAAGTCTAGTGATCGTAAAAGCGAAACCGATAGCAGCAGTAAGAGACAGGCAAAGCAAGATGCACCAGTGCGGCTTTGCCAGTGCCCCCAACTCCTCCTTGGCCACAGTGCGTACACTGAGAGCACCAGGGAAGCAGCAATAGGAGCTGATGGGTTGTACCATTGTTTATTTATGTCACACCACCACTACCTTCTACCCCCAACCTTTAGCACCAAACAGTAACAACCCCACCCCAAGCAGAGTTTTGGGCCCAAAGAAAGGAGAAGTGCCCGAGACACTGTGAAGTCCACTAGGCAATTCGTTATTGGCTCTGATTTTATGTGAAAGGCACTCAAATGTAGATGAGCAGCAGCATAAAGCATTAAGATGGTTGGGGCCTCTGCATTACTGTCCTAAGAGAGAAGCTTCATTGTGCTAGGCACTGTACAAACATACATAGCCAGGGACAGTCCCTGAGCTGAAGAGTTTACAAGTGGCCAAACGGACAAAGGGTGGGAGGGGAAAGAGCACTCAGAGATAGGATCCAGATCCCCAAAAGATATTTAGGTACCTAACTCCCATTGATCGATTTTATGGACTCCCACAGACACCAGACCTTTGTGGGTCTCAGGGAATCTGCCAGAGCTTGGACCTTTCATGTTGAGATGCCGAGGCAACATGTCCATCCTTAATCTCCCTTGTAACACGACTGCAGTGCAGCTATGTTGTCTGGGAATTTCCCACTGACGTTCTACAGAATCTACTGTAGCCTGAGGCAATGCTAAATTTGGAATGGATGTCCCACTTGGTACAGAACGCAAGTTCCCCTCCTGCCTCTTCCACGCATGGGGCAGGAAGGTGGGTAATGTCCACTTCTGAAGAGGATAGGGCAGCTTACTATGCAGAGCAGGCCCTCTGCACCCACTTCCAGGGAAGAAGGTTCTCTTCCTGTCTGGACTAGAGCTGGCCCAATGTGTTTGGAATGCTAAATAATCAAGCAAAATGTCAGTCATTTTCACAAAAATGTGCCCCCTGTTTTCAAATCAACTCTAGAGCTAAGAATGCTTTTTTGAAATTTTGAAATTTCAAAATTCCAAAAAAGTAAAATAAAATATTTTTTTGTTTTTGGCAAGGAGAGGGATTCACATTTTCAACCCTTTTTTGATAAGCTCTATTGACCCTGCAGTCTGTACATAAGGTAATACTACAAATATCTAGAACCTCTCTCCCCCATAAATTATTCCACCAGGCACTTCTAGAGCAGCGTCCGATTGACTCAGACGTTAAGTCAGAAGGCACCATCATGATCATCTACTCTGATGTCCTGCATGTTGCAGGCCACAGAATCTTGCCTGCTTTTGAAATAGACCCCTACCCTCTGGCTGAGTTACTGAAGTTCTGAAATCATGGTTTAAAAGACTTCAAGTTACAGAGATTCCACCATTTACACTAATTTAAACCTGCAAGTGATCTGTGCCCCCTGCTGCAGAGGAAGTAAAAAAAAAATTTTTTAAAAACCAGGGTCTTAGCCAATCTGACCTAGGGGAAAATTCCTTCGTGACCCCAAATATGGCAATCAGCTAGACTCTGAGTATGTGGGTAAGACCCCCCAGGCAGATATTGGAGAAAGAATTCTCTGTAGTAGCTCAGAACCCTCCCCATCTAGTGTCCCATCTCCAGCAGTTGGGGATTTTTGCTACTGGCAGTCGCCAACAGGCCACATGCCATCGTAGGCAGTCCTATCATACCATCCCCTCCCCTCCATAAATTTGTCAGACTCAGTCTTGAAGCCAGTTAGGTTTTTTGCCCCCACTGCTCCTCTTGGAAGGCTGTTCCAGAACCTCACTTTGCTTCGTGAGTGGTGAGAGGAGGCTAATGTAACCCACAGGTCAGTGTGTTACGTGTTCCCCTCTGTGCCCAATCCACAGAAACCATGAGCATGCCTGGCACTTTAGCTCAAGATATAGGGACTTCCGCTATTAGTGCCAGAGGTCCCTAGTTCAATCCCCAGAATGAGCTGCTGTCGCCCAGCTGTATCTATCCTGTGACTAAAGAGGAGGGGTTAGTCCATGGGGCAGTCAGTCCAGCACCTCTAGGAGTTTTAAATTCAGTGCAAATGTAGCAGAGTTCAGATTCCCCCCTGAAAGGTGGGGAAATTAAAAAGACACAGAGAAAGCTAGGCTGTCTCCTTGCCATCCTGCTCAGGGTGAACTGCGTATAATCTGTATGTAATGAAGTTAATCTGAGGTTGTGTGTCAAGTGCCCCTCTGACCTTTGTTATCTGGGGCAGTCACTAATTTCAGGTTAAAGAAAAATAAAAACACGGTTCACCTTTAAGGGGGAACCGGCAGGTCAATATATGGCTTGGCTGGCAAATAACAGTGACTTTGAAGAGGTGAAATGCACAGATCATCTCTATATTATGAGAAACTGGCATCTGCACTCAGCACCAGCTGGAGATTATACGGGGCCTTATCAAGCAAGCCTGCCAGGTGGGAGTTGTACTAATCTAATCTTGATGTGAGAAATGCATGGATAGCCAAGTCAAGGTCAACGTAGCCACAGAGCGTAGAGGTTTGTTAGAAAAATAAGGGAGCATCTCAAATAACTTTCAGGCTCTCTAGTTGCTGAAGTAGGCAAAATAAGTAAATAAATAAATAAATCAGATTCTCAGTGAATGTAAGAACAGGCTGGGATGATGGGCAAAGAGTGTCAGCTCAGACGTGGACTCGGTAATCTCTGTGTATAGTTAGTATATAAACAGAGCTGCTGATATTTTAACAAGGAGCTGCCCCAAAAGATCTCTTCAGCATGATAAGTCAAGTGTACTCGGCTGCAGGAGTCTGTGAGGATGGGGGGGCTCCTTGCAGAAGGACAAAATCACTTCCTCCATGCCCCACCCCCTTTTATCATAAAGGAAAAGGGAAGTAAATAGGCTTAAACCAACAAGATAAGAGTTGAGGCAGCCACCACCTCGTAGACATGTAGATGGAAGGTGGTCGAATAGGCAGCAAGCTGAAGTGAGAGGACAGAGTTCCCATTTCAGGATACTAATTACTGGGAGCACTAGCAAGTTTTGTGTTTGCACCCAGAAACCCCACTCATGCACCAGCACCTGTCACATTCCAGGGTGCAGTCCAGACCAACAAGGGGGTGTGTCACCGCCTGTCCCACAACCTGGGGTGCCTCATAATGCAGTCCTATTGTCGCTCCCTACCTGGGCTACTTAAACCGGCTACCAAGAATCAGGTCACACCCTAAGTGTCTGTGTGTGGCTGCAGCCCTAGTCCAGCAGCCATGAGCCCAGTCACACACCAGCTTCCACCAGCCTTGGTGACTACTTGCAGGGTGACCCCACCACAGTCCCAGACCTGAGTTTTCCCCAAAAATGTGCTCTACACTGTCTAGCCCTCTCCTGGAGAGTTCACACATTAAAGGTCTGTTGCCCCTGTAAGGAGTCAGTATTCAACAGTTTTCCACTTTAAACCGTAGTTACCACACCATTCCGTTTAAGCACAGAACTGGATTGTTTAGATTAAAAAAATAAAACGAGTTTAACAACAAAAAATAGGATTGTAAATGAAGTCCATTGCCAACTATTAGAGTCCGAAATAGTTGCAAGAGAAATAAAAGATAAAACTTAAGCTAAACTTCGCTCAAGGTAAAATCCTTACCATGTTGCCAGTAACATGGCTGACCAAATTCTCTGGTCAGAATCTCCCCCCAAAGTCAAAGGGCTGAATACTGTCTATATAACAACATTATTAACCAGAAAGTTATTAGATTTAGAACGATACCTCACAAGACATATTTTGTACAAAGATTATTACAATAGTGTCTAGGGTGTGAAGACAGGGGTGCTTTCTGTCACAGCACCCCACTGTGATAGTCACTGCACAAAAACACGTAACAGAAAGACCGTCTGTGCTGACAGAGCTCACACTACAGCCTTATGATAGGATGCAAATGAGTATGGTGAATCAGTAATGCCGATAACTGAACCCTGGGCTAATCATCTGGCTTCCAATTTATTTATCCAACATGGTAACAAGCAGCACCCTCAAGCAAGCAGCAGTGATCACTTAATTATAGCTACCCATCTGGAATCTCCACTCTGGGACAGGAAAGTTTAAGCCTTTGCGGCTGAACGTGACAAGTAAAAAGGTCCACAATATTGTGACAACCAGTGCTAAAGGAGAAGCAAATAGAGTGGAGGAAATTGAATGAGTCATCTCAGGTCAGAGCTCAGCAGCAGGATATGGAAGATTCTCAAAAGCTGAGTACGTGCACACAGACCAGAGGGCCCTCAAATAAGCAGTTAGATGATACTTTACTCTTTCTTCTTAATGCTGTTTATTGCTCACTTTTTTTTTCCTTGTTCAAGGGTAATTACAACAAAAAGACACGAATGATGAACTTCTACAGCCAAATACTTGCTAATGCTTGTCTTCATGGAAGCAAAGTAACAGCCATAATGATAATGCATGAGCCACAAAATAATTATGTCCATTTACACCAGCTTGGCATCTGGTACTCACAATTTTTAGCTAGTTCGTTTTTAATTAAAGAGATTGATTAAAAAAACTTGCCTTGCAAATAATTCAATGAGTGAGTGTGTCAGGTCTGCAGGATAAAAGAATACAAGAGACTACATGTTATTGGTTACATTATGCTTGCGTATCATTATAAGAACTCTATCAATGATCTCAGGTTGTTTTTAACCAATTCATCCCACTTTGTCTGCCTTTCAGTTGCTAATGTAATACAGACAGTAAAAAAATCACTCCAGTTCTTCCAATTCCTTTATTCTGTTCAATCACATTTCTAAAGCAGATATTTTTCTTTCCAGCCATAGAGATGAAATAGATTTATTAGCTTCACTCCCAAGGATTCTAAACAAATAGCTGTCCTTGTTTAATTTTGCAGTAAATCAGAATTTCTGTACATTCTTACAGCTAAGATAGTATTTACAAAACTGTCAGAACTGAAGATAAAGGTAGTTTAAACTAATAGAAGACAATGTCAAGCAACTTCAGGGTAATTAGATCTCTGGTGGAAAAGCAAACAGGTGCATTGTATACACATGCTACAGAACTATAAGACGATATTGACAATCTGAGACAAGCTGGGGAAAAAGGAAACTAAGGCAAATATCTGTAGGGGGCTAAACATAAGAATGGTCACACTGGGTCAGACCAATGGTTCATCTAGCCCAGTATCCTGTCTTCCAAAAGCGGCCAATGCCAGGTGCTCCAGAGGGAATGAACAGAACGTAATCATCAAGTGATCCATCCCGTCATCTGAACTGGTGCCACTACTATCTGCATGGGGAGCAGAAGAGAAGCCAGATAGACAAGCTTCAGACAGAAGCATCGCATCCAATGGCCAGAAAGAGGGTTTGTCAGTCTATTTTGTGTTGCCAGCTGCAGTAGTTTGTGTCTGTCCATTTCAAATGTCAAAGTTAAAGATGCTGTACTAGAATTTCAGACTGAGGATTAGAAAAAAGTAACATTTCATATCTTGATTTTTTTTGTCCTTTTTAGTCCTGTTCTCATGTCCGTCTTTCAGGATTTTTAGTATTTTTGTTTGTTTGTTTTCGGGGGAGATCTCAAACTCCTACCCAGTGCCAGTCCACTATAGATGTTGCTATTTGTATTCCCGTAGTGCCTAGAAGCAGCAGTCAGAGACCAGGACCCGATCGTGCTAATTGCTGTACAAATGCAGAACAAAGATGTTTCCTGCCCCAAAAGAATTTATAATCTCATCCTCCCTCAGACTGCTCTATTCTCATATGGCTAAATCCCTATTAACCATATCCAGTCAGACAGCACTAGACCCCTCACTCTCAGGAGACCTACACTGTAGCAGATACTTCCTGTCCAATGGTTACTCCTAAAGGCATTCTATGCCAAAAAATAAAAATTCTGCACACTATTTCAAAATTCTGCAAATTTTATTTGTCAAATAAATGTGGAGGCTCCGGCATGGCATTGGGGAGCACAGGCCACTAGTTGCACAGAAGTTGGAGATCACTCTGCAGATCCCCCTGCAATCTAGGTGTGGGCAGTTCAGTGGGCGATCCAGGTGCGGGGAGGATCTGGATGCACAGGGGCATGTTGGGGGGCTATGGGTGCAGTAATGGGACTTTGCAGGGGGGCCCAGGTGAAGGTGGTTGGGGCTCAGTGGGGACAGGAGGGTCTTGGTGTGGGGGATAGAGCTCACTAGGGGGTCTGTGTGTGGGGGTGGGGGGTTAGTAGGGGTGAGGTCCAGATGCTGGGGGTGTGGGGTGGGGATCCAGGTGCAGCTGGTTGGGGCTCAGTGGGGTGGGGATCCAGGTGCAGGTGCCTCATTGGGGTGGTCCAGGTGCAGGGGGAGTGGGGTGTTCTGGGTGCTGGGCGGTGAGGCTTGGCAGGAGGGTCTGGGTATGAGGGAGTGGGTCTGGATCACAGTGGTTGGGCAGATCGGGGTGGGGGCAAACAGCTCCCTGTACAGTGATCCCTCCCCCTGCAGCTGAGGAGTGATGGGTGCAGAAAGTGCGGGGGAGACTTTGCAGAGCTTCCTGCAGCCTGGGGAAGAAATCTGGGGGTGGGCCCCATGTGACCCTGGATGCCGTGCAGGGGAAGAGGAAGTCCTGTCCTCTCCAGCCCAGTTGGGACTAGTGCAGGGTAGGAGCCACCATCCAGGTCTTCTCCAGGCCTTCCCCCTGCCCCACAGTGATTTACATCTGATGGCTGCCCTGACACCCAAAGCATACTGCTGGGGAGGGTCGCATGACTGATCTTATGCCTTCTCTTTGTTTCCCTGTCAGAAAGTCATTTTTCTGCGGGGAAACAAAGAAATCTGTGGGGGACAGGAATTCTGTGCATGTGCAGTGGCACAGAAGTTCCCAAGGAGTAAATAGTTTTGTGGTCCCAGAGTCCTCACTCAATGGCTTTTTCATCCTACAGTCCTTTCCTTCTCACTGCACACTAGGCCCTTCAGTCCTATTGCCGTAGGTTTTCTGCCAGGCTGTTTCATCCAGTGAGATTCCCTATCAGCACTTAACTAGGCCCAGCTTTAATAAATGCTTCACTATTCTCTTCAGCATGACTTTATATACAGTACCTAATTCTGCTTGTTGGCCAAATTCATAGTAATTAGACAAACTGTGCTCCCCTGGGCTCAGAGCTCAGCGCCAGTGTTTTGAGTATGAATAGCACAATTCTGAGCTTTATTCAGCTCCAGCCAAAAGCTGAATGTATAGGACTTGTGAATAACTAACTTCCAACATGACACACCATGGACCTGCAAATAATCAGGCAACTTCACCATTAGACTAGAAAAGAAAGCAACAACAACAACAACAAATCAACTTTCATTAGAGGAGAAACCCTGCCCCCAGGGCTCCACAGATTTCATTGCACACTCAGGGTAACAACAAATTTAACACCCTGATGATTTTAAAAGAGAGGTTTTCAGAAGGAAAAAGTGAACATGCCTTTGGATACCATTATGCCAGCAAGCAGCCTATCAGTCATGAGCTATGACAGAGACCAAAGGTGATGGGGCCCCAACAGCCTGAGCCTAGAGAGCGTGTAAAGAAAACCCCAGAAGACAGGTGTCATTTTTCAATGGCTAACACTAAAACACAATCAACCACAAGGAGAAATAAGCACACACAGAGAGGATCCAAATTAAACACAGTCAGGAGGGCACAATAAATCTAAGAGGAGCAGTCAATAAGTTGAGCTATCAGGAGAGCTGGAAGAAGAGTGGACATATTTTCTGGGAATATTCCTTCAGGGTCAAAAAAACTAGTTTTGATTCAACAGTCTTCAAGACTTTTTGAATTAAAGTGTTGCATGGATTAGTCCACCACTTTGAAAATGCTAATTATTATCCCTCACTGTACCAGTAAACTGGAGTTTTTCCATCTTCATTCCATATCATCATCATGCTGCAAGCAGATGGTGGGAATGCCCTAAGATAGTAGTATTTTGGAGGAAAATATTAAACAGAATTTTCAAGATTACTAAACACAGGCTACCCACACAACCTAGTGGGTCTATTAGGGGACAATCTGAAGGAGGCTATTGACTTGAAGGACACGCTGATAACACAAATCACTACTAGTGGCCAGATGCATGATAGCTTGTTTTTGGAGAATGACGTTTTGCCCAACGTTAGAGAGGTGATGAAATAAAGTACAGGAAATGCTTTCAGAAACTGACTGACAGCCTTATACCAGGATTGAATTTTTTGAAAATTGAACAAAATAAAGGGACAGATAATACTAGGAGGCTGACCAAACACCAATGGATATGTTAAAAGTAAACAACTACAGATTATGAATAAGCTTTGTTAACACTTGTATAGAAAAGTTTTTGTATGTTAATTGGGATTTTTCCCTCCTTTAACAAAACACTCAAAGCTTGGGGCCTGATCCAATAGCCAGTGAAGTCCCTGGGAGTCTTTCCAAAGACTTCAGTGGGCATAAGATCAAACCCTGGGTGGCTGAGTAGTTAAAAAGATTCTGAATTATACAACCCTGCTACTAGAAAGTGGCAACACAACTGAGACCAAGGACTCCTCAGCAAAAAACATGAAGTCCAACGTAGCACTCCATGACCAATAGCTCAGTGCAAATGTGCTAAAGCAGTGAAGAGCCCCCTGGAAAGCAGACATTTTAGGGAGAATGAAATTAAAGGAGCCCGGACACTCCAGTCAGCAGCGCCCAGAGCCATGGAAACAACTCAACACAGCCGGGTTGGCACCTGAGATATTCCCCACAGGCTCCAGGGGATGAATCTGGTTTATAAAGATAGAGCCAACTTTAAACTAGTTAAAACCAGACAACCGTAGATTTATATAGTTTCAAGATCTAGAACTAGCTACTGCTGAGTAAAGTTATATTTCTTTAAAAATGGAGACGTGCTTTAAAAATGAATGCAATACACTGAAGTAACCTCCCCTAAAACAGAAAATTACAAAGTGAGCTGTTTCAGAGCCGTAATGAAAACAAAGTTCAGCATGCCTTAACCTTTCCTCTGAAACTAAAGAATCTGCGCTCAGTATTGAACAAGTTCTTACAAGGATACGTTGCTCATATTCTTTCAGAGACCGCAGCAGTTCTTGTTAGCCGATTTGAACCCCATCTCACTCCTGAGTGAGCACACACACTAAATTTTGCATAACCTTTAAAGGCACCGCTGATGCTTGGGATTGGGCTGGATTATCTCCCGTTTCAGTGAGCAGTACCTGACTCCACAAGTATCACAACTCCACAAAGCTGTGCAAAAGTAAGGTGAAGGTGATCTTGGTCCCCACACGAGGGAATGAACCAATGCAACCTTTGGAGCTGGAAACAGGAGTCGCTGGTGCTTGAACTAAAGAGACAGGTTCTGGGTGTGTGGATCAGAGAGATGAAGACTTGTACAACACAATGCTAAGCGGGTTCTGAGGGTGTCAGAATATGGCCCAATGTGGTTTGTTAAACATTTAAGAAAACTGTAGTCATGAGTTTCATATTTCAGTCTACCACTCTGAAATATTTCAGTCTGTTTGCATAGCAGCTTGGTCACCTAGTTACATTTTGCGGAAGAGAAGTCTTCTGCATTGAGTTGGCACATATGTCACTATAAGCCTATGTTTCAAAGTTTGCCCTGATGAGGGCCATTTTGATTGAAATCATCACTGGAGTTGCTTTTTAGATCGAGAGGCCATTGATAGCAGTCGATTGCCACATTGATGGCATTGGTCATGCCAAAGCACTTAGCAGGGAGGATCACATGAAGGTTGTCACCTTCCCCATATTGGAGTGAAATCCATTAACATTGTCATTTTTATTGAGTATAAGATCTGGGGCCAAACTTTCAATGAGTAGCAGCAAATATGATCATAAAATCCCCCATTTATGGGTAGTCAGGAGCCTGCTTACCTCATTTTTGCATGTTAATTCTATTTGGGCATAGAAACTTGGGGATCATTCCTTCCCCACTGAACTGGCTTCTTTGCTCTGCCTCAGCAATGCCAAGAAGCCAGAAAGAAACCCCAAGTAGGCTGCCAGAGTTCCCCACAACAGAAGGAATTTCCTCCTCAGTAGCATAGAGCTTCCCTCACGCAGGAGTTATGACGGGGCAGAGAGGTCAGGTCAGAGGTGGGGTGGAGCACATTGTCCTGGAAAGCCCAGGAGCAGGAGAACAGAATGGCAACTTTGGGAGGGGAAAAGGAGTGTCTCTCTCAGCACAGCTGAGTGGGAGAGGGTAGAAGCGGGGAGAGAGAAGGGAGAAGCATATAAATGCACCTGTGTGTTTGCAGATGCCTCACTCACAAAAAAGCAGCCCTCACTTCTATTTACATTTTTAAACATTGCCCAGTTCAGGTAGAGCTGGATTTAAATGGAAGGCTGAAATTGTAAATATTTGCCAGGCCCATAGGAAGTTCCAATGCCACAAGGTGGCATGGAATCCTCATGGCCCTAGAAGCACTGTTACCTTTGCATTCCCAAGTACAAGAATTAAATGCTTGCTCCAGAGGTTTTAAATACTTAGAAGAGTACACTGCGTGGACATAAGCTTTCCTGTGTTGTACAGGAGGTCAGACTAGATGATCTAAAGGTCTCTTCTGGCTCTGAAGTCTATGAAAGATCCAGCGTCTCTGCACATGGAGTGCTATCCACAGCCCAGGACAGTCCACAAGAACACAAGCAGACACATTCTGATGTCTATGATCAGTCTCAAATCCACACCGAAGACAGGAAACAGAAGGCGTCCAAGTAAGAAAGTGATCCCTGCCACTGCAAAGCCTGTACCAAACAACTGGTGCAAACTGCCCATCCAGATAGGCAGTGAGATTGCTGGGTTAGTCAGCGGGCAACAGAAAACAGTCAGCTGGCTTTAAAATCAACTATTGATTTAAGTTGTAAGCTCTTCCTGGCAAGGACTGTAATTTGCGTTTGTACAGTGCCTAGCACACGGGGGCTCCGGTGCCACCACACTAGAAAATTATTAATACTTAGCTTTTATATCGTGCATTTTATCAGCAGATCTCACAACACTTGATGAAGGAGGTCAGCGCCATTAGCCCCATTTTACAGAGCAGAAAACAGAGGCACAAGGTGGACATGACTTGCCCAAGGTCACCCACAAAAATATTAATAAATGAGAAATATTTTGCAGCTGCTGGTAGCTAAATAATAGCACCCAGAGCCCACTGACCAAACAGCAACCTTTAAAAAGCCAGCTTTTGCCAACACACACCATACATTCACTACAGTAATTTCTTGCAAGATGGAGGAAGCACCCGTGCTATCTCAAACATTGCACGGCCGGGTGGTAACGGTCAGCAGATGCTGACTTTATAAGGGCAGCCAGGGTATCTTCAGACAGTACCGGTCATTTCAATACAACTGTCAGAAGAGCAGGCATTGAAAAGATAAAAAGGAAAAAAGAAGTGACCACTAGACTTATCCTTTGCTGTCTGGAATACAGATGCCCTGCTTGCTGACAAGCCTCTGGCATTTTTAGTGACTGGTGGAGCAGGCTGCCTTCCTTCAACCATGACTGCTGCAAACGGTCACCAACCCCTCTAACTTAACGATAACAATATAGATGAGGGGGAGGTGGGTTTTTTATGTTCCATCACGATGTTTAAAGGCCCACAGTTTCCTTTATCCACAGCGTCTCCAGGTGCCACACAGGGGCAAAGAAAACCCCGCCGGAGATGCCATACTTCAGCTGAACCCCATTTTAAATGGAGGGATTGATTAGCAGTTAGTCCAATGCCCTGAGAGTCAAGAGTGCCAGAGTCATGTCCTAGCTCCTTCAGATTCCCTATAGGACCTTGGAAAATGACTTACTGCCTGTGCCTTGGTTTACTGCTTGTAAAATACAGGAAATGGTGGGCAGTGTCCCTAGCCTCTGTTTGTCAGAAGCAGGGAATGAGTGACAGGGGATGGATCATTGGATGATGACCTGTTCTGTTCATTCCCTCTGGGGCACCTGGCACTGGCCACTGTCGGAAGACAGGATACTGGGCTAGATGGACCTTTGGTCTGACCCAGTAGGGCCATTCTTGTGTTATATTATTTCTCTTTTCCCATCCTTTGGCTGTTCAGTATCAACTGTAAGCTTTCTGAAGCAGGGCACAGCATCAAGCACAAAGAGGACCTGATCTCGGCCAGAGCCTCTAGGCACTGTTGTTGTGAAAAGAAAAGAAAAGAAAATTAAAAAAACACATACACACGCACGCAGCACAGGGTCCCTTCTCCATGGGCCCGGGAAAGAAAAAAATCCATTATTTTAGCCTCCTAGATGTTTTATTCTCCATCTCTAAAGACGGAGGGACAATTGTGCATCTTAACAGGCTACTTTAACAGGTGAATTTCCCTTTATGGACATATTCAACCAGTATTAAGTGAGCATCAGTCTAGTAGTGATCTTATCTAAAGGGCCATAACAGTCAGAAAAGAACCAAAGTGCTCTTTATGGTGGGGATTTTCAAAAGCAATTAGGAGAGTGAGAAGCCCAATCCCCATTAAATTTCAATGAGGGGGATGCCTAACTCCATTAGGCTCATCTGAAAAAAAAGCCCAAGCTTTTAATAGCCAATCTGGAGGTTTCATTATCCAAGCTCCCTTACATCTCTTTTCTTGTACTAGGTCCTTGTCAGTGACAGTCATTTAAAAGCACTCGCCTCTCTCCACCAACATCATGTAGCTGCACCTAAAATAAATTGTTCTGCTGATCAACACAAGCTGAAGTTAAAGGGCTGAGTGCCCCTATGAATATCAATTGTGGCATTCCATCTGTGGGATGGCATCTGTGGCTCAGGCTCAAACCAGAGAGCCTATGTTTAATTAATGTGGCTGTAATTTGCTCAGATCTTAATAGATCATGGACCATTCTACTTAAACGCTGCCCACAATTTGGCATATTTGATCATCTCTGCGTGGTGCTCTGTGGACTGAGGCTTCAGCTAACACAGAGACTGAACTACCTCTCACCCTCAATAAAAGTTCAGGTCATTGCAAAGGTCAGTAGTACACACAGCAGCACGGGAAATCTCAGATTGCCATTGCCTGACCTGGAAATAGAGGATTGATGCTTGCAGGGTTCCCAGCACCTTAACATTGAAAAGGGCAGTGATTACTCACTTGAACAGACAAACAGAAAATGAAGTAAGTAAAATGGGTTACTACTCTCCATTCTGAAATGGAAGCACCTCCTTCATGTGCAACCCCTCTTGTCCCAGGAATGCTGGATCTGCAAACCGTTATTTGCACTGCAATCCTGGAAAAAAGCCAGCTCTCGAGACAGTTGTAATTCCTCCCCTCCAGCGCTGGTAAAAAGCGAAGTGCCAGGCTGTTTGAAAAGAGCGCAAAATGCAGGAGGCTCAGGCAAACAGAGGGGATGAGACAGAGGTGATAGGGGTTGTGGAGAGAGCTCTTGCACACTCCCACTCTTCCCTTTAATTAAGCATCACCCCTGCTGGTTTTGTAGAAGAGAACAGAAAAGTAGGAGGCTAGTTAGTGCCCCACTTCTGGCAAATAAGCAGATTTCCGACCTAGTCATTTGATTTATGGAGGGAAGGACTTTAAACAGCCATTCCTGGCCTCTCAGAGCTACTTAATCCACCCTGTGTCAACAGGTCCCATTTAAGAAAAGAAAAAAAAATACATTTCTTCCCTGCCCCGACCCCTCACATCCCCCATTGCCCCCAGGCCTTGAGTCCAACAAACTGCTTCATACGCACTCCTTTCCTGCTGTTCTTCCCACCGACGAACATTATTCTTTGCCAAAGTTTAGTGACTGGCTGAGTGAAAAATGTGCCTGCCCAGTGACACTGGGCTCTGAGACAGCTACACAAAGGGTGAGGGGACATGTCGGTTGGTCAGTCAGCAGGAGAGGGGAGAGATGATCTCTGCACGTTGCACTCCTTTTCCCAAAACCTTCTTTTTCTTTAATTCACTGTGCCCATAGGCTTTATAAGAAGCTGGCTCCCCCTTTGTCCATGCCCATACAATTCATTCATCAGAAAAGGATTTAACGAGGAGGATGAGGAAAGAGAACAAGCGTGCATGCGTGTGTGTTTGTAAGTGTAAACACACAGAAGTAAGATGTAGAGTCATGCAAATGCCAGCAATGAGACCTGAAACCGTGCAACGTAGTCCTGATTTTACCAGAAAGCCTCAGTTTAGGTTCATTTGATGGTTCACAGACCTTTTGAGTCTATCTGGTCAGATTTCTGGTCTTACATCAAAAGCAGCTGGTTTCATGGTGTTTTGCATCAAAACCAGAAAAATATTCAGTTATGTTGGTTGATTTTTGCTTTGAGTTCATTCAAACCCATAATTAAGTAGAAGGCAGCTACATGCGTCAAATTCAAGTCCAAATGTGGACTTTAGACCCTCTCACCCTAATGAATTTTACACCATCCCTGTAGCAAGTCAATTCATGATTAAGAGATCCCAAGTTGTTATAAATAAATTGAAAAGCATTTTCATCCTGCCAACAAGCAAATTGTAAAATTGAAATTGCTGCAGGGGTGCGGGGGGAGGGAGGAGGAATGAGGAAGGAGTACCAAAGCCTTTTCACAAGTTATTTTAAATTGGTCAGATTTAGTTAGTTGACTAGGACAGTAGGATTGTGTGAACAGGAAATTCAATAAAGGGGTTTCTGTATAGGGCTTCACAAAGAGCAACTGTAAAACCATAGCTGACGAACACAGAGAAACTCAGGGGAAACAATGAAATTAACTATGTCCTATGGCCCTGATCCAGGAAAGTACTTAAGCATAGACACCTTCAATCATGTGAGTAATATGAGGATGGTAGTCCTCTTTAATCTAGTAGACAAGGACAAGCTAGAAGTTGAAGCTAGACAAATTCAGGCAAGCATGGCACACATTTTGAACAGAGAGGGTTCCAATGGTTAATTACAACCTACCAAGTAAGCAGATAGATTTGCCAACAGTCTTGATTAGAATGGATGTCTTTCTAATGCTAATGCAACCACAAGGGTTTGGTCTTGATGCAAGCAATTTCACTGGGTGAAATTCTATCGCCTATGTTATGCAAAAGGTCACAGATGATCATTATGTCACTTTCGCTCTCAAAAAAAAAAATCTGTGCTAAGGTGATGCAGCAGGTTAGAAATCAATCAGGAAAGGACAGTCCTACTGACAAGAGTCAGCTATTTGTGACTATCAAAAGAGTAGATGGAAAAACACCAGGAGGCAAATGTCAAACTTCTGTTTACCTGAACAAGTGATCCAATAGCATAAACAGCGTGTTTGCTAGGGCTACGAAGAGAGAGTGTGCAGGGGAGAAAATGGGGTGTCAAACAAATTTGTTGAACTCCTTTGATGAGCTCAGCTACAGAAATTTATCATCGATCAAAGCAATGTTTGTGTGGCTAAGACAGTGCCTGCAGTTTACCAGCTGGAGCAATGGGCTTTAAAGTACTAGCAGAGCCAATTTTCTCCCCCAAAATAATCACCAAATTGCTCACATCTAGCCACTAAAGAGAATTCAGCCTAACCAGATGGACATCTAGGATTTAACAAAAACAGTTAATAAGCACAAAAGGGTCACTAGTTTTACCCCTTTCCTGGAGGAAAGATACAGAGACCTGCCATTAGTGGTGCTCATTCATGCAGTTTCCATAGAGGAAAAAGAACATGAAGTCCAATTGTTCTTCCTTTTATGCTCCTCCCTGTGGCTTGTAATAATCACCACTTAATTTTGCTGTGAACAACTGGGTACTGCAAAACATAAGTCAAATAGAGGCCAGTTAATGACTGCTCTCTGCAGTGGTGATTTTACATAATACATGTGAGGAGAGTACATCAAAGACAGACAACTTCAAGGGAGAAGACACAAGGTGGCAAGTGACATTTAACCCAGGCTATTTGCTTCGTATACATTTACATAAAGGAAATTTGAGTTTAGAAGCCACAAGGATCATATTAGGAGGGCTACACATAAAAAAGGGAGTTAAAACAAGACCAAGAATGTGTCCAATTTACATGCGAGTCAGACAGACAGTGCATGAACATTAACAGCTGGAGCAATGGGCAGCTGAACTGTAATGGAGTCTATTTTCTACTAGAAATAATTACTAAATTGCTCACATTTGTCCACCGAAGGGATTTCAGTCTAAGCAGATGAAAGTTGAGGCTATAACAACCTGTCAGTAGTGCAGAGATGAGATGCTGGGTTTTCCTTGCCTTGCGGAAGAGAGCTGAAACCCGAAGATGCCCTGGCAACATAGCCTGGCTTCTTCTATAACTTAACACATCTGACTTCAGCCAAGCAAACCATGTTTGTAGTTCAGGTCATATCGAGCCCCAAGGAAGGCCAGCTTGGCTGAAATGTCAACTGTGTGAATAGAGGAAATGGTTTATTTCCCAGATAAACAAGGGGCAGCCCTTTTAGTAACAATGCTTCAATTTAGCACATTTCCTGACCCAGTCAAAGTGGAATGGAGTGAAGCAGAGCAGGAATTAAACAGGACTGAATATTGTTCAGTTGTTTATCTGCTATGCTCAGGCCATAACAAAGTTAAGTTATTAACCATCATGTAATAAATAGAGGTGGCTGAACAGGCACTGGGTACCAGAGCCCCTCTGACTTTTCCTATGATAATCCCATGTGACACTATGTCTACCTCTCCGTTTTAGGAATTTCTAAGGCATCCATCACCACAGCATCTGAGCACTATTTCTATGGCAGAATTGTGACATTATCTGATTAAAATATGACCGTATAGATCATTGTTGCTACCACGGTTATATAATTGCAACAAATCTTGAACAAAGTATGTCAAGTAAGGTGTCTACGGAAGGGTTATGATTTGCTGAATAGGATTATGCTATTGGTATGCATCAGTTTTGTATCTGAAGTTATGAGTATTGTGTACCTGTATTTCAAATGTTTGCTCACGCGGTTAACACCCACAATATATTTAGCCTGCACATCTTGAAGAGACTATTCAAATTAAATGGCTCAAAGAACACTTACCTCACAATGGACCATGGGAGACACCTATCTACACTTAATGGACTTTCCTGTGATGGCCTCTGCTATGACTAAGTGAAATCATGCATGGACATGTGACTCGCCCATGTGACTCCAAACACCATCTTGTTACCTAAAATTTTCCACAGTCAGAACAATGGAATTCCCTTCACTGGGCAGAAGCTATAAATGACCCTGAAAACATATCCATTTTGCCTCTTTCCTGCTCAAACCTCTGGACTATGATGAACTTGTACTAATGGGAGCATTGTAACCAAAGGACTGAACCTTCCAATGATTTGGAAGCAACCAGAGACTTGACTAAGCCAGGAGTTTATTCCATCACTACCACATGCCTGATCCAAGAATTTTGCAATTGTATGTATTTGATTCCTTTAGCCAATTTTAACTCTCATCTTTCTTTCTATAAATAAACCTTTAGATACTAAAGGATTGGCAACAGTGTGAGTATTGGGTAAGATAGGAGTTATAAATTGACCTGGGTATGTGGCTGGTCCTTTGGGATCAAAAGAACCCTTTTGTTTGATGAAATTGGTTTTAAATAACTACTCATCATTAAGTGTAGTGTTTTTGGTGGTGATACAAGGACTGGAATATCTACGGTGACTGCTTTTCTGAAGTCTTGTTAGCCACCGTGTTGAAACAGAAGTTTACTTTTGTTGCTGGTTTGGTATATTACAGGAGAATAACTACCAGTTTCAGGGCATGTGTCTGCCCTTTTTCCCCAGCAGCTTGTCCTGAATTTGGTATTCTCATCTGTGACGCTTCCCAGATCATTCAAGCAACCTGAGGGGCAATTCAAGTGAATCCCAAATGGAAAGAAAATGGAATACAAGGGAAATAGATGAACATAAGAACGGCGATAGTGGGTCAGCCCAATGGTCCATTTAGCCCCATATCCTGTCTTCCAACAGTGACCAATGCCACATGCTTCAAAGAGAATGAACAGAACAGGAGACTGAGTGATCCATCCCCGCTCATCCACTACCAGTTTCTGGCAGCCAGAGGCTAGGAACACCCAGAGCATGAGGCTGCATCCCTGACCATCTTGGAAATAGCTATTGACCTCCATGAACCTCTAGTTCTTTTTTGAACCCCATTATAGTTTTGGCCTTCACAACATCCGCTAGCAACGAGTTCCACAGGTTGATTGTGTGTTGTGTGAAGAAGAGCTTCCTTTTGTTTGTTTTATGCCTGCTACCTTTTAATTTCATTGCATGACCTTTGGTTCTGGTCTTATGTGAAGGAGTAAATAACATTTCCTTATTTACTTTCTCCACACCATTTGTGATTTTATAAATCTTTATCTTATTCCCCTTTAGTCATCTATTTTTCAAGCTGAACAGTCCCAGTCTTTAATCTCTCCTCATATGGAAGCTGTTCAATATACGTCTAATCATTTTTGTTGCCCTTTTATGTACCTTTTCCAATTTTAATAGATCTTTTATGGGGCAACCAGAACGCATGCAGTATTCAAGGTGTGGGTGTACTGTGGATTTATATAGTAGCATTATCTTTTCTATCTTATTATCTATCCCTTTTCTCCTGATTCCTAACATTCTGCTAGCTTTTTTGACTGCTGCTTCACACTGAGCAGATATTTTCAGAGAACTATCCATGATGACTCCAAGATGTCTTTCTTGAGGGGTAAACAGCTAATTTAGACTCCCTCATTTTGTATGTATAGTTGGGATTATGGATTTCACATGTGCATTACTTTACATTTATCAACATTTAATTTCATCTGCCATTTTGTTGCCCAGTCACGGGACACCCCTTTGTAACTCTTTGCAGTCTGCTTTGGACTTAACGATCTTGAGTAATTTTGTATTGTCTACAGATTTTGCCACCGCACTGTCTACCCCTTTTTCCAGATCATTTATGAGTTTGTTGAACAGCACTGGTCCCACTACAGATCCCTGGGAAATACTGCTTTTTACCCCTCTCCATTCTGAGAGCTATCTTTTATTCCTACCCTTTGTTCCCTATCTTTTAACCAGTTCCTGGTCAGTAAGAGGACCTTCCCTCTTATTCCATGACTGCTTACTTTGCTAAGAGCATTTGGTGAGGGACCCTGTCAAAGGCTTTCTGAAAACCAAAGTACACTATATCCACTGGATCACCCTTGTCCACATGCTTGTTGACCTTCTCAATGAATTTGAATAGATTGGTGAGGCATGGTTTCCCTTTATAAAAGCCACGCTGACTCTTCCAACAAATAGTGTTCATCTCAGTGCCTGATGATTCTGTTACTACAGTTTCAACCAATTTGCCTAGTACTGAAGTTAGGCCTATCAGCCTGTAGATGCCCAGATCACCTCTGGAGACTTTTTTAAAAATTGGTGTCACATTAGGTATCCTATAGTCATCTGGTACAGAAGCTGATTTAAGTCATAGTATTTCTGCAATTTCATATTTGAGTTCCTTCACAACTCTTGGATGAATGCCATCTGGTCTTGGTGACTTGTTACCTTCTCATTTATCAATTTGTTCCAAAACCACCTCTATTGACACCACAATCCAGGACAGTTCCAAAGATTGGTCACCTAAGAAGAATGGCTCGGAGGTGGCAATCTCCCTCAAATCCTCTGCAATGAAGACCAATGTAAAGAATTCATTTAGCTTCTCTGAAGTGGCCTTGTCTTCTATGAGTGTTCCTTTAGCATCTCGATCAGTCAGTGGCCCAACTGAATGTTTAGCTAACCTTTAGCTTCCTGCTTCTGATATACTTAAATTTTTGCTGTTAGAATTTGAAGAGCAACTAGCCAAAGACTCAAAAAGTCTTGGACTCCCTAATTAAACTCTGCCAAATCAAGTGCAAAAAGTACATTATCCTATTTTCCTCAGGAGGATTTAAGTTCCAGTTTTTTAAAGGATGACTTTTTGCCTCTAACCACCTCTTTTACTTTGCTCTTTAGCCATAGTGGCACTTTTTTGGTCCCCTTACTATGTTTTTAAATCTGGGGTATACATTTAATTTGAGTCTCTATTATGGTGTTTTTTAAAAAGTTCCCATGCAGCTTGCAGGCATTTCACTTTTAGGACTGTGCCTTTTAATTTCCATTTAAATTAGCTTCCTCATTTTGTTCCCATTTCTTAAGTTAATAGGACAGTGGTGGGCTTCTTTGGTACTCTCCCCCGCCCACCTCACAAGGAGGTTAAATTATATTATGGTCACTATTACCTAGTGGTCCAGCTATCGATGAATCCCCCAGGTGAAATTCCAACCTCATTGACGGGAATGGGAGTTTTGCCAGTGACTTCAATTAGGGCTAAGAGTTACCCGCTATCAATGATATGTGTGTTCATGCCAAAACCTAGCTACTCCCTTCACCAAATCTCAGGATAACAGGAGTACGGATACAGAGAGTAAGGCCTCGACTACACAAATCAAACTAGTGCAAGCCCAGTTTGGTGCTAGATGCAGCACATCTATATTAGGGGGTTGTCAAAATGTCCCTAACCTCAGGAGTAGGAAGATGCTTAAAACCATAACCAATATCAAGGCTACTGGAGATGGATAAAGCTGCTCTGTGGTGCTCGTGTACTAGCAAGGAACAAGCATGAAAAGAGAGTAATGTGAAAAGACCAGAGTCACACAGCTATTCAGTTGCACAGGAATTCCGACACCTACTTCCACGCTCCACCTACCAGGCTGCGTGCCCGATCGGTATTCCTTAGTCATTTCAGCTATGCCAACGGCAAAATTAGCAAGCCCCAAAGCAATCACGGGGCTAACATATGCCTAAAAAGCCCCATAAATGCTTAGATGAGAGTGCATTAAGCTTATAGAAAAATCTATGCCTAATGTAATTAAGCATAGTAATTTGTCATTTCAAGAGTGCACATTTATTTTTTAAGGGAAGATGGTAGTTCTGGGCCTTAACCCAATGGGGAGCAGAAACGTGTATTTGCAACCGAATCAGAGGTAACTTACAGTTGTGCTCCTGGTTAAAGCACAAGTTATTTGTTGGTGGAGAATCTGAGGGAATCCACACATATCATTATGCACATGAGTGAGCAGATTTAAGCTAATTTATATTAGACACGTACATCATATTTATATGGTGCATACCAGCTGGCAGAATTGGGTCCCTAAAACAAGACTTTCCCTCTGGGGACTCGAAAGGTTCACGATACGTTCTTAAAACAGTTTAGCTTCCAAGACGTTCTTTAAACTTCAGTATCACCCCATACCCTAAAACACTTCCCTCTGCACTCAGAGGCTGGCAGCCATCAAGAGCCAGTATCAGAACAAGGACACAAGGCAGTGATCTCATTCTAATATCGCCTTATCGTTTCAGCAGATGTGCTAGCTAATATGCTTAGGAGTACTTGGCAGTGTTGTCACTGGCTCGGATTTTCAGCCAAGAGGCAAACCTCAGTCATTCCATAGGCTTTTGGTAAGAAAGCGTGGAGGGGTTCATCCGCCACCAGCATTCAAATCTCTAGCAAACATCTCTCTGATATAGGCCTGTTGCATGACTCATTCACTGTAACTAGATTAGGGAGACAAATTGGGTGGCCTGCCCATTATCCATGATAAAGATGCAGGTTGTGACTGAGTGGAGCTATTTCAGTGATCTTTCGTCTATAAAGAGTGCTCTCTCTCTTTTTATTCCCCAGCCTGATGCATCATTTAGTGGGTCTGCACAGTCAGTATTAATATGACCGTTCTGATGACTCAGTGCAAGTTATCCATCCGTAGATAACATTTGCCAAATGCACACACTGCATCAGGAACGTCCATAAACAGTT
Source organism: Lepidochelys olivacea (assembly GCF_965140295.1). NCBI lineage: Eukaryota > Metazoa > Chordata > Testudines > Cheloniidae > Lepidochelys > Lepidochelys olivacea. The sequence goes on from NC_140416.1 coordinate 113,362,265, forward strand.
TTTAAAAGTTGATCTAGATTTTCATTTTTAAAAGCAGTTTTTAAACTTGTCAAATTTGAACATGCATGGGAATATTCTCAGTGCTCAAGTATTGGGTGAGTTATAATGGACAGAGCAAGGTATTGGAAGCCATGATACCTGGCTTCTATTTCCAGTTCTGCCATGCCGGAGCAAGGTTAAATAAATAGTTTGCTGATTCGGGAACTTACGCCAAGGTAACAGTGCTGAACTTACAAACATTTAGAATATATATACACATACACGGACCTTTGTGCTTCTCCCTCCTTTGCTGGAAGAATATAATCTTGTGGGAAAGGTAGGCTCAAGTGCACTTTCCATTTTGTTCTCATGGTGGGGAGGTTGACTGTCATCTTGAGCTCTCAAGGCAAGAGAGTTCAACTGTCCTAGGCCAACTGCCATGGAAAAGATCTCCTGTGCTCATGAGTCTCAAGCTAGTGATTTCCAGAGGACTGTAGCTTTGATGGGAAGTCTTGTTTGTAGATCCTGAGAGAAGCAATCCCTCAGATAGGTTGGGCCAGTTCTGGGGTGGGCTTTGATGATTAGGAGCAAGAACATGAATCAGACTTTGAATTTGACTCTGCATTCAAACAGGGAGCAGAGAACCTGGCCAAGGCAAGTTAGTTAGAGCAGGTTCAACACAGAGCGCCTATAGGATGCATCCTTCTCCTCCCTGCCTCCCCCTCCACGCCCCAGAAAAACCACACTTCCCCCTCCAGTTCCTCCAGAAGAGGGGTCTTATTTGTCCTAGTTACTGGCCTTTTAATTTGTGCAAACTAAGTGCAGTTGACTCACACAGCAGAATTTTATGCATCTTTTTCTCTCTCCCCCCACAGCAACTCTGCAGGGGTCTCTTGCCTCAAGGTGCTCCACTGTGGTCATCCTGGCCTTGTTTCTTAGACAAAAATCTGTCCCTGACCTATCCCACATACTCGTTCAGCACGTTAATCCTATTGGTTTATCACCATTGAACTATTGTTTCCAAGGTTTCCCAATCAGTCTTAGAAAGGAATACCTTAATGTGAGGAGCCAGAGTATTTTAAAATAATCAATAAAGGAGGCCCAAGCTACCATAAAAATACAGTGATTGCATTCGCCACATCAGAAAGGCAGCTGGGAACATTTGCTTTGGCAAGTACCACTCTTTGGAGTTATGCAAGTTTGCTCTGATATGTACATGACGATATCAGAGTTTGGCTCTAGTCTTTAGAGACACCCCCTCCCTGTGACTGAATTGATGGTGACCGAAGGCTCTGAACATCTGTCTTCATGAGCAGACAACACCTTGTGAGCACCAAAAGCAAAGATCCACAAATAAAGCTGGTCTGAAAATTGATATAGGGAGGCGCTGAAAGGTCCTAGAGGAACGGAAGAGGCTAGAAGGCCTGAAGTGGGGATTTTTAGCTGGAAGGTCTAGAGAGAAACTGAAAGGGCCAGGAGGCCTGGGAAGAGTTGAGGAGGAGGCAGAGAGAGAAGACAGTGTGGAAGGTTATGGGTGAAACCTGGTTGGGTTCTGTGGCTCAGCACCAGCTGGTAAAGAATTCTAGGCAGCAACGGAGTTGCAGATGAAATGTGATCTAAGAAGCTCGTCAGAAAGAGTAGGCCATAAGTTAGTCTTCCCATACAAATTACTGGTGCAGGGTGATTGCCTTCCAAGCCAGGGATACAGAATACATAGGAGTTCCAGTGTCAATGCCCAAAAACTTGTTTCTTTCTGCAACAGCCAAGTCCCACCCACCTGCTCTGCAGCAGGTGCAAGCACCAAGTCACACATGTTTTCAAGCAGCTCCCAGACACGTGGGCTGAGATTTTCAGCACTGCCTAAGGGGTTTAGATGCTCAGTTCCTTGTTATTTTAATGGGAATTTTGTATCCAAATCCCTTAGCTGGCTTTGAAAATCAAAGTCATGAAAGCTAAATGGTTTCATTGTGTGCCGCTTTCCAAGCGCAAGTCACCGGACAGCGCGAAGACACACATTTATCTTCATCCTCAAAGTGTAACTCTAGAAGCCAGAAAGAGTGGCAGAAGTTGTTCTAACATGCAAAGCTGAAACTCAGAGACCCAGATAAGTTTCAGCTAATACCCTGAAGTTCAGGGAAGTCAGTCTTACTTAAACTGAACGACGCGGTTAAAGGTTTGCTCGTTATCGTACTGCCTTTTAGCGTAACTGTCATAACATTTCAGTGCCATTGCTCTCCTGGCCACTTCGTCCTGCAAGTCTTTGTGTCCTATAATCCCTTGTTTTAGCCCGGCTTTCCTTCTGCCTTTGAATTTATCTTTTCCGGCAGGGGGAGCTGCAGCATCTCAACCTTGGAAGGGTAAATCATTCAGAGACGTCCTCAGGAATTTATCCACACAGCTCTTGTTAAAAATCAGTGCAACTCATTCAGTGAAATCCCCTGATATGCTGCCTGGAAAACATGCCTTGCGAATGCGTTCACTCAGTAACATCATATTACCACCTTTGTGTCACTTTCGAGGGGCTTCTGTCAAAGAAGCAGATTCTCTGACAAATTTGTTTCTTGCCTTTGCTAAGTTGGTTTCCTGGCCAAGCAACCTCCACTCTAGAATTAAAGTCAGGACCTTCTGAGGTTCTATCTCAGAGCTTGTTCAGACTGGCTATGTTCTTCCATATGCTGAAATGCAATCAATCACCAAGCTGTGATCAGTGGTATAAGGGCACAGAGCCAGATGCAGTGTTTAAAGTAAACACCCAGGGCCCTATCCTACAACCTATATTTTCCTTGAGCATGAACAAGGACCACTTGTGGGAGTACAGGCTGCAGAATCTGGCCCTGAGGCCAACGAACCATGGAACGCTGCTGATTAAAGCAGGCCTTAGGATGTCTTGTCTTCTGCAAGCTAGGGGCCTGATCCTCCAAACTCTTCATAACTAGGCCAGTGAGGAGTAGCTGCCTGAGTGAGAGCTGCAGAATCATATCCCATCACAGTCAGGGTAACCCTATGAAACCTGGGATGGGCAGCAAACCTGGACCGGATTAAAAGAGAACACTCCAAGACATTTCAGACTAGATTGTGGCTTGGATTTCACATCCCCACATGGGACTAATTGTATAAGAACCCACTGAACCCCCCTGCATAGGCACATAAGAGTAAGCAAGAACACAGAGCCTACTTACCTCGCACCACCACCTCTAACACTCAGGAACTAGTGGGTGATGAAGTCTTGGGAACGGATAAAGTCATGATGGCAGCCATAGGGAGTGGGGGTGCTGGCATAGGTAACAATAAGATCACATACACTGAGGTTAGTACAGGGACCTCAGCTCCCTGTAGCCTGTGCAAGAGGAGCTTAAAGGGGGAAATCTTACTTCCCCTCTAGTCCCATAGTCCAAGCCACAATCTAGCTTTATATGTCTTTTGGCACGTGTCCCCTTCCGAAACACATTTATTTTTAATCACATGAGAAAAACTTTGTTAGCTAGACAAAGAAAAGGCTAAAAGCAGATTGGTTTTATTTATACAAAACCAGAAGTGCCCTGCAAGTGTACTGTCAGGTAGCAATAAGATGACCTTTCATCACAGCTCGGAGGCATGCAATAAACGTGTATTTTAAGTGCCCTGGCTGCCCCAAATAACTCTAGTGCAATTAAATGTGCATATTATAACATCATGTGGGTGTGGTAATTATCACCATTTGCAGCAGAAGATATTTATACAGGTCTTAAATTACATCTTAGGGAAACCTCATTGGGAGGGATATATATATATATATATATATATTTTTTAGAAACCAAGAAGGGGGTGGGGATTACATTTCTATTTTATTATGGGAATTGCCCCAAACAAACATTATTGGAAAAGCTGCTGATGCATCAGATATTGTATCAGATTTGAAGTTTGTAAAAATGTCATTCTGTGTGTCTATTTTTAAGTCACATCAGAATTTGTCCATGGTATTCATAAATATTCCTTCCCCTAAGTCTGTGGGGTCTGACTCTTTCATCCAGAGAAACACTTAGGGTTTCCCTCGGTGTGTCCGAGGCACATCACTTCACAGTGCTCTTCCAAGGGTGGGACAAAACAGACACCATTCCGTGCCAAGAGTCAAAGTCCGGATTTATACCAGTAGATTTCCTGGGTGGATTTATGCCTTCATAAGTGAGCTCAGAATCAGGCCCTTAGAATACCATTGAAAATCTGTTTCAGTACAGATGTCATATGTGAACACTTCAGTTCATGGTGTGACAGGGTCGGGCCAGATGGCTACAGGAGAGTAATAGAAGGCAGATATATTAGCCCCAGGCTCAGTAGGTCCTTTTTCCCTGAGTAAGGTAACAGGGAAGGTTCCAAAACAATCAGGAACCTTCGGGAGACAATTAAGACAGGCTGATTAGAACACCTGCAGCCAATCAAAAAGCTGCTAGAATCAATTAAGGTAAGCTAATCAGGGCACCTGGGTTTTAAAAAGGAGCTCACTTCAGTTTGTGGTGTGCGTGTGAGGAGCTGGGAGCAAGAGGCACTAGGAGCTGAGAGTGAGAACGCGGACTGCTGGAGGACTGAGGAGTACAAGCATTAGCAGACACCAGGAGGAAGGTCCTATGATGAGGATAAAGAAGGTGTTGGGAGGAGGCCATGGGGAAGTAGCCCAGGGAGTTGTAACTGTCACACAGCTGTTCCAGGAAGCACTGTAGACAGCTGCATTCCACAGGGCCCTGGGCTGGAACCTGGAGTAGAGGGCGGGCCCGGGTTCCTCCCAACTCCTGGTCAGACACAGGAGGAGTCGACCTGGACTGTGGGTTCAGAAAAACAGCCAAGCTGAGGGCTGCCGTAAAGCTCCCAGGCGAGCAAATCCGCCAATAAGCGCAAGACCCACCAAGGTAGAGCAGGAACTTTGTCACAATGGGTAGTCATGTATCCAGCTAGAGAGAACATTTAATACTCATGGGCTACTCTCTCCAAGAATCTCTCTCAGCCACTAGTCTTTTCCATCACTAACCTCTATGTTTGGTTTCCTTTCTTAGAAACAGCTGATGCTATAATCCACCCTCCCCATTGCCTAAGATTAATTAAACTACAGCATAAAATCTCCTCATATGTAGCTATCAGAGCATCCAACTTTTCCTGTATTGTGTTTTTTGGGATTCTTCTTCCCCAACTCCCTCCCATCTTAAAAAGCACCTCTGTGGTGTGGGTCCATCTTCCTTAGGACATGGGTAAGTCTTCCTAAAAGTCAAAAAATCACTTGCTTGCAGAAGTAATAGCCACTGCAGCCCTTTGCTAGGAGACAGCACTTTTATTATTCTGTCAGATATTTGCAGCTTGTCTATTATATTCACAGCACATTGGTCAACCTTATAAAAAAAATCTGTAACAAGTTCCATATCTATTGTTCTAAACTTGTGCAGTTCGCTTTCCCAATTGCCATTTTACTTCAGCTTCATTTCCTTATTTGATGGATATCAATTGTAGTTCTGTCTTTTGCACAGATTTTTTTTTAAGTTTTCCAAAGTTACTTTAGAAGGTGGAGCATGTTCATTACTTCTGTTTTTCTTAGTTGTATTAATGAATGATTTCGTAACACCATCCTGAATATCCATCTATTGACAGCTGCAGTCTCATTTGGACACAGCATGTCTGTATTAATACAGGACAATGAGAGGTCCAGAACTCAGGATTATAATAGTATCTTTGTTGGATGCCTCAGTTTGCCCCTTATTTGTTCATCTTTTCAGAGTATTCAGTTTTCCAGAATAGCTTGCTGGAACATGTCTACCAGCTAAGCTACTCTGTATGTGTAATTCAACAGTCTTTGAACCAATGCCCACCAGTGCTAGTGGGGCCATAGATGGCATTTCTCAGGTTGTTGCTGAACAGATCAATAAAGCCACCACCTCCTTCACATCCCTTCTCCAGACCCACTTCTACTGTGATGGCTACAGGACTGAGCCAACTGGAAATTGCCAGACAGAGGGCCAGTCTATAATTTGTCAATTACATGCCAGATCCTCCATTGGTGTGAATCAGCACCATTCCACAGAAATCAATGGAGCTATGCCACACTAACTATTGGGGATCAGGATGAACCTATGTGGGGGGGGGAGGTGCAAATTATCCCACATCAGCCTATTGCACGGTTCTTATGCGTTCCTCTGAAGCAGCTGCTATTAGCTGCTGTCCAGATGGACCACAAGCCTCATCCAGTCTGGCAATTCTTATGTCAGTTTACACCAGCTGAGGATCTGGCCCCAAATCTGAAAAGTGAGAAAAGGTTGCAGATGTAGGGAAAGTAAAGGAAATGAACACGTTTGTTAGTCTGAAAGAATTTCAAGTTGTAAATACAAAGAAAGCCACTAAAAAAAACCCAAACCCTCAAACTAAGTACACTTCCTCACCACACACTTACTTTGCTGCCAAAAAGCTTACAGGAAAGTTACAATTTCCAATTGGGTTTGAAGGCTGTTAGAATCAAACAGCTCTGCACCTTGGGACCAAAACCTCCAGCTCCCTGTGACACTAGAAATGATTGAATCAGGCTTCTGCAGTTGTTCACTGATCACAGTGGATGCTCTAGATAACATAGCTAGAGTTGATGTAACCCCACCCAGATTATTATTTTTTGGTTTTCACACAAAGCCAACCCCCTGTGTCCGTCCCCCCCCAAAAAAAGCCACACCACAAACCACACATACAGACAGACAAGCCTTGAAAACTGAAATATTTTGGTCAAAATGGGAGATCAGGTGTCCCATGGAAGTTGCAGATCGCTCTTTCCCCTCTATGGGCCAAAATTCCTAGCTGAACTACATCTCCCATAATGTATCAGGGTCTTCCCTTTTGGGGAAGGGAAGTTGTACCACACGGAGCCCGCAGCGGTGATGGAAACATTAAAAAAAATTAGCTGAAAATCAAACTGCTTTTGGCCAAAAAAGTTGAAATTTTCCACTGAAAATTTCCCTGCAGCGGGGTGGGGGGGAGGGGAATCTGACCATCTCTAAAAATAAGAAAAATTAAAGACTGCATTAGAGTGGGAGGCTCCTGCTAGTATAATCCTCATACGAGTCCTTCCATCCCAGGTTTCCTTTCTTTAATACTATTTGCAAGCTGCTAACTAAGCCTTAGGTCAACTTTCTCACTTGAGCCTTCTGTGATGGCTAGACATTTCTTATTCTGATTCCTGGCATATGTGTGTACTTAATATAGAACTGCCACAGTACACCACTTACACTTAGGAAATTGCTGTCTCTATAATGCAAGAAAGAGAGACCTTGTAGTAAGACCAGGGTCCTGAAACCTTGGGTCAATATGCTGATGTCAGACAGTTACCACCACAATATTAGACCCTTGAACTACAAGGCTGTATTTTTCCCCCCTCCACTAGAAGTCTTCAGACACTGACAAAAGCTTCTTTTTTAGGTTTATCCTAAGTTAGCTGGTGGTGCTGTGCATATTTTTTTCAAGTTAGCGGCAGATGAATCCCAGAAGGTGGGTCCGGAACAGGAGCAATTAGAAGTTAAGATGCTTTTTCATCTCTCTTTGGTCTGCCAAATTGGGCTGGAAGTCCCCCAAGAATGGGCTCTCATGCATGATTTATGGCACTTTCTACTTTCCAATGGGCAGGAGGTAGTGTAGGATCAGCCTCTCTCAGAGCATTTTGACACTGCCAGCTTGGTTACCAGGCCTGGGGGGTGAAAATGAAAAACAAGTGATAAGCTTTTAAAACAGCTATTAAGCATCACAAATAACTAATAGTAGCCAAGCACTGAATCTACACAGTGTGGTAAGAGAATCCACATCCCAAAGGGTTCATAATATATGGGTCTGATCCAGCAAGATGCTGAGCTCCCTTGACTCCCACTGATGTCCATGGGAGATGAATGTACTTAGCACTCTGTTGGATCAGGCCCTGAAAAATTCTGCTTTGTCAAGTTTTAGTGCAGGGGATGGATGAAGGTTTGAAATGGTTCTTATTTTACTCAAGCTGGTTCCACCCAACGCTGCTTATCATAGTCTTATGGTTAATCAGGGAGCAACTATTGACCTTCAGCTCCTGTTTACTTCAGCAGTTGGCTATTTGGTGCTTTCAGCAATGCACATGTGGTGTTTACCACCTAGCAGGCTGTAGGCATATTACTTGGAGGTCTCAGCAGTACAGAGAAAGTGCTCCTGAATGGGCTCTGATCTCTGCCTCTTCACCTGTGCATTACATCTCCTGTAGGCTCCTGGAAGGGAAGACATGATGTGCAACTAATGGGAGCTGACAATGCTCAGTGCTTCCCAGCGGGCACTCAGCAGCAAACAAGACTGGATCCTAGAGGGGTTCGCTTTGTTTCTGTTCAACGTTGACTCAACTGCAGAACACCATTATGCGTAATCAGGACATGCCCTACTATGGCCAGACCATTAGATGGTGCAAATTGGCATAGTTCCACTGTGGTTGATGGAGCCACACTGATTTACACCAGCATAGAATCTGGCCCAAGGCCCCTATACTGTGCTTTGTCCTCTCTTGAGTTAACATGACAGTAGCCTAGTTTTTCTACATTACAGTATTTTCAGAGACATCCATTCCATGGGATTGTGCAGTTCCATTAATTGTGCAAAAATGTAGATTGCAAGCAAGTTAACTGCAAAAATAACCCTTTTGACAGGAGAGAATAGGTAGGTGGGGATGTGGGAGTGCAGGAAGCAGGTATTATTCTTCACCCACAGTGTGCAGCAGAAAATAGATATTAAAGGGTTTCAAAATACATGGGAACATGGTTCTTCCTTTCATCGAGCAAAGAGGAAACTAGTCATGGATGGAAGTGCACTCAGAGGATGGTGGCTGTCCTTCTGCAGGACTAATTATTGATATCCCCCTCCATTACTGAAAGCCCAAAGTGTACACAATATTTTATATACTATAAGTCATTGGATTTACTCCAGGTACAAACTATTAACCAAGCAGATTATGTCTAAAGATTGAAAATTGACTCTTTCTTCAATTCTCACACACAGACACATACACACACAAAATTAAGAGATTAATGAGAGAGAAAGATGTTTTGCATTTTGGGGTCCCCCTGTCCTGAGAATTACCCGTGGGAGTGCAGGGAGCTGTCAAGTTTTTGTAGCTGAAATTTTATAATTCATAAAATATAAAGAAAATTCAGCAGTAAGCAAGAGAGAATTTTGCTCATCATACATATATTAGAACTGGGGGGGGAACCCCCCGCACACACACACACACCAGAAGTTGTCATCTCAACATTTGCTTTCATCTTGAAATAGGAAATAAAAATATCGAAATTTTCTGCACACAGTTCTGAAGAATTGATGTAAAAATGTTTAATTTTAATATTTGATAAAAACATGTTAACATCCTCAGAAATGTTCCTTTGAGTCAGTTCAACATTAAACTTAGGCTTGAAAGGATTAGATTTTAATTGGCAAATGCTGCTCTCGCTCTATACGCAATAGCAGACAAAAAATTTCCATCGATAATTGAAACGTACAGCTAGGCAAAGAATGAAAAGTGCTGCTTGAGAAGTTAGAGTCTGATTTAAGGATATTTACTTTGTATATTTTGACAGGTGATGTTGACAAAATGTGTTTTAATGGTTAAAGCTTTAATGTTTTGAATCTCAATACTGACGTTAAATAATTGCCTGACACCCCCATAATTCCCCATAATTGTGAAAATGTAATTAAAACAAACATTGGATAATATCCATCAAAATTATAAAAAATAATCTAATTCTGCCGAGCCTAATCAAGCTGCATCTGACCATGGTGCCTTCTGAGAGTTGCCACTCCGGTGCCTCTTGTCAGACTACATCTCCCAGGATCCACCCACAGTCATGCAACTCCCATGAGGCACCACACAAAACTCAGAGCAGAGACCATGGTGCATCATAAGAGATGTAGTGATGCATAAAAGATGGACTGCGGCACCATTGGCAGATAGAGTTTAATGCTGAGCTGACTAAACAGAAGGTTTCAGTTCAACAAACTGAAACAGGTTGGTTTGACTGAAATCAAAACATTTTTTTTGGCTGAAGTTTTCCAAAATCTAAAAGTTCCCCCCAGAAAACTTCAGGTTTTAGATACTGTATTTTCCACTGGGGAAAAAACAAAATCATTTTGATGGAAAATGGGACCAGCTATTACATGTACGCAACATACTTTCATGAGAGAGTCATTTTTCATCCAAAAAAACAGTGATAAATTTTCAGCCAACTCTATTCCAGCTCCTTCAGACCAACTCTCCCCCATAGAATTTGTACAAAATCTGAAAGGACAGAAAAGAAACTGACATTTTAAAGAGTCAGGTCAGAGTCAGCAAATCCAGATCTCTGTACAATCAGCACCAGCTGTCACCCTATTGAACTCACCAGTTTAATTGTTCACAGGAGAACGCATCATACTGTAAAAATCATACTCTTAAACCTCCCTTAGGACTTTCAAACAAAAGTCAAGTTCCCCTCTAGTCTGTTAAAAAGTTGTTCTTAAAGGTTTCCAAAAATACAAAAAAGCAGAAAGGAAAGAAGGAGGGGGGGGAAATGTGGACTGACAAGAACACCATTATCACTAGGGCTTTTGAAATAGCATTAGAGCTCTTTTAATTTTGTGCACTAACGTTCCTACTCAATCCATGGCAAACTAGTCAAACCTAAATTTATCAAATTTCACATGCAAAGGAATATGACCAAGTACTAAAATTAGTCGCACATGAAAATGGTTAATGGGGAATCCCTTCCAAATTCTACATTTCTCTTCTCTCTCCTTTAAAAAGATTACTCTCTCCCTATTACAGAAAGAGTTAGAGACACAATACCTAGCTCTTACATAGCACACCATTCATCAGTGGTCCTCAAAGCACTTTACAAAGAGGGGTCACTATCATTATCCCCTTTTACAAATGGGGAAACTTAGGCAAGCCACTTCACTTGTCTGTGCCTCATGTCACCCAGCATGGCAGTGGCTAAGGCAAGAATAGAAGCCAGATCTCCTAGTCCAGTGCTCTAGCCACTAGTAAAATCTCAATAGCCACATTTATGTAGGCTCTGCTACAATAACACTTTGGATTCCTGGGCTCTAACACAGCAGTTAACTGGAGTTTGATTTTTCAAAGGTGCTGGGTGCTCTATTGGGCCATGCATTTCAGCCAGGCATGTAGAGGTATTTAGGTGTCTGAAGATGCAGGCGGTTTGGAAAATTCAACCGGGTGCTTCTCTGCTTCTTCAGTCACCTAAATAGCTTTGCAAATCTGGCCCAATGTGTTTCACTTTAGACCTGCGAGCAATCCCATTCAAGCCAGTGAGACTGGTCACATGCTTAACTGCTTTGATGGACTGGGGCCAGAGTGCCCAGCAGGGCTGAGGCCCTAATGGATAAATAATTAGACCCCTAGTGAAACTGGGGAACATTGATTTATTCACACACACACACACACTGTTGTGATGCAAAAGCATTGCAGCCCAGCATTTTTGCGGTACTTAACGGCAGCTTGTGGAAACTCACCTGCATTTGCACTGAACAACAACATGTATAAACGCCTGCCCGATGGATATTGGAGACACTGTTGATACACTAGGTTCAGATAAAGGAAGTATGTAAACCACATCGTTCTAGTTCATTTAGTATCATGCCTGTAGGTCCTGGGACTTCATGGTTTTAATGTATTCCCCAACTTGTATTGGACCTCAGGACAGGAATGGCACAGATCTGCGGATGAGAATTCCTACTTGTGATGCAAGCTACGCTCATTTAGAATGAAAACTGCAACTTGGAATGCAAAGTGAATTTAATAATCCAAAGAAGTCATTGAGTTGTAGATTATCTGGGTAAACAGAGCACAGAAATTGCTGAAAGAAGCCCATTTCATTTTTTTAAGGATGGCCATAAACTGAAAATGGACTGGGCAGCATGGTAATAAGTCTCAGAACATGAACATGCTCCGCTGTAGAGGGGCCACTAGAGCCTGTTGGTTAGAAAAGGTTCCAAAAGGAAGAAAAAAAATTTCGTGGTAAACGTGGCTGTAGATACGTCTTTGGGTAAGTATGCAAGCAACGGAATACAGGCCAAGTCCAGCAACACTTACTCCCGTAAGTAGTCCCAGTTAATTCTACCTCGCCTCTTTGTAAGCTCCCTATTCATCCCACTGGCTTTCCTCATGCAAATAAGCTTTGGAGAATCAGAAGGATCTCAAGCTGAAAAGCCATCTGTGGGAGGATTTGCTTACCACAAAAAAAACCACTCTCTTGGGCACCAGTGCAAAACCCTGTCTCCGTGGGCTCCAAGCACCGCATGCTCCTTTGTAGGTCCTATGCACCCCATCCCCTGGTCGGCTAGCACTGTACCCTGCAGATTGTATCACTCAGTAGCATGCCCAGCACAGAGTTCTGGATTGTGCAGCAACGCTCAGCAGCACGGCAGCCTCAGCTCAAATGCAAGCCACCATCCTCACAGCTCTCTCCACGCTTGGAAATGCAAAATCACAGACATACATTTCCCCTCATTTGGCTGTCACAACATTTCACAGAAATACGCACCCAGGCCTGCAGTTCTGACTTCAGCTTGGGTTGTGCCCAACTAAGGGCTGCAGGATCCAGCCCTGTACTTGAAATAGCACGTACAGTGTTTAATCCAGTTCTATAAATAGTTGGCTATTCCCAGCAGAGGGAATATCCTTGCTCATGTCCTTCCGGATCTTGGTGTATGAAGTAAACTGAGAAGCCTTGATAATTTCAAGTTAACCTGGAGGAGAAAGGAGGGCAAGGAAATCAATGAGCCTGATAAGGTAAGGGGCTAAAGCCTCCTGAGAGATACTGAATATCCTCCATTCCCATTGAAGTCAGCGGCAATTGGTAGCACGTGCTCACAGTAAAGATGCAGGTGCTGATTTCCTCTCAGAAGGCACCCAGCACCTTGCAGGGTTGGACCCCTGATGTTTGCAGAGTGGAAGAGGACAAAGAGCTCAATGCTGCACCCTTCCTCAAGAAAGTAATCCCTCACTGACTAGCCCCATTAACTTCAAGGTCTTTCACTGACTGCAGCAGGACTGAGTAAGGAAGTGTTACTCACCCAAGTAGGGGATGTGGGACCAGGCCCAAAATGGGGCTAGAACAAAATGAGAAAGATTTAAGAGTTTAAAAATACACAGGAAGAAAATAAGAACTATCGTCTTTTAAACAGAAAAACTATTTGACAGTGTCTCTTTCAAGAATGTGCCCCTTGAATAAGCAATAAAAAGGCCTTTCAAACTCTGCTGTCACACCAGCCCCATTTAGTTCCCAAGAGACTTTTCAAGAGTTTCAGAATCCTTTCTAGTATTTCTCATCCCCTCTCCCACATCCACAGCTCAGCTAGCCTGGATGATTCAGCAGGAAGTGATTTCAAGAACTCAGCAGGAGGCAGAAGCAAGAATTAGCCAGCTAAAGTCAATGCAGAGCATGAAAAACAAAAGTCTCCTGTTTTACATGTATGAACCCATTGAAATGGTGTTTGTATTTCACTCATTTTGAGTTGACATCCCCCAACCCCTTTGAGACTATTCCTCCCATTTTCACAATTTAAGATAAACATTTGAAGCCTGGCTGACGGGCTGAAAAAGCACCTGACATCCCTGTGTGATGTTTAGAGTCGCTTGATCATGTAAAATTAAGTTTGCTCTGTAAGATTAACCGTATGCTAAGCTGCCTGGCTCAAAAAAAAAATGCAGAGCAACAGAATTCAGAATTAGCATGCAGGGCTCAGAAGGTGTGAATGTTCATGCAGCAAGAAGGCAGGGAAGAGAACACGCTCGGTCGGGGGGCGGGGGGGGAGGGAGATGTTAGCCAGAGAGATCTTGAGGTTAAACGTAATCTTAAAACCATTACATTACGGCCAGCAATAATAATCAAATGGGAGTGCATAGCTGGTGCTTCTGAGACTCTTTGATATGAAGGTCACTCATTTTATCACCCAGACAATCTTAAAAGGAGAGCACCATTTGTGTGAAGCATTAGCGCAAAGCAATCTAGCCTTTTAATCCTATGCCCTTGATTGACAGCCCTGTTGTGGCCGAGCCTGGTGCATCTCGGGAACGGAATGCACCACTAATCAAACAAGGTGCGGTGCCCAGCACTTTAATCAAGTTGCCCAGACATGCAGGAAGGAGGCTTTTCGCTACATTAGTCCTTGCAGGTTGCCATCTGTAGTCACGGCCAGCGAAGCAGTTCAAATGAGAATTCCTAAGTCTATAACTACATCCAGTCCATTCTAGCACATTGTCACTGAGGGCTGTAGCATGATGGATCTCTGCAACAAAGTTACCCCACACAACTGCCAGACTTTTTATTAAGCCTAGACCCAATCTACAGCAAACCAGCTGCAAAGCCGAACAACAGACTTAACTGTGCTATTTCCACCAGAACCTCTTCGACCACAACCAGATGAACTCTTTCATCCCTTCTTGGTTGAAGGCGTCTCAATTATTTGCATTAAGGTTAAGCAAACACCACCAAGAGGGAGCAGGCCTTAATGGAGGGAGAGAGGAATGAGTGGACTAGAGTGGTGTGAAGGCAGCAAGGAGAAAAAGCCTCCCACTGAAGTGTTTTTCTATTTGTTTAGATCTGCAGGGTCCAACTAAGCCACCAGAGGAGTTTGGGAGCAGTTAGGTGTCTGATTGGGTCTGTGGCTGACACAAAATCCCCTTGCTACTTCTTCAGGATTTTTTTTAAATGAGCCTAGAACTCCCTTTATTTTTTTCTGATAGGTAAGTGGGACTTACAGGCAATTTATATGAAAGATTTAAATGCAACTATCCTAAATATACTAGCCTGCCTGCAAAGCACTCCACAGCAGCTTCTCCCTCCCCATCACCTCCCATGTGGCTAGTTCTGTCCAGGGTAGAATTAGAAACATGTAAAATACAAATTAAGCCATCTTCTTAAATGCCACATTTCCTCTCCGCAGCCATTTCGATTCAGGAGCCATGTCATTGCCTTTCAAAGGCAATATTCTCCCTGCACTGGGATATTTTGCATACATAGGTATGCTCACGTGTACACACACAAAAACCAACTTACATCCTTCTCCATGCTGATAAAAGCCATTCAGATCAGGAAAGCATGTCACACTTCATAAACATGACTTAAGTGGGACTTCTCACCACAATAATCAGCACCCCAGATCTTCAGCTACTGTTAAGGGAACTACACCCTTGACACCAGCTGAGGATCTGGCCCTATAACACCCTAAATCTAGCCAAGATATTGAGGACTGTCACAGGGTGCTCCACTCACTGCTGCCTCCTCCTGGTCACTCTGGGGAGTAGCTCTTGAGGTCAACACCCCTCTTCCATAGCTTGCACACCGTTGGTCTGCCTCTCCCTCTGGTCTGCAGCCCCACTCTCACTCCAGGAACTGCAGCATCCTCTCTGTGATTCAGCCTTCCAGGGTAGCAAAGTCCATTCTCCCTAGTAGTCCTAGGCAGTCTTCCTTCTCATGGCCCCATGGTGCCACTCCATCAGTAGTAGGGGAAGCCAGGCCTGCCCTCTACTGCAGGTTCCAGTCCAGAGACCCTCACCTCAGCAGTTCTCAGCTTCAGCCTCTCTGCCCTCACTGCTCCTTCCCTGACTACTTCCTAGTACACATGGTTCCTCTTCTCACCCTGGGTGTACCAGCTCCAAACACTCCTCCCTCTTCCCAGGCAGTGATCATTTGACTTTATATGGGCCTGCCTGTTCCTGCACTGCTGAACCTGCTTCCAGATAGTTCCCTGCTCCATGGCTCTTCATCCCAGTGCAGCCAGTGGAGTTAATATGCCTACCTGATCACCGTAACCCCTTCAGTCTTATGTGGGGTGGACGCCCCATCACATGGATATACCTATTGTGACAGGGTCGGGCCAGATGGCTATCGGAGAGTAATAGAAGGCACATATATTAGCCCCAAGCTAAGTAAGTCCCTTTTCCCTGAGTAAGGTGACAGGGAAGGTTCCAGAACAATCAGGAACCTTCGGGAGACAATTAAGACAGGCTGATTAGAACACCTGCAGCCAATCAAGAAGCTGTTAGAATCAATTAAGGCAGGCTAATCAGGGCACCTGGGTTTTAAAAAGGAGCTCATTTCAGTTTGTGGTGTGTGTGTGAGGAGCTGGGAGCAAGAGACACTAGGAGCTGAGAGTGAGAGCGCGGACTGTTGGAGGACTGAGGTGTACACGCATTATCAGACACCAGGAGGAAGGTCCTATGGTGAGGATAAAGAAGGTGTTGGGAGGAGGCCATGGGGAAGTAGCCCAGGGAGTTGTAGCTGTCGCACAGCTGTTCCAGGAGGCACTCTAAACAGCTGCATTCCACAGGGCCCTGGGCTGCAACCTGGAGTAGAGGGCGGGCCCGAGTTCCCACCAAATCCTCCCAACTCCTGGTCAGACACAGGAGTCGTCGACCTGGACTGTGAATTCAGAAAAATGGCCAAGCTGAGGGCTGCCGTGAAGCTCCCAGGTGAGCAAATCCGCCAATAAGCGCAAGACCACCAAGGTAGTGCAGGAACTTTGTCACAACTGGTGTCAGCAGTGGGATCTGGTGTCCACAGTGCGGCAGAAGGAGGAGCGTTTTTTTTCGGGGGGGGGGGGGGAAGAGGGTCTATTTTTATTTTTTTTCACCACAATGGAGGAGGTACTGCGGGCACTGATACAAGCCATGGCTGCCCAGCAGGAGGCTATTCGTGTCCAGGCAGCCGCCCAACAGGAGGCAGTGCGGCTGCAGCAAGAGACTAATCGCCTGCTGATGGACCAGGCTGCTCAAGACCGGGCTATGTTGCGGGAACTGAGAAACCAGGTAAAGGTCCTTACAGAGCTGAACTGCGGCCATGATGGGACACAGATCATGCGGGCCAGCAATTGGCTGCAGAAAATGACGCGGGAGGATGATGTAGAGGCATAACTCCTGGCCTTTGAGAGGACAGCCCTGCGGGAGGCTTGGCCCCGAGAACAGTGGTCTGGCATCCTCGCTCCATTCCTGTGTGGGGAGGCCCAGAAGGCCTACTATGATTTGCCTGAAGAGGCTGCTGCAGACTACCCCCAGCTGAAAGCAAAGATCCTGGCCAGATCTGGGGTAATGACCGCAGTGTGGGCCCAGAGATAACATGAGTAGAGGTACCAGGAAAACAAAACCCCACGGTCCCAATTATATGACCTCATCCATCTCACATAAAAGTGATTATGAACTGAGTCCCGGAGTCTGGAGGAGATACTAGAGGTTCTGGTCATCAACCAGTACATGAGAGGACTACCGCCAGACCTTCACGCCTGGGTAAGCCAGAACAAACCCTCCAGCTACGACGAGGTTGTCACGCTGGTAGAAAGGCGAAGGATGGCGAGGGAGCTGACGCGACCAGTTAAGGAAGAAGCACCCTGGGTTAAAGTAGCAGCACCAAGCCCTAGAGCTCGGGTGACTGGGCCACCAGGAGAACCCAGGTGGAAAAAGAGGGGCTGAAGGCCCACCAGAACCCACAGAGAGCACTGAGGGGGAAGAGGATCGTGATGTTAGACTACCCAAACCAAGAGACTGGGGAAAGCCTAGGGCTCCATACAGATGTTACGCCTGCGGGGAGTGGGGACACATAGCTGCACGGTGTCCCAATGCTGAGGAGCCTATGCAGTGTAACCTGGGGAACTGGGCAGACCCATGCTCCCTAATCCACCTTGTGGGGGTCTCACTAACCCCACATATGTACACTAGACCAGTGAAGCTAAATGGGGTAGAGACCACAGCACTGGTTGATTCAGGGAGTGCTATCACGCTTGTCTCAGGGAAGCTCGTGAAGCATAGTCAGCTGCTGTGGGCTAAGCATACGGGGATAACATGCGTCCATGGGACAATTGGTTATTACCCCACCATCCCAGTAAAAATCGAGATTCAGGGGAACACTGCTGAGGTAGCAGCAAGTGTAGTCCCTAAACTCCCATACCCAGTGCTCATAGGGAGGGACTTCCCAGGGTTTGGAGACTTACTCCCTGTAGGGGAATTGGAGAAAGGGGGAAGCCCTGAAAGTAGTGAGGCATCCACAGTAGACTGTCAACCCCCAACCTTCTCTGAAATATCCCCAGATTTGTTCTCCACTCCCAGACAGCATAGAAGGACAAAAAGGGAAAGAAGGGCAGCTAAGGCCTTGGGAACCCTAATACTGGCCCAAAGCCAGAGGGTCGCTCTCGTAGGTAGGCGGACCCGAGCAGCTGAAAAGGAGGTCACCCAGGAGGGAGAAGCACCCAAGTCTGACCCACACCCTAACGCCTCTGAACCAGTAGAGGCAACAGAGACTGGGCCCCTAGATCTCAGGCAGATTAGCCCCAGGAGAGGAAATTTTGGATGGGACCAGGCTGAAGACCCAAAGTACGGACAACATTAGGAAGGAGGTGACCGAAATAGATGGGGTCCCCGTGGAAGGGAAGACCCAGGGACCAGGACCCTACTTCATAATGAAGAAGAATCTCTTGTACCGGGTTGCACCAGTACAGGGGCAGAAGGTACAGCAGATCCTAGTACCTCAAAAACACCAGAATGCTGTATTAAGTCTGGCCCATAGTCATCTTTTTGGGGGGCATTTGGGGGTAGAGAAGACACTGGCACGGGTCCTGTGGCAATTCTTCTGGCCTGGAGTACATGAAGAAGTGAGGTGGTACTGTGTGTCCTGCCCGGAGAGTCAACTGCACAGTCCCCATCCCCACTTGAGGGCACCTTTAGTACCCCTTCCCATCATAGAGGTCCCCTTCGAGGGAATAGCCATGGATCTAGTTTGACCCCTGGAGAAGACAGCCTGGGGCCACCAATATATACTTGTCATTCTGAATTATGCTACTCGCAACCCAGAAGCCGTCCCCCTGCGGAACACAGCCTCTAAAACGATAGCTAAAGAGTTGGTGGGGATCTTTGCCCGAGTGGGGCGACCAAAGGAGATATTATCAGACCAAGGTACCTCATTTATGTCGAAGCTAACAAAGGACCTCTGTACACTGCTCCATATACATACCCTGAGAACTTCAGTCTATCATCCGCAGACCAATGGGCTGGTAGAAAGGTTTAACCGAACCCTCAAGGCAACGATAAGGAAAGTGGTAAGTCGAGACGGGAAGGATTGCGACACCCTACGACCCTACCTTATGTTTGCAATCCGGGAGGTACCTCAGGCCTCAACTGGGTTTTCCCCCTTTGAATTATTATACAGATGCCACCCCCGTGGCATACTAGATATTGCAAAAGAAATCTGGGAAGAGGAACCCAACGAGGGGAGAAATATATTTGACCATGTCCTGCAGACACGAGAACGGATAGCCCGGGTCACCCCTATTGTACAGGAACATTTGGAAAAGGCGCAGGAGGCCCAATGAACCCATTACAGTCGCCAGGCAAAAGTCCGACAGTTCCAACCAGGGGATCGGGTGATGGTGTTGGTACCCACAACAGAAAGCAAGCTT
This sequence comes from Lepidochelys olivacea, assembly GCF_965140295.1. Lineage (NCBI taxonomy): Eukaryota > Metazoa > Chordata > Testudines > Cheloniidae > Lepidochelys > Lepidochelys olivacea. The sequence continues at coordinate 113,381,684 of NC_140416.1, forward strand.
TTGGCCCAATGGCAGGGGCCCTATGAAGTGGTTGAACCCGTGGGGGAAGTAACCTACAAGGTGTGGCAGCCAGGATGCTGGAAACAAGAACAAATTTATCACATTAACCTCTTAAAGCCTTGGCACCAACGAGAGGCGTGTGCAGTGGCCCAAGAGACCCCGATCCAGGGAAATAATATGCAGGAGCAGATCAGGATATCCACTGATCTGACACCAAACCAGAAGAAGGATGTAACTGAGATGATCAACCGATACCAGGACGTGTTTTCAACCAAACCAGACCGGACCACCGAAGCATATCACCACATTATCACAGACCCTGGGGAAAAGGTAACTTTAAGGCCCTATCCGGTCCCAGCAGCAAAAAGGGAGGAGATCAAGGCAGAGGTAAAAAGGATGCTGGAGCTGGGAGTCATCGAAGAGTCTCACAGTCAGTGGTCAAACCCGATTGTGTTGGTGCCCAAACCTGATGGCACCACTAGGTTTTGTAATGACTTTTGCCAGCTGAATGAGATATCCAAATTCGATGCATACCCCATATCGATGAGTTAGTTGACCACCTGGGCAATGCCTGATTTTTAACCACCCTTGATTTAACAAAGGGATACTGGCAAATTCCCCTTGCCAAAGATGCGAAAGAAAAGACGGCATTCTCTACACCAGAGGGTCTGTTTCAATATACTGTTCTTTCTTTTGGACTGCATGGGGCACCTGCCACCTTCCAGCGTCTTATGGACAAGCTCCTATGGCCCCATACCAGTTATGCAGCAGCAAACCTGGATGATGTGATTATTCACACCCCCGACTGGGAAACCCACTTAGGAAAGGTGGAAGTGGTTCTGGACATGCTAAGACAGGCTGGCCTCACAGCCAACCCAGCCAAGTATGCTATAGGGCTAGCAGAGACTAAATACCTTGGCTACATTGTAGGAAGGGGCATGGTCAAGCCCCAACTAAACAAACTAGAGGCTATCCAAAATTGGCCCTGGCCAAATCGGAAAAAGCAAGTCTGGGCATTCCTGGGTGTGGTGGGATACTACCAATGATTTATTCCCATTTTGCTACCAGAGTGAGTCCCCTGACAGACCTGATAAATGCCCGGGGTCCAGACAGCTGGAGAAGTGGACAGATGCCGCAGATAAAGCATTCATGGATCTACAGACAGCCCTCTGCAGTAACCCCGTGCTTATAGCCCCAGACTTCAAAAAAGAATTCATTTTACAAACAGATGCATCTGAAGTAGGATTGGGAGCTGTCCTATTGCAGATGGTCGGAGATGAAGAACACCCAATCCTCTACCTCAGCAGGAAACTCCTCCAGAGAGAGCAGAAGTATGCCGTGGTTGAGAGTGCCTAGCTGTGAAATGGGCCATGGAAACACTATGTTATTACCTTCTGAGACGACGGTTTACCCTTGTGACCGACCATGCACCCCTCCAGTGGATGCAGCGAAATAAAGAGAAGAACGCAAGGGTGACCAGATGGTTCCTGTCCCTACAACCTTTCCAATTCACCATACAACGCCGGGCTGGAAGCCACCATGGCAATGCAGATGGCTTGTCACGAGTACACTGCCTGACGTCCCAAGTTGCCCAACCTCGTAGTGTTGAGCGGGGGGGGGGGATATGTGACAGAGTCGAGCCAGATGGCTATAAGAGAGTAATAGAAGGCAGATATATTAGCCCCAGGCTAAGTAAGTCCCTTTTCCCTGAGCAAGGTAACAGGGAAGGTTCCAGAACAATCAGGAACCTTCGGGAGACAATTAAGACAGGCTGATTAGAACACCTGCAGCCAATCAAGAAGCTGCTAGAATCAATTAAGGCAGGCTAATCAGGGCACCTGGGTTTTAAAAAGGAGCTCATTTCAGTTTGTGGTGTGCGTGTGAGGAGCTGGGAGCAAGAGGCACTAGGAGCTGAGAGTGAGAGCGCGGACTGTTGGAGGACTGAGGTGTACAAGCATTAGCAGACACTAGGAGGAAGGTCCTATGGTGAGGATAAAGAAGGTGTTGGGAGGAGGCCCTGGGGAAGTAGCCCAGGGAGTTGTAGCTGTCACACAGCTGTTCCAGGAGGCACTGTAGACAGCTGCATTCCACAGGGCCCTGGGCTGGAACCCGGAGCAGAGGGCGGGCCCGGGTTCCCCCCAAATCCTCCGAACTCCTGGTCAGACACAGGAGGAGTCGACCTGGACTGTGAATTCAGAAAAACGGCCAAGCTGAGGGCTGCCGTGAAGCTCCCAGGCGAGCAAACCTGCCAATATGCGCAAGACCCACTAAGGTAGAGCAGGAACTTTGTCACATTGTCTATTTATTACTTGCATTGGGGGTTGTAAAGTGGAGGTTACATCAGACATTTTCATAGGCTAGATAGAACCAACACAACTTTACCTGAAGTGTATCCAACCTGTGTATCCCCTAGTTTGGATACAATAATTGGGAAAAGACCCCAGATACTGCAGGAACTGGCATAGACCATTGCCAGGCAATTCACTCAGAGCTACCAGCTGTTTCCACTGAGCCAAGGGTGCATGGGCTTTTGTAACTCCAACCCAGGTAATTTCAGTTTCACACGAGTTCCCAGGAGACAGTGGCTGTAATGCTGCTCCACTCAGAGCACAGTAACGTTCACATGGCTGCTCTCTGTCCTGCTTCCTTCCAGCTGCATCCCATATCCTGCCAGTTGCCTCTCCGCTGTGCTCAGCAGATGGGTCCCTGTCAGCTCAGTGGCTAGGGCATGTGTGGGTCCATTCTCTGCTCAGGCAGGGTAGGGATTTGAACCCTGGTCTCCCACAAGCCACCTGGCCTCCCAAAAACCACCAAGTGCTCTAACCATTGGGCTACTAGGTAGCAGGTGGTAGGAAAGCCCCTTCCTCCTCCCCATTTTTTTTGGCAAGAAAGGACTGACCTGGTTTAGGTACCTAACACCAGGAGAGGAGCCACCGCTGTGCATGCCAGGTGGCATCTCCCTCAACCCAGAGTTAGGCATCTAACTCCCTTTGAGGAGTGAGGCATGAAACCCACCCCTCTCCTCAGCATTTCCTATGGACTAGCCTAGACACTGCCATACTCAGCATGCTGGCTTTTGTGGAGCCCATTCCCAGACACCTAACTCTCCCCCTGCATTGTACAAGGAGCCCAACTCAGGGCTGCAGATTCCACTAGGAGGCGCAGCACCAAAACATTCGGCACCACAGCACTGAGACTGAGTCCAATTTGTGGATCTAGCCCAAAGTGACCCTCAGAGGTTCCTGCTTCTGCACCCATGAAATGTAAAGGCAAAAGGTGCGAGAGGGGCTCTTAAAGCAGAAAATATTTTTCAAAATTGGGACCATTTGGCTTTGGGACCAGTTTGTCTAATTTCCAAAAAGCTCTAAAATAAAATGTCTTGTACCTGGCTAGCCAGCTGAGAAACCCAGCTCTTAACATGCATTGGAGTTACTCTCCACCCTGACATGGAGGACAGATTCTTCACTGCAGAAGTATCATCTGCATTACATGTTTGGGATGCTGGATAATCAAATTGTCTCCTGTCCTTTCATATTACAGCTTTCATTTATCCATTTCAATGTTTTATTGAGCTAATAGATTTAACTTAGATTCTTCTTTAGCCGTTCCTCTCCCTCCCCGCCCGGCCATAAATAATTGTACTAAATGAATTATTTTTTTATTTCAACAAACTTCCCACTCAACCCCACCTGCAAAATTCAGACAGGAAGGAGAAACAGGTTTAATTTAGAAAGATCTGAAATTCCTGGAATAGATGACAGCTGAGAGAAGACTGGCATATTAAATAATTTCATCCTATAAACACTCCTATCTAGTTCTAGTTTAAGCCTGACAGATGTAAATGCCAGCCAGCTACCACATACCCAGTAGTTCTGCCTTTCATTTATTTATGCAGACATCTCTCAGATGTAAACACCTTTTTATGTACATTGGCTGGTTTTGTAAGAATGGATAGATATCCACTTCTACATCGATAGTTTACATATTTAACATAAGCAATGTGCACAGCAATGGCATGTTAGGTGTGACATCTTCATTAGGTTAAATAATTGTTTTGTCAGAGATCATCAGCTACTTCATCTTAACCTTACAAATCATGTCACAGCCTTTGCCAGAATTCTGTCATCAGGCTGTCTTGAAGCTGCATATAGGTTTTGATATAATCACCCAGAAATGAAATGTACAAGGGCTGGGGTAATTGTGTTGAAGAGGCAGCAGCACAAGACCCAATATATAACAAAGCAAGTCCTGTCTTTGTAAATTGAAGCTTTATAAAAATGCAAACTCAATAAATGTGAAACTGAAAAATACAACGCATCTAGACACCAGTGGAAGAACAGATCTCCATGAGATTTAAATTCAAACTGAACAGGAGAATTCAAACCAATTGCAAGGTCTCTCAGGAAGAAGCACATTTCGCTCTGTGTAATAAGACTTATGGTTACATCTGGCATGCACAGAAAGGTCTATTTCAGGATATGTCAAGGTTATAAATGCTAGCTTAAAGAAGGTCACCTTGAGTACAATATACTCCAAAGACCTTTGGGTAGCTCACTGAGGAAAGATAAAAGCATACTACTTCATCTAAAAAGATTCCCATATTTTTGCCAGCACAGAGTGATTTTCCATCAGCAGAACTTCCAGCAATGTTCTGGAGACAGCCTCAGCAGCTACCCATCACTTCAGAGCTGTTTTTTCTCTAAAAAAGAGAGTATATAAAAATGGCACCTTCTTATTCAGCACATCTGCACCAAGTGAATATTCAGAGTCAGATCCGGCCTTTTAGAGGAACAAACTGAGGTTATTTTACTGTCTTCAGCCCTGCAGAATCAGCACAGCTCTAGGATAGGGAAGTGGATTCTCCTCCAGCCCTCACATCACCAAAAGAATTGATAATTAAGTTCTGGTTGCAGGCCTACATGTGCAGCCCCATTCTCTCCTAATTATGCCGTCAGTTACACCAGCATTCCTCAGATGTAACTAGGTTGTAGTTGGAGGGCAATTACTCATATTGTGGTAGCACTCAATGGCCCCAGTCAGGATCGGAGCTCCGCTGTGCTAGACGCCATACAAACATAAAAAGATAGTCCCTGCCCCAAACAACATGTAATCTACTGTAAATCAAGAGGCCACAAGGCGAGCATGACAATGGCAGGGAAGGGGGGCAAAGGAAGGTGAGAGTAAGGACTTGCCTGCGCAATGTTTTAGTCCTCACCAGAGGGGTGTAAATTTTACTCTGCAGTAGACTGGTTGCACGTAGGCTGGTGTGCACTAAACGTTCCTAGTGCACGTTAACTTAGTGCTCCGTGTAACATGTGACCAGTGCACCCCTCTGGTGAGGACCAAAGCACAGTGTTACTGTGCAAACAAGCCTTAAGAGTAATATGAAGATTCTTTTTCCATAGTAAAGGTGAAAGAGACCTACCATCTGTGACACCAGCCCAGTGGGAGGAGCTAAGCTGATAGCCGTCTTGCTGATGAGGCACAATTCTGTGGGAGTTTTTCAGCAGCAACCGGTCCACAGTTGCTGGAGCCCGATGCTCTTTCTCCAACTTTTCAAAGGGACCTAGGATCTGGTGATGACTGAACTGCGTCTGTAAAAATGGAACCACATCCTGAACTTTTGATCATCCCTCAGAATAAACCAGAAGCTTTTTTCAGGTGTGGATCAACTCAGGTAAATTCTCAATTCTCTCTCTCCAAATCCACCAGCCCTTTTAAAGGGCCAAACCCTAAAACCCTTACTCAGCCAAGATATCTTTTGGGCCATTATGTGGGCACTCACAATTCCCACTGGGCCAGATCCTGAGAACCTATCCATCAAGCCTCACTTCCACAAACTCACACTCAAAGTAAATGAGTTTGCCTATTTAAAGAGTGAGTAAAACTTAAGCGAGGACATGAGGATTTGGCCCACTGAAGTCAATGGAAATAGCCAGTATATCATGATCCAGCCCAACGGGAGTTTTGCGTCAGGACAGAGTGAAAACTGAAGTCCAAATTGCAAAGTCACTCAGATTTTAGTCTGTCTTTATTCAGGCAACTTCCTATTGAAGGCAGTGGGAGTTTTCCTAGGTGTGGGCTGAATAAGAAGCAAAGGGGCCTCCCTGGCCCGGAAAATGTAAAAACCTGCAGTTCCTGGGGTTGAGAGCTTTTTGGCAAGAAGCTCATAGAAAGGAAGTCTTGTCTGCACTCCCACAGATCTTAATGGGATTTTTCACAGGCTGCACTTTTCAGAAGCCTAGAAGGGTAATGAGAGCTGAGCTCACTCCATGCTTATTAAATCATCTCTGAAGGCACGTCCTGATGCTTCAGTCATTTCTCCTAAAAATCAAGACAAATAGAGAACAATTTTATCCTTCTTCCGAAACCCAGTAAGTTGCACGTTCGCCTGACCAAGCCCAGCTCTCACAGGAAAGGCTTTTGCCATGGACAGAAAGGAGCTTCGTACGCCAGCTGTGAGCAGCATTCGCTTTCCACTTAGCCAAGGGCAACTGAAGCCCCACAGGCAGCAGTGAGTCTGGACTGCAGGCTTGGGCCCTCAGCAAGTGTGGCAGTTCTACCTGCAGAGCTCCAGAGACACTGAGAAAAAGATACATTTATATTCTGCAGATTTTATTTGTATCTTCAAGCAGCAGTTTCAGCGCCCTGGGCTGTACAATGCACATTCCAGGAGCAGCTACTATCCAGGGAGCATATCCAAAATTCAACATACCCCCTGACCGAGTTTCCTCTCAGTGTTCTGCTGGAGCTGCTAGGTCTCATTGGTGCCACCATCTGCAATGGTCTGGGCATCTTTGAGCATCCTCAACCCATGCTGACTTCTGTGGGAGTTGAGGATGCAGAAGAATAAGTGGGTTTTTTACCCACGAAAGCTTATACCCAAATAAATCTTAGTCTTTAAGGTGCCACCGGACTCCTCGTTGTTTTGGAGGATGCATGGGGCTGCCCAGAAGGTGCTTGGGGCTTCTTGCAGGACCAGGCCATAAGGGGAGTGCGGGGTGCTCAGCCGCTTGTGAGAATGGAACCCCCAAGGTAAACGTGGGCAGGAAAAAGTGCCCCACCTAAAATTCTGCCACCTCTGCCGGTGAGATCATATCACATCTTCTTTTTCACCATTGTTCATTTCTCTGCATCACTTACAGAGATGGGCAGGGATGGGGAGATGCCCCAGAAAAGTGGAAGGTAGAGCATCATGGACAACAGCTCCTCTGTCGTAGCATCTGATGAAATCCGCCCCAGGGATCTGAAACGAGGCCATGGGGGAGCAGTAGAGCTGGTCCCTCGCTGTACTGGGGCTTTGTGCCCAGTGGTTCCGCATTGTTCACAGACTCAGTAGCTAGCCATTCCCTGGACCCACCCATCACCACCTCTCTGGGCCTCTGCCCAACATGCATAGGTCTGTTCCCCTTGAGTGGCTCAATCACAGCAATTGAATTGCATTGGGGGCATTCCCTGGGTCTGGTTCAGCTGGGAGCATTTCCCCTTAATCAACAGGTTAACCTATCCCCAGGCAGAGTTCAGGAAAAGGTGCCACTAGGGCAGTGGTCCCCAAAGTTTCACAGCCCGCTAACCCGTTTCACTACATTGTGAAATCTCATGAACCCCCTCCTAAAAATGAATATTTCTAGGGATTTAAGTTTAAATTTCCTCCGCACTCCGCAGGGCTCCTGCTGTTGGACCCCATTGACCGCCCTGGTCAACTGAGCTCCACTGAGCCCCAACTGCCCGGCCCCACTCTCCCTGGGGCTCGGGCTGCCAGCCCCAACCGCCCGGCCCCGCTCTCCCTGGGGCTCGGGCTGCCAGCCCCAACTGCCCGGCCCCGCTCTCCCTGGGGCTCGGGCTGCCAGCCCCGCACAGAGCACTGGGGTTTAGGCAGCCAGCTCCCCCGCTGACGGGGCAGGGCTCGGGCTGCCAGCCCCAACTGCCCGGCCCCGCTCTCCCTGGGCCTCGGGCTGCCAGCCCCAACTGCCCGGCCCCGCTCTCCCTGGGGCTCGGGCTGCCAGCCCCGCACAGAGCACTGGGGTTCAGGCAGCCAGCTCCCCCGCTGACGGGGCAGGGCTCGGGCTGCCAGCCCCAACTGCCCGGCCCCGCTCTCCCTGGGCCTCGGGCTGCCAGCCCCAACTGCCCGGCCCCGCTCTCCCTGGGGCTCGGGCTGCCAGCCCCGCACAGAGCACTGGGGTTCAGGCAGCCAGCTCCCCCGCTGACGGGGCAGGGCTCGGGCTCCCAGCCCCAACTGCCCGGCCCCGCTCTCCCTGGGGCTCGGGCTGTCTGCCCTGCAACCGGATCCCACCTGATGCCTCCAATGCCCAGGGTCCTCTGGCCGCCATGAGTGAAATTTTTCTGGCGAACCCCCTGTAATGCTCTACGAACCCCAGTTTGGGAACCACTGCATGAGGGAGATTGAGAGAGAGCAGCAGCATGTTTTAAATATGCATCTAAATAATCATGTCTCCCTAAACTAGAGGTGGGCAAACTACAGCCTGTGGGCCACACCTGGCCCGGGGACCCTCCTGCCCAGCCCCAGGAGGCTACCCCCCCCCCCACCGCAGCCTCAGCGCGCCGTCCCGCCGGTGCAACGCTCTGGGCAGCTGGGCAGCGCCGTTGCAGAGCTGCAGCCTGACCTGGTGCTCTGGGCGGCGCGGCTGTGATGCCGCCAGCCACCGGTGCTCGGTGCTGTGTGGTAAGAGGGCAGGGAGCAGTGGGGTTGGATAGAGGGCAAGGAGCAAGGGGTGGTGGATGGGGCAGGAATCCCGGGGGGGCCGACAGGGAATGGAAGGGGGTTGATGGGGTAGGAGTCCTGGGGGAGCAGTCAGGGGACAGGGAACAGGGGGATTAGATGGGACAGGAGTCCCGGGGGGGCAGTCAAGAATGAGAGGGGGGTTGGATGGGGCAGCAGGGGGGTCGGACAGGAGGTGGGGGCTGGGCCACGTCTGGCTGTTTGGAGAGACACAGATTCCCCTAACCAGCCCTCCATAAAATTTTGGAAACCCGATGTGGCCCTCAGGCCAAAAAGTTTGCCCGCCCCTGCCCTAAACAGTGCTTCTGTTTTCAATGCCAAACTTCTCTTTCACACCTAGACACTGTTTACACACCCCACCCCCAGCCAGCCCCAAGTCAGGATTTCTGACAAAGAAAACATTTCTGCTCAAGACACATGGCAAATCCTTTACTATCACCTATGCAAATTCAGGATATTTCCACACATTTTACATGTCCCCCTTGACTTTAGCTGCCACCAAATTCAACTGATGAAAGCTGACAGCTCTATTGTATTAATTCCCTCAAGAAAATGAAAAGAATCTCTCATGCCTTTCACATAAAACATGTTACAAGTCTCAGAGTTTGCGGGGGGGGGGGTGTTAAATCTGACTTCATTCGCCATAAAATGTTGCCATCTAGTTGAGTATTGTCAAATAAATCATACATTTGAAGTTCCTTCTATCCCTATCTTTTATAGTATACATACAGGTAAGGCCAAGTTGCCTATGTCCCAGTGTTTGGCTCATCCAATGAAATAGCTGCCTGCTACGGTTCCAGTCTAAATGACTTCTACGTCTTCACGGTTAAGGTGAGTTTTTACAGCAAGATAGCAACACAATCCTAGTGGAGACAAGGCACAGGTAGTTTTTACCTCCATGAAGCGAGCGGAGGTAAATCCCAAATTGGGTGGCGCATATAGTGTTGAGCTCAACTAGCTAATCAGAAGTAAAAACTTCCTGTGCCTTGCCTCCGTTAGGATTTTATGGCCAGAGAGCCAGCTCACATTAGCCACTTCATTGTGAGAAAACAGCCTTTTTTTTAAGGAGTGAAGACATGGGCTTAGGCCTTGAGCTAAGGCTACGTGGCAGAGATCTGTGCTTTGGAGCTAGATGGCGTGGGTTCAGTCCTTGCTGGTGACTTACCCAGGAAGTCCTTATGCACATACCTATATGTAGATATTAAGGCCAGAAAGGATTATTATAATCATCTACTCTGACCTCCTGTATAACGAAGGCCATTGAATTTTACTCAGTGGTTCCCGCACTGAGCCAACACCTTGTAACTGAACCAGAGTATCTCTTTTAGAAAGACATCCAATCTGAATTGAAAAACTCCATATATCACTTTCTGTTTTCATCGCTGAACTCCATTGTGTTGTCTCATTAAATGGATACACAGCCCTGATCTTTTCTTAAACAGAAAAAGTTTCCCAGCATATGAAACTTGCATCTCCAAATTGCCATGCTGTGTGATGCAGAGTTAAACCCAAATAAAAACCTAAAACTTAAAAGACACCACATCCTATAATTGTATCTTTCTTTCAGTGACATTCTGTTTGCCTCCTATCCCCGCCTTTCCTCAAAGTCCTCTGCTGCTAGCACCCTTTCGGATGCTTCTTACAGCTTAAACACCAGCCTGATATCAACTAATTACACTGATCTATCTAAAGTTTCTCCCAATAACAATAATTCTCTACAAACACGGTCATTTGATCTCACATGTGTGAAGTCTTTTCCTAACAGACTGTTGCAATAGAAGTGCCCCCATCATGCAGGCAAAACTCCCATTTCACCGTGAGGGCACGATCAAAACCTTCAGTACAGAAAGTGATTTGTTCACAATACTGACTTCTAATTTGGCCAACCAAAAGCGTGCCCAGGCAGTGGAGAAATGTAAAGGAACCAATCCTCCTTTGTTTCATTAGACTCACTAGCTCACATTGGGTTAACCCTCATTGCTTGGGCGCAGTTTTACATTCTGAACATTGCAATGCACCCTCCCCCTCCCTCCCTAAAACTTTGTGGACTTGATTCTCCATTGTCCTGAACCTTGTGTGATCATTTACACTTGTACAAAGTGAATGCAATTTGGAAAAGATTTACATTCCTTTTGCGCTGGTGTAAATGGCCACACAAGATGCACGACAATGGAGACCCAGCACTTGGATATGGTGCTGTGTTAGCAGCCTCAGACACTGAAACCATTGTATTTGGGCCTGATTCATAGTCCACTGATGTACATGGAAATCTTTCCATCCACTTAAATAAGCTTTGGATCAAGCCCTTTATCCCCAGAATAAGCATAGGACAGGCAGAGATAATGTAGACTCCTCCCCAGCACCCAACCAATGCCAAGAAATCAGCCCTATTGATAATAGGGTTGTGTAATACAAATAAGAGGTGCCTAAAGCAGCCAATATTATCCTTTTCCAGGCACAAAGTAAGGAGAGAACATCCCATAGCTTGGAAGCGGTTAGAGGAATGGCAGAAACAGTAGGTGGAGGATACTCACAGCTAACATTAGAAAGTAGGATATGTGAAAATCTCTTGACACGTAGCATGTTAGTGGAGCTAGATGTGTTTTGCCAGGTTTCATGCCAGCTACCACAATGCACAGACTTTTTGCTGAGTCCGGCAGAGGAAGCTTGGCACCAAGATCAAAGAGAGGCTGGTGATCGCACAGATCTGCAAGCCTGAAGCACTCTCTCCTGTGAGAGGCTACTGCCCAAAAATTCCACATGGGCCTTTTACTTTAGGATGGGATCCAAAGCTAACTACAGTCAGCTGGAGACTTTCCACTGACTTCAGTGGACTTTGCATCAGGCCCTTCCTTGAGTAATTAACCTGTATTCTACAGCAGTAGGAAACAGCATTACATCAGGTCAGGGGAACCTAGGGGAAACGTAAGTTGAAGATGGGTATCCAGCTAAATGGATAATGTTGCCTCAAAACACTTCCATGATGCAACATCATGAACTGTCTGCTAGCTGTAGGAGACTGGGACTCAAACAATGTTTAATCATTAGTTCTTCAAACCATATGAAAGATTGTTGTCATTCCCCATTATCAAAAAAAAAAGTTTTAAAACAGGTTTTCAATATCTTCACAGGCGCAAGAGACAAAACGAGAGGGGTCTATGATAATAGGCAGTGCCAGCAAGGCAAACTGATAGCTTCTGTTTACTCTCTCATAATGTGCTAGAACAGATGACATGCAGTGAAGTTAAAAGGTGACACATTTAAAACATAGTACCACTGCCCTCCACACACGCACATACAATGCACGGAGGGTTGAGGCATTACCATCTAGCCTGTCATTCGGGTGTCCCCCAGCTTGTGGGTCTGACTCCTCTCCCTCATCCTGTCACACGTACTCAGAATCTATGGTTCTGGGGGCTCCACAAGTACGTAGAGAGAGGGGGAAAGTAGTGCTGTATGAAACTAACAGCCCACTCTCCCCTTCATTGGAACCTCCTCCTCTGAACTTCCCGGACACCCACATCACTCCCCTCAAGTCCATATAAAACTCAGCTGCCAAAATACTCCCTGCCTGCCAAGCTGACCATCGTCCCTCTAGCAAGAATTGCAGATGCCTACTTAAGAGCAGCAAGCTTATATTTGTGCTATCACCACTGATTTCCAGGATGGCCGTTTCAAATGGAATTACATTTCCACTCTCTCTCAGTACTTATATGGCCCTATCACCAGCAGATGGGAGTGCCTATGGGTAGATGTGTATATATATATATATATCGGTAACCGTGGAACCTCAGGGCTCCCCTGGGAACCGCGGCGGCGAAAGGAGCAGGACGTGGGGCCGCCGCTCGCAGGAGCCAGCGCCCTGCACCAGCAGCTTCTCTGGCACAACTGTACTGCCCCCAGCCCCGCCCACTGAGGTGGGCACCAGGGTCATCAGCAGCTGTCCCTGGTCACACTCTTGTGTTCCAGCGGCACACACACCCCCAGACAGGAGATGCAGACAGCTGCATGGAAGGAATGGAGGCAGGGTTGGGGGCCGGGTGAGAGCCCCATGTTCTGCTCCTTTCGCCACTGCGGTTCCTGGGAGAGCCCTGCAGTTCCACGGATACCGACATATCCATAGATATCCACATCTACCAGTATAAATTTGTATCCGCGCAGGGCTCCATGATGAGCATAGCATGTTGTTTTCCTGTGCTGTCCATACTAGCATGGACATTTTGCACCATTTTTCTTACATGAGTTCAATGCTCATGGACAGTGCCAATGGACCGTGAAGTCTTAAGTATAACTGGGTCCAAAAAATTAGATAAGTTCATAGAGGATAGGTCCATCAATGGCTATTAGCAAAAATGATCAGGGTCACAACTCCATGCTCTGGGTGTCCCTAAACCTCTGACTTTCAGAAGCTGGGACTGGATGACAGGGAATGGATCACTTGATAATTACCCTGTTCTGTTCATTCCCTCTGAAGCATCTGGCACTGATCACTGTGGGAAGACAGGATATTGGGCTAGATGGACCATTGATCGGACCCAGTATGGCCGTTCTTACGTTCTCTTGATTCTAGTTGCTGCCTGAGCAACAAAAGTGCAACTTTCTCTACACTGCTTCCAGCCTGGCGCGAAAAGACCATCTTTAAAATAATTCATTCTCCTACACCCATTTACCGCTGGGCACCGCTACGGAGTATGCCAGCGAGGGTGCAAATCCGATGAAGTGAGCTGTAGCTCACGAAAGCTCATGCTCAAATAAATTGGTTAGTCTCTAAGGTGCCACAAGTACTCCTTTTCTTTTTTTGTGGTGTACACTGAGATCGCTGAGGGACTTCCCACAGACCACCAAGAGCTATCGGATTAGGACGACACTGGCTGCCGGTTACTTCTGGCAGCAGGCAGTGTTTCCACCCCTACTCCTAACCCACCCACCATGGTGATGGAAACTCGATATGCATTTCCAGCACTACTGGAGGCTGAGATTAATTGCTCTACCAGTCATCTCATTGGAAACCTGTGCTCTTGAGTATTATTATTTACAGAGCCATTAGCGATTACATTTGAAAAGTCATGGAAGATGGGAAAGATTCCAGATGATTGGAAAAGGGCAAATACAGTGCCAATCTATAAAAAGGGAAATAAGGACAACCTGGGGATTACAGACCAGTCAGCTTAACTTCTGTACCTGGAAAGATAATGGAGCAAATAATTAAGCAATCAATTTGTAAACATCTAGAAGATAATAAGGTATTAAGTAACAATCAGAATGGATTTGTCAAGAATGCGTCAGACCAACCTGATTGCTTTTTTTGACAGGGTAACAAGCCTTGTGGATAGGGGGACGTGGTAGACGTGGTGTATGTTGACTTTAGTTTTACTTGACTTTAGTAAAACTTTTGATACTGTCTCACAAGACATTCTCTTAAACAAACTAGGGAAATGCAACCTAAATGGAACTACTATAAGGTGGGTGCAAAACTGGTCGGAAAACTGTTCCCAGAGAGTAGTTATCAGTGGTTCACAGTCATGCTGGAAGGACATAACGAGTGGCATCCCGCAGGAATCAGTTCTGGGTCCAGTTCTGTTCAATATTTTCATCAATGATTTAGATAATGGTATAGAGAGTACACTTATAAAGTCTGCGGACGATACCAAGCTGAGAGCAGTTGCAAGTGCTTTAGAGGATAGGATTAAAATTCAAAATGATCTGGACAAACTGGAGAAATGGTCTGAATAAGTAGGATGAAATTCAACAAGGACAAATGCAAAATACTCCACTTAGGAAGGAACAATCAGTTGCCACATACAAAATGGGAAATGACTGCCTAGGAACGAGAACTGCGGAAAGGGATCTGGGGGTCATAGTGGACCTAAATATGAGTCAACAGTGTAACACTGTTGCAAAAAAAAGTGAACATCATTCTGGGATGTATTAGCAGGAGTGTTGTAGGCGAGATGCAAGAAGTAATTCTTCCCACTCACTTCGCACTGATTAGGCCTCAGCTTGAGTATTGTGTCCAGTTCTGGGCACCATATTTCAGGAAAGATGTGGACAAATTGGAGAAAGTCCAGAGAAGAGCAACAAAAATTATTAAAATTCTAGAAAACATGACCTAGGAGGGAAGATTGAAAAAATTGGGCTTGTTTAGTCTGGAAAAGAGAAGACTGAAGGGGGACATAACAGTTTTCAAGTACATAAAAAGTTGTTACAAGGAGTAGAGAGAAAAAAAATTCTTCTTAACCACTGAGCATAGGACAAGAAGAAATAGGCTTAAATTGCAGTAAGGGAAAATTTCCTAACTGTCAGGGTGGTTAAGCACTGGAATAAATTGCCTAGGGAGGTTGTGGAATCTCCATCATTGGGAGATTTTTAAGAGCAGGTTAGACAAACACCAGTCAGGAATAGTCTCGATAATATGTAGTCCTGCCATGAGTGCAGGGGACTGGACTAGATGACCTCTCAAGGTCCCTTCCAGTCCTATGACTACCTTCGCTCGCCATTAGTGATGGGTAGCTGCAAAAGATTCAGAGCCTCCAGAATTTTGGATAATGAACCAAAACTTCCCTGAATTATTCAAACATCTGGCTCTGCCAAATTGGACATGGGAAGTTGAGTGGGCTAACAGATGGAGCTCTGATGTGGGATTCAGGAGGCCTGGATTCTATTCTTGGCTTTGACTCTGACTTACTGAGTATCCTGTGGCAAGCCATTTCACCTAAGTTTCCCCTCCTATTCCTTGCCTACTGAAATTCTAATCTCTTAGGTCAGGATAGGCACTGTCTCTTACTATATTTGAACAGTGCTTAGCAAAATGGGTACCTGATTTCAGGTGGGGCTGTTCAGTGTTACTTTCATACAAGTAAATAATAATACTCAAGAGCACAGGTTTCCAATGAGATGACTGGTAGAGCAATTAATCTCAGCCTCCAGTACTGCTGGAAATGCCACAAGAATAGACTCTCCACCTATGAATTTATAGCTAACAAAAGCTATGTTTAGCTATAGTTAAAGCTGTAACAGCCCACACCTCAGTCACTCCAAACTGTAAAAGAATAGACATAAGAGGTTGAGTGGAAAGTCTTAGGCATTCCTTTCCACCTTTAGTTTTCCTGCAACGATGTCGATAACACACTTCATAAGGCATTTATTTCTATCTCCAGCAGATACATAAAGGCTGTACAAACCTCTGCTTCATCAAACTTGCACTCTAGTGCAAAATCTTAACAGTGATCTCAGATGCTTTTATACCTGATTATATCAACAAATCAGTACATCTGATTGTCACCCATTCCATGCACTTGGGAAGTTATTTTGCCCTCTGAGGTCACTGTCATGGTTGAGAGTATTCAGTGGCTCTTCTCTAACTGTCTTTTAATTGTGGTTCATGGCTTTAGTTGATAATAAATTGCACTGGAATTTAACGAGGACATAAAAGTGGTGATTTGAACTCTGGTCTTTGCTTTTTCAGCTCAGGGAGCTTACCCACAAGCAACAGGGGTATTTGGGGAATTAATGTCTCTCTTGTTTTGTTAGCCTCACCCAGAAGCTAACAACAGGCTTCACACTGTGGCAGATACTCTATAGACAAACGCTACTGATGTATAACTGACATGTCAGGAATCCATATGTGAGCAGCCAAAATGTGGCCGGGGAACAGCTGTTCCAGGGTGTTTTTGATTTCCTGCACAAGGAGTACAAAGAAAAGTGAGACAATCCGGGGCGGGGCGGGAGGGAAATCACCCAAAAGGGTTTGCTTTTTGAACTTTTTTTTTTAATTCCATCTGTATCTATTCATTTTTCATCAAGCTACTTTGAAAAATTCACATAGTGCTCAAAGGCTATATCCTAGATTTTGGATTTTTGCCATTTCAATGAGACCTTTACAAAATGAAGGTTTAAATCTCCAATTAAAACTTACCTCTGTAATGAAACCTTAATTACGGCATAACTACCACTGCCCCAAAATACTCTGTCAATCACTGTACTACCTAGGCACCAAAGAAAGGAAGTTTACATTGACTGTGTCCAAATAGAACAGTCACCTTGGTTTCACCTGTGGTGGGGTATTTAAGCTCTTCGACTTCCATCTGTAACCTGGGAATATAAAAGTGCCCACAAATTAAAAGTGATTTCTTTGAGCCTGCAAAAAATATTTGATTCAAATTCTGAGTAAAGGTTTAGAATGTTCCCCATTTTTTCTGGTTTATTCATCCCATGGACCAGGGTCTCCACTGTGTTACACTACTTCTATGATATGGTATCTCAACTGACTTCACTAGAATAAGATTGATGTAACAGTGGAGATACAGGCCCTACCTGTCTGCACTGTATTTGAACTGATGAAGACGACTTAGAGGCAAAAGATCCTGTGTAACCCATTACCATCCACTGAGCCATCCAGTCACCCAACTTTGATGTTGCAAAAACTTCTCAAATACTTTCTACACGGGACTCTAATGAGTTGCATCCTCCTGCTTGAACAAGGTGTTATTTCCTGCAGCTGAAGTGATAGTTCATTGGCCTTGAGGAAATGAGCAGTGCCCACAAGTTTTTATGAGCCACCATTTATTTTCAGTACTATAGCTATTATGCAGGAAGTCATTTACTATTAACATATGCAAAGCAGTGTCACCATTACTGACAGTACCCAGAAAGTTAGTACCATAGGGCCTGATTTCAGTGTTCAGAATTGAACTTAATCCAAACTATACATTGATCCTCCTAATATAGGCATGACTACAGAGCAGTGTTTTGTTTTTTCCAAACCATTAAGACACACAGCTGATCTATGTCTTGAAGAGGACAGGGGAATCAGACTAGAACACGGTCACACATTTTGTGACAGAAACAACTAATCAGTCATCTGGGTGCAAGCCAATATACCTATTTGAAAATAGGGCCCCATGTCAGTCATCAGATGTCTCTTGGCACATCTGTAGAACTGCCCTTCTAAGAGAACATCCATTTTTTGATATTTTGATCTGAGTCAGCTACAGGCATGAGTCTGATGGTGTCTGGAAACGACTTTACATGGCAACCTCAGCCTGTTAGGCGTAGCTGGAATTTAGCCTTTGTTACCAACTCAGTAACTCTCCCTGAAAATGTGTTGTTGAAGACAGATGATGAACAAGAAAGTCATTAGTCTCCAAAGATCATTTATGAGTGGGGCCCTACCAAATTCATGGCCATGAAAAAAACATCACAGATCGTGAAATCCAGCCCTCCCGCCCCCTATGAAAATCTGGTCTTGTGTGTGCTTTTACCCTGTACTATACAGAGTTCACAGGGAGACCAGCATTTCTCAGACTGGGGGTCCTGACCCAAAAGGGAGTTGCAGGGGGGTCACAAGGTTATTTTAGGAGGGTTGCGGTATTGCCACCCTTACGTCTGCGCTGCCTTCAGAACTGGGCAGCCGGAGAGCAGTAGCTGCCGGCCAGGCACCCAGCTCTGAAAGCAGCACCCTGCCAGCAGCAGCAGCGCAGTAGTAAGGATAGTAATACCACAACCCCCCCTACAATAACCGTGCGACCCCCCACCACAACTCCTTTTTGGGTCAGGATCCCTACAATTACACCACCATGACATTTCAGCTTTTAATAGCTGAAATCATGAAATTTACAATTTTTTAAATCCTGTGACTGTGAAATTGACCAAAATGGACCCTGAATTTGGTAGGGCCCTATTTATGAGCAAGGGCCTGCCTACCATGCATGTGTGCCTGGAAGCATACCTACCCTGATGATAATGGGTCCAATGTCTGCCCACTAGCTTTAGCCAGCTGCGAAGGACATGGTTTCTCTGTCAGGTGGATGGTCACAATTTCCCAAGCAAACCTAAAACTGCAGTGAAAAAGCGAGAATGTCAGCTATTGTAAGTGGTAGTGCTATTCTCCAACTCTGAGCAGGTCAAAATGGCTGCACTCCCATTGACTGGGGAAACTTTAGAGAGAGACACTAACACTGCATTTACACTTTATATCATTCCTGCCAAAGACTCATGGTGAAAGTGTCTCCTCTATGTAACTTTGATTTCCTGCATGGATCTAGTGGCTTTCATTCTTTCTGCAGCCCAGCTGCTGGAACACAGCCCTCTTATTTCACCTCTCCATTTTTTCAGAAGGAGAGCTGTACCTCATGGTTGGAGTGGCTCTCGAAGTAGTAGTACCATGCTTCCATGTCTGTGACCTGTACCTGGTGCCAAGTTCCACCCAGGCAAACATTTTCTACAAATCTACAATTCTCCCTTGTAGCTAATTTCCTGCAGATGGTTATTCCGAGGAGCAGGAAAGCCTGGGTCCTCCCTACACTCCAGGTTCCAGTTTAGTAACCCAAAGCTATTAAAGTCCCCACTCCTCAGACCACTTCCTAAACCTCTCTTGCAGAGTCCCCCACAAGCACTATTCTCAGCTCCTTTTGTACAGCAAGCCACCCTGCTTCATGGCCAGTTCCCCAGACCAACATTATCCTCTCCAGAGCCCTTCTGTAGCCCATCGCTTACCCTCCTCCTGGCCCTTTAACAGTGATCATCAAATACCTTTATCAGCTTTATCCAACATTTCGAGCAACAGCATCTCACTCACTTCTTGTCCTTTTTTCCTAGTGAGCTAATAGAAGAGTTTTACCTTTTTCTCATCTTTATCCCCCATCGTCAGCTCTTTATATAGACTCAGTTCTTGCTTCCCCTACTTATATGCTTGTCAAGATTGATATACAGCAGTGCCACATGCTGCCAAGCAGTAAGGCAGTGCAAGCCATGGATTTGATTGCAGCGTAGTGCAGAACATCCTCCATGTGAGGGAGGAGGGAGAACAGTCACCACATGCCCTGTCCAGCATTCTAACAGAATACAGGGACATATTTCAAAGAAATGGGCACGTTCAGGTTAGAAACAGACCCTCAGCTGCAGCTCATGAGACTACCAAAATGCAATGTTCCATTAGCCCTGGGGCGGCCACTGAAGAAGGAACAGGCAAGTCTGCAAAGAAGAGGTATCATTACACTCATTGAAATTAGCACCGAGTGGATCAGCAGCCTAGTAGTGCTGAGAAAACCTTCAGGTAAACTGAGGATCTGCATTGACCCAAAACTACTGATCAAGGCATTAAAAGAAGTCACTACCCATTACTGATGGGGCACGTGCCAGTGGGAGCTGCGATTGGCCGAACCTGTGGATGCTGCAGGTAAACAAACCGTCCTGGCCCACCAGCGGATTTCCCTGATGAGCCGCATGCCAAAGGTTGCCGATCCCTGTCCTAGTGACATCTGGCCCCAACAGGTCAAACATTTGCATAAAAGACACAACAACAACGTTAAAAGGAAAGATGCATGGAATTTGGAGAGAGGAGCACAGGTTGCAGGAGGGAAGAGTTTGGAGGAAGCACCAGGAAGTCAGCCTATCTGAATAGGCTGGAAGGCTAATTGAAGTTGCAGCATCTCTGTTTATAATTCTCCTAATAAAGAGCCAGTTTAGTTTTACAGGCATGGGGTCCTTTCATGTTATTACCTGGCATGTGATACATGCAACATCAAGAGGTCTCCAGTGCAAATCCCAGCCCAGCCCTACTTACTTTTTAAAGCCTAGCGAGAGCACAGCACAAACTGGCATTGCTGCTTCTAAGCATGCTCTTCAAAGAGGCCAGGAGAAACAAAATTCTCTCAGAAATGTGTGAGGAAAATGCAAACTGCCTGGTATCCAAAAAAAGTCAGAGAAACTGCAAAAGTGATTTACAGAACTTTCCTGCAAAAGAAACTTGTGTCTATGAAGGAAACAATCAAGTATTAAAGCTGGAAAGTGGCACCAAAGGTAGGAGGACTGCCATCGCTGTGTGACCCCCAGGAGAAACCAGACTGCAGAAAACTGATAAATCACATTAGAGAAAAGAGCCAAGGTCCAAACGAACAGATGGCATCACTGAAAGGAATCGAGCATTTGAGGGTGAAAGAAAAGGGCTCTGCACTCATATTTCCAGGTGATAGGAGAGAGAGCAACAGACGTCATGAGCAAACAAGATTACAATAGCTGGGCTTTGGGCCATGTTAACAATGGGGCCTGTGTAAATGCAGCACACACAAATCGCCATATCTGAGAAAAACACATTGCTTTTTCGATGAAGACAGAAATCTGACAATGAAAACTCCCTGGCTATGCAAACAGGGAGCCCAACACATCCTACTGCTATTACAGCAAACAGAAGCTACACAAAAGGAGGGTGCACAAAAGCCACAAGTCACTTCTTTAAAATTATCTGCAGCTCATGACGTGGCATCCTCCACTACAGAGAGCTGGGGCAGACCTCTTTTCTAGGCCAGGTCCTCTTTTTTTAAAAAAAAAATAAAGATATGTTTCAAGGCGTGCTAGACTGCTGAGCCCACACACTCAGATACCAGAGTGATAAGCCCGGTTTAAAAACCAAACCAAACCAAAAGACTAGACTAGAATAGAAAGTGGGCTTCTAAAAGCTCATGAGGGATGGACAAAGTGGTCCAGATAAAGGCCCATCTGCCCACACATGCAGAGTAAGCGTTCACCCAAGCTTCCTTGAGGTTCTGGCATGTTTGTACAAGAGCTTGTGACACTTCCCATCCATCTCACCCTCCTGAGGGAAGCTGGTGAAGGTCCAGCCATTCCCCAGTACTCCCTATCCCCAAGTGTCTCTCAATTTCCTGTCCTTCCACAGGTCTCTGTAGACACACAGTCCCCATCTCCTTGCCTTATGGTGCCTTTTGTGGAGAGTTCTAGAATCTCATCCACGTAGGTATTCATGCTGTGCCCATCACCCCAGTGCCTTCACACGAATGCCTTCAGGAGACAGCTGGCTTCCTCTGTATTTGCGGAGAGGAGTCAACAGGGATGCCATCTGTCTAATTGTACAAACCCAAACACCCTTGCTCCACCCCTTCCCCGGGGCCATGCCACTGCCCTGCCCCTTCTCTGAGGTCCCGTCCCCCACTCACTCCATTCCCCCTCCCTTAGTCGCTTGCTCTCACTCACTTTCACTGGCCTGGGACAGGGGGTTGGGGTGCGAGAGGGGATGCAGGCTCTGGGCTGGAGGGTGGGGCTAAGGGGTTCAAATGCAGGAGGGCTCTGGGCTGAGCCTGGGGCAGGGGGATGGGGTGCAGGAGGGAGTTCGGGGTATGGGCTCTGCGAGGGAGTTTGGGTGAGAGAGGGGGCTCAGTACTGGTGCAGGGTGTTGGGGTACAGGAGGGAGTTCAGGGTGCAGGCTCTGGGAGGACATTTGGGTGCAGGAGGAGGCTGGGGATTGGGGTATGGGAGGGGGTGTGGGATCCAGCTGTGTGGTGCTTACCTAAGGTGGCTCCCCAAAGCAGCTGGCATGTCTCTGCAGCTCCTAGGCTCAGGGGCAGCCAGGTGGCTCCGCACGCTGCCTTTGCTGCAGGCACCACCCCCGCAACTCCCATTAGCTGCAGTTCCTGGCCAATGGGAGCTGCAGAGTCCACACTCGGGGGGGCGCAGTGCACAGAGACCCCCCCCTGGCCACCCCTGCGCCTAGAGGAGCTGGACATGCCAGCCGCTTCTCGGAGTCACACGGCACCAAGGCTGGTAGGGAGCCTGCCTTAACCCCACTGTGCCGCCGACTGGACTTTTGGCCTACTAAAATCTCCTGGCTTGCTTTCAATAGCAACCAGGAGATTGAGGCCGATTCTGGGAGACTCCCAGCCAATTCAGGAGGGTTGGCAACCTAGGAGTCAACCAAGTGAGTCCTTTCCTCCCACCCAATGGCAAGTCAAGCATCTTCTGGGAGGGCAACCAGCACGCCCATTTCTTCTGCAGCAGGATGGAGAAACACTCCTCCAGCCCTGCTCTGTCACTGCTGTTCCACATACATGAGCCCCTCAACGCTCTGAAGCTGAGACACCCACAATGCACTGGGTCAGCCTTGACTCTTTTAAATTAAAAGGGTCTATTATCATCAATATATGTGTGTTATATAGTACATTGTAAATGGCCCTGACAATGCAGGATGGCATAGGAGCGCAACACAAATACAGCAGAAGGAATGTTTATCACAGGATGGGGAGCAGGGGAAGCAAGACAGCTTGGGAAAAGAAGTCTTGAGGATGATGGTCCAAGAGGCTCTGAGTAATCCGACTCCTCTGCGAGGTTATGCACGTGAAACAAAGGGTGAGCAAGTGCCAAGTGTGGAGCTTTCGTCTAAGTACTTTCGTTCAAAGTCAGGCGTTCCACTTTCTCGCTGAATGAGGACATTAGTCATGATATTCACAACTGCAGTCACGCAACAAAGCTGCTGCATCAACAGCCTCAGCTTTTATTCCACTCTGTGGAAATCCAAGGCCTGATTCTCATTTATACTAAGGCCCATTTACATAGCAGTGTAAACTGGCCTTAAAGCGGGTGTAAATTACAGTTACATCCCTTTTAAAGCCGGTTTACACTGCCAGAGTTGTGTAAAGAGGAATCCAATCCAAGATATTACATTAAGGACCTATGTAACAGATGTTTGTGTGATGGTTTCACTTTTCCACAAGAAACTAGATTTCTGGGGGTTCTAATTTTATCATAATAAAGTACAAGGCCATGTAACAATTTTCTTAATAGGATGTCAATGTTTGTGTTATAGTTTGTAACTTAGCATCACATAAATATAATGCATAAACTCTCTTTTAAACATATGGCTAGGTCCTCAACTGGTGTAAAATGGCATAGCTCAGTGGAGTTAGTCTGGTTTACACCAGCTGAGTACCTAGCCCTTAATGTTTTCAGACTGAATTTGGTTTTTTCCATTTATGCAATATGGGCCTGATCTAAAACCCAGTGAAATTCATGGGAGTCTTTCCACTGGGTTCAATGGGCTTTGGCAGACCCTATGTGACTACTAATGAATAGAATTCGGTTATATCCAGATTCTGCTTTACTCTCTTTTTCCTCTCTCTCTCCAGGAATTTCAGTGTGAATGTCTTTCATTGGCCAACTCCCCAACCCCCAAGATATGCCTTCCTAACAAGGCAGCTTAATCTGTTTCAGGGGAGCCCGCTAATGAAACTTCCCTCAGACAACAAAGACTTTTCTGGTTGAGCCTCTTGGTGACCTGCCCGTACAACTCATTAACCCCATGCAATCCCACTAGCCACATTCTGCCTTCCAATAGGTGGGTTGCAAAGTGTCAGAATGTGGCTCATGGATTTGGCACAGAGATGTCCAAAATACTGTAGGCTTGCATAAATGTGTGTCAGTGTGTGGTGGAGGATTAGGTTAACATGGATTTGGGTCACCTGAAGGGAGCATCCCTTCCTTACCTATGGGCAGGGTGGTCACTGGTTATGTGACTAACAGCTGAAACATGTAAGCAGAGCCTTCTTTAATTAAAGTACCAATTACCACTTTTTGGAAGCACTCCCAGAAGAGCAATAAGGTAACTGCAGAGAAAACAGAAGCACAACACGCTTCAACTCTCCTTTATATTTATCAATTCCATTAAAGATCATCTTTTTTTATGATTATATATATATAATCATAGTTCACTTGTGACAGGCTAGAAAAGGAAAAGTTCAGCAGGAGTAAAAAAGGTTAGAACTCAAACAGCCATTCATTTCAATTCATAATTAAACAGTGGGAACAATGTACTGCTTATGAGGACGACATCTTCCCTGAGAAAACATCTGCAAAACAGACTCACCTTTTATGGAATGCATGTTTCTTGAGCACACATCTGTATCTTAGAGTAAATGCTAACAATGTTCATGTGTCAGTCGTTATGGTAACATGATTTTCTTTTTCATCACACCGGCCTAATGCCTAAACTAGTTTGGAATTGTCGATACTGCAATTGCTTCTGTCATTTTCAAAATCAGCCTAAATTGGGTTGGTTTATTTCTTTTTTCTCCACACACAAATCTCTGGCTTCTTTCATTAATTATTTGGCTCTTTAATGTATAAAAGACAGAAGGAAACTTACAGGATCATGTTAAACAATTGAAAATGGGAAACATAAGAATGATGCATATTGCTTTCATTATGTGGGAGGCATGGAATAATTATATAATGAATGGGAGCAAGGTTATAACAGATGTGCACGATGAAACACAAAGGCAGCAAGAGACTATTACTATTGGAATGTGCTTTGGAGTCCATACAGATTCAGTACACACGATATAACTAGAGATAGGCCCGAACCAAAATCCCAGGCCTAAACACCTCTGAACTATGAAGTTGGGAGATTGACATCCAAACCACAATCTGGATCTAGATTTCATGGTGGCCAGAGATCTCGCTTATGGGCCAGACCAACAGTATGGAAATTAACAATCCTGAGTTTTAGGAGAGTTTGAAACCTGGATCTGATTTTTGCAGCTTGAGCCCATCTCTGTGTATAACTATAATTTACTATCTGACTATACAAACATACAAATAGACTGTGTTTCTACCAGTAGAGCATATATAGAGTGGGACGTTCAGAGACACTCATCATTGTGCTAACTGTGCTCCCATTGAAGTTAACAATAAACCTAGCTGATAAGTCTATGATTCTAAATGCACTGCATCTGAAAAACTGTACAGTATAAGTATATAGCTATAAATGCATTGCAAACATGTGCATGTGGAAAGATCTATCTTAGAGATTGTCAGGAATTTTCTGTCAAAGTCTTTTTGATGTGTTTTGTTTTAGAAAACGCAGTTTTTTCAAAATCAAAATTTAATTTCAATTTTGCTAAAAATTTTCAATTTTCTATCAAGGAAAACTGAAACAAACCATTTCATTTTGGGTTGGTTCAACATTACTCTGTTTCTCCCAGAGCTGCCATGGTAGCTGATGGGAATTGTAGTTTGGGTGGTTCATGCCCCCATTCTCCTCCATGGGCTGAGCTCCCAGGCTGGACAATATCTCCCATGCTGTACCACATTTGCCCCCCTGGTTGAACTGTTGCAGTCCCTCATGGGATTATGTGACCACAGTGTATTATGGGAGTAGTAGTCTGGCTGGGGATCCCAGCTCATAGAGAAGGCGGCACCCCAGTTGAGGGAGACACCGGTTAATGTTGAACCAAGATTCAATGAAATGTTTCAGTTTGGTTTGACAAATCAAACCAAAACATTTTTACTTGGAAATGACAAAACATTTCCTTTCAGTTGGAAGTGTCAAAACAAAACATGTTGACGTTTCCAAATCCGAATTCCTCTGAACTTTCCACTTGGTGAAAAATGGTAATATTTTGATTTTTTGTGTCCGAATTTGGAATGAAAACAAATTTATAAATAGCAGAATTTCCTGTGACACAGAAATTCCAATTTCTGACCAGCTCTTTTTTATATATATATCAGAGGTCCCCAGACTTTTGGGGTGGGCCCCCCCTAGGGGAGCACGGAGGAACTTGGGGGTGGTGTGTGGTGGGACCCAGGCCAGCCTCCACAGGGAGTGGGGAGAGAGCAGCACCCAGCCCCGCTTCGCCCTGAGCCAAAGCTTCACTCCGCTCCTTGCTCCGCCCATAGCCCAGTTCCAGCCCCACTCTGCCGCCTCCTCCACCCACTAGCCCAACTCTGCCTTCATTCCCTTTCCGGCCCCAGGCCGGCCCCAGCCGCAGCTCCTCTCCCATCCCCAGTTCTACTCCCAGCTCTGCCTTCAGCCCAACCTCCTCTGCTGAGCCAACTGTGCAGTAATGGAGAAGGGGCACGGACAGATTCCATTACTGGTAATCGGGGAGGCAACTGGAAAAGTTTGGGCACCACTGATATACATACACACACCACACGCACTGCACTGGCAGTGAGTGTACTCTGTAGGGCTGTAAGTACATTTTTTTTAAATTAAATAACAGATGTGGGGCAATTCCGAATGGAAGCCACTTTTCTATTTCTCCGACTGGGTAATATTTCCCCAGTTGCTCCTTCGCTTAGTCAGACATGTCTGGTGTGGGACCAGGAGCCACTATAGATTTTTACATGAATATGTTCCTTATATTCTGCATGGGATTCCTCTGTCTCATAAGCATCTCTGATCTGTCCCCTCAGTGCAAAATTAATATATATTAAAAATGAAAAAAAGCATGAAGGAACAAAAGCTTACTGTGTTATATACTACCCCTTAACAACACTTTACCTTTGGAGAGACCATTTAGCTAATGAAAAATAGTTAACAGTATTTGATGGTGATTAAGTTTAATGGGGCTGAGACAAAGGTAGAGAAGATAAAGTTACAAATGACACTCTGCTGTAAGAGCAAGAACTGCGCCTGCTTGGAGCAGAACTTTGACAGCAGGCAGCACTGCTTCTAATTTACACGATGCTTCACTAAATGAAATTTTGAATGTATTAAAAATTAAGACTACTTGTGATGGGGCTCCAATCACCATGCTGGTGCCCCCTGCTGGCCGTCTTGGGGATTAGCGCCACAGGTTGGTACGCTCTCTCCCAATGAGAAAAGGAGGACTTGTGGCACCTTAGAGACTAACCAATTTATCTGAGCATGAGCTTTCGTGAGCTACAGCTCACTTCATCGGATGCATACCGTGGAAACTGCAGAAGACATTATATACACACAGAGACCATGAAACAATACCTCCTCCCACCCCACTGTCCTGCTGGTAATAGCTTATCTAAAGTGATCATCAAGTTGGGCCATTTCCAGCACAAATCCAGGTTTTCTCACCCTCCGCCCCCGCCCCACACAAACTCACTCTCCTGCTGGCAATAGCCCATCCACCCAATGGTGCCTCACCCGCCGTCACGTCTGTTCTCTGACCCACATCACTCCTGGGACTTCAGCATCCTCTTCGTGACACTGCACATGTCACCATTTGTGCTCCCCACTTCCCAGGTTTAGAACTGCAGTCCAACTGTCCAGCCACTTCCCCAGTAGTGAGTACGGGGGACCTGAGCCTGCCCCACTACTCCAGGTCCCGACCCAGGGACCCTCTGAACCACAGTCACTTACTGCATTTCTTTGCCTCAACTTCCCTGGGCCACTTCCTGGCAGCCACAGCACCCTACTCAGTCCCAGCAGCCACTCCAAGCAAATGAAAATCAGAACTGTACACCATGGTACATTTTGTCTATTCCACTCAAGCAGCAATTTCCCCATTCATTCCACTGGCCTTTCTTTAGTTCCTTTTTCCCATTCTCTTCTCTGGACCCTTTTTACTCTCTCTCTAATGGGGATATCACAGATGCAGGCAATACCAGTGCAGGGCCAAGGTACACAGTAATGTAAATCAGTTAGAAACTGGGTAGAAGTGATAAAGAAGTGTAGAGCTAAAGAACGTGACATTCACTGGGTGTGCAAAATGAGTACAACAGACACCCCTACTCTTTCCTTACACCCTCCTATTAGTTGTTTTTCCTGCCATGTTCATGCCCCATTTTTGATCTTTTAGCATGTTCCATTCACACCCACTGAATGCCAATTTGGTGCATGTTACACTATTTTACCAATTACCACTGACACCTAGTCTGCAACTTGTGCCACTGAATTTGACTCCAGTTACATCAGGTTTGAATTTGGTCCATTAGAACTTTGCCACTGGTCCCTACTGAGTAGCCCCCAAACTCAGGGGGAAATAGAACATCTCCTGTTTAGCATTCACCACTGCATCACTGGTTGCTGGTAATGCCTGTACAACAGCATAAAACAGCATACAAATAATAAACACACAGCATTTCACAATGATCCTATTCCTGTTGAGACAAATATTACACTTTACTGAGCAAAATTTATCCTCACTTATATGGCATTTCTAGATTTAACTCCATCTAAGATGTGATCATTTACACTGTCATAACATGCCTTTTAGAAACAGTCCCCATATTATTTGCAGTCATCTAAAGTCTGGAATTAAAAATCCGACCTCCTTTCTAGTAGGAAAAAAAGAAAATCTCACATCTGGCAGACCTGGGTATTTATTATACTTTATAAAACTCGATGCTTCTGTTATACATGAGACAGGCAGAGACGAGGCCCCCAAAGTGTTATTTCCTCACTAGAGTGAAACAAGTGGCTTATTCAGTAAGTTTTCAAAGAACAAAGGCGAATGGATTATCTCAAGAAGTTAAATGTACAGAAATCCACTATAGTCTACTGTAGATTTTAACTGCCTAGCGTATGTGAGGGGAGAAAAATCTATAAAATCTATCATCATGGTGTCCAGCTGGGATTTTACACTTCTCAAGGAAATGTGAGCTGTGAACCACCAACAGCTGCTTTTCTACCAGCCTATGAAATTACCCACCAAAGGAAAGGGGTTTTCAGATATTCTCAAAATACTGTTGTACAGCCAGGAGAAACCCACTCAACTCTCCCGGCCAGCTAACCCAAGTCTGCTCTACAACCTTTTCCAGCACAAGTAAGTTGGTCGGGAGTGTGATGAGGTGTGATTTCTGACCGACACAGCTGTGCTAGCAAAAGCCCCCACATCACACAGGCTGCACATCACACAGGCAAAATGGTGCTTTTGCTGGTACAGTTTATTTCACTCAGAGGGAGAGAAGTGGGGGCTAAAATAAGCTATCCCAGGTAAAGTGCTCCTAGTGTGGCCTTTAGGGATGTGACTGAAGCTCATTAGATATACCTGAGCTAGTTTTAATCTAACTAGCTCAGACCCCGGAGCAGTGAAGCCATCAGCATGGTAGCTCAGGTACCAGGGCAGTGCAAGCTTCAATGCGGGCCATACAAGCCAGGTTAGCAGTGCCACAACTTCACTGCCCTGATACCTGAACTAGCAAGATCAAAGCCAGATTGTTTATGTCTGTACAGGCTGCAGCCAGACCCTGTGATTGCTGTGTCAACACAGCCTCTGAGTCGGTCAGAAAGGTGAATTTAAAGCTACGAGCCAGATCCACAGCTGATGTGGATCAGCATGGTTCCATGAGTTTAAATTGGGATTCACATTGCTTTCATGCTCCCTGAGATGAAGTTAATCAGAACTGCATCAATATACATTGGCCAAAGATCAGTATCCAGTGCTTGGACTTTACGTAGCGAGATGTTTCCTTGGGTGAGTGGGTGAAGCACAGGGAAGCAGAGCACAGCCGATGAGAGTAGTGAAATCTGAATGGCTTGCATTAATGGAGGCGATTTTTCTACCTCACTTCAAAGAACTGTACAGCTATAAGACTTTTCTTTTAAGACTTGGCCATTGTTCTTGCTGACAAGACACCCTTTTGTTCACAAAATTACATCAATAAGGCCCTTTATCTCAGGGAAGGAATAGGAGGTTTGTGCTAAAGCACCTTGATGTAATCCATCCCCTTTGTTTCATAAGTTACAGCTGTTACAATGGAGCAAGTTAGCAATATTTGTTTTACAATAAACCACAAGGTTCAAACATTCTCTTCACAAATTAACAGGTGAGTTTAGACACTCAATTCTGTGGACAATAACAATTGAACAATAAGGAGTTAACAATAAGGAGAAGTTGAGGGAGGCAGGGGGAGTCACTAATGAACTGCGGCAATTTGGCATTTGGTTTTAGAAGACATTCCATGGAGCAGAGGCATAGAACATGTGGTGACAGCACTGTTAATCACCATGGGACAGATCCACAGTGGCAGATCTGGCCCTAAGAATGCAAAGAGCTGCTCCAAAAGATTGGACTCACCCCCACTTCGCTTCCACAAGGAAAGTTTCAAGCCCAAGTGTGTTTTGGAGGCCCTGTGAGTAGGTTATAATTTTCTACTCACAAACCCATCTGAATTATGACGACTGTGCTATATTTTATGTCCTTTCAGGACGTACCAAGAAGCTAGATAGGACAAGATGACATTGGAGCTGTTGTGATTGACCAATAGCAACTGTTCTAGCAAGAGAGACACTACAGCATCCTCCAAGACTGCCATGACATCCCAGGAGGTGTGCTGCCTGCCTGAGCCTGCATCTGAGATGTTACAAAAGGTTGCCAAGGCTCATTCATCCCTCTGATCATGACCTCATGCTGCTTATCAATGTGGGCACTAAATACTGCCTGAGCAGATCAGCAGTGACTGCGGGGCTGTGAGAGGTGGGGTGAAAGGTTTGGGGTGCAGGTTGTGTTCTCGTCCACTCTCCCAGCTGAGGGTAAAGGCCCCGGCAGGGACATGCGCATCCTGGAGATGAATGCATGGCTGCACGGATGGAGTCTACCTGAAATTACTATCAGATGGGTGCAAAATTAGTTGACAAACCATACTCAAAGAGTAGTTATCAATGGTTCACTGTCAAACTGGGAGGGCGTACCCAATGGGGTTCCACAGGGGTCAGTCATGGTTCCAGTACTATTCATTACTTGGATAATGGAGTAGTGAGTTTGCTTATAACATTTTTAGATTACACCAAGATGGGAGGGATTGAAATCACTTTGGAGGACAGAATTAGAATTCAAAAGGACCTTGAAAAATTAGAGAATTGGTCTGAATTCAACAAAATGAAATTTAATAATGACAAGTGCAAAGTACTTCACTTAGGAAGGATAAATCAAATGAACAACTACAAAATGGGGAACAGCTGGCTAGGTTGTAGTACTGCTGAAAAGGATCAGGGGGTTCTAGTGGATCACAAATTGAATAGAAGTCAACAATGTGATGCAGCTGCAAAAAAGGCAATCATCATTCTGGGTTTCAGAGTAACAGCCGTGTTAGTCTGTATTCGCAAAAAGAAAAGGAGTACTTGTGGCACCTTAGAGACTAACCAATTTATTTGAGCATGAGCTTTGGTGAGCTACAGCTCACTTCATCGGATGCATGCCGTGGAAACTGCAGCAGACTTTATATATATACAGAGAATATGAAACAATACCTCCTCCCACCCCACTGTTCTGCTGGTAATAGCTTATCTAAAGTGATCATCAGGTGGGCCATTTCCAGCACAAATCCAGGTTTTCTCACCCTCCACCCCCCCACACAAATTCACTCTCCTGCTGGTGATAGCCCATCCAAAGTGACAATTCTTTACACAATGTGCATGATAATCAAGTCTGGCTATTTCCTGCACAAATCCAGGTTTTCTCACATCCCCCCCACCCCCATACACACACAAACTCACTCTCCTGCTGGTAATAGCTCATTCAAACTGACCACTCTCCAAGTTTAAATCCAAGTTAAACCAGAACATCTGGTGGGGGGGGGGGGTAGGAAAAAACAAGAGGAAACAGGCTACCTTGCATAATGACTTAGCCACTCCCAGTCTCTATTTAAGCCTAAATTAATAGTATCCAATTTGCAAATGAATTCCAATTCAGCAGTTTCTTGCTGGAGTCTGGATTTGAAGTTTTTTTGTTTTAAGATAGCGACCTTCATGTCTGTAAAAAGAAAAGGAGTACTTGTGGCACCTTAGAGACTAACCAATTTATTAGAGCATAAGCTTTCGTGAGCTACAGCTCACTTCATCAGATGCATATCGTGGAAACTGCAGCAGACTTTATATATACACAGAGAATATGAACCAATACCTCCTCCCACCCCACTGTCCTGCTGGTAATAGCTTATCTAAAGTGATCATCAGGTGGGCCATTTCCAGCACAAATCCAGGTTTTCTCACCCTCCACCCCCCCACACAAATTCACTCTCCTGCTGGTGATAGCCCATCCAAAGTGACAACTCTTTACACAATGTGCATGACAATCAAGTTGGGCTATTTCCTGCACAAATCCAGGTTTTCTCACATCACTTTAGATAAGCTATTACCAGCAGGACAGTGGGGTGGGAGGAGGTATTGGTTCATATTCTCTTTGTATATATAAAGTCTGCTGCAGTTTCCACGATATGCATCTGATGAAGTGAGCTGTAGCTCACGAAAGCTTATGCTCTAATAAATTGGTTAGTCTCTAAGGTGCCACAAGTACTCCTTTTCTTTTTGCGAATACAGACTAACACGGCTGTTACTCTGAAACCTGTCTTCATGTCTGTGATTGCGTGACCAGAGAGATTGAAGTGTTCTCCGACTGGTTTATGAATGTTATAATTCTTGACATCTGATTTGTGTCCATTTATTCTTTTACGTAGAGACTGTCCAGTTTGACCAATGTACATGGCAGAGGGGCATTGCTGGCACATGATGGCATATATCACATTGGTGGATGTGCAGGTGAACGAGCCTCTGATGGGGTGTATTAACAGGAGTATCATATGTAAGACACGTGAGGTACTCAGCCCTGGTGAGGCCTCAGCTGGAGTACTGTCCCCCGTTCTGGGTGTCACACTTCAGCAAAGATGTGGACAAATTGGAGGGAGTCCCAGAGAACAGCCACAAAAATGATAAAAGGCTTAGAAAACTTGACCTCTGAGGAAAGGTTAAAAAACTGGGCATGTTTAGTTTTAAGAAAAGACGACTAATCGGGGATCGATTTTTCTCCATGTCCACTGAAGATAGGACAAAAAGAAATGGGCTTAATCTGCAGCAAGGAAGATTTAGGTTAGATATTAGCGAAAACTATCTAACCATAAGAGTAGATAAGCTCTGGAATAGGCTTCCAAGGGAGGTTGTGGAATCCCCATCATGTGAGGTTATTGAAAACAGGCTGGACAAACACCTGCCAGAGATGGTCTAGCTTTACTTGGTCCGGCCTCAGCACAAGGGGGCTGGACTGGATGACTTCTTGAGGTCCCTTCCAGCCCTACATTTCTATGATTCCGTGACGTTGCTTAAACTCCCAGCCCATACTGTGGTCCAGTGCCCTTTACATTCAGCATCTTGTCCTCGCTGACTAGGTTCTTCCCATCTCTGTTTGCTACCTTCACCAACCCCTCTCTCTCCCTATATTGCCCAAGGCTTGCAGCCTCCCAATCACTATTCTCTCCTCTAACTGTGCTCTTTATCTGTCTCCCAGTCTCACCTTTCTGCCTTCTTCCATGGTATGTTCTGCACTCAGAATAGCCTCCACGGCTTTTTTTTTTTTTTTCTGCTGGCCCTGAGCAACCAGAGACCCAACCACATTTGCTCTGATTTGGAGAGATCTTTGCCCCTGCACGTGCCTGGCAGAAGCAGTGTTCCCGTTCAATTTCTCTCTATTTGCTGTTGGTTTGGAAGTCGGCAAATTCACTTCCTCTGCAGCTAGTACACAGAAAAAAGGAATCCTTTAACATCGGAGACCAAAATAAAGGCTGCAACTCCTTCCATAATCCATCTACAGCAGCAGAAATATGCAGCAACCCAATGGCATCAAATTAACAGCTGAACAGGGCTGTGAGCTCATTAGTGGAGAGTGCAAGCAATTTTTAAACAAGCTACAACTGTCAGCTAATGACCTTGGAAGACACAACTCCTCCCCCGAGAAAAGTCCACATCAATACAGAGTTGACAGAGTTGGTGACAGCTGAGTGTGTCACTTATAGGCCTTTTATCTGACAGAAAGATGCTGAAAAATAAGAGGGTAAAATCAGGGAGGGCAAATCAGTGTAATTCAAGCACTGCCTTGACATCTTATCAGTCATTTAACACCACTGCAACTTTGCTCAGCAAATGTATCAACTTGCCCTTAAAAAGATCAATTTATCCAAGCAGCAGATTCTTAGTATTATGCAATATGTGTTGGTAATGTCCATAAAAGACATTGTGAAACCATGTGAGAACTCGCATTCACCAGACACCCGTGGCCATCTCCCTTGCACCCTGCCCAGTGATCATGGCTTTCCACGAGCCAAGGGCAGGGGCAGCACCAGGTCGTGCTGCCCCAGGAGCAACCCAAGAGGGAGACCATGTCTCAGAGTTCCTCTGCAGCTTCTCCTGCTTTTAAAACAAAAACAAAACAGACCCTGTTCTGCACACACTTCTTTCCTAGGAAGATGATGAGAGAACAAACATGTGGCAGATGTTAGTCACATCTCTTAATGCACTACTGGAAGGTGCTCAGATACTGTGGTGATGAGAACAATATAAGAAACTAAAAAGAACAGGACAAGAAATTTGGCCCTAATACATCTTCCCGGGGGCACCATCCAACATCCCAATTCTTAGAGCAGCTTCAAACAGCCTAAAAGAGAGAAACCTCGCACCAAATTGTTCCATCTTCTCCCCCTGAAAACCAACCCAACAACATGCACGGGCTAAAATCAGTCCTAAACCAGTGAGAGATTTGAGGTCCAATAGCCCATGAGCTCTCAAGCTAGAAAGGGGACCAGAGCTTCAGACAGTGTAACTGGCACAGCTCCATTGAAGTTAATGGAGCTACACTGATTTACACCACTGTGGACCTGGCCCCAGGAAAAGTGTTATGCCGCTGGAAAGGGGAAATTCCCAAAGTCCCAATGGAACATTCAGCACTTGCCTCTAGTCTCTTCAAAGCT
The DNA here is from genome assembly GCF_965140295.1 of Lepidochelys olivacea. Taxonomy (NCBI): domain Eukaryota; kingdom Metazoa; phylum Chordata; order Testudines; family Cheloniidae; genus Lepidochelys; species Lepidochelys olivacea. The sequence continues at coordinate 113,416,641 of NC_140416.1, forward strand.
CCCAGGACGTTGTAATTTCAAGTCAGCACATTCTCATGCATTGAAAAGAGCTCAAGGCATTTTGAGAGGTTTTTAAAATTAGTTTTCTCATTGTCTTCTTCAGACAGTTGGACTTTCTGGTGCTAAATGTAGCAGCGGAGGGATTTCAAAAGAAAAATAGACGCAATGAAAAAAATTTCAAACTCTCCACAACACTTTAAACATAGCTTTTCTGTTAAATATATTGTACATACAAAATGCCTGCTGGATGGGAGTGGTATGACATAAAGGTTTTACTGGCACTTATCTGGGATAAACTTGATAACTCACTAATGGCTTTGCCTTTCCTGAGTAATGGGACGATCCCAAATTCATGCTGACAAAGCTTTTATAATATCCCTGCACTATGGTATTGTAACATCGTCATAGCATCACTTGTTCTCCATGTATCAGACAGGGATCACAAATGATCAAATAAATCAGTTAGCCAATAAAGTAAGCAACCATCCCTAGTCTAAAGCTAGTATCCTACACTTCCACTACTTTTGCAGTCTAGCGAACAGGGCACTGAACTGGGATCGGACGCAAGAAACCCAAGTTGGCCTACTGGGTATTCTTGGGTAACCTGTACCTCAGTCCCCCCTTCCTTAAAATTGGGTTGTGATACTGACCCCCTTTTAAAGAGTTTTGAAATCTACAAATGAAAAGTGCTAAATAAGGGCAAAGTATTATTATGAATTATTATCGTGATGTAACTCAGCCTCCAGTAGTCAGATGGTCTTCGTGACCAAGAACCAGAGGTCAATCAATAAACTGAAAGATAATGCGTAAGTATGTCTCTTTAAATACACAGCGACAGGCTAGCTGTTCTCTGTGCATCCTCCTCAGCACTGACAGAAGTTATGCCAAAGAAAAATAAACATCTCACAGTAACCATTATTCAGTTGCTAATACTGCAGCCTAACTTTCTTCTGTGTGGTGTCTTTTCATACAAACTAAAGCTCCAAAGTGCTCTGCAAGACTAATGATAAAGTTTTCATAAACTCAAGTAATAAATGTGAGATCAAGAAATTTGGAGTAAGAAAGAAAAAAAATATTTTCAACTGAGATCTGAAATGGGATCGTGAGTTGAAGATATTTTTATATGGCTACAAATGTATTATATTTATATGGGTATATACCATATGTATATCACTATAAACATGCTGTAGTTAAATGGTTTTCTACATGGCTATGAATGCACTATATTATATATATATAATGTGGCTATGAATGCATTGTATTTATTTGGCTATATACTGTATGTGTTTGGCTATAAAAGCATTATATTTTCTTTAAAAAAAAAGAACACATCACTCAGACCTGGCTATAGAAACATTGTATTTATATAGCTCAGGAAGATTGTTCCAAATGTTAACAGCTGCAGAAGAGACCTATTGCACACAAGCAATGGTTACATTTTCCTGTGTTTGTCTGGGTGTCTAGTCTAGACGGTACTTTTGAGTGGAGATAAGGGATGTTTTGACTGGATTCTGTTCATTCAAACAAGAACAATTAGGAAAACTCCCTAGGCTGGACTGTCATACCCATCTTCCAGAATCCAAGCTCATCTTTAAAGAGCTTGGCTACCTTTTCACCATGAGCAAAATAGCCACAGATTTCTTCAATAAGTATGAAGACAAATTGCTCAGCATGGACAATTTGGGGATGCACTGGCGCAATCTAGATCAAGGTCGTCCACATACCGGCTAAAATACCAGAGCAAACTCTTGAGCTAGTGTCTGCAAATTTTCCTTTGACCAAAGTATATTCCTAAAGCACCGCAATCCCTGCCCAGTGGCACATTTGGACTGGTATAAACGGGCACATGTGCACGGAAGCTGTTACTCACCCTGCGGAAACCACTGCAAAAGCCATTCATTAAACTGCCTTTGGCAGGAGACAAGAGAATATGTATACATTGGCCATTCCCTAGCTACTGGAAAGCCAATTTAAATAGAGTTAAAAACTGTTTTCACTGTAAGAGTAGCTTTATGGAAAACACAATGGGCATGTGATAATTGATAAAAGACTTAACTACTATATGTAGAAGCCAAAAGTCCAATCAAAGGGCAGTATGCTAGTCCCCGCTGAATGATTTTCCTGCAAAAAGAGGTACAGGAATCTGGTTTCTTTCTGCCTCAGCTAACCAGCATGCGCCCAGACAATACTCAAGAGAGTTTGGTGTACACAGTTTTCAGTCTCTAATCTGTCAGAATTAGTAAAGAGGACCGTGAACCTGTAGGGAAATGAACAGCACAATCTGAACACGTTTCATCTTCCACATAAGATGTATGCCAATAAAAATACAGCACATAAAAATTGACTTGGACTTTAAACACATTGGAATAAAGAGGTGGCCCTGGAATAAAGAGATGACTCTATGTTGGCTCTTACCATTTAGAAATCTTTGTAACTGTCACTTGACTGGAGTTGTGAGTCTCGGACTCTCCTCTCATTTCCTGGACAAGAATGCAAGGGACAGTAGGGAAAATGCCCCTCTTGGAATGGAAGTCATCACTAAGGTTTAATTTAGGATTTCTGGGATTTCAATGAATTCAAGTTGCATATATTTCTGTTCAGGGTCTGAACCAGAAGCCTATTGTATAGCTAAAGACACCAGAGCTGACCAAGAGCATGGGTGAAATCCTGGGTCCATTGAAGCCAGTGGTAGTTTGGTTTGTAAAGCACTGTGGGTTTGTAAAGCTTTTGAGATTGCAGGGAGCCACTTGGTGAAAGAGAGGTATCTGGGTACTAAATCAAGACAGACACAAAGGGGTAGATGCTTAAAGGCTTCCCCACACAGCTCAGTCAGTCCACCTCATTCCCAACACACACAAGCAGCAGCTCATTCTTAGGCCTCTGCTGAGCCAAGCATTCAAAAATATTGCAATGTGCAAAATGGGATCTTGGCAAATCCAGCTCTAGCTGTAACGCAACCTGGGATTTGAACCAGGTCTCCAGAGCCGAAAGGCAAATAAATGTGTGCCACACCCAGCCTTCCAAAAAACCCCAAAAGATCTGATCTGACCAATTGCATTTGGCAAAGCAGTTGCTAGCAGGTTTAGTGTCATGGCCCGGTCAGCAGGGTGTAGAATTAGTTTTATGCTTTGTCATTCCGATATTGGCTGCAAAGAGTAAGGTTTCATCCAGACATATCCGCATGAAGATGAGAAGTGGTGCTGAAGAGCCAACACTCTGGAACAGGCCAAGGATGACTATTCTGATTGGATGGGCTATGTACATCATATACTGTAGGTTAGGTTGCTTATTATTAAGGTTGCCAGACACTCCCTAGTCCTAACACTTGCCTGTTTTCAGTTGCTTATAACTCTGCCAAACTTTTAAGCATTTGGGCTGAAACTCTCCATGCTGGATGTCAGCCTCGGGCTGCTTTGTTCTGCAAAAAAATTCAGCAAAATAGTTCAGTTGTTTCTGAGAATGAGGCTAGGGAAAATACACATTGTTTTGCCCATGTTAAAAAAATTCTAGTACCATTTTCTTTGAAAGTCTCCAGTGGCTCTGTGATTTGGAGCAGGGACTTGAAATTTGACAGCGGGGTGGCCTTTGCGTCAGGAATGTGCATTTTGCCCTCTCCTTGAAAATCTACTCAAATTTGGCTAAGTTGTAAGTCTTTGACAATTGCCATTTAAACATACAAAGTGCTATATAATGCTAAGCACGCTGAAAAATCAGGTCCTAGCCACCTTGAATTGGGTACTCAAAATTAGTGGATACTTTTGACCTTCATCTCTCTGTTCCTCAGCTCCTCACCTCACTAGGGTGTTGTGAAGATTAAAGAATGTTTGTGAAGCACTCAGATACTATAGTGATGAACACCATAGAAAAGCCCATGAAAAAATAAATTATTCTGTCTTCAAAGCAGGGTTTGAATTGTGTGCAGTGTGACAAACTGGGGAAATGTCTGTATTTTTTCTTAGGAATAGTGTATGACTTGGTTTCTTTGTTCAGTTTTACATTGCTGCCTGACTGAATGCATAGAGTAAACAAAGGAGGCTGTAAATGGGGGTGGTTAAAGAACCCAGGAAGGGTGAGACAGTGGCATGGCCCCTCAGGTACCTGCTTCAAAGGAGTTAAGACAACAATGACTAAGCCATCAGTTGGAGGTGGAAGCTACTACCAAGGCACCATTCAGTTTAAGATGGTTTTTTTCTGAAGACTTGGGCTGAGGTCAAACGACCCTTGGGGTTAAACAGTGTCAGAAAGGGAGTGGGTAAATGGTCACCTTAGCTGGAAGCTGACAGAGAAACACAAGAGTCAGCACGGTGGAGACAAATAAATCATACTTTGGTTTGGAGAAACTGCTTCCTTGTCATCAAATCATAGAAGTGTAGGACTGGAAAGGACCTTGGTACGTCATCTAGTCCAGTCCCCTGCACTCAAGGCATGACTAAGTAATAACTAGAGGATCCCTGACAGGTGTTTGTCTAAACTGTTCTTTAAAACCTCCATCATTGGAGATTCCACAACATCTCTAGGCAATTTGTTCCAGTGCTTGATCACCCTGACAGGAAGTTTTTCCTAATGTCCAACCTTAACCTCCCTTGCTGCAAGTTCAGCCCCTTGCTTCTTGTCCTATCCTCAGAGGTTAACAAGAACAATTTTTCACCCTCCTCCTTGTAACAACTTTTTATGTATTTGAAAACTGATATCATGTCCCCTCTCCATCTTCTCTTCTCCAGACTAAACAAACCCAATTTTTTTTCAATCTTTCCTCTCAGGTCATGTTTTCCAGACATTTAATCATTTTGGTTGCTCTTCTCTCGACTTTCTCCAATTTGTCCACACCTTTCCTGAAATGTGGCACCCACAGCTGGACACAATACTCCAGCTGAGGCCTGATCAGCACAGAGTAAAGTGGAAGAATTACTTCTTGTATCTTGCTTACAACACTCCTGCTAATACATCCCAGAATGATGTTTGCTTTTTTTGCATCAGTGTTACACTGTTTGCTCATATTTAGCGTGTGATCCACTATAACCCCCCAGTCCCTTTCCACAGTACTCCTTCCTAGGTGTCATTTCCCATTTTGTATGTGTGCAACTGACTGTTCCTTCCTAAGTGGAGTACTTTGCATTTGTCCTCATTGAATTTCATCCTATTTACTTCAGACCATTTTTCCAGCTCATTTTGAATTTTAATCCTATCCTCCAAAGTATTTGCAACCCCTCCCACCTTGGTATCGTCCGCAAACTTTATAAGTGTACTCTCTATGCCATTATCTAAATTACTGATGAAGATATTGAACAGAACCAGAATTGACCCCTGCAGGACCCCACTCCATATGCACTTCCAGCTTGACTGTGAACCTGATAACTGATAACGACTGTACTCTTTGGGAATGGTTTTCTAATCAGTTATACACCCATCTTATAGTAATTCCATAGCTTGTTTATGAGAAGGTCATGCAAGATAGTATCAAAAGACTTACTAAAGTCAAGATATACCATTTCCCCCCATCCACAAAGCTTGTTAACCTGTCAAAAAAAAAAAAAAGCCATGAGGTTGGTTTGACAGATTTGTTCTTGACAAATCCATGCTGACTATTACTCATCACCTTATTATTTTCTAGATGTTTGCAGATTGATTGCTTGGTTATTTGCTCCATTTTCTTTCTAGGTACTGAAGTTAAGCTGACTGGTCAGTAAATCCCCAGCTTGTCCTTTTTCCCCTTTTTATAGATTGGCACTCTATTTGCCCTCTTCCTGACCTCTGGAATCTCTCCCGTCTTCCTTGAGTTTTCAAAGATAATCGCTAATGGCTCAGATATTTCCTCAGTCAGCTCCTTGAGTATTCTAGGATCTATTTCATCAGGCCCTGATTACTTAAAGACATCTAACTTGTCTAAGGGTATATCTACACTGGCAGAGTGACATCACCAGCAGTCACATTGCCGCTCAGAGAGCACTGAAGGGAAATCGCCGTTGTGTTCAAACTGTCAGCTGTCTGAGCAACAGCATGTTCATACTTACGGCACTTGCATCGGTATTCAGAGCAGTGCCCTCTGGGCAGCTATTCCACAAAGCATCTCTTCCTCTTCTCCTGCTAACAGTTGTGGGAAGGGGGTCGCAAGGCATCCTAGGTTCTGTCCCAATGCCCCGTGATGCATTGCTTCTTGAAATCTGTCGTAAGTATCATAATTCCTATGGCTTGAGTGCAGCTGGGACTGGACAGCCTCCTCCCCCCAAATGCTGATGAGGTCCAGCAGCTCGGCATTGCTCCTAGCGGGGGATCACCTGGTGCATGGAGCAGGCATGGTCACCTGGAAAGATGCGCTGAGACCATTGCACACATCACCAAGCAAACAGGAAGGGGACTTTCAATATTCCCAAGGAATTTAAGGGCTGGGGCTGACGGTTGGTCACCTGAGGGCAGAACAGTAGAGTTCAAACTGATGACCAGAGAGGTGAGAATAGGCATTGTGGGACACCTCCCAGAGGCCAATCACAGCACTGTAATCGACCAGGGTGTCTAGACTGGCACTGAGGTGCTGTACCCATGGTGCAGAAAGCTGTAAGCCTCTCGTCGGGGTGGTTTTTTTACAGCTCTGCAACTGTGTGGTTTCTGCACAGTAAGTGGCTTGGCAGTGTGTACACCTCAGGAGTTACAGTGCAGAAAACTGCTTTACTGCACAGAAACTTACCAGTGTAGACAAGGCCAACGTCATTTTTAACTGGTTCTTTCCCTAATTTAGCCTCGGATCCTACCCCATTTCCACTGACATCCACTATGTCGGATGTCTGATCTCTGCTTGCCTTGTTGGTGAAAACTGAACAAAAACGGCATTTAGCACTTCTGCCATTTCCACATATTCTGTCATTGTTTTTCCCCCTTCATTGAATAATGGGCCTACTCTGTCTTTGAGTCTTCCTCTTGCTTCTAATGTATGTTTAGTCTCAGAAGCAATGCATGGGGAGGGCATGCGGGGTTACGTGCCCTCCCCATATTTCTGCCAGGGTTTATATATATATGTATATATATACACACACACATATTTTTGGGCAGTGGGTTCAAAATGCTTGTTCTCCACCCCCCACCCACACACTATCAACAAGTATGCATCACCTCTGATCTTCATTGCTTGGTACTCATTTGTAGTCATTGCACACTGTTAGCGATTACAGGCTCCCAAAGGGGTTGTCTGGCAGGGTCCAAGCCCAGTTGGACCTGCTAGGTAACAGGGTAGGCAGCCTGGGAGGTGTAACCCAATGACCAAACCACAGAGTGGTTATATTGTGGGATCCCAGCCCAGAGAGATGTGGAGGCCCAGGGCTGACACTTGAAAAGAGGATACTCGGGGGACTAGGAAAGGGTCTCAGAAGGGGCAGCCTGCCTAGGGACCATGACATGAAGTAAATAAGGCCACACACTGAACAGAGGAGAAAACCAAATATTGAATAGCTGCTCAGTGAGCACCATTCATTCTGTGTAGTGGATGAGGCAGGGGTGTCTTTGGAAAAATTAGTGAGTGATCATGCAATTAAAGACTGCATCACAATGCTTATACACAAGGGGGCTGAATTAAGGTTGCACAGGCAACCTTGATTCTGGCATTTCCTAACTTTTGAGTGCTTGACTATATAACCTTAATAATGTTCTATTAACATCGTTTTTGTAGTGTGTAATCTATATCTATTAGTTATACATGTATAGAGAGATCCTTTCATAATCATCAAGCATTTATAGCATTGTACTTCACCCAGCACTGGGGCAGGACCCAGTAATCTTTATTACAGCAGTTACAGGACAGGTGCTGAAGAATACCTCACCCAATTAAAGCAAATGTGGGATTTTATGTAAACAATAATGTAATAGCTAGGGCCTTACCAAATTCACAGTCCATTTTGGTCAATTTTCACGGTCATAGAATTTTAAAAATCGTAAATTTCATGATTTCAGCTATTTAAATCTGAAATTTCACTGTGTTGTAACTGTAGGGGTCCAGACCCAAAAGGAAGTTGGGGGGGGGGTCGCAAGGTTATTGTAGGGGGATCGTGGTATTGCCACCCCTCCTTCTGTGCTGCTGCTGGCAGCGGCGCTGCCTTCAGAGTTGCGTGGCCGGAGAGCGGTGGCTGCTGGCTAGAAGCCCGGCTCTGAAGGCAGAACCTGGTATGATATTGCCACCCTGACTTCTGCACTGCTGCTGGCGGGGTGCTGCCTTCAGACCTGGACGCCTGGCCAGCAGTCGCCGCTCCCTGGCCACCCAACTCTGAAGGCAGCGCAGAAGTAAAGATGGCAATACCGCAACCCCCCTACAATAACCTTGCAACCCCCACGTGGCCCCTTTTTTGGTTGGGACTCCCAGTTTGATAAACAATGGTCTCCCCCGTGACATATGTATAGTGTATGGTAAAAGTACACAAAAGATCAGATTTCCTGGCGGGAGACCAGATTTCACAGTCCATGATGCGTTTTTCACGGTTATGAATTTAGTAGGGCCCTAGTAATAGCCCATACTGGTGTTTGCCCAGGACTCTAACCCCTGTGAGGTAGGGAAAGGAAATAACAGAATGGCCTAGTATTTCATAAGAACGGCCACACTGGGTCAGACCAAAGGTCCATCTAGCCCAGTATCCTGTCTTCCTACAGTGGCCAATGCCAGGTGCCACATAGGGAATGAACAGAACAGGTAATCATCAAGTGATCCGTCCGCTGTCATCCATTCCCAGCTTCTGGCAAACAAAGGGTAGGGACACCATCCCTGCCCATCTTGGCTAATAGCCATAGATAGACCTATCCTCCATGAATGTATCTAGTTCTTTTTTGAACCCTATTATAGTCTTGGCCTTCACAACATCCTCTGACAAGGAGTTCCACAGGTTGACTGCGTGTTGTGTGAAAAGCCTTTTGAACACGTTCTGGAGAAACTAACTCTGAATCTTCTGTTTTATATAATAGCTTCCATTGCCCATTATTCCAATTTCCCCTGAAGCATCTCCAGGCTTCCTCCTTCATTATCCCTTATGCATCCCAAAGCCACTACACTTTCCTCCTGTGAATCCCTCCTTAGAACTCACCTCTGTGATGATGCCTACAAAGCACGACTATAGCTATGCAGCACGTGGGCTGTGACCTCTGCTTATTGTATGAAACAGGTTCATTTCAGTGCTACCTTGCCATTCCCCCTCTGTTTGTTTTACTCCACTTGTTGTCCTTCACCATATGATTAGACCTTAAGCTCTTTGGAGCAGAGACTGTCTTTTTCTTTGTTTACTATATCTGCATGCAGCACCTCTCACAGTGGGGCCCTGACTCCTGAACAGAGCCGCTAGACCCTACCACAATACAAATAAATAACACATTTGAGTCAAATACAAATGTGTCTATTACACTGCTTTGTTCACCAAAGGTTTTTATACTTTGTTTGTTTTTGCTTTTAATGATAGTAGGGAAAACCCCACAAGTTTTACATACCAAGAGGGCCTGGCCATTTCTTCCTTCCGACTTAGATTTCAGGAGTAATGCAGTACTTCTGATAAGCGCAGTTTCACTTTGTTAACAGTATCTTTTTTCTTTCTTTCAGACCTCTGCTTCTGTTCTTCTTGGGGACATTTGCCATCTGTTTCATAATCTCACCATTATCTGATGTTAGGACTCAATGACCTTTGTAGACTTTAATTAAAGTTTCTTTCTTTTTAAATCATCTTCATCAAATTCAGGCTTCCAAGCCACGTCTCTTTTGAATATTTTATCATTCTGACTGCAAGGAGATACATGAGAGAAATATATTAATTACTTTTATTTTATCAAGCTGATGAATTAATCCATGATTGGATATGAAAAGGGTAGAGGACATCTCCCAAAGTCTATATAGATGTCATGTTAGTCATTTTATGAGTCACTTTACAGTTTTTACATGATTTAAGTTTTTAGTTGAAAATGCAGCATTTAGCAGTTCAACTGAAATGTGTAACCACATAGTTAAAGCATTACAGTGACTAGACTTTACTCCATTACACAAAGCAATGGGATTTCCTTGCCAAGCAGGAACCCACCTTTTCACATGTACTCAAAATGGCCCCTGTGAGCAGTGTAGTCTGGAAGGAAGATCCAAGGGTTATGGCACTAGCCTGGGCCTTGGAAGATGGAGGGTCAGTTCCCTGTTCTGCCAGAGACTGCCTGCCTGACCTTCGGTAAGCCTCTGTGCCTCAGTTCTCCATCTGTAAAATGAGCACCATGGCACTGCTCAACCTCACAGGGGTTGTGATCATAAATACATTAAAGACTCTGAGGTGCTCCAATGCTAAGGTGCGGGGGACTGTATAGGACTCCTTAGGAAGAAGCAATCATTAGTTGCATACCAGCGGTGGGTCATGACGTTTTTGACATGAGGCACAAATCACAAGAGAGTCATTTCCACCCCGCCCATTGTATCATTTAATAGCTATTAAAATCTTACCTTATTTATAGTGAAGAAGCAGCAGCAGACCCAGGAGCTGGAGCCACCACTGCTGCCATATGGACCGGCGGCAGGGGGGAGCGCATCACTCACGGCAACCCTGCGCTTGGTGGTAGCTCCTTACACAAACGCACAAGGCCCACCTGTGAGAGAGCAGGCCATGGAGGCACAAGACTCAGGCCTCATCGCCGTATGCTGCAGCCCAGGCTTAACTGCTAGAATCCTGCCATGGCCTCACCGAGCCGTGGCTACCACAGCAACACCCTTATCAAATGACTTCTGGGGATGGCCAATTGCCACAGTAGCAAGGCAGCTTCGTGAAGCAGTATTAGCCACACAAGATCTGAGCCTCGGGCAGCACTACATTCGTCAACCCCTCTGGTGTCATGTCTCGCTACCGGGGAGAGAGAGTTGTGACACAAATCACAATTTGTCCTTAAATCTGGGTACAGTTACCAATTAAATAAAAAAAGAAGATGCTAAATGGATTTTGCAGCTTTGGGGAATTCTTAGGCAAGCCGCCCCTCTTCCATACTAACTTGCACAGTGCTTCGCTGCACCGTCGTCAGAAATGGACTCCCTGAGCCACATCCACAGCTGGGGTAAATCACTGTATTGAAGCCAATGGAGCTTTGGCAATTTACCCTCACCGGGGAACTGGACCTACAAGTCCAACTGTGCTCCCATGGAAGTCACTGCTAAAGCTGCCATTTATTTCACTGCATGCGGGATCGTGCCCAATGCAAAAAAAGCACTGGATTTATGCATGAAAATACATCACCCTATCATTTATACTGACTGGCTCCCTTGTTGGCTGGCTCAGTGAAAGGTGGAGGTCTCTGAGCTCAGCAAAAGGACCGGAACCGAGTGAGCGTGGAGACCAGTGGAGGAGCACCTAAGAAGTCCGTAGTCATGCACATTCTAGGAGTGGTGCCACTCCCTGCACTGTGCCTGGTCTGTGGATAAACTGGGGGATTTCAGGGTCTTTCCTGTCCATCCAGCATCTTCCCCGGGCCCTAAATTCCCTGAAAACAACACATAGAATTTGTCTGGGGAGTCAGGGGTGCCGGAAGAGGCGGGGACCCAGGGGCCAGGGCCCCATCACTTTTATGCCCTCCCACTTTTTATCGGCCGCAAGGGCGAGCAATGGGGGGGCAGAGAGGAGCGAGCGGGGACAGGGTCTTGGGGGAAGGGGCAGCACGAGGGCGGGAGCTCAGGGAGAAGGGATGGTGTGAGGGTGTGGCTTGGGGACCGGGCCGCAGGGAGAAGGGCAGTGCAGGGGGTGGGGCCATGGTTTGGGCTCTGCCCCTTCCCCCTCCCACTTTTAGGGAGCTTCCACCACTCCATGGGGTGGGGGCGGTAATGTTCAGAGATGTTGTTGTGAGTAAAGCACAGGTCTGGAAGTCCGGTAAGCTCTGATCTTTCCCTTGAATTTGCTGTGCAATTTTGGGCAGCTCACTGAATCACTACGTGCCTCAGTTTCTCCAGCTGTAAAATGGGGAAGATGCTTATCTAGTTTCGTAAAGCGCTATGACAGCTATGGTTCAAAGTGCTCTATGCATGCCAATGAGCAACTACTTCATTAAAGCTCTTGGAGTGTCCCAGAGGCAAGACACTCTATATAAGTGGACAGCCCTGTCCACTGACCAGCTGGGTGACCCTGGGCAAGTCATGTCAACTCTCTGCACCAGTTTCCCCTCCATGTTTTGTCTCTTGGACTGAAAGTTCTCTGGAGAAGAGATGTGTTTGTACAGCGCCTAGTACCGTGAGACTGATCTCAGCTAGGGTCTCTAGGCCCTACTATAATACAGATAATCATTTTTAAATATTGACTATTAAATATCACAGTGAAGGTCTCTTTAATGTTGGCCTTAGGAAACGTTACAATGTGGCTCTGAGTCCATTTTTCTAGTGTTCTGTTCATGGAAGAGTTTTTACAGGGCCCTGAGGTCTTTTGGAACCATCAGTAGCACTTAGAACAAGTCTCGCCCTCACCACACATTCTATGCCACATGCTGCTGTCTAAATAAAATAACCTCCCTCCCTTGTCCGCAGCCTGATAACTGCAGTTCATCTCACCGACCAACGAGCATATGAAATTATTCCCTCCCATTCAGCACCTCTCCCCAGATTTTGTGATACAGCCCAAATGAACACAGTCTCGATTGGTTTTCCCAACACAGAGCAGCCAGCTGTGCTGTGGAAACAGGTGTAATTGCGTTTGTTGCATTACCCAATCATACTCCCACATCCTGCTGAAAGTGAGCCATTAGCACAATTTATAAACAGACAGGTAATCTCTTCTGCTTGCCCTTAAAAATCATTTTGCCACTGGAGCACATTGTGATTAGCAGATACCAGGAGATTGTCTTCGGCAAAGCAGTAAAAAGCTTTAAGTGCCCTAGATTGGTTTTTGATTGACTTTTCAAGGAACAGCGTATCAGAAGAAGTCCAGTAACTTCTCCCTGTGGTATTTTAAATGCATATAATGGTCAGAACTGACAGACAGTAATGAGCCTAGGAGACAGGCAACTGAATGTTGTTTCATTTCCACTGGTGAAGAGGTCTCAGCAAGGGGTCTCAAGTTTAAGACAACACACAAATATTCAGTGTCAAGATTTTCCTTCCATTCATGCTAAAGCCTGTGTGGTCTGATCTTTTCCTCAGTTTAAAATTTAGGACAAGCATCTTAAATGTCACCGGTCAAATAATGTAATTAAAAAGTGACTTCCTATTAGGAATGACCTGGTGAGATCCTTTCATACATCCCACCTCCTGGAATCTAATCACTTTCACACAAAACATTTCAGCTGAAAACTTGAAGTAGCTGGTTTGTACTTGGAGATTCCAGCATGGCCTGAAGTAGAGTGGGGAGAATGAATCCCCTTCCCATCATACATTAGACAGACATGCAGCCACCCCGGGTTTTTCTTGCAAGTTGTGAGAATAGAATGTGAGTTTCTTAGACCATGTGGCTTACTTACCATGACAGATTCTCAGCACCAAACCTTGGAAGGCTACTCCTCGGCTTTGCATCCTTCTCAGCATCAGAAAGAAAAGAAAAGAAAAGAAAAGAAAAGAAAAGAAAAGAAAAGAAAAGAAAAGCCCTCACTGAAAATTCCTGAAAATCCGTAACACATTTGTTAAAATAAATGAGGCTGGTTTGATGTTCTCACCCAGCTCCATCAAAGACAAAGATATTTTCTGAGAAATAACATTTTTTCTCATGGATATTTTCTAGCTTCTGGGTGGAGTCCTCCACCTCTAACTCTACCCTGCCAACGTAGGGCACGTCTACACTGGTGCTGGAAAGTGTAATTTCCAGCTCAAGTGGACATACCCACACTTGCATCTTAATGGGATCATAATCGGGGTGGCTAGCCCATCCCACTGCTTGCACAGCCACAGCTACACTTCTTTTTTTTAGCACTCTAGCTCAATCAGAGCTAGCGTTGGTATGTCTACCCTACCAACTCCAATGTATACGCACCCTTAGCCTAGTTCCAGCAGGTCCCAACTCCCTGTTAGAAGAACTGCTACATACCAGATAAACTGGTGTGGTGTGTGGGCCCTTAGGTTGCCCTGTTAGCACACTGCAGTATGTATAACACAGTGAATGGTATGGGAGCCAGGCTTCAAACAAGGCCTACATCACCTGCCACTTTCCTGGGTGCTTGGGCAGGAGCTGGAGAGTGAGATATTACCCACTTTCTGAAAAAGGGATTTTATCCATTCATCTCTGCTCTTGGTTGAGGGCTGAGGACTCCACTCAGCCTTTGTAGTGGTGGGTAGAAGGCTTTGGGAGCCTTCTTCAGCTCATACAGAGTCAGAGGCAGTTTTGGTGGCATCCTCTCTCCTCTCCCGGTTGGCCACATAGCAGGGAGGGCATGGAATTTTTCGGATACCTTTCTACAGCTGTGAGTGTCAGCAAGCCGGGCTTCGCCCCAGCTCAAAGACATGACCTGCCCCACCCAGTCTCAGTCAAGGGGGTTTATTTCTTTAACAGAGATTATCAAACAGAAAACAGTCTTAACTCCATCCGTGGTCCCAGGTTCCAGGGCCATCCCTCCCAGGGGTCTCTGGCACTTCAGCTCCTGGCTGCTTCCACCTCAGTTGGCTCTGCTCCCTTTCTGGGCTGCTTTCCAGAGCCCCTGACCCCTTGATCCAGGGATCCACTACAGGGGCTAGCTCCAATGGGGCTTTCCTTCTCCAGGACTCAACCTGTCCAGTCCTTCCTCTTCAGCTGCCTCCTACCAGCCCTTAATAGGCCCGATATAGCCCAACCCTCTTTAATTAGCTGGACTGGGCTCAGCTGTTCCGGTCCAGGGGAGCTGGGCTTAGTCTATCCACAGGGACCAGTTACCTTGTAACAAGCTCCTATGTGAGCAAGAGAGAACCCAGTGCTCCAAAATGCTGCCCCTTCTTTTATGCTGAATTCAGACTGATGCCTTGAGAAGAACTGAGCTCTGACCCTACTATTGAGACAGACTGACCCACGGCATGAGCTGCTGCTCCCGTGCCACAAGAAGTGGATCCACATTTTTTCCAGTGCCCGGTGTTCCAAATTCACTAGGTCCTGTCCAAACTTATGTCCTAGACCCTGGTGCTGTCAGTATGCTTGCTTGATCCACTACTGCAACCCACCTACCCACACCACAAACGCGGACTTGACGCACCTGGTACCCAAAGCAGACTGCAACAGTATCAGTGAGGAATTTTCACAGCTGGAAGTGTGTTCCCACCGTGTGGGGAACCTCTGAGGAAGAGAAGGCGGTCAGTGTGATTTCCACCACAGCTGGCAGAGCCAGGAACCTTCACAAGAGCAGTTAGAAGCAACTTCCCTGACAGTACCATACACACCACATTCACTCTACCAAGGAAGAGACCCTTGTGAACAGGGGGCATAAGAGAACAACAGTGACTTGTGACAGAAAAAAGTGATGTTTGGGAACCATCTTTTAGCTCTAACACATGTTTCCTTGAAAGGGATAACATGTTGGTTTCCCTCCATACAGGCAAGGAGGACTCATGTTCTGGCACAGTTGGACCATAGCCAGGGTACACAGCTGATTAATGTATGCTGGGCCGCAGGCTGGAGTCAAACACAGCTGCACCAAGGGGCAGATTCTCAGAGATGCTGGGCACCTGCAACTCCAATTTATTTCAGATGGAGTTTCAGGTGCTCAGTCCTTCTGAAAATCAGGCCTCAGATGCCCATGGCCTTACCTACAGTTAGACTCAAACCCAGTTTGCTTAACCTAGAGTATTTAGCAATGCAGCATTAAACTGGTTCAGTTTAACTTTGTTTAGACATGGTGTGGATGGCCAGTGTGGACACTGGCCTGGAACACTGTGGATAGGGTGGCCAGATGTCCCAATTTTATAGGGACAGCCCCAATTTTTGGGTCTTTTTCTTATATAGGCTCCTATTACCCCCCACCCACAGTCCCGATTTTTCACATTTGTTGTCTGGTCACCCTAACTGGGGACCTGGCCTGGAACAACTTTTATTCATTTAGATTTATTTCATAAACAGGCACCTATACAAAGATACTAGGTGCCCTGACACTTAATTATACCTACTGATGAAGAGCACTAAATAAGAGCAAGATATTATCATTATTATATCAATATAATCATGCCACAAACAGCATCAAAAAGCACAAATTCAGACAGGGAAAATAACAAAGCTCAGCCAGCCAGTTCCAAAAAGCTCCTTTCCAACCCCACCTTCCCATCATTTCGAGAACATACCCCCCTTCCCACATCATTCTGGGAATATACATGGTTTATAACATCATTTTACCATGATTTCTGTCCACAGCAGTTGGCCCAGCTAGGTTAACTATGTTAGCCTGAATTGAACTGATGTTAAACCACATTAGACAAATTCTTGCACAGCGTAGACCTACCCAATACACAGTAACCAACATGCTTCAGCTTTAATGTAGAAAATAAATAAATAAATATCATCTAGCACTTATGAAGTGCTTTTCATCTTCAAAGTACTTTCCAATCAGTAGCTAATTAATTCTCAATGCCCCGTGTGAGCTAAATCTATATGTATTATGCATTAACATATATACATTATGTTTGATCTTTTTCTAACAAGTCCCTCTAGTCCAGAAAATTCACATAGAAAACAGCACAGGGAAAAAACAACCCCATCTTTGAAATCTGAAGATTTCAGGGTCTAGGACAAACCCATTTGTATGTCACATTTAAAGTAGAAAAATACTTCTTTGGCAATTCTATCCCTACTAAGGGATTGGCTTTCCTCAATTTATATTTAATAAGTGTACCACCAAAAATATTTAATGCATAACATATAATATGACTAGAATCACTCTAAATAATATCCTATGACTTTAAACATGAATAACTCATTGTGATTACTTCTTTTGAATTGCATAGTATACAGAAACTGCTTTGGGTGTTGTCAATGGTAAAACTGTGTATGAAATAAATAAATACAATATTTGTGAAATAAAACCAAATCATTTCTGGGAAAAGAATTGCCCTTATAAATGCATGTCTATATTTTTTGGGAAACCGTAAATATTGTTGTAATAAACTTTTGTATTATATAATGTGTACACTACAGTATAGCAATATGACAGTTTTATTTCTGGGGAATTGCCAAATCAACCAAACAAGATTATTGCAGACAAAAATGACATTTACAGCTTTCAAAGTAGCATCCCTCTTGGTTTTTATTCAGAGAAAGTGAAGTCCTCACAGCCCATTTTGGGACCTTTACAGCTTGGTTTTCACTGGAGGATTTGGTAACCGGTTATTTTTTCCCTATCAGAAAGATCTGATGGTTGCCTTCTTTATTAAGTTCTGAAATCTTTGGGACCGATCCTGATCTCTTTACTAACTTGAGTATCTCATTGGCTTCTGTAGGGTACTCCAGTATAACACACAGATTGAGACCCAATTCAGGAAAGAACTTAAGCGTGTGCTTAATATTTAATTGCACGTTTAAGTCCCATTGAAATCAATAGGACATAATGGCATTCTTAAATGTAAGCATGTGCTTAAGTTCTGTCCGAATTAAGAACTGACGTAAGAACCTGCATAGGGCTTTCTTGAATCAGGGTCTTCACCCTTCATTTGTACTTAATCTGATACTACACACAGCTTACAGGAAAATGTCCCATTTTACAGGTATGGTGTCGTATGAGAGACATTTTAGAACAACAATTATAAATAGCAAGGCCTGAATCTTCTGAAACAAATCATTATGCCCCATCTGTCACGTTCCTCTGTACTAGATACTCATGTTCTAATTACAAGACCTGAACATGTAACTACTTGGTCATCAGGCTATTCATTAGTTGCAATGACTGGCTGTGGTCAGTTTGTAATCTCTGAATCATCTTCTTGTTCTATATATCCACCATCTGTAAAGTTTCTTCTGTTGGCTGTTCTTTTTGAGGAACAAACTGTAGATGTTGATGGTTTCTGTTTAACTCTCCACTGTCGGTCTCGATCACATATGATCGAGGCGCTGAATTCTTTTTCTTTACAACAGCTGGAGTTGACCATCCCTTTTCTCAATCCAGATTGATACGAACATGGTCACCTGGTTCTAGATGTAGCTGTTCTCTAGCTGAGTGTTGTCTATTGTAAAAGGGTTTGTGGGCTTCTTTTGCCTTTTTATCTGATTTGGCTACTCTCTTCTTGTCTGGCCACTTTGGAGACAGATTTTTTTCCAAAGTTGGAACAGTGGTTCTGACTTGTCTTCTCATCAGGAATTGTGCTGGACTATATCCAGGAGCTGCTACTGATGTTGATCTGTAACTCAGAAGAGAAAGGAATGGATCTTCCTGCTGTACAATTTTGTTGGCTGTTTGTACAGCTCTCTCAGCCTCTCCATTCACTTGTGGGTAGTGTGGGCTGCTAGTAATATGATGAAAATCATATTTTGTTTGGAATTACTTATATTCTGCTGCAGTGAATTGTGGTCTATTGTCCATCACTATTTGTTCGGGAATACTGAAGTGAGCAAAAGTGCACTTCAATTTCTCAACAACAGTGAAACATGTTATGTCTTTCAAAGTACATTGTTTATATATACCTGGAAAAATAGTCCACGATGACCAGGTAATTATAGCCTCTGAATTAGCATAAATCTGCTGCAAGTCTCTTCCAACATCTGTCTGGTAGAGGTGTTGTTATTAAAGTTTCTTTGTGTTGTGTTGGTCAGTTATTTCTGTAATGGTCACACACACAGATACTTTATTCTTTATGTCCTTGACGATGCCTGACCACCATACTGACTAGTTGGCCCAATCACAGCACTTAGTTAGTCCTTGATGTCCTTCATGTATGAGGTATAGAATTCCTCTTCTCATTTTGTTTGGAATTATGATGATGCTGTCTTTAATCACGAGTCCATTTGATATGCTTAGTTGTCCAAGCACCACAAAGTAGTCTCTTGTCACTTCCTTAGTATCCTTTAGATACTTGGGCCAGCTGCCCCGAATATAACTTAGAACTTCCTGAAGTTGCATGTCTGTTGAGGTTGCTTTTTGAAGCTGGTGTAGTCTCTTTTATGACACTGGTCTGTATGCATCCACAGCATTCACCTATGCTTTTATGTCATCTTTGAGCTCATGGGTAGTTGACCGACTGCTGGGCTCTGTGACAGAGCATCTGCTACTACCAGATTTTCCCCAACAACATATTACAAATTGGGCTAAATCACATTAACCTTATCAATAGATGCTGGTATCTCAGTGGTACTTGATCCAGGTGTTTTCTGATGAGGGTTACAAGCGGTTTATGTTCTGTTATCAGTGTAAACGAATCCAATGCACACAGATAAGCTGTAAGAGTTCTCACCTTCCCATACACTTGCCAGGCACTCCTTTTCAATCTGTGCATATTGTTTTTCTGCTTCTGTCAGTGGGTGAGAGAAAAATGCAACTGGCTTCCCTTCAGAGCCATGTTGTTGTAACAATATACCACCTAGGCCATAGTTTCTTGCCTCTGCACTGACCCATTGTAGGTTTGTACACGTGGTAGTACTTGAGAGTTGGAGCTGTTGAGATAACTTCTTTTACCTTTCTAAAGGCAATTTATTAATTTGTGCCCCAGAGCCAAGATGTGTTGCACTTTAACAGTTCATTCAGTGGTTTTGTCACCGTGGAAAGGTCTTGTAGTAACAACCAAGGTAATTTACTATCCCCAGTAGATGTTGTAGTTCTGGTACATTAGTTGGTGAATTCAATTCGCAAATTGCTTTTACTTTGTCAGGGCTAGGACTGAGTCTGTCTTCGTTTATTGTCTGTTCCCAAAAAGTCAATTTGGGGTAAGTGAAAAATGCATTTTTCCTTGTTTAGCTTAAGTCCAGACTGATTGATTAGGCTTAGGACTTTGTTGAGAGTTTTGTTGTGTTTGTTAACAGTTCTGCCATCTTTCTTTGGAAAATTTCAGGTGCAGTAGTAATCCCAAAAGGTAATCTTCAAAAGCAAAATCTCCCAAAGGGTGCGATAAATATAGTCAGTTTAACATTCTCTTTGACTAAAGGAATTTGTCAGAATCTGATCAAGGCATCCAGCTGGGAGAAAGCTTTAGCTGCTTTCACTTTGGAGAGGAAGTCATCCAGTGTTGGGAGGATATGGTTTTCTCTCACAATTGCTTCATTAAGTCTTTTAAGATCCACACAGCTTTATATTTTTCCATTATAACTGGTACCACTGGAACACGCCAGGCTGCTGGATCAGTGATTTTTTCCATTATGCCAATTTATTCATTCTCTTTAACTCAGTTTCCCCTTTATGAAGTAATGGGATAGGACTCTTGCAAGGTATATGTACACTATATGGTTTAGTATTGTCTCTATAGGTAATTTGTACTTGGTCTCCTTTCAAAAGTCCAGTATCATCAAATATTCCATTGAGTTCTTCCATTTTTCTCATGAGGCTGATCATGGCTGCTATTATGCGGCTGAGAAGGCTATTGGTCTGCAGTCCTTTGGTCACACACATTCTGAATGTATAGCTTTTATCTTTGTAAGTTGTTTCTGTGGTGAACTGGCCCATGCAGTTCAGAATATCTCCAGGGCTAGTCATAGCTGTGTCAAGTGATTTCCATTCTGGGAGGGGTTGAAGGTGACTGCAAGTCACTTCTGAGATGACTGTGATGTCAGCTCCTGAGTCAGTTTTAAAACCAATAGTCTTGTCATGAATATTCGCTTTAACTCTCCAGGCAGGTTCTGTGTCACCACATGTGACAGATCCCAGAAACAATAGCGCTTGATTGTCTGTAATATGAGTCAACTCCCAGACTGCTTTCGTGCAGCATACAGCTGCAAAATGTCCATATTTCATGCATTTATTACACCACGTGCCTCTGGTTAGCCATGCATGATCTCTTGGGATATGACTTTTTCTATACATTGTGAACATAGGCTGGAATTTGTCCCTTTTAGCCTGGGAATTCTCACTCCTTGACGCAGGGGTTCTATGATAACAACTTTTAATACTCAAGTGTCTGTTTACAATTTCTAAGCTAATTTCAGGTTTTTCAAGTTGTTCTAGGTTTTGCTGTTTCACCAACTCCGTCTGCTTTGCTCTTCATATAGCTGT
The DNA here is from genome assembly GCF_965140295.1 of Lepidochelys olivacea. Classification (NCBI taxonomy): domain Eukaryota; kingdom Metazoa; phylum Chordata; order Testudines; family Cheloniidae; genus Lepidochelys; species Lepidochelys olivacea. The sequence goes on from NC_140416.1 coordinate 113,437,677, forward strand.
GCATAGGGTTAAAACTTTCTTTAATTGTAGCTGCTGTGAAAGGCCTGTATCTGTTTTGCAATTCCCAAAATCATAGTTTTCAGCAAATATATGTAGAGCTCTTATAAAACATTCAACATTTTCCTCTCTTTCTTGAATTTACTGGTGAAAACACGCTCTTTCATACACCACATTTCTCTGAGGTATAAAGTATGGAAAAAACATAGCCAGAACCTTTTCATAGTCATCCTTATTGCTGTCTTCAGTAAAGGCAAAGGATTTAAAGATACGCTCTGCTTGCTTCCCCATAGCATAAATTAAAGAAAATACCTGCATGTCTCCAGTTTCTGTGTGGAGCTTGTTTGCCATTTGAAATCTTGCAAAATAATGCTTCCAGTCTGTCCACTGTGAAGGTCTGTCAAAGCTAAAGTTCTCTGGGTCACTGAAGAGTGGCATGTTGAACCTGCAAACTTTGTTGCTTTGTTCCTTCTGTCTACAACCTTGTTGCTGTTTCCCTCCTGTTTCTGTTCTTGGTTTACTGCTGACACCATGTCACATTCCTCTGTACCAGACATGGACAGGCTACAGTGCTTACTTGGACACTCCAGATGTGTTCATCATAAGATCCTTTAATGTTCTCTCAGGTATTGCTCAGTTTAGCATAAATAAGGTATTTTATACATTACCACCTAGTGACTGAACAGTATAATACAGTTTAATATTCCATTACACTACCCCCCACCACATCACTATTCCTGTTGTTTTGCATTGCTTGAGCAACTCAAAGCCAATAGGAAATTGCCCTAAGTGGCCAGCTGGGAAGTCCCCTTGCATGGCTTGGTGTAAAACCACTCTGTCATCCCACTCCTGGTTCCCCACAGCCTAAGGGGCATTCCAGGAGAAGGTAGGTGCATGGCCAGGGCAGTCTGTCCCAGCCCTCCTGGGCAGGCAGAGTGACTCCTAAGGTACCACTTAGAACTGCTCGAATGCAATCAGGGCTGAAGAATGCCACACATGTGTAAGGATGGCTCAGGATCTGATCCCCTGTCCTTTATACCAGAATACATCAGACAATAGAGTTGCACTGATGTGAAGCCAGTGTAAAGGAGAGGCAAATCGGATCCTACAGTCTCCTTAATTCTATTCTCACTTCCTTTCTATCCCCACATTTCTGTGGCACCCATCACTATGGACTAGCCAGGGGCTGGAGGTGCAGGGGAGAGGGGCACAGACATGTCTCTCAAATCTTCTCCAGCCTCCAGCTTTCATTTAAAAAACAGAGACCCTAGTTGTTATGGTGGCAAGGAAAACACAACTTATGCAGAGATGTCTGACCAAGTTTGCAGAGAGCCTAAAACAATTGCCCCACTTATCTGAATGGATTTTAACTCCAATGTCCATGTGCTATGTTCAATGTCAACTTTGCAAACTATTTCATAGTTCCTCAAAGCACGTAAGATGGGGAAGGCTGTATCATACTCTGATGAGCTACCTAAAGTGGAAAGGGATATAAATTAAGATACATGGGCATTTATCAAAACATGGTTGGTATAAAGAAGGCATGGTTGGTTTTATTGTCCTGAAAGGGGACTCGACTTTCAAAAACTCAGGAAGTGCTGGATTAACCATTGAAAACGCCCACTGTCTTGCACTTGCACATTTAGCCCACTGCCTGGTCAGCTCCAATGTTCCCTGAAAAATGCAGTTGTCAAGGTGGGTCATGGTTATGGAGGGGTAGTTTCTGAGATATTCAGAAACCAGAGAAAGCCTTGTAGTTCTATAGCCATTTATAGCACTGAAATAAGGAATAATTCCAGTGATTTGCATGGTGTTAACTTGCGTATACACTTGGCATAAAGAAGCAGAATCTGATCCCATGCTTTCTGCAAAGTGCTATAAAAGACGAAAGCTTTAAGACAACAATTGAACTGTTTACAGCACTGGCTCTGTGCAATGTCTTGCAGGACTCCACATCTCAGACCTGGGGAGCAGATCAATTTTTCATCCTGGTAGTGAAAAAGAAAAGGAAAGGCAAACTCCAGAAGACGGTTATTATGCGGCTCTATTGATTGCAAAGAGGTTGCTTAAAGGAGGTACAGAGGATACCTTGTGCTTTCACAAATGTCTGCACAACCTGAGTTATCTGAACCTCAATTATCCCAAACTCCTGTTACCCGAAACGACAGCTTGACCCCCAGTATCTGTTAATTACATGGAAAGTTACTTCTGTGAGCCAAGCCCTCAGTTATTCAACTGTCTTCAAAAGCTCCCAAGACATTCAAAACCTTGTGGTGGTACCACAAACAGAGGTGTTCAACCTTGTCCTATATACATGGAAGAGACAAAAACTCAATGGCAATAGATAAAGTGGGGGGATTTTTTAACCTTTGAGACATTAGTGTAACAGAAAGGATGACACGGGTAGAAAGGTGCATTTGATCTGTTCTGAGGTATGTTTTCATTGTCAAATATCTTTAAAAAGTTTCTTTTAGAAGGGAATCTCTTAGCCAAGGGAAGCTCTTGAATAGTATTTTGCCAATTCGTAGGTCATTTCAATATTTTCCAGTCTCCAAAGCAGCTTAGAAATCTGAGTTTGATTTACAGCAGCAGAAAACAGCAGCAAAAAATGCCACTTTTGGAGCTGTGCTAATCTCAAAACTAGACAGCTGAGACAGGAAAAGCCATTTAAGTAATGCAGTGTTTTAAAAGGCCTGAGCTGACCTTCATTTCCTGCTAGCAGTGTTCTGTAGTCACTGCCTCTGATTTGCTGTGCGACATAAATAGCATCTGCCCTCAGATTCTTAGCCTGAGCTTAGCAGAAATTACTCTGGTTGTTGGCTGCCTGTGTGATGCACATTCTAAGTGATTAGTTACTGAAGGAGTTGTCATAAACATAAAGGGAAGGGTAACCACCTTTCTGTATACAGTGCTATAAAATCCCTCCTGGCCAGAGGCAACATCCTGTTACCTGTAAAGGGTTAAGAAGTTCAGCTAACCTGGCTGGCACCTGACCCAAAGGACCAATAAGGGAATAAGATACTTTCAAATCTTGGGGTGGGGGGGGAAAGGCTTTTGTTTGTGCTCTTTGTTTACATGCTTGTTCTCTCTTGGAACTGAGAAAGGCCAGATAGAAATCCATCTTCTCCAACCCATCCTAATCCAAGTCTCCAATATTGCAACCAGTATAGGTAAGCCAGCCAGGATTAGTTTATCTTTTGTTTTATGTGATTTTTCCCTGTGTTCATAGGGAGGTTTATTCCTGTTTTCTGTAACTTTAAGGTTTTACCCAGAGGGTGATCCTCTGTGTTTTGAATCTGAATACCCTGTAAAGTATTTTCCATCCTGATTTTACAGAGGTGATTCTTTTACCTTAACTTTAAATAAAATTCTTCTTTTAAGAACTTGATTGATTTTTCATTGTTCTTAAGATCCAAGGGTTTGGGTCTGTGTTCACCTGTACCAATTGGTGAGGATTATTATCAAGCCTTCCCCAGGAAAGGGGGTGTAGGGCTTGGGGGAATATTTTGGGGGAAGAAGTCTCCAAGTGGTCTTTTTCCCTGTTCTTTGTTTAAATCGCTTGGTGGTGGCAGCATACTGTTCAAGGACAAGGCAAAGTTTGTACTTTGGGAAAGTTTTTAACCTAAGCTGGTAAGAATAAGCTTAGGGGGGGTTTCATGCGGGTCCCCACATCTGTACCCTAGAGTTCAGAGTGGGGAAGGAATCCTGACAGGAGTATTTTAGGTCTTCTGCCATTTTTTGGCATATATTACAGTGGGAGGCATTGCCTGTTTATTTGGACATGACTGGGGAGGCACTGACTAATGTGAGTGACTCAGGGTGTTCTTGCTCAGCAAACCTGTGCAGCAGTGAAGAATAGAGAACAAAGCAGCATGTGAAGTGGAGAGAGGAGAATAGGCAGATCTCTCAAGGCACCTGACTTGATACAACCCTGCCTTTTTGAGAGCTTGCTTTGCATATTTTGCTGGCTTCCTGGTATTCAGGCAGAAGAATTCCTGTCCATATTTCCTAAAAGAAAGAAAAACAAGGTGCGATCATGAAAAAAAATCAGATCAAGTCAGAGCAACTGAAGAGCCAGCAAGCGGGGCTTGGGGGCGAAATGAGATAAGGCAGACAAAGATCTCACCAAATCTCTGACCTATCAGACAGACTCGCTGGACTCCTGGGCAATGAGCAAGTACAAAAGGAAAGAATCAGAGACAGCTTTGTAGGAGGAGCAGGTCAGGACTTCAGAGGAGCCTACAGAATTTTCTGCTGGGGTTGCAGATCCTGCTAGCTCTATATTTGGAAAGAAGAAATCACACATAACCTGGAAGACCCTGCAAACCCTGTGGAAGGGAAAATCTTGACTTTAGAGATGTCAGTGAAATTAAACACTTGGAAGGAGGCTGAGGACATTTGGTTTATTTCAGAAGGTAAAAAACAAGCAGGACTGTAGCAAACTTTTATACACCACGCAAGTGGAGTTGACACCAATATTTGTGTTTTAACAACATCTCTCTACATCTCCTCATTTCATCAACTCCTGATTGGTCCTATTGCAGCATCATAAATTCTGTGGCCTCCGGACTGAATCCAGACTGCACATAGCCAATGCAACGCAGCGCATGAAAGCAGAGTTAGATTTTTCCCTGCATGTCGCATACGATTCTTCTATCCAGCAGAATGGAGGGGGAATATGCTGATGCTGCATGAGAGGAGCTGAAAGCCAGACAGAGATGGTGCAAGGAGGAGTTAGCTGCAGACAGTTGAGTGGGGAAACCCGTGTCAGGAATGCGGGCTGGGGAAAGCACTTGGGAGGACAGATGAGTTTGTGGATGGGAGGAAAGAAGAGGTCACAGCACAGGTATCCTATTCATTAGGCCCTGAATCAAAAAAGAACATATATTCATAGGCCAAAAGAGCAGGGTAGACAAACACCAGTCAGGGATGATCTAGGTCAGCAGTTCTCAACCTTTTTCTTGCTGAGGCTCCCTTCAACATGCTCTAAAAACACCGTTCCAGGCTTCAGGGCCAGGGGGCAGCTGCCTTCAGATCCGCGCCTCTCCCAGCTTCAGTGCTGGGTCTTGGGGCACTGGGTTTCAACCGTGGAACTCCACGTCCCCCCTGAAAGGGCTCGCGGACCGTGGCCATTATCGCTGGTCTAGATAATCCTTAGTCCTGCCATGAGTGCAGGGGACTGAACTAGATGACCTCCTAAGGTCCCTTCCAGTCCTATGATTCTACAATTATCCCCATTTTACAGTGGGGAGCTGAGGTGTAACCCACAGGCCAATGTGTGTTACATGACTCCCTCTGGGCCAAACCTACAGAGGGTGTGGGTCGGTTACAACTCTGAGCTACAGACTAGGGCTCTTTAGCTCAACCTGTACAGATTCATGCTTTTCTTTCTGGAGTTCCACTGCTCAATCCTTGGTGTCAGCCAAGATAGTAGCCCTCACTGAGGCAGAGAGAGACCAAGTGAGCTGCCCAAGGTCTCACAGGAAGTCAGTGGCACAGCCAAGAATTGAACCCAAGTTTCTATCAAAGCCAAATTTCCAGAAGCCGCACGGACTGCATAGGCCACCATATCCACGGCTTTGAGCATCAGCTCAATGACTGCAGTGTGCGAGTGATAGCATAACTACACGTTATAGCAGAGCTGCTGGCCAAGACAATCGGATTATTTTTAGGTGGACCAATTTCCCTAAAAACACAAAGTATGAATCCTAGGGAAAACAATAGGGCATGGGGGACTGGCTACGGTTTCCTGCTTTATTCCACACTGCCCAGCAGAGGAAAGAGTTATCATTAAAGGCCTCTCCTGGCCCAAGCATGAGGACAGCTGAGCTTCATATTTTTGTTTTCCTCCTCATTTGGATGGAAGCTTGTGTCATTCGCTAGCCCTACTGCAGTATGTGTCTGATCCAAAACCAGTGAAAGGTGGCTGTTGATTTTAAAGGCAGCCATATCGAGCCTTAGATTCCTTTTAAGAAAAAGCATATTAAATTAATAGACAGCACAATCAGCGAGTCCTCAGCATTTTCAACACATTTCCAAAGAATGGCATTTCCCCCAAGTTCTAGACACAATCCAAAGCAGTCAGCAAAAAGAAGTTAATAAAATTTTTCATATGACTTTTACATGGTGTCAAATGTCAGCCAATTTGCCATCTGGGATGTTAATAATGCAACTAGTGCTAAAGGTTGCCTTGCTCTCAATAAGCCACAGGAACTCATCAAGTTCATTAGACTCACATATTCCGTCCCCCGTCCTTCCTCTCCCCTTAAAATAAGGAGGGGGAAACCCTGCAGTCTTCTTTTGCACAAAACTGTAGGGCTTTGGCAAGGTTTTTTAAAATAATTTAATTAGCCCACTCAGATTTCACTGAATCAGGAATATTCTTGTGACAATAATGTCCCTAACCTGCTGAGTATCAGGAGGTGGAAAAGAAAAAGCTGTCATATTAACGCAGCCTCAGCGAAAAGTCTCAGGTGGTTGGAAAATATCATTTAGTCAAATTATCCTTTCTGCAGAATTTTTTTTTTTTGAAGCACATGAAAAGGAAATAAATCACAGTTTTCATCTTGCCAGAAGCCTGTTTCTCAATCCGTTGCTGCCTCTGACCACGCAAGTGACTTCACATGACCCCAAACTCAGAAACCTTGGTGGCTGGATCCCATAATCTTTTGTGAACACAGCTCATAATCCTCTGCATATAGCAAAAAAGAAACAAATTACAGTAAACAACCCTATTTTATAGCAAGGCTTTATTCAAAGTCTAATGCAAAATATCGTTCCATCAGTCACTGAATACATACTGAATTTAGCAAGCAGAAATATTATTCATTGATTGATATATTATCCTTCCACTGCCAAAGCATCTAGGCATTTTACATAGTTGAAAACAAAACATTAATCTCTGTCAATGAAAAATCAATGGGAATTGGGCACCTTATTACTTTGGAAAGTCCCACCCTTTAACCATTTATAAGAATAAATCACATTTAAAAAGAAATGTATCTCTATTAACAAATTGTATCTATTCGATCGTACTGCTTGTTCGCTGAACGTTGTAGATCATTTGTCTTCTTGGATTCCTTTGGGACAAGGACTATGACCTTGTGTGTGTTTGTACAGCTCCCTGGAGACCTGGTTTTGATTGGGCCCTTTGGGCACTACTGCACTAGAAATAAAATAACCAAAGTGTGCATGAAAAAAATCTGTAACACAGATTGGACCCCATTCTCTACTGCCCTGCACCTGGTGTACAGTGCAAAATGTGTGTGAAACCCAACCAAGTGAGGATAGTAGAATTTCACACCCATTGGGCACTGATGAGAATAACTACCCAGGATGCGGTCAATGGAGAATCAGGCCCATTATGTGAAAGTTGCACACAACAGCAAGTCAAATGAAGTTGACATTTTAAGTAACAACAACTATGGAACAAAAAATCAAACAATAAGCCTTCCATAACCTGTTATTCGCGGAGTTATTTCACTCCTCACAATGTTGCAGCTTCTGAGAGTGCTAGGAACATTTGTCAAAATCACATTTGCTCTTTGGTTGGTACCAGTTCAGCAATTTAGATACAGATCTCTGAGCAATTACTTTCATATCTTTAAAAAATTGTTCACAACATTCTGGATAGATTTTTTTTTTATAGGCAATTGATTATTGCGGAAATCAAAGGATAATGTCAGAGGCATCTGAGAAGCTCAACAGAATGGACATTTTTCTTCTGTTGGATCCTACTGCTGGTCATTAATAAATGGACCGAGAACTTTTCAAACCTCTTTCAGAGCCAACTAACTCCATGTGTTTGCCTACTTGGTCAGAGTTTGAGTGTTTCTATTACTATGTTGAGCCATGCTGGTGAGATGAGCAGGGTCACCATCCCCAGGAAGGTGGCTGGAAACTTGTGTAAGCACATAGCAGCCTATGTAGGAGCACAGCACTGCCATCCTGGTGTACATAGGAATGGACCACAAACCCACATATGCATACTCCATGTTCTACAGCTATGAAAGCCAGACTGGTTGGATGCAGTGGGGGGGGAGGGTGGTCTCAACTCTCTCTCTCCATGCTGGGAGGCATAATTTAATTACAATCAGGCAATATCTTTGATTTTCCATCTATCATCTACAGTTGCTAGCTGGTGTGTGCCCCAGTGTTCCCATGGACTTCCCATAATTTTTTTCTTTATAGTTACGAGTTGGGAGATGTAAAGCTTCTTGAGCCTAGGATGCCAGCTTGAATGCAGCCCAAGACTGTAGTGACCAAACCATGTGACAATCTGATGCTTTCTCCGCCTCCCCACCCTCGGCTTAATTATACCCAGTGTTCTAAACTTATCACCCCAAATGGCACTAATTGACCCGGGATGGGTGTCAAAGCAGAGATCCATTATCAATGGGCCTAAAGCTCATCCTTAGAGAGACAGTCCTGTAACAGAGCGGTGAGGGAAGACTGGGCTTCCTACTGCTCATGCTGCATTTACCCTGTGGATAAAGAGAGGACTTCATCTTGAGGGGCTGTCAAAGCAGCAGCAACTCCACTCACAAGTACTAAAATCACACCCGGCCTCTCTCCCTCAAACAGGGGACCCTCACTTGCATTAAACAGTTCCCATTGTATAGAAATCATTTTCATTTCACACCTCTCAGGCAGGGACCCTCAGGTCTGTGAAGTTAAAGGCCACATCCCCGTTCATTCTGTCCTACAGGAATCAGGAACGATAGGCAGGAGGACATGCAAACCCATCCCTAAGGAGAAAAAACAGCACAGCCATGAACTTACAACCCAGTAAGATCACAGTGTAGAATTGCATCCAAACAGAATGGCTGGTTATTATTTTAACTCTGCAATTGCTGCTTGGGCCAAGGGAAGCGATGTGGACACTTCCCAGCTGAGAAAGTAATGCCTTAGAAGGACAGGTATAGTTGAGGATGTCACAAGTGGAAGGCATATGAAAGCGCTTGTCACCACAGCTTCATCCCTCCTGCTGGACACTGTCAATAGTGAGGAATTTGTTTACAGCTTCACCCCCTCACCAGGACAAGATGTTGCACTTACCTTAACGTGCAATCCCCATAATGCAAGTAAATTTAACTCAACAAAACTTCCAGTAGCCGCGAGGCACAGAGAAGCCACACAGTTCAAACCAAATAATATTGTTGACGGTGCTTTCTCTTGACAAATGGTGTCTCATATGGTCACATTAAACCTCCTCCACTACAGTGTTGTATTTCAATGCACAAACATCAAGGGTTAACAGCATCTTGGTCTGTTGTGAAGAGATGTTTCCCAGCAGCTCCTCTGTATCCAATCCCACTTCCTTCTGATCTAGCTAGATCTGAATCCTTCAGAGATCTCAACCTGCTATTGCAATAGTGCCTTAAAGCCACTGTTCTCCACCAGCTACATTTGACTCACAAGCTCGTACAGGAATGGGGGAGGACAGGGACACCTTTCTTCCTTCTGGAGAAAGAGGGTGGCAGATGTACTAAAAATAAATGCTAACTGCAAAGACAGAAGCACTGGAAGAAATGGTCTTTGACTCCTCACCCATTTCAGCTCAGTTCATTTCCAGAGGCAGCCAGGCTCTCATACATCCCTGCCCATCTAGCATTGCCCCAGAACATCTGCCCCCTCTCCTCCCATCCCATTCTAATATGTAGCATATCCTCCCCCGCTCCCCTCACCATCTGCTGCACCTTTAATTTCCAAAGGCTTCCAGCTAGAGGATTTCAACCACCTGCCTTGCTGACATGTCCCTGCATCCAAAGATTTATCCCCTCCAAGTTGAAATCCCTCACTCAGCTAATTCTTGCTCATATCAACATGCTGTCTTGAGCTCAGTGAAACGAAGGCTTGATATAGGCAGTATGCACATCCCACACAGATAAACTCATCCATGCAACAAATGATCACAAGAAATGACACACCTGTTTACCCCTTTCTCCAGATCATTTATGAATAAGTTGAATAGGATTGGTCCTAGGACTGACCCTTGGGGAACACCACTAGTTATCTCTCTCCATTCTGAAAATTTACCATTTATTCCTACCCTTTGTTCCCTGTCTTTTAACCATGAAAGGATCTTCCCTCTTATCCCATGACAACTTAATTTACACAAGAGCCTTTGGTGAGGGACCTTGTGCCATGGAGTGGTTCAGGCAGGATTTGCTGTATCAGTGAAAGGGAAAAGGTCACGTGCATATAAGAGAAGCAGAAAGGAGCAAGATCACCAGGTGACCTTTGCAGTCGTATAGCTCAGTTACTAGGGCAGTCAAGAGAGACAAAGGGCAAGGAAGGAAGGAAGGAAGGAAGGAAAGAAGAAGGCTCCAGATCACTGAGTTGAGAGACAAGGGATCAGACTGGCGACAGCGAGAGTTTGTCTATGTGAGCAAGATTTCAAACCCCTTTAGTTTGAGCAGAGCAGAAGGCCATGTGGAGGCTCGCCTTGCTATCTAAACCAGGCATGTTTCAGGTTTATTTAAGTTGATTAGGAACTTATTTAAGCTAAAGCAGAGCGAGCCATTCTTAAACTGAAATATGTGTCCCCCAGAGGAGGTTGCCCCTATTTACCTGTACAGCTAAAACCAGGGCAACTTTCCCATGTAGACTAGGCCTTAAAAATGTTTTTCTCCCCATGCTGCAGCCTCAGATCTAAGGGACCTAGGTCTAAATTGCACAGGAACTTGCTCTTCCAGCCCCTTACACACCATGGGACTCACCAGACAGACCTCCCCATCATGGTATCTCCATCTCCAGCCTATCCTCCTCTGGCTCCTGCAGGCCACAGCTGTCATTAGAAGCTCTTTCCTAGTGATCTCCCCTGCAGCCCACTTGGCTACACCTGTCAGATGTACACCTTGTCCAGCCCCGTAGTATCATTGTGCAGTGCCTGTGATTGACAGACCTGAGTGCCAGGGATGCTGGGCCATTGATATCAGCTGGAACACCAAGACCTTTGTGCTTGTACCTGTTGGCACAGACACCACTTACGGGGGGTGGGGAGGGCACACACGGCAGTGCAGATGCACGCACGGGGCAAAGGCAGCGAGAGGAGGCAGTGGGCTGCCGTGTGCCGCGGTGGGGCAAGAGCGGCTCCTACATCACCCACCTCAGTCAAATCACACGGGGAGCAGCATGTAGAAAGCAGAGCCCCTCTGCCTTACCAGCCTCCCCGACGATGCCCAGGATGCCTGGTCCAACTCCATGCCCCAGAGCCAGGGGAATCTCGCTGCAGCTGGGTTTTCCTAAAAGAGCCATTCGTTTTGCAGGTGTACCCCTGGTGAGGTTGCCTGACTCCGCTGCCAAGTCACCAGCCTATTTCTGCCTCGGGCAGTGGGTTTCAACCCCCATCCTGTGACTGCAGTGCCTACAATGCCTTATCTCAGCGTCTGGGTCCTGCCTCTCTCTTCCATCCCCCTTTCAGTCAGCTGAGCCTAGCAAACAGGAGATGAGTGGCTGCGGGGGATCACAGGCAGTTCAAGGAGGCGGCAGCCCAGGAGGGGGTGTGGGTGGTGGCAGGAAGTCACAAAGGGGAGGGAGACGCAGTTACTGCACACAGGCCTGGCCCTGCTCTCCCGGGCAGCAGAGATGAACGTTTGCAGGCACCTGTAGGTGCTACAGAAACCACCCTGAGCCCTGGGTGTGAGAAGCAGCACAAGGAAAGGAGCAACCTGCTGCAGAATGTAGAGAGTCTGTCAAACGTTCCTGGCCTGGAATCCAAGGGGTTTTTAATGTTCTGGAGCGGATCACCTGCAGGCAGCACGGTCTGTGCTGTAAATAAACTCAGAGACTGAGGGCAGCGTGAAATCTGCCACCGTTTCCTTCCTGTGCCCTCCATGCAGACCCACAGCTGTTCTGGCCAGACCATGAAAGTGGCAGAGGCTGGGAATAGCCACATATACATTTCCAAGGCCCTCCACTTCTCTATAGTGATGCAGACATGAAAGTAGAAGGGAGTACACGCTGGTGATGCATAAAGGAAATGATGTGGTCCCCTTCCTGTATTGCTCTGGTCTTTGGTCTCCTCTTAGATGTCAGACAATGGGTGAACTCAGTCAAGGTAGTTAGCCTGCATGATTAATTAGATAATAAATTACTTACTGTACAACTTATTCTTAATCATCAACTCTCTTTATAATCATTAGCCAGAGTCCTCCCAGCATCCCTGTGAGGTGGGCATTACTATTCCCATTTCATCAATGGGCAAATCAAGGCACAGAGATTAAATGACTCATCTCCGAGGAATTCAGTAGCAGATCCAGCACCAGAACACAGTAGGTCCTGACTCCTGGTCCCATGATCAGTCCAATAGAGCTTGGACCAAACCTCTCTCTCCAACTGGGCCCACACTGACTAGTGATGCCAGTCATCCACCTCTCACCTCATGAGAATTAGGGTGACCTGAAGTCCCTGTTAAATGCCAGCAACAGGGACCCCAAGGGATGGGAATTCCACCAATTAAACTCGCCTCACTTGCTTAGCTGGAGTCATCAAGCAACTCCCCACCACAAGTTGAAATCTGACGTGGTTCTGAGCCAGGAGGGAAGACCCCAGCAGGAACAGGAATGGAACTGTTCAGTCAGGGCTTTTTTCTAACATCCTCAGAACCCACCTTTGCTCGTAGTTAGTTGAAACAATAGTAAAGAATAGAATTGTCAGACACATAGAAGAACATAAATTGTTGCGCAAAAGGCAACATGGTGTCTGTAAAGGGAGATCATGTCTTACTAATCTATTAGAGTTCTTTGAGGGGGTCAACAAACATGTGGACAAGGGGGATCCAGTGGACATACAGTGGAAATCCAGGTTTCAGAGTAACAGCCGTGTTAGTCTGTATTCGCAAAAAGAAAAGGAGGACTTGTGGCACCTTAGAGACTAACCAATTTATTTGAGCATGAGCTTTCGTGAGCTACAGCTCACTTTCACGAAAGCTCATGCTCAAATAAATTGGTTAGTCTCTAAGGTGCCACAAGTACTCCTTTTCTTTTAGTGGAAATCCAGTGTACTTAGATTTCCAGAAAGCCTTTGACAAGGTCCCTCACCAAAGGCTCTTATGTAAATTGAGTTGTCATGGGATAAGAGGGAAGATCCTTTCATGGTTAAAAGACAGGGAACAAAGGGCAGGAATAAATGGTAAATTTTCAGAATGGAGAGAGGTAACTAGTGGTGTTCCCCAAGGGTCAGTCCTAGGACCAATCCTATTCAACTTATTCATAAATGATCCGGAGAAAGTGGTAAACAGTGAGGTGGCAAAGTTTTCAGACAATACTAAACTGCTCAAGATAGTTAAGACCAAAGCAGACTGTGAAGAACTTCAAAAAGATCTCACAAAACTAAGTGATTGGGCAACAAAATGGCAAATGAAATTTAATGTGGATAAATGTAAAGTAATGCACTCTGGAAAAATAACCCCAACTATACATACAATATGATGGGGGCTAATTTAGTTACAACTAATCAGGAAAGAGATTGTGGATAGTTCTCTGAAGACGTCCACGCAGTGTGCAGCGGCAGTCAAAAAAGCGAACAGGATGTTAGGAATCATTAAAAAAGGGATAGAGAATATGATGGAGAATATCTTATTGTCCTTATATAAATCCATGGTACGCCCACATCTTGAATACTACATACAGATGTGGTCCCCTCATCTCAAAAAAGATATACTGGCATTAGAAAAGGTTCAGAAAAGGGCAACTAAAATGATTAGGGGTTTGGAACGGGTCCCATATGAGGAGAGATTAAAGAGGATAGGACTTTTTAGCTTCGAAAAGAGGAGACTAAAGGGGGATATGATAGAGGTATATAAAATCATGAGTGGTGTGGAGAAAGTGAATAAGAAAAAGTTATTTACTTGTTTCCATAATATAAGAACTAGGGGCCACCAAATGAAATTAATGGGCAGCAGATTTAAAACAAATAAAAGGAAGTTCTTCTTCACTCAGTGCACAGCCAACCTGTGGAACTCCTTGGCTAAGGAGGTTGTGAAGGCTAGGACTATAACAGGGTTTAAAAGAGAACTGGATAAATTCATGGAGGGTAAGTCCATTAATGGCTATTAGCCATGATGGATAAGGAATGGTGTCCCTAGCCTATGTTTGTCAGAGGGTGGAGATTGATGGCAGGAGAGAGATCACTTAGAATCATAGAATCATAGAATATCAGGGTTGGAAGGGACCCCAGAAGGTCATCTAGTCCAACCCCCTGCTCAAAGCAGGACCAATTCCCAGTTAAATCATCCCAGCCAGGGCTTTGTCAAGCCTGACCTTAAAAACCTCTAAGGAAGGAGATTCTACCACCTCCCTAGGTAACGCATTCCAGTGTTTCACCACCCTCTTAGTGAAAAAGTTTTTCCTAATATCCAATCTAAACCTCCCCCACTGCAACTTGAGACCATTACTCCTCGTTCTGTCATCTGCTACCATTGAGAACAGTCTAGAGCCATCCTCTTTGGAACCCCCTTTCAGGTAGTTGAAAGCAGCTATCAAATCCCCCCTCATTCTTCTCTTCTGCAGGCTAAACAATCCCAGCTCCCTCAGCCTCTCCTCATAACTCATGTGTTCCAGTCCCCTAATCATTTTTGTTGCCCTTCGCTGGACTCTCTCCAATTTATCCACATCCTTCTTGAAGTGTGGGGCCCAAAACTGGACACAGTACTCCAGATGAGGCCTCACCAATGTCGAATAGAGGGGAACGATCACGTCCCTCGATCTGCTCGCTATGCCCCTACTTATACATCCCAAAATGCCATTGGCCTTCTTGGCAACAAGGGCACACTGCTGACTCATATCCAGCTTCTCGTCCACTGTCACCCCTAGGTCCTTTTCTGCAGAACTGCTGCCTAGCCATTCGGTCCCTAGTCTGTAGCGGTGCATTGGGTTCTTCCGTCCTAAGTGCAGGACCCTGCACTTATCCTTATTGAACCTCATCAGATTCCTTTTGGCCCAATCTTCCAATTGGTCTAGGTCCTTCTGTATCCTATCCCTCCCCTCCAGCGTATCTACCACTCCTTCCAGTTTAGTATCATCCGCAAATTTGCTGAGAGTGCAATCCACACCATCCTCCAGATCATTTATGAAGATATTGAATAAAACCGGCCCCAGGACCGACCCTTGGGGCACTCCACTTGATACCGGCTGCCAACTAGACATGGAGCCATTGATCACTACCCGTTGAGCCCGACAATTTAGCCAGCTTTCTACCCACCTTATAGTGCATTCATCCAGCCCATACTTCCTTAACTTGCTGACAAGAATACTATGGGAGACCGTGTCAAAAGCTTTGCTAAAGTCAAGAAACAATACATCCACTGCTTTCCCTTCATCCACAGAACCAGTAATCTCATCATAAAAGGCGATTAGATTAGTCAGGCATGACCTTCCCTTGGTGAATCCATGCTGGCTGTTCCTGATCACTTTCCTCTCATGCAAGTGCTTCAGGATTGATTCTTTGAGGACCTGCTCCATGATTTTTCCAGGGACTGAGGTGAGGCTGACTGGCCTGTAGTTCCCAGGATCTTCCTTCTTCCCTTTTTTAAAGATTGGCACTACATTAGCCTTTTTCCAGTCATCCGGGACTTCCCCGGTTCGCCACGAGTTTTCAAAGATAATGGCCAGTGGCTCTGCAATCACAGCCGCCAATTCCTTCAGCACTCTCGGATGCAACTCGTCCGGCCCCATGGACTTGTGCACGTCCAGCTTTTCTAAATAGTCCCTAACCACCTCTATCTCCACAGAGGGCTGGCCATCTCTTCCGCATTTTGTGATGCCCAGCGCAGCAGTCTGGGAGCTGACCTTGTTAGTGAAAACAGAGGCAAAAAAAGCATTGAGTACATTAGCTTTTTCCACATCCTCTGTCACTAGGTTGCCTCCCTCATTCAGTAAGGGGCCCACACATTCCTTGGCTTTCTTCTTGTTGCCAACATACCTGAAGAAACCCTTCTTGTTACTCTTGACATCTCTGGCTAGCTGCAGCTCCAGGTGCGATTTGGCCCTCCTGATAACATTCCTACATGCCCGAGCAATATTTTTATACTCTACCCTGGTCATATGTCCAACCTTCCACTTCTTGTAAGCTTCTTTTTTATGTTTAAGATCCGCTAGGATTTCACCATTAAGCCAAGTTGGTCGCCTGCCATATTTACTATTCTTTCGACTCATCGGGATGGTTTGTCCCTGTAACCTCAACAGGGATTCCTTGAAATACAGCCAGCTCTCCTGGACTCCTTTCCCCTTCAAGTTAGTCCCCCAGGGGATCCTGGCCATCCGTTCCCTGAGGGAGTCGAAGTCTGCTTTCCTGAAGTCCAGGGTCCGTATCCTGCTGCTTACCTTTGTTCCCTGCGTCAGGATCCTGAACTCAACCAACTCATGGTCACTGCCTCCCAGATTCCCATCCACTTTTGCTTCCCCCACTAATTCTACCCGGTTTGTGAGCAGCAGGTCAAGAAAAGCACCCCCCCTAGTTGGCTCCTCTAGCACTTGCGCCAGGAAATTGTCCCCTACGCTTTCCAAAAACTTCCTGGATTGTCTATGCACCGCTGTATTGCTCTCCCAGCAGATATCAGGAAAATTAAAGTCACCCATGAGAATCAGGGCATGCGATCTAGTAGCTTCCGTGAGCTGCCGGAAGAAAGCCTCATCCACCTCATCCCCCTGGTCCGGTGGTCTATAGCAGACTCCCACCACTACATCACTCTTGTTGCACACACTTCTAAACTTAATCCAGAGACACTCAGGTTTTTCTGCAGTTTCATACCGGAGCTCTGAGCAGTCATACTGCTCCCTTACATACAGTGCTACTCCCCCCCACCTTTTCTGCCCTGCCTGTCCTTCCTGAACAGTTTATAACCATCCATGACAGTACTCCAGTCATATGAGTTATCCCACCAAGTCTCTGTTATTCCGATCACGTCATAGTTCCTTGACATCACCAGGACCTCCAGTTCTCCCTGCTTGTTTCCAAGGCTTTGTGCATTTGTATATAAGCACTTGAGATAACCTGTTGATCGCCCCTCATTGCCAGTATGAGGCAGGAGCCCTCCCCTCACAGACATTCCTGCCTGTGCTTCCTCCCGGTATCCCGCTTTCCCACTTACCTCAGGGCTTTGGTCTCCTTCCCCCGGTGAACCTAGTTTAAAGCCCTCCTCACTAGGTTAGCCAGCCTGCTGGCAAAGATGCTCTTCCCTCTCTTCGTAAGATGGAGCCCGTCTCTACCCAGCACTCCTCCTTCATGGAACACCATCCCATGGTCAAAGAAACCAAAGCCTTCTCTCCGACACCATCTGCGTAGCCATTCGTTGACTTCCACGATTCGACGCTCCCTACCTAGGCCTTTTCCTTCCACGGGGAGGATGGACGAGAACACCACTTGCGCCTCCAACTCCTTTATTCTTCTTCCTAGAGCCACATAGTCTGCAGTGATCCGCTCAAGGTCATTCTTGGCAGTATCATTGGTGCCCACGTGGAGAAGCAGGAAGGGGTAGCGATCCGAGGACTTGATGAGTCTCGGCAGTCTCTCCGTCACATCACGAATCTTAGCCCCTGGCAAGCAGCAGACTTCTCGGTTTTCCCGGTCAGGGCGGCAGATAGATGACTCAGTCCCCCGGAGGAGAGAGTCCCCGACCACCACCACCCGCCTTCTCCTCTTGGGGGTGGTGGTCGTGGAACCCCCAACCTCAGGACAGCGCATCTCATGCCTTCCAACCAGCGGAGTCTCCTTCTGCTTTCTCGCCCCAGACATATCATCTGGTCCACTCTCCGCAACGATACCTGTGGAGAGAACATGATCCTTGATCCTTACCTGTTAAATTCACTCCCTCTGGGGCACGTGGGATTGGCCACTGTTGGTAGACAGGATACTGGGCTGGATGGACCTTTGATCTGACCCAGTATGGTCATTCTTATGTTCTCTCACTTGCCCTTTGCTAGCATGCAGCTGAAAATGTGGATCGGCGAGGAGGTAGCTGTTGGCAGGGTTTGAAATAAAGCTGAGGGCATTTCCGGTAGAACTGAGGGTGATTTGGCAAAAGGAACTAACTAAACATTATCACCTTTCCCAGCCTCAGAATGGATTGCACAGCACATTAGCAGCTGAAAACTTGCCTTGTATTTTTGCCTGGCCTTGACATCCAGCTTAGCCCTGATATGCCTGCTACACTGGTATGACATCCCAGAAGGCATCATGCTGAAAATATCACGTTGCTATGGAATGGGGCAGAATCATGGATGGTGGTGACCCATGGGGGCATGGGGCAGGTAAGTGGGATACTGAAAATTGTGCAAAAGTGGGCACACACACTTTAAAAAGACACTTGCCTGATCCCTCCAGGGCTGGCTCTGATTCATGAGATCCATGGTTGATATGACCTTGCAATGTGATGCATGCTAGGAAATCACATCAAGTGGGAGAGTGGCTTGCTGGGGAGTGAATAGATGTCATGCACTGAGAAGGAGGGTGGAAGAGGTGAGCTTTCAATTGGTAAGGTGTAGCCTCATCAGTGGGAGCAGCATTCAGCACATACTGTGAAAGATGATGGAAATGTGTTAATTCCATTTGCAGGTCACTTGAAAAGGCCTTATTCCTCTGGCATCTGGCAGGATATTACTCTGCCTAGGCACAAGCTAAAACTCAGACACAAACCTAGCAGAAGAACAGTTACTCTAGTACCAGAAGCATTCCCCCTCCTACATTCTGGGGGGCTGCACAAATCTTTCTCACTTGAAAGTTTTCACCTTCAAGATAGCAGCTGAACTCAAGATGTTGCTCCGTTATGGGCACATGAGCAGTGTGACATGCTAAAAGAGTTACCTTTTCTGTAACTGGTGTTCATCGAGATGTGTTGCTCATGTCTATTCCATAATAGGTGTGCGTGCTCGTCACATGCACCGGTACCAGAAGTTTTTCCCCTAGCAGTACCTGCAGGGGGGAGCGCCCCCCCCCCCGCGACACCTGGAGCGGCGCCTGCCTGGCATAGTATAAGGGGGGCTGTGCTCCCCCCACCCTCAGTTCCTTCTTGCCAGACAACTCGGACAGAGGGGAAGGAGGGTGGGATGTGGAATAGGCATGAGCAACACATCTCGAAGAACACCAGTTACGGAAAAGGTAACTGTCTTTTTTTCTTTGAGTGATTGCTCATGTGTATTCCACAGTAGGTGATTCCAAGCTACATCTGTTGGAGGTGGGTAGGAGTTCACAAGTTCTCAGGGCAGAGGACCACCCTGCCAAACCCGGCGTCATCCCTGGCCTTGGAGACGATCGCATAGCGCGAGGTGAACATGTGAACCGAAGACCACGTGGCGGCCCTACAAATGTCCCGGATGGGGACATGGGCCATGAAAGCAGCCAACAAGGCCTGTGCCTGAGTCAAGTGTGCCCTCACAATAGGTGGCAGGGGGGGACACCCACCAGCTCATCACAGGAGCAGATGCACGAAGTGATCTGCTTAGAAAGCCACTAAGTAGAAATCAGCTGGCCCCTCGCACACTCAGCCAAGGTGACAAACAGTTGCGAGGACTTTCTGAACGGCTTCGTCCGCTCGAGGTAGAAAGCCAGAGCCCGCTGCACATCAAGTGTGTGGAGACGGCATTCCTCACTAGTCGCGTGAGTCTTGGGGCAGAGGACTGGTAGAAAAATGTCCTGACCTATGTGGTAGGCGGAGACCACCTTCGGGAGGAACGCAGGGTGTGGGCAGAGCTGGCCCTTGTCTTTATGAAAGGTCAGGGCCCTGAGCTCCGAGACTCGCCTCGCCGACATGATTGCAACCAGGAAGGCCATCTTCCATGAGAGGTGAGACCAGAAGCACATGGCCAGTGGTTCAAACGGGGTCCTCGTGAGATGAGCCAACACCAGGTTTAGGTCCCACTGCGGGACCAGGAGTCTAGAATATGGAAAAAGACTGTCCAAACCCTTAAGGAGCCCTCCAGTCATAGCATGGGAAAATGCCGTGTGTCTTGCACTAGCGGATGGAAGGCCGATATGGCTGGCAGGTGCACCTTGACTGACGAGGGTGCCAGGCCCTGGGCCCTCAGGTGGAGGAGGTAATCAAGGATAAGCTGGATTGGGGCGGCCACCGGGGAGACATCCTGGTCCACCGCCCACCTAGAAAACCGGGACCACTTCGCCAAATAAGCATCGCGAGTAGAGGGCCATCTACTTTTGAGGACGATGAGCTGAACCTATTCCGAGCATGTCCTTTCCTCTCTGCCTAACCACTGAGCAGCCTGTGACAAAGTTCTTCCTCTACCTTGGTGGGTCTTGCATTTATTGGTGGATTTGTTCACCTTGGAGCTTCACGGCAGCCCTCAGTTTGGCCATTTTCATGAACCCACAGTCCAGGTCAACTCCTCCTGTGTCTGACCAGGAGTTGGGAGGTTTGGGGGGAACCCAGGCCCGCCCTCTACTCCGGGTTCCAGCCCAGGGCTCTGTGGAATACAGCTGTCTAGAGTGCCTCCTGGAACAGCTGTGCGACAGCTACAACTCCCTGGTCTACTTCCCCATGGCCTCCTCCCAACACCTTCTTTATCCTCACCATAGGACCTTCCTCCTGGTGTCTGGTAATGCTTGTACTCCTCAGTCCTCCAGCAGTACGCCTTCTCACTCTCAGCTCCTAGTGCCTCTTGCTCCCAGCTCCTCACATGTGCACCACAAACTGAAGCGAGCTCCTTTTTAAACCCAGGTGCCCTGATTAGCCTGCCTTAATTGATTCTAGCAGCTTCTTGATTAGAACACCTGCAGCCAATCAGCCTGTCTGTCTTAATTGTCTCCAGAAGATTCCTGATTGTTCTGGAACCTTCCCTGTTACCTTACGCAGGGAAAAGGGACCTACTTAACCTGGGGCTAATATATCTGTCTTCTATTACTCTCCTGTAGCCATCTGGCCCGACCCTGTCACAAGCCACACCGTAAGGTGAACCGCAGCTAGGTTGGGATGGAGGAGGCAGTCCTAGTCCTGAGAGAGCAGGTCCAGGTGAAGTGGCAACGGCCATGGCGGAGCTACTGCCAGGCCAGTGGGGCAATCAGGAGGACCCAGGCCTTGTCTGTCTTTATCTTCTCCAGGACCCTGCTGATTAGAGGGAACAGGGGAAAGGCGCAGAGAAGTTGGTCTTACCAGGATGGGAGAAAGGCACTGGAGATAGCGCCCCTCCCCAGGCTCCCCCCAGAGCAGAACCGAGGGCATTGCTGGTTCTGCCAAATTGTGACTAGGTCCACCTCGGGAGTTCCCCACCTTTGGAAGAGCTGGTGAGCTCCACTTCCAGGTGGAGGGACCACTCGTGTTGCAAGGAAAAGTCCCTGCTCAAGCAATCTGCCCTCTCATTCCGGGCGACCGGTAGGTGGAAGTCCTTCAGGTGGATGTCGTGGACTATACAGAAGTCCCACAGCCTGAGGGCTTCGTGTCAGAGGATCGGGCCCTGCCTTACCTGTTGATATAGAACATCGAGGTCATGTTGTCCATGAGGACCCTGACGACCTTGCCTTCGCGGTGCGAGTGGAAGGCCATGCATGCCAACCGCACCACCCTGAGCTCCTTGACGTTTATATGTAGGGTCAGGCCTTGAGCCGTGTCAAGGTTCCTCCCCCACTCTGAACTCTAGGGTACAGATGTGGGGACCTGCATGAAAAACCTCCTAAGCTTATCTTTACCAGCTTAGGTCAAAACTTCCCCAAGGTACAAAATATTACACCCGTTGTCCTTGGACTGGCCGCTACCACCACCAAACCAATACTGGTTACTGGGGAAGAGCTGTTTGAACGCGTCCTTCCCCCCAAAATACTTCCCAAAACCTTGCACCCCACTTCCTGGACAAGGTTTGGTAAAAAGCCTCACCAATTTGCCTAGGTGACTACAGACCCAGACCCTTGGATCTTAAGAACAATGAACAATCCTCCCAACACTTGCACCCCCCCTTTCCTGGGAAATGTTGGATAAAAAGCCTCACCAATTTGCATAGGTGACCACAGACCCAAACCCTTGGATCTGAGAACAATGAAAAAGCATTCAGTGTTTTACAAGAAGACTTTTAATAAAAAATAGAAGTAAATAGAAATAAAGAAATCCCCCCTGTAAAATCAGGATGGTAGATATCTTACAGGGTAATTAGATTCAAAAACATAGAGAACCCCTCTAGGCAAAACCTTAAGTTACAAAAAAGATACACAGACAGAAATAGTTATTCTATTCAGCACAATTCTTTTCTCAGCCATTTAAAGAAATCATAATCTAACACATACCTAGCTAGATTACTTACTAAAAGTTCTAAGACTCCATTCCTGTTCTGTCCCCGGCCAAAACGACTACAGACAGACACAGACCCTTTGTTTCTCTCCCTCCTCCCAGCTTTTGAAAGTATCTTGTCTCCTCATTGGTCATTTTGGTCAGGTGCCAGCGAGGTTACCTTTAGCTTCTTAACCCTTTACAGGTGAGAGGAGCTTTCCCCTGGCCAGGAGGGATTTCAAAGGGGTTTACCCTTCCCTTTATATTTATTACAAGCCGTCCACAGGCCTTGGGTCTGAAAGTTCCCCACATGGATCCCCCTACCCAGGTCCAATGCATCAGACACCAGCTCCAACAATGGGGCCCTGTCCCTGAATGGGACCTCTTGGAGCACGTTGTTTGGGTTGGACCGCCACTGTAGGGAGGTGATCACAGCATCCAACCTGGTGAGGACCTTATCCATCCTGTCCGTGGCCTGGGAGAACTCAAGGCCAACTAGAGCTGGAGGGGCCTCATCCTGAGTCTGGCATGACGGACCACTTACGTGCACGCCAACATGTGACCCAGGAGTTGCAGGCAAACCCTGGCTGTTGTCACCGGGAACCTTGTGACCGAGTCAGCGAGACCTTTCAGGGTCTTGAATCTGTCTGGTGGGAGAGAGGCCCTGGCCGACACTGTGTCCAGGAGCACCCCAATAACTCTATGCGTTGGACCGGGATTAACATGGACTTGGTGTTGTTTACCAACAGGCCCAAGGCAGTGCACGTGGACAAGAGGAGTGCCACATGATCCCTTACCTATGACCGGTAGATGCCCTTGACAAGCCAATCGTCCAGATAGGGAAATATCTGGACCCCCCACCGTCTGAGGTAGGCTGCTACCACCAACATGCATTTTGTAAACACCCTGGGGGCAGTGGACAGACCAAATGGTAGGACTGTGAATTGGTAGTGATTCTGTCCCAGCACAAAATGGAGGAAGCGCCTGTGTCCCTCGAATATGTGGATGTGGAAGTACTCAAAGATTTTTGTATCAACAATGCCTGACCCCATCAAAGAAATGGCCAGGCAGGGAGGTTAGAGGTTTAGGCTGCCATGCAGGGGATGGTTGAGCCTTTGGCATCTGCAGAGGGACAGGTGGCAGTTGGGCCATATTCATAAGCATGTTAGCAGGACGCTTCTGCCAGCACAATCAGCAGTGAGACAGTTAATAACGTTGGCACTGAAACTGTTAGGTCATTAGGTTTCAGATTTAACCATTGCGGCAAACAGGGCAGTTTGCACCTGCCAGCGCTATTGTTTCTGGCTGGCTGAAGACTCAGGCAGAAAAGCGCTGTGGTGGATTACACTCAGCTCATACTTTCAAGGTTTTCTTTGCAACCATATGGGCTAAAACCAATTTATTTTTAAATGAATACCTGAGTTGTGGGCCACAATTTTGCAGGGAGTAGAAGATTCTGTGGCAAATTCTGTGACCCTGGAACCCGGAAATATATACGAGTCACGACCCTCTATGGAAAGCTGACAATGTGCAGCCTTGCTGGTGGTGTCACCCTACTGCCAACCCCCAGGCCAACCAAAGATGTCTTTCTTTGCACCAGGCAATTTGTCCCTATCTCCCCTGGTGGGAACAGAACAGCTCCGTCGTTCTGTCATCGTGGGAATCTACATACCTTGGAATGAAGCTCTGAGGAGGTTGTCATCCTGCAGCTACCGTGCTCACAACCATCCTCAGCAAATACTTTTACTGCTCTACTTTCATATATTACAGCCTTTTCTTTGTCAGTAGCACTTACCAGGAGATGTTACAGTGATGAAAATACACAGTGATCAGTAGTGTTTGTTCAGAAGACAGTGAGTGGCAGAAACGGTCTAAATACTTTCAGGCCTCTAACAGTTCACAGAGCAATACCCCAGGAAAAGAAAAAGATATCTTGATTAGAATAATTATAATTGTCTTTTCCTTAGTTCTTGCTATACAAATTCCAGGCTAAATTATCATCTAATTTCAGAGAGCTCCATGACCGAGATTATCCATGAGTCATTTGTAATTATGTGCCAGATTGTATTAAAGCATGAAAATACAAAGGTTTCTCATCAAATACTAAGATGGGAGAAGAATCAAATTACATTTGAGCAAGATAACTGCTCAAACTGCTCTCTGATTCATGGCATATAGCAATTGCAAAGAGAAAGGGTAGAACCCTGTGTTTAATAAAAGTGCAATTGTAATAAACTGACAAATTCCAGGAAATTCCAGTTTAAGGCCGACAAACCATACCCTTCTGCTGCTGGGAGTTTGTAAGGAACGCTCTTTCTAGCCCGGAAGTAGGTTCCCTAGGAATTTCCCACTGTAGCTTTACCGAGAGCCTAGACTTTAGCACTGAGTATCTACAAGTTGCCGCTTTGAAAAGAAAACTGCCAGCAGTAGCAATTTGTGTGCAGTGCAAACAAACCAGCTGCAGTTTATTCAGCCTGCACATCAGATGTTTTAAATTAGCTCCATTCTTAAAGTTTCTGGGCTGCCTGTCTCACAAGGCCATTTTTAAATACCAAATTTAGCCTCAGTGAGCATTGCTAAATGGCCTCAGAACTAGTCACACTGCCTAGCTGTAAAGCAGAAAACGCAACCAAATTGTTAATAGAAGATATTTATGATGGAACTATTTACAAGGCACAAAGTCAGTCAGCACGGTTACATATTTAAAAGATGGTTTCTACTGTTTCGTGGCATATGAAATGACTGTTTGGGGGTTAATAGCTGAAGTAGGGCAACTGGATTCCACGTTGTTCACAGCAGTATAAATATTTAGGACTTCAAATTTTAGCTCAGAGACCCCAGATGGCCTGGATTACTGGAGCTCAGCATCCGGAGCAGTGAATCAGCTGGCCAGTGGGAGACACAGGACAGACAAAGCAACTGTGTGCATAATACAAAATTTGTTGAGAAGCCATGGTAAAGCCCATGATAACGGAAGAACAGGTCGCTCTAAGAATACTGGTGTCAGCTTTTTGCAGGAGCTGAAGTCTGGGACAGATTTTATCCATTAGTGACTAAAACAGGCCTAGCGGTTGCCGCTGCATGAGTTACTCACTCTGCCACCAACACAGTCAACAGAGGCCAGTTGCACGCACCCCTTGTCGCTTTGCTAGTATGACAGGCTAACATGGCACACCTGAGAGCGCCACACTGTGGTCAAAGCTGTGTCTGCAGTCGCTATTGGGGCATGACCAGGCTTTGCAAGATGGCAGGACAGAGCAAATATCCAAGGCTAATTTTGATCCTGCAATTCATATGTCTAGAAACAGAAAGTATGGGAAGTTCAGATGTGCTGCTGACCTGCCCACAAAAGTACTGTCAGTGACGTCTACAAAATGAAAATGAAATGAGGCGAGTACATGAGAAATGTAACATATCCCCTGAACTGCTCAGCAATAATGATGCTCAATTCTCCTTCCACAGCAGTGTAAATCATGGAGTGACTATTGAAATCAGTGATGCTACACTGATGTAAAACCCCTGGAAGAGAACTAGGCCTGCATAAATCTATTGGTTCTGTTTCTTTATATATAATCTTCTGGCTTCAAAGCAAACCAAGCTTGCGAAAACAAGGGGAATAAAGGAAGACCCTTCGATTTTGTGATGGCAATAGTCAGCTGTAGTGTAATGTAAAAGCCTGCCATCAAAGTTTCCTTCATCATCTCATTAAAAAGACTTGCAAAACTATCTGCTAGCTAATAAAGACTTTTTTTTAAAACTTTAATATTGTATTCCATAAAGAAATGTACGAAGGGAAAAACAGGCCATGTATTTAAACAGACAGCATGGCAACAATCTGCTATTCTTTCACTTAAACTCAATGGATGTTCACTCCCAACACTAATTAAAGAGACTCAAGACTTCAGTCCTTTGAACATTTCTGTACAAATCTCATAATTCCTAACTGCATCTACATTTTTATTCATAATGCTTGTGGATTGTAGCGTTGCTGTTATCACAAGGTTTTCAAATTAAAAAGGAAGGATTTCACTTTCATGTATATTGCCAATCCATTTTGTTAACATTTTTCACCTCAAATATTTATTATAAATTGTAGGGATTCCAACACATCAGTTTCAAGCATGCTTCCTCTGGAAGCACTTAGTGATCAAAAGATGGGACTGGCAGATGGGGCCTGAAAGTGATCAAGAGATGGGACTTCCACCTAACCCTAAGTGGAGGATTATGTCTTAGATCCTCAACCAGTATAAATCAGCAGTGCTCTATTTACTTTATTGGAACTCTGACTATTTACACCAGCTGAGGATGTGGCTGTCTGTGTTTAAAACCATCATTCCAGAAGTAACAAGCTGCAAAAACTTCAAATCACTCCTGTCTGGCACTGGTTAGGCAAGTGATGAGCTGTGACTTCTGCTTTTTGGCTAAACTATGTTTGCTTTAAGGCGATTGCATCCTCCCAACCCACCTCCATCCCACTCGTTGGTTTCATTCACCTATTACGTTCTGTGTACATTCATTTTTGAGCTCTCAAGGGCAAGACTAAATACCATAGTGATTGGCATTTTATATGGACTTAGGCAGGAAGAGAGACCCATAGGGGATTTGTGGGCTACGTGCCGACATGCGCAGCATAGCAGCCCTCTCTCTACTTGCTATAAAGACCTTTGCAGTTCTAGGATCTCATAACACCCTTGCTGTTTCAATTAGTTTTTTGCTAGAAATTAAACAGGAAAAGACCTATCAATCACATGACACATGAAAGCAGGGAGCAACATTGATGTGCTGGACCAAATTCAGTTACATATGTGTAAATCAGGAGTAACTCCACTGAGCTGCGCAAAGTGAACCTGAAACATCAGTTCCTGAAGATTTACCCTGGTTTGAGAGCTCAGGACATGATATGGTCTCTCTTCAGGGACAGTAGCTTCCTCTGCATTATCATCAAACTCGAGCTGGGCCTTGGATTTGGGCTGGCATCTGTTTTGCAGTGGGTGCATCAGATTCTTAGCTGGAAGAAATCTGGCCTAGTTCCATACCTGTGAACAGGACACGAGGTGACAGGAAACTGATTTAACCATCATTTGTTGTGAAATCAGCCAATTCAAAACCCACATGTGCTCCTTACTTTCGGGATGAAACAAGGGAGAATGTCAGTACACAGATTAGAGGGATTACTTTCCTCTTCCATTCAGATAACATCAGCTCTATGCCCCACCACATCCCACGTGACAGGAGTCTCCTCTCCGGCCGGCCATCAGAAGCAGTCTCCCTGTATCTTCCACCCCTTCCCCCTCCCAACATCTCATTTCCAATCTCATCAGGAAACATCTCTTCTCCCTGCCTGTGTCATTTAACTTCTCTCCCCCTCAGTTAGTATTTTATTTATCGCTGCAAAGTGTTTTGGGCTATGAACAATTCCATACAAATGAAGCTGTGATGTACGGAGCCCCTGTACTTCAGCAGCCAGCTTCTAGACAGTAAATACCGAGGGGGGAAATAACTAGAATGGGGGGCTCGCTTGGGGTGAAATTCACCTGGACAGCTGGTCATTCCAAGCTCTATGCCTGGCTTCCAGCCCACTGATGCCTTATTGGAAAAGGGTAGTCTTGGGGTTAAGGCCACAGATTTCTTATGCAAGCTTCAGCAAATCCTTTAGTCTCTCTGCGCCTCACTTGGCCATCTGTAAGTTCGCGTGAACACTACTTGTCTCCTGCCCTTTGTCAGACTGTAAGCTCTTTGGGGCAGGAAGAGTTTCGTTTACTATGTTTGTACAGCACCTAGCATAATGGGGCCCAATCATGGGTGAGGCCTCTTTGCGTTACTGTGATACAAACAAATAATAGCAAGTTGCAGCTTTGTTTGTGCCTGGTGCACAGGGCTCACTATCACCCTTTGCACAGTCCCGCCAAATCCTCAGAATGGGATTTCCTGGGTTGGTAATTGACACTTGTCTAGGGGATAGCTATAGCTCTTTCAGATAGCGGTACCTGACTATGTGTTTCAGGTGGCGTATTTGATAGCTACAATGCAGTCAGCTCCTACGTCCTGTCACAAAACCTATTGTGGAGCGCTGCAAGATGAAAGATACCTGCCTATGGCAAAGGCCACTAAGAAGTTTCCTGTTGCTGTGGTATAATACAGGAAGTCAACACAATGACAGAGGTTAGAGGAATTTGCGGTAGGCAGGTCCGACTTAATTAGTGCAGCAGCCTGAAGTTGCAAACAATTTCCCAGTGGCTTCACACAAGAGTCTGTCTGACAATAGTGACTGGAGTTTTGAAAGCTCCCCTTCCTCTGAAAGCTCTTACCCTGTGTCATCCTGTAAAGCTTATTTGAATTGTTTTGGTGTGTATGTGAGCTTTCAGAGAAAGGGGAGACGTAAGAGCAGAGATGAGGACTAAGCATGTTCCCCCGACGTGACAATGCTCCGAAGACTCATTATTCAATTACAGATGTGCATCAGAGTAATCTATTACTACCTAGAGAGAGAAAGTTTTGACAGCCAGGGCCATTTCCATGCTCAGAGTTAAAGAATAATGCATTATGCACTAGAGCTGTGTCATTGCAAAAGTTGATTCTCTAATTTACTTTATCAGCAGCAGAATAGGTCACTCCCCACTGCTAATTAATTAGGAAAGACAGTATGATGTGCTGTACAAACAGAGTAAGCAGCACTAAGCTTTGGCTTGGGGCAATATACCACAATGTCAAGAACTATTGTTACTGGAGGGCAATTTTTTTCACCTACTGCTATCACCTCTTGGGACCATCATTGCAGGCCAGATGCTCAGCTGATGTAACACAACATAACTCCGTTGAAGTAAATCTTGGATAATTCATATAGTCCCCGGTGTTTTATTATTCCTCTATATTTTTATGCATTGGAACCTATGAGTTATAAGGTCTTCACCACATAAAGACATCTGCTTTGCAAACTTTGTGCAAGGAAATCTCTTTGAATACAGAGACTTACTCAGAAAGTGTTATAATGATACCCTTATGCTCATAAGGAGAGTTCAGCTGATAATAATTCTAGCTCCACTGTTTCCATGATCACCTATGCAAGAAAAGCCAGCCAGTCTGCCTTGCTTTTTAAAGCATGTGTCATACATATAAAGGGAAGGGTAAACATCTTTAAAATCCCTCCTAGCCAGAGGAAAAACCCTTTCACCTGTAAAGGGTTAAGAAGCTAGGATAACCTCACTGGCACCTGACCAAAATGACCAATGAGGAGACAACATACTTTCAGAAGCTGGGGGGAGGGAGAAACAAAGCCTCTCTCTCTGTCTGTGTGATGCTTTTGTGGGGGACAGAACAGGAATGGAGTCTTAGAACTTAGTAAGTAATCTAGCTAGATACGCGTTAGATTCCGATTTCTTTAAATGGCTGAGAAAAATAAGCTGTGCTGAATGGAATGGATATTCCTGTTTTTGTGTCTTTTTGTAACTTAAGGTTTTGCCTAGAGGGATTCTCTATGTTTTGAATCTAATTACCCTGTAAGATATCTACCATCCTGATTTTACAGAGGTGATTCTTTTACTTTTTTTTTTTTTGGTCAGTGAAACAGAAGGTTTATTAAACGACAGGAACAGGGTCTAAAACAGAGCTTGTAGGTACAGAGAACAGGACCCCTCAGCTGGGTCCATTTTGGGGGCCAGTGAGCCAGACAACCACGTCTGCACTTCACTCCATGTCCCCAGCGAGCCTCAAAGTGAAACTCTCCCCAGCCCCTCCTGCTCTGGGCTTTGTCCCTTTCCTGGGCCAGGAGGTCACCGGATTCCTTTGTTCTCTAACCCTTTAGCTCTCACCTTGCAGGGGGGAAGGGCTCAGGCTATCCATTGCCAGAACACAGTGTTGGCCATTTATGTACACTGGCCCTTTGCTCTGCAACAATTACACCCCCTTATCCCACCACCTAGAGACTTAAGGAATGCATAGGGGAAACTGAGGCACCCCTACAGTATTCAGAGGAAACTGTAAGAACAGTCCCGCTTCATCACATCTCTCCCCCCTTCGAGACCGAACTGAGCAGGGTCACTTTAGCCGGTGACCTGGGGAAGTTCGAAGCCACCAACGTTCCCATGGATACCCCAGCATCTCTCCCGTTCCTTGGTGGGAGTTACACCAGGCCCTTCCAGTTTCACGCCCTCCCTTAGGTCGGGGGTGGTCGATAGCATTCGCATGCCGCATGTGGGAAGGTTTATGCGGCCAGTGCCTTTTGCCACCCCAAAACCCCCGGGGGTCAAACTGGGATTGGGTCTTCTCCCAGCGCTCCAGTCTGGAGGGCTGCAATTCGGGCTCTCTTGGTTAAGGGTCCCCATCTTGACCTGGGCCACATACTGTTCACTTACAGAACTAGCATGGAGACATTCCTTTCTCAACAACCTTGTCTCCCCAACAAGCTGGCCAAACACAGCCACTTGGTTATAGGACTGTTTAAATTTCTTAACAGCTTTCACTCCATCTGAGACCTTCTCAAAGCTATCCATAATGGATCTTTCAACAGGAAAGTCAGTGGCTTCATTCACAACAGAAAATTTCTGGCTGTTAGGAACTGAAACTTTCTTGATTAAATCACTTTCACACCCTTCAGTTGCAGTAAACTACCATGAGGATTTATTTCCCTAGGGCTTTTCTATGCAACAATTCACCCTTCACAGAAATTCTGCCCTTACCCTCTTTACCTAGGGCTTGCTCTAGAGGAACACTTTCCTGAGCAACGACAGACTCTTTCTGGGTCTCACTTACATCCAGAATTACCTCTGGTCCATAAGGCGGATTCCTACACAATCCCCTTTTGGGCAAACTTACAGACTTCCTAGATAAAAGGTTAGAAGCATTCTCCTTTCCTTTGCCACACACAAGCTCAGGAATCTTTTCCTTCTTGCTACAGGTTTCCACACCCTCAGTAGGTAACACAATCAAATCACCTTTATGCTCTCCTTGTGACCTGGCTAGGATCTCACTCTGATTAGACAGAATCTACGCTACAAGCACTATAGTGGCTCAGCTGTGGTGCTCCACCTATGCCGCTGTGGTCTAGATGCTTGCCACAGTGATGGAAGGGTTTTTCTGTCGCTGTAGGAAATCTACCTCTTCGAGAGGCAATAGCTAGGTTGATGGAAGAATTCTTCTGGCAGCCTAGCTGCATCCACAGTGAGGATTAGGTCTACCAATCTTCATTGGACAGGGCACAAAATTGTTCACCACCCTGAGCAATGTAGGTAGGCCGACCTAAGTTTTAGGTCTAGACCAGGCCTGAGACTGAAGACTTTAGGAGACCTACATCAAGGAGGAAGCTCCTGTCTCCAGGGTGGTATTTTGTGGGGAACCTTGCAATTACAATATATGCTGGATTGCTTGAGGAGGTTTGCATCAGCCATCCATGATAGAGGTAGAGAATTATCCTCCATTATATGGTACTATGTGCTCTTTGGGAGGACGATACCACAACACTAGGCTTGGTCATGTGCCCAACTTTTTAACCAGTCAGATTGGTTATAAAAATCCAAGCGATTGAGAAATTAAAGTGTTGTTCTGAAAGTCTAGCAGATTTCATTCTTGTTCAGGAGGAAAAAAAGGAATTTAAATAGGGAGTGAGGAAGGAAGAGAGAGGTTGGTACACAAAGCCATTCCAAAAGCATATAACTGGAAATGCTTGAAACAATTAATTAGTTGTACAAAACTGTAGGAAGCCTCAGGGTAAACTTAGAAACCCTACTGCAGCCTGATTAAAAGAGAGAGGCTATCCTAAAAGTTGGTACAGCTGAGTATTTCCATTTCTCAATTGCAATAAAAACGAACCAGATTTCACAGATAGGCTAATGGCCTACTGGGTCCATTCCTGTGCTGCACCCATGCTGAACTGTTCCATGCTGTATGTTGAGTGCTTTGTCCAGTTGAGTTGTGACTGAACAATGGAAAGTAGGACTAGTCCATTAGGCTGTAACTCTTCCATACCTAATGGAATTCACTGTTATGAAACGTTTCCTGATCTTTAGCCTGAATATCTTTGATCAGCTCCCAGACTGCTGTGCTGGGCATCACAACATGGGGAATAGATGGCCAGCCCTCTGTGGAGAAAGAGGTGGTTAGGGACTATTTAGAAAAGCTGGATGTGCACAAATCCATGGGGCCGGACGAGTTGCATCCGAGAGTGCTAAAGGAATTGGCGGCTGTGATTGCAGAGCCATTGGCCATTATCTTTGAAAACTCGTGGCGAACCGGGGAAGTCCCGGATGGCTGGAAAAAGGCTAATGTAATGCCAATCTTTAAAAAAGGGAAGAAGGAGGATCCTGGGAACTACAGGCCAGTCAGCCTCACCTCAGTCCCTGGAAAAATCATGGAGCAGATCCTCAAGGAATCAATCCTGAAGCACTTACATGAGAGGAAAGTGATCAGGAACAGTCAGCATGGATTCACCAAGGGAAGGTCATGCCTGACTAATCTAATGGCGTTCTATGATGAGATTACTGGTTCTGTGGATGAAGGGAAAGCAGTGAATGTATTGTTTCTTGACTTTAGCAAAGCTTTTGACACGGTCTCCCACAGTATTCTTGTCAGCAAGTTAAAGAAGTACGGGCTGGATGAATGCACTATAAGGTGGGTAGAAAGTTGGCTAGATTGTTGGGCTCAATGGGTAGTGATCAATGGCTCCATGTCTAGTTGGCAGCCGGTGTCAAGTGGAGTGCCCCAGGGGTCGGTCCTGGGGCCGGTTTTGTTCAATATCTTCATAAATGATCTGGAGGATGGTGTAGATTGCACTCTCAGCAAATTTGCGGATGATACTAAACTGGGAGGAGTGGTTGATACGCTGGAGGGCAGGGATAGTATACAGAGGGACCTAGACAAATTGGAGGATTGGGCCAAAAGAAATCTGATGAGGTTCAATAAGGATAAGTGCAGGGTCCTGCACTTAGGACGGAAGAATCCCATGCACTGCTACAGACTAGGGACCGAATGGCTAGGCAGCAGTTCTGCGGAAAAGGACCTAGGGGTGACAGTGGACAAGAAGCTGGATATGAGTCAGCAGTGTGCCCTTGTTGCCAAGAAGGCCACTGGCATTTTGGGATATATAAGTAGGGGCATAGCGAGCAGATCGAGGGACGTGATCGTTCCCCTCTATTCGACATTGGTGAGGCCTCATCTGGAGTACTGTGTCCAGTTTTGGGCCCCACACTACAAGAAGGATGTGGATAAATTGGAGAGAGTCCAGCGAAGGGCAACAAAAATGATTAGGGGTCTGGAACACATGACTTATGAGGAGAGGCTGAGGGAACTGGGATTGTTTAGTCTGCAGAAGAGAAGAATGAGGGGGGATTTGATAGCTGCTTTCAACTACCTGAGAGGTGGTTCCAGAGAGGATGGTTCTAGACTATTCTCAGTGGTAGAAGATGACAGGACAAGGAGTAATGGTCTCAAGTTGCAGTGCGGGAGGTTTAGGTTGGATATTAGGAAAAACTTCTTCACTAGGAGGGTGGTGAAACACTGGAATGCATTACCTAGGGAGGTGGTAGAATCTCCTTCCTTAGAAGTTTTTAAGGTCAGGCTTGACAAAGCCCTGGCTGGGATGATTTAATTGGGGATTGGTCCTGCTTTGAGCAGGGGGTTGGACTAGATGACCTCCTGAGGTCCCTTCCAACCCTGATATTCTATGATTCTATGATCAGTTTTACTCCTTTACTCTGAACTATAGTCTGTCAGACCTTTTCTCTGCTTAGTGTTTACTCTAGTCAAATACATGTAGATCTCATCATCTTCTCCTGCTTAGCTGTCCAGTGAAGCTATAAATATTATTTTTAATCTCCCTCCCCATGACCAGTCCCTTCAATCTTTTAACTTTGAAAGAGATGCATGATACTGGCCTTAAAACAGTACTAGGAGACAGAAATGCCTAAATTAGAATACTAAGAATGTTTCTCATCTGTGTTTCATGTCAAGTTGTAACCTCTCTCCTTTGTATTTCTCACCTGTAAAATAAGTGCCATGCTACTTACTTTCCTTACAGAATAGTGAAGAACACTTGTTCGGCAAGCACAAAGTTTGGTGCTATTTTTTTTTTTTATTGTCCTTGTCTGAATTTCCTCTAATTTGTCAAAATCTTTCTTGTATTGAGGAACACAGAAATCTACATTGTTCTAACTGCAGTTTCACTAGAGTCACATAGATACAGACTGCCACCACATCCTGGTCTTAGACATGATATCGTGTTGCCAACTCTCATAATTTTATCATGAATCTCATAGTATCTCGTATTTTTAAAGCCCCAGCTCCTGGAGTCATGTGATTAGATGAGAATCTCAACTTCCATTTTTATTAAAAAAAAGTTTCTAGCTCCCCATGACTGCAGAAAAAAAAAAGCTTGAAAATATGAAAACTAAGAAGCTTAGAAAAAAATCAGAAGGCAAATAAACTCCCACCCAATTTATTTTTGAGTCTTATGATTTTTAAGCTAATCTCATAATTTTTTGGTGGGGAGGAGCTCGTTCATGGTTTGTGAATGTTTGGATTTGGCAATACTGCTTATTGCTTGACAAGAAGCACTGTTTCAAATGATGCTATGTAAGGAAAGCAAGATGTTGGGCCTAATGAAAGAATTACTGGGTGAAATTGTATGGCCTCAGTTACACAGGAAGTCAGATTAGATGCTCATAATGGTCCATTCTGTCCTTAAAATACATGAATCTATAAGCAAATGTTCACTTGCCTCACAACAGCAACTCAAAGCTTTATAAAAGTTTGCAAAGAACTCAGCACAGGTTAACTTCCTGATGGGAGAAGAATTTTTTAACCCATTTGTGGGATTTTGTTTTAAGTAACAGGAATGGGAAATACCCACTAATTTAGGAGATGTAGGGAGAAGAGCTTGTCTTTAAAATATGATAATGTTTACAAGTTCCGTTCCCTGAAGATCTTACAACCTAAACAGACAATGTACAGAAGGAATGGATGTTATGTGATTGTTGTGAAGTTGAGCATTTGCGGTTTTAAATCCATATTTCTTGTTTGCATTTGCTGTGCTTTGCATGCTGGGGATGGAAGTGGTTTGCACACCTTTTGGAGGAGATGTATTAAGGAGGAACATAGTGGAAAAGATAGGGAAGATTCTAGGGAAGTAGGCCCAGAGGCAAGAATTGGACAACACCAACATTGGTAAACTGAGCAGCTTGGGGAACGTAGAAGAGTGAGCAAGAGTGAGCGGAGTTTTGCAGGAGCTCAGTTGTACAGGTTGCCATGGCAAGAAAAAGAAGCTTAAATTTCATGAGGATGGCAAAAGAAAGTTAATGAGGGGAAATGAAGAGCGGTTACTCACCAGAGCAACCAACTTTTACTGCTGGGAGAAAGTTGTTTCAGCTGAGAAGTAACCTATATAAAAAAAAATGTTTTGCAAACGTGGAAGGTGAAGTTCACCAGGGGTCTCAAACACGCGGCCCGCGGGGTTATTTTCTGCGGCCCACCAACTCCCTGCGGCCCCCCCGTTCCCGGCCAATGGGAGCGTCGGAGGAGGTACCTGGAGGAGCGGCCAGGGCAACACACAGACCCCTGTGCCCTCCCCCACTCCTACAGGTCCCGGCTGCTTCCCGGAGCGGCACGGGGCAGGGTGGGCAGGCAGGGAGCCTGTCCAGCCCCCAGTGCGTGCCGGGCTGGACCCGCCCCCCCAAACTCCTCCTGCAGCTGAACCCCCTGCCCTGAGCCCCCTGCTGCACCCCACACCCCTCCTGCACCCTGACCTGAGCCCCCTGCTGCACCCCTCCTGCACTCCAACCCCCTACCCTGAGCCACCTGCTGCACCCCTCCTGCACCCCAACCCCCTGCCCTGAGCCGCCTGCTGCACCCTGCACCCTGACCCCAAGCCCCCTGATGCACCCTGCTCCCCTCCTGCACCCCCTGGGAGCAGGGAAGGGGTGGGAAGAGGTGGGGCAGGGGTGGGGCCTCACGGAAGGGGTGGAGTGGGGGCGGGGCCGGGGCAGCGGGTTAATGGTGCGGCCCTCAGGCCAATGTACTTGTCCTCATGTGGCCCTCGTGGTCATCTGAGTTTGAGACCCCGACCTAGAGCAAGTTGCTGGAGCATAGCAGTATACTAGAATCTGCAGTAACCAGTGTGTAAAAGCCCCTTGCATCTAATTCACTATAGGTATGTTTGCTCATTTTGGAATGAGACAATGTGTGATTAATGCAGTTTTAAAGCATTGCTTTTCATATTACTGTGCACCTTAATATGTGCATTAAACCTCAGTAGCAGATATTCCTCTGGGTCCAACCTTAGCCTCTATATTCAAAACTCAGCAAATAATAAGAGTAGGAGGATAGATGTGGATTTTACTCCCAAACTGTGGTATCCAGATGTTGATACAATAGAATGATTTTTGAAGTCAATGCACATCTTGTTTGTCAAGATACAACTCTTCAAAAATGAGCATCAGAACAACACTCCTATTGAGCAAACATACCATATTGTTCCTATTTGCACTAAAATTACATGATTTAATAGAAAGATCTTGTTCATGTTATGCAGTTTACAGAAGCTATCTACACTTATAGATAATCAGTGGAACAATACTATGTAAAACACCATTTGCCTGATTAGAAATGCCCTCCATTTTAGAAACAAAGAAGGCTCTAAATTACAGATTTTGTCCACTACAACCAATCACACAAAAAAGCAATCAAAATCAAACATTCCTACGAATCAAGAGATGAAGGAATCAGAAATTTGCAAGAATGCATCATAAAAGATGGGATATGCAAGGATTTTTTGGGGGGATTTATTTACAGCAAATATATTACAATAAAAAAGCTGAACATGGCTCATATTGTGGTTGTGTAAAAGAAGATACATATGCTTACACTGAACAGTTGTAATTCTCTTAGCACTAACTGAATCAAATGTGTAGACTCAATACAAAAATAAAAAGTAGTACTGGGCAAAGGACACATTAACAGCATACATCTGTGGACAAGAGTTTCAATACAATCCAAAAAGAATACAGACAAGCGATCAGGATGGCAAGAACTTTTTAGATGAACATGTAGCCCACAACATAAGGCTGTCTGGCACCATTTAAGATCTGCTGTATTGAACACAGTGTCTTTAAAAGAATGTCATACAAGATTAAGACACAGAAAATGCAATTATCCTGGTGAACAATCTTGTTACTTTCTTTATTCCTCTTTCATATTTTATTCCCACAATAGTAATGTGTGTTAGAGAGGCTTCATGGCAGACAAATACAATGCAACAGCCGGAGGGTTTTGCCTGTCAAAGTGACTTGCAGCAAGAGACATCTATGCTTTATACAGATATGTATCTCACGTGGGTTCAAAGACCTAAGAACAACACATGCTGAAGCCTTATAATCTCTCTTCATTATCATTAGAATCCTGAATAAAGCAGGGTCCAAATTACTCCAAGGGAATCCAGGCTACAATACAGCAAAACGTCTTCTGCAAGGTCACTATGATACATTAACAGTAGTAAACAGAGTTAATGCTACGTTAACCTTTTTACATTTTCATAAGTGGTTATAAAAACAGAAACTAGCATCTTCTAATCTGTTTACATTTCCTGAGCTTAGTTAAATCACAAAGGAAGGAAACTTATAAAAATCCCAGCTAGTCACCAGCAAATTAAACATGTATGCAACTGGTTTGAAAATCTTTATATTCTCCCTATTTGACACAACGGCCCTTCCCTTTTCATTTAGGCTCCTATACAAGGGTATATAGAGTTAAATTCACTAGCAATGCTGGGATGCTATGGAACTGTTGGGCTTTTTGTCCTCTCTAAGTGCCTTTATGGTAGATTGTGAGATAGCATGTTCTGACTGAATCTTATGAGAGCACCCAAAACCCCTGCAAGTATTTTCCCCTCCTAAATGGAGAAGCACCCTTTGCCTCCAGTTTGGAAAATAAAGCTTCCAGAAACCCAACCCATTACTGAAATTCTCATTTCCCATTTGTCTGTTTTGAGTGTAGTGGACTCCACTGTGCTCCCCAGTCTAATGAGCCACTGCCCTGGCAGCTGGTTTAGTATTCCACTGGGGGTGGGTGGGAGGGGCGTAAAAAAACTATGAAAATCTACACCGAAAAATGTGAGAGAGAATCTCAGCAATAAATAACTCATCTTAGTGGCTTCTTCAAGAGCCAACACTACACCTTTGAGACAAGAGGGTATTCTATCCTCCGGGAGTCAATACGCATGTTTATTTCTGGTGTATAAAATAATTTGTGCCTTGGAGTAAAATCCAGATTTTGAGAATATACTGGGAACAATACTGCTCTTGGGCAGAGTGCTGCAATATTCAAATTCAACCTAACTGGCCTAGGTAGGTATACCATAGATTTGCAGAGGCATAATGCACCTGGGTTGGTATTTTTAAAATTATTATGATGTAACAGCGTGATTTTGCATTCTGGTGCAGAAAGAAAAGGTTTAACTCCATAACTTAATTCTCAGAGCAGCATTTGTGTAGTTACCAAAGCACCAGAAAACATCTGTAGCTTTTCTTATAGAGTACCAGCTTTTCCCATAAGAATTACACTAAGTCTCCTCTTTCCAACCGCACAAATCTTTCCAAAGCCCATTAATTTTGCTACCCAAACTCTGCAACAGCACATGCCGTCTCACAGCCATTGCAGAAACAGGGCTCAAAAATATCGAGCAGACACATACTAGCCAAAGCATTATATTGACTAGCCAAGCCAATATTAAAATTGTGTCCCAATGAAGCCCTGTGTGGGATCAAGGACCTGCTGCTCATCTTACCTCTCCCCTCCCTCCACCCCCTTTTACTGGCTGTCAGGAGGGAAGGTCAAGTGTCTCTGCCCTCTTTAATGTCACTGGAAGTCTGGACAGCACTGTTTCCGTCTCTGTCAGCCCAGCTGGTGGTGATCAAAGGAGCTGCTCAATCTCCTTCTCCTCGGGCTCCTGGGAGAAGCACCAACATCCAACTTCCCTTTCCGTGTGTGAGGCACATTTTTCCAGCTCCCCAGTCAGAGCTGAGGGAAGAGGAGGATGGTGTTTCTGTGATGAGTGTTCTGCCTAATAATAAATGGGGTGCTTCTCACCAGTGTGGGAGAGAGTAGATTCAAACTCTGACCTGTAGCAGCCCTGCTCAGGGAAGACTGTTTTGCTAAGAGATGTGTAACCCTAACCTTCCCTGAGCTGGGCTGGTTCTGGCAGATGGTGCAGCTTCCTTGACTGTCAACAGCCAGGTGAGAAAGACAAAAATGTCAGAACTCCATTGGCTCCCAAAATCATTAAGGTGTTGATCCAAAGCATATTAATGTCCACCGGAGTCTTTCCGCAGACTTCAGTGAGCTTTGGATCAGGCCCTAAAGGTGAGGGCAGAGGGAGGTCAGGGTTGATGGAGTTGAATCTGCCAACACCAGGCCTGATTTTATCCCACAGAGCTAGAATTCAGATGAGTTGTTCTATTTTGGGATCAGACAGCGTGTTGAAGTGTTAGTGTGTTGAAGTGTAGGATTTCAGAGGCCTGAGTCCTGGCAATAATGCTGTTAGTTACTGTATAAAACGAAAGTCAAGCTGAGCCAATCAGGTTGCCCTATGGGTGACCTTTAATTTACCAATAAAAAAGTTAAATAAATTAAATTAAACTTCAGTCAAATCAGAAACTAGCTTATTTACACAAAAAGCTCAGCTTTTTTCTTCTTTTTTTTTTATTTAAAAACCCCTAGACCTTTAGAGATAGGCTGTTCTCTGTGTGGCTGCAACACAGAGCAAGTCTGGTCCCTAACCCAGCCAGAATGCGGCAGGTCACTAACAGTAGCAATAGTCACCCTACTGCACCAACCTCCACCATCACATCCATAGCAGTCCTGTGACACCACAGCAGCATAGTCATGCAGAGTCACCGGAATGAATTTGGCCACAGCAGTGTCTCCTGCTCTCCCTATAGATGCTTTGCCTTTATCCAACCATTTTTTCCACAAATACTTCTTCAGCATTTACAGAGCAGTAGAAACCACCCTTCTGTGACAATGTTCTCTTCTACTGTCAGCATCTCTTGAGGAACACACGACTTTATTATTAATGTACGTAAGCACATATTTAGCTTCTGAGGATTAATTTAATTTAAAGAGATACTGCCATAGAATTATATCTTTTCCCTTAATTTATTTACTTTTGGAAGAGTATCAAGTAGGGAAGCTTGTATACAATGGCAGAGTCACATTAATAATAAAGATTAGATTATCCATTTTTCTCATTATAGCATTATGAGAGAATTAACACCGGTATAGTTCAAAGATGTATGTGGAGGTTTTACTTACTTTATAATTTATTCCTCTTCTATACGTTACTTTTCAGTAGCATGCCTGAAGCAGGATCAAATGAGAGACATGTAGTTTCTAACCACAACATACTCTGCATACAGGCTATTTTTCTTTGTTCTCTGGAAACATTACTTCCATTAATTCCTTCCTCAAAACATGATCCAAAAAAAATTTCAAGTACAATAAACCCAAACTTTATTGCTGGGTTATAGGTCAATGTAAACTGACCAGAATCAACACTCAACTAAAATTCGCTTTACAAAAGTCAGGATTGTTCAGTTACGTCTGCAGATCACAGACAGCTTCTTTCACCATTCATAAAGTCATTGGAATCACAAATTACTACATCTCCTTTGGAAGCAAACAGGACTAATAAGCGTCATCATCGTCCATATCACAGCCGTAATCTGAAACATATAGAGAAAAAGGTTTATAGAAAAGAAAATGTTCCCAAGAATAAGAAAAGTGCAATGAAAATATTACAGCTGTCAAACTATAAATTCAAGCAGTCTCTATGCTGTGTAACAAGTTGGTATGTTTTTAATTAACCAAACAACAAACTCATACATTTTCTTAAGGCTAAGGAGAAAATCTGCTATATGCTCTCCTTAATGAACTCAAAAATACTTGTGAGCCTACATGTATATGTCTAGCACTGCACTTATTAAGAAAGGCTCTTTATGGAGCCTTAGGACCCTAATTTCACGGAGACTTGGCACATAGATATGCGAAATATTCAGCTTAGTTTAGAGGCTAAAGAGACCAAACTTGATTGTCAAAAGTAAATTGGAACATGGAGGTAGATAATCGTGCCCCCTTGTAATGCACATTGCCATTTAACTAAACATGAGCGCCAAGAAAAAAATGAATTTGTTTAAATCATTGAAGGATTTCTAAACAGAACCTACCCAGACTCATAGGCAGCTCCAGAACACCCTTCTGTGCCCAAAGATTCCCAAGAAGCAAAATGTCACCCAACAACAAACTTCAACTAGGACATCTGGCTTCAGAAGTCCTGGATCCAGTAGTACTACAAACAGAAACTCTTAGTGTATGTCTACACTGGAATTATAACCCATGGCAGGCTCATGTCAGCTGACTCAAGGCAGGGGCTACAGGGATGTTTAACTGCCATATAAACTTCTGGGCTCAGGCTGGCGCCCAGGCTCTAGGACCCTGTGAGAGGAGAGGGTTGCAGAGCTCAGGTTGCAGCCTGAGCCAGAACGTCTACACCACAATTAAATAGCCCAGCAGCCCGAGCCCGAGTCAGCTGCAGTATAGACATACCCTAAATGGCCAGTTGTGCCTCTTTGCCAATCATTACCCAGAATCCTTTCTGTGTACAGCTATTTAAGAGCAGTGCGGATTTCTGAGGTCTAGGGAAAAAACAAGACATTTGTACGTGCTTCTGTATAAACCAATTTCTTTTCTGCATATTTCACAAATTAACCAGACAAAAATCTCCTTGTTGCAAAATGGACCCTAACTTTTACTATTATATGTGACTGTTTAGTAAATTTAATCTTTATCTTCCACCATCAGTGTGAGGAGATGTGGTGCAGGGTTTCATGCAGAGACACAAGCTAATGAATGCTCTGCAGAAAAAACAAATGTAATCCAAAGTGATTTGTACAGAAAGGGCTAAGTTCATCACCTGAATCTCCTGCAGTTCCCCTCCACTTATCAGGGAGGTCTAAGACCCACGAGTAGACAAACAAAACAGTTCTTTTGCTGGCAGTACATTCTGAACACCTCAATTTTAATTCTGGCAACATTCCTAATTTATTTTTCTTAATAATGCAAATACTCAGCTCTTTCAGCTGCAGTAGAGAACCAGAGAGAGGGTAGTGCAATGTTCTCAGAATGCTTTAAAAATAGTAACACAAAGGAGAAAAAATGCTCAGTGACCTTTAAACTACTTTGCGGGCTTTATTACTACTATTTTTAAACACAGATCCACCCACCCAGATGGGTGCACTTTCTTGGGAACATAATCCTAATAATAAACACTAGTGACAAAGTATTTTTCCTTTGGTTCAGAAATTATTTTCCAGTCAGAAATCAACCTAAAAGCAACACATTCCTTTATGATCAATCCATAGATATTACAAAAAAGCTTCATCAAAGTCTGCAGCTGAAGTAACAGTGATGGGGAGGCTTGAACAATAAATCAATGCTCCAGCACAAACCTTCTTCCCACTTTGCTTTAGCGTATTGCATCATTCTATTTTAAGATAATTTTTGCATACATCCGAAGATTAAAATGTAAGAGGAAGTTTCAAATAAAGAATCAATCCAGCCATGTCCAACTATGAAATACCACTGCAGAGAGGGTATCAATGTTTCCTGTCAATACAGAAACCTGCTTAAATGATGGCTTCTAGTTGAGAGTCACAAGGGGGGTTTAGGTACCTAACTGCCATTTAGGCATGCAAGTCCAATATTTACATTCTCAAAAATCCCGCTCAAGCTGCTGCCTAGCCCTGTAGGGGCCTAGGCTTCCACTGGTAAAATCCCCTAGACACCTACATTTCTGCATGCACATAGCCACCTCAGTCTTGACACCACTGAGCAACTTGCTGCCTAAGCTCCAGCAGGATTCACAAACTAGGCGTTCACCACCTATCATGCTGGGGGGCCAGCTTGGTAGATGTGCTCAGAGGCTGCCTTGGAGCACATCTACCAGATTGGGCCCCATGCAAACCATAGCCAGAGAAGTCGGTGGTGATGCTTCCCCGCCCCCCCCCCACCTTTTTATGTAATAACCCAGCAGTTACAGCACTCACACAGCATGTGGGAGACTCAGGTTCAAATCCCCACTCTGCCTGATGTGGAGCGGGGACCTGAATGCAAGTCTTGCACCTCCCAGGTTAGAGCCCTAACCACTGGTTTATACAGTCA
This sequence comes from Lepidochelys olivacea, assembly GCF_965140295.1. NCBI lineage: Eukaryota > Metazoa > Chordata > Testudines > Cheloniidae > Lepidochelys > Lepidochelys olivacea. The sequence continues at coordinate 113,481,076 of NC_140416.1, forward strand.
TACACACACCTTCTCTGGCACAATGAATATATAATTATTTATACAAAGTGGCACAGCTTGAGATTGAGAGACACCCACTCCAGAACAGCTCATAACCCAGTGGTTGGGGCAAACACCTGAGATGTAGGAAACCCACCATTCAAGCCCCTGTTCCAAATAAGGCAGCATGGGTATCGGAACACAGGTTTTCCACATCCCGGGTCCACGCTCTAACATGAGGCCATTGGGGGTAAGCAACACCACCTCCTCCTCAGTTTTTCTTGAAGAAAGGACTGTCCTAGCTTACGCATCCATAAGTCCACGCCAGGGTTCATGGCTGTGAATCTGGAGTGGAGGTAGGCGTCCATCTCCCTTTGAGGGGCAGGGCTTAGGCCCCACCCTTCTCGTCAGCATTTCCTGCTGGCTAGCTTAGGCAGCTCCCTGCTCAGGGTGCTGGCTTCTGTGAAACCCCTTTTTTAGGCCCCTCACTGTCCCTGTGCATCATACAGGGAGCCTAGCTGCCTAACTCGGGGTCGTGAATTCCACTTGGTAGCAGGACAATGTAGGCACTGTGATGCTCAGCCTAAGTCCTCTTTGTGAATCCCACCCACAGACCTTAATACACACGTGGTTTAGTGAATAGAATACACTGGCTGTGATTCCCGTTTCACAATATGTTTGGTAAAGTCCTCACTTTTCATGACATTTAACCCAGAGATGATGTTTGAAGACTCATCTAATACTGAGGGCTTGTCTACTACACCTGAGAGTTATTCCAGAATAAGGCAGAAAGTGAATTTAAAGTGGAGTAGCTATTCGGGAATAACCCGTGTGTAGACAAGCCAGTATCCTACAGCTAGGATCCCAGGATTTTATTATGGGAAGCCCTCCAGGAAGTTGCACTGTGGCATTAAGGGGTAAATCCTGCTTCTTGCTGCTGGAGTATGTGAGCCTCTAGGAGGACTCCTGCATGGTAGGAATTAGGGGGCAGGGGTGAAGAGACTGAGCAGAGGGATCTTTACATCCAGAGTGCTGCAGTGACACAGATCACCAGCCAGAACTGTTAAAGAAAAATGTAATTTGGATATCAAGTTTTTACTGAAAGCAAATAAAAAGATTTATTTACTGAAGTAAGAATCACCGTGAGCCAAAACCTTGCTCTTGGTGTCTGACATGTTTAGCTGTTTGCTAAAGTTACCTTTTCATTATTAAAGAAGAAAAAGCACTTTTAAATGTATGCTAAATTATCCTGTACGTGGGGTTAAAACCCCCAGCAGTGAGGAGGGGCCTGTGCAAGCTCACTGCACCACCTAAGCCTCACCCAGGGGCTGTGCAGGGGATGGATGGACAGAGAAGCCGTGCAGGGATACCTGTGACCCCTGCCCCAGACACGCTGTGGAAAGGATCTCCATACCAGCCCTGCACAGTCCAGCATCACACCGATTAGCACTGTTCTAATCATACCCATCACCACTTTGGGTGTTCACATTTCATCTGGTACCTCAAGTTAGCACTGCTGTGGCCTTTTTTTCAAAAATAGCTAATATTTTTTATTTCTCCAATAGCTCTTTAAGAATAAAGCAGCGGTTCTCAAACTGTGGGTTGGGACCCCAAAGTGGGTCTAACGCCAGGGCTGGCATTAGACTTACTGGGGCCCAGGGCCAAAGCCCAAGCCTGAAGACTTCAGCCCTTGGTGGCAGGGCTAAGGGTTACAGGCCCCTCGCCTGGGGCTGAAGACCTTGGGCTATGGCTTTGGCCCCAGGGTGGGCTCAGGCTTTGTTCCCCGCTCCTGGGGTCATGTAGTATTTTTTGTTGTCAGAAAGGGATCGTGATGCAATGAAGTTTGAGAACCCCTAGAATAAAGAGTCCTTTACAAAGAACAGAAGTTGGTCTGGTAATTTCTGCGTCTTCACAATTGTGCACAGTCAATAGGTCGCACTATCTAAAATCAAGACCTACCATTTCCTCCCATTAACTGAAGTGCACTCATGCAGTGATCATCCTCTTCTTCTATTTCTTCTTCCTCAACTTCTTCCTCATGGTTATATGATACCGGTCCACTCTCTACCAGAACATTCTCTGGTTTTTCAAGCTCTGGCCCTTCTGTCTGTGAAACTGGAAAGGTTACCTGTGAACAAGAGAGGGGGATACTAAAGTATACCATTCCTTGTAGCCAACTCTTTTCCCTTAAAATCTCCAAATGAAAGGGTCAGAGCAGCTGGCACTATTGTCCTCTAACAAAGCCAAAGCCCAGCCTAAGAAGCTTAACACTTCTGGGGAACATTCAACGTCCACGGTGGAAAGTACTGTGAATGTGCACGAGAAAGAAATGTTCAGATTTCAAGTATTTCAAAGCCCCGCAAATACTCAAAGTGAAACAGTCAAATAGAGTGAAAGAAAAACACAACCCTCTCACAAGTGCAAGGTAAAACTAGCTTAAGGTGCTTTCGCAGAGCTCTGTGGGGAAGCTTGCAGAGTTTTCCTTCATTATGTTTAGTTCAGATAAGGGCTATTACACAGTGGCACCGCTATTATCACTTTAATGAGAGCAAAATGCACTCTGATATCAGAAAAAAATGATGTGTATTAGTTTTGACAGATCAGGCTGGATTTTCTTGGAGCAGAACCCACAGCGTGACAATAATTCTCATTAGACAACACTGTTAATAGTGTAATAGAATAACACATTAGCTACACAAACTGGCACCTCTAGGTTATCAGAACAGTGGGTTGGGAACTGGTGGCTCCAAGAGCACATGCCAAGGGTCTACAAAGAGCTGACTGTTCACATCGTGCTGTCTAAACTTTTTCAGAGATGAGAAGTCTCTCTTATTGCTGCTAAGGCCTGCAATTCAGCAAGGCTTGGCAGGAAATGGTTTCCTCATCTGGTGAAGAATTTTGAGATTTTCAACATTTTTCCCATTCAGCACAGGGATGAATCCAAAACAGAGAGAGGGACCCATGCCAGAGCAACCAATTGCCTGGTGGTCAGGGAACTCACCTGGGAAGTGCTCTGCCACGTTTCGAGGAGGGACTTGAACTCAAGTCTCCCACATTTCAGGTGAGTACCTTGACCACCAGGCTTACTGGCTATTCTGAGGTCAGGCTTTCAATCTCTCTTGTTGGAGGTGTTCCACTTTGCATCAATAATTCAACAGAAATTGGAGCAGGGACTTGAACCTGGGTATCCCACATCCCAGGTGAATGCCCTGATGACTGGGCTAAGATGTCCTCTGGGAATGGGACAGCGAGGCAATACCTCCAGGGTAGGAGAGGGTAAAAAGACCTAGCAGCTGGGAAGAAATTCCAAGGAGCAGAGATGGGGACCAAGCATCAGGAAAGTACATGCAGTAGAAGATGAGGATTAGGCAACAAGGAGGCATTTGTAGAGATGATGAGAAGGAGAAAGGGGGGTAAAGTGGGAAAAGAGCATGAGCAATGGAGCAAGCAGGGAGGGAGGAAAACCCAGCAGGGAGATGGAGACCAAAGGAAAAGCAAAAGACGACACTGTCGCTTGTGTCTGAGCTGTGGAAAGTAGTAGCCACGTGAAATTGGCTTCAGTTCCCTGATTCAGCACCACTGGACCCTAAGCCAGAGCAGGAGGGGCCTTGCTCTAATTGAGGTTACTGGAATACTTCCCCCTGCAGCCGTGGAGCTCAGCCCTTCCAGGCCCCTCCCTCTTCTCCCATTTACAGAGGGGAAGCTGGTAGAGGAGGTAGCTATGCTGTCTCCAGCAACTCTGTGATGCTGGATTTTCTCTTTTGCCCAGAGGATATCTCCAGAGAATCTGGCACAGTATGATTAACTCTTGCAGAACTGAGAATGTATATATTACTTGCCACTAGTCATCACCAGGAAAGACTGAAAAGATTGGGACTGTTTACATTCGAAAGAAGATGAATAAGAGGGGACATATTAGAAGTATGTAAAATAATGTATGGTATGGAGAAGTCAGACTGGGAACTTCTATTCTTCCTGTCTCTTTAAACCAGAAGGGGACATTCAAATGAATTAAAAGGCAGCAAATTCAAAACTGATAAAAGGAAACACTCCTTCACACAGTGTGCAATTAAACTGGGGAACTTATTGCCACATCAGGCCATTAAGACCAAAACCATAGCAAGATTCAGAAAGGCATTAGCTATTTATATGAATAACAAGAATATCCAGAGTTATAATAGTTAATGTTAAACCACTTTGGAGGGGATATTAAGCACTAGGCTTAAGCCAAAGTAGAGGTTAGGAGGAAGATTTTTTGCACCTTCTGAATTATCCAGTGCAGGCTGCTCCTGGAGACAGGATCTGATTCAGCATGGCAATTCCTCTCTTATTTGTGCTACAGTAACTCTTAGGGGCCCCAAACAAAATCAGAGCCCCATTGTTCTAGGCACTGTATGACATTGTAACGGAAAACCCCTATCCCAAAAATCTCACCATCTAATTACTCAAATATCAAATTCCACCCAAACCTGTGAGAAATCAAGCTGATCACACAGGCAAACTAAGGATTCCATCTTAGATTTTCTAAGGGCTTGTCTACACTTACAGCAGTGCAGCTGCGCGGCTCTGGTGCTTAGTGAAGATGCGCCCTATGCCAATAGGAGATCTTCTCCTATCAGTATAGGTACTCCTCCTCCCCAATAAGCCCTCCTGTCAACATAGCACCATGTGCACCAGGAGTTTGGTCGGTATAACTGCGTCGCTCAGGGCTGTGGATTATATAAATTTCATTAGACTGAAGTACGTCTGTAGTGTAGACCAGGACAAAGTCACCGAAGAGATTCCTCCAATAGCTCATTGATTGGTTTCTGCACGCCCATTATTTTTAACAGGGACTGGGTACCCAAATCACAGAGAAAACAATCTCTATGTAGAAATAAATCTTACTGTTATTTAGATTTGAATTCCTTTCCTTTCAGTTTATCATGTTTCACCCATCACCACTTTTCCCATACAGAATTATCAAACGGACAACTCCTAAGGTTTTAGGCAAGAGAAATAATAGACAATAGTTTCAGGAAAAACATCGTCTTAATTTATACTAATTTTTATGCTAAAAGTTTCCATCTGCTCTAAAAATTTTCACTAAAGAATGGATGAATATAAAGGAGCTACAACTGATTCATTGTTTATTAAAATTGCACCATCCTAATTAAAATATGACCTTCTTCTAATTATCATGTCCATTTCCAGGCTGTTACAGCGCTAAAAATGTGCAGGTTTTTCTAATGAGCACAGCATAAAAAGTGAAAATGTATTTCCCCAGGCATTATATCAAACTGTTTCTTAAAATAATGTTTTAACCTTTTTAAAACTAGGGTGTCAAACAAATTCCTTTCACCAAACTTCCTGAATCAGTCTCCAGAAAATTTGAACTTTAGTATGGCTTTTAAACTCACATATTTTTTATGGGGTTGTGGAAACATGTTAAATGATCAAAGTTAACTAGAACATTTTCAAAATGGTGTCAGATTTCACAGTTATATAAAAAAAGATGAATGGCTGACTCAGTTTGTAAATTAGTAATATAGATTTTACATTGTTATGTAACAGTTTAGTCTCTGAATATGGACAACAATTTTAATTTACTGTACTTGTATACACATGTGTAAACATATTTCACAAAGACAGAGTGTAAAGGAGGAGAACATAAGAATGACCCTACTGGGTCAGACCAAAGGTCCATCTAGCCCAGTATCTTGTCTTCCGACAATGGCCAATGCCAGGTGCCCCAGAGGGAATGAACAGGTAATCATCAGGTGATCCATTCCCTGTCACTCATTCCTAGCTTCTAGCAAACAGAGGCTAGGGACACCATCCCTGCCCATCCTGGCCAACTGCTATTGATGGACCTATCCTCCATGAATGTGTCTAGTTCTTTTTTGAACCCTGTTATAGTCTTGGCCTTCACAACATCCTCTGGCAAAGAGTTCCACAGGTTGACTGTACATTGTGTGAAGAAATACTTCCTTTTTTTTGTTTTAAACCTGCTGCCTATTAATTTCATTTGGTGACCCCTAGTTCTTGTGTTCTGAGAAGAAGTAAATAACACTTCCTTATTTACTTTCTTCCAGTCATGATTTTATATACCTCTATCATGTCCCTTCTTATTCGTCTCTTTTCCAAGCTGAAAAGTCCCAATCTTGTTAATCTCTCCTCATAAGGAAGCTGTTCCATACCCCTAATAATTTTTGTTGCCCTTTTCTGAACCGTTTCCAATTCCAATATATCTCTTTGAGATGGGGTGACCACATCTGCACACAGTATTCAAGATGTGGGTGTACCATGGATTTATATAGAGGCAATATGATATTTTCTGTCTTATTATCTATCACTTTCTTAATGACTCCCAACATTCTGTTCGCGTTTTTGACAGCCGCTGCACATTGAGTGGATGTTTTCAGAGAACTGTCCACAATGACTCCAAGATCTCTTTCTTGAGACCCCATCATTTTATATGTATACTTGGGATTATGTTTTCCAAATGTGCATTACTTTGCATTTATCAACATTGAATTTCATCTGCCATTTTGTTGCCCAGTCACCCAGTTTTGAGAGATCCTTTTTCTAGCTCTTTGCAGTCTGCCAGGGACTTAACTATATTGAGTAGTTTTGTATCATCTGCAAATTTTATCATCTCACTGTTTACCCCTTTTTCCAGATGATTTATGAATATGTTGAATAGGACTGGTCCTAGTACAGACCCCTGGGGGACACCACTACTTACCTCTCTCCATTCTGAAAACTGACCATTTATTCCTACCCTTTGTTTCCTATCTTTTAACCAGTTACCAATCCATGAAAGGACCTTCCCTCTTATCCCATAAAAGCTTACTTTGCTTAAGAGCCTTTGGTGAGGGACCTTGTCAAAGGCTTTCTAAAAATACACTATATCCACCGTACCCCCCCCTTGTCCCTTTGTTCACCCCCTCAAAGAATTCTAGCTGATTGGTGAGGCATGATTTCCCTTTAAAAAAACCATGTTGACTCTTCCCCAACAAATTATGTTCATCTATGTGTCTGACAATTTTGTTCTTTACTATAGTTTCAACCAGTTTGCCCAGTACTGAAGTCAGGCTTACCAGCCTGTAAATGCCGGGATCACCTCTGGAGCCCTTTTTAAAAATTGGGGTCACATTAGCTATCCTCCAGTCATTTGGTACAGACGTTGATTTAAATGATAGGTTACAGATTACAGTTAGTTGTTCTGCAATTTTCTATTTGAGTTCCTTCAGAACTCTTGGGTGAATGCCATCTGGTCCTGGTCACTTATTACTGTTCAGTTTACCAATTTGTTCCAAAATCTCCTCTAATGACACCTCAATCTGGGACACTTCCTCATATTTGTCACCTAAAAAGAATGGCTCAGGTTTGGGAATCTCCCTCACATCCTCAGCTGTGTAGACCGATGCAAAGAATTTATTTAGTTTCTCCACAATGGCCTTATCGTCCTTGAGTGTTTGTTTAGCATCTCGATTATCTCGTGGCCCCACTAAGTGGTTAGCAGGCTTCCTGCTTCTGATGTACTTACACAATTTTTTGCTATTACTTTTTGAGTCTTTGGCTAGCTGTTCTTCAAATTCTTTTTTGGCCTTCCTAATTATATTTTTACACTTCATTTGGCAGAGTTTATGCTCCTTTCTATTTTCCTCATTGGGATTTATCTTCCACTTTTTAAAGGATGCCTTTTTGCCTCTCACTGCTTCTTTTACTTTGTTGTTTAGCCACAGTGGCACTTTTTTGGTTCTCTCACACTTTTTTTAATTTCGGGTTACAATTAAGTTGAGCCTCTATTATGGTGTCTTTAAAAAGTTTCCATGCAGCTTTAAGGGATTTCATTTTTGGCGCTATACCCTTTAATTTCCGTTTTACTAACCTCCTCATTTTTGTGTAGTTCTCCTTTCTGAAATTAAATGCTACTGTGTTGGGCTGCTGTGGTGTTTTCCCCCTCACAGGGATGTTAAATTTAATTAAATTATGGTCAGTATTACCAAGGAGTCCAGCTATATTCACCTTTTGGACCAGATCCTGTGCTCTACTTAGGACTAAATCAGGAATTGCCTCTCCTCTTGTGGGTTCCAGGACTAGCAGTCATTTAAGGTGTCAAGAAACTTTATCTCTGCATCCCGTCCTGAGGTGACATGTACACAGTCAATATGGGGATAGTTGAAAACTCTCATTATTATTGAGTTTTTTATCTTAATAGCCTCTCTAATCTCCCTGAGCATTTCACAGTCACTATCACCATCCTGGTCAGGTGGTCAGTAATATATCCCTACTGCTATATTCTTATTATTGGAGCATGGAATTACTATCTATAGAGATCTTATGGTACAGTTTGGAGGAGTTAGTGACAGCAATCACGACTCACATTTTGGTAGAGAGAGAGAACGCGTGCATGTGTGAGAGAGAGAGAATTACCAAAATGAGTATCGTGAATATGGTCACATAATTATTAAAAAGAAAAGGAGTACTTGTGGCACCTTAGAGACTAACCAATGTATTTGAGCATGAGCTTTTGTGAGCTACAGCTCACTTCTCACGAAAGCTCATGCTCAAATACATTGGTTAGTCTCTAAGGTGCCACAAGTACTCCCTTTTCTTTTTGCGAATACAGACTAACACGGCTGTTACTCTGAAACATAATTATTAACAACTCGTCCTCTGCAATATTACAATCTCAAACCAAAATACATAAATATTAAGTTTAATTATTTAGGTTTCAGAGTAACAGCCGTGTTAATCTGTATTCGCAAAAAGAAAAGGAGTACTTGTGGCACCTTAGAGACTAACCAATTTATTTGAGCATAAGCTTTCGTGAGCTACAGCTCACTTCATCGGATGCATACTGTGGAAAGTGTAGAGGATCTTTTTATATACACACAAAGCATGAAAAAATACCTCCTCCCACCCCGCTCTCCTGCTGGTAATAGCTTATCTAAAGTGATCACTCTCCTTACAATGTGTATGATAATCAAGTTGGGCCATTTCCAGCACAAATCCAGGGTTTAACAAGAACATCTGAGGGGGGGGGTAGGGAAAAACAAAGGGAAATAGGTTACCTTTCATAATGACTTAGCCACTCCCAGTCTCTATTCAAGCCTAAGTTAATTGTATCCAATTTGCAAATGAATTCCAATTCAACAGTTTCTCGCTGGAGTCTGGATTTGAAGTTTTTTTGTTGTAATACAGCAACTTTCATGTCTGTAATCGGGTGACCAGAGAGACTGAAGTGTTCTCCGACTGGTTTATGAATGTTATAATTCTTGACATCTGATTTGTGTCCATTTATTCTTTTACGTAGAGACTGTCCAGTTTGACCAATGTACATGGCAGAGGGGCATTGCTGGGGGTGAGCTGTCACTTCTTCCTCTGCCCCAGGAGCAGACAAGGGAGGGAAACAGGACATCAGAATTACAGTTCTCTCCCTGGCTACCTGCTTGCTCCATGGGGGAAGTCATCTACCACTGGTCCTCAACAGGAGTTGATTACTTCCTCCTGTGTGCCAGTTCAGCTCTGCTGGATAATACAGTGAGGGAGTAGGGACAACGCTGCTTACTCCCTGCCACTGCTCTCTTACTCAATTTGTTTGTTTTTTAGAAGCATATGGATGTTATTTCCCCTCTCCCCAAACTGGAATTCCTGTTGAATATATTAAATATGAATAGTTACCTGGTTTATTGAGAGGTTTGTGTTCACAGTTTCACTTACTCTTCCATTCGGAATCCCTATTTTTGTAAAAGCAAATAATTCCAACTGGAAAACAGAGGGCATCATCTTTGCAATGATCCCACTTATTGCTTCTGGCCTGATCAGAGGGACCAATCCTGATCTCTTTGACTCGGAATTTACATTCCCATAACAGATATCAGAATCCGGTCCACTAAGGTTTGTGATAGTTGCCATAATCAATGTTAAGTATTGGATTATGAGTTAAGTCAATTTTCAGATTGCAGTTGTGTAGAAGGGTTCTGGGAGAGGTGGTAAACTTCACATACCTCTTCAGTTGCAGCCTTTTTAGCTAGTTGTGTAGAAATCAAGGGTCTTAATCTGGAAAGAAGAAAAAAGGCGTTGGTGATTATTAGAAAAGTTATATTGTAAATGTAAAAACACAAGGTCAGTTTGACACAGACTGCAGTCACTTGTTCTCTGGCCAAGAGAACAAGTTTGCTAATGTCATCACACTATGTATTTATTTTATCCTTTCAATTTAAAAATATAAAAGAAAGTCTATGCACAAGCCTTACACACAGTTTAACATTAATTAATATTTACATTCAGTAAAACTATCACCTAGCAACTCAATACAATAAAGGATGGTCTAGACATGAAAGTTGATTCGGAATAAGGTAGGGTGTGTTTTTAAAGAGGTTTAGCTATTCCTGATTAACTCCATGTGTGAATGCTCTTATCCCAAAATAATAGTGTCTTATTTTGAATACATTTAATCCATTTCCAAAGTGGATTAATCTTATTTGGAATACAATTAATCAGGAATTATTAATTTAGGAACAGCTAATCAGAAGAACTCCCCATGTAGACAAGCCCTTAGAAAAAAGGCAAGCTAATAAGCACAACAGTAAAACTCCATCCCATACTCCACCCAAAGCCCTTCTTAGCTCTCCCCAAAGGCCCTATAAAATAGATTACTTTTGCCACATGTTCTGAAGGCCAAAAAATTTCTACCCATTGCTGGCCCCTCCCTCTTTTCTGTTATAGTGAGAAGGACAGATTCAGTGAGCCAGATTCTGTTCCTAATTACACCAGTGTAAATCTGGAATCACTTCCCTTTATTTCAGTGAGGTGATTCCAGATTTACACTGATGTATCGAGATTACATCAGTATGGTTTTAACATCTTATATCTAATCTTGAACTAGACAACAGCAAAAAACAAAAGGATCCTACATGAGCTGAAAGAAAGAAATCCTGGAAGCTGAACTTGAGCATATTTTTAAAAGTATTGCATAGCTGGGGAAAGGACCGCAGACACACATTTGGAGATCAGTCTGTATTATTTTGCCACTCAAGTGCTAAGTGTTGTCATTGCGAGTCATTTCAAATCCTGTTTCCTTATTGCTATGAACACTGTTCTCAACTGAGTTCTGGTTGCTTTGTGTCCCCTCTCTTCACCCAGGTATACCCAGCTATAGAGAATGGTTTGCCTGGTACCTAAATTCTGCTCACACAGGTTCCCGGGCATACCTCTGAATGAAGTCTAAGTTTCATTCACAGAGATGTACACCTCCAGAGCTAAGCTTTCATTTAGAGTAAGATGCTTCTTTCCCTCTATTCAGCCACTGATTCTGGCATTCTTTAGCATACAAACAAAGAAGTTGTTCTCCAATTTAAAAAAAGACACTAAATCTGACTATTCTACAGTAGGAAGCAAAACCCCAGAGAATGAGTGGAGAGTTTTAGTCTTCATTATCTGATAGAGAAGAAAATATTAAAATTCAAGAGACAGGCGTTCAGCTAAGAGTCTTCTTTGCAGCGCTTCAGCACATTTTCAGGATACTTGAACATCTGGGGCAGTCCAAAGTGAACTTGTTTTCAGTGCATCCAACCAAGCTGATGTTTGGGCAACATTTCAAAGGCAGAGTCTATGCGCTTGCACCTACAGAGTGATTTGGAATACAACGGTATTCTTTTACAACTATTGTCCGTTGCACTTCATGATTACCAACATCATCATGGAAGAAGATGATACCACTAACCCAGAGAATGTATTTACTCCCTGTAAGTCCCAATGGATCCTTCGACACACAGAGAAAACATTTGAAGGCACAGATACGAATCTTACTCTGTGTCCGACTTCCTCTTTATGCTGCCCCACCTGAGTTATACAACTTTCCTAATATCTGAATATGTGTATTATACTGTTAATCATGGTTTTCTAATACAGAGTACCAATTTAGATGCACACACGCATGAGAATGCAGTAACAATATCAATAGGCTAGATAAATGAAGGTTGCTGGTAAAATATCTGTTACCCTGTATTCACATACTTGAAAAGCAGTAGATATTAAAGCTCTCTATTTGAAAACAGTGTGATTATTGCAATTAACACTCTATCCAAAAATTAGATTTGTTGCCACGTTATTGAGTGACAACATGCCCCCCAAGAATACCCTGAAGCCTTGCCCCTCCCCAGTTAGAACAAGCTATAAAATAAGCCCAGAAGGCACTCAGAATGTTCTGGCCTTTGTTTCAGAGGCAATAATGCATGCGCTTACACTGAACAATACAATCACTGCTACGCTAAGTACACAGTAAATATTCAAGTGTCATTTTAATTACAAATGTTCCCATAATGAAGAAAAAAGGATTCTGACTTGTGAAATCCCTATTTGTAAACTACAACCCTAAACATAAGGAGCCATTCTATTGCACTTTACAACAACGAGAGACTACGTACTCCACAGGCTGTATTCCTCTACTATGTTAGTGTTCAGAAAGCATGTTTATTTCTCAGTAGTAGAAGTACTGCAGTTCTCAGAGCAAGCCAAAAATAATACAGAAAAAACATATATATGAAGTACTGGAAAGACACTGGGCCTGATTCTCCTCTTCCTTCCACTGATCTTACAGTAGTGGGACTCCCCTGACTTCAGCAGAGTTAATCCCAATTTAAGCAAGAGGACCAGGCTCATTAATTAGTATGTATGATCAACAAACACCAGCAGTGAAAAGTGGAGAACTAAAACCATCACACACAGAGATACATTGTGTCAACTTATTTTCCTAAGAGGATAACTTCTTCAATTAAAAAAAAAGTAATTTTGTCTCTTGGCTGGTGATGTCATTATCTCCACAGAGACCCCTATTACTGTACAGAGCACTGAAAAAAGATTTTACAGTGTGTTTTTTTTTTAAATGCCCTGATGCCCTGACCTCCTTAAAACAGAGCAGCTGCTGCCACACCAACCATATGGAACAATAAATTACTGGCTGCCATGGCTACAGATACTGGCTCCTTCTGCAGTCTGATTTAACCAGGGAAGGCTAGAATATTGTAGTGTGCCATCACTGAAGAACAGAGCTGTTTCTGAGGCTTGAGTGGGATGGGGCATTAATGCTCAAATGAGCAGCTTCACAAAAAGAGGACAGCCAAAGTCCTTTATGCCACTTTCAACATGCATGTACCCCCATCAACACGACTACCTCCCCATCTATCCCAGCTCATCAGACTTGCTGAACACTGCGCTTTTGCTGAGCAGAAGAAATACTCTGAATTAGGAGCTGTTTTGTCTCATATGTTTTGTATCATTTCCTGGGTTAAGACACATTGTGATATACAGCATGATTGTTTAAAATATAATACTTTGACAAAAATGAAATGGCTCTCATGATCTTTCTAAATGCTTCTGTAATCATTCATCATTTACTGTATCTTCTGGTTTTATACATTTGCATTATGAACTATGAAACTGACAGAATTAAATATATTAAAAATAAACCACAAAACAAGCAATGTTGTGAATGGTAAAGCAAACCTACAAAAGGAAAAAGATGTACAAACGCCAAGTGCAACATACAGGTTTCAAGCTAATTTTGAAAAATTATTCATATGTTCCAGTCAACCAACATATATAACATGTGAAATTGATACTCTTGACATTTTTTTGGTCAGAAAGTAATGGCACAGTATTTGTTGTTAGTGTCTGCTCACTGTAGAATCTGCTTAGCTCCAGCTTCAGTTAAGACGTACAAGACAGCATCTAGGTTTGTCCTCCAGCGTAACAATTTAAAAGAAGATTCAGTATAATAGAATCTGACAGGGCTGAAGATCACATAAATTGAACTTTCAAAGTGAACAAATGCTTTGAAAAACAAGCTGACTTTTTAAAAAAGTTTTTAAAACAAACTTTTTATTTTGCTTATTACTTAATAAACAAAGATTATATAACACAGTATATAAAACAGAAAGGAAGTTATGGGGCAATACAGATGTGTAATTTATATTAGGTAATTCATCCACCCAGGGGATTATTATACCATAACAATCTCCTCAATTTAATTCTGGAAATAATAGTTTTAGAAAGTCACCAAAAGCTCTCTTACTGCTGAAATTTAATTTAACCCATCCACATAGGAAACCTCTTACTGCTGCTTACCACCCATACTAATGTTATAGACAGAAGGACAGACAGACAATGAATACATGATGGCGTGATGTGATATAATGGGTTTATCATTACGAGTCTGTGATGGCTGTGTTAATCATGAGTGGAGAAACCTTGAGTAAAATTATGCAGGTCATCCGAGACAAGTGCCAATGAAACCTATATAACCATGCCATTCCATCATACATTCTGTAAACACCACATGTGTGGCAGAAAATCTACTGTGAAGTGCTCTAGAGAATTTTATTGGTGTTGTTTTGGCATCGCTCTCAGTTATAAAGCCAGGCTGTCTTTGTACCAGGACCAACTGAACCGACTTCTGCAGAAGGGGAAAACCAACAATTGTAAACATCTCTAACAGTGACATTAAATAGTTTCCAGGTCAAGGATTTAATGGTGTCCCCCCTACTAGAAAGTTGGGAATCTCCTCTTTTCAATAGCGTCAAGCTACTGCTAGCAGCAAACTTTAAGCCTGCCATTGGTTCCAGCCTGCATAGTTGGCTATCCTAAGCCTCAGACCCATGGTATTTTTGCAGAAGGTGAGGGATTGAAGATCCATATTCTCAGGACAGAACAAAACATTTCTCTGGCAGCTTGGAGTCAATGCAACTACTGCTAAGTAGATGGGTTGCAGTCTGAGTGACACTGGCACCTGGCTCTAACCCATACTCTCAACTGTGTAAACTAGCCCAGGTTTAAAGCACCTCCAAACACAGGTTAGAGGTTTTTCTGTGTGGACAAGGGGTCAGGGCAAAGGCTAAAACGTGGGTAAAGAGCCCAGGTGAAATGTGCAATGAAGACATACCCAGTAAGGAAACAGTAAAGGGGGTAGGCTTTGCAGTGGGGATGCTCTCACCTGGACAAGGCAAAGCAGAGTGGCTCAGAGCCAGATGCTGATCACCTGGACTAGCGCTAGAGTGAAGACATACCTCAAGAGAAACATCTACTGGTGAAGAATAAAGTCAGCATCTGCGCTGTTTTCCTAAAGACTGTTGCATCTTCTTCAGAACAGACAAGCACTCTGCTAATATACAGGTGCCTGGACACATTTTCCATACCTGTTCTTGTGAGTGAGAAGGGAGGAGTGGATAGGGATGAAAGACAAGACTGAATATTTTGCTGTGTACCTGCAGCACTCACTGATCTCCAAGACCTCAAAAAAATGCTGTAAAACATCAACATGGTGTTTTTGTCACTGACCACAACAAGATATTTTCAACTACAAAAATGGAGGGAGTTCAAATATAAAGCCACGGCACTGAGCCTCAAGCAAAAATAAACCAGAGAGCAGATCAAGGAGAGCCTCTATATGTCTCTCACTCTAAGAAATTACTGCAGACCATGGGAAATTGCAATTGCTCTAGGTCAAGAAAGGCTGGCTCTGGTAACTTTACTGCCTTGGCCAATGCACCTACTTTCTGACATTATGAAAGTGGAAGAAAGGGTTGCCACTTTTCTAATTGCTGGTAACCACAACCCCAAGGCCCCAGTCCCTGCTCTGCCTCTTCCCCCAAGGCCCTGCCTCTGATCTGCCCCCTGCTCTGCCTCTTCCTCCAAGGCCCCAACCCACATCGCTCACTACTCTGCCCCGCCCCCCCCGGATCATCTCAAGGAGCCTGCCTGCTGCTTGCTTGGCTTTTGGTTCAGGTGCCATTTAGAGTTGCCAGGACCCCAAAAACCAGGTGCCTGGCAACCCTAAATGGCACCCGGACACAGAAGGTAAAACCCAGACGGGTGGCAACCCTAGTGGAAGACTTTACTGGATTTGTCAATATGGATGCTGATGAACTCACCTCTTGAGAGCTGTCAATAGCGAAAAGTATTTGCAATTTAAAAAAAAAAATCTAGACTTGATCAAAGCCACTATCCAAAAGATGCCATCCCTTTCACCACACCAGCTGGAGCCTTTTCTGCCTGCTCAAATGAAATGGTGGCAGAAAGGCAGATTTGCATCTTATAGGAAAAGCTTCTTGAAACAGAGGAAGCTGTATAGCTGGGTTACAACTTTACTCTGAAAAGTATGTAAAAAACCACACTATGGCTCCAAATCAGTAAGACACACAAACCTGTGCCTCACTTTAAGTATGCAAGTAGTCCCACTTTAAGTGCTTAACTGCCTTGCTGTACTGGGGCCCAAAATGGTTGTGGTATATAAGGCACGTACCTTGAGAAGAAAAAATTTATGGAAATTATATAAGGCAATCTAAACACCAATCATTTTTACATCCTGTGCTTACAGATACGGATAGACAAATCTTTCTAAATTAACAAATCACACAAACACTTCTATAATCTGATTAGAGCTAAATTACATTGTGAAGATGTGTATTTCCAATGGCAAAGTTCTTAACAGTAGGGTTTTTGCCTTTAATTCTGGTACAAATGTATTATCCCAGATGTAGCTGATGAGGTCTACAAGTATTTGTTTTTGGACAGGTGTTTTTGATCAATCTCAACCTCATAAAAACAGATAATGAGGCCAAAGATGAAAAGGAAAAACATCTAGTAATGTGCAGTCTCGGAGAACAATCCACAGAGACTGTTATACCCAAAGGTGATGCAAGATTTATTGTCAGATCTTTCCTGTTTAAAGTATGTGACATTACAAGGACAAATATCATACTAGACATAACATTAAATTACTTCTTCCTCCTCCACTACCTCAGATAATACAACACTGTTTAAACGAGGTGCCGCTTGCAGGTATATGCAGGGGAACACATTAATTTAAGATTCAGGTAACTGTAATTTCATACAAGTAACTCATCAAAGCACAAGGGTATACAGTAGAAACATCCCCCTCTCCCCATGTGTCTGGTATATATTACATTAAAGAGCAATTTCATTGCCAACCATCTGGAAATCAATGTATTCCAAATTTTATTTCATGATTACCAACATTCGTCTTCATAACTCATTTCCAATTATAAGCAATAAATCATTTCTTCTTGCCTCTAATTTATAACAGCAAATTAAGGGAAATCTCTTATTTAAATAGCAAGTATATCTTTACATTACACATATTTTGAGGTACGCACTGAACATGACTACTCAAACAGCCTAATGGCGATATGGTGGTACACATACAAAGGCAAATACCATACTTTGTACTCTCATGACTTGTGTATCTCAGGACTTTGTGCAATTTAAGAGATCAGTGTTACATGACTGATTTAACTGAGATGAAATTGGTAGTTTGCCACCCATGAAACAGCATGTATCTGAGGTAAGTTTCGAGTCATGACCTCCCTAACAGGAATTGCATTAAAAGGAAGAAGTGGGCCAGTAGTGCAGTCTCTTAAACTAATTATTTTTTTAAAATACAGCTATGAGAGTTAAAGTTGAGTCAAGCCAGCTTTAACTTTCACATTGGAAGTCTGTGACAGAATGTACCTGGTATTCACACCCTACACACTATGGTAATAATCTATGTACAAAGTATGCCTTGTGAGTAGGGCTCCGTGACTTCTGCAGGGGCTAGTGTGGCTGAACCCAGGGCCAGCTGCTCAGGTGGCCCCGGGAACAGCCACACCAGCCGCTGCTCCAGGCAGCGGTCCCTGGCAGGCTGGAGCAGCCGCGCAGTCCATGGCCCCCAGCAGCAGGTGCCATTGGCCCCAGGCGCCCTCCCCAGCCCCGGATGCCCCTCAGCAGCAGCCCACTCGCCCCCACCCAAGATTTAATCATAGGTATTTTTAGTATAAGTCATGGACAGGACACAGGCCATGAATTTTTGTTTCTAGCCCGTGACCTGTCCATGACTTATACTAAAAATACCTGTGACTAAATCATAGCCTTACTTGTGAACTATCATTTGAAAACTCATAATTTGCTGGTCATTACTTTCCTGATAAAATGTGCGTGGCAATATTTTATGCTAAGTTATAAGACTCCACTGTACGGTATTACTAACATATATTCCAAACTGAGGTTGCAAAACAGGTCTGTCTCAAACAAAGGAATGTGTGCTCTGCTTAATTTGCATGTAAGCAGTGAACACAGTCATAAAGCAGGAAGGTAAACAAAGAAAGCTCAAACAGGTGAGGAAAAAGCAGCAGTAAACATCCTTCCCCATAGACTTTTTCTCTCCTCGTATCCAGTTGGAAATGTTTTCAAGAAGGGGACAAACTATAAAAAAAAGGGAAAATCCTGCAAGGCACCTTGCCCCCAATTGCATTCAAGGCATCTGAAGCGACAAAGGAAGCATTCGTTGGATTCGTCCTCTGTTTTGAATTTAACATAATTTGTTAAATTAGGCACCAGTTGCCTAACTTTTATCTTTATTTTTCTTGTAATCATTTCTGACTTTTATGCCTCAATACTTGTACTCACTTAAAATCTCTCTCTTTGTAATTAATAAATTTGTTTTATCTAACCCAGTGTGCTTGAACTGAAGTGTCTGGAAACTCCATTTATGGTGACAAGTTATGTGCATATTATTTCTATGAAAGAAATAATACACTTTATATACACTTGTACTGTGCAGGAGAGGTCTGGGCAGCACAGGATACACATTTATGGGTGATGATCTGGGACTGGGTGTGTTGAGGTCACCCTGCAGCATAACCAATGCTGGTTAGAGCCAAGGTGCGGCTGGCTGGCCGGCTGCAGCCCACACACAGACATAGCTGGGAGTGACTTACATGCTGGAGGCTACAGCAGCAAAGCCTTGCAAAGGGTGCCACAGAGCAAGCACTAACAGTAAGCCACAGTAATGTGTGGAGCTAGACTGTGTGCTAACTCGCCCTGCTGTTTTGGGCCCTGTTAGGAATTGTGTGGTGCTTTGCGTGTATGTATGAATGTCACACTGTCAATGCACCAATTAATTTTGTGGTGCTTGCTGTACATCTATGATTATTGCACTGTTTGTGTCACTGATCCTAGGCGTTGTGTCACTCTGAACAGTAACAGGTCAGTGGGTGCTTTTAGTACAGCCCGGCATTCTGCAGCATATATTGAGAATGAGAATAAAGATAAATTATTTTCTAAAAAATAGAATGTTATTGAGTAACAAAACCACTACAGAAAATTCGATATGATGTAAAAGTAAAAGCATCCACCATGCAATCTGCTTGTAGATGGCCACATTCTTACGGCTGGTCCATAGCTGTGCCTACACAGCCTCTTCTCCCCACTTTCCCAGGAGATCCAGAATCTCCTGTCTACTGCAGGTCGGCTGGGCAGCTGCACACAACAATCGAGATCTGCTAGGTGTGCTTGCCACGCTGGACAATCAGGAAAAAGCATTTCAAAAATGTGCTGGGTTTTAACATTTAAAAGGTGGTGGTGGTGATGGTGAGAGAGGGACTGTTGGGTCTCCATGACACCTGGGCAGTGGAGTTCAAAACTGTGACCAGAGAGGACAGTGTTGGCCATTGTGAAAGCTGCTGGAGGACTGTTAGTGTCAACACTCATGCTGCATCAACTTCAGTACATCGACCCTGGCTCAACGCCACTCAGAGAGGTTCTGTTACTGCATCACCCCTAATGGGGTGCTTACATCAGTGGAAGACAAATTTACGTGTAGACACGTGCACAGGTAGACTAACGCAAGATGGCTTACGTCAACCTAACTTTGTTGTGTAAACTAAACCAATATAAACCTGGCTTAAACCAGAACAAGCATGCCCAACACAGCCTATTGCATTGGGCAAATAAAATCAGTTTAAAATCCCATCTTAAGTTAAACCAGTGCACCTAGGTGTTGAACCTTTAAGAAAGGCTTCCTTTGTATAAAATATTAGTCACTGAAGTTACATAAGCATGAACATCAAACAAACAAAAGCGTGACTAAAAATCCTTTTCCCTCCTAATTGCTTAACCTTTCTTCAGCTCTTGTAATGTCACTGAACTAATTCTCCAGTTATCACAGACATCTTCCAGCCTACAAAGGATCTGAATTGTGAACGTAAAAAACAACTCTATTTAAAAAAAAACATAAATCTTGCCATCTTTATTATACTGATTATTGGGATATGGAGCAAGGAAAGTGGGGAAAAAAAGGTTTAGTTGACTGACTAGGCATGGTGAAATTTGTGAAGTATATTACAAATAGGTGCCTCTATGCTGCTTCATTTATATAAAAAGTTTTTTTCCCCATGAAAATCATTTTTGTCAGCAGATTACTCTGTAGTGTCAAGAAGTTTTTCATCATATTTATGATACACAACAGATATTAATGCAACTATAATATGAATGTGTAAAACATGGAACAAATGCTAATCATCTCAAGTAAATCCCTTCTTTTTTACCTCAAAGAATTTTTCACCTCAGCTATTTTAGTTACTTGAAACAGGTACTGTACAAAACAGTGCAGACTGTAAATTCCCCAATATAGTTTAAATCCTTCTACATTCTGAGCTATGTTTGAAGATCAATAAAATTATACTTTTAGGTTAATCCTACTGCATTTTTTTTTATTTTGAACTTATACCTCAGGAACTCTAAACTAAAAATTCACAGTGAAAAGAGAAAAACTGATATACCTAAAAGACCTCAGCTACTTAAAGAAAGAAGCAGAGTGTTTAATTGGGAGGCTACATATGTGCAGAGTCTTTTTAACCTTTTGTGCTGTACACATCCCTCTCCAAAGCAAAAAGAAGATTAAGCCCAGCCTGAAGTCACTACTTCAAAGTCCACTAGTAATAATTTTGCCAATTTGTTTTTCCATTAGAACAAATGTCAACTAAACCAAAAGCATCAATAAATGCATACATTACAGCATGCAAAAAACAATTTGTTGGAATTGTGTCATATCAGGAAAATAAGGAAAACCTTTAACCATTATCAAATTAAGTTTTAAATCAGTGTAAGTTGCTATTTTTGTTTATTTCTTGTTGTCACTGTGCTCATTTTGTTCTGTAGATTTGAAAAACAAGTTCTGAAGAGTCAGCCAACAACAAATGCTAAATTAAAAGGATGGAATCGCTTTTTTTAAACATATGTCCTGAATCTTTTAAGTTTAGATCTGCTGTATTCTGTATATGGGTAAAGAATGCAACAAATGTTTTAGAAGAGTTTAGACCAATGAGACAACTGTCAGTTTTGGACTAACTTGTAAAAAAAAGTCTCCTTTTCCAGTTGTTTTAATTGCCACACTCTGTATTTTCCTTTATCAGCATTGCAGAATCATTCCAGCTGCCTTAATTTTTGCATCTGTAGAGTACCGTGGGAACATTAATACTTGGCAACGCTACATTTAAAGCGTTTAGGATGACTACACAAATCTGTACTTTCCTTTTCTTGGTTGTTTACTGCAGTATTAAAGTAGATGAAGAGATGGAGGAAGTATTTGTTTTAAAATATATATTTTTATATATATATATATATATATATATATATATATATATATATATATATATATATATATATATATAATGAACTCTTCGGGTATACTGTGCATATTTTCATGGAAGCTTAGGTCTCTCCGAATAAACCGTTTTAATGCCACTGAATCAAATTCAACCATATACATGGCAGACTTACATTTAGGAATTAGTTCAGTAGCAGTTCATGACCCTTTGCTTTGAAGTAAACTACAGCACATTAGATCAAGAATTTACTAGCCTAGAACTATAAAGTTTGCCCCAGTATTAATGGAAAAGAAAAGTGTCAAAGTCACAAATAAACTTTCACTGTTACATCTAAGTTTGAGTTTTTGAACATCTTATTTGAAAACGTTAATAGGAGGCTATAGGTATCTATTTATAATTAAACAAGAAAGGTTCATAAGGTCTCCCAGTGAACAAAATTAAAAACCACTTACTTGAAATGTAAGTCATCCAGATACTGCACAAAGCAAGCTATACCCACCAACAGAAAGGCATTAAAAAGCCTTTAAAAGGTAAAGACTGATCTATCCAATATATTCCCTAAACTGATTTATCAAATTCATATCAAATATATATATTCCATGTGAATTCTAACACCCATGCTGAACAGCATGTGGTAGGCCAAATTCCAACTCCCCACTCAATTCCCAGGATATAAATCCAAAATTAACATTGCAAAAGCAGCATGAATGTGGGATGGTATTTTTGCCAACTGCAGCCCTATACAGAGAACCCTTGTGTGTTATGTGACAACAAAGGGTGGCCGGGTCAGAAAGAATGCAGAGTAAATCACACTGACCATGTACCGTGACCATGCCCCAATATTCCTTCTCCATGGCTTCAGCCAGGGTTGACATGCATACTACAAACAGAGTTCACCAACAATTACATCCCACTGTTCCGCTCCTACCTACCTGTGGTACTTCTGTGGCCCCCATTACCACAGTATCTGAGCACCTGACAATCTTTAGTGTATTTATCCTCAACACCTTTGGGAGGTAGGGAGGTGCTTTTTATCTCCATTTTGCAGATGGGGAACTGAGGCAGAGAGACTAAATGACTTGCCAAAGGTCAGAGAGGAAGCCTCAGGCTAGCACCCTAACCACTGAAGTATCCATCCTCTTCCTCTCCTGTCTCTGTGCTTCCCTGAACAAAAGAAATTACCTAGCCTTATATTAATGATATTTTAATCAGCCTCCCTTCACTGGAAAAATTTTCATTAGTAACATAACAAAGTGCAAATAAAGTTGATCACCTCGAAGTTTACCTACTAACCACCTTGGTCAATGAACAAGCTATGTACTTGGTTGCTTTTACATCATCAGCACCTTTGTGGATCCATTTTTCTTTCTTCTTCTTAAGCATATTTTAGTACTGAAATTTATAAACCATGATTCACAAGCTATTTTCTCAGGATGACAGCATCATAAGTAAGAACTGAGAAGCTAGGTGTACGGTATCTGTCAGACAAACACTAAGTTGGCTCTAGCTACTAATATAAATAGCAAAAAAAGGCTTACGTTTATTAGAAACAGATTAAACAAGTTCTAATTCTTTGCAAATGCTAGAACTACTGTAGATACCTAGCCAACTCTAGCACAGCATGAGTTTTAGTTGTCTATCACTGCACATTTAAACACCTAAGGACTCTGAAATAAACGATGAATTGAATTCACCATCAAAAGACAAAATCCATGTTCTAGCTGCCAAAACCTTTAACAGCCTAAACAGAAAATGTCACAAATAATTTTCTATAACAGTATAAAAATAAAAAACAACATTTTAAAGTCTTAAGGGGATGGATAGATAGACAGATAGACAGATAAATGAATTTTTTAAACAAGAATCATACTTCAATTGGATTGATAAAGCAGAACAAATTAAGAAAAAAATCTAATATGCAATTTTATTTTTAAGCTCTTCAGTTCTGTTAGGCTCATCAGCCTGAGGGACAAAGTCAACAGAGACATTTTTAAAAAGCAGTGCTGTTTTATTTGCATTAGGGTTCTGGGAATCTTCACTGGTGCCAGACAAAATAAAACAAAAACATTTTGAAGGAAAAAGGCCACACAATTAGAAGTGCTGTTTTGGAGGCTTTTCCATCCCATCTTTGACAAAGTCATAAATTATGCCTTAGGTGCACTTTACACACACACACATCCAAAATCATGTTTAGAATATCATTGCACAGGGATCCAAAGACACCTGCAACTTGAGCAGCTTTCGTGGTGCTGGCAGCAGTCTGAAATTCTTGCTGGTTTGGGTGATGTGACTTTGTAAGAGGAGGGAGTTTGTATACTTTGAGGTTCTTTCCTCATTGTGATTTTAACCCGCACTTTCATGCTCCTCCTAAAAAGACCCAGTGGCAGTAAACTCTCAAGGTTTGCAGGGGCTCGTTTGGCAGACATGAATTACTAGCAAGCAATTTATTGCTGCTGAGCTGATGCAGTTTGTCTATTATGCTTAGGGATATTTTTGTATATATTAAAGGATCAAAAATGGGCTGCTTTATAAAGCACCTATATGAACATTTTAAAAAATGGCATTTTCACATTTAGACTCTATAATGAAGTGAAGTTTTGCTGAGCAAGAAGCTGCATATCTTTCAAAAGTATTGTACAAACAAGTTGTTTCCATATAAGTTGTTTTCACATGAGTAAGCAAACTACATCGAACCACCAGCAAAACAAGTTTTACTTTCCTCTCGTGCTTGCTAAAGTAAGAAATCATGAAAAAACACACACTAAGGTAACTATTTCTGTTTAAAATGAAAAAATGTCCATGAGAATAGTAATTAGAGTTAGGAAATAATTAGTCTTAGATTTGTTTCTGTAAGACAAACAATTTCAAATGGGTCAACAGAAGCAATGTCAGAAAAAGGTCAAGACAATTCTCTTTCACACTAGGGACAGCTGTTGCAATTCACAGTAGTTTTTCTTTGTTGTTGAGAGAAGAGAGATGACTGCAGTCTTAATACCTGAAGTAGTGTATGAGAGTCAAATGCTCATGGAAAATCAGCATCCTATCTACAAACTTCTAAACCATGTTTTCAGTTCTTTTCAAATTACTAATATAATTAACTGAAATTGAATTCTGAGGAAAAAATTTGGCCCTTGTTCAACCAGGTACAACCCTCCCCCCTCAAAAAATATCACAAATCCTTTTACACCAGATCTGTATTTGGCCCAAGATGATCTCTATCAGCAGCAGTAAAATATAAAGGCCCATGCAGTCAGCCATCACTTTCTCCAAGGACCTCTATTTACTCACTAAGAGTGAAATTCACTCATGGTGCACAGAGCCAGTACAAAGCCCCTCAGCTCCACGTAAACTTTGCACAGGGCTATGTAGGGACAAGCAGCTGCACAGGGTGCCTTTGCATTCCCAACACATTACAAAAACGTTCCCTGTGTTGGCCCCACATAAGCTGCATGGAAGATCACACTGGGGACAGACTATAGAAGGGGCTATGGACTGGTACATACATGAATCCAGCGGTACCAATACCCCATAAAACTGGTGCCAGAGGGCTGCGAACACTAATCCAGGCCTTGGATCCTGACTCCAGGCTGGGGAGGTGGATTTTACCTTCAGAACTCCTCTACCAACATACAGCTTAAATACTCAGGCTTTGTTCTGGTATAGTCACCCAGGCAAAGCCTACCTTCTCCCACTGTCAATTACACATTCCTATATTCAATATTACAGTAATCAGAGGATGCTTCTTGTTGATCAGCTAATAACCAGTCCTGGACAGGAATAAACTCTACAGCCAAAGTCCAGAATAAGATAGTTACTCAGTTTGAGAGGAAGTAACATTAAGACATTATATAACCAGATTCTGTAGCATATAATCAAATTTTAAATTACAATAAAAAAACCTACCAGAAATGCATGTCACACTACAGAAAGGCAAACTGTTACAAAAATGGGAGCCTCTTTATTCTGGAATAACACTGTGGAGCTGTGCGGCCACTGGTTCCTCTGCCAGCAGGGCCAATCAGAGTGGGGCCAGGAGGGCCATTTGGCCTGGGCCTCAAGCTCAAATTTAGACACTTGTAAATTTTTTGGCAAATAAGAAATGTGATTTGGTAACAGATAATGTTTTTGCACAGAAAAAGTCTAGAAAAGCATTTGTTAAATAAAAAAATATTCAAATTATGTCTCACTCTTTTTTGTTGCCTTATTTTGTTTTTGTGTGTCATCATTTTTTATTTTTATTATGGGTAGGGGCCTCAAAACCTGGAAGTGGCCGCGCACCCCCTGGGATCATCTCGCGCACCCCAGTTTGGAGACCACTAGATTAGAGCAGATAACTTCCACAAAGTTATCCACCCAGTCAGAAGGAAGCAGAGAGCAGTGTGTGGCTGCTCTCTTAGCCCTACTACACACACAACTCCTCCCTACCCAAAAAGAGTCCTAACCCCAAAGGCCCCATGCTCCAGCACAGGCAAGGGGACAAGGAACAGCGGTTCTTCCTTCCTGCTAGTTTCTACCTGGGTTCTTTGGCTTCTGCTTTCTCCTCACTCTCAATAGTGAAGGGCATCATACTAGTCAGAGAAATTAGAGGAGACCATTACTCATATCATCTAGCCAGTGCACACGGTCAAGTTTCTTGTTCTTTGTCACAAAAACGATGGGGCTTCAACCTCCCTTTAGAGACTAAACCACAGTCTAATTATAGACTGCACTGTCAAGACATGCTTTTCTGCTATTCCAGTGAAATTTTCCTTTTCTAAGGTTCATCCTTTTACTATTAGTTCTACCCTCCCATACTACCCTATATCATTGTTCTCCACCTTTGCTGTTTGTTTGTTTGTTTCAAGTATTTGTAGATGTTTATGTCATCCCTTAGTCACTCCTGAACCAAACTATACATACTCTGGCAAAGTCAGACCTGACAGCTATGTGCGCTTATAAGTCACCGTCTCCAGACACCATTATTTTTCTCCTCTGAGTTCCCTCTCATTTCTCTATATCTTTCTGGTGCAGACAATCAAACAACTGAACACAACATTCTAGACTCAAAGTTCTACAGGGAAGAACTCTTCTCCTCCCTAATCCATGATGTGATGTTTCTTGCACATATGGCTCAAACTTAGCCTTAATTACAGACTCATATATAATTTGCTGACCACTATCTCCCCCCTGCCCCCATATCTTCCAGTATTATGGTTTCTACAGGTTTCACTCCCATTTATTATGTGCATTTCAGATTTTGATTTTTTTTTGGGTGCATTAGATCAAATTTTTCCACAATGAATCTCACTTTATTTCCTGCCCTTGTTTCTAAAGCCCTCTAGGTGTAGTTGTTTTACATCTTATTCCTCAATGATGTTCAGAACCACACTCAATTTATTGTCTTCTGCTAATTTCATTAACACTGTTCACCCCTTTTTCCAAATAATTTTTGAACACTGGATCTCACATATCATTACACTGTTCCAAACACCTTTGTGCAACTCAATACCACTACTTGTTGTTTGTTTGGGAAAAGATTGTAGCACTGGGGGAAAAAATAAAAAGGACTTGAGTGAGAGAAAGTGCCTGAAAAGTCTGTTTCCTCAAGGAAACAGGAAAACATCAGGAAAACATTAAAGAAGGTGAAAAAACTATATCTGTTAACAACATTAGATCCTGAAAGATTTTGCTTTTTCTCATGACCTGCTTTGTTAGGTATCTGAAGGTAACTTTTGCCAGGAACAGATGGTGTTCAAGCAGTCAACTGGCAAATGATCTAGAAGACAGCACTGAGATGATGTGTGGAAGTCTGGTCAGTTATCCAAATATGGTATAAATAGGAATGCAGCTGCCCAAAAAGCCTTTGTTTCAAAAAGGAAATGTAAGTAGGACAAAGAGAAACCTCTGGGCAAGACATTTTAGGATAAAGATAAACTTGACTGTAGAATAATCACACTTTGTCCCAAGTGAGTCCATCTTCACAGTGGATGTATCAAATAGTCACTGGACCTTTCAACATTAGATAAAGTGGATGAACAATAATTGGACATATACACACAAAAACAGAGCAGTGGATCTTTTAACATCTGGTGGAACACCTCAAAAAATGGAAAAGGGTATTATAATTGAGATGACAGTGCTCAAAAGTACAAACACATCCTAATCCTCTATGCAATACTTTCAGGTGACCAATTAAATGTTATCTAGATTTTCATATCCAGTATGACATTACCCAAAACAATGTACGAGACTTGCAAATCAGGGACTTTACGTATTATCCATATGACCTGGATATGTAAACAAAACCTTTGTTAGAGAGTTAAGACTGAAAGAATGTTTCAGTGGAGTACAGCTAAAATCCAAAAATTTCATTTCATTTACAAAGTTCTATACCTTTAAAAACCCCAAACATTAAAAAGTATGGAAACGAACAGTTAAGGAATCCAGACAGTTACCAATTCTAAAGACTGAGGCTTACCGTCACCCATACACACTTAACATTGCTTCCTAATATAATTTGCAAAAATGTACTTTGAATTGAAAATAAAGTACTAGGAGATTATTCTTCAAGGGTGATCTCCTAGTAATTTGTTACTCTGACCTTTATGTATATTTTTGCTCATTTTTTTAGGTGGCAATGTTACATTTGAGTGGGTGGTCTAAGTCTGGCGGTGTGATGGTGATGTTAAACATATTTATGAGGAAATCATTATCATTCTATTAATACTTTATTGTGCTTTAAGGAACTAAATTGGTACCTCAGTGGAGACTGTTTCATATATGCACCCAAACACTTCAAAGCCTTACAGATATGAATCTATCACACTGAGAATTTAAATGTATATTTTATGGTTTATTTTTTAAAAAATAACAGACCGATACCATTATGTTTAATTAAGATCTAACATACCACTAATATAATTTAGACCCACGAATACAAGGAAATTCATATCTAATGCTGATCACTCTGTCCTTAATTCACCTGTCTGTAGCACACAGATAAGATAAATCATTACAAGGACCATTGCAAAATGTAGATATGAGAGGGGAATTAAGAAACATATGCCATACCTTCATTTTGAACTGCTTTGTTTGGGGGAGGGGCGGGGGAGTGAGAGATGTTGCTTCAGATGGGCTCAGCAGCATTAGAATCTTGGGTGCTGTATTCTGCAGCAGAAAGACCATATTAAGCTGTTTACTAAAGATAGCCCTGATACACTCTTATTCATCAGGGGATGCTGGGAACAGAGCAGCTGCTCTCATTCAGAGGATGATGTAATTCTCAATGCTGTCAGCAGAAACTCCCTTTTATGCCCTGAGCTTTCACTGTTCTTTGAAAGCAAGCTTCATACTTCTTTCATGTCATCTACCATTTAATGGACGTTCAGACCTCCCTAGATTGAGACATGGCTAATAATCTGTATTTATTTCATGTCACTTACACTTTCCTCCTTGATAACTGACTTGCACATGATTTTCAGGTGAAACTCAAATGCTAACTAACTTTTTCAGCTAAAGCCATAGATTTTGTTGCATAGCTACCATTTTATAAGGCTTTTCCATTTTACAAGCAACAAGCTTCTACTCCTTCTAGCCAAAACGTAAATGCTATCAAAGAGACAGAAACCTAAACACAACACTTTTATAACAATTCACTGTACATCTACTGCAAACAATTAAAAACATTAAAAAATATTAATATTAAAACAAATTACAGACTGACTCAGCAGCAAGCTTCATAAATTCACATTACAATAACCAGTCAAAAAGGAACGGAAAGTGATACATTTCTGGCTCATCTGGACATTGGCAAAAAGCTCCCAAGAAACCTTGTAATTTTTCAAACAAGATCCTAGCCCATCTCACAAGTCAGGTTTCTCTCTGCCAGATGGTCGATAGGAGTGCTAATGGAAAGAATGAAGCTGAAATAAATCTGCCACTTTTAATCAATCACAGGCAACCGTGTCATTGATGAACTGCTCATGATATGACAATCTGCCTTTGGATAGTTATAAGCAAAAACCTGATAAAATGTCATGCCTACATATTTATTGTCAGTATCATATAAATTTAATGAAGGCATTTTTGTGAATTAAACACCATTCATTCACCAGTGATTTCATGAGTCTCTCTGAAACCCACTGGATAGAAAAACAATGTATATACATTTGCAATTACATGCATAGAGTTTCACTGCAGGAACTGAAAATAATCGAAGTTCACAAGACCCTCTGTCATTATCAAGTTTTCAAACAAAGGCCCCGATCCTGCAACCAGACTTATATACGGAACCCCACTGAAGACAAAGATAGCTCCCAAGATCCACTCACGTGAGCTTCAGTGACTGCCAAGGGGCCCCAGGAGTCTGTTCGTATAAATTCAATCACAGGATTGGGCCCTAAAACCAAACTTGTTACTATGTCTACATGCAATATAATGTAGCAGAAACTCATCTATATTTACTAGACACTACTTCTCCCTATTACCCAAATTATAAACTCCCCATAACCTAAGTTATAAATGAAAAGCGCCTCACTGAATTTCATGGTAATTTCATGGCTCCGATCATAAAAATATTTTGACAAAAGATATTCTTTAGCTCCCACTGCCTTTTGCAAAGAACAAAGTACAGACTTTCATTTGTCCAGGTCAATCCTTAATGTTATTTATTCTTGTTCTGCATTTAACTTGATAGCATCTGTCCAAGTGTGACTTCACTGGGGAGTTTTGTTTGAATCAGAACAGCACAATCAGCCCCCGAGATCATTTTAAAGAATATTGAACTGTGTGCATGCATGGGTAGAATACTGTTGATCCATTTTATGAAATGATGAGTGCTGAGATGAGTGTCTTGATCTCTTGAAATTTTAAGGGCTGCATTTTTATTCCAGTAATAATACTTGGAGAGACAATCACTTACAGTTATTGTAGACTGCTATGGCACCATAGATTAGCCTCAGAGTACTGATTTTCATGAGACCACGTGGCACATATGTGAATGATCCACACTGTTTAATCAGTGTGTATTTTAGATGTTTCTGAATGATTTTCCCTTTTAAAAATCCTTTTTTTGCTGTGAATTTGTGAGCAGAACAAAAAATACGTATTTTCCTTTCCATGAAGAATGAAAATCTGTTCTAGATTTAAAGAAATATTGTAGTCAAAACATCTAGGACCTACATTAAACACAAAAACAATAAATAAATATTAAGACTCACTGTGAGAAGAGACAAATGAAAGCTAAAAACATTCAAACTCAAGGCTGACACGATACAATAATGAAGACCAAAAAGGGAATGATTTGCTGGTCCATTAATATACCTACCTCGCAGGTAGTTGGAAAAGACATCTGAAATATACCTGTCATGTCTTAATGCCATTCTAATGCAACTAGGTTTTAGGGTGACCAGATGTCCAGATTTTATAAGGATAGTTTTGATATTCGGGGCTTTGTCTTATATGGACACCAATTACCCCCCATCAGCTGTCCCGATTTTTCACACTTACAATCTGGGCACCCTACTAGGTTTAAATTATTCTTTAAGAACTCTCTTGAAAATTGGTGCTTCAAAAGCCGGGTGTGCTTTGACCTTTTTCTTATGGTGGTAAATTGAGAATATTTAAAACCACTCCTGATTTATCCTATTAAATGAAAGTAAACTTGAAAGTAGGCCCAACACCTCTGGAGAACGGATGAGAACAGTAGATGGACTACTGGAGAAACATGGCGTTCTTCACGGTTCTGATGTGTGAGAAGCACAAACGAGCAGGCAGCACTCCAGCAAATAGCCACGCCTCCCCTGAGCTCCAACCACTATGCTCAGCAGCTTGCTTCAGGTGGCTGTGCTGCTTTAAGTGTCACTTATTAATTAAAGGTTTCAGAGTAGCAGCTGTGTTAGTCTGTATTCGCAAAAAGAAAAGGAGTACTTGTGGCACCTTAGAGACTAACCAATTTATTTGAGCATAAGCTTTCGTGAGTTACAGCTTATTTCATCATGAAAGCTTATGCTCAGATAAATTTGTTAGTCTTTAAGGTGCCACAAGTCCTCCTTTTCTTTTTATTAATTAAAAACTAAGTTGGGCTTACTGTATATCCAATTTAGTTTAAAGTTTGAGAGAAGCCAGTACTGCTCAAGAAGCAATGCTGAGTACAGCAGCCAGGCAGAATATGGCATCGTGGGGCAGAGGAAAATTCAAGATTTTGGTTGCCTCCGTAGCAAAAGCCTTATTTAATTCAATTTTAAAATTAATGAACATGAAAAAGGGGACTCAGATACAAGGGGCTCAGAGGTCTCTTTGGTTTTTTACTTATCTTATTTAGACAATAAAGAGACTGTGTCTAGTGACAACATGCCATTCTCCCATCCAGGAAATATCCAACCAGGATGCTTCTGAAAACTAATGTCTGAGGTAAATTTTCAAAATACTCTGGAAACGAACACTGCACAACCAGAGACCTTGTCCAAAGACAACCTGATTAAAGGCTACAATCACTACCTACTTCCACTGACCCACTTAACCCTAAATGCCCATCTCAACACCATTGCCCTCCTCAAAAGCTAAATTGTGCAGAAACACAGTCCAGTCTCCTCTACTATTTAACATGCATGGCTGACTACTGGCTGCTACAAAACACCACAAAACAAAATATCAACAATACACTATATATTTCTTTCTGATCTGGAGCAGACAATACAATCACACAAACCCAGGTGCATCAGTGCCTAAAAGTAGAATCATAGAATCATAGAATATCAGGGTTGGAAGGGAACCCGGAAGGGACCCCAGAAGGTCATCTAGTCCAACCCCCTGCTCAAAGCAGGACCAATTCCCAGTTAAATCATCCCAGCCAGGGCTTTGTCAAGCCTGACCTTAAAAACCTCTAAGGAAGGAGATTCTACCACCTCCCTAGGTAACGCATTCCAGTGTTTCACCACCCTCTTAGTGAAAAAGTTTTTCCTAATATCCAATCTAAACCTCCCCCACTGCAACTTGAGACCATTACTCCTCGTTCTGTCATCTGCTACCATTGAGAACAGTCTAGAGCCATCCTCTTTGGAACCCCCTTTCAGGTAGTTGAAAGCAGCTATCAAATCCCCCCTCATTCTTCTCTTCTGTAGGCTAAACAATCCCAGCTCCCTCAGCCTCTCCTCATAACTCATGTGTTCCAGTCCCCTAATCATTTTTGTTGCCCTTCGCTGGACTCTCTCCAATTTATCCACATCCTTCTTGTAGTGTGGGGCCCAAAACTGGACACAGTACTCCAGATGAGGCCTCACCAATGTCGAATAGCATTAATAAGTAATAAGCATTTGCATGAAAGGCAGCTAGCTCAAGCCAAACTTTTAGTGGGTACTGGTATGGAGAGGAAAGCACACTGACAAATACAGTAAAATTATATCAGCACTGGAAATCAACAGCAACTGAAAGGAGACTGCAAGTAATCAAGAAATACATCTGAAACAGACACTGGCCTCACTGATAGCCCTCTATAAAATGCATGTCTTTGTTCAGGGTTTCCATTAATCACAGGCCCAACAGTATTTTGACCATCAGTTGGATTTCCCAGTCTCTGGTCTTCACAATATGCTTAATGCTGCATATACACACGTCTCAATCAATGACCCAAAGAGCTTACGGAAGCTACTTAATGCAGGTTTGTGAAACGGTATTTCTGGTTGCTCATTCTGTATTTATACGGACAAAATTCAATGAAGAAAATATTAAAACCTACCCATGGCATATGTTCCTCTTAAAATTCTGTTCATGGTCATCAAGCAATTGCTATTATACAGATATCTAGTTAATTTGCTTAAGGGCTTAAGCAGCTTAAAAAAAACAAACTACTGCTGCCAGACAGTAAGGGCAATATTAAAATTATGTATAAGTGGTACTGCAGCGGTTTTCAAACTTTTTGAGCTGACCCCCCCGCACCCCGCCCTTTGAGTTACAATTTTTGGTTGCACCCCCTCCCAAACCCAGGGGGACTCGGGGTGGAGGTGGCACTCCCTCACCGAGCTCCACCATGCCAGGCTGAGTTGCTGACATCGCTGCTTCCCCTTGGCCCCCCCAAATGTTCCTCCACGCCCACCTAGGTGGGTGTGCCCCACAGTTCAAAAACCTCCATTGTACCGGGAAGTGCCAAAACTCTCATGCTGGCTGGGGGAGGAGTCAGTCATTATACCATCATGGCTGTCCATTGCTTCTCCCTACTCATGAAGAAAGTGAACACTATTGATTGTTCAATGGAGCCTTCCAGCAGTGTCGTACAGTCAACTGCTTGATAACAGGTTGCGCCAAAGTTTCTGCATCTAACACAGCGGTTGGCAAACTATTGCCCGCAGGCTGGATCCAGCCCCTCAGGGCCCCGCACTGCTCCAGGAAGCATCTGGCACCACGTCCCTGCAGCTCCTGGGGGAGGGGGGGGAGAGGGCTCCACACACTGCCCTTGCCTGTGGGTGGCTCCCCCGCAGCTCCCATTGGTCAGGAACGGGGAACTGCATAAGCGACGCCAGGCTAGATCCTGAACCCTTCCTGCACCCCGCACCCCAACCCCCTGCCCTGAGCCCCCTACCTGCACCCCAACCCCCTGCCGCACCCTGCAACCCTCCTGAACCCCAACCCCCTGTCCTGAGCTCCCTGCATCCCTTCTGCACCACAACCCCCTGCCCTGAACCCCTGCTGCACCCCGCACTCCTCCTGCACCCCAATCCCCTGCCTTGAGCCCCCTGCTGCACCTCGCACCCCTCCCTGCACCACGGCCCTGAGCCCCTTCCCGCACTGTGCACCCCAACCCCCTTCCCTGAGCCCCCTCGTACACCCCGCACACCTCCTCTGCCTCAACCCCTGGTCCTGAGCCCCTTCCTGCACACTGTACCCCCTCCTATACCCCGCACTCCCTCCCACACCCCAGCCCTGCATGCAATTTCCCCCACCCAGATGTGGCCCTCGGTCCAAAAAGTTTGCCCACCCCGACCTAACACCTGCATGTGGGCGTGTTATATAAAAGCTATTTAAGGGCCAAATCCAGATTGCCGTGCCATGTGAGAAATTCCATTGATGTCAAGAGGTGCTTGTGTCAGCAAGGCAAACAGGATCTGGCCATAATTCTTACGTTAATTAAAATCTCAAAGTGAAATTGTATTCTATTTTCTTATTACTAACAGCAATAAATAATCACAAAAATCAGTCAACTTCGACGTTTGTTTCTCAATGAACTGAGAAAAAAAAATGCTCCGCTTACAAATAAAAACTCGTTTTTTCTAGTTGCCAGACCTGCAACTTCAACTTGCGATCCAATTGACACATTAGGTTCTTCCCTTGTCATGCATCGCTAGCTGTAAAAGGTTCTGCAAGCTCATTATTTCCAGTTTCACTTGTCTACCAGACAGTGTCAGGAACTATGGGCCCAAGTTCCCACAACCATGCCTGTGGCTAGCTGGCTCAGCCCTCATGTAATGAGCCCACCTGGGCTGCAGCACAATCACCTAATTGGTCAGCCCCCCCAGTTGGCTGCAAGGAGCCTACAGGTCTCCATTTAGACTCAGCAGCAGCAGGTCACTGGCTGCTCCGTGCTTATGTTCACACAGCTGTGATGGCCCTTGTGCCTCCCTTGTTTTCAGCCTTGCTCCTGCCTTGCTTGGTTCCTGGCTCCGACCACTAGGCCTGACCGCCCACACCCTGGTCCATGAGAGGGATTCAAGTTATGCCCTCACTTGGAAGAGCAAGCATACCACGCAGAACTCACAAAGGACCTGTCTGCGCCAGATGTTACTACGCAGCAAGCCAGGGTGTGAATCTAGAGCACGCTACCTTGCTGCGCAGTAACGTCCGGTGTGGCCACTGCTACAATGCTCATACAAAGTTTCATAGTGCAGAACATCGCAGTGCAGCAAGCTACTGCCCTGAGGTTTCACACTGGCATGCCACAGGTAGAAAAGCCCTCAATAATTCTGTTGACGGGGTAGGCTTAAATAGAGACTGGTAGTGGCTAAGTCATTATGCGAGGTAGCCTATTTCCCCTTGTTTTTTCCTAACCCTCCCCGAGACATTCCGGTTAAACTTGGATTTATGCTGGAAATGGCCCACCTTGATTATCATACACATTGTAAGGAGAGTGGTCAGTTTGGATGAGCTATTACCAGCAGGAGAGTGAGTTTGTGTATGGGGGTGAGGGGTGAGAAAACCTGGATTTGTGCTGGAAATGGCCCACCTTGATTATCATGCACATTGTAGGGAGAGTGGTCACTTTGGATAAGCTATTACCAGCAGGAGAGTGAGTTTGTGTGTGTCATTTTTGGGAAAAAAAAAAAGGGGGGGGGTGAGAAAACCTGGATTTGTGCTGGAAGTGGCCCACCTTGATTATCATACACATTGTAAAGAGAGTGGTCACTTTGGATGGGTATTACCAGCAGGAGAGTGAGTTGGGGGGTGGGGGCGGAGGGTGAGAAAACCTGGATTTGTGCTGGAAATGGCCCACCTGATGATCACTTTAGATAAGCTATTACCAGCAGGAGAGTGGGATGGGAGGAGGTATTGTTTCATGGTCTCTGTGTATATAATGTCTTCTGCAGTTTCCACAGTATGCATCCGTTGAAGTGAGCTGTAGCTCACGAAAGCTCATGCTCAGATAAATTGGTTAGTCTCTAAGGTGACACAAGTACTCCTTTTCTTTTTGAGAAATAACTCCAGCTCACTCTGTCTTAACTGTGCTGGCTCCGCAGTGCTAACAGGAGAAAAGTTATTTTAGTCACTGAAGTGAGTAGAACTGACGCAGAAGCTGGCAGCACCTTACCTATTCCCTGGGGGAGTGACAAGAGGGGCTTTCTAGAACTGGAGTGCTCAGGAGGAACAGCTGTGCATAGGAGTGTCTGCACCTGTGTGCACCACCCCACTCCAAAATACTCCAGCATAAAAAGAGGAATTGGGGCAGGGTTATAAGATCAACAGTTACAGAGGATTTGGGGCCACTGGATCTATCTCAGGGGAAGAGTCAGAGCATCACTGGCTACTACCCAGCCTATCTGGACTTGGGGCAGGTTGTAAGTGAATTACTTTGGTTGCATGTGGCAAAGATAAATTCCACCCAAGAGCTGGAACCTTACAATCCGGCCTAAGAAAGGGGGCAGCACATAGCTGCATTTCATCAGAAACAGGGGACGAACCAGACTGGGATTCAGTCACAGTCTGGTCCCTGCTTCACCCTGGCCGGGGTGTGTAATCAGCACTTGCCCTTTTGATGTCACAGATTATCTCCCCTTCTCCACTGGGGTCTCAATGCTCTTATAGGAGTTCCTGGGAAGGGGACAGACGGACATGAAGCCAGAGTTCTGCACCCCTTCCCACACACCTGCAGGAGAAGAAAGAAACAGCTGCTCCTCCACCCCCCTTGCAGGGTCTCAGGATTTAGGCAGCTATCACAGAGAAAGGGGGCTCCTCACACCCCTTTCTCCCCTCAGCTGGCCTGTAACAAGACTTACAATTGAGCCCCAAAGGATTAACTAGTTAAGAAAACACACACAAGAAAATTAAAATTCTCTTTCCCCTTCTCATGGTGAACGACTGAAACAGGAATAAAATTGCAGAAAGAAAAGGAGTACTTCTGGCACCTTAGAGACTAACACATTTATTTGAGCATAAGCTTTCGTGAGCTACAGCTCACTTCATCGAATGCATTCCTATACATCCTATGCATCCGATGGAGTCAGCTGTAGCTCACGAAAGCTTATGCTCAAATAAATGTGTTAGTCTCTAAGGTGCCACAAGTACTCCTTTTCAATTGCAAATACAGACTAACACAACTGCTACTCTGAAACCAGGAATAAAACTATCAGTACAAACTATGGCTACTTCTACAAGCGCACTGAAGACTTTGAATCTCAGAATTTCCCCTAAGTGTTCCACACTTCAGGAACCATTTCTATTTTAAATGGCAAATTCCAAATTGTAACCCAATTCTAGTAAAAAACAGACTATGCATAAAACATCCATGCTTCCAAATAGCAATTTTAAGAATTTTTATTATAAAAAAATACTAAAGCAGTTTTTGCATACTGTGATGTGCTCAAAGAAAGATATTTCATGTGACTTCATTATATTAATATTTAATATATTTGAACAAAAAGTTAGTAATCCACTCTTGGAGATGGTAGACAGGAAACCACTTTGATTTTAAATGAAAATCCTGATTCAATAAAGACAGCAATTCTTCAAAACATTTTCAGACTAATGAAATAAAGAGGCAGGTTATTAATCTATAGAATCAAAGCCCCTGTTTGTTTTCACAATGCAAAGTTTGTAGTCTGCAAGGCTGACCTACAGCAACATGGCTGCTGCTGTATTGTTTGTGTCAGCGGGTGAAGGCTCCTGCGCAGGGAGGCTGCCATGTCCTGATAAATCACTCCAAAGTACAATGGGACTCTCTGAGACAAGAGTCTGTCTGCAATTTCTTTTGATGTTAAGGACTTTCCTAATCTGTCCAGGTTAGACTGAGACAGATGCAGTCAGGGTCTTCAAAGGTCAGCGAAAGGAGGTTTATTTTTAAACAAATAAGTGCCTTCCAGCTAAGCCCTTCCAGCTAGTTAGTCATTTGATACATTTTTAGCTTCGTCAGATATCTTGCATTGTATGAATTTTGAGTTTTGTTACAGATTGCCTACTCCTCAGTTGATATTTGGTACTTTTGGACTACTGTGGCAATAGGAAAATTATTAGTAGCTTTAAATTAGTCCTTTTTTTAAAAAAATGGAATAAAATTCCAAACACTACAGTAGCTCCATGCCTGTGTCTCAGAGTAAAAAAGTTTAGAAATATTTTCATGAAATTCAGTGCACAGTTTATAGGAGTCTATGTTTTATAAAATATTGATTTACAAAAACATCACTGTTTTCTTTAAATATATACTATACTGGCTTGTCAGAAGAATTTAGAAGGGAGTAATTTGTAAAGAAATCTCAAATGGGACCAAAAGTGACACCCTAATTTTTCCCATATAAAAAATTGTCAGGATGTTTAAACAGTACACAATGTGAAATATTTAAATAAGTACTAGTAATGTTGTAAAGTATATGCTATTTACACAAAAAGTGAGACTCCTTGGAAAAGGTATGTGAACACA
Source organism: Lepidochelys olivacea (assembly GCF_965140295.1). NCBI lineage: Eukaryota > Metazoa > Chordata > Testudines > Cheloniidae > Lepidochelys > Lepidochelys olivacea. The sequence continues at coordinate 113,519,587 of NC_140416.1, forward strand.
GAACTTCTAAACTTACTCTTTAAAAATGGTAAGTTGTGCATATTTAAAATATTTTCTTCCTGTATCTCAAAAATACGGAGATCATTAAATATTCCGGTGTGCTTCTTTTTCTTTAATAAACACTACACAAAGTTGTATATGCTTCTTTTACATCAGTATCACCTGTAAAAAGTTTGTGAGCCAGAGTAAACAGACATACTGGTACACACAGTACTTTTATACGGGTTCTCATTCCACACTCATCACTGTAATATCTGAGCATCTTCCAGTAGTATATTAAAGCAACACAACTAACATCCATGATCCATCACAGGTTTGAAAGCAAACAAATGATGTCCCACTGGAGACTGCAGTAATGCTACTGTATTAAATTATTTTCCCCATAGTTTCACTCCAAAACTGTTCCTTTGGTGCAGTTGGTGGAACGACCGATGCCATCTGAGAGCACAAACAAGAGCAAAAACTCTAAGACTCCGAGGCTGCTGCAGTATCACTCCTCTGGGAGACAGATCACGGGCGAACCGATTTCAGGGTCGTGCACCAGACCCTGCTTATGTGCCTCTCCATCTCTACTCTTGCTCTCCAACATAGGCTTCTGGTATACTTCACATGTGACCAGCTCTGCAGTGTAGAAAAAACACGGAGGGAGAGAAAATGCTGTACCTCGACGAAATCAGTGTTTTAAGCACTGTAATTCCTAACGGACTCCTTCCCCTTTTCTCAGGGCCATAAGAAAGTGGGCTCCATCACGGAAGAGGGAAAGAAAGAGGTGTGGCAATGCACTGAAACTACCTCTTTCACACAAGGCCCTCACAATTCCCTAGCATGGCATCTGGGTTGTTCACCTACTGCATAGGAAGGGCAAAATATGGTTCAGAGTTTGATGACTTATGAAAAATAATGAATTAAAAAGCAGAAGCACAGATACATTTTCTGCATAAATCTTCCCCAAGTCATATTCTAGTAACTATTTCAAAATGTTGTGTTCCATATTTAGTAACAAACACAGCAAGGTAAGGCAGAAATCAGTTACCACAAGTGCATGGGAATCATTACTTGGTAATGGAATAGCACTTATATAATGATGACTGAGCTACAGTACACTAACCAATTTACAACTAATTATCTGGATGCTATGAAATACTATGTGAACCAACCACATATGCTCTTGAGTTTTGTAGCAGATCTTTATAATTTCCACCACCACATGAGCTTCAGTTTAAGAACTGCAGTCATAGTTATGTAATTGTTAGTAATTCTCTGGACTGGAACTGTATGCAATATCAAGAAACAAAACCCTTTGTGAGATTTTCCTGTCTCATTTGAGTATTAATCTTTGCGGGAAACAAATATGATACAGCATTTAGCAAAAGTTAACATTCTGTACGTTTTATTTGCTGATCCAGTAGGTTTATTCCCCCCCATCTTATATAATGGGCCAGCTAAAAATACTTCAACCATATTTATGTCCAATTTCTAACAAAATGTAAGTTAACCAACATCAGCTGAAAACATCCAACATCAACCTATGCGGGCACACACGCGCATGAGCACAGTCTTTCCCTTCATTAAGGAAACTGAATATACAAGCGATGTATTCTAAAGGTCAACAAATGGGCTCTGCTGGAGTGGGGCCAAGGGGAAGCCAATTCACGAATGCAATTCCACAAAAATCAAGTCGTTGTCAGCTTGAGCCCCCCACTGTCACAGTATGATATGCACCTTCAAGTTCTAATAACCAGTATATGCAATATTTTCTAGGCTTTGGTTTTGTTTGTTTGTCCCCCTGTTTCTAAAGGAAAAAACTCCTCTTATCAGATAAATTGAGTGAAATTTGAAAGAGAAAATCACAAGGCAACACCGAGCATTTTCTAACACTAAAACTGAAAAGTGAGACTAAGCTGATATGAATTGAGGGGCACTTAACACGATTATCATACGAAGTTACCCTGTGGGCTAGAATTGCTCATGCACAGTCTTCAATTCAGGAAGAAATTATTTTATAGATAGTCATTAAAATTCATTCTGCATTTTTGAGCTGACCACATGACCTCAAACTGGACCACAGAAGGAGAACATTTCCTTGAATGGAAGGGAAAAGAGTGATATCCAGTTTGTATTAAATAATAAGGATGCTATAGAATTAAGCAGACTTGACCCAAGTCTAGACTCAGAAGTCAACCCAGATCCATATTTTTTTTATTTTTAAATTAAAAATGGTTGAATTATTTTGGATCTTTGGAACCCGCTATGTGGAAGGGCGCACACTTCCACATATTCCCAGAGGTTTCTTTCCCCAGCTTTGAAGAGGTTATTTTTATATCTCATAAACAGATTTGCATTTCACAAACAGCTTGCATTTAGCCATTTTTTTAATTAGGATATTTAAGGGGGCTTCTGCTCACTCAGATAATGTGTTATGTAGGAGAGAGAGAGATTTGTCATGGAATTTTATTCTTTTAAATCCAATATATTCACTATCAGTGATTCCAAGATCCTTTTACCTACCAAAAACAAAAAACCCCAAAGATGAAATAACTAAACTCAACACCATTAACTAACTAGGAAAAAAGGCATCAAAACGTGGAAAAGATTCTGAGACCTACAGCGTATGAAAAAGAACTGAGGGCAGCATGGCCACTCTTTGGTAACCTCACTCCAAATGTCTGATTCTGTGAGACAAAAATGCACTGCCTCAGCAATTACTGTTTGCAAATTGTTCTGCAGTCTGTGGTGCAAAGGCGCAGTCTCTTCACAAACTGAGATCAACAGAAGCAATACTTAAAGGACAACCAAAACCATTCCTGAAATCTTTGTACAATAGCTGGAAAAGGACTAATTTTCTGAAGCTTACAGAATACTTGCACGTGATTGTGTGGAGTTGCTACCAAGATTTTAGGATAACTGTATTATAGTGGGTGTCTGACAAGGCCAGCCCTCAACCCCATCTGATGGGAAAGAAGAGGTGCTGTATTCTTAACTGTAGGCTGTCCTCAGACTGTACTTAGGGGTTCCATCTTTCAAATCAGCCTCTGGATAATAAATGAGATTATAGCAGAGTGCCAGCAATGCTGTAGTTAAGGTTAGGACCAGTTTTCCATTTAAAGTCAACTCTTCTGAGTGCACGAAAATCTGCATCTTTACCTGGATAGCCTTGAAATTTGGTGTGCCTCATGGGGGCATGAGGTTCAGTTACTGAACCAAATTTGGGTCCATTTGACCATGGGATTCCCAAGATACAGCTCCCACAAAAACAGCTTTTCTTAAAATTGATGTGTTGGCAACAATTTTTTCCACACAGATAGAAATCAAACTAGGGCTGAGATCACTGCACCAAGGTCCCAAATGTTTGAGAGTCACCCCAACAGAGTCCATGCCGCCCACTATCCTTTTGGGGGGAATCAGATTACAACGAGTTTGGTTCTCCAGTTAGGTGAGCTTCAGTAGTTCTAAGGTTCTTGCACCAAATAGATTGCACCACACATTTGCAGGGAGAAGGTAAAGGAGTTGAAAAGTAGCTATGACACACAGGCCTTGAATAGCTCAAGGGAGAATGTTGTGGCCATCTCACCTGAGAAGCACATAGGCAATGTGAGTTCAAATCCAACCCTGAAGTCTCAACACACACACCTAGCAGATACTGGAAGGTAAATGAAACAAAAGAAAACCCTTTGTCTCCCACCACGTGGCAGCCACCTGAGTGCTGCAAAGTAAGGTGGGAAGAGCAATGCCTACTACTTCACTCTCTTAGCTGCTGTGTGTACTGGCATACTTTAACCTAGCTGTTGCGGGTGCGGGGAAGGGTAACCATTACTCCAGTCACCTAGCTCTGGTAAGAAGAGGAGTAATATCTGCTGCTCACCTAATTTTAGGTTAAAAATATCAAATTAGATCAATACATCTTAGGTGTACTAAATTTATTTCCCATTTGTCTCCTCTCAACTACTTCCCCATTATAATGGGCTTCCTGGCTCATGAGGCTTGCCAACAATATTAACTGGTCTACACCATCCCTAGGGGCTTTACTAGATCAGTTCTTTGTCAAGTCAACTGTGAGAGAGTGTGTGCATCAGCTCTTTTCAAGGCCTCTGTAAAGACCTCCCCCAGGTAAGTATTTTTAATAGCTTTAAAAAGGCAGCAGGGCAAATACTGACAAGTGGAAAAACCTACTTCTTTGGTTAAGCCACCATTTCGCTCAGGTTTGTTTTTTGTAAATGAAAACAAGATTAAACCAATTTACATAAATGTGTCCCCAGTAAAGGTTACCAAGTTGGAAGATAGTGGCAAGATTTATTTTAAATGGAGGTGCTTGGTAAGTGCTACAGTTTTACAAAGAAAAAGCATCAGTCATTTTTATTACACTATCCTTTTACTTGGATCTAAATTATAAAATACAGAAGCAAAACTCAAACATGTACACATTACACTACAAACTCACAAAGTATAGATTACAGAGGACTAAGAGTTTAGCTGCCCTTCACAGGGCATCTCATGAAACACTCCAGGGGATCTATTTACCAATTAGCGAATATCCGAACCAAAAGCCTATTCTATACTGCATATTCACATGTGAAGACATGCAGAAAAATCCCCATCGTAAGTGGGCAACAACAATTAGAGTTTCAGCAAACAACCAAATAACCATTTCTAGCATGCTTTAAAAGAGAACACATTCCTGTTAAAGGACACACTTAACAAATATAACATAAAAATAAGCCAGCTGACTGAGAGAAAGATCTTGGAACTACAATCTGAACAAGGTGCTGTCAGCCCCAGCCTCTCTTCTAAAAGGGGGTTCTTCCAAAAGTGAATTTCATGCCAGTGATCCTCTGCTAGTCACCACACAGAACTAAAGCCAGTAGCACAGCAGAAGACCGAAGTAAAACAATCTCTCAGTTTCAGTAATACCTATGAATTCCAAGCCATGTAGCAGACCTCAAAGTTGGGGGAAAGGGGGAGAGAAGAGATACCAAAAGTAAATTACACAAAGAGATGAAGACAGTTCTGAAAAATAAAAATAAATGGTGGAAAAATTAAAGCATATAACACACACATGGAAAAAACTCACAAGTGCTTCAAATCTGTCAAACACATGGGATTGTATCTCTACAAGCTTTTCTCTCACACAAAATCTTTGACCTTCAGGGAATTCCTGAAGAAATACATCTACCTACTGTCCTTTCAGCTAAACCATGAACTTCAAAATGATCTTTTAAATACTACTTTTTCCTAGCACCAGGAGCATAGCCCTAAAAGACCAACTCTTTCCTTAATAATGTAAATTAACAGAGTGCTTTGTTACCTTAAGAATTACATTATTTGCTATTAACATGGTTCATGAGGCTAATTAACAGTACTGTATTTTGAAACACAGCCTTGGTTCTCTCACACACAGAGTATGTCTACCCTGCAATTAAAAACCTATTGCTGGCCTGTGCCGGCTGACTCGGGGGGCTGTTTAACGGAGGTGCAGACATTTGAGCGTGGGCTGGAACCCAGGCTCCAAGACTCTGCAAGGTGGGAGGGGTCCAGAGCTCAGGCTGCAGCCTGAGCCTGAACACGTACACCACAATTAAACAGCCCTTAGCCCAAGCCCCATAAGCCCAAGTCAGCTGGCATGGGCCAGCCATGGGTGTCTAATTGCAGAGCAGACATACCAATATGTATCATCTGACCTTGGTTTCCCAAGTCTAGCTGATTCACCATCTAAGTGAAAACAAGACATGTTAACCAATGCTAATTTTTCAAACACCCAGAAATATCTTGGATTACTAAACTGAAACTCTATTCTGTACAATCCAGGTAATTGATCTGAAAGGTCCTGGATTTGGAAAACTTGAGCTCCACTTACAATACCAATCTCTTACAAAGCTAAATACTGTACACTGAACATATTATACATCCACAAAACAAAACAGCTCCTGGTTGTTTTGAGTATAGAGAAATAAATCACAAGTCATGACAATAGCAAGATAAGCAATAATGAACATCCAGGCTGAGCATATTTACTTAGCTGAGCCTACGGCATTTCCAACACTGAAATGATCTGCTACTTCGTGTTCTAGTTTTATGTCAATTCCATTCCTGTAACTAAAAATAAAGTGCACAGCATAATTTGTTCCATACTATCTATGGTCCTGAATGTGTGGGAAATAGCTGTTTCCCCCCCAGTAAAAGCACCTACATATTCTACTAATCAACCACAGTGCCAAAACTGCATCTGAAGAGGCAAGTTTCCTGATTAAAAGCAGATGAGCAGCTTTTAAGACCCGCTCATTCCTTGTGTATTTTTGCATGTGTCACATTTCAAAAGATCCACTGAAATGAAAGTGACCTGTGAAATGTATGCCAGGCATTTTTGGAAATATTTTGATCAAATATAATCTAGAACTGAAATTTTTAAGCTAATCAGATCAGAAGGCAACGGTCATACTCAAGATAAGCACAAGACAGAATAATGACTTAAATACAAGAAGCAAAATAACTGTCCAGGCAACGGAGCAGCCATTGGGTGCTGAGTACTATGTAATAGTACTACACACTAACTGGGAATTGCAACCTCTTTTAGTGAGAAGGGGAATGTTGGCTAGGATGCTAGGCCATGAGACAGATTTGGAAACCCAACAGAAATGGGAACAGAACAGATGCTAATTTAACAAGCCACCCCAAGGCTCTAACACTGCAGCACATCCCTAATACTGCACTGCAATGTCAACAATATGTAGGCCATGAATCCATGGATCTTCTGACTCAGTGGCACGACTGCTAGCAACTCAGCCACATTGGCATTGGTTAGCTGTCAGTTAACAAAATGTAGCTACTAGTAGGATCAATAATTACAAGACAGGAGTGAGGCGATAAACAATTTTTGGAAGTAAATTTCAAATATACTCATTCCTGAAAACTCCACTGAGGGCTTTTGCTATCTTTGTAATAAACATGGGTTCGTTTTCTATTATATAGGCACATCCTTTTGTTCAGAACAACCTTATTTTATCAAAAGAGATTTAGCTGGGCTTTGCAATCCTGCTTCATTTCTTCCAAGACAAGTTTTTTGTGAGATTAACTTGACACATTTATTCCCTTGATAATATATCCTGCCCTCTCAGACATCATTGCCAATTTCAAGTACATGGCAATAAATAGGCTTAAAATTTTTTAAAGTAATGACTTGAAAGGCCCTTCAGTTCCCACATTTTCTTGCTACAACATATTTCGCTTCGCAAGTAATGTAGTAACATTTCAGTTCAAGTAAATGTAAACTATTAAAGCTTCCACCAGACCTAGATCCCCTCTTCTATCACACTAAGAATTCAAGGATATAACTTGGTTCAAAATTGGAACTTCAGCACATATAAAGTGGAAGTTATTTGATTAGCCTTGTAAAAAAAAGAATTAACATACTATCCCTATATAATTATGAATCTGTTTCACATTAAAAAAATATTACTGAAGACCAACTGGGTAATTAAAATTAAGCTGTGGCAACTATTTTGATAGTATTCAGTATAAATCAAACAATTATTCATGCACTAGATCCTAAAAACCCAGACATACTAAGTAGGAGGAGGTTATTGCCTCATTCAGCGTGTCAAAAATAAAATTACTTGACTCTCCAACCAGACAGTAGTCTTGGTATTCACTGGAGACAAAAAATGATATGCAATGAGAAATTTAATTAATCTTCTTTATATAAATAAACCCTCCAAAATTCTCTATTCATTGACTTCAGTACTAATGTTGATGGGAATATTAAGTACAACTCCAGCATATTTCTTGGAAATGCATTCAAATAAAGTATGCTGTTTTCTAAAAAGCATATAATTCATCCAGTTTGTGGTAAAGCAAAACACTCAAAAATCCAACTAGCTTTTGAGAATATTGGTATATTTGATGATGATACTTTACTGAAGTGCAACATCTTTGCTTGGTTCTTAAAAACATCACTAGCCCAACAAAAATCCAGAAACTGCAAACCTAGCTTTCAAATCAGAGTTTGTTTGCTGTTTAGAAAAGTGTAAAAGGGTAGATAAAGTAAATGCTCTTTGGAATTTAATTTTCCTATTAGTTTAACAGTAATTATCATATCACCAATGAAGCTCTATTAAAAAAAACGTTTACCAAGGAAATAAAATTTTAGCTTGTTTCTATGGAACTTTCTTAACACTCCACCTACTTAAATATTTGTTGAGAATCAATAACTATACAACATTATAGCATTTAATTACTTAGCTGTGAAAACACTGAACAAAACCTAGAAGATCTTTTTATATCTTTATTTTAATATATATACCCCCAAGATTTTTATATCTATATTTTAATATATATATATAAAAAACAAAGTTTCCATTCAAGGGGCTTTAGTTTGAATCTGTTCTTACAAACATGTAGCCTAAAAGGCATAAGGAAATACGGATTTATACTTGCAAGTAAATGACTCACTTTTAAATAGGATTGGGGGGATTCTCTTTTAACTATAATGTTTAACTATAAAGAGAAGTCCTATGATAATCCATTGTATTTTATAGTGTGAAAGATTTAGAAGGGTAGAGAGTTGAAGATGAGCCAGACACTTCCTTGCACTACATACAGTAAAATGACCCTTCCTGTACTATGATGACCTCTGCTAATCATAGAAGTCAAGTAAGCATGAAGAACAATTTCATTTGAGAATGGGGAGCAAGAAAGACTGTTCCAAATTGAAACTCTGCTTCCCATACAAGAATTCTGCTTTAATCACCCACGACCAATACTACTTTCCTCACTTGTCAAGTTCCCAGTAGCTTGGTCTCAGTACTTTTCAATTAGGCCAAAGAATTGAATCAGTACGTCTTTAAAACTTAACTATCATTCAGACTAACTGAAGTATTGGATTAAAGCATGCTGATCTCATAGATGCTTGTGATGCAAGATGCTGCTGCAGATAGATTACTAAATATTTAAGACCTCTAAAGATAAACTAGCAGGATTATAAATCACTGAAAAATAAATAGCAAGCAGAATCTCTGCAAATGTCTTCTGGATACTGGCATATATACTTCATTCATTTTCTAATGAGAAATGTGAAAAGTTTTTATTATTAATTGCATACAAATTACCATGATTATTGTAACACAGGAGAAGTATTTATCCATTCACCTCTCAGAGGAACAATGCTGAATAAAGGAATTTATGCATGACACAACAACAATGCTGAACAAAGGAATTTCTGGATGCCATATAAGATGTTTGGCACTTAGAGAATGGAAGAAAATCAAAAGGAATATCATAAATTTTAATTGTAGGAAATCAAAATAACCTATTTGCTTGCCGAGTTCTCAGTATTGTTTTAGCAGGAACATTACTTTGGAAGTGTAAGCTCTCCTTACTATACATATCTGTATGTGCACACACCCCACCCCACCCAACTCCCACAGGTTTGCTGCAAAATTAACCACATTTGAAAATGGCTAATCAGTGACAGAGAACTCTGCAACCACCCTCAGGATGTGCTTTGAGTACTCAAAAGGGAAAAACAAACATGGTTTTATTACTTTTGGATAATAATGATTTTTTACTACTTTTGGAAAATAATGATTTGTATTTATCTAGACAGCTTTCCATATTGCCTTATTGTTTAATCTAGGGCTTTTTTTTTTTTTTTAAAGTTCTTAGCAAGCTGAAGGGCCTACTCACTTCAACTGGAGCTACAAGGGCTCAGCACTTCTTAGAATCAGGCCCTGAAAATGGTCACGTGACGATGTGGAGGCATTGTCAAAAACCGCCAGGGTATGTCTACACAGCAACTAGACACCAGCAGCTGGCTGGTGCTAGCTGACTTGGGCTCACGGCACTGTTTGTAGACATCTGGATTCAGGCTGGAGTCATAGCTCTGGAACCTTTCCACCTCGGATGGGCCTAGAGCCCAGGCTCCAGCCCTAGTCTAGACGTCTACACAGCCCCGACCCCCACGAACTCAAGTTAGCTGGCACGGGCCAGTTATGGGTGTCTAGCTGCTGTGCAGACATACCCCTAGTGCTAAATGCTCTGCTCTGATATGCAATTGTTTCAAAGTCAATAATACCACCACAATGCAAGGCACCTCCTTTTAATATCAGCATTCATCTTCTGACAACAGAATCAGAGCATTATTTAATTAGATAATGTAACTCCTGGTTTAAGTCTCAGCAAAAGTTTGTTAAACCTAAATATCTTCAGGGTAGTGTGTGTGAAATGCTACAAATTAATCTTGAATGCTTTTTTGCACTTCTCTTTGCTAACAGAAAACACACTACTCTTGGGTTTTTAAGACCTCACCATTATCATCAACTAAATAGGAGACTTATAATATTCTTACTGACATAAAAGGGTCAGGAGGGAGACGAGGAAGTGAGAATGTTGTTATTAAGGGTATTTCTACTATCTTTCCAGGGAAACATTGTATAAGCATGGAGCAAACATGGTAAATAAAAACAAACAAGGAAAAAATAGCAGACAAGGGAGAAAATCTTTGCTATCACAATAATGTATCTTGCAGAATCAAGTCTCCTAGGAATATCGAGGAATTTAAACAGGCCAGATCTCTCTATTTACACGTTTATTCTTAAATTTTGGCTCTTAAACCAAGGGCCAGAATAAACATCTGAACACTATAGACTCTCACTGTGCTTTCTCTATTTAGCTTCTGGGTCCTGTCCTCCACCTATCTTCTGTCCTCTCTTCACCAGTTCAGTCTCTCCCCCTTTCCCATCTTGAACGGACAGTTACCTGGCTCTCTTCCTCTCTCTGCTGCCACCCTCACTCCCTGATGGCAGTGATATTAGCTTCACATTTTTCCCCTGCTGCCGCCTCCAAGCTCCCCCTATTTCTCATCAAACACACATTCCTTCTCCTCCTCCAAAATACATGCATCAGGCTCTTCTCTTACCCCTGTATTACTGAAGTACATCTCTAGCCCAACTCCTTCTGCTAGGGCTTTGATTCCTGGTACTCTCACTTCTTTCTCCTCCTAATGTCCTACCCTCAACCCTGGGGGACTTCATCCTCCATATTGAGGACTGTGCTGTTGCTTCCTTCTCACTCCTCCTAGCTGAGCCTGCCACCAGGGATCAACTCCCTCATTCAACTCACACCTTTGAGCTTGTCTTCACCAACAATACACAAACAAACAAACACACACCACCCTAGTAGCTCATTCACAATCTTTGTTTCCGCTACCCTCCACATTTTGTTATCAATTGTAATGTTATGCCTAAACTTAGACTATGTTCTTTGTAGGCAGAACCATTAGAAATATATGAGACAAATTAGAAATGACTATGGATAGAAGAAAAGGAGTACTTGTGGCACCTTAGAGACTAACAAATTTATTTGAGCATAAGCTTTTGTGAGCTACAGCTTGCTTCATCGGAAGCTTATGCTCAAATAAATTTGTTAGTCTCTAAGGTGCCACAAGTACTCGTTTTCTTTTTGCGAATACAGACTAACACGGCTGCTACTCTGAAACTTATGCATAGAAGCAGTTCAAATGATTATCTGAAGCAGACTAATTAAACAGTTGAATATTGCAGATAGCACACACCAGTTTCTTCGTATACTTTACTTCTATCCAACAAGTTTGATTATTTTACTCAATAAAATAGGAGTTTTCATCACAGCCTTAAACATTTGCAAGGCCAGACCAGAAAACTGACATGCATATTTACTGTGAAGCTTTATATTTGTTTCAGAGTAACAGCCGTGTTAGTCTGTATTCGCAAAAAGAAAAGGAGGACTTGTGGCACCTTAGAGACTAACAAATTTATTTGAGCATAAGCTTTTGTGAGCTACAGCTTGCTTCATCGGAAGCTTATGCTCAAATAAATTTGTTAGTCTCTAAGGTGCCACAAGTACTCGTTTTCTTTTTGCGAATACAGACTAACACGGCTGCTACTCTGAAACTTATGCATAGAAGCAGTTCAAATGATTATCTGAAGCAGACTAATTAAACAGTTGAATATTGCAGATAGCACACACCAGTTTCTTCGTATACTTTACTTCTATCCAACAAGTTTGATTATTTTACTCAATAAAATAGGAGTTTTCATCACAGCCTTAAACATTTGCAAGGCCAGACCAGAAAACTGACATGCATATTTACTGTGAAGCTTTATATTTGTTTCAGAGTAACAGCCGTGTTAGTCTGTATTCGCAAAAAGAAAAGGAGGACTTGTGGCACCTTAGAGACTAACCAATTTATTTGAGCATGAGCTTTCGTGAGCTACAGCTCACTTCATCGGATGCATGCCGTGGAAACTGCAGCCTATATTTGTGTCATCAATTAACAATAAAAGCTTGGAATAAAACTAAAATAAAAGCTAATCAAACAAGCTAGCTGCCATAACAGATGGATACTATCTATTTTTTCATATCAAGTGGAAAAGCCAAAACTTCAGCATTTTAGTGTCATGTCTGTGACGATGAAGAAACCAACTTAGAAAGGAAGGACAAGAAATGTCAGAATTACATTAAGAATAGATGTCTGTGGCTGAAAGATTCATATGTGAATTCTGATTGATTCTTTCACACTATGATGGTTAATCCACACAGAAGCTGTCAGCTGATATGTGGTCTGCAAATACGGTTTCATTGTGGCATTGCATGAAAAATAAATAAAGTCAGAGCCCTAACGTTACTTTAGTCTCAAACAAGCGTTACAATATCTACACTGTCTGTACAGAAAGTTGCATAGACAGCCTCTAAGAGATATAAATGAACAATGGCAATACCTTTTCCCCATACTGTTTACAGTGCTGGCTATATTCCTACTGGCAGTAGATTTTCTTCTTGACAGCTTCTTGGTGTTGCTGCTGTCATCAGTGCTGTCGTCCTCTTTCTTTGGTGTGCTACTTCCTTTGCTGTTCAGGTCCTTTAGCACATTATAATTAATTTTACTTGAGATTTTCTTCTGTTCCAACATTTTTTCAATTGCCTCTCCTGCTGTGCTGGCTTGAATTGGCTCCCGCTTTTTTGCGGACTTCTTTGGCTTAATTAAAATATAAAATTAGTGATTTAGATACAATCAAAATAGTTTTAGCAGAACAGAAAGGTGATCTGCAGTGCTGCTGACTCTGGTGTTAGATGACCCAGTAGGCAGCACGGTTCACCTGGGGTCAGTACCAAGCCCATGCCCCAGTATGGTGTTCAGGGTATTGTACTGCTGCAGGTGCCAGGACTGGTACCAGCTGTAAAATGGAGATTCTGGCCATTTGAGGACATTGTAGAGTCCATGTCACTTTTTCCAGAGACAAGGTGTTCGCTTTTGTATCTTTTGCCAAATGCCACCACATGTCATTACAATTGCTCTACTAAATTAACCCATTAGTAACATTCTGCGTTGTTGCCAAAGAGAAACATAGCCTCTTTCTCAAATGTCATCTACAGGGGGGCAGGGTTGTTCCAATGAGAGGAGAGGGGCTCCCATAAAATTTTATAAAATTAGCCAAAAAGTAAATATACATTTCTCCCAAAATATTTGTTTAAAACTAGACCCATATTGGGTTACAACTCTCCCTATAGTTAATTTCTGCAAAGTGAGGATCAAAATTACCATAGGACTCTTGCTCCATGATTCAGTGAAGAAAGCCAACTGGATTACTGAGTTGGCGATCAGTGGGTAAATGGATTGGCATTAATGCTGGCCTCTGAGCAATTACAGGTTCCAGTTAGATGCTAAGCACTACAGTGATGTTCAGTTGGAGGCACTCTTGTGTGGGTCAAAAAGTTGCAAGTCAAAGTCTTTGACTGACACGGCAACCCAGAACTAGAGGTTGAGATGTTACACTCGAAGATCTTTCTGCCTCTATCTGGCAACTGTTCAGGTGAAGAGAGGTCCCATGTCCCCATTCTAAAAGAGTAGGGAATAACTTTGATGTCTTGCCCAACGTTTTCCTTCTCAGAAAAGTTTAACATCTAAATCAGCAGGTGTATTATGCATCATAGCTGTTCTATTTACTTTCATGGGTCAAATGCTACCTTGAAAATCCCAGGCACTTTGTTAATCAAGTTCTGGCCTGAAGTTGTCAGCAACAGAAGGGAGTCAGAGAAAAACTCAACCTTGTCAGAACAAAAAGGTGGGTGTTTGGGCTGTTTCTGTGCCAGAGGATTATGCACAGTTTTGAAAATGACTAGTGCAATGCCATTTGTATGAATGTAGCCTGAATGAGAAACTCTCAAGCATCAAACAGTCTTTCATTGTCTGGTTTACTTTTTATTGTTTAAGTATCTTGGGGGTGGGGACAATGGGAAACGGTGTCTTTTTCATTGGTGTGTTAAAAAAAGACTAATGGAAAACACACACCAAAAACTAATGTAGATTTTAGCTGCATGGGGAAAATTATGCACAGACTGCCTTGTCACTTGGTCAATTACACAAAATACTAATGCTGTAAATTGTGACTATGTGGCCAATTAGACTGCTTTAAACTGCTAAACTCAGAGAGGACAAGCCACTTGTTAACATAAATGTCACATGCTTTATGAAAGGTAGAACAATGACATTCCTTCAAGTTGCTGTAATGGAGATTTGTTCACCTCTTCTTCCAGAAACCATTACTGCAACAATATACAAAAGTGCTGCAGTTGTAGCAAACTCAGAACAAATACAACATGAATGCCTTTTCAAAAAATCAGGAACATTTTAAGAATAGTTTTTAAACAAAGTAATCACCAAGGATAGCAATCATAAATGCAACTGACCATACCATGCAAAAAAAATGGCCACAACTGCAATGCACACAAGTTCCCTACCTAAGAGAGTTCAGGGAGACTGTAAAGTAGAGTATTGGGCTAGAGAAGCAAACAATGCTCAGGCAGGAAAACGTTACAGTCACCATCTGAAAAGCAGTGCTGCAGCACAGTTTCATTAACATTTAGGGGTATGAGAAAAAGCTGAACTGAATTATTGCTTGGATTGCCCTCAGCATCTTCTAAACCACTGTAAGAGGAGTTTCCAGTAAATTTGCAAATGGACACTGTTAAGCACAAGCGGAATATTTAAGTTGTATACCTTGTGTTCCTTATAAATCCCAAGCTCCTTCTCTTTTGCTATTCTTGCTTCTTTCTCTGAAAGATGACAAAAAGATAGCCAGTAGGAAGGACAGGTATCAGATTGCTTTTTGAGACATATGACCAGAGAGAGCATTTCAGTTATTATGCTTCTTACCCTTTTGTTCCTTTAAATAATCCGCATTTTCTTTCATCCACAGTTCTGCTTTTATTTGAGCTTCCGTTTCATCAAGTATATACTAAAAACAAAATAAAGTTCATTTCTTTTCAGTTACTAACCTGAAAATTGTAGGCAAAAATATAGTAAAAAAAAAAAAAATACAGGTAAGAGCAATTCACATTCACCTTATTTTTAGAACTAGATTAATGAAGGAAAGTTTGTTCAAGGGGCAATAATGGGATAGTAAAGAAAGAAGCGACAAACACTAGCTCGCACAATAAGTTAGTATTTTAGTCCTTCCACTTCGGAGATCTGAGTTCATCCAAATTATATTTTCAGTTCTACTCATTCAGTTTAGCTCAAGTCACTGGAGTTGTGTAGGGCAGGGGGACAGACCAGAATGTGGTCCAGAAACTGCAATATTAAAGTGGCATGATGAATCTCATCCTAGCTTTCGGTTATGCAGATTACAATGCCAATCCAATATTAGGTTCAGCACAACTAGTCTTTGTGTAACACTGGTTCCTGATTGCAGGTTGGGAATGAGGAACATTAGCAGAGCTCTGAGGAGAAACTGCAAACTATTACCAATCATCTGTTTAAGAACATTTTTTAAAAAAGTATTTTGTGGATTCATTAAAACAGTAGAGCCAAGCATTGTAAGTTATTAGCACTTAAAACTAATAACTAACAGCTTGATTCTCTAGCATTTTATGTCTTTTACCATTTCAGATTTTCTTCAAAATAAAATATACACTCAAGTAGTTTATGAGAAAAATAATTCAACTTTAATGAAACTGATGCAAGGAGTCGTCTTTCACATTGGGACAAACTTGGAAAAAAAACATTTGTTCTAATACCAGTTTACCTAGCCAATATTTTCTCTGTTTCATTTGTGTGTATTAAATTTGGGTCATAATAATGAACACACACTCACTCATAGCTGAACTATTCACCCTGCTTGCATCAGAGTTATGGCTTCACTGCATAGTCTAGCAGGAAGAGAAGATGGGTTTGTTCCTTCCCAGCTTCTGTTTAAATTATGGATCTATTCTGATGAGTAACTGAAATGGGCATGGAAGGGTTTTGTATTTACGGTTTCTGTTACTTCCATAGCACATTCACTCCTCTCCATATTCTTCCTAACTGCCTGCTTGGGAGACTCAGCCTGGGTGCTGAAAGTCAAGCGGGGCTCTTTCCTGATCATCCATCACCAAAAATAAAGATTCTGCAGATCAGATTATATTCTCAGCTACATGTATGCAACCCCATTGTTTTCAGTTATTTCGGGACACGAAGAGGAATTTATAGCACTGGGTTTTTGGTTTTTTTTTAACTGCAACTTTTATTTGTAAGCTTAGTATGGTCTAGTGGAGAGGGCACCAGCCTGGGAGTCAGGAGACCTGGATTCAGGCACCGACCTGCTGTGTGACCTTGAGCACGTCACTTCAGTGCTTTTGTTTCCCTTTCAGCCACCATTTGTCTATCTTGTATGTTTAAGCTGTGAGGCCGGAACTCTTTCACTGTTTGTACAGCACCTTACACAAGGGCATCCCTACCCTGGGCCTAAAGCTGGGAGAAAATTTTTGGCCCAAACTTTTGCCGTCTCTCCCCTGTCCCAAAAAAGGCAGATTTGGGTCACCTGAAACATTTCATGAATTCATGTCGATACTGGCAAAGTGTTTTAGTGAAAATGAATATCAAAACAGCTCCTTTTTCACATTATCAAAATGGACCATTTTGGTTTTTCAGGCAAGATTCACAAGGCGAGTTAGGCACCATTCACAAAACTGAGGAGGTGGTCATGCCCAATAGCCCAGAGGTTAGAGCACTCATCTGGGATGGGGGAGACCCATTTTGAATTCCTGCTCTGGAGTAGGGATTTGAACCCAGGCCTCCCTACTCCCAGGTGAGTGCCCTCACTACCATGTTACTAACAATTGTGGGATGGGGCTCACAATCTTTCCTGCTGAAGCTGTTTCACTTTGTATGAAATATTTGACTTGTCTGGGCCAGAGAGCGTGCGAGAGACTCTATAGCTCAGTAACCAGGGCACTCTCCTGGGAAAGGAGAGATCTAGGTACAAGGCCCTGCCCCAATGAATATTTAATTGTTTATACAAAGTGGAACAGCTCCAACAGGAGAGACTGAAAGACCCCCAACCCAGAATACACTATATCTTTGCAGCAGACCTAGGTTTGAATACCCACTCGGGAGCAGAGACTGGAACCCAGGTCTCTTGACCCTCATGTAGACACCCTACTCACTGGGCTACTGGCTTTAAAAGGGGTGGCGGTACCACAACCCCTCCTCTACTTCATTTCCTTTGCTTTTATTTTTAAAATGTTTACAATGCCAAAAATCAAAACAAAATGTTTCGTTTGATCCAAAACAAAATATTTCTGAATGTTTTGACTAGTCACAAATTTTTTAAAAATTGGCTTCACTTTAACCCAAAACAAAGTCGTCCCCCCCCCCAGTTTTCTGGAACTAACAGCTAACCAAAAAATCAGTTATTCACCCAGCTCTGCTACACTTTACTGTCATACAGGCAAATAAAATAAGCCGAGTAAGGGTTATGGAAATCATTGAGAGCCCAGAACACCATTTTACAGTCTTTTTCCAGGATAGCACCACACCTTGAACATATCTTCAGCGAGTAGCTACGTGATGCATTTAATACTAAATAAAACTTAAGGTCCTTCCTCTCTAAAATAAAATACATTTCCAATAACAATTACTCCAACATGATGAGAAATGGCAGCAGTAACAACATACTACGATTTTGTAATATCTTACAGGGAATGAGTTAGAGTGTAACAGATTGGCCACATGCATTAGTTTTGGTACCAGATTCCCATAACCCTGGGCATTAACTCCTGACCGTCTATATGCATTACAACCAAATTCCATCAAAGTGGGAGGTTGGGGCACAGGAAGATAAACCACATAAGAAAATATTTTTCTTCTAAGATGAGACTGTAGATAGATAGAATAAAAATCTCTCTTACCCTATCTATTTCAGTGTCATCAATTCCACTAAGATCTAGTTCACCATCTCCTGTATTTTCACCTAAATAAAAGCAATATAAATTTTAGTTAAGATGCATATTCATTGAACGTCCACTCCAATTCAAGTTCTGCTTTTAATTGTATCAGAAGTATAGTATTCGTTATAATTGGTTTGTTAACAAATAATCACCTTTCAGAGGATTACACCCCGCCACCTTTACAGAAGAGATGTACCACACTTTCCTATTGTTTTCATTGTGTGCGCGCACAAATTGTCACCACAGTTAATGAATTCTGACTATGCGCTCCAATCTAGCCCTTTCTCTACTAATTGCTTCACAGAGAAGAGCTAAAAATATTACAGTAATTTTCAGTAGACTTTTTTTTAAAAATTTGCAGCAGCAACAGATGTTTGCTATTAAGTTGATGAAATCACTGGAGTCAGATGATTTGATTTTTCTCTTGTCATCACAGGAATTTCTCCATCACAGTCAAATGGGCCATGAATCCTCTGCAAGTTATGATTAAGAAAATATTTTCTGTTATCAAAGAGGCAACGTGGTCTAGTGAATAGGGCACCAGGCTGGGAGCCACACTAGGGTTTTATTCCTGGCACTAACTCACCCACCATATAACCTTGTGTGTGACATGTAAACTTAGGTGCATTAGTTTTCCCATCTGTTAAATGGGGATTATAAAGTTTACCCACCTTTGGAAAGCACTTTGAGATCTATGAATAGAAAGAACTAATTAAGTGCCAATATTATCAGGTCTCTACTATAGAGTATGCACTACAAATTTATTTGTACTTTTGCTTAGGCTCTTATTTTTATTGACATCGTTTGAAAACATAACCACACTTTTATTATATCCATTAACCAGAACAACTAGACAAAACAGATTCCTAAACTAGGAATGACAGAATTTGCAGGGGCAGATCATTATAAAACACTCTGCAGAGAAAAAGTGGAATGTTAGTTATGTGCTCAAGGATTATGCTGGAGAAGGAAGATCATCCCCCCAAGTTTAATCAACTATGGGCAACTGATTATTTGACTAGTTTCCAATGTACTGTGTGGAAAATCAGACAGACAGTTTTATCATTCTGAGAGACAGCTTGCAGCAGCAAAATATAAAACAAAATGTTGAGGGCCAGTGTGGTCAAACACTTGAGTTTGACTCCCTAGACTGATCTCGAACTCCCAGACCTCCGGGTATTGAGAAGTGTAGAGAATGAACATCAGTACTAGAAGGAAGGGTGGCTGGATGGGTTTTGATGAAAGTTCCAGGCAGTTCTCTTTGATGAGATGGTAGGTTATCACAATACAGGGCCTTGAGAGTTGTGGGGAACGAAACAGTTAAAACAAACAAGGGTAGGAATCATCAGTGTTCCAGAAAGAGACAAAGAATCCCCTGAATAGAAAAAAAAACAAAACAAAAAACTAAACTGGCCACTTGTACTACATGAAATCAGTGACAGGAGCCCAAAGCAAATGGACAATTGTAAATTGATGAAGGGTGAGGTTTTCAAATTGGTATATGGAAGCCGCATGCCCAACTCCCATAGACTTTCAAAATGAGTTGGGCCCTTAACACTTTTATGCTTATTTGAAAATACTACCCTAAATAACCAAAATCAGGTGTTTCCTCCTTCATTTAAACCCTATATGAAGAGAGCTTTTCCCTCAATTAATAATAGTGATTTGGAAATTGTTGCCATCCCAAGCAATCTCAAAACTTTGTGCTCTAACTTTCTTCTGAGACAGCCTCATAAATGAAAACTTTATGCTGCAGATGTTATGTAAATACAATGACTGGAAATGCCTCAAAAAAGGTTTCTTGCCACTATAATGTTGTGGCTTTGAACTTTATGATAAATTCAGCAAATGCTGCAAAGGTCATAGGTCTCAACATGTGAAAGTTTGACACCACAGCTTTAAAAATATTTAAAAACAATATTTTAAATTATTCCATACTAACATGTATAAACCTGCTTTTCGCCAGTTCACTGCATCATAGTACAAGAGTGAAATTTCAGCTGCAGAATCACAGAAACGTACGGTTGGAAGGGACATTAAAAGATTATCTAGTCCAGCCCCCTGCACTGAGGCAGGATCACCTAAACCTAGACAATCCTTGACAGCTGTTTGTCTAAGCTGTTCTCAGAAATCTCCAATGATGGGCCAGTCTCCTTGGGAAGCCTATTCCAGAGCTTAACTACCCACAGAGTTAGGAAGTTTTTCTTAATCTCTATCCTAAATCTCCCTTGCTACAGATTAAGCCCATCACTTGTTGTCCTACCTTCAGTGGAAAACAATTGATCCAAGTCATCTTTATAATGGTCCTTAACATATTTGAAGACTTCACAAGTTCCCCCCTCAGTCTTCTTTTCTCAAGACTAAACATGCCCAGTTTTTTTAACCTTTCCTCATAGGTCAGGTTTTCTAAACCTTGTATCGTTGTTCTCTCCTCTGGACTCTCTCCCCAATGTGTTCACATCTTTCTTAAAGATGTCCTAGAACTAAACAGAGTACTCCAGCTGAGGCCTCACCAGTGCCAAGCAGGGGGGAACAATTACCTCCCATGTCTTACATACCACACTCCTGGTAATACACCCCAGAATGATATTTGCCTTTTTTGCAAATGCATCAAATTGTTGATTTATATTCAAATTGTGATCCACTATAACCCCCAGATTCTCTTCAGCAGTACTATCACCTAGCCAGTTATTCCTCATTTTGTAGTTGTGCATTTGATTTTTCCTTCCTAAGTGAAGTACTTTGCATTTGTCTTTATTGAATTTCATCTTGCTGAATTCAGACCACTTCTCTTATTTGTCAAGGTCATTTTGAATTCTAATCGTGTCCTCCAAAGTGTTTGAAACTCCTCCCAGCTTGGTACTATCTGCAGATTTTACAAGCACACTGTCCACTCCATTATCTAAATCATGAAGGAAAACATTGAACAGTGCCGCATCCAAGACTAACCCACTATGTACTGATGCCAGCAGATATGCTCCCCAGTTTGACAGCAAATCACTGATAACTACTCTAAGTATAGTCTTTCAACTAGTTGTGCACCCACTTTCCAGTAATTTCATCTAGACCACATTTCCCTAATCTGCTTATGAGAATGTCATGTGGGACTGTGTCAAAAGCCTTCCTCAAGATGTATCATGTCTATAGCTTCCCCCTCAACCACTAAGCCAGCTACCCTGTAAAAGAAGGAAATTAGGTTGCTTTGGTATAATTTGCTCTTGACAAATCCATGCAAGCTATTCCTTATAACCCTATTCTCCATCAGGTACTTATAAAATATGTAAGTTTGTTCCAATATCTTTCCAGGCAGCAAAATTAGGCCGACTGGTCTATAATTCCCTGGGCCCTCGTTGTTTCCATTTTTAAAGATAGGTAATATGGTTGTTCTTCTCCAGTCCTCTAGGACCTCACCATCCTCCATGAATTCTTGAAGATAATTACTAACAGTTCTGACATTCCTTCAGCTTGTTTCTTAAGTACTACAGGATTAATTTCCTAACCGAATACATCTAACTTATCTAAATATTTTAACCTATTATTTCTCTATTTTGGCTTGCATTCCTTCCCCCTTGTTGTTAATATTAATTGTGCTAAGAATGTGGTCATAAGTCATCTTTTTAGAGAATACTGAAGCAAAATAAGCATTAAATGCCTTAGCTTTCTTGACATCATCTATTATTAGCTCTTCTTCCCCCCTAAGTAAAGGGCCTAGACTTTTCTTTGACTTTCTCTTGCTCCTTATGTATTTATAGCTATCCTGCCTACAAATGTCACTAAAATCCTTGTTCACAATAATGTAGGCCCAATTCTGCTCTCAGAGCAATTCCTTTGCAAGTCAGTAGGAGTTTGATCCATCAAGAGCAAAATCTACTATAATGTCTGAGCCACATCACTTCTTTAACCATACTGGGCACTCCCTCAAAATTTATCAACTTTTTATCCCTACTCCCCAATATGATATCAAAGGGTAGGGAGGACAGCAATACAGAATCATCCAACAATAAACAGAAAATAAAATTGTTCTGTTGCAACCTCTTCACAATATTCATGATGCTGGTATAAACTAAGGTAACAACATTAACTGGGATGACGATAAGTGAGTAGTTACTGTACTCCATCTTCCCAAGAGGCAGCAGCTATGTCAATGAGAGAAGCCCTCCCATTGACATAGTTCTGCCTGAGACTTGACTCCAGACTTATGTCAGTATAACTACGTCGCTCAGGGGTGTGGAAAATCCACATTCCTGAGCAATGCAGTTATACAGACCAAATCCCTGGTTTAGACCACTCTATGTCAACAGGGGGGCTTCTCCCGTCGATATAGCCTCTTGGGGAAGCGGAGTACCTATGCCGGTGGGAGACGCTCTCCTGTCAGCATAGATAGCATCTTCACTAAGCATTACAGCGGCACACTGCATTGGTGCCGCTGCAGCACTGTATGTGTAGACGAGCCCTTAGAAATGTGGTAAGTCACCACACAGTTGGTGTCCATTTCCTTACAGAATCCTAATTTGCCAGACTGAGAATGATAAAATTTCAGGCACTAGGTACAAATTCATGTTGTCGTTTTCAATATAAACTTGTTACAGAAGTAGATGCCAGTTGTTTTCATTCGTTCAATTAGTGACAGCGACAGAAAACTCATTTGACAACTGGTAAATTGCAGAGAAGACTCTGGAAGCAAGTTATCTACAAGAAGCATTACTTTATGCTGTGTAACAGTAGTACAGGGAATAAATGGAGGATACCCTCTCCGCCTACCAATAGTCCCTCTCCTGCCAATTTGGTAGGCATTCATTAAATGCAAAGAATTATTCAGAATAGGAGGCGCATTCAAATTGCTAGCTTTACATTCTCCTTAAATAAAGTCTTTTGTTACAAAATACCATTATTAACCGTAACTTCAAAACAGAGAATAGCTATTCTGCTACAAAAATTCCATCGCAATCCCCTAAACACCAGTAGATCCTAAAAGCTGTAAACAGGCAGAGGGATAGCTCAGTGGTTTGAGCATTGCCCTGCTAAACCTAGGGTTGTGAGTTCAATCCTTGAGGGGGGCCATTTAGGGAACTGGGGCAAAAATTGGAGATTGGTCCTGCTTTGAGCAGGGGGTTGGACAAGATGACCTCCTGAAGTCCCTTCCAACCCTGATATTCTATGATTCATTTGTTGTGTGTTATGCTGCTTGCTCTAGGGCCCAGAAATTTGTTTGCCCCTTCCCCCTTTTTTTAAAATGTCAGGAAAGATTTTTCTCCAATGCTGAACTACTCAAAACGAACCTCTACATGATAATTTTCTCCTTTAATAAAAATAGTTGAAATAATTTATTTATTTATTTATTTGGTAACGACAGATGTGAGCAACATCTGGTCCCAGATCTTCAGAAGTGAGTTAAAAGCAATGATGTGATTTGATCTGGTTCTTACAAGTTTGAGATTTCTTCTTTTAAGGGAAAACACTGCAGGGTACAGATAAAAACAGAGTTCTAAGTTTAAAAAAAACAGTTTATTATTTTTTAAGCTACAGAAAGTCTGTATTTACAGTAAACAGGAAAACAGCACAAGCAGAACTCTTCCTCTCCCTGCCTAATGTCTAGTGCAACCAGAAGGGAGATCACCACTTCCACAGCTTTCAATCATGGCTCTGAATCAATTACTGTTCTGAAACTTGAAACTGACAGTTACCCACCCAGTTCCCAGAACATAAAGTTTTGTCAACAGCCTTTATGGTCCCTCCAACCTACTTTGATAGACATGAGGGTTATAAATATAGACATACTGGATTATGTTTGTAAATCTTTAGGATTATTTACCGTTACCCACAAATAATAAATGCACAACAAACCACTTACTAAAAAAGCCATACAGCACCTTCATAGGTGATTTTTTATTAGCCAAGAATACAGTTATTGGATATACAAAAAACTACAGTAAAAAGACAAAGGTTAAGAGCATTTTTTCCTCTTTCTAGTATAGGAGGAAAACAATTTATTGCACGGTCCAGATAAGAGGATTTCCTTACTGACAACAATGAAGACTGAGTGGTTCTCAGGAAATCCTCTGAGGCTTCTAGAGTGGAAGGCAACTTGATTCTCTTGTACTATACTGTAAAATACATCCTCAGTCACGTGGCTTTATAGTAGTCATAGAATTAAAGCACTTTAGCACAAAAAACTTAATTCATGCAACATTGCATTAGTGATCAGGCTCTCAATGCATTAGAAATACTTTATGTATAATAGGACAAAAACAACATGCTTACTCACAACAGGCATTTTCATGAAAACTAGATAAATACCAAACAAAGTAATTGGAGAACAAACACCAACATAAACTGAAATATCGGATAGAGGGATCAAACATCACAGTAGCAAGTAAAGCACCCTGCAAGAGAACCAAAGAACCCATCAGCATCGGAAGGCTTGTGGCCAAACGGGGTAGTGATGCTAAGGCAACTTCTAGAGCTTTAAAGAGCCACTGGCGAGAGAATAGCTTAGAGCAGGGATAACTGATGAATCTGGAAGGAAAGGGGGAAAGAAAACGGGAACCGATGAATTGCTGTGAAAAAGACTGGATTAATTGATGTGGGATGAGAAGCAATTTGGAGGGGAAGGGAATTTATGATGGGGGCTAGGGGAAGAGACGGATGATGGAGGGTGGGTGAATAGAACAGTGATTAAGCTTGTGGGTTGAACAGTGCATGGATGACAGAGTGGGTGTAGCTACCTGGTTTGGAACAGAAAGCTATGAAGTACAAAAGTAAGTATGGTGTAAAGAGTGTATATGAGAAAATCCTAGGGTAGGGACATGTGAGAATAAGCCCAAATCAAAACAAGGTATGTGCACGCAGTCTGACTGGACGAGAAGGAGCATGTTGCTGTTTATGGTAAAGTTGGGCTAGCTGATTTTTGAATGGGCTGACAACTTTTCTTGATAATTTTGCAAGGCAGATTTGCACTGTCAATGATTTCACTGCTGATCATTTTAAACGAATGTGCTTCTCCCACAGTCCCAATCCACTTCCCACATGTCTCTGGTAGCCAGAAAGGCCCAACTGTCCCCTAGCCAGTTGCCAAAACCTCCATCTTCTCCCAGTCAATTTAAACAAAGCTATTTATTGTCAACACAAAAGTCTGTCACAAATTGGAATGCAGAAATGCAGGAATAGAGCAAAACAAACGTCACAAGAAATATATTACTGATTTTGTTTCCAGATTTTAAATGAAACTGTTTATTTTTGACTATGCCTCGAACTACATAAAAAATTTCAGTCTACTGCAGCTGAGTGCCAAATTTAGGCCCAACTGGCCACAAACTACATGAGGCCATGCAAACAATTTAAACATAAATTACACGTGTAACTTACTGATGCCTAATCAGAGCTAAGGAGTCCTGTTCACTGAGACTTCAGCCTCATAGCTGTCCAAGGGAAAGAAAACATACACACCACCACACCACAAACGGCATGCCACCTCCTCACAGGACCATTCCTGCTAACTATAGATGGCAGAATATAGCACAAATACAGGGTCACCATCTTGCAGAATGTTCTCACTAGTGCAAGGAGAGCAAACTTTAACAACTCTTACTATGAAATATCTCAGACCAAACACCTTACATTTGGACTGAAAAGAGAAGTCTCTGGAAAATGCCTTAAATGGGGCATTTTAAATTTTAAAAAAGGTCTAGTCTAACAAACTGGAGCACCCTCCACCTTCTAGAAGAGGAGAACAACTGAGCAGGGTAAGCCTGCCAGACCTCTCCCTACAAAGGAGCTGTCATAAATATAAAGGGAAGGGTAAACCCCTTTGAAATCCCTCCTGGCCAGGGGAAAGCTCCTCTCACCTGTAAAGGGTTAAGAAGCTAAAGGTAACCTCGCTGGCACCTGACCAAAATGACCAATGAGGAGACAAGATACTTTCAAAAGCTGGGAGGAGGGAGAGAAACAAAGGGTCTGTGTCTGTCTGTAGTCGTTTTGGCCGGGGACAGAACAGGAATGGAGTCTTAGAACTTTTAGTAAGTAATCTAGCTAGGTATGTGTTAGATTATGATTTCTTTAAATGGCTGAGAAAAGAATTGTGCTGAATAGAATAACTATTTCTGTCTGTGTATCTTTTTTGTAACTTAAGGTTTTGCCTAGAGGGGTTCTCTATGTTTTTGAATCTAATTACCCTGTAAGATATCTACCATCCTGATTTTACAGGGGGGATTTCTTTATTTCTATTTACTTCTATTTTTTATTAAAAGTCTTCTTGTAAAACACTGAATGCTTTTTCATTGTTTTCAGATCCAAGGGTTTGGGTCTGTGGTCACCTATGCAAATTGGTGAGGCTTTTTACCAAACCTTGTCCAGGAAGTGGGGTGCAAGGTTTTGGGAAGTATTTTGGGGGGAAGGACGCGTCCAAACAGCTCTTCCCCAGTAACCAGTATTAGTTTGGTGGTGGTAGCGGCCAGTCCAAGGATAACGGGGGTAATATTTTGTACCTTGGGGAAGTTTTGACCTAAGCTGGCAAAGATAAGCTTAGGAGGTTTTTCATGCAGGTCCCCACATCTGTACCCTAGAGTTCAGAGTGGGGGAGGAACCGTGACAGGAGCGAGATCACAAGAATTTTGCTTTCTTTCCATCTCAATATCCTGGTAGGTGTCACACACTGAGGGTGTAGCTGGTGTGACCTTGTGGTTGGAACAAGACGCTGACCTACTAGTCAGAGCAGAATCACAGAGCAAAACCAGAGGCATGGTTCAGAGACACGCCAATGATCGGAGCCAAGAGTCAGGAACCAGAACAGAACCAACGGGCAGAACCGGAGTCCTTGGGCAGGAAACAAGCCAGTGGTCAGAGCATGAGTTCTGAAGAATGGCATACAAGAATGTTGGAAAATGAGCCTTATCGGTTGGTTTGCATCCACTTTTTTAGACTCACCTTACTGTCATGTTACAGTACATTTGGTGTGGTTTAGTTTCTCTTAATAAACTGAGCTGTTCAGAATTCCGAATTAACCGCATGCTTGCAGAATTACAAATACATTTTTAAAATCAAGTATCTGAAAATCAATTCCTCACACAAAACATTCAAGTTCCGGGTAGCGTGCTGCTTCCTCAACAGTTGATTGACATCTCTGACTACTGCATTAGGCCCTTTCACATGGTGGTCACATATAAATTCTCCCATTGAGAGACTATGATTTTAAAAGTACATATTTAACAGTATTTCTGAGAAGTAATGGGTAAGTGGAAATGCTTTACCTGCATTTAGTCTTCTCTATTGAAGTTTTTAGTAAAGTAAACATTTACCCTGTCCTAAGGGTGCTTGCATCTGTAGACCATAACAATTGTGTTTTGTGAATAAGTTACAAGCGGCTGAAAAAAGCATTATTTGGACTGCCTCTGCCCATGCAAAAAAAAAAAAAAAAAACAAAAAAAACCTATTTATGTTGTTTTGATTCACAGTTGTTAGGGAATCTAGTCAAAATGCAATTTTATGTATCAGATTAAAAGCTTGGGGCCCAATTCTAAGATGTTCATTGTGAGCAGATTCCTGAGCCTGCAAGATTGGGGGCCTTAGAAAAAAGTTGACTCTTGAGTGAGAATCCCTCACCTTCCATTTTTCCCCTCAAGAAAAATAGTTTTTAGATTCTTACTGTCTTATTGCTTTGAAATCAGCCTATAATAAAAAGTGCCATTCTGACTCTGCAGTTCTCTAGAAAGGGGAAGCCATGCATACTGAAATACACTGTTTACACACACACAATCCTAACAGAATGAATCCTTCTTTATGTCCCCAAAATAAATAGTTTCAAGTTAAAATCTCTCAACTAAAGAACAGCTTAACCTTGTCATGAAAAACAGCAGATTTTTTTTTGCTCTAGTTGTATTCCTGCCCTCACCCCACCCACTTAATTTTTTGGAAAAAAGGCCTGCTTAAGTAAACTACTTGAAATTATCCTTCTTTCTTTTCCAAGACCAAAGCTCCGCTGTCACGGCCTTGTCTACAGTGTTAAGATGGCTGCTCTCAACAACATGACAAAAGCTATTTTTTGCTGCTGAAGCCCATGCTCATCAATGGCTAGCCTGACAAATGATCATCCACAAAGATACTAATTAGCTATCACAAATGACTCTCTTCAGCGCCAACACACAGAGACAGCACTAGCTCTGTAAGGAAGACAGGAGTCTTCTCCAGCTTGTGATTTTTAGATCTATGATAACAAATACAACAGCGGTGCACAACTTCAGTTGTTCAAGGTACGAAAGAATCCGGAGAGCCACAAGCATCCAGGCAGTTAGTCATTCTCCACACATTAAGCCCCTGCTCCTTTCTCTCCCTCCCGCAACCATAAGGATGAAAATCTTAAAAGTAAGGGAATTTTAAAAATTGGGGTAATAATGAGAATCTTTTCCCGCACTTTTGGTCTTTTTCCTTTTAATTTGGAACTTCATCACTGATTCCCTTCGATCTTTGCCCTCCCACCCCTTTTTAGGCCTTTTTTGTCATCTTTCCTCCCTTCTCCCCCTCCATCTGGTGCCTTCTGGCTCCTATTTTCTGCATATTTTATGAATCTCTGCAGGAGTAGCCAACAGTAGCCCTTTAGAAAGAGAAGATCTGAGGAGAGTAGCTTAATCAGTTCCCCTGTTCAGACCTTCTAAGTGCAAAGTGCTTCTACATTTCATAAGGAGGACTGTGGCTGTATCATGCTCTGGAGAGTACCCAGCAAAGAAAACTGACTAAGATCACACAATCCCAGTCAGTTTCTCTTTGCTGACAGATCCTTATGTAAAACAGCAAGCACTTTACACAAGAGTTAGCTGCAAAGGGAACAGCTGGCTCTGTGTTTAAAGTGCTGAAGCACTGTTTCTGCTGTTGCTGCTAGCAGGCTGAGTAGCCAGGTCTTGCTGTGGATACTAAATGTTCTGCTGTCCACCACAGTAGCTCAGGGTCCTCACTTGGCAGGCACTCAGCCATCTGAGCGAGAGAGCATCTGTATTATTTAGAACTACGTCTATTCCTCCAAGGTGCCATGACTGGACCTGTATTTCTGAGCTTACCACCTTTGTTTTGAGAACTTAAGATGCTGAATCTTCCTTTGATGATATTTTAATTATGAACAAACTTCAGACCCACAAGGAAAATACATATATATTAATACACAAAATCACTACATTGTGTATTAGATAAGGTTGCTTAAGTAACATACCTAACACAAAAAGAAAAGGAGGACTTGTGGCACCTTAGAGACTAACCAATTTATTAGAGCGTAAGCTTTCGTGAGCTACAGCTCACTTGGAAGTGAGCTGTAGCTCACGAAAGCTTATGCTCTAATAAATTGGTTAGTCTCTAAGGTGCCACAAGTCCTCCTTTTCTTTTTGCGAATACAGACTAACACGGCTGTTACTCTGATACCTAACACAAAACCACAAAAGAAAGGATATTAAACATTAAGACATCTAACAATACATACATTCTAGTCCTCCCACCAGAAACAGACCTCATCCCTGGAACTGCCACCAAACACCACAGACAACACACCACTCCCAGAAGACACACCAGCCATTCCACAACCTCATTCCCCAAACTCCCCACATATGAACAGACCAGACTTCCCCTTCTATCACCCATTCTGCACAGTTCTGGAAAATTGTACTCATGTTTAGAGAAGGAGATGCTGAAAGGCTGGCATCCCTACTGGGGCTGTGTTAGAGTTGTGGTACAGTACTGTGATTTTTCTTTCTGGGAGGAGGAGGAGAAAGGATACACTATTTGATTTTTCATTTAGACTTTTCATTCCTTTGCTTTTGTGGTTTGTGCAAGGTATGTCATCTACATAATCTTGTTCCCCTAGTTTTTTTAGATTAAGGACAGATCTTCACCCAAGTGATGCTCCTTTTACAAGGAGCAGAATCTTTGCGAAAGGGTGCAGCTAGGTCAGGAGAACCACTGTCACAAAGTTCCTTTACTTCGTGAAAGTAACTGCTGCTTTGTCAAAGATAATCTCTGTTGCAATACAAATACTGCTGGACTAGGAAAACCTCTTCTCCTCCACCATATCAGCCCCAGTTTTGGATGGAGAGCACATTATTCGGGGCATGTGATAGTAGGAAAAATTATACTGCTCTCCTAAAGCGTTCAACAGTAGAGCTAGTCAAAATATTGCAGACACTAAGTTTTTTGTTTTCCTCTGCAAAAATGAAGCTTTTTCATGTTCTCCATTAGCTGATGATCACTTTGTATAAGATTTCAGTTATGACAAATAATGCTCATAAATTAAGAAAGGAGCCATTACTGTGTTAAAGATCCTTTCATGAAGGACAGGATCTGCTTCTGAGCCATCTGGGCCCTTTCACAAAGAGCTTGATATTCATCAAAATTGTGGTTGCTTTGTCACAGTTCCTATTCTTCAAAAAACCGTTGAGCTGACTCAAGAACTCTGCAGCTTAACAAAGAACAAAAATTTCCAACATTGCTAGCCATTTCTTTCACTAAGATCAGGAAACTCCTGAGCTGGATGAACAGTTTCACAAAGAAGAGGATCCTCAACACTTCACTCCTGAAGCAGCTGAACACTTTCATAGAGTTCCTAGTCTTCAACAAACCAGCAACTCCTAAACAGGCTGTCATGGCCAAGTGATGGACAGACAGACCTAGTAGTTGGAACCAGAGTCCACAGTCACAAGACAGGAGTCAGGCCGGGTCAGGAAACTGGGAGATCAGAAGCAGGAGACAAACTGGAGATCAGAACCATGAGTCAGAAACCAGAGTCAGGCCAGGGCAACATACCAGGGAGTCAGAGGCAGGAGACAAACTAGAGATCAGAACCACAAAACAGATGCCAGGAAATCAAGTCAGGGGAGCTGGAGCAGGAAGCACATAGTCTGGAAGAGGATGGAGCCCAGTTGTTCAGACAGCTTCCTATTCTTGCTGATGGCTTCAAGTAGGGCCTGCGGACCAATCAGCTGCTTCAGGACTCTGCCAATAGAACCTCAGAGGCAGAGCCTCAAACAGGGGCTAGGTTTCATGGGTCCCATGTAAAAAAAAAGTGTCGGAAGGCTCTCAGGTGGAGAGCTGGAGTGCACTCCTATAACTCCTGTGGACCCAGGCTCAAGACCTGGTCATGACACAGACTGAACAGATCTTAGGTTTCAACAAAGCAATAGCTACTACATTGAAGATCCTGGTCACTGTAAAACTGAACTGTTTCATAAAGGTCTTTGTCTTCATCAAACCAGTGGCTACTATTTTATAAAAGGATTCTGGTCATCATAAATCTTGTTCTCCATTGGCTAACCAGAATAAGGATCCAGCTATAGCAAAGAATGCTAATATTTTTGTTTGTTTGTTTCTTAACAAAGTACTTGCATGAGCTCATAGAGCTCACTGAACTCTCTCTCTAGCCATGTTTCTGACTTTCTACAGTTTGTAGTTTTCAAAGCAGAGGGATGTGAAAAATCATGAGACTCGGAAGGAGAACTTTTGGGGGGGGCCAATTTTTGGCTGACTGGAACTCAAAAACTAATTAACCAATTTTCTTGAGAAGTCATAGAAAATTCAAGCTTTACTCAGATTATGGGCTGAAAATTTGGGGCAGATACACTTTTTCATATAAATTAAAGAGGCTGAACTCCTGCTTTAAGTTCAAAAGAGAACACAACCTTCTCATAGCAGCGCTACTGTGACATCACAGTTACTATACATAGTCACACAAACGCCTATGGAATAATTACATACTTTGTTTCTTCCACTGACTTCTTGGCATAGTGACAACGAATGAATCCAAAATGCTACTTTATCAGGTAATAAGAAAAATCCAACTATAAAGCTATAGAAGTCATATTAAATTAAGAAAAGAGGACAGGAGAAAGAGGACGAGAGATTTCTTATCTGAAAATTGTCTGTTATCAGCTTCCCTTCTCATTCATCACTAATTGGTTAATGTCTCCACACACATAGAAATCGTAAGGCAGTCGTCCAATATCGTGACTGGAAGCTCCATGACTAAGCCCCACCCTCCCACCAGAAGAGTTCTTCCAGCAATGTAGTAACATTGCAGTAACCAATTACTAGCATTAAGACAACAACTTGATATAGTGTATTAATTAACCTTAAAACAATGACATGCCTATGTCTCCCATTAGAGAAAATTTTCAATTTGATGAAAGAGAAGTTGCTCACAAAGAAAATTATCAGGTAAGAAATTTCTCATTCAGTTGCAGCTTTTCTCCTCATTCATCACTAATGGGAAGTAGCAAGCAATGAATCTCAGAAGTAGGGGAGGAAAAGAAGCAGCAGAGGTTTAATTATTCTTCCAATAGGATAATAGATAGGAATGGACATCCCCCAAATAAAGGGAGACATTATGTGCAAACAAACCCAGAAACACTTTCCTACCAAAGGATGCTTCTAAAAAAAGGAATGGAAACTTACTTTACAAATCTTCATGAGATGAGGTTCATACACTTTTTCCCCAGTGTCCCTAGGGATTTCTGTGAATAGTTTCCAGCTGCCTACCATGCCAACTATTGTAGAATTTTAATGTCTTGCCTGAAGCAACTCTGAGGCCCTAATACCTTGGCATTTTGGATAGAAAGAGATGAACATAATACAACTGGTATGTATACTCCATATGCTTGAGATACCTCTTTATATCACTTATATGAGGAATGCTCATTTATGCCACATCTTTCCAAAGGAGTGACGGGGTTAGAACAAAATGATTGGCGAACTATTTCCCAGGAACTGTGGAAAGAGAAACTCATCTTGAACAGAAAGTTTTCTGAAGCTATATGAATAAAACTTTTCCTCATGAGGACAGCAGTGTGGTTCTTATACAGATAGAGGAACTAATTCCAAAATTGCTTTTCAGAGGTAATGGTGACTAGAAAGGCCAGTCAAGGGGTTGTTTAGTATATTATTCTGATTAATTTTTGCACCTGATAATACTCAAATGGAGGATCCAGTGAGCCTTCCTACAGAACACTGCTAAGGCTGGTACCCAGGTTTCTATGGTGCTTGGTTGTTGGACTCCAATCAACAATTCTGCAGGAACTCTAGTGTTGCGGAGAGCATCAAAAAATGTGACCAAATCAATGAATGAAATTTCCTAGTTGAGTTCTGTCTAGATACCAAACTGTGCTGGAAGCAAATGGAGATTCCATACTGAACAACACTTCTCTTCTGATAGTCAGGCTTTTAACTGAAGGTGCTTCAAGTCCAGATGAAGGAACCCCTAATTCAAGAAGTCTTGTCTTTTATGCAAGTACAATGTGGGGTCCTTGGCTCTACAGTAAATCCAAAATGCCTTCTCAGGACTAGTAGTAGGACTTCAATTTTTCCTTTTCCTCTTATCTGTGTTCTTTATGTGAAGAGTCTAGAAAAGTAGCAGTTTCCTCTCTACCCAAGATATTTCTTCTATTGTTGTGGAGAAGCTTTGATCTCTGACTACTCTCTGCTTTTGGGAGGGATATAAACACTCATATTTCAATTGAAGTCAACCTCTAACAGTGCTAGGAGTCTTCCCCTGAGTGCACCATAACTGCCCACTATGTGGACTTCCTACGTCATGCAAACCTTCTACTGATGGCAGCTGATACTGGCCACAGCCATAGATAGGATATTGGACTTGATGGACCAATGGGTCAGTCCAATGTGGCCATGCATGTGGGATTCTGAAGTGAACTTGAACGATGTGTATGCTGAGATTTTGGAAATTTATTTTCCAAGTATATTCCCCACCCTGAGCGTGCAGGGGTCTAGTGTGAAAACTGGATTGGCTTTCAACATGCCATTTATACTCACCTGCCTACGAAGGGACATGCAGCTGTGACCTGTAAATGGCAATTTTTAATTATATCAGGTGCATGGTTCTATGTTCTCAGAAATAATTTCTTCAGATGCATTTTGAGAAACCCACTAAGGGGATGAAGCTGACGCATGGCAACAGCAATCCTATCGATTGGAGGACCCATGCAATGAATTTTTGGATCTTTGCACATCTTTACTGGGATGGTAAAATTATGGTCAAAGCCAAGTCTGTTTTGACCCTTTGGGGTGCAATTCTCTACAATGGGTGCAAAAGCTTTTCTTGATTTTGAAGAACTGGTGTTATGAATCCTTTCCAGCAGCCATCCAGTTATGAAATGAGTATGTATGAATCTGGGTACGGCCCTGATTGGCCAGGGGTACAAGAGTGTAACTTGCAACTTGTGCCTCTATAGCCCTCTGGTTAGGATATCCACCTGACATTTGGGAAACCCAGGTGTTCAAGTCCCAGCTCTACCTGATGCTCTCTCTAGCCCAGTGCATATCTAATAAGTTTGCAATCTATCCAGTTCAGAACTTGAACCTGGGTTTCCAGCATACCAGGTGAGTGTCCTAACTACTGAGCTGTTGGCTACTGAAGGTGAATGTATGTCTTGTTCTGAGAAGAAATTCCATCATCCTGGACCTGAGAAACCGTCTCAAAAAAGTTTAATCAGCTGCAAAATGTTTTGGTTTTGGCAAATCAGTATTTTCAGACAAAAAACATTTAGCCAAAAAATTCCTGACCAGTTCTACTGTCAGACACTGAGCCCCTTTCTCTGGCAAAGCAAGCGCTTAGGGCTGATGATCAGAAGGCACAATTCCCATTCTGATGCTGCCTGAAATCTGAGCCCCTTTGCCTGGCAGAGCGAGGGTCCTTGGGCTGAAAGGCACAATTCCCCTTATACTGCAGCCTGAGGCAGGGCTGCACAGGAGTGACAGGCTTCTCCGCATACCCAGACATGCACTGCTTGAGCCTCTGCGGCAGAGAAAAGCCCCAGCAAACACTCCGTAAGGGTGGAAGTCAAAGAAGAAGGAGTTTAACTTCTGATTTTCACCCCACTTGTTCATTAGCAGTTCTAATGCTGACACTTGCTTTTGCGTGTTTGCCAGACTCACCCTTGAGCATTATTAGAATCCCCCAATTCATAGCAGGAAAAAAAGGAGCTGTGTAGGAGCCCAGATACC
Source organism: Lepidochelys olivacea (assembly GCF_965140295.1). Lineage (NCBI taxonomy): Eukaryota > Metazoa > Chordata > Testudines > Cheloniidae > Lepidochelys > Lepidochelys olivacea. Next base: position 113,554,801 of record NC_140416.1, read on the forward strand.
CAATCCAGGAGGGGGGCAGAGGGGGCGGCGGTTTAAGGATGATTAATAAGTCACTATTGCACAAAAATGAATAAAAATTAAAGTTACAAAACAAAATGGTTGGGAGAAACCAAAGAACCAACTTGTTCCACTGTCAGAAGCAGAAAATCCAGTGGCTTTAGCTGAGAAGGGAGACTTAGCCCTGGACCTTCCAGCAACAACAATGGATCACTTCCAAAGTCTATGGGTGGGGGATATTAACCCATTAGTGACGAATGAGGAGAGAAGATGTGCAACAGAAAAATAAACTGCTGTTTTAAATAAAATCTTCTACTTTCAAATTATAAATGCAAGTAAAAGGAAATTTGACTTATAGAGTCATCCATTTCTTTCTACTTAACCAATTCAATAAATATCCAGGAAATTCTACTACTAACACTAGTAAAAGATTTAGTCACCTATAAATACATACATACACACACATACATATATCTATATCTATATAGAGATATATGTGGACATCAAGCGGATCATGAAAAGTTTATAAATCTGGGGTGAAATCATAACCCCAATTAAATCAGTGGCATAACTCCCACTAACTTCAATGGGGCCAGAATTTCACGCAATACATATGACAAATCTCAATGCATTATCCTCAGGATTCACACGCCCTGTCCCAAATGACAGTTGGCCCTCCCAAGAGGTTTTTCCTACAACACTTATTTTGTAGTTCACATATTTAGAAAACAGTTAAGATCTTTAAAATTGTAAATCAAGAGGTTACATTCTATTCATTTTGTTTTTCTCAATTTAAACCCTGTATGACACTGAATGTAATTAATTCTTAATTCTATTCAGATGGTCTCGTCACCTATTTAACACCAGTGTTACAAAGGCTGCTAAAAGGTCAAAAACTATGACTCATCTCTTGTGTAATGAGAAAATAAGATTCATCAGACTTACTAATATTTCTGTGCCATGCAGCCATTTTATTCTGAAATGTATGCTGCAGAATTAAAGTTGTTTTTCTTTTTTTAATTGGATAAAGACTCTCTCCCACTGGGCTTATTACTATCAATGTAAGCCGTACCACATAGAGCACTTTATTATGGCAACAATTCTCAGAAATATGGCTATGTGTTTTTAAACATTTCCTGAATGCTTTAAATATTTGTTTCACATATCTGATTGATTTCAATGTACTTAGTGTTTCATCCACAGTTGATTTCTTTACAATAAGAAAGTTATTTTAAAATAAACAAAAATGCAGTTGTGCTCAGATAAATATGGGTACACCTTCAATATTACTTAGGGTATGCCTACACTGGCAAGTTTCTGCGCCCCAAGTTATACGACTTTTATTAAAACTCTGGAATTAAACCACTGTTGCGTGTCCATACTGTGCTCCTTGTGATGCTGGAGCACACCCACATTAGCAGCTCTCGTAACGGCACAGACAGCAACTATGACGCTGTGCAACTGGCCGCAGGGTGCTTTGGTTAGGGTTTGCAATTCCCCATGGGGCAGGCACAGCATCACATAGGATATCAGGGTTGGAAGAGACCTCAGGAGGTCATCTAATCCAACCCCCTGCTCAAAGCAGGACCAACCCCAACTAAATCATCCCAGCCAGGGCTTTGCCAAACCAGGTCTTAAAAATCTCTAAGGATAAAGATTCCACCACCTCCCTAGCTAACCCATTCCAGTGTTTCACCACCCTCCTAGTGAAATAGTGTTTCCTAATATCCAACCTAGACCTCCCCCACTGCAACTTGAGACCGTTGCTTCTTGTTCTGTCATCTGCCACCACTGAGAACAGCCGAGCTTCATCCTCTTTGGAACCCCCCTTCAGGTAATTGAAGGCTGCTATCAAATCCCCTCTCACTCTTCTCTTCTGCAGACTAAATAACCCCAGTTCCCTCAGCCTCTCCTCGTAATTCATGTGCCTCAGCCCCCTAAGCATTTTGGTTCCCTCCGCTGGACTCTCTCCAATTTGTCCCCGTCCCTTCTGTAGTGGGGGGACCAAAACTGGACGCAATACTCCAAGTGTGGCCTCACCAGTGTCGAATAGAGAGAGGGGAATGTTCACTTCCCTCGATCCGCTGGCAATGTTCCTACTAATACAGCCCAATATGCCGCTCATCTTGGCAACGAGGACACACTGCTGACTCATATCCAGCTTCTCGTCCACTGTAATCCCCAGGTACTTTTCTGCAGAACTCCTGCTTAGCCAGTCGGTCCCCAGCCTGTAGCAGTGCATGGGATTCTTCCTTCCTAAGTGCAGGACTCTGCACTTGTCCTTGTTGAACCTCATCAGATTTCTTTTGGCCCAATCCTCCAATTTGTCTAGGTCACTCTGGACCCTATTCGTACCCTCCAGCATATCTACCTCTCCCTCCAGTTTAGTGTCATCTGCGAACTTGCCGAGGGTGATGCAGGTTTCCCAATCCCATTTTCCCATGGGCATCCTACTACATTGCCAGCTGCTTTTCAACTGAAGTGGGGGGTGAGGGGGAAGGGAAGAGTGTGCGATGGTGAGTGTGTGTGTATGGAGGGGGAGAGAGAGAGACCGTGTGTTTTGGGGGACAAAGTGTGTCAGCATGCTGTCTTGTAAATTCCAACAGCAGAAGGCAGCAACTAGTCCTGAGGAAGGGGGGAGGAGGAAACCCCGAGATCAACCCCCACCTCCCTCCCTGAGCTCTCTGCACAGCAATCTCTCTCTCTCTCACACACACACACACCCCAACACCTGCCTTTGTGTTCAACAGCACCCACATTAATGGTTTGATTTGTGTCCCGGAGCAGACCAGCATAGCACACAAGGGCTGTCAGAAACTGTACTTTGAAATGGGAGGGGACGCATGTCTCCAGGGGTGCCAGTTCAAAACAATGAGCAGTGCAGTCACTTGACGCATTATGGGACAGCTCCAGAAGCCAATTACAGCGCAGAAAGCAATCAAGTGTCTACACTGGCAATAGAGGCTGGAGCCTCTGCGCAAAGAGCCTTACCACTTGTCATAAATATAAAGGGAAGGGTAAACCCCTTTGAAATCCCTCCTGGCCAGGGGAAAGCTCCTCTCACCTGTAAAGGGTTAAGAAGCTAAAGGTAACCTCGCTGGCACCTGACCAAAATGACCAATGAGGAGACAAGATACTTTCAAAAGCTGGGAGGAGGGAGAGAAACAAAGGGTCTGTGTGTCTGTCTATAGTCTGTCTTTGTCGGGGATAGACCAGGAATGGAGTCTTAGAACTTTTAGTAAGTAATCTAGCTAGGTATGTGTTAGATTATGATTTCTTTAAATGGCTGAGAAAAGAATTGTGCTGAATAGAATAACTATTTCTGTCTGTGTATCTTTTTTGTAACTTAAGGTTTTGCCTAGAGGGGTTCTCTATGTTTTGGAATCTAATTACCCTGTAAGATATCTACCATCCTGATTTTACAGGGGGGATTTCTTTATTTCTATTTACTTCTATTTTTATTAAAAGTCTTCTTGTAAGAAACTGAATGCTTTTTCATTGTTCTCAGATCCAAGGGTTTGGGTCTGTGGTCACCTATGCAAATTGGTGAGGCTTTTTATCCAACATTTCTCAGGAAAGGGGGCGTGCAAGTGTTGGGAGGATTGTTCATTGTTCTTAAGATCCAAGGGTCTGGGTCTGTAGTCACCTATGCAAATTGGTGAGGCTTTTTACCAAACCTTGTCCAGGAAGTGGGGTGCAAGGTTTTGAGAAGTATTTTTGGGGGAAGGACGCATCCAAACAGCTCTTCCCCAGTAACCAGTATTAGTTTGGTGGTGGTAGCGGCCAGTCCAAGGACGACGGGTGGAATATTTTGTACCTTGGGGAAGTTTTGACCTAAGCTGGTAAAGATAAGCTTAGGAGGTTTTTCATGCAGGTCCCCACATCTGTACCCTAGAGTTCAGAGTGGGGGAGGAACCTTGACACCACTCTCGAGTGGGGTTTTTTTTGCAGCGCTGCAACTGAGGAGTTTCTGCACACAAAGTGGCTTGGCAGTGTGTACACGTCTGCAGTTTGAGTGCAAAAAGCTGCTTTACTGGGCAGAAACTTGCTAGCATAGACAAGCCCACAGTTAGGAAACAAAACTGAAAACAACGGAACTTTTCAGCCTCTATGCAGCATGGAGTTGGTTTCCTCTTATAAGGAACAGATCCTTCTTGGGTGAAGAAAGAACAGATTGTAATGTTAATTCTGATTAGGCAGCTTTTTCTGTGTGGGTTAAGTGGTCATTTGCAGTCCATTGAAACAAATTGGTTGAGATGGTCAGAAGAGGATACTGTGAGCAATTTGATACAAGGTATACCAGTATAAATCCAGTATTTTAAAAGAATGAAAAGATGAGATTTTGACAATCCGTGATTATTGGCTAAACATGGTTGGAAAGAGATCCAAAGTAAAGTACAAACTAAAAAGTTATATTTCTGCTCCAGTACAGCATCACAGATTAAAGTACTACATGTCAATTAAAACACAGTATTACCTTTACTGGCACTTTAATATATGAGGAAGTTTTCCATATTTCAATTAAAAATCAATGTAGAAAACTGAATATTAACAGAAATTATAGCCTACCACTTAAAATACGCTGGTCAAATGAAATGGATAATCTGACCTCCAAATGTTTGCCAGCCACATACTAGACAGAAGCTGTCACACAGATTAAAGATTGGGCAGCAGCAAGCATCTGAAATAGCCCCTTATCTCCTGTCTTCTGAGAGAAGACTCTAGATTTCCCAACAGGACACTGACCCTTGATTTGCTGCATGGCCCTCATCTTTGTATCAGCCTTGACTAGGAGATGTGGGGTCAATATGGAGCTGCCATTCTCCTGGGAATAGGAACACATTATCATTATCTCATAGTGATGCATTTAGGCATAGTAGATTCAAGGACCACCAAATCAGGTGACCTTTTCCGGCACTGAGAATAGGGAATCAATGACTCAGAGGGATATTTGGCTGTTGTTCTGCAAGGGCTCTATAAGTCAACACATAAGCACCTCATCACTAATACCAAACTTGACAGGTAGCCAGTGCAAGTGGGCCAAGATTGGGGGTGCACATCCATGCCAATAAATAAAACAAGTAGAATGCCAATAAACAAAGATCTCTATTTGTGAGGCCAGAATCTCTGCATGCACAAAAATTTAATTCTGGAAATATTTCTCAAGGGTTATAAAACTGACTTCATCAATGCAATGGCATTGGCACCAAAAGTAAAACCTAAATCATTCAGAATGTCAAGACCTGACTGAAAGAAATGGTTGTATATCTGAATTAAACAAGAAGACTGAGGAAGCTTGCCAAAACTGGGGGAAAACCAACAGATGTGAAGGAGCACGTCGTTTGGACAGATATATCCTTCAGAGGAGGATTTATTACAGGGGATACACTATAACCTAGCAAAGAGGAGGGGACAGAAGTTGATAAACTACAGGCAGGAACTCAGTTACTTCACATGAAGGCAGACAACTAAATATTGACAAATTTTATAAGTGCTTTTATATAAATGCTAGAAGTCTAAATACTAAAATGGGTGAAATTGAGTGCCTGGCATTAATGAAGATATTGACATAATAGACATCACAGAAACTTGTTGGAATGATGGTAATCAATGGGACACAGTAATACCAGGGTAAAAAATATATAGAAATGACAGAGCAGGTTGCACTGGGGAGGGAGTGGCACTATATGTGAAAGAAAGCTGGGTCAAATATAGCAAAAAACTTAAATGAATCAAACTGTACCATAGAGTGTCTATGGATAGAAAGTCCATGCTTGAACAATAATAGAATGGCAGTAGGCATACACTAGCAACCACCTGACCAGCAGGGTGACAATGAAAGTGAAATGCTATGGGAGGTTAGAGAGGAAACAAAAACAGAAAACCCAGTAATAATAGGTCAATGGGAGGGACTGGGAACATGTCACCTCAGGATGAGATTCAGAGATAACATTTCTAGACACCATTAATGACAGCTTCTTGAAGCAGCTAGTCCTGGAACCCACAAGGGGAGAGACGATTCTGGATTTAGTCCTAAATGGCATATAGGACGTGGTCCAAGAGGTAAATATATCTGAACCGCTCGGTAATAGCAACCATAATGTAATTAAATTTCACATCCTTGTAGGGGAGAAATTGTCAAAGAAACCCACCACAGTAGCATTTAACTTCAAAAAGGGGAACTACACAAAAATGAGGAAGCGAGTTAAATGGAAATTAAAAAGAACAGTCAAGAGTGAAATGCCTGTAAGCTGCACAGAGACTATTTAAAAACACCATAATAGAGGCTCAAACTAAATGTAAACCCCAAATTTAAAAAAACAAACAAAACAAAAACCAGTCAGAGGACAAAAAATGTCTCCATGGCTAAACAGAGCAAAAAAGAGGCAGTTAGAGGCAAAAAGACATCCTTTAAAACTGGAAGGCAAATCCTACTGGAGAAAAAAGAAAAGCGCATAAACTTTGGCAAGTCAAAGGTAAAAGTATAAGAAGGCAGACCAAAAAAGAATTTGAAGAGCAACTAGCAAAAGACACAAAAACTAATAGAAAGCATTTTCAAGTACATCATAAGCAGGAAACCTGCCAAACGATCAGTGGGCCACTGGATGACTGAGGTGCTAAAGGAGAACTCAAGGAAGACAAGGCTGTTGCAGAGAAGCTAAATGAATTCTTTGTATTGGTCTTTACTGCAGAGGATGTGAGGATTCTCACACCTGAGTCACTCTTTTTAGGTGACAGATCCGAGGAACTGTCCCAGATTGAGGTGTCAACAGAGATGGTTTTGGAACAAACTAATAAGTTAAACAGTAATAAGTTACCAAGACCAGATGGTATTACCCAAGAGTTCTGAAGGAACTTCAAATATAAATTGCAGAACAACAACTGTTGTCTGTAACCTATTGCTTAAATCAACTTCTGTAGCAGATGACTGGAGGACAGCTAATGTGAGGACCTTTTTTGAAAAAAGCTACAGAGGTCATCCTGGCAATTACAGGCCAGTAAACCTTTTCTTTTTGCGAATACAGACTAACACGGCTGTTACTCTTAAACCTAACTTCAGTACCAGGCAAACTGATTGAAACTATAGTAAAGAACAGAATTACCAGACCCTCACCAACATATTTGAGATGGTGTCAACAAGCATGTGGTCAAGGGTGATCCAGTTGACACAGTTTACTTGGAATTTCAGAAAGCCTTTGACAAGATCCCACGCCAAAGGTTCTTAAGCAAAGTAAGCAGTCATGGGATAAGAAGAAATATCCTCTCATGGATCAGTTACTGCTATAGGACACAAAGTGTAGGAATAAATAGTCAGTTTTCACTGTGGAGAATCGTAAATAGTGGGTTCCCACAGGAATTTCTTCAACATATTAATAATCTGGAAAAGGGGTAAACAGGGAGGTGGCAAAGTTTGCAAACAATACAAAATTACTTAAAATAGTTAAGTCCAAAGCGGACTGTGAAGAGTTACAAAGGGATCTCACTAAACTGGGTGACTGGGCAACAAACATAGGGAAGTACTACTTCACACAATGCACAGACAACCTATGGAACTCATTGCTAAAGGATTCTCGGAAGGCCAAAAATTAGCTGGGTTCAAAAAAGAATTAGACAAATTAATGGAGGACTGGTCCACCAATGGCTATTAGCCAAGATGTTCTTGGTGTACCAAAACCACTGACTGCCAGAAGCTGGAACTGGATGACAGGGTATGGATCACTCAGTAATTGGCATTCTATTCATTCCCCTTGAAGCATCTAGCACTGGCTGCTGTGGGAAGACAGGATATTAGGTTAGATGGACCATTTGTCTGAGGCAGTATGGTCATTCTTATTTTATTATGTTTGAAATTAACAATTAATATAGTTTGCTTTAGCAGCATTTAAATTGAATCATATTCTAAAAATGACACAGTAGAAGTCTGTGTGTATTGCGTCCCAATGATTTCATATCAGATCTGTCCAGGAGAGACATTTTTTTAAAGTGTTTATTTCTTTTTAAATTACCAGTACTGCAAACTTCACCCTGCTATTTGGAAGTCAACCTAGGTTCTTTCTGGACCATGCATTCTCACCAGCAATAAACACTCTGCAACTAGACTTCAAAATCAAATGATCTTCAAGGGTATGCCTACACAAGGAAAAAAACCTTCCGCTGGCCCAGGCCAGCTGACTCAGACTCGGGGCTGAAAAGTTGCTACGTAAACATTTGGGTTTGGACTGGAGTCCGAGCTCTGGGACCATGAGAGTGGGGAGGGTCCCACAGCTTGGGCTCCAGCCCAAGCCCTAATGTCTACACAGCAATTTTTAGCCTTGTAGCCTGAGCCCTGAGAGCCAGATTGAGCTGACCCACAGCCAGCCACAACCATGCTGCACGGTTTTTACACCTGTGTAGAGATGCCCCAAATGCCTAAAAGACCTAGACTTTGCTGATGATGTTGCACTACTGAGTGACACCCGTGAAAAGTTACAAAGACAAATAACTTGGCAAAAAATAGGGCTCAAAATTAGTTATGCTAAAATGAATGTCCTTGAAACCAAGATATCAAGCAGTAACATCACATTAGAAGGCAAAAATATTAAGTAAAAAGAACAGTTCATCTACCTGGGCCATATTAGCCAATGGAGACATCAAGTGGAAATGACACCAACAACAGGAAAGGCATCCACAGCATTTACTAAACTCAATAACGTATGGAAATCAAAGATATAAGGCACCAGAACAAAACTGAGAATTTTCAGTTCAACTGTAATCTCTGTGCTAAGATACAGCTCAGGAGTTGGAGATGTGCTACATTAGACAGAAAACTGGACGTCTGTGAAAATAAGTACCTACGAAAGATTCTGAACATTGGTTGGACAGATTTCATCACCAACAAGAGATCCAAGAAATCACCAACCAGCAACTTGTTTCCATCAGAATTGGAGGGAAACACGGGACATATCTGGAGTGCCTCCTGCGTGTGCCAACCTATAGATTCCCACATGAAGATGTTAAGTGGTTTGAGGAAACAAGGGCACCCCAGAGAAACCTTAATAATCACCTTTAGCTGGGAGGGCAGAACAGTCTAGCTCACCACCACAGAACAAATGGAAGCTGCAACAAATGACAGAGGAACAAAAGAGACTCGTTTCCATCCCGTGCACCAACATTGGAGCAGGAAAGATATAAAATATTTGAACTTTTTTGACAATGCATTGGTCAGAAAACAATGCACTCATATTCAATAGCTGTACTCATTCTCCAGGACCAAAAGTAGTAAAATATAAAAAACACTTATTTTTGCCACCAAATATATTCTGCAAACTCATCTGATCAGTAAGAAGATGCATATTTTTGCACAGTTGCTTTATTACCATATATTCGTGATATATCACCCCAAATGCTTTGTCAGAGGAGTTGGTACTTTAAAAATTAGACTATCACAAGTTTATATGTAAGTAATTTGTTAAATACCAATAGCTAGATTTCATATTGTGTACATTATTCATTTCAAAAGGGAGGCACAAAAAGTAGAACAACAATTTCAACCAAACACTATGCTTTATGAGGCAGGCATGAAATTGAAATAGTCAAGAAACTTGAATGTGATGGAAAGAAAGAACAGGAACATCTGTATAGAGAATAAGCTGTAATGGCATGAGGAATTATCAGTCTAGTGCTAGTAATGTGTCAGCTTTCTGCATTTCAATTACTGATTATGCCATACTATAAAATTTGTTTGTAATAAAAGCGAAATGATGACTTTCTAAATCTTTATAGCTCCTGAGTCCCAATGGTATTTTACATGGCTTGTGTGTATGGATTGCACTCTTCCAAATACAGTACTGTGAGGAATTTTGAACCCAGAAAAATTTGTGGCCAGGTTATCAATGTTAAATTTTCTCTTTCAGTGAAGATATCTGAAGTACCCAATGTCAAGTTTTCAAAGACAAGAAGGTTATATGCAAGATCTGTGAAGTGTAATTACACAATACATTTCATGTTAAGAAGAAAAATAAAAGTGTATATTCAGCTTGTTAAACCAAAGATTCCCTTTGTTCTGGGGTGCTCACACTCCATATTATAAGGCAATGCAAAGACCAGACCTGGATTTCAAGTACCAATCCTTACTCCTTGTATTGGAAAAGCTTTGAAGGTAGTAACCTTACATCGCTCTGTAGGTATCCTGAGGCACCAACAGGACAAGGGCTCCTAATGGCATCACTACCTCGGTGCACTGGGGAGTCTTTCAAGCACCAATACTTCAGTGCAGAAAACTGTCTTCCCTCAATTCCAGCCTCCCAAAATTCAACCCCCCGCCCCGGGAGACAGGCAGCGCATGGGATAAGGGGACTAGCAGAACTACAGGAGAGATGACTGGCCATATGGAGGATTTTGGTGTCTGAAGTGAGGGGACTGGACCACAATGGGAGGCCTTAGGTGAAGGGGAGCCCAGTATCTCTTCCCTGAGGCAGCAGCATGTCAAGGGCTCCCAACAGCCCTTCTACCTTGACTCCTTGATGCACCAAGATAACACTGCTGTTGGAAGTGATGCACTGATGCCATGACGCACTGATGCCTCAGCAGAGGGAACTGAGACCCCTGTTGTAGCTGCCTAGTGCACAAAAGCACCAATACCTTGGCACAGACAGCAGGCTCCTTCTTCCACCCAAGACCCCACTCACAGCCCTGCCCCTCCCCCGACACACAAGTCTTTTCCTCCACCTTCCTCTTTCAACTCCTCCTCCCCCACTGCAAACCCCCAAAGCCCTGCTCAACCCCTCATTTCTCACAAAGCCCTGCTCACTCAGCCTGCCATTCCACACTCCCACTCGCTCCATAATCTCTAGAGGCCAGCTGCCCCGGCTACCTCAGGCTCACCACAGATGACAAGTCAGGGAAGCAAGCTGACAGGATCAAAAAGCAGATGCAGCTGATAGATCTAAGCAATCTCAACAGCCAGTCTTTGCATGGTTCAAAACAGCGATTATGAATACAGAGAATAAGTCTTTACAGGTTTAATTGTAAAACCATAAAGAGGAGCTTATGCCTGAGATATTATCAGAATGTGTGCATTTGCAATGCGTGTGGGGTGGCACATAGGGAATGAAAGCAGAAAGTATGGATTTTGATCTAAATGGTTGGTTCACCAACAGAACCCAAAGATATGGCAGAAACGTAATTCAAAATTCCAAAAGGGAGAATTTTAGAATATATCCTTTGCAAAAGTTAGTAAATCTTTCACTTAAAAAAATTACATGGCAATTTCCACTGTCCTCTGAAAAGTTATTGTGCTAAACTTCAAGACTAAATTCAATCATTAAAGTGTGAAACAGAGGGATTTTATTCCTGCTCTAGGGGCAAATCTCAGTGCAACTGGACCTACAGAATTGAACGTTATTATGGAGGCAGCAGTAACAACACTCATTTCTTTTATCAAATGTAATAAACCACAGTTTGAAAGTAAGGTGAGATGGTGAACTTCATACAGAAGCAATCGCCAAGTTACACGTTATTCAAACATGTTATGCATACTGTACTTAATGAAAACACCAACAGGAAGACAATACTGACAATGAAGCCAGTATTTCATTTTCACTTATTCTTATAGAAGTTATATAGTAACACAGAGTTGTATTTTTGTCTATAACAATAAATTAATAAGAAACATGTATATAAATAACTAAGTATATACGAAGGAAGCATTGGACATATTTGGGACATGTACTCCCGATGCCAACATACAGACTCCCACTTAAAGCTGTCAAGTGGAAACCAACCGGTGTGAAGAAACAAGTGTGCCCCAAGAAAAACCAAAAGAAGAACGCTTAGCATGAAGAACCCTTAGCCAGAACAGTCTATCTTGACACCTCAGAGCAGATGGAGTCAGCAGCAAATGACTGAGGAATGGAAGAAACTGGTTTTCACCTCGTGTACCAACATTGGCGTGGTAAGACTGTAACGTAATATAAAAAAATAGAACCATCACAATCAATTATTCACTTGTTGCTATGTAACTGCAGTGGTTTGGACACAGAATTATTTTGCTTCCTTTAGTCCATCTGTGAGCCCATAGTAGTCTTTTCACAATCACTAAATCAAACAGCAATTAAGGAATAGTAAATATGCTGAAACATTGCATCATTCCAGCTACTATACTATTGTTTCCTTCAGCCTTCTGCACTCTGTATCAGCCTTATAAGCCTTGCATATTGCTCCAGCCTTTTTTTTGCTGGCACTACCTAACAGTATTGTTTCTACTTCCTTGTTTCATATGTGTAACCCCCAAGGCGATTACCTAGATTCCTGGGGCTCTGTCTGCTGGCAACTCAGGAAGAGGGAGACTCAGAATCTGCCCGGCAACCAATAGGGAATGAGATGCCCTTCCCAGGGAGCTCAGGAAAGGGGAGAAGTCATTTTTTGAGTCAGTCTGGAGCCAGCCTGAGCAAGGGTAGGACTGGCTGTGTGGGAAGCTGGTGAATCTCAGGGCTGCATGTAGGGTTCTCCCTGAGAACTGGCCTCTAGGGACCTAAAAGCAAGATCCCTCAGCTGGATTTTTTCCTTCTCCACTGGTGACTCCCAGTTTGTACAGTTTTGCTGGGAAACTTCCCCAGCCAGGATGAATTAGCCCTCCAGCTCCCTAGGAGAGACCAGTCACCACATGATCAGCTCTGCTCTGGCTACTAGTCCAGGGCTGCTGCCTGCTGTGAGTGTGTCTGGACTCTGGGCTAGCAGACTACAGTTGTGTAATCTGCACCTTGAGCCCTGCACCCCTTTGTGGTGAGGGGAAATCCTGGGACCTAACTGCTGCCTGAAGAGGATCCCTTCAGCAGTGACTGAGGAGTCCAGAGTCATCTCTAAACCTGAGGATCATTCATGGAGTTTGTAAGTGAACCATCTTTTAGTCAGGTTTCAGAGTAACAGCCGTGTTAGTCTGTATTCGCAAAAAGAAAAGGAGTACTTGTGGCACCTTAGAGACTAACCAATTTATTTGAGCATGAGCTTTCGTGAGCTACAGCTCACTTCATCAGATGCATGCCGTGGAATAGAGACTGGGAGTGGCTAAGTCATTATGCAAGGTAGCCTATTTCCTCTTGTTTTTTCCTACCCCCCCCCAGATGTTCTGGTTTAACTTGGATTTAAACTTGGAGAGTGGTCAGTTTGGATGAGCTATTACCAGCAGGAGAGTGAGTTTGTGTGTGTATGGGGGTGGGGGGGATGTGAGAAAACCTGGATTTGTGCTGGAAATGGCCCACCTTAATTATGCACATTGTAGGGAGAATGGTCACTTTGGATGAGCTATTACCAGCAGGATAGTGAGTTTGTGTGTGGTTTTTTTGGGAGGGGGGTGAGGGAACCTAGATTTGTGCAGGAAATGGCCCAACTTTATTATCATGCACATTGTGTAAAGAGTTGTCACTTTGGATGGGCTATCACCAGCAGGAGAGTGAATTTGTGTGGGGGGGTGGAGGGAGAGAAAACCTGGATTTGTGCTGGAAATGGCCCACCTGATGATCACTTTAGATAAGCTATTACCAGCTGGACAATGGGGTGGGAGGAGGTATTTTTTCATATTCTCTGTGTATATATAAAGTCTGCTGCAGTTTCCACGGCATGCATCTGATGAAGTGAGCTGTAGCTCATGAAAGCTCATGCTCAAATAAATTGGTTAGTCTCTAAGGTGCCACAAGTACTCCTTATCTTTTAGTCAGTCAATCAGGGAAATTGTTTTGGTGACCCCCTACTCCTCCTCAAGCCAGGGAGTAAGGGTATGGGGATTTTATAGCCTGCTGCATATTAAACCTGTGGAGGGACTTACCACGTCCTCCGACTTGAGTCCTTTGGGCTATACTGAACCCAGTCAGCCACCCTGTTAAACCACTGCAGAGAAGATATTGTGGTTTTAGGTCATCAAGGGCCCCAACAAAGTACACGTACCAACAGGACACTAATCTTACATTTGCTACATCAGGTCCCATGACTGTGGAAAGTCACGGGTATTATCAGTGTGGGCATCAGTGACCCCAAAAATAGTGTTTTACCCTGTTATATTTGTCTCCTGTTTAATATAATTACTGTGTTGAATACATTGCATGTATTTGTGTTATTTCTTGGGAGTTTCCAACTATCTGGCAAGTAAGTGGGGGTTAACCTGTGGTTAGAATTTTCCTCCCAAGCTGCCCTGGTGACCCTGCCAGGAAGGAGCGAGGGGGTGGAGGCACCGCCAAATAAATTCATAGGGAAAAATAAAGGAGATATACACCCTTCTGAGTGGGTGACGGGCTCTAGAAGAACCCAGAGCTGTCCATCAAAACCTGTAAGCAGATTGGCATTAAAGAAGAGGGGGCGCTACATATGCAGTCTCTTATTTTCACTGCTGAACCTGTAAATATATAGGTCTTTCATCATAGAAAACAACCTCTTAATTCTCTCTCTATATATTTTTACTTGGAAACTGAAACCTTATCTTAATTAGCATAACACTTATGGGAATTTCAATCAAACATCACAATCACTACAGCAATAGCTTACATGAAAAAGTAACAATGTATTCTTAGCTGTTTTTTTAATTAAATTTAGCAGCAAGACATGACAGGAACAAGCTCCATGGGACCAACCAGCTCTCTGTGGACCTCTAGCAACTATTCCACAGACCACAGTTGGGGAACTCTGACCTAATACAATTCTACATTCCATGCAAGTAGTCCACAACAAAAGATCCTAATTATTATTACTCTAATCTTAGCCAACCTAAAAGCCGGTTTTATCAGTCACTCTACAGTTTCCACCGCTCTGCAATTAATGAACCTAGGAATATTTCTAAATGCTGAGATTTGAATATTATTAAATGCTTTTCACTAAGTACATTAAAACAAAAATTAAATAGAAAATCTGAAGACTACAGTAACCTCGAGTTGCCCAGCCACTGTGAATCCAGGTCAAAGCATAGCTCTGTTTTTACATACTTTGATTTTAATTGTGAAAGTATAAACTATCAAGTGATTTTCTACTCTACCACACCCAAACACAAACCAGAGTAATAAAATTAAGTTTTCCAAAGTATTTTTAATTGTCAACATTAACAATACAGGTCAATTAGGGAAAGATTTTTTTTTTTAAATACACTTTGCAAACTAAAAATACCTGACTACTATCACACAATGTAACTGCTGGCTATTTTTACCAATAGTCGAGGGCTTAATCCTGCAAACCATAGTTATAGGAGCAGTCCCTACTCCTACACTTACACACATGCTTAAATTTAAATAAAAAACAGTTACTCACCTTCTCGTAACTATTATTCTTCGAGATATGTTGCTCATATCCATTCCAATTAGTTGTGTGTGCACTGCGTACACAGTCGTTGGAAAGTTTTTCCCTTAGCAGCACCCGTCAGGTCGGCTGTCGAACCCCCTGGGGTGGCGCCTTCATGGCACTCAACATATGACCCTGCCGACCAGGTGCCTCCTCAGTTCCTTCTTGCAGGTTACTCTGACAGAGGGAAAGGCAGGTAGGTTTGCAATGAATATGAGCAACACATCTCAAAGAACAACAGTTACGAGAAGGTGAGTTACCATTTTTTCTTCGAGTGATTGCTCATATCGATTCCAATTAGGTGACTCCAAAACCTTACCTAGACGGTGGGGTCAGAGTTATGGAATCGCAGATTGGAGCACTGCTCTACCAAAAGCTGCATCATCTCTGGCATCTATCCTCCGGGTCGGAGACAAGGTGGACTTGTTCACGTTGAGGAGGAGACCCAGTCTCTCAAATGTGGATGTGACCAGACCAACCTGCGACTCCACCTGTTCTCTGGTGTGCCCCCTGAGCAGCCAATCATCAAAGTAAGGGTATACCTGCACCTTCCTCCTTTGGAGGAAGGCTGTTACCACTGACATGCACTTGGTGAACACTTGTGGTGCTGTCAACAGGCTGAAGGGAAGGACTGTGAACTGATAAGGTTTGTGATCGACCAAAACCATTAAGAAGCATCCGTGAGCAGGGTGAATCGCTATGTGAAAGTACGCGTCTTTCACGTCAAGGGTGGTGAACCAGTTTCCCAGATCCAGAGAAGGGATAATTGTATTGACGGAAACCATGCGGAACTTCAACTTCACCATGAACTCGTTGAGTCCTCACAGGTCTAGAATGGGTCTGAGACCTCCTTTAGCTTTGGGGATTAGGAAGTAGCAGAAAGAGAATCCCTTGCCCCTAAGATCCTGAGGAATCTCCTCCACCACTCCTATAGCAAGGAGTG
Source organism: Lepidochelys olivacea (assembly GCF_965140295.1). Lineage (NCBI taxonomy): Eukaryota > Metazoa > Chordata > Testudines > Cheloniidae > Lepidochelys > Lepidochelys olivacea. The sequence continues at coordinate 113,571,038 of NC_140416.1, forward strand.
CCTGCACCTCCTGGATTAGGAGTTGCTTGTGAGAAGGGTCCCTGAAGAGGGACGGGGAAGGGAGGGTAGGAGCAGAATTGAAGAGAATATCCCACTTCCACCATGCAAAGAACCCAGTGATCCGATGTTATTTGGGACCACACATGGTAGAAGTGGGATAGACTGTTCAAAAAACAAGAGGAAGGATCCGGTGTAGAGACAGGTGCACCTTCAAAATGTCTATTTTGAGCCCGATAAAGGCTTAGTCGGGCCCTGGCCCTGTCCGGATGGGGGATGGGAAGGCTTATACTTGCCATTCCTACCCCTGTGCCTGTAAAAATCCTGCCTCGGACAAGGAGGATACGAACACTGTTGCTGTGGTTTGGGCTTAAACAGCTTCCATTGGGTTGCCAGGTATGCATACCCAAAGATTTCATTGTCGCCCTGGAGCCTTTGAGGCTATGCAGTCTGGAGTCAGTCTGTTCAGCAAATAGGCCCAGCCTGTCAATGGGTAGATCTTGCATAGTTTGCTGAACCTTGGGCAGGAGCCCCGAAGCTTGCAACCATGAACTATGCTGCACAGCTATCCCTGAGGACAAGGTGTGCGCTGCTGAGTCCACAGTGAGGCCTGCAAAGAGGTCCGCGCTACTACCTTGCCCTCCTCGACAGTTGCCCCAAACCAGCTCTCTAAACTTCAGCACAGAGTTCCAGGAGTTAAAACTGTACCTGCTCAGGATTGCCTGCTGGTTGGCAATCCTGAGTTGTAAGCCCCCCCATGGAGTAAACTTTGCGTTCGAATAAATGGGGTGAGTTCTGAAGTGTGGGAACCACTCCTCCCTTGCTTCCAGTGCTGCTTCTGCACCGGTGAACGGGATCGGTGTTGGGCTGGTCCTACGTTCTTCGGTGTCGGGGAGTTATGGTGCTGAAGGTCTCTACCGGAGTCCTTTCGCGGTGCTGCCACTGCCGCCGGGGCACTGCACAGGAGGAACTCGACGCCGGATCCTGTCGCACCAGTGCAGGTTGTGGTCTAGTGCCACCTCCATAAGGAGCTGCTTCAATCTAAAGTCCTGCTCCTTCTTGGTTCGGGGGCAAAAGCCCTTACAAATCCTGCACTTTTCAGACTGATGTGCTTCCCCCAGACACTTTAACCAAGCGTCATGAGGGTCGCCTGTTGGCTTGGGCTTGTTGCAGGAATCATAGAATCATAGAATATCAGGGCTGGAAGGGACCCCAGAAGGTCATCTAGTCCAACCCCCTGCTCGAAGCAGGACCAATTCCCAGTTAAATCATCCCAGCCAGGGCTTTGTCAAGCCTGACCTTAAAAACCTCTAAGGACTTGAACCCCAGGGACTTAGGCATGTACGTCCCCCAAAGAGAACACACAGTCAGGGTGGAAGGTAACCCCCCTCCTCCGCCCCCCAGTCCAACAGCTTACTAACTACTAACTAGAACTATAATAACTAAGAACTGAACAACTACAAAATACGAACAGTTTGAAAGAGAAGCTAAGGAAACGTGGAGAGCTTGCAAAGCAAGACGCTACAGTTCCAACAACCGTCACTGGCAGCAACAAGGAACTGAGGAGGCACCCAGTCGACAGGGTCATACACTGAGCATATTGAAGGCGCCACTCCAGGGGGCTCCGCAGCCAACCCCACGGGTGCTACTTTGGGAAAAACTTTCTGACAATTGTGCACCTGGCACATGCACACCTAATTGGAATCAATATGAGCAATCACGTGAAGAAGAATTCTCTATTAACGTCTAATTTATGCAGTAATTTATGCTAACTAGATCCAAACTTACTGAACAAAATAAAACTGCTAAAGGAAAACAGAAGCACACCAAAATATTCAAATGTATCTGGCAACTCACTTAAATTGGCTATTTCCAGGGCTCTTGATTATGCAGCAATTTCCCTCAGCAGTTGAAGAGGGAATGAGCACATGCCGTTCCAAAGTAAACTACCTTTACCAGGGATTATTTTAACCTTTTCATAATACATAGGGCAAAATTCCCAAGATACTTTCTAATGCTGCACATTGATTTATCATTCATCATACTTCACCCCAGTAGCTAACCCCTGCAAAATACTGCTTGCACTCTTATATTTCCTTCTTCCCAGGGCAAGTTTTGTGGCTTCTTGACCTAGGTTAATAAGTCTTTATTCACAATAGCAACTGAGATCATGAGGACTCCCTGAACTGAACTGGGGACCATAGTCTTGACATTTCAGATAACATGATGAATTGTTCAAATAACATTCTTCTAACCAGTTATATTTTCAAGTGAAGTCAATGAAACTTCCATGTAGTGTCTATACATTTTCTACAATTCCCTAATGAACAATTTCAGTTTTAATTGCTTTTGTCTTTTCGCAAGACAGGGTTTTATTGGGGGTGGGATAGCAAGGCAGAAATATACATGCACACAAAGGTGGGGCAGGAGATAGTATATAATCTATACATATGAAAGCTGAGCTATTCCACTTTTTTTTTCCCCAGCCCTTCTCTTGATTCCAGGTCTGTTTGTGTGTCCCTCCCCTTGCCCCCTTAGTGCTCCACTCTATTCTCTTGCACACCTCTCCCTAATGAATCATTAAAGCAGTGGCAGCAGGACACTGCATCTCTGTACTTCCTCTCCTCCTCCTGCAGAGGAATAGCAGCATGGCACCAGCTGAACTGGTTGTTTCTTCCCACCTCCTGAAAGCTGTACTGATGCAAGCTGGTGTGGGGACGCACAGCCTCTGAGGCATGTACCTCTTGGGTGCTTAGGGGGGACTGAGTTGAGGTCCTCATTTGGAACAGATTCTTCTCCAACCTGAGCTGCAGCATCAGTGAGGGAAGAACGAGTTCTACAGCCACCCCTGGCTAGCAACTAACATCTCAGTCTTTCAGAAATATGTAAGATTCTTCAATGAAAATGTGCACACAGCTGTTTGTGTAGACAGGGGTGCACTGGTGTTTTTAGTGTAAAATTATATACACTGTACACAAGATTTACATAAAACTCACATAGACTGTTAAGAAAGAAAATCATGCATCTGTAACTTATATCAAAGACTCCAGCATGGGCAGCGGGTGAACACGGACTTGGTGAGGCTAGTCCCTGGCCGGCCCACCCCTTCTGTCCAGGGCCCTACCCCTCCCACTCCCCTTCCACCACCAGAGCCGTCCCTCCTACCCCCACCAGTCCTGGGCCGCCTGAGCACCTGTCCCCCCAGTGCCGAGTGGGCGGGTGGGCAGGCAGCTGAGCACAGCCCCCAGCATGGTGGGTGAGCAGGCAGCATGACCCCCAGCCCCGGAGTGTCGGGTGGCACGAACACCGGTTCCAGCCACCCTGAGTCCTTGGCTGCAGGCCAGCCCCCAGTAGTGCCCAGGGCAAGGGCACCAGAGCCCTTCCAAAAGTGTGGGCGGGGCCCACGTGGAGGCAAAAGCAGCCCCCTGACTGTGTCCCAGGTCTCCCACCCAGGGCAGGTGGAGGAACCCAGGCTCCCCACAGCTGCTTGCGCAGCTCTCCCCGACACAGCTCCGGGGGGGCACCCCGCCCGCCTGTGGCAGGTCCGCGACTCCTCACAGCTGCCCGCATAGCTCCTACTGTAGCCGGGCTGCGGCTCCAAGGCCCGGCCTGCCCCTGCCCAGCCAGAGCCGGGTCAGGAAGAGCTGTGCAAGCAGCTGTGGGGAGCCGGCATGGAGTCACAGACCCTCCTTCTGTACCCCCGGGCAGGTGGAGGGTCCACCATGGCTCCCCACAGCTGCCGGTGAGGGCTGCCCAGAAGGGCTCCGCACTTGCCTGGCCTGGCCGGGGCTTCAGGCACAAGAGGAGGGCAAGGGGGCAGGGTCTGCCCTGGTGAAAAAGTGGACGGGTCAGGCCTGTCTACTTTCAAAAAGTGGGAGGGCTATGGCTCCCTCCCTTCCCCCCCCCCCCCCCCCCGGTTCCGGCACCATTGGCCCCGGGTCCCAGCTACATGGGAAGGAAGAGCTGCAGCAGAGCGCAGCGAGAAGCAGGAGGGGGACTGGGGGTGGGGCCATGCAGGCTATTTGAGTAGGCTTAGCCTTCCCCTGCCTTTGATACCTGCCACCTGTGGACTGCTGGTACCTAAATCTGCATGCAAAGCAATCTATCCTGAAAAATGATCCCTCACTCTCACAGATCTTGGGAGACAGACCAGTCCTCGCTTACAGACAACCCCCGAACCTGAAGCAAATACTCTCCAGCAACCACACACCACACAATAAAAACACTAACCCTGGAACCTATCCTTGCAACAAAGCCCGATGCCAACTCTGTCCACATATTTAATCAAGTAACACCATCATAGGACCTAATCACATTAGCCACGCCATTAGAACACTTCAATCTCTTTGGTCACTCGATTACAGACCTAAAAGTGGCAATTCTTCAACAAAAAAAACTTCAAAAACAGACTCCAAGGAGAGACTGCTGAATTGGAATTAATTTGCAAACTGGATACAATTAACTTAGGCTTGAATAGAGACTGGGAGTGGATGGGTCATTACACAAAGTAAAACTATTTCCCCATGTTTATTCCCCCCTCCTCCCCCCACATTCCTCAGATGTTCTTGTCAACTGCTGGAAACGGCCCACCTTGATTATCACTACAAAAGGTCTTGCCCCTCTCCCCTGCCCCCGCCCGCTCTCCTGCTGGTAATAGCTCATCTTAAGTGATCACTCTCCTTACAGTGTGTATGGTTAACACCCATTGTTTCATGTTCTCTATGTATACAAATCTCCCCACTGTATTTTCCACTGAATGCATTCGATGAAGTGAGCTGTAGCTCACGAAAGTTTATGCTCAAATAAATTTGTTAGTCTCTAAGGTGCCACAAGTCCTCCTTTTCTTTTTACAAGTACTCCTGTTCTTTTTGCGGTTACAGACGAACACAGCTGCTACTCTGAAACCTGACATTATCATACTGTCTGCAGCAAGATCTTCACATCTCATTAACAACATAAGGAAGGCTCAATCACAGATACAATAGTCTATCAAGACTGCCAAATACATGAATTATAGGTGGTTAGGTTTGAAAGGTTTGCTTGCATAAAGATGTATCACCCACTTCTCAAAAATTGTAAAGATACAAGTCCTTCCACAGAAAAGTTTCCAATGAGATGCTCCCATACAGGGAATACATTAAAGGCAAATTCTTAAAATGATTTCCCTGTGTTGCATAGATAAATCTAGCAATTGTGCACCTAAGTGATCACACATTTTAATACTTTCAACAGGAGGTGCTTAAAGCCATCAAAACAATTGCATGCTTAAATCAGAGATAAAGAAAGAATAGTTGGGACTGGGAACATAATTGGTCAACCTGATGACCACGTATATTTAAAATAACATGGGACAATAAATTAGTAGCTTTATTTTTCATATGTAAGTAATTACGATTTAACAGCACTTCATAATCATAGGACTGGAGGGGACCTCAAGAGGTCATTTAGTCCAGTCCCCTGCACTCATGGCAGGACTAAGTATTATCTAGAACAGTAGTTCTCAACCTATTTATCATTATGGGCCACAGGTTAAGAACCACAGCACCCCACCCCAAACTCCCCTACACACCCCTATGCCCAAAGCCCCAGCCCGCCCACAGAGTTGGACCAGGAACAGACCCAAGGTGCAGGGCAGCCCCTACCCTGACCCCTCCATGCGGCAGCCCCGACCCCGGACACCGCCAGATGCCGCCTGGCAGCAGGGCGGCACAGCCCCGAGCCCAGACCCCACTGTGCAGAGCACGGTGGCCTGGCAGCCCCAAGCGCAGACTCCGCTGTATGGGGCAGGACAGCCAGGGCCCTAGACCCCACCACACCAGGTGGTGGGGAAGCCCACAGCCCCGACCCACAGGCCCAGCAGCCTTTAGCATACAGCAGCTGTGTACAACACAATTCACTCAGGACTTCAGCTGAGCCGCAACTGTGTGCTAACTGGGCCGCGGATTGAGTACCACTGATCTAGACCATCCCTGACAGGTGTTTGTCTAACCTGCTCTTTGTCTAGCCTCCCTAGGCAATTTATTCCAGTGCTTAATCACCCTAACAGTTAGGAAGTTTTTCCTAATGTCCAACCTAAACCGCCCTTGCTGCAATTTAAACCCATTTCTTCTTGTCCTAAGCTCAGTGGTTAAGGAGAACAATTTTTCTCCCTCCTCCTTGTAACAATCTGATGTACCTGAAAACTGTTATGTCCCCCTCAGTCTTCTTTTCTCCAGACTAAACAAACCCAATGTTTTTAATGTTTAATTCCCTTGAATTACTAATCTATTAATTTTTAAGTCTTGTTAGCGAGTTTCTTTTGTATGACATTTAAACAAAATGTAAGAGACAAAAAGATGACAAAATAAGAAGAAAACAAAATAGAGTTAATATTAGTTCATTTTTTGTTACAAAGGCCATTGTTTGGGGTAGCTGTTTACATAGGGCCTTATTCAACACCCACTGATGTCAATGGAAAGATTCTCTGACTTCAGTGTGTACTGGATGAGATCAATAGTACGAATGAAGGCATAAATACAAGGGAAATGTATGTAAATGACAAACAATTGGTTGTCAGTAACAGGGAGCACAAAAACTTTGCCATAGATTTTTTTTTTTTAATCTGTACTTTACAGTCACTTCGCTCGGGTAGGCACAAGATGGTACTTGCAAAAGTTATTTTTGATTATAAAAGATGTTTACTTTTATGAGGAGGTGCAGCTGCATGTTACCACCTGCTCACACTACACTGTTTGCTAATGTAGCCCTACAATGACTGCTCATGAAAATTTACGATATACCAACGAGCATACCAAAGATAATTTGTATGAATTTGGCATACAACTTAAGCCTTGCATTTTCCCTCTGCCGCACTTAGTTTCAATCCTTTCTCACTTTCCATCTTGGCCAAAATATTTTGAGACAAGCACAACTTGTGCTAAATGACAACAAGGGGAGGACAGGATAATAGCCTACAAATGTATGAAGGCTGTAAATACTAAGGAAGATGATGAGTTATTTAGGGTGGTACAAAGGGACGTAAGTAGGAGTAATGGAAAATAAATTACAAAGAGAAATTTTATATAGAATACCAGAAAAAATGCTTTGAAAATAAAGTCTTTGGTATTTGACTACGACAATCTCCCAGAGAATAGTGGAAACCCTATTATTTGGGGTATTTAAAACTAGAATGAACAAAATTCTAGAAAATATGTTACAAGTGAAAATCCTGCCTTGGCAGAGAAATGTACTGGCTGACCTACCAGATCTTCTCCATTTCCAGCATCTGTTGGGTAGCTATGATACAACACAATTCACTCAGGACTTCAATGCTCATGAGTTCTGTAATAAACTCGTCTTTATGGTTTAGAACAGCATGATCAGCATTCACAGAATATAGTATCCCCTTCCTTTTACAAATTATAAGCATTTCACTAAAATATACAAACAGGGTATACACAAAGCCTCATTGTGGGTGAATTCATGTTTTCATTTAGTACGCAGGAGCATGTACTTCATTGCTACTGATAAGATATTCAACAAGGAGAATCTGGGTTTTCTAAGAAACTTTTAAGATAATTAAAATAGCCAGATCCAAAGCAAAAGAATCAGCCTTGGGCAGGATTCTATGATTAATACCTTGTATAATAAAAAAATCAACAAGATAGAAGCAACTGTAAACACTCAAAAAGAAACCCAACTGAAATGTCCCTCCTGATTAAAGTATTTTTAGAGACAATACAATCTAATGCATCGCTTCTATTGAGCATTATACTGCCTCTTAACTGCATTAATGCAGTAACCTAGTGTGCTCTCTTTGTGATGCAAATTCACTCAAATACTGTGCTTTCCATAAAAAATTCACACATATATTGCATTGACAATTGCAGATTGGGGAATAACCCTAAATGTCCTTCAATATCTAAGCATTGCATTTAAGACTGGTCTATACTATCAGTTTCTGGGGAGTCTTCTACTGCTGCTGCATCAGTGAGATATTTCCTCAAACAGCTGAAACAGACACAATCATAAGTTGACATATCACATGCAAAAGCCAAGTAAAAGATCTTTAAGGGGACCTACACCAGAGATTTTTGGAGAAGGAAGGTAATTGGGGTGAGGAGGATGGGAGATATCCTTCCCTCGAAGCTAGAGATTTACATATGGCCCCTGCAACCCAAAAGAATCAGCTTTGGGAAGGACTAAAGACTACAACCAAAACAATAACCCACTGTAACACCTAAATTTAATCTTTTATTCATTCTGGGTATACTACATAAAGGAAATTTGAATCCCTGTCACAATGGAGTTGGGATTTTCCAGAGGGATATTTTTTTAAAATAAACATACCAAAACCCAGTTGATCACTTGTAAAAATTAAATGAATCTGGCAGCCCCAAAGACCATAGACCTCTATTTTTTTTTACAGAACCGGTAGAACACAGGGGCAGTCACAGACCAAGCTGCCATATATTTCTTTGCCCACAAACCTCAAGCCCGACTTGGAGGAACATATCTGGGAGTGACAGATTAGTTCCATCTGTAAATTCATTCAGTCCTTGGACCCTCCATTAAAATTGCCAATGACAGTGCCAATTGAGGTTTTCATTATACGGACATGTTCACTGGGAACTGGACTGAAACCACAGACTTGTTTTTCAGAGGTCATTGAACAACCATCAGACAGCAACAATTTTCAGCTACTACTGACCTCTGTTAGATCTGAACCACTGATTTTGAGGTGAAGTGATGCATATCCCAATAGTGTGAGCCATCTATTCCTCCCACCATTAATTTTAATTAAACAATCAATTTTTTCTACATCATTTAGCTTGTGCATAATATGGGAAAATAAATTATACTCATCCGCTGCAGTTCTGTGACATGAGCAGTAAAATGGTATAAGGTTGATTTTGTGTGGTCCTTCAGTCTAGCTGTGGAGTAGGATAGCATCTATCTTGAATAACTCACATAAACTGTTATAAGAGCTAAATTAAGACACAGTCCATTTAGTTGGATCTACTCATTGAATCTGCTGACTGAACAGATTCAAAGACAGATAAGCTTTATGGAACAGAAAATGTACTGTAATATAGAAAAAAATGAGATTCTCACCAAATATGTTCAGATCTGAGATTCATGAAGGGGAAAAAAATGCTCCATAGAGTTTCAGTTTACATATAAAAAGGCAAACACACCTCCTTGAATCATTGGTTGTGTGTAGTAGCCTTCTGTAACTCATGCAAAATAGAAATTTTCAATTGTTCAATTCAGCTAATGCTGTCCATTCGAGTGCCATTCTATAAAAAGGTTTCAGGGATCAGAGAAAACGAAATGGAACATGCCAAACAAGATATTAACAAAAATGTATATCAAGGGGGGAAAAGCATACGCTATATTGTATGCCAAGTATTTTGAACATTTGCAACTTTACAAACCACTGAAGAATGAATTAAATATAATAGACTGATTCTTGACTAAGAGCAAAAGGAGACAGCTTCCTTGTTTGACTCCAATAAAGTATTTCCTGAAAAATGTTGCGTCTCTTTTGAACTAAAAAAAAGTTACCTAGAACACGGGTATTTAAGATTTTCATTTCCAATTATACTTATAAAGAAAAAATCCACTTGTTACACATTGCTAATTGGAAGTATCAAATAAAACAACATAATGACTGCATTGTTTGAAATATCCATATCAGCTATCATATCAAGGTAAATCTGTTTTACTACGTTTAAGGGATATAAATCCTGAACCTTCCTGAGCAACTTCTGGTACTGGCCAGTGTCAAATACAAAATATTTGACCAGTTGAACCACTGGTCTGATCAAGATTGCAAATTCCTATGTCTCTACACTCTTCCTATAACATTTACATTTCATAGAATTCCTATGTCAACAACCATGCAAGTAACTGGAAATTAAACAGTGAAACCACAACAGTTTGCATAAGTCTGACATTTCTATTTTAAATTTCGGCTTACATTAATCTTGTACTTACTGTGGTCTCGATCCTTAGGGGATATACACTCTTGTATAGACTCTGTTATCCCAAGGCTGGCAGCAGTAGGGAGTGGGCCAAGCAGAGATTCTAGTGCAGGTGGCCATACAGGAGTTTCATTTCCATTTTTGCATTCTCTCCCTTCATTTTTCTTTAATCTATCTTTATCGAGAAGTTCATTACAAAAGTCCTTGTTTAAATGATTAGCAGCTGCTTCCAGTTCTTCATCTTCTGCCTCTTCCTCTCCAAATACGCTAGCAGTATTATCTTCTATAGATTCTGTAATGGGGGGAGAGGGGGGGAAATCAAATAACTTCATACCATCTGTTACTAAACTAAGTACATGAAGAGCAGCTCACTTAAAAAAATAAAAACCATTAGAGAACAATCTGCAGAAGAACAGAGAGTATTTCAGTACATTGTATGAATATACGGAATTTCCAGATGTGCTTTAAAATCATTGCTTTAGCGTTTAAAATATGTCTCTTCTGAAAATAATAAGTTAAAATTGCTTCTATTGTGCAATAATACTGCAAGTAAGTAGTTCTAGTAATAAGAGCTAAATACTTGTCATGATAATTAAGGCTAATATTCAACCTATAAACAGTACTGTGAAAACCTTCTGTGTGGGAATACAGAGGCACAAAGGTACATGCCCACTGGTTTGGGGTAAATTTCATGCTAACCTGAAGTACCAACACCACCCCTGTTAAATTGCACTTGAGAGTAATTTGTCACAGCCATGCATGCCATTACAATAGTTCTATTTTTTAAAATGTATACAATTTTGGTAAATTCCAGTACTACTCAAGTTGATGTCTGATATTTGAAGCATGGTATTTTGTGGGCTGGCAATATGCATTCCATTCCTCAGAGAACTCCAGTCTAAGTCAAGACTTAAATGTTTTGTTGCACCCAACTTTTCACTGCATAATGTATGAAACTGCATATATATAAATACACAACAAAGAAATGGAGCAGTATATAGCATAATAAAAGATCATACAAAATAACGTGAGTAGGATTTGACCCCCATTGCTACTTTTAAAATATTCATCGTCTTTTATATACTTACCATCTTTAGTCAAATTTGCTAATACTCCTTTTGCCTTTGGCCTACTATTTTCTAATTCATTCTCTATTTCATCTTGGTAAATTGATATTTCACCTGTGGCAATTAAATAAAAATAAAAGTTCAGAAACCATTCATGTTATTTGGTGTAGCCAAGTGATACAGTGTATTGAATGGGACTTGTACCTTCAACATCTTCAAGCTTTTTTGACAGCGCTTTCTCAAGCTGAAAAGAAAAAATGAGTAACAGAATGAAATATGAATATGCTACGATTAAATCATTTTAATATCTGTTCCTCTATTAAGAAACTTAAATACACATGGTACTATAGAAAGATGGTAATGTACATTTCTTCCATAAAGTGTTCGTAATCTAGGACAGACCAGACAGACAAAAGACAAGTATCAAAATATTGTTTGAAATAAAGTACTGATTAAACCTATATCTCAACCTGACAGAGAGGAACTTTCACACTGTCTCACCTAAAATGAGGCACCGACTCTCCCCTCTATCCAAGCACAGCTCAGACATAGTGGAGAATAGCAGCTGCAGTTGCAGCTCCCTGATTCTTGGCCACCCACCCCCAGGAGAAGTTGCAGAAGCTGGGTGCCTACTCTAACTTCCATCACCATCGTAAAGTCCATAATGGAGTTAATGCTAGCAGACGATCAGCTATAGGGGAGCTCAGTTGCATTGGAAGAGATTTCCCTTACACAAGGGGAATTCTCCTAGGGGAAATCCGTGGCCATAAGCAGCTCAAAGTGAACATGGTGGACCAAAAAAATCCAGCCTCCGAGAAACATCCTAATGTTAACAGTCATTCTTGTATTTCTCAGTCTAGTATTTCAGATACCTGTGTTTAAACAGGGACTCTCCTCCTCCTCACAGTCCAGCTTGTTTCTCGTACGAAAATACTTCCGAATTCTAACATTGTGGTCCAGAATATCGCATCTTAAAACAGGATGCGGTCATGTTTTGTACAAACTGTATTTTAACACTAAATATAGTATTTTATACAAACTGATCCTGCGGTTAAGTAATAATCCTGTGTTTGTAACAGTATATTAATTTCACTCCAACATACTAAGTCACAAATTCAACATTAGGCAAAAAGATGTGCTAAGAAGAAGCAAGCCTCCATTTCAACAAACTCGATTCTGTGTGAACCTGAAGCAACTTCATTGTCTACACTCACGTAAGTGAAGAGAATTTGACCCTCTCTTTCTTGTTTATTGCAAATTACCTGGATACATGTATGTGCTCTCTGATGGTGCCAAAAAATACTAAAATATTTTATAATAGAGGACAAAACCCATTTTGGGTGATTCTCAGAGGTACACAACATCCACAGCATAAATGGGAGTTGTAAGTACTCAAGAACTTTGAAGAATGTAGTGTTCAGATTATAAATGTATTTCATTCAAACGTTACAAATTAAAAATAAATGAAAATAAAAAAAAACCAGTAATTGCAAAACTTTGGAGCACTAGCTTTCAACTGTCAACCTTACTGACACTATCTGTCAACTGTACTCTAGCATCTCCATATATAACTGATATTTTTAAAAATCATCTAGAGCACACACATAACATACTCCTCTATGTAACTATACTAATAAAACCAATCTGGTGCATATGATTATTAATTGGCTATTTCTCAAAAAGCCATGCTCTATTTCATGGCAACGTTTATCTGCTGACAGACTTTTAGTGGGACCTCCTCTTGGTCTCCACATGTGAGTAAACACATCCCTCCCCTGAACAGGCACACTATTTCAATGCTAACAATAGTGTACACAAGTAACAGAATCTGCACACACAAAGCCCACATGGCTGCAGAAGTTAGAACCTACCACCACTACATGAACAAGCTATGGCAGGAAACCACCACCAACAGATGTGCGTGGGCAGGAATGTAAGTGAAGACTGAGGTCTAAAAATATGACCCACAATGTCTAACCAGGCTTTTGTGTAAAATCTCCAGAGGACATCATAACATTACCAATATTAAGGATGTTCACTTTCAATAGCAAATAACTTGAAACGACATTTAGGACGGTTACAGAATATTTTCATATAAAATACTTGTCAAGCCAGTATTCCTCAAATGAACTAAGCCACACATAAAACCAGTCTTTCAAGTACTGCATGTTGTATCACGAAACAAATTCTATGCAATCTGATTAGTGTTAACACCAGTATTTTATTTTTGTATAACAAGAAGTTAGACAAAATTTTAAGTAATGCCTCATTTCCTAACCAAGGGTGTCGCTAGCAAGAACAACATTTGCAACATTTTTTGATCCAATTAACAAACAAGTACTTTTCCAGCTGTGACCTTTGCTAAGTAGGGTAGAAGAGTGAATGTAGCACATATGAGAGGAGCAAAAATCAGGCAGCTCCTCAAGGTTCACATGCAACAAAATCAGCTTAGCTGGTCGAATGAGAGGCCCCAATTTTGTAAGGAAAAAGAATCTTGACACTAGTATGAGGTGGCGAGCATAGTGGAAAGACTCATGCAGAGCAGGTAGGCAGGACGCAACTACAAAAAAGTAGTTAAGAGAACCATGCTCAGAATGGAGATCTGGCACCCATGCCAACATCGTCTTCCCAGTGGGGATGAAGACTGGTCATGGGGTACTGAACCCTGAATCCACAATATAAAAATTAGGTGCTCAGCAGTAAATGCCTTGCAAAAATAAGTAGTTTTACTAAAAACAGAAGTACAGCTGTTGCCATGATATTTAATCACCAACTTCCCCGGATTTGCACTGAGCTAAGCAGTGACTTTGCCCTTTCCCCTGTTCTTGCAGTGGTTGGCTAAGACTGCAGATATGGTTTGGGCCCTCAAAAGAAGGGCTACTATTGACAGGAATCTATTTATGGAATCTATTTATAGTAATCTACTAATTACTATTTATGGCTACTATTGACAGGAATCTGGATGAGTCCGATTCTCTGGAGGAGTTAGTGAAAATGGTGTGGAAGAAATCTTACCGCACCTTTTAATATGTGGCTGGTTTTAATGTCAGGTTTCAGAGTAGCAGCTCTGTTAGTATTAGAGACTAACCAATTTGTTTGAGCATAAGCTTTCACGTTCTCTGTATGTGTGTATAAGTTCCATTCTATGCATCCGATGGAGAGCTGTAGCCCACGAAAGCTTATGCTCAAATAAATGAGTTAGCCACACATTAAAACCAACAGGAGTACTTGTGGCACCTTAGAGACTATCTCCCAGCCAGTACAGAAAAAAATATAAGTTTGTTTGTGGATGCCACCACCTATGCCTCCCACCCTCCCCATGAGAATATGGTGGTAGAAGCAGGAATAGCTAAGGTTAAATTGGTCAGTCATGGCATGGCACACTATCAAGTCCAAAGATGAAAACAGAGACAGAAGCACAAGCAGCTCCAAATACAAAGTATTGATAGAATTCACCTCCTGTATCTTTAATTTTCTTTGACCAGCAGTAAATGAAGGAGGATCGCACTCCTCTTCCAAGTCAATCTTCATAAATTCATCTATAGTTAGCTGACTCGTTGGTGTATCTTCAAATTCTGTAAGCCTAACATATATACATAAAATTAAAATACACAATATTTTATTGTGGTATCTTTTAGAACATTCTTTTTTAAACAAGCAGTTTTACAAAAGTTGACAAACTGCTAAATTAAAGATTAAGCGTGTCATCCCAAGAGACTGTGGCTCAAACAAATAAATAGATCATAAAATAAATAAATAAAATAATAAAAAAAAATAATAGCACCCAGCTCTTATACAGCACTTTTCAAAGGAGATAAATATAATTATCCCCATTCTACAGATAATAAAACTGAGGCACAGGAAGGTGAAATAACTTGCCCCAAGTTACCCAGCAGATCAGTGGCAGAACTGGGACTAGAACCCAGGTCTACTAAGTCCCAATCCATGCCCTATCCACTAGGCTACACAAAAATCAAAATGATTTTGATGGTCTCATCTGTTCCTAAATAAATAAATAAATGACATGACAAATACATGACAAAACTGCCTTTTGATTAGATACAGTATGTAAGAAACAGTAAGTTTTTGTCAAGGAGAGATTCTGGACCTAAGTTCCCTCTAAGCTCTGTGGCTGCGCAGCAGGCTATCAAGGGCCATGCAGGTGGGGAGAGGTGCCTCTCCCCCAGCTCTGGCGGGGAGAGGCACCTCTTCCCTGGCCCCGAACTGCTGCAGCAAGAGAGGGCTGGGGAGAATCCTCTCTCCCTGCCGCAGCTTTGAGACAGTCTGCACACCAAGCCCCATATCTATTGCCCCACCCCAGAGCCTGCATCCCCCACACCCCAACCCTCTGTCCCAGCTCTGAGCACCCTCCCACACCCTGAACCCTTCATCCCCAGCCCCACCCCAGAGCCTTCAGCCCTAGCTGGAGCCCTTACCCCCCCATGCCCTAACCCTCAGCCCTGAGCCCCCTGCCACACCCCAAACCCCTCATCCCCAGCCCCATCCCAGAGCCCGCACCCCCAGACAGAGCCCTCACGCACCCCGCACCCTAACCCTGAGCCCCTCCCACACTCCAAACCCCTCGGCCCCACCCCCACCATATATCACCTCCATATTGATGCACATAACAAAATTCATTCTGCACATGAACGTAAAAAATTAGAGGGACTATTGCTCTGGACTGGAACAGCACAATCACTCTAGGTGATAACTGGAAAAACCACATGGAGAAATAAATGCCTACTTTCTGGCTGACTTAAATCAGGGTTATTAATCCTAATAAAAATTCACCAAATTTCCAAACTAAAATATGTATTTATCATTATAGCACAGGAATAAGCTTAAAATTATTCTTAGTATATTAACATTACTATTAATTTACACAAAGCAGGTCTACAAATAATATAATTTCAACAGTTTTGAAACAACCCATCTTCCCAAACAGAAGACAATGGACTGCAATGGAGAAAAGGGGTCATTTGTTCATTGAATAAATGACACACATGAATACTTGTAAATATATACAGTAAATAGTAATAATATAATTAGCACTTGTTCAGTGGTTCCATTTTAAAAGTTACTATGTTAAGAATATAGAATCTCTCTGAAATCTTTCAAAAGAAAAGAAATTACGTAGGACCAATTTGTTGCATTTTCATCCACCAGTCTCAACATTTGGTGGTTAAGTACTACTCTACTTTCTGCAGATGGAGAAAATGAGACAGAGCAGTAAAGTGTAGAGCTGGTGGAATGATTTTGGGGAGGCCAAAAATGCCCTTTTCACAAGATTGAAATTCTCCATTGGAAAATTTCAAATTTGGCCAAAGAAATTTGATGTTCCTTTAGGAAACATTTACTTTGGGAACGCAAAATGATAGCTCCCCAGCTGATAACCAGGAAGGCTCTTGTCAGTTTCATTTTCTCCCACTCACAAGTGCCTTCCACATGGGCAGCCAGGAAGCCAAAAAATATTGTTTCAGTTCTCCTGAAATAGAATTTTTCAGAATTTGTTCAAAGAAAAATGTCCAGCTTTTCATTTTTTGTCCTGAACTGGGATGAACATTCTTCCAAAACCTGAAAATGTTTCACGGGATGGTAATTCCATTTTTCCAGACAGCTCTAGCTAAGTGGTTTGCCAAAGGACACAGAGCACTAGACCACAATGCCTCTATGCATTATTCTTATTTATATTACTTGTAGCCCCCATAACCCCATTGTTCTAGGCACTGTACAAAGAACATGAGACAGTCCCTGTGCCAAAGAGCTAACAATCTAAGTAGGAAAGAAGCAAAGGGTGGTAAAAAGAAAGTATTATTACCCCCATTTGACAGATGGGAACTGAGGCACAGAGAGATTAAATGCCTTGCCCAAGGCCACAGATAGGCAGCACAGAAACGGATCCCATACCTCCCAAGTCTTAGTCCAGTGCCTTAACCACAAGATCAGCCATCCTCTTGTAGTTAACACTTATACATGACCCTTTCTATCACAGCCTGAACAGTGTTCATAAATTCATATACTAAATACTTATTATATTAGTGTCCAGACGCCACAATCAGGACCAGACCCCACTGAACAAAGTACTGTGCAAAACACAAATACACCTGGTTCCTGCCCCAAATTCGGTTGCTACCTGAGGCCCAATCTTGCAAGCAGTTCCACATGGGTGCACCTGTATGGAACTTGCAGCATCAGGTCTTCAGAGAATGTGTAGTGAGAGAGAGAGGGAGATATTATATATCACACACTTGCATGTGCACATACTTATTTATATATAGCTAAAAAGTAGTGTAACTACTTTCCTTAACTACCTGCTTGAAATATCTCACCATTATACATTTATTTAAATTATGTACAAGATATCAGCCTTTCACCAAATTGGTCAGTGTTTGAGATAAGCCATCAAGTTCACAAATTGCTAAACACTGTAGTCCATACTGCAAAACACGTGACAACATTAGTTTTGCAGTTACGAAATACTGATGCAACCTTAACTGTTGCATGTTAAATTTCAAGGGTGTATGAAATTGTCATAATAAAATTTACTTCCTAGATGAAATTCTACATAAAACTATATCTCACTTTCATTTTGTTTTCACTTTTCATCTAAAGAAAAATTAGATCAGAGTGGCCAGTTTTAAGCTATGTGTAAAGGGAAAATAAGTAGATGTACAAATTAAGATATTATTTGTCTTGACACCAAGTCAAAAAAGGCATTAAAAACTGAAATTTGGCAGACAACTATTTTCTATTTGTAGCAGAAGCAGTAGCAACCACTAGAGTTAAGGCTGAAATGCAACTTCCAATAAAACACAACCCCCCCCCCTTTTTTTTTTAAATGGTTTAGGACAAACCATCTCAAAACAAATTCCTTTGGGGCCAAAATTGTCCAGAGTTTGGTCTGTGCCAACAGGCATCCCCCACATATACTTTTATCCCCCCGGAAAAGTTACAGTAAAATCTGTTCCGCTGTTTTTGTTCAATCCACATATGTACAAAAATATACTTTCCCTCTGTGTTCAGTTCAGAAATGTTGCACACAGCTCAACAACAGCGGAATTTTATTGAGACTTGGTTTGGTTTGTGGATCTTACTGGAGTATAAAAAACAAGGCAAGTCTGAAGGAAACCAAGGCAGCCATCACGCAGCTATGGGCACTAAAATTTTTTCACCTATGCACACCTTCCACAGGGGATTTCTTAGCCCTACCTACAGCTAGGAAGGATGGGGATGCCCAAGTGCTGCTCACTTAGCAATTCAGTTTTTCTGTTCACTCACTGAAAACCAAATTTTCAAGGGCTTTTAAAGTACAGACTACAAACACTTTTGAGAGTTCCAGGAAATGCAAAATCTGAGAGGGATAGAATGTACAAGGTAGGAAAGGCCATGAGACTCCTCCCACCTATTCCCCAAAGAGGGGGGGGATCAGTTGAAGCTGCCATCAAGGACTGAAGAGGGCCAGAAACATTTTTTTAGACATTTCCAGTACTAATACACGACCAACTGACTGACTGCCTATACATACACAAAAGCCTGACTCCAATTCTGGGGAGCGAACAGCATGGAAGAAAGGCACATTGGAGTAGCAATGGTGGAGCTTTGGAAAGAAGAACAAAGCGTTGTGGTTCTGGAGGGAAATTTTAAAGATGCATACACAGGATATGTACTTTTAACATTTTATTTTATGTTGTCTATTACAACTTGTCTTTTTAAAATGTTTTAAAGGGTATTTTAGTACATAAACAAAAAGAGAAAGAGTTACACAGGAATCAGATTTCAGAGTAACAGCAGTGTTAGTCTGTATTCGCAAAAAGAAAAGGAGTACTTGGGGCACCTTAGAGACTAACCAATTTATTTGAGCTTAAGCTTTCGTGAGCTATAGCTCACTTCATCGGATGCAAATCAGAGTTCAGAATATTATATCAGATACCAAAGGAAAACTGCATTGTAAGTTACGTGGTATACAGAGATGCTTAATTACTATTTGTATTATCTCTTTTTACAAAGAAATATTTAACACAGTAATTCAAAATTCTAAATAATATTTTTTCACATCCATATAATATTAATTGTAAGTTGAAATATCATTACTAACATTTTGAGCAACAGATTGACTTGAGAGGCTATCTGTAGAATCTGAAGAGTTAGTCAACTGATTTGCCTTTTAGTAAAGTCTCAGAATATTAATATATGTGCCCCATCATTTATTGTCTGAGCTTCCTTCAGAATTGTTGACCCATAGTATTGTATTCAGTAGCATGAGGCAGGTTCAGACTTCAAGTTGGCTCAGAGGTGATACAATAGATTGGGTAGACATGATTACAAGGTGTTTGCTAAATAAATCAGTCTATTTTTACATTATCATCCTTTTTTTAAATGCACACACAATATATGCATCAATATCATACATACACCCCACTTTGTAGAGGCACTGAACACAGATATCAGAGAAATGGTTACACACTTTACACGCTACTACTTATGTAATAAACTAATATACTATATTTTATTATTATTAAAGACAATGGTCTAATATTTCACAGGCTTGAGACTATGATGATCATATATTTTTTAAAATATATATTTGTGAATATATCATTAGTATTAAAAAATTAGCACCTTGAAAAGGTATATGCCTGTACATGTGCTTATACTTATAAGCTCTAACACTTATGTAGTTGTTAATCGTAAACTTTAAAGCCCTGCAAACACTTACACTGGTGCTTAACTTAATACACGTGGTAATCCCATTGACGTCACAAATTATCCTTTGGATTCTTGGAATTTCAATGTAAAAGTCCCAACAAACTTTTTTTTTTAAAAAAAGGAATTTGTTACTTCAAGAACTGAAATGTTTCGAGCACTTTATAAAACACTAGTAGCTGAAAGCCATGCTACCGCAAAAGTGTATTTCATAAAATCAGAGTGTCTCAGAACTTAAAAATTAGACAGACTGCAAACCCCAGCGATGACTGAACCTGGTGACATTCTAAACAGAAAGAGCTCTCAGCCATGCTTGCAGCTGTTTCCATCACTTCACACTGACTCAACAGACATTCTAGACTTCAGAGTGACAATCCTGGAATCTTATTACATTGATTGCATTGTTAATATTGGAAATTAAAATACACTTATGAAATTTAATGGTTGCCCTTTGAATACGCTATATGATTTCCATGAAAAGAATAGAAATACAGCCTAACCTTACATTAAGGGAGCTACTCAGATGCAGAAAGTCAAGCACTTAGGGAACTGTTTGCAGCATCAGGGCCAAGACAGTATTCATAAATTGTAATTATTGTACAGAAGATATCAAAGACAGTAAACAAGTAGTGTTGTACGGCTGGTGGCGTAAGGAAGCATCTAGGTATATCTCACTAAAATAATTTCCCTGGCATTACAGAGGCTTTGGGCATCAGTGCACCTTGATTCCGTCTGTTCTCTGCCTATGGCACACCATAGTTTAGGGCATGTTTACACAGCAGCGAGGAACATGGTTCGCACCGTGGGTAGACAGACACCTGCTAGTTCTGCTCAAGTTAGTGTGCTCCACGCAGCAGGATGGCCACAGCAGCACAGGCAGCAGTTGGAGCTGGCCACCCAAGTACAAACCCACCTGACCCACTCATAGGCGCCGACTCCATGGGTGCTCCGGGTCTGGAGCACCCATGGGGAAAAATTGGTGGGTGCTCTGCACCCACCAGCAGCCAAGCTCCCCACCCACCTCACCTCTTCCTCCTTCCCTGAGTGCGCCGCATCCCCGCTTCTCCTCCACACTGCTATTTTTAAGTGCACTAGCTAGAGCAGAGCGAGCATGCGTCTGTCTCCCCATGCTGAGACTTGCTCTCCTGACTGTTGTTTAGACATACCCTTTGTCAAGGTTCCTCCCCCACTCTGAACTCTAGGGTACAGATGTGGGGACCTGCATGAAAACCTCCTAAGCTTACTTTTACCAGCTTAGGTTAAAACTTCCCCAAGGTACAAATTAATTTTATCCTTTGTCCTTGGAATAACCACTGCCACCACCAATCTCTAACTGGGTTTACTGGGAAACGTAGTTTGGACACGTCTTTCCCCCCAAAATCCTCCCAACCCTTGCACCCCACTTCCTGGGAAAGGTTTAGTAAAAATCCTCACCAATTTGCATAGGTGACCACAGACCCAAACCCTTGGATCTGAGAACAATGAAAAAGCATTCAGTTTTCTTACAAGAAGACTTTTAATAGAAATAGAAGTAAATAGGAGTAAAGGAATCACCCCTGTAAAATCAGGATGGTAGGTATCTTACAGGATAATTAGATTCAAAACATAGAGAACCCCTCTAGGCAAAACCTTAAGTTACAAAAAAGACATACAGACAGAAATAGTCATTCTATTCAGCACAATTCTTTTCTCAGCCATTTAAAGAAATCATAATCTAACACATACCTAGCTAGATTACTTACTAAAAGTTCTAAGACTCCATTCCTGTTCTATCCCAAGCAAAAGCAGCATATAGACAGACCCAGACCCTTTGTTTCTCTCCCTCCTCCCAGCTTTTGAAAGTATCTTGTCTCTTCATTGGTCATTTTGGTCAGGTGCCAGCGAGGTTACCTTTAGCTTCTTAACTCTTTACAGGTGACAGGATTTTGCCTCTGGCCAGGAGGGATTTTAAAGGGGTTTACCCTTCCCTTTATATTTATGACACCCTTAATCTCCAGAAAGCTGAAATACTTGGGGTTTGGTGAGGTTTGGCCAGGGGTGGTGGGTGGGGGTGTTCAGTGGCCCATGATATACAGGAGGTCAGACTAGATCATCTAGTGGTCCTCTCTAGCCTTAAACTCTATAGGTACGTCTACACTGCAAAAACAAAACAAAAAAACAAAGAAGACCCTGTGTCTGCAGACTTGGGCTTGCGCTATGGTGCTAAAAATAGCCATGCAGACATTCCAGCTCTGAAGCACAGGGAGGAGGCTGGGTTTCAGAGCCCATCTACACATGGCTATTTTTAGCACCTTAGTGCAAACCCAAGGCTGCAGACACAGACTTTGAGACTTGATGACATAGGTTGTTTTTTTATGCTGTGTAAGTAAGTGAGAAATTAAAATATTGAAATGTACTGGTAATTTGTTACTAGTTTTGTGGGAAGTAGGTTTAAATGAAATGTTACACATGAAATTGGACCCACAGAAAATGGTAACTTTTTCCCATGAAAACAGAAACAGACAACCCAACTACTAAGGTACTGCATGGCACGGGAAGGACAGCCAAGCTGGAAGTTAGTCCAGAGGATTGAGAAGATTTTTTAGAAGTGATTTCATCCACTTATAAACCACTTTGAAATTATTTGCATACACATTTGGTGGGGCATTAAGTATTTTCGAATTCGATTTCTTAATTCAGCAAAGCAGTTGTTGGTGACTCTCTATAGCTAATGATGCAGGAGAAGGATGTGGACTACCACCACTATCAACAACTCCTCTTCTTCCGATATCTCTCCCAGTTTTCTAAAAGTCACCTTTCCACACGACATCATCTTGAAAGAACCTCAATTGATTCTGACATACGATTGTACCTCCCTTAACCTTCCCTTTCTCAAAATGCTTGAGAAATTCATCTCTCCAATTACCTTTCACACAATTTTAGTGTGGGTTTCGCTCTGCCCACAGCACAAACACACACTTCTCAATGGAGTCATTGCCTTCTCCCTCATTCTCCTTGATCTTAATAGACTTAATATCTTCTCCCTCAATATTCTTAACCTTAGTACAGCATTCAACATTATGGAACTTCTAACCTTGTGACCACCTCCCTAGCTATGCAGGCATCTCTGGTCCTCTCACATCCTGGTATTACTCCTGCATATCAAACTGCTCACCTCTCTACCTCTGGTGGCAGAAGACATTCAGATCAAGATGGAATGCTGCATGCTTGGACCTGAAGTCTATATGAGCTACACACTGTTGCACTGAAAATTGGGGCAGCTGCAGTCAACACAGATTTATACACGCTATGTATGGACTACTTCTTTTCCAAAAAGTTACCCATGCAGCCTTGGGTTGAAGAAACTTTCAGAGTCCATAGTGTAAGCATATTGACCAATTTATCAATTTTTTCTTCCAATGATTTCACCCAGATCTATAACAGCAGAAGCTTTTGGTAATGATGGCTTGGGATTTGTTTTTGTTTTTGTTTTTTTTGGGGGGGGGGGGGAGTGTGGGGAGAGGGGGTTGGTCAACAGAAAAATTTTGCTGTAAGTAGAGAGGTTCTCTCTAACCAACTGCAATCCATACACTGCAAATGCTTTGAAACAATTCTGGTGTAACGTTCCACTTTCCTCTAAGTGACATTTCACTACTGTACTGAAGTTTAAAAATAAGATTATTTATTTCCATTGAAAAAACTGCCTCAGATCTTCAAACAGGGATCAGGGCCCTGTTGTACTAGATACTGGACAAACACTGTGTCGCTGCTCCAAAGAGATTACAAGTTAGCATTTAGCAATATGCAACAGGTGAATAAATGGATAAACAAGGGGGAAAATATTGACTGAAGAAAAAAGGAGATAGTGGAGACAGGTGCATTATCTAAAGATATAAATGTAAGGGATAAACAAATAAAAATATTGAGGAATTTAAAAGCCAATTCTTTTGTATCATCAAAACTGATAGAGAAAATAAAAAATTGACTAGTTAATATTTGTACAGTGCCTTGAACCTATGAAGTAATATATAAATCAATATTATTCCAATTAGACTGGAGATGAAACAGATAGAATTTTCAGTGCGTTTATAAATATTTAATACATTTTGTTTCAACAATTAGGATGAGTTGTACTTTTGAATTCTGTGCCTCAAATTACAAAGCTACAAGGCCTTGTGAAGTGATTGTTAAGGTTATTTACTGAAGCCCTGCCAAAAGAAAAAGAAAATGGTTTTAAACCAAACATACAAGTTGAAAGTAATTAAGATCTCTTATTTTAAATGCAAGTGACAGGCTCTGTTGTGTCACCATTATGTTTTGTTGCTTTTACCTTGCAAAATGGGTTTCTTTTTATGATCAGATGAACAATTCTGCAAGGAGAATCTGAATTACTTAATACCCATTAATGTCACACATCTGTGAGCCTCCTGCTGAGAACTACTGTTCTGATAAATAGCATTGGCAGATTAATTGGCCCTAAGGCTAATAAGTAAGGCCCAATACACCCCAGTCTCCAGAGAAGAGGGTAAACTGACCCAGCCTGCACTGTCAGAGGCAGTTATGCTACAGAGGATTAGGATTTATCTCCCAGGGAAGGAGGACACCTATAACCTATAGCAGTGGCTCCATAGGTAGAAAACTGCCATGATTTACACTGAATGGGCATCTCGCCCAGGTGCCTTGACCACACCATCTCCCCAAACCGCACTGCCCACTGTTATGACCATGTAACACCAACCGCAGTGACGGAGTTGAGAGCACATTGTCCTGATCCAACCCCTTCAAGGCACATTTTCTGCCTCAGACACTGGCATAATCCAGGAGCAAATCCACCCTTCAGCAGCAGTTTAACAAATTGGAAGAATAACTCAAATAGTAAAGCACAATCAGGAGGCTCAGAAATACTATTATTATTTTTAATAACTTTGACTACAATTTGTAGTTTGGTTTCAGAATTTTCAGGGAAAAGTACTCAGCAGTATAGATGATATTTTAACATTGTCTATTAGTACCTACAACTAGTCCCATTCCCATCTACACAAAGCGATAACAGTTCTTAATACAATACAGCACAGAAACAGTAATAATTAAAAATAAATAAAACTCTACTTCATATGAGAAAGATATTTAAGCATGTGAAGCAAGTACTTATTAATTCAGACACTTCCATTTAATGATATTTCAAGATTCTAATTCTTGAAAGGAACAAAAAAAACCTTGGCTACAGAAACACTTATTCAAAGGGATTTTTTATTTGCCTTAGCTAAATACCATATAATGTGCTCTTATTTCAAAAACATCAATCAAGTTTTATAGATTCATGATAAATACAGTTGTAATTATAGCTCCCTGAAAATATTCAGCTGTCACATTTACCTTGTCAAAGTAAATAACGCTGTCATTTTAGCTGATGTGTATGACTTGAGTAAACATTTCAAAGCATGAATTTTACAACAAGACTTCTTCACTTAAACTGGTCAACATTAAATTTACTTCCAACTGCAATTTGCTATGCTTATTATTACTCTTAATAAAAATTAACACTTAAATATATCATCTTAAAAGTATATTATTAAGCGCAGAAATCATGAATTATAAAATGTGTATTAAAGAACATGCCCATTGACCAGACAGAAAAGTGATGTTAGTATTAATATATCCCCATCATCATAGCATACAAGCATCTCACAAACAATGAATTTATCCTCATAACAACCCTGTAAGTTACGGAAATATCATCATTCCCATTTTGAAGATTAGGAATTGTACCACAACTATTTTTCACAACTGAAAAGTGAACTACATTTGAAACTAGTACTTAATATCTAATTAATTAGTTGCACCTAGATGCTCTATTGCTGATCACTGGGTAAAAAATTTCCTCCGAAGACAAAATGTAACAAAATTTTGGTAATATTGGAGATAGACAAATTTACCTACTGAAAGAAAAAAAAAAAAAAGGAGAGGTTACTTAACTTGTACAGTAACTGGGGTTCTTCAAGATGTATCCCCTGACGGGTACTCCACGTCAGGATGCACACACCGCCCTGTGCTCTTGCTTGGAGATTTTCAACAGCAGTGTCTGCAAGTCTGCGCCTGCATGTTCTGACTTGAGGGTAATATTGCGGGGGGAGGGGGAGAGAACCCATCACCACTCCAGGTCCTTCTCAATCATGAAAGGACAAGGAGAGACTCTGAGGCCCACTGGGGTACAGAAACCCATTTGGATAGACTGTGTTGGGGATGCAGACTGTTTTGAACTAGGCTCAGAGACACAGAGAATTATAGCATTCAAAAACCAGTCGGAGAACACTTCAATCTCTCTGGTCACTCGATTACAGACCTAAAAGTGGCAATTCTTCAACAAAAAAACTTCAAAAACAGACTGCTGAATTGGAATTAATTTGCAAACTGGATACAATTAACTTAGGTTTGAATAGAGACTGGGAGTGGATGGGTCATTACACAAAGTAAAACTATTTCCCCATGTTTATCCCCACCCCCACCCGTTCCTCAGACGTTCTTGTCAACTGCTGGAAATAGCCCACCTTGATTATCACTACAAAAGGTTCCCCCCCCCCGTCCCCCGCCTGCTGGTAATAGCTCACCTTAAGTGATCACTCTCCTTACAGTGTGTATGGTAACACCCATTGTTTCATGTTCTCTATGAATATAAATCTCCCCACTGTATTTTCCACTGAATGCATCCGATGAAGTGAGATGTAGCTCACGAAAGCTTATGCTCAAATAAATTTGTTAGTCTCTAAGGTGCCACAAGTACTCTCTTTCTTTTTGCGAATAGACTAACACAGCTGCTACTCTGAAACCAGACACAGAGAATGTAGTCTTATACATTGGGTGTCACAAATGTACAAGATGCCATGTGACCAGAAAGTTGTAGGCAAGTATTTGCTGTGGTTTGTGGACTCTTATTACATTTTTATAACAAGGTTGGACATGGTGACAAATATGTCCCTGGGTAAATAGGTTCTGACAGTGAAGGAATCCAGAGCGGCCTCAATGAAGTCTATATATTCAATGGGTGAGAGGGTAGACTTTTCCATGTTAAGCGGAGACTCAGTGAATGAAACAGAGATAGGGCTTTCATGTTTGCAGTCTGAACCTTGAGGAACGAATGTCCTTTCAGGTGCCAATCATCTAGCTAGGGAAAGATGATTCCCATCTGTAGCCACGGCATGTGTGGCCTTGTTGGTGGCATCGAGCAATGGTTGAAGAGATGCTTTGGCAACTGTCTGACTTCTGTAATAAGGGCCTGAAATTGCGCCTTCTAATCCTGAGGCAGGTAATCAATAAAAGATGTAAACAGTTTGTGAAGTCATACTTTGCCATAAGGGCTTGGTAATTGGCTACTTTGAACTGTAGAGAGGCTCTTGGCTTGGTTCTAGTCTCTATGCTTCGAAGGCACTGAGTCCGATGTCAAAGACAGCACCACTCTGGAGGATTTCTCAGTGTGCAACTTCTTGGTCGGTGCCACAGTTGGTACCGGAAGGAACAGGAGCATCGGCAGCATCCTTACCAGGACATGAGGTTGCCTGAGATCCAGGCTGCAGGGATGACTTTCCCCTGTTCTTGTCCCATTCTGGGAGGTTGGGTCTTTTCCTCTTAAGGTTTTGACAGTCCCATAAGGCCCCCAGAATCTTTGCTTATCAAAGAATCGAAGGCAGGAGGCCACTCCAATATACAGGGGTTTAATTCTGTCCTTTCTCAATTTCCCAGGTCTGCTTTTAAATCCTAAGGAGATCTTACATTTGGTGGGAACGTGGGAGGTCTGACAGGGTTTGGAGTCTGAGGTCTTGGGCATAACCCATACTCAAGGCTACGGATCAAGGTCCAAGAAGGCCCAAAGTGGGTGACAAAAAAAAGGTGGGGGGGGGAAGACATGCCCCCCCAAAAGCACTGACTGTGCTAAATTAACTGCAAACAAACACAAATAAAGAAAATACTAAGAATAAATAAAATGTAAGCAAGATGAGTAGCCAGCCACGTGGCTAACACAAGCGGACACTGAGACGCTCCATCTCAAGCCCCAGGCGGTTCAGAACGAACTGGAGTGGCAGTGGATCTGCCCCTCTTTATCTACCCGTGTGTCAGAGCACGTGGGCATCCAGGACACAGGCACGGACCCACAGATGCTGCTGACGAGAATCTCCAAGCAAGAGCTCACAGGCACAGGCATATCCAAACATGGAGCACTCATAGGTACACTACTCGAAGAAGAATGGGAGAATATTTCACAATTTGGTTACTTTTTACTGAATTCATGGGAAAAAAGTTAGAACTCTCTAGCAATCTTCCAGTTGTACTCATTTTTTGTTTACTCATTAATGAAAAATGCAAGCAATTACTAGGTCTTCTTTAGTGTATGTCCTTCTTTTAGTATTTTGATTTCCAATTCTTTACCTTGATATGAAGAATCCAAAAATACTTTTACAGAATAGTGTCTTCAAAATTAAAAGACAAAAAGGTACATGGGAAATTTCCATGTTCAGGTTCTGGTCACAAGCACTTGGGACCTTACATTAAATTGTCATCTTGTTTTACAAGCTTGATTTTTATTATGTTCAGGCCATAGCTCTATTTTATCATCATCACTGTACTACTAAAAGCGCATGACTCTACAGAAAATTTTACAAATTTTGTAAAGCGGTGTGTTATCAGTTACAAAATTACAAGATACACTAGGGACTAAATACTGGGTTAATGCAGTAAACCCACACCATTCGCAGCTTTGCAGATCAAGCATTTACTCCACCTGCACAGTTAAGAACCTTGCTGACATTTCCACCACTTAAATCTTGTGTGATGTTGCGCAAGTCATTTAACTCTGCCTCAATTTTCTCAGTCGTAAAATGGGGATAATGCTTCTCACCCACCTTTGTAAAGCACTTTGAGGACCCGGAATTAGAAAATGCTATGTAAATACTAAGAAATGTTACTTAAAGTTGACCAGCAAACCAAGTTTTTACTTTCATAGTTCCTGGAATTTCTAAAAAGAAAAATAATCCATTTCTCTCTCACCTGGCCGCACGCACATGCACACACAAGAACTTACTACTCTTCAGTATCTTAAGTAAAAGATTAGAACAATAAAACTCCACTGACCTTTTCCTTAACGTAGACTCACAAACCTTGACCACTCTGATAACCTCTTTAACAGTACGTCGGAAATCATGCATTCTTGCTGCCACTAGAAGAGCTAGAGAATGAGCAGAGAAAGTCAGTGACAAAGATATTTAAGCAGAGCAAAGAACAAGAAAGAAGAAAACACTGAGCCATGCAAGTACACTCTATCTCTGCTCTCAACTTCAGTTAAAGAACAGCAAATGCTGATGTTCAGCTGTATACTTGAATTCAGGTGATTAAGTTGAATTGTACAAACTTTGCTTCCCATTCAATAAAATTAAGCCAGCAAACTGGGTTCTGTAAAATTCTATGCTTTAGTTGGGTTTGGCAGCCAAAGTGAGCTACTCAAATACAACACAAGAATATAGAATTGTTCCATACACAAAAAAATGTAATTTTTTTCAGTAGCAATCTGGTCTTCATCAATAAATTGCTCTCCTAGAACCTTTACCAGAAGCCAAAAATAAGATATAGATTCCATCTAGGTAGTTGTCAGTACCAGTAAAAGATTATTTCCTATTATTACTATTTGTATTTCAATAGTACCCAAAGGCTCATGGAATCAGGACTCCATGGTGTTAAATGATATACCAATGCAGAGGAAGTCATGGTCCCAGTCCCAACAAGTTTACACTCAGATTTGAAACAAGATACAAAACTAAGTGTCACAAACAGTGAGAGAGAGGGTGAGGGTACCAAGAAGATTGTGTGGTCACATGGGTTATCTGTGTGTTCTGCGTTATTGCAAAAAAACTTTTCTTTTACATATGTACACACTTAAAATTTGCAAATAATGTAAAGTGTTGAGATAGCCTATGTAATCAAACTAGCTTCTTGATAGCCTCACCATATCAGCTATCCCTGACTCAACCTAACCTAAGTTGCTGGGTTTTTTGTAGGTATTAGAGCATAAATGGGTCTCTTGCAGAGAAGCGAGATTAGTTCAGGGAGGGCACTTCATGCATGAGGGGCAGCATAAAAGAACGCATATAGATATTTGTGGGAAAAGAGGAGAAATGGGAGGTCAAAGTTAGTATCACTGGCAAGTTAGAGGGGATGGGGACTATGCAATGGGGAATAAAAGTGATTAAGAAAGGAGGGGTAGGTTCAAAGGTGAGGACAAAAAGCTTCAATTTGCAGAGCCAGTAGAGGGATTTCAAATGGGAACGAGTTGTGACATGGGCAGAGCAACAGGGAAGGATGATGATCTTAGCAACTATATTTTGCACATATTAGAGTGAGTGATATGGATACCGAGAGGAGGGTAGAGTAAACAAGCTGCAAGAACATGAGGGCCTGGAACAAAAGTCTTAGCACCATGGACAGAAATAAAAGGTTGAATTTTGGAAATGCTTTGGATGAAGAAGTTGCTGGATTTGAACATGGCTCTGCACATTTAGGCCATAAGAGCAAAGGGTATCTAAACTTCTCAGCTAAGAGACGAAAAGTCACCATCTGATGACTAAACCCCAAAACAGAGCTTTTTTATATAGCAAATCAGATTGGCACTTTGTGCGCTGAACAATTGACACAAGATTTTAGATACCTGCTCCACAGAGCCCCGATGGTCGGCGTCCTGTGTGCATCCAGTCTCTTTTCATCCTCTGTAATAATCTTAGAGCTGTCATTGATACCTTCTGGTTCTTTTCTCCAAATTCTAGCATGTGCGCAAAACGAGGAATATATAAACATGGATCTGCAACACAATAAAATACAATTATTTCTAATCTTGACTTTTAGCTTTTGAAACATGCACCCTGAACAAGTGTACCACAGACATTCCATGGTTGATTTGCTATGTATCTCAGTAACAGAAAACTCCTACAACAATGCCTTTTTTTTTTTTTTTTTTGGAGACTGGATCCTTTGACCTGGTGATTCTTTAGAAACACCTTTTTAATCTCTGTACCAATTAACAGCTAAAACACTATTCCTTTTTTGCTTTACAGTTAAACATTTTTAAAGTATCCTCATGGTGTATTCCACATATACTCTTAGGCCACTGTTCTGCAATGACTGGTACATGTGCCTAACTTTATGCATATTATGGACAATAATGGGTGACTCCGCATATGTGTTAACTCAAGCATTTGCAGGATTGGGGGATAATTTAGATCCAAACTTTTTAACATTCACCGGTACAGCAACATGTATACTAACTTATGTGTCTCTGTACCTAACTGTAAATTATTATCCTTTGAAACATAATCTGTTTATAAATAAAATATTACTACCAAAAGTATCTCCACGTATCTCCAAATTTAACCAGCTACAGTTCCTTAATCAAAATTCCATAGTCACCGATTCATACTCCAGCAAAAGAAAAAGCTGTTTATCAGGCACACCAGAACATAACTTCAGCTGGTGTAAAATGTCATTGACTTCAACGGAACTAAGATAATTTACACCAAATAAGTATCTGCCCCTCTATGTATAAGGTAATTTCAAATTTTGGTGTTATCAGCTATAGACTAATAGAACAGCAAAAAGCTGTCTGTATGGGTGGTTGCTTTACCTAAACCAGCTTCTAGTTTATCAAATAGAATCTTTTAAAAGCTATGCTCTATACTTGTTTACTCTTTTTTCCGGGGCATCATTTTCTCATTTCCTGGCAGCCTCTTATCACTTGACCCAAAATCTATGGGGTATGGTAAATTGTTAACTATTACACTCAACTCAATTTCCTTAGCTGATTCCCCATTTGGGCACTTTAACTGATAAACATTCATTTAAATAGTCTTACAGATTTGCAATTAATCAAACCAGTTACATTTTACTACTAAGTTCAAACAATGGATATCCTGTTGCCATTTCCAATTACCAGGACTGCACTACACACCTCCAGCCTTTCCATTTAAAAGTCTGCATATTTTACTTTAAATCAAAAACTTCGAGACATAAGTATTTCTCCCAAAGAATTTTGGGATTACAAAATGGAATCAACTAGTAAACATGATTATAAATAAAACAATAGAAATATTAACTCCCAAAGGCAATTAGTAAGGAAAACAGAATAATTCCCACTGTTCTCCAATCATCATCCATATCACATCTAACATCAGGGATGTCTGTCTAACAATGTATTTTAAGGTGTTTATCACCAAAAAGTAACTGGATTGTCTGAAAGAATACACCAGGGAAATCTACCTTCAAATCCTTCAGTTAAAAAAGAAAAAACCACACCACCACCACTATAAAGGTCTTTCAAAACTATGGTCTCATTTTTAAAAAAAAACTAACAAAAACCTGTTTAAGTCATAATTCAACAAAACAAAATGACCCTTTAAAGTGAAAACTCATTTCTCTAGCTTTTTACATTTCCAATTTCCATTTTACATTATTCCAAAACACCAAATGTGTTACGGTGACAATTCCAAAATCTTCACAAGTTCACTTGGCAGGGTTTATACAAAACGGCTCAACTTAGGTGGGAGCTGAGGCCACTCAGCACCCCAGAAAATCAAGGCCTCAAATGAGGGGAGGAATTTATTATTACTTTAAATTCTTCAGAGCATTTTTTCGCTGTAATTTCTATGAACTGACAAACATTTGCATTGTAGCTTTCCAGGAAATTCTGCCGACATTCATGCCCACAGATCATTTGACAGAAACTAGTTTGTGCTACACATTATTAATTTACATTTTTAAACTAGCGAAACAATCGGAGTCTTGAAAAGTAGTAAATGCAAATGACTTCAACAAAAACAAACACTGAAAAGAAGCTCTCCACCAACCGGCAGACTGCAAATGGCTGCAATGCAATATTAAGAGTATAAGAATTAAATGTAGGTCTAGGATGAATGTAAAACCAACTTCTTAATTGGATGCATACAAGCCAACACATTTTTAAAAAGTTAAGTTAGAAGTAGAATACTGCAGGTTTTTTTAAACTCATTCCAAATAAATGCGCAGATGCTACAGACTGCTCCAGGCTGGCAGAACTCTGCTCCCATACAGAGCCCTATTGACTTCAGGGAAATACCGTGCATTTGCAGGGGTCATTCTGAGCCAAACAGCTTGCAGGATCAGCTACTAGTTATGTTTATTTATGCTACTACAGCTTGCATGCTTCAGAAAGTTTCCCCCCCATCCTTCCTTCCTTCCTATCCTACCTTTGTTGTGACACCTCTGCTTTCAGCAGTACTCATCAAAACAGATGACACACATTTCAGGGTGAAAAAAGAGGTGGCCACAAAATTTCAAAATCATCATTATGAGCCAGAAAGCAAGAATTGCTGGATCATACAAAACAGAGAAGGCATAAATGTGTGGTCTGTGAACAGTTACTGTAATACAGTGTGCTTCATGAGGTTAATGACAGGCCTTGGTCAGAAATGACTGCTCCTCTTATCACCACCACCACCCCACACACAAAAAAACCCCACAGAAAATGTGGCAAAGCTATAATCCAGCGAAGTGCTAGAAATCAAACTCAGAGGTGAGGGCAATAGTGGTGCAAGTTACACACTGGTAAACAGAGACTAGTCAGGAGCAGGAGTGTGACACCCCAGGTGTGGAAGGGTGATGGATGGGGTTGTAGCTGGGAAAATAACCAACAGGCTGGGGGTTTAAGATAAAGCCCAGCCGTTGCCTTTCCTGCTACAACCCCACCCTCACACTGTCTGGATGTGTGCAGGATACTCCAGTTTCCACGCACTCGGAATGTAGCCCAAGTGTCAGCTGCAGTTCTCACTTACATCCTGAATATCCCTCACTGCTTTTACCACCGGGACCACTTAATGTTTTGTCTGTGCTCTTGCGGCTCCGAAAAGTCCAAACCCTGGAGGGAGAAACGGCCTGACAGCAAGCAGCTTTGCGCGAAAGGCGGCCGCAGAAGGCCTTGGGGCGCCCTCGCTCGGTCCGGCTGGGAACGACTGGCTGCACAGAAACAGGATCTCAGACCCAGACCCAGCCCCCTCCCGTCTTCCCAACCATTTCCATAATCATGGCTTCTGACTCCACGGAGCAGCCTGCCGTGCAAACTTTCCCAGCTCGGTGTGGACGGAGGGACGCCTGGTGAGGGCGGCAGGTACAGTGACCCCGACTTTTTGCGTGGACTGGGGCAGGCTGGGTCTCTGCAGAGCTCCCCCGCAGCTGGGCAGCAGCTGAGTCCCAAACTGCAGCGCTGCTGTGCCTCTGCGTGGCATTTCTGCCGTGCCTGCTGGGGCTCCCACTCTGCAACATGTCAGACTTGCTCTGCTGCTGCAAGTAATGCCCGGGATCGGGAAGAAAACAACAGCCTCGCAGGCTCTCTAGGTGCACGGGCGGCGGGGAGGGGGGAGAGAAGGGAGGCTTTCAGGAAGAAAAGTCGCTCCGATCGCCAGCTCTGCCCCCATCTGTTTACTGCCTTCCTGGTTCACCTTGGCTCAGCATCAAAGCCCGAGTCAAGCCAAGCTCTGAGCTGCCCTCGGGCGGGGGGGACGCTGCAGAGCTGGGGGCTCTCCCGGGGAAGTTGAACGCAGACTGCGGATCGCCCGTGGGGCTGGGTTTACTTTGCAGAGGGCCGGAGGGAAGTTGGCGGGGTAGGTCCCCATTGCACCGGGGGAGGGGGGTTGCTAGTGTAAGGCTCCCCCCGCCTCTGGGGGTGAATTTGGAGCATCAGTACATTTGGCTCCATTGCAGCGGTGGATTTTGGCTCCCTGTAATTTTCCCAAGCGGCTGGGGGGGTGGGGAGGGCGAGCTGGCGGGTAGGAGGGAGCGGAGAAGAATGACATATTGTCTGGGAAGGGAGGGAGCCCGGGGCCGGGCCCCGCCGCTCCCCATTGGAGCAGGCGGGCGTGACGCGCGGGGCCGCGGCTGGCTATTTGAGGCAGGAGGCGGAGGGAAGCCGACACACACACACACACACACACGGAGGGGGCAGCGCACACGCGTGAGGACACGGGCGCCCGGCCCCGCTGCTGGCTGCAGAACCACAACCGCGCAGGGAGGCGGCAGCGCCCGCGGAGACGCGCCCAGCGGCTCTGGCCTTTCAGGCGCAGGGGCGCTGCGCGGGGCACGGACCCCCACACCGGCCCCGTGGGCATCTGCTCCGAGCAGGACTGAATCTGGGAAAGTTTTGTTCGGCGGGCAGCGCGGCGGGATTCACAGCAGCCGCCTCCCCTCGCGTGCGGAGGAATTACAAGGTGCGGACCGGGAACCGCAGCCAGGGTTTGTTCGGCCCTTGTTTAAATACTGGGGCTGGGAACTTGCTGCTCTCTCTGCAGATGTTTAACCCTTGCCCGGAAGAAGGATCCGAGTCGCCTTTCAAAGAAGATCCAGTGGTTGGCAGCAGCTCGGCGCTGACTGGGCTTTAACTCTTGGGGGCTTTATGGATTGACTCTGCTACTCCTCCTTTTGGGGAAACACTTTGCCTGTATCCCTCCTGGGGTCTTCCTTTGCAATCCTGCCTGTGGTCTTGAGGCTGGGACCTTCAAGCAAAGGTGAGCACTGGCATCATTCCTTACGGCACTGTTCTGCTCCCTAGAAAAGGCGCTCGGGGCTTCTGAGCAAAAGCCGCAGTTTAAAATCATAAGTATCCAGGTAGTGGGACCTGACTTTAGAATAGCTGTCCTCTTGCTCATGCCACTGCCCCATGGCTGCCTCAATGGCAGGATCATGAAGTGTTTGACTTTCTTTCTTCTGCTTCCAGAGACCTTAAAGAAGTCCAAAAAGAGCGTGAGGTCAAACGGCAAGGTGCCAGCATGCTATGAGGTAGTGCCCCTCTCCCTGAAGAAGAAGATGGCTGCAGAGCTTTACCCTGCCAGCGCTAACACCAATATTGCAAACAGTAATAACGCTGCTGCTGCCACCGTCACTGCTGCTGCCAATAGCAAGAAAAACGCCCTTCAGCTTCAGCAGAGTGCCCAGCCGCCGCCGCCGCCGCAACTGCAAAACCTGAACAACAACAATTTGGAGAGCTCCAACTGGCAGTCCTTCCACCCCACCCTGCGGGAGAGGTAAGTGCCAGCCTGGCCAGAGTGTACAGAGCCTGGGCAGCCCTTGCCCCCCCACCCTGCAGGAGAACTATAGGGCAGCAGCTAGTCCCATGGCATCCCCCTTCTGTGCCAAAGGCAGGGAACATGGGTTGTTTAGCAATGAGCAGCCCTGCCACCCAACACTGGGAGATTCTGGCTCCCCAAGCCAAAAAAACAGCAAGTTGTGGCAGTCACAGGCCCCCTGCAGCCTAAGGCCAGGGGAGTTCAAGTATTGCATCTGTATATTGGCCACATTCTGCTCTCAACTCACTTGTGCAACCACCGGCTCCACAGTGAGAGAAAGTATCCCACTGTGTCCCATTGCACCAGCTGTAGCAAGGGGGTGGAGTAGACACCTACTGAAACCAGGACTCAATTTATGTAGCATTAGGTCGCATTGTGGCATCAGGTGATAAACTTGGCAAATCTAATTTGGTTTCTCCCTTCCTGTTACTTTCAGGAACGCACTGATGTTCAATAACGAACTTATGGCTGATGTACATTTTATCGTAGGCCCCCTGGGGGCATCAAAGAAAGTTCCTGCCCACAAGGTTTGTGCAGCTGATATTTTTTCCTTCTGCTAGGGTAGTGGAGTTAACTTGTCTAATTATGATATTTTTGTCTTATCTCCAAAGTAAATAAATAACTTATATCTTAATTATAATGGGACAGTTTAAGGGATTTCTATTTGAACTGAAGCTTTTAAGTTTCCCCCAGTACCTCTTCTGTCAGCTAGTATGTTTAATTACTACAGCTACATACTAAAGGCATACTTGTATTTTTTTTTTTAACAGTATGTTTTGGCAGTTGGTAGCTCTGTCTTCTATGCTATGTTTTATGGTGATCTTGCAGAGGTCAGATCTGAAATCCATATACCAGATGTGGAACCTGCAGCCTTTCTAATCTTATTAAAGTAAGTGGTCATTATGAGTCTACAAATCCTGTGGAGAGACTAAAAGTGGTTTATAAAAATCTTTAAAATCTTTTAAAGGGCATCTAGGAACATGCAGCTATTACACTTTATTAAATGTGCTGACAAATGTCAAATATGACAAATTGCTACTTGTCAGTTATGACAATTGTAGCTTAATCTCTCAGGGCTTATATTGCTTTTAAAAATACTTGTTTTTTATTCTGTTTAGGTATATGTATAGTGATGAAATTGACCTGGAAGCTGACACAGTGCTCGCTACTCTGTATGCTGCCAAGAAGTATATCGTCCCAGCCTTAGCAAAGGCTTGCGTCAATTTTCTGGAGACTAGTTTAGAGGCTAAAAATGCTTGTGTTCTGCTGTCTCAGAGCAGACTCTTTGAGGAGCCAGAATTGACCCAGCGCTGCTGGGAAGTAATTGATGCTCAAGCAGAAATGGCATTGAAGTCAGAAGGCTTCTGTGAAATTGATCAACAAACACTAGAGATCATTGTAACCAGGGAAGCACTAAACACTAAAGAGGTGGTAGTTTTTGAGGCTGTTCTTAATTGGGCAGAGGCTGAATGCAAAAGACAAGGGCTACCAATTACACCAAGGAACAAGAGGAATGTATTAGGAAAAGCTTTATATTTGGTGCGAATTCCAACTATGACTTTGGAGGAGTTTGCCAATGGAGCTGCTCAATCTGACATCCTTACCCTTGAGGAAACACATAATATATTCTTATGGTATACAGCTGCAAATAAACCCAAGCTAGAATTTCCACTGACAAAAAGAAAAGGACTTGTACCTCAAAGATGCCATCGATTTCAATCGTCTGCGTATCGTAGTAACCAATGGAGGTACAGAGGTCGCTGTGACAGTATCCAATTTGCTGTAGATAAAAGGATATTCATAGCAGGACTAGGCTTGTATGGGTCAAGCTGTGGTAAAGCTGAATACAGCGTCAAAATTGAACTTAAGCGTCTAGGAGTTGTTCTTGCTCAAAATCTGACAAAGTTTACCTCTGATGGATCCAGTAATACTTTCTCTGTGTGGTTTGAACACCCTGTGCAGGTTGAGCAAGACACATTTTACAACGTAAGTGCCATTCTTGATGGCAATGAACTTAGTTATTTTGGGCAAGAGGGAATGACTGAAGTACAATGTGGAAAAGTAACATTCCAGTTCCAGTGCTCCTCTGATAGTACCAATGGAACTGGAGTACAAGGAGGACAAATACCTGAACTCATTTTCTATGCATGATGCATTTTACTTCGACTGTATTCCAGTACTGCTATTCACACTAAAGGATTTTTTTGATTACTACAAACCTCTACAGCAGTGTGGAATGTTAGGCTACTTACCTATCTACTACATCAGGCTATCAAAATAAGTGAAGGAATGCTCTTGAATTTAATCTTATTTTATTTATTCATAAGATATTTGACTTAATTAAAACTGCAACATGCAGAAAAATGTTAAATTCTGCACGTAATGTGCATTTATTTTGTATATAGATAACTAACTCGCAGACTGCAGCTGACTCAAGCAGGATGTTCTAAACTAGAGCAGTTTATGAATCTGTGAAATATAAAACATTTTTACTTGCCCTAAAACCTGTGTACTTGATCATTGCTGATTGTATGACTTGTGTCTATGTTAATATATCTATAGTACAGTTTAGTGGTGGGATTCCTAAGAAAATGATAAACAGAACACTCAGACTACTGAGTTTGTCTATAAAAGGCATAACTATCAGCACAAATACAGAGATTGCTTTGCAAGGTCACTAAAGCTCTCCACAAACAGGCACACTATACAGTTTCTTCCCACCTTGGAGGTGATGTATAAGGAAGCACAGTTTTCTTAAACTTCAGTGACAAAGCAGAACGGTTTGAGCGACTGTAAAGCTGATTTTAAAAAATATCCTAAGCTTTTATTTGAAACCTTACAAGATTTCATTCAGATTAAGTTCTCTGCAGCTACTGCATTTGCTCTTTGTAGAGTTAGGGAAGCTTTAGATTAAACTGACATCTGTCCCATTTTCAAGTAAATTGCAACAGACTGGTCTAATGTCTAGGCCCTTGTCTACACACAGTTAAAAACAGATTTGTTAAATTGGTTCAGAAACTGTGTGTGGACTAGGATAATTCGAAACCAATGTATGAAGTAAGAACTTTATGACTCTGTTTTATGTATATTTGGTAAAAGTTACAGTACTAAGCCGCATTTAAATGCAGCTTTATATATATATAAAATCTTTACAATCTACAAAAATCCACTGAAGGAGCAAAGAACTGAAATATCAATAATTAAACTGCCCAAATTCAGATGCTAGCTTGAGAGACACACAGTCTGATAAAAAAAATCTTAAATAGTACATTTAAAATTCCTGATGATGAGGGAGGAAGCCACCTAAACAGGCTGCATACCAAGAGCACCCTCTTTGCTTTTTCATACAGCTGACAGGTGAAATAATCCCTCAAATGTACTTTATCACATATTTACACCTGTTGAGCTAATTCCAGGATACAGACTACAAAAATAACTGAACTAGCTTTTTCTATCATTGGAGATTAGGCAGTTGAAAATATTTACTGTGTACTATAAGCAGTACCCTTTTCTCATCCTTGTAGCAGTGACCTTGGAAAAAGTACAAAACGGGGATTAGAGATTTTTTTTTTCCTGGTGTAAAAAGTACCACTAATATTTAGTTTAAAGGCTTGCTTGTTTTCCAGACAAATATTCGCTGGCTGCTGTAAGACAATTCAATTAAAATACAAACAATAATACAGGACTTCCTGTTCTGTCTTTAGAAACTGCAGTGCAAAATACTAAGGGAGCTGGATTTCCACTGCAAAAATCAGAGGGAGAATATTCTTTTCATCTAGTATTAAGATATGCCAAGTGAACTAGCCCAGTGACTTGGCTGATAGCTGTGTATTGTCACATCTTATCGAGACTCCATGATCACTGAACTCAGTATTTGGACAGGTGATGCTTAGTTTCCAGGGAGAGCAATGTTCTCAAGTGCTCCTCAAGGGCTAGCTGTAAGTAGACTGAAGTTGCCTGTTTGTTGATGACAAAAAAAATCTCAGTCCCTCAATGCAGACTAAAAGATGTTAAGTTGAAGGAAATACAGGAGAGAGAAAAATACTAGAATAAAGAGGCAAGTAACAGTCACACGATACCCTTATGAACCAATCCCTTTAAGTGGAGTTAGCAAGGTTTTCTGTGGCTCAGAGTCTGCCAGGCTTGACAAAGTACTGAAATGTAACACGCATACACTGCTGTCTGGAGCTGCTACTACTAAAAGCAGATTTTAATATATGTTAGATTAAAAACTGTTTTCATACAACATAACCTGTGCTTATTTCAACCGCCACTTTTAAAACAAAATAATAGTAGAAGCAAACGGATTACTAATGTTCTCTCAAAACAAAGCTCCTCATTTTCCATAAATCCTCTTGTATTTCAAGTGTTGACATCAGCAGCTTCAGGTGCTGAACACAGTAAATTTAGCAAATACTTAACCTAATATTGTGTCTTATTTGGTTGAACTGAAATATGACAAGTCTGTACAAGCTTGTAGATAAGCATCTCTCTCTCATGTCAGTCCATACTCTCATTAAGGCTTACACTATTCTTATACTAAGAGGTAGTGAATGACATTTTACTGGAAAAGAAAATAGTGTCAAGCTTACGTGCATTCAACAGCAGCCCCACTATTGTGTTCTCTATTTTAAGATGACTTCTACACTTCAGTAACTGTCACATTTTATCTCTGGACTATGAATTTCATTTTAAAGTGCCCCTTTAATACTGTACTGTGCAAATTTTTGGCCTTCTAAGAGCAATCGTGAAACTATAGTAAAGTATACCCAAGTACTGAAAGCCAACTCTTAAAAAAATACCTATAGCTGGAGCATTTATGCAGAGCTCTCTGGCCAGCAGAAGGAAAGTTTTTCCCAGCACATAGACATTCACCTATTAAAGACAGAAAACATTATTTGCACCTTAAATAGCAAACATTGAAAAAAACACTCCATTATACAGAGATGAAAATCCACCTCTGAAACAAACAAGTGGCTTTTGTTAAAAAAAAAAAAATCACCCAGATATTTTAAAGTGAAAGTAATCATTTGATGCAATCGGATTTATAGATCATAGAGGTAAGCTAAATTCTCATTAAAAGATATATGAAAAGTTAAAGCTGTGACACAAGCCAAAACAGAAAATCACTAAAAACACTGCACTACTTTGCAACAGGTTGCCTATTATGCTTTTCAGTGGGCCCCATTTTGTCCTGGAGTACTTGGGCAATTTCCCAGTTTGTCAGTTTATAGCTCAAAACACACATCGTTACATTAAACTATAACTCTGCAGTGGCACTCGTCTCTTCACTTAACAAAACCTGCAAGTTAGTGCAATTTTAGCTTTGTTTAATCATGTAAAGTGGTATAATTAGAATTTCACAAGCACAAACAAAACTACTTTTCCACGCAGGGAGGGAGTGGCACTCAGTGCTCCAAAGATTTTTGCCTTCCCTAATTTTTCAGTTACTATCCTCAGTTCAACATACTGGTTTTTTTAACCTATAAAGCCCTCAGTGCTTAGGAGACCTGGTTACCAGAAAGACTGCCTCTCTCTCAGTGTTTAAACTGCCACAGTTGAGCTCACAGAGGTGCTCGAGCTGAGGCTCCCTTAATATAAATAAGGGGGAGCTGCTAGCGTGGCATTTTCTGTGAGGGGTCCTCAATTTTGGAACAGTCACCCTCACCTGAGTCCACCAGACCTCAAATTTGTTGACTTTCCATGCACGCTGTAAAAGCTCATCTTTTTCCCCTTCTTTTCTGAGGCCGCTGAGGAGACTGTAGGCTCAGGAGATGTTTATGGGCAGCCCTTTGTTTATATTCCTATAATGAGTTTTAATTTATGGGCTAGGTACTTAGTCGTATTCCAAAAGTTTGAAGAAATGAAATAAAATAATGTATTAAGTCGTGCTTTTCTGGCCTTAGGAGAGGGCTGGATGTTGCTATGCTTCAGTTCC
Organism: Lepidochelys olivacea; assembly: GCF_965140295.1. NCBI lineage: Eukaryota > Metazoa > Chordata > Testudines > Cheloniidae > Lepidochelys > Lepidochelys olivacea. The sequence continues at coordinate 113,612,811 of NC_140416.1, forward strand.
AAATTGACTGTGGGTATTCCTACATGACCATGCTGCGGCCCCAAGGCATAAATACATGTCAAAGTTAAGAGACTCAGACCTCTGACATGATACTAAAAAAACAGTCCTTGTTTTTTATTTAAGTAGTCTATGTTTAGTGGTTTTACGCAGCAGAAGTGTCCCTCTGCCATGCAAAGTGAAGTTGGTTAGTAGAGAGCGAAGTATGCACCTGGGCTATTGAAACATATCAAACAAGCTTATGGAAAAGCATGATGAAGATGCAGGCCTCCTGTTAATAAATATACTCATTCTGCATCAAAAGCTATTTTTAAAAAAAGTCATCCAATTTGAAGTGAACTTTCTTCATCAAAGTATTTTCAGGTCGTCTTCTCCCCTTGTTCAGGATGGGGAAGTGATAGGAGATTTTTCTGTACTTTAATTCTACTTGATTTTTTTTTTTAATTTAAAACCATTACAAGAATCTCCAAGGCTGTCAGTCATCTTCAAAGAGATCATTCAATCTATCACTCAAATATAGATGGGTATTATTTCACTTAGTATATTTAGTGGAATGTGTTGAATATCTCTCTTACACAACCTCTATATATGACCAACAGTGAGACAGGACTAGCAGGTAGATAGATAACTGTAGTGTTATCTGTAGGGCTATGGAGAAAGGATGGTACAATTTAAACCCAGAGAGGAAGTGACCAAAATTGAAATGTGTCCCTTTAATCAAGATTAGCCTTGATGGGTACCAAGGTACAGAAATATATATAGATACCCAATATCTAGCATTTCCTGTAGAATTTGATACTGTATGGTTTATTTCCTTTTTGTGAGCCATGAAGATAGAACAATTTTTACTAAAGCAAAACTATGCAATGTTTCCAAGGGTCTCTCGCTTCCATTGATTTGGGTTCTCTAAATGCACTGCAGTTTGTTTTGACAAACTACAACGTGAAAAAAATCTCTTAAATCTTCTTAGTAGTTTAAGCCTCTTAGTTGGCTGACCTGGAATTATATATCTTAAACCTCATAATTTAGAAATCTGACCTGCAAGAAGGATTTATTATACAAGTCAATAAAGTTACTCCATTAGAGCCAACCACATCATTTTTCCATCCCAAGCCTCACTGACTCACCCAGTTCTTTCATTTAGTCTAGAAAAAATACAAACCAACAGATGAAAATATTTATTATCTCCTGTTTATTCTTTTTTGACAGAAGGCTCAAATACCTCCTTTTTGTCCCCATCTGACCACATAATTGCAGACAATACACTTAACACTCCTCCCCAGCAAATTTTCGATAAAAACATCAATTACAGAGTAAATAAATACCAATAGGCATAAAGACACAGTTTCCCACAGTGAAGTCCTCCTAAGAGTCAAGGATTGCAGGGAGGGGGTCACATTAAGTTTTCAGCAGAGCCAAGTGCATAGTCAAATTGCTGTATCACTGATTCTATCATCCATTCCTGGGTCTAGCTAAAGTCTCCAGATCTAGGACCTACCTGAAAATCTAAATCTAACCTGCTTCTTACTTCACCCACATCATATACAGTATGACGACTGATCTCAAGGTGCAGAAAGCTTGTCCACACAAAACACTTACTAAACTCAAGTAGAAATTGTACTTCAGGGAATTTCTGCTCTAAGATCCTAAGTGCAATCGTTTGCAGCGTTTGGTTACCATTGATTCAGAGAGGAAGTCAGAAAGCGCGGATGCTATCCAGTGGATTGTGTGTTATATTCTGGTTTTTCACAGAGCTCATACATTTTTAATGCTAGTGTAAAAGTCACAGAAAGAACAAGCAATAAAAAACTGGCTCTCTTGGCAAGCCAATACAGATACTTTTGGAATGATCAAATATTCACAGGTACTGGGGCATTTGTCCCTTTATATATATTGAAAATTAAAGAGCCCACAAGGCTAACCCAGTAATCAATAAAAGGCATGTATTACTGAAACATGTCATTTAAGGACCTCTGGTGGTGATAATTTAAGAGGGCTCTTCAACATTTTTTTTAATCTCTATTATTAGTCCAAGGTGGTGATATTACAGCTGAAATGATTTTTAAAATCTAGTTTCACATTCACCATTTGCATTTATTTATAATTTTTAGATTTCACTCAACGTAGACAATTAAAACAATTCATTTACAGGTGTGTTTCACTTTCTGGTTCTCCTGCACTAGTACAATTTTTGTGACGGTCTACAACCTTACAGGGAAATGTTTAAATCCCTTTTCTCCAATGCCTCTAGCTAAATTCCCCAAATTTAGAAACTATAATAGCATTTCTATGTCTAAACCCCTAATTTTACAAACATCTTAATTATGGTGATAGAAGAAAGATTATCCATTAAAAAAGATGCATCTAGTATGAGTTTCAATGGCCTTGTTATACTGCTCCCATTTGTCACACAGCTTTAAGGCTGAACACTCCAAATCTAACTGATGTGGTCCCACTCCCTCTCTCAAAATCCACGAATTAAACTGGAAAAAAATAAATGGTATTCTCCTAAATTCTGCCCACTCAAAACCACCAAACAAGATGCCATTCACAGTAGATTGTTCATTTTTGTACGCTTTGATCAGCCATAAAATAGCTGTTTAAATTATCATTAGGCTTCAGAGTCACTGTCCCAGTCAGATGAGCAGTAGCACCTAATCCCTCTCTCAGAGATGTTTCAAGGTATCTACAGACTTAGGCAGAAATCACTGCAAAAGTTCACACTCAGTTCACATTTACAAGGTTCTCTTTACAACCATACAGACCAGACTCTACATTTTTAAAAAGTGAAATCTTAGATTCTGCAGCACAAAAAAGGCATCTTTCAGCTAAAAACTATATGCTTGCCAAGCCACTATGAACTAATCCTTTTTATCCTTATTTTCTTAACAAGGATCATATTCTATCAAGATGTTCTTCCTTATCAACAACCTGCTGAATTATTCCTTAAGATATCATATTTGAATATGAAGATTTAGTTTCACCTTTGTAGGGGATCCTCCTACCTGTAGAAGGACTAGTTAATATACGCTACATTTCAGATTCTATACTTCTCCAAAGGTGTGGACTTAATCAGTTCTCATTCTTCAGACCTCAGATGTTTTAAGGTGACACCTCACAGGAGAAAGGAAATCTTCTCACCCTTCAATTTTCTTTTCATTATTTCCTTTTTTCACATCATGTCTGAATGTCCACGTTCATAACAGTCCACATGTATATTTCAGCTTTTGAGGACAAGAACAGTGGTCTACTTACCACTGACAAGTGAGTTGAACAGGTCATCAATCTAAAGCATGCTACAGTTCAAAAAATCTCCACAGAAAGATATATGTAATCTGAAATTCACAAGGTTGTTAGATTCACTCCACCCCCTTGGAGGATGACAGCAGCTGACCAGAGTGCCTAAGACAAAAGGTGCCTCATCTTTGATCCAATAAATTAGATAAATTTATTTAACAATGGTGAATTTCCAGAGAGGCTCGTCAAGATCTAAGTAAGACAATCCAGTAAAATATTAAGTATACTGACAGTGGCCTAGGTTGTCTTCTTTTCAGAAAGACCAAGAACTGGACAGTCAGAATTCAAAGCATCTATGGATGCTTGCCTAAATAACAAAGGAAGCATGAAAAGAAAAGGACTATTTAAGGATAGTGTATGTTGTTTGGAGAAGATGTACCTGAAGTTATTTGGTTCATTACTATTAACATTTATTGTACAGTGGGGTCTACGGACCACATCCAGGATGTCTAAATTAAATAGATCAATACACAAATTTGTACTTAGGTAATGGAAGCAAATTCAGTCAACCTGGATGTATCATGAAATGAGTAAAAAGTATTAATATAGGAAGCCAGCTACTAAGTATTCTCTCCAAAGGTTTCAAGACTTAATATTAAATGTTTTGTTATCCAGATCAGTAGGTTGAAGCTTTTCATTCTTTGGACCATCACAGCCAGAATACTGTATTTAACCAAAGAAAGAAAAAAAGGACCACAAGATCACAATCTTACACCAATGAAAGCTTGCTGGTTTCTGATTCAAAGAATGACAGACATGAATCCACTTCTTTTTCAATCAGTCAAATCAAAATTCACTTAAGTGCCTTTTTTTCCCATCTTGTGCTGAAAAGCACTTCCTCAATCTAGGTCCTCAGAAGGAAGAATCTACTTCTGGATAATTCTGTTTGCTGTATTACTATTACTCTCTGGTCCTACAACAAAACCGTACGTAAGACATAATACCACCTAAGCAAGGAGATAAAAGAATAATCATTCAAGGCCTGTATAAAGGAATCAGCCAGTCCACTTTTATATAAGTAAACAAACTTCTAGAGGAAATAGCAAGTAGTAGTAAAGATCCACATAAGAAGGAAAATGTCACTTGAGAGAACAACCTTAAGAGAAAGAAGCAAGATTTTTTTTTTTGAAGGTGGAAGCAAAAGACTGCAACAAACAGAATTACCAGTTACTGTACTAGTTTTCCCTTCTTGTACATACTCTTTCCCCACCTGACAACATATCTGACAGTAGGCAGTAACACACAGAGAGGACTTATATAATGAGAAGCACCAATATAGCCATATTAAAGAGAAGATTTTCACTACATAAAATCAGAGATCAAAGGTAAGGTAGAGAACTGCCAATACTACTGTCTGAAGACTGTTGTAAGCACATCTCAAGATCATGATGCTACGGTATAAAAGAGGGGGACCCAGGAACAGACTGGCATTTCCCATGATTAAAGGGACAGCCTTTTGATACATTGTGAGATCTGAAATCTAGCTGAGTAGTTCTCGCTGGATGAAAGGTAGGACAGGATCCTGAAACTTATGGGCAAACCCAAACTGTACAAAAAGTTAGGTCAAAGCTAGACAAGTTTCTCAACCCTTTAAACAACTAGACAATGGAAAAGAAAACAAAAGCCAGAAAGGCTACCTCAAAAGAAAACTGTACCTGTAAACAAAACAAGAAGAGAACCAAAATTCACTAAGTGAAAATAGCAGAGAAGGTTCCCAATCAAAGACCCCTGACATATCTACTTCACCAGTTAATGAATATGTAACCCTGTTGCTGGCTGATCAAGTGATTAAAGAGGAGGAGAAAGAACAGCCTCACTCAAGTAGAAGAGCTGGTCAGAACATTTTTGATTAAACGTTTTAGTGTCAAAATATGCTGTTCCGTCAAAGGCAAAACATGTTGCAGAGATACACAGATTTCTTTGAAGTTGTGGACAGGAAGCCTTTCAGTTGGATTCTGGTCAAAGAGGATCCCACCCTAAATTGAAAATGTGACCCTTCTCATCTGAAAACAGATATTTAGACAATTACACTTAGCAAAAATCATCAATCAAGGTTTGTCAAGGTTCCTTCCCCACTCTGAAGTCTAGGGTACAGATGTGGGGATCTGCATAAAAGACCCCTTAAGCTTATTCTTACCAGCTTAGGTTAAAAACTTCCCCAAGGTACAAACTTTGCCTTGTCCTTGAACAGTATGCTGCCACCACTAAGCATTTTAAACAAAGAAGAGGGAAAGAGACCCCTTGGAGACGTCTTCCCCCAAAATATCCCCCCAAGCCCTACACCCCCTTTCCTGGGGAAGGCTTGATAATAATCCTCTCCAATTGGTACAGGTGAACACAGACCCAAACCCTTGGATCTTAAGGGCAATGAAAAATTAATCAGGTTCTTAAAAGAAGAATTTTATTTAAAGAAAAGGTAGAAGAATCACCTCTGTAAAATCAGGATGGTAAATACCTTACAGGGTAATCAGATTCAAAACAGAGAATCCTTCTAGGCAAAACCTTAAGTTACAAAAAGACACAAAAACAGCAATATACATTCCCTCCAGCACAGCTTATTTTACAAACCATTAAAAGAAAATCTAAAGCATTTTCTAGCTAGATTACTTACTAATTTTACAGGACTTGTAAGGCTTACACTCCTGATCTGTTCCTGGCAAAAGCATCACACAGACAGACAGACCCCTTTGTTCCCCCCTCACCCCTCCAGATTTGAAAGTATCTTGTCCCCTCATTGGTCATTTTGGGTCAGGTGCCAGCAAGGCTACCTTAGCATCTTAATCCTTTACAAGTTAAAGGGTTTTGCCTCTGGCCAGGAGGGATTTTATAACACTGTATACAGAAAGGTGGTTACGCTTCCCTTTATATTTATGACAAGGTTTTATTCCAATACAGAACAAAAAACAAATTTCAAATGTCTGAAAGTTGTCGTGAAATAGAATGGTCATTCTCCATCCAGCTCTGCTTAGTAGATCAAATAAAGAACACACAGCCCCAGTTCTGTACGAGTGCATGCCACAAGGGACAGTTGTGGATCCCTGTGGGTTGCCCAGCCTCAGGAGAAATTAAAGTAAGTCCCCTCCAGTTATAACTTACTTACGCCACCAGCATGAGGTCTGTAACAGACCTTATGCCAGACGAAGGTACACTACTAAAAGTGCAGTTTCTTTGATTTCTAAGTGAAGAATGTGGGACCACATCCACTGGTAGCCCTATAAAGGCATCAGAAGGCTTTGTGTCCTTATGGGCAAGTAGTACAACCCTTTGTGCTAAGAACTTGGACTTCAAAAAGCAGATGGTGTAGTCATATCATACGATGATAACACTCGTTCCATTAGTATCTCAGGAGGATGTTAAACAGCAGCTACTAAAGTTAGACATTTTTAAATCAGCAAGTCCAGATAACTTGCATCCAGGAGTTTTAGAAGAGCTGGCTGAAGAGCTCGCTAGACCATGAATGTTGATTTTTAGTAAGTCTTGGACCACTGGGGAAGTTCAAGAAGACTGGAAGAGAGATAATGTTGTACCAATATTTAAAAAGAGCAAAGAGGATGACCTGGATAATTATAGGCCTGTCAGTCTGACATCAATCCCAGGCAAGATAATGGAGGAGCTGATATGGGACTCAATAAAGAATTAAAGAAAGGTAATTACTAATGCCAATCAATATGGATTTATGGAAAATAGATCCTGTCCAACTAACTTGATATCTTTCTTTAAATGAGATTACAAGTTTGTTTGATAAATATTATAGTTTTGTTATAATATGCTTAGATTTCTGTACAGCACACATCTTGATAAAAAACTAGAATATTTTAATCCATATTAAATGGATTAAAAGCTGGATAACTCATAGGTCTCACAATGTAAATGTAACAGGGAAATATTATTAAGGGGGTAGGTCTCTAGTGGGATCCCACACCGACTGGTTCTTGGTACTATGCTATTTAACCCTTTTATCAATGGACTGAAGAAAACATAAAACCATCATAGATAAAGCTTGCAGGTGACAAATTGAGTGAATAGTACATAATCAAGGAGACAGGTCACTGACACAGAGCAATCTGGGTGGCTTGGTAAATTGGGTGCAGGATAGCAGAGAATGCAGATCACACATACAGGATGGGAGATGTCATCCTGGGAAGCAGTGAATCTGTAAAAGATGGGGGAAGGGGGTTTACATAATCAGAATGCTCACTGCAACACTGACCAAAAGTAGAAGTTATTTTACCTCTGTATTTGGCATTGATGTGACCACTTCTGGAACGCTGTTTCCAGTACAGGTGTCCACAATTTTAAAAAGTTGCTGATAAATGGGAGAGGGTTCAGAGAAGAGCAACGAGAACGATTAAAGGAGAAGAAAACATACCCTATCGTGATAAACTCAAGATGATCAATCTATTTAGCTTAACTCAAAGAAGGTTACAGGGTGATTTGATTACAGTCTACAAGCACCTACATGGGGGGAAAAATACTCGATAATGGGCTCTTCAGACTGCCACAGAATGGTATAACATGATCCACTGGCTGGAAGTTGAAGCTAGACAAATTCATACTGGAAATAAGGTGTAAATTTGAGTGAGTGTAATTAACCATTGGAACATCACTGGCAATTTTTAAATCAAGATGTGGATGTTTTCCTGAAAGATCTGCTCTAGGAATTATTTGGGGGAAGTTCTCTGGCCTGTGTTACACAGGAGGTCAGACTACATTATCACAATGATCCCTTTTGGCCTTGGAATCTATGAATTTAGATTCCAGTGAATCCGATGAAGTGAGCTGTAGCTCACGAAAGCTCATGCTCAAATAAATTGGTTAGTCTCTAAGGTGCCACAAGTACTCCTTTTCTTTTTGTGAATACAGACTAACACGGCTGTTACGCTGAAACCTATGAATTTATGGTTTCCCAAAGAACAAAAAGTGATCCATGAGCCCAAAACTTACATCCACATAGCCTTTCAAAAGGGTGAACCCAGGAGAGCGCCTGGGCAACAGTTTAGGGAGGCAGAGTTGAGTCAGGAAAAAACTCATCTGCCTTCAAAAAGACATAGTCCAGAGCCAGGGACTGAATCTTGAAAGGATGCCAACAATCTACAGCCCTCTCCCACAAAATGGAATATAATCACAGGCTCTGCAGACCTCAAAGCAGAACTATCTTCTACTTCCCTCCCTTCCTCCACCCCCACCTTAATATCTTCTCTCTTCCCATGTGCTTTTGTTTTTCCTCTTGGATCTTATCTTCCAAGAAGGACCTAGAGAAGAAGAAAAAATGATTAAATAAGTTACATTAAGGGGATGGAAGAATGAGGCTGCACTTTATGCTCCCTGTTGAAAGAACAAAAGATGGAGGTAGAAGTGGATGGGGCTTGTTCCTTGACTTTTGGTTGATGTAATTTATCTTCTCTTTTCCTAGTAGTCAGAGGCATAATGGTTACTTTATTGATTTGCTGTAGGATGAAGAGAGGGACGATGACAGATATATTAAATAAACAAAACTGGATGGATGGATGCATGGACTGTCCATCCTGAAGTATTAAGTAATTTACTCAATTTATATGAAGACACTCTACAAGATATTTTGCTTGGCAACATTCTTCAGAGAGAATCCAGATGCCATTCCACCTTCAGGAATTCCACAGGTCCATTGTACCACTAGGAATTATCAGAGAAAACTCAAGAAGGAAATTCTATGGGAGCATCCAAGATGTCATCCACTTAATATCTGCCATTGGCATGTCCTTAAGAGCTGGTCCAATGGTTTTAGAAAAGAAATCAATACAGTTCAAAAGGTCTTGCAATAATTCATTTTTGAGCCTTTCAAATTGTTGTTTTCTTTGATGCACAAAAATAGCAATTTTGTTTCATCAAGAACAACTGACTTACCTTTCTAACAAGATCAGTATATAAAATCTAAAAAATGGCTTAACTATACAGGTTGACACTTTCTGCCTTGGGAATGTTATAAATGAAATTCTCATACTTTAATGTCATCAGTGTCTCAAAACTTGGGAATTTTAGCAGAGGTGTCCTTTGAAAGGAAAAAATTTCAAGGCCATGGCAAAGTACATGGATTTCCCTTTTTTCCCTGGGTACAGTTCATCAATCTTGCACTAAAGAGACCGATCTCAGATAAGCTGTGTTGGCAGCGTCTGTCTACCTGGAAATGTGGGACGTCAACCTGCCTTTTGGGAAGTCAGTAAGAATGTTGCCATTGACTTCTGTGACAGTGAGAACAGGCTCTTAGCTTCAGCACATTCTTCTGCACCAACCAAGGAATTTTTTCATACACTGGTAGATTTTATTTCAGTGCAGTAAGTAGCATGACCCAAGTCAAAAATGTTTAATTTTTAAAACATAAGTTCCAGAAATAATTAAAACAGGAGAGGAACCAAGTAGTAGTATATACTTTTGTGTAACAGATTTGTTTTTTCAACCAAACACAGGGAACCTAGAAGTTGGTATACATTAGAAATCAACATAAGAATGGCCATACTGGGTCAGACCAATGGTCCATCTAGCCCAGTATACTGTCTTCCGAGAGTAGCCAATGGCAGGTACTTCAGAAGGAATGAACAGAACAGGCAACCATCAAGTGATCCACCTCTGTCATTCACTCCCAGCTTCTGGCAATCAGAAGCTAGGGACATCCAGAACATGAAGTTGCATCCCTGACCATCCTGGCTAATACCTACTGATGGAATTATCTTCCAAGAACATATTTAATTCTTTTTTGAACCCTATTATAGTTTTGGCCTTCACAATATCCCTGGCAACGAGTTCTACAGACAGACTATATGTTGCGTGAAGTACTTCCTTATGTTTCTTTTAATTCTGCTGCCTATTAATTTCATTGGGTGACCCCCCGGTTCTTGTATTGTGTGAAGAGGTAAACAACACTTCAATATTCACTTTCTTCACACCATTCATGGTTTTATAGACCTCTCTCATATCTCCCCTCTCTCAGTTGTCTCTTTTCCAAGCTGAAAAGTCCCAGTCTTTTTAATCTCTCCTCATATGAAAGCTGTTCCATATCCCAAATCATTTTTGTTGCCCTTCTCTGTACCTTTTCTGCTTCTTATACATCTTTTTTGAGACGGGGCAGCCAGTGCTGCAAGCAGTATTCATGGTATGGGTGCACCATGGATTTATATAGTGACATGATGATATTTTCTACCTTATTATTTATCCCTTTCCTAATGGTTCCTAACATTCTCTTAGCTTTTTTGACTGCTGCAGCACATTGAGCTGATGTTTTCAGTGAACTATCCACAATGACTCCAAGCTCTCTTTCTTAAGTGGTAACAGATAATTTAGATGCAATCATGTTGTATGTATAGTTGGGAATTGTGATTTCCAATGTGCATTACTTTGCATTTATCAGCATTGAATTTTATCTGCCATTTTGTTGCCCAATCACCCCGTTTTGCTAACTGTTCACAGTCAGCTTTGGACTTAAACTATCTTGAGTAATTTTGTATCATCTGCAAACTTTGCCACCTCACTGTTTACCCCTTTTTCCAGATCATTTATGAATATGTTGAATAGCACTGGTCTCACTATATATCCCTGGGGGACACCACAATTTACCTCTCTGCATTCAGAAAAAGGACCAGTTTGGTTTCCTACCCTTTGGTTTCCTGTCTTTTAACTAGGGCTGCCAAATGATTTAAAAAGTAATTGCAATTAATCATGAGATTAAAAAAAAGTTGTGATTACTCAGTTTTATTCACATTGTTAATAATAGAATACCAATTGAAATGTATCAAATATTTTTGGATCTCTTTCTACATTTTCAAATATATTGATTTCAATTACAACACAGAATACAAAGTGTACAGCGCTCACCTTACATTATTTTTTATTACAAATATTTATGCTGTAAAAAGAAAAAAGAAATAGTATTTTTCAATTCACCTCATACTGTAGTATGTAGCACGGTACTGTAGTGCAATATCTTTATCATGAAAGTGCAACTTACAAATGTAGAAGTTTTTTTAACTACACTCATAAACAAGACAATGTAAAAATTTAGTGCCTATAAGTTGAAGCATGATGGGGCATACAAATGTTTAGCATATCTGGCACATAAATACCTTGCAATGCCGGCTACGACAGTTTCCGGTGACTTAAGTAAGAAGCAGGCAGCATTATTACTCATAAATGAAAACTTGTTTGTCTTAAATTGAAAAGTATTACTTTTGTTTATCTTTTTACAGTGCAAATATTTGTAATAAAAATAATATAAAGTGAGCTCTGTACACTTTGCAATCTGTGTTGTAATTGAAATCAATATACATTAAAATGTAGAAAAACATCAAAATATATTTATAATACATTTCAACTGGTATTCTATTATTAACAGTACTAAAACTGCAATTAATTGTAACTTTTTTTAAAATCTAGTTAATATGTTTTGCATTAATCGCAAGCAGTACCTGCGATTGACAGCCCTACTTTTAACTAGTTACTGATCCATGAGAGGACCTTCCCTCTTGTCCCATGACTGCTTACTTAAGAGCCTTTGGTGAGGGACCTTGTCAAAGGCTTTTTGAAAGTCCAAGTACACGTTTGTTGGTCCCCTCAAAGAATTCTAACAGATTGAGGAGTTATGATTTCCCTTTACGAAAGCCATGTTGATTCTTCCCCAACAAATCGTGTTCATCTATATGACTGATAATTCTGTTCTTTACTATAGTTTCAACCAATTTAACTGGTACTGACTTAATGGCCTGTAATTGCCAGGATCGCTCCTTGAGCCTTTTAAAAAATGTGTGTCATGTTAGCTTTCCTTCAGTCATCTGGTACGGAACCTGATTTAAGTGATAGGTTACATACCACAGTTAGTAGTTCTGCAATTTCATATTTGAATTCCTTCAGAACTCTTGGGTGAATACCATCTGGTCCTGATGACTTAAATTGATATGTTAAATAGGGTTTCAAAACCTCCTTTATTGACATCTCAATCTGGGACAGTTCCTCAGATTTGTCTTCTAAAAACAATGGCTCAGATGTGGGAACCTCCCTCACATCCTCTGTACTGAAGACTGATGCATAGAATTTATTTAGCTTCTCCGCAATGGCCTTACCATCCTTGAGTGCTCCCTTTCCACCATGATCATCCAATGGCCCCACTGCTTGTTTTGCAGGCTTCCTGCTTCTGATGTACTTAAATTTTTTGCTGTTAGCTTTTGAGTCTTTGGCTAGTTGCTCTTCAGATTATTTTTTGGCCTGTAATTCTACACTTGACTTGCCAGATTTTCTATTTTTCTCCATAGGATTTAACTTCCAATTTAAGGATACCTTTTTGCCTCTACCTGCTTTTTTTACTTTGTTTTTTAGCCATAGTGGCACTTTTTTGGTTCCCTTCCTACGTTTTTTAATTTGGGGTATACATTTAAATTGAGCCTCTATATAGTGGTGTGTTTTAGACATTTCCATGCAACTTGCAGGCGTTTCAATTTTGTGACTGTAGCTTTTCATTTTTGTTTAACTAGCTTCCTCATTTTTGTGTGGTTCCCATTTCTTTAGTTAAATGCCACTGTGGTGGGCTATTTTGGTATCCCCCCCCCCCCCCACACACACAAGGATGATACATTTATTTATAGCATGGTCGTTATAACCGAGCAATTCAGTTACACTCACATCTTGGACCACATCTTGTGTACCATTTAGGACTAAATCAAGAATTGCTTCTCCCCTTGTGGGTCCCAGGACTAGCTGCTCCAAGAAGCAGTCATTTATGATGTGTTGAAACTTTAACTCTGCTTCTCATCCTGAGGTGACATATACACTTAGTCAATACAATGATAGTTGAAACCCCCCATTATTACTGAGTTTTCTATTTTCATAGCCTCTCTAATCTCCCTGAACATTTCACAATCACCATCACCATCCTGGTGGCTGGCAGTATATTCCTACTGCTATAAATACATTCTGTTGTAATTACAAGTTTAAGGTACTAGCTACTACATCATCTTCCCAAAATGACTTTTATCCCCAACCCTACATTGCTTCAGTTTCCCCAACGAATGGCTTGAAGTCCTCAAATGTCCCTTCTTCCTCCTTTTTCTCATTAGATTACATAGAAAAAAATCTGGAAACAAATCTGCTCTACTGCCGTTAGAAAGCCAACCCTGTTGTATTTGCGGCATCTTTTGAAGATACAATACCTCTGATTACATTTGTTCCATGTTTCATCGTCTTACTTCTCTTTCTATTTAGTAGTAATCTATGTAAGAAATCACTAGGTTTGAAATGAAATAAACCTCCCACTCCTCCTCCCCACAGCGCACGTGTGCACATGCGCTCTCTCTCTCTCTCGTTATAATTAAGCACACTTAACCCATTCAAAGTTTGTAGCAGATTAGAAGAATGTTCATTATTTTAAGAATTAAAGATGCATTAGATTATTGTAATTCCATCAGATTCCTTTGTGTAATAAATAACCTTTAGAGGGATGCCATTTACAAAGACAGCTGCAAGGACAAAAATAACCTATACCATCCTACTTGTACTGTATGTAAAATAGATGTTTATGATATGGAGACACAGAATGTGTACATTACACACACACACTCATTTAGAGCTCTATATCCACAAGGGCTTTAAGTACACACAACTCAAAATAGATTTTACAAAAATATCACAGTATTTTACAGATCCATTTATACTTAAAAATTATTTCGGTCTTACCAGCTGTTTTAAAAATGTGTGAAATCTGACCTTGTGCCACTACAGTGACTTTGTGATCACTGGGGAAAGATTATACTAAACTGCTGATGTGTTATTTGTCAGGTTAAAAAAACCCAACCACTTGATTTTTAATTTCACTGAATAATTACTCTGATTTATAAGCCCTATGATTTCCCTGCCCAGAATCTTTAAAGAAATAGATCATTAAGGTTTCCCAAATACCACACATTAGTAGTTCTTCGCTTGTATTCATTTTTAAGGTTTAATATTTGAAACAAAAGATTAAACAACAGATACAATACCTGAAGAAGGTCACTGAGGTCAAGTAACATGTCTGTGAAAAAGTCAAGGAATATAAATGCATGTAAAATTTGATAATTTGATTAGCAACTTTTAAAAGGAGAAATAAAATCATTTACATGTGGCAGTGCAGGAATATGGATTAAGTAGTCTGATCCAGCATCCCTGCTAAAGAATCACATTGGTTTCAGCTCCTGAGTAAGCTCTGCCTACCCTCACTATGGGACACAAGGTGCCATTACAAACAAGGTTTATATGTACGAGAAGTGTCTCTAAAAAGACAAGGAATGCCTTGAGTAATGAGCTAAGACTACATATACTGTATATTGTATTCTGGAAATCATCAAATGGCACAAAATAGAGACTTCATTTTCAAAATCTAATCTGTCACTTTTTTCTGTGCCAATTTAGGACCTGATCTCTCATTGTGCAGAAAAATCCGTGGGAAAGGACTAGGAAACTGCTAATTTCAGGGCATCTACACAGATGGGCAGCCCCTCTATGTTGTTGTATGAGACCTCCCCCATAGGCAGAGCTCATTTAAGAGCCATGCTGCCATCAGCTCCTTGACTATACAGACCCTGCCTCTTCATCTCTGAGCAAGATACAAAATATGTAACAGGAACCAAATTAATTTTGCTAGAATGTATATCCACTCACTCAGTCTGCTTCATGCCAGAAGGACTGAGAGTCTTCCATGGGAAAGGAATATGGGTGCAGGAAGAGAATGTCATGTTGACTCCACTCTTCTCTCTCTAACAGTTTAGGGTCAGTATATCAGAATTTTCATTCCTTTCATCCTCACACCATACAGTGGAAGGGAGTTTGGGCCCAAAATGTTAGTTTGAAAATACTAGTAGTATTAAGAATGACTGCAGCAACTTAATTATTGCAATTTATTTAAGAAAAAAACACATTCAGAACAAAACAGAAAGCTACTAGAGAGAATTTACTGAAGATTTTACTGAAACTGTTGAGTAAATTTACAAATGTTTTCTACTCTTACAGTACTTAAATAAAAGGAAAGAAATAGTAGGGGTAAAAACAAAGATAAAACACTATTCACAACCACCAAAACAATAACCACAAGTCTACCAAAAAGTCTATTTAATAAAAAAGTTTCTTTATACAAATATTTTAAGAACTTTAATTTGATAATTTTAGGCTATTTCATCCTAACAAGTGCCAAATGTTGTGTCAGCTTTAAAAACTTCTAGACTTTGATGCTTTTATCAAGGCTGTTTTTTCCTTAATTACATCTCTCTTAACTGAATAACAGACTAAATATGTTCTTAGCGAGCTGGTTTTAGTTTAACTACTGTAAAAATGTTCTTTTTTAGAGTAAACAAACAATTTAAGAGAAAAAGCAACACGCATAACAAATCAATGAATATGGTAAAAGCAACAGTAAGTAAGTACACTATAGTTCAGTACATTGTAGTAATATAGGTTTTAGCCTGTTTTTATAAAGTACATTAAACTAATATGGAATGTTAGAGACACATGGTGAGTGAGGTAGTATCTTTTATTGGCCAACTTCTGTGGGTGAGAAAGACAAGCTTCTGAGCTTACACAAAGCTCTTCTTCAGTACAGACATTTTTCTATATAACAGCTTTCTTTTGCTGGGGGGGGGGAAGAATTCTGGTAACTATCGGTTTATGCATAAACATTTGTACCACTTACACTCAGCATTTCTATCTCTATCTTATATTAAAACTATACAGATTCAACATTCCAAATTTGTTCTGCATGCATTTGACAAATTCAATCTAAAATTCTACACATCTTATTGTCTTAGCACAAGCGAAGCTTCAATAATGTGGGAGAATAGTATGCCTGGGCATTCAATTAGCTACGATCATATAGCTCATATACAATTAGAAGTCAGCAAAATTCAAATTAGCTAAGAGACTGCTGACAGAAAAGACAACCTGCAAAAAATTAGACCTTTTTAGTGAAAGACAGAAGTCCAAGCAAAGCACTACTGAAATGATCACAATTGGACTGGTGTAAGCAAGACAAACATAAGAATGGCCATATTGGGTCAGACCAGAGGTCCATGAAGCCCAATATCCTGTCTTCCGACAGTGGCCAATGCCAGATGCCCCAGAGAGAATGAACAGAACAGGTAATCATCAAATGATCCATCTCCTGTCGCTCATTCCTAGCTTCTGGCAAACAGAGAGAGGCTAGGGACACCATCCCTGACCATCCTAGCCAATAGCCACTGATGGACCTATCCTCCATCAATCAAAAAAAGGAGAAGTATAAAAAAAACTTGAAAAATGGAAGTGCAGAGGAGCCATAACCACTGACAACTCTTCAAACACAGCCAGACTAGCATTTTACTCTTTCTTTGCCCAGCCCACCCCAACTCAGTAGACACAGCTGGTTTTTAAAACTTTTGCTGCCAAGTAGCCTTCCTGAGTGGAAGCTGCCTGTCAATCCAAATTGTATGGTGATTTTGTTTGCAAACAGGAAGTGGGAAGACACTCCAAAACTTGATTTGGGACACAAATATTTCAGATCGAAGCTTTCAAAAGTGACATGATTTTGAGTGCCTCAATTACTGGGTGCCCAATTTGACACACCTTAGAGGGGCTAGTTGTCAAAGTGCTGAGCAGTCATCCTCTGAAAACCAGTCCCTTTAGGGTGCCTCAGAAGTTGAATACACCCAAAATTGAAGAACTTAAAATTACTAGTCATTCTTGATAATTTAAAGATAAAAGGCTAGTGTACAAATATACTAAACCACCTAGGCTGCCTCTCCCCCTCAATTAATATATCTACTTATAACTTACTCTTAAGAGATTTTATTTTGAAATGTAAAATAAAAAACAATTAATCACAAGTTTCATTACTTTAAAAAACAACTTTTCAATTACTAGAGAAAAATATTTAACACACTGCATACATTTAGAATACTTGATGTATGTTGAGAAATTTACTTTCACTAGAGTTCAGGTACTGGTGATGCAATTTAGCACAATAATACAGCTGTTTTAACCACTTTGCTCCTTGGTGAAGTTGGTGCAAGTGAAGTTGGTTTAAGTGTCCACTGAAATTTAAGAAGAGATCACAGTAAAAAAGTGGAGTTTCTGGATCTCATATAAGTTAGCCTGCAGCAATCTCTCAGTGATTAGATGTGTGTTTGCCACAATGAAGGGAGGGAGAATGGGATATTTGAGTCATTCAGTTCCAATGGGTTGGCCTATGTTATGCATATGGTGAGAGCAATTATCAACAGGAAGTAGATGTAAAAAACATGTTTTTAAGCTCATTTTTAGAGGGTGGAAAAATTTGGGACAATGTGAAATACAACTGAAAAAAACATATTTTTAATAAACAATATAAATGTTTGCATCGTTAAAGATGACAGAAAACAATAGCACTTTCATGTAAGTACAAAGCTAGCACATGAAAAAGTTCTCAATAGGAAAGAAAGCTGTTAACATCAGAGATACTCATAAAATAGAAGATAACTAGGGCCTTACCAATGTCCCAGCCATGAAAAACGCGTCACGGACCGTGAAATCTGGGGTTCCCCCACGAAATCTAGTCTTTTGTCTGCTTTTACCCTATGCTATACCAATTTCGCAGGGAAGAGCAACCTTTCCCAAATTGGGGGTCCTGACCCAAAAGTGGTAAAAGGGGGGGTTGCAAGGTTATTTTAGAGGGGATTGTGGTATTGCCATCCTTACTTCTGCGCTTCCTTCAGAGCTGGGCAGCCGGACAGCAGGGGCTATTGAGTGGGTGCCCAGCTCTGAAGGCAGCGCCCCGCCAGCAGCAGCGCAGAAGTAAGGGTGGTAATGCCATACTATGCCATCCTTACTTCTGCGCTGCTGCCTTCAGTGCTGGGTGCCGGAGAGCAGCGGCTGCTGACTGAGGGCCCAGCTCTGCAGGCGGCAGCGCAGAAGTAAGGGTGACAACACCATACAGGGAACATTCAATGTTAGCTTTTACCAGGAAGCAAGATTGCTATTTGGCAAAGTTATTTATAGACACACATTCAAGACTGATCACACAAAATCTATTTAAAGGAAGAACCACTAAACATAATGCAGTGTACACACACACACACACACACACCCTAGTTAAATGGTCTGATTAAATCTACAAAAGCCAGGAAACTTTCATGTAAATTATCTCATGCTATTGTATCTAAAGTCTTTTGCAGCACATTGCCCTTAGTGCTTAAACAACGTGAAAAATTAGGAACCGTATATGATGGTAAGAACAGAGTCAGCAGTTTGTTATTTGAATTTTCTGGATTTTGTAAGTTTCTCTCAAAACATTAAGATTTTAATCTTTTTTATTGGCATTTTTCTTTTTTTTTTTTTACACAGTACTGTATTTTTTAGTATCAGATCCTTCAGTCGAGATTGCAATGTATCTTACTGAAAGAAAGGC
The DNA here is from genome assembly GCF_965140295.1 of Lepidochelys olivacea. NCBI lineage: Eukaryota > Metazoa > Chordata > Testudines > Cheloniidae > Lepidochelys > Lepidochelys olivacea. The sequence continues at coordinate 113,631,508 of NC_140416.1, forward strand.
ATACCCTTAGAAAAGGGACTCACTCCAAAGGATGCATGGTTACAATTCACTCATTGAGAACATGTCAATAAATGGCAGGTAGTGACGGACTATCTTAGGTTCTTTGAAAAGATGGAGGATGGGGAATTTTTTTTTTTTTAAACAAACACCAATAGCACAAACAGTAAATATGAAATCAGCTTTGCATGAAACACTTCAGAATTGTGTTAATGCAAAAGAAAAAAAGTTACACTGACTAGAAAAACTGGATGAAATGCAATAAATGAACAGAAAAATTGATGAAAACTAAACTAATTTTCCCCCCAATTTTCAATCAACATAGAAGAGTATTATTTAAAAGTTAGTGCCAAGAGGCATTGTGATAGGCAGTGTGTAGAGACAGTCCCTACCTTTAAAAGTTTCCAGTCTGAACAGGCATGATAGACAAAGGCTGGGAGGGGAGAAAGATGCTCAGAGAGGTGAAGTAACATGCCCCATGTAATACAGCAATTTAGGAGCAGAGTTGGAACTAAAACCCAGATCCCTCAGCTTCCAGTTCAGTAAGCTACCTACTAGATAATACTGCCTTCCAGTATTTTAGTGTAACTGGTGAATTTCTGGTTATGATTTATGATTTGGTGTTTTATAAACTGTCAAATTTTAATTAGCTTTTAGTTAAAATTCATTGACAGCAATTGTCAAAAAATACACATTCCCTCCTCCCCCGTACACTAAATTGCAGGATTACAAAAATACAACTTAATCCACACAAGTATATTTTGGAAAATAAAATCTTAGCAAAAAGATTAGTCCTGACCCTGAAATTCTAGGAGGAAAGTTTTCGAATACAGCCTTCACATTTGCAATTTTCCATATGCAAAAAAGTAAGTCTGCACACAGCTGTTGTCCTTGAGCATGCAAATCAACTTGATGTCTAACTACTCAACTTGTGAACATGAATGTCATTTGCACAAAACCCTAACTTTATGTCTGTGTAGGCAAATGTACATGAAAAACAGAACCTAATGTTTTTTAGAAATAATCCTTTATTTCATATGTTATATGCTGAAATACTTAACTATTAAAGGCGGAAAAGCACCATTACACAACTCCTGTCTAGGTTAACCATTTAGCTGAAGTAATTCCACTGATCTCAACAGATTTGCTGCCAGCATTTTTTCCTAAATATATAAGGAACATAAGAAAGATAAGGCAGGAAACACATTTCCTGAACAACATCCCTAACAATCTGGCAGGTCTTCTGATGGTGATCCTGTTCACAACACTGCATCCTTTGTTTCAGTAATTAACATTTAATTAGTAGAGTTAATTCAAAATTATACAAGCATTTAATTAGGCCTATTAAAAAGGAGACAAATTTCCAGTCTACATTAATACACCAGCCACCCAAATGTATGTGATGGAAATACACAAAACATACTAAAATTCAGACTTTACAAAGTTAATGCTGTAAGCTTTTCTTAAACATCTTCACATTCATTCATCATTTAGGGTAAAATTTTCAAAGGACCCTAGTCCAGTTTGCTTTCAATGATTAGGTACTTTGAAAACATTACCCTTAGAGAGGAAGACCTCAACAGAACAAAATCTAGAAGGCCTTACTCCTACTATCATAATAGTACAGATTATTTATAATAGCACAGTCAATTCATACTACTGTTTACAAAACAAAATATATTCCCTGTCCCAAAAAGCTTGTATTTACCACAGATGAGAAAGTCCAACCAAAACAAGAGGCTGCAGTTCAAGGAAGGGAAAGAGGAAAAATAAATGGTGAGAAAAACAAGGAATTATTCCCAGAAGGTCAGGTTTAAGGAGGAATATAAAAGAGGGGTTGGCAGACAAGAAGTGAGACATTGTTCCACTCACAGGGAGCAGAAGTATAGAAGGAGTGAAGCCAAGGATGCAGGAGACAAAAAAAGCAATACAGCATGAAGACTGGGAGAAGAGTGAGGGAAGAGAAGGAAGGGAGTTCAAACTTGTAAGCAGGGATACAATTATGCAGTGTTCAAGGCGAGGATAACAAATTTGCTAATAATGGGCAAAGGACAAGAAATTAATGAAGATATTCAAGAAAGGGGTGAGAAAGACATGTGAAGAGCCAGACGGAGAACAGCATTATAGCAGCAGAGTTCTAGATAGATTGGAGGAGAAAGAGGAAAAGAAAAGGGGAAGATCCCTTTCTCCCTGTACCCAAAGATTACACAAAAGTTGAGAGCCTGTGAAAAGGAAGGATGAGGGAGCTGTCAACAGTGGTAGAGAAGAAAGATGAGGAGGAAAGGTAAAAAGCTTGGGTTTGGAGGTCAATTATTTTGGGACGGCAGTGGGACATCTAACAGGAAGTGCTGGAAAGATGTCTGGAAATGGAAAGCAGAGAGGAGGGTGGGGAGAGGTGGTTGCTGAAAACATGCAGGGCCATCCTTACCCATACACAAACTACACATTTGCGTAGGGCACCAGCAAATTTGGGGCACCAAATTGCCCCAAATTTCCTGGTGCCCTACGCAGCTGCGTGCTGCTCCAGCAGCCAGCCTGATCCCCCGGCCAGCTGAGCCAGCTAGGAAAACTGCCCCTGCTCCACCCCTTCCCCAAAGCCCCCACCCCCACTCCACTCCTTCCCCTGAGCTCAATCCCGGGAGACTGCAGCAGGGGTCGGGCTCGCCTTGCACTCACCGGGCAGCAGGAAGTGGAGCAACCCAGTCCCAGCCCGTGCTGCTGGTGAGTGCTGGGGGGCGGTTCCCCCTTGCCCCAAAGTCCCAATTATCCCCCAAGTTGAAATATCATTCTGGGGTGGATTAGCCTTTTTCACAACTGCATCTCATTGTTAGCTCATATTCAGTTTGTGACCCATTATAACCCCAGACCCTTTTCAGCAGTACTACTACATAGCCAGGTATTCCCTATTTTGTAATTGTGCATTTGATTTTTCCTTCCTAAGTGTAGTACTTTGCACTTGTTTGACTGAATTTCATCTTGTTTATTCCAGACCATTTTTCTAATTTGTCAAGGTCATTTGAATTCTAATCCTGTCCTCCGAAGTGCTTGCAACCCCTCCCAGCTTGGTATCATCTGCAAATTTTATAAACATACTCTGCACTCCACTATCCAAGTCATTAAAGAAAATATTGACTAGCAGCAGACTCAGGACAGACCCCTGCAGGATCCCATTAAATACATCCTCTCATCTTGACAGAAAACTATTGATAACTACTCTTTTTCAACCAGCTGTGCAGCCACTTTACAGTAGTTCCATCTAGACCACATTTCCCTAGTTTGCTTATGACATGGTCAGGTGGGGCTGTGTTAAAAGCTTTACTAAAATCAATAATACACCACTCCAGAAATTTTCCCATACTGGAGGCCTCATTCCCAAAAATGACAGTGTCACTGAAGAAATTTATGTCATTTTTGTTATTGTTAGATTGATGACTTTGTGGTGATTTTTGTTGGACAGAACAACATTCAAAATTGAGAAGTTTCTTGTATTAAAAGGCCCACCATGATTGCATCAATAAATTTCCAGAGTCTAGCACAATGAGAAGATGCAAACCGTCAGTCACTTTGTTACAAGCATCTCTATATTAAATGCATGTATGTATATATAAGCACACACCTTTTTAATTATTTGAATTTGGTAATTGTCAAGAAGTGCCAAAAGGAAGTCCTTAATCCGGAGGATGGGTAGTAGAAGGGCACAACATTCCACCAGCATATTTCAAATTGACCTGAAGACCCCATCTCTTGGGGTAAGAGTTCAGTCTCCATGTTCAATCAAATCTGAGAGACCTCCGTTGAGGCTGAAACTGCCAACCAGAGTGTCCAACACTCCACTAGGAGCTGGAATGATCAACCCTTTCAATTCAGGTAACCAAACTTTTAGTTACCACTCTCTTCTGTCATAATCAAAACAGGTGTTCAGGTTAAAGGCTCCATTATATCAATACCAATCCCCGCAGCCATTTACCATTCTTTCTTATGGAAATAGCATGGTGCTGAAAAGTTGGTTGCTTAAAAACTGTATATTAGCAATACTCATAACTTAATACAGTATGCCATTTTTACCCTTGTTGAGATTTTCAGAGCAGCCCAAAGGATTTAGTCATATCTTTCATCAAAATTCACGGATGTGTGGCTAAATTCCTGCACAGCTTAGAAAATCTCAGAAGTGCTTACACTAAATATAAAATTTTATTCTATACAAGAACAGTCATATTCTGCACTAATGCATGAAAATTCACTTTGACATTCCCTCACTTACTATAGTATCACAGCCCCCACAACTTCATACATTCAAGGTGTTCAGTGTCATCAACTGTTTGGAGTAAAACTTTACAACAGCTACTAAAACCAATTGTGATGTACCGAGGTAGCAAAAGTAATTCAAACATGACGAAAGCATGAGAAAAATTTCCAAAAAACTTTGCTGGCAGTACTGTACCTGTAATAATACCCTTTGAAAAAAATGAGGATGTCTAGCAATTGTTTCTAAAACATTAATGTTCATTAAGAAAATGAATGTGAAAGCACTGATCCTGGTGACCACATAATTAGGGTCTAATGCCACATCTATCTTTTTGCAGAAATGTACAGTAATTAGTTAATATACTTATAAAAATATTAAGATTTAGATCTGTGCATGTGCGTGTGTAAAATATACATAAAGTGTAAAATATATACAGTGTATATATATTTTACACACACAGGCATACATATTAATATTTTTATTACTTTATACGGTTATATTATCTATATTGGAAATACATTATGGTGCATGAGTTTGTTATGCTCACATTACTCACAAATGGCAAAAATCACAAGTGGAAGTTAAAGGTTTTCTCAAACGTGTGCTACTAAGATCTTTACCATACTGAAGCATCACAGATTCATAGATACTAAGGTCAGAAGGGACCATTATGATCATCTAGTCTGACCTCCTGCACAACGCAGGCCACAGAATTTCACCCACCCACTCCTGCGAAAAACCTCTCACCTATGTCTGAGCTATTGAAGTCCTCAAATCGTGGTGTAAAGACTTCAAGGAGCAGAGAATCCTCCAGCAAGTGACCCGTGCCCCATGCTACAGACGAAGGCGAAAAACCTCCAGGGCCTCTTCCAATCTGCCCCGGAGGAAAATTCCTTCCCGACCCCAAATATGGCGATCAGCTGAACCCTAAGCATATGGGCAAGATTCACCTGCCAGATACTACAGAAAACTCTTTCCTGGGTAACTCAGATCCCACCCCATTTAACATCCCATCACAGGCCATTAGGCCTATTTACCATGAATATTTAATTACCAAAATCATGTTATCCCATCATACTATCTCCTCCATAAACTTATCGAGTTTAATCTTAAAGCCAGATACATCTTTTGCCCCCACTGCTTCCCTTGGAAGGCTATTCCAAAACTTTACTCCTCTAATGGTTAGAAACCTTCATCTAATTTCAAGTCTAAACTTCCTGGTGGGCACTTTATATCCATTTGTTCTTGTGTCCACATTGGTACTGAGCTTAAATAATTCCTCTCCCTCTCCGGTATTTATCCCTCTGATATATTATAGAGAGCAATCATATCTCCCCTCAACCTTCTTTTAGTTAGGCTAAACAAGCCAAGCTCCTTGAGTCTCCTTTCATAAGACAAGTTTTCCATTCCTCGGATCATCCTAGTAGCCCTTCTCTGTACCTGTTCCAGTTTGAATTCATCCTTCTTAAACATGGGAGACCAGAACTGCACACAGTATTCCAGGTGAGGTCTCACCAGTGCCTTGTATAACAGTACTAAAACCTCCTTACCCCTACTGGAAATACCTCTCCTGATGCATCCCAAGACCACATTAGCTTTTTTCACAGCCATATCACATTGGTGGCTCATAGTCATCCTATGATCAACCAATACTCCAAGGTCCTTCTCCTGCTCTGTTACTTCTAATTGATGTGTCCCCAGCCTATAACTAAAATTCTTGTTATTAATCCCTAAATGCATAACCTTACATTTCTCACTATTAAATTTCATCCTATTACTATTACTCCAGTTTACACGGTCATCCAGATCCTCCTGAATGATATCCCGGTCCTTCTCTAACTTGGCAATACCTCCCAGCTTTGTATCATCCACAAACTTTATTAGCACACTCCCACTTTTTGTGCAGAGGTCAGTGATAAAAAGATTAAATAAGACTGGTCCCAAAACTGATCCTTGAGGAACTCCATTGGTAACCTCCCTCCAGCCTGACAGTTCACCTTTCAGTAGGACCCGTTGTCGTCTCCCCTTTAACCAATTCCTTATCCACCTTTCAATTTTCATATTGATCCCCATCTTTTCCAATTTAACTAATAATTCCCCATGTGGCACTACTGAAATCTAGGTAAATTAGATCCACTGCGTTTCCTTTGTCTAAAAAAATCTGTTACTTTCTCATAGAAGGAGATCAGATTGGTTTGGCACGATCTACCTTTTGTAAAACCATGTTGTATTTTGTCCCATTTACCATTGACTTCAATATCCTTAACTACTTTATCCTTCAAAAATTTTTCCAAGACCTTGCACACTACAATGAATATGCAATGTGTTATAGAGAAAGTGTTAGGAATATTTTAGAGAGTGTTTGTTTGGTAATTTCGTTGCGGTTTCTTTTATGTATTTGGATTATTTTTGTACCTTTTGCCTTTGAAGCCATGTGTCTTAATTACCATGTGTCCAACTGCACAGGTCTGAAAGAAACTAAAAAGAAACCCGATAATAGTCCATGTGGTTATAATGTCATGTAACTCAGTACAGAATTTTGCTCAGTTGTTGAAAAAATGCAAGGCTGGGTCAAGAGCAACACCACAAATGGAAGAAATCCACACTGTATGTTGGACCTCTCATTTAAAGTAAATCAGTCCTAGTTTTCACCCCCAATTATCCAAAATGCTTGACTAAGAAGGCAGTATGACAAACTTTAATTTCTTTATTTGGTAGTGGACTGTATTCAATTTTGCTCCTATTTGTTCTACAATGACTTACTATCTGAAAGTTCTCAGTGTTTGAAAAGATTCAGGAAGTGTCAATTTAAGATGCTACCACATTTATCAGTGACTCATCTTCAGGAAGTATTCCGAAATGAGTAATGGAATGCCACTCTTTTTATTACGAGTGTGTGTAAACATCCCACTGAAGATATAAAAGCTTTCATTAAATAATTTGTTGCAATTCTTCTACACATGTCACAGACTTCACTATTCTGTTGATATTATTTTCAATATTTACTGCACTTCAATCGGAAAACACAAAGCATTCCAATATAATGCAGCATGGCATCAGCTGGTGAACAGCACAATAAAGCTAATCTACTTGCAAATACTGTAGTATTTGTCAAGTTTTTAAAGAGCAACAACTTCCATTAAATGGTTTTAATCAAGATGGAAGATAAAGAATATCTCCTTGAAGTTTCATTTTTAAACTTTTATCCCTAAGTTACCTTTTTTAATCCTCTGAAGATGCCAAATACTTATGTCTCTCTTACAGCACAGAAACAGCTCTTTCATAATCAGTTTTTAATGCACTGTAAACTTAGCTGCTGAAATTCTTCATGAGAAAAATCAGGAAGAATGTACATATCTGCCACTGGGGAAATAAAGCTACCAGTGATAAGTGGGAAAGATCTAGTCAGGCACCAGTGTTGCAGTACTTTTATTGTGACCAGGTACTGTAATTTCAAATAGCTCTCTAAAGTACACTGATTGCAATCTGTTAAATACGGCTATACTCTGAAAAGTGACTAACAATACTGTAGGTTCATGTTTACAGCATCTCACTGATTCTATGTCATATTTGCTCAGCTTACAAATAAAATGCCTTTTTTCTTCCTATGTCCCAGCCCTATAAACTCAGTCTGAGATGCGAGACTGTTGAGCTCTTTCCTACACATTCCTCAGCAATAAAGATGACTCACATACAAGTTATGTATGCAAGTTATACCAGCGCACACATTAGCTTTAGGTGGGGTTGCACAGGCGTGCCCAAAGGGCATGATTGGATCAACTGATTTAACATGCAGCTGCACCAGAAAAACAAGATGAAAAACAGGATTCGTGTACCTGGCTGAGGTTTGAATCTTCTTAGCAGATGACTACTCTTGTTTATTACATAGAAGGGATAATCCTGCCATCCAAGTTAATTGCCTTCTGCAAGAGAGCGTTAGTGCACCGTACACTGATGCTAAATGAAGGAGGGGAAAGAGGCTGATTTTACAAACAATTAAATGGCAGCTCATTATGAAGGTACAGACAAATTCCTACACAAAGAAGGAATCCACCTACCAGCGACTCCTTTACCAAAAAGGTATCTGAAATATTTATTATGGTGGAGCAGTCACAAGGCCATACGGCATAGCAAGGTTGCACCAGGATTTTCAGTTTTAGGTAGGATTTACCCTTAGACCTTTGCCTATTACAAACAAAAGTACTGTGTTATAACAAAGTTTCACTGCTTGCTCTCCACCACATTCCTATTAACAAGAGCTCAAAACATTTACCTGATATCTGGTAGTCCTGAGACTAAGTCTATTAGCCAGGATGAAATACCTATCCTGCCACACACTTCAAACCCACACCTTACTCCCTTTTATTTTAAAGAATGTGCAGTTGTACTATATTGCTCATTTTCTGTTTAATAAAATTTTAATATGTAACTTACTATGTCTTTCTTGCTGTTTATCCCTTTTCTCTCCACTTTCCTATAATATATAAACCATGGCTTATATTTTCTTGCACTGTGTTCTATGTCTGTTTCCTCTACATTCTCTCCCTCTTTCATTCTTTACATTTTCTGCTCTACCTCTTTCTCTCTCTCTTCTGCCTCTCTCAAATCTCTCATCTCTATCTGAGAGACAGAGATTTAGGAGAGACACCCGATAACCGGATGAGTAACTGGAGGAATAACGGTCAAGAGCTGAAAATCTAAGTTCCCCACTAGTGCTAGGACAACGGAGCTGGGATTCTGGTCAGGCTGCTGTTCCTGAACCCTGCTTGAGGGCTCCATGTTTTGTGGCTTCCCCACAAACATTCCATTTTCTCTGGCTCCTGCAAGAAGCAGCAGCATGGCAGTGTCTGTGTCTGTGTCCTTACTGTATGTTCCATTCTATGCATCCGATGAAGTGGGCTGTAGCCCACGAAAACTTATGCTCTAATAAATGTTAGTCTCTAAGGTGCCACAAGTACTCCTGTTCTTTTTGCGGATACAGACTACTCTGTATGGCTGCTACACTGAAACTCTCTATATGCCTTGCTCCTTCCACACTAGAACCTACTGTCTGCTTTGTGGGTGGCAATTAGTGGGGGGGAACAGGCTTCTCTAATTCACCTTTACTCCAACCTCTATTTTAGGGTCCTCCTCTCCAGTGATTTGCTTCATTGCCCGATTCCCTTCTCAGCTTTTCAAAGTTGCAGCAGAGTGAAATTGACCAGATGCTCAATTTCGCTGATGCCCATAGGGTTTCCAATAGCAGTAGTCTAAACTGAGACAGACTAGATACCTTCATTCTGCTTTATCTTGGAAAGACAACAAACAGAAGCTGAGACATGGGTCCCGCTGTCTAAGACAGGCCGTGTCTACGCTACAGGGGCTGTACCGGCATAGCTATGGTGCCGTAAGCACGCAAGGATAACCCCATAGTGTATGCTGACCAAAGGGGTTTTTCCATCTGTGTAGGAACACCACCAGCCTGAGTGACAGTAGCTAGGTCAACAGAAGCACTCTTCCATTGACCTAGCTGTGTCTCCACTGGAGATTAGGTCAGCAAAGCTACATCGCTATGGGGTGTAGATTTTTCACACCCCTGAGCACTGTATCTATGTCAACCTAAATTTTAAGTGGAGACCAGGCCTAGGAAACCAACACTGCATCATATGAGTCCAACAGAAAAGCATAGAAAGCACCATCATTTCACAACAGCAGTAGCTGGCTGCGGGGCTGCAGACCACAACTCCAAGAAAAAGATATCTGTTCTAACCTCGAGGTAGCTAACATGAAGTAAAAGCCTAATGAAGACAATGCAGTCTGTAGTTCTTACACAAGTTAGCACGTCAGGGTAGCCATAAGCTCCTCCATAGTTTTTAACTCAAACAGCCTACCTCTATGAAAACTACAAACTGCCTTGTCTTCTCTAGGATTTTACCACATTAGTTAACTCAAGTTGAGTACACATTTTTTCCTTAGTGACAAGGCCGAAACTACTGCCCAAGGGCACAGAAGAAAAAAGGAAAAATAGTATAAAATGGGTGAAGGAGAGAAAGTTTCCTCTCAAGTTCAGGAAGATGAGATAGAGTCAATGTTTGGATTTCTGTTTTGTACGTGATACAAGGCTTACATGTTTCAGATATCTCCTACATTCCCATGTCATCTTGCTGAAAGTTATTCTTCTCTGATAAGGAATTTTTTCCTTCACATTATAAGTTTATCACATGGAGAAAACAAATTTTGTGTAGTCTTGAGACACACTATATACATATAAGATTATTCCTTTAGCGCAATAAAAGATCTGATTTTTCACTCTTGTTAAGACAATTGTGCCTATTCCAAATGTGCTTTCCAATATTAATTCACAGTACGTGGCGATATAAAATGCATGTATCCAAAGTGCACCACACCTTCCTTAATCCAAAGTGAAGCTCAGAGCCACTCTGATTTTTCCTCAATGTTTGTGCATAATAGGCTTAAATTTTTATTTAAAAGGATGACAGGACAGAAAAGAAGCAGGATACATCTCAATTTTAATTAGTAGCCGCTTAGATTAAACTTTATTCTCAGTAATGTTTTGATACTTTCTACGATAATTCTATGTGTAGCTCCCAAACAGGAAATATATTTTAAATTTAATGAATTCACTTACAACTGACCTAGGAAGGTGAAAGTTCTACAATTCATATTTTATCCCAAAGTGTTTAAAAGGTTTACAAGCTTGAATAATATGCGTAATATACAAAATTCAAAGCACATATCACTTTGGTTAAATGTTTCAATATATTATTCTAATCAGAAAGCCAAAATAGAAAAGGCTATACAAACAGTCTGCTGCAAATGTTCTGTTGCATAGGAAATCAAAATTCTGATAATTTTTTCAATTCATTTCCCAAACTGTTGAAACTAGGCACAATGCAGAGGTCATTCCTTTGCTCTCCACAAAAGAGGGACACTTGCCACATTTTTCTCCCATCATGTGTGCTTACTGGAACTAAACTGACTAAGACTCAAAGGAAAGTTTTTATGTCTTCTAAAAAGGACACAGATGTGCAAAGAAGAAAAACAGATAGTGAAAAGGCTCCACTTGCAAGAATACTTGGCATGAAATTACAAAAACACTAAAATAATAATTTAATAGTGTTGCCAACAGAATTTCTGGATGCAATCTGTTATGCAAACAGTTCCTAGTAACAATCCTCTGAAGAAATCAAATTGCTGTCAGAAAGGTACTCTTGCAAATCTTCTAGACTTCATACTTCATAAAAATATATTACTTAAAGGAACGCATTAGGATATAAAAAAATCAATATTTAGACCTCTTTCAAGCTTTGCTGAAAGTGTTTGCAACTTTTTAGCTTAAGTCTTAGTGAACTGCTATAATAAATACAATATTTTTCTTTTATTAATTTAGAAACTTAAATAATGTTCTTATTGCATTCCAGTCTGATTTCTTCATTATTAATATGGAATGGTTCTAATTGCAGGTACATCAATGACATGTAGTACTCAGATTTTCCTAAACAAATCTGAAAGTTGGATAATATTGCTCCTATGTTATGTTTTGGGGGGTATTTTTGGTTGGGTGGTTTTTTTTTTTTTTTTGAGGAATATGAAAATGTGCTGGGAAAAAACATTCAGATAAGACTTAGGAAAACAATGAAAGTAGAAGCATTCTGTTAGAAGATGACTAGCTAAAACAGTATTGCTGATTAAAGCAGAAGTGCTTTGTGTTTCTGGAGCCACCAATTACAACTATGGTACAATATTTAAATATGTTAATGGATGTTACTACAATGGATTTTACTGCTCCTGTTCTATATGATTTCATATTATATAAAACAGTTAACAGTGTGAATTTGTCTTCAGAATTAATTCTCTCTCTATTAAAGAGATTAATGATATTTTCTCATATCAACTCAGTACACTGCCTGTTATTAAGTACTGTTATTCCCAGGATAACCCTGGGAGTTAGAGATTTAGCTGTTGCTAACAATAAGACCACCTAATCATTTACTTTTTAACATAAAATTTAAGATTTCTAAATATTTAAAAGTATAGTGAACTATATTTTAACACCCTGGCAAGGATCTATTTAAAGCCTACAGATATTAAAAATAAATCTAGAGCCTAATTATCAGATGTGCTGAACAGCCACTGAATTCAGTAGGTGTTGTGGGTACTCAGCAATCCTGAAAATCAGGCTTTTAATTAATCTGCAAGGACATGCTGTATCTCATTCTTGGAACGCAAGCTGGTTTTTTTGTTTGTTTGTATAGTGCCCAGCACAACAGTGACTTGAACTCTGTCTAACTACACACTAACACAATACAAATAAATAATAATACCGCAGTTGCGCTGTGGTGTGAATCCACAGCAGCTACAGAGACTTCAGTGAAGCTACTCTAGATTTTCCGTGGTGCACCAGAGAGCATAATCTGCTCCTTTGTTTGTTGTATTTCCTCTTTACCAATCCAGGAACTGTAGAGTTATTTTGTTCTTTGCTGACAGAAAAAAAAAGACTAACCATTGATAAGACTTATGTACACCGAATCCGTTGGTAACAAAGTCTATGTTTCTCAGCAGTAGTCACGCCAGTAAACACCAAAACTGTACTAGGAAAAGAACTGTTCACAGACCAAAAACCCTGCAACTGCATCCTGCACCCATAAAATGAAAAACAAACAGTTTTGGAATGAAGTTACAAGAGAGGATTAATTTGACCCTCGCTCCCCAGTATCTTCAACAAGTGGGGGAAAGCAAAAACCAAAACACAGAAGCCAGATAAATCTGATCTCTCTGACAGGGCATTCACCGCTATTGTTTTCCCTTAATCTGCTGCAGATATTTTGTTCAATACCACATGATGGAAAGTTCACATTTTCAGCCACCCGGATGCCACCATACTGCCAAAAAAAACCTTGGCCCAATTCTGTACCACTGGAGTTAATGACAATTTTGCCACTGGGATGGGAGCAGGGCCCAGTCCATAATTTGGACCTTATATTGCCAGTGCCAGTAATTTCAAAAGTTTCTATCCTGAGTTAATGACAATTTAGCAGTGCAACAGCCTTCTGATATGTATAATTTTTTAAACAAAATATTAGTACTTTTTAAAAACAAATTTTTCCTGCCTCTTTGAAAACTATTAACTCTAGAGATCAGCATCCTTATGTGAATGTCCAGGATCCTGTACCACACATCCTAAATTGGTCAGTTACTAGTACTGCACTTGCAGCAGCTTTTCCCTCCCCTTTTGATTTGACCAATGACACCAGAACATCATCCATAACTGGCAGGTAGCACAAAGCTTTGAACAGGGAGATCGCAATCTGACATTATAGCCTATGACAAACGTGTTTCCCTTTTAATTTTTTTAATGCATAGAAGTCTAATAAATTTATGACCCAAAATAATGGAAAGCTGAAACCACCCTTGAAACAACACAACCTGTAAGAATTATCGTCCCACTGTAGCATAATAATCCACAAGGGAAAACATTTTCAAGGGACAAATCTCTTAATTAGAGGACCTGAGGGCCAAAACCTCCCAAGTGCTGAACACTTCTGTGAATATCTTCCTCCACATTGAAGGAGCGAGCAAATTTCATGACTTCATACTGTATCAATCTCTATACAGCTCAAGACAATACAATTTTGGGTTTACACTCCAGAGGGGGTGTCCACCTGAGTGCCTGGCAATTCCCTGAGCTGTCTTCCCACACCGAGCTGATTGCAGACTCTGTGATTCTACAGCTGGATGTGTCTCTACCTGTGTGCGCACGTGCGCACAGCAGGACGGGGTAAGGGAGTCCAGGCCTGTGGAACGGGCGGGCTCAGGGGGGCCCAGTAGATCAGGTGGCACCATGGAAGGGGGGGTCCAACCCATCACAGTATGTCTACACTTATACCGCAACAGTAGCGCCACAATAGTGCTTTGGTATAGACACTACCTACGCTGACGGGAAGTGTTTTCCCATAGGCTTAGGTAATCCACCTCCCCGAGAAGCTGTAGCTAGGTCAACAGAAGAATTTTTCCGTTGACTTAGTACTGTCTACACCTGGGGTTAGGTTGGCATAGCTACATCTCTTATGGGTAGGGATTTTTCACCCCGAGAGATGCAGCTATGCCACTGTAAGTTCCCAGTGTAGTTCAGCCCTGTGTCAGAGTTCTCACTACAGGCAGCCAGAACTGGGGCAGGGCAGACATTGTCCTGTCTGGTCCCATGGAACTTAACAGAAAAAGTGACCAGAACCAGAAGATGCAGAACCCTCCCGCTCCTATTGATCTATGCTACCAGGGAGCAAATTGGGGGCCAGAGCTGCAAATGAAATATGGGACCTCCGTAAGGATAGGCTTGGGGTCACTACTGTGGTGGGGAAAATCCCACCCCCAATCCACCTCAACAGGACAACACGGGCATCTCCACAAGAGAATTCTTGCAGAGATTCCCCATTAAGTCACCTCGTATGGTTAAAAGCTGCAGGAAAAGATAATGTGGGCCATATTTACTATTCTATAGAAGACTGGGATTTGTCTGTAACAAAGGACACGTTTTTCTCAAGAAAACTAATTGAATTTTAAAAATTGGAAGAGACGTTTTAAAAACAAAAAACACTGCCACTTTATGTATCATTCACCCTACAAAAGTTATTCATAAAACAAGAGGGTGGATAGTAGGGTTGGGAAATATTAAACAAAACATTGCATCATTCGCAAAAGCTTTCATGTACAACAAAAAGGATTACTGACTAAATGAAATATCCCTTGATTAAAGCAAATTAATATTCCACCTGGAAAATACTATGCAAGCCTCTTTGTTTTTGAATGACCTCTGGGCCAAGTACAGATCACAGACTAACCAGTAAGTCAATCGAAAACCAAGTCTCACTCTTCCAAAGCGCTCTCTCGGGAACTCTAGCTAAACAGTTAAAAAGCTCTGTTTCCATTCAACCCAATATGTAGGGGTGGAAAAGCTTTTCAAAACATTAAAGAGAAACAAGTGAGGTCTGTTACCATTCCAAGAAGCAAATTAAGGTCTAAATTCTGAGATTGTCAAGCACCTGCAACTTCCATTAAAGTCAGTGGTGCTGGCTGTGCTCAGCACCCCTCAATGTTTGGCTCTAATGGTAGGATAACCAGTTTTACCAGAATTCGCTGCTTTGGAACTTTTAAAACCATTACTGCCTTTTTGTATATTTGTTATGTTATGTCTTTATAGCTCACAGCAATAGTATAAATACATTTTAGAGGGCTATTATAATACATGTTCCTGCAAGCAGTTCATCTGAATGCTGCTGAAGTACCAGGTTTAAATAATAACTGGCAAGCCACTTTTCCTTTACAAATATTAGTATGGAGAAGGAATAATGTTAAAAAAATATTTAATAAAGGGCCATAATTGCTGTATTGAAGGTTTGCATATCCAGTGAGAAAAGAAATTAAAACAGTGAAAAATGGAACAATGAATCAAAGTGATCTGGGATAATCTTACCCATTTTGATAAATTCATCCAGGAGCTAAAAAGAATAGTTTTAGTTTGGATTATTTCAAGTGGCATAGATTTGTTTGCTAAATTGTTACTTAAAAACTGCATCATACTACGTGAATCTAAAAGTTACTCTAATTAATTAACTAAATAATAAAGGAAAATTAAACGCATGGCATTCCAAAGAGAACAACAACTTTATTTTATCTGTTTCTGAATGGAATCTAGTCAGCTATAACTCACATTGTACCATTAGATCTGGCCTGAATTTTCCTAAAAGGTCATCCCATAGCCTGGCTGATGACATATTTGTACATGGATGACAAGTATATTATAGAAGAGGTAAGCTAATAAGTAGGCCATAAAACACACACACACTCTCTTCCACCAACTTAAACCTAACATGGCCAAAACTGAATTCTTCCTTTCCTCCCAAACTGACCCCACTCCCACAATGCTATAACTGCTGACAACACCAACATCCACCCTACCACCCAGACCCATAATCTGGTCCAGATTCCATCTCCCCTGACCATCACATCCAGGCTTTGTTCAAATCTTTGTTTCTTCCTCCTAATACTTCTAAGACGCCACCTTCCTTGTGAAGGGGATGTTCCACTCACATGCTGGGAAAGGCTTAATATGAGGCCAATTAACCAGCCTGCAAAGTCTGGCGGGTGGGGCAGGCCTAATTAGAAATAAAGCTCAGGGCTTGTTTCCATAAAAAGCTGAGTGAACCCATTTGAGGAAAGGAGATCTAGAGGAGAGGAGGTAAAGAGTTCCCGTTCTCTGGGAAGCAGTATGTAAGAAGACTGAGAAGGATAGTACAGGCTACTGCCCAGGTAAGCTGCAGGCCTAACTGGAGCCAGGGGCCTTGATGCGCTGTAGCCTGCCTGTACCCCTGAGTAAGGGAAGGAGGATTCCAGTCCCTGGGCTATGGGATTGATGGAGGCACAGAAGCCTCTACTTAGGTAGGAAGACAGTATATAGTAGCAGAGGCATGCCTATGATGAGATGGTTGCTCACTGAACCTATCCGGAATGAAGGCTTGGTTAGTATCCATTTCTGTAAATGACTCTGTGGGACAGAACTCTGCAAAGGGACCTGTCTGGAAAGCCAGGACACTCCTATGGCCGGAGTAGGCCAAAGGACAGTGAGGGAAACTGAGGCAAAGGCTGCTGCAACACCACAGCCAGCCAGGAAGAGGAGTGTTGGGGTGACAACTTTGCCACCCCCTCACATCTCAAACATTGTAACTTGCTCCCATCTAGTCTATCTAGCCCTCCCACAATCCCTCCACTTCTATATATGGAATTCAAGCTTCTCGGCCTGACCTTCTGAACCATTAACAGCTTTTCTACTTCCTATATATCCGTTCTATCCTCTCACCTCCTGCCCTCTCCACACCACTAATGACACTAGCCTCATCTGCCCACTTGTCCACAGTCTTCAGCCAAGATATTCCATAATGACTAGTGATTTTGTGTGCCCAACTTCAAGATGGGTGTCCAACATTTTAAAAAAAAAAAAAAATTTAAAATACCCCTTTACGGTGTCTGAAGTTGGGTAGACAAAAATTGGGGCACCCAGTCATCCATCATTTTGAAAAACTTGCCTGAGTGCTTTCTTCCATGCTGTTCCTTATCAATAGAATGTCCTCCAAATTAATCCTGAATAAATCTCTTCTTCTATGACTATACAAAATTGGCAATTTGACAATGGAAAGATTAAATACAATTTGAAACCAACAATCTGTCAAGGGGGGGGGAATCTAAAATGGTATATAAATGTTGCATGTTTTGATGGTACCCCTCTTCCCTCAGCCATCACACTTTGCCTGTCTGTGTGGGACTGTGTATTTTTCGCCCCCGAGTGTGTATCTTTACTTTCATAGAATCATAGAATATCAGGGTTGGAAGGGACCCCAGAAGGTCATCTAGTCCAACCCCCTGCTCAAAGCAGGACCAATTCCCAGTTAAATAATCCCAGCCAGGGCTTTGTCAAGCCTGACCTTAAAAACCTCTAAGGAAGGAGATTCTACCACCTCCCTAGGTAACGCATTCCAGTGTTTCACCCCCCTCTTAGTGAAAAAGTTTTTCCTAATATCCAATCTAAACCTCCCCCACTGCAACTTGAGACCATTACTCCTCGTTCTGTCATCTGCTACCATTGAGAACAGTCTAGAGCCATCCTCTTTGGAACCCCCTTTCAGGTAGTTGAAAGCAGCTATCAAATCCCCCCTCATTCTTCTCTTCTGCAGGCTAAACAATCCCAGCTCCCTCAGCCTCTCCTCATAACTCATGTGTTCCAGTCCCCTAATCATTTTTGTTGCCCTTCGCTGGACTCTCTCCAATTTATCCACATCCTTCTTGAAGTGTGGGGCCCAAAACTGGACACAGTACTCCAGATGAGGCCTCACCAATGTCGAATAGAGGGGAACGATCACGTCCCTCGATCTGCTCGCTATGCCCCTACTTATACATCCCAAAATGCCATTGGCCTTCTTGGCAACAAGGGCACACTGCTGACTCATATCCAGCTTCTCGTCCACTGTCACCCCTAGGTCCTTTTCCGCAGAACTGCTGCCTAGCCATTCGGTCCCTAGTCTGTAGCTGTGCATTGGGTTCTTCCGTCCTAAGTGCAGGACCCTGCACTTATCCTTATTGAACCTCATCAGATTCCTTTTGGCCCAATCTTCCAATTGGTCTAGGTCCTTCTGTATCCTATCCCTCCCCTCCAGCGTATCTACCACTCCTCCCAGTTTAGTATCATCCGCAAATTTGCTGAGAGTGCAATCCACACCATCCTCCAGATCATTTATGAAGATATTGAATAAAACCGGCCCCAGGACCGACCCTTGGGGCACTCCACTTGATACCGGCTGCCAACTAGACATGGAGCCATTGATCACTACCCGTTGAGCCCGACAATCTAGCCAGCTTTCTACCCACCTTATAGTGCATTCATCCAGCCCATACTTCCTTAACTTGCTGACAAGAATACTATGGGAGACCGTGTCAAAAGCTTTGCTAAAGTCAAGAAACAATACATCCACTGCTTTCCCTTCATCCACAGAACCAGTAATCTCATCATAAAAGGCGATTAGATTAGTCAGGCATGACCTTCCCTTGGTGAATCCATGCTGGCTGTTCCTGATCACTTTCCTCTCATGCAAGTGCTTCAGGATTGATTCTTTGAGGACCTGCTCCATGATTCTTCCAGGGACTGAGGTGAGGCTGACTGGCCTGTAGTTCCCAGGATCTTCCTTCTTCCCTTTTTTAAAGATTGGCACTACATTAGCCTTTTTCCAGTCATCCGGGACTTCCCCGGTTCGCCACGAGTTTTCAAAGATAATGGCCAGTGGCTCTGCAATCATAGCCGCCAATTCCTTCAGCACTCTCGGATGCAACTCGTCCGGCCCCATGGACTTTGTTTTAGTACATTGCCCTCTCCTGCTCCCTTCATCTGCTTCTTGGTCCTCCTCGAGTAAAGCTTTTGGGGGCATGGCTGCCTCTTATTATGCGTTTATACAGGGCCAGACACAGAGTGCGCGTGATCTAAAGTGGGACCACAAATATGACAGATCAAGAATAATCTACACCACCCTTAAATGGACGTAATCTCAGAATTGGCAATATATGTATTTATGCCTTTCCAAGCTGCATTACGAACTTTCAAATGTTCAAGTTTCAAAACAAAAGGTTAGATACGGGCCCGGGGCGGGCGGAGGGATGGTTAATTTTATGTCAGTACTAGACTTTATTCTCAACTGCAAGTTGCTGTTTTTGAAACAAAAGAAGCTAATGACTCGGTAAAAGGCAGACATTTTATACCCCAGAACCTGAACTCATTCTTTCAAAGCAGACCATTCAGATCTGTAGAGTTTTTCAGTACTGTTGAACTCTTAGTATCACTTTAGTTACTGAATGAATGTTTACATAACAGATTTAAAAAACACCACATGGATAAATGAGTCATATGGCCACACACACTACCACCTCTGAGGATCCAGATGTCAGTAACCACAAGAGGAAAGAGAGAGAGAAGCTTGTGACGTTCAAGTAAAACGATTGAGTTTGTCTGTAGGGGCTTATTCACCCTAGTGTTTTATAGTGGACTAACACATTGGAAGTTAACTTAAAGAAAAAAAGGAGAGATGAATTTAGGTACTTGTGAAGTGTCAATTACTGCAGTATATTTTGCATACGTACAAATGGAAACACTTTCAAGATGGATGTTTTAAACTTAGCTAATTTTTGTTTTGTTTTCAAGTGCACTCATCAACGGTTACATAGACAGCTACAGCTCTCAGCACTACAAAATGCTTGCTTGCTTATCGCAACCATACTATTAACAATATTTTGTACTTTTTAAGATACCACACTACGATCAAGAAAAAAGTTAGCGTCATTAGGTAGTTTCACTTCACAACTGTAAAATACCACTTTTTCAAATGTCAGAAGGCTGAGACAACACTTGCAACATTTTAATGAATGCTGGCTTTAAACTGATAGTACTGAGTCAAAGTGGGACCCAAAGTTTAAGGTTTTTTAATATGAAATTTTTAACATACCTAAGTGTAACAGGATGTTTAACTTTCTGAAAGTGAAATTTTATTAACATCACAGGAACAGCGATTTTTCAAGTTTTCGAACACCTGATGTGTTTTACCTACAGATCCAAAAAAATAACAACGTTCGTTTTGCTCAAAAGCGAAAGGATACGAGGCGTTCCTTCTGTCCTACACACCAAGTAGAGACATGCAGCGATTACATGGGTCATCTTTCTCCCACGGGTTAAGTGCTTGCTCACCGCCATCTTGAAAAAGTTAAAGGCAGTATCAAGACAATGCTGGTTGAGTTGCAACTGGTTTCCCAAGTGATGAATTTGACGTTTCCCTAAGAAAAGAGAGAAAACTCTTAAAACAATTTTGTAATTAATCCACTTTTTAACAAAGGCTCAAACTTCAGAAAAACTCTGCTTAGCAATTCAAATTACTTGGCATTTTGTTGCAGAAGAATGTCTTTCTTTTAATAAAATAAAGAAAGACTAAGGCAGCATATAATATAGTAAGTTATTTTCAACATAGAACAATTTCTTAGATCATACAGCTCCATGGAGATTATGCCCTACGTTTTCAAATGTGTCCGCTATTTTTGGGCACTCCATTTGAGACATTAGACTGATTTTCAGAGGGGGCCCAGCATCCCACTGAAGTCAACCAGCGTTTTGGTACTCAGCACCTCGGGGGGGGGGGGGGGGGAAGGATCAGGGCCTAGGTCTCAATTTGTGCAGAACTGAGGCGACCACATTAGTAAACATCAAAACCGTAGGTCCATCCTTCTTCGTTTGGATGAGATAGCATCCACGGTGTGTTAGACACTTTTCCAAACAGAGGAAGATTTGTCCCAAAGAGCTGGAATCTGGCACTTGATCAGCTTCAGAGATGAAGTTCTAAAACAATCTTATTGTGGTACACAACTTTAATTGCAAAAAAATTATACACTTTGTGGCAAATCACCCAAAACTGATGAAATATGAGGTTCTCTTAACAACACACCAAAGCCATAAGGAAAGGAGCTTATGTCAAAGCTTATTCATGGTTGTCACTGATAGGGCAGAACTTCCTTCCTCTGAACATATTCAGAGAACAGGCTTCATTTAAGGTTTAGCTGCCAAACTATGTTGATTCAGGAAAACAAATGTACATCTCTTCTAAGGTGAAGGCACTTTAGATGAGTCATGACAGGAAGTGGCACAGCTGCTAAGACAGCCATGAAAAGCAAGGTCCAGCCCTCTCGCAAAGCTCTAGCTATGGGAAACCATGCTAAGAAGGGAATGTGAGGCTGACTTGGTGGAAAAGATGGGAAAAGTCATGACGAAAAGCATTGGGTTCACTAACATAATCAATGGGTCAGACAGTAACACAAAAAACCACACTTTAGTTCAATACACCAGACAGATGTTTCCACTACATGTTCTTACAGGAAACATGCATCCATTAATTTCACAGAGATATTACAAACTTATAAGCATATTTTATGAGGTGAGTGTAAAATTTGCCACAGGGCTTATCCACAGTTTTTTCAATTAAGGCAATACAACAGTGACAACATAATTGTCACAAAACTACCATATCTGTAATTCTTTACTTTGTGGCAGCTACTAATCAGGCCCTTCATACATAAGCACCACTAACCATATGTTAAGGGCGGTGCATAGTATCTGAAAAACCTTTAAGTCAACAAGAAAATTCTGACTTGGTTCCTGTAAAGACACTCACTGAAATCTAACTATGGTTCAGTGTAACTCATCCCAAGCAGAAAGTTGCACATAAACAGAGAAAAACAGAACTATGTCAACTTCACCTATGCACCAATAGGAGTTATGTACACTCATCAGCCCATAACTGCTCTGGGCAATTATGCCTCACCCCATTTCTGTATTAGACAGGAAGCAAAACAGGTTTCATCTCCAAAGTTTTTTCAGGTATGTATTATATAAGCTATTGGGAGCTGATCCAAAGCCAACTGAAGTTAATAGGAGTTTTTCCAAGAATTTCAGGTCCTTGGTAGCCAAAATATTTCAAATATAGTCTTCTCCCAAAATTAATTTACTGGCTTACATCTCCTCTCTTCCCCTTCATTGTGTTTTCTCCATAGCCTGCACCCTTCCAACAAAACGTCCTCTATTTGTACCAGAGACTTCTCATTCCTCCTTGTTTCCATCTTGCCCTTTTATTCAGGGATCTGCTTTAAACTCCTCCCATTCTACAAGCCCATCATATCAACAACCTTGCTTGTGTCTAAGAATTGTATACGACTCCCTCTGAAAAACACTGACGCCTGCAGAAGTCCCAAGAGACAATTACTTAGGTGCTCCTTTTCCCCAGGAGCTGAGTGCAATGACTCTACGGAGCTCCACACCCAGGTTGATACTGGGGCAATTAGAAAATAAAAAAAATAAATATTGGAGAACCAACTAAATTGTCAAATAATATTGTTAATTAAGGAAATGCAGCAACTGTACAAAAGTGTGTTTGGAGTGTGCACAAGACGCTCACTGATCTGGAGAAACAACCCATTTGGGAAAGATGATCTTTTACTAAGCACTCTATTCAATAATCTTTGTGGGTCTAGTGGAAGATTTAATTCTATGTACTAGCATTTCTTCAGCTTGCTTTTGCACATTTTATTGGTAGTGCACAACACAGAAAAGTAAGATGCTAGAGCAAGAATACTGTAGCACTGCAATCCACCATCAAAAGAACCAATTTCACTCAATGTAGGAAACCTAGAACAAGGAGGAGAACCTTGGAGAGTGGCTACAATGCTTTATGCTGGAGATGTCCTTGCCCCCACCTATAGCACTGGAGGTGGAAGTGTTCTTCTGTTTACATTGTGACCAAGCTCTCAAAGATGTGTATTAACATTTTGCAATCAGTTTCCTATTTCCTTATAGGAAACGAGAGAAGTCATCTTCAATGAAAAACAAAACACCATAAACCCACAGAAGTAGTAAATTCCATTTTCCCCAGTAAACCTAGTATGAGGCTGATATAATTTAAAACAGTTTGGGAACATGAGTGTTTCTGGTTGGATTTATCAATAGCGAAAACTTCACAGTTACCACCAAGTAGGTAAAAACTTTCAGACTCTCCATCTAACTTGCTCTTCATTTCAAAGAGGTGGCTTGACGTTTTCTTGGCCTCACTATTTACATGCAAGGACTCTGCCACCTTATGTAATAAGTTAGTTCACCCTTGCCCTTTAATGCCACTTCTTTGGACAGGTTTCAGAGTAACAGCCGTGTTAGTCTGTATTCGCAAAAAGAAAAGGAGTACTTGTGGCACCTTAGAGACTAACCAATTTATTTGAGCATAAGCTTTCGTGAGCTACAGCTCTGAAGTGAGCTGTAGCTCACGAAAGCTTATGCTCAAATAAATTGGTTAGTCTCTAAGGTGCCACAAGTACTCCTTTTCTTTTTACTTCTTTAGACAGTATTTCCCAAAATACTAACTGCCAAATACAACAGCTTTAATGGTAGGAAAGTAAACTAAAATCACACAGAAATTGTGCCCATTCTCTACCCAGGTCTTTAAATCATAACAATCACACTGATAAATGCAGATCTTTCTTTCGCTTTCTATTCAGGATGTGCCCTATAGCGATGTGATGACTCACCGGTGCGCACCTCCAGCTGGTTGTCTTGGAATTACCTCTTTTCCAGCTTTCAGAGTGCCTTCTTCAGGCTGGTGGCTTGCCTACCACTGACATCCATGTGCCTCCCGGACCCTGGTGCCCTTTACCCTGGGGTTCTGCCCCAGAAGTACTCCCATACTGTGAGTCTCCCCTCCCATAGGAACCCCCAACCCTCTAAACCCACCTTGCCTCAGTGGCTACTGCCAGTCATCATCCAGCCCCCTTTCCCTGGGGCGGACTGCAATCTGTAATGGCCACTCATCACTGGCAAGCGGTTAGGACCAGCTGCCTCTGCCTGTTCCCAGGCTGCCCCTCTGCAGCCCCAGTACCTTTCTGGGCCTTTACCAAGGCCTGCAGCCTGGGGGTTTACCAGGCTGGAGCTCCCCAGCTCCCTTTGCCCTTCCCTGGCACTGCTCCACTCTGCTCTAGGTACCTTGCTCCCAAGCAGCTAGCCCTTCCCACTCCAGGACTAGAGTGACACTCCTCCAGCTTCTGGCCCACAGCCCTCTTATAAGGGCCAGCTGGGCCCTGATTAAGCCAGTCATACCTGTGGTCAGCTTCCCCTAGCTGTTCCTAATCCTTTTCACTGCTGCAGCCCTCTCCAGGGCTGCTTTTAACCCCTTCAGGGCCAGAGCGGGGTAACCACCCCACTACATGCCCATTTTAAACTTCAGTTTCAGTTAAGATGGGGCACAATAGTTGGCAATTAGGCTTCTAGCTTCTTATAAAGGGAACACAAAGTATCTTGTATTCCTTTTAGCTCCTTCCTATACGCCAAGACTGAAGCATCTTCACTTAAAAGATATCAAGAACAAACCTTACCTAGTAAATCTTGTTGTTGCCCTAACACACCAAAGCAGACTAATGTGTTTTGCCTATCTTCCATTCCATTCTGCCTACCTCACCCGTCTGATAACTTCCAGGGCTGTAATATGTAACTCTGAATTTGATTTGTTACCAATACTATATCAATTTAACTTTTCACTTTTGAAGGGCAGGTGCCTGTAACCACCTAACTAGGGCATGAGAAAAGAATCTGCTGGAACAAATTTTCTATCCCATGCCTTTGTTGCCACAAGCACAAACAAATGAAATATGAGTAGCAAGTCTTCAGTGGATAAATATATATGGAGGGGAAGACTTGAAAACACATCCAATGAAGCCAAAATAAATACCTTCCAGACCAACAATAAACTAAAATTCAGTATTTAATACCATAGTAAATAATTGAATGGAGAAAGGAGGATAAATACACTACCTCCTTGAGGACTCGCTGCCTGAAGGCCGAGTACAAGGCATAAGCTGGCTATACTGCTTTGTAAAAATATGCAGACATCTCCTGGCTGTTCTCCTTACTCAAAGATGTTGCTACAGCTCTAGTGGAGTGGGTTACAATTTTATAAGGACAATTTACTCAATTCCTTGTAGGACTGGTAAATGCAAAATTTAAACCCCGTAAGAAGGCCTATGAAGGAGGTTACAAAAAGTTTGAGCTTGATTCAAAGCTGAAGCAGAAACTAGTGGATGCAAAGAGGGGGCAGAGATGGTCTGAATGATAGGCAAAGATGCTAATGGCATCATTTTCTATGGACTGGAGGTAGAAAATATGGATGTCAAGAAGGTCTTGAGAGGAGTAATTAAAGCAGATGATGAGAGGAGGACCTGGCACAAGAATTTTTAGCATTAGAAGAAAAGAACAGTTTGTAGAAATGATGCAGAGAAATGGCAGGACTTACAACACTGTCTGGGTATGTGGGGCAAGGAAGGGGGAGGAGTCAAAGACAACTCCCAGGGTATGAATTTGAGTGCTGGAGAGGAAGGTGGTTGATGGTGAGGGTAGAAAAGCAGTTTGGTTTTGGTCACATTAAGATTTAATAGAACTTGTTAGCTCCATTTTTTTTTAAATGTTTATTTTTTCCTCACTGTCTGAATAAATTAACGAAGGAAGAGAAAAAGGACACTGAAGGAGAGGAAGAGAAAAGAAAAAACTGAGTGGTGCATAGTGTGTGGACTGTAAGGAAAAGAGGGAGGATGTTGGATGATACAATCAATAAGCAGATGGAAAAGAACATCCGGAGTTCAAATAGTAAAAAGCAGGCTAACACTGACATCAAAGTGCTGCAAAGGGAAAGAGTGAGACCCGTCCCTGGGCCTCTTCCTGCTCCACTGCTGCAGTTCCCAGCCCTTGGTGGGGAAATCCCTGCTACTTCCCACATCTTGATGAGCTGCTGATGCTGTTTACTCAAACTAAGCTGTGTTAATCAGAATTTGTAAACTCAACTGTAAAAGGTTGATTGATTACTCTGTAATCCAAACTAATTTAGGTTGTTCATGATTAATTTTGAAAGCACATTTTTAATAGAAGTTGTGTTATCTGATATTTTTTCACCCAAGAAGATTCTACTGCTGAGATAAAATAAATACATGTTTAATCCTTAAACAGCTGAAAGGCTGTCTTGCTAGTGAGAAGTGTGAACACACATTTATCTTTAATGAAAGGTATTCCTTAGCTATCTGGCATTAAAGGATTAGAAAGAAAAAAATCACTCCAAGCACTTCAAGACAGAGCTATTGATCATAACAGTGCATTGTTCTTCACTCCTATCAAAGCTTATTTATGTTTGGTTTTAATCTCTCTATTTTGTTTGGACAGTGTTTTTACATCAGATCACGTTTATATTCACATTTTAAAATGGCATAATTATTCTTAGTGATTTCTACAATGCATGTCTACCATTTATAAGTCAGTTGTTACCCTTCCCACAACAGATGGCACGTTACTGCTAATCTGCACACTTACTCCATCACCCATCTACGTACGTCACTTCTAGATTGTTCTGGGCAGAGGAGGAGATTTGCTTATGACTAGTGATCCGACAGTTTTAGAAAAGATTGCTTTTTCCCCATGATTTTAAAAGATTTTTTCAGCCATGCCAAAAATGTCAGAACTTGCTCTACAGAAGTTATAAACCACATTGCATTTAACAAAAAATAAATTTCATAAATCAGCAAACTGAAGAAAATTCAAAGTTACAGCTCATTGTCCATAGATAATTTTCCCAGGCAAATGCCATCAATTTCTGCAGAATCTGAACTTCTGTTTCATTTTAAACACTAAAAGCTACGTTTCTATGCTATGTAAAACCTTTCAATATAAACAGAGTACAAACTGATGCAGTGGCATCGGTCTGCTAGCAGTCAGCTCCAGTGACTGTGCAGATGGTGAGAGGTTTTCTAAACTGCAGCAGAGTGAAAACTAACAAGAGCCTTGAGTTCTTGAGAATCCTGTGGGCAACAGTGAAACTGAAAAGAATCCTGTTAATTACATTCTGCAGCAGTCTGGGAGACCAGGAACAGTAGCAGAGGAGCCAGGCGTTGGAGTTATGCAATGAGGAACTACAAACTTATGCTGGAGAAAGGATAGAGCAACAAAAATATTCCCCATTGCAGCAGCTATATAGCTGAGACAGAGATAGATATAACACTCCATATCTCAGCAGCCACGAGCCTAGAGGAAAAGGAGTAACAGATACTCCTCCAATCAAGTCACAGAAACCATGGGTCTTCAGATTTATCAGATGTCTACGAGATGGAGGCTGATATGAAAGATGAAGAAGCCTCTGGGAAGTCCAGGGGAAAACACCCTGGCACATAAGAATGACCATACTGGATCAGACCAGTGGTCCAGTATCTTGTCTCTGACAGTGGACAGTGCTTCAGAGAGAATGAACAGAACAGGGCATCTAGCCCAGTATCCTGTCTTCTGGCAGTGACAAGTGCCAAACACTTCAGAGTGAATGAACAGATCAAGGCAATTATCAAGTGATCCATCCCATCATCCAGCCCCAGTTTCTGGCAGTCAGAGGTTTAGGGATGCCCAGGGCATAGGGTTGCATCCCTAACCATCTTGGTTAATATCCACTGATGTGCCTATGCTCCATTAACTGATCTAATTCTTTTTGAATGAGAGTCAACAATGTGATGCACTTGCAAAAAAGATTAATATTCTGGGGTGTATTAACAGGCGTGTCATACACAAGACACAGGAGGTAACCGTCCCACTCTACTCAGCACAGGTGAGGCTTGAGCTGGAGTACTGTGTCCAATTCTAGGTGCCAAACTTTAAGAAAGATGTGGACAAATTGGAGGGAGTCCAGAGAAAAGCAACAAAAATAATAAAACGTTTAGAAAACCTGACCTGCTAGGAAAGGTTAAAAAAGTAGGCATGTTTAAGTCTTAAGAAAAGAAGACTGAGGGGGAATCTGATAGTCTTCAAATATGTTAAGGGCTGTTATAAAGAGGACGTTATCCTCCATGTCCACTGAAGGTAGGACAAGTAGTAGTGGGCTTAATCTGCAGCAAGGGTGATCTATGTTAGATATTAGGAAAAGCTTTCTAACGATAGCAAAGCTCCGGAATACGCTTCCAAGAGAGGTTGTGGAATCCCAATCACTGGAGGTTCTTAAGTACAATTTAGACAAACACCTGTTAGGGATGGGTCTAAGTTTACTTGGTCCTGCTTCAGTGCAGGGGGCTGGACTTAATGACTGAAAGGCTCCTTCCAGACCTACATTTCTATGATTCTATGGTGGATGAGGAGGCAAAAAACATAATGGGGGGGGTGGGGGGGTTTGATGAGAAAATAATAGAGTTACTGAAAACTACACAAGAGATAAACATTAGCTACAATGGAAAGATAAAGAAAGAAAAGTGAAGGGAAGCCAGGAAGGAAAAGGAGGTATAACAAAAGTAAGATGTCTAAAGTTTAATACAGATTTAGAATATTTTATATATAAAAGATGATTGACAGCAGTGCCCAGCTGTTCTATTCCCTCACACAGAAGAGGGCTGGTGGCACAAAACTTGGTCCTGAGGGTAGTAGGTGTCAGGTAATTTTTCTTGAAGTCCTAATTAAACTCTATCCTTAATTTATCACCTTCCAACTGGTGTGGCAGAGCTCCGACCTTGTCCCCATGGGTCCCACGCTTCCAGGGCGGTTTATGCTAGCTTCAGAGGCTCACTGCAAGCCTCCACATAGCTCCTCTCTCTCTAGGGCCAGGAATATAGTTTACTGAGCCCTTTTCATCATAAGCCAGCAAGGAGGTTGGTGAGAGAACTCCCACAGTCTCTGTTGCTCCTACAGCCTCATAACAAAACAGTTTAGCCTCCTGTCCTGACAGGGGCCTGTTTTCCCCTCCCAGGAGGTGTTTCTGTAGTGGTGGGTTGCATGGGAACCTGGGCCCGCCCTCTACTCTGAGTTCCGGCCTAGGGACCCTAATGGTAGCAGCTGTTGGCAGCCAACCTTTTACTGCCAGAGTTGCTACATTTCCCTGGGCCACTTCTCTCCTGCTTCTCCCTTCTTCACCCTTACCAATGACTTGAAGGTGTCTTTATTAACCAGCCCTTCAACCGCATTTCCTCTCCTCTGCCTGACTGGAATGATCCGTCTTATAGTATCAGAGGGGGCTTAATTAGAGTCAGGTGGTCACATTAGCTTAATGGCCTCACCTGACTCTTTTTAGGTTAATTGGAGTCAGGTGTTCTCATTAGCCTGGAGCAGCCCCTGCTCTGGTCAGTCAGGGAACAGAAAACTGTTAATCCAGTGGCCAGTATATCTGCCTTCTGCTACTCTGCTGTACCCAACTGGCCTGGGTCTATCACACTGGATATTGCAGTTACAGATGTTACATATGAATTTCACTACATGTAAATGATGGAGAAAGTTAATGACTGAGCTTCAGCCTCCACGTTTAAATTTCCCTTCTTTTAACTGCTAGTCTTAGATTAAAAATAAATTCAGGCTAAATTGCAATGAGTCTTGGCTGTAAAATGATGTGCCCTGGTGATGTTATTTATCAAACCAGTCTTGAATGCTATCTGTTGCGGCTTTGAACTGAAAGATTTGTGCTTAAAGAGTGTGTGGCACATATTTCATTAGAATTACAATTCCAAAATTTCTTCAGATTTTCAGACTGCGCAAGCAAAGATTTCTTAAAATGTAATATGAAAACTATGTACTTCAGCATGGCTGGTATGCCCCATAACAGAAAATAGTGTTAGCCCATTTATATGGGTAATGTCTGTCTGAATATGAAAATACATTTAATCCTTGCCATTCATTTGAATCTACCCACACTTTTGCATCGATGACCTCTCTGGAAGGAAGGGGGGGGTCTTTATTCTTCCCTTACATTCCTAATCTAGCTAACAAAAAGCAGAAAAACAAACAAAAGAACATAGAAACAGCCACACTGGGTCAGACCAAAGGTCCACCTAGCCCAGTATCCTGACTTCCGACAGTGGCCAATGCCAGCTGTCCCAGAAGGAATTAACAGAATGTAATCATCAAGCGATCCATCCCATCACCCATTCCCAGCTTCTGGCAAACAGAAGCTAGGGACACCAGCCCTCCCATCCTGGCTAACAGCCATTGATGGACCTATCCTCCATGAATTTATCTAGTTCTTTTTTGAACCCTGTTATAGTCTTGGCCTCCACAACATCTTCTGGCAAGGAGTTCCACAGGCTGACTGTGCATTGTGTGAAAAAATACTTCTTTTTGTTTGTTTTAAACCTGCTGCCTATTAATTTTATTTGGTGACCCCAAGTTCTCGTATTATGAGGAGGAGTAAATAACACTTCCTTATTTACTTTCTCCACACCAGTCATGATTAGAATAGTCCGCCACCTGAGGCGGCCCTGCGGTGCTGGTGGGCTCACTTGATCTTTAGCTGTTGGGGCTGCTTCGGGTACTGATGGCCCTAGAAAAGGTCAGTACCTTTCCCAGGGTTCAGGGCAAATCTAGGAGGGCTGAGGGGGTCTGACCTCAGTGGTACCACCGTGAAGCCCCAAAGTGGGCGCATGGCCTGACATAGGTCCTTTGCTCACAGTTCCCTTGTTTTTCAGTGCCAGGGGGCTCCTTTTCTTTTGCCCCTTCTTCAGCACTGGCGAGGGGAAATGGTGCTGGGCGGAGCCTGGTGCTGGTGGTGCGCTCCACACCAAAGGCGAAGTACTCAGCGTGGGGTCCACAGTGGAGGGCTCCAATACAGGGAAAGCACAGCCTCCATGAGGAGGGCCTTCAAGCGGATATCCTGCTCCTTCTGTGTTTGAGTTCGAAAGTTTTTACAGATCCGACACTTATCTTTCCTATGGGATTCCCCCAAACACATCAGGCAGCTGTCATGGGAATCCCTAATAGGCATTTTCCTGCTCTATGTTGAGCATGACTTGAAGCCGCCGGGAGAGCGGGGCATGCCCCGTTCGGGGACGAACTCCCAGCCAGAACTCTACGTACACTAACCTAACTCTACTAAACTATGTACAGATAAGAGAACAAAAGGCTATAAAGAACTGCTAATGCTTTTGCAATCTGCAAGACAAGACACTCCAACCAACCATCACGGTCATTAAGAAGGAATTGAGAGGGCATGGGTCAGTGGTGCTTAATATACAGATGCATGAACGCGGCACTCAAGGGGGTGCCGCAGCCAACCCCACGGATACTGCTAAAGCAGAAATCTCCGACAACTGTGCATGTGGGCGTGCACGCACCTAGAATGGAATCGACATGAGCAAGCACTCGAAGAACAAGATCATCCTCTAAATATGGATATCCAGAATTAGTTAAATTATTTATACTCCGTATTCCCTGGGGCTGTAAGGCATGGAGAAGACTTCTGCTGAAAATGAGTACTGGTTAAAGACAGGATGGCCAATATGTAGAAGCATTTGGTTAATTTACATATTGATGGCCATGTGGTTGCCTATCAGAGCTCATTGCAGAGATGAAGACTCCTCCGCGCTGAGACTGTAAGTGCTCCTAAGGAATGGACTTTGCTTGACAGAAGGAAGAACCTTTACTGAATTTACTTTGGGAATGAATCCTATGATAGCTGTGAGAACAATTTGTCTGAATTAAAAATATAATACTGGATATCATTAGAGAAAGCTCCCATCTTCATACGATTGTCAGATTGAAGATAGCCATTATTAAAGTCTACTTTAATGGATGGAATATAGGATGACAACTTATTGGGGTGAATTGGGGTAGCATTATAAGAACCATTATGAGGCTCCAAGGTTGTGCTCTATGACCTTGTGGTCTGGAATCAGGGTATTTGTCTCAAGGAAGCATTTAATGTGAGGATTTGTATAGACCTTTTTCTTTTTCTCCAATTTAATCATGAAAATCATTCAGGCTCATTAACATAATAGAACTTCTTAGGGA
Organism: Lepidochelys olivacea; assembly: GCF_965140295.1. Classification (NCBI taxonomy): domain Eukaryota; kingdom Metazoa; phylum Chordata; order Testudines; family Cheloniidae; genus Lepidochelys; species Lepidochelys olivacea. The sequence continues at coordinate 113,663,643 of NC_140416.1, forward strand.
ATCACCTATTTGAATATAATTATATAACTTGCTTTGTGGTATTCTCTGTTAATGATTTTTTTCCTTTTAAGAAGGAATCTCTTTGCTTCACTTTTCTTATATTCCAACTCAGAAGCCTTTTTGGGTTGAAAAGTTAGGCAAAAAAATGCTGCCAGTTGACTGATGAATGATTATATAAATCAATCACCTTTAGCTTTTTTATTTTCATCAGTTATAGACCAAGGTTTTCAAACCTGAGTGCCTGAAGGTAAGCTTCTAAATACATTTTAGGTTCCTAAATGTAAGACTGTTTTTCAAAAGGTGCTGAGCAATTGCATCTCACACTGAAGTCAGAGATTTCAGCCCCATTTGTGGATGAGCAATAGCTCTTTGCTACTCAGCAGATCTACCAAAAAGCAGAGGGGCAAATCGTTACTACTTATTTAGGGTGTCTAGTTTGCAGTTTAAACCAATAATCACCAATGCAAAAACTGGAGAATCCATATTTATAAAACTCACACCAAAAAATTAATTTTTGAAATGCTGCACTTTCCATTTCAGAAAATGTCTTTTTTTTAACTAGAAAGTATGAAACAAGAAATATATCCATGATTTATTATCAGAAAACGCTCAAAGCAAGCCAGCATTTGATTTTTATTTCATATCCTACAGTTACAATGTTCAATTGACGACAGAAAGAAGTATAGCTGATTAATTCTTTTTTGATTAAAAGAAAAATGTAGACAGCTCTCACTTCTATTTGTGTAAATCTAAAATAATATATATTATACCCAGAGTGGTTATGACATTGACAATATTTAAGCTTTTAAGAGCATTACCAGTTATAAGCCTGTTTTCAGTTACTCATAACTTTCTATATTTTTAAACCCATTTGTCTGATGAGTTCTAGGCTTAGTCTCTGTCCATTGATGGTCCATTCCCTCCATGTTTGCTTAAAAATGGGTCAGGTGTTTGAGTACAAGGACAACAAACCTCACTATTTGATAAGAAAGTATTTACAGCTCCCATGATTTCCCATCCTAATGCAATTCCCAGAGCCTGACCCTTACTAGCTTGTTTCCCCAGATAACTTGTCTCCTAGGACTCTACATAGTGGAGCTATCATCCTACCGGCAACTCATACTTAATACGGAATAGCTTTGGAGAAAACTGAATGGAACTTGGTTTTTCTCTGTATGATCCTTCCCCCGGTTCAAAGACTTCCTAAGTAGGGGAAACAGCCATAAGCTCACTGAACAGAGTACAACAGAGGGGGGAAAAGTCAGGCATTAGAGACTTAGAATTTCTATAGAAGCCTCCTCCTGTAGCAAACTGGAATTTATCTTACCTTCAAAAGTCCGAAGCTTGTGTACCTAAACTAAATGCCATCCAACAAACATAATTCTAAAGTTACTTCCAACTTATATATACAAACATGATTCTTCAGTCTGAGTCCCTTTGATGAAAGATGTATGAGGCAGCTATTGTTATATCCGCTACTATTTGGCAGAGGAGTAGGGGCCTTGTAAGTCAACTTCCCAATGAAGAAATCACTGGTCTGTAGTATGGGTATAGTACTAGTGCAACTTATTGTATTTACACATTACATCAGTCCTAGAACAGAGATAACGGCATACAGGCAATCCCTTTCCAAACTCTCGATCAAACACCAACTCTCGGTTTTCAGGGAGCAGCAGCTCTGCCTCAAGAAATGACTTCGAGATTAAGGACAGAGCGAATTCCCTTTTTGCTTGTCACAGCTGCCAAATAAACTACCAGGGGACCAACACCACTACAACATTTTATTCCAAGACTGTTTCCTTATATGCTAGTAAAAACTTGTAAAAATGTGTGTAACAGCACTATCTAGTGACCTTTGCTATAAGAATATTTTAAAACATTACTGTGCATTCTCTCTATTAATGTGGGATTTGAGTAGAAGAGCTGATTTTAATTCTGGTCATGAATAATCTGAAAAATGTCAATCAAAATGCATGCCTCAATAAACAGAGTAACAGCTTGAGACCCCACTAAAAAAAGAGCAATTCTTTTTAGTGCTAGGTTTAGTCAATTTCTGCTGGTAAGTAGGGAAAGCTCTCAACAGCCAATTTAAGAAATTTAGGCATTCCTACGAATGCTTTAATATATCAAAGTTGATTTATCATTTGTCTAAAGAACAGTTTTATGTTCTGTACTAAAGGACATCTCTGAACTAGTGGCAGTCGAGCCCAGGTTATTAAAGTGACAGCCTTTAAAGCGGTTAAGAGTTAAGCAAAATGAATGAACCACTTCAAAACGTATAGGAAATGTGTCTACATTTAAACAACTGTTTTAGAAATATTGTTAGGCTATTAAACTCCATTGCTGTTCAAGATGAAGTGTCAGAGAGCATTTAATATCACATTGAAAATTCTTCAGAGAGCTTGAAATGGAAAAGTGCTTCCTAAAGATGCAGCCCATCTAAAACAAAAAAGGCCTGGTCTACACTACAAGTTTATGTCGGATTTAGCAGCGTTAAATCAAATTAACACTGCACCCATCCACACAAGAAAGCCATTTTTTTCGACATAAAGAGCTCTGAGAACCAATTTCTGTACTCCTCCCCAATGAGGGGATTAGTGCTGAAATTGACATCGCTGTTTCGAATTAGGATTAGTGTGGATACAATTCAAAGGTATTGGCCTCCGAGAGCTATCCCACAGTGCACCATTGTGACCGCTCTGGACAGCACTCTGAAGCACTGGCCAGGTGTACAGGAAAAGCCCCGGGAACTTTTGAATCTCATTTCCTGTTTGGCCAGGCGAGCTCATCAGCACATGACCATACAGTCCCAGAATCGAAAAAGAGCTCAAGTATGGACCAAACGGGAGGTACTAGATATGACCGCTGTGTGGGGAGAGGAATCTGTGCTATCAGAACTATGTTCCAAAAGATGAAATGCCAAAACATTTCAAAAAATCTCCAAGGCCATGAGGGACAGACGCTACAGCAGGGACGCAACACAGTGCCGCATGAAACTTAAGGAGCTCAGACAAGCATACCAGAAAACCAAAGAATCAAACGGCCACTCCGGGACAGAGCCCCAGACAAGCCACTTCTACGCTGAGTTGCATGCAACTCCTGGGGGGGGGGAGGGAGGATTGCGGGGAGCACCACCACTACCCCACCCCTGTCCATGGACTCCAATGATGGGGTACTCTCCGCCATGCCTGAGGATTTTGCGGATGGGGAAGATGAGGACGACGACGACGAGCTTGAGGAGAGCACACAGCACACCATTCTCCCCGAAAGCCAGGATCTTTTTATCACCCTGACTGAAATACCCTCCCAACCCAACAAAGCCTGAGAAGGGACCTCTGGTGAGCGTACCTTTTCACATATAATACATGTTATAAAAGCAAGCATATTTTAATGATTAAGTAGCCCTGAGGACTTGGGATGCATTCGTGGCCAGTACAGTTACTGAAAAGTCTGTTAACATGTCTGGGGATGGAGTGGAAATCCTCCAGGGACATATCCATGAAGCTCTCCTGGAGGTACTCTAAAAGCCTTTGCAGAAGGTTTCTGGGGAGAGCAGCCTTATTCCGTCCTCCATGGTAGGACACTTTACCACGCCATGCTAGTAGCAAGTAATCGGTATCATTGCATGACAAAGCCTGGCAGCGTATGGTCCCAGTGTTTGCTGGCATTCAAGCAACATCCTTCCTTCTCTCTCTTTGTTATTCTCAGGAGAGTGATATCGTTCATGGTAACCTGGTTGAAATAGAGGAATTTAATTAAGGGTACATTCAGAGGTGGCTGTTCCTACTGGACTGTTTGCCTATGGCTGAAAAGAAATCCTCCCCACAGTTAGCTACATGGGGATGGGGCCCATTGGCGCTGAGCTGTTCGCATTTGGCTAGCAGGGATCTTCCCTGATACCAGCCACGTGGTGGGGTGAGGGATAAAGCGATCATCCCAGAGAACTGGATGGGGGTGGGGGGTTAGTTTGGTTTCTGCTGCTGCACGTTAATAGGAAAATCGCAGCACTAAATGGCCAACTCAATGTGCTTTGCTTGGTATGGGAGAGGAGGGTGCTGCTGTTATGAAGATTGCAGAAGGCGAAAGACTATGGCTTACCATGGCCACCAGCAAGCCGAATTCTGTTGCCTGGCCCTGTGTGGGTGACCTCAAACTCCAAAGCCGCAGGCACTCAATATAAGATGCAAAATGCGACCTTGTACCAAAATCACATGTGCTATGTAATGTGAATAGCATTGTTCATTGTGAAAGAGTATAGCCATTGCTCTGTAAAATGTATTTTTTTAAATACTTCACTCCGTTTTTTTCCTCCAGCAGCTGCAAATGTTTCAAGCCTCCATCCCAAAGGCTATCTCAGGTAAGGCGGCAAAAAAACCGCACACGCGATGAAATGTTCTCTGAGCTCATGCAGTCGTCCAGCACTGACAGAGCTCAGCAGAATGTGTGGAGGGACACAACAGCAGAGTACAGGAAAGTGGCCAATGAACGTGAGGAGAGGTGGCGGCAGGAAGATCAGAGAAGGCATGAGGCAACGCTGGGGCTACTGCTGGATCAAACGAACATGCTCCGGTGTCTGGTGGAGGTTCATGAATGACAGCAGAATCAGACTGCCGCTGCAGCCCCTCTTTAACCACCCTCCCTCCTCCCCAAGTTCCATAGCCTCCTCACCCAGACACCCAAGAACGCAGGGGGGAGGCTCTGGGTACCCAACCACTCCACCCCAGTGGACAGCCCAAGCAACAAAAGGCTGTCATTCAACTAGTTTTAAAGTGGCCTTTTCCTTCCCTCCTATCCTCCTCTCACACCCCACCCGGGCTACCTTGTGAGTTATCTCCCTATTTTTATAGTCAATTAATAAAGAATACACATTTTTTAAATGATAGTGACTTTATTTCCTTTGCAAGCAAGCTGTGATCGAAGGGTGGGGGAGGGCGGGTGGCTTACAGGGAATTTAGAGGCAACCAAGGGGGCGGGTTTTCATCAAGGAGAAACAAACAGAAGTGTCACAGAGTACCCTGGGCAGTCATGAAACTGGTTTTCAAAGCTTCTCTGATGCGCAGCACTTCCTCCTGTGATCTTCTAACCACCCTGGTGTCTGGCTGCGCATATTCAGCAGCCAGGAGATTTGCCTTAACCTCCCACTCTGCCATAAACGTCTCCCCCATACTCTCACAGAGATTGTGGAGCACGCAGCAAGCAACAATGACAATGGGAATACTGGTTTCACCGAGGTCTGAGCGAGTCAGTAAACCTACACTTGCCACGGTACAGTGGACGCACACCGCCGAATTAATGTGCTTAGTGTGGATGCATGCACTCTACTTTATACAATCTGTTCCCAAAAATTGACTTCTGTAAAATCAGAGTACTTTCATAGTGTAGACATGGCAAAAGGCAGTGACAAAAATCCTATTAGAACAAGATATTTCTCATCTTTTTCCTTTTTAAATTGCATGGATAAATTATCAGTCAGCCCAGCTGGGGGAAGGAGGGAAAGATGTATATAGGCCTGAGGCACTGCAAGAAGTGTGTCCATCTGCTAGCAGCAGTCAATGAACAGAACATTTTTTAAAAGCCTCCCACCCAACTTCAGTCAAGCCAAAATACTGGCAGGCAGGCAGGCAGAAACCACCACCACCACCACCCTCCACTCTGACTGCGAAGGCTTGCAAGTACCAGGACTGTGGTATACAAATATACATGTAAAAAAACACTGTTGAATCAAAGGGTGAATTGATTTCAGCTGCAAACCTCTCTGTCAATGAGAACACATTTATTCTTTTCAGACCAAGGATGCTGACAAACTTCAAAAAATTAGATTTTACTTCATAGGCTGCCAATAGAGACAAGAAAAAGTTTATCCAGTCTGTGGGGAAATATTGTCGTTTTGGGCATCCAGCTCACTGCTTTACTATCAAGATACACAGTTAAAAGACATTACACTGACAGCACACAAAATCAAAATCTTCACCACCCACAAAACGAATATAGAAAAGAAATTGAAGTGGGTCAAATTCTCCTGAGCCAAGTCAAGAAAACTGTTTGCCCATGAATGCTCCATGGGAAAAGGAATCCTTCCCCACAGCTTGTAGAATCCCAGCAAATTTACTCTAGAGCACCATTTCTCACTTGAGGCCACCAGGGGATTTCCCTGAAGCCACAACAGCTTCCTGGGCAGTTATGGGGGGGGGGGTGAGGGGGAGAGGGGCCAGCAGCAGCAAAGCATCAGCCCCTCCCCCTTCCACTCCCTCCTTGTTGCTCCTTGATGTGCCACTCTGAACATCTCTGGAGACAGGTGAAGGAGTAAGGGGAGTTCTCTACCTTTAGGAGAGAAGGGGAACTTAGGGAGCCTTAGTGGGGCTCGGACTTCAGCCTTGGGGTGGTTGGGCGGTGGAGACTTAGGGAGCCTGGCTGCAGACTACTGCTCCAGCCGCCAAACCCTGGCCACACAGCAGGGGGCTCCAATCCCTGGCTCTGGCCGTGTGGCACTGACCCCCAATCCCGCCGATGGCCACTGGCCCCAGCACTGACCCATCTGCGTGCTCCGACCCCAAGCCCTAGTCACTGACCACAGGTGCCAGCCCTAGGCGATGACCCTGAGCTCCAGCAGCTGCCGGCCCTGGGTGCAGATCTCCGGTGCTGGCCTTGGGCCCAGGGGTGCTGGCTCTGGATGCTGACCCCTAGCCCTGGCCATGCGGCAACAGGTGCAGACCCAAAGCGCCAGCCTCAAACCCTGGCAGCAGCCAACCCCCAGCCGTGCGCTCCGACCCCCAGCCCTGGCCGCCGACCCCAGGCACTGCTCCTGGATGTCAACCCTAGGTTCCGGCAGGTGCTGGCCATGGGTGCCAATTCCCAGCCCCAGACGCAAGACCAAGCCCCTACAGCTCCCATTGGCTGGGAACAGGGAACTATGGCCAATGGGAGCTGCAGTGCACAAAGACACGTGTCCCCCTCAGGGAAGCAGGGGCACACTGGCTGCTTCTGGGAGCCGTGTGGGGCCAGGGCAGGCAGGGAACCTGCCTTAGCCCTGCTGTACCACTGACCAGGAGCCACCCAAGGTAAATGCTGCCCGGCTGGAGCCCTCACCCCAACCCTCAGCCCCCTCCCGGAGACAGCACCCCGAACCCTCTCCTGCACCCCAGCACCCTGCCCCAGCCCTGAGCCCCCTCCCTGAGCCTGCACTCCCTCCTGCAACCCAGCACTGCCCCAGCCCAGAGCCCCCTCCTGCACCCAAACTCCCTCCCAGAGCTTGCACCCCTCACCCCCTCCTGCACCCCGACCCTTGCCCCAGCCCAGTGAAAGTGAGTGAGGGTGGGGAAGAGTGAGCGACGGCACGAGGGGGGATGGAGGGAGCTGGACGGGGCCTCGGGGAAGGGACGGGGTAGATCCTGGTTCGCACTTAAATTCAAAAAGTGATCTTGTGTGTAAAAAAGTTGGAGACCACTGATATACATGTATATTTATTTGTTTTTCCTAAAGTTAATTAAGTATTTGAGGAAGAAGTGTCAGTGCGGCCACCAGCAACCCACCCCTCCAAACATGTGGTGGCGGGGGTCCCCCATCCATCGCGCCTGGCCTCTGTTGTCCATCAGCAAGAGTTGGTGGCCACACTCTGAGGACACCAAAAAATTTGTTGCAAGAATCCCTGCTCTACAGTCACTACTGCAGTGTGATAGGGCATGGCTGCCTTGCTGGCCAAGCGTAGTGTGGCTGGCATTGCCTGCCTCAGTTTCCCTCCACAAAGTTGGCTTCCTCTACTTCTCACACATCAATGCCAAATGATAAAGTTAACCCCATCTAGGGTAGAAAAATCCAGCTAAAATATCCCAAACAAACAAAAAGGATCTTCTGCCCTCTAGGCCCTGTTCCCAGACCCTTTGAGAGTCTTTCAGGCTCTGGGATAGAGCACTCTTTCTCTGCTGGGCTCTGTTCCTTGCATCCTTCCCTTGCTCCGGTACAACGCACTGGGCCTCCAGAACGGCTGCTCTTGAGTACCAGGCCTCCTGCAGGCTCAGGATATTCCACAGCAGCCTTCTATTTGCTCTGGTTCCAACCCCCAGACAAATCTCAGTCCAACAAAGGCCCAGCTGACCATTAAGCGATCATCTGACCCGATTTAGTCCTACCCACTCAGGCTGGGAAGCAATTCATTATGGGACAGGTGTGGCAGGTCCCATCTCCCCTTAAAGGGGTGAGTCACTCTGCAGTTTCTGCAGCAGATACATCACCCATATCCAGCAGGCCCATGAATTTGACATGTATAGTCAAAGATCTATGGCCCCATCCATCCCCAAAAATCCTTTGCATACTACCACTGAAAGGGCCCAACAGAGTATACCTCTGAAGCGTGTAAAATGTGAAACCCACTGCGTACACTCCCCATGTCCTCCTCCATGCAGCAGAATCACACTAGTCTTGTATTAGTGGCCTTTGGCCAGTACATGCCCATGGGCGTGGTAGGATGTAACCCAGTGAAAGCATCCTTACACCATCCTGCTAAAATGTCTCAAGCTCATTCAGTGAAGTGAACTGAGAGTACATTTTCAATGTGTCCAGTGAGGAAGTAGGGGCTGCAAAAAATGTTGTACATATAGATGAGATTTTTCTCACAGAAATTATGAGTTAGTTTGCCTGTGAAGTCACCAGTCACATCTCAAACACATATTAAATAAATGCTTATGGATGATCATCATGCCCTGCAGCACATTACAGTTATACTGAACAAGTGCTTCTTCACGAGCTATGTCTGCTCATAAGCCATTAGGATGTGTTAGAGGATCTCTTATAATATGGCCAACCTGAATAATAGTTCACTGCATAAAACAAGTGGATATTTTAAGCACTCTGTATGCAGTACATGACTTAACATTAAACTACTCAGACTGTAAATGTGAACTGTTCTTTTAAGTACAGTTTCATCCAAGTCCATTTGCTTTTAGTAATTTGCCAACACACATGGTGCACATCTAATAATCTAAAGGGAAAATGCTATCAATTTAATGGGAGTTTGGCTAGACTTAAAAACTGCTTTATGGTTTAAAGTAGTAATGATTTTCTCATTATACAAGAAAGTACCATTGCATTCAGCTTGGATATAAAACCTATGATAGAGCAGAAACATTTGATTGACTAGAAACAATTTACTATCCACAGTACATTAGAGTGAGTTATGTGAATAGTGTTAAACATGTATTTTTATTTGCATAACAAAATCAAGCTGGGAAGACACAGAATTTAAGATGATATAGCAATGTACGTTAAAGTTATTTTTTGAACTCACTCAACAAATCTTTCCCTTCAAAACTAAAATTATTTTATTTTAGGGGCTTGTTACAAAATACAGATTACAAGCACAAGAGATTATTTTTGTGGGGGAGAGAGGGAAGAGGGATTATGTGCAGTTACCTACTTTCTGGCAGGGTATAAAACTATGAAGAGAATCAGGCTTATGGATAATCAAGTCTAAATTCATCTGACTTTAAATGGTACTGTATAAAATTGCTGTTTGTTTGTTTGGTTGGGTTTTTTTTGAAGTGTTAGCCCACCAGGTATACTATTTTGATATAAAGGATCTTCCTGAGACACAAGTTCCATTTACCTACAAGCCATTTTTTGAAAGAGATTCACTGTCAATGAATTCCTCAAAATGTGATACATATTGTTCTAGTCTAAGTTTTGGATCATATGGAGACAAATATGTTTTAGGTTAAAAGAGAAGATTTTGTAAAGGAACCTGAACTTTGGTGTTTTTATGTAAGAACGTTCACAAGCAAGTACTTTAGAATCAGCTCACCCTTTAGCTTCTTTCTTGGAAGGCAAATAAGATTGGTGTTTCCCTGAGGCAACTTATCTTACTCTAGCCAAATAACGAGCTAAGAGAGAGTAAAGAGGTAGTAGGAGAGAATAAAGAGTAAAAGGAAAGAATTGTCAATGGTTCCTTCAATTCAGGGGTCAAATTCAAAGGTCAATTCCTTCAATTCAGGGGTCAAAACTGGGCCAGCTCACACTGGCTCAGAAAACCAGTATTTTTTTTTTTTTGAGACTGCATCACAGTCTTCAGATTATTTTTTTAAGTAAGTATAAACCTTATAGCAGCAAAGAATCTTCAAAATATGAACAAAGTGTAAACCAACAGAGATGTCTGCTTAAGCCTACATAGAGCCTAAAACAATAGCTCTGACAGATGTGAACGGCCCCATTTTAACTATTTCCCTGCTGAGCAAACAAAAAACAAAACAAAAAAAGGAGAAATTATGTCAGAATTTAAGGACAGAAGGGAGCACCAGATCATCTCGTCTGACCTCCTGTATATCACAGGCCACCAGATGTATTATGAAGCAAATCTTATTTTGGGATCTCAAGAGAGTAGGTGGGTGTGACTGAGTGCAGAGTTTAGGGGAATACTAGTGAGAGGGCAATCCCTCTCCCTTGCACAACATAGCGGTCAAATTATCTCCAGCAGACGTAAATCTTTTTGACTTGACATATCAAGATATCCTAGTTCTCTGCGTTAAAAAGTTATGGGACCAATCAGCGTGCAGAATGATCTGAAAGTATGTTTGAGTCAAGTATCACTGCAGAAATCCCATACAAATTGGAGTAGTTGTGCCAATTGAGCATCTTTTTCTTTCTTAGAATATTCAAACCAACCAACATTTAATCTCGCAAAAAAAGTTTTAAAGTAAGTTTGACAATGATAAAAGCAGGGGGAAAAATTAGACGGGAAAGTATTTCTAAGATTATCCAGAGAAGATGCTGGTTTATCAAATGGGTACTTTCTTAATTCACTACTCCTTCTTTACTCTATGCCATTCCCTGTTTACTCCTCTGAGCCTTCTTACCTTAGTGTTCCAGTGTCCATCTGTTCCAGTGACAGTTTCTTCTGTGTTCACGGTTATTGTGCATCCCCGTTGTCTGGCTCTCCTACCAGACTGGGAGCTCCATTCTACAGAGCTACAGTTTGGAATAATGTATTTAGATGCTGTTCTTCAAAGTCTTTAAAAAAAAACGACAAGTGATTCTTCAAGAAGGTTCTGAAAGAAAGGGCAGTGACCCTTCCAATCAGTTCACCTGGTTGAGTTCCATACACAAGGGGTTGCATAGAAAAAGATGTAGTTACGCTTGTGCAAGAAGCTGGTTAAGGCTTGTGTCACTGGTTTAGCAGGGACAGTAGGGCAACAACGAGCAACAGATGGGCCTTGAAGAGTTGTGATGGGCCTTGAAGGAGAGGAAAGGGAGCCTAAACTTGCTAGAGTAAACAGGGCGAGCCAGCAGAGCTACTAAGCAGTTCTGGTTCGGCCATGTAATGATGAGATACCCAGGTAGAGAGGTCAAAAGATAGTGACACTGATGCAGGACTGGAATGGAGCAGTAACTCACTGGAGGAAACCAGATTGGGGAAACAGTAAAAAGATAAGATCACCCCAAGAGAGAGAATGGGCCAACCCATCAAATGAGAGGCTAACAGACTGATCATAGAGACAGGAGGAAATCACATGAGAAAGCTCTAAGTCAATGACAGGAGGAGAAAAAGGGAGGGAGATGGCATATCTTCTGCTATCATTGTTTGTATTTTTGTTTACTGAAGTAACTGTCCTTTTTTCTATTCCTTTTAACCCATTTCTTCATCCACAGCAGTCTACCAGTGATACTGGTAAAGGGAAGAGCTCTCTATAAATGCTTAAGATAAACAAGGTGTACCAAGACACCAGTGATGGCAAAACAGTAAGTTTGCAAGTACAAAAGAAGAGAGACAAACATGCATTCAGAGAACTTCTTCAAAAGTTCCTTATTGTTTAGCCATGAATATAAAAAAAACCTATTACCTACATTAATATTCATAACAGGAATAAGCAGAACATTGTCTTAAAGAAAGGAGTAAAAATACATTTCAATAGCCCGGAAGTTACATTAAATATTAAATTGTACATAGCTACAATCCTCAAACTTCAGTTTACCCGAACTCAAGTATCTATGCCTAGATTAAAAGTATCTAAAGACATAATTATGCTATTGACCACCTTTCCCATTTCCCCTCCTTTCTAACCACTGAAGACTGTATGAAAGCATCAGTGCTCACAGACATAGTTGGAAATAATTTCTTCTTGAATCTGATATGGATATAGCAAGAGCAGATTGCCTGCAAGGAAACAAGAATAAACCAGCTATTTAGAGAGATTACATAATCTAGTGTAGTGTTTCAAAATGAATTTAAAGAGACAAGAGTCCTGAATTTCATTATTGTAAGTAAGTAAGTAAGTACCTATAAAATCCATCCAACACAAAATGGATTTAAAGAAGTTCAGCAGACGAAGACATCACTGTCTTTTTATAAAAAGAAAACCTTATTGATGGGTCCCCCCCTCAAATTAGAATACTTTTGATCCAGTTTAATTAAGTGGACTGCAATTATATTAATACTTTATTTCTAGCTCTTATTCATGTTTGGCGGGTAATGGCACCATTTAAGTGGCTTCATTTCTTCCAACGTAAAATCCATTAATCGAAAGCTGAGATACAGTTCTCGCCTCACAGATGTGCAGATTTGGAAAATAAATCTCAGATTTGAACAAAACAGACTTTTGAGGTCCTCAGTACCAATAAGAAAGGATATACATTCTTATTTGTTGATCTTCTGTAACTGAGTATTAAGTTCATTAGCAAAGTACAGTATATTATAAATGAAGCTCTGGTATGCAGATATTGACAAAGGCAATGAATATCATATCTATCATAATATTTTAGCAAATTTAAATAGGTCTCAAGTTTTATAACTAAAGCTACTTCCTGGGTAAATAAACACAGGTTCATCAAAAACAGCCAGAAGATATGAACCACTATGAACTTCTGTTAAAAATAGCAAGAAAACAAGCAGCTAAGGCACAAATGATGTGGGACATTAACTCTGCCTACTGTACATACAACTGAGCAGGGTGGATAAAAATCAATGACTGTTTTAAAAAATAAATAAAATCAGATTTTTTTTTATTTAAATAGGATTATTTTGATAAAATAGTTTTTTCCTTAAAAAGCATCTAAAGATAGTTTTTAATTAAGATACATTATAGCTCAAATATATCTCATCATGGAATAGGGATTATAAATTCTATAGTATGAGACAATATATTCATTTAATGTTAAGAAAAGTTTTGTAAATGAGTTCCAACAATTCATGGATTAGGAACCCAATCTTATGGGGTTCCACAGGCTTCTGGAAAGATTATTTAGGTTAATCTTTCTATCTACCCAATGGAACTCAGTGCTCAGTCTAGAAGATACCATCAGAGATGCTTAGTTTTGCAGTTCTCAAACTGTGGATTTGTCTCCAGAGGTAACATGCTTGTTAACATGGGGGGGGAAGGGGGTAAAATAAATAAATAAATAAATATAATATATCTAGAGAGGTGAGAAATGACAGACCTCTCAACTCTACTGTCCCTCTAAAAATTTGTGTACACAGAGTCAATCCCTCACCTCTCTCTAAAAGTGCAAAGTTTCAAAAAGTTCAATGAATAGAAGATTGTTGGAGGCGGAATAGATCTGGACAAGGAGAAGAAGTCTGGAGATAAATGTGAGAAGCAAGGGACACGTGCTTGTTTTGTTATAATATTATATGTTTGTTGTTGCAGAGAAAAATCCAGAATACATAACGTTGTTTTAGTTAAATAAAACAATTTAAATGTCTGTCTGGTGATGTTCTCCTCCTAATACAGCCCAGCAAGAAAATCCTCCAAATATTAATGATTAACCTGTTGAACTGGAGATAGTTCACCTCCCAATGACTTCATAAATATCTGCTTCAATTACCTTTGGTAAATGAAATAACCAAACAATCATTCATTTTCTGATATAGCTGTAGAACTAATCTGAAAAGTTTTCAAAATAAATCACTGTTTAAAAATGTATAGTGTGTACCTTCTAAAAATGAAATCTACATCTATCTCCGAGTTGTGAAGAATATGTATTAAGGTTATAACAACCAACAAGAATGCACTTTTATGTAGAAAACCATGATTAAATCGAGTCTTCCTGACTAGTGATTTAAATCAAATCCCCACCCTGCAACTGAGTCTAAACTTTTCAGGCCTGAGACCTTTGTTTGGAAGCTATATAAAACAAACAAACTGAAAAATATTGCAGGAAAAGCCCAGAACTGCTAACTAGCATGTGTTTGATATTTCACTCCTTTGTTCTTCCATTTGGGAGCTATCAGTTGCTACATGCAGGTATTTAAATGAAAAACTACTTTTTACCAAGTTCAGAACAGTCTATAATCACAACACTTACACAAATGATAGCCAGAGTGCATAGCAATTTATATTTTGCTACTAGTTTGGCCCATTCTGACCACTATATGAAGTGATTAAATTAGATATAGTTGGCCAAAGTCGACCCTTTGGAAAACAGTGAAATTACCGCAAAGATGAATTTGGTCCAGCAGTTTCTGTTTTTAGCAGACTGTTGTCCTATTGCTGGATCTTCCCCTACATTATGTAAAACATACAGTATTTCTGCAAGAGTAGGCTTATTGACAGCCATGCCAGAATTCTCAGACTACACACAGCCTCAGTCATATTCTTCCTAGCTGCTCTAGAATACATTAGGTGACAACCTTCAGGATTCCTTGAGTTCCACAACCTGTCTCTGCTTCCCATGGACTCATCTTTTCTCTGGCAGCACTCTTACAGAACACAACCGGAAAGAAAAAATTGAGTATTTATACTATTAAAAACAGCAGTACATATCCATGAATGGAGAAACACCAGTGTGAAGGAACAAATCCATCTCCTAGGAGGTATTTGAAATAATTAAAGAAAAAATTCATGCCTCTGTAGCAAACTCAGCTTATTTCACCCGTCCATTTGCAACTAGATAAACTTCACAAATGCAAATTTTATGGGATGAGTGCACAACTCAATTACTACACATCTATTTAATATTTCTTTTTCAAATTAAACTACACCACCCAAGGACAAGAACACTGCTTTAAAAAAAAAAAAAGTCATGTACCAATGACTTCATATTTTCTAGGCGATGAACATTCACCACACTTTTCTTTAAAAAATGCAAGGTAATGTAAATAATTAGGCCACTATACTATAACTATAGATGTAATGATAAAATCATGACGAAGGGCACATGCTGACAGAGATTTTATAACTTTGCTCCCATAGCTCAGTTTGTCATTATGGACCCTGTAAAACTCAAAATATACCAGCCAACCTCCTCCCTATGCAGAAGCAAAAAGAAGGGCCTTACCAACCAGGATACCTGTATGTGGACTACAGACTGTTCTTGCAGTGTCTTAGCAAGCACTCTGCTGTGTACACTGAGAAGGAGTTTCTAAGACAGATTGGCAACTAGCCAGATGCAAACTTGCTACAGAGATTTGAGTCCAAATTCCTTTTTCTTGAATAAAGGAGGATACACGTGATGGAGTGGAGGTAAGGATACCATGGATAACCTCAGATGAATGCAGTCTCCAGAGTAAAATATTGACTGTTGTAAAACTATTCGAAAGAAAGTTTCAGTTTAGGTAACTATAATTACTTGGTGCAAGACTGGAACTCTGAAGTAGCACAAAACAAGGAGGATCATAGTTAGGGCCCTACCAAATACATGGCCATGAAAAACATGTCACAGACCATGAAGCGTGGTCTCTCCCCCATGAAATCCAGTCTTTTTTGTGCTTTTACCCTATACTATACAGATATACAGGGGAGACCAACGTTTCTCAAATTGGGGGTCCTGATCCAAGGGGGGGTGTCACAAGGTTATTTTATGGAGGTCACGGTATTGCCACCCTTACTTCTGCGCTGCCTTCAGAGCTGGGCGGCAGGGAAAAGGCAGCTGTTGGCCAGGCACCCAGCTCTTAAGGCTGTGCCCTGCCAGCAGGAGCGCAGAAGTAAGGGTGGCAAAATACCATACCATGCCACCCTTATTTCTGCGCTGCTGCCTTCAGAGCGGCGGCTGCTGACGGAAGGCCCCGCTCTACAGGCAGCGGCACAGAAGTAAGGGTGACAACACCATACCATTCGATCCTTACTTCTGTGCTGCTGCTGGCGACAGCTCCGCCTTCAGAGCTGGGCTCCTGGCCAGGAGCCACCGCTCTCCAACTGCCCACCTGTCAGCAGCGACGCAGAAGGAAGAGTAACAGCACTGCAACCCCTCCACCACAATAACTTTGTGACACCCCCCGCCCACTCCTTTTTGGATCAGGACCCCTACAATTACAACACCATGACATTTCAGATTTAAATAGCTGAAATAATTACATTTACTATTTTTAAAATCCTATGACCGTGTAATTGACCAAAATGGACCGTGAATTTGGTAGGACCCTACTTATAGTAAAGAGGTTCGTCACACAAGTGGCCAATATATACACAACTCCTAGGGTGGAGGATGCTCAGCATTATTTTCAAGCAAACCCTTCATACAATTCAGGAGTTACATTGTCAAATTCCAGAGAGCAACATCCAGTTCTGCTCAGCACAACACACAGCCTCAGAGAGTAACTGAAAAATAGAAAGTACTTTCTAGGTTCTAAGGACTCCCGAAAAAGAGGAGGCTAGTATATTCAAAGAGTAATATTTTTTTCAGTATTTTACTTTTCTGAAGTTAACGTTACAAATATTGTGAAGTAGATAGTCGTTGTACATAACAGCCACTTTGTTTAAAACTTAAATATCTGTCCAAAATTAATTTTTAGTTAAGGTTCATTCCTTCACGTAATTAAACTTCACTAACAAAAATTCTCTTATTGATAGAATTTTCAAAGTCTCATGAGGTGACCATGTAACTTTGGGCCAGATTCTGATATTGTTGCTCACACTGAGTAGCACTTTACTCCACTGGTAGGCCCACAACATGGTGTATGGTACCATTCAGCATGAATAAGGGTAACATAATCTAGCTCTATGTCAATTATTCTACAATTATGTATTTGTGCAGATCAGTGTTATCCTTCCTGTTTGTATGCAGGCACAATTTTGGAAACCAAGATTTCCTTTTCTAGAGTTGTGTGTAAAAGCCTCTACTGAGGAAAAACATCATTTATTTTAAAATATTCTAGGAAATTAGGATAATTGGTAAGATATTGATGGAAGCCCACCTACATCTCCCGGTTAATCACATCACCTTTTGAGAGTCTTTAATGTGACAAAAAAATCAATCAGCTGTCACCTCAAGAACATAAGGCAACACTGTTGATTAGCCAACAAATGGCAATGTATATCTGCGGATAAAAAGTAATAACATCTAAATCTGGAAGATTATTCCATTTCTAAACAAAAACCTCTTTCACTGATTAAAAAATTCAAAGGGTCATTTTCAATTATACAAACAACATTAAAATGTATACCATGCAAACGCTGTGATTTTAGGTTTCTATATACCTTTTCCCTTATACCTTATTAATACCCTCTTTGGAAGCCTGAAATTAATTTCTTCTTCCTCTCTCTCTCCTCCCCAATTACAGTTTTTTATTGTAGGTATATTTGAATAGTCTTATTTTAAAACGGTATGAAAATAAAAGCAGAGGAACACTTATGCTTGGAAATAAATGTGCATAAAGCACTTAAGAACGTCGCAAATTGATAAGATAAAAAGGTACAGTAAGCTATCTGCTAATAAAAAGTACAGTGGACCTTCCAACCTTGAAAAAGCCCTTTTAAAATACTGTCAAGTGCCATTGTCATTTGTCCAACTATATGATCTCAGAAGGCAGATTTATAATAATCCAACAAGAGAACAATATAAAATCAGCAGGAGGGAGAATTACAGACTTGTCTACTCTACAGAAAATAGTTACGCTAGGGTTTGAGGTCACATTCAAAACTAAAAATTAAACATCAATCGCATTTATGTTGAGCTAAAAATCATACAATAACAAGACTAAAGTTTGCAAGTACCATTCTGGAGAGTCTGTGCTCGTGATTCCTTTCCCAAATTGACATGGAATCCTCCTCCTAATGATGGTGTTTTACCAGCACCTGTGGGGGAGAGGGGGGCGACAAAAACTAACAATTATCAGATACAACTAAAGCATTAAAATAGATCTTACAATGCATCCTTTTCATTCAATACTTTTACAATGTATGATCGGGCAAAATTATGGTCTGGTAAGGGTGGTAACATAGGGATTTGAAGGGTGAAAGGCATAGCATATAAATTCAGTAGGGACCTACCAAACTCAGTGCTTTCCCCACAATCTCTCACCTGGGCTGCTCCAAGGTTAGCTAGTGTAACAATGTGCCGTCCCTTACTCCAGAAAGAACATTAAGTCATAATCTAGCCCTCAATTGTAAAATCTTTCTCGCAGCAAACCACAGAACAATTGCTCATTTATATTTTGTTAGAGAAAGGTTAAATACTGAATTTTAATAGCTAAACATCTACATTACAGAACAGAAAATGTGGTCAGTGTGCAAAAGGTTCTGTGTTAAGGCTAGTATATACACACCTTGTACATTGAAAACGCTGCAATATAAGTCAAGCACCCATACTGTAGCTTGGGTTACAGAATTGTGTGTCTGGAATGTAGAGTCGATGAAGCAATTCAGGTATTAAAAAAGGAGATGGAAGGTTAGAAAGTAACAAATCTCAGCAGAGTTGGAGGCCTTGTCTACACAACCTGGGTAAGTCTACCTAAGTTATGCAACTCCAGATATGTGAACAACATAGCTGGAGTCAAAGTAGCTTAGGTCAACTTACTGAGGTGTCTACACTGCACTGTGTTGATGGGAAATGTTCTCCCATCAATTTCATAGAATCATAGAATATCAGGGTTGGAAGGGACCTCAGGACGTCATCTAGTCCAACCCCCTGCTCAAAAGCAGAACCCATCCCCCATTAAATCATTTACCTTACTCTTCTCATTCCGGTAGAGTACCAGGGTCCAAAGGAGAGCGATCTGCAGTCATTTAGTGGGTCTTCACTAGACCTGCTAAATTGCCCCCCGGTGCTTTGATTGCAGCAGCGTCAATCCCAGCTAAGTGTAGACATGCCCTCAGATTCACTCTTACTTTGCTAAACTAGCATATCCTAAGGGACAGTTGCTGCACTGAGTGGCTTCAGTGTGAGCACGCTACTTGAAATCAACGAGAATATTCACAAGCGTAAGGGTTGCACAAGTAGCCCCTAAACTATTAGTGATGAACAATTGGATCCTTTCACAAAAGATGATTTTTTTCAAAAATAACCATGGGGTTAATGGTTTCAGAGTGGTAGCCGTGTTAGTCTGTATCAGCAAAAAGAATGAGTACTTGTGGCATTTTAGAGACTAACAAATGTATTAGTCTTTAAGGTGCCACGAGTACTCCACGTTCTTTTTTCATGAGGTTAACGTGATGAGTTGGACCCCTTGGGAAACCACCTGATGTGCTGAGATACCACCAAGTCTACCTGTTCTGCCAGCATGGGTCCCCTTTAACCTGTCTTGCTGAGCCAGGCTATTAAAGCCTCCTCTAACACACAGAGGCAGAGCCACACCCAGCTGCAGATCAGCTCTGGGAAGACTCAGTTTAAGGGACTTGCTCCAGCACTCAGATGTACTTTGGAGTACAGACCCAAAGATATATTATGAAATTCACACCCTCCCCTCAATGTGGAGAGAGGTATGCACACTTCTTGCTCCCCTCCCCCAGTTAGAAATTACAGAAACTGGGTTTAATAATAAACAAAACAAATTTTATGAACTATAAAAGGCAGATTTTAAGTGGTAAAAGGGGTAACAAACAGGTCAAAGCAGATTACTAAGCAAATGAAATCTAACACGCAAACCAAGCTAATTTCGCTAAAGAAATTGGTTACAAATAGTATTTCTCACCCTAATATTGTTGCAGGCAGTTTGCAAAGTTTCTGTGGTTCAGAGTTCCAGTTATATTTCTTTTCAGACCTGACCCCTGTCTCAGTCTGGACTCCCCACTTGCCTTCCCCTTTGCAGTCTTTCTTCTTGGGCAGACAGGCCATGGAGAGGAGGAGTCTTGTTTGCCTTCCTCTCCACCCTTAAGTAGGATTTACATAAGGCAGCAATCCTTTGTTTCCCAGACTTGACCCCCCACCCCCAGTGGAAAGTTACAAGAAGTCACAGGTAATGCTTTAGTATCAGGTGACAAGACCACCCGACTCTGTAGGATCACAGCGTCCATGAGTCAGTGGCAGTATGGAGCGTCCACAGGAAGGCCAAGCTTTTCACAGTCCATTGTCCTCGCTGATGGGCCGTCCACCCTGTTTGGCTTTTCCATTGCTGTACCTGAAGTGTTAGCAGTGGGCGTCACCCAAAGTAGCATAGTTGAAATACAGATACATAGACAATATTCCTAACTTCAGATACAAAAATGATACAGGCATACAGATTGGATAATCGCATTTAATAAATCAAATTATCTCTCTCATGAGCCATCTTGCATAAGGTATATCTCAGTTATGTCATATTCATATCATAAGCATATTTTCATAAAGATATGGAATGACACATTAGTTACCTCAAGCAGAAAACTTGGAAAATATCAACTTTAACAGCAAATCAGACCAAAATACTAAAATCCTGTAGTACTGAATACGTATGCTGTTAAGTAGTTAATTATCTGAAGAATATTTTGGACTTCAATAGTCCTCTCTTTAGGGTGAGAAAAGGAGATGATATGTTCCTATCAACCCCTCCACCCCCCCATTCCTCCAAATTTAATGAAACTACATACTTCCATCTGAGTACAGCTGTACAAGACTCTCTCTAGAGCCAAACACCTCTCTACACTGAGACTCTGGCTAGTGGGATACTTCCCTCCTTTACATATCATTTGGAAGTAATTCAAGGCATTCTCTCCCACACACACGTTGAGTATGATACCTCCACAATAATGTAAATTCAAGAAGTGAAGAACTGAACTTGGATTCCAGATTGTTTCAGCCAAATGGAAATATGCTGCACTGCTACTGACTTGCTGGGACAGTGCCCGCTCTTAAATGCTTACATTAAATTAGTTGGAAAGATGCACAAAAGAGAAGACAAAGTTCAAAAACACATTCCTATGAAAGCTTTCTGGACAACACTTTTAAGCTTGATTTTTCATACAAGCGTATACAACCCTTTGAATCTGGTCAGGTTTTCGATACTTTCCACTCACCCTGGTAACAAACCAACTTCAACGGCCCCTTCTTTAAGGAGCTCCTTTCAGTCAAATACTTCAAAGGCTCTAGATGTGGGGGCTCCACAGTTTAATGTTACAGTTCACAACCCTCATTAAGGAACCAAAACATTCACCATGGCCTCTGACTCCCAGTGCCTGTGTCTTTAACCCAGGGGTCTCTCACACGCGTATTTTCTGCGCCCCCCCAGCTTCCCGCAGCCCCCCCAGCGTTTACCTAGAGCAGCTCCGGCCCAGCGCACACCAGGGGCAGGGCAGGCTCCCTCCCTGCCTGCCTTGCCCCTGTGCTGATCCGGGAAGCAGCCAGGACCTGGCGGAGGGAGGGCACAGGGGTCTGTGTGTTGCCCTGGCCGCTCCTCCATGTACCTCCCCGAAGCTCCCATTGGCTGCAGTTGCCCATTCCCAGCCAGTGGGAGCTGTGGGGGGTGGTGCCTGGAGGTGTGGCCAGGGCAACACACAGACCCCCGTGCACACAGTCTCTCAAAGGTGAGAAAATATTCAGCAATATCACTGGATTCATCATACTGTGGATATAGTCGCTCCCATTTGTGGATTGTTGGGGAAAGATTTTTAGGGTTATCCAGTATATTCTGCTGAGCCTTTGCCTTCTCTATCTCCAGTGCATACTTCCTCTCTTTTTCCCCTCTCCTCCATTTCTTTTTCCTTTGCCTCCATAGCTCTCCTGTGGGCAGCCTCCTGGGCTTTCTCTGCCTCCATAGATCTGGTGGGCAACCTCCTGGGCTTTCTCTGCCTCCATAGCTCTCTGGTGGGCAGCCTCCATTTCTTTTTCTTTGGCTTCCAGTCTGGCTAACTCTGTTTGGTCTTGCTTTCTGTCATCCTAGCCCCTCTGTTTTTAACCTAGCTATTCCCAAGAGTTAGAAACAAAGAAGAAAAAAAAACCTGTCTTGTAAAATTTTGCTGTGCTGTAACCCAATACGCTTGTGTCTCTGATAGCTGTTCTAAGCTTACAGAAAAATCCTTTTGTTATGGAGATGCTCTGTCCTTAGGCAAAGAGACAGAATAAACTCTAACTGCTTTCAGCTTAAAACCTGCTTCCAAGCAGCTCAAAGGAAAAAAAACCTGTCCTTTTAAAATCCTGCTGTGCTTCTGTTTCAAAATGATCCTGGTTCAAAATGATCCCACCACTCTGCCACCATGTCAAGGTTCCTTCCCTACTCTGAAGTCTAGGATACAGATGTGGGGACCTGCATGAAAGACCCCTTAAGCTTATTCTTACCAGCTTAGGTTAAAAACTTCCCCAAGGTACAAACTTTGCCTTGTTCTTGAACAGTATGCTGCCACCACCATTCGTTTTAAACAAAGAACAGGGAAAGAGACCACTTGGAGACGTCTTCCCCCAAAATATCCCCCCAAACCCTATACCCCCTTTCCTGGGGAAGGCTTGATAAGAATCCTCTCCAATTGGTACAGGTGAACACAGACCCAAACCCTTGGATCTTAAGAATAAATAAAATTCTTCTTTTAAGAACCTGATTGATTTTTCATTGAAGAAACGGTAAAAGAATCACCTCTGTAAAATCAGGATGGTAAATACCTTACAGGGTAATCAGATTCAAAACACAGAGAATCCCTCTAGGCAAAACCTTAAATTACAAAAAGACACAAAAACAGCAATATGCATTCCCTCCAGCACAGCTTATTTTACAAGCCATTAAACAAAAGAAAATCTAACGCATTTTCTAGCTAGATTACTTACTAACTTTACAGGAGTTGTAAGGCTTACACTCCTGATCTCTTCACAGCAAAAGCATCACACAGACAGCCCAAAACCTTTGCTCCCCCCGTCCGGATTTGAAAGTATCTTGTCCCCTCATTGGTCATTTTGGGTCAGGTGCCAGTGAGGTTACCTTAGCTTCTTAACCCTTTACAGGTGAAAGGGTTTTGCCTCTGGCCAGGAGGGATTTTATAGCACTGTATACAGAAAGATGGTTACCCTTCCCTTTATATTTATGACAGCGTAGTATAAACATGTCATTGTCTGTATGAAATTTTAGTTTGTACTTACTTCGCTAGTGCTTTTTATGTAGCCTGTTGTAAAACAAGGCAAGTATCTAGATGAGTTGATGTACCCTGTGGAAGACATTTGCATACCTCCAGGTTGCAACATACCCCTGGTTGAGAACCACTGTTCTAAAGAAGTGCACAAGATTTCATTTAGTATTAAGAGGTCTAACTACCAACATGCATTTCAAGATTGGCTCCTGCTGGTCAGTATATATTGCTATCATTTCTCTCTTTTAAAGTACAGCAAAAAACTAGGGCCCTGATCCTGCAAACACTTACACTCATGCTTAAATTAAGTAGGTGAGTAGTCCTGTTGAATTCAACAGAACAATTCAAGTGAGTAAAGTTAAGAACATACGTAAGTGTTTGAGATACAGCTAGAGCTAAGGAGAGTTGAAAATAAAATAAGTTACTCTTAGACCAAATAATGTGTAATAGAAAATATTCTAATATTAATTATTTGTATTATCATAATACCTAGAGGCCCTAGTCAAGATGTGCTAGGATCTGTACACACACACACACGCACACTAAGAGACAGTCCCTCTCCCAAAAGCTTACAGTCTAAATATACCAGACAAAAGATCAGAAAAAAAAGTGTATTGTAATCCCCTTGACATTGAAGCCCATCTACTAGTAAATGGTCCAGCTCTGCATAAGCCAAACAGGCACAGCAGGTAGATAAGGACTTTCAGTTACTACCAAAATCAACTGGATTCGAACTTGTAATTTAGACGTAAAAGATTATCTCCCTATCCACTAACATCTGTGGAAGATTTCACCTATTAGGACTAACAGCATAGAAACAATTATGTTTCTCACGTTTTATGCTTTTTCTACCTTCTCATTCCTTATTGCTAAGAAAGTTTTCATGAACATGAAATTAGAGTGGTGCTAAAAAATATGTACCACTGGCAAAAAAAAAAAATCAAAGTGGAACCAATTAAAACAACTCTACAACCAACAGAACACCACCTCCAGGAGAAACCACTATACCATGACCTTCCACATGGCTGTTACATGACACCACATCATCATCAACCCATCAAGACTACTGAAGGATCTGTACTCTCCAAGAGACTGAACTTCTGTCCCATCATAGAACTGGGTATCATATGAACATGTGGAAACCTAGGAAAATTCTTCCACCGACTCCACCTCAAAGTATTTTTCACAACAAAGATGATACCACCCACAACTACCACATCCCACTGACAGACATAAGAAAAAAGAATCGTCTGACGGGACATGCCTCAGTGGATGAAACCACACATTGGATGATTACACTGATTGTTTCAGGAGGTAAAAAATGGACACTGAAATCCTCAATAAAAAATACTTCCACCACAATCTCTCTACCACTGAGAGGACAGCTACACAGTCCCTGAAATCCAAACCTCAGATAGTGACCAAACCAGTTAACAAAAGGGGGCACTATTGTAGTCCTTAATTATGATGACTGACAGTGAGGCCGACAGACAAGTCTCTGGACACCACCTACTATAAAGAACTCAAAAGGACCCCAAAACTCATCCTTCTTGATGCCATCAGTTATTAGCTCTCCTTCCCCACTAAGTAAAAGACCTTCACTTCCTCCTTGCTCCTAATGTATTTAAAAGACAATTTAAAAAAGGTTCTTTATGTTCCTTGCTAGGACTAACTCGTTTTGTCTCTTAGCCTTTCTGATTTTGTCCCTACATGCTTGTGCTATTCTTCTGTACTCCTCCTTAGCAATTTGTCAATGTTTCCATTTTTTGTAGGATTCCTTTTTGATTTTCAGGTCATTAAAAAGCTCTTCATGGAGCATAGCCACCAACTTCCCCTCTTTCCCCAGGTGCTCGTTCCCCTCTCTTCCCCCAGCCCCGCCCCCATTCCAACCCCTTCCCTAAAGTCCTCACTCCAACTCTGCCCCCTCCCTGCCCCTATTCCAACTCCTTTCCCAAATCCCTGCCCCAGCCCTGCCTCCTCCCCGAGAGCGCCATGTTCCCGCTTCTTTCTTCTTCTTCTTCTTCCCATGAGACTTTATCTGCCAGTTCTCTGAATTTGTTAAACTCTGCTTTTTTGAAGTCTATTTTCCTTATTCTGTTGCTCTCACGCTTTCCTTTCCTTAGGATCATGAAATCTATGACTCCATGGTCACTTTCACCTCAACTGCCTTCCCACTTTCAGCTTCACATCCAATTCATCCCTGCTGGTCAGAATCAAGTCTAAAAATGACAGCTCCCCCTGGTTCTTCCACTTTCTGAAACAAAAAGCTGTCCTAAGAACTTACTGGAAATTTTGTGTTTTGCCAAATTACTTTTCCAACTGATGTCTGGGTAATTAAATTTCCCCAGTTACTACCAGTTATGCAGAAATTTCAACTCTTTCTCTTCCTTTAAAGCTTCCCCATCTTGTGTTATACATCAAGATATACACATTGTACATAAAGGTCACTTCTTACATGTGATGATATGCCCAGCTCCTGCTGAGCTGAAATGGGAACAACACACGTATCTAAATGAAGAATTTGGCTCTGAACACAGGTAGGACAGTTATGTGTTCATACAGTTTAAATGTAAAGTCTAATTTTACAATCAACTAAGCTGCATAAAGTTTCACTAACCATCATAGAATCATAGAATATCAGGGTTGGAAGGGACCTCAGAAGGTCATCTAGTCCAACCCCCTGCTCAAAAGCAGGACCAATCCCCAATTAAATCATCCCAGCCAGGGCTTTGTCAAGCCTGACCTTAAAAACTTCTAAGGAAGGAGATTCCACCACCTCCCTAGGCAACGCATTCCAGTGTTTCACCACCCTCTTAGTGAAAAAGTTTTTCCTAATATCCAACCTAAACATCCCCCACTGCAACTTGAGACCATTACTCCTTGTCCTGTCCTCTTCCACCACTGACAATAGTCTAGAACCATCCTCTCTGGAACCACCTCTCAGGTAGTTGAAAGCAGCTATCAAATCCCCCCTCATTCTTCTCTTCTGCAGACTAAACAATCCCAGTTCCCTCAGCCTCTCCTCATAACTCATGTGTTCCAGACCCCTGATCATTGTTGTTGCCCTTCGCTGGACTCTTTCCAATTTATCCACATCCTTCTTGTAGCGTGGGGCCCAAAACTGGACACAGTACTCCAGATGAGACCTCACCAATGTCGAATAGAGGGAGACGATCACGTCCCTCGATCTGCTTGCTATGCCCCTACTTATACATCCCAAAATGCCATTGGCCTTCTTGGCAACAAGGGCACACTGCTGACTCATATCCAGCTTCTCGTCCACTGTCACCCCTAGGTCCTTTTCCGCAGAACTGCTGCCTAGCCATTCGGTCCCTAGTCTGTAGCTGTGCATTGGGTTCTTCCATCCTAAGTGCAGGACCCTGCACTTATCCTTATTGAACCTCATCAGATTTCTTTTGGCCCAATCCTCCAATTTGTCTAGGGCCCTCTGTATCCTATCCCTGCCCTCCAGCGTATCTACCACTCCTCCCAGTTCAGTATCATCCGCAAATTTGCTGAGAGTGCAATCCACACCATCCTCCAGCTCATTTATGAAGATATTGAACAAAACCGGCCCCAGGACCGACCCCTGGGGCACTCCACTTGACACCGGCTGCCAATTAGACATGGAGCCATTGATCACCACCCGTTGAGCCCAACAATCTAGCCAACTTTCTACCCACCTTATAGTGCATTCATCCAGCCCATACTTCCTTAACTTGCTGACAAGAATACTGTGGGAGACCGTGCCAAAAGCTTTGCTAAAGTCAAGAAACCATACATTCACTGCTTTCCCTTCATCCACAGAACCAGTAATCTCATCATAGAAGGTGATTAGGTTAGTCAGGCATGACCTTCTGTCATAAATATAAAGGGAAGGGTAAACCCCTTTGAAATCCCTCCTGGCCAGGGGAAAGCTCCTCTCACCTGTAAAGGGTTAAGAAGCTAAAGGTAACCTCGCTGGCACCTGACCAAAATGACCAATGAGGAGACAAGATACTTTCAAAAGCTGGGAGGAGGGAGAGAAACAAAGGGTCTGTGTCTGTCTGTAGTCGTCTTGGCCAGGGACAGAACAGGAATGGAGTCTTAGAACTTTTAGTAAGTAATCTAGCTAGGTATGTGTTAGATTATGATTTCTTTAAATGGCTGAGAAAAGTATTGTGCTGAATAGAATAACTATTTCTGTCTGTGTATCTTTTTTGTAACTTAAGGTTTTGCCTAGAGGGGTTCTCTATGTTTTTGAATCTAACTACCCTGTAAGATATCTACCATCCTGATTTTACAGGGGGGATTTCTTTATTTCTATTTACTTCTATTTTTTATTAAAAGTCTTCTTGTAAAACACTGAATGCTTTTTCATTGTTCTCAGATCCAAGGGTTTGGGTCTGTGGTCACCTATGCAAATTGGTGAGGCTTTTTATCCAACATTTCCCAGGAAAGGGGGGGTGCAAGTGTTGGGAGGATTGTTCATTGTTCTTAAGATCCAAGGGTCTGGATCTGTAGTCACCTAAGCAAATTGGTGAGGCTTTTTACCAAACCTTGTCCAGGAAGTGGGGTGCAAGGTTTTGGGAAGTATTTTGGGGGGAAGGACGCGTCCAAACAGCTCTTCCCCAGTAACCAGTATTAGTTTGGTGGTGGTAGCGGCCAGTCCAAGGATAACGGGTGTAATATTTTGTACCTTGGGGAAGTTTTGACCTAAGCTGGTAAAGATAAGCTTAGGAGGTTTTTCATGCAGGTCCCCACATCTGTACCCTAGAGTTCAGAGTGGGGGAGGAACCTTGACACCTTCCCTTAGTGAATCCATGCTGACTGTTCCTGATCACTTTCCTCTCATCTAAGTGCTTCAGGATTGATTCTTTGAGGACCTGCTCCATGATTTTTCCGGGGACTGAAGAGAGGCTGACTGGCCTGTAGTTCCCAGGATCCTCCTTCTTCCCTTTTTTAAAGATTGGCACTACATTAGCCTTTTTCCAGTCATCCGGGACTTCCCCCGTTCGCCACGAGTTTTCAAAGATAATGGCCAATGGCTCTGCAATCACAGCCGCCAGTTCCTTTAGCACTCTCGGATGCAACTCGTCCGGCCCCATGGACTTGTGCACGTCCAGCTTTTCTAAATAGTCCCTAACCACCTCTTTCTCCAGAGAGGGCTGGCCATCTATTCCCCATGTTGTGATGCCCAGCGCAGCAGTCTGGGAGCTGACCTTGTTAGTGAAGACAGAGGCAAAAAAACATTGAGTACATTAGCTTTTTCCACATCCTCTGTCACTAGGTTGCCTCCCTCATTCGTTAAGGGGCCCACACTTTCCTTGGCTTTCTTCTTGTTGCCAACATACCTGAAGAAACCCTTCTTGTTACTCTTAACATCTCTCGCTAGCTGCAGCTCCAGGTGCGATTTGGCCCTCCTGATTTCATTCCTACATGCCCGAGCAATATTTTTATACTCTTCCCTGGTCATATGTCCAACCTTCCACTTCTTGTAAGCTTCTTTTTTATGCTTAAGATCCGCTAGGATTTCACCGTTAAGCCAAGCTGGTCGCCTGCCATATTTACTATTCTTTCGACACATCGGGATGGTTTGTCCCTGTAACCTCAACAGGGATTCCTTGAAATACAGCCAGCTCTCCTGGACTCCTTTCCCCTTCATGTTAGTCCCCCAGGGGATCCTACCCATCCGTTCCCTGAGGGAGTCGAAGTCTGCTTTCCTGAAGTCCAGGGTCCGTATCCTGCTGCTTACCTTTCTTCCCTGTGTCAGGATCCTGAACTCAACCAACTCATGGTCACTGCCTCCCAGATTCCCATCCACTTTTGCTTCCCCTACTAATTCTTCCCGGTTTGTGAGCAGCAGGTCAAGAAAAGCTCCCCCCCAGTTGGCTCCTCTAGCACTTGCACCAGGAAATTGTCCCCTACGCTTTCCAAAAACTTCCCGGATTGTCTATGCACTGCTGTATTGCTCTCCCATCTTCATAGACTGAATAATAAAAATAATGCAATGTTACAGCTGGATAGTTAAAACTCCACAAAAAGTCAGTAAATTCAGCCATACTACAAATGCTGTATGTTTATGGTATACACTTAAAGACAAACAATAACATTAAGCTCTTTGTTTAAGAAAAACAGAACTAGCAACCACTACAAGGCCAAATTAACATTCTATTTTAATTCGAATTTTTACATTTCTTGACTCTCTTCAATTTTTAATTATGCAGCTTTAACAATGAACTAAAACTCTTTTCTCTGTTTTAAAAATTTGATTTCCAAGATTTACCAGAAATATAACCCAGAGCTATTTCAGGGCACACAAGCAGAGCCTGTTATGTTCCTTGATCCATGAAGTGCAGATGCAGCCCTGCAGAACTTAGGAACTCCACAAGAGAGGGTTGCAGCCTTGGCAAGTCCCCTGTGCATACTTCCATAACTCTATGCAACACATCTCTTCTGAAATGAGCACTTCACAACTCTACAAAGTCATCTACTAAATATTCCCCATACCACTTAAACTCTCAGCTTTATTAAATCAAAACCTTCCTCTCTTCCCAGGTTTAGGGATAGTCTGTGACGGTTAGCTACAAATGCTGGGTAGAGGGAGGTGTGTGAAGATGCACCACCCCAGAAACACTTAGAAATTGTACTGCAGGCAAAGATCTTTCCGCAGGCCACTCCCTGCAGGCAGTCAGATCCACATTTTGCACATGCTGTTGGGATGGCCCAGAATACCCCGAGGCACCTACCCATACTCCACAGCCAGCCATGCCTCTACTTCTTCCCTCCCACCTTTTCAGCATCATGCTCCCCAAGGAGCAACAGAAGCAAGCAGTCCATGCATCCTGGGGCTATTGAGAGTGGCCCGACATTGCAACCTGAGCAGGACAAAACTGAGGGTGGGAGAAAGCTGTGTTTCTTGCCTCTCTCTCCACCCATGTGTGGGCAAAGAAGGATCACACACAGTCTACACAGTTTCAGCCAAAACATTAATTTTTCAAAATTAATGGGTTAGGGAAAAGAGAGGGTTATAATGGAGGCTTTCTTGCAGCTTTAACTAAGAGTAACTGTTGCTTGATGGGACCACTATAGTTAACTTGTTCAATATCTTCATAAATGATCTGGAGGATGGTGTGGATTGCACTCTCAGCAAATTTGCGGATGATACTAAACTGGGAGGAGTGGTGGATACGCTGGAGGGGAGGGATAGGATACAGAAGGACCTAGACAAATTGGAGGATTGGGCCAAAAGAAATCTGATGAGGTTCAATAAGGATAAGTGCAGGGTCCTGCACTTAGGACGAAAGAACCCAATGCACAGCTACAGACTAGGGACCGAATGGCTAGGCAGCAGTTCTGCGGAAAAGGACCTAGGGGTGACAGTGGACGAGAAGCTGGATATGAGTCAGCAGTGTGCCCTTGTTGCCAAGAAGGCCAATGGCATTTTGAGATGTATAAGTAGGGGCATAGCGAGCAGATCAAGGGACGTGATCGTTCCCCTCTATTCGACATTGGTGAGGCCTCATCTGGAGTACTGTGTCCAGTTTTGGGCCCCACACTACAAGAAGGATGTGGATAAATTGGAGAGAGTCCAGCAAAGGGCAACAAAAATGATTAGGGGACTGGAACACATGAGTTATGAGGAGAGGCTGAGGGAGCTGGGATTGTTTAGCCTGCAGAAGAGAAGAATGAGGGGGGATTTGATAGCTGCTTTCAACTACCTGAAAGGGGGTTCCAAAGAGGATGGCTCTAGACTGTTCTCAATGGTAGCAGATGACAGAACGAGGAGTAATGGTCTCAAGTTGCAGTGGGGGAGGTTTAGATTGGATATTAGGAAAAACTTTTTCACTAAGAGGGTGGTGAAACACTGGAATGCGTTACCTAGGGAGGTGTAGAATCTCCTTCCTTAGAGGTTTTTAAGGTCAGGCTTGACAAAGCCCTGGCTGGGATGATTTAACTGGGAATTGGTCATGCTTCGAGCAGGGGGTTGGACTAGATGACCTTCTGGAGTCCCTTCCAACCCTGATATTCTATGATTCTATGATTCTAACACATGGCCAGCACTGTATGTTTATGAAAGAAAACACTACTAAAAATTAGAAAAAAGGCTGTATTTTAATATCCTTTTCTCTGCAGATGCAGAATAAAACTTGTAAAGAATACAGAATGTACCAAATCAACTGTGCCATAATCCAGGGTTTTTACTAACTAGACTGGGAGATTTAATTTTAAAAAATTAATGAGCTTTCCATTTAAGTTAGACCATGAAACCCAAAAGCAGTGTAGGTCAATGTTCCATTGCAATTCATGTGTGCAACAGCATAGGATTTAATAGTTTGACTGCACAGAAATCTTTAATCAAAGTCTACAAAGTCTATAAATGAAAGTCTTCTGTTATATTCTCCCATCAGCCGATTTTAACAGACAAGCGAACAGATCTTCACACACCATAATCTACTAAAATGCTTACGTGAATAAACTCAGCAGAGACACGTTTTCCAGTCTAGAGCCTTCTAGCTGCACCCCACCCTCAAAAAAATCAGCTCACTTTCAAAAGAGGGATGTGCCCACTTTCCACAACGTTTCAGTCTGAATATCATACAAAAATCAATGTGGACCTAACACAATGTAAAGGATTCAGCATTTTCATAGCTGCCAACAATATAGTCTGCAGTATTTCAAGCAAGCATTTGTTGCTATCACAAAGATAGCACATACAGGAAGATGCGCTGCCAGGAAGAATCATCCACTAAGTCTGATGCAAGATTGCCACCTTGAGGAATCCAGGAGATAAGCATAAGGGGGGAAAGTTACTGTTCATAAATTTCTAAAACTTGAATTTTTCACTTATGTCCCAGACAGATACCTCCATACCATAAAAATAAATAGCGTCTTCGTTCTCCCCTACTATCACCACCATTATATTTATGGATGAATTTGGTACTCGGGAAAGTGAAAAACTAAAGCCAGGCAAAATATTGGCATGTGTTCAAGCTGCCCAATAAGAGTCTGCCAATCCAGTAGGGTTGCCAACTTTCTAATCGCACAAAACCAAAAACCCCTTCCCCGAGGCCTTGCCCCCGCTCACTCCATCCTCCCTCCCTCCGTCACTTGCTCTCCCCCACCCTCACTCACTTTCACCGAGCTGGGGCAGGGGATTGGGGTGCAGGAAGGGGGTATAGGCTCTGGGCTGGGGGTGTGGGCTCTGGGTGGAGCCAGAAATAAGGGGTTTGGGGTGCAGGAGGGAGCTCCAGACTGGGGCCAAGGGGTTCAGAGTGGGGGAGAGGGTGCAGACTCCGGTTAAGGGTGCAGGCTCTGGGGTGAGGATAAGGGGTTTGGGGTGAAGGGGGGAGCTCCGGGCTGGGACAGGGGGTTGGAGTATAGGGGGGGCTCCAAGAGGGAGTTTGGTGCAGGAAGGGAATCCAGGCTTGGGCAGGGGGTTGTGGTGCAGGAGGCGGCTCAGGCAGGGAGTTAGGGTGCAGGGTCCCAGTGGCGCTTACCGCGCTGTACGTTCCCAGGAAGCGGCCACCAAGTCCCTGCAGCCCCACGGCGCATGGGTGGCCAGGGGGGCTCTGCATGCTGCCCTCGCACCCACAGGTGCTGCCCCTGCAGCTCCCATTGGTTGTGGTTCCTGGCCAACTGGAGCTGTGGAGACAGCATTTGGGGTGGGGGCAGCACATGGAGCCTCCCTGGCTGCACATGCGCCTAGGGTCCACAAGGATCTGGCGGCTGCTTCTGTGACCCACAGGGAGCTACGGCAGGCAGAGAACCTGCCTTAGCCCCAGACCCCAACTGTGCCCAGGCTTTTACGGCTCAGTCAGCAGTACCGACCGGAGCTGCCAGGGTCCCTTTTTGACCAGGTGTTCCAGTCAAAAACCAGACACCTGGTAACTCTACAATCCAGTACAGTCCTAACCCACATCTCCCTCTGTTTTGGAACCTTAACTATGGCCTCACCTCTCTTATGGATCAAAGTTAACATTTTATGGTGTCAGTCTGTGTACTAGCCTTTCACCTCTGGAGATCCGGATCACAAAGAAGAGCAATTTTGGTAGCACTATCCTTGTACACAATTTTGCACATCAGGTAAAATAAAAATAAAAAAGCTGAAAAGAGCCAGTAGAATCTACTCAAAAAGTGTCCAAGACTGCACTAGGAGCAAGTGAGAGGTCAGGATTGAGGTGCATTGGGAGATCATTGTGGGAAAACTTGAGAACAATTAATGGCTCA
Source organism: Lepidochelys olivacea (assembly GCF_965140295.1). Taxonomy (NCBI): domain Eukaryota; kingdom Metazoa; phylum Chordata; order Testudines; family Cheloniidae; genus Lepidochelys; species Lepidochelys olivacea. The sequence continues at coordinate 113,697,014 of NC_140416.1, forward strand.
AATCAATAACCTAGATTCTTGACTTCTATAAACATAGTAACACAATACATAAGAAACCTTTAGCAACATTTGTGAGGTAATTTGCCATGGACAAAAATAAAGTTAATATCAATACAAAAAAAATAAATTGGTTAGTCTCTAAGGTGCCACAAGTACTCCTTTTCTTAATACGAAACATTTTATTCTGCCAATTATAATTGTCTCAGTAGTGAGCAATGTACTTCTGCATTTTGCCTACTTATCATGGTGGATAAAAATTGTGATTTTTTTTTAAGATAGAAGAGTTTTATTTAAATTATTTTTTCATTTAAAGCAGATTATTAATTTGCATATGGCTAGTTCTTTACTTTCCTCCTATTTTCTAGTCTTAAATTGCTAAAATGGATTTTTTATGTATTTCTTTAATTAGTTTTCTAGTTGTTAGAATTTCAGATTTTACACACGGACAACTTCTACTAAGAAGTTTCGCACTTAAAATGATTTTCTATCCCAAAATAAAAAAGTCCAAGGCATAAGTAACTTTTCAGGCTACAATTTTTGAAATTTTTTTGCATAAAAAGTTCACAACTTTGTTAATCTATTGAAAGTCTAAATAACCTCACACTGTTTAACACTAAATCCGTTTTGTTTTGATTATATGCCACTAAATTTTTAATTAAAAAAATCATTTTAGTCCCTGATGCTGCAGGCACTTCTGCACATTATAGTCCTACTGAAGTCAATGGAATGACTCATAGCTTCCAAGGCCAGAAGGGACCACGGGGATCATCTATGACCTCCCCTGTATAACAGACACCAAAGAAATAATTCCCCCAAATAATTCCTGTTTAAACTAGAGCACATCTTTTAGAAAAACATCCAGTTCTGATTTTAAAATTGCCAGTGATAGAGAATCAACCATGACCCTTGGCAAATGGTTCCAATTGTTAACTAACCTCACTGTTAAAAATTTACACATTTCCAGTGTGAATTTCTCTAGCTTCATCTTCCAGCCATTAGATCTTGTTATACCTCTCTCTCCAAGACTGAAGAGAGACCTTTATCAAATATTTGATCCTCATTGACTGATCAAGTTGCCCATAAACCTTCTTTTTTGTTAAGCTAAATAGATATCTCGAATCTCTCACTGTAAGGCTCTTCTCTGAATCCTCTCCATTTTATCAATATCCTTCTTGAATTGCAGGCACCAGAACTGAACGCAGTATTCCAGCAGTGGTAGTACCAGTGCCAAACACAAAGATAAAATAACTTTTCTACTCCTACTCGAGATTCCCATTTATGCATCCAAGGATCACATTAGGCTCTTTGGTCACACAGTTGCACTAGGAGCTCATGTTCAGCTGATTATCTACCACAACACTCCAAATCTTTTTCAGAGTTACTTCTTCACAGGATAGAGTCCCTCATCCTATAAGTATGGTCTACATTCTTTGTTCCTAATGTACAGTATGTACATTTATATTTGGTCATATTAAAACACAGATTTTGTTTGCTTATGCCCAGCCCACAAAGCAATCCGATTGCTCTGTAGCAGTGACCTATCCTCTTCATTATGTCCTCCACCAATTTTTGGTCATCTGCAAACTTTAACAGTGATGGTTTTATGTTTTCTTCCATATCATTAATAAAATATTAAATAGAGTAGGGCCAAGAACCAATCATTCCACGACCCAACTAGAAACACCTTGTTAATTTTTATTCAATTTTTTTAATCAAAATATTGTGTGACAGTAAATCAAACAGCTTACAGAAGGTGAAATATACTTAGAATGCACTTATCTTTATCAACCAAAGTTATAAACTCCCCAATCATGTGAATAAAGTTACATACTTGCAGGATAAGAGCCTTAATTTTTCAATATATTCCCCCTAAAAGCACTTGTGTAAAATTCAAATAAGATGCCCTACCACTAGTGGCCTTTTTTAAAAAAATGTATTCATAATTTAGTTCATTTTCGTTCTTTTAATGTAAAATTGCCATAGCACGAACTTTCAAATTAGCTTTTACAAATCTTCAACCTGATTTAAATGATTTTTAATCATGTTTTAAATCGCTCTACCCTGTTGACTAATATAGATGTATCACATTATCAATGTGTATTACTGATATTGCACATATTAATATGCATTAAGAACACATCTACATGACATTATATTGTGCGTGTATATATTTCTAGAAGTTACATGGCCTGAATTGGCCTATGAGTTTCTATAATCCTGTTCGCCAATGGTGAGTATCCCATAACACTTTGCGAAGCTAAAGTCAGTCAGCCTTGCCATTAGAAGATAGGAACCTTGTCAAAGGCAAAATGCATTAATCTTCTGTAGCAGCAAAGGAGGTAGCTGCACAGACCAGTACCTGGAATGCTAGTACCTGAAACAAAGATAAGGTAGGTACTGAACAACTAAGGAATAGGTACAAACTAGTGGGTGGGATTATAGTGACATGTAAAGAATTTTATAACTCTGTGTTCTAAGTGGGCAGCCTAGCAAGGTTGAAGAGCCTTGCCTGTCTTCAGCATTCTGGTTTCTTTAAAAGAAACCCCCACTTTTAGCAGAAAAACTTACAATGGATGAAGGCAACTGATAGGGAGTTTGGCTGTCGGAGGAGGCTGATTTCGCCAGCCATTGGGGTATTTTATAGGAATTGGGATATCGTCCACAGCAGCCTTTAATAGCCCCAAAACAGAAGGGGTTTTTTTGGTGGTGGGGGAGCTGTTCAGTGGCAATGTCCAGGTGGGAAGCCAACCTCTGCCTCTTCAAGCTACTGGGAAATGGAAGCATGTGGGGATTTCTACCAAGGTGCTGTTTCCTGGACAGCATATACAGACTCCATCTTTTGGATCAGTGGCTAGCAGGTTTCTGATAAAACTGAAACCTCCTCCACCCCTACACCAACCTTCTCTGGCTGACGGAATTGAAGAGGAGCATTCACCTGCTCTTCTTCCCTCCCATCCTGTGACACACAGGCCCACACATGGCTCACCACTCTGTGTCAGCAACTCTTGCCAGGTCTGACATACTCACTACACCACACACACTGGTGTCACGATATTTATTTAAACAATGACATGTAATACATCATTTGGTCATTAATGTCCCCATGAAATGTTTGTAACAACTCTAAGTGAAATTAGGGATATTCTCTGACATTGTGTCCTGGTCACTGTGAACAGACAAAGGTAACAAAACAGGTTTCTTCTATATAAAGGGAAAAGAGACTATGGCAGATGTCCTGTTCAGGAGAAAGGGCTCTGACCTGCTGCCTCCGGGTCAGCCAGTGGCTCAACCTCCAGCAGCTTAATAAGGGGAGGTATGATCCTAAAAGCATCCCAGTGCCAGACAGCAAGGGGCTCCTTGGACCAGGTAATGAGTTTCAGTTGGCCTGACCAATTCCGTGTACCCCAACTCACTATGGTTACAATCGGTATCTAAACAGTGTCATGTAACATCATAAGAAAACTAATAATTCACTAATCATTAATATTTTTGTGTGCTATGTGTACGCAATGTGTACTAAAAGTTATGGATATATGCTGGAATGACGACTAAAATGTGTTTAAGCCAGGCACATCGGGGGGTTGGTAAAAGAGTCTGCCCTAGACAAAGGAATGTGTATTTGCTTCTCTGACCTGACCAGCGCAGTTGTCAGGCAGAGAAAATGAAGGTCCACTTACATATTAGGTGAACAAACTATCAAGCTAACGAACAGGAGGTGACAGCTTCCAGCAAGGAAGAGTAACTTTTTCTGGGCTATGAAGACAGAGGGGCTGAACCTCAACTGATAAGCAATTCAATCAACTGAATGCATACAATATTACTGTATTATAAGTTTATCGAGTGAGATATTTTATAAAAGCCTTTGACAAACTGGTAATTAATATCATAAAATGAATGTATTAACGCTATATAAGGAATTATGGATACTCATTAATATTACACTTTATGGTCTGTGTCCATACAAAGGAAGAACAGGTCTCTTCCAAACAGAAGGGAATGTCATAGCTATTTACCTGTCTTCTATGTAAATTAAGCACGGTAGAATCAAAACAATGGAAGCCTCATTTACATACAGGTGGATGGGAAGACCATAGAAGGGAAAAACAGCATGAGGTCATCCTGCCTCTTGAAACAAGGTCATAGAACTTTGAAAGATATAAGCAAAGACAGAAACCATCTTTGGCATCCATTGCTAGACAGACACAAGGGAAGGAAACTCCTGCAAGCTGAGAAAGATGGCTCCTTCAACTAAGGGGGGACTGAAGTCTCTGGAAACTGAATATAGGTGAGAAACTTGCTCAGGCAACGATCTTTCACCTAGGAAGACAAGGGAAACCAGCCCCCTGTGCTTCTGGGGAATGTCTTGACTGAGAAAAAGTCAGCCATGCCTGGAAAGAAGAAAGACTGGTAGAAATCTAACTAGAACAAAGACAGTAGCTTGTTAAGTCTCAGCCACTGGAGAGCATATTTTGTTTTGTTTTACTAGTAACTCTATCTTCTTTCCTTATACTTGAGCTCACTTAATCCTATCTATATTTTGTTAATAAATTTGTTTTGTTTTTACTGTAAACCAAACTCAGTGCTGCATTTGAACGGAAGGGTGTATTTCCCCCAGTTAAGTTAATAACCTGTAATGTGCTTCTGTCTCCTTAAGGAGCAATAAACCTTATTATTTCTCTAAGTGGTTCAGGTGAGGGCTGGACACTTCAGGGCACACAGTTTTGGGGAAATTCAGGACAGGGAGCATGTTGCTGGCTGTAATCAAGGTGGAAGACAGAAAGGGGCTGCAGACAGGCTGCTGGGGTCAGAGCTGCTTATGCAGGGCTGTCTAGCACACAGACACTCAGGGCATGACCTGCATGCGAGCAACAGCAGCAAAGCATTTTAAGGAACTCAGGGTTCAACCAAGTTCTATAAAAGCTTTATAGGGGCTTGAAAAATTCACTCACTTGGAGTCAAAACAACATTGACTACAGATAATATGGGAAGTTTCAAAAGTCACCCCCCATGTGAATGCAATGACAAGAAGCTACAGAGATCACTCTACCTTTGGTTAGTTGATGAAAGACTGAAATGGCTGCCAAATGCACCTGGATGGAGTTAATCTTTAAATTACACTCAGCTAGGTAAAGAAGATATTCAAGTAGTTTTTATGCAGGGCAAGCAATAGGGTCTTCTTGGACCCTATCGCATGACATGACAATCACACAGAATTGTGTATCTTTCCGAAAGATGGCTTCCGGGATGTCAGAAGAACATGACACACCTGCTCAGACACACCATGTCAGGCAACCTGTCCAGGACAGGATGCTCTGGTCTCAGATCACATCTAGAACCAGAGACTCTCAGCCTGATGAGATTAACCTTGGCCGTTTGCAACAGAATGGAGAACCACAATTATGTGCTAGCAAGGAGCTATTAGGACCATCTAATCTTTCTTTCTCCAGAGCCTTGCCAGGATCTTTGCTACCAAAAGGACTGGAAGAAAAGGACATAACAGCTTCTTTTTCAAGGAATGGAAAGGCATCCCTAGCAGTCTTTTCTCAGTACCAGGAACAGAAAACCAGTAGCTGCTTGTCAGGTGAGTGGTGAAAATACCTACCTCTAGTGCTTCCACTGTAGGAAGAGCTAATCTGTGACTCCCTGATCACAGATCACTCATAAGAATCTATTACGGATTAATTTAGTCTGCAATCACATTCCCCTCTTCTACCAAGTCCATGGCAACTAAGAATATTGTTTTCACTATTGCTATTGGACAGACCTCATGTCCATTCCCACAGGGCTTCCCAACAGAGGAAGTATGACCTGATGCCTCCCTGCTTATTTATATAAACAGTGGCCTCTTTGTTTGTTTGTTTGAACTACCTCTGGGGAAGATTTGGTAGACCACATTACAATATGTTGCAGATGCAAACCATCATCTGACTGCATCTCTGCATTGCAGCTCAGAATGTTGGGGCACAAAGGTCTAGCCAGTCTTCCCTCTGATCACAATTGCCTCCACCACCAAGCTCTTGTTGGGAAGACTCACTCTTAGCCAGTGGCAACCTCAGTGGAAGATGTATTTTTTTTTTCTTGATCACCTTCAAGACAAGGGCAGCTGCATGAAGGGTCTGCCACATTTCCCTCAGCTCCCCCAAAATAGGGTGCAAGAACACAGCAACTTTAGTACCCAGGACATGGACACCTTTCAATTTGACTCCACTGCATTCCTGGACTGGTTTAAAATTCAAGATTGGTCGAAGCAATTGAACTGCCTCTGTAAAAAACTGGGGAAAGTAGGGTCCTTCTCTGCAGAGTCATTGCCTTGGTGCTTCTTTCTAGTAGAAAAATACTGGAGCATTAGAAAAGTCCTACAACTCACTCAAATCCAAATAACAGTTTTTACCAGCCCCATTCTCAGCATTACCACAATCAAGTGTTTGCAACGGTCTAAACAAAGGGTTCTCACAACAAAATTTTTGGTGACCTCAGAGTGAGACCACCAACCCTTGCTGGTGGCCGTTCTGACAATTTTTTTCTAAAATACTTAATTAACTTTAGGAAAAACAAATACACATATACAGGTCCAAATCATTGCCATTTATGTATGTCTGGAGGTTATTTCAGAGTCAAAAATAATGGACAGTTGCCTCTATTCTTTACTGGACCTAAACACAATAGAAACACAAATAAGGTGCTTTGCATGTTTTGCTTTTTTGGTTGATTTTTTTTTTCCAGACTTGCTAGTTGGTAAGTCTGCTACTGTGAAAACTGATAGTTGTTAATATCACTTTTCACAGTAGAATTACTCAGCCCTGGCATGCTGGGAGACAAAGTAAGCCATGGATGGGAAGGTGGGCAGGGAGGATGGGGGGCTGGGTGGAGGAGGCAGCGGGGTTTGGAGTGATGGTGAGAGATGAGCCTGGGGTCCAACTGCACAGCTGGAGGAGGCAGTGGGGTCAACGGCGATTTGCGGGGGTGAGCCCAGGGCCAGAACCTAAAGCCCTGCAGCTGGGGGATAAAGCCCACTGCCACACAGCCAGGGCCTGCCACCCACCACCCTAGAGCTGAAGCCCTAGCCCCACTGCCCCTGGTAAGGTGGAGAACTCACACTGGTTGCCTGCTCCTACAGTGTTTGTGGCTTCAGAAGTGCGTAGAGACCAGCCCCTGGCGCTGCACCCCACACCCCCAATCACCTGTGGTATGTGGCCATGGTGGCCGCATGTGAGAAACGCTGGTCTAAGCAATGGTGGAGCATAAGTACTCTGGGAAACACTGACACTGGATATGCAACAGTGCTCAGTGCCAGAGGCGTCAGTGTATCTATCACACGCATCTCTAGCCTCAACACTTACTATCAGGCTCAAACATTGATCGTGACAGTGCACCTATGCCATGAGATCTCAACAGCTGACAGGGAAAAAAGAATGCGTCAAAGCTGATGCTTCGGCAGCCTCAGAGAACCACAGTAATAAAGCCAGGTTAACTATATGTCGATATCAAGAATCAGAGGATCCTTCTCCACTTTGAGCATATAAATGTAGGATGGTCAGATCCATAATTGTGTCCTTCATATGTACAGTACAGACCCATTTACGCGCGGTCGCGCCATGCCTCCCAGTGCTACCTATTTAACACACGAGGCTCGTTAACATGCATCTTTACCACCGACGGGGGGCGGGGAAGGGGCAGCAACGTTAAAGCGCTGCCCCGGCAGCGCTTTAAGGACGGTCCTTTGCTGCGGCAGCACTTTAACATTGCTGCCCCTTCCCCCACCCTGCCCCATCGGCAACCTAAGCGGTAGGGACACCAACGTGGGAGGCAAAAAGGGCAGGGACGTTAAAGCCATGGCAGCGCTTTAAGGATGGTCCTTTGCCGCGGCAGCGCTGGACCACCGACAGGGGGGAGCAGCAACATTAAAGCGCTGCCATGGCAAAGGACCCTGAAGCACTTTAAGTTCCCTGCCCCTTTTGCCTCTGCTTGGCGGCAGGACAAAGGGAGCAGCTGCCCCGGCGATTTAAAAGGGCCCAGGGCTCCGGACTCCGCTACCACAGCAGCGGCATCCAGAGCCCCGAGCCCTTTAAATCACCACAGAAACCCCGGGCGGCGCAGACCAGGCGGCCTGGAAGGGCTGGCTGGGGGATGCTGACCCCAACCCTGCCCCTTCCACCCAAGGCCCCACCCTTCCGGGGGCCAGAGCCGCCTCTGCCCCCGTAAGTGTCCTGAATTACTTTCACCCCGGTGTAGTAATAATAATGTTTTTATTAGATTAGATATTTGAATTTATATTCTTGCAAAGCACTGTTAACAGATAGGCCTGCAGTATTTGGGACGTTGTGACTACATACGTAATCCTAGATAATTATACATGTATACATAGATTATCTTAAGATATTTCAGCATGGCCCTCTTAACCCGCGGTCCGTTAACACACGGTCGTGAGGGCTTGGTGCCCAACATCCGCACGTAAACAGGTCTGTACTGCAGCTTCATGAAATAAAGGGCTTCAAAACATGCACTTTGGGGTACTGCTAGCTCGTTCTCTCAATGTTTCCCACCTCCCCTCTTATTCATTATTTCTTTCAGATTGATACAAAAAGAAAAGGGGACATCTATCCCAAGCTCTAGCACCCTAACACAAGTTACAAGAAAACTAGCAGCCTTCTCCCCAACAGAACTCAACTACATTTGAAACACCAAATTTCCTAAACCCATGCAAATCTAATCACCACCACGACCAGCTTCCTGATGAACCAGAGCTCTCTGACTTCAAGCACCAAGTCCCTGAATGCATCATGGAGCTGGTGTGTGGCACAGCTCTCGGCTTCACTGGCCAGGTCTATACTGACACACTGGCACCAAGTCAGAGGGATCAGCATTCGTAGCTGACACATAATTTCGCTTTAAGGGTTTACCCTTGGAAGCATTCTGCACCAACCTCATGCCAGACTTAGGCCAAATCTACACTATAAACTTACACTGATATAACCACATCACTCAGGGGTGTGAAAAATCCACAGCTCGGAGCAATGCAGTTATACCAACCTAACTGCCAGTGTAGACAGCAGTGTCGATGGGAGGGCTTCTCTCGTCAACACAGCTACCACCTTTCGCAGAAGTGGACTGACTATGCCAATGGCAAGGCTTGCCTGTCTGCACAGTAGGGTCTTCACTGAAGCACTGCAGCATTTTAAGCGTAGACTTGCCCTTAAAAGGAGTAAGATTGAGATAACATTTGCAGATGTATCCAGCAGCCCTGCAGATCATGGTCAACTCCAAGGCAGACAATGTAACAAATACCACCACACAGGTGGCTGGGAACACATTACCTTGACTCAATGCTCTCTATACTGGTTCCCCACTGAACAGAGTCCAGTTCACGTTTGCTGTGTTGATCCTGAAAGCCCTGAATGGAGTTAGAGCTAACTATCTGAGTTCATGGTCCTCTCTGTGTCTGTGGCCATGACCTCCCACATGTGCAATACACCAGTGGAAAAAAGAAACCTGTTAATCAATAAGGCATACAATAAATCCTTATCACCAGTGTTATCAAGAGGGAAATACCTGTGATGTGTTAAGTATGAAGACAAAGCACCTGATATGACAGGTGTGCCGAAAGTGCCCTAAATGATATTTGACAGTGCAAGGATTCAGATTCAAAATTTTAAAAATCTCATAACCGCCAGAGACAATTTTCATAAGAGGCAGACCAAGACTATGGAACTCAGTGCCAGTGAAATGACTACTAAGGCTACGTCTACACTAAGCACCATACAGCAGCACAGCTGTACCGCTGCAACAGTGCTGCTGTAAGGTCTCCTGTAAGAACTCTCCCGCTGGCACAATTAAACCACCCCCAACAAACGTCAGTAGCTATGCCAGCAGGAGACACTTCTGCCAACAGAGCTATCCACACCAGGGCTTTTGTTGGTGAAACTTATGTCGGTCAGGGAAGTGTTTCTTCACATCCCGACCAACAAAAGTTTTGCCGATAAAAGTTCTTGTGTAGACAAAGCCTTAAGTTTGCTAAATTTGGAGCTTAAATGCAAAACCCACCTCTTCCACAATGCTTCCCCACAATAATACCCCTCACTTTCATAAGTATATAAAAAAAATTAAGGCCTAGCCTGTGTCTTGCTGGTTGGGAAGGAAGAAATAGTTGCCATGTTCAGTCATGGGAGGCCTCTGGTACTACAGTGATGTAAGAACAAAGACACGGTCATCTTGACGTAGGTGGCTGGGGGAAGCAAGCCATGTGCTCACTAATGTCGTACAATTTTATTCAATTCTTTAATTTATTCTTTTAATCTTTTATGGTTCTGGCTCTATAGTCAGAACTCAAGTCAAAGTTACACTGACTTCCAGGAGAGTTGGGACAAGTGGGGATTGCAGCCCTGAGCCCCAATTTTCAGCTGGGGTGATGTAAATCCTTCCCATCAGATCCTGAGACCAGAATCATCAGAAAAAGGATCTAGACAGTAACCAGTTCTTCCCTGTAAGACTATCAGATCCAGACAGTCCACCACTCATCTCCCAACACGACACATGCAGTTGTTCCTACAAGGCTATTTCCAGCCATCCCAAGGAGGGAGAGCAGGAGGGCAAGAAGCAACCAGCGATAGAGCATCACAGGCTCTGAGATTTACCATTTATTTGGGGGGTAAGCAGGTAGCTTTGTCTAGTTAATGTTTTTGACATTTTGCTGACATTAGAATGAAATCATATATCTGATTTTCTTCTTTCAGGTGTCTGGAAACTGCTGTGAGACAGTTCCTTGAAAAACGTGCAAACATCAGCAATTTAAGTAATATTATGTTCTTCTTCCATGTTTCTCCTTTAGAGTTGAGACCAGCACAGCAAATGTCTCAACTACGCTTAGCCCTGAAAGAACAGGGGGCGGGAAATGTTCTCAGCAGACCTAAGACGAAGGAAAGGCCTCTACTGCTCTCAAACCTGATAAAAGGGGGAAGAAAACAGTAACATGCTGACCAATATTGTCTCACTGTTTCTTTGTAGTCCAATCTCTCTGTTTCCAACCGTCTTATACTTAGATTGTAAGTATACAAAGTAAGCCTCTTGGGGGCAGGGACTTGCTGTGTTTGTACAACGCCAAGCACACTGGAGGTCCTGGCCCATGACTGGGGTTCCTAGGTGCTATGGTAATAAAAGTAAATAATAATAAAATAGGGAGAAACCATAATAAGTTGGACCAGTTCAGCTAGAGTGGCACAAAAGATTTCATCCCAAGTGCTGGAGCCAATCATCATGGGGTCATGCTGGGAAAGTACTGCACGCAGACAGGGTGTTCCACTCAAGTTTGCAGCCAATGCCTTTCCATCTAACATAGACAGGGCCTACTTGCCTGACCTAAAGCACTTTTTTAATAAAATTTAGTTATAACACCAATCCATTCCAAACTATGTTATAACATGGCCAGGTGGGCCACAAACACTTTACAGTGCTTGTTAGACTTGTTTTTTATACTGTAAATGGGACATTAAGTGTGTAGAGAATGGACTGGCTAACAGTAACACAGGCACTTAGGGCTAAATCCACAAAAGGCCTTAGGCATTGAAACACTCAGTGTTGCAACGCCCAATTTTTAGGTACCCTTGCCACTCAGTGGAATCCACAGCCCTAAGTTAGGTGCCTAAACTCCTTATAAAACGCATATGGGGAATTAGGCACTTAAAAATGTAATCCATCAAAACCAGCAAACTAAGCGGGTAGGCGCCAAGGCTAGCCAGTACGAAATGCCATGAATACAGGTTGGCCTAAGCCGGGCTCCTCAAAAGGTACTTAGGTGACTAAGTCCGGGCTGGAGGGAACCACTTCCCTCCACTCAGGATGCACAGTTGTGAATGCTCTCCTGGAATTAGGTGCTATTATTAGCCCATGGGTTAGGGCACTTACCTAGGATGTGGGAGGCCTAGGTTCAATTCTCCCCTCTCCCTCATGTGGAGCAGCGATATGAACCTGGCTCTTCCAGGAGACTGCCTTAACCATTGGGCTATGGGGTATTCTGGGACAGGTCTCTCAATTTCTCCTACCCAAGCTGCACCATTCTGTTTAAATATTCACTGAGACAGAATGAGAATGACTCTATGGTCCAGTGGTTAGGGCAATCTCCTGGGACAGGGAGATCCAAGTTCAAATCCCTTCTCCACATCAGGCAGGGGGACTAAACTCTCTCTCATCCTGGGTGACTGCCCTTAACTAATGGTCTAAAAATGTAAAGGGGAGGACACACCCCTCCTTCCATTTTGTGTGGGTGTAGGAATGCTCTGAGAATGCCTATCGGACAGATGCTTAAACTGAGGGCTGTGTGCGCGCTCACTTTTGGAAACTTTGGGTGCATCTTCACAGCATAGTTAGCTCAAGTTATCTGCATCATCTGACCTTCAAACGTAAGCTAACAGTTGTAGTGAAGACAAACCCCTAGGCACCTATGAAACTTTAAAAGAGGAAATGTAGGAAGCTACAGAGTTAGGTGGCAGTTGAGCTGGGGTTTTGAGAAGCTCAGTGGCACTTGAACTCTCAGTTAGGTTCGTATGTCCTTTTGTGCATCTAGCCCAGGTATTCTCAAACTGGGAGTCGTGAGCTGTCAACCTCCATCCCAAACCCTGCTTTGCTTCCAGCATTTATAATGGTGTTAAAAATATTTAAAAGTGTTTTTAATTTATAATGGGGGGGGTGTCACACTCAGAGGCTTGCTACGTGAAAGGGGTCAGCAGTAAAAAAGTTTGAGAGCCACTGATCCAGCCCTTAGACCCCCAAATCCTGCATCTGAATCTGTACGGACACAGGGGTCTGCCCACACGGCTCCAACTGCAGGATCGGTATCTTTGTTTGCATCACTGCTTGATAAAATATTTGAAAGTCATCCTTCAGTCATACCAACAGACGGCTGGAAAACAAAGACTGGAGAAGAGAGATATTCACTTCTCTCCATCTGCTCAAGAGTTCCCCAGCCCAAGTTTTACTCTTGAAAGTAACAGCACAAAACAGAGGAATCAATTTCTCACCCAATACAAACCAGACGCCAACGATGGCATCCGACGATTTAGACCACTGTGGGGTGGTGTCACTTGGAGAATTCAGACACAATTACTAAGTGAGCTATAGCTCACGAAATCTTATGCTCAAATAAATTGGTTTGTCTCTAAGGTGCCACGAGTCCTCCTTTTCTTTTTGCGAATACAGACTAACACGGCTGCTCCTCTGAAACCTAAATTACGGACCTGTTCACCTGTCAAAAACCTATGTCAGATGCCTGTTGTGCCAGACAACCAGCGCTCCCCTGCATGCTGTCCCTACAGCAGTGTGTTGAGGCGGGGGAAGCCGTGCTGGACGACACCCCCAGGCCGGTGGGAGTGAATGGGGAGGGCTGCCCCACCACTTTACGGAAAGCATTGCCCGTCCCTGCGCGGCCCCCAGCCGGGACCAGCAGAGAAACCCTGGAGCGCCCGGCCATAGAGAGACGTGGGGCGCCTCGCCTGACCCCCCCCCCCGACACACACACACACACACACACACCGCCCCCCTTCCCACGCTCACCGTCCAAGGACACGAACTGCCCCACGGCCGAGGAGCCGCCGCCGCTGTTCTCCACGAACTGCACCTCGGAGACGATGATGTTGTCCTCGAGCACCGAGCCGCAGCCCGTACACACCGCGTCCCCCCGCGCCGCGTCCACCTCGATCTCCGAGCCGCCGCACACGGCGCACACCCGCCCGCCCGGCATGGTGCCTCTGCCCGCGCGCCGCCTCTCGCGCTAGCTCGCCTCGCGCGCTGCCGCCGCCCCAACCGTCTCCTCCACCTCCCCGGGCCGGGCGCCGCTGAGCGTCCGACCCCTCTCTGGCCGCTGCACCGGTCAGCGCACGGGGCAGGCCTCGCCCGGGCCGGCTGGGGGAGGAGCCCAACGCTCCCAGAGCCCGGGCCCCACTCCTCTCGCGAGAGCTCGCCAGATACTCGCCCCCCTCCCCCAGGTACCTCCGCCTACAGTCACCGCCCACAGCCTTCCGTCACTCTCTCCCCAAGCACCGGCTCCTCGCGCTGCACAACCGTCACCGCCCCGAGCCCCGCAACCTCCCCAATACCACCCACAACTCCTCAGCCCGTCACTGCCCAGAGCCCCCCTACAGCTCCCCCATAGCGCTCCAGCCCGTCACTGCCCCGAGCCCCCCAACGTCCCCAATACCACCCACAACTCCTCAGCCCGTCACTGCCCAGAGCCCCCCTACAGCTCCCCCATAGCGCTCCCGCCCGTCACTGCCCCGAGCCCCCCAACGTCCCCAATACCACCCACAACTCCTCAGCCCGTCACTGCCCAGAGCCCCCCTACAGCTCCCCCATAGCGCTCCAGCCCGTCACTGCCCCGAGCCCCCCAACGTCCCCAATACCACCCACAACTCCTCAGCCCGTCACTGCCCAGAGCCCCCCTACAGCTCCCCCATAGCGCTCCCGCCCGTCACTGCCCAGAGCCCCCCAACGTCCCCAATACCACCCACAACTCCTCAGCCCGTCACTGCCCAGAGCCCCCCTACAGCTCCCCCATAGCGCTCCAGCCCGTCACTGCCCCGAGCCCCCCAGCGTCCCCAATACCACCCACAACTCCTCAGCCCGTCACTGCCCAGAGCCCCCCTACAGCTCCCCCATAGCGCTCCAGCCCGTCACTGCCCCGAGCCCCCCAACGTCCCCAATACCACCCACAACTCCTCAGCCCGTCACTGCCCAGAGCCCCCCAACGTCCCCAATACCACCCACAACTCCTCAGCCCGTCACTGCCCAGAGCCCCCCTACACCCCACTGCCCAGAGCCCCCCTACAGCTCCCCCATAGCGCTCCCGCCCGTCACTGCCCCGAGCCCTCCAACCTCCCCAATACCACCCACAACTCTTCAGCCCATCACTGCCCAGAGCCCCGCTACAGCTCACTGCCCAGAGCCCCCCACAGCTCCCCCACAGTGCTCCAGCCTGTCTCCGCTCCAAGCCCCCAACCTCCCTAATGCATCCCACAACTCTTCAGCCCATCACTGCCCAGAACCCCTCCACACCCCACTGCCCAGAGCCCCCCTACAGCTCCCCCATAGTGCTCCAGCCCATCCCCGCCCCGAGCCCCCAACCTCCCCAATACCACCCACAACTCTTCAGCCCGTCATCGCCCATAGCCCCCCACACCCCACTGCCCAGAGCCCCCCTACAGCTCCCCCATAGCGCTCCAGCCCATCACCACCCCGAGCCCCCCAACGTCCCCAATACCACCCACAACTCCTCAGCCCGTCACTGCCCAGAGCCCCCCTACAGCTCCCCCATAGCGCTCCCGCCTGTCACTGCCCAGAGCCCCCCCACTTCCCAGAGCCCCCCTACAGCTCCCCCATAGCGCTCCAGCCCATCACCACCCCGAGCCCTCCAACCTCCCCAATACCACCCACAACTCTTCAGCCCATCACTGCCCAGAGCCCCGCTACAGCTCACTGCCCAGAGCCCCCCACAGCTCCCCCACAGTGCTCCAGCCTGTCTCCGCTCCAAGCCCCCAACCTCCCTAATGCATCCCACAACTCTTCAGCCCATCACCGCCCAGAACCCCTCCACACCCCACTGCCCAGAGCCCCCTACAGCTCCCCCATAGTGCTCCAGCCCATCCCCGCCCCGAGCCCCCCAACCTCCCCAATACCACCCACAACTCTTCAGCCCGTCATCGCCCATAGCCCCCCACACCCCACTGCCCAGAGCCCCCCTACAGCTCCCCCATAGCGCTCCAGCCCATCACCACCCCGAGCCCCCCAACCTCCCCAATACCACCCACAACTCTTCAGCCTGTCACTGCCCAGAGCCCCCTCACCCCCCACTGCCCAGAGCCCTCCTACAGCTCCCCCATAGCGCTCCAGCCCGTCACCACCCCGAGCCCCCCAACATCCCCAATACCACCCACAACTCTTCAGCCCGTCACTGCCCAGAGCCCCCCTACAGCTCCCCCATAGCGCTCCAGCCCATCACCACCCCGAGCCCCCCAACCTCCCCAATACCACCCACAACTCTTCAGCCTGTCACTGCCCAGAGCCCCCCCACTTCCCAGAGCCCCCCTACAGCTCCCTCACAGTGCTTCAGCCTGTCACCACCCAGAGCCCCCCAACCTCCCGCACCCCCCCCCATAACTCTCCAGCCCATCACCGCCCAGAGTTCCTCCACCATCACCCCTGAGATCCCCCAAACCTCACCAACCACCAGTCAGACTGCCCATAGGCCCCCTCATCATCATCCCCACACACACACCCCTCCAGCCCCTTCTGGTACCCACAGCAGACCAAAGCTGCCATTTTCAGTGTCTCATCTTCACCTACAGCTCCTACACCTCCCCACAGTCCACCCCCTCAATTACCTCCCACCACAGCCACCCTTCCCCTCCACCACTGCCCATAACCCACCCCCAATCACCACCTCACTGCCCCCCTTCCTTCCAGTTTCACCTAAGTATCCACTCACAACCACCCCAAATGGCCCTCAGACCCCCTCTGTCTCCTTCCTATAGCCCCTTCCAGACACACCACTATACCCTCTATATCCCCCAGGAGTCTCTGTTGTTTGGCATGCTGCTGCCCCACACTCTTCACATTTGGATCCATAGTGCATCTGTCATTGCATCATTTGCTTCCTAGCACTAGCTACACACAGGCAGTGGGACTAGAACCCAGAACCCATGACTCCTGAAAGCACCAGTTTCTAGCACTTGCTCTACTACCTCACCAACAACCACATACCACACAACAGAACCACTAACCCAGGAACTTATCCTTGCAACAAAGCCCGTTGCCAATTGTGCCCACATATCTATTCAGGGGACACCATCACAGGGCCTAATAACATCAGCCACACTATCAGAGGCTCCTTCACCTGCACATCCACCAATGTGATATATGCCATCATGTGCCAGCAATGCCCCTCTGCCATGTACATTGGTCAAACTGGACAGTCTCTACGTAAAAGAATAAATGGACACAAATCAGATGTCAAGAATTATAACATTCATAAACCAGTCGGAGAACACTTCAATCTCTCTGGTCACGCAATCACAGACATGAAGGTCGCTATCTTAAAACAAAAAAACTTCAAATCCAGACTCCAGCGAGAAACTGCTGAATTGGAATTCATTTGCAAATTGGATACTATTAATTTAGGCTTAAATAGAGACTTGGAGTGGCTAAGTCATTATGCAAGGTAGCCTGTTTCCTCTTGTTTTTTCCTACCACCCCCCCCAGATGTTCTGGTTTAACTTGGATTTAAACTTGAAGAGTGGTCAGTTTGGATGAGCTATTACCAGCAGGAGAGTGAGTTTGTGTGTGTATGGGGGTGGGGGGGATGTGAGAAAACCTGGATTTGTGCAGGAAATAGCCCAACTTGATTGTCATGCACATTGTGTAAAGAGTTGTCACTTTGGATGGGCTATCACCAGCAGGAGAGTGAATTTGTGTGTGGGGGGGTGGAGGGTGAGAAAACCTGGATTTGTGCTGGAAATGGCCCACCTGATGATCACTTTAGATAAGCTATTACCAGCAGGACAGTGGGGTGGGAGGAGGTATTGGTTCATATTCTCTGTGTATATATAAAGTCTGCTGCAGTTTCCACGATATGCATCTGATGAAGTGAGCTGTAGCTCACGAAAGCTTATGCTCTAATAAATTGGTTAGTCTCTAAGGTGCCACAAGTACTCCTTTTCTTTTTGCGAATACAGACTAACACGGCTGTTACTTTGAAATCTACTACCTCTGGTATTTAAACTTAAATCCTCTCTCTGTGCCACTGACTAACAGGTCCCAATAATTTTATCAGGTTTGAGTTACATATACACCATTAGGTACTAATTATCTCGTACTTGGTATTTATAATGTAGTGTTTTACATTTTCCAAGTGTAGTACAAATAATTTATCCTCAACACCCCTACCAGGTGTCCCTAAGAGCGTAGCATGAATGTAAAATAATTTGCCATCTAGCTGTTACTAATCATATGAACTATTTAACGTATTAATAGGAACATTTTCTGTAGTCACTAAAATTCTCATAGCCTACTAAGTATATGCACACATACCCTTCTTAGCACACTTTTATCATGTGGGTTCCCTTTGTTACAGCCAGAGATATGTTTCAGAGTAACAGCCGTGTTAGTCTGTATTTGCAAAAAGAAAAGGAGTACTTGTGGCACCTTAGAGACTAACCAATTTATTTGAGCATAAGCTTTCCTGAGCTACAGCTTATCATACACATTGTAAGGAGAGTCATCACTTTAGATAAGCTATTACCAACAGGAGAGTGGGTTTCTGTGTGTGTTTTGGTGGGGGGAAACCTGGATTTGTGCTGGAAATGGCCCACCTTGATTATCATACACATTGTAAGGAGAGTGATCACTTTAGATAAGCTATTACCAACAGGAGAGTGGGGTGGGGGGAGAGAAAACCTTCTGTAGTGATGATAATCACCCATTTTTTCATGGTTTGTGTGTATAAAAACGTCTTCTGTACTTTCCACAGTATGCATCCGATGAAGTGAGCTGTAGCTCACAAAAGCTTATGCTCAAATTAATTGGTTAGTCGCTAAGGTGCCACAAGTACTCCTTTTCTTTTTCCAGAGATATGTGTAGTTCTCCCAGGGTTACAGGGATTTTAAAAAAATATTCACTATCTATAGTCAATTACACAAATTACTACAGAAAAATATGGACATGTTCATTGATAAAGTGGCACATTTTAAGGGCTAGTCCTTAGGATCTTAATATAGTATGTAGCATTTATATAGTGTTTTACATATATTAACTAGTTAATCTTCACAATACCTCTGTGAGATAGATAGGAATTATTATCTCTTTTACAGAAGTGGAAAATGAGAGATGAAGGTTAAGAGACTTATCCAAGGTCATGGATGGAGGCACTACCAGAGATAAAATTAGACCATGGGTGTTTTTGGTCCTGCTCCTGACTATCAAACCTCACAGAATTATAAGAGCCAATTAAATTATCTTGCTATTTGTACTGATCATGCACAAGAACTAACAGAATAAATAATATTAAACTAAATATAGTACCTAGCACTCAAGGGATATTTTCCAATGTATGGCAGTCCATTTACTGAACTCTGGGGAGCACAGCCTAAACATTTAAGGTGACAAAGTAAAAGCAATGTAAAGTGCTCCAAATGGGCTCTAAAATAATTCATTCTTACTGCATCACTCTATCATACCTCTGTGTCTATTTCCAAATTGCCCTTCGATCTTTGATTGTCTATTTTTTGTTCCAGTGAAGTAGTCAAAAAATTGCCAATATATTGAGTTCATACTTTTACCAAATAGGTGCCAGCATTCAGCTCCTGACCAGTCTGATTAATAAGAGTCAGTGTGGTATGAAGGAATGTGCACATGGTAAGAAATTCAGGAAATCCTGAGATCTAGTTCAGTCTTGGCCACTGATTGTCTGTTTGGGTGCTTGGGACCCAAATTTTCAAAAGTGGCTGCAGATTTTGGATGTCTCCATTTTAGAATGATCAACTTTAGACACCCTGCTCTTGATTTTTAGAAGTGCTGGGCAACCACAACTCCAAATTAAGTCAATAGGAGCTGCCTGTTCACACCTCTGCAAAATCAGGATCCAGATGTCTCAAGTTATGGGCTATGAAAGAGAAATGATGGTCTTATGGTTAAGGCACTAGAGTGGGATTCCAAAGATTGGGGTTTGAGTCCTAGTTCTGCCACAGGTGTGCTGTCTAACTTTAAGCAGGTCATTTAATGTTTCTGTGCCTCAGTTTCCCATTTGTAAAACTGGAATGATAATGCTTCTTTTCTCTCATGTTTTGCCTTGCCATTTCAGATTGTAAACTCTATGGAGTAGCAAGTGTCTCTAACTATGTATATCTGTATAGCAGCTAGTACAATGGGGGTCTGATCTCAGGAGGCTCTAGATGCCACCATAGTACAAACAATAAATAATAAAAGTTAAATACTCCAAATTACTGGAATATTTTGAAATGTGGACTATAAATGTTGTACTACATTTCAGTGTATAGAGCAGTATGAACAAGTCATCTATATGAAATTTTTAAAAAGCTAGTGCTTTTTATGTAGCCTGTTGTAAAACTAGGCAAATATCTAGCTGAGCTGATGTACCCCTGGGAGGACCTCTGTGTGCCCCCCGAGGTTCACATACCCCTGGTTGAAAACCACTGATTTAGATAATGGCATAGAGAGTACATTTACCAAGGTTGGGGATTATACCAGCTGTGAGGGGTTGGATGTGCTTTGGAGGATAAGATTAAAATTCAAAATGGTCTGGACAAACTGGAGAAATGGTCTGAAGTAAATAGGATGAAATTCAATAAAGACAAATGCAAAGTACTCCATTTAGGAAGGAAAAATCAGTTGCACTGCGGAAAGGGATCTGGGGGTCATAGTAGATCTCAAGCTAAATGTGAATCAACAGTGTAACACTGTTGCAAAAAAAACGAACATCATTCTGGGATGTATTAGCACAGAGTTCTTCATTGCAAGGCCAGCGAGCCAATGGCCGCTCCGATCGACCCTAAGTGCGGCTCGCTAAGTTCCTTCTAAGCTGTGTGGCTGTGTAGCAGGCTATAAATAGCTGCACAGCAGCTCTAAAGGGCCACACAGCAGGGATCTGGAGAGGAGCAGAGGAGGAACTGGGGAGGGGAGCAAATTGGAGTTTGCAGGGCTGCTATGGGCCTGTTCCCCAGCCCTGGAGCTCCCTGCTGCCAGAGGGGAGAGAGGGGCCCCTTTCCTCAGAGTGCCGTGCTGCTGCTGGCAGGGAGAGAGAAGCCCCTTCCCCAGAGCTAGCTGCTTCCAGCAGGGAGAGGGCTGGGGGGAGTCATAGAATCATAGAATATCAGAGTTGGAAAGGACCTCAGGAGGTCATCTAGTCCAACCCCCTGCTCAAAGCAGGACCAATCCCCAACTAAATCATCCCAGCCAGGGCTTTGTCAAGCCTGACCTTAAAAATATCTAAGGAAGGGGATTCCACCACCTCCCTAGGTAATGCATTCCAGTGTTTCACCACCCTCCTAGTGAAAAAGTTTTTCCTAATATCCAACCTAAACCTCCCCCACTGCAACTTGAGACCATTACTCCTTGTCCTGTCATCTGCTATCACTGAGAATATTCTAGATCCATCCTCTTTGGATCCACCTTTCAGGTAGTTAAAAGCAGCTATCAAATCCCCCCTCATTCTTCTCTTCCATAGACTAAACAATCCCAGTTCCCTCAGCCTCTCCTCATAACTCATGTGTTCCAGTCCCCTAATCATTTTTGTTGCCCTTCGCTGGACTCTCTCCAATTTATCCACATCCTTCTTGTAGTGTGGGGTCCAAAACTGGACACAGTACTCCAGATGAGGCCTCACCAATGTTGAATAGAGGGGAACGATCACATCCCTCGATCTGCTGGCAATGCCCCTACTTATACACCCCAAAATGCCATTGGCCTTCTTGGCAACAAGGGCACACTGTTGACTCATATCCAGCTTCTCGTCCACTGTAACCCCTAGGTCCGTCTCTGCAGAACTGCTGCCTAGCCATTCGGTCCCTAGTCTGCAGCGGTGCATTGGATTCTTCCGTCCTAAGTGCAGAACTCTGCACTTGTCCTTGTTGAACCTCATCAGATTTCTTTTGGCCCAATCCTCCAATTTGTCTAGGGCCCTCTGTATCCTATCCCTGCCCTCCAGCGTATCTACCACTCCTCCCAGTTTAGTGCCATTCGCAGACTTGCTGAGGGTGCAATCCACACCATTCTCCAGATCATTAATGAAGATAATGAACAACACCGGCCCTAGGACCGACCCTTGGGGCACTCCGCTAGATACTGGCTACCAGCTAGACATGGAGCCATTGATCACTACCCGTTGAGCCCAACAATCTAGCCAACTTTCTACCCACCTTGTAGTGCATCCATCCAGCCCATACTTCTTTAACTTGCTGACAAGAATACTGTGGGAGACCGTGTCAAAAGCTTTGCTAAAGTCAAGGAATAACACGTCCACTGCTTTCCCTTCATCCACAGAGCCAGTTATCTCATCATAGAAGGCAATTAGATTAGTCAGGCATGACTTTCCCTTGGTGAATCCATGCTGACTGTTCCTGATCACTTTCCTCTCATCTAAGTGCTTCAGAATTGATTCCTTGAGGACACGCTCCATGATTTTTCCGGGGACTGAAGTGAGGCTGACCGGCCTGTAGTTCCCAGGATCATCCTTCTTCCCTTTTTTAAAGATGGGCACTACATTAGCCTTTTTCCAATCTTCCGGGACTTCCCCCGATCGCCATGAGCTTTCAAAGATAATGGCCAATGGCTCTGCAATCACATCCGCCAATTCCTTTAGCACTCTCGGATGCAACGCATCCGGCCCCATGGACTTGTGCACGTCCAGTTTTTCTAAATAGTCCCGAACCACTTCTTCCTTCACAGAGGGCTGGCCACCTCCTCCCCATGCTGTGCTGCCCAGTGTAGTAGTCTGGGAGCTGACCTTGCTCGTGAAGACAGAGGCAAAAAAAGCATTGAGTACGTTAGCTTTTTCCACATCCTCTGTCACTAGGTTGCCTCCCACATTTAGTAAGGGGCCCACACTTTCCTTGGTTTTCTTCTTATTGCCAACATACCTGAAGAAACCCTTCTTGTTACTCTTAACATCCCTTGCTAGCTGCAACTCCAGGTGTGATTTAGCCTTCCTGATTCCATTCCTACATGCCCGAGCAATATTTATATACTCATCCCTGGTCATTTGTCCAATCTTCCACTTCTTGTAAGCCTCTTTTTTTGTGTTTAAGATCAGCAAGGATTTCACTGTTAAGCCAAGCTGGTCGCTTGCCATATTTACTATTCTTTCTACACATCGGGATGGTTTGTCCCTGTAACCTCAATAAGGATTCTTTCAAATACAGCCAGCTCTCCTGGACTCCTTTCCCCCTCATGTTATTCTCCCAGGGGATCTTGCCCATCAGCTCCCTGAGGGAGTCAAAGTCTGCTTTTCTGAAGTCCAGGGTCTGTATTCTCTGCTTTCCTTTCTTCCTTGTGTCAGGATCCTGAACTCGACCATCTCATGGTCACTGCCTCCCAGGTTCCCATCCACTTTTGCTTCCCCTACGAATTCTTCCTGGTTTGTGAGCAGCAGGTCAAGAAGAGCTCCACCCCTAGTTGGTTCCTCCAGCACTTGCACCAGGAAATTGTCCCCTACAGTTTCCAAAAACTTCCTGGATTGTCTGTGCACCGCCGTATTGCTCTCCCAGCAGATATCAGGATGATTGAAGTTGCCCATGAGAACGAGGGCGTGCGATCTAGTAGCTTCTGCGACTTGCCGGAAGAAAGTCTCATCCACCTCATCCCTCTGGTCTGGTGGTCTATAGCAGACTCCCACCATGACATCACCCTTGTTGCTCAGGCTTCTAAACTTAACCCAGAGATTCTCAGGTTTTTCTGCAGTTTCATACTTGAGCTCTGAGCAGTCATACTGCTCCCTTACATACAGTGCGACTCCCCCACCTTTTCTTGCCTCCCTGTCTTTCCTGAACAGTTTATACCCATCCATGACAGTACTCCAGTCATGCGAGTTATCCCACCAAGTCTCCGTTATTTCAATCACATCATAATTCCCTGACTTTGCCAGGACCTCCCTGCTTGTTTCCCAGGCTTTGTGCATTTGTATATAGGCACTTGAGATAACCCGCTGATCACCCCTTGTTCTCAGTATGAGGCAGGAGCCCTCCCCTCTCACACGCTCCTGCTCGTGCTTCCTCCCGGTAACCCTCTTCCCCACTTACCTCAGGGCTTTGGTCTCCTTCCCCCGGTGAACCTAGTTTAAAGCCCTCCTCACTAGGTTAGCCAGCCTGCTCGCGAAGATGCTCTTCCCTCTCTTCGTTAAGTGGAGCCCGTTTCTGCCTAGCACTCCTCCTTCATGGAACACCATCCCATGGTCAAAGAATCCAAAGCCTTCTCTCTGACACCACCTGCGTAGCCATTCATTGACTTCCATGATTCGACGATCCCTACCCCGGCCTTTTCCTTCCACAGGGAGGATGGATGAGAACACCACTTGCGCCTCATACTCCTTTATCCTCCTTCCCAGAGCCACGTAGTCTGCAGTGATCCTTTCAAGGTCATTCTTGGCAGTATCATTGGTGCCCACGTGGAAAAGCAGGAAGGGGTAGCGGTCCAAGGGCTTGATGAGTCTCGGCAGACTCTCCATCACATCGCAAATCTTAGCCCCTGGCAAGCAGCAGACTTCTCTGTTTTCCCGGTCAGGGCAGCAGATAGATGACTCAGTCCCCCTGAGGAGAGAGTCCCCGACCACCACCACCTGCCTCCTTCTCTTGGGAGTGGTGGTCATGGAACCCCCAACCTTAAGACAGTGCATCTCATGCCTTTCAACTGGTGGAATCTCCTTCTGCTCCCTTCCCCCAGACATATAATCTGGGCCACTCCCCACAATGGTACCTGTGGAGAGAACATGAAAACGGTTACTTACCTGTGTCGGCGTTGCTGGTACATGGACGTTCCCCCTTCTTCTTCTGGAGGTCACATGTTGCCAGATTTCTTCACCGTCCTCCTGTCCACGCTGCGCAGCCTGCTCTGAATCTTCAGAACCTTGTGTCCGTAGAAGCATATCCTGACGTCTGTCCAGGAAATCTTCAGTTTCTCTTATGCAACGCAGGGTCAATACCTGTTGCTCCAGACCTTGAACCTTCTCTTCCAATATGGAGACCAGCTTGCACTTTGTACAGAAAAAGTCGCTTCTGTCCCCTGGAAGAAAGACAAACATGACACATCCAGTGCAGGTCACAACAGCTGAACACTCCCCATCCATATTATCTTCCTACTATGAGCTTCCTCAGGAGATGCAGTAATTACTCAGAGAAGTCGTTAGGGTGTAAGCCTCAGTGGGCTCACTCCAGGCGAACTCCCAGGTAAACTCCTGCTGTTTGCTGCTCTGCTGCCCCCTGCTGCTCAGTTGGTTCGCGGGGCACCGGCTTTTTTTAAACAGCCAGGCTCACCTGTAACAAAGACTCCCAACTCCCGCCCTTTTCAGCCAATCAATCAAGCACTCACTCAAACTTTCAAGCTGCCCTCACTACAAACACTCCGATCCTCTCACCAAACACACACTCAGATACCCAGATACTCACCAGCACAGATCCCAGGCAAACTCCTGCTGTTTGCTGCTCTGCTGTCCCGCACCTCCCTAGGTAACGCATTCCAGTGTTTCACCATCCTCCTAGTGAAAAAGTTTTTCCTAATATCCAACCTAAACCTCCCACACTGCAACTTGAGACCATTACTCCTTGTTCTGTCATCAGTTACCACTGAGAACAGTCTAGATCCATCCTCTTTGGAACCCCCTTTAGGTAGTTGAAAGCAGCTATCAAATCCCCCCTCATTCTTCTCTTCCGCAGACTAAACAATCCCAGTTCCCTCAGCCTCTCCTCATAACTCATGTGTTCCAGTCCCCTAATCATTTTTGTTGCCCTCCGCTGGACTCTCTCCAATTTTTCCACATCCTTCTTGTAGTGTGGGGCTCAAAACTGAACACAGTACTCCAGATGAGGCCTCACCAATGTTGAATAGAGGGGAACAATCACGTCCCTCAATCTGCTGGCAATGCCCCTACGTATACATCCCAAAATGCCATTGGCCTTCTTGGCAACAAGGGCACACTGTTGGCTCATATCCAGCTTCTCGTCCACTGTAACCCCTAGGTCCTTTTCTGCAGAACTGCTGCCGAGCCATTCGGTCCATATTCTGTAGCGGTGCATGGGGTTCTTCCGTCCTAAGTGCAGGAATCTGCACTTGTCCTTGTTGAACCTCATCAGATTTCTTTTGGCACAATCATCTAATTTTTCTAGGTCCCTCTGTATCCTATCCCTACCCTCCAGCGTATCTACCTCTCCTCCCAGTTTAGTGTCATCTGCAAACTTGCTGAGGGTGCAATCCACACCATCCTCCAGATCATTTATGAAGATATTGAACAAAACTGGCCTGAGGACCGACCCTTGGGGCACTCCACTTGATACCGGCTGCCAGCTAGACACTGAGCCATTGATCACTACCCGTTGAGTCCGACAATCTAGCCAACTTTCTATCCACCTTGTAGTGCATCCATCCAGCCCATACTTCTTTAACTTGCTGGCAAGAATACTGTGGGAGACTCTGTCAAAAAGTCAAGGAACTTGCTAAAGTCAAGGAACAACACGTCCTCCGCTTTCCCCTCATCCACAGAGCCAGTTATCCTCTGGCCCCAGCCTCAGGGCAGCCTGCCTGCACCCCAAACTCATCCCCAGCCCCACCACAGAGCCCGCACCTCCAGCCAGAGCCCTCACTCTCCCACTGCATCCCAACCGTCCGCCCCAGCCCTGAGCCCCCTCCTGCACCCTGAATCCCTCATCCTCGGCCCCAGCCCACAGCCCTCACCCCCACAGCCCAACCCTCTGCCCCAAACCTAAGCCCCCTCACATACCCCAAACCCCTCATTCCCAGCCAGAGGGGTGAAAAGAAAACAGAGGAACAAATTGACCAACGAACATTTGGACTGCCTTACTAGGACTGCGATGACAGATTACAAATATTGCATGAACAAAGTCAAGGAGGAACAGGCACACTTTTGCTCATCCAGTTTTTAAAGTAAGTTTTGCATCATTATGCTCTTTAAAAGTTTACTCACATAGGTGCCTTTTTAATTCCATATATTTTCCTGGTTATTATTTTATAACAGGAGTATGGTTTTATTGTACAAGTAGACTTTGTTTTAGTTACACAAGTGGCTCTGTAACATTACATCATTAAGCAATGTGTTAATTTAGTAGTTGATGTGGCTTTCACGTTGAAGGTTTTTTGCCAAAGTGGCCCACACTTCAAAAATAGTGAAGAACACTGTATTAGCAGGAGTGTTGTAAGCAAGACACTAGAAATAATTCTTCCATTCTACTTTGCACAGATAAGGCTTCAACTGGACTACAGTAGGTGTCCAGTTCTGGGCACCACATTTCAGGAAAAATGTTGACAAATTGTAGAAATCCAGAGAAGATCAACAAAAATGATTAAGGGTCTAGAAAACAAGACCTATGAGGAAAGATTGAACAAAATTGGGTTTGTTTAGTTTGGAGAAGAGAAGCCCAAGATGGGACACAATAACAGTTTTCAAGTACATTAACGGTTGTTACAAGGAGAAGGGAGAAAAATTGTTCTCATTAACCTCTGAGGATAGGACAAGAAGAAATGGGCTTACATTACAGCAAGGGAGGTTTAGGTTAGACATTAGGGAAGCAAGACATGAAAAGTAATTATTCCACTCTACTCCGCGCTGATTAGGCCTCAACTGGAATATTGTGTCCAGTTCTGGGCGCCACATTTCAGGAGGGATGTGGACAAATTGGGGAGAGTCCAGAGAAGAGAGACAAAAATGATTAAAGGTCTAGAAAACATGACCTATGAGGGAACCTTGAAAAAACTGCGTTTGTTTAGTCTGGAAAAGAGAACACTGAGAGGGGAGGACATGTTAGCAGTTTTCAAGTATGTAAAAGGCTGTTGCCTGTTACAAGGAGGAGGGGGAAAAATGTTTTTCTTAACCACTGAGGATAGGACAAGAAGCAATGGGCTTAAATTGCAGTAAGGGAGGTTTAGGTTGGACATTAGGAAAAACTTCCTAACTGTCAGGGTGGTTAAGCACTGGAATAAATTGCTGAGGGAGGTTGTGGAATTTCCATCATTGGAGATTTTTAAGAGCAGGTTAGACAAACACCAGTCAGGAATGGTCTAGATAATACTTAGTCCTTCCATGAGTGCAGGGGATTGAATTAGATGACCTTTCAAGGTCCCTTCGAGTCCTGTGATTAGGAAAACCTTCCTGTCAGGGTGGTTAAGCACTGGAACAAATTGCCAAGGGAGGTTGTGGAATCCCCACCACTGGAGGTTTTTAAGAACAGGTTAGACAAACACCTGTCAGGAATGGTCTAGTTATTACTTAGTCCTGTCTTGAGTTCAGGGGCCTAGATGACCTTTTGAGGTCCTACACTTTTATGATTTTACGAAAGGTGCCCCAGAAGTACAAAATATTAAAACCCAGGTTTTTTTTAATTCATTCTGGTCATTAATTCCTGAAGGCATGGAGCACAGTCAGTTCTTATCCCA
Source organism: Lepidochelys olivacea (assembly GCF_965140295.1). Classification (NCBI taxonomy): domain Eukaryota; kingdom Metazoa; phylum Chordata; order Testudines; family Cheloniidae; genus Lepidochelys; species Lepidochelys olivacea. The sequence goes on from NC_140416.1 coordinate 113,725,163, forward strand.
TAAGCCTTTGTTTGCATTAGCACTCATCCAATCTATAATAAAGACACTGTGCCATTCTACCAGTTCCATAGTTGGGTAGGAAAGAGAATGGGAAATATATAGTATCAGGATGTTTGTTCAGTCTGCTTTATCTACCAGCATTTGAATCACTTGAATTATTTGACTTAGTGCAGAAGAGGAAACCCTATAGACTCACTTTCAAAATCTGTTTCCCACTGAGTGGTCAACACATAGCCAAACATCTGATGCAGCTCTCCTCAACTTGCCAATTTTGAATACCATGTCAGTCTTTTGTCTTTCCCTGACACTGAGCAAGTGAGGGCACTGAGATTGAGTGGCAGTGTGTCAGAAGTAACCTTTTATTCAGGACCTTGAGTCTGCCCCACTCCCAGGGCAACTCCACTCTCACACTGTGCCATATGACACATCTCACTAGGCAAATACACTGTGTCACTCTCTGATTAATTATTCCAGAGCATCACTGGAAGGCAATACAACCCACAGTTGTCTAGGCTACAAGTGTGGCAATTACCTCACAAAGTGTGACAGAATCCTCAAATAAGGGGCACTATTTAAAAACAGCATAATAAGAAACAAATAATATGAAGTTCCTTTCTTCAGCACATTTAGGGCCAGATCCTGGTCCACACTAAGGCTGCTTTGCACTGTTCCAGTAAATTGAGGATCCCCGTGGGTAAAGTTACTAATATAAATATTGGCAGATTCTGACCCTCTATAACAGAACAATAATATTGGATAGTGTGACATGATGTATTTTTATTGCTTCTTTTCTTTTTTCCCCTTCCTTTATACTTTATTATTAAGGCAATTTGCATGAAAAGGGGATCTTTTAGTTTCTTAAGAGTCCATTCACTCCTCCTGCTTATTCTTCTCCTGAAGTTATAACCTTCTGTTTGTGATATAATCATTCCCACAGCAGCCAAATGTGATGTCACAAAGAGCATTCTGACTTTGGGTAGGGTATAATCAGCAGGAAAAAAATGATCCTTTTTGTAAATAAAAGCAAAAAGTGTATATATATAGCAATAAGAAACACAGGAAGAGAAATATAGAACACATACAATAAAATAGACAATTTGTCTCTAAAATGTGAATAGAATATCTTCTCAACGTTTACAGTGAAGTATCAACAAGACTTTAATTCACAGAAACAGCAATCGCCAAACCAGATCAGACCAGGGGATCATCCAAACAAGTATCCTGTCTCTGACTGTGGATAGAACCACATGCTTCAGAGGAAAGTGCAAGAAACCCTGCATCAGGCAATTATAGAATAACCTTCCTATAGAGAAAGTTTCATTGTAACCTCTTCAGTTAGTGGTTGGCCTAGCCCTGAAACAGGATTTGAGATTTATATTCCTTCTAAAAAAACCTGATATGATTTGTTTCTGTTTGTTTGGATTTTTTTTTTTTTGCTCTTTACTAGAAGTTCCCTCTACTGTGTACAAATGTACAATCCTTTTTTGCATCTTACTTGGCCTTAATTTTAAGGTGTTGCAATGAGTTCCACAGACTAAGTGTGCATTGTATACACAAGTATTTCTTTCTATCAGTTTTAAATTTGCTGCCTTTCAGTTTTACTGAATGTCCCCCTTATTTTTGTATTATAAGAAAGGGTGTACAGACATTCCAAACCTTCCTTCTGTATACCATTCATTATTTGGTATGCTTAATCATGTATCTACTCATTCATCTTCTCATTAAAACAATCTCAGAATTGTCTTGCTTATGTAAGCTAGGTACTGATATAGATAATAACTGGGACAGCTAGAGGGTGCTAGTGAGAAGAGGAAGTACCCCACCAAGTTGAGAAAAACTTTCCTTTAATGTAGTACTAAATGAGCAGAGGAGTTTTAAATTTTGTATTATAAAGTGAATATAGTGCTGGCCAAATTGCCAGCCCTGAAGACTGAAATTCTTTCTATACTGACCAATGCTGTACAGCACGGGTGTTTGCTCTGCAAACTTTCTTATACCAGCCACACAGCCAAGGTGCCTCAACTCTTTTCCACACAGACTTCCTGAGAATATAGTTTATTCGTCACACCCATAAAATCCTTGGTCTTTCTGATGAGCTAAATAGTCTCTTTTTGCCCAATAAGAACTGGACTGCAGCCACCACCCATTTCATGTAAGCTCCTAAATAGCAATAAAATAACAGTTGTTAGTAAACAGGCTTAAACTGGATTCAAACTAGCAACCTACAGATGAAAAAAACCTAGAGAAAAGAACCACTTCCCCGAGCCATTCAGCCCTTCTAATGCAGAAAGAGAGAAAAAAAGAAAGAAAATTAAGCTGCTTTTCATGTAATCTATTGTCATATTTTATGCACCCTATTGTCTTTCCTAAGTACAACAAACTGGTGAATGAGGTTGCCTGCTAGCACAGGCCAACCCTATTTCCTTCCTGATGTTAGTTGAGATAAATTGTTTTCAGCTGCTCAGAAATGAGAGAGTGAGATCCACTGCTTATGCTAGTGTTGAAGGAATGTGGATGTGTTACACTCTCACAAGACCAGATTGGAGTAAAAAGGGAATTCAGAAAGTACAGGCCCTGCTCCCAGTAAAGAATGCAGATGCTAAAAAGCACTTTGGGGAATAAGCGTAGGTGAGTCAATGACATATTGAAGTTTTCGCACAAGAAATTAGTTTCCTTTTGTAAATTTAAGGAGCTGGTGGAGAAGATAGTTAGGATTCAGACAATGGGAAAACATATTCTCTATATGCTGTATAACTGATGTATTTTAGCCTCATAAATTTAGCCTCACAACACCCATGTGAGGTAGGGACATATTTACAAATAAAAAATCGAAGACACAGAGATGTAAATGTCCTGATATGCAGAGGTGCTGTGGGCATCCTCACCTCCCAGTTATTTCAACAGAAGTTGCACTCAGTACCTCTTAGAATCAGCCATAAGTGTCTTGCTTACAGTCACACATAAAGTTGATAGCAGAGCTGGGAACCCAGTTCTCATGATGCTTAGTTCTGTGCTCTAGTCACAATACACCCAACGGCAAATTTAAAGCACTGCAAAGAAAAAAAAAAAAAGGAGGGGAAAACTAGCCATTGTTTGGACAGGTTCTCATGAACACCTGACAAACAAGAGAACTTTCCAAAAGTTGCTTATGATTGGGCTGAATTCTATTCCTGGATTTATTGAATGGTGAAAATTCATACCTTAGTACAACCCAGCGGAACAATCTAGGCAAGTCCTATTACAAGGAAGCATTAGTTGAAAAGTAAAATCTTACACATCACAGCTTCTTTGAATTAAAGCCTTTGAGTATGGAAAGTCTTGACTGGCCATATTCATCAGTCTCTTCAGACCTTTTCCATGAATTCCTCTGCCTATAGAGTAGGTGTCATATTAACTCAAGCACATCTGAGTAGCTCTGAGAATACAGGGACCAAAGACCTACACCAATTTACATCAGCTGAGAATCTGGCTCCACAGGATGCAAGTAAATCAGCCAATGGGAATTACACCTTAACCTACAGAAGAAGGCTAGGAATCATGGTTGTTTTTTCTTTCTGCATACTCACTAACTCTGATACAAAATACAGAGATTAAAGGAAAGGTTGTTTGGTTTGGGGTTGTACAAAAATAAGGCATAGATTATCCATTCAGTCTGTAAATTAACACACAACTTCTATGGAATGGGGTCATATAAGTAAGATAGAGAGACAGAGAATTTTGAAACGGATTAACCTTATAAAGCGATAGCAATTGAAAAGATATTTTACTGTCAGAATGTTTTCAAGAGTAAATATTGATATACAGTACTAGTAACGGACAGTAGGGGGCACTAAAGGAAAAGGAAATAGCTTTTAAGTCAGACCTGGAGAGGTAATGCTGAATGGGGTTAAGTTTATCATTTCTTTTATTGGTTTCATTTTCTTAATCTGTACCTTTTTTGTCTTATTTACCTATCTTTCTATTCTTGGCATTCAGCACTAATTTTTAATGTTTTTGTATCTAATATACTTCCATTTGGGAAGGCCTACTGGTAAGAAAGTATTTTGGCAACCATTACGTTGTGTGGTAGCCGATAGTGTTAACAGAAAGTTTGAACGTGACTTGAGTGCAGTTACCATTTTGTCTACTACTGTTTAAAAACAAGCATACCTTGAATCTTAAGTAAGTGGCTAAGAAACTTCATGGCATCCTCACTTTGACCTCCACCTTAAATACCAGGGCTCAGGAGCTGTATCTTCTTGTGTGATTTTTAACTGAAGTAAACAAGGCGGGCTTTATGAAAAACCCCTTCAATAGAGCAGCTTTCATCCTCTAGAAACTCCTCCCTTCCTCAATTATTTTGTATACTTGTGTTCTAGCAGGGGCCTTAGCAACAGAAGGCTGTGGGATGCTGTAACTACAGAGAGAATGTAGAATGTGCTGACAGCAGGGAAGCATGGAATCTGGCAGTTTGGGAAGGATGTTTTATTTTGTCCTCTTCCATAAGGCAGCTGTGGTTAGGGTTGTGTTACTTCTGTCAGTTTGGGTTCTCACTGAAGGAACTTAAGCCATCTAAAGATTTGGAGGCTTTTGGCAACCCCTTCCCACTCCTGGCATAAGTGGGAGGAGAAGCAAGGCTGGTGGGGATGGTGTGTAGTGGAGTTGAGTTCTGCTTCTCTCGCACCTCTGCTGGCGTCGGGGATCTTATTCTAGCAGTGTAAATTCAAGCAGGGTCCCTCCTTTTCTAATTTCCACCAGGGCCGAGCAATCTTGAGGCAGCCACAACCATCTCCCTGCAGCTGCCACTCTCCACTACATCCAACCACAGGCATTGCTGAGGGTCTGGATCCTAGTCATAGTGTATTGGAGTCTGGATACCCTGAGACTCTGATCTACAGTAGGGTTCAGTGGAGTACCAACAGCTATGGGAGCCAGTGCCTTCCTTTCTCCACTATTGCTGAAAGGGAGCAAGAGTGGAGAAAGGTAGACTCCCACTTCCCTGAAGATGTTTGCCATGAAGGGGGATAGGGAAGCAATGCTCTCCCTTGAAGACAGAGATGGGGAGTGGGGTCCAGCATGCGGCCACTGGGATAGAAAGGAGGGTTTGCCTTGTCATTGGCTCCCCTCACATAAGACATTGCTGGTAAGTAAGGGGTCGCTGTGTCTGCTGGGGCATGGAGGCTAAGTCTTCCTCAGGGTTCGTAGACCTCCTTGGATGTTCCCTTTTGGGGAATCACTTATCCCTTTTTCATCAGCCCTATCCTTTCCTCTTCTCTTTGTCCTAGCCGAACTTTCTCTAATGCCTTCTCGGCAGCTTTGGCTATTCTCCAGCAGCTCCTCCCTTTCTCCTTGGCTTTACAGTTTCATCACCTTTTGATCCTTCTCAATTAAATTTCTTTGCCTTCAGACACCACTCTGCACTTCCATAGCACCTTCCAGCGGAGGAGACCCACATGCTTCAAAAGCATACACTAACATGCTCATGCTCCATACTCTTCATTTCCTCAGCCTCATGTCTTGCCCCAACACCAAGTGGTGGGACCTCCTACCGCCTGTGGAGGATGAGGAGCCCCGGTGGGCCAGTCTATATTTCACCCTGGTCCCCCGGCCCGCTGGGAATATTAATTGGCAGCTCTTTCATGGAGCCATGAGCATGGGCGTGTACCTGGCATGATTCACTCCTCTCTCCGACACTTGCCCCTTCTGGGGTGTGAGGGAGACCCTGATACACATTTACATCGAGTGCGCCAGGTTGCAGCCCCTTTTCCAGCTCCCCCCGGAACTTCTCCTCAGGTTCTGGCTGCACTTTTCCCCACATCTCCTCATATTTGCATGAAGTCACAAAACTTCCTCATCAACCTCCTCCTGCCGCTGGCCAAGGTGGCCATCCATCATACCAGGAGGAGGATGTTGGACGGGGAGGTGCTCTGAGACTGTAGGGCCTATTTCTGCTGCTCCCTTAGCTCAGGTATGCAGGCAGAGTTCTTCTGGGCTGCATCCACTGGCTCCCTGGACGCCTTCAAGGAGCTGTGGGCGCTGTCTGGGGTTCTCTGCTCGGTGTCGCCCTCTGGCTCCCTGCTTTTGACCCTACGACCTCACTTCTGTCCCTGTTTTATCATTTGTTGCCCTCCTAATTCACTTGAGATCCTGATCTGGTAGTTTCTCCCTTTAGGCTGGGGGCGGGGGCCTTTCGATATGGGCTGGCTTGCACACACACACACACACACACAGATTCTCAAGAGGAAGGTGCAAACAAACATATGCATGATTGTTAGCGTCCACTTTTTTAAAAATTTGGAACTAAATGTCAAAAGGTCCAGTCTACAAAAAGTAAGCAGCATAACAGAAGTCAATGGGAGAATATGAAACTCTTTTATGCTTGGAAAATAAACCAGGAAATCTCATAGCACATTAGCAGACTTAAAGGTTAAAGTTAATGCAGCTAAAAAATAATCCCATAAACTGATGGCTTCATATCTATTTGTAAAGTGCCTAGGAGACTGTTGGTGCTATACAAAAAATAAATAACCCATAAACAGAATGATGAGAAGAGATGGTCTCTTAAACAGGAGTCTAGCTAGTTTGCTTGCTGTCTAAGTTCTCATAGACCAAACTCTTTCCATTGTCACTTCATGGGCAGGAGTCTGCCATCATCAGAATGACAGTCTACAGCAGTATAAGCAGCCTCATCCCAGCACTAAGATGAAGTGGTGAGAGGAGGACAGAGACCATGGAAGATCTGGGGTCCAAAATCTAAAGCATATCTGTTCATGATACTGGCATAACCCACTTAAATGCCAGGTGGCCACATGCTTCACAACTGACACTTTCAAGTCTTCCTCAAAGATAGCACTAAACAGAGGGCATTACCATAGTCACAGAGATTATCCTATTTCTCCTCTGCCATCAAGAAAAACAGACTGAAAGCAGTCTGAGGAATTCTTCTTCCAGGAATTCATCCCATGAATACAGAGAAAAGTCATAGAGGCACTGGTGGCAATGTTGACTGGTTTTAGGATGGCCAGAGACCAGTCAAGAGATTCGTCTCCCTGCCCGCATCTACCATCGGGATTTAAGATCGCCCCAAAAAAAAAAACCAACAAGGGAGTGTAGAAGTAAAACACAGGTATGTTTATTAGACCAACAACGGTGAAACAATGTAAGTAAATGGGGTATGCTATAAAGGACTCCCAACACAGATAGGCAAGGTAAATAGGTAAAGGTGCCACTATAACTATACTGACTGTGACCAAAAAGGGTTTACTCCCTCCCCAAGACGTGTCCCAGGTAAGGGGTATGGAGGACTTAAAAGTTCTCTACCATTTCTTGCAGTTTGTGTCTAGAGCCTCATAACCTCATGACGCAGATCGCAGGGTCCGGAACCGACCAGGTGATTCAGCAGGGTGAGGAGTAGACCTCAGGCAACAGGTAGGTGGTAACTCTGCTTGATGCTGGTGAGTCTTCTTCCTCCTTCCCTGTGTTGTCATGAGTGCAAGTAAGATCCAGGTGAGAGGGCGGCAGCTAGCAGCTCACCCTTGTGTGCAAGTGTGTTAAACCCTCCCACAACCCTAAGGCACGGTGCTCTGGCCTACACACCTAAGAACACACTGCTGTGGTCCAGCACTCTGCCACTCAGATTGGCCACCCCATCCTATAGCCTTTATATGCCCTGCTGTTACCGGGCAGATTACGTGTCACTTGGTTTCCCATCTTTTCGGTAGAAAGGGCGGGAAACAATACCCGAGGAGGGGGAAGAAGGGCAGCCAAGATGGATTCCTAGTTGTTGTTGCCAGAATTTCAAGATGGCGTGTGGATATTAATGCCAAAACAGAAATTTTTCCCCCTACAGCGATAGGGGTAAGTATTGCAAGCCCTGTGACTGATGCTCTCCTTCTTGGATCGTAAACTACCACGAGAACTGGAACCTCAGCTAGCAAAGAATGTCATCACCTCCTTTCTTGAGGAGAGTCTACCAGGCACCCTCCAACACGCTAGAGTCCCACCAGTACTAAAGAACCCATCACCAGGCACTACAGACCTCACAAACTGCTACCTAGTTTCTAAATTCATAAGCAGAGCTATATTAAAGCAATGCTGGTCCCTAGCCACACGACCCACATGGCTCCAACCTTACAGCCATGCCGCCGCATCACATTCCTCCATCCCAGAGAAGCTGGATAATGAGATGGGGGCCTTTTATGCATCCTGCAGAGGCAGCAATGTGCCAGGAATGAGGGCCTCAGCAGGGCTAGTCTCCAGACAACCTCATCAGTCCAGCTGGCCTGCAGCAGGCTGCCTGATTAGCCAGGCAATCTGACAGGCTGCAGAGGCCAGCAGGCTGGCTCTTAAGCCAGCAGCAGCAGCAGCTTGCTAGCTTCTCAATGCTTATATTCACCATTATGCCTACTGCTGTGTTACTTGATTCCTCTCTTGCACCCAGCCTTGTCTCTGTCCTACCCCTGCCTTCAGCCCCCCCCCTCGCTTGGCTGATACCCTGTTTGCGCCCACTTCCCGACCTCAGGTTTGACCCTTGGCTCTGGCTCCTGACTATAGGCGCTGGCTTGACCCTGGGCTCTGTTTTCTGCCTTCTGCTTTGACCCTTACCTTTGGCCCCTGACTACAGACTATGGGTCTGACCCTAGCCACTAGGCCTGCTCCCTGCTCCAACCACTAGGCTAGACTGCCCTCGACTTAGTCGGTTGACACAGTGCCCCTCTTGAGAGCAGCAGATGACCTCCTTCACCCCCCGTGAACTAACCACAGCAGCCAGTGTGTCTGCTTGGGTGGATGCGAAGCTGGGCACTCTCCTCCTCAAGCCATGCACACATACCCCCTCTGTTGGGATGATGTTGGCACCTGTTATGCTCTCCCAGAGCAATAGGTCATGCAATTAACACCTGAGATGAATGATGCAGTTTATACCTCTTGGCTATTGTTTCAGGCTATCTGCAGACTCAGGCAGGCATCACTGCTTTGGTTACACTCAGGTTATATTTTTGTGCTTTTTCTACACAATCTCAAGGGCTAGAAATGTACTTTTTTATATAAATGAAATCTGAGACTCTGCTATAACTCCAGGAGCAGGGGTCCTAGGCATGGCCCTATTCTGCCTACTGCCTGAATCCAGTTTTCTTCATATGAAGATGTGGCCATTGACCCAAAGAGTTTACAATCTAAGACCCAGATTTTCTATGGCTCATAAAGGGTCAGGCTCCTCTGATGTAAACAAAAATGCCAATGGTCCATTTACTGCATCAGAAAATTTGGTCCTAAGTACTGACTTCTTTCTACATGGTATGTTTTGTATCAGATTGATGAAAACTGCATGTCAAATCTTTTTCTGAATGAGTGCAATAGAGAACAGAAAGTGTGATTATAGTTTGCTATTAATTTCTATAACATCAATACTATGGCAGGTACTTCAGGGTGTCCTATGCATCTTCACTCCAGTATCTACATGTATGTGACATTTAATGAAATTCAGACTTACTTGTGTGATTTGGTTCAACAACAAAGTTGGAAGACTGAGACTGTTCCTATTTTGCCTGTGAAGTCCCCCACATATATAATCCTAGTGAAAGGATTTTTATAAGTGACATTAGCAATCAGGTGTGCACAAAAAAGAATAAAGTGGCAGCCTGTGGCCCTCTCCTCCACTGCACTAGATAGTAACCGTAGAGAGCTTTGCCTAACACAGCTTTGAATCACTACTGACTTCCAATTCATGCTGCTGAAGACACTACTGATATAACCAGAGTGGTCTCATTATGTAATCAAACAAGCTGCAACAAAAAATCTAGCTGAAAGAGCTATTCATGGAGCTCACAGCAAAACCAAGCCTATTTAAAAGTATGTGTATATATATATATATATATAATGCAGAGTGTGAAAAGCTTTTCCCTATATATACCATGACTAACAGTTACTGTACAATACAACAGTCTTGTAGACACTCCCTATAAAGCTGCCTTTCATTGATGCTATAATATACTGTGCAAGCTGGCTCAGAATTAATGATTGAAAAGTAAGATTGCTGGCAGTTCTGGCATATAGCACAGAAAGAGGCTCGGAAAGAGAAGTTTTCTTCTCATGTTCTCAGGGAATGAATGAGCAACTGCTAGGCACTCTCACTTAGCTCAGTATGTGTATCCCAAACAATGTAAGTTAAGATTTTTTTTTCAAACAGTAGAGTCCACAATTAACTTTCAAAATCAGATATGAAAAATCTAAGGGTGTCCATATAGTTAATGCAGATGTCTGGATGTAGGTGACCTAAACCCAAATGTTCTCTTTCCAGTCTAGATCTGAATATCCAAACCTGCAGGTTTAGGTTTTCTCCATACAGCTTTTCACACAACTCTAATACAAAGATTCATGGGCTGTTGCCTTTTCAAGAATGAAAATCCCATGAACTTCAAACACAATATGGCCCACATCCTAGGTTGAGAAGAGGCCTCTTTGCACAGTACCGTAACTGGTATCTGGGTGCAAAGCTCAGGTAACTGGCCATGCATATATCATCCCGGTGCAGGGGACTCTTATGCCACCCCTCCCTGCAGCATGTGTAAAGGATTTGGTCATGTGAAAGGGGACATGGCTGGATCAATGCTGCCTTACTGGCACCTCATGACCTATGGCAGACAGTATGGCTTAGAACAGCCATCACAAAAATTAGCAAGTTCAAAATAAGCTCTGGAAAAGCAGCACTTCTCAATGTGTTAGCAACAAAGATTTTTAGAAGATTTTGGCTTAATAGCCTCAAAGTGAAATTTTCTCGCATAGTTTTGGAAAGGCCATGCCAGCTCAGAAGGAAGAATTTCACAAAAGCAAGAAATACCTGTTCCAGCCTGCAGCCAAGGAGTAAGTGTCTAGTTTCTCAGCACTTCAGCAAGCCTGAAAAACAGCCAGAACAAGGATCAAACATACTTAACAATTGAAAACTGCAGGTGAGAAGGAGTACTTGTGGCACCTTAGAGACTAACCAATTTATTTGAGCATAAGCTTTCGTGAGCTACAGCTCACAGAGAGTTTCACTTATTGCCTTAATCAACAAGGACAAGGACAAGGCCACCAAATCCCATTTTAGTTGTGACCAGGAGCAAAGACTAGTGTCCTAACCTATTGCACCCCCTTCTCTCCTTCCCATAGTATTTAAAAAGCACAGAAACACTCAACTTTCCTTGGACTGCTTCGTTGTGCTGTTTAATGAATGAGTCACTAATAAATATTCCTGCATTTGAACAATAAGCAATTTCTGCAAAAGCCACCATCACCCCATAAAATGTCTGTGGCTTTCCAAAGCTCTGAACTAGAAAATGGTATGTTTGAGCTGCAATGAACAAATCTGAGTTTCATGCTTCCAGTTCATCAGGAAATAAAGGTTATGATTAATGTGCCTGCATTAGCCCAGATTTCAAGAATTTAGGGAAACTCACTGGGAGAAGCTGTTGTTGTTCCATATGCTACTGAGGCCAAATCTGATTTTTCTGCTTCCACTGCTTTGGAAAAGAGAAAAACAGCTTGTCAGTCTGGCCTCTTGTGCAAATAAAGAGTTCAGGATGGAGATCACCTAACACACAAGGAAATATATTAATTAGTAAGCCCAAAGAGTGTAGGAGAAAGAGGGAATGGGTGGTCTCATGGTTAAAGCAGTATTGAACAGGGGCCCAAGATATCTAGGTCCAGTTGTGGGCTCTGACACAGACTTCCTGTGTGATCTTGGGCTAGTCACACAATCTGGCAGGGTCTCAGTTCCTCATCTGTAAAATGGGGATAATACTATTTAATTTTCCCCCACCCTTTGTCTTGATTGTAAACTCTTGGGGACAGGGGCTCTCTCTTATTTGTTTGTGCAGCACCTAGCACAGTGGAGCCCTGTTCTGGATTAAAGCCTCAAGGTGCTACTACAATAAAGGCCTTACTTCAATTGTGGGATGATTGTCAAAAAAATTGTGGCTGAATTGTGGACAAGCCATGGAAAATTGCGGGAAAGTAATAATGAACCTTATTATTTGCGGTAATAAAGTCCATTATTATTTTTCCATGATTTTCTGCTGTCGCCTGCCCAGGGCTGAGAGCAGGGGTCTGAGGCTGATGGGGGTGGGGAGGCTCCCACTCTCAGCCCTGGGGTGGCTGGGGCTCCTACTGTCAGCCCCGCACACAGCAGGGCTCCCGCTGTTGAAATTGCAGTCGAAATTCAGCAATATCGCAAGTTAAGCAGTGCCTTAACTATGATATAAATAATAGAGAATGGAACATGTTAGTCAGCCAAATATATGGATTGCTACCAGCTCCACTATAATAATAAGGGAACAAAGGAGCGGTAAAGTGCTGTAAGAAATGAAAATGGAGATGTAAACAAAGGCAGAGATATCCATGACATTGAAGGGGAGGATGAGAAGCATGAAAGACATATTTAAAGAGGAGAGGGATGTGCTCTAAGAAGCAGGCAATGGAGATGGTTTTAGTTACTGCATTCTGGTTGGACTGAGGGGAGTGAGATGGAAATTAGGGAGGCCAGATGAGGGGCGGTCACAATAGTCAAGGCAGGAGATAGCCAAGGCATGGACAAGCATTTTAGAAGGGTCAGATTTGTTTGTACATTGGAGAGAGAGAAGATTTAATAAGACCCTGAGTATGAGGAGAGAAAGAGAGGAAGAGGCAAAGGGGAGGCTGGGAGAATTGTCAACAGCACTGGAATAGGGAGGAGGAAGATTCTGTGTTGGAGGAAAGAAAGGAGTTCGGCTTTCACCATTTTGAGTGTGGCAAGACCTCCAGTATGAGGAAAAGGAAAGACAGAGGCATGAAAGTGGACTGAATGGGAGAGTTCTGTACAAGACCTTGCCAGGGAAAATACAGCTATATTGTTATGTGTGCATAGATCCTTCAGTGAGAGAGAAATAAGGACAGTGGTTTAAAAATAACAATAGTTCCATCAATATTTAAATATTTGGCCAACTCCTCAGCTGGTATAAGGCTTGCTCTACACTTAAAAGTTTTGCCGGCATAGCTATGTCAGGAGCGTGGAAAAAAATCACACCCCTAACTGAATGGCTGTGCTGGTTAAAGCCTCAATGTAGAAGCACTTATATTAGCAAAAACATGCTTTTGCTGATGTAACCTATTTTATTCAGGGCGCTGGTAGAAATTATAACAGCACAAGAGCTCTTTAGCTTGTATAAGCTGCGTCTCCACTAGGAGCTATACCAGCAAGCCCTTTCTAGTGCAGATAAGGCCTAAATTGCCATAGCTTCATTTACTTTAATTTGAGGCCAGCGGAGCGACACCCATTTCACAGGAGGAACACAGGAAAGGTTAACTGTCAGCGCTTCTCTGGAACTAATGCCTAATCCTCAAAAATACTGAAGCACAATGCATAGCAGGGCCAGGAAACACTCCGCCCTCTAACTGGGCAAACATACTTGGACAGTGCACAACATAATTATAGGTTAGGTGTGCTTTGATATTATATTAACAAATACAGTACAGGCCCGTTTACGCGCGAATCCACTTAATGCGCAGTCGTGCCTTGCCTCCCAGTGCTACCTATTTAACACCCGAGACTCGTTAACACGCGGTACAGGAACTTGCTAGGTCGCTCTACAGATTTGCTCACTAACTCAGTGACATAGAAATCGGGAAGAGCAGAGCGGAAACGTGTTGTACGTCTCTACCGCCAACAGGGGGGGAAGGGTAGCAACGTTAAAGCGCTGCCATGGCAAAGGACCCTGAAGCACTTTAAGGTCCCTGCCCTTTTGCCCCCCTCTCGGCCACTGATGAGCAGGGCGGGACAAAGGGAGCAGCTGCCCCGGCGCCGGCGATTTAAAAGGGCCCGGGGCTCCGGATGCTGCTACCACAGCAGTGGCATCCGGAGCCCCGGGATCTTTAAATCAACACGGGAACCCCGGGCAGCACAGACCAGGCAGCCTGGAAGGGCTGGCTGGGGGATGCTGACCCCTAACCCTGCCCCTTCTGCCCGAGGCCCTGCCCCTTCCGGGGGCCAGAGCCACCCCATACCGGTAAGTGTCCTGAGTTACTTTCACCCCTGTGTAGTAATAATAATGTTTTTATTAGATTACACATTTGAATTTATATTCTTGCAAAGCGCCGTTAACAGATAGGCCTGCAGTATTTGGGATGGTGTGAATACGCATGTACTCCTAGACAATTATACATGTATATATAGAGATATATTAAGATATTTCAGGATGGCCCTCTTAACCCGCGGTCCGTTAACACGCGGTCGTGGTGGCTTGACTCCCAACATCTGCACGTAAACAGGTCTGTACTGTAGGTCTTTACTCAGGGGTGAAAGTAACTTAAAGGACTTGCCGGTACTCCGGAGTCCTGAGGAAGGTGCGGGGCCTCAACTGGTAGAGGCGTGGCCTCTATCGGAAGAGGCGGGGCCTTTAAATCCCTGGGCCCTTTAAATCCCTGGGCCCTTTAAATCAAGATTTAAAGGCCTGGGGCTAGGACTGTGGTAACAGCAGCTGGGAGCCCTGGGCCCTTTAAATCACCCCCTGAGCTCCCAGCTGCAGAGGTGACTGGGAGCTCTGGGGCTCTGGGGCGATTTAAAGGGGGCAATTTAAAGGGCCTGGGGCTCTAGCTGCCACTATCACATCAGAGCCCCAGGCCCTTTAAATTGCCAACGGAGCCCCGGGGGTCCAGCAGCAGGGCCCAGGGCTCCGGCTGCCGCTACCCTCCAGGGCCCTTTAAATTGTCCTCGGAGCCCTGCTGCCGGAGCCCTGGGGTAGCAGCGGCGGTGGGGCTCCGATGGCTATTTAAAGGGCCCGGGGCTCCTGCTGCCTCTACCGCCCTGGGTCCTTTAAATCGTCCCCGGAGCCCTGGGGTACCAGCAGTGGGGCTACAGCGGTGATTTAAAGGGTCCAGGGTGGTAGCGGCAGCAGGAGCCCTGGGCCCTTTAAATCGCCACCCGAGCCCCACCGCCACTACCCCAGGGCTCCGGCAGCAGGGCTCTGGTGGCAATCTAAAAGGCCTGGGGCTCCAGCCGCTGCTGGGAGCCCCAGGCCCTTTAAATTGCCACCTGGGGAAGCCAGTCCGCCCTGGTACAGCAGGGGTGGCAGGTTTGTAGACATTTTGGTGGTGCCCAGAACCTAACCCTGCCCAAACTCTGCCCCCCAACTCCACCTCCCCACCTGCCCAAGGCTCTGGGAGGGAGTTTGGGTGGGGGAGGAGGTCTGGGGTGCAGGCCCTGGGCTGGGGCAGGGGATTGGGGTGCAGGAGGGGTGCAGGGTGCAGGTTCTGGGAAGGAGTTTGGGAATGGGAGGGGGTGCAGGGGTGAGAGCTGTGGGGTGAGGCTGGGGATGGGTTTGGGGTGTGGCTGGGGATGAGGGGTTTGGGATGTGGGAGGGGGCTCAGAGCTGAGGCAGATGGTTAGGGTGCGGGGGGGTTAGGGCTCTGGCTGGGGCTGGAGATGAGGGGTTTGGGGTGTTGGAGAGGCTCAGGGCTGGGGCAGAGAGTTAGGGTGTGTGGGGATGAGGGGGATGAGTTTGGGGTGCAGGCAGGCTGCCCCGGGACTGGAGCCAGAGAGGAGGACTCCCCCCAGCCCTCTCCCCACCAGCAGCAGCGAGCTCTGGGGTAGGGGCCCCCCTTCCCCCCAACAGCACACTCACCCCCACCACTGTCACTGCATGTGCTCCTAGGGCCCCTCTCAGGTCCAGGAATCTCCCTTGCCTCCCCTGTGGTGGGTGCCGTGGGGCAGGGGCTGCCATCACATGTGCACCTCGTCCCCTGCTGCTGCCCCTCACTGTAGCCTCACTGGGGGTGGGGGTGGGGCTGCCCCTTTCCCAGCATGCGGCAGGAGTGGTGACTGTGGGCAGGGGGTGCGGCTGTACTGGTGGAGGGTCCCACCAGAAAATGAAAGGGTCTGAGGGGGAAGGGCAGGGTAAGGGCAGCCTGCCCTGCCACAATTGAATGGGGGGCACTAGGACCCTGTGGCAGCAGTTGATGCAGTGAGGCAGCATGGAGCTGCAGGGGAGAGACAGGGACGCTCTGCTCCGGGACCCAGCAAGGGGGGGCCAGGGGACACTCGGGGAAGGCGTGGGGGGGCAGCAGGTGGGACCGGGGGAGACCCGGCCCCGAACATTGGTGGAGCCGGGCCCCCGGGCCCTCAATATTGCTGGAGCCACAAACCCACATAACTCACCTCTGGTACGCCGTACCGGGGTGTACCGGCTTACTTTCACCTCTGACTTTACTTTAAAAGGCATTAGAAGTACTCGCTCAAAGGATTATCGCCTTGATTCAGAGGCCAGCCAAGGGACAGCTGCTTTCTTGGCCTGGCTCTTTATACTGGTGATACTGAATCTGCCTTCTACTAATTTGCCTGTTTTTCGAGAAGACTGAAAGGGCTGTGTGACAGGGTGCTGGGAAACAGCAGCTGATGCAGCACTCTGGTCACTGCAACTCCACGTAGTCGCTCTGGAGTAGTCCTGATTAGGAAGACCTGTGCCTAATTGGTGGATTGGGATGGGCTGCCTTGGCAAAACCATCTACTCCCTTGTGGAGATGCCTGTGCTACTCATCCTATTTGTGTTATTCCTCGTCCCTCCTTTCTGTCTTCCTCTGTCAGCTAAGAGCAATCTGACAGTTATGTAACCAACTGTGATATGGTGCCTGAGACACATTGTACAATGAAACCCCGAAAACGGTCAGATTCTACTCGTCTCACACAGTTGCAGCTGCCTTTGCACTACAGAGGATTGTATTAATGTCGCATATGGCACATTCTTCTCACAGGAGAGTTCTATATTCATATGTGTAAACAGAAAAGGAGGACTTGTGGCACCTTAGAGACTAACCAATTTATTTGAGCATAAGCTTTCGTGAGCGAAGTGAGCTGTAGCTCACGAAAGCTCATGCTCAAATAAATTGGTTAGTCTCTAAGGTGCCACAAGTACTCCTTTTCTTTTTGCGAATACAGACTAACACGGCTGTTACTCTGAAACCTGTCATATGTGTAAACAGTTAGTTAATAAATGCAGTACTGAAAGATGATGCTCAAGAATACGCAACATAGTTCCTGAGTTCTGTCGGAGCAACAGAATTTCTTATTGTGCCCTGCCAGTGGCTCCTTCAGGTTGCTGTTCATATCAGCTCTTACCTATGGCCCAGACCTATCTGTAAATGGGAATACCCACAGAGGTGATTAGAAAGGCCATGAGATTTCCGCATGGAGTTTCCACTGGACTGTTCCCTCGGGGAGATGAGTTTCATACACACATGGAATAAATGGGTTTAGCACCAAAAACTTGCAGATCCTCTAAGATCTGCCTAGATCTCAAGCAAAATACCAGCAGCTATCTTGGCCACTGTTCTCCTTCACTCCCATAAAAGCCACAGGGCCTCTCCCAAGCACTCTCTGCCCCCAGAATTCGCTTTGGGAGCTTCAACATTGTGGATGGGGTGCACACCTGATCCTGCAACTGAGACAAACACAAAACTCCCATTACATCATTGGGAGCTTTACTCAGGGAGTGAATGAGCCTCAAACATACAACAGTATGAAGTCAATCAGCACCAAGGGTACAATAGAAATATATAGACTGTGGTCTCAGCTGTACATCTTGCCTGACTGTATCTTGTATCCTGGTATCATTGTGTTTCATTGTGGGAGCAAGTGCAAGGTTTTTGGTGGGAAGGTTCATATCCAAGCACTGAATGTGACAGATTCAGCATGCACATGGGCCTTTGAACTGGCTGTCTGGAATCAGAGCAAGGAATCAGTTTTGCAGACCTGCTCTGGAGTTTAGTCACACTTTGGTCATTGGACAGACAGTGTTTACTCAACTTATGGATATAGAGAATGGGTCAAAGTTATCCTTGTGGTGTAACTCCATTGGCTTCAATGGATCAGGGAGTGGCTTGGTCCAGAGACTCCAGAAGACAGATGCTGTCTTGAATAGACTGAGGCTGTACTTCCAAAGAAAGAGATAACTTCTCTTCCTTGTCTTGGATTTTGGCAGCTATCTCAAATGAAACTCGTACTGACATGTCCAGGTCTAACTCAGAAAGGAATCCTTATGCTGTTGCTTTGAACATGGTGTTTATAAGGGCTGTCCTAGCTGAAACAGCCAATCTCTGGGGCCTTGCAGAGTTATTGCTCAGGCCTAAGGAACAACAATCTATTCCTAGGCCAGAATCTGCAGCTTCGTATCATCTCTCTTCCTTTTCACCATAACAGAAGGAGAGTTGGGGGTCAACTATTTTTATCCTTACAATCTGGCATCTTTGCTGTAAACTGCACATACCTTGTAGCAAATGTTTATAATGAGGAATGAAACACAGCTATTGTACCCAATACATGAAGTTCTGCTGGAGCACGGTGAATTACAGGCATTAATCTAACCAAATGCACTTACGCCCCCCCAGGAACGCTTTAAAGCTTTGTTTAAAAAATCCAGATTGTGCAGGGCGGCCCAGTGGCCATTTCCTGCCTAGGGTTGCCAACTTTCTAACAGCACAAAACCGAACACCCCAGCCCCACCCCGCCCCTTCCCTGAGGCCCGGCCTCTGCTTTGCCCCTTCTCCAAGGCCCCGCCCCTGCTTGCTCCCTCCCCCCTCCCTCTGTTGCTCGCTTTCTGGCACCCTCACTCACTTTCACCGGGCTGGGACAGGGGGTTGGGGTGTGGGAGCGGGGTGAGGGCTCTGGCTAGAGGGTGAGGGCTCTGGGGTGGGGCCAGAGATGATGGGTTTGGGGTGCGGGAGAGGGCTCTGGGCTGGGGCAGGAGTGGAGGGGGGATATGGGCTCTGGGCTGGGGGTGCAGGCTTTGGGTGGGGCCAGAAAATGAGGAGTTCAGAGTGCAGGAGAGGGCTCCAAGCTGGGGCATGGGGTTGGGGTGCGGGGGGGGGTGAGGACTCCAGCTGGGGGTGCAGGCTCTGGGGTAGGGCCAGGGATGAGGGGTTTGGGGTGCAGGTTGGGGCTCCAGACTGGGGATGAGGGATTCGGAGTGCAGGAGCGGTGTGGGGTCCAGCTGAGGGTATGGGTTCTGGCGTGGGGCTGGGGATGAGGCATTTGGGGTGGCAGGAGGGGGTTGGGATGTTGGAGGGAGGTGTGGGAGGGAACTCTGGGCTAGGGTAGGGGGTTAGGGGTGCGGGAGAGGGTGTGGGGTCCCAGCAGCACTTGCCAGGGGTCCCAGGAAGCAGACACCAGGTCTTTGCAGCCCCTAGATGCATGGGCGGCCAAGTAGGCTGCGCACGCAGCCCTCGTCCCTGCAGGCGCCACCCCCGCAGCTCCCATTGGTCGCAGTTCCTGGCCAATGGGAGCTGCAGAGCTGGCCTTCGGGGCAGGAGCAGCATGCAGAGCCCCCTTGGCCTCCAATGCATCTAGGGGCTTCAGGGACCTAGTGGCCGCTTCTGGGAGCCGCGCGAAGCTAGGGAAGGCAGGGAGCCTGCCTTAGCTTCGGACCGCCGCTGCACTGCCAACAGGACTTTAGTGGCCTGGTCGGCACTGCTGACCGGATCCCCCAGGTCCCTTTTCGACTAGGCATTCCAGTCGAAAACAGGATGCCTGGCAACCCTATTCCTGCATCAAGCTGCTTCTGGGTTGCTCTCACTGTCCTTGGAGTCAGGAGGACTACAGAAGTAGCAGGCACATCATGCAATGGAGAGGAAGTGGCTAATGTCATTCAATAGTGCCCACTCTCAATGGTTAAGGGGAGCCACCGTCAGTTCTCCTTGGGTGGTAGGATGGTAGGTGCAGCGTTGGCCTCGACTGTGGAAAGGCAGCACGGAAATGGGGAGAGGAAGGCAAACAGGAGGAACTGAAAGGATCTTCAGAACTTCAGCAGGGATGCAGAGGCTGCTTCCTTTTCCAAGCAGGGGAAAAGGGGAGTGGAACAAAAACATCTGGTGAGCAAATAGTCTCTAACTAGGGGTGGGTAAGGCAGTAGCTGGTCCAGGGAAAGGCAAAGGGGTTCTCAACTTTTTCTTTCTGAGGCCCCCTCAACATGCTATAAAAACTCCACGGCTCACCTGTGCCACAACAACTGTTTTTCTGCATATAAAAGCCAGGGCCAGCATTAGTGGGTACCAAACAGGGCAGTTGCTAGTTGCCCACGAAGCTACATTGCTCAGGCTTTAGCTTCAACTCCGAGTGACAGAGTTCAGGGCCCTGGGCTTCAGGCCCATGCAGTGGGGCTTCAGCTTTCCACCTTGGGCCCCAGTGAGTCTAATGCTAGCCCTGCTTGGTGGAGCCCCTGAAGCCTGCTCACGGTTGCCCAGGGGGCCCCTGACCCTCGGTTGAGAACCATTGCTTTAAGCTACCAGTTCAATTCCCACCTGATTTGGTAATCACAAATAGTCAAAAAAGTTGTTATGTGCTGCCATGTGTGAAATCCAGTTGGTGGTCTCACTCCAGCTCCCAGCAGGCAGGTGTCCACATCAGAGAGACCATCACCCCACAGCTGGCACCTGCCCCTGGTTGGCACTATCAGCAAGAAAGGGCAACAACTGAATGGACATGGAGATTACCCAATGTTCTCTTGCCCTAGGAAGACAATGTGGTCCAGGTCAGGTCAAGGCACACCACCTAGGCAGGGTGTGGGATCGCTGCTGCTGCTGCCTATGGTGTAGCTAATCTGTGGGGAAATAGAGGAACGGGCACATTTTACCAGCACTAAATTCACACAGATAGTAACAAAAGAAAATTCTAGGATTTCCGATTTTGCAGAGGATGAAAAATCTCTGAGCAAGTCTGGGGATGGGCTTTTTGTCCCCTAAAAACCCAGAAGGCCTTTTGCCACAAGATGTTTTGTGCCACTGGAGTGTTCAAAAGTCAAAAAATTACTCTTCTGAAGTAGACACGCAAGATGGGTGAGATAATGTCTTTTATTGGACCAACCTCTGATGGTGAAAGAGACGAGCTTTCAAGCTACACGGAGCTCTTCTCCAAGGCTGGGAAAGGTATTCAGGGTGTCACAGATAAATGCAAGGGTGGAACAGATAAGGAGTGAATGCATGTTGCAAGAGACCATTCCAGGTGAAATTAGTCAAATAAAAGATATTACCTCACCCACCTTGTCTCTGATAGCCTGGGAACAACACGGCCACAACTCTTCTGAAGAACTCATTCTATCTAAGGCTCATTTTCACTGAGCTGTTTTCCCTAAGGATTCAGCCACAAACAATAAATATTGCTTCAAGCTGGGTGCTGGAGAATTCCTTGACAGTCTGGAGCTGGTGATTTTTTCTGCCTATCTGCAGCTGCTGCTACAATCTCTGGATTGCAAATAGCAGTGCTTCCTGCCGGGTTTTTCCCGCTGCTGTGCTTCCTCTTGCACAGGGAAATGACCAGTTGATCCGAACAGAGTCTCTACACCTTCCTGTGATGCAGCTGGTGCTAGCCACTGTCAGAGACAGGCTATTAGACTAGATGGACTGCGCTCTGATCCAATATGGCAGTTCCTATGTTTCTAGTTGCAGACCCACGTGGACCTCTGATCCTCAGCATGAAGAGGGTGCAGGCCTCCTGTGCTGGCTCCCCAAAACCATGGCTATAGTCCTCATCTGTAGAAGGAAGGTGGGCAGGATTGGCTCCCAGTGACTAACAAGGCCTCAGCCTGCCTCATTTCTTTCTACCCCTTGATTCACATAAACTACAGATTATAACCCCACTGTTCCCAGCTGCCTCCCAATGGCAGCCACTAACTGCTGAGGGCTAGAGTTCAGAACTAACCAATGGCCAGATTACTTTCTCTCTCTCACAAACCAGCTTCGAAGCTGAGACTGTTTCTGCCAAGTTTCTGCCTGGCATAAATTTAAACAGCACAGTTATACATGTCTAAAAATAGCTGCTTACAGAGGAATGGCTGACACCCCCTATATGGTGGAGATGAATGGTAGAGTCTTCATAAAAAGCCCATCAAGACGCTGGGCCATGCAACTGGCCATGCTAAATAGCAGGAATGTCCAAAGCAGCCATGAGGAAGTGAAGCACATGGTAACACAATAGAAGTCATGGCACAGAACCCTGTGCTTATAATGGACACGACTGTCTGTTTTTAACATTTATGGACATTTGTTCTTGTACTTCATACAGGAAATCTGGCTCTTGTGGTTTTTATTCCAAGACACATAACTAGTTTGGGGTTCACTTTTTTAAAAACCTATTCATGGAAGCCACCAACCTGCTGTAATTCCCTGATGCAAACTATACACACAGTCTGTGCAGAAAGCCAGGAGCAATGTTTCATGACTCTTGGCTCTACCATATCATTATCAAGGGTGGATATTTCTGAGCAAAATTCTCCTGGGCAGAACAGCAAGGGCTTGATGAATTAAAGCTTCTCAAGCGCCCTTTCTGACTCACTCTCTCTTGTTGGAAGTCTGATTCACTGTCATGTGGGACAGGCCGCAGGGGCCTGCTGACATGCTTAAACAAGCTTGGATTGCCTGTGTAAGACACATCAAACTCCGCTTTCTCCAAGATGATATGAGTCTTCTCTGACTGAGCAAGCTTTCAGCCTACCTGCAGGCTCTGGTAAGCATCCTGCTGACTAAAGAATCTGAGTATTGGAATTTCTCAGTCCATTCCAGAAAGCACCAGATTGCTTAAAAGATTACCATAAAATATCAGGCCCAAATCCATCTGTAAGGGCTGGATTTATGTTTTCCTAAGTTTTTTGGCTAGAAGGCAGCCTCAGACAGGACCATCTAGCCTGATCCGCAAACCACAGATTTCACCCAGTGAGTTCCTGCAACAGTTTGTTTCCCAGAAGTGCCAGACAATTTGATCCGAAAGAAGCCATGAGTTCAATGGGAGAGGCTTCACAGGCAGAAGTAACTAAGTGTGAGTCTGTTCCAGATCCTCCCTTTGTCTTCAGAAATCACTTGCTGGAATGGCCACATATGCCTCAATACTCCATGGCCAGAGATTATTCACCACTGGCTTGATTGATGAAGCTGGTTCTCCCACGTAGGCCAAAGGGATTGCCTAGCACCTGCTATGTGTGTTAATAGCTGCAAGACAACCTCTCTCACCTCTGCAATTCAGTAGCAGACACATCAATTGATTTTGAGATTCATAGAAATGTAGGGCTGGAAGGAAATTCAAGAGGTCAACTAGCTTGGCTCAGTCTAGCTGCAGGGACCAGCTACCCTGTGACACTCCCTTACTGCAGATTAAGCCCATTATGTCTTGTCCTGCCTTCAGTGGCAGGAACAAGTAAACCTAGACCATCCCTGACTGGTGTTTGTCCAACCTGTAATTAAAAGTGCTGGGAATGCCACAACCTTCCTTGGAATCCTATTCCAGAGCTTCACTACCCTTATAGTTAGGAAGTTTTTCCCCGATATCTAAACTAAATCTCCCTGTCACTGAGCCGGGCTTCTCCCTAGCTCCAAAGTATCCACTGCCATGCCCAGTCTCTTTCAAGGAGGTTTATTTTCTTAATAAAAGTACATAAGCAAGCAGAAAGACAGCCATAACTCAGTCCTTATTTTCAGGTTTTAGCTCCACCCCCTTCAGGAGCCTCGGGCAGGTTCCCTGGTCTGGCCAGGTGCCAGTGCTTCTCCCTCTCTGGGGCAGCAGCCTCTGGGCTGTCCCCCTGCGTAGCTGCCCCCCCTTGCTCCAGGGGACCCACCACAAGGGTTCGCACCATTCCAGTGTGGCCCTCCCTCCCCAGGCCACAACTAATCTCACCTACCAGCAGCCCTTCATAGGCCTGGGCGTAGCCCAGCCCTCTTTAATTGGCTGGATTGGACTCCCCAGCTCTAGTTCAAGAGAGCTCGGCTCAGTCTAGCTGCAGGGACCAGCTACCCTGACACTCCCTTGCTGCAGATTAAGCCCATTATGTCTTGTCCTGCCTTCAGTGGACACAGAGAGCAACTGATCACACACCACTTTATAACAGCCCTTAACATATTTGAAGACTGCTGTCAGGTCGCCCCCAGTCTTCTTTTCTCAAGACTAAACATGCCCTGGTTTTTTAACTTTTCCTCACAGGTCAGGTTTTCTAAACCTTGTATCATTGTTGTTGCTATCCTCTGGACTCTCTTCAATTTGTCCACATCCTTCCTCAAGTGTGGTGCCCAGAATTGGACACAATACTTCAGCTGAGGCCTCTCTGTGCAGTAGAGCGGGACAATTACCTCCCCTGCCTTACATATGACAATCCTGTTAATACACCCCAGAATGCTATTTGCCTTTGTCACAACTCCATCACATTGTTGACTCATATTCAATTTGTGATCCACTCTAACCCCCAGATCCTCTTCAGCAGTCCTACCACCTAGCCAGTTATTCCCCATTTTGTAGTTATGCATTTGATTTCTCCTTCCTAGGTAAAGTACTTTGGATCTGTCTTTATTGAATTTCATCTTGTTGATTTAAGACCATTTTTCTAATTTGTCTAATTTGCATGTGGTAGGCAATGTCTGGCCCGGAGTAAAGCCAATATATAGCGTATCGGGGTATTAGACTCATTCTGCAGATGGGGCAAATTGCATTTTTAATTCAGGGGCATGGGCTGTAGCTAGAAAGCTGTGGCCATGTACACCCCTCCGTCCATGTAGGGTTTTCACTGGGAGCTTTCTGCACAGATCAAGAGAAGAAAACCCTTCTGTAGTCACCAAACTCCTACTTGTTGGCCTAGTTTCCCCGTCATGCAGTGGGGAAAAAGCGCTGTAGGGTGCTATGTTCACAGCGTACACACAGAGAAGTTAGATAAACACATAAATACTCTTGCTGGAAGGTTGCAAAATAACATCTTTATTCCTTACAATTCAGAATGATAACATACAAGAGCCCAAAAACAGAGAGAAAGAAATCCGACTGCTCCCTAAGGCAGCGAGGCACAATTCACTTCACCTTACTATAGGCTGTCTGCCTCCAGATTGACTGCTGCTAGACCCAGATCACATGCTTCCTTACAGAAACCCTTAGCCTGCAAGCAGGACCAGGAAAAATCCATTTAAAGTGACAACCTACAATTTCAATACAGTTTTCAGTACACCACACAGGGGACTTTGAGGATTCCCAAAACCAAGCAGTGTCTGCATTTTGTATGTGCATTGGCCCTACCAAGTTTTTAGAAAATCTAGCCCTTGAAGTGTCATCATTAGACTCTGATCAGTGAGATAAACAGCCTCCCCTGAGTGTATTTTTCAGGCCATATGTGACAGCATTAAGGTCATGTTACACACGATGCAATCTTACTTTACTGATTATTTTTAGAAAATAAAACTTTAATACTGGCAAAAACTCAACGTTATGAGGATGAGATAAATACATCAGTGGAGGGGCCAGGTGTTTGGAACTTCTGCTATATATTCTAGCAGCAATATGTTTTTCATGAGAAAAGGACATTTACCTAGGCCCATATCTGATTCTTGTGTATTTGTCTTCTCACTAACTTGCCTCCCTAAACCAATGCAGAAATGCATAATATAGAAGTGTTTGTTCTGAACAAAGCATGTTGCATTCAATGTCTGTGTACATAAGGGGACTGTAGCAGTCCCATAGATAGCATTTTAAACAATACACTGAGATGTTTAAGTTTTCTTCTCAGCTCTCAGAAAACTCTACCCCTCGTTAGTTTTCTTTCATTGTTAGAGCCAAGGGGTGAAATGCTGGCCGCATTGAAATCAATGGTAAAATTCCCATTGACTTCAAAAGGGCCAGGATCTCACCACGGTTTTCTGCTAATGGTAATGGTAACAGAATACAGACAGTTTTATAGGTAAACCCTTGTAATTTCTTATGATTAAGAGAAAAGTCACGACAGGTGGCAGGCAATAAACAAAAATTCACGACGCCTGTCTGTGACTTTTACTAAAAATAAGGAGGGGGGGAGGACCCCGATTGGAGGCTGACTGATGCCTGAGCCCCATGGGGGAGGGGATGACTGAAGCCCAGCCCATGCTGTCCAGCACCTGCCGCTGTTGCTGACAGCTCCTGAGCCCCCACTGCAGCTCCGGAGGCTGGGAGCTTCAGGGCACCTGAGGTGGTTAGCAGCTGTGGGGCTCCTGCTGCCCATGGTGGCTGGGAGCTCCAGGGCCAGCAGCTGGATGCTCCGGGGGCCCCCTGCCACCCATGGTGGCTGGGAACTCCAGGGCCCCCACCACCTGTGGTCCCTCAGAGCTCTGTGGCTGGCAGTTTGGAGCTGCAGGGTCCCCATGAGGGCTGGGAACTCCAGCCCCACCAACCCAGGGGTGAAGCGGAAAATGTCACAGAGGTCTCTGAAAGTCACAGAATCCAAGACTTTGGGACATAATTTTATCCTTACTTATGGACTGATGAGCTTTTTATTTCATGATGATGACATCCCAAATGCATATTTTAATTGGTATTAATTCTAGGACCTATTTTTCCCACTGGTGAAAATGAAAGATAAGAGATAAATGCTACATAATAAATACTTCAG